>NC_072373.2:37182500-47182500 GCF_028885625.2 Pongo pygmaeus
CGCATGCCACCATGCCCAGCTAATTTTTTTTTTTTTTTTTTTTTTTTAGTAGAAACAGGATTTCACCATGTTGGCCAGGATGGTCTCGATCTCTCGACTGCGTGATCTGCCTGTCTCGGCCTCCCCAAGTGCTGGGATTGCAGGCGTGAGCCACCACACCTGGCTATATCCAGTTTTTAAATGAAGACTGAGGCAGAGAAATTTCAGTAAACTGTCCAAGGTGACTCATCTGGAAAGTGGCAAGGCAGGGTGTCAAACGCAGGCAATACAGCCCCACAGACTGCAGGCTCAGCTGCTATTCCACCTGGCCTCCCCATTAGGCCTGCTTCATTTCAATGGGATCTTCTGGAGAAAATGCCTTTCCTCTGGTGAAATGAATTACCTGGTGGGAATAACTCACTAATTACAGGACTGAGGTTGATAGGATATTTTGAGACAAACAAAATGTTTGATATTTCCCTCCTCTTCCATCCCAGATCAGATGCCACATTCAGCCAAATCCTATACAGAGAGCCAGCCCTGCTGATTCCTGGCATTCACCTCCTACTTCTTTGCTATCTGAGTCTCCCATTTTCCCATACGGTTTTGCTCCCAGGAGTCCACCAGAAATAGTGGATGGGTGAAAATGAAGAGCAAAAAGAAAGATTAAGAAGCAACCAACTGTGTTGGGAAGGAGTGATACTGTTTCAGATGGAAATTTGCCTGAAAATAGACCATTCAGTCATGTAAACAGTAATAAGTTGTATGTAAACGCCAAACATTCATGCACATTTTATGCGAAAGTTCATGTGCCCTCTGTGATATTTGGAGATGGTGTCAGAACTTCCTAATATAGCCCAGTGGTTAAGAAATAGGTATTGAGGCTGGGTGTGGTGGCTCACGCCTGTAATCCCAGGAGGGTGGATCACCTGAGGTCAGGAGTTCGAGACCAGCCTGGCCAGTATGGTGAAACCCCCATCTCTACTAAAAATACAAAAATTAGCCAGGCGTGGTGGCAGGCGCCCGTAATCTCAGCTACTCAGGAGACTGAGGCAGGAATTGCTGGAACCTAGGAGGCGGAGGTTGTGGTGAGCCGAAATCGCACCATCGCACTCAAGCCTGGGTGACAACAGCGAGACTCCGTCTCAAAATAAAAAAAAATAAAAAAGAAATTGGTATTGAAGTCCATCAGACCTGAGTGTTGAGCACTAGCTTTGCTGATTACTAGCTACATGACCTCAGGCAAGTACATGACCTCTCTGCCTGGGTTTTCTCCTCTATAAAATGAGAATAGTATAGTACCTGCCTCATGGAGAGGCTTAGTTCTCTTAGTGAGAACTAAGCACCATAGACCCTCCTTCACAGGGGCTCTGGAGGGAAATGGTGACCCTAAGGAGAACCATTTCTCTTCTCTGCTTTCCTCTGTCCCCTTGGCAATGACTTATCTCCTTCCCTCCTACACAGGGGCACCTGACTCAGTACAGACTCTTCCTTCAAGGCATCTAGCTCAAAGGACTTGCCTCCCCTCCTTTTACGTGGGGAGCTATGTTCTTGGCTTTGAGACAGATTTCTTAAATTGTCTTCCACAGTTGCAAGTGACTCAGCCGTTGCTTAGGGATTTAATTAACCAACAATAGAAGGCTTGAAAGAGACAAGCCTCTGGGAACTTTCTCCCTTCCCTGGTTGGCTGTGAGTAGGGTGAGAATGAAACAAGGAACCTTCTAGAACCACACTGTCCAATATGGTAGCCACTGGCCATATGTGGCTATCAAGCACCTGAAATGTGGCTGTCTGAATTAAGATGCACTATAAGATACTCAACAGATTTGAAGAGTTCTATGAAAAAAGAATGTAAATATCCCATTAATAATTTTATATATTTATTACAAGTTGAAATGATGATATTTTTGATATATTGGTTTTATTTTTTAAAATGTTTCTACTAAGTCCTTTAAAATTATGTATGGAGCTGTTGAATGGCACTGTTCTAGAGTGTTCATGATTTAATAATGAATTAATAACATATCAACACTTTTTGAAAGTGACTTTTAACATAGATCTATGTCTTAGTATGTTTTGTGCTGCTATAACAGAATATTTGAGACTGAGTAATTTATAAAGAACAGAAATTTATTTTATCACAGTTCTGGAGGTTGGGAAGTCTAAGATCAAGGCACTGGCATCTGGTGAGGGCACTCCTGCTTCATCCTTTCAAGATGGAAGATGGAAGCGAAAAAGTTGGGGGTGGGGGGTGGGGAGAGAGGAAAGAGAAAGAAAGGTGGGAGGAAGAATCTAATTCCATGAGCCCTTTTTATAACAGCATTAGTCCATTCAAAAGGTCTTGAAAGAGACAAGCCTCTGGGGCTAAACACATCCCATTATGCCCTGCCTCCCAACACTGTTGCACTGGGGATCGAGTCTCCAGCACATTAATTTCTGTGGCACATATTCTAACCATAGAAATCTACTTTTACCTTTATGAAGTAGCTATTGTTATAAACAATGTTCAGGTAAAGGTAGCAAAGCCACAATCTATTCAGTGTTTAGACAATCAGCAGGCTTGCTTGCTGGGACAGATCTGAGCTGAGAGATAACCAGATAGAAGAACACTGACTTAGAGAGCAAAACATCCAGCGTCTTGGCCTTGCCATACTACTAAATTGCTGTCTGACCTTGGGCAAATTACTGTCCCTCAGATTCTTTACTCAAAAAATGAAGAGATAGGCTGATATGGAATTTAAGGGTAGGAAACTAGTAGCCTGTAGGCTAAATAAAGTCAGAGATTTGTCTGTGTGTTTTGGCCACCTTTATTTATTTATTTATTTACTTACATATGTTTAGGGAGGAGACAAGCACTCTCCTACAGTCTGGGGTTCCTACCACTCCCCTCAGGCCCCCACCTACAGTACCAACCTCAAAACCTTGGAGGCATTTGAGTTTGCAACCTTTGGCTGCCAATTTTAAACTCCAGGTGAATATGGAGCAATTGCTGACTTACTTCCACTTATGCTAATGCTGACCATTCAAAGACCTGTCCAGACAGAAAAGGGTCTTAGATGGTAGTTGCCAGTCTACTCCAAGACAAATTTCTGTTTCTCTGTCTAATCCTCTTTTTATATGCTACCATCTTGAATTTCCAACACAAACAGCACCATATCCTCCTGTAGGACCAAGGAATATTAAACTGAAAGGAAACTTAAAAATAATCTATGCAGGGCAAACCTTCCATTTTACAGATGAGGAAACCAACAGAAATTGAGGGCGTATAGTGCTTTTATACTTGCATATGTCAGTGATTTTATCATCTTTTGGAAAGTAAGATAAATAAGATAAAATACAATTATTTTTATGCATATGTGCAATTCTTATACTTATTTGCAATTCCTTCATGTAAAATTTTTTTTACATCCAGGTAGAATTTTTCTTAATAAAAATTCAATGGGATGACTGGTTAGAAAAAAGAAATAGTAGTATAGAACTGCTTCTTTTTCTTTGTGATTAAGCTATATAAAACTCTCAGCAAAAAATAGGTAAATGTAACCCACGCAATGAAAGTAAATAGCAAAAGGGTTGTAAAGCTTTGAAAGAAGTCTTTTTGCAGGGATAATAGCAATTTGGATGTAAGCTACTGCTTTTGCATATTAAACACAAGTCTTTGTCTCTGTCACCTCAGTAGTGGGAGAAAGCAAAATCTGATTTGATGGGGGGAAACGAAAGACCATAAATAAAGTGTGTGTTGTTTCCTGGCGGACAACCTTCCTAATGGCATTTTGCCCAGATGCCCTTTCTTCTTGGCTAAATCCCTTGGCCAGGATAATGGTTGAGACCCTAGAAGCTCAAGAGAGACCAGCAAGTTGATAAATGCCTTCAGGGTCCAGACTTGAGCCAGTTCTGATTCTGTGGCCAACTGGTCAGTGTTGCTGCTGCATAAACACAGTCATGGAAGCCCCACATGTGATCTCTTTCTGGAGAAACTCAAGGTCAGTGATGGGAGACAGCTGCCAGCAGGAGTTAGCTAGTCATGAGTATCCCAGAAGTGTCTGAAGATGGGATCACTGCCGAAAACTATTCCCCAAAATCTCTTGCCATGAGGAAAGTCTAACCTTGGGTACAAGGAGTAACTCCTTTTATTTTTCCCAGGCATACTGCACATCACAGTCATGACTTCTACACTAAGGAAGCCAGTGCCCCAAAAGGCAAAAAGACAGATCTGTTTCTCGTCCACAGAAATAAAGAAAGGTAAATGCTGGAGATTGCGCTGGAGATTTAAGGAGTGTTGACAAAATGGCAAAAACCAACCCAATCAACTGAAGTTCAGGAGATGATGAAAATCAATAATAAAATAGCTTGGGAGATACAGGTTTTCCCAACATGCTGCGTTCATTTTCTCCTCTGCTTATATACAAGCTCCCTAGCAGTGGGACCTTAATTATCTCCATTTCTCCAACAATCTACCCATCTTTCAGGATTCATCGAGAATCCTACTTCTCCCACGAAGCTTCCTCTAACCTTCCAACTCACAGGATTTCTGCTTTTACTATCTGTATTGTTCACTTGCTGATATATTTAAATGTGGCCTCGAACAGCTTTTTAATATAGTTATACATATGTACCTTACCTTCTCAACTAGACTGTAGGCGCTTCACAGGCAGAGCTGAGTCACAATGACTAGCTAGCTGAGCACAAGAGCTTTCAAGAGGAGCCTAGAAGAGCAGGCTTTCTAGCAGCCACGGTCCCTGGGCCTCTGCATTTCCCCTTCCCAGCATGCCCTGGGCCTCTGCATTTCCCCTTCCCAGCATGCCCTGGGCCTCTCTGCTTCCCTCCCAGCATGCCCTGGGCCCCTCTGCTTTCCTTCCTAGCGTGCCCTGGGGCTCTCTGCTTCCCTCCCCAGCATGCCCTGGGCCTCTCCATGTTGGCAACTTCTTTTTGGTTCCTTCTTCGCCAGAGAACAGCCTTTCTCTGTGCAACTTCTTTCCTCACTAGAAGGCAAACAGAACCAAAGAGATGTTTATCTTTTTATACAAAAGATAAGGTATCAGAAAAACAATGCATTGTCAACTATGTAGGGAGGTTTTGACAGCAATTATCATTATTCAGATTATTGGAATTTTCTTAGAAAACTAAACCTTTTCCTGAACAGAGCTGAGTCATTAAAACAAAAAAAAAAAGCAAAACAACAGAACGTTCCATAGCTTTCCTTTGGGTGTGGTTACCACGCATCTGATAACTTAAAGAAAAAAAAAAAAACGCTGGGCGCGGTGGCTCATGCCTGTAATCCCAGCACTTTGGGAGGCCAAGGCGGTCAGATCACCTGAGGTCATGAGTTCCAGACCAGCCTGACCAACACGGCAAAACCCTGTCTCTACTAAAAATACAAAGATTAGCTGGGCGTGGTGGCATGCACCTGTAATCCTGGCTGCTCAGAGGGCTGAGGCAGGAGAATTGCTTGAACCCGGGAGGTGGAGGTTGTGGTGAGCTGAGATCGTGCCATTGCATTCCAGCCTGGGTGACAGAGCGGGACTCCATCTCAAAAAAAAAAAAAAAAAAAAAAAAAAAAGAGATGTGTATACGTTGTGTTTACATAGTCCACAAATGAAATGCAGGTGGGCCCACAAAACAAGCATTAACAATAAAAATACAGTCTGTACTGAATTATACACTTAAAAAATGGTTATGATAGTAAATTTATGATATGTGTATTAGATGAGGAATAAAATGACCATTAAAATTAACCACGGAGTAAAGGTAGGCATTTGTTAAGAAATTAAAATTGTACTTGGAACTCAAATGAAATTGAATATATAACTAAGTGCTGTATTTACTAGATGTCTGCTTTTATTTACATATTCTCTGCCTCTGAAAAAGAATATGAGGTGGCACTGAGAACAATAATATTATATAGTTGAATGTGTAACTTCATCTTTTTTCCCTAAGTTAAAATCAGAACGTGCCAAGTACATAATATTCTATGCCGACTAATGAGGTAATGAACAAAGGAAGGAAATGGCCAACTCTTGCTGAGTGTCTTTGATGGGCACATCTGCAGAGAAAATAAAACACTAGAGGCAGACCCTCCCTACTCAAACCCTTTTAAAAAACTTTCCCATTGTTTGTTGCAGCATTTCTCAGGCATATCTGACTTCACAACACTTTTTCTATAAAAAGAAAAATACTAGTAGGAGCTCATGAACTACATCATAGCAATGATAATAGATAGCATTCACTGACTGATATTTACATGCCAACACTGTTCTAAGCACTTTATATACATTGCTGCATTTAATCCTTAAGGCAATCTGCAAGGTGGGCATTGTTAATATCCCTCATTTTACAGACGAGGAAATGGAAGCACAGACAGACACAAAGTAAATTGTTAAAAGTCACAAAACTAGTAATGAGTAAAGTTAGGATTTGAATTAAGGTAGTTTGGCTCCAAAGCCTCGGGGTCTTCACTATTGTTATGTACTTAATGTTTGTTCCCAAATATAGATTTTGTTCCCAACGTTTATATGTTGAAGCCTGAACTCCTATGTGATGTTATTTGGAGATGGGGCCTTTGGAAGGTAATTAGGGTTAGATGAGGTCATTAGGCTGGGGCCCTCATGATGGGATTAGTGCCCTTATAAGAAGAGACACCTAAGAGCTCTCCCCAAACCCTGCATGTGCACTCAAAGAAAAGGTCATGTGAGCAGTGGGATGGTAGCCAAGAGAAGAGGACTCAGAATGAAACCTACCTTGTCAGCACCTTCATATCAGTCTTCCCAGGCTCCAGAACAATGAGAAATAAACTTCCATTTAAGCCACCAGTCTACAGTATTTTGCTGTGTTTCCAAGTGAACTCACATAACCACTGTCCCACACCCTCCTTCTACCCATCATAGAATTTCAGAGAATGGGTGTGTAAATATTTAGTCTACAACAAACCCTGACTAGCATAACCATACATGCTGAAATCACACAACATAATGTGATTGACAAATACTACCCAGTCAGGTGATCAGGGAGAGATGATCACTGACTGGTAAGTGTTGCCCCCGCCCCCACCCTTAAAGTTCCCACTATGCACAGGCAAGGATACTTACTACACCCACCATGCTTATGTGGACATACCTTTCTTTTTCTTTTTTTTTTTTTTTGAGATGGAGTCTCACTCTGTCACACAGGCTGGAGTGCAGTGGCGTGATCTCAGCTCACTGCAACTTCTGCCTCCCGGGTTCAAGTAATTCTCCTGCCTCAGCCTCCCAAGTAGCTGGGATTACAGGCACCCACCATCAGGCCCAGCTAATTTTTGTATTTTTGTAGAGATGGGTTTTCACCATGTTGGCCAGGCTGGTCTTGAACTCCTGACCTCAGATGATCCTCCCTCCTCCGCCTCCCAAAGTGCCGGGATTACAGGCATGAGCCACCACACCCAGCCATGGACACATCATTTCTAAAGGCAAGTGGATACTGTAGGGTAAAAACCATTTAAGTGTATGCAGTATCTTTTTTAAAAATAAACATCTTTTTTTTTTTTTTTTGAGACAGAGTCTCGCTCTGTCACCCAGGCTGGAGTGCAGTGGCGTGATCTCGGCTCACTGCAAGCTCCGCCTCCCGGGTTCAGGCCATTCTCCTGCCTCAGCCTCATGAGTAGCTGGGACTACAGGCGCCCGCCACCACACCTGGCTAATTTTTTGTTGTTGTTGTATTTTTAGCAGAGACAGGGTTTCACCATGTTAGCCAGGATGGTCTCGAACTCCTGACCTCCTGATCTGCCCGCCTCAGCCTCCGAAAGTGCTGGGATTACAGGCTTGAGCCACCGCGCCTGGCCGTAAACATCATTTTTAAGAATAATTTTAGATTTACAGAAAAATTGCAGATAGTATAGAGAGTTCCCACTGGGGTACAGTGGTGCAGTCACAGCTCACAGCTCACTTAGTTTCTGCTATTCTTAATGTGTTACATCAGTATCATACATTTGTTACAATTAATGACCCAACATTGATATATTGTTATTAACTAATGTCCATACTTGATTTGTATTTCCTTAGGTTTTACCTGACTTTTTTTTTTTTTTTTTTCTGTTGCAGGGCTTATCCAGGATGCCACAAGACATTAGTTGTTGTGTCTCCTTAGGCTCCCCCCACTTTTTTTTTTTTTTTTTTTTGAGACGGAGTTTCGCTCTTGTTGCCCAGGCTATGGGGCAATGGCGCAATCTCGGCAGACCACAACCGCTGCCTCCTGGGTTCAAGCGATTCTCCTGCCTCAGTCTCCCGAGTAGCTGTGATTACAGGCATGTGAGACCATGCCTGGCTAATTTTGTATTTTTAGTAGTGACGAGGTTTCACCATATTGGTCAGGCTGGTCTTGAACTCCCGACCTCAGGTGATCCGCCTGCCTCGGCCTCCCAAAGTGCTGGTATTACAGGCATGAGCCACCATGCCCGGCCCCCTTAGGCCCCTTTTAACCATGATGGTTTCTCAGACTTTATTTGTTGTTTTTCGTTTGTTTGCTTTGTTTTGAGATTTTTTTTTTTTTTTTGAGACAAGGTCTTGCTCTGTCTCCTAGTCTGGGGTACAGTGGTGCAGTCACAGCTCACTGCAGCCTCATCCTCCCAGGCTCAGGTGATCCTCCCACCTCAGCCTCCCAGCTAATTTTTTTTTTTTCAAACTTTGTATGGGTTCTCACTATAGTTTTGACAACCTTGATTGACAGTTTTGAGGAGTACTGGTCAGGTATTTTGTAGAATGTTTCTCCATTGGGATTTGTCTGATGTTTTCCTTTTTTCTTTTCTTTTTTTTTTTTTAAGATGGAGTTTCGCTCTTGTTGCCCAGGCTGGAGTGCAATGGCACGATCTTGGCTCACTGCAGCTACCTCCTGAGTTCAAGCAATTCTCCTGCCTCAGGCTCCCGAGTAGCTGGGATTACAGGCTCGTGCCACCACCCCCAGCTAATGTTTGTATTTTTAGTAGAGACAGGGTTTCACCATGTTGGTCAGGCTGCTCTTGAACTCCCGGCCTCGTGATCCGTCTGCCTTGGCCTCCCAAAGTGCTGGGATTACAGGCATGAGCCACGGCACCCGGCAAAATTAAATTTCCAAGTGAATTCCTCCCTAGCACTTCCAATAAATACTGTTGAAGGACAAGCTGGGATCCCCTGGAGGTAGATGAATAAAAGTTTCCCACATGAAACTTTTATTCATCTGCTCACTCATTCATTCAGTAAATGTGAACTGCACCTCTGTGCCAGGCCAGCTGTTGCATTAAACACTTTATTTACATCATTGTGTCATTAGATCTTTTTTTTTTTTTTGAGACGGAGTCTTGCTCTGTCACGCAGGCTGGAGTGCAGTGGCGTGATCTCGGCTCACTGCAAGCTCCGCCTCCTGGGTTCAAGTGATTCACTTGCCTCAGCCTCTCGAGCAGCTGGGATTACAGGTGCCCGCCACCACACCTGGCTAATTTTTTTGTATTTTTAGAGGAGACGGGGTTTCACTATGTTGGCCAGGCTGGTCTCAAACTCCTGACCTCGTGATCTGCCTGCCTCAGCCTTCCAAAATGCTGAGATTACAGGCGTGAGCCACCGCACCCAGCCTAATTTTTGTATTTTTAGTACAGATGGGGTTTCACCATGTTGGCCAGGATGGTCTCCATCTTCTGACTTTATGATCCAGCTGCCTTGGCCTCCCAAAGTGCTAGGATTACAGGCATGAGCCATGGTGCCTGGCCCTTTTTTTTTTGAGAGACAGAATCTCCCTCTGTTTCCCAGGCTGGAGTGCAGTGGCACGATCTCAGCTCACTGCAACCTCCACCTCGCGGGTTCAAGCACTTCCCCTGTCTCAGCCTCCTAAGTAGCTGGGATTACAGGTGCTTGCCACCATGCCCAGCTACTTTTTGTATTTTTAGTAGAGACAGGGTTTCACCATATTGGTCAGGCTGGTCTCGAACTCTTAACCTCAGATAATCCATCCACTTCTGCCTCCCAAAGTGCTGAGATTACAGGCGTGAGCTACCAAGCCCAGCATAATTTTTGTATTTTTAGTAGAGACAGAGTTTCACCATGTTGGCCAGGCTGACCTTGAACTCCTGACCTCAGGCGATCCATCCACCTTGGCCTCCCAAAGCGCTGGAATTACAGGCGTGAGCCACTTTGCTCAGTCTGAGGTTTTTCTTGTGTGACTGAGATCATGGGTTTTTTTAACAGGAAGATCACAGAGATAAGGTACTATTTTCATCACATCATATCAAGGGTATATACTGTCAACACAATTTATCACTGTTGATTTTGACCTTAATCACCTCCACTGTAAA
Source organism: Pongo pygmaeus (assembly GCF_028885625.2). NCBI lineage: Eukaryota > Metazoa > Chordata > Mammalia > Primates > Hominidae > Pongo > Pongo pygmaeus. The sequence goes on from NC_072373.2 coordinate 37,192,768, forward strand.
GTTACTCCATCTCCTGCTTTTCATACTGTATTCTTTGGAAGGAAGTCAGTACAGTTGACCCTACAACAATGCAGGTTGGGGTGCCGGGTGTGGTGGCTCACGCCTGTAATCCCAGCGCTTTGGGAGACCGAGGTGGGTGGATCACCTGAGGTCAGGAGTTCGAGACCAGCCCGACCAACATGGAGAAACCCCGTCTTTGCTAAAAGTACAAAATTAGCCTGGCATGGTGGCACATGCCTGTAATCCCAGCTACTCCGGAAAGCTGAGGCAGGAGAATCGCTTGAACCTGGGAGGCGGAGGTTGCGGTGAGCCAAGATTGTGCCATTGTACTCCAGCCTGAGCAACAAGAGAGAAACTCCGTCTCAAAAAACAAAACAAAACAAAACAAAAAACAATGCAGGTTGGAACTGCACAGGTCCACTTATACACAGATTTTTTAAATAAATACAGTCAGCCCTCTGTATCCGCAGGTTCCACATTCACAACCAAATGTGGATGGAAAATACAGTATTGGAGAAATTTGAAACCAGCAGATAGGGACGGCTGACTTTGTGTATGGCTAAGTTCGTCAGGGCCCACTTTGGGACTTGTGTATGTGTGGATTTTGATATCTGTGGGTATATTAGGCCATTCTTGTGTTGCTATGAATAAATACCAGAGACTGGGTAGTTTTTAAAGAAAAGAGGTTTAATTAGCTCACAGTTCTGCAGGTTGTACAGTCATGGCACTGACATTCCTCATCTTCTGGAGAGGCCTTAGGGGGCCTTTACTCATGAGAGGCAAAGCAGAAGCAGGGGAATCACATGGTGAAAGGTGGAGCAAGGGAGAAAAAGAGTTGAGGTGAGCTGGAGAGGTGCCACACACTTTTAAATGACCAGATCTCATGAGAACTCACTATCACAAAGACAGCACACAAAGACATAACCAAGCCATGAGGGATCCACCCTCATGATCCAGACACCTCCTACCAGGCCGCACCTCCAGCATTGAGGATTATAATTCAACATGAAATTTGGGCAGAAAAAAATATCCAAACCATATCATTCTGCCCCAGCCTCTCCCAAGTGTCACCTCCTCACATTGCAAAGTATAATCATGCCTTCCCAACAGTCCCCCAAATCTTAACTCATCCCAGCATTAACTCAGAAGACCCAAGTAAGTTCAAAGTGTCATCTAGAGATGAGTTCCTTCACTTATGAGCCTATAAAATCAAACAATTATTTACTCCCATGATACAATGGGAGTATAGGCATTGGGTAAACATTCTTATTCCAAAAGGGAGAAATCAGCCAAAAGAAAAGGGCTACGGGCCCCTTTCAAAACCCAATAGTTCAAAACCCAGCAGGGTAGTCATTAAAAGTTAAAGCTCCAAAATAATCTCCTTTGAATCCATGTCCTACACCCGGGGCACAGTGGCGCAAGGGGTGGGCTCTGAAGGCCTTGAGCTGCTCTGCCTCTGTGGCTTTGTAGGGTTCAGCCCCCATGGCTGCTTCCATGGGTTGGAGTTGAATGTCTGTAGCTTTTCCAGGTGCAGGGTGAAAGCTGCCAGTGGATTTACTATTCTGGGGTCTTAAGGATGGTATCTGCCTTCTCACAGCTCCACTAGGCAGTGCCCAGTGGGAACTCTGCTGGGGGCCTCCAACCCCATATTTCCCCTCTGCACTGCCCTAGTAGAGGTTCTCTGTGAGGGCCCTGCCCCCATAAGCAGGCTTCTGTCTTGACAGCCAGGCTTTTCCATACATTCTCTGAAATTTAGGTGGAGGCTGCCAAGAATCCACCACTCTTGTCCTCTGCATCTTCAGGCTTAGCACTACATGGAAGCTGCCAAGGTTTAGGGCTTATATTCTCCAGAGCAGCAGCCCAAGCTATACCTGGGCTTCTTTGAGCCACGGCAGGAGCTGGAGTGGCCAGGATGTGGGGAGTGGTGTCCCAAGGCCATGCAGGGCAGTGGGGCCCTGGGCCCTGTCCATGAAACCATTCTTCCTTCCTAGGCCTCTGGACCTGTAATGGGAGGGGCTGCTACAAAGGTCTCTGAAATTCCTTCAAGGCCTTTTCCCCCATTGTTTTGGATATGATCAATTTGCTCTGTTTTATTTATGCAAATATCTCTAGCAAGTGGTTGCTCCATAGCCTGTTTGAAATCCTCTCCCAAAAAAGGTTTTCTTTATCTACCACATAGCCAGGCTTCAAAATTTCCAAACTTTTGTGCTCTGCTCCCCTTTCAAATATAAGTTCCAACTTTAAGTCATTCCTTTGCTCCCACATCTGAGCATAGGTTGTTAGAAGAAGCCAGGCTATATCTCAAACACTTGGCTGCTTAGAAGTTTCTTCCATCAGGTATCCTAGCTCATCGCCCTCAACTTCAAACTTCCACGGATCTCTAGGGCATGGACATGATACAGCCAAATTATTTGCTAAAGCATAACAAGGGTGATCTTTTCTCCAGTTCCCAGTAAGTTCCTCATCTCCAACTGAGACCTAATCAGCGTGGCCTTTGTCCATACCACTGTCAGCATTTTGGTCACAACCATTTAACAAGTCTCTAAGAGGTTCCAAACTTTCCCTAATCTTCTTATCTTTTTCTGAGCCCTCCAATGTCTTCTATTCTCTGCCTGTTACTCAGTTCCAAAGCTGCTTCCACATTTTCAGGTATCTTTAAAGCAATGCCCCACTTCTGGTACCAGTTTTCTGTATTACTCCATTCTTGCATTGCTATAAAGAAATACCTGAGACTGGGTAATTTATAAGAAAAGAAGTTTAATTGGCTCATGGTTCTGTAAGCTGTATAGGAAGCATAGCACCAGCATCTGCTTCTGGAGAGGCCTCAGAAAGCTTTTACTCATGGCAAAAAGTGAAGTAGGAGCAGGCACATCACATGGCCAGAGCAGGAGCAACAGAGAGTGGGTGTGGGGAGAGGTGCCACACACTTTAAAATCACCAGATCTTGTGAGAACTCACTCACTATTGCAAAGATAGCACCAAGCCATGAGGGATCCACCCCATGACCAAAACACCTCCCACTAGGACCCACCTCCAGCACTGGGGATTACAATTCAACATGAGATTTGGGCAGGGATAAATAACCAAACTATATCAGTGAGGGTCCTCAGATAAGTCCCTCTAAGATATCAGAGGATGGGATGACTGTATATACAGCCACACTTAAGAAGCAGGGATTTATGCTCCCCATCCTTTGGGGTGGAGTAACTATATTCATTATTTGAAATTCTTCTGCATGGGAGATTTGTCTGTTATCCTCCATTTACTTATTCACAAGATCTTTTGGTCTAACATAGATTTTATTCTTTAGAGCAGTTTTGGATTCACAGTAAAACTGAGCAAAAAGTACAGTTAGCTAAAAAAAAAAAAAAAAAAAAAAAACAACTAAAAGATGGGCAAGGGGCCTGAATAGACATTTCTCAAAAGAAGACATACAAATGGCCAGCAGGTTTATGAAAAGATGCTCAACATCACTATCAGAGAAATGCAAATCAAAACCACAATGAGATATTACCTCATATCTGTTAGAATGGTTATTATAAAGAAGACAAAAGATAACAAGTGTTGGTAAGGATGTGGAGAAAAAAGGAACGCTGGACACTGTTGGTGGGAATGAAAATTGGTATAGCCATTATGGAAAACAGTAAGGAGGTTTCTCAAAAAATTAAAAATAGAACTACCATATGATCCAGCAATCCAATTTCTGGGTATATATCCAAAGGAAATGAAATCAGTGTCTCAAAAAGATATCTGCACTTTCATGTTCATTGCAGCATTATTCACAATAGCTAAGATATGGAAACAGCCTAAAGTGTTTGTAGATGGATGACTGGAAAAGGAAAATGTGGGGGGGTGGGGCAGGGGTGTGTATTCCATTGTGTGTGTATACACAATGTATGCAATATAATGGAATATTTTTGAGCCTGTCATTTACCACAACATGGATAAACCTGAAGGACATGATGCTAAGTGAAATAAGTCAGACACAGAAAGACAAATATTGCATGACTTCACTTATATATGGAACCTAACAAAGTTGAATGCATAAAGGCAGAGTAGAATGATAGTTGCTAGGGGCTGGCGGGGGTTGGGGGAAAATGGGGAGATGTTGGCCAAAGGGTATAAAGTTTCAGTGATGCAAGTTGATATGTTTTAGAAATCTATTGCATACATGGTGACTGTAGTTAAAAATACTGTATTGTATATTTGAAATTTGCTAAGAAAGTGCATCTTAAGTGGTTCTCACCACACAAAACGTTAACTATGTGAGATACGCATATGTTGATTAGCTTGATTGTGGTAGTCATTTCACAGTGTATAGGTACCTCAAAACATCACATTGTACACAATAAACATACACAATTTTTGTCAAGTGTACTTCAGTTAAGCTAGGAAAAAAAAATACACAGTTTTCATACACTTCTGTCCTCTCTTGGGCAGCGTACAGCATCCTCCACTGTCAACATCCCACTCCCAAGTAATATACTGACACTATACCACTACACTGACACCATCATTACCACCCAAAGTTCATAGTTTACGTTTATTCTTGGTATTGTACACTCTATGGATTTGGACAAATGTATAATGACATACATTCACCATTACGGGGTCATATGGAATAGTTTTACTGCCCTAAAAATCCTCTGTGCTCCCACCTAAACATCGTTTTCTCTCCCTTCCCCCCGACAATGACTGATGTTTTTAGAGCCTCCATAGTTTTGCCTTTTCCATCATGTCATATAGTCGGGATCATATGGTATATAACATTTTAAGATTGGCTCTTTCACTTAGCAATATGCATTGAGGTTCTTTCATGTCCGTTCATGGCTTGATAGCTCATTTCGTTTTATCACTGAATAATATTTCATTGTCTGGAAATGCCACAGTTTATCCATTCACCTACTGACGATGTCTTGATTACTTTCAAATTTGGGCAATTATGAATAAAACTGCTGTAGACATACTTGTGCAAATTTTTGTGTACACATAAGTTATCAGTTCATTTGGATACATACCCAGGGCTTTAGTTGCTGAATTGTATGGTAAAAGTATGTTTAATGTTTAAGAAACCTCCAAACTGTCTTCCAAAGTAGCTGTACCATTTTCCATTTCCACCAGTAATGAATGCAATTTCCTATTACTCCACATCCTTGCAAGCATTTGGTGCTGTCATTGTTTTGAATTTTGTCCATTCTAAGAGGTATATAGTGGTGTTTCATTGTTGTTTGAATTTGCAATTCCCTAATGATGTATGATGTTGAATATCTTTTCATATCCTTATTTGCCATCTGTATATCTTTTTTGATGAGGTGTCTATTCAGGTCTTTTGCTCATTTTTAATAGAGTTGTATTTTTATTGTTGTTTTAAGAGTTATTTAATATTTTGGATAACAGTCCTTTATGAGATGTCTCTTTTCAAATATTTTCTTCTAGTCAATGGCTTATATTCACATTCTTTTGACAATGTCTTTTACAGAGCAGTTTTTAATTTTATTGAAGTCTAGCTTATCAATTATTTCTTTCATGGGTTGTGCCCTTGATATTATACCTAAAATGTCATCCATATTTTTCTCTTATGTTATCTTCCAGGAGTTTTATAGTTTCAGATTTTACATTTAGGTCTATGATCCATTTTGAATTAATTTTTGGGAAGAGTATAAAGTCTGTGTCTAGATTTTTTTTTCCACATATGGACATCCAGTAGTTCCACTTAACATTTTTTTTTTTTTATGTATATGTTCAAATAGATTTTAGAAGAAAAATTTTGGCAATATTCTAGTAAACTCTTTTGGCACCAAGATGACTGCTGAGCAGTTTGGGAAATGTTGATCTCCTAAATAAAAACCCTCCACGGCTTGGTCCCGCCCACCTCTGAAGCCTTGGCCCTCAGTACTCCCTCTACACATTCAGTCCTCCGGCCAGCCTGAGCTACAGGCTGTCCTTCTCGACCTTTTTCCTATTGAAATGGCCACTTTTTTTTTTTGAGACAGAGTTTCGCTCTTGTTGCCCAGGCTGGAGTGCAGTGGCACAATCTTGGCTCACCATAACCTCCACCTCCCGGGTTCAGGCGATTCTCCTGCCTCAGCCTCCCAAGTAGCTGGGATTACAGGCATGTGCCACCATGCCCAGCTAATTTTGTATTTTTAGTAGAGAAGGGGTTTCCTCCATGTTGGTCAGGCTGGTCTCGAACTCTTCAGGGGATCCGCCCACCTTGGCCTTTTGGGATTACAGGCATAAGCCACTGCGACCGGCCGAAATGGCCACTTTCTAAAAACCCTTCTCATCCAGCTTTCTCTGTGGAAACTTCCCTGCTGAGGTACTCTCTGACTCCTCTGGGCTAACACATATTCTACTTATGCCTCTGTTGTAGCATTTGTCAGATTGCATAATGATTGGTTCTTGATTTGCTTTTGCTCTCCCTTCTAGAATCCACATTTTCCTTTGTAACACCCCTTTTCAAGTTATGAAGTATATGTTCTTCTTTTTATTACAAATTGGATAGGTGGGCTGTAGACAAACCCATCTGTCTTTCAAAGTCCTACCCTGCCTAGGAACCAGTCAATGTGAGGATGATCATTTGGATCTCCTTAGATTTGTGTACTTTGGCTACAACTAAAACATTTGGGAGGTGCAGGAAAGAGCAGAAATGGCGTGACATGTACCATACGTCTAGATATTTCAAAGTTATAAATCAAGAGAATAAACTTTTCTAAAAATATAATTCTGCAATTTAACACTTCTAATTTAAAAGTAAACTTTAATGTTGAAAATGCAAACTTGGGGAGGGCAGAAAGATCACACACAGGGCAGCCACTTCACACTTGGAGGGTTGCACAGCAGCCGGGCAAAGGCGCTCCTCACTTCCCCGATCGGCTAGCGGGAGGTGCGGGCCAGGCGGACCTCCCCCTGGTGAAGTGAGGTGCTTCTCACTTCCCCGATGGTGGGGCGATCAGGCAGTGGCGCTCCTCACTTCCCAGACGGGGCGGCGGGCCGGGCAGAGGCGCTCCTTACTTCTCAGACGGAGCAGCCGCTGGGCAGAGGCGCTTCTCTCATCCCAGACGGTGGGGGGGCCAGGCAGAGGCGCTCCTTGCTTCCCAGACAATGGGGCCGCCAGGCAGAGACACTCCTCGCTTCCCAGACGTTGTGGCGACCAGGGAGAGTCGCTCCTCACTTCCCAGACGGTTGGCGGCCGGGCAGAGGAGCTCCTCACTTCCCAGACGGTGGGACGGCTGGGCAGAGGTGCTCCTCACTTGAGAATAAACTGTTAAATAAAATGTGTTTTATTATCCTAGCTTGACAAATATACCTTTATTATTTATTTATTTATTTTTTTTGAGATGGAGTCTCACTCTGTCGCCCAGGCTGGAGTGCAGTGGTGCCATCTCAGCTCACTGCAACCTCCGCCTCCTGGGTTCAAGAGATTCTCCTGCCTCAGCCTCTCAAGTAGCTGGAATGACAGGCACACACCACCATGCCCAGCTAATTTTTGTATTTTTAATAGAAACGGGGTTTCACAATGTTGGCCAGGCTGTTCTCGAAGCCCTGACCTCAGGTGGTCTGCCCACCTTGGCCTCCCAGAGTGATAGGATTATAGGCGTGAACCAATGCACCCAGCCAACAAATGTACTTTTAGAATGACCTGGAAGAACAATTTCAAATGTAGATTCTTGAATTCCTTGGAATCCTGCCCTGAAATGTGGTGGCACAGGACACGATGACTTCCTTCCTCTGCTTCCTTTCCTGCTTCTGGCTCTGTCCAAGGGACCTCATGTGCAAGTCTGTGGATACTCCAGAATGTGGTCCGACCTCCGTCCACATGTCCTGCCAACAGCCGCCCCAAGGCCACCTCTCAGGCCCAGAGATCTTATGGTGGCAATGAGGCCATCCCTGAGGGGATGGGCCACAAAAACTCTGGGGGCGGGGTCAGAGAGGGCCAATGTCCGGAGTATTCTGGTGTCCCAGCTACCTGGAGCATGATCTAGAAAGGAAGGTGGGCGCTGGGTGGCCACATCTCCTTGGCCTTGAGGACCGTGCATCCAGTGAGGGGAGACACAGCTGGAGGAAGCACAGTTCTCTGACTTTAACGCACATGTGAATCACCTGGGATCTTATTAAGTAGGTATGGGGTAGGGCCTGATATTCTGCATTTCTCCCAAGCTTCCAGGTGCTGTTGATGCTGCTGGTACAAGGGCCACAGTTTGAATAATTAAGGTCTAAAGCAGAGGCCCAAGTCAGGGGTCCTTTTTACCTTGGCAGAGCAATACCATTAGCAAAAAAGGATGTGTTTGATAATTTAATCACTCCCATGGATAAATTACCATGGATAAATTACTAAAAGAACTTAGTACGCACTTAAAGTTACACAAAAATAATATATGTGCAACACAAATTTGAATGTTACACCAATGCCTACATGGAGAATTCTTTAGCACAGCCAGGTGAGTCTCACAGCCTTTGGCCCTATAAGTTATCATGTTCTTCCCCTTCTTGCACCCTCTGACCCCTTCCTGTATGTGGTTCACCCTGCATGACTCACTGAGCAGGTACTGACATTTCTAGTAGTCTTCTTTGTTCCTTCCGCAGATCCTTACAAACGCATTTCTTTCTTTTTTTTGAGACAGAGTCTCACTCTGTTGCCTCAGCTGGCGTGCAGTGGCATGATCTCAGCTCACTGGAACCTCTGCCTCCCGAGTTCAAGCAATTCTCCAGCCTCAGCCTCCAGAGTAGCTGGGATTACAGGTGTGCGCCACCATGCCCAGCTAATTTTTGCATTTTTCATAGAGACGGAGTTCCACCATGTTGGCCAGGCTGGTCTCGAACTCCTGACCTCAGATGATCCGTCCACTTCGGCCTCCCAAAGTGCTGGGCCTATAGGCGTGAGTCACCGTGCCCGGCCGCATTTCTTGTACTTATTCATCATTTACTATGCTATTTTCTCTCATATGGTTCATCGCACTCACAACACGTTAGTCCTGGCACTTTCCGCAACAGACTTGTTACTTTTTCAGGCCCTTTTGCCCTCAGCCCTGAAGCCCACTGGGTCCTGCTGGTGCTGGTGCTGCTTCTCTGGCAGCTGCTGCCTCCTGTCTCTGAGCTCCCTGATACTGGAAAGAACCCTCCCGAGGCTTCCTTCTGGCATGTGGAGGCATCTTCAGCCAATTCCATGTGGCAAGTGAATCTATTTATACCTTTTGGAAACCTCATCATTTGGGCAGGAAGTGACCAACTTCCTGGCAAAGAACTCCCAAGAACATCTTCCCAAAGGGAAAAGAGAGAAAACATATCTCTGACGTACATGTATGGTTTCCTCACTCTTAACCGGTCCTGCCCCAGCCCAACGGTGCGCCTCCAGGCTGAAGAGCCTCTGCTAGGGACAGAAGCCCACCCTGGCTCAAGGACTTAGACGCAGCAGGTGTTTAGTCAGCCTGGATTAAATCGAGTTGAATTTCCTTTGGGTGGAAAACTGTTTCCTATTTACTTTCTGCTCCTGCCAATCCTTTCACAGGGCACTGTGAAATATTGGTTAATGCGGCGGGGTGCAGCGGCTCACGCCTGTAATTCCAACACTTTGGAAGGCCGAGACGGGCGGATCACAAGGTGAGGAGATCGAGACCATCCTGGCTAACACGGTGAAACCCTGTCTCTACTAAAAATACAAAAAATTAGCTGGGCATGGTGGCAGGCACCTGTAATCCCAGCTACTTGGGAAGCTGAGGCAGGAGAATGGCGTGAACGTGGGAGGAGGAGTTTGCAGTGAGCCGAGATTGCGCTACTGCACTCCAGCCTGGGCGACAGGGCGAGAGTCCATCTCAAAATAATAATAATAATAATAATAATAATAAACATTGGTTAATGCATAAAGATCACCTTTTGAGGGCCGGGCGCAGTGGCTCACTCCTGTAATCTTAGCACTTTGGGAGGCTGAGGCAGGCAGATCATCTGAGGTCAGGAGTTTGAGACTAGCCTGGCCAACACGGTGAAACCCCGTCTCCCCGTCTCTACTAAAAATACAAAAATTAGCTGGGCATGGTGGCGGGCCACCTGTAATCCCAGCTACCTGGGAGGTTGAAGCAGGAGAATCACTTGAACCCGGGAGGCGGAGGTTGCGGTGAGCTGAGACTGTGCCACTGCACTCCAGCCTGGGTGACAAGAGTGGGACTTCATCTTAAAAAAGAAAAAAAAAATCACTTTTTGCTACAACTGAGGATTCAGTGTATGTCGGAATACTCACTGCTGACTCAAGGGGCTCATGTTAGGGGTACAGAAAGCAATGTAAACTTTCTTCTAGATAGAGGAGGAAATAATATGACATGGAGCCGGCACCCACCACCCCCACCCTAAACAAACTAGGAAAAAACTCCTGCGTTGACTGAAACACATGAGAACTTTGTCTCTAGAGTATGTAAGAGATGGCTTTAGGGGTCAATAAACAGGCCGTTTCTAGATTGTGATGTATTATAGAAGGACTGAAAACTAGTGCTGCCTCTATGACTGCTATAAATGCTGTGAGAACTTAATATTTTGGCAATAACTGCAGGTGAAATTACTGCTTACTTTGGTATCATTTTGAGTTTTACAATACATATTTTTTCAAATCTGCTACACCAAATTCTAATAGTCAAAGATGTGCCTCCAACTTAAAAAGAAAAAAAAAAAGATTAAGAACCACCTCACTACTGCCTTACAGGACTCAGCAGGACTAGCCCCAGGGACAAAACTGAAACAGGAGAGTTGGTCTCCAGGGAATACGTCCTTCTTCCTGCTACGACCTTCTTGCCCACTGTTGCTGGCTTCTTCTCAACAATGCAGAAAACTTACTGTTCAACCGTTCTTTCTCCCAGGGTTAACGGTTTCAAGGTACAGTCCTGCTAATGTTAATGTGATTGGCCCTCCCTCACATTCACTGTACATTTTCACGATGGTTCTCTGGTGCTTGTTGGGGTAGAAGACACTGACAGGTGAGGAAACCTCGGTGTGGGAAGCACTTCTGCACAGTTAAGGCCTCAGGACCCTCCTATTTTATCCCGGTGTGCTGGCTTTTTTCTCTACACAAGTGGTGCTCACTACTGTTATTGGTCTGATGGACTGACCCATTGACTGAATTTCTGGGTGACAAACGAAGGTCCAAGGTTGCTTTTTATTTTATTTTGAGACAGGGTCTCACTCTGTCACCCAGACTAGAGCAGCACAATCTTGGCTCACTGCAACCTCTGCCTCCTGGGCCTAAGCAATCCTCCTACCTCAGCCTCTCCAGTAGCTGGGACCACAGGTGTGTGCCACCATGCCTTAATTTTTTTTTTTTTTTTTTAATAAAGGCAAGGTCTCACTATGTTGCTGAGGCTGGTCTCAAACTCCTGGGCTCAAGCGATCCTTTTGCCTCAGCCTCCTAAAGTGCTGAGATTACAGGTGTGAGACACTGTGCCTGGCCAGTTTTCTTTATATTTACTCTGCTTGGAGATTATTGAGCTTCTTATATGCGTGAGTTTATAGTTTTCACCAATTTGGGGAAAATTTCAGCCATTATTTTTTCAAAAAAAATTTCCTATTCCCCTCTTCTGGGACTCAAATTCCATGTTAAACTGCTTAATATTGTCTCTCAGGTAACTGAAGCTCACTCCCTTTACCTCTCTCTCTTTTTATTTTTTGTTTCTTTAGTTGTTTTTCTCTAGACAGTTTCTATTGCTATGTTTTCAATTTATTGATCTTTTGTTTTGCATCGTCCAATTTGTTCTTAATCCCATGCTATATATTTTCCATTTCAAATATATTTTTCATCTCTAGGAGTTTCATTTGGATCTTTTTTGTATCTTCAGTTTATCCTTTCATTGTGTTCATGTTTTCTATCTATTTTTATTTTCTTTTTTGAGACAGAGTCTCTATCACTCAGGCTGGAGTGCAGTGGTGGTGTCTCAGCTCACTGCAACCTCTGCCTCCCGGGTTCAAGCAATTCTCATGCCTCAGCCTCCTGAGTAGCTGGGATTACAGGTGCATGCCAGCTAATTTTTGTATTTTTAGTAGAGTCGGGGCTTCACTGTATTGGCCAGTCTCGTCCCGAATTCCTGACCTCAAGTGATCCACCCGTCTCTGCCTCCTGACCTCAAGTGATCCACCTGCCTCTGCCTCCCAAAGTGCTGGGATTACAGTCGTGAGCCACCACACCTGGCTCATGTTTTCTATCTTCCTCAGCATGTGAAGCATGCTTATAGTAGCTGTTTTTAAGGTTCTTATCTGCTAATTTCATCATCTCTGCCACTTCTGGGTCTGTTTTTACTGACTGACTTTTCTCCTAGTTATGGGTACTATTTTCCTGTTGTGATGCATGCTTGGCAAGCTTTGACCGGTTGCTGGAGATTGTGAATTTTACCTTGTTGGATACTAGATTTTGTTGTAATCCTTTAAATAATGCTCTACTTTGTTCAGTTAAGTTACTTAGATTTAATCTGATCCCTTCAAGGCTTGCTTTTAAGCTTTGTTAGGATGGGTCCAGAGCAACAGGTAGTCTAGGGCTTATTTAGCTCCACCACCATGACCATACCCTTCTGTGGACTCTAGTTAATGCTCTGTGTGTGATGAGGTCTTTCCACTCTGCCTAATGGGAACTGAATTCTGTGACCTTCAGGAATTTGGGGTGTTCTTTCTTTCTTTTTTTTTTTTTTTCTAAGATGGAGTCACTGTCACCCAGGCTGGAGTCAGTGGCGCGATCTCGGCCCACTACAACCTCCGCCTCCCAGGTTCAAGCGATTCTCCTGCCTCAGCTTCCTGAATAGCTGGGACTACAGGCACATGGCAACACACCTGGCTAATTTTTGTATTTTTAGTAGAGACAAGGTTTCACCATATCGGCCAGGCTTTTCTCGAACTCCTGACCTCGTGATCTGCCCACTTCGCCTCCCAAAGTGCTGGGATTACAGGTGTGAGCCACTGCGCCCGGCCTGATGTTCTTGCTTTCTATTGCATGTATGTTTGTTTCACACAGTTTCATGTTGTTTTCTCTCCTACATGCACAGATCAGTACCCAGTCAAATTATCAACCTGCAGATCTCTGGAGCTCTCTTGCAGGGCAGGTTGCTCCTCCCTGATACGTTGCCTCTCAAATTCTCGCCATCTCAGCATTCCTAAACTTCAGTCTCTCAACTCAGTGAGACCACGAGGCTGTGCTTGGGTTCCTCTTCCCCACACTGCAGCCAGGAAACTGCCTGTAGCTAGTTAAACTGAAGCAATCATAGGACTGACCTTGGTTTTCCCCCTCCCTTCTTTCAGGAACACAATCCTGTGCTAACTAACCAAATCCTGAAATCGTTGTGTCGTATAGTTTGTTCAGATTTTTAGTAGTTTGAGGTAAGAAAGTAAATCTCTGGCTGGGTGCTGTGGCTCACGCCTGTAATCCCAATACTTTGGGAGGCCAAAGTGGGTGGATCACCTGAGGTCAGGAGTTTGAGACCAGCCTGGCCAACATGGTGAAACCTCATCTCTACTAAAAATACAAAAAATTAGCTGGGCATGGTGGCGAGCACCTGTAATCCCAGTTACTAGGGAGGCTGAGGTGGGAGAATTACTTGAACCTAGGAGGCAGAGGTTGCAGTGAACCGAGATGGTGCCATTGTACTCCAGCCTGGGCAACAAGAGCGAAACTTCATCCATCTCAAAAAAAAAAAAAAAAAAAAGTAAATCCCTGGAGTCTATTATTTCATCATGGCGAGGAATAGAAGTTCTCTTAACACAGATCTAATTATATAACACGTGACATTTTACATCATGATCTTTTCACTTAAGTGTAGATTTTGGTTGTTTTTCCATTGTATTACACAATTGTAGTAGACACTATTTTAAACTATGTACTCATTCATTATCTTATTAAGCAACTACCTACTGAATGTCTTCTATGCTCCAGGCACTGGATAAAGCAGTAAAACAACAACAACGACAAAGACAAACCTAAATAAAAACAAAACAAAACAAAAACCCAGGTAAGGTCACACTGTCATGGAGCTTTTACTCTAGTAGCAGGAAGATGGGAAAAAGGTAAGTAAACAGATAAAAACCTTACAGTGATAAGTGCTATAAGATAGGGTGAGTGGGCCGAGCGTGGTGGCCCACGCCTATAATTCCAGCACTTTGGGAGGCTGAGGCAGGTGGATCACGAGGCCAGGAGTTCAAGATCAGCCTGACCATCATGGTGAAACCCTGTCTCTACTAAAAATACAAAAATTAGCCGGGCGTGGTGGTGCACACTTGTAATCCTAGCTACTCGGGAGGCTGGGGCAGGAGAATTGCTTGAACCCGGGAGCCGGAGGTTACAGTGAGCCAAGATCGTGCCATTGCACTCCAGCCTGGTCAACAGAGCAAGAATCTCACCAAAAAAAAAAAAAAAAAAAAAAAAAGGGCAAGTGTTAGAGGGTGACTGGGTGACTAGGACAGTTATTTAAGATGAGTGTTAAAGTTGTAGAAAACTTTCAGGTTTCTTCTAGAGCACTCCTCCTCAAAGTCACCTGCACAATGATCCCTGCATTAGACTCTGCCTCTAGAGAACCTGACCTCAGACGGAATATGCACCTTCTGAAGATTCCTGATTTACTACATCCTTATTGCTTAAGAATTCTATTTTTAGAAATACTATGTCCACTGGAGACAATCTGAAACTTACTCAATCACAATGAAAAGTAGGAAGCAGTTGAAGGTGGGGGAGGTGGCAGATGGGTAACTGAAGGATAACTAAAGATCCTGAGGTAAAGAACTAATTGCAGCCTGATACGGTCTGAATGTTTGTGTCCCCCAGAACATTTATATGGTGAAACCTAATCCCCAGTGTGATAGTATTAGGAGGTGGGGTCTTTGGGAGATTATTAGGTCATGATGGTAGCGACCTCACTGTTGGGATTAGTGCCCTTAGAAGAGAGACCCTGAGAGATCCCTTGGCCCTCTGCCATGTAAGAATGGCCATCTATGAACCAGGAAGCAAACCCTCACCAGACACTGATTCTCCCACATGTTGTGATCTTGGACTTCCCAGAACTGTGAGAAATAAATTTCTGTTGTTTATAAGCCACTCGGACTATGGCAGTTTGTTATAACAGCCCAATAGACTAAGACGTAGCTGATGGCTACATGTAGAATTAGAGTTCTTTTGGATTTGAATGGGTTAGGAACAGAAATCTGTGAAGACTTTGGAATAACCATACCTAACCTTAAACCAGAGTAGGCCATTTGGAATCATCCAGGTGAACATGTTGCTCCTTTTCCTCAGCAACTATTAGAGCCTGCAGGTTACCTCTCTGGTCCCAGAACAAATATCCCATTTTCCTCTAAAGGAGTCTGCCATTTGATCCAGAGGACTGGTGGTTTAAGATCTAAGGACAAAAAAAAAAAAAACCCAGAAACACGAAAGCTAAGGGTGTGAGCAATGGTGAAAAGAAAGAAGGGGGCAAACTGAGAGACAAGAATGAGGCTACAGACTAGAGAAGGAAAACTTAGGGTATCTTGAAACTTCCATCACAATTCTTTCTTTCTTCTCCGTGGGAGAAGATAGTCAAGCGGGAAAGTTGAAGTTCAGCAGTGGCAAACGCCCCACCACTACCTTTCCCCACTCTCTGCCTCCCCCATCTCCCACCTTCTACCCACTTTTTGAAGAGAAGATCTTAGATAAGGGAGCCTGGACAGAGTGTTTGGAAGTGCTCTCTTATTGAGAGTCTGGGCAGATTCCAAACTGGCATTCAAGGTAGATGGCAATTCCACTGCCAAGCATTTCTGAAGAGGCCAATATCTGAAGAGGCTGTGATCTAGAATTATTAACAAATTCAACCAAATGTTAAGAAAATGAGAAAGGACTCCATGCAGGTAGGCACTCAGTCTTCCTCTGGATTCTTGTGCTATCTTCATCTTCGTCAGAATCAGAATAGTAATGATTAAGTACACACCTGAATATACCCCTTAGGTGCTGAGAACATACAGTCCTTCAAACGCTGCCTTCACCTTAGGGAGGGCATGCCCTTTGAGTTCCATTTTCAGGACTGTGATTGGGTCTTATAGGGCCAGTCACAGGTTATGGTAATAACTAACAATTGAACAGGACATTACAACTTCCAAAATACTTTCACAAATATTATTTAGCTGCCACTATCTTAGTCCATTTGTGCTGATATAACAAAATGCCAGAGGCTGGTTAGCTTATAAATAGCAGAAATGTATTTCTCACTGTTCTGAAGTCTGAGAAGTCCAAGATCAAGACACTGGCAGACTCAGTGTCTGGTGAGGGATTTCTGGTTCATAAATGGCACTTTCTAGTTGTACCCTCACAGATGAACAAGCTCCCTTGGACCTATTGTGTAAGGGCACTGATTGTATTCATAAGGGTGCTGTTCTCATGACCCGATCACCTCCCCAAACATTCTACCTCCTAATATCATCACCTTAGGGGTTAGAATTTCAACATAGGAATTCTGCGGGGACACAAACATTCAGATCATAGCAACCACTCATCTGTATGGTAGCTACTCTTACTATTGTTGTTGTTTAGGTTTTTTCAGATGGGTGCAGTAAGGGTCAGAGCAATTCAGTAATTTGCCCAAGATCCCATAGCCAACAAGAGGCAATCCTTTTCTTCTGGTCTAAAATCTATATATTTCACACTGTCGCTGTCCCATTCTCTGCTCACTGGAGTCTTCTTGTGTCCTGATACCCAGAGGAAGGAGTTCTAAGATCCTAGCGAGGGCAACAGGGAGCTGGCCATCCATGGGCTCTCAAAAACCTACACTATCTCTCAAGGGGGACTTCCCATACTTGTTGGAAAAGGAACATTAAATCCCACTCTTTTTTGACTTTAAGGACAACTCTCAACTTTCTGGACACAGAAAGCACTTCATTGTCTGCCTGATTTGCCCTCTCTCATTCTCAGGATGGAAGACCTCTCTAGCCAATGGGAAGATGGCAAGATGTGTGAATGTACCCCTGGGAGCAAAATCACGGAGCCTGTGTAATCCTCTATACATGTAGGGACTGAGTGTGGGTATCTCTGGCCAGTGTGGATGTTGAACAAATTGTTTCGTAACCCTGTCTCACTGGCTCCTCTCTCCCCAACCTCCAGAACTACCTGTCTAACTCATCTGTGGTGATGGAATGCTATTTCTTTCACATTACCCTAATTAAGTATCACTAGAAAGGTAACTGCTGTGCTTAAAACAAATAAATCACCTAACACATTCCAGAGATAAATTCAAATTATTTTTAGATAATCCATCCTTTTGGATTATCCAAACTACCGCTGCTTCCCCTAGCAGGAATAATTGAGAACTGAGACAAAAAGAAACTTAACCAAAATTTAAGCCAACCTGCAGACCAGCTATAAGGCTTACTGTGGAAGAAAATATATAGTGATGGCATTTGGGAGTATGTGTCATCCCTAGGAACATGGTGGTGGTAATTTCAGCATTTGCAAAGCTCTGACTCATAGCAAAGCATGCTGTGCTATGGGGATAGACCCAGCTCTGGATTGGACAGTTTCTGAGGCACAGTCACCCAACAGGCCCAGGAAGCTTATTAATCCTCATCAGGGTGTGATTACGGTTGCCAACCCAAGCCAGCAGTGAACACAAATGCCCTGCTGAGATTCCCAGGCTGGAACATGTGGGGGCAAGACTTGCCCAGGAAGGGATATATACTATAGATCCTCCTCTCATGCTCACAGAATAGAGAGAGCTTAGTCCAGGGTAGAGAGGGCACCAGGCTGGGGTGGTGGCATGGGGGACAGGGATCAGAGGCAGGATGGGTGGCTTGACCTCAGCCTTAGAGTAGTCATGCTTGCCATTCCTCAGCACCACCAAAGTGGGGCAAAGCAGCTATGCCTGTACCTGCAGGACTGTTGGCAAAACAAAGAGGACCTTTGAGGGTGCTTGGAGCTAGAAAATTCTGCTCCCCTTGTCAACAACACTGAACGCTGATTTTGGAGATTCTTGCGTCAGTTGTGGAGGCAACGAGGCAGAAGTACAAGGGAAAGCTCCTACCCGCTAGGAACTGCTGTTGTAATGTGAGGGGAGTTCTGGGTCAAATGCCAAAGCCCCTAGAGGGGTTTGGGAACAGGCTGTGGAGCTGCTCCATGAACTAAAGGGCTCTTAAGTTCCTTCCATTCCTAACATTCTGTGATTCTAATTTAATGGGAGACTGGAGAAACATATGTCGAAAATACACAAATGCTAAGCAGCAAGAAATGTAGTGACAGAGTGAAGCCTTGACTTCCTGCCTTGAGCATGATCTGTATAGGTTGTGGTCCTCAGCCAGGGCCCAGACCACCAATAGTAGGGCTGAAGACAGGAAGACAGTGAGGCTGGACATGGGACGAAGGGCGTGAGTGTGAGAAAAGACAGTGAGTCTAGTTGAAAGTTCAGAGAGCTGTTGTAAAAGAGATTGGAAAGAGGAAACTCCAAAAAATGACTTTTTTTTTTTTTTTTTTAAACTCAGAGGCTGGAAATCTCTTTTCTCCTGGAGAAGAGAAACTTGGCTGTTGTTTCATTTGAGATATTAAGTTCTTCTAGTGTAAGATGATTCCACTCTTCCCCCTGAAAAGGGTTTTTGGTGAGAAGGAGGTGGCTGCAGAGGATTCGGGGCTTCTTTGGGCCTTGTCTGCAGTGACTGAGGCATCTCAGGACCCTGCCTCCTGTGGATCAAAAACCTGAGATGGGTTCCTCTCCTGCAAACACATAAGCAATTGCCATGTGGATGGACTGAAGATACTTTTGTGACTGCTCAGTAAATGTCTCAAGGGAAAATCATTTGGAGGGTAAGCTAGGAAAGGGGAGAGGTAACTAGAATGTTCTAAAGCTAAGCAGATTCCAGCAAGCAGGAAGGTTTTCTAGAAAGGGGGAGTTCAAATCTGCTTGACTGATGAAGGTGAGCTGTCTTCTGTCTCACGCATGACCTGCAAATGCATCTCCGTGTGTACTAACCTGATCTGCTCTGGTGGTACAGCTCTTAAACATCCAAGTTGGTCAAATCTCCTTTGATGGATTAGAGCAAGCCAAGGATGTTTATTGAGCACCTCCTGCCTGAGGAGGCTTTGTAGTACCTTGGAAAGTGCCTGAGTTCTGTGGCCAAAAGGATCCAGGTACAAGTCCTGCCCAGGCCACTTACTAGTCACATGTCCTTGAATAAGTTGCTTGATCTCTCTGATCCTGCAGGGTCCTTAGTTATAAAATGGGGACAGTCACTCACTTCACAGGGTTGGATTGAGAATGAAATCTGACTAAGGCCCAGAGGTAGTGCCTTGGGCCTGTCTGTTGTGTTTCTTCTTGGCATTCATGATAAGAGCTGAGAAACGAAATTTCAAAAGGAGAAATAGTAGCTAAGATCACATGAATAAAACTTCCAGTAGATAGACAGATTTTCATTTTTCTTTTCACATTTCAGTATTATTTGTGAGTATTCTTGTATGAGAATGTTTCTGTCAGGGCTTAAATGTGTCAAACAAGAAAGAATCAGAGGAACCAGAAGTCTGGGTTTCTGCTCCAGCTGCTATTAACTGAGAGAGACCTTGGGCGAAACCTTTGATCTTGTTGAGCCTTGATGATCTCATCTGTAAAATGGGAAGACTGGAGCCTCTCTCAAAGGGTTGTGGTTAGGATCAAATAAAATCACAAATGGAAAAGCCCTTGATGAACTGGGGGGAATGTGACACAAATGGAAGCTAGTTTTTGCATGTCAGATGTTCATCGATCATCTGCTTGAAGCATATATATTAACTAGGCTGATTTCTTAGGCATTCTTATCCATATTTTGGCAGACATGTGCACCTGCTTTTTCTTTTCTTTTCTCTTCTTTTTTTTTGAGATGGACTCTCACTCTGTCACCCAGGCTGGAGTGCAGTGGTGTGATTTTGGCTCACTGCAACATCCACCTCCCGGGTTCAAGGGATTCTCCCACCTCAGCTTCCCAAGTAGCTGGGACTACAAGCGTGCACCACCACACCCAGCTAATTTTTGTATTTTTAGTAGAGACAAGGTTTCACCATGTTGGTCAGGCTGGTCTTGAACTCTTGACCTCAGGTGATCCGCCCACCTCGGCCTCCCAAAGTGCTGGGATTATAGGCGGGAGCCTCTGTGCCCGGCCCGCCTGCTTTTTCTTTCATCATTCAATCCTTATCTCAGTCTCATCCCTCCACCAGGTTAAAGGGACTGAGATGCTGTTATCCTTATTGTGCCTGGGGCAGGCCAGATGTTCCTGAATGGTCATTAAAGACTCAGGACCATGAGGATGATCACCACTTGATGGTGAAAGGGGCTTTTTCAGCTTGCCTGGCAAACCCTCTCAGGGCTCATGATGCTATAGCCAGCACACCTTTGCTGTTCCTTGCCTTTTCTTCATCAAGCATTATTTTAGGATAACCAAGGAAGGAAAAGATTCATGGGATATAGGTAATAGGATGTGCCCACTGTGGCCTCCAAGTTGCTCCACCCACAAACTTTGCATGAAACACTTGAATACAACAAAAAAGAAATGGTAGTGTTATTCTCCAATTCTCTCTTATGCACCTCCCTGTCAAAAACTGCAGAGATTGTAGAGAAGAAGGCTAAAGCCATACAGCATGAAAACAAAAGAGGGGTGCAATTCCCAATCATTCTGCATTAATGTGAGTTTACTGTCACTTGTTTGCCTTGCTTTGAGCATAAACTACCTTGTCCTATCAATTTATTTGCATTAAAAATTAAAACCTTTTCTGGACAGGCACTGTGGCTCATGCCTGTAATCCCAGCAGTTTAGGAGGCTGAGGCAGGCAGATCACCTGAGGTCAGCAGTTCAAGACCAGCCTGGCCAACATGGTGAAACCCTGTCTCTACTAAAAATACAAAAATCGCCAGGCCACGGTGGCTGGCGCCTGTAATCCCAGCTACTCTGGAAGCTGAAGCAGGGGAATCGTTTGAACGCAGGAAGTAGAGGTTGCAGTAAACTGAGATTGGGCCACTGCTCCCTAGCCTGGGCGATAGAGCAAGACTCCATCTCAAAAACAAAACAAAACAAAACAAAAACCTTTTCTAAAGATAAAATTATACATACTTGTAGGAAATTTAGAAAATAAAGAAAATGATAAGGAAGAAAAAAAGAACTACTTATAATTCCACCACTGATAATGTCTAGGGGTTTGCAGTCATAAATTGTAGATAATCTGTCCGTAGTTTTCTATATTTTTTCACTCAGTTTTATGACATGAAAAATTTCCCATAATGCTAAAATTATCAGAAAAACATGGATTTTAATGGCTGCATGATATCCATTATACTGATGAATCATAAGTTATTTACCGATTCTCTATTGTTCAACATTTTGACTGTTTCTATTTTTTTCTCCATTAAGAATAACACTGCTGGCCAGGCGTGGTGGCTCATGCCTGTAATCCCAGCACATTGGGAGGCCGAGGTAGGCAGATCATGAGGTCAGGAAATCGAGACCATCCTGGCTAACACGGAGAAACCCCGTCTTTACTAAAAATACAAAAAAAAAAAAAAAAAAAATTAGCCGGGTATGGTGGCGGGTGCCTGTAGTCCCAGCTACTTGGGAGGCTGAGGCAGGAGAGTGGCGTGAACCCAGGAGGCAGAGCTTGCAGAGATTGCGCCACTGCACTCTAGCCAGGGCGACAGAGCGAGACTCCGTCTCAAAAAAAAAAGAATAACACTGCTATTAATATCCTTATACATAAGTGTCCATGTCTCTGATTATTTCCTTAATATAAATTACTAGAATAGAACTACTAGGTCAGAGTCAGAACATTTCTGAAAGTCTTGATATATGATGCCAATTTGCCCTTAAGGAAATATGCATCAATTTACCCTCCCACTAATAATGTATAATAGTAATATTTCAGCACCCCCCACTAAGAAGGCTGCATATTACCTCTATTTTAATATTTTCTATTTTAATGAGTGAAACTGATTTGCTTTGTTTTTATGTGGCCACCCTGCCCTGTCACTCCATCCATAGTACTCATTCTTTGTTACCTGTTTGTTAAGTGTGTATGCCCTGTCTACTTCCAAACAGAATCTGAAGTGGTTCTGACTAAATCATAAGCCCTCAAAGCCAGCAATTTCCCCTCTTTTTGGTTTAAGGTTTCTGTGACTGGCACAGTGGGTTTCACATATTCAATATTTGATATGTTTGGCGGTTATTTTTGAACTCTATAGAAATATCCACTAACAGAATATTCTCTTTCGTGGATGCATATGGCTGTATTATGTCCCCATCTCTCAACTCTCATCGTCCTTACAGGTCTATTATGTAATTGACTGTTTCATTTTGTATCTGTATAATTATGCAGTAGTTTGTTGGGAGGAAAAAACAAACAACAACCCAAAAAACCCTGTCTCCCTAGCTGGATTATCAGTTACTTGAGTAACTGATATGTTATTTATTTCTCTTAGAAAACACGAGCACAGCGTTGAGCACATGCAAACACTGTGTGTGTGTGTGTGTGTGTGTATGTGTGTGTGTTCTTTGATTTTTTTTGAGACAGAATCTCACTCTGCCGCCCAGGCTGGAGTGCAATGGCACAATCTTGGCTCACTACAACCTGTGCCCCCCAGGTTCAAGCAATTCTCCTGCCTCAACCTCCCGAGTACCTGGGATTACAGGCATGCACCACCACACCTCGCTAAGTTTTTGCATTTTTAGTAGAGACGGGGTTTCACCATGTTGGCCAGGCTGGTTTTTAACTCCTGACCTCAAGTAATCCGCCTACCTCAGCCTCCCAAAGCTCTGGGATTACAGGCGTGAGCCACCGCACCCGCCCTGATGTTTGTTAAGGCATGACTTATCAGTAAAAGCTTTCCCACATTTATTGCACTCATAAGGTTTCTCTCCTATGTGGGTTCTCTGGTAAACACTTTTTTTTTATTAAACATGATTGAGGCCAGGCGCGGTGGCCGACGCCTGTAATCCCAGCACTTTGGGAGGCTGAAGCGGGCGGATTATGAGGTTAGGAGATCCAGACCATCCTGGCTAACACGGTGAAACCCCGTCTCTACCAAAATATAAAAAATTAGCCGGGCGTGGTGGCGGGCGCCTGTAGTCCCAGCTACACGGGAGGCTGAGGCAGGAGAATGGCGTGAACCCGGGAGGCAGAGCTTGCAGTGAGCCGAGATCGCACCACTGCACTCCAGCCTGGGCGACAGAGTGAGACTCCTTCTCAAACAAAACAAAGCAAAACAAAAAACAAAAAACAACAACAACAACAAAAAACATGATTGTTTGTTACGTGTCAAACACTGCACTCAGTGCCGAGGAAACTAGTGCACAGTCTGATAGAAGGGGTGGCATTCGGGGGCACAAGGAATGTGATGAGAGCTTTAGGAGAGACCTGAAGCCCCAATTGGAGGAATCAAGGAGGACTTCCTGAAGTAGGCAGTGACTCAAAAGAGTTAGCCAATAAATAATGCAGCTGAGAGATTGAGTGTTTCAGGAAGACAGACTAGCATATGCAAAGTTACAGCAGACAAAAAATTTATTACTGGCTGGAGGAATTTATTACTGGCTCAACATATTCAGAACAGAGAAAATTGCAGGAGATAAGGCTGGAGAGGTGAGCAAGGTCCATTATGTTCACAGTGAGAATGGAAGCCGCTGGTTTTGGCCTTCATCAGTGTGTATAGTGGTGATCCCATTAGCATCAATACCCAGCTCTCATAAACTCTTGACTCTCACTGGCTTAACTAAAAGAAGTCAAGATCCATGCATGAAATCAAAGTTATTTTCAGAGTCTTTTCTACCAAATACTTAGGGGACTCTTTGGGGAGTACTTTTATGTTTTCATGAACACATCTAGATTACCACTTGCTACCGTGTCTAGCCAGGCTGCAATTCTGCAGTTCCGAGGCTTAATGATTTAACAGGGTACCAACACAAGGTTGGAACATTTTTCCTATTATTGGCATGAATACCTAGACAATTAGGTTCATAATGTTGAAAGTGGAGCATGGCTCCTGCATCTGAAGAGCAGACTTTATTGCCACTGCTCTAGTCAAGTGTGAAGGAAAATGCTCTGATTGGCTATAGGTCAATTAAGGGTTCCATGGTAAGCCTGCTTGGCTCCAAAGTAACAGCTCTTTAAACCTCCACACAAGCCCCTGCAATGGTTGGAATGTTTGTGTCTCTCCAAAATCCATGTTGAAACTTAATACTCAATGCAAGAGTATTAAGAGGTGGGGCCTTTTGGGAAATGATTGAGTTATGAGGGTTCTGCCCTTGTGAATGGCACTAATGTCCTTATAAAAGAGGCTTCAGGCTGGGTGAGGCGGCTCACGCCTGTAATCCCAGCACTTTGGGAGGCCAAGGCAAGTGGATCACCTGAGGTCAGGAGTTTGAGACCAGTCTGGCCAACATGGTGAAACCCCGTCTCCACTAAAATTACAAAAATTAGCCGGGCTTGGTGGTGGGCGCCTGTAATCCCAGCTACTTGAGAGGCTGAGGCACAAGAATCGCTTGAACCTCTGAGACGGAGGTTGCAGTGAACCAACATCATGCCATTGCACTCCAGCCTGGGTGACAGAGTGAGACTCTGTCTCAAAAATAAATAAATAAATACATACATACATACATACATACATACATACATACATACATACATAAAAGAGGCTTCAGAGAGCTACCTGGCCCTTTTTGCCTTTCCATCATGTGAGAACACAGCATTTGTACCTTCTGCTTTGTGAACACACAGCAAGAAGGTGACATCTTGGAAGCAAAGAGCAAGCTCTCTAAATCTGCTGGCATCTTGCCCTTGGACTTCCTAGCCTTTAGACTGGAAGAAATAAATGTCTATTGTTTATAAACTACCCAGTTTTATGAATTACCTATTCTGTGGTAAATTACCCAGTCTGTAAGAAATAAGTGTCTATTGTTTATAAATTGTATTGTTTATAAATTACCTAGTCTGTGGTATTTTGTTATAACAGCAGCCCAAACACACTAAGACACCCATTTTCTCTCAGGACCCACACAGGCTGCCAAAGCAGCTAGGTGAGACAAGTTCCAGTATTGGCTTTCACAGTGAACCCAGAACGACACTGCTCTTGGACATTCTGGCTCAAATGCTGGGTTGGATCCAAAGGGCCAGATCCCTTCTGCTCTATGATGACCTACTTTTCAGCACCCCCCACACCACCACCACTTTAATCATGCCTCCCTTAGGGCCACCCCAGTCCATCAGATGACTGAAATGCAACCAAAACAAGGTTCAGACCTTTTCCTCATAGACCATACTGTTTAATCTCTGTGTAAATCAATGTATGTAAATGGACACATGGGGAGAAAGGAGTTGCCTAACTGTCCCTATCAAAGGCATCTGAACACCATCTCCTGCCCAGACAACATACTTCACTTCGTTAAAAAACCTGGACTTTATTCTGTAGGCAAAGAACAGCCAATAAAGTTTTTATGTAGTATGCTAGAATGCTAATTATACTGTATTAATTGATGATTAATATTCATAATACACAAAAACTCTCAGAAATTGATTAGAAAAGACAAAACTAGTAGAAATAGATGATTTGAATGAAATGTAATTCATAGAAGAGAAATTCTAAGTGTCCAATATTTATTTATTCATTTGAGACTAGGTCTCCCTCTGTTGCCCAGACTGGAGTGCAGTGGCACGATCATGGCTCAGTGCAGCCTCACTTCCCTGGGCTTCAGTGATCCTCTCACCTCAGAAATTATAGGCCTCCCAAGTAGTTGGGACCACAGGCGTGGGCCACCATGCCCAGCTAATTTTTGTACTTTTGGTAGAGATGAGGTTTCATCATGTTGCCCAGACTGGTCTTGAACTCCTGAGCTCAAGCGATCCACCCTCCTTGGCCTCTCAAAGTGTTAGAATTACAGGCATAAGCTACCATGCCTGGCCAATAAGTAGATTTAAAAGATGCTCAATATGCTATCAATCAGGGAAATGAAAATTAAGGTAATAACATAATATCACTTTAATACCCTTCAAATTGGTAAAAATTAAGTGGGAAAACATCTACTATTGGTAAGAATGAGGAGGAAATAGGTACTCATATATTGCTGGGTGCAGTATGAGTTGCTACAAACCTTTTGGCAATCAGGCAAAGACTATAAAATTTTAATACATTTGCCCTTCAACCTAGCAATCCCACTGCTGAGAATCTACTCTATAGAAATAAAAGCACCAATACAAAAAAAAATGCATTACAAATGTGTTTATTGCTGCATTGTTTGTAGTTGGCGAAACACTGAAAACCAAGTGAAGCCCATCATTAGGGGAATGAATGAATAAATTACAGTGTGCTTATACATGGGGAATTGTGTAGCCATTTAAATATATGTTAGATCTATATTAATGGACTTGGAGAGATTTCCATGAAATGTGATTAAGTGGGGAAAGCTATATGCAAAGGTATAGATGTACTCTGAACCAATTTTCAGAAAATGATGACATCTATCAAAAGCAAAACAAAAACCGTAAAACCATTTGTGTGTGTGTTTAGGTACAGCCTGCTAGCTGCCTACCTAAATCTATTATTTCTTTCTTCCTTACTAAGAGAACCTCCATTATTAGGGGTAGTAATGTGCTCAAACATGTCTCTTCTTGCAGATAGGAATGGTCAGTGAAATTTAAGTGGAAGTTTTGGATGAAGTATTTGGATGAAGTTTAGGTGAAGCTCTTTCTGGCTCCTGGTCTTCCCCATTTCTTACCTGAAAAGGATGTATGGCTGGTGCTTTTATAGTCATTGTATGACTTTGAAGATATGACAATGTGAAAGATTGCCAGGCACACAGTTTGAAGGAAGCTGGCTCCCTGATCACTTTGTGTAGCCACCATAGCAGCCCTGGATGCCTACATACAAGAATAAACTCTAAAGTGATTAAGCCTGTGTTGAGTCACTATCATGGGGAGCCAAATGCAACATATAATTATATGAGCATGAAGAAAAGGTATGAAGGTTCACATATGAAGTTATTAGCACTGGTTACCTGGGGTGCAGGTGAAGCTGCAAGGAGCAGAAAAAGAGAAAGGAGGGAAGGTAAACAAAAAAGATTACTTAACTAGAATGTTCTTGTAGCAGATTTTGCACAGTAAAAAATATATTTAAAAAAATGTGCCCCTCTTTAAAAACAAAACAGCATTATGATTATACTAGTGCATTTTCTGTTGCTTATAACAGAATACCTGAAACTGGGTAATTTATAAAGAAAAACAGTTTATATCTTACAGTTATGGAGGCTGAGATAGTCAAGGAGCCACATCTGGTGAGGGCCTTCTTGCTTGTGGAGACTGCACAGTCCTAAGGTGGCACAGGGTATCACATTGCAAGGGAGCTTAGCATGCTAAGATGCTAGCTCAGGCCTCTTTTCCTCTTCTTATAAAGCCACCAGTTTCCCTTCCATGATAACACTTTAATCCACTAACCCATTAATCCATTCATCCATGAATAATGGCTCTGCCCTCATGATCCATTCATCTCTTAAGGCCCAAACCTCTCAGTACTGCCACATTGGGGATAAAGTTTCCAACACATGAAATCTGGGGGACACATTCAAATCATAGCAATTAGATTATGACACTTGTTTATGATTATATATACCCTCTTTCTAGGCCTTCTTTGTCCCTAATTAAAATTGTTCCTCCTTCAGTGCCACTCTCTGACATCTGAATCCCAATGAAGATCAAAGTTCAGACCCTTTTCTCATATGACTGATCAACATAAAAGGGTGCATGAAAGGATAATCACCAAAAAGTGGAAGAATGAGGGTATCTCAGGGTGGTGGGATTTCAGGTGATCATTTCTTTCTCCCTCTTATTTTTATGATTCTTTTCGTTTTTATATTGACCTTATAGTATTTATATAATCAGAAAAAAAAAAACCAAGAAAGCTGTTTTCAATGTGAAATAACAACAACCTAAGGATTGGAGTGAGGCAAGACTGGAGGCAGGGTCAACTACAAGGGCATTTTACTAATCCAGGTAAGAACTGATGATGGGCTGAATGCAGGTAATGACAATGGAGATAGAGAGATGTAAAAACATTTAAAAATAATAAGGTGGTAGAATCAACAGGACACAGTGATTGATTGGGAGAGAGGAAGAAGGCAAGCTTTCTAGCTTAAGTAAGTGGGTGGAGATGTATGCTATTCTCTGACATAGGGAACACAGGAGGAAAAGCAAAGACTGAGTGGAAGACATGAAGCATCTTCAAAATATTGAAGCCCGCTCCCCACTCTGAATACTTTAGGCAGTTATTTCCAGTGATTCCTAGCCACAGCCAGGGCTGAAAAATGCTGGTGAAAACCCCAACATGGGGCTCTCAGGGGAACCCATACTTCAAGTGTGGACTGAGGACCAGGAACTTAAAGGCTAAGAAAACATGGGCAGGGAAAGAAAGGGAAACCAAAGAAAAGCATGTCTTGGAAATGGACAGGGTGGAAGTTTCTGCTGGTGCTCAATAGATATTGACTAGATGACAGAAAGAAGGAAAGTACAATGGTGTCAAATATTCCTGAGGAGTCGAGAAAGAGAAAGGTTATAACGGGTCCAATGGAGTTAGCCTCGAAGAGGTCACCTATGATCTTTCTGGGATCTGTTTCTGTTGTTGAGTGGTGAGAAGTGAGGGCAAAAATCAATGGTTTGACAACTGAATGGAAGAGGACAAGCTATCCTATTGAAAAGTGTGATACTAACTTAGAAATTATATTTACAAAACATAATTTGTGATATTGAAAAATACTTAAAATATAACACTAAGTGAAAAGCAGGATATAAAACATTACCTATACTATATGATTCCAATTCTGGTATAAATTAGAGGCATAAGGAGCAAGGTTAAGATCTCACCCTCTGAAGCCAGAATCTCTGGGATCAAATCCTGACTAGGCCACTGACTGGATGTGCAGCCACGGTAAAGTCCCTCACTGGGTGGTGGTTAGCCTGGCACACAGAAAGGGCTCAGTAAAATGTTAGCTATTAAATGCTGAATGTAGGTATATACACATAGAAACAAAATATCCTCAGGTGGGGCTTGGCGCTCTGGCTCATGCCTGTAATCCCAGCACTTTGGGAGGCTGAGGTGGGTGGATCACAAGGTCAGGAGATTGAGACCATCCTGGCTAATACGGTGAAACCCTGTCTCTACTAAAAATACAAAAAAATTAGCTGGGCATGGTGGCACGCGCCTGTAGTCCCAGTTACTCGGGAGACTGAGGCAGGAGAATGGCATGAACCCAGGAGGCAGAGCTTGCAATGAGCCGAGATCACGCCACTGCACTCCAGCCTGGGGGACAGAGCGAGACTCCATCTCAAAAATAAATAAATAAATAAATAGATTTTTTATATATATATATATATATCTCCTCAGGTGGAGAGATTCCAAAATGAGTGACAGGGTTACAAAGTTGGGGTTTTTTTTTTTTTCTGTACAGTTTTCTTTGTTTTCTAAATATTCTGTAATGATGTGTACTACTTTTATAAGTAGAGAAAAATGTGAAACAGTATTTAACAAAAAATAAGCTTTTCTGTTAAAGGAAAGAGAAAGAAAAGGCATTTTAGTCTGTTTTGTGCTACTATAACAGGATACCACAGACTGGGTAATTTATAAAGAAAGGAAATTTATTTCTCACAGTTCTAGAGGCTGGGAAGTCCAAAATCAAGATTCTGGCTCCTTTTGGGGGCCTTCTTGCTGCATCCTCACATGGAAAGCAGAAGGGCAAGAGAGAACCAATTTCCTCTCCTAATCCCATTCAAGAGGAGGAGCCCTCACAGCATAATAATCTCTTAAAGGCCATGCCTCTTAATTCTATCACGTTGACAACACCTGATTTTTGGAAGGGACCCATTTAAACCATAGAATTAGGCAATAGCTACAGGGTATAGGATTAATGTTTCATGTGCTCATGATGAGACTTCCTATTCACAGTTTTTGGGAAAGATCCTGAAAGGAGTCGAGGGTGACAACTGATGTAATGATTTTTTTTTTTTTTTTTTTTTGAGACAGTGTCTCGCTCTGTCGCCCAGGCTGGAGTGCAGTGGCACGATCTCGTCTCACTGCAAGCTCCACCTCCTGGGTTCATGCCATTCTCCTGCCTCAGCCTCCCGAGTAGCTGGGACTACAGGTGCCCACCACCACGCCCGACTAATTTTTTGTATTTTTAGTAGAGACGAGGTTTCACCGTGTTAGCCAGGGTGGTCTTGATCTCCTGACCTCGTGATCTGTCCGTGTCGCCCTTCCAAAGTGCTGGGATTACAGGCGTGAGCCACTGCATCCGGCCATAATGATGTTTTTGTGAGGAAAAAGGAAAGCATGAATGTGGTGTGGGGAATTAATCTTTAATAAGACATCTCTTTCTGTGATTGAGGAACAAAGAATTTGTGAGTAGGTATAAATACAATAATTTGTAGGTGCAGAAACAGGAGGTTGAGGAAGTTCATGACTGATAGTCTTGATGTTCATCACTGAAGCCAGCAAGGCTGTCCACTGAGAGTGGGGCGTCTGAATATCCACAGAGGGAATAAAGGAGGAAACTGACACACAGCTGCATTGCCAAACAGCACTGAGAGCCTGGTGCTGCCTGGAGACGTGACTCTGCTACGGCCCTGACCTAGGTCACCCCCAGTGCAGCAGATGCAGCCATGGTTCTGTCACACCATTCTCGCGTGCTTGTGGCTTGCTCTAGATCCTTAATTGGGTTGCTTCCCATGGGAATTCCACTCCTTCTCCCTCTCACATACAGAAATCCTACTCAGTCTGCAAGGCTAGCTCAGGTTTGTTTATTCAACTATTCAGATATTAATTCATCCAGTTTCCAGCTGGTATCTCAGAACCCCATGGCTTCTGGGTTCAGGAACTTGCAAAAGCTCCATCTCTGTCTTTTCTCTTTGATACCTGTGCTATCTGATCATGAAAGAGTCATTTCAGGACAGAGGGCTTGCCTTGAAGTCTCATTTCCTGATGATTTTTGATTGGGGGCCAGTATTATATTCAGTCTGTGTGTGAGTGTACATGTGCTTCCTTTACTTCTGCTATTAGGGGTTTAATTTACTGGAGGGGAAGCACCTGTAATCCCTGTTTGGAAAAATGTCTGCTTAATGGCAATTCTCCCGGATGTGACCCACTTGAAAATAAAAGTTCCAGTGGAATCGGGTCTCTCTGTAGCACAGTTCATGTGAAGATATAATCAGGCATTTGGCCAGCTATTTGAAAGTGGCTGTGTCCTCCAGATAGCTTAATCCTAACCATACCTACTCTTCGATTTTATCAAGATCTCCAGCACTTCCACTCCTCCATTTTCTACCAACTCAGTGCCTCTCCTGGCACATTTTTCTTGTACAACCCGCCGGAAACCCATGGCATATTTTCTGGCATTCTCGGTATCCAAGCTCCCTCATCTTCCTGTCACATCTAGTTTACAGATTATCAGCTGTGATTAATCCTGACATTCCTCCTGCTTCTTCACCAAGGCTGCTGGGCCCTTCATCAGGGTCTAGGCTTTGGCTCCAGCATGGCCAGCAGCAATTAGTGAGGGAAGAATTTAGTCCTGATGTCACTGGTGGGAATCAGTGGGGCAGCAGAACCAAGGACTGGCTCCAGAGTGGCCAGAATACTGGTTACATCCAGGAAGATTGAGCAAATACATAAATGTACAGAGGATAATGAAAGCTGATTCTCTCACTGTGAAGGAAGGGAGTTACAAATATGGAAAGGGTCCTGCTGAGGAGCACCAAAGGAAATAAAAGTTAAAATTAAAAAGACAAAAATGGAAAGGGGAAGGCTAAAATAAACCCTGTGATGTTGGATTGGAATTGGAGGCATTGGTGAGGGCTCGTGGTTTTAAATAGATAGTTACAGAAACAGATACAGATGTGCATGTGTACATATATGTGAGTATATACATATGTACATTTCCTAGCTCTGTCCACTGAGAGGACAGGGGCCTAGAAGTAATGAATGATACTGTAGTAGCAATGAGCACACTAGTACCTAGATCCTGCTTTGTGAATATCACTTTAAACAAAAAGAATCAAGTCTCCTTGGAGAAATGGCTGATTTCAGGGGAAGGGCAGAGGAGTATAAAATGAGCCTGGAACCTGCTACCAGAAGTAACAAAGTCCTCAAAGAATGATGGGGGACATATCAAAAAGACACAGGAAGTAACTTAAAGGGATTCCCATTGGCCAAATCTGGGATGATTTGAAGACTAAAAAAATAACAGTAATAGATCATATCATTGAATAAAATAGGAATCCGTGAGTCTATACAATTGAATTTTAACCAAAAGTTAACAATAATTTGTGGAGTTTATAATATATGTAGAAATAATAAAAGGCATTATAGCAATAGAAAAAAGACCAGAAGGGGAATAGATATAAGTATGTTGTTTTATGTTTCTTAAATTATACATGAAGTGGTATAACCTTACTTCAAGATATGCCTGTGATAAGTGTTGGATGCATATTATAACTTCCAGAGCGACCACTGAAACAAACAAAAACCACGTGAACTAGCTCAAGAGTCAATAGAGGAGATAAAATGAAACCCTGAACATTTTCTTCTTGCTTTATACAAAAGAAAGCAGGAAAAGAGGCAAGAGGAACAGAGAACAGATAGGCTAAATTGAAAATAAATAGCATGATAGTGGACATCAACTGCATCAATAATTACATTAAATATAAATGGTCTTAATGCTATAATTAAAAGGCAGAGTGGATAAATAGGATGGTCTAGGAAAGCCTCGCTATGAAGGTGACAATTTAAAAAATACTGTAAGAAGAAGGATCAAGCATGCAGATAATAACTAGAATAAGAGTGTTCTAGACAGGTAAACACATACAAGATCCTGAGGTGGGTGCATTCCTGGTATGACAGAAGAACAATGAGTAGGCCAGTGTGGTAGAGCTAAGTGAGTGAAAAGGAGGTGAGGTCAGCCAGCTAATGGGGTAATAGATTAAACAGGACCTTGAAGGCCATTGTAAGAACTCTGGATTATACTCTGAATGAAATGGGAATCCATTTTTTTATGGTTTTGATCCAATAAATGACATAATCTAATTTGCATTTTTAATCTTTATTGCAATACAAGTTTTTTGAGACAGGGACTTGCTCTGTTGCCCAGGCTGGAGTGCAGTGGCACAATCATATCTCAGTGCAGCCTTGATCTCCTAGGCTCAAGCAATTCTCCCACCTCAGCCCCCTAAGTAGCTGGGACTATAGGCACACACCACCACGTCTGGCTAATTTTTTATTTTTTTACTTTTTGTAGAGACAGGGTCTCACTATATTGCCCAGGCTGGCCTCAGACTCCTGGGCTCAAGCGATCCTTCCACCTTGGCTTTCCAAAGTGCTGGGATTATAGGCATGAGCGACCACGCCTGGCCTTGCAATATAATTTGTATATAATAAAATTTGCCAATTTTAAGAGTACCATTTGATGAGTTTTGACAAATGTATGGAGTCATGTAACCACCACCACAATAGCCTTATAGTACATTTCCGTCACCTTACTCTGGATCTTGTGCTGAGAAAGACTGAAAGATGGAAGCAGAGAGATGAGTTGAAAACATTACTGTGGTAAACTCGGTGAGAGATAACCATGGCCTTAGACCAGGTGGCAGCAGTGCAGGTGGTAAGAAGTGGTCATAATCTGAATATATTTTGAAAGTAGGAACAACAGGTTTTTCTGAAAGACTGGCTATAAGGTGTAAAATAAGTTGCAAATGACTCCAAGGTTTTTGTCCCAGCATATTGAAAGGGTAGAGTTGCCATTAATTGAAATGGGCAAGACTGTGGGAGGAGCAAGTTTGGTGGGAGGAGCAAGTTTGGTGGCAGAAGACAAGTTTGGGGTATTTTCAGTTTAAAATGTCTAATAGATATTCAAGTGTAGGTAGTTTGAAATACAAATAAAATGTCCAGCTGATTGGAACAATCTAAGCAGGGGAGAGGTGTGAGTTAGAGAGAGATTTGAGAGATAAACTATTTCGGAAATAAACTATAATGTTATCCATCAGGAAAGGATAGCACTGTCAGGGTGTTTGGTGGTGGATACAGACTATTTCAACAAGGGAGCTGATTAGCAGACACTGTCCAGAAGAGAGGCTTCCTGGACTCTCAGTGACTGAAACATTCAGAAATATTCCTAGACTATATATTGGTAAGTTATTATGTCCTCGGAGATTTGTAGGCATATCCCTTAGAACACAAGAAGTTCTGATTCTTGAATAGGCCTTTTCCGCGTTGATTGTTCCACATTTTACACAAGCCCCTTGTGGAAAAGGTGCCCAGTTTATGGTGATAATGATTACAGAGTCATAGAGTTAGAGCTTGGAAGATATCTTAAAGTTTCTCTTGGTCCAACCTCACACCTATGGCATGGCCGATAGATAATTAGAGTCACATCCAATGGAAATGATCTCATATCTCCCAGGCAGACTCTTCTTCTGATGGTCAACTCCTTTAGAAAGTTCTTTCATGTCGGGTGTAGTGGCTCATGTCTGTAATCCCAGCACTTTGGGAGGCTGAGGCGGGTGAATCAACCAAGGCTAGGAGTTCAAGACCAGCCTGGCCAACATGGTGAATCCCTATTGCTACTAAAAAATACAAAAATTAGCTGGGTGTTGTGGAGCACGCCTGTAATCCCAGCTACTTGGGAGGCTGAGGCAGGAGAATTGCTTGAACCTGAAAGGAGGAGGTTGCAGTGAGCTGAGATTGTGCCACTGCACTCCAGCCTGAGTAAAAGAGGACAACTCTGTCTCAAAAGAGAAAAAAAAAAAGTCCTTTCTTGCGTGAAGCACACATATGCCTCACTGTCATTACATTTTTTTCTGCATCTAAGAGACCCCGATGAATGCCTTACTACATTTAGCAAATGAGACTCGAAGTGTAAGAGCTTCAATATGACCATAAGTTTCACCTTCACACGGCCTGTCAAATGGTTTAGGTTTCAAAACTTAAGCCCTTGGCCTTCACTAAACCTTCCCAGTATCTTCTGTCAAGAGGCTTCCTGGACTTTTGAAGAGAAAGTAAACCAAATGGGTGTTTGTTTCTCATCAGTGAAAGCAACGTGCTTGCAGAGGCCAGCTGGTCTATTTTTGTCTGTGGGTGGTGGATGGTTGCCAGGATTGAGCAGAGGTGTTTTCCTGTGGTAAAGACCAGAGATGGGGGTTGGTGGAGATGGTTCTTGACGCAGGAGAAGGAAGATTCGTGAACAGGATTCAGAACCTGGGAGCCTGCTGAGATGGTCCTAGGTCTACCTTCAAGCTCAGACCCCTCATTCGCCACCTCACTTGCATCCTTTTTCAATGTGTGCTCAGGGACTGCTAAGAGACTCATTCCTCCCCTAACAGGCAATAGCTATGAGGCTTTTAGTTGGGCCAGGTCTTGCAGGACACTCATCCTTCTGTATGATGGTCTCATTGCTGGTATCCTGGGTCCAGGTGTCCCCTACTCATCCTCACTAACAGGGGTCTGGCACTGCTTGTTTAGATGCAAATGTCTGGGGTGGGAGGACGTAACCACCTATAGTGGCACAAAATGCCCAGGAGTCAAGTTAATCCTAAGGATTTGGGGACTAACTCAGATGCAAAGCCTGAGAAACACCTTGTCCACAGGCCCAAAGAATGTCTAAGGTTTTAGAGCCATGGATTTGAGACCCAGTAGAGCTGGGACTAAATGAAAGCAGTTTGGGAATAAGCCAATGTAGGGTCCTGGGTTATTTTAGCATCTGCACTTTCTTTAAGGGCCCACGTGTATGTGGGATATTCACAAGTGTGAATTCAGGGTGGTTTTTTTTTAAATCGGGATTTTTAAATATAGATTTTAAAAATATAGATAAAAATATGGATTTCTGGGCCTTGTCCTTAGAAATTCTGATTCAGTGAGTCTGAGGGAGACTCAGACAGCTGTCTTTTGAAAACTTTCCCAGTTTACTCTGATGTGTGTTTGGGAATCATCAGCTTAACGAATTAGAGGTGGGGCAGACACTTGTCTGTCAACATCCAAATTTCCTGTCCTCAGCCTTGGTGTTGCGCTTGCCTTCACGTTTCTTTTGCCTACCTGGATGACTCCCGCGACTTGATTACCTCCCTGCCCAGTCTTAGCAAAAGTGAGCTAATGTGTAAAGAGTGCTTAGCATAGGGCCGGTACTTAGTAATCACTCAATAAAAGAGGGTTGTTATTCTTATTATCTGTGGTTAAAATGATATGACATGCCTGAGCTGTATGACTCATTGGACCAGGCAATAATATCCCCTGAACACAGTGGAATTAGGTCAACCTCCTACCACCACTAATCCTGGCATCTCTCCTCCCCCAGTGAGCTTCCTATTTGGCCCTGTTGGGTTCTCACTTGGTGCCAGTCTGACTTTCTTGGGTGTGCTTTCTATTCTTTTGGCAGGACCCAGAGCAGGTGCAATCCCCTTTGTGTTTGTTTAGAAACTGCTCTTCAGTGGTTAAGAGGAGTTGGGCCTCCCAGTCACAGTGTTTTGGTGGTTTGTTTCCATTCCTCCTTTGTGGTTGTGTTTATGACTGTGGTACAGCTACTTGGAACTGAAATGTAGTTTCTTTGGAGACAAGGGTATTCTGTAGACACAGTGAAATTTCTTGGACTTGGAGGGTCTCTAGAATGCAATACAGTTATCTCTAACTGGCTCTAGAACTACCCAGAGTGAATAGGATTCTATTGTTACAGCTAGAACTAGGGTGAATGAATGCAGGATTCTTCATTTATTCAGCCAATGTGTGTGAGCACTTCTAATGTGCCAGGCACTACTAATACTGGGAAGAATAAAATAGCCCTGACCATTGCAGCCAAGATTTTCTTTGTTCCCTTTCTAGGCCATCAAGCACAATGCTGCCAGGTTAACCTTCACACACTCACACTCACAGGTGTTAACACTTACTGTATGTTAGGGTAAAAAGTTGGTAGGGGGCCGGGCGCGGTGGCTCACGCCTGTAATCCCAGCACTTTGGGAGGTCGAGGCGGGTGTATCACCTGAGGTTGGGAGTTCGAGACAAGCCTGGCCAACATGGCGAAACCCTGTCTCTACTAAAAATACAAAAAAACAACAAACAAACAAACAACCAAAAACAAGAGGGCACGGTGGCCGGCGCCTGTAATCCCAGCTACTCGGGGGGCTGAGGCAGGAGAATCGCTTGAGCCTGGAAGGCAAAGGTTGCAGTGAGCCAAGATCGCGCCATTGCACTCCAGCCTGGGCAACAAGAATGAAACTCGTCTCAAAAAAAAAAAAAAAGTTGGTAGGGTATAGTCCCTGTCACTCAGAAACACAAAATTATCCTATTTTAAGGCCTGTTTGGAATGAATGAAATATATTTATTCTACCAAGTGCTTGGGAATAGAATAGAGTTATAATAGAAGTGCATGGAGAGTACAGGAGCATGAGAACTAAATCTATTTCAAAGGAGTCATTTGCTGAATACCTACTACATGCCCAGCGATAGAGAAAAACAGCTTCAGCTTCAGAGCTGAGATGTGTGGACTTTTGAGTAAAAGAAACCTGAGTTTGTAAACTGGATCTACACACAGCTGTGTGATCTTGGGCAAGCTATTTATCCTCTCTGAGCCTCACATTTCTTGTCTATGAAGTGGAAGAAATAATATCTACCACAAAGCATTATTGGAAAGGATAAGAGAGACTCTTTTTTAATTAATTAATTCATTTTTTTGAGACGGAGTCTGGCTCTGTCGCCCAGGCTGGAGTGCAGTGGCGCAATCTCGGCTCACTGCAAGCTCCGCCTCCCGGGTTCACGCCATTCTCCTGCCTCAGCCTCCCGTGTAGCTGGGACTACAGGCGCCTGCTGCCCTACCCCGCTAATTTTTTGTATTTTTTAGTAGAGACGGGGTTTCACCGTGTTAGCCAGGATGGTCTCGATCTCCTGACCTCATGATCCGCCCGCCTTGGCCTCCCAAAGTGCTGGGATTACAGGCATGAGCCACCGTGCCCAGCCTTTTTTTTTTTTTTTTTTTTTTTAAAGCTTTCAGTCTGGTAGCCTTTTGTTCTCATTTACCACCGTATGTGAGATCGTTTTTTGGTGCCTGACTGTTGCCCTAGATCATGAGCTTCCCAAGGGTGGCGACTGTCCTATTCAGTTTCGTATCTACTGTGACTGTTGCTTGTTGAAGTGACTGTTCCCAGCTCACCTCTGGTTTCAGAGTCTGCCTACCAGAGACCCTCACAGCTGTTGCTCATGCTTGCATGCTGTGGCCCATGAGCCTGTGGCTAAGCTGAGCTGATTTTCACTGCAGAGGACAATATCGGTACTGGGTCATGGTGCAGGAAGCTGCCTCTGGTTAAGTTGCTCCTCTTCTCCTGCAGGTTTCTGATGTCCCCCTTCCATCTCAGCTTCCACTCACACCAGGTTCTTGAACCCACTTGGCCCCAACCCCTCTCTTGGTGCCTATGTGGGCACTGCCTTGTCTGCCTGCTGCTGACTTCCTGCCTGGCCTGATTCACCAAATCCAAGGTCACCTGGCTCCCTGGTAGTCTGATTGACAGCACTGTATGCTCCAGAAGTTTGTGGTCACACAGGAGCCATCCCAACTGGGCTCTAGATCTCTGACCCAATGACCTACTAGTCACCTTGTTATCAGCTTGGCCACCCCAGTTGGACTCTGGTTCCACCTTTACCCACTCAACATACATGCATTGAGTTCTGAAAGTGTACCAGGCCCTGTGATAGGCAACACACAGATGAATGACATGGTTCTTGTCCTGAAAGACACCTGTAACTGTCCCTGTCTTCAGCATTCTCAGGCTAAAAATGATGTTGTTAGAAAAAGAGTCTGCAGTTGGGGAGAGGACTGGTTGCGGGAAAACACCCTTTTCACAGCCACAATGAGGTTTCTTTGCCTGCTTTGATAAGTAGATAGCAGTGTGCCGTCTGGCAGAGAACTAGGGTGGGATTCTTTACCTGACCTGAAAGAAACGCACATACATGAAGCAGGTATAACAGAAGTGAGATATAGGCCAGGCGCAGTGGCTCACGCCTATAATGCCGGCACTTTGGGAGGCCAAGGCAGGTGGATCACTTGAGGTCAGGAGTTCGAGACAAGTCTGGCCAACATGGTGAAACCCCGCCTCTACTAAAAATACAAAAGTTAGCCAGGCATGGTGGTGCACACCTGTAATCCCAGCTACTTGGGAGGCTGAGGCAGGAGAATTGCTTGAACCTGGGAGGTGGAGGTCGTAGTGAGCTGAGATCGCTCCACTGCACTTCACCCTGGGCAACAGAGTGAGACTCCATCTTAAAAAAAAGTGAGATATAATTTCTGTCCTCACAGAGCTTGGAGTCTGTGGTAAGCAGAATAATGGCTCCTGGAGACGTACACGTTCTTATCCTCAGATGCTATGACTTTGCTATGCTACATGGCAAGGGAGAATTTAGATTATAAACAGAACTAAGGTTGCTAATTAACTGACTTTGAAATAGGGAGATTGGCTGGGTGTGGTGGCTCATACTTGTAATCACAGCACTTTGGGAGGCTGAGGTGGGAGGATCCCTCGAGGTCAGGAGTTCCATGACCAGCTAGGCAACATAGTGAGACCTTGTTTCTGCAAAATTTTTTTAAAAAATTAACCAGGCATGGTGGCACGTGCCTGTAGTCCCACTTACTTGAGAGGCTGAGATGGGAGGATTGCTTGAGCTCAGGAGGTCAAGGCTTCAGTGAGCCGTAATTGTGCCACAAGCACTCCAGCCTGGGCAATAGAGTGAGACCTTGCCTCAAAAAAAAAAAAAAAAAAATCAGGAGATTATCCTGGATTATCCAGGTGGGCCCAGTGGGATCGAAGGATCCTTAAACATGGAAGTTCAGTGTTAAAATGATGTGATATGAGAAAGACTTGATCAGCCACTGATGGCTTTGAAGATGGCCGGGGAACCTAGGAACAAGGGCAGTCTCTAGAGGCCGGAAAAGGCAAGAAACAGTTTCTCCCCTAGAGCCTCCAGAAGGAATACCTGACACCATGATTTTAGCCCAGTGAGAATCATTTCAGACTTCTGACCTCTAGAACTATAGAACATTAAATGTATACTGTTCTAATCCACTGACTTTGTGGTAACTTCTCATAGCAGCAATAGGAAATAAATACAGTCCAACTGGAAATATGGGAATTAAAGAAGGGATTACAATTCCAAGTGATGTGTGCAGGGACATGAGAAGTAGGGAATGCTGTGGGGATCCCCAGAAGGTCCCTCCCGCAGTAGGCATGGTGGTGGAAGAGTCAGCCAATGCGTTCTGGAGGAAGAGGGCTTGGTACCCTCAGGAGAAGGAAAGGAGCCAGGCAGGAAATCTACTGGAACTGTGTTGAGGAGGGCAATGACCTGATCCGTCCAAAGAGCTGTGGGAGGACCTGGGCTCTGAGTGAGGCAGGCGTGCAGAGCTATCTGGGTTGGTTCACCTGGGTTGGCTCCTCTGCCTGAAGTTCCTCCCACATGAAGAGGAATTTGGCTAGAGTTCAAAATGTCAACGGTGGATGAATAAATTGGCATAATCATACAATGAAATGCAGTAAGTCTTTACAACTTCCCCAGTAGGTTCTTGGAAACCGAGACTTTAGGTGAAACCGATTTTACCATAGGCTAATGGGTATAAACAAGAGTTAAGTTCCTTCGGCATATTTCTGGTTGCAGAAACAGCTTCTAAATAAAGACAAAAACACTTCTAATATGAAATGTTTAAATAAATGTAAGCTACATATATGTACATTTAAGGAAGATTAATAAAATCAAGTAAGATCACTATTTACCTGCTTATTCCAGTTCAGGATCTCTGGTTGCCAGAGCCCATCCTGGCAGCTTGGGGTACAAGGCAGGAACCCACCCTGGCCAGGACACCATCCTATCGCAGGACACACTCACATACACACCCACTCTCACTCAGACCGGGACCAGTGAGGCACACCAATGAGCCTCACGGGTACAGCTTTGGGATGTAGGAGGAAAACCACGCAGACATGGGGGAAACATGCAAATTCCACACAGACAGCAGCCCTAGCAGGGAATCCATTTTATTCTCATCAATGTTATAATGAAACAACAACATTGTTTGAAGATCTGCCGTATTACACTTCAATTAGAAAGTAAATAAAAATATTATTTTGGCCTGGCGTGGTGGCTCATGACTGTAATCTCAGCACTTGGGAGGCCAAGGTGGACGGATCATTTGAGGTCGGGAGTTCGAGACCAGACTGGCCAACATGGGGAAACCCATCTCTACTAAAAATAAAAAAAAATTAGCAGGGCGTGGTGGCGCACGCCTGTGGTCCCAGCTACTTGAGGGGCTGAGGCAGGAGAATCGCCTGAACCCAGGAGGCAAAGGTTGTAGTGAGCCAAGATTTTGCCACTGCACTCCAGCCTGGGCAAGAGAGTGAGACTCTATCTCAATAAATAAATAAATAAATAAATAAATAAATAAATAATATTATTTTACAGAAAAATGTAAAAGGCACAAACTCTTTGACCCAGAAATTTTCACTGTTAGAATTTGCCTTCCACATGTGCTCTCACAGGGGTTCAAGGGAATGAGGAAGGAGGCTCCCCACTGAATTCTTTGTAATAGTTAAAAACTAAGTGCCGGGCATGGTGGCTCACGCCTGTAATCCCAGCACTTTGGGAGGCCGAGGTGGGTGGATCGCTTGAGCCCAAGAGTTTGAGACCAGCCTGGGCAACCTGGCAAAACCCCGTCTCTACTAAAAATACAAAAATTAGCCGGGCCTAGTGGCAGGCCCCTGTAATCCCAGCTACTCCGGAGGCTGAGGCACGAGAATCACTTGAAACTGGGAGGCAGAGGTTGCAGAGGTC
Organism: Pongo pygmaeus; assembly: GCF_028885625.2. Taxonomy (NCBI): domain Eukaryota; kingdom Metazoa; phylum Chordata; class Mammalia; order Primates; family Hominidae; genus Pongo; species Pongo pygmaeus. Next base: position 37,234,560 of record NC_072373.2, read on the forward strand.
ATGCCACTGCACTTCAGCCTGGGAGAGAGCAAGCCTCCATCCAAAAAAAAAAAAAAAAAAAAATTAGGAATAACTATTCATAAATAGATGATTTAGTTACAGTTGAGGTATCTGTGATATGCCATTCCATGAAACTTACTGAAAGCAAAAAGGCAGATTCATTTTGCCTGATAAATAGAGTGACTATGAGATTTATCCAAACCAGGATTCTTTTGACAGTGGGAAGGGATTCTACTGATAATTATACTGGGACAAAAACTGTAAACCAGGACTGGCCCAGGCAAACTGGGACATATGATCATACTACTGATAAAGAGTGATCGCCAAAGGAGATTTTTAGGTGAAGAAAGCAAGATGTATAACAGTATGTATAGCATGATTCTGTATGTGTTGTATTGTTTTGTTTTGTTTTTACAGAAAATATACATTCTTATATATGCATACATACTTTTTATAAAAATGTACAAGGAGCTGCTTACCATGGTCTTATTTGAGAAGGAGAACAATTCTACACTAGGCATTTATATTTATTTTACACTGGGTACTTAAATTACTTTTATTACACTGGGTAATAAAATGTGTATTAGTCAGCTTGGGCTGCCATAACAAGATACAACAGACTGGGTGGCTTAAACAACAGAACAATTTTCTCAGAGTTCTAGAGTTTGGAAGTCTGAGGTTAGGGTGCCAGTATGGTTTTCTGGTGAGGGCTCTCTTCCTGGGTTACAGACAGCCACCTTCTTGCTGTGTCTTCACATGGCAGAGAGAGACAGAGAGAGAGAGAGAGAGAGAGACTTCTCTCTCTCCCTTCTTCTTATAAGGCCACCAATCCTGTCCAATTAGAACCCCACCCTCTGACTTAATTTAATCTTAATCTCCTCCTAAGAGCCCTATCTCCAAGTGCAGTCACATTGGGAATTAGATCTTCAACGTATGAATTTTGGGGGGACACAATTCAGTCCATAACATTCCCTAGGAAAGCTGATGACATAATTCTAGTCCAAAAGCTGGCATGCTCAAGACTCAAGAAAAGCCAATATTTCAATTCAAGTCCAAAAGCAGGAAAAGACTGATGCTCCAGTTCAAGCAGCCAAACAAGAGGCATTCCCTCTGACTTGCAAGAGGGTCAGCCTTTTTGTTCTATTCAGGTCTTTCATTAATTAAACAAGGCCCACCTGCATGATGGAGGGTAGCCTACTCGACTCAGTGTACTGACTCAAATGTTAATCTCATCCAGAAACACCCTCACAAACAAACCCAGAATAATATTCAACCAAATATCTGGGCATCCCATGGTCCATTCAAGTTGACCCATAAAATTAATCATCACAAAATAGAAATTTGAATAGGTGCAAATATTATTTTCAGGTTTTCTTTTTTTTTTAGACTGAGTCTTGCTCTGTTGCCCAGGCTGGAATGCAGTGCCACAATCTCACCTCACTGCAACCTCCAACTCCTGGGTTCAAGCGATTCTCATGCCTCAGCCTCCTAAGTAGCTGGGATTACAGGTGTGTACCAACTCACCCAGCTAATTTTTGTATTTTTAGTAGAGATGAGCTTTCACCATGTTGCCCAGGCTGGTCTTGAACTCCTGACCTCAAGTGATCCACCCACCTTGGCCTCCCAAATTGCTGGGATTACATGTTTGAGGCACCCTTCCTGGCCACATATATTATTTTCATAATAAAAAAATGCAAATTTAAATAAAGTCATGGAAAGTCAAATACACTTTCATTTAGCAGTGTGCCCAAATCTTTCTCTGTTTCATAGCTTGGCTTCCTTGCCAATCTTTCCCCTCTTAATCCCAGCCTCATCTCCTCACACACCACCCAGTATGAATTGCAGCAGTTGCAACAGGAGGTGATGGGAAAAATATCGTAAATAAATAAACAGCTCAACCTCACAGATGATAAAAATCTCCCCAGGTTTCCAACTGGGACAATTAAAAAAGTAGAGGCTAAAACTTCCAGGGAAAGGTATCTTTAAAGCTACAAACTCTTCACTCAGTTTGTCCATTTTTAGAAAATATTTTTCCTCTATATTCTAAATACTACTGCAGGACAGTAAATTCTTTCTCCCACTCCTTCTTTCCTTCTGCACTGAAAAGAGAGCACATTTTAAAGCTTTTCTCCTTTAGATGAGAAGTTCCTTCCAAGAAGAGAAGGGTTGAATTTTAGGTCATATGTCCACCTACTTCCTGAAAGGAGGTCACTTCCTTAGTCCTTATTATGTCCCTGCCTGAGAGCAAGGGAGAGGGACTGTTTCTTGGCTTGGTGGTTTCATCAAACTGCCTTAGAGGGATCAAATTTGTCTGAAGACCTATTGATGTCCATGGATTTTTTTTTTTTAAACCTTGAAACCTCTCTCAAGGAAAAGGAGGGGATAGAAACACCCAGATCAAAGGACAGAGAGGGTGGAGGTAGTTTGACTATTTCTATTTCCCTGAATAGCTTTTTAATAGGAAGAATCCCTGTCAGACTCATTATGTTTCTGGCGTTTCCCTACTCCTCATGATCACTTAACTTTTCTGGCCTCAAAGAGCTTTCCCTCACAATGAGGGGCAGGAGGTGGAGGGTGGAGGTAATAGCACCAGTAAGTGGCTGAGCTAGGGTTTGACCAAGTCTGTCCTCCTCAAAAGCTTGAGAGATCTCCACACATCTGGCCCATACCAGTTCATTCTCTCTTCTCCTTTTTTTTAACCCCCCTTTTTTAGAGACAGAGTCTGTCCATTGCCCAGGCTGGAGTGCAGTGGTGCGATCATGGCTAACTGCAGCCTAGAGCTCCTGGGCTCAAGCAATCCTCTCATCTCAGCCTCCTGAGTAGCTAAGACTATAGGAGTGTGCTACCACACCCAGGTAATTTTTATTTTTTAGAGACAAGGTCTTGCTATGTTGGCCAGGCTGGTCTTAAACTCCAGCCTCCAGTGATCCTCCTGCCTCGGCCTCCCAAAGTGTTCAGATTACAGGCATGAGCCATTGCACCTCGCCCCCTCTTCTCCTCATGAGAATTCAGTATTCCACCCTTCATGCCTTTCCTCAGCTCCTGTGTGTCCCTGCACCTTCTGCCCTCCACACCCTATTCCCATCCTCCCATCCCAACTCCCTTCCAAATACCATTCATTTTTCAGGGTAAACCAGTTCTATCTCTTATTCTTTCATGAAGATTTTCCTGAGCATTGATGTTATCCTAAAAAGATAGTGGGTTTTAAAAACTACTTTAAAAAATGTGCAAAAGATGTTTATTGTTATCATTCATAATAGTAAAGTCATTGACTAGCTGTAGTTCACACGCAAGCTCCTGGTTGAGCCCAGTGGCAGGGAGCCTCTTGTAGAAGCATTGGATTCTCCAAGCTATTTTTCCAAACTGTGACCTGGAACAGCAGTAGGCAGGGAGCAAACAGCCCGATGGACCCAGTAGCTCTTCAGTCAGGGTGAAAGCCAAGCCAGTCATGACTGGCCTGATAGCAGAAGGTACCGGGAGAGAACAGGCTGCAGTTTGCACATCAAATCCCAAGCTGTTTTGCCAGAAATACAAAAGAGTCATTTTCTAAGAGGAAGTCAGCTCTTCTCGCCGCTTATCTGGGGCTACCAAAACAACGGTTGGTTGATATATCAGGGCACAGGAGATGGTGTGGTTTCAGAACAGAACCTGGACATTCATCCAGCCTGCTTCTCTAATTAGAGCATTCTGGCCTTTACCACCCAAACCCATGGGTTCCCATTTCCAGCTGTGTTAGTGGAAAGAGAATCGGAGCTTGAGTCAGATCATCATCAAATGTTAATAAGTAGAAGAAAATCAACAGGAATATTTGTCAGTCTTCCAAAAAATGAAAATAAGGACAAAGTAGTCTCTTTTTATTTTTAGAATAAACTGAATAAAACAAATGGAATTTATTTAATTTAAAAGATGAGCTCTTAATTTTGATATCATGGTCTTCCTTGTTCTTAATATTAAAATGCCATTTCTTTTGTGCAGTGATGTTGATCATAGATGGTAGCTGATTTTTAAAGCTCTCTCTCTTTTTTTTTTTTTTGGAGATGGAGTCTCGCTCTTAGCTCCCAGGCTGGAGTGCAGTGGTGCGATATTGGCTCACTGCAACCTCCGCCTCCCGGGTCCAAGCGATTCTCCTGCCTCAGCCTTCCGAGTAGCTGGGATTACAGGCACCCGCCACCAGGCCCAGATAATTTTTGTATTTTTGGTAGAGACACGGTTTCACCATGTTGGCCTGGCTGGTGGCAAACTTCTGACCTCAGATGATCCACCCACCTTGGCCTTCCAAAGTGCTGGGATTACAGGCATGAGCCACTGTGCCTGGTCTAAAGCTCTTTGTAAAGAAAGTAATGACTAAACCCCCTCTCTACTAAAAATACAAAAATTAGCCAGGCGTGGTGGCCTGCATCTGTAGTCCCAGCTACTCGGGAGGCTGAGGCAGGAGAATCACTGGAGCCTGGAAGGCGGAGGTTGCAGTGAGCCCAGATGGCGCCACCGTACTCCAGCCTGGATGACAGAGTGAGACTCTGTCTCAAAAAAAATAAAAAATAAAATAAAATAATAACTATACTTGAAATCACAAAGTTTGGATACTATAGGTTTAGGTAACTCACTAAAGACCATATACATCTAGTCAGGAACAAAGCTAGATTTGAATTTCTGTTACTAGTTGTGTTCTTCTAAGCCACAGAGATACTAAAGGTATGATTGGGGTAAGTGATTTTATATCCTGAGCTTCACATTTTGCTTCCGTAAAATGAGGGATCATGAAATCTGCCCTGCGTCACCAAGTAATCACGAGGCTAAAATGAGATAATGGAGATGAAAGTGTTACAGTAGGTAGCCAAGCAGACATGAGCAGGCAGGAGAACTGTCTCCCACCCCCACCAGGAAAGTCAGGTGATCATCAGGTGATGGTCAGGCAGGTGTTTAGCTGTCTCTCTCAGATGATAATTGGTCGCAGCCGGCACCAGGGAAGGGCAGTCTCCCAATAGATAGAAATACCTGAAACTGGTGATCAGCAGCTTCCCGATAAGATCTCAGGAGGTGGGTGAGTGGGCTCAAGCATGAGCACTAAGAGGCAAATTGATGGAGTTTTTTTTTTTTTTTTCAGAGGGAGTCTTGCTCTGTCACCCAGGCTGGAGTGCAGTGGTGTGATCTGGGCTCAGTGGTGTGATCTGGGCTCACGGCAACCTCCGTCTCCCGGGTTCAAGCAATTCTCCTGCCTCAGCCTCCCAAGTGGCTGGGACTGTAGGAACCTGCCACCATGTCCGGCTAATTATTATTATTATTTTTTTTTTTGAGACAGAGTCTTGCTCTGTTGCCAGGCTAGGGTGCAATGGCTCGATCTCTGCTCACTGCAACCTCCGACTCCCTGGTTCAAGCTATTCTCCTGCCTCAGCCTCCTGAGTAGCTGGGATTACAGGCACACACCACCGCGCCTGGCTAATTTTTGTATTTTTAGTAGAGACGGGTTTCACCTTGTTGGCCAGGATGGTCGTGATCCCCTGACCTCGTGATCCACCCGCCTCTGCCTCCCAAAGTGCTGGGATTACAGGAGTGAGCCACTGCACCTGGCCTAATTTATTTATTTATTTATTTATTTATTTAAAAAAAATTTTTTTGAGACGGAGTCTCGCTCTGTTGCCCAGGCTGGAGTGCAGTAGTGTGATCTCAGCTCACTGCAAGCTCTGCCTCCCAGGTTTATGCCATTCTCCTGCCTCAGCCTCCCGAGTAGCTGGGACTACAGGCACCTGACACCATGCCTGGCTAATTTTTTGTATTTTTAGTAGAGACGGGGTTTCACCATGTTAGCCAGGAGGGTCTCGATCTCCTGGCCTCATGATCTGCCCGCCTTGGCCTCCCAAAGTGCTGGGATTACATGCGTGAGCCACCGTGCCTGGCCAATTTTTTTTTATTTTTAGTAGAGACGGGGTTTCACCATGTTGGCCAGGCTGGTCTTGAACTCCTGACCTCAGGTGATCCACCTGTCTTGGCCTCCCAAAGTGCTGGGATTACAGGTGTGAGCCACTGCGCCCGGCCTCTGCAACTAGGTGTGTGAGCCACTACACCTAGCCAAAATGGCAAAGTTCAACTGGCATATGACCTTTCTCTGGGAACACTTGATTGGTAAGGGAAGAATGCTCAAGTGAGCATGTGTACAGCTCCAGTAAACACACTACACATGTGGCCCTCCCAAGTGCTAGCAGGCCACTACACATGCAGACAGCCACCCCAAAGGAAGAATCAGGGGACAAGGCCCCCAGAAGCATGCCAAGGTATAAAATCCCAAGTCAAAGGTCAAACCATGCACTTGGATCTCTCAAGTCACCCGCTTGGCCCTCTTCCAAGTGTACTTCCTTTTGTTTCTGCTCTGAAACTTTTTTTAAATTTTTTATTTATTTATTTATTTTTGAGATGGAGTCTCACTGCGTCGCCCAGGCTGGAGTACAGTGGCACGATCTCGGCTCAGGGCAAGCACCACCTCCCGGGTTCACACCATTCTCCTGCATAAGCCTCTGGAGTAGCTGGGACTACAGGTGCCCACCACCATGCCCAGCTAATTTTTTTGTCTTTTTAGTAGAGACGGGGTTTCACTGTGTTAGCCAGGATGGTCTCTAACTCCTGACCTCGTGATCCACCCGTCTCGGCCTCCCAAAGTGCTGGGATTACAGGCGTGAGCCACTGCGCCCGGCCTCTGCTCTGAAACTTAAACTTTCACTCCTATGCTAAAACTTGCCTCAGTTTCTCCCTCTGTCTTACGCCCGTTGGTGGAACTCTTTCTTCTGAGGAGGCAAGAATTGAGGTTGCTGCAACCTGTACAGATTAGCCATTGCTAACAAAAGGACTTTGAGAAGTAAAGTTTTTACATTGTACAAGAGCTTGGTGTGATTATTATAGGTCAGTCCATCCATTTTTGAGGCTCCCGCTGTGTGCAGATTATTTGTTTTGAAGGTTCTATTAGTTTCCTAGGGATCTCCAAACAAAGTTCCACAAACTAGATGACTTAAAGCACCAGAGACGTATTCTCTCAGAGTTCTGGAGGCTAGAAGGTGTTGGCAGGGCCACACTCCCTTAGAAGACTGTAGCGGATACTTCCCTGCCTTGTCCTAGCTTCTGGTGGCCGCAGGCATGTTATGGCTCTAATCTCTGCCTGTGTCTTCAGGGGTTGCCTTCTCCCTGTGTGTCTACCTGTTTTCTTTTTTTTTTTGAGACGGAGTCTCGCTCTGTCGCCCAGGCTGGAGTGCAGTGGCACAATCTCGGCTCACTGCAAGCTCCGCCTCCCGGACTCAAGCAATTCTCCTGTCTCAGCCTCCCGAGTTGCTGGGATTACAGGCGCACGCCACCACACCCGGCTAATTTTTTTGTATTTTTAGTAGAGACAGGGTTTCACCATATTGGTCAGGCTGGTCTCGAACTCCTGACCTCAGGTGATCCACCCACCTCGGCCTCCCAAAGAACAGCCCTGCCTGTTCTTTTTATAAGGACACTGGTTGTACTGGATTATGGGGCCCACCCTACCCCAATATGACCTCATCTTAACTTGAATTCATCTGCAATGCCCCTATTCCCAGATAAGGTCACATTCTGAGGTACTAGAGGTTAGGACTTCAACATATCTTTTGTTGGGGGAACACATTTTAACCCATAACAAAGATGAGGTAAATTTTAAGTTGCATTTTAATTAATACCACATGCTCTGACTTTAAGGAAAACAAATTTCTCCCTACCCTTCTAAGAAGAAACACTGTAGGCTGGGTTCGGTGGCTCATGCCTGTAATCCCAGCACTTTGGGAGGCCGAGGTGGGCGGATCACAAGGTCAGGAGATCGAGACCATCCTGGCTAACATGGTGAAACCCCCGTGTCTACTAAAAATACAAAAAAGTAGCCAGGCGTGGCAGCACACGCCTGTAGTCCCAGCTACTTGGGAGGCTGAAGCAGGAGAATCGCTTGAACCCAGGAGGTGGAGGTTGCAGTGAGCTGAGATCACACCACTGCACTTCAGCCCGGTGTCAGCGTGAGAACCCGTCTCAAAAAAAAAAAAAAAAAAAAAACACTGTGAGGCAGAAACAAGGGGAACTGGGGTGGGGCGGGGGTGTGGTGGGGAGTTGAGTTTTAGAGGCAAATTGAAGCAGCTGGTTAATGAACAAACAAACTCCTTGGCTCCTGAGAGACGAAGCTTTTTAGAGCCCGAGTGGCAAATCAGTAGTGACCAAAGCTTGAAAGCAAACTCTAGCAGCACTTACTCCATGGAGAGCTCTCAGCTGGAGGCGGCTCCCCTAGATTAATCTGCACTGCCAGGGAAGGGGAAGGGTGAAGGAACCACAGTTTCTTAAGTCAACACACTTGGGCCTGAAGCAATATTTATTCAGGAGGATCTGAGTTAGGTTCTGCTCTGTCCAGAACTGGGCTGTGCAGTCCCTCCTCGCCAGGCCCTGGGGCCAGTTGAAATGACACCAGCACTCTTCTTTCCTACCTGCAGGCCTCCGCTTCCTTCCCGGAGAGCTGTTTTGTTTTTTATCCTGACTCAAAGGATAAAGGCAGCTGTGTTCACTTCTCCAAAGTACTGGGCCAAGGGAGGACATGGTCAAAGCAGGGATTCTGAGACCTTGGGGAAAAAAAAATCCTGTCTCCGGGAAGTTTGTGGACCCTGAAACCTGTTACTTAAGGAAGTCAGGGCTGCATTGTAACTTCTGCTAGCCCTTGGCACTTATGCCTTTTATGGGTCCTTCCTCCATAAGAAAATATTAAATTATATTTTACATAACTGGTATAAAGATGAGTATGATCCAAGCTGGATTCATTATTATCTATCCATTCTTATTACATCTTTTGTATTTTCCTGATTTGAAATCAAAATTAAAACATTTTTATTGGCCCCTAAAATATTCTCCACGCTGTGCCCACTGAGCCTATGGATAGGTCAGCCCTGGAGAGAGGCTATGCTATTTTTAAGCCTGTGGGTGTGGGGTACAGTAGGAGGGGTGTGTGTGTGTGTGAGAGAGAGAGAGATCTGGGAGATGATTTGAAATCAGTCCAGTCTAGGCCAGGTGTAGTGGCTCACACCTACAATCCTAGCACTTTGGGAGGCCGAGGCAGGCGGATCACTTGAGATCAAGAGTTCGCGACCAGCCTGGCCAACATGGTGAAACCCCATCTCCACTAAAAATACAAAAATTAACCGGGTGTGGTGGCAGAAGCCTGTAATCCTGCTACTCAGGAGACTGAGGCAGAAGAATCGCTTGAACCTGGGAGGCGGAGGTTGCAGTGAGATGAGATTGTACCACTGTACTCCAGTCTGGGTGACAGAGTGAGACTCCATGTTAAAAAAAAATAGAATTAAGAAAAAAATAAAATCAGTTCAGTCTAGTTAGAGGGGAGTGATCAAGATGACCTTTTGAGACCCATGTAAGGTGAAGGGTTCAAGGTATCAAGCTGTTTCTCTTCATAGTTAGATGCTCCCATTTCCTCCTATGGACCCAGATGTATGTTCGAATGTAAAGTGCATCTGCCTTGTCAGTGGTTGCCTGTTATCCAACTGCAATATCTGGATACCTTGCTCCACATCAGAACAAAAATGTGGATGGGGTTGTGCAAACAGGGTAATGAATGGGGAGAAAGTTGAGAGGAATTACCTGGACCACTGATCTAAACAGGGGCCCAGGATCTGACATTATTGCATATCAACACAAATTTTTCGTTGCTGGGGTCCCAAAAAACATTTTTTCACTAGGACCAGAACTATTCACCATTTTGAGCACAAAGTATTTCATCTTCCATCTAACCTTGTACTCACCTCCCTTCTCCTCCATCAAGGAAAACTGTGTCAACTCTACTGAGTCTAGGAAGCACTGATCGAGTAATTTTAGACTAACCTAGAGGTTGGCAAGTTTTTCTGTAAAGGGCCAGATAGTACATATTTTAGACTTTGCAGGCCTTATGGTCTTTGTTGTAACTACTTAACTGCTGTTAGAGTGGACAAGCAGCCATAGACAATATGCAAATAAATGGGCATGGCTATGCTCCAATAAAACTTTCTTTTAAAAAACAGGTGGGGCCTGGTGCGGTGGCTCATGCCTGTAATCCCAGCACTTTGGGAGGCTGAGGCTGGCAGATCACGAGGTCAAGAGATTGAGACCATCCTGGCCAACATGGTGAAACCCCGTCTCTACTAAAAATACAAAAATCAGCTAGGCATGGTGGTGGGCACCTGTAGTCCCAGCTACTCAAGATACTGAGGCAGGAGAATCGCTTGAACCTGGGAGGCGGAGGTTGCAGTGAGCCGAGATTGCACCATTGTACTCCAGCCTGGTGACACAGCGAGACTCCGTCTCAAAAACAAAAAACAAACAAAAAAAACAGATGGAGGGGCCAGGCGCGGTGGCTCATGCCTCTAATCCCAGCACTTTGGGAGGCTGAGGAAGGTGGATCACTTGAGGTCAGGAGTTCGAGACCAGTCTGGCCAACATGGTGAAACCCTATCTCTACTAAAAATACAAAAATTAGCCAGGCGTGGTGGGGGTGTGCACCTGTAATCCCAGCTACTCGGGAGGCTGAGACACAAGAATCACTTGAACCCAGGAGGCAGAGGTTAGAGTGAGCTGAGATCACGCCACTGCACTCCAGCCTGGGTGACAGAGTGTGACTCCATCTAAAAAACAAAAACAAAAACAGATGGAAAACCAGATTTGGCCTGTGGTTTACTGTTTGCTGAACCCTGAAGTAACCTATCTTTTATTTCCTGACCACATCATTTTCCTTCTTTCCAGAATATTTTTTGAGTGTCTTTTATGTGCCATGCACTATGTTAAGTACATTATGAGGCCTTGTAATATACATTATATATATATACTTTTTTTTTTTTTTGAGACAGAGTCTCACTCTGTAGCTTATGCTGGAGTGCAGTGGCACGATCTTGGTTCACTGCAATCTCTACCTCCCGGGTTCAAGTGATTATCCTGCCTCAGCCTCCCGAGTAGCTGGATTACAGGCATGCTCCACCACGCCTGGCTAATTTTTGTATTTTTAGTAGAGACGAGGTTTCACCAGCCAGGCTGGTCTTAAACTCCTGACCTCAGATGATCTACCCGCTTCAGCCTTCCAAAGTGCTGGGATTACAGGCGTGAGCCACTGCACCGGACCAAGACCTTGTAATATTTAAGTTTTCCTGTCCTTTTACTGGTTTCTTCAATAAACTCGATGGCCTTGTTTTCTTCCATATCCAGCCTGAGGCCTAATACAGTGCTGAGCTGAGCATACTCTGGTTTCTTAGGATATTTATTGCTTACATTCTTCTAGTCTCAAAATCAATGGGGAAGGCGTTAGTTAAATTCACTAAAACACACCTATTGGTTTTTGATGTTCAACCACCTTTCCTCTCAGGCCTCTGCTTTCCTCATGGAGCAACCTTCAGCTCTTGCCTGCAAGGCTCATCCTACAGAGCTTTGCTTTCTGTTAACTCTACTTGCCATTTATTTATTTATTTATTTATTTATTTATTTTTTGAGGCAGAGTCTCACTCTGTCACCCAGGCTGGAGTGCAATGGCGTGATCTCGGCTCACTGCAAGCTCTGCCTCCTGGGTTCACGCCATTCTCCTGCCTCAGCCTCCCGAGTAGCTGGGACTACAGGCGCCCGCCACCACGCCCGGCTAATTTTTTGTATTTTTAGTAGAGACGGGGTTTCACCCTGTTAGCCAGGATGGTCTCAATCTCCTGACCTTCTGATTTGCCTGCCTTGGCCTCCCAAAGTGCTGGGATTACAGGCGTGAGCCACTGCATCTGGCCACCATTCATTTATTTAGTCAACAAATATTGATTGAGTGCCTACCAATATACTCTAGACAATGCTAGTAAATGTGAACGTTTCCAAAATAGAAGATGCAATCTCTACCCTAAGTGTTTATAAACTGTGGTCAACACTGATGGCCCCCAATAAAACACATCTTCTGCTAGTCATACCCTTTTGAAGAACTTTCCTACATTGACTTGGGGATTTTTTTTTTTTTTTTTTTTTTTTGAGATGGAGTTTTGCCCTTGTTGTCCAGGCTGGAGTGCAATGGCGCGATCTCAGCTCACTGCAACCTCCACCTTCCTGTTTCAAGCGATTCTCCTGCCTCAGCCTCCCAAGTAGCTGGGATTACAGGAGCCTGCCACCACACCCCGCTGATTTTTGTATTTTTAGTAGAGACTGGGTTTCACCATGTTGGCCAGGCTGGTCTCAAACTCCTGACCTTGTGATCCGTCTGCCTCAGCCTCCCAAAGTGTTGGGATTACAGGCGTGAGCCACCATGCCCGGCCATGACTTGGGGATTTGTTGTGTGACTTCTTTGGCTAATGAGATACTAACAAACATGAAACAAGTAGATAAGTTCTTGCATATGGAGGCTCAACTTCTTGAAATACTCTCTTTTGGAATTCGGCCACCATGTTGTAAAAAAGTCCAGGCTACCCTGCTGGAGACAGAGGCTCATGTAGAGAGGGCCTGGAAGATGAGACCCCACATGGAGAGATGGGACAATCAGCCCCTCCCTGTTCTAACCTACTCAGCTGAGGTGTCAGACAGGTGAATGAAGCCCTCTGGGATCCTCCCACCACTGCGGAGACTCCAGATGACTGAAGCTGCATGAGAAACATCAAGCCAACCAGCAGAAGAACCACCCAACTGATCCCAGCCTAGTCAGGAGTAAATCAATAGTTGCTACTAAGTTTGGGGGTGGTTTTTCATACAACAGTAGATAATTGATAGACTAATCAGGAAGAGAGGGGACACACACACAGATAATCCAGCCAAGAAGCCACACAGGCCATAGGTGCTAGATCAAATACATGTACCAGCAATACAGAGCTCAAAGAATAGGGCATCAGAGCAGCGTAGGCTGGAACAAAACCATTGAGGAAGTGCACTGGGCCCTGATTGACAGCTAGGATTTGAATATATGGAAAACAGCAACCTAAGCAGAAGACAGCTAGGGCAAAGGCTCATTGTCCCTGGATTATGTGCCTTTCAATGGAGATTCTGGGGGCTAAATGAGTCCCTAAGGACTGACTCTAATAATAGATCTTCAGGAACAGTGATGTGAGGAGCCATTTTTGTATGTGGCTGAGGCACCTCCCCATGTCTCTCAGAACACACACGTAGGTAGCAACCTACTCCACTTACTCATAAAGTCAGCCCTGATAAAAATAATCTATTATCATTTTAGAAACCTCCTAGAGCTAAATCCCCAGGACCCTAATAGAGGCTTCTCTTAGGGGAAATAGCCAGGAACAGCTAGTTTTCTACCTTCTATTGTATAAAATTGCCAAAGGCCAGGTCTTAGGGTCCCATTTTTCTCTCTCCTGGTCCATCTTATATATACTTTGGTTTCTTGTTGTTAATCTCCTCTGTGAAGGCTAAATGCTTCTCTAACCCCTGACTTTTTGGTTTCCCAATGGCAACACCATCAACTGAGATGCAGAGCTGGACAATTACCACATTGTATTGTAGTTGACTATCCACTTCTCTTCATCCTTATCAGAGCACAAGATCCTCAAAGGCAAAGATGTCTTATTTCCAACTTTGTGTCTCTAATGCTTACATAGTGGCCAGCACATAGTAAGTGTTCAATAAATGTGCAATTAATGACTGAATTAATGAGGAACCCAGAATATAACCACCATAAAACCAGGCAAATTAGAGTGGAAACATCACCAGGCACAAATATCACTAACATTGATTGGCACAACTTTGTTCCAGATTCTGTGCTAAGCAGTTTATGAACCTTTTGTTTTCTCTCTCTCTCTCTTTTTGTTTGTTTAGCGGAGTTTTAGTTCAGTTTGGAGAGGTTAAATTATTTATCTGCAGAGCTGGAATTCAACTAAGCCCTTCTGTTCCCAAGTTCATGCTAGGTTTTCTTGCCTTCTTGGATATTGAATACTGCCCAACTGCTCCTATGTGAGGGTTTACCAAATAGGGGCGGGAGATAGAGGGGAGATTCACGAGGAAATCTGAGAGAATTTTTGCTTAGGCCTCAAGAAAGAAGTTAACCCTGAGTGCATGCTGAGGAGGATTAGGATGCAGACAGGAGAGGACCTGAGAGTCTTTGCATTGGCACAAAGAGAGAGGCCTTGGCACCCAGCTTCAATGGGAATAACAAGGACAAGTTCTTCCCAGGCTGCTCTTTTCTTTCTCAGGAACGAGTTCATGCTCTCTGCAAGGACTGACAGGCAGGAGAGGGCAGCCAGATCTGCCTATTCATAGGGTGGGGTGTTACCACTTTACCTTATTTCCCCAAAGTTTCATGATTAAGACCTGGAGCTAGGGGTGGGGCAGGGCCTTGGCACTGGGGATGGGGTAGACAAGGCACATTTGGGCTCATGAAGGGCAGGGCGGAGCTGGGCTGACTCAGTGGGGCTGCCTTTGGCAGGCAGAGGCAGATCTGAGGAAAATGTCTAACCGCACATTTGTGCCTGTAACTTTGCAGGCACCATTTGGCAGCTGCAGTGCGCTAAGGTCATCTGTGGCTTGGTCTCTGACATCCTAGGCTCAAATTTTAGCATGGCCATTTACTATCTTTGGCTCTGGCAAAATCATTTAACTTTTCCAAGCTCCCATTTCCCCTTTTATAACATGGGACCAAAAAGCTGGGTTGGGGTGACAAATAAGTGGGAAAACACACTGAGTATCAGTTTCCCTCCATCTCCCTGTCCTAACCAGCTCTTACAGCCTTAAAGGGTAGCTTAGTCAGGGCCACATTGTCATTTTCATGGGTCTCTTTTGCCTTCCTGGTTGCTTTCTCCAAAAAAAAAAAAAAAAACCAAAAATAAAAGAAAAACTATATTTTATGACTGCATTAGTATAAAGATGATGATAATCCCAACTGGGTTTATTACCTCATATTAATTATTATGCTCATTTTTCTTCTGATTCCAAAAGAAATTGAAATATTTTCATGGGCCCCTAAAAGTGTCAGGAGCCCTTGGTGCTAAGTTTCCTCTGCCTAATGGACAAATCAGCTTTGGTGTCAGGCCACAAGTTATTCCTGCAGGCTCAGGTCTTTTCTTTCTTCCTACATCTTTGAGTCCCGTTGCAATCCAGGTGGTTCAGGAGAGTGAATTCACAACTGAGGGAGCCTTTTTCCCCTCAGGTCAGTGACTGTGTTGTTTCCCATGGCTGTCTGGCCGTGCTATGTTTCTTTTTCTATCTATGAGTGTTTCTATGGTTGTTTTGGTGCATCTGCATTTCAGGAGGTAGCTGTTTTGGAGTGGAGTGGGGTAGTGTGAATTCCTAGACTATGAAGTCCCTGAAACTTTACCTGTTCATTCAACAAATTCTTTTGCATATCTACGCCAAGCACTGTTACAGGAACTGCAGATATTTTGCAATAAATAAAAAGACAAAGTCCCTGTCCTCACGCACGTTACGTTCTAGTGGAGGCAGATAGATAGTACACGAAAATTGACAGCAGGTGGTAAGTGCTAAAGCAGGGCAAAGGGGAGTAGAGGGTGTGGGTGATAAGATGGGAGTAGAGGGCCAGGTGTGGTGGCTCACGCCTGTAATCCCAGCACTTTGGGAGGCCAAGGCGGGTGGATCACCTGAGGTCAGGAGTTCAAGACCAGCCTGGCCAACATGGTGAAAACCCATCTCTACTAAAAATACAAAAATTAGCCGGGCCATGCTGGCGCACACCTGTAGTCCCAGCTACTTAGCAGGCTGAGGCACAATAATTGCTTGAACCCGGGAGGTGGAGGTTGCAGTGAGCCGAGATCGTGCCACTCTACTCCAGCCTGGGTGATAGAGCAAGACCCTGTTAAAAAAAAAAAAAAGATGGGAGTAGAATTTGTTATGACTTATGAGATGGTCTGGAAACATCTCTGTGTCAAGGTGATATTTGAGCAAAGTCCCAAAGTAAGTGAGGGATGGAGGCATGTGGCTATCTGGGAGAAAAGCTTTCCAGGCGGAAGGAAAGGCAAGTGCACAGGGTCTGTGGCAGGAGTGTCCTTGGTGCGCCTGAGGAGCAGCATGGAGGCCAGAGGCTGGAACTGGGCCGGTGGAAGAGTGGCAGGGGAGGAGGTCAGACAGGTGGCCCAGCGCCAGGACATGGAGGGCTTTGGAGGCTCTTGTAAAGATTTTAGCTTGTAGTCTGAGTGTGATGAGAAGCCACTAAAGGAATTTGTTAGAGAAGTGACATGAACAGACTTAGCTCTTAACAGGATCACTTTGGCTGCTTGCTTGGAATAGATTGGGTGGGGCAAGTGCAGAAGCAAGGAGGCCAGTTGGGAGGCTATAGTGTGTTCCAGGTAAGAGTTCATAGGGATTTGGACCAGAGGGTTAGCAGTGGTGTGCTGAGAGACAGTCAAATTGTGGAGATGAAGTAGAGCCAACAGGATTTGCTGGCAAATTAGATGTGGGGAACCAGAGAAAGAGAAAAGTCAAGGAAGACTGCAAAGTTTCAGACTGGACAGGAAGAATGGAATTGGCATGTACTGAAATGGGTTTAGGTTTAGAGGGAGAGACTTGGCTGTGAACAAGTTAACTTTGAGATGCTTTTTAGACTGAATTGCCTCAATCTAAGGCACTGGGCAAGGCTTTGTAACCCCATATAGACCAGTCTTTGGATGTGGGCTGCCCCCAGTGAGGGGGTGTAGCATTGAGCCAAGGAAGCTCCCTTCAGCTGCCAGCAATTGCCCGGAGAGGGACACAGCTGTGAGCCATCAATAGTCAACACTCTTGGATGCTGAGGAGATGACTGTCTTAGTTCTGAAGCGGGAATTTGGATGTTCTATCACAGAGTCCACTACAAACCACAAACCACTCCTTTCACCATTCAAATCCATTTGCTTCTTATAATAAATTCACTCCATCTGGGAATAACTTCTCTAGGATTCTGCTTGGTCTATTCATTTCCTTGGGGGACTTAAAGGTTAGCAGGATGAACTAGCCACCTCTCCCTCCGTCCCCTCTGCTGCAGCTAGTCTTAAGGCCACATCAACATTCATCATCTCCCTCTACTACCCATTCTAGAGTCCCCTCACCCTTCGCTAGCACCTCTGCTATTCCAAGTGGCTTACCTTGTGTGTGGTATGACCCAGACCTTCATCCCTAAGAAGTCTTAGCCGTGGGTCACCTTGCCCTTCTCCGATCAAGGCTGCACTTCTCCACTTACCTCTATAATTAGGAAAGGACGTGTCAGGAGATATCTCAGTGGATTACATGAATTTGAAATTCTTCTCTGCCCTCACAGCATAACACAGCCTTATCGCCTTATGATCAGGGTCAATTACGTCAGCCTGTGTGGTCACTCCCTTCCTTGTGTGCTGGTCTCTTGGCATGAGGAGCCTAGTGACCAGGCAGCAGCCATAGCTTAGTTTACTGAAACCACTATACCTCCTCCTGGTGGAAGCATTCTCCCTTTGGAAACTAGGACTTCCAGAGCCACAGAAGCCAAAGCTGCAGAGAAAGGACACACATATTCCTCCAGGAGGTCACTGGAGTGATGTTAAGTGGGTCTACGCCGTCGTTCCTGGACCTATGTATTCTGCCCACTGGGGACACAGTATCATATCATGGTTGTTGATTTAGGATGATACCCTGGAGGATGACACCTCAACTTTGTGGGATATCAACTCCAATTTGGCACCTCAGCTGCAACTTTTTAAAATTGTTTTTTAATTTTTAATTTTGTGGATGCATAGTATATATTTATGGGGCACATGAGATATTTTGAAACAAGCATACAATGTGTAATATTCACATCAGGATAAATGGGGTATCTCAGCACCACAGGAAAGGTTTTAAAAAATGGAGTATCTATCACTTTAAGCATTCATCATTTCTTTGTGTTATGAACATTCCAATTGTACTCAGTTAATCTAAAATGTACAACAAATTATTGCTGACTGTAGTAACCTTGTGCTATCAAATACTAGATCTTATTCATTGTATCTAACCATATTTTTGTACCCATTAACAATCATTTCCCTCTCCCCCTCCTGCCACAGCTTTCCCCACTACCTTTCCCAGCTTCTGGTAATCACCCTTCTATTCTCTGTCTCCATGAGTTCAGTTGTTTTAATTTTTAGCTTCCACAAATCAGTGAGAACATGTGAAGTTTGTCTTTCTCTGCCTGGCTTATTTCACTTAACATAATGTCCTCCAGTTCCAACCATGTTGTTGCAAATGACAGGATCTCATTCTTTTTTATGGTCGAATAGTATTCCATTATGCATATGTACCACATTTACTTTAGCCATTCATCTGTTGATGGACACTTAGGTTGATTCCAAATCTTGGCTATTGTGCATAGTGCTGCAATAAACATGGGAGTGCAGATATCTCTTTGATATACTGATTTCCTTTCTATTGGGTGTATACTTAGCAGTGGGATTGCTGGATCATATGGTAGTTCTATTTTTAACTTTTTGAGGAACCTCCAAACTGTTCTCCATAGTGGTTGTACTAATTTACATTGCCACCAACAGTGTACGAGGGTTCCCTTTTCTCCACATCCTTGCCAAAAATTCCTATTGCATCTTTTGGATAAAAGCCATTTTAACCGGGATGAGATGATATCTCCTTGTAGTTTTTATTTGCACTTTTCTGATAATCAATCATGTTGAGCACCTTTTCATATACCTGTTTGCCATTTGTATGTTTCTTTTAAGAAATGTCTATTTAGATCTTTTGCTTATTTTTAATTAGATTATTAGATTTTTCCCTATTGAGTTGTTTGAGCTCCTTATATATTCTTGTTATTAATCCCTTCTCTGATGGGTAGTTTGCAAATATTTTCTCCATTCTGTGAGCTGTCTCTTCACTTTGTTGATTGTTTCCCTTGCCATGCAGAAGTGTTTGTTTTTTAATTTGTTTTTTGTTTTTTAGAGATGGGGGTCTCATTATGTTGACTAGGCTGGTCTTGAACTCCTGACCTCAAGTGATCCTTCCATCTTAGCCTCCCAAAGTGCTGAGATTACAGGCATGAGCCACTACACCAGCCCTGTGCAGAAGTTTTTAATTTGAGGTGATCCCATTTGTCCATTTTTGCTTTGGTTGCCTGTGCTTTTGGAGTATTAAGAAATCTTTGCTCTGACCACTGTCCTGGAGAGTTTCCCCAATGTAGTAGTTTCATAGTTTGAGGTATTAGATTTAAGTCTTTTTTTCTTTCTTTCTTTTTTTTTTTTTTTTTTGAGACAGTCTTGCTCTGTCGCCCAGGCTAGAGTGCAGTGGCACAATCTCAGCTCACTGCAACTTCTGCCTCCTAGGTTCAAGCGATTCTACTGCCTCAGCCTCCACAGTAGCTGAGATTACAGGTGCACGCTGAAGCACCCGGCTAATTTTTTTTTGTATTTTAGTAGAGACGGGGTTTCATCGTGTTGCCCAGGCTGGACTTGAACTCCTGAGCTCAGGAATTCCGCCCACCTCAGCCTCCCAAAGTGCTGGGATTACAGGCGTGACCCACTGCACCTGGCCAGATTTAAGTCTTTAATCAATTTTGATTTGATTTTTGTATATGGTGAGAGATAGGGATGTAGTTTCATCCTGAATATGGATATCCAATTTCCCCAGCACCATTTATTGAAGATATTATCTTTTGCCCCATGTATGTTCTTGGCACCTTTGTCAAAACTGAGTTCACTGTAGATGTATGGATTTATTTCTGGGTTCTTTACTCTGTTCCATTGGTCTGTGTGTCTGGTTTTATGCAAGTACCATGCTGTTTTGGTTATGATAGTTCTATAGTATAAGAAGTTGGGTAATGTGATTCCTCCCACTTTGTTCTTTCTGCTCAGGATGGCTTTGGCTATTCAGGGTCTTTTGTGGTTCCATATAAATTTTAGGATTGCTTTTCCTCTTTCTGTGAAGAATGTCATTGATATTTTGATACAGATATAGAGAGTTCATTAAATCTGTAGATTGCTTTGGGTAGAATGAACATTTTAACAACATTAATTCTTCCAATCCATGAACATGGAATTTCTTTCCTTTTCTTGTGGCCTCTTCAATCTCTTGCATCAATGTCTTATAGTTTGCATTGTAGGGATCTTTCATTTCTTTGGTTAAGTTTATTCCTAGGTATTTTATTTTATTCATAGCTATTGCAAATTGGATTACTTTCTTGATTTCTTTTCCAGGTTGTTCACTGTTGGCATATAGAAATGCTACTGATTTTTGCAGATTCATTTTGTATCTTGCAACTTTACAGAATTTGTTTATCAGTTCTAATAGTTTTTTTTTCAGCTGCATCTTTAAGCAACCACTCCATCACTCTATCAGGCCAGTAGCTTTGGGGTATGAGATAGAACTAGTGCATACCATGGTCATGTGCCCACTTCCACACACCTTTTACTGAAAAGTAAGGCCCTTGGTCCAAGCCAAGGTTATACTCAATCTCATGTCAGTGGAGCAAATGTTCTCTGGATACTGGTGTTCGCTGAGGCTCTACTGGTAAGAAAGGCAAATTCAAATTTGGAAGATCAATGTGGAATATGTTGTTTTAAAATTAAACTTTTATTTTTGAGATAATTGTAAATGCACATGCAGTTGTAAGAAATACTACACATACCCTTTATCCAGTTTCCCCCAAAGGTAACAGCTTGCAAAACTGTAGTACAATATCACAACCAGGATATGGGCATTGATACAACTACCCAAACTTATTCAGATTGCTCCAGTTTTACTTGCACTCATGTGTGTATGTGCATGTGTTTAGTTCTATCAAATTTTATCACATGGTAGGCTTGTATATCCACCACCGCCGTCAAGGTACAGAACAGTTCCCTTCCCACAAGGATCCCTGTGTTTGCCTTTTATAATGACACTCATCTCTCCCTCCCTTTCCCTGTCCCTAACCCTTGACAACCACTAATCTGTTCTCCATTTCTACAATTTTGTCATTTCAAAAATGTTTTAGAAAAGACTTAAAAAATTTTAAGTTCAGGGGTACATATGCAGGCTTGTTATATAGGTAAACTCATGTCACAGAGGTTTATTGCACAGATTATTTTGTCACCCAGATATTAAGCCTAGAACCTGTTAGTTATTTTTCCTGATCCTCTCCCTCTTCTCAGCCTTCACCCTCAGGTAGGCCTCAGTGTCTTTTGTTCCCCTCTTTGTGTCCATGAGTTCTTATCATTTAGCTCTCACTTATCAGTGAGAACACGTGGTATTCGGTTTTCTGTTCCTGCATTCGTTTGCTAAGGATAATGGCTTCCAGCTTCATCCATGTTCCTGCAAATGAAATTATCTCATTCTTTTTTATGGCTACATAGTATTCCATGGTGTATATGTACCACATTTTCTTTATCCAGTCTAGCATTGATGGACATTTGGGTTGATTCCATGTCTTTGCTATTGTGAATAGTGCTGCAATGAACATATGTGTGCATGTGAGAATGCTTTATGTTCCTTTGGGTATATACCAAGTAACGGGATTCCTGGGTTGAATGGTAGTTCTGTTTCTAGCTCCTTGAGGAATCACCACATTGCTTTCCACAATGGTTGAACTAATTTACACTACCATGAACAGTGTATAAGCATTTGTTTCTTTTTCTCTGCTCTCTGCAATCCTGCCAGCATCTGTTATTTTTTTACTCTTTTTTTTTTTTTGAGATGGAGTTCCACTCTGTTGCCCAGGCTAATGTGCAATGGCGCAATCTTGGCTCATTGCAACCTCCACCTCCTGGGTTCAAGCAATTCTCCTGCCTCAGCTGCTCGAGTAGCTGGGATTACAGGCATGCACCACCACACCTGGCTAATTTTGTATTTTTAGTAGAGACGGGGTTTCTCCATGTTGGTCAGGCTGGTCTCGAACTCCTGACCTCAGGTAATCTGCCCATCTCGGCCTCCCAAAGTGCTGGGATTACAGGTATGAGCCACTGTGCCTGGCCTATTTTTTAACTTTTTAATAGCCATTCTGAATGGTGTGAGATGGTATTTCATTGTGGTTTTGATTTACATTTTTCTAATAACAAGTGATGTTGAGCTTTTTTTTTTTTGTTTGAGACAGAGTCTCGCTCTGTCACCCAGGCTGGAGTGTAGTGGCATGATCTCTGCTCCCTGCAACCTCCGCCTTCTGGGTTCAAGCAATTCTCCTGCCTCAGCCTCCTGAGTAGCTGGGATTATAGGTGCATACCACCATGCCTGGCTAATTTTTGTATCTGTAGTAGAGACAGGGTTTCATCATGTTGGTCAGGCTGGTATTGAACCCCTGACTTTGTGAGCCACCTACCTCGGACTCCCATAATGCTGGGATTATAGGTGTGAGCCACTGCGCCTGGCCCAATGTTGAACTTTTTTAAAAAACATTTTTATGAAATGTTGGAGCCATACAGTACGGAATTGACTCTTTTTATTCAGCATAATGCCTGAAGATTCATCCAAGTTGTTGCGCTCATCAATAGTTCATTCCTTTTTATTGCTGAGTATCCCATGGTATGAATGTACCAGTTTGTTTAACCAGTCGCCCACTGAAGGACATCTGGGCCATCTCCAGTTTTTTGGCTGTTATGAATAAAGCTTCTATGAACATTTGTATACAGGTTTTTTTGTGAACATAAGTCTTCATGTCTCTGGGATAAATGCCCAAGAGTACACTTGCTGGGTCATATGGTAATTGCACATTTGGTTTTATTAAAAACTGCCAAACTGTTTTCCAGAGTTTCTGTACCATTTTACATTCGCACCAGCAATGTATGACTGATCCAGTTTCTCCAAATCCCTGCCAGCCTTTGATGTTGTCATTATTTTTTAATTTTGTGTGTAGTGATATGTCATTATTGCTTTAATTTGTATTTATTTAATGACTAGTGATACTGAAATATCTCTCTTCATGTGCTTATTTGCTGTCTACATATTCTCTTCAGCAAAATGTCTGTAGATATCTTTTGCCCATTTTCTAATTCAATTTTTTTTAACTGTTGAGTTTTAAGAGTTCTTTATGCATTTTAGATACCAGTCTTTTGTTGGATATGTGCTTTGCAAATATTTTCTTCCAGTTGTAGCTTGTCTTTTCATCCTTTCCACAGGGTCTTTCACAGAGCAAGTTTTCAGTTTTGATGAGGACAAATTTATCAAATTTTCCTTTTATGGATTATGCTTTTAGCATCAAGTCTAAGAACTCTTTCACTAACTCTTGGCAGAGCCCAAAGATATTCTCCTCTGTTTTTTCTTTTCTTTTTTTTTTTCAGATGGAGTCTTGCTCTGTTGCCCAGGGTGGAGTGCAGTGGCACGATCTCGGCTCACTACAATCTCCACCTCCCTGGTTCAAGTGATTCTCCTACCCCAGCCTCCTGAGTAGCTGGGATTACAGGCATGCACCAAGACACCCAGCTAATTTTTGCATTTTTTAAATAGAGATGGGGTTTCCCCATGTTGGTCAGGCTGGTCTTGAACTCCCAACCTCAGGTGATCCACCCGCCTCGGACTCCCAAAGTGCAGGGATTACAGGTGGGAGCCACCGTGCCTGGCAGTCTCCTCTGTTTTTTCTAAAAGTTATATAACTTCATATTTTACGTGTATATCTGTGATTCATTTTGAGTTCATGGAATAGGTTTTAATCCCCAGTCAAGGTAAACTGTTACCTCTTATAGAGTGAAGAAGTCCCAATGTAATCAACTTGCCACCAAATGATTGGATTGTCTCCTCAAAGGATGGTGCTGTATTGAGACTGAGTAACAGTTTCTGTTTCTGGCAGGTTGGGCATTTGCAGCAGCAATAGCTAGACCAGTCTTTGAGAGTGGCACTAATGGGGCCCATGACAGAGGCTATCTGACATCAGCTGGCTGAGTCATTCTGCCTGCTTGGCTGATGCTTTCTTGTGGGAATTAACTTGTGGTACAAAGATCTTCACACTTTGTAACTGTGTCTTCACACACACACACACACACACACACACACACACACCTCTCAGACCTCCTTGCCCCTAATCCAATCTTTTACCTTCCAGGACCCTGGCCAATACAGTCAAGCCATTCACCACAACCTATGAATCTTTGTACTTTTTACCTCATGCAACTTCTCTTTCCTCATCAATGAATGACAGATGCATAGGAGCACTGTCTACAGGGAAGACTTCCCCTCACCACTCTCTTTCAGAGCTGCCCAGAAGTGGGCTGAGAGGCAGCACCATTTGTGGCTGGACCCATCTGTGAACCAAGGCTGGTGCTTTTTCCTCCTCTATCAGCTAATCCTAAGGGACCACCCAGGTGGTCACAAGTGCGAGCTGCAGGAGAGGTGGTAGATGACATTGGTGTCTGGAAGCTACACTGCCTTTCCAACCTAGGCTCAAAGTCAACACAGCTTCATTACCATATTCAATTGGTAGAAACAATTATAAATTTTCCCAGATTAAAGGAGGTTGGAATTAGACTCCACCTCTTGATGTGGGACTAGCAAGTTTGCAAGATTGGAACTATTGGTCCATCTTTGGGAAATACAATCTGTCACAAGGTCTCTCTACTCTGACTGGTCAGAACTTGAATGATCCAAGCCCTGCATGAGCTCTAAGGATGTTTGGCTTCCATCTCCTCAGTCATTGTTCTTTCCCCAGCAGTTGTTCTTTGGCCTGGCCTTGTGGAGTGTCACCCTATGCATGCATTACTGGTATTCAGCTAGAGATTCAATGTTTTATACGGAGCTCTTTCTCTGTGTAGCTCCCTCCTCGCTGGCATTTTATCTAGCAAATTCTAGCTGATTTGGCTTCCCCATACTCCAGTCTCTGACTCCTCAACTCAGGAAGACCATGAGGCTCTTTCTGAGTTCTCCTTTCCTGTATTGAAATCTGGAAATTACCTCCACAACTGTGGGTTCACCTCATTTGTTCCCTTCCCTGAGTGGTCACAGCCCTGTACTGCCTTTTGTCTATATCTGGAAATAGCTGTTTTGTGTGTTTGATCCAGCTTCTGAGTTGTCTAGCAGGAGAAAGTAACTCCTGTTTCAGTTATTTCTCCATAAGTGGAAGCAGAGTCTGAATATATTGTGAAAATAAAGCCAGTAGGGCTGGGCGCAGTGGCTCATGCCTGTAATCCTAGCACTTTGGGAGGCCAAGGCCTGTGGATCACTTAGGGTCAGGAGTTTGAGACCAGCCTGGTCAACATGGTGAAACCTCATCTCTACAAAAAATACAAAAATTAGACAGGTGTGGTGGTGCACACCTATAGTCCCAGCATCTCGGGAGGCTGAGATGGGAGAATTGCTTGAACCCAGGAGGCGGAGGTTGCAGTGAGCCAAGACGGCATCACTGCACTCCAACCTGGGTGACAGAGCGAGAGTCTGTCTGAAAAAATAAATAAATAAATAAATAAAGCCAACAGGATTTGACTATGAGTTGAATGTAGGTTGTAAGAAGAAGAAAGACACTAAGGATGACTTCAAGCTTTTGGCCTGAAACTGGGAGAGAGGCATGGCTATTACCTGAGGTTAGATCACATTTGGGGTTGTGAGGGTGGGTAAAATTAGGAACTCAGTTTTAAACATGTTAAATTTGAGATGCGTGTTAAACATCCCAGTGGAGATGTCAGCTCTGCAGTTGGATATACAGGCCAGGCATTCAGGCTGGAGGCCAGGCTAGAAACATAAAATCGGGAATTGTCTGTGTACAGCTGGTATTTGAGGCTGAGTCTGGATGAGCTCAATAAGAAAGTAAATGTAGAGAAAAAAGATAGAAAAGATAAAGCCAAGCACTGAGCCCTGGGCGCTCTAATATTAAGTTATTTGGAGAGATGAAGAGGAGCTCTTGAGCTGTTTGTGCCGACTCTCCCCACCCATTGTCTCTTACACCCATGATTCTACCCACCCTGTCTGCTCAGTCAGCCTTCTCTTGCCACCTTTCTGGCACTGACTTCTGCTGACCTGCTTTGTTCTGTGGCCATCCAGATCCAGGCCTGACCGATCAGTTCCAGGGCTGGTTCCGGGCCTTGGAAATGGACTCCATCAGGACTGGTTTTCCGCCAAAGTATAGCCTGGGAATAAGGCAAATGGCCTGTGACTTCCAGAGTGAGCAGAGACTTGGCTGGAAGCCCTTGCCAGTCCGTGGTGATGCCTCTCACGTTGACAGCTCCAAAGAACAGGAAAAGGCAGATATATCACTCTAGACAGAGCAAGTAGTTTTTTTGTTTTTTTTTTTTTTTTGCCTCAGATTCCGTCCTGGACAATGTTCTGGTGTGGTTGCTTAGTAGTTGCACTCCATGTTATTGACCTCAAAAGATTAAGTGTACATTCCAAACATTCCCAGTTTCCCTATAGTAATTTATTACTGACTGGATAGTAGTAATTAATGTTGGCATTATTCATCCTGTCAAATCATATGTAAAAAGAACCAAATGAGGACGTTTGTTGCAATTCTATTTATAAAGGTAAAAATATTAGAAACTACCTAAATAACCAACAATGGAGGACTAAGTAAATAAGTTATGACAAATCCATAGTATGCACTTAGTAAAATAGTTTTGCAGATATGGGAGATGTTTGTAATATGTTGCAGATTTAAACTTTTTTTTTAAGAGATGGGGTCTTACTGTCACCCAGGCTAGAGTACAGTGGCACAATCATAGCTCACTGCAGCCTCAAACTGGGGCTCAAGTGATCCTACTACCTCAGCCTTCTGAGAAGCTGGGACTACAGGTGTGTGCCACCATGCCTGGCTAATTACAAATATTTCTTTTTGTAGAGACAGGAGGGTCTCACTACGTTGCCCAGTTTGGTCTCAAACATCCGGCCTCAAGTGATCCTCCCACCTAAGCCTCCCCAAGTGCTGGGGTTGGGATTACAGGCGTGAGCCACCACGCTTGGCAGATTTAAACATTTTAATGGAGCAGTACAGTGTGGTGTGCAAGAGCACTTTAGCATAAACAGACTTGAGAATGCCATAACTTGAACTCTAACAATTAATGACTAGGTAGAGAAAATGAACCTGCAAATGAGACTGAGCAAGAGTGGTCAAAGACATAGGAATTAAGCAGGAAGAGTGTTTCATCACAGAAGACAAGGAAAGTTTTTTTTTTCTTTAAATAAGAAAGACCAAATGATCAATCATTCAACAGTGTCAAATGATGAAGAGCCAAGATGAGGCCTGAAAGGTGACCACTGTATGAAACAACACGAATGTCACTGATGACTGTTGCAAGAGCTGTTCCAGTAGAATAATGAGAGCAAAAGTCAGATTGGAGCGGGTTGAGGGTTGAAGGGCGAATGGGAGGTGAGAAATGGAACTAGAGAGTGTAGAACTATTTTGAAGAATTAGAGTGTGTAGAGGCAGAGGATTTTTTTTTTTTTTAACAGGGATATCAGCTTCTTTAAATAACCATGAGATGGATCCAACAGAGAGGGAATGATAAAATGCACGAGAGAGGAACTGGGTAATTTAGAGAGAAGGTTGATGAAAAGGTGGGAGAAAATGGGATGTAAAACACAAGTGGTGGAGCTGCTCTTGATTAGACAGTCAGAAGAGAAACTCTTCAATTGCAACAGGAGGCAAGATGGAGGGGTGCAGGTGTGGGTGGGTCTAAGCATTTGGTAACACAAGGAAGAACTCAAAGATTATGACATCTGTGGAGAGTGGGGGGTGGGGGAGTGTCAGAGGTATTGGGAGAGTGCAGAAAATTTGAAATAGTTGATTATAGTAGGAATAGTGAGCTATAGTACTACATTTTCAGAGCACAGTAGTCATACTTTCGAGCATCCTTTGGTCCCATGTGGAATTGGTGATTCTGGATTATAGAGAAACCCATCTACCTTATGGTGACTTTCTCTGGTAGTATTTGGTTGCCTTAGGCCAGGCATGGTGGCTCATGCCTGTAATCCCAGCACTTTGGGAGGCCGAGGCAGGTGGATCACTTGAGGTCAGGAGTTCAAGACCAGCCTGGCCAACACGGTGAAACCTCTGTCTCTACTAAAAATACAAAAATCAGCCAGGTGTGGTGGTGCACGCCTGTAATCACAGCTACTTAGCAGGCTGAGTCAAGAGACTTGCTTGAACCTGGGAGGTGGAGGGTGCCGTGAGTTGAGGTTGTGCCACTGCACTCCAGCCTGGATGACAGAGCGAGACTCTGTCTGAAAAAAAAAAAAAGTATTTGGAAGCTGGGTGCGGTGGCTCACGCCTGTAATCCCAGCACTTTGGGAGGCTGAGGCGGGTGGATCACCTGAGGTTGGGAGTTCGAGATCAGCCTGACCAACACGGGGAAACCCTGTCTCTACTAAAAATACAAAAAATTAGCCAGGCATGATGGTGCATGCTTGTAATCCCAGCTACTCGGGTGGCTGAGGCAGGAGAATCGCTTGAACCGGGAGGCAGAGGTTGTGGTGAGCCGAGATCGCGCCATTGCATTCCAGCCTGGGCAACAAGAGTAAAACTATCTCTCAAAAAAAAAAAAAAAAAAAAAAGTATTTGGTTGCAGGAAAGAAGGAAGAAAATAGTTTCCTTCATCTGAGGGTGGGATTTAGCCAGAGAGGAGAGAGAATTTCCCTGCACTGCTTCAAGGCCTGGGTAGATAGTTGGAGAGAGCCAGCCGCTCAGCTCTTCTGTGGAGGCACAGCCAGAGGAAAGTGGGAGAGGGCGGTTCTCCATCCCCATGAAAGGAGGTTCCCTGCAGTTCACCTTCTAACTTCCTGTCCCTGGGAGAGCCCGCCCTTTGTTAAGCCTGACAGATTCCCCATGTAGAGCTCAGTACCCCCATATGCTGTTTGCTGTTTTTGCAGGCCTGTCAGGAACAATCCTTTTCAGCCTTCAGAAAGGTCTTTTTTCTTGATCCATACTGTGCTTGGGAATGCACGGGAGGGCCAGGGGTGACCCCCTGAGGAAGGTCACTATTAATGTCTAGTGAGGACAAAACAGCCTTCTTTAATGCTCCCAGCTCACATGATACTCCAATACAGCCCATAAGAAGCAACAGGACTTCTCTTTCCTATGGCCCTTGGCTTCTGCGGGAAGCAAAATAGAATGGAGACACTTATTTTCCTCAGCTCTGTATTTTTTACCCAAAGAGACACAGGGCAGCCAATTTTGAATTTGTGAATGTGTGGCCCGGCGCAGTGGCTCATGCCTGTAATCCCAGCACTTTGGGAGGCCGAGGCAGGCGGATCATGAGGTCAGGAGATCGAGACCATCCTGGCTAACACGGTGAAACCCCGTCTCTACTAAAAATACAAAAAAATTAGCCGGGCGTGGTGGTGGGCGCCTGTAGTCCCAGCTACTCGGGAGGCTGAGGCAGGAGAATGGCGTGAACTCGGGAGGTGGAGGTTGCAGTGAGCCGAGATCGCGCCACTGCACTCCAGCCTGGGTGACAGAGCAAGACTCCGTCTCAAAAAAAAAAAAAAAGAATCTGTGAATATGCGACATTCCTAACCTGGTCTCTGGGCCACAGCTGGTGCTTGGAAGGGAAAGTCTTGGGGAGGAGGATGGAAGGAGTGGTGGCATCAGGTTCCAGCTCAGCCACAGGCTCCAGCCATGCCTCTACTGCTCGGGAGACAGAGGAGTGAGGGCGAACATGGGAGGGTGGCTCTGCTGGAGGGTGGACACTGTTCTCCAAGCAGGCTGGCCTTGGGGAAGGAGCCAGTCACCCCCACTCCCACCTGGACATACACACCCCAACCAGGGAAAGGCTGCCCTATGCATCCTGCATGCCTCTGTTACCTCTGGCCAGGGGCAACCCCATTTAATAAGAAGTCACTGGCCAACTGACAAGGATGGGGAGGTGACTTGTCATCTCTGGGCCCGTTCCTCATTTACAACCTGAAAGTTGAACAGGGTAATTTTTTTTTTTTTTTGAGACGGAGTCTCGCTCTGTCGCCCAGGCTTGAGTGCAGTGGCGCGATCTCGGCTCACTGCAAGTTCCACTTCCTGGGGTTCATGCCATTCTCCTGCCTCAGCCTCCCGAGTAGCTGGGACTACAGGCGCCCGCCACCACACCTGGCTGATTTTTTGTATTTTTTTCAATAGAGACGGGGTTTCACCGTGTTGGCCAGGATGATCTTGATCTCTTGACCTCGTGATCCGCACGCCTCGGCCTCCCAAAGTGCTGGGATTACAGGTGTGAGCCACCGCGCCCAGCTGAACAGGGCAATTTCTAAGGTTTCTTTACTTCTGGCTATTAGTTTCTGGTTGGTCTGAAATGACACTGGCTTTAAATTATTTTACAGTCTTTGGATATCAAGGTCTTCACATGATTCGGTTGATAAGCACAAAGTTCTGGCAATGGTCCCAGGGCTGTGGGGAAGAGAATGATTTGGGAGGGCTCTGTCTTGAAGAAAGGCCCTGATTCTATTTTATAGGCCTCAGTTTCCTCAACTGTAAAATGAGACTCTGAAGTCTAGAAGATCTTTGAGATCCAGTTGTGGTTCTCTATGCTGAATCTCTGTCTTCAGGCAATTTGGATTCCCAGTGAATACATATTTCCCGAGCTGTTTGCTTGGTATGTGTGCAGTACTATAGTGAAACACAGTCCCTGTCCTTAAGGAGCTCACAATATATATTTTAAAAAATAATAAGCCACATACATAGGAAAAACGAGTGTAATCCACATCCAAACGAATAATAGAGACACCAGAGGATGGCTGTCTCTGGGCATATTGCAGGCCGGAGGAAAGCAGGCAGAGGCTGTGACTAGAGCTTGCTCACCCCATGACTTCCTGCTAACTCAGCTCTCAGAGGGGCATGGTGGAGCCAGACTGTCTAGGTTCAGTCCTGTCTTCACCGCTTGCAAGCTTTAGGGAAGTTACTCAACCTCTCTAAGCCTCAGTTTCCTGATCTTTAGGATGGGGATAATAAAAGTATTGCCTTGCATCTTTGTTGTAAAGATAAAGTGAAATTATCCATGTAAAGTATTTAGCATAGTGCCTAACACATAGTTGGTGCTCTATAATGATCCCTTCCCACCCTGACCTTCCAGGAAACCCAGCTGTGGGAATGACTCCAGATTAGGGAGGGTTCAATACAGCTGGCCAAGTCCAGTATGACCCTGGCTTAGTGCCAGATCACTCAATTCAAAGTCTAAGTCCATGTCTAGGTAGGACTGGGCATCCTACCTAGAGCATACCATTGTCCTCCTGGCCTACAGGTAATCTCTGCTTTTCCAGGAGAAAAATCTAGGTGCAGATGGAGTCAGGGCAGGATGAGGACTACATGCAAATCAAGGAGTGTCAGGGGCTGGGTGCGGTGGCTCAGGCCTGTAATTGAAGCACTTTGGGAGGTGGATGTATTAGTCAGGGTTCTCTAAAGGGACAGAACTAATGGGATACAGAGATATATAAAGGGGAGTTTATTAAGTATTAACTAACACGATCACAAGGTCCCACAATAGGCTGTCTGCAAGCTAACGAGCAAGGAGAGCTAATCTGAGTCCCAAAGCTGAAGAACTTTGAGACCAATGTTCGAGGGCAGGAAGCATGCAGCATGGGATAAAGATGCAGGCTGGGAGGCTAGGGCAAGTCTAGTCTTCTCATGCTTTTCTTCCTGCTTTATATTCCAGCCATGCTGGCAGCTGATTAGATGGTTCCCACCCAGATTAAGGGTGGATCTGCCTTTCCCAGCCCACTGACCCCAATTTTTTTTTTTTTTTTGAGATGGAGTCTCGCTTTGTTGCCCAGGCTGGAGTGCAGTGGCGCGATCTCAGCTCACTGCAAGCTCCGCCTCCCAGGTTCACGCCATTCTCCTGCCTCAGCCTCCCGAGTAGCGGGGACTACAGGCACCTGCCACTACGCCCGGCTAATTTTTTGTATTTTTAGTAGAGACAGGGTTTCACCACTTAAGCCAGGATGGCTTCAATCTTCTGACCTCGTGATCTGCCTGCCTCGGCCTCCCAAAGTGCTGGGATTACAGGCGTGAGCCACTGCACCCGGCCCTGACCCAAACGTTAATCTCCTTTGGCAACACCCTCACAGACACACCCAGGATCAATACTTTGCATCCTTCAATCCAATCAAGTTGACACTCAGTATTACAGTGAAAGTGAGAGGATCACTTGAGGCCAGGAGTTTGAGA
The DNA here is from genome assembly GCF_028885625.2 of Pongo pygmaeus. Lineage (NCBI taxonomy): Eukaryota > Metazoa > Chordata > Mammalia > Primates > Hominidae > Pongo > Pongo pygmaeus. The sequence goes on from NC_072373.2 coordinate 37,266,502, forward strand.
CTAACTTGGGCAACATAGAGAGCCCCTGGGACCTTGTCTCTGAAAAAAATAAAAAAAAATTAGCTGACCATGGTGCCCTGAGGAACATAGCAAGACCTCATGTCTACCAAAAAAAAAAAAAAAAAAAAAGCTGGGTGCATTGGCATGTGTCTGTAGTATTCTCTTCTCTCTCTCTCTTTTTTTTTTTCTTTGAGACAGAGTTTCACTGTTGCCCAGGCTGGAGTGGTGCAGTGGCACGATCTCGACTCACTGCAACCTACACCTCTCGGGCTCAAGCGATCCTCCTGCCTCGGCATCCCAAGTAGCTAGGATTACAGGTGTGCGTCACCACGCCTGGCTAATTTTTTTTTGTTTTTTTTTGAGACAGAGTCTTACTCTGCGAGTGCAGTGGCATGAACTCGGCTCACTGCAACCTCCACCTCCCAGGTGCAAGCAATTCTCCTGCCTCAGCTTCCTGAGTAGCTGGGATTACAGACATCTACCACTATGCCTGGCTAATTTTTTTATTTTTAATAGAGACAGGGTTTCACCATGTTGGCCAGGCTGGCCTCAAACTCCTGGCCTCAAGTGATCCTCCTACCTCAGCCTCCCAAAGTGCTGGGATTATAGGCATGAGGTGAGCCACTGCGATGGCCTTTTTTGTATTTTTAGTAGAGACGGGGTTTCACCATGTTGGCCAGGATGGTCTCAAACTCCTGATCTCAAGTGAACTTCCCACCTTGGCCTCCCAAAGTGCTGGGATTACAGGTGTGAGCCACTGTGCCTAGCCTGTAGAGCTCCTGTGTGCAAAGTTAGCTCAATTATTAGGGAGTCGCTTGAGCCCAGGAGTTTGAGGCTGCAGTGAGCTATGATTGCACCACCACACCACCATACTACAGCCCGGATGATAGAGCGAGACCCTGTCTCAAAAACAAACAAACAAACAAACAAAAGCAAAGAATGTCAGGGATTGAGGAAAAGAAGCAGCAAGATGATGGGGTACACAGGGTAGAGTCAGAACAGGGCCGGGAGCTTGCTTAGGTACCTAAAACAGTTTTGTCTGGATTTAGTGTGGAATCCTGGCTCCCTTGTTTAATTGTTTAGTTCTAGTATTTACTCAAACTTTTAGAGTTGCCCTATTCCAGAGTCACATGCCCACCAAAGATGAGTCTGAAATTGAAGTGGCCATAGATGGTAGAGGACCTTAAAATTGGCTCCCTCCAACTTGATTTATGACATGAAGAGATCTTGATGCTGTGGCCAATGGGATCCCTGAGTATAGAGAGCATCTGAATTTACATCCATGCAGAATGAGATAAATATATTGCCACAGGAGAAGATGCTGGCACCAAATTGTGTCTGTATGTGTTTGCTTTTGTTAGTAACTTCTTTTTTTTTTGACACAGAGTCTTGCTCTGTTGCCCAGGCTGGAGTGCAGTGGCATGATCTCAGTTCACCGCAATCTCTGCCTCCTGGCTTCAAGCGATTCTCCTGCCTCAGCCTCCCGAGTAGCTGGGGTTACAGGTGCAAGCCACTGCACCCGGCTAATTTTTGTATTTTTTTTTTTTTTTGGTAGAGACAAGGTTTCACCATGTTGGCCAGGCTGATCTTGAACTCCTGACCTCAGGTGATCCATCCGCCTCGGCCTCCCTAAGTGCTGGGATTATAGGCATGAGCCACTGTGCCTGGTCAGTTTTTGTTAGTAATTTCTTAAGGAAGATTTGAGCCTTATGATAAATAGTACCTAACACAGTGCTTGGTGCATAGTGGATGTTAAATGTTTTTTTGATAAATGAATAAATGAACAAGTGTATGATAGACAGTAAATACTGGCTGCCTATCTTGGTTCATATCTTTAAAAATGGAGATATTATAATCATGTGCTTTCTTCCATATATAAAGTTGATATTCCTGATTCACCATTAAAAGAACATTTACTTTGCATATGTGGTGTGACATAGGCTCTAGTCCTGACCCTGCCAGTAATTATCCATGTGACCTCAAGTAAATGACTAATATTCCCTTGCTTCTTTTTTTTTCCTGTTTAATCTGTAAAACGAGGTGGCTGAACTAAGCACATGCTAAACCTCCTTCTAGATCTGAACTTTTGAGATTACTCTGTGGTTCTAAGATAAGAGCTCCTGTGTACAAAGTTAGCTCAACCACATAGGGACCAAAACTACCAACCTTGTTCCATCAGCATTGTGCTTGAGCTTGAATTGGCTTAGAGTAGTTTAAGGCATCTTTAAACAGAGATCTACAAATCCCCCAGGCTCCATCAATGGGCTTTATAGGGTTTACAAACTTGCAGCCCCTCCTCACACTCTTATAAGCAACATTTTGTATATAAGCATCTTGTGAATTTTTCTGGGGTATGTGTCCTTAGATTTCAAAGAGTCTCAAAAATGTGGATAACCTTTAAAGGTTAAGAAATCCTGCTCTGTCACCCAGGCTGGAGTGCAGTGGTGTGATCCTGGCTCACTGCAACCTCTGCCTCCTGGGTTCAAGTGATTCTCCTGCCTCAACCTCCCAAGCAGCTGAGACTACAGGACGTGCCACCATGCTGACTAATTTTTGTATTTTTAGCAGAGATGGGGTTTTGCCATTGTTGGCTAGGCTGGTCTTGAACTCCTGACCTCAAGTGATCTGCCTATCTTGGCCTCCCAAAGTGCTGGGATTACAGGCGTGAACCACTGCACCCAGCCTGTTTCCAACACTATTGCATTTAATCTGATAAATGAGTAAGTCCCAGTTGTAGCCACAGAAAAACTAATGGAATTCAGAACACAGATCTCACCATTTTTATGCTTTAGACATTTTGCCTACAGGGAAGCCTGAAACCTTCTTGATTAATCAACGACAGAGAAAAACATAGAATGCTCTGACTGCAGGACAATTATCTCTGGGCACAATAGAATTCCACCCGGTTGGGCTTATCACAGAAAGGAATCTGTCAGAAAGTTCCCCCAGTGTAGTGATGACCATTACCCGACACAGTGATGTCCAGACTGTCACATAGAAGGGGTCCACACCTGTGGTCATAAGTGGTTTGGGTCTTAGTCTGGCACAAACCAGAGGTCAGCAGGTGGAGGATGGGCCAGCTGACAGAGGCAGAGACTGTGGGGCTCTAATCACTGCTGTGCTATAAAGTTCTTATAACCATTCAGTGCAAACCACTCAATCTCATTGGATTCCAATTCCTTTATTTATTTATTTATTTTGAGACGGAGTTTCGCTCTTGTTGCCCAGGCTGGAGGGCAATGGCGCAATCTTGGCTCACCGCAAACTCCTACTCCCGGTTTTAATCAATTCTCCTGCCTCAGCCACCCGAGTAGCTGGGATTACAGGCATGCGCCACCACGCCCGGCTAATTCTGTATTTTTGGTAGAGACGGGGTTTCTCCATGTTGGTCTCGAACTCCCGACTGCAGATGATCCACCTGCCTCAGCCTCCCAAAGTGTTGGGATTACAGGCGTGAGCCACTGCGTCCGGCCCCAATTCCTTTATTTCATAAGGGTATTTAATATGAGAGAAATTGAATTCCTAAGAAAAAATCCCAAGGAATCAATAGGATATACTTTTAAAGAAAAAAGTGGGTCAGTATATAGGAAATTAAAATATTAATGGTGACTCACCTAGAGCCCAGACTTGGGGGATCTGGATGGGTCTAAGGAAGACTGGAGATTTAAGGGAACCAGATCTACTATCCAAGAGCCATGAGTATCCCCAGGGCTGAGTCTGGTTCTATCTGTTTAGCAGAAATTAACCGAAAGCCTTGTCTCAAAGGTTCTCAGGGCCAGTTAGCTCAAGTTTCCAGAGCACTGTGCTCAAAGGATCACAAGTTTGACCTTTGTGTATATGCGACAACTAATGTCACTCTGTTTTCACATTAGACTGAGCCCTAGCTGTAGCCAGGAGCATCACTGGGGACACATGGAAGACTGGCTGGGAGAGTGTGAGTGGCATCCCTGCCTTTGGAAACCAGCTCAAAGTCCACTCTAGCTCAAACTGCTCACCTTAACATCTCAAGTTTGTATGTGTTCTGCATGTCATCATCATTTTAGGTAATTTTCAAAGAACAAGTGAGCAGCGAAAGAATACAAGGCTCACTCCTAAGGGACTTCAGGCTTAGGCACTAGCCCAGTTGGGATGACCAATGGGATTGACTCCTTCAAGAAGTAAGGACTCCTTTAAGAAGTAAAGACTCAATTCTCCCTGTCTTCGGTGAAGTCACATAACTCGTCTTTCTCACAGGGCCTGCCTCTCTGGGCACCTCAGCCAGTGCCTGCAGGGCTGGTTATCCAAGCTCGCACTGAGAGCTGTCGCTGAGTGTCAGGCACACAGAAACCAGAGGGCTGGGCCTTTGACAGCAGCTCCCAAAATAAGGTGCCAGGCCTTGCTTCTCACTTTCCCCTTGTGCCCTGTGAGCTGCTGGCATTGCCTTTGGAGCCATTACTCAGCAGGCTGAATGTAGCAGAAATAGGATGCTGCACTGACTCAGGAGCCCAGATTCTTTCTCGGGCTGAGTCCTGCAAGCCTGTCTCTTGCACTGCAGTGGAGGGCCCTGGCAGGGCTATGTGGGGACATAACCTGGCCTCTCACTCTCACTTCCTGGCAGGGCAGTAATCCAGGACAGTGTTTTGCTGCTAACTATCCCTGGGATTTTGCAGGTGTCTCTGTGCCCCTGGGCTGTACAGCACCAGCTATCTGGTGAACACCCTTTCCTTACCTCCTCCATTCTTTTCACACACACTCCTTCCCCCTTCTCATTCTAAATGAAAACCTGGCCTGCCACCAGGCCCCACCTCTCTTCCTCGGGGTCAGAACAGGCTGACATTCTCCAACCTCCTGACCCCAGCTTCTCCAGACCCCAGCTTCCCCACCCTTCTTGGGCACATCATCCTGTTTTACTGCAGGCTCAGTCCACTCAACTGTTCGCTGGTGTCCAGCACATTCTCTTGCCCTCCTCAGTGGCTTAACACCTGCCTTGTAGCTTTCATGGCAACTTCCTCTTCTGTCACCTGTTTTTTACTTTTCTGGTATCCTAGCTTCACTATTGTTTTCTAAAACCTACAAATGACATTAAATTTTGCCCGACCTGTCATTCACTGTAACAAATATACTTTGGACATGGGCATCAGAATGGCCCATATCATACCAAATTCTTACAACCTTACTCTGACCACAAACATCTTAGCTTCTTTCTACCTGTCTGCTTCAGGTAATTCTTCCTCACCTGCTCACCCTTCCCAGAATCACTTGCATCCTCCACATCCAGCCTGGATCCCTTGGCCTGCCGTTTCCAGGGTGCCCATGGGTCCCGCATACTTTCACTCTTCCCTGGGTCGCCCCTGCTGACTTCCCACCTTGGGTAATCCCTACCTCAGTTTTCTTTGGCTCTGCTCCCAGATTGCTGAGTGCAGCTGAAAACGTACAAGCTCTCTGTCGTGTTGGAGCCTTCAACAACCCATTCCATTAAGACCATGTGTGTCTGACTGTCTTCCCCACTATTTGCACTTCAAGGTAGGGACTTTAGCACCCCCAGGATAATCATAAAAAGTTAAAATGTAGTACATGACTGACACTTGTCTAGGCACCTTACATATAGTAATTCATTTAATCCTCTGATGACAACAGAGAAAGCACTGTTATCACATTTCCTGTTTTTCAGTGAGGACACTGGGGCTCAGAGAAATGAAGTAACTTGCATAAGGTCACAGGATCAGTAGACAGCAGAGTCAAGATTATGGTATCTGGGTGACACGTTTATACTGTTCTCTTCTTCAGAGCTCCATGGAAAGTTTGCTGACTTTCATCAGAGCTTCTGCTGCAGCTAGCAATCTTTTAAATCATCCCGTTCACTCTTAATTGGACGTATGTATATTTCTTTTTTTTTCTTTTTTGAGAAGTCTTGCTCTGTCGCCCAGGCTGGAGTGCAGTGGGGTGATCTTGGCTCACTGCAACCTCTGCCTCCCAGGTTCAAGTGATTCTCCTGCCTCAGCCTCCTGAGTAGATGGGATTACAGGTGCACGTCACCATGCCCGGCTAATTTTTGTATTTTTAGTAGAGACGGGGGTTTCACCATGTTGGCCAGGCTGGTCTCAAACTCCTGACCTCGTGATCCGCCCGCCTTGGCCTCCCAAAGTGCTGGGATTACAGGCATGAGCCACTGTACCCAGTGGACGTGTGTATATTTCAATTCTGACTCTTTAATACTTCTGGTAAATTTAGACCAGAGATCATTGCTCTCTGGTCCCAGTGGGCATCTAGACTCTCAGGGCATCCTTCTATGCTCTTCTTCCTTGTGTTTGACTGAATTCGCTCCCAGATGAGCTTCCCTCAGGGCCCCATGTGCCACAACCCCAGATACCTCCACTGTTCAGCTGGGCTGTGCTGTCCCAGGTCCCATTCTCTAGGGAAGAGAGAAGACATTATAATTGTCATGATGGTTATTTAAAGTCATTTCCATGTCAACAGGCTTTGGAGGCTGGGACTTAAATCCCCCCTCTGCCACTCACTACCTTCCATGGGCAAATCACTTAAATTCAAAGAGATTTAGTTTCTTTCTCTCTTCTCCTCTCTTTCTTTTTATTTATTTTTTTAAAGGAAGTCTTGCTCTGTTGCCCAGGCTAGAATACAGTGGCACGATCTTGGCTCACTTCAACCTCCGCCTCCCGGGTTCAAGCGATCCTCCTGCCTTAGCCTCCTGAGTACCTGGGATTATAGGCACGTGCCACCACACCTGGCGAATTTTTGTATTTTTAGTAGAGATGGGGTTTCACCATGTAGGCCAGGCTGGTCTCAAACTCCTGACCTCAAGTAATCCACCCCTCGGCCTCCCAAAGTGCTGGGATTACAGGTGTGAGCCACCGTGCCTGGCCTAGATTTAGTTTCTTTATCTGCAAAGTGAGAATAATAATGATACTCTTATTAGGGTTATATTTATTAAAGAGCCTTGCACAAAGCCTGGCTCATATTAGGCACTGTAAATATTAGTTCTTTTTCCTTCTCTTACCCCCACACCCCTCTCCTGTCAATTCATTCTCTGCAGATGACCTTTTAGGGTGAATTCTCTCAATTCCCTTGTATTTCTATCAAAAATTTCTCATTTATAGTACAAGTTTCTTAAAAATGAGTTGGCACTTTTAAGGCAATTGCCTTTATCAGACCCTTTGTCACAGTAATTCCACTTCTAGGACTCTATTATGAAGAAGTAGTTGGAAATGTGTGTATTCTATGTATAATATTCTATAACATAGTTATATCATCTTATATAATCTGTTATCTTTAAATATTTACCATTATAAGACTCTATATTCTGTGGTTTGTTTTTTATTCTTTTGAGACAGACTCTCCCTCTGTTGCCCAAGTTGGAGTGCAGTGGTGTGATCTTGGCTCACTGCATCCTCCACCTCCCAGGTTCAAGCAATTCTTGTGGCTCAGCCTCCTGAGTAGCTGGGATTACAGGCATGCGCCACCACGCCTGGCTCATTTTTGTATATATATATATATATATTTTTTTTAGTAGAGACGGGGTTTTGCCATGTTGGCCAGGCTGGTCTCTAACTCCTGGCCTTAAGTGATCTGCCCATTTTGGCCTCCCAAATTGCTGGGATTACAGGTGTGGGCCACCATGCCTGGCCTATATTCTGTTTTTTTTTTTTTTATTTTTTGAGGTGGAGTCTTGCTGTGTCGCCCAGGCTGGAGTGCAGTGGCACGATCTCAGCGCACTGCAAGCTCCGCCTCCCGGGTTCACGCCATTCTCCTGCCTCAGCCTCCTGAGTAGCTGGGACTACAGGCGCCTGCCACCACGTCCGGCTAATTTTTTTTTGTATTTTTAGTAGAGACGGGGTTTCACCGTGTTAGCCAGGATGGTTTCGATCTCCTGACCTCGTGATCCGCCCGCCTTGGCCTCCCAAAGTGCTGGGATTACAAGCGTGAGCCACCGTGCCCGGCCTAGTCTGTGTTTTTATACATACAAAGATGTTTGTTGTGAAATTCCTTATCCTGGAAAAAATGCAAAGCTTCTTTGTATCTCTGCTCATTATTTCTTCATTTTCTCCTGCTTCTGAGAAATAAGTAACCCCTTTCCTCTCTAGTTGCAACTAAACCTTATTTTGTAAAACAACTTTTAAATTTTATTTATTTATTGTTGAGACAGCATCTCGCTTTGTTACCCAGGCTGGAGTGCAGTGGTACAATCATGGCTCACTGCAGCCCCCAACCTCCTGGGCTCAAGTGATCTTCCCACCTCAGCCTCCCAAGTAGCTAGAACAGCAGGTGTGTACTACCACAGCCAGCTAATTTTTACAATTATTTTTGGTAGAGACGAGGTCTCAACTATGTTGCCCAGGCTGGCCTCAAACTCCTGGGGCCAAGTGATCCTCTTGCTTCGGCCTCCCAAAGTGCTAAGATTATAGGTGTGTGCCACTATGCCTGGCCTGGCTTAAAATCACTTTTTTTCTTTTTTTTTTTTGAGATGGAGTCTTGCTCTGTCGCCCAGGCTGGAGTGCAGTGGCGCAATCTCAGCTCACTGCAACTTCCACCTCCCAAATTTAAGCAATTCTCTGCCTCAGCCTCCCGAGTAGCTGGGATTACAGGCGCGTGCCACCACGCCCAGCTAACTTTTGTATTTTTAGTAGGGATGGGGTTTTATCATGTTGGTCAGGCTGGTCTTGAACTCCTGACCTCGTGATTTGCCTGCCTCAGCCTCCCAAAGTGCTGGGATTACAGGTGTGAGCCACTGCGCCCAGCCAAAATAACTTTTTTAAATTACAGTATTAACATACGCTTCTTGTGGAAAATTTGGAAAATACAGACAAGCAAAAGAAAAAAATCACTTGTAGTTTCTACTATGATTACAGTACATTTCAATGTATGTGTCTATACGTAATTTATACCAAGCTTGTCCAACCCATGACCCGTGGGCCACATGTGGCCCAGGATGGCTTTGAATGTAGACCAACACAAATTTGTAAACTTTCTTAAAACGTTATTATTATTATTTTTTTAAGCTCATCAGCTATTGTTAGTGTTAATGTATTTTATGTGTGGCCCAAGACAATCCTTCTTCCAATGTGGCCCAGGGAAGCCAAAAGATTGGACACCCCTGATTTATACCATTTATGTATTTATTTAGAGACGAAGTCTCGCTCTATTGCCCAGGCTGGAGTGCAGTAGTGCAATCTCTGCTCACTGCAACCTCCACCTCCTGGGTTTAAGTGATTCTCTTGCCTCAGCCTCCCAAGTAGCTGGGATTACAGGTGCCTGCCACCACGCCTGGCTAATTTTTGTATTTTTTTTTAGTAGAGACGAGGTTTCACCATGTTGGTCAGGCTGGTCTTGAACTCCTGACCTCAAGTGATCTGCCCGCCTTAGCCTCCCAAAGTGCTGAAATTACAGGCATGAGCCACCATGCCCAGCCGATTTATACATTTTATAACAAAATTATATATTATACCTATTTTATAACATGTCCTATTTTTTAAAAGTCATTACAGTAGTATAATTTCCAATAGCCATATTTTAATTTATTTAAACATTCCCTAAGAATGTTGGAACTGTGTTATCCAGTGTAGTACCCAATGTAATACCTACATGAAATAGGGGATTTTCTACCCCATCTTAACTCTGATGCCTAAGATCAAAATTCCTCCTCATGACCAAATTGGCTAAGACTGATGGGATCCAAGATGGTACTCACTTGACCTCTGAAGTACCTCTAACTTCATTATAATCTAATTCCCATACTAAATGACACTCCCACAGCACCATGACAGCTGACAATCACCATGACAATGACCAGAAGAAACCATAAAAGGACATAAAGGAAGGCAGCACTCCTTTTTTGAGGAGTTTTCCGCCTGTTCCCAGAAAAGACATGAATATTCCTCCCCTGGCTTTTAATGCCCAAACCTTTCATTAAATATACCCTGTATCGGCCGAGCGCGGTGGCTCACGCCTGTAATCCCAGCACTTTGGGAGGCCGAGGCGGGCGGATCATGAGGTCAGGAGATCGAGACCACCCTGGCTAACGCGGTGAAACCCTGTCTCTACTAAAAATATATATATATATAAAAAAATTAGCTGGGCGTGGTGGTGGGCACCTGTAGTCCCAGCTACTTGGGAGGTTGAGGCAAGAGAATGGCATGAACCTGGGAGGCAGAGCTTGCGGTGAGCTGAGATTGCACCACTGCACTCCAGCCTGGGAGACAGAGTGAGACTCTGTCTCAAAAAAAAAAAAAAAAAAAAAAAAAAAAAAAAAAAATATATATATATATATATATATATATATATATGGCGCCTGTATCTGTGACTTTCCAGCTCTCACAAGCTGATAAATTGTTTTATGAGTCAAACTCCCACTTCTTAAATTCCATGGCCATTGAATAAAGCCTGCACTGCTAGACACTCGCTTTTGGTTTTGTGTATTGGCTTTGTAGCATCAAACAGGGAAAGATCCCATTTTTGGGGCACTGGCTTTGTTGGTAACAGAAACATTTAAGCTGTTGCTATTTTTCCAAGATTATACATAACACTGTGATAACTTCAACTGCATTTTTGGGCAGTTTCTAAATTATTTCTTTGCCCATCTCTGTTCCTGATGCCATCCCTCCCAAGCCTCCATTTCCAGGACCCTGAACTACTGCTTCACCTCTCCCATAGCATGGGCCCTGCCTCTGGCTGGCTCCTTCCCTTCTGCCTACAAACATTACAAACTTGGTGCAGGGTACCTATTCTACCAAACCCTCCTAGATTCTTCTGGCCTTTCCTGGCATCCTCAGCAGCCCCTCTGGCCTCACAGGTGGGGCTCCTCCTCCTGCTTAAGGCAAAGTCCCTTTCCTTCCTGCTTCCCTTGTTAACCCCTCATTGTTATCTGGGTCTTTAAAACCTTCCTTTCTTGCCTGCTTTCTCCTAGCCCATGAACTGATCTAATGTTTCCCATACCCAAGTCCTTTCTTGACCATGACCCCCTCCATACCCTCTCAGTGTCTGTTCTTCTCACTTCTCTTCTCAGCCAAACTCTCTGGAAATGTAAACTGCACTTGCTCTCTCCCATTCCCTGACACTGCCACTTGGCTCCAATCTTACCTTCCAGATTGTCAAATGCAATTGACATTATTTGTGCTTCATCCTGCTTGACTTTACTGTTTTACTCCTTGAAACTCTGTCCTGGACTCTCTCTCCCTAAAATAGCTTCTCAGTCACCTGTCAGCTCTCTCTCTAATCACCCCTAAATGCTGGCCTTTCTCCACACTAATGGTTCCGAAGTGTGGTCCCTAGACCAGCAGCATCAGCACGGCTTGGGAACTTGTTAGAAATGCACATTTTCAGGCCCCAGCACAGACCTCCAGATAAAAACAAAAAACAAAAAACTGGTGGGGTGTTTGCTCAAGTTTGAGAACTGCTGTGCTACAATCTCCCTGGACAATCTTCTCTATAAACTCCACTTTAACTATTCTTTTCACACCTAATACTCCTAAATTCTTCCCACCCCAGACCACTCTCCTGAGTTCTAGTCCTATACATACAACTACCTAAAGGGCATCTCCACTGGCTATCCCACAGGTGTCTACAAGGGAAATAATTTCCTCCCATAATCTAGTCATTTCTACTATTAATATGCCCCATTCCTCCAAAGGACACCATCTACCCACTAACTGGTGCCAGGATCCTGGGACTCATTCCAGGTTCCTCTGTCATATACCCACCTAAGAAGACTTTAGTTTGCCATTTCAGGAGCATCTCTCAAATCAGTAACATTCTCTCATGTGCACCATTATTTTGTTTCAGGCCCACCTTCCTTACTGCATGGATCACTACAATCACCTCCTGATATGGTTTGGCTGTGACCCCACCCAAATGGCATCTTGAATTGTAGCTCCCATAATTCCCACATGTCGTGGCAGAGACCCAGTGGGAAGTAAATGAATCATGGGGGCGGGTCTTTCCCGTGCTGTTCTCGTGATAATTAATAAGTCTCACGAGATCTGATGGTTTTATAAAGGGGAGTTCCCTTGCAATATGCTGTCTTGCCTGCCGCCATGTAAGGCGTGACCTTGCTCCCCGTTTGCCTTCTGCCATGACTGTGAGGCCTCCTCAGTCATGTGGAACTGTGAGTCAATTGAACCTCTTTCCTTTATAAATTACCCAGTCTCGGGTATGTCTTTATTACCAGTGTGAGAACAGACTAATACATCGAACCGGGTTGCCTGCCGAATGTCTGGTTCCTTTACAATCTACCCTTTACATGACTACAGAACCACTTTTCTAAAATAAAAATCCGATTGTGCTTGTCCCCTGCTTGGTCATTCAGTAGTTGTCTAGTGCCTCAAGATAAAGCCCAAACTTAGTATGGTGGCAATGCCAGGCCTTTGTGCCCTACCCCTGCTTGCCTCTACAGTCTCATCTCCTGCTGTTCTTTACATGTTCTCTCTGCTGCAGCCATCAGGGAAACTGGAATAACTTAAGAGTTCCCCAGACAGGACATTCTTTCTCACGTCCTCAAACCTCTGTTCATGCTGTTGTGCTATTTCCTTTGCTAGGATAATTCTTCACTTAAATATCTGGAAAATTTGTTTTTCTCCAGAGTTAAGCTCAGAGTTGGCTTCTGTATGCAAACTTTCTGGGATCCCCAGGCTCATTTTAATGTGCTCCAACAGCCCCCAGATCATGCCTTTAGAGCAGTTATCATTGTGTTCTTGTGTTTGTTTGCCCTGTGAGTCCAGGAGCAAAATGAGGATGGGCCCATGTATTGTCTTTGTTTAATGCAATGCCTGACACATAGCAGATGTTCAGCAAATAGCTGTTTAACAAGAGAAAGACTCCTTCTCTTGTCTTGAAAGGAATTTACATCTACTGCTCATTTCCTAGCCACCTGTATTTTTTTCATTCCCAGCCATCTTTCATATCTATCATCCTACTGAAGTAGCTCTTGAGAAGGACAAAGATGTGCTTAATTTAGCCTTATTTAAGTTATCTTCATCAACCTCTCTGCAGCAGTGAACACCCACTTCTCAGAAACTTCTCTTCCCTGGGCTCCTGAGCTGATGCTATTTGAATTCTCTTTCCTTTTGATCTGCACTTTCACTGGTTGCCTTCTTCATGCATCTTACAACTACTATGCCAAGTACTACAGCAAGCACAGGGGCAGGCAGGTGGTGGTAGGGTATGTGCAGTGATGTGCTGGTAAGCTAGCTCTCCAGAAAAAAATTAAAAAGACCCTGATTTGTACCTTCCATAGTGTAAATACTCTTGCCATGACTGAGTATTTACTACTGAGTATCAGGCTACTAACACTTTAACAGCTCACAAAATCCCTGAATATTTAATAATTGGCTGTCATGAGTATAAGCCAGTTCCAGCACAATACTGGGTATAGAGAGATGCATAAGACCAGTTGGATATCGAGGAGACTAGTCTAGTGGAGGAAATATAGAAATAATTCTAAGACAAATGTGCTAAGCACTGTCAGAGTGTTGAAACCAGACACTATGGGGCTGAGTGGAAGGAAGCTATATTAGGAAAATCTGTGAAGAATTCCTACAGGAAGTGGTGGGGGAATTGAACTGGATCTTTAAAAATGAGGGCTTAAAGGTAGTCATAAGGTGGGAAAACTATTCCAGGCAGAGGAAACATTTTGAATAGCAAAATAGTCAAGTATTCAAAATATTCAAAATACCAGAATAGCAAAGTATCGAGGATAATGGCTAATAGATCAAGAAGACTAGGTGCAAAAACTGTACGATACCAGCATGGATTCTGCCACTATCTAGCTTTGCGACCCTCTGTATCTTTAAAATTTAAATAATTTGATTTCTATGCCCCATTTCTGCACTGATTTGATGGTGGACCTTGAGGAGAGAAAGAAAATACAAGACTGGGGAAGAAGTAGAAAGGAGGAAATGCATATGATGTGGAGCTTTAACAGACCGCCAAATGCTGCAGTGCTGGCAACGCTGCAGGACCTCCCTCTGTTGGCCACCCCTTGCTGTCTTCTGGCTCAGTCCCACCTATGAAAATCCCAAACCCCATGCTTGAGCCACAGCACACTTTGCTGAAGGGACAATTCTTTTCTTTTAAACTGAATGAATATACTGAATCCTGACAGTACATGGAGAGGCAACTTAGTTTATCCTTCTGCTTTGAGGGAACAGAGGATTCTCCTGTTTTCCTTAGAAGTATCAACAAGACCCACAGTCTCACTCCAGTAGCTTATTCCCTTTGAAGAACTGTTAGCAAGTCTATCTAGGCCTTCCCAATGGCCACCTCTTGTCTATCTTCTCTAGAGAACTATCTGATCTTCATTCCTTTTAAAAGAACCCTTTAAAACATCATGAATCATAAAACATATATAGAAAAATGTATAAAACATAAGTGCAAGATATAATTATAGAGCAAACACCCATATAATCACTAACCAGGGCAAGAGACAGAACCTTGCCATAACCTAGGAAGTCCTTCATGTTACTTCCCAAGCACAACCCTCCAGAGGGAACTACTGTTTCATTATAATAATCAAATCATGATTTTGTTTTGCTGTTTACCACCCATGTATATATCTCTCAATACTAGTATTTCCTGTCTTCTGTTAACACTTGATCTGAATGCAATCATACTGTATACATTCCTTTCTTGCTTCTTTTGCTCAACATTCTAACCATTCATTGGCATTGTTGTGTAGCTAGTTCATTCTTTTGCATCTCATTGTTATATACTGTTGTTATGAGTATCTCATAGTTTATCCATTCTACTGTGGACAGACATTTGGATTATTTCCAGTCTTTCGCTAGCATAAACAATGCTGCCACAAACATCTTTATACGTGTCCCAGTGCATGTGAGCTTCTCTTGGGTAGAAGGGTGGAATCGTTGGGTCATAGGGCATGTGTATCTTTATCTTCATTCTCTGCCGTCATATTTGGGGGAAAGCCTTTCTTCACTTTTTCTAATTTTAACTTCTGTGCTTTTGTTCCTGTTTTCCTCTCACTGTGTTCATCAGTCTTCTTCCTGTGCTCCTATAACACTCTCAGTACTGATTCTAGCTTCTAGTCCTGCATATCCCCTTCCTTCTATAGTTAAGAATGGTTTCTTCTCCTAAGGAATAATATTTTTTTCATATATTACTCTAGTAGGAAATGTATTTTGAGAGTTCTTCTCTTTTGAATATACTGACAATGTAAAGCACATATTTGATTGATGGGGAGGGCCAGGGGACAGACACTCTAGGATAGGAATTAAGACTGTGGGCTTTGAGTCAGACCAAATCCACAAGCTGCCACTTGCTACATATCCTTGGGCAAGTTATTTAACTTGTGTTTTAGTTTCCTTATCTGAAAAAAAATGGGGATAATAATTATACCCATTTATAGGGTTACAAGTGGGTATAGGAGTATGCACTAAATGAAACAATCTACAACTTTGATTATAAGAGGTTTACACATTTGGTCTTCAGGCAGGAAGAGGAAAGACAGGCAGCATTGAGAATGCCTTCAGGTTGTGTAGTGAGGATGCCTACTATGAGTTTCTATCTAGTGTTTATACTAAGTCTAAACTCTGTCCACTCCTCCTTGTGGAGTGGCTGGCTAGCGCAGGCATGTGAGATGCTGCCTGTGGCCACAGAATACACAGAGTGAAATGAATTGGCCCATTTAGGAATGAAACCCACAATCCTGGCTTCATGCACTACTCAAATGAGTCCAGTGGCCAAAATGACATAAAAAGGGAGAATATAAATGGGCTTAGAAATGCTGTCAACGTAAACAGGAAGGCAAGAGGACACAACAGGATAACTCAAATTAACAAGCTGCTCTAAACAGCATCCTCTCTTTGTGCAATTTATTGTACAGGAGAGTTGGCTGGAACAGAAACTATTCCTAATCATTATAATTTTCCTTATCCTACAGGCTTTCCGTGTATAACTTCAGACTCTGTCACTTACACTTCTTGGTTTTAGGAGCGTTTTCCAAAGCCAGATACTTAATTACACGTGCAGCACTCCAAGGCCAATACCTCATTATCTAATTAGGGAGTTGGGAAGTGTTTATCATAATCACGCTCAAGATATTAACGTTCATTTTAACTTGTCTTCCTCTTTGTGAAGACATTGATTTTTGGACTCTGAGTCTCTTACTCCCATATAAAACTGTCTAAATCCAAAATGGCTTTTGAGGAAGCAGCATTTCCAACTTGACATTAACGGTTGGGCTGAATGTTGCCTCTTATATAGGCAACAATGTCCACTGGATTTTAATTTCTCAGTTCCTGAATCACTAGTAAGTTATTTCAGTTACATTTAATAAAACCTCCTTATGCTTCTTTTCAAATAATTCTTGGAAAATTGTGTTTGAATATATTGCAGGAGATGGGGGAAATGTGGAAGAGAAATTAACAGTCATCTTGAATGATTATCAAATGACGTGGTATAACAATATTTGCTAACTCCATGTCAACATAGCAAGGTCAGATGGTTTAGTTTTGTTTCAGTAACATATATCATATGGTAATATATTGATAAACAAAGGGTTGATTTGTATAATTACTTTTAGACCTTGACTTCAGAAGTAAGCAAGGTTATCAGGAAAAAAACAACCCAGCTCTTAACATCTTCATTTGAATTGATAACTGGCACAAACCCATGAAGGGGATACAAGGTGGCAGGACTATTTGCAGGAGCAGATAACCAGCTTCTAATAAAAGCATACCACATTCCTTAAGTTCCTGTAAATTGGAAACTAGGGTCCCTAATAGCATCAGTGGCAGCATAAATTCGATGCTTAGATGACAGCTGAAACCCCAATGTTGGATTTATACACCAAAATATCAAGCAAATTTTCAGGGCTGGTATTTTCACACTGATGTGAGAATGACAAGTTTTACTGGCATCAAAAACAGAGTAGCCTGGGGAAGAATCTCATCAAGTGAGAGCAAAGAATCTAGAGTCTTCATTATACTTCAACGAAATGTTTGAATATTCTTTTGTATTCCACTACTAACAGACAGCAACATGGCTTGTTTCGAGCTTTACCTATTTTATTTGTCTGCTCATGAGCAAGAGAGCACAATAGCCTAGCAAGTGAGCAAGAGTTGGCTCTTGGCTCTGAAGACTAGCAGCTGCAGCTTCCTCTCTAAAGGTGATCACATCTTAAACAATGTAGCAGAGCTGGGGGCAGCAGTCAGGAAATGGGAGGGTGGGCTTTGTGTGAGCAAAGGCTTTGGTTTGTTTAAGAGTTCAGGATACAGATTTGAAGATTATGGTCTCTTTGAACAGTGGCTACAGGCCACATATGAAATAATCTCCGTAATTTTCATGTGTACCTGGTAGGACAAAGTCATGAATTTCAAACTTGATTTTTCCCCACAGACCTACTTGCTCCTTTTGAAAAGTGCTGGGACTGGGAGGCCCAGGCAACATTTATGCTTTTGTTGTTGTTTTTTAATTACCAGTTGATTCTGATTTGCGAAGACCTTTGCAGACTGCAGCTGTTAGTGGAAAGGGAACAGGAATGAGCTAAACTTTTATGTCCATGTATCGAATATAGATAATAACCCTTGCCCTCCATACTTAACAGCTAACAGCAACTGTTCAATAAAACATTAGGTATTATGTGCCAGGCACTGTCCTAAGAGCTTTACATGTAATAACCACAAAAATCCTTTTTTTTTTTTAGATGGAGTCTCGCTCTGTCATCAGGCTGGAGTGCAGTGGCACAATCTCGGCTCACTGCAACCACTTGACTCCCTGGTTCAAGGGATTCTCCTGCCTCAGCCTCCCGAGTGGCTGGGATTACAGGCATGCACCACCAAGCCCAGCTAATTTTTGTATTTTTAGTAGAGATGGGGTTTCACCATGTTGGCCAGGGTGATCTCAATCGCCTGACCTTGTGATCTGCCCACCTCGGCCTCCCAAAGTGCTGGGATTACAGGCATACGCCACTGTGTCCGGGCCCCACATAATTCCATTTTAAGGTAGGAAACTCATTCACAGAAGGGTTAAGTAACTTGTCCACGGACACAGTTAGGGCTTGGATTCAAAGCTAGACAGTGTGGCACTAGGGATCATGTTTTCAACCATTATTTATAACCTTACAAGGAATATAATAAAAACATGTATCCAAAAAGTATTTTACTTTGAGAAGTTAAAAGTTCTAAGCAGCTGCTGAATTAAGTTCCTGGAGGAAAAGTAGGCTTCTAGACAGTACTTGCTACATAATAGTTGATTACAAACAACTTTACTCAAAGGACTTGAAATCTGATCTTTGCTGTTTCTCTCAAATGCTGACTCTGGCCTACTCAAGTATTAAAGCGACTCCTTTGGCAACTGAAAATAAAGAAAGGAACTCTTTGCAGACCAGGTGCCTCACACACAGGGCTTGGCACCCAGGTGATATGTAAATGTTGGCTGACTTAAACGCCTTCCAATCAAAGGCATTTTGAAATGTGCTATTCATATTTCACAAAATGGCTTGAATATAAATTATTCAGAATGTCAAAACAAAGGGGCATGTGGCAAGTTAAGGAAATTAAAGAGAAATGGAGTATAAATGGAATATTAAACCTTTTACATTCAAAATAAAGAACCTGGTTGCATACCCTAAAAATCCTCTTTCCTGGCTTAGCAAGGGATGAACTTTGGGGATCAAGTAAGCCTATTCTTTAATAACATAATATCTCTCATTTGTGATGTATATGCTTGCTGCAGGCATACCAATATAAACAAGCTGCTTAATATGCTCAGGTGATTTCTTTTTTAAAGGCTGAATTTATCTTATATCATTTCTTAACAACCCCTACACTTTTTAGCTTGCACTCAAACACAGCTCAGAAATAAAACAGATTTTGCTACCACTTTAGGGAACAAAATGGTTACCTTATAACAAGCTAGGGTCGTATTCCAGGCATCAAAGCATTAAACTTAACTCAAGTCCAACAGAATGTGTTCAGCCTGCCTATAACTTCCAACCAATATCTAAAGAACTGATGCATAATCCATTTTTTTACCATGATCCCTGAGAATTTTATGAGTAATGGGTTAATTGGTAATGTGGCATGATCCAAACCTAGGGCAGGCAAAGAATTCCCTGTGAAGACCTGTGTGAGAAGCAATGAGATCTACCAACAAGAGCTCAACTGGGCCTACATTTAGCCTTTATGGAATTATGAAGCAGAAACCACTTGTGTTGAATTGCCATAGGGAGGAAATTAACTCAGTTTTTCTAGTACAATGTTTTCACTCAGTCTGTCTTCTGACACACATTTGTAAAATGTTGCCCACACTATCTAGTTGTGGAATTTATTTTTCTCTGTGAGACTACTTGGCCTTTGGTTTAAGAGCAATGTAAAAGGAACTAG
Organism: Pongo pygmaeus; assembly: GCF_028885625.2. Classification (NCBI taxonomy): domain Eukaryota; kingdom Metazoa; phylum Chordata; class Mammalia; order Primates; family Hominidae; genus Pongo; species Pongo pygmaeus. The sequence goes on from NC_072373.2 coordinate 37,285,830, forward strand.
GGACTAGGAAAAGCAGAAAACAGACTTAAGAGCAGTAGTGTGTTGGCTACGACAGGTTCTCAAAAAGCATTTGTTGAACCCACACACTACCTATGTTATGAACATGGCCATAGGCTAATTTCAAGATGGGAGTTAAAGCCGTTTTAAGCTGTTAGGGCTGGGGATGGGGATAATGGGCTGACCCTCAACACAAGAGTAGCTACACATGGTCTTGATCCATCATCAGTTAAATATGCAGTCCAGATGAAGAGACATTTGAAGAGACTAATCAGTCATCCTCACAAAATTTAATTAAGGGCCCATGTTGAAACAGCCAAAAGCAAACTCTAATATGGGATCCTAGCAATAGTGCTTGGAATGTATTCGAATAGAAAAGTTTGTGCTGGAAATACTTGTTTAGAAAAAGAACTACATCACTCCACCCTGCTTTATCAAGTAATCCAAGCCATCTTAAATGCTCAAGGTCTGACCCAAGCAAGATGTTTTTTATTAAAAGATCTTTCAGCTTGAAATAGATTATAACTTTGGGAATAAACATTTTAATGAACAAGTAGAAAGGATTCTTGACTACTATAGTTCTTTTGTGTAGACTGCTTCTAGGTAATGCAAAAAGCTCAGAAAAGGACATCAGATAAGGTAAAAGGCTTTATTATTCAGGATCAGCTCAAAGTCTGACACGGACACAGGCAGGGATAATTATCTCATTACAGTTGACCTTTGGCACCCACTTAAAAGTACTAGCTTTCCAAGTGAGACATGTTATACCCAGTAGACTCTCGGTATAATTTCTGACAGCCAAATGTATCCCAATTTCACTCAGTAGTGCTGCCAGGAGATGTGTAGGGATACAAACAAAATCATCTACTTTATCAATCTTTTTCTTTTTCATGGATTTTTTTCCCCCATTGGCTTTCAAAGCAAGTGAGATAAACAGCATTACTGGCAGATATTGGTCGTAAATAATATCTTCCCAAAGCCCAACAGTCAAAAAACAAACACCAAATATAAGCAGATTAAGCAGATTTCCTAAATATTCAGTTAAGGCTATGGTGTGCTTGGTTTTGACCAAAGCAATTCTATGGCTTCCTTTTATTTTTCCCCCTGGATGAAACTATGCTTACTTGATCCATGCAATTTCAGTTGTTATAGCTTTAACTTATGAGATCAAAGGAATTAAAAAGTTGTCAGAATAGATTTTCAAATAATGACAAAAACTGACATAAAGTCTACATAGTCCTCAGGGATATGGATAAAACAAATGAAGTTTCATGACTGGAAGGAGGCTCCCTTCTAAGTACATAGTACATAGAAAGTACGTAAAGCCTCTTTCCATGAGGTTACAAAGGTGAAAAATATAAAACAATGGTTCAAGATCACTGATACATAATTTTTGATTAAGGGGAGGGATGTTTAAGATATTTTGCACATTATTAACTTAGAGTCAGTCTATACACTCTGTATTAAATATCTAGAGAAAATTCTATTACTTTTTGGCTCAGGGCTATCTGTACTAAAAGGCTATTGCTTTTTATGTACGTGAAAAGAAACTCAATATTTATGTGTCTGGTTCTGGATTTTCAGTTAAGAGCTATATTCTGTTACAAAAATATCAATAAGAAATCATCACTTTTTTCTTAAAATCTGATGACTTATTTTTTTTAAAACATTGCAGCCCCTAAAGAACTGATGACTGCACCTGAATTCAAACCCCAAATTGATTTTATAAAACATCTTCCTCTAGTAAATGGCAAAAACCATAACCTCCTGTAGAAAGTGATGTTGGGTTGGCTGACATAGCAGATTGCTTGGTGAAAACATGGGGACCTGAAATCTCATACGGGAGATATATTTGAGAGAAAAAAGACAAACACAGCTTTCTGTTATTGTTCTCCTAGTTTCTCCAAAGAATTGACATTTATCACTGCATTTAAAATAAAGATGACTTTAACTCGAGATTGCATTTTAACACTGAACTGATATAAATGTACTTATCTGAACATCACATTTTTACACATACTTAAAAAAAACCCCACAAAAGCATAGTGAAAAGACTTATGTATTTCAAATAAAATTATACATGTTGGAGGCAGAACAGAACCAGGGGTCTTCAGCAGAGGATTTCTCAGTCAGCCTTCACAGGCCTCATGCTGCGGCTGGCAGATACTTTCCACTGAGCATAGAAAGTTTCAGGATAACAAGAAACTTGTTTTTTGCCTCCATGAACTGGGATGTCATTATTGTAGAGAAGATGAATAATTTAAAAAGTGAAGACTATTCATTCAAAATGCTAGAGTGACAAATTTACTTTATGAAATTTAAACACAGCATTCATCCTCGGGAAGCTGCATATACATTATGGTAGTAGAACCAGATTAGGTACATTTCAGCATTGAAAAGATTTTGTCTAAAAATGAAAAGGCAGCTTTCTTAAAGACCAGAGTTATAGAGTCACTCTTGTATTTTTCATCTTGTTTTAGAGGACCAAAGCTCAGCTTGTTTTAGTGGACCAAAGCTCAGTAACTCACTCAGATTAGAATCTATAATTCTGTTGAGTGTTCAGGACCACAGAAGTCCTCCTGGGACTTTCTATGGAAGTATGTGCAGATTTTCCTCATGGAGCTGGGAGTGATGGTGACCTAGAAGAAGAAAGTTTAGATTTCAGAGATTTCCTTGAAGTTCAACTGTTACCAAGTTATTACTAAGGCATACCTTAAATTAGGCTGCCAGAAATTTCATTGTTTAGTTAGCCTGCTTTCAGCTCCAAATACTTTCAATGGCAATGTCTCTTTTGGCTGATTTGTACTGACTATAGTAAAAACTTAACAGATGATATGTAGGGAAAGAAGGCATAGACTTCTTATGTGAATAGAAAACATTTACTAGCTAAGTCTCCTAATAAGAAACAAAGAAGTTACAATTACTATCCTTTTTGAAATAAAGTAATAAATCAGCCCCCCCCAATTTATAAACAAGATAGGTATTCAAATGGAAGATGTTACTCTCTTCTGAAGGTTGACATTATCATCATATAAAGGTAAAAAATTTGTAAGAAATGTTAGCTTCAAATAAATTATAAGACCAGCACACTATTTCTACTTTTTAAAGATTTTAAGATTTATGTATCAGTGAAAATAGTTTTTCATTGAAACTACTTTTCTGCTAACACGTAGCTGAGACCAGCTCCCTTGAAAAAAAAATAGAAATTTTGGCTAGGGATAAAGAGCAGTCATAATTTTGAGAGAAGGAAAGATTCCTTATAACTGTCTTTTTTCTCCACTTTCTACAGCAAGGTCTTGATTGCAGTTTGTGTACTAAGTTGTCTTTAAAATCTATCAGTTTATTTTTCTAAAATTATGGGATAGGTCTTCATGAGAGCAGATGGGGGTTATGAACACTTATTAAACTAAAACTGGCCTAAGGTTGGTTATCTAGCTTCTGCCCTTTAAAATGGCAGATGATGCTGATCATGATTCTGGATTCTATTTCAATCATCCCGCCACAAGAGCTACTGTGAAGTACGGTGGAAACTTCCTTAACCCATCTCCCCTTCACATGCAAACAATAGAAGCTTTTTATTCTCTCTGACTGGTGCCCATAGCTCACCCAATGCACTCAGCTACTTCTGCCTCCACCACTGTAATGAATCTTGTTTTTCAAGGTTCACAAACCTATTTCTGCCAGCAATCACTGATGACTGATATTATCTAATTTAAATATTAAGTCAGTCAATGAAATGAGTCCTAAAAAGGTAAGTGACACTACACTGAATGTTAAAAAGAATAGATATAGGTGTCAAAAGTATTACTGTGGTGTGGGAAAATGATTATAAAAGATTGGGGAGAAGTCATAAAAATCTAGAAAGATTCTGCACTCAAATTGTTTTCTAAGTATCTAAGTTTCACTGTATTTTAAATAATCACAAAATGTAATTACAAACTGGAAATCTACTTATGGATGTTGGCAACTTTCCCATGAACAACAGCTTTATCTATAAAAAGAGGACGGCATACTGTCTAACAGGAGAGGGGAGATATTTTTGAATTGATATCCTGGAGCATGATGAAGGCTTTAGTGGAATCAGGCAACAGGGCTGAGGAGTATGGACCCTGACAGGAGGGATTTTAATGGAAGTAGAGTTGCCAGATAAAATACAGCCCATTCAGTTACATTTGAATTTCAGACAAGCAAAAATAGTTTCTTAGCATAAAAAAATTTTAGTAAAAATATGGCCCATGCAAAATTTGTTTTGTATTTATGTGCTGAATTTGGCAGCACTAGGAATAAATAGATTTCTTTCTTAAAAAAAAAAAAAAAAAAAAAAGCATCCTGACTTCAGACATCCGGGTGCCTGGCCCCTTTTAAGTTAGGAAATGTATCTTCCCACCACTGCTGACTTACCGGGCTTGGTGATGTCTTTCCGCTCTGTCTCCTGGAATTGGGTGTCTGAGATGATGGACTTCGTGGAGATGGATTCTCAGCCTTCCGTTTGGCTGCCATGGCCAACAACCAGTTTTTATTCTCTGGGGAACTATTCTCTTTGCCTACCATTTCAGACCCTTCTCCACAAGGTCTCAAAGGAAGAGGTAGCGTTCCACAGCTTTCTGAAGCATACGGACTGACAGGAGACGGAGGCTCTGAGATACTTGTACCAGCTCCTTCAATTTTGCTTGATTTGGTAGGACCTAGAGAGTCCTTACTAAGGTCTTCCTGGTTACCAGCAAGGCAGCACAGATCCAAATGAAGATTTTCAACTTGGCCATCAAGCTCAGTCACACAGTTACAACTCTTCACACACTTTTGTTTCACACTCTCCAGACAGCTTGAGTCTAGCCTCCTCTTTACTCTATTTCTAGACTCAGAGCAAGCCTCTGCTTGGGATGACTTCTGGCTCACGGGAATAAGGGCTTTTCTTGGAGACATGATCTTGGTCTCGGAAGCAGGTGGAGTGATGGGTGGTGATGAGGAAGGTGTTCGGGTCACCCAGTTTCTAATTGACATCTTGAAAGATGAAGGTGGCTTGGGAGAGACGGAGGAGACAGAGCCTCTTCTATTGATGGGAGACCGGGCCTTGGCAGGAGAGGTTTTAATAGAGAACGTAGGAGTATTTGAAGGAAGAGGGAGGTCTCCAGCACAGCTTGGGGCACAAGCTGCGGATGACGGGGAAGAATTGGATGGATTGCACTTTACCCTGGGGGCTTTGGCAGGAGTACTCTGGCTACTCGTTACTGTTACTGAAAAAGAGGAGAGGATCATGAAAATCAGAAGTGAAAGCCATACAAAGTCCCTAAATTCTCATCAAGTAAAATCATAGTTAACCTAATTATCTAAGGGTCAATTTGCCAGTAAGTAGGTTATATACATCACTTGATTCCAACCACACCCTTTTATCATTTTCCTTTCTCTTTTCCGAATCACCAACCTCCCAGCTATCCCATTATAAAATATATACTTGTAAAAATTGACAATACCAAAAAACATAAAGAGAAAAAATTTAAAGCACTTAGGTAAACCATATTTAGCATACTTTCTATATTTGTGCATGTGATACATACTATACATCTCAACTTTTTTCTTTACAAAAATGAGACCGATATAAGGGGAAAGTGGCAGACAGGAGGCAGGACTAATTTGCCACTCAGACAGACAGAAGAGCATGTGGAGACTCACATAGTGAACTTTGGCTCCAAGAACTATCGCAGGAACATACCAGAAAAAACAAAAGAATTAACAGATCCTTTGAAAGAAGTGGCTTGCTGCTGCACAATCCACAAGACAGCAGAAAAATTGAGTGCCCAAAGTGTGAGAGGGCTTCTGAAGCTGTGCGCTTGGTCAAAGAGGACAACCATCCCTGATAGAGAAGAACCGGTGTTCAGTCAAGGGTATACGAGTAAATGTGCTCCCCTGCTAGAACCTCCAAACAAGCTCTCAAGGTCCAAAGTGTGAGAGGGTGGCCGGGCGTGGTGGCTCATGCCTGTAATCCCAGCACTATGGGAGGCCGAGGTGGGTGGATCACTTGAGGTCAGGAGTTCAAGACTAGCCTGGCCAACATGGTGAAACCCTGTCTCTACTAAAAATACAAAAATTAGCCAGGCATGGTGGTGTGCACCTGTAGTCCCAGCTACTCAGGAGGCTGAGGCAGAAGAATCGCTTGAACCTGGGAGGTGGAAGTTGCAGTGAGCCAAGATCGCATGCACTGCACTCCAGCCTGACAGCGAGACTCCATTTCAAAACAAACAAACAAACAAAAAACAGTGTGAGAGGGGTAAAGTCCATTTCTGCACACATCCTCACTAGGGAACCTGAAAATCCAGATCATGGGAGAAGGATAACTGAAATGAATTTAGAAGGCCAAACAAAATATAAAAGTAGAAGAAACAGCAGGAAGAGCCCTGTAGGCACTCCTGGTCCCCAGGGAAACCATTTCTGACTATCTCACAGGGATCTTTGGCGAGGGCAGCCAATGGAACTGGGGAAGGACCATAGGGAGAAGGAGACTTTCAGCTGAACTTTGTAATGATTTCAACTGAGCGTGAATTTTCCTGGGCAGAATCTGTAGGGGGTGGGACAAACAGTAAGTGCAGATATGAGCACAGAAGCTGTGGCAGGCAGATGGACAAGGCCTAAAAGCCCTGCTTGCTTTCTTGGCACGGAGGTTTGTAGTCTAGGGCAAGATCTCCACCCTGTGCACTGGAGGCACGGATATAAATTTGGTTTTGTTGGCTGTTGGGGAAGCACGGCAGGAGTGAGACTGGCCTTGCTGGCTGTGGCCTGTCACTGCCGGCTTTCCCCTATTTCCCTGGTGATGTGTATGAAGCAGCAGAGGCAGCCATAATCTCCCTTAGAACATAACTCCATTGGCCTGTTAACCACCACTCCCATCGCCCAGAGGCCACAGCAAGCCCTGCCCAAGGAGTCTGAGCTCAGACACACTATCCCTGCCCCCACCAGATGATCTTTCCCTAACCGCCCTGGTAGCCGTAAGCAAAAGACAAACAAAAGACATAAACTCGTGGGGCCCTGCCCATTGCCTGAGAAACCCGAAAACCTATCCAGGCAACCGCAGGGCAAGCTAATATCCCCCGCTATACTACTGCAGTTGACACTGTCTTGAAAGCGCCACCTCCTGGCTGGAGGCCAAACAATTCAAGCCATTACAGCAATTCAACAGAACAACCCTGCTCCAAGAAAGGAGAAAATAATAGCTAATTCTACTGCCTGTAACATCTTGGCCAACCAGAAGTCCTGAGTCTGTCCATGTAATAACTTCAGTGCTAGTATAACTAGCATTCAAGACAACCAGTACACCAAATAAAACTACAACCAAGTACTCTCACACAGTCCACTTCACTCCCTTCCTACCACCTCCATCAGAGCAGGTGCTGGTATCCGTGGCATACAGACCTGAAGACAGATCACATCACAGGACTCTTAGCAGACACTCTCCAGTACCAGCCTAGAACCCAGTAGCTCTGCTGGGTGGCTCGACCCAGAAGAGCGATAACAATCACTGCAATCCAGCTCTCAGAAAGCCCCACCCCTAGGGAAAGGGGAGAGCACCACACCAAGGGATCACTCTGTGGGACAAAAGAATTTAAACAGCACACATTGAGTCCCAGATCTTTCTTCTGACATAGTCCACCCAAACGAGAAGGAACCAGAAAAACAATTCTGGTAATATGACAAAACAAGGTTCTATAACCACCCCTAAAAGATTACACTAGCTCACCAGCAATGGATCCAAACCAATAATAAATCTTTGAATTGCCAGAAAAGAATTTAGAAGGTCAATTATTAAGCTACTCAAGGAGGCACCAGAGAAAGGTGAAAACCAACTTAAATTTAAAAACAAAACAAAACAGGATGTAGATGAAAAAAATCTCCAGAGAAATAGATATCATAAATAAAAAACGATCATGACTTCTGGAAATGAAAGACACATTTAGAGAAATGCAAAATGCACTGGAAAGTTTTAACAATAGAACCAAACAAGTAGAAGAAAGAATTTCGGAGCTCAAAGACAAGGCTCTTGAATTAACCCAATCCAACAAAGACAAAGGCAAAAGAATAAAAACTTCTCTGGCCTTGCTCGAGATCTAGACATTCAAATACAAGAAGCTCAAAGAACACCCAGGAAATTCATCACAAAAAGATCATCACCTAGGCACCCAGTCATCAAGTTATCTAAAGTCAAGATGAAGGAAAAAATCTTAAGAGCTGGGAGGCAAAAGCATCAGGTAACCTGTAAAGGAAAAACCTATCAGATTAACAGTAGATACCCTACAAGCTAGAAGGGATAAAGGTCTTATCTTTAGCCTTATTAAATAATTATTAGCTGACAAAATAATTATCAGCCAAGAATTTTGTATCCAGTGAAACTAAGCCTCATAAATGAAGAAAAGATGAAAGTCTTTTTCAAACGCTGAGAGAATTTGCCACTACCAAGCCAGCATAGTTTACAAAAACTGCTAAAAGGAGTTCTAAATCTTAGAGCAAAACCTTGAAATACACCAAAACAGAATCTCATCTCATAGTGGGGGACTTCAATACAGTAAGTCAACACAGAAACAATGGACTTATACCCTAGAACAAATGGACTTAACAGGTATTTACAGAACATTCTACTCAAGAACTACAGAATAGACATTCTATTCATCAGAACATTCATGGAACATTCTCCAAGATAGAGACCATATGATAGGCCACAAAACAAGTCTCAATAAATTTAAGAAAATCAAAATTATATCAAGTACTCTCTCAGACCACAGTGGAATAAAATTGGAAATCAACTCCAAAGGGAATTCTTAGAACCATGCAACATTAAATAATCTGCTCCTGAATGATCTTTGGGTCAATAATGAAATCAAAATCAAGCTGGAAATTAAAAACTTCTTTGAACTGAATTAAAAAAGTGACATAACCTAACAAAACCTCTAAGATACAGCAAAAGCAGTGCTAAGAGGAAAGTTCACAGAATTAAGTGCCTACATCAAAAAGTCTGAAAGAGCACAAATTGACAATCTAAGGTCACACCTCAAGAACTAGAGAAACAAGAACAAACCAACCCAAACCCAGGAGGAGGAAAGATATAACAAAGATCAGAGTAGAACTTAATAAAACTGAAACAACAACAACAAAATACAAAAGATAAATGAAACAAAAAGCTGGTTCTTTGAAAAGATAAACAAAATTGATAGCCCATTAGTGAGATTAACCAAGAAAAGAAGAGCGAAGATCCAAATAAGTTCAATTAGAAATGAAACAGGAAATATTAACAACGAATACCACAGAAATACAAAAGATCATTCAAGGATACTATGAACACATTTATGCTCACAAACTAGAAAACCTAGAGGAGATGGATAAATTCCTGGAAACATACAACCCTCCTAGATTAAACCAAGAGGAAACAGGAACTCTGAACAGAACAATAACAAGTACTGAGATTGAAATGGTAATAAAAAAGTTGCCAAGAAGAAAAAGTCCAGGACCAGATGGATTCACTGCTGAATTCTATCAGACATTCAAAGAACTGGTACCAATCTTACTGAAACCATTCCAAAAGAGAAAGAGGGAATCCTCCCTAAATCACCCTATGAAGCCAGTATCACTCTAATACCAAAACCAGGAAAGGACATGACAAAAAAGAAAACTACAGACCAATATCCCTGATGAACATAGATGCAAAAATCCTCAACAAAATAATAGCTAACCAAATCCAACAGTATATCAAAAAGATAATCTACCATGATCAAATGGATTTCAAACCAGGGATGCAGGGATAGTTTAATGTACACAAATCAATACATGTGATACACCATATAAACAGAATTAAAAGCAAAAATCAGGCTGGGTACGGTGGCTCATGCCTGTAATTCCAGCACTTTGGGAGGCCGAGGAGGGCAGATCACTTGAGGTCAGGAGTTTGAGACCAGCCTGGCCAACATGGTGAAACCCCATCTAAAAATACAAAAATTAGCCAGACGTGGTATCTCAGCCACTTGGGAGGCTGAGGCAGGAGAATCCCTTGAACCTGGGTGGTGGAGGTTGCAGTGAGCTGAGATCGTGCCACTGCACCCCAGCCTGGGCAACAAGAGCGAAACTCTGTCTAAGAGAAAAACAAAAACACATGATCACTTCAATAGAAGCAGAAAAAACATTTGACAAAATCCAGCATCCCTTTATGATGAAAACCCTCAGCAAAATCAGCATAGAAGGAACATACTTTAAGGTAATAAAAGCCATCCATGACAAACCCACAGCCAACGTTATACTGAAGGGGGAAAAGTTGAAAGCATTCCCCATGAGAACTGGAAAAAGACAAGGATGCCCACTTTTACCACTTCTATTCAACACAGTAGTGGAAGCCCTAGCCAGCCACAGCCAGTCAAAAAGGAGAAATAAAAGGCATCCAAATTGGTAAAGAGGAAGTCAAACTGTCACTGTTAGCAAATGATATGATTGTATACCTAGAAAACCCTAAAAACTCATCCAAAAAGCTCCTAGATCTGATAAATGAATTCCGTTAGGTTTCAGGATACAAAATCAATGTACATAAATCAGTAGTACTGCTATACTGCAACAGCAAACAAGCTGCGAATCAAATAAAAAACTCAACCCCTTTTACAATAGCTGCAAAACCTAGGAATACACCTAACTAAGGAAGTAAAAGACCTCTACAAGGAAAACTAGGAAACACTGCTGAAAGAAATCAGATGACACAAACAAATGGAAAAACACAACCTACACTCAAGGATGGGTAGAATCAATGCTGTGAAAATAACTATACTGCTAAAAGCAATCTACAAATTCAATGCAATTCCCATCAAAATACCATCATCGTTCTTCACAGAACTAGAAAAAACAATCTGAAAAGTCATATGGAACCAAAAAACAGCCCACATAGCCAAAGCAAGACTAAGCAAAAAGAACAAATCTGGAGGCATCACATTACCTGACTTCAAACTACACTACAAGGCTATAGTCACTCAAACAGCATGGTACTGGTATAAAAATAGGCACATAGACCAACGGAATAGAACAGAGAAACCAGAAATAAAACTAAATACTTACAGACAAATAATCTTCAACAAAGCAAACAAAAACATAAGGTGGGGAAAGGACACCCTATTCAACACACAGAGCTGGGATAACTGGCAAGCCACATGTAGGAGAATGAAACTGGATCCTCATCTCTCACCTTATACAAAAATCAACTCCAGATGGACCAAAGACTTAGTCTAAGACCTGAAACCATAAAAACTCTAGAAGATAACATGGGAAAAACTCTTCTAGACATGGCCTAGGCAAAGAGTTCTTGACCAAGAACCCAAAAGCAAATGCAAGAAAAACAAAGATAAATAGATGGGACTTAATTAAACTAAAAAGCTTCTGCACAGCAAAAGAAATAATCAGCAAAGTAAACAAAGAACCCACAGAGTGGGAGAAAGTCTTCACAATCTATGCAACCGACAAAGGACTATTATCCAGAATCTACGAGGAACTCAAACAAATTGATATGGGAGTGCTGGGAAGGGAAGAGCACGGTCTCCTTAAATGATACGGAATGGGGGAAGGGAAGTGTTGGGTAGAAGAAGGTGTGATCCCTGTCTAGGGCTCCATCCCCACAGACCTAGGTGAGGACAGGCATTTCCTGCCCAAATGTTGCATTTCCCAAGACCACCTTGGCCTGCCACGCCCCGATCCTGTGCCTATAAAATCCCCCAAGACCCTAGCAGGAACACATGGTGGCTGGATGTTGTGAAGAACACATCGGCAGAGAAAGACACAAGTGGCTGGTTGTCGAGCAGACGTTGAGGAGCACGCTGGCAGAAGAGCACACTGACAGGCATCGGCAGGCAGGCAGGCCACCAGGGCATCAACCAGTGGAATGATGCAGAGTTTGGTCGGGGCAGTCGGAGGAGAACTGGGGCCGCCAAGGGCCCAAATCCAGGGGAAAACCATTTCCCTTCTGGCTCCCCCATCTGCAGAGAGCTACTTCTGCTCAGTGGAATCTTGCACTCAAATTCTCAAAGCCCACATGTGATATGATTCTTCCGGTACACCAAAGCAAGAACCCCAGGATACAGAAAGCTCTCTGTCCTTGCAATAAGGCAGGGGTCTAATAGAGCTGGTTAACACAAGCCGCCTATAGACAGCAAAACTAAAAGAGCACAACTGTAACACACGCCCACTGGGGCTTCAGGAGCTGTAAACATTCACCCCCAGACACTGCTGTGGGGTCGGAGCCCCACAGCCTGCCCATCTGTATGCTCCTGTAGAGGTTTGAACAGCGGGGCACTGAAGAAGGGAGCCACACCCTCATCGCACGCCCTTCAAGGGGGACAAGGGAACTTTTCCGGTTTTAAAATCAGCAAGGAAAAAAACAAATAATCCCATCAAAAAGTGGGCTAAGGACATGAATAGACAATTCTCAAAAAAAAGATATACACAGGGCCATCAAACTTATGAAAAAATGCTCAACATCACTAATAATCAGGGAAATGTAAATCAAAACCGCAATGCAATACCACCTTACTCCTGCAAGAATGGCGATAATTGGGGGGGATGTGGTGGAAAGGGAACACTTTTACACTGCTGGTGGGAATGTAAACTAGTACAACCACTATGGAAAACAGTACAGAGAGTCTGTAAAGAACTAAAAGTAGATCTACTATTTGATCCAGCAATCCCACTACTGGGTATCTACCCAGAGGAAAAAAAAGTTATTATATGAAAAAGACACTTGCACATGCATGTTTATAGCAACATAATTTGCAACTGCAAAAATGTGGAACCAGCCCAAATGCCCTTCAATCAACAAGTGGATAAAGAAAACGTGGTGTATATATATATCATGGAATACTACTTAGCCATAAAATGGAATTGAAATAATGGCATTTGTAGGAACCAGGATGGAGTTGGAGACCATTATCTTTTTTTTTTTTTAGATGAAGTCTCGTTCTGTTACCCAGGCTGGAGTGCAGTGGCACGATCTTGGCTTGCTGCAATCTCAACCTCCATCTCCCAGGTTCAAGCAATTCTCCTGCCTCAGCCTCCCAAGTAGCTGGGACTACAGGCATGCATCACCACGCCTAAGTTTTGTATTTTTAGTAGAGAGGGGGCTTCACTATGTTGGCCAGGCTGGTCTTGAATTCCTGACCTCAGGTGATCCACCCGCCTTGGCCTCCCAAAGTGCTAGGATTACAGGCATGAGCCACTGCGCCTGGCCTGGAGACCATTATTCTAAGTGAAGTAGCTCAAGAATGGAACCAAACATCATATGTTCTCACTTACAAGTGGGAGCTAAGCTATGAGGACGCAAAGGCATAAGAATGATACAATGGACTTTGGGGACTCAAGGTGGGAGGGAGGTAAGGGATAAAAGACTACACATTGGTTATAGCGTACACCACTTGGGTGATGGGTGCACCAAAATTTCAGAAATCACCACTAAAGTACCTATCCATGTAATCAAACATCACCGGTTCCCCCAAAACTATTGAAATTTAAAAAAAAAAGGAGAGATCACTATATATATACTATTTCATAATCTTTTATCTCAAGTAAATTTATTTATTTATTTATTATTTTTTTTTTTTAGAAATCTTTAATTATCTTTTTTTCTGGATACAAGGCCATGGTTGCTCAAGTGCTTCAAGGAATGGTGGATAGGAAAAGGTTCATAGTAAGTTCTTGAACACCTGGGAAATTCCAAGAGTATATGTTAGGAATGCATTTAGTGGCAAAGAGAAGGCAGACTACAGAGGGTTGAACTAGTGGGTATTATTTTCTCCCATATGAAGTCCAAAGGTAGAAGTCCAGACCCAGTGCTGTCAGAGACCTGGGATTTTTCTCCCTTTCTGCTCCATCATTTCCAGAATTTTGTTTTGTTATAACATTTGTCACCTCCTAATTGCAATGTGGCTGCTATACCTCCAAGCATAAATTTCATGTACCAGGTAGAAAGAAGAAAGATGAGTAAATGGGCTTTGGGTACTTCCAACTTAGTCTTTCTTTGTCAGAAAATCAAAAGGTTTTCTGGAAGTTGCCCTAGAAATGAAATGTTTGCTTACATTTCTTTCACTAGAATTGGGTTCCATGGTCATCTTCAGGCAAATCGGTGGGCAAAGGATACAAAATTATTGGCTATAATGTGATGTTTTGATACATGCATACATTGTAGAATGATTAAATCAAGCCAATTAACATCACTTCATATATTTTTGTGGTGAGAACATTTAAAATCTACTCAGCAATTTTCAAGTACATAGTACGTTATTCTACTCTCTGCTCCTATGAGTTCAACTTTTTAAGATTCCACAAGTAAGTGAGATCATGCAGTATTTGTCTTTCTCTGTCTGGCTTATTTCTCCTAGCATAATGTCTTTCAGGTTCATCCCTGTTGTTGTAAATGACATTAACTTTCTTCTTTTTCAAGGTTGAATAGTAGTCCATTGTGTATATACATCATATTGTCTTTATCTGTTGATGAATACTTAGGTGATTCCGTATCTTGGCTATCGCGAACAGTGCTGCAGTGAACATTGGAGTGCAGGTATCGCTTCCACATACTGCTATCATTTTTTTTTGATATATACCCAAAAGTGAAATTGCTGGATCATATGGTAGTTCTATTTTTAATTTTTTGAGAAGCTGCCATTCTGTTTTCCATAATGGCTATACTAATTTACATTCCCACCAGTGTACAAGGGTTCCCTTTTCTCCACATCCTTACCAATACTTGTTACCTTTTGTCATTTTGATAAAAGCTATCCTAACAGGTGTGAGGGGATATCTCATTGTGGTTTTGATTTACATTTCCCTGATGATTGGTGATGTTGAGCAGTTTTTCATATACCTGTTGGACATTTGTATGTCTTCTTTTGAGAAATGTCTATTCAGGCCCTTTGTCCATTTTAAAATTAGGAATAACCTGCTTCTTAATATATTGTGAACATTTCCCACATTAATACAGATTTATCTTATCATTTTTAATAGCTACAATGTATTCTAAGGTATAGGTATTCTACAACATATTTAACGCTGCCATTAGCATTCTTATATAAACTCTTGAGCAATGCTAGGGCAGAAAGGCACTGCACAGGGGCTCTCAAACAGGAACGCACAGATCTAAAACCTGGCACAATCACTTACTATGTGACTTGGGCATAACCCTTTATCTCCTTGGACTCAGATTCTATATCTGTTAAAGGAGATAGTTTTTCTTTTCACAAGAAGCCATTCAATCAATTACTTGTTAAGGTTATCAGGCCTCACATGGCTTCCCACTTTATTTTACAAATGACTACTATTTTCCACAAGGCAAAAAACATTCAGAATCTCAGTGCTTGCTCTCTGTAAATCAAATCAAACTTAATAAATAGGACTTCTCTATGTGTACCTGTCCCTTTGTTTACATACAATGGCAAGTACTTCAGGCAAATTTTTATGAACTTCATGCTTCTTCCCTCTCAGGCCCTACCACAGACAACACTTTCTCAATTTCCTTCTGAGCTTTCTAGATTGATGAAATAGCATTCCTGTCTTCAAATAACAAGGGCATTTATTTATTTCTCAGTCACAAAGCCTTTGAATTGTTAACTATAATTTTTAATTCAGTTTAATTACCTAATTGCATTTATATCCAGCTGAATTTAGGAGGGGCTGATATAAAAATGCAATCTCTCTTTTAGCATAAATAAAGATTGGCAAGTACTCACTTTAGTCAGTTAATTATCCTGTCCTTTTTTTACCCTGTGCTTTTCACTCCTAAAGCAATCTTGCCTTGAGAGAGAAATTCTACAAATTGACTTTTGCCTAAACTTTTCTCATCAACCATATGTTTAGAACCAGCCAAAATGATACTGCTCTTTTAATAAGGATCATTACTGAAAAACCCCATTTTGTCATAAGGTGCCATGAAAAGGACTTAGTAACAGGGACCTATTCATGAAGCCTCTGGTTATGGTTCTCACACTAATGCTCTAGAGCTTGATAACAGCTATTTTTTCAGCAGAAAAGGAAGTTTTCATTTGCTGCACTCTTCGGTGCAGGTCAATAGTCACTGCACAGCTGCCACAGTCATCTGTTCCATTTAAGTGGGTCAAAGTGTACATTTAGGGCAGAAAGTCCTAAAATTTTATGAGTCCTATAATATGCCGATTAACAAGGCAGGATTGGGGAAGTAGGAAGAGCTGGGACAGGGACAAACCAGGTATCTAGGTTTCTGAAACTTACATGGCACACACTGGAAGTATTTACTGATAAGGCTGGTATGAAATTGATGTGTTGGAAAGTTGGGGCATTTCCTCTTCCTTCAGGATGTCATGGTGAAAGAGGAAGTGGTCCATGGGGGTCGAAGAAATTTTGTTAGCTTTGAAGGTTAGCAAACGCTGGGTCAAATTTAAGTGTGTGTGTATGTGTTTTTTAAACAGTAACTAGATTATAACAGTATGAAAGTTAATGGTAAAAAAATTCAACCAGTACAGAGGGGAAGAGGGTAGAAACAGGATCCTCTTTTCAACTTTTTCATTTCACTTTTACATTCTTGTGCATTCCACAATTTTCTCTGTGCCTACTTAGCACATACAAAGGTATATATGTATCATACCTTAAAAAACCCCAAAATACAAATGGATTATACTATATATATATATATGTACATGGTCTGCAATTTGCTTTTTTATTTTTACGTCTCTTCATGTAAGTACACATAGATGCACTGCATTATTTTTAACAGGTGCATAGCATGCCATTATATGGGCCTACACATTTAAATATGGCATGCCATTTTCTTTAGTACTTCATCTACTTAAGTGGACCAACTCCTTATTGACCTTAAGCAATATATAAGATTTGATGACATGGTAGCATAGACTGAGTTATTGCCCTAAATGCTTCCTGAAGTCAGTTCCTTCAAAGAATTATATGGAGTCTACTAACAGTTTGCAGCTTCTTTATTTTTTGAGACAGAGTCTTGCCTTGTCGCCCAGGCTGGAGTGCAGTGGCATGATCTTGGCTCACTGCAACCTTCGCCTCCTGGATTCAAACAATTCTCCTGCCTTAGCCTCCTGAGTAGGATTACAGGTGTGTGCCACCACGCCCAGCTAATTTTGTATTTTTAGTAGAGATGGGGTTTTGCTATGTTGGCAAGGCTAGTCCCGAACTCCTGACCTCAGGTGATGCGCCCACCTCGGCCTCCCAAAGTATTGGGATTACAGGCGTGAGCCACCAATGCCCAGCCAGCTTCTTTCTATATGAGAGTTTGCCATCTGGCCTCAGCCTGCCTTTCAGTCTTATCATGTACTGTGCTATTCCAGGATCACGTTACAGGACACTACTAGTTGCTTCCTGAACAAGCTGTGTACTGTCACATTTCTTTGTTCATGTGGTTTTCTTGCCAAGTCAGCTCCTCTTTTGCCAGGCAGAAATTCTTCTCATGTTTCAAGGCTCTGATGACAATGTTAACTCCGTTGTGAAGAATTCACAACTTCTTTCCTCTTCTCCCACAGAGCTCTCCTCTCACCAGGGAAGTAGGTTCTCAGAGCCCCTTGTTTACACAGCTAATGGCTGTATGCTATAGTTTTTGAATCTGCCTCCTAGACTAGACTGTGAGCCTAGAGGGTAGCTAATAATGGTTTACTCATCTTTAGGCTCAGTGCCCCTATAGTGCCTAGTAAGGAATTATTAAACAATGTTTGTTAAGTTTCATTACTGCTGACAAGGATACAGGTGAGGTTCTAGGGATCAGAAAATTGACTCTATAATTATCCTGCTGACTTGTGAGACTGCAGCAAGCAACTGAGACAGAATAGGTAAGGTTTCCTTCTCTTTAGGATAATCAACTTTATCACTCAATAATGCCTAAACCAGAGGTTCTCAATCCTGGCTACATAACAGACCTACTTGGAGCTTTGTAAAAATACAGGTACTTGGCCTCCACCCCAGTCCCATTGAATCAATCACTGGGGATACACGGACTTGAAAAGCTCCCCAAGTAGCTATGATGCATAGCCAAGACTGAGGACTATTGGTTTCAACAGTGCTATGAGATCTCTGGCTAAAACACAGGGAAAGAGCGGTAAGCAATGAAGCAGGTGCCAGCTGGGAAAAGTAGGGCAGGGGAAAAGAGGCTGTGTCTTAGCACTTAAACCCTTCCAATTAATGTATTAACTGGGGGGGTTTACAAACCAGGGCCAGAAGTGAAGATAAGCAGCCCAGGACAGCAATGAAAGGTTGGCGTGGCAATTAGAAGCTTGGGAAAGCAGGCGAACATGAATTTCAAGATGGCAATGTGATTAGAAGCAGCAAATCTGTGGCTGGAAGCTGGCTTAGAGAGTCGAATGGTCAGTGTGCCAGCCTTTGGCACCCATGTCAGGTTGTTGCTTCGTAGTGCTCTTCAGAGTAACCCTAGCATCACCCAGAAATGGAGTAATCTAGGCATAACTCTTACTCCGATCTTAACCTGAACTTTAGCCTTGCTCTGCTAGGTTCCTTTTTTTTTTTTTTTTTGAGACAGTTTTGATCTGTCACTCAGGCTGGAGTGCAGTGGCGCGATCTCCACTCACTGCAAGCTCCGCCTTCCAGGTTCACGCCATTCTCCTGCCTCAGCCTCCCAAGTAGCTGGGACTACAGGCGTGTGCCACCACGCCTGGCTAATTTTTTTGTATTTTTAGTAGAGATGGGGTTTCACCATGTTAGCCAGGATGGTCTCGATCTCCCAACCTCGTGATCCACCCACTCGGCCTCCCAAAGTGCTGGGATTACAGGCGTGAGCCACCGCACCTAGCCTGCTCTGTTAGGTTCTAAAGAAGGCAGTGCTGCAGAGTGGTTCTGAGCATGTGTTCTAGAATCAGACTGCAAGGGTTCAGTTATAGACTCTGGTTCTACAACTTCATAGCTATGAGATTTTAAGCAAGTCTAACTTCCTTGACCTTCAGTTTCAGTTGTTTTCATAATTAAATGAGATAATCCAAGTAGGTCCTTAGAACAATTATGCTAGGAGTCAATAATGGCTAAACGTTGTTATTACAACTCACATTTGGTCAATATGTAACTTTTTTGGTGACTTGGCTTCTAATACTAAGAATAATTAATGGCACACTAAAAGTATATAGTTAAAAGCAAGATACTTTTCATCACAAATTTTAAAAAATGGTATAGTCATTAACACAAGAATTCCACCTTTAGCAATCTTATTTTAATGGGAAGGTGGACCCTAAATTCAGGGAGGAAAAAACCTCAAGTTTTAAAATATTGGAAACAAATGTTTAACTACAGTAGAATAGCTAGGTAAATTACGGAACACTTACTCAAGTGTAGTATTTGAAATAGTGTTGCAAAAAAGATAACATAGAAAGTACTTAAGGCTGGGTGCAGTGGCCCATGCCTGTAATCCCAGCACTTTGGGAGACTGAGGTGGGTGGATTGCTTGAGTTGAGCCCAGCCTGGGCAACATGGCGAAACCCCATTTCTACAAAAAATACAAAAATTATCCAGGTGTGGTGGAGCGTGCCTGTAGTCCCAGCTATTGGGAGGCTGAAGTGGTAGGATGGCTTGAGAGAAATCAAATGCGTATTCAGTACAACTATGGTTCTGTTAAAAAGAATCTCTATGTATAACGGAAAAACCTCAAAAAATAACTGGAAATGTTATTTAAAATTATGTCAAAGTGGAGGGAATACTGATGACTTTTCTTTTAAATCAGTATTCTCTAATGGCCTCATATGATTCTTTTATATTTTCTAAAATGAGAGAAAAGTACATATAACGACAGGCAATAGAAAGACATCCAAGTTCATGGACCAGAAGATTTAACATTATTACGACGTCAATACTCCCATAACTGATCTACACAGTCACTGCAATTCCTATCAAAATCCTAGCTGGGTATTTTGCAGACAATGACAAGCTGAACCTAAAATTTGTATAAAAGAGAACCAGAACAGTCAAGACAATCTTGAAATATAAGAAGAAAACAGAAGTAGGATTTCAAAACCTACCACAAAGCTACAGTAATGAAGACAATGCAGAACCATAATAAGGACAGACACATAGATCAATGGAATTGAGAAGTCAGAAATAAACACTCACATTTATGGTCAATTGATTTTTGGCAGATTTTTACCAAGGGTACCATGACAATTCAATGGGCTAAAGAACAGTCTCTTTAACAAGTGATGGTGAGAAAGTTAAATATCCATACGTAAAAAGTTTGAATGCCTAACTCACACCATAACACAAAAATAAACTCAAAACGAATCACAGGCCTAAACTAAAAAACTAGAAGAAAGCATTGGAGTAAATCCTTGTTACCTCAGAATAGGCAATAGTTTCTTTGATTTAACATCAAAAGCATAAGTGACAAAGGAAAAAACAGATAAACTGAACTTCATCAAAATTATAAAGTTACATGTGTCAAGAGACACCATCAAGAAAGTAAAAACACAACCCACAGAATAAATCATTGCAAATCATTACATAATAAGGGACTTATGTCCAGAATATATAAAGAATGCTTACAACTCAACAATAAAAAGACAAATAACCAAATTAAAATTTGGGCAGAAGATCTGCATAGACATTTCACCAAGGAAAATATATAAATGGCCAATAAGCACATGAAAAGATGTTCAGCATCACTGGCCATCAGGAAAATATAAATCAAAACCACAATGGGATACTAATTCACACCTGCTAGGATGGGTATAATGAAAAAGATGGACAATAACAAATGTTGACAAGAACATAAAAGAAATTGGAACCCTCATTTTAAGTGTTGAAAATATTCTAGAATTAGATTGTATTAATGACTACATAACTCTAAATATAGTTGGCTCTCTGTATCTTGAGTTCTGTATACTAGGTTCCACAGCCATGCATTCAGTTAACTACAAATTGAAAATATTAAAACAAAAACACAAAAAAAGATGGTTGTGTCTGTACTAAACATGTATAGACTTTTCTTTCCTGTCATTATTCCCTAAATGATATAGCACAACAACTATTAATATAGCATTTATACTGTACCAGGTATTTTAAGTAATCTAGAGATGATAAAAGTATATGGGAAAATGTACATAGGTTATACGCGAATACTATACCATATATAACGAATCTGAGCTTCTGTAGACTTTGGTATCTGTTGGGGGTTCCTGGATCCAATCCCCCATGGACCCTGAGGGACAACTGCATACTAAAAGGAACTGAGCTGTATCTTGATTTACCCAAAATCATAACTCTGTATTAGGAGGATGAGGAGTATGAAGGTTTGATAGTGGTGGGACACAGGAAAGGGAGTTAAATCCTCATGTTACAAAGGAAAGAAGTTAATAAAGCTGAAAACTGTAAAAAATAAATAGAAATGCACAAAACTATTTAGAGGTCTAGACATACATATCAAAGAATCAGCAAAAAGACTTGAAAGAGGTTGCCTCTGGGAAAGGGAAACTATGAGGCAGAGGGTCTGTGGACTGCTATTTATCTTATTCACTCTTGTAGAACTAGCTGACTTATTAAACTGTAATACTAAATTAATGAAAAAAAATTTTTAGGGCCGGGCACGGTGGTGGCTTACACCTGTAATCCCAGCACTTTGGGAGGCCGAGGCAGGTGGATCACCTGAGGTCAGGAGTTTGATACCAGCCTGACCAACATGGTGAAACCCCATCTCTACTAAAAATACAAAAATTAGCTGGGCATGGTGGCGCACGCCTGTAATTCCAGCTACTCAGGAGGCTGAGGCAGGAGAATTGCTTGAATAAGTGAGCCGAGATCATGCCACTGCACTCCAGGCTCGGCAACAGAGTGAGACTTTGTCTCAAAAAAAAAAATTAAAGCAAAGAGCAAAAACAAATAAGGCAGCACCATCAAAGACTACAAAAA
Source organism: Pongo pygmaeus (assembly GCF_028885625.2). Classification (NCBI taxonomy): domain Eukaryota; kingdom Metazoa; phylum Chordata; class Mammalia; order Primates; family Hominidae; genus Pongo; species Pongo pygmaeus. The sequence continues at coordinate 37,307,712 of NC_072373.2, forward strand.
CCAGACTTAGAGCAAAAGACTCCTCTGAAGTCTAGTTCTGCATCTTATAAGCAACTAAATAAGTCATTAGAAAAATGAACCTGTATATTTTCCCTTTCTCACCTTCAATTCCCCATTAACCTTAGGCCTTGATGGCTGAAGTAAAATGAATCTTTAAGCTTAAAACTCAAGCTTAAAGATAAGAAAGTCTGAAACAGTCACTGAGAGAATATAAGAGTAAATGGACAGGGAAATATGATTGTTGGCCAGTAAGAGTCAACTTGAGGCTAGCAGTAATTAATTGAAAGTGAGCATTCCACATGGTTGTGTGTTTACCATGTAAGTACAAGTATACAGCACATCTATTGATACCCTGAGGATCCACACTGTGGGTGGCTCACTGCTTGAAGATTTTTGCTCTTGGTTCACTGTTACTCTCTTCAACATTATCTGTCAATTTATGGTGATTAAAAAATCCATGTACATGATCTTTCCAATACCTTGGTTTCTCAGTTTCTCAACCTCCTTCTTCTATAATAATCTTGTCCTTTCACTCTCCTAAGCCACTTATTCTTTATCTTATTTTTACCAATACCTGGAAATCTTCCATTATCTTAATTTCAATCATCCCACTCATCACCACTTATTTTCCCAGCTCCCTTTAGTATTTCAATTCCAACAATCTTTTATCCTCAATCCATTGATAGTACATTCACACTATCCCTTGGCCGCATTACGTCCTTACTTCCCTCCTGATATGGTTTGGCTGTGTCCCCACCTGAATCTCATCTTGAATTCCCATGTGTTGTGGGAGGCACCTGGTGGGAGGTAATTGAATAATGGGGGCAGGTCTTTCCCACGCTGTTCTCATGATAGCAAATAAGTCTCATGAGATCTGACAATATTATAAGGGGGAGTTTCCCTGCCCAATCTCTCTCTCTGCCTGCCGCCATCCACGTAAAATGTGACTTTTACTTTTAAGGCAAGGCTCCTCCTTGCCTTCCGCCATAATTGTGAGGCCTCTCCAGTCATGTGGAACTGTAAGTCATTAAACCTCTTTCTTTTGTAAATTGCCAAGTCTCGTGTATGTCTTTATCAGCAGTGTGAAAATGGACTAATACGCCTCCTTACCAAGGTTATATCCTATAGTCACAATCATCCTCTTTGCATCCACCCTCAACTTCCTTCTTCACTTGCATTGCTAAACCACTCCCTGGTTAAATCCAGCTCTCTACCGATAGTATACTTGTACTTACATAGCAAACACACAACCATGTGGAGTGCTCACTTTCAATTAATTATTGCTAGCCTCAAGTTGACTCTTGAAGCCCAACAATCATATTTTCCTGTCCATTTATTCCTCTATTCTCTCAGTGACAATTTCAGACTTTCTTATCTCTTCTAAAATCTCTACTCTCTTTCTCCCTTATCCTCATTCGCAGTTAATAACCCAGATTCATGTTTTAACATCAGAACAGAAGGAAGCTTCTGTAAGTTATGGCCATCTCATCTCTCCACCTCTCTCCCCACCATCTCTCAGTAGCCTACCTGCACCATGCTTATATATTCCACCTTTTCACCAATTACTATGGATCAACTATCCACGTTCCTGGCAAAGGCCTACCCTCCTACTGTGTATCAGATAGTATCCCCTCATGCTTAACATTGCTCCAGCAAATTCCCCTGCATCAATTTCCCCCTCTCTATACGATCCTGCCAATCACTGTGAAATGTTATATTCCTATTTTAAAAAACCCCAGCAAACTTCAACCCTGCTTCTTTCTCCAGCTACCACTTCACTTCTCTTCTTTCCTTTATAACAAAACTCCTTGAAAGAACTGTCTATACTTGTAGTCCCCAAGTCATACACATGAATGACACCAATCAGACCACCATCATACCACCAAAATGACACTCATTAAGGTCACCAAATAACCCCTACAATTGCCTAATCCATTGGTCAGTTTTTAGGCCTCATCTTATTTGGTATGCCAGAAACATCAAATCAAATTCATCCCTCTCTCCTCTTATTTACTTGGCTTCCAGGATGTAACACTCTCCCAGTTTTTCTCTTACTTCTCTGGTTGTAGCTACTCAGTAGGCTTTAATGGTATTTGTCACCTCCTCAACCTCTAAACATCGGGGTACCCCAAGACCCCAGGCCTATTTTTTTCTATCTATAGCTATCTTCACCCTGTGTGATAATGAACCTCACATCTGTAACTTCAACCCTGAACTGCAGAATTAAACATCTAAATGCCTCCCTGATGTGTCCATTTGGGTGTTTAATAATCATATCAAACAACGTGTCCAAATGGAACTCCAGCTGTTCCCTCCCAAACTTGCTCTTCCTGCAGGGATATTTATCTAGGTTAATGACACTCCATCTTTTTAGCTTCTTAAGCAAAATCTCTGAAGTCATCCTTGATAACTCTCCCATACAGCCCCATATCTGATCCCTCAACATATTCTGTTGGCTCTGTCTTGTAAATATATCCAAAATTGAATGACTTCTCATCATAGCTTCTGCTACTACTCTAGTCTAAGTCACCATCATCACTTCCTGGATTATCTCAATGGCTTTTTAAAAGTAGCTTTTTGCTTTTAACCTGACCTCCTTAAAATTTATCCTCAACACAGGAGCAAGAATGATCAAGTTAAAAGTCAAATTATGATACTCTTCTGCTCTAAACCTTCTGGTGGACTTTTGTCTATCAAAATAAAAGCCAAAGTCTCACAGAATTTCATTTTCTACTACTATTCCCTCCCTTTCCTTTGCCTGCTGCAGCCCTAGGGGCCAGCCATGATAGCCTCTCTGAGGAAGAGAAAATATGCCAAGCATGCTCCTGCTTTAGGGCCTGTGTACTTTTATCTGCCTGGAATATTCTTCTTTAAAATATCTATGTGGCTTACTACTTCACTTTCTTTACTCAAATGCCATCTTGTCATTGAGGCCCCCCTGGTCACCTAATATAAAATTTTGATAGCATCCTTCACCCTTGCCCTTCTCCCTTTCCTATTTCCTTTATTCCTAAGCCCTTATTGTTATTTGACACAGTATATATTTTACTTTTTTATCTTGCTTATTGCCTCTCACACTAATATGTTAGCTCTATTTACATCTTCAGGATTTTTTATTCTTTTGTTCATTGCTGAATCCCTAGCAACTAAGAACAGGGCCCAGCACATACTGGGTGTTCAAGAAATATTTGTTGAATAAATCCACCACTGTAGTACCTTGTGTAAATGATAAACATAGTAGTGCTTGGGAAATACTAGTCAAAAAGAATGAATGGCAAGAAGATAGTGCTTTTCTTTAAAAACATAGCAAAGCAAGATCAAATCTAGCTTATTACTCTGTACTGTCGGACTAAACTAGTGAAACCATAAAAAACTTGCAAAGTATATGATATCCTTACCTAGGCCAGGTCTTGACTCTTTTTTCTTCTGAGAGGCCCAACCCACCGTGGAAAGTTTATCACCTCCTGGTTTCTCCTCTAAGCCTCTATTCAAGCGCCAGATTTTTAGTGTATTGTCATCAGAACAGGTAGCAATCTAAGAGGGAGTACCAAGAAGGGAATTAAGAAATTTCAATCAAAGATTCAAAATACATTAAAAAATAGGTGTGTCTTAAGGCCTTGTGCCTGGAGAATTATTTTGTCTAATAAACAGGATATAGAAAATAATATCTTAAAGATCATGTACATCCATTTCTTGCTTTCAGGAATCATTCCAGATTTCCAACAAAGCTGACTCTTTAGTTTCTTCTTCATATACGTTCTACTAGTATGGCTTTTGTTACTGGTCATTTCTTATCTAAAGTTCTGGCTCTTTATCATCTTCTATATAAATACAAAATATGTAGTTAAGACACTCTTTTTACTCTTCTGTTAAATGATCAATCAGTATATGTTACCAACATTCAATTTCTACAACTTTCTTCTGAATTCTGCATGTTGTGCCACATTGCTAAAGTAATGGCACCATTTGCAAGATCAGACTTGGCCCATGACTCTAGTAGGCTGTGACAAGTAGAAGGAAACCATTCCTTTTGAGATTCTTTTTCAGATAGGTAAAGGAGCAATCTGGGAAAACAACAAGTTCACTAGGCTGAAAGAAGTTAAAAAATAACCTTTGCCCCTTTAAAAATATCTGACTATTCTCGATCTTGGTCCCAAGCCTTTTATGGCAGAGAAAGTCCAGCTTGAAGAGCTTGTGGCAAATGGCCACTGGTACCAGAGCTGTTCCCCAGGATTTGTTTATATAATTTCTCTATTTCAGTCACTAAAGAGAAAGAAAAAAAGAATACACGTTCTCTTAAGTCTTGGCCCCCAAGAGACTGGCAGCTTTTTCCTTTCCTTACTGGGAGGCCAAAAGAAGATGCACATATTTAACTGTTCAATATGAAATGTTTGGAATCTCACAGTTCCACTATAGTTTATTAACAACAGTTATTTGCAGAGCACCTACTATGTGTCTGGTAGTTTACATTCTTTATCTTATTTAATTCTCACACTCTAAAAGCTTTGTACTCAAATAATCTCATATGCAAAATGGGAATAAAGTTATTTGCCCAAAGTAACCACAATCAAATGGAAGCGCTAGAATTTAAACCCAGCTTTCTCCTATTCCAAATGCCAGACATTAAAAACACAAAAACAACACAAACCATATTTTACTTTCCTAATTCTAGGCTTGGGATGAAATTATTTTTAAGACTTAAAAAAGTAGCCAATAAATTAGTATAGGTAAACAGCCCTGCTATTTCCTTTGAGCACAGGAAATAAGGATAATTAATATATGATGTTTGAGATGCATAGGGGTAAGGATAATATATGACGATTGAAAAAAAGATAACATAATTAACGGAATAATTCGAAAATCATTCAACTTAGTAAGTTCCATGAAGATGCAACACTCCATGTTAAAAGAAGTTACATGGAATCTCAGAGGAAAAAATATCATTAATATGTAATTTTGGGTGATTAAAGTAATGACTTAAAAAAAAAGAAAAGGTCTGCCATGAAGTTGAGCACAGAAATGGTAACAAGAATAAGGAGAAATCCACAGCAATACTGGAAGCTAGCAGGGATGCCACAAATAGACCAGACCATGAGAAGTTTCTGGAAGATAAAAAACAGATGGGAACAATAGGCAACAAAACCTCAAAACGTCATATGTGAAAGGGGAGACCTCCACAGAAATAAGATTACCTGTAGAACCCAGAATAACTCAAAGACCAGAGGCAATGGGGTTTGGGAGAATGACTGGAACTTGAGCTACTATTATATGAAATTCCAATATATACATAGTTTTTAATGTTTCTGGCCTTTCTCCATTTTAGGCTTTTTTTATTTCTTAAAGTGTCACTATAAAAAAATTAAAAGGTGGGCATATTGTCTTCTTTCTGGAGTATCTAAAACATTTCAGACCTACTTACATAGTTTAGCAATAGATAACCTAACATGTTAAGACTTCACAGTAACCATTTTGTTAGCCATATGTGAAAACCCAAATTGGGCTGTCAAGATGCTACCTTTAATATACTACATTGATAATATCTAAAAAGTAAAAAAGACTAGTTCTTACCTTAGATTGTATTTTTATCTTAGATTTTAATAGAAAATTTTAATTAAGTTAACAACTTAATTCTACATTTAGGAAAGAAATAACTCTAGGGAACCAGAAATCTATCCTTATTTCACAGGGCATAATACCATTATGGTATGGGTACAGAAAAGCAGAATATGCCTGAGTAATGTGAATATAGATCCTGGATGGCCTTTAGGTCTTTAAAATCTCAACTTAAACATAAAAAATTTATATCATTCTCAAAACAAACCTTAGAAAAACCTATAAACCTGTGATCTACATTTTAAACCAACTATAGAGATTCATTTACAAACCTTTGTGAAGTCAGACGGACACCAGCACACAGACGTGACCTCTTGAGAATGACCCAGGAGCACAGTAGGAGGTTGCCAGGGTGTGGAGACCTAGTCCAATCAAAAAGAAACAAGTCAGCAAAGCAATATTAGATTTCCCAGATAGAGGCCTTTGAATTCAGAAGTGTGTCTTAGAGAGCTTTAGGATTGTTACCAAAGGCCACTAGACCTGCCTAGCTATAGTTTGGGGAAAAAAAAAAAAAGATTTCCAATGGGCAATGAAATATTTGTTACTGATCTGGGAAAACACAATGAAAACAGTCAAAATAAGTAAATAACATGAGCTTACACACAAGGATAGTTCTTATTTCATATCAGGACAACCTAGCCATATATATTACCTAGCCATATATATTTTGACTAAAATTCAAGACTGGCATTGTCCCTTATTCCTTAGGTGGTAAACTTTCTGGAAGGATGTTATCCATCCTTAAGTAGTCAACTTGACAACTCAGTCCTGTTTTTACACAGCGCAGACATCTTCAGATCCCTAGTCAGCTACTTCTAGGAACACTAAATTAACTGTGAAACGTGAAGATTTCTGAAACATGCTACCAGCTCTCTTGGGACAAGAGAGCTCTTGGGGAAGAGCTCTCTTGGGTCTTCCTTCCAAAAGAAGACCATCATCTTGTCCCAACAGAGCTGGTCACTAACTTTTACAAAACTCAAAGTTATACTCCTTCATTTTGAGTTGGATAACCTTCATTCTGAAGGGGTATAGACTGTATTTTACATGGCATTTTGGTATCCTTTCTGGAAAAACTTTTTTTTCCTCTAAAACTATATTTCAGTTAATTTTCTGAGAGAAGGTTTGAATTTTCAAGTAAGTGTCACTCATATTTTATTTTAATATGGAAAGAAGGGTCACATTGTACTGTCCTGTACATGTGACTAAGAATCATATTTTTCCATCATCAGATGCCACCAGTTATGTACATTTGACAGCATCATACAGCTGACTCATTCAAGAGATGTCAGTCTCTTTCATAGGCCATGGGAATTAATCAGCACAATAAGGAGTACAAACTCACATAACTATTATTAGCATGTGTTTCAAAACAGCAAGGAGGTTGGGGCTGAGAGAAGTTATTCTCTTTTCATTTTCCTGAGGCTCTGAACCATGGCTCATTTGTATGAAGAAAGTGGAGGTGACTCTGGAATGATTATTTGTGAGAATGACTAAGTAAACTTAATAGATTCCCCAGATTATAGTTAAGAGATCTGACACACTGATTGATAAGGTTATTCAACTCAATCATTAATACTCCTCTCTTGGCTTAAATGGTACATATGCAACAATTCAAAAAGCAAAAGAAGACAAAGAGCAGAGTCTAACTTGTCTTGCTGAGTTAATTAAAATTTATCAGAAAGGAAGCTTTTTCCACATCTACAGGAATCTCACTTACTGTCTACTCCTACAATGGCACAGAGATAATTCATTCTTTCATAAGGTAACATATTTTAGAAAAGACTTTGAAGATCGTCTCTAACTATCCCAGTAGTCACAAAAATTTTCCTTTCCTCCTCCGTTTGGGATGGCCCCAGTCTATTAAGTTTCTCTTCACCCAAGGTCCAAACAGGTCTGGTGCAGCAAATTAGAAGGGAGAGGAAATCCTCAAGTCCTACTGAGCATCCCTGGTAGAAACACATTATTCTCTTCCATTTATTCACCCTGCTTATTGCCTTTAGCTTTTAATTTAATGATATTGGTCCTTTCTCAGTTTCTGTATTATAATACCTAGGAGAACCTAAATGTGTACACCAAGGATTAAAATAAGTTTCAAAAAACCCGCTAAATACCCACCAATAGAATATATGCATATTTTTGCATTTATCTATAGGGTTTCAGAGAAAAAAAGAAACAGACCCATTAGAAAAACATTTTGGAATATGATAACAAGGTATCAATGATGACAGTAAAAGTCTAAGCCAGGCACTTTACATAGCATTAAAAGTGGGGGGAAGGTTCCTCAAAAAGTTAAACAATTATATGACCCAGCAATTCTATTCTTAGGAATAGAATTCTGTTCCTACACTCCCAGGAGAATTAAAAACCTATGTTAAACAAGAACTTATACACAAATGTTTATAGCAGCTTTATTCATGTCAAAAAATGGAAACAGCTCAAATGTCCATCAACTGATGAATGAATAAACAAACTGTGGTCTATCCGCACAATGGCATATTATTCAGTCATAAAAAGGAGTAAGTACTGACACATGCTATAACATGGATGAACCTTGATGATATTATGCTAAGTAAAAGACGTCAGACACAAAATGCTGATTTTGTATGATTCCATTTATATGAAATGTCTAGAATAGCAAATCCATAGAGACTGAATGTAGTTTAGCAGGTGTTGGGGAGGAAGAGGGAATTAGAGAGTGACTGTTAAAGGACACGGGTTTTTTTCTGCTGTGATGATGTTTGGGAATTAGATAGTGGTGATGTTGGGACAACACTGTGATTACAATAGTAACTACTCTATTGTAAACTTTAAAATGACTAAAATGGTGAATTTTATGTTATATGAATTCTATCTGAATAAGGAAAAATGGGAGGAAGGGCGTGTTATGGGTTAAAATGAGAAACTAATGTCTAACATGTTTTTATGAACTTTTATGCTTTGATAGTTTAGGACTATCCTAGGGTATAGTATGACTACTTCAAGAAAGATTCATTTCTTCTAATGAGATTCAGGTGGCTTTTAAATCCTTCATTTTTATTCAAATAAATTTTTATTTATTGTCCCTACATTATTATAAGAACATTATCATAATTACGTAACTTCATTTTTTAAAGCTTCCTTTCCCTTTTAAGTAGGAAGGAGACTATTAAGTCTAAGAGACATTTATATCCATGCATTTTGGAGATGCTCAGACACAGAAGACTGTCCTCTCTTACATATTCTACTTTTTGTAAAATAAAGACTTTAATTCAAGGCACAAAGAATCCCAAAGTTAAATCTCCTAGAACTAAGAAGGTACCTCTAGAAGTAAGTGGCTCTAACCTACAGATGTCATAAAGTTATTTTGTGTACTGAAACATACAAAGAATATCAGCACTTTTCCTCACAAAATCTCTTCTCTGCCCAGTTGGAAACCAAGTCTAATCTTTATTTCTGCCATGAGATCATTTACACTTCCTAAAGTGTCAGGCTCAACGTTTCACCAGTCAGTGGTAGAATGACTATGCCAAATCAGTTTATTTATAACCACTTCGATGCTATTCAGTGGCTATATCAGAAACAAACCAGAGAAAAGAGAATGGGGTGGGGGTGGGACAATAGTTAGGAAATTAAAAAGAAAAGGTATAATACTAAATCTTTTTAAGTCTTGGGCCTCAATATCAGTCCGAATATATTATATTTCCCCTTTGCTGGGCAGTAGTGAGGATTAAAAGGCCATTCTCTTCTGTCTTAAGATACAAAACTCCATTCTATTTTGTTTTCTTGTGCCCATGGGCTTTTGGCTTTTTAGCATAGAAAAAATTCCAATACTTAAGAGAATTCTGACTTTTTGAACACGTAGAAGAGCAATCTAACAGCCTGGATACTCAGCTTGAATGGAATTGCTCTTAAAATACCACTCCTTTTTTTAATCATGGAAAAGAGAAACTGAGCCACCTCACTAGGCAAATTCAAATTTAGGAGGTGCAAGCTTGCCAGGATCTCAAATATCAGAGCCTGTACAGCAAGTTATGTGTGGACAGGCAGAAGAACATCACGTCTGAACCACGTCATTCAACACTGACATGTGACCCAGCCTAGGAATTAAAAAACGGTAACCCATGTATGTGGTAGCCACTGATTCGTTGTCTGAAAATGGCTTAGAAACAACGGCCAACTATATTTAGTGTATATCTTTAAAGGCAGGAAGTATTCCCACAACCTTCATTCCCTGAAACAAAATTTTAAAAAGGCCTTTGCGCTAGAGAAGAGGAAGGAACTTAAAGAATTGTCAAGAAAACTTTACACACATACACATAATATATAATTGTATACATAATTATGTATATATAAAATTTAAAAATTTATTAAGAATTTAAAAACTATCAAAAAGCTATACAACACACATGTAATTGTATACATAATTATGTACATATAATTAAAACTTAATTAAGAATAATTTAAAAAGAATGATCAATACATAAGTATTTTTTGAATTATTCTTATATGCTTATTGTGATGTTTGAAAAAAATTTTTTTTTTTTTTAACAAGAAACAAACTTTAAAAGATACAGACCTGTGGTAGGAATAAAATCCTCTAGTTAAGTTGGGAGCCAAAGTGGAGAAGGAAACATAGGCAAGACAGTGAGCAAAGAAGAAAGGAAAAAGGTAGCAAAATAAGCATTAAGACCAAATTTGAAACTGAAAATTTTAAATATAAGACAGAGCATTAGTGCCAGCGACATAACATTTTAAAGTTAAAATCTCAAGTAAGAAGAATATTATAAAGAGGAAACTCCATCTTGTGATGGAGTCAAGTATATACTTTATAGGCATTTAAAAATATAATAAAACAAAGAAATATGCTTGTAGAAAAAGGCAGGCCCAACATAGAAGCATCTTGGATAGAGCAACATCTCCATCCTGTGACTATTTAGGATATTGTTAGTAAAATTTTAATAAAGTAGTGTTGCATTTTCGCAACTCCAGTTATATAGAAATCACTTTTCTTTTGTACTTCCCTCAGGATTGGAAGAAACTAAGCTGAAGAATTATGCTTCATACTAAACAGGTTTTACCCCTGTCCTAAAAAAAATTAGCAATATTACTTTCTAGAGCTTGGCAGGATAAAGAATGATATAACTTTCTAAAGAATGATATAACTTTCTCTTGAGAAGGGATTTGATACTATCAGAACTATGGGATCTATGAAGTTTTAGACGTTATGACTTTAAAACCCAAAATATGTGAACTCTAATCATCCAATTCACTGATGTCAAAGACATTTATGAAGTTACAGGGAAATCTAGAAGATAACTAATTCTTAGTCATGGGTAAACAATGCCTTAATGATCATTCTCTGAATTCCCAGAACATTTCCATAATTAATTATTCCTTCAAGAGACATTTTTCAGTAATAAGCAACTGCTACCTGTTGTGTAACATTTTTATTTTCTCCACTGGACTTCAAATGGACAGCTCTAAATTTCTTAGCTTACAGTAGACACTTTAGAATTACTGTTATTAAAAAAGTTACTTAAAAGATTATTGGCCAGGCATGGTGGCTCACGCCTGTAATCCCAGCACTTTGGGAGGCCGAGTTAGGCGGATCACGAGGTCAGGAGATCAAGACCATCCTGGCTAACATGGTGAAATCCTGTCTCTACTAAAAATACAAAAAAAATTAGCCGGGCATAGTGGCGGGCACCTGTAGTCCCAGTTACTCGGGAGGCTGAGGCAGGAGAATGGCGTGAACCCGGGAGGCAGAGCTTGCAGTGAGCTGAGATTGTGCCACTGCACTCCAGCCTGGGCGACAGAGTGAGACTCCATCTCAAAAAAAAAAAAAAAAAAAAGATTAGTAAATAATGCTATTAAATATATAAAAATCTGATAAAGCAGCCATATCTACTTTAGTGGCCTGAAGATCAGCTACTTGTAAGGAGAGAATAAAGAATAAATTAATCATAAAAATATTTTTGAGTTTCTGTTTTGTGCAAGGCTCCATGGGTGATTCAAGAACAGGATCCTAGGGATCAAAATACTGTATTCTGAACGAGAGTTTGAAAACATAGGGCAGCAAGTCAGTATAGCATGTTTTCCAGGATGCAGGACAAAGTAGTTAAGTTTCTTACCACCCTCTGAATTCTCAATTTCCTAATAATTTGTGAAACAGAGGATACGAATTGTCAATTTCTGACAAGCTATGGCCCTGCAAGTGTCATACATTCTGTAGCAAAGTAAGGTTTCAGTTATACTAAGAGCCAAGAGCAACCTTTACTAAATATCTGATGCAGGAATAGTATAGCATGTGGTTACATTAAACTTACCTCATATTGGACAGAACAAATATTTGCAAGAATACTTTAGTCTAACACTTGTGGGTGAAGTTTAGCAACTTACCTTCCATATGTAGGCAGCTTCATCACTTGAGCCACTGACTAAAAACTGGTCATCTGGACTAAGGCTGGATTTTACATAAAAGGTAGAGTTCTGGTGTCCATTGAAAATAGCCACTGCCAGAGGAAAAAAACCAAATTTCTTGGCTCTTGTTATTTCTAGTGGTCAAATGGATATAGACAGCATATATATTTTAACAAGTTTTATCACTGTATTGCCTATTGAAGCAGATGATCTAGCTTTATCCATCAAATACAAGGGAACTGGACATTGGCAGAAAAATGAAACCCTAGAAGGAAGCTTTATATTAGATCCAATCTCATGAACTCAGTCTGCGTACTTGGTATGAAAATGGTGATATCAAGAGAAAAAAATCTGATGGAAAACATTCCTTAAAAAAAGAATCCAGCCAATGTCCAACTTGCAATAAAATGCCTTTATAAGACCCTCTCTCTCTAGCCCAGGGTAGGATTTTTTCCACTGCATAATATATTCATCTAATTTCCCCTTAGACTTCAGGCCTCTTGAGGATAAATTTTATATCTTACTTTTTCCTCACTAGACTTTATAGTGCTTTGAACAGAGTAGATCCTCAAACATTTGTTCCATGAAAAGGAAAAAAAAAAATCAGTGAAAAGTATCATTTGAGTTCTGGTTAAAACTTACTAATAGCTTATCTGGGATGTGAGAATCATTTTAATCCAGCACTTTAAGTAGGCTGAATGGTGGAAGAGCTAGTGGGGTAAACTATGTTTATATGTACTAGATTAGGCACTAGACTAGGTTTAGCCTTCTCACTCTCAATGGCAAAAGGGCAGGTAACCCAATCTAGCATATGTTCTTGACAGGTTCTTCTATCTTAAGAAGGTCAAAACCTGAGGCCTCTGACATCAGAACACTACTAGGAAATACAAGAGAAAAATCTCAATTATTGGAGAATTTAAGGATACTTTTAGGCAGGAAAAAACAATCACACTCCAGAGAAAAAAGTATTAGTAGGGGACTTAACAGCTTTCCGTAAGTGCTCACAGGAATCTCTTCCATTTTCTAGAATAAAGCTGGAAAAGAACTTTGCATTTATAGCTTTAAAGGAAAAAGCTACGCAGGCATAGCAAATACTCCTCACATCAGACATTTTTACTGTGAAAGTGAGGCAGGATATGCATCAATTTGTATACACCTATTATCACTGCAAAATATACAAGCTCCTTTATTCTGAACATTGTTCTAAAATTGTAATTTTTAATCTTCCTCAACTCTCAACCATGAATGGAAAACTCTAGCCTGAATTTCCCACTACACCTGTAAGTATTTATTGCCCTCTGCTGGTCTAAGAAAGGCTGGTATGATATGCACTGTAAATGTTTAAACCTTGCTAAAAATCCTCCTAAAATGTATGTTGCCTTTAATGAGCTCAATTTAATCTTGCTTTGGTGATCTGGGCTCTTAAAGTACTTCAAAGTCATCCTTATGAACATATAAACACCATAATACAAAGCATGGTAGATCAAGTATCGAATCCAAGATTGATTCAGAAGTTTTGAAAAGGACAAGTAATTACAAGACGTTACACACACACACACACACACACACACACACACACACACACACACGGCTGTCATTCAATTTTTTTTTTTTTTTTTTTGAGACAGGATCTTACTCTGTCACTCAGGCTGGAGTGCAGTGGCAAGATCATGGCTCAATGAAGACTCAAACCTCCCAGGCTCAAACAATCCTCCTACCTCAGCCTTCCAAGTAGCAGGACTACAGGTGCGTGCCACCACATCCAGCTAATTTTTTGCATCTTTTTGTCAAGATGGGGTTTCACCATGTTGCCCAGGCTGGTCTCAAACTCCTGGGCTCAAGCGATCTGCCCAGGAGTTTGAGGTTTATAAACCCAGGGCTTGGGTTTATAGGTGTGAGCCACCATGGCCAGCTGTCATTCAATTTTTAAGGAACAAATCGATCTATTAATCTATCTACCTATCTATCCATCTGAGCAAATGAAATTAAATAGAAGCACAGAAAAGGTTTACTAAATTATTAGCGAAGTGTTGGACAGCAGGACACTAAACTCAAGGACCTTTTCAGTGCCACACTGTAGCAAAAATTTTACAGAAAGAGCTCTTGTACATCTGATAATATAATCAGGATTAGGCTTTATCTTTCAAGGAAAGATGTTGAAAAGTCTATTTTATTTGACTAACTAAATTAGCAGTTCTCCAAGCTCAGATTCCATTAAGGAAAATAGCAAAAGAAACACCTCTTCCCTTTTCTAAATACTATTGCTCCTGTTTAGAGAAAACCAGACCCAGTGCAAAGCATCACAAATGCGGACTATGATGCTGCCACCGATACTAAAGTCCTAATAAGATTGCTTGGGGTGATCTTTGGAAACTTCTGTAAGATCTCAGCTAAAATGACAAGTTCTGGGCCGGACATGGTGGCTCACACCTATAATCCCAGCACTTCGGGAGGCTGAGATGGGCGGATCATGAGGTCAGGAGTTTGAGACCAGCCTGACCAAGGTGAAACCCCGCCTTTACTAAAAATACAAAAATTAGCCAGGCCTGGTGGCGGGCGCCTGTAGTCCCAGCTACTTGGGAGGTTGAGGCAGGAGAATAGCGTGAACCCAGGAGGCGGAGGTTGCAGTGAGCTGAGATCGAACCACTGCACTCCAGCCTGGGCAACAGAGTGAAACTCCATCTCAAAAAAAAAAAAATTATATATGTATATATATATATATAAATAAAACAAGTTCTCTACTTGAGATTTCTTGTTTATCAGCACATTTCACTTTAGTGGAAACTGGGTAACTCTGAGGATTTGTTATGGAATTCAAAGTGTTTTTGAAAGATCTATAGATGAGGAATAACCAGGCTAAGATGTTGCTTAAGAAATTGATGTTCTTAAAAATAACGTAACCCAAATAACTCTCTTAAAGCATGCCTGAGGCTGGTGATTTGGAAGAGGGAGGGGAGAGGATTAAAAAAAAGAGGAAAGCATGCTTGAGAAACTTGGGTTTTCTTTTAAAAACTATCATTTATTTATTAGTTTTAGTTTTAAGTATCAGATTCTATTTTTAAAGTTTTGAGGGAAAAAAAAAGGTTAGGCTGGGGAAAACATCTAGAAATAAAAGGGCCTCTAACATTAAGGAGAAGGCTGAGGTAGGCTGAAACTATTTTGGGGGTCTGAAAAATTCAGCCCCCTAATTTTAACCAGCAGCCCCTAAAGAGGACAAAAGCTGAGCAGAAACACTTTATCTACTCCACAGCTTATTAAACCAAAAATTGAGAGAATTCTAAATATAGGCCAAAAGGCATAATTTCAGGAGATACTCTCTGTTAAAATAAAATTAAGTCACCATGTAAAGCACGATTCAGCTTACTTATGAAATCATCACAAGGAATGGTACACTTATGAAATTATCACTGGATGTAATCAAAGATGCCAAAGTCCTCATATGGCTTAATAAGTTCAGTTTAGAAGAAAACCCATTAAATTATCATTACCAAAAAAAGCCCATAATGGTTTCCTGGTAAGAGAATTTGAATGACTAATATCTTACCTGGAGAAGTCTTCAACCCAGTCATATTAAACATGTAGATGTTATCATCTGTGCAATTAGCAAATAAAGTAGAGCCAGTGGAATCCAAAATCAGACTTGAATATCCTGGAAAAAGGAAACTTAAGTTAGCATGTCCTGATGATGGTGAGTAGATGTGAGGTTAAAATGTAGAGACAAAAATAGATCATTTCATAAGAATCATCATCAGAAGTCTTTGTCCCCAAAATATACACAAACCAAAAACATTCTTCTGAGTTTTTATCTTTTGAACTTCACATATTAGAATTTTTCATATCAATGTTACTGGAAACTAGCCTTTTTTTTTTTAAACAAAAATTCGTATCTCCCCAAAAGACCTATACAAAGGCTTACCAAGTTTTCGAGTGCTGCTACCTGGGTACAGGAAAGACTTGGATGCTATGGGTTCTTGTCGATAAGCAGTATAATTCTTACGTAAATCCCATACTTTGATTATCCTAAAAACCAAGGCAAATAAATATTTTGTAGACCTTCTTCCAACCCCAAACAACTTCAATTACACTAAATGTGAAATGACTTTTAATCTAACTCCTCTGGCACATTAATTAGGTACAGTAAGGATACTTCATTGGGAAACAAATTAAAGTATCTTATACTGTTGTCTCCAATATCAGGCTTATAATTCTGACAGAACGGAAACAGATGTGATTTGACCCAGTGATGGGTTACTGGAGTTTACTCTAAGGGAACGGAAAAGGAAGATGAAGGCTGAGTGCCAATAGTAATTGTTCCATTGTTTTTAGAAAAAACACTTCCTAAGCCTTTAATATTCTGCATATATCCTTTGATATCATAAGTAGCAAGTTCTGTCCCTGTGGTTATATCTCCATACATAACTCCTTAAATAATCTAAACAAATTGTTCTGTGAAATAAAGTATTTTTTCATTTCATCTATTGAGATAATTGTCTTAATCCTCTACTTCTAGCATGAAGACAACTTGAAAACACAGACCTGATATGAAATGACAGTATTCTTGGAAACAAACAGAGCAACCTTTAGATAATCCTTCATTCCTGCCTGAGAATTTGGTTCAGAGGGTTTTAGTGCCCAGAGGACACAATGGAAATCCTAGTTTGGTAAGCCATCATCTTTTAAATTAAAAATTTTAAGCGAAGGATGCCTTGAGAGATATAATAGGAAGGAAGCTTAAAAAGAAAGAGTCTCCATTTGCAAAGAATTAATATTCTACAATGCAACCAACCAACAAGCATCACAGAACAGACTTATTTGGAAGCCAAGAATTCAGACTAATCATGGATGACAGGTATGTGAAAGTCATTAGACCTTACTATCATCAATCTAGTTAGATTACTCTCAGAAATGTCAATTACATCCCCAGAATCAGATTTCTTCTTTTAGGATATTCTTAAACCTGAAAAAGACAAAACCCAAAGTAACAGAAATTTTACTCTTCAAAATGAGAATTAGTGACTAAATTATATTGCATAAGGCAAGCAAGCTACCCAGCCAGCTCCTTTTCTAAGATAGCAACAGCAGCTACCACTGCTCTTATGTGCTAGACAATGTGCTAAGCGTGACATATCTATTCTTTCATTTAATTATCCAGCAAGAGTCCTTCACCTAGGTATTTTCCAGTGTGATCTATACTTCCTTTTCTCAGTTGGGGTACTTGCTATGTTGACAGCTGAAAGCACACACATTCAATTATAATGAGACTATGTGACTGACTCATCACAGCTCATAAAAAAGATCTTGTCGGAAGAAAAAAGAAATAGACTCTTACCCATCCACAGCTCCTGCTGAGACTAAGGTATTCTCGTCTTGAAAGAGGACCACAGTAACACTTTGTTGGAAATCCTGATAGCACAAGAAAAGAAAAAGAAGAAGATTCTATCTTGGGCATCATAATCTTTACCATCAAGAGAACAAGGTGCTAAAAAACAACTTTTCTCCCCAGACTGGCTTAGATGATGTCTTCTCTAATAATCTCAATCAGGTATATATGCTAACCAAGAGGTAATTTTAGCAAGGATCATTAAGTTTTAGTATACAGTGTTAATATTTCCACTTATACTCAAAAAACAAACTGGTGACTAAAAGATTTTGCTTGTCTGAGCCTACTGCATCTACTTAGACTCAGCCCTACTAATAGGCTGTGTGTATCCTTAGGAAACTTATTTAACTTTCTTGTGCCAGTTTAATCTCTAAAATGTTGCTGTCTACCTAGATTATCATATAGGAGTATCAAAAGAATTATGAATAAAAGATTATTACATGCCCTGAAAAAGAGGCCCAGTGGAGTCGTACCTCCTAACTGCTATTACTTAACAAGTTATCTTGGCTCAGAATCGGATTAAATGTCTGAAATGTTACTCGTTTTAACTTCATATGGCCTCCACTATCTGCTTCCATTCATGCTTGTGTCCTGTTCACAGTGTATAGTTTTAAGTCTTAATGTCTTAGCAGTCATACTTCCCCCAAAATATTAACTTGTACCCTACACACCAGGAATATGAAAAAAAAATTACATTAAAGTGAGAAAAAGAGCAATTTTTTAAAGAAAAAGGATATATTATGGGCATTGTTTGAGCTCTGACTGTAAGTTATTAGAGTGGTACTATGTTCTACCCATGTGTTTCTCAATATATTTAACAGTATTTTGTCAAATGCTTAAAAATAAGCTGGCCGGGCGTGGTGGCTCACATCGGTAATCCCAGCACTTTGGGAGGCTCACGAGGTCAGGAGATCGAGACCATCCTGGCTAACACGGTGAGACACCGTCTCTACTAAAAATACAAAAAATTAGCTGGGCGTGGTGGCGGGCGCCTGTAGTCCCAGCTACTCGGGAGGCTGAGGCAGGAGAATGGCGTGAACCCGGGAGGCAGAGCTTGCAGTGAGCCAAGATCGCGCCACGGCACTCCAGCTTGGGTGACAGTGAGACTGTCTCAAAACAAAAAACATATTTTTCTGTAGTTTGTATTACGAAAACAACAGGTATTCTTTCCCCTTAGAAAACTGCATCACAGTACTTAATATGCTTCTTCAAACTACTCCTCCCCCACTTTTCCTTATGAATTCCACTATACTATAGGGGTGTGTGTGTGTGTGTGTGTGTGTGTGTGTGTAGAGAGATTTTTAGGGATGAGTAAGGTGAATTTTTAACATGTGCCTCAGGCAACTCTGATGCACACAGTATTTGAAGTGATGGCTATCTCAATTATGTATGATCATTATACATAGTGTACCCCCCAAAATATGTCCAATTATGTTATCAATTTTTAAAAATGTAGATATTGAAATTTTAAAAAAAATCATCATTTTCTGCTTAATGGCATGAGACATCTTATGTTTAATTCAATCTAATTCTTTAAAACCAAAATAAATTTAAAGATATTTATCAACGAGGCTACATATAATATTTTAATTCCATCAATAATATAGGTAAATGGCATTATAATTCAGAACTAAAAATTAGAATTTGAGAACCACAAATGTAGGTACTGAATAAGCAATAAACCACTGATATCAAATGAGAATCATGAAGATTCTCATTCACTTAATCAATAGCCTCCCATTTATTCTATCCTACAGATAAGATCTGCACGCATGTATACATCTGTAAAATCTTACCACAGAAGGAGCAAGTCCTTTTGAATTCTGTTTCTTCTTGGGTTTTGAAGGGGTTTGCTTGTCTGAAGTATTGTGAGCTCCACTGATTTGATTCACTTGCCTATAAAACCCATCTGAAAGATATTCCAAGGAAATTTAGGTTTCAGGATTCTTACATGCTGAATATAACATGTGTACATAAAACTTCAACATTAAGTAATTTTTCACCAAGTTGGTGAAATTAGAAGCCAGCAGAGCCAGCTGCACTACATCTCCTGTGGTGAGACTATAATGTATAAAAAGGGAGAGATGTTTATAACAGCTTTAATAATTGCCCAAACTTGGAAACAACCAAGATGTCCTTCAGTAGGTGAATGGATAAACTGTGGTTCATCCAGACAATGGAATATTATTCAGCACTGAAAAGAAATGAGCTTGATAGCCATAAAATGACATGGAGGAAATGTGACTGTGGGAAGTAATAAGACCAGTGGTTGCCAGGGCTTAGAGGGAGGTAGGGACGAATAACTGGAGCACAGAGGATTTCTAGAGTAGTGAAACTATTGTGTATGATGCTACAATGGTGGACGCATGCCATTACACATTTGTCAATATCCACAGAATGTGTAATACTAAGAATATATAACACTGATGTAAATTATAAACTCTGAGTGACAACATGTGTTGACATAGGTTAACTGATTATAACAAATGTATCACTCAGGCATAGGATGTTGTCAGTGGGGAAGCCTGTGTGTGGGCAGGGCAGGGGCTATATGGGAACTGTACTTTCTGCTCAGTTTTGCTGTGAACCTAAAACTGCTCTACAAAATAAGGTTTATTAAAATTTTTCTAAATAATTTTATTATTTATTTCAAAATAGCTAGAAGAATGGGAGGCCGAGGCAGGCAGATTGCCTGAGGTCAGGAGTTCCAGACCAGCCTGGCCAACATGGTGAAATCCTGTCTGTACTAAAAATACACAACTAGCCGGGCGTGGTGGCATGCACCTGTAATCCCAGCTACTTGAGAGGCTGAGGTAGGAGAATTACTTGAACTTGGGAGGTGGAGGTTGCAGCGAGATGAGATCACGCCACTGCACTCCAGCCTGGGTGACAGAGTGAGACTCCATCTCCAAAAAAAAAAAAAAACAAAAAACAAAAAACAAGAAACAAAAAACTGGAAGAGAAGAATTGTAATATTCCCAACACAAAGAAAAGATAAATGTTTGAGGTGATGGATATCCCAATTACCCTGATTTTATCATTTAATGTTCTATATATGTATCAAGATATCACATATACCCCCCAAAATATGTAGAACTATGTTATCAATTTTTTAAAATGCAGACACAAAAAAAAATTTTAATAAATCAACTAAAAGTGAACAGTGAGATAATCATCATTGTCTGCTTAATGGCATCATGAGATAACCATGAGCTTATGTTTAATTCAATCTAATTCTTTAAAATCAGGCCAGGCCTGGTGACTCACGCCTGTAATTTCAGCACTTTGGGAGGCCAGGGTGGGCAGACCACTTGAGGTCAGGAGTTTGAGACCAGCCTGGCCAACACAGTGAAACTCCATCTCTATTAAAAAAATACAAAAATTAGCTAGGCGTGGTGGCGGGTGCCTGTAATCCCAGCTACTCAGGAGGCTGAGCTACAGGAACTGCTGGAACCCAGTGGGTGGAGAGTGCAGTGAGCCAAGTTCACGCCACTGCACTCCAGCCTGGGTGACAGAGACTCCATCTCAAAAATAATATTAATAATAATAAAAAAATTAAAAAAATTCTTAAAAACCAAAATAAATTTAAAGACATTTACCAGTGAGGCTGCGTATTAATATTTTTAAGTGCATCAATAATGTGGGTAAATGGCATTATAATTCAGAAGACAATATGAGATAAATACATGAGTGTAATACTTGTAACAATGACTAAGATCCTGAGATCTGGAACAGTGAGCAGAAATGGGGAATTATGAGTACATGCCCCCTGGTGGTAAGCAGATGAAATCACTAACTCTTTCACTCAAAATTAAGTACAGGGTAATCCCAAATCTCTTAAAATTAAAATAGATCTAGATAACCTTTTTTGTTGCACCTGGTATCCCAGACCATAATGTTGCCATCTCTTCCACCTGTACAGAATACAGCTGTGGGGAAATAAACAGATTATTAAGAGGTTAACAAAACCAGTCAATGACACATATATTTCAATTTAAATTTCCTAGACTATCTATTATGTGCTAGGTATTGTATCTGGCACTGGAGATCAAACATTTAAAAATATATGGCTCAATAACAAATAGGAAAAAAGATTACGAAGAGCTTGAGATGCTAATTTTGAACCAAAACTTTATAGAATCACCCGTTAATTTTTAAAACCCATATAAAGTATATAGTACAGTTGTAGTAAGAATAACAATCAAGAGTCAAAATACAGAGTGCTTCTTATTCTAAATGTTAGCTACTATCCCACGTGTTTTATAAAAATTATCTCAACCCTTGCTATCAACCTTATTAAGTAGGTACCAAGAGAGGCACAGAGAGGATAAGTAACTTGTAAAGGTATTCCTGGCAGTATGAATCCAGAGCTTACACTCCAAACCTCTAAACTGTATTGGCTCAGTATAAAAATATGGACCAGATCCGTATGAAGTTTGTAAAACAGGTTGCCTCTGGGATGCAATGAGATTGGAGAAGGCACTATAGGAGAACTTCAATTTATCTGTAATGTTTTATTCTTTAAAATTAAGCCAGAAAAAAACCCTGCTTCCTTTGTGAAAGAGTGAGCACTTAAACTAATCCACTTCCATTAGTTGTAAATGGGATAAAACACAAAAACGGCTACCTGAGGGCTCTGTGGAAACTGAATGAAAACATGCAATTTTTCTTACTGATACATAATATTTTACATATTTATGGGGTATATGTGATATTTTGATGCCTGCATAGAATGTGTTATGATCAAGTCAGGGTATCTGGGGTATCCATCACCTTGAGTATTCATCATTTCTATGTGCTGGGAACATTTTAAGTTCTCTCTTCTAGCTGCTTGAAATATACAATCATTTGTAAGGTGACAATAGTCAGGTATCGAACAATGGAACTTATATCTTCTATCTAACTTTATGCTTGTATCCATCAAGCAACCTTTCTTCATTCCCCCCTCACACCCACTCACTTTCCAGCCTCTGGTTATTTATCATTCTACTCTCTACCTCCATGATACTGTTTTAGCACCCACATATAAGTGGGAACGTGAAATTTATCTTTCGTGCCTGGCTTATTTAACATAATGTTGATGTGAATGACATTTCCTTATGGCCAAATAGTATTCAATTGTGTATATACTACATTTTAAAAACTTCTATTTGTTCGTTAATAGGTTGATTCCATATCTTGGCTATTGTGAATAGTGTTGCAATAATGTGACTGCAGTTATTCCTTTGATACAGTTTTTCTTTGGATCGATACCCAATAGTGAGACTGCTAGATCAATGGTAATTCTATTTGTGTTTTTTTTTTTTTTTGAGAAATCTGTTTTCCATAGTGGCTGGACTAATTTACATTTCCACCAACAGTGTACAAGAGTTCTCTTTTCTCCACATCCTTGCCAGCATGTTTTGTTTAATAATAGCCATTCTAACTGGGTTAAGATGATATCTCACTGTGGTTATTAGTCATGTTGAGCAGTTTTTCACTTACTTGTTGGCCATTTGTATGTCTTCTTTCACGAAATGTCTATTCATGGTCTTTGCCTACTTTTTTTTTTTTTGAGACAGGATCTCACTCTATCACTCAGGCTGGAGTACAGTGGTGTAATCACCGCTCAGGGCTTGGTGATCCTCTCATCTCAGCCCCACCAAGTAGCTGGGACTACAGTAGTACACCACCATGCCCAGTTAATTTTTTTGTATTTCTTTGTAGAGACAGTTTTATCACATTGCCCAGTCTGGGTTTGCCTACTTTTTAATATTTTGTCTTTTCTACTGTTGAGTTGTTCGAGTTCCTTGTATACATTCTACATATTATTCCCTTATCAGATAAATAGTTTGCAAATACTTCCCATTCAAAAGGTTTTGGCATGCAGAAGCTTTTTAGTTTATAGTCTAGTTTATCTATTTGTTCTTGTTGTCTATGCTTTTGAGTTCTTGGCCATAAAATCTTTGCCTAAACCAATATCCTGAAGTGTTTTCCCTATGTTTTCTTCTAGTAGTTTTATTGTTTCAGGTCTTACATTTAAGTCTTTATAATCCATCTTGATTTTTTTTTTTTTTGAGACTGAGTCTCACTGTGTCAACCAGGGTGGAGTGCAGTGGTGCTATCTTGGCTCACTGCAATCTCTGCCTCCTGTGCTCAAGCGATTCTCATGCCTCAGCCTTCCAAGGAACTGGGACTACAGGCACGCCTACCACGTCAAGCTAATTTTTTGTATTTTAGTAGAGGTGGCGTTTTGCCATGTTGCCCAGGCTGGTCTTGAACTCCTGGGCTCAGGCAATCCACCTGCCTTGGCCTCCCAAAGTGCTAGGATTACAGGCATGAGCCACCATGTCCGGCCTATCTTGATTTTCTTTAATATAGTGAGATAGAGGTACAGTTTCATTCTTCTGCATGTGGATACCCAGTTTTCCCAGCACCGTTTATTGTATGTTCTTGGCACCTTTATTGAAAATCAATTGGCTGTAAATATATGGATTTATTTCTGAATTCTCTGTTCTGTTCCATTGGTCTCTGTGTCTGTTTTTATGCCATGCTGTTTTAGTTATTATATTAGCTATATTCTTTTTGCTTAGGATTGCTTTGGCATTTGGGTTCTTTTTGGCTCCACATAAATTTTAAGATTGTTCTTTCTACTTCTGTGAAAAATGATGTTGGTATTTTGATGGGGATTGCACTGAATCTGTAGATTGCTTGGGGTAGTATGGCCATTTTAAAAATAATAATTTTTCCCATCCATGAGCATGAGGTCTCTTTCCATTTGTCTCCTCTTCAATTTCTTTGATCAGTGTTTCATACTTTTCCTTGTAGAGATCTTTCACTTCTGGCTAAATTTATTCCTAGGTGCTTTATTTTTTTGTAGCTATTGTAAATGGGATTGCCTTCCTGATTTCTCTCTCAACTAATTCATTATCGATGTATAGAAATGCTATTTTTTTTGTATGTTGATTTTTTATACTGCAACTTTTAATGAATTTATCAGATCTGACGTTTGTTTTTTTTTTTATAGAGTCTTTAAGTTTTTCTAGATATAAGATCATAACATCAGCCAAGGAAAATATGACTTCTTTTCCAATTTGGATACTTTTTACTTCTTTCTCTCATCTGATTGCTCTGGGTAGAACTTCCAGTACCATGTTGAATAGGAGTGGTGAAAAGTGTGCGTTCTTGTCTTGTTCCAATTCTCAAGGGAAAGGCTTCCAGCTTTTTTCAATTCAGTGTGGAGTTAACTGTGAGTCTGTCATATATAGCCTTTTTGAGATATGTTCCTTCTATGCCTAGTTGGTTGAGTTTTTTAATTCGGAGGGGATGCTGAATTTTATCAAATTATTTTTCTGTATCTACTAAAATGATCATATGGTTTTTGTCCTTCATTCTGTTGATGTGATGTATGTATCATGTTTATTGATTTGTGTATGTTGAGCTATTCTTGCATTCCTGGGATAAATCCCACTTGATCATGGTGTATTTTTTTTTTTTTTTTTAATGTGCTGTTGAATTCAGTTTGCTAGTATTCTGTTGAGGATTTTTGCATCTACGTCCATATGTTCTGTAGTTTTTTTGTGTGTGTCCTTGTCCTTGTCTGGTTTTGGTATCAGAATAATGCTGGCCTTGTAGAATGAGTTAGGGAGAATTTCCATCTTTTTCAATTTTTGGAATAGTTTGAGGAGAACTGGTGTTAGTTCTTTAAAAGTTTGGTAGAATTCAGCAGTGAAGCCATCTGGTCCTGAAGTTTTCTTTGTTGGAAGACTTTTTATTATTGCTTTGATCTTGTTACTATTGATTTGATCAGGTTTCCTATTTCTTTCTGATTCAGTCTTGGTAGGTTGTATGTGCCCTGTAATCTATTCATTTCCTCTAGGTTTTCTAGTTAGTGTATAGTTGTACACAATAGTTTCTGATGATCTTTTGTATTTCTGTGTTATCAGTTGTAATGTTTCCTTTTTCATTTCTGATTTTATTTAAGACCATCTTTCTTTTTTTTCTTGGTTATTCTAGCAAGTACTTTATTGATTTTGTTTATCTTTTCCAAAAACCAACGTTTTGTTTTGTTGACCCTTTTTCTTGTTTTTTTAAGTCTCTATTTTATTTAGTTCTGCTCTATTTATTATTTTCCTCTATTAATTTGGGGTTTGGTTTGTTCTTGCTTTTCTAGTTCCTTGAGGTACATTGTTAGATTCTTTTAAAGTCTTTCTACTTTTTTGGTATAGGTGCGTATTGCTATAAATTTTTTCCTCTTAGTACTGCTTTTATTGTATCCCATGGGTTATGGTATGTTGGGTTTCAACTTTCATTTGTTTCAAGAATTGTAAAAATTTCCTTCTTAATTTCTTCCTTGACCCAAGTCATTCATAATCATACTGCCTAATTTCCATGTATTTGTAGTTTCCAAACTTCCTTTTGTTGTTGATTTCTAGTTTTATTCCATTGTGGTCTGAGAAGATTCCTGATATTATTTCAATTTTTAAAAATTTGTTGAGACTTGTTTTGTGTCTTAACATGTGGTCTGTCTTGGAGAATATTCTGTTTGCTGATGAGAAGAATGTGTGTTCTGTAGCCGTTGGATGAAATGTTCTGTAAATATCTGTTAGGTTCATTTGGTCTAATGTGCAGTTTAAATCCAATTTTCTTTCTAGATATCTGTCTAATGCTGAGTGGGGTGGCTGAAGTCCTCAACTGTTATTGCACTGGAGTCTCTCCCTTTAGATCTAATAGTATTGGCTTTATATATCTATGTGCTCCAGTGTTAGGTATATACATGTTTAGAATTGATATATCCTTTGGCTGAACTGATTTATCATCATAGAATAACCTTCGTTTCTTCTTACTGCTTTTGACATAAAGTCTGTTTTATCTGATGTAACTATAGCTATTCTTGCTTGCTTTTGGTTTCCATTTGCATGTAGTATCTTTTTACATTCCTTTATTTTCAGTTTATACGTGTCTTCACAGGTGAGATGCATTTCTTGTAGGCAGCATATAATTAGGTCACATTTGTCTATTTGCTCAGTCTGTACCTTTTAAATGGAAAGTTTAACATGTTTACATTCAATGTTATTGATATGTGAAGGCTTATTCCTAACTTTATTGATTGACTTTTGGTTGTTTTGTATATCCTTTGTTCCTTCCTTTCTTTGGTACTTTTTATCATTGTGGTTTCATGGTATTCTGTAGTGGTAACATTTCAGTCTTTCCTCTTTCTTGTTTGTGTGTTTGCTTACCAGTAGTTTTTATATTTTCTTGTGTTTTCATGACAGTAGATATTGCTCTTCACTTCCCGGTATAAGACTCCTTTTAGTATTTTTTGTATGGCCCATCTACTGGTGATTAATTTCCTCAGCTTTTGCTTGTTTGGGAAAGACTTTATTTCTCTTTTATTTATGAAGGATAATTTTACTGGGTGTAGTATTCTTGGGTGGCAGGTTTTTTTTTTTTTCTTTAAGCAGTTGAATATATCATCTAATTCTCTCCTGAACTATAAGATTTCTGCCGAGAAATCTGCTGTTAGGTCTGATGGGGTTTCTTTTATAGGTGACTAGATGTTTTTTCTCTGCTTTTAGAATTTGCACTTTGTCTTTGACTTTTGAGTTTGACTACAATGTGCCATGGAAAAAAAACCTTTTTGAATTACATCCATGTGGGGATCTTGGAGCCTCCTGTATGTGGATATATAAATCTCTTGCTAGACTTGGGAAGTTTTCACCTATTATTTTGTTAAATAGGCTTTCTAACCCTTTCATTTTATCTTTGCCTTCTGGGACACTGAAAATTCATATATTTGGCCACTTTATAGTGTCCCATATGCCATGAAAGCTTTAGTCATTCATCTTTATTATTTTTTCTCTATTTTTGTCTGACTAGGTTATTTTAAAAGATCTTCAAAACATCTTCAAGTTCTGGGATTCTTCTGCTTGATCTAGTCTATTGTTGAAGCTTTGAAAGGTATTTTATATTTCATTAAATGAATTCTGTAGTTCCAGAATTTATCTCTATTTTATGATACCTATCTCTTTGGTAGATTTCTCATTCATTTCCTTAATTATTTTTCTGTTTCTTTGTATTGTCTTTCAGAATTCTCTTGTCTCTCACTGAGCTTCCTTAGTATCAATATTTTGGATCATTTTTCCAGGATTTTGAGAATTCCTTTTTGATTGGGATTTGTTGCTGAAGAATTACTGTGTTCCTTTGGATGTGTCACATATCCTTGCTTTTTGATTTCTCTGTGTTTTTATGTTGACATTTGTGCACCTGGTGTAACAGTTGCTTTTTCTAATTTTTTGAATTTGGTTTGTAGTGGAGAACATTTTCCTGAAGATGTATCTATGGTGATGGCTGGAAAGGACACTTGGCTTTGGTTCTGGATGCATGCAGTAGCATAGTCTCCATCATTCCTTTTGGCCATAAATAGAGTCATTGGTATCTGGTTTCATTGGTAGATTAGAGTGTGGTTTTTAGTGCAGACTGGTTAAGTTTTGCCAGAAATTGAAATACCAGGTGGGCCAGTCTTCAGGCCCCAGTGGTGGCAGCAGTGGTCTGAGCCTGTGTGTCCTTTGGCCCCAAGGCAGCATACACTGGCACTGGTGTTAATGGATCCAGGCAGGTAGATTCTTGGGCCTTCAGATGGCTTACTCAAGTATTGGAAATGGCAGCAGTGGGCCAGGTGGGTGGGCAAGTTCTTGAGCCCCTGGGCAGGTGTGGAGTGGTGTGGATGATGACAGTAGCAGTGATGAAAAAATCCCCTGGAACCCAAGTGTTCCGTACTAGTGTTGGCGGTGGCTGTGACAGGTTGGGCAGGCCAGTCCCTAGACCTGCAGGTTGCATGTACAGGTTGGTGCCAGCTATGGTAGTAGCAGCAGATTGAGTAGGCCCAACTTTAGACTCTAGGAGGAGTGCTCAGGCACCACTGGTGATGAACTGAACTGGGCAATCCTCAGGCCTCCCACAGGGTGTGCTTGGGTAGTGGCGGGTATGAAGCCAGGCTGGGTGGAATTGCCCTCAGTGATCCTGGTGGTGCATGCAGGTGCTGGCTATGGAAGGCAGGGGTGGGGTGATCTCCAGGCTTCCGGTGGAATGCTCAGGTAAGGGGCAGCAGCAGCTATGCTGCAGTACTGACATGGAGAGTGGGGTTGCTTTCCCTGGGAGTACCCATAGGCAGGCAGTTAAGGGACTGAGTTTTGCTTACACCTCTGCCCTGCAGCAGCCCAGAGTGGTGGTGGTTGCAGGCAGTGGAATTTGTCCTTGGAGAGTATGAAAATGTGCAGCTGCCCCTCCACTCAGGGGAATGAGGTCGCTGTGTGTGGCTCCCAATTCAGCCTGGGTGGCAGGGCAGGACACAGTCTGGTGGGGGCTGGGCTCTGAAAGTCACAGTGTTACAGCTGCTTAGGACTTGAGGGTTTGTAGGACCCAGTATGATATCTCCCTGGAGCAATGCCTTCACGAAGTCTCCACGCAGCTCCCTATGTTAGTCTCAGGGTCCGTGAGCATCAAGGGGTCTCCCATGGCTATTATTAGGGTTCACGGTGGGTATTTGGGCTGCTGGGGGTCTCTCACTTACTCTTTCCCTGCATAGGAAGCCTCTCCAGATTCCTAGCTGATCCCAGCCAAACAGGCTGCTTTACTTTCTCTCCTTCCTCGCTTCTGGAGCTTCTTGTCACTTCTCTGTTGAATCCCAGTGTTCTTAGAGGATCTATTTGAAGTGTGATTATCTATGATCTCACTATCACTATAATATCTCACTATTTTGGTTCCACTCCGTGAAAGAGGTGTGTACCAGATGCATCTAGTCAGCCATGTTGAAACCATTAGTCTAATTCAGCACTTTTTAAGTGTCAGGCACTATTCATTCCTTTTAACAGCTTTGGTTGTACAGACTCTCACTCAGGTTCATTTTTCCCCTCTTTTGTTGGAATTTACTCCACCTAAAATAGAAACTGTTGTTTGGGGATAAAATTTACTCCTCCCTTTAAGTTACCACTTTCCCTTTTTTTTTTTTTTTTTTTGAGATGGTGTCTCGCTGTCACCCAGGCTGGAGTGCAGTGGCACGATCTTGGCTCACTGCAACCTCGTCTCTCAGGTTCAAGTGCTTCTCCTGCCTCAGCCTCCCGAGTAGCTGGGATCACACGCATGTGTCACCACACCTGGCTAATTTTTTATATTTTTGGTAGAGACAGGGTTTTACCATCTTGGTCAGGCTGGTCTCGAACTCCTGACCTCAGGTGATCAGCCCACCTTAGCCTTGCAAAGTGCTGGGATTACAGGCATGAGCCACCACGCCTGGCCCACTTTCCTCTTAAACATGCAATTTTTGAAGGAGAGTCAACATCTTTAGCAAATGATTGGTCTGAGATTAAGTTACTGGGTTTTTTTTGTGGTTTTACCTTGAGGACAGCCAAAGTTGCAGCATTAATATAATACCAGGCAGCTAAAATGCAAATTTAAAAATCTGCCATCTTTCAAGCCAGAAGAACCAGGAAAAGGAGACTGGGAGCAACAAGAACAGTTAGAGAGTGAGGGGATGGGGAAAACCTAGAGACAGCTAGAGAAAGGGAACCCATAATTCCGTGTTTAAACTCAGTCCAAGTCTCTGGCTGACCCCTGTACCATATGAGCAAGAGAAACTGAAAGCAGTTTGCAGCTGAGGCTTAAACTAAAGAAAATAATTGAGATAAGATCCACTGCCCTCCTGTAGGTGTGACAGTCTTCAATTTGGATCTAAACAAGTGAATTGCCTGTTAAAAAAGGAACACCAACTCTTTTCTAAGCAATATAACAGAATCTAGAATTCAACATACCACTCGCAATGTCCCGAATATAATCTTAAATTACTTGACTTACAAAGAGCCAGGAAAACGAATTATTCACAAGGGAAAATAAATCAATGGAAGCCAATCCCAAGATAATCCAGATATTGATTTATCAGATAAGGTTGTAAAGGATACATAACCATGTTAAATGAGTTAAAGAAACGTACACTTAGCCTGGGCAACATGGCGAAACCGCATCTCTACAAAAAATACAAAAATTAGTCGGGTGTGGTGGCATGCACCTACAGCCTCAGCTACTTGGGAGGCTGAGGTGGGAGGATCACTTGAGCCTGGGAGGCAGAGGTTGCAGTGAGCAGATTTCGCCACTGCACTCCAAACTGGGTGACAGAGTGAGACCCTGTCTCAAACAACAACAACAACAAAAAAAAACAAAAAAAGGAAGAAAAAAATATATACACTTGTATACAATAAAAAGATGATAAATCTCAGCAGGAAACAAACAAACAAATGAAAAGGTCAGGCACTGTGGCTCATGCCTGTAATCCCAGCATTTTGGGAGGCCGGGGTTGACAGATCCCTTGGGCCCAGAAGTTCAAGACCAACCATGGATGAAACCCCATCTCTACAAAAAATACAAAAAGAAATTAGCCAGGCATGGTGGCATGCGCCTATGATCATGGTACTGCCCTCTAACCTGGGCAACAGAGCAAGATCCTGTCTTAAAAAAAAAATAAGAAAATTTTAGAACTGAAAACCAGTATCTGAAATAAAAAAAAGTCACTGGATAGGCCTAAGAACAGACTGGAGAAAATAGAGAAAGTGAACTTCAGGACAAATTAATAGAAATCATTCAATTTGAAGAAGACAGAGAAAAACAGAACTGAACATTAGGCTAAATTAAAGAAGCCGGTCACAGAAGACCACACATTGTATCATTCCATTTGTATGCATGTGTATAATGGGCAAATCTATAGAGACCGAAATTACTATAGTGGTTGTATAGGTTTGGAAGGAATGGGTGAAAGTACTGCTAATGCGTACAAGTTTCTTTTTGGGCTGATGAAAAGATTCTAAATTTAGATTGTGGTGATAGCTGCACAACTTAGTGAATAAACTAAAAACCACTAAACCGTGCACTTTAAATAGATAAATTTTATGGCTTGTTCATTTTATCTTAAGTTTAGGATAATTGAAAAAAAAGAAAACCTCAACGATGCATGGGATAATTTAGAAAAGTCAAATACATGAGTAATTGGAAAAAAAAAACATATATATATATATATATGAGTAATTAAGGTAACAGAACAAGCAGGGAGGAGAGAGAATATGAATAAATTAGGCAGAAAAAAATATTTCTTTCTTTTTTTTTTTTGAGGCAGAGTCTCGCTCTGTTGCCCAGGCTGGAGTGTGGAGTGTGGAGTGCAGTGGTGCGATCTCAGCTAACTGCAACCTCTGCCTCCCAGGTTCAAGCGATTCTCCTGCCTCAACCTCCTGAGTAGCTGGGATTACAGGTACCCACCACAACGCCTGGCTAATTTTTGTATTTTTAGTAAAGATGGGGTTTCATCATGTTGGCCTGGCTGGTCTTGAACTCCTGACCTCAGGTGATCTGCCTGCCTCAGCCTCTCAAAGTGCTTGGATTACAGGCCTGAGCCACCATACCTGGCCCGGAAAAAGTATTTCAAGAAATGATAGAAAAATTCCTATTCAGTAAAAAGGAATTTACAAATACAAAAAGCTCAGCAAGCCTCAAACAGGAAAACTGTGAAGGGAACCATGACTAGACATACCACAGTCAAACTGCTAGAAACCAAAGACAGAAAATCCTGAAAGTAGTCAAGAAAAACAGCATATTATATACAGGGAAATGATTTTAACAACCACAGAGTTCTCAATGAAAGCAGAGATGATAGTGGAACCACTTTAGGCAATGAAAGGAAAAAAAAGCTGTTGACCCAGAATTTCATATCCAACAAAAATGTCCTTCGAGAATGATGATGAAATAAGGACATTTTCAGGTAAAGAAAAACGAAGGTAAATTATTACCATCAGACTCACACTGTAAGAAATGTTAAATGAAGTTGTTCAAGGAAATGATATCAAAGGAGAGGAAAAAGATGGCATTGCCAGGGAGAAATCATGAGTTCAGGGAGGAAATTGTGGGTTCAGTTTTTGATATGTTGAATCTGAAGTACTTGCAGAAAGGTTAAGGCTAGGAATATAGATCTGGGTCAACACAAGTAGGATGAAAAACAAAACAAAACTGGTACAGATGAAACTGTCCAAGAAGGTATAGGTTGAAAGCAAAAAAAGGCTAAACACCAAATCCTGGGCCTTGCTAACACTTCAAGCTAGGTAAAAGCAACTATGAAAGAATAAAGAGAAGGACAGAAGGAGTACCAGAGGGAGTGGGATATCAGAGATTCTAAGCAAAGACTTTTATTGCAATTTTATAAAAGACCAAAAGTGTAACATATTATACAAGCAGAAGAAAAGACCTGAAAAGTTTCATGCTTTCTGATAATTAGATAATTAATAACCTTAGCAAGAGTGATTTCAGGAAGAGGGCTAGATGTGGAAAATAGATTAAACCAAATTAAAGGAGATGGAAAATATGAAACAGTAACAACTAAAAGAGAACACAGGGTTAAGACATTTGGGAAAATAGGCTATAGACATTCTTGAGTCTTTCCTAAGGAGAAACAGCCAATAGAGAGGGAGAACTTGAAGATACAGGGTAGTGGGGATACATGTGTTGGTGGAAGGTCTTGGGAAGGATCAAGAATGTTTCTCAATTTTAGCTACACATTGGAATCCCTTGAGGAACTTAAAAAAAAAAATGCCTGGCCCACTTGCAAGAGATTCTCATTTAATTAAAACTTGAGAATGAAGAATGAGAAAGAAGGTGTAAATATAGGTAAGTTTGTAGGAGAGGAAATAGAAATAAATTTATAATCAATTTTAATTATCCACTAAAAGTTCTAATACCTGCCCTTTTGCCACACAAAGCACTTATCTGAGTCCATTTTCTTTGCTTTTAGTTGGTAGATACTTAGGGAAGGCAAATTCCATTAGCATGACTATGTCCAGTTAGGATTATTTGTATCCTACCCACGTAGGGTGGAAGGAACTGGACCAAAGATGTTTTCTACCATACTACCTACAAAAACCCCCACAAAACACTAAGTATTTATATGTCCTCTGTTTGATTATAGATAGATCGATTGATTTAATTAATTTATTTTGAGACTGGGTCTCACTCTATTACCCAGGCTAGAGTACGATGGCACAATCAAAGCTCACTACAGCTGCAAACTCCTGGGCTCAAGCGATCCTCCCACCTCAGCCTCCCAAGTAGCTCGGACTATAGGTGCATACCACTGTACCAAGCTAATTTTTTATTTTCTTAGATATAGGGTCTCACTATGTTACCCAGGCTGGTCTTGAACTCCTGGCCTCAAGCAATCCTTCTCAGCCTCCCAAGTTGCTGGATTATAGGCATGAGCCACCATAATGAGCTCAGATTAAAAAAAAAAAAGTATTCATATTTCACCTCACTTTTATGTCTACAATATTTTTGTGACCTAAATAGACTAGGTATTTACCTCATAAAATTAGAAAATGAAGGCCCAAGGAGGTAAAAATCACTTTGCCCAGGAGGCCAGAATAAAACAAAGGGCTTCCATGTTTAGTTGCAAAGGTTTGCTCTGCAAGAGGGCTTATGGCTGATGGAGTGAGTGGAGCTATTATCTATTCTGTTTTACCAAAACAAACCACAGGGCTTGGGAGTAGTATCTGATCAGACTAATTTACACTACAGCACCTATGAACTACTGAAAATCATGAAAAAAGCCACCTGCTCCAATCTCTAACTCAGTGCCTTTTCTTCTACAGCTCATTGTCATAGGCTGATTCACATGCAGAGTTGTAAAAATTAAGCAAAAGGACCAAAAGATATGTTTTCCACTACTCTTTAGTTAGGTAAATTTTCATTATCTTAAAATTATTTTTACAAACTCTGAACTATGACACAGGAGTGTAGAAAACTAGAACACAAGCATACCTAACTACTTAAATATGTTAATAAAGTTATGCAGAAATAAGAAAAATCATGCCATATTTCCCCTTCAAGGTTCCAGTTTCAACTGCAACCACAGTAGATTAAAACTGACTTTCTTAAAAGTCCAAGCCCGGCTGGGCATGGTGGCTCATGCCTGTAATCTCAGCACTTTGGGAAACCAAGGTGGGCAGATCACTTGAGGTTAGGAGTTCGAGACCAACCTGGCAAAACCCTGTCTCTACTAAAAATACAAAAATTAGCCGGGCGTGGTGGTGCACGCCTGTAATCCCAGTTACTTGGGAGGCTGAGGCATGAGAACTGCTTGAACCTGGGAGGTGGAGGTTGCAGTGAGCCAAGATCACACCACTGCATTCCAGCCTGGGCAAGAGTGAGGCTTTGTCTCAAAAAACAAACAAACAAACAAAAAACCAGTCCAAACCAGCTTAACCTCCTAAATGGCTTAGGTGAATAAATGAAAACATTTGATTTTTAAAATAGAGTACTTTTTTTTTAGTGATAAAGGAGATTATAATGTCTGTCACTATTATTCAGCGATTAAAGTCAGATTACTTCAGAGACTCCTTTGAGAGAAATGTTTCTTGGTCCATTTAAAAAAATTTATTTAGTGAGAAACAAATGGTAAGGAGAAAACAAAACAAAAAAACAGAAATGAAGCGCTTATTCAGACACCACTGATAAGTTTTTCCCTAGCTGCTACAGTACTGTGCTGTTATATAACTCTTAAATCTTCCTTGTCCATTATAACAATATAAACATAGGAAAATCAATTTTAAGTAATAGTTGAAAACATAATAGAAAATTGGGCCATTTGGCTGGGTGTGGTGGCTTACGCCTGTAATCCCAGCACTTTAGGAGGCCGAGGCAGGTGGATCACGAGGTCAGGAGTTCAAGACCAGCCTCGCCAAGATGGTGAAACCCCAGCTCTACTAAAAATACAAAAATTAGCTGGGTGTGGTGGCAGGCTCCTGTAATCCCAGGTACTTGGGAGGCTGAGGCAGAGGACTGCTTGAACCCGGCGGGTGGAGGCTGCAGTGAGCCGAGATCGAGCCTCTGCACTCCAGCCTGGGTAACAGAGACTCCATCTCAAAAAACAAACAAAAAAACAAGTAAAAAACAAAAAACAGGCCATTTAAACCAAATACATGATAAATTTTTAGGTAGAAAATCATGTTGTTTATCAGCCTTACAGCTCATTTAGATTTTACAAGTAGAGTTAAAGTAACTGTTTTACAAATAGAGTTAATGAGTGCCCAGTACAAGGTTTTAACTTCAATGAACAATCAAAGTTGAACAATGGTATTGTAGCTATTTATAAATCTTTACCTTATGTGCAAGATTATAGAAAAACTTATCAAAGACTCTTGACTTTCAGGGACAAGCTAGAGATAATGTCCAGAAGAGTGGGCCTAAAACCAATTTAATTTTATTAAGATTTTCAGTCATACTAGAATCTTAATCACCTGGCTGGGTGCAGTGGGTCACACCTGTAATCCTAGCACTTTGGGAGGCTGAGGCAGGTGGATTGCCCAAGCTCAGGAGTTGTAGACCAGCCTGGCCAACATGGTGAAACCCCGTCTCTACTAAAAATACAAAAAATTAGCTGGGCACAGTGATGCGCACCTGTAGTCCCAGCTACTCCGGAGGCTGACGCAGGAGAATCACTTGAACCCGGGAGGCAGCGGAGGTAGCAGTGAGCCGAGATGGCGCCACTGCACTCCAGCCTGGGAAACAGAACAAAACTGTCTCCAAAAAAAGAATCTTAATCATCTATGTAGGTAAAGTAGTAACTTTGATAGGGGAAACGGTAGAAACAATTATAGGTTCTTATCTCCCCACTGCAAAGAAGGTTAAGGAGATGAAAGAAGATAAGCACAAACCTACCTTTCTCAAACTTAGAAAAGGCAACTGACTTGAGGCTGCATTGATGACCTTTGCATGTTCCAATCAGCTCACCAGCTTTTACGTCCCAAAATTTGGCTGTTTGATCACCTGCTGCTGTAACCTTTCAAAAATAAGGTAAGCACAATTTAATAAAGCAATCCCTTATCAGTATTTACCCAGATCCTAATGAAATAAAGTCACTTACAAGTTTAAGTTCACCAGGAACCCAGGCCAGGTCAAAGACGGCATTCCAGTGAGCCATCCATTCTAAACAAAGAAAATGGTAAATGTGAAATGTCTAAATTGTATTCTGTAGCAGCCATATTAATATAAGTTTAAATGCCTGGAAAGCTGTAGTAGTAAAATGATCAGTAGTCAATCATTAGAGAAATGCAAATCAAAACCACAATGAGATATCATCTCACGCCAGTCAGAATGGCAATTATTTAAAAAGTCAAGAAACAACAGATGCTGCCAAGGCTGCGGAGAGACAGGAACAGTTTTACACTGTTGGTGGGAATGTAAATTAATTCAACCATTGTGGAAGACAGTGTGGCGCTTCCTCAAAGACCTAGAACCAGAAATACCATTTGACCCAGCAATCCCATTACTGGGTATATACCCAAAGGAACATAAATCATTCTATTATAAAGATACATGCATGCATATGTTCACTGCAGCACTATTCACAATAGCAAAGACATGGAATCAACCCAAATGCCCATCAATGATAGACTGGATAAAGAAAATGTGGTACATATACACCATGGAATACAATGCAGCCATAAAAAGGAATGAGATCATGTCCTTTGCAGGGACATGGATGGAGCTGGAAATCATTATCCTCAGCAAACTAACGCACAAACAGAAAACCAAACACCGTATGTTCTCACTCATAAGTGGGAGCTGAATGAGAACACACGGACACAGGGAGGGGAACAACACACACTGGGGCCTCTTGCGGGGGAGCACGGAGAGGGAGAACATCAGGAAAAATAGCTAATGCATGCTAGGCTTAATACCTAGGTGATGGGTTGATATGCGCAGCAAAACCACCATGGCACATGTTTACCTACGTAACAAACCTGCATGTCCTGCACATGTACCCTGAACTTAAAATAAAATAATAAAAATAAAGATGCACACATAAAAAATCAGTGGTCAGCACCCTTTGGCATGAGCAAAGACAATTTGTGGACTCACAGAAATTACACATTCCCTTACTACATGAGAACTGCTACCATCTGATGTCAAATTCCTTTCCATGAGTTCACTAGTAACATATTCTCTAAAATGGAATCTTTCTGAAATATATTCCAGTTCAAAAATCTTCATGATACTGGCTGGGCACAGTGGCTCACACCTGTAATCCCAGCACTTTGGGAGGCTGAGGCAGGCAGATCACTTGAGGCCAGGAGTTAACCAGCCTGGCTAATGTGGTGAAACCCCATCTCTACCAAAAATACAACAACAACAACAAAAAACCAAAAACAAAAAGAACTTCATGATGCTCTCTGAATGGAATGTAAAATACTTTAGTTTGACATTCAACATTTTGCATTCTTTAGTCTTTATCTTGGTTGCAAGCCTCATCTCTCACTGTTCTCGGTATCTTATTCCAAACAAATTGGTCACTTCCTATTTTATTATATCCTAGGCTTTTCTATCTCTAGACCTTTGCTAATGCTTTTCCCTTCACCTGGAGTGCCCCCTTCCATTTCCACTGGTCTAAATACCATCATCCAACTCAAATGACCCATCCTTCATAAATTTTTCTAGCCTTCTTTACTACATGAGAGCTCTCTCTTTGACACCAGTGTGTTTTCTTTCTACTTCTACATCATTTATAGTCTTTGTTTTATTTCAGTTATTTTGACACTTGACTTATGGGTTCCAAATTATCAGCTTCTTAAGGTTAGAACTTTGCTTTAAACATGACAAATGCTTGATTAATATAAGTATTTTAAAGCAACACTTCTCTAACCACATTAAGTGTTAAAGATTCAACTTTTTGAAGAATTGTTTTTAATCCTAAAAAGTATTTTTCTTAACTTAAACAAAGGCATTGTCACAGTTAACAGTTATTGACAGATAGGCAGTCCACCATTCACATCTAATCTGGTCCCTAAAAAGACTTAATCAGAAGTTAATATAATTGGGAATGTGTTATATATACTTCAGATGTTTGTCCTTTCCCAAATCTCATGTTACAATTTAATCCCCAAAGTTGGAAGTGGGACCTAATGGGAGGCATTTGGGTCATGGGGGTGGATCCCTCATGAACAGATTAATGCCCTCCCTAAGAGGTGAAAAGATGAGTGAGTTCTCACTCTACTAGTTCCCTGGAGAGCTGATTGTTAAAAAAGAGCTTGGTACTACGCCCTTCTCTTGCCACGTGACCTCTGTATTCATGGGCTCCTCTTTGCCTTCTGCCAGGAGTGGGGGCAGCCTGAGGCCTTCACCAGATGTCTAATATTCTAGCCAGCAGAATCACGCACCAAGTAAACTTTTTCTTTATAAACTACCCAGTCTCAGTTATTCCTTTATAGCAACACAAGACAGACTAAAACAGAATGTGTTCAAATAATAATATACTTAAGGGTTTGCAAAGTTTTTTAAACGTTAAAACAAAAATTGTAGACCTAGACTTACCTTTGAAGCACTTCTTTCTGAAACTTTGTGATTCTGTGTTATACAATCGAACAAAGCCTTCTTCATTGGCAACTGCTAGTACATGTTCCATATTGGGAGCTAAAGCAGAAATAAAGAATAAAATATATAAAGAGTAACACAAATTTTTTTTTTTTTTCCAGACGGAGTCTTGCTCTGTCACCCAGGCTGGAGTGCAATGGTGCAATTCGGCTCACTGCAACCTCCACCTCCCGGGTTCAAGTGATTCTCCTGCCTCAGCCTCCCAAGTAGCTGGGATTACAGGCATGCACCACCACGCCCAGCTAATTTTGTATTTTTACTAGAGACGGGGTTTCACCATGTTGGTCAGGCTGCTCTTGAACTCCTGACCTCAAGTGATCCACCCGCCTCAGCCTCCCAAAGTGCTGGGATTACAGGCGTGAGCCACCACGCCTAGCCACAAAAATTTTTAAGCTTACTCAAAACCACCAAAATTTTCTTCAGATAATCTTGTATTTAGAGAAGTGCTAAATCGAGGGTAGTACTTAAAACAAGAGTGGTACTGGCCAATGGCAAACAAAGGCATATGATGATGTAGGCCGCCAGCAGGCTGAGTCTATTAGTTTTTTTAATCATATTTTTATTTACTTATTTTTACCACAATCATGACTATGTAATATTCTATTAGTTTTTGTTTGTTTTTGAGAGACAGTCTCGCTATGTCACCTAGGCAGGAATGCAGTGGCGTGATCTCGGCTCACTGCAACCTCCGCCTCCCAGGTTCAAGCGATTCTCTTGCCTCAGCCTCCCCAGTAGCTGGGACTACAGGCATGCACCACCACGCCCGGCTAATTTTTATAAGGAGTCTATTAGCTTTAAATTTCCTTTTCACAACTTTTTCTTTCCTCTCAAACTATTATGGGTGGAGACAAATACTTCTATTTCTTTCTTCTTTTTTTTTTGGAGATGAAGTCTCACTCTGTCACCCAGGCTGGAATGCAATGGCACGATCTTGGCTCACTGCAACCTCTGCCTCTCAGGTTCAAGTGATTCTCTTGTCTCAGCCTCCCAAGTAGCTGGGATTACAGGGGTGCGCCACCACACCCAGCTGATTTTTTGCAATTTTAGTAGAGACGGGATTTCACCATGTTGGCCAGGCTGGCCTCGAACTCCTGACCTCAAGTGATCCACCTGCCTTCGTCTCCCAAAGTTCTGGGATTACAAGTGTCAGCCACTGTGCCCAGACCTACCTTGGCCTCCTAAAGTGCTGGGATTTCAGGTGTGAGCCACTGAGCCTGGCCGAAGTACTTCTATTTCTGTTCATATATTCCCCAATGAGTCACAGAAAGATACATTCAACCAGATCAAAGGGTATGTATCTACTGGATAAAACAGTTTTCATAGTAGCTGAACCTTTGCAACCCTTTCCTTATATCGACTTTTTAAAAATGGTGCTATAATAGTCTTATGCTTTAGAGGAAACATATAGTTATGCTAATGATGTACAGAGATTAAAAAAAGTCTATTTTATAAATCAGAAGACAACAGTTTTTACAAAAACTCTTAACATCCACCTAATTTACTTTTCTTTGAAAGGGAAATACTCTAGTATATTTTCCCTATAAGTGTGAAACAGATCATTTCTGTCCAAGCCTTGCCTAGATAGTAATTCTCTTACCAGAAGAGAAGGTACATCCAAAAGGAGGAACTGGGACTCCTGTTTCTCCATAAGAAGTGTGTTCATCATTACCACTGCACTGATAACCAGTCAGAAGGGATTGTAGAGGGTATTGTGAAGACCATCCTAAAACAAGACAATTCCTTATAGAATTCCAATAGAGCATCACATTTCAGCATTTTTAACAAATTCAGGGGTAAATATTTGTCCTTAAGAAACTTTAGATATTAACATAGATCCACTTACTATTAATATCTATGGAAGACACCATTTCTGTTATTTCATTAAGGAGTCCTAAGGGAAAAATGAAAGAGCACTTCCAACTTCTGGGGAGGTATAGCTTTGGGCTTACTACCTAAAATGGAGACTCTCACTAGTACATTGAGATTAGAAGAAACAAGAGGCCTCTGCATATTAAAAAAGATCTTCCCCCTTCTCCTACCAAAGAGACAACCACAAAAGCATTCCATTAAAACTGCTCTCCCCTTCAATTAAATTCTTATTCCAGAACATCATACAAAATCCAATGGTCAAAGAGCCAAAGAAAATAATATATGTCAATGCAACTACTATAGCCAGTAACATATTCACCAAATTTACTTCCTTTTTCCTTTAGTGTTGAAATTGTGGGAATCTAAAATGTTAATAGCAACAATTATAATATCTTAAATTTTATTAGAGAAATTGTAAAGTGAAGTGCTATGTACCTACCCCTAGAAAACATTTAGTTAGCCCTGGCTAGTGGTAGTGGGTCAGGGAGTCTTTACAGGAGGTCTTGAAAGATGGGTAAATTTTCACTGAATTTAGAACAGAGAATAAGAGACTCGGGGTGGAAGAAAAGTTTATTCTGCTTGGGTCAGAGATCTAACGTGCACTATGCTCCTACATAGTAAAGACATCTTCAGAGATTTGTTTTTAACATACTTATTTGTGATCAAGACATTTTAAATATACAAAATAAACATTCATTCAACAAGTAATTACTGAAAACCAAATGTTCAACAAGCATTGGAGGAAACACTGAGTTTACAATCTATTGAAAGCATCTTAAATAATTAACAAACTCACATTTTAGGGTACTCTGAATTCCCACTTTTCATCAAAAGTACTATGTGGAGAATACTTCTTAGCCTGACAAATCTACATTTGGATGTTCATAGACATAATCTGAAGGAATCAACAGAAGGGCACCAAAGAAATTTAATCCAAATTTAATTAGCTCTGGGGCCATCATGTCATAATTTCAACATCAGATATCATTGTAAAGGAGCTGTTAAAGACCACTAAAAGAATGCAATAGGCCGGGCGCGGTCTGTCACGCCTGGAATCCCAGCACTTCGGGAGGCCAAGGCAGGCGGACCACGAGGTCAGGAGATCTGAGACCATCCTGGCTAACACGGTGAAACCCCGTCTCTACTAAAAATACAAAAAAAACCCCAAAAAACAAACAAACAAAAATTAGCCAGGCGTGGTGGCAGGCACCTGTAGTCCCAGCTACTCGGAGGCTGAGGCAGGAGAATGGAGTGAACCTGGGAGGCGGAGCATGCCGTGAGCCGAGACCTCGCCACTGCACTCCAGCCTGGGCAACAGAGCGACACTCTGTCCCCATCCCCCCAGCCCCGCAAAAATGCAATAGTTATGTTGAGGTCACAAGTATTAACCTACAGAATAAGTGTGTAAAAACAAAAGCCTCTGTTCAAAGGTTATGTAAATATACACGTTTTGGAATTTTAAAAAAAATCAACTGCAAAATACAAACTCAAAAGGGACTTTTGAACAACTTGGTTGAAATGAAGATGATACACTCCAAAAAATCTACAATTTTTTACAATTAAACAATGACTCTTTAACTCTGCCTCATTGCCTACAATTAACATCCAAATACCAATGAATGGTGAGTGATTGGTCCTTGCCTACCCCTCTACTTATGCAATCCCTGCAATACACACTTCACTGATGAACCCCCCTAAGCTACTTTTGGATCCTTATTGTGTTATGAACATGTAACTGTAATGCTTTCCTCCACAACACATTTGGAAAAAGCTATTATTTCCTCATTGTACAACTTAAGCCCCTGGAGTTACATGCACATATTCCAAGTAGTATACAAGAACATGAGAGTTTTCAGAGACTCAATTTCCAGATACAGTAGTTACCCCTCACCCGTGGTTTCGCTTTTCGTGGTTTCAGTTGCCTATAGTCGATGGTCTGAAACTATTAAACTGAAAATTCCAGAAATAAACAATTCATGTTTTAAATTGTGTGCCATTTTGAGTGGCAAGAAAATTTCACACTGTCCTACCCTGACCTGTCCAGGATATGAATCATCCCTGTGTCCAGAGTATCAGTGCCATATACGTTACCTGCTCTTTAGTCCCTTAGCTGCTTTGTCTGTCACATAGTTGGAAGGTCTGTCACATAGTTGGGAGTAGTAGCCTAATGTTATATCACATGGAAGCTGCTTTGTCTGTCACATAGTTGGAAGGTCTGTCACATAGTTGGGAGTAGTAGCCTAATGTTATATCACAGTGCCTGCCTACATCATTCATCTCACTTCATCTCTTCATGTTGTAGGTATTATATCATCTCACATCATCATGAGAAGGGCAAGTATAGTACAACGAGATATTCCGAGAGGCCACTTTCACATAACTTTTATTATAGAATATCGTTATAATTGTTCTATGTTATTATTAGTTATTGTTAATCTCTTACTGTGCCTAAACTTAATCATAGGTATGTGTCTGTATAGTAAAAAACACAGCATACATAGGGTTGGGTCTTGGAACGTATCCTTCAAGGATAAGGAGGTACTACTGTACTCAACTACGATATACAGTCATATGCCATGTAATGGCATTTTGGCCAAAGACAGACCGCATACACAATGGTGGTCTTACAAGATTATAATGGAGCTTAAAAATTCCTATTGTGTCTTAGTTTTTAACAAAAGGTTTGAAAAGTTAAGAAAAGAAAAACATTTAAAATAAAAAAACTTATAGAATAAGGATATGAAGAAATAAAATATTTTGTACAATTATACAATGTGTGCTTTATGCTACCTGTTACCACAAGGGTCAAAAAGTTAAAAAATTTAAGATGTTTTTAAGTTTAAAAGTTACAGTAAGCTAAGGTTAATTTATTATT
Organism: Pongo pygmaeus; assembly: GCF_028885625.2. Lineage (NCBI taxonomy): Eukaryota > Metazoa > Chordata > Mammalia > Primates > Hominidae > Pongo > Pongo pygmaeus. Next base: position 37,351,283 of record NC_072373.2, read on the forward strand.
GAAGAAAGTATTTTTTAATCAATTTAATGCAGCCTAAGTATAGAGTGTTTATAAAGTCCACAGTAGTATAATGTCCCAGGTCTTCGTGCTGACTGACCACTCACTCACTGATTCACTCACAGCAACCCCCGGTCCTGCAAGCTCCGATTAACAGTAAGCACCCTCCACAGGTGTACCATTTTTTATCTTTTATATCCTATTTTTACTGAACCTTTTCTATGTTTAGATACACAAATACTTACCATTGTGTTACAGTTGCCTACGGTATTCAATACAGTAACATGTTATACAGGTTTATAGCCTAGGAAAAATATATAGCTTAGGTGTGTAGTAGTTACACTATCTAGCTTTGTGTTTATACTCTGTGATGTTTGCACAATGATAAAATTACCTAATGATGCATTTCTCAAAATGTTATCTCCATTTCTAAGCAATTGGATGACTATATACGCATTTCTAAAACTCACCTGTCTGAAAAACCTGATGTCTCTGAGAAGGTTGAGGTACCACTTTTTCCCTTTCCCTTCATCACTTCCTTTCTTCCACTTTATAAAAAGAAAGGCATTCCCGTGCCCCAATCTTAAACCTTGCACTGATCCAAAGAATAAAAACTTTTGGGTATCAAATATTTTTAAATAAAAACAAATAAACTGGTAGAACCTTAACTAAGAGATGATTAAATAATGCCTTCAATAAAGGGACCATAAACACCCAAATTCATCTCTTTAAAAAGATGTACTTCCAATAAAATTTTACTTTTGGTTAATAATTATTAAAATTGGTAATCTATATTGTTTTAATCAATCATATAGTACTAATAATTGAATTGAAAATTCAATCCATAAAGAAGTTTTAATACTTGGAGGCTTATGACAGAAAACAGCAATTTAAACACATTTTTTGACACAGAAGGGTATGACAGAGTGATCAGTAAAAGAGCTTTTCAAGCATAAAATTAAATTACATTAGGAGAAATTCTGTAGGAGAAATGAAATGGAAATAAATTCAAGAGGAAAAAGCAGCTATATGGAATGTCTAGCAGATAAAGAGGAGTTTGTTCGTATTTTTCTAAAAAATGGATGATGTGATTATCAAATCACTATAGTATTTAAATTATATTAGATACACTTAAAAGAGTGATACAGCATTGTTATTTTTAAAATGTCAATATTCCCAATATGGTCAGAAATTATATTCTTTGCATTTGTTTAAGTTTATAATAAAAACTTTTAGATATCAATTTAAAAACACACAGAAGAGTAATCAGATTTCCATTTTAGAAGGATCATTAGCAGCAATGTGGAGAATAAACTGAAGATAGACAAACTAGGAAGGCCATCTGGGAGACTTCTTACAATCCAGACAAGAAGGCATTAGGGCCCAACCTAGGGAAATAGAATGGTAAAAATAGAACACATCCAGGATACAGTAAAGATGCATAATCATTACACATAAAGAAGAGAGGATGGATTCAAGAGATTTTAACAAAATGTTTTGAATGTGTAACTATGAGGAAGATGAAGAAGTCTTTAATTGACTCAGGTTTCTGGCAGGTTTAAATAATGAGGCCACTCCCTAAAATTGGTAATATTGCAGGTTTGGGGGAAAAGTTGAGTTCAGTTTTGGGTATTTGAGTTTGAGATGCTTGTGGCCAGTTTTGGGTATTTGAGTTTGAGATGCTTGTGGGATTGACCGTCTAATGATAATCAACCCACACAGCTTTTATAGAAATGAATCTCAGGTACAGGAAGTCTTCCAATAACATAATTTTGTACAATGTCATTTCCTCATACTGTTTATGAGGAAAAAATCAATTCCTGTTTGAGGCCATTGGCTGTGTGGAGTTTGTACATGCTCTCCCCATGTTCATAGGGGTTTTCTCCAGGTACTCTGGTTTCCTCCCACATGCCAAAGATGTGTATGTTAGGTTCACTGGTGTGTCTACATGGTCCCAGTAGACAATGAGTGTGTGTGAGTGCTTCCTGTGATGAAATAGTGTCTGGTCTAGAGCTGGTTTCCACCTTGTACCATGAGCTGCCGGGACAGGCTCTGGGCACCCACAGCCCTGAGCTGGAATAAGTGTGTCAGAAAATGAATGAATACAAATAATTGTAAAATAAAAATGGGTAAACCTTACAATAATCATACAAATGAATGACAATAAACGATTTGGTAGGAAAGGGCTCAGTGAGCTGCCATATTTGTGATTGTTTTTGAACTGGATGGTGGTATGAGGTGCTCCTTCCAATTTTCACTTTGCAAACATTTATTCCTTGATTTAGCCCACCGCCACTGTGACCGAGGTCACTCACTGATACACCAAAACTTGGATAATTATCTCACCTGTTTTTATTAATCTTTCTCAAATATATGTACAGCACACAATTATTTCAACATTTAATATTAAAAGTGCTTTGAGTCTTTCTTTAGAAGTTCGGTGGTGTTTGTGTGACCAAAATATGCCACTGGAACTTAATTCTTATTTATATCAAGTAGCCTATGGTAGTTAGTTTAGTTATACATTGTTTTCCCTAAAGTCACAGTTTCCAAGAGCCTATCTAGACATTAAGTGAGGACTTACTATATAAGTAATAGAAGGTTGTATGTACGTAGAAGTGGAAGAAGCCCTGGTTATGGCTGTAATCATCCAAAGGAGTAGGTAGAAGAAGAAAAGGGGTCAAGGATGGAACACCAACATTGAAGAGGAAAGGAGACAATTCTATAGATTTCAGTGGGTAACATATAATAATGAATGAATTTCAGTGACTATTATGTAACAACGAATGAGTACTTTGAATAGGAAAGAGGGAAGGGAAAGGTAAACACATGGAGAATTAGGAGAAAATCTGTCACAAAATAGAGGCTGAACAGCTCCCCCAGGACACACATACAGTAAGGTATGGAGGTATAATAAAACCCAGGTAGTTTAACTTCAAAGACAAAGCTCTTAGCCACTGTGCGTACTGTCACTCTTAAACAGAGGACAAAGAAGTTACTCAAACAAGGTCCCAGGAGAGACAGAAAGAGGATTATTTAAGTATAATTACAAAGATTATCTTAAGAGGGAAATAAATAAGGATGGTATAAAGTTTCAGACTGCTAGCAGGAAGTTGAGGGACTACTTCTCAGTCTCTTTCTCAATATCATTTTCCTAGACTCATCCCTGAATATAAAAATTCCCTTTTCAGGTTCGTTTTCCACATGGTGTCAAGGGGAAAAAGAACCTCTGGCTATAGTCGACCTTCACATGAGTGAGATTTTATTTCTGTCCAAGGTTAGTCTGGGTAGTTAGCTCCCTTATCAGAAACTTACCAAAAAGTTTAAGTTGATGACATCCAAATCTAACCTCAAATCTCTTATTGCCAATGTTTTAGCGTAAGAAAATTAGTTAGATTTCTACATATTAACATGGGAATACGTTCAACTTATACCATTAAAGTGAAAAAACAGGACATTTTGATCCGATTTCTGAAAATAACAGATATTACCTCTAGCGTCGAAAACATCTGGAATAATATACTACAATCTATTAACAGGGGTCATCTCTGGCGGATGTGGTGACAGGCATCTTTTTCACTCTATAATTTAAATTTTTACGACCATGTAGTAAACGGGGAAAAAAAGATTTTGATCCTGTTGGAAGCAGATATCCTGTCTTCTCTGTTTGACTGAGTTCCTTAACAGCGGGTCATATTCACTGGTATATACCTATAGCAAATAGCTGGGCTCACTAAGATTCTACAACAAACGAATTAATTAATCAATGATTACGAGTTTTGACCATCTCAAATAACTGTTGAGAGAAACATATACACACAAATGCATGCATTTTCCCGTTAACGCGCAACGGAGATATAAGCTGTAAGGGGCCTTGGAAGGCAGTTATTTCGACGTCCCTGCCTACGTTACGATTTTAAAAGCCCGATTACGATTACAAGTGTCCCGAGGGGATGAAAGTACAGCCTTCTTCAGTAGTCCCCGCTAACACTAATTTACCCTTGCCATGGGAGAACTCAGAAGCTGAGTTCAGAATTGGAGTCGGCCCTAGTCGGAGGTGGCGTGTGTATCGGGGGAGATGAATTCCGCCAGCTCCGAGCAGCGGTTGGGACCGTTACTCACCATTTCTCAGGACGCCAAGCTGGGGCTGGCGGAGCACCGAATTGAAGAGCATCAGGGCCGGAGGGAAAGGCTCAGCTGAGAGAAAAGTCGTAGAAATGCCTCCAAGTTCAGCAGAAATCGCAGCTTGCGCCTCTCGCAACACAAATCGTTATCGCCTCCAACTCCCGCCACTGTAAGCCCCGGCCGCCAAACTCCGCGCCAAACTGACGTCACGCTCTCTGATTGGCTTCCGAGCGACGTCCGGGCGCCTCAGAGTCATTTCCCCCTTCGGATCCCCGCCTCCTTTTCTCCCAGCCGCGGGAACCTGGAGTCCAAGAGCTCCTTGAGCGCCTGCGCAGGGGGCAGCAGAGGCGCCGACAAACCGCGGGGTGACCAAGGCGCATGCGTAACAGGGCTTGACAGCGCGCGGAAGAAAAACCAGCAAGAAGGCGGTGGAAGAAGATGGCGGTCCTGGGGTAGAGTTTGCAATCTTTCTGACTAGGCTAGTCGAGTAACTATTCGGGTCATGGCGTCAAACTCAACTAAGTCTTTCCTGGCAGATGCCGGCTATGGCGAACAGGAACTGGATGCCAACTCTGCCCTTATGGAATTGGACAAAGGTATTCGAAAGAGCGGGCTGAATGGGTGAAACAGGCGTGGGGGGAAGTGGCGCCACCAGGTGGTGGTAGTTTCGGGAGAAGACGGATAGGCGCATGTGCATATCTTCGCTGGGCGGGGAGCGCCTGTGCTTTTGCTCGGGCGTGGGCTTTGACCCCTTCGGGAGGTTGCGGGAAATTTGCAGGATTGTCTGACTGGCCTTATACCGGCTAAACAAGTAGCGAGCTCTAGTGAGAGGCCCGTTTTGACCACTTGAGGGAGCAGTCCCCCGATTTTCTAAGCAGTGACAGTGGCTAGTTTCTAAGAAACACTACAAAGAAATTGTGAAATTGGTTTTCAGTCTGTTCAGTTGAGACCAGGTCGTCATGAAATGTGCTGAATAGTAATCTTGCACCGACTTGACAGCGATTCGTTTGATTTCCATAGCTCTGTTACCTGCGGGTTACAAGGCAGGCTATAAACCTTGCCAAGACCATACAAAAAGCAAGGGCCCTGCTCATTCTCTGCGGACAAGTTCCAGGAGTTCTGTTTCCGTACAGGGAGCAGCTTGGTGTAGAAGGAGCTTTGGGGTTATACTGAGTTAAATTTCAATGTCGCTAATTTTATGATTAACTTCATCTAGCCTCGGTTTGTTGTCTGCAAAATGGGTACAGTACCATTGAGCCGGCAGAATTGTATTAAGTGACTTAATGGTATGCAAAAGAAGCATTTAGTAAATGCTGAAGAGATATACCTCCCTTCTTAGATATGGATATGGGAGGCAAGGTCGGAAATTTGTCAGTAAAGAACTTGACTAGTTATATGAAACCTTTGTTTCATATTAAGGATTTTTATTGTACAGGAAACATTTTGGCAGCTGGTATACAATTAAATCTTGATTAATCGTAGCCAATATATAATGTTGGAGAACTGGACTAGAACTCAGAAGGATCTCTCTTTAAGTCCCCTTTGAGCCACTTCCCAGTTTTCTGAGTTGGACATGTCTGTTAACTTTTTTGGGACTCTTTTTCTGTTTATTTTTTAAACTGTGAATATTTTTAGTGGGTTAGTCTAAATAAGAGTTTCTCAGGCTCTTAAAAAAGCTTTTACCTTCTTTTGATAAACACAAAAATTTCACAGCCCCCTAATGGGATATTCCTTTGGTTGAGTCTCAATATCTTTAGTGCACCCCCATCAACCAAGAAAATTATGTTGAACTTTTCTTTCTCTTACCAAATCTTTAGGGGTTTTCTCCTCTGAAAAAAAAAACTATAATATTAAATGTGTTTTTCTTTTCTTTTTTTTTTTGGAGACAGAGTGTTGTTCTGTTGCCCAGGCTAGAGTGCAGTGGGCGCCATCTCGGCTCACTGCAACCTCCGCCTCCCGGGTTCAAACGATTCTCCTGCCTCAGCCTCCCGAGTAGCTGAAATTATAGGCGCCTGCCAACACGCCCGGCTAATTTTTGTATTTTTAGTATAGACGGGGTTTCACCATGTTGGCCAGGCTGGTCTCCAACTCCTGACCTCAGGTGATCCATCCGCCTCGGCCTTCCAAAGTGCTGGGATTTACAGGCATGAGCCACCGCGCTCGGCGTTAAATGTGTTTTTCAAACACTTTACTCCTCATTCTGATACATTTCTTTCTTATTCCTCAGTGAAAGTTACCGGTCAGGATAACATCTAATATCCCTACGAGTTCTAAGGACATTTTCTACCATTCTGGTCCAGCTGAGCTTGTCCCATGCTGACAGTAGGATAGTGGTTGTGGAACAGGGATAAAGATGGGGCACTGAAGAAGAGTCTAGAATGTTTTAATTCCTCAAATTTTGCAGTTGTAAGAAAACACAATTTTTCATTTTTAAAGAAGAGTTGAAATGAAAATATTTTATATCTGTAAGAAAGAAATCAGGTGTCAATCTTAGACACAGAGTAAGTGATCATTTTCACTCCTCCCAGCAATACCCGGCGTGAGTATTTTACAGATGAATCTCAGGCTCAGAAAGATGACTTGTTCTTTTTCATCTCATCTATAGTACCTTTTAAAGCTGTTAGGAAATTAAGTTATAGAAATAGCCAGTTTCATGTAGAATATAGTGGAGTATTTTAAATATTGAGTCTTTTCATCTTGTACCTGTTAAAGTATTTCTGTTTTGTAAGCTAAAGGTCAGAAGGCTACAAGTTCCAACTCTTTTTTCGTTCCCAAACTCCAAGGAATACTGTTTCTGAAATATCTCCCCCACCTCATCATACACACTCAGACACATGACTTATTTGATCAGGCTTTGTACTAGGAACATGGCAGTTAATGAAACAAAACAAAACTCCTGCCCCTATAGAGCTTACATTCTAGACAGCAGATGCAGACACTCAGCAAATATAGCAAACGTGACAGGTAGTGATACATACTATAAAGGAAAATGAAGCAATGAAAGGGACTGGAGAAAACTGATTTGGGGCTGGAGTTGATTTCTTATTTTATGAAGGACAGGCAAGAAAGACCTCCTCAATCAAGTGGAAGAACAGCAAGTACAAAGGCCCTGAGGTAGAAGCCTCCTTTGCATGCAGTTATCTGGAGCAAAGTAATAGGCAATGAGTATAGAAAGATAACCAGAGTCAGTCGGGCACGGCGGTTCACACCTGTAATCCCAGCATTTTGGGAGGCCGAGGTGGGCGGATCATGAAGTCAGGAGATCGAGACCATCCTGGCTGACATGGTGAAACCCTGCCTCTACTAAACAAAACACAAAAAATTAGCCGGGCGTGGTGGTGGGCGCCTGTAGTTCCAGCTACTCGGGAGGCTGAGGCAGGAGAATGGCGTGAACCCGGGAGGTGGGGCTTACAGTGAGCTGAGATCACACCACTGCACTCCAGCCTGGGCAACAGAGCAAGACTCTGTCTCAAAAAAAAAAAGAAAGATAACCAGAGTCCCGTTCAGGTAGGGCCATGCGAGCCATCAAAAGGACTGGCTTTCATCCTGAGTGAGAAAGGAAACCATGGAGGATTTTCAGCAGGTGTGTGACATGATCTGACTTTCCTTTGAAAAGTGTCAGTCTGGCTACTGTGTTGAGAATAGACTGAAGTGGGGAGGGTCAGGGACCCAAGTAGGGAGACCAATGAGAAGGCAACTATAACAATCCAGGGAAAAGAAAATAGTGGCTTAGACTAAGGTGGTAACACTGAAAATGGTGTGAAGTGCTGAGATTCTGGATATACTTTCAAGGTAGAGCCAACAAAATTTGCTAATGGATTAGATGAGGATATAAGAGTAAGTGGTCAAGAAAACTTAGAGGTTTTTGGTATGAGCTACTGGGAGGATGTATGTATTGTTTACTGAAATCAAATCAGTTTGGGTCATGTTAAATTTGAGATGTCTCTTAGACATCCAAATGGAGATGAGTAGGCAGTTAGGCATAAGATGTAACCTTTGAACGCTATTTTAAAGAAATATTTTGTGGCACTGGTGTCCTTAGAAACACACTCGGGAAATGCTGCCATTCATAACCTGTTATATATTTATAACTGTTGTACTTTATTCTGAGCCTTTTGAGCAAGCATTGGCAGTAAGCTGATTGTTTCTGATCTCTATAGGAATAAGTGAATACTATTTTGAAGCTGACTCAATTCCATTACTTTAGGATGTAGTTAGTAACAGGAAAATCATCCTTCATATGATAGCCATTCATTTACTCAACAGATATTTACTGACCACCTGCATTGTCTCAGGCTCTGTACTCAGGCTAGGGGCTATATTGGCAAACAAGACTTTAAGGAGCTTGCATACAAATGTAAGGAGCTTGCATACAAATGTAAGGAGATGGACAATGCTAGATCAAATGTGGCGCCGTTAGTCAGGACAAGAAGTTGGATTTTGTGCAGAGTGCAATGGGAAGGCATTGAAAGTTGTAGGCTGATGGCCATGCTGACTGAGCTTCTGTAAGACTGAGCATACACAAGCAGAGTTAAGTGTCATAATCAAATACATTACAGCTTATGTTTATCTGACACATTTCATGATATAATCATTACTATACATAATTGGCAATATAAAGGATGCATCTCACAAAAATTAGTGTAACTTTTTCACTAATATAATTTCGTAGTCTAAACATTTTTAGATCAGCTGATGGAAGGTTATCCTGATGATTTGGGAAAACTTATGCAAGATCTCCTTCCCCCTGGGAAAAGAGGAGTCTTTTAAATGACATTATTCAGCCTATCTGCCTTCTGCAATGTTGACCTTGGAAAGGATGAGATGAAAGCAATGGGGAAGAGAGTGGTGACTCATTCCCTTTCTTGCAGCTGATGCAATGGGAAGGGAGGAAATATAGAGGATAGATTTGTTACTAGAGGTGCTGGTGAACGTAATGCTGTGTGAAAAAGCTTGATGGTGTGCTTAATGAAAAATTTAGTTATGAAATAGAGAAATGATGTGAACTAGGACAACTGTCTCTACACTCTAATTTCCCCCTTAGACGCTGTCACCTCACCTGTATTCCAAAATACCTGAATTCTCAGACCATCAAAAAAGATTGTCAAAAAAGACCATGGATTGCTTTTACATTATCGATATGGCTCAGATGTCGTTGGTGTTTCAGTAAACAAATATGAGGCCTTTGGGGAAGTATCTTCATAGGCCCTCCTCAAGAGAAAGGCCTCAGCAGCCAGATTTGTTCCAGGTGACTAATTCCATACCATAACTGATTGATTCAGAATTAGACATGTGATCCACACTGAGTCAAATTCTTTCTCCTGAGAATCTCTGCTGCCAGATCACACTTAGTCTGAGAGTGTTGAGAAGCGGACCTATAAAATCATGTAGAATTAGGCCGGGCGCAGTGGCTTACACCTGTCATCCCAGCACTTTGGGAGGCCGAGGCGGGCGGATCACCTGAGGTCAGGAGTTCGAGACCAGCCTGCCCAAGATGGTGAAATCCCATCTCTACTAAAAATACAAAAATTAGCCGGGGGTGGTGGCAGGCACCTGTAATCCCAGCTACTCAGGAGGCTGAGACAGGAGAGTCACTTGAACCCAGGAGGCAGAGGTTGCAGTGAGCTGAGATCACGCCATTGCACTCCAGCCTGGGCAACAAGAATGAAACTCCATCTCAAAAAAAAAAAAAAAAATCATGTAGAATTGAAGCTAAGGTGAGACTCTGGGCAACTTAATGCAACATAAAAACCAGCAGCCTGGTTGGTAATTCCTTGATGGGCTATGAACTAATCCAAAAATTCAAGTTTTTACTGAAACCCAGACTCATTCTTGTATATAACTAAGATTTACTGTCTTGGAATTTGCAAAGTGGGTTATTAAATATTCCTAGAAGTTGGTATTCATAAACTCAAATTTGTTCAGAATTCTAGATTAGTATTCTCATGTGCATACTGGATGATGTTGCATACATCTTGCCATGTACATTTACAGACATTTTCTGAAATTTGGGGGATGGATGCTGCCTTATTAATGCATCATTAGTTTTCACTGTCATTTTACTTGTTCCTATTTCTGCTTTCTAAATATAAAAATTGGCTTTGCCATCAATTTTTTAAGCTGTGGGTTGTATGCTTGTGTTCATATTTCTACCCGTGTCCCCCAACACACCTTTTATTGATGTGCAGATTTTAAGATATGTTTGTGTTATGGTTCAATTTTGAATCATCGGCATCTCTTAGCTAAAGCAAATGTATGTCACAAATTCTCCTAAATTGTGTTTGTTTGGTAATGCTTTATTTGTGGTGTTCTTTGTAGTGGATGTTAGTTATATTGATGGTTGCTTAATATATTTTGAACACTTTTTTTGTGCTTAAGGAATGTCCCATATCATGAACCTTGTCTTACCAAGGTAGAAATAAAAACTTATTTCCTAGTTTCCCTTGCAAGAGTGCAGGATCTGACTTAGGCTCTGCCAGTCAGACACACCTCCTTCACGCTGTCTGATTTAGAAGTTAGAGATGCAAGAAGGAAGAGTTGAAGTGTCCACTCACAGTTCTGCCATGGCAGCAGCAGTATTTCTAGTGTACAGTAGCAACAACAATGGCTACGATATTCCTAGATGACAGCAGAGCTAATTGTTGCATCTGGTGTTTCCTATCAAAGACAGGGTTCCTCCCTCCAGTTGGTTGGGTAGTGTGGTATTAGGTGTTCCTAGAAATTTAGCCTTAAAAATGTTTAAGCTTTTAATAAACTCATTTTCTGTCTCATAAGCCAGAGTTAGCTTCTGTTGCTTCCAGCTAAGAACTGCTGATAGATGCTACTTGGAGATTTGTGCTGTTTTGAAAACTTGATTAATGTGTATCCCAAACCCCAAGTTTACCATAATTTATGGTATTCCCCTAATTCCCTAGAATTCGTCAACTCAGAATTCCACCATTTAATCACTAATTTAAATGTCTCATTCTTGAATCTTAATTTCTTTCTTTCTAGTTGCTTGCTAGAGATGCATTTTAGCATAGTGCTTAGCACTATAGCCTCTGGAGCCACATTGCCAGAATTTGAATCCCAACTCTGTCATTTGTTAGCATTGTTGTTTCTTACACAAATTGCTTAACTTGTCTGCGCCTGTTTCCTCACCTTTCAAATGGGGAAAATAATGGTACCTAATTTATGTGATTTTTAGTGAGACTTTAATACATGTAAAGTGCTTAAAGTGATTGGCACAGAATAAGCACTTCATGTGTATCATCATTATCATTATGATTAAGTGCTATTTTGGCTAGTCTTTATTTTCATTCAGACCTCGGTATTTTACCTCTATACATTTCTGTACCTGTTTTACTTCTTTGTTCAACTTAGATTTCATGGTCCCTCATTTTATTAACTTCATTTACTTTCTTACCAGTACTTTAAATTCACATCCAAGGTTCCATTCTACTCATGTATCCCCAAAGGCAGTCAAAAATTGATGCAGAAAGTCATATAATGGGGTACATGGCTATCATAAATGGGAGCCAAATCCACACTGACCTTCAACATGGACCTGCAGTACTGTAATGTTTCTGCAGTACTACTGAGAGGTGACAGCGTGCTGGCAGTCCTCACAGCCCTCGCTCGCTCTCGGCGCCTCCTCTGCCTGGGCTTCCACTTTGGCGGCACTTGAGGAGCCCTTCAGCCCACCGCTGCACTGTGGGAGCCCCTTTCTGGGCTGGCCAAGGCTGGAGCTGGCTCCCTCAGCTTGCAGGGAGGTGTGGAGGGAGAGGCGCGAGCGGGAACCGGGGCTGCGCGCGGCGCTTGCGGGCCAGCTGGAGTTCTGGGTGGGCATGGGCTTGGCGGGCCCCGCACTCGGAGCAGCCGGCCGGCCCTGCCGGCCCTGGGCAATGAGGGACTTAGCACCCGGGCCAGCGGCTGCGGAGGGTGTACTTGGTCCCCCAGCAGTGCCAGCCCACCGGCGCGGCGCTCGATTTCTCACCGGGCCTTAGCTGCCTTCCCGCGGGGCAGGGCTCCAGACCTGCAGCCCGCCATGCCTGAGCTTCCCATCCCCTCCATGGGCTCCTGTGCGGCCGGAGCCTCCCCGACTAGCGTCACCCCCTGCTCCAGGGCGCTCAGTCCCATCGACCACCCAAGGGCTGAGGAGTGCGGGCGCACGGCGCGTGACTGGCAGGCAGCTCCACCTGCAGCCCCCATGCGGGATCCACTGGGTGAAGCCAGCTGGGCTCCTGAGTCTGGTGGGGACGTGGAGAACCTTTATGTCTAGCTCAGGGATTGTAAATACACCAATCGGCACTCTGTATGTAGCTCAAGGTTTGTAAACACACCAATCAGCACCCTGTGTCTAGCTCAGGGTTTGTGAGTGCACCATTCGACACTCTGTATCCAGCTACTCTGGTGGGGCCTTGGAGAACATTTATGTCTAGCTCAGGGTTTGTGAGTGCACCATTCGACACTCTGTATCCAGCTACTCTGGTGGGGCCTTGGAGAACATTTATGTCTAGCTCAGGGTTTGTGAGTGCACCAATGGACACTCTGTATCTAGCTACTCTGGTGGGGCCTTGGAGAACCTCTATGTCTAGCTCAGGGATTGTAAGTACACCAATTGGCACTCTGTATCTAGCTCAAGGTTTGTAAACACACCAATCAGCACCCTGTGTCCAGCTCAGGGTTTGTGAATGCACCAATCGACACTGTGTATCTAGCTGCTCTGGTGGGGCCTTGGAGAACCTTTGTGTCCATACTCTGTATCTAACTAATCTGATGGGGACGTGGAGAACCTTTGTATCTAGCTCAGGGATTGTAAACGCACCAATCAATGCCCTGTCAAAACAGACCACTGGGCTCTACCAATCAGCAGGACGTGGGTGGGGCCAGATAAGAGAATAAAAGCAGGCTGCCCCAGCAAGTAGTGGCAACCCGCTCGGGTCCCCTTTCACAGTGTGGAAGCTTTGTTGTTTGGCCCTTTGCAATAAATCTTGCTGCTGCTCACTCTTTGGGTCCACACTGCTTATATGAGCTGTAACACTCACCGCGAAGGTCTGCAGCTTCACTCCTGAAGCCAGCGAGACCAGGAGCCCACTGGGAGGAACGAACAACTCCAGACGCGCTACCTTAAGAGCTGTAACACTCACCGCGAAGGTCTGCAGCTTCACTCCTGAGCCAGCGAGACCACGAACCCACCAGAAGGAAGAAACTCCGGACACATCTGAACATCAGAAGGAACAAACTCCAGACGCGCCACCTTAAGAGCTGTAACACTCACTGCAAGGGTCCGCGGCTTCATTCTTGAAGTCAGTGAAACCAAGAACCCACCAATTCCGGACACACTACTGTGTTTCTTTGGTCAGACATTTCTACCTTCTTCAGTAAGATTTCAGATCTCTTACTTTTCTAAAACCAGAGATCCTGGGATTTTATGTGAAGTATGATTTGTAAAACTCGACGGGGTTCAAAACCTTTAAAAACATTGTGCCTGTCAGATAAAAGCATTCTGAGGACCAAATTCAGCAGCCTAGTAGTTTTTTAACTCCAGTATAATCAGTGTGGGCAGGCTAGTCAAATAAGTTATAAAGTGGCAGAAGTTAACTTGAGAATCTAGGTGCCGGCTGGGCACAGTGGCTCACGCCTGGAATCCTAGTGGGTTGGGAGTTTGAGATCGGCCTGGCCAACATGGTGAAATCCTGTCTCTACTAAAAATATAAAACTTAGCCAGGTGTGATGGTGCACGCCTATAATCCCAGCTACTCGGGACTCGGCAGGCTGAGTCATAAGAATCACTTGAACCTGGGGGGCGGAGGTTGCAGTGAGCTGAGATTGCGCCACTGCACTTCAGCCTGGGTGACAGAGTGAGACTGTCTCAAAAAAAAAAAAAAAAAAAGGAATCTCAGTGCCAACCTTTTCAAAGCAGTTAAACAGATGCCTGGGACTCTGCCCCATATATTTAGTAGGTTTGGAGTAAAACCCCTAGCATAGATATTTTTCAAAAACTTAACAGATATTGCTGATGCAGAACCAAGCTGAAAACCACTAGCCTGGCAAAAAGCTCTGCACATTTTAAGTGCAAAATAATGTTAGAATAATTAATGCTTTACTACTGCCAAATGAATTTTGAATGAATAAATGATTTTACAGCCTATTTTAGTTCCCCTGGTCTACATGCATGTTGCAACTGAGTTAAGCACAAAAAAGGAAGAGAGTTTTTTGTTTTTTGTTTTTGGTGGAAGAATACAAAATAAAATGTAGGTATAGCAATCACATCCCTCCTTCTTAATCTTATCTCTGGGCTTACAGTAGTATTCTTATGATTAGTGGTCTTATGACCAGGGCATTCTTCCTGTAGTAAGCAATACAAATAAAATGTCTAGCCCCTCTTAGACTAGAACTGGAATGTGCTGAGCTCCTATTTTCCAGTGCTTACAAAATTGGCCTAGAGCAAGCAAGATGAGTACCATACTACCCCAACCCAGGGCTGTTGCTAAATAATAGGCCTTTAAAGCACTTTTTCCTTCTTTTTCACCTTAGCTCCTATCCTTCGGAGCCAGTCTGACTTCTCACTACCTCTTTCCTAAGGAGGGCTCTTACATCAGAAAATACAGAAGAGATTTAATATTATTTAGTTCATTTACCCCATGGCGTTGTTACAGAGGAATGAGAGTCTACTTTATCTCAGAGAAAAAAGTTTGATGATATTAGATAAATCAAAACATTCTCTGGCTTGATTCAAAATAATCTTTGGTACATTTTAAATCAGCATGTTTAAACAAATCAATATGGTCTTTGGTTCTGGTTTTCAAGGGAAGATAAAACATGATTATAGTCTGTGAAGGAGACTGCCGGTACATAGGCTGTTTCCTACTATGCCTTTTTCATCTCAGCCAAGGTTAATTCATTACAAACGGAACTTTACCATCCTTTGTATCTAACTCAGCTACTGACAGTGAGAAGAAAATGAAACAATCCAATTACTTTGGATTTTTTCAACCCCTTTGCCAACACATATACATAAGCACACGTCTCTGTTCCTTCTCTGTTCCTCTCACCTCCATCTTCAGCTATGTCTTTCTTCTTCTCTGCCCTGTGTGTCCCTTGACCCATTTTTCATATCAGGCTTTTAGAAAAGCCTTTAAGGCTACATGAGCCACACTGCCAGCTACTTAGAATTATCCCTTTTGGCGTTGTGTTTGATAGGAAAAGGATTTCTAGAGCTTCAGAGGCAGTTCTTTGTGTGTGTAAGAGGGTGAAGGGGAGGAGGGAGCAGATGAAGGAGGGATGTGTTCTATCTCAGTTAGAAATATTAATTAATTTTCCCATAGAAACTTTTATTATAAATGGTTATTAGGTTCCAGAGTACTATGAGTGCTGATAGTCCTATTATTTTCCTATGAGGAAATAATGTTCTAAGTGCTGAATAACTAACATGAGTGCATTACAGAACATCACCCATTAGTAAATGATAGAAATTATCTATGCAGTTTTACTTTGTGGTTGTCTTTTGTATGAAACATTGTGGCAACTAGGAAAAGCCTTCAGATTTCCTTTGTCTTTTTGTTTTTTTTTGGAGACAGGGTCTCTGTCACCCAGGCTGGAGTGCAGTGGCGTGATATTGGCTCACTGCAACCTCCGCCTCCCGAGTTCAAGCAATTCTCATGCCTCAGCCTCCCTAGTAGCTGTGATTACAGGTGCCTGCCGTCACGCTGGGCTAATTTTTGTATTTATTTATTTTTTTTTAGTAGAGACGGGGTTTTACCATGTTGCCCAGGCTGGTCTTGAACTCCTGGCCTCAGGTGATCTGCCAGCCTCGGCCTCCCAAAGTGCTGGGATTACAGGCATGAGCCACTGTGCCTGGCCTCCTTTTTTTTTTTTTTTTTTTTTTTTAAAGAATAATCAAAGGTTACTGGACAGAGATATTCTAAGACACTTATTCCTGTGAGGATATAATCAGCATTTTGTGACTGGTAAAATACTAAACAGAGACATTTGAAATTGATACTATTAAATCCTTACCAAGGTATTCATTCTTAGTGAATTTTTTTTTTTCCTGGTTCAGCTGTGACTCCAGGCAGGATCCAGAGAGGAGTTTTCCAGTCTCTTCTCTGGGTTTTGTAGAGACTTACTTTATCCTTCTGTGTTAGCTTCTTAAAGCACTACATCAACCGTAAAAGGGCACAGGAAAGGGCAAATTCTTAATGAGTTTTTTAGAAAATTCAATGTTAACTCTGTTTTGTTGGTTGGGTTTTTTTTTTTTTTAATTTTTTAAAAATCAGATTTAGTGAGGTATAATTTGTATCAGATAAAATTCACCAAAAGTATGCAGTCATGAAACCATGACCATAGTCATGACGTAGAATGTTTCCTTTACCCCAAAAACTTTCCTTGTGCCCCTGTGCAGTCAGTTCCCTCTCTCTAGCTCCTGGCTACCGCCAATCTGTTTTTTGTCCCTATAGTTTTGTCTCTTCCAGAATGTCATATAAAATAGAATCATACAGTAAGTAAGTGTAGTCTTTCGGGTCTGACTTCTTTCACTCAGCATAATGATTTTGAGATTGTTTTATGTAGTTAAAATAAGGTATGATTTCACAAATCACGCAGTTTATTACCATACAGAAAGAATTTTCCCTGCCATTTTCACAATGTTTAGAGACGGAAAATAACAAGAACACATCTCACAGGGAACACATTTGATAGACAAAGTCCAGAAACCACATGTGAGTGAATACTAGTTTGGTTTAGAGTCAAATTAGTAAAGTCTAGTTGCGCATTTAGGATGGAAACAGGCCTCTGTGAATGTAAAGTCTAATTGAAGTTTGAGGTGTACCTTTCTATGAGATGTTCTCTGGAGAGATGATCTGACCAACACTGGAGATCCATGATGACAACAAGATTTTCAATGCTAGGAGCCATGTCATCAGGGAGGGAGATTACACTCCATGTTCTTATCACAGCAGAAAATTTCACTCACAATAGCAGACTATGTGTTTGTAATCATTTCAAAGCTGCACAACAGAGATCCACCTTTGTTGTTGTATGCGTCAGTAACTGGTTCCTTTTTCATTGCTGAGTAGTAGTTCATTGTATGGATATACCACAATTTGTTTATTTATTCACTAGTTGATTAACATTTGTGTTTCCAGTTTGGGGCTATTAACGAATAAAGCTGCTGTGAATATTTGCATACAGATCTTTGTGTGGACATATGTTTTCACTTCATTTGGATAAATAGCTAAAAGTAGCATTGCTGTGTATATAGTATGTTTACCTGTATTAAGAAAGACCAAACAAAAAATAAAATGCCTAGGAATACATCTAACCAAGGAGGTGAAAGATCTCTACAAGGAGAACTACAAAACACTACCAAAAGGAATCTTAGGTGACACAAATGGAAAAACATTCCATGCTCATGGATTGGAAGAATCAATATCATTAAAATGGCCAAACTGCCCAAAACAATCTACAGAGTGCTATTACTATCAAACTATCAACATCATTTTTCACAGAATTAGGAAAAAAAAACTCTTCTAAAATTCATATGGAACCAAAAAAGAGCATAAATAGCCAAACCAATCCTAAGCAAAATAACAAAACTGAAGGCATCACATTACCCAATTTCAAACTATTTTGTAAGGCCACAGTAACCAAAACAGCATGGTACTGGTACACATGCAGTCACATAGACAGCAGAATAGAGAACCCAGAGATAAAGCTGCACAACTACAGCCATCTGATCTTCAACAACGTCGATAAAAATAAATAATGGGAAAAGGACTCCCTATGCACTAAATGGTACAGGGATAGCTGGCTAGCCCTATGCAGAAGAATGAAACTGGACCCCTACCTTTCACCATATACAAAAATTAACTCAAGGTGGATTAAATATTCAAATGTAAGACCTCAAACTGAAAGAATCCTAGAAGAAAATCAGCGTTGGGAAAGAATTTGTGACTAAATCCTCAAAAGCAATTGCAACAAAACCAAAAATTGACAAGTGGGACCTAATTAAGCAGAAGAGCATCTGCACAGCAAAAGAAACTATCAACAGTAAACAGCCTACAGAATGGGAGAAAATATTTGCAAACTATGCATGTGACAAAGGTGTAATATCTAGAGTCTGTAAGGAACTTAAACAACTCAACAAGCAAAAACCAAATAACCCTATTAAAAAGTGGGCAAAGGACATGAAAAGGTATTCTCAAAAGAAAACATACAAGCAGTCAACAAACATGAAAAAAATGCTCAGCTTCAGTAATCATCAGAGAAATGTAAATTAAAACCACAGTAAGATACCACCTCACACCAGTCAAAATGGCTATTATTGAAAAGTCAAAAAATAACATGCTGTGAGGCTGTGAAGAAAAGGGAATGCTTATATATACACTGTTGGTGGGAATATAAATTAGTTCAGCCAGTGTAGAAAGCAGTTTGGAGATTTCTCGAAGAACTTAGAACTGCCATTCAACCCAGTAATCCCATTGCTGGGTATATACCCAAAGGAAAATAAATCATTCTGCCCAAAAGACACATGTACTCATATATTTATCCCAGCACTGTTAACAATAGCAAAGTTGTGGAATCAACCTAGTTGCCTGTCAGTCATGGATTGGATAAAGAAAATATGGTACATATACACCATGGAATACTATGCAGCCATAAAAAACAATGAAAACATGTCTTTTGCAGCAACATGGATGCAGCTGGGGGCCATTACCCTAAGGAGATTAATGTAGGAACAGAAAACCAAATACTGTAGGTTCTCACTTAAAAGTGGGAGCTAAGCATTGGGTACACATGGACATAAAGAGAGGAACAGTAGACACTGGGGACTCTTAAAAGTAGGGAGGGAGGGAGGGAGAGGGGAAGCGTTGAAAAACTGCTTATTGGGTACTGTGCTCACTACCCGGGTAATGGGGTCATTCGTACCCCAAACTTCAGCGTCTCACAGTATACCCGTTAGCAAACTTGCACATGTACCCCCTGAATCTAAAATAAAAGAAAAATGAAAAGTAAAGGAAAGAGCCAGAGGGTTGTCAAAAGAGCTGTACAGTTTTACATTCCCACTAACAATGTATGAGAGTTATAGTTACCCCATATCCTCATTAGCACTTGACATTGTTGGTTTTTTTAAAGTTTTTGCCATTCTAGTGAATGTGTAATGGTATCTTACTGGAGTTTTAAATCATCATTTCCCTGATGACACTGTTGAGCATCTGTTCCTGTGCTTATGTTTGCCATCCATATTTCTTCCTCAATGAAATTTCTCTTCAATTCTTGTCCATTTAAAAAGTTGGTTTATATTATGGAGTTACAGCAACTGTGGATGAAGTCCTTTATCACATATGTGTTTTGTAAATGTTTTCTTTCAGCATGTGGTTGTCTTTTCATCTTCTTAACAGTGTCTTTTGAAGAGCAGAAGTTTTAAATTTTGATGGAATTTAACTTACCACTTTTTTATTTTATGGTTTATGCCTTTTGTTTTATCTAAGAATTCTTTGCCTAACCCAAGCTCATAAAAATTGTCTTTATGTCTTCTTCTCCATAGTTTATAATTTTAGCTCTTACACTGAGGTCTGTGGTTCATTTTGAGTTAATTTTTGTGTATGATGCAAGTTAAGTGTGGAGGTTGATTCTTTTTGCTTATGCTTATCTAGTTTTTCCAGAATCACATGTTTCAAAGATTATTGTTTCCACATTGAATTATGTTGGTACCTTTGTTAGATCATTGATTTGAGAACTTTCTTCTTTCTTAATATAAACTTTCAATGTTATAAATGTTCCTTGAAGCACTACTCTAGTTGCATCCCATAGATTGTGCTTTTATTTTCATTCAGTTCAAAATATTTTTCTGATTTCTTCTTTCAGCTGTGGGTTATTTATTTATTTGTTATTTAAAAATTTTTTTTTGAGATGGGGTCTTGCACTGCTGCCCAGGCTGGAGCACAGTGACACAATCACATTTCACTGCAGCTTCAACCTCCCAGGCTCAAGTGATTCGTCCACCTCAGCCTCCTCAGTAGCTGGGTCCGCAGGCACACACCACCACACTTGGATTTTTTTTTTTTAGAGATGAGGTCTTACTGTGTTGTTCAGGCTGGTCATGAACTCCTGAGCTCAAGCAATCCTCCTTTTCCCAGCCTTCCAAAGTGTTGAGATTACAAGCATGAGCCACCTATGGGTTAAACGTGCTTTTTTTTTCTTATTTCTAATTTAATTCCATGTGGTCAGAAAACATACATTATATGATTTCAGTCCTTTTAAATGTGTTGAGGTTTATTTTATGGCTTTGAATATTCTTAACTCTTACCTTTAAAAATTTTTTTTTCATTATTATGTATCTAAAAGTAGCGATTTCCAGATTACTATTTCAATATACCATTTTTACTTTTAAAAGGGTAATGAATTATACTTTACCTGCTTCTTAAGAATGATTATTTCTTTACTATCTAGTAAATTATATTTGCTATTTTTGCTTTGTAGCCACAAATATGCAAACTTTTCTTCCCTCTCTGTGCTTTTTTTTCCCATAGGCCTAAGATCTGGCAAACTTGGTGAACAGTGTGAAGCAGTTGTTCGCTTTCCCAGGCTTTTTCAGAAGTATCCATTCCCTATTCTTATCAATTCTGCATTCCTAAAGTTAGCTGATGTTTTCAGAGTTGGGTAAGTCTTTTGAAATTTTCAATGTTCTAAAGTACTTGGTTCATATTTCTTGTTTTATATTGTGGTCTTTTTCTTTTTGCCTTTTAGGACTTCCACATGGTTAGTTACCATTAGTGGACGCACATGACTGTGTGCAGCACATCAGTGTGAGATTTAATGACATTTAAAGCAAAAATGAAGAGTATAATTTAGACAATACTTATTTCTTTGGAGAACAGAATAAAATTAAGACAACCTTAATATTTTACTGTATACTTCAGGAAAATCTGTGGCTGTGTACAGATTGTTTTTGAGAAGTTTCTGATTTAATTTAATAATTTATTTTATAGCATGAGATGCATGTCTATGAAGTACCTGAAACATGTAAGCACTGAATACATGCCTGTTTGCTTTTTCTCCCCCGACCATTCCATCTTCTGCTGCTTTCTGCCATTCTCCATGCACTCGTGCTCATATGCACACAATACCACACCGGAAGGAGAAAAGAAGTTGTGGAATAAGCCCAAGAGAAGAGAAAGACCGTCTGATTTCCTGGCCTTGGTTATGATATAGTTTGAGGAGATTTAGTTCTGCTGTAGGTCTTCTCCTTGTGTCACTGCCATTTTGGTGTCTTGCAGCAAGACTATAGCATAGCTAACTGCTTATGCTTAGTGTCCACCTAAAGTACAAACTTTAACTCTTTTAGTAGTGAAACAAATAATGTTAAGATTGAAAAATATTTGTGTGTTGCTAAAATTTAATATTATTAGTGTTACTTTGGTTCCTAATTAAATATTACTTTCTAAAGTGACCTAATTTATTTTATTTCTGGTTTTTCTAGAAATAATTTCCTGAGGCTATGTGTTCTTAAAGTTACCCAACAAAGTGAGAAACATTTGGAGAAGATTCTAAATGTGGATGAATTTGTGAAGAGAATTTTTTCTGTGATTCATAGTAATGATCCTGTGGCAAGAGCCATCACCCTCCGGTATACCGTATTATAATAATTCACTATAAGATTATTTGAACTGTAATTATGTACAAAAAAGGCAGTATATTTACATTTTTCATTTTGAATATTAGGAGTTGTTTATGTTTTTTTGACCAAGAGTCAAGGCAAAACTGTGATAACCATCCCAATCTGCAAATGCTTTTTAGTTAACATCTGTGTTAACTGTTTGGGTTATAAATTGTTGCCTAACTTGTGTTTGAAATGCATCTCTATGTAGATAGGTGTTCTGATCAAATAACTTGGTGGATCTCAATATAGCTTAGCCTCAGGGCATTTTGAACTTTGCGTTCCTGCCCTTAATGTTTTCTGTCAGTTTTCTATATTCTTCCTTGATTATGTGATCATTTTTAATGTGATAAATCATATTTGATTTCATTGGAGAACATCAGGTATAACCACTATAATTTCTTTAGCTTTTTCTTTTCTTTCTTGGCATATTTAAAAAAATTTATTTGTTAGAATTTCATTTTGTAAGCCTTATATCCAGCTAGAACCATATTTTCTTCTTAGCTCTGCCATTTATAGTATCATATCTATAACTTTTTATATCTTTTGAAATTCACTTTCCTAAATTATAGGGTTCATTTCTGACCTAGTCTGCCCAGACAGTCTTCTTTTTAACCAGGAAGTTCGGGATGTCACCTCTTCCCTGAGTGTCCTTTTTTCCACACCGGGAATCAGTTCTTCCTTCTTGTTCAGAATTTAGTGCTTTTGTCATTTCTTTGCTTTTTGAGTGATTAAATTGTGAGTAGTATGTGATATTTTAAAGTCAGTTCATTGATTTTCATCCTTTGAAAGCTATATTCATATAATTAATTAATTAATTTATTTATTGAGATGGAGTCCTGCTCTGTCGCCCAGGCTGGAGTGCGGTGGCGTGATCTTGGCTCACTGCAACCTCTGCCTCCTGGGTTCAGGCAATTCTCCTGCCTCAGCCTCCCGAGTAGCGGGGATTGTAGGTACCTGCCACCACACTCAGCTATCTTTTTTTACTTTTAGTAGAGACAGCATTTTACCATGTTGGCCAGGCTGGTCTTGAACTCCTGACCTCAGGTGATCTGCCCGCTTTGGCCTCCCATATTGTTGGGATTATAGGCGTGAGCCACTGCACCTGGCCCAGAATTTAAATTTAAGATATTTTTACCCTTTACTTCAGCAAATATACCTATAGGAATTTTTTAAATGAATCATTTTTAAAAGTTGGTGAATATATGTATATAGATGATTATAGTATCATTTTTGTAGATTGAAAAATTGGGGAAAAATCAACATGGGAATAGCTATTTGTGAACTACTGTATAACTTTTAAAGAGTAAAGTGAGTTGTGAGTCTATATATACTGACATAGAAAGATATTGTTTTAAAAAATAGTCACATAGTATCCATTTTATTAACTCATTTTGTCAGTTAATATTAATATGTATGTTTATATAGGCTTAGAAAAAAATCTAGAGGAATATATACTGTTAACAGTGATTATTTTTGGTAGAGTCTTTGGGTTATAGATTACAAAAGGCTTTTCCATTTGACTTTTTTTTGTAATGTTTGAATTGGTTTTCACAAACATGGTTTTTTTTTAATCAAAAGATAATAGAGAAGAATATAATTTAACTGGTGGAATGAATTTCATGAATAATTTAGAGCTAGCCTGAATATTTTGATAAGATTGTAGATTAATATTTGAATGTTAATCATTTTGCATGCTTGCCCTTCTCTAAGTCATGGCAATTGACTCTTGCCTCAATTCTTTTTTTTTAAGCACTGTGGTAATCAATAAAGCCAGCGATCTCTAGAAAGCTTCCAAAAAGAAGGATCACTTTAAAGGAAAAAAAAATTAGATTGAAATCAGATTTTTCTACGGTAACACTTGATGCAATAAGTATTGAAGGAAAATTGAGCTAAGAATTTTATATCTAATCCAGTTTTCATTTAAAGAGTAGTAAAATAAAAAGATTCTCAGGCACACAAGGCCTTAGGAGGTTTGCCATATAGGACCTGTTTTGTAAACATTCTAGAAGGAGGTACTCAAGTAGGAAGAGAAAAATTAAGCCGGAAGCAGTGGGAATAAGTTATTAAATGTGTCGGTATTAGCCTAGTCTAATCTTTTCTGGTATAATAGATTAATAGTCATTTGTTATTTCTTTTGAAAGATGTGTAATTCCAAAACCTTCAAATTAAATATAAATTACATATTTAGTCTATTTTAGTTTCTTGCTACTAACAGTATTACTTATTTTTAACAGTACTAGGAACAGTACTACTTAATCGAGTGTAATTACAGGGAATAATTAGGTGATTACGTGTCACATTGGAAGGTTATTTAGGATGTTGACTTTGAAGAAGGTTGTCATTGTAGGAACATTGTAGGTTTTGTTTACTGCAGTGTTTTGCAGATTTCTAAAATTTATGCCTTTCTGCTGAAAGGATTTTTCAAACTGTCTGTAGTTCATATCGCAAACAATAGATTTTTTCCTTTCTAAATGTATAATTTTATTATAAAGTAGACTGTGTTTTCCAAGCTTTACCTTCTGCATCGTTGTTGATTCTGGTGTGAGCCCCAGGGGCGTCCTCAACCACTGCTTTCTTGATCTCGAGGACATTTGAAAATCATCATACCAATATTTACTGATGTGGGAAAAAAGATTGGGAGCTCTTACTTTTTTTTACTTTGTGTATCTGCTTACCAGCAAAAATGTTGTATTCTTAATGCTTTGCTGAAATGGACTTCTTTATGCAACATTGGAAAATTGATATTTTGATGCTTTAATAATTCAGAAGTTTCCTTCCTGGGCTGTTTGGTACCTGGGATGTACTTCAAGGTGATTGTTAAAAATTTTGCTTTTTAGATAAGCCATTTTAATTTTTCTGACGTATTGAAATATGTAAAAGCGTTTAAATTTTGAGTCATGGATTTCTAAAGTTGTGCTTTATTAACCGGAGTTACATGGAATTACCTACAAACTTTAGTTTTGATAATCTGGCTTTGCCTTGCCTCTTCCTTTTCTGACCTTGACTTTATTGTATGCCCAATCTTCTTGGGTTTCTCTGTTTCTGTAGGATGTTGGGAAGTCTGGCATCAATAATTCCTGAGAGGAAGAATGCTCATCATAGTATTCGTCAGAGTTTAGATTCACATGATAATGTAGAAGTTGAAGCTGCTGTTTTTGCTGCTGCAAACTTCTCTGCACAGTCAAAGTAAGCTTACAAAAGTACATCCCTTTTAGTAATTTGGCTTCCCAAGAAAAGTTTTTGAAGGAAAAACTGATCAACTTATATAAACACTAAGAGATACAGGAAAGTGTAAATGACAAGGTGTGTTTTCCAAGAAGGTTTACCTTATGTTGGGGAAACAAGACTTAAATTCATAAAATAGAAAATGTAAGTACAAATGTTGGCATTAATTGTGTAAATGAAATGAGTTTCCAGAAGGACAAGATCAGCATAGATTCGTTGGAGAAGGCTTCCCTGGGTAGCAGAAGCTTTGTTCACTGAGGAGCTTCTCCCAGAATGTATTTTACATATACATCTCCCAGAATGTATATTACATATACATCTGTAATACTAAATTGCTTACTTATTGTCTTCTAATGTTAATTTGTTTTGCATTAGAGCTGTCCACAGTTTGGCAAAGACAATAACTTGAATTAAAACCAATTTTAACCTATTCAGAATGTCATGTCCTACACTGTTGTTTTACAGAACAGTATTTTTGTTTTGGGCAGGAGGATTAAATGTTGACCATGGTTTTATTACTATGTTTGATTGGCTTCTCTTCTGTAAAAGAAAATACAATATCTCCCTGACTGACAGGAAAAGTAGCATTGCCTTCTGGGGTGCGTTTTGGTAATATGTATGAAAAGCCTTAAACAGGTACATACATCCCTTTGACCCAGGAAATTCACTTCTAGAATTTATCCTAAGATAACAGCAATATGTACTGATAATTATTTGTATGGATGCTAGTTGTAATGTTACTTGTAACAACAAAAGAAATGAGAAGCAACCTAAATTTCTGCCATTGAGCTTAGATAAAGTATGATCATACAATAGAATACGGTAACAACTTAAAACAAATGTTTTTAGGAACATATTTGGAAGCAGGTTACATAATAGGTTATGTAATATAACAGGTTTGTTTTAAAAAAAACCCTAATAGCTTATGTAATATAACAGATTTGTTTAAAAAAAAAAAAGCCCTAATATTTGTATTTATGCAATAGAAAAAAAGACTAGAAGGATATATATCAAAATCTTGTCTCTGAGTGGTAAGATGGTATATAATTTTTATTTTCTTTTTATAAATTTCTCTATATCTCTATATCTTGGCATGAACAAATTCCAGTTTTATAACCAGGTGAATGATAAATTTTTTTTAACATAAAAAAATAATATTTGCATACACTCCTCTTCAGCATTGTTTTTTTTTTTGAAATGGAGTTTTGCTCTTGTCATCCAGGCTGGAGTACAGTGGCGCAATCTCGGTTCACAGCAACCTCCGTCTCCCGGGTTCAAGTGATTCTTCTGCGTCAGCCTCCCAAGTAGCTGGGATTACAGGCGCCTGCCACCATGCCCAGCTAATTTTTGTATTTTTAATAGAGATGGTGTTTCAGCACGTTGGCCAGGCTGGTCTTGAACTCCTGACCTCAGGTGATCCATCTGCCTTGGCCTCCCAAAGTGCTAGAATTACAGGCGTGAGCCACTGTGCCTGGCCCCTTCAGCTATTCTTATCAAACCTTCAGAGTTCCAGGAATTCTTATTGAAAAAGTAGATAATAGAAAGCATATAATTTTTAATTTCACAGATCAAAATTAATAAATAGATGTAGCAGTAATTGATGATCAGATATACCTGAATAAGTACAGTTCCTATTTATGCCTTTGAAAATAAGCATTTTTTTCCTCATTGAGAGTCGTTGGTATTGAGAGGACTTTTAAAAATTTCAGTCACATGTCTCTTAACTATGGGGTTACATTCTGAGAAATGCATTGTTAGGCAATTTCATCGTTGTGCAAACATTGTAGAGGACTTACACAAATCTACATGGTATAACCTACTATACACCTAGGTTATAACCTGTTGCCTCTAGGCTGTAAACATCTATAGCATGTTTCTGTACTGAATACTGTAGGCAGTTGGAACACAGTGGTAAGTATATGTATATCTAAACATAGAAAAGGCGCAGTAAAAATATGGCGTAAAAGATAAAAATGGTATTCCTGTATAGGGCACTTACCATGAATGGAGCTTGCAGGACTGGAATTTGCTCTGGGTGATCAGTGAGTGAGTGGTAAATGAATGTGAAAGCCTAGGACATTACTGTATACTACTGTAGACTTCCTAAACACTGTACACTTAGGCTTCACTAAATTTATTTTTGAAGTTTTTCTTCCTTCAATAATAAATTAACCTTACCTTACTATAACTTTTTAACTTTGTAAAGTCTTAATTTCTTTTAACTTTTTGACTCTTTTATAATAAAACTTAGCTTAAAATACAAACATATAGCTGTATAAACATACGTTCTTTATATCTTTATTCTATAAGCTTTTTTAGTTAAAATTAAGACATAGCTGGGCACAGTGTCTCACGCCTGTAATTCCAGCTACTTGGGAGGCTGAGGCCGGGGTATTGCTTGAGCTCAGGAGTTCAAGACCAGCCTAGGTAACATAGGGGGACCCCTCAAAGAAAAGACACAGAGACACATACATTAACCTAGACCTGCACAGGGTCAGACATCAAGACATCTCTGGCCAATATGAATTTTTCAGCTCTGTTATAATCTCTTGAGGCCGCTGTCAATATGTGGTTTGTTGTTGACCAAAATGTTGTTATGCTGCACATGACTGTACTTTTATTGATTAGGAGTTGTGCCTAGAGAATAATTATCGTCTGATTACCACTGCCAAGGTGTCAGTGCTTCATAGTCTGTCAGATTAAATATGTACTTCCAGTGCTTCCAAAAATAGTTTTCTAAATTTAGTTTCTAAATTTGGATGATAAATTTGTAATTTAGTGATTAAATTTTGTATATGAGAATCACTTTTAGTTCAGTTTTTCTCTTGTGTTCTTATTAGAAGCTAATTTTATTTCACTCTGCATAATTACTGGTTTTGGAAAATGATTAAGACCAAGTAAGAGAAACAGCAAGATTTTTCACTTGTGGAAATGATGATTAAACATCTAAATTGGCAGTTTATGTAGAAACAGTTTTTAATATACCATGCTTCAGTATGATATACTTCTAATTTATTAAAAAATACCAAATGAGTCTCTGTCACCTAGGCTGGAATGCAGTGGCGCAATCATGGCTCACTGCAGCCTCGAACTCCTGGACTCAAGTGATCCTCTCACCTCAGCAATCCCAAATTGCTGGGATTACAGGTGTGAGCTACTGTGGCCAGCTGACAAGATTTATATTTTTGAAATCAGTGTTCATATCTTCTCCCAGAAATAATGACCTGGCTTGAGATCACATATCTCGGTCAGTACTGATGGATTTTTTTTCTAGTATCTGTATTGATCAGTTTTGGATATTAAATCAGAGTAACAAGCCAAACCAAATAAGACCTTTAGAATTTATTTAATCCTGTTCTTCCCCGCCCCCCCAATCTCCTACCATAACCATATTTGTTTTATTCTAAATTGCTAGTCCCTGGGTGGCAAAGCAGGAGTTACAAACTCAGATGCTTTCAGGGGCCAGGTGAACATTGTCAGTGAGAGCAGTGTCCCTTAGTGGCAACTGTGGTGAACTGAAGCACGTCCGCTCCATCTAAAGTGCCCCATGGCACCAGCCTATTGTTAACAGTGCAGGAATGGATGCCCAGTGCTCAGGTTTTTGGCAAAGGAGAGGGGATAATCTGAAAAACCAGATTATTCTATTTGGGCTCACTATATTTAAATGTTGACATTAAGAATTTTTAAAATGTTATTTTAACATTTTTAAAAATTCTAATGGATTTTTAAATTCTAAGTTGTTATAAGAAGTCTTTATATGGTTATTAAAGAAATACTTACTGAATATCCACCATGTTCAGATACTTTACTAAGTTCCAGAAATATAGGAATGAAAAAGGTCAGGCCCTGTTGTTATATAAACACAAAATAATTTCAGATGCTTGTTAGTGTTATGAAAAAATAACACTGTATGGTGATAATGGCCTAAGTGAGCTGCTTTAGAGCAGTGTTGGCATAGCCCATTTGGTTGCTGGAGTTTTTGTTTTAGTTGTGTTTCTTACCACCTCCCCTAACCCGAGCATCTGACCTTGGAATATTAGTTGCAGTTTGGAATATTGTATTTCTTCTGTGCTGTGTTTTATTTCTTTTAAGTCCTTAGAAAATATAAGCATATGTAATTTTTTGGTTTTAAAGTTTTTTCTGTTCTCTGTTCTCTTTTTCCAAAGGGATTTTGCTGTAGGAATCTGTAACAAAATCAGTGAAATGATTCAAGGTATGTATTCTTCATTTAGTATTATGAAGTGACTTAATGAGATTTATAATAGTTGCTAACACTAATTAAGTACTTATTATTTGCTAGTCACCATACATTCAAATAATATTTATTAAGTATCTTCTATTTGCTGAAACTGTTCTAAATGCTGAGGATACAGGAATGAGCAAAACAAAGTCCTTACCCCCATCTAACCTACACTCTAGTCAGGGGTGGGGTGTGTGGGGATAGACAAATGTGCATATGACATTCTGGTGCTATGGTGAAAAAGTGAGATAAGAAGGATGGAGAGTCTCAAAAGTAAGTCGTTGGTGGGGTGGGAGAAGGGACTTATCTATTTTATATATATTGATCAGAGAAGGGACTTTTTTGTATATATTGATCAGAGACGGTCTCTGATGAGGTGATACTTGAGTGAGACATGAAGGAGAGAAAGGAGTGAGCCATGCAGATATAGTCTTGCATTGCTTAACAATGGGGATCCTGTGTGAGAAATGGGTCCTTAGGCAGTTTTGTTGTTTGAACTTCATACAGTGTACTTACATAAACCTAAATGGTATAGCCTACTATACACTTAGGCTGTATGGTATAGCCTATTGCTCCTAGGCTCTAAGCCTATACAGCATGTACCTGTGCTGAATACCCATAGGCAATTGTAATAAAATGATTTGTATATCTGAGGTAGAAAAGGTAATATATTACACTGGTGTTACAATGACTACAGGGTCTATGAAGTTACTAGGAATTTTTCAGCTCCATTATTATAATCTTATGGGACCACTGTCTGTCATGTGGTCCATCATTCACCAAAGCATACTTATGGGGGGGCATGATTACTTTAGGGAAGACTGCTCTGTGTGAGAGAGGCTAATGTTATTAGGAGCTCTGGAACTCTCTGCTAATGTCCCTCCAGTGTCTTCCAGTTGCATTTAGAATCAAATCCAGATTCCTTACCATAGACTACAGAGCCCTGGTTTTCCAATCTCTTATACCATGAGTCATGTGTATTAACCCTATTTATCCTTATAACAGTCATTATGGGAGCCCAAGAGCTCCCATAGGGTTAATACATGTGTCATACCCCTATTTATCCTAACAGTCATAAAAGGGAACTCTTGGGCTACAGCATTGCATGACTCTAGAGAACACCAGTTTGTTTATATTCTTATAAAGAGCATTCCTTTGAATTGTGCAACGTGGCAGCCTTGGATAGGTAATACTATTATGTTCATTTTACAGGAAAGGAAATGGAGCCACACTAAAGCTGAATGATTGGTTCACAGTAAAAAAGCTGATAACTTACAGTTTGGCTTTGAGGCCCATGCTTTTAACCACTATGCTATTGTGCCTTTCTAAGGCATGAATTGCTTAGTGTAGTTATATTTTGCATGCATTTAAATTGTCCTTCAAATTAAAATTAAAGAGAACTTGCTCACTTGCATAAATAATAAAAATCACTTAAAGACCAAGATACAGTGAATGAGCTTTGTTGTGTTCCCCTTTATTCCTTTGTGTTTTTTCTTCCACCATTAGCAAAAGGGCTTTCCTGCAGAAAGGTATCCTTATGACATTAGAAGGAAGCATCACTTATTCATTGAGCAGGATTTTATCAATTGCCTGCTGCATCAGACAAGATCTCAGCAGGAAACAGGTGGCACATTTGAATTAAGATAACTCAAGGAAGGTGTAATAAAGAAACCATTCACAAAGGCATGGTCAGGGTGTACTATAGGGGATAATGTAGTTCTTGAGCCCGTAATAGCTTTTACCATACCTCTAAGGGTACAGGTTAAAGAGAGGTTACTAGAAAATTGGTATCATGTCAGGAGGGCCACTTTGAGAAACTAACCTCCAGGAGCACGATGTGACCCTGCAGTGAGAGAACCAGGGAATAAATACTCTGACCTCATTCTTCTCAGCAACTCCTGCTGGGCTCTCCATTGGTTAAACCCAAACAAAGGGTAGATAGCAAGGGAGTTGATGAAAGCTACACAGGTGAGCCTTCTAGGATGCTGGAGTATTCTGTGTATCTGATGGCAGTTATATGGGAATATACATATGTAGAAATACATTAGTCTGTACACTTAAGATTCATTACCTTATTGTTCCTTAAATTTTATCTTAAAAAAATCTAAGAGAACAGGAATTAGCAGGAGAGGCAGAGGAAAATACAGGAGTGTGGATGGAGGAAAAGTGGAGGAAAATTGGAACCCAAGATACAGAAATGAAAGAGGAGTTTAAAGAACAGAGAATCCTGACATTTGGTTTTAAGCCACTTGTGTTTCTGCCAAGTAAAATCTCCGAGCCTCCGTAAATCTTTAGTAAAGATGCCTGTAAACACAAAGATCCCTCTGAGTACTGGGTTGAGAGTAAACTTGGAGTGGAGGAAAGGGGGATATAAGAGTGGAGTCTGCCATGGGGAAAGGCCTAAGTAGGGAGAATACTTAGGAGACTTGCAATAATTTAGTCAAGAGATGGTAGTGGAAATGGATCGGCATGGTAACAACGGAGGTAGAACGAGTCAGTTTGGGTTTTATTTTGAAGATAGAACCAATAAGATTTGCTAATACATTTGGAAATGGGATGTGAGAGAATCCTTCTTTCACTAATTAAGAAAGACTCCAGGGTCTAAGGAGCTATAATGATGTCATTTACTGAGACAGGAATATTTTTGGAGGGGCAGTTGCAAGGTGAAGATCAGTTCTCTTTGGGCCTTATTAATAAAAAATGCTTCTGAGACCTCCTAGTGCAGATGACCAGAAGGTAATGAGATACATGCATCTGACATCCGGGGTAGGAGGACGGGTGGGTGGCCGCCTTTCACATTTAGCCGATAATGGAAACCATGGGATTATATCAGCTCACTCAGGGAAAGCACATAGAATGAGAAGAGAATTTATTACCAACCTATGGGAATATCAGAAATTAAAGCGTAGACAGACGAGGAGACTACAAAGGAGATTAAGAAGGAACAGCCAAAGAAAGAGGTCAGAAAACAGTAAGAGTAAAAGAGCCAAAGCCATTAGGAGAGAGTTTCAAAGATAGAATGGTCAGCAGTGTCAAGTGCATTCAGAACCTTAAGGAACAAAGTAATAACATGAGCATGAAGTGACCCTGCAGAGAGGAAAGCAGGGAGTACTCTGATCTCATTCTTTTCCCTCTGGCAAACCCAAGTAGAGGCCATCTAGCAAGGGAGTTTGTTGATGTAGGCAACTGTTGGACGTTGAAGTGCTGTCTTACGTTCATACCCACAATTATTTCACCATGGAAAAACCAGCAATATGCAGACTATAATTAGCTTGTGGCATGTATGTGGTATATTATGACTGAGAAATTTGTGTTCACCATGACCACAAAGCCATGCCATAGAAGAAAAGATTTGTTGGTTTCGCTCCACTGTTGACAGGAAAACGTGGATTAGGGTTAGTCTTCATGGATCCAGTTGTGTATGCAATAAGGAAAGGCATTTACTACACAAAGTTCAGGGGACTTCGAAAGTATTCTATACACAGTTTATTCACATCCTGATTCTGATTTAGTTGTTGAAGGAAATAATTAAAATCGTAAGTATAATCAGACTGTAGCCATCAAGTGTGTGTGTTTGTGTATATATATATGTATGTATATGTCTATGTATAATTTTTTTACTATGATAATGAGAGGAAATAGGCAGCAAATATGACTTTGCTTTCTACTGTGCTTTTTAAAGGCAGTTTTTATTATCAGCATGTAGTTTTATAATCATTTAAAAGTTAATGTCAACATAAATGCTTTGGAAAAAATATTGAATTTATCAATTGGTTCTAGTATAATCTTTAATGTTATAAATATATTAGTATACTGTGTTTTTCAAGTGCAATTTTGCTAATTGAGTCACAGCTTTTAAATCTGGAATATTATTAAGGATGATGACCACAAATATCTTGAGAATTCTTTTTGTGTCTAGGTTTAGCGACACCAGTAGACTTGAAGCTAAAATTGATACCCATTCTACAGCACATGCACCATGATGCAATCTTGGCTTCCAGTGCTCGTCAGCTTTTACAACAGCTGGTCACATCCTATCCGTCCACCAAAATGGTGATTGTGTCTTTGCACACTTTCACTCTGCTTGCAGCTTCATCTTTGGTTGATACACCTAAGCAGGTAATTTCAATTTTCTTTAAACTGCCTATTCTTTAAACTTACATATTAAATATATGATTAGAAATAACAAAGTGGCCCACGAGTCTTGAGGACATTAAGGTTCTTTTCTCTAATAAAGGTCAGATTAATTTGCTTTTGCTTGCTTTTTTATTCTCTCTGTTCACAGTACTGATTGTTGGGAGCCCTTGAGGATAATGAGATGTTATGGGGTACATGGCTGGGTATGAAGTTGGCCGTATAAAAAAAAAAAAGAAAGGATTGAGTATCTGTTAAATGCCAGGGCCTGTGCTAAAACTTTAAAGTTAAATGGTAGTATTTTACAAACATGGAGAAAGAGGCCCAAATGTGGGCACGTAGCTAATGAGTGACAGGGCTCTGATTTGAAGTGAGTCCTGTCCCTTTGTAAGTTTCACTAAACTACACTGCATTTCTAATGATCATTTCAGTTACAGTATTTATGGAGTGACTTATTTCCTTTATAGATTCAGCTTCTGTTGCAGTATTTGAAGAATGATCCCAGGAAGGCAGTAAAGAGACTTGCTATTCAAGATCTGAAATTACTTGCTAATAAAACACCACATACTTGGAGTAGGGAGAATATTCAGGTATGTAGAACTTGTAACATTTTATATAGAAAAAATAATATAACATAATAAAATGTTTTGCATTTTTATATTGTCTTTGTCATCTTCTACGTGGTTGAATATGAAAAACTTCTAAAAGCGTTGTTGATGTTTGTGGCAGTTATTTTATAAGTGGCACAATAAATACATGAAACTTCTATACTTCAATGTTTGTTTTAGTCAGTGAAACTTGCCACTCAGTTGCTTGTTCATTTTCCCATAGCGGCACTAAGGCTAATTGAGAAGCCCAATTACATTGGTTTGGTTTTTTTATTCTTGTATTTTTCAGTCAATGTGGGGAGAAAAATTTAGGGGCTGACTGTTATCTGTAATGGAGGTAGGGCTGGATGGGCAACTTGGGAAGTATATTTCTCTCTTCCTGGAGAGCCGAAGACATTCTTAAGTCTTCTTTTGTAAACAGAAGAGCAGATCTCACTCTTTAGACTTTTAATGTGACATCTTTGACACCATCTGTTACCATCTGTTAGGTTAAATTAATATTTTATGTTTATTTTTTTCTCAAAATAGAATCCTGTTTGTTTACCCATTACCAATAGAGATACACCATTTTGCAAATAATGCTATTTAAAATGGAACGGAAGTTTTTATCTCTTAGCATCATCATGACTCCAGTGGATTAAAAATCTTTGAATTTCAGATTATTAAAACTAAACTGCTGTGTTTGTTTTTCTGTTTGTTTGTTTGCTGTTTTCTAAACATCTTTTAATTTACTATATTATGATTTGATAGTCACAGATATCCCAAGATAAGGGCAGTTGTTAAATCTGCATTTAATAGATAAGCAGTTAGGGTTCAGAGAGATTTAATATGCTTAAGAGAGCGTCTTAAGAGAAGTAAATTAAGAATTTAATAAAGAGAGCTTCTGTCCTCTGATCCCTAGTCTTACTGCTTTTTCTACTAAATAATGCTATCTTTCCAAGAAGAGAATGTGCCCAGCCACTTTAGTCATTTTAGAGAATTTGTACAAAGAACTAAACCCAGTTATTTAGAAAGATCAGTGAGAAGCACAGTATTATTCCTTCTCATTTTTTTCTTATTGTGAGATAGATCATACATACAGAAAAGTATGTAAAATATATAAATAGTTTAAATACCTTTAAGTGAGAAAAGTATGTAAAATGTATAAATAGTTTAAATACTTTTAAGCGAAAACCCATGCAACTACCATCCAGCTAGAAATAGAACATTACAGGATCACAGAACCCTGCCTCCTTCCCTTGCATGGTCCTTCCTGGTTGAAACTTTACACCTTCCAAAAGCAAACCACTATTTTGACTTTCATGATAATAATTTCTTTGCTCTTCTTTTATCTTCTTCACATGTCTTCTTAAAGAATACTGTTTAGCTTTGTTTTTGTTTCTTTTGCTCAGCATTACACTGGTGAGACTCATCCATGTCTTTCCCCTTTAATTGTAATGTATCCCATTGTATGAATGTATCACAGTTTATTTGCTCTCGATGGGTTATTTCCAGCATGGGCCTATTGCAAACAGTGCAGAACATTCTTCTGTTTGTCTCCCAGTGCACACATGCAAATTTCTTTAGAGTGTATACCTAGGAATGAAATTTCTGACTTATAGAAAATGCGTATCTTCAGTTTTAACAGATGATGTCAAACTATTTTCCAAAGTCAATGAACTAGTTTACATTCCTGCTATGTATGAGGGCGTCCATTGATCACATCCTTACCAACACATAGAATTATCAGACTTACATTTTTTACCAGTTTAGAAGTTGTACTTTTTATGTGTAGCTCCTTGATTATTAAAGAAATTGAACACCTTTTTAATATGTTTATTGACCATTTGGATTTTCTCTTATGACATGGCTATTCAGGTCTCTTGCCTATTTTTCTGTTGATTTGTAGTTATTTTTTATGTATTTGGAATACTCATACTTTGTTGGTCCTTGACAATTCTATATAAATTTCAGAATCAGCTTGTCAAATTTAACAGTTTGATTGGGATTACACTGAATATAAAGATTAGTTTGTAAGAAATTGGTAACTTTATAATATTGTCTTCCAGTGCATGAACATGTTCTATCTTTCCACTTATTTTAGGTCCCTTTAATGTGTCTCTTGCTCTAGTCTATTTCATCTGATATTAATATCACTACTTTAGTTTTCTTTTACATATGTTGACATGATAGGTTGTTTACCATCTTTTTAGTTTCAATCCTTATATATCTTTATGTTTCACATGTTTCTTATAAACAGCATTTAATTGGAAGGGAGGTTTTTTGGGTTTTTTTGAGACAGAATTTTGCTCTGTCACCCAGGCTGGAGTGCAGTGGTGCAGTCTTGGCTTACTGCAACCTCTGCCTCCAGGATTCAAGCCATCCTCCCACCTCAACTTCCCAAGCAGCTGGGACTACAGGCATGTGCCACCACACCCAGCTAATTTTTGTATTTTTAGTAGAGATCATCATCATGTTGCTCAGGCTGATCCTGAACTCTTGACCTCAAGCAATCCACCCGCCTCAGCCTCCGAAAGTGCTGAGATTACAGGTGTGAGCCACCATGCCTGGCCTAATTGGATTATTTTTAATCCAGCCTGGCAGTCTTTTTCATTTTCAGATGGAACATTTGATTCATCTGATTTACTGTGATTTGTCACACATTTGAGTTTAAATCTACCATTTTATTTTGTGTTTTCTCTCTTTCTCGCCCTGTTCCTTTTCACTCTTTGGAGGAGAGGGGAGTTTCTTTCTGTATTGATTATTTTTGATATCTTACCATTCCATTTGACTTGACTAGTCTGGAAGTATACAGTCTTGTTAAATATTCTTTTAGTTGTTATCCTAGAAATGATAATATAATTCATAGTCATTTTTATCAGTCTAAAGTTAATTCTGCTAAAAGTCCTTTGAACACATTTGAATGCCATTTTCATCACTCTACACTTTTATGTATTATTGTCTTGTCTAATTAAAATACAAGTTAAATAAAATACAATTAAACTATTTTTTCTTATACAGTTTTGTTATCGTTTAGGAAATTCATTGTTCATTTGCACCTTCCACTGTCTTTGCTCTTCTTGCATCTCAGCTATTTCCTAGTTACTTTTCCTTCTGCCTTCGAAAGGTCCTTGAGTGAGAGTCTGTGGTGGTAAACCCTCTCAATATTTGCTTGCCTGAAAATGCTTTCATTTTGTCCTCAATCTTGAAAGATGCTTTCTTGGGATAGAATTCCCAGGGCATTGAGGATACCATTCTGCTGTCTACTGGTTTTCTTTATTGCCACTGAAAAATAGTAATACTCTTTGGAGGGTTTTTTTTTTTTTTTTTTTTTTGCTTTAAAATTGTTCTCTTTGACTTGATTTTCTGTAGTTTCACTATGAAATGTCTAGTTGTGAATTTCTTTTTAAACTGTCTGACTATGTTTGATTTCTTGAATCAGAAGATTGGTGTCTTTCAGCAATTCTGGGAAATTGTTACTTGTAATTTCTTCAGATATTGCCACTGTCTCTTTTTCTCACCTTTTCTTCTGGACCTCCTATTAAATGTATGATAACCCTTCTCCCGTTAATCCCTCATGTTCCTTATCTTGTTTTCTATTTTCTATCTCTTTGTGCTGAGTTCTCGGTAATTTCTTCTTATATATGTTTTAGTTCAATAATTATTTTTTCAGTTTATCTAAAGTCTGCAGATTTGTCTCTGCTCTCTATTTCTATACCCTTTTTCCTTGTATACCTGATTGTTTTTCACTTTGAACTACTCATTATTCTTGGAGAAGTATGTGTGGGAATTCTTTGAGGCTCAGACCAAAAAGTACATTCCTGTAGAGATTTGCATTTGCTTCTGCTAGGCAGAGACGTCAGACAGTGATAAATGCTGCCAAGAAAACTTAGGAAGAAGATTAGTGAATATGGAAGGTGGAGGTTGCAGTTTTAAGTAGGCTGGTTAGGGAAACCCTCACTGTGAATTTGACATTTGTGCAAAGACCTAAAGAAGGGAATGTCAATTTTGTGGGCCCCTGAAGAAAGGGTATTATCAGTAGGAGAAAAGCCAAAAGGCCCTGAAGTGAGAACATTCATGAGTGTGAGGTCAGTGTGACTGTTAATAGGGGAGATTAGTAGGAGGTGATGTTAGGTGATGGTAGGGAAGAATAGGCATTTAGGGCCTTTGAGTCCTTCTTAAGGACTTTAGCTTTTTACTCTACATGAGATAGATTGCCTCTGGAAGATTCTGATTAGAGGACATTATCTGACTTAAGTTCTAAAAGATTATCTCTGGCTTAGCTATATTGAGACTAGGTTGTAGGGGCCCAAAGGCAGAAGCCGGGAGAACATTTAAGAGGCAATTACAAATAATCGAATTAGAAAATATGTGGTTACCTGAACCAAGGTAGTTGGGATGGTAGTGAGAAGTGGTAATAGTTTGGATATATTTTAAAGGCTAGAGCTGATGGATTTCCTGGCATAGTGTAGAGAAAGAAAGGTGGCTCTAAGCTTTTTACCATCAACAAATGCAATTATCATTTACTTGGAATAGGCAAGACTCTAGGAGACTCATTTCTTGAAGATCAAGAGTTTACTTCTGAGTATATAAACTGTAAAATGTCAGACATCCAGGTGGAGATGTCAAGGACATATGCCTGGAGTTTAGTGGACAGATCCAGCTGAGGTTATAAATATGAGAGTTATCAGTTTATAGATGGTATTTGAAGCCATGAGACTGGATGACTCAACTAGGGAGACAATATGGCTAGAGAAGATTTAGGGAACGATGAACTGAGAAACAACCAGCAAAGGGGCCTGAAAAGGAGTGGCCAGTGATACATAAGTCAGAATAGTATTTTATAGGGAGAAGACCTTGATCTACCATGAGAGCTACTGCAGCCATATTCGCCAAGATAAGGACTGATAGTTCACCTTTGTGTTTGGCAATATGAAGTCATTGATAACCTTAAGAGAGCAATTTTGCTGCAACATTGTGGGTAAAAGACTGACTAGAGTGGATTCTGCAGAAAAACAGGAGGGAGATTTAAGGCAGTGAATGTACGTTGGTCCCTCAGTATCCGCTGGAGATTGGTTCCAGGACCGACCCTTCTCTAGATTACTTATAATACCTAATACAATGTAATCTTAAGTAAATAGTTGTATTATGTTGTTTTTTTATTTGTATTATTCTTTTTTTTTTATTATTTCGAATACTTTCAATCTGGAGTTGGTTGAATCAGTGGATGCAGACCCATGAATATTGAGTACCTACTGTAGAAAACGTTTTAAAAGGAATTCTGGGCCGGGCGTGGTGGCTCAAGCTTGTAATCCCAGCACTTTGGGAAGCCAAGGTGGGTAGAGTTCAAGACCAGGCTGACCAACATGGAGAAACCTCGTCTCCACTAAAAGTACAAAATTAGCTGGGCGTGATGGTGCATGCCTGTAATCCCAGCTACTTTGGGAGGCTGAGGCAGGAGAATCGCTTGAATCTGGGAAGCGGAGGTTGCAGTGAGCCTAGATCGCGCCATTGCATTCCAGCCTGGCAACAGGAGCAAAACTCTGTCTCAAAAAAAAAAAAAAAAAGGAATTCTGCTCTCAAGGGAGCAGAGAAATGATATGGTATTGATAAAGGGTATTCTGTTTGTTTGTTTTTATCCTGGGAGGATTAAACTTTTTTTTTATTGATGGAAATGACCTGGTAGAGGGGAAGAATTGCAACAGCAATGGCCTTGAGTGGATGAGACTGGAAGGGATCCAGTGTAGAAGTAGATAGGCTTTCTCTAGTTCTCATAGAATAGGAATGAAGACCTTAAGAAGCCTAATGTAGGTGAATGAGTAGGTATTATGGTAAAAAGTTATAGAAAATCTCTTGTGATGAATTTTTTTGGGTTTTGTTTTGTTAGATAATTAGGAAACATGGTCATTAGGTATGGTTAAAAATGGAGGAGGCAAAGAGAAAGGTTTTAAGGAAACACAGAAATTCAAATAAACTAGGGAAATAGAGGATTGCCAGGTAAGATATTTGAATAAAGCAATATATAATGTGGTGTCTGGCACATACAAATAAATGCTTTTTTAAGGGTAGCTGTAAGTTATATTAAAGGTAAGTTTATTCTTTAGTTTTTCCTTTTTGAATACTTTGACAGATTGTAGGGTTGGGGTTGTGCTGTCTTAATAAAATGAACTGGGAAGTTTCTCTTTCTATACTCTGGAATGGTTAAGAACTGTAACAGAATTTTCTGTTTCTGAAGGTATAACTTTAAAAGTACCACAAATTTATCTGAATCTAGAACTTTTTCCAGCGGTAGTTGTTTGGAGAACATTTCCAATCACTACATGTTATTGTCCTGTCAGTTTTTTACCTCTTCTGGAATCAGTTTTGGTCATTTGTTTCCCATTTAATTTACTTCTCAAATTCATTAGTATCAGCATAAAGAGTCTTTATAACTTCTAGTATCTTTGATTTAAAAAATTTTTTTATCTTGTACATTTGTGTTTATATCCCTTTTTCCTTTTTCTTCTTTCTTTCTTTCTTTCTTTTTTTCTTTGAGACAGAGTCTCACTGTGTTGCCCAGGCTGGAGTGCAGTGGCACAATCTCGGCCCACTGCAACCTCTGCCTCCGGGGTTCAAGCGATTCTCCTGCCTCAGCCTCTCAAGTAGCTGGGATTACAGGCATGAGCCACCCTGCTTGGCTAATTTTTGTATTTTTAGTAGAGACAGGGTTTCACCCTGTTGGCCAGGCTGGTTTTGAACTCCTGACCTCAGGTGATCCACCCGCCTCGGCCTCCCTAAAGTGCTAGGATTACAGGCACGAGCCACCACGCCCGGCCTATGTATACCCTTTTTCTTGATTAGACTTGCCAGAAGCTTTGCTTTCTTATCTTTTTCAAGTGCTTGGTACATTCATTTTTATTTTTCTTGTTTAATAATGAAAGCAGTTAAGACCATTAATTTGCTTCTTGGTACAGATTGACCGCATTTCGTAAATTATGTCTTGTTCTCATTGCCATTAGTTTGAAATGCATTTTTTAAAAAGCCAGATTTATTGTGGTATAATTTATTTACAGAAACTTTTCTAGGTATGCAGTTGGATGAGTTTTTACAAATGTACAAAACCACCACCACAATTGAGATACAGAACATTTTCATTACCCCCATAAGTTTCTGCAGGTCCCTCTGTAGTCAGTCCTTTCCCCAACCCCTGACAACTACCAGTCTGATTTCTGTTGCTGTGATTTTGCCTTTCCAGGATATAAATAGAATCATATGGTATGTGGCCTTTTGGATATGGCTTCTTTCACTTACCATAATACTTTTAATATTTATCCATGTTATTGCATGTAGCAGTAGTTCATTCCTTTTTATTGCTGAGCAGTATTCAGATATATGGGCATACAACAATTTGTTTGTCTGTTCACAAGTTGACAGACATTTGGATTGTTTCTGGGTTTTTGGCCATTATGAATAAAGCTGCAATCATACACGGTTTTGTGTGACATCTCTTGGGTAAATACCTAGAAATGGAGTTGCTGGGTTGTGTGGTAAACACTTATTCTGTTTAACTTTGTAAGAAACTGCCAAACCGTTTTCCAAAATTGCAATACCATTTTACTTACCCACCAGCCATATATAAGAGTTCTAGTTCTGTATCCTTGCCAGCACTTTGTGTTGTATGGTTTTGTAATAGGTGTGTAGTGGTATCTCATCATGGTTTTGTTTTGCTCTTTCCTAATGGCTAATGATGTTGAGCATCTTACAGGCTTATTTGTCATCTGTATCTTCAGTGAAGTGCCTATTCTAATATTTTATTCTTTTTTTATTAGGTTTTTTGTCTTTTTGTTATTGTTATTTATATATTCTTGATATTAATCCTTTATCAGATGTATGTTTTACAAATATTTCCTCTCAATATGTATCTTTAGTATCTGTCTTTTAAAAAGAAGTTTTAAGTTTTGATAAAATCTATCTAGTTTATTAATGTTTTTTTTCTTTTATAGGTTGTATTTTATCTAAGAAGTCTGCCTAATCCAAAATCACAAAAGTTTTCTCCTAAAAGTTTTATAGTTTAAGTTTTATATATAGCCCTGTGTGATCCATTTTGAGTTGACTTTTGTGTATGGTACAAGGTAGGCATCAAGGTGCTTT
Organism: Pongo pygmaeus; assembly: GCF_028885625.2. NCBI lineage: Eukaryota > Metazoa > Chordata > Mammalia > Primates > Hominidae > Pongo > Pongo pygmaeus. The sequence goes on from NC_072373.2 coordinate 37,393,365, forward strand.
GGATAGCCAGTTGTGGCACCATTTTGTGGGGAAAACTTTTCTTTCCCCATTGAATTACTTTAGCATCTTTGTTGAAAATCAGTTGACCATATCTGTATGGATTTATTTCTAAATTCTATTCTGTTCTATTGGTCTGTGCAAATAATACACTGTCTTGATTACCATCGTTTTATGGCAACTCTTGGAATCAGATAGTGTGAGTCCCCTACCCCTTTGTATTTCTTTTTCAGAATTGTCACGCTGGGTGGGATGTGGTGGCTCATGCCTATAATCCCAGCGCTTTTAAGAGGCCAAGGTGAGAGGATCACTTGAGGTGAGGAGTTTAAGAGTAGCCTGGGCAACATAGTGAGACCCTGTCTCTACAAAAAAAAATAATTTTAAAAATCAGCTAGGCGTAGTGGTATACACTTAACAGTCCTAGCTACTTGGGAGACTGAGCTGGCGGGATCGCTTGAGGCCAAGAGTTCAAATTTGGCTGTTCTAGGTCTACTGCCTTTCCATGTAAAATTTAGAATCAGTTTGTAAATTTCTACCAAAAAAAGGCTGCTGGGATTTTTGTTGGTCTTTACATCTAAAGATCAATTTGGGACGAATTGACATCTTAATAGTATTATGGGTTTTTTTGTTTTTTTTTTTTTGAGTTAGAGTTTTGCTCTGTCACCAGGGCTGGAGTACAGTGGCGTGATCTCAGCTTACTGCAGCCTCCATCTCCCAGGTTCAAGCGATTCTCCTGCCTCAGCCTCCCAAGTAGCTGGGATTACAGGTGTGCACCATCACCCCCAGCTAATTTTTGTATTTTTAGTAGAGACGGGGTTTCACCATGTTGACCACGCTGGTCTCAGACTCCTGATCTCAAGTGATCTGCCTGTCTCAGCCTCCGAAAGTGCCGGGATTATAGGTGAGAGCCACTGTGCCTGGCCAATAGTATTGTGTTTTTTTGATCCATGAATATGGTACATCTCTCCCTTTTTTTTTTTTTTTCTGTTTGGAGATAGGTTTCACTCTGTTGCCCAGGCTGGAGTGCAATGGTGTGCAATCATGATTCACTGCAGCCTCAGGTGATCTCCCAACTCAGCCTCCTGAGTAGATGGGACTACAGGTACACGCCACCACACCTGTCTAATTTTTGTATTGGTGGTATTTTGCCACATTGCCCAGGCTGGTTTCAAACTCCTGGTCTCAAATGATTTGCGCACGTCAGCCTCTCAAAGTGCTGGGATTCCAGGCATGAGCCACTGCACCTGGCCTATCTCTCTCTTTTTTTTTTTCAGCTCTTCTTCAGTTTCTCATCAGTGGTATTTTTGTTTTGTTTTGTTTTTTCCATAGGTTTTTGGGGAGCAGGTGGTGTTTGGTTACATGAGTAAGTTCTTTGGTGGTGATTTGTGAGATTTTAGTGTACCCATGACCCAAGCACTATACACTGTACCCAATTTGTAGTCTTTTATCCCTCATCTTATCAGTGGTTTTTATTTTTATTTATTTATTGAGGCAGGGTCTCACTCCAGTGCCCAGGCTGGAGTGCAGTGGTGCGATCACGGCTCTTTGCAGTCTTGACCCCCCAGGCTTAAGCGATCCTCATGCTTCAACCTACCAAGGAGCTGAAACCACAGGTGCACACCAACGCCCAGCCAATTTTTGTATTTTTTTTGTAGAGATGAGATCTCGCTATTTTGTCCAAGCTGGTCTCAAACTCCTGGGCTCAAGGAGTCTGCCTGCCTCGACCTCCCAAAGTGCTGGGGTTATAGGTGTGTACCACTGTGCCAGGCCACATGGATGGTTTTTAGTTCAGCATACAAATCTTGCACATATTTTGTTAGATACATTCCTAAATATTTCATGGTCTTAATGCTACTGTAAATGATTTTTTTTAAATATCCATGAGAGCAATTTTTATTTCTTCTTTGACCATGGCATTAGTTTAATGTTTTCTGCTTTTGAAGTGATTAGTTTTCCATATTTGTTGGTGGAATTTTTGTTGTTGCTTTTTGTTATTCTTAAAGTTTATTTGTGGCCCATTGTAGGATCACTTTTTGTAAACAGTTCAGGGGTTTGAAAAGAAGACTTTTTTTTGTTTGTTTTGCTTTGTTTTTGAGATGGAGTTTTCCTCTGTTGCCCAGGCTGGAGTGCAGTCGTGCTATCTCAATTCACCTCAGCCTCCGCGCCCTGGGTTCAAGTGATTCTCCTGTCTCAGCCTCATGAGTAGCTGGGATTACAGGTGCCCACCACCATGCCTGGCTAATTTTTATATTTTTAGTAGAGATGGGGTTTTGCCGGGGTCACCAGGCTGGTCTTGAACTCCCAATCTCAAGTGATCCACCCACCTCGGCCTTCCAAAGTGCTGGGATTACAGGGGTGAGCCACTGCACCCGGCCAGAAGACATATTTTCTATAAGCTCTGTTGACTCTTATTTTATTGGTGATATTACTTAGGTATACTGTATCTTAAATTAGTTTTTTTCTCTTGTCAGTGTGTGAAATTTTGATAGTCTTTAGTTTCTCACTCCAGTTTATATTTTCCTTAGTTCATTTGGGCTGCTGTAGCAATACCATAACCTGTGTTGCTTATAAGTAACAAAAATTTATTTTGGACATTTCTGGAAGCTGGGAAGTCTAAAATCATGACTCCAGCAGATTCAGTGTCTGGTGAGGGCCCACTTTCTGTCTTCTTGCTTTGGCCCTCACATGGTGGAAGGGGTGACCACACTCCCTTGTGCTTCTTCTGTAAGGGTACTTATCCCATTCATGAGGGCTCCTTCCCTATGGCCTAATCACCTCTCAAAGTCCCGACCTCCTAATTCCATCAACTTGGGGGTTAGGATTTCAGCATAGGAATTTTGGGGGAGACACAAATATTCAGACCACAGCAATATCTAACCATTTCAATTAAAAAATATTAGGGCTGTCTTACTCCATAGAGAGTTTTATCTGCATAAAAGAATCTTGTGTTCTATTTGCAGCCTTGGCCTCATTCATTTTGTTAATATTGCCACTTGCTTGTTTTTCTTTGCATGTATCTTTTAAGTCTTTGCCAATTTTATTATCCGTTTAACCTTTCTCTGTCATCTAGGTATGATCATTATAGTTAGATTTACCTCTTTTGATGCTGAAGTTATTGCTGTCAGGTAAAATAAAGAAAAAACAATTTACCTCTTTTGACTTAATTCGAGTCTTTAAAAATATGTACCATAACTTGTTTACATTTATTGGTATAACAAGTTTTTTACTTATTTCTTCCATCATTATTTTATGCTGTCTGTAATGCTTTCTGTTTCCTTTGTCCCATTGCTTTTATTTGCTATTTTGATCAAGTTTTCTTTGTTCTTGTCTTCCTCTAGTGAGTTAAAGATTTTAACGTGCTAATTAGGCATAATTATTAACATTTAAGAATGAAAATTATGATGGCTGAAATGTTGAAATTTTAAGAGGCCTAATTCTCTTTTCTGCTGCCATTCATCTTCCCCTCACCCCATATCATGTTACAGTAATCTGGAATCTAATTGCCAGTTATCTTTTTTTTTAATACTACGAAGTTTCTTTTTTGTAATAATTTTTAAAAATAATATTTGCATTGAGCTTTACAACCACATTAACAATTAGTTAAATGTAATTGTTTTGTTGATTTCACAGCTTACTATTATTTCTTCATTATACCATATCTTATCTTGAATTTTTATTCTGATTTATGTTTCTTATGGATTTTTGTGTTTTGTTTTGTTTTTCTTATTGAACATACTTTTTTTTTAATGTTTCTTTCTTCCATGAAGAATTTTTTTCCTCTGGGCACAGTGGCTCACGCCTGTAATCCCAGTGCTTGGGGAGGCGGAGGCGGGCGGATCACTTGAGGTCAGGAGTTTGAGACCAGCCTGGCCAACATGGTGAAACCCCATCTCTACTAAAAAAAAAAAACTACAAAAATTAGCTGGGTGTGGTGGTACGCACCTGTAATCCCAGCTACTCAGGAGGCTGAGGCAGGAGAATTGCTGGAACCAGGGACGCAGAGGTTGCAGTGAGCTGAGATTGCGCCATTGCACTCCAGCCTGGGTGACAAAAGCAATACTCCATCTCAAAAAAAAAAAAAGAGAATTTTTTTTCCATTGCGGCTGAATCCTGAGCATGTTGATTTTAATTAAACAGATGTTGTCAATTAATCATTTTTTATAGCCTAGATACATTTTTGACAATACTGAAATACAGCAGGGGAAAACAGTTCTAACGATTTAGCCTTTTCTAAAGTAATAAGGTGTTGATTTTGAATCTGAATTTTACTCACAATTACCAAGAGTGATTGTATAACAGGTTTTTTATTTATTTCTTCCATCATTATTTTACAATTACCAAGAGTAATTGTAGGGCTTCCCTTCTTCCTTCTCTCCTTTTGTCTTTCCTTCTTTTGTTACTTTCTGACTTTCTCTCAGCCACTCTTATCATTGCTGGTTGTTTTTGAGTTTTAGTATTTCAAGTTCACATTGTGTCCATTTCCATTGCTACTTTTTCTGGTTTGTTGGTTAGTATTATAATTTTCAGATGGAATCAGATGATATGTCAGGTTTAAATGACTAGCTTTCATTCTGTATACCTTTAAAAAACTGAAAGAAGGAAGGGCCTAAATCAAGGTCCAAGTATATTATTATTAAGGTAGTCAAAAACAATAGTTTCATAGGAAAAACATTTTTTAGTATGTTTATATTTTTCTTTAGATTTTTTTGATGCCATGCTGGGATAAATAACCATCTTAGCTTGTGTTAATCTCTATTAATAGTTTACAATATCTGATGCTGTAGTCTTTTTTTTTTTTTTGAGTTGGAGTCTCACCCTGTTGCCCAGGCTGAAGTGCAGTGATGCTGTCTCGGCTCACTGCAACCTCTGCCTCCTGGGTTCAAGCGATTCTCCTGCCTCAGTCTCTCAAGTAGCTGAGATTACAGGTGCCTGCCACCACGCCCAGCTAATTTTTGTATTTTTAGTAGAGACAGTTTCATCATGTTGGCCAAGCTGGTCTCAAACTCCTAACCTCAGGTGATCCACCCGCCTTGGCCTCCCAAAGTGCTAGGATTACAGGCGTGAGCTGCTGCACCCGGCCTGTAGTCTTACTGGAAGAGAATATTTGATTTATGCAGCCTCTCTGTTACAGAGCAAAATATTATTTGTCCCAGATAGTCTCAAAGATGTAAATTTTATTTTTAACGTTATCTCTTCTGAGAGCTTCTAATTTGTACCTTACCTGTGACTAGGAGGAGTGACAAGTTCGGCCTGAGAATTAGTTCTTGTAATAATCTTTTTCTTTGCAGTTAGTACAATGGAGACAGAAAGTTTTGAGGTATTATGTCTCTGACAGAATACTTTCAAACGTAACATTTTTCTTTACTTTAAAGATTATAAACTTCTTTTTACTATACTTTTCTGGAACATATCCCTGGTGACCAGTCCTATTCCAGGGTGTAGGAGAAGCCCCTATTTAGGGATTGACCCAGAAAACAATAATTCAGGCCAGAGCCTCTAGTTGAGTAGTGAGTTAAGCCAGTAGAGAAGGAAATTTAGACCAAATAGTTAGTGAAGAAGGCAGTGGTAATGAATGAGACAGAGGACTCCATTTGAAAAGACAGTTTTTCCTTTTTGTTGATATGAAAAATGGTCCTGGTAACAATTTTGTAATAGGTAATGTCCATGAACCAGATTTTATATTGAAATGTGATTGACATACCATTTCTGGGGAACTTCATGATTTGCTCTGTTAAGCTTACTGATTTGGATTAATGAACTTTTAAATCAGTGTTTTTTTATTTTATTATTATTATTTTTAAGACAGAGTCTTACCCTGTTGCCCAAGCTGGAGTGCCGTACCACAATTGTAGCTCATTGCAACCTCAAATTCCTGGGCTCAAGTGATTCTCCCACCTCAGCCTCCCAAGTAGCTAGGACTACAGATGCACCCCACCACACCTAGATAATTTTTAAAAATTTTTTAGTAGAGATGGGACCTTGCTATGTGCCCAGGCTTAAACGAATGTTTATTTACAGAGACTGCTTTAGGTTCCCAATAATGTGCTAGATGACAGAAACAGAATATAACATTGTAAATAATTTTATCACAAGATTTTCTAATATTCAGTTTTTTAAATGGTAAAATTCTTATTTAAAATTATTAATATTATCATTTTATATAAAATGTCTCACCTAGTTTATTATCACAGAAGGCTAAATATCTATTATACATAGAGCAATCTGAGACATAATATGGAATACATATAAATATAGAACATAGTTCCTAACTTCTGGGGCTGTTTGGTTTAAGATATTAGTCCTAATCACAAGCTAATTAACAGTACAAGGCAGGCCAATTTAGGTAACAAAAAGTGAACAAACAGAAATGGCCTAAGTGCTTGAATAAATAAATATAAATTATAGTATTAAATAATAATCACTTTTTAAAAATGCATTCTTTTGAACTTCAAAAACAGCATCTATATCTGCTTTTATTTCCTCATCCCCTGCTCATTCTTTCATACACTTGCATTTTGATCTGTTTTCGTGTCACTTTGCTTAGGCACTTTACATTTGGCACTGTCAACCTGCCCCTTCTCTTGGCCTCTTTGGCACTTAACTGTCCTCACTCATTCATAACACTACCTAACCTTCACCTTCTCTGTATTCTTCACTGCCCTTTTTCTTCCAAGTTGAGTTCATGGCTCTCTGCTTTCTACCATTTATTCTCTGTCATTCTTACGGCCTTTCTTAATGCCAGTTTGCAGGGCCTCCAACAATCTAGTCCTTTTACCTGAGCTTCTACATTGTTCTCTAACATAGTAGCCTGTATGGGTCACAAAGTGCTTTGACTTTTAGTGGCTTTGTAATCTTACAGACAGTAGATGTCACCTCACTTACATTTGATTTTTAATTTTAATTCAGTTTTTTAAATGCCAACACATTCATGTGGTCAAAATTCCAAAACTACAAAAGGATATATAGTGACTGTTTCCCACCTACTGTTCTCTCATCTACATAGCTCCTTTGCCCAGTGGCAACCAGTATCTATTTTCTTGTATATTTTTCTAGAGGTGTTTTTTATGAAAATCAACAGTTCTTTACAAATATTTACCCCATTTTACAGACAAAGAAGCTGAGACTCAAATATTTCAGTAATTGGCTCAGATCACAGAGATGGTAGGTGGCAGAGCCAGAATTCTGATGTGAGTCTTCCAATTAAAAATTTGCTGTATCTTAGATTCCAAATGCCTCGTGAATATTTCTTCTTGGACTTCATATCTCATCCTATTTTCTGTCCTTTTTCTAAAATTGGTTTATCCCCCATAAATTTCAGTCTTAAAAGTTACTAGATTTGAAAGTTTGCAATACTTACTGAATCCTTATTCATTTCTTGATATGTAATCTCTTTTAAAATGTCTGTCATACTCATTCACTATTCTCCATTCCTGCCACCAAGTTCTAGTTCAGGCCATCATGACCAGCTGCCTGGATTACTGCCAGAGGCTGTAGATTGGCATCCTTAGCTCTCAGTTCTCTTTGTTAATTTTATTTTGTTTACCATTTGCCAGAATTATCCTGCCTAACACTTTAGATGCCATTATTCTCTCCTCTGGCTTCTTTTTTTCCTTTTTCATCAGGTTTTAATTACTCTGCCTAACTTTTAAGGCCCTATATCATCTGGCCTAATCCCCCCCATCTTACTTAGCTTCTATCCTTTTGAACATATCTCCTCTTAGGCCAAAATTAAACACCGCATATTCTGGCCTAATTGCCAGAGTATGTGTATGCATTACCTAGACTTTCTTCCCTTCGGTTACCAGAAACATACTGCATCTTTCAGGTCTGTTTCCATTCCTTTCATGATAATTTTTGCTGCTGCTGCTGTTTTTCTTGTTAACTAGATTTTTCTTTCAGTCAAAAAAGTATTCATGTATACGACAAAAAATTTCTAGAGCACAAAAGTATATCGTGAGTGAAATATAAGTCATCTCTTCTCGTAGGTCTCCTCTGCAGAAGTGATCACTGTTAATAGTTTCTTATGTATCCTTCCTAAACCTTTTCATCAATATGGAAACATGCGTATGCCCCATCTTTTTTTCTTTACAAGTGAAAATACACTACGTGCATGTTCTAACTTTTACCTCTTAATATGGGGGAACATCTTATATTAGCAGCTAGATCTACTGCATTGTTTTTTATCAGCTGTGTGCTACTTCCTTTATATACCCAGTTCCCCACTGATGGACATTAGGGTTGTTTCTGATACTTTTACTGTTACTGTTGACATTTCTACATTGAATAGTTTGTAAAAAAATCACCTTTGTGAACATAAATTTTCAGAAAAGAAATTTCTAGGTCTAATGATGGATATTTAAAAATTTTTGAGAGTTAATACCAATGACTCACCAAAGAGATTTACACCATTTTACTCTTCTAACAACAATGTGTGAGAGCACCTATTTCCCTGTATTCTTCAGTGTTATGTATTATCAAACTTTAACCTTGGTCAGTCTGATAGGTAAAAAGTGACACATTTTAATTTAAAATGTTCAAAGTATGAATGAGGTTAGACTATTTAAAAGACATTTGTGTACATTCTTTCTGTGAAATACCAAATTTTTATTGAGTTTTTGCCTATTAGTAAGAACTTTTTTTTTTTTTTTTTTTTTGAAACAGAGTCTTGCTCTGTCGCCCTGGCTGGAATGCAGTGGCGCGATCTTGGCTCACTGCAACCTCTGTCTCCTGGGTTCAAGCAATTCTCCTGCCTCAGCCTCCTGAGTACCTAGTACTATAGGTGTGCACCACCACACCTGGCTGATTTTTGTGTTTTTAGTAGAGACAGGGTTTCACCGGGCTGGCCAGGCTGGTCTCGAACTCCTGGCCTCAGGCGATCCTCCTGCCTCGGCCTCCCAAAGTGTTGGGATTACAGGTGTGAGCCACTGTGCCCGGCCAGAACTTTTTATATATTAAGGTTCTTGGTCCCTTATTGATGTTATATGATGTGAATATTTTTTTCTAGGTTTGCCAATTATCTTTTTACTTTGTATTGTTCCATGTTACCTCAGTACTTTTTACAGTTTTGGTTTTTTATTTGCCATTAAAAAAAACCAGGGATATAGTTTTATTTTACCAAATGACTGGTCAATTGTCTTTGTAGTTTTGATTAACTGGTGTCTTTAATTTAAAATGCCATTATCATATATTAAATTCTAGTATATATTTGAATCTATTCCTTGCCAGTTTTTCTGGATGTTTTCTGATTTTTATTTTTCCACGTGATCTTTAAAATCAGATAATCTAAATCATCCTGCAGTTTTGTTGACATTTTTATTGATGGTCATATTAAATTTATTTTAACCCTTTCTGAAATGTTATTTTTAACTTTTTTCCTTAGACTTCAAGTTTTGCTTATTTTCTGAACCTTTGTCTTTGTGAGAGAATGGAAATTAATTTAACAAAACAGTTATTTGACTTGTTATATTACATGCAGTTATATGATACAGAATCATGTGATAAAGGATAAGGCAAGAGTCACTGTACTGTGATTATGTATTCATAGTTCACTGCATTGAAAAAAAAACTAGCGTCTTATTTTTGGTAATACTTCAAACTGCCTGGTCAAGAGTAGAGTAAATGCCAGAAATGGGAGGAAGATAGCTCTATTCACTTAGAAACTAGATAGAATTCCATATTCGCCGTTATTTTTAAAAATTACACATATATGAAATAATATTCATATCTCTCTTAAGCAAAATATGGTGGGGCTTTCAGAATAGTTTTACATTTACAGAAAAATTGAGACGATAGTACACAGGGTTCCCACATTCCCCCACCATTTCCCCTATAATTGACATGTTAAAATAGTATAGTACTTTTGTTATAAATGAACCAATATTGATACGTTGTTATTATTAACCAAAGTTCATTCTTTATTCATAATTTTTTAGTTTTTACCTAGTGTCCTTTTTATGTATCAACATAGTTTACATTTAGTTATCCTGCCTCCTGAGGCTCCCCTAAAGAGTTTCGAAGTTTGACCTAGTGCTTTTTTTGTTTTTTTTTTGAGACAGGGTCTTGCTCTGTCCCCCAGGCTGGAGTGCAGTGGCGTGAACATGGTTTACAGCAGTCTCGACCTCCTGGGCTTGAGCGGTCCTTCTGCCTCAGCCTCCCAAGTAGCTGGGACCACAGGCACATACCACCATACCCAGCTAATTTTTCGAATTTTTGTAGAGACAAGGCCTCACTTTGAGCCCAGGCTGGTCTCAAACTCCTGAGCTAGAGTGATCCTCCCACCTCAGCCTCCCAAACTGGTGGGATTACCAGAATGAGCCACTGCACCTGGCCTCGATTTAAGTTTTTTAAGATGAAAAAAGGTCCTTAATATATAATTTTTCTCAAAGCCAGAAAATGTAAATGGAGTAGACAGTTTAGAAGTATATTGATGTTTTAACTTCTATATTCATCTCTCTTCTGCATTCCAGGCACTTTGTGAGTGTGCCCTCCAGACTCCTTATGACAGCTTAAAACTAGGGATGTTGTCTGTCCTTTCCACACTATCAGGGACCATCGCCATCAAACATTACTTCAGTATAGTTCCAGGTAAGGAAAAGAAGGGAGATACTATATAAATAATGTGCTAACTCCTTTATCCGTATTTATGTTTCAGGTTGTTTCTTCTATAAGACTTTAACATCAGGGAAAAGTTTCAAAAATCTCATACTCCATTACATGCTAGTGATTTATTTGAATATGATTTCTTAACTAATGCCTACGATAACAACATCTCGCATCCTTGATCTTAAGTCAATAATATATTTTTCTAGGTTTGTCCTTTTTTTTTTTAATTATATGTGGGTGAAAATATTTTTGAGGATGCTTAAAATAGTTGGTTTGCTTTTGTATATCTCTGACTCAAAGTGCCCTTTGAATTTAAGTACATTTCAAAGGTCAAGTAGTAGTGAGTTTTAAGAGCAAATGCCATGTGCTTCCTTTTAGGTGCATATTATTTCTCTGGAAAACAATTAAAATAAAACTTGACTCCAGCCCAATAACATTTTCCTAGTTACCAATTCAAGATGATTAACTCTAAAATGCTTTCATTAATGCCCGGTAAGGAGCTTGCTTACCTAACAGACTTAAAGCTAAACTTTTTTGTCGTTTTGGGTTTTGTTGTTGTTGTTGTTGTTGTTGTTTTGTTTTAAGACAGTCTCACTCTGTTGCCCAGGCTGGAGTGCAGTGGGGGGATCTTGGCTTACTGCAACCCCCACCTCCTAGTTTCAAGCAATTCTCTTGCTTCAGCCTCCCGAGTAGCTGGGACTACAGGTGCCCGCCACCATGGCTGGCTAATTTTTATATTTTTAGTAGAGATGGAGTTTCACCATTCAGCCCAAGCTGGTCTCAAACTCCTGGCCTCAAGTGATCCACCCACCTTGCCCTTTCAAAGTGCTGGGTTTACAAGCATGAGCCACTGTGCCCGGGCTGGTTGTTTTGTTTTAATGCAAGTTTTGCGGAACCTCTATTGCTTCCTTTTGTAGTCAGTTAGTTTGAGTTAAAGAACTGTAATGTACATTTGTTTGTCCCTTTTACAGCCGCATAGTATATGATACTTTCCAGGTGTAGGGAATTCCCTGCCACGTAAGTCTTAATAGGAAGCTAAAAAGACCTGATACTCTATTGTCACACCTCCCTTCCAGCTAGTGTGCTTACATGTGGCTTGGACTCAACTAATCATTTCCATGCCACAGACTGAATTGGGAGCCAGTAACAACAAGGAAGTGGGGATATGAGAGAATGGGGATATGGTGATGTAGCAGTGACAGAGCAACATTTGTTTCCAGAATATACTCTAGCAGTGGGTGTTTGCTATGTCTGGTACCCTGTGACAGAAGTTAAGCTGTGACATGAAATAATCAGTAACAATGGCTGCTGTGTCCTCACTGGACTAATTCCATGCATGGTCTTTTGGGCTGTGGTCTTGGTTGCTCCCTGGCGTTTTTCTTATTTATTTTCTGACCTTGTTTTCCTATTAGTTTTGCAGGCTTTCCAGTGGTTCTCTGAAGTACATTATCAGTTATATATTGCTACATAACAAAATCACCCCAAACTGAGTAGCTTAAAACCATGACCTTTTTATTTGCTCTAATTCTGTCAATCAACCATTCTGACTGTACTCAGCTGGGCAGTCCTGTTGGCCTCACTTGGGGTCACTTGTGTGATTATGGTCATGTATGACCAGGATTGGATGGTCTAAGATGGCCTCATTCACATGCTAGAAATTGAAAGGCTTTCTGCTGAGGCACCTTAGTTTTTATCCATGTGACTCTTGGTGGGCTAACTTGGGTTTGTTTTCAGGATGTTGGTTGGAGCCAAAAGAAAGCAAGCCACCAACACACAAGCACTTGTCAACCTTTTGCTTGCAGCCTGTTTTCCAATGCTTTATTGGCCAAAGCAAGTCACATGGAATTGGAAGATCACATGGTAAAGGAGCATGTCCACAAGGGATGTGAGAAATTATTCACAGCCTTCTTTATAAACAACGTACCATATACCTAGGGTGCTTTCAATTTATTCTTTTTCTGCATAAATCAGCCAGTGTGTTTCTTAGCTTGCAGTTAACATCCTTCACTGACATTGCACTTTGAAAGAGCTGTGATAGACAAAGTCTTAATCATATAATAGATGAGAGCTTTCCCATACAAGTAGCCTTTCAAGTGAGGCATATGCAAAGGAGTTTATAAGTATTGAAATTGAGACTCACAAAGGTTTGACGGTATGTCCAAAGTTCACATATTTGTGAAGTGTCTGAGCCTAGGCCTGAACTCAGTGGTCTGACTCAGAATTCTCTTTTTTGTACCAAACTGACTTACATGCACAATAACTTTCTTTTTCTTTATTTTTTAATTCCAAAAACATGTATTAGCATTATGTTGGGATATAATACTTAAACACTTTTCAAGCTAGGTATTTGTCCTTTTATTGAAGTTTGTTAATTTTGCCTTATATATGGAATTAAGCAAAGGCTTAAATAAATAGACTAGATAATATTTATAAAAAATAAAAGTCAAGGATTTTCCAAAGTTACATTATTTCCACAAATAATGGTAAATCTTTACTTCCGTTGATTAGATTTTTTCGATATAGCCAAAAGTAGTTTAAAAAGCAAACTTAAATTTAGTATGTCTAAATCATCACTAACAAATGGCTCAAATATATAAGATGTTCAATATCAGACATATTTAAGAAAAAGGCACCTTAAAACAACACTTGAAATAATTTTAATCCATCAGATTGGCAAGGATTTAGAAGTTTGATAAACATGGTGTGTCGACAAGGGTGTGGGTAAGCAGTCATTGCTGCTGCGAATATAAATTATTAAACTTGTACATAGATGATTTGGAAATACTTATTAAATTACAGATAACCCAGACTTGCCACTTCTGGGAATTTATCTTATTTACATAGTCACACATTGAGAAATGGCATATATACAAGATTATTCTGAGCACCATTTTATATAATAGCAAAATATTATTTCTTAGTAGAGGATGTAATAGCATTAAAAGGTCCATCAATAGAGGACTCAAATTATGACACATCACTGCAATAAAAATCAATGCAGTTTAAAGAAACTATGGCATGGAGCAGTCTCCATGATACAATATTTAAAGAGAAATAAAACAAGATGGAAAACAGTATGTGAAAGGGAAAAAGAAAGGAATAAATGTGCTTGTAAATTTATAGACTCTGGAATGATACACAAGAAGCTGATAACATTGGGTGGGGGAGGAAAACTTTTCTCTCACTAGCCTTTTACCATTTTCTACTCTTTGTTGTACCTTGTGAGCCTTGTGAATTTATCTTAGAAAATCATTACTAAATAAATAAAAATTAAATTAAAAATAATCTTATTCCTAGAAAACATAGGAAAAGGCTCAAAAATATTAGATTTTAAAAGCAGGATATTGGCCAATATCTACATATCCTGATTATGTGTGAGTTTTTAAATTGTACTGTTGTACATAGGGGGAGAAAGATTTTAAAAGAAATATTTCAGAAAATTAATAGTAAGGTCATGCTGGTTTATGAAATTTTGTATGATTTTTGTATTCTTTGGATTTTTCTGGGTTTTTTTTCTGAGTTTTCTATGGTGAGTGTTGGTAGGAATAAAACAAAGAAAAAACAAGTTATAAAACATGTTTGTAAATTTATAGATGACTCCGCATTGTCCATATCACATGGACAAAAAGAATAGAGGAAATACAATTTCCACAGTTTTGAAAAAATAAAGATATAGTTTCATCTTTCTAGTGTTTTGCCTAACTTAAAAACACTGAAGGGGTCAGGCGTGGTGGCTTACACTTTGGGAGGCTAAGGTGGGAGGATCTTTTGAAATCAGGAGTTTCAGACCAGCCTGAGCAACAAAGCAAGACCCCATCTCTACAAAAAAAATAACAAAATTAGCCAGGTATGGTGTCATGCACCTGTATTCTCAGCTACTTGGAAGCTGAGGTGGGAGGATCGCTGGAATCCTGGAGTTTGAGACTGTAGTGAGCTGTGATCTGTAGTAAGCCATGATCGCACCACTGCACTCCAGCCTGGGCAACAGAGTGAGACTGTCTCAAAAAAACAAAACAAAACAAACAAAAACCCAAAAAACACTGAGGCTCTCTCTTAAACTTGTATTATATTAAACCAGAAATCAACAAAGTGACCATAGGTCCCATGTCACCTCAGATATTCATGGTTTATGTCTATTGTAATTCTTAATAGTGTCCCTTTCAGCCTCAAAAAATACGGTCACCCTTGGTATGAGAAACAAAGTTGAAGTTAACAAGAATCATGGAAAAATAAGCAGAGGAAAGGAAGACAGGAATGGGAGACTCTTTTAAGTAGTTGAACAAGCCCTAATCTCCTTATTTTCTTGAAGCTTATTCAGTTATAACTGAGGGCTTCTCTACTGTAAATTACAATAGTTACAACATGAACCTTGCGTTCCAGAATTTCAAATGTGAATTTTAAAAATTGCTGCAATCTATAGCATGGGATTTAAGGTATAAAGCAGAAGAGTATAATAACAGAGGCATTAGTACACGACTGATAAGTTTTATGAACTTAATGGCAAGATTCTTAAAATTTTGGGGCTTTGGGCTTTGATTTCATCTGTAAAAATAGGGCGTGTTAAATCAGATGATCCCAAAATTCTTTCCAGCTTTAAAATCATGAATTTTTATGTAAACCTTTTGAGGTATAAATGTATGCCAGCAATCTGAGATGGAAAAAAAAAGCAAATTTAAATTTTTTTCTCTTTTCTCTCCTATCTTGAAAGTATGGTTTTGTCTGACAAGAGGCCTATAATGATACCTGTTTTAATCAGAATTCGTTTGAACTCTTAGGATAGTTGTTTTGGCTTTTGTACTGTTAGTCAATTTTTATTAATATTTTTTAAGATATTATATGTTGATTTTAGATCTTAGTCATTACGAAACTGTTGGCACATACCTATTTTAAGTACCTTAATGGAGAGAAATGCTGATATGTATTGATAGTGGGATTGTGGTAGGAAATTTTGTTGAAGTTTATTGTTAGAGATTTTTCTCAAAAATTAAGAAAATTGAACCTATAAGCTGAACTGCTTTTGAACTATTTGAATTACAATCTCTACTACTTTTCTCTGCTTTTTTAGGAAATGTGAGTTCTTCTCCCAGATCTTCTGATTTAGTCAAATTAGCCCAAGAGTGCTGTTACCATAATAACAGGGGCATTGCAGCTCATGGAGTTAGAGTCCTAACTAATATAACTGTTTCTTGTCAAGAAAAGGGTAAGTTTGATCAGGACTGATATTATATATAAACTTTGGTTTAGACCTTGGACAGAATTCTGTTTGATTTTTTTTTTTTAATCCCTTATTTTTAGCCTGTGTGCCTTGATCTACAAATTGACTCCTTTCAAAGTGTTCTTAGAGCATGTGTTCTTAAGACTACTTTATCCTTGTGAAAAATAATAAAGAGATGAAGACCTTGGGAGTGGAATTGAAAGGTTTTATGGAGCATTGCCCATTTCCTTCCACTGCTTACCTTTGCATATATGGTGTTGGTGGTTAGAGATTGCTTAGGACTCTACCCCTTTTGTATAAGGTGGTATGTTCACTTATACAAAAACCTAGAAAATTTACTTAGGTTCTCCAGGGACTTAAATAGCAAATAGTTTCACCTAGAGGCAAGTGAATTCACAGACCAATGTGAATTAAATTTTCACAGAATTTACTCTAGGTATATGTGGCATCAAACTGACTTGCACAATCAAGGAGGACATGCAAGGAAAATAATGCACATATTTTGTTGTCTACCTAACATCTTTTGACTTGTGTTCAAGAACAAGAAATGCATTTTGGATATTCCATCTGTTTCAGTGCTGATTTTGATCTTTATTAAGGATTACAAGCTCAGTGGTTCCTCTTATCCCCCCTAGCCTTCAGCACTGCTTGTTCCTAGTACCTGTTTTTTTCTAGCAACCTGACCTTCACTAGCCTTTACTCTGTTTGCCAAGCTCCTGCACTCAGGAAACATTTCTTAAAGTTGAAAGTTGATTCTGATTTGGATAATTAAGCCTGTTTTATATTGGCATCGCAAAGAGTATTTTCTCCCATGTAACATAGAAAACTGCTGTGTGTTCTCAACACTGAAATATATTAACCTGAAGGTAACTAATATATTCAGAACTTTCTAAAACCTTCAGAGAAATTTTAACCATATGGTAGTGAAAAGATGTTGTAGTGCTGCTATTTCGTGAGACATCTAAGAGGTTCATTCTTTATGGTCAGACTTAAAACATTAATAAGGTTATGTGGAGACCTTATTATTTCCTAAAAGTGGTTCAGCTTTCATTAGAAGCTGAAAACTGTTACATCTTAGGTAAAAATGGACCTGCATAATTTATTTCTGATTAGGGAGATTAACACATACTGCATAGTTTGCTGTTCTTAGTATTTTCCTTAGCTAAGCTGGTGACACTATTTCAGTTTTGCTTTATTTATAGCTTTGTGGCTTTAGCTCTTGATTTAATGTGTGTATTTTTATAAATACTTCAATAAAGTGGTAGAAATAAAGTCTGAAGATAGACTTTACATTCTAGAAGTAATGCCACATGTACTTTTTCAAGGAAGGTTAGGTTCATCCATTTAATAATTCCCTGTATCTTAAACTCCTTAATGTTTTTTCTAAGAGAGTGTGTGTGTATGCATATATATGTGTGTGTGTGTTTGTACACACATCACTTGACCATCATAAAGTTTACTGTTTTTCTTCTAGATCTTTTGGCACTGGAACAAGATGCTGTCTTTGGCCTGGAATCCCTACTGGTACTTTGTAGTCAAGATGATAGTCCAGGTGCTCAGGCCACTTTAAAGGTGAAAACTTTTATTTATTAAGTTGTAATAGATATATATGATGGTCTTAGGCAATAGAAAGCAAAGTTAAGCAGACATAGCTCCTGTACTCTTAGAAGTTTTAATCTAAGTGATTAAATCTAACTGATAAAACCACAAAACAACTGATGAAATGACTGCAGCCAACTCATAAATGTTTATTAATTTAACATAAGCGTTCATTAATTTCCCAATGGTATAAGCCCTAGTTTATAAGCCAAGGGAAGAATATTTTAAGGAATTTTCACCTTCACTTAGTTACAGAAATCATCTTAAAGATATGCAAGATTTTTTAAATGTGAAATGAGGCCAGGCACAGTGGCTCATGCCTATAATCCCAGCATTTTGAGGAGGTCAAGGTGGAAGGATTGCATGAGCCTAGGAGTTCAAGACTAGCCTGGGCAGCATACTGAGACCCCATCTCTAGAAAAATTTTGCTGGACATGATGGGGCATACCTATAGTCCTAGCTACTCATGAGGCTGAAGTGAGAGGATCACTTGAGGCCGAAAGGTTGAGGCTGCAGTGAGCCATGATTGCACCACTGTTCTCTACCCTATGTGAAAGAATGAGACCCTGTCTCAAAAAAAATAAATAAATAAAATGTGAAATGAAACTACTCTTTTTGGAGTGAAACATGAAATATAATTTGTGATGGTGCAAAATTAATAAGGAAAAGCATAGTTAATAGAAGTAAGAAACTGTTAGATAAATGTTGGCATTAGCCTGTCAAAGGTATGGTTTCAAGGAAGTCATGGCTCATTTTAGCATGTTAAGGAAAGTTGTGATATGGTCATAGTAATGAACAATAAAGATAGTAATATCATTAAGTGAAAGCTAATAAGAAGTAGAGAAGGGAAGTAGACAACATGTGTTTGGCAACACATTCTGAAGGGGATCCTCAGAATCCTCTTGGAACCACAGTACATTTAAAACTTTTTTTAAAAGCAAATCTTTTTTCCAACAATTGTGGGTGTCAGTAAAATGCTGGATTCAGCACAGTAGGACATACATAGATGGCCAAGAACGGTTCCTGTAATAGAGGAGCTTCCCATCTAGAATAGGCTACGGATGTTTATATAAGGGACTATAATACCAAGCGGAACACAATACATTCTCTGATATTTCACAAAAAAAGTGCAGTCCTAATGAGAGGTCAGAGTCGGGAGTGATTAACTTTAACCAAGGGTATTAGGGAAGACTTTAAATAAATGTCATATGAGTTGAGTTGTGAAAGATGGAATCGCATTACAGTAATGAGGAAACATTGAGCCCAATGACCACTGTTATAAAAGACTTGAAAGTGAGAATGTACCTGTTGTGGTGGAAGAATGGTGACTGGCCCACTGTGACTGGGTGAAATAATTTGAGATTTGGAAAAGTAGTTCAATCATAGAGGATATCAAATAACATGGTATTATGGCTTTGATTCTATAGGCAATGAGGAGATAATATAATTTTAAAGTAATGGTAACCTTTATCGTAATTATTATTGTTATTTGAATGTCTATTATGTGCCAAACTTTGTTGAAGACTTATATATACATTTCTTTCAGTCCTTCAATAACCCTATAATGAAATGTGTTCTCCTCTTATACGCATCAGAAACTTAAGGCTGAGAGAGAGAAGTACCTTGTTCAAAGCCACCTAGCTAATAAGGGGCAAGCTGAGCTTCAGCACTTGCATTTATCGGACTCTAAAGTTATGTGTGTGCCTAACACCCCACTGATGGCTACATGGCTGCATTATGAAGGATGGATTGAAGGGCCCATCTTTTCAAGAAATTGGAATTAGGAAGAGATTTATGATGTGGTAGAGAGAATGGAAAAGTGCTAACAGTGGATATTGGAGATTTGACAAAAGAATGTGTTAGCTATGTAGAAGTGGGAATATTTCTAGGTTTCTAGTTTTTTGGCTGGATATTAGTGATGCCTTTAACAAGGCCTTGGTAAGAGAAATTCTGTAGCCAAATTGGTTTTTAGATTTCAGTTGAGAAATAAGAGAAAATTGGGAACCTCTTTCCCACTTCAGTGTACTTAGAGTCATCTAAGCCATCTTTTTAAAACTGTGAAACCTCAGTAGCCTCAACACACACACACACATATGTTAATTCAGGAATCTATATTTTTATTTTCATTCTGGGAGATGCTGGCATAGTTTACAAGCCACACTTCAGAAGCAGTTCCTGAAAAGTAATGATAGTACAGTGATGGTGACATTTGGCCTATATTTGCCTCTTCAGCATTATTCCTTATGATTTCCATCTTTCTTAAAAGTATTTTAATAGTCTTAGATTGAAATGAGTGGTTGATGTGCAGTCCTAATTTGTTATTTTAAACGTAGTGCACTTCACAAACCCTAATGTGGGATTCAGTACCTCGTGTTTCTTATGAAGAAAAATGCTATGCCTACAAGAAACCTCACCCTTGATTTTCCCCAGTAACCTGTACAAAGCTCTTTTCTTTAAAGCTTCATCTGTATCTTCAAAATGTAACTAGTTCATTTTCTTTTTGGCGTGCAGATTGCTCTAAACTGTATGGTGAAGTTGGCCAAGGGCAGGCCCCATCTTAGCCAGTCAGTGGTTGAGACCTTGTTGACTCAGTTGCACAGTGCTCAAGACGCTGCCCGGATTTTGATGTGCCATTGCCTGGCAGCCATTGCCATGCAACTGCCAGTGCTGGGTGATGGGATGCTTGGTGACCTCATGGAGCTGTACAAGGTGATTGGACGATCAGCCACAGACAAGCAACAAGAACTTCTGGTAAAAAGCCCATTTTGAATCTCCTTTGAATGACTAGGATCTGGTCTAGTGGGAATTACTTTTAAGTCAACATTACTGTTTGACTTTACTTGAAAAACAGAACAAACAGTAGGTTAAATTCATTACCTAAGACCAAAGAGTGTGCTGATGTCAAAATAGAATTGGCTCTATGAGCTTTTTACTTTTTTCACTTTTGATTTAGAAAGCCATGTTTTGTTCACCGCTAAAACTGCTTTCTTCCTAAACCCTGTCAAATCAGCTTAGTATAGCCAAAGCCTTCAATCTCATGTTTTTCTTTTATTGCAAAGGACAAAATGAAAATGAAACTTTTATCTTTCTTCTACAGAGTAAATAATGAACTAAACCCTGTTTTGTACTTTAGAAAATAGAAGTTAAAAATCTAATGATAATAATGACCATAAATTAGCCCAAATTTATGTTTTCCATTCCAGGACCTCTTTAGCTGTTTAGGATCCAGTTTAGGCTTCTGTAGACCCTTGGGGTTGGGAAAGGTACATGCTTAGAAAGAAACAGAAGCCGTGGAAGCTATAAAATGTTTAGTTGAAAAGTTCTGCAGGACTGAAAGTAGGCTACATTCTAAATAATTGTAAATTAAATGAAAGTTGTAAGGTCGCCATTCCATATTGTTCTGTTCATCTTAATTTAGAATGTGGGAAAAAATATAATGAAATGACTTATTCAAGCCTGTTTTATATTTAATCCTCCAGAGGGAATTGTGTAAAAGATTGACCCCATCCCATCATTTGCTGCCAGAAAAGGTTACCTTGGTGACCAAATGTATGGATCTTTATATGAATCAGCTTTGAAATATTAAGAGGCAGTTAGCTAAGTTTATTTTTTATTGAAGTGGCATTTTGAACTAAGGGTCCTGATATCTTTTTTGTGAGTACTGCTTTAAGATAGTCTTAAATTATGAAACATAATATTCAAAAAATCTAAGGAATAATACAGTGAAAACTCTTGCATTCATTATCTAGCTTAGGAAAAAGGTATTAACAGTTTAGTTGAAGCCCCCTGTTTACCTTGCTGATAGCATCTCCTCCCTTCTCTCAGGTAACCACTATCCTGAATTTGGTATTTATCATTCTCATGCCTGTTATTCTTTTACTACCAAAGTGTGTATCCCTAAGTAATATGCAGTATTTTGCATATTTTTAATTTTATGTAAACTTTATCATACTACTTGTGATCTTTTGCATTTTGCATATTTTTGCCTATTTTGCTTGTCATCTATGTTGGTAAGTCTGTCTCTAGTTTATCCATTTTATTTATGTATCTCATTGTTTGATTATGTTATATAATTTATTCATATTATGGGTATCGCTTCTACTTATTTGCTGTTATAAAGAGTGCCCTGAGTGAATGGAATAAATTACTTAATGACTTCAAAATAAAAATTTAAATAAATGTCATTGGAAAACAAATTTTGTTCTT
The DNA here is from genome assembly GCF_028885625.2 of Pongo pygmaeus. Classification (NCBI taxonomy): domain Eukaryota; kingdom Metazoa; phylum Chordata; class Mammalia; order Primates; family Hominidae; genus Pongo; species Pongo pygmaeus. The sequence goes on from NC_072373.2 coordinate 37,414,984, forward strand.
TTGCAGTGGGCTCTAATTAGTTTTCCTCCCTTTGGGGTAGGTTATCAATGACACTGAATAAAATTAAATGATTTTCTTGGTTTTCTTCTTGCCCAATGTTAGGTGAGTTTGGCTACTGTGATTTTTGTTGCAAGTCAGAAAGCATTGTCTGTGGAAAGTAAGGCAGTAATTAAGCAGCAGCTTGAAAGTGTCTCCAATGGATGGACTGTATACCGTATTGCCAGACAGGCTTCCAGAATGGTATGTGTTACCCTTCTGAGTGAACTGGGTTGCTGGAAATGTCAGGTCATGTATCTTCAATTGTATGATTATTAGTTGTAGTCAAAACTAAAATAAAGATGGAAGTACCTTTTAGTCATGGGTTCTGAAGATGAGGAAGGAAAGGACCTGATTTTTAACTTTTATCATAAAAGAATGGCATCTATGTTGTTGGCATTAGTAATGAGGAAGTTAAAATGTGGGCCCTTTCTGGCTGTAGGTTGTTAGTGCCACTTTCATTTTGCTCTGTATTGTTATAACCAAGGCCACCTACCACCCGCTGTTTCTATCTTCCTCTCTCAGTATACCACATCTTTGTTCCTGTCCCCAACCTTGTCATTCTTAAGTAGAAATGGGAAAGCTTTAGTATGCTGTACTCTTGTCAGCCATATGGAAAGCCTAACAAGTTTTATTAATTTTGTTTGAGAGGAAATAGAAACCTTGGTTAGTACAGAAATCCTGGCCAGGTGGGGTGGCTGATGCATGTAATCCCAGTACTTTGTGAGAGGCCAAGGTGGGCAAATCTCTTGAGGCCAGAAGTTTGAGACCAGCCTGGCTGACATAGCAAAAGCCTGTCTCTACTAAAAATAAATTAAAAAAAAAAAATCCTTGGGGATAAGTCCAGAGACCAAAGTTTGAGGAAGCATTACTCTAGGTGATTGAAGTGCATGTTCTTAATTTTATGTTGCTTCTCAAATGGGGGAGAAGCACACACTCTTGGCAGGACAATTCTTCATTATACTGTTCTGTCCCAAGCATTGCAGGACATTGAGTATCCCTGGCCCCAGGCATTAAATGGTATTCACATTTCTCCCTACAACTATGCCTTCTCCCCTGGGGTTTCTCTCACCCACTAAATAGTTCATCTAGAATAACATAAAAAAGTATTTATACTTCCTGTATTTTGGGCTAAAGTTCTAGACTTGGTTTATAGTTAATTCCATTTATTTTCTCTTTCGGAGCTGTTTTAGTAAAGAATTTCAAGCATTATGTTACATAAAAGCAACTCAGCTTATTTTCTCTGAGGAAATATTTAGACAGAGTCTCAGAGAATTACATAATAATGAGGAATGATTGTTCAGACTTATCCAAGGTTTAGGTTTCTCTTTTAGCTGCTGCATCAACTCTTTCAAATGTAAGAATCTCACCATGTGCTCCTTCTATTCTTTTTTCTTTTCTTTTTTTGTTTTTAGGGTAATCATGACATGGCCAAAGAGCTTTATCAGAGTTTGCTGACTCAGGTTGCCTCAGAACACTTCTACTTCTGGCTAAATAGTTTGAAGGAGTTTTCACATGCAGAACAGTGTCTCACTGGGTTGCAAGAGGAAAATTATAGTTCAGCACTTTCTTGCATTGCTGAATCTTTAAAATTCTATCACAAAGGGATTGCTTCTTTAACAGTAAGTCCTCTTAATTCACCTTTGGTGGTGATGATTTGTGTGAGAGTTCTCTCCCTTCTCTTTTTGGATTGTCCTATTTCAGCTAACTTGAGAAACCTGCTGATGTGAAATAGGTCATAGAAATAAACCCTTAACCTTTTCCCCCTTTTAACCTTCTTAGATTGATAAAAGTTTATCACTTTCTTGTTATAAAGAACTGGGTACCACATGTGAAGAGGATTGCTGAATCCATGCAGAATGGGTAAGTGGTGTGTAGCTAGGATCCTCCCTCTACAGACTTACTAGTAAGACTCCAGCCTGTGTGCATCAGTACCACCATCAAACATAAACCCCTGACCTCATCTCATACCTGGCAGCTACTGACTAAGTAACTAGAGTTTCTTGCTTTATAGATAAAGAGAAATTATCAAAGATTCTAGTGTCCCACTTTTTATCTCTCTGTGGTATCCTCCTACTCCACATTAACCATTAGCTAGCTACAATTTCTATTATCTCTGCCAAGAAAATGAAACGGTTGCAAAGAGATCCTTATGTTTCCTTGAAATTAGTTATATTCCTAAGTAGGAACTTATTCCCTAAAATCAGCATTTTTTTGGATTAATGCAAGGGCTTTTTCCCTTTAAAAGTAAAGAAGTTATATAATCAACATTAAACATTTTAAAAATACTGTCACATGACTTTAAAAATTGTATATATTGAGACGGGACCATAAAACTTTTGGTACCTGTTTACGTACATTTATAACATATCTAAAATATTTTGAATGGTGGGCTATCTCAAAAGAAATGTTTCAAAGTAGAAAAAACAGGTGTCACTAAAGAGAATATTCAGACTACTGTGAGGCACATATATTTTGAAGTATTTTTTATATATATATATATTCTGGGAAGAGATTGTTGTTTCCTATATTAGGCTAATAAATGCCTCAGAAAATTAAAAAATATAATTACTGGTTCAGATCAATAGAACTATTTCATTTTCTAGTTTATGTGGAGCAGAAAATTGTTAATTATTTAGTACCATTAAGTGGTAAGAACTTTGAACAGACAGGCTTACAAAACAGTGTGAGGCAGATGGAATTAATTTTATGAAAAATTCTGTTGAATATTTCATACTTGTTTAATGATTTGTGTGGTATGTGTATTTAATGAGGCTTGACAATAATTAAGGATTGAATTCTGATACAGGAAGAAAGCACTTGATTGACAGAGAGGAGACCTTGTCTTAGTCTTGGTTCTGCCATTAACACAGTGTGACTTTGGGTGGGTCATTGGGCCTCAGATATTCTCCTTTTGAAATGGAGTTATTTTATTGAACAGATCATAAACACTTGGTATGTGTCAAACACTGTTTTTAGGGTTAAGAAAAACAGGAAATAATTCTTCACTTGAGTGTAGTCTACAGGGGAAGGTAGTATGATCCTCAGAGTTGTTGGAAACTTCCCACAACTCTGATTGTACTGTATACTCTCAGGGTTTTTTTGAGGACTTTTTTTATTTTTATTTTTTAACCTGTTCATTTGGTAAGTGTGGATTTGACAATTGCTTTCTATCTTTTTAACTGAGTAAATATGAGCATGGGCTGCCACTTTTAACTTACTGATGTGAATGATCCATACCTAAGATTGTACAGCTTTGAGGATCATGCTTTTTATCTGCTTCAGCCACACTAAACAGGAGAAGTTCAAAATTCTTTGTTTATGGAGACCCGATAGCAAAGTTAGGTGTTTAATTTCTCAATACAATGATTAATGATAGAGTTGTCTTATTTCTTAGGAATAAAAATTATAAAAAGTGTTTATATTAGCTTTCTGTGCTGTGTAACAAATTACTACAAGTTTAGTGGCTTAAAACAATACCTATTTATTATTTCACAGTTTCTGTGGGTCAGAAGTTGAGGCATAGGCCAGGCGTGGGGGCTCATGCCTGTAATCCCAGTACTCTGGGCGACCAAGATGAGAGGATCACTTGAGCCCAGGAGTTTGAGACCAGCCTGTGCAATGTTGGAAAACCCCGTCTCTACAAAAAAAAATTTAAAAATTAGCCGGGCGTGGTGGCATGCGCCTGTGGTCCCAGCTACTCAGGAGGCTGAAGTGGGAGAATCACCTGAGCCTGGGAAGAGGAGGTTGCAGTGAGCTGAGATTGTGCCACTGCACTCCAGCCTGAGACTCTGTCTCAAAAAAAAAAAAAAAAAAAGTAGCAGTAGTAGTCCAGGCATGGCTTAGCGGGGTCCTCTGCTCATGGTATCACAAAATTGCAATCAAGGTGTCTGTGAGGGCCAGTCTCAGATATCTGAGGCTCAAGGAAGCTCAGGGTCCTGTTCTAAGATCATGAATTTGTTGCAGAATGTATTTCCTTGCACCTGAAAAACTTGTGGAAACTGGTTCTTCCAGACCAGCAAGAGAATCTCTCACCCTCTTTTAATGGCCTCAACTGATTAGATCCAGTTCGCTCAGAATGATCTCCCTTTCTACTAATATAAAGTCAATTCATTAGGGACCTAAACTACATCCTCAAAATCTCATCACTTTTGCCATATTCCATTAGTTAGAAGCAAGTTTTGGGTGCTATCCACCTTCAAAAGAAGATGTTGTAGGTTTAGTATTCCTTAATGTAAAATGCTTGGAACCAGGAGTGTTTTGTATTTTGAGGTTTCTTTGGATTTTGGAATATTTGCATTATGCCAGTTGAGCCTCCCTAATTCAAAATTTGAAATGCTCCAATGAACATTTCCTTTGAACATCATGTCAGTTTCAGATTTTGGAGCAATTCAGAATTTGGATCATTTCAGATTTTAGGTTTTCAAACTAGTGATATTCAGCCTGCCCAAGGTGTGGATACCAGGGAACTTGAAACAGAGGAACCAACTTAGCGTTCTTCCTACAATAGTTTTTTTTTAATCATTTAATTTTTGTTATTAAGTATTGAATAGGCATAATATCTACACATGTATTATGTAGGGCATAAAAAAATACAACAAATATCCAAACATCCAGTTAGAAAATAGGACATTACCATTGCCTTTTAAAATTCTTATATGCTTGTGAATAATACCCTGGGTCACATAGCAAGACACTGTCTCCTAAAAAAAAAAAAAAAAAAGTAAAATTCTTATGTGCACCTCCACATTTGTATACTGTTTCCTTTCCACAAAGGTAACAGTACTTTGCATCTTGTGTTTACTGTTCCATTGCCTTTCTTTATAAATTTTTCTTTTTCTTTTTCTTTTCTTTTTTTTTTTTGAGACTGAGTTTCACTGTTGTCACCAGGCTGGAGTGCAGTGGCACGATCTTGGCTCACTGCAACCTCCACCTCCCAGGTTCAAGTGATTCTCCTGCCTCACCCTCCCAAGTAGCTGGGATTACAGGTGCTCTCCACCATGGCTGGCTAATTTTTGTATTTTTAGTAGAGACAGGGTTTCACCATGTTCGCCAGACTGGTCTCGAACTCCTGACCTAAGGTGATCCACCCACCTTGGCCTTCCAAAGTGCTGGCATTACAGGCGTGAGCCCAATGCCTGGCCTTTCTTTATAATTTCAACATGCTTTTTTGTAACTCTAAACAAAGTTCTGTTTTATGTTGCTTGTTTTTGAATTTTATGTAAAAAGGAGTCATATTTTTCTTTGACTTGCTTTGATCATCTAAATTATTTCCTAAGAGATTCATCTGTTTTGTTGCAGGAAGCTGTAGGTCAATTTCCCTGCCATATAGTCTTGCATCATAAGAATGTACATCAATTTATTTTCCCACTCTAGTGTTGATAAGCATTTTGATTTTTCCAGTTTCTTGCTGTTACCAACATACTGCTCTGAACATTCTTGTACATATCTTTTGAGGCACTTACTGCAAAGGTTTCTCTAGGACAGTGGTTCTCAACCAGGGATGGTTTTATCCTCCAGGGGATATTTGGCAGTATCTGGAGCCTTTTTTGGTTATCACCACTTGCCCAGTTGTTACTGGTATTTAGTGCAGAGGGAATGCACAGGAGAGCCCTCCTCAACAAAGAATTTATTCAGTTCAGAATGTCAGTAGTACTCAGGTAGAAAAAAACCCTTCTCTAGGGCAGTGCACCTCACTCGGAGCTGTGTATCTGCCCCTTGCTCCAATTTGGAAGTGTGTGTGGATGTTTCTTTTTGTCACAGTGATGGAGAGTTGGGAAGCATTGCTACTGGCAGTAATGGTCAGTGGCTAAATACCTGATCTCCTCAATGCTAAGAATACTCCTGTTCCTGTTCCTGCACTCCTGTTCCTGTTTACTCCTGTTTGCTGTAAGATATACCTGGGAGTGGAATTGCACAGGTTATGTGCATCTTTAAATTGACTAGCTAATACCAGTTTTTCCCCAGTGGCTTTACAAATTTAAAGTCCTCCCAGCAGTGTATAAGAGTTCCTATTGCCATACATTTGTCTCTTTGTCTGGTAGGTTCTAAAGCTTATGATTGACTTTTCCCAGATTACTAATACAATTAGACATTTGTTTCATATGTTTGACCATTTGTGTTTTATTTTCTGTGAAGTTCCTTTTGAAGATTTTTGCTCATTTTCCTACTAGTTTTTATGTCTTTTTCTTACTGGTTTATAAGAGTACTTTATATGTTCTGGATACTAATCTTTTGTTATATGAAATGCAGATATTATCAGATTTGTGGCTTTTTTCCTGCTTTTTATGTTCTGATGAATAGCAGTTTTTAGTTTTAATGTAGTCTGAGATACCCATCTTTTTTTTTATGGTGTGTGTTTTGTTTGTGTTGAGATTTTTCTCTACTCCATGCCCATTCCAGTTACTACCTTCACCTTTCTCCCAAGAAGTAGTGACTATTTTGATTTCTAAAACTATGGCTTAGTTTTGCCTTGTTTTCTAACATTATTTAACACATGCAGTATTATTCCTTTGATTCTAGCTTTTTTTAGCTCAGCACTGTCTGTATGATTCATTCATGTTTTCTGTTGTATATAGCAATTGTTCATTTATTTTTATTGCTGCAGGGTATTCCATTGGATGACTATTATACAGTCTGTTTAGCATTTCATTGTTGAGGAATATTTGGGCTATTTCCACTTTGGGCTGTTAAGAATAAGTCAGTTATGAACATTCTTATACATGACTTTTGATATAGGTGTACTTTTCTTCTAGGTGGTAGTGCCTCATCATAGGACATGCTTAGGTTCAGCTTTAGTAGGTAACTGCTAACCAATTGCCCATGTTGGTTTCCAGTTTAACCAGTACTGTGTGCAAATGCCTTTTGGGTTTTGTAGTACTTTCTGAATGTATGGCTTGATGACTGATCAGTTTTGGAATATTTGGCCATTATCTCTCTCCTTTTTTTTTTTTTTTTTTTTTTTTTGAGACAAGGGTTTCAATCTGTTGCCCAGGCTGGAGTACAGCAGCGTGATCATAGCTCACTACAGCCTCAAACTCTACCACTGCACCCGGCTAATTTTTTTTTTTATTTTTGGTAGAGATGGGGGTCTCGCTTTTTTGCCCAGGCTGGTCTTGAACTCCTGACCTCAAGCCAGCCTCCCATCTCATGCTGGGATTACAGGCATGAACCACTGTACCTGGCTGTTACTTCTTTAGATATTGCTTCTGTCCCTTTTTCTTTCATTTAGGACTCCAGTTCCACCTGCATTAATCCTTTTTACCAAGTCTAATATATCTCTTACATTCTCTTCTCCATTTTCCATCTTTTTATCTCTCTGCATTTCCCTCTAGATGTTTTCTCCTGTCCTATGTCCTATGTTCTAGTTCATTAATATTTTCACTGTTTAATCTGCTGTTAAACCCATTCATTACATTCTTAATTTCATTTATTAATATAAGTAGTGGCAAAAATCATACTTTTGCACTAACCTAATATATGTTTTTAGTCCCAGAATTTCCATTTGGTTATTTTATATTTTCCACTTTTCAACTAGGTTTCTCCATCTTGTCATTTAATTTTTAACATGTTAATCATAGTTATTTTAAAGTTCATATCTGATAGCTCTGCTATCTGGATCTGTTGTCGTTTGTGTTTTTTACTTTTCTTCCCCTCTTGGTTTGGGGAGTTTCGTCATTTTTGTATGTTTGGTTATTTTATTTTTTCCCAACATGCCAGCACTGTCTTTCCAGCTCTGTCGCCCAGGCTAGAGTGCAGTGGCGCAATCTTGGCTCACTGCAACCTCCGCCTCCCGGGTTCAAGCGATTCTCCTGCCTCAGCCTCCCTAGTAGCTGGGATTTACAGGTGTGCGCCACCATGCCCTGCTAATTTTTTTGTATCTTTGGTAGAGACAGGGTTTCACCATGTTGGCCAGGCTAGTCTCGAACTGTTGACCTTGTGATCTGCCTGCCTCGGCCTCCCAAAGTGCTGGAATTACAGGTGAGAGCCACCGCTCCCAGCCGCTTGGTTATTTTTTAATTGAATTTTGGACAGTGTGTTTGAAAAATGGTAGGTATTACATTATAAGAGCCATAAATTATTTTTCCTTTCTTTTGACAGGCGCTTAGTGTACAGTTAGATCACCTTAATTCAGCCAAGGATTGAACTGATTCAAAGCTAGGCTTCAGTTCTTGTGAGGGCCAGCATATTTTTGGGTTCTCCTGATTCCTAGGGTGTAGTTCTTTGAGGTTACAGCAGAAAGCCTGAATGAAGTATTTTCCACAGTCCTTTCTAGTTTTATGAGACTGCTGAAAGCTCTGCTCAGCTTTTCAGTAGCAGTTTTCAAATTAGCTTATGTCAGGGCTACCTTTTTGGGTTTCCCTTCTTTTCATGATTTTGGCTGCACAGGTCCTTATAACCTTAGTAGTTCTTCATTGCTTTCACATAGATACTTTTAATATTTTGTTCCATTTTCCCAGTTGGTCTTAGTAGGAGGGCTGGTTTAATCTAGTTTCTCCTAGCTTTACGCTTGGCTTATTCTTTTAAAAACTGACCTTATGCTAAGTGAAATAAGCCAGTCACAGAAGACATATACTGTATGAGTCCACTTATATGATATCTAAAGTAGTCAAATTCATAGAAATAGACAGTAGAATAGTGGTTGCCAGGGGCTTGAGGCAAGGGGAAAGGGGGAGTTTGTTGTTTAATGAGTTAAAGTTTCAGTTCTGCAAGATGAAAAAAGTTCTGGAGACCTCTTTCACAGTAATAGCTTATCAGGTAGCTTTTTTCCAGCTATATTGGTTTCTTTAGCTAGCTCTGTTTAGAAAACAGTATATGTAATACAAATTAGAAATTCAGTGAAATAGTATTAGTTATATGCATGTTTAACACACATTTAACTGTATATGTTTAGCAAAAAAAAAAAAGACTATTTGGATAGTGGAGACAATTCTGCCAGCCGTTCTTCTCAATTAGCTTATACCCCAGAATGAGCATTAGAAAACAATTCTGAGTTTGTTGTTCCTTCATCTGGCTATGTTGAAATAACTGGAAATAACTCATTCCTGAGGAATTTTCAAGGGTAATTTTGATTATACACAATGTTTGCTTTATCTCCTGATGTTAGAACCCAACCTCTGTTTAAGCTTTAGCCCCAGTGGCAAGAAAAGGAAATGAGATCCCTTTATTTCTCGCTGGCATTATTCATACTTCTATGGTCCCAATTTTATTTCTTATACATCTCCCATTGTTATTGAATGATATTACCCTTTAAATAAGAGTCTTTGACCTTTATTACAAATCTGTCTCTTTCTGTGTTCTTTTTGAACACAAGTACTGTATGTAACACTGCTTTCCTTCAGTATAGCGTGGTCTAGGATGGCACAATCAATTTCAAGGTTATCATCAATCAAATATTTCTTGTTAGAGATAAATCCAGTGTAGCAGCAGATCTCCTTTACTACAACATCTTGCTTCTCTTTCAGTTTTGTAATGTGTGTTAGAACAATATTGCCAGTATTTTTTGTCTGTTAAGTTGGTCGGTAGTATTTATGTAACAGTATCACATACACTTACTTGTACCCCTGTCCCTTCTAAAGTTGCTGAGAAACATAAATTTAAAATAGCAAGTAGCAGCATAAGAGGCAGAAGAGGTGAGGGGGTTTATCTTCCTATAACAGTGAATCAGATCTCATCCAAGAAATTAAAAACAATTTAAGTAGTCTCTTTAACGTCCTAATCTGTGCTGTTTCGTGATTACAACAAAATACTTCTGAAGGTCGAAAACCACAGAATTAAATATATTGAATATAGTTATTACCTCTACCTTATATAAAATGTTTCATCAAGGGCCTTTGCAGTTTGAGAGGAATGCTAGAGCAAGCATACATTCTTAAAAAGGATACGCTTTTACACTGTTAGTGGGACTGTAAACTAGTTCAACCATTGTGGAAGACAGTATGGTGATTCCTCAAGGATCTAGAACTAGAAATACCATTTGACCCAGCCATCCCATTACTGGGTATATACACAAAGGATTATAAATCATGCTGCTATAAAGACACATGCACACTTTTTATTGCAGCACTATTCACAATAGCAAAGACTTGGAACCAACCCAAATGTCCATCAGTGTTAGACTGGATTAAGAAAATGTGGCACATATACACCATGGAATACTATGCAGCCATAAAAAATGATGAGTTCATGTCATTTGTAGGGACATGGATGAAGCTGGAAACCATCATTCTGAGCAAACTATCACAAGGACAGAAAACTAAACACCACGTGTTCTCACTCATAGGTGAGAATTGAACAATGAGAACACTTGGACACAGGGTGGGGAACATCACACACTGGGGCCTGTCATGGTGGGGGGAGGGGGGAGGGATAGCATTGGGAGATACACCTACTGTAAATGATGAGTTAATGAGTCCAGCACACCAACATGGCACATGTATACATATGTAACAAACCTGCACATTGTGCACAAGTACCCTAGAACTTATAGTTAAAAAAAAAAAAAGTATACGGAGAGTGGTTTACTAATTTGTAGAGTAAAATGTGAATGCCACCAAATAATAAAACAGATCATTTGATACTTAATAGTAGAGATGGCCATGCTAAGGTCAATATGAGGTAAAATTGGCCAGATAATATTGTAACTGACTTCTAGAACCCCCAAATCATGTCTGGCTCTTTTGCTAAAAGACTAATTAATGTGAGATAGTATCTAAGAAACAGCATCAACGTGTTTTAAGTGGGTCATGTCATAGAGGAAAATTTTCAGTATGCCTCCGTTTATTGTTAAATTAGCACATTTTTAGTATATGCCTTTTGTTAAAACTACATAGTGCTAGGATCTCCACTAGGACAGTTGCCAAATAGTTAAAGGTTTTCTTAGTTCTCTGCCCACCCTGGCTTGCCTTACCATTTACCTTTTCTACCTAGCTAATGCTACCCAAGACTTACCCCTGATACCCCTCCGTCCTCAATGAAACTTATTTGTGTGTTACAACCTCTTCTTCCTTGGTGTCTTCTCTGTGCTTTCTGAAGTGTCTACTCAGAAATTATTTTTAAAATTAATCTGGGCTACAGGAGTTTGAGGCCAGCCTGAGCAACATAGTGAGACCCCGTCTCTACAAAAAAAATTAGCCGGGCACAGCCAGGCGCAATGGCTCTCACCTGTAATCCCAGCACTTTGGGAGGCTGAGGCGGGCGGATCATGAGGTCAGGAGATCGAGACCATCCTGGTTAACACGGTGAAACCCCTTCTCTACTAAAAATACAAAAAATTAGCCAGGCGTGTTGGCAGGCGCCTGTAGTCCCAGCTACTCGGGAGGCTGAGGCAGGAGAATCGCTTGAACCCGGAAGACGGAGCTTGCAGTGAGCCGAGATCGTGCCATTGCACTCCAGCTTGGGCAACAAGAGCGAAACTCTGTCTCAAAAAAAAAAAATTAGCCGGGCATGGTGGTGCACACCCTTAGTCCCAGCTACTCGGGAAACTCAGGTGGGAGGATAATTTGAGCCCAGGAAGTTGAGGCTGCAGTGAGACATGATTGCGCCACTGCACTCCGGCCTGGGTGATAGAATGATACCCTGTCTCAAAAAAAAAAAAAAAAAAGAAAAAAAGAAATTTGGGCTACCAGTGGAAGAGGGTAACTGTGAGTCAGTGTCCATTTTTTAAAAACAGTGACTGTCTAGAAACATATTCCTCCTGCCCTTATCTTTCTTTTTCTTTCTGCCCCCAACTTTTCATGGTTCCAGTGATGGGAATTTCAGATTAGGAAGGTAGGAAGGTAATAGGGGATTTTGGGGGATGATAATGTCCTTGAAGCATCCCTTATGTTATTATCTTCTTTTTTTTTTTTTTTTTTTTGAGACAGAGTCCTGCTCTGTCGCCCAGGCTGGAGTGCAGTGGCGCGGTCTCCGCTCACTGCAAACTCCGCCTCCCGGGTTCATGCCATTCTCCTGCCTCAGCCTCCCGAGTAGCTGGGACTACAGGCACCCGCCACAACGCCCAGCTAATTTTTTTGTATTTTTAATAGAGACGGGGTTTCACCATGTTAGCCAGGGTGGTCTTGATCTCCTGACCTTGTGATCCGCCTGCCTTGACCTCCCAAAGTGCTGGGATTACAGACGTGAGCCACCGCGCCCGGCCGTGATTATCTTCTTGATGATGTTCTTGACAACCCACATATTATGGGGTCTTTGTGAATGTAGGCAGTAAGGAACCTTCGAATAGTGATTGTACATACAGTTTTTCAGAGCTGGTGTTTAATAACAGTGTTTTTCATTCTAATATTACATTATTCTTTTTATCATTTAGGTCTTTATCTATCAGTGTTTTTAGAGAACTACTGCACTTGACCACAAACTGATAAATACTTGGTACTGCCCCATCTCACTGTTCTGTTTACTTTGTCTTAAATATCTTTTTTTTTTTTCCAGGCAGCTAGTACACCACTGAATCCTTTAAGCTTTCAATGTGAATTTGTAAAACTCAGGATTGACCTTTTACAAGCCTTCTCTCAACTTATCTGTACTTGTAATAGCCTGAAGACAAGCCCACCACCTGCAATTGCCACAACTATTGCCATGACCTTAGGAAATGACCTCCAGAGGTGTGGTCGCATCTCCAATCAGGCATGTCTTAACTTTCAGTGCATTTTTTATTTACACTTTAGAGGTTTTTGAAGTTATAAGATGAAAAGTTGTGAAATATAAAATCAGTGGTTTGACTCAGACATTATCATAAATATTTATTAACTCAACTGTCTGGCTAAAAAATAGGCTGATGTGTTATTAGAATGATAAAGTGATTCGTGGTATCTCAGTGGGTGCTACATATTTCTATAAAGAGAAAGGATGTAGATTTTTTTAAAAACTTGAGAATGTTTATAACTAAATTATTTTAGTGGAACTCGAAGAAGCTAAAATACAAATGTTTTTGTTTCTATATGTCATATGTAATAATCTTGTGAACATGTATAGTTTCATTTGCCATTTTTGTTTTTATTTAACAAAGTTTATGAAAATGAATGGAATGACAATGAAAAGACGGCCGTATTTTTTTTTTGAATTGTTATTGTTTGAAGGTGCTTTTTTATGTTTTGGTTTTTGTGTTGTTTATACAATAATGATAGCATGTTTGTTTGTCATAATTGATTTTTTTTAATAGATGAAACAGTCCATGGAAGAATTTCGAAGCCTTGCTTCTCGATATGGGGATCTTTACCAGGCATCTTTTGATGCTGACTCAGCAACTTTGAGGAATGTTGAACTGTATCCCAAGCTTGCCCTAGTACTTCTTGTTCTTTTTGGAAGTATTATTTTAAATACTGACTACCTCTGATATGCTTACCTACAAAATACATTGTTAAATAACCCTACAAATTTATTATATAGTTTCCCCTTTAAAATATATAAGCAGAATAATCTTACTTTTTAACTTTACCCAGGATTTTAACAAAAAATAGTGACTTGAAGGTGTCTTTTTTATATCCAGAAAGAGCATCCGAAGCAACATCCAAAGCCAGTGTTGCTTACCTGTGCTCACTTGAGCTACAACAGACAACACAACACATTTTCCCACCAAAGAACATGTGTTTCACCTCACCTTTCTTTGTGGCCAACAGTCCTAGTTTTTATCACCTTTATTAATGATCTCTTCAGTAGCATTAGTTGTCACTTCTGGTTTTTTTTTTTTTTTTTGAGATGGAGTCTCACTCTGTTGCCCAGGCTGGAGTGCAGTGGCATGATCTTGGCTCACTGCAACCTCTGCCTCCTGGGTTCAAGCGATTCTCCTGCTTCAGCCTCCCTAGTAGCTGGGATTACAGGCACGTGCCACCACAACCTGGCTAATTTTTATATTTTTAGTAGAGACAGGGTTTCACCATGTTGGCCAGGCTGGTCTCAAACTCCTGGCCTCAAGTGATCTACCTAAAAGTGCTGGGATTATAGGCGAGAGCCACCGTGCCCAGCCGGGTCGTCACTTTTAAACCCTTCCTAAGTTCTCCATATTTTCTTATTAGCAACTTCAAATCACTTTTGAAAGGAAGGAATAGAAATTCTTTTTTTAAGTTGTAGGACTTACCAATCAGTAGTTCTTGGCTTTAGTTTACTGATTGAAACCCAGTGAATGCTATGGGCCCTCTGCCCTACAAAATGCATATATGCAGAGACACCCAAAATGTGCATATAAGTTCAGGGAGTTGCCAGGCCTCTTGAGCCCTAGATTAGAAACCTCTGGGATAAAGGCTCCTTAGACCACTGTGTTTTGTTTTTGTTTTTATTTTTTTTTTAACTTTTATCAGTGAAGCCTTTATTTGCTTGTTTGTCTCAAACTCTTATGAAAAAACCCCTACATCTAAGACAGACAAAAACAGAGTTGCTGTAATTGAATCACGGGGCCTATCACTTGATTTCCTCTTCCCACAGTAGTAGCCTCTGAAGTACCCTTCTTGGAACAGAGTCTGAGGATCACTATTATAGACAATGTATATCCCTTAAAAAGAAAAGGTAGAGCCCCAGACCATTTGAGTTGATAACATTATGATTACCTTCACTAGGCAATCATTAAATCTTGACCCTTTTAGTATTCAGGTAATAGAAACCTATAGTGGGTTTCTTCTCTATTTTCGTATGTAACCTTAACATCAATCCAGACAGCAGCAGAGCTGTTTACTGATATCTCATGCAATAGAAGCCCTGATTTTGGATCCAGAATCAGCAAGGTAATTCTAATATTAATAATAGTTGATGTTATGGAACATTTTCTATACATTGTCTTACCTAATCATCAGAAGACTATTTTGGAGCTAGTATTATGGAAGTAAAAACAAAGCGGAAGAATTCTTCCGGCATTTTTTGCGAGTCACATAACTAGTGACAAAACATAGATTTTCTGACTCTGTTATCTACTTACCTCCTGCCTCCTGTTTTCGAAAAGTTAACATGGAAAGATAACTGGGAAAACATTCTTTGAATATGAGCAATTTCTTCTTGTATATTATAATTATACTATGAAAAATTGAGTTAATTATACAATTAAACTTGAACTTGAGATTTTTTTCCTTTGGCTTCTTAAACCAAAATATCCCTGGTTTTGCTCTTTTAAATTTTTCCCCTCCCCCAATAACTAATTATTCAAAATAGTTGTTTTCATTAAAGAATGATTCCTTTTTCTTCCTATTATAGTATTCTCTTTTGGAATATGCATTTTCTTTCTTTTTTAACTTCTAAGTTCAGTGTTACATGTGCAGGTTTGTTATTTAGGTAAACTCGTGTCACTGGGGTTTGTTGTACAAATGATTTCATTGCCCAGATTTTAAGCTTAGTACCCAATAGTTATTTTTCTGGTCCTCTTTTTCCTCCCACCTTCCACCCTCAGGTAGGCCCCAGTGTGTGGTGTTCCCCTCTATGTTTCCATATGTTATCATTTATCTTCCACTTCTAAGTGAGAACATGTGGTATTTGGTTTTCTGTTCCTGCGTTAGTTTGCTAAGGATAATAGCTTCCAGCTCCATCCATCTTCCTGCCAAGGACATGATCTTCTTTTTTATGGCTGCATAGTATTTCATGATGCATATGTACCACATTTTTTTTATCTGGTCTGCCATTGATGGGCATTTAGGTTAATTCCATGTGTTTGCTATTGTGAGTAGTGCTGCAGTGAACATATGTGTGCATGTGTCTTTATGATAGAATGATTTCTATTCCTTTGGGTATATACACAGTTATGGGATTTCTTGGCTGAATGGTAGTTCTGTTTTTAGCTTTTTGAGGAATCCCCACAGTGTTTTCCACAATGGTTGAACTAATTTACACTCCCACCAACAGTGTATAAGGGTTCCCTTTTCTTTGCAACATCACCAGCATCTGTTATTTTTTGATGATGTAATAATAGCCATTCTGACTGGTGTGTGAGATGGTATCTCATTGTGGTTTTGATTTGCATTTCTCTAATGATCAATGATGTTGAGGTTTTTTTATATGTTTGTTGGCCATGTGTATGTTTTCTTTTGAAAAGTGTTCATGTCCTTTGCCCACTTTTTAATGGGCTTGTTTTTTTCTTGTAAATAATTCAAGTTCCTTATAGATGCTTGATATTAGACCTTTGTCAGATGCATAGTTAGAAAAATTTTCTCCCATTCTGTAGGTTGGTTGTTTAATCTGTGGATAGTTTCTTTTGTTGTGCAGAAGCTTTTTAGTCTTATTAGATCCCATTTGTCAATTTTTGCTTTTGTTGCAATTGCTTTTGGCATCTTTGTCATGAAATCCTTGCCCATGCCTAGTCCTGAAGGTTGTCTTCCAGGGTTCTGTCATTTTGGGTTTTACATTTAAGTCTTTAATCTATCTTGAGTTGATTTTTGTCTGTGGTGTAAGGAAGGGGCCCAGTTTCCATCTTCTGCATATGACATCGGTTATCCCAGCACCATTTATTGAACAGGAAGTCCTTTCCCTATTGCTTGTTTTTGTCAGCTTTGTCAAAGATCAGATCGTTGTAGGTGTGTGTGGCCTTGTTTCTGGGCTCTCTATTCTATTCCATTGGTCTGTGTGTCTGTTTGTATGCCAGTACCATGCTGTTTGGGTTACTGTAGCCCTGTAGTATAGTTTGAAGTTGGGTAGCCTGATGCCTCCAGCTTTGCTCTTTTTGCTTAGGATTGCCTTGGCTGTTTGGGCTCTTTTTGGTTCCATATGAATTTTAAAATAGTTTCTTCTAATTCTGTGAAGAATGTCGTTGGCAGTTTGATAGGAATAGCATTGAATCTATATGTTGCTTTGGGCAGTATGGCCATTTTAACAATATTGATTTCTCCTATTCATGAGCATGGAATGTTTTTTCGTTTGTTTGTGTTATCTTTGATTTCATTGAGCAGTGTTTTGCTTTCATCTCCCCAGTTAGCTATATTCCTAGGTATTTTATTCTTTTTGTGACAGTCATGAATGGGAATGCATTCCTGATTTGGCTTTCAGCTCGACTGTTGTTGGTATATAGGAATACTAGTGATTTTTTATGTTGATTTTGTATCCTGGATCTTTGCTGAAGTTGTTTATCAGCTTAAGGAGCTTGTGGGCTAAGACTATTGGCTTTCCTAGATATAGTATCATGTCTGCACACAGGGATAGTTGGACTTCCTCTCTTCTTATTTGGACGCCCTTTATTTCTTTCTCTCACCTGATTGCTGTGGCCAGGACTTCCAATACTATGTTGAATAGGAGTGGTGAGAGAGAGCATCCTTGTCTTATGACGGTTTTCAGGGGGAATGCTTCCAGCTTTTGCCCATTTGGTGTGATGTTGGCTGTGGTTTTGACGTAGGTGACTTATTATTTTGAGGTATGTTTCTTCAATTCCTAGTTTAGTCAGAGTTTTTTTTTTAATATAATAAGATACGGAATTTTATCAAAAAGCCTTTTCTGCATTGATTGAGATGATCATGTGGTTTTTGTCTTTAGTTCCATTTATGTGATGAATCACATTTATTGATTTGGATGTGTTGAACCAACCTTGCATCCCAGAAATAAAGCCTCCTTAATGGTGGTGGATAAGCTTTTTGATTTGTTGCTGGGTTCAGTTTGCCAGTATTTTTTGAGGATTTTTGCATCAATGTTCATCAGGGATATTGGCCTGAGGTTTTTGTTGTTGTGTCTCCACCAGGTTTTGGTATCAGGGTGATGCTGGCCTCGTAGATGAGTTAGGGAGGAGTCCCTCCTCCTTAGTTTTTTTGGAAAAGCTTCAGTAGGACTGGTGCCAGCTCTTCTGTGTATACCTGGTAGAGTTTGGCTGGGAATCCATCTTGTCCTGGGCTTTTTTTTGGTTGGTAGGCTGTTTATTACTGATTCAATTTCAGAACTCATTATTCGTCTCATCAGGGATCAGTTTCTTCCTGGTTCAGTCTTGGGAGAGCATGTATGTTCAGGAATTTATCCATTCCTTCTAGATTTTCTAGTTTGTGTCCATAGAGGTGTTCATATTTCTGTGGTGTCAGTGATAATATCTTCTTTGTTGTTTCTAATTGTGTTTACTTAGATCTTCTCTCTTCTTTATTAGTCTAGCCAGCTGTCCATCAAATAGATATTAATTTTTTTCAAAACACCAACTCCTGGATTTGTTGATCTTTTGAATGGTTTTTTGTGTGTCAGTCTCCAGTTCAGCTCTGATTTTGAGTATTTCTTGTCTTCTAGCTTTGGGGTTGATTTGCTCTTCATTCTCTAGTTCTTTTAGTTGTGATGTTACTTTGTAAATTGAGGTCTTTCTAACTTTTTGATGTAGGTGTTTAGTGCTGTACATTTCCTTCTTAACACTAGCTGTGTTCCAGAGATTCTGGTATGTTGTTTCTTTGTTTTCATTAGATTCAAAGAACTTCTTGATTTTTGCCTTAATTTCATTTCTTGCGAAAAAATCCTTCAGGAGCGCGTTGTTTAATTTCCATGCAATCGTATGGTTTTGAGCGATTTTCTTGTTCTTGATTTCTAATTTTATTGTGCTGTGGTCCAAGAAAGTGGTTATTATTTTCATTCTTTTGCATTTGCTGAAGATTGTTTTGTGTCCAATCGTGTGGTTGATTTTAGAGTATGTGCCATGAGATGATGATGAGAACAATGTATATTCTGTTGTTTTTGGGTGGCGAGTTCTGTAGATGTCTATCAGGTCCATTTGATCCAGTGCTGAGATTAGGTCCTGAATATCTTTGTTAATTTTCTGCCTCTATGATCTAATACTGTCATGGAGTGTTGAATTCTCCCACCATTATTGTGTGGGAGTCTAAGTCTCTTTGAAGGTCTATAAGCACTTGCTTTATGAATCTGGGTGCTCCTGTGTTGGGTGCATATATATTTAGGATAGTTAGGTCTTCTTGTTGAATTGAACCTTTTACCATTATGTAATACCCTTATCTTTTTTTTTTTTTTTTAAATCTTTGTTGATTTAAAGTCTGTTTTGTCTGATTTAGGATTGCAACTGCTGCTTTTTTCTATTTTTCATTTGCTTGGTAGGTTTTTCTCTATCCCTTTATTTTGAGCCTATGGATGTAATTAATTGCATGTGAGATGAGTCTCTTGGCATACCATTGAGTTTTGGTTCTTTATCCACCTTGCCAATCTATGCCTTGTAATCAGGGCATTTAGCCAATTTACACTAAAGGTTAGTATTGATGTATGGATTTGATCCTGTCATCATGATAGCAGCTGGTTATCATGCAGGCTTGTTTGTGTGGTTGCTTTATAGTGTCTCACTGGTCTGTGTACTTAAGTGTGTTTTTGTAGTGACTGGTCTTTCCGTTCTATATTTAGTGCTTCCTTCAGGAGCTCTAATAAGGCAGGTCTGGTGATAACAAATTCCCTCAGCATTTGCTTGTCTGAAAAAGATCGTATTTTTCTGTCACTTATGAAGCTTAGTTTGGCCGGATTTGAATTTCTTGGTTGGAATTTCTTTTCTTTAAGAATGTTGAGGCCGGGCAAGGTGGCTCATACCTGTAATCCTAGCACTTTGGGAGGCCGAGGTGGGAGGATCACTTGAGGTCAAGAGTTTGAGACCAGCCTGGCCAACATGGTAAAACCCCATCTCTACTAAAAATACAGAATTAGCCGGGCATGGTGGCACGTGCCTGTAATCCCAGTTACTCAGGAGGCTGAGGCAGGAGAATCTCTTGAACCCAGGAGGCAGAGGTTGCAGTAAGCCGAGATCGTGCCACTGCACTCCAGTCTGGGCAACAGACCAAGACTCCGTCTCAAAAAAAAAAAAAAAAAAAAAGAGTTGAATATTGGCCCACAATCTCTTCTGGCTTGTAGGGTTTCTGCTTAAAGGCTTAAAGGTCTGCTGTTAAGTCTGATGGACTTCCCTTTGTAGGTGGCCTGACCTTTCTAGCTGCCTTTTTTTTTTTTTTTTCTTTCATTGCGACCTTGGAGAATCATGATTATATGTCTCGAGAATGACCTTGTGAAGTATCTTACTGGGGTTCTCTGCAGTTCCTGAATTTGAATGTTGGCCTCTTTTTCTAGGTTGGGGAAGTTCTCGTATATGATATCCTGAAATATGTCTTCCAAGTTGCTTCCATTCTCCCTATCTCTTTCAGGACATCAGTGAGTTGTAGATTCGGTTTCTTTACATAATCCCATATTTCTTGGGGGTTTTGTTCATTCCTTTTCATTCTTTTTTCTCTATTTTGTTTTCTTTTTTCTGAGACAGAGTCTCACTGTTGGCCAGGCTGGAGTGCAGTGGTGCGATCTCAGTTCACTGCCACCTCTGCCTCCCAGGTTCAAGTGATTCTCCTGCCTCAGCCTTCTGAATAGCTGGGGTTACAGGCATGCACCACCATACCTGGCTAATTTTATTTTATTTTTAGTAAAAACCGGATTTCAACATGTTGGCCAGGCTTGTCTCAAACTCCTGATTTCAAGTGATCAACCCATCTTAGCCTCCCAAAGTGTTTTTTCTCTATTCTTGTCTTACTCTCTTATTCAGAAAGCCAGTCTTCAAGCTCTGTGATTCTTTCCACAGCTTGGTCTGCTTTGCAATTAATTTTAAGGATTGCATTATGAAATTATTGCAGTGTGTTTTTCTACTCTATCAAGTTGGTTACATTCTGTTTTATACTGGCTATTCTTGTCTGTTGGCTCCTGTATCATTTTATTGTGCTTCTTAGCTTCCTGGGATTGGGTTTTAATGTATTCCTGCTTCTTGATGATCTTCATTCCCATCCATATTCTGATTTCTGTTTCCGTAATTCCAGCCATTTCAGCCCAGTTCAGAACCCTTGCTGGAGAGTTAGTGCAGTCATTCGGAAGAAAAAAGGCATTCTAGCTTTTTGAGTTGTCAAAGTTCTTGCACTGGTTCTTTCTCATCTTTGTGGGCTGATGGTCCTTCAGTCTTTGAAGTTGCTGTCCTTTGCGTGTTTTTTTTTTTTTTTTAAATCCTATTTGATGACCTTGAGGGTTTGATTATGGTATAAGGTGGGTTTAATCAACTGGCATCATTTCCGGAAGATTTTAGGGAGCCAAGGCTCAGCTAACTCCTGGACTACCTGCTCTGGGGGACTGGTATGAGCCTCAACTTTGTTCTCTGGCTCCTTGAGGCTAGGAACTGACTGCGCTGGGTAGGGGGCCAAGGTGCTCCAGGGCCACTGGTACTATACTCCAATGGGTGGTGCCAGCCAAAGCGTTTCATTAGGATGATGGCAACAGGATCCATCCTCAGTTGCACATGCCAGCAGCAGCAACAGTAGCATAACGGGATGCACACTTGTCCACTGCGGCAGGATACTAGCAGGTCTGGGATGCTGGCCTTTGTGTGGGCCTTCACAGAAGCAGCAGAGGCAGCGCAGGTAGCTGGTGGGGTGCAGGGGAACCCTGTTGGTGACTGTGCACGCCATGGCACTAGTGGTAGTATAAGCATAGGGGCGTGGCGCTGGCAGACACAGAACTGTGTGTGCCCTCTGTGTAGGTAGAGGTAGCCACTTAGGGCAGGGGAAGGTCCACTGTTCTTCATGCCTAGTTTCACTCCCAGGGCAATGTTGGCACAGGAGCTCCAAATGCAATGGCGGTAATGCGGGGGTAATGGGGGCAGAATGCACTCACACCAGCAGCAGTGGCAGGGCAGGGTGAACGTGCACTTGTGGGGCTGGGGAGGCAAGATCTGCCCATGCACACTCAGGCAAAGCAATGTTGAGGGTGGCCATGGGCCCAGGGAAAGCTGCCAGTATGGGGAGGGAGCAGGTGAGCTGGCACATGTCCACATGCCGGGTCGCTGTGCTGGAGCTCACTACCAGTTAGGCGCAGTCCACGAGCACAGGAGCTATGATGCAGGCCCCCCAGGACACCCAAGGCTGCACTGCAAGCAGGCACAGCCAGATTGGGGCCCCAGGAGAGGCCAGATGGACTGGCCCCATCTGATCGTCAAGACTGCCCTGTAGACTTGAGGTCTGACAGTTCCCTTAGGGATAAAGTCTCCTATGGGAGCAAGTCAGCAAGTTAAGCCTAGAGGGATGGGTGCCCCTGGCCGTATTCCACTACAGATGCTCACACACCAAACCCTCTGGGCTCTGCATTGGCTAGAATACAGCCCCTAACACTTCTCTAAGCAGCCCTCTGTGCCAACTCAAGTGTCCATAGTGGTCGAGGAATCTCCTCCTGCCAGGATTCCAGAGGCCCATGGCAGTAACTGGTTGTTTTTTTGCCAGTTCAAGTCACTGTTCCCCCAGTGCGATATCCCCATGCAGGGGTCCCTCCCAGCTTCCTCCCCTTCAGCCCAGCTTCTGTGTGTTTCCTCTGTCCACCCTTAATTTCTTCCCTCTAAAGATCTGTTAGGAGAGGACCAGTCATCCTGGTCCCTTGATGGGACCAGCTGTTCCACCTGGCTGCGTCTAGTCAGCCATCTTGCCCATTTACACTATCTGTAATTTCAACCTAGTAAGGCCTGAGATTCCAATATCAGTTTCCTCAAAGAGAATATAATCAACAAAGCAGTTTAAATTTCTCTACCCAGATTGGAACAGAGGAAGAAAAAAGGCTGAAAAAATGAAGAGTCAAAGCTGGCCTGTGGGGTAATGTCATTTAGACTAATATGCGTGTAACTGGAATCCTAGAAAGAGGGAAAGGGGGAACAGAAAAATATTTAAATGGCTAAAAGTCATTTATATTTAATTAAACATATAAACCCACAGAGCCAAGAAGCTTAATGAACCTCTAGCAGGGAAAACATAAAATTATAGCAAGGCACACATAAAAATCAAATTGCTGGAAACCAATGATAAAGAGAAAAATTTTTTAAAGAGAAAGAAGATATTATTTAGAAGGGAAGAAAATATTATTTAGAAAGGAAGAAAGATCAGAATGTCTACTGATTTCTCATCAGAAATATTACAAGCCAAAAAACAAGTGGAGCAACATCTTTAAAGTCCTGGAAAAAAAAATGTTAACCTATAATTCCATATTCAGGAAAAATACCATTCAATAAATTAAGGTTAAATTAAGATATTTTCAGAACATATCTGATAAATTTTGCCATCAGCAGATCTGTACTACAAGAAATGTTAAAGGAAGTTCTTTAGGCTGAAGAAAAGTTATTTCAGATATAAACTCAGACCTACAAAACTGAGTAAGAAGGATTACAAGTGGTAAATGTTTTTTTTTTTTTAATTTTTAAAAAGATAATTGACCATTTATAGCAAAAATGATGTTTAGGAGTTTATAACATATAGAAGTAAAATATATGAAATAAGACAGCAGGGGGATATAGTAGTAAGAATCTTACATTTAGTAGTATATCATTTGACAGTAACTTCTGATAAACTGAGGGTGAATATTTTAAACTCTAGAGCAGCCACCAAGAAATAAAACAAACCAGTAGAGCCATAAAGTGGAATACTAAAATATAAAACTCCAAACTCTCTAGAAGACTACATTGGAAAACCTCTTCATGACCTTGAAATTGGTCATGATTTCTTAGGACACGAACAGCAGTTACCATAAGAGAAAAATTTGCTGAATTGGATTTAAACTTTTAAATCTGCTTTTGTTAAGATGTCATTTAAAAAATGAAAAAGGTTACGGACAGCAAGAAAATATTCTTAAAACATATTCTATCAAAAGACTTTTATTCAGACATTGTTTTATTAAGAACGCTATACAACTCGACAATCCAATTTTTCTTTCTTTTTTTTTGAGACGGACTCTCTCTCTGTCGCCCAGGCTGAAGTACAGTGGCGTGATCTCGGCTCACTGCAACCTCCTTCTCCTGGGTTCAAGCGATTCTCCTGCCTCAGCCTCCTGAGTAGCTGGGATTACAGACATGCGTCACCATGCCCAGCTAATTTTTGTATTTTTAGTGGAGTCGGGGGTTTCACCATATTGGCCAGGCTGGTCTCAAACTCCCGACCTCAGGTGATCCACCCGCCTCGGCCTCCCAAAGTGCTGGGATTATAGGCATGAGCCACCATGCCCTGCTGACAATCCAGTTTTATAAAACTGGTAAGAGTTTTGGACACTTCAAAAAAGAAGATATGTTAATATCCAATAGGCATATGAAAAGATGCTTGACATCAGTAGTCACTAGAGAAATTAAAATCACGATGAGATACTACTCCCACTAGAACAGATAAGATTAAAAAGACCTTCAATATCCAATGTTGGTGAAGATGTGGAGGAGCTTGAATTCATACTAATATGTTGTTGGGAATACAAAATGATACAGCCACTTGGAAAACTGTTTGACAGTGTCATATAAAGTTAAACATAAATTTATCATATGACCACCAATTCTATTCCTACTATTTTACCGAAGAGAAATGAAAACATGTTTCCACACAGATGTATACACAAATGTTCATAGCATCTTTATTCATAATAACAAATCTGGAAAATCCCAAGTGTCTCTCATAGGCTAATGGATAAACAAATTGTAGTATATCCACAAATGAAATACTAAGTAATAAAGATGAATGACCTGTTGATCATTCAGCAGGTCATACAGAAACCATGAGTGCCCTCAGAAACATGCTGTGAAAGAAGCCAATAGAGAAAATCAGTGAAACCAGAAGCCGGTTCTTTGAAAGGATTAATAAAATCGATAAAACTAGTCTGAGCAAGAAAAAAAATAAATCACTAATAGTAGAAATAAAATAGTGGCATCAATACAAATCTTACGGATATTAAAAGCATAATAAGGGAAGAATAACTTTGTGCAAAGAAATTTGCTTAGGCGAATAGGACAAATTTAATTATTCTTCATTGACATAGACAAAAATTTTTTTTAAAAGTTCAGTCCAACAATATATATAAATATAATACATTAAGACTAAATAGGGTTTATCCCAGGAATGCAAGGTTGGGTTAATATTAGAAAATCAATTTAAGTACTTCACCATATTGCAAAATAAGAAAAACTAAAGTGGGAAGACTTAACTACTGGTTTCAAGACTTAATATAAAACTACAGTAATTAAGACAATGTGATGATGGCTTAAGGGTAGGATGGAGAGTCCAGAAATAGATACTCACGTAGTCACTTGATTTTTGTCAAAGATGCCAAGATAATTGTATGGGAAAAGAATAGTCTTTTCAACAGATTGTGCTAGAACAACTAAATATATAAAAGGGAAAAAATAATCTTCCTTACCCCACACCATACACAAAAGAGTATGTATTGTATGGCTCTATTTATATGAACTATTAGGAAACAAATCTTATTTACAGAGATAAAAAGCAAATCTGTGGTTGGTTGCCTACCACCAGAAATGGAATTGTTTTGTTAGCAAGTCTTTTATGTAGTTTAGTTGTCCTTAAAGTCCATCATACAAATGAGCTTCAGTTCTTGTCTTAATAGAACTTAAGATATAGTACAGAGCAGGAAACAGAACTTTGGAGCCCAGCAAATGTGAACATGAATCCCTTACCAGTCACTCCTAGCTCTGTGAATATATATCATCTCAGTGAGCCACGTATGCATAAACTATAGGTAGATAATGATGCCTGTTTCCCAGAGTAGTTGTGAAGAGTAAATGAACTAATATATGTAAAATACCTGGCTGAAATGCCTTGTACATAGTAGGCATTAAAATGATAGTAGGGAATAATAAGAATGGTGTTATGCCCAGCATATTTAAATTACTTACTTTGTATTTTCAAAAGTTTAGTTAGAAATGCCTTTTTTCACTTAGAAATATTTTCAGAAATTTGCAGGGGTTCGAAGCAGTAGAAGAAAAAGGAAGAAATCTAGGTTAAACTTATCCCAGCACGCTGTGTATACAAACTGTCTTCTGAACATGCCTATGCGTTTCATCTCCATGCTTTAGATTCATGCCATTTCTCTAGCTATGAATGTCCTGTACTTTCCATCTCTCCAAAGTTTACCCATCTTATTTACCTACTGATATGTTCAAGACTCTCTTCTTCTGTGACATTCCTCCATGTTCTGACCTGTTACTTATATATCTAACCTGTTATTATATATCTTTATGGACAGTTTGGCGCTTATCTGCTGGCTTTATTGGTAGTCACCTTTTCAGATGTGTTTATGTCTCTTTCGCCTATGGCAGTAACACTGTCATATTTCCTGGCAACCAAAGAGATTAAGAATTACATAACTTGAAGTCAGACCTGGGTTTGAATTCTGGCTTGCCATTTACTAGCTGTATGACTGTAGGCAAACTACTTACCCTCTCCTAGCCTCAATTTTCTCACCTATAAATGGAAATAGCTTCATTATTTTAAAAATTAAATGAAAATATGTTGAAAGTACCGGATACATGTAGGCATTAAATAGCCATGCTATTTTGATGGATTAATGAATATTGACCTTTACTTCAGTTTCCAGGAATATGGATCTACTGGAACAGCCCATGCTGATAGTGAATATGAAAGGAGAATGATGTCTGTATATAATCATGTCTTGGAGGAGGTAGAATCACTCAATCGGAAATATACCCCTGTTTCTTATATGGCAAGTGGCATTTGTTTTATTGAGCTTTTATTGTATGGATGTGGGTTTTTCATACATTTATGGCACTTGCTAACTGTGTGAGTTTAACAAATTAACCTTTCTGTGCCTGTTTCCTTATCCATAAAACAGGGTTAATACCTACCTCACAGCATTGTAGTGGGGAGTGAATGAGATAATCCATGAAAGCACTTAGCACATCTCTAGCTGCTACATAGTTATATTAATATATAAAAATCTGCTCTACCAGAATGCAAATAAAACTTTTTCTTTTTTTAACAATTTAACTGAAGTTGCAATAATTCTCAACCCAGACTACACATTAGAATCACTTTGAGGGCTTTTTAAAGAATACATTAATATACAGGCCTCACCCCTGACCAGCTAACTCTGAATTTCTGGAATTGGGTCCCAGGCATTAGTAGTTTTACACACACTCAGGTGATTCTGTCATGCTGCCATGGTTGGGAGAACCACTGGCCAATTGAAACAGAAAGAACAGGGCTTGTTGGTTGACTGGCAATGAATCATTTCCTACCAGGTGATGACATTAATGCCTTTCAGTACACTCTTCAGCCTTTAACCTGCTGAATCTCTGCTGCCTTTGGCACTTCCTGAGAAGTTCTTAGAGCGCTCACCCTTTATTAAATCTTCTCCCCTGATTTACCAGTCACAGGACAGGCTGACATACTTTCACCCAAATTTTCTCCTCTCTGTCTGACCATTCCCCAGTGTCTCTGCTCAGGTTTTATAACAAAATGCCATAGGCTTGGTATCTTAAACAGCAGACATTTATTTCTCACAGTTCTGGAGGCAGGAAAGTCCAGTATCAAGGTGCCAGCAGATTCGGTTCCTGGTGAGGGCTTTCTTCCTGGCCCTGGTGACGGCTTTCTTCCTGGCCCTGGTGACAGCCACCTTCTCATTATGTCTTCACATGGCAGGGAGAGATCGAGAGCTCTGGTCACTCTTCCTCTTCTTTAAGAACACTCATCCCGGCCGGGTGCAATGGCTCACACCTATAATCTCAGCACTTTGGGAGGGTGAGGCAGGCAGATCACGAGGTCAGGAGTTTGAGACCAGCCTGACTAACATGGTGAAACCCTGTGTCTACTAAAAATGCAAAAATTAGCCGGGCGTGGTGGCGCATGCCTGTAATCCCAGCTACTCAGGAGGCTGAGGCAGGAGAATCGCTTGAACCGGGTGGTGGAAGTTGCAGTGAACTGAGATAGCGCCTCTGCACTCCAGCCTGGGCAACAGAGCGAGGACTCCGTCTCAAAAAAAACACAAAAATAAAAAAAAAAAAAAAACAAACACTCATCCCATCATGGGGGCCCACCTCCAAATGCCATTACCTTGGGGGTTACAGTTCCACATACGAATTTGGGGGAACACAAACATTCAGTCCCCAATTCCCAGCCTTTGAACTTTACCCCTTGGAGAGTTTCTCTTCTGCTTCTGCTCTTCTCATTGTGTACTTTCATGCTTTATCAAGTGTTTTAGAATAAATAGGATGTCATTAAAGAGTTAGGTTAGATCTAAAGATGGGCAATTCCCTTGACATTGCTTTCCATGTAAAATTGTCAATAGTATTTACTGAATCGAATTGACAGCTGTTTGACAGTGACATTGTTTGCTAAGGGAGAGTGTAAAGACAGTCTTTGAAAGAAATACACACATCTGTGTGAGACAGTGGTTATTTTCATATTCCTGTAAGCTCCATCATAAAAGATGAAATAGATGCTAAACAGAAACTTCATTTTGATGGAATTGAATATAATGGAATGGGAATTTTCTGCCCAGCGGAAGACAGTACAGAGAAAAGGGCCCTAGGCTCATTCAGAACTAGGTTCAAATTCTGGCATTGCTGATCAGCAGCTGTGTGACTTTAGTCACATTGCTTAACATCCTTTTATATGAAGCAGAAAACATACCTGCCTCATAGGATTACTGTGAGGTTTAAATGAAATAATGCTTATTGCCTAGCACAGTGCTGTCATATAAGGAGTGGTTAATAAAAGTTATTTCCCGGTCGGGCACAGTGGCTCATGCCTGTAATCCCAGCACTTTGTGAGGCCAAGGTGGGTGGATCACCTGAGGTCAGGAGTTCTAGACCAGCGTGCCCAACATGGTGAAACCCCATCTGTACTAAAACCACAAAAATTAGCCGGGCGTGATGTCAAGCACCTGTAATCCCAGCTACTTGGGAGGCTCGAGGCAGGAGAATTACTTGAACCCGGGAGGCGGAGATTGCAGTGAGCCGAGATCACGCCATTGCACTCCAGCCTGGGCGACAAGAGTGAAACTTCATCTCAAATAAATAAATAAGTAAGTTATTTCCCTTTTTCTGTATTTCCAAGTTGTATTTTATAGATTTGTTACTGTCTGAGCCTCCAGATTCAGTTCAATAAGTATTTCTGGGATCCTAGGGATAGAAAAATGACAAAGACACAGGGTCTTCCCTCAGGTTGTCCATAGTCTAAGAAAGATTTTATAAACAAACACAATACAGTATATGTGCATTAATAGAATTCTGCACAAGGTAGAGATGTACAAAAAAAGAGAGTAGTTCACATCAAAAGATAGGGAAAATGGATTGGTGGTGCAGTTGAGAGGGAAGATGTATTTGTATATGAGTTTTCCAGACAGGTAAGAAGGGGTTGGGAATCTCAGGCAGAGAACATGTTCAAAAGCAGAGGCATGAAATAGCATGGTGTCTTCTAGGAACAGTTTGTTATTACTTCAATGTAACGTACAGGCTAGGGATTAGAGAGATGAAATCAGAGAGGTAGCCAGCGGCCAGGTGACGGGAGGCTTTGAACACAGTATTAAGAAGTTTGGACTTTGTCCTTAGGCACGGGGGGCTTCTTAGAAATTGTAAATGGGTAGGAGAGAGAAGTGCTTAATATAGATTGTATATTATCATATAGAAGCAAAACAGGAAATGGCTAGCAGGGTGTGAAATTAGAGGAAAGAAGAATGACTACAAGACTTTTTCACTAACCCAAACTAAGGAACAAATTACTAAAATGGCAGTAGGAATGAGAAAAACAGATATATATATGAGAGATATTTAGTGAAAATATTTTCAGGGCTGAGTTGTTTTTTTTTTTTTTTAACTAGACATGAGATGATGGAGGCATGCCTTCCAGGTTTCCAGCTTGAATGGTCAGTTACACAACTGATTGATCCTTTACTGAGAGAACATAGAGAGGTGATAGAAGATGAAGGTTTTACTTTCAAACATGTTGCTGTCTTTAGGCAGTTGGATAGTAAATACGTTGGAGTTGGAAGAAAGATGGGCTGGGATGCATATAAGGTCTTCTGCACACAGAAGTTCTTAAAGTCACGGGAGTGGGGAGAATTGCCTGTGAAAAACATGGATTGAGAAGAGAAGATGACAAGGAGAGCATCAGCATTTAAGGAACACACAAAAGAAGAGGCTCTTCAAAAAGAAGTTGGTGAAAGGAAGAATCAGAAATAAGGGTATGGACTATTAGATGGAATTTCATGGAAGCAAGAGCATTATCAGGTGCCACAGAAATGTCAGAAAATACAAAGACTGAAAAGTATCCATTGGATTGACAAGAGAGCATTAGCCAGGCGCAGTGCCTCACGCCCATAATCCCAGCACTTTGGGAGGCCAAGGCGGGCAGATCACGAGGTCAGGAGTTTGAGATCAGCCTGACCAACGTGGTGAAACCCTGTCTCTACTGAAAATACAAAGTTAGCCGGGCGTGGTGGCGCATGCCTGCAATCCCAGCTACTCAGGAGGCTGATGCAGGAGAATTGCTTGAACCTGGGAGGCCGAGGGTGCAGTGACCTGAGATTGTGCCATCGCACTCCAGCTCATCGCACTCCAGCTTGGGCAACAGAGAGAGACTCCGTCTCAAAAAAAAAAAAAAAAAAAAAAAAAAAAAAAAAAAGCCTTAACGTCTTTCTGCTGGTTTACTGATCATGATATGTAATTTACATCTCCAGACAGCTTAATAGTGATCTGCTAATATACCTATGGAGGTCAATACCCAAGGGGCTGTTGATCTCAGAGGCACTCCACGCTTTTCCAAGAGGGTATTGCAAAATCTGCACCATTCTTTTAAAAGCAAAATGGTGACTTTCTGCCTGAAAACAACCTGAAGTCCCTTGTGGTCCTCTGAATCCACCCTTCAAAGATGTTTCTCTCCTTAGACACTAGTGTGGCATCAGAGGTCCACCAAAGGTGGATGTCTCTGCAAATACTTTCCAAATTACTTGTTGCAGGAAGCTGATTAATGCTATTTTAACAGTTAAATCTGAAAAAATAGAACCAATGTCTTTAAATCTGTGTTGTGATTATCTCAGGTAACAGACTTGGCATTTGTACTATGAGTCTGTTGGGCACAAAATGTTCAACTGCCCGAACCCAATAAGGAATGGATTTTTCTGGCTTTTAGCCTTAACACCCAACTTTAAAAAAAAAAAAAGTTTACAGCATGAGCAACTAGGTGACACTCTGCTTGAAAGCAGGAGCTTAGAGGGACAGACAGCATACCATATGATGCATGCAGCAGTTTTCAACCTGTGGTGTTGGGTTTCAATCAGGCTGGTGGGAAAAATATTAGAGATAGTTATAGAAATAGACACAAATCTTCTTGGAAGGCTGAGAAGTTTGCCTAACTTCAGTAATAGGAAAGGAGCGCTGCCTCACTGTGGTGCCTTAGGAGGTCACTGAGACGGGAGTAGAGTGAGGAAGGGATAATAGACCAAGCAGGAATGGTTCTGGTTCACCTAAAGTTGAAAGTGTTCTTACAATACTTTCAGTTTTCTTCTATTAAGTTAGCAAATCATTGGTGATATAGAAGAAAATCACTGAAGAGTCAGGCAACCTAGATTCTAGTCCCAGCTTGTTCCATTACCTATTAGTGTGACCTGTGTCATTAGCAAAATTGAAGATTAGATTGGGTAATCTTTAAAATATCTTTGAACGCTTAAATGCTGATTTTATGACCACTTTCATTAAGGCTCAAAATACTCTCGGCAGTGTTTCTGTACCTCTGCAGTCATGCTGGGATTTTCAAAACTCAGTTAAATGTGTGAAGCAGATTTGAGAAATAAGATATTTTATTAGAGTTTCAGGATTCCCCGACTATATAGTCCTCTTTCATCTGAATTCAACTAAGTTTCCACTACTGCTTACTCTGAGGACCAATGGCCATAGAGACAAGCCACCTAATGAAAGAATGAGCCAGCTCAAAGCCAAAGTCCTGCAAAATGCTCGGGCTTCTTTACCATGCTGTTTATCATACTTTGCCATGTGATAGTTACTCTATATTTTAGTATCTAATATAATTGTTTAATAATATACTGATAGTTCTGAGCGCTGTAGAAATGTGGAATTTGCCTATTGCTTGGCCTTCAGGACTGTGGATTTTCCTCATTTCTGTCACTTATTGAATATACTTCACAATAAAGTAAAAATCTGTAATGAATGATTTAGTATGTATGCACAATTCCTGGATATGATGCCTAGTTCTTGATTGGTATGTACGTTTGTAATAATCTATATGGGCATTTGTAGTTTTATACTGAATGTACCACTTGTTGATGAAATTTGAAAATTTATTTTTATTTGATTTAGTTTCTTTTTTTCCTCCAGCATACAGCATGCCTCTGCAATGCCATCATTGCTTTGCTGAAAGTTCCCCTTTCTTTCCAGAGATATTTTTTCCAGAAACTACAGTCTACCAGCATCAAGGTAATACAGGAAGAATACTAAGGTTAATATAGTTTTTAAAACCAGGTGTCTTCTGAAGATTATGTAGGACATAGCTACACTTCAGTGTGTTACCTTTGGTTTATTGGTTTTTTTGTTTTGTTTTATTTTGTTTTTTGAGACAGAGTCTCGCCCTGTCGCCCAGGCTGGAGTACAGGGGTGTGATTTGGCTCACCGCAGCCTCCGGGTTCAAGCGATTCTTCTGCCTCAGCCTCCCAAGGAACTGGGATTACAGGCATCCGCCACCACACGCAGCTGATTTTTTTATTTTTGGTAAAGATGGGGTTTCACCATGTTGGCTAGGCTGGTCAGGAACTCCTGACCTCAAGTGATCCACCCACCTCTGCCTCCCAAAGTGCTGGGATTACAGGCATGAGCCACCGTGCCTGGCTTGCCTTTGGTTTTGATAAAACCTAGTTGTAAGCCATTTCTCTCCTTTATCAGGTGGTTTGGTGAAAGAAATGGATTTGGGAGTTAAACTCTCCCTTTTTAATTGTCAGTGCCAAATGCTATGAGACAGGCATTTGGGTAACTGGAGCTCTGTTGTTTGTCTCTTACCTCCAGGAATAAATTAGTGATTTATCACAGTAGCTTGCAAGGATCTTGAGCTGAGTCTATTCAGACCCAACTTATAGACCCAACTTAGAATGAATCAGGTCCAGTAAACTGTCACCAGTTCTTCCAAAGTACTTCTGCCTTTCAGTAACATGTTTTGAGGGGCTAACCAGTGAGTAGAATTAGTATTTTGAAATATTTAAGCCCCTCACAATTCAAAAGCTATTTTTGATTCAGAAAATGAAATTGTTGGAAAAGGGAAAAAATTGTCACTTCTAAGAGATCTCCTGGATTATCCCTGTTAGTTAATGTCTTCAGTAAACTTTTACATCCATGCAAATGTTTTGATTACAAATAACAGAGCATTCCATTTCAAAATGACTGGAATAATGAGGAAGATTTGACGATCTAGATAAGAAGTCCTAAAGTAGGATGTCTCCAGGATTGATTAGTTCAGTAGTTCAACAACATTATCAAAAAGACTCAAATTTCTTCCATCTTTTCATTTAGCAAGACTTGAGCTTTCTTTAATTGGTGTGTATTTGGGATTTTTAATACATTTTTGAAGAAAAACTAATGAGAGGTGAAAAATGTAATTTGATTCATTTGTAGATACTGACGTTTTTATAGCACGGTGACTTCGTTGTGTAGATAATCCTGGAACTTTAAGTTCATTTACATCTGAATTTAGTTTATTTAAAATTACCTAAGACCAAAGAGACAGCTCTTAGGTAATGAAAATTTATATAATGCCTTTCCCTACTAGAAGTGGTTCATTGTCAACGAAATGCCTCACCACAAAAATTGGGAGAATAGTGCCTTTGCTTTTCTCTAATTCTCTATTATCCTCAAATAGAACTGAGGTTTGGGATGAAAACCACAGTGATGTTTAGAAGGAGGCACTTTAAAGGTACATCTGTCTTGTCCTGGCACAGTCAGGTCCTGTGGGGGTGGGGGAGTGCACAATCGAATTTGTTAACTTGTAACCAGTGATTAGCACAGACATGTTTGTCGGAAGGAAGCTTGCTCTTAGTTGTTGGCATTTATTTGAATGTTGGCATTCCAGCTTGCTCTGTCACCATCACCCCGGAACCCTGCAGAGCCCATTGCTGTCCAGAATAACCAGCAGCTGGCGCTAAAGGTAGAGGGAGTGGTTCAGCACGGATCTAAACCAGGACTCTTTCGCAAAATTCAGTCTGTCTGTCTGAATGTTTCTTCCACACTGCAGAGTAAATCTGGACAAGACTACAAGGTAATTTAGAAAAGAGGCAGAATTGTGATACAGGTTTTATATGAGCTCATTGATGGAAGTTTTCCAGTGTTTTTCATGGTTAAATAGATTGCAGTTATACCTCCAAAGGGATCAGATGGACATAAATTAAAAGCCCACATTGGGGCTGGAAGGGGTTGATAAACACTTCTCTTTTCTCTCCCTGAACCAGTTAATAGAGACAAAGCATCCAGGCAAAGATCAAAATATGAGTTTTATTACTGTTGGAGCTGTGGGAAAACCTAACTCCAATGCCTGGCAGCAAGGACTTTCTAACCTTAGACCCCTGAATTGGATTTTTTCACCCAGCCTAAGTCAGTACATATGGGAGCCTGCCCCTATAAAATTTATGGCAGGGCACAGAGGACTCAGGTGCCCAAAGCAGAAGAGAAGGAGCAAGTGCTTACCTTCCCATGTCTGGTTCCTGCCCAGAAACTCACCCATCAGCAAGCCTCACCTCCTCCCTGCTAGGTCAGTAATATTAATCTAACGAAAGGTCTTTCTTACATCGGGGGTCCCTTCAAACGTCAGAAGTTGGAAAATAAGTGTCTCCCTAACCCACCCAGTCCCTCCCCACAAAAAATACACATCTATTTAGTTTTCTCCATTTTCAGTAAATTTTATCATTAAAAAAAGTATATAGCATTTCTATAAAATGATCAGATAAAATCTTTTTTAAAGAGTGTAACCCTAGGGATTTGCTGCCTTGAGAACTCAGGATATACGTAAGTAATAACCTGAATTAGGCTTACATTGTTAGCCAGAGCTAAGATGCTGAATCTGTGCCCATGAAATGCCAGTGTTCCAAATAAAGAATGTTCCTTGCTTTAGACATTTATTTCCAATTCCTTGGTGGTTTATCCACAGTAAATGGAGCAAGGGACCAAGTCCACAGTTGTAGCAGCGAAGTTACTCAGATGCCCAGATTGGCTGTGTCCAGGTTTATTGTGGCATAGCATGGAAGGCAGGGTATCAGTAAAGGTATAAAAAGAGAGCATTTTATTATCTTTGGTGGTTTTAGGTTAAAAAGCCAAGGGAAGGTCTGGTTCTAAACTATTATTACTTTCTTAAGCCATTACTACTTTCTTAACTATGACAAGTTCCTCTCACTTTGGCACTCTGTCCACTCTGACACGGCTCAGCCTTCATTCTCCTCTTTTCCTCTGTTTTGACGTCTGTGCCATACAGCATGGTACCTTATGTAGCCACTCAATAATTTGTGAATGATGAAAAAATTATTTACTATATTTAGAGTATAACTGTTAAAATTGGGTATCTGCTATCAAGAAGGTTGTAATGAGAATTTACATAATTTATCCCTGTCTGCAATTCTCTCTTCACTTTGAATTTGAAACAGTAGTAACCATGATTCTCTTTGTTACTTGCATATAATTTCTACTGTTAAGAAAATGACATTCAAACCTAGAAGCTATGGTCTTCTGCTTGTTGACTTACCTCTCAAGAGGCATTGATTAAAATCAGGAAGCTGATATAATAAGCCGAGTAATAACATGATTACTTTGCAGTGTTATTCACAGTGAGTTGGCAGCTTAAAATGCAGCCATCTGTTCAGGGTGATCAAGTTCCCTAGGCCTATTTCTGGTCCTTTTAAGGAAGTTCTTTGGTAGGCATATTCTTTAGGGAAGTAAAAACTGTACAAAGGCTAAATGTGAAAAAGTACCTGTACTATAAATAATTATAAGACCTTGAATTGGTTGGTGATGTCAGTTCATTAATGTTACAGGTAAATGTCTCTGGAAAAGTGACATGATAACTGCACCTTGAGACACAAAGCTGCAGGGCAAATTTATATAATTAATTACACCACAGAAACACACACATAAACCTAGAGCAATTTGGTCAAATACACATTAAGATCACCTTTATTTGCATTCTCAGGATAAATCTGTCTCTTGACACGTTTCATCTTGGGTACAGGTAAGAGTACGTCAGCAGGTTTTATTCTGGTCTTTGAAGAACAAAGGCATGAGTGGCTAAATGAATGAGCCTATAAATCTGTGTTTTATAACATATTGTACTTCCAGTCTGAACAAAACAGTGATTATTAAATGAGCAATTTACAAATTGTTCAGTTAATTTGTTAAAGGGGTAAGGAATCACTACATTAAGTAATAAAAATCAGACTAACTGGTGGCGGGGGGGAACCTAACTTAAATTTGCTTAGTGTTTTGTTCTTTTTCAGTCTCTTAGATTTTAAATTCTCTGGAACAGGTGATTTCATCCTATTTCTTCAGAATATCTCTTCACAGTCTAAAGGAAGATAGGGATTTAGAGATGGGGTTGAGTAAGCAAGGAAGAAAGGCCAGCATGTGAAGGGGCTGTCAACGGCTCTGGGAGCTCATTCTACTCAAGGATAGTGAGGAAGCATCGCTTAATAGTTCAGAGTGTAGGCCCTGGAGGTAGCCTGCCTGCGTTCAGATTCCTACTCCGTTCACTAATCATGTGACTTTGGAGAAATTACTTAACCTGTCTGCCTTAGACTCCTCATCGGTGAAGCAAGGATGATAGCAATACCTAATTTTTTATTGTCTGCATGGTCTAAATAAGCTGTTAGAACAGGGTCTAACTCATAGTAAGCACTGAATAAATGTTAGCCATTGTTGTTATTTAACAATTGTTTCATTCCAGATACCCATTGACAACATGACCAATGAGATGGAGCAAAGGGTTGAACCTCATAATGATTACTTCAGTACTCAATTTCTGTTGAACTTTGCTATCCTTGGAACACACAACATTACAGTGGAATCTTCTGTGAAAGATGCCAATGGTATAGTATGGAAGACTGGTCCCAGAACTACCATATTTGTAAAATCCCTGGAAGACCCTTATTCCCAGCAAATTCGCTTACAACAGCAGCAAGCCCAGCAGCCATTACAGCAGCAGCAGCAACGCAATGCCTACACACGGTTTTAACCATGGAATGAATGCACTGCAGACTCTCAAGAGATCAAATTGCCAGAAATAGTTTGCTTTTTCATATGGAATAAGTATGAAAGTTATCGTGTAGTTCATTTATTCATTGATTTTTGTAATGTAATATTCTGGAAACATTTTTTCTTAAAAATTTTGTCTTATAGCTGGGCGTGGTGGCTCACACCTGTAATCCCAGCACTTTGGGAGGCCGAGGTGGGCAGATCACGAGGAGATTGAGACCATCCTGGCTAACACAGTGAAACCCCGTCTCCACTAAAAAATACAAAAAAAATTAGCCAAGCGTGGTGGCGGGCGCCTGTAGTCCCAGCTACTTGGGTGGCTGAGGCAGGAGAATGGCATGAACCTGGGAGGCGGAGCTTGCAGTGAGCCGAGATTGCACCACTGCACTCCAGCCTGGGAGACAGAGCGAGACTCCGTCTCAAAAAAATAAATAAATACATTTTGTCTGAAAAATAATTGGGCTCCTGGCCAGAAAGATTGTTCTTTCTTGTTTTATTATTACTGTTTTTTCTGTTGCCAAGCTTTTTCTTTTTCTTTCAAGAATAGTCACATGTTGAGATCATTGAATTGGTAAATTTGACCACTACTCTTCCAAAATACATCATTTGCTGCCTGACTTAGACTTAGGATTCTGAGTTGTTCTTTGGGAGGTTCTGACCAGTCACTACAAGGTTTATCCATGGTAGCAGAACCTGAGTCCTTCTGTAGATGGACTTGAAAGTGTTCCCTGCAACATCCAGCCTTCTGGATTATGAAAGCCCACAGTCTAGCAGTATTGAAACATCCTGCTGTATTATTTCAACCACATATCTATCTCTTCCTGTGCTAAAGCAATCTTAATTTATTATTTTCATATTTAATTGAAACGAACAGCTAGCAATTTCATAGAAAATTAAAGATTAATTTGTTTTTTCTGATGTGTCTGCAACTGTGTGTAATACAGACATTTCACATTGTTTCCAAAAGTGAAAAACACTCATTTAATATCTTAAATGTTTTGGGGTGGATCTTTTCCTTTGGTTGGTGATTGGTTTGGTTTCTACTTGATGAGTTATGCTAAACTGACTGTTTAGAGAGAGCAGTCTCTTTATTACACAGGCTCAGTTTGTTGGGATGCTCAGGGAACAGAGTTTTCTGGTTAGCCAGAAAACCCCTTTTTTTCCTATTTTAATACTGGTTGAAAACCATGATAAAATAGACTTTCTTAGCACAGTATGCTAGATATAACTTAACTGCTTTTTGATTGGGGATCATTTAGGGCTTCAGGATCACGATTTCTAAACATCTGGGATCATATGGTTGCAGATATTGATGCTATAAGCAATTTGGCCGGATACAGCTCCTAAGGTAAAGCAGGGTACTTTCCCTGGAATTTCCTTTTTAAATAAATATCTGTTTCTTTGCTTGTGTTTTGCCTTTTTCTCTTCAAAGTCAACATTAATTCAAAGGAGAATGGAGCTTAAGTTAAAAAATAAAAAGGATTTTTTTTTCTTTCTTGTCATATGGCCTCTGGGACTGAGAAGTGATTTGCAACTTGGGTCTCTCCAAGATTGCTTGCCTTCATGAGCACAACCCATTGTACTGCTAACAGCCAGAACATTCTCATAAAATGTGTACAGATCTACGGTGTCCACTGTGAATGACATCTCTTTAGATGCAGCCCAGTTGTATGAGGTTCACACAACCTGCACAGTCATCTCAGCACCTGGGAACACATGCTTAGGAAAAATTGCCAGAGCAGTGCAGAACCCCTTGTTCTTTTACCAGGTGTGGAAATAGCTGAATCAGAAAGCTTGGGTTTCACTCTTGGCTGTGATGAATTAGCTGTGTGACCAAGCACGTCACTTTACCTCTCTACATCTTAGGGGGTTTTTTGGTCTGTCAAGTGACTGAATTAGACTGGTTTTCTGGATTCCAGCCTAGAGTTGTATTATCAAGTGACTGAAAGACTAAAAACAAACAAAAACATTTCTTAAATTGGAGATCTTTTTATTTGTAATTAAGTGGCTATTTTCAGGGTTAAAGTTTACAATGTGGATTTCAAGCTTCTGGTGCCATTCGGGGTAGATTTCTCCAAAAAAGAGGCAAATCTTGTAAGCCATCAATTCCCTTTGAGAACTTCCCAAATGTTATGTTCTTAAAAGATAGGCTTTTGATAGCTATGTTTATGAACTTTTTAATTTGGTGTATTATGGGCTCCTGGCACAAACTCAGAAAGGAATTTTTTTTTTTTGAGACAGAATCTCGCTGTGTTGCCCAGGCTGGAGTGCAGTGGTGCGATCTCAGCTCACTGCAACCTCCACCCCCCGGATTCCGGTGATTCTCCTGCCTCAGTCTCCCGAGTAGCTGGGATTACAGGCATGTGCCACCACGCCCGGTTAATTTTTATATTTTTTAGTAGAGATGGGTTTCACCATGTTGGCCAGGATGGTCCCAAACTCGGGTGATCTCCCGTCTCGGCCTCCCAAAGTGCTAGGATTACAGGCGTGAGCCACCATGCCTGGCCATGAATTATTAAAATAAAAGTAAGTCCAAGAAGTATAACTGAACTGAACATAACTCTGAAGCAAGAAAGACTTATTTTAGTATGTCCATTAGATCCAGGATTGGAACTCTGATTTTGTTTAGTAAAATATCTACTGAATTTTTGGCATCAACTGTTAAACAGTTATTTGTGGTGGGAGGAAGCTGTTTATAACTTCAACACTACACTAATGAATGAAAAGAAAAATGAGATGCAGAAAAGAAAGATAATGCATACTAATTGTGAAGTAGGCATGTTCCCTAAATTTAGAAATACGAAGGGCACTTGCTGGTTAAAGCTAGGAAGACAGGACTAGTTTTTCTCAGTGCTTCGTCACTTTGCAGTGCAGTAGTGTCTCCTTATCTGCAGTTTTTGCTTTTGACTTTCACTTTGCTTTTCAGTTTCGGTTCCCAGAGGTGAAGATAGAGAGGCCACATTCACATAATTTTTATTACAGTATATTGTTAGAATTGTTCTATTTTATAATAGCTTTTAATCTCTTTGCCTATTTTATAAATTAAACTTTGGCATAGGTGTGTATGTATAGGAAAAAATGTAGTGTATATAGGGTTCGGTACTATCCTCAGTCATGGGCATCCACTGGGGGTCTTGGAACGTATCTCCTACTGATAAGGGGGACTGCTGTGTAGTCCAGTGACTGAGAGCACCAGCCTTTGGAGCCATACTGCCGAGGTTCCAATCTTAACTTTATGACCTTGGACAAGCTACTTAGTCTCTCTATGCCTCAATTTCTTTATTCCTAATAGAGAAACATATTAGTGTTTCATGGGGTAGGTATGAGAATTAAGTGAGTTAGTATAGAATTAATGTATGAAAACACTTAGAACGTGCTTGGCATATGGTAAACAGATATATAAGCATTTGCTTTTATTATTACTACTACTGTCATTATCCTCCTTAGTATTTTTTTTCCACAGTGTTAGATCAGTTCTCACTGAGCATTTTATTACCTTGTCTCTGCTATTAAACACATTTAAGCTATCTTTCGTCATATGTAATTTGAGTACATTGAGTAATAAAATAATGACCTAAACAAAATAGAATTTCTGTCTGCTATAAATCATTTAATTAAAATATGTAAAGGCAGACATACAAAGAAATATATGTAAATACATTCTGCTGATTGCCTTCAATGATGATAGCAATAGAATGTTGACTATTCAGAAATTAATGTATTCCAGCTTAAACTAAGACCTTCAGACATAACCTTTCTAGCGCAAACCAACCAAGATAGCAGGCAATTTGCAACTGGGGAATATGCCATTTCTCATGGAGAAGAACAAACCAATTAGACAAGATCCTCAGACTAGGGTCCCAGAGACATCAGTTTAAATTCTATTTATAAGACTCATCATTAATCCTTAGATAAGTCACTTGATCTTTCTGTGCCAATACCTGCCGACAGAATATTGAGAATAAGATGACCTGGCACTTGTTATGTAGAGTATAGGCACCACTGACCAACAGAACTTTCTGTAATGATGGAGGCGTTCTAAATTTGCACTAACCACTACAGCCACTGGCCACATGTAGCTATTGAGTACTTAAAATATGGCTAGTGTGATTGAGGAACTGAATTAATTTGCTTTTAATTCAGTTAAATTTAATTATTTTATTTATTTATTTATTTATTTAGAGATGGAGTTTCGCTCTTGTTGCCCGGGCTGGAGTGCAATGGTGCGATCTCAGCTCAATGCAACCTCTGCCTCCCAGGTTCAAGTGATTCTCCTGCCTCAGCCTCCCAAGTATCTGGGATTACAGGCATGTGCCACCACACCCGGCTAATTTTGTATTTTTAGTAAAGATGGAGTTTCATCATGTTGGTCAGGCTGGTCTTGAACTCCTGACCTCCAGTGATCCACCCCCATCGGCCTCCCAAAGTGCTAGGATTACAGGCGTGAGCCACCATGCCCGGCCTACTTCAGTTAAATGGCTTCATGTGGCTACTGCCTATGGAGTTGGAAAGTGCAGGGAATGAAAAATGAGAAAATGAGAACTGTTACCTTAAGACCTAGATAACCCTTAAGTGGATTTCTAGATAAGGGGGCCTACATTGGAATTCTTTGACTCACTGAAAGTTCCACACAAAAGAGTTTGTAGATGACAAGGATGGTATTTAGGTTCATGCGTTTGCTTTGCTTCTGGTATTAAAATACTATGTTGAGGCCAGGCGCGGTGGCTCACGCCTGTAATCCCAGCACTTTGGGAGGCCAAGGCTGGCGGATCAGGAGGTCAGGAGATCGAGACCATCCTGGCTAACACAGTGAAACCCTGTCTCTACTAAAAATAGAAAAAATTAGCCAGGCGTGGTGGCGGGTCCCTGTGGTCCCAGCTACTCAGGAGGCTGAGGCAGAAGAATGGTGTGAACCCAGGAGGCGGAGCTTGTAGGGAGCCGAGATTGCGCCACTGCACTCCAACCTGGGCAACAGAGTGAGACTCCGTCTCAAAAAAAAAAAAAAAAAAAAAAATACTATGTTGCTCAATCAACCCTGTTCTTTGTACAATGCCTTGGCCTTAGCCTTTACCACTCACATAGACAGTAACAGTATGATGAGATGTAGTGAGAAGTCCAAAGTCTGATGAGTTGGCTTAATTTGATTTTATTTTCTTCCTTCAACCATAATAATATGATACCCAGATTTTGTCTTTATGGAAGGATCTGTAAACACAGGCTTACCCATCCCACTTACCAGCAAGGCAAATGCTGCTTCTTGAAAAGCAGGGGTCCGTGGTGGGTCATTATCCTCCTTACCCAAGTTGTCCCCTGGCCTGGCTTTTATCTTCACTATATTGTGGAGACACTTCATTGAGACTCATACTAGATTTTAACTTTTCCATGGCTTCCGTGGTTTTGCCATGTTTTTCGCATAGAATGTGTCTGCTGTGTTGCCACCCACTTTGGAGCCCTGAGCCTTCTCATCAGCACTGTTGCTCCCAGAGACGTGTCTCCATTTCCCCCTTTTCCAGAACCGTTTTTTCCTTTGGGCATCATCTTTGAAATTTGCTGTTCTAAAAATATTTTGTTGTTGTTTCCAGATAATTTTTAACTAAAATTAATAAAGATGGGGTAATGCCAAATGAATTATAACAATCAGGAAAATGAGCATCTCAAATACCCAGACAGGATGTTTTGAAGAAAATTACATGGTATGCAGAGAGGAAATACTCTGTAACTCAACTTTCTTTGGTTTTCTTGGTGATTTCATTTGAGGGTTTCGATGAATTTATCTGTGGTGATGAGTTAAAAATGTTTAAAGGATTAGGACAAATAAAAGGGAACTAAATTACACTAAGGAATTATGAGAAGATACCAGTGTCTACCCTCTCCTGTTTCCCAAGACCATGGAAGGTGAAAATAGGCTGAGCTGCCTGGAGTTTCCCTCCATCCCCCACTGGAAGCAGTGGAGCTAATGATGCTTTCTATTTATGTCATCTTGCCCTGATGGCATGAAAGAGTAGTGAGATGAGTAAAGTGATGATGAATTGTTAACACTTGCTTCTGCCTTGCTTTGCCTTCATATCCCACCCACCAGCAAAAGCGGACATCTTGTGATTAGGAGGGTCACAGGAGAAGCAGAAGAGAAGACTACTGTGGAAATGCAAATGGAGGAGAGGGACTCTCCCTGTGAGAGCACAACACGTTGCCAGGCCTGAGCTGGCCGTGGGAGAGTCAAAAGGAAACTGACAGGGAGAACCCCCAAGCAACTTGGAGTCTCACTGGACAGAATAAGGCCTATTTTTAGAAAATGTGTCGAGGGCTTAAAAAAAGTGACAAAACACAAAAGAGTGCCATTTCTGAAATTCATGATAGTGTCCCCTTGTATGTAGCAGTCAGGAGAGGATCTTAAGTAATTTAAAAACTGGCCATCGTTTGGCATTTTCTTCTTTTGCAGCATTTAGAATGCATGTGTCCCTTCTCAGCCTCCTCTTGATGTAATTCAAACAATTGAGCACCTACTACTTGTTTTCCAGAGAGGGACAAAAGAGCATTTCGAAAAAAAAAAGATATGCCCCTAAAGTGTAAAGGAAATATTTAACTTCAAGGAGACAGGAGTTTACATTTAAAAAGTTAAATACTGTCTCCTTATAGAAACTGCTGCTGCCTCTGGCCAGGCTACTGGATGATTTGAACCCCTCTGTGTCACATTTCAAGGTATTGGAGCATTAGGGAGAAATAAGTATAATCAGAATCCCTTCAGCAACATCACAGCTATCCTACTCAATGGTTACCATGTCCCTTGGGATGCTCAAAAGCATATTAGCCTGGCTAGAATTGTTCTCTCTGAGAGTGAGCACATCTGGAATCTCTCCTTGAGGGCCGTGACACAGGAGACGGCCTGAGAATCTGTCCTAAGCACTAATTCCCTCTGCCCCCCACTCCCAAGTGGCTGACCAGGAGTAGCTGATGAAAAGAAAGCACTCCTGAGCACTGACGGTAACTCAGCTGACATCACAAGGCACTGCAGCTCAGTCAGCAACATTTGTCAGAGAAGGAATTCGAACACAGATTTCCCGGATGTATGCTAAAGGCATGGCCAGCAAGGGCATAAACCATTTTGAGAAGGTATTCTTTGATTCATGCACGAGATGTCTGTCAAACACACACAGCATAGCAGGTGCTGGGAATACAGTGGTGGCCAAGCTCCTGGGATTCACGGCCATGCCACCCCTTCTTTCCTGCAGAGACCATGGGAGGGAGGGTGATGAGAAACACATTCTGACCCTGACTATTCAGAGTGAGCCTGAGCTTCCTCACGTGGCCGATCATGTTCTCCAGTGAAAGGAGAAAGGAATGGGTTTGGACAGGACTCCCCAGGGCAGAGCCACTGCAGTTCCGTGTGCAGCCCTTCAGACAGGCTCACTCACCCTGTGTCTCCTTTGGTATTTAACCATCCTCACAACCCACTAAGTTATTCTTACATCCAACCTAAACCACTCATTGCAATCTTTTAATTTTTACTTTTTAAAAATGAGGGGTCTGTCACCCAGGCTGAAGCGCAATGGCGCAATCATAGCTCACTGCGGTCTCAACCTGAGTTCAAGTGATCCTCCCACTTCAGCCTCTCACTGCAATCTTAAGCCTGCTTCAATTCTCTGCGCTTGGGGAAGATGGGAAACTCCCACAAAGCTTTGGTCAGAGGGAAATAACTCCTGTCAGAATTCAGTCTCCCCTGACACCAACTATTCCACATAGAAAAACCCATCTGTCTTTCCAGACCCTACAGAAACACCCTGGCCCTGATTTGTCTAACCAAGCAC
Organism: Pongo pygmaeus; assembly: GCF_028885625.2. Lineage (NCBI taxonomy): Eukaryota > Metazoa > Chordata > Mammalia > Primates > Hominidae > Pongo > Pongo pygmaeus. The sequence continues at coordinate 37,459,768 of NC_072373.2, forward strand.
GATCCTTCGTATTTCTCTGTGACCAGTATTGTGTACACTCAGCTTCCTGACCCTGGGGTTGGCTGCAATGTGGATAAATGGTGGCTAATGTTATCAGGTCCTGTTAATGGGAACAAACAGCTTTCTCCACTGTCCCACACCCTATATCAGCCACCTGGCTATTCTCCGAGTCTCTGTTTCTTCTCATCACATCTCTCTGAGCCTTGGCTTCTTCATCTGTGAAAGGGGGCTCATAGTTACCCTGTTGAAGAGTTGTGAAGATTAAATGTGATAACACGCACAAAGCCTGGTGCTTGGCGGGTGCCCAACAGATATTGGTTGCCTTCCTCCTCAGTGGTGGATTGGCCAGCCTGGCCCAGTGGCCCAGAGAGCAGCGGGGACAAGAACTTCAGCCCTACAAAACAGTGACGTTTCAGGTCATCTCTGCCTTAAAGAAGGATGATGTTCCAGGTCTCATTTGAGGACCTAGAAGGGACTAAAAGCTCCTAGACTCAAGAGGAATGTATCCTTTTCTGTTGGGAGGAGGGTATTTGCATCTCTCAGCCTTCCCTGTCAGCACAAACCTTGATCCCTGGGGGATGGGAGTGCCAGGAAGATATGGGAGAAGTATCACCAGTGCAGTGAGCTGACCCAGACATCCTGTCATTCTTTCTGAGACTTACTTGGTCAACTGCAAAATAAATGGGCTTATATCCAAAGTTAGTTCACACCATCAAATCTACTGGACATAAGCCCCATGGTTCAATAGGTGCTTCGTACCTAACTGATCAGAACTCTTTCCCTACTAACAAGGTTTTGGAGAGTTTGCCACCCCCAAAAACGGAGCAAGAAGCAAGGCGGCTTACTTCATGTAGGAAGTTTATGTTGAGTATAAGGAAGAACTTAGCGAACTCTAGAAACAATTACATACTGAAAGAAGGAAGCATTCAGGCTTCATGGGTGCTTCTGAAGGGCCTTAAGACAAGAAGCCTGTTCAATCACAGGGGTGCATTTGCCAAGAGCCTCTCTGGAGGCAGAGGAATGGACTCTATGACCTCTTGGCCCTATTTTATCAGCAAGATCTCATGGAGGCCACAGTTGCAGACTTCCCAGCAGGAGGGCTTTGCCTGGGAGATGGGGTGTGGCCCAGCTCCCCACCAAACACATGCCTTCGAGACTAAGGGCTCAGGCAGTGCAGCCGCAGATATAAATAACCTTCGCGTGACTCTTTCTGTCCTTAGAGCGGATGCCTCCAGCCATTGCCCAGAATGGGATGGAGAGAACAGGAGAAGGGTGCACAGAGAAGTGGTGGGGGTGGAGTGGGGGTGGAGTTGGGGAGGGCTGGGGTTGACAGCTGAGAAGAGAGTGACGGTGAAGAGGCTGTGTTTTCTCTCACCTCCTAAGTGTGTGCGTCTGCATGTTTCTGTGAGATAGGTATTCATGCAGGGAGAGGAGCTGTCCTACTTTTGGGGAACGGAGTGCTGTTCTTCACAACGTGCTTTCTTGCTGTTCCCACTACCATCATCCTAGTTCACAACCTCATTATGTCTTCCTGGAATATTGCTTTCACTTCCTAATTTCCTTGCTGCTAGTTTCAGTCTCCTCTGAGTGAACCTTTCTTACCATTGCTTCCCAATTCCTTCTTTTTTTTTTTTTAATCTAGACAGTCTTACTCTGTCGCCCAGGCTGGAGTGCAGTGGCATGATCACAGCTTACTGCAGCCCTGACTTCCTGGGTTCAAGGGATCCCCCACCTCAGCTTCCTGGGTAGCTGGGATTACAGGCGCGTGCCACCACGTCAGGCTAATTTTTTGTATTTTTTTGTAGAGGTGGGGTTTCACCACGTTGCCCAGGCTGGTCTTAAACTTTTGGGCTCAAGCAATCCACCCACCTTGGCCTCCCAAAGTGCTGGGATTACATATGTGAGACCCCGCGCCAGCTGCAATTCACTCTTCTAGTTAAAAAAAAAACAAAACTGGGTTCCCAATACAGTGCACATTCTTCAATATATCATTGAAGATCCTCCACAATTAGACACAGGCCTAGCAGCCAGACCTCTCTTTTCTTTTCTTTTCTTTCTTTCTTTTTTTTTTTTTTTGAGACGGAGTCTCACTCTGTCACCCAGGCTGGAGTGCAGTGGTGCAATCTCGGCTCACCGCAAGCTCCACCTCCCAGGTTCATGCCATTCTCCTGCCTCAGCCTCCCGAGTAGCTGGGACTACAGGCGCCTGCCACCACGCCCGGATAATTTTTTGTATTTTTAGTAGAGACGCGGTTTCACTGTGTTAGCCAGGATGGTCTCGATCTCCTGACCTTGTGATCTGCCTGCCTCGGCCTCCCAAAGTGCTGGGATTACAGGTGTGAGCCACCGCGCCCGGCACAGACCTCTCTTTTCTACGGCCCTCTGTGTATATCCCAGCCCACAGTAAAACTGGCACCCTGGGCATTCCATGAGTTCAGTTTGCACAATCTTACCTTTGTGGCTTTGCTCATATTTTCCGTCTATCTGAACACTCTTCCCTCCATCCGTGAAAAACCTGTTCGTCCTTCCATGTCCTGATTTCCAGCCAGACACAATACTCAGTATTCCTCCATAGCCCGTATCCCAATTCATCTGTGTGAAGCAGTCAAGCTGCAAGGCCCTCGGGTCGGAGTCACTGTAGACAAATGGAGGCTAATGTTACCATGTCCTGCCAGGAGCAGCCAGCTCCCTCCACTGCCCCATGCCTCCCATCAGCTCCCTGGCTATTCTCTGGCCTCCAGCTCTGGTTCTCACTCTGGCTTGAAGCAGTCCTGGCTGATCTGCCTGCTGGCCATCCCCAATGTTCAACTCGGAGACTGAGGCAGAGAGGCAAGCTGTCTGAGCTCTGAGCAGTGGAGAGGCTGGAGCAGGGCCTGCTAGTATCATAGAGGCTCACTGTGGGCCTCAAGTGCAGCTGAGGCTCTGAACTGAGGGCTGAGGTAGGAGGGAGTGGGCAGTGACTAAAACTTGCAAGAAAGTTTTAATTTTTTTAATTTTTTTTTAAGAGCACTTATCTATCTCTTTCCTCCTAGTCATTCTCACCCTCCTCCAGCAGCAGCCTCCTCTTGGTCAGAATTTAGAATATGTTGTTGCTTTGGATGGCTGGGGTTTCAGTTTCCAGCTAGGTTCTTCCCTGTCCATCCATCCTCCCTGCTGGCCCTTCTTTTTCCTAGACTATCTACTATGTGCAAATCATCATGCATATGTGTAGCAGGTACAGAGTCCCTGCCCCCAGGAAGCTCCCAGATGTTGTCACCTATGTCAGGGTACTCAATGAGTGTCCATGGTGCCAAGGTCTAGCTGAGGTGGCAAAGTGGCACTGAGGGAGACTTGAGCAGGACACACACCATTTGTGTTGACTAAGGAGGTATATGAAACCCGGAAGACCCTGTGGAAGGTGGAGTGAGCAAGGAAGACACCAGGGAAGACAAAGACAAAGAGGCCGGGCACGGTGGCTCACATCTATAATCTCAGCAATTTGGGAGGCTGAGGTGAGCAGATCATTTGAGGTCGGGAGTTTGAGACCAGCCTGGCCAACACGGTGAAACCCCATCTCTACTAAAAATACAAAATTAGCTGGGCGTGATGGTACGTGCCTGTAATCCCAGCTATTTGGGAGGCTGAGGCAGGAGAATCATTTGGACCCGGGAGGTGGAGTCTACAGTGAGCTGAGATGGCGCCATTGCACTCCAGCCTGGGTGACAGAGCAAGACTCCGCCTCAAAAAAAAAAAAAAAAAAAAAAAGGAAGGAAGCCAGAGGTGGCCTTTGGTTTCCCACCATTGCAGTCCAGCCTGATTCCAGAGCCAGCTGTGAACCTGATTCCTAAAGCTCAAATCTGAGGCTTCTGCTCCTACGTGGGCCGTGTGTTAAGTTGCTTGCCAGCTCGTGTTTCCCCTCACACCCCTACCTGCCGTGTGTTTTCATCTATGGATTCTGCAACAAGCTTTGAACCACAGGACCTCCCTCTGGGTGGCTGGATCTGTGACAGGTAACCTTGGAAGCTTTCCAAGGCCATGTTTTCTGCTATAAAGATGGTAAAAGAAGGCCCAGCTGGGTTCCTGCCCAAAATTCCCTGAACTTCCCTACCTTGTGTCCTCATACTGCAGTGAGATATTTATCTTTGTGCTTTTTTTGGGGGAAAGATACATGACCTCTCCCTCCTCAGAGGCACCCACCCACAGGTCCCTGAGGAGAAATGAAGGGTTAAAGCAACAAGGCAAAGACAAAAACAATGTTGAGCCTTTTCAACATCTGAAATAAAATATTGAGCATAGAAAGAGAGATTTTTGCTGTAATAATAGACAAGAGGAAGAACAGTGGGATGACAATGGCCACTTTGGACATGCTGACTTTCTCATTGCTCCCTGAACCCCAGTACATTGCACGTCTCTGGGCCTTTGTCGGTGCTTGGCTCTCAGCATGCAACGCACTTCTCTCCCAACTCTGCCCAGGAAGCTCCAGCCCATCTCCTACGATTTACCCAAGTCAAAAGTCCTCCTCTCCAGGAAGCAGGAAGAACACTGAAGGCCCCGGGACTGAGTACTACTGGCCTTCTGTTCTACTCTCTAGTAAAGCACCCGGCTTCTGATAACTTTATAATGTTCTGCTTACAGATCTGTCTCCTCTTCTAGACTGTAAATATCCAAAGGGAGGGATTGGGAGTTCATCTTTGCCTTCCTGGTGCTCAATAGGGTGGCTGGCACATGGTAGGCAATCAAGAAAGTTTAACTATTTAACACAAAATTCAGTTTCAAATTACCTAGCCTTCATGCAGTTTCCGGTCTGAGCCTTGCCACTGAGAACTGGCTGTAAACACAAGAGCTATTGCTCAACCGATTCCTGGGTGTGGCTATGGCAGAGGCTAGTTCTCAGTCCTCAACTCAATAGCGGGTGCCCCTAAGCCTTACTGCAAAGGATCCAGCATTCCCTGCCATGCCCTGAAGCAGCCTTATAATTCTGCAATCACTGCTAGATAAGCAGTGTAGCCCAGGCCCTGAAGCTTGGCTCCTTTGTGACCAAGGTGAAGCCTCATCATCCCTGTCTCTGGGCTTCATGTTCTCCATCTGTTGTGAGGTTGTAGGTCCTAATTAGAAAGCTCTTAGAGATTCCTGGAAGGACTGTTATTGTACTGCAGCACAAAGAATATTATGTCAGGGTGCTATAAAAGCACAGCAAATAATGTGAACGAGGAAATAATAAGGGCACTTATTCCCAGAAGCATATTGATTGAAACCACAAAAGCTCCTTGGAACAGGGCTCAAGAATTATAAAAGCCTGAGCAATCAGCAACCCCTGTGGGAGGGGAGTCCATGCCAGGCAATTGCTGGAGAGTTCATTTGGTTGGTCTTGGGAGGCCAGTTTTTTCCCTCAGGTATTCTCGCTTTGGTGAAATTTCCCTGTTGTAATGAGCCCAGCCTACCTGCTGGGTTCTAGGGAGAAATGATCATTATTTCCACATCCTATGCATAAGAAGCAAAGAACTGGCCTTAGCACACAAGTGAATTCACTTATCGTTCTCCGTGTGATGAAAACAGATCTCCAGATAACGGAAGCTGCATCATCACTTTTGCTTCTAAAATCTGCATAGCAGGTCACACCCTGACCCAGCCATTGCTATCTCTGGACAGCAACTTGGGAAAACCAGTTACTCTGTGAATATGAAAAATAAAAAGTCACCTTAACAAATGCATCATCCTGGAGTAGAAAAGCATGTTTAAACCTGCTTCCAACAGCAGAAAGGGCAGAGCCTGTAAGAAAAAAAATGATGGCACTAATTGGACAAAAATTTTAATTTAAAACTTGAAATGGGGGAGCACTGACCCCATTTCTCTGGAGTTTGCACATCCCAGGGGAAAGAAATAAAACATTAAATGGCAAAAAGTATCATAAGCCAAACTCTAAGATAGACTAAATTATAGGGAATATATTTGCAGCATTCATAATAGATATCAGGTAATATCCTTAATATATAAAGGCATTTACAAATCATTAAGAAAAAAATCAGCAACTATCATGGGAAATTGAGAACACAGGGAACCCACAAAAGAAAAAATAAAAATGACCAATGAACAGCCAAAAAAAAAAAAAAAAGTAATAATGTAGCTATGAGCAGTGGGCCTGCCTGTAGTCCCAGCTACTTGGGAGGCTGAGATGGGAGGAATTGCTCAAGCCCAGGAGTTTAAAAAAAAAAAAAAAAGTAATAGTGAAATAAATATAATTTAAAAATGCAAATTTAAGCGATGAATTTAATTTTTACCTATTAGATTGGCCAATTTTTTTTTAGTGGTAAGTGGTGAGTTCATGTATGACATTGAGTGGTAAGTGGTGAGTTCACGTTCTAAAGCAAACAATAACTATATTCTATGACCCTGCAGTTCCATTCCTAGTTTCTCCTAAAGAAACCTTTGCACCTGGGCATAAGAAGACACATAGGAGAATGCTTAGAACACCCCTGTTTATAAGAGCAAATGCTGGAAGAAACCCAAATATCCATCAATAGATACATAGATATATAAATTATATATTTGTATAATAGAACACTCTACAGTGGTAAAAATGAGTGAATTGTAGCTACATGTAGCAAGAGGCATGAACATAAAGTTGAGGGTGTGAAGTCAGTCACTCTAATTCCATTTATATAAACTGTATGGTGTTAGAAGTCAGAATAGTGGTTCCTTTCAGAGAAAGACAGTAACTTGGAGGGAGTCAAAAGGGTTTCTGGGGTGCTAGTAATATTTTGTGTCTTGATCTAGGTGTGTGCTCACTCAGAAAATGCACCACGCTGAACACTTATGATACATGCACTTCTCTAAAAAAATTAAACAAAAGAAAATAATCAAAAGATATACTTCAATTATTTTTAATAGGTCTGCAGTATAAAAAAATCACCTCAACTGCTTACTTTCCAAGATATATTAGAGGCATAGAAAAATAATGTAAGAATACATTTTCTTATCATTAACATTCTGAAACATGAGAGGAAGCGTCTCAAAATGCAAGGCCCCCTTCATTGTATACGATATTTAGTGTAGCACGCAGGCAAATACAGGTTTACAGATTTCTAAGAAATGGGTCTGATATCATCTCCCTCTCCTTTGTCCGGCACTTTCTGAGCTGCCAGCAGGGAAGGCATTTGAATGCGTGACATACTTCGTTTACAAATTTTTTAAAGCAAGTTATAAAAGAATACATAAGTATAATTTAATTTATATAAAGGAAAAATATGCAGAACTAAGGCACATATTGTTAAAGGATACAAGCATATGTGGTAAAACTAACTAAAAGCAAGGAACTGGTAGAGACACAGTTTAGGAAAGTGGATTCTTCTTCTGAGGAGGAGGAGGAGTGCAGGGATGGGGTCAGAGAAGGCACAGGCAGGCTTCTAGGAGACTGGTGATATTCTAAGTCTGAAGCTAGATGGTGGGTTCACAGATATTTGAGTATTCTTTACGTCCTTCACATTAGAAATATTATTTGTATAAATTTAATATTTAATAAAAACAAATTTAAAATTATTTTAAATAGACTTTTATGCCATTCCTGTTGGGGGTGGGGTGGAGTATAAATTGGTAGAGTTTTTCTAGATGAAAGAGTGGCTATGAGTGAAAAATCATGTAAAGATTATACTTCTAAGAAATTTTCCTAAAACAGTGATAGCAGAGGTATTATAAAAATATATTTATCAAATGTGGTTTATTAAGACAAAAATTAGAAACAATCTAAAGTCTTAAAATAGAAACCGACCAAATTATACTAAATCCATAAAATAGAAAACTATGTAATATTAAGATTGATGACAATGGTGTACATCTGTTGACTGTCATTGAACTATATTCATGATATATTTTTTAGTAAAATAAAGTTTCAAAACATTATGGTTATGGTATGATCTAATTAAACAATATATTTTCATGTAAAAGTACATAAGTAAGAAGGTCTATAGAAATATTAATAAGGTGGTTCTTTCTAAATGGTACATGTATTACTCACAGTCAAGAAAATAGGCCGGGTGCAGTGGTTCGTGCCTATAATCCCAGCACTTTGGGAGGCCAAGGAAGGGAGATCTCTTGAGCCTAGGAGTACGAGACCAGCTTGAGCAGCATATTGAGACCCCACCTCTACAAAAAAAAAAAAAAAAAGGAAGAAAGAAAAGAAAAATTAGCCAGATGTGGTGGTGCACTCCTGTAATCCAGCTACTCAGGAGGCTGAGGCAGGAGGATTGCTTGAGCCCAGGAGATCAAGGCTGCAGTGAACCAAGATTGCACCACTGCACTCCAGCCTGGGTAAAAGAGCAAGACCTTGTCTCAAAAATAAATAAATAAATAAAAATAAGCAAAAGAAAATAATCAAAAGATATATTTCAATTATTTTTAGTAGGTCTGCAGTATAAAAAAATCACCTCAATTGCTTACTTTCCAAGATATAGTACAAGCATAGAAAAATAATGTAAGAATACACTTTGTTATCACTAACATTCTGAAACACGAGAGGAAGCCCCTCGAAGTGCAAGGCCCCCTTCATTGTATACAATATTTAGTGTAGCACGCAGGCAAATACAGGTTTACAGATTTCTAAGAAATGTATCTGGTATCATCTCCCTCTCCTTTGTCCGGCACTTTCTGAGCTGCCAGCAGGGAAGGCATTTGAATGTCGGCAGCCTTCAGCTGCATCCACAGCTGCATCTCAGTCAGCACCCCACAGCTGCCTTCTGGGGTGAGGCAGCCGAGAGTGCAGGACAGGAGGGTGCGGCCAGGGGACACCTGGTGCTGGAGTAACAGCCCTGACTGCTCTGAGCATAAGACTGCTGCTCTTGACTCAGAACCTCTCCCCATCTCACCAAAACCATCACCCACACCTCTGGAATGTTTTTAGGTGACAAATTCAGTGATCAGTAAATCACTATAAAAAGCTCTTCCTGGTTGGGTGCGGTGGCTTATGCCTGTAATACCAGCCCTTTGGGAGGCTGAGGTGGGTGGATCACTTGAGGTCAGGAGTTTGAGACCAGCCTGGCCAACCTGGCAAATCCCCATTTCTACTAAAAATACAAAAAATTAGCTGGGCCTGGTGGCATGAGCCTGTAATCCCAGCTACTTAGGAGGCTGAGGCAGGAGAATCACTTGAACCTGGGAGGTGGAGGTTGCAGTGAGCCGAGATCACACTACTGCACTCCAGCCTGGGTGACAGAGTGAGACTATGTCTCAAAAATAAAATAAAATAAAATAAAATAAAACAAAATATAAATCAAATAAAAAAATTAAAAGCCCTTCTGACGAGGAGCCTACTCAGCCTTAAACAGTGGCCAAAGGACTCCTTAGGGTTGCTCTGTTGTTCCCCCAAGCTCACCATCTTGGGGACCTTCTTGGTGACCCATTTCTGACCGCTCCTGGTTCGTGGCTCTTCCCTCAGCCACGTCTTTCTTTGGTTCTAAACCTCAGGAAGGCAGCTGGGCTGTGGCGAGAGTCTACTCGGTGATGTGTCCAGAACGGCAGCGCCCAGTTGCCCTCTGTGCCCTGTCCTAACTGCATAGTAAGACACAACTCGCGGTGTCGGTGGTGGGGCCCCAGACAGCACACAGCCCTGGAGTTGGGGCGATGAAGTGCTGAGGGAGGCTGAGGGCAGAGAAAGGGCGCTAAAGAGAGGCAAAGGCACAGGGGCTGGGGACAAGAAATGGGAAATGTGCCACAGGAATTTCCCTCTCATCTCTGTTTCCCCCCTTTTTAAAAAAGTACAGGCACTTACCTAATGGCTGCCTGTTTCCTAAATAATATCTGGACGGAAAGAAGGATAAACGATTAAATTTGAGCATAGTTTTAATATTGTTTACCCTAGAAACATGCAAATTCATTATTTTTGTCCTAGTCAATCAAACTTAATTCAGCTACATCCGTGTCCATTGAGTGCCTGTGGAGGTGAGGGGTGGGCTAGGCCAGTGAGATGCACAAAGGTGCATAAGACACATTCTTGCCCTCCATGGGTTTCTAGAAATGTCGGAAATATTCAGTAAAATACAAGCCGTGATGATACCACAGAAGTGAGGAGAGCAACAGAGAAAAAGTAACTCACTTCCAAATTCTACGTCTTTATTTATGAGGACTAGCAAGCTTTCTGATTCCATCTGTGTGTGTGTGTGTGTGTTTTACTAGAGTCTATGTATTTCCATGTCGTGTTTTCCTGTGTTGTGCTGGCCCAGAATGGGCAATTGCTGTGGCTGATCTTGGGTGTGCAGTAGCAGTGGTGGTGGGCTTCCCTCCAGGAGGCTGCCATAATGGGTCTGCCTCCCCAGACAGCCCCACTTCTTTGTGCTTCTGTGTCCAAAATTCCCAATTCCTGGGAGAGGAATCTGGGCAGGTCACAGCATAAACATGGCCGCCTGGAACTATCTAGGGGTGTGTGCATCAGAAGTGCGGGGGAGGTTGTACTGGCCCCAGAGAAGAGCAGCTGAGCAGATAACCCACTGCAATTCTGAAGTATGTACTATCGTTTCTTGTAAGTGTATCTTTAAGTCACTACCATGTGACAGGCAGAAGGCATGGAGGTACGCAATGATTGCCCTCATGTTTTACATTGTGTGGCAGATCCATTTGTTTTATCTCTTTCTGCAGTAAAAAGCATCGTGTGATGACTCCCTGTTAAGTGACAGTACGCCTGACTGCCGAGTCACCTTTTCAGATAAGGTGTGTTCCCCTTTTATTAGGTGCTATAAGGAGCAGTATTCAGATGCTCAGTCGTTTACCTGGCAACCACTTACTGGGTAGCAACTACATGCCTGATACGTGATTGCTTTGCTTGAGGAACCCACAGTCTAAGGTGCTTGAGGAACCCACAGTCTAAGTTGGGAGTCTGTGATATACACAGCAGCAAAGTGACATGAGCCATTAAAAATTAAAATCTGTCTTCTCTTTCAACTACTTGCCTACATTAGAGATGAAATGCAAGGAATACTTACTTCCAAACAGACAAGTACAAGTCTTCTTAGTTGGGACCAAGCACGGCTGGCCACTGCAGCAGCAGGCACAGTGACAAATATTCATTGCAAGTGTGCAGAGCCCTCATTACACTTTTGGGGGTATCAGAGAGAAAGAACAGGTCTATTTCCTACCCCTGGGAGGGAGTGGAGAGTCTCATGGAAGAGATAGGCATATGTGCAGATGATCCCAGAATTTCCACCTAGTAGGGACACAGGGGCTTAATTTACTTGGGAAGGGGCAGGCTTGGGGACCTGGATTGTTGTGTTTTCACAGGACTTCACCTGAACTGAGAAAACGCCAGATGCTCATGACAAAGAAGGAAGTGTGTGTGTGTTGGGGGGCATGGGATGCTGATGGAGATTAAGAGGGGGTGGCTAAGGCCTCCAACCCTGCTCTTGAAAGCAGCACTAGCCATAGGTAGCACTACATCATATATATAGGAAAGAAACGTTGAAACATGCACACGGGAGTCAGGGACCTCGGCCTCAGGTGCCAGCTTTGCCGCTGGCTGGAGCAGGTCATTTTTCTCTCTGGGCTGCAGTCGGGGCTCCTCTGGGATGCCCCTGTGCTTCAGGAGGCTCCAAAGACAGATGTGAGATAAGCGTGATATGCAGCAGAACCAAATAAACCTTGTCAAGCCAACCTCAGGTAAGGGTTGCTGCTCACTCAGCTTGCCTGCTCAGGACACGTGGCCTTGATTTCTATGGCCTGGTAGAACCCACCCAGCCCAAATGAACAGAAGAGTTACACAACTGAGGAATGTAACAACAAAAGAAGGAGGTAAAAATAACTCAATCTGCGGGAGTAAAAGATAATTGCATTGTTTAATCATACATTTATCCAACTAACTACTGATACATGATCTGATGTGATATATGATTTGATATGTGCTCTCAATTCCCTTCTTAGTAAGAAACTGGAAAAGACTTTTTTTGAGATGAGATCTCACTCTGTCGTCCAGGCTAGAATGAGGTGGCACAATCATGGCTCACTGCAGCCCTAACGTCCTGGGCTGGAGCAATACTCCCACCTCAACCTCCTGAGCAACTGAGCCTAACAGGTGCGCACCACCATGCCCAGCCAATTTTTGTTTGTTTTTATAGAGACAGGGTCTCACTATGTTGCCCAGGCTGGTCTCAAGCTCCTGGGCTCAAGCGATCCTCCTGCTTTGGCTGGCATTACAGGCAATCCTCGAAAAGTGCTGGGATTGCAGGCATGCACCACTGCGCCTGACAGGAAAAGACTCTTGAGCACGACTGAGAGATGGGTGTGGTGTGCAGGGTTGTATGTGGAAAGAGAAGAGAGGTCAGGGTCACTCCAAAGTGTTTGACATCCCAAATCTGCCAATTACCAATTGTGCGACTCGAGGGATACTATTTGGGATTACTGGACCTCAGTTTCCTCATTTGTAAATTGGAGATAGCCTCCTTGGTGGTTGTGAGGACTAAATGTTAACATAGATATAAATTGTGTAGCACATACTAGGTGCCTAAGAACAGTAGCTACTTGCTTCATTCTTGTTTCCAATACATTATTCTTTTTTTATTTTTATTTATCTTATTTTATTTTATTTTATTTTGAGACAGCGTCTCGCTCTGTTGCCAGGCTAGAGTGTAGTGGCGTGATCTTGGCTCACTGCAACCTCTGACTCCCTGGTTCAAGTGATTCTCCTGCCTCAGCCTCCCGAGTAGCTGGAATTACAGGCACACGACACCATGCCAAGCTAATTTTTGTATTTTTAATAGAGATGGGGTTTCACCATGTTGGCCAGGCTGGTCTTGAACTCCTGACCTCGTGATCTGCCCACATCAGCCTCCCAAAGTGCTGGGATTACAGGTGTGAGCTACTGCGCCCGGCCTATTCTTCCTCTCACATGTCCCAAGTTCTCCCAGTCCTCACTTGGCTATACTCTGCTACTCATGTCCCGTGTCAACCTGGGTAACAATGTCCTTTTAAGATTTACTGTGTCTAATTCTACATGAAGAAAATTCTGCGTTAGACACTTGTCCCAACTCTTGGACAGAGGCCTGAGTCACCACACCCAGCATCTGCCTGCAGAGAGAAGACAATACTGTGTGGCCACGGGGTCCCAGCTAAGTGACGGGTCTGGTGAAGCCAGACGGGTTGGATGGAGATAGACAACAGCCAGCTTCCTTAATTAGAGATAACCTGTAAGGTTGCTTCCAAGCCTAAGATACAACGATTTTGATTTTTTTTCTCTGATTATTTCATTGATCCAGATAGACTGGGCAAAGTCTAGAGAGGTCAGCTGACTCACATTGAGCAATGGCTGGGCTGGGATCAGAAGCTCTGGCCTTTGAGCCATCATTACAGAGCTGGAAGAGACCTTGAGCTCATCAAAAACAGAGCCAGCTCCCAGGGGGAATTTCAAATCCATGCATGCTACCAAAAAATAAAATAAAATAAAATAAAATAAAATAAAAAACCACCATGTTCGTTTTGAAAGTATTCCTGGATAATTTCCACCTCAAATAGTTTTACTATGTAAATTCCTTTGATAAAATATTTATTTGGCATCTATTCCAGGCAACAAACACACAGTGCCTTCTGAGTTATCTTTGAGCGTATTTGTTTTCTTCCCTAGTGACATTTTCTAATTGGAAATAATGAGTGGGAAGCTCTGGGCAGGGCATCTTGGCATTTGCCTTTGCTGGGTGCCAGCCTGTGTTAAATCTTTAGGCTGCCTGCCAGACAAAGACTTGTGATCGGGAATGGAGCGCAGGAAATAGTGCAAAAGGAAACCAGGCAGAGGTCAGAGAGAAGAGGGCTTGAGACTGTAAATAGCATAGTGGTTAAGAGGAGCAGTGGCTGCATCAGACCTTCCTACTGACATAGGGAGAGGATGAGGAAAGATGGAGATGTGGTGACTTGAGAGGAGGGGCAGATGGAGAGATGGAGGGGGTGTGCGCAGGAAGCAAAGAAGGGAAGCAGGAAGCTTTGGCCGGGCACGGTGGCTCGCGCCTGTAATCCCAGCACTTTGGGAGGCCAAGGTGGGCGGATCACCTGAGGTCAGGAGTTCGAGACCAGCCTGGTCAACATTCCTGGTGAAACCCCTTCTCTACTAAAAATACAAAAAAATTAGCGGGGCTTGGTGACGCCTGCTTGTAATCCTAGCTACTGGGGAGGCAGGAGAATCGCTTGAACCCAGGAGGTGGAGGTTGCAGTGAGCCGAGATCATGCCATTGCACTCCAGCTTGGGTGACAAGAGTGAAACTCCATCTCAAAAAAAAAAAAAAAAAAAAAGTAATAATAATAATAAGAAGGAAGCTTCTTTGTCAGGGCCAACCCAATAGCATTTGCATTCATCAGGGCTAAACCATGGAAGCAGAACCACTGATTATTATGGACTAAGGTATTTATTATAAGAATGAGATCTTACACAATGCAGTGGGGAAAGTGGGGAAGTAAAGATCTGAAAAGGGGAGGTGAAGAATCATGAGAGAGTCACTGCTTGGCCTGGCGTGGGTGAACAAGGTGCAGCTTGCAGAAAGCAAGACAAGTCTGGCTGCCGTCAAGGGCCAGGTGACAAGAGGACATAAAGCCTCAAATTTGGGACCACGTTTCTTTTCAAGTATAGTTGAGAGGAAAACTGTCGGAGAGTTTCTGTTCATCAAGACTAAGTTGCAAATGGTAGAAATTCTAAAACAAACTGGCCTAAGTGAGAAAAAAAGAGAGAGTGACTTTTGGGGAAAACTCTGGGGTAGCTAGAGGAATCAAAAGAACAATTGCGAGATGACGCCAGGAGAGTCAGACCTGGGAACTCGACACCACAGACCCTTTGCTTGTTTCCATCTCTGTCTCTCGCTGCCTCATTTCTTCTTCCCTCTGGCTGGTGGCCTTTTCCTCCCAGCCTTCTCATGTGGCACATGGGGTCATATTGATAAAGCTCCTTGACCAGAAAGGGAAGATACTTTTCCCTACAAGCTTAATTTAGAAAAATCCCTGGCTTACTTTTTCTTTCTTTCTTTCTTTCTTTCTTTCTTTTTCTTTCTTTCTTTCTTTCTGTCTGTCTTTCTTCCTTCCTTCCTTCCTTCCTTCCTTTCTTTTCTTCTTTCTTTCCCTTTCTTTCTTCCTTCTTTCCTTTCTTTCTTTCTTTTTCTCTTTCTTTCTTTTCTTCTTTCTTTCTTTACTTCTTCCTTTCTTTCTCTTTCTTTCTTCCTTCCTTTCTTTTTCTTCTTTCTTTCTTTACTTCTTCCTTTCTTTCTTTCTTTCTTTCTTTCTTTCTTTCTATCTCTCTCTCTCTCTCTCTCTTTCTTTCTTTCTTTCTCTTCTCTCTCTCTCTCTTTTCAGATTGATCCTTGGATGAATTCCCACATCAATCACTGTGGCTAGGTGAGTAGATTGTTATTATGGTTGAGTCAGGGTCACATACCCACCCCTGTGGCCCAAGAAGAGGAGGCCAGGGTCCTTTGATCAGCAGCCTCCTCACAACCATGTGGAAGAAGAAAGGAGCAGTTCCCCCACGGAAGGAAGTTCTGTCCGCTGAAGAGCAGAAGAAGTGCTGAGCAGACACAAGTCACAGCTGTCCACTCTGGTGTCCCATGGACTGAATGAAATGTTCCTTAAATTCATTGTTCTCATTCTTACTCATTTTCTTTAATGTTATGCCCACTGCAGCAAGTTTCTGAGAACATTCAACTGACATTTTAAAGAGAGATGTCACAAAGAAGGAAATACTTTGTAAAGGGTGATGCTTAATGATCATAATCATCTTAGAGACCTAGAGAGATTGAGTGACTTGCTCGAGGCCACTCAATTATTAAAAAGGAGAAGTAGGACTTTCACAGAATATCCCCATGGAATAAATTAATAGTTTGGTTTATACAGCACTCTGGAGACTTGAGCAACTATGAATCCATCATCCAAGGCTTGATCAGATTGTTTTCCTGGACGATGAAGAGCAGACCAGGGCCAGAGTGATTACTCAGAGGTTAAAGAATAAAAGACATTACTCGGAATCTGACTTCAGCATGCAACCAGGCAGAGATGATTCACGAAGTATGTGTGTGTGTGTGTGTGTGTGTGTGTGTGAAATCTTCAGTGTGTTTAGATTGCTAGGTAAGAAAAGTCATGTAATTGAAGTCACATACATCTTTTCCAGGAAGAAGAAATGGACTTGAGGTTAGGGTTTCGGGTACCTTGATAAAGAGAGGCAATTTAATTGTTCTCTAAGTTGGCCCTTAGTTATCCACTCTAAAGAGAGCTTAAAACATGCCTGCATCTTTAGCTCACAATTTATTTCTCTTCTCCTGTTTGTCTTTTGTACTTTGTCAGTGGTTTCCACATTTGGATGTGCATCAAAACCACTGGTGGAACTTAAACAAAAGCATCCAGTCACCAGCCCGCCCCTGACCCCTACACTCACATTTCGGGCTCCATGGAGGATTCCAGTATATAGGTGGGGCAGAAAACATCTCCTCATGCTGCAAAATGCTCTCCAGCATGCAGAGAGACTTTGTGTGCTTTATCTTGCCTGATACCCCACAACGGTGGGGGCAAGGTCAGACTGGGAAAATAAGGAGACCGCAGTTAAATGGTGTTAAATGGCGTTCCTAAGGTGAAGCAACTTGTACGTAGTAGAATTAGGAGGACTAGAACCTAGATTTTGCTCCTAATCCAATCAATAAGGATGACTAGGGCTTGGTCTTGACCAACCGTGGAGGAGTAGCAGATAAAAGAGGCATAACTAACAAGCATAGGTCTACTTTTGCAAGTAATCAATCAAAGTCATACTCTTAAGTAGCGTCTAGAAATTAGCACCTTCCACAGGCCGTGCCCTTCCTAAAATGTACCATCTGTATACTCTTTCCTTGTAGAAGGTGTCTTCCTTTCTTGTTCTGGTAATGACCTTGGAAAAGTTGCTTGACCTCACTGTTCCTTGGTTTCCTCATCTATACAATGACAGTGTTCGACTTGGTTCCTTTCTGCTCTTGTGCTAGATAGTTACATTGGTTCAGTGACAAGCCCTTGGACGTCATGTGATTGCAAAGGGCTAAAAAAGAGCCCTCTGTATTCTAAGTGTCTGTTGATGCTTTGTCCAGTGGACAAAGCCTTTCAGGTTGCAATGTGGCATAAGAAAAAGCTTAAAATGAGGCTGCGTGTGGTGGCTTACGCCTGTAATGCCAGCATTTTGGGAGGTCAAGGCAGGTGGATCACTAGGCCAAGAGATTGAGACCATCCTGGCCAGCATGGTGAAACCACATCTCTACTAAAAATACAAAAATTAGCTGTGTGTGGTGGTGTGTGCCTGTAGTCCCAGCTACTTAGGAGGCTGAGGCAGAAGAATCGCTTGAACTCAGGAGGCGGAGGTTGCAGTGAGCCAAGATCGCACCACTGCACTTCAGTCTGGCGACAGAGCGAGACTCTGTCTCAAAAAAAAGAAAAAGCTTAAAATGTGATAATCCCTGGAAAAGGTGCATTGTGACTCAGACTCATTCAAGTAAAAATTGAAAATGATTGACGGCAAAGGGAGGGGGAAGTGTGCAGAAAATAAAGTAGGAAGGCTGCAGATCTGTGAAGGCGAATGGGGAGATGGGGCTGAAGAACACCCTCAGGGGCTGGAGTTGACCAAAAGAGGGGTGGCAGCAGCAATTTCTGATTAATTTCAGTTTTGCCTGAGGTGGGTTGGCCCTACATGGATTATTGGATGGAAATTGGACTCTGAGCCCTTACTTCTGCCCCAGCCCATCTGGAAGGTCTTGAGACCCCTTTCCCCAAATTTTCTACTACCCAGAGCCCCATAAGGCTGAAATAGACACTAGTGTCCTAAATGGATGAAACATTGATGTTGGCCCTTGCCCACGCTTGCTGCAAGAGCTGGAAGAAGGAACCTGGAAGCTAAGAAGGGAATAGAAAGACAGACATAAACTCATAAAAATGGTGTCAGGAAGATTAAAGTCAGTACAGAGAGGGGCCTTGCAAACCGTGGCCAGGGCAATAAAGAAGCCTATTAGGTGAAGTTCAGGACAAGAAGATGGACTAGTCCCATAGCTTGGGAAACAGCACAGTGATAACAAATCACAAAGAGAGAGAGGAGTCATTCAGCTTCTAAGTGCTTGTTCTTTTCCACTATTGGAGACACAGGCAAGTCTCTGAATACCCAGCTAAGCTCAGAGCCTGGCACATAGCAGGGGTACAATAAGTTTGCTCAATGAATGAAGAATGAATGGGAGGAGGCTGAAGAGAAGAAGGTTCTTCAAGCTCAACAATGAGCCCAAGGTGGTTGAAAAGGTCCTAAGAGGTGTCTTTGCTGTCAACTCAATCCAAGTCAGAAGCAAAAGGTCATTGTGCCAACAGTCATTGTGGTAGTGGGTTCCTTAGGAAACTACTGAGATGGAGGTTGTGTGCAGGAAGCTTATTGAGGAGTGCCCTTGGGACCCACACCTATGGGGGAGTGAAGAGAGTGGAAGGGCAGAGGGATGGGTTGAACTGTGGCATAGATGAAACAGAGGTCTCAGGCCAAACCTATGGGACAACTCTTCACAGTTGGCCCACCTTGAGACAAGGGTCTAGGGAGTTAGGTTATACTTCCTCATCAACCAGTCAATGGACACGGGCTTCACCCCTGGAGGAAACGTGAACTTGGACCACCTGAGAACTGTCAGCAGCCAACACTGCCAACAGTTGAGGGAATGAGTGACTGGATCTTGAAGACGGGATGTGCAGGCTCACCACAGCACCATAGCATCCACTGCAATAATTAATCCAACTTCCTCATTTGACAGATAAAAAATGTCCAGAGATGAAATCATATAGTTGGTGAAGAGCAGAGCCGGGACATTTCTCAAATGATCACTAGAATATTCCCTTAGTGCACTTGGAATTTGGTACCGGATTCAATAAACCCATCAATATGGATAAGAAGGAGAAATGGCGATTAGATCAATGGTTCCCAAACCTAGCTGTCATCAGCATCACATGGACGGATGTTAGAATACAGATTCCGGGGCTCCATTTTCAGCAATGCTATTACTGGGGGGTCTGGGGCAAGGTCTGTGAGTCTGTACTTTTTTATAAGTACCAGGTTATTCTTATGTTGCCTGTCTCTCACCCTGCAGTTGGGAACAAGTGGCTAAGATCATAGAACACTGGTCAGATACTAGATTTTTAAACAATCTACACTTACAGTCTATCACTGAATGATGTTGCTCTGGAAGATCTCAAGTGGGTGCATGGAGACTCATTCCTGAGTTCTGTCTTATTCAAAAACTTTAACCCTAAAAAAAAGGCCAAGCGCGGCGGCTCATACCTGTAATCCCAGCACTTTGGGAGGCTTAGGCAGGTGGATCATCTAAGTCAGGAGTTCGAGACCAGCCTGACCAACATGGTGAAACCCCATCTCTACTAAAAATACAAAATTAGCTGGGCATGGTGGTACACACCTGTAATCCCAGCTACTTGAGAGGCTGAGGCAGGAGGATCACCTGAACCTGGGAGGTGGAGGTTGCAGTGAGCTGAGATTGCACCATTGCACTCCAGCCTGGGCAACAAGAGTGAAATTCCATCTCAAAAAAAAAGAAAAATTACCAACACTCAAAGACATTAATAGGCTATAAATCCACTGAAGATAATCCCCAAACTAGAAGAGATGGCTAGTACTTTGGATGCTCAAATCAGTATTTCAACATGTAGCTTGAAGTATCATGTTGTGGGTTGATATTTCTTGACATTAAAGTTGTTTGTGATGTCTTAAATGAGAGGAAGCAGCAGAGAGGCAGTGGGATATGATGGTTGAGAGCACAGATGGTTTAGAGCATGGATCCTAATGGACTGCCCAGGTTCAAATCCCAGCCCCATTGCTTGCTCACTCGCACCTCAGTTTCCGCATCTGTAAAGTGGGGATAATAATATAAAATCATAGTACTTACTGCATCAGGTTAATGTAAGGGTTATGTGAGTTAATATGTATTTTAAAATTATAACTGCCTAGCACATAGTAAGCACGATGTAATACTATTTTTCTGTGTAGTTGTTTCAGTTATCAATTGCTGTTTTAGCAAACTACCCCAAAATTTAGTGGCTTAAAATGACAATTTACTACTTCCCATGATTCTGTGGATTGTTCTGTATCACTTGGTACTGACTGGGGCTCTGGAGCAGCTCACATTTGGTACTGGGACCGTCTGAAGCTCTACTGGCGTTCTCAGCCACAGGATTCCATTCTCCTCCATGTGCGCCTCTTCACGTGGCTAGTGAGTCCTCCTCATATGGTGGCTGGGCTCCGAGAGATGAAGGCAGAAGTTGAGGTCTCTCAAGACGCAGCCTTGGAAGCTACCCAGTGTTACTTCCACTACAATCTATTGGTACAGACTAGTCTCAGGCCCAGACTGGATACACAGGGAGTGGAAACAGACCCCACCGTTCAGTGCGGGGAGTGGCAAAGAATTAGGAGTCATTTTTAATTTACCACAGATGCTTAATCCCACTTGTGTGTGTGTGTGTGTTCATGTGTACATATGTGTGTGTGTGTTCATGTGTGCATGTAGTGTGTGTGTGACAGAGAGAGAGAGAGAGAGAGAGAACGTGTGTACGCATAGAAAATGCCTGGAAGAATATATACCAAAATGTGAACGATACTTATCTTGAAGAGGTAAGGTTACAATATGGTTGTTATTCTCTTCTTTATCTTTGCATGTTTTGCTTTTTCTCCCCCTAAATTTTCCATGATTAAAAAAACGAGGATTTTAAAACTTAATATGAACCAAAATTGAGATCGTTCTACCAAAAATAAAAGAAAAATCTAGCTCAAATTTACACAGCATTACTAAAACCACAGTAGCTAGCTCTAGAACAAAGAAGGTCCTACTCCCACCCCCACACCGCCTTCAGAGCCCGCTGGAGTGTGTGTGCAGTGCTAAATTCTCAGCTCTAAGATTCACAAAGGGAAACATAACATGGCAAGGTGTGAGAGGGGAGACAAAGGTCTGTAAACTGTGTCTTGTGGAGAAGGACTTAAGGACAACTGGGAGGAAGAGAAGGAGACTTGGAGGGGGCATGGTATCATGAACACGCCCTCACTCGATGTGGGGGAACAGCTGCCATGGGGAAGAGGCAGTAGTTCTGGTCCTACAGAATTAGGAACATTGAATGGCAGTGACACAGAGGCAGAGTTAATATTTTTCATACGAAGAAGAACACTCTATTTTGTAAAAGAAGAGGCTGGTCATGGTGGCTCACGCCTGTAATCCCAGCACTTTGGGAGGCCAAGGCGGGTGGGTCTTCTGAGGTCAGGAGTTGAAGACCAGCCTGCCCAACATGGAAATCCCATCTCTACTAAAAATACAAAATTAGCCGGGTGTGGTTGCGGGCCCATATAATCCCAGCTACTTGGGAGGCTGAGGCAGGAGAACTGCTTGAACCCGGGAGGCAGAGGTTGCAGTGAGCTGAGATCATGCTACTGCACTCCAGCCTGAGCAACAAGAGTGAAACTCTGTCAAAAAAAAAAAAAAAAAAAAAAAGGAACAAAGATGGAATGAATTTCCCTGGAAGGCCACGACCCCCCTGTTCTCCTGCAGACCAGATGCCCATGTCACAGGGGGCGTGGATAGCAGAATCTCACCCTGGGAGGTGCCTGGCCCAGAAGACCCTCCAAGTCCCTTCCAAATCTCAGATTGTACAACCATAGGCTATAAATGGAAATTACCCTTCCTATGAAAATATGATGAATCAACAAATATAACCAGGTAAACATGAGATGTATGGCAATGTCCTGGGTGTTCAGAAAAGTCTCTCAGTCCACAGTTTAAGACTTTGAGAGGAAAGACATCTAATCACCATATGAACCTAACATTCCTAAATATAGTCATTACAGATGAGTACCTATGGGGGTAGCAAGGGCTGAAAGAGTACATGATTGATTTGTAATAGCAAAGAAAGCTTGGGGGCATGTGGAGGCAGGAGTTTTAATAAGTTGTAACCAAGAGATGAGAGGGGTGGGGACTGAGAGAGGAAGAGAGGCCCTGCCCCACATCTCTGTGTTAATGTGAACAGCTTTGGTGGAGGAAAGAAGGCACATTGCCAGTGGAGGAAAGAAAGCACAATCTTTCCTAAACAGATCACAGATATCTTTATTGACTAATATAATAATTATAATTGGCTGGGTGCAGTGGCTCATGCCTGTAATTCCAGCACTTTGGGAGGCCGAGGTGGGCGGATCAGGAGTTGGAGACCAGCCTGGCCAACATGGTGAAACCCTGTTTCTACTAAAAATACAAAAATTAGCTGGGCGTGGTGGCATGTGCCTGTAGTCCCAGCTATTCGGGAGGCTGAGGCAGAAGAATCACTTGAACCTGGGAGGTGGAGGTTGCAGTGAGCCGAGATCGTGCCACTGCACTCCAGCCTGGGCGACAGATCGAGACTCCATCTCAAAAAATAATAATAATAATTAGAATTATAATGTCCTCCATTTACTGAGGGCCCACTGGGCAGCAGTTGCTTTACATACATTATCTCATCAAATCAGTCCAATAGCCAGGTAAAGCAGTGACCATTGTCTCCAGGGACCAGGGGCCAGAGATATGAAGATCTATGGCTTTTGGGGTGCCTGCCTAACTCACAAGAGCCCTCTTCACTGCCCCTTGCCCACAGTGGTTGCTCCTAGCACCCTCCATTCAGTGTGAACGCTGCTGTCTGTCCTTGCCTGAGTCAGAGCCCCTCCCCGAGAGGGCACACATCTGGAATTGTGTCCAAGAGAGATCCACGCTTTCCATGGGATAGGAGCTGTAATTCGAAGCAAGGGCAAGGGATGGTCATATTCTGCTATGCTGAGACAGAGGAAGATGGGAGTAGGAGGTGGTCAGGGAGGGGAGGAGGGAGAGAGAGAGAGAGACAGAGAGAGAGAGAAAGAGGAAGCAGATGCCTAGAGAGATGCAGAGACAGAGAGAGGCACCACTTGGCTCCCTGTGGGTGGCTGCCCACTTCCCTGTTTCTGGTTCTTCCTGGGATCTGGGGCCTTCCTGCCCTCCAGTAAAGACACAGCCCTATAGCTTTATAATAAATTGATTCTTATTACTTATGCCAGCTTGAGTGCCCATGACTCAGAACCAATAAGCTCTTACTAATACAAGTGCTTTGTCTATTTGTTAAATAAGGAGTCAGTCTTCCAACACAAGTTTGCACCTATGCAGAGTCCATGAGGAGCTCCTGCCTCTTTTCTGTCTGCTCCAGAGTGGCAGTTTTAAAGTAACATTTCCTAAAAGGAGGTCTGGTGAGACAGCGTGCTCTTTGCATCATCAAGGTGGCCCCTGTGCCAATTAGGTGTCACCAGCCTGAGAGCCAGCTGCTCTGATGAGCACAGGGGCTGACCAGCAGCAATGAAGCTAGTTCACAGAGTTCAGTGGTCACACACCTATCTCCATCATCACATTCTCCCTAGAACAGTGGGCATCTTTCCTACAACACTGTTGTTTTCCACATTTTAATGGCATGAAGCAGGAGAAATTCTTTTAGGAGCTTGGCTTCCTAAGCCTCTGGCATCTCCCAGCACTAGCTCCCACCTTCACTCTCACCACCCCAGAACTGTGCCTGCTTGCCACACATCTGCTTGTCAGAACTGCCACCATCGCCACCCTTTCTCCCAAGCCTCCTCGTGGCTTCTGCCCACAGACTCCCACCTGGTTGGCTTCACCCTGAACCCTGCCCCCATGTCTATGATAGCCCCGATGACACATTCCTGCTTCTGCTTGTTTAGCTGCCTGTCTCCCACTTCTACCCAGGGGCCCCTGAAGGGCAAGGTCTGTGTCCAGTTGGTGATGTGTCTCTAGTCCCTATCACAGTGGATGACACATACTTCGTACTTAATAAATGTCTGTAGAGTGAATGATTGAAAGAATAAATGAATGATTAAACAAACTCTTTTTTTTTCCAGATTCATTTCATTCACTGTCCCTTCCCTCTGACATATGGAACATGCTATGTTTTACTTCACTAACATTTCTTTTAGGATAAGTTTGTCTTCCCTGTTTCTTTGTGCAACTGAAGGACTTGAGAACAAGGGCTTCCTCCTCTTTCCTTTTCATACCTAGCATAAGGCTTCACATACAACTGATGTCAATTTGTGTGTGTGTGTGTGTGTGTGTGTTTGTGGTTCTGAGTGTTTTGTTTTAGAGCTCAACATAATAATCTTCATGCTTATTCTTTCCCAGGGAGCTTCCCAAATAGCAATGTCATTGCTGTCCTGTTCTTTTCTTCCTCTCCTTATGGATGCTCACTTCTTGACAGTGGACATAGTTCAACATGAGGCTTTAGATTCAATGGGAGTGACCTTTGGCTTAGGCAACCCAGACAGGAATTTACTCAAACATCCAAAAATAGAGACATCTATTTAATCGCCCTAATTGAACTTAGGAAAATCTATCACATCACATTCCTGCACTTTCTGACCTGCCTGAACAGAACAAACAAGAAGTGAAGTGCCTACTGGGGGATCACCCCTGTCCCCACCAGTTAGGCAGCAGGTGCATGCATGCAATGGGTGAGCTCCTGCAGTGGGGGGCTACATAACATCTACCCCCCTGCTGCTGTAGCCCTTACAGGCTGTTTCCTTCCCACGGCAAGCCAGTGATAGAGGCCTTGAGGCTATAAGTTGTGGCTATTAGAGGAGAGAGGGGTGAGAAGGGGAGAGCCAGCTAGGAGGGGCCTGGATGAATGAGGAGAAGGCTGTGCGTGGGTTATGTAGGTCGTCACCTCCTCTTGGTGTTCAGGGTGCTGCTCCCCAGTAGTGGCACTTGCCATTTTACTAGACAACCCTTGACATTACATTGCTGCCACCACCTTTGCTCTGGGCCCTCTGGGCAGCAGCAGCTCCCTCTACCATCCTGGATTACATCACTTGGTTTTAGGTGAGCCAGGACAGCCCCTGGAGAGGAATAAACATGCTGAAAGGGAATTCACAGGAAGGGGAACTGACATTTAAGTGCCTACTTTATGCCAGGCACTGTGCTAGGCTTTCTTTTTCCTTTTCTTTTTTTTTTTATTAAAGAGCGTAAATATGAAATTCATATATCTTAAATTAGTTATTAGAGCCCCACACAATTAATTTCTTTTTCCCATGTCTGGTTTGCTAAAAATTATTTAAGATCTCAATTCCCCACTGATTTGGCAAGATATGGTGAAATTGATGAAATTTTTTTTAGACTTAAAAAAGAAGGAAATCCTGCCATTTGCAAAAATATGTATGAAACTTGAGGACATTATGCTAAATGAAGTGAGCCAGACACAGAAAGACGAATACTGCATGATCTCACTTACACATGAAATCTAAAAAATGTTGAACTGATAGAAACAGAGAGCAGAGGGGTGATTACAGAAGTTAGGGTGTGGTAGAAATGGGGAAGTGTTGTTAAAAGGAACTAATTTGTAGTTGTAAGACGAATAAGTTCTGGAAACCTAAGATACAGCATGATGACTATAGTTAATAATAGATTGTATACCTGAAATTTGTTAAGAAAGTAGTTTTGTTTTTCTTTCTTTTTTAAAGATAGAGTCTTGCTCTGTCTCCCAGGCTGAGTGCAGTGGCATGATCTCGGCTCACTGTAGCCTCCACCTCCCGGATTTAAACAATTCTTGTGCCTCAGCCTCCCGAGTAGCTGGAATTACAGGTGTGCACCACCATGCCCAGCTAATTTTTGTATTTTATTAGACATGGGGTTGTACCATGATGGCTAGGCTGGTCTCGAGCTCCTTACCTCAAGTGATCTGCCTGCCTTGGCCTCCCAAAGTGCTGGGATTACAGGCGTGAGCCACTGCCTGAGAGTAGATCTTAAGTATCACCACATATACAGATACATGCAAAGGTAACTATGTGAGGTGATGGATACATTACTTAGCTTAGATGTGGTAATCATTTTATAATGCATACATATATCAAAACATCATGTTGTATAACTTGAGTATATGCAATTCCTATTTGTCAATTCTACCTCAATAATGCTGAATAGAAATAAATTAAAGTCAAAACTGCCCTGTTCACATTGGATCAACGGATAATGAACATATAGCCAACATGGGAAATTTTCAAAGAAAAGTAAATATACTACTTTAATCATTAAAAAAGATGTGAAATTGCTTGGCTTTTTGTAGATAATATACATGACAGGAGAACTGTGTCTTATATTTCTGGTCTTCTATGTAGCTCTGACTTTATGGTCAATATTCTGAGTCTCATTCTATTCTCAAAGCAGCAAAATAACTTGAAGGCTTGAGATTGAACATTTTTGGTCTAATTGCTAACCTGTTTTCCTCCTCATCCCAGTCACATGTCTCAGCCTTCCTTGTAGTCAAATATGGCCAAGTGGATAAATTTCCTCCAAAGGAATGTGAGCACAAGTGCTGTGTGTCACTTCCAGGACTACACCTGAATGTGTTTCCTCCCCAGTCTCTTCCCCATTTCCACACACTGAGACTGAGACACGGCAATGATTCAACCAGGTAGATCAACCATGCAGATAACAGCAAGGCCTAGGGAATGGAGGAGCAACAAGATGGAAAAAACTTAGATCCCTGAATGATTAGGTGGAACAGAGCCACCCACTCCTTGGAATGCCCACCTTGAACTGATATATGAGAAAAAACCAAACTTTTATCTTTTTTTTTTTTTTTTTTGTGACAGTGTTTTACTTTGTCATCCAGGCTGGAGTGCATGGCGCCACCTTGGCTCACTCCAGCCTCAACTTCCCAGGTTCAAGCCATCCTCCTGCCTCAGCCCCCCAAGTAGCTGGAACTGCAGGCGCACACCACCATGCCCAGCTAATTTTTGTACTTTTAGTAGAGACAGGGTTTCGCCATGTTGCCCAGGCTGCTCTTGAACTCCTGGCCTCAAGCGATCTGCCAGCCTCAGCCTCCCAAAGTGCTGGGATTACAGGTTTGAGCCACTGTGACTGGCCTCTTTTATTTTCTTTAAGGTATGGAATTATTGATTGGTCTCTGTTAGAGAAACCTAACGTTATGCTAACTAATATAGAAATTAGTATAGAAAATGCAGCATTGCTTTTATCAAAATCTGAAATATGTGGCATTGTCTCAGCAGTTGAGAGATAAGAAAATTGATATTATGTACTGGAAAGCCAGTGTCCTTTTTATGCTGAGGCAAAAAAAAGTTTGGCAATAATAATTAATAATAATAAGAAGAAGAAGAGGAAGATGAAGAAGAAGAAGAGGAAGAAGAAGAAGAAGAAGAAGAAGAGGAAGAAGAAGACGAAGACGACGACGATGACGACGACGAATAAGAAGAAGAAGAAGACGAAGAAGAAGAAGAAGAAGAAAAGAAGAAGAAGAAGACAAAGAAGAACTATACCCAGGAAAGAACTTTGGGAGTGGTAACTGGTCCATGGAGCTGACTGAAACCTTCTCAGTTTTTGAGGGAACTAATTGCCAAATAAATTGCAAGCCTCATCAGTAAAAAAGTCTTTAAGCATTTATGCCTTAAAGCAGCACTTGGGCCCCCATGTCTGCACCAGCAGGACCAAGCTATGAAATCTGCATTGCTCCTAAGAGGGCTTAATCTAATACTCACTTTGTATGTTGCAAGAGGGGATAATGGATGAAGAACCTCTCAGAAGGCAAAGCCATCAGTCATGAGGGACTATGGACATACCTCTTCCATACTTTTACCACTTCCTGCCCACTGGGATTAACCATGTTGCTGCATGTAGCTACTGGTCATTCATTTTCATTGCTTAGTAGTATTCCATTGTAAGAGTATATCATAGTTATTTATCTATTCTTCACTGATGGATGTTTAGGTTGTTTCTAGTTTTTTTTTTTTTTTTTGCCAAAATGTACATGAACATTCTTGTACATACTTCTAGTTGCACCTGTGCACAGATTCCTCTGGGGTATAGTCTTAGGAGTACAATTGATGAGTTGTTGAGTACTTCACTAGAAATGCCAAACTGAAAGTGGTTGTACCAGTTATACTTCTTCATGCGATGTATTTGTGTTCCCTTTGTTTCATAGTCTTGTTTGCTATCTTCAGGTGTTTTAATTTGGCAACCTTGTAAATATCTACTAGTGTATATATGGAGTTTAATTTACATTTTCCAGTTACTAATAAGGCTGAATATTTTTCATGTTGTTTATTGGCCATTTGTAGTTTCTCTTTTGTGCCTATTCAAAACCTTTGGAGAGAGCTCCTGGGTTATCTATCAGTTTTATGTTAATTTGTAGGAATTCTTTTATGTAATAATTGATCTTTTACATAATGTTGCAAATATGTTCTCTCACCTTGTGGCTTGTCTTTTTACTCTCTATCTGATGTTTTGATGAACAGAGTAGTTAAATTTAATATGGTTAAACTTACCTATCTTTTTTTCCCTCAGTCTATATCTCTTCCTATCTACGGTTCACATTCAGGATCTCTGAAAGCTCATCTAATTGGTTGACCAGGCACAGTATAGGGAAATGTGGTGTGGTTGATACTCTCATACCAGACAATTTCCTAGGACCTGGGCCACCTATGGATGTCTGCCTTGGGGTCAGTGCCAATCTCTGGATCTAGTAGCTGGGGCCTAAGATGGAGAGTACCATTTAATTTTTATTTACTTATTTGTTTTTTTTTTTTTGAGACAGGGCTCACTCTGTTGCCCAGGATGGAGTGCAGTGGCCCTATCTTGGCTCACTGCAACCTCCCGCTCCTGGGTTCAAGAGATTCTCCTGCCTCAGCCTCCCAAGTTGCTGGGATTGCAGACACCCGCCACCATGCCTGGCTAATTTTTGTATTTTTAGTAGTGATGGGGTTTCACCACGTGGGCCAGGCTGATCATGAACTCCTGGCCTCCTGTGATCCACCCACCTCAGCCTCCCAAAATGCTGGGATTACAGGTATGAGCCACCATGCCTGGCCTAGAATACCATTAAAAGCAATAAATAGGCCAGGCGTGGTGGCTCATGCTTGTAATCTCAGTACTTTGGGAGGCCGAGGCAGGTGAAACACATGAGGCCAGGAGTTTGTGACCAGCCTGGCCCACAAGGCGAAAACCAACTCTAATAAAAATACAAAACTTAGCTGGGTGTGGTGGTGGGGGCCTGTAATCCCACTTGCCAGGCTGAGGCAGGAGCATCACTTGCCAGGAGATGGAGGCTGCAGTGAGCTGGGATTGCACCACTGCACTCCAGCCTGGGCAACAGAGTGCGACTCTGTCACAAAATAATAATAATAATAATAAAATTAAAATAAATCAATAAACAATGGGGCAGGAGGAAATCAGACAAAGAATAAGATAGCCAAGTCTAGAAATATTACTCTTGGATCAAGAAAACATGATCTACATATACAGTGGAATATTATTCAGCCTTTAAAAAGAAGGAAATATTGTCCTTTGCAACATCATGGATGAGCCCAGAGGAAATTAGGTTAAGTGAAATAAACCAGGCACAGAAAGATAAATGCCACATGACCTCACTTATACATGAAGTGTGGAAAAGTCAGACTCATGGAAACAGAGTTAAATCGTGGTTATCGGAGGCCAGTGGCAGGGGGATTGGGGATATGTTGGTCAAAGGACACAGATTTAGTTAGACAGAAGGAATAAGTCTAAGAGGTCTATTGTATACCACAGGACTACAATTAATAACAATGTATTATGTACTTGAAAATTGAAAAAAGAAAGAAAGAAAAATAAATATTATTTACTGATAATAAAGCTCTTAATCCACATCCAGAGATAAAGAAAATAATTAGCAGGAGACTTCTTAGAGGTTATATAATTTCAGAGTATGGGAGTTTGAAAAAAACTATTTGGTAATTGAATACCTAATAACAATAACCCACCTAAAATGTGATTTTTTACACAGTTTATTGATTAAATTAGGGTGATTCCAAAGTTAGCACCAGGAAGTTATAAGTTTAAAACTTCATGAGAGTCTGTTGAAATGATAACTACAATTGCAGTCTAACAGGTGGCAGTCCAAAGTCTAGAAGGAGGACAGCCAGTGAGTTAAGATTTGCCAGGGTCCACTGAGGAATTTCCAGGAGAGCTGGATTGGATAGACAACATTCCTGTCACTTCAGGAAGCTCCATTTCAGTTTTTGAAAATGAGAACATCCTCCTACCAGAAGCATCAAGCTCAAATGAGGAAAGGAGCTGCTGGGAACTTGCACAGGGCAGACTGCTAACAGGAAAACTCTGCAGGGAAGATCCAGAGAACCAGAAAACAGCTATTCCAGAATCACCGGCTCATGCAAACCTATAAGCATTTATCAAATGCCTGCCATGTGGCAGATATTGTGATGGATACAAAGTTGAAGATAAGTTCCCTGTATCCACTAGAACTCTTCATGTTGCAAGCTAGAAAGAACTTGGCTCCAACTTAATAGCAACTGTTTTGGCTCATGTAAAAGGAAGTTCAGAGGTAGGACAGGCTTCAGGGTTAGATTCATTCAGTAGCTTTTGGGTCATCTCCCATGTACTGGTCTCTTCTTCAGACTGGATTCCCTCATTGTGCCAGATTGGCTCTTTTTGACATCAGGATTTACAAAAGAGAGGAAAAGTTCTAATGGAGGTTAGAACTTTCCCAGAAACACCTTTCCCAGAAATGCCTAGTGAAGATTGCCTTGTTGTTCATTGGTTCACATTGGATCACATGATCTTTCCAAAATTAATTCCTGTATCCAGAGAAATGCCATACATTGTATGGTTCAGAAACCCAGGCATACACCAATTGGCTTGGCAAACAGCATGGGAATGACTACCTCTAGATAATAAAAACTCATCTCTGGAGCTAGGGGTTGGAACCATCTTCTCCCAAAGCCAATAGGCCAGAGAGTGAATACTGAGTGAAATTTGGGATACTATCAGAGAGTGGCAGAAAGCATACTATGTCATCTTCCAATAAATATCCATTACAGTTTCAATTTGCAAGAAGTTTACAGTTTAGAGGGGAAGACAGGGCTGTAATTTACTCATAATGAAAAAGTGATATGAGAGCTACGAAGTGCTTTGAGAAACTAGAGAAGAAGGCTGTTTATAGCACCTGAGGGATCAAGGAGCTGGGCTGTGATAGATGCATTTTTGAAAGATACAAAAATAGAAATACATTTGTTGCAGGATCCTTGGGGTGTCACTTTTCTGACCAGAAACCTCTGTGACTGTTGGTGCTTTTGCTTGAGTTTTGCTCAGGCCTGCTGGGCTTGTTCCATCCACTCGGCCTGGCAGGTTGCACTTGGCTCATACTACTGGCCTGTATCCCACACCTGCCAAGGGCAAGCCAGGTGTGCAGTAGTGAGGGATGTGTGAGCAAGTGAGTGTGGGGTCTGGCCACGGCGCACAGTGAGGCACACTGGCTGCTGCAGTGGGGCAGGCAGCTCCAGGTGCCAGCATGGGCACCGGCTCTCTGCAAGGCTGCGGCTGGACCAGGCGCACTGCAAACAGCTTCTCACAGCTGCCACTGGGGAACACAGTGGTGCCTGGAAGCTTGGAGACTCCAGGAATCACAGGGCCCCAAAGAGGGAGTGACAGCCTTGGCTCAAGGAGCTCCAAAGTCTGGGCTCCCCAAAGGACCACAGCTATTCTCACCTTCTCTTCACCTGCAACATGGTGAGCAAGAGGTGTGTTTCAGTCCTGTTTATGTGATAGCTCTTTGAGCCCTGTCACTTGGCAGTTCCTGAGTTCTTGTCCTGCTCCAGGAAGAATGAGATATGTGGACAAGTGGAGGGTGAGTACGGAGAAGATAAGCTTTATTGAGTGACAGCTCAGAGGAGACCCTGGAGTGGGTAGCTCCTCTCTGCAGCTGGTCATCCTGATGTCTGCTGCTCTCAGTAGAAAGAAGGCCCTGGAGTGAGTAGGTAGCTCCTCTCTGCAGCTGGTTGTCCCAACATCTGCAGCTGTCAGTAGAGAGGAGGCCCTGGTATGGGTAGCTCCACTCTGCAGCTGGTCATCCTGCCATCTGCTGCTCTCAGCAGAGAGGAGGCCCTGGAGTGTGTAGCTCCTCTCTGCAGCTGATCATCCTGACATCTGCTCAGCTCTGGCTGAGCTGGGAGATTTCATGGGCCTCAGAGGTGAGGAAGTGAGCATCAGTTGGTCCATGGGTGGCCATGGGTGGGCTCAGAAAAAGCACCACAAGTTCCCACTCTGGTTTGTGGGGACTGGCAGCCCGGCCCCCAGCCTTCAAGCCCTCCCTGGCCTGAAGGTGAGGCCTCACCAGGGACCCACCCTCTTCCACCCAGGAGCCTATTTGCCTCCCACTGCCAATGACGCCCAGGCTGTTCGCGCCAAGGAGCACCTGCAGGCCAATGCTGAGCTGCCCTCAGACCCACCCAGGCTTCCCTCGCATGCTTGTTGGTGCCCAAAGTCTGGAAGGGGCCAAGCTGGCAGGGGGCTGTCATGTCAGCACTGCCCCAAGTGTGTGCACACCCAGCTAGGTGCGACAGCACCTGGGCTCAGCCCCAACCTTGCTCCGAGATCAGATCAGGTGCCAGGAGTGGGAGAGACCAGGCAGCAGGAGCAGACACCTCTGAGCCTATGGGGGGAGGGGGCTTTCCCAGGCCCCCAAGAGTGCGGAGATGCCCAGCTCTGCAGCCCCAGCTTGGATGGCTGTAGCTGCACCCAGGGGGGAGGGTTCCTGTATGCTCTGTGGAATGAAATACATGGGTCCACAGCTATGATTTTCGGTGACTGTAGCTGCAACCGGAGGGCAGAGCTCCTGCCTGCTCCCAGCACTCCCAAGAGCACAAGTAGGCCCAGGTCTGCAGCCACGACTTGGGTGGCTGAAGCTGTGCTTGGGAGGGTGGGGCTCCTGCCTGCTCCCAGCTCACCTGAGAACACAGGGAGGGGAAGTAGGGCATGAGTTAAATGTGTAGCAATATGGAAACATCCAAGTGAAAATATCTGAAGAAAATTTGGGAGCAGACAGACCTTGAGAGGCAGAGTTGGAAGCCATTAGCATAAGAGAAATGAACTGTCATATATTAAATACTACATAGATGTCAGATTTGTTCTAAGCATTTTATTTGTATTATTTCTTTTAACTTTCATAATGCAGTACAGAGAATCATGTCTTAATTTTACTAAAAAGGAATCTGGCACTCGAAAAGGTAACTTACCAAGGCCATTCAGCTCGTCAATGGATGAGTAGGATTCAAACCCAGTTATTCCAGAATCTGGGAGCTGAAGCTATGAATATGGCAAAGGTTGCTCAGGAATAGAAGAAAGAAGACATTTTCCAGTCTTTGTCTCCAAAATGCAGCAATCCTCAATTCACACAAATGCTTTGACTTTTTATTAATATATTTGTTCAAAATTCTTTTGTTGTCCATAGCTCTTTTTTCCCCATAATACCTGGGATCTTTTTGGCTACAAGTAACTGGAAACCCTGACTCAGCAAGCCAAAGCAATAAGGAAAAAGTATCACCTCATATAACAAGAAGTCCCAGCTGGGCTTATAGTGGCTCAGGCCTACAATCCCAGAACTTTTGAAGGCTGAGGCAGGTGGATCACTTGAGGCCAGGAGTTCATGACCAGTCTGGCCAACATGGTGAAACCCTGTTTCTACTAAAAATACAAAAATTAGCCAGGTGTGGTGGCAGGTGCCTGTGATCCCAGCTACTCAGGAGGCTGAGGTAGGAGAATTGCTTGAACCCAGGAGGCGGAGGTTGCAGTGAGCCAAGATCAGGCCACTGCACTCCAGCCTGGTGACAGAGTGAGACTCCACCTCAAAACAAAAACAAAAACAAACAAACAAACAAATAAACAAACAAGTCCCAACGTGGTCAGTTCCAGGGTTGATTAATTCAGTGAGTCAGCAACTCAGCATCATTAAGAACCCTGATTATTTCCCATTTTGTATCTTCAGCATGTCAGGCCCTTAAGCAAACTCTCCTGATAGACAAAAGATAGCAACCAGAGTTCAAGTCAACACATCAAGACCTGACAACATCTGTGGGGAAAAGGTAGGCCACCTCTTCAAGTTTGACCTTTTTTTTTTTTTTGAGATGGGGTCTTCCCATCTCAGCCTTCCAAGTAGCTGGGACTATAGGCAGGTGCCACCAAGCCCAGCTCATTTATTTATTTATTTTTGTAATTGTTTATACAGACAAGGTTTCGCCATGTTGCCCAGGCTGGTCTCGATCTCTGAGCTCAAGCGATTCCCCCACATCA
Organism: Pongo pygmaeus; assembly: GCF_028885625.2. Taxonomy (NCBI): domain Eukaryota; kingdom Metazoa; phylum Chordata; class Mammalia; order Primates; family Hominidae; genus Pongo; species Pongo pygmaeus. Next base: position 37,493,846 of record NC_072373.2, read on the forward strand.
GCCTTCCAAAGTGCTGGGATTTCAGTTGTGAGCCACTGAGCTCGCCGCCACCAACCCCACCTTTTTTCATTAACACAACAACAACAACAACAACAAGAAACGATGGCTAATCTGCCCTCACATTCTGTTGCCCAGAATTGTGTTATACACCTATTCTTAATCAATCATTAGCAAAGAGAATGAGATATTGCTTAATTGATTTAGCAAAGTTCATGACCACGTGGAAGACAATGGGTTCAAGACAACAATAAATTAGGGGCCGGGCGCGGTGGCTCACGCCTGTAATCCCAGCACCTTGGGAGGCTGAAGCGGGTGGATCACCTGAGGTCAGGAGTTCGAGACCAGCCTGGCCAACATGGTGAAATCCTGTCTCTACTAAAAATACAAAATTAGCTGGGTGTGGTGGTGGGCATCTGTGATCCCAGTTACTCAGGAAACTGAGGCAAGATAATTGCTTGAACTCGGGAGGCAGAGGCTGCAGTGAGCTGAGATCAAGCCACTGCACTCCAGCCTGGGCAACAGAGTGAGATTCTGTCTCAAAAACAAAAACAAAAAAAAAAAAAAAAGAAAGAAATTAGTTCTCTCTTAGAAAGAAGAGAAAAGAAACCAGAGGACTGGGGGTGGGGCAGAAGTTGTGAGGAGGTGGGAGAGGAGAGGTTTGAGGAGGCAATCAACATGTCTACTAAATTTCCATCTACATCATATATTCTCAGTGGCAGTGATATTCCCCCAGGCAGGCAAATAAATGGTTCAATGAAGATTTTACTCTTTTTATGTGTAAAACAGAAATATACATAGGTACATTAACAGATATACCATATGTCTATAATATTAACATTTCATAAGAAAGATGATTAGGAAAAAAAAATGCCTAAAGCAGCTTCCTAGAGAGGGGTGATCATGAAGAAAAGGTTAAGAAACACTGGTCAACATCAATATGTGTTTATCCAGAAATGGAAATTCCTAGAGAAAATGAGCTGTGCTGAACAGAGTACTGTGTGGTACTCAAGGCAGCACTTTAAGGACATCTGCAAAGGGGAGGAGCTGTGAGGCAGCTGCTGGTGGCAGTGGTGATGATTATAAAACACCGGCACTCTCTGACCACTTAGTGTATTCTATCTCCATCTGGTTCAGATGTATACATAAAATAGCAGCCAACATTACTTGTTTTATTTATACCTTTCACCCTTTACTTTCACTTGGCAAGTATTAACTTGTTAAATCTTCACAACAACCAGTTGAAGAGGGTATAATTTATCTACATTTGACAGATGAAGAAACTGAGGCATGGAAGGGTTAAATGACTCTCATAAGAAAGTGGTTGAGGGCCGGGCATAGTGGCTCACGCCTGTAATCCCAGCACTTTGGGAGGCCGAGGCGGGCGGATCACGACGTCAGGAGATTGAGACCATCCTGGCTAACACGATGAAACCCTGTCTCTACTAAAAATACAAAAAATTAGCCAGGTGTGGTGGCAGGCGCCTGTAGTCCCAGCTACTCAGGAGGCTGAGGCAGGAGAATGGCGCGAACCCGGGAGGCAGAGCTTGCAGTGAGCCGAGATTGCGCCACTGCACTCCAGCCTGGGTGACAGAGCGATGGCTCCGTCTCAAAAAAAAAAAAAAAAAAAAAAGAAAGTGGTTGAATGGGGATTTGAAAAAAAAATTTCATATTCAAATTTCAAATTAGGATGGCATTCCTCGCTTTCTACAGTAGTGCAAGACTGTGAAAATGGCCATGCAAACAATTTGTAATAATCAATGGGGAAAATTAAAATTGTTTCGTGACCTTTAAAAATGTTTGTCAAGCATTAAAAATGCTCTTACTTGCAGTTGTAAATGTATAGGGAAATGAAAAAATTATTTTAAAAACCCAATATTTATTTAGTACACTATAATTTAAAACATTAGAAACATTGAAAATAGGTGTTTCATTTCTTTGTAAAAAATGTATCCGGATAATTTGAACAGTGCTTGCCTTCTCATTGTTTAATGTATGATATGGAGTGAGCATCTTTTTTATGTCTTAGCTTATTGTCACATTTTGGATCAGCCGAATTTGGATCAGCTTCCAGCATTTTATCTTTTGCACTTTCAATGATGTAAAACACCTCCAAGTGTGCCCATTTATGCCTAGTGTTCCATTACTGGAACGCTAAGCATGTGGGAGTTATCTTATACACCCTACTGCTCAAGGTCATTGCCAAGGTCTGATTTTCAAAATTCAAAAAATTCAAAAAATTGCATCCTCAGGCATAAATGGGTTAATGTGAAGGTTTTTTCCACCAGTGTCACTTCCTCTGGGACATCTTCATCCTCTTTACTTTCCCCATTTACGTTGACGTCACTAGCTCCCCTAGCTACATACACAGAGTCTTGAACAGTGGCAGTGTCGACATTCCCATGGTTCAGAATTTTCTCCTATAATTCTATTTGTGTTTGTCTCGAATTTCACTGCTATTGTTATCAATTTTCATTTGTTTGGTACATTTTCTTTCTTTCTGGCCAGTTTCCCAAAAAAAAATATCCATTTTTTTGGGAAAATGTCATGGGTTTATCACTAGGAGACAAGGAGGCAACATGAAATGTGCTCCTGTCTGTGTGTGAACTGAACCACAGGTGGGCAGTGACCAACCATCAACCGACAGACTTTGAAAGAAGTGATGTGACTGACCACTGATCACGATGTGCATCTGTTATTTACACAGTGATTTGGGGACTGAAGCGCCAGCAGCCAAGTTTGTACTTTATGCAATTACTCACATTAATATACCGTGGAAACTGAAATCTGAACTGTGTTGTGGGGTGACTGATGTTATTTAACTAAACCATGGCAACTGAAATCCATGCAGATTGGAGCCATGCAAATTGAGAACTGCCTGTATGGTTGTCCCTCGGTATCCTTGGGGGATTGGTTCCAGGACCCCAGCAGAGACCAAAATCCACAGATGATCAAATCCCTGATACAAAATAGCTAGTATTTGCATACAACATATGCACATCCTCTTTAAATCATCTCTAGATTACTTGTAATACCTGATACAATGTAAATGCTGTGTAAATAGTTGTTATACTGTATTGTCTAGGGAATAATGACAAGGAAAAAAATCTGCAAGCCATGGGCCTGTAGTCCCAGCTATGTGGGAAACTGAGATGGCAGGATTATTTAAGCCCAGGAGTTTGAGTCCAGCCTGGCCAGCACAGAGAGACCCCCATCTCTAAAAACAATAAATAAGATAAAATAAAATAAGTCTGTACATGTTCAGCAGAGATGCAATTTTTTCCAATATTTTTGATCCTCAGTTGAATCCATGGATGCAGAATCCAAGGATGTGGAACCCACAGATCTGAAGAGCCCACTGTATATACAAAGCAGGCAGATTTGTACAGATTTGTACAGATTTTAGACATACAAATCCTAATGTATCCAGCACCTAACTTCAACCATTATCAACTCATGGCCCATCTTGTTTCTGCAACACCCCTATTCATTTTGAAGCAAATCCCTGACATCTCATCATTTCATTCTTAAGTAGCTCTCTATGCAGTTAAGACTGGGGATTTTGATCGAACTCTATCGAATTCCAGGGCATGAACTTGTAAAAATACACTCGCCAGCTTCCTGGGGAGGGCAGTAGACCCAGGGAAATGGAATGGCATACTAATAGGTATTTGCTCCTTTCATCCTGACTGCAACCGCATGAAGTCTTATTGTCCTCATTTTTTCAGATGAGGAAACAGGCATGGAGGGGCTAAGTGACTTGTCCAAGGTCACACCGTATGTGCGTAGTTGAGTCAGGCATTACATTCAGATCTGATTCCACATCTCATTCTCTTCCTATACATCACAACCGCACAGAAGGGGGTCCTTAACCATCGCTGACTTTCTCCTGTGTCCAACCTCCTGTACCAGTTAGCCCCCAATTATGGCCAAGAACTTAGGAACCATATATTCCTTCCTTCTTTGCATCCTTGGTCTTCTTGGAATATACTCTGAATGGGAAAACAAACAAACAAACAAACGAAAAACAAGGACTCAGCACAAATCTTTGCTGAGGTGTTGACTTCTCCCAGTCCTGAGGGAGATGATTCCTCCTGGCACTGAAGCCATTGTCAGGGCCACACTTGTGCCATGCTGAGGAGGGCTCAGAAGAATCCTAGTCTATCAACAACCATCTTCCCCAACAGTGTCCTCTGCCACCGACTCACAGAAAAGCCTAATGGAACAGGTTACTGGGCTGAGACCTACAATGCCCCCAGCTGTGCCTTATCTGGGCCTGGGCTTATGACTCTTTGTTTAGTGTTCAAACACCTTAGCCCTGGACTGTGGCCTTTCAGGGCTGAAGGTCTGGCAGGGGAAAGGACTTGTCTGGAGGGATCTGATACTGTGAAAACAGCAGAGGAGAGGAAGAGGGAAGGGGAGGGATGACAAGAAGGAGGAACAGAGGAGAGGGAGAAGAGGAGTGAGAGAAGAAGGAACCGGGAGGAGGAAGAGAAAGAAAAGAAATCCTGCTTGTCATTCTATTGGCACCTCTCTGAACACTGCCACCGATTCTAATGGGACTTGTGTCCCAGCCCATAATCCCTCAAGTGCTAAGAGAATAGGCCTCATAGTGGCTTCTCAGGCTCTTTTTTTTCTTTTCAACTACAGCTTTCTGATTTCCCCGGAAAACTTCTTTCTTTCCAGAACTAAGGCACATTTTTCTCTTGCTCCTAGAGGCTGTGCAGAGGGACAGGGTCTTTTTGGTCCCCTTTGGCTAGAGTTTCCCAACAGTCTCAGAAATGACTCTGGGTGTGGCTGGAAGATATTTAAGGAAGGAGGTAGGAGGCACTAAGAACAGAGTGACTGGGGGTTGACGAAAGAAGGAAGAAACAAGTGGCCCAGTTTGTGTCTATTTAGATCCCAGGCATTATAGCCTTACATATGGTATCCCATCAATTGAAATAGATGGTGGCTTTTATCTGCCCAAATCTACTCCTGCTCCCAAATCCTTATTTTTTGGTAACAACATTTACAAATACCCTGTCCTCTAGGAAATTTCCTCTCCCCATTCTCAATGATTCTAATGGGACTGCTAATCACAAAACCCTTCTTGCCTCAGCCCAGATCTGGCCAATCAGAGCCTTCCTTGGGCTTATATATATGGATACTGGGAAAGAGGAGCCCTCCTTCCCTCTGGGGTTGCTAAGGAGAAATTAAATAAAACTAAAGTGGCATGCACCTGTAGTCCCAGCTACTCCAAAGGCTGAGGCAGGAGGACTGCTTGAGCTTAAGAGTTCGAGGCAGCAGTGAGCTGTGATTGCGCCACTGCACTCCAGTCTGGGCAACAGATTGAGACCTTATCTCTATTTTTTAAAACACTGAAATTAGGCTGTGTGCAGTGGCTCATGCCTGTAACCCCAGCACTTTGGGAGGCCGAGATGGGAGAAATGCTTGAGGTCAGGAGTTTGAGATCAGCCTGGTCAAAATAGCAAGACCCCATCTCAAAATTTAAAAAATAAAAACATAAACTGAAACTATTTGCAACCATTGCCACCCTTTGTATGGAGGAAGCTCATTTGTAGTAGGAGAAAATAAGGGCAACACACAGAAAGAAGTATGTGTGTGTGAAGAGAGAAAGATAAATTGAGATACATGTTTCTATCTATGTATCTATCTATCTATCCATCCATCCAACCCTGACAACTCTATTTTAGTCTCTAAATTCTGTTGTAAACTAGCAATACCTCTGTGAATAAATTTGTGTGTGTGTGTGTGTGTGCGTGTGTGTGTGTCTGTAAGCTGGTTTGAGTTTGGTTTTTATTACTTAGAACACAGACAGTCCTAATAGATTCCTTCCATCCTCACAGCAATCCTATGAAGTAGTCAAGGCTCAGAGAAGCACATTGTCCAAAAGTCACGTGGAGAGCACTGGAGAGTCAGGATTCATACCCGGTCTTTCCGATCCCCCAGCTCCGAAGCTGGTACTTGCCAGCTCCCAAAAATGGGTTAAACCTGGTCCTGCCCCAAAGTAACAACGCCTGCAAGGAGAGTTAGACCTTTATACAACTATAAAGCAAGACAGAACATAATGCTATAATATAATAAAGATGCAAATATAATTCACTGGGATACACAGGGGAGAAAGTATTTGAGAACAAATTGTGGCTGAGGCATTCCAGGCCCAGTTTGGGGTAGGGGGAGATTCCTGCATACTTGGATGCCCAAAAAAACCCCAAAATGACCAAAGCTGTTTCAGGCTTTTGTGGGCACTGACCATTTACGGATGTGTGACCAGCAACCCGTACAACCCTGAACAGAAACTTACTGCTGTGAGCTGTTGCCACTGTTTGCAGAGCATGGCGTTGTTGGTGCAGTTGCCCTGAAACCTTTGTTCCAAGAAGTCCCACTTCCCTCCCTTATTCCCCATCTCAGCTCTGCTGCCTGACCAGTTGGCCTCCATTACTTCTGCTATAATCACCGTGAGCCTGTGGCTGGTAGGGGCTGGCAAAAGGTTCAGTATGGATATTTATTTCCCATGCATCTGCCAAGGGAAATGAATTTTCACGTGCCATTTGCAAGCTACTTGCAAAGTGTGCAGTACATTCTGTTGTTTCCTAGAGTCTAAAAAAGTGGTTTTCAATCTTTTCTTTTTCCTATTCTAGGCCACTTTAAGCTGGGCAGAATAACCCACAGTCAATTTGCTCCACCCTTTCTCACATACAAGTGGAAACATAATGCAAGCATACTATTGAGGCGTCAATGTAAAGTATCTTGGGAGGGGGGATTAGTTGTACTTGTGCTTTCGCGATCGAGGCATAAATGATTCATATTCAAATTGCAATGCATAATTGTCTTTCGGTATAATTACCAGAAAATTAAAGGCCAAAAATACAATTAAAACAAAGATATATCACTGGTCACCTTAAGCTTCAAACAAATCCCAACTGACTTGATAATGATGAAGCTAAATTAACAGTAAATTACAATTAGAAGCAAGAATGTCAGCAATTGGAGACCTTGATCCACACACGACAAACAACACTGATGGCAGACTGATGATAAAGCACCTGTCCACACAATGCCAGGGATGGGCAAAGCTCCAACAGTGTCGGGCCACGCTTTCTCCAGAGGCCAAACTTCTCAGAGGAATACAAAATCACAAACCTCAATAAAATTTGGTAGCACACTGACTTTTATTTATAAATTCCAAACTGGGTTAACCTGTAGTCATTCACTTAGCAAGCTTTTAGTAAGTAGGTCTTAGATGTACATAAAAATGAGTGTGGATGAATTTGTAAATAGCTCTTCCTAAAAATAATTATTTACAGTAGTTCATCCTAAAGGGAAGACCTGCTTTCTTGGGTCAGTTTGAAGCCCGTCAGGTAGGTCTTGGGTAGCATTTTAGAATCGTTGGTTGGGGCCAGGTGTGGTGGCTCATGCCTCTAATTCCAGCACTTTGGGAGGCAGAGGCAGGGGTATCACCTGAGCCCAGGAATTCAAGACCAGCCTGCATAACATGGCAAAACCCTGTCTCTACAAAAAATATGAAAAAATTAGCTGGGTGTGGTGGTTTGCACACCAGCTACTTGGGATGCTAAAGCGGGAGGATCTCTTGAGCCCAGGAGGTCGAGGCTGCAGTAATCCATTATCGCACCATTGCACTCCAGCCTGCACAACACAGTAAGACCCCATCCCCCTCCAGCCCCCACCAAAAAAAAAAAAAAAAAAAAAGACTGGTTAAAAGGCATTGGAATGCAACTGAATTGTTTGTTATATGCAGGGGTCTTAGACTCAGAGACATGAGAAGTGAGAACCGGAGACATTTGTTTCAACTCTCTTGCTTTCTACTATAAGAGTTATGTCAGGACTTCAGGCAAAAGCTAAGCATTCCAACCTGACACCACCAGTTAGGTTAGTACAGAGGCTACTGTGAATTAGAAGATTTCACCCTTGCTAATTTAAAAGAAGCAACTTCCTCAAAGCAACAAAGGTGAATGTCAGCAATTCACAGAAGCGTTATGATATTTTACCTTAAAATCTAGACAAAAGAAAGACTGGGAAGCAGTCTGCCAGAAAACCTAGCAGCACCCATCTCCAAAGACTGCAATACCCAGGTAACTCTACCTTAGAAAATAACACTTTACAATTGTGTAACACTTTAACCTCTCCAAACACATTTGCGTGTGTTACTGCAATCTCCAGAAAAAAGAGTGAGTTTCTGAGATGTCCTGACTCCCTGACCTCTTTTTTCTTTCCTCAACTCTCTCCTTCCTTCTCCTTGGGTCCACATGCCTCTGGATTTGTTCCTTTCCTCTCTGGTTCTTTCCGTTCAGTTTCTCAGTTCCTGCTTCAGTAGCTTGCTCAGGCCTTGCTTATCTTTAAGCTGCTACAGGACTTTTCAGGATTACTCTATGAGTCCGAAAGGAAACAACATATAACTCAACCTAGATTTGTTGAGTCCTTTTAAAGAATAAAACTATTTGGCTTTTGGTTGGGCATGGTAGTTCACACCTGTGATCCTAGCACTTTGGGAGGCCAAGGTAGGAAGACAGTTTGAGGCCAGGAGTTAGAGTCTGATTTGGGAAACACGGCAAAATCCCATCTCTACAAAAAAAATACAAAAATTAGCCAGGCATGGTGGCTCATGCCTATAGTCCTAGCTACTCTGGAGGCGAACATGGGAGGATCACCTGAGTCCAGGAGTTCGAGAGTAAGCTATGATTGCACCACGGCACTCCAGCCTGGGTGACTGAATGTGGCCCTATCTCTAAAAATTAAAATTTTAAAAAAAGATATGGCTTTCTGAATGAGTAAGGTAGGACCCTGTATGTAAAGCCCCTTCATTCCTGGATAAATAATTGAAGGTAAGCAGGTTTGGGAATCATCAGGCCCTCATGTGTAGCATAGGCTATTGCAGGCCTCTAGCCTCACTGAGTGAGCCAGCACGAGCTGTGAAACCTAAGTTCAAAGTCACTGGGGGGGTATTATAGGTTGAATGTTTCCCCCTCCCCTTAAGTTCATATGTTGAAATCCTCCTAACTTCCTGTACCTCAGACTGTGACCTTATTCGACTACAGACTCTTCATAGAGGTAACCAAGTTAAAATGAGGTCATTGGGGTGGGCCCTAATCCAGTTGGGTCCGGAATTAGTGGCTTCTTGGTCTCACTGACTTGAAGAATGAAGCTGCGGACCTTCGCCGTGAGTGTTCCAGTTCTTAAAGGTGGCCTGTCCGGAGTTTGTTCCTTCTGATGTTCGGATGTGTTCGAAGTTTCCTTCTGGTGGGTTCGTGGTCTCGCTGGCTCAGGAGTAAAGCTGTAGACCTTCACGGTGTTACAGCTCTTAAGGCTGCACGCCTGGAGTTGTTCGTTTCTCCCGGTGGATTCGTGGTCTCGCTGGCTTCAGAAGTGAAGCCGCAGACCTTTCCAGTGAGTGTTACACCTCATAAAGGCAGTGTGGACCCAAACAGTGAGCAACAGCAAGATTTATTACAAAGAGTGAAAGAACAAGCTTCCACAGTTTAGAAGGGGACCCTACCAGGTTGCCACTGGTAACATGCTCAGGAAGCCTGCTTTTATTCTCTTATCTGGCCCCACCCACATCCTGCTGATTGGTCCATTTTACAGAGAGCCGATTGGTCTGTTTTACAGAGAGCTGATTGGTCCGTTTTGACAGGGTGCTGATTGGTGTATTTACAATCCCTGAGCTAGACACAAAAGTTCTCCACCTGCCCACTAGATTAGCTAGGTACAGAGTGTAGACTGCTGTATGTACAAACCCTGAGCTAGACACAGAGTGCTGATTGGTGCATTTACAAACCTTGAGCTAGATACAGAGTGCCGATTCGTGCATTCACAATCCCTTATTTAGACATAAAGATTCTCCAAGTCCCCACCAGACTCAGGAGCCCAGCTGGCTTCACCCAGTGGATCTCGCACCAGGGCCGCAGGTGGAGCTGCCTGCCAGTCCCACTCCGTGCACCCGCACTCCTCAGCCCTTGGGCGGTCGATGGGACTGGGCGCCGTAGAGCAGGGGGCGGGGCTTGTTGGGAAGGCTGGGGCCGCCCAGGAGCCGACGGCGGGGGCGTGGGGAGGCTCAGGCGTGGCGGGCTGCAGGTCCCAAGCTCTGCCCCGCCCGGAGGCAGCTAAGGCCCGGCGAGAAATCGAGTGCAGCAGCTGCTGGCCCAGATGCTAAGCCCCTCACTGCCCCGGCCGGCGGGGCCAGCTGGCCGCTCCGAGTGCGGACCCGCCGAGCCCACGCCCACCCGGAACTCGCGCTGGCCCGCAAGCGCCGCGCGCAGCCCCGGTTCTCGCCCGTGCCTCTCCCTCCACACCTCCCGGCAAGCTGAGGGAGCCGGCTCCGGCCTTGGCCAGCTGAGAAAGGGACTCCCACAGTGCAGCGGTGGGCCAAAGGGCTCCTCAAGCGCGGCCAGAGTGGGCGCCAAGGCCGAGGAGGCTCCGAGAGCAAGCGAGAGCTGCGAGGGCTGCCAGCAGGCTGTCACCTCTCAGAGTGAGATACTGGTATGGCTTGTATTTTATGAGAAGGGAAAATGTGGACACACAAAGATAGTGGAAGATAATGTAAAGACACAGGAGAAGACAGCCAGCTACAAGCCAAGGTGAGAGGCCGGAAACAGATCTTTCCTTCACGGCCCTCAGAAGGAACCTCATCCACATTTTTTTTTTTCTGAGATGGAGTTTCGCTCGTCGCCTAGGCTGGAGTGCAGTGGCGAGATCTTGGCTCACTGCAACCTCCTCCTCCAGAGTTTGAGTGATTGTCCTGCCTCAGCCTCCCAATTAGCTGGGATTACAAGTGCCCGCCACCATGCCCAGCTAATTTTTATATTTTTAGTAGAGACAGGGTTTCACCATGTTGGCCACGCTGGTCTCGAACTCCTGACCTCAGGGGATCCACCCGCCTCAGCCTCCCAAAGTGCTGGGATTACAGGCGTGAGCCACCACGCCCAGCCCCCTGGCCCACATTTTGATCTTGGACTTCTGGCCTCTATAACTGTGAGAAAACAGAATTCTGCTGATTAAGCCATCCAGTTTGTGGTACTTTGCTATAGCAGCCCTAGCAGGTTCATTTAGAGAGCAGGTAGCCCAGAAGACTAATTTTTCTCACCTCCTCACAAGATGGTTTTAATAATAAAATGAGCTAATAGAACTAAAGCCCTTTGCAAATAGTTAAAGCTACAATTAAGATGAAAGGGATTCGTATGATAACAGTCCCTGGCTGCCATATTTAAAACTACTGGATTTTTAAAATTACCCGTCTTCTATGCATACAACAGAATCCTTTTCCTGGATATATTTTTCTCTGTAGAACACATACCACCTTCTAACATACTATGTTTTACTTATTTATTTTGCTTATTCTCTATCTCTTCCCACGAGTAGCAAAGCTCCATGAAGGCAGGGACTTTCTGTTTTGTTCACTGCTAGTCTCCAGCCTGGCGCATGGCAGGTCCTCAGAATGCACTTATCATTCATGCATGTTGGGTGAATGATAAATGCACATTTGCTCCTTATCTTCATCAGGCTATTGTCTACTGATCCTTTAAGGCCTAACTCAGGCCTACTCTTTCTTAGGAAGCCTCCCCACACCACTTTCCTCTTTCCTAGTTTGGAGCTTCCCCTCCATTCTCTTACATGGATCTTTCCAACAGTGCAGGGACCACATTGTGTTTGTTTCCATGACTCTCTCGCTGTGGGCTTTGGAGGTGAGGAACACCTAGGTCTATATACCCTGTAGTTGAAGGAGGCGGCTCTGTGCCTGGCCCTTGGTGGGCACTCTGTGCTTCTCTGTTGAGTTAGGCAGTAGCAGGGGAACAAGGGAAGGGCATGGGCAGAGGGTGGATCAGAGGTGGCCCACAAGGGGGTACTGACCTTGTAGCCTAGGCTGTGCCCTCGAGCTACAATAGTCAACAACACTAAACACTGAAAAGGAAGCCCACCACCACAGGTTGCTGGAACCACAGAGGAAACCAAAGTGGAGAAGAGTGAGGCTAGCTGGGAGGATGACCTCATGGTTTGGAATAGAAGAAGTAAAATAAAAATTGATAAATCAGAGCAGAGATATGCAAAACCACTTTAAAGAGAAAACAAATGAAAGGTTCCTGGAAATGCAAAACAGGAGTTTCACCTGACTAATATGTTCACATAACTGAATATAGAATGAGTCACCTGGGGCTGAGATGGGGCATGGGGTTTGTCAATTAAGAAATTTTGGTTAGAGGTCAGGCGCGGTTGCTCACACTTGTAATCCGCACTCTGGGAGGCTGAGATTGGCAGGTCACTTGAGGCCAGGAATTCAAGACCAGCCTGGCCAACATGGCGAAACCCCATCTCTACTAAAAATACAGAAATTAGGTGGGCACATGTAATTCATTACTCAGGTGTCTGAGGTACAAGAATCACTTGATTCCGGGAGGTGGAGGTTGCAGTGAGCCGAGATTGCACCATTGCACTCCAGCCTGGGTGACAGAACAAGACTCTGTCTCAAAAAAAAAAAAAAATTATTTTTGTTAGAAAAGGGAGAACTGGCCAGGTGTCATGCTCATGTTGTAATCACAGCAATTTGGGAAGCCAAAGTGAGAGGATTGCTTGAACCCAGGAGTTCGAGATCAACCTGGGCAAGATGGTGAGACCCCCCATCTCGATTAAAAAAGAGAGAGAGAGAAAAGGGAGAACTAAGAGGTCTTTGTCAGCTGAGCTGCTGGGTAGAGAGTGCCCGGACTGGGGATGAAGATATCAGATCTTCCTGGGAAGTCTTTGATGGGAATTAAATCTCAGAGGTGGGGGCAGGGCCGGTCTAGTAAAGGGAGGCCAGCGTGATTAGCAAGTAGTTGGAGGTGGGGCTCAAATATAATAGTATAATTCATGGTAAGAATTCTCTGCCCCATGTGGAACATGGTGGTGGTGTTTGCATTTACAAAGGTAAAAAATATGGGCCAGGGCAATGGCTCATGCCTGTAACCCCAGCACTTTGGGAGACCAAGGCAGGAGGATCTCTTGAGCCTAGGAGTTCAAGACTAGCCTGGACAATGTAGCAAGACCCTATCTCTACAAAAAACTGCACACCTGTAGTCCCAGCGACTTAGGAAGACTGAGGCAGGAGGGTCACTTGAACATAGGAGTTTGGGGATCCAGTGAACTAGGATCACACCACTGCACTCCAGCTTGGGCAACAGAGTGAGACCCTATCTCTGAAACAAAAACAAAAAAGAAAAAGTACAGGTAAGACCGTATGTAAAGGTAATTGTGCTCTGAGGGAAGAATTAAGGAACTCAGCTCATGCTTCTTGTCTACAAAGAATGAGGAAAATTATCACTGACTTGCCAGGCTGAACTGCCTTTGGTATTTCACAGTCTTGAGGAGGAAACTGTCATCCTTTGACTGTTCATTCATTCATTCATCAAGCATTTTTGAGCCAGATACTGTGCTACATCCTGGGGATACAAAAATAAATGTTAACAACCAGTTCAACTAAGAACCTTGACCTCCTGGATTTGTGTAATCTATAATCCAGTTCAAACAAGCATCCTCTAACATCCCCCTGTGCTGTGGGGAGGAAGGTGGTTAGGAAGGACAGCTCAAGCACCAGAGGCAGTAAGGCTAATCAAGCAGAACAGAAAGTCAAAGTCCCGGAAGAGGAGTAAAATGCCAATCCACCAGGGGAGTCTGAAACCAAGGCTTTGCAACCTCTCCCTGGGAATGTTGAATGGTACCCACGAGAGCAGAAACACAGCACCAATTAGGTTACAGGCACTGCCACTAAAATTCAGTGAGGCAAAATTATCATTGAACTGAACAAGAAAAGAATTTAGTTAGACAGATCTTTTGAGAATGCCTGCAGAGTCACTGGAATGAGTTGTTGACATTCTTCATCAACACAGAAAATGTTGCCAGGGTGCCTGCAACAAAACAGATTTATATGATGCCACTCCTGACTCCCCAGAGACCTGCCGACCTGAAGCAGACAGATTAAAGTCAGCCTGGGACACACTTCCTGATTTTAAAAATAAACATTCTCCAGGTTTTGAAAAGTGAATTTTTCCAGGAAACACTTTACACAAGTAATACCCTAGAGTGTACATATTTTGTATTCTCTATACTCTGTGAATATTTCTCATATTACAGACAGTAAGATATTCAGTGTTGACTTCGGATATAAAGGGAGTACCTCCTTGAGAAGGAGAGTAGAAAGTCCTTGCCCAGTCTTTGTCCAAGTCATCATCTGTTTTCTGTTCATTAGACGTTAGTAGAGGGTCTACTCTGTTCAGCACTGTGCTGGGTACCAGCACTGGGTACAGGAGGTAGATAATCGATAACAAAGGACTTGACAGGTGGCCCTTTATATGCTTCCAGCCTAATGGGAGTAGTGTAGGTTGAGTTCCCTGGGTCTGAGATAGAGAACTGGGGGCAAGAGGTTTATTGGGGAGTATACCCCAAAACGACATCTGTGTGTGACTGAAGGAAGTGGGCAGAGGTGGGTAAGTTGAGCTGTAATGCAACATAAGCCTGAGTGGGCTCCATGGGACACTCTGAAGCTGAGATGCCCTTCAGAGATGTCTCAAGTTGAGACCAGGGAGAGGTGTCTGTGTCCTTCATTGAATGCCATAGAGTGTTGGCTTTCCCCAGGGAAGGGGAGTAGCCTTACACAAGACAGCTCCATTCTGTGAAGGGACATTTCTGAGAAGGAGCTGAGCCTGGAGCTTTCAGCAAGCAACACTCCTAGAAGTTGGGAAAATGCGAGCCTTGGGCCTGAACGTGGGGATCTGGGCAGCACACCACAGCATCCACTACAAGGGAGCATAATACAATAGCATGAAGGACATGTGACATTATGGTGTTGTAATGAAGGTACAGATACAGTAGAATGAGCATTCAGAAGGTGGAGGGACCACATCTGATAGGGAGCAAAGAAAGCCTCCTGTGGAGGTTGAGGCCCCTGAATATGCACAAGCCTTCCACCCCTACCCCACCCCGGGAGAAGAGCTAAGGTAATTAAATCACACATTCCCAGCTGATGGGGAAGGATGATAGAGCAGATAGGAGGAAATAAGATTTCTGCAATTATCCCCTTCCCCAGCACTTCCAGAGTCACAGCCCGAACTGGCAATCACTTCTCACTGCCACAGTTAAAGAGCTCCTCAGGTCAGCAACCCCTTATAATATGGGTAGAGTGATGGCCACAATGGGCCTCCAGATGTGTCCACTGAATGCCCAGCTAACTGACTGGCTTACCTGATGGAGCAAGCCGTGTTTGGTCCAGGAACAAACTGACCCAATGTCATCCCAGAATCTACAATGCCTCCCATTTTCAAAATTATTTCTTCCTATCAAGCGAGGTTATTCATTCCTTTTTCAAGAGTGGCTGTCGAGACGTGTGAAACTAGAGTCACCCTTCTGGGATCAGGGTGGATGGAAGCTCAGGATGTGAGGAAGTGCATGAGGCTCCACTCTCTGGCAAAGCAAAAAAAAATTTTTAGAATCAGTTTTAAGATTTGTCCTTCTGTTTGGGATGCCTCCAGGCTAAGGGAAACAAATATTCCATGGATTTACCCCCAGAGAGCAACATGTCCCCTGTCCTAGTTTATATTTCTGCTCAAAAAGCTGCTGTTTAACAGCTGAATAATGGTTTCCCTTCTCAGCGTTCTGTATACACTTGCACACTGCAGCATACAGCTTTCTATGCCCAGGTTCAAAAGCATTTCTTCAGGTAAACAAAATTAAACAAGGAAAAGCACTTTGGCCCTATTCAGATAAAGCCTCATTTTCCTACATGTGAAATACAGACTGGTCCTACTCAACAATCTTTGATTGCCAGGCTCTTCTATGCTAAGAGTCACTGAATTACATTGACCTGAAACAGCTAAATTGAGACCCGCTGGACGGTATAATAGTTATATATTGCTGCGTAACAAATTACCCCTACATTTAGTAGCTTAAAACAACCAACATGTGGCTGGGTGAGGTGGCATGCCTGCAATCCCAGCACTTTGGGAGGCTGAGGTGGATGCATCACTTGAGGCCAGGAGTTCAAGACCAGCCTGGTCAATATGGGAAATGCTGTCTCTACTAAAAATGGAAAAATTAGCAGGGTGTGTTGGTGCACACCTGTAATCCCAGCTGCTCAGGTGGCTGAGGCATGAGAATCACTTGAATCCAGGAGGCGGAGATTGTAGTGAGCCGAGATCCCACCACTGCACTCCAGCCTGGGAAGACTCAAAAACAAACAAACACAACCAACATGTATGTGTCACAGTTTCTTTAGGTCAGAAATGAGAGCAGCTCCACTGGGTGGCTCTGCTTGAAGTGTCTTAGGAAGTTGCAGTTAGGATGTTGACAGGGGCTGCAAACATTTAAGGCTTGGCTGGGGTTTGCGGATCCACTTCTAAGGTGCTTCAACTTACACAGCTGTTGGAAGGATGCCTCAGTTTTATGCCACATGGACCTTTTGTTGTGATACGGTAGCTGGCTCAAGAAAGAGTGGCCACGATGGAAGCCACAACGCCTTTTATGGCTTAGTCTCAGGAGTAACATAGAATAAGTCTCTGTCATATTTTATTAGAAGCAAGTCACTAAGTCCAGCCCGTAATAAAGAGGAGGCAGGTCACTATATTAGACATATTTCAAAACCACCACAGAAGGGAAGGTGAGGGAGTGTTACATGAGCTACAGAGTGATCCCTAAGCAAAGCTGTGCTTTGCAGTCTCATCTTGGTGCCAGTGCCACTCCAGTACCCTCCCATACTCCTACTCCACGGCATTGGCTCAGCTTCTTAGGTGCATTCTCAGCTCTCATCAATCCATCCAAGTCCTTTACTCTATCCCTCCCAAAGCTCTCTGTGCCCCAAGATGATCAAAACAACTGATGCACTAATCTCCTTCCAGGAAACCAGCATTTCATTAGAGAAACCTGCCTCTGCTGGTGAAAGTGAAAGTTTTCTTGGAGGAAGAATGAATGTAGAGGGCAGTTCCCTGAAGAATATTGTGGGGTGGCTGCTCAATGTACTCATAATATAGTGCCTCTCCCAGGGAGCTTGCATGCATCAAAAGAACAAAAGTCAATGTCCTGACCAGACACTTCTCAAAAGAAGACATACAAGCAGCCAACAAGTTTATGTAAAAATGCAAAATTATGTAAAAATGCTCACCATCACTAATCATCAGCGAAATGAAAATCAAAATCACAATGAGTTACCATCTCATACTAGTTAGAATGGCTTTTGTTAAAAAGTCAAGAACTAACAGACGCTGGTGAGGCCGTGGAGAAAAGGGGACACTTGTATACTGTTATAGTAATGTAAATTAGTCCAGCCACTATGGAGAGCAGTTTGGAGATTTCTCAAAGAACTAGAAGTTGCATTATCATTCAATCAAGCAATCCCATTACTGGGTATATACTCAAAAGAAATTAAATCATTCTACTGAAAAGACACATGCACTTTTATGTTCATCACAGTGCTATTTCCAAAGCAAAAATATGGAGTCAACCCAGGTGCCTAACAATGGTGGATTGTATTTTTAAAAAGTGGTACATATATACCACAGAATACTATGCAGCCATAAAAAAGAATAAAATCATGTCCTTTGCAGCACCATGGATGCCGTTGGAGGAGGCCGTTGTCCTAGAAAACTAACACAGAAATAGGAAATAAATACTGCATATGGTCATATGTAAGTGGTTGCTAAACATGGGTACACATGGGCATAAGGATGGAAACAATAGACACTGGGGACTACTAGAGTGGGGAGAGAGGGATGGGGGCAAGGGCTAAAAAATTATTTATATCGTGGATACTATGCTCACTACCAGCATGACAGTTTCCATCATACCCTGAACCTCAGCATAACGGAATATACCTCTATAACAATCCTGCATATGTACCCCCTGATTGTAAAATAAAAGTTGAAAAAGAAAAAAATTGGAAGTCCTAAGCAGAGCAATCAGGCATGAGATAGAAAAGGCATCCAAATAATAAGAGAGAAAGTCAAACTATCTCTGTTTGCAGATGATAAAATTCTATACCTAGAAAACCTACATCTGATAAACAACTTCTGTGAAGTTTCAGGATGCAAAATCAAGGTTCAAAAATCAGTAGCATTTCTTTACTCCAACAGCATCCAATCTCAAAGCCAAATCAAGAGTGCAGTTCCATTCACAATAGGCACAAAATGAATAAAACACCTAGGAATACAGCTAACCAGGGAGGTGAAAGAGCCCTACAAGGAGAATTATTAAACACTGCTCAAAGAAATCAGGGATGACACAAACAAATGGAAAAACATTTCATGCTCATGGATAGAAAGTATCAATATTTATAAAATGGCCATACTGCCAAAAGCAATTTACAGAGTCAGTGCTATTCCTATCAAACTACCAATGACATTCTTCAAACAACTAGGAAAAACTATTTTAAAACTCATATGGAACCAAAAAAGAGCCTGAATAGCCAAGAAAATTCAAAGCAAAAAGAATAAGGCTGAAGGCATCACGTTACCCAACTTCAAACTATACTACAAGGCTACAGTAACCAAAACAGCATGGTACCACTACAAAAACAGACACATAGACCAATGGAACAGAATAGAGAGCCTAGAAATAAAGCTACACACTTACAACCAACTGATCTTCCACAAAGTTGACAAAAACAAGCAGTGAGGAAAGGACTTTCTAGTCAATAAATGGTGCTGGGATAATTGATAGCTATATGCAGAACACTGAAGCCCAGCCTCTTACTTTCGCCATATGCAAAAATCAACTCAAGATGTATTAAAGACTTAAGTGTACAACCTAAAACTACAAAATCTGGATGATAATCTAGGAAATAACACTGTGGACATGGGACCTGGCAAAGATTTCATGATGAAGACACCAAAAGCAATAGCAACAAAAGCAAAATTGACAAATGGGACCTAATTAAATTAAAGAACTTCTGCACAGCAAAAGAAACTATCAACAGAATAAACAGACAACCTACAGAATGGGAGAAAATATGTGCCTCCCATAGAGAAAACTATGCCTCTGACAAAAGTCTAATGTCCAGAATCTATAAGTAACTTAAATTTATAAGCAAAAAACAACCTCATTAAAAAGTGGGTAAAGGACATGAACAGAAAGTTTTCAAAAGAAGACATACACATGGCCAACAAGCATATGAAAAAATGGTCAACATCGCTAACTATTGGAGAAATACAAATCAAAACCACAATGAGATAGCATCTCACACCCATCAGATTGGCTATTATTTAAAAGTCTAATAAAACAGGTGCTGATGAGGTTGAGGAGAAAAGAGGATGCTTATACATGGCTGGCGGGAATATAAATTAGCTCAGCCATTGTGGACGACAGTGGGGTAATTTCTAAAGGAACTTAAAAAAGAAGTACCATTCAACCCAGCAATCCCATTATTGGGTTTATACGCCAAGTAATATAAATTGTTACTTTAATATAATTTATATATTTAACATATATAAATATATAATTAATATAATTTATATTTTAATATTTATGTTTAATACAATTTTTATATAATATAAATTGTTACATAAAGATTTTTATATAATATAAATTGTTACATAAAGACACGTGCACACGTACGTTAATCACAGCACTATTCACGATAGCAAAGACATTAAATCAGCCTAAATGCCCATCAGTAGTAGACTGGATAAAGAAAATGTGAATATACGTAGTGGAATACTACACAGCCATGACAAAGAATGAGATCATGTCCTTTGCAGCAACGTGGATGAAGCTGGAGGCCATTATCCTGAGTGAACTAACACAGGAACAGAAAACCAAATACTGCATGTTCTCACTTATAAGTAGGAGCTAAACATTGAGTACGCATGAACACAAAGAAGGGAACAACAGACATCAGGGCCTACTTGAAGGTAGGGGGTGGGAGAAGAGAGAGGATCAAAAAACTACCTATCAAGTATTATGCTTATTACCTGGGTGAAAATAATCTGTACAACAAACCCTTGCTACATGCAATTTATGTATATAATAAACCTGCACATGTACCCCGAACTTAAAAGTTGAAAAAAAAATAAAATTCAAAAAAATAAAAATCAATACAAAAAAAGAGAAAAAAAGATAAAGTGTTTAAGGCTATAAAAAATAAAATAAAATAAAATAAATACCCAACATGCTGCACTTCCCCAAGGCTGTTATGCTCCCTTCTAACCTCTGTGATAGGATAAGTACGAAGCCTAGTGATGGCTCACCTCAGAGAAGTCCTTCCTATCAGCCTCTGCATTGTGACCACAAACCCAAGAGAGATGCTTTGAGCCCCTACTGGGTGAGCACAGTTTTGCTCCTTGAGCCCCTGTCTCTTCTCCTGTGTTTCATCTATTGAGCTGAACCACGTCCCATCCCAGAGTGGAAAGCAAACTCAAACCCGTTTCTTGGAGTCCTTCTGGGCTGGGTTTTGGAGGCTGCTCCTCCTAGGCCACCATTAGTAACTGTATTCTCTGGGGACCTACCCAACCAGGCCTGGATCCAGCAGGAACATGGACAGCTGGACCTGTAGCTGATCGGCAGTTTGCAGATTGTGCATCAGTGGTTGGTTGCAAACACCAGATAATAGGAAAAGCGATGCTGATGTTTTTAGGTACCCAAAGAGTTCTCTCTCTTCAACTCCACCCTTCCAATCAACCTTCTTACTTGTATTAAGGCCCAGTTGAGAGCTTCTCTCAGCTTGCCTTCTCACTTTCAGGGCCAATCTAGCATCTAGGCTTAGCAACATGAAGGCTAAGGGCTAGATTTATTCCTCCATCTTTTGCTTCCTTGCCTGAGCTCTAATGTTCTCTAGTCAGACAATTGCAAGGGCTTTTCTACCATCTTCCAGGTTCTGCTTGGCACACTTCAAACTATACATTGCTGCTGGCATGCCCCCTCCAGTCATGTGCCCCAACAACTTTCAGTGGCTCTTTAATGTGTCTCCCAAATGAAGGATGCATTCTACTCCCTAGGTCTTCCAGCCTCATTCCTACCACTTGTCTTCCTCCCTAGATGGGGTTATTCAGCCAAATTAAACTATAGGTGGGTTTCCAAACAGATTCTGACATTTTCCCACCTTTGCTTATATTGTTCTCTCACCTTCCTTACTCCCATTTCTTTTTTTGAGACAGAGTCTTGCTCTGTCACCCAGGCTGGAGTGCAGTCGTGTGATCTCGGCTCACTGCAACTTCTACCTCATAGGCTGAAGTAATTCTCCTGCTTCAGCCTCCCAAGTAGCTGGGATTACAGGCATGCGCCACCACACACAGCTAATTTTTTTGTATTTTTAGTAGAGATGGGGTTTTACCAAGTCAGCCAGGCTGGTCTCAAACTCCTGATGTCAAATGATCTGCCTGCCTTGGCCTCCCAAATTGCTGAGATTACAAGCATGAGCCACCACTCCTAGTCTCTACTTCCATTTCTTTGTCCTTCAAATTTCTCATCACTTTCACTTGGAGCCATGTCCCTCATGTGCATATATAAACAATTCTGTCCAAAATTTTAGCAAATCAAAATTTGCCTAAAAAGACAACACAGTATATAAAAGGATAACACAGCATGGTCAAATAGGGTGTATCCCAGAATGTAACGTTGGTTTACCATTAAGAAATCAATCAATGTAATTCATTGTATTTATTTATTTTTTTTTTTTTGAGGCAGAGTCTCTCTCCATTGCCCAGGCTGGAGTGCAGTGGCACAATCTCAGCTCACTGCAACCTCCACCTCCCTGGTTCAAGCGATTCTCCTGCTTCAGCCTCCCAAGTAGCTGGGATTACAGGTGCATGCCACCACACCCAGCTAATTTTTTGTATTTTTTGTAGAGATGGGGTTTCACTATGTTGGCCAGGATGGTCTTGAACTCCTGACCTCAAGAGATCCATCCGCCTTGGCCTCCCAAAGTGCTGGGATTACAGGAGTGAGCCACCGCGCTCGGCCCATTGTATTCATTTTCTTTTTTTTTTTTTTAATTTTTTTTTTGAGAGAGAGTCTCGCTGTGTTGCCCAGGCTGGAGTGCTGTGGCAGTCTCGGCTTACTGCAAGCTCCGCCTCCCAGGTTCACACCATTCTCCTGCCTCAGCCTCCCCAGTAGCTGTGACTACAGGCGCCCGCCACCATGCCCGGCTAATTTTTTGTATTTTTAGTAGAGACGGGGTTTCACCGTGTTAGCCAGGATGGTCTTGAACTCCTGACCTCAGGAGATCCACCCGCCTTGGCCTCCCAAAGTGCTGGGATTACAGGAGTGAGCCACTGTGCCCGGCCCATTGTATTCATTTTCTATTGCTATGTAAAAAAATTGCCATGAATTTAGCAGTTCAAAACGACTCAAATTTGTTAAGTTTCTGTAGATCAGAAGTTGAGGCCAAATTTTCTGCTCAACATCTTAACAGGCTGAAATCAGAGTTGGCCATAGCTGTGGTTCTCATGTGGGGCTCAAGTTTCCTGTCCAAGTTTGGAATTTCCATAGCCTTTTATTATACCTCTTTCTATAGCCTATTTCATTTCAGAAATGCTTGTGTCTTTGTCTTATCCCCACCACATCCCCAGCACTGAAGGCTGAAACTGTCCTCTTACTCTCAGTTTTGTGGACCTGAACTAAGAAGTTCAAGTGTACTGGTGCTTTCCTTTTTCGCTTAAGCATTTTATAACAGTGGATTAAGAGAGAGTCATCTTCGGTTACATATTTCTACCATTTTGCCACAGTCCTTGTCTGCATTCTTCCCATTTGGCAGTACTTTCCCCAGTCTGGTAGTCAGCATTTCTGACAGCTGTTTGGCATGGCTTTCAATTAGAGACAGCCATCTGTGAAAGGTACATTGCCATACAGCCCATTATGGCTCTAGAGCTGGCAATGGCAGCAACAATTACAATGATTTATAATCTAGTGGGCCAAAGTATTTTTTTTTAAGAGCTCTTACCTGAACATGGCTCTGCCATTTCTGGATAAAACTTTCATTTTAAGAAATTGCATCCAGTAAATTGAACTAGACAAAGACATACCTGCGAAACTGGAACAAATGCCCACACCCCCAACTCGGGGGTTATCCTTTGGCACACAGGTCCAAGTGGTGCTATATTTCTTTCCTCATTTCAGCTGTACCTACTTCTTTTTGCTTCCCAGTAATGGGTGCGGGCAGAGAATTGCACTATGGGAGCAGGCAGGGATTCTACCTCCTTTCTCCCACAGAGATCTCCAGCAGGAGGAAGTAAGCCAGTCAAGCAGGGTCAGGTACACAATACTAGTTAACAGCTCAGGCTTTGGAGCCCAACTGTCTCGGTTTGAATCCCAGGGCACATTTCTTAATATTTTGTACCTCAGTTTACTCACCTGTAAAATGGGAACAATAATAATCCGAGGCCAGGTGTGGTGGCTCACACCTGTAATCCCAAGACTTGGGGAAGCTGAGGCAGGTGGACACTTGAGGTCAGGAGTTCAAGACCAGCCTGGCCAACATGGTGAAACCCCATCTTTACTAAAAATACAAAAATTAGCCAGGTGTGGGCACGTGCCTGTAATCCCAGTTACTTGAGAGGCTGAGGTGGGAAAATAGCTTGAACCCAGGAGGCAGAGTTTGCAGTGAGCCAAAATCACGCCATTTCACTCCAGCCTGGGCAACAGAGCGAGACTCCATCTCAAAAAAAAAAAACAAAAACAAAGAAACAACAACAAAAAACCCAACCTTATCTGATAAGCTTATTCCAAAGACTAAATGACTAAATGAGTTAATTCATTGAAAACAATGACACATAGTAAATACTCAGTAGTAAAGGTTAACTACTGTTATTATCTGTACAACTCTTGTTCGCAACCTGGGTTGTATGTTCAAATTAATTGATTTGAAAGATCTTGAGAAATGCTGAGGCTCAGAACCCCATCTTAGTTCAGGGCTTCTCAGCTGTGGTACCATTGACATTTTGAGCCAGGGAATTCTTTGTTGTGGGGGACTTTCCTGTGCTTTGTGAGATGTTTAGCAGCATTCCTGGTCTTTACCCATTAGATGTCAATAACAAGCCCTCACCCCCAAGTTGTGATAACTAAAAATGTTTCCAGACATTGTTAAATCTTCATCCCCTGGTGGGTGGGAGTCGGGGTGGAGAGTGGCGGGTGACTAGGAGATACATCCCCTGAATGGATCTCAGGTGGGTTGACCGTAGCTGAGATCCACTGCCCTAGATCAATTAAATCATCATCTCTGGAGATGGGGGCTTGGGCATGGGTCTTCCCGAGGGCAGATCCAAGTGTTGTGGGGCTAGATGCTTATAAAATTGTATAGTTTTTCTTTAAGAAAAATAACAAAGATTATAAATACAAATTTATGTACGGAGGTGAATAGAATATTAGAATATTTAGAATGAGTAAAAAAAGACAATAATTATTATTTATATGGAGATTTATATCCTTTTTATTTGAGATCACTGTGGGCAATTTACCAGCAGAAATTCTTCTTGATCACAACGTGGCTTTCTCTCCCCACCTAGGTCACTGTACAAGTTTCAGCACTCACAGGGGCCTGTGTGATTGAGGTGCCCTGAAGTCTAAACGTTCTGAGCAAGCTTCATGGTGAATCTACCTCTGGGCCTTCTCCTGCGGCAGCACACTGGCTCTGGATGGAATCCCAGACCAGCAGAATGCAATTTCAGAAAACTTGGCATTGGAAGGTAGGTTGGAGGTGGGCAGGGAGCACAGCAAGAGAGAATTGAGATTGCAGCCAAAACCCAAAGCCTGGAGTACCCCCCAAGCCTGGAGTGGCCCCAAACTAGAAAAAAAACAGCTCCAGCCACTCTGCTGAGCTTTGATTTTCAGCATCAGCACTGACATTCTGGACAGGGTAACTGGGAGGAATTTAGGACTGGGGTGGTGGAAGCCAGGCAGCAAGGAGAGGTATGCCTCATAGGTAAACATGATCACCCTCCATGTTCCTCAGGAACATTAAGTCCTAGTGAGAGGTGACAGCGTGCTGGCAGCCCTAGAGCAGCCCTCGCTCGCTCTCCGCCCCGCCTCGGCGCCCACTCTGGTCGTGCTTGAGGAGCCCTTCAGCCCACGGCTGCACTGTGGGAGCCCCTTTCTGGGCTGGCCGAGGCCGGAGCCGGCTCCCTCAGCTTGCGGGGAGGTGTGGAGGAAGAGGCAGGGGCAGGAACCTGGGCTGCGCGCTGCGCTTGCGGGCCAGCTAGAGTTCCGGATGGGCGTGGGCTTGGCGGGCCCCTCACTCGGAGTGGCAGGCGGGCCCCACTGGCCCCCGGCAGCGAGAGGCTTAGCACCCAGGCCAGCAGCTGCAGAGGGTGTGCCGGGTCCCCCAGCAGTGCCAGCCCACCGGGACTGCGCTCGATTTCTCTCTGGGCCTTAGCTGCCTCCCTGCAGGGCAAGGCTCGGGACTTGCACCTCCCCATGCCTGAGCCTCCCCCCCACCCACCCCCCGTGGGCTCCTGCGTGGCGTGAGCCTCCCCGACGGCCACCGACCCCTGCTCCATGGCGCCTGGTCCCATCCACCACCCAAGGGCTGAGGAGTGCGGGTGCAAGGCGGGGGACTGGCAGGCAGCTCCACCTGCGGCGCCTGTGCGGGATCCACTGGGTGAAGCCAGTTGGGCTCCTGAGTCTAGTGCGGACCTAGACCTTTATGTCTAGCTAAGGGATTGTAAATACCCCAATCAGCACTCTGTGTCTAGCTTAAGGTTTGTAAACACACCAATCAGCACCCTGTGTCTAGCTCAAGGTTTGTAAATGCACCAATCAGCGCTCTGTGTCTAGCTGATCTGCTGGGGACCTGGAGAACCTTTATGTCTAGCTGAGGGATTGTGAATACACCAATCGGCACTCTGTATCTAGCTCAAGGTTTGTAAATGCACCAATCAGCACTCTGTATCTAGCTAATCTAGTGGGGATGTGGAGAACTTTTGTATCTAGCTCAGGGATTGTAAACGCGCCAATCAGCACCATGTCAAAACGGGCCAATCAGCTCTCTGTAAAACAGACCAATTGGCTCTCTGTAAAATGGAACAATCAGCAGGATGTGGGTGGGGCCAGATAAGACAATAAAGGCAGGTTGCCCAAGGTAGCAGTGGCAACCCGTTGGGGTCCCCTTCCACACTGTGGAAGCTTTGTTCTTTCGCTCTTTAAGATAAATCTTGCTGCTGTTCACTCTTTGGGTCCACACTGTCTTTATGAGTTGTAACACTCACCGCGAAGGTCTGCAGCTTCACTCCTGAGCTAGCAAGACCACGAACCCACCAGAAGGAAGAAACTGAACACATCTGAACATCAGAAGGAACAAACTCCGGACTCGCTACCTTTAAGAACTGTAACACTCACCACGAGGGTCCATGGCTTCATTTTTGAAGTCAGTGACCAAGAACCCACCAATTCCAGACACACTAGGTTGTCCCAGAAATCAAATGAATCAAGCAAGGAAGAGACAGGCCACACAGGCACCCAACAGGCATAAACAGGGAGTCAGACTTCAGGTCTTAGACTGTAAACTTATTTCTCAGCTCCAGGAGATGAGATTGTGGGGGACACTAAGCCTGTGATATACTGAACTCACTGCCCAGTCAGGATGGGATCAAGAACTGCGTGAGGAGAAGTGGCTGGGACTGTGTGTAGAGGTCCACAGTGAATGCGCTGGGAATTGCAGAAGATGAGAGAATGAGGCCAGAGCTGATCCAGGGTAATGGCCACTAAACAGAGGCTCTCTTGACCCTGTGGATGGAGCATGGAGCTAGGTAGTCCCCTCAAGGTCTTCATAACACCAGCAGAGATTGCCCATGGAAGCATCATGGAACTTGCTAAGATAAAGGGTTGAGGGATTTTTCAGACCCTTGAAATCAAGAGTTGGACCCTACTACCACCAATCCAGTCACCCCACCACCATCTGGACTGGCCAGATACTCATTTTATCAGAACTGGAGATGAGAACTATTTGACTGTGAGCTTTGCTCTTCAAGGTTAGATGGGCACACCAAAGATCATGTAGGCTATTTCTGTTAATTGCCATCTTTAGCACAGTTAATAGAGGGAGTCTATGTTATCTACATTGTTACTGCTATTGTTTCAGTAACCAAGATTCCTGACAAGTACAGGATCTTCATTGTAACAATAACAGACTCCTTTTCTTCTGGAATTCCCCACAGTGTAGACTTTTGGGTAAGGTTTTTGGGGAGATTGATTATAGCACATGTGATGGAATCCGGCACAAAGCAAAGAGGGACTTTTCAGGTCTCCTCCCCCGGGTAACTGTACTCATCTCCTCATCCCACATGTGTTGCAGTTATCCCTACGTATGGTTGCATGTGCTCTAATCTTTGTATTATAAACCTTTAGGGAAGGGGCAAACTGCAAATTAAGAAGGTGTGTGTAGTTGATGCCCTGGTCAAGCAAGCTATGCCAATGAACCAACAGATTCCCCACTGTGGCTCCAAGTGTTCGTCTAATCACGGGTGTTTGAATCACTCGGCTAACTAGAAAATTAATTTTAACCAGTGATTTCATCCACTTTGCCATTCTTTTATCAAATATTTTATCAAAATTTATTTATGGGACCACGCGCAGTGGTTCACATCTGTAATCCCAGCACTTTGGGAGGCTGAGGCGGGTGGATCACCTGAGGTCAGACATTTGAGACCAGCCTGGCCAACATAGTGAAACACTGTCTCTACTAAAAATACAAAAATTAGCTGGGTGTGGTGGTGCATGCCTGTGATGCCAGCTACTCAGGAGGCTGAGGCAGGAGACTCGCTTGAATCTGGGAGGTGGAGGTTGCGGTGAGCCAACATCGCACCACTGCACTCCAGCCTGGGTGACAGAGTGAGACTCTGTCTCAAAATAATAATAATAATAATAATAATAAAATGAAATAAAGAAAAGAAATTCTTTATGGACATGGATCCATCTTCTCTTCCCTTTCGTTGCCCACCCACTGATAATCCTGAAAATAGTCAATAAAGTGGTCCAAAGAAGGCAATGGTAGAAAGAAAAGCAACAAGTTTGAATAATTTGCAAACTGGAACTTCAAACCACATCTTAAGCATTGAAGACAAGTTGCATAACATTAGAAGTATGTTTTTCCTCCCCAAATAACCAAATTTTTCCCTGTCATATTCCTAATTCTAGGAACTCATCTTTCCTATAGAAAGTTGCTGTCCTATTCTTCTGGGTTTTCAGGTTTGTTATTTGCAAAGAATAGCATTCAGAGGCCGAGTGCAGTGGCTCACACCTGTAATTCCAGCACTTTGCGAGGCCGAGGTGAGTGGATCTCCTGAGGTCAGGAGTTCGAGACCAGCCTGGCCAACATGGTGAAAATACAAAAATACAAATACAAATACACTAAAAATACAAAAATTAGCTGGGTGTGGTGATACACACCTGTAATCCCAACTACTCGGGAGGCTGAAGCAGAAGAATTGCTTGAACCTGGGAGGCAGAGGTTGCAGTGAGCCAGTATTGCACCACTGCACTCCAGCCTGGGTGACACAGCAAGACTCCATCTCAAAAAAGAATAGTGTTCCCATCTTTCTTTGAATTATGTTTATTCTCTAACACTACCTCTTTCTATGCATCTGCTTTTAACCTTTCCAATACATTTTAGAGACCTGAGGTTTCACTCTATTCTCCAACAAACAAGCTGCTATATCCACAGCACACTAAATGAAGGTTACAAAAGAGTTAGAGAATTGTGCCCCTCATGGGATCTCTTCCATTACTATTTTCCCAAATGTGTTGGAGTTGGATCCCAAGTCTGTCAGAGCTAGGCCTGTCTGGCTTTGACATCCACACTCTAGCCACTCTTTCCCACTGCCCATTTTCACAGAAGGAGCAGGAGGAGAAACAGATGCTAATGATGATTTACTTCTGAGGAAATTCAGTATTGGCTTTTCATACTTTTGAATGTAACTCTATATCAAGATATTATTAATAGTTAATACAGTAATATCCTATAAATGTCTGTAATAGCTACCTCTCCAGGGTGCAGTGAGGAATAAATATGATGTATATAAAGTGCCTGCCACATCAGTGATATTTATTAAATAGTAATTATTATTGATATTATGAATTTGCTCCAACTCTGGAGACAGACTGGATTTGAGTCCTAGCCCCAGTTGTGTGATAGTGAGCAACTTATTGAAAGTTACAAAGCCTTAATTTCCTCATCTATAGATAGCAGGAAATAGTCCCTACTTCATAGTATTGTGGTGAAGATTAAATATGATAATGCTATGATAAGGTAATTAGCATTGTGCCTGTCACATAGTAAATGATAAACATTAGTTATATTAATGTTATTATGAGGCACTTATCATTCTGTTTTTTTCTGGTTTGTCCCTAATGTCATCACATACTACTTTCTTGTTAATAACTCCATATCCCTTTTTTTTCCATTTGACATACCTATGCTTTTGAAATTCTGAAATCTACTTGGAAAAATTCCATTGGATTCCTTCCTTCTGATCTTTATTGTTATAAGGAAGGCATAGTACTCATCAGTAATGTTGGTTACTGAAACAACAGCAGTAATAATGTTGATAATATAGACACTGTCTATGAAGCATGCTAGAGATGGTAATTAGCAGAAAGAGCCTACGTGATCCTTGGTGCACCGTCTAACCTTGAGGAGCAAAGTTCATAGTGAAGTAGTCCTTATCTCCAGTTCTGATAAAATGAGTGTCTGCCCAACCCAAATTGTGGTGGGGTGACTGTAGAATCCAACTTTTGATTTCATGGGTCTAGACAACCCCTCATTTCAAACCTTTATCTTGTATAACCAAGACCAAATGAGAATTAAAAGAGAGTATAATATGTAATATCTGTCTGCTCAGGCAGTATAGATATGAGAGAACTTCAAAACTGGGATTGGGCAGGAATAGTGAGCACATTTGTAAAAAAAAAAAAAAAAAAAAAAGCAAAACTATTTTAGTAGCACACTTGTAAAAAAAAACCATTTTAAAAACTTGTTCTCCCTAATTATAATTGTAGCATTAGCATTAGCATTAGTATTCTGATACTGTGTATTCAACATCGAATAAAATAAATAATTATGAAGTTTTACAATTTTTTTTTCTTTTTTTTAAGACAGAGTCTTGCTCTGTCGCCCAGGCTAGGGTGCAGTGGCATGATCTCGGCTCACCGAAACCTCCGCCTCCACCAAGTCCAGCTAATTTTTGTATTTTCAGTAGAGGCAGGGTT
This sequence comes from Pongo pygmaeus, assembly GCF_028885625.2. Taxonomy (NCBI): domain Eukaryota; kingdom Metazoa; phylum Chordata; class Mammalia; order Primates; family Hominidae; genus Pongo; species Pongo pygmaeus. Next base: position 37,524,008 of record NC_072373.2, read on the forward strand.
TTACCATGTTGGCCATTCTAGCCTTGAACTCCTGACCTCAAGTGATCTGCCCACCTTGGCCTCCCAAAGTGCTGGGATTACAGGTGTGAGTCACCGTGCCCAGCCAAAGTTTTCTAATTCTATCATCCCATGTGTCCTTAGGAACTGAGATTCTTGGTATGGAATAAAGAAGTAATGTAAAAAATGTTATTTAAAAAAAGAGAGAAACAGACTAAATAACAAAAGCCCTATATCCTTAAATTTGAATGAAAGTATCATACGGCCTAGAACCCTAGAAACAATTACCAATCCAGTAATAATGAGCACTTCTAGCACCCAGAATATAGTCTTAAAATACAATTTCACTAAAAGAAACCAGGCTTTTTGAGGGAAATGACTGATTTTAGGTCTGAGGCAGGAGATTTACAAAATGAGCCTGGATAGCAAGGAAGCTATTAAAGATTACTAGAGTCATGGCAAAAGGACTTGGGAGCTGACTTGAAGAGTCTCTGTCTCAATGGCTAAAGAGCGGATGATTGGAGCTTCAAAAAAGATCATATGGGAACTTCTGGTTTTCAGTCTGGTATGTAAGGAGCTTAGAAGTTTCTACCTTGTCCTAACAACTAGTCAAAAGCTTAAAAAACTGAAAAATCAGCCACTCTTCTTAGATCCATCAGAGAAGTGAGCTTAGAGGGCAAACCACTGCCTTCAAGAACGGAGAGAATGACAGGCAGAGACACAAAATCATAACTGGCCAGAGACTCATGAGCAGAAAACACTATGGGAACTAGTGGCTGGGTAGGAAAATCCAAACTGTAATTGATGAATTGCTGGAAGTTCACTGCGGATAAGCCCGAGATATAAAAATTCCAGGGGGACCCAATAATGCAGAGGTTGGGGGTTGTGGGGAGAGAAAGTATTGTGAGATTTACCTCCTGGAGCTCTACTAAATTCTCACAGTGAATATCTCAGAAAAATCCCCTTGGGCTTCTGGTAGGGAGAGGGGAGAAGAAACCACTATGAAATATGCCAGAAGATTCTTTTTCTCCTAACAAAGTCTACCCTCAGGAGAAACTATTTTACCACAGTCTAACCTGCTGGGGTTTTACCAGTGCTGAACCAATCTGGAGGAAGGGAAATAGCCACTCCCAGCTCTCTCTAGCCTTCCACATGGTGGAAGAGAAATACCCAACTCTCGTTCCCTGTAGCAATCCTGTCCCATCTAAGGAGGGAAAAAACAAAACAAAACTGAGGAGCACTGGTGAAGTTGATAGTCCAGGGGCACATGATCACCAAAGACCGAGACCTAATCATACGACTGTAGGACACTTTCCCTCCTCTCACACCTTACCATTACTTTACTAAAGGCCTATATATCACAGTTCCTTTTACTCAGCACATCATGTCTACCCTTCAACTAAAAAATGCAAGCATACTAAATAGCAAAAAACACAGTTTGAAGAGACTAAACAAGTGTCAGTCAGATGTGGCAGAATGTTGGAATTATCTGACTAGGGTTTATTTTAAAACTGTGATTAATATGCTCAGGGCTTTGATGAAAAAAGTAGACAAAATGCAAAAAAAAAAAGATGGATAATGTAAGTAGAGAGATTGAAAGTCTAAGAAAGAATAACAAATCACAGAGATTAAAAACACTGCAACATAAATGAAGAATGCCTTTGATGGGCTTATTAGTAGACTGGACACAGTCAAGGAAAGAATCACTGAGCTTAAATATATTACAATAGAAACTTCTAAAACTAAAAAGCAAAGAGAAAAAAAGACTGAAAAAAAAGAAAGACAGACTAAGAACCATGGTACAGGTACACAGGATGTGACATACATGTAATGGGAATATCAGAAGGAGTAAGAAAAGACAGAGAGGAACAGAAGCAATATTTGAAGCATTAATACAGAATTTCTCCCAAATTAACATCACACAACAAGCCAAAGAACCAGGAAGCTCAGAGAACACCAAGTAAAATAAATGCAAAAAACCTCACTATTTCTAGGCATCTCATAGTCAAACTTCAGAAATCCAAAGATAAAGAAAAAATAAAGATATTCTCAGACAAAAAATTGAGGGAATTTGTTGGTAATAGGCCTGCCTTACAAGAAATGTTACAAGAAGTTCTTCAGATGGAATAAAAATGATACAGGTCAGAAACAGATTTACATAAAGAAAGGAAGAATGTCAGAAAATAAACAAAAGTAAAAACCTTCATTTTTCTTATTCTTAACTCATCTAGCAGATAAGATTGTTCAAAATAAAAATAGCAACAATGTACTTGGGGTTTTTGGTATTTGAATATATAGCCACATCCTTACATATAAGTGAAATGAATGACAGCAATGATGCAAAGGTGGACAGGAGGGATTAGGATTATTTTGTTATTACTTGCACTACTCATGAAGTGGTATATTGTTATTTGAAAGTGAACTTGGGCCAGGTGTGGTGGCTCATGCCTGCAATTCTAGCATTTGAGGGGACCAAAGTGGGAGGATTGCTTGAGCCCAGGAGTTTGAGGCCAGCTTGGGCAACACAGTGAGACCCCCATCTTTACAAAAACACTAAAAACATTAACCAGGTATGGTGATGTGCACCTGTGGTCCTAGCTACTCAGAAGGCTGAGGTGGGAAGATAACTTGGGCCCAGGAGGTCAAGACTGCAATGTGCACTGAGTCATAATTGTGCCACTGCAATCAAGCTTGGAGAAAGATATATGATGTTAACACCAACTAATAGAAAATGGGAGTAGCTATACTCATTTGAGGCAGAGTAGATGTCAGAGCAAAGAAAATTATCAGAAATAATATGCAATATTACAAAATGATAAAGGGGTCAGTACTGCAAGATGACATAATAATCCTTAATGAGGATGCACCTAACAACAGAGTGTCAAAATATGTGAGACAAAAACTAATAGAACTGCATTGAAAAATAGATAAATCCACTATTATAGGTGGAAACTTTAACATCTATCAGAAGCGGCTAGATCTAGAAAGCAGAAGTCAGTAAGGAGAAAGCTGGACTCAACAGCATCATCAGTCAACTGGATATAACTGACACTTGTGAACTACTTCATCCAACAGCAGCAATTACACATTCTTCTTAAGCTAACATAGAACATTTACTAAGATAGACCACATTCTGGGCCATAAAATGCATCTTAACAAATTTAAAGAATAGAAATCATACAATGTAAGCTCTCAAATTTCAGTGGAATTAAACAGATATCAGTAACAGAAAGATAGGTGAAAAATCTAAAAATACTTGGAGATTAAACAGTAGACTTCCAAATAACACATGACTCAAGGAAGAAATATCAAGAAATTTAAAAAATATTTAAATCAAATGAAAATGAAAATACAACTTATCAACATTTGTGACATGTAGGTAAAGCAGTGCTTAGAGGGAAATATCTAGCACTGAATACATATATTAAGAAAAAAGGTTAAAAGTCAATAATCTAAGCTAAAAGATTATTTCTAGAAGTAAACTAGAAAAAGAAGAGCAACTTATGTCCAAATAAACAGCAAAGAAATAATAAAAATTACCTGGGCACAGTGGCTCATGCCTGTAATCCCAGCTACTTGGGAGCCTGAGGTGGGAGGATTGCCTGAGGCCAGGAGTTCGAAACCAGTCTGGGTGACAGAGCAAGGTCCCACCTTTAAAAAATAAAAAGAAAAGAAATAATAAAAATTAGAACAGAAATCAATGGAATTGAAAAGAAAATTAATAGAGAAAAATCAACAAACCAGGGGCTGTTTGTTTGAAAAGATCAATAAAATCAATAAGCCTCTAGCTAATAGAAAAAGGGAGAAGACACAAATTACTTATATCAGAAGTGAAAGGGGGGACATTACTAAAGATCCCATGGACATTCAAAGGATAATAAAGGAATACTGTGAATGACTCTGTCCCATAAATTTGTTAACCTAGATGAAATGGGCCAATTCCTTGAAAGACATGATCTACTAAAACTCACAGAAGAAAAAATAGACAATCTGAATTGGCCTGTAACTATTACATAAATTGAATCAATAATTAATAACTTTCAACACAAAGTACCAGGCCCAGGTAGAATTCATTGGTGAATTCTACCAAACATTTAAGGAAAAAAAATTATACAAAATTTTTAACAATCTCTTTCAAAAAATAGAAGAGGGAATACTTCCTAACACACTCTATGAGGTCAGCATTACATTAATACCAAAACCAAACAAAGACAATACAAGAAAAGAAAACTACAGACCAATATCTCTCATTAATATAAATGTAAAAATCCTTAACAAAATATTAGCAAGTTAAACTGAACAATGTGTAAAGAGAACCGTAAACCAAAATCAAGTGGAAAGTATCACAAGTGTGCAAACTTGATTCAACTTTTGGAAAGCATTTAAAGAAAATCACATGTCCAGGTGCCGCAGCTCATGCCTATAATCCCAGCACTTTGGGAGACCAAGGTGGGCAGATCACTTGAGGTCAGGAGTTCAAGACTAGAATGGCCAACATGGTAAAACCCCGTCTCTACTAAAAATACAAAAAAATTAATTGGGTGTGGTGGCACACACCTGTATTCCCAGCTACTTGGGAAACTGAGGTGAGAGAATTGCTTGAACCCAGGAGGCAGAGGTTACAGTGAGCTAAGATCATGACACTGCCTTCCAGCCTGGGTAATGGAGTGAGACTCTGTCTCAAAAAAAAAAAAAAAAAAAGAAAGAAAAGAAAAGAAAATCACATGATCATATCAATAGATGCAGAAAAAGCATTTGACAAAATCCAACACCTGCTCATGCGAAAAACCTCAGCAAACTAAGGATAGAAGAAAACTTCCTCAACTTGATAAAGAACATCTACAAAAATTTATAGCTAACATCATGCTTAATGGTGAGAAACCCAAAGTTTTCCTGCTAAGATCAGGAATAAGGTAAGGATAAGGATGTCCCCCTCACAACTGCTTTTCTTTTCTTTCTTTTTTTTCTTTTCTTTTATTCTTTCTTTCTGTTTGTTTGTTTGATGGAGTCCCACTCTGTTGCCAGGCTGGAGTGCAGTGGCTCAATCTTGGCTAATTGCAACCTCTGCCTCCCGGGTTCGAGCGATTCTCCTGCCTCAGCCTCCTGAGTAGCTGGGACTACAGGTATGTGCCACCATGCATGCCTGGCTAATTTTTGTATTTTTTGGTAGAGACAGGGTTTCACTATGTTGGTCAGGCAGGTCTCAAACTCCTGACCTCAAGTGATCCACCCGCCTCAGCCTCCCAAAGTGTTAGGATTACAGGCGTGAGCCACTGCACCCAGCACAACTGCTTTTCAACACCATACTGGAAGTCCTAGCTAATGTAATAAGAAAAGGAAAGGAAATAAAGGTATATGGATTGAGAAGGAAGAAGTAAAATTGTCTGTTTGCAGATGACATGATCGTCTATTTAGAAAATCAAAAGAATTGACAAAAATGACCCTCTTGGATCTAATAAACAATTATAGCAAGGCTGCAGGATACAAGGTAAATATACAAAAGTGAATCAGTTTTCTTTTTTTTTTTTTGAGACAGAGTCTTGCCTTGCCACCCAGGCTGGAGTGCAGTGGTGTGATCTCAGCTCCCTGCAACCTCTGTTTCCCAGGTTCAAGCGATTCTCCTGCCTCAGCCTCCCAAGTAGCTGGGATTACAGGCACATGCCACCACGCCCAGCTAATTTTTGTATTTTTAGTAGAGACAGGGTTTCACCATATTGGCCAGGCTGGTCTTGAGCTCCTGACCTCAGGTGATCCCGTACCTTGGCCTCCCAAAGTGCTGGGATTACAGGCATGAGCCACCACACCCAGGCTCAGTTTTCTATATACTAGCAATAAACAATGGAATTTGAAATTAAAAACACATAATTATATTAGCACCCCCAAAAATGAAATAGTTAGGTATAAATCTAGCAAAATATGTACAAAATCTATATGAGGGAAACTACAAAACTCTGATTAAAGCTATCAAAAAGGAACTAAATAAATGGAGACATATTCTGTATTCCTGGTTGGAAAGACCCAATATTGTTAAAATGTCAGTACTTTCCAACTTGATCTGTAGATTCAACACAATCCCAAGCAAAATCCCAGAAGTTATCTTGTGGGTATCTCTTATAGAAAGAGATAAAAGACTCAGAATAGTCAACAAATATTGAAGGAGAACACAGTTGGAGGACTGAAACTATCCAACTTCAGGACTTACTGTAAAGCTATATTAATCAAGACAGGGTGGGCTGGGTGTGGTGGCTCACACCTGTAATCCCAGCACTTTGGGAGGCCGAGGCGGGTGGATCTCTTGAGGTCAGGAGTTTGAGACCAGCCTTACCAATGTGGTGAAACCCTGTCTCTACTAAAAATACAAAAATTAGCCAGGCATGGTGGCAAGTGCCTATAATCCCAGTTACTCAGGAGGTTGAGGCAGGAGAATCACTTGAACCCAGGAGGCGGAGGTTGCAGTGAGCAGAGATTGTACCACTGCACTCCAGGCTGGGTGACAGGGCGAGACTCCTTCTCTTTTTTTTTTGAGACGGAGTCTCACTCTGTTGCCTGGGCTGGAGTGCAGTGGTGCGATCTCAGTTCACTGCGAGCTCTGCTTCCCAGGTCCACACCATTCTCCCGCCTCAGCCTCCCGAGTAGCTGGGACTACAGGCACCCGCCACCACGCCCGGCTAATTTTTTGTATTTTTAGTAGAGATGGGGTTTCACCATGTTAGCCAGGATGGTCTCGATCCCCTGACCTCATGATCTGCCCACCTCGGCCTCCCAAAGTACTGGGATTACAGGCGTGAACCACCGCACCCGGCCAAGACTCCTTCTCAAAAAAAAAAAACCCCAAAAAGAGACAATGTCGTATTGGCAAAGGAGGAGACAAATATATCAATAGAACAGAATAGAGAGCCTAGTAATAGACCCACTTAAATACAGTCAAAGACAAAGCAGCAAAGTCAATATAATGGAGCAAAGACAGTATTTTCTACCAATGGTTCTGGAACAACTAGACAACCACGTGCCAAAAAAAAAAAAAAAACCCACAAAAAGAAAAACTCCTAGACACAGACTTACATCTTTCACAAAAATTAACTCAAAATTGACTAGAGACCTAAATGCAAAACTATAAAACTCCTAGAAGATAACGTGGGAGAAAATCTAGGTGACCTTGGGTTTGGCAATGACTTTTTAGCTACGATACCAAAGGTACAATACCTGAAAGGAATAATTGATAAGCTGGGCCTCATTAAAATTAAAAGCTTCTGCTTTGCTAAAGATATTTCCAAAGGAACAAGAAAACAAGCCACACACTGGGAGAAAGTATTTGCAAGAGACACATCTGATAAAGGTATTCTTTGTATATTTTAAGTCAATACTTACTTAAATATTTTTTATCTTACTTAAATGCTTTTTACATTTTTAAATATTTACTTAAATATTTACTTAAAATAGGCCGGGTGCAGTGGCTCACACCTGTAATCCCAGCACTTTGGGAGGCCAAGGCGGGTGGATCACTTGAGGTCAGGAGTTTGAGACCAGCCTGGCCAACATGGTGAAACCTCATCTCTACTAAAAATACAAAAATTACCCTGGTGTAGTGGTGCACGCCTGTAGTACCAGCTACTCAGGAGGCTGAGGCAGGAGAATTGCTTGAACCCTGGAGGTGGAGGTTGCAGTGAGCTGAGTCTGGGTGACAAAGGGAGACTCCATCTCAAAAAAACCCAAAAACAAGTATTTACTGTTTACTTAAAATATATGAAGAAGTCTTAAAATTTAACAATAAGAAAACAACCTCAATAAAAAATGGGTGAAAGATCTGAACTGACACCTTATTAAAGAAGATATGCAGATGGTAAGTAATCCTGTGAAAAGGTGTTCAACATCATATGGCATTAGGGAATTGCAAATTAAAACCACACATCATTAGAATGGCCAAAATCCCAAACACTGACAACACCAAATGCTGGTGAGAATGTGGAACTCTCACTCATTGCTGATAGGAATGCAAAGTGGTACAGTCATTTTGAAAGACAGTTTGTCGATTTCTTACAAAATGAAGCATGCTTTTACCATACATTCAATCGATTATGCTCCTTAGTATTTACCCAAATGAACTGAAAACTTATGCTTACACAAAAACCTGCAGACAGATGTTAATAGCAGGTTTATTTATAACTGCCAAAGCTGAAAAGCAACCAAGATGTCTTTTGGTAGGTGAATGGATAAGCTACGGTACATCCAGACAATGGAATACTACTCAGTACTAAAAAGAAATGAGCTATCAAGCCCAGAAAAGACAGGGAGGAAACATAAATGCATATTAGCACATTTTTAAAAAGCCAGTGTGAAAAGTTTACATACTGTACAAACTACAGTCATGCATTGCTTAATGACAGGGATACATTCTGAGAAATGCTTCATTAGGAGATTGTGCAAACATCATAAGTTGTACTTACACAAACCTAGATGGTATAGACAATTGCTCCTAGGCTACCAACCTGTATACATCATGTTACTGTACTGACTACTGTAGACCATTGCATTGTAACACAATGGTAAGTATGTGTGACTAGAATGTCATTAATCCAGCCCATGACTATATATGACATTCCTGAAAAAGCAAAACCATGGAGAAAGTGAATAGATGAGTGGTTGCCAAGAGAAGGATGAACAGGTGGAGCATGGAGGATTTTGAAGGCAGTGAAATTACCCTGTATGATACTATAATGGTGGATACATGTCATTATACATTTGTTCAAACCCACAGAATACACACGAATAATGAACCTTCATGTAAACTATGGACTTTGAGTGATAATAATGTGTCTATGTAGATTCATTGTAACAAATGTACCACTTTGGTGTTAGATGTTTATAGTGGGGGAATTTGTGAATATGTGTGGACAGGGGATATATGCAAACTCTCTGTATCTCCAGCTTAATTTTAATGTGTCCCTAAAACTGCTGTAAAAACTAAAATGTATTAAATAAATAAGGGTGATATGTACATATGAGAGTACATATAACATTTTCCTATCCTCTCTCCCCATGTGTCCCCTCACTTTTCCCTCCTGGCCTGGCCTCTCTTCCCCTGGTCCCATCCCTCACTTCTCACCACCTCCCCATCCTTTCTCTTGCTTTTCTGTTTCTCCTCCCACCTGCTCCCTCCCTTCATCCTCCTTGTCCCTACCACTTGCTTCTCCCCCACCTCCATCCTCTCTTTTGCTACTTCCCCTTCCACTTGCCCCCTTGCTTCTCCCCTCCCGCCCCTACCCACCCACTTCTCACTCCCTCCATCCTCTTTAGTCTTCCCCTCATCCCCCCAACACCAGCCTCCTTCCTTCTTCCCCTGGTCCTGCTCCTCACTTTCCCAAGCCCTGCCATTGTTTCTACCTCCTTACCCCTCGCTGCTATCTGGTGGGGCCTCCACCCTTTATTTCCTTCAGTTTCAAATTCTTCAATCCTATCTTGTTAAAAAAAAAAAGAGAGAGAGAGAGTACACATGACATTAATTAGTCTTTAATATACCACCTGCTTTGAAATTGTCTCTTCTTCCTAATACATAGTGTTGAAATATTGGAACATTAAAAAATACAGAAATAGAATCTAATTTTGAGGCCCCCTTTGAGATCTTAAGGCTCAAACCTAAGGGTCTTGAAACTGACCCAATAGTCCCATAGACAGTTTTTTTTTTTTTTTGTATAAATATGGAAAGTGACCCTTCTGGTCTTAAAGCGGAAACTTCACATTCTTTTATCTGAGTTCCTTCCTCAGGAAAGGGCCACCAGGCCTCTCAAAAAGTACTGAAGAACTGAAACTCACCAGATCATCTCATCCAGACAATGAGATGCCAGGCCCCTCATACATCATGAGTGCTTCCTTACCCCTCTGCTTTTCCTACCCATAGTTACATTTCTTCCCTGCTATGTAAGTCCCTAATTTTCATTGGTTGGGGAGATGGATTTGAGACTGATCTCCCATCTGCTTGGCTGCAGCACCTGATTAAAGCCTTCTTCTTTGGCAATAATCATTTGGCAATAATTATTGTCTCAGTGATTGGCTTTCTGTGTGGTGCACAGCAGGACCTAGGGGGAACCCCTGGTATTTTGGTAACGGTTTTCCAAACATCAGATGCAAACTCCAGGCCTCTTTTACCCTGTTTGGCTATTGGGGAGTTATTCATAATGCTAATTTCAAAAGTTGAAAGTGTTTTCCAATCAGTTCTAGCTTTTCTAAGAACACATTATAAATCCGAATATTTCTCATTCTGGGAAAAGATAAATAAAGTGTTAAAATTTATCCCACTTGATATATTCTTACTATATAGTCATGAAAATAAATGTATTAGAAATGTGTATTTAGACATTGTGTATTAGATAAGTGTAATTGAAATGCTAGATCTTGAAAACGTAATGATTAGTGACAATACCAAGTTGTCCAGTATTATGTATAGCATACTATTTTTGCATTTATTGATTTTTTAATGACATTATTTATGAAAGGTATAAAAACAACAGGAACTTATGGGGAAGGAAGAAGGACAGTAGGTGGGATGCAAAGGGAAACATAAGGAATTCAACTCTGTTTTCAAAATAATCTGTTATGAAATTTCTTCTGATTTTCTCAAAGGGCCCTAAGTGGTAAAAGTTCCTTACCATTGGTAGGGAAAGGAGGTAGAATCCTTTAGTTTAACTTGAACAGGATGGGCATTCTTTGCTCATCCATATTGTCCTTCTGTTGCCCAGACTTCAAGATTAATTCCTTCCTGAAGCAGGGGAAAACAAACGGGTGTTCCTTCTCCTATGTTCAGGTGTATAATGGCCCTTGCTTTTGCTAGAATGTCTCTCCCTAACAAGGGAGTGGGGCTTTCAGGCATAATTGGAAAAGCATGTGAAAAGAGTAAAGTTCTCCAGTTACAACTTAGTGGCTGGAGAAGTATCTAGTGACCAGCTGTCCTAGGACCCCTCGGATAGTGACAGATCTGGAGGACAGTTGTCCGGGACAGGAGAGTAAGACAGAGAAGGCTGCGCCAGTGTCCAGGAGACAGTTAACCTCCTGGCCCTCAATGGTCAAGCATACCCAGGGCTCTTTGAGGGTGATGGCATGGGCTGGCGCTTGCCCTGGGCACCCTCAGTCCTGCTGCTGGATCATCTGGTTAGTGGCTTCTGACTCAGAGGACCTTCATCCCCTGGGGCAGTGGGCCTTCCATTGATTCCCTTGACATAAGGGGCATGGACGAGGGGGCGGCTTACTTCTACTTGGACAATTTTTTAAAGTGTCCTTGTAGACCACACTGGAAGCAAGCCCTATTAGGCATTTGATTTGCTCAGCTTTTCCCTTTTCCAGAGCCTCCAAAGTATGCTTGCCTGAGGACCATGACTAAAGTGGTGGCCTTTTCTTTATCCCGTTTGTCCCATTCCACCTGCTCCTCCTGATCTCTATTATAAAAAACCGAGGTTGCCAAGTTCAATAGGGTTTCTAAGTTTTGCTTCGAGCCTAAGGTGGACTTTTGAAGTTTTTTTTCCTAATGTCTGCAGCTGACTGAGTGATAAACTTATCCTTTAGGATTAGTTGGCCTTCAATAGAGTCAGGTGACAGGGAGATATGCTTCCTCAATGCCTCCCTTAGTCTCTCCAGAAAGGCAGTAGATTTTCTTCCTTTCCCTGTGTTATAGTGGACATCATTGAATAATTCATAGGCTTAGGCCCAACAAAGACTCCAAAAGATTGTTAAGGACCTAAAATCCCAAGGCCTAGTAAAACCATGCAATAGCCCCTGCAATACTCCAATTTTAGTAGTAGAGAAACCCAACGGACAGTGAAGGTTAGTGCAAGATCTCAGGATTATCAGTGAGGCCATTGTCCCTCTATACCCAGCTGTCCCTAACCCTTATACTCTGCTTTCCCAAATACCAGAGGAAGCAGAGTGGTTTACAGTCCTGGACCTTAAGGATGCCTTTTTCTGCATCCCTGTACATCGTGACTCTCAATTCTTGTTTGCCTTTGAAGATCCTTCAAACCCAACGTCTCAACTCACCTGGACTGTTTTACCCCAAGGGTTCAGGGATATCCCCCATCTGTTTGGCCAAGAATTAGCCCAAGACTTGAGCCAGTTCTCACACCTGGACACTCTTGTCCTTCGGTTCATGGATGATTTACTTTTAGCCACCTGTTCAGAAACCTTGTGCCATCAAGCCAGCCAAGCGCTCTTTAATTTCCTCGCCACCTGTGGCTACAGGTTTCCCAACCAAAGGCTCAGCTCTGCTCACAACAGTTTAAATACTTACAGCTAAAATTATCCAAAGGCACCAGGGCCCTCAGTGAGGAACGTATCCAGCCTGTACTGGCTTATCCTCATCCCAAAACCCTCCTAACTGTTGGATGTGCCTCCCCCTGCACTTCAGGCTATACATTTCAATCCCTGTACCTGAACAATGGAACAACTCCAGCACAAAAATAAACACTACTTCTGTTTTAGTAGTACCTCTTGTTTCCAATCTGGAAATACCCCATACCTCAAACCTCACATGTATAAAATTTAGCAATACTATAGACACAACCAACTCCCAATGCATAAGTTGGGTAACTCCTCCTGCAAGAATAGTCTGCTTACCCTCAGGAATATTTTTGTCTGTGGTACCTCAGCCTATCGTTTGAATGGCTCTTCAGAATCTATGTGCTTCCTCTCATTCTTAGTGCCCCCATGACCATCTACACTGAACAAGATTTATACAATCATGTTGCACCTAAGCCCCACAACAAAAAAGTACCCATTCTTCCTTTTGTTATCGGAGCAGGAGTCCTAGGCGGACTAGGTACTGGCATTGGCGGTATCATGACCTCTACTCAGTTCTACTACAAACTATCTCAAGAACTAAATGGTGACATGGAACGGGTCACCAACTCCCTGGTCACCTTGAAAGATCAACTTAACTCCCTAGCAGCAGTAGTCCTTCAAAATCGAAGAGCTTTAGACTTGCTAACCTCCGAAAGAGAGGGAACCTGTTTATTTTTAGGGGAAGAATGCTATTATTATGTTAATCAATCTGGAATCGTCACTGAGAAAGTTAAAGAAATTCGAGATCGAATACAAGGTAGAGCAGAGGAGCTTCAAAACACTGGACCCTGGGGCCTCCTCAGCCAATGGATGCCCTGGATTCTCCCCTTCTTAGGACCTCTAGCAGCTGTAATATTGCTACTCCTCTTTGGACCCTGTATCTTTAACCTCCTTGTTAAGTTTGTCTCTTCCAGAATCGAAGCTGTGCAACTACAAATGCACATTCTTCGAATGGAGCTCCAGATGCAGTCCATGACTAAGATGTACTGAGGACCCCTGGACGGGCCTGCTAGCCCATGCTCCGATGTTAGTGACATCGAAGGCACCCCTCCCGAGGAAATCTCAACTGCACAACCCCTACTATGCCCCAATTCAGCAGGAAGCAGTTAGAGCGGTCGTTGGCCAACCTCCCCAACAGCACTTGGGTTTTCCTGTTGAGAGGGAGAACTGAGAGACAGGACTAGCTGGGTTTCCTAGGCCGACTAAGAATCCCTAAGCCTAGCTGGGAAGGTGACCGCTTCCACCTTTAAAGATGGGGCTTGCAACTTAGCTCATACCCGACCAATCAGACAGTAAAAGGAGCTCACTAAAATGCGAATTAGGCAAAAACAGGAGGTAAAGATATAGCCAATCATCTGTTACCTGAGAGCACGGTGGGAGGGACAATGATTGGGATATAAACCCAGGCATTTGAGCTGGCAACGGCTACCCTCTTTGGGTCCCCTTCCTTTGTATGGGAGCTCTGTTTTCACTCTATTAAATCTTGCAACTGCAAAAAAAAAGAAAAAAAAAGTTCCTTACCATCTCCTGACCATTTAGTAAGGTAATATTTTCATCTGACTTTAAGATGCATTTCTATTTCGTCTGACTTTAGATTGCATGCCCTAATTATGGAATGCTGAAATTTGTGAATTTAATCTTTTCACTCTATCCTTACCATTGCGATTTTATGGGAGGTAGACAGAAAGAGTTTATTCAGAGTTCATCAGACCTAGGGTTAAATCCTAGTTGTATCATTTGTTAGCTGTTTGGTGTTAAGCAAATTATTTAGTTCTGTTCTTTTGTCTGCAAAATGTTGGTAGCAAAAACATTCCTCTCTTGTTGGTGTGAGGTAATATGTAATAGTGATATGGAAGTGCTGGGAAGGGAAGAGCATGGTCCCTTTAAAGGATACGGAATGGGGGTGGGGGAAGGGAAGTGCTGGGTAGAGGAGGGCTTCCTCCCTGGCTAGGGCTCCACCCCCATGGACCTAGATGAGGACAGGCATTTCCTGCCTAAATGTTGCATTTCCCAAGACCACCCTGGCCTGCCACAACCCCATCCTGTGCCTATAAAAACTCCCGAGACCCTAGCAGGCAGACACAGGTGGCAGGATATCAAGAGGAGCATGTCAGTGGAAGAAGACACAAGTGGCTGGATGGTGAAAAGATGTCAAGGGGAGCGTGCTGGCAGAAGAGCACATCAATAGATGCTGGCATGCCGATAGGCCATCGACAGGCGGGATGAGAAGGAGGTTTGCCTGGGGCAGTCGGAGGAGATCTGGGGCTGCCCAGCAGCCAGACTCCGGGGGAAAACCATCTCCCTTCTGGCTCCCCCATCAGCTGAGAGCTACTTCCATTCAATAAAACCTTGCACTCATTCTCCAAGCCCACGTGTGATCCAATTCTTCCAGTACACCAAGGCAGAACCCAGGATACAGAAAGCCCTCTGTCCTTGAGACAAGTTAGAGGGTCTAACTGAGCTGGTTAACACAAGCCGCCTATAGGTGGCAAAACTAAAAGAGCACCCTGTAACACACACCCACTGGGGTTTCAGCCGTAAACATTCATTGCTAGACACTGCCTTGAGGTTGGAGCCCCACAGTCTGCCCGTCTGTATGCTACCCTAGAAGTTTGTGCAGTGGTGAACTGAAGAAGCAAGCCACACCCCCATCGCATGCCCTGCAAGGGGGACAAGGGAATTCCTGTTTCAACAGTGGCTGGCATAAAGCTAGTACTCAATAAATGCTAGCTTCTTTAAGACTTAAATCATATTCTTCTTCAGTCTTTGAACTTTTTCAGGTAAATGAATGACCGAATTCCAAGAGAAATATATAGTCTGCAATGCAGTAGGTACACTGAGGCAGCTGGCTAAAAATTTTACAGGGAAATTTAAGTGATATGATAAAACATAAATTGTAGTTCATGGATAAGTGTATTTTAGGGATTAAACAAAAAATAAGTGAATATTTCTAAACACACCATTGAAGAGGAAGCTTACACATTGTAAAATGTGTGATATAAGGAATTAAGTGGTTTCTACTAGCTTCAAAATACCATCATTAACTGATTTAGTTATGTCATATGACATAACTGACATATGCATTAACTGATTTAGTTATGTCATATGACACATCACATAGATTACCTGTATTAACTACGAAATAAATGTTATGATCCAGAGTTACTAAGAATGAAATGGTTGGGGGTAAAGGTGGGAAACTGCATAAGTTATTAATAAATATGAAGGTGTGTTGTGGTTTTGAATGTAATAGCAGCTGTGGTTAATATGTGATCATATTCTAAAGTAATTAGGCAATGGTTAAATAAGCCCCTTAACAAATTACAATCAATCAGAACATTCAGGAGAGAAGTCTTGTTTTTTTGACTACTTTAGATTCTGAGGCCTCTTAGAGCAGAAATTGGCTGCTCAAATATCTCTCGAAGTAGTCAAATATTTCTTAAGTGTGGTTTGTCTCTCCAAGGAGAAGCAAGTGGATATCATGTGTCTCCAGAGACAACACTCTGAAAAGGATATATCATTTATGTACGATTCCAGTCAGAAATGCATAACCTGAATCTAATCAACAGACAACATCAGCCAAACACACAATAAGAGATGGTGCACAAAAGAATTGGCTTTTATTCTTTAAAATATGTCAATGTCATAAAGAACAAAGATAGGCTGAGACACTGTTCCGGACTGAAGGAGAAAAAAGGCATGTTATTGTAAATATAAGATGTGATCCTGGATTAAATCCTGTATGGGAAAAAAAGTAGCTACAAAAGGCATTATTGAGACAATCAATAAAATTGGAATATGTGTTATATATTAGATAAAAGTATTTTATTAATGTTAAATTCACTGAATTTAATAACTGAACAGTGGTTATATAAAGAGAATATCCTTATTCTTAGGAAATATACACTGAGGTTTTAAAGGCTATAGAGATATATGCAACCTACTCTCAAATAATTTAGGAAAACATTTTTATAGACAGAGACAGAGAAAAAGATTGATAAAGCAAATATAGCAAAATATTTAAAATTGATGAATCTTGGTAAAGCATATGTGAAAAATTTGGGGTTGTTTTTCCAACTTTTCTGTAAATTTGAGATTATATCAAAATTAAAAGTTAATTTTAACAAGTATCCATGAATCACCTGAATCAGAATAGTGGCATATTTGCTACAGATGTAGATTCATGGGACCTGCCACTGACTACCGAATCAGAAATTCAGGGAGTGTGGACAGGAGAGGTTAGAGCCTGGCAATTTTCATTTACAAAAACATTCTTGGTGATTGTAATGTATACTAAAGTTTGAAAAACATTGGGAGTGTACTTCAATTAAAAATCAGTTATGGCCAGATGTGGTGGCTCACACCTATAATCCCAGCACTTTGGGAGGCTGAGGCAGGCAGATCACCTGAGGTCAGGAGTTCAAGACCAGCCTATCCAATATGGTGAAACCCCATCTCTACTAAAAATACAAAAATTAGCTGGGTGTGGTGACACACACCTGTAGTCCCAGCTACTTGGGAGGTTGAGGCAGGAGAATTGCTTGACCCTGGGAGGCAGAGGCTTCAGTGAGCTGAGATTGCGCCACTGCACTCCAACCTGGGCAACACAGCGAGATTCTGTCTCAAAAAAAAAAAAAAAAATCAGTTATGTGGCTGGGTACAGTGGCTCACGCCTGTAATCCCTGCACTTTGGGAGGCCGAGGAAGGAGGATCCCTTGAGCCCAGGAGTTCAAGACCAGCCTGGGCAACACAGAGAGACCCTGTATCAAAAACAAATGAAAGAATCATAATTATAATGCTTTCACTGGCCAATGCATTTTCTTCTCTTTTTGAAAAAAATTTTAAAACTCGAAACCTGTTAAACTTTATTCCGTTTCTTATCTTTTAAATTTTTTATCTTAAAAAGAAAAAAAAAATAAATTTTCTAATTGTCCACCTGCCCTCCTTCAAGCCAATGCATTTTCTTAGCTTAATCAACTAAATGCCTTGAAGAATACTACTACTAGCTAAAATGTATCATGTGTTTATCATGTGGTAAGCATGATACATATTTTATTCATTCTTGCAATAATTCCTATGAATTGCTATAATTATACTCCTTACAGTTAAGGAAATGGAGTTACATAAATTGCCAAGGTCATAAAGCTATTAAGGGATAAATCCAGGATTGGAACCCAAGGACAATCTGACTCTAGGGCCATACTTTTGCCACTCTGCTTTTAAGCCTTGCTAGGAAACCACATGGTAAGGTTATTGGCTTTGGCTATTATAAAATTGACATTTATCTCTTTTAAAGTCAGCCTTTAATTGCATATTAAGGAAGGAAGGAGTGGTGCAGCTACTACAATGAACATTATGATAGGCATAAAATTCCCCCTGCTAATCTTCCATCCTGGTGACAAAGCCTTGGCTCTGTGACTAAGATAAGGGTATACAGGCTGTTGTTTCTTCCTGAGCACTACTATGATTTTCCCATCGCAGATCCTTAGATACTCTTCAGCCTGCAGGTACCAAGCTGGGTGAGATCTGGGTATACCTTCTTTAGAGATCCACCCTTGGCATTGGAGGATTTCTTCAATGAGGTAGAATGTCATCACAGTTTTAAACTAGGAAAGGAATTGTCCCTGATGAAACTCAGGAAGTGACTTGACTAAAATAAAAAGTAAGCATTGCCCAGGGTACAGCTCAGCCTCTTTTGGTACCTCCATTCTTCTGAGTTGCAGTTCTCTGCAACAGTCATTCCACAGAGAAAAGCCTGAGGTAGCTCACTGGACTTTCAACAATAAGCCTGTGAATTGAGTTGGGTGAGCATTAGTCTCACTGATAATATGGATAGATTTGGATTGAAAACCAGCCTCCCAATTCCACAGGCCAAGCTCTTCCATAAACCACAATGCCTCCTGAATAACAGAGATCAATACTGAAAGTTTGTTGCAATCATGGTCTCATGTGTTCTCATGTGTTTATGCAGACTGATAAGTGCAACCCTTGTGGTAAAAAGTAAAAATGTGTTTTTTCAGTGGTGGCCAGCTGAAATGTAATATGTAAAGAGTTAGTAATAATTTTTATTGAGAGATTCATCTTTTCTAATGAGAAAAATGAAAAGCTTTCAGCAAAAAACACACCACTATTTTGAAAAGATTGATGAAGCACCCCCAGCTCAGCCCCACGACAGCACAGTTGTTGTAATCCTCCATAAGAACCTTCAGGTTGCAGGTGACATAATCTTATATAGAAAAATCCTAAGAAATCCACTTAAAAACCATGAGAACTAATAAATGAGTTCAGCAAAGTTGAAGGATACAAGATTAATATACAGAAATTAATTATATTTCCATATGCTTGCTATGAAAACTGTGAAAATGAAATTAGGAAACCAATTCTATATACAACAGCATCAAGAAGAATAAAATACTTAGGCATAAATTTAATAAAAGAAGTATAAAACCTGTACTCTCAAAACTACAAAATATTGTTGAAACAAATTAAAGAAGACAAAAAAATGAAAAGACTTAATATTGTTAAGATGGCAATACTCCCCAGGGCACTATAGATATAACACAATCCTTATCATAATTCCATCTGGCCTCTTTACAGAAATCAACAAGCTGATCCTAAAATTAATATGGTAATTCAAGGGACCCAGAATAGCCAAACAATCTTGAAGAAGATTAAAGTTGGAGGACTCACACATCCTGATTTAAAACTTACTACAAAGCTACAGTAATCAAAACAGTATGGTACTGGCATAAGAAGAGACAGTCATACAGATTAATGGATAGAAGTGAGAGACCAGAAATAAGCCCTCACATCTATGGTCAATGAATTTTGACAAGGGTTTTAAGACCATCCAAGGGAGAAAAGGTAGTCTTTTTAACAAGTGGTACTGGGAAAACTAAATACCCCTATGCAAAAGAATAAAGTTGGATACCTCCCAACCTTGTACCACATATAAAAATTCATTCAAAATGTAGGACTAAAACTTAAAGTCTTAGAAAAAGTAGGTGTAAATCTTTGTGATCTTGAATTAAGCAATGGCTTCCTAGATATGACACCAAAAGCACAAACAACAACAAAATATAAATTGGACATCATTAAAATTAGAAGTTTTGTGCTTTACCCCCAAAAAGGTGAAAAGAAGCCAGGAGTGATGGCTCATGCCTGTAATCCCAGCATTTTGGGAGGCCAAGATTAGCATTTGGGAGGCCAAGACTTGAGTCCAGGAGTTCAAAACCAGCCTGAGTAACATAGCAAGACCTCGTCTCTACCAAAAAAAAAGGTAGCCTGGTGTGGTGGTGTGCACTTGTGGTCTTAGCTACTCAGGAGGCTGAGGTAGGAGGATAGCTTGAGCCCAGGAGGTTGAGGTTGCACTGAGCTGTGATTGTGCCACTGCACTCCAGCCTGAGTGACAGAGCAAGAGCCTGTCAAAAAAAAAGAAAGAAATAAAAGAATGTGAAAACAACGTGAAAAGAAAATCTGCAGAATGGGAGAAAGTATTTGCCATATATACCTGATAAAGAAGTCGAATTTAGAATATATAAGATATTACAACTCAACAATAAAAAGATAATCCAATTAAAAGAAAGCATCTCAATAGAGATTTCTCCAAATAAAATATACAAGGCCAGGCGTGGTGGCTTACGCCTGTAATCCCAGCACTTTGGGAGGCTGAGATAGGCAGATCATGAGGTCAGGAGTTCGACACCAGCCTGGACAACATAGTGAAACCCTGTCTCTACTGAAAATACAAAAATTAGCCAGGCTTGGTGGTGTGTGCCTGTAGTCCCAGCTACTCGGGAGGCTGAGGCAGGAGAATCTCTTGAACCCAGGAGGTGGAGGTTGTGGTGAGCTGAGATCATGCCACTACACTCCAGCCTGGGCAACAGAGTGAGACTCTGTCTCCAAAAAAAAAAAAAATAGTAATGCAAAATGGGGATATATTAGGCCGTTCTTACATTGCTATAAATAAATATCTGAGACTAGGTAATTTATAAAGAGAAGAAGTTTAATTGGCTCACGTTTCTAAAGGCATTACAGAAAGCATGGTGCTGGCATCTGCTTGGCTTCTAGGGAAGCCTTTGGAAGCCTACAATCATGGTGAGGGCGAAAGGGGAGCAGGCACGTCACATGGCAAAAGCAGGAGCAGGCAAAGTGGGGGAGGGTGCCACACACTTTTAAAGACCCGATCTCTTGTGAACACAGCGTGAGAGTTCACTTACCACCAAGAAGATGGCCCAAGCCATTCATGAGAGATCCACCCCAATGATCCAAACACTTCCCATGAGGCCCCCTGCCTCCAATACTGGGGATTACCTCTCAACACGAAATTTGGGTGGGCACAAATATCCAAACTCTTTTTTTTTTTTTTTTTTTGAGACAGAGTCTTGCTCTGTTGCCCGGGCTGGAGTGCAGTGGCGCCATCTCAGCTCACTGCAACCTTCACCTCCCAGGTTCAAGCGATTCTGCTCCGGCCTCCCAAAGTGCTGGGATTACAGGCATGAGCCATCGTGCCCGGCCAAACTCTATCAGAGGAAACTCCTAGTAACCCTTTTGCTTAATGTGTCTTAAGATGCATGAATTACAACTTATCTAGTTGATCAAAAGCTCATAAAGATGGCTGAAAATAGCTTTCCAGTTGGGGTCAGAAGACAAGTCCTTTTGCTGAGACTGAGGGGAGAAAATTTAGATTGAAGTTTAAAGTAAAGAAGACATTATATTTGAAATCAGACAGGACAGGCGCCGCAGCTCACGCCTGTAATCCCAGCACTTTGGGAGACCGAGGCGGGTGGATCACGAGGTCAGGAGATTGAGACCATCCAGGCTAATACCGTGAAACCCCGTCTCTACTAAAAAAAAAAAAAATACAAAAAAATTAGCCGGGCATGGTGGCAGGCGCCTGTAGTCCCAGGCTGAGGCAGGAGAATGGCGTGAACCCGGGAGGCAGAGCTTGCAGTGAGCAGAGATGCGCCACTGCACTCCAGCCTGGGCGACAGAGCAAGACTCCGTCTCAAAAAAAAAAAAAAAAAAAAAGAAATGAGACAAATGGGATAGGAAGCTGATCAAGGAGCTATAAAAGGCTTTCCAAGTGACTCAGGGCCTATTCGAGTTTGGAAGCCATGTTGTAGTGTGTTGCCCTTCTGTACAGAGTTGTGTGATTTGTTTCAACTGAGCCCAACTTCCCCTATATGAGTATGACAAAAAAAGAAAATGGATTCAAGGCCATCCCTCGTATTGTGGAGCACATGTAATATAAAGACTAGGGGAGGCGGGGTGCGGTGGCTCACGCCTGTAATCCCAGCACTTTGGGAGGCTGAGGTGGGTGGATCACTTGAGATCAGGAGTTTGAGATCAGCCTGGCCAACATGTTGAAACCCCATCTCTACTAAAAATACAAAAAATTAGCCGGGTGTGGTGGCGTGTGCCTGTAATGCCAGCTACTCAGGAGGCTGAGGCAGGAGAATCTCTTGAACCCAGGAGGCAGAGGTTGCAGTGAGCCGAGATCACACCACTGCACTCCAGCCTGGGCAATGGAACAAGACTCTGTCTCAAAAAAAAATAGACTAGGGAACAGGTAAGTTGAAGGAAATAGTGAGTTATTAAAGTGACAAGTGAGGTAATAAAAGCCCAGAGGAGAGATAGGGAGTGGGGTGTTTCAAGGTAGCAGCAGTGAGGGAGTGAGAAATAGAAGACCAGGAGATTGTGGTCAGAGGCCTGAATAATGGAGCTTAAGATGTCATAATCAAAGCAGTTCTGGGTGGTGACCAGGTCCAAGGTGACCCTGAGAGTGGATGCTATATAATTCCTAAATCTGTTTCTTTGGAGCCCCTAGATGACGGGGCAGCCTTTTAGCTTTTTGACTTAATCAATTATGCCAGAGCTGGAGGGAGGATTTATCACTACCTTTTAAAAGTAGAGAGAAACATATCTGCCCTTGCCATATATGCATTTGACTCCCAAGTAATCTAAATGTATACTGGTCACAATCATAAGATTTTCAGAATTATTTCATTCGCATTATTTTTCATGTATTTTACAATAAAGTTAATTCAAGCTAAAGTGACTAAATGCTGCAGGATGAAATTGGGCTCTTTTACAGTAATACATAATAAAATTAAGATGTGCTAATTATTATGTTGCAAAGAAAACATATATGTACTTCATTGATGTAAAAAGTACAAAGAAGTGCTCCTGTGGGCTTATTACAGATTAAATATATTAAATTAAATATAGATTAAATAGATTAAGTATAAATGGAGAAAAAGGAAGCAAAAAAGGCATTTAAGTGTAAGTTTTTATTCTACATAAAGCGTTTTCATTATTGTTTGCTTGGCTCAACCTCTTAATGGTAAAGCCACCAATTAGTTTTATGGTGCAAAAAAAGAGTGCTGCAATTAAAAAAGTATTCAAAAGGCCTTCCAAAAGTTCATAAAAAATGCATATTATGAAAAACTACGCATGAATTTCAAAATTTTTTTTCACTGAAACCAACTCATACTAACTTGTTTGTGTCTGAACAGGATCTAGTTTGAGGCACTAAGAAGGCTATCCAGTTTGATTTTCTCAAAATCCCAGTGAAAAAAATGGAAAAAAAAAAAAGAGTTCGAAAAGAGCCCCTATTGGAGCAAATTCTGCTAAAATGAAGCAAAAAGAAACATCAAATTTATGGTGAAGCTTGGGTGAAGAATGTTGGAATCACTGATGCCTTATCAAATGTTTATGGTGACAATGCCCCAAAGAAATCAGCAGTTTACAAGTGCATAACTCATGTTATTAATAAGAAGGGTTGAGACAATGTTGAAGATAAAGCCCACAGTGGCAGACCATCCATGTCAATTTTCAAGGAAAAAATAATCTTGTTCAAGCTGTAATTGAAAAGGACCAATGATTAACAGCACAAACAATAGCCAACACCATAGACATCGCAATTGGTTTGGCTTACGTAGTTCTGACTGAAAAATTAAAGTTGGCCAGGTGTGGTGGCTCACGCCTATAATCCCAGAGTGCTGGTGGCAAGTGGATCACCTGAGGTCAGGAGTTTGAGACCAGCCTGATCAGTAAGGTGAAACTCCGTCTCTACTAAAAATACAAAAATTTGCCGAGCGTGGTGGTATGTAACTGTAGTCCCAGCTACTGGGGAGGCTGAGACAGGAGAACTGCTTGAACTTGGGAGGCAGAGGTTGCAGTGAGCCGAGATCACACCACTGTACTACAGTCTGGGCAACAGAACAAGACTCCGTCTCAAAAAAAAAAAAAAAAAAATTAAAGTTGAGCAAACTTTCCACTCAATGGGTGCCAGAACTGTTGTGCTGAGATCAGCTGCAGACAAGAGTAGCGCTTTCAATGGAAATTTTAAATAAGTGGGATCAATATCCTGAAGGATTTCTTTGAAGAACTGTAACCAGAGATGAAACACAGCTTTACTAGTATGACCTTGAAGACAAAGCACGATCAAAGCAATGGCTGCTAAGAGGTTGAAGTGGTCCAGTCAAGGCAAGAGCAGACTGGTCAAGAGTAAAGGTCAGGCCGGGCATGGTGGCTCACGCCTGTAATCCCAGCACTTTGGGAGGCTGAGGTGGGTGGATCACGAGATCAGGAGTTCAAGACCAGCCTGGCCAAGATGGTGAAACCCCTGTCTCTATTAAAAATACAAAAAAAAAAAAGCCAGGCATGTTGATGGGCGCCTGTAATCCCAGCTACTTGGGAGGTTGAGGCAGAGAATTGCTTGAACCCTGGAGGCGGAGGTTGCAGTGAGCCGAGATCGTACCACTGCACTCCAGCTTGGGTGACAGAGTGAGACTCCATCTGAAAAAAAAAAAAAAAAAAAGAGTAAAGGTCATGGCAACAGTTTCCTGGGATCCTCAATGCATTTTGCTTGTTGACTTCCTGGGGGGCCAAAAGAATGACAACATTTATTTATTATGATAATGTTTAGAGATAGCTAAAGCTTTAGTAGAAAAATGCCTGGGAAAGCTTCACCAGAGAGTACTTCTCCACCACAACAATGCCTCCGCTCATTCCTCTCATCAAACATGGGCAATTTTGTGAGAGTTTTGATGGGAAATCTTTTTTTTTTTTTTTTTTGAGACGGAGTTTCGCTCTTGGTGCCCAGGCTGGAGTGCAATGGCATGATCTCGGCTCAGCGCAAACTCCACCTCCCAGGTTCAAGCAATTCTCCTGCCTCAGCCCCCTGAGTAGCTGGGATTACAGGCATGCACCACCATGCCCGGCTAATTTTGTATTTTTAGTAGAGACAAGGTTTCTTCATGTTGAGGCTGGTCTTGAACTCCTGACCTCCAGGTGATCAGCCCGCCTCAGCCTCCCAAAGTGCTGGGATTACAGGCGTGAGCCACCACACCCGGCCTTGATGGGAAATCTTTAGACATCCACCTTACAGTCCTGATTTGGCTCCTTCTGACTTGTTTTTGTTTCCTAATCTTCAACAATCTTAGGGCACCCATTTTCTTCAGTTAGTAAGGTAAAAAGACTGCATTGACATGGTTAAGTTCCCAGGACCCTCAGTTCTTTAGAGATGGACAAAGTGGCTGGTATCATCACTGATAAAAGTGTCTTGAATGTGATGGAGCTTATGTTGAGAAATAAAGTTTATATTTTTTATTTTTATCTTTTAATTCCATTTTTCTAAGAACTTTTTGCAGTCCACTCATATACACTGTTTGTTATACCTATTAAAAAGGTGAAAAATATTCAAAGAATGTTAAGGTTATTACAAAACCACAATGACAACCATAAGTAAACAATAATTTCCTTCACTATGTTTAGTGCATGAGTTTAGAAATCGGATAGAACAAATGAATATTTGCAAGTACGGCCAGAAGCACAGTTCTCATACCAATAAACCTAGATAAGTAGCTCATGGAAACGACTGGAACACTTACTAGCAGGAGGAAAAAAACATTTTAGAGCATTTCTAGGTGAAAGATTTTCTTGGGTTCATTTATAGCGAATCTGTATGGGGTTAGGTGTGGTTGTTAGGCTACAAAGAAGATCATTTTCCTTGGGGAACACAGTGATCTGAGGTGGTTGAAATGCCTAAAGGCAGCAAGTTAAAGAGACATAACTTTTCTTTATAGCCTTTGATTTCGGAAACTAAGGCTCAGAACAGATAGTTTATTTGAGCATACCTTGTTTTATTGCACTTCACTTTATTGTGCTTTGCAGATATTGTGCTTTTTACAAATTGAAGGTTTGTGGCCACGCTGTGTTGAGCAAGTCTTTACAAATTGAAGGTTTGTGGCCACGCTGTGTTGAGCAAGTCTTTACAAATTGAAGGTTTGTGGCAACGCTGTGTTGAGCAAGTCTAACAGTGCCATTTTTCCAACAGCATGTGCTCACTTCTTGTCTCTGTGTCACATTTTGGGAATCCTCACAATATTTTCAACCTTTTCATTATTATTATATCTGTAACGGTGATCTGTGATCAGTGATCTTTGATGTTACTATTGTAATTGTTTTGGGGTTCCAAGAACCTTGCCCATAGAAGGTGGGTGAACTTAATCGATAAATGTGTGTGTTCTGTTCGTTCTACCAACTGGCCATTCCCATCTTTCTTCCTCTCCTTGAGCCTCCCTATTCCTTGAGGCACAACAAAATTGAAATTAGGCCAATTAACCTACAATGGCCTCTAAGTGAAAGTGAAAGGAAGAGTTGCATTTTTCACTTTAAATCAAAAGCTAGACATAATGAAGCTTAGTGAGGAAGGCAGGTTGAAAGCCAAGACAGGCCAAAAACTAGGCCTTTTGCACCAGTTACCCAGGTGGTGACTGCAAAGAAAAAGTTATTGAAGGAAATTAAAAGTGCTACTCTAGTAAACACATGAATAAGAAAGCAAAACAGCCTTACTGCAGATAGGGAGAAAGTTTTAGTGGTCTAGGTAGATCAAATCAGCCACAACATTTACTTAAGCTAAAGTCTAATCCAGAGCAAGGCCCTAACTCTTTAATTTGATGAAGGCTGAGACAGGTGAGGAAGCTGCAAAAGAAAAGTTGAAAGCTAGCAGAGGTTGGTTCATGAGGTTTAAGGAAAGAAGCCATTTCCATAACATAAAGTGCAAAGTGAAGCAGCAAGTGCTGATGTAGAAACTGTAGCAAGTTTTCCAGAAGATCTAGCTAAGATGATTGATGAAAGGGACTACACTACACCCTAGATTTTCAATGTAGACAGAATAGATTTATATTGGGAGGAGATGCCATCTAGAACTTTCACAGCTAGAGAGACGTCAATGCCTGACTTCAAAGCTTCAAAGGATGGCTAAGGCTCTTGTTAGGGACTAATATAACTGATGACTGGGCAGAAGCCAATGCTCATTTACCATTCTGAAAATTCTAGCCCTTAAGAATTACGCTAAATTGATTCTTTCTGTGCTCTATCAATGGGACAACAAAGCGTGGATGACAGTGCATGTATTTATAACATAGCTTACTAAATATTTTAACCCCACTGTTGAGACTTAACTGCTCAGAAAAAAAAATCATTTCAAAATATTACTGTTCATTGACAATGCACCTGATCATCCAAGAGCTCTGATGGAGAGGTACAAGAAGATTAATGTTGTTTTCTTGCCTGCTAACAAAGTATCCATTCTGCAGCCCATGGATCAAGGAGTAATTTTGACTTGCAGGTTCTATTACTGAAGATAAATATATTTCATAAGGCTATATCTACTATGGATAGTGATTCCTCTGATGGATTAGGGCAAAGTAAATTGAAAATCTTCTGGGAAGGATTCACCATTCTACATGCCATTAAGAATGTGATTCATGGGATGAGGTCAAAATATCCACATTAGCAAGAGTTTGGAAGAAGTTGATTCCAGCTCTCATGGATGACTTTGAGGGATTTAAATCTTCAGTGGAGGAAGTCATTGCAGATATGGTAGAAATAGCAGGAGAACTAGAATGAAAAGTGGAGCCTGAAGATGTGACTTAATTGTCACAATCTCATGATCAAACTTGATTGGATGAGGAATTGCTTCTTATGGATGAGCAAAGAAAGTAATTGAGATGAAATCTACTTCTCCTGGTGAAGATGCTGTGAACGTTGTCAAGATGACAACAAAGGATTTAGACTATTATATAACTTAGTTGATAAAGCAGTGTCAGGGTTTGAGAGGACTGACTCCAATTTTTAAAGAAATTCCACTGCGAGTAAAATGCTATCTAACAGCATAGCATACTACAGAGAAATATTTCATGAAAGGAAGAGTCAATCAATACTGCAAAATTCATAGCTGTCTTATTTTAAGAAATTGCCACAACACCTCAACCTCCAGCAACCATCACTGTGATCAACCAGTAGCCATCAACATAGAGGCAAGACCCTTCACCAGCAAAAAATTACAGCTTGCTGAAGACTCATAATTGTTAGCATTTTTCAACAATAAAGTATTTTAAAATTAAGGTTTGTACTTTTTTTAGACATAATGCTACTTTACACTTAATAGACTACAGCGTAATGTAAACATAACTTTTATATGCACTGGGAACAAAAAATATTTTATCACTCGCTTTATTGCAGTGGTTTGGAACCAAAATTGCATTATCTCAGAGGTATGCTTGTACTTTGGATAAGGCAAAATCCTCTTATATAGACCCCAGTGTTTTAGTGCTCAAGAGTAAATAAATTAGAGTAGTCCTATGTAGAATTTGAATCCAGATCTCACTCTTGTACTTGAGTTAATCCATGCAGTCTTAGAGGCAGCATTTCCATCTCTCACTATGTCCTGACAATTTACCCCTAAATTTCTCTCAAACCCATCCTTTTTCCCTCAACTCCACCATCATCACCCTAGCCCAAGCTACCATCCTCTCTTGTCTGGATACTGCAATAATCTCCTAACCGTCTTATCAATTGCACTCCTTCCTTCCTACAGTTAGTTTTCTATAAGACAGCCAAAATGTAATCTTTAGGAAAAAATCAGATCATATAACTATGAGGGTGACCAGTCCCTTGGTTTGCCTGGGGCTGTTCCAATTTTAGCACTGAAAGTCTCACATCCCTCAGTCCTAGACAAACTGGGATGGTTGGGCGCCCTAGGATTCTGCTCAAAACCTGCCAGCACCTTCCAGTCATCCTTGGAATAAAACCCTTTATGATGGTCTGTGAGGCCCCATAGAGTGTATCTCTTGCCTTCCTCTCCAGCTCATCTCAGACTAGGCTCCCCTTGGACTCACCACTGTGGGTGCACTAGTTTTATCTTAATTTTGAGAATTCATTGTGGTCTTTTCCACCACATGGCCTTTGCCCTTCATTTCCCTTCAAAGGATGTACTTTCTTCCTCTCTTAGTTAACTCAGGTTCATCCTTCACATCCCAGCTTAACTGCAATTCACTACATTAGGTTCCTCTAGTACAAGCTCTCAGAATATTCTGTTCCTTTCCCTCAGGTCACGTGTCTCAGTTTGTCATTCTATAATTTTCCATTAGTAGTTTTATGTCTGACTCCCATACCAGCCTGTAAACTCTTTGAGTGTAAGAACCATGTGTGTTTTGTTTATCACTGTGGATTTGACTCCTAGAATGTGCCTGGCACATATAAAAAGGGGTTCAATAAATATCCACTTCAGTTCCACTGCTAATGTCACAGGTCAGACTTGAGATTTCTGAAGCATTTCCCTGCCTCTAATCTATTCACCTTCCAAATCATAATACCCACTAGTGTCATGGTAATCTTCTAGATGTGGATGTCCTGTACATTTCCACAGATATCACTGTGTCCCATATTGGTCTGCTGATCTGCCCTTGTATATGATTAGAAAAGGTAGATTTATTAGGAGTATACTATGCACCAGCACTGTGCTAAATACTTTATATATGTAATATAATTTGCACCTCACAATCACCCTTGAGGGACATTCTTCCTATTTTACATGCAAGGAGACAAAGGCTTAAAGAGATTAGGTAATTAATCCATTACCACATAGAGTTTGTAAGAGATGCAACCAGAATGGTACCTGATGTGTAAACCCTTGCATTTTTGTCTTTCAATTGCATGTTTTATTGGTTATAATTAGGCTTGGCTGTACATGACAAGAAAGTCCAAAGTACAATAGTGGCTTAAGTGAGATAGAAAATTACATCTCTCTCATGGTTTTCCTCTGGTATCTCCTGTTAGAGAGACCAGAGGAAAGCAGTTCAGGGTTAGGATGACCTGATCTTCAGGGATCCACACAAGTGTTGTTTGCTCTCCCTAGCTTGACTTCCACCTTCAGGTCCAAAATGGCTACGTGGGCTCCAGTTTCCTCATCCCTATTTAGTTAACGGGAAAAAGGAAGATGTGTCCCTCATCCTCTAAGGATACCTTGGAGAAGTCACAGCTGACACTTCTGTTTATATTTCATTGGCCAGATTATAGTCATATGATCAGATCTTACTGCGAAAGATGCTGGGAAATACAGTCCATGCTTTTGTTGTCCGTAGGCTGAGCTTAAAAAAAAAAATCCTCCTATAAGGAAGAAAGAAAGAATGGATATTAGGGGAAATAACAGCATCTGCAAAACACACCATAGAGCAGGTTCTACTTATGACTTTCAAAATTACCTACAATTTAGTTTCATCCTACATAATGTTCTAGTTTTCCACCTCTCAGTCATTTTAAACCATTGCCACAATGGGCCACTCACCTCTCTGTTTCCCAGACATATCAAACTCATTCTCGATTTTACTCTCCTTGCTTTTTCTCCTACTTGGGAGGGCTTCCTGTCAACCTACACAAATTCTACCCACACTTTACTGATTAGCTCATTTTAGAGGACGTTATCCTCTAAAAGTTTCCTCTATATTAGCTTTTTGTCCCCCAAATAG
Organism: Pongo pygmaeus; assembly: GCF_028885625.2. Taxonomy (NCBI): domain Eukaryota; kingdom Metazoa; phylum Chordata; class Mammalia; order Primates; family Hominidae; genus Pongo; species Pongo pygmaeus. Next base: position 37,554,148 of record NC_072373.2, read on the forward strand.
AATGGAAGAAGCAAAGTTGTGGGTACATAGCAAGCACCTAATAAATACTTATTGATTAATATATAAAATAGCCTTACTTAACTCCTTTAATTCTTACGTGGAACACTGCTTTATTCAGGATTTTTCAGTGTTAGTTTACACCAGAGGACTTGTGTAGTCCCTCTCCCCCTCTCTTGTGAAAATATAGGCACCTAATGAATATTTATTAAGTACATGTTTGGTTTTATTTTATTGTTTTTGGAGACAGGTTCTCCCTCTGTTGCCCAAGCTGGACTGCAGTGGTGCAATCACGGCTCACCGCAACCTCAAATTCCTAGGCTCAAACACTCCTCCTGCTTCAGCCTCCCCAGTATCTGGGACTACAGGTGCATGTCACCATGCTGAGCTAATTTTTTGTAGAGACAGGATTTCACTACGTTGCTTAGGCTGTTCTCAAACTCTTGGCCTCTCAAAGTGCTGGGATTACAGGTGTGAGCCACCACACTCCACCATTAAGTACATGTTGAAAGCCCCCATTGCTCCAGGTTATCCGCTTAGAGCTCTCACTTGGTTTCAATTTCTGAATTGATGTGGTGGTACTTGCTGTATTGTAGGGCACTACTTCTCAAACTTTATATGCATACAGATCACCTAGGAATCTATTAAAATGCAGATTCTGATTCAGGAGATCCAGGGTGGAGCCTGAGATTCTGTATTTCTAAAATATCCTAGGTGGGGCTGGGTGCAGTCGCTCATGCCTGTAATCCCAGCACTTTGGGAGGCCAAGGCAGGAAGATCGCTTGAGGCTAGGAGTTTGAGATCAGTTTGGGCAACATAGCAAAACCCTGCCTCTACCAAAAAACAACAACAACAACAACAAAAAAAAACACGCAAATTAGCCACACGTGGTGTGTGTGTGTCTGTTGTCCCAGATACTTGGGAGGCTGAGGTGGGAGGATCACCTGAGCCCAGGAGGCAGAGGTTGCAGTAAGCTGAGATCACACCACTGTACTCCAGTACACCACTGGATAACAGAGTGAAACCCTGTCTCAATAAATAAATAAACATAAATATAAATAAATAAAAACTAAATAAAATAAAATATCCAAGGTGATGCCAATGTTGGCAGATGTAAATAGCAAGGCTGTGGAGATCCTCAGATTATCTGCCCCAGATCACATGAAGATTCATTTTAAAGCAAAAGATCCCTGGATCTCACTTCAGACCTATGGGATCAGAATATCTGAGATGGGAGCCCAGAATCTGCATTTTAACAAATTCTCTAGCAGATCCTCATATACACTAACATCTGAGTTTAAAAAGAACCCTAGATGATTTTTATGATTAGGCCTGTTTATGAGTAGGCAGCTTTTTGAAATAATGCCATTCAGTTCAGCATAACATGGAGTAACTGAAACTAGCAAAACTTAAGAAATTGAACAATGTATTAATATAACTTGAATCATTCTAAGCTTTTTAAAATCCCATACTTTAAGCTGCAGCATTTTAGCATCACTCTTTTGCCCATAGCTTTGTTTGATTCATAGCACTTAGAGCAGGAGAACCTCCCCTGCCCAACTTTGGGATTTCTCATGGCTGTAGGCTTGCCAGCAGCTGGTTCCAAATAATTCAGATCTCTACTTCAGCTTATGCTTTGAAGATAAAATTTAAGAGAAACAAAAGGTTTGAAATTGTGTTTCATAAAATATTTCTTGAAGACATTTCAAGAGAAAATCACTTGTAAAGAAATTCTTTCCTTAACCTTATTCTTATTTCTTTTAACCAATAAGTACCTGCTTACTTAAGGGAGTTATTGATAGCGTCTAACAAGATTGTGTGTGTGTGTGTGTGTGTGTGTGTGTGTGTGTGTGAAAGAACTTTGTCAACTGAAAAGCGCTGGAGAAATGCAAGGTGGCATGACTTTCATTACAACAGAGTATTAGCCAATAGGCTTAGCCCCAAAATGATAAATTAATCTTAAACATACAGTTGGAGTAGGAACAGAGTGAAAAGTTCTGCTCAAATCCCTTATGATTTAAGCTGATGCGATGAGAAGCATGGAAAGAGCCAAGCTACACTACAGAAGGCTTGGATAAGAGGGGGAAATTTAACCCAGGTAAGGACAACTAATATGGTTTAGAGGAAACATTAAACACCACTATCAACCCTGAATGTCTTGTTAATCTCTGATACATCAGATCATCAGGGAATAGGTAGAGCAGATCAAAACGTGGGGAGGGAGGGGAGCAGGGAGGCTGGATCTCCGTAACCTAAGGGACTGTATGGGGACCCAGGAGTCAGGAGACCACACATAGGGCCACTAACCATTTGCCAGGACTGAGGAATTTCCTGGGATGCGGGACTTTCAATAGTAAAACTATGGGTAAAGTCCTGGGTAAGCCAGGATGAGCTGGTCACCTCGATACCATGCCATCTTGATTTCTGGTCTACTCATGATGAACAAGCTGCATAAGTTCTCCACAACTTCTTTTCCTCATTCATAAGTGGAATTATTCTGTGTTCCTTTCCTTCCTTCCTTATTTATTTATTTCTTTTTTTTTTGAGAGAGATTTGAGAGAAGAGTCTTGCTCTGTCGCCCAGGCTGGAGTGCAGTGGCATGATCTTGGCTCACTGCAACCTCCACCTCCCAGGTTCAAGCAGTTCTCATGCCTCAGCCTTCTGAGTATCTGGGATTACAGGCATGTGCCACCACATCTGGCTAATTTTTGTATTTTTAGTAGAGATGGGGTTCACCATGTTGCCCAGGCTGATTTCGAACTCCTGGACTCAAATGATTTGCCCACCTCAGCCTCTCAAAGTGTTGGGATTACAGGCGTGAGCCACCACATCCCGCCCTGTCTTCCTTTTCTGCAAAAAAAAAAAAAATAAAATAATAATAATAATAATAATTCCTTTCTCTTGTCAAATATCACTAAATTACACCACCCCAACACTAGAACAAAGATGTTCCAATTTTTTTTTTTAATTTGTGGGGGCCCAGGCACGGTGGCTCATGCCTGTAATCCCAGCACTTAGGGAGGCTGAGGCGGGTGGACACGAGGTCAGGAGATCAAGACCATCCTGGCTAACAGGGTGAAACCCTGTCTCTACTAAAAATACCAAAAAATTAGCCAGGCGTGGTGGCGGATGCCTGTAGTCCCAGTTACTCAGGAGGCTGAGGCAGGAGAATGGCGTGAACCCAGGAGGCAGAGCTTGCAGTGAGCCAATATTGTACCATTGCACTCCAGCCTGGGCGACAGAGCAAGACTCTGTCTCAAAAAAAAAAAAAAAAAAAAAAAAAATTTGTGGGGAAATCCAGAAACCTAGGTACTTATGAGATAAAAGTTTCCAGAAGAAGTTAGGGGCTTGCTGTCAATGAAGTTGACTTGAAGTTGACTTGAAGTTACAACATGAAAGAAAGCTTGAGATGTGAGATTCAGTGGTCTCCTGGAGATGCAGGTGAGGACAGAGGAAGAGGGTAGAAATCAGGGCAAATAGCTTAATCTCCCCATTTGTACAACGTGGGTAACAATAAGGTCCTTTTAAAGTCGTTGTGGGCTAGGCGCGGTGGCTCATGCCTGTAATCCCAGAACTTTGGGAGGCTGAGGCAGGTGGAGCTCCTGAGTTCAGGTGTTCAAGGCCAGCCTGGGCAACATGGCAAAACCCTGTCTCTACAAAAAATACAAAAAAAATTAGCTGGCCGTGGTGGCATGCATCTGCAGTCCCAGCTACTTGGGAGGCTGAAGTGGGAGGATAGCTTGAGACTGGGAGGTGGAGGTTGCAGTGAGCCGGAGATCAGGCCACGGCACTCCAGTATGGGAGACAGAACGAGATCCTGTCTCAAAAAAAAACAAAAAGTCATCGTGAAGATTAAATGAATTAATGTATGTAAAGCACCAAGAACATGGATTGTTGAAAGTGATCAATAAGTGCCAGTAATTATTATTATTTTAACATAATATTTTGAATCTTATGTTATGAAAATGCAAGTTTAATCTGAACTATGTCTTTTTTTTTTGAATTTGCTTTTTTTTGACATTTAAAAATTCTATTCTAAATGTTAGGATTCTTTTTTTTTATTATACTTTAAGTTTTAGGGTACATGTGCACAACGTGCAGGTTTGTTACATATGTATACTTGTGCCATGTTGCTGTGCTGCACCCATTAACTCGTCATTTAACATTAGGTATATCTCCTAATGCTATCCCTCCCCCCTCCCCCCACCCCACAACAGTCCCCGGTGTGTGATGTTCCCCTTCCTGTGTCCATGTGTTCTCATTGTTCAATTCCCACCTATGAGTGAGTGAACTATGTCTTATTCATAGGTGTACTATGTGATTTTGTAGATTCTGTGAGTAGAAGAACTTGCCAAAATATCCTTCTCCAAAACATCTTACAAATATACTCATCCATTACAATACCTGATAATCTGCCAGCAAAAATACGTTAAGGCTTTGGGGGTTTTAGTTTCTTTATAAAATACTAATGCTTTAGGAAGAGTGTTCTCTCTTCCATTTTTTAGCCATAAGCCCCTTGTCATGGATTAGCTGACCACACCAGGAAGGGGAGATAAGGACTGAGCCAACAAAACACAACATTGGACAGGTGAGAAAGAAGGTTCTAGCTTAGAGTATTATCTGTTTGGGGAGCAGGGGGAGGCCTCATGTGGAGTCTTCAGGGCCTTTTGGAAACTAAGGATAATTTTAGTCTTAAGAAGGGAAAAGAGAAGCTAGCTGAACAGGAGAGGAGCGTGGAGGAGACACAATTGTTTACTTTATAGTATTGTTTAGGGTCAATCATGTTAATAAAAAGAGTTGCTGAAATGGCTGAGAGTTGCAGTCAAGTCTGGATGATTTTTTTTTTCTTTGAGACAGAGTCTTGCTCTGTCGCCCAGGGTAAAGTGCAGTGGCATGATCTAGGCTTACTGCAACCTCTGTCTCCCAGGTTCAAGCAATTCTCGTGCCTCAGCCTCCCGAGTAGCTGGGATTACAGGCAGGCGCCATCATGCCCGGCTAATTTTTGTATTCTTAGTAGAGACAGGTTTTCGCCATGTTGGCCAGGCTGGTCTTGAACTTCTGACCTCAAGTGATCTGCCTGCCTCAGCCTCCCAAAGTGTTAGAATTACAGGCGTGAGCCACCACACTCAGCCAAGTGTGGATGATTTGGCTCACCCTGTCTAAAAAATTTTAAGGTTGTAAGCCCTGGAGCATTTTATATAAAATAATTATTGACATGAATATAGAAGAGAACATCCATATATATTTCCATTTTTTGTTTGAAGTTAAAGCTGACAACAGTCAGAATGCATGACTCTTTTGGGCTGCTGATTTCAAGCCTGCAACTGTTTCCTAGTAATGTAGGGGGCCTGTGCCAAGTCATTGAAGGTTATTGCTGGTAGGGCTTCTCCCTAGACAGGAAATAGTTCACTGGAGCTTTAGTGCAGAAACCAACACAGGTAGGTAAAATATTTTTATAATTGCCACTAGGAAAAAGAGAGGGCCCAGGGGGTACTCTTCTGCCCAAGGGAACCTCTCCCTGGTTATAACCTAATTTGTTGTGTGTATGTGGACTAGATGGGTGGAATTCAACCTTCTAAGGTATTGTGGTTAGATTGCTTTCAAATGACTGGCGATTCCAAGAAATGTAAGAAATCCTCTTTCTTTTTCTCTTGTGGTTCAAATGTGGGCTTTTGAAACAGAAATAATAATGTCTGTGGCTATAGGGTGGGGTCTGTTCGTTTCCCTCTTTTCTCTATTGGGGTGTACATGAAGGTGTTGAAATTGTTGGCTTCATGTTTGTGTTTTGATAAAGATGGCTCTAAGGTAGCAGGATAGGGGACTAGAAGCTAACTAGTCATTGAAGAAGATCCTTGTTTTCCACAGAACAGTCTACCCTGGAGAACTGGCTGTTCCAATCTTCCTGTTACAGTCACTCAGAGCATTCATACATCTCTCTGTCCATGGTGCAATAAAATAGGCTATGGAAAAATCTCAGGAGGCTTCCTAAGTGGTTGAAAGGAGGCAGGGCAAAAAAATTGTAGTATAGGCAAGAGGAAGGTAAAACTAACTAAAACGAACTTCGAAATGCAAGAAATAAACACAAACATCATCTGAAATTGTTCCCTTAAGAAGTCAGCCCTAACAGTTTCTTATCTATTATAGGAACTGAATTATCTTGAACTGTGATATTGTGGTCAGAAAGTTAAGAAGATAACCCCTCTCCTACACTCTTGGCACAAAACCAGGGCATATCTATACCTGGAACATAATGTGTTGTACTGTTTGTTGAGTTTCAAGAAAAGTCTAATGAGGTTAGAAGCAGTTAATAGGAGGATATCTGAAAAGATCAAGGAGATTAGGTCTTCCCTACTCCTTCCATAAGGAGATACTGAAATGGCAGAATTCTGCAATGAGAGATGGTGATCAGCAAGCCGAGGGGACAGGCCTCAGAAGAAACCAGACCTCCCCACACTTTGATGTCTGACCTTGGCCTTCAGAACTTCGAGAAAATAAGTTTCTGTTGTTTAAGCCACCCAGTTTGCACTATTTTGTTATGGCAGCTCTAGCTGACTAACACACATGAGAACACATATGATCAAGTGATTTAAAATTATGAAGGGTCTAGAAGAGAATGTGATCATCTCAGAATACCTCTAAGTCAGGGCTTCTTAAAGCAAGGTCTGCATACTACTTGCATCAGAATCACCTATGACGCTTTTTAAAAAGCAGGTTCTCAGGTCCACTGGACCTAGATTATTAAAATGTTCTGGTATGATGCCTAAGAATCTGTCTCTTTGGTAGACACTTCAAGTGTTGTTTTTGTACACTAAAGAGCCAGAGTCCTGCCCAATCTCTGGCTCTTTTCTGAGCCTGAAAATGAATTCTGGGCCTGGTACTAATTGCATTTCATCAAGTGCTGCTGTGTCTGGTCCTCTGGCAGATGGTCCCTGATCCAGGAATCACGTGTAAATCCCATCGTAGGTTCTCTCTCTCCAGGTGTCCGCCAACGTTTACGCAGCATGTGGGAAAGCTGAATTGGATGGACCAGATGGAATCCTTAGAGTTTATTCTTGATTGTGGAAATAAATATGTGCCTCACCTATCTTACTTAAGAATATAATGACATATTTTGAATAATAAAGTATATATATTATCTCTTTCATGAGATTTATTTAAAGATCTTACTACCTTGTCAATAAAAAGAGAATGCAAGGAATAGAATGGGGCATATCTTTCCTTCACCTGTGGACCTAAGAGGAACTGAAATTAGAGAAAGTTGAGAGTCCAAAGCAAACGCTGTGATGAACATTTTCAAAATAGGCAGAATAGGTGGCATTCTGATTCCAATATGGCAGTTCCCTAGGGAGTGTAAAATCTGCCCTGCCCCATCCCCTCCATTTACAAATGTGCTTGAGGGACATAAGGTTTTATAAACAGGGTTTTTAAAAACTAAAATTTAGGAAGATCATTTAAGAATGCTCAAGGGGGGTAGGTCAATGGACTATTTCTCTATTTTCCTTCGGGTGGTCCAGCCTTTGAACCAGAAAGCAGCTATAGTATCCCAAGTGACAGGGTCTGTCTAGGAGTTCCCATGGCCACCGTTTTTTGTGTTTTCGGTTTTTCTTTTTATGGCGGTGGGGGGGGGGGGGGGGCGGGTCGAGTGAGTACTTAATTCTAGGCACTTGGCTGTTTTTTCCTTCTTGACTAACCAGATTTCAGTTTCTCTGTGTAGACCATTCATTCCCACTGAGTTTCTTGGTGGGATGGTGGGGGCGGGGGCGATGAATGGGAAAGTGGAATTGCCATTAATGTTCCAGCTGCTTTCCTGAAACAAGACTTTTGACCGTAAAAAGAATGAATTTGAAACTCTAGACAATAATACACTGCAGAGGTTAAGAAGAAAAGCCATGAGTGCAGCCGGGTTTCATTAAGAATGAAAAGTGAACATTTAGCCGTCAAGGAGACAGGTTCCTAGTTTGGGCAGAAAAGAGAGCCCTAACAATGAAAGGCAGCCGTGTTGGCTGAAAAGGGGCTCTCAACTGAAACCAAGGCACTCCTGGGGTGTGAGGATGGGTGTTCATTCCTAGACCTTTCCGAGCGGCCCTTTCCCTCAGTATGTTCTGGACTCATTGAGGTCTTGGCCCAGCGTCCAGGTAGCCCCGAGGGCCTCGACTCGCTGGCGCAGGGTAGGGGGCGCGGGCCAGGAGGGGCAAGCGGGCCAGGCAGCGGCGGCCGCGCTTTCATTAGAGGGCGCTGTGGGGGCGGCTCCGCCGCAGTCCCGACTCCCGCCGCTTCCTCCCGCCGCCCCTCCCAGCCAGTCCCGGCGAACGCGGCCGGGCCCTTGGGGACCGAGTCTCGGCGCCGCCGGGGAACGGGCGCGGGCCACGCCACAGCCGGAGCGGGGCAAGGCCCCGCCGCCGCCTTCTTCCGCCGGCCCCGCCGCCGGCCATGCATTCTTCCGGCTCCTCTGACTCCCAAAGCCCCGGCCGGGGCCCGGCCAGCCCGAGGTAACCCCCGGCTCGGCGGTCGCAGGCCCCGGAGCGGCAGCGGAGCCGGGCCAGGGGAGGCGCTGGGGGCGGGGAAGGGGGTGTCGTCGTCGCGTGGCCCGGGGAGGCGGCAGCGGCCTGAGGGACAAGGGCGCGGTAGGCCCCGGGGAGGAGGCGGGGGCGCGGGGCATCCGCCCGCCTCCCCGGGACCCGCCCCGGTGACAGGTCCGGCCTGAGTCCCCGCCGTCCCTCTGTCCGCAGGCAGCCGCGAGGGGAGTAGGGCGCCAGCGCGCTCGCTCGCGCCGCGCCTCGGGCCGCCTGGGCCGCCACCGCGTCCATGACCGCGACCCCTCGGCGGGGGACACCCGCCCCCGCGCTCCGCAGCCGCCCGCCGTCCGCGCCCGCCGAGGTGAGCCCGGCGCGCGGGCCGCGCCCGCCGCCACGACCCTTCCACATCCGCGGAAACCGCTGCAGGCTCTACTGGCTCCCCGCGCTGCGGTCGCCTCTTCTCTGCTCCTTTCATCATCCCCCGCTTCCCTGCCCTCTGGTCGGAAATCCCATTCTCTTCATCCCCAGTTCCTCGGCTTTTACCTCTTTCTGGCTTTTGCTCCCCTCCCCCTACTCCTGTCCTTCCTCTTTTTCGCCTTATAACCCCCTACTTTCTTCCTCTCACCTTGTAAGCTTTTTTTCTAGGCCCCCCATTTTTTTCTTAAAAAAAAAAGAGAAACAAAAACCCTTTTGCTACAAATGAGAATTTTGAGGGTAACTCTTCGCTAGAGCCAGAGACCTTTTAAAGGAATGCATCAGTGTGCAGGAATCCTGGTGGTGAGCAGACTGAGGTCCTCAGTATCTGGGAAATCTTATTGAGAGGACCCTGTTTCGGTCATGTCACTCGTGTCTTCAGTTTGGAGATCCTGAGGTTGTCTGAAGCGAGTGGATCTATTTTTCTAAGTCCAATAGACGACCGCAGTGAGACACGGTGCGGGGACGGCCACCGATTACTGAATGGGAATTGTGTTATCATTTGCTAAATATATTGTGACATACTTCGTGCCTCGGTGAACAGCTCCCTTGACCTTGTGCAGCTCCTCCTCCCTCGCTCTCTTTCCCCCCCTGGAATTTCCCCTGAGAGATCACCGAGGTACTACACCCGGAAAGCTTCGACCCTCGCTGTTTTATTTTGTGCTGGGGGCGATTTCTATGTTGGTGACTGTTTAGATATATTTAGTGAATTTTCCTTTTTAAGTGAATTTTTCTTTCACCCCAGAAAGACAGGACGGAGTCCAATGTGAGGATGGCTATGACTTTGGAAGAAGCTCCGTGGCTGGGCTGGCTCTTGGTGAAAGCACTGATGAGGTTTGCCTTCATGGTCGTCAACAACCTGGTTGCTATTCCATCCTACATCTGCTATGTAATTATACTTCAGCCCCTTCGAGTGCTGGACAGTAAGCGGTTCTGGTATATCGAAGGAATCATGTATAAATGGCTTTTAGGAATGGTGGCTTCCTGGGGATGGTATGCTGGATATACAGGTAAGAGTGAGAACACTTTTCTTTAATGCATAAGAAAAAATTTGTCAGGAACCATGATTAAATATATATTACACTTTAGGTTGAGGATGCTTTCATGTCTTCACTATTGAAAAAAATAAAAAGAAAATAGTTCTATTGGGTTTCTCTTCAGAATCTCAGGAAGACTGATGTTTTCAGAAGTATAATTTCATAATTATGTATTGGTAAATTTCTTAGTGTTTTTATTGTGATTGACATACATTTATTAAAACTGGTCTGCAAAAGCTCTGGTAGAGGAATAGGAGTGCGTTGTATAGGACTCAAGAGCTTATAAAGTGAAGATTTAAGATATTTCATCTATTTCATGGAAGATGCCCATAAACATTGGAAATTTAGAAAAACAATGGAACCATATTTGTGCTAAGATAGTTTAATAAGTTTCTTCATCATTTAATGTGATATTTTACTGTTATCCTTTTGAGCAAGCAAAAATGTCTTTCTTTTAGGTATGTTTCTTTTGTTTATTAGAATCTATATTTTATCTCATAAATCTGAGAGTATTAAATACAAAAAAGTTAAGTTTGTTAAGCTAATTTATCTTCTGAGCGTCTTTAAATAGATTGTGATTTCTGCCTTTAAATTGCATTTGGGGAAGCAAGAGTAACACTATTCAGAAGTGGACTTTTATAGAACTAAATGAGAAGTGTTTATTTTCTGAGACAAACCTTATATGCTTTGAGAACTTATGCCCTTGCTGTGAAAATTCTGTATCGTTTATTGTATTTATTTGATTTTTTTCCCTTAAGAATTAAGATAATGAAAAAAATCATAGAGGTTTTTAGCACTTGTCAGATGTGGAGGCTTTTAGCACAGAAATTCCTACCTGATAGGCAGGCTCCTTGGAGATCATGCAGATGCTGTGGTCAGTAGAGGCTGTAGTTCATAGCTTGGCAGAGTGAGGAGGGGTACTCCCAGGGTCAAGCAGTATGGCAGTTCTCCATTTGAAATTCTGTCTCCCTCTTTCCTGCCCAGGCTGCACCTGCACATTTTATCCACATACACAAGAGAAGGACTGATAGTATACAGCTTTTATGGAGTCTGACAGACTCTTGCTATGTCTGAGTATTCTCAGTTGCCCCAGATGAAGCCTTTTCTCCTTCAGGCAGTGGCATTTATTATTATGCAAGAGCTGAAGCGCCTGGGATAGTGTATGCATTGCTTCCTTGTCGTCTGTCTTGTTGAGATTCCAATGCTTTTTGGATATAGTAGGTGAGCTTCTAGCCCTTTTTTAGGACTTGGTGGTAGCAATAGCAGTGGTAGAGAAAAAATGAAGTTCTAGTCTGTGGTGCTGAATTCTTACCTGAATTGTACTGCTGTCTTAGAGTTGCTTGGCTTGGTATAGTTTGAGCGTTCCCAAATATATGTTATATGGTACTAGTGACTTTATTCTTGTATAGTATACTTAAGTTTGCTTGTTTTAAATTAGCTTATAGTATTTTCAGAAACCCGTTCTAGAAGTTCATTCTGCTTAACAAAGAAATTACTGAAATGTTTGTGCTTGTGTTTAGTGTATTTAATTGTTAGCATGGTGGGAAGGTAAAATTAATTTGGCATTGACCTTGAGATTAGGAGTGCAGTGGTGCTGCTTGAAGTCAAAGTTAGTTGTCCTATGGCCATAGCATAGCTGCAATGTATTTTTAAGCATGTTTTCTTGGGGTGTCTCTTCCTTGCTGACTATAGAACTGTGTAATTTCTTTTGCCACCTGCTTGGAATGTGGTCTTGGCATGATCTGCATATTTTAGTCTCTCTGAAGCATCTGCTCTTCTTCAGGCTACTGAATTTTGACAATTTGATCAGTTTGTCTCATTTAAATATAGACTGTTTTAATGTATATATTTTAAAAGGTTTTCCTATAGGTAGAATACTTGATTTCAGAGAGCCTGGTCATAGTCTGATCATAACAGAAAATAGTCAAGAAGTCAAACAAATGTAGGAATGAATTTGGTTGAAAGCCTCAGCTGAGTTTAAAGAAGCACATCTAAGGAGAGGCTGATGAACAGGTGTACCCATAAAATAATCTCAGAGGTTATATTGCCTTTCTTTAGATAATGTATTTCACTTCTTCCCTTTACATCAATAGGAGGGTGGGCTTGTGAAGAAGTTCTTTTTTCCCTATGCGCAAGTTTCACAGATGGAAAATTGAACATTGCCAAAGGAATTCTGCTCAGCAGATTAAGTATGTTCGTGTTTTAGAATAAAAATTGCCAAAACTTCGTTGAGAAACCACTTATGAGGAAACCTTAAATACTAATTAGGAAGCTAAAAATTGAATATTGGTATATTGGTATAGAATATATATATAATTTTTTTTTTCCAAATTATGACATTCCGTGTAATATGAGTGAATTATTCAGCTCTGCTGATGAGGACTTATGCTGATTATCTAACCTACACAGCCCCATATAGTAGCCGCTGGCTGCATGTCACTGTTTACATTTAAATTAATTAAAATGAAATAAAATTTAGCATTTAGCTCCTCAGTCACACCAACCACATTTCAAGTGCTCAGTACTAGGTGGCTAGTGGCTACTGTATGGACAGTGCAGATACAGAACACTTCTGTCATCACAGCAAGTACTATTGGACAAAGCTGATATAGTAAGCATGGTTTTCTTTTCTTAGGAAAACTAAATTTTATTTTTATTAAAAAATCTTTCCTTAGTTCTAAACGGATGTCTTTTGTGAAAGACAAGAAGATTTATTAAATTTTATTAAACTGTCTCTTAACTCATCACAAAAATGAGCCCTTTAAATTCATACATGCTTCTTGGATGAGGAATGGTGAGGCCAGTAAGCCCAAGAACTTAAATGAACATTCTTGTACTTTAGTTTGCATTCTCAGAGCTGGGGAACTGTCTGTAGACACAGAAGATGGAAAAGGGATTTTCTGGTTTGTTTCTGACTTTAAGTTACATATTTTAAAAAGTACTCTGAAGACACTGGGGTTTGTTCATCCCCGGCTTGCTACTAAAGTAGTAATGATTGTTGTTTTCACGTTTTCCTTTTTTTTTTTTTTTGAGATGAAGTCTTGCTCTGTTGCCCAGGCCAGAGTGCAATGGTGCAGTCTCAGCTGACTGCAACCTCCACCTCCTGGGTTCAAGCGATTCTCCTGCCTCAGCCTTCTGAGTAGCTGGGACTACAGGCGTGTGCCACCACACCCAGCTAATTTTTGTATTTTTAGTGGGGATGGGGGTTTCACTATGTTGGCCAGGCTGGTCTCGAACTCCTGACTTTGTGATCCGCCCACGTTGGCCTCCCAGAGTGCTGGGATTACAGGCGTGAGCCACCGCACCTGGCCTGTTTTTACATTTTCTTTAGTAGGAAGTGCTGTACAGATATCTCATGTTGAGGAAACGTTTTATATTGCCTTTGTCTTAATATTTCAAGGGCAAACCAAAAGAGATACTAGCTTAACTAATGATCCACTTCAGCATGCTTTATGTGAATCTAGGTTAAATCAGTACCTAACCCCCTGGAGTTTAAGTGACGATTGGTAAATTCCAGAGAAAGATTTCATACCAAACAAAATGTATTCTATTTATTTAAAATAGTTTATTTTTATTTTCATTTACTTATTTTAATAAAGGAATTGTCATCCAAACACATTTAATTAAAGTCTCAGCCAGGCACAGTGGCTTATGCCTGTAATCTCAACAACTTGGGAAGCTGAGGTGGGAGAATCACATGAGCCCAGGAGTTCGAGGTTACAGTGAGCTGTGATCATGCCACTGCACTCCAATCTGGGCGACAGAAACCTATCTCAAAAGAAAAAAAAAAAAAGACTATGCATGAAATACTTTAAAAATATTTATTGTTAATATAAACTCCAGAATTTTAATTTTTATATAGGGTGAGAGAGAGTCATGGGCCAAAGTCTGGCTGGAAGGGAGCTGGGGTGCCAGGGGACTTTGCTGCCAAGCTGTTTTTACGTAGCAAACAGTTTTCCTTAAATTGGGCATTATTTGGGGGGGCTTTAGGGAAAGCTGATGGAGATTATGTTTAGTTACCTCCTACTCCCCAACTGACAGCTGCCATGTCTTTCTGGGTTATGTGATTATTTGATAGTGTCCTGCTTTTTGGGGAGGGATACATATTCATTGTGTGACAAAAAGTAATTTTTAGGAATTATTTCTGACTTTGAAATTCTACAGAAAGTTTCAAAAATGTATTTCGAGAGCAATATCTTGTAACCTTCGAGCCATAAAACCAATTTAGTATGTGAAGATGAACATTTTAAGAATGTGAAATAAAATAGAATTCAATAGAATATATCAGAAATGCATGTGTTTATACTGAGTAGTGCTTCAGAATATGTTTTTTACTATGAGTGCAGTCAATATTTGAGAGGCATTGTTCTAGTGGAAAGAGCACTGGGATTTTGGAAAACTCTGGGAGTCAGTGGTCTAGCTTTAACTTTAAATCTGTTCTCACTGGTAGGGGTGAGATCCTTACCTACTCTGGGCCCACTGGATGGATCTTCCTTATAACCCTAGGGTCTGATTTGTTACCTGATGCTCACAGAGTACTCAATAAGTGTCTAGCTCTTGAATGATCCTTTTTTGTTTTTTTGCGAGACAGTCTCACCCTATTGCCCAGCCAGGAGTAGTATAGTGGCGCAGTCTTGGCTCATGACAACCTCTCTCTCTCAGGTTCAAGTGATTCTCATGCGTCAGAGTCCCAAGTAGCTGGGATTACAGGTATCCACCACCGTGCCTGGCTAATTTTGTATTGTTAGTAGAGACAAGGTTTCACCATGTTGGCCAGGCTGGTCTTGAACTCCTGACCTCAAGTGATCTGCCCGCCTTGGCTCCCACAGTGCTGGGATTACAGGCGTGGTGAGCCACTGCACCGGGTTGAATGTTCTCTTTTTCCTTTCCTGGTTCTGAGATTCCCTAGGTGCCTACCTTCCTGAAAGGTCTATTATCAAGGTCATTGCAGTCCATAAAATATGAAACCTTGAATCACATCATGTTTAATATATATAATCTCTTACAATACCACATTTGTTAATTTTTTTTTTTTTTTTTGAGAGACAGATTCTCACTCTATTGCCCAGGCTAGAGTATGGTGGCTAGATCTTAGCTCACTGCAGCCTTGAACTCCTGGACTCAAAAGCGATTCTCCTGCCTCAGCGTTTCAAGTAGCTGTGACTATAAGTGTGCATCACCGTGCCTGGCTAATTTTAAAAAAAGTTTTTGTAGGGATGAGATCTTGCTGTTGACCAGGCTGGTTTTGAACTCCTGGTTTCAAGGGCTGCTCCTTCCTTGACCTCTGAAAATGCTGGGATTATAGGAATGAGCCACCATGCCTGGCCACATTTACTAATTTAACACACCTTTATTGAACTTCAGTTATCTGTGGGAACAGGTACCCTGGAGGTAACTGATAGGCACAAGACGTAATCAATGACTTTAAGGAGCTCACAGCAGCCTTGGTGGGGAGACTGCACCAACAATGAAAATATACAGGGGTACAAGGGGAGGTAAAAGGAGGGGCTCCTGATCTAGCATCAGTGGTAGGTGGTGACAGGGAGGGAATAGGGGACTTAGGGAGAGGCTTTGAAGGAATTTGAATTCCTTTGAATTCTTAGTAATCATAATTCATTTAAGAGATGCAATATGTATCTTTGTGGTGATTATATTGGCTAAGATTTATTGAAAAATAAACCAGGCAGTGACCAAAGTGCTTCAGTCACTTAATGCTCACAATAATTTTATCAGGGTGGTACTGTTATCACTTCTCCTTTTGTTATAGATGTTGAAATTGAAAGAGGTTTCACAGTTACTTCCCCAGAAGCATTAACTGAATTGATGTTGCTACAAGTTGATTTTTGTATTTGAAGAGCCAATATTGACCTTTAGATAATGTTCCTAGAGTGTTTCTTAATTTTTACTACCCATAGGCCCTTTTGCTTTTGAGGCATGAAATCTCTTTCTGAAGATACCACTCTTTAACATCTGAAAGTAATATAGCTGTAGATTTCTTCAAGAGGTTAACAACTTGGTGCTTCAATGGAAATGTTGTAGTGTAATGGAAATTTCATAAAATCTAACTTCCTTAAGGCTCTCTACTCATGTGGAGAACAAAAACTCCACTGGAATTTTTGGTTTTGGGTGCTTGAAAGTAGATTGTCATTACAGTGAGGAGTTACTGCGTGATGTTAGGTTGACAACTGATTTTTTTTTTTTTTTGAGATGAAGTCTTGCTCTGTCACCCAGGCTGGAGTGCAATGGCACGATCTTGGCCCACTGCAACATCTGCCTCTTGGGTTCCAGCAATTCTCCTGTCTCAGCCTTCCGAGTAGCTGGGATTACAGGCATGTACCACCATGCTCGGCTAATTTTTTGTATGTTTAGTAGAGATGGGGTTTCACCATGTTTGCCAGGCTGGTCTCGAACTCCTGACCTCAAGTGATCCTCCTCCCTCAGCCTCCCAAAGTGCTCAGATTACAGGTGTGAGTCACTGCGCCCGGCCGACGACTGATCTTGACATAAATCGAGGAGAAGAGTTTTCAGTAGTGTTTTGATTTTTCTGTGGAAAATATATCATGAAAGGAAATATTTTTGTTCTTCTCCATCCCTGTGGTAGGTAATTAAAGGTAAATATTACTAAATGCTTTAAACTCAGCAATTTGGTAGTACTACAAATTTGATGTCTGTTCTTATTTCAAAGACAGTTTGTAATTGAATAATTTATTTTAGATACTTATTTTGAAATATATATAATCATGCATGCACACACCTTCACATAGACTATTACAGAAGCTCAGGGGGCAGTATTTGTAGTGTTTGTAGTAAGACCTCAAGTTCTGGAGTCAGAAGGAGCTGGGTAAAATAGTTTTTGGTTTATTTTTGTTTATATTTGCCTGGCATATCTTTGCCAATCCTTTTGTTTTCAAACTCCAATTTTTATAATTTGCTTTGATTTAGATGTGTCTCTAGTATATAGCATGGAGTTAGGTTTTGCTTTGTGAGTGAATTTGAAAATCTCTGTTAATATGAGTTGAATCCATATTTATATTTATTCATACGTCAAAAATTTGTCATGGTTCTGCCATTGTATTTTATGTTTTCTATTTATATATACATATGAATGTTAAGTCTTTCACTGTGTAGTATCTTTTTCTTTGCTTTTCAGTTCTGATATTTAGGAAGATTTGTATTTCAGTCTTACTACTTTAATGTTCTTAGTTCTCTATTGATAGCAACCATTCATTCTCTTCTATGACCAAAGGTAAAACTCTTTTTAATCCTTCTGTCTTCCCCTTTCTCTTCTTCCTCACCCAATCTTAGTAATATTTATTTAAAATAGCATATACATCTGTGCTATTATGTATGCTTATGCATCTACTACTTGAGCTTTAAGACTGTACACTGACTCCCAGCTATTACATCAAGGTAATCAGTAAGCTTATTATACTTCTCTCTGCTTTCTCCCTTCTTTCAATTTATGTTATTTGAGTTTATACAGTGTTATAGCCTATAATATTTACATTCTATTTTATCAGCTTCATTTCCATCTGTTTTTGTCTTAATTCTTTAGTTAAATGTAATGTTCACCCAGGTACTTTGTGCAGAGTCATTCTTTGGTTGGCTGAAGTTTATCCTCTAGCAGTTTCTCAATAAGGGCTCAGGGGAACAAGATGAGGATATTATTCTTACAACATTTTCAGATTTGTCTTTTGTTGCTTTATACGTTTTTTGTTTTTTTGAGACGGAGTCTCACACTGTTGCCCAGGCTGGAGTGCAGTGGTGCGTTCTCAGCTCACTGCAACCTCCGCCTCCTGGGTTCAAGCAATTGTCCTGCCTCAGCCTCCTGATTAGCTGGGATTACAGGCATGCACTATCACACCCGGCTAATTTTTGTATTTTTAGTAGAGATGGAGTTTTGCCATGTTGGCCAGGCTGGTCTCGAACCCCTGGCCTCAGGTGATCTGCCTGCCTGGGCCTCCCAAAGTGCTAGGATTACAGGTGTGAGCCACCACGCCCAGCCCATTGCTTTATGCTTGAAGGATAACTTAGCAGGTTACAAAGTCTTTGCCTCACACTTTCTTTTTTTGAGTATCTTACAGGTATTATACAAATGTCTTCTGGCATTAAATGTTATATGAAGCCAGATTGAATTTTTTCCTGTTATTGACTTGGTCTTTTTGCCTGTCTGCCCAAAGGGATTCTCCCTTTATCTCTCATATCTAGTAACTTTATTAGGATATAGTGGTATTGATTGTTTAGCTTAATTTTTACTGGTACATGTGTACCTTTTTAATATTTAGATTCAAATGTATTTTCATTTCAGGAAAGTTTTCTTTAATCATATCTTTAAATATTTACTTTGTCTCATTGTTTTGATTTTCCTTTTTGGAGACCTTAGTTATATGTATGTTGAATCTCCTTTTGTATGTCTTTTATATCTGTTATTTTTCCTTTAATCCTTTTAAACACTTTTTCATTTGTTTGTTTCTTTCATGTCTCTTACTGTGTTGTCTGCAATGTCTCTTCTTTGTTCTCCTATCAGTTTCTTCTTCATTTCTGTGATGGCTTTGTTTATTCTTCTAATTTTTTTTTGTTTTGTTCTACCAATTCATGCTTCCCTATTCCTGTTATCCAGACATTTCTCCCTTGAGTTCTTGTATTTCTTATTTGTGGTCTTGTTCTTAGTGATGATGGCTTCACTGATTTTCTTAAAATCAAGCAAAATTATTCAGCTATAATTTTTGTCTTCTCCATTGTAATTTTTTTTTAGTGTACTTTGACAGTTGGTACATTATCTATCATTTTTCTTAAAGTATCTCTCAGTCAGTACCATACCAGTTACCTTTTTTTCCTTGTGACTTAATGAATTGGATTTTCCTCAATCTGTTATTTGTAGGAGGTTTGGATGGGGCCAGGGTAGATTTCCAGATTTCTGCCTCAGAGGTAGTCTTTTTCACGTATGACACCTGGGTGTGTTTCTCTGTGTTGCCACAAGTCTTTTGCCTCTCTAAACCAGAACAAGTCTAGAAGGTCTTTTGCCACTAATTCTGAACTTTCAACTCCTTCCTTTGCAGCTGTGATTGGAGGGACATGGCTCCAGCATGCCAATGTAAACCACCCCACTGCCTGCCTTTTTTTTTTTTGAGATGGAGTCTCACTCTTTTGCCTAGGCTGGAGTGTAGTGGTGCAATCTTGGCTCACTGCAACCTCTTGCCTCCTGGGTTCAAGCGATTCTCTGCCTCAGCCTCCCGAGTAGCTGGCAGTACAGGCGTCTGCCACCATGCTTGGCTAATTTTTGTATTTTTAGTAGAGTTGGGGTTTCACCATGTTGGCCAGGCTGATCTCGAACTTGTGACCCCAGGTGATCCACCTGCCTCAGCCTCTGAAAGTGCTGGGATTACAGGCGTGAGCCACCGTGCCCGGCAACCCTTTTCTTAAGGAAAGGTATTGTTCCTGTTGCTTTCTGAGATCTGCCACTGTCAGGCCCTCCTCATCACATGCCACAGTGTCTTTCCCTATAAGCTGCTCTCCACCCCAGCATAGATTGTCTGCCTTGTTTGATCTCAGCCTTGTTCTCAGGTACTTTGGTGGTTTTATTTTTTAGATTTAAATTGTTTGGCTTTTTTTGTTGTTGGAGACAGGGTTTTGTTCTGTCACCCAGGCTGGAATACCATGGTGCATTCCAACTCACTGTAGCCTGAAACTTCTGGCCTCAAGTGATCCTTCCCACCTCAGCCCAAGTAGCTAAGACAACAGGCATGTACCACCATGCCTGGGTAATTATTTTAATTTTTTTGTAGAGATGGGGCCTTGCCAAGTTGCCCAGACTGGTCTCAAACTCCTGGCCTCAGGCAGTCCTTTCACCTGGCCTGCCAAAGTGCTGTGATTATAAGCATGAGCCACCGCACCTGGCCTGGGATTTTTCTATTTTTGTTTTTCTCCTAGGTTTTCTGAAAAAGCAGTTTTGTGCAGTTTTTTCTCCTTGTTGCTATCTGTATTTTCCCAGAAGATTCATGCCTATAATGCTACTATGTCCATACCAAAAAGTACAACACAAGATTTTTGTTTAACTATGTAATTATAATTCAAATAGCACTGCCACCATCCTATTGTACATTAGTTGATTATTATAGAATGGAGAGCAGTTTTACCATCTAATTAATTTTCTTTGAGGTCTGTTCAAAAGCATAAAGTAGCCTCCAAAGTGTGTTTGTTTTGTCTTCCTGTGGTTTCCAAACTGTTTTGATTCTTAGACTGCTTACCAGTAGCGTATGTTTAAGACATCCACTCTATTTCCATTTGGCTGCAGTAAGAAAATGTCATCAAAATGAATGGAAGGAGTGAGTTACCTTTGGTACTTTAGTAAGGAATATGAAATAAATGTGACATTAATACAGTAAAGCTCTAGGGTCTGGTCTGCCTTGAGAACTTTAAAGATCACTAGTGCACCCCAAAGTTTGACAAATATTGTTACATAAGAGTTTACCATTCCTAATCTAAAATTAGGATTTGCTGAGTATTTAGGCTTTGTTTTAGGAGTTTCTTTTCAGAGTTTGCAGATTAGTGGCCATATTCAGAAGCCGATGTGTTCTATTTTGTCTTAGCACTATTTAAACTTAAAAAAAATTAGTTGTCAACTTTTCAAATTAGGGAGATTTCACAAATCATGAAAACAAATTCCACATTTCCAGCTATTCTTGAGAAATTAGAGATCTGGCCATGCTGAGCCCTCGTTCCTGCATAGTAACGATTTGCTGGAGCTGCGTGATGTCCACCCCCTTTACTGTCCAGTTTATCCCAGATCCTGCTTCTTGTCTTATTTTGGGCCTACTTTACTTATTCAGGATACTTGCTTGGATCCCAGAGACTTGGGTGATGTTCATTTTAAAACATTTAAATTATAATTACTAGTCTATTTCTGTTAAGCATAGTTTTGCATTTATATGCCCTAGTAGTGCCTAAGACTAATGAACTCTACCATTAAAAACTGAAAGTTGGCTGGGTGCGGTGTCTCATGCCTGTAATCCTAGCACTTCGGGAGGCCAAGGCAGGTGGATCACTTGAGGTCAGTAGTTTGAGACCAGCCTGGCCAACATGGTGAAAACCCGTCTCTACTAAAAATACAAAAATTGGACTGGCGTGGTGGTGCACGCCTGTAGTCCTAGCTACTCGGGAGGCTGAGGCAGGAGAATTGCTTGAACCCAGGAGGGAGAAGTTGCAGTGAGCTGAGATCGCACCACTGCACTCGAGGCTGTCTCTGGACAGAGTGAGTGAGACTCTGTCTCAAAACAAAAACAAAAACAAAAAACCTGGAAGTTTGTTAGTAATCTCAACTGCTGATTTTATGAAGCAGAGACGTTTAATAGGAACTAAAAAATGAAGCACCATTACCAAAAGCTGTGGTCACAAGGTTTTTGAAGTTTCATGTATCCTATTACTGACATGGTAAAATGTTGCCAGTTGTTTATATACTCATTAGTTAGTAGAATGTCTCATTTCTTCTTAAGAATATAATTATCTAAAATCTAGATTATTAAAAATTCTTTTTTTTTTTTTTTTTGAGATGGAGCCTCACTCTGTCACCCAGGCTGGAGTGCAGTGGCGCGATCTCGGCTCACTGCAACCTCCATCTCCTGGGTTCAAGTGATTCTCCTGCTTCAGCCTCCTGAGTAGCTGGGACTACAGGTGCCGGCCACCAAGCCTGGCTAATTTTTGTATTTTCAGTAGAGGCAAGGTTTTGCCATGTTGGCCAGGCTGGTCTCGAACTCCAGACCTTAGGTGATCCGCCTGCCTCTGCCTCCCAAAGTGCTGGGATTACAGGTGTGAGCCACCATGCCCAGCAATGGATGGTTTTATGAATAGTTGAGTTCGTTATGAATTGCATGTTCAAAATGGATTTGTGGCAAGTTTTTTGAAAAACAGAGATCAATATATACATTTCCCCCAATATGATGGTTCCATTTATTAAAGTTAATTGAGGTCCTTGAAGGGAAGAAAATTAATTGGGGGCTAAATTTATAAGTATAGGTTACATGGATAAGGAACAAGGATGTCATTTGGAATAATTGTTGCAGGCTGTTTTATACGGTTGGGATAGAATTTGTTTTTGTATATGAGACTCTGAATTGAGCAGCCATTATAAAGTGTAAATAATCATTCTAAGCTGTGTTAAGCCTCAGATACTTGTGTATAGATGTATTTTCAACAAATAATAGATATTGCAAAATAAGTATATTAGAGATAGCATGATGTGTTGGGAAAAAAACATTGATTTTTGAGCTAGTATGAGGTTGGATCCTGTTTCTCCCACTTGCTAGTTTTATCTTTGAGCTAGTTGCTTAATTTCTCTGAGCTTCAGTTTCATCATCTATAAAAATGGAGGTTATGAAACTTGAATGTAAAGTGAAGCCTGGTGTTTGGCACTCTATAAATGATAATTTCATTATTATTAGAATGATCATTATTATATTAATGCCTAGGAAAATAATTATGTTAGCCTTTTGGGAAAAGGCATGTGTAAATGAATAAAAGCTAACTTATGAGGTAGTCTTAGAAATATATCTGAGGCTATTCAGGCCTAGCTAGTAGTGTAGCTCAATTGAGTTATTGCTTTAATCAATCAGTAAAAATAATTTAGGCCGTAGTCTTAATAAAATATTAACTAATTAGATTTTATGTTTGTAAATTTTGCAGTGCTTCAAAGCAATTTGTTAATTCAGTCACCTATTCTAATGCAAAAATTTGAGTGCCTTCTCTGTGTCAGATATTGTGCTGGTGGCTGGGAGTACAGTGGCAAACAAAACAGCATAGTTCCTGTTCTTAAGAAGTTTATGTGTTAGTGTGGGAGACAGACAACAGGAGTCACATCATAACCATGGAATCACGTGTGAAAAGGGCTATGAGAGGATGAGACAGGGAACTTGAGCTTGAGACCAGTGGTGCCAGGGAGGGATGCCCTTGAGAAAGGAACATTGAAATTGAGACCTGAGGAATCAGTAGGAGTTGGCCAGGTGAAGCTAGGAGGAGGGACAGCATGCACAAAGGCAGAAAAGCCGGGCGCAGTGGCTCACGCCTGTAATCCCAGCACTTTCGGAGGCCAAGGAGGGCGGATCACAAGGTCAAGAGATCAAGACCATCCTGGCTAACACGGTGAAACCCCGTCTCTACTAAAAAAATACAAAAAATTAGTCGGGTGTGGTGGCGGGCGCCTGTAGTCCCAGCTACTCGGGAGGCTGAGGCAAGAGAATGGCGTGAACCTGGGAGGTGGAACTTGCAGTGAGCCGAGATTGTGCCACTGCACTCCAGCCTGGGTGACAGAGCAAGACTCAGTCTCAAAAAAAAAAAAAAAAAGAAAAGCATTTGTCATGTTTGAGGAACAAAGGGAGGCTAGTGGCTGCAGCAGGCAGGGAGTGAGGGGGAGAGTTTAGTGGTTGAGGGAAGCTGGTGAGGCCAAATCCTTTAAAGCCTTGTAGTGCATATTAAGGATTTTGAAATTTATCTTGAGGAAACCATCGAAGAGTTTTAAGTAAGGGAATGATGAAATCAGATTCCCACTTGTAATTCTACTCTGCAGCTTTGTAGAAATGGACTCAAGAGAAGCCACTGTGTGTGGCCAGGAGACCCTGTGGAAGATTCTCACCGTATCAGGTGAGGGTGATGGTTGGTCTAGTGATGATGGCAGTGGAGATGGAAAGTGAACTGATTGGAGAGTTTTGTAGGAGGGAAAATTGTCAGGACTTGCTGAGAGATTAGACATGGAGGATGAGGTAGACAGAGAGGTGACAGGGATGCCCCTGAGGTTTCTGGTGTGAGCTGCTGGGTAGATGGGGAAGCTCAGAGAGGAGGTAACATTGAGAGGAAAGATTTAAAAAATTTAAAAATTTAGCATAGGGTAGATGAAAAACATCCATGTGGAGCTGTGAAATTGACATGGATGTGCAGTCTGGAACTTGTAAGGGAAATTTGAGCTAGAAAGAGAAATTGGCAAATTATCCATGGTGTTTAAAGCTGCGATCACCTAGGGATATTTCAGTACGAAGTGATGAGAGGCCCAGGATTAACTCGTGAGGGAATGCCACCATTTGGAGGTTAAGAGAGGAAGATGGGAAGAGAAGAAGTGAAAGGAATGCCAGCCTTAAGAGTGTGGGGTCACAGAAGTCCACAGTGTTTCAAGGCAGGGACCTACTGAATGCAGCTGAGCATTTATTTGCGTTTTCGAAGATGAGAGCTGACATATCTTTTATTGTATTTAGCAAGAGCAGCTTTGTTGAGGTGGTAGAAGTGTAACTAGATTGGAGTGGGTTGAAGATGAATGATGAATGGGAGAGGACAAAATGGAAACAAGAATGTATGATTTTCCAGAAGTTTGGCTGTGAAGGAGTAGACGGTGATACTGGAGGGAGTGATATAGGGTCAAGGGAAGACTTTTTACATTTTTTATTTTTTAAGGTGGAAAAGTCTAGATCCTGACCCACTTAGGGTTGTACTTGATGAAACCAGGATCATTTACTTACACAGCTAGTGTATCAGGAAACTATTCTTGGTGAGGATTGAATGAAAGAATGCATATCAGCACTCCATACATGGAAAGCACTTAAATGTTGGCTCTGTTGGCAGAATCAGGCTGAGTGGTCCAGAGCCCCCATGGATCTGGTCCTGTTCCAAGCTCTTTAGTAAGGCTGCTCTCCTGCAACCCCTCTGCATTTTCTCAGTTTCATTCTTCCTCTCCCCAAAATCTGTTCTTTCGTTTCTTTGAAAATTTCTACTTGCCTGTCTAACCTTGTGACACCCTTCCACACTGCTCCAGTTTCCACTCTTTGCCTCCCTCTGAACCTCTTTGGCATCAGCTCTGTAATTGTGGTTCCTAACTATTGGGCTGAGATTTCCTGCAGTGCTTCAGAGTTATCTCAGGGGGTCAGGAATCCATACGCATATTAAGTACCATCTGTGGATGAATAAATAATGTGTCTTGTAAATATGTGCTAATGTTTTTCAAATATATGTGGCTGCTGTTTTGATTAATAAGAAATCCTTTAAAAGCTTTTAAACTTTGTTGTTACTTTTATTATGGATATTTTCACTCAATTCTAAAAGAACTGATACATTAAGGCTGGACACATTTTTTGACCTTAAAAAAGAATGTTCATACTTGACAAGGTTAGGAATCATTGCTCTACAACATTCAGATTTCTCCTTCGTGTTCTTGACTATTACCTTTTCTTTTCCTGTCTCTTTAACAGACTTGTAAATTGCTTAAGGGCAGGGGTTGTGGTTCTTTCTTCTTCCTTGTACCTTACTGCAGAGGTTGGCAAGCTACAGCCCTTGGGCCAAATCCAGCTCACTGCCTGTTTCATAACTCCCCTCCAGCTAAGAAGCTTGTACAGATGAACATTTGCAATCAACCTGATGCTAAGAGAACACTAACTTTGAACTCCAATTAAGCAAAATGTTCTTTCCTGAGAAATAATTCCTTTCTTGTCATTAGTAGACCTGCATTATATAAGTTGTATTCAATTATTATTAATTTTTTATTTTGAATTTTGTCAATAAAATTTTCATAGAAATTTGTTAGAAAATAAATTTGTTATATAAGTATGTACATAATACCCTCATTTGCCTCTTGGCCTGCATATTTGAAAATTTTGCTATCTGATCCTTTATAGAAAAAGTTTGAGGACCCCTGCTTCGTAGTCATAGTTTCTAACCTTGTCTAAACATCTGAATTATTTGAGGAGCTTTAAGTAAGAAAACATACATATTTATAAGCATAAATATATATATTCCTGTACCCTGGAGATTCTGAATCAGTACATCAGGGGTGGAGCCTGGGAACTTATATTTTTAACAAATTATTGAATTGTTTGGGAATCACTTCCTTTTAAGGCATTCGTAGAGTTGAACCCCAAGAGATAATGAAATGAATATTGAGTTATATTCATAGATAAATTCTTACTTCAGCATTTAGTAGCTATGAGACCTTATCCAAATAACTGCTTGTTTTGCTGGTTTAAAAATTTTTTAATTCTTTTATTTATAGACAGTTTTGCTTACTTTCTGCAGTGGTAGTTCTTTTACCTTTGGAGGTTTATTAGAACCTCTTTCAGAATCTGATGAAAGTAAATAGCCCCTCCCTCTAGAAGGGTGCGCCTGTGTTAGTTTCCTGTGACTACCAAAACAAATTACTACAGAAGTGCTTAAAGCAACATAAACTTATTCTCTTACTGTTCTAGAGGCCCGACATTCAAATCAAGGTGTCAGCAGGGCTGAGATCCCCCCAGAGGTTCTGGGGGAGATCCCTCATCTCTTCCAACATCTGGGCTGCATTCCTGGGCTTGTGGCTGCATCACTCAGCCTCAGCCTCCAGGGTCACACTACTGCCCATTCTTCTCTGTGTATCTCTTACACAAGGACTCGAGTCATTGGATTTAAGGTCCATCTGGATAATCCAGGATAAGCACTTCCCCTCAATATTCTTAACTTAATCACATTTTTTATTATATGAAGTAACATTCACAGGTTCCAGGGATTTGACATGGATATCTTTGGGGTTGTGGAGGGGTGCATTTTTCAGTTTTCCATAGAACCTTTGCACATGGTCACAATTTTACAGTTTCAAGGAGTCATAACTCTGAAGTCCATTTATGGATCCTATGGACTCTAGGTTTGGGCTCCTTGCTCAGTGAAAACCTTATACCTATAGTGTGTTCTAGTTAATCTCTTTATTCTTTCCTGTCTCTGTGTCATATGCTTACATTAATCATCCTATTAATACCATTTTCAAAATGATGTTTTTTTCTTGTAACCTTAGATTTTTCCATGTATAGTTTGCTGGTTAGGTTAATTTCTCTGATTCCCTTAGGAACTGTTTATCCTTTGATAAGACTTTTTGTTAAAAAGAAAGCCCTCCCAAGCCTTTTTACTTCGTTCTGCAGTAGGGAGACTAACTTCTGTGCCAACACAGATAACCAGTAATGCTTGTAGTGAGAAGAAACACATTGATTGAGTATCTGCTGTGCCAGGCCGTTTAACAAGTGCTTACACATGGCTTCTTATTTAATGTTGAAAACAGTCCTGTCAAGGGAAGTGGTATCAGTGAGCAAATGAAGGTCTGTGGAAGTTAGGTAATGTGCACAACGTGAGTGATAGAGCTGGCAAGAGCCGAGCTAGTCTTTGAGTGAAGGGCTGCTCTAAAGCCCATGTGTTTTCATTATACCATGAAAACACAGCACACTTCACTTTTAGTTAAATGGTTAGTAATCTCGTTAGACAGGGGCTACCTGTGTTTTGGTTTCACTGGATTCTAGTCAGATTTACAGTGCTTACTTACAGTATTACCTTGCACAAGTATCTTCTCTGATCCTTAGCTTTAAATAACGCTAATACCTGGATGGTATGTCTTTTAGGGCTGTTGTAGAAATTGAGAAAATATAGACTGAAAGCCCCTCCAAATAGAAACATTTTGCTACTATGTAGTATAAATACAATTAATTGGTTTCTCATTTCAGAATATTCTTAATACTTTATTCTTTTCCTTTTCTAGATTTCAAGATTTGGGAATGTGGCTAAGCCTCAAACCAGAGGATACATTAACCCCAACTATGAATTTCTTTGCTTAAAATCTCTTAGATATTTGGCTGTTGTGAATTCTTACATTCTGCTTTCTGTTTTTTATTTCAAGGGGCATCCCCAACTTTGTGTAGCTCAGTTCCACTTAGGATATCTACATTTGTGGTAACTTTCTGAGCAGTTCTCTTTCCTAGGTCAGTTTTTAACTCCTCTCATTACCTCTTTGCCATGGTTTTAGCTGGTGGCTTGGAACTGTGCTCTGGAGACTTCCTCTTTTTTCTTGTCTCCCTCCCCTAATTTATTCAAACCCTCATTTATCTATAGATAGTCTTTTCTGCATGGTTAATATCCCATCTTGCTTTCTTCATCTCACTAGTACTATCTCCTTCTATCTTTGCTCTTATCCTCCAGGATATAAAGATACTCTCATCTTTTTTGTTTTTTAGGCAGAGTCTCACTCTGTCACCCAGGCTGGAGTGCAGTGGCGGGATGGCAGAGTCTCACTCTGTTGCCCAGGCTGGAGTGCAGTGGCGGGTGGCGGGATCTCGGCACACTGCAACCTCCACCTCCCAGGTTCAAGCAATTCTCGTGCCTCAGCCTCCTGAGTAGCTGGGACTACAGGTGCACATCACCATGCCTGGCTAATTTTTGTATTTTTTGTAGAGACGGAGTTTCATCATGTTGGCCAGGCTGGTCTTGAACTCCTGGCCTCAAGTGGTCCACCCACCTTGGCCTCCCAAAGTGCTGGATTACAGGCATGAGCCACTGCGCTCAGCCAAGATACTCCCATATTTTAAAAAAAATCCCCATTTAGCAAACTAGCCTCCATCATTCCCAACAGCCCTTCATTCCTTCCCTCTGACCCATGTGTTATCAGTTCCTTTTACATACTGGCTTTCTGTTGTTTATAACATAATGTTAAGGATTCTGATGCTTTAATAAGAATCCCAAGCCTGCCTTATCTTTTGGGTCTTCCCTCCCTTTATTCTTTCTGCTGCAGTGTAGAATGTCCCTCCTATCAAGACCCAGTCCTTTTGTTTGGATTTCATTCCTCCCTGCTTGCTCATAAACCTTCCTTCATTGTTAATGTCCTCTTTCTTTAACTTTCATAAAAACTCTTGACTTTTCAATTACTTTTAAAGAATTGGAGGATATGGTAGCCTGGGTCTATGTTTCCAAATACCAACAAGAGACTAGAGCTGAATAGTGTCTCCCCACTTTGGGTGGTGAATGTTCTTTTTATTTAAACACAGTCCCACTGCTCCCTATTGTCACATAGGAAGCCTACTTCCCTCTGTTGTCACCTGTGTGGTGATAAAACAGGAATTTTGTATTCCCTGGCCTAAAGTCTAGTATCTGACTTTTAAAAGTAATCCTATAATCTGAATTTGTATTTATAGATATAATCTTATTTCCTCTTCTTCTCAGTACCAGCTATCTCCCCAAGAAGGTTACTACCCGGGCATGTTCTCCCTGTCTTTGGTATCTCTTCCCTTCATATTTCAGCTCACAATGACTTCTTTTCCTAGCTTCTGTGGTACATATTTTCGTGTGTATTGTATTATTTCACAGTTTGTTTTTTATTCCCAATAAGTGAGCAAACTTCTTGAAGACAGGGATTGTATTACCTCAATTAAAAAGTTGACTTAAGTTTTATATGGAAGAAAACATACCTTTAAAAAGCAAAAATCCCACAGCTAAGTGAGATGCTGGCATGATGATGGGCATGAGAGCTGAATATGACCGGGAACAGCATATTCAAGATTCCAGTCTATCTGTACTCCAGGGCATACATCTGTTGACTGGAAAAGCAGGCAAATTGTGTATACTATTTAAAATGTTTATCTGTTTTAATTTTTCTTTTTTCCTTCCACCCTCTGTCTTCCCTCACGTTCTGCTTTCTCTTGAATTGCATTAATTACTTCATGATAGAATTCTAGTATACTTTTATATCTTCTGCAGTGGTAGAACCCTGTGTCTCTCTGAAGAAAATGAAACCAGTTGAATGAATGAACATATCAATTAGTGCTTTGGGGGATAGTGAACAGGAGGTGGTATAAATTAATTATATTTACCATCTGTGTTTTTCTTTTCAACTAATTCAGTCAGGCAGGGAGGAACCATAGAGTTACGTTTCTTCTGCTTGACTTAAAATATCTCAAAATTCCTTTCCGGCTCTACATTTCTATAAGATCAAAACCTTTACTATATATAATAGTTCAGTTCTAAAGCTTTTTAGAGCTCTGTTAGCAAAACAGATAGGTATTCATGTAGTACACATATTCCTGGCAATTTGGTGTAATCCTTTACCTTTAGGAGATGTTAGAATTTCCTTTTTTCCATTTACTCATTTTAAGAATTGTATTAGTCTGTTCTTAACACTGCTAATAAAGACATACCCAAAACTGGGTAATTTATAAAGGAAAGAGGTTTGAATGACTCACAGTTCCACATGGCTGGGGAGGTCTCACAATCATGGTGGAAAGCGAATGAGGAGCAAAGTCATGTCTTACATGGCAGCAGGCAAGAGAGAGCTTGTGTAAGGGAACTCCTCTTTATAAAACCATCGGATCTCGTGAGACTTATTCACTATCATGACAACAGCATGGGAAAGACCCGCCCCTCATGATTCAATTACCTCCCACCAGGTCCCTCCCACGACACATGGGAATTATGGGAGCTATAATTCAAGATGAGATTTGGGCAGGGACACAGCCAAACCATATCAGGAATCTAAGGCCGATACTGCTAAATTCCATTACTTAGTTAAAGTTTTCCCAGTGTTATAAAATTAAAAGACCCTTGATTTACATTTGAATCTCTGAATTCAGTGTTGTTGCTCAACTTATACATAAATGAAAGGAGCTATTTAAAAGGGTGAGACAAGAAACCTTTGAGCAAGTTGGGGATTTTGTACAGGTGGAAGTGCTGTTATTGGGACATACTATAGAAAGAAACTTAAGATGTAAAGTCTTGGCTACCTCAGCTCTCAGTGGTTTAACACAGTTAATTTTTTTTTTTTTTTTCGGAGTCTTGCACTGTCTTCCAGGCTGGAGTGCAGTGGCGTGGTCTCGGCTCACTGCAAGCTGCGCCTCCCAGGTTCACGCCATTCTCCTGCCTCAGCTTCCCGAGTAGCTGGGACTATAGGCGCCTGCCACCACGCCCAGCTAATTTTTTTTTTTTTTTTGTATTTTTAGTAGAGACGGGGTTTCACTGTGTTCGCCAGGATGGTCTCGATCTCCTGACCTTGTGATCCGCCCGCCTCAGCCTCCCAAAGTGCTGGGATTACAGGCGTGAGCCACTGTGCCTGGCCAACACAATTAATTTGAACCAGGCTACTTTGGGGGAGAGGTTGTTAGATAGTAAATGGAAGAAAATAAACATGAAACAAAAAGAGTGCAGTCCATTTAGTAATGCCTCCCATTATTACTTTGATCTGGAGGAAAAAACATATTTACTATTTGGCCCATTACAGAAAAAGTTTGCTGAGTCCTGCTCCAGGGTAAATATCCAGAAGTGGGTTTTCTGAGTCATGTTGTAAATGTATGTTTAACTTCATGAGAAACTGCCAAACTCTTTTCTGGAGTGGCTATACCATCTTACGTTCCATCAGCAATGTTCCAGTTGTTCTCTGCCCTCACTAGCTCTTGGTATTGCGAATATTTTAAAATTTTACTCATTTTAGTAAATGTGTAAAGGTAGCTTGTCAAGTTTTAAATTTTCATTTCCCTAGTGGCTAATGATGTTGAACATCTTTTCATATAGTTATTTGCCATCTGTGTCCTCTTTGGTGAAGTGTCCAAGTCTTCTCTTAATTTTTTTAATTGGGTAGTTTGTTCTCTTAATGCTGAGTTTTGAGAGTTTTTTTTTTTTTTTTTTTTTTTTTGAGATGGAGTTTCGCCCTTGTTGCCCAGACTGGAGTGCAATGGCATGATCTCGGCTCACTGCAATTTCCACAACTCTGCCCGGGTTCAAGTGATTCTCCTGCCTCAGCCTCCTGAGCAGCTGGGATTACAGGCATGTGCCACCACACCCGGCTAATTTTGTATTTTTAGTAGAGATGGGGTTTCTCCATGTTGGTCAGGCTGGTCTCGAACTCCCGACCTCAAGTGATCCGCCTGCCTTGGCCTCCCAAAGTGCTGGGATTACAGGCGTGAGCTGCTGCGCCCAGCCGAGAGTTTTCTATATACTTGGGATATAAACCCTTTGTTGGATATGTGATCGCATATTATTTTCTCTCATTTTATTCTCTTAACAGTGTCTTTTCCTCATTAAAATGTTTACATTTTGATAAAGTCTAATTTATTGATTTTTTTTAAAAAAATTGGGCAGCCCCCAAGCCAGAATAGGTTGAGAGAGACTCCCCAGTTCATTGATGTTATTTTCTTTTATGGATTGTGTTTTTCATGTCATGTCTAAGAGTACTTTGCCCAAACTCAGGTTATGGAGATTTTCTCCTGTGTTTTCTTCTAGGAGTTTTATAGTTGTGCATTTTACATACATCTCTGTGATCCATTTTGAATTAATCATTCTATCAGTTATGAGGTTCGGGTCAAGGTTCACAATTTTTTGCAAAATTATTTGTTGAAAAGACTATTCTTTTTCCATTCAGGTGACTTTACATCTTTGTCAAAGATCATTTGACCATACTTATGTAGTCTATTTCAGGACCCTCTTTTCTGTTCTGTTTTTTTATGTGTCTGTCCCTTCACCAATGCCACACCATCTTAATTATTGTAGTCTTATGGTAAGTTTTAAAACTGGGTAATGCGATTCTTCCAACTTTATTTTTTTTTCAAAGTTATTTTGGCTAGTCTAGTTTGCTGACTTTTCTATATACATTTTAAAAGCCACTTATGTGCAAAAATTTTTAATGCGCTTTTGACTGGATTTGGATTATATTTGTAGATCAAGTTGTGGGTGAATAGACATTTTTGCTATGTTGAGTCTTTTAATCCATAACCATAGTATGTCTCTTCATTTTAGGCTTTTTTGATTTCTTTCTCAGCATTTAGTAGTTTTGAGTATATAGATCTTGTTCATGTGTTTTAAATTTATACCTAAGTATTTCATTTGGGGAGGAGCTTTTGTAAATAGTATCTTTAAAAAATTTCAATTTCCTGTTGTTCATTTCTCATATAAATAAATATGATTGATAGCTATGTCAGTCTTGTATCCTGCAACTTTGCTAAACTCACTTATTAGGAATAGGAGCTTTTTGTAAATCATTTAAGATATTCTACATAGGCAATCATGTCATTTGTGAATAAGAATTTTATCTCTTCCTTTCCCATGTTTTGTTTCTTCTTATTAAGCTAGCTAGGACTTCTGGTATAATATTAAATAAGAGTGATGAGAGTGGACATCTCTGCCTTATTTTTAATCTTAGGGAGAAACATTCTAAATACTACTAAATACTATGTTGTAGGTTTTATGTTTAAAACTTTATCACACTGAGAAAATTTTTTTACTCCTAGTTTGCTGAGAGTTTTTATGATGAATGGATACTGAAATTTATTGAATGCTTTTTCTGCATCAATTCATATGATCATGAGACTTTCTTTTTTAAAAAAATTTTATTTGTTGAATTTTTGATTCAGAGGGTACATGTTCAGGTTTGTTACATGAGTATATTGCATGATGCTGAAGTTTGGGTTTCTAGCCCAGGTAGTGAACACAGTACCTAATAGGTAGCTTTTCCATCCTTTCCCCCTCCCTCCATCCCATCCCTTTTTGGAGTCCTCAGTGTCTACCATTCCCATCTTTGTGTCTGTGCGTATCCAATGTTTAGGTCCCACTTATAAGTAAGAACATGCGGTATTTGGTTTTCTGTTTCTGTGTTAATTTGCTTAGCGTAATGGCTTCCAGCTGTATCCATGTTGCTGCAGAGGACATGATTTCATTCTTTTTTTTTTTTTTATTGCTGTGGAAGGTTTTCTTCTTTAGACAGTTAATGTGGTGAATTATATTGATTGATTTTTTTTTTTTTTGAGACAGACCCTCGCCCTGTTGCCCAGGCTGTAATACAGTGGCTCAATCTCGGCTCACTGCAACTTCTGCCTCCTGGGTTCAAGCAATTCTTGTGCCTCAGCCTCCGAAGTAGCCGGGACTACAGGCGTGCACCACCACACACAGCTAATTTTTGTATTTTTAGTAGAGATGATGTTTTACCATGTTGGCCAGACTGGTCTTGAACTTCTGACCTCAAGTGATCCACCCACCTTGGCTTCCCAAAGTTCTGGGATTGCAGGCATGAGCCACGTGCCTGGCCTGATATTTGGATATTGGACCAGCCTTGCATTCCTGGGGTAAACCTAACTTGGTCATGGTATATACTGTTGGATTCCATTTGCTAATATTCTGTTGATGATTTTTGCCTCTATTCATGATGGTTTTAGTCTGTAGCTTTTGTTTGCTTGTCTTTTTCTGGTTTTGGTATCTGGGCAATACTGGCCTCATAAACTTGAAAGCATTCCTTCCTTTTCTGTTTTCTAAAAGAGATTGCTTACAGTTTGTATTATTTCTTTTTTGAAATGTCAGGTAGAGTATGCCAGTGAAACCATCTGGGCCAAATTATTTTTGGAAGGTTTTTGACTATAAAATCAATTTCTTTAATAGAAATTGGTTATCCGTTCATCTTAGATGAGTTTTGATAGTTAGTAATGGGTGGTTTTCAAGGAATTGGTCCATTTCACCTAAGTTGTCAAATTTATAGTTTCTAAAGTAGTTGATAGTACAGATGGTCCCTGACTTTTCATGGTTCTACTTACAATTTTTTAACTTTGTGATGGGATGAGAGTGACATGCATTCAGTAATGCTTGTATCCATACAACCATTCTGTCTTTCACTTTTAGTACCGTATTCAATAAATCACATGAGATATTCAACACTTTATTATAAAATAGGCTTTGTGTTAAAATGCATTTTTGACTTGCTGTATTTTCAACTTACAATGGGTTTATCAGGAACCCCATGATAAATCAAGGAACATTTGTAGTGATGTCTTCTCTTTCATTCCTGTTATTGGTGATATATGGTTTTTATGTTTTTTTGTTGTTAAAAATTAATTTAATAACTTGTATTGGCCTTTTCAAAGAGTCACCTTTGCTTTCATTGATTTTCTCCATTTTTTTTTCATTTCATTGATTTCTGTGTTTGCTTTTGACTTTGGTATTTTGTTTTTTGATTCTTTGGTATTTAGTATTCTGTCAATCTGGAACTTATTTACATCCCCCCAATTTTAAGTTTCTCCATGAATTTATTCAATGGCTGGCTTGAAGAACATTTTTAAAAGTCTTTGTGTCTTGTACAATGTGCGTTATATGACCACTACCACAGTTCCATTACCTCCTAAAGTAAATTTTTATACTTTTGATTTATTTGCTTTGGTGACTTAATGTTTGTGGGTAGGAATATTTTTACTCTTTATTTTAGGAAAGCCATAGTACTTTTTGTAACACACACCCGTTAGTTCTTTGGTTTGTATACTTATTGGTCTAGCACTTTACTATAATCAATAGCCAGTACCCAACATTAGAGAACTAACTAATCTATGCACTTACATGTAATACGTTATTATGTGGCCATTAAAAGTTATATTGTGGGAGAATAATGACAGCCAATTTTATATGATATATTGAATTTCAAATTGTATCAAACAGAATTTAAGAATCATTCATTTTTGATTTAAAAAATTGTCTTTATACACAGAGAAAAATAACTAGAAGATATACTATAAAATTTTAATAGTGTTTTCTTATCCCTGGATAGTGAGATTTGGGGTAATTTTCTGCCTTGTGTTTTTTAGTATTCTGATTTACTACAATGAATATATGTTATTTTAATATTCAGAAAGCCTTATCTTTTTAGAAACCTATTTAAAATAATATTTTAAAAATAAATTTTTGTCAGGCGTAGTGGCTCACACCTGTATTCCCAATACTGTGGGAGCCCAAGGTGGGAGGATCGCTTGAGCCCAGGAATCTGAGACCAGCATGGGCAACAAAGCGAGACCCTGTCTCTACAAAAAGTAAAAAAAAATTAGTAGGGCATGGTGGTGGAGGCTGAGGCAGGAGGATCATTTGAGCTCGAGAGGTTGAGGCTGCAGTGAGCTTTGATTGTGCCACTGCACTCCAAACTGGGTAGCAGAGTAAGACCCAACCTCAAAAATAAAAATAAAAATAAGCCAATTTTGAGGGCTGGGTGTGGTGTCTCACGCCTGTAATCCCAGCACTTTGGGAGGCCGAGGCGGGCAGATCACCTGAGGTCAGGAGTTTGAGACCAACATGGCCAACATGGCAAAACCCCATCTCTACTAAAAATACAAAAATTAGCTGTATTTCGTCATGCATGCCAGCAGTCCCAGCTACTTAAGACTGTGGTAGGAGAATTGTTTGAACATGGGAGGTGGAGGCTGCAGTGAGCCAAGGTTGCGCCACTGCACTCCAGTCTGGGTGACAGAGCAAGACTGTGTCAAAAAAAAAAAAAGAAAAAGAAACTGAAAAATAAATGCATTTTCTAGTTTGTATTTGAATTTTATTGTAATTTTGGTAGTGTCAGTATTTGGAGTTTTTCTTTATTATGAATATGTAAATCTACTCAGAGCTGAGAGCTATGTATAAAACTGTTCACTTTTACTTTCCTTCACAGAGTTGTTCCTAGATTTAATAATTTTTGTTTCTTCTTTTGCTTACTTTGGTATGAAATGATCACTAATTCACCCCCAACTCCTTTTCATTTTTAGATCTCTTCTTAAGTCATTCAGATGCTACTCTGCCAATTTCATCTTTTTTGGAAAGTCTGTCTGGGAAATGCCTAACTTGCTCCAATTTGGACTGGTTATCCACTAAGCCTGGTATACAGCCAACATCCTGATTATCTTCCTTCCCTATCATCCTGAAAATCCTTTTTGCCTCTCTCCTTGGTTGTGTTCCCAATTTCTTTTTTCACGTATCTTTCTCTTTCTTGGTTTATTTCTCATTTTAGTGAAACATATCATCCAATATCTTCATGAGTGCAAGAGGTTAATTTTTCAAAATGTCACACACTTGAAAATATTTTTCTGTGCTTGCACCTGATTGGTTATTTGGCTGGGTGGAGAATTCTAGGTTGAAAGTAGTTTTTCTTTGGAATTTTTTTTTCTCTTTTTTTTTCCCCAGGTCAAGTGCAGTAGTGAGGAGAACAAGTTCAGTTTTTATGAACAATCAGTTGAAATAACTCACTACCTTTGGACCAGCCTTTCTTCACAATTTTGAAGTCATTATTATTTTAATAATCTCTACAATATTTTTTGCTTTCAGAAGCTATTGAGAAATTCCAAGTGAATCTGATTCCTTATCCTTATATGTGTCCTCTTTTTCCTTTCTGACAGTTTGTTGGCTCTTCTCTTTGACTTATTGTTTTGAAATTTCATGGGGATGTATGTCTTGGTATAGGTCTGTTTTTATCCACTGTGCTAGCTATTTGATGTCCCATGTCAGAGTGGAAATCCACACCCTCAAATGCTCTTTAACTACATCTTTGATTTCTTTTTCTCTGTTCTTTTTTCTGGAACTCTTGTTATTTGAAGGCTGGATTTTGTGGAATTGTCTTCTAATGTTCAAGTCTTTCTTCTCTTGTTTTTCATCTTGTTTTTAAATCTCGTGTTTGGAAGATTATCTCAACTTTATCTCTCGGTTTTTCTATTGAGACTTTTATTTTTACAATTATGTTAATTTCCAGCAGGTCCCTTTTTTTTTTCTTATTCTTGTCTCATGGTTATTATCATCATCTCATCTCTTACCTCAATATAGATACTAATGCTAGTCTCTTGAAGTTTTCTTTTTTGTGTAATGCCTCTGTTTCCTCAGATTCTTTATTTTTCTGTTTGCTTTGCTCTCTTTCACATTAACAGCCTTTTTCAGGTCTCTGGCAATATATGACTATGTAGGGGAGGAAAAACTTTCCCTCTGCCCTCAGGTTTCGTAGCTATCCCCTGTTCTGTTAGCCTAATTAGGCTAACAAAAGACAGATTGACAAGAGAAAAGCACACACATTTTATTTGATGTTAGCATTTTTTATGTAGCACAGGGGGCTTCATAGAAAAGAAGTGAAAACTCCAAAGAAGCATTTAGATTCAGGATTTTATATACCTTTTTCTTTCTTTCTTTCTTTCTTTTTTTTTTTTGAGACAGAGTCTCACTCTGTTACCCAGGCTGGAATACAGTGGTACAATCTTGGCTCACTGCAACCTCCACCTCCCAGTTTCAAGCAATCCTTCTGCCTTAGCTTCCCGAGTAGCTGGGACTACAGGTGTGTGCCACCATGCCTGGCTAATTTAAAAAAAAATTTTTTTTTAGTAGAGATGGGGTTTCACCACGTTGGTCAGACTGATCGCGAACTCCTGACCTCAAGTGATCCACCCTCCTCAGCCTCCCAAAGTGCTGGGATTACAGGAGTGAGCCACCATGCCATTTCTTTTCTTTTCTCTTCTCTTCTTTTCTTTTCCCTTCTTTTCTTTCTCCTTCCCTCCCCTCCCTTCCCCTCCCCTCCCCTTGCATTTTTTAAGAGACAGGGTCTCGCTCTGTCTCCCAGGCTGGAGTGCAGTGGCATGATTATAGCTCACTGTAGTTTTGAACTCCTGGGCTCAAGTGATCCTCCCATCTCAGCCTCCCAAGTAGCTAGACTATAAGCATGCCCAGTTAATTTCTTTTAAAAATTTTTTTGTAGAGATGAGGCCTTGCTTTGTTGCCCATGCTGATCTTGAACTCCTAGGCTCAAGCAATCCTCCCACCTCAGCCTTAGTGCTGGGATTACAGGTGTGAGTCACCAAGCCTGGCTTTATGTACCATTTTAACAAAGGGTAATAAATTGAAGAGAAATGACTAGATGAAGGAAAGGGGTTTGAGTTTCTAAGGGTGGCAAATTGTAGGAAAGTGACTAGGAACTACATGGGGGAAACTAATGGAAGGAAAGGATTATTTTAGTACGGTTTGTTGTGCAGACTCATCCCTACATTGACTCCCCATTCCTGGTGATAAGAATATTCTTTTCTTCCTAGTATCAGGAGGGTAACT
Organism: Pongo pygmaeus; assembly: GCF_028885625.2. Classification (NCBI taxonomy): domain Eukaryota; kingdom Metazoa; phylum Chordata; class Mammalia; order Primates; family Hominidae; genus Pongo; species Pongo pygmaeus. The sequence goes on from NC_072373.2 coordinate 37,592,777, forward strand.
TTTGCATGGGGAGTTTATGCCTTGTTTCAAGCTGAAAGTGGGGATAACATAGAGCCCTTCACACATCTGCTTTTCTCATCCCCTTCAACTGTCTGTTCTTGTTTTAAGAGTGAGAGATTAAAATGTTGATTTGTAGCCAAGCAAGTGGCTGTGGCTTATCAACATTGAGCCTCATTGTAGGGTAATCTTATTGGAATATTTCACTGGGGAACCCCAAATGTCAGTATTTTTAGGTCTTTCCTCTTGAGGTGATCACATTCGCTAGAGGAGATTGTTCCAAACTCTTGGCTGCCATATCCTGGGAGCTTAGTGGGTGAAGGGGAGGGAATCATAGAGATGGATCTTTGTTTGCTATAAACATGTGTTTATTTAGTCCTAATGTTGTTAGGATGATTCTCACTTGTTATTTAACCTCACCTGATTTTACCACAGGCTTATATTGACATAATTTTAACTTAGCGCTTCTCAAAGGAGATTGGGGTGGAGTCAGGATGTTTGGAATTACCTTTTGGATTGTAACAGACTATTGGCCAGGCAAGCTAAAAGTTTTGCAATACTAATGAGCTGTAGGAGGAAGAATTGCTTCACCCAAGATGCCACTAGCTCCCCTTTTGAAAACAGTACAAGTTTAACTTAAACTAAATCTTAATGCCAGTGAAAGTTAATTCCCAATTAATATCTTTGACTTTCCTGCTCTTCCCTAATTCATGCTTGACAGTGGTGTTTCTGATTTTAATGATATTTGAAATTGGAATTCTAAAGATTTCTTTTACATAGGTAGGTGGAGTGGAAACAAGGAGACTAGTTAGGAAGTCATTGCAGAAGTCCAGGCAAGAGTTATTGGTGGCTTGGATTAGAATGGTAGTAGTAGAGAGGGCCAGGCATGGTGGCTCACGCGTGTAATCCCAGCACTTTGGAGGCCAAGGTGGGCAGATCACCGAGACCAACCTGTCCAACATGATGAAACTCTATCTCTACTAAAATACAAAAAAAAAAAAAAAAAAAAAAAAAATTAGCTGGATGTGGTGACACATACCTATAGTTCCAGTTACTCGGGAGGCTGAGGCGGGAGAATCATTTAAACCTGGGAGGTGGAGGTTGCAGTGAGCCGAGATTGTGCCACTGCACTCCAGCCTGGGCAATAGAGTGAGACTCTGTCTCAATAATAATAATAATAATAATAATAAAGAATGGTAGTAGTAAGGAGAAGAAAAATAGAGGATCTGAATGTATTTTGAAGGTAGAGTCCACTGGACTTAGAGATGGATTGAATGTGGAAGATTAAGGAAAGGGAGAAATGAAAGGTAGTCTTAGGTTTTGTCTTCAGATGACTGGGTGAACAGCAGTGTTCTTTGCTAAGATGGGGAAGACTAGGGAAAAGAGCCAGTTCTGTATTGAGCATATTATATTTAAGATAATCCCATCTGGGTCCAAAGACAATGTTGATTTTTTTTCTTAGATATCTGCCCCTTTAGACTTGGTTATTATTCAACTGTCATTGAGAAAAATGCTTGATTATTTGGCTATATACCTCTCTACCCCTCCTTATTGTTGCCATCCACCATCCTTATTTGTTGAAGACTTTGGGACTTGGCTTGTCCACCCTATTTCCTGGCATAATCATGGGCAACTTTAGGGGCTGCAAGGGCAGTTTATCCAAGTTCCTGTCCTTAAGGTTCTTTGACATGAAGCATGCCAGCAGTGACAATATGATATTGTGGTTTTGAATCCCAGTTCCCCTACTTCCTAACTATATAAGTTTGAAACCAGTGCTTAACCTTTTGTGCCTCATTTTCCTCTTTTGCATATTGGGGATGATACTATCTGTACATTTGGAATTTTGTGAAGATTAAATCAGAATTACTAATTACTAGTGCATGGCACATAATAAACATTCCATAAATGTTAGCTATTAAGATTATTACTTATATATCTATTTAATAATATCTGCTACTATTATTATTTTAGTTATGTAACCCCTCCAAAAGCTACCTCTTGACCCTTGCCCTCTCAAATTTTAACCTCTTAAAATTTAAGAGTCAAAGGGACACTGACCATGATTTCCTAGTGTGTACAGTGTACTTGCTTAAAACAAAATAAAATTAAACTTGTCAGCACTTCAATTCCAGTGGTTCTTATTTAGAAGTATGTATTAGGAGGTTTTTCAAAAGTCTGGGCCTTCCCTTGGGAAGCTGGACTAGAATGTTGTGGAGATGGGGGTGGCATCAGCATCTTTATGTACGATTGCGCTCCCTCCCTCTCTTTTCTAGGTAGTCAGCTGTTTGTTTGCAAGGCTTCTTTTCCTCACCAGTCTTCACTCCATTAATCAGTACTTTAAGCCACTCTTTCATGGCCACTCTTAATGAACTAACACCCTCCCTTGGATGAATCCAATCCTGTCTGCCTCAAACCTGGACTGCTGAAAGCCACGGTTCTCCAGCTATGTGAAATTCACTTATGGATTATTTTGGCTCTCTAATCTTTTATTTGTTTTTTTTTGTTGTTGTTGTTTGTTTGTTTTTAGAGAGTGTCTATATATGTCACCCAGACTGGAGTGTAGTGGCATGATCACAGTTCACTACAGCCTTGAGCTTCTGAGCCCAAGAGATCCTCTGCCTTAGCCTCTAGAATAGCTAGTACCACAGATACATGCCACCACACCCAGCTAATTTTTAGTTTTTTTATAGAGACAGATTCTCACTTTGTTGCCCAGACTGGTCCTGAACTCCTGGCCTCAAGGGGTCCTCCTGCCTCAGCCTCCCAGAGTGCTGGGATTACAGGTATGAGGCACCGTGCCCAGCTGGCTCTTTAATCTTTACTATTAGACTGATTTTCATATGACACAGTAGGCATAGGGCTCTTTTAGTTACTAGTGATTCCAAAAGTGACTTTAATCCCATTACTCAGGATCTCTATGGTACTGTCAATTAGATCTTCCTCATTTTTGCAACATGTTTAAGTAGCATTAATGATATTATTGTTTCATAAGTGAGAAAATGAAGGCACAGAAGGATAAAATAGTTTGTTGCATCAGCTTGCAGGCATAATAAGCAACCTTTCTTCTCTCTGTTAATTCTGTTTTGTAGGCCAGTATAATGGCTTTAGTGTCACTGTTGTTAAGGAGTTTTTGATGGGTTGTTGTTTCCATTTTCTTTTTGAGATGTGAACTGTCCAGATTAATTCTAATCTATAACTTTTGGGAAAAGTATATTGATATACATGTTAGAATGTGTGTGTGTATGTGTGTGTGTTGTGTGTATGTAGTAGATGATAACCTTTAGCTTTGGTTTTCAATAAGAATTTAAAAATCTATTACAATTAGAAAATTTTTCCTCCAGTTTTTATTCAGTTGTCCTTTTTCCCTTTGGAAATAGTGGGTCTGACCCAATTCTTTTTTGAGAATTCATTTCATAGAGCAGCATGTTAGAATATTTTTGTTCTTCTAATCAAGTGCAGTGTAAGAACTGTAGACATCCATAACTTCTTTTCTATCCCTTGGTTAAGATATTAGCTTTATTACTATATTTACTGGTCCTGGAATAGCAAGGCATAATCTGAGGAGCATAGCTACTTCATCTGTGTAATAAATTGCTCTTTCACTACAAACATTTTAATACTGATTTTGTTAGTCATTTAACTTTCTAATAGTGGTCCTTAAATTATGCTCTAAAAGAAGAATACCATATATATTGGAAATTAAATTTGTTGTTGAATAAAATTAGAATTATTATAAAATTCAACATGACCTTATTGCTACCTCAGGATAATTTCTTGGCAAAAAGTTGATCCAAACTGGGTGTGGTGGCTCATGCTTGTCATCCCAGCACTTTGGGAGGCTGAGACAGAAGGATTGCTTCAGCCCAGGAGTTCCTGACTCAAAAAAAAAAAAAAAGAAAAAAGAAAAGAAAAGTTGATTTAGGTACCTTCATTTTGTTTTGTTTTGTTTTTTTGAGACAGAGTCTCGCTTTGTCACCCAGGCTGGAGTGCAGTGGCTCAATCTCGGCTCACTGTAACCTTTGCCTCCCAGGTTCAAGTGATTCTTGTGCCTCAGCCTCCCACTGGGATTACAGACATATGCCACCACACCTGCTAATTTTTGTATTTTTTGGAAGAGACAGGGTTTCACCATGTTGGCCAGGCTGGTCCCAAACTCCTGACCTCAAGTGATCCACCTACCTTGGCCTCCCAAAGTGCTGGGATTATAGGCGTGAGCCACCACACCTGACCACCTTCACTTTTTTGATTTAGCATGCTATGTGAGTATTGGTAAATTGACATTTGGTCTGAAAATAAATTTTGGCTAAGTTCTGATTGAGAGTTAAAACATAGTGGATTAACTCTTAATAATTATACTTTAAATTATAATTTCTGAAAGTATTTAGAAGTGAACATTAAAAACCATTTATAATACATAATGTTAGATTATATATAATGTTCTGAATATTAAAAGATAATGCAATTCTTTTCCTGTACTTGATAAGAAAAGAAAGACTATAATTTTGGGGAAAATAGAATGGAAAGGGAAGAGAGAGGATGGGGAAAATTGAGGGAGGGGTTATGTTAATTCCTTAGGGCTGCCGTAACAAATTACCACAAACTGGGTTTTACAGCAGATACTTATTCTTTCACAGTTCTGGAAGTTAGAAGTCTTGAAATCAAAGTGTCAGCAGGGCCATGCTCTCTCAAAAGACTCTCAGGGAGGCTCTTCCCTTGCTCTTCCAGCTTCTTCTGGTGGTTGTCCACCGTCCTTGGTGTCCCTCAGCTTGTAGGTGCGTCACTTCAATCTCTGCCTCTGTCATCACGTGGTGGTCTCCCTGTGTGTCTCTCTGACCCACATTTTCCTATTCTTATAAGGACTCCAGTCTTATTGGATTTAGGTTTAGGGCCCACCCTAATCCAGTATGACCTCATCTTGATTCACAGATTTTGGGTGGACATGAATTTTTGGAGTATACTGTTCAATGTAGTACAGAGGGTTCCAAATTCAATTTATATTTTCATATTTAAACCAGTCACACTTACTAGATTTATCTGATTTATATAAAGCAAACAGGTAAGATATATTTTATGTAAAAACTTATTCTTATTTGCAGTTATATTGACACATATGCCTTCCCACTGCATGGGCCTAGGTATCTAGTATTTTCCACTCATGTAGCACAGATTGCGTTAAAGGACTATTTGGTTATGAGACATCTATTAATACAGATGGAGAGCCAGAAAACTTTCCACATTATCTCTTAATAGCCCACTATTTATAGAACCAAGCTAGACTTTTCTTGGGTTTTAACTGCTGTTCACTTTAGAATACTTGAAATGTTCTTACTTATTTTATATCCACAACACCTAACCATGCCTGATGCTGATTTATTGAATGAAGATTGTATTAATGAAAGAATGTTGTGCATGTGTGTGTGTGTTTGTGTGTTTGTATGTCTGTGTGTCTCCATTGGAGGGTTGTCAACAGGGGCATATGGGGAGTTTTCATTTGGTTAGTATATTCTCTGTCCTTTTTAAAAACATAACTAGGCCGGGCGCGGTGGCTCAGGCCTGTAGTCTCAGCACTTTGGGAGGCCGAGGTGGGCGGATCACCTGAGGTTGGGAGTTCAAGACCAGCGTGACCAACATGGAGAAACCCTGTCTCTACTGAAAATACAAGATTAGCCAGGCGTGGTGGCGCATGCCTGTAATCCCAGCTACTCGGGAGGCTGAGGCACGAGAATCGCTTGAACCTGGGAGTCGGAGGTTGCGATGAGCTGAGATCACGCCATTGCACTCCAGCCTGGGCAACAAGAGCGAAACTCCATCTCAAAAACAAAAAAACCAAACAAACAAAAAACACAACTAGTGGCATCCATCATCCTATTCTACACTTTGCTTTTATTACTTAAAGTATATCATTTCTTATTAGTACATAAGTGCTATATGTTTGCATAATATTCCATTACATAGATATAATTTATTTAGCTGGTCTCCCTTAAAAATGTTTTTAATTGTGGTAAAATATGCTAACATAAAATTCACCATCTTAATTTTTCAAGTGTATAGTTCAGTCTTGTTAAGTATATTCACATTGTTGTGGAACCAATATCTAAAACTTTTCCATCTTGTAAAACTGAAACACTGTACTCATTAAACAACAATTTCCCCCTCCCCCAGCCCCTGGCACCCACCATTCTACTGTTTCTATGAATTTGAGTTAGCCTCTCTTTCTAGTTGTTTTCATCTTTGCTTTTACAATCAAAGCTGCAATGAGTAGCCTTGTGTACATGTCATTTTGCACATAAATGAGTATATCTGTAGGATGCATTTCTAGAAGTAGAATTCCTAGGTAAAAAGGTTTGTGCATTTATTAATTTTGAAATATAGTGCAAAATTGGCTTCTAAATAGGTCTCCCTATCCCTGTTTCATCCAGAGCTTTTACACACAGGTGGCTTGAATTCTTTCCTTGTAGCAGTGAGTGAGATAAGGTTAGGGTAAAGGTGAATACTAATATAGAATCGGCCTTTGATAATTCATATCAAAAAAATGCTAGAAGATTCTTTGTGGAATTCTGATGTTTGAAAACTGAGGCTTGAAGTAAATTTACTGTAAAATGAGGTGGCCGAGTGCAGTGGCTCATGTCTGTAATGCCAATACTTTGAGAGGCCGAAGCCGGTGGATTGCTTGAGCCCAGGAGTTTGAGATCAGCCTGGGCAACATGGCAAAACCCTGTGTCTACAAAAAAAAAAAAATACAAAAATTAGCTGGACGTGGTGACACGCACCTGTAGTCCCAGCTACTCGGGAGGCTGAGGTAGGAGGGTCACTGAGCCCAGGGAGCTTGAAGCTGCAGTGAGCCATTGTGATTGCACCATTGCACTCCAGCCAAGGTAACAGAGCAAGATCCTGTCTCAAAAAAGTTAAAAATAAATATAAAATGAAATGAGGCATAACTACATAGAAATACCACTGTTTCCCTTAGAATGTACGTATAGATTTTGGCGCAGTGACTTTTCATCTGATAACTTCAAATAATTTGGCATTTTTATTAGTTTTCTTATTTTAAGGTGAAAGTATGTATTATTATGTCTGAATGTTTTCTTATAAAATAGAATCTGAAGGGTTGGGAACCACCTCTCATTGATGATCAGTATTAACAGTTTGAAATTTGTTTTTCTAGACTTTTTTCAGTGCATTGAACAACACATAGATGGTATTCCTGCTTTAAAAAGATGGGATCATGCTATATTTACTGTTTTGTGATTTGCTTTGTTAGTTGATAATACATCTTTTTTGGGTTAGTGAATAAGAGATATCCTCCATTATTTTAATGGGTTTATACTCTCCTATTACATCATAATTTTCTTGTCCATTCCCTTGTTGGTGAACATTTAAGTTGTGATAAACATTCTTTATACATATATCTTTGCTTATTTGAACAAGTTTCTGTGGGATAAATTCTAGGAAATAGAACTTCTAGATCAAAGGTATGACCATAGCTGGGCACAGTGGCTCACGCCTGTAATCTCAGCACTTTGGGAGGCCAGGGCAGGTGGATCACTTGAGGTCAAGAGTTCGAGACCAGCTGGCCAATATAGTGAAACCCCGTCTCTACTAAAAATACAAAAATCAGCTGGGCGTGGTGGTGTGCATCTGTAATCCCAGCTACTTGGGAGGCTGAGGCAGGAGAATTGCTTGAACCCGGGAGGTAGAGGTTGCAGTGAGCCAAGATCACACCACTACACTCCAGCCTGGGTGACAGAGCTAGACTCTGTCTCAAATATAAATAAATAAATAAATAAATAAATAAATAAGATATGATAATTTTATATTTTAATGTATATTTGGGGGCTCTATAAAAGTTATATTAACATTCTGATTTGCATAGGAAATAAACTTAGTTCTAAACTTTCGGATGTTTTAGCTAGGTGACATATCATCATTAATATACATCATTTTTTTAATACAAGGTTTGTGATAATATAAAAATCTTTAAAATGACAGCTTTGAAATTTTTTATTCTTACAGTGATGGAATGGGGAGAAGATATTAAAGCAGTTTCAAAAGATGAAGCAGTGATGTTGGTGAATCATCAGGCAACAGGAGATGTGTGCACACTGATGATGTGCCTCCAGGACAAAGGACTGGTAAGCTACCCTGAAGGCAGTAGATACACATCCAGAAAGGAGGGTTAAAAAGGAATCCATTTGGCTGGGCATGGTGGCTCACGTCTGTAATCCCAGCACTTTGGGGGGCTGAGGTGGGTGGATCATGAGGTCAAGAGATTGAGGCCATCCAGGACAACATGGTGAAACCCCATCAATACTAAAAATACAGAAATTAGCTAGGCGTGGTGGTGTGCGCCTGTAGTCCCAGTTACTCAGGAGGCTGAGGCAGGAGAATCGCTTGAGCCCGGGAGGCAGAAATTGCAGTGAGCGGAGATCACGCCACTGTACTCCAGCCTGGCGACAGAGCAAGACTCCATCTCAAAAAAAAAAAAAAAGGGAATCGATTCAAATGTCTTACTGTGCTTTGAAATATAGACATAGACTTTAATATGTATACTTTAAATAAGAATTTAGAAAATATTAAAAGGAAAAATATATCATTCTAAGTCACCCAGAAGTGGGAATGTAGAGACTTAAAAAAAAAAAACTGGGACAATGTGAATTATATTTCAATAAGACTGTTTTAAAAAATAGTAACTGGGATGAAAGCAGGTTAATATAGTTCAAATTGAGGGCTGTCTGGAGGTGAAGCAGTGGATTGCCAGTTTGAAAAATACAAACACAAAAAGCAGCTTTGGCCTGGCACAGTGGTGCCACTTGTAGTTCCAGCTACTCGGAAGGCTGAGGCAGGAGGATCGCTTGAGCCCAGGAGTTTGGGCTGTAGTTCTCTATGCTGATAGGCAGTCTGCACTAAGTTGAGCATAAATATGGTGACCTCCTGGGAGCAGTGAACAACTAGGTCACACAAGAAGGGTGAACCAGCCCACGCTGGAAATGGAGCAGGCCAAAACTCCTGTGCTGATCGGTAGTGGGATCATGCCTGTGAAGAGCCACTGCACTCCAGTCTGGGCAACACAGCAAGACCCCATCTCTAAAACAAAAGGTTGGGGGCATATTGCTTATGATAGAATAAGTATTTATAAACTGAGTGGATTTAAAAAATAAATTCAGTCTTTAGCCTTAGGAGAATTATCACCTTAGAAGTTAAAGAGGTTATGTTCATAGAAAACTAAATAAGGTGTATAAATTAATGGAGTTAATGTGTGACCTAATAGTAAATAATCAAATCAATGGAAGTTCATTAAGGGCTTAGTAGTTATGATCAGTGACTATAAGAAGTGTAAACACCATCCTATAAGATACAATTCATCTTATCAAGGTGCTGACAGCCTAGTGGCAGGTGGAAGAAGGGTATCACAAACAATGGTTTTTTTTTTTTTTTTTTTTTTTTTGAGATGGAGTCTTGCACTGTTGCCCAGGCTGGAGTGCAGTGGCGCAATCTTGGCTTGCTGCAACCTCTGCCTCCTGGGTTCAAGCAATTCTTGTGCCTCAGCCTCCCAAGCAGCTGGGACTATGGGCACGGGTACCATGCCTGGCTAATTTTTGTATTTTTAGTAGAGACAGGGTTTCACCATGTTGGCCAGGCTGCTGGTCTCAAACTCCTGGCCTCAGGTGATCCACCCACTCTTGGCCTCCCGTAGTACTGGGATTACAGGCATTAGCCATAAACAATACTTAATTGACGAGTGAGATGGCTTCAGTGGCGGGTAAGTGCACTGTGTACCTCATGGACATAGAAAACTTTATGAAGGGGAGAGGACATAAACTTGGCCTTGAAGGATGAGTAGAATTTAGGTAGAGTGGTAAAGCAAGGACTTCTTTCTTAATGAAACAATCTTGGCAAAAACATCAAAGTGAGAATAAGCCCTGGTTTGTTTAGGTTCCAGAGATTTTGATTCACTAGGTTAGGGTAGGGTCAGAAAATGAGAGGAGATTAAATAAAAATATGTTTTATAACTGTAGAATCTGTTTTTCTTGTCTATCTGAAAAGCAGTGGCATAATCTTGCTGGAATGTGGAATAAATTAAATCCTTTCTTATATTCAGGATCTTGAATTGTTAAAAGAGTATCACCATGTAGATATATTTGCATTTATAATAATATTTATTGCCTGTCCTCTAAGTTCATGACGTTAAAATTTTGCAAAACTAGTTGATTTGGTTTTCTATAAAAGAGCATCTCCAATTAGTTAACATTGTAACTCTTACAGATAGGATCATTACATTTATAGTGATTATCCTGAGGGCCTACAATGTCCTTAAGTGTTTTTTGAAACTCGTGATTAAAATGGTCAATATACATACGTCTAACTGTATTCTAACAGCAGTTTGGCATAGATGATAATTGTATTAACTAGAATATTAGGTAATTTAAAATTCCCCAGTCATGTGGACAAAAGAAAGTTTGGTTGGCTTGTTTGCCTTTATAAAAATATTTAAGTTAGTTTGGCTAGGTTCATTTTTCTATCCCAAGTAATTTTTTTTATTTTGAAATTAGTTAATACTAAATAATGCTCTGATAATATTGAATACTTTGAAATCTAGAAGAATATTTTATTTTCTTTCATAAAGGAGTGACTGAGAAATACAAGGGTGGAAGCATTATAATCTCTCCCTGCTGCCTAATAATTACAGAGCAATATTAATTTGTATTCACTAGTAGGAATGTTTACTTGATTTATTTTATACTTTATGGATACATTCGAAGAAGGAAGGCTATTGTGGGCCAGTTGAAAAATATTACTTTGATGGTAATGTAATTATAACATAGCTTTTTGAATTCAGGGGACTTCTTGAAGCCCCCATTAGTTTCTCAGTGAGAGTACTGTTGGCATTTCAATAGGACAACAGTGTTGCTGAGAACTGTCCTGGGCATTGCCAGACGTTTTGTGTACCCAACTGCCACACACTAAATGATAGTAGCACTCCTTAGTCCTTGTTGTCACAAGGACCAAAATTATCCTGCAGTTTCCATACTCACCCAATGGAGAACCATTGACCTTATTATAATTTCAAAAGGACAAAAAGAGTGCAGTCATTTATTTAAGTCTTTAAACGATGTTTTGATATGTAGCAAATCTGTGCATCCAGATAAAGAATAATTGATATAGATTGATTTTGTCTCTTAGAAATAATGGAAGAGTTCTGAGTGACAGACCTATCAAACATTGACAGAGTTGATTTAGGCAGCTTATGTTTACTCATCCTTCTTTTGAAGAGTATGAAACAAAGGATTAATTGTATTTTCTGAAAGTGTTGGTACTTTTTTTTTTTTTTTGAGACGGAGTCTTGCTTTGTCGCCAGGCTAGAGTGCAGTGGTGCCATCTCAGCTCACTGCAACCTCCGTCTCCTGGGTTCAGGTGGTTCTCCTACCTCAGTTCTCCCGAGTAGCTGGGACTACAGGTGTCCGCCACCACACCCGGCTAATTTTTGTATTTTTAATAGAGACGAGGTTGACCAGGATGGTCTCGATCTCTTGACCTTGTGATCCGCCCACCTTAGCCTCCCAAAGTGCTGGGATTACAGGCGTGAGCCATCGTGCCCAGCCTGGTACCCTTATAATAATTGTCTGTGAATTGTCTTGGCCTTTTATGACAATTTATGATAAAACTAAGAATTTTTATTTCTGTCAAAAGAACTTTATTAAATGTTTTATAAACATTTATTGACTTATAACATTTCCCCTAAAATAAGTTGGAACAGAGCTATCCTTACAAATCTCAGGAAATAGTTTGGCTGTCTTTACTGAATTTATGTTTTAAGTGACCCTTCTAATTGAAGAGATAAATCCACCATGAATGAAAGGCTAAATATAAAAGCTAGTTATTTGGCATTTAAAACCCAGAAGTCAATAAATTACAACTACACTTCATAATGTGTCTAAAGCTAAAATGCTTTATAGTTTGAATCTACTGGTTTTTGTTTGTTTTGGGGACACTTTTCAACAAATTTCATTTAGTCCAAATCTCAGTTTATTTAAACATAGTACTGTAATCATCATTGCAAAGCAAAACAAGATGGGATGCTGGTGATTATCTTACTCTATATTAATTGATTGAGGAATCAGTTCTTTCTTTACTAGGCATATATCTTCATTTTTAAAAAAAGATTTAATATTGTAAAGCTGATGGAGTAGGAGTTGTGTAGCTGGAAAACTAAGGCAGAAACCGTAATATTATATCATCTGTGGGCTTTTATAATGCTTTTATAAAAGCAGCACATGGATATCAGTGTTTTAGTTTTTTCTACATGTGTAGGTTCACATCAGTTGGTTCTTAGAGATGATGTTTACATCTACTGTTCCCCTGGGAAACCAAAGTAGAGCTTATTGCATTCTTGATTGAGGTTGTAGCTTTCACTTTAGTTAAGGCTTATAACAAGGAATGCTATTTCCTCAGCAGGAAAGAACAATTAACCGATTCATTAATTAGATCCTGTTTGTACTTTTAATTTTTTTTTTTTTTTTTTTTAAATAGTCTCTCTCTGTCACCCAGGCTGGAGTGCAGCGACTCGATCTTGGCTCACTGCAACCTCTGCCTCCCAGGTTCAAGCAATTCTCCTGCCTCAGCCTCCCGAGTAGCTGGGATTACAGGCACGCACCACCACGCCTGGCTAATTTTTGTATTTTAGTAGAGATGGGGTTTCACCATTTTGGCCAGGCTGGTCTTAAACTCCTGACCTCAAGTGATCCACCTGCCTCTGCCTCCCAAAGTGCTGGGATTACAGGCGTAAGCCACCATGCCTGGCCTGTACTTTTAATTTTTAAATTTGCATGAAAGAAAGTCTTCTGCCCTCAATATAGGTATTAACTCTTATCAGCAGTGGATAATATTTTTCTGTTTAAGGACTGAGGCACTACAAATATTTTTATCCTGGCAAAGACCATGATTTTGCATCAACTAATAAATATTCTTCATAATAGAATATGTAAATCATTCTATTATATTAATTTTTAAATGTTTTATTTGGGACACTACCTTTTTATACTTTGCCATGAAGCTACACTCAGATTTTATAAAGCCACAGTGAATGTTCATTAAATATATAGTCTTGTTTGATAACTTAACCATTTTATTATATTGTTTCAAAATAATTTTGCAAGTTATGTAAGAATTATCAGAGACTTTGGGGTAGAACAAATTTGAAATCATTAAGTCCAAATTTAAGAAGTTAATTGAGTTTCATTTTTTATGTAGTGATATATGTACCTGTGACTTAGGATTCGAAGACTTGGAATCAAGACCTGTAATTTTTCATGTAGACACTATTAGTAACTGTGCTTTGTTTGTAGAAATAGAGTTATACTTAAGATATTTTGGTTAATTAAAAGAATGCTTGGATGATTATATTTAAAGCTTGGAGACTCGGCTCGACTATAGTCAGGTTTCTTCTATCCAATATTATTTCTTGCTTTTAAATATTTTAGGTTGTTGCTCAGATGATGTGGTTGATGGATCATATTTTTAAGTACACAAACTTTGGAATTGTTTCTCTAGTTCATGGAGACTTCTTTATAAGACAGGTAAGTAATGAGCACTTTTTTCCCCACAGTGATAGCCTGGTCAAATTGATTCTTGATTATAAAAAGAGGTATAACAAAACCAATTATAATAGGTAGGGCTGCTTCTAACCAGTCTCAGGGAGCTTTTTTTTTTTTTTTTTTTTGAGACACAGTCTCACTGTGTTGCCCAGGCTAATGTGCAGTCGCACCATCTCGGCTCACTGTAACCTCCACTTCCTGGGTTCAAGTGATTCTCATGCCTCAGCCTCTGGAGTAGCTGGGACTATAGGCCTGCCACTACGCCCAGCTAATTTTTGTATTTTTAGTAGAGATGGGGTTTCACTGTGTTGGTTAGGGTCTCGAACTCCTGACCACAAGTGATCCACCCGCCTGGCCTCCCAGAGTGCTGGGATTACAAGCGTGAGCCACTGTGCCGGGCTCAGGGAGCTCTTTCTCTGAATCTTTTTTCCCTAACCATTTATTTCAATCTAAATTTGAGTATGGATAAGTATTAAAATACTTAAAATGCAAATATTCTAATCTCTACTCTTCTCCCATTTAGAAGGTACATTTTTAGTTTAGTAAACATTCCCCACTATTCAGTTTCTTAGCTATGTGAATTGGGCAAATTATTTAAATACTCAAGTTTCTTGTTTTCCAAACTTGAATAATATGTAGTATCCCCCACAATGGTTGTTGTGGGAATTAAATGAAGTAATACCTATAAAGCACTCAGAACAGTGCCTGCTACCTTCATCATCATTTTTATCTTGATTACTACTATTGTATCACTATTACTTTTATTTACAAGGCACTGTTGTATAATATAATAGGTATCTAAATTACTAGTAGGCAGATTATTAAATAAATTAATAAATAAGTTAATGTAATAATAATAATGGGAGATGTTTTGGGAATTCATAGTGGGAAAAATAAGTATATCAGTTTTATGTGAATCCAGAAAAACTTCAGAGGAGAAGATGATATTTGGCACAAGTTTTAAAGAATAGGTATGGATTTGATGGAGGAAGGTGAATTGAGAAGTCCCAAGCATTAGGAATAGTTTAGTGTAGGAAGAAGAATGATAGCCTCTTATCAGCACTACATTATTTTCTTGACTTGTTACTAGTATTACATGCTTTATTTTCACCAGAATGGATAACTGAAATATGGTATGTATGAGCTTTTATGCATGACAATACCACAGTTATTTGGTGTTTACATATTTAACAACCTGGATTGTGTCGTGCTTTGCACATAATTATTACTTAATGAATAATTGATGAATTTAATCAAGCCTTTTCCAAGAACCACAAATTCAGAAATAAGCTGGAAAGTGAGTAGAAAAACTTCTAAGTTCTATGAAAATAGGTGTCACAAAACACATATACTTTACTCCAGACAGTTTTATGTACTGGACATTATATCATTTCTTTTTGGAAACACCCTTTGTTCTTCTGAGCAGAGAAACAAATATAAGCATACCCTGGAACCACAGGAAGTGGCAATGGGGAGTGGACACAAGGTCAAGACAAAATAAACTGATCGGGACAACTTAACAAAGATCCTAGTGTAATAGCGCAGAGAAGGCAGCAGAACCAACAATTAGAAAGCTTAGCAGTCTCAGGGATCCGAAAAGCTAGCTGAGCACCTTACCTCATTTCCAGCTTTAGGAAATAATTGAATTTATAGTGTAGTGTAACAGTTGATTCTAATGATGATCATCAGGCATCAAGAAGAGGGTCTGGGCTCGGTGGCTCATTCCTGTAATCCCAGCACTTTGGGAGGCCGAGGTGGACAGATTGCTTGAGGCCGGGAGTTCGAGACCAGCCTGGCCAACATGGTGAAGCCCTGTTTCTACTAAAGATACAAAAATTAGCTGGGCATGGTGGCATGAACCTGTAGTCCCAGCTACCTGGGAGGCTGAGGCAGGAGAATCGCTTGAACCTGGGAGGCAGAGGTTGCAGTGGGCCGAGATTGCGTCACTGCACTCCAGCCTGGGCGACACAGCAAGATCCCATCTCAAAAAAAAAAAAAAAAAAGAGGCTAAATTATACTAGATTATCAGTGTACTTTTAGATAAAAGTTGAAAATTAGGTACTCCAAAATATTTTCTTGTGATTACTATGTGAAGTTTTGCATACATAAAGATTATATTTCGAAGTATCTGGAAAGTTTACAAATTTATTTCTAAAGAGCAACGTGTTTTTCCCTGATAGATTAGTAATAAAAATCTATAACATGAGGGGAAGGAAAGGAAAAAGCATTAATGTTTAAAAGAAAAATTCTCTTGAGACTTTGCTACTAGACCATTTTGACAAGCTTTTCCAAGAATAGTAAAAATATTTTACATATAATCTTGAGAACTTAATAGCTATCTTAATCATAATCAGTTCACTTCAGTAAACTGACTAACAAAATGTCTTACATGTTTTCCATTTGGGATACATTTGATCTAAAGACTGAAAGCATACTAATTATTTTGAGGAGTTTCTGTAATTTTGTTGGCTGGAAAATATTGGCAAATTGATCACACTGAAAGAAAGAACCAGCTGGGCGCGGTGGCTCACGCCTGTAATCCCAGCACTTTGGGAGGCCAAGGCCGGCAGATCACAAGGTCAGGAGATCGAGACCATCCTGGCTAACACGGTGAAACCTCGTCTCTACTAAAAATACAAAAAATTAGCCAGGTGTGGTGGCAGGCACCTGTAGTCCCAGCTACTCGGGAGGCTGAGGCAGGAGAATGGCGTGAACCTGGGAGGCAGAGCTTGCAGTGACCCGAGATCGCACCACTGCACTCCAGCCTGGGCAACAGAGCGAGACTCTGTCTCAAAAAAAAAAAAAGAACCTTTGTGATATTTAGTTGTAAGCTTTGGGCCTTCCTACAAATTTTTCTAGATTCTTCTTTTTAGACTTCAGGTCATCTTCTTTTCTCTCTTTCCCTCTCAACTAAGATACAGTCCATTTTTAGCTTTACTTTCACATTTTTCCTAAATGTAACTACTTATTATCAATACAATATAATTGAATCTCATCAAATTCCCTTGTGTGGAATACTGCAAGTCTTCTAACTTATCTCCTGTGGTCTTTTGGTCACTGGAGCCAGCAGATTTTCTTTTTTTTCTTTTTTTTTTTTTTTGAGACAGGGTCTCACTCTATCACCCAGGCTGGAGTGCAGTGGTACCATCAGGGCTCACTGCATCCTCGAACTTGTGGGCACAATTGATCCTCCTGCCTCAGCCTCCTGAGTAGCTGGGACCACTAAATGTGCCATCGCACCCGGCTAATTTTTGTATTTTTTGTGTAGACGGGGTTTCACCATGTTGCCCAGGCTGGTCAGATTTTTTAAACAGAAATAAGATATAACGCTTCCTTGTTCAAAACTATCCAAAGATGTCCCCTCCAAAACTACTTACCATGCGTAAGGCTTTTCTCATTTGGTCTCCACCTCCCTCTGCAGCTTCATTTCCTACCCCTGACTTCCTTGTTTATCACACTTCAGCCACACTGGCCTTGGTGCTGTTCTTTGAACATGCCATACTCATTCCCACCAAATGACCTTTGTCCTTTTTGTTCTTGTCATTTGGAATATTATGCCTTGCATCTTCACATGACTTATTCCCTCACATTATTAATTCTACTCAAATGTCACCTCCTCATAGCAGCTTTCTCTGACCCTCTTGACCCTTTCTATCCTTTTACTGTTTTCTTCCTAACACATATTACTAGTTGAATTTGCACTCCACATTTACCATCTTCCCAAACTAGAATGTAAGCTCCATGAAAGTCTCTTTATTTCCTCCTCTATGTCTAGTGCCTAGGACAGTGTGTGGCACATAGCAGGCACTCAGTCAGTAATCACTGAATTGATGAATGACTGCACTTTCAAGGGCAATCAGAACAATTTCCTTTTCCTTCAGAAAGAAAGGTTTATTTATATAAATGCTAATAACTTCTCTCTTTTTACCCCTGTGGTCAAAAAGGGCAGTAAGTTGGGGTGGGGTGGGAGAATCACTATTCTATTCTGTGATTGGATTTTAATTTAGAAGCTGTAATTTGTTTAATTTTATGGCATTTTAATTTTGGATGTACCTGTACTTATTACGTGTGTGTGTACCTTCTAGGGAAGATCTTATCGTGACCAACAGCTGCTGCTTCTCAAGAAGCACTTAGAAAATAATTACAGGAGCAGAGATCGAAAATGGATTGTTTTGTTTCCAGAAGGGGGCTTCCTCAGGAAGAGGCGAGAAACAAGTCAGGCATTTGCCAAGAAAAATAACTTGCCATTTCTTACAAATGTTACTCTGCCAAGGTCTGGGGCAACAAAAGTTATTTTGAATGCACTTGTAGCACAACAGAAAAATGGAAGTCCAGCAGGAGGAGATGCTAAAGAATTAGGTATGATGGTTTTTAGCATTTTTTACCTTGTTGGAGTTAAAGGATTTTCTGGAGTTACAGAAGATGATCATTGTTCTTTTTTTATATTTATAATTTTTGTTAAAAATAATACTCAGGGAGAAGATGAAACGGTAATTTTTAAAAAATGTTTCCATTTACAAAAGTAGTCCATGCTTATGATAATTTACTCAAATAATACAGAAATGCATAAAGTCAAGGATATCTTTCTCCTGTCCTACTTATATGGAGCCATTCCCACCACTGCAGTAAACATTCTTATGAATATCTTTACATATTGGTGGAACTATTTCTGTAGTACAGATTCCTAGAAGTGGAATTGCTAGGCTAAAAGATATAACTATAGAAATAACATGTTTGAAAAACTAATCTTCTCATTTATCAAATAATACATATTTTCATTTATCAAATTGAGAAAGCTTTTTGGTTTTCTGGGGTTTTTTGTTGTTGTTGTTGTTTTTGTTTTTGTTTTTTTTCTGGGTTTTCTTGGGAGACAGTCTTGCTCTGTTGTCCAGGCTGCAGTGCAGTGGTACGATCATAGCTCACCGTAGTCTTGAATTCCTGGGCTCAAGCGATCTTCCCACCTCAACCTCCTGAGTAGCTGGGGTTGTAGGCACATGCCACCATGCCTGGCTAATTCTTTAGTTGTTTTGTAGAGATGGGGTCTCACTATGTTGACCAGACTAGTGTCAGACCCCTAACCTGAAGTGATACTCCTGCCTTGGCCTCCGAGAGTGCTGGGAGTATAGGTGTAAGCCACCATGTCCAGCCTTGTTTGTTTTTAATGCAGAGAACTAATTTAATGCAATTTGATAGTATTAAGAGCATTAAGTGTTAATAAATGACTCAGTTATTCCACTGCAAATATTTATCAAAAGGAAATAATCTGAAATGCAGGCAAAGAAGTTTATTACAGATTATTTATAATAGCCAATTATTTATAATAGCCAAAAAATTGGAATTAGCCAGAAGTGAGAATGGATTAGTAATTATCAAATATCCATACAACGGAATACAACACAGCTGTTACAAATGATGTTTATGGCGTGTTTGTATTGGCTTGGAAAAATGTTTGTGCTCTTATGTTAATAGGGTGGGCAAACATACAACTCTTATGAAAACAATTTGAATTCAAGTCTGTAAACAACAAGGCAGTAGGAAATGCGTGAAAGGAAAGACCAAAATGTTAGCAGTGATTGCTTTTCTGAGTTGTAACATTATGGATTATTTTTCTCTATGTATTAATGCTTTTCTGAATTTTCCATTTTTAAAAATAATGTGTATGTATTACCTTCTCACCAGGAAAAAGCAAATCATTCTCAAAGATGCAACTGTCTTGCAGATAGCCTGGTAAATTACAAAGCTTTGCAGAAGATATATGTGCTCATAGCATGGAGACTGTTTTGAACAAGTTATCTAAGATACTACTGTGAAAGTTTGATTATAAGTTAGAAAGCTGAAAGGCATTCACTAGGCCTGTTTCCTTTGCAGTATTTTGCTATTTCTTTTCATATTCTTTAAATAAAATAAAATAAGAATTGAAATGATTGGCCCTCAGAAACAATGTGTTTTTAAGTGGCAATCAGGACCAGACATAGAAATAATGTCTATGATTTAACTCAGATTTAACTGAGTTTTCCTTTTATTTGTTTTTCCCAAGCAGCTGCTTGGCAGTCAGCTCTCTTAATCTTTCATCGTCTATTAAAAAGACAAATTGAAAGAGTCTTTTAATAGAAAAGGAAAGTTCAAAATAGTTTCACTGCTGGAGAGACACTGTGGCAATGGCAGCTGAGCCAAAGCTTGAAGGCAAATGTCTTCCAAACAGGATTAGTTGCACTAATAAAGACTGCTGTTTTAAAATAGTTCCACCCAGTCAATATCCTGTGGTGGTCTAGATCTCAAATGTAGGGGCAGTTGTTATACTGATTGCATAATAGTGAAGAAAAATGGTTGTTTTCTTTTAGAGAGAACTAGTTTATGTTTATAACTAAAGCAGAGTAGTTTATTTTTTAATCCTACCTTAAAGTTTTTCATTCTACCTGTTTAGAAGAAAAATTATAAGTGTACTGGAAAACTAGTTTTACCTATATTATTTTCTTTTCCATATTTGGTATTTTGCATTTTATTTTCTTTTGCGTTTATATTCACTAACATTTTATTCCGTGTATACACAAACCATGCCTTTGTGTTTAATATGTGATGCATACATATATACCAAAATTAAGTTCTGTCTGATTAACTTTAAAAGGTTTAGTATTTTTGTTATCACATGATTTAACAGATATTAAACTGAATTTTGGTGTTTTTCCTCATCATTTAATTATAAAAATTTTCAAACATACATAAGAGTTGAAAGAATTTTGCGGTGGATATCTGTGAGCTGACTAACTAGATTATCTCTTCATCCTTCTGTCTATCCATTAATCCATCTTGGTTGTTTCATTTTTTAATGTGTCTAAAAATAAGCTTCATTAGCATACTTTACTCCTAAACATTTCAGCATGTATATCACTGGTAGCTTGGTAAAGTGTGTTTCTTTACATAAACTCCATTCATTTAGCAATATGTTATTTAAAAATTAATTTTTTACTTGTTTTACAAGTATATTTTTCTCCTTCACAATGTTATTCTAAAATCTTTACAAAATTTAAGGCCAGTTTTAAATTATTTGACATACAAAAGTAATATATCATTGATTCCTAATGCACATTTGGACTTATGCTTGAAAATGAGTTTTCTTTTTTTAGGGATTTCTTACATACTTCAAATAAAGAATGGACCATTATACTCTAAAGTCTGGCCATCAGTATCCTCTGTGATGTTTCCCCTCTCAGTTCTCGCTCACCTTTGTACCCCATGCTGGGTTAAAAACAGTGTGCAAAGGATCAAACCTAGCAGAACTTACCATCCCCTCTCTACAACAGTAGTCACCAGTTGTACCTTCCAAAGGGCAGGAAGCTTTATTGCTTTCTGTGTATATAACTCTTGCTAAAACTGAGGGAGATATTTTGCTTTATTTATTTATTTATTATTTTTTATGTATTTTATTTTTTTGAGACGGAGTTTCACTCTTGTTGCCCAGGCTGGAGTGCAATGGTGCGATCTCAGCTCACTACAACCTCCACCTCCTGGGTTCAAGCGATTCTCCTGCCTCAGCCTCCCGAGTAGCTGGGATTACAAGCGTGCGCTACCATGCCTGGCTAATTTTGTATTTCTAGTAGAGACGGGGTTTCTCCATGTTGGTTAGACTGGTCTCGAACTTCCTACCTCAGGTAGGATCTGCCTGCCTCGGCCTCCCAAAGTGCTGGGATTACAGGCGTGAACCACAGCACCTGGCCAATTTTTTATGTTTATTTATTTATTTATATTTTTGAGACGGAGTTTAGCTCTTGTGCCCAGGCTGGAGTGCAATGATGGCGATCTTGGCTCACTGCAACCTCCACCTCCTGGGTTCAAGCAATTGCCCTGCCTCAGCCTCCCAAGCAGCTGGGACTACAGGCATGCACCACCATACCCGGCTAATTTTTTGTATTTTTAGTAGAGATGGGGTTTCACCACGCTGGCCAGGCCAGTCTTGAATTCCTGACCTCAGGTGATCCGCCCACCTGTGCCTTCCAAAGTTCTGGGATTATAGGCATGAGCTACTGCACCCAGCCTGCTTTGTCTTAAACAAGAGCAGCAACAAAATGTGTACATAAAGAATGCTTAATTTTGTTGCCATGTTCCAATATTTATTAATGCCCATCCTCAGTATCACAAATCTTGGTGTTTATATTGTATTATATTTATTTAGTGAATGATTTTGTTTTGCTTCGAAGTCTCTTTTGTTTCTGTGATGTGAGTTTAGCTTCTGACCTTTTCATAGGTTAGTTTTTTATAGGAGTGTTAAATATAAATTAGACCTTCATAGTACATAATTGTATCAGATACTTGAATGGTGTATGTCCAGTAGATAATAGTGTTCTTTGTTTCGAGGTTCATCCATTTTATAACATAAGTAATGCTTAATTTCTTCTGAAGAGCATTATAGAACAGGAGCACCAAAGTTCATCCTTAGAATTTTTCTTAAAGCAAAAGGTATATTGATATATCTTACACTGGTCAAGTAATCTATGTTATTTGCTGCAGATAATATAAACGTTGATTTAATTTTAAGTCTTTTTTTTCTTTGTTCTCAGACAGCAAATCAAAAGGCCTCCAGTGGATAATAGATACAACGATAGCTTATCCCAAAGCTGAACCTATAGATATTCAAACCTGGATCCTTGGATACAGGAAACCAACAGTCACACATGTACATTACAGGTAAGAATTCTATATTAGTACTCAGTATATATCCAACAATACTACCTCAGGACAGTATGAATGTCTTAATATTTAGTTTTTAATCACACAGTAGAAATAGTTGGCTCAAGTTCATTCTTATGCTGCATTTTTAATATTAAAATATCATTTGAAGTAGATATTTTGCTCAGTTATAAAGATCTCTAAAAGTGATATTCTAGAGGCACTATGATTATTCGGTTGCCTGACACTTTTGAGTAAAAGTTAACTCAAAGGGCAAACATCAAGGATAAATACATACTCACTTGGGTTAAGAAGGTATGTATTAATAGAGATATTACAGAAAAGGGGTCCTGATCCAGACCCTAAGAGAAGGTTCTTGGATCTTGAGCAAGAAAGAATTCAGGGCGAGTCTGTAAAGTGAAAGCAAGTTCATTAGGAAAGTAAAGGAATAAAAGAATGGCCACTCCATAGACAGAAGAGCCCCGGGGGCTGCTGGTTGCCCATTTTTATGGTTCTTTCTTGATGATATGCTAAATAACGGGTGGATTATTCATGCCTTTCCTTTTCCTTTTTTTTTTTTTGGAGACAGGGTCTCAGTCTGTGGCCCAGACTGGAGTGCAGTGGCGCGATCTCTCGGCTCACTGCAAGCTCCGCCTCCCAGGTTCACACCATTCTCCTGCCTCAGCCTCCCGAGTAGCTGGGACTACAGGCGCCCACCACCATGCCCGGCTAATTTTTTGTATTTTTAGTAGAGACGGGGTTTCACTGTGTTCGCCAGGATGGTCTTCATCTCCTGACCTCATGATCCACCTGCCTCGGCCTCCCAAAGTGCTGGGATTACAGGCGTGAGCCACCACGCCCGGCCTCGTGCCTTTCCTTTTTAGACTATATAGGGTAATTTCCTGATGTTGCCGTGGTATTTGTAAACTGTGATGGTGCTGGTGGGAGCATAGCAGTGAGGATGACCAAAGGTCGCTCTCGTGGCCATCTTGCTTTTGGTGGTTTTTAGCTGGTTTCTTTACTGCAACCTGTTTTATTAGCAAAGTCTTTATGACCTGTATTTAGTGCTGACCTCCTGTCTCATCCTGTGGCTTAGAATGCCTTAACTATCTGGGAATGCAGCCGAGTAGGTCTCAGCCTCATTTTACCCAGCCTGTATTCAAGATTAAGTTGCTCTGGTTCACACACCTGTGATAGAAATTGAATTTGTTTTTAAATCATTAATCCACATAAGATTTTCTGAATGATTAAATTGGTAATTTAGCTATGACTTACACTTTTAAATTTTTAACATTTTAATATGTCATTTGCATAAACAACAGTAGCAAAAACATTTATTGAATATCTATGCTAGCTTCTTGTTTTTTTAATGTAGTTTTTTTAAGGAGTTTGTATAAATATGACAGGTATTTGTATGAAGCATAGGCTTCATGATAAAGCCTGTTTGGTTTTGATCACTTTATAGGCCTTTTAGCCTTACTATGTTTCCCTGTGAAAGACCTCAACCCATGGCAACTACCAAGGACAAGTGAGGAGATATACTTTTCTTTTCTTCCCAGGATTTAATCAAGATTAGTGTCTAACCAATATTAGAGGAGAGGAAGTACCTGTGTTCAGAAATGGAGAGCAAATGAAAACAGCAAGAAAGAACAGAGGTATCCTGGTGTCAGGATAGTACTGTGGTTTTGCAAGAAGCTTGTGAGAGGGGATATGGGCCATGTCTTTAGCAGCTCCCAGGAATAGTGTCTATCAACTATAGAGTGACTTCTCATGTATTGTTTTTGGCCCTCAGGACACCAGGGGGTGTAGGGAAAGAAAGAATGGTTTTAGTTCAGACTTTTCGTTCATTTGGTTATATTTTAAAAATTTTAAACAAGGACAAGGTGTTTCAATAAAAGTTTTTAAATGCAGCATTAGAAATCACATTATATATACAAATGTTAATAATATAAATAATTGGGATTAGATCCCTTTCTCTTGTAATGTGAGGAGGTTGGCAAGAAAAACTGGGTAGTATCAACTGCTTAAAGTGGGGAGTGGGTGCCCAAAGTGTAGGAAAAGATTGTCTGGAAACTATAAAGTTCACTAAAAAATAGTAGTTTTGTTTAGTGTTGGCTTGCTTATCTTCACCTATAGGTCGATTTGAAAAACTATTCATGAAGGTTTTTTTTTTCTGCAGTTAAGCATAATTTCTTCAGAACTCTAGAACTATTGAGCCATATGGTACCAGCCAATTTTGTTTCACATGATGTCGAAAGGATTTGTTTTCATCTTAGCAGACTTAAAAAGATAAATAAATAAAGCAGCCCTCATTCTTGAGAATTTAACTGAAGTGATCACTTAGTGATTTTGGTATATAGCTGGGCAAGTCAGTACTATTGCTAGTTTGTGTTTTTTTGAGACACAGCTTCACTCTGTCGCCCAGGCTAGAGTGCAGTGGGCACTGCAACCTCTACCTCCTGGGTTCAAGCAATTCTTCTGTCTCAGCCTCCCGAGTAGCTGGGATTACAGGTACATGCCACCATGCCTGGCTGATTTTTGTATTATTTGTAGAGGCTGGGTTTCACCATGTTGGCCAGGCTGGTCTCGAACTCCTGACCTTAAGTGATCTGCCAGCCTCGGCCTTCCAAAGTGCTTTAGCCATGCACCTGGCCTGTTGCTAGTTTTTTAGTGTAATCTTTGGAAATGTGACATGTGATAGTCAGAAAGTAATTAATCCGTCCTGCTCAGCTTTTATTAGATCCCACTTAAGATATTTCATGTATTTTAATTTCTCCATTTTAAAAGAAATAATGTAGTTGGTAAAATGTTATCTATAGAGCTGACAAGCATGAGAAGCCTAGAGTTCTGTAATTTAAAAAAAAAAGAGCTAACATAGATAAGTCCTAGAACATTAGTACCACTTAAAAGGCAGTTATTATGGATCAAATCAAAACAAATTCATAGGTAGTAGTAATTAAATGAAACACTTTTTTTTTTTTTGAGATGGCATTTTGCTCTTGTTGCTCAGGCTGGAGTGCAATGGTGTGATCTCGACTCGTCGTAACCTCCGCCTCCTGGGTTCAAGCGATTCTCTTGCCTTAGCCTTCTGAGTAGCTGGGATTACAGTAGGCATGTGCCACCATGCCTGGCTAATTTTGTATTTTTAGTAGAGATGGGGTTTCTCCATGTTGGTCAGGCTGGTCTCGAACTCCCGACCTCAGGTGATCCGCCCACCTTGGCCTCCCAAAGTGCTGGGATTACAGGCATGAGCCACCGCGCCCGGCCATGAAACAATTCTAAGAGAAACTCCCAGTTGAAAGTACAGATTAAGAGAAAGTTTAACAATTCATAAGTATTAAATCTATAATAAGTTTCTATATATTTGAGATACTTTTATTATATTTTAGGTAGATTTCATAGAGGGCAGTAACTGTCGTCTCCTACGTAGTACATCTTGGTGTCTGCTCAGAGCCACAAAATGTGGCTCTGGGTGGCTGGGATATTACATTGTTATGTGATAGCATTCCTTACCGTCAGAATTCACTTGGGAAACAATATAGTTAGCATAATTTATTTAACATTAATCAGTGGTTTGTCTATTTGTTTATTTATTTTGAGACAGAGTCTTTCTGTGTCACTCAGGCTGGAATGCAGTGGTGCAATCTCGGCTCACTGCAACCTCTGCCTCGCAGGTTCAAGCAATTCTCCTGCCTCAGCCTCACAAATAGCTGGGTTTACAGGCACCTGCCACCACGCCTGGCTAGATTGTATTTTTCTATAGTACATTTACTTTCACTTCTTATAAATTATAGTCCAAGCTACCAAATTAATTCCACTACCTGTTCTGTACCTCATTGGAACATAATGTGACAAGCAAGTATGTGGAGATCTCTGAGCAAAAGTGGCATTTTCACACAGAGTAACTCCCTTCATACTGTGTTAATAAGTTCTTTTTTTAAAAAAAAAAAAATTCTTTATTTAAATAGAAAAAGAATATCTAGATTGCCAGAATGTGGAGCAGAATGTTTTTCTTGATTCGAAATTTCTGTACTGACACTTAAGAAAAAAGCAAAAGAATGTAATAGCTTATTTTAAATACTCTGAAACTGTTTATTTCTTCCAATAGCAGTTTTTTCCATTAATTTACTACTCAGGCTTATGTTGGTTTTTAGGATTTCTAGAAGAGATGACATGTTATATATGAAACACCATAAAATACACATTATTTTTATATAAAATACTACTGAAGTACTTAAAATACCACATAGATGAGAAAGTAAACATTTGTGGCAGAGTTGTATACTAGAGCCTATCTTACAAATAGGTAGTATTGCTGTGTTTCAAAAATTGAACTTTTAGGGCATGCATTTAGAGCATATTCCTCAGAAAATTTGTGGCAAATGGTGATTATGTGCCCAGGCAACTTTACTAATGCTGGGACTCTGGTGGCCAGAAGTTGCCCTGACTTTGGCGGATGCATTGTTGTGAGATGCAAATGATGTACAGGTAAAAGAGTCTTTTAGGCTGTGCACGGTGGCTCATGCCTGTAATTCCAGCGCTTTGGGAGGCCGAGATGGGCAGATCACTTGAGGCCAGGAGTTCAAGATCAGCCTGGCCAACATGGTAAAACCCCGTCTCTACCAAAAATACAAAAATTAGCTAGGTGTGTTGTACTACTCAGGAGTCTGAGATGGGAGAATCTCTTGAACCTGGGAGATGGAGGTTGTGGTGAGCCGAGATTGTGCCACTGTACTCCAGCCTGAGCAACAGATCAAGACTCTGTCTCAAAAAAAAAAAAAAAAAAAGACTTTTAAAAAACACAAAGCACTTTGTAAATATAAAGCACCATTATTAAGATACATAAAGAATGATAGATTATTGATAAGTCTGGTGTTTATAAATAGCATTCTCCATATATTGGATCTCAGCCATTTATTACTTTAAGAGAAAAGATGCTTTTTAAAAAATTCATTTCTTACCAATATTATTTATTATTTAACTAGGTAAATATTTTTTATTAGCATGCATACAACTACATTATTGAACTTTTTCAAAAGTAATGCTTATTTTAAAAGAACTAAGACTTACCGAAGGGAAACATCTGAAAGTAAAGAACTTTTTCCTCCTCCTCTCCTCTTTTTATTTCTATCAAACTGGAAGACAGCTTATTCCTGCTAAGCAAGTAGTGGGCACAGTGCACTGCTGTTCAGTGGTTAATAGGAAAATTAAACATGATTAGATTTTAATTACAGGGAGAGTATTTATAGGGGTAAAGGCAAAAGTAATGTCTGTCCTTGATATAAATGTCTGTTTCACTTCAATTAGGACAGTGAGTTAGAGAAAATGATCCTTGTGCAGAAATAGCTTATCTTTTCGTGTTTAAAATCTTGAGAAAAGATAAAACCATAAGTGTAGTGGCATAGATAGATTACTAAAAGCAGAGGTGTTGTTTTCATGTGTAACTTGATTAGGACTTTGGTTACTTGGGAGAAGGCATTCAAGTATGAACTTTGGGAAATAACTTATTTTAATTTGGGGAGGGGGAATTAATTTAGAAAAGAAATATTAATATTTTTTAAAGATACGTATGCTGTCTAGCAAGAGTAAACAAACATTAACATTTTGACATATTTGCTGTAGGGTATTTGTAATTGATAAAAGAAATGATATACCATTTCAAGCCGATCAGATTTGGAAAAATCAAAGATGGTGACTTTGACACTGATATGGGAAAAGGTGATCTCATATATACTGCTAATGAGATTATAATCTACTGTGACCACTTTGAGAACTAGTTGACTATACTTATTAAGGTGAAAATGCACATACTCTGTGATCTAGCAATTTCCATGGCTGGGCACATACATAGCCTACATTAGTTTGCAGAGTATTATTAAAATTACATCTGCACAGTGAGAATTATTGTCAAAGAGATGAGGGAAAAGTTATTTATGAGAAAAGTTACCAACACTTAAAAACAGAATAATATTTCATAATTTTATGCCTAAACCTGTATGTATTTTTGATTAATATATCATTTTGGTCTTTCCTTCTGCTTTTACCCTTACTCCCTAAGCAACAAAACAAAGTCATGAGTTTTTATACGTTTTAGGGGCTGTAATTTCAGAAATAGTTATTCCTTCAAAATCTTTTTATTACAGAAAATTTCAGACTTGTAAATGAAATCTCATGTGCACATCACACCCCCTCGACAATTGCCAACTTATGGTCAATGTTATTTCCTCTACGTTATTTTCAGACCCCAGTGGATTATTTTGAAGCAAGCCTCAGACATCATATAATGTCATTTGTAAATATTTCATTGTGTATTCTCTAAAATGTAAAACCATGAAAGACCTGAATATATGGAAAGATAATACTTGTGTTCATAGAGAGAGTTCACAGAGAGAGTTCATAGAACTTGTGTTCACTCAATATTATAAAGATGACAGTTCTTCCATATTAACCTATAAATTTAACGTAATTCCAAATAGAATTCAGGATGGTTTTTCAAGACACTGGACAAAAATTTGGTTCTAAAATTCATTTGAGAGAGTCAAGATAAATGAATAGCTAAGATAGTTTTGAAGATGAACAAAACAAAGGAGTTCTTCCTACTAGATGTCAAGTTTAGTTACACTAATGTAATTAAAACAGTGTAGTTATAGGAGGAAGTCCACATCAATGGAGAGATTAGAAAGTTCAGGTCTAGAATTATTTGTGAACTCACGTTATGATTGAGTAGCCCTTTCATATCAATGGAGAAAGGACAAACTATCCAATAAATGGCTTTGGGACTGTTGATTCACAATATGGGAGGAAAAGTTAGAATTTTACTCCATACCATATACCAAAATAAATTCCAGGTGGATTTTATCTCAACAACAATAATGGGACCCTAAAGTGTTTGGGTGGGTGCAATGGCCCGTGCCTGTATTCCTAGCTACTCAGAAGGATCGCTTGAGCCCAGGGGTTTAAGGCTAGCCTGGGCAACATAGTGAAACAGGGTTTCTCTAAAAAAAAATAAAGTATTTGAAGAAAATACAGGAGACTCTTAATGTCTTCAAGTAGGGTACCCCTTCCTTACAAGACCCAGAAGTCAGAAGTCATAAATCATTAAGGAAAAGATAAATATGAGTACATCAAAACTAAAAACTAGGCTGGGCACAGTAGCTCACGCCTGTAATCCCAGCACTTTGGGAGGCCTGAGGCAGGCAGATCCCTTGAGGTCAGGAGTTTGAGACCAGCCTGGCCAATGTGGTGACCCCATCTGTACTAAAACTACAAAAAATTAGCTGATGTATGGTGAGCGCCTGTAATCCCAGCTACTCGGGAGGTTGAGGCATCAGAATTGCTTGAACGCAGGAGGCGGAGGTTACAGTGAGCTGAAATAGCACCACTGCACTCCAGCCTGGGTGACAGAGTGAGACTCTGTCTCAAAAAAAATAATAATAATAAAAATAAGTGAATAAAAATAAAATGTCCAATTAAAAAAAAAACCTAAAAACTAGAGTGTTCAAGAGACACAATAAAGTGTTTGAAGTGCACATAACAAAAATAAGTATTGAGTATACAGTCATGTGTCACTTAATGACAGGGATACTTTCTGAGAAATGTGAAATTAGGTGATTTCATCATTGTACGAACATCATAGGGTGTACTTAGACAAACCTAGATGGTATAACCTACTACACACCTAGGCTATATGGCATAGCCTTTTGCTCCTAGGCTGCAGATCTGTACATCATATCACTGTAGTGAAGACTGTAGGCAATTGGAACACAATGGTAAGTATTTCTGTATCTAAACATAGAAAAGGTACAGTAAAAATACAGTATAAAAGTTTTTTTTGTTTTGTTTTTTTTTTTTTTTTTTTTGAGATAATGTCTTTCTCTCTGTTGCTCAGGCTGGAGTGCAGTGGTGCAATCTTAGCTTACTGCAACCTCCACCACCTGGGCTCAAGTGATTCTCCCACCTCAGCCTCTCGGGTAGCTGGGATTATAGGCATGCGCCACCATGCTCAGGTAATTTTTGTATTTTTAGTAGAGATGGGACTTTACCATGTTGTCCAAGCTGATCTTGAACTCCTGGGGTCAAGTGATCCACCCACCTTGGCCTCCCAAAGTGCTAGGGTTACAGGTGTGAGCCACCGTGCCCGGGCAGTATAAAGGAGTCTTAAAATGATATGCCTACTATATATGGAGCTAGTAGGACTGGGAGTTGCTCTGAGTCAGTGAGTGATGAGTGAATGTGAAGGCCTCGGATATTACCCTGTACTACTGTAGACTTTATAAACACTGTACACATAGGCTACACTAAATTTATTTTAAAAATAAAGTAATTGTGCTATGGCATTACAATGACTATGATATCACTAGGCAACAGGAATTTTTCAGCTGCATTATAATCTATGGGAACCATTGTCATATATACAGTCTGTCGTTAACTGAAATGTCATGTGGCACATGACTATATATGTAAACAGCTCGACAGTTTTTACAAATCAATAATAATATTTAAAACCCAGAAGAAAAATGTACAAAAGACACAAAGACTTTTCATTATTTATAGAAATAAAAATATATGAAAAGATCAGGGAAATGCAAAACAGGGCAAAATACTATTTTTTACTCATCAGTATCAAATATTGGTGAGCTTTTAGGGAAATTAACACACACAAATCAATGCAGCCAATCTGAAGAGCAGTTTAGCAATATTTTAAATTATCTATGACATAGCAATTCTACTTGGGGCTATATATCCTAGAGAAAGACAGGATATTACTGCAAGATATTTTGTAAGAGTAACAAATTAGAAATAATCTAAATATGCATTAGTAGAGGGATGACTAAATAAAATATTGTGTCTTATTTTGTGTTATGAGTAGAGAGCATTAAAAATATCGTATTCTTGAAAGGAATATACTAAACAGATTTTTATTTCTGAGTGTTTGACTCCTTCACTAGTATATCTAATAGTCCTCTCGTCACAGGCATTTGAACCAGAGCAACTCCATCTTGAGTAGGGGCTGGATAAAATAAGGCTGAGACCTACTGGACTGCATTCCCAGATGGTTAAGGCATTCTAAGTCATAGGATAAGAGGTTATGGCACAAGATACAGGTCATAGAAACCTTCCTGATAAAACAGGCTGCAGTAAAGAAGCTGGCTAAAACCCACCAAAATCAAGATGGGAACAGGAGTGACCTCTGGTTTTCCTCACTGCTACACTCCTGTCAGCGCCGTAACAGTTTACAAATGCCATGGAAATGTCAGGAAGTTACCTTATATGGTCTAAAAGGGGAGGCATGAATAATCCACCCCTTATTTACCATATAATCAAGAAATAACCATAAAAATGGGCAACCAGCAGCCGTCAAGGCTGCTCTGTCTATGGAGTAGCCATTCTTTTATTCCTCTACTTTCTTAATAGACTTGCTTTCACTTTAGTCTATGGACTCAACCTGAATTCTTGCACGAGATCCAAAAATTCTCTCTTGCGGGCTGGATCAGGACCCCTTTCCCATAACGCTCTCTCAAACTGAACTGGATTTTCCTAAAAATATATACTCCTTCATAGCCTTTACCATCTCATTATTAATAGCAGCCTCCATCCTTCCTGTCACTTAGATCAGAAGCCTTGGGGTCGTC
This sequence comes from Pongo pygmaeus, assembly GCF_028885625.2. Taxonomy (NCBI): domain Eukaryota; kingdom Metazoa; phylum Chordata; class Mammalia; order Primates; family Hominidae; genus Pongo; species Pongo pygmaeus. The sequence continues at coordinate 37,624,662 of NC_072373.2, forward strand.
CATGGCTCCTCTTTTTCTCTCATATTCCACATCCACTCAGTCGGGAAATCTTTTTGCTTCTAAATTTAAATACATATCCCCTGACCACTTCTTTTCACCCTGGTCCTAGCCACTATCACCTCTACCCTGCTCCTAGATTACTACATAAGCTCCTAATGTGTCATCCTATTTTTTACCTTTGTCCCCTGGAGAATTCCAACATAGTATCCAGAGTGCTCCTTTTAAAAGTCAAATTGTATCTGTGCTAGGCTCAGAATTCCATCATGGCTTCCCATTTAAAAACCCCTGAAGTCTTACAGTGGTATCTAAGGCCTTATTTTACCTCTTCCTTCTACTCCTTAGTCATTCCCCTGTGTCTATACTGGCTTTCTTGCTGTTACTGAACATCCCAAACGTATTCCTACTTCATGTTCCTACTGACTGTTTCCTCCTCCACGAAAAGTCTTCCCTTGGAAATCTGTATGAAAATCGCCGTCACTGCCTTGAGGCCTGCTCAAATATCCTCTTACCACCCTACTTCAAATTGCAGTTGTTCCCCTCAGTCTAATACGCCTAAGTGGATTTGGGATGATTTTCTAATGATATTTCTTGTATTTGAGCGTTATAAAAATGGTATTCAAAGCTCATTTCATAGAGATAATGTCACACCATAGATACCAGAATTAAGCTCTGAAAACCACACAATAGAGATATGTGTTTTGACACATATTAATGTCTCTGAAATTGGGAGACATCTTAAAATCAATGTAATAATGCATTGGCTGTAATTTAATTGGACATTTGGCAGGCAGCACTTCAAACAAAAGTCTAAACGATAGATGATGTTCCTTTCCCCACCCCACAAAAAAAGGGCAGGCAGCATAGTGGCTGCCATGTGGTTAGAGCTCAACTGTTGACAGTGGGTGCCTCTGGGGAGGGACTTGTACTTTTCATTGTACTATTTGAGTGTTTTTTACAATATGCATGTATTCTTCAATTAAAAATAACTAATTCAAAAAAGAAATTGCCCACAGAATTTAGGATTTTGGTTTAATAACTATTTGAATAATTGCAACAAAAGCATTTTCATCTGGTAGGTATAAAAATTTAATAAGCTCACATTTCAAATGCATACCATTTAATAAGATACAAAATAGGTTTTTCCCTTTTAAATCAAGGATATTGAAATACTCAAATTACATAGTCTAGATTTTCATATTCTAGTGTTTTATCCATAATTTAAAACTGAGCTTTAAGAGATTTTAATTTACATAATTCTTTTTTGACATAAAAGTTAGAACAAAGTAAAATAAAATTAATGTAGTAAAAATCAGTTATTCAACATATTGGGGACCAAGTTTTAGGTCAACTTTTTGTAATAACTGTGAGTAACTCTAAGGTATACACCCTTGGGTACAGTAATGATATATGTTCAGGTCTTTGCCACCCTCAGCCCCAGCCCCAAAATTACTCACCTAATGATAATATTGCCTTTAAGGATTTTTAAGCTAATAGTTGCATTTTTTCCCCAGTAGAAGGAAACAGTGTCCTATCTTTAGTTTTTCTTACGCTAGGACTTTTCTCTATCATTGCTTATAATTATTGATAATTTCATCTCTACTTCAGCTATCTAATAATTTTCTTCTTCTTTTCTGCTTTTCTTATCATCACTTGTTTTTTATTGCTTTGCCTCCATATCCTGCTTTTCCCTAGAGAAGTCTGTATGTTTTTCGCCATCAGTCACTGTTCAGAGCTACCAGTTGGAAAATGGAAAATTACATATTAAATTTAAACAAGTTTTTAGTTCTGCTTCGCTGTTGTTATTAAATGTTCACTGCCTAAAAGTTTTTATTTTCCACACCAGCAGGTTTTCCCTCTTTCCTTCAAAAAAAACTAATAAAACTTTTCAGGCTGGGTATGGTGGCTCATGCCTGTAATCCCAGCACTTTGGGAGGCCGAGGTGGATGGATCACTTGAGGTCAGGAGTGCGAGATCAGCCTGGCCAATATAGTGAAATCCCATCTCTACTAAAAAAAAAAAAAAAATTCGCTGGGCATGGTGACATGTGCCTCTAATCTCAGCTACTTGGGAGGCTGAGGCAGGAGAATCGCTTGAACCCAAGAGGCAGAGGTTGCAGTGAGCCAAGATCATGCCACTGCATTCCAAACTGGGTGACAGAGTGAGACCATGTCTCAAAAGAAAAAAATAAAAAAACTTTTCAGTTTGATGACATTCAGGATGGAGACATGAAATAAGTGGTCTTAATTGAGGTTTAGCTATATTGTGAATCAAATTCTGTGTTTCTGTAATGATGCTGAAGAATCAGGTGAATCATCCTTACAAATAAGGTAAAATTTCCATTCTCCAATTAGAAGATATGCCTAATTTCAGATATTTAGAAAAAGTATACATGAAAGAAATTTTTTATCTTACCATAATAAGTCAGGGTTCTCCAGAGAAACAGAATCAATAGGACATATAGATGGTCCGTGACTTAAGGTAGTTAACTTCATGATTTTTTGACTTTATGATGGTGTGAAAGTAATAGACATTCAGTAGATACCACAATTTGAATCTTGAATTTTGATCTTTTCCCAGGCTAGTGATATGCGGTACACTACTCTCTGGAGATACTGGGCAGTGGCAGTGAGCTGCAGCTCCCAGTCAGCCACATGATCATGAGGGTAAACAACCAATACTCCATAGTGTACTGTGTTGCCAGTACTTTTTGGATATTGTGTTTTTTGTTTTCACATCCCATCATCTCTACAAAATGCCCATCTGTGTGCCGTATTAAACACTTTATTATAGAATAGGCTTTGTGTTAGATGATTGCCCAACTGTAGTCTAATGTAAGTGTTCTCAGCACATTTAAGGTATGCTAGGCTAAGCTATGATGTTCAGTAGGTTAGGTGTATTAAATGCATTTTCGACTTACAATGGGTTTATCACAATGTAACCCCATTGTAAGTCAAGGATCATCTGTATAAAGATATGTAGAAAGAGATTTATTATGAGAAATTGGCTCATGTGATTATGGCTGCTGAGAAGTCCCACAGTCTGCTGTCTGTAAGCTGGAGGCCTGGGAAAGCCACTGGTGTCGTTCTGGTCCAAGCCTGAAGGACTGAGAACCAAGGGAGCCAATGTTGTCAGTTCTAGTCTAAGTCTGAAAGCCGAAGAACTGGGGAGCTGATGGTGTAAGTCCTGGTCCAAGTCGAAAGGCCTTGAGAATTGGGGTACTAACTGTGTAAGTCCCAGTCTCAGTCTGAAAGCCCAGGAACCAGGAGCACTGATGTTGAAGGGGAGGAGAAGCTGTATGGCCCAGCTCAAGCAGAGAGAGTAAATTTGCCCTTCCTCCACCTTTTTGTTCTCTTTGGGCCCTCAGTGGATTAAATGATGCCTTCCCACATGGGGGGTTAGGGAGTGTCCACTTTACTCAATGCATCAATTCAGATGCTAATCTCTTCCAGAAACACACACACAGACACACTTAGAAATAATGTTTTACCAGCTATCTGGGCATCCCTTAGCCCAGTCTAGACTTAGCCCAGATATGAAAAATTAACCTATACACATAGAACTAAAATAATAACAGATAAAGCTAATTTACTGGGTTATTATCAATAGATGAATGTGGATATAATATGATCTTGAAAATATTATAATTTGGTAAGTAACTGGAAATAAGCATTGGAAATAAAGAATTCTCTCCCCACCTCCTTGACTCTTTGGGGGTTTACCATGTCTTTTTCACTTTTAGGTCTCCTGAAGGTCTAGCAAAGTGCCATTGTTATTCCAAAAATACCTCTTATTTTCTAATATAGTTTTGTTGGAAATATTATGCCCCCAAATACAAAAATTCCTAGGGTTTTAATTTTAATTGGACAATGGTTAAACATAATTCTCACTGATAATTGCTGTTTATTTTTTACTTAGTCATTGAATCTGAGAAATGGAAGGACTACCTAGATCTTTTTGTCTAACCTTTTCATTTAACTTATTCTCAAAATTTGAGTGAAAAAATGACAGAAAAAATAGATATAGATAGAGAGAATGATAAAGTAAAGCAAATGTGAGAAATATTAACATTTGGGGAATCTGGGTGAAACATATGAGAATTTTTATACTATTTTTCAACTTTGAGTCTGAAATTATTTCAAAATAAAAAGTTTAAAAACATCATTAGACACATGGAAAGCGTAATAGTGATTCTTTTAAGCAGAGAAACCAATGTCAGATTTTGCTTACTGGAGAGTTCACTTCTGCTCAATCAGCAAGCATTTGTTAAGCATCTTACTGTGTGTCTCAAAAGATATAAAATTAATAAATATATAATAAATTCCAGTTCTAAAAATGCCATCTCATTGTTTATATCTCCAAATGGCATTTTGAGGGCTCTTGACTGTTGCAAGGAACAAGGCTCAAGAGGAGGGCTCAGTTATCCTTGACTGAGAAGGGGAAGCAGTGGCCTAGGTGTTAAGTATTTGCCATCTTCCTATCTACACAAACTTTAAAGTCACTGTCCCTAGGTTTGCTACCTGTATAGTCTTTGGAAATGTCTGCCTTGGTTTATTTCCTGTATTAAAGTAGGTAGAAGTTTATGTTTGAGTTTCTGAAATTTATTTTCAGATAACTGAGTGGTTTCTTTTTTAAACTATTCTAATAGTTCCAGGGGGAAGCTATAAATATTACATTTTAATATGTTGTTAGGCCTAACAGCTTAGCTCAGGATAATGGCTTAAAGTAAAATTTCTGGGAATTGAATGCTGGGAGATATTCTGATATGTTAAATTTGACAGTTTCTGTTTTTGTCCATAAATCTATTTTATTATTATTATTATTATTATACTTTAAGTTTTAGGGTACATGTGCACAATGTGCAGGTTAGTTACGTAAGTATACATGTGCCATGCTGGTGTGCTGCACCCATTAACTCGCTGTTTAGCATTAGGTATATCTCCTAATGCTATCCCTCCCCCCTCCCCCCACCCCACAACAGTCCCCAGAGTATGATGTTCCCCTTCCTGTGTCCATGTGTTCTCATTGTTCAATTCAAAAGAAACTACCATCAGAGTGAACAGGCAACCTACAAAATGGGAGAAAATTTTCCCAACCTACTCATCTGACAAAGGGCTAATATCCAGAATCTACAATGAACTCAAACAAATTTACAAGAAAAAAACAAACAACCCCATCAAAAAGTGGGCGAAGGATATGAACAGACACTTCTCAAAAGAAGACATTTATGCAGCCAAAAGACACATGAAAAAATGCTCATCATCACTGGCCATCAGAGAAATGCAAATCAAAACCACAATGAGATACCATCTCACACCAGTTAGAATGGCAATCATTAAAAAGTCAGGAAACAACAGGTGCTGGAGAGGATGTGGAGAAATAGGAACACTTTTACACTGTTGGTGGGACTGTAAACTAGTTCAACCGTTGTGGAAGTCAGTGTGGCGATTCCTCAGGGATCTAGAACTAGAAATACCATTTGACCCAGCCATCCCATTACTGGGTATATACCCAAAGGACTATAAATCATGCTGCTATAAAGACCCATGCACACGTATGTTTATTGTGGCACTATTCACAATAGCAAAGACTTGGAACCAACCCAAATGTCCAACAATGATAGACTGGATTAAGAAAATGTAGCACATATACACCATGGAATACTATGCAGCCATAAAAAATGATGAGTTCATGCCCTTTGTAGGGACATGGATGAAATTGGAAATCATCATTCTCAGTAAACTATCACAAGGACAAAAACCAAACACCGCATAAATCTATTTTTTGTAACAAGTAGTTTCTGGATTTCTGAGTTATTGTTGCCACACTAACCCTGGTAGTGTCCGTGAACATTGATGATTATCTACAGATGACACCACATAAAGTTTTGTGCTGACAGATTACTGTAATTTAATTCTGTTCAGCAAACCTGAGTTCCTACTAAGGACTAGGCACTGATTTATACACTGGGTGCAAAGCTGAGAATAGCGCAGTCTGTTAGACAAAACAGGCACTGAGAAAATAAATAGAGCACAAACTAATAGGTATAATCATAGACATAGTTACAAAAGAAAGAGTTGGCACTGAGAAGGAAGTTTTTTTTTTTTTTGAGATGGGGTCTCTCTAGTCACCTAGGCTGCAGTGCAGTGGCATGATCTCAGCTTGCTGCAACCTTTGTCTCCTGGGTTGAAGTGATTCTCCTGCCTCAGCCTCCCACATAGCTGGGATTACAGGCACGTGCCATCACGCTCAGCTGATTTTTGTATTTTTAGTAGAGATGGAGTTTCACCATTTTGGCCAGGCTGGTCTCAAACTCCTGACCTCAGGTGATCCAGCCGCCTTGGCCTCTCAAAGTGCTGGGATTACAGGCGTGAGCCACGGCACCCAGCCCAAGAAGGAATTTTTAATTATCTAGGAGAGGAGAAGGAGGAAGCTGAAGGAGAAGAGGACAACGGTTTAAGATAGTCAAACCCTTACCTGCCATAATAGGAAACCAACAAATAAATTTTAAATAGGATAATCCGGAAATAGTGCTATTAAAACATTTATAATCTATATGGAAAAAACAGCAAAAGAAACAGGGGTTGTATCTGAGAAACAGGTGTCTGAGGGAGGAAAGTATAGGGCCATTATTTTTTGTTGTCTACCCTGTGGTATGCTTTGACTTTTAGAAATTATATGCGTATGTTACTTAACAAAGTAAAAAAATTCTATATCTAAGTTAATTTTCTATTAGTTTATTTTCTAATAAAATATCTGAGACTGTGTAATTTATAAAGAATGTAAGTTTCTTTCTCACAGTTGTGGAGGCTGGGAAGTCCAAGATCAGGTGGCTGCATCTGGTTGGCTTCTGGTGAGAGCCTTGTGCTGCTTCATAACATGGCAGAAGGCATCACAGGGTGAGAGAGGAGCACTGAGAGCCAAAGTGGCTTTTAGAACAGACTCACTCTTGTGATAACTAACCTACTCCTTTGATAACTCATTAATCCATTAATCCTTGAATGGATTAATCTATTCATGAAAGCAGAACACTCATGACCAAATCACATTTTAAAGGCCTCACCTCTTAATACTGACATTGGAGATTAAGTTTGAACACGAGTTTCAGAGACAAACACATTCAAACCATAGCATTCTTCTTACTCTTTTAGGCCAAATTCAAGTGATATCTCTTTTATACGTCCCGTGCCATAAGTAAATACACACATTCCGTCATTTAAACTCACACAGTAGTTCTCTAAAATCCTCACACAATATTTATCATATTCTGGTTGTTACTTTTCTTTTCCCTCTGCTAGATGATTAGCTATTTGAAAGCAGGAATTGTTTATTTCAGAATCTTCTTCGGTGCTTAATTCCTTACACAATCTTGACATAATTGAATTGAGGGTTTAGCCATGTTGTTTGTCAGCTCACATTTTGGAGTCTTGACGTAAAAATTCAAATGCTCCAACTCCAGTATAGGGGGTGCCAGCTGCTAAGTATTATTTTACATTTTTTTTGAAAGTGTAATTTCATCTAGTGCTTTTAAATCTGACTGTGGATTTTGGTAGTATATTCTCTATTTAAGAGCACATTCTGAATTATTGATAATAAGAATGTTCATTTGTTGAAAATTAGGAGCTAGTTTTTCATTTGGGTAGCTATTGGTATTGTAAAGGTTTATTTCTGGTGTATATGTATTTACTTATTTAAATCACACAAGCACTCCTCTTATTTGATTTCAAGAGGACTGGTATTCAATGTATTTAATCTTTTGCCATATTAGGGGATTAGTCGTTTTAATATTTTAATCCTATGGTGACCAGTCAGAGTAATAGAAGTAGATTGCTCTTGAGGGAGCATTTCGTCTGCCCTCCTGGCTGTCTCCTAAGAGAAGAGAATATCCCAGCTATTCTGGGCAGATGGTAGAGTAGGTTGTCTTTCAACATATAGCCCCGTCCCCATGTTCAACCCTATTGAAGCAATAGATACTTCACTAGCATTCTTTCGTGAATTCAACTGGTAAACCCAAACTTCCCTGGTTTAATTCAGCCTTATTTTTAATGTTCTTCTGTTTAATTCAGCTTTATTTTTAATGTCAATTTTCTCCTTATAAAGATATTTTAGATACTATTTTGAGATCTCTTTTAGCCCTGTGGCTCTTGCTAAGTTATTCTTAAGTTGATTAGACCTAATTTTATATTAACAGAAGCTAAATTAATCTTATAAAGTAATTACATACTGCAAGTATTATCTGATGTGAGTCAACAAGTTTTTATCTGTCTTACAAAGAGTACCTGTTCTGTGCTAACCACTGGGACTATGGCCTTCTTAGACCAGAGGAAACTTTATGGAAGCTTTATTTATTTTAGGCTTTAGAAGATGGTGGATAGAATTTAGGTAGGTAGAGATGGGACGGGTAGATGGGTGGGCATTTTGTGCAGTAGTAACTATGAACAAACACACAGAACTATGGAAGTATAGCACACGTGTAGGAAACAATAAGTTGTCTGTAATATGCATGCATAAATTGAAGTTCTGGGAAATACGGTTGGAAAGTTGAGTTCAGATTTTGGTATACCTTAAAAGCCAAGCTAACTATTTGTATCTCTAAGTAACTCAAAGTCCAATTCAAACAGACTTTCACAATAAGGGAATTTATTAGGTCACATAATTGGACATCGAAAATAGGACAGGATGATGTACTTAATCTGCTGATTCAAGCTCTGTTTCTCCCAGTTTTGCTTTCCTCTCTGTGTTGGTTTCATCCTCAGCCAGTAGCTGTGAGGAAATGTAAGACCTCACACTTCCATGAAGATAAAGACAAGAGAAGAAATAGATTTTATTTTTCTTGTAGTCCCTCTTAAACTTTTCCCTAAAGCCCCTACAGAACTTTCATTATCATCTCCTTGGCCCTAATTGGTTATGAGCCCATTGCTACACCCCAATACATGTCATGAAGAGAATGATATATGATGACAGGTCTGACATGGGTTTTTAATGAGAAGGGTGCCAAGACTACCAGAATTGGCTGAGTGATAACAGATTGGCAGATATTTGCTTTGGATAAATTTATTTTGTTTTTTAAAGAAAAGCTAGATAATCCTTTCCCTTGGTGAGAGGATTCCTGCAAGTGGTGGCGTGCATAAGCCTTTTATACTAAGCAGTGAGTGTCAACAAAGCAGAAGTAGAATAGTTTTAGGAGTCAAAAAGTAATGCAAGTATTTGGCTGCTACTCAGGATGGTAGAGGTGAATAGTTAAAAAGCGCTACATAGGCTGCAAAAATGTGTTAAGACCATATTAAATTATCTAAAAGTAAAAACTCAGTAATTTGTAATACCTTTCACTTAAGAAAAATCTGATTTTTAAATTTTAAGACATGCCTCTAATATCAAGGTGAAGTTAATTGACCTTCCTAAACATCCAAACATTTAAGGACATTTAAATTGGAGGAAAGAGAAAGAAACAATTAGATTTCCTGAATAATTAATAGTTCCTATGTTGCTCTGAGCACCCTTCTGTCTAGAACCGTAATGTATTAGCTAAGAATTGCAGAGCTTTATTCTGCTCGGAGTCTGCCCCATACATACATAGTTCAGAGGTCATCAATTTTAAGAGGTGAGAAAATAGAGTTTGCTTTTTAGTATGCACCCATTTACTTTTCTGGACCTTTACTTTTTAGTACTGCGTTGTACCAAAATTATTATAAATATAGGCACCAAAATCCAATGGTTGTACTTAATTATAGATACTTATCTTATGATTCAGAATGTTTTTATTAATGAAGATTAATGTTGAAATGAAAACACAATGTGTCTATTCTTTTTTGAGGGAGGTGGGGGGGACGGAGTTTTGCTATTGTTGCCCAGGCTGGAGTGCAGTGATGCAATCTCGGCTCACCACAACCTCTACCTCCCGAGTTCAAGTGATTCTCCTGCCCCCACCTCCCGAGTAGCTGGAATTACAGGCATGTGCCACCACGCCTGGCTAGTTTTTTGTATTTTTAGTAGAGATGGGGTTTCTCTGTGTTAGCCAGGATGGTCTCCCTACCTCAGGTGATCTGCCTACCTCGGCATCCCAAAGTGCTGGGATTACAGGCGTGAGCCACCACGCCCGGCCCGATATCTCTATTCTTAAAGAGACTTCATGGATGGATTTCCACGAATATGTCCCCAGTCAGGCATAGCCCAGTTAGTTAAGAAACACTACTAGCCATCCTCTATACCTAAGTGAGAGCCTTCTGACTTGGTAATTCTCCAATTTAAAAATCTTTCAGTAAGAATCAGTCTCACAAATTGCTAATGAAAATATAAATTGGTACAATCTTTATAAAGATAATATAGCAATATCTTTCAAAATTACTACTGCATTAAACTTCTGACACAGCAATTTCACTTCTGGAAATTTATCCTATAAACTTACATATGAATGAACATTTGTATAATGCTATTTGTTGCCACATTGTTTCTAATAACAAAAGATGAGAAACTGTTTATCAGTAGAGCATAAGAGGAATTTAATGTTTACTATGTATTAAGAGAGACAATGAAAATTCAAAAATATTGTTAGCAGAATGATAATGAAAATATTATCTATCAAAAGTTGTGAGATGTAGCTTAATCTATGCATAGGAAGGATTTATAGCCTTAGAATGCTAATATTATAGAAAATAAGAAAGCTAAAAATCAGTAACCTAAATATTTATCTCAATAAGAAAAAGAAAAGCAAATTAAATCCAATTACAGTACAAAGCAGGAAAAATGAAGGAGAATTTGTTGAAATAGGAAACATATGGTAGAAATAGCAATACCAGAAAATTTTGTTTCTTTGAAAACACAACTACATTACCAATATCAAGAATGAAAAGAGGGATATCACTACAAATCTTATAGTTACTAAAAAGAGGAGCTGGGTATGGTATATGTGCACCTGTATTCCCAGCTGCTCAGGAGACTGTGGCAGGAGACTCCTTTGAAACCAGCCTGGGCAACATAGCAAGACCCCGTCTCTAAAAAAACCAAAACAAAATAGTAAAAGGACATTAAACACAACTCTTCCAGAGCATAGAAGAAGAAAGGATACTTCCTAAGCTTGTTTTATCGGGATAGCATAACATTGATACCAAAACCTGAACTAAAGATGTTATAAGAAAGGAAAATTTACAGGCAAACCTCTTACATGGTTATAGATGCAAGATAAAACCCAGCAATATATATTAAAATATGTAATGTTATATAGTGACAGCATACATCCTAGGATTGAAAGTTTGGTTTAAAATTCAAATCAATCAAAGTAGTTCATATTAACAGAATATAGGGAAAGATTACATACGCATTTCAATCGATAAAAAAAATTTTAATAAAATGCAACTCTCATTCATGATAAAAAAAGAAAACACTCTTAGCAAATTGGAAATAGAAGGGAATTTCTTCTATTAAGGTTAATCTGATCAATGGTATCTATAAAAAATTTTACAGCAAGTAATATACTTAATTGTGTTGAATATTTATCCCTGAAAGATTAAGAATGAAAGAGAAGGATGCTTATTATCACTGTACTAGAACATTATACTAGAGGTTCTTTTTTTTTTTTTTGAGATGGAGTCTCACTCTGTCGCCTAGGCTGGAGTGCATTGGTACGATCCTGGCTCACTGCAAGCTCTGCCTCCTGGGTTCATGCCATTCTCCTGCCTCAGCCTCCCGAGTAGCTGGGACTACAGACACCTGCCACCATGCCTGGCTAATTTTTTTGTATTTTTAGTAGAGACGGGGTTTCACCGTGGTAGCCAGGATGGTCTCGATCTCCTGACACCCATGGTCTGCCCACCTCAGCCTCTCAAAATGCTGGGATTACAGGCGTGAGCCACCATGCCCAGCCCTGTACTAGAGGTTCTTACCAGAGCAATATGACAAGAAAAATAAAAGTGTTAACAAAGGAAAGGTAAAAACAAAATTGTCACTATTTGCATTAATTTGTCTTTTACTTGCAAATTAAAATTGTAAGCTTCCTTGGTAGGTACAGACATTCAATCATTCACTGATTCAAATTGAGCCTAACCCTTATATGTAAATGGCTATTTCATATAACCAGATACCTGGAAACTTCTTAGAAAAGAAGTTAGGAAAAGGCACTTTATGAAACTATTTTTTAATCATCTTTTCAAATCCACTTCAAATGGAGATGATGGCTTGAGACAGGAGTTTGGGCTTTTGCAGCCAAGGAGCCAAGATAGAGCAGGGTGAGGAGATGTAAGCCTAGCATTATATGGTGAACACAGAACATTTTTCCATGGAAACGTGTTTGCCTGGTGGCTGAATTCTGTAGAATTTCATATACACTGCAAGCGAAGTAGCCTATCAAAGCAAACTTAGGATCTTCTATATCCTATAATTTTCCCACCATAGGAATTTTTGGTTAAAATGTAGGGGGCACAAAGAGGAGGCAATAAAATTATTGCGACATCTTTTCTAACATGAGCATTTCTTACAATTCAAAAGATGGAAGTTACCCTTTGAAGAGATGGAAAGATAAACCTGTTTAATTAGGCAGAGACTCCTCATTTGAAATTTTATCTCCTTGTGTCTGTTCCTCTGATTATATCAATATTGATATTAAGAGCGTCTTCAGAATCTCTGTCAAGACTTCATCTTTTAAATTCTTGGTATTGACTTTATTATCTGACTATATGAAAATAGTCATGGAATGCTAAACCCATGACACCTGCAGATCCAGTGTAGTCACTACAACTATTGCTGAACCCAAAAAACCCAGAAGCACAATAATGCTGACCTTAAATGATCTGGCACTTAATCAGCACAACCAATACTAGCATTTGTATGAGTGTTTACCATATGCCAAATATACGTATATATGTAAGCACTTTACATATTTAGCAACTTTGTAAGGTAAGTAATATGATTAGCCCCGTCTTAAACACAAGGGAAGTAAGTCATACAGCGGTTAAACAATTTTCCCAAGGTCACGCAACTGGCAAGTGGTGGAGTCAGGATTCAACCCCAGGCAGTCTGCCCAATAGCTTTTTTTCGTTTTTTGTTTTTTTTTTTTTTGAGACAGAATTTTACCTTGTTGCCCAGGCTGGAGTACAGTGGTGCGATCTTGGCTCACTGCAACCACCACCTTCCAGTTTCAAGCTATTCTTCTGCCTCAGCCTCCCGAGTAGCTAGGATTACAGGCACCTGCCACCACATCTGGCTAATTTTTGTATTTTTAGTAGAGACGAGGTTTCACCATGTTGGCCAGGCTGGTCTCAAGCTCCTGACCTCGTGATCTGCCCACCTCAGCCTCCCAAAGTGCTGGGATTACAGGTGTGAGCCACTGCACCTGGCCTGATAGTTTGTATGCTTAATCACTAGGCCACACTGTCTTCTGGGATTATTTTAATTGTGCCTAAAAAGCAAAGACTCTCCATGTGTAAAAAAAAAAAAAAAAAAAAAAGAAAGAAAGAAAGAAAAAAAAACCAAAGCAAACACTGTTTGTAGAAGGGAATCTCAGCCAGGGAGTCCCACTCACTCACTCAATGAGGCATATCAGAACCTGAGCTGGAGAATGCAGAGGAAAAATGTTTAGTTTGAAAGAGATCTTTAAATTACTTAGGAGTAAAGGTGTTAAAAGGGCTACGAATACTAACCTATAGGATGATTTTTTGTGGCATCAGCATTTCCAATATTTTTTCTTTTTTAAAAAGTTGACTGAGCACAGTGGCTCACTCAATTCCACCACTTTGGGAGACCGAAGAGAGTGTATCTCTTGAGCCCAGGAGTTTGAGACCAGCTTGGGCAATATGGGGAAACCCCATCTCTACAAAACACAACAACAAAAAAATTAGCTGGGCATGATGATGCGCACCTGTGGTCCCAGCTACTCAGGCTGAGGTGGGAGGATCACTTGAGCCTGGGAGGTCAAGGCTGCCATGAGCTGTGATCATGCCACTACGCTCCAGCCTGAGTGACAGAGGAAGACAAAAAAAAGACATTCTTAATTCATTTTTCTGTTGTTAGCTTATTCAGAACAATGGTAAATTCAAGTTGTGATAATAAGGGATAATAGGGGATTTTTTTTGTTTTGGTTTGGTTTTTTTTTGAGACGGAGTCTCCCTCTGTTGCCCAGGCTGGAGTGCAATGGTGCAATCTCAGCTCACTGCAACCTCCGCCTTCTGGGTTCAAGCAATTCTCCTGCCTCAGCCTCCCGAGTAGCTGGGACTACAGGCATGTGCCACCATGCCGGGCTAGTTTTTGTATTTTTAGTAGAGACGGGATTTCACCATATTGGCCAGGCTGGTCTCAAACTCCTGACCTCATGATCCACCTGCCTCGGCCTCCCAAAGTGCTGAGATTATAGGCGTAGGCAGATAATAGGGGATTTTACAGCAGCAAGCTGAAACTTGAAGTTTCTGGACCTTAGGATCTCCCACTCCGTTAAAATATTTCATCAACCAAAATGCTTTTATATTACTACTGTAGAGCAATGTAATATTGTATTTTGGGAGATAGAAGATTATTAAGAATGGGAGAGTTATTTTCTGAGTAAATAAAACTCTGTTTTGGTTATCTTTCATCCTTTCAAATTTTTGAAAGTAAAATTTTAATCAAAAGCATGTGAGTTCTTTTTTTTTTTTCTTTTTTGAGATGGAGTCTTGCACCTCAGTCTCCCAAAGTATTGAGATTACAGGTGTGAGACACCACGCCCAGCCCTGTGTGATTTTCAAATTGATTTTTAATAGATGTTTCATGCCACACTCCTTCCTTCTTTCCTCTATTTTTTTTCTGTCTACTCGCACTTAAATTTGGGTTTTAAAATACTCCCCCAATCTGATATTTAAATGTTTAAATAACAAGAGAAAGAGGTATCATCATTATAATGTAATTCATAAGTAATATTCTTTTCTGATTTTTTTTTCAGTATTTATTTGCTGGTCTAAACATCGTGTTCTACTATCTATACTATAAAATTTTTAATTTATTTTTATTTTTATTTTTTTTGAGACGGAGTCTTGCTCTGTCGCCCAGGCTGGAGTGCAGTGGTGCGATCCCGGCTCACTGCAACCTCCGCCTCCTAGGTTCAAGCAGTTCTCCTGCCTCAGCCTCCCAAGTAGCTGGGACTATAGGCGCATGCCGCCACGCCTGGCTAATTTTTTTGTATTTTTAGTAGAGACGGAGTTTCACCGTGTTAGCCAGGATGGTCTCAATCTCCTGACCTCGTGATCCACCCACCTCTGCCTCCCAAAGTGCTGGGATTACAGGCATGAGCCACCTCGCCTGGCTGTTTTTTTTTTTGGGGGGATGCTCTGTCGCTTCGAGACTAAGTCTCACTCTGTTGCCTGGGCTGGAGTGCAGTGGCGCCATCTTGGCTCACTGCAACCTCCGCCTCCTGGGTTCAAGCAGTTCTGTGCCTCAGCCTACCTAGTAGCTGGGATTACAGGCGGCTGCCACCACACCTGGCTAATTTTTTTATTTTTAGTAGAGATGGGGTTTCACCATCTTGACCAGGCTGGTCTTGAACTCCAGACCTTGTGATCCATCCACCTCAGCCTCCCAAAGTGCTGGGATTACAGGTGTGAGCCACCACGCCTGGCCTAAGATGTTGTTATAATGGTATGCATCATTATAATTTTCAAATCCCTAGTAAGGAACTGACACTCATTTTGCCTAAACTCAAAATAGCAACGGAGGCCCCTTTAAGAATGACAAGTGGTAGGCCCTGGCCAAAGATAGCAAATCATCTTAGATCTTTCAGAAATAACAGATGAACTTTTCAAAAGACATAGTAGATTGGACTCATGTTTACTTCCTGCTCTCCTAAAACCCCCATAAAATAACGCTAAATGGGTTTTTAAAGGTGTAAACCCACAAGGATGAGGAAAACAGCCTGAAAGACAATGGCAGCAAAAGTTAGGAAGTTGGAAAAAAGAAGGAGCAGTAAATAACATAACAGAACCCCAAGCCAGCTGTGGGAAAGCCAGGAGCCAACCTTATACCATAGAACTTCCAAAAGTCTAGCAGCATCAGCACCTGTGGAAATGAGGTTGAAAGCATTACTAAACTTGGGAAGACTGGTTGAAATCTGTTTAAGAAGAATGCAGATCCCCCAGCCCCTACCCTATATCCCACAGCTGGGTAATTATTTTTCCCTACCCTGGCAAACATTGGAGGCTTACTCTGGAGAGGGAAATAGGGGCTCTGTGGACTGAGGAACAACAGATACAACTGAGGCAGAGGTCTCATAATGAAAACAGCATGGTGAAGTGATATCAGTGTGCTGAGTGCTAAGATTCCCAGCCCTCTTATCTTACTGGCTACCGGAAAGCTAGCAATCGGGCCTTCACTCTCTAAGCAGGAAATCAGAGGATCTTTCTTTGGGGAAGGGGATGAGTTTAAGAGAAGAGACCAATTTAAGTGGCCCAGCCAAGATAATCCTCAGTGAGGGTGACAGGCAACAAACTCCACTTGTAAGCTGAGAGCTTTCAATCAGCTGTTCAGTCCCACATCTGTAAATGTGATGGAACAACAAAGAATGTCAGATAACTAGTAATCTAATGGACCTGAACTCTTGAAAGATAAAGACTAAAGCAAACACAAGAAGGTGACATGGAGGACCAGACTATACAGGGCAAGGTCTGTTTCTAGAATTCCTAATAGTACATGGGGGTTCATTAACCTTTTTCTCTCCTCTTGTGAATGTTTAAAAATTTCCATTATAATTTTAAAAACTTATTATAAAGATAAGATATTGTAGCAATAAAACAATAATAGCATACTATAAAAAAGACTCAGAACAATAAGAGCTCTTTAAAAATTAAAAAGACCTGAGTGTGAGCAATTTATTCATTTATAAAAAGGAAAAAAGCAAAAAAAAAAAAAAATACAATAAAGAAAATAAAAACTCCTTAAAACATTTAGAAGTTAAATAAGAAATCTTCCAGAAAGGAGGTCAGAAAGATAAGAGATGGAAGAAAATGGTTTTTAACCTTGAGTCCTATATCTAGCCAAACTATCAACCAAGTTTGAGGACAGAAAAAAGACATTGGCAGACATCCAAGATTTCAAGTACTCTTTCTCAAGAAACTGCGAAAGGATGTCCTCTCAAAAGTAATCAGTGAAAGAGAAAGACGTGAGGTATAGTTAACATTCTATTCGATTTAGGAGTGCAGGGACTCACCAGGACAATGGTGAAGGGACCTCCTAATATGAGACTACAGGCAGCATCTGGGTGAAATTTCTTTAGGAAGGTGAAATTGAAAGAATGTCTGATGCAAGGGGATTGCTTAGGAGAAAGATTTAGACCACAGGTCTGCCTGCCCACTGCCTGTTTTTTAAATAAAATTTTATTTGAACACAGCTACTGTATATTATTTATACATTGTCTCTGGCTGCTTTCATACTACAAAGATAGAATTGAGTAGTTGTGACAGGATAGTATAGCTTGTGTCAACTTTAAATAACAAGATCCAAGAAATATGTCAAATGTAGAGGTTATATTAGGCACAAAGCTTGAGGACAGCCACCCAGGAAGCACATATTCCAAAAATTGGAAGTCAGTATTCCAAAGTGTAGAAGTTTGGGGTTGTTTATATAGACAAGGTTTAGGGAAGCTTAACAAAATTTCAACACCTTTCTACATAAGGTTTAATGCATAGTTACAGTGATCTGATTGGGCAAGGTGGTCTTTTTCTTTCCAGAAAGGTATATTTAGCATTCCACACCGAAGGTGTAACTGTCGTGGGGTCTTTTGTACCATCTGGTCTGAGTTAGGTACAGTACAATAAAGGAGGTAGTTAATCTCTAACAAAGGTCAGAGATTAGAAGGGCAGGAGGTCTGGTCTCTGGTGTCTCCTAGTCATTTACAGAACAAGAACAATGAGGAGGAGAATTAATCTATAAGAAGCAGAAGTTGCAACTACATGCTACGTGACTCAGATCAAGGTCACATCTCTCTCAAGATGTAAAGTGTTTTGGGGATTCCAATAGCTTTTAAATTTTATTTATTTTTATACCTGCAAAGCGTAGAATATTTTCTGTCTGGCCCTTTAAAAAAAAGCTTACAGACCTGATTTAGAGCATTGATTATAGACAATTGCCTGAGAGTTTGTGGTTGAATTTGTTACATGTACATGGAAAATTAAGCAAATGAAAAATGATATGTAATTGCTCAATCCAGGGAAAATAAAAATTGGTAAAGAAAGAAAAAGTAGCCATGATTTACTCCGTGGCTTAGCAATGAATATATTTACATGATTATATTAATATAAATGCCTAATATTGAGCTAACTGAAATTACTCTACAACTGTATTGGGAAGATGGGAAGAATGTGCATATGTTATGGGAATAGGAAGAGGAAAGAACTTCATCCTCGTCTTCCATAGTGGGAAGTCACTAGAGAAGGCCTAAAACAAAAGAAACATGGTGATAAATACCAAGATAATCAGCTAAAAGAGGTGATAATCAATTCTGGGGAGGGCAGAAATGTAAGGGAAGAGGGACAGGACTCCCATTTTTCATACAAATACATTTTTTGCTGACTTTTTAAACCGTGTGCCTTTATACCTTTGATAAAGGGGACAAAATAAAATCCCCCACTAAATTGGAAAACAAAAAATAAAACTATGTTTCAAGGTCAGCAAATACATAGTCCTCATGCTGCCTGTCCCCTCTCAGTCCATGGGTATCACTAATCACAATCGTGTTTCCTGGTGAGTCAGGACATGGTCTCAGATCTTGAGAATAGTGTTCTGGTAGCCACTCCCAACCGGTAAAAGTTACCCCTATTCATGAAAGCAGTATCTCTGATACTACTGATATTACCAATTTGGGCAGAGTCTCTGTGCTTCTCAGACTTTCCCACCAAAAGAACATTGCCTGACATTTAACTAAATGACTGAACATCCTGATTTAACTGCATTTTAAAACTTCATCTGTTCTAAATACCATTTCTACTGAAACCCACAAACATGGGAAGACATAGTTATTCTCTCTAGTTATTCATAGATATAAGGTAATTTAATAGTATGTTTTCAGGATCTAACACTGGACCTAGTAGACTAGTAACTGGACATAGTAGACTAGTAAATGTTTGAATTAATGCATAAATGAACTCTGTTGTGTAATCAACAATTTTTAATAACCAAAATACCTGAGAAGCTGAAGAAACCAACCCTTGTTAAAGCAAAAGATGATAACACAATTTTATTCAGCTTTTCATCATAAGTTGTGGTTCTCAATGATTTTGACTTCTGAATTAAATAGTTTTGGTTCTTCTAACCCTTGATAGGATCTTTCCAATTAAAGATGTACCCCTGGAGACTGATGACCTTACCACTTGGCTCTATCAACGGTTTGTTGAAAAAGAAGACCTCTTATCACATTTTTATGAAACAGGTACACAGTAACCTTTAAATAGTTGCTAAATTATAGCAACAGTAATGGAAGCCTCTTTTAAAGAAAGCTGTTTGCATATTAGATCTTGAAACTTGAAAATGCACTCTGTAAATTGCCTGTGAGAAGCAAATCCCCTCATGAATCAGCTTACCCTGGGGATTATCAGCAAGGACAAAGACTACTTGAAATGCTGAAGAGTGTTATCAAGATGACCTTAGGTAATATTGCTCTATGAAGTGATCTAGCATTCCTTTCCAGAAATGAATTTAAAGACATCTGTTTACTTTGTATTTCTTTTATTATTAAGATATATTTCATAAAGCATATTGCCTTTTGAAAATGTCGTGTTATACAACTACTTTTTTGACAAAAAATTTGTAAATAGAGGAATCAGCATAAAGTATGCTATTTCAGAAATTATTTCATGTCAATCTCACATAATCCTGGGTCCTGATCACTGTGGGAATCTCTAGGGATCCAGCAGAGACAAGGCAGCTAGAGTGCCTGCTCTCATGCAGATTATATTCCAGTGGGAGACATGGCAAACAAGTCTGCAGAAAGAAAGAATTGGGATCATGACCGATTGGGAAAAGTTCCAGGAAGGAAATAAACAGAAACGGGAGGGGGGAGTATCTTTTCTGACATGGAAACGATGCACATGAGCCAGCTATTCACTAAGTGGAGGAGGAGAGCATTGCAGGCAGAGAAAAGGCAGAGGCTCAGAGGCAAGAAGGGGCTAGGTAGTATGGAAATTGTATTTCAAATAAAATCTCTCCTTTGGGGCACTGGAAAGTCACTGAAGGTGCTTTAACATGTACAACTGTAGTTAAGCTAATATTCAACTTTTATTCCAGGAGACCTACCATTACAGTAAAACAAACTAATACTTCTATCTTGTCTTTTAGGAGCTTTTCCACCTTCCAAGGGCCATAAGGAAGCTGTTTCCAGGGAGATGACCCTCAGCAACTTGTGGATATTTCTCATACAGTCTTTTGCATTTTTGTCAGGCTATATGTGGTACAACATCATTCAGTATTTTTACCATTGCCTGTTTTAGGAATTGACATGGACTTGTCAGGGTCACCATAGGAGTTCAGACTTTCTTTCATAAGTGTGCATTATTTTACATCTGCAAATCAGAATATATTTAAAAAAAAAAAAGCAAAAGAAATTCAATGGATGGATTAATATTTATCCCCCTTTGGGATATTTTAAAACTCTACTAAAATGAGGATTAGTAATATAATGACCTGCTAATATATTTTAAGAACATGTTTTAAAAAGATACACTCTATCACATATTTAAGCAAACATCACATTTGGAGAAGAGGAAATCATAAAATCATCCTAGAAGACTATCTGAGAGAAATTCTGTTGCCACCAGTTATACTTGACAATTTAGTTGAAGCTCAGAACGTTATATTCATCCCTCTTAGCTATAGTCTATATTAGGGCAGTTCCCTAGAACGCCCACATTTCCACCAACTCAGTAAACTTGAGGGGGGCTGGTTGGCACCTCGTGAAGAACTCTTTCCCTGTCGTTTGCAGTAACAAACTACAGTCTGTTGCAGTAACAAACTCCAGAATGTTGGCATTCTCTGTGGGGGAAAAGCAGTGTCCACTGGACCCCTTCTGGTACTGGATATGTTCTTTACAAAGGCTAGCTCGGTCCAACACTGTGTTTACATACACTCGTGCTTTCTCTTACATACACTCTGATTTCTCATTTTGTATCAGAGGCATATCATAAATTGATAATTTTGCAAAATGCACTTTTTTGAGATGCAGATATAGCAAAGGATTAGTAATATAGCCTGAAAACAAATGAGAGCATAGCAGTGTGTGAGGTTTTCGAGAACTGTCTTGTCTCTGTGTGTTTATTTGCCTGCCAGTGCTCTCCAGCGCCATCCTGCCCTGGACACCACCCTGACGTGATGCCTCTGTTGCAGCTCAGAGGCTTTATTTTTTTCCATTTTGACATTGGCACTAAATGTATTTGGGGATGGTTAAAACAAATTAATATAGAACATTTAAATGATCAGTTTAAGGGGAAATAGGCTAGTTTATAGAAAAATAAGAGCTAGTGGCTTATAATGGTGACAGGTTCTCATGTGACACCCCTAGGACCTGTGCAGACAGTAGTCTGTTGAATCATTACATCAAGGAGCTGCCCCTGTCAGGGTGAGTGTAATTAGGAAAGAGACCAGCACAAAAGGCTTCCCCCCAGTCTCTTCCAGTTGCTTTTTCTTTTTTCTTTTTTTTTAGGCAGGTCTTACTCTGTCGCCCAGGCTGTAGTGCAATGGCATAATCTCAGCTTACTGCAGTCTCTGCCTCTCGGGTTCGAGCGATTCTCCTGCCTCAGCCTCCCGAGTAGCTGGGACTACAGGCACCCACCATCATGCTCGGCTAATTTTTGTATTTTTAGTAGAGATGGAGTTTCACCATGTTGGCCAGGCTGGCCTCGAACTCCTGACCTCAGGTGATCCGCCCACCTTGGCTTCCCAAAGTGCTGGGATTGCAGGCGTGAGCCACCACGCCCAGCCTCCAGTTGCTTTTGAAGAGGGTAAAGTCAAGTTTCTATTTCTAGAAAACATTTTTTAGAAATTTGTTGTGATGTTTGTACAATTTACCTCATAAGAGAACCACATCCTTCTCCAAAAGTGCTGGTACTACATCAGTGAGATGAGTAGAGTTTTTGTTTGGGATTGTAAGACTATTAAGATCCTAGTAAGTCAGTGGTAGTTTACTGTGATGTGAGCATTGTAGATTCCCCTGTTGTCACTAATCACACAAATAACAATTTTGAGAAGTAGGCTATAAAACAAAAAAAGGTTGCTGTTTTCTATTTTTAAATAAACCAAAAAAACAGAAAAGATGTGAATTTTCCCCAGTTATGTGGGAAAGGTAAAGCAACACCAAATAAAAGCCCACAGCAGCTTCATCTTTAGGATAACTCAGTGCATATGTGAAAGAGAATGATGCATTAACTGAAATACCTCATTCAATATTATACTACTACTGGTAAAATGCAGAAGACAGTGTTAATGTGTTTGGTTTGGGGACTGGTTGTTATAAAATGCAATTTTTTTGAAATCTAAGCATTTCATTATGTGTTCTACAGTGTCAGTAAATAAATGAAACCAATCTCAATTTAGAGGTATGGATGATGACAGAAAGCCCAATAGAAGCTTAATGATGCTTCTGTTTGAGGCCCAGCAAGCACCACTAAATTACTGGATGAAATGAAATTGTTCACTTGAGGGATTAGTCAACCATCTGGGGGAGAAGTTGCTCACTGTCAGATACAGCATGCACAGTCCTAGCTGATAGACCTTTTCCTCATTGCTACAGCAAGCCACAGGGTAGAATGACCAGTTCTCCTATCCAAAAATAAATGCAAACATGCATACGTAAATGTGGCTGAGGGCCACTTTTGCCATCACTGTGCTCCAAAGGAACATGATATTGTCAAATATACTGTACACATTAAACTATTCTATAAGATGCTTTACTTTTCAAGTTCAGTGTCATTTTCACAGTCTCCAGGGTGACAAATGCCAATAGATATGTGAGTTAATTTTTTAAAATATTTCTGTGAGTTGTAAATAGATGTGTATTTGATCTGCCCTATCCTTCTTTGATTCTTTAACATGTTCTCTCTCTTCTGTTTGCAAAATATGTTTGAAAGCATTGGTAGTGCTTTCCTTATCAGTAACTGGAGTTCTCCTGCTTGCACTAGAGAAGGTAAAGAGAGAATCAGTATTCTTATATGGCAATCTGGGGAAGCAGCAATATGCCACTGTACAAAACTGAAGAAAAATTCCTAATTTATACTTTGTGAAGGGAGATGAAAGGACGTTTAAAGTATATATATTTTGTCAAGAGGAAAGAAGATAAAACTATGCCAGTTTTATATCAGTAGCTTGTAGAAGCTCAGCTCTTCTTGGTCTTGGCTAGACTGCCTAGATTCCCACAGCAGTCAAGGTTGAGAATCCATTGCTGGAATCTTGGTATTGATGAGTTACAGTGATGGAGCATGTGCTTGGCCACAGGCAGGTCCAGTCACTACAAAAGTGACCAAGCCAGCAGGTCACCCTTAACTTCAGAAACAGTTATTGGTGGTGAACTCTACTTAAATTGCAGAGAAACCTGTAAGTAATGGAAGGTAAAGAAAAATTACAGAACGGAAATTAATATTTTGGGTAAGCAAACAAATTCACTGAGAATTCCAAAAGTATATTAAAAAAGAAGATAGCTATGAGTTCAGATCTATCTTATTGGTCTTTAATATTACAACCAATCCTTAACTTTCTACTATAAAGCAAGGATTACTAGATTAATTACTTTCTGGATAGATAATCTGGTAATAAATGATAGGTAAATCAAAAATTACTTTTATTTAGGAGTTTGAATTCTTATTCTCATCAGACTTATTTTTTTTCTAGGGATGCTTACTAATTAAATGATTTAGGTTGTTTCTTAGAGGTTTTTTGCCTATATATTTATGACTGTGTTAATGAGTAGTGAAATGATATGGAAAGACAGCTATCAGGAAGAGGAAATACAGAAGCCTGAATAATCTATGGGTTAGAAAAGCATCCCTTAATAATCAAGAATTGGCAGTATTGGCATTGTTCTCAAGCCTTTTTATGAAAATGAAATCTGAAATCACCAAATGTAAACCTGGGAACATTATTCTAGTGTTGCTGTCTTGGATTCATGTTAAGAAGCCTCTTCATTCTTTGCTCATGTTGCCCACTTCTTGTGGATTTGTCTGAGTGTTTTTTGACAATCACTTCCTTAAAGACTCTTCTGAACTAGTTGGACCTGGTTATCATAGAGAGTAGCCTTTAATCATGGATAGTCTTCTTGGATTATTTTTATATTTGAAAAGAAAATGTTTTATTTGCACTACTGAGTAGGAAGAGTTAATTGTTTTCTTTGTTCTTTTTTTGAAGTCATTACACAGGACTTCACTCCAGAGTTACCATTATGAGTGTGTTCAGCTCTGGTCCACAGAGGATGGATAAAAATGGTTTGTTATGTTTTTTTGATCTGCAGTGCTATGAGCCTTATATCTGTTAACATGAAGGACAAAGTCAAAAGCAGCAGTGGGTAGCAGGAAGGGTAGAGACTAATATGTTTGGGACCAAAACCATCTAAGTTAGAGATTTCCAGATCACAGAGGGGCTGGGTATTCTCTGGAGCAGTCATTGGTTGGTGCTTTATTGTAATCATTTTGCACCAATCCCCAACAATTAGGAACTGGACCCTGGGAATAAGCTGAGGGTGCTGAACTGTTGGGGAAGGGTGACTGTAGCCATATGGAAGATAAAATATGGGTTTTTCTGCAAAATTTCCATCTGAGGGTTTTTACATTTAATATTTTTTAAGACAGTTTAAAGAGCAAACGTTTTTTAAGTGTATTCTAGTTGCAAAGTGTGCACACATATCTTGAATGGCTTTATTTTTATTGTGTAAAACTGTTGAACACATGACTGTGATGCACAAATTCTTTACGTGTAAGGAGTCTATGCATTTTACAGTAACTTATTTTATGATTGGGTGATGAGACAGTTAGACTTTCAACTGCCATTATTTTTATTAAGTGCTTTCATTTTCTTTACAGTTATTACAAAATTGTATTTATTTTATACAGATGGGTTTTCATTTTCCTGATGCTGTAATGTTTACTTCAGCTTGTTGACCTTTCTTTGTGTTATCTGCATGTTGTAACGTGTGATAAGAATGAATGTAAAGGCTGTGGCAACTGTAATTAATTTTTGTAAAGGGCTGGTCACACGTGGATCTGGTTTATGAATGCATTTGGGATGATTTTAGTAACCAGATCACCTTTTCAGAAATTTAGATGTGAACACCAAAAGAAGCATTTTCTCAACAAAAATTAATAGCTGGTTCTATTTTTTTTAAACCTAGAAAAAATAAAGTTGATTTTTTTCAATTAAAGTGCTTTTAATTCTTAGCAGTGGGGATGGGGCATGTGTGTTTTACCAGAGCTATTTGGGCATTAATATCTGCAGGCATGTACTTAAAGCACACTGTGGCAGTTGGATGCGGAAGGCAAACTGAAAAACCAAATGAAAAAACATCAGACTTCCTTCTTTGGTTTGAAAATATTTCCCCCTTTTTCCCCATTCTCCCAATCCAGTGGTGTGCTGGTAAATGTTTAGCAGTCCACTCTTCTGGGAAAAAATTATGTATTCAACTATACATGTTTGTTATAAATTTTACTGATAGCAAGAACATATAACACAATTAACAAATAATAAGATATAAATACTTTATTGTAAATCCCATATAGCCAGTTGATTGTCACAGTATACTTAGTTGCTCAGGAAAGAACTGAAATGCTTTTTTAAAAGGTTACTTAATTGCTTTTTGCTCAACTCCTACAGTCAACCTATGATTGATTGTCTTTCAACCGTGATTTGAAAAATGGCAGACCGTCTAATCTAACTCATTTCCCAATAAATTTATTGTCATTCAGTCTGATATGTGATCTACTGTTAAAACTGTTTCTTACCATGGTACATATTAGACTCATTAAGCCGAAACCACTTTTAGCTTTAACATTAATTGTAAATTTATATGATTCAATTTTAATAACCAATGCTTAACAACTGCAGACAAAATTCTAAAATGTGACCATTGGGTCTTGGGAATCAGTAGGGGCTGTATCCAGCACACCACTGCCCCATCCTTTTTATCTTAACTATTAGTGTTGAATAAACTTCTCATAGTTAATCTACTTGCTGAACTCAGGAAATTCCTATCACTGACCCTGGCAAGGGCTTTAAAGGGTAGGAAAAGCATTAATGTCAGTCCTACACAGCGAACTTTTGAATTAGAAGAATGTGACAGAAAGAAAACGTTTACTGAAATACATGGGAAGCTTGCATATTTCTAAAGTCGGCTTTATGCTTTTCATTTCTCAAAGCTAAGTAAACTGTGGTATAGGCATCTCTAAGATGTTAGCATTTAAAACATCAATTGTTTAGGTATTTGTAGACCTTATTTGATCCCACTGAAAAATTTAAATATTAAAATATCTTGCACAGTCTACCAAATGAGTTAAATCGTTACAGTTGTGTCTACCTCTTATTTTTCTATCTGTATTTAGGCTGCTGTTTTGGTGAGATTCTAATTTCTTTTTCCCCTGAAACTACTTTCTATGGAAGACAAGGAACAGACTGGGGACAGAGGCCTGAAAACAAATTGGAAGCACTCAGAGATCTATTGCTGACCAGCCCTATTCCTCATGAGTTGGTGGGGGGAAAGCCATTGTTTTTAATTTCCACTTAATATGAAAATGCTTGTTTTTAAAATGTTTTTTCCTGCTGAACAAATGTATTTTTAAAAGGAAAAAAAAATTCTCTTTTGGCTCTAAGAAGTCAGCTGTATGAGCAGGCGTGACCATATCATAACATGCTGATATGATAGAAATCAATAAATTTTTACCTCTCAGGATCTGGGTAACCTTGTTCTTAACTCTTAGAGGCTTGAGAAACATAAACCAAGTCTCAACAGTTCAGATCACATAGAAACAGACAGACATATGGAACGTGGGAGGAGGGTTGGCTAACCGCTGGAAATGAGATGGGCCCCTTTCATAATCAGAAAAGCACTCTCTAGTAGGTACAAAGGAAGAAACTGGAACAGTGTTTTCTACTAGTGAGCAGGGAGCATATCACAGAGCTCATTTCTGAGTTTTCCCCTGGAAAGATTTTAGTGCCCCACTTCGGAATACTTTTTGCCTTTTGGGTGTGGGAGCACTGGAGATGGAGATGGTAAAGTTCTCACTGTTCACTTACCCGAGGCAAGAGAACACTCAGCCATTCTTTGATTGTAGCAGCTGTCTGTGTGGTGTCATTGAAAAAACCTGGCACTGGGATACTTTCCTTAAAATATCAGTGGTTACATCTTTATTTCCTTGTTTCATTTTTGATGGGAAAGTCTCCCTGAAAGGGGTCTTACCTTCAGTTTCTTACCAGTGGACACTGTATCAGGACCAGCTGATGGACAGTTGAGGGAAAAGCAAATAGGTACCTAGAAGAGAAGAGCTTGGAGTACTAGGAAGAGGAAGCCAGGAGTGCTGGAAGACAAAAGGAAGACCAGAGCCTGCTGTCCACAAACAGGTACACATATCCTTGATACACAAAGACTTCCAAGGAAGAAATCAACTTCCATGAGAACTCTGACCTAGAGTGCCTTCCCTGGGAACTCACCTGTAAAAGATCCCACCTCCCATTTCAGATAATTGCCCACTTTACTGAGGAAAGACATACCTCAGCCAGTAGGGATGCCCCTCCAGGGTGACAAAGGGACAATTCAAAATATTGATGACACAGAAGCTTCTTTCAATCAAGGCATCTTAGCCCACAATCAGGCTTTTTGTGTTTCTCTGATTTATGCTTGTTTCAGTAAGGACAAAGGATGGCATTAGAAATGGTGCATTTGGGCCTGCATTGGCTGTATTGAATTCTGATATGTTTAGTGTGGGACAGTGACAGCAATGGCAGCTCAGGGCTCACAGAAGTAGAAGGTACCAAGACTTCTTATGGCATAGGTCCAAGACTGGCACAGAGTCACTTTTGGTGCTATATTCCTTTAGTTAACATGTCACAGAGCCAGTCCACATTCAATGTGG
The DNA here is from genome assembly GCF_028885625.2 of Pongo pygmaeus. Taxonomy (NCBI): domain Eukaryota; kingdom Metazoa; phylum Chordata; class Mammalia; order Primates; family Hominidae; genus Pongo; species Pongo pygmaeus. The sequence continues at coordinate 37,652,702 of NC_072373.2, forward strand.
GAAGGTCTAAATGGATAGAATACTATCAAATACTGAGAGGCATGCTTCATTGGGAGCTGTCTTTGAAGATCAGCTACCACAGTTAAAAAAAAAAATTCCTAAGCTATTTGAATAAAGAACACTAGATGAGTCTAAAAGAGTTCTTGCCCTTTGGCAGGCTTGCCCATAATTTCCATTAGTTAGAAATATTTCGAGTTCCCAAATACCTTAAGAGGATTAGATTTGTTGATCCATCCCTCATTTGTATAAGTCACATTAATCAAATGGACACCTAGCTAAAAGAATGGAGGTTTTGTTTGGACATAATCTTTATATTATTTTTGGCACTGATTGATGCATGACTCATTGGCCCTTAGAATTTCAGAGCAAGTAGTCACCTTGTTTTGGGATGGCAGATTTCACTCTGATACAATTTTGGTGCGTTGCTGGTAGCATCAAATGGCTACTTAGTAGAATTGTGGGGACTAGAACCAGCTTTCTTTTATTTGCATTCATATATTTTCCCCAAAACAGCATATTGCTTTGGTTCAGATTTATGTACTTTGTAAATAAGAGCGAAATCTAAAGGAACAAGTATATTTGTTAAAAGGGTGATGGATCTAGAAGCTAAAGCTTTCATAACATCCTTATCCTCAATTTTAATAATCCCAAAACCCCAAAAGATAATTCTTATTAATGTTCCTCTCAGCTGCTTCAGAGATACAATTAACCATGAAAAAAGCCCTGAAATTAATTATTTTTATTTTTTTGGATGTGGAAGTGAAGTGCATTTAAAAAATTTTGCCCTATATAGTAGAAGATAAAAAGAACATTTTTATGTTAGACCAAAGGGGATACAGATTTCAATCTCATAACAGTTTCTTTCTTTTCTGAATTCTAGTGTGGAACTAGAGTAGGTAATAAATTCTAGGCCACGATTGCCACTAGTGCCCAAATATCCCTCTGTCATGGTGCCATCAGGTGTTAAGGGCTTGTCCAAGTAGGAGCCCAGGAACAGCAGAACCAGGGACTTGAATTAGACCTTGGCCCTTTGGCAAGTTTCTTATCCTCTCAACCTCACTCTCCTCATGTGTTAAATGGGAAACGCTCAAAGACTTCTTTTTTTTTTTTTTTTTTTTGAGACAGAGTCTCTCTGTAGCCCAGAGTGCAGCTGCGTGATCTCGGCTCACTGCAACCTCTGCCTCCCGGGTCCCGGTTCAGCAATTCTCCTGCCTCAGCCTCCCGAGTAGCTGGGACTACAGGTGTGCACCACCACACCTGGCTAATTTTTGTATTTTTATTAGAGACGGGGTTTCACCATGTTGGCCAGGCTGGTCTTGACCTCCTGACCTCGTGATCTGCCCACCTTGGCCTCCCAAAGTGCTAGGATTACAGGCGTGAGCCACCATGCCTGGCCAAGACTTCTTTTCAGTATTAAGTGAGATTATATACAGGAAGCACATAAGACACTGGCACATTGTACTGAATGTGTAGTAAGAAGGCTGTTTTTAATCCCACCCTAACTGGGTTTAACAGAGGATGTAAGTTATTCTCATATTGAGATGTGCCTAAACTCCAAGTGATGTGTTCCATGCATACCCAATGCAGTGGCTCATGCCTATAACCCCAGCACTTTGGGAGGCCAAGGCAGGAGGATCACTTGAGCCCAGGAGTTTGACACCAGGCTGACAGGAGATCAGCCTGGCCAACATGGTGAAACCCCGTCTCTACTTAAAAAAAAAAAAAAATCAGCCAGGCATGGTGGTGTGTACCTGTGGTCCCAGCTACTCGAGAAGCTGAAGTAGGAGGATCACTTGAGCCTGAGAGAATTGAGGCTGCAATGAGCTGTTATCATGCCCTAGGTCTCTTGGGTTTCTAAGTTAGACACATGCAATCAGCATAGCCAAATCCGTAACCCCAGACAGTCAGACTATATTTAATATATCTAAGGTTCCAGACAGCAGTGAGAAAAAGCTTTGAGGTTGGAGCGCCAATTAGGAAGGTGAGGAGACTGGGGCATAAAGAGGAAATCAGATCTGCTAGACAAGACATTACATAGGCTTAATAGGGACCTATTTTTGCTTCTGAGACATCATGTCACTTGTGGTGAAGACCTTGAACTAATTATCAAAATGGAGGGAAATATAATTTCTAGTATTTGGAAGCTGTCCACCAGCCCATGGTTCTCTGTATAATTCATATGATTCTAAATATGAAACTACATTGAAAGTATCCTAATGCTTCAGGAAATTGAAAGTAATTTTGAAAACCTTTCTTCTTTCTAGTTGCAGAAGTCTCAGAAGTTTATATCTTGAGAATTGACACTTTACCTTCCAGTGGTAAGTTCTGGGTGCTCAGTTCTTAGTGGGTACCAGAAGGAAGTGGGCAGATTAGAATAAGATATTGCTTATGGCTATTGAGGTTATCATGGTAGAGCACAAAGAAACAAGGCAAAGCTGGATTAGCAGGTGTGTGTTCGAAGCTCTGCCCTGCTGGGGGTGGGGGTGAGGAGATGAGAAGCAGGTGATGTTTCAAAGCCCCATCTGGCCCTAAGAGCCTTTGATTCCCCAGACAAATATCCAACAAGCTGTCCAGCCCACCATTCACGGAACTTCAGAGTAACACCAGAAATTGGGAATTCCAGGAGAGAGAGGCTTCAGGGCCATGATGAGGTTATGGAACTGTTCTCTTAGAGAAGATTTGGAAATCTGGTGGGAAGCTTGGCATAAACAGCAACTCATTGATATGGAGATGGCTGCTCAGGCATTACGATATTCAGAGTGGTTCTGGGCTGGCTTATTATAAAGAAGACCCGTCCTTGTTTTCCCAAAGGATGGCTAGAAAAAGCAAGGGAATGAATGAGTTAATGAATGTGGAATTAATAAAGCATTTCTTCTTGGAGGCAGAGAAATGGAACAGCTGACTACTGAAAGCCAGCCTTCAGAATCTGTGCCATGTCAGATCAGGAATAATAATTGAAATTGTCATTGGAGCGATGTCTGAGGGATGCAGAAACCTGGTGTCACAGGAAGCATTGCCTCAGACTCTGTCTTCCTCTTTATTAGGCCTTGGAGAGGAAGGACAGCAGGGTTACCTCACCAGCCCAGCTCCAGCTCCCCCTCACCCCCGTCCAGGTACCTGTCTGACTGCAGCAGGAGATTCTAGCACAGAGGGTGCCAGCAAGCAGGGGTGCTCAGAGGGTTTCTCATTTGAAAGGTATTTACTGTTAGGGGAGAGTGGGAGGAGAGGAGGGGCAGGCACGGGTGGGCAGAGCATAGGTACTAGGAATCTGCAAACCACAGACAAGAAGCAAGTGAAAGTAAAGATCTGAGGGTTTGCTGTAAGCTGCATTAGCAGGAGGAGCACTGGGCCTGTGGGAGTGGACACATGTGTCTCCTTCCAGGGGCTCCTGCCACAGCCTCAGCCCCAGACATCTCAAGGCTCAGTGTGTGTGTCTGTCTGCCAGTGCACCCCAGGGGGGCCTCATGGTGAGGCTTCCTCTGCCTGGGTTGCTCCTAGCATGGGCTCCAGCTTTTCCCCTCAACCCTGCAGCCCACTGGAAGACATAAGCCAAAGCTGGTGGGGACCTCCACTCTGGGTACCGTCCCTGCCCATCCCCTCTGGCAGTCGCTTTCCTAACTGACGGGTATTGGTGAAGTGCTCAGGATGTTCTTGGTGGGCGTATTTCCTCCAGGTGGGGGTGGCGTAAAAACCACAGCCTTTTAGAAGCCTCTGTTTCTTTCCTTGACTGGCACTTTAAAAGGTGTGTGTTCTACCCTCATCACTAGGAGAGGGAGGCTCTGTGATCCTCCTTTATTCTCCCATCTTTCCACTGGGGTCTAATACATTTAACAAGCCTATGAAAAGGCTGCCTACCTCATGCCATTTTCTGACTGTTATTCAAAGTGAAGGACATCTGAAAAAAGACATTACATTACCTACAGCCCAGGGTGGAGGGGGGAGGGAATAATTTAGTGCAAGGAATTAGGAGGCATTTCTTCTTTTTTGACAGGCTGAAAGGCTTCCTAGGTGAGATTTCCATCGCCAGTTGAAGGAAGGGAAAAGGCTGAGTGGGAGGTGCAAGGGCTGCTAATCTGAAAATTACCGGAATTTCCTTAATTTCCACTCTTTAGAAAATGTCTGCTGCACAAGGAGAGGGTGGTGAGAATCCAGTGAGATAATCCTCATGGAAGGGTTTGGAGAACCTTAGAACACTTCACCAGAGTGAGGGGCAATGACAATTCGAGTCCATGATAAAAAAAAAAAAAAAAAAAAAAAAAAAAGAGAAGCCCTTTCTTGTCACTAGAAGAATTCACACAGAGGCTGGGTGAGCCTGTGCCAGGGTGCTGGGTGGGAAAACCCACTCTGGTTGGGGGATGGACCAGCTGGCCCCTAAGGCCTGTCTCCCCCCAGCCCCCAACTTCCATGTGCCCTTGTCACAGGGACCCTGATAAAAGCTCCCACTGTGCCTGGGTTTCTGTTGTGCTCAGAGGAGGGAAGAAACAATGAGCTCAGCTTGGCCAGAGGACAGGTCTCATTTTGCTGTCATCACTTGCAGAGGCCTCTCCCCAAGCAGCAAACTAACAGGCAGGACCAGCTACGTTGTCTGTGTGACCCAGTACAAAATGAAAATGCGACTCCCTGTTCAAAAAGCATTACGAATTTCAAGTTGGCAACAGAAGAGCAGTAAAACGCAGGCATCTCATGAAGGCTGCCCTGTCGTGAGAACCATGGAGGAGGAGATGAGGAATGGGAAGGAGCCAGGCCCTTGGGGGTGGTCCATGTCCCCTCGTTGTCCCTCCTGCCAAGGCACTGCACAAGATGTTCTTAGAGAGGAGGAGAAGTGAGTAGCAAACTGTAGGGTGTGGAAGCTCAGCCCGCCAAGGCATCCCAGAACTGTGCCCTGAAGGCCAGGAGACCAGGCATCCACCGACCATCCCCCGGTGGTTAAGGGCTGCCCCTGCAGTGGGTGGAAAAGGCTCCCGTGGCAGCAGTGGGTGGAAAAGACTCCCGTGGCACCAGAGAAGCCTCAAGGCCCGAAGCTGAAAGGCTCAAGGTGTGGGAAAGATGCTGCCTGGGGTAAGCATGAGTCCCACGGAGCAGGAGCCACCTGCCACAGGGCAGCTGAACACTGAGCCAAGGGAACATGGCCAGGGGCGCCTAAGGCATCTGCACAGGGGCCACCAGACTTCCCGAGGAACCAGTCTCCCAGTGCAGCATGGGGTGGGGTCTTCAAGGTCTGTGAACAAAATAACATTTGCGCTGCTCTTTGAATTAACGTGCTTTTCCTTTCCTCACTGACTGCAGTTGTCCATTACTTGAGCTGCCCCCTTTCCCACCCACTGTGCAGTCACACCATGGAACCACAACCAGGTTGCACAGGAAAGCAGGATAAAGGGGTGGGATCAGTCAGCTAGTGTTTGCAGAATGTGTCTACTGGGTAGACTGGAAAGGGGGCTGCGGATGGAATACAAGCTCTGCCACCATTACGGTCACATGTTGACATGTGCAGATGGCATCACAGAGATTGGCTGTAGCAGTGCTGAAGGGCTTCGGGGCAGGGGTTAATCCCTAGGGGCTGCCTAGAGAGGGAGGCGCAAAGCTCAGGGAAGGGTTCAGAGCACATTTCGCTCCTGGCAGAAGGATGCTGGAGACTCGCGCTGCCTCCATCCTCAGTTGCCCGGGCAGCAGCTCGCATCCAGGCTCCACCTGGCTGCCTGCCTGACACTGCTCTGGATCCAGCAGGCCAGCTCAGATTTCCTTGCCAAGTTCTTCCATCCCCAAGGCCCTCTTTCTTGGCCACATTTCCTCGAAACCACTTTCTAGGCCCTTGTTGCCTCCCACATTGTTCTGAGAAATGGGTTGGCAAATTGCCCAGGCCAGAACCCCTGAACCTTCGAGCAGAGAAGCAAGCTGATCATTGTTATTAATCAGTCTTCGAGGGGGAAGGATCCGGGCATAGGAAACAGGAATCTTAGGGAAATACCCCAGCTCAGCTCCTTTCTAGCCAGATAGGTCACATTTCCTCAGTTTCCACATCTTGAGACAATAATCAGCTGCCATGAGATCAAATGAAATCGCACCTGAGAATGGAATTTTCTAACCAATGGAGTTTTATGTAAACATAACATTTAATAACCACCATTTGCCGCTGTTGTACCTTCTCCTACGCTCTCCTGTGGCACACACAGTGGGCTTTCTTATGTGGAACTTGTTATCTTGGCAAACTCCCATTGGTCTGGAGTCTAAACTGGACACTCAAACAGGCCGATCGTGGTTGTCTCAAGCCTGCAGGGGCACTTGATCCTCATTCAGAGGCAGGAATGCGCAGATCCAGCTCTTCGGAGCTCCGTGGCCTTGGGCAAACTCCTTGATTTTCTGTCGCCTCTTGTGACTCATCTCGTGACTCATCTGACAAAGGAGGTTATTATGCCTGCCCTGTCTGCCTCCCGGGTTCCCAGGAGGGTCACGCTAGATGTGAATGGTTCTACACAGGGGCACGCTAGATGGTCAAGCGCTGCAGAGATGCAGGGGTTAATGATTGGGGGGAAACCTTTCTACCTTGATTCCACAGCACACATCCTTTCTTCAGGCCTAATGCGGACCGGGAGGCAGAGACAAGATCTGGAAACATTTTCTGGAACATCTGAGAGTTGGTGCACAAAATAAATACTCACCCTCTTCCTAGGCAGGAGTACGTTAGTCCTTACCATTATGGGGGTGGTTGTTGTATTAAGGTTATTATGGGTCAGAACAAAGAAAAGGGGAGGGGATAGAGTGGAATTTGAGTCCCAGGAAAGGAAGAAGAAAATGTCAAGAAGTCTTGGGAGGACTGGCAGGAACCCGAAGGGAGGAGCCAGACAGCAGGGGACCAGACAGCCCGGGATTGGGGAGGTGGCCAGATGAAGGAGGTGGCATGTTCGTTCCTGCACCACACAAGAAGCTCCTAGAGGGAAGGAGGGAAAGCTGAGAAAGTGTAAAGCAAGGGCAGGCAGTCTTTCCCAAGCATGGGGCCACTGACTCCCTGGCACATGCAGGCTCGTATAGATGGGCAGTAGAGAGACAAAGGAAGGAAGGAAGACATAGGTTGCCTGGAAGAAGCCAAAGAACCATGGTGGTGGTTTGAAATGGTATATAATTGTGTGAAGGGACAAGGTGGGCAGTGGCCCTCTGGTCTCTCTGGGAGCAGGAGCTTCCTGCACAGGCATCACCAATAATCAGGAGTGAAAAGGAGCCTGGACTTTATTCTTTTATTCTTCCTTCTCCCCTTCCTTTCAGTCAATATGTACTGAGCACTTACAGCATGCTAGGCACTGTGCCAGGTGCTGGGCATACGGTAGGGAGCAAAACAGACAAGGTCTCCTGGAGCGTGTATTCTATTCAGGAGAGATGGAAAACAACTGAATAAAATACGGTTGACTCTCCTTCTTCACAGATTCCATATCTGCAAATTTGCCCACTCAATGAAACTTACTTGAAACACCAAAATCAATACTCACAGACTTTCGGAGTCATTCGCGGAAGTGCAGAGAAGCAGTAATTTTGAGTTGCTCGAGACCTTCTTGTTTCTGCTCTCATATCATAAACAATCATCCTTTTCACGGTCTGTTTGATGCTACAGTTTTTTTGCATTGTTGTGTTTTTATTTGGTGAGTTCACTATCTAAAAAGGCCCCCAAGCTTAGTGCTGAAGTGCTGTCTCGTGTTTCTGAGTGCAAGGAAGCAGTGACAGGCCTGACAGAGAAAATACATATGTTAGATAAGCTTCATTCAGGTGTGAGTTAGTGCTGTTGGCCGTGAGTTCACTACAAATGAATCAGCAGCATACACAGTTGACTCTTGAACAACGCGAGTTTAAACAGCATAGGTCCATTTATATGCAAACTTTTTTCAATAAAAGTGACACCAAGTGTGCCTGCCTCTCCTGCCGCCCCTTCCACCACCTCCACCTCTTCCACCTCTGCCACCACTGAGGCAGCAAGACCAACCCCTCTTCTTCCTCCTCCTTCTCAGCTTACTCAAGGTGAAGACAAGGATGAAGCGTTTTATGATGATCACTTCTTATTAATGAATAGTAAATATGTTTTCTCTTCCTTATGATTTTCTTAATATAATAACATTTTCTTTCCTCTAGCTTACTTTACTGTAATAAGAATACAGTATATATAATACATATATAAAATGAGTGTTAATCAACTGTTTATGTTATCAGTAAGGCTTCCAACTAACAGTGGGCTATTAGTAATTTAAGTTTTGGGGAGTCAAAAATTCTACATAGATTTTGACATGCACAGTGGGGGTTAGTACCCCAACTCCCTCATTGTTCAAGGGTCAACTGTATTAACTAAGCAGAAACACACATAAAACAAGGTTATATATTGCTTGATGGATGGAAATGTTGTAGCCAGTGGCTTGCAAAAACCTAACCTCCATTTCCCCAATAGTTCAGTACTCGCTAGCTCAGTGTTCATGGTGACTTTATAAAGCATAGCTACCCCAAATAATGAGGAAGGACAGTAATTTTATTTATAAATGCAATAAAGAAGATCAAGTGGGGATAGATTACAGTATGATTAGAAGGGGGCTGGTGATCCAGGAGGCTCTTTGGGGAGGTGACAATTGAGCTAAGACCCGATGACAAGAAGCAGGCAGCCACGTGAGGACCTTTGCAGAGAATTCCAGGGGATGGGGACAGCAGGGGCACCAGCCCTGGGGTGGAAAAGCTATGGTGGGCATGGCTGGGGCAGATTGAGAGCCCGGCTGGACGGTGGAGCAACTGGAAGAGGAAAGCATCACACGAGAGGAGGCAGAGAGTCGGGCACAGTGGCTCACGCTTGTAATCCCAGCACTTTGGGAGGCCAAGGTGGGCAGATCACCTGAGACCAGGAGTTTGAGACCAGCCTGGCCAACACGGTGAAACCCCATCTCTACTAAAACAAACAAACAAACAAACAAAAAATATATATATGTACACAAAAATTAGCTGGGCGTGATGGTGCATGTCTGTAATCCCAGCTACTTGGGAGGCTGAGGCAGGAGGATCGCTTGAACCTGGGAGGCAGAGGTTGCAGTGAGCTGAGATGGTGCCACTGCACTCCAGCCTGGGCAACAGAGTGAGACTCCATCTCAAAAGAATTAAAAAAATAAAAATAAAAGAGGAGGCAGAGAGAAGGCCCCTGAGGACCACATGAGGACCGTGGCTTTGATTCTTAGTTCCATGAAAGTCACTGGAAAGTTTTCAGTGGAACAACGAAACTGATCTATGGTGTTCACAGATACCCGGCTGCTGTGTGGGGAATGAGCCAAAGTGACCAGGCTGGAAGTGGAGGTCCTGTTGGGAGGTGACTGCACTATCCAGGCTTGAGACGGCATAGCCTCCATCAAGGTTGTGGCACTGGAGACAGATTCAGGTCTATTCTGGAGGAAGAGTTAAGCTTGATTTGCTGATGAATTAAATGTAGGAAGTGAAAGAGAGGAATTAAGATGACTCCTGGGTTTTGAGCTGAAACAGCTGGATGGATTGTTGCCATTTGCTGCAATGGGGATGACTAGGGCAGGACAATTATGACCATGTTAGGTTTCACACACTTGCTAAATATCTAAGGACATGTATTCATGAATACATGAATCAAGCTCAGGGGTGTGTCGGAATTGGAGAGAGAAACTGAGAAGCGATTAAACTGGATGAGGTCCCTGAAGGTTGGTGGGCAGTTGGGAACCTCTGCACGATTCAGACAGAAGTGGGTTGTGGCAAGAGAGGCTGGGTGTGCAGACAGGGTCCACAGAGGTGGGAGTACAGGCTGAGAGGCAGCTGATGTTTCTGGTTGTCAGAGTTCTAAAAGGGGATCTGAGAAATGTGGAATCTCAGCGCTTAGAAACTGAGGAGGCACCCCCTGCAGCCCTGCTCTGCAGATGCTGGCAGGAACCCAGCCTCCCCGTGAGTAACAGGATCTACCACCCAGCCTGGGGCCCATCCAGAGCTCTTCCAGGCCCTCATTCTGTCCCACCTGACATTAAGCACCTGAGCTGGATTATAGCTGGCTCATATTTCTAACCAGCTCATTTCCCTATGTAAAAGATATTTTGCTACTGGGCTAGACATCCAGTGAGAGGAAGAAAGGCAGGGGTTGGCCTGAGCAGGCCTTGGGTTAGAGAACGTGGGAGTTCAGAGCCTGTTCTCCCCTTAAGTAATGGGGAAAGAGACAGAGGGAGGAGGAAGGACCAGCTGGCAGCCCAGGGCTCTGGCGGTAGCTGTATTGTGCCCAATGAATCAGGAAGGGATGATTCCTCTGCCTTGAAGCAGCATGGCGAGGCGGTCAGTGCACAAGTTCTGGAGCTTGACCACTTGGATTCAAATCTTAGTTCAACCATGTACTGATTGTTGTGCCTTTTCCCCTGTCTGCAGAATAGCACCAAGCACACAGTGTTCTCATGGGGTGCCTAGAACAGTGGCTGACACATCGCAAACACTCAGTAAACAGAATCTTGAGCTGGTACTGAGCCCATTTCACATCTGCCTCTGATTGAACATTGACTTCCAAGCTGCAGGTCACTCCTGCACAAATGAAAGGTGGCTGCTGACTGGATGAAGGTGTGCCAGCAATGTCATAGGCACAGATCCGTGCTCTGAATCAGGCACAGTAACTGTGGGTTTCATAGAGCCCATGTAATCACTGTGCTTGCTATAATAACATCCTTGATCCAATGACACTGTGCATTTTTCACACTTTTCATTCTATCTTATGTATTAATCTCTCTCCTAGGGCTGCCGTGATGAATTGCCACAAACCTGGTGGCTTCAAACAACACTCTTTTTCTTTCACAGGTCAGGAGACCTGAAGTCCAAAATCAAGGTGTCGGCAAGTTTGGACCCTTCTGAGGGCTGTCGAGGAGAAACCATCCAGGCCTCTCCTGGCTTCTGGTGCCTGCCAGCAATCCTTGGCTTTCCCCAGCTTGTCACACGTAACTCCAATCTCTGCCTCCATCTGCACATCACCCCTTTCTCTGAGTCTTTCTGTGCTCTCTACTTTGCTTCTAAGGACACCAGTCATTGGATTCAGGGCCCACCCTAAAACCAGGATGATTCCCTCTTAGGATCCGAAATTAATTTTATCTGCAAATAACCTATTTCCAAATAAGGTCACACTTTGAGGTGTAAACATGAATTTTAGGGGGACACTATTCAACCCACTCTATCTTTGCAGTGGCCCACTGGAGCAAGAAAGACAGGTACTATTATTGCCTTTGTATAAGTTGGAAAGCCAGGTTCTAGAGAAGAGAAGTTAACTGGCCTATGGTTATATAGTTTGTTGGTGGGAATAGATCCCAGATTTAAATTCCTCCTCCAGGACTGTTTCCCCACCCCAGTTTTTTGTTTGTTTGTTTGTTTTTGTTGTTGTTTATTTATTTGTTTTGTGAGATGGAGTCTCTCTCTGTTGCCCAGGCTGGAGTACAGTGGCACTATCATAGCCTACTGCAGCCTCGACCTCCTGCGCTCCAGTGATCCTCCTGCCTCAGCCTCCCAAGTAGCTGGGACTATAGGTGTGAACCACGGTGCCCGGCCCTCACCCAAGTTTTACACACGTACATACACCTTGTATGTATGTTATGTGCAAGGAAGACAGACAGTGAGGGCAGGAAAGAGCTGCTATCTTGTCTGTCCAGCTCTTCTCTCTCTTCTTCCGGCAGATCAGCTTTGGCCTTTTCCAATCACGTGGCTCCATGGTGGCCACCATGCTCTAGTAGGGCCCTCTTCCTGGCACAGGGGCTCCCTGGGGCCCAACCCTTGACACCTTTGACTGCATTCAACTTGTCCAGAGATGGGTGTGTGATTCAAGTTGAGGAAAACAGAGCCAATTGGCAATTTAGACACCAGGGCCTCACAGTGTGAGTCTCAGTTCCATCCTAATGGCAAAGCTGGGAGATCAAGCTGCTGGTGGCCACAAGGACAAGGCCCTCAGAGAGAAGAGCAGACACAGGGCTTGCAGAGGGAGGCCTGATGGACCTGGAGATCTTAGTTGCGGCTGTCCCTAAGGCCCTTCTCATGCCTTGGTTACTTGAGCCAACATATTTCCCCTTTCCCCTCTTTTGCCTAAACAGGTTCACATTTGTTTTCTGTCACTGGCAACCACAGCAGTCTGAATTATCATCGCATTGCAAAAATAAATGTTAGCTCATGTTGGTAATGAAGAGGTCAGTAAAAAAAAGAAATCAAGCCGGGCAATGTTAGAAATCAAGCTGAGCATGGTGGCACACACCTGTAGTCCCAGCTACTCAAGAGGCAGAGGCAGGACGATTGCTTGAGCCCAGTAGGTCAGGGTTGCAGTGAGCTATGGTTGTGCCACTCCACTCCAGCCTGGGTGACAGAGCAAGAGACCCTATCTAAAAAAAAATAAAATAAATAAAGAAATCATGTTTTGTTTTCCATTTAATATTTGAGAATAAAGTATTTAAGTAAACCAGTGTGTTTTAATCAGGGGGTTAACAAAAAAGTATTGATGGAGCTCTCATTCAATATAAAAGAGCAAAGGTGACATATTCAAATAGTCTCTTTTTTTAATGGCTTCATCTTATAGAATACCAACTTCTAAAATGGTCCCCAATGACCCCCATATCTCAATACTCATATCCTTGTGTAATTCCCTTCCCTTGAGTGTGAGTTGAATCTGGTAACTTGCTTCTGACAAGTAGAATATAGCAAAGGTGATGAAATATCACATCTATGATTAGGTCACAAGAGGTTGTAATGCAGGCTCTCTCTCTTGCTGACTTTGATGATGCGAGCTGCCATGTTAGAGAGGCCCACATGGCCAGGAACTGAGGGTGGCCTCTGCCAACAGCCAACCAGGAACTGAAGCCCTCAGTCCAGCAGCCTGTAAGAAACTGAATCCTGCCACCAACTGCTTAGAAGCGGATCAGTGCCCAGTTGAACCTTGACTGCAGCTGGGTGAGACTCCCAGCAAAACCATGCCTGGATTCCTGACACACAGAAACTGGGAGATCATACACGCGTGTGGCTTGAAGCCACTAAATGTTGGGGTAATCTGTTACAAAGCAATAGATACTGAATTCAACTCTGATAATAAAAGTCCCATTATATAAAAAGCAGATAGAATTTTTTAAAAATCTACAGAATAAACAAATAGAAGTGAAGTCAAGGTGCTGTTCTGTGTACTCAAAGTACTTAAGTATGTAAGTAACTTGCTTTTAAATAACTGAAATATATTTGGCATTATTCCTATCATTTATTTCCATATGGTCACCTCTGAAAAAGGAGTGGAATGTGTTAAGTGCATTTGTGCTGAGCCCATGGATGTTTTCAGTCCCATGAGCTGCAAAGAGATGATTCTGAGAATATCTTTTCTATGGCACAATATTCAGTTCAGAGGATTCAACTTAGAAACGTTTTCTTACAAAAATTCTTAAAGGACTTTACATCAATACCTGTAACATGGACAACAAGGATAGAGTGAGTGACTATGAGTGTGTGTGTGTGTGTGTGTGTGTGCACCTGTGCATAGCTTAAGGAGTGTTTTTTATACAGCTATGTTAGGAATACAAAACCTGTATTCCTACTATAAGGGCTACTGTAATATGAAAATTAAAACTCAAACTCACCACACAGTTCAGAAGAACTACATGACTATTCACGTTTTCAAATTAAAACAGGTAAATAAAGCATTGCATGTACACACACACATACATCCACACACACTGCAGATTTCAGTTCTATATCATGCATAGTCGGACAAGGTAGAGAGTTACATAAGGGAGATAGAAGGATAGAGAAAAAGAACATGGGCCTGGCCCAGGGGCTCACTCCTGTGAGCCAGCACTTCAGGAGGCTGAGGCGGGGGGATCGCTTGAGGTCAGGAGTTCGAGACCACCCTGGCCAACATGGTGAAACTCCGTTTCAACTAAAAATACAAAAATTAGCTGAGTGTGGTGGCACATGCCTGTAATCCCAGCTACTTGGGAGGTTGAGGCAGGAGAATCACTTGAACCCGGGAGGTGGAGGTTGTAGTGAGCCGAGATCATGCCACTGCACTCCAGCCTGGCTGACAGAATGAGACTCCATCTCAAAAAAAAAAAAAAAAAAAAAGAGAACATGAGCATTGGAAGCTTGGAAGTTGATGAGGAAAAACCTTTGTTTCAGAATGGTTCACTAACGCCTTAGAACTTTCTTCTTATTTTTTTTTTAAAGCTGTAGGGTGCTTTCATTTGCCAATCTTATTGAAGGGCTGGGGTTGGTTTATTCATGTATCCAATGTCTATAGTGCACTGGGTGCTATCCCTGCAGCTGGGCTGAGCAGTGAAAAACAGAGTTCCTGCCCCTGAGGCATCCTTAGAGCATATGCACACACAGCACATGGTGCAGAGCCAGACGGTAAATGGTTATGAGGCAGGGTGATAACTGCTAGGAGAGGGATATGGACTACCGTGTTAGTCTGTTTGCATTGCTGAAAAGAAATACCTGAGACTGGGTAATTTATAAAGAAAAGAGTTTATTTTGGCTCATGGTTCTGCAGGCTGTACAGGAAGTGTGGCACCAGCATCTACTTCTGGTGAGGCCTCAGGGAGCCTACAATCATGGCAGAAGGTGAAGCGGGAGCAGGCACATTGCATGGTGACAGAGGGCAAGAGAGAAGGGAGGAGGTGCCAGTCTCTTTAAACAACCAGCTGTCTTGTGAACTAATAGAATGAGACTCATTACTGCCAAGTGGGCACTAAGACATTCATGAGGGATCCACCCCATGACCCTAACACCTCCCAGCAGACCCCACCTCCAACACTGGAGATTACATTTCAACGTGAGATTTGGAAGGGACAAACATCCAACCATATTAGCTACCAAAGCAGAGAGAACCAGGTCTGCCCCAGGCTAGGTTGGGCAACAGGAAATTCCCTGAAAGAGCAGATGCCTTGGTACAAGTTAGGGGGGCCCACGATAGTAGTCCTGGCAAGAACAGGCAGAGGCCTGAATAGACACAGGCAATGTCACAGAATAGAAAGGAATGGCTCCTTGAGAGGGGCCCCAGAAAGGACTTGGGAGAGGGAAATGGCCCCAAGATTCCCCCAGTGTCTAGTTCATGACGTTGCAGGGATGGAGGATACCATTAACTGAAGGAAGAAAGCAAGAGAATAATCTATGGGCAAAAGGATTTTTCCCCAAATAATATAACCTGATCATATAAATATCTGACATAACATTTTTGAAAGATTCTCTATAGCTTTCAGGATAACATTCAAACTCTATTGTTTAGCACGTATGGCCCTCCACATTCATTCTTCTCTAGGTTTATTTCTTGTCACTCACCTAAGTTCATCCTTAGTTCCAGCAACATAAAACTACTAGTAATTCTCAGCCACGTTCCCTGGCTGTTGAATGGTTTTGCATGTGTGATTCTCTCTGTCTAGAAAGCTCTCTGTTATGAACATCTGTTGCTTTAGTGTTCTCAGCATTCCCCCTCATTCCATGTGGTCCTAATGTAACTGCCAACCACAGTATCCTGTCCCCTATCCCCAGTGCTGGGTAGCAGATCCAAGCCCGTTCAGTCACAGTACCCATCCCCCAGCCACAGTGATTGACCTGGGATTGGCACATGACCCAAGCTGGGCCAATCAGAGCCCTTCCCTGGGATTTTACATATGGGTGCTGGGAAAGTTCTCTCTTTTTTCTGGAGCCAAAAAACTGGGTTAATATAAGCCTGGAGCTGCCTGTGGCCAGGGCCCTCCTGCCCCTGAAACCTGGAGGAAGCTAACCTGATTAGGAGAGAAGGAGTCCAATACAGAGGAAGAAGCAGCAGAGATAAGTCTGAGGAGAGCAGCAAACCTGAATGCCTGTGTGTCTGAGGCCAGCTTCACCCAGTCGTCCCAGTTATACAGTTCCCTGGTTTGCTTCCTCTGGCCTGAGTAAGGTTTCTGTCATTTGAAACTGAAAGCATTCCATAGCCAAAATCCCAATTTCTACTCCTCACTTTCCACACATCCTTCAGACCTCAGTTCCAGTCCCATTCCTCCGGTAAGCCTTCTCTGAAGGACCAGTTACTCTTCCTCTCCCAGTACGATGGTTTTCCCTGGGTTCCATAACATCTGGGCATATATCAATTGTATCCCTTAGCAACCAGACTGGTAATAGTCAGTTTACATCTCTGTTTACCATCAAGTCGTAAGCTTCTTGACCCTCATTATATTGACTTTATAGTTCAATGTCTCGTGCAGAAGAGGTGTTCAATCAGCCTTTGATGAATATCAAGTTTGTAGTTTCCTGTGGAGCTGTGATGTATTTGGGTATTTAAATCACAGAGGGGGCCAGGTGTGGTGGCTCATGCCTGTAATTCCAGCACTTTCGGAGGCCGAGGTGGTCAGATCGCCTAAGGTCAGGAGGTTGAGACCAGCATGGCCAACATAGTGAAACTCTGGCTCTACTAAAAATACAAAAATTAGGTGGGCCTAGTGGTGCACGCCTGTAGTCCCAGCTCCTTGGGAGGCTGAGGCAGGAGAATCACTTGAACCTGGGAGGTGGAGTTTGCAGTGAGCCAAGATTGTGCCACTGCGCTCCAGCCTGGGCAACAGAGAAAGACTCCATCTCAAAAAAATAAAAATAAAAATAAAATAAATCACAGAGGGGCTCTGATTCTCTGGAGCAGGAGGAGGAGACCAGGGGGCAGTGGGCAGTGGGCAGTGGGAGGAGAGGAAGGGGGTAGAGCCCTCAGTCACTTTCCAGTGGCTTATCCAGGAAGGGAAGGACAGAGGTAGAGTAGCAACTGGAAGGACAAAAGGGACTTTAACATTCCAAAGACCTGGAGTGTTTCTATGTTGAGGGAATGGAGACAGTGGAGAGAGAGGAGGAGGGAGAAGAAGCAAAACCATGGCACAAGGGGAGGGGATGGGCCCAGAGCACAGATGGAAGGAAAAGGAACAAGAATGACCAACAGACACTCCAGTTTAGACAGTGCCATACAAGGTGAGAGTAACCTCACTCAGCCTCCCACCAGGCTACGAGGTTGGGAAAAACAGAGCCTCCATCTTTTCTCCTAAGTCTCCCAAAGCATTTGGCTTTCTTTTTCTGAATTACCCTTTACCTCCCAGCAAGTGGAGGCCCATTACTGAGCTTAAGGGGCCCTTCTGGGTCACTGGCCTTCACTAGGTCCAAGACTCCCATGGTGCTGGCCAGAGTTCAAGGTAATCCTTTGGATTGTTTCCCTTGTTGTTGTTACCAGACCTAGGAGATTGGGTTACCCCAGGATAATGTTCACTGACTTTGTCCAGGCCCCTGTGATCCTGTAAAGGGAGGAACATGGATGTAAATTATTAAGGAAATCTCAACAATTCCCTAGCGATTCAAATACGCCAAGAAACCTGAGAGCGCTCAGCCTTTGGGGTGCTGCAGCTAGGATTGAGCTGGCATCAGTTCCCAGGCCTGCAGGCCTCTGAGCCTGCCAAAGATTGAATCCCAAAGTCTGATGGCTCACTAGGGCCCCATGTGAAAAGCTATCTGCAGCAAGGTTTCTCAAAAGATCTGTAGGGGGGAGACAGCAACAGCTCATTGACAGAAACCCGACTCAAACCACGCTTATTCAGGGCCCTTGGCGAGTGTGAAGACAAGGAAAAAGCAATGCTTTTTTCTGGCCAGGCATGGTGGCTCATGCCTGTAATCTCAGCACTTTGGGAGGCTGAGGCCGGAGGATCACCTGAAGTCAGGAGTTCGAGACCAGCCTGGCCAACGTGGTGAAACCCTGTCTCTACCAGAAGAATACAGAAATTAGCCGGGCACGGTGGTGTACACCTGCAGTCCCAGCTACTCAGAAGGCTGAGGCATGAGAATCGCTTGAACCCAGGAGGCAGAGATTGCAGTGAGCTGACATCGCACCACTGCACTCCAGTCTGGGTGACAGAGTAAGACTGTCTCAAAAACAAACAAACAAACAAACAAACAATGCTTTTTTCCCACTGGAGCATCCCAGGAGAGGCACCGTCTCCCCTAAAGAGATGCTCAGCCTAACTGTGGGAGGCATGACCCCTGCTCTTAGGAAGCTCCTGGCCAGAAAGAGGACATGAAAACACACACACACACACACACACACACACACACACACACACACACACACACACCCCACCATGATTGCTATTGATAGGAGCTGGAACAAATTACAGGCAAGATATAAGCATTGAACAGGAGGCAGAACTAACCCCACTGCAGTAGGGGCATGGCCCAAAGTTGAAGATTAGCATGGAAGTTGCCCACCTCCCTGAGGCCTCCCTACCATCTAGTGCAGAGCTGTGCAAATAAAGGTCTGAACTGCCTTGCTGCTTGCTGGGCATCCTCACAGGATGCTGTGGTCCTTATAGAAGGCAATAGCTGTAAGGATCTCGCCTGCCTATTGCCTGAAGTCCTACTTTCTGGAAAAGAGAAAGGAGGGTGGGGAGTAGTTCAACATTTAGCTTTTACAACTTTCTTTGACTTTGGTGATCAAGAGTGAGCTCAGATGTTTGCTTGGGGCTCTCATGTCCCTGCCCCTTAACACCTGTTATCACACTCAGCTTTGTTTCTTGGGCCACAAAGATTGCTGTGCGTGTGTGTGTTCATGGGCACTTTACAAGTATCTCTGCATGGCCTGCCATCCAAGTGTACATTTGCAGATATCCATGTGGGTGTGATCACGTATGACAATTCCTGTTTTTGCCTAAGTTGTCCCTGTGCATACATGAGTGTGCACAGTTGTGTGCACTCTGGATCCTCTTTTGCAGACACACTGAGTATTCATGTACCAGGTTTTAATGTCCAGCAGCATGACGACATCCACACAGCAGGCTAGACATTGAACTGGGCCTCACCACTTCCCTGGCTTTACCCAGAGATGACACATGCACATGTGCCCTAATGTCCCAAACTTTCTTCCTCCCTTGTCAGTCTGCCATGAGTTCCTGAAAATTATTGTATGCTACACCTAAGACTTTTCCAGAAGGGCTGAGAATGCCTGCTCTTTTGTGTTTCCACTGGATGTCAGTTCACTTGTTCATTCATTCACTCCTGAAACAACCACTGAGCTTCTTCCAGGCCAGGTGCTGAGTTAAGAACCAGAGATCCAGAAATGAGTAAGACATAGCTCCTACGTTTATGAAATACATACTCTAGTCTGGGAGAAAAGCCTGGACACAAATAATCATGTTCAAAGACAGACTCTGATAAGCCATGGGGGGACATAGAGGATTCTAATGCCCCCTGAGGAACCTAGGAAGACTTCATTGAGTTAGTGTTTGGCCCGGCCATGAAGGTTGGATGGAATTTTGACAAATAAATGAGGAGAACAGCATGCCAAGCAGAAGAATAGTATGATCAGAGATCTAGAAATGACAAAGCCATGGAGCTTCTACTTGTAGACTCTCCAAGGGACCCCTCAGGGTGTCCCGTGAGCTTGTGCAATTCTGTGGTCCTGCCCTTCAGCTGCGTTCTTATCAGTCTGCGCACACAGCCTTACTCATGTTGCATTCAACCAATTCCAAACAGGAGGAAATGAACTAAAGTGGGATTCGAAGAACACAGGGTAGGAGGAGCAGCTGCACCTGCAGTGGGAGAGACTGAGGGCAGTCCTGGGGAAATCCAATCCGATCCATGAGGGCAGTTACAATCACAATGGGTTGTTGAGAATGATTTCATGTATTTCATTTAACAATTTACCCAACAAACATTCATCTGATGCAATCTCTGGAGCTCTCAGGGAAAAGGGAAAAAAAAAGAAGAATCTCATATTTGTTCATGATGACTTGGTTTAGTGTTCCTTCAAGTATGTTCCTAGGAATAATAAATAATCCAGAGAGGTTCTGAGAGCAAATAAGAGTTAATGGGATCAAATACATTTAGGAAACGTGTCAACAAAGCAAACAGGTTTTGGTACTACCATACTTATCAGGGTCTTTAAAACCATCATATGCTCTGTGAATCTTCATAGGTGAGATGTGGCCAGCAATACTTCCCAAAGTTATTTGAACTGTAAATCACATATGTTTCATAGGACTGGTAGGGTTGATTAAAACGTTCCTGGGGAAACCTGAGATTGGGGAGAGGAGTTCTGAGGTGTTCTCTGTGATAATGGAAAACAAAGGAAAGAGGATTTGCAAACTCCTGGGCTGATAATGTGGCAAGAAACGTCATCTTTCTCCATCCAGGAAGACTTCCTGGAGGATGTGTAACCTCAGGAGCCACCTAATGGAAGAAAGAGTGGACTGAAGGGACTGAAGCTGAATTTGTGTCACATGAAAGCAAACATGAACTTGGGTGAGAATAACCACTCCATAAAATGCTATGGCGTTAAGTATCTGTTGGAATGGGCTTGTTTTGCATGCTCTAAGGGAAGGATGAGGAGGAAGGAAGAGGCTTAGATCTTGCCTTCTCTCAAGTAGCACCCAGTCTGATTAAAAAAAAAAAAAGGCATAGCCCCTGCCTTCTGGGAGCTCCTAGCCCAATGGAGGGATATAGGAAAAATGGTTTCCAAGTGTCAGGCAACAACAGAGAGTGATACTTGAGAGATGGGAAACAAACAAGGCAAGCCTTACAATGCCCTATTTGCTGTCTTGGGAGAGAAATGTACAGGGAAGAGATACCAAAGTGGAGCCCAGCAGATTTTGTAAGTGAGGAGGAGCTGGGAGTCTGGGGAGGTTGAGGCAGCTGCAGCACACAGAACAGAGTACCCAAGAGGAGAGAGTCACACAGAGGGAAAACCCCAGAAATCTGCAGCGCCTTCTCTGCAAGTATTGAGCAGAGAACTCACCAGCATATGTGCAAGGAAAGAACCATCCAAAAGGATAAAAGAGGAGTATCCAGAGCTCACACAGGGCTGGGACTACTTTTCAGCCCCACCAGTCAGCCTGGGAAAATTCATCATCTACAGAGCATTGGGGAGAGTACTCAGGAGGATCTTGCTTCAGCAGTGGAAAAGAATTAGCTCTAGGCTAAATACTGCTTTCATCCCACCTAACAAATCTTGAAGACCTGAAATATAAAACTGTTTCAAGGCTGGGCGAGTAATCCCAGCACTTTGGGAGGCCGAGGCAGGCAGATCACAAGGTCATGAGATCGAGACCATCCTGGCTAACACGGTGAAACCCCCGTCTCTACTAAAAATACAAAAAATTAGCCGGGCATGGTGGCGGGCGCCTGTAGTCCCAGCTACTCGGGAGGCTGAGGCAGGAGAATGGCGTGAACCCAGGAGGCGGAGCTTACAGTGAGCCGAGATCACGCCACTGTACTCCAGCCTGAGCGACAGAGCAAGACTCCATCTCAAAAAAAAACAAAAAACAAAACATAAAAACAAAAAAGCTGTTTCAAGTTGTTTAACTGCATCCCAGAACAAAATTCCAATTTTAGAATATTTATAGGAATACAAAAAATATCCAGGCCCGGTGTGGTGGCTCATGTCTGTAATCCCAGCACTTTGGGAGGCTGAGGCAGGTGGATCACTTGAAGTCAGGAGTTCGAGATCAGCCTGGCCAACATGGTGAAACCCCATCTCTACTAAAAATACAAAAATTAGCCTGGCATGGTGGCATGTGCCTGTGGTCCCAGCTACTTGGGAGGCTAAGGCACAAGAATTGTTTGAACCCAGGAGGCGGAGGTTGCATTGCGCTAAGATTTCACCAATGTACTCCAGCCTGAGTGACAGAGTGAGATTCTGTTTAAAAAAAAAAAAAAAATCCAGCATCCAAAAAGTAAAATTCACAATGTCTAGTATTCAATGAAAAACTTACCAGGCATGCAAAGAAACTGGAAAATACAACCCATAATGAGGAGGAAAATTAATCCTTGAAACAGACCCAGAACCTACAAGTAGGGTGACCAAACATCCTGGTTTGCTCAGGACTATCCCAATTTTAGCAGTGAAAGTTGTGCATCCCTAGAAAACCTTCAGTCCCAGGAAAACTGAGCTCACTGGTCACCTTACCTACAACTAATATCAGACTTAACGGTGAAAGACTGAATGCCTTCCTCCTAAGATCGAGAGCCCATCAGAATGTCTGCTGTTGCCACTTCTATTAACATTTTACTAGAGACTTCAGCCAATGCATAAGTAAAGAAGGAAAAGAAACACAGATTAGAAAGAAAGAAGTTAAACTGTGTTTATTCTCAGATTATATGAAGAAAATCTGATTGACTCTACAAATAAGCCACTAGAGCTAATAAGTGAGTTTAGCAAGATTGCAAGATTCAAGTGGGTATACACAAATCAATTATATTTGTATATGCTAACAATGAATTGAAATAAAAATAATGGTACTATATTAGTCCATTCTCACACTGCTGATAAAGACATACCTGAGACTGGGTAATTTATAAAGAAAAAGAGGTTTAATGGATTCACAGTTCCACATGGCTGGGGAGGCCTCACAATCATGGTGAAAGGTGAAAGGCACGTCTTACATGGCAGCAGGCAAGAAAAAGAACGAGAACCAAGCTAGAGGGATTTCCCCTTATAAAACCATCAGATCTTGTGAGACTTATTCACTGCCACGAGAACAGTATGTGGGAAACAGCCCCCAGGATTCAATTATCTCCCACTGGGTCCCTCCCACAACACGTGGGAATTATGGGAGCTATAATTCAAGATGAGATTTGGGTGGGAACACAGCCAAACCCTATCAGGTACCCTTTTTAAGCACATAAAAAATATGAAATAGGTTTGGAAGGCAGAGGTGGGAGGATTGCTTGATGCCAGGAGTTCAAGGCCGAAGTGAGCTACGATTGCACCACTGCCCTCCAGCCTGAATGATAAGCTGGAGATCCTGTCTCTAAAATAAATTAATTAATTAAATAAATAAAAGATTTTTAAAAAGGAATAAATCTGATAATAGATGTGAAAGGCTTGTGCACTGAAAACTATAAAATGTTGCTGAGATAAATTTTAAAAGATCTGAATAAATGGAGAGACATACCTTGTTTACAGTTTACACTAAGTCTGTGTAATATTGACAAAAAAGACCAATGGAACAAAAAAAAGAATCCAGAAATAGACCTGCACATAAATGTGTGTAGTGGATTGACTTATGTCCCATCCAAAAAAATGTGTTCACTGGGACTTGTGAATATGACCTTATTTGGAAAAAGGATCTTTGCAGATGTAATTAAGTTAAGGAACTCAAGATGAGATTATCCTGCATTTTGAATATGCCCTAAATCCAATGACAGGTATCCTTACAAGAAGAGGGCCACACTGAGAGCCATTTGGCTAGAAGGCCTTATAAAAATGGAGGCTACCACAAGCAAAGGAATGCCTGGAGCCACCAGAAGCTGGAAGAGGCCAGGAAGCGTTCTCCCCTAGATCCTCCAGAGGGAGGGTGGCCCTGCGACACATCGATTTCAGATGTCTGACCTCCAGAATTGAGAGAGAATAAATTTCTGTTGTTTTAAGCCACCAAGTTTGTGGTAATTTGCTATGCAACCCTAGGAAACAAATACCATACATAACTCATTTTGACAAACGTGCAAAGGCAATTCCATGAAGAAAAAAGTATTTTCAACAAACGATGATCAACAATTGGATATGCAAATGCAAATAAATAAACTTTTATTCATACCTTTTACCATATACAGTAGGCACTCCCCTTATCCGAAGGGGATACATTCCAAACCCCCTAGTGGATGCCTGAATAGGGATAGTACAGAGCCCTATACTGTATAGACCAGTTTTTTCCTATGCATACATATTACATAGCGTGGATACACTGGACAAAGGGCTGATTCACAACTCTAGTGAGACAGAGCAGGACAGTGTGCACATTAAAACTCATGAATTGTTCATTTCTGGAATTTACCATTTAATACTTTCAGACCATGGGTAACTGAAACTGTGGAAAGTAAGACTTCAGATAAGGAGGGACTACTATACAAAAATTAACTCAAAATTGATCAGTGTAAAACCAAAGCTACAAAATATCTGGAGGAACTCATAAGAAAAAACTTTTGTGCCCTTCTGTTAAGCAAAGATTTCTTACACATGACACCAAAATATGATCCATAAAATTTTAAGATAAATTGGACTTTTAAAAATTAATCTTCTGTTCTTCATAAGACACTGTTAAGAGAATGAAAAGACAGATCTCAGACTGCAAGATATATATCTAATAAGGAACTTGTATTTAGGTTATATTTTTTAAAGCTCTCAAGATTCAAAGATAACCCAATTTTTAAAATAGGCAAAAGATTTAAATAGACTCTTCAGCAAAAAAGATATGCAGATGACAAATAAGATGCTCAAAATTATTTGCTGTTAAGGAAATATAAATCAAAACCACAATGAGTTATTACTAAATACCTAGCAGAATGTCTAAAATTAAAGACATTCAGTACCAAATACTAGCAAGGATATAGAGCAGCCTGAACTCTCATGCACTGCTGGTGGGACTGTAAAATGGTACAACCACTTTGGAAAAGGATGAGATAGTTTCTGAAATAAACATGCACCTATCATGTGATCCAACCTTTCTAATCCTAGGTATTTACCCAAGAGAAATAAAAGCATATGTCCATACAAAGACTTGTACACAAATGTTCATAGCAGCTTTATCTGTGATGTCCCCTATATTAGTCTATTCTCGCACTGCTATATAGAACTGCCTGAGACTGGGTAATTGATAAATGAAAGAGGTTTAATTGATTCACAGTTTCACATGGCTGAGGAGACCTCAGGAAACTTACAATCATGGTGGAAGGGGAAGCAAACACGTCTTTCTTCACTTGACGGCAGGAAGGAGAAGTGTAGAGCAAAGAGGGGAAAAGCCCCTTATAAAATTATCAGATCTCGTGAGAACTCACTCATTATCATGAGAACAGCATGGGAGAACTGCCCCCGTGATCTAGTCACCTCCCATGAGGTCCTTCCCCCAACATGTGGAGATTACGATTTGGATTACAATTCAAGATGAGATTTGGGTGGGGACGCAGAGCCAGACCATATCATCCCCACAATGGAAACAACCCAAATGTCCATCAGCAGTTAAATGTATAAACCAATTATGGTATATTAATACAAAGGAATACTACTCGGCTATTAAAGGAATGGACCATTGATATGTGCAACAATGGATGGATATCAAAATAATTATGCTGAGTGAAAAAACCTAGACTGAAAAAAGTACATAATGTGCTGTCCCATATATATATAAGATTCTATAAAAGAAAATCAGTCTATAATTTAAAAGCAGATTAATGGTTACTTGAGAGCGGGGGGCAGGGGCTGGGGTACCAAGGGTGAGGAAAGGATTACAAGAAGCTGGAGGGAACATTCAGGGAAGATGTATATGCTCACTATCTGGTAGTGATGGTTTCACGGGTATATACATATGTCAAAACTTATCAAAGTGTATACTTCGAATATGACCAGTTTATTGTATGTCAATTATAATCTCAGTAAAGCTATAAACCAAAAGATAAAGGCTGATGTTGGCCAGGTGCAGTGGCTCAGGCCTGTAATCCCAGCACTTTGGGAGGCCAAGGAGGGGCGGATCACCTGAGGTCAGGAGTTCAAGACCAGCCTGGCCAACATGATGAAACCCCGTCTCTACTAAAAATACAAAAATTAGCTGGGCATGGTGGCGTGCGCCTGTAATCCCAGCTACTCAGGAGGCTGAGGCAGAAGAATGACTTGAACCCGGGAGGCGGAGTTTGCAGTGAGCTGTGATCGCACCACTGCACTCCAGCCTGGGCAACAGAGCGAGACTCCATCTCAAAAAAAGAAAAAAAAGAAAAGCCACCATCTCCAGGTTCCCAGCATGAGTGCTGTGGCCACCACATTAGGATGGAGGCAGAGGGAGGGGATGGGGCACTGAGGGGCTTGGGAGGTCTCTCTCCCGGTGGCAGCGTGCCAGCCCACTCACTTGCACATATACATCTGCAGGACTGGGCTGCCGGCAGCGCCTCCCGCCCCTCACCCCTCTCAGCCCCAGGCTCTGTCAATCCCTTCACCTCAGGAGAATGTCCCGGGCTTGCCTGAGGGTTGGCTGGAGGAGGAAATTAGGGGGAAATGAGGTCATTATAGTCCTCAGAGTAAGATCCCAAGAGAGTTATTGCAAATGTCAGAAAACATTTGGTTCAACATATGCTGTAAAGCCCCTTGGAGTAATCTCCTTTCTTTGCTTCATTTACTTTTGCTGCCTATCTACAGCTGGATCTTTCCTTAGAATGAGGACCCTGCTCAGTTGCTCCCTCCCAGTCATGTGGTGAGTACTGGGAGGAGGGGAGAGTCCAGGCCTCTGGCTGGTATGGTGAGATTCCACGGAACTGGGGTCTACATCTCCCAGATTTTAAAAGGTGTGATTTTTTTCCTTTTTGTTAGTTTTTGATTTTTTGTTGCTTTTTTTGAGACAGGGTCTTGCTCTGTCACCCAAGCTAGGAGTGCAATGGCACAATCATTGCTCACTGCAGCCTCGAACTCCTGGGCTCAAGTGATCCTTTTACCTCAGTCTCCAGAGTAGCTGGGACTACAGGTGCACCACCACCATACCTGGCTATTTTATTCCTTTTAATAAAATTTTTTATTAAATGTAATTACATTTTATAGTTTCATGAGACTTTTTATGAATATATATTTTTAAATGGTTTGCACAACAACGTGGATGCACTTAACACTACTGGACTGTACACTTAAAAATGGTTAAGATAGGCCAGACACGGTGGCTCACACCTGTAATCCCAGCACTTTGGGAGGCCAAGGTGGGCAGATCGCCTTAGGTCGGGAGTTCGAGACCAGCCTGACCAACATGGAGAAACCCCATCTCTACCAAAAATGCAAAATTAGCTGGACGTGGTGGCACATGCCTGTAATCTCAGCTACCCAGGAGGCTGAGGCAGGAGAATCACTTGAACCTGGTAGGCAGAGGTTGCAGTGAGCCAAGATCATGCCATTGCACTCCAGCCTGGGCAACAAGAGTGAAACTCTGTCTCAAAAAAAAAAAAAGTTAAGATAGTAAATGTTATGTGTATTTTACCAAAATTAACCGTTAAAATTTTTTTAAAGAATGAATTAAGAAAAAATATCTGTGAATATCTGCTTAACTAGAAGGTGAGATAATTTGCAACCATACCCCTGCCGAAGGTCTGGGAGGCAGTTTATTCTGTTAAGAAATTTAGAAATCACCAAATTACCAGGCTCCAGTGCTCACGCCTGTAATCCCAGCACTTTGGGAGGCCAAGGTGGGCAGATCACCTGAGGTCAGGAGTTTGAGACCAGCCTGGACAACATTGTGAAACCCCATCTCTACCAAAAATGCAAAAAAAAGAAAAAAAAAATTAACCAGTGTGGTGGTCTGCACCTGTAGTCCCAGCTAACGGGGAGGCTGAGGTGGGAGGATTGCTTGAGCCCAGGAGGTGGAGGTTGCAGTGAGCCAATATTCCACCACTGTACTCCAGCCTGGGTGACAGAGTATGACCCTGTCTCAAAAAAAAGAAAAAAGAAAGAAATTTAGAAATCTTTTCTGCACTCAACCTAGTGTGTGTCTAGTAAGTGTCAAAAATGAGGTCAGCCTCACTGTTGCCTGGTTAAAGACTCAGGAACATCTACCTTCTCTTTATAAATGATCACAAATTCAAAATTATTAGAGTCTACATAATTAGGAAAACTCAGAAGTTCTCCTGGGATCCAGATGTTCAAATAAGCATTGATGAACTCCTGTCTCTTGCAGGGTTGATTCCCAAGGACTCGGAATGGACTTCCCTCTTACAACTCCACTCCTATCCCCTTCCTCAGAAAAGTTCATTGTCTAATACACCTGCTTCCTGCCCTTCTCAACATGAAACATAATCACCAACACAAGGGCAATTAGATGGCCAGGCACCAAGGAAAATGATTCCCTGGGCCAATCCTCACCACAACCCTAGGAGGTAGATATTCTGATTATTCTAATTTTACAGATGACGAAATAGAGGCAAAAAGAAATGAGGTGGCTGGGCGCACTGGCTCATGCCTGTAATCCCAGGACTTTGGGAGGATGAGGTGGGTGGATCACTTGAGGCCAGGAGTTCACCAGCCTGGACAACATGGTGAAACCTCGTCTCTGCTAAAAATACAAAAATTAGCCGGGAGTGGTGGTACACACCTGTAGTCCTAGCTACTCGGGAGGCTGAGAAAAGAGGATCACTTAGGCCTGGGAGGGAGAGGTTGCAATGAGCTGTGACCACACCACTGCACTCCAGCCTGGGTGACAGAGCAAGACCCTGTCCCCGCCCCCCCCAAAAAAATGAGATGAGGTACAGAGTTTCAGGATTTTTAAAATGTTTTAATTGTGGAAAAATGCACAGTATAAAATTTACCACCTTACACATTTTTTTTTTTTTTTGAGATGGAGTCTTGCTCTGTTGCCCAGGCTAGAGTGCAGTGGCGCGATCTTGGCTCACTGCAACCTCCACCTCCCAGGTTCAAGCAATTCTCCTGCCTCAGCCTCCTGAGTAGCTGGGATTACAGGCACATGCCACAATGCCCGGCTGATGTTTTTGTATTTTTAGTAGAGACGGGGTTTCACCATGTTGGCCAGGCTGGTCTTGAACTCCTGACCTCAAGTGATCTGCCCTCCTCGGCCTCCCAAAGTGCTGGGATTACAGGCATGAGCCACTGCGTCTGGCACCACCTTATACATTTTTAAGTGTATAGCTCATTAGAGTTAAGTACCTTCACATTGTTGTATAAACAACCTCCAGAGCTCTGTATCTTCCAAAACTGAAACTCTGTGCTGGTTTAACAACTCCCCACTCTCCTCTCTCCCAGGCCCTGGCATCCATGCTACTTTCTGCCTCTGTGAACATGACTACTCTAGGTACCTCATGTAAGTGGAATCACACAATATTTGTCTTTTTATGACCGACTCACACGTCCTCCAGGTTCATCCGTGTTGGAGACTGTGTCAGAGTTTCCCAGAGTTAGAGTTTTGCAAGATGGAAGGAGTTCTGAAGATGGATGGTGGTAATTTGAACAACACTGTAAATGTACTTAATGCCACTGAACGGTACACTTAAAAATGGCTAAAATGGTAAATTTTATGTTGTGTGTATTTTACCAAAATTTAAAAACAATAGCAAGCAAGAAAAAACAGTCAGGTGATCTGACCAAGGGCACACAGTTAAGTGGCAGATTTAAACCCAAGTAGTGGGCTCCTGCCTCGAGGCTCTTGCGCATGGTGCTATAGGCTGCCTCCCGGGACAGAAGTCACATGGATCCAGAGCCTGGAGCCCCATCACACAGGTGTCTGCCTGGCATAGAGTCAGGTTTAGGGGTTTATTACCAACAGGGATTGGCAGCCCACACCGGGCTTTCCGTGGGAGAGAGCATCAGATCCAACAGGATGCTGGGGCTCTTGAGTCAGACACAAAGGGCCAGGGCCTGGAGGCCTGAAGGCCACTGAGGGGCCTGAGGCTGCGGTGAGGTGGGGAGAGGAGGGTTTCAGAAGCACGTGTGAGGGTGGGTGCACGAGGAGCTTTGTGGGGCCTGTGCATGAGGGGCCTGGGTGGGGGCCATGAGAGGGGGGTTCCCTCTTCCTTTACCTCTGTGAGAACTCTCAGAGGGGCAAAGCAATAGCAGGAGAGAACTGTCTCTTCCCAAGTGGCATCTGACCCTCCTTCTGTGGATGGGGAATAGGGGAAGAGGGTGGCAGGAACAGGGAGAAGGGAGAGGAATAAGGTAAAAGGATGTTTCTGGAAGCTGAGTGAGCACAGCGGTCAACACACCACAGGCTCCCCCCATCTTCTCACATGTCTTAGACGTGACTGTGCGCCATCATACTAGGGGATAATTTTCTCCCCCAGAATCACACTGTATCTGCTTTTGAGATAAGAGTAGACTTACTTTAAAAAGAAAAAAAAGAGGGCCAGGTATGGTGGCTCATGCCTGGGCTGGGATTACCAGCAGTTTGGGAGGTTGAGGCGGGTGGATCCCCTGAGGTCAGGAGTTCAAGACCAACCTGGCCAAAATGGTGAAACCCCGTCTCTACTAAAAATACAAAAATTAGCCAGGCATGGTGGCAGGTGCTTGTAATTTCAGCTACTTGGGAGGCTGACGCAGGAGAACTTGAATCCGGGAGGCAGAGGTTGCAGTGAGCCGAGATTGCGCCATTGCACTCCAGCCTGGGGGACAAGAGTGAGACTTCGTCTCAAAAAAGAAAAAGAAAAAATAGTCTGTCTTTGTTTATAAATGACTTTAGGTGGCTTTCAAGAATCCAAGTAACAAAAGAAACATAAATAATAAAACAGAAATCAGGATGACCAGAGAAAATTGATACCTGAATGTGAGGTCAAAGGGGATAGATAACTCTTTTTCCTCTGGTTTGACCCTGGCCTGGCATATCTTTTGCTGGGGTGTTAGCTCTTTCACCCCATTTTGTGAGCCCCAGTGGGGAAGCCAGGGGAGCACACGGGGAAATGTACTGGAGCCTTTGCGGGTTGTTTGTGCAGCAGTGGAGAGGGGGTGGGGTGGGGGAAGGGATCAGAGCCCCTGCAGAAGGAAACCTAAGTCAAGAGCAAGTTGTACACACAGGCCCAGGGCCCATCAGCCTCAAGTAAGGCCATTGCATCCTAACCTGCCACGACCTCATCCCAGCAGTCAAGGGCCTTGCTGTGGTTTGCATGTGTCCCCTAGAAATTGAAAGCACATGTTGGAAATGTAATCTCCAATGCAACAGTGTTGGGAGGTGGGGTCTAATGGCAGGTGTTTAGGTCATGAGGGCTCCACCCTCATGAATGGATTTATGCCAATTAAAAAAGAGCTTGAGGCTGTAAGTTTGATTTCCTGCTCTCTCTCCCACAAGTGTGCTCTTGCCTTTCCACTTTCCACCATGGGATGATGCAGCAAGGAGGCCCTCGCCAGATACAGGCCCCTTGACCTTGTGTTAGAGGAAAGGGGTCCCAATCCAGACCCCAGGAGAGTGTTCTTGGATCTCAAGCAAGAAAGAATTCAGAGTGAGTGCACAGTGCAAAGTGAAACCAAGTCTATTAAGAAAGTAAAGGAATAAAAGAATGGCTACTCCATAGACAGAGCAGCCCTGAGGGCTGCTTGTTGCCCATTTTTATGGTTATTTCTTGATGATATGCTAAACAAGGGGTAGATTATTCAGGCTTCCCCTTTTTAGACCATATAGGATAACTTCCTGATGTTGCGATGGCATTTGTAAACTGTCGTGGCACTGGTGGGAATGCGGCAGTGAGGACAACCAGAGGTCACTCTCGTCACCATCTTGGTTTTGGTAGATTTTGGCCAGCTCTTTTACTGCAACCTGCCTTATCAGCAAAGTCTTTATAACCTATACCTTGTGCTGACCTTCTATCTCATCCTGTGACTTAGAATGCCTTAACTGTGTGGGAAGGCGGCCCGGAAGGTTTCAGCCTCATTTTACCCAGCTCTTATTTAAGATGGAGTTGCTCTGGTTCACATGCCCCTGACATTGACCCCCTCCCTTTTATAAGAGATTCCTTAATCCTAAGGGTTGCAGAGGGACAAAGATCCATCTTCTGTCACTTCTTCAGGCTGAATAGGGGCGATGAATAGGTTAACTCTCCTAGTAAGCAATTTTAATTGTGTACTAGGTGTGGAGTCTAGCCTAGGACACACCAGGCAGAAGTGCAGCTAAGGGCTGACTCTCTAGCATAGCTAGGAGAGTTAACCTATTCAAGCTAACTCCACATGTCCCCAGGCCTTACCTTCCTGAAGCAGGAAAGTTGTACGGTAAGAGTCATGGTGGCATTTTATGAAGCATTTAGGAGGCCAAACAACCTTTGAATTGTACAACATTTCTTATATAAATTCCCTTCCACAAATCCTTTCACGACTTACACAGACCATCTGAGACATTCTCAGACTTTCTGACTTGCCCTCCTTTTAAACAACCATTCATTTTACTTTAGGACAAGAATTTACCATACAAGATCCTTTCTTATATAAAATCTCTTTCTTTATAATCTTCTTTGTATAGTTAGGGGCCATGGCTAATTCCACATGTCCCAGGCCTTATCTAGAATCTAATGGCTTTAAGGTAGGTAAATTGAACAATTTTTAAAAGTTAAAGAAGCAGTTTAGGTTGGGCTTGATAGCTCACGCCTGTAATCCCAGCACTTTGGGAGGCCGAGGCAAGTGGATCACGAGGTCAAGAGATCGAGACCATCCTGGCCAACATGATGAAACCCTGTCTCTACTAAAAATACAAAAATTAGCTGGGCATGGTGGCGCATGCCTATAGTCCCAGCTACTCAGGAGGCTGAGGCAGGAGAATCTCTTGAACCCAGGAGGCAGAGGTTGCAGTAAGCCAAGATCATGCTACTGCACTCCAGCCTAGTGACAGAGCAAGACTCCGTCTAAAAAAAAAAAAAAGAAGGAGTTTATGACCTTAAAGCATTTAGCAACTTAATATCTAACCTGCACAATTTAGACTAAATGTTTTTATCAATAATTTGTTGTTGTCGTTGCTGTTGTTGAGACGGAGTCTTGCTCTGTCACCCAGGCTGGAGTGCAGTGGTGCATTCTTGGCTCACTGCAACCTCTGCCTCCTGGGCTCAAGCGATTCTCATGCCTCAGCCTCCCGAATAGCTGGGATTACAGGTGTGCGCCACCACACCTGGCTAATTTTTGTATTTTTAGTAGAGACGGGGTTTTGCCATGTTGGCCAGGCTGGTCTCGAACTCCTGGTCTCAAGTGATCTGCCCGCCTTGGCCTCCCAAAGTGCTGGGATTACAGGCACGAGGCACCATGCCTTGCTTATCAATAATTTTTAAAGCTGTTTTTATTTCCCAAAGATTACTAAATTTTTATTTACAGTTTTTATTTTGCTTTCAAAATATTTAAGTGCTTATTTTTGTTTAAGCCAATTAATTAGAGCTCTTTTATATAAGCATTACACACAACACATATATAGCTACACAGAAAGGCAGAAGAAGATTACTACGGTAGTTGTAAGATTTTTCATTTGCCAGTTTTTGTTTCTTAATTGGATTACTGGCTTTATGGTGGAGCCCTTGGAAAAACGGGGCCAGGAAAGGCGTCTCTGATGCTTCCTGCTTTTCCCAAGGGGTCCAGGCTGTTACAGCTTGAATATTCACTTTTAATTAAACTGATTTTAACCATAGCACTCTTTAATAAAGTACTTT
This sequence comes from Pongo pygmaeus, assembly GCF_028885625.2. Taxonomy (NCBI): domain Eukaryota; kingdom Metazoa; phylum Chordata; class Mammalia; order Primates; family Hominidae; genus Pongo; species Pongo pygmaeus. The sequence goes on from NC_072373.2 coordinate 37,685,792, forward strand.
TAGAATTTCTTATGCCAAATGGCTGATATTTCTGGCTTTTGAATTTTACCAAAGGTAACCTCCCAGGTGCTTAGAGAAAGGAAAATTTAGGACAGTCTGTGGAGGAGAAGAGAATAGACAAGATCACGAAGATATTAAACCAGAAACAACTTACCTTCTAGGTTGGGAATTGAATCCAGATCACCACTGGAAAGGGCAAAACCTTCACTACGGAGCTAGAGCATAGAGCCATGTCCAGGTGCTTTCCCAGAAGGAGTCTAGAGTAGTTAATTTTGAGCTTGCAAAGGCTTTTAACTATCTCATATGATTTTTAGAGCTAACTATGATATGAACCCTAAAATTCCTGTTCCCTGGAAGGCGGAGACCAAGAGAAAGTACGGCCACATGGTTAAAATGTCAAGCTCCCAAGCACATAAAACAAGGTAGAGACTTCATCCAGTTTTTTTGGTTGTTTCAGGGACCTGCAGCCAAGTTTGTTACTGAGCAGCTTGCAGGTCATCTTGATAAGCAGGCTTACAGGTGTTCTAAGCCCGTGTTTTATCCTGGAGTACCCTTCAACACAGAAAAATGAATTCATAGCGCAAAATACACCAACTTAAGACTAGCCTTAGAATTCTTTTTCGCATTAGTCAAAACTTTACAGAGGAGATAAACACTGATTCATTTCTTTTTTTTTTTTTTTTTTAACCATTCATTCAACCATTTGCACAGAGAGAGAGAAGCCAGAAATCTGACTGGTAACAAATTCTTACCCTTTTGTCAGCATGCCAGGCTTCTGGGTTCCCTTTCTCTGAGTGGCCCTAGTGATCCAGCTTGCGGCACCATCACCCTGGGGGCCAAGCTGTATCATAAAGGAAAATTATTTTTTTCATTCTGGCCATCGCAAAATACATGTGATAAAACATAGACATTATCCACTCTGCGTAGCACCCAATATCAAACTGGCCAGGCTTAAATTTGCCCCCAGATAGGCCCCGTCATCTTTAATCCAGCCTCTGGCTTGGAGTTTCAACACATGGTCTCTGGGCAAGATGGTTGCACTGAGTAACAGGAAAGATAGGAAAGGAAAAGTAGAGAAGGAAAGTATTGGCTGTGGCAGGGTGAGGAAGGTGAAGAGCTTAGGAAGGCCAGAGAAAGACCCACTCATTGCAGCCGACAATGAAAAGTTCAGGTGGCCGCTTGTCGGTAGCAAAGGGATCTTTTCCAGCAGTCCCATCAGCTCTCAAGTTTCCCCGTTTAGGGAGGAAAAAACTGCCAAAGTCCCACGATCCATACATGCCTACCCCTGTCACCCACAGCTATCAGCAAAGAGTGCAAGGCAGATTAATTAGCAGTAACCTGTTTTTAGCCGAGAGGAACTTTACTAAGAGGGGCCTCTAACCCCCTAAACCTTAAAAGGGACTCTAACCCTCCTAAGTTGGGCCTCTAACCTGAGGTCGGTCAAGTGTCCTTGCCTTTTATTAAGAGGGGCCTCTAACCCACACTGTCTTAGGAGAGACTCTAACCCCCCTAAGTTGGGCCTCTAACTCAATCCCATTCTTTACCTGGGTACCCCACCACTTACCCAAAGTCCTCCTATCAGTGCAGCAGTCCATTTCCTTTGGGTCGGGGGTCTCCTCAGTATTGTCCCTTTTGTGGTCCAAGAGAAAGATGTTATTGGACCCCACCACTTACCCAAAGTCAGCCTTTGGGTCGGGGGTTTCTGCTGTATAGTCGCTTCTGTGGTCACCAGAAATATATTACCAGAAGGGGGTATCGATCCAGACCCCAAGAGAGGATTCTTGGATTTCATGCAAGAAAGAATTCAGGGGGAGTCCACAGTGCAAAGTGAAAGCAAGTTTATTAAGAAAGTAGAGGAATAAAAGAATGGCTACTCCATAGACAGAGCAGCCCTGAGGGGCGCTGGTGGCCCATTTTTATGGTTATTTCTTGATGATATGCTAAACAAGGGGTGGATTATTCATGCCTCCCCTTTTTAGACCATATAAGGTAACCTCCTGATGTTGCCATGGCATTCGTAAACTGTCATGGTGCTGGTAGGAGTGCAGCAGTGAGGACGACCAGAGGTCACTCTCGTTGCCATTTTGGTTTTGGCAGGTTTTGGCTGGCTCTTTTACTGCAACCTGTTTTATCAGCAAGGTCTTTAGAACCTGCATTTGTACTGACATCCTATCTCATCCTGTGATTTAGAATGCCTTAACCATCTGAGAATGCAGCCCAGTAGGTGTCAGCCTCATTTTACCCAGCTCCTATTCAAGATGGAGTTGTTCTGGTTCACACGCCTCTGACTTCCCAGCCTGCAAAACTGTAAGATCTCTGTTCTTTATAAAGTACCCAGTCTCAAGTATTCTGTTATAGCAGCACAACACAGACTAAGACGTCTCCAAACTGGTCTGTGTCTCCTCCTTTGGGACAGGATGAACCTGAGAACCTGATATGTTGTCCCAACAACTTGACAACCTCCCAGGGAATTCTTAGAAGGTGCTGAGGAAAACCCATTTCTGTGTCCTCTGACAAGGCTGTGCCTGGGACCCCAAGTGGGGGAAGCAGGTGTGTCTGTGACTCAGTTGCACCATGCAACCAGCCCTGGACTTTTTTTTTTTTTTTTTTTTGAGACAGTCTCTATCACACGGGATGGAGTGCAGTGACACAATCTCAGCTCACTACAACCTCCACCTCCCAGGTTCAAGCAATTCTCCTGCCTCAGCCTCCCGAGTAGCTGGGATCACAGATGTGCACCACCATGCCCAGCTAATTTTTGTATTTTTAGCAGAGACGGGGTTTCGCCATGTTGCCCAGGCTGGTCTCAAACTTCTGTCCTATTGTGACCCGCCTGCCTCGGCCTCCCAAAGTGCTGGGATTACAGGGATGAGCCACTGAGCCCTGCAGGCCCTGGAAGTCTTAAAGACACGGGAGGATTCCTCCAGTATCACTCAGTTAAAACTGAAGTACAGAGGAGTGGGGCGGAGAGAATGTGCATGTTCTGGAAATTAGCTCAGTGCATTTGCAAGCCTCCCTTGGCCTTTCTGACCTGCCTGTGCAGCTGTCCTCTGCAGTGGCACAGCTGAGAGCTTTATTACAGCTTAGAGCAACCTCCTATTTGGGTAAGCAAATAGGGATGCTTAAAGGGACAAACTAATCAAGAAGTCAAAGAGACAAGACACACTCGGCTTTTCTGGCACATGAACCCCTGGAGTGCTGAGGCTCTTCCATGGAAAACTCTATGGCACTCTGCCCTTCATACATACCCATTTTGCACGTCACTCTCCCGTGCCCTCTTCTCCTCACAAAGACAACACCCTTGTTTAGATCATGCATGAGGCGCTGATTTTGAATTGTCTGGTGTTGTGATGACAGTTTGCAAATGTAGCCTGATCGTAGGTTGCAGTTCCTGGAGCAAGTTGAGGCCTAGATTCCTGACAACTCTTGTCCTATAAGCCCTCGGGCTAAGGAGGCGCTGAGCCAGGAAGCATCTCTGGCCTCACCAGTTCTGCTTGGTGGGCAGAGAGCACAGGGCCAGGCAGGCAGCCAGCTCAAGAAAGGGCTACGGTTATACTGAGGTTTGCTTGATAACCTCCTAATGCTCCAATGTTTAGGCTAAGTAGGCCTGTTCTCCATAAACACACAGGAGAATTATCATTCTAATAAAATAATAACTAGCTAATGTTTATGGAACTTGTACTAGGTCCCAGGCACTTGACATGCATTACCTAATGTAATCTTTGCAATTTCAGAAGTCAGTACTAGAAGTTAGGTGCTATTTTTATCTCCTTATTAAAGATAAGAGAAATGGACCCGGAGCAGTGGCTCATGCCTGTAATCCCAGCACTTTGGGAGTTCCAGGTGGATGGATCATTTGAGGTCAAGAGTTCGAGACCAACTTGGCCAACATGGTGAAACTCTGTCTCTACTAAAAATACAAAAGTCAGCTGGGTGTGGTAGCGCACCTGTGATCCCAGCTACTTGGGAGGCTGAAGCAGGAGAATTGCTTGAGTCCAGGAGGCAGAGGTTGCAGTGAGTTGAGGTCATGCAACTACACTCCAGCCTGGGTGACTGGGCAACACAGCGAGATGCCGTCTCAAAAAAAAGATAAGAGAACTAAGCCTCAGTAAGTGGAAGGCCAGTTCTTAAACTGGAGTCTGCTTATCCCCAGAGCCATGTTTGCACCCTGTCCCAGGCTTCTCAACTTCCAGGAGCATCAACGTCCTGCATCAGTGGCCCCCAGAGGGCATGGTGAAGTCACCTGCTGAGCCCTCCCAGTTCCTGAATCATTAGGTCTGCATGGCGCCTGGAATCGCCTTTCTCAAAAGCTCAGGCAGTACTGCTGGTCCAGTACCCACCCTTTGAGAGCACTGCCCTGCACTACACTTGGGGTCCCAAGCTTCCTGCAGAGACCACCTGGGGCTTTTACAACCCTCTAGTGTTATCACTATTTGGTCTTTATCCAGGAAATCCACTCCCTAAAGGGTGTCATGCATCCCTGCCACTTCAGCCAGAGCGTCCCTCAGTCCTGTGCCAAAAACAGTGCTGTAGTGGGGACAGGCACAAACTAATGCTCACATCTGTGCTCAAGATGCATGTTTTGCAACTGGCAGAACACTTAACAGCACAACGAGGCTCTTCTACACCTGAGTGGTCTTTGTCCTCACATGGAAGCGCAGGCTTCACAAACAGGCCAGGGGCAACGTCAGGGTTAGCTGGGGGATGAAGACACCCAGCTAATTGCTCTTGCATCCACTTGCTGTCATGGGCAGCACTTACCACCATTGTCATTTTACGCTGATGTCAGTATTGTTTAATCAGCGACCTTTCCTCCCACTGTAATGAATATTCCGCAGGGACATGGCTCTTGTCTGTCTTGTTCGCGCTGTGTGCCCAGCAACTGGACCAGCAGCTGGCATACAGGTGTGGGCAAGAAAATGTGTTGGATGAACGAAAAAACAAATGCACAGGTGGACAAGGAAACATGAGTAAGTGAATAAATAAGTGCAGAGCCGGTCATGGGCAGATCGTGGAGTAGGGACGCATGTGACTTGCTGGGAGCAGCTGCAAAACTTCGCTGGATAGAGAAACCAGAAGGGGAAGCTGGGAAACTCAGCTTCCCCTCCTCCCTTCTGAAAGACGCCCCCTTTTCACAGGTGTGAAAGGTGTAACGCTCTGCGTCCTGCCCACACAGTAATCTGGACAGAGATGCATTCGTTTGCTAGGATTGCGGTAACATAGTACTGCAGGTACATAACAGGTTTACATAAAGGTTTACATAACAGACCTTTAGCGTCTCACAGTCCAAGAGGCTGGAAGTCCAAGATGAAGGTGTCAGCAGCGTGAGTTCCCTCTGCAGGCTGTGAGGGAGAATCTGCTCCAGTCCTCTCCCCTAGCTTTTGGTGGTTTGCAGGCAAATCTTTGGAGTTCCTTGGCTTGAAGACAAATCATCTCAATCTGTCTTCATCTTTACATGGGGTTGTGTGTGTGTGTGTGTGTGTGTGTGTGTGTGTGTGTGTGTGTGTGTGTCTGTAGCCAAATTTCCCCTTTTTATAAGGACACCAGTCATATTGGATTAGGGGCCTATCCTATTCCAATATGATCTCATCTTAACTAAATACATCTGCAAAGACCCTATTTCCAAATAAAAGTCATATTGAGAAGTACTGAGGGCTAGGATTCCAACATATCTTTTCTGAGGGACAAAATTCAACCCATAACAGAGGTATAGTTAGTAGTTGTGCCTCCAGGCACAATTTACAAACATAAGTCTTTTCCCTTAGTTTCTGGAGGCCTTCTGTTGAATGGCTTTTTGTCTGTTAGGAAGCTGTGTTGGAAGCAGTGGGAAGCTGTGACCTGTGAGGCCAGCTGAGAAGGTGGTCGGAGGCTCCTGTTCTCCATAGCTCTTTACCTTTAGGCTGTGTGAGCAGGGACTATGTGTCCCAGGCAGCGCATTTACTGTGGGAATTTTTTGTTTGTTTGTTTTTTGTTTTTGAGACGGGGTCTCGCTCTGTCACCCAGGCTGGAGTGCAGTGGCGCACACCCAGGAATTTTTATGCAGCTGCAGCTGTTCCCTGGACAGGTAGATAAGGACTGAGGGCCTGAGGGGCCAGGTAAAGCTCCCTGGCTCAGGTGCTGCAGGTCCTGGACACAGCTGTCCTCCGAGGAGGCTGCCTCAGAGAGCCTTGCTTGCTGCACTCATGGCAAGAGCAAAAGTGGCCAGAGGAATGGCTTCTCCTCCAATTTTGGACTTCCCTTTCTGGGCCTGTCCCATGGTGGGTACAAATTATAACCCCCTCCCCCCTACCCCGCACTACCTCTTTCATTTGGCACAGAAAGAAAGGAAGGTCATTTCTGGGAAATGGACCCAGCTGGGCCAGGTTGAGCTGCTGCTGTCTGGTACCTATCTTTCCTCATGCCCTAGAGGCCCTATTTCAGTCCCTTTCACCACCCCCCATCTCTTCCTTCCAAGACAATCACAGTGGGCAGTGTTTATACTTGCAAGGATTGCAGGGAGAAGACAACACCTCTAATTTGCTCCTCTATTCTAATTTTCTTTCTCATTCAATTAGGCTAAAAAAACCCCCTCACTTTTAACACTCTTAACAACAGCTCCTAATGAAAGCAGCAGCCAATAATTACATAAATCATTTATTAGAGAGCTATTTTAGATTCCTCATTTAATGAATGTTGCAGAATTTAGCTGGTTTCAGATTCATCAGAATAGGAGCCTGGCAAAGTCATGAAGATAGAGACCCCCTCCCCGCACACTCTGTTTCGCTGGCGACTGTCCGCCTGTGACCCTCTGCTCACCTCACTCTACCCTGCAGGCTCCCCTCCACCTGCCCCTCCAGACACCTCCTCCTCACTCACCTCTGTGGCTTCCACTGTCATTACCTGTTGGTGACCCCAGATCTCTAATGTCTCCTTCCCAGATCATCTATCCATTGCCTACAGGCGTTGCCAGTTGGAAGGCTGCAGGAATGACATCCTCCTCCCCAGACCTGCTCCTCCCTCCTCCTTATCGCAAGTGACATTATTCACTCGCCTGGTTGCTTGTCCAGACAACTGAAGTTCAGAGAGGTTAAAACACTTGCCCAGAGGCACACAGCTAGTGAGTTACGGTAAAGCAGAGATTTGGACCCAAGTCTGACTGTTCGCAAAGCCCATGCTAGTACCAGCATGCTGTGCCACCTTACTGACAAGGTGAGCACGTCAGCTCCTTTGCACATCTCATGCTGTTCCAAGCGCTGGCTCTATACAAGGTAATCGAACTGACAAACCAAAACTACCCATTTATGATGTGCCAAGCTGTGTTCCAGGTGTTGGGATCCCAAGTTGCCTAAGACACAGTCTTGCTCTCTAAGACTCGGAGAGAAAAAAAAAAATTGATCATGGCCATTTAGTGTCTTCCGTGCTTTGACAGAGGTAAGTACGTGTGCTTGTGCTCAGGGAACAGGTGTAAGAGCACCACCTACCTCGTACCTTGGGGATCAGGGAAGGATCCCCAGGAGGTGAGCTGTGAGTTGGGTTTTGAAGGTCAAGTAGGAGTTAGCCAGAAAACAAGGTCTTGGGTAGATGAGAAAAACACAGTTTCTTTACACCCACACAACTGACACCAGAGGTCTGGGTTATTTCTGACACCAGAGGTCTGGGTTATTTCCCCCAGTGACCAATTCTCCAACACCAACTGGGTGTCCTACAATTTAATTCTGACACTATCAAGCTGCAGTTCCTGTCAGATCCCACACGTTCGGGGCTCAGTCCCACCAGACTGCCCCCATTGCATTTGCCAATGGCAAGTCTGGGTCTCAGGTATTTCTGACCAAACAGCTGTAAGTTAGCGGTTCCCATGGCCCCCTCCCTTGGGCTCAGTAATTTGCTAGAATGGCCCACAGACTCAATGGCCCGCGGATCTCAGAGAAACACTACATTTACCAGCTTATTATAAAGGACACAACTCAGGAACAGTCAGATGGGAGATGGATAGGGTGAGGTAGGGGTGGGGCTTCCATGTCCTCTCTGGGCACCCACCCTCCAGCACCTTCACGTGTTCTGCAGTCTAAAAGCTCATCAGATCTCACTGTTCAAGAGTTTTCACAGACCTCAAAATCCAGCACCCAACTCCCATTCCCAGAGGCTGAGGGGTGGGTGGGGTAGGTGAGGGTGCGGTTTGAAATTATATATATTGATGATGCTCCAGCAGTTTTAAGCAAAATCTTGAGCCATTTATGTCCAGAATTTTTGACAAACAAAACCAGACAAAACAACCAATCCCACAAAACAAAACTAAACAAAACAAAAACCAACCAGCCGAACAACCAAACCAAACCAAACCAAACCAAAAAACCCTAGGCTTCATTGTTTTGGGATGCACTGTCACACTGAATCATGCCTGTACCTGATGTTCTAGAACAGTTCAGTTTCCTCTCAGGGTAATCAGTTATGTGATAAAGAGGTGTTAAATACTTGGTGATGATTTAAAATCCAATCTCAATTTGGTCCCACCTTAAGATCTGTTCATTCTTTTTTTTTTTTTTTTGAGACAGAGTCTCGATCTATCTCTCAGGCTGGAGTGCCATGCAGTGGTGCAATCTTGGCTCACTGCAGCCTGGACCTCCTAGGCTCAAGAGATCCTCCTTCCTCAGCTCCCCTGAGTAGCTGGGACCACAAGCATGTGCCACCCTGTCCAGCTAATTTTAAACTTTCTTTGTAGAGACAGGGTCTCACTATGTTGCCCAGATTGGTCTCGGACTCCTGGGGTCAAGCGATCCTCCTGCCTGGGCCTCCCAAAGTGCTGGGGAGATCGTTCTTTTTTTCTTTTCTTTTCTTTTTTCTCGTTTCTTTCTTTCTTCTTTCTTTTCTTTCTTTCTTTCTTTCTTTCTTTCTTTCTTTCTTTCTTTCTTTCTTTCTTTCTTTCTTTCTTATTGAGACAGGGTCTTGCTCTGTCGCCCAGGCTGGAGTGCAGTGGCACGATCTCGGCTCACTGCAATCTCTGCCTTCCAGGTTCAAGCAATTCTTCTGCCTCAACCTCCCGAGTAGCTGGGACTACTGGTGAATGCCACCATGCCCGGCAAATTTTTGTATTTTTAGTAGAGACAGGGCTTCACCATATTGGCCAGGCTGGTCTCGAACTGACCTTGTGATCCGCCCACCTCTGCCTCCCAAAGTGCTGGGATTACAGTCACGAGCCACCACACCCGGTGATCTGTTCATTCTTAATGGAAAAATGCTTGGTACTTTATAAGCCAAATGGTGGCACAATTGGCCCTATTTTAGTCCAACAGGGAAAAAGGCAAAAATTATACATTTCAGCAGACCTGGTACATTTGATAGCTTAAACTGACATAAAAATTGTCTTCTAAAACTAAAACAAAATGGGGATAGTGATACTTCCTCATGGAGTTGTGGGAAGGGTGGAGTGAGATTCATGTGCAAAGAGTTTGCAGAGTGCCGGGCACATCAAGGACATTGATGGGTGAGAGTCCCCAGTGTTGGGACCATTGCTGGGGTGGGAGTGGCCTGTGCCTCCAGCAGGGAAGAAGGGCAGATGAGCCTTCCGGAACGTACTCCTCAGAACCTGGGTCCTAAGTCTGTTTGCACGCGTGTGCCCTGCGTGTGTTCTCCGCCGGGGCATTAGCAGACAGGGACCCTTGTCCACATGAAAGCACTCGGGGAATCATGGCTTGCTAAAGCCAGAGCACAAGGCGGAGATCACCTGCACCAACCCACCCTACATGGAAAGGACAGCTGAGTCCCAAGAGGGCCGTAGGGTCACAACTTCCTAGGAAGCCGGGGCTGGAGCCAGGCCCCCTGCCTGCCCTCTCTCTCGCTGTGCCCCGCTCTGTGCTGCCCAGGCAGCTCCTCAGCCGCAGCGCCTTCAGTCCCACCTGGCCTAGAGGGAAGGGAGTGCGGGTCGCCCGGCGCCTGGAAGCTCGCCTCTAAAGCCCCAAGGGCACCGTAGGGGAGGCTGTGTCCACAAAGGCTCCTAGGAGGAGCTTTCATGACACTTTATGAGAAAAAGTCCCACAGTCCTGCACTGAGCCTTCACCTCACCTGAGCTCTTCTCAAAGTCAAGTTATAGCGGGCGGGGGGCGGGGGCAGAAACCGAAGTGCAGAGTGAAGGGCTCGGAGAAAGCACTCCCAGGCCTGGGCCAACAGGCCCCGTGGCACCTTCGGGAACATCTCTGTCCATGAAAAGCTGCAGTCCGCTGTTACTGTTTCAGTAACGGGGTCAATATTTCTATATTCGGACGCTGCGCAGTCTCTAGGCTTCCTGAGGGTTTGAGTTCTCCGGAGTCCAGACTCATAATCCACACTTCCCTCCCCCTGCAAAAAAGAGCGTGCGGGCCCAGGTAGGTGAGCGGCGGGGCTGTCCCTTCAGCTCCAGGAGGGAGAGGGCGCCCCCACCTGGTTACAGGCAGCATGGCAGCGAGAGGCCAGGGCTGAACGCGGCGCAGGATCCTCTCCTGGTGGCCTTGTCCCTGCGTGCCCCTCAGAACCACCCGGAGACATCCCCAAATTACAGAAACCTGGACCCTCACCACAGACCCTGAATCAGGAAGTACGAGGTGTGCCCCAGGCATTTTAAAACAACAACAACAAGCTCTATAGAGCTTCTGATCAACACCCAACTTGAGAACTGCAGGGTATTAAGATCAGAGACCAGGTGTCAAAAATAACTTCTAGCTAACAATAGTTAAGGTGCCAACACCTGTGAATCATTTGTCATTATATGTAAATTAGAGGCCCGTGGCAATGGCTTACGCCTGTAATCCCAGCACTCTGGGAGGCTGAGGCAGGAGGATCACTTGAGCTCTGGAGCTTGAGACCAGTCTGGGCAACATGGTGAGACCCCGTCTCTACTAAAAATAAAAGCGAATTAGCCAGGCCTAGCAACGAGTGCCTGTAGTCCCAGCTACTGGAGAGGCTGAGGTGGGAGAGGCTGAGGTGGGAGGATTGCTTGAGCCTGGAGGTCAAGGCTGCAGTGAGCTGTGATTGCTCCACAGCACTCCAGCCTAGGCAACACTGAGATCTTGTCTCAAAAAAAAAAAAATATATATATATATATAAAATGTGTATATATATATATAATGTGTATATATATAGAGAGAGATACACACACACACACACATATGTATGTATAATTAGAGCAGATATGAGGCCATTCCTCTAACTCTCTCTTTCCCTTGCATTCTCAGAGAGAAAAGGCCAGTGTGGGGGCTCTGCTGGGTGACCTACATGCCTGCAGCCCTCCTGAGCCTTGTTGGAGACTATCACTGATCTCTGCCCCAGTTAGGATGGTTTCAAATTGGTCTAGTCTAGTGCTTTACTGGCTTCCCAAAAGCTTTGGGCTAAGTTCAAATGGGGGACTCCCCTGGAAGTGTGCCTCAAAAGCAGATGTCATCCACACTGTGTTTCTCAGCAGGAAGTCTCCCCCCCAGCACAGCTGTTCTCCCCTGTGACAAGCATAGGAACCCCAAGGGACTGTGCTGAAGAGCAGATTCTGATGAGCAGGGCCGGGTGGGGCCTAAGAGTCTGCCTGTCTAATAAGCTCCCAGGGGACACCTTGTTGCTCTCCAAGGACCACATGTGAGGGTCTACACCACTTACTGACAATACTGCTCTAGCTATGACCAGCTGGAAGGGCTTCTGAAGAGGAGCTTCATAGCCAAGCTGACCAACCCTCCTTGTTTTCTGGGGCTGAGAGGTTTGCCCAGACTTGAAACCTGGGATGGTCCCAGGGAGACCAGAATTCTTGGTTACCCTGTGCACAGCTATGGCCCAATACAATTAGTTTAGGTAAAGCCTTGACATAGACATCTGAGAAAGGCTCAAGAATGCTTGCAAAGAAACAAACAAGGTGTTCTAAATCAATCTAGTGTAGAAAAAATACTCTTAAAGCACCGAGGGAAGGTAGATTAAATTCAAGGTCATCATGAAACTGAGCTTCTTGAGAGCTGAGTTCTGAGTGGGATGTGATAGAAAAGGGATTAGGGAATGATCTAGGTTGGGATGAAGGAAAGGGCTCCCATTGCTATACATGCCGGCTTTGGTTAGCGCTGATTTCATGAAAAGCCAGGTTCATCTGAGTTGTCAGAACCTACAAGGCTGTTAAAATCATATTCAAGTGTGTGCTGTCATATTTGTATTAAATTCCTGTATCTATTTATTTTGGGCCACTTTCTCTCCCCAAAAGCCATGGCAGTTAACCTGGCCCTAAACCTAAGTTGCCCTGGCCTCCTGGCCCAGGTGGCTTCTAGAGAATGTTACATAATGCAGTGGTTTAATGGCCTTCCCTGGTGACCACAGCCCTGGTCTGGAAGTGGTCCTGTCTCTGCCCTGCCATGTGCCATGTGACCTAGGTAGAAAGGGAGTCAGCGTCTACCTGTCTGTGCCTGTCCTCCTGCCCTTACACGGATGGCTGAGGCATGAGGGCTTTGACAGCCCTGGAGACACACAGAACCTCACCAATACGGAAGAGTCTGGGAAAACCTTGGGGCCACCCTGAGAAGGCACTTCACAACAAAGACTGCACACAGTACTTTTTGGAGGGCAACCATACTCTGGCCTATGGGTTTGGTTCCTAGAACTCGAAGTATGTGGGTTTCCTGAGTGTGTAAAATCCTGAGACATGGTAATAAACCATACCCTTTGGGATGAGGTACAGAGAGCCTTCATATTTATAAAATATATGAGGCCAGGCATGGTGGCTCACACCTGTAATCCCAGCACTCTGGGAGGCCAAGGCAGGAGGACTGCTTGAGCTCACGAGTTTGAGACCAGCCTGGGCAACATAACGAGAACCTGTCTCTGCAAAAATAAAATAAAATAAAAAGTTAGCTGGGCATGGTGGTGTGTGCCTGTGATCATAATTATTCAGGAGGCTGAAGTGGGAGGATTGCTTGAGTATAGGAGTTTGAGGCTGCAGTGAACTATGATTACACCATTGCACTCCAGCCTGAGCAACAGAGTGAGACCGTGTCTCAATTAAAAAAAAAAAAAAATATATATATATATGTATGCATGTATATGTGTGTGTATATATATATATACACATATATGTATGTGTGTGTGTGTATACGTATATATGTATATATACCACTTTATTTCTTTAGCCGTGGTTAAGATTTGAACTTTGGAATCAGGCAGAACTGTAGGTCCAGCTCTGGCATTTTCTTACCCTCTAGAGCCTGGGTCTCCTCATCTGTAAATTAGAGAAGGTAACAGTGCCTCCTCTTCGGGGCCTCTGGGCCTTGGCCGTCACACAATGCTCCTCCAAGAGCAGCTATGTTATCACTACTCTTATCTCACAGACAGCTGGAGGAGGGTCAATGGGCAGCGGGCGCTCTGCAGGAGGCCTCCTTTAAGGGCAGTTGTCATTAGCACGCTGTTAGCAATGGGAAGCTCCAAGATGCTGCCAAACCACTTGAAAAGATGTGTTAGAAATCCCCGTTTGGTAAAGAACAAAATTCTCAGTTCACGGAGCTTAGTCAATGCTTTTGTTGTCATTGTCGTTAATAAATGCTTTATTTTTGAAGAGTTTTAGATTTATAGAAAAGCTGTAAAGATAGTACAGAGAGTTCCCATTTCTCACAGGGGTCCTGCACTGGCTCCCTGCTGGGGCGGGCTTGCAGTGGTCCAGTGGTCCATTGGTTCAGTTTTGGTCTGGCTTCCTTTTTTCTGTGGTGAGTGTCTAGCCCACAAGCTGAGTTATGGAGATGCTGCAGCTTTTCTGTTTGTAAAAATGACCTTGATCCCCGCCTACACTCGTTTCCTCTCTGTGCACAAACACACATGTGCACAGGCCCACCCACAGCATGCGGTCATGCAGTGTGAGGAGCACACCCACTGAGCTAGGCTCAGGTGACCCCTGACTGCTACCCCTTGCAGACCCAAGGTCGATCAGAGCCCCTGCAGAGGAAGCACTGTTACCATCTCGTGGCTTCTGGATGCTCCAGAGGGGGCTTTCTTGGAGATAAGTGAGCCAGACCTCCAAGAATCTGTAGGGTGGGTGGGCACATTTGGGTGTTCTCTTTTGCAGATGAGAAGTATTCATGGTGGCCTGAGGCTTGAGGCTTAAACACTAAGAGCCTCAGTTTCCTTTTTTGGAAAATGGGAATAAACCAATGCTTCAGTCCTGGGAATGTGGTGAAGAGTGAAGGAGAAGCATGAGTAGCACCGGGCCTGGCACGGATGAGTGCAGTGCTTTTATCATTCCAGCTGTGTGGACCACACCAGCCACGCCAGGTGGACATGTGGCCTCAGCTCACCAGATTCTCCTGCCCTCTGCCTCTGCCCAGGGTGGAGGGGAGTAAAGAAGGCAGTGCCACAGCCCGGTACAGACCTGAATCATTGTATGCTTGACAGGCTCCAAGGCCTCCTTAAGTTAGGTCTTTGCTCTGTGTACCATGACATTCCTCCAGAAAAACAAAAGTGCAAAGAACATCTTCTAATTTAAAACATGTTTTATGGCCGGGCTTGGCAGCTTATGCTGGAGCAGGATGAGCCACAGACAAAACTCCTCAAACTCCGAGTTAAAGAAGGAAGGGGTTTATTCAGCTGGGGGCATCGGCAAGACTCCTGTCTCAAGAGCTGAGCTCCCCGAGTGAGCAATTCCTGTCCCTTTTAAGGGCTCACAACTCTAAGGGGGTGCGTGTGAGAGGGGCATGATTGATTGAGCAAGTCGGGGGTACGTGTCTGGGGGCTGCATGCACCGGTAATTACATCGGAACAAAACAGGATAGGGATTTTCACAGTGCTTTTCTATACAATGTCTGTAATCTATAGACAACATAACCAATTAGGTCAGGGGTCGATCTTTAACTACCAGGCCCAGGGTGTGGTGCCGGGCTGCCTGCTTGTGGATTTCATTTCTGTCTTTTAGTTCTTACTTTTTCTTTCTTTGGAGGCAGAAATTGGGCATAAGACAATATGAGGGGTGGTCTCCTCACTTATTCCCCCCCTTTGAGAATCTCACTCAATAGTGGGAGTTCTCACTTTCATTTTTACTTCCCATGACTTCTTGCAAGACAGATCGATAGTGATTCATATAGTACACTTGTGCTGAAGCATTTTGGTGAAATAAGGTAGCGATGAAGCTTTTTATCATTTGAAGAAGTAAAGGTAGCAAACAAGGGAGCAGTAAGCAGGTTCCTATTACTATTATAACTCTTATTATAAGAGTTTTAAATCCTCCTAGCTCTGGGAACCATTTTCCAAACATGGCCCCAGGATCAAATCTATGCCACACTTGCATGGGCACATGTGCCAGTTTTGTCATATCTCTAACTATGTCTTCAACTACTTACCCTTGATTATCTATCTGTAGGCAGCAATTAGTAAGGTTAAATTTCCTGCAGACCTCTCCTTCAGCTGTAGTCGAGAGCTGATCTATGTTGATAGATAGCATTTCTCATCTGAGTTTCTTGCCAGGCCAGAATAGTCAAGGCTCTGCCGGTTTTACTAGTGATTATTTTTAAGACAGCTTGTAACCATATGATTCAGTTGATCACGTAAATGGGGGTCCGGTATCCTCACGAGCTGTCTTGTCCTAAGTAGCAGGCCTATAATATTGTATGATTCTCTCAGGGGGCCATTTATCATTTTTTCAATTTCCTATAGCTATGCTTCTCTTTTCGCAGGAAGCATAGACAGGGAAGCCCATGAGTTCGCCTGTTTTTGTGGGCAGTAGGAAGAAAGACGGTTTAATAGTGCTAATAACACAACTACCTGCCTACTGGTCAGGTAATCTGGCATAAGCTCTATGCCCACATATCCAGTATAATACAGTGGGGGCTGTCCAGTCCCAGTGGGACTCTGGGTAGGTCCACACGGTTTGCAACTTTGGGAATTTACTAAACGGATTTCTTTCTGTGTGATTTGAACTCCACCAAGTGACTGTTTTTGTCATACCATTATACAGTTTCTGTCTCAGACAACTAAGTTGTCCGACAGGGTAAGTGAATTCTTTTCCTTCTTTAGCTATGCAATATTGTCCAATAATTGAGGCTTTTAGGACCTAGAAATTATCAGGGTGATTCTTTTGAGCCGGGAATTCATCAGGAACTGAGTCTGTAGGTACTAATTCTTGGGCTTCCTATGGCCATTGATTTCCTATTACAGTTCCTCCACATACATAACATGAAGTGACATTGAGAGACTGGGCTACATGCTTGGCTAATTGCAAAAACAAATTTCTTGTTTTTCCTGGAATTTCTGGTACTGGCACATTTAGTTCATCATAGAAAGTTTGAAACACTGGCTCAGGAGAGCGTTTGTAAACTTCTCCTCGAACCAAGATATTTACTCAAGGATCCAGTCCAGCCCCGTCGATTCCTAAGGTCACACGCTCGTCTTTTTTCCAGTGAGTATCAAGGGGATTGGTTATTACTAGCTCTAAGGGGTTACATTGCCCTTTAGTACAGGAAGGGCCATTTTTTCCTTTCTGAAGGTGGACTAGATCCTTTTCATTTTTTTTAATCCAAGTGACCTAAATGACACAAGACCAGAATTTACATTTATTTCCACACAGTCCTAATTTATGACGGATGTACTTATTTTCTGCCATATAGCCTCTTTTCTAATTAAGAGAACCACACCTTATTCCTAACTTATTACTATTAATGACAGCACAGGCATCAAATTTTAAGGTGACTTGTTTGGGCACCCCTTTTTCTTCTGTTTTGGCTAACACTTTACTCGTATTGTTTATAAGCCCCCACCAGTCCTCAGTCTTTAATCTTATTTTAAAAACTGTGGTCATGGGAGGCTCAGATGAGTCATAACACACATCAGGTTGGTCATTTCCTGGGCTACATACCTTATATAGAATAACATTATACAAACAAATTCTTTTTAGAGTTCCAGTACACTTATAATAACCATAAAATAACAGGACTGTAGCAACCTTTTGTCCTACCTCAGTGACTTGATGTATACACTGGGAACAGCCCTCAGTCTGAGGAAGCTCAGTTGAAGTCCTTACTGTAAAAGTCCAAATTTTAAGGAAAACGAGTCCCGCGATGAGTTTTCTCATGCTTCAGCCGTGCGTGGACCAGTCAGCTTCCAGGTGCGACTGGAGCAGGGCTTGTTGTCTTCTTCAGAGTCACTTTGCAGGGGTTGGCGAAGCTGCTCCTGTCCAGGTACCGCTCGCAGTCTACTGATGTTTAAGGATGGTCTCAGAGGTTGGGCCTGCTAGAGTCTAACTGAGTCTAATGCCTCTACACAGTTATGTTCAACTGGGCTCTCTGATACCGAGAGCAAGGTGGTGGGGTTTAGGGTGTTGCAGACTTCAATGGTTATGTGGGGATTTTAAGCTTTGGTACTTGGTTAATCTAGCATTTGTTAACCAATGATGTCCTTTGGTAGTCATTAAAGTTACCACAGCAGGGGGGCCTTTATATTCAGGTTTTGCCTAAGGGTTAGTTTATCTGCTGCTTGTGCTAACAGGGCTGTTGCTGCTAGGGCCCTTAGATCTGGGGGCCAGCCTTTGGAAACCCTGTCTAGTTGTTTTGAGAGATAGGCCACTGGCCTTGGCCAGGGCCCCATAGTCTGGGTTAAAACTCCAACTGCCATTTTTTCTCTGACACACAGAGTATAAAGAGTTTTGTCAGGTCAGGTAGCCCCAGGGCTGGGGCCGACATGAGTTTTTTTAAACTCATGAAAAGCTCATTGCTGTTGGTTGTAATAGATGTAGTTTATATAATCTACATTTTTATTAACTGTCACCTACTAAAATATTGACTCAAATCCTGCAGCTAATTGATTTCAAGCTTTAAATTGATCTGGTATTCCTCGTGAGACTCCAGTTGTGTCTAAATAGACATGAGAGTTGAAAGACCCATAAGAGGCTTCTCTTGCTTTACGATGTCTTATTTTTTTTTCCTTCTGGTTGATTAAATGCCAGGGTGAAAGGGATAGTCAACTGGACTAAAGTACAAGTGCCCCTCCAGTTATTCGGCAGAGTGCCCAGTAAAGGTCCACCACAACACCACCACACATCCGCTCGGGGATGAACAAGGGCTGACTGATTGATAAGCTCTTGAAAATTCTTAAGCTCACTGCATCCCTTTAGGTCTCCAAGGAATGCTGTTTCCTCCCTGTCGTGAGAAACACTAAGTGAACTTAGTGTTGGGGGACGGAAGCTGGATGGCCCTCGGGGGCTGACCTGCAGGGTGCCTGACTTTGGGATATAACAGAGAGAGCTTGGCATGACTTATTATTCCACGCTGTAGAATCCTGGAAAAGAGCTACCATGCAGCCCACACCTGGTCGACAGAGGACCACCTTAGTGGAAAGGGGACAGTCTGGGCCTCTGGCCTGCCATGTGCACAAGCATAACAATTGCTTTTTTTTTAACATGAAGATGGAATAGTTCATCTATTTTAACCAGGCAGTTGCATCTTGGTATCCTGTCTTAATTGCTAAAGTTTGTTTTAAGTCTTTAACTGCTATGATCCTCTAGTAAAATGAATGTATGGTTTTAGCAAATTACAAAAACTGGTTGGGGCAGTCCATCCTTGCTCTGTAGTGCTCCACAGAACGTTGGTCCAACTATGACATGAAAGCTCCACATCGGGGGGGCAAGACTCCTGGTTGGCACTGGGGTCTTTATCGAAATCTCCCGGGATTAAATGGTCCTAGTTTACTAATGTCCAGTCTGAGGAGAGTCAGGAGGGATAAAAGTACTTTTCTGAAGAAGAAAGCTGTCTTTGACTTGGCAAGTCCCCACAGGGTATAACAAGGCATGCATTAAATGCAATAGTTTGAGGCAAAATTGACTTGGTTATGTTAATAACTAGATGGTCAGCAATAGAACGAGGAACGAAGAAAGAGTAATAGAATAGAGGAAAAGAGTTAAATTTTTCTTAGCTTTTGTTTGGTAGGGTTTTCCCCTGGGACTATGGCCCACAACTCTGGAGGAGGTGGCACTTTCTTGACTTGGGTGTGATGAGTTCATCCTTTTTTTTTTTTTTTTTTTTGCTGTACAAACAGCAGTCTTGGTGGTTAGCAGCACAAGGTGGGGTCCTTCCTAGGTTGGCTCAAGTTTTTCTTCTTTCCACCCTTTGATGAGAACGTGATCTTCAGGCTGGTGCTGGTTTACCGGAAATTCTAGGGGTGTTACATGTACTAAAAGACTTTTAGTTTTTGAGAGAAAGGAAAGTGGAAGATAAACCAAGTATATAATTTTTAAGAAATTGACCTTTCGTTTTATATGTGGGGACCTTGGCAGTGGACTTTATAGTCCTTAGTGCCTTTTAACTGAGAAATGTCCTTTAGCATCTATTTTTATTAGTTTTTAAACCAAAGAAAGCCAAATACCATTTTACATTTAACAATGCTTCTCGTATGATTTTTATACAAGATAAGCTAAATTTTGTCTTTATATTAGTGTGTTATTAACGTTAAACCTAATTTTAATAAAACCTTGTAGACATATTTATCTAATTTTTAATGTTTGACCATAAGGTAAGATTTTATAGACTCTTTTTAACCTTTTATAATTTTTGTGAAAGAGCAGGTTGGTGCTTTAAGAAAAACCTGTTATGCTCTTACTTTAATGTCCAGTTCACAGAAAAACTGGATGATACTTCTTTAACTTTAGCTAATATGTTTACACACAGAATTTTCTTTACAATTAATGTTTTAAAACTTGCTTAAACCTTCAAAACAATAATTTTTTAAAAACTTTTTAATATAGGTAAAAATGTGCATTCTTATGCCTCCTTATAATCCTTTTACTAAAGGTATATTTTACTTTTCTGATACACCTTGCACAGAAACTGTTTTTTTTTTTTTTTCCAATAGTTTTACATTCAGGAGGCCTAGTTACTTTTAAATTATACAACATTTTTTGAATAAATTCTTTTTTATAACACTTTTCTCTTTCATGACTTTCGCAGACAATTCTTCGACATGCCTCAAATTTCTGACTTATTACAAATATTTCTTTCTTTAAACAACCAGTTAATTTATTTCAGGACAAGAATTTACCATATAATATTCTTTTTATATAAATTCCGCCCCCCCTTTTTTTTTCCTTAGGATACTTCTGAACTGGTGAGGTGTGCTCACAATGAGGTTTCCTCTAAAAGTTACTTTTTTTACTTTTCTTTTTTGTTAGCAAAGCAGTTGCCGCTACAGATTGAATGCATTTGGTCCATCCAAGGATTACTGGGTTAAGGATTTTTGATAGGAAGCCCTCAGTGCTTTCCAGATACGCCCTTGTTTACACTGACAACAAAGTGGTATTGGAGTGTTACAGGGTTACGGAGAATACCTTCAATTATCAATTATAGGTTTTAAATTTACCTTGGCTTTTAAAGGAACAGGGTACACTTTTTTTTTTCTTAACTACTTGTATGTCTCTCTCTTTCTCTCTTTCTTTCTCTCTTTGACTTTGTCTCTCTCTCTTTGACTTTCCTTTTGCCTCTGTCTCTTCCTCTCTCTCGCCTTTCTTTCTCTCTCTCTCTCCTCGACTCTCTCTTTGTCTCTTCCTCTCTCTCTTTGCCTCTTTTCCTCTCTGTCTCTTTCCTTTCTCTCTCTCTGTTGGTCTTTCCTTGCCTCTGCCAGCCACTTATGCTGCTGTTCTCTCAACTACTGTGTGTTGGGGGCCGGGGGGTCTAAAACCAGCTGTAACCAAGTGTCTATGTACGGGAACTGGTCTGGGTTCCCTGGCTTACAGGTTACCTTGTGCCATACCTTTGAAACAAGGGACCTGTCCAGGCTCCCTTCTAATGGCCAACCTACCTCTAATGCTGGCCAGTCTGTCTTACAGAAAGTTTTAAGTTTTCCTGGTGTCACAGTACTCCATAGTCTCCCTTAAATTCTTTTTTGAAATTTTTCAACGTACTTCCTAGTAGGTGGGCTTATTTGTGCCTGATCTATGCCTCTTCGAGACAAAACACCACACTCACACCACACTCACACCACAAACAAAGAACGGGTAAAAAGGACACACACACACTTTTGCAGTTTGCACCAAACCAAAATCAAAACCAAAATCAGAGTATCCAGAAATCCAAGCCAGGTGAAAACCAAAACCAAAGTATCAAGCAATCCAAGTCAAGTCAAAAACAAAAACCGAAGTGCCGATAAAGGCACACCATGGGTGATCAGGCCACGCTTCCACTCAAATGGAGTGGGCAAGTTCTCAAGACTAGTCTTACCAAGTTTTAGATGTCCAGACTCCAAGTGCCCGTTCCTTCCCGGTGTTCAGCCACTGTGTTGATCCTCCATGGGGGCCTGCCACACACTGCTCTGGTGAGGCGTCCCACCAGGGCAAATGCCTACCCAGGAGTGCTCTCAGGATCCGCGTCACTCGGGCTGGTCAGAGTCCCCTGCAGGGATGTTTCACAGGGCAGGCTAAAGCTGCCAAGGAGCTGCCTCAACCATCTGCCAGTCACCTCGCTTCCTGGTCAGGGAACCAAGAAATGTAGCAGGACGAGCTGCAGACAAAACTCCTCAGACTCTGAGTTAAAGAAGGAAGGGGTTTATTCGGCTGGGGGCATTGGCAAGACTCCTGTCTCAAGAGCCGAGCTCCCCGAGTGAGCAATTCCTGTCCCTTTTAAGGGCTCACAACTCTAAGAGGGTGCGCGTGAGAGGGTCGTGATCGATTGAGCAAGCAGGGGGTATGTGTCTGGGGGCTGCATGCACTGGTAATTAGATCTGAACAAAACAGGATAGGGATTTTCACAGTGCTTTTCTATCCAATGTCTGTAATCTATAGATAACATAACCGATTAGGTCAGGGGTCGATCTTTAACTACCAGGCCCAGGGTGTGGTGCCAGGCTGTCTGCTTGTGGATTTCATTTCTGTCTTTCAGTTTTTACTTTTTCTTTCTTTGGAGGCAGAAACTGGGCATAAGACAATATGAGGGGTGGTCTCCTCCCTTAATGCCTGTAACCCCAGCACTTTGGGAGGCCGAGGCGTGTGGATCATCTGAGGTCAGGAGTTCAAGATCAACCTGGCCAACATGGTAAAACCTCGCTCGCCTCTACTAAAAATACAAAAAAATTAGCCTGGCGTGGTGACGGGCACCTGTAATCCCAGCTACTCAGGAGGCTGAGGCAAGAGAATCACTTGAACCCAGAAGGCAGAGTTTGCAGAGAGCCAAGTTCATGCCACTGCACTCCAGCCTGGGTGAGAGAGTGAGACTCTATCTCAAAAAAACAAAAACAAAAACAATACAAAACAAAAAACATGTTTTACTCAGGAAGACTGGTTTTCAATGTAATCAGTAGCAAGTACTTTTACAAAGTGATGAGGGCTTTGTGTCACAAATAACTCCCTTTCCCCAATTACTCTGTGTGGTCAGTTCTGATTTCACTGTACTTTGGGTTCAAGCCATGTATTTGGGAGAAAGTCATACATGTCATTTCTCATAATATTCACCAAATGAAGAACTTTGGAAGGCTATGCAGGAGTCTACAGTTCACTGGAGGCCACGTGGCAGATCTCCCCCAGGGGGTTTCCAGATGTTTCCTGAAAAAGAAGAGAAGAGGTCTCTGCATCGTGTCTCAGATCTGAGTGAGGCCAGTTCTGGAACTTGTGGCATACTGGGGAAGAAATTAGGTCTTGAGGGCCATGGACCAAGGCCTGTCCTTTCCTCAGCTGCCCCTCTACTGCCTCTCTGCCCTAAATGGGTGGCTGAAAGGGGACGAGAAAGAAGAGAGAAAGAGAGAGAGGGAGAGAGAGAAGACAGGAGCAGCAGCAGGAGAGTGCAGGCACTCGGGAGCAGCTCACATCTGCTTCTTGGTTGGGGAGTGTATTGAAAACCACCCTGAGAAGGCTCATGCCTTGGCCTCACTCCCCTTGTCTTGGGCTGACAGGACAGCTATACACTCAAATGCCCCTAAATGCAGGTTTGAGGACCTTCCTGGGGCAGGATGCCACATGGGGACAGGCAGAGCGGAAGCCAGGTGACAGAGCCAGGCCAGCTGGGGAAGTGTGCACCCTCAGAAATGCTGGCTGGGTGGCCCTGCCGGAGGTTGTGTAAAATGCCCATCATGGTGCCTCAACAGTCAGCAGAAAGCTTGGGGTGTTAGGTTTCCTCTATGACTTCGTCCCTCCCCCAAAATAATTATACTAAAAACCATAGTAGCTGTTGTGTCTGGGGCATCTAAGTGGGTCAGACACTACATACCTTATTTCACTCACCCTTCACTGAAACCGTGTGAGGCAGGCATTATTTCCCCCATTTTACAGGGAGGTACTGGGTCTCAGCAGGGGTGTAGGCAACTGCAAGGGGTCTCGCCCAGCTTGTAGGTATAGGGCTGGGTGTCAGCCTCAGGTCCACATGACTCATGTCAGGAGCTCAGAGCCCCTGTGCCACCACATAGCCCTTAGCATGTTGCACCGTTGCAGTGGACAAGCTCTCCGGGATCTGGCAAGGATGGTGAAGTCTGGTCAGAGGGTAGATGTCAGGCCTCGCGGCACAGCTATCACAACAGAACCTAAACTGGAAATTGGGTTTTTGCTGTGGTTTTTTAAAAAATCCCCTTCATCTTTGTTGTTGTTGTTGTTGTTGTTGTTGTTGTTTGAGATGGGGTCTCGCTCTGTCACCCAGGCTGGAGTACAGTGGTGCAATCTTGGCTCACTGCAACCTCTGTCCCCTGGGTTCAAGCGATTCTCCTGCCTAAGCCTCCAGAGTAGCTGGGACTACAGGTGCCCGCCACCACACCTGGCTAATTTTTGTATTTTTAGTATAGATGGGGTTTCACCATGTTGGTCAGGCTGGTCTTGAACTCCTGACCTTGTGATCTGCCCCCCTCAGCCTCCCAAAGTACTGGGATTACAGGTGTGAGCCACTGCGCCCAGACAACATCTTAAACTAGGTAAGCCACATAAGCTAGCTTTCAAGATCTTGGATCTCGAGTAGATCCCAGCTGGTCTTCAGTTTGTATCTGCCACTCACCACCCTCAGTCAAATACTTAAGGTCTTTGTGCCTCAAGTTTCTCATTGGTAAATTCCTGTGGGCTGTTGTGAAACAGAATAAGATGATGCTTACCCAGTGTCTGGCCTGAGAGCTCAGTAACCAGCTGTTCTAAGAACTGGAGGAACAGACTGTAGCTTTAGGCTTTCCTTTCTGCCCTGGGATGTTCTCCCTCTCAAAAACAACAGCACTGAGACTGCTGTCCTGGTGGGTTCCACCAAAGGATTAACACTGAACAGCAACAAAAAAGGGTGCGGGCTCTTCCTTCTGGACCGAATGCACACTCAAGTTTGTTGCAAGTACCTGAGAGCTCATTACCTGCCTTGGCTGTGGAATAGGCCCATGCCAGTGCTTATGTCTTTCTGTTCTATCCCCTGAAAGTCAAAACAAAAGTTTCTCATCTTGAGGTAGGAGGTGGGACTCGACTCCAGAGGTGGGGCTTGGACACCAGACTAGATTGAGGACTAGCTAAAACAGCTGGGGTGAAAGCAGCTTTGAATCAGACATGCCCACCACTGAGACATGTCAATTTACTGTAGCCATGGCAATACCTGGGCATTACCACCCCTTTCCATGGTAATGACCCAATGACCCAAAAGTGCCTACCCCTCCCCTAGAAATTTCTGCATAAACCGCCCCTTAATCTGCATGCAGTTAAAAGTGGGCATAAATACGACTGCAAAACTGCCCTGAGCCTACTCCCTGCCTAGGTTAGCCCTCCTCCTCAGGAGCAGTCATGGAGTTGTAACACTGCCTCTTCAATAAAGCTTCTTCTACCTCTGGCTTGCCCTTGAATTCTTTCCTGGGCAAGCCAGGAACCCAGCAGGCTAAGCTCCACTTTCGGCCTTGCCTGCCCTGTATCACTGACTTCCTTCTGAACCCTCCTCACACTAAGCAAATGCTCAGCCACCTGCCGCCTTTTCCCCACTCCCTTAGCCCTTCCCAAGGTCTGGGCTGGGTTGCATTCAGATTGGTGTGGTCACCACTTTCACGGTGGCACAGCTTGCTTGGGGAACTCACTGATGGCGGATAAGGGGAAGGCCTGAGTTGTGACATGTCCTATAAGGTGCTATGTCATGAGCATGTAATATGAAATCAGCTGCAGGCTGATGCCATGTGGGTGGTGCCCTCCTATGTGGGGGTGGGAGGCCTCCTGGGCAGGAGTTCTTGTTCTTGTTCTTGTTCTCCTGGGGCACAGGAACAAGGTGCAAACAGGCAGAAGGGCAGGTCCCACAGCTGCTCTGGAAGGCTGACCAGGCTGTCCACACACACTCTATCAAACCCCCTCACTATCTTGTCCCACTGTAACTTCTGCTGGCTGGCTTCAGCCCCACTCAACTTGCAAATGCTCTTAGGGAGGTTGCTATACTCTCCAAATGATCAAACTGAGTGTTTACAACTCTGCCCTTACCTTCTTTGCTCTTTG
Organism: Pongo pygmaeus; assembly: GCF_028885625.2. Lineage (NCBI taxonomy): Eukaryota > Metazoa > Chordata > Mammalia > Primates > Hominidae > Pongo > Pongo pygmaeus. The sequence continues at coordinate 37,711,137 of NC_072373.2, forward strand.
TGCAACATCTGGCATCATGGACCACTTCTGCATTCTGGAAACCATTTCTTCTATGGGAATCTGTGTGACAATTTTTTTCCATATTCTCTCCTACTCTTCTGTATGCTTCCCTTGGTCTCCTTCACTGAGTTTTCTTCCTCCTCCTACACAGAATAACCTCCAGAGTTCCTTCCTTTCTCCCTTCCCACTCTGCCATTCTTGGGGCATATTCATCTCCAAACGTGCCTTCTGTTATCACCTCCCAGCTCTCTGTCTCTGGCCTAGACCAGTCTGTTGAGACCTTGTATCCAACTGCCTGTTGACCAGCTAGCTCCTCATAGGACTTTGGGGCTCAACATGAACTCAGTATCAGCTTCACCCAAGCTGCTCCTGCCCCAGCATTTCCTCCTGTGGTGAACTACGCTACCATCCATCTGGTCACTCAAGCCAGGACTTTCCCTCCCTGTTTACCTTATGTACAGTTGATCACTATGTCTCATCTAACCCACCTTCCAGGCATTTCTGGACTCCCCTCTTCATTCCCACAGCCATTGCCTCAGTTTAGTCAGTGTCATTTCCCCAGTGTTGCTGTGATAGCCTCCCACGCTGTATTCCTATGCCCTGCGTTCACTCTTTACCACAGAAGTCTTTCTAGAGCACACATCTAGTAGTGCTCATCGCTCAAAGCTTCCACTGTGAGTCCATCACCTTCAGAAGACTGCCTCAACTCTTGGGTCTTCCTGCTCACCTGTCCATCCACCTGTCTTACAGGTAATGAACCACAGGTACCCTTTGGTCCACCAGCCCGACCTGCAGGTCACAGCAGGCCTCTATGCTTTTACCCACAGTTTCCCTTCTCCTAATTCCAACTGCTCCTTTAGATGGAATTCAAGTGTCACCTCCCCAGGAACATTTGCCCTGACCCCATGCCCTGCCATCTTTATCAGAATCTGGGTCCTCCTCTTTGCATTTTAGGCAAAGCTCTTTCAGAGCAGTTATCATACTACATAGACCTGATTTACACAGCAGTCCCAGTGAAGTTTTGGTGAGAGGGGATGGAATCACAACATTTAGAGCAGGAAGGGTTTAACAACTTCGTTTTATAGAGCCCAGAGAAGGGATGTTGAAAAGCTAATGCAGACATAGCTACTTAACAAAAATTGTCATTCGGGGTCAGACCAATGACTAAACAGCCCAGTGTTCCAGTGAGGTGAAATGGATTCCCTTGGTCACATAACTCATTAAGACAGAACTAGGCCAGACACAGTGACTCACGCCTGTAATCCCAGCACTTTGGGAGGCCAAGGCAGGAGGATCACCTGAGGTCAAGAGTTCAAGATCAGTCTGGCCAACATGGCAAAACCCCGCCTCTACTAAAAATACAAAAATTAGCCAGGCATGGTGGCGGGTACCTGTAATCCCAGCTACTCGGGAGACTGAAGCAGGAGAATTGCTTGAACCCAGAAGATGGAGGCTGCAGTGAGCCAAGATGGCGCCACTGCACTTCAGCCTGGGTGACGGAGCGAGCAAACAAACAAACAAACACACAAACACACAAAGAAGACAGAACTAGAAGAGCCTGGGAACCTGGAGCTCAAGCTCACTGCTCCTACCATCACTGTGCTGCCCCCGATGGAAAAGGTAGGCGTGTTCTCTAAAAGGTCCTAAGTCCCTTAGAAACACATGATGGTCCTGTGCAAGGTGGTTCAGGCTGCTATAATAAAATACTTTAGACTGGATAATTTATGAACAACAGAAGCCTATTGCTCACAGTTCTGAAGGCTGGAAAGTTCAAGGTCAAGGTGCCAGCAGATTCAGTGTCTGATGAGGGCCTGTTTCTCATAGATGGCATGCTCTATGTGTCCTCACATCATGGTAGGGCAAACACATGGCAAACAAACTCCCTGGGGCCTTTTGTATTAATATAAGGGCACTAATCACTCCCCCAGAGGCTCCACCTCTTAATACCATTACCTTGGGGGTTAGGTTTCAACATATGAATTTAGGGAGGTCACAAGCATTCAGACTCTAGCAGGCCTCACCGTCCATAATTAGTTTTAACATTTGTCTTATCACATTTAGGTGATGAATATTCTTAGAGATAACAAATATCCTGAATTTACAAATAACATGAAAAAACATGGAAAATTATGAATGTCTGTCTTTGTTTGAAAGTTTATCCTTATATTGAACAGAAACATGTTTTTCCCTAATCTGCACCCTTGGGTATAAATTTAAAACTATTCCCTTTTAAAAGGTGGTGGAGCTCTTAACTAAACACTGTTTGGTTTCAAAGATAACTTTCTTCTCATCATATTCTTCCATCAGCTGCCTGCCATTTAGCTGAAGCTGTCTCTCAGTCTGCATCTTGTCCTGTTTATCTCACGTGGTATGTGGCTGTTAAGAACAGTCTGCCTGACACCTCATTCTTTCTTCTAGAACGTGGTTATTTGTTGAGCATATAGTATGTCATGCATCTTTTTTTAAAAGCATCTCTTAGCTTCTAATTGTTATAAACAAAGAATCTCTCCTTTTTCCTTTCTAGAAATCTTTTTTAATCACTCGAAAGAATTGCCATAATCCCTGACTTCAAATTGCTTCAAGTAATTGTGGAGGTAAGACTTACACACAAATGTCTTGTCTGATTTTAAATCCTACACATGCAAATCTGGGGATTTCCTCTAGGGACAGGCTTCTGCAGGCGGAGTAGTGCTGCCGCGCAAGCTCCAGCTCCTCATTTATTATGCAGTGACGTACAGCCCTCTAGTGGGTCTTTAATGCAACATAAAAAAACGAAGCTGAGGGCAATGAAGTATGGCTTTGTTCATTCATCCATTCATCTGATGTACAAGTGCTGGGTTCCTGCTTTTTTCCAGGCACATTTTAGGTGCTGGGAATACTGCAGTAAATCAAACAAACAGCAACAAAATCAGATACATTAGTTACTGGAGACTAAGAAGATGGAGAGGAGAACAAATTTGGGATGAAGATCAGGAACTTGATTTTTGGCACATTAAGTTTGGGATGCTCATTAATCTTCAAGTAGCTCGTTTTAAAAATTAATTAGGTGCCGGATGCAGTGGCTCACACCTGTAATCCCAGCACTTTGGGAGGCCGAGGTGGGTGGCTCACTTGAGGTCAGGAGTTTGAGACCAGTCTGGCCAACATGGTGAAACCCTGTCTCTACTGAAAATACAAAAATTAGCCAGGCATGGTGGCCCGCACCTACAGTCCCAACTATCTGGGAGGCTGAGGCAGGAGAATCTGTTGAACTCGGGAGGTGGAGGTTGCAGTGAGCCGAGATGGTGCCACTGGACTCCAGCCTGGGTGACAGAGCGAGACTCCATCTCAAAAAAAAAAAAAGAAAGAAAAAGAAAATTAAAATTAAAATTAATCAGGCCAGGCGTGCTGGCTCACGCCTGAAATCTCAGCATTTTGGGAGGCTGAGAGGCTTGAGCCCAGGAGTTCAAGATAAGCCTAGGCAACTTAGTGAGACCTCATCTCTACAAAAAGTTAAAACAATTGGCTAGGCATGGTGGTGTGCACCAGTGATCCCAGCTACTCAGGAGGCTGAAGTGGGAGGATTACATTAAGCCCAGGAGGTTGAGACTGCAGTGAGCTGCGATCGTGCCACTGCACTCCAGCCTGGGCCATAGAGTGATACCCTGTCTCAAAAAATAATAATAATAGTAATCATTGTCTCCATGGACATGTACAGAGTGCCTGTGGGAGAAAATGCAAGTGCAAATACTCTCTTATTTAAGATTTCACCAAATTTAAATGAAAACTGACAACATGAGCACAGTTAGCAAGAAAAGTGTGAAGACAGTGAATTAGACCATGGGTGTGGGGAGAGTGGTTATAGAGAAGTTCAAGGGTTGGCCCCACTCTTATAGAGTTGCTCATCTTCTTTCTCTGTTTAAATGGAATCATCTCAGTTCTTCGTTTATTTTCTTCTTAATTCTTGCCACAATTTGTCACAGTGGAGTTTCTCTGTGTACTTAGGTTACATCCATCTCTTCCACCTACAGGACTATATGTCTGTCCTATTCACTGTGGTATCCTCAGCATCTGGCACCTGGCTGAGCCTCTATTTATACTTGCTGGAGGATGAATTTTCCATTTGATAAGGCAGATAAGATAGATGCACATGAGAAGCTAGTAATATGGCCTAGTATAATTCTAAATGAGTAAAAACACAGTTGATTACTCTTAAGAGTAATTAGAAGATCATAGTGGGTTGAAGTCAATCAGGAAAAATTTCAGAGAAGAAACTGGGCATGAGCTGAGACTTAAAGAATGGATGGAATATGAAGGAAAAAGGAAAGAAGTTATGGGGGAAAGTAACCTGTCCCTGTTTGACTGCCACATGCTTCTCATCTCCCAGTGTCTGTTTCTATTCTGGTGTCTAGTGGTCTCTGCTGGGCTGTCCTGCCCTCACTCATGATGCGGGCTAACTCTGGCCAACCTTTAGGGTTTGTCATGTGAGTGATTCCTATGCTACCCCTTTTTTTTTTTTTTAAATTTGAGACAGGGTCTCGCTCTGTCGAGCAGGCTGGAGTGTAGTAGTGAGATCTCGGCTCTCTGCAACCTCTGCCTCCCGAGTTCAAGCGATTCTCCTGCCTCAGCCACCCAAGTAGCTGGGACTACAGGCGTGCCACCACACCCAGCTAATTTTTGTATTTTTAGTAGAGGCGGGGTTTCACCATATTGGCCACGCTGGTCGTGAACTCCTGACCTCAGGTGATCCGCCTGCCTCGGCCTCCCAAAGGGCTGGGATTACAGGCATGAGCCACCACGCCCAGCCTCCTATGCTACTCTTTATTATTGTCTTTGTGGCTCCACTGTCTTTTTTTAAATGAAAACCTAGCATGTCAATGCCTATCATCATACCTGGGCCATAGCAAGTGCTCAATAAATACTTGTTGAATGAGCATATGTGCCTAGGAGCCACATTCCATACTCTTGGGATGGCTCCTTCCCAGATATTTAGTCTCTTTCTAGAGCTGGGGCATTTGGAAATTCAGTACTTGAGGGGCCACTCAAAATCCTTGCATAATTATTAATAAGGGGCTGTCTCAGATTTTTATTTAACAGAGCTTTATTGCATGCCTTCTCTATTACAGGACTTATGCTGGCTATAAGCAGTTTGGAGTTCAGCTACTGTGAGACCCATGTAAACAAATAATGATAAGTTTTGATTTATGTATACAGTGGTCTATGAACACTGTAGATGGAGGATTGACTGTTCAAGTACGCCAGAGAGGCTTCTCAGATTACAGGAGAGAAAGTTGGAATTGAATCTTGAAGGACACGTTATGTCCTCTGGGCAGACATGACTGGAGTGGATAAGGGAGTGGGTTGGACAGTATTCTAGACAAATGCAATCACAGGTGCAAAGATGGTGGTGTGGTGAGGAACTGAGAAAGTGTGCATTTAGAGCAAAAGCAGAAGTGGCCAGAGAGAAGGTGCAGGACTGGATTTGGGGCAGGATAACCAAAGGGCTCTTTTTTTTTTTTTTTTCTTGAGATGGAGTCTCACTCTGTCGCCCAGGCTGGAGTGCAACGGTGTGATCTCCACTCACTGCAACCTTTACCACCCGGGTTCAAGCGATTCTCCTGCCTCAGCCTCCCGAGTAGCTGCGATTACAGGTGCCTGCCATCGCGTCTAATTTTTGTATTTTTAGTAGAGACAGGGTACACCATGCTGGCCGGGCTGATCTTGAACTCCTGACCTCGTGATCCACCCGCCTCGGCCTCCCAAAGTGCTGGGATTACAGGTGTGAGCCACTGTGCCCGGCCAGGGCTCTGTCTTATACACTTTCATGTTGCTATAATAGGATGCCACAGACTGGACAATTTATAAACAATAGTCTATTTGGCTCACGGTTCTGGAAGGTAGGAAGTCCAAGATCAAGGGGTAGCATCTGGCAGCAGCCTTTTCTCTGGGTCATAACATAGCAGAAGGCATCACATGGTAAGAGAAACAGCAAGGGAAAGCCAAACTCATTTTTATAACCAACCGACTCTCAGGATAACCCACTCCTGTGATTACATTAATCCATTTGTGAGGGCATAGCCCTCACAACCCAATCAATTTAAAGGTCTCACCTCTTAACACTTTTGCATTAAGAATAAAGTTTCCAACACATGAAATTTGGGAGATACATTCAGACCACAGCAAGCTCTATGGATACCAATCTGTAAGAGGCACAAAAATAAAAAATATGATGCTAATTAACACAGCCACTTGCAGTGCCTTACATAACTTTTGAAACCTAAATTGGTCCTATTCCCCTGAGATAAGACAGTGCCCTTGAATGTTAATTTAAAAATTCTCCTCGTTGGCAATTCCAATTATCTTATGTTATATTCAGTGCATGTAATAAGTCCCTTATTTTTACATAAAAAGCTTTAAAATTCTTATTAATAGAAAATCAGGTTTCTTTTAATCCTTTGCTGAACAGATATTTAAAGAAAACTGGCCTGTTTATGCATTGCCAAATTATTAGCTTTCTGGTAATGTACGTATTCCTCCAACAAGCCCTGGATGGAGGCCTCTAGGTGCTCCTTCCCTGGTAAACACGGGGCTGTTCATTTGGCTGGGCAAGCTGAGAACGTTGGTTTGTGTGGGTGCGTAAAAGAGAATCTGTGTTCAATGAAGTATTGTCAATAGGGTTAATTATGTGTTTGGCACACATAAACGGGACAAGATGTGTAAAGTGCTTGGTCGGAGAGCGACTGTATTTCTTTCTTTTTTTTTTTTTTTGGAGACTGGGTGTCACTCTGTCGCCCAGGCTGGAGTACAGTGGTACAATCTCAGCTCACTGTAACCTCTGCTTCCCGGGTTCAAGCAATTCCCCATGCCTCAGCCTCCCAAGAAGCTGGGATTACAGGCATGCACCCCCATGCTCGGTTAATTTTTTTTTTTTTTTTTTTTCATTTTTAGTAGAGACGGGGTTTCGCCATGTTGGCCAGGCTGGTCTTGAACTCTTGGCCTCAAGCAATCCGCCCGCCTCGGCCTCCCAAAGTGCTAGGATTTTAGGCGTGAGCCACAGCGCCCGGCCTAATTTTCGTATTTTCAGTAGAGACGAGGTTTGCCATGTTGCCCAGGCTGGTCTAACTCCTGGGCTCAAGCGACCCACCCACCTCGGCTTCCCAAAGTGCTAGGGTTACGGGCGAGCGTGAGTCACCGCGCCCAGCCGGGAGTCTGTATTTCTAATTTGTATTCAGCTCCCAGCATGTCTTCAACGTGACCCCACCCAGGTTCAGGGTACTGGAACCTGAGCGAGGAAGGCGTGTGCCGGGTAAAGTAGGTAGTGTGAGGGGCCAGAGTGCAAAGGTCAGAAGACATTTGGTGGAAGCGGTGTGCAAAGAAGCCTGAGGGGAAGTCCTTAGAGCTCGGTTACCTTGGCGATCTCTACCAGAGGGTTAGAGTTGCGGAGAGGCGCCTGCTGCCGCTTCCTTTCTCCCGCCCTCCCTTTGGCTTAGCTCCGCCCCGTTCTCCCACAGGTTAAAAGCAGACGCCAACGCGGTTGCCTAGTGACACTTTTCCCAAGATGCCTAGGGTATTGTTGTGTTCTTCTTAGCCAATCAGAGAGGCGAAGCGGGCCCACCGCCTGCCAATAGACTGCGAGATCAGGGCCCGCGACGGTTAAACGGGGCCGAAGGCAGGGGTGGCGGGTCAGTGCTGCTTGGGGGCTTCTCCGTCCAGGTCCCTGGAGCTCCTGGTCCCTGGAGCTCCGCACTTGGGGGCGCAACCTGCGTGAGGCAGCGCGACTCTGGCGTCTGGCCGGCCATGCCGTCCCGGGCTGAGGACTATGAAGTGTTGTACACCATTGGCACAGGCTCCTATGGCCGCTGCCAGAAGATCCGGAGGAAGAGTGATGGCAAGGTGAGCGTGGCCCTTCCTTGTGCCCGCCACTGCTTAGGTTTCGTTTCCCCGGGGTGAGCGCCCTGCGCCACCGAAGGGAACTGAGAGGGCTGAGGAAGTGGGTGCCCGGAAGACTAAGCTGTCTTTCCTGGGTCTGCATCTGACAGCCTGTCCTGGGTCGCTTAAAGGATGGGAGACCGCGTCTTTTGATATATGTATTTCCATCTTTTCCTGTTTCTCTCCCCATTTCTCTTTCTCCTGCTATGGCTTCCTAAGGACCTTCCATTGGTGACACGTAGCTAATTCCTGAGCTGTTTTTAGAGCTCTAAGAGTGGCCCTCTCAGGCATAAGAAAGGGGCAAGACTACCAGAACCCGAAGCTTTGTATCTGCAGTCAGACTCCCTCAAAATACCCATTATTCGGATTATTGGATTCATATTTCCCAATGTATATAGGTAGATCTTTTACAGAAAGTAACATTGGACAGGAAACTGCCTGGCTGCTGATGGAGGGATCTTTACCAAGGTGTCTCATCCTGGGAAAACACGACTGGGGTTGAATGGGGCAGGGACTTTGACCACCTCCACCCCAATTTTGACTAAAGCACCTTTTTGCCAACTTCCCACTAACGAACTGAGGGTAGGGGTTGGGGGAGGCCTCATGTGCCTCATTCCCCTTTATCTCCCTACAACATCATTTACTGCTTAGAAATTGGAGGAAGATGATGGAAGTAAACTCACAGCTCCTTAAGTTCATTGAACTAAATTAGATAATGACCTTGATTGTAGGATATAATTAAAAGGGAGGTAATTTTTTAAATCTTGGAACTTTCATTCTTTGTTTTTGAGCATAATGAGTTCATTCATACCTTGGAAATTCTTATTTCAGATATTAGTTTGGAAAGAACTTGACTATGGCTCCATGACAGAAGCTGAGAAACAAATGCTTGTTTCTGAAGTGAATTTGCTTCGTGAACTGAAACATCCAAACATCGTTCGTTACTATGATCGGATTATTGACCGGACCAATACAACACTGTACATTGTAATGGAATATTGTGAAGGAGGGGATCTAGCTAGTGTAATTACAAAGGGAACCAAGGAAAGGTAAGCATAATCTTTTAAAAATGTAAGCTGAAATTGGTCTAGTTTCATTTATTTTAAGCATCTTGTTTTAGGATCAGTAATATGGAAGAGTGTACTTGTATTTGTTTCGTAGGTCCATAGTACTTTAGAAAATTCCCGGTGAATCAACGCCCATATTTTATATCAAAATAACAATTTATAGGCTGAGTGTGGTGGCTCACACCTGTAATCCCAACACTTTGGGAGGCTGATGCGGGAGGATCACTTGAGCCCAGGATTTCAAGACCAGCCTGGGCAACATAGTGGGACCCTGTTTGTACAAAAATTAACCAGGTATGGTGACATGTGCCTGTAGTCCAAGCTGCTTGGGGGGCTGAGGCAAGTGGATTACTTGAGCCTGGGAGGTCAAGGCTGCAGTGAGCCATGATCATGCCACTGCATTCCAGCCTGGGTGACAGAGCAAGACCCTGTCTCAAAAAATATAAATAAATAAATAAATAATTTCCCTATTTGTACACTGGATAATTTATATCATCCCATCTTGGCAATGATTTTTCTGAAGTTATATGCTGTATAACTGCTTTGGTTTCAGGCAATACTTAGATGAAGAATTTGTTCTTCGAGTGATGACTCAGTTGACTCTGGCCCTAAAGGAATGCCACAGACGAAGTGATGGTGGTCATACTGTATTGCATCGGGATCTGAAACCAGCCAATGTTTTCCTGGATGGCAAGCAAAACGTCAAGCTTGGAGACTTTGGGCTAGCTAGAATATTAAACCACGACACGAGTTTTGCAAAAACATTTGTTGGCACACCTTATTACATGTCTCCTGTAAGTATTTCAGAATTTAGATACTTTTTAAAACATATTTTATTTTTGTTTTCTTGTTTGTTTGTTTTTGAGACAGAGTCTCGCTCTGTTGCCCAGGCTGGAGTGCAGTGGTGTGATCTTGGCTCACTGCAACCTCTGCCTCCTGGGTTCAAAGGATTCTCCTGCATCAGCCTCCCGAGTAGAGTAGCTGGGACTACAGGTGCATGTCACCATGTCCGGCTAATGTTTGTATGTTTAGTAGAGACAAGTTTTCATCATGTTGGCCAGGCTGGTCTCGAACTCCTGACCTCAAGCGATCTGCCCACCTCAGCCTCCCAGTGTTGGGATTACAGGCGTGAGCCACCATGCCCAGCCAAAACATCTTTTAATGTTAAGCATTCTGAAGCAGGGAAATTGAGTTTTCTGTTTGTTTAGTAATATCTAGTAGCCAAGAATTGAAAATACTGTTACATTTTTCCACATGGACCACCAGACCAATAAAGTTTATATCAGTTTTTGTTTGCTGCATGAGTTATGTGCATTAATGTAAATATGATGAAGACAGATTCCTAGTCTAAGGTTTGCACTGTTTGTCATCTCTCACTGGGTTCAATTTTTTGAGCATTCTTGCAAATTAAAGCATATTCAGTTCAAGCTTTTATGGAATGATTACGATGCGTTAAACTCAAGGATTACAAAAATGAAATGGATTTTGTCCCTGCCCTCGAGTTGTTTCCCAATGTGTAGGTCCTGGTTATCTGCATCAGACTCACTTGGAGTGTTTGTTTAAAATGCAGAGTTCTGGGTCCCAAACCCAAACCCAAATCCATCAAGTGAATTTCGATCTCTGGGTAGGTTCTTGAACTCTGTTTTTTTTTTTTTTTTTTTTAAATATTGTACTACTTATTTTAGACTTTGCATTTTAACAGGCTCTGTAAATGATTCTTGTGCATGCAGAATCAGAGCTCAGGAAGTTTGCTCACTTCAGATAGCACGTTTTTACAATGTTAACTTTTTGTACATGTTATTTTTTTGTGCCTTTTCCTGAAATATCTTGCTGAGTCCACTCACCAGTTACCTCAATTGCTGGATATTTTGTTTCCAAAATGTTTCACCATTCTTAGAAGTACTGCTCTGCACATCTTTGTATGAATTATTCTTTCTTCCTTTTTGGTTATTTCCTTGGAGTGTAGTTCATAAAATGAAATTGCTGGGATAAATGTTTATGGCTGTTATTAGATATTGCCTGATGGCTTTTAAAAAGTTTAAGTCAATCGTGATAGCACTAATGTGTTAGTATATGACATCTGAACAGATAAAGATGAAGAAATATTTATTAGTATTTTAGTAGTTCACCTTTCTAGGATTTTCCAAATACTTATAAATATATTAACAGATCTGACTATAGTATAAAACTTTGTAAATTAATGATTTTGGTTTTGACTAAGAATAGCCAGAACAGTACCATTTTCTCACTGTATCAAATTCCAAATAGAATGTTTTTAACATAAAGGACAATTATCCAGAAGTGGTTCTTGGAAAATTTGAAACCTATTCTTTTGTTCCTTTTCCCTCCTGCCCTTGTAATTAGAGTGGTTCAGCTTTCCTAAGGCACTGATTGTCAAAAAGTGGCATCAGACTCACCAGTTGGACTTTAAAACACTAACCAGCCACTAGAGATTGCTTCTATTCCCTCTGTTGAGAATAAGAGCTCTGGTAGGCTGTTGTTACTGTAGATGTGGAAGAAAGGCAAACAATAAAATAGGTAATGATAATATTAGGTACTACTGTGATTTATGCAGTGGACTGAGAAAAAATATAAATGGATAATTCAATTAGCTATTTATGTCTATATCCATTTAAATGTGGACTAGATACATATTTTGACTATTCTTAAATTTCCTCTAGTTCTTTTAAAATGGTGTTTCTTAATTTGCCTTGAGAATAGAAGTCTCTCATATTCACCTCTGTATTGTCAGTGCCTAGTCTATACTAAGCACTTTCATTTGTGAATGAAAAATGAGTGAATGAATTATATATGATGGAGTGTATTGGGACAAGATCATTGCCTTTTTTCCATTATAAATTTCAAGATAAAGTTTAAGCTAAAAACTTTGAGGTTCTGTTTTTATCTCAGGAGTAATTTAATGTCTTTTATAAGTTTCAAAACAAAATAAACTCTTAACACCTTCCACTTTCTTACCCTTTTTCCCTGTATAGGAACAAATGAATCGCATGTCCTACAATGAGAAATCAGATATCTGGTCATTGGGCTGCTTGCTGTATGAGTTATGTGCATTAATGTAAGTATGAAGAAGACGGATTCCTAGTCTAAGGTTTGTACTGTTTGTCACATTTCACTGGGTTCAGTTTTTTGAGCCTCTGTGCTAACGAAAGTATGTTCAAGTCTGAAAGAATTGTACCCTGGGTAAAATTAAGGTAGATGAACAGGCTAAAAGAAACTATTCACAAATTAAAACTATAAGCCATGAGGCTGGGTCTTGACTGTTCAAGGGTCTTGGCTGGTTAGGTGCTTTCCTGTTAGATTGACACTTAGCTCAAGGGAGAGCACATAGGTCAGGCAGGTAAGGTAAAGCTACTGTAAGGATGTGGAAGAAATGAAACAAGACTGGGGTAGAGGTCTGGGGATCTGTAGAGCAGGGAAGAGCTCCAATTCTTTCCCTTTGTTCTTTTCATTTTTTTTTACTTTGAAACTATTCTGTAGAGCAGTGATTCTCAACCAGGGATAAGGGAAGCAAATTTGCCTCTTATGGGGCATTTGATAATGTTTGGATAAATTTTTAGTTATCACAGCTGGGGAGTGCTCCTGGAATCTACAGGGTAGAGGGCAGGGAGGCTACAAAGTACCTATAATGCACAGGACAGCCCCCCACAACAAAGAATTATATGACCTCAAATGTCAATGGTGCCAAGGTTGGGAAACTTACTTATAAGAAGAAAATCCCAGAAGTAGAAACTTAAATGCAAACTGGAGCTTAAGCTGTGCTTTGGATTTGGTTCCTATTGTATATTTTCATTTTTACAATTTGAAAATGTCTTCATCGTCTTCTTCTTCTTCTTTTTTAATCCTAGGCCTCCATTTACAGCTTTTAGCCAGAAAGAACTCGCTGGGAAAATCAGAGAAGGCAAATTCAGGCGAATTCCATACCGTTACTCTGATGAATTGAATGAAATTATTACGAGGATGTTAAACTTAAAGGTAAAGATGCTAAGATGATATATTGTCTGTTTCTAGCTGTCAGTTAAGTGTTGGAGCATACATTCTCTCTTGTAGATCAATGGAGACTGAAGAAACATTAAATATACTTTCTTAGCTAAATTTACTGTGTTAACACAAGTGAAAACATATGTAAATTTGGCAAATTGCACATCCTTGCTGGCCCACCTTCTGCGCTTTCTTTATTTCTCCTCCCACTCTGCCATGCTAGCAGATGGTTGGTAGCAAGGAAAGATTGCAAAAAAAATTCAAATTCTCGTTCCCCTTGTCCTTGCCTACCTCACAGTGGCAGGTAGTGAGGGAAGGGCCCAGAAATAAGAGTTTATTACTCTGCCTCTAGCTCTAATTGAGAGATTAGAGACCAGAAGAAGGGGAGGGGTGATGGAGGGTGGAGGGAGGACAGCAAAAAAGCAGAGGGAAAATCAGCAAAGAGATGATGTGGAAAAACTCTGGCTATAGAATGGGGAAGGAGATGTTCTGGGGATCAGGCTGACATAAGAGAAGAAGGAAAATGCTATAGGATCACAGACAAGGATACAGATGAAGTGACAGGATTGAGAGTCAGTGAGACAGTATCTTGCTAAATGTAGTTTAGAGATGCAAGGGCAGTACTTCCCCTAAAACAGACCCTAGCAATACTACCAAGCACCAGCACAAGATGTGCCAGTCTTCAGGGATTGAACCTTCTTAGAAAGGTGAAAAGAGGAAAAGAGAAAAAAGGTAAGTTAACATCTGCATTACCTTGTGGACCCAGAACCTCATGAGTTAAAACCACCTGTGAACTTATTTTTCCAAGTGTTTAAGACCTAGCCATAAAGGAGTCCTTTCTTTTGTCTTGGAAATACTTATATGTCCTTTTATTTTAACTGCTGTCTTAGGAGGACTATTCTGTTATGCAATCTGACTATAACACTTGAGTATTTTTTTCCCCAGGATTACCATCGACCTTCTGTTGAAGAAATTCTTGAGAACCCTTTAATAGCAGATTTGGTTGCAGACGAGCAAAGAAGAAATCTTGAGAGAAGAGGGCGACAATTAGGAGAGCCAGAAAAATCGCAGGATTCCAGCCCTGTATCGAGTGAGCTGAAACTAAAGGAAATTCAGTTACAGGAGCGAGAGCGAGCTCTCAAAGCAAGAGAAGAAAGATTGGAGCGTAAGTCTGAATGGGGACGAAAGCAAAGGAGAACTACCAAGTGGGTTATTTTGATGTGTCTGAATATCTCTTTGAGCAGAATATTTTATACATACAGATCTTATTACAAGCTTTTGAAAAATACTTGAGAAACCAAAATATGTATTGTAGACTTTTTAATAATCAGGCTTGCTGGCACCTTCATGTTGGACATCTTTCTCTGAGATCAGTTGCTAGTTATATATTATTGGGCCTTAACTGTGATGGCCCTAATAAGATAGCCTTGTATTTTACTCTAGAGTTACTTTTTTCTTTTTCGTCTCTACTATGAATACCCTAATGTTTTCCCACTGTAAAGGAAGGTCTTAAAATTGCTGCTTTCCATAATAAAAAACCATGACTTTTGTCTTTTGAAATGGCCACTCCAACAGAATTCCAGGTCCAAAACCCTACAGTATGTAGATGAGATATGTTCAGGCAATTCTTTTCTTTTTTTTTTAACTTTTTATTTTTGAAAATGAGATGGGGTCTCACTATATTGCCCAGGCTGGTCTTGAACTCCTGAGCTCAAGCGATCCTCCCACCTTGCCTCCCAAAGTGCTGGGATTACAGGTGTAACCTACCACACCTGGTCTGTTCAGGCAGTTCAATAGAGAATCTAGATACAAGATATTTTAAGTCTATAAATAATACTCTGTTGGGTATTAACATTGACTTATGAGTATTAACTGATTATGTGCTAATTTAGTTTTGATATTGAAAGTGTGTCTACTCCACCAAGATGAGAGCTACTAGCAAGCATTTAGGGTTATGCAAGGTAGCTACAGAGTGAGCTTCTTCATTTTAACATCAGGAGACGAGAGATGGGGTCGTATTTGTCACCTGTCACCCTCATGACTCACCTGATTTTACTTCTGCAGCTTTATGCCCAATCCAGGCTTTAAATAATGAAATATTGTATAGTCCTGTGAGATATGCTTACTGTATAGGTACAACCTATACTTACTTGGAAACCTCTGTAAAAAATAAGAAAACTTTTTCTTATAACTTTCCCCAGTGTTTCATAATTTCTTTTTTTTTTTTTTTTTGAGATGGAATTTCACTCTTGTTGACCAGGCTGAAGTGCAGTGGCACCATCTTGGCTCATTGCAACCTCCACCTCCTGGGTTCAAGCAGTTCTCCTGCCTCAGCCTCCTGAGTAGCTGGGATTACAGGCGCCTGCCACCATGCCTGGCTAATTTTTGTATTTTTTAGTGGAGATGGGGTTTTGCCATGTTAACTCGGCTAGTCTTGAACTCCTGACCTCAGGTGATCCACCTGCCTCGGCCTCCCAAAGTGTTGGGATTACAGGCGTGAGCCACTGTGCCCAGCCATAATTTCATATAGCAACTGAAATCTGAATACTTTCTGAATTTTGGGCCATGAATAAATAGTAACCTTTGTTATTAATACTAATCCTATGAACTACTGCCTAACTGAATTGTGTTTTTTTTCTTTTATTTGGGTGTGGTCATTCAACAAGAAGAAGGAGATTTTTGTACTGTGAGGCCAGATCATGTCCTGAAAATTAGCTGTTGCCTGTCTTCAGTGAAGAGCAGAGATAGCTTTAGTTTTTTGTTTTCTCAAATAAGTTACTCCCACAAAAGATGACCAAAGGTTGAAGCTAACTTTGTATTTGTTTAAATAAGTCCTTTCAAGAAAATCTAAGATAACAGACAGCCTACTAAAACACTCAATTAAAAACTAACATAATCAGATTGACTGAGGCACAGTGAGAATCCTTTCCCCAAACATTGCTTATCAGTATCAGGCATGCTAGTGGTGATAAGATTGCCAAATGTAAATTGTTTTTTAGTCAAGGTCACTTGTTAATTTTTTTTTTTTCTTTGTCCATTCTCTTTTTAAAGAGAAAGAACAGGAGCTTTGTGTTCGTGAGAGACTAGCAGAGGACAAACTGGCTAGAGCAGAAAATCTGTTGAAGAACTACAGCTTACTAAAGGAACAGAAGTTCCTGTCTCTGGCAAGTAGTCCAGGTATGAGAATCAACTCAGTCAACAGAAGCTGGTGCTACAAATGAAGAAATGTGCACCAGTGATGCTCCCAAAGTGGCTTAGGTAGCCCTTTTCATTTACAAAGTCTCACATTTTAAGACGGATTTCATTGAATATATGCATTTCATTGGAAACAAAATTCTGTTATAGCAATGATTTATTTCCTGGGTTCATAGACCTGAGGCAATGAGTCATAGAATTTCATGTTTGATTTTCTTTAGCTTATCAAACTACATGTTTAGTAATTGATACTTATTTTTATTTTTTTTATTTTTTAATTTTTTTTTTGAGACGGAGTCTCACTCTGTAGCCCAGGCTGGAGTGCAGTGGCACGATCTCCGCTTACTGCAAGCTCCGCCTCCTGGGTTCACGCCATTCTCCTGCCTCAGCCTCCCAAGTAGCTGGGACTACAGATGCCCGCCACCACGCCTAGCTAATTTTTTGTATTTTTAGTAGAGACGGGGTTTCACCGTGTTAGCCAGGATGGTCTTGATCTCCTGACCTCGTGATCCGCCTGCCTTGGCCTCCCAATGTGCTGGGATTACAGGCATGAGCCACCCCACCCAGCCGATACTTATTTTTAAAAATGAGGGCATTTATAAAACTATTGTGTGTTTCAGATTTCAGAGAAATAAACTACATTTCAAGTAAAAATCAACATTTTAATACTGCCATGCCTCATCTTTCGTAGAAAGCATGGCTTAAAAGGCATGATAAGCCACCTGCAGAATAGGCTGTCACGTTTGAATCTTTGCTAACACCCTTTCAAGTTGAAAGATATTTGTCGAAATTTGATTGTTTAATATCTACATATGTTCTCTGCATTTCCTTCTTTATTTAAAGTCTGGTATATAGATATTCAGCTTTCTCAGGGCTCTGCCTTTGTGTGGCATTGTCCCTTCACTCTGCCGCACTGAGATGTGGTTATCGTATATACCAGTGAACCATTGTCTAACATTCTCCATTTTATAGAAACCCTCAATCTGATTTAACTGACTCTTTAAGATTATGTAAAATGCAAACTGTGAAACATCTTTTTGCTTGATTTCTTTATGACATAAACTAACTGTTAAAAGTTGTTGGTTTCAAAAATCGAGCATCTGAATTTTCAATAAAATTTAGAGTTTTTATAACTCCCTTATTCCATGTAGGACAGCATATATGAAAGCTATTATTCCCATCTTTAATAAATTGAGATGTAATGTGGTCAATTTAGTGAGCATTGGCAGCATTTTGTAAATGGAACAGACAAAAAAACCCTACTTAAGTTAGATTGATGATCACAATAACTTTGTAGTGAATAAGTGATGGAAAGAAATGAAACTACTGATAGAAGTAAATGAAACAAGGATTATATGAAACTTTGGCTTCATCTCTGTTAAAATACCTTCTTTTTTCTTAATATTGCCATCTACCATTTCAATATTGTAAAAATATTTATTTTGGCTTTTCATAGATTCCACACTGTCATCCATAAAGACAAAATAAACTTTAATCATGATTAGGGTGATAAAATGAGGAGAAAATTTTACCTGGATGAATTTCGTGCATCAAACCCATTGCAGGGAATTACTTAAGACCCTGTTGGGGATGGCTCTTCAGTTAAAGAGTTTATTTACATTTGCCCTGATAGTCTTTGAGCAAAAGATGAAAATAGCTAAGTAAGGATGATGTGTTTTACTTTATAGGAAACACAGATAAGTATGGGGATCTACTTATATGTGAATCATGGCAAATATTTAAAATGAGCCATAGGAATCAAGTATCCACTGGGGCAAGCAGACATTTTAGAGTATTGAGTGCTGAAAGTAGTGAACACATCAGAGCTATAAGATAAGCATCATAGCAGTGGGGAATGGGTACCATTCTGAACTCAGGATGTTGGAAATATCCTCTCCCCATCCTTGGGCTATAAAATCCACACATGAGGAAGCCATCACAAGTATATTGAAATCATCACAGCAAGCAGCAGTGTCTTTTTTTAAAGCTGTTCTTTTCTTATTTGATGAAATATTAATTCTTCTATTTAATGGAAGAATTTTAAAAATGTTTTAAAAACACTTTCTTTCTTATAAAACTGTCCCATTAAGAGTCAAGTGTGGTGGTGCACCTATAGTCCCAGCTACTCTGGGGGCTCAGGCAGGAAGATCACTTGAGCCGAGGCATCCGAGGCTGTAGTGCACTACAGCTGCACCTGTGAATAGCCACTGCACTCCAGCCTGGACAACATGGCAAGACCCCATCTCAAACAAAAACAAAAACAAAATAAAACTCCCATTAGTAAGACAATGTTGACTTACAAATGTAAAGGTATTTGTGGTAATAAGAAGGTGGATAGAGTTGAAACAGTGGAGATAAGGTCTAAAGGCAATCCAGTTTGCTTTGAAGCAGAAGTGATGTATGAAGCAGGAAGTCACAGGACCCTTGGAAGGCAGTGCATCTGTGTGCCAGCCTTTCCTATTCTTCTGCCTGGAGCACTCTTCATCCAGACAGCCCTGTGGCTTCTTACTTCAGAAATGACTGTATGAGGCTTTGTATCATTACAGCCACCACCCAGCATGTCCCTGTTTCCAGGGCTGTTTTTCCTAATAGCACATATTACCATCAAATATTCCCCACCAGTACTTGTTTATTTGTGTTTGGTTTATCTCCTCCTACTAGAATAGGCCTTTGTTTGGTTCACAGTGGCCCATCCTACGAGCTCAGTAAATATTCGAACATATTTCCTTTAACACAAAGGAAAAATAAAAAGATTCTAGAATCTATAAGCCTCCAGCCCCCAGTAATTCTGTCAGCAGTTAATAGTGTTGCCACTTTAAGTAAATATGATTATTATTTATTTTTTCCATGTAAAGAATAGTTTACAGTTTTTACTACTTTTACTTGATTTACCTTTTCCACACTGAATTTGTTTAGGTTCTTTTGGAAACAGATTTCTGGTCCATTAAGATGCTTTGAACTAAGTGTTCTTGAACATTTAAGCAAAACTGTAGGTGTTCTCTATTAAAAAAACAAAAAGCAAAAACAAAAAAAAAACTCCGCTTCTATACTTTTCTGTAGGTAAGGTGTTCTGCATAGAATGGCACTTATTTTTAAGGATAGAGATAAATAACATTGATTTCCAAAAGTTTTATATTGTCCATAATACTCAGTGTGTTTAACTTTAAGAGTAAAATTGATTGTTGGTTGTTAAGAGAATAAAACTTACGTTCCTTGAATTTTGGCACATTCCAATATTATTTTTTCAATGCTGTGGATTAAAAGGCTTATTTCTGCCAGTCCTACACCCCTAACCTCCTGTCCCAGAGAAAATAAAACAGGCATCTAGATTTCAAATGTGAGCCATAAGAGCAAATACTTTTTGATGAGTATAAGTATGAAGGAGTTGAATTCTGTTCAGGTAACTCAAAGCCCTTTTTCTTTTTCCTTCTAAAGAACTTCTTAATCTTCCATCCTCAGTAATTAAGAAGAAAGTTCATTTCAGTGGGGAAAGTAAAGAGAACATCATGAGGAGTGAGAAATCTGAGAGTCAGCTCACATCTAAGTCCAAGTGCAAGGACCTGAAGAAAAGGCTTCATGCTGCCCAGCTGCGGGCTCAAGCCCTGTCAGATATTGAGAAAAATTACCAACTGAAAAGCAGACAGATCCTGGGCATGCGCTAGCCAGGTAGAGAGACACAGAGCTGTGTACAGGATGTAATATTACCAGCCTTTAAAGACTGATATTCAAATGCTGTAGTGTTAAATACTTGGTTCCATGATCCATGCCTTTCTGTATAGTACACATGATATTTTGGAATTGGTTTCGCTGTTCTTCAGCAACTATTGTACAAAATGTTCACATTTAATTTTTCTTTTGTCTTTTAAGAACATATTATAAAAAGAATATTTTGTTTGGGCTTTTAATCCTGTGTGTGATTACTAGTAGGAACATGAGATGTGACATTCTAAATCTTGGGAGAAAAAATAATGTTAGGAAAAAAATATTTATGCAGGAGTAGCACTCACTGAATAGTTTTAAATGACTGAGTGGTATGCTTACAATTGTCATGTCTAGATTTAAATTTTAAGTCTGAGATTTTAAATGTTTTTGAGCTTAGAAAACCTAGTTGGATGCAATTTGGTCATTAATACCATGACATCTTGCTTATAAATATTCCATTGCTCTGTAGTTCAAATCTATTAGCTTTGTGAAAATTCATCACTGTGATGTCTGTATTTTTTTTTTTTCTGTTTAACAGAATATGAGCTGTCTGTCATTTACCTACTTCTTTCCCACTAAATAAAAGAATTCTTTAGTTTCCCTGTATTTATGTGTCTTGAATTTGTTGGTCTCTTAGTTGATGGGAGTTGTGTTTATGATTTGTAGGTCTTCATTGTAGGGTATGGAAGGAAACATGGATCTGATGCTCAAGGGAGTGGCATTCCAGTCCTAAACTGTATGGCCCTTTACCTCCCATCTCATTAATCCATGTATGCAAGCCAGTGGTCCTTAACAGGGTGATTTTGCTCCTCAAGGGACGTTTGGCAATGTCTGGGGGCGTTTTTGATTGTCATGATTTGTGGTAGGGTGCTGCTGGCTGCTAGTGGGTACAGGCCAGGGACACTGTGAACATTTTACAATGCACAGGACAGCCTCTGACAACAAAATGTCAATGGGTTTGGATCATAATCCTGAATGACACAATCTCAAATGCGAAAATCCTGAAAGACCAAAATCCCTAATGTCTTAAATCCCAAAAGATCAAAATCCCTAACGTGTGAACTTCCAAAATCACAATCCTGAAAGATTAAAATCCCAGATGTTAAAATCCTGAAAGCCAAATTCGAAGTCAGGGATTAGTGCAGTTTCAGCTGTATACAGGATAATTGCATCACGTTAGGCAGAACTGTTACCTTGTTATTGTCTTCATTGGAAATTAAGTATGGTTTAAGAGATGTGGATGGATATCGAGTTGATAAGGGGTGAACTTGTTGATTTATGTGTCAACTTGACTGAATTAAGGAATCCCTAGAAATCTGGTAAAGCATTATTTTAGGTGTGTCTGTGAGGGTGTTTCCAGAGGAGGTTAATATGTGAGTCTCAGTAGACTAGGTGGGGTATATCTTTCCTCAATGTTTAGTGTTTTGAAGATCATAAAAGCTTTTCAGGTGGAAAGTACAAGAAATCTCTCCTGCCAAATTATTCAGTTATGTACAAATTCTGCTCCTTCATGAATAGTGCCACGCTTGTCTTCAAAAAATGCCCTTTGTCAGAGAATAAAATTCGACAAGCTGAGCAACATTGTGAACCAAAGACGCTTGCTGATATTGAGGTTCCTCCAGTGTTACAAAACTCATTAACCAAACTGTTCTTGGTTAGGGATTTGACTGTCGAAGATAGACTGCTTATATTTACCACTAAATCTAACAGAAAAACTGTCATGTTTCATTTTGGCTAGTGGACGGCACTTTCAAAACTGTCCCCACTGGTTTTTATCAACTATACATGATTCATGCCCCTGTTGGTTCTGAAGATTCTAGAACTTATCTAGTCATTTAAACAATTTTTTGAAGACTTGCTGCACTTTGCAGAAGATAATAGCTTTCGATTGAATCCCCAAACCGTAACAACAGATTTGGAATTAGGTGTGATCAAAGATTCTAAAAGTGAATTTCAAAGTGTTACCAATAAAGTTTGTTTTTTTTTCCATTCAGCCCAATGCATTTGATAGAAAATTAGATGAGTAGATAGGCCATGAGATACAGCAATGACAAAAACTTCAGTTTAGAAGCAGGAACCCGCATCTAGGAATAGAGCCCTTTGCTCCTCCCTCAGAATGAATGGAGACCAAAAATCAGATGCTCACGCCCAAGAAAAACAGGATTTCATTCAGCGCTTCTCCCGGATTGTTAGGGTGCTGACTGAGAATGAGATGGGGCACCCAGAGACAGGAGATGCTATCACCCGGCTCAAGAGGTCCTGGAGTATAATGCCATCGGAGGCAAGTTATCACCGGGGTTTGATGGTGCTTAGCATTCCGGGAGCTGGTGGAGCCGAGGAAACAGGATGCTGATAGTTTCCAGCGGACCCTGACTGTGGGTTGGTGTGTGGAACTGCTGCAAACTTTCTTCCTGGTGGCAGATGACATCACGGATTCATCCTTCACCCACTGGGGACAGATCTGCTGGTATCAGAAGCCGGGAGTGGGTTTGGATGCTGTCAATGATGCTATGCTTCTGGAAGCATGTAACTACTGCCTGCTGAAGCTCTATTGCTGGGAGCAGCCCTATTACCTGAACCTGATCAAGCTCTTCCTGCAGAGTTCCTATCAGAATGAGATTGGGCAGACCCTGGACCCCATCACAGCCCCCCAGGGCAATGTGGATCTTGGCAGATTCACGGAAAAGAAGTACAAATTGTCAAGTACAAGACAGCTTTCTACTCTTTCTACCTTCCTGTAGCTGCAGCCTGGCATATGGCAGGCATTGATGGCGAGAAGGCACACACCAATGCCAAGAAGATCCTGCTGGAGATGGGAGAGTTCTTTAAGATTAAGGATGATCACTTTGACCTCTTTGGGGACTCCACCGTGACTGACAAAGTTGGCACTGACATCTAGGACAACAGATGCAGCTGGCTGGTGGTTCAGTGTCTGCAATGGGCCACTCCGAAACAGTACCAGATCCTGAAGGAGAATTATGGGCAGAAGGAAGCCGAGAAGGTGGCCCAGGAGAGGGCACTATATGAGGAGCTAGATCTGCTGGCCATGTTCTTGCAGTATGAGGATGACAGTTACAGCCACATTATGGGTCTCATTGAACAGTACGCAATGCCCCTGCCCCCAGCCATCTTTCTGGGGCTGGCACGCAAAATCTACAAGTAGAAAAAATGACCTAGAAACTGCAAGGGCAGGGAGAGGAGGCTCTCAATAAATTACTGTGTAACCTTGAAAACAAAACAAAAAACTTCAGTTTAAAAATGCACTTTCCAGCTGGGCATGGTGGCCAAGGAGGGAGGATCGCTTGAACTTAGAAATTCCGTAACAGCCTGGGCAATGTAGTGAGACACTGTCTCTAGAAATAATTTTTTTAAAAGTCAGCCAGGTGTGGCGTGTCCCTGTGGTCCCAGCTACTTGGAAGGTTGAGGCAGGAGGATTGTCTGAGCCCGGGAGGTGGAGGCTGCAGTGAGCTGTGATCAAGCCACTGTACTCCAGCCTGGGAGACAGAGAGAGACCCTGTCTCTTAAAGGGCGGGTGGCGGGGGGAAGGGGGTTTCCTTGTGTGCAGTATGTGTTAAGAGATGGAGAAAAAATGTGTCATTCGCCTGCCTTGAAATTCCTTCCAGCTGATGACATTCTAGAAACTTATAATGAATTAAAGCCACATTTGCCTGAAGACGCCAGCAAAGTTACCGACTGGTTTGAAAATAAATATGTACATTGTAGGATAAGAAAATACACAATGGTGTTGCTGTTTGATCACCAGTATTGTTTCTGTCAAATTTGTGACCTAATGAGTGAATGTGAACATATTCTCCAAGCAAAGCCATGCCCTAAAAGAGAAAAAGCAGCTATTCCTCATGACGCAAGACTTTAAAATATAGTTAATGATTGTGGAGGTTGGCCAGCTCTTATGGACTATCTCCATGCAATTGCCCATAATCCATTCCTGTAATACACTTTTTCATATGTCAAATTTTCTTGTTTTTTTTTCTGTTTTATGTTTTTTTTCACTATTTAAAACTGTCAGCATTCTTTTTTACAATTTGCTATGCTATATAATTCATCTTCAAATCATTTCTGATACTGGAGGCATAATTAGTGTAGAGACTTTTACAAAGTTCTGTTTTTTTGCAAATTTGACTCCATGAAAGTACATTGTCACAGCATTGACTGTGTGTAAGCATTGTTCCTGTACACAAAAACATTGAAGCGTCCTCAGTAAGTGAAGAGGTGTCCTTTTTGTACATCTGCATTTGTGAAAGGTAAAATTAACATCTTGGCTCTTTAGGTGGCTGCATATGCAGTAGTGACCCATCCTGTTTTTGATAGATCTCATCAAAAGAATCTTAGGTTGTTATTGGTATTTTAGATGACCAAAGGCATAAAACTGGGTACACACATTTCCCAACCATGGGGATATGCATTTACACATTTCTCTTCTTGACCTATTTCTTTTTTTTCTTTCCCTTTTTTTTTTTTTTTTTTGAGATAGAGTCTCACTTTGTTGCCCAGGCTGGAGTGCAGTGGTGTGATCACAGCTCAATGTAGCCTTGGCCTCGTAGGCTCAAGTAATCCTCCCACTTCAGCCTCCTGTGATGGAGTCTCACTGTGTTGCCCAGGCTGGTCTTGAACTCATGGGTTCAAGCAATCCTCTCACCTTGGCTGGGATTACAGGTATGAGCCATTGTGCCCAGCCCCTTTATGACCTATTTCTTTATGAATATGGCTTGTCTGTTCATTACTCATATAATTATGCAACTTTCATTAGTATATATGAATGTTTATGCTTGCACAAAAATGTATGTTATTATTGCGTATTTTATTGCATAAAGGGACCTATGAAGTTTTCTGTGTTTTTATATGTTTCTCAAGTAAATTCCCTTTAAAAAATGTAAATACATCTAAATGTAAAAAAAAAAAAAAGTAAATAAATATATTTTAAAGAATTTTTAAATTATTTTTTCCAGAATTACATTTTTGGAATTCTGCTCTTTCAGGACTATGATTTTCAGGTTTTAGACTTTATGGATTTTGACCTTTTGGGACTTCAGGATTATGACATTCTGGATTATGGCATTAAAAATTGTATCTCCTGGGACTATGATCGGCTCCCAATGTCAATAGTGCCACTTTTGAGAAACCTGATCTAAGCTCAAACTTGTTGGGACATATCTCAGCCTTGAAGGAAAGTTATTTTGGATTTTGATGGATATTTAAATATGTATATATCTGACTTTTAGTATAAATTAGCAGTCTGTGCTGTGCCTTTTCCTTTGTGAGATTTTCCTGGCAATGCTAGTCCTTTTACCTTAATGAAATAAGACCAAGTTTTAAAGGGTTAATAATAAATGAGAGGAAATAGCTCCTTTATATATGTAGGATTATTACACAGCTGGCAGCATAGTTCCATTAAGTACAAATGATACTATCCAAACACAATCAGAAACTGATTACCAGACCTTTAATCCTAACAGAATCACCTTGACATGAATGTTGAGTATAACTCCTGGCCAGCTATAAAATTTGCAAGACCCGGTGCAAAATGGTAATGTGGAACTCTTGTTCGAAAAGCAGGAAACAAGTACCCCGAAAGGTACCTACAATGCTTTTCCCTTTCTTCCAAGGTTTCTCTCTCTCTCTTTCTCTGCTTATTGTGATGTTATTTGCTATTTAATATTCTAAGTAAACAAAAATTAAAAATTTAAATGATTAGCATGAATTTTACCATTTATATTGTGCAATGCAGATTTTAAATGCAAATAGCAGAGCATTCAGCTGAGATAGGGAATGAATTTCACAATTCATATTTTGTGACTCTTCTCTGAGGGAGCCTCAAGTTGACCAGAGGAGACAGACACACCAGACCCTCAGGCATCTGGGAACCCCTGACTCTGACACCTGCTCAGTTCCCCTTTCCTCCAGGCACCAGACCTACGCAATGCCAGGCCAGGAGGAGCAGAGCCTGGCATCTTCCTTTTGCACAGGCCAACGGGCCCAGTCCATGGCAGTTTGGCCACCTCCAAGGATCTTTAAACCTCCAAGCTGGGACCTTATACTTGGATCAGGGTACCTGGATGGCCCTTGCCAAGAAAACATGGCCACCAGACATGCCATGGGGCTGCCATGGGGGAGAGGGGAAATGGCTTCAGGACAGCCGCTTCCATGACCTGCTTGGTGATGCATTGGAGCCTAGATACTCAACGCTGACCCTTCCCTTGCCTGTGCCCAGGCCCCTTCTGGTCATGGGAAGGGGAGGTTGGGTGGGGCCCAGTGCACTAGAGGGTAGGGAGGGGTCTGAGAATCATCCTGGGAGTCTATGGGGCTGATGGGAGGTGGGATCATGCATGAAGAGAGGCCCTGAGCCCCCATGCAGGCTCCCATTGTCCCACTGGACTCCACTTACAAAAGGCAAATTCAAAGACACAAGTAGTAGCCAGGCACGGTGGCTCGTGCTTGTAATCCCAGCACTTTGGGAGGCCGAAGGAGGGTGGATCACCTGAGGTCAGGAGTTTGAGACCAGCCTGGCCAACATGGTGAAACCCTGTCTCTACTAAAAATATAAAACAAATTAACTGGGAGTGGTGGTGGACGCCTGTAATCTCAGCTACTCAGGAGGCTGAGGAAGGAGAATCTCTTGAACCCGGAAGGTGGAGGTTGCAATGAGCCAAGATCACACCACTGCACCCCAGCCTGGGTGACAGAGTGAGACTCCGTCTCAAAAATAAATAAATAAATAAATATAAACATACAAGTATTAAGAATTTCAAGACTTCAACCTCAGAGCACTAGACTCCATGTGCCAGGCCCTTCCGAATACCAGGTTTTTCTACATGTGGGGTCCTGTGTGGCTGTGCAGGTTACTCGGCTGTGAAACCACCACTTTCTCTAGGAAACTCCTTTCTACCTTAGAAAATAATACGTTTTCTTCTCACTTTGAAACCTGAGGCATGCTGGACAACTTCTCTAATTTTCCCCATCCCAGATTTCACCTTTATTTTCATTCATGGCTTAATTCAACCAACAAGCAGTTATTGAGCACCCACTATGACCCAGGCACTGTTTAAGGTGCTGAAGATACAGCCATGAAGAAACATTGATACCCCTGCCCTTACTGCCCCCTTCAAATGGGGCATGACAGTCAGCAACTAATCAGCCACAGGGCATGTCAGCAGTAAGCATTAAGGAGCAGAGCAAAGTGGGAAAGAGGAGCAGGAGTGGGGGCTTACAATTTCAGAAGAGGTGGTGATGAGGGGTGCAGCAGGAAGAGGAGGAGACTAACCATAGCAGGTTACAGTGGAGGTGGGGGTGGAGGGGAAAAGCAAAGGGAATGGGAGACCTGAGGGGGTCGGGGGAGAGGGAAGGGAAGACAGCAGACCAGTGGTGGGCTAGGGGGCTGGGGAGGGGAGCAGGGGTTTGAGCCAAACTGGGAGAAGCAATATGGCAGGACTTGGAAACTGAGGAGACATTTTAAATCTGATCATGAATCCCCTCTCCTTGCTCTTAAGCTAACAAAACCTTGTTTCCAGTTCGTCGCTGAAGCTGGGAACGTCGGGGTATTTGGGCAGTCATGGTAGATTATTAGGGGGCCCCTTTGATGGGGGCGTGGAGAGCAGGTTCCTCCCAAATGGTGTTTCTCCAGCATCACACTGTAAGATCTTTCCAAGACGTTCTGCTAGACACTAGCACTGTACTTACCATTACACAGTTTACATGTTTAAATAATAATGAGTTCAACCCAGCACAAGCCTACTCACAGGCGCTTGAAAAAGGGTCACTGGATTTGAATCCGATTAACCGGCTGTCCTGACCGACAGAACCGCAAGGTGGCGCCATGGCCCTGCTAGAGCGGCAGTCCCACCCTCCCCGACTATCCTGAGCAATTGGGAGTTACTGCGAGAGTCTATGCCGGGCATTTGATAAATGCCTTCTCCCCATTATTTCCTTCAGTCCTTACAATACCCCTGTGAAGTAGGTATCATTCGAATCACATTTTACGCGGGGAAACTGAGACTCAGAGATCACAGCTCCGGAGCTCAGGCTTTTGGCAATAACCCTCCACTGCTTGCCTCCGCAAGAAGCAAAAGTTGGCTTTGTTCCCCAAGTCATCCAGTTTCCCACAGTGGTGGGTTAAGCGTCATAACCCATGGCTTTACCCAAGACATTTGAATTGAAGAGGAAGGTGGACGCAGAGCCAGCATGGTTAGGGCCAGTGGCCTTTCCAGACTTGCGTGCCAGGAGAGATGGGTTAGCGTGGGAGAGGCCAGAGAAGGGGTTTTCACGTGACCCCGGTAGGACCCCCCCACGTCTCTCTCCAGCCTTTGCTCAGCATCATCTATAGCATGGCTTTGCATTTCCTGAAAAGCCCAGGCCAGATGCCCAGTACTCTCAGCCGGTCCAGTGTCCCCCACCCCCTAGAGCCATCTCATTCAGGACTGCCCTCCCCTGAAACGTTTTATGTTTCCAGAAGACCCTCCTCCTTCCAGGGCAAAGCCCTTTCAGTTAGGCAAGCTAGTTCTCTCAGTGACTTAAGATAAGGGTGTCCTCCTAGGCTGGACTTGGGCTGAATGCAAAAGGCGATACAAGGCAGCTGTTTAAAAAAGAATGAAGCAAATTTATAGGCACCAACAAGAAGAGATTATTGCTCATTGTGACTTGGTGGCTGGGAAAATAAGGATCCCTATTAGATTGATGGATTTCACACCAGGGAGGAGGATAGAACCAGCCCTCCCAGAGGGCTGTGCTTGCTGCTGGCTAGCTGATGAGACATGTGGCTTACTTTACCCCTCGCTCAGCCCCAGCCTCAGCCTCCCTCCCTCTACACAGGGAGGACAGAGGTCAGCTGCTGAGGGCCTCCTCCATGAGAAAGGTTGCATTCCGCCCTGCATTCAGAGGGGCACCCTAGCTAACCTCCATGGAGGCACCTTGCTTACATTTCTGACACCACAGCCACAGTGACAGCTCTGGGGCCCTACAGCTCCCCTCGAGCTGCTGAAATCCCAGACAACCAAGGCTGCTCATCCCTTGATGCCCTACGACCACCCAGCCAGGAAACAAATCCCCCCTCCTCCCACTGCCCGGACTCTGAGACAATCTCTGGCCATCTTGATGCAACAGAGTGCTCCATAATCATAGTCACACATTCACAGGAAGTGTTCACAGATGATTCACTCTATTAAAAAACAAAACAAAACAAAACAAGTTAAATTATGAAGTGACAACATCGTTGTAAAAAATTCTAACAATATGGAAAGTATATAGTGAAAATTAAAAGGTAAACATTCCTCACCCATTAGCCTAGTTTCTATCTCTGCTTTCAGAAGTAGCTATTAACACTTTGGTGTTTGGCGGTCTTTTCCAGACTGTGTGTGTGTGTGTGTGTGTGTGTGTGTGTGTGTGTGTGTGTGTGTGTTGCGGGGTGGGGATAGAGTGTCTCTGTGTATGAGGGTCTGTGTGTGTGTCTGAGTGGATCCTTCTGAGTATATGTATTTAAAACACACTTAGGCTGGGTGTAATGGCTCACACCTGTAATCCCAGCACTATGGGAGGCTGAGGTGGGCAGATCACTTGAGCTCAGAAGTTCGAGACCAGCTTAGGCAACACGGTGAAACCCAAAAATGCAAAAAATTAGCTGGGCGTGGTGGTGTGTGCCTGTGGTCCCAGCTACTCAGGGGGCTGAAGTGGAAGGATTGCCTGAGCCTGGGAGGTGGAGGCTGCAGTGAGCTATGATTGCGCCACTGCATTCCAGCCTGGTGACAGAGTGAGACCTTATCTCAAAAACAACAACAACAACAAAAACACACTGGGAAAAATGGGATCTGAATACATGCACTATTCTTTAATTTTTTTTCCAATTAAAAAGAATCCTTTCTTGTTGGTTTAGATAAAGAAACCTTTCTTTTTCAGACAGCTGCCTTGTGTCATCATTTACCTTCATCCCGAGTTCATTCTAGAAGGCAGCTTACCTTGAGTCTTCAGGGAACTAGCCTGCCTAGATCAGCCAGAAAGGTGGAGAGTCAGCTCCTGCCTCAAGAACTCAGGGCCTGGCAGCCGAGGTGGGCACACATCTTTGAAGCCGTTACCTATTCCCACAAAGCAGTTCACCAGCTCCAGTCACAGAATCACTGGTCCCAGCACTATCGTTAAGAATCTCGTGCTTAAGGCCAGGCTCGGGGGCTCATGCCTGTAATCCCAGCACTTTGGGATGCCGAGGCAGGTGGATCACATGAGGTCAGGAGTTCAAGACCAGCCCGGCCAACATGGTGAAACCCTGTGTCTACTAAAAATACAAAAATTAGCCAGGCGTGGGGGTGCATGCCTGTAATCCCAGCTACTCAGGAGGCTGAGGCAAGAGAGTCACTTGAACCTGGGAGATGGAGGTTGCAGTGAGCCAAGATTGCGCCACTGCACTCCAGCTTGACCAACAGAGTGAGACTCTGCCTCAAAAAAAAAAAAAAAACAAAAACCCAGCAACCTTGTGGTTGATTAACTGGGGGAGTGGTCATAACATGAAGAAGACCCCCATTAGGGTGTGGCCCCAAAGCACATGCTGGGGGGACCCCACAGCGGTTCACTGACAGCCTCAGGGCTTGCCAGAAATCTGACCCACACCTCCCCTCCGCTCCCTCTCAGTGCCGTGTTGTCCTGCCTGCTGCCAAGACAGGATCCAGGTGGTCTGTTCTGGGACCCAAACTCTGAACACAGAGAGCTGAGATACCCTGGCTTGGATACTCACAGTTGCCCTGAGCCTGGCTGGCTTGTTTCACCTCTCTGAGCTTCAGTGTCCTCATCTGTGCAATGGGGATGGTAACAATGGCAAAGATCAAGAGGGAATACGCCATAGTCAAGGACCTAGAACAGTACCTACCTATAAAGTTATTCCACTTGGCTTCAGGAGAGATTTAAAGTGGCTTATATGAATACACAGTTATAATAAAATGCATATATTAAAAGTAAGGAGGAAGAAGACAAGCTAGGGTGAAGCCAGGGATCAGTCCAGCATGAGAATTAGACATGATCATACACTTACCGTTGTTGGACCACAAATCTGTCTCTAAGCTTCCTAGTGGCTAAAACAAAAAAGGGCAAATGGATAGTTATCCCCTAGAGGCTTGTAAAATAAAGGCAGTTCACTTGCTCAGGTAATATCGAACCACTCTGGATGCTAAGGTAAGGCTTTTCTGCTTTGCATCCTTAGACAAGGGACAGTGTGGTAGAAGAGCATCCTCCTCTGTGACATCTGTGAAGTGTGTGCCACCCCTTCTCACCTCTACCCTCCATGTAGCCTGCTGACATCACCCCATGCTCAAGTCAGCAAAAGCTATTGTAGCTGGGAGAGTAGTTTTCAAGTATGTTCATGTGTTTCTCTCTTTCTCCATTCTGTATATTTGCCTCTCTCCCCAGTGCCATTTTCAAGAAGAATGCCCTGAGGAGGATTGGGATTGTTACAGCAAGAATGTCAAGAGAAAGAAAAAGTCCTTATGCAGCCAGTGACATCCAAGGCATGGAGGCAAGAGAGTTGAGTCTGCAGCATCTAGAAGTCGAGCTTTGACAAGAGAGAGAAGGGTTTCCTAAATTTGCTGAATTCCACTAACATATCAAGAACCAGGCCTGGCGGGCCAGATCCTGGAGTCTGACATAAGCTAAGGACAATACGCCGCCAGGATGTGCTGCAAGCCAGCACTGCTTCTCTGACTTTAATGTGCACGTGAATCACCTGGGCACCTTGTTAACATACAAGCCCTGGTTCTGCAGGTCCATGGTGGGACTTGAGAGTCTACATTTCTAATAAGCTCTCGGGATACTGATGCAGCTTGTCCGTGGCCCACCATCTAGTGGCAAAGATGTTAAGGATAACAAGGCTAAAATTGAAAGCAATTAGAGCTCCCCTCCAGGCCCAGGAAATTGCGGGAAGAAGACGGGCTGAGGTTGGGGACCTGGGTGGTCACACTCATGGGCTGATCTTCCTACTGCAGGCTAAAGTCCCAAGGTAGAGTACTGGATTGGTGGGGGTTGGGTGGGGTGAGTAGTTGAATAGACTGAGAGAAAAGGCAAACATAGAGTGTTTTGTGCCCTGACCCCCATTTAGAACTTCGTTAGCCTGGAGGAGTGGGGTTGGGAAAGGGGAGGGTGCTCTGCTGGGGACAGGGGAGTATTTGGTTTGACATTCCCAAAGCCCTTGATGCCACATAATGTGGGAGGAACTGGAAGAGACTCATTTTCTTGCATGTTCCCATGGGGGTTTCCACTGAGGATCTGGCTGGGGGCATAGGGTCTACGTGGGTCTTAGGCTTAATGGGAGTCACAACTATACTTTGGGGGTCAGCAGAGTTTTTGAGAGCAGAGGAGGTGTCCAGTGGGTTGTGTAAGCCGGAGGTTACACTCACCAAGGATGTCAACAGCAGATGTCCCCAGGATTTCCAGAGACAGACTGGGCCAGCCCAGCTCATGGACCAGACAGTCACCTAAAGCAGAGAGCTGTGCAAGGACCAGCTGAGGACCCATCCCACCACTCCCTTGAGCAATGCCACGAGGACTTCCAGAGTTCCTCGTGCCACATTACCAAGAGGGCCCAGGAGAAGTGAAGTGGCTCATTAGAGTTGAACTTTGGATTCACTGAATATTTACCCCAGACCAATCAATTGATTAGCCTATCAAATGCTTCTCTCACTAATCATGTAGCGATTGTGGCAATATTAGATTTGTTACAGGTATCAGAAATAATACCTTTGCTCATCTGGGTAGAGAGGGTGCCTTTTTTTTTTTTTCTTTAGCAGACATGCAAAGGTGATCTATAATGCTGCTTAATAAACAGTCCTTACCAGCTGAGCATGGTGGCTTACGCTTGTAATCCCAGCATTTTGGGAGGCCGAGGAGGATGAATCACTTGAGGCCTGGAGTTCGAGACCAGCCTGGCCAACATGGTGAAACCCTGTCTCTACTAAAAACACAAAAATTAGCCGGGCATGGTGGCATACACCTGTAATCCCAGCTACTCGAGAGGCTGAGGCACAGGAATCGCTTGAGCCTGGGAGGCAGAGGTTGCAGTGAGCCGAGTTCACGCCATTGCACTCCAGCCTGAGTGACAGAGCAAGACCCTGTCTCAAAATTAAATAAATTAATAAATGGCCCTCACTGCTGTTGATGAAAATGCATACCCAGCAGCTTCTGGCTGGGATCAGCAAAGACGAAGGGACACAGGGCTGGGGCCACAGACCTGGGGAGGCCTGGGGGTTCAGCTGGAGGCATCCCCAGAAGCTACAATTTGAGCAGAAGTTGGGAAAAGAGGAGATACCCACATTGGTAAAGAGGGAACAGAGAAGGGACATCAGAAGGTTTAGGCAAAGTGTGGGGAAAGTCCCATTTATTTGTCCGAGAGCTTCTGTTGCATGCCTGCCACGGAGCCAGGAACCGGCGAGTCAGAAAGATATTCCCTGCCTCATCAGGCTTGCTCTCCAAGGAGAGGATGAAAGGACGCTGCACACCTCCTGACCTCTGAACAGGAGCACTGCAGGGAGGTGGTTCTGAGAGCCAGGCATTCAAAATAGTCCTGCCAGTCCCCCTACTGCCCTGCCCTCTGGCTGGAGAGTCTGGAGATGGGGATCTGGATGGTCGGAAGACCAAAGCAGTTTATCCCTCACCCCATTCAGATATTTCCCAGGGAGAAGGGGGCAGTCATTTGTATTTAGAAAAAGGTTCCCAGTGAGGGTTCTCTTTCGCCCCTTTCCCCCAGCTTCCCCCAAGCACACACATGCACACCCACCCACCCCCACACAAACACACATGTGTTTGCAAGCTGATGTGTCCAGGGCCTGAAGTTCACGCTGGGGCATGAGGACAGGGGGCATAATTTACTGGGAGCAGGAGGAAGACAAGTTGGAAGACATTTAAAGTCTCTTAGAAGGGATCTGGCTTTATTATTACATATTTTTTCAGTTGCAAATTCACTTTCATCAAGTGCAGCCCCTTATTTTACAATGGGGACCCAGTGGAGGGGAGCAGAGAGGAGGGCTGGCCTGGGCTCACACAGAGCCAGGACTCACTGGGAGCCTGGTGGCCAGGCCTGCTCTCCATAACTCGGAGGCTGCTGGCAGTTCCCCTCCAGCATGCAGGAGAGGGTTAATTATTAATTTTTTTTTTGAGACACATTTTCACTCTGTCACCCAGGCTGGAGTGCAGGGGCACAATCTCAGCTCACTGCAACCTCCACCTCCCAGGTTCAAGCGATTCTCCTGTCTCAGCCTCCTGAGTAGCTGAGATTACAGGCATAAGCCACCACATCCGGCTAATTTTTGTATTATTAGTAGAGGCAGGGTTTCACCATGTTGGCCAGGCTAGTCTTGAACTCCTGACCTCAAGTGGTCCCCCTGCTTCAGCCTCCCAAAGTGCTGGGATTACAGGGTTGAGCCACCGCGCCCAGCCTAATTATTAATTTTTATAACAACACAGAAACGTATCTGTGAACCATGAGCCCCGACCCTTCTTTTCCAATATCCAGCCACTTAATCATGGTTTTAGCTGGGTCAGCTAAAACAGTCCCATCAGCTCAGAAGTGGAAAGCAGAGAAGGCCTTTATCAGCCATTCCTGGGAGCGAAGGCCAAGTTCACTGGGAGCAGCTGGTGGTGTGAGAGCCAATAGTACTCTCTAAGAATCTCAGAGGCCTTTGCATATCAGAGCTGGGCCTCATGCTATTCCCTTTCCTGGCATGAGTCATTTCTTACCTTTGTATTACTTAACTGCAGGTTTCAAAGCACTTTCACAAGACAGGATACCAGATGATTCCCAAACAACACTATAACTAGACTGGGTAGATATTGTTCTCATGGAGAAAATAATGATTCAGAGAGGGAAGTGACCCATCCAAGGTCACACAGACACAAGGACTTCTGTCCTCTGAACGTGACCCTATCCCTGGGCACCTCCCACCTGGAGGAATCCCTGTCTGGGCCATTGTTTTAACACAGGAATATTAATTTAACCCAAGATCCTTGGGTGTGTTTTGGGGTTGTCCATACATCCTCTGAAAGTGGCAACAGCACTTGGGGCATTTGTCTGAGAGTCGGTAGAGTTCATCAGATTCTCTCTGATGCCGAAAAGTAAGGAAAGCAGCTTTCAAATAAGTGGTCCAAAGTCCTATTGCACAATAGTCACCTGCAGCCATGCCCACCTAATGGGGACTCCTTTTATTGGGTTCTGGGGTTTGCAGGGCACAGCCATGGCCCAGAGCTTGATCAGGCCAGGGAGCTTGCTGCCCAGAAATGTTTGGCTGCCCTTGAATATGGAACTGTCTAGGCAGCAGACACCAAGCCAGGAGAGTTCGGTCTGACCAGACACTGTCTTTGGAGAGCATGGGCAGCTTCCTTCCAAGAGGGTGGATATGACTGAGGCAGGTTCAGACATGGCCGCGCCTCTGAATAGCCCTGCCCTCAACTAGAGTCTCACCTGGCACTGCGCCCTTAATTTCTACTCCTTCATCTGTAAACGAGAAACACTAGTACCCATTTCATAGCTCTCCTATACACTAGGGTGAACTGGCCAGAAAATATAATGCAAAAAGTTCCTACTTACAATAGCAAAGCCAAGGAATGAAGTATACAGGAACTGTGCAAAACTCATAACAAAAAATCTGCTGAATGACCCTGAGGGACATTAAATAAAAGGCAAAACACACGACACCAAGAACTCAACACTGTCAAATGCCATTTGCCCAAATGTATAAGTCTTATGCAATTCTAATAAAAATATCTAAGGTTTACCTTTAATGTGACAAAATGAATTCACCTGGAAATAAATTTATGTATGAATAGAATCATAAAATTTCTGGGAGAAAAAGAACAGGGTGGTTCTGCATTCCCAGACAGTAAAATACATTTTAAAGCTTCAGTGGTAAACAAAAAACAAAAAACAGTGTGAAATGGAAAAAGGACAGGCAGCTCAGTGGAAAAGAAGAGAAGGCCCAGGAACAGATCCTATGTATAAAAAGAAATTGGTACTGTATGCTGAATGGGATATTCAAATCAGTGATGGAAAGATTCATTGTTTAATAAATGTTGTTGGA
This sequence comes from Pongo pygmaeus, assembly GCF_028885625.2. Classification (NCBI taxonomy): domain Eukaryota; kingdom Metazoa; phylum Chordata; class Mammalia; order Primates; family Hominidae; genus Pongo; species Pongo pygmaeus. The sequence goes on from NC_072373.2 coordinate 37,747,063, forward strand.
ATAATATGGAAAAACAAAGCCACTAGCCTGGGCAACATGGCAAAATCCCATCTCTACAAAATACACACACACAAACACACATACACACACACAAGAAAAGCTAGCTGGGCGTGGGGGGCACGTGCCTGTGGTTGCAGGTACTTGGGAGGCTGAGGATCACTTGAGCCCAGGGAGGTCAAGACTGCAGTGAGCTGAGATCTCGCCACTGCACTCCAGCCTAGGTGACAGAGTGAGACCCTGTCTTTAAAAAAGAAACAAAAGGAAAGAAAGAAAGAAGAAAGAAAGAAACGAAGGAAGAAAGAAAGAAAGGAAGGAAGGAAGGAAGAAAGGAAGAAGGAAAGAAGGAAACAAAAGAAGGAAAGAAGGTAAGGAAGAAAGAAAGAAAGGAAGGAAAATAAAAATAAAGCTAGATCCCTACCTCATCCCAAGTTAAACTCACAATCTTAGTTTCTTCCTATGTAAGATGGAATAAAAATAGTTCCCTGATCATAATAGCAGGGGTGAAGTAAGATTATGCATAAGAATTTCTTAGCCCAATGTCCAGCTCATAGTCCCCACCCAATAAGTATTACCTCATATTATTATTAGTGTTATGATTAGTCCAGATGAATTATAATCTAAACATCTAATGACAAAATCATAGCACTACTGAAAATTTAGGCAAATACGTCCCTGATCTCAAGATGGCAATGGTTTTCATAGAAGCAAAGGAAGAAACCAGCCAAGGCAGGGTGTACCAACAACCTTAAAATGTCCTTATCCTTTGACCCAGCAACTCTAATTTTATGAAGTTTATCCTAAGTATGTGCTCAGATAAATGTGCAAAGATGTTTGTGCAAAAGTGGCTATTGAATGTTTTTTATAACAGCAAAAAATAGGAACAACTTAAATGTCAAAAAATGAACGGTTAGAAAACTTTTAGGCTGGGCACAGTGGCTCACGCCTGTGATCCCAGCACTTTGGGAGGCTGAGGCAGACAGATCACTTGAGGTCAGGAGTTCAAGACCAGCCTGGCCAACATAGTGAAACCCCGTCTCCACTGAAAATACAAAAATTAGCTGGGCATGGTGGTGGGCCATTGATTGGGAAGAAATACTTAGATAAGAGTGCTAACTATGACCAAAGAAGTATATATTGTATGATATCTTAAACATACGAAAATGTACACCAAAAGGGTTATCTCTGTGTGAGGGAGTAACTTCGTTCTTTTTCTTTATTCTTTCCAAACTCACTATAATAAACTTGCTTATATTACAATTCTACCACATTCAATAGGGATTTTTTTTTCTTTGAGACAGGTTCTTGCCTCGTTGCCCAGGCTGGAGTGCAGTGGCATGATCTTGGCTCACTGCAGCCTTGACCTCCCAGGTTTAATCAAACCTCCCACCTCAGGCTCTCAAGTAGCTGGGACTATGGGCACATGCCACTACGCCGGGCTAATTGTTGTGTTTTTGTTTTGTTTTGTTTTTATCTTTTGTAGAGATGGGGTTTTACCATGTTGCCCATGCTGGTGTCAAATCCCTTATCTACCTGTCTCGGCCTTCCAAAGTGCGGGGATTACAGATGTGAGTCAGCCACCATGTCCAGCCTTAATAGGGATTTTAAAAGTTCATTTTACAATTTTTAAAAATTGAAGTTTGGGCTGAGTGGCTCATGCCTGTAATCTTAGGGGTTTGGAAGGCTGAGGTGGAAAGATTGCTTGAGGCCAGAAGTTTGAGGCCAAAGTGAGCTATGATCTTGTCACTGCACTCCAGCCTGGGCAACAGAACAAGACCTTGTCTCTAAAAAAAAAAAAAAAAAAGTAAAAATTGGTGTATTTCCAATTTTTTGTGCATTTAAAAGTCAATTATTGAACAGAGGTTTTCCAAAAGATACTCCTTTTTTTTGAGTCAGAATCTCACTGGAGTGCAGTGGCACAGTCTCAGCTCACTGTAACCTCGGCCTCCTGGGTTCAAGCAATTCCCCTGCCTCAGCCTCCCGAGTAACTGGGACTACAGGAGAGTGCCACCACACCCAGTTAATTTTTTTTTTTTTTTTTTTTAGTAGAGACAGAGTTTCGCCACGTTGGCCAGGCTGGTCTTGAACTCCCAACCTCAGGTAATCCACCCACCTCAGCCTTCCAAAGTCCTAGGATTACAGGTGTGAGCCACCGCACCTGGCCTACAAAAGATACTTCTCATCTTTGTTTCTCAAATTAGGGTAAATCTGTGGCATCTGCTAATAGGTCATCACAAGAACACGTACACAATTTACTTGACTAATCCTCCCTTAGACGTTACTTTTATATGAAAACAAATCCAAATGAATTATAAGATAAATATGAAATGCTTATGGTCTCTTTTTCCAGATAGAGCAAGAGACCAGGCAGCCATCGACCCCCAGATGGCGACTGCTTCCGGCAGGTCCCTGTCCATGAGCTCTGCCTTAGCTGCTTTGGAGAGGAGGAGGGGCCTGGTGCAAGCCCACGGCACTGCAGTGACATTTGTTCCCACACCCGGGGAAGTGGCCGGTGGAGCCTTATGTTTTCTTGAAAGTTCAAAGTCTCAGGTGTCACAAGTCCTCTCAGCCAAAGATTCCTCAGGTGGAGCCTTGCTTCCCAGAAGCCTCCAAAACAAACAGCAATAAGTAAATGAGACCCGAGAAGTTGGCAGGCAGCCAGCTTGGGGGCAGGATGCAGGGCTGGGGTGGCGGGAGTGTGGAAGAGGCTGAGGGCTCCCAGCACACCGGCCTACTGGGGCAGCAGCTCCTTTCCAAGGACTCATGCTTTCCTCAGCAGCCGGTGCCTCTGGGCAGGACAAGGTGCACAAAATGGGAATGCAGGCTGCCTGAGTGAAACTTGGCTGGGTCTGGGAGCAGGCTGGGCTGGCAGGAATGCTGTGAAGCTGGCAAATTCTGTGCAGGGTGAGGCAGGGCTCATACCAGCTGCCCGCACAATGCCAAGGCCTAGGGTGCTGACTGTGGGTCATCTCACCACGGCAACCTGTGTCCCAGGCTGCTCAGGAAACAGACGCAGGGGCCGATCCTTGGCGTGTCTCGCACTTTCTGGGCCTCTGAGTCCACGGGTGTTAGCCCACACCAAAGAAAGAGGCTCACCACTCAGAGGCGTGTCGGGGCAGTGAACTTCCCACAAGCTCTCCGTGCTCTCACCATGGGCTGCAGCCTTGACCTTGGCTTTGTTTATGAGGGAGATGGTGAGGAAAGCCTTCCAGCAGGGGGGATGTGTGGGGGAGGTCACAGGACAGCCAGCATTCATGCAGCTTTTACTCCAGGTCAGACCCTATAATAGCTGCAGACATGCATTTTCTCACATTTCTCTTCACAGTTGCTGGATTATCTCCATTTCACAGGTGAGGAAACTGAGGCTTGGAAACAATCAGTGGAGATAGAGGAAGGTCACACAGCTAGTGAATTGTTAGCTGGGGGTGGACGGATACACACCCACATCCACCAGGCTCCTGAGCTAGGCGCTTCCACTGCCCCAGCCCTGTGTCATTATGGAGCCCACCTCTAGGTCCAGCCACTGCCACCCTCCAGGCCCTTCTCAGCCCATAGCCCCCCTGTGCTCCCCTGCCTTGCATCCTTGATCAAGTCCCCAGGGATCTGCCCAGTTTCCTCTCTTTGAGAAAGCTGTCACTCCCCTCTCTGGCTAGGACATGGCTGAAGGTGGAGTGCTGACCTCCCCTCCTCTTCCTCCAACACAGGCTCATGGGCCTCTCCTCCCTGCTTCCCTGGGTTGGTTTTCCTCTGGAAAATCAGGTAAGTGATCACCAAAATAGCAAGCATGAGTTTACAAAGGTTCTAGAACCAAGCTGAGCCCTCATACCCACTCCCTGGTTGGTGGTCCCTGACTGCCTCTGAGAAGGACATTGGAAGCCCAGGTGGAATCTGAACTCTACATTTATTTCTGAGAGTTTAGAGTTTACTAAGACCCCCACTTTTACCCCCACCCAATTCTTTCCTTCCCCTAGCCCCTTTCTCTGGTCTCTTTTGGTGGCCACAGGTAGTGAAGGTAGGAGGGCTCACACTTTCTTGGGTGGACTGTTTGCTTCTCTGTGTTTTCCGTTCCATCCTGCCCCAGCCTCCCCCTGTTCCCAAGGAAGCCAAAAATGGGGCATTAGATTGGCGTGTTTCAGTCTTCTATCTTCGCATGAGCAATGCCCAGACCCTAATTGACCCTAGAGATGAAAGCTGTCTCAGGATCCACCTGGGAGACCATACCTTAAAAACATGGAAGAGTGGGGCCTACTGATTTTGTTTTCTAAGCTAAGTCAAAAGTTCGAAACAATAAATCTTTCTCTATGCAGGAGGAGCAGTGCTATTAGCTCATGGCTGCTGAGCCCATTGGATTTCACCCACAGCTGTGTGTGGGTCAGCAAGGTGGCAGCTTAGAGATGCAAAAGTGGGAAGGGGTCTGGGCATGGTGGCTCACATCTGCCATCCCAACACTTTGGGAGGCCAAGGCAGGAGGAATTTGAGACCAGCCTGGGCAGCATAGTGAGACCCCATCTCTACAAAATTTTTTTTTTTTTTTAACTAAAAACCAAGTGAGAAGGGAAACTATTTCACAGAGTTGTCGAGTGAATTCACTGGACAACACTTATGCCATTCCTGGTACATAGAAAGCACCACATACATGTTAGCTGTGATTATGCTGTGGATATGACTCTTTGGGGCCCCGACACTCACTGAACAATATGAAAATATTCCATTTTCTGTACGTCACTTTCCTCTTTATGTCCATAAATGTCCTTCCACCATGTGGCTGCGCTGGAGTATCTCTGAATCTGCTGTGATTTGGGGGCTGCCTGATTGTTCATTGCTCAATTAAACTCCTTTAAATTTAATTTGGCTGAAGTTTTTCTTTTAACAATGCAAAGTGCCGTATGGGTTGACTCGGGGATCAAACCCAGCCCAGGCCTCCCTGGGGAGGTAATGCTGAAGCAGAGTCTCAGGATGAGAAGGATTAGGCAACTTTGGGCATTTTCCAAGAGCTTGGTTGGGCTAAAGGGTTGGCCTTGGTTAGGAGGGTAGACCATTCAAATATACCTCAATGGATAAATGGATTTTAAAAATGTGGTATATACATACAATGCAATATTATTCAGCCTTAAAAAATCCTGACATTTTCGGCAATATGGATGAACCTGGAGGACATTATGTTAAGTGAAATAAGCCAGATACAGAAAAACAAATACTGTATGATGTCACTTATATGTGAAATCTAAAAAAGTTGAACTCATAGAAGCAGAGAGTAGAATTGCTGTTGCCAGGGGCTCAGGGGAGGGAAAATGGGGACATGTTGGTCAAAGGGTACAAAGTTTCAGTTACGCAATATGAATAAGTTGTGGAGATCCAATGTATAGCGTGGGGACTATAGTTAACAATTCTGTATTATATACTGGAAATTTGCCAAGAGGATAATTTTTTTTTTTTTTTTTTTTTTGAGATGGAGTCTCACTCTGTCATCAGGCTGGAGTGCAGTGGCGTGATCTCAGCTCACTGCAACCTCCGCCTCCCCAGTTCAAGCGATTCTCCTGGCTCAGCCTTCCGAGTAGCTAGGACTACAGGCACGCGCCACCACGCCAAGCTAATTTTTGTATTTTTAGTAGAGGTGGGGTTTCACCATGTTGGCCAGGATGGTCTCAATCTCTTGACCTCGTGATTCGCCTGCCTCAGCCTCCCAAAGTGCTGGGATTATAGGCATGAGCCACCATGCCTGGCTGAGGATAGATCTTAAGTGTTCTCATCTCTCACACACACAAAGAAGAAAATAGTGACTGTGTGAGGTGATGGATATGTGAATTAGCTTGATGGTAGTGATCATGTCATAATGTGTACATATATCAAAACATCAAGTTGTACTTAAATATACACAATTTTTATTTGTCAGTTATATCCCAATAAAGCTGTTTTTGTTTTTTGTTTTTAAAAAAAGAGTTCAAAGTTCTAATACCTAAATTACTTTTCCAGGCCTGGTTAATTCCCATTCTCTTGCCAGTGACTTTTAGTAGAAAGAAGGACAGTCTCCCCTCTCCCTTCCCAATCCTACCCTCCACCCTAGCCCTTGTCCCAATAGAGCAGCTTTGATGAGTTCTGCTATGAAGTGCCCAGTGGTCAATAAGCACCAAGAATCCTGACCCAGCCAGGCATTATCTCCCGGCAGGCTTGCTTTTCACCAAGGCCTCCTGGTACTCACATGTTGAAGTTATTTTATCTTGCCTTCAAAGCTTGTAGTGATCAGAGGTATTAAACTCTGGAGCCAACAGCTAATATTTGTTGAGCAAGATCTCAAGCAATCTTTGTAGCAGCCCTGTGAGAGAGGTTCCCCCGCTATCAGCCTGATTTACAGAACAGAAAAGTCACTTGCCTGAGATTACACAGCAAGCCGAGAGGCTGAGATTCAGATTCATACATCTGACTCCAGAGTGCTTGGGTTTAACCCCCGAGCTCCTGTCTCTTGGCAGACCCCGTGGATCAGTCCGCTAAAGTTGACCCGAGGAATTTCCCTCCTTCACCTCTGAGCTTATATCCAATCCTCACCCTTCAAGTTTTCATCACTTCTGGGATATTTCCCTTTAGAGGCAGCTGATTCACAGACCCATGGAATCAGAAGTTTAAATTTTACTGACAGATCAATTAGTCCCCAAGGGAGGATGTAGAGTCCTGCCTTGCAAGAAACCCCAAGGACCAGCAGGTCTCTCTGCTTCAGTGCCCCCGGGCCCCTTGTCAGCCATGGCCAGGGTTGAGGCAGGCAGAAACCAGCCTGAGAAAAGCATGGAAAGCAATGTCCAGAGCCATGATCAGGGGTGGGTCCGGCGGGCTGCTTCCTGGCGTGCTGATCTACGCTGGGGCTCAAACATCGCTGGAGCGAGTGTGGAACCAGATAACTCAGTTTCTATGCACATCTCCTCTCAACTGTGATGTGAAACTTGGTCTAGCTTCTGCCAAAGAAAACACAGCCATTGAGTAGGAATAAAATTTGTCCCTGGTCCACTCATTTCTATTGAAAATGTTCTCACAGGCTGCCTGGTACAACTTTTCCCAAAGTGGGCTGTGCCATGACAGGAGCTGTTTCCAGGGAATAAGTGGTTTATTCACTGAATTTAAAACACTTTGAGAGGCTGGGCGTTGTGGCTCACGCCTATAATCCCAGCACTTTGGGAGGCCGAAGTGGATGGATCACGAGGTCTGGAGTTCGAGACCAGCCTGACCAATATGGTGAAGCCCCGTCTCTACTAAAAACACAAAATTTAGCCGGGCGTGGTGGTGCATGCCTGTAATTCCAGCTACTCAGGAGGTTGAGGCAGGAGAATCGCTTGAACCCGGGAGGCGGAGGTTGCTGTGAGCCGAGATCACGCCACTGCACTCCAGCCTGGGTGACAGAGTGAGACTATGTCTCAAAAACAAAACAAAACAAAAACAAAAACACTTTGATGGGTTGAGTTCCGTGGCTAATGCCTGTAATCCCCACACTTTGGGACACCAAGGCGGGAGGATTGCTTGAGGCCAGTTTGAGACCAGCCTGGGCAACATAGGAACACCCGGTGTGGTGTTATGAAATAGATTGGTTTTCATCCAAGAGGGTTCCTGGCTCATAACTCCCATAGCCCTTGTTTCAGTCTTTTGTTAGAATGTTGGGTGCATTAGGCCTCAGGGGCAGCCTCTGACCTTCTCCCACACTCTTTTCACTCTAACATTCCCTAGCCTTTCTGATTGTGGATTTTACGACTCTCCCATGAGAGGGTCCCACCCTATGCCCTGGGGGAAAGAATGCTGATGTCAAGAAGCTTCCATAAAAGCTCAAGAGGACAGGGTTCAGGGAGCTTCCATCCGGATAGCTGAACACAGGGAGGTTCCTGGAGTGTAGTGCCCAGGGAGGGCATGGCAGCTCCACATCCCCTCCCTGATACCCCGCCTTACATACCTCTTCGTCTGTATCCTCTGCAATATCCTTTGTAATAAACCAGTAATGTAATAAGTGTTTCCCTGAGTTCTGTGAGCTGCTCCAGCAAATTAATTACACCCAAAGAGGGGGCCATGGGAACTCGAACTTGAAGCTGGTCAGTCAAAAGCTCTGGAGGCCTGGACTTGCAACTAGTTTGTGGGGTGGGGCGAGGGGGCAGTCTTGGGAGTCTGAGCCCTCAACTTGTGGGGCCTGACACTGTCTCCGGATAGATTGTGTTGGGACTGAATTAGAGGACACCCAGCTGGGGTCTGCTGCTTGGTGTGTGGGGGAAAAACCCCCCACATTTGGTCACAGAAGTCTTCTGTGTTGATGATTGTTGTAGTGTGACAGTTGATGAAAAACACAGAGAGAGCTTTCACTATGCACCCTGTCTCTACAAAAAAAAAAAAAAATTAGCTGGGCATGGTGACATGCACCTGTACTCCCAGCTCCTCAGGAGGGTGAGGCAGGAGGATCGCTCTAGTCCAGGAATTGGAGACTGCCATGAGCTATGATTGCACCATTGGTGAAGGCTGGGTGACAGAGCGAGACTCTGTCTCTAAAAAAAAAAATTAAGGCCAGGCACAGTGGCTCACGCCTGTAATCCCAGCATTTTGGGAGGCTAAGGCAGGCGGATCACCTGAGGTCAGGAGGCGGAGACCAGTCTGGCCAGCATGGTGAAACCCCGTCTCTCCTAAAAATACAAAAATTAGCCGGACGCAGTGGTGCATGCCTGTAGTCCCAGCTACTGGGGAGGCTGAGGCTGGAGAATCACTTGAACCCAGGAGGTGGAGGTTGTAGTGAGCCGAGATTGTGCCACTGTGCTCCAGCCTGGGTGACAAAGCAAGACTCCATCTTAAAAAAAAAAGAAAAAAGAAATCAAAACCACTTCGATGTATCTCCTCTTGTTAGCAGTGTTGGTTGTGTACTGCATTAGCCAAGGGAGGGCTAGGCTGCGGTAATAAAGAGATCCAATACTGATGTAGGGCAGGGACCAGCAAACTTTCTGTAAAGGGACAGAGAGTAAATAGTTTAGGTTTCGCAGGTCATATCTTCTCTGCTTCAACTGCTCCACTCGGTCCTTGTAGAGTGAAGGTAGTCATGGACAATATGTAGATGAGTGATTCTGGATGTTTTCCAATAAAATACTATTTACAAAAATAGGCAGCACAAGTGTTTGCTTACCCCTGCTGCAGCTTAAAGATGATAATTTCTCTTCTATGTAACAATGGTGGAGTGAGTGGCCCTAGTTTTGGGCACAGTTGTTTAGGGATCCAGGTCCCTTCCACTGCAAAGGAGGCTGAGAGATGTGGTCTGGTTGTGTGTCCAGGAAGAGGGAAGAACAGATGTTGGCAGATGGCCCACAGTCTCTGCTTCCCCACCAGCTTCCATTGTCCCTGCCCCTTCTCACTGCCTCCTTTTTTTGTGTGGGTGTCCACTCTGCCCCACTCCCCCATCCTTATGCTCCTCTGCCTCCCCCTAGAGCCCCTGTCCCAGATAGTGCATGGGAGGTTGACTCTACTCCTCTTTTTTTTTTTTTTTTTTTTTGAGATGGAGTCTTGCAGTGTCCTGGGCTGGAGTGCAGTGGCGTGATCTTGGCTCACTGCAACCTCTGCCTCCCGGGTTCAAGTGAGTCTCCTGCCTCAGCCTCCTGAGTAGCTGGGATTACAGGAGGCTGCCACCACACCCAGCTGATTTTTTGTATTTTAGTAGAGACAGGGTTTCACTATGTTGGCCAGGCTGGTCTTGAACTCCTGACCTTGTAATTCACCCACCTCGGCCTCCCAAAGTGCCGGGATTACAGGCATGAGCCACCGCGCCCAGCCGACTCTACTCCTCCTTTGGGGTTGGCCTGATGGGTCTAAAGGTCAATGCAGGCCTTTTGTTACAGTGACTGGGGCAGGCACCTGGGCCTGAGCCCAGCAGGGCAGAGCATGCTTCCTGGCCACAGGGATGATTCAGGAGTGAGAGAATGTGACCCTAATGAGAGGACTGGTTTGTTAGTAGTATCTGGAAAAGAAGCGTCCTTTCCCTTGAAAGAGAGTCTTTCTCTTCAGGGGGATGTGGTGGCAATTCTGTGGCTACTATAGCCATTTTAAAAAAAATTGCCGTAACATATTTATAACATAAAATTTATCATTTAACCTCTTTGTTTTTTTGAGATAGGGTCTCACCATGTTGCCCAAGCTGGTCTTGAACTCCTGGCACAAGCGATCCTCCTGCCTCAGCCTCTGGAGTAGCAGGGACTACAGGCGCACACCACCACACCTGGCCATATACATCACATGTTGTTTATACATTCGTCTATTGATGGACATGGGCATCGCCTCCACCTTTTAAGGCTGGTCACTGCCGCCTAAATTCTGTTTAATTCTGTTTTTAATTTTAATTCTGCTCCTCTGAGATGAGCCAGCTTGTGCATGATGCAAGGCTTGAAGGAAAACACGGCTGCATGGATCACTGGGCCACTGGACTGAGCTGCTTCGAAGCTGGCAATCCAGGAACCTCTGGATTTGTGGATCTGTGAAGCAATGAGTTTCTTCATTGTTAAATTGAGGTTTAGGTCTCTTACAGCTATGAGCCGCGTAGATGATGCATCTTCCGAGAAGTTGCCTAGTTTCAAAAATTACAGAAGAAAACAAAAATGAACAGAACCACAGAAAAGTGGAAATTATTTTGCTGATGTGAATGCTGGAAAAAAAATTAAAGTATGTTTTGCAGCAATTTTAAAGCTATATTTTGTAATTCTATCTATGCGAGTTACTTCTTTCCTGATGTATGTGAGTGACTAATCTTATGAGTGAAGGAAAAACAGAAAAGAAAGACAAATTTGATTAGGTTAAAATGTTTTGTTATACCCAATGTATGTCATAAATCCCTTATTTTGACCTTTAAAGAAAGACTTTTATTGGCCAGGCACAGTGGCTCACGCCTGTGATCCCAGCACTTTGGGAGGCTGAGGCGGGTGGATCATGAGGTCAGCAGTTCGAGACCAGCCTGACCAAAATGGTAAAACGCCGTCTCTACTAAAAATACAAAAATTAGCCGGGTGTGGTGGCAGGCACCTGTAATCCCAGCTACTCGGAAGGCTAAGGCAGGAGAATCGCTTGAACCTGGGAGGCGGAGGTTGTAGTGAGCCGAGATTGCGCCATTGCACTCCATTCTGGGGGACAAGAGCCAGACTTCGCTTCCAAAAAAAAGAAAAGAAAGGAAAAATCGGGTTTCCATATACTGACTCTGAATAAATGCTATGTGGATATGCAGAGATGGAGAACCAAATTATAAGCCTCCCCAGGGCTCTCACATGTCCCCATCTGCCTCAGCTGATGGATGAGCTAGAGGCTGGTATGTGGAAGTCCTCCTCCGAGCTATGGCAAAATTTGGTAGAAAATGCCCTGAACTGAATGGCAACTCTGGGGATCTTCCCCGGCTGAATGACTCTGGGACTATCTAACAACTCTGGGCCTCTGTTTCCTCATCTGTATGATGGGTTTCTTAATACCTACCCTATCTACTCTGCGGTGTTGGTAGCGAATGAGAAAAGACTTTGAAACTGAAAAGGACTGTGCAGATTTAAGGTTCCTGGGGGCAAAATATTAACCCATTCTTTTATGCAAGTTCAGCAGCCTGGGGGAGGGTGGTAATCACTCTCACAAAAAGCTAGGCCAGCCTTCTTATAGTTATTATTTATTTTGAGACAGTCTTGCTCCGTCACCCAGGCCAGAGTGCAGTGGTGTGGTGCCATCCTAGCTCACTGCAGCCTCGACTTCCTGGGCTCAAGTGACTCTCCCAGCTCAGCCTCCCTGCTCCTAAAAGCTAGGACCACAGGCATGTGACCTCGCCTGGGTAATTTTTAAATTTTTTGTAGGGATGGGGTTTCACTGTGTTGCCCAGGCTGGTCTCGAACTCTTGAGGCCAGCCCTATTGACTACAGTATGGAAGCCCAGGCTGCTAGGTCCGGCAGTGGTCGAGCACCCTGGAAATGGGCTCCTGAATGCCTGTGGCAGCAGCTAATCGTGCATGTGTCTTCAGGGAGGAAGATACGGATTTCTTTCCCTTGATTCCGCTTATAAAGAGCTGGATTCTGACGCTGGGGCTTGCACACTCACAGACATTTCAGCTCCTACGGCTACCATGGGAAATGCGATCCTCATCTGACAGTGAAGTAACTGAGGCTCAGACAGTATACATACTCAGGATCACAAAGCTTGTCAGTGTCAGAGCCCAGATTTCAACCAAGAATCCTTGTCTTGGTCTCCAGAGTTCTCCGCAATCTTCCATGCCGCCTTTGTCTCCAAGCTTTGGGCTCTTGCTCCTGCCACGTTCCTAGATCTCTGAGGGTTTCCTCCCTCTGCTCTCCAGCCTGTGGCCCTGGGCATTTTGGGGTGGGAGTTGGGTAGCCAGGAGAAGAGCAGATCCTTATGAGTAGAGACAAGGCTTTCCAGGGACAAGTGTTGGCAGCCCTGGGGGCCACGCTGCCTGTGGTCTTGCCGCCTCACTCTCCCCCTGCCATGGGAGCTGCCCATGGAATAAACATTGACACTGGAGAGGTTGACGTAATGACAGTTTTTTAGTGAAATAGTTTTCCATTTATTGATGTCAGAGGAAGTCTCCCCTGGAGATATGTGTGTAGGTGGGAAAGGGACCCAGAAGTAAGAGCTACCCATCTTCTATGGGTCCAGTGGATCACAAAGCCCTTGGCTCCAAGGGCAGGGGCACTACCCCATTCACTCAAGTGTCCAGAGCCTGCTGCACAGGACATTCACTCAAGTGTCCAGAGGGCCTGCTGCACAGATGGCACTCAATACGTATGTGTTAAATGAGTGAATGAATGAATGATGACTGCCGTGAAGGATCGTCCCATCTGCCTCACTTCCCGTGCACTCCGCATCTCCCAGCTCTTGCATTCTCCTGCTCACAGTCTCTCCTACATCTCCTTCTGGCTCTAGTCTCCACCCACTGACCTCCTGACCTGTCTGAGTTCATCTCTTCATCTCCCTCCTCCTGCCCCTCCCTATGTGCTGCCGAGGCACTAAGGGATGCGTTATAGGTATGGTTTTAGTTAATCCATGCAGGCTGACATTCCCCAATCCACAGTTGACAAAGCTGGGACCTGATGAGGCCAGGTGGCTCACCCAAGTTTCACACGTAGGAAGTGGCTGGGTTGAGACACCAGCTCCCAATGGCTGAGCTCTGCACCTTCTGAACCCAACTGCACAGTCTGTGGAGCCCTTCCCCCAGAGACAGCTTCCCCTGGAAGCTTCCCAAGACAGAGGTGAGGGGAACAGCCCAAGCTTCCCAAGCATGCTGCCAACACTGAGCGTTCTCCAGCCAGGCACAGGCCTGTGGCCTTGGCTGCATTCCCCGTGTGGGTAGAGAGGAGCTGCGGGGCTGAGTGAGCTGCCAGCGGAGACCTTCTCTCCTGCCCAGCCACAGATACGGGCCCGTGCCTCGGAGCACAGTCCGACGAAGGCTGCCCCCTCACTGTCTTCCTCTGAGACCAGGCCACGTGGCTCCCTCTGGGTGGGGTGGGAGAGATGGCTTTCAGAGAACCCCCTCTGACGCATGACTCTGCAGCAGGAGGGGAAAAAATCCCAGGCTTGTAACAGAGCCTGTGGTTTCTTAGGGAAAACCACAGAAAACTCACAGCTTGGGATGGTAAACCCACAATCCCCACTGCACAGGGTGTGGCCCAAGGGTACCTCAGCTGCCAGTACCTATGTTAGCACAAGACTCCACTGGCAGCAACTTCTGCTTGCAGCCATTAGCGCTTTTGTCTGGCAGTGCCCCCTGCACAGGGTGGCTGTGCTGTTGGTGGCCCTTGCCGAGGGGAATTCCATGGGAGGAGGAACAGGAAGGCGATGTCGGGCAGCCTCCTTTAGCCTCTACTGACCAGCAGCCAGGTCGGTGATGTGGGGGGGCTATGGTAGCTTTGATCCCACCGCAGCCTGGAGTAGCTCCTCCAACCTTGACTCTTGGCTCACCCCTACTCACAGCCTTCCCATCCTAGCCTGGTGGGTGCCCTGTCCTTTCTAGGCCTCTGCAGCCACCAGCCTGGCTGCAGGTGGCAGAGCTGCCACCATGAATTTCCAAGCCTTGAAAGCACACCGCGCTTAGATGCATTGCTTGGCAGTGGCCTTTCTGAGCAAGGCCCCGGGGGACTGTGTGGAGCTTGGGCGAGAATGTGGTTGTAGAGCTGTACGTGGGGCACTATCGGTGGTTTCTGTGGTGGGCCCGCACAGAAACCTCTGTTGTGCTTTTCCCCGAAGCCAACAATGTGCCCCAGCTATTAGCTCACTGGACAGTCTCCAGGAACTGGTCCCAGTGCTGCTTCCTCCCATAAAACAAAGCTATAAGCTATTGTTCCTGCCCTCCTCTGTCCACAGGCCCCACTGCCTACAGCAGGCGTGTCTGCCAAGGCCAAGGTCAAAATTTGCCAATGAGCTCAGCAGCGGAAATTCAGTAGGCTGCACTGTTACCTCCTCTCTCTCCATCAGGGCATTGGAGGTCATTCCTCTCATTTTTTTTTTTTTAATTTATTTGAGATAGAGTCTTGTTCTGTTTCCCAGGCTAGAGTGCAGTGGCATGATCTTGGCTCACTGCAGCCTCAACCTCCTGGGCTCAAGCAATCCTCCCACTTCAGCCTCCCGAGTAGCTGGGACTACCGGTGTACACCACCATGCCCAGCTAATTTTTGTAGAGATGAGGTTTCTCCATGCTGCCCAGGCTGATCTCGAACTCCTAGGCTCAAGTAATCCTTCTATCTTGGCCTCCCGAAGTACTGGGATTACAGAGGTTAGCCACAATGCCTAGCCCCTCCCTTTCCCTTGCCCATCTCAGTTACAAGGAGCCTTGGCCGTGGGAGACAGACCAAAAGTCAAGGGTTTGATGCTGACTTCCATTTTATGTGTGTGTGTCTTCCCAGGGCTTCCTGGCCTCTGCCTCGACATCCCAACCCAGGAGTAAGGACAGTCACTAAGGTGTTGGGACAAGGGTCTGCCTGCTGTCTCCGCTTAGCCTCCTCTGCTTCTCTTCTCGACATTGGCTGTCTCTCTGGGGTTAGGAAAGGATGAGAGGAGGTAGAGGATGAGGCCGGGGTCCATACTTATGGGTGAGAGTTGCCTCCTCTGATTTGGAGTCACAGGCAGTAGCCACAAACCAGTCAGCCCTGTCGCAAGGAAGATCACGAAAAAGCACAAAGGGCTTAGTTCACAGCTCCCTTTCCTGTTGGGGCCAGAGAACCTGCCTCCTGCCTCTGGATCTGCCAGCGAGTGCTTAGACCAGTGTAGATAACTTCCTTTCTTGTCACCCCTACCCCTGCACCCCGAAAGTCTCCTGAATTGGAGTGGGGGAATCAGTATGAAAGAAGCTGGGTCTGACCGGGCCTAGGAATAACAATCTGGGAGTGTGACAGGCTGTTCTGGAAGAAAGGGAGTTTCTTTCCCTCTTCCCACTCTTTCAACAGCCTGGCTCTAGTGGCAACATGTATCAGGGAATTACTATTATTATTTCCATTTGGGATATAATTATAGTAGCTCTGAGAGCAAAGGCTTACACCCTTGGCACTGCTGGGGAACGTCGGCATGTAAGTACATCACAGAGTCATCTTATCTCACCCCCTCCACTCTCTTCTCCTTGCCCTCCAGCCACGCTCCACCCCCACAGACATTTATGGGACTTCTCTGGCTCTGGGCCAGGAAGATCATTTTGACTCCCTCCCCACTCCCCAATGCCTCTGGAGGGCCCCCCTTTTAGCTGCATCCTTCACTGGGTCCAAACCCAGCAATCCCTTGTTTGGAGTCTGGGCAGCTGAGATCACTGGTCTAGAAGAGCCTTGCTCTGGATTCTCAGCTGGGGTGGGGTGGGGGTACACAGAGCCCTGGCAGCCAAAGGAACAGGGTCAATGGCTGGGCAGGTTGAGGAGGTACGGGGACCTGGGTGTGCAGGGGGCTTTGGAGTCAGTTCTCCGACTGGGGTTGCTTCTGGAAACTCTCCAGCTCCACGGTAGCCCGGGGCTGAGGGGGGCAACCTCAGCGATGTTGACCGGGCACGGAGAGGGTCTTGGGGCTGGCCTGTGGCTAGGAAGCCTGGCTGCTGGGTCCTCTAGGAGCTGCCCAGTGCAGAGGTGAGGCGGCTTGGTCACATGCTGGCTTCTTGGCCATTAGTTGTGGATGCAGTGTGTGGCACCGGGGCTGTGGAGATAAGCTGAGAGCCTCCCCGTCCCGGGGGCCCCCTGCAGTGGCGATACTGTAGCCTTGTTATCCTTCCGGAGGTGGTAACTCATGAGAGAGGCAGTGTGGGGAGAGTGCCTGGAGCCCTCTATCTACAGGAACACATCCCAGTAATGCCTGCTGCCTATGAAAAGCCTGTGAAACCCGTTGAGAAGGATAGCCGGTGGCCACACGACTCCCTCCAGGATTCTGAAGGTGTGAGAATGGGCACAGCGCATGGTCTCCCCATCATCTACTCCCCTTCTTCCCAAATTCTCTTATGACAAAGCCATTTGAGATTTATGTCCTTGGCCATCCTCTTCTTTCCATTTGGTGCATTTCTTTTTTTTTAATTTTTTTTAATTTAATTTAATTTAATTTTATTTTATTTTTTGAGACAGGTTCCCTGGCTGGAGTGCAGTGGCACAATCTTGGCTCACTGCAGCCTCTGTCTCCCAGGTTCAAGTGATTCTCGTGCCTCAGCCTCCCAAGTAGCTGGGATTGCAGGTGTGTGCCACCATGCCCGGCTAATTTTTGTATTTTCTGTAGAGACGGGGTTTCACTATGTCGGCCAGGCTGGTCTCGAATTGCTGATCTCAAATGATCTGCCTGCCTCGGCCTCCCAAAGGGCTGGGGTTGCAGGCGTGAGCAACCATGCCTGGCCTAATTTTTATTTTTTAACTTTTGTGGGTACATAGTTGGTGTATATATTTATGGGGTATATGATAAATTTTGATCCAGGCATACATGTGTAATAATCACAGGGTAGATGGGGATGCATCCCCTCGCGTTTATCCTTTGTGTTACAAACAAGCCAATTATACGCTTTTAGTTATTTTAAAATCTACAGTTAAATTCTTATTGACTATAGTCACCCTGTTGTGCTATCAAATACTAGATTTTATTCATTCTTTCTACTATTTTGTGCCCATTGAGAGTACTTCTGCTTAATCAAATCATTCAGAAGGTTCAGATCATCATAGGGTAGAGATTGCTTATAGGTATGGGATGACATAACCTTGAAGGATGGCCTGAGTTGCTAGGGCAGAAAGTTGCCGTTGGATTTTGGTAAGCCATCTTCCCTTTTTCACCATTCAGAGAATCTACAAAGAATCATGTAAGGAAATCAAGTGCTAGAGTAGTCACCCATGAAAGGCAGGACACACCTACAAAGTCTAAGATTTGCTCTCTTTATCCTCTATGTATGTTTCTGACTTTTTCCCATCCCTTTTCTCAACACTCACCCTTCTGTGTTCTGGGGTGTTAAGTGACAGGTTTACCCACGGGCAGGGTATGCAGAGGGGGCCATAGGAGGGAGATGGCCATCTGTGCGTGATGACCAGGTATGAGGTGGAGCACAGGCTAGAATGGTGAGTTCTGCCTAGGGTGGAGTGGAGTATTAGAGGAAGCTCCTGAAAGGAGGAGAAGTTCCCCCAGTGGACAAGTTGAAGAGGGTACTCTGGGCCCAGGCAGAGATGCCAGAAGAAATACAGAATGCCCAGTTAAATTTAAACTTCAGATGAACAGTAAAACAATTTTAGTACGTGTCTCAAATATTGCATGAGACATGCTTATACTAAAAAGGTGCTCATCATTTATCTGAAATTTAAATTTAACTGGACATTCTGCATTTTGATTTGCTAAATCTGGCAATCCTAGATCCAGGAAACAGCAAGAGCGAAAACAGAAATGGCATTTGTGGGAAGGAGGAGTGGTTCCACCGGGCCTTGGGCCATCAGCAGCTGTGATTGCTTTCACTGGGAGGTCCTGACTTAGCTCAGGATTACAGACCACCTGCCAGCAAGTGCCCACACCCGTTGCTCTTAGCTACTGCTTCAGCTCTTTCTTTCAAGACCACCTCGTCACCAGCTGGAGAAATCCAGTTTCAAGTATTCATAATTTATTCTTTTCTTCCTCAAGCTTCTGTGTCTAGTCCCTTCTCTTGGGTCAGATTCATTCAAGCCACCCAGCATACTTGAATGCCAGTCCTGTGCCAGGCAATGTGCTTGACATTGGGAATTCAGTGGCACATGGGACAGACATAGCCTTTGACCACATGGAATTTACAAGACACATTTTAAAACCTCTTTTGACAGTATATGTGATGAGTGGGAGCAGACAGTAAAAAATACACAAACACATATACAAACTAAATTTCTCCCATCCTTTTTTTTTTTTAAAAAAAATAGCTATTTTAGAGAAAGGAAATTTCTGAGACATCTCTGTAATTCTTAACTCCTTCTGCATTTGCAGCATGGACCTGGAACAACTGAGTTCTCCAGGTTTTCTCTGTTCCTTCTATCTCATGCACTGGATTGAGAACACAGAGGACACAGAGAAAGGAAGAAGGTGACTGCCCTAGCCCCCAAATACTAGTCTGGTGACAGACACAGAGCACACATTAAAAACAGAACACCAGCTGGGTGTGGTGGCTCATGCCTATAATCCCAGCAGCACTTTGGAAGGCCGACGTGGGCAGATCACGAGGTCAGGAGTTCGAGACCAGTCTGGCCAACATGGCAAAACCCTGTCTCTACTAAAAATACAAAAATTAGCCGGGCATTGTGGTGGGCGCTTGTAATCCCAGCTACTCAGGAGGCTGAGGCGGGAGAATCGCTTGAACTCGGGAGGTGGAGGTTGCAGTGAGCCAAGATCGTGCCAGTACACTCCAGCCTGGGCAACAGAGTGAGACTCCATCTCAAAAGAAAAAAAAATTAACAAAAAAACCCAGAACACTGCCCTCGCCAAACTACCTCTAGTACAAATATTAATATTTAGTTAGAAACACAAATCAGTAGCAGCAGTACTGTTATTTCTGTCAAGGCTAATGCTGGCCTCCAGGCGCTGGACATGTTCTGAGTACTAAGCACTTTCCATGCATCGCCCCCTTCAGCAGATGCCCCAGAACAGTCCTGTCAGTTCGATATTATTATTAGCCTATAGTTGAAGAAATGACAGCTCAGAGAGAGTGGAGGATTTGCCCAGAGTCTGACAGCTGGCAAGTGGCAGGGCTGGGACTGAAGTTTAGGGTTTGAGACTGCAGGCCTCACACACTTAACCACAGTGCTAAAGACCTGGAGGGATTATCGCTGAAGACTGAAATTGCCTGTGAGTAAATGCAAATGTGTGTGCATTTTCACAAGTGTGTTTGTAGTCCACATCAAGCAACTGCTCTCAACCAACGCTTTCACTGGCTAAGGGCAGTAATTAAGCCGAGACAGTAATTAAGTAAATTTGCTTAAGGGTAGAAACACAAACCTCCCCTCATTGTTCTCTCCTGCCTTGGAGGATCACAGTCTGGTTTGGAATTTCTAGAACTGGTAGTTCTTAAGGTGCAGTCCTCAAACCAGCAGCATCACCATTACCTGGAAACTTGTGAGAAATGTACCATTTTCTGGCCCCACCTGTGATTTCTACTGATTCAGAAATCGAGGGTGGGAGGTGAGGTAGGGCCCAGTCATCTGCATTTAACAAGCCCAGGTGATTCCGATGTTCCGGAGGCAGTGTCACTTTCCAGCTGCTACGAAATCTCTCTATCTCATTTGCTCTATCTCATTTGCTCTATCAATGAGGCAGAAGGCAGCCCTAAGGGGTTTGTGGCTGGGACTAGGGCTCCCTCGGTCTAGTGCCCCTGACATGTGATGAATACTCAATATGTGTATTTTGGATAAATGAGCAAATGGCACCCAGTGTCCCAAATCTCTGTTACTATGACAGGAGCAGAATATCAGTAGGATGACACCTTGGCTCAATTGGCCATGCCAGAATTCTCAGGAGTTCAGGCTGACCAGAAGCACCTTGAAGAGCAGGATGAAATTTTATGCCCACTTGAGTTTCAGGATGAACACAGACCATGAGAGGGGCTCACCATCCTTCTGATCTTTGGAGTTTTAAGCAGGAGGTGTCAAAAAGATTAAGTTAACATAGGGATAACTGGCTTTTCTAGTGATGTGCTGAGAAACCAAGTCTCTATATAGAAAGCCCTGACTTGCAGCATTTGCTAATTCCCTTGGTGTAAACACTTCCACCACGGCCCATGGGTTTTCAAATCATGAGCTGATGGGAGCCTGCTGCAGCATACAACTGGCCCTGGAAGGCTTTGTTAGCAACTTCTTTAAAACTGAAAGACTACCTGTCTTTAAAGCATGCAAGTTTTATATATATATATATATGTGTGTGTGTGTGTGTGTGTGTGTGTATAATATATATATATATATGAAAATCAAAAAGTACAGAGGGCCTAAAATGAGAAATCTTCCCCCAGCACCCTGAGTCCCACCTCCAGAGGGAATCATCTTTTCTGGTTTTAGTTCCACTGAAGATCCCTTCCATAGCTACAAATGGTGCACTTAAAGCAGCACATATTGGTCTGTCATCCACAGGGGGCACCAATGCCATGGCTTGGAAGACCAGGAGCCTAGCTCATCTCCAGCACTGCTCACCCCCCACCACACTTCTCCATTCACCTGGCTATTTTGATGATATTTTGCAATTCTTCTATTGGTTACTTCTTTGCCTTTAAGTAATAATAGCAGTCACTCATCTAGTGCTTATTTTTAGAACAGGGGCTGTTATAAGCACTTAAGACATTAATGATTGAATCCTCACAGTGACCCTCAGAGGTAGGTACTATTTTCATTCTCATTTTATAGATGAGAAAACTGAAGCACAGAGAAGTTAAATAACTTGCCCAAGCTAGTAAAAGGCAGAGACAGAATTCAGACTCAGACAGTATGGCTGCAGAGTCCATGTTGTGTTTTGTTTTGTTTTTGTTTTGTTTTTGAGATGGAGTTTCGCTCTGTTGCCCACGCTGGAGGACAGTGGCGCGATCTTGGCTCACTGCAAGCTCTGCCTCCCAGGTTCACGGCATTCTCCTGCCTCAGCCTCCTGAGTAGCTGGGACTACAGGCACCTGCGACCGTGCCTGGCTAATTTTTTGTGTTTTTAGTAGAGACGGGGTTTCACCGTGTTAGCCAGGATGGTCTCGTGATCCGCCCACCTCGGCCTCCCAGAGTGCTGAGATTACAGTCATGAGCCACCGCGCCCGGCCCAGAGTCCATGTTTTTAACCTCTCAGAAGAAGATTGTAGAAAGTTACTTACTCAGTGTTGGGGGGATAGTTGCAAGGGAAATGACAATATGAATATAAATAGATGAGCAAACTGCAGCCTATTTGCTTTTATTGCCCTTAGAAAAAACCAAGTCAGGTGAGGGCTGATGTCTATACAAGCATATGTCTGCTCTTTCATGTAGACAGAGATGCCCACAAAGCTTACTGTTGGGCTAGAATGGCTCAGGACACTGTCCACCACAAGAAGTATGGCAGATGGGAGCTGCTAATGGTCTGTGGACAAAATATCATTTGTATTTGTGTATGAAGACCCCGGTGATTTAATGAAGATACATCTATGACGTGGGCTTTCCCCCCACCCATTTTTCTTTCATGGTATTTGTTGGATGGACCCTTTCAAACTGGAAGGTTTCAGTCCTTTTTCAGATTTGGAAAACTTTCTTTCATTATTTCTGTGATAACTTCTTCTCTTTTATTTTCTCTGTTGGAGTTTGGGCTTCTTAGGTTGATTCTCTGTCTCCATTTCTGTCTTTTTGGCTTATATTCTGGGAGATTGATTCACCTTTTTCTTCTAGCCCTTGTATTAAATCTTTCATTTTAGCGATTATACTTTTAATTTCCAAGAAACTTTCTTCTTCTTTAATTGTTCCTATTCCACATCAACCTGTTTTTGGTTTATAGCCTCCATTCATATCTTCTTGGGTTGCCCTGAAGTTACAAATTAAAATTATCATAGAGTTCCTTGAATTAGCTTCATTTCCTTTGGGGCCAGTTGTTCTGGTTCTTATCTTGATTTGACTGTTTCCTTTGGTTCTTTGAAATCAGCTCACACTCAGTACTCATTTGTTTAAGCTACTCTCATTGAGCCTGTACTCTGTCTCTGTGGGGTGCTTTGCCTGGGCTGGAAATATGAGGCTGACAAGCCCCCGTCCTCATGGGGCTTTCCATTTCTCAATAGACTCTATTCTGACAGATCAGATTTGCTGAGCATTGGACCACCCTGTACTTAACATTTTGGCTTCTTTTCTGCCAGACCCACTAGGCTGTGAGCAGGGGCTTGAGAACCATGACTGTGTCTTATTGATATATTTATCACAAGTAGGCCCTTGGTAAAAGTTTGATAACTCTTGGATTAAATAGAACTGAACTGAGTTTTGTGATGGTTGCTATATTTACACGTGCACACACTCACAGATGATGTAGAGCTGTGTTGGGGGCTGCTGGAAGGATGAGAAAGACCAGGACCAAACGGCATTCTTCTGAAAGGTTTTGGAGGAGCATGAGAATGTGAGTTACCCCAAGCTCACTGCCCATCCTGCTCACACTCCATTCACATTTAAATAAACACCAAGGCCACCATTGCCTCTTCTCTCTCCAACAGCTACAAACCGTCACTTTTGCCTGGAGTTTCTTAGCATTCAACCTTCTCCCTTGTAAACTGTGAAAACCTGTAATTCTGTACTCAATCATTTTTTAAAAGGAGGGTGGGAAGGAGTGTACTTATCTGCACTTCCGGAGATGGAGGCCTCCTTCCAGAGGGCATGGCCCATGAGTCTACAACTTCAATACTTTCATTGGTTCATGCATTCATTCGTTCAGCCAGCCGTCAATCTTTTTTTTCTACAGATGTGGTCTTGCTATGAGTGGCTCCAAGTATAATCATACCTCACTGCAACCTCGAACTCCTGACCTCAAGAAATCTTCCTGGCCAGGCATGGTGGCTCACACCTGTAATCCCAGCACTTTGGGAGGCCGAGGCGGGTGGGTCCCCTGAGGTCAGGAGTTGGAGACCAGCCTGGCCAATATGATGAAACCCCATCTCTACTAAAAATACAAAAAAATAGCCGAGCATGGTGGCACGGGCCTGTAATCCCAGCTACTCGGCAGGCTGAGGCAGGAGAATTGCTTGAACCCAGGAGGCAGAGGTTGCAGTGAGCTGAGATCGCACCACTGCACTCCAGCCTGGGCAACAAGTGCAAAATTCCGTCTTAAAAAAAAAAAAAAAGAAAGAAAAAAAAAGAAATCCTCCTGCCTCAGCCTCCCAAGTAGCTGCAACTAGAGGCATGGGCCACTATGCCCAGTTCATCAGTCCTTTATTAAGGAAATCTTCTGTGTTAGACTTAGTGCTAGGCTCTGGAAACAAAAAATTAGATATGGTGCCCACCTTCCAGGAGTTTACAGTCTAGGAGACTGTAAGTAAATTATTTAACATTTCTCCAGGAATGAGCAGCAGGGTCTTACCTTCCTTAACCATGTGCTTCCATTGAATTTGATCTCTGTTTGTGGGCCTGTCCCCACGTTAGACTACTGCCTCCTTAGGTTGGCACTCAGTAGATATTTGTTGGTTGTATGGATGAGTGAATGAATGAATAAGTAGCATTGCCTAGCATGGTGGGACATGCCCAGCTTCCGTACTCTGAAGGGACCCATTGCCAACTCCCTAAGTATCACAGAATCCCAATAAGAGTTTGAGACCCATGGTAAGCAAAGAGAGACCCAAATTCTCTGCAGCCTTCCTACTTCTTCCATAGACTCACCCTGGGGAGGAATTGACTTCAGACCCAGGCACCCCACTGGGGAGGGCTGGGCTTGTTAAAATTGGGATCAAAGTGAGCATGAGAAATGCAGAGTCTCATTAACAACCAGCCCAGACAGCCAGGCCAAGAGGGTGAGGGCAGCAGGAGTAAGGGAGTGGAGGGTGGGTGAAGGGAGGCTCCAGGGTGCAAGGAGTTGCTGCTGATCCATTATAGGGTTAAAGAAAGAAAAACACATGTTAACATTGGGGCCAGGGCCTAAAGTCTGTGCTGCCTGTTCTGAGGCTGAGGCTATGGCAAGCACAGAGGGGGCTTGGGCTTCATCAAGGCGTTCTGCCAGGCGTGGTCCCGGAGCCAAATGGATCTGTGAAGTCACTGGCCAATGATGGGTGACACTGGAATTCCCCCTTTCTCCTGTCAGAAGCAACTGGCCTGTCGGAGCATAGGTTCTCCCATTTGCTTCCCAGGAGGTGGGGAGGCCCTTCTCTGAGAAGTCATCAGTCCTCTCTTAGCCATGCTCTTGTGCAGCAGGGCTGGGCTGGAGGTGTAGATGCTGAGTTCTGGGAAGTCATGGCCGGGAATCCAGAAGCGGAACTGGCTTCCTCCAGGATGCATGAGGAAGCTATAGGAACCTCCCCGGACTGGCTCCCTGGGGCAGCTCTTGGCAAGAACACAGTCAGGCAGGAACAATGGGCGGATGGGCCCAGACATGGGGGATCCGAGGCTAGGGCTGTGGCCCTGTGAACATCCAGGGACCATATAAAATACACAGGTCCTATTTGTAGGGCCATGGCTGCTGGGCCTGAGCACAGGGGGGCCTGAACGCAGGGTGGCTTGGGCATGCCCAGATGGATGAGTTGCCTGGGAAGGAGCTTGAGGAAATAAATGGTCTGGAGGGTGGATGCCAGGACCCGGAGGCCCAGCTGCCTCACAGCCAGCCCAGGAGCATCTCCTGCTCCTGGTTCCAGAGCCCCCAACCTCACCCAAAGCTTACAACATTGTGCTTATGGGGCGGCGGGGGCGGCAGGGGGGATCTTGGGAGGCCCCAGAAAGGTGGGTAGGTAGGCTTCCTGCGGCAAACCTCTTGGGGGCTCAGGGTCTCTGGCTGATCAGGCAGGAAGACCTTCCTCGGGCTCATATTGGGGTGGGGGCAGGACTGACGATAAAGGGGACACGGGGATATGGCTCCCAGAGACCTTGTGGTGAAGACGGAATTGTCTTCAAAAAAAGAGCAGCAACTTGAGAAGCTCTTTCCATTTATGTGCTTTTCATAAGCCCTTGAGAAATCGGTGTTTCCCATTCCCCAGCTCCACCTCCCCTTCCCCAGCAATTCCAAGAAGCCGTGACCGGAGGGTGACTGTGGTGGTGTCCAGCCCCGACCTGAGCCCCAGGGGCAGGAGCAGCAGTGAAGGCCCAGTTCATCCTCGGATAAACGGGGAGAAAGGCAGCTCCTGAGACCTTTCTGGAGGTGGCCCAGGCCAGCCCACCAAGGCTGGGCGCCTCCCTGCTGGTATGGGGAAGCCCTCCTGGGTATTTCTCTGCATCCCTTTGTCTTGAACACCTCCAAGGGCGGGAGGGGGCAGAGCCCTACTTCTCCCACGCTCACAGAAACTATAAATGAACAAGATCTTGTCTCTATGCCACTCCTTGGCTCAAACCTGTGCTGAGTTTGCGTGAGTGACTGTGAATGTGTACGTGTGCCATGTGTGTGAGCCAGTGTGGGGTTGTGTGTGAATGTGTGTGTGGGTGTGTGCGTGTGTGAGTGTGTATGTGGGAATGTATGCATGAGAACATGTGTGAACATGGGGTGTGTGTGTGTGAACACGCGTGTTGGTGTCTGCAGTGTGGGCATGACCTATGTGCGGCAGTGTGTGGAGGTGAGCCTGTGTGTGGTGAGTGTGGGTGGGTGTGAATGGGTGTCTATACAGCGAGTGTGAGTGTGAGGAGATTTCCCAGCCTGCTGGGCCCTGTGTTCCCCACAAAGTCCCCTTGCAATTGATCCTGGTACTCTCCTGGAGCCACGGTTGGTGGGATGCAGAGATTGTTTCTGGAAGGTCCAGCATTCTGGAGCTCTTTCTCCAATTGGCTAAAGAGTGGATCCTTTGTGGCTAAAGGGACTGATGGCTTCCTGCCTTTGCCTTCTGCCTCTGACTTCCATCCCATGAATGTGCGTGTGCCTGCAGGTGCACACAAGTGCACTGTGTAGTCACTGCCTGTGGGACCCTGTGGGACTCTGTGGAGCTGACGGAGCTGACCCCAGGCCCCAAGCCGCCAGTGTGAACAGTGCATATGTCTCACTGTTGTTGGTGAGGGCAGTTTCAGCCTCTCCAGATATAGGAGACATTCGCCTTTGAGCTTTGTCAGGACTTTGAGTCCCTGACAGGCTCCAACAGGGACACTGGCCTGCAGTTAGGGCGTTGCCTTGAAGCTGAGAGCACAGTGTGGCCCCTCAGGAATCAAGCCCACTGCCTGGGCCACTGAGGCCTCTGCTTCCTCTCAGCCCCACATGGGATATGTTTGGGCTCCGGAGGTGGGAAGGACTGGCCCACAGAGCCCCCAGCAGCTTCTTCCTCCTCTTTGGTCCCCAGCTAGAGACTCCTGTACACCAGAGTCTTCATGGGCCCAGATGGGTCCAGAAGCCAGGCCTTTGGTGGAAGAACAGAATCCTTTTTGGATTCAGGCAGGGTGAGAGGATCCTGCTGGGGATGAGTGTGTCTTGGTAACAAAGCAGACTTTCAGCTGCGTAGGTTCCTGGGGCCTCAGCTCAACCCTCTGACCACACAGGGCAAAGGTGAAGGGCTCAGCCTCTGGGATCACACAGATCAGAGTTCAATTCTGGGCTCTACCACTCACTGTGCTGTGGGAAATTGGACGAGTTGCTTCATTGCTCTGAAGCTCAGTTTCTGCAGCTGTACAATGGGTATGATACTACTTACATAGTAGAAGTGTTATGAGGAGTAGTCCATCTTTAGAAGCATCTAACATTTGGGACATGGAGGAGACCAGTGACTTGTGAGAACTGGCAGGAGGGACCTGGGTGGGCAGACGCAGATGCCTCTGTGTCTGGGAGGCTGTAGACACCAGGCAACTGCATTCCGCTTATTCTCTCCATGCCTCACCCCAAATACACTGGCCTGGGGTGTCCAAGCTAGAAGGACCTTGGACACTACCCCTGGCCGAAAGAAGTGTCAACCTACTCCTCAGGCACAGGGCTGGGACTACAGTCCCGCCCTCCAGACTTGGTGGGACTTTACAGTGATTAGGAGGACCACTTCTGGAGTCCCTCTCAGATCCAGATTCAAATCCCAGCTCTACCACATCACTTCACCTCTCTAATCTTGTTCTCTTGTCTGTAAGATGAAAATACTACTAGGCCACATCTTGGAGTTGTGCTGGTCAATATGGTAGCCACTGGCTATGTGTAGCTATTTATTTATTTATTTATTTTTGAGATGGAGTTTCACTCTTGTCACCCAGGCTGGAGTGCAATGGTGCGATCTCTGCTCACTGCAACCTCCGCCTCCCAGGTTCAAGTGATTCTCCTGCCTTAGCCTCCCAAGTAGCTGGGATTACAGGCGCCTGCCACCACGCCCGGCTAATTTTTGTATTTTTAGTAGAGACAGGGTTTCACTATGTTGGCCAGGCTAGTCTTGAACTCCTGGCCTCAGGTGATCCGCCTGCCTGGGCCTCCCAAAGTGCTGGGATTACAGGTGTGAGCCACTGTGCCCAGCCATGTGTAGCCATTTAAATTCAAGTAAAATTAAATAAAATTTAACATGCATTTTCTTATTTGCACTAGCCACATTTCAGATGCTCAATAGCCACAGGTAGCTAGTGGTCACTGTTTTCGGGCAGTGCAGACAGAATATTTCCATTATTTCAGAGAATTCTATGGGCAAGTGTGGCCTCCAAAGGTTGTTTGTGAAGGCAAAATGAGACAATGCAGATCAAGTGCTGGGCTCAGAGCCTGGCTCTGCATCAATGATGCCGGCTGTCACTGTTGTTATCAGAGCCTTCTAAGGGGTTCTCCTTCCAGCTAAAGGTGGCCTAGAGATCAGAGCATTTCTTGGGACCATGGCCATGCACGGTGACACAGCCCCTTGAGCCACACTCTGAGACTGGGGACACATTGTTCGACCTCTGTGCTTTCCTGATGAGACTGAGGCCCAGAGAAGCAAAGTAACTTTCCCAAAGTCATCTGAAAGAACAGAGGCCAGAATCCTGTTTGCTGACCCTCACCCAGTGCCCCATTCTACTTTCCCTGTTCACAGGCACTCACAGCAGGTACACCAGGATTATCTTCTTAAAAAAAATAGATTTTTAGGACCCACCTGAGATAGAGTGAGCCAGAACTCACAGGGTATGGCCTGAGGGCTGGTTTGTTTGTTTGTTTGTTTGTTTGTTTGTTTTTTGAGACAGGGTCTTCCTCTGTCATCACCCAGGCCCAAGTGCAGTGGCGCAAACACAGCTCACTGCAGCCTCGACATCCAGGCTTAAGCAATCCTCCTGCCTCAGCCTCCCGTGTAGCTAAGACCACAGGCACCACCATACCTGGTGGCTAATTTTTTAACTTTTTGTAGAAATGAGGTCTCACTTTGTTGCCTAGAATGGTCACAAACTCCTGGCCTTAAGCAATCTTCCTGCCTTGGCCTCCCAAACTGTTGGGATTACAGGGTGTGAGCCCTTGCTCCTGGCCTGATATCTGCTTTTTTACTAAGAGCTCTAGATGCTTTTGATCGTTAGCCAAGTTGGGGCACAGATTGAAGGGAACTGTGTCTCCTCCATCCTCTGCCCAGGACTTTGTAGGTCTCAACAGGGAGTGCTCGTACATGCACCAGCCTCCCAGGGTCTGACTGGCTCAGGTCCTTGGTGGAACAAACGAGGAAGCCGTGGCCTTCCCCCCATCCCCCAGGCTCCCCTGAGCTGGCTTCCCCAGCATGCCCTTCTTCCACCTCGCCACACACATCAGAAATCCTCAGGAAAGGCAAGTGAACGGGGACCTTGGCCTACTCCCACTGGATGTGCCACAGCAGCTGCTTTCACCAAGGTGAGTCAGGCTGGGCCTGAGGAGGCCAAGAGAGTGCCCAGGACTCAGCCCATGGCTCCCTCTGGGACTGTTTTTGGCCCAGACACCTTGACTTTGCCTCAAGCAGGTTAGCCCTCGACCAGGGAGCCAAGTCCCTCCAGCTCTGGCTGCTAAGGAGGCCCCACAAGATGGCCGCCGGCCAGGCCTTAGTGTTGTTTGGCTCAGGAGGACTGCTGTCTCCAACAGGAAGTCTTTAATCTCCACAACAGTGGT
This sequence comes from Pongo pygmaeus, assembly GCF_028885625.2. NCBI lineage: Eukaryota > Metazoa > Chordata > Mammalia > Primates > Hominidae > Pongo > Pongo pygmaeus. The sequence goes on from NC_072373.2 coordinate 37,776,120, forward strand.
AATCACGAGTTCAGAGAGTCCAGCTTTACATTCCAGGGAGCTCAGTGGGATTGGCAATCCTGCCCTTTGCAAGGAGAACCCTTTCATCTGAACACATCAAGTGTCTTGTCATCCTGGGGCCTGGGAACACAGAAAACAGGGCTGGTGTCTGCCTCCTGTGTACATGCAGCTTAGCTGTCGCTCTGAAAACTGGTTAACGAAGCAGGGCTGTAGGGGGCTTAGGCTGGGGGTGGGCAAGTGAATGGCCCATAATCACTGGAGGTGGCCCTTTCTGAAAGCTTCCCTGCTGTCGACAACTGGCTGCAGACCCTGCCCCATTCCCTGTCAGGAAATTCACAAGAGTGGGGATTCCCTTGGGATGCGGTGGGAATTGTGTCTCCTCCATCCTCTGCTCAGGGCTTGGTAGGTCCCAACAGAAGGCTTATCACAAGCACCAGCCTGTCTCTCTCACCCCAGAGAGCAGAGCCCAAGGGGACTCTCTTCTGGCTCATGCTGAGAGGGGGTGCAGTCTCAGAGGACTGTGGGTTCTGACACCCACTCCCCAGAGAAACTGACATGGAAGATATTTACAGGGGGTTAAACTACCCCTCAGGGTGCATTCACTCCTTCACTCGCTCATTCATTCAGCACATCTCTACTGAAGGCTTCTTATGTTTCTAGTCCCTGGGAAACTGTGGTGAACAAGAAACACAGTCCTTGTCCTTGTGGAGCTTACATTCTTACAGGGGAGTGGAGAGATAGAAAATAAATAAAAAAATAAACAGGGATATATATATATACACATACATACACACACACATATAGTGCAACGCGTGTTAGAGAAAAGGGCTATGAAAAAATTAAAGCAGAGTATAGACAGGAAGAGGAAGAGCTATTGATTTCATTTTTTATTTTTTTCTGTAGAGACGGGGTCTCACTATGTTGCCCAGGCTGGTGTTGAACTCCTGACCTCAAGCCTCCCAAAGTGCTGGGATTACAGGTGTGAGCCACTGCACTTGGCCAAATGGCTTTTGTTGATTTCCCCAGCCAATGGCACTTGGGTGAACTGGCTGAAGAAGGACTCATCCCACCTTTTCAAGGATGCGTTAAAACATCCTTGACTCACCATTGTCCCCACCACTTGCAGCATCTTAGAAACCAAAAGTTTTGCCCGGGTGCAGTGGCTCACGCCTGTAATCCCAGCACTTTGAGAGGCCAAGGCAGGTGGATTACTTGAGGTCAGGAGTTTGAGACCAGCCTGGCCAACATGGCAAAACCCCATTTCTCCTAAAAATACAAAAATTAGCCAGGCATGGTGGCAGGTGCCTGTAATCCCAGCTACTCGGGAGGCTGAGACACGAGAATTGCTTGAACCCAGTGGGTGGAAGTTGCAGTGAGCCGAGATTGTGCCACCACACTCCAGCCTGGGCAACAGAGCAAGACTCAGTCTCAAAAAAAAAAAAAAAAAAAAAAAAAATCAAAAGTTAAAATACCCATTGGAGACCCCTTTTTCGTCTCCTCGTAATTCCCTCTGTATATTCCTTTCTTGGGAGTCAAATATTCCCATATCTAAATTTACCAACCACAAACCACAGAACTTCCGTGATGTGATAGAAATTAGCAGGTAGATGTTACGTCTGTTTCCTTTAAGGCCACTGCAGTCAAATCTGGGGCTGACAGGAAGCTCTGCTCACATGGCCATGGGCTTGATGGCAGGAAAGTGTCCCCTTTAGGCCACTGAAAAGTGTTCCCTTTAGGTTCTTTTAACTTCCACTCTCCTGACCTTGGAATCAGCCTGCCAGGCTCTCTCCTTTCAGAAGGACGGAGGTGCACAGGTGTAATATGCGAGATAGGAAGATCTGCCCTGAGGTCACTCTGCTGGTTCTGATAACGATGGGTACCATAGACTGATAGGTGTTCAGTCAAGGCACAGAAGGCAGTGCTTCGCCAGGAAGGCAGTGGGTGTGGTGGACTTAGAGGCAGAAATGCAGCTGGAGTCCCGGCTGCCCTGTGGCCTGGAGGCAGCGTAGGCTTGAGAGGCAGGCAGATCCATGCACGGTGCTGCCACTTCCCAGGCTGCCCAGCCCCTCTGAGCCTCAGTTTCCTCATCAGTAAAATGAGGACCTTTAACTTCCTTAAAGAAACTGTGGGGCTGGGTGCAGTGGCTCACGCCTGTAATCCCAGCACTTTGGGAGGCTGAGGCAGGGGGAGCACCAGAGGTCAGGAGTTCAAAACCAGCCTGGCCAACACGGTGAAACCCCGTCTCTACTAAAAATACAAAAAATTAGCTGGGCATGGTGGTGGGTGCCTGTAATCCTGGCTACTCAGGAGGCTGAGGCAGGAGAATTGCTTGAACCTGGGAGGTGGAGGTTGCAGTGAGCCAAGAGTGTGCCACTGCACTCCAGCCTGGGCAACAAGAGGGAAACTCTGTCTCAAAAACAAACAAACAAAACTGTATGCAAGTCCCTGGCATCTGTGAGATAAATGACAGTGGCTACAGCTCCTTGCACAAATAGCTTAATCACTCTCAGCTTTGATTCTTCATCTGTAAAAGTGAGATATCAATATATCTGTCTCCCGGGGTCATTATGAGGATGAGAGACTATGTGTGAAACCGCCCATCACAGGGCCTGGCACTCAACATATGTTTAATCTACATTGGGAGCTCGTCCCGGAGTGAGTCAGTGGCTGGGTAGGTGTGGAGAGGGGCATTCATAATGGCTGAGCAGCCCTTCACATTGCAGGGGATGGAGTCCTTTTTCCTGTGCCCAGCTTTGTCAATGAAGAGAAAGTAAGAGAGGGGAAGTGGGGAGAAAGGATTTTCTGGATTTTTTGCTGCTTTAAATTCTGGTTTCAAAATTAGCCGGGCGTAGTGGCACGTGCCTGTAGTCCCAGCTATTCGGGAGGCTGAGGTGGGAGGATTGCTTGAGCCCAGGAGGTTGAGGCTGCAGTGAGCCAGGATTGCACCACTGCATTCCAGCCTGGGTGACCAAGCGAAACTGTCTCCTAAAAAAAAAAAAAAAATTCTGGCTCCAGAATTGGAATTTACAACACTGGTAATATACTAGCCAAACAGATTACATACTCAAAAGAGGGTGGGGTGGCACGAGACCAGGGTTGCTCAAAAGTGCAGTCTCACAGCCTCCACTTCCCCTGTGGGGAGCTGGCTCTGTGTCCCAGGCTCACCATCAGCCCTTCCATCTGCTGACTCATGCTCTCACAGCCCCAGCCCAGGACCGCTGAGTGCGTTCAGGGAGGCCTATTAATAGCCTTTTCCTGGGACACTCATGGTGCCTTTCTCTAAGGCAGTTTGACTACAAGCCTGCTGCCCTACCCTTCATTCTCACCCCATGCCACCAGCACTCTCCTCACAGACCCTGAAGTAACAGTGCTGGACACTGAGTGGTGCCCAGAGAGTGCTGGAGTTTCCATTCTGTCACTTCTGAATGTGTCAGCATTTCAAAATGGTGGCCTGTCAGTTTTGGTCAGAGAGCAAGGCTGAGGTGAAGCTCTTCCTACAGTGGTCCAGCGGGGTCCACAGGATCTCCACCCAGTTGCCAGATGAGAAGCTGTTGCTAGTGGTGAGGAGGAGGATGCAGAACCCTCAAGGTGCCCAGCCTGCAGGGCAGGAAGCACAGCACCAGCCAGTGGCCGAGTTTGCACGGGAACAGGCTTTGTAGGCCCTGGGCATTGCTCACTCCAGGGCATAAGCAGAACCTGGCCTGGCAAACAGGCCAAGGGCTGCAGAAAGCATCTGGGCTGTGTGTTGTGAGGAGGGGCGTGGCTGCCTCTCTGGGCATAGCCTTCAGAGAATGACCCGCTTTGGGAGTGTCTTCCGCTCCCACGGTGATGGGGTGAAGTAGAATCCATGGCAGGACAAGTTGAGGCCCCCTGGGCAGGCTTGAAAAGGTAAGAAGAGGCCCTGGTTCTCAGTCACTGCACTGGGAGATTCGCCTGCATGCTCTCCATGGGGACATCTTGTATGTGTGGATGAATAAGACAGCCCCATATAGTACAAAGAACACGTTTTTTCATCTCAGCTTTATCGCTCATAAGCTGTGTGATCTTGGTCAAGATACACTCCTCTCTGAGCATTAGTTTCCTCAGCTATAAAAAGATATTGTAGAGCCTGGGCAACATAATGAGACCCCATCTCTACAAAAAAAATTAAAAATTAGCTGAGCATGGTGTCATGTGCCTATAGTTCCAGCCACTTGGGAGGCTGAGGAAAAGATCGCTTGAGTCCAGGAGTCTGAGGCTGCCGTGAGCCATGATGGTGCCACTGCACTCCAGCCTGGGGAACAGGGCGAGAACCTATCTCAAAAAAAAAAAAAAAAAAGTTTTGGACAGGGTGGGGTGAGTTCCGAGGTCTCTGCTCTTCCAGACCTGAGCTTCCTAGTTAATATATTGTGCCTGTTCAGAAAATGTTGATCTGTTCAGGAAATGACAGAGGAGCAGCTAAAGAGGTCAGTAGACAAACAGGTTGCGGGAAGAGAAGGGGGAAGAGATTGAATTGAGTACTTTCTCCCTCTCTCCCTTAGAAGTCCTCCCCCATCCCTTTCATTAGAAAAGCTTCCCTGCAGGTTCCCCACACCATCTCCCTGGCAGGGCCACTGCTGCACAGAAAAACAGAGGCCATGGTGTGGCTTTTCTGGGCCTGAGACACGCCTTCCACCGTTAGACACTGTCAGCTGAATCTCTGCTTCCTCTTCCATCCCCCCTCTCACCCAGTTCTTCCCTTTTCCCCTAACTCCTTTATGCTCAAGTCAGGATTCAGAAGGCTCCCAGGGCATGGGAGGGCTTTGCGAAAAAGGGAGAGTGAGGTGAAAGGGGTCTCGGTGATAAACAGAAAGCTTGGCCTACAGGGACTCGGGTGCTGGGAAGAGAGGCAGAGAGAGGGAGAGAAAGCTTAGAGCTAGACGAGACCTTGACAGAGGAGGTAACCTCAGTGCTCCCCGTGACAACCATCCAGACCTGCGTGGCCCTAAATAAGTCGTCTGCCTTCATCTCTCCATCTGTAAAGTGGGCAAACCTGCCCTTCTGCCTCAGGAGGTTGGTTGGAAGCATCCACAGCCCCAAACAGCCAAACAGCCTGCTGATTTTCCAGCCTTGGCAGAGAGGTCGGAGAGAGGGAGGTGCAGTTGCCTCTGGCAGGGGGTGACCTTGGGGACCCAGCGGACCACGGGTTAATGGTTTGACTGCTGGGGTGGGAATAGCTCAGCCCCTAGTTCCAGGATGCCTCAACACCAGTCAAGGGGAATCCAGGCTAAGATGCCCCTCCCCTACCCCCTGAAGTTGGCATGCAGGGAGGATGAAAGTGGCTGAGATGATTTGCTGGCTGGCGCTTCAGCCTCCACGTCTGTCTGGCAATTGGTCGTGCCTGCGGAAGCCACCTTGCACACGGCCCCTGGATCCAGATTTCTACAAAGCAGTGCCGGGAAAACATGGGAGGGAGGTGGAGCATCTGGCTGATGAGCTCGCTTCAAGCCAAGAGGGAGTTTTGGTTCAACATGGATTGTCTTTTGCTCTGTTTCTCTGGCATTAGTTTCCTAACTGTGAAAGGGAGGCTTTTGGCCAAAAAGTAAGTGTTCATAGAACAAATTGGTCGGTGAGGACTAACCCGACATAAAGAGAGAGGGTAGTTTTCCTTTTCATCACAATAAATATGTAGTCAGCGCCAACAGGAGAAGGGGCAATGTGCTAAGAGCACAGATTCTGGAACCAAACTGGTTGGGTGCAAATCACCAGCCCTCTGACTGGTTGTGAGCCATGGCCTCAACTTCCTCATCAGTAAAGTGGGGATAAGGTAGATGAGGCTTTACACCGAGGTGTTTTTAATTGTTCTATAAAGCAGTTAGAGCATACCTGGTACATGGTAAATGCTCAGTAACTATTGCTTATTGTTATCATTTTATTATAGAAATTTAGTGTCATCATCTCTATTGTTAAGGAATTTTATAATCTAGTTGGGCTACTCTATGTATGGGGTAGCCCTGCTCTGTCTATAATAATACTACTAATGATCTAGTTAAGGAGATAAGAATCAAACGTATAAAAAATGTAGATAACAAACATTTTTTTAAAAGACGAAGTCTCACTCTGTCGCCCAGGCTGGAGTGCAGAGGCATGATCTCGGCACACTGCAACCTCCACCTCCTGGGTTCGAGCAATTCTCCTGCCTCAGCCTCCCCAGTAGCTGGGACTACAGGCATGTGTCTTCATGCCCGAATAATTTTTGTATTTTTAGTAGAGACGGGGTTTCATCATGTTGGCTGGCCTGGTCTTGAACTCCTGACCTCAAGTGATCCGCCCGCTTCGGCCTCCCAGAGTGCTAGGATTACAAGCGTGAGCCACCGAGCCTGGCTGATAACAAATATTTAAATAATAAACATTTAAATAGCTCCATATACAGCACACAGTGGGGTGTGTGATTGACGGCCAAATGGGTGGGACAGCATCCTGAAATGCCAGGTGGTCTCGCCATGCCCACAATCCATTTCTAGGTTGCCAGGCCTCCCTTCTCTCAACCCATATATAAAGGGTACCCCAAAGGGGACTCCGCAATCCATCACCTCCCGACAGGTGTTTGGAGCAGGGGCGGACACTTGACCCGGTGTCTGGCCAGCCATAGGCTAGGCAGGGACCCAGCATGGTCTAGTGTAAAAGGATTAGTGGTTCCCACTGGACTGTGTCTAGGAAGTCTGATTTAGGCCCAGGGAGAAAAATGAAACAATCAGCTGAGGGAGCAGGAGCTGGAAGGACATCCTGAGGTAGAAGTGGGGGTAACAGCTGTCACAAGGGAACAGCAATGGTAAAGAGGCTGCCTGTCCACAGAGCTGGGACAAGACCAGGCACACAGAGAGAGCATAGAACAGCATGTGGGGGCCACCAGAAGGCCTTTGATGAAAGGCAGGAAGGAGCCATTGGGGAGCTGCCTTTGTTCCCACTGGCCTTCTGAAGGAACTCGGTGAGTTTTTGATCCCAGTGACCAAAGAAGCTGGACAGCTATGCAGAGAAGGCAGGGGGCATGGAGGGCTGCAGGAGTTGTTGGGGGCTGCAGGGGACATGGAGGGCAGTAGCAGCCTACTGGGCCTGCACCAAGAACAGGGAGAGGCTCCTGTCTGGAAAGCCAGGGGGATGCCAAACAGGCAGAGGGGCTGAAGGAAGGAGCAGAAGAGAATGATCATGCTATACAAAAGCATGAAGAGGACCTGGGGAAAGGTGAGTAGACTGGTTTGGTGGGAGCCAAGTGTTGGAAGATCAGAATTTGGAAATATTCAGAAAAATACATTGTAAGGATGCTTTCACTTGCCAGTAACAGGAAACCCAAACAAACCTGGGTCAAATTCTAACAGGAATGGACTGACTCATGTTTTGGAAAAGTCAGGAGGTGTTGCGGGCTTCAGTCAAGGCCAATCCAGAGTTCAAAGCCACACCAAGGACCTTGCATTTGTGTCTTTCCTTTCTTCTTCTGAAGGCTTCATCCTGACTCCACCTCCCTGGTTTGAAGCCAATGTGCCAAATGACAAATTTGCCAAAAACATGATTTAAGGAATATGCTTTTTTAAAACAGTCAATGAACGTATATATATATATATATATATATATATATATATATATATATACCTTTTTTTTTTTTTTTTTTTTTTTTTTTGTGAGATGGAGTCTTGCTCTGTTACCCAGGCTGGAGTGTAGTGGTGCTAACTTGGCTCACTGCAACCTCCACCTCCTGGGTTCGGGTGATTCTCCTGCCTCAGCCTCCCGAGTAGCTGGGATTACAGGCACCCACCACCACACCTGGCTAATTTTTTTTGTATTTTTGGTAGAGACAGGGTTTCATCATGTTGGCCAGGCTGGTCTCGAACTCCTGACCTCAAGTAATCCACCCGCGTCGGCCTTCCAAAGTGCTGGAATTACATGCGTGAGCCACTGCGCCCAGCCTGAATGTGCTTATATTTTCAATTTGATTCAGAAATTGGCTTTCAATGAATTGGCTTTCAGAAAATTGTTTTTAGGCCAATTGCCCTGTTTCCAGCTATTCTTGAGAACCACGATGGTTGGCAGCAGCCCCTTGGACTGTAAGCTTCTCCATTCATGTCCAGGAGAAGAAAGAGCCTCTATGCCCAGCCTCACCAGCACAAGTCCTGAGGTTTGCTCTGGTGGGTCAGCAGGGCTCACAAGCGGTCCCCCAAGCCAATGACTGTGGCCTGGAGAACATGCTGGCTGGCTTGGATCTAGCTCAGTGTCTTTTCTTCAGCCAGTAGCTAGGGCCAGGGTGATGGGGCTATGTTGGTGGGCTTAAGCCATTTGAGCCTCACTCCTAAGGCAGGGGGTGGGTAAAATTACACCCTGGGCACGTGGCTGGGGAACTCCCGTTAGGAAAGACCACTCAGGCCACAGATGTGGAGAACATAAGTAACAATGCCAGTGACAGTTGAAGACATTCCTGAATAGCCAGCCAAAGTGTTTGGACTTTGTTCTACAGGCAGCCAGGTAACATTGGAAGGTGTTTAGATCTGGGAAGAAAGCTCTTCTTGGTGGTATTTTAGGACGATTAGTCTGACCATAGATTGGATGAAAGTAGAAAAAAGGCTGGCAAACCAGTGGGGTGATTAGAGAACCCAGGGGAGAGGCAATGAGGACTGAAACTAAGGAATTGGAATGAGAAACCAAAGAAAGAGAGGACAATAAAGTATTCTGAAAGAAGAAGTAGGTCGGGCACTATAGCTCATGCCTGTAATCCCAGCACTTTGGGAGGCTGAGGCAGGAGGATCACCTGAGGTCAGCAGTTCAAGACCAGCCTAACCAACATGATGAAACCCCATCTCTACTAAAAATACAAAAATTAGCTGAGCCTGGTGCCATGCGCCTGTAATCCCAGCTACTCGGGAGGCTAAGGCAGGAGAATCACTTGAACCTGGAAGGCAGAGGTTGCAGTAAGCCAAGATCCTGCCATTGCATTCCAGCCTGGGCAACAAAAGTGAAACTCTGTTTCTGTCTCAGAAAAAAAAAAGCAAGCAAGCAAGAAAGAAGTACTAGGAGTTAGTGTCTTATAGGACATCAGGGAAGTGGGTGGACAGTGACAGAGGGAGGAGTCAAAAATGGCTCCAAGGTCTCTGACTTGGGTGAAATCATGGAGCTTCTGCCTGTACCATTAATAACTCCTTTCTCTGAAAGCTGTCTCCTCACTCACAGGGAAGGGCCTGTGTCCTGTTCGTACTGGGTCCCCATTGTTTTTGCAGCCTGGCACTCCCTCCCTTTCTGGGAATGGACCCTTCCCTCCTGAGAAGCATCCACTGCTCCCTTGTCTCTCCACAGCTGTTGTGGAGGCCACTGTGTAAATGCACAACCCTTGTCTAGGGACGCTGGACCCAAGATGGGTCAATCGGAACTCTTCCTCAGCTTGGGACTAAAGCAAAGAAAGATCTCTCTCTCTCTCTCTCTCTCTCTGTCTCTCTCAATCTCTCTCGGAGGCTGAAGATGTGAATGGGCCAGCTGGTGACCTTCTGCTGGCCTCATGCTTCCACATGAAGATGCCAGGCTGCAAAACGGAGAAGAAGGAAGCCCATGCAGAGATGGCTTCTGAGTGAGAGCCTAGGAGCAGCTGCCTGGGTGCCTGTAGGCTGTCAGATTTTTAGATGCACTTCCTGTTCTTGGGTTCCGCAAGACACCCTCTGGCTCTTTTGCATACATTTTAAGCAACTACTTCTGAAGTTGGGAAATCAGGAGTAGCCGCTGACTCTAAGGAGAAACTATATCAATTTGGAATGTATTTGCATTATCAGTGAGTTTACTGGAAGTATTAAAGCTGGACCATCACTTGGAGATGTTGTAAGGAAATGTGAACATTTGGCAAACAGACCTTTAAATAAAGAAGGAAGCCATGGGAGTGGCTGAGATCTCCCTGAGAGAAAGTGGAGAGATGTTCAGAGGTAACTTCGTTTAGAAACTTTTATTTAAAAATCACATTTAGAGACTGGAAGGTGTGGGGGGACCCAGTAAAGGAGATAGAAAGGGATTTACCAGAGAGTTGGGGGAGCTACGATTGTGGTGTCAAAGAACCAAAGGGAGGAGCAAATGCAAGGTCTCAACCAATAAGGAAGTGTAAGTGACAAAGGGCAGGCCTTGGGGTGGGTCAATTCAGCAGCTCACCATTTTACTGAGAGCCCAGGTGCTTTCTACCTCTCTGCTCTGCTGTGCTTGACGTTGGCTTCACCTGAGGGTTGAAGGTTCCTCCCTTGGATGAGAGATAACTGTGAGTAACTCGCAGAGTGGAAGGGAGAGAAAGGACACTTTCCCAGCCATGGAATCTGAGCTTCTGTCTTCAGTCTGATTGGGCTATTTTAGATCCTGTGCTCACCCTAGCCCAAAAAGATTCCCCGGAGAAATGCCATTTACTAATACCCTTCGCCTCTCAGGAACCACCCCTGTGGACCCAGGAACAGGGTCTGTGTCCCTTGAAGCACATGACAGCAGAGGACGGGAGGCTCCACCTGAACATGACCAGGGGTCTGCTGGGGAGGAAAAACGGAGAGTGGAAGCTGCAGAGGAAACGAACAGCTGCCCCCACACACGCCGTACGAGGCCTGCACGGGATGATGTACGTAGAGCTGCATTTAATGTATACTAAAAATCACCGGGCTGTGTTGCTAACTTCTGTTAGCAGAGAATGCAAAAAGGCCGTGGGAGCCTTTCATTGCCAGCTCTACGTGACCCTTCCCCTTGTGATCAACACCAGACCAGAGATTTAACTACAAGGCCCTGCCTTACCCAGCTCTTTTTGTCCCCACTTTGCAAAGTTCCTAAAATGTACCAGATTTCTTTCTTCTTCATGGTCTTATATGCTGATCCCTCTGCGGAAAACAGTCTCTGTATTTGTTGCCTTTTCTCACATAGGTTTCACTTCATGTCATTCCTTAAAGAGCACTTCCCTGTCCTCCTAAACTGAATTAGGTGCCCCCTCCCTGGCTCGTGTCCCTATTGGAATCTAGTTCCAGATTGTAATTATGTTTCTCTTATGCTCATGTGTAGCTCTGTGGTGTGGGGGCCACATTTGTTCTGCTCACTAGTGAATCCTCAGAGCCTGGCACATGGCAATGCTCAAGACATTTGATGAATGAATTCGCTATTTCACGCACTTCTTCATCTAACTCTCATGCCTATTGTCTTTTTTAAGCATATGAGACATCTTTGGAGGTTATTGAATGTAAAGATTTCTACAAAATAGTACCCGCTCCAAAAGAATAATGATGTTTAATAAACCTAAATAATAAGGAATGTTTGGAAAGCTCATAAAGTAACAGCAATGGAACAGGGAAATTTTTTTTATCATATTTAAGTAATTTATTGCTTCACATCAGTTACCCTTACACAGATAAAGACAAGACTAGAGCAAATTGGTGAACTAGTTCAACACTGTCTTTGCCCCAGCCCCTATCTCACTAGCTAATTACATTAGCAGACATTTATCAAATGTTTCCTCTGCGCTGCCCATTGTGCTGGGCTGTGAGATTTGGCCCTGATTTCAGTCTGGATTCTAGTAGGGCTTCCAGCACCTCCTTCTCCCTTTGGGGCTTCCCTCAACTCCATTCAACAAATATTTATTGAACTCACAGTCGGGTGAAAGAAATGGTAAATGAGTAAATCTGCAGCAATACTTCATGTTACTGCTCACGATGATGGCTGTGAGGTGTTACAATATTTTGAATCATGCAAGTTTTCATTAGGGCCATTCTATCTATTAAGGCAAGAACTGAACAAATACATCTAAGAATGGGTTTCTACTAGAAAGATTGCAACAAATAAGTTTTTCTGATTAGCCCTCAGATAATTCAATTAACTTCTATTACCAGAACATTCAAGTCTGCTTTGCTAGCCTATGAGTTTCCATATAGGAGGGGCTGAACAGCAATCTGTTAGGTAGGCAAGCTGGAGTTTTGTCTTGAAGTCATGTTTACACAGCAAGCATGCTGTTTCTGCTTGGATTCCATGGCTATTTGGCACAGCTAAAGGTGGCTATTAGAAATTATGGGGAAATTAAATCTTTGCCCCCTCTCAGTCATTTATTGGCGCTACCACTGATCCTAGCTAACTGAAGCATAATTATATTTTGTTTGTTTGTCAGACTTTCAGACTGCTCAGGCTTCAAAATCCACAAGATTTCAAAAAGAAAATTTCAAAGGGAGAAAGAAGCCATAGTCTGCTCTGATAACTTGTTTATCAATTTATTTTTCAATTTCTCTGTCCTCTTCTCTCAGAGGGAAACATGAGTGAGAACCTGACTCGCAACCCCCTATGAGATAGAGAAAATTTGCCTTTTTTTTTGGTTGATTGCTGGGCTTGAAAAGAAAAAAAAAGACAGAAAATAAAAAAGGTTAGAAGTCGAGCATGATAGCTTATGCCTATAATCCTAACACTTTGGGAGGCCAAGGCAGGCAGATCACTTGAGCCCAGGAGTTCAAGACCAGTCTGGGTAACATGGCGAAACTTTGTCTCTACAAAAAATACAAAAATTAACCAAGTGCAGTGGTGCATGCCTGTAGTCCCAGCTACTTGGAGGCTGAGGCAGGAGGATCGCTTGAGCCTAGGATATTGAGGCCTCAGTGAGCCGTAATCGAGCCACTGCACTCCAGCCTGGGTGACAGAGCAAGAGACCCTGTCACAAAAAAAAAAAAAAAAAAAAAAAAAAAAAAAAGGCCAAATTAAAAATCTGTAAACTGATATGGAAACATGTTTACCTACTTTACAGGAATGTCATATCATCAAAACCAGAGGAATTTTCTGTGCAAATACAAAGGAAGTAATTTAATAGTTTCCAAATGGTCTTTCTTGTTTTCTTATCACCCATCCACTCCTTGCACATTTTTAAAAAAAATTGTCTAGTTTGTATTTACCCTTCTCACTTATGCTGAATAAACACATTTTGCTCAAGGAAGGCAAACCTAGACAGGTCTGGTTTAATTGCACAATCAGATATTAATATAGTGTTTTGAAGATAATTGCTTTATGACCTCAGAATGAATCAGTTCTCAGGGCAAGGAGACATTTAATGCAGCAGGCAGCACGCTTGCTGCGCCCCGTATGTGGTGTGCTTGTAGTGCAGTGGGGCTCAGCTTCACGGGCACACCACGTGTGTACCATACCCACAAGCTGGATTAGCAAGAATGTGTAAACTTGGACTTCATTCCCTCTCTTCCCTAGATTCTGCTCAGGAAGCTAGATTTTGTGATTAGGCAATCCTATTGGGTGAAAGCTCATAATAGTACTGATATTCCTAACAATAGCTACCATTTATTGTACATCTATTACAGGCCAGGCTAAATGCTGGGCTCAGTGCTTTGTGTCCTCATCTTTGGAGCCCTCATAACACCAATATGAGGTGTATTTCATTATCTCCTCATTTTCTCATATTGCAGATGAGGACACTGAACTGAGAGCAGTTGAGTCACTTGTCCAAGGTCACATCGCTGGGATTTAAACCACAGTGTGCCTGGCTCAGAGGGAATTTTCTGAGAAAGGAATGAGCTGAGGTTTCAGGATCCTTCACTTACATGGCCCTTTGCAAGGCCCTGTGCCTAATTTTGTGTTTGCAATTTTTAAAATTCTTTTTCTTGAAGAGGCCCCCTAAACTGTGTTAACTGAAGTCTCCATAAAACCTGAATCCAGCTTTGGCTTCCCTTCAGAGCTTTCATTCTTAATCTCCAAACTGTGGTTTCTAACCAAGCATAATAACATTAATGTCAAGGACTGACATATCACATACTAAGGGATCTGTTCATAGTAGATGCTCAATAAAGGTTGAATGAAAAAGCACACATGACTGAATAAATGTCCTAGTCGAAAACCATACTGTGGATCAACTCCATGTATGTTGAAAACCAAGGGATAGATTAAAATGATGTGAGCCATTGAAAGAAATTGGCTCTTTCCTGACACGGGGCGTGGAGTAGCAGCTAAGTTTTTGCCAGGGTAAAAGAGCAGACAGTGTATATTTTTCTCTGTATCCCTTTGCCATTAATAAGTCCTGGAGAACACCACATTGGTGAATTTGCAGTGACTTCCTCCTTGCAGTCACTTCCATAAGAGACACCTCATTTCACTTAGCTTATCCAATTAACAAAAGGAGAAAACAAATTAAAAGAAAGTCCCCGAGGTAGTCAAGACTCAGTGTGCTTAAGTGGATAAACAACATAATTGGAATTGCCTACCCTTATGAAAGCATCATAGTCGGGGCTGGTTTTGAACAAGTAGTTCTAGTTTGGCAAGAGTTTGTTAGTGTCATTTCACAGGAAAGGCTAGGAGGAAATGTGTTTAAAATGCAACAAGAGAATTCTTGGTTAGAAACGCAGATGGTACAGATAGATATTTGAAGTAGCTATTGAAAGAAGTTGGTGAGAGTATGTTCCTCATCTATCAAAAATGTTATCTTGCCTCCAAGCTAGGACCCTGGGGAGTTCTCTAAGACACTTCAAGCCTAAAAGTTCCAGTGTACTCACGGGATGAGAAATCACTTGGTAGTACATAAATCAAAGCAAAAGATGCCTGCTCTTCTCTGTAACAGTGGAACAGTTGGCAAAATCCCAAATTGTTTATCAGATATTGGGGCTGCTCACAGTTTAGTTTCAGGAATTTATTGTCTAGGTAAGTGGTATCAGGACTTCAAAGGGGTGGCTCTCTACACAAATTAATCAACAAATTTAATGGGCCTGGCATGGTAGCTCACACCTGTAATCTCAGCATTTTGGGAGGCCAAGGTGGGCAGATAGCTTGAGCCCAGAAGTTCAAGACCAGCCTGGCCAACATGTGAAACCCCGTCTCTACTAAAAATACAAAAAATTACCCGGGCATGGGGGCACACGCCCGTAATCTCAGCTACCCAGAAGGCTGAGGTGGGAGGATCACCTGAGCCCAGGAGGTTGAGGCTGCAGCGACCAGTGATTGCACTGCTGTACTCCAGCCTGGGTGACAAAGTGAGACCCTGTCTCAAAAAAAAAAAAAAAATTAATGCAACTTCAGTTAATATCCTCGTGAGATAAAAAGGAGAAGAAGAAGAGGAAGAACAAGAAGAATAAAAAGGTAATGAGACAATCATTTCTCTCTCCATGTATTAATATAACTCATAAATATTCACATATATGTGGTAATTAAAAGTGTGACCCTGCAAACCCACTCCTAGATATTTATTCCAGTGAAATGATGATCTATATTCACACAAAAACCAAACATTTATAGCAGCTTTATCCTTAACATCCAAAAGCTGGAAACAACTCAAATGTCCCTCAGTTGGGAAATGAATAAACTGGTAGGTGTGGTATGTGTGTGTGGCATGTGTGGTATGTGTGTGTGGTGTGTGTGGTATGCCCACACCAGGGAATAATACTCAGCAATAAAAAGGAAGATACTATTGATACATGCAGCAACACGGACGGATCTTAGGGCATTATGCTGAGTGAAAGAAGACAGATTCAAAAGGCTGCATACTGTATGATTCCATTTCTATAACATTCTGGAAAAGGTAAAACAATAGGGATGGAAAACAGATCAGTGGTTTCCAGGGGTTAACAGAGTGGGGAGTTTTGAGGGTGAATCCTTCGAAAGGATAGCATGAAGGAATTTGGGAAGGTAATGGAACTGCTGCTGTGCCTACACAACTCTGTGCATTTGGCAAAACTCAGAACTGTATACCCCAAAGAGCGAACTTTACTGTATATAAACTAAAAAATAAAATAAACCTATATTACACTAGTACAGGTTTAAACAGGTCAATGGAACATCACAGAGAGCTAGAAATGAAATCCAATATGGTTAATTTGTTTTGCTAAGGATGGTATTTTTAAATCCATGGAGAAAATACACAGTGCTGGGAAAACTGGTTCTTATCATTAAAAAAAGATACTACCTCATACCTTAAATCAAAATAAATTCCAAAAGGATTAATTAAATGAGAGCAATATTTAAATGAGAATACTAGAGAACATACAGATTTTTCTAATAATGTTGGTGTGGAAAGAATAATTACATTTATCTTTCTTAAGAATAATATAAAAGTCAGAAACCATAAAGAAAAAAAGTATTTATTTATTTATTTTTTTGATATAGGGTCTCACTCTGTTATTCAGGCTGGAGTGCAGTGGCATAATCACGGCTCACTGCAGCCTCAACCTCCTGGGCTCAAGCAATCCGCTTGCCTCGGCCTCCTGAGCAGCTGAGACTACAAGCACCAACCACCACACCTGGTTAATTTTTCTATTTTTTTGTAGAGACGGAATTTTACCATGTTGCCCAGCTTGGTCTCAAACTCCAGGGCTCAAGTGATCTGCCCACCTCGGCCTCCCACAGTGTTGGGATTACAGGCGTGAGCCACCACACCCAGTCAAGAATTGATTTAAAAATTTAAAAACTCCGGCCGGGCATCGTGGCTCATGCCTGTAATCCCAGCACTTTGGGAGGCCGAGGTGAGTGGATCACCTGAGGTTGGGAGTTCGAGACCAGCCTGACCAAATGAAGAAACCCTGTCTCTAATAAAAATACAAAATTAGCTGGTGTGGTGGCACACGCCTGTAATCCCAGCTACTCAGGAGGCTGAGGCAGGAGAATTGCTTGAATCCAGGAGGCGGAGATTACAGTGAGCCGAGATCGCGCCATTGCACTCCAGCCTGGGCAACAAGAGTAAAACTTCATCTCAAAATAATAATAATAATAATAATAAAAAACTCAGTAAAACAAACTAAGAATAACAATTAACAAGTCAGCAGACAAATGACAAACTGGGAAACATATCTATAACTCTTATGATAGCTAAAGATATCTATAGTGGATGCTAGGGTCTGCCACCCTGATCCTTCTTTCAGTATTTGGGTGTTAATCCCCTAGCTGTCAGGAGTGTTGGTGGCTGACCGCTCATGCTAAGTTCCTCTCCTGTAATTATGTCCACAGCTGAGAGTCACTTTGCCCAAGGTCACATGCCCCTCCTGGAGACAGCCATCATCCAATGACTGGTCAAGAAAGGCCTGGCCCCCTTGCCTTGAGGCAGAACTGTGAAAGGCCATCCCAGCTCCAGAGCCCTCTGTGGGTTCAGCTAAGTGAGGCTTTTTTTTTGCCATTCAACTCCTCCTCCTGGCCAATCCTACTTCTTTCACTATCCTTAGGTTTTGATGCCAAGGGCACTTCCCAATAAACTCTGAAATAGGAATCTCTGTCTCAGAGCCTGTTTCTGGGAAACACAACCTAATATCCTTAATATGTAAAGAACTTTTACAAATCAACAAGAAAATAGAAACATGGGCAAAAGACATAGAAAGGAGAGGGCAGACCATCACTTTTTCTCTATTTGGATATTCTCTACTGCTGGAGAGGTAGGATTGCTCTCTTCTCATTGACTCTCTGACATTCTTTCTTTGGACTCTTCCATTGTCTGTTAGGTCAAAAAGGCTGCAGCCACCACCACTTAGGAGGCCTGGAATGAACAGTTTGGATCAGCTCTGCTCCTGGAAGTGACATGAATGTCCTATTGCCCTGGATCTTTTTCTTATGCCCTCTTCTTGTTGCCCCAACTTTCTTCTCCACTAGACACAGTAAAATCCAGAACTTGAAGGTGAACTTAATGAAAAAGGGTAAAAGAAAGAAAGTTGCCTTATGCCTAAGTCATGGGGGCTCTGCATGAACTCCAGCCCAGACCAATAGGCCCCATATTGGAGGTTGGGGCCCACGTCTCAGGGTTGTAGTCTTTGCTGTCAGTCATTGTTCTCTGAGGATGGTTTCCCTCCAGAACCTCATGGAGAGGGGTTATTGGCCAGAGGACAGGGACTGGGCTTTCCTGGGCTCCCTAGCCAAATGCTACCTTAATTTCCCCACCATTCTGAACCCACAGAGGTATATGAGCGCTTGTAGGGAAAATGCACAGAATGAGAAAAGAGTTGTGGGTGGAATTCTCCTTAACGTGTCTAGCCCATCCAGGTGGCTCTCTCAGAAGTTCCTCATAGAGCATTTTTGAGGTCATAGATCATATCACCAAAAAGGGGCAATGAGCATCCTCAGCAGATTCCATTAGAATAAGGGTAACCCATGAGGTCATGTCTGGTGATTACAGAATTATCTTAATTATTTATTAATATATTCAAGGCTTGAGAACACTGGCATTAGCACTATACAGTATAAACGTTCAAAATCAAGCCAAATACTCCCTGGCACAGGTACATGAATGAGCAATGAGCCCCAGACCACACCTGAGATTGAGTGGGATAAGTGAGAAACTGTCGACTTTCACTACATACCTGAAAATCAGGACTGAATAGAGAACAGAATTCGACAACCTCTTATTCCAGTGGTTCTTATTTTTGTGTGCACACCAGGATCCCCTGGGAAGATTTTACAAACTTCTCTTGTCCAGTTTTCACCTCTGGTCTGAGATGGGGCTCCGGCATCTGAATAACCACTAGTTAAGGTGAATCCCTAACTAGCAGATGTGGAGCTGAGACCCAGAGAGAGCAAGTAATTTGTCTAAGGTGACAATGACCATTTGTCAAAGAGACAGGACTAGTACCCAGGCTTCCAGACTCTGATCCAGTGTTCTTTTTACTATACAGGCAGGAGTGCAAAGAAATAGTTATTCTTTCCCCAACCACTTAGTTATCCTCAGTTACTTACGTGACCACCTTGAAGAATGGAGTGTGGTTCCAGGCTGTGCTTGGGAACACAACTCAGAGATTTATACCACTGCCAAGCAAACCTGCCATTGAGTTATAGCTGCGAAGACATCTGTCTTTCATTTTCTTTTTCGTTTTTTTTTTTTTTTCTGAGACGGAGTCTTGCTCCATTACCCAGGCTGGAGTGCAGTGGCACAATCTCAGCTCGCTGCAAGCTCCGCCTCCCGGTTTCACGCTATTCTCCTGCCTCAGCCTCCTGAGTAGCTGGGACTACAGGCGTCCGCCACCACACCTGGCTTTTTATTTGTATTTTTAGTAGAGACGAGGTTTCACCGTGTTAGCCAGGATAGTCTCGATCTCCTGACCTTGTGATCCGCCCGCCTTGGCCTCCCAAAGTGCTGGGATTACAGGCGTGAGCCACTGTGCCTGGCCCTGTCTTTCTTTTTCAAAGATAAGGCCACTTGTTTTGTGTAGTCCACCATAGCAGACATTAGAGAAATGTGTGACGCACATCTCCCTGGTTCCTGTGCACTCTTAATGCCTTGTGGTTTGTGGTTGTGATCGCTGGTTTACAAAACCCAACTCTCTATTTATGCTATAACTTTCCAGAGGGATCTCTCTGCTGCTGTCCTTTCCTAGTCATTTCCCCCAAAGCCATTGAGTTTGACATTTTCATTGAATGCAGGAGACACATCCCATAACATCGGTCAAGAAATAAGTATTTGTTGGCCAGGCACGGTGGCTCACCTGTAATCCCAGCACTTTGGGAGGCCGAGGCAGGTGGATCACCTGAGGTCAGGAGTTTGAGACCAGCCTGGCCAACATGGTAAAACCCCGTCTCTACTAAAAATACAAAAATTAGCCAGATGTGGTGGAGCACATCTATAAGCCCAGCTACTCAGGAGGCTGAGGCAGGAGAATTGCTTGAACCCGGGAGGCAGAGGTTGCAGTGAGCCGAGATTGTGCCACTGTACTCCAGCCTGGATGACAGAGCAAGACTCCGTCAAAATAAAAAAAAAAAAGAAAGAATGAAAGAAAGAAGTATTTGCTGAGAGAGAGTAATACAGCCTTGTTCTTATGTTTAATCATGCTGTAGTTAGAAGGCACTTCAGGGTGTTGGGGAAATGGAATGTAAGCTGCTCAGAACTCTCTTTTGGAAAAGTAGGCCCTTTATTCACAGGACACCCAAAAGAACACTTAAATGCATTCTCCTGGAGAAAAAACATCCTTTGGCTACTCTGGAGAACTTCTGCTCAATCTCTCTACACTGGGCCTATGTTGATTAGCTGAGCTACATACCATCATCAACCATCTCAAAAGTCCGGGCTATGTAGCAGATATCTGGCAACTGCAAGTCTTCCAGCTTCCTGGAAACCTGGATTTGTCACCCGTTACAGCCACCTGTGTTTTACAGTTGAGAAACTCTAGGGACCCAGCCATTAAAGGCCAGCCAAGGTCATTCACGTGGAGTTCAGAGTACAAGTAGAGCAGAAGGGAAACTTGCTGGGATTCTAGAATCAAAGGACACTATAGCTGGAAGGGATTTCAAGAGGTCATTTGGTTCATTTGCTTCACTGCAGGTGGACAATGAAACCGTCCAAGACTAACAACTGGGGGCAAAGGCTTCACAATGACTCCAACCTCTTGCTTCAAGTTCTCCCTTCCTCACAGTTCTTCCTTAAATCTAACCAAAATCTCTTGTTGTTGCCCTTTCTACCTTCCCAACTAGTGTTTAATGGAGAGACAGTGTTTCTCTATTGCTTGTTCTATTTCAGAGTCGGCTCCTGAGAAAGCTTGAACAACACCCTTGGAGAGGCTCTGTGGGGGGCTGCAGCAGGCAAAAGCAGACTTTTCTGAATTTTTGGCTCTTTTATATTCTGCATTTCTTTGATCCACCCTCTCCGGAGAAGAGAGACAGAGAGATAAGTCAATGGAACACAAATACAGAAGATAATGAGCAATAGTATTCACGACCATAGTAAGCTTCAGGGTGAAGGGTGTTAGGGTAGGCTGATGGAAGGTATCATTTCTGATTTCTGACAGTATTTATTTATTTATTTATTTATTTATTCATTTAGAGACTGGGTCTTTCTCTGTTGCTCACACTGCAGGGAAGTGGCACAATCTCAGCAAACTCAGCTCACTGCAACCTCTGCCTCCCAGGCTCAAGCTATCCTCCCACCTCAGCCTCCCAAGTAGCTGGACCACAGGTGTAAGCCACCATACCTGGCTAATTTTTGTATTTTTTGTAGAGAGAGGGCTTTTCCATGTTGCCCAGGCTGGACAGTTATTATTTAAATGGAATCTGATCCAGAGGGAGACTGTGTTGTTTCTCTCCCAGGAGAACTTACCGATGGGAGAAGGTCTTGTTATAGGGATGATTGCATTGTGCTCCCCAGTTGGGAGAAGAAAAATGGAGAAGCTTCTTTTGAACTCTTTCCAACTCTTTCTCTGGTCTGAAAAAGCACCAGTTCTAAGCATTTCGAAAGATCACTGCATATGAGGAAACTAATAAGCAAACTACAGCTAAATGAGATCCCCTTTGAACTTGACTCTCACCCTGCATTAAACCAGCATGGACAAGCCTAAAATGAGATGGTTCTCACATGGCTCCCCAGGCAAAATTTTGAAAACTAACAACTGACATTGTCTTTTTGATATTTTCCCACCCTACTGCCTCCTTCAATTAGACTGTACAGTGGGAGGAGATAACAGAGTTCTAAGATTATTCTCACATACAGAGTTTTATTTTGTTAAGTCTCCTTTGGGGTAAACTATCCACTAGCATTTGCATCAATTACTCTTAAATTGCTATCTCATATGAAATGCTTCAGTTGGGAGTTGGGAGAAGGATTTCTTTTAAGCCAGTTCTCCTTAAAGGTAAAAGAAGATATTTCAAACTGTATGCTGAAGAGCTTTTTTTTGAGATGGAGTCTTACTCTGTCACCCAGGCTGGAGTGCAGTGGCACAATCTCGGCTCACTGCAACCTGTACCTCCCGGGTTCAAGCAGTTCTCCTGTCTCAGCCTCCCGTGTAGCTGGGATTACAGGTACATGCCACCACGCCAGCTAATTTTTGTATTTTTAGTAGAGACGGGGTTTCACCATGTTGGTCAGGCTGGTCTTGAACTCCTGACCTCAGATGATCCGCCTGCCTCAGCCTCCCAAGGTGCTGGGATTACAGGCATGAGCCACTGCGCCTGACGTCGAAGAGCTTTAAGGAAAAAAAAAATGTGACGTAACTGCAGTGAGCTGAGATAGTACCACTGCACTCCACCCTGGGTGACAGAGAGACTCCACCTAAAAAAAAAAATTATATACATACATATATATATATATAGAGAGAGAGACAGAGAGAGAGAGAGAGAGAGAAAGAGAGAGACCTACAGCCTGTTCTTTGCATCACCCACTCTTCAGAACACTTTTAACCAATCTTTTCCAATCTACCAACAAGCATGTCCATCAACTAGGAAGCATTACTGAGCCCAGCTTGATGCCAGCGAATGTAGGACTTATCCCAACGTATAAGGCTTAAACTCTGCCCTCAAAAAGTGTCCAGGGTAGTGGGGACACAAGACTAACCCACAGGAAACAACCAGAGGCTGATGCAGAGAAATATATGTTTAGATTCCAAGTGGTATGGAGCAGACCTTAAATACAACAGAAATTCTGCAATTGGTGAATTAAACTAGTCAGCCAGCTCTTAGTAGAAGGTGCACAACCCAAACGGGCTTTTTTTTTTTTTTTTTTTTTTTTTGGAGACTGAATCTCACTGTGTTGCCCAGGCTGGAGTGCAATGGCGTGATCTCAGCTCACTACAACCTCTGCCTCCTGGGTTCAAATGATTCTCCTGCCTAAGCCTCCTGAGGAGCTGGGATTACAGGCATGTGCCACCATGCCCAGCTAATTTTTGTGTATATATATATATATATATATATATATATATATATATATATATATATATTTTTTTTTTTTTTTTGAGATGGAGTCTCGCTCTGTCGCCCGGGCTGGAGTGCAGTGGTGTGATCTCAGCTCACTGCAACCTCTGCCTCCCGGGTTCAAGCAATTCTCCTGCCTCAGCCTCCTGAGTAGCTGGGATTACAGGCACCTGCCACCAAGCCCAGCTAATTTTTGTATTTTTAGTAGAGACGGGGTTTCACCATGTTGGTCAGGCTGGTCTCGAACCCCTGACCTCATGATCCACCCGCCTCAGCCTCCCAAAGTGCTGGGATTACAGGCGTAAACCACTGTGCACGGCCATTAATTTTTGTATTTTTAGTAGACATCGGATTTCACCATGTTGGCCAGGCTGGTCTCGAACTCCTGGCCTCAAGTGATCTGCCTGCCTTGGCCTCCCGAAGTGCTGGGATTACAGCGGTGAGCGACTGTGCCTGGCCCCAAACTAGCTTTCAAGACAGGATACATTTTCGAGAGGCGGAATAAAAAAAAAAAAAGAAAAAGAAAAGGGAATAAGATAATTATGAAATTTAAACTAGCATTTAAAAACTTTTTATTACAGATCATTTCAATCATATAGAAAGTTACAGAAACCTCGTGTACTCATCACTTTATCAATTCATGGCCAATCTTGCTTTATCTACATATACCCTCCCCCACATTTCCCTACCTCCTGGGTTATTTTGAAGCAAATCCCAGACATCATATCATTCCATCTGTAAATATCTCAGTATTTTACTAGCGTTTTGATGTAAGCATGATTGAATTATACAGGTCAGAGCATGTTTCAAAAAAAACAGCACAGGCCGGGTGCAGTGGCTCACGCCTGTAATCCCAGCACTTTGGAAGGCCGAGGCGGGCAGATTACCTGAGGTCAGGAGTTTGAGACCAGCCTGGCCAACATGGTGAAACCTTGTCTCTACTAAAAATACAAAAATTAGCTGGGCATAGTGACCGGTGCCTGTAATCCCAGCTACTCAGGAGGCTGAGGCACAAGAACGCTTGAACTGGGAGGTGGAGTTTGCAGTGAGCTGAGATTGTGCCACTGCACTCCAGCCTGGGCAATAGAGTGAGACTCTGTCTCAAACAACAACAACAACAACAACAACAACAACAACAAAGCAGTAAGAAGTTGAAAGTCTTGGCACAATAAAAAGATCCCAAAAGCCTTAGCCAATGGCACATTTATTTTGTTCAACAACATCCCAGTAGGTCAGAAGAACCCCTAATGTTTTTTTTTAGAGGAGGTTTAAATAAAATAGATATGTCCAGAAATGCATGCTTTTTGCTATAATGCTTGGACCTGAATGGAATGTCGGAAGTATATTGACAAACACTTCTCCCTGTACATCTGCTGCAACTTAAGTATATTTCTTTAAGCTATTTTCAACGTAGATCAGAGTGGTATTTCAGGAAGACATGCCTTTCTTAAACCAGAGTCCAACCAAAGTGGTCGGTGGAATCTGAGGATGGTGGGACAGTGTAGGGCAAGGAGGTAAAAGCAGAACTGGGGAAGAGACAGAACAGGGTGGGAGCGGGAGGCAGATTGGGTGGGCATGGAGGCTCTCAAGGCTCTGGCTGGATGTGAAACTGAGTGGGAAGGCAAAGAATGAAAGTGGAGCATGTTAATCTTGGAATGAGGATGAGTCATGCAGAAAATGAGACGCTTTCCCACTGATGCTCTGAATAATACCCCTTGACTGGGAAAAGAAACCAAATGAATATTGCTCTTGATGGCAGTGGAGATAGGGTATGGCATGCAGAGTGTGCAGGGGAAAATCGGGCACCCCTCCTCGCTCTTTCACTTTTCCTGGGTGACCTGAAACAAACCATTTAACCTCTCAAGTCATACTCCACATCCCAACAAAAGAGCAGTGATGCTAGATTATCTCTGGGTCCCTTGAGACCTACAACATTCAACAATTCAATGAACTAAAATGGGTTGTAGGGCAGACGTGGTGGCTCACGCCTGTAATCCAACTGGGCTGATTGTTTGAGCCCAGGAGTTCAAGACCAGCCTGGGCAACATAGAGAGACCCCTCCCACCCCATCTTTACAAAAAAAAAAAAAAAAAAAGTATTGTAAAAGGGCAAGTAGATACGAATTTGGGGTGAACTTTTGATGGTGGCTGTAGGAAATAGCAATAGCAATTGAGACAACCTATACCATACATAAGCTATAATAAGGGGAAATAAAATATGGCCCTTGCCCACATCTATCACGTTTGTATTTGTCAGTTACTCTATGAAGCAGTTTACATACATTATCTCACCTAATCCTTATAAAAACCCTATGAGGGGCTGGGCTCATGGTGGTGGCTCACGCCTGTAATGCCGGCACTTTGGGAGGCCAAGGCAGGTAGATCACCTGAGGTCAGGGGTTCAAGACCAGCCTGACCAACATGGTGAAACCCCATCTCTACTAAAAAAACAAAATTAGCCAGGCATGGTGGCGCATGCCTATAATCCCAGCTACTTGGGAGGCTGAGGCAGGAGAATCGCTTGAACCCCAAAGGTGGAGGTTGTGGTGAGCCAAGATTGCACCGTTGCACTGCAGCCTGGACAACAAGAGTGAAACTCCGTCTCAAAAACAAAACAAAACAAAACAAAACCCTATGAGGTAGGTTCTAATATTATCACACTGCTGTGAGGAAACTGAGGCACAGAGAGCATAAGTAATCTACCCAAAACATTGCCAGTAAATAGGAAAGCCAGGATTGAACTCAGATCTATCTAAATTCTAAACCCTTAACCATTGTACTACATGCTCGCCTATTATGCTAGAGTGCATAGAATAACTATTAATATCTCGTATTTTATCATCCGATCAAAATCCAGAAACCTCCATTAAATATCTATCTAACCTAAGAGCCAGCTTGAAGGAGTTCCCACCAGGCAAATCTGGGACAAATTAAGCACCAAAATTAAGTCAGTAATGAATTATAAAGCACTGAAAAAATAGGCATTTGTGAGTCCTTACTGATAATAGGTAAATAAGTAAATGGGGAGAAGGGAGGGCTCTTGTTTACAGCAGAATATTGAGAGTTGGCTAGGAAATGGAGAGGAACTGCTGGAGCCAGGACATCATCATTTTGGAAATCATTGTAGTAAATATGGGATCAGGCAGGAATTATCAATAGATGCTAAATCAAAGCAGGAAATGTTGAAGAACAAGCTATTTGCCTGGTCTTAAAAGTATCTCCCCAAAGACTGCTTATTAGTTCAAGGGAGAAAAAAATTAATTACACAGTGGAGAAACTGGGCAACACCTTGACAGGGTGATACAAATTTACATTTACCAGTAAGGGGCAGATGAAACTTGTGTGCCTCCAGCATGATATCCTTAGAAGGACACAATGTTAATTTTTGCAATATTCTAGCCAAGAGTACATAACAAACATCAGACAAATATAAAATAGGAATGTTCTATTTAAAAAAAAAAAAAGATGAGGGGCACTGTATTCTTAAAAAATGTCAACATCATAAAAGACAAAGGGCCAGGGGTAGAGGCTTACACCTGTAATCCCAGCACTTTGGAAGGGAGGCCGAGGTGGGTGGATGGATCACTTGAGGCCAGGAGTTCATGACCATCCTGGCCAACGTGGCGAAACCCCATCTCTACTAAAAATACAAAAATTAGCCGGGTGTGGTGGCACATGACTGTAGTCCCAGCTACTCAGGAGGCTGAGGATCGCTGGAACCCAGGAGGAGGAAGTTGCAGTGAGCCAGGATTGCGCAACTGCACTCCAGCCTGAGCAACAGAGCAAGACTCTGTCTCAAAAAAAAGACAAAGAAAGGCTGTGGCAATGTTCCAGATTAAAGGAGGTAAAATGGATAAGAAGGGATGAGACAACTAAATGTAAGCCTGATCCTAGACTCAGTGCTGCACAGGAGTGGGGAGAAGAGGATAATGCTGTAAAATACACCATTAGATCAACTGACAACATTGGAATATAGGCAGTACTGATGTAAAATTGTGAGGCTGATAAATTTACTGTGGTTATGTAAGAGAATATTCCTATTTTTATTTTTATTTTTTCTCTACTCCATGCGGAACAGGGCTAACTCACAGGCAATGTGCCCAGAGTTGGCCTATTCCTATTTTTATGAATTGCACACTAAGGTATTCAGAAGTGAAGGATCATGATGTATGTAACTTACCCTCATATGGTTCAAAAGAGAGAGAAAGGGAATGCAAAAATAGCTAAAGCAAATGGGGTAAAATGCTAACAATAGGTAAAAGTAGGTAAAGGGTATATGTTTATCTTATCCCTTTTTCCTCCTTCAATCTAAAAGGGATGTTTCTTGAAACTTATTCTAAGTTTGAGAATATATCCAAATAAGTTTGGGGTTTTTTTTGGCCAGTCTGATATCACATTACTGAGTGGTGGTCAGACCCTAAGTTCTTCAGCATTTGTTGGTGTTGTTCAGTCAGGGTTTTGCTCTGTCGCCCAGGCTGAAGTGCAGTGGCATGATCTCAGCTCACTGCAGCCTCTGCCTCCCTGGCTCAAGCAATCCTCCCACCTCAGCCTCCCAAGTTGCTGGGACCACAGGGGGTTTTACCGTGTTGCCCAGGCTGGTCTCCAACTCCTGAGCTCAAGCAATATGCCCGCCTTGACCTCTAAAAGTGCTGAAATTATGGGTGTGAGTCACTGGGCCTGGCCCAAGACCCTGCGTTCTTGACTGGAGATGGGGAAAAATGCCCTGCGTTGAGCCATGAGAATAACCGTCGTTCAACAGGAGAAGCTCAAAGCAGAGCTGGCTCCCTGTAGTTCAGGGGTTCACCAACCAACATGAAGAGTTACCTGGGTCACAAAGAAAACAGGCTCATGAGTAAACAAATAACAGAGTAATTCCATTGTGAGAAACACCAGGAAAACCAACATCTCCATATGTGTAAGGAAAAGATCTCCAGGCATGGGCCTATAGCCTAATTATTTCAACACAAGTCTACCCAGCAGAAGGATTAGCCTGTTCAAGCTCACCTTTCATTTGCGATGTATATGTGAAATCTACTGGAACTAGAAGGCTCATTGGCAGATGGGAAAGGCGAGGAACAAGCTGCTGTCTTTGATACAACACACGCTAGGGCTTGAGGAAACTATGGAATGAGTAACAAATTAGTAGACAACTTTTGACAATAAGATTATTATTGTTGCCATAGACTTGAGTCACTACCATGTGCTAGACCCTGAGGATACAGAAAGATAAAAGCAATGATCCCTGTCCTCAAGTAGTTTTGGGGAGCGGGGAGAGAGACACACAAAAGGGATACTTTACAGGGCAGCAAATGAAAAGTACACTTTATGGAATACGACAGTCAGGAAAAGCTATTGTGGGTGTGTGGCACCAAGAGAAGTGGTAGGGGTAGGGTTTTCATTAATTCACTCATTTATTCATTCATTTATTCAAGCATTCTTTCAATAAATATTTATTCAACTTTTTTTTTTGAGACAGAATCTCACTCTGTCACCCAGGCTGGAGTGCAGTGTCACAATTTCGGCTCAGTGCAACCTCCACCTTCCAGGTTTAAGTGATTTTCCTGCCTCAGCCTCCCGAGTAGCTGGGATTACAGATATGCACCACCACGCCCAACTAATTTTTGTGTTTTTAGTAGAAACGAGGTTTCACCATGTTGGCCAAGCTGGTCTCAAACTCCTGACCTCATGTGATCTGCCCGCCTCAGCCTCCCAAAGTGCTGGGATTACAGGTGTGAGCTACCGCGTCTGGCCTATTCAGCTTTTTAAACTGCACAGTGCTGTGCAAACACTTAAGGAGAACAATTAGATAAAAATGCTGTGGGGAAAAGGAAGATACATGTTCAGGGTTCTTTAATAAGAACGGCTAAAATTTAGCTATTAAATATTTATTAGCTATGAAACCATATTAGTTTCCTGTGGTGGCGCTAACAAATTACTCCAAAATTGACTACTTAAAACGACAGAAATTTATTGTCTCAGAGTCCTGGAGGCCAGAAGTCTAAATTCAAGGTGTTGGCTGGGCCCTGCTCCCTCCAGAGGTGTACGGGAGAATCCTTTCTTGCCTTTTCCAACTTCCGTTGGCTGGCAGCATTCCTTGGTTTGTGGCTGCCTCACTGCCATCTCTGCCCCAATCTTCACACAGTCTTCTCCTTTGTCCTTTGTAACTCTCTTATGAGGACACTTTTCACTGAATTTAGGGCCCACCTAGATCATCCAGGATGAGTGCTTCATCTCACGATACTTAATTACATCTGCAAAAGTCTCTTCCCAAATAAGGTAACGTTCACAGATTTCAGAAATTAGGACACAGACATATCTTTTTGGAGGCTGTCATTCAACCCATTATAAGCCATTTCCATGTGCCAGGCATTGTCCTAAGAATCTTATATGTATCAACTCATCTGACTCATAACAAGCCAATGAGATAGGTTATTAATTTCATCCCCATTGAGAAAATGAAGACACAGAGCCATTGGGTAACTTGGAACCATCACTGAGGATAATTGAACTTGAATGGAGAGCTTGTATTGAGGGGTCATGAGAGATAACTTTGGATAGACAAGTTAAGGTCACGTGGAATATTTTAAATACCTGAATAAAATATTGTACTTTATTCTTCAGGTAATGGGCAGGTACTGGGAGTTCTTGAGCAAGAGCAGCACGTGAATATTGATGCATGAGAATATTAATTGGAAAGGACTGTGTAAAATAGATCGAAGAAGAAAGGGGGAACAGAAACCTTATTAGGAAATGCTCACATAATTGCTGAGAATGATGATGCAGGCCTGGACCACAGAGGTCTGGCTACAGAAACAGAAACGAATACTTAATAGCTTGTCCTTCTTTTCTTCCCAATGTGTGGAGCCAGACTCTTTTTTTCCATTAGACTTATCTCTTCCATCTTCTTACACTGCATACCAGGGGGCAATTGAGAGATAAGACAATCTCCATTTGCTCCAGTTTAGCAGGCACTGGTTTTTCCATTAAAGCATTGCACTCAAAATTTGGAGACACTTGCATGGGCAGCACCTAGAAACACAATTCCTTACTGTTTTGATTGTGGTTGCTTCTAAGGTAAAGACACTTTGAGGATAATGTCTCTCTTGACAATATCAACTGTGACTTTATGATGGAGTAACCCTCGAAGCCAACATAAAGCATAAGTGAAGTCACTATCAAGTATTCCCAGGGAATGGGCTGTAGAGACAGCTATGATGATGTTAGATCTTTGCTCTCTTCCTCCAGAATCAGCAGACAGGCAGAAAGAAATGTCTCTATTCTCACTTCCCACCTACACTTCTTGGTGACTACTGCTGGTGCTGCTCCTGCCGCAAGCTGAATATTAAACATGCGTATTCATTTTTAGTCTTTTAGGCTACCTTTGAAGATTTGTTCAGTAACACCTGTGTGAAAGACATTTCCTGTTGAATAATGGAAGGTTTGAGCGTGAGAGACCCCCCAGCAGTATTCTGGGTCCTTAGTTACTAGTCAGGCTTCAGGAGCCATTAATGCTAGTCAGAGTAACAAAATGTCAAAAACCATAATTATTTTTCTCTAACACAGTGTAAGCAAAACCTGAAATGCTTATTTGCACCTGGAATTTGATTGTTTTTTAAAAAGTGCTTTCCCACAAGAATAAGACATTTGATTTCATTTAAAAATTAAATTAAAAAATTTAATATAGAAGTTACAAAAATTAGCCAGGGGTGGTGGCGTGAGCCTACAATTCCAGCTACTCAGGAGGCTGAGGCAGGAGAATCGCTTGAACCTGGGAGGCAGAGGTTGCAGTGAGCCGAGATGGCAGCACTGTGCTCCAGCCTGGGTGACAGAGCAAGACTTGGTTTCAAAAAATAATAATAATAATATAGAAATGATGTCTGTTCATTTGAAAATAAAATTCAAATTATGACAGATTAATATAAAATAAAAAGTAAAATTAGGCCAGATGCGGTGGCTCACACCTGTAATCCCAGCACTTTGGGAGGCTGAGGCTGGCAGATCACTTGAGGTCAGGAGTTCAAGACCCGCCTGGCCAACATGGTGAAACCCTGTCTCTACAAAATTACAAATACAAAAATTAGCCGAGTGTGGTGGCGCATGCCTGTAATTCCAGCTACTTGGGAGGCTGAGGCAGGAGAATGGCTTTAACCTGGGAGGTGGAGGTTGCAGTGAGCTGAGATCACACCAGTGCACTCTAGCCTGGGCGATAAAGTAAGACTCCATCTCAAAAAAAAAAAAGTAAAATTAATAAATTCATAAGCGTAGGGATACTTTTTAAAAATATTTTTTATATGAACTCCAGATAATATCCTCTCTCCAGAGCTAAAAAGTATGGGCTTATAATGCCTGGGTACTCAAAATGTGTTCTGGGGGCCATCTACATGGGCATTACCTAGGAGCTTGTTAGAAATGCAATCTCAGGTCCCACTGCTGGCCTACTGAATCAGAATCTGCATTTTCATGAGTTCCCAGGTGATTTGTGTGCACATTCTAGTACCAGAAGCACTGAACTCACAGACTGAGGGGACAGTATTTTTACTAACACTAGCCCTTTGAAGGATATGCAGGTTGTTAAAGAATTGAAAGTAAAAAATAGATAAAAGTGGGAGGCAGAAAAATTAACTAATTCTTCCCACAGAACTATGTGTGAATGGGACCCAATTTTAGAACACATCACTAGAGAATCAGAACTTGGAATGACCTGTTAAAGAGGTGTCACTCACAAGTAGGCCACCTCCCCTTGGTCCTTATAGTAATTACAAATAAGAAAATCATAGAAGCAGAAACTTTTAGAACTGAAACGAACGGTAGAACTTGTAGTAGTTGGTGCACATGAGGTCTCGAGCCTCTGACTGGGTTTGTTCCCCCCAAATTTGGGTATGAAGTTAAAAATTAAAATGTTGGCTGGGCGTGGTGGCTCATGCCTGTAATCCCAGCACTTTGAGAGGCCGAGGCGGGTGGATCACCTGAGGTCAGGAGTTCAAGACCAGCCTGGCCAACATGGTGAAACCCTGTCTGTACTAAAAATATAAAACATTAGCCTGGCGTGGTGGGCGGCTGCCTGTAATCCCAACTACTTGGCAGGCTGAGGCAAGAGAATCTCTTGAACCCAGGAGGCAAAGGTTGCAGAGAGCCGAGATCGTACCACTGCACTCCAGCCTGGGCAACAGAGAGAGGATCTGCCTCAACAACAAGAAAGTTGCAGGCGCAGTTAGGACCTTGTATTCACAAGCTGTAGGGTCTTGAGCAAATTCCTTATCTTCTTGGGGTGTCAGTCCATAATCTGAATCATCAGGAAGCTCAAGTAAGTGTTCTGAAAACTGTATGGGAACCTGGAATGTTATCATGGCAGATTTCAAGAGTGAGTCCCAGTTTCATCCAATAATTGCATGTTGTGTGAGATAATATCACAACAGAGGGCGGTAGTCTGCTTGAAGTAAAGAAAAAGTGAGCTAATTAACTAAAGAATGTGCCGTGATGTTTTCTACATTGTCCAGAGGAAACAGAGCCTCTGTTTCTGGTGTTCTAGTATAGGTAGGAGATCATGGAGTTTCAATAAGGACCTGTGGAATGAATGCATGAAATACCAAGTTGGCAGGAGCAGTGACTCACACCTGTAATCCCAGCGCTTTGGGAGGCCAACACGGGTAGATCTCCTGAGATCAGGAGTTCAAGACCAGCCTGGCCAACATGGCGAAACTTCTGTCTCTACTAAAAAAAAAAAAGAAATACTAAGTTGGGAAAGATAAATTCATCAACATTCATTCATTCAACAAATATTTACTGAGTACCCTCCATGTACCAAGCTGGCTAAGGACACAATGGTGAGCAAATGTACACACTGTCCCTGCCCTCACAGAGCTTACAATCCAATCAAATATTTGGTTTAATGTAAAATTGCATCTTTGCTAAATGCCACAAAAGAGCCGGGCAATGAACTGAGAGAACTTGTTCTAGAACGATCTGACCTGGTCAGGGGAATCAGGGAAGACTTCCTGAGGAAGTGACCCTTGAGCTGAGAGCTGAAGAATGAGCAAGAATTAATGTGGGGACGAAGGGAGGAAAGAGTGTCCCGGGGTGAGAACACTGTGTGCACAGGCCTTTTGGCAGGAGGGAGTGTGTGGCTTCATGGTGGTCAGAAAGGCCAGTCCCCTCTTTATCTGGTGGAGAGACATCATGAAGCTGGGGACGGCAGCCAGAGCCAGATCAGATCTGGTCCGGCCGTGCGCACCCAAGTTTGGTTCTCCTTCTCCTAGCACTGGGAGGCCACTGCAAGATCTCAGCCGTGATGGCGTGGGGGTGGTGGAGGATGTGTATTTTGCAAGGACTAGATCTGGATTTCAAAAAGATCACTCTGGCAGTAAAATGGAGTATAACTCAGGAACAGGAGGGCAGAGCGGCTGTTTGGAGAAAGGCAGGATAGTTTTACCGTCTAGAAGAGAGCCCGGAAATGCTCCCTTCCACAGAAGTTCCAGCTCCTGCAGTCTAGTTCCGTCCTCATGCAACCTTCCTTCCGTGAGGTCTTGCCTACCAAGAGGGAAGGAGGAAGGACCTGTGCAATGAGCTTTAACCCGAGACAGGGAAAGTGAACAAACTGGAAGTCCAGCTGGCAAATGAGTCCTTTTTGTGTCCATATGAATGAGTTCGCCTAGGTGAAATAATTAAAAAGTGGTTTCTGAATTTGCAAGTTGAGAACCCAGCCCTGGATTCTTGGTGACCCCAAGTACAGGAGGCCTGAAAGGCCCTGTCTGAGAATATTCACTAGGCAGCTCTGTCTCCTGTACTCACCTTTTAACTCCAGTTAAGAAGCTTTCATGTAGACCCCCTCACTGAGAAGATGTGGAAAGTGAGGCCCAGAGAGGTTTAGTAACTTGTCCAACATCACACAGCAACTTTTAAGGGCCAGTCCCTGAACTGTCATCCTAAAACTCATTAGGTGTGTGATCCTTTCAAAATGCTCTACTGGCCAGCATCTTTAGGGATGAGTAATGGAGAGAGTCATAAAAACATACTTTTAAATTAAATTTTATTTTTTTCAAATTTTCTGTACATTGTGCTTTAATTACCATCTCCAGCCCCAAGAGTAGAAGAGCTAAAGAAAGAATGGGCATTCAGTCTAAAGTCTTAACACTGACTACCTGAGCCTTCAACAATTTCTGGTATTAACATTATATAGCATTGCACCCAAGAAATTCACAGATGCTTTTAACGAGAGTTTCTGTATAGATAGCAGTGCCTTTATTTCTAGATTGAATTTCCAGGCATGACTGGAGAACTTAGACCCAGTTTTCAGCCTCCAGGAAAAATAAGTTCCTTTTGCTGCTAGCCCTCATCTGCTATTCTTTTTTTTTTTTTTTTTTTTTTTTTTTTTTTTTGAGATGGAGTTTTGCTCTTGTTGCCCAGGCTGGAGTGCAATGGTGCTAATATAGCTCACTGTAACCTCTGCCTCCCTGGTTCAAGCGATTCTCCTGCCTCAGCCTCCCGAGTAGCTGGTTTTACAGGCATGCACCACCATGCCTGGCTAATTTTTGTATTTTTAGTAGAAACGGGGTTTCACCATGTTGGCCAGGCTGGTCTTGAACTCCTGACCTCAGGTGATCCACCAGTCTAGGCCTCCCAAAGTGCTGGGATTACAGGTGTGAGCCACTGTGCCCGGCCTATTCTTTAAATTAACAAATATAAAAAGGTCAGTGACTCTTCCCAGCCTCTCACTGTACAATTTCACTCTCTACACTGTTCCTGTTTCCCCTTTGCTTCTACGTGGGTTTCCTGCTCTGACCATTTCTTTCATATGGTTTCCCTCACACCTCTGAGACTTTAGTGCTATTTCTGGGCTTTATTGCTGCATTGTCAGTTGTTTATTCTTTGTTCCACTGCCTGTTCCTTTGGGAGCAACTGAAAAATCAAACCTTGGCCCTCATGTTGTTGGTAGAGATTTCACTTTGTATTTGTAATAATTATTCATGTACGTTTTGAGAGATTTCCCCACCAGTTTTAAGATTGAACATTAGAAGTGATTTACTGTCAACCAAAGTCAAATATAATGTGGTTTTCACATGGTTTTGTTATTTTATCTTTCCAAGCAAGGTACAGCTTTATACACTCATGATTTTTGATAACCAAAATTCAGAAGTATGTTTGTGTTTAGCAGTTTTTACAAGAATCCTACAAGATCATTTTAAACTTTCATTAAAAGCACGAGAAGTCCAGAGGGCTTTGAGATTGCAGTTTGTCTGAAGCCCTTGACTTTCATTCAAATTGGCAGTCTCTTTTCCAAAAAGAGCATTATTCTCTCATCTTTAAAGTATGCTGGGTTTAGTCAGTTTGGATACTAAGCAAGTTATCAGGAGATTTCTCAAACATTAAGAAGAGAAAGCCAAGCCGTCTTACTCAACCCAGGGCCACAGCCTCCAGGGGTGTTGGTGAATATTAGTATAGTGTCCCTTCATTTTAATCTATTCCTGCCTGTGTTGACACTCTACTAGGACAACCAGATGAAAAGGGAAAAAACTCGAGTTGAGGTACCAAAGTCTTTTGCCTATACAATGCTAGAGGGAAACAAAGTTTGACTGAAGTGTTCTGCTGTGTGGTAAATATTACTCTCTCCAGAGAACGTGATTATAACTTCTCTACTACCTGGAAAATGTACTCCCTGCCCCCTCTGCCCCGCCCCCAACCACCCACCAGGAGGGAATAAAGCACATTGTCTGGGAAATGGCTGAAATGGGCACAAAGTAGGTTTTCAGAAGCGGCTATGAGTTGAACCTGTTTTTATATGGGTCTAAAAATCTCCCAATTTAGTCTGTTTAGTTATTGAAGGATTGCTATTGTGTTTGCAAAGCATCACTGACTTTTACATCTTCTTATTGGTTCTTCTTTGGGTATCAAATCCTCACATTTGGAGGAATGTATTTTTTAAATAAAGCGGGGCACAGCAGCCCTTAGTAGAAAGCAAAATGGTCTTCCAACTGCCTCTAGGCCATTTCCATGAGGATATCTTGACCCATAAGTGGCTCACCAATTTCTGTATATGAGGGGCTAGTTGATAGGATGTTTGAAGCTGTGTTTACATATGATCAAAAAAATGTCACTCATCCATATCAAAGGAGAGGAAGTTATGGAAGTCCTAAACCCATTAATCCACCCTTTAGCACTGCCCAAACCCAGACTTCACTTCAAATTAAGCACATTAAAAATGGAGTTCATATTTTCTTCTAAAAATCAGCTTCTTGGCCTCCCTTCGCAACTTCCTCACCTGTTTAAGGCAGTATTTTCCTTGTCAGGTTAGAAACATTGTAACTATCTTTGTTCTCCTACCTAGCTTTCTCCTTCCCAATACCCAATTAATCATCAAATTCTATCATTTTTTTCCTTTATAATGTCTTGAAAATTTTCCTCCATTCTTTATATTCCAGCAAAACAGAAACAGAAGGTGAGGATCCAGCTCTCCAGTCTGGATGGGGAGACTAGAAACACACCACATACGAGTAAAAAAAATTTTATAGGAATTACAAGAATACCAAAACAATGCAAAATAACAGCTCCAAACAAGCCTTGTATACACATCTCCAGGCAATAGCTGGCACTGCATTTGTCCAGTAGCAATCTAGGGCAGTGGGTGGGGAGGTCCTTCTGCTTCCCAGGGGCTGTGGTGAGGCCTTTCGGGTCCAGCTTAAGCCACTCTGATTCCAGCCACCACCCCACCTTAGATGGGGAAGCTGTTCCTTTCCAGATCAACTCATCTCCACCCACAACACAGTGCTTATGTATTCAGTCTAAAATAGTTAGCACAATTTATCAAGAGTATTCCATCATAATTTTAAAATGTCATGTTTATATTTTACCTCCACCTGGACAGAAACTCGTTCTTTTGTATTCTTACTGCCCCTCCCCCTCCCCATAGCAACCAGCACAAGATTCCGCTGTGTGTAGTCTATAAATAAATGTTAAATCATAGAGCCTTAGAATTTTGGAGTCAGACGGGGATCTTCACAGTTGCATTTGTCCAATCCTTTACAGATGGGGAAACAGGTCTAGAGAGATTAGGTGACTTGCTCAAAGCCACACAGCTGGCTATTGACAAGGCAAGGAGCAGAGCCCAGGTTTCTCCTGCCTGAAGTCTGTACCCTAAACTGTCCTTAGATAATCAGTGACAGACACCTGAGTTCACACAAGGTCTCCAGGGGTTGATGGTGATAGGAGAAACTGGCTTTCCCAAAACATGTACAAAGATTCGGTCCACGCCCCTAGCAGACCTTCGGGAGGACTAACTCCTCAGCTCGGCGTCCAGCAGAGTCCCAAGTTACAGTCGCACTTGTTTATGCGTCTGTCGGCCTCCTCCGACAGGACCGAGTACTCGAGGGCCCCGCGCGCAGGGGCTCCCCTCCGGCCCCTCCCCCGCCGCCGAGCTGTCACACAGCCGCCGCGCGGCCCGCCCCCACGTGGACTCGGCTCGGAGGATCAAAGTCTGTTTGCAGCCCGGCCCCCGCAGGTGTGCTGGGAGCTGCGATGGTCCGCAGCGCGGAAGCCAGGACTCCGCCACACCCGAGGGGACCCGGCCAGCCCCTCCCCCTCCCGCTGCACGCGGCCCGCGCCCCCAATTCGCCCGCCGCTGCAGCCGGCCGCGGCCCCCCGGCCCACGCCCGGCTCCGGGAGGAAAAGGCCCCGCCTCCATCTGTTGGAGCCGCGGCCCCGCCCCCTTCCCGCCCCTCCGAGGCTTCATCCAATAGTGAGCGTGACTGGGCGGGACGCCGAGGCTGTCGTGAGGGGGTCCTGGCCAATAGGGAAGCGTGCCGGGCCTGGTGGGCGGGGCGTCAGGGCCTTGTCACGCTCGGGTCCGTGTGAAAACGGGGGTTCCGAGTGCAAAGCAAAGTTTTTTTGTAAACCGTCTGCAAAGGCGGGGGGGCGAAGAAGGCGCCCGAGACCGGGCCGAGTGCAGCTGCCGTGGCCGCCGCCTCTCTAGCTCCTCAGCCATCCGCTCCTCAGTCCAGCCGCCGCAGAGGAGACCAGCAAGCAGAGCCCTCAGATGCTCGGAGCTTTCTCGGCGCGAAGCTGCCCGTCGCCCTCGCCTGCCGCCCTCGCCCGCCGCCCTCCTGCTCCTGCTCCGGCTCCGGCTCTTGGTACCCTGGCTCCGGGAGCCCAGCTCCCCGCCACCGCCGCCGCTTGGGTGTGGGGGCTGCTGGGGCTGAGCCGGGCCTCGGCGCCGGCTCTGAGGACGGACGCCTGAGGAGCTGCGCGGCGCGGCGCCGCCGGCTGGCGGAGGACGCCCACAGGCGCGGGGCTCGGCGGCTTGACCCGGGCTTGTCCCCGTGCGGCCGCGGGGGCCCCTCAGCGGTTTCCCGAACGGCCCGACTCGGGCGCTCCTCCGTGTCGCGGTCGCCGACCCTCCGCGTCCCGCCAACGCCGCCGCCGCACCAGTCTCCGGGCCGGGCTCGGCGGGCCCCGCAGCCGCAGCCATGGGGTGCTGGGGTCGGAACCGAGGCCGGCTGCTGTGCATGCTGGCGCTGACCTTCATGTTCATGGTGCTGGAGGTGGTGGTGAGCCGGGTGACCTCGTCGCTGGCGATGCTCTCCGACTCCTTCCACATGCTGTCGGACGTGCTGGCGCTGGTGGTGGCGCTGGTGGCCGAGCGCTTCGCCCGGCGGACCCACGCCACCCAGAAGAACACGTTCGGCTGGATCCGAGCCGAGGTGATGGGGGCTCTGGTGAACGCCATCTTCCTGACCGGCCTCTGTTTCGCCATCCTGCTGGAGGCCATCGAGCGCTTCATCGAGCCGCACGAGATGCAGCAGCCGCTGGTGGTCCTTGGGGTCGGCGTGGCCGGGCTGCTGGTCAACGTGCTGGGGCTCTGCCTCTTCCACCATCACAGCGGCTTCAGCCAGGACTCCGGCCACGGCCACTCGCACGGGGGTCACGGCCACGGCCACGGCCTCCCCAAGGGGCCCCGCGTTAAGAGCAGCCGCCCCGGGAGCAGCGACATCAACGTGGCCCCGGGCGAGCAGGGTCCTGACCAGGAGGAGACCAACACCCTGGTGGCCAATACCAGCAACTCCAACGGGCTGAAACTGGACCCCGCAGGTGAGCCGGGAAAGTCGCTGCCGCAGGTGGTTGGGTTTGGGGAGCCCAGAGCCTCGCCTGGCCTTCGGCGGGGTGGCCCGCACGCCCCCTGCTGCCTGAGCGGGCCTGCGCCGCGCCGCCCCTGCCTGCTCCCTCCCCGTCCTGCACACGCCCCACTGCTCCAGGAAATCAGAACCCCCTCAGCCGGGTGCAAGGAGCCGGAGACGCGTCTGGCATATTTGTAGGTGGGGGCTGTGGGTCAGACCCTAAGAAAAAGGGTCAGCAGGTGACCATCATCCCGCTGCAGTCCACACCCGCACTTGGCTGTCTTTACAGGCTGCAGCAACTTTGCTGGAGACTTGTCTGGTTATGGTTATAACAGCATCAGAAATGCTTCCCAATTCAATTCCTTGGCCCTCTTGGGAAACGGAGAGAATCCCCAATTCGTCCCCAGTATTTGGGTGCTGGAAACCTTGCTCTGCCAAAGTAGTTCTTATGCCCGTTGAACTCCGTTTCATAATATGCATTCAGAGCGTGTAAACCCTGGTTAAAGGTTTCTTTTATGAACAGCAGTGTATGCTTCAGCTAATTGATCCCTAATCCTGGAAATCATAGATTTAGGACCTGTCTGGGCATGTTTAACATTTTCCTAGGACTTTTCATAATCGTACTGAACTAAAAGTGATGGTAATTTATTCATCTTATATTTTTAGTGGATGCTTTTTATATTTAAGTGCTCTTGAAGGAAATTTGAAAATAAATGTTGAAAGAAAGGAGATGGAAATGACTCAACCAATGTCCTACTACTCAAGCTCAATGGTGCTTAACAATTTGGTCTTATTTCCTTCACTTACGTTTATTTACCTTGTATCATTATAAATTATGCTACATAATTTTCCTTTTCGAGTGCAGAATATGAAGTTAGTGAAATTCAAGTTGTACATTGGAAACGTTTAATAAGTAATTGGTTTTCCTCTCACTCCACTCGGCAAGGTGTTACTCCAAAGAAAATTAAGTTTCTCTGGTGTGTAATTTCTTGAAAAGATCAATACTTTTGATTTAAAAGTTAGTAGGGCAGGTAGTCTTTTAGTTTCAATTTTTCTAATAATCTCTGTGATTATTGATTTATATTGTTGATTTGTCAGTTTTTAAACCCCCTCTTACCAAGAAACTTTTATGTTCATAATGAAAGTTTAAAAGTTAAAATTGGCTTTATTCTCAAGCAATTGGCCTCAGTGAGAAAGAGTGACTAGAGAGTGCCCAAGTGTCAAATCAGGTATTTTGTATTACTAGACTTATTCCTAGCTGCATTTAATTTTGGTGTTAGCATTCAATTTTATGTTTTCCTTTGTATATACCATAAAGTATAGCAGAATGTTTGCAGGACTCCACCCCCATAGAAAAGGAACACTATTTTGGAGAGGAGGAGGCAGGAGAGTGGTTAGGAGGGTGAAGAAGCAGTATCACAATGACTTAATTTAGCCCTGGCCATTATGTCCTGGCTCGTTCCCAGAATGTCAATTTATATTAAATTGCTCTGGGCACATTTTTTAAATTGTACTTTGTGAAAAAATTTTCACCTTCATCACCACTTAAAAAGAATCAGACAAGGATGTTTATATAAACACTTTAAATGTATTTGATATAAAATTTTTATTTCTTTGTAGACCCAGAAAACCCCAGAAGTGGTGATACAGTGGAAGTACAAGTGAATGGAAATCTTGTCAGAGAATCTGACCATATGGAACTGGAAGAAGATAGGGCTGGACAACTTAACATGCGTGGAGTTTTTCTGCATGTCCTTGGAGATGCCTTGGGTTCAGTGATTGTAGTAGTAAATGCCTTAGTCTTTTACTTTTCTTGGAAAGGTTGTTCTGAAGGGGATTTTTGTGTGAATCCATGTTTCCCTGACCCCTGCAAAGCATTTGTAGAAATAATTAATAGTACTCATGCATCAGTTTATGAGGCTGGTCCTTGCTGGGTGCTATATTTAGATCCAACTCTTTGTGTTGTAATGGTTTGTATACTTCTTTACACAACCTATCCATTACTTAAGGAATCTGCTCTTATTCTTCTACAAACTGTTCCTAAACAAATTGATATCAGAAATTTGATAAAAGAACTTCGAAATGTTGAAGGAGTTGAGGAAGTTCATGAATTACATGTTTGGCAACTTGCTGGAAGCAGAATCATTGCCACTGCTCACATAAAATGTGAAGATCCAACATCATACATGGAGGTGGCTAAAACCATTAAAGACGTTTTTCATAATCACGGAATTCACGCTACTACCATTCAGCCTGAATTTGCTAGTGTAGGCTCTAAATCAAGTGTAGTTCCGTGTGAACTTGCCTGCAGAACTCAGTGTGCTTTGAAGCAATGTTGTGGGACACTACCACAAGCCCCTTCTGGAAAGGATGCAGAAAAGACCCCAACAGTTAGCATTTCTTGTTTAGAACTTAGTAACAATCTAGAGAAGAAGCCCAGGAGGACTAAAGCTGAAAACATCCCTGCTGTTGTGATAGAGATTAAAAACACGCCAAACAAACAACCCGAATCATCTTTGTGAGTCTTGAAAAAGATGTGATATTTGACTTTTGCTTTAAACTGCGAGAGGAAAAAGACTCCATTGAAATTCTAAGTTTGCCAAGTAGTGTAATTGAAGTCCTTGTCTGGTCACACAGTTTAATTCTATTTTTGTAAGAACATAATGGGACTGCATAACAGAGTTCTATATTACAACTTTGTGATTATTAGTACAGAGTACAGCTATGCTGTGACTGTTTTGGAAAGCCAGTTTTAACACTATGTTACATTTTTGTTTAAAGTAAGTTAAACCTTATATAACATAATGACATTTGATTTCTGGATTTTTCCCATGATAAAAATTAGGGGGATAAATAAAATTGTTACTGGAATTTCTCTGCTTTTCTTTTCCCCCAGTGTTACACTTTATTAGAATTATAATTGATAGAACTTTAAAATCATCAACAGTTTGTTTCCTTTGACATTTTAGGTGATATTGCCCTTTGAGATCATTACATAGCATAATGGCAGCATATTTTAAGAGTGACTCATGGCTATTAGTAGGAAATAAGATCAGTTACTATCCCGTATTCTGTATTGCTGGCTATTAAACAATAAGATAATTAACAAATTGAACTGCAGTTTACACACAATAGGGCAAATGGGGTAGTAAGAGCAAGGAAGAAAGTTTACCAAACTAAATATTTAGGTTATTGTATGATAATATTGAGACTACATTTCTAAATTATTTTGAGAATTTCAACTTTTTATTCTACCAAAGTTAATCTGAAACTTGGACATGTTCACCAGCATTACTTTCTTTGAAAGATTGGTATAAAAACATTGAGCTGCAAGTTTACTCACAAAATATGTATTTTTAAGGATGTTGACACCTAATTACATGCTAAATGCAAACTATTAATGTAATCTTTTAAACCGGGTGTTTGAAAAAAATTTTCAAAGTCATTTCATGACAACCAATTATGAATGGATTTAAATGGAGCTTTTTGAGCACAACCAGCAATGTTTTGCTTTCTAGGAGCCACTGACTTGAGAGAAAAGAAAACCAGAAGGTTAATGCAGTTTGGATATTAAATTCTTAGAAAGCAAAATTAATAATTAAAGCAAAATTAATTAAGATTTTGTAAGTCATCCTGTCTTCACATACTCAGATCTTCCAATAGTGGCTTATTTTGCAAGATGCCACAATATCTACACAGAAAATTGTGGCTATTTCATTATTGCTATAGATTTCAAATCCAACACAAATATTTAAGGGTGTTTAAGTTATATTTTTCTTGATAGAGGGTATGCTTTGTGACGAAATTAGATTTTTGTCCTTGAAAGGATGAATATTAGCATCAGTTATGTATAGCTCTATTTTTCTAGAAACAAGGTATTCTGACTACTTTTATAGCTGACTACTTTTGGGATGGCTACGTTTTGGGATTTAAAATAGTTCATTGTTTAATGGGTTGTAAGAGGAAAAAGTGTTAGGATTTGACAGTTACTTTTTAAAGGGATGATCTTTTGTGGTGTGTGTTTTTCCTAGTATAAGCCTATTGCTGGCAATGGGCCTATTTAAGAACAGCTGATTTTTTCCAGTGAAAATATGGTAATTTTAGGAACACAGTTTGTAAGTTCACATTTACTATAATGGGCCAAAACCATAACCTGCCAGTTTGCAATACATCTTGATCTTTTAATATTCTTATCTGATATTGTGTAATTCAATTCCTAAACTGATAGTTACCATGAATTTTGCGAAAAGGTTTGAGTGGGTTTTTTTAAACATGAAATTGAGGGATCTCATCTGGGCGAACAAGAAGAGAAAGCTGTGAATTGTACTGTATCATGTACATTCCTGATTTAATACTTTACAGAACATTTTATTCAGATATCAATTTGTTACATAAACATTTCAGCAATGATACAAAGATAACTGATAAAATATATTACATTCAATGAGGTTTTCTTTACAAATGCTCTACTTGGTCTGTGTCTTAAAGATGGTATGACACCTAAGTACAAGACATCAACTGAATGAGGATTTTAAAAAATGGTATATAAGCATGGGACAAGGGCTATGTTTGTTTGTTTTTCAAAAGTGCTTTGAAGATAACAGCCTTTAGGTTTGAGTTATTTCACTTTTCATAATTTTTAAGTAGCTTATGTATAACGGTGGTACCATAGGATTTTCTTTTTTCAAATGACTGTCGGCAGAAACATTGGGCACTGACTCACCTTTTGAGTTTTAGCAGAGAATTATTTATTTCTTTACAATGCACTTTCTAACCCATTTTAGCTATATTAGCATTATCTTTAAAAAAAGACATGCTTTTGTATTTAAATATTGTAGGATTTAAGTGTCTTTCTCAAAATAGCTTATTCCTTTCTGAAAGAAAATGAGGGAAATACTCTGAATTATTAGGAGACTTAAACCCAATATTTAAATATGCTATTTTATGACACTGCATCAGTTTTAGGAGTTGCATCTCTCCTGCTGGCTCTTTTATATTTGAGCAAGATCAGTGTAGAATATGTGTTTAGAAACTTGTCTGTTGTCTCAGTTTAGTGAGAAGGAGGTGCTGCATGTGCCTGAATTAAAACCAAGAAATTTTTCCAAGCCAAATGCAGCCTTAGTGATGAGAGATTTAATTCTTCATTGTCACCTTTTAGCTTTTATGATTGCTTAGTTTTTTCTGAAGGATGTCTGCATTGTAAAACTATGGATTAAAACCTAAAAAACAGAATCCTCAAAAACTTTACTGTATGTGTTTTAACATTTTAGAGAACAGTATGTTGAATAACTAAGGTATGTAACTTGAATAGGAAAAATGTCCATCAAATGCACCTTGGAAAATCACAGTAGGTAGAAGGCTATGTTAACCGTTTGTGTCTTATTAACATCCTTAAGTTAATTTTGAATTTTTGACAGTTTTGAGGGAAAAGACCTATGGAACCTAATGTGAAGTATTTCGTATGTTAACTGGTGTTGAGTTGAAGATTTTTATTGTGTATAAGCAGATATCATTTGAATGATAAAAATGT
The DNA here is from genome assembly GCF_028885625.2 of Pongo pygmaeus. Lineage (NCBI taxonomy): Eukaryota > Metazoa > Chordata > Mammalia > Primates > Hominidae > Pongo > Pongo pygmaeus. The sequence goes on from NC_072373.2 coordinate 37,820,312, forward strand.
CATTAACCTGCTGTCTTAAGATGTTCACACAAATATGGAGAGTAATTCTACAATATAAAAATATTTATTTTAATACTGAGTTTCAGTTAAGTCATAAACAGTGTTAAAACTCTTGGGAAGGTGTAGGGGTTTTTTGTTTGTCATTTTTAAAATTGAAACTGTGTCAAACAGTGTTTCACGTCTCTGAAATTGGGGTTATAATAGCACTATTTTGATGTAGCTCTACCGATACTATGTGGTAATGCTATTTTGTTTTACTAACAAGCTCTGGAATATTTAGCAGTCATTTTCACTGGCACAAGAGCCTTTTGTATGTTATTCAATTTAAACTTTTCAACCAAAAATTTTATGGTCCAGTGTCTTTGGCAAAAAGATGCTGGAGGGAATGTAACATACAATTAATATGTGGTTATATATATATATAAAAAGACACAAATTGCCATGTTATGGTTCTGCCTTGAAACAGCACAATGAAGTGTATCAGTATATTCTGTGATTATGAAACTTCTGTGTTGTGTTGTTTTGTGTCTGCTGTTGCCTGTCCTTTGGGCCAGATGTGGCCCAGTTAAATGCAGTTATCATCTCATTAAATACAGATGCAGATAAAATATCTTTAGTGCTGCAACATTTTACCTAACTTTTTGTATGTTTTAATGACTGTGTGTTATTTTCCAAAGCTGTTCCTACCTCACCATGAGGCTTTATGGATTGTTATGTATTATAAATGTTCTATATGAGACAGACTACTGTGTTTCTTCTCATTTATTAAAAGTTAAGTAGAAAAATAAACTAATTTTAATATCTACTTCATTTGTGCATATGGCCTCCCCTCCTCTACTAGGCTTAGTTACACAGAGAGTTGGATTTCAGATAATTAAAAGAGAAATTTCAGTTTAACACAAATGTTGCAAGTGTACAGAGTGACTAGGTTACAAGACGGGTGTGGAAGAAAATGTAAGCAAAAATTGCAATTAAAAATTGAAAGGGTAACACTGCAAAGGCTCACTAATATAAAATACTCGGTGGCTTTGAATTTTATTATAAGCATTAAGCTTATAGATTATATAGTTGTGGTTAACCTGCTGCTTTTGGCACTTGCTATTTTTTTATTTATAAGCATAGTTACTAATAAGGTTTATTAAATATTTTACACCTGTAAATCATCTAAAATTCTTAACACAATAGTATATTATTGTGGTTCTATGAGCCTCAGGACTATCACAAATGTAGTCTCATAAAAAAATTCATTAAAGAACTTGTATTTTGGGCTGTGAGACAACAGTTGAAAAAATCAACTGACAATAAGTGGCAGTAGATAAAAGGAATTGATCTACATACAGTAGATATTCCAAAGAAGAGGTAAAAAAAAATTTGGAAAGGATTATGTAGGTTAAAGTGGAAAGGAGTAGGGTTTGAGAGGCAAGGGAACAGGAATAGTGGTATAAAGAATTGGGGGTCTGGGCAGGGTGGCTTATGCCTGTAATCCCAACACTTTGGGAGGCTGAGGTGGGTCAGATCCACTTGAGCTCAGGAGCTCGAGACCAGCCTGGGCAACATGGCAAAACCAGGTCTCTACCAAAAAAAATAATAATAATAATACAAAAATTAGCTAGGGCTGGACATGGTGGTTTATGCCTGTAATCCCAGCACTTTGGGAGGCTAAGGTAGGTGGATCACTTGAGGCCAGGAGTTTGAGACCAGCCTGGCCAACATGGGGAAACCCCATCTCTACTAAAAATACAAAAATTAGGCAGGTGTGGTAATGCATGCCTGTAGTCCCAGCTACTCAGGAGGCTGAGGTGGGAGGATCACTAGAGCTGGAGAGATGGAGTTTGCAGTGAGCCGAGATAGCGCCACTGTACTCCAGCCTGGGTGACAGAGCCCAACCCAGTCTCAAAAAAAAAAAAGGTTAAAAAGTTAAGGGGTTGAGAGGTATAAAGAGATTATAAAGGTTAAAAGTGCCATGACAACCAGTTTAAATTTGGTTTCATAGGAAAGGAGGACACTACCGTTTTCACTATCAATAATTTTTTGAGTAGATAAATCAGAAAGTGGGAAAGGTACTCTACATATTTGGAATGACATGTAGGCAAAGTGAGACAGGAAGACAAATCAGTTTACCAGATAACTCAATGCTAAAAGTCAAATACACATGTCCACATGTACATATACTACATTTCAATTGATTCCACACACACATTCTTCTTACATTTTAACATTTCTGAAATCAGAATGCATAGTACAATCAGTGGTATCTTACGATTGCCGTTGGCCAAACTTTTTTCTTATCTCGATGTGTCTATTGTTCAGGGTTCAGAAAACAATTATCTTCCCAGGCAATATGATCTTTCAAAAGATTGTATGACAATATTCCCTGAAATTTCATGTACTATGCATTGCTCATTTAGATGAAAGCCATTCCTTGAATTGGATAAAAATAATAAAAAAAGAAAGTCAAGTAACATTGCTTTTAAGTAAATTTCATAGACATTTCTGAGCCTTCAGAATTGACCATCATTTTCCCCCCCACTACTCTATTCAGCCTTTTTTGTTGTTGAGTTTCGCTCTGTCGACCTGCTGTGGTGCCATCTCAGCTCACTGCAACCTCCACCTCCTGGGTTCAAGGGATTCTCATGCCTCAGCCTCCCAAGTAGCTGGACTACAGGTTCACGCCACTACACCCAGCTAATTTTTTGTATTTTTAGTAGAGACAGGGTTTCACCATGTTGCCCAGGCTGGTCTCGAACTCCTGAGCTCAGATGATCCGCCCCCTACAGCCTCCCAAAGTGCTAGGATTTCAGGCGTGAGCCACCACACCCAGCTCAGCCTTTTTTCTTTTAAAACAAGTAGTTTGTGGCACTTTGTTCTTATTTTAAAACCAGTTTCACTTCTAGATTATAAACTCTATTCGGTCGAGACTATGTCTTTTCCATATTTATTTCCTAAGGATATAGCACAGGGACCAGTACATTGTAGGTATTCAAAGTTGTTTGGAATATTGAGGAATGGCAGGAATGGAAAAAGATACACAGTAGTTACACTATTAATAGATAAGATACACTGAGCACTAATTTTTTTTTTAATTTTTATTTTTTTGAGAGAGGGTCTGACTCTGTCGCCCAGGGTTGGGTGCAGTGGCGGGATCTTGGCTCACTGCAAGCTCTGCCTCCTGGGTGCAAGCAATCCTCCCACCTCGGTCTCCTGAGTAGCTGGGACTACAGGTACCCACCACCATGCCTGGCTAATTTTAGTATTTTTTTTTTTTTGTAGAGATGAGGTTTCGCAAATATACTGGGCACTTCTGATCACTTATTACTGAGCACTTACTACATATCAGGCACATATGTTTTCATGTATCCTTACAAACCATTAGGTGTATTCCTTTATTCCCTTTATTTTACAGACAAACAGATATTAAAGCACCTTACCCCAAGTCACATAGTCAGTGATGGAGCCAGAACTGGAACTCAGCAAAAGATCTAGGCCTCTGCAAGTCACTTGCATTTCCACCACTTTGGACTTTTCAACAACCCACTTAAGTAAATTCAGAATGAAGAGTTCTTTCTAATTTTCATCCAATGAGCAGCAATAGACAAAGCATAGGCACTGACTACTAGCAAAGGAGGGGCATCAAAAGAAATAAGAAAAGTAATTTTTATACAAAAGTGAGCCGGGTGTGGTGGTAGGCACCTGTAATCCCAGCCACTCAGGAGGCTGAGGCGAGAGGATCCCTTGAACCGGGAGGTGGAGGTTTCAGTGAGCTGAGATTGTGCCACCGCACTCCAGCCTGGGCGACAGAGCAAGACTTTGTCTAATAAATAAATAAGTACATAAATAAAATAAAATAATTTTCAGAGCATTTAATATTTACTTAAAAAAAACAACAAAATAGTCAGAAATCAGAAATTTCTTACCTAAATTAGACCTTCTTAAGTTATGGTTTAGTATCATTTATTTTTAATTACATAAGGGAGAGAAATTACAACTTTTTTAAGGATTTAGGGCCTCTCTTGGTTTTAATCCAGCCTTGTGGACAAGTACCATTCTTTACAAACTAGTATTGTTTTCACCTAATATTGTCTGGCTGGCTTAAATATCTTTAGGGTTACACTGAAAACAGTGAGTCTTTGGGAGCAGAGGTGGTTGAGGTAAATGTGGATGAGGACACAAAGGGAGAAGACCATCCGCTTTTCAACAGGGGTGCTATTAGCATTTGCGTGAAACCATTCATCAGTGCAGAAATGGCCCATGCATTGAGTTTAACAGCTCTGGCTTACTTCCACATGAATGCCTGTAGCTATCGTTTTTCCCTCCCCATTATCAAGACACCCCAACTGTTTCAAATGTGTCCTAGAGAGGCAGTATTGCCCTGCCAGAAACCATAGATGGCTAACCCAGCGGGTCCTCTTTCAGTCTCTCCCACAGAAACCAGACACTACATCTAGTCCCCTCCTTTTACATAGATATTTGTGTTTTGCATGAACATCAGTTCCATCTTTAAGTCCAGGAACTGTGATTCCATGCCTTGATAGTGAAATTGAAAATCTGAAGTTTTGACTTCTGAGGTTCATAACCTTTGATACAATGATCACTATAGCACAAGGTAGCCAGGAGCTCCTCTGATCTGTTAGGAAGATTGTTCTGCCCCAGAAAACAGTGCAGATATGGCCTTCTGAATTGGCCATGGAAACCCTGGGTTAGCTCTATTGAAATATAAAGTAAAAATGGGTTTCTGGCTTTATAAAAGAGGTTCAAAACCAGGGCCTTCTATTAAAATACAAATTTAAATATTTGCATCAAAACTTAGGGCCAGACGCAGTGGCTCATGCCCATAATCCTAGCACTTTGGGAAGCAAAGGCAGGTGGATCACTTGAGCCCTGAAGTTTGAGACTGGCCTGGGCTCTTCTTTCTTCTCTTTACGTTTTCTCTTTTTGTCCCAGTTAGAGCCTCCCGAAGAACACAGCTCTGCTGATGCCTATGTTTATTCCATAGACTCATTTTGGACTTATGATCTCCAGCACTTTAAAATAATAAATTTGTCCTGTTTTAAGCCACTAAAGTTGTGGTAATTTGTTACAACAGCAATAAGAAACTGATATACATATATTCTAGCTTAAACACTAAATTTTTATATTATTATTACGATGACTTCTCTCTTTAGAGTTCAATTGTAAATGGTGGTATAACAGTTTTGTTGTTGTTGTTGTTGTTGTTTGAGATAGGGTCTCAATCTGTAGTCCAGGCAGGAGTGCACTGGTGCGATCTCCTCTCACTGCAGCCTTACCTCCCGGGTTTAAGCGATTCTCCCACCTCTAGTCTCCTGACTAGCCGGGACCACAGGCATGCACCGCCATGCACGGCTCATTTTTACATTTTTTTGGTAGAGATGGGGTTTCACCACGTTGCCCAGGCTGGTCTTGAACTCCTGATCTCAAATGGTCCTCCTGCCTCAGCCTCCCAAAGTGCTGGGATTACAGGCAGGAGCCACTGCTCTGGTGGTATAACATTTTGTTTAATGCTTGTGCAACAATTTATGTTGCATAAGTAAGTTCATGAAACATTGATTTGTGGTTTTAAGGTAGGAAGGAGAGGTTAAGGTTAAATAGTGAAATACAACAAGCAATTTTCTTTATATGTGTGGTCGTGTGGTGAGATACCAAGCTTAAGGGGCAAATCCTTAAGGGATTTGGTGGGAGCCCAAGCTTCCTCAATGAGCCCCAGTCTGAATTCAGAGCTCCTGTGAGAACTCCCTCATCCTCTGTATTAGAGACAGTCATCCTGAAACCCCCTGAGGCCTCCTGAGATCTCTGTGAAGTGGCATTCACCATAGCAGGCTCTTCTTAGATTTTCTTTTTTGTCCCATTTCAAGTCTGCCGCCTCCTCCTTTCCTCCTTTGTCCTTTATCCTGTTCTTCCAATCCCCACGCCTATTAGGCATAAGACCTTGGCAAGTTGGTTATCTCTTGGACTCTCAGTTTTCAAGTCTGTGAAATAGGGAAAATGCATCCTTTATAGAATGCATTGCAAGGATTACATGAAACCAAAAAATCTTCCAATCCCCTTGTGAGGATTACATGAGACAAAAAACTAAAATTTATCTACCACATAATGTGTCCCAGAACTGTGCTAAATGTTTTAGCCCATGTAATCCTCACAATCCCTCTGTGAATTAAATACTATTATTATTATTTTTTTCTCTTTTTGTTTTTTGTTTTGAGATGGAGTTTCACTCTTGTCGCCCAGGCTGGAGTGCAGTGGCACGATCTCGGCTCACCACAACCTCCACCTCCCGGGTTCAAGTGATTCTCCTGTCTCAGCCTCCCAAGTAGCTGGGATTACAGATGTGCGTCACCACGCCCAGCTAATTTTGTATTTTTAGTAGGGACAGGGTTTCTCCATATTGGTCAGGTTGGTCTCGAATTCCTGACCTAAGGTGATCCACCCGCCTCAGCCTCCCAAAGTGCTGGGATTACAGGTGTGAGCCACTGCGCCTGGCTTCTTTGTTATTTTTTTACTTTTTATTTTATTTTATTTTTTGAGATGGAGTTTCGCTCTTTTGCCCAGGCTGGAGTGCAATGGCACGATCTTGGCTCACTGCAACCTCGGGCCACCAGGTTCAAGCAATTCTCCTGCCTCAGCCTCCTGAGTAGCTGGGATTATAGGCACCTGCCACCACGCCCGGCTAATTTTTGTATTTTTCTTTTTTAGTAGAGGCGAGGTTTCGCCATATTGGCCAGGCTGTTCTCAAACCCCTGACCTCAGGTGATCCACCTGCCTCAGCCTCCCAAAGTGCTAGGATTATAGGTGTGAGCCACCACCCCCAGCCTATTTTTTTTTCTTTTAAATGGTATTATTAACTCCAATTTACAGGTAAGGAAATTGAGGATAAGATAACTGAGTGACTTCCGTACAACAGGTAAGTGGAGAACCAGGATTTGAACCCAGTTCTGTCTGCACACGGTCTGTGCTCTGAGCTCTGGCATTAACTTGTAGAGTACCTGGCACAGGCCCCAATCAATGGGGGCACCACACATTCAGCAACATAGCGAAGTGTGTAGTCCTAGAGTCAGACTGCCCGGGTTCAAATTCCAGGCTCACTGACTGTGACCTTGGGTAAGGTACTTAAACTTTCTGCCTTATTTCCTTATTTGAAAAATGAGGATAATAATAGTAATTCTCTTAGAGGGTTATCCTAAAGATTAAATGAATCAATATAAATAAAGCACTTTGAACAGTGCCTGCTCCTTATTAAGTGCTCAATATGTATTAGCCATCTATTTTATTCCCTTCCTATTTCTTTCTATCCCCCTTATTTCCTCTCTTCTCTTTTCTCCTTCTTCTCCTCTCTCTCGTCCTAAGCCCAATTAGTGATCCTTAAGACCTTGATTAATCCATTTCCCTTCAATGGTACCACACTTCTCTCTCTTTTAAAAAATCATTAGTCTTCTTTTACTCCCAGGTAACTCGAGTTACAAACACTACCTGCAGAAGGTAGGGGTGTCTTGAGGGCAAACAGGTGTTTACCTAGTGATCTATTATAGGATTTGTACTTTTATGAGGAAAGAACTTGGGGAGGAAAAGCAGTAGCTTGTTTCCTTTAGAGAAATGGTTGCAGCTCAAAACAAGAAGAACAATTGCAGCAATTTGTGTGGGCTGTGGAAGGAATGGGTGGTTAGGTGTTCCCATCACCAATAGTGTTTGGGCACATGCTGCCTGCCCTCTTGTCGCTGGAATCCTTGGTCGTGATTTCTGCTAAGGGCAGAGCTTGGACCTGATAACCTCTTGAGACCCTTCCAGCTGAAATGGGAGATTTTATGAGAAGTCCTTTTAAGGGGCAGTGGTGTGGCACAGAGGAAAGAATCCTGGACAAGGCGCCCAGATGCTTGGGTCCTGGTCCTTGCTCTTCCCCTAACTGTAACCATGGGCAAGTTGGTTTTCCTCTCTGGGCCAGTTTACCCATCTGTAAAATGAGGGGTGGAACTCATATTTCCCTTCCCTGCCCATGATTCACCCTGACAGACTCTCCACTCCATCCATCACTCAGTCACATCCAACAAATGAGTGAAACTGGGCGAGACCAAGATGGTAGCTCCCAGGAATCATTGATAGGGCCTGAGGTCTCTGCAGCTAAGGTCTACACACACTCATTGGTAGTGCCAGAGAAGTGATGACAGGGCACACCAGGGGACAAAACATGGGAGGGCAGGGGCTTCCTCCAATCATATCATACATATACTATCTATACTGCTTTTCCTATAGCCAACCCTGAGTTGGAAAATTCTCTTATTGCTTCCATTGAAATGTCACAAACACGTCCTCCATTTCCTTTCCCTTTGGAACAATAGTGGGAGCCTCTCTCCTATTTGGGACATTCTACCGCATGTCCAACTTGTGGTCTATACCTCCTCCTTGTAAGTTCCCTTTCTTCTCCTCATCTTTCTGCTTCCCTCTCTCTCTCTCTTCTACTTCGTCCCTCCCTTCCTTTCTTCTTTTATTTTTTAAATTTTAATTTAAAATATTTTTTTGAGACAGGACTCTTGCTATATTTCCCAGGCTGGTCTTGAACTCCCGGGCTCAAGTGATCCTCCTACCTTGACCTTCCAAAGTGCTGGGATTACAGGCATGAGCCACTATGCCCAGCCTCTTCCTTCCTTCTTAAGATATTTACTGAGTATCTTATGCTAAGCACTGGGTATATAATATATAAAATAGACATAGCCTCTGCCTTCTTAGAGTTTTTGGCCGAGTGGAAACTCCAGGAGAGCTTCCAAGCAGGGATGTCTATATGTCCCTCCTTCAGAGAGACTCCTGATGAAGTGACCTGCAGCTCACCCTCCCTGCCAGCTCTTTTCTCCTCCAGGGATCTGTCGTCCCCCACTCTCACCCCAGCAGAGTGGCCCAAGGGATGGACCAGGATGAAAGAGGAGGGTTTACCTAGAAAGGAAGGGCTGTCTGGGAAGAGATGTGGTTTTCCACTGCACTGACCCTGCAGGCCTGGCCCCATCTACCTGTAATTCCAGGGAAGAAGTTCCCAAGGACTGTGTGTGGGCTATAGAAGGAATGGGTGGTTAGGTGTTGCCATAGTGTTTAGGTATGTGGCACCCAATGGAAGACATCCACTTCCACTGATTTTGTTGTTGTTTTTGTAATCAATGGATAATTTTCAGCAATGTTTTTCTTGAAAACTGAGCTGCCTGAGAACCTCTTGAGTGTGCACGGAGTGAGCATGCTGTGGAGTGGGTGAAACAAGTGAACAATTCCAAGTCAGCAGCTCAGGCATTCCGGAACACCGCTAGATGCTCTGGGGGCTTTGATTGTCTTACAGTCTTTTTTTTTTTTTTTTTTTTTTGAGACAGGGTCTCCCTCTGTCACCTAGGTTTGGGTGCAGTGGCACAATCTCAGCTCACTGCAACCTCTGCCTCCCGGGTTCGAGCAATTCTCGTGTCTCAGTCTCCCAAGTAGCTGGGATTACAGGTGTGCACCACCACACCTGGCTAATATTTGTATTTTTTGTAGAGATGGGGTTTCGCCATGTTGGCCAGGCTGTTCTCGAACTCCTGACCTCAAGTTATCTGCCCACCTCAGCCTCCCAAAGTGTTGGGATGACAGGTGTGAGCCACCACACCCAGCCATCTTCAAGTCTTAAATTGTTTTTTCCCTGTCTTCATTATAACTTTGGGAGAAGTCACAAAAGGAACACCTATTTGATCACCATGTGACATTCATTTGATAACTCTTATTTTGTAGGACATGAAAATGTCTACACTCATTCAACATTCAATGCACAAAACAGAAAAGATGGTGCTCATTCTATCCAATGTGGCTTTTTATTTACTGGAGTAGACTGCTCTTGCCTTTTGTGGGATTTGTGGAGGAGGGCTTGCACAGGGCAATGTGAAACCTTCTCTCTTGCCTCATCATTGAAAGAAAATATGGCAGAGTGCAGTGGCTCACGCCTGTAATCCCAGCACTTTGGGAGGCCGAGATGGGTGGATCACGAGGTCAGGAGATCGAGACCATCCTGGCCAATATGGTGAAACCCTGTCTCTACTAAAAATACAAAAATTAGCCAGGCGTGGTGGTGGGCACCTGTAGTCCCAGCTACTCAGGAGGCTGAAGCAGGAGAATCGCTTGAACCCAGGAGGCGGAGGTTGCAGTGAGCCGAGATCACGCCACTGCACTGCAGCCTGGGCAACAGAGTGAGACTCCGTCTCAACAAAAAAAAAAAAAAAAAAAAAAAGAAAAAAAAGAAAAGAAAAAGAAAGAAAAAAGAAAGCAAAGTACTACCATTTTGTATGTATTTAAAAAAAATAGCTAATTTTATCAAGTGTATAAATAGGTCTTAAAAGCACTTTTTGTCTTTTTTTGAGACAGAGTCTCTCTGTTGCCTAGGCTGGAGTGCAGTGGCGTAATCTTAGCTCACTGCAATATCCGCCTCCCGGATTCAAGTGATTCTCCTGCCTCAGCCTTCCGAGTAGCTGGGATTATGGGCGCCCACCACCTTGCCTGGCTAATTTTTGTATTTTTAGTAGAGGCAGGATTTCACCATGTTGGTCAGGCTGGTCTCGAACTCCTGACCTCAGGTGATCCGCCTGCCTCGGCCTCCCAAAGTGCTGGGTTTACAGGCGTGAGCCACTGCACTCAGCCTTTTTGTCTATTTGTGATGCTGGGACACATGGCCAACCTACATTTTAAAATTATATATATATACACACATATACATATATATATACACACATATTAAATGTGTATGTATGAGTCTACATATATTTTTTTGTTCAAATAAATGAAAGTCAGTTGAATAACTTTTAATACTTGTTAATATCAAAAAGTTGAAAAGTTTACATTTAGAAAGAGCATACAGAACAATTTTAATGATAGATTGCTCTAAAGTAAAAATATTGTTCCGTTATAAATCACTTACTCAATGCAAAAGTGACAGGGGGCTGGGCACAGTGGCTCATGCCTGTAATCCCAGCACTTTTCGAGGCTAAGGTGGGAAGACCGCTTGAGCCCAAGAGTTTGAGAGACCAGCCTAGGCAACATAGTGGGACCCCATCTCTACAAAAAAAAAATACGAAAATTAGCTGGGTATGGTGGTGCATACCTGTAGTCCCAGCTACTCAGGAGGCTAAGGCAGGAGGATCACTTGAACCCAGAAGGTGGAGGCTGCAGTAAGACATAATTGTGCCACTGCACTCCAGCCTGGGTGACAGAGTGAGACCCTGTCTCAAAACAACAACAACAGCAAAAACAAACAAACAAAATCCCAGAAAAGTGACAAGATACCCAGTACTGGTACCAAATAAGATCCTGGGGTAGGGATGGGGTGATGAAAGTATACCTTAATGCTGAAGGCTACGGCAAGTCACCAGGCAGGGAGGGGCAAAGGAGGTGGTCATCCATAGGGCTCCTGGTTGCCTCTTGTCTTTTTCAGTGGCAGGGGCAGCACCTTGGTATTATTGGTCAGAAGCCACTTGGCTGAAGGCCGGGAGGGAAAGTAAAGGGACATTGGTAGAGCACCATTTTCCCACCAGGGTCCAGCATTTTATGCACACAAGTTAACTCTACATCTGGTGCGGTGGTTAGGGCACGGATTTTAGAGACAGATTAGGGTTGGGAGTCCTGTCCTGCTTTCTAACTTTATCACCCTGGGCAAATCACTTTGATAAATATCCCTAAAGAGATCATGTACATGTTACACAGGATTGTCATAAGGATTAAAGAAATGCATGTACGGTCTTGGCATGGGACCCAATATTAAATAAATGCTCAATAAATTTTGACCCACACATGGTAACAAAATTCTCTTATTGCTTCCATGGAAATGTCACAAGTATTTTCCCCATTTCCTTTCCCTAGAAATATTATTAATGGTCCCTCCACTATAATCCCAGGAGGCAAATATTATTTTCTCCTAACCAACCACAAAATGAGGCCTAGTGAGATTAAGTATTGTTCACCTGGCTAGGCCTAGATGCAAACCCAGGCTTCAAAATCTCTTGATGTTTCCCTTCATGCCACAATTAAAAATTGAGGGGGTTTTCCAGGATGTCGCTGCTCTCCTCTGAAGCACAGATTGATATATGCATTCACCATATATTTATTGAACCCCTATTAGGCAACAGGCACTGTTCTAAGTGCTGGGGAAAAAAGCAGTGAACACAGACACAAATCCCTGCCTTTGTGAAATGTACATTCTAGTAGGGTATAGAGATAATAAGATAAAGAAGTGAAATGTAGATTAGATTTGATAGTGGTAAATTCTAAGGAGAAAAAAACACAGCAGGAAAAGAGAATAAGTGAGTGTGTGTGGATGGGGATGGGTTGTTATCATTTTAGATGTAATATCCAGGAAAGCCTCAATGAATAAGAAAGAGACATTTGAGTAGAGAGCTAAAGTGGGGAGGCACGCTCCTCCAGATTTCTGGGGTAAGAGCCTTCCAGGCAGAGGGAATAGCAGGGGCAAAGGCCCTGGGGTGGGAGCCAATCAGCTCTTGCAGGACAGAAGGAGATGCCCTGGAGGAAAGTCTGAGTTTCTGGAAACAATTTCTTCATCTTTTGATTAGACTGTGAAGCCTCTCTCTTGCCCAAAGCAAATATTTCTAACATTTGGACTTCCCCTTAAGCAGGCACCAGTCCTTTGCTGGGTCACTAATGCCTGGGGTTGAAGCAACCCCGAGGAGCAGGGCTGGCTTTGTGAAGTTCTGATTTGTTGTGTAATGATGGCGATTGTGCTTATAACTCAGTGCATTCTGTGGGTTGACAAGCTCTAGCCTCAAGGTTTTCCACATCCCTCGGATGCTCTGCAGGGTAAAAGAAGGGGCTATTTCTCAAAGCCTGACCTTGATGTCAATATATCATTTCCTGGACTCTTGGAGCTTTGAGCAAATGCTTTGATCCCAGGAGTAGGGATCTTCCAGCTTGATTTTTGCCTTCCTGGAAAAATGAGAGCCTGCTGAATGCAGCGAGTGAGAACAGGGACTTTGGAACCAGAGAACTGGTTTAAGTGCTCACCCTGGCGTTTATGAGTTACGCTACTTTGAGCAAGTTACTGACCTGCAAAAGGAAGACATTCACACTTACATCTTAGGTGACTAAGAGTATGGTGATGGGGAGGGCGTGCCTAGCACAGAGCTCACACTTAGTGGAAGCTCAGTAGATAATCGCTACGATTATTTTTACCCTCTTGAGAACTTGCGTGCCAGTAGAATTTCATGTTGATGAAGTTGTGGTCCATGGACATCCAGAATCGCAACTGAAAATGGGCAGCTTGATGTCCATATGCATTGGAGGAACTAGGTTGGGTGTAGGGGTGAAGCCATATCAGATAAGCCAGTTAAATTAATCAACTTCTGATTTATTGTGCTGTTACAGTAGTGCTTCCCATTCTCTTTGTGCCATTCCTTAGGGAGGTCATTTGCAGATGGAGTCCGATGAACGGAAACCTGTTTCATTTTATTTCCTTTCCTTTCTTTTTTTTTTTTTTTTTTTCTTTTTTTGAGACAGGGTCTTGCTCTGTCAACCAGGCCTGGAGTGCAGTGGTGCCATCTTGGCCCTCTGCAACCTCTGCCTCCCGGGTTCAAGCTATTCTCATGCCTCAGCCTCCTAAGTAGCTGGGACTACAGGCATGTGCCACCACACCCAGCTAACATTTTGTATTTTTAGTAGAGACGGGTTTCACCATGTCACCTGGGCTAGTCTCAAACTCCTGGCCTCAAGTGATCTGCCCGCCTCAGCCTCCCAAAGTGCTGGGACTACAGGTGTGAACCTGCACACCTGGCCAGAAATCTGTTTTAAATGTGGCAAAAGAGATCACCGTTTCAAGAAAATCTGCATTGTATGTGTTTTAAGAATGCAGATTCACATAACTCCTGATGGTTTGGTTTGCGAATCCAGATTTTGACATGTGCGTTTTGTGTTTGCAGAATCATTTGCTCCCTATCAAATGCTTCTGTGGATATCCATGGAGTCATAGCTGATAGCCATCTCAATGTGTGGGTGAAGTGGTGTCTCATTGTGGTTTTGATCTGCAGCTTGTTAGTAACTAGTGATGTTGAGTATCTTTTCATGTGCTTATTGGACATTGGTATATCTTCCTTAGAGAAATGCTGTTCAAATCCTTTGCCCACTTTTTTTCAGATGAGGTCTCACTCTATCGCCCAGGTTGGATTGCAGTGACATGATCACAGCTCACTGCAGCCTTGATCTCCCTGGGCTCAGGTGATCCTCCCAGCTCAGTCTCTCAGGTAGCTGGGACTTCAAGCACGCACCACCATGACTGGCTAATTTTTTTGTATTTTTCGTAGAGAAAGGGTTTTGCCATCTCCAACTACTGGGCTCACAAGATCCTCCTGCCTTGGCCTCCCAGAGGGCTGAGATTAAAGTCATGAGCCACCACACCTGGCCCTTTGCCCATTTTTTAATTGAGTTGTTTGTTTTTTGTTTGAGTTTTAGAAATTCTTTCTACAATCTGGACATTAATCCCTTACCAGCTATATGATTTGCAAATATTTTCTCCCATTCTTTGGGTTGTCTTTTTATTATCTTGATATTGCCTGTCTTTGTTTGTTTGTGCTGCTGTAGCAAAATGGCTGAGACTGGATAATTTATAAAAAACAGAAATTTATTTTCTTACAGTTCTGTAGGCTTCTAAGTCCTAAATGAAGGCACTGCCAGGTTTGGTGTCTGGTGAGGGCAGCTCTCTTTTTCCAGGAGGGTGCCATGTTGCTCCTCCTCCAGAGGGGAGGAGTAATGCTGTTTTTCAGTAACTCCTGTCTTTTCTAACCCACCCTGAGCAAAAAGCTGTGATGCTTTGGAAGCCAGTCCACTTCCAGCTCATGCCACATACCGTGAGGAACCATCCTTATGCAGACTTGAATTTTTTTCTTTCTCAGGTCATGCAGAACTTCCCATGTGGTCCTAAGGGTAGGTTAAGGGAAGAATGGAGTGCATCAGAAGAACTTGGCCCAAGGCAGAAGGGCGACAGAGCCCAATGCTGTATGAAGCCTCTTTTTTTTTTTTTTTTTTTTTTAAGAAGTTATCTCGCTCTGTCACCCAGGCTGGAGTGCAGTGGCATAATCTCATCTCACTGCAACCTCTGCCTCCTGAGCTCAAGTGATTCTCCTGCCTCAGCCTCCTGAGCAGCTGGGATTACAGGTGCCCACTACCATGCCCGGCTAATTTTTGTATTTTTAGTAGAGACAGGATTTCACCATGTTAGCCAGGTTGGTCTCGAACTCCTGACCTCAGGTGATCCACCCGCCTCGGCCTCCCAAAGTGCTGGGATTACAGGCGTGAGCCACCACGCCCGGCCCTGAAGCCTCTTTTATAAAGGCCTTAAGCCCATTCCTGAGGGAGGAACTCGCATGACCTACTCACCTCTTAGGTCCCATGTCTTAATACTATCACATTGGCAACACCTGAATTTTGGAGGAGACACATTCAAACCATAGCAGTGCCTTTTGATGTGTAAGTTAAATTTTGATGAAGTCCAAGTTATATATATTTTTTTGGTTGCCTGTGCTTTTGGTGTCATAAGAAATCGTCACCAAATCCGGTGTCACAAAGGTTTTTCCCTATGTTTTCTTCTAAGACTTTTATAGTTTTATTTTTAGTTCCTACACGTAGGTCTTTGATCCATTTTAGTTAATTTTTGTATGTGGCATAAGATAAAGGTCCAACTTCATTTTGTCTGTGGATATTCAGTTTTCCCAAAACTATTTGTTGAAAAGAGTGTTCTTTCCCCCACTGAATAGTGTTATGGGCTGAATTTTTGTCCCCCAATAATTCATATGTTGAAGTCCTGACACCCAACACCTCAGAATGTAACCATATTTGGAGACAGAACATTTAAAAAGGTAGTTAAGGTTAAATTAGGTCATAGGGGAGTAGGTTGGGTCCCTAATCCATGTGACTGTCTTTGGAGATGTCTTTACAGAAGTGACTAAGTTAAAATGAGACCCATAGTATAGGACCCTAATCCAATATGACTAGTGTCCTTATAAAAAGAGAAACAGCCAGGTGTGGTGGCTCATGCCTGTAATCCTACCACTTTGGGAGGCCAAGGCAGGAGGATCCCTTGAGCCCAGGAGTTCTGGACCAGTCTGGGCAACATAAGGAGACCCTGTCTTTAAAAAAAAAAAAGAAAAAGAGAGAGAAAGAAAGACACTAGGGATGCACAGCCCCAGAGAAAAGGCCATATGAGAACACAATGAGATGTCCGCCTGCAACCAAGGGAAGAGGTCTCAGGGAAAATGAAACCAAATTTAAAAATTAAAGTCTTCCCAGCAGCTGGGCGCGATGGCTGACACCTGTATTCCCAGCACTTTGGAAGGCTGAGATGGGTGGATCGCTTGAGGTCAGGAGTTTGAGACTAGCCTGGCCAACGTGGCAAAACCCCGTCTCTACTAAAAATACAAAAATTAGCCAGGCGTGGTGGTGTGCACCTGTAATTCCAGCTACTCGGGAGGCTGAGGTAGGAGAATCACTTGAACCCGGGAGGTAGAGGTTGCAGTGAGCTGAGATAGCCCCACTGCACTCCAGCTCGGGAGACAAAGTGAGAATATGTCTCAAACAAATAAACAAACACATCTTCCAATCCATGAACACAGATGTCATTCCATTTCATCCATATTGATATTACCAAGGGTAATTACCAATTTATCACAGATTTAGTTTTAGAAGTTTTTGTTTTTTTTTTCACAATAAGCATTTATATATTCCTACATATAGATAACAACACAAAACCTATATATACAAATAAATACACATATATATAAATAAATATACACACATACATATGTTTTTGCGTATGTACACATATACACATGTATTTCACCTCACTACTTCTTTTTTTTTTTGGATCTTTTTTTTTCTATCTCCCTCTGTCACCCAGGCTGGAGTGCAGTGGCATGATCTCTGCTCACTGCAACCTCCACCTCCCGGGTTCAAGCGATTCTTCTGCCTCAGCCTCCTGAGTAGCTGGGATTACAGGTGCCCAGCACCACACCTTTTGTACTTTTAGTACAAAAGGCCAACTTTATATTTTTAGTAGAGATGGAGTTTCACCATGTTGGCCAGGCTGGTCTTGAACTCCTGACTTCAGGTGATCCGCACACCTCAGCCTCCCAAAGTGCTGGGATTACAGGCAGGAGCCACCATGCCCAGCCTCATCTCACTACTTCTTGAAACTCACTTATTCCTCACAGATACATTTTTCTTCTTATTGGAATATATCTTTATTTCAGAAAGAGTCTAGTTTGGCTGGACATGAAAGTCTAGGTTTATTTCCCTTTAATGTCTGAAGAGGTATTGTTTGTCTTTCTTAAAAAAAAATTTTTTTGGCCGGGCGCGGTGGCTCATGCCTGTAATCCCAGCACTTCGACAGGCCAAGGCAGGCGGATGACCTGAGGTCAGGAGTTCGAGACCAGCCTGGCCAACATGGTGAAAACACGTCTCTAGTAAAAATACACAAATTAGCTGGACATGGTGACGTGCACCTGTAATCCTAGCTACTCTGGAGGCTGAGTAGCTAAAAAAATTTTTTTTTTTTAGAGAATTCACTGTGTTGCCCAGGCTGGAGTGTAGTGGCTAGTCACGGGCACACTACAGCCTCAAATTCGTGAGCTCAAGTGATCCTCCCACCTCAGCCTCTTTCAGTAGCCCAGCTCTGTGTTTGTCTTCTTACATCTAACATAGCTGATGAGAGCTCATCTCAATCTGCCTTTCTTTCCTTTATAGATAATACTTTTTTACCTCCAGAGAAGGATATAGAATTTTCTCTTTGGTGTTCTGTAATTTGCTACCATGTGTCTAGATGGAGATGAGCAGAGAGGGAGGAGTAGCTGAGAGGGTCTGTGGAGGTTCAAGCCTCCGGCTCTCTTGCACTCTACCTACTCTACCTCCTCCAGGGTGGAGCCTTCTTAGTCCCACCTTCTTGTGAGAACAGTGAACTTCTTTCCAATCCCATATGCTTTCTGCCCTTCAGGGATCTAATACAATTTCTGACCCAGTAGGGGTTTCTCTTCTTGTTTTGAGCTTGATTGCAGATTTATTTTATTTTTTAGTTGTATTTTCAAATGCTAAAGCTAAAACTATGAAACATTTGCAAGAAAACACAGTATCTCTAGTATCTTAGATTAAGCAAAGATTTCTTACAAAAGCATGAACCACAAAAGAAAAAAATGGATAAATTTGGCTTCATTAAAATGCAAATCTGTTCTTCAGAAGACACTGTCAAGAAAATGAAAAGATAATCTATACACTAGGAAGAGATATTTGCAAAACACATATCTGATAAAGGACTTGGAAGAATATGTTTAAAAAAACTCTTAAAATATAATAACTAGAACCAAAGAATCAATTTCTTTTCTTTTAAGAGACAGGATCTCACCCTGTTGCCCAGGGTGGAATACAGTGGCACGATCAGAGTTCACTGCAGCATTGAACCTCTGAGTTCAAGGCTCCTGCCTCAGCCTCCCAAGTAGCTGAGACCACAGGCACGAGCTACCATGCCTGGCTAATTTTTAAATTTTTGGAGAGATGGGATCTCACTATGTTGCCCAGGCTGGTCTTGAACTCCTGGTCTCAAGCCATCCTCTTGCCTTGCCTCAGCCTCACAAAGAGCTGAGATTACAGGCTTGAGCCACCACATCTAGCCTTAAATAATTCATTTTTTAAGTGAGGAAAATATTTAAACAGACTTTTCCTCAAATAAAGGGTATGCATGACAAATAAGTACATGAAAAGCTGTTCAACGTCATTCTTCCTTATTTTTTTCCCCCCCAGAGTCTCACTCTGTCACCCAGGCTAGAGTGCAGTGGTGCAATCACAACCTACTGAAGCCTTGACTTTCCAGGCTCAAGCAATCCTCCCACCTTAGCCTGGGACCCCAACTAACTGGGACCATAGGTGTGCACCACCACGTATGCTTGTGGTCCCAGCCAATTCTTTTATTTTAATTTTTTTGTAGAGATGGGGTCTCCCTATGTTGCCCAGGCTGGTCTCAAACTCCCAGGTTCAAGCGATCTTCCTGCCTTTGCTTCCCAAAATGCTGGGATTACAGGCATGTGCCACTGCACCTGGCCATCATTAGCTTTAGGGAAATGCAAATTAAAACCAGAATGAGATACCACTACCCATCCACTAGAATGACCAAAATTAAAAGGTGCTGGTGAGGAGCTAGGGCAACTGGAACTCTCATTCATTACTGATGAGAATGCAAAATTGTACAGCCTCTTTGAAAATAAATTTGGCACTTTTTAACAAAGTTCAATATATGCTTGCCTTATAAACCAGCAATTCTGCTCTTACGCATTTACATAGGAAATGAAAACTTATGTCCACACAAAGATCTGTTTGTGAATGTTTGTAGTTATTGTATTTATAATCACCAGAAACTAGAAACAATCCCCATGCCCATTAATCGGTGAATGGATAAACAAATCATGACACCTTTAAAAAACTGTGTATATATACACACTTTTATTTTTGTAGAGAGAAAGTCTATGTTGCCCAGGCTGGCCTCCAACTCCTAGCCTCAAGGTGATCCTCCTACCTCAGCCTCCCAAAATGCTGGGATTATAGGTGTGAGCCACTGCACCTGGCAACAATCATCACACTTTGATACAATGGAACACGACTTAGGAAAAAAAAGCTTCAGATATACACAACATAGATGAATCTCAAAAGCATTATGCTAAGTAAAAGAAGCCAGACTCAAAAAGTTCCCTTATATAAATCCTGCCAAACGGCATTTTGGAAAAGGCAAAACTGTAAGGACAGAAATCAGATTTGTGGTTGCCAGGGGCTGGGAGCTGCGGGGAGGGAACTGACTGCAAAGGGGCAGGAGAGAACTTGCGGGTGTGATGGAAATGTTTTATCTCTATTGTGGGGATTATATAACTGTATGCATTTGTCAAAAGCCATAAGCTAATAAAAGGAGTGAATTTTTATAGGTAAGTTATGCCTCAATAAATTCTGACACTAAAAATGTGTTTCTCCCCACTGTGATTTGAAGGACTTGAGCCAAAAGAGAAAGCTGTAGCTTGTGTTCAGTGGGTCATCCTGAAATGGCACTCAGCCCAAGATTTGTAAACAGCACTTAAGTATTAGTTCCTTTTTCAGAAGCCCCATTCAGTGGTCCTCTCTGAGCAACTAGTGTCAGTCTTGTTTTCTAGTAAGATTGTAAATTCTGTGAATATGAGAACTAAAGTGATCGGCTGGTCTGGTTTGCCCGGCCTGGGGGCCAGCCAGCCTGGAACTGTTTGGGACTCCTTTTTAAATTCTCCTATGATATCTAGCAGAGGAACGGGCACAAACTTGTTGGCATAGAGAGGTCTAACCTGCTTGTAACTAGGGTTGCAAGTAACCAAGCTGAATGGCCCAAGGGTTACCAAGAGTGAAGACCCACCTTGACAAACTCCAAATTCCTAGACATCGCTGGAGACTCACCCTTCCGCCAGGGCTCAGCTTTCAGGCTTGCAACATCTCTTAGACATTTCCTCTGTTGGCATAATATGATTTAATCTCTTCGTAGTTACGTTTCTTTTTCTGAGACAGGGTCTTGCTCCGTCACCCAAGCTGGAATGCAGTGTCGCAATCTCGGCTCACTGCAACCTTTGCCTCCCCTGCTCAAGCAATCCTCCCGCCTCAGTCTCCCGAGTAGCTGGGACTACAGGCATGTGCCACCATGCCAAGCTAATTTTTGTACGTTTTTGTAGAGACAGGATTTTGCCATAATGTCCAGGCTGGAATAGTTCAGTTTCTTCATCTGTTAAAATACAGATCACAATATCCACCTTTTGAGGAAGGGAAAGGAATTTTGTCCTGTTAACAGCTTACTACCGAGATTGTAAGGGTTAAGTTTGCCTGCATCTTATTTATGAAGGTTGGTGCAAAAGTAAATTGCGACTTTGGGCGGTGAATTTTAAATCATTATAACTAGGCTCAAACACATCTTTATTAATCAAAATAGAAACCATTAGAAGTTGGTTAGAATAAAAACCATTTTGCTAATGAGAAATAAGTTTGTTTATTCTTGTAGCATAAAAATCCATGCTTCAGGATTCGATGGACTCTCGGAAAGCATTTTCTGCATCCTACTGGTTGTGGAAGCGTTTTCCCTGCAAAAAGTTGTCAAGATGCTTGAAGAAGTGGTAGTCGGTTGGCAAGAAGTCAGGTGAATCTGGCGGATGAGGCAAAACTTCATAGCCCTATTTGTTCAACTTTTGAAGAGTTGGTTGTGCGACGTGCAATCGGGCATTGTTGTGAAAGAATTGGGCCCTTTCTGTTGACCAATGCTGGCTGCAGGCATTGCAGTTTTCGGTGCATCTCATCGATGTGCTGAGCATACTTCTCAGATGTGATGGTTTCATTGGGATTCAGAAAGCTGTAGTGGGTCAGACCAGAGCAGCAGACCACTAAAAATCCATGACCTTTTTTTGGCACAAGTTTGTTTTTGGGAAGTGTTTTGGAGCTTCTTCTCAGTCCACCCATTGAGCCAGTCGTCACCAGTTGTATAAAATCCTTTTCCTCACACATCACAATCCAATCTAGAAACGGTTCCTTGTTGTTGCACAGAATAAGAGAAGACGACACTTCAAAATGACGATTTTTTGATTTTCGCTTAGCTCATGAGGCACCCACTTATCAGGCTTTTTCACCTTTCCAATTTGCTTCAAATGCCGAATGACTGTAGAATGATCGAAGTTGAGTTCTTGGGCAACTTCTCGTGTAGTTAGAAAAGGATCAGCTTCGATGATTGCTCTTAATTGGTCATTGTCAGCTTCTGAAGGCCAGCCCCTACTTTCCTCATCTTCAAGCCTCTCGTCTCCTTTGTGAAACTTCTTGAACCACCACTGCATTGTACGTTCGTTTGTTAGCAGTTCCTGGGCCAAATGTGTTGTTGATGTTGTGAGTTGTCTCTGTTGCTTTACGACCCATTTTGAACTCGAATAAGAAAATTACTCAAATCTGCTTTTTGTCTAATAACATTTCCGTAGTCTAAAATAAACAGCAAGTAAAAAGTCATTAGCAAAAAAAGCAAGAAATTCCCATTAAAATGATGTATAACATAACCACATTTATAAAAGAATGTATTCCAAAATCAAACAGCAAATTTCAGTAATAAGAACATCACAATTACTTTTGCAGTCACCTTAGTCTTTGCAGAAGCCCTTGAAGGAAGGAACCCTTGTCCCCGCTTTACAGTTGTAGCTACAGAGGCCTGGGGATGCTAAATAGCTTGCCCAGAGCTAAACAGTCAACACAAGGCAAGTTGGGATTCAAACCCAAGTCCTTCCAGTTGCAAGTTCAGGTACTGGGGTACCTTCCAAACACCAGGATAACTAACACAGGATAGAAGGAACTCAAAATGCTGTTTCTGCCCTGTCTTCCCCTTCTTTCCGTTCCCCAAAAATGAACACAAATTTTTCTCCCCACAGGTGAATCTATCAGCCAGTGAATCAAGTTCACTGTATTTAGGTTTTCATGAGTAGAAACTGGGGAAAGAGAAACTTTTCTTGGGCCAGGAGAGAATGGAAAGGCTGGATGGACATGACTGCTGGGCTGGGAGTGGAGACAGAGGGGCCAGAGAGAGACTTGCTTCTGTCTGAACCGCTGATTATCTTGTCTGGACTGTGATCTTCTGGGAGCTCCCTCCTATCTGGTCTCCTTTGTTACCAGTATCCCTGTACTTGGAGGATGCCCCATGTGGGATTGCCCTGTAACCTGTAGTTGGTGACAGAGCAAGCCCAAGCAGGCCCTGGTGTCCTCCTCAAGGACCTGCCATCTCATGAGGTGGTACGTGCCTGGCAAGGCCACCGGAGCAGGTCCCGGGAGGTCAGCAGCTGGCAGGAATCCTACAAGCCAGCACGTGAGAGGGTAGGAAAGAATTCTGAACCCTTGAGTGCCTGGGAATGGAACATTCTGCCTTGCCAGCTGTGATCCCCCCACCCCCTTCCTTAGCAAAACTAAATAGTTAAGTGCATCTCGACAGCAAACCCAAATTTAACTTTGCTTCCTTCTGCAATGAAAATCCAGCTGAGTTGGGAAGGGAGAGGCCCTTGAAAGGTATTTCCACCTTGGCTTGACTTATTAGATTAGTAGAAATGGACTTGTTGTTCTTACTGGTAGGTTATTAAAACCCTCAAGGAATGTGCAGAAGGCAAATTTAGTCTGAGGAGCCCAGTAGGCCTAGGAGACACTGAATAAAGAGTCTAGTTGTTTGGATAGCTGGAATGTTGGGGAGAGGCAGCTTTTCACTGAAAGCTGCCCCCAGGTTGTGCCTTGTGGCTCCCAGTGGCCCCACCCTGAGAGGGTCTGCATGTGACGCCTGCTATCTGCTCAGCGCCTATCTCTTCCTATGCCTAGGTGGCTCCTCCCCCACTGTCTGCAAGACTGAGAAGCTCAGCTGGCCTCTTGCCCCTAGGACTTGATCTCCACTAAAGTCTCCTCAGACTGAGGAGTGCAGGAGGAAAGGGAGGGATGAGAATGGGTGGCGGGGAGGTGGGAGAATGCTGCATCTGGCACATCCTGATGCTCTTGAGAAGTGAGCCCTCAGCAGGGCGGAGCAGGCTCCCAGTGCGGAGGCTTGGAGGGAGGAGGCGGTGCTGCAACCTGTCACCTTAAAGGGCTTGATTGAGCTGCTGACTCAGAAGCACAGGGCTGATTACCCATAATTACAGCCCCATGTGGTAGTCTTGTCAAAATGCAGAGACCTCCTTAGTCCCAGAGCTCCTCCCCCTCCCCCTTCTAAGTAGGAGCTGCCTTTCCAGAAAACGAATCTTCAGACCTGCCCACGCAAAACCCCACAAAGGCAAGAATCACCTTTCTAGAAAGTATTCTCTCTCCTGGAGCCCAGGGGACTTTCCCAAACACAGCCATGATCATTTCAACCTCCTCAGATCTTTAGCAAGACCTACCAGGCCTGCCGGTCTGGCTCCTGCCCGCCTCTCAGCCTCACCTCACACCTGTGACCTCCACACCTAGCCCCTGAATGCAACAAATAGTGTTGAATGCCTGCTGTGGGCTAGGCATCACTCTAGGCATTGAGGATACTCCAGTGAACCACATACAGGCCCTACCCTTGTGGCACTTACATTCTGGAAGGGGGAGATGGGCAAAATTTATAGTAAGTCAGACAGCAAGAAGTGCTACGGAGAAAAATAAAGCTGGGAGGGGAAGTGGTTCCCATTTTATAAGGATGAGCAAAGAAAGCATCACTGGTGATGTGCTATTTGAGCAAAGGCCTAAAAGAAGAGAAAGGGCAAGCCACACATCTGGGGGAAGCACATGCCAGGTGAAGAGCCCTGCAGAAGTCCATGATCAGGAACAAGGAGGCCAGTGTGGCTGAAACAGAGTGGGAGATAAAGGTAGAATCAAAGAAACACTAGAGCGTTTGCACGCTGGCTTTTATTCTGAAAGAGATGAAGGCTTTTGAGCTGCCATTCAAGGGCTTTGAACTGAGTAATGACCTAATCTGACATGTTTGAAGTGGATCCTCTGACTGCATTGTTGAGGACAGAATGAAGGCTGGCAAGGGCAAGGTCAGGTTCAGACTAGTCCCAGTGGTGTAGATGGCAAGAAGTCGCCAGATTCAAGATGCACTCGGAGAATTGTCAGGGTTTCCTGACAGATTAGATGTGCATATGAAAGAAACTAAGGAGGCAGAGATGACTCTAAGCTTTTTGGCCCAAACAGTTGGAAGGATGGATTCGCCACTTACAGAGATGGGGAGACTACAGGAAAAGCGGATTTTGGGGAGAAAGATCGGGAGTTCTGTGTTCAATATGTTAGATTTGAGATGACTATTGAACATGCCAGGAGAGATGTTAAATAGACATTTGGATGTTCAAACCTAGAATTCAGGGGAATGATCTGGCTGGAAAGGCCAATTTAGGAGTCGTCAGCTAGAGGAGGTACTTATTTGTTTGTTTATTTTGAGATGGAGTCTCGCTCTGTTGCCCAGGCTGGGGTGCAGTGGCATGATCTCAGCTCACTGCAACCTCCACCTCCTGTGTTCAAGCAATTCTCCTGCCTCAGCCTCCTGAGTAGCAGGGACTACAGGCGTGTGCTACCATGCCGGGCTAATTTTTACATTTTTAGTAGAGGCGAGGTTTCACCATGTTGGCCAGGCTGGTCTCAAACTCCTGACCTCAGGTGATCCACCTCCCTCAGCCTCCCAAAGTGCTGGGGTTACAGGCATGAGCCACCATGCCTGGCCTAGAGGAGGTATTTAAAGCCATAAACCTGGTTGAAATTGGCCTTATTTTAAATTCACAACCACCAACATGGGCTCTTGAGAAGATAGGAAGTCCAAAGACAGAACCCCGGAACACTCCAATGTTTGAGGGTCAGGAAAATGAAGAGGAGCCAGCAAAGGACACCACGAAGGGGGCAGCCAGTGAGGTAGGAGGCAAGCCAGGAGAGGGGAGGGCAGTGTCCCAATGAATGAACAATTGACTGGGTTGAAACATTCTGAGATGAAGTCAGACAGAAACGAAGAGCTGAGTATTTGGTAAGTAATTGGTGACCTTGAGAAGGCCCGTTTTGTGGAGATATGAAGGGAAAAACCTGATTGAAGTGGGGCTTGGAGAGAACAGGAGGGTACGAACTGAAGATAGTGGAGCGAGAAATGGGGCAGTAGCCAGTAGGGGATGTGAGATTAGGAGAGGGCTATTTTTCAGATAGGAGAAATAACGTATTTGTAGGATAATGAGAGTGATCTGATAGAGGGTGAAAATTTGATGATGAAGGAGAAAGAAAGGAAAACTGCTGGAGTAAGATCTTGGATAGGTAAGAGAGGATGGACTTTAGTTTCTAAGTGAAGGATTTTTGACATTAGTTGACTATGATTTAAAGCAAGGCTAGGTTGGGCACAGTGGCTCACACCTGTAATCCCAGCACTCTGGGAGGCTGAGGAAGGCAGATGGCTTGAGCCCAGGCGTTCAAGACCAGCCTGGGCAACATGGTGAAAGCCTGTCTCTATAAAAAGTACAAAAATTAGCCAGGCTTAGTGGTGCAGACCTATATTCCCAGTTACTTGGGAGGCTGAGGTGGGAGGATCACTTGAGCCTGGAAGGTGGAGGTTGCAGTGAGCTGAGATCAGGCCACTGCACTCTAGCCTGGGTGACAGAATGAGACCCTGTCTCAAAAAAAAGCCAGTTAGCATGGTTGATATATATTTTTTTAGACGGAGTCTTGCTTATTCACCCAGGCTGGAGTGCAATGGTGCAATCTTGGCTCACTGCAACCTCTGCCTCCTGGGTTCAAGCAATTCTTCTGCCTCAGCCTCCCTAGTAGCTGGGATTACAGGCACGTGCCACCAAGCCCAGCTAATTTTTGCATTTTTAGTAGAGACGAGCTTTCACTATGTTGGCCAGGCTGCTCTTGAACTCCTGACCTCAAGTAATCCACCCACCTTGGCCTCCCAAAGTGTTGGGATTACAGGTGTGAGCCACTGCTCCTGGCCAATATTTTCTATTTTTGAAAAAATATTTTGAGACAGAGTCTTGCTCAGTCACCCGGGTTGGATTGCAGTGGCAATCTCGGCTCACCACAACCTCTGCCTCTCTGGTTCAAGCACTTTTTATGTTTCAGCCTCCCTAGTAGCTGGGATTACAGGCGTAAGCCACCATGCCTGGCCATGGTTGATATTTTCTAGACACATTTAGCTATTGTGATGCAGGTGTTACATAGGTAGAGAGGCCAGGTGCAGTGGCTCACACCTGTAATCCTAGAACTTTGGGAGGCCGAGGCAGGCAGATCACCTGAGACCCTGGCCAACATGACGAAACCCCGTCTCTACTAAAAATACAAAAATTAGCCTGGCATGATGGTGTGCGCCTGTAATCCCAGCTACTTGGGAGGCTGAGGCACGAGAATTGCTTGAACCCAGGAGGTGGAGGTTGGAGTGAACTGAGATCATGCCACTGTACTCCAGCCTGGGATACAGAGTGAGACTCTGTTTCTGAATAAATAAATAGGTAGAGAGCTAGATTCAATCAAAGCTGGTGTTTTTCCAGAAGAGCAGAGTGAAGGAAGAGGGGTCAAGGGAGTTGAGGATGTATGGAGATGAGTGATTATAATGATGATTAGATCATCTAAACTGGATGAGAAGAAAAGTGGGGAGATGAAGGTAAAAGGGAAGGTGGGTAAGTCTTGAGGGACTGAAGAATTATTGTAGCTGGTGTCCCAGAGGGAGTAAACTGGGAAGATGGGAGGCGATGGTCAGAGTGGGAGGCATGAAATTGAGATTATGGAGTTCTTGGTAATAACATATCTAAGGCATGGCTGCAAGAGTGAGTGGCTGAGGTGAGATGAAGGACAAGCCCACTAGAAGCAAGGTGGTCAAGAACCAGAGGGGCTGGGGAGCTAGATGTGCCATTGTGCCCCTGCCTGGGCAGCAGAGCAAGACCCTGTCTCAAAAAACAAAGTATCCCTGAGGTCCTCTCCCATTCCCACTCCCCATGTCCCCTGCCATTCCTATCCTGGGTTTCTGCTGAAAAAGATAAAAAGGAAAAATACATAATAATGTAGGGAGTGTGGGTGGGGTGTTCCACCTGTGTTCGGGGAACTGTGGAGGATGATGAGGTAAGCCAAGGCGATCAGAGGAGTAAACAGGCATTGCATGTAGCACTATCCACATAGCAGCTCGAAAGGCAGGTCAGTCTGCCTTTACTTTGCTTTCTTTTTCTTCTGAATGTTTAAAATGATGGGAGATACATGATTTATTGTCTGGCTTCCCCACATACCTGGTTAAGTCTCATTCATTTTGTCACTCCATACCCAGGGCCTAGAAGAATGCCTGATCTAGAAGATGCCCAATGGATTCTTATGGAAGGAATGTCCAGTGGGTGTTAAGGGTGAGGCTCAGGGAATTAAGCACCTTGTTCTGGATCACGGGTAAGTGAGGAAGTGGGATTAGACACATACCCATACACGCACAAAATTTGGTGCAAAAGGACTCTAGTGCCATGTTTTAAAAAACACTTGTGTAATTTTAAAATGCATTTATCAGCTGGGCACAGTAGCTCACACTTGTAATCCCAGCATTCTGGGAGGACAAAGCAGGAGGATCACTTGAGGCCAGGAGTTGGAGACCAGCCTGGGCAACATAGCAAGACCGTCTCTACAAAAAATTTAAAATTAACTGAGCACAGTGGTATGTGCCTGTAGACCTAGCTACTCGGGACGCTCAGGCAGGAGGCCCAGGAGATAGAGGCTGTAGTAACCTGTGGTCGTGCCACTGCACTCCAGCCTGGGCAACAGACTGAGACTCTGTCTCCAAAGAATAAAAATAAAAATCAGTTTCCCTATAAAATATTAGAGGAAAGAAGGAGATTAAGGAATTTTGATAATCCATTGGAAACATTACAAGCTTTATTATCGTAGTCTATTTTATGCAAAACTGAATATTTAAATACGTAATTTTAAAAATTTTGCCCATCTTCATTCTGCAGTATAAATATGTGATTTAAATGTGGAACTTGGGCACGAGGAGAGTGGGGAGCAGAGTATGGAAGCCAGGCAGGTGTGGGGAAAGGCAGCTTAGCCTCCCTGACTTTGCCTGGAGCTTTATAGCGGCACAGGCTGCTCTGGTTTTCCTTTTTTTGTTGTTTCAAAGACATTTGAAAGTGTTGACTGTTACACAGTGTTTTAAAAAGACATTTGGGGCCAGGTGCAGCGGCTCTGTCTGTAATCCCAGCACTTTGGGAGGCCGAAGCAGGAGGATCACTTGAGGCCAGGAGTTTGAGACCAGCCTGGGCAACATGATAAAACCCCATCTCTAGGAAAAAATACAAAAATTAGCTGGGCATGGTTGTGCGTGCCTATAGTCCCAGCTACTGTGGAGGTTGAAGTGGGAGGGTCACATGAGCCCAGGAGGCAGAGGTTGCAGTGAGCTGAGATCACGCCACTGCACTCCAGACTGGAAAACAGGGCAAGACTCTGTCTCTAAAAAAAAAAAAAAAAAAAGACATTTGGAAATGTCAGCCTTCCTCTGGTAGAGCTCACCTAGCTCAGCTACCTGTGAGGTCAGAAGTTTTATAGCTTATAGCATAGCAAAAGTATGTGGTGCAGTGCCAGTGAGCACAGACACAGCACAAAAGCACCTCTAGAGACGAAACCCTCAAAATGCAGCCACTCATGGGTGAACAGCCATTCATCCTCACTGCCCACAGGTGCCAGAGGTGCAGGGAGCCCAGAGGTGGCAGCCTATTGTGATACCCATTGCCAACAGGATGTTGATGAAAGGTCTGGGGAGAAAAGCGAGTCCTATGCAGAAAAGTGTCTATCCTTCCAGACTTTTTCTATGGAACTGAGAGTTGAACCCAGGGTTACCTGATCCCCAAACCCTCCCTCTCTCCATGGATTTTGCAAATGATCCTCAAGTCTTTTTAGAACACCAACTGATAATTTCTCCTTGATAAATGTCACTCATTTCTCAGCAAGAAGTTAAGATAGCTTCCAGGGTGCCCCCAACCCCATCACCCACATTGTCTCCTCTATTTGCTTGCCACCCAGAGGCTGAATTCCAGTAGCCATTCTGCGTTGCAGCCCTTCATCTAGATGCTGTCCATTAAGAGGGGTGCCCCCGCCCCCACCCACCATGGGGCTGGCTGCTCACCAGCACCATTAACAGTGTTTGGCACATGGTGGACTCTCAAGAGGTGGGGGTGTGTGAGGCTACTGACCATTATTTAGCACCCTTGGGTGCCGGGTGCACTGCTGGATTCTCTGCAAATACAATCTCTTTTAATCCTCACAATAACCCCAAAGGCAGCTTTATTTCCCTCCTTACAGATGAGGAAATTAAAGCCCTGGGAGCACAGTACACTTGTCCTCACTCACAAAGCTAGTTAGGAGTGGAGCTAGAATTTGAATGGAATCAGCCTGCCTTCATAGCAATTCCTGTGATAGAACCCTTAAAGGGTGTGTGTGTGTGTGTGTGTGTGTGCGTGGGGTGGGTGTTTCAGTTGCCTGTACCCAGTGCTAGTTCAGATCAAAGCAGGCCTCCTTTGATCTGTGAGTGTGAGTGGAACTGGGAGGCAGCTCCTCACAGGGAGGTGTTTGGAGAAGCTGCGGGTGGAATGAATGGGAGGAAACAGGTTGGGGCAGTAGGTGGGGCATGCTGCAGGCTAGGTGACACAAGCAGGTTGGGTGACAAGCTCAGCTGGGCCCCTCGGGTTTAAGACAGGAGGGTGATAAGGGAGGTGTTGCTGCGTGCAGAGGACACAGCTGGGCCCATCAGAGCTCAGCCCAATCTGAGTGGCTGTTGTTGTTTTTGGTTTTTTTTGTTTGTTTGTTTGTTTTGTTTTTTGTTTTGTTTTTAAAGCAGGACCAGCCAAACTTGTCCCAGCAGCTTCCTGGCTTTCTAAGGCTTTCCCTTCTTTGTTCCCAGGTCACTAAGCTAAGAAAATACAGCATGTCCATCTGGCTAGCTTCCCAGATAGAGCCTCACGAAGTTCCAGCACACAGAGAAGTGAAAGGGGAGAATGGAATAATCTGTTCATTCTTTTGTTCAATATTTACTGAGCACCCACTATGTGCTAGTATGGTTACAGGTGCTTGGAATACAGCAGTGAACCAAAAAGACAAAGATCCTTGACCATGGGTTGCTTCTGGTAGGAGATGGGGAGATCATAATAACCCTAAAAAGTGAGTAAATTAGGTCCTAAGGCTGTGGAATAAAGGCAAAATAGAGCAGGGAAAGGGGGATCAGGAGCACATGTATGGCTGAGGTTGGGGTTGCAATCTTAAGAGAGTGGTCAGGGAAGTGAAGGAGCTGCCCATGTGGCAGGCAGAGAGAACACCATGTCTCCAGAGCTGAGGCAGAGGGAACAGGACTGTGTATTTGAGCAACAGCTGGAGACCAGGAAGCTTGAGTGGAGGGGGTGATGTGGAGAGTAGGAGACCAAGGGATTGTCAAAGGGTGGGGGCTACATCACTTAGGGTGTGACAGTGGCCTGTCTTCTCTTTGTAAAGGATCCCTCCCACTGCTGAGCAAGAAGGTGGGAAATGGGAGAGCAGCTCTCGGAGCCCAGCGTGATACCCAGATGGGAGGCTATGGGGGCTCAGGCAGGGGCTGGAGGCAGGCTTTGGAGGGGTGGGGGATGATATGGTTTGGCTCTGTGTCGCCACCCAAATCTCATCTTGTAGCTCCCAAAATTCCCATGTGTTGTGGGAGGGACCTGGTGGGAGATAATTGAATCATGGGGGCATGTCTTTCCCGTGCTGTTCTCATGATGTGAATAAGTCTCATGAGATCTTATGGTTTTAAAAAGGGAGTTTCCCTGCACAAGCTCTCTCTCTCTTTGCCTGCTGCCATCCATGTAAGACGTGACTTGCTCCTCCTTGCCTTCTGCTATGATTGTGAGTCCTCCCCAGTTTAATGAAACTGTAAGTCCATCAAACTTGTCTTTCTTTTGTAAATTGCCCAGTCTTGGGTATGTCTTTATCAGCAGTAAGAAAATAGACTAATACAGGCCAGGCGTGGTGGCGTGGTGGCTCATGCCTGTAATCCCAGCACTTTGGGAGGCCAAGGTGGGCAGATCACCTGAGGTCGGGAGTTCGAGACCAGTCTGACCAACATGGAGAAACCCTGTCTCTACTAAAAATACAAAATTAGCCAGGCATGGTGGCGCATCCCTGTAATCCCAGCTACTTGGGAGGCTGAGGCAGGAGAATCACTTGAACCCAGGAGGCAGAGATTGTGGTAAGCCAAGATCGCACCATTGCACTCCAGCCTGGGCAACAAGAGTGAAACTCCGTCTCAGAAAAAAAAAAAAAAAAAAAAAAGAAAAAGTAAAAGAGAAAAGAAAACAGACTAATACAGGGAGCTCAGGAGCACTGCCTTCCGTCTGGTCCACTGGAGATGTCTGCCAGACTCTAGCTGGGTGAGCCTAGCAGGCAGTTAGGTATACGAGTCAGGATTATGGGGGAAAGGTCTGCACTAGAAAGTAAGTTTGGGGTGTCATTCTGCAGATGGTGAATGACGTCATGAGAGTGGGAATGCAGATGGGGAAAAGGACGATGGCTGAGCCTTGAGCACCACACTCTTCAGAAGCCCAAGAGAAAGGAAGGCACAATCAGGGAGGTAGGAGGGAAGCCAGGAAAGGCTTATCCCAGAAGAGATAGCTTCAAGCAAGAGAGAGAGGACCAACTGTATCAAATGGTGCTTAATCTAGCCTTGCTGCTTTTGCTGGGCCCCAAGCTGCCATTCCCTCCTCTTTAAAATAGGAGTTACAGGGTCCGGGTGCGGTGGCTCACACCTTTAATCCCAGCAGTTTAGGAGGCCAAGGTGGGTGGATCACATGAGGTCAGTAGTTCAAGAGCAGCCTGGCCAACATGGTGAAACCCTGTCTCTACTAAAAATACAAAAGCTAGCTGGGCTTGGTGATGCATGCCTGTAGTCCCAGCTACTTGGGAGGCTTGAGGCAGGAGAATCGCTTGAACCCAGGAGGTGGAGGTTGCAGTGGGCCAAGACTGCACCACTGCACTCCAGCCTGGGTGACAGAGCAAGACTCTGTCGCAGAAAAAAAAAAAAAAAAGGAGTTACAGTGTCCATCCAAGAGGTGTGATGGAGATTAAATGAAATCATGTACAAGGAGCAATATGGTATATTCAAGTCACACTCAATGTCCTTCTTTCTGTGGGAAATTTCATGCCTATGAATGATGGTAAAAATAAGATGATAACTATGATTATGATGCTTATTTATACCTCAGGAAAAACTGTATAAGACACGCCCTTGTCCTTGGGCAGCACAGCCGTCACCGGGGAGGACCTACATGGAATAACGGGCGGCAATCCATGCCTGCCGGGCACAGGCTATGACTGATGGGCCAGGGCAAGGAATGGCTTTTCACGATCAGGGACTTCACAGGTGTGAGCACGCAAGCTGGGTTCGGAAGGACGTGGAGATCTGGGCAGGCTGAAGGGAAGGGACATTCACATGAAGGCAAGGGTGTCGCAGAGGTGCAGAGTAGGAGCTGAACTTTGCTTGAGGACTGAATGGGACTTGATTGTTAGGAGGGGTTGTATTGGTGTGTGTGTTTCCAGGACAGGCCCAGTGGGAAACAGGTTGGCAAGGGAGGTAGGGATCAGATTACATAGTGATCAAAATCTGGTCTGAACTAACAATCAGTCCACCAGAGCCTGGGGTAGGTGCTGAGCCCCAGGCCCCACCATACCCTTTACCCTCCATTCTCTGGTTGCAATGGCCTGCTTTGCCCTCTGTCTCCCCTGGACTGAGTGCTCTGGGAGTGAGACAGTGATGAAGCCCTGTTTGCTGCTGAGCTCAAAATTAGTGCTGTGTTTGAGGGAGGCACATGTGGTGTGCCTAGAGGCTGAAGGAGAGGGTCTCTTCAGGACCTCCAGACAGTGAGCCCCTACTGCAGCACCATGTGCAGCTCCCTATGGGCACTTGGTAAATGCGAATGGAATGGACACATGTGCCCAGGGGTGACTGTTCTAAGGCCGACCGCAGCGTCTGTAGGGCCCACCATCTGCTCTCGAGAAGCCCCGGGGTGAGTCCCGAATCCAGGTACCTGGGAGGCCTCATTGCCTGTCACTGATCTGAAGAGAGATTCCAGACATGGGAAAGCCAGGGGACTCCCTGCAGAGACCTGGAGAGGGTCTTCTCCTCCCCAGCTCCACTCCAGGCCCAGACATCATCACTGTCAGGTGGCAGTTTCTTCATCTGCTTGTTCCTGCCTTGCTGACCTCCCGGCTTTGGCCCCCCTTCTTCTCCCCATCTGCTCCCATTCCTGATGCTCCCGCTCTCTTCCCTGCTCAGCCAAGGAGCTATTTTTGTCATCTCCCCCTCCCCCATCTGCCCCTTCTGTCCCCCAGGATTGCGCGTGGCTCCTTCTCAGAAGTGGAATCCTGAAAGGCCCTGCCCTTCAGGGGACATGGATGGGGCCACCAGCTGCTGGGCAAAGAGAGGACAGCCAGGAAGCAAGTGACGAAGCCTGCAAGAAGGCCAGAGAGGAACAGGAAGGACCAGGTGCGGTGGGCAGGGGAGGAGGGAGACTGGATAAGGATGGGGGAGGATGGAGGAGAGCTGAGAAACAGACAAAGAGACGGAGCCACAGGGCAGTGCGTAGTGCTGGGCCTGGGGCTGAGAAGTCACTGCAGGTGGAAGTAGGCAGCTCAGGCCTGGGCCCCACAGATGTACCCAGATGCCCGGAGCAAACGGAGCCTTAGACCCCTGCTTCTGAGCTTGTGTCCTTCTTTTTTTTTTGAGACAGTCCTGCTCTGTTGCCCAGGCTGGAGTGCAGTGGCATGATCTCGGCTCACTGCAACCTCTGTCTCCCAGGTTCAAGCGATTCTCCTGCCTCAGCCTCCTGAGTAGCTGGGACTACAGGTGCAAGTCACCACACCTGGCTAATTTGTGTATTTTTAGCAGACAGGGTTTCACCATTATTGGCCAGGCTGGTTTCGAATTCCTGACCTCAAGTGATTTGCCCGCCTCGGCCTACTAAAGTGTTGGGATTACAGACGTGAGCCACCATGCCCAGCCTGAGCTCTCTCCCAGGTGCCCCCGGGCTCACAGATCCAGCAGAGCATCCAGAGACGGCAGGAGGCATGTGGAGCCTTTCTGTCCTACCCAGCCTGCCCTGGGAAGGGGTTGGGCCTTCCTAGCTCTGGGTCTCTGGAGGTATTGGTGTGGGGGTTCCACTTGCAAAAAGCAGGGGCTCTAGGTTGGGGGGAGCAGGAGGGATGCAGGGGTCTAGAATAAGAGGAAACAGTGCTGAGTTTGAAAAAGGTTGAAAAGAGATTTTAAATCTGCCATGCTCCTCCTAAACTGGTGCTCCTAGGCAGTAAACAACTCAGTGCAGTGTGTGCTTTGTGGGTTAGTCACATTGTGACTTATCTGTGAGCTGCTGTCAGTAGAGTGAATCAGGGGAGAGAGGGTGTGAGTGTGTATGGGAGGGTGTGAGTGGGTGTGATCATGTATGTGGAGGTGTGTGTGCCTATGGCTCTCCAGGGTAACATGGGCCTAAGGTAGGATTCAGACATGTCTGGCTGGCGGGGCCAACCTACAGAAGTTTTGCTCCAGGTCGGGCACAGTGGCTCACGCCTGTGATCTCAGCACTTTGGGAGGTGAAGGTGGGTGGATCACCTAAGGTCAGGAGTTCGACACTAGCCTGGCCAACATGGTGAAACCACGTCTCTACTAAAAATACAAAAATAAGCCAGGCATGGTGGCACACTCCTGTAATCCCAGCTACTTGGGAGGCTGAGGCAGAAGAACTGATTGAATCCAGGAGGTGGAGGTTGCAGTGAGCCAAGATTGTGCCACTGCACTCTAGCTTGGGCAAAAAGGGCGAAACTCTGTCTCAAAAAAAAAAAAAAAAAAAAAAAAAGATGTTTCACTCCAAGTTCCCAGAGCCTCCAGCTTCCAGGGAGCAGACTCACCCCAGGAAGGAGATGGGTAACCAAGCCTGCCATCAGCGGGGCAGAGCGACCTGCAGCCCATCGGAGGAGGGGTCTTTCCAGCCCAGTGCTGGTCTGAGCCCTGTGAAGAGGACTTGACACAAAATGGGATCACCATTCCCACAAATGGGGCTCTGGCCTCTCCTAGCATGCATAACGCCAAGGGGAGACTCGTCTACCCTCACAGTCTAAAGCTCCTGACACCCGAGGGCCAAGCAACCTGCGGCAGTGGCTGGTGATGCACCGCAGGGCCCACTGGGAGGGCAGAGACCCAGGCAAAGTTGTCTAGGGGTGGGGGCAAGGGAGCAAGGAGGTGGCAGGGGTCTGAGGCCCCGTGAAAGGGGGCACAAGAGACAGTGGCATTTGATTGTGACCCAATCTGCACCTATAGCGTGGAGAGAAAATTCAGGTACACAAAGCCAGAATAACTAAAGACTATTATTTTCCTTTTTTCATTATTTTAATTTTTAAAACAATTTTTATAGAGATGGGGTCTTGCTGTGTTACCCAGGCTTGTCTTGAACTCCTGTCCTCAAGCGATCCTCCCTTGTTGGCCTCCCACAGTGCTGGGATTACAGGCATGAGGCACTGAGCCTATCCCTGTCCATTGTTTTCATCAGAGAAACATTTATTGAGCACATATGTGTTTGTACCAGAGACTAAGACTACTAAACCAAACACAGCCCCAGCCCTTATGGAATTCACTGTCCAGTCAGTAAGAGGAACATAAAAGTGGGTGACTGGCCAGGCACGGTGGCTGACGCCTATAATCCCAGCACTTTGGGAGGCAGAGGTGGGTGGATCACCTGAGGTCAGGAGTTCAAGACCAGGCTGGCCAACATGGTGAAACCCCATCTCTATTAAAAATACAAAAATTAGCTGGGTGTGGTGGACACCTGCAATCCCAGCTACTTTCCCGAGGCTGAGGCAGGAGAATCGCTTGAACCTGGGAGGCAGAGGCTGCAGTGAGCCAAGATCATGCCATTGCACTCCAGCCTGGGCAACAAGAGCAAAACTCCGTCTCAAAAAAAAAAAAAAAAAAAAAAGTTGGTGACTATGTGTCATTTGTAAGTAATGATAATGATAATAGCCAACATATTTAGTGCTCACATGTGCTGGGCACTGTTCTAAGCACTTTACATATATGTGCCTGTATGCACAAGATCGAGGCACACACAAGGCATGGAGTATGGCCCCAGCGCACTTCAGTCATTGGGAAGTTCTTCCAGAGGAGAGCAGTGTATTTTCCACAGGGTTCTAGAATAGGTCAAGAGGCCAGTGGAAGTCCCTGCAGCCTTCACTCCCTTCTCTGTCAGCTGAGAACTGGCCAGATCAGACTTGTCTGCACCAGAGCAATCATGAACCAATCTCTCCAGCCCATCTCCGGGGCTGATGCCCTCTGGCCCTCCTGGGGAAAGCAAACATTAAGAGAGGGCCGCATGCAGTGGCTCACACCTGTAATCCCAACATTTTGGGAGGCCAAGGCAGGAGAATTGCTTGAGGCCAGGAGTTGGAGACCAGCCTGAGCAACAAAGTGAGGCTCTGTTTCTACAAAAAAATTAAAAAATTAGCCAGGTGTGGTGGTGTGTGCCTGTAGTCTCAGCTACTCAGTAGGCTGAGGTGGGAGGATTTCTTGAGTCCAAGATGTTGAGGCTACAGTGAGCTGTGATCGTACCACTGCACTCCAGCCTGGGTGACAGAGGGAGACCCTGTCTCACACACACAAAAGAAAGAAAGAAAGAGAGAGTGTAGAGGAAGCCATGGGGATAAGTGGGGAACAGAGGGCAGGAGGTGGTCCTGGGCTGGGCTGGGGGCCGTGGAGCTGAGTGTCCCAGGCTGGGCAACTGGAGTCTCCCCACATGGAGGGAGAAGCCAGCCAGCCATTTACTGCCCAGCTCAGAGCACTCCCTGTGGGAAACGCAGTCTGGTAACTTCGAGGTGGTAAGAGAAGGCAGAGAAATTGGAATAAGCAGGCTGCCCTAGCTTTGGTGGGCCCAGGAGAGACCAAATGATATTCTCAGATCACAGCCCATGCCCGCTTCTCTTCCCACTCTTGGCACCATTCTGAACCACGAGAGGTCACCAGTGCCATCAATCTCTGTGGGGACACCCAGCCTGCACAACTACACACCACCAAACAGCAGTCCCTGGCCACTTCTTGGGCCCAGGGAGAGGTTGTAATATTTGGGACATACTTA
Organism: Pongo pygmaeus; assembly: GCF_028885625.2. NCBI lineage: Eukaryota > Metazoa > Chordata > Mammalia > Primates > Hominidae > Pongo > Pongo pygmaeus. The sequence goes on from NC_072373.2 coordinate 37,857,952, forward strand.
TACTAAAAAAGTATTCCTTATGTATGTGAAACTCCAATGTAACTGGGAATCCTGTGTTTTATCTGCAGCCCCAGCCAGTGGTGCCTCCACCAGTAGTATAATCAGCCCTCGGGAGGCCCTCAAAACCCTGCAAGTGGGCTCAGGGCCTGCTAGGCAGGGCCTTCCGAGATCCCAGGACTAGGGGGCGGTGAGGGAGGCAGGTTCTGGGTGGGTGTATCTTGGCCCTGCAGACTCCTCTTTGTGAAGAGGGGGTTGGCCAGAAGAGGGTCAGATTGTGTCCCCAAAAAGCTCAGGACCTACAGCAGGGGGCCCTTTGCCTACTTTCTGGGGTGGGCCTCAGTCCATCTTCAAGTGAGAACTAATCTCAAGCAAGGGGCATCGTTGGAAAATTGATTGGCACCCTTGATGTCTTCACCTTTTTTTTCTTTTTCTTTTTCTTTTCTGAGACAGAGTCTCATTCTGTTGCCCAGGCTGGAGCGCAATGGTGCGATCATGGCTCACTGCAGCCTCAACCTCCCAGGCTCAAGCAGTCCTCCAACCTCAGCCTCACAAGTAGGTGGGACTATAGCCGAGCACCACCATGCTCAGCTCAGCTAATTTTTGTATTTTTTGTAGAGGTGGGGTCTTGCTGTGTTGCCTAGGCTAGTCTCAAACTCCTGGCCTCAAGCCATTCTCTTGCCTTGGTCTCCCAAAGTGCTGGGGATATACCTGTGAGCCACTGTGCTTGGCATCTCTAATTTTTCTAACATCCCCACAGGCAGTGTCCTCTGATTCTGGGAGACAGTACTGCAGAGTGGCTGAGAGCTAGGGTTGCCAGATAAAAATACAAGATGCCCAGTTAGATTTGAATTTCAGATAAACAATGAATACTTATTTTTTTTTTTTTTGAGACGGAGTTTTGCTTTTGTCGCCCAGGCTGGAGTGCGATGGTGCAATCTCGGCTCACTGCAACCTCCACCTCCTGGTTCAAGCGATTCTCCTGCCTCAGCCTCCTGTGTAGCTGGGATTACTGGTGCCTGCCACCATGCCCAGCTAATTTTTGTATTTTTAGTAGAGACAGGGTTTCGCCATATTGGCCAGGCTAGCCTCGAACTCCTGACCTCAGGTGATCCACCCGCCTCAGCATCCCAAAGTGCTTGAATTACAGGCATGAGCCACAACACCCAGCTTTTTTTTTTTTTTTTTTTTTTTTTGAGACGGAGTCTGGCTCTGTCACCCAGGCTGGAGTGAGTGCAGTGGTGCCATCTTGGCTCATTGCAAGCTCTGCCTCCCAGGTTCACACCATTCTCCAGCCTCAGCCTCCTGAGTAGCTGGGACTACAGGCGCCCGCCGCTACGCCCGGCTAATTTTGTGTATTTTTAGTAGAGATGGGGTTTCATCGTGTTAGCCAAGATGGTCTCGATCTCCTGACCTTGTGATCCGCCCGCCTCTGCCTCCCAAAGTGCTGGGATTACAGGCGTGAGCCACCGCGCCTGGCCTTTTTTTTTTTTTTTTTTTTTTTTTGAGATAGAGTCTTACTCTGTCACCCAGGCTGGAGTGCAGTGGCAAAATCTCGGCTCACTGCAACTGCCACCTCCCAGGTTCAAGCAATTTTCATGCCTCAGCCTCCTGAGTAGCTAGGATAACAGGCATGTACCACCACACCTGGCTAATTTTTGTATTTTTAGTAGAGATGGGGCTTTGTCATGTTGGTCAGGCTGGTCTCGAACTCCTGACCGAGAGATCCACCTGCCTGGGCCTCCCAAAGTGCTGGGATTATAGGCATGAGCCACCACGCCCAGCCAACGAACACTTTTTTACTATCAACATGTCATGTAGTATTTGGGATCTACAGTTGACCCTCCATATCTGTGGGTTCTTCATCCATGGATTCAACCAACTGCAGATAGAAAATATTTTTTTAAAAACAATAAAAATAATACAAATAAAAAATACCTTATAACTAACAACTATTTACAAAGCATTTACATTGTGTTAGGTATTGTAGATAACCTAGAGATGAACTAAAGTATATGGGCGGTTATATGGTTATATGCAAACACTATGTCAGTTTATATGAGGGACTTGAGCATACTCAGATTTTAGTTATCCGTGGGGTCCTGGAACCAATCTCCCAGGGATACCAAGGGATAGCTGTACTTCTAAAAATTATCTCTTGTTTATCTGAAATTCAAATTTAAGCTGGTGTACTGCTTTTGTTTTTGTTTGTTGTTGGTAAATCTGGCAACCCTGCTGAGAGCAGGGGCTTTGGAGTCTCATACCTTAGCCTCAGATCTCAGCTTTTCTATCTTCTCACTGTGTGAAACTATCTGAGGCTCACGTTCCGTATCTGCCTCCCAGGGCAGGAGAAAGATTAAGCGATAAAATGTGCTGGCGTAGGTGACAACCGTTATTACTGTCCCTGGCCAAGATACCACAGCTAGAAGGCAACGAGCCAGTGTCTGCCCTCCACACTCTGGTCTGAGATCCCTGGGTCATCCCAAGGGCCTTCAGCAACCTGCTGCCCCTCCTCCAGATCCCAGCCCATGCAGTGCTCAAGGGGCCACTGGGAGACCAGCAGAAGATGCCCTGCACTAGAGAGGAAGCACAATCTGGCCGGGGGAACCCAAACTTCTAATAACTGCAAGGAGCCCCGCGGGATGAGAAGGGAGTGGCGGAGGCGCTAGCATTTATTCTGTGCGCACCATGTGCCGGGCATTTGTTACCAATTTAATCCTCACAGCAACTTCTCATTTCCATTTTGCAGCTGAAGATGTATTAATAGCAACACAGGATAAGGCCCGGCTGTTCCTGTTTGGACCACTTTCTCCAGCCGAATCCATGGTTCCTCTCACCTCCTCCAGGCCTTTGCTCACCCCAGCCTCTTCCCTGACTGGGTGCCTCCCATCGGAACCCTCCCTGGGGAAACCGTCCCACAGCGATGGAGCGCCTTATACCTGCTTTCTGCTTTCTTTTTTTTTTTTTACAAAGCACTCCTACTCAAATACACTAACTACTGTGCTTATTTGGTTTGCTTCTTTCCCTTCCAGAATGTAAGCTCTACGAGAGCAGGGTTTTCAGTCCTTTTGGTTTACTGACACACTCCCCGTGCCCAGCACAGAGCCTTGTACATATTTGTTGAATGGATTAAAAACAGAATAACCATAATCATAGCTGACACTGCCTTAGCCTCTACTTTTTGCCCTAGAACTGTTCCAAGCACCTCGTATGTGCTCATTCATGAATTCCTCCCATCTCAATGAGGCACAGAGTGGGCAAGTAATTTGCTCAAGGTCACAGAGCAAGTGTGCAAGAGCGACGAGCAGGTTAGTCTGAGTTCCCCGTTGGTGATGTTTTACTCACTCCGAGGCTGTCTGTGACCCTTGGCATCAGCTCTTTTCGTGGGTGACATGGCCTCCTTGGCAACACCCTCTCACCCCCCTAACACGCTGTATTATGAGGGCCTCTTCGCTTGTTTACTGTTGACTCAATTTCTTTGAGGGCAGGGACTGGTCTCCTTCATTTTGATTTCCCCAGTGCCTTGCATGGTGTCCTGCCCATTGCAGAGACTCCCCTCCGTTTTCCTAGTTGGCATTTACACTCACCTGGTGAGGTGGGAAGCACAGGTATCATCACTCCATTGCCCCCATTTTATCAGCAGGGAAACAAGCTCAGAGAAGTGAAGTCTTTCATTCATTTGACAAGTATTTATTGCACTTCTATTACACCGAGTACTGAGCTAAGCGCTGAGAGGCTGGAAGAGGCGGGCAGTGGCCAGACCCTGGGTCTCCTGGTTCAGTGCTCACCTGGCCACAGCCCACAGTCCACACTACATAGCCCCATGGGTTCTGGCTGCTGCCCAAGGCTTTGGTGAGACCATCCCCTGTTAGAACTGGGCAAAGGCCAAATATAAGCATTGAGAGGGGCACTGGGGGTGGGAGGGGACTTGAGGATCTAGACAGGCTGTTTCAGCCATGGTTTATGGGGACTGCCCAGTGGGGCTGGAGCAAGCAAGTGGGTGAGGGGGCTATTTCCAGCCTGTGATGCATGTCTGCCAGACGTGCTTCAAAGCAAACAGGATGCAAACCATGTTATTTAACCTGATGTGGTTAGCACCCAGCCTTTCCCAGTGGGGGAAGCCTTTGGGGTGTCTTCTTCTTACTGGGGAATGTGTTCCTCAGGGAGGGGAAAGGGTTGTTTGCAAGGTACAGAAAACGTGGAGACTCATGGCTCAACCAAGAAAAGGCCACATGTTCCCAGGAAGAAATATATCACAGCTGGAACCAGAAGGTCTTTCTGTCTGTCCTTCTTGGACCCTGAGGGTGTTATATGAACAGATTTATGCTGGAACCTGAGTGTGGTGGGGAGAGGTTGTATTCATTCATTTATGCATTCATTCATTTGACAAGTATTTATTGCACTTCTGTACACCGAGTACTGAGCTAAGTGTTGAGAATATACCAGGGAACACAATATACCTGCTCCTGTCCTCATTAAACTTGCAGCTTAATGTGGGACAAGCATTAAAGGAGTGTTGCTGTTGATTAATTATTTTTAGCTGCCAGTGCTCTGAAAGAGATTCCTGGATTGCATGAAAAGGTAACATAAGAAACCTGTTTCAGTTTGGGAGTCAAGGAAGCCTTCCTGGAGGAAGTAGTATTTATGCTGAGTCCTGGAGGCAGTCTAAGAGTTCTTCTGGCCACTTGCTGAGCAGAGTGGGTGAGGGGGCTGAGCATCAAGCATTGCAGGCCCAGGAAGGGGAGCATGCGAAGACCTTGAGATAGAAAGGAGTGTGGCTTCTGTAGGTTCTACATGAAGGGCTCCAGAGTGGCTGGCATCTGGATACTAGGCTGATTGGGAGAGGCAGCTCCTGCTCATGTCTGATGGAGAAGATGACCAAGTTTAACCACGGGAGTGGCATTCCATGAGCAGCAGGGATGTCGTGGAAGTCTGGCGTGAAGGGACAGTTGCCATGAATAGACAAGTTCGTTCTGGAAGGCTTGCTGCAGAAGGCGTGTCTGGGGGTTTTGGCAGAGGGTGTAGGAGTTGGAAGAGCTGTGTGCAAGGCTGAGGAAGTGGGAGCGAGACTACTTTGGGTTGGTGTGGGGGTGGCTGAATGACTCGATTTGGATGTGTACGTTCTGTCTCTCCAATTAATTTTAAGAACTACTATTTATTTCACAACCACTGTGTGCCAAGCAAACACTGATCTATTTCATTCAACCCATAAATAGCTGTTTGAGATAGATATGACCATCCTATTTTACAGATGAGACAAAGGAGGCTCAGAGGATTAAGTGACCTGCCCGCAGCAACACGGAGAAGATGTGGTGGAACCAGGGATCAAAAATTTGTCCTCTCTGTATATAGTGCCTCAACCTTCCATCACACTTGCCTTCCTGGTGACCTGATATCCTAGGATTTTCACTGACTGCTCTGGGGACACATTGGTTAAATCCAAGTGGTTTGCAGGCACTGACTGGCAACATAACTGTGGTCAATAGGAGAATGATGTACTGCGCGGTGGTCACTTAGAACCATGCGTCTGCCACCCCTTGAGGCGGGGCCACGAAGAAGGCATGGCTCGGCTGGCACAGTGGCTCACACCTGTAATTCCAGCAATTTGGGAGGCCGAGGTAGGCCGATTTCTTGAGCTTAGGAGTTTAAGACCAGCCTGGGCATCATGGCAAAACCCCATCTCTATAAAAAATACAAACATTAGCCAGGTGGTATGCACCTGTGATCCCAGCAACAGCAGGAGGCTGAGGTGGGAGGATCGCTTGAACCTGGTGTCAGACCTCAGAGCCTAAGCTAAGCCATCATATCCCCAGTGACCTGCACGTATATATCCAGATGGCCTGAAGCAACTGAAGATCCACTGAAGTGAAAATAGCCTTGACTGATGACATTTCACCATTGTGATTTGTTTCTGCCCCACCCTAACTGATCAATGTTCTTTATAATTTCCCCAACCCTGAAGAAGTTTCTTTATAATTCTCCCCACCCTTGAATGTACTTTGTGAGATCCACCCCCTGCCCCCAAAACATTGCTCTTAACTCCACCGCCTATCCCAAAACCTATAAGAACCAATGATAATCCCACCACCCTTTGCTGCCTCCTTTTTTGGACTCAGCCCGCCTGCACCCACGTGAAATAAACAGCTATGTTGCTCACACAAAGCCTGTTTGGTGATCTGTTCACATGGACACGTGAGACACCTGGGAAGTTGAGACGGCAGTGAGTTGAGATCCTGCCACTGCACTCTAGCTTGGGTGATACAGCAAGACCCCAGCTCAGAAAAAAAAAAAAAGAAAAAAAGAAAAAAAGAAGGCATGGCTAGTGTGGAAGTGGCTGCAAGCTCAGTTGTCCGTGGGCACTGGATTCAGTGGCGGATCTGGGCACTGCTCCCCGCTCCCTGTGGACTCCATAGCTCAGTCATGGACAAGGTTTCTGACCTTGCTGCAGGGCTCAAGGCCTGGCATTCTCACTTCTTCCACCCTCTGGAGGCCCTGGCCTGCCCTGGGTACCCTCCCCAAGTAGCTTCCTTCCCTTGGCTCCTGTGCCTTTGAAACCTGCTGAAGCATTTCCTGTCCAAGGCAGAGTGAGGCTCATGGGTCGCTGGGTTTCCTTTCTATTCCAGGAGCTGTAGCCAGACCTGTTTGAGTCTGGGCCAAGCTCAAGACGGCAGTGGGTGTGGGGGCCTTCCTTCCAGTTCAGGGAAGGGGCTGGGGAGGAGGCAGGACCAGGCTGAGCTGGTGCTGCTGGGATCAGTCATGGACCACGTGCAGGGGGCAGAGGCACCCAGCCTGGCACTTTGAGGACAGGGGGAATAAAGCTCCATTTCTGTCCCCTTAAGGCAGCCTGAGGTTGAGCAGGGCCCAAGGCAGTTCACTAAAAGAACCAGCGTCAGTGAAACTACTCTAGGTAACTTCAGGCCATTGCTTTACATGCAACTCTCCCAATGCTAAATTCTAAACTGCCTGCTATTTCAGCTCAGGGCTGATAGCCATGCAGCTCTTTATTATGAATCTCACCCTCTGGGCTCTAGGGGTTCCTGTCCTAATGGTAAAAACAGTATTAGTAATAGCATTCAAAATTTGGGTTCAGCAGGCGACCTGCTAGGACTCTACTAGGAGGTAGAGATCACCCTTGCCACGTCCTGCTAGGAGAGTATCTGGACCTTCCAGCAACACGCCAAGGGTTCTAGGGCTTGAAATGCATTCCCACACTTAAAATACAAATCACAGTGTTTCTCAAACTGTTGAAGGTCAGACACTGAGAGGGGCAGGGTGAGGACGAGGAAAGATTGGGTGAGGGGCTGGGGAGGAAGGGAGAGAAGAGGTTCCAGCGGAGGGGAGGATAATAAAGCCTCCCCCTTCATGCTGTGTGGGGCATGGACCTAAAGGATCCGGGGACCCTGTGGAGGGGGGATGGACAGAGGATGCCAAGGAGGAAGATGTGCTGATTGGCGTGCTATTTTTGCAGGACATTTGCATGCTTTTCATGTACTGTCTAGAGAACAGTGCAGGGAATTCCCCCAGGCCCCACTCTCTCCCCATCCTCCTTCTCTGATGTGCCAGGGCAGGGCGAGCTTAGGTTGGGAAGAAGTGGATGGGGTTCCCCCTCCACCATGGCCCTATCTGGGTGGGGGCTGCAGGGGTGGAGGCTGCATTCCCTGAATCTGAGGAAAGGATGCTCCCTTTCACCCCCAGTAGGGAAGCCAGGGCTAGAGGAAGGTGTGTGAGAGGAGGGAACCCTCCTACTAGGAGGATGGGGGTGGAGGGGGCAAGGTGTCTGGGGATGAGGAGCTTTCTGGCTCCAGGCTTCTCTCTGATGCAGGGCCTGGAAGGAAGGAAGCCAGATGAGGTGCCTCCTCCTGAATCCTTGCGAAGTTTTGTTTCCTGTTGGAAAGCAGGTTTTTGACATCAAATGCCTTTCTTTTCCAATGGCCCTGCATTCCGACCCTGCCCACCCTTCCTCAGCCCCAGCCCTGGCCAGTCTCATAGGTACCTTGGGGGTTCTGGGCAGAAGCGGGAAGTCCATCAGGGCCAAGGCCTGTGTCCCTCTGTCTTGCATCACGGTGGCTGGCTGGGCTCACGATCAGGCAAAGCAGGGGTCCTGGGACCCCTTTGTCTCAAGGCTCTTGGATGGGCCCTCGGGCATGCCTGGGGTGCCCATGCCAGGTCTCAGCTGGTTTCTGGTTGGTCAAGAGTGACTAATCCCAGGGTGTCCTGGGCACAGACCCTGGGTCACCTGTAAAAAATTTGTCCCCACCCTGGTCTGCGGAGGTCCCACTTCTTTGTGCCTTTTTTTCTGACTCTTATTTTTCTTTGCTCACTCTCTTGCCATTTATGTACCTTTTTTTTTTTTTCTGAGACAAGATCTTGCTCTGTCACCCAGGTTGGAGTGCAGTGGCACAATCATGGCTCACTGCAGCCCCGAACTCCTGGCCTCAAGTGATCCTCCTATTACCAGAAAGGGGACCTGATTCAGACCTCAAGAGAGGGTTCTTGGACCTCGGGCAAGAAAATTCAGGGTGAAAGTGAGTTAATTAAGAAAGCAAAGGGGCCAGGCATGGGGGCTCACGACTGTAATCCCAGCACTTTGGGAGACCAAGGCAGATGGATTACTTGAGGTCAGGAGTTCAAGACCAGCATAGTCAACATGGTGAAACCCCGTCTCCACTAAAAATACAAAAATTAGCCATGCGTGGTGGTGCACACCTGTAATCTCAGCTACTCGGGAGGCTGAGGCAGGAGAATCGCTTGAACTCAGGAGGTGGAGGTTGCAGTGAGCTGAGATTGTACCACTGCACTCCAGCCTGGGTGACAGAGACTCTGCCTCAAAAAAAAAAAAAAAAAAAAAAAAAGCAAAGGAATAAAGAATGGCTACTCCACAGACAGAGCAGTGGCATGGGCCGCTCTACTGAGTAGAGTTAGTTACTTGTTGATTATATGCTAAACAAGGGGTGGATTATTCATGAGTTTTCTGGGATAGGGGTGGGCAGTTCCCAGAACTGAGGGTTCCTCCCTTTTTTAGACCATATAGGATAACTTCCAGATGTTGCCATGGCATTTGTAAATTGTCATGGTGCTGGGGGAGTGTCTTTCAGCATGCTAATGCATCATAATTAGCAGGTAAGGAGCAGTGAGAATGACCAAAGGTCACTTTCACCGCCATCTTGGTTTTCATGGGTTTTAGCCAGCTTTGTTACCGCATCCTGTTTTATCAGTGGGGTCTTTGTGACCTGTATCTTGTATTGTCCTCCTATCTCATCCTGTGACTAAGAATGCCTAACCTCCTGGGAATGCAGCCCAGTAGGCCTCAGCCTTATTTTACCCAGCCGCCATTCAAGAAGGAGTCTGTCTAGTTCAAATGCCTCTGACGGTCCCATCTCAGCCTTCCCAAGCACTGGGATTACAGATGTGTGCCTTCACATCCAGGTTTTTTTGTTTGTTTGTTTGTTTTTTTAATTTTTGGTAGAGACAGAGATCTCCATGTTGCCCAGACTAGTCTTCAACTCCTGGGCTCAAGCAATCCTTCCACTGCAGCCTCCCAAAGCACGGGGATTACGGGTGTGAGCTGTCAGGCCTGGCCTTTTTATTTTTATTTTTTATGGATACATAATTATTACCCCTTAGCCCTTTCCAGGGCACTTCCCCTGACATCCCCAGCCTGCCCCATTGCTGCTGCCGCCAAGGCTCATTCTGTTCTGGGAGGGGCTCAGATCTTCCGCTTTATCCTCCTGGCAATGGGCTTCTCCACCTGAGGAGCAGAGCGGGGTGGTTGGGCGGCGGGGAGGGAGCTCGAGGAGCTGGGGCTTACCTCCTGCTGGGAGCAGAAACAAAACCAGACACAAGTGTGGAGCGCTGGGGAAGTCTCAGTGCACTGGCAAGGCCTCCTCTGGCCTCAGAAAGCAGGACTAGCCAGGGCAAGCCGCTGGGAGAGCAGCCCATGGTCTGTTGACCCAATTCCCAGGGAATGGCTGAAGTTCATCTTCCCTGAGGAAAGGCTGGCCCAGATGAGGCAGGAGGCCATTTGCAGAGCCAGAAGATGAACCAGCCAGCTGCCTGCCACCGGCACGGGCTCAGCATACCAAGGGGCCTTTGCACACGCACTGTCCGGAACACTGACAAGCCCAGTGCACAGCATGGAAGTGGGAGCACGTGTAGGGACCCTCCCAGGCTGAGGCCACGCGGGCGCCATGCAAGTCCACAGATTCGGGTCCACCAACAGGCCCCAGTGGATTTATTCTGCAGTGTTGCTTTCCTTTGGGCAAAGCTCCGTCTTGTCCTAATTTGTAAACTTACCCACCTTGGAGCTCATGGGCCTTGTAGTTCATGTGGCCCACTCTGGGCATTTTACACTTAACAAAACAGACCAAGTGTGGTCAAGTGACTTATCTAAGGTCAAACAGCTGATACGTAATTGTTTTTTGAGTTATAGAGATGACACAAATTTGGGTGACTTGAAATCCAGAGCTAGGAGAAACAGGAGACAGAGTTTAGAGTCCTAACGGCCTGAGTCACATCCATGCTTAGTCTCTTTCTGAATGTGAGTCTTTTGACAAGCTACCAAACCTCTCTGAGCTCCAGCTCCCTTATCTTGGAAGCAGGAGTGATCAAATCTACTCTGCAAGGTTGTTGCAGGGCTTAGTAATCACATACATTAGAAGCCTGGCACATAGTAGGTACTCAATAAGTGTTTCTACAACTACGGGGTTTGATAAGGTGGTAAAACAATCAACCACAATGCTATTTAAATGGCACCTATCATGGGCCAGGTTCTAGGCTTGGAGCTGGGGACACTAAGACAAATTGGGTGTCTGGACAAATTGGGTGGGTGGAATGTAGGAGAAAGACAAGAAAATACTGCTGAGCTGTGTGCCTGGTGCTATAGGGAATACAGGAGAGGCACCAAACCCAGATGCTGTAGAGGGTTGGGGGGTCAGCCTAGGGGGCAGCGGAAAACTCAGGAAGACTTCCTAGAATTTGAAGAATGAATAAAATTCACCCAGGCAAAGAGGAAGGGAAAGGAGATTGGAGCTGAGGGAACTGCAAGGACAAAGACCCAGAGCCAGAGAAAGTCCTAGGCAGTGGATGTGGAGAGGGGACTGGAGGGTGAAGAGGAGTGTGAGTGGTGTGAGAAGAACTCCATCTTTACCTGAAGGGCTAGGAGCCTTCGACTACAGCCAGGCCAACACCTAAATTCTCAGCAGATAAGCCAATTCAGAAAATAATGAACTTTGGTGTTTTTTTATTTGTTTGAGACAGGGTCTCACTCTGTCACCCAGGCTGGAGTGCAATGGCGTGACCTCGGCTCACTGCAACCTCTGCCTCCTGAGTTCAAGCGATTCTCCCACCTCAGTCTCCCAGGTAGTTGGGTCTACAGGTGCCCGCAACCACGCTTGGCTAATTTTTGTGTTTTTAGTAGAGATGGGGGGCAGGGAGGGAGAATGGGGGGTGAGGGGGAGAATAAATGAGGGGGGTGGGGGGGCGGGGGGTGGGGGGGCGGAGGGCGGGGGTGGCAGTGGTGGGGGGGGGTCTCACCATGTTGCCCAGGCTGGTCTCAAACTCCTAACCTCAAGTGATCTGCCCACCTCTCCCTCCCAGAGTGTTGGGATTACAGAAGTGAGCCATCCATCCTGCCCAGCCTGAAAATAAACTTTTCTTCAACTTACTCTTTTTTTCTCAAAAGTAATTGCGTCATTGTTTGCTAAAAACAAACAAACAAACCTTGGCTTTATTAAAGGTCACTGGTAGATGAAAGCAGTGGCTTAGAATTAGGCTCCTTGGTATAAAAGGAAGGAATTCAAACACACCTGAGCAACGGAAATAGCTATCCATTTGCTAATGGTTTAACAAACTACTTCTTTGGGCCTATAGCCTGGAGGGGACTCCAAGTATTCCAGCTAGAGATTCTCCTCATTATGTTAATGTATTGAACACATTGCCTTTGATAGTTCTCAAGGTTGTGGTTGGTGGTGGTGAGTGGGGAGAGGGATTTGCAAAGTGTTTCAGTTATTGAAATTCATTCAACAAATATTTACTAGGCACCATCCCAGGTGTTTTGCAATAAGGGCTAAACAAGAGAAGATTCCTGTACTCCTGGGGTCTGCCTTCTAATAAACTTGGAATTTTGTAGCTAACACCAACTTCTCAGGAAACAAGCAGTCATCCTTCCCATCAAAGGTGGCAACAGCAGTATGGTTAAGAGCCAGGTATTTTCAAGTCAGATTAAATCTGGTTTTGAATCCCAGCTGTCTAAACTCAGGCAAGTGACTTAATCTCTTTCAGGCTCTCAAGATTGAAGTGGGAGAAACAGAACCTACTTCACAGGGTGTTTTGAAGATTAAATGAGATGAAGGATGTGAAGTGCTTTCTACTAAGACCGATAGATACATCATAAGCCCTCAGTAAATGATAGCCACTGGCATTAATGATCTTTTTTTTTTTTTTTTTTGAGATGGAGTCTTGCTCTGTCGCCCAGGCTGGAGTGCAGTGGTGCGATCTCGGCTCACTGTGAGCTCCGCCTCCCGGGTTCACGCCATTCTCCTGCCTCAGCCTCCAGAGTAGCTGGGACTACAGGCGCCCGCCACCACGCCCGGCTAATTTTTTTGTATTTTTAGTAGAGACGGGGTTTCACCAAGTTAGCCAGGACGGTCTTGATCTCCTGACCTCATGATCCGCCCGCCTTGGCCTCCCAAAGTGCTGGGATTACAGGTTTGAGCCACCGCGCCCGGCCAATGATCTTTGAGACAACTCAAAAGCCAAGTGAGCAGAAAAGAGGTTTTAATATGGTGAAGAGGGTGGTAATGAATTTAGGGGGAAATGGTCCAGTTCACACTTCAAAATCATTGGCAGAAAGGTTTCTCAAGGGCTGGGATTGGGTTTTGTTCATTTTACATCTCCAGTGTCTAGCACATAATAGGTCATTAATAATGAGCCCTGGATGAATGGTTCTTAGCTCTTGACCAGGACCCAGGAGAGGGACTAGGTGTCAAACAGTTCCAGGAAGATATTATTCCATGGGCTACTTACTCTGGCCAAGAAAGGTCAGTGGGACCTGGGACATCATCAAGAACTGGGTCATTTGTGAAATAATCAAACACTGCATGGACATCTGATAACACATTTTTGGAAAGAGTGCAGAAAGCAGAAAGTTCAGGGGAGAGCAGGCTAGCAGCAGAGAAGGGGAGGAGTCATTTTGCAAAGGGAAAACCTTGGAGGAAGTGTCCTGGAAAGTCTGTGGCAAGAAACACCTTTGTTTCACAGTCCATGCCTTTGACTCTCAACCTGCCTCCCCATGAGCTACAGCGGCACATGCGATTCTCTCTCCTTTTAAAACAAGGATGAGGGGCCTAGGGTTTCCCATGCAAGAATAGGGCTCTCAGGGGGTCTCAGGCTGGTCCACGACCTGACTAGGAGAGAGACAGCCAGGGTCACAACAAGAGCATCCCGAAGACCAGTCTAACAGAGCCAGAAACACTCCTAAAATTGGAGAATCTCTTTCCCTGGTTTTGGGAGGAATTTAGGGAAGTTTGGGCAATACTCCATCCTCATGTGCTCACAGATTCGGAGAATGTTAGAGCTGGACAGAATTGTGGTCCAACCCCTCATTGGACACTTGAAGACTCTGAGTCCCAGAGTGGGGCAGTGATTTCACCAATGAAACACAGTGAGCTGGGATCACAATCCACACCAGCTGGTTGATTCGTGGGTAGTGCACACTCATACAAGTGATCTCTGAGCTCTTCACTGAGACATCCAACTGCCTAGGTGACATCTCTGTTTGGAGGCCTTGAAGGTTCCCCCAATTTGACATGGCTAAGGTGAAACACTTAATCTTCTCCTTAGCCTGGTTGGTTCTCTTACAGTGTTTCCTAGTTCCATGACTGGTGGCACCACCTACCCAGTTGAGCAAGCCAGGAATAAAATGGGAGTCTCCCGACACACTCTCTCTCTTCCTCTCTCTCACCCTGCATAGCCAATTGATTACCAAGTTCTGATTTATCTTCTAAATGCACCTCCAGGCCCTCCTCTTTTCTCCACTTCCTGTACCATCACCCTATGGTAAGCTACCCTGCCGTCTCATCCCTCGACTACTGCAATAGCTGTCTGCCGACTATACTCCAGTCTGTTTAGGATCTGTCCGGCCCATTCCTCACGACGCAGCCTCAGAATCTTTACAGAACACGCAACTAGTCATGTCATACACACATCTGCTTGGGGAAACTTCAGTGGCTCCCCTTTTTCCTTTTCTTCCCCTCCTCCCCCCACCGCTTTTTTTTTTTTTTGAGACAGAGTCTCGCTCTGTCACCCAGGCTGGAATGCAGTGGTACAGTGGTACAATCTCAGCTCACTACAACCTCCGCCTCCCAGGTTCAAGCGATTCTCCTGCCTCAGCCTCCCGAGTAGCTGAAATTACAGGCACATGCCACCACAACCGGCTAATTTTTTGTATTTTTAGTAGAGATGGGGTTTCACCATGTTGGCCAGGCTGGTCTCTAACTCCTGACCTCAAGTGACCTGCCCACCTCAGCCTCCCAAAGTGCTGGGATTACAGGTGTGAGCCACCACCCCAGCCAATTCCCGTTGTTCTTAGGACCATGACAAAACTTAGCAATGTGACTTCAAAAGCCCTGCATCACCCGGCTCCTTTCTCTCTCTGCCACCCACTCTCACGGCAGGGGACACTCGCTCCCCCTCTCTCCACTCCAGCCATACTCTCTCCAACTACAGTGCCTTTCCCTGAAATGCTCACATTGCTCTCTTGGCCTGCTTAGCACCTTTCGTCCTTTAGATTCCAGCCCACACCTCACTTCCTCAGGAAAGCCCTCCTGAGTGGGCCAAACCCGCCTATGCTATGCCCTTTCGGCGTCTGTGCCAGCCAGTGGTTTACACGTGTTTGGCAAGTGTTTGATGAATGACTTTGCCTCACTATGCTCTAAGCTCCAAGGAGTAGAGACAATGTCTGGTTTTGTTCATCATACCCTAAGCGCATAGTTCAGTGCCCTGCACGTGAGAGGCACTTAAATATTTACTTATTGAACAAGTGAGTGAATGAATGCTGTGTTTTTTAAGACTTTCTCTAGCAGTGACACTATGGAGAATAATTGGCACTTTTCATCCACAGATGGCCTCCTGTGCCTCTTTTCGGAAACAAGATGACAGGCTGGGTGGCGAGATGCATGTGAACACGGTAGGGCCATGAGACTTGCCTCCTAAAAGTTTCCTCTATGTTTTTGCAAAGAAGATCCCCACGTGTTGGTAAGTGGGGAGAAAAACAAATTGAAGTAATCACTACCAGATGACCCTCTGTAGTTTGTTAAAGGTATATGCACACATGAATCCACTGAAAAAGAGTAACAGTGGAGGGTGGCATACAGGCTACCTTCCTTCCTTTTTTCTTTCTTTCTTTTCTTTTTTAAATAAGTTTTCCATTCTGGATATGTATTTTTTGACAAAGAAATAAAAAGTATAAGAATTTTCCTCAATGTGTATATGTATATATACATATATGTATGTGTATATATATATATCTCACAATCTCTCTCTCTCTCTCTCTGTCTCACATACACACACACACACAGTTAAAACAAGTGGAAGATCATGGGTTCAGACACCCAAGGATGAAAATCATATTTCCCCTCAGCCTGGGACCTTTCTGAAAGTAGAAATCATTTCACTTCCTCTCTTTATTTCTCCAAGCACCCTCCTCTCCTCATTTTGGTCACCATTATTAGTTTCAAGTGACAGAAAACCCAATTCAAAGTAACTTAGGAAATGTAGGCACTCATAGCTTGGCCATTCCAGCCACGATGGCTCCAGGAGCCTAAGCGATGTCCTCAGGAATTGGTCTTTCTCTGTTCCTTGGCGTGGCTCTCCCCTGGTGATGCAAGATGCCCATCAGCAGTCCCAGGCTCATGTAATCCACCAGTAGAGAGAGTTTCTCCTCCCACTATTTCCAGCTAAAGCCCTGGTGCTAGTGATCTCCGCGGCCAGTGTCAGAGGCTGGGGTAAAATATCTTGTGGCCAGGCCTGGCCCAGCGGCTTCCTTCTGGCAATGGGCCCTGCGGGAATCTTACTGACTACAAGTGGAAGGTTCAGAATTGGAAAGCTGTTGCCAGAATAAGGGGAAGGGATAATAGGCAGGCAAAACAAAAGGTGAGTATCATACACTGAGCACTTGGCTCTGCACACAGTAGGTGCTCACCCCACAGGGCTGACTGGCTGGCCTCTGGCTGGAACCATCTGGGGAGAGAGGAAGTGGTGGTTTCACATCAGCTGCAAAGCCTCCACCAGGCTCAATTTTACATCTAGAGAGAGGGATTTGGAGTCCACGCAGGTCCCAGAAGGTGACAAGCTGGTAGAGAGTGATAAGTGCCTAGTTGCATGGAAAACTGCCCTTGGGCTCCAAACATGGTATGCCCAGAGGCTAAGCTTGGAAATGGGTGAACCTTGGCCCAGCCTGGCTAAGAGAGCCACTTAGGGGCACATGGGTACCCATGCCCTGCTCTCTGCAGGCTGGCCTATGGCCAGCAGGTGCCCTGTGAGCAGATTGTACTCCAAGGGATCCATCCTCTTCCACAAGGTATAAGATGAAGAGGAAACACGGCTTGTGTCTTTGGGAAGTTCTCAGCCCAGTGGGAGAACTGTAACATGACAAGACTAACCCTGTATTTGGGGGCTTCAGCCTGATGTGTCAGCCTCAGAGGGACGGCATGGTAACTCACTCTATACCAGATTTTAAGCTTTATTCCCAAACCCGCTTTGCTTCCCTTACCAGCTCTTTTACCTTTGTCTTCCATGTTCCCAGTTCATGTTGACCACCTGGGCTGGTTCACTATCACCACACCTGGGAGTGAGAGACGCCCACCTTCTCCCACTGGCTCAGCCACTCAGTTGCCTGGAAGGCATTGTCAGGCAAGGGTGGCCTGCATCTCTACCACAGCAAAAGTCTCCAGGAAGCCAAAATTAAAAACAAGGCCAGACCAGGCAACAGTGGCTCACGCCTGTGATCCCAACACTTTGGGAGGCCGAGGCCGGAGGATTACTTGAGCTCAGGAGTTTGAGACCAGCCTAGGCAACATAGGGATTTGGAGTCCATCCAGGTCCCAGAAGGTGATGAGGTGGTGGAGAGTGATACTTGGAACCCATCTCAGTAAAAATCGTAATAATTTTTAAAAGAGAGAAAGAAGAGTGAGGCTGGTTCCTGCTGTACCCCAGAAGTGGTTTTTTCCAGGCGCCTCTTTTTCCAAATTCTCCGTATGAGGCTGAGAGGGCAGGTAAGGGAGAAAGTGACATTGAGCTAGGCATGGGGAAGTGGCAGCAGGTTGAAGCAGGATCCTGAGAAGACAGCATGGAGGGGCCCTGAGCTGGCTGGGCAGGTGTGGGGCTAGGAAGCCACACCCAGCTCAGTAATTCTCAGGGAGCTTCTGGGAGAACCTGGGCTCAGCAGTGAGATCACAGGGCCTGCTGAGGCCATATGGGTGAGGCCTCGCCCTTCTTCCTGCTTCCTCCACCATAGAGTTCCTGCCTCTCCTCCCCCTTCGCCTTGCATCCCTCCTCCTCCGCAGCAGCAGCCCTCCTGCTTACACAGTTTAAGAAAGGCTAGTGCTAAGCCTGTGTGCACCACAGGTGGCATCATGGGCGGGGTCTTTTATGATTTTTCTGCTGCCACTGAGAAGACAGATCATCATCTTTCAGGCAAGTTTGTAATAAACATTTAACGAACGAATGGGTTAGTGACGAATATTCGTTATCTAATTTGAACCCTTTGCCAACCCTTTGAGGTAGTCCACACAGTTCCTATCAGTGCTGTTTACAGCTGGGGAAACTGAGACTCAGAGGAATTACATGTCATCACATAGGTATGCAGTGACCAAATGGACTCAGAACCCTTGACACTAGTTCCTGCACTAATGTCCACTGCCTGTCTCTTTCACCCACCTGCACCCTCACAGCTACTCCTTGGAGTTCAGAGGGGGATGACTGGGGCGGGAATAGCAAGGACACAGGCATCATGCGGGCAGATTTGACCACACTGGCCCTGGGCTGTCGAGACAGCCAATCTGGGCTGCTGTCTCTGGCTGCTGTTATGGTTTCATTCCCGGGGCCACTCCACTTAATACAGGGACAGTACTTCAGGTCCGCCTGCCCAGTGCAGTCACATCAGGAGCACCACGGCAGCCGAAGTGAAACCTGGCCAGTCATGGGCAATAACCTTTGACCTGCTGGCAGGTCGGTGTTAGGTTAAATGTTAAGTGACCGGCCGGGCACGGTGGCTCATGCCTGTAATCCCAGCACTTTGGGAGGCCGAGGCGGACGGATCACCTGAGGTCGGGAGTTCAAGATTAGCCTGACCAACATGGAGAAACCCCGTTTATACAAAAAATACGAAATTAGCCAGGCGTGGTGGTGCATGCCTATAATCCCAGCTACTGGGGAGGCTGAGGCAGGAGAATCGCTGGAACCCGGGAAGCGGAGGCTGTGGTGAACGAGATAGCGCCATTGCACTCCAGCCTGGGCAACAAGAGCGAAACTCTGTCTTTAAAAAAAAATTGTTAAGTGACCTCAACTATGTGGCCATGGGGAATTAGAGAAGGTAGAATAGAATCCCCTGGGGGTTGCAAGTGGGAGATGCTGGGATTTTTGAGCATCTTTACTGGTGATCCCTACAGCTGAATTAGGAGAGCTCTCCCGGCACCCGGGAAAGCTTTAACTTCTGGAGTGGCCTTCACAGGAGACAGCCTCAGGATGCTGGGAGAGCCCCTGACCCTTCAAAACCTACTACCAATTCCTGCGCGCCGTTCCTTGGGCATGAGGTCCTGAACCTGGTGGAGGAAGGGTAGCAATGCCCTCCATTGTATTGGTTACATGCTTCTTACAGTCAATTAATTGGTTCGATCTTTTCCAGACAGTGCCGGGCTAGAGGCTGACCTTCCCCACTCCCGACCTTGGCTTCTTGAATAACCTCACAGGCCACTGGGCATGCGGGGTGCGCGAGCGTGGCTGGGCCGGCCTAGTCAGCCGGGCGGGAAGGTTTACGGCTTTGGGGAGGCGCCGCCTCGCCCCCCTGACACCGCCCCGCCAGGCCAGCCCGCCGCTCGGTGGCCCCGCCGGCTTCCCGCGGTCGGGACGGGCGCCCCCTGCTGACTGTGGGCGGCGGCGCACCGAGGAGCGGCCCCTGGGAAGCTCAACACCTCGCCGCGGCTCGAACCCCGCGACCCTCGGCCCAGAGGTAGGTCCTGGCTGCGGAGAGCTGCCCAGACCGCGGTGACTCAGCGCGGTGGCACCGGGAGAGCTGGAGCGGGCGCCCAGCTGGGCCTGGCCACAGGACGGTTAATGATTAATGTTCCATCCCGGATGGAGACGTCGAAGGGGAGGGAGGCTCAGGGGCGCGTCTTGGCCCTGGCTGTGCCTGCAGGAAGCAGAGGCCCGGACGGGGAGAGACTCAGGCCTGGGCTGAGTCGGCTGGGGGCAGGGGAAGGAGCAAGCCTTGAACTCTCTTCTCTTCCCCACCCGCACACCGCGCCCGTTCTCGATGCCCTTCTCCCCTGCCCCGGGGGCCTCCAGGCGCCGCGCTCCTCCTCCCTGCCTTACCAAATGCCCATCCGTGCCCGCCTCGGTGCCAGGCACTGCAGGCCGCTTTCACATAAATGACTGATTGCCTCTTGCCCATTTTACAGATAAACTCAGAAAGCTCAGGTGAGGTGCCCATGGGCTTCCAGCTCACAGGCAGAGTGGGGATTCGAACCCAGGCCCCGGACACAGACCAGGTGTCCTTCTACTACCCCACCCATTGCTGCCCAACTCCAGACACCTATAGCCCAATCTACCAACTTAACCACCTGGGCAGAGGAAATAAGAGGCGGTACTGCCCTCACCTACAGAGATCGCGGCTCCATTCTCTCCCTCATAACTCATTACTCTAATTTTAGTCAATCAGAAAATCGTGTCAGGGCTGGATGTCAAGCTACCAGGGATAATGGTTCCTGTTGTAAAATGCTCCTTTGAGCTGAAAGCAATCGTGAAGTGAGGCGCCCGGTTTAAGGAGTCAGCCTCCCGACTTGAGAAGCCAACTGTGGCGGTGCCACGAGGCTGCGATTCACAGGCTCCGGTGGAAAAGACCAGGGAAGAAACTTATTTACAAAAATGAGAATAAAAAATATTCTGGGCCGGGTGCGATGAGCCATGCTTATAATTCCAGCGCTCTGGGAGGCCAAGGCGAGAGGATCACTTGAGCCCAGGAGTTGGAGGCTGCAGCGAGCTATGAGAGCACCACCGGTACTCCAGCCTGGACAACAGAGATATTGTCTCTAGCAAAAAGCGGGGGGGGGGGGGGGGGGGGGGGAAGGAAATAGTATTCTAAAACGAAGCTGGAGGTTCTGCACAACAAGATTAGGTTTTCCTGTCCTCTCTAGGGTAAATGAGGCATGCAGGCGCCTGCACCCTCCGGGCAAGGACAAGGCGTGTGAGAGTCTCTGGGACTGCCCCAGCGACGCCGTCTGGCCTCTGGGCGGTGGAGCCTGGTCCGGCATCATCCTGGAGGCGCGGGTAATCAGGGCTGAGGGAGCCCAAGGTACATTCTGTCTCTCACCACAAGATGTCGCCGCTGCTAATGGTTAGAGGGCTCTCAGCAAGACCAACTCCCAACCCCAGACTCTGAGTCAGAAACTCTGGGGTTGGGGCCCAGCAATTCGTGTTTTTCACAAGCCGTCCAGGGGATTCTGAAACATGCTCAAATTTGAGAACCATTGGTAAAAGTCATCCTGCAGGTCTCACTGCCTCTAACGTCTACCCCTTCTGCTAGGTGGTCAAGGCAACTCAATCTGTTACCCACTTGGGGTCCCACCCTAGTGCCCAACTGGGGCAGGACCTAGGATCTCAGAGCTTCAGTTTTTTCAATTGCAAAATGGGGATAGTAGTACCCACCAGACAGGGCTGTCACGAGGCTAAAATGAGTGTCTGAGAATGCATTTGCGAAGGGTAAAACCCTACATAGTACGGATATGTTGTGACTGTTGCTTTTATTTGGAGTGACAAGCTCTAAAGCGAGTTGAAGGCAGCTGATTCTGAAGGTTCCATCCTCTCTCTTGTCTTCTCTCCAATGCTCCTATTTCTCTCCCCACCTAGAATCACCTTTCAGCCACCCAGGGAGAGGCATGTTCAATGCACCAGCTTGCAGCACAGAAACAGCTTAACTTTCATCTAGTACTTGTCATGTTCTAGACCTTGAGTGGAATGCTTTAAGTGTGTTATTTTATTTAATCCTTACACAGCCCTATGAGGTTGACACTACAAAGGATGCTGATAAGGCAACTGATAAAACACAGAGATTAGATAATTTGCCTAAAGTCATGTGGCCAGCAAGCAATAGGGCTGGATTTGAACTTGGGCAGCCCAGCATACATTCATGCTGTCAATGGCTCCACAGTGACATGGGAAACAAAAGCTTGTTTCCCAAACCCTGCATGGTGAGAAGCAGCATGGAACTGCGGAAAGAGCACTGGGTTGGGATTCAGGGTCCTGGTTTTGCCATTTTCTAGCTCTGTGATGATGAGTGAATCACTTAACCTTTCTGAAGCAGAGCCTTGGGAGGGTTACATTATGTATCACACAACAGAGTGTCTGGTATAAAGTAGGTGCTTCATATATTTACTGTGTCCAACAGCCTCCTCTTTCCTCAGTGTCCCCTCCCTCAATCAGGCAAAGATGATTCTGGGATCCAGAGGGACAAAATGTATGCCCTCTTTCCCCATCATGTCCCTGAAAGGCACATGATGAGGCTGGAGTCAGGGCCAGGAGACAGGATCCAATCCTGGCCCTTGCTCACGGCAGTCTCCCCAGCTGCCCTGCCTGCCAACATGGGGTCATTGTTATTCGGCTGCTCTCCCGTTTCCCCCTTCGATGGCCCTGAACCTACAGCTGTCCAGGGAATGCATGGAGTTGGTCAGGGAGGCTCTGCCATGCCTAGTAGCTGGCTGGCTTTCTCCAGCTCTCCTTCCGAAACTTGGCCAAGCCCCCTACCCCTTACTCAGTCCATTGACTCTTAAGCTCTTGCTGGAGTAAGGTGGGATAGCCAGGTGAGTGTGCAATGTGGAGACACTGCAGATCTAAGTTTGAATCCTAGTTCTGTTTCTTACTAGATATTTAACTTGAATAAGTCCCTTTGACATGCCTCCTTTTTCTCATCTATTCTTTGGAAAGCTTTTTTTCTTTTTTCTTTTTTTTACAGAAATGGGAGTCTCGCCATGTTGCCCAGGTTGGTCTTGAACTCCTGAGCTCAAGCAATCCACCTGCCTTGGCCTCCCAAGGTGCTGGGATTATAGGCACAAGCCACTGTGCCCAGCCCTTTTTTTCTTTTTTAAACATTTTTCTACCCTCCAAAATGCAGAAAAATCATTTGGATTCCTATCCACCCCCTTCACAATTGGGCTTTTTTAAAAATTCTATTTCAACTCTGTCCTGGAGCCTGTTTACCTAGAGGAAGCCCCTACACCTTTCCTTCCAAACCCTCTTGTAGAAGTGTGTAAGTGACTAACGTGTTCCAGCTTCCCAGGAAGGGGCAGAGTCATCATGCTCATCCTTGTACCAACAATGTGGTTTTCCGCATCACTCTGTCCAAGATCCACAAACTCTGGGAGAGTGTGTTCACTTGCCCAGGCTTGGCTTCACACCCACCCTTGGCTAGTAAGGAACAGGACACCTCATTGACTAGAGTATCAAGACTGTATACACAGGGGAAAGAAGTAATTCTCCAAGAGAAAATAAATCCAGAATAATAATAATTTTAGAAAAGTACACCTGGGCCAGGGGTGGTGGCTCACACTTGTAATCCCAGCATTTTGGGAGTCTGAGGTGGGATCACTTGAGTCCAGGAGTTCAAGACCAGCCTGGACAACATAGTGAGACCTCGTCTCTACAAAAAAATAAAAAAATTAGCTGGGTGTGGTGGTGCGTGTCTGTAGGACCAGCTACTTAGGAGTCTGAGGTGAGAGGATCGTTTGAGCCTGGGAAGTGGAGACTCCAGTGAGCTGTGATCGTGCCACTGTACTCAGCATGGGCAACAGAGAGAGACCCTGTCTCGAAAAGAAAAGAAAAGAGAAGAGAAGAGAAGAGAAAAGAAAAGAAAAGAGAAGAGAAGAGAAAAGAAAAGACAGGACCAGACCTCAGGGCAGAGGGGCAATCACACTTGCAAGGGTGGAACCCGTTATCCCCCAGCTGGTCGTCACATCTGGACTCTGTAGGCGAGTGCCCTCGTTCTGGTGGAAGTGCATGGTGGAGCATTTAGGCGCAATAGAGCATTTTGTCTGCAGCTTGCTCTCAAATCATTCAGAGTAAAGACCTATGATAACAGAATATATGTAAAACTAGAATGAAAGAGGGAGTGTGCAAATGAAATGTAACAGCTGGGGAATCTGAATGAAAAAGATATGGGAGTTCTTTTACTATTTTTGCCACTTTTAATTTGAAATTATTTTAAAAAAAAATTTGAAATTAAAAAAAAAAACCACAATGTATTGAGGCCTGGCATGGTGACTCACGCCTGTGATTCCAGCACTTTGGCAGGCCGAGGCGGGTGGGTCCCCTGAGGTCAAGAGTTCGAGACTAGCCTGGCCAACATAGTGAAACCCTGTCTCCACTAAAAATACAAAAATGTTGGTTACACAGTGTATATAATTATTATAACTGAGAGAACCGTACACTTAAAAATCTGTGCATTTGATTATGTGTAAATTACGCTTTGATTAAAAAGGACCTGTGGGAAATACAAGAGAAGCTAAACAAAGCTAGAAATTAGTCCTTGAAGAGACCAGGAAAAATGTCAAACCTCGGTTGATTTTGATCAAGAAAAAACTGTCTAATATCTAACAGCCAATATCAGAAATGAAAAAGTGCATCCCTGTGGATAAAGTTGAATGTAAAAAGATAATAACAGAGGCCAGGCATGGTGGCTCACACCTGTAATCCCAGCACTTTGGGAGGCTGAGGTGGGTGGATCACTTGAAACAGGAATTCGAGAGCAGCCTGGCCAACATGGTGAAACCCCATCTCTACCAAAAATACAAAAATTAGCCAGGCATGGTGGTGGGCACATGTTATCCCAGCTACTCAGGAGGCTGAGGCAGGAGAATCACTTGAACCCCGGGGACAGAGGTTGCAGTGAGCTGAGATCATGCCACTATACTCTAGCCTGGGCAACAGAGCAAAACTCCATCTTAAAAAAAAAAAAAAATCATATATATTGAATTTATTGAATGTTGGGTACTAAGCATGTTGTGCAAATCTCCTTTAATTCTCATAGTAGCCTACAAGGTAGGTATTTTTATTACTGTTGTGGTTTACAGATGAGGAAACTAAGATGTAGAAAGGTTAAAGGACTTGTGCAAGGTCTCACAGCTAGGAAGGAGAACTGGGTTTTGAAGCACAGCAGTTGGGTTCTGAGCCTGTAATATTATCCTGAGCTGATGGGTGGGGCTGATAGGTGACCCTATGCGTCATTGTTGTGCTTCTGGTGAGATGCCATGACACAGGAGAAGCACCTAGAAGCAGGATGGCACCAACTGAGAACTCATTAATTCAACAAACAGTTACTGGGGGCTTGCTGAGGGCCAGGCACTGCGATAGGTGCTCAGAAAACAATTGTAAGACAGATACCACTCAAGTTTGCATTCTAGTGCAAATAGAGACAAATATAATAAATAGAGATAATAAAGACAAGAATAAATAGCAAATTCAGGCCGGGCGTGGTGGCTCACACTGTAATCCCAGCACTTTGGGAGGCCGAGGTGGGTGGATCACTTGAGGTCAGGAGTTTGAGACCAGCCTGGCCAACATGGTAAAACCCCACCTCTATTAAAAATACAAAAATTAGCCAGGCAAGGTAGTATGAACCTGTAGTCCCAGCTACTCGGGAGGTTTAGGCAGGAGAATCGCTTGCACCCTGGAGGTGGAAGTTGCAGTGAGCTGAGATCAAGCCACTTCACTCCAGCCTGGGCGACAGAGCAAGACTCTGTCTCGAAAAAATTAATAAAAACAAACAAATAAATAGCAACTTCAGATGGTGGAGTTATGAAGAAAATAAAACATCATAGGGATATGGGGACGGCAGATGGATACCTGAGTTGGGGGAGTCAGAGGATGCCTCTCTGAGGAAGTGGCTTTTTCTCTCTTTTTTGAGCAGAGAGACTGAGGCCGCATTCGGCAGGTCTGGAGGAAGAATGCCCAGGCTACAGGCACAACAAGAGGGGAAGCCCACAGGCAATGTGTCAAGAACAGACAATACTTTTTTTTTTTGAGACAGAGTCTCGCTCTGTCGCTCAGGCTGGGGTGCAGTGGCACAATCTCGGCTCACTGTAACCTCCGCCTCCCGGCTTCAAGTGATTCTCCTGCCTCAGCGTCCCAAGTAGCTGGGACTGCAGACATGCACCACCACACCCAGCTAATTTTTGTATTTTTAGTAGAGATGGGGTTTCACCATGTTGGCCAGGATGGTCTCGATCTCTTGACCTTGTGATCTGCCCCCCTCAGCCTCCCAAAGTGTTGGGATTACAGGCGTGAGCCACCGCACCCAGCCAAGAATAGACAATACTTTCATTAATTTCAATACTTTCCACCAGCCCCAAGGTGGAACTGGTGCTGGCACATCCCAGGGACAAGAAGAGACCAGTGAGGCTGGGCGGAGCCAACAGGAGAGCCAGCAGCCAGGGGGCCTCCAAGGGGTCTCCTCTCCCTGCCTGCCAAAAATAAAGCAAACTCCTCCCTCACCCTCCTTGCCCTTCACCTCCTCCTGCTTTGGGGATGATTCTGTACATTTCCAGGCTCCAACCCTATAATCCCTCCTCTGGGAACTAGGCCCCAATTTCCCCAGGAAAGTTATGAGTGGGTGGCCCAGTCAAGAGGAGGGGAGTGAGCTGACCTATATCACAGACCTACTGTCAGCTCTGGCCTGGCTCATCTCCAGGCAGCCCCCAGCATCTTCCTGCCCAACAAGGAACAATTGTACTTTCTATTTCTAGAAAGACTGTGGCAGATGGGGCAGGCTCCTGGGAAAGGGGGGCTTGAAGAGACAAGAGTGTCTTCTCTTCTCCCACAGTCCCTGGGTCCAAGCCATGCCCTCAGCATCTGCTCAGCTGGGAGTACGTGTGTTGGGGTGAGGATGGAGTAGAGGGGAGTGCTGCTTTCCCTGCCCTGTAGCCTGAGACTAAATAATGAATGTCCCCAACTGTGTTAGTCCTCTGTTGTTGCATAACAAGAGTATCACAAACTTAGCAGTTTAAAACTACACATGTGGCCAGGTGCAGTGGCTCATGTCTGTAATCCCAGCACTTTGGGAGGCTAAGGCAACAGTATCACCTGAGATAAGGAGTTTGAGACCAGCCTAGTTCAACATGGTGAAACCCCGTCTCTACTAAAAATACAAAATTAGCCAGGTGTGGTGTTGGGTGCCTGTAATCCCAGCAACTCAGGAGGCTGAGGCAGGAGAATCACTTGAACCCAGGAGGCGGAGGTTGCAGTGAGCTGAGATTGCACCATTATGCTCCAGCCTGGGCAAAAAGAGCAAAACTCCGTCTCAAAAACAAACAAACAAACAAACAAAAAACTACACATGTCATTATCTCATGGTTTCTGTGGTCAACAATCTAGACACAGCTTAACTGGGTCCTCTCCTTTGAATCTCACAAAGCTAACATCAAGGTGTCAGCTGGGAGGTGCTCTCATCTGGAAGCTATACTGGGGAAGCATCTGCTTCGAAGCTCACTTGGGTTGTTAGCAGAATTCATTTCTTTGAGGTTATAGACTGAGGGTCCTGGTTCTTGCTGGCTGGAAGCTGAAGGCCACCATCAGCTCCTTGAGGCTGCCACATTTTTGGGAGGTTACCCACAGATCCTTGCTATGTATGTCTCCCCAACATGACTGACTACTTCATCGAACCAGCAAGGAGAGTCTCTAGAGCAAGCTGGCTAGCAAGATGGAATCTTATATAACAATGTAATTAAAGGAGTGACAATCTATCACCTTTGCCATATTCTGTTGGTTAGAAGCAAGTCACGGTTCCTACCCTCACTCTATTTCTACATATATCCCATTGTCATTAGTCTTTTTCTGAATGATTTGAGAGCAAGCTGAAGACAAAATACCTCATAGCCCTTAAATACTCAAGTGTGTACTTCTCCCCAAAAGAAGGGCACTCTCCTGCAAGACCATACACAACGCAATCTTCCAAGTTAAAAAATCAACAGTGATTCAGCATTATCATCTGATCTGTAGACCCTAGAAGTCTTTGATGGTTTCCTTGCTATGTAATAGATGATGTTCCAGGTTTGCCTTGTACATTTCTGCCCATAACTGAAGTCAGTCTCTTCCCCAAAAAACTGTCATGACTTTTAGGAATAAATGGCATTTCAAGACCTCAGTCTGGGCCCTTAACTTCCTTTTATTTTATTTTATTTTATTTTGTTTTGTTTTGTTTTTTTGAGATGGAGTCTTGCTCTGCCACCTAGGTTGGAGTGCAGTGGCGCTATCTCAGCTCACTGCAATCTCTGCTTCCCAGGTTCAAGCGTTTCTCTTGCCTCAACCTCCCAAGTAGCTGGGATTACAGGCATTCACCACCACGCCCAGCTAATTTTTGTGTTTTTTTTTTTTTTTTTTTTTTTTTTTGAGACGGAGTCTTGCTTTGTCACCCAGGCTGGAGTGCAGTGGCGCGATCTCGGCTCACTGCAAGCTCTGACTCCAGGGTTCATGCCATTCTCCTGCCTCAGCCTCTCAAGTTGCTGGGACTACAGGCGCCTGCCACCAAGCCCGGCTAATTTTTTTTGTATTTTTTTTTAGTAGAGATGGGGTTTCACCGTGTTAGTCAGGATGGTCTCAATCTCCTGACCTCGTGATGTGCCCACCTCAGCCTCCCAAAGTGCTGGGATTACAGCTGTGAGCCACTGCGCCCGGCCTAATTTTTGTATTTTCAGTAGAGATGGGGTTTCACCATGTTGGCCAGGCTGGTCTCGAACTCCTGACCTCAAGTGGTCTGCCTACCTCGGCCTTCCAAAGTGCTGACATTACAGGTGTAAGCCACCGCACCTGGCCACATCCATTTAAAAACATTTTAATCTGATCTTGTATTACACATATTTTTAAATGTAAGTAAATACTTTTAAAAACATTTTTTATTTGATTGTTCCCTGGAGAGCAGAACTAGCCCATAGGCAGTGCGTTCAGAGTAGCCAGTACTTTCATTAATGTATTATAATGACTATTAGGCATCAGGGAGTTTTTTAGAAGAAGGTGGATTATAAACTAGAATAATTTAATACCACCAATTTCAGGACCCTAAAGAAGTGAGGGAGGGCTTGTGGGTCCATGCCAGGCCCTTGTGCAGTGAGGCCTCAGTGGATCCTGAGGGTCAGAGGGGCTGCTGCACGTGATATGTAGAGTAACCTGGTCTCCCAGTTGGAGCCCAAAGCTTGAGCATCTTTGTATCTGTTTGGCTGGCAAGGAAGAGATGTTTGAGTGGAAAATGGAGCCAGGTAATGAAGGCAGGTGACTTCTGTTGCCATGTTTACCAGCTCAGGTGCCTTTGGGGACTGAGAGCCGGGCAAGAGACGCACAGCTGAGCCTCCTGAACAGCAGCGATAGGCTCTCCCTCAGGTGTGCTCCGTGACACCTGACTTCCACATAAACAGGTAAGAGTCTCAGGGGTCAACAGATCAATCTGAGCACTGCAATTGACCCTGCCCTGCCCCCAGGTCCTCAAACACAGGAGCTGGGGATGGTTGAGTTTGCTCCAGTGAGCTATGATCAAGGAAGAGCTATGGATGTAGGAGGTGAAGCACCAATAGAATCCTGATGTGAGGTGGGTGCTGTCCCCCAGAATCCATTCTTGGTTGACTCAGGTGCCCACTGGGCAGTTCTGTGGACAACAGGGCTTCAGGTCAGAGTGCATGGGGGTGAGTGTGTGCCAAAGGATGGCTCCATTTCTCAAAAGGAATGCAAATGGAGCCCTGGCCACAGGTCCAGGCTCCATAAGAACAAGGCTTTCTCCTCTGTTCCATCAGCCCCTGGGGATGTCTGTCTACCTGCACCAGAGTCACAGGTGATGGCTCCGGGTCCCTGGTGTTACACCAAGGACCTGGCCTTTAGGATTTGCCAGTTCTAGCTCCAATATATCCAACAGTGACTCCCTGAACTTCAGTTTCCACCTTGACAAAATGAAGATAGTAAGAACACCAGAATGGGGTTACTGTGAGAGCTAAATGGGTTGGTGTGTGCCAGTGGCCTTGCAGAGGGTCTCAGAAAGAATTTGGCCCTTTTTTCTCTCATCCCATTAGAGAAACCGAGCACCTATGTAAATGACATGAGTGTCTGTGGAGAGGTTGTAGACTTACCGTCAGGAGCCACAAGACTCCTAGATGTGTGACGTAGTAGGTATGAGAAGATAAGGAGGGGACAAAGCAGAGACAGCATCCCAAGGGCATCCAAAATAGAAACCTTCAAAGTTGTGCTGGCCAAACAGCCCAGGAAGTGGCCGCCAGCTTTACTCTGTGTCCCCACATTTATATCCCCACATTGCTGGGCTTGCACAAGCAAATAACAGCCAGGGTGAATAGCTCCCCAATATTCGGGAGGATACTGGGGATATGTCCAAGCCTCTCCTGCCCCATTTCTCACAGTGCACCCAGGTTGGACCCTTAAAATAGCATTTCAGGTCAGGCGTGGTGGCTCACACCTGTAATCCCAGCACTTTGGGAGGTCGAGGTGGGTGGATCACTTGGGACCAGGAGTTCGAGACCAGACTGGCCAACATGGCAAAACCCCGTCTCTACTAAAAATACAAAAATTAGCTGTGTGTGGTGGTGTGTGCCTGTAACCCCAGCTACTCAAGAGGCTGAGACATGAGAGTCACTTGAGCCCAGTAGGTGGAGGTTGCAGTGAGCTGAGATTGCGCCACTGCACTCCAGCCTGGATGATAGAGCAAGACTCTGTCTTAAGCAAACAAACAACAACAACAACAACAACACGACATTTCTCCAGCCAGAGAGCAAAGCCTTTTTCTGGATATACGCTGTCCAAGACCTCAGAGCTTGGTCTGGGGGTTTGGTAGGTGGTGGGGACCTTGACTCAGCCCCTCTCCACAGCCAGAAGCCTGCCTGGGGGACAGGTCTGGCTCTACTCCAGGGGGACCTTGTTCCGAGACCCCATGCAGATCCTGGGGAAAGGGATAGAGAGGGACTGAGGGAGCCGTTCTTCCTGCTGCCTCCCCTCGAGGTAAGGTCTGAACTGTTGGGGTGGCTTTTGTTAGAACTAAGAAGACAGAGGCTGTGGGTTCTGTCCCTGAGCATCCCAATGCAGCCACACGAAGAACTAATTCTGGGGTACCCAAATCTGCACCTAGCTGCTGCTTATTTAGGGGATATTCTGAGCAGGGCACTGGACAAGATGCTTCCCAGACCTATCTCCTTTAATGCTCACAACAACCCTACAAAGAAAGGTATTATTACCTCCAAATTACAGCTGAGGTTCAGAGAAGTTGGGACACAAACCTAGGATCACACGGCAAACATGTGCTAAGTTTAGATTTGAACTCAAAGAGATGGGTCTTCGAAGAGCCCCACTCTGTATCTGTAAGGCCCTCTGCCTCTACGCCAGGCTCCCACAAGGATGAGAACTGCTCTGTGCAACACTTCCCAGATACCATAGAGCAAACAGTTCCTGAGGCTTCCTGAACTCAGAGCGTAAGCCAGGAGAGGGCACGAGCTGTGTTCCACAGATTAGATTAGTTATTCACAGCTCCAGCACCACAGGAATTTACCCCGCCCTCCTCACTGGGCTCTGGGGTGGGAAGATGAGTGTTTGTGAATGAAATGGACCAAAAGATGTGAAAGTGCTCTGTAAGTTGGTGGCTGCTGTGCAAATGCAAGATGATTGCAATTTATGTTTCCTCACAGGCACAGCGACTGGACTGATAAATTATGAAGTTGGATTTGCAGAGGGTTAAATACTTCTTTGGTGAAGTAATTAAACAGATTGGTCAGGTTCCAGAAGTATGGCTGTGTAGAACTTTTTCTCCTCCAGTACAGTGAATACCAAATACTTTGTATTAATAGTTACACTTTCCCCAAGAGATGTTTCCCAACTTTAAATCCAAGAAGAGGCTTTTGTACTTGCAGATTTAAGCATTATGTGTTATGTCCTTTTTGGCTTGTTAAGAAAACCACAATAGGCAGGGAGTTCAAATTGCTCTACCCTTTGAAGAAACGTACAAGTTCAAAAGAAACTGTGATTTTCTCTGAGCTTCATATATGTCAAGAAATTAGGTGAACTCTGGAAGTGGAGAAGCTGACAGCTAGAAGGTAAATGAATAAACTCCTCCATTCCTGGCAGAGTCCTTTTTATATTATACTCTGGATTTAAAAAATAATAATTGGAACGTTTGAAAAGAATCCCAGCACACATGCAGTCATTTTTCCACCTGGGGTAATAAGTTAATTCCACCATGACACAAATGTTTTCTTCTGTGACGCTTTCCTCCCTGGCTGTGTCCACCTGCGCACAGTGGGTGCACCATGGGGGTTCTGCTGTTTTTCACAGGATGGGAAGCTAGAAGCCAGTTTAGTCACAAGTATTGTCTCGCGGCTGCATAGTCTGGGATATTGATGCACTGTACTTTCTACGTGGTTCCTCCATTGTTGGACAAAATCTAGTTTTTTCCATTTCTGTTTCTGGTTTCCTCCCCATGAGCTTTCCAGTGACTCCATGTGGAGGCTAAAGCAGCTCCATCTTGGAAGCTGACATGCTATCTTGACTTCTGATTAACCCCTGTTTCAGGAATGACTCTAAGATTTCTACTTTATCTGCTGTTACCTTAAATCCTGCCCTTAGGTCAAAGCAACCTTAACCATGAATCCTGCCCTTAGGCAGACTCACTTAGCATTCTCGCCTTTCCCTGAGGGGTCAACTTCAATTGTCCTACACATTCCTTCCCTACAGTAGATAAGTCCAGGTTTTGGGGGAAAATGGTGCAGGGATCCACTGTTGCTCTCAACGCTGCCTGTGATGTGGCAAGTCCCTAATGAAATAAACGTTTCTTCCTGAGAAACTGGATTTGTCGGCCTCTCTCCTGGGTCTTTGGGGGTGGGTTTGCACAGATCTGCCCACCGCAGAACACCAAGCAACTGGCAGCTTTCACAAGCACTTAGCTTTGGCCCAGAAGCAAAAGAAGCCTCTTGCCCCAGAGAGAAGCATGGGTCACCACTGGTTAAGCAGATGGTTCTGTTCTTTCTTCCTCCTTGACAGGTTGTTTGGCAAACAGAAGGAAGTTAAGATGCCTTCAGTTTATCTTCCAGGAAAAGAGCTAAGGACACTGGTGAAAGGAACCCTGGAGAACCTGCTGCTGCCTTCTGGCAATTTCCAGCAGCCAGCATGGGGTCTTACACAGGAAGGTGCCCAGCCTCGGGGACATGCAGTGACATCCCATCCATATCCCCTGGGGTCCCTCCTTGCTCAGCCCCCCAAGAACAAGCTATCATTTGGAAGACTGCCAAAATGCTTCCTCTTTTAAGCAGCCTTCCGGGACTATGAGAAGAGAAATAACATGGAATTCCACCCAAAATGCGCATGCAGATGAACACACACTCACACACACACACTTACACACACACACACACACACAGAGTCTACCTCATCATCTCCTCCAGATAAAAGCGCTTACCCTTGTTGAGCACAGCAAATGAGATGTGTTTGGTGTTCAGGAGTGAGGCTTAGGCTGTATGGGCCCAGAGGCTTCTATCTGATTTGCTGATGCCACAAGGTCAGCAGTGGGCAGGGCAATGGTTTGGAACAAAAAGAACATAGGCTATTGTCCTGGCTTTGTTACTCACTTGCTGTACTAAATGAGCAAGTTGCTAGCCTCTTCTGAGTCCGTGATCTCAGCAGGTGTGGGAGTAAAGAGTATCGAAGCTCCCCGTTGCTCTACTATTTCAGGATTCTTAGTAGAACACCCAGGGATGAAAGAACGGGGTGTATGGTGAGGGAATGGGAGCCAGGAGGCAGGGGCCACCTTCCAGGGGCATCTCTGGGTTTCTGCGCAGCTCCCAGCCCTGCTGCACACAGCCTCTCCTCCTCCTCTGGCTGGGAGCCCCATGCAGTCACAGACAGGCCTGCCCTCTCCAGCTCCACCCTTGGCGCCAGGCCCTGGGGCTGGCACTAAGTACATGCCTAGTAAAGCTTTGTTGAGGAAATGAATGTGGGGCTAGTGTGCAGGGAGGGTGGATGTGGTCAATGAAAAACAGAGCACTCAGAGTTCCTAGCGGGTAGGATTCCAGCTGCTTATGGGTCTATCAGAGACCCATAAGCTGTGGGAAAATCTTCCAGAAAGAATTGTTCAGTCCTTCTTGTGCCAGCAGCAAGGTCTCCCCTCTGACTTCTGGGGAAGGATTACGTTAGAGCAGCCAGACTCTTGTCCCTGGCCTGTCTTCTCTGTAGAAAGGCGCTATGGGAGGAGGCAGGTTACTGAAGTGGGAACCCCACGGAGGACAGGGGAACTGAGGACCTCCCTCGGGCCTCACCGCTGTGGCTCATGTCTCAGCATCATTCACGTCCGAGCCCAGCCCTCAGACAGGTGGCTGCTGAGAGAGGTTGCTGGCTGTGTGGAGAAGGCAGATCAAGGAGTAGGGGGGCAGGAGCCACAGGGAAGTGGTGTCAGTAAAGGGGGAACCTGGTGGTGGCTGGAGGGAGAGACTGTGGAGAGAGTCAACGTCCAAGGGTAATTGGTGGAGTTTACCATGCAGGTGCAGTGAACACCTCCCTGTTCAGCTCTTCTCTAAAGCTTTCAGCATCTTCTGGTTTAGGAATACTTCCTGGAGAATGATGGAGGTGCTGCACTGTGTGAAGAGTCACACAAGCAAGAGCAGACTCTATGTCCTCGGTAGGGTAGCCCTGGGAGTACTGGGCCCACTCCTGAGCTCCAGTGGCAGTGTCTCCAGTAACTTGCACCCCCTTCCCTGTTGCAAATGCCCCTTCCTGGGCCATCATTCTACTGGACCTCTTGTTGGCATTTAACATCGCAGATCACCCTATATTCTTTTTTTTTTTTTTTTTTTTTTTTTAGACAGTCTTTCTCTGTTGCCCAAGCTAGATTGCAGTGAGCAGTGATGCGATCTCGGCTCGCTGCAACTTCCTCCACTTCCTGGGTTCAAGTGATTCTCCTGCCTCAGCCTCCCGGAGTAGCTGGGATTACAGGCGTGCACTGCAACACCCAGCTGATCTTTGTATTTTTTGTAGGGATGGGGTTTCACCATGTTTGCCAGGCTGGTCTCAAACTCCTGATCTCAGGTGATCTGCCCACCTTGGCCTCTCAAAGTGCCAGGATTATAGGCATGAGCCACAGTGCTTGGCTCCCTATATTCTTCATATTTCCTCTCTGCTTTTCCCAGAAGCAGATGCCGGAACAAGGACTTGGGTATAGCTTCCAGGAC
Organism: Pongo pygmaeus; assembly: GCF_028885625.2. Taxonomy (NCBI): domain Eukaryota; kingdom Metazoa; phylum Chordata; class Mammalia; order Primates; family Hominidae; genus Pongo; species Pongo pygmaeus. The sequence continues at coordinate 37,892,406 of NC_072373.2, forward strand.
TTGGGAGGCGGTCCGGGAAGCAGAAACGAGAGTGCAAGGAGAGGGAGACAGGAAGGAGGAACGTCAGCATAGGGTGTGTTATCAAGGTCACTGATGGGGGCAACACAGCCACAGGGTCCGATTGTGTGGCACCTCCCGAGAACTGTAACAGCAGCCTTCCAGAACTGTCCATGTGATGGACAGGAGTGTGGAGTATGTATCTTCTGGTTCCTGTTCCTGACTGAAGATTGTCCCAGTGATATGAACCACTCTACACTTCAGGACCACACTTGCACATGGGCCCAGTGGGCTTCCCTGGCCTCAGAGGGCAGAGAGTGAAAAGGTGGCTGTGAGCTTGAGCTGAGATGCTATCAATTACAGGAACCCCTGATCTCAAACAGAACAGCCCGCCAGAGCTGCCCTGTAGGCAGAGGAGGGATGAGGGGATGTGATGAGGGCACAGAGGCATTGCGACTGTCCCTGGCCATGCTTTCTCATGGCGTCTTTGGGGGTGGCTTCCCCTGACCTGTTGACAGTGAACATCTGCTAATGCCACGTGATCTCCACATCCTTTCTTAAATGCTCACACGCTCCCTGTTTAACAGAGTCTGGAATTTGGCCAGGGCCCAGGGATCAGAACACCACCTCGATGGCCTCCAGGTCTGTGCTTTAGACAAACCCTTTCTTCTGCATATGGAGCTGGTCCCGGAGCCCCTCCTCCCTGGAGCCATGAAGTCTTCTCCTCCACCTCCACCAAGCCAAAGCCATACTCTACTTCCCCTCCTATCTACTTCTCCTCCTGGATGCAATATCTCACTGCCATGGGTTCAGTCCTCCTCCTGGACACCGCATCTCACCACCATTGGCTCAGTCCTCCTCCTGGATGCTGTGTCTCACCACCATTGGCTCAGTCTTCCTCCTGGACACTGTGTCTCACCACCATTGGCTCAGTCTTCCTCCTGGACACCATGTCTCACCACCACTGGCTCAGTCTTCCTCCTGGATGCCATGTCTCACTGCCATGGGCTTAGTCCTCCTCCTAGACGCCATGTCTCACCGCCATGGGCTCAGTCCTCCTCCTGGACGCTGTGTCTCACCACCATGGGCTCAGTCCTAGTCCTGGACGCCATTTCTCACTGCCGTCAACTCAGCTGCCAGAGTCAGAATTTCCTGACAATTCCCCTCTCTCCTTCATTCTCCACACAAAATCCAGGTGGCCTCTGGTAGCCAGGCGATGGACTCTGCCAGGCTGCTTCATTGCTCTGGACTCACCAGCCTTCTTCTTTGGGAACTGATGTGAGAATCTGTTAAGATCCACATGCGACATCCAGGTTCACCTGAGCCATGTGTGTGTTTAATCCCACAGAGTAGCTCCTTCTACCACATTATCCACGAATAGTGTCTCTTTCCTTCCCAGGCCCCAGCATGTCCCCTCTACAGCCTCATCAGCCCTCCCAAAAGGGCCCAGTGCAGCTTGTGCCACTTCAGGTTTTCTTGGCTCTAATGCAACACCGCATGGCTGACTCTCTCTTCCCATTGATTTCCCATTATTCTACCTTGTTCCAGAAGCACTTCCAGGTTGAGCAGAAGGGAGGTTCTGACTGTCTTAAGCCTCCACTGCTTGGACCTGGATGGAGAATACCCAGGCTCTCCATCGCCCTCTAATAGTCCCATGTCCTCCTCACCTCCCCTGGAATGTGCATCCTTGGACTTCTAGGTGACCTCAGCACCCCACAGTCCATTCCTGCCTTCCTTACATCTGTTGTCTGTGGTCCTTGAGCCTGTGACATTATGTCTCTTGGGGCTCTTTCAGGTTCAGGAGAGTGGGAAGCACCTCTGTGGCATTTGTTTAACACAGAGAACAAGCCCAGTCACTCTAGCTAATGCGTTCTCTGTGGGTACAGCAAACATGAACTTAGCTTTTACCATGTGCTGGGGCTTGATGTCCTTGCCCTTGGGGAGCTCTTCTTCTGCAGGGATGCTGATTAAATGCTCAGGAAATGGTGTGAAGCACAGCCAATTCTTGTTATTCACAGTAGTTATTATCTATAAAGATGTGAATTAGCAAACACTGAACCATTGCTCCTAGGGGAAATACAGGGTGAGGTTCAGTCCTAATCCTGGACGAGGTTCCTGAAGCCTCTGGTCATGACATTTTTGTCAGCTGACCAATACATAATCTTGTTTTATGTGCATTTCTATTGAAAGACACCTTATTTACTCTATGTTGTTGACTCATTAGCACTGAACTCACCGCCAGCAGTGCTAAGTCAGGCCTGAAGGAAGCTGATCTAACTCATGTAGTAAAGCACGTCACTGCCTCCTTGCACTTAGGAACACTAGATGGCCCTTCAGCACTATGCTTGGGGCCATTTTCAATGTCAAAATCACCTATAAAAAGCACAAAGTATGAAAAGTGGGGCACTAAATAGACTGTGAAAAGGACACTTAAGATCATGAGAGCTGAAACAAGAAGGCAGAGCATACCTTGTTCAAGCTCAGCAGAGAACAAGTCCATCAGGTCACTAACATTTTTCTACATGTCTAGAATGACCACAAAAGTATTAGGTTGGCGCAAAAGTAATTACTTTTAATGGGAAAAACCGCAATTACTCTTACAGCAACCTAATACTATGAGTAGGCCAGGTGCAGTGGCTCACACCTGTAATCCCAGCACTTTGGGAGGCTGAGGCAGGGGATCACTTGAGCTCAAGAGTTCAAGACCAGCGTGGCCAACATGGCGAAACCCCATCTCTACTAAAAAACACAAAAATTAGGCGGCGCGTGGTGGCTCACGCCTGTAATCTCAGCACTTTGGAAGGCCGAGGCGGGCGGATCACGAGGTCAGGAGATCAATACCATCCTGGCTAACACGGTGAAACCCCGTCTCTACTAAAAAAAAATACAAAAAAATTAGCTGGGTGTGGTGGCGGGAGCCTGTAGTCCCAGCTACTCGGGAGGCTGAGGCAGGAGAATGGCGTGAACCCGGGAGGCAGAGCTTGCAGTGAGCCGAGATCGCACCACTGCACTCCAGCCTGAGCGACAGAGCGAGACTTTGTCTCAAAAAAAAAAAAAAAAAAAAAAAAATTAGCTGGGTGTGGTGGCACGTGCCCATAATTCCAGCTACTTGGGAGGCTGAGGTGGGAGAATTGCTTGAACCTGGGAGGCAGAGGTTGCAGTGAGCTGAGGGCACAGCACTGCACTCCATCCAGCCTGGGCAACAGAAAGAGACTCTGCATAAAAAAATAAAAAAGTACTGTGAGTATTGATTTTTAGATTACAAATAAATTTTAGCGAGTAGGCAAATTTACCAGTACTTTGGTAGGTAATGAGGATCAACTGTGTGTACAGAAGGAAGAATGAGGCTTTAGGCCAGGCACAGTGGCTCACGCCTGCAATCCCAGCACTTTGGGAGGCCAAGGTGAGTGGATCTCCTGAGGTCAGGAGTTTGAGACCAGCTTGGCCAACATGGTGAAACCTTGGCTCTACTAAAAATACAAAAATTAGCTGGGTGTGCTGGCACATGCCTGTAATCCCAGCTACTTGGGAGGCTGAGGCAGGAGAACAGCTTCAACCCAGGAGGCAGAGGTTACAGTGAGCCAAGATCGTGTCATTGTACTCCAGCCCGGGCAACAAGAGCAAAACTCCATCTCAAAAAAAAAAAAAAAAAAGAATGAGGCTTCAGAGTGGAGAGGAGGGAGCAGCAGACAGAGGATAATTCACAAAGGGGTTACCATGAAGCTAAACTTTGAGGGGTAAGTTAACTTCCCCAGGTAGGAGGGGACTCCGGGTAGAGTGGGGACCACGCACAGAGGCATGAGACAACAGGGGATAAAGTAATGTTTTTAAGGTGATGATGAAAAAACCAGCGGTGAACATGTCAGGAAGAGCTCTGATGTCCAGGAACCTACGAAAGGGCAGCGCTTCCACACTCACCCCTTCTCACAGGGTTTTGTGTGAGCTGGGTGGTGCCAACTGCTATTACGGAGAAACCCCAACTCAGTGCTTTGACCCAATAAGCACATTATTTTTTGCACACATTAGAGTTCAACATGAATGATGGGTAAGCAGCTTTTCACGAAGTGATTTAGGGACCTAAACTCCTTCAAAACTGTGTCTCCCCCACCCCCGAGGGCCTCAGAGTCCTGGCTGACAATCAGCAAAGGGGAAAGGTGGAAGGTGGACAGTTGCACAGGGGTGTCTACCTGCCGCACCTTGAAGTGACTCACATCCCTTCCATCTACACCCTATCATCACACGGCCCCACCTAGATGGGAGGAGGGATGGGGAATGAAGTCCCCAGCTGGACAGCTGCTTCCTAGGAACATGTCTACTACATGTTCACGTACTCTGGAGGAGAAATGTGACTCTTGGTGGACAGCTAGCTGTTTCTGCCACAGGCCCTCACATTAGTCCATCAGACCACAGGGCAGAACTGAAAAGAAGCTTAGCCGGGCACGGTAGCTCACGCCTGTAATTCCAGCACTTTGGGAAGCTGAGGCGGGCGGATCACCTGAGGTCAGGAGTTCGAGACCAACCTCAATATGGAGAAACCCCATCTCTACTAAAAATACAAAATTAGCCAGGTGTGGTGGTGCATGCCTGTAATCCCAGCTATTCGGGAGACTGAGGCAGGAGAATTGCTTGAACCTGGGAGGCGGAGGTTGTGGTGAGCCAAGATCACGCCATTGCACTCCAGCCTGGGCAACAAGAGCAAAACTCTGTCTCAAAAAAAAAAAAAAAAAAAAAAGAAGCTGTGGTCAGTGAAGTCTATGGAAATGGAGTGTCAAGATGCTGTCTAGACAGAGTAGATAGCCAATAAATGCTTGGTGAATGAATGAATGAATGAGAAATGCTTTATGCCTCATTCCCAGCCAGCTGGCAGGGAAGGGAGCATTCTCGTTTTTCCTGCTGTCACATTGCTTCCTGTACCTGATGTCTGAGTCCATTCAGGCTTCTATTACAGAATACCATAAACTGCTGGCTTATAAATGACAGAAATTTATTTCTCACAGCTCTGGAGGCTTGGAAGTCCAAGATCAACGTGCCAGTAGATTCAGTGTCTGCTGAAAGCCCACTTCCTAGTTCATGGAGGCATCTTCTCACAGTGTCCTCACACAACAGAAGGGCCAAAAAGCTCTCTGAGACCATTTTATAAGGACAGTAATCTCATTCCTGAGGGCTCGCCTTTTATGACCTAATCACATCCGAATGGTCCCACCTCCTAACCATCACCTTGGGAGATTCAATATTGAATTTTGGGGAGGACACAACATTCAGTCTGTAGCGCCTGGAGAGGAAATGTGACCACAGGAATAGAAAGAGGGATGCCCAGAGAGAAGATGTCTAAGTAACTGCAAGTCTGGTCTGTACCTATGAATATTCTGTCCATTTAATTCAACTTTATTTGGGATTTGGGCTACACAGACCTTCTGCAGGACTTGGAAAACCCAACGCATGACTGAGTGGTTAGAAATGGTTTGAAATAGCCTGGAAAGACTCCAGGGAGGAGAGAACGGGAGGAACGCATGCACACACACACACACACACACACACACACACACACACACACACACACACACACACACACACACACACACACACAGAGCCAGGGCTTATCTCTAATCTCCATGCAGATTTTAATCCAGTCTTGCATGCAATCACCTCATAACTCCACATTTCCAATTTATTAATCAAATGCCATCTATGAGGCAATGTTGTGGGCCCCACTGGTGTTTTTGCATTTGATGGTTGCTGAATATCTATGCTTCAGCAACTTCCATCCATGCCAAACAAGAGAAAAACAACCGCCACCTTTTCTCCCCAGAGCAAATTCACACTCAGCAAGTATAATCACAAATCCTCTACAGGTGAACAAATCAGAATAAATGAGGAGTCAACACACCCACCAAGGCCTGTGAGTTACAGTATCAGGGCAGCCGTCAGGGAGGGTCATGGGTTAGGGAGTGCCTCCCTCTTCTAATCACAGGCACCATTTGAAAAATGCAGGAGAGGGCTAGTTGCGTCTGCCAGGGAGACTGCTATAAGTCATCTGTATGCTTGTTCCCTGGCGTCCCAGTGTCAGGAGTCCTGAAGCTCATCTGGCAGCTGCTGTGACAAAATCTTTCTGATGGCTCAAGACACTGGCCTCTATGATCTCATTTACATTCATTGTGTGTGCATTAGAAGGGGAGATATTAATACAAAAGCATGGCTATAGAAAAGGGATGAATTTTTTTAATTCAAACACAGAATGGTCAGTAGCAGACCCAAGGTTGTACTACTTGGAGATAAAAGTCTTTAACTCTGGGTCCTAATGCTGTCCCTGCTCCCCACCTGCCTGCCAGACTTCACCTCCTCCTCATCTGATCCAGCACACACAGGCTTGGCTGGGATGTGTGCAGAGGGAAGAGTCAGGCTCAGCCAGCTCCTAGCTTCGTGCCCCTGTAGAATGGTGCTTTAGAAATAAGTGCTGCACAGATGAGCATGTGACTTAGTCCCTGCCCCCTTCTCATTGCCTCCAGCAACTTTCCTAAAGGGAAGATAAAGTCTTGTCATCTCCCTGCTCCCTCCCCTACAGTGTGGAAATGCCTCGGAATTTCTGCCTTTGGACCTCCAAGCCACGCCCCTTGGGAAAGTGCCAGGATAGTGGTGGGGTGCTCAGAGGTGGGGACTCCCAGTTACCTGCTTTGGGTGACTCTGGCCTTAGCTGGCCCTGAGGTGGAGGCCACCTGGGAACTGTGGGTCAGAGGAAGTCAGCTTCAGCTCCCTCAAATGTGGGGATCTTCCATTCCCAAGTGACCCACTCAATCTTTGGGACTGTTGTGCTGTGAACTGGTCAAGAGGAGTATATGATCCAACTCCTGACTCAAGACTCTTGCCTGCTTGATGGATGAAGAGGGAAGGCAGATGGAACCAGCTGAGTGGAACCAGCCACAGAGCAAGCACAAAGTGACAAATCACCCAGGGACGAAATCATGCAGGCAGGCAGGTGGGCAACCTGAGTCCATTTCATCAGCCATTGTTTAATTTCTTCTTGGCTGTACTTTCTGCTTTATTTCCAACACAATCAAAACCAGATGTGTGCAAAAGTCACGCTATCATCCAGCACAGGATTACCTAAGATCTATCATAATGCAGCTTCATGCCCATTACAGTATTCCCATGCCCCTCACAGGGCAGCGTGCATCTGTTTTAGTGCTACCGAATGTCTATTAGGTGCAAGCTGGCTCACACATGGCTCCTAGCCAGAACAGTCTACAAGTGACAGCGTGACCAGAGAGCAGAGACAGGAAGGAGGCCCAGACATGAGTGTGGGATGCTGCAGAACAGCAACAGGATGCTTCTGCTATCCCCAAATGTTATCTCAAATACCTCAACATCAATGCTTTATGTTCCATGTTCCTCTTCTCCCTGGATAGCCCCTCTTTCTGAAAGTCAGAACTGTCTGCTCTTGAGCTTGCCTTGAGGGAAGGAAATAATTTAGATAAGCAGAGAGGAAGACAGGCAAGGGATGTGGTGGGGCAAAGGTGGAGATGTATCTTCACAGGTCCCTGTCCTCAGCACCCAGAATCACCCCTTTCCTGTAGGAGGGAGCTGATAGAAAGAGGGGATCTCCATCCAGGAGCCACCCACCAGGCAGCTGGAAACATTTGCCAACAGCAGGTACACCTAGGGCTCAGCAGAAGGTTGGGTGAGCATGGTCTTGCCCAGTTTGTGCCACACTGAGCACCGGCTGGAGGAGGAAGGGGCCAGAATGCCATCTGGACACAAGTGCTCCCTCACCGCCTGGGCCTGGGTCGCCTCAGGCTTTTGTGTCAGATCAGCCACTCCCTCTACAGATAATGCTGCTCCAGGCAAAGAGGCTTAGGTGGGTCTCCAGGGCAACTGCAGCTCAGGAGCTGGCCCGCCTCCATGGTTCATCAGGGAAGCTGTGGCTCCAGCCTCGCGGGACACATACACACACACACACACACACACACACACACACACACCACAAACAACAGCCCAGGCTGGATCTCTCCTCCTGTCTCTTCTCTTGGTAAAACTTGTCAGAGAACCAAAGAGAGGCAAAATCCTGAGGCCAGCCAGCAGCAGCAGAGAACCTGAGGGAGACTTGACGATGTAGATTGCCCTGCCCTGCTGTGGCTGCTCAGCTTTCTTTTTTTTCCTGAAAATATCCAGACACTCTCTTCTCCCAGACTGGGAAGCAGAACGCAGGCCCCCTGCTGCGACGCTGCACCTGAGCAGAGGCTGACCTCAGAGGTAAGATGGAGGTCTCCCCAGGAGACAGTGTCTTCCCCGCCCGCACCCTGGCACAGCTGCACCTTTGGAAGTTAGGGCTGAGGCCTGGAGCTGGGTGGAGTGGCCTCAGGGAGTGTGGCAGGCTGGGGAGCCTAGAAAGCCGCCCACCTCTGGGACCCAGATGGCCACAGGAAGGCCCCTTTAGTCCTCATCAGTTCCACAGGAGTTGGAACCGATGAGGGTCCTGCAGCATCCTCGGGGCTATCGCCTGCTCCTTGTTTTGTAAACCTATGGGAAGCCATCGTTTTTGCCTGTTCTGGAACTGCAAGCCTCTCGGGGAGGACCCAGCTCCAGCAGGTTCCCTTCTGCCTTTATAGAGTGGACACAGGCAGGGGGAAGGAAAGTGAAACCCAAATCAGAGACTCTTGCATGGGTTTGCGAACTGCGATTCAAGCCTCTACTAAGTCCAAGACAGAGAGTCAGGCTCTGGGGATGCAGTAGCACCCTGGGCACGAGGGTGATGGATATGCCTCAGTCCCCTCGACCATGGAACAGTCTGTGCATCCCCGATAACACGCCCAGGAGAGTGGGCCCAGGCAGATTGGTGCAGGGTGGGGCGCCAGGGAGATCGGGCCTAGAAGGAAAGTCCAGCTGCAACCAAGGGATGAGGGTCAGTCCCCTCCCACTGTGGTCAGTCAGACCTGGTACACGCCCTCTCCTGGCTTTACCTCTGCCTCAGAATGGGAAGGACTGGCTGCCATTCACTCATTCATTCAGGAACTGCTTATCAAGTGCTACCATGTGCAGCAGATTCAACCCACATTCCTCTCGCCCTTGCAGAATTCATAGCTAGGTGGGGGAGAGATAAGTACAACCCAAAACGTGAGAAACGTGTTTGCTAGATGCCATGGTGATGGGCCCTTGTGTCGGGCCCTTGTGTCAGGCCCTGGTGGCTGGGATCAGTGCTCCATGGGTCGGGGGCAGTGAGGGGCTGGCTGCAGGGAGGAGTTGTCTCTTGAGGGGTCCCTGACAAATGAGCAGATACCTGTCAGGTGGGCAGAGGATCCACAGGTCAGGCCCGCTCATAGCTGGCTTGGTGGATTACAGGTTGTTTTTCCGTGATGCCAAAGAGAAATCAGGTCAATTTGCAATCTGTAAAGTTGGACTTGGGCCTTAACAAACACAGGGCTGGGAGGAAGATTGGCTAGAGAAGCACCTACTCTTTGCCCCCACTGAGAAGTCTCTGCCCGGACTGAGGGTCTGGCGTCAGCAGAGCCAGCCTGCCCATGCAGTGAAGCTGCCGGTGCTCTGGGACAGCCTGACTCAGGTGCTGCTCCGTGCCCGGGCCCGGTGGGTCACACAGGGCAGCCCCTCACCCTGGCCTGCAGATGCCTAGCTCAGCTTCAGACGTGGAGGACCCAGGCCGGGTCCTCTGGCCATGGCTCCCTTTGCACTGAGAAATTAGCCTTCCTGGGCAAGGTCTGCACGCCCTCACTGTTTGGCTGGGGCCAGCGCAGGTCCTCAGTTCTCACTAGAGGTGAGGGCACTCTCATGCCTCCTGCAGGGGGTCAGAGCCCTGTTTCCAGCTCCAAGGTCACACTCCCCATTGTTCCCACCATTGAGACATCCCTGGTCCCCCTCTGAGTGCCAACTGGAACCAGAGACTCCTCTTGCCCTTGAGGCACAACGGGAGAGTTCTTTCAGCACAGCTAACGAGCCACAGCTGGTATGGCGCCTCCCAGGAGCCGCAGAAAAGACATTATCCTCAGAGATGTTCAAAAATAGGCTGAAAGGAAGGCTCTGAGAGTGTGGGGGTGGAAGGGGTAATGAAGGGGAAAGGAAAGAGGAAAGACAAGATCAGAGAATGGAAGATAACAGGCGTGGGCGAGTGACGCCAAAAGGCAGAGACAGAACATGCGAGGGCTTCCCTATCATCCGCTCTGCTCTGTAAACTCGAGGCCGCACCACCTGGGCCTTCTCTTGAAACAGGGAGGCTCAGCTCTCCCAACACAGTGACCAGAAGCCAGGGCTGGGGAAGGCCAGGAACAAAGTTGGGGTCAAGCTTGCACCAAGCCAGGGGATCCTTTACTTTTTGTGCCCCCTTTGGGAGTCTGTGAAGCCTGTGGACACATTCTTAGAAAAATGCTTCTAAACGCATAAAAGTAAACTCATTGGGTTACAAAGGAAACAAGCTCTATTGAAATGCAGCTATCAAAAAAAAAAAGGAAAAGAAAAAATGATTTATGATACAGTAAAATGTGTGCTTCCCTATCAACATGTGAAATAATGAAACCTAGTAGCAAGTCTAATAAATGCCACAATTTCATAGTAGTGTGAGCATACCTGATAATTCAAGAATAACAACTTTAAAGCGTTTTGTGAAAAATCTGTGATTTCTGCTGGAGATAAATCCACAGGGCTAATGATATTATTGTGGTCTATGGCCTTCATTCATAACTAGAGGAAATACCACATTTCAGTTAAAGGTTAATAGAAATAGAGATGACTTTTTTCCCCACCCAAGTTCATAAATCCCTGAATTTTCCCTAGGACCCCAGGGCAAAAATCTGTACTAAGCGACAATGGAAGCCACTGATCTAGGTGAACCAGCTTATTGTTAGTTTAGAAAAATAAAACATTTACACAGACATGACCTCATTTGACTTTCATAGTAACTTGAAGTGGGTACCTTTATTATTCCCTTATAGATTGGGGAAACTGAGGCTTGGGGCCATGAAGGTGACTTGGACATAGGCAGCATATGTGGGAGGGGAAGGGCGTAGGAACTGAATTCAGGTTTTCTCTGCTGAAGGCTGCACTGTCTCCCCAAGCCCAGACTGCTCCACCTGAGCTGGTGATCAAGCAGAGGCGGAGTGGGGGCGCAGCCAGGCCGCCCAGCATGCATCTGAGGTCAAAAGCAGTGGAGGTGGTGAGTGGGGGTGAGAGTGGGAAGGGTACTGGATCCCAGGCCCCAGACTCCGCGGAGGGAATATGGGGAGAGGGAACAGAAGACATGTATGTGTCAATGGACAGCAGCAACTCTGTCCCCACCCTGGCTCCCAGACAAAAGAGGGAAACGCAGCCCAAAGATTCTTGCCGAGGACCCCAAGGTGGATAGGGGTCTTAACAAGCAGGGCCCAGCCCATGTTCCTAGCTGATTTTCATTTCTTTTCTTCTCGTTTTGTGTCGTCATTGGATTTGGTCATCTGTCTCCTCTCTACAGAGCCTTCAAGACCTGTTTCAAGGTGGGTTTTTTTCTGGTTTTTTATTTTTTTATTTTTTTATTTGACAGAGTCTTGTTCTGTCGCCTAGGCTGGAGTGCAGTGGCACCATCTTGGCTCACTGCAGCCTCCACCTCACGGGTTCAAGCAATTCTCATGCCTCAGCCTCCTGAGTAGCTGGGATTGCAGGTGCTCACCACCACACACCTGGATAATTTTTGCATCTTTAGTAGAGATGGGGTTTCACCATATTGGCCAGGCTGGTCTCAAATTCCTGGCCTCAAGTGATCTGCCTGCCTCGGCCTCCCAAAGTGCTAGGATTACAGTTGTGAGCCACTGCTCCCAGCCTCCAGGTGAACTTTTTAGCCACCTGATTGTGTCATAAGAATTACAACCCCTAATCATTGCACAAGATTTTTATAGTTTACCGAATGTTTTCACATATTGTCTCCCATCCGAGTCTCAGAGGAACCCTGTGGAGTGGGCTGAGCTGGCGTCTGAACACCATTTTATAAATGCAGAAACCAAGGCCTCGCTGGTTAATGAGCTGTAGCGGTTATGCAGAGAATAGGGGGCAGGCACTTCCTGGGCACACCCTGTGCTGATTACACAGCCGAGGCCCAGGAGTCCCCTTCCAATCAGGAGAGCTGTGCCTTTGGTGGCATTGCAATTGCTTGTCTGCTTGTTTTCCCCCATCTCTTGAGTGTACACTCCTTGAGGGAGTCCCAGCACCTAGCACAGCGACAGGCAGGTCACACACTCCCCCTGTGTTTGCTGAGCGAGTGAGTGGATGAGAACTCAGCCCTGCGCTTCAGTCTCCAGGCCCTAGGCCCTCCCCTCACACGCCACTGTGCAAGGCCTCGATGCCCAGGCTCGTGGGTAAAGAAAGGCACAGCGGCAGAAATGAGCAGAATAGGAACTGCAGGCAGGGGTCCCAAGGAACAACGCAGGCTGTCAGGTAGAGTCAGTCAGGAAGGCTTCTTGCACAAGTGAGTTTTGAGGTAGAGTTTTCCCAACTTTTAAACTTGAATATGCATAAACATGCAGAAAAGTGCAATAAGTATCCATCAATATCCCCCAGATACAACAATTGCTAATATTTTGCCATGTTTGCTCTTGTAGGGGCCAAGGGCTTGGCCCTATGAAGGTTCACTTAAAAATCAACTCAAGAAAGGCTGATTAAGTGGAGAAAAGGCATACATATTTATCATGAATGCGTACATGGGGAGAATCACAGAGGAACTGCTCACCCCACACTGGGGTTTGGAAGCTTATATACCATCCTGGCAAAGCAGGTTATGGGAGGGGGAGAACAGCAGTTCTGGTGGGAGGATTACTAGGGAGAATGAACAGGGCAGGGATCAGAAATGGACTTGTACATTATTATCCTGTGAGAGGGTCTGTTCAGGTGGGGACTCATTCTCTGTCTTAAGAAAGGGGAAGAAAAAAACCATTGTTCCCTTTGGTGGATCTGGATCTCAGGCAGACAAAGGCTTTGGAAGAGACGGTGACCGTGGGGAGGGCCAGAGAGACCACGAGGCTTCTTCAGCTCAGCGTATCCAAATGCCATATCTTGGGATATTGGTTTCTGAGCCCCAACACCCTGTTTATGGGGTGTGTGTATACATATTTATGTAATGGTTTCTGAACCATTTGAATCTTAAGACATTGTAGACACCCGTAAACACTTCAGCACCTCCTAAGACTGAGCTATTGGCCAATATTCCACGGATCGTTTTCTTTTTTCTTTTCTTTTTTTGGAGACAGAGTTTCGCTCTTGTCACCCAGGCTGGAGTGCAATGGTGCAATCTTGGCTCACTGCAACCTCTGCCTCCTGGGTTCAAGCCATTCTCCTGCCTTAGCCTCCTAAGTAGCCGGGATTACAGGCATGCGCCATCACGCCCGGTTAATTTTTGTATTATTAGTAGAGACAGGGTTTCACCATGTTGGCCAGGCTGGTCTCAAACTCCTGACCTCAGGTGATCCACCCGCCTCGGCCTCCTAAACTGCTGGGATTACAGGCGTGAGCCAATGTGCCTGGCCCCACGGATCGTTTTCTAACATCCAGCTCATATTTAAATTTCCTCAGTTACCCTAATTTTTTTGGTTTGAGTCGGAGTCTCTCTCTGTCGCCCAGGCTGGAGCGCAGTGGCATGATCTCAGCTCACTGCAACCTCTGCCTCCCAGGTTCAAGTGATTCTTCCACCTCAGTCTCCCGAGTAGCTGGGATTACAGGTGCCCGCCACCACGCCCTGCTCATTTTTGTATTTTTAGTAGAGATGGGGTTTCAACATGTTGCCCAGGCTGGTCTCGAACTCCTACCTCAGATGAACCACCCATCTTGGCCTCCCAAAGTGCTGGGATTATAGGTGTGAGCCACCACACCCAGCCTTTTTTTCTTTTAAATATAAAGAAGCGGATCTTTCCTAACTTGATAAAGTGTATCTCCTTTTTTTTTGAGATGGGGGGTCTCACTCTGTCACCCAGGTTGGAGTGCAGTGGCGTGATCTCAGCTCACTGCAACTACTACCTCCCAGGCTCAAGTTATCCTCTCACCTCAGCCTCCCGAGTAGTTGGGACTACAGGCCCACGCCATGACGCTTGGCTAATTTTTTATATTTTTGGTAGAGACAGAGTTTCACCATGTTGCCCAGGCTGGTCTCGAACTCCTGAACTCAAGCCTCCCAAAGTGCTGGGATTATAGGCATGAGCCATCGTGCCTGCCTATCCTAATTTTTTAAAACAAGGATTCAATCAGTGTTTGTGTGTTTGAGGGAGGTTGTAAGTGCTGTTGACTGAGTAGGAACCCTTCATCATGGGAAGACTCTGAGGTCACCATGGCACTGCCAGTCACCAGGTGGTGAGCCAAGTGTGGGGGCCTTGGGGCTTACACTGAGGAGTTGGCTCTGCCATAGTGGTGAATCTAGAGCCAGGCAGTGTAGAAAATTGTGCCAGACACTCAGCAAAGGTCACTCTTGCTGTTGTTTAACAGACCTGCCCCAGGCACCATGTCCTTCCCAGTCTCAGCCAAGGTTCAGATTCTGGGGATACCCTGGGATAAGGCGGCCCCCTCTGGAGTCTGTCTAGCCTGCCCTCCTGCCTCTCTGTCTCTGTTCTTCCTCCCTCTGTCTCTCCCTCCCTCTGTCTCTCCCTCCCTCCTTTGCCCTTAAGAACTTAATCGGACCCACTGAAGAGCTTTCTGGGGGAGCAGTTGGCACCGGGGACAGAAATAGCACCAGCAGAAATCTTGTCTCTGTCAAAGCCTCCAGTCCTGGCCAGAGTTGCGGGGAGTGAGGGGATGGGGAGAAGATGACTCAGAACACCCTCCTCCCCTGTGAGACCCTACACCTGGGCCAAAGAGGTTCAGAGCCCACAAAATTCAGGACTCAGGTGGGATCGCCCCACTCAGTCCCTGCCATCTGGAGTTGGGGGAGGCGGGTCACAAAGCACCTTCTCTAGCGGCCAGCTCAGGTCGGGAGCCTTAAGCCCAGGGAATCGGGACCCCATACAGGCTGCACCCCAGGCTGTACTTGGGCTTGCTTCTGGCCTTACTCTGCCTCGAGGTGAGGCGTCTGGGGGTTCAGGAGGCATGCCACCCTGTGGGCGCTTCCCTTCCAGATCAGGCTTAGGGACTGAAATCAGAATTCCCTGCCAGACAGTCGCTCGCCCACTTCCCCACAGAAGGGGCCACTGAGCAGGGCAGATGGCACTGCCAGGGAGCAACCCTAAGTCAGAGGGTGGCAAAGAGGTGGCTGGTTGCAAGGGTGTGGCTGGGCCTTGGAGGTGAAAGCTGGGGTGTCCCCACATGTGTTTGCAAGGCCCCTTACCATGTGGGATGATGCGGAGGTGGGAAGAGAGGGAGGCAGGCTGAGGTCCGGGAGCGGTCCCAACCCACCTCCATATGCCAGAGAAGAACTCTGAGGAGTCCAAGAATGCTGTCTGAATCTCACCCTCCACGTTGTGAGGAAGGTAAAGTTGACAAGGGTGGAAACGGAACATGCTTTATTTAATAGTTTGTTAGCTTATGTGGCCGTGGCATGGATATTCTGAAGTCAATTTGCCCTGGAGGCAAAAGTTTTCTTCAGTGAATCCCATTTCTTCTCCCACATTTCTTCTGGCCACAGGAGAACCCTCTACTGCCAAGCCACTCTCTTGCACTCTTCTTTCAGCTCAAATTCAAACCCAGATTAAGAAGAAAAAAAAGCTCCCTAAGGAGCTTTGGAAAATGCCTTCTTGTTCAGGGTCAGGTCAGGTCAGGTCTGTGGGGCTTGTTCCTTGATCCAGCTGTTATAGCTTCTCCATCATTTATTCGTTCCTTTGTTCGGGCACTCATTCATTCATTTGTTTGCTATTTATTAAGTGCCTACTCACTACATGTCCAGCCCCAGGGATGGAAAGGTGAATAAGGCGCAGGCCCTGCCCACATACCACACCTGGGGTCAGGGGAGGTAGGCAGTCACGTTCCCTAAAGTGCTCCTGAGCTCTGAAAAACACCTGTGCAGAGTGCAGTCAGGGGACAAGGTAGAGAGTGGCCACATCTACCTGGGAGGTGGGAAGGTCAAGAAAACTTCCGAGGGTGCTGACCCTAGACCTGGTCTCCATGCAGAATGGGTGGGCATTTCAGGCAGAGGGAGGAACATGACAAGGGCGTGGAGCTGTGCAATAGCCTAGCACATTCAGTAGCCCTTGCAGGAACAGTGACTCTGCATGCTTGTAGTGCTCTTCAGTGGGTACACCATTCACTCTTTTGGTGCTAAGCCTCAACCTAACCCATATACTTTTAAAAACACAAACACTCCCGGGAAAGTGACACATTCAGTTACAGTTACAGTCCTTGTGCCTGAACTGATGGAATCCTTTAGCCTTAGGCGAGGCTCCGGATGCTCATGGCTCTCTGGCCATGACACCCCCACCCCTGCACTCCCACCCCCCAGTACACACAGTACTACCCAACCTCTTTATTCTGGGCACATAAAGCATGTAAGGGCTAAGAAGTAAATGTCCTAGCTGCTACTGACCCCAGGAGTAGGGTCTAATGGTTCATCCTTTCGTCCCACCCTCTGAGGAAGGGGTCAACTGTGTAATCTGAAGCCTCCGTTGGTGATAGGCTTAGGTTGAGTGGAGAATGAAAGTTTTCAGATTTCTTTTTTTTTTTTGGAGTTGGAGCCTCGCTTTGTCACCCAGGCTGGAATGCAGTGGCACCATCTCAGCTCACTCCTCCTCCCCAGTTCAAGCGATTCTCCTGCCTCAGCCTCCTGAGTAGCTACAGGCATGTGCCACCATGCCTAGCTAATTTTTGTATTTTTAGTAGAGACGGGGTTTCACCGTGTTGGCCAGGATGGTCTTGAACTCCTGACTTCAAGTGATCCACCCTCCTTGGCCTCCCAAAGTGCTGGAATTACAGGCATGAGCCATCACGCCTGGCCCGTTTTCAGATTTCTTAATTCTGTTGGTTGCTAAAGGAGTTGGTCTTCAAATCTCCATCGGTAAGTAGGGATTTAGCTGTGGCCTTCCAGAAGGCTGCTGCTACCCCATCATAATATTCTCCTTTGTGTCTGATTATCTACCTTAACAATTCATTTCTCTGGGTTAAGCACTGAGGTGCAGGGTGGTGGGCGGGTGGCCTAAAATTGCATGTGTCCTCTGGAGGTGACACCTCCCTCATCACCATGCTGTTGAGACTGAGTTCATCTGAACTCTTCTCTGCATATGGAGTGTCTAAGCAGAAATGGGATCATTGGTGCATGGAAGGGGGAACTGCTTGGAGGGAGAAAGGTGCAGAAAAGGGAAGTGGGACACCTTGAAGACCCACTTCAGGCTTTAGATCGGGAATGTCATTTCCCTTCACTGTTGTCAGAAGCACAGACCACATCTGACAGGTCATGGAGTAGCTCATTCACCCATTCATTCATTCATTCATTCATCTACTCAGTCTGTCCTTCACCAAACTTGTATTGAGCAAGCCCGTGTGGGGGCTCCATGATGAGTTAGGCTTGCTGCTGTCAGACCTCCAGCTGTCTCACCTTGTTCTATGGCCAGATCCTCCCTCCACCTGGGACCCCTTCTCCATCAGCCCATGTGTCTGAAGCCTGCACTCACCTCTCAGACCACTCTGGACCCTTTCACCATCTAGGGTCACTCCTTCCCCTCCCACATCAGTGCTGACTCTATGCTTCACTAGCAGAGTTCCTTCTCTCCATTGATGTGGCAGCGTTTACTCAACAAATCTTGCCTCTCCTGGAGAGCAGGATCCTGGCATCATCCTTTCATGTTTATGTCCCTCCACAGATGTGTACACAGTGCTTGATTAATGCTGAATGAATGAATGAATGAATGGTGGGTAAGTTTTTTTTTTCAGGTTAATGTTAATCCATACAGTTTTTTTTTTTTTTTTTTTTTTTTTTTTTGAGACGGAGTTTTTCTCTTTTTGCCCAGGCTGGAGTGCAATGGTGTGATCTCGGCTCACTACAACCTCCACCTCCCGGGTTCAGGCAATTCTCCTGCCTCAGCCTCCGGAGTAGCTGGAATTACAGGCATGCACCACCATGCCTGGCTAATTTTGTATTTTTAGTAGAGACAGGGTTTCTCCATGCTGGTCAAGCTTGTCTTGAACTCCCGACCTCAGGTGATCTGCCCGCCTTGGCCTCCCAAAGTATTGGGATTGCAGGTGTGAACCACCACGGCTGGCCAACCCCATAGAGTTCTAAGTGTCTTTCGTCAATAGGCTGGAGGCATTTAGAAACTGAGGGTGTTTTCCTGGTAGACTGACATAGGATGTATCTGTTCTGAGTGTGTGTGTGTGTATATGTATGTGAGTGTGTGTGAGTGTGTGAGAGTGTGTGTGTGTGTGTGTGGGTTCCCCTTAAATCACAGGGAAAGCTTGTGCTCAGCCATAGTCCATATGTTTCCAGCTTTGTTGGGAGTTAGTGGGGATTCAGGAGGCCCTTTCTCTGGGCACAATCCTGGGATGCTTTAAGGATCATAATCACAAGAGTCTCTTACTTTTATGTGATGTTTACAGTGTACAAAGTTTATTCACAACTGCTTCTCACAACAGCCCTATCTTGTCTTACAGAATTAGAAATGATTGCTCAGGGAAATTAAGCCACCTACTTGAGGCCACTCAGCTGTTAGGGCAGAGCAGGTCTTCTCCCCTGGGTCCCAGCTCTCCTCTCTCCCCCTTGGGTTCCGAGGTTCCCCACCCTGACTAACAGAGGGGCCTAGGAAAGATGCACACCTGTCCTGTCTCAGCAGGGCCAGGAGCTATGTCTCTCATCTCACGGCTTCGGTGGAACGAGGCCCCGTCCCGGCTGTCTTCCAGGAGCCCTGCTGAGATGGTGCTGGAGACACTTATGATGGAGCTGACGGGGCAGATGCGAGAGGCTGAGAGGCAGCAGCGGGAGCGCAGCAATGCGGTCAGAAAGGTCTGCACCGGTGTGGACTACAGCTGGCTGGCCAGCACACCCCGGCCCACCTATGACCTTAGCCCCATTGAGCGGCTGCAGCTGGAGGATGTCTGCGTTAAGATCCACCCATCCTATTGTGGGCCTGCTATCCTCAGGTGAGCACTGGGATGGGGACCCTTGATGGGCTGCAAGCTCCAGGAAAGGTGGCTGCAGTGGCAGGGGCCTGAGGCCACCAGGACTAGAGCCAGGGAGCCTGGATGACCTAGTTATCTGTTAGAAGGAGCAAGAGGGGAAAAGGAGTCTGAAAGAGACCATGAAACGCTGGGCTAGGGTTAGGGGTCCAGCGGGAGGCAGGAGGCAGCTCCTGGAGGTGTGTGAGTTTTGATTCAAGAGAACACAATACCTTTGAGTTTTCTCTTCTTCCTGCCCAGATTGTTATTGTCTTGGATTTTAACTTACCTGGCTTCTTTTCTTTTGTCAGTTTATCTTCAATATTACCTTCTTGGAGAAGTTTTCCCAGACATTTCTCCAAAATCAGATTCTTAATTATGCTAGCTTATGTTAGCTTTCATGCTAGTCTGCCCACAGGTGAGTGAGTGTGTGTGTGTGTGTGTGTGTGTGTGTAAGAAGGGTTCAGACAAAACCCTGGGGCACTGCACATTTAGATCTTGGGTGCAACAATGTTCCTTGAATATAAATGTAACCTTACCGAAGCTGTGACCACATGGTCCTGTCTCAGAAGGATTGGTGCTGATGTCAAAGAAGCATCGAGTAATTTCAAAATAACTCAAGTTATTTGTCTACATTTCTCTTTGTAAAAGAATATAAATCCACAATAAAACATCTTAAAATTCCTGTTAGTCTCCCAAAATCTTCCCCCACCCATCCCTTTAACCAACATATGCATTTATTGTACACCTTTTTCTTTGAAATTCCCTTTAAAAGCTCCTCTCCTTCAGCCCCATTCACCTTCTTTAGCCCCGTCCACACTCCTTGGTTTTTGTAGAGCTTTTACCACCCCTCCCCTTTCTTCCTCCAGGCGGAGAACTTTACCCTCCCCCAGCTTTCTGATTCTGGACTGTGGAAGCCTCCCAAAGTGTATCTATTCCAGGAGCACCTGGGGACAGGGGTGGGTCATGGGGTGGAGCTGCTGAAAAGGGAATCTGGGCTGGCAAATCAAACCTCAAAAGTGAGGGGGAAGGCTGGGTACACACAGGTCATGATAGTCCTATCTCATTTCCGGTCTCATGTCACTGCTGAGAAGTCCTGACTCTCAATCTGGTGGAGGAAACCTGGTATTAAATAGACTTGCTAACATTAACTTGTGAGCTCTAAGCAAAGATAGCCTAGGCAGAGTAACAGTTTGGGAAGACACACAGGGCCTTGGGAGAACCTGGGACATGTGGGGCCACAAGTGATTCTTCCCAGCTGATGTGCAGGGTCTTCTGGGGGAGTATCAGGGGATTCCTGTGCATGGCAAACAGCTCACCTGGAAGGAATATCACAGGGGCAGTGACATAATCAGATATAGGTTTCAGAAAGATCATGCTGGCCAGTGGGTGGAGAAGAGACAGGAGAGGCTTAGCCAGAAGGCCTCCCATCAGTAAGGCTGCCACTGCAAAGGGCTCCCCTTAATGCTCCGTCATCAACAACCCTAGGTAAGCGTCAGGATCTTTACATACCTTAGTTCATTATAGCTCACACAAAGGCAGCTGTCATCTCATATTACAGACGAGGAGGCTGAGGCCAATGGAGGCCAGAAGTGGCGGAGCTGGGATTTGAACGCAGGATTGGTTGAAGCAGTAGCAGCGCGGGGTGGTTCCTGATTCGCTTCAGGAGCAGGGTAGAGTGGACTAACTGGCCACGACGATGCACCGGCAGCCCCTCGGGGTTAGATGCCCCGGGGTGCCAGGCCCGCTGTTGTGGGTGAATGGCTCCAACGCCCTCCCTTCCCTCCCAGGTTCCGGCAGCTGCTGGCGGAGCAGGAACCCGAGGTGCAGAAGGTGTCCCAGCTCTTCCGCTCGGTGCTGCAGGAGGTCCTGGAGAAGATGAAGCAGGAAGAGGAGGCCCACAAGCTGACGCGCCTGTGGAGCCTGCGGCCCCGCGGCAGCCTGGCCACCTTCAAGACCCGCGCGCGCATCTCTCCCTTCGCCAGCGACATCAGGACCATCTCCGAGGACGTGGAGCGGGACACGCCGCCGCCACTGCGGTCCTGGAGCATGCCCGAATTCCGGGCGCACAAAGCCGACTGACCCCGGCCGCTTCACTGCCCAGAAGCGGAGCCGTCTGCAGGGGGAATGATAGGCCGGTGACCGGAGGGCCGGGCCCTGGAACATCCCCACCTAGGCCTGAAGAGGAAACCCAAGAGGCGGCCCCATCCCAAGACGCTGCTATAAAATGAAGCAACTCCCTGCCCCATCGTTTTCTCTGGCCACAAAGCGGAGTTAGGTGGTAGAGCGGCACCGCCCTCTCCCTCTCCTGCGCTAGTCTGCAGGAGCAGCCCCTTCCCTAACTGGCAGATTCAAGGTTTTGGACGACAGACCATTGCCCCATCCTCATCTCCTGCTTCTGTCTAAAAGGGGACAGTTGCCCTGCCTTTTTGCAAGACCTAGGTTCTCACCCCAATTTCAGGGATGTCCCATTCACTCCCCTACCCCCATCCCCAATGAGAAGTGACCTGTTGGCTGGTATCCACTCTTGCTAGTGACTGGCTGAGGTCACCACTGCAGGTGGGTCACAGCCTCATGGGCAGGCACAGCTGGAAGGGACCAGAGAGACAATTAGATCCACTCTCTTCAGCTAGTAAATGTGGAACTTGAGGCTCAGAGAGGGACACTTCTTCTGACTTTAACTGCTGCCAGCTCCTCATGAACAGTGAGATTGTTCCTGCATGAATAGTGTCTGTTCCTGAGTTTGGAATCCTGGGCTATGAAGGGACAGGTCCAAAGGCTACATCTCTACCTACCTGTGACCTGATCCATCTCTTACCTTGGCAGTGGGATGAGAATCTAAGCTGCTGTCCAAGAAGTGTAGCTAGGAGTGGAGGTAGGTTACTCATTACCCCATGCTACAGTGTCATCAAATGGGCTGTGGCCAGTCCCTAACAGCTTCTTCCAGAGGCTAAGCTCCAAGGCCTTCAGATGCTGCTCTAAAGAGCCCAGGTTTCTCAATTCCAGGGTTCCCCTTTCTGCAGCTGGTCACACCTCCTCTCTGGCTTTCTCCAGAAAGTGATGCCCGAACCCCTGACTGACCTTGAGGCAGCTGAGTGAAATGTTCTAGAAGAGCTTCCTGCAGCTTCGTTGTCCTTCCATTTTCTAACATAGTTAGGCCTTGATGACGGGCATGTGGATTACTCAATGTGTGGATCACCCATGGAAAATCTAGATGGCCAGGAGGCCTTCCCACACACTCTGGGGTTGAAGTGGGGTGTAAGGGGGATGGGTGGGGAAAGTGTCTACGCTCAACTACCAGCGCACATGCAGAAAATGCAAGTGGACCTTAATAGTAGCCTAAATAAAATGCCTGGAGGAGATATAATCAACAGGGGGGAGAAATCTGTGTATTCCCTCAGTGGGAAAAAAGTTTTTTTGAATGATTTAGTTTTGAACTTCCCTTTTGAAGTTTTTTTGGATTTTTCACTTGAATCTGGACAGAGAATCATAGGATGGTGGAAAACCTCTGATCCAACACTATCAAGATGAAAGAGTTGATTGGCTTATTAATATAATTGGTAGAAGTTGAGAATCACTTAAAATATACATCTTAAACATCTTACATATTTTATTTGAAGACAAAAAATTTCACTTGGTTGCCAAACTTTTCTTTTTTTCTTTTTTTTTTTTTTTTGAGACTGAGTCTCACTCTGTTACCCAGGCTGCAGTGCAGCGGCGTGATCTCGGCTCACCACAACCTCTGCCTCCCGGGTTCAAGTGATTCTCCTGCCTCAGCCTCCTAAGTAGCTGGGACTACAGGCACGTGCCACCACCCCGGCTAATTTTTGTATTTTTATTAGAGATAGGGTTTCACTATGTTGCCCAGACTGGTCAAACTCCTGACCTCGTGATCCACTCGCCTTGGCCTCCCAAAGTGCTGGGATTACAGGCATGAGCCACTGTGCCTGGCTGCCAAACTTTTGATGTGGGTCCAAGCTGCGCTTTTTTGTGACCTATATGTTTTGTCTGGTGGGAGTTCTACACTTAAGTTTTCTTGGTTTGCACTTTAATCATAACGATAAGAACAACTGGCATAAAAGAGTTTTGGAACAAGCAGAAGTGACCCTTGGTAAGCAGACCGCTCAGCTGGTAGGGGCAAAAGTATTGGGGGAGAATTAGAAAAAGGCCTCCACATTGTGAGCTTTCCGGGTGCCCTGGATGTGGGTCAGCAAATGCTTTAGAGAAAGTAGTTAACCTGGAGGGATATTCAAAGGAGGCTGGATAAGAGAATGTCTATTTTTCTCCTTCCCTATCACCTTACATGTATCTATTCTCCCCAAAGAGAAGGAAGACCTTAGGCTTTTAATTTGGTGTTCTTTTTTAAGTTTAAGTAACTGGCTGCCAATGAAAACCTTCCCTTCCAGCCGCAGGCATGTGGACAGAACCCACCAGCCTCCTCAGACACTCCTCAGACTACTACAGGCAATCCCAGCTGGTGGCTCTCAAATTCATGAGGGTCCAGAAGTTGTTCCTCTGGATTCAGGTTGTTCCTCTGGATTCAGGTTGTTAAAGGGACTAATGAGGTCTGCTTCCATTTCTATTTTTGAAACCTCAATCACCACAAATAAAAGAACAAAAAGTTTGAGAGTGTCCTTGTAAGTATCTGATGAGTGGCTGGTGGTATTTTGGAGGGGACAGGTTAAGTGTGTTCAAGACTACCACAGCCAGCCTGTTTGCACCCAGCTCAATACCACTAGCCACTAGAGGGTGTGGGTGGGAGGCTTGTACTACTTGGTGATTACATTTTTTTTTTTAACTTATTATGAAAATCTTCAAACACACAAAAATGTAGAGGGAAAAGTTTAAGAAGCCCCATATACCTACCATGAAAGTTTAATAGTTACTAACATTTGGCCATATTGTCTTTATTTTTGTGTGTGGAGTATTTTAAGATAAATCCCAAGATGTTGTGACAATTCACCCCTGAATACTTCAGTATGCACTACTTAGGAATAAGAACTTCTTCCTATATAACTATACTACCATTATCACTCCTAACAAAATTAACAGTAATTCTTTAATATTACCTAATGCCCTGTCCATATTCACATTTCCCTGTTCCCAAGAAATGATTCTTGCTGTTTATTCCTTTGAACAAGGATCTAATCAAGTCCCACACATTGACAAGAAAGTTGCAGTTTATTTTTGTTGTTGTTATTTTATTATATTTTATTTGCAGTTTGTTTTACAGTGGTTATATAGTATTATGTAATTCCATAATGAAGCATTGCTTAAAGATAGAGTGTTATGGAACACTCATGTTAACATGCAATAAGTTAGTGACTGAACACGAATGATAAAAATTCTGTAAATTAGCCTAATGATACTCTTTACTCAGATCATTGTTATGTTATTTGATTAAAATTCTTCCACAGTTGGAACCAAGATTCCCTCATACTTTGAAAAGTAATGTTAAAAATTGATAGTGGCCTGGGCATGGTGGCTCACACCTGTAATCCCAGCACTTTGGGAGGCCATGGGGGGGCAGGTCACATGAAGTCAGGAGTTTGAGACCAGCCTGGCCAATATGGTGAAACCCCATCTCTACTAAAAATACAAAAATTATCTGGGCATGGAGACATATGCCTGTAATCCCAGCTACTCAGGAGGCTGAGGCAGGAGAATCGCTTGAACCTGAGAGGTGGAGGTTGCAGTGAGCTGAGATGGTACCACTGCACTTCAGCTGGGCGACAGAGCCAGACTCCGTCTCAAAAAAAAAAAAAATTGATAGTGACAATATATCTAATCTGACTTTTCATTTGATGAAAATACTTGTCACATCATATGTTTTATTTACTAGGACATGCTTGCAAATAGCAACCTAAAACCTTCTCCTTTTTCTTGCCATTTAGAAACAAAACACTAACATTTATCAAAATAACTCAGAGGAAATCTTAAGAATTCCAATAGCAGATAATGAAAAAAGTTTGTCTATTTTTGATGCCATTGTTCATTACGTAGTTAAATTTCAGTCTGTGTCTTAATATTCATATGGTCTCCCAACAAAACACGTTACTTCAAAATTTATTCATAGACAAATTATTTTTAGAAAATTATTTTGATTTACCTTGACTCATTTGTTAAAAGGGGAAATTGACATCTATTTCCCTTTACAAATATTATTACATATTGCGTCAAATTAGCATTATAATATTAAGGTGCTAAAGACAAAAACAAAAATTATTTCTTTATCATATTCAAGGCAAAAATAATAATTTAAGTTTCTAAAAATGTGCAAGTTTTTATATAACTGTAAAAGGTGTTCACAAGCCAATAGAGGTTAGGAAGTATTTTCTAGAACATTTTATTATATTGCATTCCAGTTACAATTCCCTTGTTGAAACAAACACAATATTCTTAAAGGTCTGCGGTAAAACTTGGAAGTTTTCCAGCTCAGTCTCCCATCTCTGCTAGGATTTGATTCAGGGAAAATTACATTCCAGGAACAAGCTGTTCCTCTCTATGTGAACTGAGCACTGCAGCTAACTGCTTCGAAGCCACTTCTGGCACCTGCTCAGGGCCATAGGCCTCTTTAGAATCCAGGGCAAAGGGGGATACAGTTGAAGTTAGCCTCTCCTTAGTAGAAAAGAAATCAAGCCACTATGAAAAAAAAAAGGTTCCAAACTGCAAAAGGAACAGGGGAAATGTGTACTTTATCCAAATAAGCCAGCCCAATAATATTGCTGTGGACAGAAAAGGCTTTGTCATCAAGAAACTCTTTTATTAACATTTGAATGACCCTTTACAGTTTACAAAGTGCTTTCACTCATATTATCTCACTTGATCTTGACCAGGGATTGAGGTGCATTATGTTTTGTTTCAGATTGGGCATTATGTGGCTGCCTAGAACTGGAAGCCAGAGTTCCTTCCACATGCTGTCAGGACTATAGATCCTTCTGTGTTCTTGGAACAGCCCCCAACTACTCTATCACTGTACTTATCACAAAGTGATGTAAATGCACATGCTTTTGCTGTCACTTCTTCCTCCCACTTTGCTGTTCCCCCGCCTCCAGTAGTTTGTGAAATCCTTAAGTGCAGGAAGCAGGTCTTTTACTTCTGTCCCCATCTTCTGGGCACACAGTAGGTACTTTACAAATGCGCTTAACAGATAGGTGCGTAGGGACACCAACATAGAGAGCTTACCTAGGACAGAGGCAGAGTGAAGAGATGAGTGAACACTGAGCCAATTATGATACATCTGTATCATTCATTAGATTATACATTCTTTGAGGCACTACGGTGCTCATGTCTCATTTCAGTTTGTGTAACTCAAGATATGTCACTCAGACAGTAGTCAAAAACCTAAGAATGCATTCCTTTACTCATCAAATATTTAGTGAACAACTCCATGGGTAATAATTATACCCAGGGGTGTGGTTACCCATAAGCCTTCCAGCCAGATAAGTGTCTTGCTCTCTTGAAATTATTAATGATTTTTTAACAAAGGTCTCCAAATTTAATTTTGCCCTTATGTAGCTGGTCCTGATGGCACCCATAATTGGGAAGTTCAGGGTTGTTACTGACCAAACCTGAGCACAATGGAATGTGCTCTCTCTCCTCTTCCTCCTCTTTTCCTCCTTCTCTCAGTCTCTCTTCTCTTCCTCCCCTTCTCCCTCTCTTTTTTTCCATCTCTTAGCTCTGTCTTCTTCTGTGTGGTGGTTGACTCTTAATCACCTCTTTAGTGTGATCATATCCCTCCCTGCAACTAGAAAAGATGGCTGCTGGTAGTTCAGGCTGATGTGTCCCCAGTTTAGCACTCCCAACACCCATATACTAATCCCAGAGGAAGACCTTGTGGCGGAGCCTGGCGAGTTAGTCACCAAACCTGCTTTTCATTCTGCTGAACTCACAACTACAAGGCATTTCCAGCCTCCCTTTCCTTGGCAGTAGCCATGTGACCAAGTTTGGCCAATAGAATGTGAGCAGATATGAAAGCCTCTATTCCAGTTTGGCCCATTAAAAACCTTCGAAAAGTGATCCTCTGTCCTCTTTCCCCATTTGCTGGCTGAATGGAGAGGATTCTGAGACCTAAGAAGAGAGGGTAGTCACAAGATGAAAGGGGCCTGGGTCCCTGAATGACCATATGGAAGGCCATATTGGACTTATGTGAATTACAAATACACTTCTATTTGTTAAACCACTGAGATTTGAAGTTTATCTTTGCAGATGTTGGAGTAACTGATCTGTAACCAACATACACCTCGATTGCACCTACTTGGGATGTCTACCACCCTTGGACCAGTTACTATTGCTGGGGAATGAGGTACTAACAGTGACCTAGCCTGGATCATGTGCCCTTCTGGGAACCTGGGGCACCAGATCACAGCCCGACTAGGACCACGTGAAGTGAAAGGGAGATGTTGTTGCTACAAGAAAGTGGATGGGAAAATATATGAGATGCCCCTGCTGACCCCGAAATCAGCTCCCAAAGCTCTAAGAGAGCAACCTAAAATCTCAAAGGGTCAAAAGATGTACTCTGAAAATCTGAATAGCTTAATATTAAAATGACTGTTGTAATATCATCTCAGTTCTTCTAAAGACCTTAAAATTACCTTTAATCTCATATCAAGGTAATTCGCAGAAGCTTCCATCCTACTTTTATTCTTGCTTTAAAGATGACAAATAAGGATCCAAATGAAGGTCTCATGGGTGGGAAAATGAGAAAGTTTCTTTGTCTAATTGTCCGTTGCCTTATCAACCTTCTGCCCAGGTGTAGATATATACAGGAAGAAATGACAGCCACTCATTGTCCCTACTATGAAGTCAGCTCACTATTATTGCTTTCTCAGAAACTTTTCATTTTGTTTTGTTTTGTTTTTTCTCTGCCACTTCATCTTGTCTTAAAACGTTTCCTGTTTTTGTTGTTGTTTGGTTGGTTGGTTGGTTTGGTTTTTTAACCCATGAGCAGATTTTGCTCTTAGGAGGACAAAAGGAATTTAACAGTCCAGATAAAATTGTTTGAATTTTGAGGCTATTGAACATTCTGGATTATAGTTCTGATGAAATTATTCTGCCACTTACATCTTTGCAAATCATTCACTCTCTTGAGGCTCCTGTTCCTTATCTGTTAGAGAGGCATAGATACCTTTCTACTGCCCAGGCTTGTGGTGAGGTTTAAACAAGATCAAATGCTTTCCCAACTATAAAAGAACTTTCAAGTTTAAGATCTTACAGTTGTCTGTGACAGTCTTCTCTTCAATTAGTATGGGTAACTGAAAGTCAATTGAACACACTGAAGAGCACTTTTCACCTTCCTTCCTCTGGAGTGTCCAGACCTGGCTCTTTAATCATTGCCCTTGAGCCCAATTTCCCTCATCTTTTAGATCTGTGGTTCTCAAGCTTGGCTGCACATTAGATTATCTGGCACCCAGGCCACATCTCAGGCCAGTTAAATCAGAAACTTGGGATGGGACCCAGGCATCAGTTTTTCTAAAGTTTTCTAGGTAGCTTCCATTGTGCAGCCAAGGCTGAAAACTATGGTTTTAGATGATTCTTTCTGGAGAAATCAGGAAATTCTCTGTTGGCACAACTGAATCTATTTAACTCTAACACATGCACAAATGATTTCATTTCAATAGATTAATGCACTTTGGACCTATTACAATGGCCTTATGTGGTTTTATGTTAGAGATAGATGGTTGCAAAGTTGTTTATCACATAGATGTTTATCAGCTATGATGGATGTTTATCAGCTATGATCGATGTTTATCATCTCCTTAGCAGCATTCAGGAAATGCTTGAAGATGAGATGTATCTTTTTTTTTTTTTTTTTTTTTTAAGACACAGTCTCGCTCTGTTGCCCAGCCTGGAGTGGAGTGCAGTGGCACAATCTTGGCTCACTGCAACCTCTGCCTTCCAGTTTAAGTGATTCTCCTGCCTCAGCCTCCCAAATAGCTGGGGTTGCAGGCTATTTTCATATTTTTTTTTACAAATAAAATACCACCATGTGCAGCTAATTTTTGTATTTTTAGTAGAAACAGGGTTTCACCATATTGGCCAGGCTGGTCTCAAACTTCTGACCTCAGGTGATCTACCCACCTCAGTCTTCCAAAATGCTGGGATTACAGGCATGAGCCACCACGCCTGGCCAAAACGTATCTTGTCAAGAGTGCTGCAAATACCATTTTATAGCAACTAGAAGATGGAGAGGGTGATAAGATCTGAGCTTTTTTTTATAAACCTGCAAGAATACAAATTACATAGGATGAAAATTATCTGGTGTCTGTTATGGACACTATTATAAGGGGTGAGAGAGAGACAAGGAGAGAGAGAGAGAGAGAGAATGAGAAAGTTGTAATCCAGCAGGTAGAAATAGCTGTCTGGGAATGGGTTGTAGGGAACTCTTTCTTTCCTGCTTCTTGTGCCAAGTGGTAGAACTGGGAGGGAGGCAGCTGGAGCTAGTAAAGGTGAGTAGGAGGGTGCAGGTGCTGCCCTTGTCCTCAGAACAGGTAAAAGTGACATGTTTGACCGTTGGGCTTAAAGCCATCTTCAGATGCGAGGCAGTCCTGGGAATCAAGTTTGTTCTTATTTGCAGAGGTCCCGTGAAGGCCCCCTGGTGGTCATCGGCGGCTCAGCCAGAGAGTCCATTGTGCTGGCTGTGGGATCCCCATGGATCAGCGCCTGTACCAGAGCAGAGTGGGCTCTGAGTGCACCATTCTTCTCCAGCCGGAAGCAGCCTCCCTTTGCAGGTTTGCCCAGGATAGCCTTTGGCAGGACAAGAGACTTGCACCATCACATCCTCTCTCAGCTGCAGACATGGAGCACCTGCTGTGACATCTATAAACAGTGTGATCTTGGCACAGCTATTTAACTTTGCTGAGTCTCAGTTTTCTCATTTGAGTAACACAATTTCACGACACTGTGTTTGTGGAAATTAACTGATATCAAGGCATATAAAGCTCCTGGAACCAGAAGGGTGTTCAAAGGCTCCTTGCTGTGTTATGTGTGTGCTCTCATTTTCCACTTGCTCACTTGCCTCTGGGTCCTCAGTGACCTGTCCCCATGGTGTAGCCTCTGTTTCCTGAGGCTCAGCTTGGATGCCTCCCACCTAACACCACATTGCATTGCTTTCCTTCAGTTCATTTTCTCATTTGACCTCCACACTAACTCTGGGAGGTAGATGAGGAAGCAACATCCTTTCCAGTGTAGCCAGGAGCTAAGCAATTTGCCAACCATCAAACAGCAAATCACTGGCAAGAGTAGCAAGAAAATGACCCACCATTTTGGGACACCTACTATGTGAGTAAGGCACATGCTGAGCATGGTGCATGCATTATCTCATTTTATCCTCACAAACAACATGGTGAGGCAGGTATTTTTATCTCCATTTTACACGTACGGAAGCAGAGGTTTAGATGGCTGACTTTTCAAAGTTGTAAAGAGAGTAGCAGGCATAGCCAGAATTTAAACCCATTTCTCATCAGCTGTAGAGGCCTCTCTGCCTCTCTGGCAGTAACTTGAACCTAGTTCTCTTGATTCCTGGAAAACCGCTTCTTTTGCAACATGATGCTGCTCTAGGAACAATTTAGCAAATCCATAGCTACCAAAAGCACAGTGCTTGATTTCTCTTGCTTTTCCTGGAGACGTTTTTACTTAGGATAACTTACTGTCTAATGCTGAATAGCCAAAAATGTGTGCCTCTCAGGACTCAGAATTTTGATGGCCACAATCAGTTGGTCCCCAGAAAAATATCAATCCCCGCTTTGTTCTCACAGGAGAGCGCCAAAAGAGAAGTATAATTCATTTTTTCTTCCTCTTTTCTATTTTCTTAGGTGTCATTCTCTGTTATTCTGTTGGCTGTCATTTTTGTTTTTTATGGACCAGTTGATATAGACAAACCACCACTAACAACCCAGACAGCCTGAGAATGGATAATACATGTGGCTTGACTGCCTCCTGAAATATTTCAGGTCCATTTACCCTCAATGACTAACACATCTAAGAAAGAACACACACTTCTTTAGCTGAGGATGCCACCCTAACTTGACCCACATAGGAAGCAGATGTTTCCTCCTGGCCATTTGCCCACTCCATGTGACCTGGGCTTTTCACACATGATGGCTGGGTTCTGAAGGACAGAGAGTGTTCCAAGAGCAAACAGTCCAGGCAGAAGCTACAGGCCTGTTAAAAGCTGGCTATGGACGTTTTAAGACATCATTTTTGCTTTGTCCTATTAATCAAGCAAGTCACTATAGTCAGCCTACTTTTTTGGGAGGGGAATCAGACTCCAGCAGGGAATTGGAGTAGCTGATCCCTCAGCGATATTGGTTTTTTTCTCTCTTTGCTAGTTTGGTAGGATAAAAATGTTATTTTAATTACATTTATTTCATTACAAGAAAGATTGAACATGAAAAGGGATATGTATTGGCAGTTTGCATTATCATGTGAATTACCTAGTCAAATATTTTGGCTATCTCTTTCTCTAATTAATCTGTTAGGGTTTTGTCTTAGGATCTTTTGTGTTGCTATGTAGGAGCACCAGATGCTGGGTAATTTCTAAAGATAAAAAGGTTTATTTGGCTCATGATTCTGATGACTGGAAAGTTCAAGACCTGGCATCTGCATCTAGTGAGGGGCTCAGGTTGTTTCCTCTCATGATGGAAGGCAAAGGGGAGCCTGTGTGTGCAGAAATCACATGGCAAGACAGAAAGCAAGAGAAGGGAGGACAAGAGGCTAGGCTCTTTTTAACAACTAGCTTTCTCAGGAACTCAAAGAGTGAGAACTGACTCACTCCCAAGGGAGGACATTAATCTATTCATGAGGGGCCACCTGCATGACCCAAACATCTCCCATTGGGCCCCACCTTTAGCTTTGGAGATAAAATTTCAACATGAGGGTTGGAGTAAACAAACATCCAAACTATCGCAGACTGCAAATATTAAAAACATTAAATTTTGGTCTATTATATATATTGTGACTTTTTTTTCCAGTTTCAATTTACCTTTTAATTTTTAAGGTTTTTTTCTTTCTTAATCAAGACAGGATCTTGCTCTGTTACGCAGGCTGGAGAACAATGGTGTGATCCTACCGCACTGCAGCCTCAAACTCCTGGGTTCAAGTGACCATGCTGCCTCAGCCTCCTAAGTAGCTGGGACTGCAGGCATGCACCACCACACCCAGTTAATTTTTTTAAAATTTTAAAACTTTTGGTAGAGACAGGGTCTTGCTATGTTGTCCTGCCTTGGCCTCCCAAAGCACTGGGTCCTTTTAATATTTTACAGTGCTTTTTAAAAATTATCAATTATAAGCTGGGTGCAGTGGGTCACACCTGTAATCCCAGAACTTTGGGAGGCTGAGGCAGGCGGGTCACTTGAGGTCAGGAGTTTGAGACCAGCCTGGCCAACATGGTGAAACCCTGTCTCTACTAAAAAAAAAAAAATTAAAAAGTTAGCCAGGTGTGGTGGCGGATGCCTGTAATCCCAGGTACTTGGGAGGCTGAGGCAGGAGAATCGCTTGAACCCCAGAGGCAGACTTTGCAGTGAGCCAAGATTGGGCCACTGAACTCCAACCTGGGTGACAGAAGGAGACTCTGTCTCAAAAAAAAAAAAAAATTCAATTATTCCATCAGATTCCAGTTTCAAATTTTTTTTTTCAGCTTCAGTGACATGTAGTTAGCAAAAATTGTATATATTTATAGTACGCGATGAGATGTTTTAATATATGTTTAATTGTGAAATGATTAAATTAAGCCAATTAACATATTCATCACCTGACATACTTATTTTTTGTGTGTGGTGAGAACATTTAAGATCTACTCTCTTAGCAGTTTTCAAGTATACCATGCATTATTAACTACAGTCACCATGCCGTACAGTACATCTCCAGAACTTATTTATTCTGTCCAACTGAAACTTTATACCCTCTCTATTAGTCTGTTTTCATGCTGCTGATAAAGACATACCTGAGACTGGGAATAAAAAGAGGTTTAATTGGACTTATAGTTCCACATGGCTGGGGAGACCTCAGAATCATGGCGGGAGGTGAAAGGCACTTCTTACATGGCAGCAGCAAGAGAAAATGAGGAAGAAGCAAAAGCGAAAACCCCTGATAAAACCATCAGACCTCGTGAGACTTATTTACTATCATGAAAATAGCATGGGAAAGATCGGCCCCCATGATTCAATTACCTTCCCTTGGGTCCCTCCCACAATACGTGGGAATTCTGGAAGATACAATTCAAGTTGAGATTTCGGTGGGGACACAGCCAAACCATATCACCCTCTGATCAACATTTCCCCATCTCCTCCTCCCCTCCCTTCCAATCCCTGGCAACCATTCTGTCCCTCTCACTCTCAGTTCTTTTTAAGATTCTGTATATAAGCAAGATCATGCAGAATTTGTTTTTTTGGGCCTGGTCTATTTCATTTGGTATAATGTCCTCCAGGTTCTGGTTTATCCATGTCCAAATTTATCCAAATGACAGGATTTCCTTCTTTATAAGGCTGAATAGTATTCCATTGTGTATGTATGTATGTGTGTGTCTGTATAATGTGATACGTATTTTTTTCTTTATTCATTCATCTGTTGGTGGACACTTAAGTTGATTTTACATCTTGGCTAATGCAATGAACATGGTAGTACAAACATACTGATTTCATTTTTTTAAAGATATATATCCAGAAGTGGGATTGCTGGATCACATGGTAGTTCTATTTTAAATTTTTTGAGGAACCTTCCAACTGTTTGCCATAATGGCTGTACCAATTTATATTCCCACCAAGAGTGTACATAGGTTCTCCTTTCTTCACATTCTTACCAAAACTTGTTACTTTTGATCTTTTTTATAGTAGTCATTCTAACAGGTGTTAGGTGATGTCTCAGTGTGGTTTTAATTTGCATTCTCCTGATGATTAAAGATACTAAGCATTTTTTTCATATTTCTGTTTGCCATTTTCATATATCTGTTGGTCATATCGGTTGGTACGTCTTCTTTTGAGAAGTGTCTATTCAGGTCTTTGGTACATTTTTTTCTTTTTATTTTTTAATTTTTTTTTTTTGAGACAGGATCTCACTCTGTTGCCTAGGCTGGAGTGCAGTGGCACGATCATGGCTCACTGCAGCCTTGACCTCCTGGGCTCAAGTGATCCTTCCACCTCAGCCTCCCAAGTAGCTGAAACTAGAAGTGTATGCCACCACACTCAGCTAATTTTTCTCTCCATTTGTTAATTGGGTTGTTTTCTTTCTACTAAGTTGTTTGAGTTCCTTATATATTTTGGATATTAACCCCTTATTGGATGTATCATTTGCAAATATTGAGGTCTTCAATCCATCTTTAGTTTATTTTTGCATATGCTATGAGATAAGGGCCTAATTTCATTCTTCTGCATGTGGACATCCAGTGTTCTCATCATTTGTTGAAGAAATTATTCTTTCTCCATTGTGTGTTCTTGGCACCTTTGTCAAATACCAATTGACCAGAAATGCATGGATTTATGTGTTTAAGTAGACTTCCCATCCTGTACTCAGATACATATTATCTTTATTCCCAACTTATCTATGGTTTAATTTTTAGTAATTAAATCAATAATCATTTAGACTTATTTTGATATACACTGGAAGGTAATACAATTTTTCCCAATGTTTACCCAATTGTCCTCACACTATTTATTTAATAATCTATGCTTTCCCTATTGATTTAAAATGCAATCTTCGTCTTCTACTAAATTATTATATATACTTGGACCTGTTTGGAGATTTTGAAGCAAAGGTAAGAGAGATCTATGCTTTAGAAAAACGACTGATTTACAAGAGGCAGAAGCAGAATATTTGCTGCTAGTACCGTGTTAGATGTTAATCTGAGGAACAAAATACGTTGGTTGGTTTGGAAAGTTTTTTAGGGACATAGGCAGTAGTTCTGGGGTAGAGGAGCAGTGGAGGTTCATGTAGAGCAGCCATGTTCAAAAGTGTGGCCTGTGGACTTCTAGGGTCCTAAAACCCTTTCAAGGGGTCTGAGAGAGAAAAACTATTTTCATAGTAATATGTCATTTTGCTTTTTCATTGTATTGACAATGGCACTGATAATGCACAAGCAACGCTGTTTTTACTGACCAGCAATTTTCTGCTGACACCTTAGCATGAATCAAGGCAGTGATGCCAAACTGTACTACTAGTCATTGTACTCTTCAGTGCCAAACACTTGCAACAAAAACAACAACAAGCAAAAAAAGAAAAGCCAGTTTCAAGAAAATACTCTTTTTTAAAACAATTATTTTTAATTTTTGTGGGTACAAAATAGGTATATATATTTATGGGGTACATGATATGTTTTGATACAAGCATGTAATATGAAATAAGCATATCACAGAGAATGGGGTGTTTATCCCCTCAAGCATTTATCCTCTGAGTTACAAACAATCCTCCAATTACACCCTTTAAATTATTTTAAAATGTACAATTAAGTTATTATTGACTATAGTCACCCTGTTGTGCTATCAAACAGTAGGTCTTATTCATTCTATGTTTTTGCACCCATTAACCATCCCCACTTCCCCTCACCACTACCCTTCCCAGCCTCTTGTAACCATCCTTTTACTCTCTATGTCCATGAGTTCAATTGTTTTTATTTTTAGATCCCACAAATAAGTGAGAACATGCAATGTTGTCTTCCTGTGCCTGGCTTATTTCGCTTAGCATAATGATTTCCAGTTCCATCAATACGGTTGCAAATGACTGCATCTCATTCTTTTTTTATGGCTGAATAGTACTCCATTGTGAATATGTACCACATTTTTTTTATCCATTCATCTGTTGATGAACACTTAGGTTGCTTCCAAATCTTAGGTATTGTAAACAGTGCTGCAACAAACATAGGAGTGCAGATATCTCTTCGAAATACTGATTTCCTTTCTTTTGGATATATACCTAGCATTAAGATTGCTGAGATCATATGGTAGTTCAATTTTTAGCTTTTTGAGGAATCTTCAAACTGTTCCCCATAGTGGTTATACTAATTTACATTCCCACCAACAGTGTACAAGTGTTCCCTTTTCTCCACATCCTCACTAGCATTTGTTAATCCCTGTCTTTTGGATATAAGCCATTTTAACTGAGATGAGATAACATCTCACTGTAGTTATTTTATTTTATTTTATTTTTTGAAAAAGGGTCTGGTTCTGTTGCCCAGGCGGGAGTGCAGTGGCATGATCATGGCTCATTGCAGCCTCTGCCTCCTGGGCTCAAGTCATCCTTCCACCAAGTAACTGAGACTACAGATGCATGCCACCACACCCAGCTGATTTTTGTATTTTTAGTAGAGATGGGAAGATGGTAGAGTTCACCATGTTGCCCAGACTGGTCTCAAACTCCTGAGCTGAAGCCAGCTGCCTGTCTCGGCCTCCCAAAGTTCTGGGATTACAGGCATGAGCCACCATGCCCAGCCTCATTGTAGTTTGATTTGCATTTTTCTGATGATCAATGATGTTGAGCGTACTTTCAAATGCCTCTTTGCCATTTGTATGTATTTTTTTTTTGACAGTCAATCTGTCACCCAGGATGGAGTGCAGTGGCATGCTCTCGGCTCATTGCAACTTCCGCCTCCCAGGTTCAAGCGATTCTCCTGCCTCAGCTTCCCGAGTAGCTGGGACTAGAGGCATGCGCCACCACAGCCAGCTAATTTTTATATTTTTAGTAGAGAGGGGGTTTCGCCATGTTGTTCAGGCCAGTCTTGAACTCCTGACCTCAAATGATCTGCCTGCCTTGGCCTTCCTAAGTGCTGGGATTGCAGGCATGAGCCACCATGCTCGGCCTGTATGTCTTCTTTTGAGAAATGTCTATTCAGACCTTTTGTCCATTTTTTGGTCGGGTTGTTATGATTTTTTCCTATATAATTGTTGAGCTCCTTATATGTTTTAGTTATTAATCCCTTGTCAGATGGATAGTTTGCAAATATTTTCTCCCATGCTGTGAGTTTTCACTTTGTTGATTGTATCCTTTGCTCTGCAGAAGCTTTTTAACTTGATGTGATCCCATTTATTCATTTTTGCTTTTGTTGACTATGCTTATGGAGTATTGCTCAAGAAAATTTTGCCCAGACCAATGTCCTAGAGATTTTCCCCAATGTTTTCTTGTAGTAGTTTCACAGTTTGAGGTCTTAAATTTAAGTGTTTAGTCCATTTTGATTTGATATTTATATATGGTGAGAGATAGGGGTTTAGTTTCATTCTTCTGCATATGGATATCCAATTTTCCCAGCACCATTTATTGAAGAGATTGTCTTTTCCCCAGTGTATGTTCTTGATACCTTTGTCAAAAATGAGTAGGTGTGTACATTTGTTTCTGGGTTCTCTATTCTGTTCCATTGGTCTAGGTGTCTCTTTTTATGCCAGCACCATGCTGTTTTGTTTTCTATAGCTCTGTAGCATAATTTGAAGTCAGGTAATATGATTCCTCTAGTTTTGTTCTTTTTGCTCAGGATAGTTTTGGCTATTCTGGGTCTTTCGTGGTTCCATATGAATTTTAGGATTTTTTTTTCTATTTCTGTGAAGAATGTTGTTGGTATTTTAATAAGGATTGCATTGCCTCTGTAGATTGCTTTGGGCAGTATAAATGTTTTAACAATATTGATTCTTCCAATCTATAAACATGGAATATTTTTCCATTTCTTTGGTGTTCTCTTCAATTTCTTTCACCAGTGTTTTATAGTTTTCATTACAGAGATCTTTCACTTCTTTGGGTAAGTTAATTGCTAGGTATTTAATTTTATGAGTGGCTATTGTAAATGGGATTACTTTCTAATTTCTTTTTCACATTGTTCACTGTTGGCATATAGAAATGCTACTGATTTTTGTATGTTGATTTTGTATCCTGCAGCTTTATTGAATTTATTTAACAGTTCCAATAGTTTTTTGGTGGAGTCTAGGTTTTTCCACATATAAGAGATATCATCTGCAAACAAGGATAATTTGACTTCTTTTTTTCCAGTTTGGATGCCCTTTATTTTTTTTCTCTTCTCTGATTGCTTCAGCTAGGACTACCAGTACAATGTTGAATAACAGTGGTGACAGCGAACATCCTTGTCATGTTCTAGGTCTTACAGGAAAGGCTTTCAATGTTTCTCTGTTCAGTATGATACTAGCTGTGACTCTGTAGTATATGGCTTTTGTTATGTTATGTTCCTTGTATCCTCAGTTTTTTTAGGGTTTTTATAAGGATGTTAAATTTTATCAAAAGCCTTTTCAGCATCAATTGAAATGATCATATGGTTTGTATCCTTCATTCTGCTGATATGATGTGTCACATTGATTGATTTGCATATATTGAACCATCCTTGCATCCCTGGGATAAATCCCACTTGGTCATGATGAATGATCTTTCTAATGTATTGTTGAATTCAGTTTGCTACTATTTTGTTGAGGAATTTTGCATCAATATTCTTCAGAGATATTGGCCTGTAGTTTTCTTTTTCTGATGTGTCTTTATCTGGTGTGAGTATCAGGGTAATACTGGCCTTATAGAAAATGTTGAGAAGTATTACTTCATCCTCTATTTTTCAGAACAGTTTGAGTAGGATTAGTATTAGTTCCTTAAATGTTTGGTAAAATTCAGCAGTGAACCATCAAGTCCTGGGCATTTCTTTATTGAGAGATGTTTAATTACAGCTTTGATTTTCTTTTATTATTATTATTATTATTATACTTTAAGTTCTAGGGTACATGTGCACAACATGCAAGTTTGTTACATATGTATACATGTGCCATGTTGGCATGCTGCACCCATTAACTCATCATTTACATTAGGTATATCTCCTAATGCTATCCCTCCCCACTCCCCCCACCCCATGACAGGCCCCAGTGTGTGATGTTCCCCTTCCTGTGTCCATGTGTTCTCATTGTTCAATTCCCACTTATGAGTGAGAACATGCAGTGTTTGGTTTCTTGTCCTTGTGATAGTTTGCAGAGAATGATGGTTTCCAGATTCATCCATGTCCCTACAAAGGATGTGAAGTCATCCTTTTTATGGCTGCATAGTATTCCATGGTGTATATGTGCCATATTTTCTTAATCCAGTCTATCATTGTTGGACATTTGAGTTGGTTCCAAGTCTTTGCTATTGTGAATAGTGCCACAATAAACATACGTGTGCATGTGTCTTTATAGAAGCATGATTTATAATCCTTTGGGTATATACCCAGTAATGGGATGGCTGGGTCAAATGGTATTTCTAATTCTAGATCATTAAGGAATCACCACACTATCTTCCACAATGGTTGAACTAGTTTACAGTCCCACCAACAGCGTAAAAGTGTTCCTATTTCTCCACATCCTCTCTAGCACCTGTTGTTTCCCGACTTTTTAATGATCACCATTCTAACTGGTGTGAGATGGTATCTCATTGTGGTTTTGATTTGCATTTCTCTGATGGCCAGTGATGATGAGCATTTTTTCATGTGTCTGTTGGCTGCATAATGTCTTCTTTTGAGAAGTGTCTGCTCATCTCCTTCGCCCACTTTTTGATGGGATTTTTTTTTCTTGTAAATTTGTTTGAGTTCTTTGTAGATTCTGGATATTAGCCCTTTGTCAGAAGAGTAGATTGCAAAAATTTTCTCCCATTCTGTAGGTTGCCTGTTCACTCTGATGGTAGTTTCTTTTGCTGTGCAGAAGCTCTTTAGTTTAATTAGATCCCATTTGTCAATTTTGGCTTTTGTTGCCATTGCTTTTGGTGTTTTAGACATGAAGTCCTTGCCCATGCCTATGTTCTGAATGGTATTGCCTAGGTTTTCTTCTAGGGTTTTTATAGTTTTAGGTCTAACCTTTAAGTCTTTAATCCATCTTGAATTAATTTTTGTATAAGGTGTAAGGAAGGGGTCCAGTTTCAGCATTCTACATATGGCTAGCCAGTTTTCCCAGCACCATTTATTAAATAGGGAATCCTTTCCCCATTTCTTGTTTTTGTCAGGTTTGTCAAAGATCAGATGGTTGTAGATGTGTGGTATTATTTCTGAGGGCTCTGTTCTGTTCCATTGGTCTATATCTCTGTTTTGGTACCAGTACCATGCTGTTTTGGTTACTATACCTTGTAGTATAGTTTGAAGTCAGGTAGTGTGGTGCCTCCAGCTTTGTTCTTTTGACTTAGGATTGTCTTGGCAATGTGGGCTCTTTTTTGGTTCCATATGAACTTTAAAGTAGTTTTTTCTAATTCTGTGAAGAAAGTCATTGGTAGCTTGATGGGGATGGCATTGAATCTATAAATTACCTTCGG
Source organism: Pongo pygmaeus (assembly GCF_028885625.2). Classification (NCBI taxonomy): domain Eukaryota; kingdom Metazoa; phylum Chordata; class Mammalia; order Primates; family Hominidae; genus Pongo; species Pongo pygmaeus. The sequence continues at coordinate 37,932,663 of NC_072373.2, forward strand.
CAGTATAGCCATTTTCACAATATTGATTCTTCCTATCCATGAGCATGGAATGTTCTTCCATTTGTTTGTATCCTCTTTTATTTCGTTGAGCAGTGGTTTGTAGTTCTCCTTGAAGAGGTCCTTCACATCCCTTGTAAGTTGGATTCCTAGGTATTTTATTCTCTTTGAAGCAATTGTGAATGCGAGTTCACTCATGATTTGGCTCTCTGTTTGTCTACTATTGGTGTATAAGAATGCTTGTGATTTTTGCACATTGATTTTGTATCCTGAGACTTTGCTGAAGTTGCTTATCAGCTTAAGGAGATTTTGGGCTGAGACGTTGGGGTTTTCTAAATATACAATCATGTCATCTGCAAACAGGGACAATTTGACTTCCTCTTTTCCTAATTGACTACCCTTTATTTCTTTCTCCTGCCTGATTGCCCTGGCCAGAACTTCCAACACTATGTTGAATAGGAGTGGTGAGAGAGGGCATCCCTGTCTTGTGCCAGTTTTCAAAGGGAATGCTTCCAGTTTTTGCCCATTCAGTATGATATTGGCTGTGGGTTTGTCATAAATAGCTCTCATTATTTTGAGGTACTTCCCATCAATACCTAATTTATTGAGAGTTTTTAGCATGAAGGGCTGTTGAATTTTGTCAAAGGCCTTTCCTGCATCTATTGAGATAATCATGTGGTTTTTGTCTTTGGTTCTGTTTATACACTAGATTATGTTTATTGATTTGTGTATGTTGAACCAACCTTGCATCCCAGGGATGAAGCCCACTTGATCGTGGTGGATAAGCTTTTTGATGTGCTGCTGGATTCGGTTTGCCAGTATTTCATTGAGGATTTTTGCATCAATGTTCATCAGGGATGTTGGTCCAAAATTCTCTTTTTTTGTTGTGTCTCTGTCAGGCTTTGGTATCAGGATGATGCTGGCCTCATAAAATGAGTTAGGGAGGATTCCCTCTTTGTCTATTGATTGGAATAGTTTCAGAAGTAATGGTACCAGCTCCTCCTTGTACCTCTGGTAGAATTCAGCTGTGACTCCATCTTGGTTGGTAGGCTATAAATTATTGCCTCAATTTCAGAGCCTGTTATTGGTCTATTCAGGGATTCAACTTCTTCCTGGTTTAGTCTTGGGAGGGTGTATGTGTCCAGGAATTTATCCATTTCTTCTAGATTTTCTAGTTTATTTGCATAGAGGTGTTTATAGTATTCTCTGACGCTAGTTTGTATTTCTGTGTGATCGGTGGTGATAATCCCCTTTATCATTTTTTATTGCATCTATTTGATTCTTCTCTCTTTTCTTCTTTATTAGTCTTGCTAGCGGTCTATCAATTTTGTTGATCTTTTCAAAAAACCAGCTCCTGGATTCATTGATTTTTTGAACGGTTCTTTGGTCTCTATCTCCTTCAGTTCTGCTCTGATCTTAGTTATTTCTTGCCTTCTGCTAGCTTTTGAACGTGTTCGCTCTTGCTTCTCTAGTCCTTTTAATTGTGATGTTAGGGTGTCAATTGCAGATCTTTCCTGCTTTCTCTTGTGGGCATTTAGTGCTATAAGTTTCCCTCTACACACTGCTTTAAATGTGTCCCAGAGATTCTCATATGTTGTGTCTTTGTTCTCATTGGTTTCAAAGAACATCTTTATTTCTGCCTTCATTTCATTGTGTACCCAGTAGTCATTCAGGAGTAGGTTGTTCAGTTTCCATGTAGTTGAGTGGTTTTGAGTGAGTTTCTTAATCCTGAGTTCTAGTTTGATTGCACTGTGGTCTGAGAGACAGTGTTATAATTTCTGTTCTTTTACATTTGCTGAGGAGTGCTTTACTTCCAACTATGTGGTCAGTTTTGGAATAAGTGTGATGTGGTGCTGAGAAGAATGTATATTCTGTTGATTTGGGGTGGAGAGTTCTGTAGATGTCTATTAGGTCCACTTGGTGCAGAGCTGAGTTCAATTCCTGGGTATCCTTGTTAACTTTCTGTCTTGTTGATCTGTCTAATGTTGACTGTGGGGTGTTAAAGTCTCCCATTATTATTGTGTGGGAGTCTAAGTCTCTTTGTAGGTCACTCAGGACTTGCTTTATGAATCTGGGTGCTCCTGTATTGGATGCATATATATTTAGGATAGTTAGCTCTTCTTGTTGAATTGATCCCTTTACCATTATGTAATGGCCTTCTTTGTCTCTTTTGATCTTTGTTGGTTTAAAGTCTGTTTTATCAGAGACTAGGATTGCAACCCCTGCCTTTTTTGTTTTCCATTTGCTTAGTAGATCTTCCTCCATCCCTTTATTTTGAGCCTATGTGTGTCTCTGCACGTGAGATGGGTCTCCTGAATACAGCACACTGATGGGTCTTGACTCTATCCAATTTGCCAGTCTGTGTCTTTTAATTGGAGCATTTAGCCCATTTACATTTAAGGTTAATATTGTTATGTGTGGATTTGATCCTGTCATTATGTTGTTAGCTGGTTATTTTGCTCATTAGTTGATTCAGTTTCTTCCTAGCCTCGATGGTCTTTACAATTTGGCATGCTTTTGTAGTGGCTGGTACTGGTTGTTCCTTTCCATGTTTAGTGCTTCCTTCAGGAGCTCTTTTAGGGCCGGCCTGGTGGTGACAAAATCTCTCAGCATTTGTTTGTCTGTAAAAGTTTTTATTTCTCCTTCACTTATGAAGCTTAGTTTGGCCAGATATGAAATTCTGGGTTGAAAATTCTTTCCTTTAAGAATGTTGAATGTTGGCCCCCATTCTCTTCTGGCTTGTAGAGTTTCTGCCGAGAGATCCACTGTTAGTCTGATGGGCTTCCCTTTGTGGGTAACCCAACCTTTCTCTCTGGCTGCCCTTAACATCTTTTCCTTCATTTCAACTTTGGTGAATCTGACAATTATGTGTCTTGGAGTTGCTCTTCTCGAGGAGTATCTTTGTGGTGTTCTCTGTATTTCCTGAATTTGAATGTTGGCCTGCCTTGCTAGGTTGGGGAAGTTCTCCTGGATAATATCCTGCAGAGTGTTTTCCAGCTTGGTTCCATTCTCCCCATCACTTTCAGGTACACCAATCAGATGTAGATTTGGTCTTTTCATATAGTCCCATATTTCTTGGAGGCTTTGTTTGTTTCTTTTTACTCTTTTTTCTCTATACTTCTCTTTTTGCTTCATTTCACTAATTTGATCTTCAATCACTGATACCCTTTCTTCCAGTTGATCGAATCAGCTACTGAAGCTTGTGCATTCGTCACGTAGTTCTCGTGCCATGTTTTTCAGCTCCATCAGGTCATTTAAGGACTTCTCTACATTGGTTATTCTAGTTAGCCATTCATCTAATCTCTTTTTGAGGTTTTTAGGTTCTTTGTGATGGTTTCAAACTTCCTCCTTTAGCTTGGAGAAGTTTGATCTTCTGAAGCCTTCTTCTCTCAACTCATCAAAGTCATTCTCCATCCAGGTTTGTTCCATTGCTGGTGAGGAGCTGCGTTCCTTTGGAGGGGGAGAGGCGCTCTGATTTTTAGAATTTTCAGCTTTTCTGCTCTGCTTTTTCCCCATCTTTGTGGCTTTATCTACCTTTGGTCTTTGATGATGGTGACGTACAGATGCAGTTTTGGTGTGGATGCCCTTCCTGTTTGTTAGTGTTCCTTCTAACAGTCAGGACCCTCAGCTGCAGGTCTGTTGGAGTTTGCTGGAGGTCCACTCTAGACGCTGTTTGCCTGGGTATCAGCAGCGGAGGCTGCAGAACAGCGAATATTGCTGAACAGCAAATGTTGCTGCCTGATCATTCCTCTGGAAGCTTTGTCTCCGAGGGGTACCCGGCCATGTGAGGTTTCAGTCTGCCCCTACTGGAGGGTGCCTCCCAGTTAGGCTACTCTGGGGTCAGAGACCCACTTGAGGGGGTAGTCTGTCCATTCTCAGATCTCAAACTCCATGCTGGGAGAACCACTACTCACTTCAAAGCTGTCAGACAGGGACATTTAAGTCTGCAGAGGTTTCTGCTGCCTTTTATTTGGCTATGCCCTGCCCCCAGAGGCAGAGTCTACAGAGGCAGGCAGGCCTTCTTGAGCTGTGGTGGGCTTCATCCAGTTCAAGCTTCCTGGCCGCTTTGTTTACCTACTCAAGCCTCAGCAATGGCGGGCGCCCCTCCCCCAGCCTCACTGCTGCCTTGCAGTTTTATCTCAGACTGCTGTGCTAGCAATGAGTGAGGCTCCGTGGGCGTAGGACCCTCTGAGCCAGGCATGGGATATAATCTCCTGGTGTGCAGTTTGCTAAGACCATTGGAAAAGCACAGTATTAGGGTGGGAGTGACCCGATTTTCCAGGTGCCGTCCGTCACCACTTCCCTTGGCTAGGAAAGGGAATTCCCTGACCCTTTGCACTTCCCAGGTGAGGCAATGCCTCACCCTGCTTCGGCTCATGCTCGGTGGGCTGCACCCACTGTCCTGCCCCCACTGTCCAACAAGCCCCAGTGAGATGAACCCAGTACCTCAGTTGGAAATGCAGAAATCACCTGTCTTCTGCGTCGCTCACGCTGGGAGCTGTAGACTGGAGCTGTTCTTGTTCAGCCATCTTGGAACCCACCCGATTTTCTTACTTATTATTGGTCTGTTCAGGTTTTGGATTTCTTCGTGGTTCAATCTTGGTAGGTTGTATTTGTCTAGGAATTTGTCTCTGTCTTCTAGATTTTCCAATTTATTGCCATATGGTTATTCATAGTAAGTCATTAATGATCTTTTGAATTTTTGCAATATCAGTTGTAATGTCTCCTTTTTTGTTTTTGATTTTATTTTTATCTTCTCTGCTTTCTTCTTAGGTAATCTGGTTAAAGGTTTGTCAATTTGGTTTAACTTTTCTTTCTTTTTTTTTTTTTTTTCTGAGACTAAGTCTCACTCTTGTCCCACAGGCTGGAGTGCAATGGCACGATCTCGGCTCACTGCAACCTCCGCCTCCTGGGTTCAAACGATTCTCCTGCCTCAGCCTCCTGAGTAGCTGGGATTACAGGCACCTGCCACCATGCCCAGCTAATTTTTTTTGTATTTTTAGTAGAGACAGGGTTTCACCATGTTGGCCAGGCTGGTCTCGAACTCCTGACCTCAGGTGATCCACCCGCCTTGGTCTCCCAAAGTATTGGGATTGCAGGCATGAGCCACCATGCCTAGCCTGGTTTAACTTTTCAAAACAACAATATTTTGTTTGATTGATCTTTTGGGTTATTTCAATTTTATTTCTTTCTGCTCTGATCTTTATTATTTCTTTTCTTCTACTAATTTTAGGTTTGGTTTGCTCTTGCTCTTCTAGTTTTTTTTTTTTTATTTTCTTAGCCTCCCTCACCCCCTGCCACCTTCTGGTTCTTTAAGATGCATTATCAGATTGTTTATTTGAAGTTTCCCCAAAGTGCTGGGTGGCTCACACTTGTAATCCCAGCAGTTTGGGAGGCCAAGGTGGGCAGGTCACTTGAGCTCAGGAGTTTGAGACCAGCCTTGGAAACATGGCAAAGCCCTATCTCTACAAAAAATTAGCCGGGTGTGATGGCACACACCTGTAGTCCCAGCTCCTTGAGGGGCCTGAAGTGGGAGGATCACCTGAGCCTGGAAGGTCTCAGCTGCAGTGAGCTGTGATTGTGCCACTGCACTCCTGCCTGGGTGACAAGTGACAGAGTGAGACTCTGTCTCAAAAAAAAAAGAAAAGAAAAGAAAGAAAGAAAAGAAGAAAAGAAAGGAAAGAAAGAGAGAGAGAAAGAAAGAAAAGAAAGGAAGGGAAAGTCTTCCTCTTTTTTGATGTAGACACTTGTAGCTATAAATTCCCTCTTAGTACTGCTTTTGCTGTATCCTATGTTTTGGTATGTGTGTTTCCATAATCATTTGTTTCAAGAAGCTTTTCAATTTCCTTCTAAATTTCTTCATTGACCCACTGGTCATTCAGGAGCATATTGTTTAATTTCCATGTGTTTGCTTAGTTTCCAAGATTCCTCATGTTATTAATTTCTAGTTTTATTCCATTGTGGTCAGAGAAGATGCTTAAATTTTTTTGAATGTTTTAAGACTTGTTTCATAACCTAACATATGGTCTATCCTTGAGAATAATCATGTGTTGAGGAAAAGTATGTGTATTCTGCAGCTGTTGGATGAAATGTTCTGTAAATATCTATTAGATCCATTTGGTCTACAGTGTAGATTAAGTCTGATGTTTCTTTGTTGATTTTCTGTCTAGAAGATCTGTCCAATGCTGAAAGTGGGGTGCTGAAGTCTCCAGCTATTATCGTATCAAGGCCTATCTCTCTCTTTAGCTCCAATAATATTGGCTTTATATATGTGGGTGATCCAGTGTTGGGTGCATATATATTTAAAATTGTTATATTCTCTTGCTGAATTGACCCCTTTATCATTATATAGAGACCTTCTTTGCCTCTTCTTATAGTTTTGGTCTTGAAATCTATTTGTTTGATGTAAGTATACCGACTCCTGCTCTTTTTTGGTTTCCATTGGCATGGAATATCTTTTTCCATCCCTTTATTTTCAGTTTATGTGGGTCTTTATAGGTGAAGTGTGTTTCTTATAGAAATAAATCAATGGGTCTTGTTTATTCATCTATTCAGCCACTCTATGCCTTTGACTTGGGAGTTTAGTCCATTTACATTCGATATTATTATTGATAAGTAAGGACTTACTCCTGCCATTTTGTTACTTGTTTTCTGGTTGTTTTGTGTTTTTTTTTCTTCCTTCTTTTTTATTTTTCTCTTTTTAAGGCTAGTCAATCTTTCTTCTTTCCTTCTTGTCTTCCTTTAGTTATGATGGTTTTCTTTGGTGATATGATTTAGTTTCTTTTTATTTTTTGTGTCTCTATTGTATGTTTTTGGTTTGAGGTTACCATGAGGCTTGCTAATACTATCTTATGACCCATCATTTTAACCTGATAACAAGTTAACACTATTTGCATAAAGAAACAATCAAAAAGAAAGTGAATAAAAACTCTAGGCCTTAACTTCATCCCCTTGCTTTTTAACTTTTTATTGTCTCTATTTATATCTTATTTTACCAACTATGTCTTGAAAAGTTGTTGCAGTTATTTTTGATGGGCTCATCTTTTTTTTTCAGACTGAGTCTCACTCTGTTGCCCAGGCTGGAGTGCAGTGGTACAATCTCTGCTCACTGCAACCTCCACCTCCCAGGTTCAAGTGATTCTCCTGCCTCATCTTCCTGAGTGGCAGGAATTTATTTGCACTTCCCAGGTGAGTTTTTAGAGATGGGGTTTTGCCATGTTGGCCAGGCTGGTCTTGAACTCCCGACCTCAAGTGATCCGCCCACCTCAGCCTCCCAAACTGCTGGGATTACAGGTGTGAGCCACTGACTGCACCCAGCCTGGTTCATCATTTAGTCTTTCTACTTAGGATGAGTAGTTTACACACCACAGTTACAGTGTAATAATATTCTGTGTACCATTACTGGTGAGTTTTGTACCTTTGGGTGATCACTTATTGCTCATTAATATCCTGAATGAAGTACTCCCTTTAGCATTTCTTGTAGAACAGGTATGGTGTTGATGAAATCACTCAGCTTTTGTTTGTCTGGGAAAGTCTTTATTTCTCCTTCATGCTTGAAGAATGTTTTTGCTGCATATACTATTCTAGGATAAAAGATTTTTTCCTTCATCACTTCAAATATGTCATGCCAAATATGTCACGGCCACTGAAAAATCTGCTGCTAATGTATTGGAGCTCCAATGTATACTATCTGTTTCTTTTCTCTTGCTGCTTTTAGAGTCCCTTCTTTATCTTTGACCTTTAGGAGTTTAATTATTAAATGCCTTGAGATGGCATTCTTTGGGTTAAATCTGCTTGGTGTTCTATAACCTTCTTGTACTTGGATATTGATATCTTTCTCTAGGTTTGGGGAGTTCTCTGTTATTATCCCTTTTGAATAAACTTTCTACCCCAATCTCTTCTCTACTTTCTCTTTGAGGCCAATAACACTTAGATTTGCCCTTTTTAAGCTATTTGCTATATCCTGTAGGTGTGTTTTTATTTTTTCTTTTGTCTCTTCTGTGTATTTTCAAATAAACTGTCTTCCAGCTCACCAATTCTTTCTTCTGCTTGATCAATGCTGCTAAAGGGCTCTGATGAATTTTTCAGTATGCCAACTGCATTTTTTTTTTCAGCCAGAGTTTCGCTGTTGTTACCCAGGCAGGAGTGCAATGGCGTGACCTTGGCTCACTGCAACCTCTGTCTCCCGGGTTCAAGCTATTCTCTTGCCTCAGCCTCCCAAGTAGCTGGGATTACAGGTGCCCACCACCACACCCAGCTAATTTTTGTATTTTAGTAGAGATGGGGTTTCACCATGTTGGCCAGGCTGGTCTCGAACTCCTGACCTCAGGTGATCTGCCCACCTCGGCCTCCCAAAGTGCTGGGATCACAGGTGTGAGCCATCTCGCTCGGCTGCCAACTGCATTTTTCAGCTCAAGAATTTCTGCTTGATTTTTTTAAATTAGTCTTTTTTAAAAAATTTATCTGATAGAATTCTGAATTTCTTCTGTGTGTTATCTTAAATTTCTTAGAGTTTCCTCAACACAGCTATTTTAAATTCTCCATCTGAAAGGTCACATATCTCTTTCTCCAGGATTGGTACCTGGTACCTTATTTAGTTCGTTTGGTGAGGTCATGTTTTCCTAGATGGTGATAATGCTAGTAGATGTTCTTCAGTGTCTGGGCATTGAAGAGTTATTTATTGTAGTCTTCACTGCCTGGGCTTATTTGTATCTATCCTTCCTGGGAAGGCTTTCCAGATATTTGAAAGGACCTGGGTGTTGTGATCTAAGCTGCATTTGCTTTAGGGAGCACCCCAAGCCCAGTAATGCTGTGGTTCTTGAAGACTCATGATGGTCTTGGACAAGATCTGGGAGAATTCTCTTGTTTACCGGGAGAGACTCTTGTTCTCTTCCTTTACTTTCTCCCAGAGTATTTCTCTTTGTTCTGAGCCACCTAAAGCTGGGAGTGGAGTGACACAAGCATCCCTGTGGCCACCACCACCATGACTGCACCACCACTATGACTACTGACCTGAAGCCAGCACAGCACTTGGTCTTGCCCAAGGTCAGCTGTAAGCACTCCCTGGCTACTGCCTATGTTCGCTCAAGGCCCTAGGGCTGTACAATCAGCAGGTGGCACAGCCAGCCAGGCCTGTCTCCTTTCCTTTGGGGCAGCAAGGTCCTGCAGGCCCTGGATGAGTCCAGAGGTGCCAACCAAGAGTCAGGGACTAGAGTCAAAAATCTTAGAAGTCTACCTGGTGTTATATTGTACTGTGGCTGAGCTGGCACTCAAATCACAAGACAGTCCTTCCCACTCTTCTCTCCTCTCCAAAGGCAAAGGAGCATCACCCTGTAGCCACCGCCACCCCGGGCCATGAAGCGTACTGCTGGACTATGTCTGATGTTCTCTTAAAGACCAAAGGCTCTTAAGTCAGCTTGTGGTGAATGCTGCCTGGCCTGGGACTCAACCTTTACGGCAGTGGGCTCCCCTCTGGCCCACGGCATGTCCAGAAATACCATCCAAGAGTCAAGTCCTAGAATTAGGGTTTCCATGAGTCCACTTGATGCTCTATCCCCTGTGGCCATGCTGGTGCCTAAGGTGCAAAACAAAGACCCCTTAATTTTTCCCTCTGCTTTTCTCAAGCAGAAGGAGTTTTGCCTCATAGCCATCACAGCTGGTAATATGCTGAGTCTCCCCTGAAGCCAGCAAGTCTCAGAGGCTCACCAAGGCCCTCAATGTAGTACCTGGGTATCGCTGCTTGTTATTCAGGGGCCAAGGGCTCTTCAGTTAGAAAATGATGAATACTGCAAGGACTGGGTTCTTTCCTTCAAGGCAGCAGGTTCCCTTTTGGACCAAGGTGTGTCTAGAAATGTTGCCTAGGAGCTAGGGCCTGCATCAGGGGCCTCATGACTCTGACTGGTGCCCTATCCTGCTGTGGCTGAGCTGGTACATCCAAGATGCAAGACAAAGTCCTGCCCACTCTTCCCTCTCCTCTTCTAAAGCAGAAGGAAGGGGTCCCTTTTGGAGTGTGAGCTGTGCAGCCTGGGACTAGGGGATGGATAATGCCAGCCCTCCCTTAGCCACCCTAGCTGGTGTCTCAGTAGGTTGCATGGTGCCCCAGTCCATTGTCTCTGGGCCCAGTTCGGCACTAGGACTCGCCTAAGAGTTGCAGTCCTTATGGCTTACACTGTCTTTCAAGTTTACTTGGAGACACAGAGCACTGTAGCCCTCAGTGGTGAGGTTTGCAGGAACTCAAGTTCCAACCACTGTGATCTGTGATTCCCCTTTGGCTAGGGCTGGTTTAAATGTTTCCACCATGGGCAGGTGTCACTGAGTCTGGTCCGGTTTTCCTTTCTGCTCTACCAGGACAGCACTGAGTTCACTGCCTCACAATTGCTGTGTTCTCCCTCCCCTAGGGCCCAGAGCAGCTCTCTGCACCATGCCACTGCTGCCAGTGGTGGGGAAGGGGTGGTGTCAGCAATTCAGGACTGTTTTTTCTATCTCTTCAGTGCCACTTTCAGCGATATGGAGTTAAAACCAGGTACTATGAGTGTTCACCTGATTTTTGGTTCTTATGACGGTGCTCTTTTCTGTGTAGATAGTTGTAAAATTGGGCTCCTTGTGGTGGGGATGATTGGTGAAGCCTTCTATTCTGCCATCTTGCTCTGCCTCTCAAGAAAAATACTCTTGGTGAGTCAGTAAAAAGTAGTAATTTTATTAAATCTCAATCCTTGAGTATACATCTTTGTAATATTCTCTGACAAAATGGGAAGTGTGTATAAAGTACGTCTGCATGCCAAAGTACAGTTGTTTCTCAAGGAAAATTACTCAAACTGATTGACTTGCAAGCTGAAATAGCTGTTTTTCTCAGAGACCACCATTTTTATTTGAAGGAAAAACTGACAGAGAAATATGGTTATCCAGATGAGTATTTGGCAGACATTTTCTCTAAAATGAATGAAATGAGCTTGTCATTTAAGAAAAACGTCTGACTGTATTTGTTGCCAATGATAAAACTCAAGAAAAAAATAATTTTGGAAAACACATCCGTAACTCTCATTTCCTTCTTCTTACATCATGAGTTTGACATTTTTCCAATACTTAATGACTTTTCTGAAAATACTGGTAGTGATACTGGTATACAATTTTCATATTGTATATTTAAATGAGTTAATTTTTGGAAGATCTGTATAACTCGGCAGACCAGTATTTTTCAGATTGTCCAATGCATGATGTTACAAAATCATGCATGGGTAAAAGAGCCAAATATAGTGCATGACAGTCCAATGAATTTTAATGTAACAAAGTATGAAAATCATTGATATAATTTCAGATTCCAACTAACTTCTTTTTGCAACTAACTTCTTTTTCTACCTCTGAACTGTGGGCAATTTAAAAAAAATGTAGTAAAATATACCTAACTTAAAATTTACCATTTTAATCATTTTAAGTGTACAGTACAGTGGCATTAAGTATATTCATATTGGTGATTAAACCATCACCACTGTCCATTTCCAAAGGTTTTTCATCATTCCAAAGAGAAACTCTACCTATTAAACAATGTCCCATTACCCTCCCCTGAGTCCCTGGTAACTTGTATTATACTTTCCTTCTATATGCATTCTAGGTACCTTATATAGGTAGAAGACTATATTTGTCCTTTGTGTCTGGATTATTTCACTTAGTATAATGTTTTCAAGGTTCATCCATATTGTAGCATGTGTCAGAATTTCACTCCTTTTTATGACTGAATTATATTCCATTGTATACATATACCACATTTTGTTTATCCATTCATGTGTGATGGATATTTGAATAGTTTTCATCTTTGGCTATTGTGAATAATGCTGGTATGAACATTGATGTGCAGGTATCCGAGTCTGTTTTCAATTATTCTGGGTATATACCTAGCAGTGAAATTGCTGAATCATATGGAAGTTCTGTTTTTTGTTTTGTTTTGTTTTGAGACAGAGTCTCACTCTGTCACCCAGGCTGGAGTGCAGGGGCGCGATCTCAGCTCACTGCAACTTCCACCTCCTCTCCTGCCTCGGCCTTCCGAATAGCTGGGATTTACAAGCGTGTGCCACCACACCCAGCTAATTTTTGTATTTTTAGTAGAGACGAGGTTTCATCATGTTGGCCAGGCTGGTCTCGAGCTCCTGACCTCAGGTGATCTGCTCACCTCGGCCTCCCAAAAATCACTGGGATTATAGGCATGAGCCACCATGCCCAGCCTAACTTTTTAAGGAACCACTATGTTTTCCACAGTGGTTGCACCATTTTATTATACATTCCTACCAAGAATGCAGCAGAATTTCAATTTCTCCACATCCTCAACATTTTTTAAAAATTGTTTTGATAATAGTCATTCTAATGGCTGTGTACAAAGCTATATCTCATTGTAGTTTTTTTAGTTTTCATGGTTTTTTATTTGCATTTTCTTAATGATTAGTGATGTTGTTCATCTTTTCATGAGCTTATTGGTCAACTGTATGTCTTTTTTGTAGAAATGTCTATTGAAGTCTTTAGCCAATTTTTAAATTTGGGTTTTTTGTTTTTGTTGTTGAATGTTAGGAGTTCTTTATGCTATATTCTGGATATTTATCCCTTTTCAGGATATGTGACTTACAAATATTTTCTCCCTATTCTGTGGGTTATATTTTTACTCTGTTGATAGTGTTCTTTGATGCACAAAAGTTTAAATTTTTTGTTTTTTCTTGTTGCCTGTGCTTTTGGGGTCATATTCAAGAATTCATTGCCAAATCCAATGTCATTAAGATTTCCCCCTATGTTTTCTTCTAAGAATTGCATAGTTTAATCTCTTATGTTTAGGTCTTTGATCCATTAGTTAATTTTTGTGTACAGTGCTGTGTAAGGGTCTAACTTCATTCTTTTGTGTGTGGATATCCAGTTTTCTCAGCACCATTTATTGAAAAGACTGTCCTTTCTCCACTGTCTGATCTTGTCACCCTTGTTGAAAATTACTTGGCCGTATATGTAAGTGTTTATTTCAGGACTGTCTATTCTATTCCATTGGGCTATACAGTATTTTACACCAGCACTATACTGTTTTGATTACTGTAGCTTTGTAATAAGTTTTGAAATCAAAAAGTGAGTCTTCTAACTTTATTATTCTTTTCCACGACTGTTTTGGCAATTTGGGGTCTCTTGATATTCCACGTGAATTTTAGCATGGATTTTTACATTTCTGCAAAAAAAAGTCATTGGAATTTCAATAAAGATTGTATTGAATCTATAGAGTACTTTGGGTAGTACTGACATCTTTTAACAGTATTAAGTCTCCCAATCCATGAACATGGGGTGGTTTTTCATTTATTTGTGTCCTCTTTAATTTCTCACAGCAATACTTACAGTTCTCAATGTACACATCTTGTACCTTCTTGGTTAATTCCTAAGTATCTTATTCTTTTCAATGCTATTGTAAATGGAATTTTCTTAATTTCCTTTTCAGATTGTTCATTGTTATTGTATAGAAACACCAGTGATTTTTTGAGTGTTGATTTTGTATTCTGCCTTTTTGCTGACTTTGTGCTAACAATTTTGTGGAATCTTCATGGTTTTCTAAATATAAGATCATGTCATCTGTCAGCAGAGATAATTTTACTTTCCTTTCCAATTTGGACATCTTTCCAACTAACATTTAAGAAACTACAACCAGTTGAGTTTTGATGTAGTGCAAAGAAGACTATTCATGATAATTGTAAAAAGCCATTACAATACAACCTTCCCTTTTCCAGCTACATAACTGATCTGTGTGAGGCTGGATTTTCTTTATGTAGTTCAATTAAAACAACATGTTGCAACAGTTGAATGCAGAAGCCAATGTAAGAAGCCATATATATCAGTTTTCTATTACTGTGTAACAAATTATCACTTTAGCAGCTTAAGACAACACTCACTTATTATATCAGTTTTCCATGGGTTGGGAGTCTAGGTTCAGACGAGCTCCTCAGGGTTTTTTCTCAGGGTCTCACAACGCTAAAATCAAGGAGTTGGCCAGGGCTGCAATCTCATCTAAGGCTCAGATCCTTATCCAAGCTCACTGGTTGCAGGCAGAATTCAGTGTCTTCTAGCACTGAAGGCCTTATTTAATGGCTAGCTGTTGACTAAGAACTGCTCTAAGAAACTCGAGGTCATCCACAGGTCCTTGCCACATGGTCCTCTCACAACATGGTCACTTATTTCTTCAAAGCCAGCAGGGAAATCTCCCTCCAGTCAGCTATGATAGAGTCGTATATAACATAATACGATTATGGGAGTCACTATATCATCCCTTTTGCCATATTCTTTTGGCTAGAAGCAAGGCACAGATTTTCCTGCACTCACAAAACTCACTGGTAACACCTTAAGGTGTTTGTACCACTCCAGATGTTAGATTTGCAAAGTGTAAAACAATGCTACTGTTTGTTTTGTTGTTGTTGTTGTTGTTTTTGAGACAGGGTCTCACTCCATGTCCCAGGCTGGAATGCAGTGGTACGATCATGGCTCACTGCAGCCTCGATCCCCTAGGCTCAGGTGATCCTCCTATCTTAGCCTCCCAGGTAGCTGGGACTACAGGCACGTGCTACCACACCTGTCTAATTTTTTTGTATTTTTAGTAGAGATGGGGTTTCACCATGTTGCCTAGGCTGGTCTCAAAACTAAAGCAATCTGCACACTTCAGCCTCCCAAAGTGTTGAGATTACAAGTGTGAGCCACCACACCTGGCCTAATTATTATTTCATAAACATGTATTATTTATGCTAATATATCAGTTTCTAATTGTTATTTTTTTGAATGTTAGAAATTTCTTTATTACTTATTCTTATTAAGTGCCAGCTTAATACTGCAGAAAATTTCAAATCACCCTTGATAACCCACTTTCTTTGCTCCCACCCGAATTCTTGATCAAGTTTTTCAAGTAAAGACATGCTCTTCTCTCTTCTGTATAAAACTTTATGAAATAAAGGCAAAAGATTGTGTATATCTTGCTGGAAAATGCTGCTCAGGGCTCTGGAGACAGTGGCTGCCTGGGCTCCCTTCACTGTCCAGGTCCTGAAAGATTCTTGTTCATGAACTGTCTCTTCACAAAGCAAATCCACCACGTGCTGGGTTTATCATTCCGCGGGTTGAAAACTTGCTCACAAAGTCTCAGACCAGTCT
Source organism: Pongo pygmaeus (assembly GCF_028885625.2). Taxonomy (NCBI): domain Eukaryota; kingdom Metazoa; phylum Chordata; class Mammalia; order Primates; family Hominidae; genus Pongo; species Pongo pygmaeus. Next base: position 37,947,804 of record NC_072373.2, read on the forward strand.
CTTGCCTTAGCTGTTGTAAACAGGCTCTCATCACTTCATCTTCCTGTTTGTTTGCAGGTTTGGCATAAATTGCATTAAGTGGAAAACCAGGCTCTCCAGGAATGGGAAAATTAGTGATTCCCTGTGTATACATTTCTTTCTCACCTTGGCTTCTGGAATTACACTTTTGGAGTTTCTTCAGACACTCAGAAATGTAGAGAGGTATATATATCAAGGTCCTATCAGCTTCATTCTTAATTTCATAGTTTTTGAAGAAGACATTGACCTTGAAGTAATAGAGGGCTTCAACCACAATATCTGTATCTTTTGTCTCTCTGGGGGCAGGTCCTTTGAATTGACTTCTGATAGGTAAGAGTGCCATGTTTCCAATGAGTTTGTTGTCAGGATCCATGAGAGAAGAGTGGTAAGCCGGCATCTTGGTGGCACCCGGGTTTCCCCTAATTGTTATTTTAAACGAATTATAAAGAATTATACTTCTTAATTTCAATTCTAATTCTAATTTCTAATACAGAAACTAAATTTTTTTTGAGACAGAGTCTCTGTCACACAGACTGTAGTGCAGCGGTGCCATCATAGCTCATAATACAGTAAATGTTGATAGACACTATTCACATAAACAGCAGCTCTTTGGGCTTCTTAATAAATTTTAAGAGTATAAAGTGTCGGCCAGGCGTGGTGGCTCACGCCTGTAATCCCAGAACTTTGGGAGGCCGAGGTGGGCGGATCATGAGGTCAGGAGATCGAGACCATCCTGGCTAACACGGTGAAACCCCAACTCTACTAAAATTACAAAGAATTAGACAGGCGTGGTGGCGGGAGCCTGTAGTCCCAGCTACTCAGGAGGCTGAGGCAGGAGAATGGTGTGAACCCGGGAGGCGGAACTTGCAGTGAGCCAAGATCACGCTACTGCACTCCAGCCTGGGTGACAGAGCAAGACTCCGTCTCAAAAAAAAAAGAGTATAAAGTGTCAGAGGGGAGAGGGAATGAGAACTATTAATATAATAACACCAAATAGTTGGAATTTTCCAAACATTTTTTGTGATCCATAGAAATGCATTTTACATTTTGACCTAGTATATACATACATACGCATATACATATGACATGGATATATAACTGAGGCAAAGATTTCATGAAATAATACTTTTTTTTTCTGAGACGGTGTTTCACTCTTGTTGCACAGGCTGGAGTGCAATGACGTGATTCCAGCTCACTGCAACCTCTGCCTCCCGGGTTCAAGCAATTCTCCTGCCTCAGCCTCCCAAATAGCTGGGATTACAGGCGTGTACCACCACACCCGGCTCATTTTGTATTTTTAGTAGAGACGGGGTTTCACCATGTTGGTCAGGCTGTTTTCGAACTCCTGACCTCAAGTGATCCACCGGCCTCGGCCTCCCAAAGTGCTAGGATTACAGGCATGAGCCACCGCACCCAGCCTGATTTCATGAAATAATACTTATTCTTATGTGAAGTGCACACTGATATTTTCTACTCTATTGCTTATCTTTTAAAATTTCTGGTCACAGTCTAAATCATTGATTTCATTAAAAACTAAATAGGTCAGGACCTAAAGTCTGAAAATACTGATTGATCATTAGAACCAGTTGAAAAGCATTAAAAAATACAGATTTCCAGGGCCTCAGAAACTGAGATTCTGGTTTTAATGGGTTGGAGTGGGGAACTAAAATCTCTGTTTATTCTGTTTCCCAAATGCTTTGACAACTTTGGAATCACTGCTGTAGTCTAGATTCTTGCTACTCGAAGGGTAGTTGTCAGACCACCATGAACATTATCTGGTAGCTTGCTAGAAATGCAGAATCTTGAGCCTCATTTTGAGATCTATTAAATAAGAATCTGCATTTAACAAGATCCCGTAGATCAGCAGTTCACAACCATTTTGGCACCAGGGACTAGTTTCATGGAGGATAATTTTTCCATGGACTGGCAGGGGATGGGGATGGTTTTGGGATGATTCAAGTGCATTGTATTTATCGTGCACTTTTTTTTTTTTTGAGGCAATCTTGCTGTTGCCCAGGCTGGAGTGCAGTTGTGCAATCTTGGCTCACTGCAACCACTGCCTCCTGGGTTCTAGAGATTCTCATGGCTCAGCCTCCAGAGTAGCTGGGACTACAGGCGTGTGCCACCACACCCAGCTAATTTTTGTATTTTTTAGTAGAGATGGAGTTTCGTCATGTTGGTCAAGGCAGGTCTCAAACTCCTGGCCTCAAATGATCCACCCGCTTCGGCCTCCCAAAGTACTGGGATTACAGGTGTGAGCCACCATGCCTGGCCATTGCACTTTACTTCTATTATTATTACATTGTAATATATAATGAAATAATTAATTATACAACTCACCATAATGTAGAATCAGTGGGAGTGCTGATATTGTTTTCCTGCAACTAGGCAGTCCCATCTGGGGGTGATGGGAGTCAGTGACAGATCATCAGGCATTAGATTCTCATAAGGAGCATGTAACCTAGATCCCTCACATGAACAGTTCGCAACAGGATTCGCACTTCTATGAAAATCTAATGCTGCTGCTGATGTGACAAGAGGCGGAGCTCAGGTGGTAATGAGAGTGATGGGGAGTGGCTGTAAATGTAGATGAAGCTTCACTCACTTGCCCGCTGGTCACCTCCTGCTGTGCAGCCAGGTTCCTAACAGGCCACAGACCAGTACAAATCTGTGCCCCAGGGATTGGGAACCCCTGCACTAGATGATTAATATTTACATTGAATTTTGAGAAGCACTGGCTTGGCGCAGTGGTTCACACTTTGGGGGGCCAAGGCAGGCAGATCACTTGAGGCCAGGAGTTCGAGACCAGTCTGGCCAACATGGCAAAACCCTGTCTCTACTAAAAATACAAAAATTAGCCGGGTATGGTGGCCTCCCAGCTACTTGGGAGGCTGAGGGAGAAGAAACGCTTCAATCCAGGAGGTGCGTTTGAGGCCAGGAGTTCAAGACCAGCCTGGCCAACATGGTGAAACCCCATCTCTACTAAAAATACAAAAAATTTAGCTAGGCATAGTGGTGCGTGCCTGTAGTCCCAGCTACCTGGGTGGCTGAGGCAGGAGAATCACTTGAACCCAGGAGGCGATGTTGCAGTGAGCTGAGATCGTACCACTGCACTCCAGCCTGAGCAACAAAGCAAGACTCTGTCTCAAAATAAATAAAATAAAATAAAATAAAAGAGATGATGATATCAATAAACTCTTATCAGTTACATATTTGAGAGGGATAGAAAAGAGTACTTCACTATACTTTTTGTAAAATTCCACACAAAGCATTTTAAAAACTAATATATGGGATGTCTTTTTAAAATGGTCACTTCTATAATGTATTTATATTTATAGCACAATTAATTTGTATGCAATAAAAATATAAAATCTACAAATTATGGAATATGCCAGCGTCTGAGTCCATTCCTGCTACTATAACAAAATATCTTAGAGTGGGTAATTTATAAACAACAGAAATTTATTTCTCACAGTTCTGGAGGTTGGAAAATCCAAGATCAGCATCAGCAGGTTCAGTGTCACTCTCTGCTTCCAAAATGGTGCTTTCTTGGTGCATATTCACATGGTAGAAAGAGTGAAAAGGAACAAGCAGCTTCCTTGCACCTTTTATAAGGTCATTAATCCCATTCATAAGAGCTCTGCCCTCATGATTTAATTACTTCCGAAAGACCCCACCTCTTAATTCTAGCATATTGGCAATTACGTTTCAACATATGAATTTTGGGGGGTCCACTTAGACCACAGCAGCCAATTTCCTAGTTCATGACATATATGTGAACATCCTGGAATACAGAGGGGTTAGGAGTATAAGTAACTCTCCATCTATGTATTTCCACAGTCCCAATCACATTTTACACTCATACAGACACTCCAAATACTCTTTCTCCTCTTTCTGTGTTGGTTTCTAGTTTTCTGGTCAGCAATTGCCAAAGCAGGAAAATAAGAAAACCCACAACAACGGAACTGTCCAGAGTTTCATTTCTTTATACAAGAGTATTGTGTCCTGGCCAGGCACAGTGGTTCATGCCTGTAATCCCAGCACTTTGGGAGGCAGAGGCGGGTGGATCACTTGAGGCCAGGAGTTCGAGACCAGCCTGGCCAACACGGTGAAACCCCATCTCTACTAAAAAATACAAAAATTAGCTGGGCCTGGTGGCACGTGCCTGTAATCCCAGCTACTTTGGAGGCTAAGGCAGGAGAATAGCTTGAACCCAGGAGGCAGACATTGCGGTGAGCTGAGATCACGCCACTGCACTCCAGCCTGGGTGACAGAGTGAGACTCTGTCTCAAAAAAGAAAAAAAAAGCAGAATATTGTGTCCCATTAGTTGAAGAATACAGTAATTTAGTTTTGTAGTTTCATTTACTTATTTAGAGACAGAGTCTCACTCTGTTCCTCAGGCTGGAGTGCAATGGCTTGATCTCGGCTCACTGCAGCCTCCGCCTCCTGGGTTCCAGTGAATCTCCTGCCTCAGCCTCCCAGGTAGCTGGGATTACAGGCGCCCGCCACCATATCCGGCTAGTTTTTGTATTTTTAGTAGAGACGGGGTTTCACCATGTTGGCCAGGCTGGTCTTGAACTCCTGACCTCAGGTGATCTGCTTGCCTCGGCCTCCCAAAGTGCTAGGATTACAGGTGTAAGCCACCGCACCTGGCCTTTATTATTTTTTTAGAGACAGGATCTGACTCTGTCATCCAGGCTGGAGTGCAATGGCATGATCATGGGTCACTCACTGCTGCCTCAAACTCCTGGGATCAAGTGATCCTCCTGCCTCAGCCTCCCCAGTAGCTCGGACTACAGGTGTGTGACACTATGCCCAGCTAATTTTTAAATTTTATTTTTGTAGAGACAGGGTTGCACAATGTTGCCCAGGCTTGTCATGAACTCCTGGCCTCAAGTGACCCTCCCACCTCAGCCTCCCAAAGAGCTACGATTACAGCCACGAGCCACTTTACCTGGCTAGTCTTGTATTTTAGTCAATGTCTCCACAGAATTTGTACCTACGCTAACAAGGAAATATTATCAATTTGAGTTTTATCTCTTTAACTAAAAACTAGGCATTTGGATCCAGGAACATCAGAAATTCAACTGTGGTATTTCAGATCTCAGGGAGAAGTTTCTAACTTTATTTTTTAGAGGAAGAAACTAAAGCTTAGAGGGGTAATATGACTTTTCCATGTGAAAGGACAGGGTTTTCTCCTTCCTTTATCCCCTCCTTTGGAAGAGGTCTTTGATGAGGCATAGAAAAGAGAGACTGTTAGCATAACAACCCACTGGAATTATCACAGCAGAAAGTCAGAATTATTAAAAGTGTGTTGGTTTTATAGATACTTCACCCAAACATGATGTAATTATCTATATTGATATTTCAGGAATGAAATCATTTTCATGACTTCTTACTTCATTTTAATCCCTGAATATAATTTAACCTCTTCATTATACAACAAGCTGGGTAGTATTAGGTTTTGTGGGGCCTAAAGCTTATACAATTTGAAGGACCCACTAAGAAAAAATAATACAAAGTCAGGTACTTTTTTTTTTTTCTTTTTCTTTTTTTTATTATTATTATTATTATTATTATACTTTAGGCTCTATGGTACATGTGCGCAACGTGCAGGTTAGTTACATATGTATACATGTGCCATGCTGGTGCGCTGCACCCACCAACTCGTCATCTAGCATTAGGTATATCTCCCAATGCTATCCCTCCCCCTTCCCCCCACCCCACAACAGTCCCCGAAGTGTGATGTTCTCCTTCCTGTGTCCATGTGTTCTCATTGTTCAATTCCCACCTATGAGTGAGAATATGCGGTGTTTGGTTTTTTGTTCTTGCAATAGTTTACTGAGAATGATGATTTCCAGTTTCATCCATGTCCCTACAAAGGACGTGAACTCATCATTTTTTATGGCTGCATAGTATTCCATGGTGTATATGTGCCACATTTTCTTAATCCAGTCTATCATTGTTGGACATTTGGGTTGGTTCCAAGTCTTTGCTATTGTGAATAATGCGGCAATAAACATACGTGTGCATGTGTCTTTATAGCAGCATGATTTATAGTCCTTTGGGTATATACCCAGTAATGGGATGGCTGGGTCAAATGGAATTTCTAGTTCTAGATCACTGAGGAATCGCCACACTGACTTCCACAATGGTTGAACTAGTTTACAGTCCCACCAACAGTGTAAAAGTGTTCCTATTTCTCCACATCCTCTCCAGCACCTGTTGTTTCCTGACTTTTTAATGATTGCCATTCTAACTGGTGTGAGATGGTATCTCATTGTGGTTTTGATTTGCATTTCTCTGATGGCCAGTGATGGTGAGCATTTTTTCACGTGTCTTTTGGCTGCATAAATGTCTTCTTTTGAGAAGTGTCTGTTCATGTCCTTCGCCCACTTTTTGATGGGGTTGTTTGTTTTTTTCTTGTAAATTTGTTGGAGTTCATTGTAGATTCTGGATATTAGCCCTTTGTCAGATGAGTAGGTTGCGAAAATTTTCTCCCATTTTGTAGGTTGCCTGTTCACTCTGATGGTAGTTTCCTTTGCTGTGCAGAAGCTCTTTAATTAGATCCCATTTGTCAATTTTGGCTTTTGTTGCCATTGCTTTTGGTGTTTTAGACATGAAGTCCTTGCCCATGCCTATGTCCTGAATGGTAATGCCTAGGTTTTCTTCTAGGGTTTTTATGGTTTTAGGTCTAACATTTAAGTCTTTAATCCATCTTGAATTGATTTTTGTATAAGGTGTAAGGAAGGGATCCAGTTTCAGCTTTCTGCATATGGCTAGCCAGTTTTCCCAGCACCATTTATTAAATAGGGAATCCTTTCCCCATTTCTTGTTTTTGTCAGGAAAGATCCAAAATTGACACCCTAACATCACAATTAAAAGAACTAGAAAAGCAAGAGCAAACACATTCAAAAGCTAGCAGAAGGCAAGAAATAACTAAAATCAGAGCAGAACTGAAGGAAATAGAGACACAAAAAACCCTTCAAAAAATAAATGAATCCAGGAGCTGGTTTTTTGAAAGGATCAACAAAATTGATAGACCGCTAGCAAGATTAATAAAGAAAAAAAGAGAGAAGAATCAAATAGATGCAATAAAAAATGATAAAGGGGATATCACCACCGATCCCACAGAAATACAAACTACCATCAGAGAATATTACAAACACCTCTACGCAAATAAACTAGAAAATCTAGAAGAAATGGATAAATTCCTCAACACATACACCCTCCCAAGACTAAACCAGGAAGAAGTTGAATCTCTGAATAGACCAATAACAGGAGCTGAAATTGTGGCAATAATCAATAGCTTACCAACCAAAAAAAGTCCAGGACCAGATGGGTTCACAGCCGAATTCTACCAGAGGTACAAGGAGGAGCTGGTACCATTCCTTCTGAAACTATTCCAATCAATAGAAAAAGAGGGAATCCTCCCTAACTCATTTTATGAGGCCAGCATCATCCTGATACCAAAGCCTGGCAGAGACACAATAAAAAAAGAGAATTTTAGACCAATATCCTTGATGAACATTGATGCAAAAATCCTTAATAAAATACTGGCAAACAGAATCCAGCAGCACATCAAAAAGCTTATCCACCATGATCAAGTAGGCTTCATCCCTGGGATGCAAGGCTGGTTCAATATACGCAAATCAATAAATGTAATCCAGCATGTAAACAGAACCAAAGACAAAAACCACATGATTATCTCAATAGATGCAGAAAAGGCCTTTGACAAAATTCAACAACCCTTCATGCTAAAAACTCTCAATAAATTAGGTATTGATGGGACATATCTCAAAATAATAAGAGCTATTTATGACAAACCCACAGCCAATATCATACTGAATGGGCAAAAACTGGAAGCATTCCCTTTTTTTTTTTTTTTTGAGACGGAGTCTTGTTCTGTCGCCCAGGCTGGAGTGTAGTGGCGCAATCTCAGCTCACTGCAAGCCCCGCCTCCCAGGTTCACGCCATTCTCCTGCCTCAGCCTCCCGAGTAGAGTAGCTGGGACTACAGGCGCCTGCCACAACGCCCGGCTAATTTTTTGTATTTTTAGTGGAGACGGGGTTTCACTGTGTTAGCCAGGATGGTCTCCATCTCCTGACCTCGTGATCCACCCGCCTTGGCCTCCCAAAGTGCTGGGATTACAGGCGAGAGCCACCGCACCCGGCCAAAGTCAGGTACTTTAAATGTGAATATTTATGTGCAATGATAACAGAAATCACAAATTATAAATTTTACTTGACACAGCAGAAATATAACAAAGTCCAGAAAAATAACATTCTATTTTTATTAACTGCTTGACATATCTATATATTATTTTTTCCAATTTTTTTGGCTGCATACTCTTTGTCACTTCACTGTATCATGACTTTGTAATATCTTTTTTTTATATATAGAGAGAAATTCAGTCCTTCCTCTGGCATAGTTGATAATTTTTTTTAATTATAGGATACAAAATTCACAAATATGTCTTTACACAGCTATGTAGGTACACTATTTGTATTACTGCTGCAGGGTTGTGCTAGGTATTGATGAGATCCGAATCCTCTGCTAACAATTTTTCATATCTGATTATTTGACATTTTCTACAGATTACGTTCTACCTGGATACTTCTACTTTTTTTTTTTTTTTTTTTTTTTTTTTTGAGACAGGGTCTCACTCTGTCACCCAGGCTGGAGGGCAGTGGTACAATCTTGGCTCACTGCAACATCCATCTCCTGGGTTCAAGCAATTCTCCCATCTCAGCCTCCCAAGTAGCCAGGACTACAGGCGCACACCACCATGCCTGGCTAATTTTTGTATTTTTAGTAGAGACAGGGTTTCACCACGTTGGCCAGGCTGGTCTGGAATTGCTGACCTCGAGTGATCTGCCTGCCTCTGCCTCCCAAAGTGCTGGGTTTACAGGCATGAGCCACCGCACCTGGCCAGCTCTATACATTTCAAATACTGTTTCTCCTCTAATATCCATTTAACTTCCAATGCCAGGCAACCTAGGACAGATTCACATTGTGGTAAGACCTCTGGCCCTGCACCTTGGTGTTACAAAAGCATATGACCGTGTAAGCCCCATGCTAGGGACCCTCCCAGGGCCTTGGCAGGGGCCCTGAAGCTTAAGCTTCATCAGCTTCCTGGTATCAGGAAGCTCAGCTGATGAAGAAAATGGAGAGGAAAACAGCTTGGGAGGAACAAATTGGCATGAGAGTGCAGGTCTCCTTACTGTGGTCCACAGTGTTTTCCACCAGAACATATTTTAAATCTTTTTAAAACCCTTCTCCACTAAAATTACCTCTTGCTTTTGATTTTGTTTACATGATTCTTTCAGTAGATTTAACTTTTATCCCAGAAAGCATTACAGCTCTCAAAAGTGAGGGTTTTATTCATAATTTGATCCATCAAAAGCACTATTCATATGGATAAATACAAGCTTGAAATTAAGAACAAATCCAGAGAAGTAATGCACTACTTCAAACTTCATTTAGTCAAACTACTTCTGTTATTCTGTCTTCCAGAGGTATGGTTACTGTTTTAATTAATCTACAAATAACAAGAAACAATTTGAAATAATGTCTAATATCTACATTTTATTATGCCCTTTTGAAGAGACCACAGTTTTCCCATAATTATGAATATTAGTTTTCCTGGAAAAAAGAAACAGTCCATTTATAAACTAAAATGCCTTTATTTCTTCAGTAAATAAGAAAATGAAAAACAAACAAAAATCCCTGTATCCTCTGCTGGTACATTTCAGAAATGTCACCATTTCAAACATAAGGAAATAACTTTCTTGATACATAAATACTAGAAGCCCAAGAAAATATTAGGGGGAAATTATCTATAGTCATATGTTAAATGTCTCTGTAATCAAAGATAAAGATGCTTAATTTATGTACAATCCTATTAAAATTTACCTTGAGTTAATATCCTTGGGGAAAAGAATCCTTTAAGGAATTCCGTTCAGTAAAACACTACATTAGGATAATATGAACAACATATTGTTTTATTTTTAAAAATAGTTTTAGAGATACGGTCTTGCACTGTCACCCTGGCTGGAGTACAGTGGTGTAATCATAGTTCACTGCAGCCTCAAACTCCTGGGCTCAAGCGATCCTCCTACCTCAGCTTCCCAAGTAGCCAGGACTACAGCTTGGCATCATCATGTCTGGCTAATTTTTCTTTTTTTTTTTTTAGAGATGGGGGTCTCTCTACGTTGCCCAGGCTTGTCTCAAACTCCTGGGGGCTCAAGCGATCCTCCTGCTTTTGGTGTTCCAAAGTGGTGAGATTATAGGCGTGAGCTACTGAGCCTGGCCTATTAAATTCTAACATCAGCACAGAATGATACTCAAGATTATTTTTAAGTTGTCTGCCTCAATGACAACATAACAGTACCAAAATTTCCAATTAAAAAAAAATCAACTAGTCATGGTGGCTCACACTTGTAATCTTCATTTTGGGAGGCCAAGGTGGGGCCATTGCTTGAGCCCAGAAGTATGAGACCTGCCGGGGCAACACAGAAAGACCATGTCTCTACAAAAAAATTCAAAAATTAGCTGGACATGGTGGTGTGCACCTGTGGTCCCAGCTACTTGGGAGGCTAAAGCGGGAGGATCATTTGAATCCAAGAGCTCTAGGTTGCAGTGAGCCATGATCATACTCTCACACTCCAGCCTGGGTGACACAGCAAGACCCTGAATGAATGAATGAATGAATGAATGAATATAAAAAAAATAACCTAGCCCTCTCTTTCATCATTTACTTCTAACAGGAGTTTGTTTTAAAAGCAAATATCAAATACACGGTTAGACGGATACACATTCAGTCATATACCCAAGTGAGCTAAAATCCCAAGGATCTATAAAACTATCAAAGGCAACATAAAAGGCTTACCTGGAAAACTGCTTTCTGTTTTTGTTTGTTGTTTTTTTGTAGACAGAGTCTTGCTCTGGCGCCCAGGCTGGAGTGCAGTGGTGTGATCTTGGCTCACTGCAGCCTCTGCCTCCCAAGCTCAAGCAATCCTTGCACCTCAGCCTCCTGAGTAGTTGGGACTACAGGCATGTGCCACCATGCCTGGCTAAATTTGTGTGTGTGTGTGTGTGTGTGTGTGTGTGTGTGTGTGTGTTTGTAGACAGGGTTTCACCATTTTGGCCAGGCTGGTCTCAAACTCCTGAGCTCAAGCAATCCGCCTGCCTTGGCCTCCTAAAGTGCTGGGATTACAAGCCTCAGTCACCACGCTTGGTCTGCTTTCTTATTTTATAAAAAGCGGTGATAATTTTTTTATTATATAATTTTTATTTTTTTCAACTTTCATTTTAGACTTAGGGGATAGATGTGCAGGTTTGATTCCTGGGTATACTGCATGATGTGATCATTTTTAGACCTGAAAACTTTTTGTTGGAAACTCATAATCAGTGTACCTAATGCAAAGGAACATTATTACATCATGCTCTAAAAACAAATATTTGAGATTATGAAAACCTGTAATATTTGTTGAAAAAAGAAGACATAATTGCAAATGTAAACGCAAAACATGGGAAGAAAAACTAAGTAAGAAGTACATGGGCCGGGTGCGGTGGCTCACACCTGTAATCCCAGCACTTTGGGAGACTGAAGTGGGTAGATCACCTGAGGTTAGGAGTTCGAGACCAGCCTGGCCAATGTGAAACCCTGTCTTTACTAAAAATACAAAAATTAGCTGGGCGTGGTGACGTGCACCTGTAATCCCAGCTACTTGGGAGGTTGAGGCATGAGAATCGCTTGAACCCAGGAGACGGAGGTTGCAGTGAGCTGAGATGGCACCACTGCACTCCAGCCTGGGTGACAAGAGTGAAAATCCGTCTCAAAAACAATAACAACAAAAAAGAAGTACACAGAGGCCAAACACGGTAGTTCACACCTGTAATCCCAGCACTTTGGGACGCCATGGGGAGCAGATAACCTGAGGTCAGGAGTTCGAGACCAGCCTGGCCAAAATAGCGAAACCATGTCTCTACTAAAAATACAAAATTAGCTTGGCATGGTGGCGTGGGCCTGTAGTCCCAGATACTCAGGAGGCTGAGGCAGGAGAAGTACTTGAACCTGGGAGGCGGAGGTTGTCGTGAGGCGACATTGGCCCATTGCACTCCAGCCTGGGTGGCCAGAGTAAAACTCTGTCTCAAAAAAAAAAAAAAAAAAAAAAAAACCAAACATGGAAAAAGACTTTACCTTTTTCATGCCATCTGTAAGTCTTCTGCCTTGCATAGAACTTTGGTAAAAGTATTTTATACATAATTAATTAGGCATAATATTCAAGAAAGCAGACTTATTCTCCTCCTTCCCTACAACATACCTGAATATAAAAAAAAAGTAGCCTAGAATTGCCACAACTGGCTTAGATTTGAGGCTCTCAAGTTTTGCATGTGGGCCTTCAAAAACAAAATATAATTTCCAAACTCTTTATTATGTGGTTTACAGAGCATCTGAAGATTGGTTTCATGAGTCTGAACTCGGTGTGAAAGATGTCCAAATTCAAATCCCCAAGCCAGCGCGTCAATGTTTTTGTAGGCTTCACAGTGCTGGGCTCTGCATCCTTCTTTGTCCGCCTTACACCAAAACGCTGAGTTTGGAAATCAAAAAGGTCAGCCCGGTTTCAGCCCCTCTGCAGACAATAAGCGGAACAGATTTGAATAGATTCACTACCTATTTTATTATACATAATACTTACAGTAGAAAACAGAAATTTTGGATATCATTGTTTTTAGATGAGAACATGCTAAGCCTTGAAAAGTAAGTTAAATTAACACTGGAGCTTTACTTCAAACTCTAAACATATAGTCTTTAAAATGCTAATAATACTATTAATCATCAGGTTTTACCATTAAATAAATGTTTTAGATACAGTGGCTTTATTTCAGACTCCATTTCCTGTGGCCTAAAAAATGGGGATAAAAATAAACTTCAACTCTAAAAATCTAAATTTCAAATGATGAGGTTATTCTATGTGGAAAAAACACAAACAAGGATTTATAAAGACTAAATAGAAATGAATGGAAATGAAAATAACTGACAGTAAATTTCTTTGATTTGCAAATTTTGAATACTTATTTTGAAGGTTGGAATGTTCAGCAACTTTTAACCTTAAATTATTTCAAATCAACCAAGTACTTAGTTTTGCGGAAATTTTTTGAGGGTGAGACTCATTAGTGAGTTTTTAATTCACAAAAATAAAACCCAATTCCAATTACCAAGTAATATTTTAGAGTTATCTTAGATTGTACAACTGGCCACATATTTTAGGGAGGTACAACAGTTTATAATGGGATACAATATTTTGCACATATTAAATGTTAATTCCTATTGTATCTTTATCCTTTTTTCTCTTAAAACTTTTTTTTCATTTTATTTATTCTCACTTTATTATAGTTTTCCTTTTTCCCAGAAATCATCACAACATTACAGTCTGGTATTTGGTATATAAGCATATTTGTTCTTCAGCATAGTTAACATTATCCAGTAGTATCTGATGCCATCCTGCTGTTAACACTGCTGTTGACTCTGCTGCCTAGATTGCTAGACCCCAACCACAGCCTGGCAGAGAGTGAAGGGAGGTTTTGTTTTTGTACCCCTTTATTCTGGTCTAGTACAAGAGGAAAGAAGAGCTCTCTGCCACTGCAGGTATCCAGACTAATGCTAGGAAGGGAAAAAGTTTTAACTCTGAGTAAAGTTCAGAGTATTCATTATTGCAGCTATCAAGGAGAATATTCAAAACTTGGAAATAAGGTTAAGCGATAGCTGCATGACCTTTTAATGTCATGCTAGAGCACTGTTTAAAAAGGCTGCCTAACAGTCATCTAATTCTCCAGGGAAAGTAATTTTGTTGGACACTGTATTCACTATGGCTTGGAGCTCATATATCTACATAACAAACAATTTTATAGCTAGAGACTAACTTAAATAAAATGGATGAAGTGTGACAATTCTCTTTTCTGACCAGTAGAAAGGGTAACTTTAAAGATTATACTTTCATTGCTCTATAGAACTTAACCAGTTTTGTATCTAATTTAGCAATCTTATCTCAGCATTCCTTTTTCCCTCATTCATTATAAAAAACAATAACCAAGTTTTTAATATTATCATTTCAACTAACTTTTTCATCCTACCGGTTCCCTCAATGAGTTAAATGAAACTTGGGCACATGCCCCCAATCTATTGTATTCTAATTTGAACCTATTTAACTCTCATCTTAGAATTATGTTTCTATGCAGTGGTTCATGCCTGTAATCCCTGCACTTTGGGAGGCAAAGGGCAGGTGGATCAGGAGGTCAGGAGTTCAAGACCAGCCTGGCCAAGATGGTGAAACCCCATCTCTACTAAAAATACAAAAATTAGCTGGGCATCGTGGCAGGCACCTGTAATCCCAGCTACTGGGGAGGCTGAGGCAGGAGAATCGCTTGAACTCAGGCAGCAGAGGTCGCAGTGAGCCGAGATCGTGCCATTGCATTCCAGCCTGGGCGACAGAACAAGACTCTGTTTCAAAAAAAAGAATTATGTTTCTAAGATTATAAGAATTTTACCTTATATCACTGGGGCCAGAAATTGTGCTAAATGGCTATTGCTAGCTGTAAGGGAGGCTGGGAATTTGAAGATTCACTTTTTAGTCTTTGTAAGCTAAAAAGAAAAAAAGAGCTTTCAAGAGACCAAACCTATAATAACTGTCACTAAAAATGCATGTGTGGTAGTAATGGCAGGGGAATGGTGAGAGAGAATAATCAAGAATGATCCCCAGATCAGGCTTGGGTTGTAAATCTACTAATATGAAGAGCTCTGGAGAAGAAGCAGGTCAATACTAAGCACTGAGAAATTAAAAGCTTTATTATTATTATTATTATTATTATTTTGAGATGACATCCACTGATTCAGCCCTGACATTATGCACAATTGTTATATGCTGGAGATTTTCTTTCTTTTTTTTTTTTTTTTTCTGAGATGGAGTCTCGCTCTGTCGCCCAGGCTGGAGTGCAGTGGTGCCATCTAGACTCACTGCAACCTCCACCTCCCAGGTTCAAGCGATTCTCATGTCTCAGCCTCCCAAGTAGCTGGGATTACAAGCACGTACCACCATACCCAGTAATTTTTAGTAGAGACAGGGTTTCACCATGTTGGCCAGGCTGGTCTTGAACTCCTGACCTCAAGTGATCCACCTGCCTCAGCCTCCCAAAGTGGTGGGATTACAGGACTGTGCCACCATGCCCGGCCTGTGCTGGAGATTTTAAAGGAAGAAAAGTAATTTTATAATTATCCAAATCCTTGTAACAGTTGGTCAGTTGGTGGCAAATCCCAGCCTATCAATTATATAGTAGAGTGCCCCATCCCAATGAAACAGTTTATGACAGAATGCTTGCATTAGACATTGCTTGCATTAGACACTGGATTTGTGGCCTCCAAGAAAATTTTCCAAGCAAATGACTCTATTTACCTCCAATTTACTACAAAACAAACATTTGCAATGTAGGAATTACTTAGAAATTTTAGTTCAAGTGTGTACTAAACACAAATGAAATGTTTTTATAGAGTATAAAGAACTGTAAAAACACAATGCAATGTTTATTTTGAGATACGGTTGTCCCTCAGTCGATATGGAAGTTTGGTTCCATGACCTCTGCATATACCAAAATTCACGCATACTCAAGTCTTACAGTTAGCTTTGTGGAACCAGCCGACAAAAAGCTGGCCCTCAGTATATGCAGGTTTCACATCCCACAAATACTGAATTGTCAATCCACGTTTGGTTGAAATAAATTTACATGTAAGTGGACTCCTGAAGTTCAAATCATGTTGTTAAAGGGTTAACTATACTTAACTTTATAAATACCATCAGCAAGAACTGTATTACCTTTTTCCTAGGAAAAATATCTGATGGTATTTATAAAGTTAAGTATATTTAAATCCTTTATCTGTCAAACATTAATTTTAGAATCTGATAAGGTTTAATTATTTATTAACCAGATTATTCCTCTTCTACAACTTGACTAGTTGATTATGTGGCAAATAAGGACACCAATCACACCAAGGTGGGTTGATACTATAACACTATAGGGTACCTATGACTTACAAGAGTCCTCTACTGAGTATGAAAACTTGTATCCTGCCAAGTCTGCCTGAAGTCCACCAATCTTTATTAAACTTATTTTAAAGGAATCATCCATTTTGTAAAACTTTCAATTTCCAAAATTTGTATGCTTTAAATTTGGGAACTTTGTGCATAGTATTAAAAAACCATTTAGGATGATCCTTTAATAAGATTTATCCCATTAAAACAATGAATTTCTATAAAACTATGTCTTCCAGACTTTCTATATCCAGTTACTAGGTCATACAGATTTTACCTTTGCAATATCTCTTCTATCTGTTCTTTTCAATGCCCTAATCATTGTCTTTAGTCTGATCTATAAATTGGCTGTATTAATATTTATCTTCCTCACTAGGCTACAACAGCTTCCTGTAGGTTTTTTCCTTCCAAATCATTATGATATTGAATTATATTCCTAGAACAAAGGTTAGAAAATGTCGTTTCTGTTTTAAGATGTTCAAATGTTCCCAATGCCTACAGAGTAAAATCCAAACTAGTCCCAAACTACTCCTTTGGTCTCATTTCTTACTACATGCCACTTCTCATCTTATGTTCCAGTTTCAACTGCAAATATCCTGATCCAAAATGAACTTTTGTTCCTCTTTGCCTTTGCTAATGCTTTTCCCTCAGACTGGAATGCTCTTTACCCTTTTTTCTGCCTAGTAAAATTTACTCATCCTTTAAGATTTGATTCAAATACTGCCATCTCCTTTGGGGAGGACTACATGATCTACCAATGTGAAACAGATTAATAATTGCTCTGGGCACCCATGGAATTGTACCCTTACGGAAGTATTTATTTTCTATTAGTTTCTGCCTTCTTGGAGTCCATAGAAAAAAAGCGTGAATAAATATAAAATAAGAAGCATAGTCACAAATACAGACATGAAGTGTTCAAGTTCAGATACCATATTAAGCAAGTTAAAGTAATTTTTTTTTCTTTTTTGAGACGAAGTTTTGCTGTTGGTGCCCAGGCTGGAGTGCAATGGCGTGATCTCGGCTCACTGCAACCTCCACCTCCTGGGTTCAAGCCATTCTCCTGCCTCAGCCTCCTGAATAGCTGGGATTACAGGTGTCTGCCGCCACGTTGGGATTACAGGTGTAAGCCAGCTCGCCACGTCAAGTTAAAGCAATTTCTAAATGTAAATTTGTAAAGCACCTGATTTGTTAGGGCAGATAGTATCCTAACTATTCCATACAAAATGAAAACCAACTTTGTCATTTTGATCATATTTGAGAGTCATAGGACATTTTTACTTAAAATTTTTTTTTTTTTGGCAGGTCACAGTGGCTCACGCCTGTAATCCTAGCATTTTGGGAGGCCAAGGCAGGTGGATCACCTGAGGTCAGGAGTTCGAGACCAGCCTGACCAATGTGGTGAAACCCCTTCTTTACTAAAAATGCAAAAATTAGCCAGGCGTGGTGGCATGCACCTGTAGTCCCAGCTACTCGGGAGCCTGAGACAGGAGAATCACTTGAACCTGGGAGGCAGAGATTGCAGTGAGCAGAGATCATGCCACTGCACTCCAGCCTATGCAACAGAGCAAGACTCCGTCCCAAAAAAAAATTTTTTTTTGTTGAGACAGGGTCTCACTCTGAGTGCAGTGGTGTAATCACAGTTCACTGTAACTTCGATCTCCTGGGCCCAAACTATCCTCTCACTCCAGTCTCCTGAGTAGCTAGAACTATAGATGCATACCATTACACCTGGTTAATTAAAAAATTTTTTTTATAGAGATGGGGTCTCACTATGCTGTCCAGGCTGATCTGAACTCCTTGCCTCAAGCAATGCTCCCGGCTTGGCCTCTCAAAGTGGTGGGATTATAGGCCACCATGCCTGGCCCATTTGTTATTTTCAATAAATGTTTTTTCTAAGGATATTGTAATTCTGTATTTTAATTATATCACCTGACTTCAAGAACATTATATAAAACTATGCTATGTTAATACATATTTTCAAAAATAAATTTTGAAAGAGATACCTGTTCACTGAATGTCATCTCAGGGTACAGAGATAAAATCCAATTGGCAATTTTTGATGCTTTGAAGCATGTGGAATTGTTACTTTTCTTGATATATTTAAGAGATGACAATATATATCTAAATTTTAAAGTATGCAGTTTATATAACCAACAAGAAAAATTATACACATAATTTTTTCCTTAACATGTCGTACACTGTGATGTGTAAACCAGGCTGGGTATGATGGCTCATGCCTCTAATCCCAGCACTTTGGGAGGCCAGGGCAGGAGGATTTCTTGAGCCCAGTTTGAGACCAGGCTGAGCAACACGGCAAACCCCCGTGTCTACAAAAAATAGCCAGATGTGATGGGCACACGCCTGTAGTCCCAGCTACTCGGGAGGCTGAGGTGGGAGAACTGCCTGAGCACAGGGAAGTTGAGGCTGCAGTGAGCTGTGATCGTGTCACTGCACTTTAGCCTGGGCGACAGAGTGAGACCCTATCTCAAAAAAAAAAAAAAAAAATGTAAACCAACTACGAAAAGTACTGCAAAATAAATTTCTTAAACATGAAGCACATGATACCTTGGAAAGATGACATATGTGGTTGTTTACTCCTTTTTTTCCTTCTCTTTCTTTTTCTTGGTGTTTCATATTTTGTCCTTAAAACAAAACATATTAATGATTGCTTCAATAAGAAAAGACACACAGACCTTATTTTTTAGCAGTGGCCCAAAATTTAAAAAGCAAAACATCTCCTTTCTACCTGTCAACCAGCCATCTAAATTTTCCCTTAGTCACTTACGGTTGTTATAACAAAATGCCACAGGTGGGTGGCTTAAACAACAGACATTTCTCACAGTTCTAGAGATTTGGAAGCCCAAGATTAAGTTGTCATAAAATTCAATGTCTGGTTAGGGCCCACTTCCTGGTCTCCAGACTACCTCTTATCATGGTATCCCCACAGAGTTGAGAGAGGAAGCTCTAATATCTCTTCTTCTTTTTAAGTTTTTTTTTTTTTTGAGATGGAGTCTCACTCTTTCACCCAAGCTGGAGTGCAGTGGTGCAATCTCGGCTCACTGCAACCTCCGTCCCCTGGGTTCAATCAATTTTCCTGCCTCAGCCTCCCAAGTAGCTGGGATTACAGGCGTGCACTACAACGCCCCATCAATTTTTGTATTTTTAGTAGAGATGGGGTTTTTCTATGTTGGCCAGGCTGGTCTCGAACTTCTGACCTCAAGTGATCCGCCTGCCTCAGCCTGCCAAAGTGCTGGAATTACAAGGGTGAGCCATCGCGCCTGGCCTCTTCTTCTTGTTACAAGAACACTAATCCCATCATGGAGTATCTAATCTCATGATCTCATCTAAACCTAATTACCTCCCAATGGCCCCACCATCTAATACATCATTGGGGGATTAGGATTTCAGCATATGAATTTTGGAGGAACACATTTAGTCCATAATATTTCCCAAAGATAACAACAAATCTTACAATTTTTTTGCATATCTTTCCAAAGACACTTGTATGCATTTATAGGCCACTAAATATATATGTTCTTCCCTTCAACACCACTACTTCCATAAATGGTAACATATTTTTACACACCATCCTGTGTGGCTATAACTTGAAGGCCATTCCTAATCAGTAAGCAAAGGATTACTTAGTATTTTTTTATTGCAATATATTCCATTGTATAGAGATTCCAGAATTTAATCAGCCTACTGCAGATGGACATTTATGTTGTTTCCAATCTTTTACATATAATATTGCTACAAATAACATGTAAACATGTGGTTTTAAAGGTGTGTGAATAAATTACTAGAAGTGTAATTGAGGACTCTGGATTATACATATTTCTAATTTTAATAGATATTGTCATATTGCCCTCCACTGACGCTGAATCAATGTTCTTCCCCATCAGCAGAAAGTACATATACTTCCCCGAACCTTGTTCCCCATGTTATCACATGATGTGAAAACAAACTTTGGAATCTTTTAACTATTTAGATAGGTGAAAAATGACATTTTTAATTAAAATCTTCATTTTTGTTACCATGAGTAAGTTTGAGCATCTTTAAATAAATTTAAGAGGCATTTATATCTTCCTTTTGTGAGCTGTCTGGTCATATCTTCTGCACGTTTGTCTACTGGGTTGTAAGACCTTTTAAAATTGATTTTTTCCCCATCCTAAATCACATTTTTAGACTATCTGGTGTGGCCAGCCCTATCATAAATCACATGACCCAAGGCCTACAGGCAAACAAAGATACAAGTTGAGTATTCTTTATCCAAAATTCCTGGGACCAGAAGTATTTCTAATCTTAAATATTTTTTTATTTTGGAATATTCACATATACAGAATGAGATATCTTAAGGATAGAACTCAAGTTCTAAAAACAAAATTCAAGGCTGGTCTCAGTGGCTCATGCCTGTAATCCCAGCTACTCAGGATGCTGGGGCAGGAGGATCCCTTGAGGCCAGGAGTTTGAGACCAGCCTGTGCAACATAGAGAGATCACGTCTCTAGAAAAAAAATTAAAAATTAGCCGGGTACAGTGGCATGCACCTGTGGTTCCAGCTACTCAGGAGGCTGAGGTGGGA
Organism: Pongo pygmaeus; assembly: GCF_028885625.2. Lineage (NCBI taxonomy): Eukaryota > Metazoa > Chordata > Mammalia > Primates > Hominidae > Pongo > Pongo pygmaeus. The sequence goes on from NC_072373.2 coordinate 37,968,492, forward strand.
GGATCACTTGAGCCCAGTAGTTCAAGGCTGCAGTGAACTAGGATTGCATCACTACACTTTAGCCTGGGTGACAGAGACAGACCCTGTCTCAAATCAAATAAATAAATTAATAAAATTAGTTTATATTTCACATATACCTTAAACACATAGCCAGAAGGTAATTTTATACAATAGTTTTTTTTTTTTTTTTTGAGACAGAGTCTCGCTCTACCACTCAGGCTGGAGTGCAGTGGCGGGATCTCGGCTCACTGCAACCTCCACCACCCAGGTTAAAGCAATTCTTGTGGCCTTAGCCTCCCAAGTAGCTGGGATTATAGGCACGCTCCACCACACCCAGCTAATTTTTGTATTTTTAGCAGAGACAAGATTTCATCATGTTGGCCACGCTGGTCTCAAACTCCTGTGATCCACCCGCCTCGGCCTCCCAAAGTGCTCGGATTACAGGTGTGAGCCACCACACCCAGCCAATAATTTTTTGAGACAGAGTCTTGCTCTGTCACCCAGGCTGGAGTGCAGTGGCACGATCTTGGCTCACTACAACCTCTGCCTCCAGGATTCAAGAGATTCTTGTGCCTCAGCCTCCGGAGTAGCTGGGATTATAGGTGCGTATCACCATGGCTGGCTAATTTTTGTATTTTTGGTAGAGACGAGGTTTCACCACGTTGGCCAGGCTGGTCTAGAACTCCTGACCTCAAGAGGTCTGCCTGCCTCGGCTTCCCAAAGTGCTGGGATTACAAGCATAAGCCATCGTGCCTGACCTATGTAATTTTTAATAATTTTGTGCATAAAATAAAATTTGCATGCATCGTACCATCAGAAAACAAAGGTGTCACTACCTCAACCACTACCCATGTGGGTAATCTGTGGTTGTTTGGCATCACCATCATTCCTGACTCTGAATTTATTTATTCGCTACTGATAAGGAATCCTTTTCCTATACTTATTCACACATAAGTACATAACAGCAAAAAATATGACATACCAGTAATAGAGTGAAAAAATAATGCATTCAAGGTAACTAAGCAGCACAGTAGCATCACCAGAACACCTGTATCAGCTGTTAAACAACAGCAACAACAAACAATGACAGGCTTTCAGTCCCCACCTATCATGCTGTGTTTTGATTAAAAGGTTACTATACACCATTTTTTTAAGTTATCAGAAGCAGGTGAGAGACCAAGAAGTGGGTCTTCTAAGGATAAGAAGGCTTTCTGCTGGATGGCTTTTTAAAATGTTTCCTCCAGAGTCATCTGCCTCATTAACAATGCTTTTGATTTAGAAGTCTCTCTTTGACATTATCAACTGTGATGATTTCTTGTTCTTTTATAAATGTACACTGTTCTATCCCTTCAATAAGCCCATCACACATTTTCACCATTGCTATTGTTTGGATATTTGACTCGCCAAACCTCATGTTGAAATTTGATCCCCAATGTTGGAAGCGGGGCCTAATGGGGTGTTTGGATCATGGTGGCAGATCCTTCATGAATGTCTTGGTGCCATTCTCTCAGTAATGAGTGAGTTCTAACTCTATTAGTTCCCACAACAGTTCACCTAGAACTGGTTGTTGAAAGAGCCTGGTACCTCTTCCTCTCTCTCTTGCTTTCTCTCTCACCATGAGATCTGCAGGTGCAGGCTCCCCTTCACCTTCTGCCATGAGTGGAAGCAGCCTCAGTCTCTTGCCAGAAGCAGATGCTGGAGCCATTCTTGTACAGCCTGCAGAACCATAAACCAAATTAACCTCTTTTCTTCTTTTTTTAGAGACAGGGTCTCACTCTGTTGCCCAGGCTGAGTGCAGTGGCACATCATACATAGCTCACTACAGCCTTGAACTTCTGACCACAAGAGATCCTCCTGCTTCAGCCCCCTGAGTAGCTGAGACTATAGGCATGTGCCACCAGGCCTGGCTAATTATTAAAACTTTTTGTAGAGATGGGGTTCTTGCTACATTGCCCAAGCCATTCTCAAACTCCTGGGCTCAAGCAATCCTTCTGCCTCAGCCTCCTGAAGAACTGGGATTACATGTGTGAGCCACTGTGCCAGGCCTAAGTAAACTTCTTTTCTTTATAAATTAACCAGCCTCAGGCACTCCTTTATAGCAACACAAACAGGCCTAGACAATCATGTTGTCTGTAGGTATTTTTTCTACAGTGTTAACAATATTCATCTTCATTGTCACCATTTTCATGATCACCTTGACTCAGAACCATTTCAGCTATTTCATCCCTGGTCAATGAATGAACAACTGGAGTCTCATTATCAATGTTAAAAACTTCAATACCCATTTTCCAGCTTTCAGGACTCTGAAGGAGTATTTTCTTGCATATATAAGCAGGCCAGACATCATTTTTTCTCATTTGACATATGGAATTCTTCAAAGTCACCATCTTGTTCATCATCACTGAACACAGTCACAGGCCAGAGGTTGTGCCAAGCATGCACAAATTTGTCTTTAATCACTGTGCTCCAAGTGCTGGCAACAGCATAGATGGCAAACCTCATCCTAAACTCCTGAAAACCTTCCACAACCATGCCCCTGTTCACTGCTGTTGCATGCTATTCAAAAAAACATTTTTATATTTACTCTTCATTGATCTAAGGATACTCTGGTCACATGGCTGAATTAATAGTCACATTTGGGGGAAAGTACATGACATAAACATTATTTTTTATGAGAATTTCAGCTAGAGTATGAGCAGAACAGTTGTCAAGGAATTTTTAAAAATCTTGTAGTCATCACCCAGTGCAGCTTCTGTGCTGTGAGCCTGAGCCACTAATATACAATTTTTGTGAAACCAATCAGAAAAGATGTTCCCGGTGATTCAAGCTATTTTGTTAGCATAACGACGGACATATAAGAAATTCACCTACTGAAAACAGCAAGGACACAGCTTTTGCCTATCACAACAAATTTACACTTAATGTTTGCTTACTGCATTAGCCCATATCAGCAGTTATCCTGTCTTTGACATCCTTAATTCTATAGGGGCTGTGTCATCAGCTGTAGTCAGTGTCTTTCCAGGGCAATAATTCCAAAACAGTGGTATTTCATCCACATTACAGACTTGTTCTGGCATCAGATTTCATCAGCGATGATTTTGGCAAACTCACCAATAAATTTCTCCACTGCTTCATGGAGATGTTTTATCATCACAAATCTTTAAAAGTTTAATGCCATGTCTTCTTAAACATTTCTGCAATTACCTGTTGAATATTCACAGTTCCCTTCAATTTTCAGTTCATTATTATACATCTTTGTTTCATGATCAGCAAACCATTAAGTGACATAATGTTCACTGCAATGCTGGCAGATCCACTCTTTCAATACACAATTGAGACTTTCATTTTCAGCTTTAGGCAATGTTGTTGTTTTTTTTTCTCAATGACTTCTCTTTATCCTTTCAACATAGAACTTCAACAGTTCATGTTTCTGTTTCTTCAGGTCATATACATAACGAGTCCAACACCCTACTCTTTTGTAAGACATTTCACATTTACACCACTGTCCAGTTTCTCCAGCCGCTTGACTTTCTCTGTTATATATAAACACAAATGCTTCATTTTTCTTATTACTATTACCCATAAGGGTATCTGCAGGCCTTTTGGGCATCTGTAACAGTATCTTTACACCACAGAGAATAAGCAAAACAAAACAAAACCAGAGTGAATCATGCATGTAGGTCTTGGCCCTATGTGGGGCACTGTGGGGAACCTGCCACTTGGTGTGTGTGGCCTGCACACATGTCATTTTATTGTCTTTTGCGGACATGCTTGCATGGGGGAATCTGGAAAAAAGATATACTGCAGCTAAAGTGGGCTGGAAGGGGAGTCTTTATTTCCTTGGGTTTGCTGAATAAACTGTGTGTTATATACCTGTGCTTTGACTGCGACCCATCATGTAAATTTCAGGTGTGAAATATTCCACTTGTGGTGTCATACTGGTGTTCAAAAATTTTGGATTTTGAAGTATTTCAGATTTTCAAATTAGAGGGTGCTCAAAGTGTACTCCTATCAAGCATGACACTGGGTTTAGAGACCATCGGGCTTACAGATTAATTCCCAGAAGTCAAGGGCAAGGGCTAGATTTCTCTTAGAGCAAGATGAAATTCTTTACTACACACCTACACTATAATTTATCTGTCTTTTCTATTGTTAATAGATATTTGAGTTTCTTCTATTTTTTGACAATTATGAACAACATTGCCAGGAACATTCTTGTACAGGTACACTGATATAAAAATGCATGAGTTTCTCTGGAGAATATACCTAGGAGTATGACTGCTGAGTCTTTGGGCTTGGGCTACATATGTATTCAATCTATCAATGTTTATCTCAGGGTTTGGGGACTTTGTGACATATATAGAAAGCCTTTGTATATATATTTCTTAATCATCTCTGATTAAGATTTCAAAACTTTCCCATGGTTTCTTCAATTCTTTTATGGTTTCATTTCTTTGCATGTAAATCTTTGATCTATCTGGAATCTATCCCAATACAAAGCTGAGGCATGAATTCAGCTTTAATTTTTCTGCAGATAGCTGGTTGTCTCAATATTATTTTTAAAATATGTCAACTTTTCCCTACTGATTTGAGGTGACTCTGTTATATGCCACATTTTGTATGTATTGCTTTTTTCCCCTGAGCTATTTCACTGATCTGTCCATGTAGCCATGTGTCAATACCTCAATATTTTAACTTTATATTTTTCATATTTCTCAATATCTGGTATGGCTAGTTCTCCCCCTTATTAGAACAATCTATTCTTGCTTTTTTTTTTAAACTAGAACTTTAGAATAATCTTGTCTCATTCTACTCTAAAAATGTTGTGGTTTATTTTAAGGTGGATTTAAATGTCATTAAAATTTAACCTAAAAATAGTTGATATCTTTATGATATAGAGTATTCCTGTCCAAGAACATGGTATGCCTTTTCATTTATTTCATGTATCATTACAGTATTTAAATGTTTTATTCATAATACCTTGCATATTTCTCAAATTTATTCCTATGTAGCTTTAAAAAATTTCCACTGTAAATAGGATTTTTTCCATAAAATCTTCTAACAGGTATCAATATATGTAAAGATTATTGATTTCCAAATTCACATTTTCACACAGAAATCTAACTGAATTCTATTAGTTTTTAAATAAACTTTATTTTTTAGAGAAGTTTTAGGTTCACAGCAAAATACACATAGAAGAAAGTACAGAGAGTTCCTATATACTCCCTGCCCACATACATGCACAGCCTCCCTCACTATCAACATCCAGCATTAGAATGGAATATATTATAATCGATGACCCTGCATTAACAGATGATCATCACCCAAAGTCCACGATTTACATTAGGGTTCATTCTTGGAGTGGTAAATTTTATGGGTTTTGACAAGTGTATAATGAATGACATATATCTACCATTATATTATTGTATCAGGGTTCTCTAGAGGGACAGAACTAATAGGATATACTATTTTATATATACATATGTATATGTTGTATTACTAAGGAGTATTAACTCACATGATCACAAGGTCCCACAATAGGCCATCCGCAAGCTGACGAGCAAGGAAACCAGTCTGAGTCCCAAAACTGAAGAAGTTGGAGTCCAATATTCGAGGGCAGGAAGCATTCAGCATGGGAGAAAGATGTAGGCTGGGAGGCTAAGTCAGTCTAGTCTTTTCACATTCTTCTGCCTGCTTTTTATTCTGGCCTTGCTGGCAGCTGATTAGACTGTGCCCACCCAGATTAAGAGTGGGTCTATCTCTCACAGCCCACTGACTCAAATGTTAATCTCCTTTGGCAACACCCTCACAGACACAGCCAGGAACTTTTCAGCCTTTAATCCAGTCAAGTTGACACTGAGTATTAACCATCATAATTATCATATAAAATAGTTTTACTGTCCTCAAATTCCTCTATGTTCTGCCTTTTTGTTCCACCCTCCCCCCATAATTTTTAAAGAAATAAACTTTCAGTTGATTCTCTGGAGTTGTCTAGGTGTAAGAACACACATCCTAATAATTATAGTAACTTCATTCCTCCTTTCCAATGTATATCTCAATTTTGTTTTTTATTTTTTATATTTTTAATTGATATTTCATAGTTATACATATTTTGGGACTATATGTGATATTTTGTTTCTTTTTAAATTTCTTTATTAGCTTATTTGCCAAATCAATAGATGCACAATGTGGTATTCTGATACATGTATATGATCTATAATTATTAAGTCAGGGTAACTGGGATATCCATCACCTCAAAAATTTATTTTTTCTTTGAGTTGGGAATATTACAATTCTTCTCTTCTAGCTGTTTTAAAATATGAACTAAATTATTGTTAACTGTAATTTCTCTATTGTACTACTAACACCAGAACTTATTCCTTCTATCTAACTATATTTTTGGACTCCTTAACTAACTTCTCTTCATCCTGCCCTCTACTCTTCCCCTCCCAGCCTCTCATAGCCATGATTCTACTCTCTACCTCCATGAGATCCAATTTATTAGCTCCCACATGTGAGAGAACAATGTGATATTTGTCTTTCTGTGCCTGGCTTATTTCACTTAATATAATGACCTCCAGTTCCAAATCACATTGCTGCAAATAACATGATTTCATTCTTTTTTATAGCTAAATAATATTCCACTATGTACATAACCACATTTTCTTTACCCATTCATCCGTTGATGGACACTTAAGATGATGCCATACCTTGGCTATTTGTGAATAGTGAGGCAATAAACATAGGAACACCGATTGCAGATATCTCTTCGATGTTATGATTTTCTTTCTTTTAAATATATACCCAGCAGCGGAATTGCTGGATCATATGGTAGTTTTACTTTTAATTTTTTGAGGAACCTCCAAACTGTTTTTCATCATGGAGGTACTACTTTACATTCCCACAGTGTAGGTGAGCTCCTCTTTCTCTGCATTCTACCAGCTTGTGTTATTTTTTGTCTTTTGGCAATAGCCATCTTAACTGGGGTGAGTTAGTATTTCATTGTGGTTTTGATTTGCATTTCCTTGATGATTAGTGATGTTGGGCATTTTTTTTCAAATATCTGTTGACCATCTGTGTACCTTCTTTTGACAAATATTTATTCAGGTCTTTCACTCATTTTAAAAATTGGATTATTCGGTTTTTGCTATTGAGTTCCTTATATATTGTGGCTATTTTTGTTTGTTTGTTTGTTTTGAGACGGAGTCTTGCTCTTGTTACCCAGGCTGGAGTGCAATGGCACGATCTTGGCTCACTGCAACCTCCGCCTGCCAGGTTCAAGTGATTCTCCTGCCTCAGCCTCCTGCATAGCTGGGATTACAGGCACCTGCCACCACGCCAGGCTGATTTTTGTATTTTTAGTAGAGACAGGATTTTGCCATGTTGGCCAGGCTGGTCTTGAACTCCTGACCTTGTGATCTGCCCACCTCAGCCTCCCAAAGTGCTGGGATTACAGGTGTGAGCCACCGCGCCTGGCTAAGGTGTTTTTTATATGGTTAAAGATGGGGATCTAGTTTCATTCTTCTGCACATGGATATCCAGTTCTCCCAGCAAGATTTATTTACTTATTTTTATTTTTTAAGAATGGTCCCACTCTGTTGCCCAGGCTGAAGTACAGAGGGACACGCACAGCTCACTGTAGCCTCAAACTCCTAAGCTCAAGTGATCCTTCCACCTCAGCCTCCCAAATATCTGGGACCACAAGCACACACCACCATGCCCAGCTAATATTTAATTTTTTGTAGAGATGGGGGGTCTCACTATGTTTCCCAGGCTGGTCTTAAACTCCAGGCCTCAAACAATCCTCTTGCCTTGGCTTCCCAAAGTGCTGAAATTACAGGTATGGGCCACTATGCCAGCCCCAGTACCATTTATTAAAGAGACTATTTTTTTCCCATTGTATGTTCTTGTTACCGTTGTTGAAAATGAGTTGGCTAAGAGTACATGGATTTCTTCCTGGGTTCTCTATTCTGTTCCATTGGTCTGTGTGTCTGTTTTTATAGTACCATACTGTTTTGGTTACTATAGCTTCATAGTATAATTTGAAATCAGGTGGTATGATGCCTCCATCTTTTTTCTTTTTGCTCAGGATCATTTAGCTATTCATATGAATTTCAGGATTTTTTTTCTATTTCTGTGAAAAATATTACTGGTACTGTGATAGAGATTACACTGAGTCTATAACTCACTCTGGGTAGTACAGACATTTAAACAATATTAATTCTTCCATTCCAGAGCATGGGATATCTTTCCATTTTTTTTGTCACCTTTAATTTCTTTCACTGGTGTCTTACAGTTTTCTTTGTAGAGATATTTTACTTCTTTGTTCTTTAGTTACATTTATTCCTAGGTATTTTATTTTTTTGTAGCTATTGTAAATGAGATTGATTTCTTGATTTCTTTTTAGGCTGATTGCTGCTAGTATATAGAAACACTCCTGATTTTTGTGTGCTGATTTTGTATCCTATGATTTTACTAAATTCATTTGTCGGTTCTAAGAGTTTTTGGTGGAGTCTTTGGGCTTTTCTAAATTTAAGATCATGTTGTTTGCAAACAAGGATAACTTGACTTCTTCCTTTCCAATATGGATATCCTTTATTTCTTTCTCTTGCCTAATTGATCTGGCTGGGCATTTTTGTTTAATTGAATTTGCTGGTATCTTCAAAACAAGAGATAGCAGATGTCCTTTTCTGGTTTTTTACTGTAACAGGAATGCTTTTAGTATTTCCCCAATCTAAAACTTATAGAAAAGTTGCAAATACAGTACTTCCAGTAAGTTGTCATCCAACAAACAAGGACATTCTCCTATGTAACTACAATTTGAGGTCAAAATCAGGAAATTCACACTAATACATTACTACCCTCTAATTTTCAAATAGCATTCAAGTTTTTCCAAGTCCTTTATATACAAAAGATTGATGTCCTTTATAGCTAAAGGATTCAGGTCAGAATCAGGCACTGCATTTAAATGGCATGTCTCTTTAATCTCCTTCAATCTGGAACAGTTCTTCAGATTTACCTTGACTTTAATGATGACAATTTTGAAGATTACAGAACAGTTGTTTTGTAGAATGTCTCTCAATTTACGCATGTATAATGATTTCTCATTATTAGATTTAGGTTATGGATCTGCAATGGAATGAATTTTCTGTGTCACCTCCCAAAATTCATACACTGAAACTCTAATCCCAACATGATGCTATTTGGAGGTGGCTTTTTTTTTTTTTTTTTGAGATGGAGTCTTGCTCTGTTGCCCAGGCTAGAGTGCAGTGGCACAATCTCAGCTCACTGCAACCTCCGCCTCCCGGGTTCAAGCCATTCTCTTGCCTCAGCCTCCTGAGTAGCTGGGATTACACCTGGCTAATTTTTGTATTTTTATTAGAGACGGGGTTTCACCATGTTGGCCAGGCTGGTCTTGAACTCCTGACCTCAAGTGATTCGCCTGCCTCAGCCTCCCAAACTACTGGGATTACAGGTGTGAGCCATGGTGCCCGGCCTGGAGGTGGCAGCTTTGCAAGGTAATTAGGTCATGAGGGTGGAGCCCTCATGAATGAGGTTAGTGTCCTTATAAAAAGAATAGCTAGCTCTCTTTCTGTCATTTGAGACAGCAAGAAAACCACCTTCTGTAAACCAGGAAGAGGGCATTCACAAAGAATACAATCACCCTGGCACCCTGATCTTGCACTTTCAGCCTCTAGAAGTGTGAGAAATAAAAGTCTGTTGTTTAAGCCACCCAGCCCATGGTAATTTGTTATAGCACTCTGAACTAGAACAACATCTTTGGCAGGAATATCACATCAGTGATGCTGTGTTCTTCTCAATGCATCCTAACAGGAGTCACACAATTTTGATTTGTCTCATTATTGATGATGTTAATTTTGATCACTTGATTCAGTAATGTCTACAAGGCTTCTCCACCACTATAAAATTATTCTTTTTCTCTGTGTTCACTTTCTTGACTTAGCCTTAGAGCTAGCCATTTTACCAAGGAGTAATCAAGGAGTACTAGCTCCTTTTAGTAGAGAATGGTATTTAGAAACCATGAACTGAACACTAGGTGTGTTCATTGCTATTAGGGTACCACTATTTCTAGACCTTTTCAGCTACAGAGGTAGGAAATATTCTAAAAATTGTAAGTTTAAATTGATTAATTTCAAATCTCGATCAAGTCCCACAGGTTCTTCTTTGTCTTCCTCCATTCCATATTGGTGTCTTCCTTCTTCCACAGTGAAAACCCTGGTTTTTTCAACCACTTCACGTTTATTCATTTGCTCAGTCTTACAATAAAAATAATTTAAAAATTACTATACTCATGCTAGTAAGAAAAATTGTTATTTTACGTTTTAATTACTGTATTTTGTTATATTTATTTTATTAGTATTTGATGTGTCTTCTTTTTTATACTTTTGTGGAGGTATAGTATGTATATAATAAAATTTACCCTAAGTGTTCAATGATTTTTAGTAAAATTCAGAGTTGTGCAACCATTACTGCAATCCAGTTTCAGAACATTTCCATCAGCATAAAAAGTTCCCTTCTAGGCCGGGCGCAGTGGCTCACATCATTAATCTCAGCAATGTGGAGGGCTGAGGCAGGCAGATCGCTTGAGGCCAGGAGTTTGAGACCAGCCTAGGCAACATGGTGAAACCTTGTCTCTACAAAAAAATACAAAAATTAGCTGGGTGTGGTGGCAAATGCCTGTGGTACCAGCTATGGGAGGCTGAGGTGGGAGGACTGCTTGAGCCCAGGAGGTCGAGATTGCAGTGTGCTGTGATTGCACCGGTTCCAGCCTGGGTGACAGAGTGAGACCATCTCAAAAAAAGAAAAAAAAAAAGAAGAGGAGGAAGGAAAGTTCTCTCTGCCTATATGCAACAAGTCCCCACTGTGACACCTCACAGACTCAAGCCCAGGTCATCACTGGGCTCCACAGATTTGCCTATCCTAAAAATTTCATACAAATGGAATCAAACAATAGTTTGTGTCTGACTTCTTTCACTTTATATGTTTTTAAGGTTCATCCATCTGTAGCATGTATCAGTAGCCTATGTTTTATTGCTGAATAATATTCCATTATATGTATATACCATATTGTGGTTATCTACTCACCAGCTGATAGACACCTGAACTGTTTCCAGTTTTTGCCTATTACATATAATGCTGCTATGAACATTCACAATAAGCCTTTGTGTAGACATACGTTTTGGGGGTATAGGGGTGGATATGTAGAAATAAAACTGCTGATCCAATGGCAGGTATATTTTTAACTTTTTAAGAAATGGCCAAACTGTTTTTCAAAGTGACTGTATCATTTTATGTTCCCACGAGCAATGTATGAGAGTTCTGATTCTTCCTCACCCTCACCAACACTTGGTATTGGCAATCTTTTTTATTTTATTATTGTAGTGGGTGTGTAGTGACATCTCATTGTGGTTTTAATTTGCATTTCCCTAAAGGCTAATGCTATGAAGCATCTTTTCATGTATATATAAGCCATTGTGTAAAGAAAACCGTTCTTTAGTTAAAACATAATACTAATTTTTAAATGTTTTTTATCCCATTTTAAAAAACTGGATTATCTTACTATCAAATTATAAGAGTCCTTTATATATTCAGATAAAAGTCCTCTGTTACATATATGATTTGCAAATATTTTTCTCAGTCTATGACTTGTCTTTTAATTCCACTAATGGTGCCTTTTGAAGAGCAGATTTTTTTCTGTTTTGATGAAGTTCAATTTATTAATTCCGTTCTCTTGTGGATAATGTTTTTGTTCTCATATCCAAAAAATACCTGTCTAACCCAAAGTCACAACAATTTTCTCCTTGCCATTTTCTAGAAACTTTATTTAGCGCTTATATGTAAGTCTATGATCCATTTAGAGTTAAATTTTGCACATAGCATAACGATTTTTTTTTGCATATGGATATATAATTGTCTCAGCACCATTTGTTGAAAAAATTATCATTTCCCCCACTGAATTACCTTGACGCTTTTGTCAAAAGTCAACTGACCATAAACGTAAGGGTTTTATCCTGGACTTCCAGTTCTGTTCCGTTAAGTCTGTATTATCTATCCTTAAGCTAACAGCACACTGCTGTGATTGCTGTGGCTTCATAAGTTTTAAAACTGGGTAGTGTAAGTCCTTAATCTTTGTTCTTTTTCCAAACTGCATTGACTATTTTAAGACTTTTGTAGCATCAGCCTGTCAATTTCTTTTCTTTTTTAAGCCTGATGTGATTTTAGTAGGGAGTGCATTGCATCTATAGATTAATTAGGATAAAATTGCTACCTTAACAATATACTTAACAATATACATGAACATGGAGTATCTCTCAACTTAGATCTTTAGTTTCTTTCAGAAGTGTACATGTCTTGCACTTATTTTGCTAAGTTTAATGCTATGTATTTTATTCTTTCTGACACTACTGGGAATGGAATTATTTTCATTTTTATTTATTTTTTGATACAGAGTATCACTCTATCACCCAGGCTGGAGTGCAGTGGCATGATCTCGGCTCACTTCTACCTCCACCTCCTGGGTTCAAGCAATTCTCGTGCCTCAGCCACCTGAGTAGCTGAGATTACAGGTGTGCACCACCACACCTGGCTAATTTTTGTACTTTTAGTAGAGACAGGGTTTTGCCATGTTGGCCAGGCTGGTCTTGAAATTCTGACCTCAGGTGATCTACCCACCTTAGCCTCTCAAAGTGCTGGGATTACAGGCATGAGCCACCACTTCTGGTCTTGGAATTGTTTTTATAATTTTGGTTTAGGTGAGTATTACTCACATATATAGATACGATTTCTGAATAGTGATCTTGCTAAACTTGTTTATTAGTGCTAGTAATTTATTCAGATTACTTAGGATTTTCTATGTCTGCAAATAAAGTTTTAGTTATTTTCTTTCCAATATAGATAACTTAATTTTTCTTGCCTTACTGCACTAGCTAGAATTTCAAGTACATGCTGAAGTGTGAGAAAACATTGTCTTTCACCATTAAGCATAATGTTGGCTGTGGGTCTTTTGTAGATACTCTTTATGAAGTTTAGGAAGTTCTCTTCCATGCCTAGTGTGTTGAGAGTTTTATCATTAATGGAAGTTACATTTCGTCAAACAAATTTTATGTGTATACTAGGATGACGACGTGGTTTTCCGTTATTAAAGTGGCAAATTACATTAATTGATTCTGGAGTACTAAACCATTCTTGTACTCCTGGAATATGGTATATAATCATTTTCTTTTTTCTTTTCTTTTTTTTTTTTTTGAGACAGAGTCTTGCTCTGTTGCCCAGGCTGGAGTGCAGCAACACCAGATCTCGGCTCACTGCAACTTCCGCCTCCCAGGTTTAAGCAATTCTAGTGCTTCTGCCTCCCAAGAAGCTGGGATTACAGGCATGCAGAACCACACCCAGCTAATTTTTGTATTTTTAGTAGAGATGGGGTTTTACCATGCTGGTGAGGCTGGTCTCGAATTCCTGGCCTCAAGCAATCTGCCTGCCTCGGCCTCCCAAAGTGCTAGGATTACAGGAGTGAGCTACCATGCCCAGACTTCTTCTCTTTATTTTTTTAGAGACATGGTCTCATTCTGTTGCCTAATCCTTCTCAAATGTTGCTGGATTCTGTTACCTAGTATTTCATTAAGGAATTTTGTACACATGTTCATGAAGAATACTTGTCTGCAATTTTCTTTCCTTGTGATGTGTTCGACTGGTTTTGATATCTGAGTAATATTGGTCTCATAAAATGTGTCACAAATTATTTCCTTTTTATTTCCCAAAAAAAATACTGTAGGATTGGTAATCCTTCTTCCTTAAAAGAAGCCATCCAGGCCTGGGTTTTCCCTTTTGAAAAGATTTCTAATTACCGATTCATTTTAGTCACATTATTTTTCTTCATTTATTATTGTTCTATTGATATTTTCCCTTTCTTCTGGAATCAGTTTTGTTAATTTGCATCTTTCTAGTAATTTGGCCATTTAAGTTGTCTAATTTGTTGGCATAAAGTCATTCATAATATTCCCTTATAATACTTTTAACTTCTATAGAGTTGGTAGTGATGTCCTATCTTTTACTCCTAATTTTGGTATTTGTGTCTTTTCTCTATATTTTTTCCTTGATCAGAATAGCTAAAGGTTTATCAATTGTGTTGATTAAAGAACAATTTTATTGTTTCAAAGAACCAACCTTTTACTGATTTTCTCTATTGTTTTTCTGTTTTCTGTTTCACTGATGTTTGGCTCTGATCTTTATCATTTCCTTCTCTCTCTCTCTTTTTTTTTTTTTTTTAAGAAACGGAGGTCTTCAAATGCCCATCAGTGATAGACTGGATAAAGAAAACGTTGTACATTTATACCATGGAACAGTATGCAGCCATAAATAGGTATAAGATCATGTCCTTTGCAGGGACACTGATGGGAGCTGGAAGCCATTATCCTCAGCAAACTAACACAGGAACAGAAAACCAAACACCACATGTTCTCACTTATAAGTGGGAGCTGAACAATGAGAACACATGGACACAGGGAAGGGAACAACACACACTGGGGCCTGTTGTGGGGGCGGGGGAGAGAGAGCATCAGGATAAATAGCTAATGCATGTGGAGCTTAATACCTAGGTGATGGCATGATAAGTGCAGCAAACCACCATAGCACATGTTTACCTGTGTAACAAACCTGCATGTACTGCATATGTATCCTGGAACTTAAAAATAAATTTTAAAAAAAGATAGAGAAGAAAAAATGTTTATGTATAATACAAAATTCAGTTTAAAAGCTTGACTATATGATGTACTTGCTAGGAAATTTGTCTCTTTAGTTCACTGTTATTTACAGTATCTAGATTACTGCCTGTTACTTGGCAGATGCCTAATAAACATTTGTCAAATGGATTTTTAAAATGTTACTTTTTTTGCCTCAAAATCCAAATACAAACATGGGGGGGGATCTATCTTAAATAAAAGCAAGAAATTAATCATAAAAAAATGGGGGTCTTGCTCTGCCACCCAAGTGGAGTACAGTGGTGCAATGCTGACTCACTGCAGCCTCAAATACCTAGGCTCAAGCGATCCTCCTGCCCCAGCCTCTAGAGTAGTTAAGGCTACAGGCACACACCACAACACCTGGCTAATTTTTTTTTGACTTCCTGGGCTCAGGTGATTCTCCCACCTCAGCCTCCCTAGTAGCTGGGACTACAGGCACATACTACCACATCTGGCTAATTTTTTTGTATTTTTTGTAGAGAAGTGGTTTCACCATGTTGCCTAGGCTGATCTTGAACACTTGGGCTCAAGCACTCCACACACTACGGCCTCCCAAAGTGCTGGGATTACAGGCATGAGCCACTGCACTTGGCCATTCAAAAAAAATTTTGTTTTTGTAGAGATAGGGTCTCACTATGTTGTCCATGCTGGTCTTGAACTCCTGGCCTCAAGTGATCCTCCTGCCTTAGCTTATCAAAGTGCTGGGGATTACAGGCTTGAGCTACCAAGCCTGGTCATTTCTTTCTATCTGCTTGATTTGGATTCTTTGCTTTTTTTTGTTTAGTTTCTTTAGGTAAAAGCTTAGGTTGTTGATTTAACAGCTTTTTCTTTTCTAAACAGGCATTTAAAGCTGTTAAGTTTCCCTTTCAGCACTGCTTTAACTGCAGTGTATACATTTCAAAATATTTTCTATTTTCCCTTGTGATTTCATCTTTAACCCATGGGTTATTTAGTAGTGTGTTTTAAAATTTCCAAATATTTTGGTATCAACTACATTTATTTCTGTTGTTGACTTCTAATTCTACTGTGATCAGAGAACATACTTTGAATGATTTCAATCCTTTTACATTTATGGAGAATGCTTTACACGCATTTGCAAAGAATATGTATTCTGCTGCTGTGGGTGAAGTGTTCTATAGGTACTTTTTATGTCGAGTTAGTTGACAGTGTTGTTCAAGTTTGTATCCTTACTGATCTTTCTACATTTTCTATCAATTATTGAAAGTAGGGTATTGAAATCTCTAACAGTTGTTGAATTGCCTATTCTTTCAATTTTGTAAGTCTTTGCTTATGTATTTTGAGGCTCTGTTATTAGAATATTAGTTTCATAGAGCTGTCCTAACAAATTACCAAAACTAGGTGGCTTAAAACAATAGAAGTTTATTTTCTTATGTTTCTGGAAACTGTAAGTCCAAAATCATGGTGTCCACAGGGTCATGCTCCCTTTGAAGGTTCTAAGGAAGAATTCTTCCTTGCCTCTTCTCATGGCCCCAGCAGTACCTTGGTTGTGGCAGCATAACTCCAATCTCTGCCTCCATAGTCAGATCACCGCCTTCCCTGTGACTTTCTGCGTGTCCTCTCCTCCTCTTATAAGGTCACCAGTCATTGTATTTAGGTCCCTCACCCCAATCGAGTATGATCTTAACTAATAACATCTGCAAAGATCCTATTTCCAAATAAGGTTACATTCTGAGGTTCTGGGTGAACATGAATTTTAGGGAGGATACTGTTCAGCCCACTGCATTCTGAATACATTTATACTGACATTTATTTATATCTTTCTGACAGAGTAACCCTCTTATCACATGAAATGTTCCTCTTTGTCACTAGTAATATATCTTGAAATCTATTTATCTGTGTTTTATTAGCTTTATAAAACCAACAAAAAAGCATTATATATCGTTTTATGTTCTGGAAGAGATTATTATATATGGTATGAGACTCACCCATGCTACCTATAATAATATATATAACAATCTTGTTTAAGAAAGAAATTACAAAAGTTTTTCTTTTTCCTTTTCCTTTTTTTTTTTTTTTACTTCTTGAGTTAGTCTTGGCAATTTAGAGTTAATATAGAGTAGTATTAACATTTCTCAGTAGGAGCTCTATTAACATTTTTTTTTCTTTTTTGAGAGGGAGTCTCATTCTGTTGCCCAGGCTGCAGGGCAGTGGCGCCATCTCGGCTCACTGCAACCTCCGCCTTCTGGGATTGAGCAATTCTCCTACCTCAGCCTCTGAGTAGCTGGGACTACAGGGTTTGCCACCACGTCCAGCTAATTTTAGTATTTTTAGTAGAGATGGGGTTTCACCACGTTGGCCAGGCTGGTCTCAAACTCCTGACCTCAGGTGATCCACCCACCTCAACTTTTTTTTTTTTTGAGACAGGGTCTCGCTGTAGCACTGTGGCTGGAGTGTAGTGGTGCAATCTCAGCTCACTGCAACCTCCGCCTCCCAGGCTCAAGCATCGAGCAATCCTCCTGCCTCAGCCTCCTGAGTAGCGGGACTACAGGTGTGCACCACCACGCCTGGCTAATTTTTGTATTTTCTGTAGAGACAGGGTCTCGCTATATTGCTCAGGCTTTTTTTTTTTTTTTTTTTTTTTTAAATAGAGACAGGGTTTTACTATGTTACCCAGGCTGGTCTTAAACTCCTGGCCTCAAGCAGTCTTCCTGCTTCAGCCTCTCAAAGTGCTAGGACTACAGGCATGAGCCACTGTGCCCAGCCTGGGTCAGTTCTTTATTTTTTAGGACCATCACTCTTACTATAAGACATTTAATATTTTGGGACCCTATCCACCAAATGTCAGTAACACTCCTTAGTCTTTATAACAACCAGATCCATACCCATGAGGGTGGGGGAGTCATTCAAGAACCAATGACATAGTTAAGAGAGTAACTGCTTGGGCTTAAATACAAGCTCTGACACTACTGAAAAAATATTGGTCAAATTATTGACCCCTCTGTATCTCAGTTTCCTTATCTGTAAAATCAGAGTATTTTAATTTTGTTAAATATTTTTCTATTGAATTTTGTTGTTGTGATTAGCTGATACATATAAAATTCTTAGAATAGTACCAAGAACAGAGCAAGTGCATGATAAATATTAGCAAGTATTATTCCACATATTCTGTCATCTTAACAAGTTTTTATATGGCAGGACAATATTTTTGAAATATTAACTTATTTTTCTTGTATTAATTCACTTTTTCCTTGCCCTTTCCTTCCATACTCCCTTTAATCAGCTAGATAGCTATGAGCTCACTGCTTTGGGGGAGAAAAAAACCAGATTTAAAAACAGAAAAATGATGTATGCATAAACTTTATTTCTAAAACTGTAAGCCTTTATGGGAATAGAGAAAGTTCCATATATACATAAAATATTTGGGAGAAACATAACTAAAAAGAACTGGGCTTCCTTTCCCCATAACCCTACCCCAAGTTATAACAAGCCTAGAAAGCAATTTCCCCAGACTGAGGAAGAAGACAATGTGGTGGGAAAGAGATAAGAGTACAGAAATTGACAGATCCTTAAAAAATGAATCCTGTGCCCTGATTCATGGAGTAGCAAACAAGCAGTAAAAGTCCATGCAAACATGAGGGCTCTAAGGCAGGGAGACGAGGAGGGTTAAATCCTGAACCCTGGGTTAATAATATGATACCAGAGAAGAAATGACTGGGAGATAAGACTATGCTGACCAGGCTTTAAGTAGTAGCCTTGCATTTCATATGTCAGCATAGCAGTGAAGGAGTACAATTTACGTATATGCCCCTACATGTAATGTGGAATAAAAGAGAGAACATACCTGAAGGTACCAGAGAAACAGGAATGACAACATCTTAGTGGCAAATGGTGTGGACCAATCACTGAGGACCAGAAAGGATGATGGACATCTCAGAAGATACCTGCATGAACAGATAACATTGAGGACTAGGTGAATATGAGTACCTTCTCCCTATCCTTGTCTTGGTAACACAGAGATCACCCCCACTTCAGAATAAGACTCAAAGTATGAAACTACAAACTGACTGAGATCAGGTTTCCATCCCCCTCCAATGAACGGAGACTTCGAAAAGAAAGTAAGCTGGGCGCAGTGGCTCACGCCTGTAATCCCAGCACTTTGGGAGGCTGAGGCGGCTGGATCACGAGGTCAGGAATTCGAGACCAGCCTGGCCAACATGGTGAAATCCCGTCTCTACTAAAAATACAAAAATTAGCCAGGCGCAGTGGCGGGCACCTATAATCCCAGCTACTCGGGAGGCTGAGGCAGGTGAATCGCTTGAACCCAGGAGGCGGAGTCTGCAGTGAGCTGAGATCGCGCCACTGCACTCTAGCCTGGGCAACAGAGTGAGACTCCATCTCAAAAAACAAAAAAGATAATTCATAGAAAATTAGAGTAACATTTCTTGCATAATTTTGTGGACATAGATTCATACCCATATGCACAGAGTTGTTCATATAATTGTAAGTTTTTTAAGCTATGTATCTGTTAATGTAGCCCCTTTTTACTTTTGTTCATATCTCCTTTGTTTATTTTTATTAGATTGTTAAAGATTTAATCAGTTTGTTGGGATTTTTTAAAAACCCAATTATTCGATGTATAGTCTATTCTTCCTGTCTCTTAAGTCATTAAGGTTTTTATCTTTATTATTTCCTTTATTCTGCTTTCCTTTGAGTTGTGTTTCAGTTGTTTTTTCTAATTTAGTGATTTGATAAATTCTGTTTTCCTAATTGGACCATGAATGATACAGTTGGTAAATTCATTTTATAGCTTAAATGAGCAAATACAATTTTTATAACATGTATGGCATGATATGGCATGTATATATGGCAGAAACTTGGTAGCTATCAGAGTTAAAATTTATCTTCAGGACTATTAAACAAATTCTTGGTAGTAAATACTTACTAAGAAAACTTCTTCCATTACTTGGCAAACATTCAAAGAAGTACTTTAGTCATGATTAGAAGAAATAGAGCAAATATGCACTGAAATAAGACCTTTGTCAACCAACCTAAGGTTTTTCTTACTTGTACTACTAAATTCCCTGAAATGTAAATATTATTTGGCCCTTTCTCCTTTATCCGATTGAGGACGGTAATGACTAACATAAATTCTCAAAATACTTGGTGGCAAAAAGACTATTTCCTCTCAAGTATTCCTGTTAAATACCATTATGCATTATGGCCTATACTTTCTTTTCATTATAACAGGATGAATCAAAGTATACTTGGATTTTTAATTTTAATTTCTATATTATCCTAAAATAAAGCTTGATATTACCAATGAATATTCCATTGGTAAAAGAAGTGAAGTCATAACAAAAAGTTTATCTTACAAGCAAGAGGGAAAATATAGTGTAAGTCTTACAGAATAAGTATTTTCTAAGTTCTAGACCAGGTGTCTCATAGGCTAGATGAAGAAATAGAGGCCTAGATAGGATAACTAGCTCAAGATTAAAGGTCAAAAACAGAAGTTGGTCAAAAAACTGGATTCTTTTTTTTTTTTTGAGACGGAGTCTCACTCTGGCACCCAGGCAGGAGTGCAGTGGCGTGATCTTGGCTCGCTGCAACCTCCACCTGCTGGGTTCAAGCAATCTCCTGCCTCAGCCTCCTGAGTAGCTGGGACTACAGGTACGTGCCACTGTGCCCGACTAATTTTTTGTTTTTGTATTTTTAGTAGACATGGAGTTTCACCATGCTGGCCAGGCTGGTCTCCAACTCCTGACCTTGTGATCCACCCACCTTGGCCTCCCAAAGTGCTGGGATTACAGGTGTGAACCATTGTGCCTGGCCCGAAAAAACTGGATTCTTATATTCAAAAGCACTCTTTTGTTCTGCTCTGTTATTACCTTTTACACTGATTATATAAGGGTCTCATGGAACAAAAGGTATAAAATTTGCCGAGAGGTTGGGCTCGTTTGGCGCAGTGGCTCCCGCCTGTAATCCCAGCACTTTGGGAGGCTGAGGCGGGCGGATAACTTGAGGCCAGGAATTTGAGACCAGTCTGGTCAACATGGCGAAACCCCGTCTCTATTAAAAATACAAATAAATTAGCTAGGCATGGTGGCACACACCTATAATCCTAGCTACTCAGGAGGCTGGGGAAAGAGAATTGTTTGAACCCGAGAAGCAGAGGGAGGTTGCAGTCAGCTAAAATCGCACCACTGCACGCCAGCCTGGGCGACAGAGCAAGACTTTGTCTAGAAAAAAAAAAAAAAAAATGCCTCCAGAAATCTGACTGTAAACACAACTAGTGCTACAATAAACATTAATTAAACGTTGCCTGTTTTTAAAAACCCAAAGAACAAAAGAAAGGAAAGAAAATAAAGATAAGAGCAGAAATTTGAGGAAATAGCAGAAGAGACAACAGACATAATCAATGAAGCTAAAAAATGGTTCTTAAAAAGACCTAGAAAAGACATACAATCTCTGGCATCATTAAGAAGAAAGAAAGAAGGCAAAAAACAAATATTAGGAATAAAAAGGAGGACATAATTATATATCCAGCAAGGATTTAAAAGAAAATAAGTGTATGTTATGAGCAATGTAGTGGCAAAACAAAAAAACAAAAAAACAAAAAAACCTACAAAACAATGAAAGGAAAACTTAGGTAAAACTGATTAACTCCCAGAAAAATATAATTTAACCAAAACAAAATGAGAAAAATTTAAATATCTGAATAGTCTTATAGTCACTAAAGAAACTGAATCCATAGTTAAAAATCTTTCTGCAAAGAAAAAAACAATACCAGGCCCAAATGGTTTTATAGGTGAGTACCACCAACTTTTCAAGAAACAGATCATTCCAATCCTATAAATACTCTTGAAAGAACAGAGAGAAAGGATCATATAATCTTTTTTTTCCCCCCATAGGTTACTGGAGAACAGGTGGTGTTTGGTTTCATGAGTAAGTTCTTTAGTGGTGATTTGTGAGATTTTGGTGCACCCAAGCAGTATACACTGAACCCAATTTGTAGTTTTATCTGTCACCCCTTCCCACCCTTTGCCCCTGAGTCCCCAAAGTCCATTGTGTCATTCTTATGCCTTTGCATTCTCATAGCTTAGCTCCCACTTAAGGACCATTTAATCTTGATACCAAAATCATATAAGATTTTCAAGAGAAAGACAAACTACAGGTTCTTCTTATGAAAAAATTCTGAAAAAAAAAACTAGCAATCCAAACCCAGTAATATGTAAAAAAAGATAATATATCATAATCATGTTGTTTATCCCCAGTAAAGCAACATTAAAAAATTACTAAACACAATTCATCATAAAAAAACTAAAAGAACAAAACTTTATGACCAAGAGATATCAAAAATTAATAAAATTCAATGGCTATTTATTTTTAAATGCTTTTTTTTAAAGACAAAGTCTTGTTTTGTCACCCAGCCTGGAGTATAGTGGCATGATCTCATCTCACTTAGCCTCAATCTCTTGGGCTCAAGTGATCCTCCCCCCACCTCAGCCTCCTGAGTATCTGAGATTACAATTAAAAAAATTAAAAACTGATTTTTAATTTTTTTTGTAAGGACAGGATCTCGTGATGTTGCCCAGGCTGGTTTTGAACTCCTGGGCTCAAGGATCCTCCTCCCTCAGCCTCCCAAAGTGCTGGGATTACAGGTGTGAGCCACTGTGCCCAGCAAAAATTCTTTTCAAAATAGGAATAGAAGAAAACTTTAAAAACATCTCAATAAATGGTATCTACGACAAGCATCCTTCTTAATGATAATATTTCAGAAGCATTCCCTTTAAAATAGGCAATCATTCCCACTATTGTTGTTTCTATTGTACTAGATATCCTTTTAATAACTTGAATTTTAATAATTCAAAAGCAGCATAAAGATTAGAAAGACACCATTATTAAACAATAATATGACTGTCTACCTAAAAAACCCCAAAGAATATGCAAATTATTAGAAATAACAAGAGATTTAAACATATGGCTGAATATAAAATCAATTTACAAAGCTATTAAATTTCCAGTAGCAAGCAACCGATGGTTAGAAAATATTACTTATAATAGCAACAACAACAAAGATACTCAAGGCCGGGTGCAGTGGCTCATGCCTGTAATCCCAGCACTTTGGGAGACTGAGGCAGGTGGCTCACTTGAGGTCAGGAGTTCAAGACCAGCCTGGCCAACACGGTGAAACCCTGTCTCTATTAAAAATACAAAAATTAGCCGGGCATGGTGGCGTGTGCCTGTAATCCCAGCTACTCGAGAGGCTGAGGTAGGAGAACTGCTTGAATCCAGGAGGCGGAGGTTGCAGTGAGCCTAGATCCCACCGCTGCACTCCAGCCTGGGCAACAGAGCCAGACTCTGTCTCAAAAAAAAAAAAAAAAAAAAAAGATACTCAACAATAAATATAATTAACAAAAGATATGCAATGATTATATTGATAAAATTATGAAATTTTATTGAAGGATATTAAAGAATACTAAAACAAATGAAATGTGATTTTTTACGCTGTTATAAAAAAACTCACTGTTGTAAAGATGTAAATTCTACCATGAATAATCTATAGTTTAAATGTGATTATGTTCAAAATCCCAACAGGTTTTTTCATAGAATTTAACAGGCTGCTTCTAAAATTTACGTGGAAGAGGAAAGGGAAAAAATGGCCAACAAGATACCAAACGCTTAGGCAAACTCCCAACCAGATATCAACATTTTTATAAACTAGAATAATTAAGACTGTATGGCTATCTGACTGTGTACAGACAGTCATATAAATGAATGAAACAGACTAGAGAGCACAGAAACAGACTCCGGTATTGGTGGTGAAGATTAGTATGGTTAGTTTTCCATTGTTGATGTAACAAATTACCACAACCCTGACACCCTGCCCCCACTTCCACAACACATATACACACAAATTTCTCTTGCAGCTCTGAAGGTCAGCAGTCAAAACTAGGCCTTTATGGAGCTAAAATCAGGGTGTCAGCAGGGCTAGGTTCCTTCTGGTACTATAGGGAAGAATCTGTTTCTTGCCTTTTCCCACTTCTAGAGGCTGCTTGCATTTCTTGGCTCATGGCTTAGTCACTCTAATCTCTGCTTCCTTCATGACATCTCTTACTTTGATTCCCTACCTCCTGCTTTCCCCTAGAAAGACCCTTATGATTACATTGGGCCCACCTAGAAAACTCCAGATACTCTCCTATTTCAAGATCCTTAATTACATCTTCAATGTACCCTTTGCTGTATAAGGTAACATATTCAAAGGTTCTGGAAATTAGACGTGAACATGTTTGGAAGGGGTATTAGTCTGCCTACTACAGTGTGCACACCTTACAATTTAGCAATTCTATTGTTAGACATATAATCTAGAGAAACTTACACAAGAACACCAGGAGAAATGTACAACATATTCATGGTAGTACTGTTCTCAATAGGAAAAAAATTAGAAGGACTCGGGGAGCAAGATGGCCGAATCAAACTGAACAATTATCCACACAAAAAAAGCACCTTCATGAGAACCAAAAATGATGTGAGTGTGATTTTAAAACCACAGTACCTGGTTTTAACTTCGTATCATAGAATGAGGGACTGAAGAGGGTAAGAGAGACAGTCTTGAATTGCTGATGCCACTCCTCCTTCATCCCCACTGGCAACGGCCATCTGGCATGGAGAGACATTATATGCACTTGGGGAAGGTAGAGTGCAGCGATTGTGGGACTTTGCTCTGGAACTCAGTGCTTTCATGTCACAGCAGAAAGCAACACCAGGTAGAACTCACCTTGGTGTTTAGACAAGCTCTAGCCAGAGGCAAATTACTCATCCCAGGGTCAGAACCTAAGTTACAGCAAACCCTGCCACACAGGTTAAAGAACTCTGGGGTCATAAACTTCAAAGGCAGTTTAGGCCACAAGGACTGCAAGTCCTGGTGCTGTCCTGGGGTCGGAGTCAGTGGACTTCTGGGGCATGCAACCAAGTTATATATCAGCTGTGGTAGCCAAGGGATTGCTTGTACCACCCCTCCCCCAACCCCAGGTATGGCAGCTTGCAGCTCCAGGAGAGACTCCTTCCCTCACTTGAGGAGAGGAGAGAGAAAAGTAAAGAGAATTTTTTCTTGCAACTTGGATACAAGCTCAATCACAGTAGGATAGGGGACCAATCAAGAGTTCCGAGGCCTCCATTACAGGCCCTAGCTCCCAGATAACATTTCTAGACATGCCGTGGGCCAGAACGGAACCTGCTGCCTTAAAGTAAAGGACCCAGTCCTGGCAGGTTTAATCACCTACTAACAAAAGAGTCCTTGGGCCCTGAATAATCAGCTGTGATGCCCAAGCAGCACTTGCTATGGGCCTTGGGTGAGACCTAGAGATGTGCTGGCTTCAGGTGTGACCTGGCACATTATCCAGCTGTAGTGGTTATAGGGAGAGATGCCAGCTTAAGAAATGGAGAGGGAGGAGTAAAGGGGACTCCGTCTTGGAGCTTCAGGTACCACCTTGGCCAAAGTGGGGTACAGTACCAGGTGGGCTCTTGGAGTCCCCGATTCCAGGCGTTGGCTCTTGGATGGCATTTCTGGACCTGCCCTGGGCCACAGGGGGAGCCTACTGCCCTGAGGGGAGAATCCAGGCCTGGAAGCATTCACTACAAGATGACTGAAGAGCCCTTGGCCCTTGAGTGAACATCAGTGGTGGCCAGAAGTACATGCTGTAGGCCTGGGATGATGGTGGCCATGGGAAGAGACTCTTTTGCTTGTGAAAAGGGGAGGGAAAAGTGAAAAGTCTTGTGGCTTGGGTGCCAGTTCAACTGCAGTAGAATAGAGCACCAGGTAGATACCTAAGGTTTCCAACTCCAGGCCCTAGCTCCTGGATGGCATCTCTGGACCTGGTGGGGCTCAGGGAACTTAACCACCCCAAAGGAAAGGACATAAGCCTGGCTGGCTTTGCCACCTGCTGATTGTAGAGCCCTAAGGCCTTGAGCAAACATGGAAAGCAGCCAGACCATGGTTACCATGGGCTTTGGGCAAGACCCAGTGCTGTGCTGGCTGCAGCTCTGACCCAACACAGTCCCAGTGGTGGTGGCCACAGGGGTGCTTGTGTCACCCCAGCTCCAGGCAGCTCAGCACAGAGAGGGAGAGAGATTGTGTTTGTTTGGGAGAAAGCAGGAGAAGAAAACAAGTGTATCTTCCTGGTAATCCAGATGATAATTCTGGATCTTATGTAAGACCACCATGGTGGTCTATGTTATTGGGCTTGGGGTGTCCCCTAATGAAGATATGGCTGCAATGATTAAAAAATTAGATTACAATACCAAAGTCCCTTTGAATTCCTGGAAAGCCTACCCAAGAAGGATGGGTACAAACTAGCCCAGACTGCAAAGACTACAGTAAATACTTAACTCTTCAGTGTCCAATCACTGAGGAACATCCACAAGTATCAGGATCACCCAGGAAAACATGACCTCACCAAACAAGCTGAATAAAGCACCAGGGACCAATCCTGGAGAAAGACAGAGTTATCTGAACTTTCAGAGAATTCAAAATAGCTATGCTGAGGAAACTTAATGAAACTCAAGATAATACAGAGAAAGAATTCAGAATCATATTAGATAAATTTAACAAGAGATTGAAATAATTTAAAAGAATCAAGAAGAAATTCTGGAGGTGAAAAATGCAATAGTAATCCCAGCACTTTGGGAGGCCGAGGCGGACGGATCACCTGAGGTCAGGAGTTCGAGACCAGCTTGACCAACATGGAGAAACTCCATCTGTACTAAAAATACAAACTTAGCCAGGCATAGTGGCGCATGCCTGCAAGTCCAGCTACTCAGGAGGCTGAGGCAGGAGAATTGCTTGAACCCTGGAGGTGGAGGTTGCAGTGAGCCAAGATAGCGCCATTGCACTCCAGCCTGGGAAACAAGAGGGAAACTCCATCTAAACAAACAAACAAACAAACAAAAAACAAAAAAAAAAGAGGAGGTAGACAGATACGGTGTAGAAAGTTTATTCAGGCTGGGTGCAGCGGCTCACACCTGTAATCCCAGCACTTTGGGAAGCTGAGGCGGGCGGATCACCAGGTCAAGAGATCGAGACCATCCTGGCCAACATGGTGAAACCCTGTCTCTACTAAAAATACAAAAATTAGCTGGGTGTGGTGGCACATGCCTGTAATCCCAGCTACTTGGGAGGGTGAGGCATAAGAATCGCTTGAACCCAGGAGGCGGTGGTTGCAGTGAACCAAGATTGTGCCACTGCACTCCAGCCTGGCAACGGAGTGAGACTCCATCAAAAGAAGGAAGGAAGGAAGGAAGGAAGGAAGGAAGGAAGGAAGGAAGGGAGGGAAGGTTAGTTTATTCTAAGAGATAATAACAGAGAACTTCCCTAAAGTAGAGAAAGATATTAATATTCAAGGATAAGAAGGTTTAGAACACCAAGCAGAATTAACCCAAGTATTAATAAGACTACCTCAAAACATTTAATAAATACCCAAAGGTAAAGGATAAAGAAACAATCCTAAAAGCAGCAAAAGAAAAGAAACAAATAACATACAATAGAGCCCCTGAAAACCTTACAGGCCAGGAGAGAGTGACATGACATATTTAAAGTGATGAGGGAAAAAAACTACTTTTATCCTAGAAGAGTATACCCCGCAAAAATATCCTGCAAACATAAGGGAGAAATAAAGACATTTCAAGACAAACAAAAGCTGAGGGATTTCATCAACGCCAGCCCTGAACAAAATGAAATGATAAGGGAGTTCTTCAATCTGAGGGAAAACAGTGTTAATGAGCAATACGAAATCATCTAAAGGTGTAAAACTCACTGGTAACAGTAAGTACACAGAAAAACAACAAATATAACACTGTAATTGTGGTGTGTAAACTATATCTTGAGTAGAAAGGTAAAAGGTGAACTGATGAAAAATAATAACTACAACAACTTTTCAAGACATAGAGAGTATAATGAGATAAAAATAGAAACAATAAAAAGTTAAGCAAGGGAACAAAGTTAAGCTGTAGACTCCAGATTTGTTTTCTCTTTGCTTGTCAGTTTGTTTATGCACTCAGTGTTAAGTTGTCATCAGTTTAAAATTATGGGTTATAAGATATTATTTGCAAGCCTCATGGTAACCTCAAGTCAACAAACATATAACAGATATACAAGAAATTAAACCATATCACCTGAGAAAATCACCTTTGGTAAATGAAAGACAAGAAGGCAGGAAATAAAGAAGGCCACAAAAACAACTGAAAAACAAATAACAAAATGTCTGGGGTAAGTCCTTACTTATAACACTGAATGTAAATGGACTACGTCTCCTCAGACAAAAGACAGAGTGGCTGAATGGATTTAAAAAAATAATAATAAGACACAATGATCTGTTGCTTACTAGAAACATACTTCACCTATAAAAACACACATAGACTGAAAATAAAGGAATGTAAAAGAAATTCCATGCCAATGGAGACCAAGTAAGAGCAGGAGTAGCTATACTTGTATCAGACAACATAGATTTCAAGACAAAAACCATAAAAAGAGACAAAGAAGATCATTATATAATGATAAAGGGGTCAATTCAGCAAGAAGATATAATAATTTAAAATATATATGCACCCAACACTGGATAACTCAGATATATAAAGCAAATATTATTAGAGCTAAAGAGAAAGATAGACCCCAATACAATAATAGCTACAGACTTCAACACCCGACTTTCAGCATTGGACAGATCACCCAGACAGAAAATCCCAATAAAAATAATCAGACTTAATCTGCATTACAGACCAAATGGACAAAATAGATGTTTAAAGAACATTTTATTCAATGCCTACAGAATATACGTTCTTTTCCTTGGCACATGGTTCATTCTCAATAATATTAATACATCATATGTTAGGCCACAAAACAAGCCTTTAAAAAGTCAAGAAAAAAGAAATTATATCAAGCATCTTTGTTGACCACGATGGAATAAAACTAGAAATCAGTAACAAGAGGAATTTTGGAAACTATACAAACACATGGAAATTAAACAATATGCTCCTGAATGACTAGTGGGTCAATGAAGAACTTGAGAAGAAAATTTAAAAACTTCTTGAAAGAAATGATAATGGAAATACAACATACCAAATCCTATGGTATACAACAGAAGCAGTACTAAGAGGAGAGTTTATAGCTATAAGTGCTTGTATAGGAAAAGTAGAAAAACTTCAAATAAACAACCCATCTATGCATCTTAAAGAATTAGAAAAGCAAGAGCAAACCAAACCTAAAATTAGTAGAAAAAGAGAAACAGTAAAGGTCAGAGTAGAAACAAATGAAATTGAAATGAAAATAATACAAAAGATCAATGAAATGAAAAGCTGGTTTTTGAAAAGATAAATAAAATTGATAAATCCTTAGCCAGACTAAGAAAAATAGAGAAGACCCCAAATAAATAAAATCAGAGACTAAAAAGGAGACATT
The DNA here is from genome assembly GCF_028885625.2 of Pongo pygmaeus. Lineage (NCBI taxonomy): Eukaryota > Metazoa > Chordata > Mammalia > Primates > Hominidae > Pongo > Pongo pygmaeus. The sequence continues at coordinate 37,997,661 of NC_072373.2, forward strand.
ACAACCAATACAACACAAATTCAAAGGCTTGTTGGAGGCTCATAAGCAAATATGTGCCAATAAATTGGAAAACCTAGAAAAAATGGATAAATTCCTGGACACATACAACCTACCAAGACTGAACCAGGAAGAAATCCAAAATCTGAACAGACCAATAACTAGTAATGAGATCGCAGCTGTAAAAAAGGTCTCCAAGGAAGGGTAAGCCTGGGATCTGATGGCTTCACTGCTGGATTTTACCAAAAATTTAAAGAACAAATACCAATTCCACTCAAACTATTTCAAAAAATTGAGGAGGAAAGAATACTTCCAAATTCATTCTATAAGGTCAGTATTACCCTGATACCAAAACCAGACAAAGACACCTCAAAATAGAAATCTACAAGCCAATATCCCTGAACATTGATGCAAAAATCCTCAACAAAATATTAGCAAACTGAATTCAATGTGTCAGTAAGATCATTCATCATGACTAAGTGGGATTTATCCCAGGGATACAAGGATGGTTCAAGGTATGCAAATCACTTAATGTGATATATCAACAGAAGGAAGGATAAAAACCATATGATCATTTCAATTGATGTTGAAAAATCATTTGATAAAATTCAGCATCACTTCAATCCCCAAAGAACTGAGTATAGAAGGTACATATCTAAACACAATAAAAGCCATATATGACAGACACACAGCTAGTATTGCATTGAAGGGGGAAACACTGAAAGCCTTTCCTCTAAGATCTGGAACATGACAAGGATGCCCACTTTCACCATTGTTATTCAACCTACTACTGGAAGTCCTAGCTAGAGCAATCACACAAGAGAAAGATATAAAGGGCATCCAAATTGGAAAGAAAGAAGTCTAATTATCCTTGTTCGCAGATGCTATGATCTTGTATCTGGAAAAACCTAAAGACTCCACCAAAAAACTACTAGAACTCATAAACAAATTCAATGAAATCGCAAAATACAAAATCAGCACACAAACATCAGTAGCATTTCCATATGCCAACAACAAACAATCTGAAAGAGAAATCAAATAGTCCCATTCATAATAGCCACAAATAAAATACAGAGGAATTAACTTATCCAAACAAGTGAAAGATCTTGGCTGGGCATGGTGGCTCATGCCTCCCATCAGGAGGCCAAGGTGGGTGTATCATGAGGTCAGGAGTTTGAGACCAGCCTGGTCAACATGGTGAAACCCCATCTTTACTAAAAATACAAAAATTAGCTGGGCGTGCTGGTGGGCACCTGTAATCCCAGCTACTTGGGAGGCTGAGGCAGAAGAATTGTTTGAACCCAGGAGGCAGAGGGTGCAGTGAGCCAAGATCATGCCATTGCACTCCAGCCTGGGCAACAGGGCAAGACTCCATCTCAAAAAAAAAAAAAAAAAAAAGGAAGAGGTTCCAAGATGGCCAAATAGGAACAGCTCCAGTCTACAGGTCACAACATGAGTGATGCAAAAGATGGGTGATTTCTGCATTTCCAGCTGAGGTACCAGGTTCACCTCACTGGGGCTTGTCGGACAGTGGGGGCAGCCCACGGAGTGTGAGCTGAAGCAGGGCGGGGCATCGCCTCACCTGGGAAGCACAAGGGGTCGGGAAATTCCCTTTCCTAGCCAAGGGAAGCTGTGACAGATGGTACCTGGAAAATCGGGACACTCCCACCCTAATACTGCGCTTTTTCAATGGTCTTAGCAAATGGCACACCAGGAGATTATATCATGTGCCTGGCTCAGAGGGTCCCATGCCCACAGAGCCTCGCTCACTGCTAGCACAGCAGTCTGAGATCAAACTGCAAGGCTGCAGCAAGGCTGGGGGAGGGGCGCCCACCATTGCTGAGGCTTGAGTAGGTAAACAAAGCAGCCAGGAAGCTTGAACTGGGTGGAGCCCACCACAGCTCAAGGAGGCCTGTCTGCCTCTGTAGACTCCACCTCTGGGGGCAGGGCATAGCTAAACAAAAGGCAGCAGAAACTTCTGCAGACTTAAACACCCTTGTCTGACAGCTTTGAAGACAGTGGTGGTTCTCCCAGCACGGAGTTTGAGATCTGAGAACGGACAGACTGCCTCCTCAAGTGGGTCCCTGATCCCCGAGCAGGCTAACTGGGAGACACCTCCCAGTAGGGGCCGACTAATACCTCATACAGCTGGGTGCCCCTCTGAGACAAAGCTTCCAGAGTAACGATCAGACAGAAACATTTGCCATTCTGCAATATTTGCTGTTCTGCAGCCTCCGCTGGTGATACCTAAGCAAACAGGGTCTGAAGTGGCCCTCCAGCAAACTCCAACAGACCTGCAGCTGAGGGTCCTGACTGTTAGAAGGAAAACTAACAAACAGAAAGGACTCCACACCAAAACCCCATCTGTACCACATCATCATCAAAGACCAAAGGTAGGTAAAACCACAAAGATGGGGAGAAACCAGAGCAGAAAAGCTGAAAATTCTAAAAATCAGAGCGCCTCTTCTGCTCCAAAGGAACGCAGTTCTTCACCAGCAACGGAACAAAGCTGGATGGAGAATGACTTTGACGAGCTGGGAGAAGAAGGCTTCGGATGATGGGTAATAACAAACTTCTCCAAGCTAAAGAAGGATGTTCAAACCCATTGCAAAAAAGCTAAAAACCTTGAAAAAAGATTAGATGAATGGCTAACTAGAATAAACAGCGTAGAGAACACCTTAAATGACCTGATAGAGCTGAAAACCATGGCATGAGAACTACATGACGCATGCACAAGCTTCAGTAGCCGATTCAATCAAGTGGAAGAAAGGGTATCAGTGACTGAAGATCAAATGAATGAAATGAAGCGAGAAGAAAAGCTTAGAGAAAAAAGAGTAAAAGAAACGAACAAAACCTCCAAGAAAGATGGGACTATGTGAAAAGACCAAATCTACGTCTGACTGGTGTACCTGAAAGTGATGGGGAGAATGGAACCAAGTTGGAAAACACTCTTCAGGATATAAACCAGGAGAACTTCCCCAACCTAGCAAGGCAGGCCAATATTCAAATTCAGGAAATACAGAGAACGTCACAAAGATACTCCTCGAGAAGAGCAACTCCAAGACACATAATTGTCAGATTCACCAACGTTGAAATGAAGGAAAAAATGTTAAGGGCAGCCAGAGAGAAAGGTCGGGTTACCCACAAAGGGAAGCCCATGAGAATAACAGTGGATCTCTCGGCAGAAACTCTACAAGCCAGAAGAGAGTGGGGCCAACATTCAATATTCATTTTTTTTTTTTTTTGAGACGGAGTCTTGCTCTGTTGCCCAGGCTGCAGTGCAGTGGCGCGATCTCAGCTCACTGCAAGCTCCGCCTCCCGGATTTACGCCATTCTCCTGCCTCAGCCTCCCAAGTAGCTGGGACTACAGGCGCCCGCCACGACGCCCGGCTAATTTTTTGTATTTTTAGTAGAGACGGGGTTTCACCATGTTAGCCAGGACGGTCTCGATCTCCTGACCTCGTGATCCACCCGCCTCGGCCTCACAAAGTGGTGGGATTACAGGCGTGAGCCACCGCGCCCGGCCTTTTTTTTTTTTTTAATTATACTTTAAGTTTTAGGGTACATGTGCACAATGTGCAGGTTAGTTACATATGTATACATGTGCCATGCTGGTGTGCTGCACCCATTAACTCGTCATTTAGCATTAGGTATATCTCCTAATGCTATCCCTCCCCCTTCCCCCCACCCTACAACAGTCCCCAGAGTGTGATGCTCCCCTTCCTGTGTCCATGTGTTCTCATTGTTCAATTCCCATCCATGAGTGAGAACATGCAGTGTTTGGTTTTTTGTCCTTGCGATAGTTTACTGAGAATGATGATTTCCAATTTCATCCATGTCCCTACAAAGGACATGAACTCATCATTTTTTATGGCTGCATAGTATTCCATGGTGTATATGTGCCACATTTTCTTAATCCAGTCTATCATTGTTGGACATTTGGGTTGGTTCCAAGTCTTTGCTATTGTGAATAGTGCCGCAATAAACATACGTGTGCATGTGTCTTTATAGCAGCATGATTTATAGTCCTTTGGGTATATACCCAGTAATGGGATGGCTGGGTCAAATGGTATTTCTAGTTCTAGATCCCTGAGGAATCACCACACTGACTTCCACAATGGTTGAACTAGTTTACAGTCCCACCAACAGTGTAAAAGTGTTCCTATTTCTCCACATCCTCTCCAGCACCTGTTGTTTCCTGACTTTTTAATGATCACCATTCTAACTGGTGTGAGATGGTATCTCATTGTGGTTTTGATTTGCATTTCTCTGATGGCCAGTGATGATGAGCATTTTTTCATGTGTCTGTTGGCTGCATAAATGTCTTCTTTTGAGAAGTGTCTGTTCATATCCTTCACCCACTTTATGATGGGGTTGTTTTATTTTTTCTTGTAAATTTGGTTAAGTTCTTTATAGATTCTGGATATTAGCCCTTTGTCAGATGAGTAGGTTGTGAAAATTTTCTCCCATTTTGTAGGTTGCCTGTTCACTCTGATGGTAGTTTCTTTTGCTGTGCAGAAGCTCTTTAGTTTAATTAGATCCCATTTGTCAATTCTGGCTTCTGTTGCCACTGCTTTTGGTGTTTTAGATATGAAGTCCTTGCCCATGCCTATGTCCTGAATGGTAATGCCTAGGTTTTCTTCTAGGGTTTTTATGGTTTTAGGTCTAATGTTTAAGTCTTTAATCCATCTTGAATTAATTTTTGTATAAGGTGTAAGGAAGGGATCCAGTTTCAGCTTTCTGTCACATATGGCCAGCCAGTTTTCCCAGCACCATTTATTAAATAGGGAATCCTTTCCCCATTGCTTGTTTATCTCAGGTTTGTCAAAGATCAGATAGTTGTAGATATATGGTGTTATTTCTGAGGGCTCTGTTCTGTTCCATTGATCTATGTCTCTGTTTTGGTACCAGTACCATGCTGTTTTGGTTACTGTAGCTTTGTAGTATAGTTTGAAGTCAGGTAGCGTGATGCCTCCAGCTTTGTTCTTTTGGCTTAGGATTGTCTTGGCAATGCGGGCTCTTTTTTGGTTCCATATCAACTTTAAAGTAGTTTTTTCCAATTCTGTGAAGAAAGTCATTGGTAGCTTGATGGGGATGGCATTGAATCTATAAATTACCTTGGGTAGTATGGCCATTTTCACGATATTGATTCTTCCTACCCATGAGCATGGAATGTTCTTCCATTTCTTTGTATCCTCTTTTATTTCATTGAGCAGTGGTTTGTAGTTCTCCTTGAAGAGGTCCTTCATGTCCCTTGTAAGTTGGATTCCTAAGTACTTTATTCTCTTTGAAGCGATTGGGAATGGGAGTTCACTCATGATTTGGCTCTCTGTCTGTTATTGGTGTATCAGAATGCTTGTGATTTTTGTACATTGATTTTGTATCCTGAGACTTTGCTAAAGCTGCTTATCAGCTTAAGGAGATTTTGGGCTGAGACAATGGGGTTTTCTAGATATACAATCATGTCATCTGCAAACAGGGACAATTTGACTTCCTGTTTTCCTAATTGAATACCCTTTATTTCCTTCTCCTGCCTAACTGCCCTGGCCAGAACTTCCAACACTGTGTTGAATACGAGTGGTGAGGGAGGGCATCCCTGTCTTGTGCGAGTTTTCAAAGGGAATGCTTCCAGTTTTTGCCCATTCAGTATGATATTGGCTGTGGGTTTGTCATAGATAGCTCTTATTATTTTGAGATACGTCCCATCAATACCTAATTTATTGAGAGTTTTTAGCATGAAGGTTGTTGAATTTTGTCAAAGGCCTTTTCTGCATCTATTGAGATAATCATGTGGTTTTTGTCTTTGGTTCTGTTTACATGCTGGATTACATTTATTGATTTGCGTATATTGAACCAGCCTTCCATCCCAGGGATGAAGCCCACTTGATCATGGTGGATAAGCTTTTTGATGTGCTGCTGGATTCGGTTTGCCAGTATTTTATTAAGGATTTTTGCATCAATGTTCATCAAGGATATTGGTCTAAAATTCTCTTTTTTGGTTGTGTCTCTGCCCGGCTTTGGTATCAGGATGATGCTGGCCTCATAAAATGAGTTAGGGAGGATTCCCTCTTTTTCTATTGATTGGAATAGTTTCAGAAGGAATGGTATGAATTCCTCCTTGTACCTCTGGTAGAATTCGGCTATGAATCCATCTGGTCCTGGACTCTTTTTGGTTGGTAAGTTATTGATTATTGCCACAATTTCAGAGACTGTTATTGGTCTATTCAGAGATTCAGCTTCTTCCTGGTTTAGTCTTGGGAGGGTGTATGTGTCGAGGAATTTATCCATTTCTTCTGGATTTTCTAGTTTATTTGCGTAGAGGTGTTTGTAGTATTCTCTGATGGTAGTTTGTATTTCTGTGGGATCAGTGGTGATATCCCCTTTATCATTTTTTATTGCGTCTATTTGATTCTTCTCTCTTCTTTTCTTTATTAGTCTTGCTAGTGGTCTATCAATTTTGTTGATCCTTTCAAAAAACCAGCTTCTGGATTCATTAATTTTTTGAAGGGTTTTTTTTGTCTCTATTTCCTTCAGTTCTGCTCTGATTTTAGTTATTTCTTGCTTTCTGCTAGCTTTTGAATGTGTTTGCTCTTGCTTTTCTAGTTCTTTTAATTGTGATGTAAGGGTGTCAATTTTGGATCTTTCCTGCTTTCTCTTGTGGGCATTTAGTGCTCTAAGTTTCCCTCTACACACTGCTTTGAATGTGTCCCAGAGATTCTGGTATGTTGTGTCTTGGTTCTCGTTGGTTTCAAAGAACATCTTTATTTCTGCCTTCTTTCGTTATGTACCCAGTAGTCATTCAGGAGCAGATTGTTCAGTTTCCATGTAGTTGAGCGGTTTTGAGTGAGTTTCTTAATCCTGAGTTCTAGTTTGATTGCACTGTGGTCTGAGAGACAGTTTGTTTTAATTTCTGTTCTTTTACATTTGCTGAGGAGAGCTATACTTTGATCTATGTGGTCAATTTTGGAATAGGTGTGGTGTGGTGCTGAGAAAAATGCATATTCTGTTGACTTGGGGTGGAGAGTTCTGTAGATGTCTATTAGGTCTGCTTGGTGCAGAGCTGAGTTCAATTCCTGGGTATCCTTGTTAACTTTCTGTCTGCTTGATCTGTCTAATGTTGACAGTGGGGTGTTAAAGTCACCCATTATTATTGTGTGGGAGTCTAAGTCTCTTTGTAGGTCACTCAGGACTTGCTTTATGAATCTGGGTGCTCCTGTATTGGGTGCATACATATTTAGGATAGTTAGCTCTTCTTGTTGAATTGATCCCTTTACCGTTATGTAATGGCCTTCTTTGTCTCTTTTGATCTTTGTTGGTTTAAAGTCTGTTTTATCAGAGACTAGGATTGCAACCCCTGCCTTTTTTTGTTTTCCATTTGCTTGGTAGATCTTCCTCCATCCTTTTATTTTGAGTCTATGTGTGTCTCTGCACATGAGATGGGTTTCCTGAATACAGCACACTGATGGGTCTTGACTCTTTATCCAATTTGCCAGTCTGTGTCTTTTAATTGGAGCATTTAGTCCATTTACATTTAAAGTTAATATTGTTATATGTGAATTTTATCCTGTCATTATGATGTTAGCTGGTTATTTGGCTCATTGGTTGATGCAGTTTCTTCCTAGTCTCGATGGTCTTTACATTTTGGCATGATTTTGCAGCGGCTGGTACCAGTTGTGCCTTTCCATGTTTAGTGCTTCCTTCAGGAGCTCTTTTAGGGCAGGCCTGGTGGTGACAAAATCTCTCAGCATTTGCTTGTCTGTAAAGGATTTTATTTCTCCTTCACTTACGAAGCTTAGTTTGGCCAGATATGAAATTCTGGGTTGAAATTCTTTTCTTTAAGAATGTTGAATATTGGCCCCCAATCTCTTCTGTCTTGTAGAGTTTCTGCCAAGAGAGCCGCTGTTAGTCTGATGGGCTTCCCTTTGTGGGTAACCCGACCTTTCTCTCTGTCTGCCCTTAACATTTTTCCTTCATTTCAACTTTGGTGAATCTGACAATTATGTGTCTTGGAGTTGCTCTTCTCGAGGAGTATCTTTGTGGCGTTCTCTGTATTTCCTGAATCTGAATGTTGGCCTGCCTTGCTAGATTGGGGAAGTTCTCCTGGATAATATCCTGCAGAGTGTTTTCCAACTTGGTTCCATTCTCCCCGTCACTTTCAGGTACACCAATCAGATGCAGATTTGGTCTTTTCACATAGTCCCATCTTTCTTGGAGGCTTTGTTCGTTTCTTTTTATTCTGTTTTCTCTAAACTTCCCTTCTCGATTCATTTCATTCATTTCGTCTTGCATCACTGATACCCTTTCTTCCAGTTGATCGCATCGGCTCCTGAGGCTTCTGCATTCTTCACATAGTTCTCGAGCCTTGGCTTTCAGCTCCATCAGCTCCTTTAAGCACTTCTCTGTATTGGTTATTCTAGTTATACATTCATCTAAAGTTTTTTCAAAGTTTTCAACTTCTTTGCCTTTGGTTTGAATTTCCTCCTGTAGCTCAGAGTAGTTTGATCGTCTGAAGCCTTCTCTCAACTCGTCAAAGTCATTCTCCGTCCAGCTTTGTTCCATTGCTGGTGAGGAATTGCGTTCTTTTGGAGGAGGAGAGGCGCTCTGCTTTTTAGAGTTTCCAGTTTTTCTGCTCTGTTTTTTCCCCATCTTTGTGGTTTTATCTACTTTTGGTCTTTGATGATGGTAATGTACAGATGGGTTTTTGGTGTGGATGTCCTTTCTGTTTGTTAGTTTTCCTTCTAACAGACAGGACCCTTAGCTGCAGGTCTGTTGGAGTTTGCTAGAGGTCCACTCCAGATGCTGTTTGCCTGGGTATCAGCAGCGGTGTCTGCAGAACCATGGAATTTCGTGATCCGCGAATGCTGCTGCCTGATCGTTCCTCTGGAAGTTTTGTCTCAGAAGAGTACCCGGCCGTGTGAGGTGTCAGTCTGCCCCTACTGAGGGGTGCCTCCCAGTTAGGCTGCTCGGGGGTCAGGGGTCAGGGACCCACTTGAGGAGGCAGTCTGCCCGTTCTCAGATCTCCAGCTGGGTGTGGGAAAACCACTGCTCTCCTCAAAGCTGTCAGACAGGGACATTTAAGTCTGCAGAGGTTACTGCTGTCTTTTTGTTTGTGCCCTGCCCCCAGAGGTGGAGCCTACAGAGGCAGGCAGGCCTCCTTGAGCTGTGGTGGGCTCCACCCAGTTCGAGCTTCCCAGCTGCTTTGTTTACCTAAGCGAGCCTGGGCAATGGCGGGCGCCCTTCCCCCAGCCTCGCTGCCACCTTGCAGTTTGATCTCAGACTGCTGTGCTAGCAATCAGCGAGACTCCATGGGTGTAGGACCCTCTGAGCCAGGTGCGGGCTATAATCTCCTGGTGCACCGTTTCCTAAGACTGTCGGAAAAGCACAGTATTCGGGTGGGAGTGGCCTGATTTTCCAGGTGCCATCTGTCACCCCTTTCCTTGACCAGGAAAGGGAACTCCCTGACCCCTTGCACTTCCGAGAGAGGCAATGCCTCGCCCTGCTTTGGCTGGCGCACGGTGCGCTGCACCTACTGTCCTGTGCCCACTGTCTGGCACTCCCTAGTGAGATGAACCCGGTACCTCAGACGGAAATGCAGAAATCACCCGTCTTCTGCGTCGTTCACGCTGGGAGCCGTAGACCGGAGCTGTTCCTATTCGGCCATCTTGGCTCCACCCTCAACATTCTTAAAGAAAAGAATTTTCAACCCAGAATTTCATATCCAGCCAAACTAAGCTTCATAAGTGAAGGAGAAATAAAATCCTTTACAGACAAACAAATGCTAAGAGATTTTGTCACCACCAGGCCTGCCTTACAAGAGGTTCTGAAGGAAGCACTAAACATGGAAAGGAACAACAGGTACCAGCCACTGCAAAAACATGCCAAACTGTAAACACCATCGATGCTAGGAAGAAACTGCATCAACTAACGAGCAAAATAACCAGCTAACATCATAATGATAGGATCAAATTCACACATAACAATATTAACCTTATATATAAATGGGCTAAATGCTCCACTTAAAAGACACAGACTGGCAAATTGGATAGAATCAAGTTTCATCAGTGTGCTGTATTCAGGAGACCCATCTCACATGCGGACACAAACAGAGGCTCAAAATAAAGGGATGGAGGAAGATCTACCCAGCAAATGGAAAACAAAAAAAAGCAGGGGTTGCAATCCTAGTCTCTGATAAAACAGACTTTGTTTAAACCAACAAAGACCAAAAGAGACAAAGAAGGCCATTACATAATGGTAAAGGGATCAATTCAACAAGAAGAGCTAACTATCCTAAATATATATGCACCCAATACAGGAGCACCCAGATTCATAAAGCAAGTCCTTAGAGACCTACAAAGAGACTTAGACTCCCACACAATAATAATGGAAGACTTTAACACCCCACTGTCAACATTAGACAGATCAAGGAGACAGAAAGTTAACAAGGATATCCAGGAATTGAACTCAGCTCTCCACCAAGTGAACCTAATAGACATCAACAGAATTCACCACCCCAAATTAACAGAATATACATTCTTCTCAGCACCACATCACACTTATTCCAAAATTGACCACATAGATCAAAGTATAGCTCTCCTCAGCAAATGTAAAAGAACAGAAATTAAAACAAACTGTCTCTCAGACCACAGTGCAATCAAATTAGAACTCAGGATTAAGAATCTCACTCAAAACTGCTCAACAACATGGAAACTGAACAATCTGCTCCTGAATGACTACTGGGTACACAACGAAATGAAGGCAGAAATAAAGATGTTGTTTGAAACCAATGAGAACAAAGACACAACATACCAGAATCTCTGGGACACATTTAAAGCAGTGTGTAGAGGGAAATTTATAGCACTAAATGCCGACAAGAGAAAGCAGGAAAGATCTAAAATTGACACCCTAACATCACAATTCAAGGAACTAGAGAAGCAAGAGCAAACACATTCAAAAGCTAGCATAAGAAAAGAAATAACTAACATCAGAGCGTAACAGAAGGAGATAGAGACACAAAAAACCCTTCAAAAAATCAATGAATCCAGGAGCTGGTTTTTTGAAAAGATCAACAAAATTGACAGACTGCTAGCAAGACTAATAAAGAAGAAAAGAGAGAAGAATCAAATAGACGCAATAAAAAATGATAAAGGGGATATAATCACCGATCCCACAGAAATACAAACTACCATCAGAGAATACTATAAACACCTCTATGCAAATAAACTAGAAAATCTAGAAGAAATGGATAAATTCCTGGACACATACACCCTCCCAAGACTAAGCCAGGAAGCAGTTGAATCCCTGAATACAACAATTACAGGCTCTGAAATTACAGGCAATAATTAATAGCCTACCAACCAAAAAACGTCCAGGACCAGATGGATTCACAGCTGAATTCTACCAGAGGTACAAAGATGAGCTGGTACCATTCCTTCTGAAACTATTCCAATCAATAGAAAAAGAAGGAATCCTCCCTAACTCATTTTATGAGGCCGGCATCATCCTGATACCAAAGCCTGGCAGAGACACAACAAAAAGACAATTTTAGACCAATATCCCTGATGAATATCAATGCAAAAATCCTCAATAAAATACTGGCAAACTGAATCCAGCAGCCCATCAAAAAGCTTATCCACCACGATCAAGTAGGCTTCATCCCGGGGATGCAAGGCTGGTTCAATATATGCAAATCAATAAATGTAATCCAGCACATAAACAGAACCAAAGACAAAAACCACATGATTATCTCAATAGATCCAGAAAAGGCCTTCGACAAAATTCAACAGCCCTTCATGCTAAAAACTCTCAATAAAGTATGTATTGATGGGACATATCTCAAAATAATAAGAGCTATTTATGACAAATCCACAGCCAATATCATACTGAATGGGCAAAAACTGGAAGCATTCTCTTTGAAAACTGGCACAAGACAGGGATGCCCTCCCTCACCACTCCTATTCAACACAGTGTTGGAAGTTCTGGCCAGGGAAATCAGGCAAGAGAAGGAAATAAAGGGTATTCAATTAGGAAAAGAGGAAGTCAAATTGTCCCTGTTTGCAGAAGACATGATTGTATTTTTAGAAAACCCCATCATCTCAGCCCAAAATCTCCTTAAGCTGATAAGCAACTTCAGCAAAGTCTCAGGATACAAAATCAATGTGCAAAAACCTCAAGCACTCCTATACACTAATAACAGACAAACACAGAGCCAAATCATGAGTGAACTCCCATTCACAATTGCTTCAAAGAGAATAAAATACATAGGAATCCAACTTACAAAGGATGTGAAGGACTCCTTCAAGGAGAACTACAAACCACTGCTCAACGAAATAAAAGAGGACACAAACAAATGGAAGAACATGCCATGCTCATGGATAGGAAGAATCAATATCGTGAAAATGGCCATACTGCCCAAGGTAATTTATAGATTCAATGCCATCCCTATCAAGCTACCAATGACTTTCTTCACAGAATTGGAAAAAACTACTTTAAAGTTGATATGGAACCAAAAAAGAGCCCGCATTGCCAAGACAATCCTAAGCCAAAAGAACAAAGCTGGAGGCATCAAGGTACCTGACTTCAAACTATACTACAAGGCTTACAGTAACCAAAACAGCATGGTACACGTACCACAACAGAGATACAGACCAATGGAAAAGAACAGAGCCCTCAGATATAATACCACACATCTACAACCATCTGATCTTTGACAAACCTGACAAAAACAAGAAATGGGGAAAGGATTCCATATTTAATAAATGGTGCTGGGAAAACTGGCTAGCCATATGGAGAAAACTGAAACTGGATCCCTTCCTTACACCTTATACAAAAATTAATTGAAGATGGATTAAAGACTTAAAGGTTAGACCTAAAACCATAAAAAGCCTACAAGGAAACCTAGGCAATACCATTCAGGACATAGGCATGGGCAAGGACTTCATGACTAAAACACCAAAAGCAATGGCAACAAAAGCCAAAATTGACAAATGGGATCTAATTAAACTAAAGAGCTTCTGCACAGCAAAAGAAACTACCATCAGAGTGAACAGGCAACCTACAGAATGGGAGAAAATTTTTATAATCTACGCATCTGACAAAGGGCTAATATCCAGAATCTATAAAGAACTTAACCAAATTTACAAGAAAAAATAAAACAACCCCATCATAAAGTGGGTGAAGGATATGAAGAGACACTTTTCAAAAGAAGACATTTATGTAGCCAACAGACACATGAAAAAATGCTCATCATCACTGGCCATCAGAGAAATGCAAATCAAAACCACAATGAGATACCATCTCACACCAGTTAGAATGGCGATCATTAAAAAGTCAGGAAAACAACAGGTGCTGGAGAGGATGTGAAGAAATAGGAACACTTTTACACTGTTGGTGGGACTGTAAACTAGTTCGACCTTGTGGAAGACAGTGTGGCGATTCCTCAGGGATCTAGAACTAGAAATACCATTTGACCCAGCGATCCCATTACTGGGTATATACCCAAAGGATTATAAACCATGCTGCTATAAAGACACATACACACGTATGTTTACTGCAGCACTATTCACAATAGCAAAGACTCGGAACCAACCTAAAAGTCCATCAATAATAGACTGGATTAAGAAAATGTGGCACATATACACCATGGAATACTATGCATCCACAAAAAAGGATGAGTTCATGTCCTTTGTAGGGACATGGATGAAGCTGGAAACCATCATTCTGAGCAAACTATTGCAAGGACAGAAAACCAAACACTGCATGTTCTCACTCATAGGTGGGAATTGAACAATGAGAACACTTGGACACAGGGTGGGGAACATCACACACTGGGGCCTGTTGTGGGGTTGGGGGAGGGGGCAGGGATAGCATTAGGAGATATAACTAATGTAAATGAGGAGTTAATTGGTGCAGCACACCAACATGTCACATGTATACATATGTAACAAACCTGCATGTTGTGCACAGGTACCCTAGAACTTAAAGTATAAAAAAAAAAACAGTGAAAGATCTTTACAATGAAAAGAATAAAACATTGATGTAAGAAATTGAAAAGACCACAAAAAAGAAAAGATAGTCCATGTTTATGGATTGGAAGAATCAATATTGTTAAAACATCCATATTCTCTAAAGCAGTCTACAGATTCAATGCAATCCCTATGAAAATACCAGTGACATTCTTTACAAAATTGGAAAAAAAAAAATCCTAAAATTTATACAGAACAAGAAAAGACCCAGAATAGCCAAAGCTATCCTGAGCAAAAAGAACAAAACTGGAGGAATCACATTACCTGACTTAAAATTATACTACAAAGCTACAGTAACCCAAACGGCATGGTACTGGCATAAAAACAGACACACAGACCAATGGAACAGAATAGAGAACCCAGAAACCAATCCATACATCTACAGTGAACTCATTTTCGACAAAGGTACCAAAAACATATATTGGGGAAAAGACATTCTCTTCAATAAATGGTGCTGGGAAAATTGGATATCCATATGTAGAAGAATGAAACTAGACCTCCATCTCTTGCCAGATACAAAAATCAAATCAAAATACATTAAAGACTTAAATTTATGACCGCAAACTATAAAACTACTACAAGAAAACATTATGAGAAACTCTCTAGGACATTGGACTGGTCAACGATTTCTTGAGTAATACCCTACAAGCACAGGCAACTGAAACACAAATGTACAAATGGGACCATATGAAGTTAAAAAGCTTCTGCACTGCAAAGGAAACAATTAACAAAATGAAGAGACAACCCACAGAATGAGAGAAAATTCCTTCAAACTATCCTTCTGACAAGGAATTAATAACCCTTGAATATAAAAGGAGCTCAAACAACTCTATAGGAAAAAACCTAATAATACTATTTTAAAATGGGCAAAAGGTCCGAATAGACATTTCCCAAAAGAAGACACACAAATGGCAAACAGGCATATGAAAAGGTGCTCAACATCACTGATTATCAAAGAAATGCAAATCAAAACTATAATGAGATATCATCTCACCCTAGGTAAAATCGGTTTTATCCAAAAGACAGGCAATAACAAATGCTGAGAAGGATGTTGAGAAAGGGGAACCCTCATAAGCTGTTGGCAGGAATGTAAATTAGTATAACCACTACAGAGAACAGTTTGGAAGTTCCTCAAAAAACTAAAAAGAGAGCTACCATAAGATCCAACAATCTCATTCCTAGGTATAGACCCAAAAGAAAGGAAATCGGTATGTCAAAGAGATATCTGCACTCTGGTGTTTACTGCAGCATTTTTCACAATAGCCAAGATCTGGAAGCAATCTAAACGTCCATCAACAGATGAATGTGGTACAAATACACAACAGAGCACTATTCAGCCAAAAAAAAAAAAAAAAAAAAAGAGATCCTGTCATTTGCAACAAGGGATGGAAATGGAGGTCATTGTTAAGTGACAAAAGCCAGGCACAGAAAGACAAAATTCGCATGTTGTCACTTATTTGTGGGAGCTAAAAATGAAAAAAAATAAACTCATGGTGATAGCAGAATGATCGTTACCAGAGGCTTAGAAGGGTAGTTGAAGGCGGGGAAAGGAGGATGATTAATGAGTATAAAAATAGCTATAGCTAGAATGTATAAGATTTCGTATTTTATAGCACAACAGGGTGATCACAGTCAACAATAATTTATTGTACATTTTAAAATAACTAAAAGAGGCTGGGCACGGTGGCTCATGCCTGTAATCCCAGCACTTTGGGAGGCTAAAGTGGGTGGATCACATGAGGTCAGGAGTTTGAGACCAGCCTGGCCAACATGGTGAAACCCTGTCTCTACTAAAAATACGAAAATTAGCCAGGTGTGGTGGCACATGCGTGTAGTCCTAGCTACTTGGGAGGCTGTGGCAGGAGAATTGCTTGAATCCGGGAGGCGGAGGTTGCAGTGAGCCGAGATCGCATCATTGCACTCCAGCCTGGGCAACAGGATAAGACTCTGTCTCAAAAAAATAAAAATAAATAAAAATAAAAAATAAAATAACTAAAAGAGTGTAAGTGAATTGTTTGTAACACAAAGAAAGGATAAAAGCTGGAGGTGATGGATACCTCATTTACCCTGATAGGATTATTATGCATTGCATGCCTGTATCAAAATATCTCATATATCCCATAAATATACTCACCTACTATGTACTCACAAAATCTTTTTTTAAATACAAGGAAAAAAATTAGAAACATCGTAAATGTCCATCCACAGGACAATGGATAAATTGTGCTTTATTCACACAATAGAGTATTATATGGCAGAGAAAATTAATGAACTACAGCCACACAAAAATATGAATACATCATAAAAACAAAATATCGTGTGAAAAAGTAGCCAGAGAAAACTTCAGAAAATATACTATTCTTATAAAACCCCAAACCAAATAAGCTAAACGAAATAATATTTCAACATACATCCATTTGTAATAAAATGATTTTCAAAAGGCATGAGAAGGAGCAACGCAAAATTTAGGATATTACTTTTAATGCGAAGGCAAGTGAACAGAAGAAGGAAGAAAAATACTGAGAGATAATCATAATTGGTAATGTTCCAGTTAAGTAGGTTCATGATGCTCTTTTTATTATTAAATGTCTGTTTTATATATGTTACAAAATAGTTCATAAACTATTAAATAAATTAAATTTAGAGAAGCAAATTGACAGACTATTTTAACATAAAATTATATATGTATTATACAGTACATAAAACTATACACATTTATTTATATCAATTTTATTTATTTCCATGTGCACAGAGGAAAAATCTAAGGTTGTACAGCAAATACTTGAGTGATAACCATAGGGAAATTAAATAAAGAGAAAAGAGTGTAGCTATTTTACCTTTCATTTAATTTATGTCTCTATTACTTGCATTTATTTCAAAGCACATAGGCTATTTTATAACTATGTTAACACCAAAATTAAAAAGAATCTAAAGAATTGTAATTATAAGGTTTTACCTATTTGCATAGTTTTCTGAGAAGTATTTGAAAAGCAGCAAAGGACACTATAAGCTTAGCACCACCATGTTAACTACCATGTTAACCAATCTTTGACTTTTATCTCTTCAAATTCCTTATAGATTCTGTTTCTTAATTAATAAGTACAATATCCTCTAATAGCCAAATCTTATTCTTATATTACTCACAATTACTAACCTTTCTTTTTTCCCTCCATTTATTTGTTTTCTCTCTTCTCTTCTTCTTAATTTTTCCCTTGGTAGCATCTAAAAGTTTAAAAAGATTTGGAAGTTTCAGCTCTAACATTAAAAATTATTTTATTGATTAAAGAATTTGAAGGATTAAAATAATTAAGATTGATATTTTAATCAACTTTATTATGCTTGTTGGAAGAATCTTACAAGATACAAATAGCAGATAAAACTGTTTAATTTGCTAGGCATGGTAGTGTACATCTGTAATTCCAGCATTTTGGGAGGCCGAAGCAGGCAGATCACTTGAGCTCAGGAGTTTGACACCAGCCTGGGCCACATCGCAAAACCTTGTCCCTACCAAAAGTACAAAAAGTAGCCAGGCATGGTAGAGTGCACCTGTAGTCCCAGCTACTCAGCAGGAGGTGGGAGGATCACCTGAGCCCAGCAGGTCAAGGCTGCAGTGAGCCAAGATCGTGCCACTGCACTCCAGCTTGGGTGACAGAGTGAGGCACTGTCTCGAAAAAAAGAAGAAAAAAGAAAAAAGTTTAATTATAGTTGTATCCCAGTATAAATATATGGCATTTAGGAACCCATCCAAAATACAATACTCTCCTAGGTCCACTAGAATGCAACCTCTAGTTAATCTAGGGAGTATGAGGTGTTATTAGCAGAAACTATGTGAATGCAACTATTAAGCAGTCTATTGGAAAATATAAAAAATGAATTACTTTAATTAGAAAATGGAAAAGGAGGACGGGTGTGGTGGCTCATGTCTGTAATCCCAGCACTTTGGGAGGCCGAGGCAAGTGGATCCCTTGAGGTCAGGAGTTTGAGACCAGCCTGGGTAACATGGCGAAACCTCATCTTTACTAAAAATACAAAAATTAGCCACGCATGGTGGTGGGCACTTGTAATCTCAGCTACTGAAGAGGCTGAGGCAGGAGAATCACTTGAACCTGGGAGGCGGAGGTTGCAGTAAGCTGAGATTGTGCCACTGCACTCCAGCCCAGGCAACACAGAGAGACTGTCTCAAAATTTAAAAAAAAAAAAGAAGAAGAAAAAGAACACGGAAAAGGAGAATGTTAGTTTGCCACCACATTAACTGCTCCGTTCTACAAAAGACAACCATTTTCCTGACTAAAGCAAAAGTTACCGATGTGAGTTTTATATTATCCAGCTTGGGGTTGTCAGTTTCTTGAATCTTTAGTTGATGTCTTTCATCTGTTTTGGGAAACTTTTAGGCATTATTCTTTTTACATATTGCTTCTTCCTCATTTGTTTTTCTTTTCTTCTTCGATTCCAATTACAATGTTAGATCTCATTACTGTGTCTCACATGTCTCTAATATTTTCTTCTGTATCTTTCTTTTTTTTCCCCTCCTGACGTGACTTCTAGTTTACTAATTCTTTTTGTGTGTGTGTCTAATCTACTGAAAAAATCTAAATTGTTAATTTTAGATAATGAATTTTTTATTCCAGAATTTATACCTGATTCTTTCTTACAGTTCATAAATCTCTATTTTCTTAAATATAATAATCATAACTATTTAAACTTCATTGCCAGCTAACTCAACATCTGGATTACCTGTAGGGCTGTTCCTATTTTTTTCTCTTTTCAGTCATGTAGACATATCTAGTAATTTTTTTATTAAAAGTTATGGACGCTGTATTAAAAAATTCTAGAGATTCTAGATGATGTTATCCATCTCTCAAGATTATTTATCCTCCACTAGGCAAACAGAATGATGGATGATGATCTAAACCCAACCGGGGACTATGCAGAGATGAGATTACAATTCCAGTAAGGCTCAACTTACCTCTGATTCATTCCTATCCCTCCTGGGTATTCTACAGAGGGTCTGTGTTACTGGAAGCAGAAGTCAATAAAAGAAATTCATTTAATAGTGTAAACCCACAACTACAAACTGAATAGGAATTAGCTGCTCATCTTTTTCCTGAAAGTTATAGGTTCTCCAGTAAAATAAGGGGAAAATAAAGGAGGAAGAAACAATATGATCCAGAAAATGGGTGACCAAACCCAAAATAGAGGTAAAGGATATATCCAGAATGAAGACAAAAGAACTTAATATCACAGTTGCTTAACAGGCCTTGAGAACAGTAAGTCCAAATGGAGTATGTTAAATGGATCTAGGAGAGAATCCCGAAATGGAATTAACTGAATACCTGATGTGTCTGAACCTTTTCAAAGGTAATTTATACTACTACAACATATCACAAACACAGAAAACTAAACAAATTTTATTGACCGGGCGCGGTGGCTCATGCCTGTAATGCCAGCACTTTGGGAGGCCGAGGCAAGCAGATCACGAAGTCAGGAGATCGAGACCATCCTGGCTAACATAGTGAGATCCTATCTCTACTAAAAATAGAAAAAATTAGCCAGGTGTGGTGGCACACGCCTGTAATCCCAGCTACTCAGGAGGCTGAAGCAGGAGAATCGCTTGAACCTGGGAGGTGGAGGTTGCAGTGAGCCAAGATCGCACCACTGCATACCAGCCTGGGCAACAGAGTGAGACTCCATCTCAAAAAAAAATAAATAAAATAAAATAATAATAATAATAATAATAATTAACTGTAAGGAATAAAAAAGTTGTGCTAGAACCATTATATGGTTCAGCTGTGAACAGCATAGCATCTACATAGCCAAAACAATTAAAGTATTAAATTATCAAAGTTACAATAATGAAATCCTATTTATGTGGATGGGGGGAGGAAAGTAAATGTAGGGGGAAATAGTGGTTTAAAAAGTAGCTAAATTCGGCCGGGCGCGGTGGCTCACGCCTGTAATCCCAGCACTTTGGGAGGCCGAGGCGGGCAGGTCACAAGGTCAGGAGATTGAGACCATCCTGGCCAACACGGTGAAACCCCGTCTCTACTAAAAACACAAAAAATTAGCTGGGTGTGGTCGCGGGCGCCTGTAGTCCCAGCTACTTGGGAGGCTGAGGCAGGAGAATGGCGTGAACCCGGGAGGCGGAGCTTGCAGTGCGCCAAGATCGCGCCACTGCACTCCAGCCTGGGGGACAGAGTGAAACTCCGTCTCAAAAAAAAAAAATGAAAAATAAAAAAATAAAAAGGAGCTAAATTCTAATCATTCATAGAGCCTAAAATGGAAAAATGTAGAAATGATGACATAAACAAATTATGGAATCATATCTATCGGAGATAGATATCAAAACAGACTGCTAAAAGAGTTTGAAATGCCTGCTTCTGGAAATTGGGTTTGGGAAGAATCATTTTGAAATTATCAATTAGTGGGAGGGTAGAATAATAACATTTTGAGATATGCCAAGACTCAGAAAATTTACTTCCCAGACAACATTTTGTAAAAAGTTATTTGACAGTGTACTCTAACAGTCAAGGCAGAACACTAAGAGAGGAAGACATGAATCTAAGAAAACAATGGATCCAACCCAGAAAACCAGTGAGGGGAGATCCTAGGATAAGAGATATAGCAGGCCTTGAGGGTAGAAAATGGTCTAGACTACACTAGGTAGGCAAGAACATCTCCAGAGAAAAGAAATGAACTCTAAGGAATAGTATAATTAAAAGGATGGAAAATCTTTTCATTATGGCAGTTATATGATCTTTTTGTCAACAATAAAAAACAAGAGTGAGAACTAGAAACTCTAAGAAAAACAAAAACTATAAGAAAGTCATGGTTTGAATACGAAGCAAAACTAAGATACAGCATGGTTTTAAGCAACTGATAGAATATAAATGATATACTTGATACTGTGACTAAAACATTCTCCTTTGAGAGTCCTAGCAATCATAATATTAGATCCATGAAATGGAAATGTAATTCTTGCATATGACTTGGCACTGTAGTAACACTATTTATATAATGATAGTGATTTAAATGCTAATTATTGGTCTTAAAGATTTAAAGTGAATCTATGAACAAAAAAAGACAATTTTTGTTGTAGATATTAACTACTGAAAACCTAAAAGAAGACAATGGGGAGAAAAAAATGGAGGAAAGGATAGAGATACCAATATATTTAACTTATGTAAGACAGAATAAAACAATTGACTACCGTTGATGGAACAAGAAGCAGAGTTACTAGTAGGTTACTTATTAATACCAAATTAGCCAATAGAAAAATTAATTACAACACAACTTACAAACATTTGAGAGAGTAAAGGTAGGTGAGACAAAGGAGTAATTTAAAGTGAGCCAGTCAACTGATCTTGTCTAGGGTTGAGTGTGGAGAACATTTGTTATATTTTGATTGCCTAGTATCTGATTCCGCTTCCTATGTTCAGTGAATATTCGTCCACATGCCTTTCACCATCAGCGCTGAAGAAGCCAATCTTGCTTTCCCAGCTCCCTTTGCAGCTGGCACATATTGAATTAGGAACCCAAATGTTAATAGTGGTTAGTACATGCAATTTCTTTAGCCTATAATAAATATTCCCTAATTCCACTTCCTTGCCTTTGCCTGAAAATGCCTATTCATCCTCCACCTCTCAGTTTAGATAATCATTTCCTCTCTGAAGCCCTTCCTTGCCCCCATGACATATGCAAGTGAAGTAATAGCACTCACCTGCATTGTAATGAAGTATTTGCTTGTTTTATTACCTAATGTATTTTCTTTTTTATTCTTTTTAACTCCTCTATCATTCCTAATATTGCTTAACATAATAAAAGTTCCTTGTCTGAAGGGACCATGGCATGTTTACCATTATGTCTGGTACATAGTGAGTATGCTCAATAAATATTAGTTGAATAAACAAAAATTATAACAGATGTTTAGTATTTTTTTTCTAAATCACCTAACTTATAAATATGAAACCTTAACAGGATGATAAACATACCTTCAATACTCGAATCCGTCTGGCTTCCTGAAGATGATGATGAGGAAGAAGTAAACATACGATCATCTGAAGAAAAAGATGTCACTGATCTATGTCGGGATCGGTGGTGGTTTTGGTTTTGCTTTCTTTTTTTCTTTCGTTTGTGTTTACCTTAGAGAGATATAAAATGGAACACAATTACTTTCCCAAATATTAGCAACATATGAGAGAGAAACATATACATTAATTTATAAAATGTATCTTAAATTACCCAAAAGGCCTTAAAGCAAGCATAAACTCCTACCTTCATATTTGCCAGCCTTGGCATCTTCAGGATTTCTGGGAGCAGACTTCTTATCCATGTCTATTAAACTTCCCTGCCATGTCTATAAAACCAAAATATTGACACATTATTAGAGAATTTAAAATGCAAAAGGACATTTCTGGGGACAAAGAAAATAAAAATGATAACAACCTCAGCACTGGCATTTTGGGCTGGATTATTCTTTGTTGTGAAGGGCTTTCCTATGGATTTTAGGCTGTTGAGCCACATTTCTGGCCTCTACCCACTAGATGCCAATAGAACCTTTATGTGTGACGACCCAAAATGGCTCCAGACATTAACAACTGTCCCTTGGGGGGCAACCACTGTTGAGAACCACAATTCTATTGAGAACAAATGGATAGGAGTAGTAGTAATAGAGACAGAAAGAAGAGACTGAATTCAAGAATCAGAATGACCAAGAATTACTGGTGGACTGGCTATGAAGGAAAGAAAGAAATAAGGATAACTTCTAGAATTTTGGCATGATCAATTGGGTAGAAAACAATACCATTAACTGAGATATGCCAACACTAAGGAAGGAATATGTTTGGAACAATATTCCACTAAAATACAGAACAGAAAATCATAAAGTTTTTCTTTTTGAGACAGAGTTTCACTCTGTCAACCAGGCTGGAGTACAGTTGTGCAATCTCGGCTCACTGCAACCTCTGCCTCCTGGGTTCAAGTGATTCTTGTGCCTCCGCCTCCTGAGTAGCTGGGATTACAAGCACCCACCACCGTGCCTGGCTCATTTTTTTGTATTTTTAGTAGAGACAGGGTTTCACCATGTTGGGCAGGCTGGTCTTGAACTCCTGACCTCAAATGATCTGCCCGCCTTGGCCTACCAAAGTGCTGGGATTACAGGCGTGAGCCATCGTGTCCGGCCCAGAAGTTTCTTTTCAAGGCATACCTAAATAGCAATTTAGTATATGCCTAGAGACTAAGTAAATACGTTATTTACTTCATGTTGACAAAGATTATTTGAATAGAGAAAAGGCACTCACAGTAATAAGCCTGAGAATCTTCAGTACAATATTTGAACCACAAGGCTGAATGATACCACAAAAGGAAAACAGCACAAATGGAGTACTAAATACTCATCTTTCATAACTGACAGTTAAAAGATAATGTCTAAGGTGGGTATTGTCTAAATTAGGAAACATCACTATAAATATACTATTTTAAAATATATATCTAGAGAAAGAGCTAAAAGAATTGAAGGAAGCTGCCTATGGCAAGTTAGATGGAGTACTGTAGTACTTTTTGGTTTTTAAAATGAGTAAATATTATTTTGACAAAAATTTAAAAGTAAATAAATCTCCTCCTTTAAAGTACACAAAGAGTAAGTGGGAATTCTCATCCAAGGTGCCAGATTTCCTTCCTAGTCATATTAAAATGATGGTTAAGCAATAAACAAAGAAAGTAAAAGGTGAGAAGTATAAAAGTGTGGAAAACTGCAGGCGTTCAAAGGAAAAAAAATCTCAGGATAAAGTTCAAAGGACTCAAGAGCAATAGTTCCAAATAAGAACAAAATATCCATGGGTTCTAACAAAGTTGTTGTCAAGAAAACTAGCAACATTTCCCTAAAAACCATGGACTTCAAGAGAAATATAACCTAAGCACATTCCTGAGACTTGCAATGAATAATATTTATAAAGTCACAATAAAATGTTTTGAGTTTGTTTTTTATTTTTTCATTTTATTTATTTTTACCTTATTTATTTATTTAGGCAGGGTGTTGCTTTGCTGCCCAAGCTGAAATGCAGTGGTGCAATCATAGCTTATGACAGCTCCAAACTCTGGGGCTCAAGCAATCCTCCTTCCTAAGTCTCCCAAAGTGTTGGGATTACAGATGTGAGCCACTGAGCCTAACTATTGTCATTGGTTTTTAACATGTGAATCCAATTTACAGAGGAAAATACTGAACTGAAGTGTTCATAATAGTTATAGAACAAAAGTTAACTTATCCAATTATAATGCCATAAATGTAAAGGCAGAACTGTCAGGACATGAAAGGTGGAGAAGAAAAAGAAAAGGTGGCGGGAAGGGAGTGCTAATATCCTATGAAATCAAGAGAGAGTGATAAAACTTGTGATAGTGATAGAACAAGAAATATGTGTTTATATATATTGATTAATTGCTTAAGTTTACAAGAGTAAACAAAAGAGAAAATAAAAACACTTTATGAAATCTGTGGAGAAAGCAGCCAGCAGGAGCAGAGGCTGTTGTAATTGAGATGAGCCCTCATCTATCACAGCAGAAACTCAGAGGACAATAAATAAATTTGACTGAGAAAAAACAGTATAGGCATACTATTCAGAAATGCAGAAATAATCACCAAAATAACTAAACATAAAAAATGTTTAAAGTGTTTGTCTCTGGGGATGTGGATCCAGAAAGAGGAGAAAGCAGGTGGAATGGAGACTATTGCTTTTCATTATCAACTCTTACATGCAATTTGATCTTTTAATCATGCGCACATATTATGTTGATAAATGTTTTTAAAAGTTTTTTAAAAAGAGTGAATTGGGAAGTAAGGAAATAAAGACAATAAACTATATTTTACCATGAAAGCAGAAAAATGGCATAGTGGTTGGAGGAATTACTGAGGTCAGGGTGAGTTTTTAAAATGAGATTCTAGACTATTGGTTTTTTTCTTAAAAATTTTTTCAGTAAAATTTACTTTCAAATTTATATACAGTAAAATTCACGTGTGTACAGTATTAAGAGTTTTAACACATCTATAGATACTTGTAACCACCATTAACAGGATACAGAATAATTTCAATATCCAAAGAATTTCCTCATGCTACTCCCTGGTAGTGAGACCCTCTCCCCCACCTTTAACTCTGGGCAACCACTCATCTATCTGTTCACTGTCCGTTTAGTCTTACCTTTTCCAGAATGTCATATAAATGAAATCATAAGTATTTAACCATTTGATATTGGTTTCCTTCGCTTAATATAACACACCTGAGATTCATCGAAGTTATTGCATATATCAGTGTTTGTTCCTTTTTATCCAGTCCCATTCCATTGTGAAGATGTACCACACTGTGTTTATCCACATTCACTCACTTAGGGACATTTAGTTCGTGCAGTTCTTCTTGTTTAGTCTGCTAATATGGTAGATTACACTGATTAATTTTCAAATGTTGAACCAACCTTTTAGGACATCTTGGGCAATTATAAATAATGCTGCTATAAACATTCATTTACAGATTTTTGTGTTAAAGTAAATTTTTATTTCCCTAGGATAAACACACAAAAGTGGAATTGCAGGGTTACATAGTAAGTGTATGCTTACCTTCCTAAGAAACTGCACAACTGTTCACCAAACTGGCTGTAGTAATGTATGAATGTTCTAGTTGCTCCACATCCTTGTCAGGACTTGGTATTATTTTTTAATTCTATCCATTCTGATAACTTTTTAATATTACCTCCTGGTTTTAATTTGCATTTCCCTAATGATTAATGATATCGAACGTATTTTCACGTGCTTATTTGCTAGCTGTATATCATTGGCGAAGTGTCCAACTTTTTGCCTATTTTTTTAATTGGGTTATTTGGTTTCTTGTCAGGTTTTGGAAATCCTTTATATATTCTGGATATAAAAGCCTTTGGTCAAGTATGTGATTTGCAAATATTTTCTCCTAACATGGTTTGTCTTTCACTCTCTTTACAGTATCCTTTATATAGCAAAATATTTTTCTGATGAAATTCAATTGATCTTTTCTTTATAGATAGTGCTTTTGTTGTTACCTAATAATTCTTTGCCTAACCCAATGTCACAAACATTTTTTCCTGTGTTTTCCTAAAGAATTTTAGATTTTAGGCTGGGCGCTGTGGCTCATGCCTACAATCCCAGCACTTGGGGAGGCCAAGGCGGGCAGATCACGAGGTCAGGAGATGGAGACCATCCTGGCTAACACGGTGAAACCCCGTCTCTACTAAAAATATAAAAAATTAGCCAGGCGTGGTGGCAGGTGCCTGTAGTCCCAGCTACTCAGGAGGCTGAGGCAGGAGAATGGCATGAACCTGGAAGGCGGAGCTTGCAGTGAGCCAAGATCGCGCCACTGCACTCCAGCCTGGGGGACAAAGTGAGACTCCATCTCAAAAAAAAAAAAAAAAAAAAAAAAGAATTTTAGGTTTTAAAATCAGGTCATGTGACTCCTTCAGCTCTGCTCTTCATTCTAAAAACTCTTTTGCTAATTTAGTGCCTTTACCTTTCCTTATCAACTTTATAATCAGGTAATCTATGCCTACAAAAATCTTGCTTGGACTTTGACTGTAATCAAATTCATGGATCTATTTAGGGAGAACTGACATTTTAACTATACTGAATTTTCCAATCCACGAACACTATGGGTCGTCTTTCATCAGCATTTTGTAGTTTTTAGCACACAAATCCCACACATACTTTGTTAGATTTATACCAGAGTATTTCATTTGTGAGGGAGGAGATTGGGTCAGTTTCCAAATCCCACACATACTTTGTCAGATTTCTACCTAAGAATTTCATTTGTGAGGGAGGAGAGTGGGTCAGTTTCCAACAGTTCATTGTTAGTGTAGAAATAGGATTATGTATGTTAAGCCTGTATCCTGCAACCTGCTAAATTTACTTGTTAACTCTACCAGCTTTTTAAATAGACTTCTTGAGATTTACTATATAATTGTCATCTGCAAATATAATTTTATTTCTTCTTTTCCAATCAGAATGCTTTTTCTCCCATTTTCTTGACTTACTATAATTGCTAGGATTTCCAGTAAAATATTAAATAGTAGTGGAAGAGACATCCTTGCCTAGTTCCCAATCTTGGAGGGTAGCGAGCATTCAGTCTTCACCATTAAGTATAACAATAGCTATGGGTTTTGTCGATGCCTTTTATTAGGTTCTCTCCTATTACTTGTTTGCTGAGTTTTAAGAATCGTGAATGAACGCTGAATCTTCTTAAGTGTTTTTCTGCATCTATTAATAGGATCATGTAGTTTTTCTTATTTAGTCTGTTAATATGGAGGATTATATGATGTTCAAATATTGAATTCCTGGGATGAGACTTCGTCACGACGTATTATTTTTCTAATATACTGCTGAATTCAATTTGCTATTATTTTTTGAGGAAGCTGTATCTTTGTTCATGAGGGATTTTAACTTTTAGATTTGTTTTTTGTATTGTCTTTATCTGGTTTTGGTATCCAGAAAATGCTGCCTTCATAAAATGAGTCAAGTGTTTCTTCCTTTTCTACGATCCAAAGAGCTTGTAAGAGAACTGTTATTTTTTCGTCCTTGAATGTTTGGTGAAATTTGCCAGTGAAATTATCTGGGCCTGGAGCTTTTTTTTTTAAAGTTATTATTCTTTTTTTTTTTTTCCTTCCTGGCAAGAAGACTCTTGCCAGGGTTTGTTTTTTGTTGTTGTTTTGTTTGTCTGTTTTTCTCACAAATTCTGTTTCTTTAATAGTTATAGGACTATTTCATTTACCTATTTTGTCCTGGGTGAGTTTTGGTAATTTTGATAGTGGCCCATTTCTCTCAAGTTATCAAATTTATAAGTACAGAGGTGTTTGTGTATTGCCTCATCCTTTTTAATGTCTGCTGGGTTGGGAGTGCTCTTAGAGCACGTATGTTTTTTGTTTCTTTTTAAAATCTGTACTTAAATTTTTATTTGCTGATCTTCTCTGTATCATTCCAATTTTAGTATATGTGCTACCGAAGCAAGCACTAGCACAGATGTTATAGGAATGACTTCAATAAAATACTGAAGACAAGGTAGACCTGCAGCATAACTGATCCTCAAACCTTGTTATCATTGATTTCTTCTTTCAATTCCATATCCAGTCAGATATTTGATTTGTCCTTGTCAATATTTCTTCTAATTTCTCTTCATTCCCAATACTGCCTGGCACAGTCTCCTACCTAAATGATTCCCCTGCCACTTAACTAGTCTCATTGCTTTTTCCCACTGTCATGCATTTTTCATACTGCTACCAGATTTATCTTTTTAGATCTCAAATGGTTCAACACTGCCCACAAGATAAAGGTCTTCCACATCTGGCTTAGTTCTGGTGTTTTGAATAATACTTTTTCCCTAAATCAAGGGTTTTTAACATTTAAATTTGAGAAGGAGGAGTCAACGAATCTCCTAAAATTAAGCATAAAATGTTCTATGGATGTGAATTTTATTTTCAGAGCAAGATCTACAGCTTTTTAAAAAAATTTATTTTTAGGCTGGGTCTCATGGCTCACACCTGTAATCCCAGCACTTGGGAAGGCGGGGGCGGGTTGATTGTTTAGGCCAGGAGTTTGAGACCACCCAGGCCAATGTAGCAAAACCCATCTCTACTAAAGATACAAAAATTAGTCGGGTGTGATGGTGCACACCTATAGTCCCAGCTACTCGGGAGGCTGAAGCATGAGAATCACTTGAACCCAGGAGGCGGATGTTGCAGTGAGCCAAGATTGCACCAGCCTGGGTGACAAAGCAAGACTGTCTCAGAAAAACATAATTTTTATATATTTAGAGGGTACAAGGGCAGAATTATTAGATGTACATATTGCACAGTGGTGAAGCCTGGACTTTTACTGTACCCATTACTCAAATTGTGAGCATTGTTCCCAGTATGTAACTTTTCAACCCTCACCTCCCTCCCATCCTCCCACCTTTTGTAGTCTGCAGTGTTTGTATGTACGTGTGCCCATTGCTTCTCAGCTCCTGCTTTAAGTGAGAACATGTGATATTTGGCTTTCTGAGTTATTTTGGTTAGGATAATGGCTTCCAGTTCTATCCATGTTGCTGAAAAACATGACTTTTTTATGGCTAAATAGTATTCCATGGCATACACACACACACACACACACATTTTCTTTACCCAATCCTCTGTTGATGGAGGGTCTACAGATTTTATCAGATATTCAAAATGAGAAAATTGTACTCTGAATCCTTCAACCTTGTCTCTGTATCGAGAACACACTACAGGTGGCATGCAGTGGCTCATACCTGTAATCCCAGCACTTTGGAGGCCAAGGTGGGAGCACTGCTTGAAGCCAGGAGTTCAGGACCAGCCTGGGCAACATAGTGAGACCCTGTCTCTACAAAGAATACAAAAATTAGCCAGGCATGGTGGTGCACACCTGTAGTCCCAGCTACCCAGGAGGCTGAGGTGGAGGCTGCAGTCAGCTCTGATCACGCCACTGCACTCCAGGCTGGGTGACAGAGTGGGAACCCTGTCTCAAAAAAAAAAAAAAAAAAAAAACAACTAACAACAAACTACAGCCTCGACCTCCCTCAATAGTGAGTAGAGAGTTATCACTCCTCTCTCTGAACTTAGATTTATAATATTTTAGTGACCTAGCCTAACCCTAACATTTTACAGATGAGTAAACAAATCTAGCACTTTTACCTGATTTGTCCAAAGTTGCTTTTATACAATTTGTATTCTGTGCAACCGAGATGGGATTTATCTGCTATTTTATGTGGCCTTTTTAAGAAGGCCTTTTCATGTTTCTCCTTCAGGTCGGAACTAAACCTCAGAGTTCTTCAAAACCCCAGTTATCTTTATTGTCTTACATAAGCTAGTTGCCCAAATGTTTGCTGAGAATAGTGATAACCATTGTCATATTGAGGTAGAGGAAGGGGGCTGGTTAGTGGGTACTGGTTTAGGGGTACTTTTAAGGAAGCATGAGCACATTTTGGATATGCAAAATATTATTAAGTTTAGAGCTTAGATTTGGAAAAACAACACTTAAGGGTCTGTTTAAGGAGAACTGTGAGAAAAGGGTTTTCGGACACAACCAAATTTCTCAAGAAGAACCCTCTGAACAGCATTAAGGAAAAAAATTCCTCTGTGGAAGCAACTAAAAAAAAAGGAATACTCAGTATTTGGGAAACAGAAAGGAATGAATGATAATAACGCCAGACTAAGCTACACAACAAATTCAAATTTCAACCCTACCACATCCAACCTATGTTGCCTTGGGCAAATTATTTAACTTTTCTGTGCCTCGATTTTCTCATGTCTGCCTACTTAAGGACTGCGTGGGAAGATTAAATAAAATGCATGTAAAGTGCTTAGGTCGGTGCCTTACTCTTAAGGCACTCTTAAGGGTTTGAGAAGGGAGGGAGGGGTGTGAAGGGGAATGGTCCTTGGTACATTTTTGTTACGAGGCAGTAGGATTCTGAAACAGAGGGCATAGTTACAAACAAAGTTGGAGTAAGAAGTGGTGGTGGGGGCATCACATTTTCCTGGAGAGTATCTGAGGGCCCATCACAACTGTAGGAAGCAGAAGGGCTAAAAAGTGTCAGGCCAAGAGCACACCCTCCAGGGTGCATCTGAGAAGTCGGTGGCCATCGAGTATCAGCGCTTAAATGCTACGAGAGCTTTCATGACAAAGGACACATCTTTTGGGGAAACTCAGAGCTTGGGAGCGGCCTCATTAGCGGGGGACTGGGCAGAGGGGGGGGTACCAACAGTCCCCTCGGAGTGACCGAGGGGAGGTTGAGGAAAGAGTGAGGTGGGAAGAAAATGGCGGCGCGGCCTCTACCGGTTTGCCTTCACACTCTCGCCACAGCCCCGGCTGGAACGGTCACTTACTGGAAACTGCAAAGAAACAACCTATTTGGTCCGACTTGACAACCTCAACCGGACAGAAGGTACTGAACAACCAATGCGGCGAGCGCCGCGAAACCCAACGCCCGACCGCGTAGGGAACGTCACAGCGCGCGCAAGCGCAACAGTCGACTAGAAATGTCCGGCCTACGCCACAGAGCGGGGCGGGAGCGGAAGCGACTCTTCCGGTCGCGGGAGCCTTAGGCAGGGGCTGCTGGCCCCGAGGGAGGGGAGGGGCGCGGGGACTCAAGCCAAGGTTTTTCTTTCCGCGGCTGCACCCCTCTCGAAGCCTTTTCACGCACATGTGAGGAACCTCACCCCCTGGGGTGGATTTCTTTAGTAGATTGGCGCCCAAATGGCAAAGATTTCCAGGGATTTGTTTGGGATTCCATATTTTTGTAGATTTGCCAAGATTGGATACTAGTACAATATTGAGAATTCCCATCCAGCAATGTGGCTATTTTTTTAAATTAATTCAGTTCTTCCTTTGTTTTTCAGGTAAAGCGTTGCAGTTTGCTTGTTGTGCGCATTTAACATTTTTTCGTAGCTATTTTTGTTATTGTAGTTTGTTTTACTAATAGACTATTATTAGTACCCTTATATAAGAATGGCTTTTGAATGTTGATCTATCTGGACACTTCACTAAACTTTCGTATTCTAAAAATTTGACAGGCAGGCCTCTTTGATTTGTAGGTAAGAATTTATCTGTAAAGAACAATTTTGGCTTTTCCCAAGAATCCAATGCAACACTGAATAGTAGTCGGAGGTACTTATTTCTTACCAGGAGTTATTTTGGATTGCATCTTAGGTTTCATTCAAGATATCTTCTGCAGGTTTATGGTGTGTGTGTGAGTGGGTGTATAGGCAAATTATGTTCTTTTTGTAGTTTACCATATCATTGTTTTTTTTAAATCAGCAAATGACTAAGTTTTACCAAGTATTTTCAGTATCAGTCTTTGAGATGATTGTATGGCCTTTTTTCCATTACTCTACAATAAAATAACTACAATAATAGATTTTCTAATGGTGAGCCAAACTTAGAATCCTGGTATATTATTTTTTTCAGTATATTGCTGGATGCAATTTGCTGTGTATTTAATTTTGGATTTTCATGTATGCACATAAGTTAGATTGGCTTATGGTTTTCTTTTGCTGTCCTTGTCTAGTTTTGGTATCAGGTTGTGTTAGGAGTCAGACAGATTAACTTATTTTTATATGACCTGGAATAGACATAGCATGTGTGAATGATACATTCCTTAGGTTTTGAAGAACTCATCTTTAAAGCCTTCTGGGTGTGGTGCCATTTTAATGGATAGTTTTGTTTTTTATATAGCTTCCATCGTTATTGATACCTAGAATTTTTTCTTTTGCTTCTTGAGAAAATTAGTTTTTTCTAGAAAAGTATTGGCTGGGCGCGGTGGCTCACGCCTGTGATCCCAGCACTTTGGGAGGCCGAGGCGGGCGGATCACGAGGTCAGGAGATGGAGACCATCCTGGCTAACACGGTGAAACTCCGTCTCTACTAAAAATACGAAAACGAAAAATTAGCCGGGCGTGGTGGCGGGCGCCTGTAGTCCCAGCCACTCAGGAGGCTGAGGCAGGAGAATGGCTTGAACCCGGGAGGCGGAGCTTGCGGTGAGCCGAGATTTCGCCACTGCACTCCAGCCTGGGGGACAGAGCGAGACTCCATCTTAAAAAAAAAGTATTTCCGCTACATTTTCTAACATTTTAAAAAATCTCATATTGTTCTCAACCATTCTTATATATTCTTATGTATATATTCTTATATATTGTATTGGAGTCTTTTTCTTGATCATATTTATCAAACCAGCTTTTGGTTTTATAGATAAAATCTGTCTTAAAAGTAATTTCTCTTTCATTAATGTATGCCTTCATTAATTTCTTCTTATCTCTTTGGGTTTGTTCTTTTTATAGAATCTTGAAAGCTTAACTTTCCTTTAAAATGTTTAATATGAAATATTACCACAATGTACAGTTACAGAAAATAATATAATGAACACTTGTATACCGACCATCTGGCTTTATCCCATTTTAACATTTTCTCTTATTTGCTTCAGATTTTAACATTCAGTTAGAGCTCCTTGTGAAACTGCCTGCAATCTCATTCTCCCTCTCTTCCTCTCTGAAATTAACTACTTCATTGAATTTGGTATCTATCATTCCCATGAAAGCTTTTATATATGCTCCAAATACATGTAGCAATGTTAAGTAACATAAAGTACTGTTTTATGCTTTTTAAACCTAATATAAATGATATGCATGTCACTTACTTTTGCCACCTATAATTATGTATGTAAAATTTATCCAGGATGATTCCTGTAGTTCTAGTTTTATTTTAACTGCTGAATAGTATTCCATTGTATAATTGTACCACCATTTATCCATTCTCCAGTTGCTAGCAATTTAATGATTCCTGATTTCTGTCATTGTAACATGAGTTAGTTCTTGCACACAGCTTCTTAGACATATGGTAAGAATTTCCTTAGGATAATGTCTAGAAATGGAATTGCAAGGTGGAAGGGTTTGTACAGTTCAACTTTGATATTGCCAAATTGTTCTCCAGTGGTTGTACCAACTTACCCTCCATCAGCAATGCAGGAGAGCTGCTGTTGCTCCATTCCATGCCAACACAGGTTATTTTTTTGCCCCAGTTTTTTTGTTTTTTGTTTTTTTTTGCTGTTACCAACTGCTGACAGTAAATTTTCTTGTACATGTTTCCTGGTACACGTGTGCAAGAGTTTCTCTGACTATAAAGCTAATGCAGTTATTAGCTCTATTTTGTTTTCGGTATGTTTTTTAAAAGCATGATTGTGTCCCCCTCATTTGAGATTTCTCCCTGTTAATAGTAACACAACTTATTCATAGATATATCTCACTCATTTTTTTCTATGTATCATGCTTCCTGTTCTCTTTACTACCTTTGGTTTGACAGTCTCTTTTTCCAGTTTTTTTCCCACTTCAGTGGTTTGAAAGTTATATTTGATTTTTATTCTATGAATAGTAGTTACTCTTCTAACTCATTTAAAGGTATATCTTTATATATGTGTGTGTGTGTGTGTGTGTTTAGAATTCATCAGTATCCATATGAGGCAGTCTGTGTAGTGGTTAAGAGTGGAGCCTGTGAGGCCAGACTGCCTGGATTCAGATCCTAGCACTACCACTTATTAGCTGAGTAACCTAGAGCTTATTACATAAACTCTCTGTGCCTCAGTTGTTTCATCTGTAAAGTGGGGATAATACAGCATATACCTCATGAGGTTGTTGTAAGATTAATATGTTAATATATGTAACATTCTTAGGACAGTGCCTAATGCTCGGATCTCTTTACCAGATTTTTCATCTATGGAATGGGCAGAAGACTTGCCTATCAGAGTTGTTATAAAAATTCAGTGCATTATTGTATTCATTCATTTTAATACACTGTTTGAGCACCTGCTATGCATTTTTGAATTAGACATGGTTCTCGGCTTCAGTGATCTCATAAGGGAACAGACATGAAATGCAATTTCAATATGATTTAACCTTAATACTCTTCCCATGTTCTCTCTTGTCTCCCTTCTAATCTGTGCTCCACATTAAGAGACAAAACATTAATCAGATCATGCATCCTCTGCCCATAATATGTTAACTTTCATTATACTTTACATAAACCATAAACTTCTCACTATGGCCTGAGCCCTCAGGTTCTAAACCCTGTGCCTCCCTCTCTAACCTCATCAACTATCATTCTCCTGATTTCTACCAAACTCCCACCACACTATCCTCTTCTCCTTTCCTTGAGCCAACACTCTTCAGTGCCCTCTGCTCAGATTACTGATCCACCCTGACAGCTCTTCCCACGACTGACTCATCTTTCAGATTTCAGCTTGATTAGGTCAGGCAGTTAGTTACAAGCAACGGAATCCACTCTGGTTGAGAAAGAAAAGGACTTTAAAAAAAATCATGTAGCTCACAGAATCTCCAGGAGAGCCAGAGGCCAAATGTGGAAACAACGGTACCCAAGCACACTAGAGGATCTAGTGAGAATCCATTGCTGCTGCCACCGTTGACACCAAAACTGCAACTTCCACAAACACTGGCGGTTTCCACTGGTAGCCAGAGTTAGGCATGTTTCCTTCTTCATCTTGCTCACTTTTTTTTTTTTTTGGAGACGGAGTCTCACTCTGTCGCCCAGGCTGGAGTGCAGTGGCATGATCTCGGCTCACTGCAACCTCTGCCTCCCAGGTTCAAGCAATTCTCCTGCTTCAGCCTCCCGAGTAGCTGGGACTACAGGTGCCTGCCACCACACCTGGCTAATTTTTGTATTTTTAGTAGAGACGGGGTTTCACCTGTTGGCCAGGCTGGTCTCCGCCCTCCTCGGCCTCCCAAAGTGCTGGGATTACAGGCGCGAGCCACGGTGCCCGGCCTGTCTTGCTCACTTTCAAGTTGAAATTTTGCATTGGCTATGCCTGCTTGGTGGGGCCTAGGTCACATTGCTGTGCTACAAAGGGGGTCAAGGAGGCAAATTTTCTCATAGGAAATTCCTCAGACTTTATAAGGATGTTGAAAAGTGCTGGGTATTCAGAAAACATGTCACATGAACATGAGATAATGTGTTACCTCAGCATTAAGGCCTTCTCTGACAACCCTAGTACATTTTCCCCACAGCAGCCCCATCAATCTTTTCCTGTACTCTGTCATTTTCTTCAAGGCACTTGTCACAACTTGTATTGTTATGTACTTAATTTGTTCAAATGTCTTATAAATTCTGGGGCCATAGAGTCTATGCGTGGAGTTTCAAATAAGTATATTTCAAACAGCCAAAAATAATTTTAAAATGTATTTTAGTCTTTAGCATGGGTCTCTTGAAAGAAAAAAGAATAAAAAAGGCTCCAAGTCACAGTTCCCAGCAGTTCCTGTAGTTTCTGTTTGTTGTTTTGTTTTGTTTTTTCTTATTTCCATGGCTGCTTTTGCAGTGTTTCCATAGTTTCAAATTCTCTCCTCTCTTCTTCTTTAATTCTCCCCAATCCTTATGTGGATCTGTTTAGCTACTCTCCATAAACCTTTCCCTTAGAGCTCATCTTTCAAATGTTTTTCTGCCTGTTCTCTTATTTTGCATCACCAACATCCAGAACAGGTCTGAGAGGTACACTTTCTTAGGGCACTGGGGAGAGAAGTGGAGAGGCAGAGTCTTTGTCAGCTGGGAGGCTGGGAAGATTTACATACTGATCAGTTTTCTGTACTACTTGTGATTGACCTACAGATTAGAAGTCTGAGGAGGACAGGGACAATATCTGTTCTATTTGTAACTCACACAATCTGACAAATATGTAGTCAACATTTGTTTTCTGGAAAAAGAAAAGTCGAGCAATTGAGGTATGGGCAAGGAAGTATACAGCACAGAACAAGGATTCTTGACATAGTGAAGGTGAAACCGCCTTTGCAGAAATTATGACAGCCAATTATGACAGTGAAAGAGATCTGACCTAGCCAACTCCATCTCACTTCTAACCCCCAAGCTGTTCTTGTGCATTCCTGAGTGTAGGCGGAACTAACTTTGGGAGGAACTTATAGTTTTACTTTGAAACAAAGATGACAACAGTCCTATCTCAAAACAAACCCCCTTCCTGCCTGGGGACCAGACTTTGTAGGACTAACAAATTAGCCACGACATTAGAAATTATGGTTTAGGAGTCATGCAGCTAGAGGCCACAAGATTCTAAGCCTCCCCAATTGCTCCTAGGGATAACATCACTACTATAAAACCTACGATTGGTGCTCAAGGTATTTTCAGACCCCTCCCTGGATGGATCAGCTGCTCCCACCCAGACTGATGGTCTTGTGGCTTCCACTCAGGAACTGACTCAGCACAAGAGGACAGCTTTGACTCCCCATTTCCTGGGGGACCAGTCAGCACTCCCCACTACCTGCCCCCCTACCCATGAGATTATCCTTAAAAACCCCAGTCTCCGAATTTTCAGGGAGACTGATTTGAGCAATAATAAAACTGCAGTCTCCTGTACAACCAGCTGTGTGAATTAAACTCTTTCTCTGTTACAATTCCTTTGTCTTGATAAATCGGCTCTATTTGGGCAGTGGGCAAAATGAACCCGATGGGCAGTTACTAAGGGTGAAGTGTGGGAGTAGGGTTACAGATTAAAGGATAGTTTAGGAAGGCATCCCAGAGGTGAGGCCAAAGCAGAATCTTGAAGGGCAAGAATTATCCAGGAAAAGAAGGTAAGGATAGAGAAGAGTATTCAGGCCAGGCGTGGTGGCTCACGCCTGTAATCGTAGCTCTTTGGGAGGCTGAGGTGGGCGGGTCACTGGAGCCCAGAAGTTCAAGACCAGCCTGGGCAACATGGTGAAACCCCATCTCTACAGAAAATACAAAAAAATTAGCCGGGCATGGTGTTGCATGCGTGTAGTCCCATCTACTTGGGAGGCAGAGGTGGAAGGATCACCTGAACCTAGGGAGGTCAAGGTTGCAGTGAGCTGTAATTGTGCCACTGGACTGTAGCATGGGTGACAGAGTAAGACCCTATCTCAAAAAAAAAAGAGTATTCCAGATAGACATATAGCACAAGCTCAGACAAATATCAGATAGCTTGGGGTGGTGTTGCTAAATGCAAAGTCGAAATGTCAGGAGGTGAGGCTGGAAGGGTACGAGTGGCATGAAGGGCCTTGTATGACACTCCATGAGGCTGGGCTTTTTCCTATGGGCTATGAAGCCACAGTGTGGGTGGGGTGGGAGTCATATTCAGATTTTCATTTGAGACAGATCATCAGGTGACACTGTAGAGGCTGGATTTCAAAGAGGCACAACTAAAAATAGGAAGAATAGTTGTAAGTTAAAAAATAATGTAGGCCTGAAACAGGACAGTAGTACTGAGGAGGGGTAAGTAGTAGGAATACTTTTAAAGAAATTATTTGGAGATCAAATTGGCAGTGCAGGGTGGGTTACTGGATAGGGAAGATGAGGGAGGAATCTAGAATAGTGTCCAAACTTTTGGCTTGGACAATGATGTCATTTAGGTAGAAAAAACTGAGGAGTAATAGGTTGGCAGTAGTGGGGAGGGTGGGAAGATTTCCAGTTCTGTATGGTGAAGTGGTCCTTAAAGTCCCTTTGGGATTCCTGAATTTAGATGTTCAGCAGGTACTCAGATCAGCCTATGGCAAAGGCCCGGGTCAGAGATACAGACTTGAGGAGAGAGCAGCATGGGGGTGACAGTGAGTTCAGAAGGGCTGTGGGAGTGCTCTGGGAGTAGCTGCTGTTCCCAGGCTGGCATTTGGCCCTGTTGACATTCTTTTCTCTTCCCACCTTCCTTGGTGTTTCTCTTACCTCTGATCATTCCTTCTCCAAATGCTTTACAGGCTCTTCTTCCTCTTCCCATAGAATGTATTATTCCTGTGTGATTTCACCACCTGGGACCCCTACTGTGCCTCCATCAAACCTTTATCTCCAGCTCAGAATTCTTATATAAGATTGAGACGTATGTCTCCAACTTCTTTCTAAGAGAAAAGAGGTAATCAGTAGTGTGGACTGATTATCCAGGGACCACACAAAGGGTTTGTACCTCACTGTTCTATTGTATTCAGGACTGGCACTGTGAATTGATCCTGGCTGTGACTATCTCTTGTTTTCTCTGAAAATACCAAATGTGGAAATCAGGGGTCAGATTTCAGACTTGTTAATAAGCATTATTAACACACACACCCCCCACTGTAATCATTCTGTAACTTTCTCAAGGATATTAACTTCCCCTTTATGCTTACTGTATTGTTATCTTTTCATCAGGAACCAAAATTAACCCAAAATGGAAATAAAAATTTAAATCTTATTGATACAGAAGAAAAATTACTGTCCTGTTCATAAAAAAAGGAAAAATAGTTTACATGGATCCACCTTGTTTAAAACAAAAATCACAACTCTTGTTTTGTGAAAAAGAGGTGCTTTTTACTCTAGAATTCCTTGTTCTGGGATCACTTAATCACTATTTCGATGATGAAGGAACTCTGAACTTCTAAGCAAACAATGCCATGACATACTTTATATATATGCACAAAAGTTGGATAAAACACAAAACCAGCATTTTGACAAATTCACTTTAAAATGTTTTCCACATCAACTACTTAAAAGAAGTTACAGCAATATGATCTTCCACTGCTCAGGAAGACAGAGTGAACTTGGATATGATGAAGAACATTAAAAACAAACACACAGAGCACCTGGGTCTGGCCTTGTGGGCTAAAGAAATGCTTCCTGAATTTGCCCGAGGTGATGTGTTGAGCAACTGTGCCACAGTTCACCAGCAGCGACACTCTAGTTCTTCAGTATATTCCTGTTGTGAACCTATTTCTTTGAATTTAATCATCTGGGATGATTGCTGCAGTGTGAGTCTTTAGCATTTTGAAAATCCCACAGAAGAGATTAAGAAGGTTCCTCTTCCCAGAAGACACTCATATAAAGCATGCTTCTATAGGGTTAACTGTTCAGAAATTGTAAGGTGCATGGTCACCACCAGGTAAGCAGCTCTACAGGGGCCCGTGGCCCATACTCATCCTTGCGTGCCCAGGGGAGCCAGCGTGCATATGAGCAGTAGGGAAGTGGCATAACAATGCAGAAGGGCTCAGGACAACTTGGCATTTTTGTTGTTGTTGTTAAACTCAGGCTTATCAAGAGTCATAAGGACTCATCTCAATTTGTATATACACCTTCAGACCCATACAGATAGATGCATAAGAACATGATCATTTCTGTTCTTCACAAAGTACTCAGAATTCTGACAAGAAACACTACAAGTTTATATAAATGCCTATTTGCATAGCAGCTTACAAATTCAATAGTTGTCAGAGGCTTCACGCGGTGGGTCACGCCTGTAATCTCAGCACTTTGGGAGACAGAGGCGGGCAGATCACTTGAGGTCAGGAGTTTGAGACCAGCTTGGCCAACATGGCAAAACTCCGTCTCTACTAAAAATACAAAAATTAGCCGGGTGTGGTGATGGGCGCCTGTAATCCCAGCTACTTAGGAGGCTGAGGCAGGAGAATCACTTGAACTCGGGAGGCGGAGGTTGCAGTGAGCTGAGATCACGCCACTGCACTCCAGCCTGGGTGACAACGAAACTCTGTCTCAAAAAAAAAGTTATCAGAGAATAGTAGATACTGTTTTAGCTATCAGTTTTTGCTGAGAGTACTTCTGACACCCATAGGAAATTGTAAAGGTTTTCTCCTCAAGTTGTAAATTCCTTTTATCCATTTATGACATTTTCTCTATCATATACTAAATCCTATCCATCCTCACATTGATTTATTACTGTTACCAAAATACATTCAAACTGTTTGTATACACACATATATAGGTGTATATGTATGTGTGTGTGTATATATATACTTATTTGGTTGAATCTTATGAAACTGCTAATTTTTTTTTTACAATTTTTGACCTATGAAAATAGTTTTTTTCATAGGGTTGAACCTAATGAAATCTGAACTTTAGCTAGCTGGCTATATCTTATATACTATGCAGTACTTTCTGCGTTACTTCAGCAGGAAGAATGAAAATGCTTACCCCATTCACCAGTTCTTGTGCAGCCTTGCAAAACTGTGCTTGCAAACTGCTGGTGAATTTCATGAAAATACTTAGAGGTATAGCAATTTTCACATATTTAGCATTTAACTGAAAAAAAGGTCCAAACTGAGCATATTATCTTTGTAACTACATCACCCACTACTTAACTGGAACAGCCTACCTTATAAAGATGGCTTTTGCAGACTTCAGGCCAGGTCTAGAATCAATAGGCCAAACAATAAAATATGAAAACATTTTCAACTGGGAATTCTGCTACCTCTGTGTCCTCCATAACATTCAATATTTAGAGTGCCCAAGACACTGCGCTAAGCACCAGTAAAAGAGAAACACCCCGGAAACTTCAAGAAACTTACCATCTTTCAAGAAATATAAAAATATAAATAATAAGAGAATATTCTAAGAGTTTTAAGTTTCAAACTGGGACAGAGTAAAATGTAAAAAGACAGCACTTCAGAAGTTTTAAACTGACTTCAAACGTTAAGGAAAAAGGCAAATACAAATGTGCTTTGAGTCTAAATCCAGGTCAATATGATAATCAAATGTGCTCTCGTCCACAGTTCTGGCCCCAAGAAGTCCTCTTATCACCCCATAACAGTGACTAGAGATCCTCCAGGTCAGTTAAGTCCACGGCCACTTTCAAGAACAGAGTGTCATCTTTAAGGTAGGCGTTCTTGGCATTCTCCAAAACAGAATGAGCCACAAAGCGGGGACAGCCAGATGCAATGTTCATCTCCCCATCAGGTCTTTTAAAGCTGCTGCTATTGGGGTCAGGCTTGAAGGTCTCCATAATGTTCTTTTTGCCACTCTGGTCCAGAAGCATCAGGGTCACCCTCTGCCTGAATGGCCACTGCAACAGTGAGTCAAACTCTCCTCGCATGACCACAAAGTATAGGGACAGGTGTGTCCCCTTCCCAGACCCATCCCCATTCAGGTATGCTCTAGCACAGAGCCGGTAGCCACAGCGGCTGGTGTAGAAGGACTGGCTGAAGATGGACACTGTGTGCCCATCCACCGCCTCTCTCTTCTTCATCTTGTAATCTGTCACCTTCCAAATGAGCTTTCCATTATAGCAAGTACCCTCCAGCAGTTTAAATCGCTCTTCATTTTTACTCAGCTGTGCTTTATGAATATTAATGTGGGTATCATGTTTGTTAGTTTCCTCTTCTAAAACAGCTGCAAATAAGAAAAAAAAAAAAGATTCCATAGGCCTAAAAGTTATCTTTAAAATTTTCCCAGTGGAATTTTGTTACCTGAAAAAGAATCAACAAAATTCTGACATCCTAAAGATGAGCCGAATTCATTTGTTGTAATAATATTAACTCAGGGAATATTATGTCTTGGCACACTGCCTCCAAGGAGACCTGGATGTGTACTCTTAAACTCACTGAAGTGTAGAGAAGACACACTGAGCATTCAACTAGTGTGAATCAGCATGCTGAGCCCCACACTTTTCTAACTAGAATGCTTTTAAATAGCCAAACCCTTTAATATTTTTCCATAACTAAAACAATGATCCCACCACATCTCTCCCTGAGGCTTCTCATTATTTTCCATTCTTCTTTAAAGTCATCAGTCCCTGTTCTTGGAATCTGCTGGCCTGTTTCCAGTCTTGGAATTTCCCAGCCCAGTCCCCCAACCCCACTTGTGGGCCTCCCTCATTTTTACCTGAGTGGCCAGAATCTTACCATTCTCTTTCACAAATAGCAGATTCAGCCATTGTTTATCCTGGACAGATATGACTCTCTATTTGGCCAGGTGTTTGGTTGTTTCATGAACACATGCAGACAAATGAGTCACCAAAAGAGAAATAAAATATCAGACATACCTAATCTTTGATCATTGTTTTCTAGCAGGGTAATTTTCTGTTTCACTGTATCAACTGCTTCCATCAAAGGCCTCAGGTCAAATTTATTTTGTTGCTGGTTAACCATTTGTAATAATTGATGCACTTGAGCTTCTAGCCAAGCTGACTTGTCAATGTGACTGGCAAAAACCTTTCATTACAAAATGGATAATCATGTTTAAAAAATTAGTGAATATTTTAGCAATTCA
This sequence comes from Pongo pygmaeus, assembly GCF_028885625.2. Classification (NCBI taxonomy): domain Eukaryota; kingdom Metazoa; phylum Chordata; class Mammalia; order Primates; family Hominidae; genus Pongo; species Pongo pygmaeus. The sequence goes on from NC_072373.2 coordinate 38,040,216, forward strand.
TTGAGATTAAAATTTTTTTCAATTCAAACATATCACATTTAATCAATTAACAGAATGAAAAATACAAGCCCAGAAAATAAAATTCAATGAGGATCACAGAGAGATGAGCCACCTAATTATCTTCCTCCTCCTCCTCTCCTACCACAGCTCCTGTTCTAAATGTTTGAACTTTTCTTTATCTAATTTTTATCCTCCCTCTGTTTCCCTCTGCTTGGTTCTCCAACCCATCTTTATATATTTATTTTCATGTTGTCTCTCCTCTTGCCCTATCACGTCTTTCTCTTCTTAGAAGCCAATCTCCTGATTCACTCCTGCTCTGCTAGAAGGTGGAGAATGAGATGGAATAGGCCCACCTGTTCTGGCCTGAGCTCTACAGGTAGTACAGAAGGCCCTGAGTACGGCCTAAACTTTTGACTGCTCTCTCAGGTGGAAGAGACTAAATAAAACTACTACTCACTTTCCCTATGTGTGTACAACATAAGGTATGGCTACTCAAAGTACCCATTTTGTTTTTCACTTTCAGTATTTGATAAATTACATGAGGAATTCAATACTTTATTATAAAATAGGCTTTGTGTTAGATGACTGCCCAACTGTAGGCTAATGTAAGTGTTCTGAGCATGTTTAAGGTATGCTAGGCTAAGCTATGATGTTTAATAGGTTAGGTGTATCAAACACATTTTTGACTTACGATATTTTTAATGTAATGGGTTTATCAGGACATAACTCCATTGTAAGTCAAGGAGCATCTGTGCATATTAATGTGTATACACATATGCATATATACTTTATATATATTTCACATACATATATGTTGTATGTATATGAGGGGTGTGTGTGTGTGTGTGTGTGTGTGTGTGTGTGTGTGTGTGTGTGTGTGTTTAATGTATAATGTGCTGGCCAAGTATGGCAATTATAGGGCCTAGATTTTCTGGGATAACTTAAATTTCAAATATATTGCCTACAGCACATGTCTTGAAATCTTTTTCACTATAAATTTTATAATCATGATAAAGACATTATTCATCAGAATTCATTTATGGTTATTTAATGTTCATAAGTTACTAAGTATTATTTTTGCTATATTTTAGTGATGTTTAAAGCATTTCCTTCCCAAGGGAATTAATAGTTTCACTTGTTGACTACAAAATGCAGAACTACAGATGCTCTCAATGAATCTGCAATCAAGTGATTAATACTGGCCCAACATTAATTAAAACCCTAATTGCTATAAATTATATGGAAGCATTGTATCAATGTTAAAGTTACCGATATTGCTAAACGTACTGGGGTTGTGTAAAAGAAGATCTTTATTCTTAGGAAATACATACTGAAGTATTAATATGTACAGGTAAAGGGCCATAATATATGCAGCATACTCGCAAATGGTTTAGAGAGAGCACGTGCACACACGTGCACACGCACACACACACACACATCAGGGGAGGAGCAGTGGAGGGGAGTATGAATGATGAAGCAACGGGACAAAATGTTGACCATGAGGGAGTCTGGGTGGAGGTTACACAAGTATTCTTTGCACCATCTTATTCTTATAGCTTTTCTGTATATTTTAAATTATTTATATTTAAAAAGTTAAAACAAAAACTCTCACTGCAATTGAAAGCCAAATCTTGGCTTTCAACGGAAAGGCCATTTCTTACCTGGATGTTTGGGAGGAAGCTTCCATTTTTGCCAAACAACTGTGCAAACTGCTTGAACTCCTTTTCAAGTTTCTTTATAGTTTCTGCTAGCTGCTGGATTTTACTTTCTTTCTGTTCTAGGCTCTTGTGTAAGTCAGAAATCTAATAACAGGAACGTGAGGAAAAATAAAGTCACTGAATATAACTGCATGCATATAGTTAAAATCGTACTTGCAGCTAAGAAAGTATTTCTAGGAAAAAATACACATATTTATTTCTAGGAAAATATTTACAGGTAGCTTCCTACATAATTATAGGAAGATATTTACAGGTGGTTCCAAAAAGCCACATCTACAGAATTTCTCATCAGCCTTTTCTATACCTAACCTACAACGATGGTTCATCTAATGACAGACATCACCTGACTGAATTTACTGAACTGGTTCTCTTCATTCATTCAACATGGACTTATTAAGCAACCACAGAAGCCAGGCACCTGTAATCCCAGGTACCTGGGAGGCTGATGGGGAGGATCACTTGAGTCGAGGAGATTGAGACTAGCCTGGGCAACACAGTGACACCTTGTCTCTTAAAACAAAACTACCACCAAAGAGTACTGATCACCATACCACATTAAATGTTACATGCACAGTATCAATAGTAATAATGGCAAAACTTGCTGAGTGTCTATCATACCCTTATATTCATTAGCTCTTGTATGCCTCAAAGAACCCTATGAGTTGCACGAATATTAGACTCATTTTTCAGATGAGGAAACAGAGGTACAGAGTTTAAGTAACCCTTCCAGCATACAAGCCAGCAAGTGATAGGCAAAATGCGTGGGTAGCGTATTGACAGATTTTATAATCTACTTGAAGGAAACAGTTAGATACCTAAAGCTGATCCTAGACAGCTCTTCTCTTATTCCCATATCCATTCAATCTGCAACAGTTGCCAATTTTAACTTTTAACATGACAATAGAAACAAAAAGACTTAAATCCATTTCTCATTTCAGCACTAGTTTCAGTCTTCATTATTTCTCCCTTGGGCTGCAACAGCAGCTTTCTGACTGGTCCTGCTCTACCCATTCTACCCCCAGCACACACCAGAACATAAGTTCCATGGGAGCTGGAACTGCCATGAACCTCACAGTCCACTATGACCCCAGCAGTTGGACTGGTGCCTGGTACCAGCAGGTGCTTAATAAATATTTGTTAAATGAATGAACAGCATGAATGCTCTCCCTGGCTTTAGTCTTGTTCTCCTTCAATTTGTACTCTTTACTGTGACCAGAATAATATTAAGAGAAAAATCTGGTCTTGAGCCTTCCCTGCATAAGCATTTCTAGTGGCTTGCTTTTACAGGTGACACTGGGCCCTACGTGACCTGCCCCTGGCTACACTTTCAGCCTCAAAACCGTTCACATTCCACATGAGTCCTGCCCAGCAAGACCACACAACTCCTATTTCCTGTCAGGCCCTGCTCTCTCAGACACCTCTCTCTTCATCTAAAAACTACCACTTTTTAAGCCTCCACTCATGGGTACATCCTCTTGGAAATATTTCCTTACTTGCACCACCCACCGAGACCACCTCTCAAGTTCCATGATACCCTGTCCATATTCTAGTGTATAAATTATCATTATCATGCTTATAACTTGCTTTTTGTTGTTGTTTTGGTCTTCTTCTCCACTAAATTGTTTCTTGAGACTACATCTATTTCTTTATCCTTAGAGCCTAGCACAGTGCCTGGCACAGAGACGGCATTTGATACATATTTTATGAATGAATGCACAAATGGCTGAGACAATCATTTGATCTCTGGCCCTGGAATCCTTTATTTAGACCTCTAGCGCTGATTTCCACCTACCTGCCTGACCAAAAGCAAACTCCTTGTCTCTCTCTGCACCCTCACCTCTAACCTGCTCCAGTTTTGTAGTGCCCATCTTGGTTATTATCATTACCATGTCCCCTCCCTACTCAGCTAACTACATGTCATTTACAACCTCAGAAGGTCTCTTGATACTCTCTCTCTTTCCAGCCCACTGATATGGCCTTGGTTGAGCCTTCACCATCACCACCACCACCTCCAGCATCTTGCTTCCACCTACTATCGAAGTACTTATTATGTGTTAGGCATTGTACTACTAGCTTAACTATATTATCCCTTTTTACCATCACCACAACCCCATTTACAAATGAGGAAACTGGGGGTGACAGAAATGAAGTAGTTTGTCCAAACTCATATGGCTAGTGTGCAGCCTGGCTGCAAACCTAGGCATTCTGGCTGCAGAGCCTTCACTCTTATCAATTGCCATGCTATTACCAACTGCCTTGCTTTAAAAAAGAAAAACAAACAAACCACTTTGGGTGGCTGAGGCAGGCAGATGGCTTGAGCTCATGAGACAAGCCTGGGCAACATGGCAAAACAGTTTCTACAAAAAAAATACAAAAATTAGCCGGGTGTGGTGATGCACACCTATAGTCCTGGCTACCCAAGAGGCTGAGGTAGGAGGATCTCTTGAGCCTGGGAGGCAGAGATTGCAGAGATTCCAGATCGCACCAGTGTACTCCAGCCTGGGTGACAGGGCCAGACCCTATCTCAACAAACAAACAAACAATTAGCTGACCAAGTGTTTTCCAATTAGGAAACCTCCATTAGCTCCCTATTATTGAAAAAAAACATTAGTTCAAACTTCTGGCCCTTAAAACCTTTCTGAAACAAGGCAGAGTAGGAATGAATGAAAAAATAATTGAATGCACAGTGTTCAAAACTTCTTAGGCTACACGGAAGGCCACTGCAATCTGGATCCAACACACCAGTCTCCAGCTTTTCTCTATCTCATACTCAGAAGTCCATTCATCCTAAAACCCCATTTCCTTGACTCATCAGCATTTCTTATGCCTCCCTGCTTCGGTGCAAGCTCTCCCTTTTGGATGTCCTTCTTCCACAACATTTTAACTGATGAATCTTTCCTCCTTCAAGAGGCAACTTGGATGTCTTACCTTGAAAGTCTTCCCCAACTCCCCTAGAATAAACTGCTGCAGTCTCTGTACCCCAGACTGAGTTATAGCATGTCCTACAAGGCATGACAACTTACCTGTTTACATTTATGTTAGTTCTTCAAGGGTAGAGGCTACGTCTTCCTTGGCTCAGTGTCCCTAGCAGCAAACATTGTACCTGACATATAGTAGGTGTTTCTTGAATGAAAAGATGGATGAATGAGGCAACTGATACAGAAAAAACTTGGGAACAGTTACTAGGCAGCATGCCTTCTACCAAAGTTACTGTTTAATCAGTCTTCCTAATTTTCTCCAGGATCCGACCCTGGAACTCATACACCTACTTTAATAGAAAATCAGACATCAAAAAATCATCTGCAGTAGTAAACATCAGCCTCCTTTTCTGAAAATGGATGGTTTTCTTCCCTACCTGGGCTTGAAAAGTCTGATTTTCTGAGATGTTCTAACAAAATAATTAACTTTCCTAAAAATTGCTTAATAGAATCAGCATTTATTGAGGTTAATATGAGTGCCACAGGCACTATGGAAGTCATTTGCATAAATTTCACTTGATAATCACAACTCGGTGAAATAAGTGTGTATGAATGCATTTATCAGGTTGCAAAGCTTCCCAAAGGCAGGAGTTTAGACTTACCACAAAATTTATAAAACCCATAGTGCTTAGAATAGATAGTCAACTGTTGTTTCACAGTAATATTAATTTAACTGAAACATCAAATTGCTAAGTGCCAGGTATTAATCAAAAGGTGTGTAGACAGGCTATTGAGAGGCAGCTGTGGTATACCATGGGGAGTACTGGACTCAGAATCAGAGGACATGGGTTTTGAGATTGAATTCTGCTACTTACGATTAAAACACATAAAAATTTCTCAGAGTTCAGTTATTTCATCTGTTGAATGAGGGGGATGGACCCAAGGATCCTAAAGGCACCTTACAATTCTAATGTTCTATAATCCTCTGAGCCTGTTTGGCCACTTAATAGAAAAACATCTACGTCCAATTGACTTATACTAAAATAGAGGAGAATAGAAAAGTACAAGCATAGAGCAGGTAAATCCCAGCAATTCTGTTACCTCACTTTTTATTTGAACCTTTGAAGATTTACCTGTTCTTCTAATTGGACATTCTTTTCCAAAACCAAACGCATGTGCTCCCGTAAAGCTGAACGCTCATGTTCCTGCAGGTTCCTCCGTTTATCCTTCAATATGAAGAGAAAAATAAGTCAGGTTGCTGAGAGGCTCCAAAAATGAAAGAGGTGGTAGGATATTCTGCTAAAATAGAATCTTAACAACTTTGCTTACTTTAATAGTTTAAACACGCACCAGTCTGTAGGTGGGTTGCAGGAAAAATGACTCCAGTGGGTCCCTTTTCCAGCTTTAGGATTCGTGTTTTTTGTTTGTTTGTTTTTTGAGACAGCCTGCTCTGTCGCCCAGGCTGGAGTGCAGTGGCGTGATCTTGGCTCACTGCAGCTTCTGCCTCTTGGGTTCAAGCGATTCTTGTGCCCCAGCCTCCCGAGTAGCTGGGATTACAGGTGTGCGCCATCACACCCAGCTAATTTTTGTATTTTTAGTAGAGATGGAGTTTCACCATGTTGGCCAGGGTGGTCTTGAACTCCTGGCCTCAAGTGATCTGCCTGCCTTGACCTCCCAAAGTGCTGGGATTACAGGTGTGAGCCATCCCACCTGTCCCCAGCTTTAGGATTCTACGATACCCATGAGACAGAGAAGCTAATTTTTGTATTTTTAGTAGAGATGGAGTTTCACCATGTTGGCCAGGGTGGTCTCGAACTCCTGGCCTCAAGTGATCTGCCTGCCTTGGCCTCCCAAAGTGCTGGGATTACAGGTGTGAGCCATCACACCTGTCCCCAGCTTTAGGATTCTATGATACCCATGAGACAGAGAAGCTAATTTTTGTATTTTTAGTAGAGACAGAGTTTCACCATGTTGGCCAGGGTGGTCTCAAACTCCTGGCCTCAAGTGATCTGCCTGCCTTGGCCTCCCAAAGTGCTGGGATTACAGGTGTGAGCCACCATACCTGGCCCCAGCTTTAGGATTCTACAATATCCATGCGACAGAGAATCAAACCAATATCAAAATTCTCAGCGCTGATTTTCTTCCTTGCCCTGAGAGTATATGACTGTGGGTTAAGCGTAGTTATTATCATCTCTCAACTATTCCCATATAAAACCTATCTCCTTCATGGGTTATCTTCAAATCAGTTTTGTTTATTTGTTTGTTTTTTGAGATGGAGTCTCGCTCTGTCGCCCAGGCTGGAGTATGGTGGCTCAATCTTGGCTCACTGCAGCCTCTGCCTCCTGGGTTCAAGCGATTCTCCTGCCTCAGCTTCCCGAGTAGCTGGGGATTACAGGCACATGCCACCATACCCGGCTAACTTTTGTATTTTTAGTAGAGATGGGGTTTCACCATATCACTCAGGCTGGTCTTGAACTCCTGACCTCATGATCTGCCCGCCTTGGCCTCCCAAAGTGCTGGGATTACAGGCATGAGCCACCGCACCTGGCCTCTTCAAATCAGTTTTAAGTCAACGCTAGTTCTTCCTCCTGTCAAGCACATTTCCATGCTGCCTCCAATCATGGACTGGCTGCCATGGGCAGGAGGAATGCCACCTGATTTTAATTTCAGCCCATACAAATTTGTTGCCCTCAAAACCATAGAATACATTTGCAAGAAGAAATGGTTGCTTTTTCCCTAATCATTAAAATTTTTTTTTTTGCAGACTGCCTATATTACTAGTAAAAGCAAATGCTTGTTAGGTGTTCAAGGTGATCCATGCAGTCTAACTAAATATTTGTCATCAATTTCCATTTGGGTTAGGGTTGGCTTTTTTGGTGACAGGCTGTTCTAAATAAGGTTCCGGAGAATAACTCCCCCAGCCATCCCAAGCTCTGGTGCTGAGGCAAGTTCTAGAATACAAACCAATTGGAGATTTGGGCCTGACTGTAAAGATCATTTTAAGAGCTAGAAAGCAATTCTGCTTTTTTTTTTTTTTTGAGACAGGGTCTCACTCTGTTGCCCAGGCTGGAGTACAATGGCATGACCTTGGCTCACTGCAATCTCTGCCTCCCTGGCTCAAGGGATTCTCCCACCTCAGCCTCCCAAGGAGCTGGGACTACAGGGTGCACCACCACACCTGGCTAATTTTTGTACTTTTTGGTAGAGACAGGGTTTCAACATGTTGCCCAAGCTGGACAATTGTGCTCATGCACAAAAAAGGTAAACCCTATCCTTTTTGCAGCCAAGACAACCTCTGGTTTGATATGTGACAAATTTATAGACTCTTCACTGATTTTTTTTTTAATCCTTCTCAGAATATACATTTTTTCAAATGGTTTTTAAAATAAAAGAAATATGTGCTTATGTCAAACAACATAAGATGAAGAATAAAAAGTAAAAGGCCTCTTCTGTCCATCTCCACACCCAGTTTCCTAGTCTTACCAGAGTCAGTAAGGATATACACATATTTTTAACACAAATGAGAACATACCATATTTAATTTTTTACATATATCTCATTATTTTTATCAGCTACATAGTATTCTAAAATATGAATACATAATTATGTAGTTGGTGTTTTAATGATAGACTTACAGGTTGTTTTCAGCTTTGGGTTGTGGGGTTTTTTTGCTATACCAACAGTAGTAGGATAAACATCTTTGTGTGTGTTTGTGTATGTGTAATCACTGTATAACTTAAGAAAGGATATCTGTAACATAAATCCTAGCAGAAATGCAGGGTCAATGTGTGGATTCATTTTTTATTTTCATAGGTATAACCAAATTGCCCTAAAAAAAGTGAGATATCATAAGATGTTTTAATCTTTGTCAATTTGATGATATTAGGTAAAATTATATTTCTTGTTATAATGTATATTTATTTAGGAGTGAAACTGAGCATCTTTTCTTACATTTATCAGCCAAATGAATTTTTTTCTGGAACTGCCCATATACTATATTTCTTTGCCTATTTTTCCATTAAGTTGAGTAGGTTATTAACATGTAAGGTTTCTTTGTATATTAAGGAAAATAGCCCCCCCTTTTTTTTTGTCTGATCATATGTTGCAAACTTTTCCCTCCAGTTCACTGTTTGCTATTTGACTTTATTTATGGTATTTTTTAAAATCATATAGAAGTTTTAAATATTTATAAGTTTATCAAAATTATGGCTTCTGGCTTTCTGTTAGTCATTCAAGAAAGGGCTTTTGTTGTTGTTGGGGGGGGTGGTGGTTTTGTTTGTTTGTTTTGAGACAGTCTCACTCTATTGCCCAGGCTGGAGTGCAGTGGCGCGACCTCGGCTCATTGCAACCTCAGCCTCCTGAGTTCAAGCGATTCTCATACCTCAGCCTCCCGAGTAGCTGGGATTACAGGCGTGCACCACCACACCCAGCTAACTTTTGTATTTTTAGTAGAGGCGGGGTTTCACCATGTTGGCCAGGCTGCTCTCGAACTCCTGACTTCAAATGATCCACCCACCTCAGCCTCCCAAAATGCTGGGATTACAGGCGTAAGCCACCACACCAGCCTCTTTAAGAATAAAAAAATTCACTCATTTTTCCTTCTAGTATTTTCATGATTTCTGAAGTAAACTTCTTATTTTGGAAAAATTTTAGATTTACAGAAAATACAGAATAATACAGAGCATGACATATTTTAATGCCTAAAACTTTGCTCCATCTGGAATCTATTAAAAAGACTGAAGTAGAAATCAAATTTTATTTTTATTTTGTGTAATTCATTATTATTTTAAAGCATTTAAGAGGTAATAACATACATATTAAAACACGATTTTAAGTCCATTTTGTTTCAGTATACTTGGTGATATACAAGGGTATATCACCATAAAACCAGGATTTGTAATCATGAGAGGAATAACCCCAGAAGGTTCCCAAACCAGGTGGAGGCAATGGAATCAGAATTAGAAATAATTACTGTGGGCCAGGCACGGTGCTGTAATCCCAGCAATTTGGGAGGCCGAGGCAGGCGGATTGCCCGAGGTCTGGAGTTCAAGACCAGCCTGGCCAACATGGTGAAACCCTGTCTCTAGTAAAAATACAAAAATTAGCCAGGCGTGATGGCGGGTGCCTGAAATCCCAGCTACTCAGGAGGCCGAGGCAGGAGAATTGCTTGAACCCGGGATGCAGAGGTTGCAGTGAGCCGAGATCGCGCCACTGCACTCCAGCCTGGGTGACAGAGCAAGAGCAAGACTCTGTCTCAAAAAAAAAAAAAAAAAAAAGAACAAAGAAATAATTATTGTGATGGTTAATTTTATGTGTCAACCTGGCTAGGCTATGGTGCCCAATTGTTTGCTCAAAACAAATCTATATGTTGCTCTGAAGGTATTTTGCAGATGTGATGAAAACAATGTGTAGACTTGAAGTAAGCAGATTACCCTCCATAGTGTGGTGGCCTCATCCAATCGTTTGAAGGCCTTCAGAGCAAACACTAAGGTTTCCTGAAGAAAAAATGCTTCTCCTCAAGACTGCAGAATAGAAACTCCAGCCAGAGTTTCCAGATTGCCAAGCTGCCCTGCAGATTTAGGACTTGCTAGCCCCCACAACTGCAAGAGCCAACTTCTTAAAATAAATCTCTCTATATATGTATATATCCCATTGGTTCTGTTTCTCTGGAGAACTCTAAAATAATTAGCCTTAAATTTCTCAGAACTGTATGTCTTTCTCCATCCTTGATGGAACAGAGAGTAAACTGAACTTGCCAAGTGAATTATACAGTAGAATGTATAGGCAGAAACAAAAAGTCATTCCATACCGTTACAGCACAGCCATAGTGCTTAAAAGGACAGTCTTGCTCAGCTTCAGGACATACAGCCAGGTGTTCATCCACCTACGAAATGGATGGTCACAAGCTATAGAAATTCATCACTTATTCTCCAACTGCAGCAATCAGGGAGCCAAGAGTGGCTTGGGAAGAAGGCAAGGACCAGGAGGAGGAGAGAGGCCTGGCAAGAAAGAGCTATGATGAAAGTTGAAGAGAGTTCACAGGAAAAAGAGAAGAGAAGACAGATACATCATGGTCATGAGTGTAATTTAAGCCCTGGGCCCTTATCTTTGGGACTGTATCAAACACAGACCACAATGATTACTAAAACTTTATCTTCCATAAAATCTATAGAGAGGATTATTTTCAGTTACCTCAGTTTTTAGAATAATCTTCGCACAATTGTTGGGACAAAATACTGGGTATTCAGGACACAAGTTTTCCTCATGATTCTGAAACAGAGAAAGTGCAATAAAACAAAGGGTTGTCTTTCATGGCCTCACAGTGATTACACCTGTGTCTCTTTGGGGATATATGTCACGTGGCTTACTCTCTACGGGAAGTTATTGCCTAGTTCCAAAAAGCGATTAAAGATGTCCACTTTCTAGGTGTAAATGAACTTAATTAAAATATTAAATTTTCCAATTATTCCCAAAGAAAGTCATAGAGCACAGGATTCAAAGACGGTAGATTGGGGAACTGCCAGCATAGCTCCTTCGGGACATGTAAAAGGTACCCATGCTTTCTTTTTATGCCTGCATCCTGCCTCCCCAGCTACACTGCAGAATTCAGAGAGTAGACATTATAGTCACCTCCTTGTGACTCAGCACCCAGCATTCATTACACATACACAGCACGTGTTCAAATAATATTTTTGCCAATAATAAATGAATAGAGTGCTACCAACAAGAAGGTTTTAAGCTTTTCACAGAACTTCTCTCCAAAAAGCAAATTCTTTAGACCTAATTCTGTACAAAAATAAATGCAGGAATGTTCTTCTGGCATTCCACCTGATTCACTGTGACCACTCAGGCATAATTTAGCTCCATAAAGATGAATGTTGTATGTATTGTTTTTCACCTGTAGATTGATGACTACCACATCCTTTTTGCAATAAAGGCATTTTTCCTCTCGAAACTGACAGTATGCACTCAAATGCTCTTTCAGGTCTTTCCGTAGGACTGGTTCCCGGCACTTCTCATTAGAACACTGCACAGCTTGAAATAAGCACTGCTGAAGGTGATCCTGCAACAGATAACAACAGGCCAGTGGGACCTGCTGACCAGGGTGGTAGGAGGTCAGCTGGAAGGCCTAGGGAGGGAGAGAGAACAGGGTGGGCAGCTGGGCAGAAAGGCTTGCACAGGGCAAGGCATAGGGTAGGCCCTCAGGGGATGCTGCCCACTGCCTCTGCTGAGGACAGGGCATGGGGAGGGCTGCTTGTACCAGAGATGGGAAAGCCAGTCTTGGTTGGGGGAAATTCAGAGGACAGGGGAAGATAGGTGAAGAGAGAAGTACACCAAGTTTGTTTTAGATGATCTAATAATGTGCTCATATTCTCAGGTTAGTTCTTGGATATTTTCCTTAATTTACCAGTTCTTCAAGGACATTTTTATTTCTTTTGTGGACTCTTCATCCCAACCTCCAGCATCAAGTATGGGTCTCTGCATAGCAGATGGTAAAAGGACACAGGAAAAGGAAAAAAGGAGAGAAGGGCATATCCTAACTCAAGGAAGAAAGGGAAAGGATTAAGAAGATGAAAAGAAGGGAGAGTAAGCTATTCCAGAAATGATAAAGAAAAGGAGGCAGAGGAAATATAGGTATGCAAGCCCAAGAGAAGCTAGGAATGGTCAGACTGGTAAAATCAGGAAATATTTTTAACCATTAATAATACTTTATTGGCCACGTGTGATGGCTCATGCTCGTAATCCCAGAACTTTGGGAGGCTGAGATGGGAGGATCACTTAAGGCCAGGACTCAAGTCCAGCCTGGGCAATGAAGTGAGACCCCAAGACCTTGTCTCCACAAATTTTCTTTTTTTAAATTAGCCAAGTGTTGCAGTGTACACCTATGGTCCCAACTACACAGGAGGCTGAGGTGGGAGGATCAGTTGAGTCCAGAAGTTTGAGGCTGCAGTGAGCTATGATTGTGCCACTGCACTCCAGCCTAGGTGACACAAATAATAAGTTATTTAAATTTTATTTTAAATATTCTCTAATTTTATTTTAAAAATTCTCTAATTTTATTTTAAAAGTTATTTTAAATATTCTGTTATTTATTATTAAAAATAAACATTTAATTATTGACATGTAAATAATGTATCTATTATAAACAATATATATTATAGTATTTATAATATATAACATTATATATACTATTTAATACTATTTAATATTAGAGAATGATTACATGGACAGTGTTCATTCCAAGGTTCTTCACATTCTATTTTATTTTAGTTTTAGTTTTTCTAATTTTATTTTTGAGACAGGGTCTCTGTCACCCAAACTGGAGTGAAGTGGCGCAATCTCCGTTCACTGCAACCTCCACTTCCTGGGTTGAAGAGCTTCTTGTGCCTCAGCCTCCAGAGTAGCTGGGATTACAGGTGTGCACCACACCCAGCTAATTTTTGTATTTTTAGTAGAGACAGGGTTTCACCATGTTGGCCAGGCTGGACATTCTAGGTTTTTTTTTTTTTTAGACAGAGTCTCGCACTGTCACCCAGGCTGAAGTGCAGTGGCACGATCTTGGCTCACTGCAACCTCCGCCTCCCAGGTTTCAAGAGATTCTCCTGCCTCAGCCTCCCAAGTAGCTGGGATTACAGGCACCAGCTACCATGCCCGGCTAATTTTTGTATTATTAGTAAAGACAGGGTTTTGCCATGTTGGCCAGGCTGGTCTCAAACTCCTGACCTTAGGCAATCTGCCCACCTTGGCCTCCCAAAGTGCTGGTATTACAGGCATGAGCCACCACGCCTGGCCAACATTCTAGAGGTTTAAAAGCAGGCATATCTCAGTGAAAACCTTTGAATCACTGCAGTTATTGTGATGCTGGCAAGTTGCCAAAATGTTAGAGAACCTGTCCCCCTGAGGGTCCTTTAAGACAAAATTGGCAATCTAAGACTCACAGGGCAAATCTGGCCTGCTACTTGTTTTTATAATTAAAGTTTTATTGGAGAGGAGCCACACCTATTCCTTCACATATTGTCTATAGCTGCTTTCCCTCTAAAATGGGAGAGCTGAGTAATTGTGACAGAGACTGTATGGCCTGCAAAGCCTAAAATAGTCACTATCTGGCTCTTTATTATTATGATTATGATGATGATTATTATTGTTTGACTCTTAACAGAGTTTGCTGATCTCTTCCAGAAGAAAAAGCAAACAGTTTTTTGACAGTGAGATAAACAAATACAGCTATTCTCCTTCACCTCTGGTAGTAAGAATCATATGGTGATCACAGTTGGAATCCATCTCTTCTCCAAAACTGGTTGATATTACTCCTCAACTCTCACCCAAACAGTCAATATTCATCACAACTCTGCTGCCTGTAAGATTCTACACCTTACCATATAAGAGGGTGGGTGGGAAGCAAGGAATGAGGGGAAATACAAAAGAAACAGGTGGAGAGAAACCAGCCCCTGCTCTCCATAAGCCAGTTTTGGTCATTAAAGCTGTTCAATGGTCCATTTGAGCCTCATTTACTTTTTAGGCTTAGTGACAACAAAGCTGGAAAAAAGGTCTTGCTCTAAGACTCGACTATTCAAAACAAGGGGCAAAGGACACATGAAAACATAACAAAAGTTCTATGAACCTCCAAATAAATCCCTGGGTTAACAAGGAAATCATTTACACATTTATAAGCTCAGTGCCTGAGGGATTTGGAGGTGTGATAGAGAAAAGACTGAATCATCTGAAATATGTGTTCCAAAATGTGTGGGTGTGCGGGAGAAATTTCAGCAGCCTCTCAGCAATTCCCTGGAAGTTAGAGAAGCCTGAGTCATGTTCACTTGCAGTGTGATCAAACTTGACATGGGCCTGACAGGCAGTGCCACACTTCCAGCTTCCCATTTAACCACCTTCCCTAGCTGGAGGGAAGAGCAGCTGAGGTCACTTCATTTGAAAGGCATCAATTCCCCTTCACTTACATTTCCCCTACACCTTGTTGGTTTGTCTCTCCTATCAATGCTTCACCTTTAACCCACAGCCTGTCTCTGTCCTGGTCTGAGTGATCTGTGTTAGATCATAAACCCCACGGGGCCAGGCCCCACAGTTGCTGGGAAACACCTACGATAGCACCAAGTGAGAGAGCAAATGCTTTTGGGGAAGGACCTCACAATTGTGTCTTTCTGTAGTCATGCCCTGGGTCCCACACAGTTCCCCCAAAATGGCATATTCTTGAGTGTTTGTTTTGTCCAGCATGTCCCACGCCCTCTCTTTTGGCTCAATGATCCCTACCACACAATTAAGGTCTAGTGGATACAAGATGTCCTCCATGCGCTCCATACGGGACGAACCTCTTCACCCACACCTCAGCCATAGGTGGGCTACAGCACTGTAGCCACCTGTATTGCTAGACTGGGAATCCTTGAGGGCACTTCACTGAATCCCTGTACCATGCTTAGCTTGGTAACTGTCACATAAAGGGGTTCAACACACATCCCTGGAAAAATGGCAAAAGCAGATATTGTTCATGAGTAATACCCACCTGGTACCGGCCCAGAATAACCTTGGCATTACATCCAGGAGCATTGCTGCAATATACATATAAGTTGAGGACTTCTCTTTTGCAGCAATTGTCTTTAAAAACCTAAAAGATAAGCATAATAAGTCTCACACACTTCAAAGTTTTACAGCAATGTGAATTAAGCTATTATTAATTTGGTCTTCAAGTGTATCTCAGAAGGCAGGTGGAAACTTCCAGACATCAGCTGGAATGGAAATATCACACTTACACCACACTGAAAGAAAAGGCTGTCTCAGATACATGCTTTTGACAAACCATTAAACATACAAGCCAGGTAACAATGCCCTGTGTACCAGGCTGCAGCTAGGTGAATCTCATGGTGAACCTGACCCACATTCTTAAAGGTCAGGAGGTGAAGCTTGGCCAAGGGTAATGCTTTCAGCTTCCTGTCCCAGGGCAAATGTATTACTTATCAGACAGTGTCACTGAGGCTGTGCTGGCTTGCTATTTTAGCGCAAACCAGGAGTTAGCAAACTTTCTCTGTAAGGGGTCAGATAGTCCACATCACGATCATCTCTGTTGCCACATTTCAACTATTCCATACACAATACTTAAATGAATGGGCACAGCTACATTCCAATAAAACACTATTTATGAACACGGAAATTTGAATTTCACATGTCACAAAACTTTCTTCTTTGGATTATTTAAAATGAATTTTTATTTTGAAGTAGTTTAAGACTCACAAGAAGTTGCAAAAATATGAGGGTTTCTATGCACCCACCATTACATAAAAAGAATTTCTTAGCTTACAGGCCATACAAAAACAGGTAGCAGGCTGGATTTGTCCCAAGACTGTAGTATGCCAACCCCTGGATAGTAGGTCAGACAGACACTAAGTACAGCATAACCCTGTTGTAGGTATTTGCAAAACATCTCATAAGGATTATAGAGAAGATGCACGTACAGCAGACTAGAGGCTCAAGGAAAGCTTCTGCTTGAACATCCTGCAACAGAATCTTAAAGGGAGAAAACTGAACTTAAAGAGGAGTTTTAAGGGAGAAAGTCTTCATGACAATGGAACAGACAATGGTTTCTTAGATACAACACCAAAAAAGAACAAGCAACCAAAAAAAGAAAAAAAATAGATGAATTAGATTTCATCAAAATGAAAAATTTTGTGTTTCAAACACACTATCAAGAAAGGGAAAAGACAACCCACAGAATGGAAGAAAAATATTTGCAAATCTTAGCAGCCAAATGTCTGCTAAGAGATTTATATCCAGAATATATAAAGAACTTTTTTTTTTTTGAGACAGAGTCTTGCTCTGTCACCCAGGCTGGAGTGCAGTGGCATGATCTCAGCTCACTGCAACCCCCACCTCCCAGGTTCAAGCGATTCTTGTGCCTCGGCCTCTCAAGTAGCTGGGATTACAGACATGCACCACCACGCCCAGCTAATTTCTGTATTTTTAGTAGAGACAGGGTTTCGCCATGTTGGTCAAGCTGGTCTCAAACTCCTGGCCTCAGGTGATCTGCCTGCCTCAGCCTCCCAAAGTGCTAGGATTACAGGCTATAAATAACTCTTATAATTCAACAATAAAAGGTAAATAACTCAATTTTTTAAAATGAGCAAAGGAAATAAATAGGCATTTTTAACCAAGAAGATGTACAAATAGCCAATAAGCACATGAAAAAAATGCTCTACTTCATTAGCCAACAGGAAAATGCAAATCAAAACCATAATGAAATATATTAGCTGGAGCCAGTGTAGGAAGGGGATGAGGAAGAAGCAGGAGGAGGGGTGTGGTCAATAAAGACCCAAACAAGCCTCTCAAACAGGGCTACGAGTAGGGTCTGATGTGACCCCACAGCAGAAGAATATGGACTCCAAGGAAGGTCTCCCTCAACCAGTCTCCTGCTCCTATCTCAATGTCCAATTCACTGACTTCTTCTCCATCACCCTGAGAGCCGCTAGACAAAAGCAGTGACTTTCTTACCTCCTGAGATTTGATGACCTCCTTATCTACAGGGCAGATTGGCACTGTGTTTAATTCTCTGAAGAAAAAAATTAAAATGGAGCCAGAGTTAGTTGTTTACCTCAACAACATTTCCAAGACCAGCCCCAGGGCTCCAGCCATGCTCTAACCCTGGGCAGGCTGGTCCCTGTCTGCACATGCTGTTCCCTCTTCCCAGAAGGTGCCTCCTGTACCCCTCCTTCAGCACCTTCCTGTTCTTTCAGTTTGCCTGAAAAACTTCATGCATCCTCTGGGATGCAGTCAGTGAGTCCCTGGACAGAGCTAAATACCCTCTGTCCTTTGTTTATCACACTGTGCCACATTTGTCTCCTCTAGACTGGGACATTCTAGAGGGCAGACATGGGGTCCTGTTCCACACTGTAGCTCTTCAGCATGAGAGCACAGAACATACAGGTGCTGAATGCACAAACACATGAGGGAATGAGGATGCGCTGTAATAACCCACTTTCAAAGCTTGGCAGGGCAAAATGACTGCCTTGCTACCTATATAACCTCCCAAAGTATACCTGCTTCCACATCTCTCCTGGTATCCTCCCTCAACACAGCATGACCCAGGTCTTACAGCTGCCCAGGAGTGGACAGCATCCATGGCAGCAAGGTCCCTTCTAGGTGCCACAGCACCTCTGCCTCAAGGCAAAGGAAGATTGGGGTGACTACAACACAGACATTGTGAGATTCAACCCCTTCTCCACAGCCAGCTCCCATGATGGAGTGTATGTCTAGGTCTGCTCTCCCATGCAAAGCAGGTACAGTCTGAATTTTAAGAAAAGGTAAATGTCTGTAAACTAGTGACCAAAAAATGATTATTCTTCAGGCCCTCACAGAGGGGATCTGGGAGAGTCCTTCCTTACAGTCATGGTTCTGTGGCCAAGTAAAGCAACTCCAAAACCCATGAAAACAGTTGAGTGGCCACAGTTGCCACTTGGATGCTGGGCCTGCCATGGCCAGAGTTGCAGGCCCTGCCCACTCACCTCAGGGACAGGATGCAGTGCTGGCAGAAGCGGTGCCCACATCCTGTCTGGTGGGGGTTGTGAAGCACCGAGTGGCAGAAGGCACATTTGTAGCGCTCTTCCAACCGCTCCACAAACTGGTACTCTATATTGGGCTCAAAGTCCAAGGAAATGGAGTTGCCGGAATTCTGGCGGATGAAACCACAGGGCATACCTTTATGCTCTTCTGAATAAGCCATTCTGCAGAGGTCAGGGGAGGAGAAGGAAAATTAAGTGTGCAAACACTGAAACAACTACAGCCATCAGATGCTTTGGTTATTTGTCTCATAATTAGTGAACATCATTCACATGGTCATTCTGTTGTGACTCTGAAACAACAGTGACAACCTCCTGCCACTAGGGGGCTCCGGGAAAGGTGCAATGTCTTTGGGGTGCTCAGGTTAGAGGCTGGACCAGACGACTTCTAGCAAGATTCTATGAGATTCAGTTCTTTGTACATCAATCTTTTACAGGGTGCTAAATTACCCTGTCAGTTTGGCCACACGCCTGGACAAAATATAGCCAGGTGTGTTAATTACATTATAAGTAAACTGTTAGGAATTTTTCTCCCACTCAATGAGAGACTGGAAACCAGGTTTTGTTAAAAATTTTTAGAAGCAGACAAATATATTTCTCACCATCTTGGAAGCACAGAGGAAGTGTTTACCAGACATTGAACATGCTGGTGTCTTGAACTTGGACTTCCCAGCCTCCAGAACTATGAGAAATAAATTTCTGTTCTTTATAAACTACCCAGTCTGAGGTATTTTGTTACGTCAGCACAAACAGACTAATACTTTTTTTCTTTTTTTCAGAGACAAGGTCTCACTCTGTAGCCCAGGCTGGAGGCCAGTGGTGTGATCATGGCTCACTGTAATCTCCAATTCCTGGGCTCAACTGATCCCTCCCCAGTAGCTGGGACTACAGGCACTTCAGACACACACCACCACACCGGGCCAATTAAAAAAAAAGAAAACTTTTTTTTTTTTTTTTAGAGACAGTGACATGGTTTGGCTGTGTCCCCACCCAAGTCTCCTCTTGAATTCCCACATGTTGTGGGAGGGACCCAGTGGGAGGTAATATAATCATGGTCTGTCCCGTGCTGTTCTCGTGTGAATAAGTCTCATGAGATCTGATGGCTTTATAAGGTGGAGTTTCCCTGCACAAGCTCTCTCTCTCATTTTGCCTGCTGCCATCCATGTAAGACGTGACTTGCTCCTCCTTGCCTTCTGCCATGATTGTGAGGCGTCTGCAGCCACATGGAACTGTAAGTCTATTAAACCTCTCTTTTTTATAAATTGCCCAGTCTTGGTATGTCTTTATCAGCAGCATGAAAACGGACTAATACAGACAGGGTCTCACTATGCTGCCCAGCCTGGTCTTGAACTCCTGGACACAAGTGATCTTGGTGGCTCAGCCTCCCAAAGTGCTGGGTAAGCCACCGCACCTGGCCTAAGATAACACTCTTAAAACCTGTGGAGCCAAAGACCCAACACAGCAACACAATATTGAAGGAGAAGAACAAAGCTGGAGGACTGACACTACTCAACTTCAAAACTTATTATAAAGCTACAGTAATCAAAACAGTGTAGTACTATCAAAAGAACAGACAAATAGATCCAAGGAACAGAATAGAGAACCCAGAAATAGACCCACATAAATACAGTCAACTGACCTTTGACAAAGGAGAAAAGGCAAGACAATTATGCAAAGGTAAGTCTTTTCAACAAATGGTGCTGGGACAACTGGACATCCACATCAGAAAACGAAGCTAGACACAGACCTGACACCCTTCACAAAAATGAACTTAGAATGGATCACAGACATAAACATAAAATGCAAAGCTATAAAACTCCTACTAGATAACATAGGATAAAATCTAGATGATCTTGAGTTTGGCAATGACTCCTTGCACACAAATATATTACTCACAGTATCTATCACTGCCATTGCGGTAGATCGAATGTTTGTATTCCTCCCCAAATTCATATGTGGAAATTCTAACCCCCAATGTGACGGTATTAGGAGGTGTGCATTTGGCAGGTAATGAAGTCATGAGAGTGGAGCCCTCATGAATGGGATTAGTGCCCTTATAAGAAGAGGCCAAAGAAGGCTGGGCGCGGTGGCTCACGCCTGTAATCCCAGCACTTTAGGAGGCCAAGGCGGGCAGATCATGAGGTCAGGAGATAGAGACCATCCTGGCTAATGCGGTGAAACCCCCTCTCTACTAAAAATACAAAAAATTAGCCAGGCATGGTGGCAGGTGCCTGTAGTCCCAGCTACTTGGGAGGCTGAGGCAGGAGAATGGCGTGAACCCAGGAGGCAGAGATTGCAGTGAGCTGAGATCGCGCCACTGCACTCTAGTGTCAGAGCAAGACTCCATCTCAAAAAAAAAAAAAAAAAAAAAAAAAAGAAGAGGCCAGAGAGAGCAGGGAATGGTGGTGCACACCTGTAGTCCCAGCTACTCAAGAGGCTGAGGTGGGAAGATGGCTTGAACCTAGGAGTTCGAGTCTAGCCCAGGCAACATGGCGAGACCTCCTCTCTAAAGAGGCCAGAGAGGTCCCTGGCCCTCTTGCTGCCATGTGATGATACAGCAGTTAAGTCTGCAGCCCGGAAGAGGGGCCTCATCAGAACCCAACCACGCTGGCACCCTGATCTTGGGCTTTCAGCTTCCAGAACTGTCAGAAACCTCTGTTGTTTATAAGCTACCTAGTCTATGGTGCTTTCTTATAGCAGCCCAAGCTAAGACAAGTACCAAGCCACATCATTTCTCACCTGAACTAAATATGAGTTCATTAATTGCTTTCTTCTCCAATCCACTCTCCATACTATAGCCAGGATGAGACTTTCAAAATGCCAAGTACAATGTAAGGTTATCTCCCTTCATCTTTTAGTGGCTTCCCAGGTTCTGAGAGAAAGTCCACAATGCTAAGCAGGCTCAAGACTGTATCCTCCCCAGTCCAGCACCATCCTGGACCTCTCTTTCCTGGCTTTCTGTACTCCAGCCACACAGGGTTTTTTTTGTTTTTTTTTTTTTAGTTCTTCTAATACACCACACTCTATGCCACAGGGCCTTCGCACAAGCTACCTGGGAGGCTGAGGCAGGGGGTATCACTTGAGCCTGGGAGGTGGAGGCTGCAGCGAGTCATGATTATGCCACTGCACTCCAGCCTGGGTGACAGGGCGAGAGACCCTGTCTCAAAAAAAATAAATAAATAAAAAAAGCCTGGGGTTTGAGACCAAAAAAAAAAAAAAAAGCCTGGGGTTTGAGACCAAAGCTCCACCTTTTCCCTAGTGTTTCCTGCAAAACTTCAAGGGTGGTAGGTAAGCAGTATAAGATACAAATGTTCCCTCCTGTAACATGGTTGACTCTTAGGATTTAACAAAAGTTTTAATTCTGAAGATGAAGAGGCAAAACATTTTATTTACAGGCACAGCCCTAATAACCAAGCCCCACCTTTCTCTCAGAGAACTGGAAGAACCACTTTCAAACAGCCCTGCTCTGCCTTGTGTTCCCTCATTCCTGGGGAGGTTGGCACTTCACATCCTGTGCCCTGATGTCATATTCTATGTCCCTCTGAGATTCTCTTCTGAGGCCAGGCCCAAGTCTGTCACACAGCATCTAAATTTGGACTCTCAGAGATGTATCCTAAAGCAACAGGCTCATTCAGTCCCCAGAATGAGGCAGTAGGATGTACAAAACTCAGTTCAGGTTCCCTCCAGTACACTCTACACTCTCCCTAACACAAGAATCTATGGCACTCATCTGTGTGTATGTCCATCTTTTGCTACAACAGTAGTTCTCCAACTTTTCGGTCTCTGGACCCCCTATGATTTGAATGTATGTGTCCCCCCTCAAAATTCATATATTGAAACCTAAGGTCCAGTGTGATAGTATTAAGAGGCAGGACCTTTAGGAGGTGATTAAGTCATGAGGGCTTTGTATCCACGGACGGGACCAGTGACCTTAAAATGGGCTCAAAGGAACTAGCTAGGTTATTTTGCCCTTCCAATTTTCCCCATGTAAGGCCAGTGTTCATCTCTGGAGGATGCAGCAATAAGCTGCCATCTTGGAAGCAGAAAGTGAGCCCTCACCAGACACGGAATCTGCTGGTGTCTTGATTGTGGACTTCTCAGCCTTCAGAACTGTGAGAAATACATTTTTGTTCTTTATAAATTACCCAGTCTGAGGTATTTTGTGATGGCAACACAGACTAGGATAACACTCTTGTTTTTTCTCTTTTTTTCAGAGACAGGGTCTCACTCTGTACCCCAGGCTGGAGTGCAGTGGTGTAACCATGGCTCACTGTAACCTCCAACTCCTGGGCTCAAGTGATCCTTCCACCTAAACCTCCCCAGTAGTTAGGACTACAGGTGCGTGCCACCACACCTGGCTAATTTTTTTTTTTTTTTTTTTTTTTTTTTTTTTTAGAGACAGAGTCTCACTATGTTGCCCAGGCTGGTCTTGAACTCCTGGCCACAAGCAATCCTTTCAGCTCAGCCTCCCAAAGCAATGGGATTACTACAGGTATGAGCCACAGCACCTAGTCTAAGATAACACTCTTAAAACTTGAGGAGCCAAAGATCCATAGGATGGACACTACCCAACTTCAAAACTTATCATACTTGATTATACAGAATATAGAGGACAAAGAGCCCAGAAATAGATCCACATAAATACAGTCAACTGACCCTTGGCAAAAGGGCAAAGGCAAAACAATGATGCAAAGATAGTCTTTTCAACAAACGGTGCTGGGAAAACTGGACATCTACATCAGAAAATGAAGTTAGACACAGACCTGACACCCTTCACAAAAATTAACTCAGAATGGATCACAGACATGAATGTAAAATGCAAAACTATAAAACTCCTACTAGATAACACAGGATAAAATCTAGATGATCTTGAGTTTGACAATGACTTTTTAGGTACAACACCAAAGGCACAATCCATGAAAGAAAGAATGGATAAACAGACTTCCATTCAATTTTGCTGTGAACCTAAAACTGCTCTAAAAGAAAATCTTGTCTTTTTTTAATGGAGGACCCCTAAGAGTTTTTGTTTACGCAAATTATATCTATTCATATTTGCCATACTTGAGAGTCAAATTGAGGAATTTTAAAAGTATTTACTTCAAGATAATAAGCCAATTGTATGTTAATACAAATAATATTTTTATGAAAAATAACCATTTTCCAAAACAAAAGAATTAGTGAGAAGAGTGCCACCATTTTACACGTTTGCACATCTCTTTAATGTCTTGCTTAATAGAAGACAGCTGGATTCTCATGTCTGCTCCTACATTCAGTCTGTTGCATATCATATATCATTTAGCTTCAGGAAAACATCTCTGTGCATTTGTAAAAGGAGAGTACAAATGGCAAATGATGTCAGTACTATCATGAAAATAGTTTTGACCTTGCAGATCCCCTGAAAGTGTGTCACGGAGCCCCAAGCAGTGCTGTGCTAGTAAACATTTAATAATCTGCTCAACTGGGGGAAAGCTCCAGTTTGTAGCATTTGCCGATTTCTGTGGTTAAACACTTCCACTATGGCTAATTTCAAGGTAACAATGAAAAAGGTCACTGAACTGGAACTGCGAAAGAGATGCACACAATTGGCTCTTCCCTGAACTCATCTGAAGTAAGAGTCCATTAAGTGACTTCCTAGTAAGAGCTGCCCCAGCGCCCCAGGGGCCCTTGAAGCACTTTGGAAACCACTGCTCTATTAGATGGCTGTGCGGGCCCATGTCTTGTCAGCTTTGTCCTGGCAGACACAGCACATGTGACTCTCACAGTCTCCTTGCTCCTGCTGAACAGCCAGCAGAGGACTGCATGCCCCATCCTTCCTCTCCCCATCCATGTGTGTATTTCCCAGACCTATTCAACAGGCCTAAGTCATTCACTGACCTTGTTCACTCTCTAATCGGTTATTGTCTTGTCCACTATTTGTTTTTATGAAATTGGGTTTTTAATCTCATTACACATTGTAGAAAAATAAGCATTTATGTTCGGCTATGAGATGTGGACTTGAGGTGTCTTTCTGGGTGAGGTTCTGGTATATAAACAGAGCTGTGATGCCTCCCAGGGCAGGATCCGTCTCCTTCTGAAGCTTCCTCAAGCCTGGACCCACTTTGTTCACTGACATGAGAGAGCCCAACAGCAGAACTAGAAAGGATATGCTTCTTTACCTAACAAATATATTTATCTAATTAATTAGATACTTTCAGCTGGTACTCTGTCATTCCCAGGCAGCTATTTAGTGGACATGAGTAAGCACTCCATTTTATTAAAATCTTTCCCCTCTGTGTATAACAGCTTACGTAACAGGAACAACAAAGCAGCTCAGTTCTTGCAAGTCAGGAAGAAAAAAACATATCAAAACTGCTAAAAATAGAGCTTATATATCACCTTTCTGCAGTCAATGGCATTCTTATTCTTGCCATCAATGGGATGTACAGTGTGGTACTCCTACTGAAGAGTTGTTAACTCAAGCCAAAAGAGACAAGAGAAAGTCATATCCCATCTATGCCCTAAGAACTCTTGCTGAGTTTCTTTGAAATGCCATCTTCTTGTTTCATAAATTGATGCATCTTTTCCATGAGAATTTTTTAGGAATTCCAAAGGAAAGCTGTGGACGCCACCATTTAAATTCTTTACTTACGTGTCTCTACGGATTCATTTCTGGAGAACACATGATACGTATTCTTACATTCTGAAGCAACGTGAGCTTAGCCTTCAGTTATAACAAAAAAGATATGTATTTTGCAGAGTTTAAGAAAGGTTTAACAAAGAAAGGTAGATCCTGGTCTGTCTATCCATACCACCTCCATACCCCTGCCAACATCCAGTTTGGATTAATGAAGATTTTAAAAATTGGGGAATTTTTAAATATATTATGTTATAGTGCATAAGACATAAGTCCACAAAATTTGTCTCCAGGGTTTTCAAGTTCTGATTCTTGGGGAATTACTGATTACTACAGATAAAATCCCAGAGTGAAAAGGGCACAGGACCAGAGACCTCTGTCTCTGCTCTGCCACCCACCATCCAAGAAACCATGAGCAGGACACCCCACAGCCCACTCATCTGCACATCCCTGCACTGATCCTGGGTTAGGTCCTGAGAATGCAGAGGCTGTGACGTTGCATCTGCCCTTGAGTCCCTCCAAGGACAGAAGAAATAAGGCACAAAAATGATCAATTACAATATCCCACTGGCAAGTACCACAAACAGAGATTTCGACAAAGAACTGGTACAGCCTAGGTGGGGGGTAGCTAACAATTTCTGAGGTGTCTGTGCTGATTTCACAGAGAAGAAATCATCAGCTGGTCTTGAAGAAAGAGGAGGCATTTTCTAGATGAAGGAGATTAAAGAATTTCCTGCTATCACAAAAGTTCTAGAATGGTTAGCAATTAACTGTAGCTGAAGTGGAATTAAGGGAACATGCCAGTCATTTGCCTGTTTGCCCAGATCCACTCCCTACTCTTGCTCTGCTTAGCTCTGCAGCATGAGGTAGGGTGAAATTTGATGCCGCAAACTGTTTTCCAGGCTCCCTGGTTAGGTTCAGCCAATGAGAGGCACTGGGATGGGAAGAGTGGGAAGAAGGGCAAGCCAGGGGATCTCTCCCTGATCCCTGGGTGCTGGGCAGCATCTCAACAGTGACTGGTGCTCCTCCATGGCTCTAATGACACCAGATGGCCCCTCTCTCCGTGGACGGGCTGCCAGAAGGCAAACTGTCCATTTCTCAGCTCTGCTCAGGTCTCGCTGGCAGTGTTGGTCAACTGCCTAATACCCACTTGAGCAGCATGGGAAGGATACAAATATGTTATTCCCCAAACCCACCCAAGGCCCACCAATGGGTCCTGGGCTTAAAGAGGAGAGACTGTGGCTGGTGATAAAGAAAAGTTAAAATGTTCAATCCCAACATGCAGTGACCCAACGGGTCTCTGGAATCCATGTCCTCAGTGGGTTCCAGATGCTCTCCTGCTAGGACAGGCAGTTCTCTCTCAAGGTCATGGCTGGCGTTGAATCCTGTGATTCTGCTCTTCCAGGAAGAACAGTTACTACCAGGAAGCAAAAAAAAAAAAAAGGGGGCGGGGGGCGGGGCTGGCACAGTGGCTCACGCCTGTAATCCCAACACTTTGAGAGGCGGAGGCAGGAAGATTGCTTGAGCTCAGGAGTATGAGACCAGCCTGGGCAACATGGCAAAACCCCATCTCTACAAAAAATACAAAAATTAGTTGGCCAGGTGTGGTGGCTCATGCTTGTAATCCCAGCACTCTGGGAGGCCGAGGTGGGTGGATCACCTGAGGTCGGGAGTTTGAGACCAGCCTGACCAACATGGAGAAATCCTGTCTCTACTAAGAATACAAATTAGCTGGGCGTGGTGGCGCATGCTTGTAATCCCAGCTACTTGGGAGGCTAAGGCAAGAGAATCACTTGAACCCAGGAGGCTGCGGTGAGCCGAGATTGCACCATTGCACTCTAGACTGGGCAACAAGAGCAAAATTATGTCTCTAAATAAATAAATAAATAAAATTAGCAGGGTGTGGTGGTGCACGCCTGTAGTCCCAGCGACTTGGGGGGCTGTGGCAGGAGGATCGCTTGGGCCTGGGAGGTCGAGGCTGCAGTGAGCCGTGTTCATTGTTCACGCCACTGCACTCCACCCTGGGCGACACAGAAAGACCCTAACTTGAAAAAGGAAAGGAAAAGGAAGGAGGAGAAAGCACTTTATCTGTTAGGCTATCCTCCTGGTACAAGGGAGAACTGAAATGGTCTCACAGTTTTTCCAAAGCTTCTGTCTGTGATGGCCCAGAGAGGTCTTCCCTCAAAAACTGAAGAAGAAACCCCTTTAACCAGGCAGGTCAAAGACGAAGGCCTTGGAGAAAAGGAGAACCAATAAGGCCATTTTGCATTGCACCTAACGTGGCTGGGAGCTCATGCAAAGACCAGGTGACACCACAACAACCAGACAACATGTGACCACAGTCCACCGATGCACTGTTCTTGCCCCAGGATGACTGGCTTTGATGTCTTAGAGGCAGAGATAAGGGTATGTTTTCTTTGCTTTTCTTTATGTCTTCACAGAAGAAAGTTGTCTTGGGAACAGGACAAACAATGACGTGAGTATAATTTTAATTACTTTAAAGAGAACTGTGACCTCTCTCCAAGTTGTCAGGAAACCTCTGGTTCCCCATTCTCCTGGCGGTGCAGCAAGCACTGTCAGGGAGTAGATGGGAGTGCAAAGGCTGAAGGGCATCCCTCTTCCCCCAACCCTCCAGGCTGCACACCCATGCTGGCCTGACGAAAGCTGCTGCTGCCTCAAGTCAGTCACACTTACAGAGATGCCTTTAGTGGAACTCCTCCTCGGAACCATGTAGAGTCTACCTGACTCCAGGTGGTACTTTTAAGATATCCAGGAGACCTTTAGATTTGCTCTCAGAAACCAGACCAAGAGGAAAAAATAACAAAGAAAGCTCTACTGATCTTCCCACACAGCAGCTTTCTCCACTAGGAAGCCTTGTTCAACTCCAGTGCACTCGGCCCCCATCCTTGGCTCCAACTCTGTAACAGTCCCCACTGCTACCTAGGGACAGCTCCTTGAGCTCCTTAAGGGTGGGGCTATCCTCATGAGTCCCCAGGCCAGAGTACCCAATAACTCAGATGACTCAATAATCAATGTGGAAACTCAGAGTTACTGTGAGGCCACAGTGGGAAAGGGCTGTGAAGACAATCTAGGAGAGTTCCGATTGAGGCAGAGGGCAAGGGAAGGGTATTAGAAGAAGTGAATGGAGCCTAAGGCTGGAGTCAGATATGGGTTAGGATTACAAGTACTGAGGCTATGTCCAAGCACAGAGACAGCTAATTTATATGCATTAGCTCATTTTAACCCCTCAGCCAGGAGTGGTGGCTCAAACCTGTAATCCCAGCCATTCAGGAGGCTGAGGTGGGAGGATTGCTTGAGCCCAGGAGGTCAAGGCTACGGTGAGCTATGATGGCGCCACTGCACTCCAGCGTAGGAGACAGGGTGATATATGATATAATATATATATTATCATTATTCCCCATTTTTTAAAATGAGGAAATGGAGGCCTAGTGAGGTCCTACTGCCAGGTAGTGGTGGAGGCCCTCAGGGGATGAAGAGCTGGGGTTCCTCCCTGCCCCTCCAAGGTTCCAAGAGTCAGCATAGCATGACAATTACCACTATGGACTCTGGAGAAGACTTGCCTGGATTCAAATCCTGCCCGTACCCCTTCATAGCCACGTGACCTCAGGCAAATTACTTAGTCTCCATGTTTCTCCATTTCCTCATCTGTAAAACGATGATAACAGGCCATGGAGTAAAGGGAACCCTCGTACACTGCTGGTAGGAATGTAAATTAGTACAGCCACTATGAAGAACGGCATGGAGGTTCCTCAGAAAGCTAAAAACAGAACTACATATGATCCAGCAATCCCACTGCTGGGTATATATTCAAAAGAAAGGAAATCAGAATATTGAAGACACATCTGCACTCTCATGTTTACTGCAACACTGAAGAACCAAGATTTGGAAGCAACCTAAGCATCTATCAACAGATGAATGGATACAGAACATGTGGTACCTATACACAATATTCAGCCATAGAAAAGAACAAGATCCTATCACTTGCAACAACATAGATGGAACTAGAGGACATTATGTTAAGTGAAATAAGCTAGGCACAGAAAGACAAGCTTCACATGTTCTTGTTTGTGGGAGCTAAAAATTAAAACAATTGAACTTATGGAGACAGAGAGTAGAAGGATGGTTACTAGAGGCTGGGAAGGGTAGTTGTGGGGTGGGGGAAGTGTTGGGGAGAGGAAGTGGGGATGATTAATGAGTACAAAAATATAGTCAGAATAATCGTATAGAATACGATCTAGTATTTGATAACGGGGTGACTATAGTCAACAATAATTTATTGTACATTTAAAAATAACTAAAAGAATTGGGATGATTGTAACACAAAGAAATAATAGATGCTTGAGATAATGGGTACCCCATTTACCCTGATGTGATTATTATGCACTGTATGCCCATATCAAAATATCTCATGTAGCCAATATACACCTAATACACACCCATAAAAATAAAAAAGTAGGACTTATCACAATTCAAAAAAAAGAAAAATATATCAAAAAATAAAATAAAATGGTGATAATAACAGTAGTTACCACAAAGAACTTCTGAAGATTAAATATGTCAATTATATATATATCAGCGGTTGGCCCATCACATGTTTTGTAAATAAAGTTTTATTAGAACACAGCCATGTTCATTCATTTACACACTGTCTATGGCTGTTTATGTGCTACCACAGAGGAGCTGAGCAGTTGCCCCACAGACCATATGGCCACAAGGCCTCAAATACATAGTTACTACCTGGTTCTTTACAGAAGAAGTTTGCTGACCCCTCTATGCATGAAGAGCTTTATAGTGGTAGTACACAGAGGTGTCATAAGGGCTATTATTAATAAGCACTTGCCCCTGAGTCCCTCCATCAATGTCCCCCACTCTGAGATACCCTGATTGCCTGACATGCTATTTGCCTTCTCATTTCACCCAATTTTGAATTCATGGTTACACTGGACTATCTCATGCTAAACATTTATTGATTCAGTCACTTTTTGTAAATCATTTCTTTGCTGGGAATCTACCATAGGCAGACACTGATGAGGAAACAAAAATGCAGCACATGGGCCCAAATTCCCCAGCCCCTGGAGCTCTGGCCCGTTCTTCATCCTCAGCCCGGTAATGCCCCATCAACCTCTTTCTCCCCTCTCTCCTTTCCATTCCCAGCTCCAGAGCAATACCCGATGGAAACACACCTTCCAGGTGGCACCCACAGATCTGTGTCCTTTATCAGATCCCATCAGTGCCTCTCCGAAGCCTCCCTGGCCCTCCCAAGCTCATCTGTACTCTACCTGGAATAAGTCGGCAGGCCCAAATCATCTGGGGATGTGGTATATGAGGCCATATATAGTCTGGGAAAGCATATTATGTTAGTTTGATGATCTAAACTGTAATCACATCATCACATTTGCTGACTAGTCTCTCCTAAATCACTGCCCTCCTGCCCTTTATGTGACATTTGGCACTTCCTTCTTGAAACTCCCTGATCCCTTGGCCCTAGGGTTCTGTATTTGTTGGTTCTCCTCCCAGCTCTGAACCACACCTCTTGGTGGCTCCTTGTCAGCACTTCACTCCTGCAGGGTTCCCCAAGGCTAGGTCAGCCTTCTGCCCTTTGTTCTTGACTCAGCTCAAGAACTTCTCCTCACTGGAAAGACTTCTCCTCATTGGAAAGGCTGCCTATTGCCACCTCAACTACATTCCCAAATGGGGGTGGGTGTGCCCACCGCATGGAGCTATGGGGCTGTCATCTCAGACTCACACTTCTCTCCCCCTTCCCCCTTGCTGACCATCCTCCTTACTTACAAAGAAGGTACAAAGAGGCCAGGCGCGGTGGCTCACTGTTGGGGTGATCAGACCCAGCACCAGGTCTTGGGGGTGACAAAGTCCAGCAGAGTCAAAGGATTGAGAAAGACAGTTTGAGAGATAAAGGTGGGACACCAGAGGGCCATCGCGATCGTGGAGGCTGCGAAGACCGCGAGCTCTGGGAGCCCATGCTATTTATTGGTAATCCAGCAGAGAAACAGGTGGTGAGAATGTGGAGGTCAAAAGGACACGTTGCATTAAGCACATGATTTACAGCTGTGATGGTTTAGCATTTATATGGAACATGTTCTGCTACTTGAGATAACGGGAATAGGAGCCTAGGAGGGCTAGAAGCAAGGAGCCAGAAAGTCTAGACATATTCCCAAGGACATTAGGCAAGCCCTGCCTCAGTTTCCCTCCCAACACTCAGCTTTTTCCCAACAGCTCACACCTATAATCCCTGCACTTTGGGAGGCCGAGGTGGGTGGATCACCTGAGGTCAGGAGTTCGAGAGCAGCCTGGCCAACATGGCGAAACCCCGTCTCTACTAAAAATACAAAAAGCTGGGCATGGTGGCGCACACCTGTAATCCCAGCTACTCAGGAGGCTGAGGCAGGAGAATCACTTGAACCCGGGAGGCGGAAGTTGCAGTGAGCCGAGATAGTGCCACTGCACTCCAGCCTGGGTGACAGAGCAAGACTCTATCTCAAAAAACAAAAACAAAGACAAGTACAAAGAGCACAAACACTTGTAAAGTGAATGAGGCTCCAGTGGCCCCTCGATCTTGGATGCACAGCCAACAGACAACAGTTTAGATTTAGCTTAGAATTCAGAAACATTTTCAAATGAGGACTGAGCCCAGGCTTTGCCCAGCCCCACCCTCCATGGCCTAAGGGTACTCTGAAGAAAGGGGAGAAATCTGAGACCACCCTAGATGGGCTACAGAACAGAAATGCCAATGAGTATTTAGAAACCATGGCATGACCTTTTGGTGACTTTTAGCTACCAAAGGTCAACATCATTCTAGCGGTGCCCCCACCTTCCCACAAATGCTAATCCACAGCTGACTTTGTGTAAGTTTATATTTCCAAAGCTGACCTCAGATGTGTGACATACTGCCAGCTGCCTACTACCCAGAGCTGGGAGGACTGTGGCTGGGGTACATGTTGTGAGAGGCACACAGGGCAATCCCCTCCCGCCTGGCAGCAAGGCCAGCTCTGGCCCAGTCCACGGAGGAAGCAGACAAGAGACGCTTCCTGGGGTAGGCTACCCCAGACACACCCCAGACACACCCCAGGCACACCCCAGGTGCCCTGCCCACATACAGGCAGGCATCCTAGAGTCTGGTTCAAAAAATTTAGCCCTCAGGCTGTTGGGACTCATGGGCCTGATCAGGGCAACGAAAGAGGGAGAGCAGGTAGGGAGCCCAGAGAGGAGATCCAAGAAAAGTAGGTAGAACTGGGGGAGTGGATTCCCCCACCCCACAACTGAGCCTGTCAGCTCTGGAAGGACTTAAGGGATCAGCTACCCAAGGGTTTCACTGTTTCACGTGAAACTTACCAAACCAAGTTTCATGCAGAAACATTAATAAACAAAAGAGTACACAGAATACCTGTTCTAGTTGAAGCAGGGCCTGTTGGATTTGCTGCGATCTGCAGGCCTCTGGCAGCTCTTCTGGTTAGTCCTAGGAGATCCACAGTTTGGTTTCTCAAGATAATGATTATAACAATAATAATAAAACCTGACACGTACTAGTAATTTCCAGCCTGCACTTTTACATATAATATCATACACAGTTCCACACTAACCCTGTGGCAATACTGCTATCATCATCATATTCCCAATGAAGAGTCCGAGGCCTCAAGTTAAACAACTTTCCCCAAATCACACAGCTAGTGCGTGGGCACAGGGATTTGAATACAGACTTTTCGACTCCAAAGCCAGTGTTCTTCACTCTGTCACAGCTGGGAGAAAATGTACCCCATTGCAGCCAACACCAAACAGGAGGGCTTGATGGCAGGCAGTACCGCTTACTGGTTAGAGACCAGCTCTGGGGCCAGACTGCTGGGGTTCAAACCCTTCTGCCATTCACTTACCTGTGTCATCCCTTCCTCATCTAGAATATGGGACAATATGGGAGGCCAAGGCAGGCGGATTGTCTGAGCTCAGGAGTTCGAGACCAGCCTGGGCAACATGGTGAAACCCTGTCTCTACTAAAAATATAAAAATTACCTGGGCATGGTGGCGCACATCTGTAATCCCAGCCACCTGGGAGGCTGAGGCAGGAGAATCGCTTGAACCCAGGAGGTGGAGGCTACAGTGAGCCAAGATTGCACCAGTGCACTCCAGCCTGGGCAACAGAGTGAGACTCTGTCTCAAAAAAAAAAAAAAAAAGACAATAATAGTACCCGCTACAAAGGCTTGGAGTTAAGATTAAATGAATTAATCCATGTAAATTATTATCACACAATTCCTGGCACGTAAATAAGCACTTAATCACCATGCATGTCCACCCTGCCCTCCTAGCCAGCTTTATTTAGTGCCGGTCACATGCAAAGGCTGTGCCCTATTGTATTATGGGAGTGGAGGAGAGTGGGTTACCAGACAGCTCCTGTCCCCAAGAAGTTTTCAGTCAAGGTAGGGATATGCGTATGCATATGCACAAAACTATAGCAGCAGCTCTCTGAGCAGTCAGGGCCCCATATGCTCTGCTAAGAATCTGTTCTAGAACATGATGAAAATGCTGGCTCAGACACCTTACCCTAGAGGAAGGGGGACCCATTTGTTATAATAGTTTAGCCTTCCCTGATTAATACACTTCAGTATCACGATCTCTCAGTAGCAACTAGAATCGATTTTCTAGCAAATTCCCAGGCTAGATTCTACAGCTCATGACAGTGTGAGGAGCACCAGTCAGATCATCGTGGCAGCTTCCAGGTCACCTTCTCTTATCTCTTGGAGCTTCGGGCTGGTGCTGGACCTGCTCTCTTCTATCTGCACTCATTCTCTGGGTGAGCACGTTCCAGCTCCTGGCCTTACCAGCTATGGCTGACAATGCCCTGATTTCTATCTGTAATCTGGACATCTCCCCTGAGCCTCAGACACACTCCGCTGTTTAGTCTATGCCTCCACATTTAATAGGCATCACAAACTTAACACGTCAAATCCCCACCCAACCTGCTCCTCCCATAGCCTTCCTCCATCTCAGTGAAATGGTACCACCAATCACAGTGTCACTTGGACCAAAAATTTTGGAGTGATCCTTGGCTCCTCTCTTACTCTCCATCTCACAACACCAAATCCCATGGGATCTTCCTTCCCAACATATCCCCCCTCTCCTCCTCGCCACTGTCAGCATAATCACTCTGGCCTAAGCTGCCATCATCTCCCCAGTGGTTATTGCATCAGTCTCCTAGCTGGTCTCTTGCTCTGCCTTGCTCCTTTACAGCCCATTCACAACCCAGCAGCCAGAGTGATACTTTTAAAAACAGAAGCTGTCTCTGCTGCTCCTCAGCTCCAATGGCCCCATTGCACTCGGGGTAGAAGCCAGTGTCCTTAGAGGTCAGGGCCCTCTGTTTCTCTGCCTCTCCACTCTCTGTGTCCTTACTTCCTAGTGCCTTCCCCCTTGTCTACTTACTCTGGCAACACTGCCTTGCTTCTTCTTGAACAGCAGAAGAGGGTTCTGCTTGCTTTTCCCCTGCCTGGAATACTCTTCACCCTGATATCTGAAGGGCTTGTTCCTTCACCTTAGGAACCTGCTCAAATGTTATCTCACAAGGGAGGCCTTTGCTGACCACCCTACATGGAAAATGCAACATCCCTGGCAGACCCATCTTCTACTGCATTTTTCTCCAATGCACTTATTACTGCCTAACATATTACTTGTTCATGTCTTTACTCTCTGTCTTCCCCTATCAGAATAGAATATAAGCTCCATCACAGCAAAGATTGTTTCTTTGGGTACTGAGGTCCCAACACATAAAACAGTGCATGTGGCCAGGTGCAGGGGCTCACGCCTGTAATCCCAGCACTTTGGAAGGCCGAGGCGAGCGGATCAGTTGAGGTCTGGAGTTTGACACCAGCCTGGCCGACATGGTGAAACCCGTCTCTACCAAAAAGACAAAAATTAGCTGGGCATGGTGGCATACGCCTGTAATCTCAGCTACTCAGGAGGCTGAGGCATAAGAATCACTTGAACCAGGGAGGTGGAGGTTACAGTGAGCCAAGATCACACCACTGCACTCCAGCCTGGATGACAGAGCAAGACTCCGTCTCAAAACAGAACAAAAACAAACAAACAAACAAAACAGTGCACATGACAGGTGCTTAGTAAATACTTACAGAACGACTGTAACAGCGATTCTCCAGAAAGCAGGGCAGCCTCTCTCCTACTAAGCACGCTTCTCACTGCCTAAACCATTTCATTTCACCTGTTTGTAAGTCCTGAAATTCTACCAGTCCCAGCTGGAGAGGGCAAGGCTGGCTCATGATGGCTGACCTGGGGTAGGAGTTCGGGAGTCACTGTAAGGGGTGAGGGGACAGTGTAGCCACCTAGGACCGGAAGAGTAAAGCCTGAGCAGCGCTCTCTCTGACACACTAATGTGAGCTAGCCTCTGGGTGAGGTGCCAAGTGGGAAGCTTTAGCCCAAGGGTAGCAGGCACCTGGGAAAGGGGAAATGCTGAGAAAAATGTATATAGGTAGCCAGCCAACAATTCAATGCAACCAACATTTATGGGGCCCTCATTTAGGTGCCAGGCATTGTACAAGGAGCTAGAGTTCTAAAATCCCATTTGCCAGAGTCCTTTTCCAGAGACTTCATCATGCCAACACAATAACATAGCACAAAGCCAGCTGTTCCCTCTGAGCTCACTCTGTTCAATGTTGATTTTAAACCTTTCTCTCCTCCACAAACCTTGACCACTCCTTCCAGTCTCACCAGGAAACTCTACTTCCTATACTGCACAGCAAAAAAAAACAGAGATCATCAGACCAGACCACCTCTACTTCCTGCCACCACACCTGCAAATCTCCCTGCATGGGGCCCCTGCTCTGCCCCTTCCCTGCCAGGGTGGTGGCAGAGGTGACCTCTGAAGTAGGCCAATCTCTGGATTCCTGGTCTTTTTGCCACTCCTCATATGAACAGAGAACCTTCCCCCCTTACAACCTTCGCCCTAAGGCTGGGTCTCCCTTTCCTCAAGCTGTTGTCTCTTCCGGAAACATCTTTTCCTCTCTCCCCACCTCTTGCTGAGCTAAACACATTCAAGCCCAGATGAAGCCTCACATATGCAGCCATGCCTCTGTGTGCCTCTTCCATCAAGTTAGGGTCCCCCCCACTTATGACATGCCTTTTAACCACCTGTACTTCTCCTTAACAGCACTTGCCGGGAATGTAAATAATTGTATATGTAATTAATTATATGTTCAATAATCGTCCTCCCCAGCAAGAAGAAAGCAGTGCTGGAATTGTGTCTTATATTTTTCAAGGTACAGACGCAGGGCAAGCACTCAAATATCTGAGTCAATTAACAGTTGCCACTTGGGGTGCCATAATGTTCTAGATACCATAGGAGCTGCACATAGGTTGTCCCACTTAATCCACACAGCAGCCCACATTTGCAGACACTCATTGTATTATTCATCTTCATATTTTACAGATCGGGAACCCAAAGCTCAGGGGATGACACAATGTGTTCGAGGTACCACAGTTGGTAACTCTGGGTAGGGATTCAGGCTTGTCTGCTGTCAAAGCCACCATGTCACACTCCCGTCTTACTCTCCACAGCTCACTCACTGCCTTAAAGGAGGTGCTCGATCATGAGGGATGGATGGAATGACCAACTATATCATTTCCTTTGGTCTTTTAGTCACCATTGAGACCTACAAGCAAGAATTACAATTCCTCTTCTCCCAGTGAGGAAAATGGAGTTTGAGGGGTTCAAAGGGCCACACAGCAGTAGGAGGCCATGCTGGGCTGAAACCCAGGTCTTCTGGTTCTTTGTCTAGGGCAATTTTCTCTACAACATAACTATAGTTAGGCACTGAGAGGACAGGACAGATGAGATTATGAAGGAAAGCTATGCAGAAACTATCTGCTATGCAGATAGCAAGCCTAATACTGCTATCTCTAGAAAGTTCTGCTCACAATGATGGCCCCTGGCTGGTGTCTGGAACATGGATTTCAGTAAGGCTCCCACCACCCGAACTGCTAAGAGTGTCTCACTGTGCTTAAACCATCTAGGTAAACAATGTGTTTTGTTTTGTTTGTTTTGTTTTGAGACGGGGTCTCACTCTGTCCCCCAGGCTGGAGTGCAGTGGTGCGATCTCGGCTCACTGCAACCTCCACCTCCCGGGTTCACGTGATTCTCCTGCCTCAGCCTCCCAAGTAGCTGGGACTACAGGTGCGTGCCACCAAGCCCGGCTAATTTTTTGTATTTTTAGTAAAGACGGGGTTTCACCATGTTAGCCAGGATGGTCTGGTCTCAATCTCCTAACCTTGTGATCAGCCCGCCTCGGTCTCCCAAAGTGCTGGGATTACAGGCATGAGCCACCGCGCCCGGCCAATGTGTTTTATGTGGAACACCTGTTTTTCTTCTGGAGTGTGGAATTTTGACATGTGCTAGATGAAGTTATCTACATGACCAGCCCTCAGTAAAAACCTTGGGCACTGAGTCTCTAATGGCCTTCCCTGGTAGACAGTGCTTCACACCTGCTGTCACAATGCACTGCTGAAGAAATTCAGCACATCCTGTGTGATTCCCCCTCAGCAGTCCTTTGCAGTCTTTTCCAAGACTCTTGGAAGCTTGTACCTGGTCTCCCCTGGACTTTGCCCCATAAGCCTTTTCCCTTTGCTCATTTTGCTTTGTATCCTTTTGCTGAAATGAATCATAGCTGTGAGTATGACTATGCTGGA
The DNA here is from genome assembly GCF_028885625.2 of Pongo pygmaeus. NCBI lineage: Eukaryota > Metazoa > Chordata > Mammalia > Primates > Hominidae > Pongo > Pongo pygmaeus. Next base: position 38,077,745 of record NC_072373.2, read on the forward strand.
CGCTGAATCCTATAAGTTCTCCTAGCAAATCACTGAACCTGGGGATGGTCTTGGGGACCCCCAACACAGAAGCCTAACAAGAGACGAATTTTGAATTTGTTTTGAAGAGTGGCAGGGGTATGGATTAATGGTTTTGAACAGGAGGCATTCTAGGCAAGAGAAATGATGTAAGAAAAGGTAGGCATAGGCAAATCAGATGTAGAAAGGCCTACACCTTTCCTTAGGCCGGGTACAGTGGCTTATACCTGTAATCCCAGCACTTTGGGAGGCCAAGACGGGCAGATCACTTGAAGCCAGGAGTTGAGACCAGCCTGCCTAACATGGTGAAACCCCATCTCTACTAAAAATACAAAAATTAGCTAGGCCTGCTGGTGGGTGCCTGTAATCTCAGCTACTCGGGGGGCTGAGGTGACAGACTCGCTTGAACCCAGGAGGCGGAGGTTGCAGTGACCCGAGATTGCACCACTGCACTCCAGCCTGAGCAACAGAGCAAGGCCCTATCTCAAAAAACAAAACAAGGCCAGGCATGGTGGCTCACGCCTGTAATCCTAGCACTTTGGGAGACCGGGGTGGGGGCGGGTGGATCACCTGAGGTTAGGAGTTCGAGACCAGCCTAGCCAGCATGGTGAAATCCCGTTTCTACTAAAAATACAAAACGTAGCCAGGCATGGTGGCAGGCGCCTGTAATCCTAGCTACTCCAGAAGCTGGGGCAGGAGAATCGCTTGAACCCGGGAGGCGGAGGCTGCAGTGAGCCAAGTTGGCGCCACTGCACTCCAGCCTAGGCAACAGAGCAAGACTCCGTCTCAAAAACAAAACAAAACAACAAAAAAAGAGAAGGGCCTAGAGCTATTTAACAAGGCTTGAACAGAATTGATGAGAAAATCTAGCACTGCTGTTACGAGGTAGAAGAGATGAGGGCTAGAGAGGTACACTTGTTAGGAAGATCCAGTGTAAGTGAAGTGAAAGTGAACCACTTAGTCATACACAGGCCCTATGGGAACTGTTAGTATCAAGGAGGTGGGGAAAGAACTTAGCCTCTGGCTGTCCACAGCTAATACATGGCAATAAATATCTCTAAGGGAGGTCTGTGGGAATGATACAGAGAATTTGAGGCAACATCCCAAAGTACTGATTTTTGAAATAAAACACCTTAACATAAGGAAATCAGTCTGCTCCCAAATAATCTACTTCCCATTCATTAAGGGTGACTAAAATGTTCTTCATCTTTTTAAAACATCTTTGCTCAAGTCCAATATTCCCCCTCCATTTCTCCTATCTACCCCTCTCACTCCCTAGTGGGTTATTCCTGGAATAACTCCACCCAATGTTTTAATCACTTCTTTCATTCTGCATCTGCTGAGCATGTAAGCCTTTGCTTTATATTAAATTATTCTGCCTTTAACCCATGGAGGCGTGGTAAGTTTTTCTAGGTTGCATCATAGATATCAACCCAGCCTCTACCTCAGAAATCCTAAAATCATGAAGACAGAAGAGGGACCTTCATGGCTGCTGCTTAGCTTAGCCCCACCCACCTCCCTCCATCCTCCAGGGTCAAGGGTCTCCCTAACAGAAGCCTTAGAACACAGCCTGGCTGGTCTAAGCCATCCGCCTTAGTCAGGAGAACAGAAAGGGCTCTGGGTGGTGGCGTTGCATCAGGTCAACCTTATCCTGCTGTGCCTACACATTGGATCTGGCTAAAGTAACTGGTCTGCTCCTGGTGATCAAGCCAGAGCTTGTATTTTTGTTTCTGAAATCTGTTTTATTTTTTCCTGTGTTGGCTCTCTGCCAAGCACTATTCTTCCTCCAAAGCTGCTGCCTGCTCGCCCACAAGTCCTGAAAACTAGACTCCTGCCCTTGAAACCCGGTCCATGGCGCCCCAGCCTCTGAGGCTGCCTGCCCCCTCTGCCTGCCAAGAACTCATTCCAGCTTATCCCACCACATCTTGTCCCAGCCCAGCTTCCCTACCCTGGCCCCTGAGGTCTACCTGGTCCAGAGATGGCAAAGTGGCAGCAATAGGCTACTTTAAATGATGGTCTACTCGCCCAGGTGCAGTGGCTCACACCTGTAATCCCAGCACTTTGGGAGGCCAAGGCAGGCGGATCACCTGAGGTCAGGAGTTTGAGACCAGCCTGCCCAACACGGTGAAACCCCGTCTCTACTAAAAATACAAAAAATTAGCCGGCCGTGGTGGCGGATGCCTGTAATCCCAGCTACTTGGGAGGCTGAGGCAGGAGAATTGCTTGAACCTGGGAGGCAGAGGTTGCAGTGAGCTGAGACTGTGCCACTGCACTACAGCCTGGGCAACAAGAGTGAAACTCCATCTCAAAAAAAAAAAAAAAAAAAAAAACAGATGGTCTGCTCTGACACACAGCAATTCTTCTGCTGGTTTTTAATTTAAATTTGAATGCCTTTAGGCTAGGCATGCATTTTCCAGCTCCCCAGAAACCCCACAATGCTCTATGGCTATTAACCACATGGAAGGAGAAAACCAGTTTTACTGAATATCTGCCAGACTCCAGGCTCTATGTATATATTGACTCACTTAATCTTTCCAGCAACCCCAAGTGGCACACATTACTATTGCTATTTACCAGTGGGAATACAGACATTATGGAAGTTGGGCAACTTGCTCAGATTATATAACTACAACCAGCAAATCATAAACCCAGATTTGAACCCAGGCCCACCAGATTCTGAAGTCCACACTGTTTCTACTACACCATCATTGAAAGTAGCAGGTCTTGACTAGGCTATGTATTAAACAGGCCCCTCTGCAGCAGTATGAAAAGGAAAATTGAACACAGGTGGACCTGGGGCAGGAAAATGAGTCAATGCTTAATTCAGGTTGCCCAGGAAAGAGTCCCTGTGGCCCTGAACTGGGAATAGACAGATCGGGACTGGCTGAGGGGGACAGGATAAAGGTGACTGAGAAACAGCAGCAATTTCTACATCAGAGAGAACACAGAGAAAGAGGCGGCCTGGGACAAATGTCTAAGGTGCTCCTGAAACATCATGGTGAAGATTCTGAATATTGCAAATCATAGTGGCCAAGAAGAGAACTGGGTAAGGGATGGAAATTTGATCAGCCTTTCCTTAAAAGTGTTGTTTTAAGTCTTGGGAATGGCCAAGGGCTCAAGGAGAGAAGCACAGAGAATTGAAATCCAGCCTGAGGACCCAGCCTTGGCCCCATACCTGCACTTGCAGGACAGAGGAGGATAAGAAGCTGGAGGTCAAGGAAGGGAATGCTGGTGGGGACGGTGTAGCAACCTCCAAGGAGATAAGTAATAGCTGCAGCGTGGGCTGGTATGGGCTGGCGACTGAGGAGTACCAGGTCCTGGAAACCTACACAGGACAATCAGAGCGGCACAGCAGGTGCACGGTGCCGAGTGAGGAGCGAGTGCGAGAGCTGGCCACTCTTTCCAGAAGCTTGTCAGCGAAAGAAAGAGAAGAGGGACTGGGGAAACATGGAGTCTATTTATTAACAGAAAACTCAGCTTGTGGGGGAGGGAAGAAGTCTGTGGGAGGGAGGGAGGGAACCTGCCTCAGAGGGAGGAGGAGACAGTTGACTTGGGAGTGTAGGTGGAAAAGGTGCTCTCGCCTTGATCTGGAGGAGAGCACTTTCTCCTTGAGAGAAAAAAAAAAAAAGCCATGGAAGAAAATTCAGGAATGTTCTGAATTGGTAAGGTGGGAAGTTGATGGAGCCTGTGATGTCAAGAAATGAGACATGGGGCTCTGCTGAAAGTAAGTGAGATGGCAGCCTTTGCTCCACACAGATATCCTGGAAGGACACTCACTGGGCTCTGTCACTTAATACTGGGTCTCTAAGACCTGCACATCACATGGATACTGCACAGTGTACAGACCATTTGCATGTGTACTGCTTTTGTTACAGCACGATCCAAGCATGCACCACCACCTGCCTCCAGGTACAAATATGCAAAATGTGTTCACCACTGTCCCTGTGAACAGACTGAGTTCCTCTGTCAGGACTAATGAGTACTTTCACTTTTATCTCCTGCCTGGTCCTCCATGCCACTTTCTCACAAGATAGGACTTGCTGGAGGCCATATGGGTCAAGGCTGCTGAGTGATCCTTCAAATAAAGCTTTCCTCTAGGCAAGGAAACAAATTCATGCTGGCCCACTCTTGGGTGGTGGCAGCAGCAGCAGCGGTGGCAGCAGCAGCAGCAGGGGCCTGCCAGCTCTGAGGACTGCCTCTGCCCTGCAGCGTGTTCACCTCTGCCCCAACACACACAAATACTCACTTGCTACACCTCTGCTGGAGCTAGAACTCCTACCCAGAATCCCAGAAAAAGCCACAACCTGGGTAGAAAAAAGCTCTTCAGAGACTGAGTCAGACACTGAACCCTGATCAGTGACAAAGGTGTGAGGCAGCTTTTGATGACTGTCTTGCTGGTTCTCTTATCCTCCTTCTGCCCAGAATCCTGGCTTCCTTTAATTAAGATACTACGGGAAAAGCAACAGGAATTGGAGAAAGAAGACTTGGGATTGGGTCCTGCCCCATCTCTACATGCTGCGAGGTCTTTCAAATCACTTCTGAGCCTCAGCTTGCAACCAGGTAAAGTAGAAGGAATAGCATGTGCCTCTCCCTTCTCCTGAGGAGGTAGTGAGAAGTTAATCAGATGAGATGGGCTTCTCGTAAGCTGTACGGTGTTATTCTAATTTCTGGATTTAAGCAAGTCCTGCTGGGAGCTCAACCTCTCTCTCCCAAGCCTACCCAGCACTTGTTCCTGGCAGCCCAGACCCCAAGGGAGACATACCCCGAATGAATTCAATTCGATTCAGCAAACATCTGTTTAGGCCTACTCTATGCCAGGTTCCAAGACACACATGAAAACAGACACGGGTCTTGCCGGGAGTTTGCCTGGCTAGGCAAAGCTAACAGAGTAGATGTCTGTTCTTGTGGTGGTTAGGCCAGAGTCTCCAGCAGAACTTGCTCCATGTTGCTGGGGACAGACCATTAGAGGCATTATCAGAATCTGGGTCCCCTTGCTGACCCCTCAGACGGAGGAAGAGGGGGCAGATATTGCTCTCTGAGAAGCCAGGGTGAGGGGCCTGGAGCAGGGGAACAAGACACCTCAATGCTCTGATCCTGGTCCAGCAGTGGAGCTCAGGGAGCTATTTACCCCCTCAGTGCTTCACCCTCACAATCTGAGAGATGTAGAGAATAAGCCTGCTCTAACTCATGAGGGCGCCATGGAGGACAAAATGAGAACAAAACGACAAGAATAAAGAGAAAATGCTTTGCAAAGGAACAAGCTTTACAAACAAATAATTATTTTTCCTTCAAGGTCCTCCCCAGTAAAGCTGAGCTAATCAGAGACGGTTTGTCTAAGTATTGAGGTGCCTTTCCCACTGCTAGCCTAACAAGACTGACTCTGAGGCACCTAGCTCCCCGACTGTGCAAATCATCCCCACTGAAACATCCCAGTCCCTGTCATTAGGACGTTCAGTGGACGGCAGCTCTTTTCCACACTCTTTCCATCGCCCTACTACCCAAGTCCAGCGGGCTTGCTGCTGACAGAGGGAAATACCACCATCCTACTGCCCATCACAACAGGCCTCAGCCCAGAGGCCGTGGGAGGAGACACCTTCTCCATCACTTCCCCTGTTCCAGATGCTGGCTCAGACACTTTCTTCTGCCTCTGTCCAGGAGCCAGGGATCTGAGAGTTGATCCATTCCATAGAGTTACAACAAAAACAGTAACTGTAACAAAATCAAAAACCTTTACAGAAGCTAGGTGTTTTCCACTTCCATCTTACATCCATCGTTCCTGCAGCAATTTCTGTCTTTCTAGTTCAAATTAGAGTTAGGGATGGAAGTGTTTCCACCCAAACCATCAATTACATTAACACCCCTGTTTTCAGCTTTGTGAGTACATAAGGCAGAGCAGCTGCACTGGGATTTGAGAGGTCCTAGCCCAGCCTTTTGCTGCCTAAAATTATCTCGCACACACCCAAAACTGTTCTATTCCCAGAAATGGTTCAACTAATTTCTTTGCATCTCAGGTCTTCCAGAGCCCTTTTAAAATGCAAGTATCTCTGGAGGAAATAACCATATTCCACTGGCCCCAGCCCAGTTCTCACACAGCACCTGCCCAATAAATATTTACAGAATTAAACTGGTTACTAGATGCCTATCCTCACAGGAGGTGGGTCAGAGCCCAGGGCTATGGAGGGTGGGGGCTGCAGGGGCAGCCCTGGCAGGGAGCCTCGCCTGGTTTCACCAACCTCAGTGCTCGCCTGAGGCAGCTCTGCCTGCCACAGCGAGATAACTGAGTTCTCATGAAAGTAAATCTGAAATACCCAAATATGGAAACTTAGCAGAAGGAGGCCGAATGAGCAGAGAAAGTCGGCCGGCCAGAGTGGCCCAGTGGGACCCGCAGCAAGAGCGTGGCCACGAAAATTCTCAGAACCACCAAGACCCTGCAGAACAGGAACAAAGTGGAGACAATCTGGTACGGAGAACTCAGAATCTGCGAATTCTCTGGGTGCCTCTGGGCAACTCCTTCCACCTCTCGGAGCTTTGGTTTGCGTCAAGGCTCCTTAGAGCTCGCCTTCTGGGGGAGGGGGGTAGCTGCTTTCTAAAGGAAGACGCGCAAACGAACAGCTGGTAGAGGCTTCCATTCCTTGCAATCCTGAAGTTTCATTCTGGAGTTGCTTTGATTGGAAAGCCCTGCAAAGGTGGAGCGGGTGCCTGCGGGTGCGGAAGGGGGCCAGGGCCTGGTTTGCAGTGCGGATGTGCGGGACGTGCCTGAAAGTCCTCCCCGCCAGCGCACCCCGACGGACCCTGGCCCCTCCGGTCCACAGCCGCCCTCTGGACCAGCTCCCCAGCTCGGGACCCCCAGTCTCCGCCCTCGCCACACCTCTCCCCGGCTAAGAAAACCGCTCCGCACCGCTCCCGCTGTCCCCGGGCCGTCGGCGGTCACCTGCCCGCCGGTCTCCCGCGAGCCCGGGCCCCTCCTCCTCCCCCGGCCCAGCCGCCGCCTCGCGCCCTCCCCGCCGGTCGGGGACCGGCCGGACGCCAGCAGGCGCTTTCGGTTTCAAAGTAACTGGGACGAGATGAAAAAGGCTCGTCGGTGTCCCCACCCCGGCCCTTCCGCCGCGAGGGTGCCCAGGGCGGCGACCCGCCGGACTCACGTGGGGCTCGGCGCGCGGGCTCCGCGAGGCCGGTCTGCAGGCGCGGCGGCTGCTCCTGGCTGCGCCCGGCGGCGGCAGCGAAGCGGAGGCGAGGCCTGGGGCGGGGCCGGGGCGCGGGCGGAGGGGCGCGGGCGGGCGCAGGGGAAGAGCGGACGCGCAGGAAGGGGTCGGGCGGAGGCTGAGACCGTCATCCAGGCGGTTGGAAAGCTAACCTACCCGCTTCAGAACCGTTAGTATCTACAAGTCCAGTCATCTGATTTCCCTCACGTGCGTTTGAATTGTGGACGTCTTGCTCTTCCGTCAGGCACAACAAGGCTCAGCCAGTCCTCTCCTGTGTTGACCCATTTGCTCAAGGCCTTGCTTGAGATCTGGCTCAAATCAGTCCTTCCCGGACTTTCCTTCAGGGTAGCACAAATTTGCCAGCCCTCCTCTTGCTGTTGGCCTAACACCAGCAATCTCTGAGAGTTGTAGAGCTCCCCGTTATGTCAAGGGTTGGCTTCCCAAACATCTCCTGTGGTCCTCAAAACAAGCTGGTGAAGTAGGCCTGATCATCCCCATTTCACAGATGAGCTGTCTGAGGGCCAGAGCAGCAACGTGGAGTGACGTACCCGAGGTTAGACACACTCAGCAAGCTCTGCAGCTGGAACTTGAATCCAGGTCTGCTTGTCTGCCTGTCTCTCTCCCTCTCTCTCTCTCTATGTATTTTTTTATTTTATTTTTTAAGACGGAGTCTCGCTCTGACGCCAGGCTGGAGTGCGGTGACGCGATCTCGGCTCACTGCAACCTTGGCCTCCCAGGTTCAAACGATTCTCCTGCCTCAGCCTCCCGAGTAGCTGGGATTACAAGCATGTGCCACCATGCCGGGCTAATTTTTGTATTTTTGGTAGAGACGGGGTTTCACCATGTTGCCCAGGCTGCTCTCATCTCTTGACCTTGTGATCCGCCCGCCTTGCCCTCCCAACAGGCGTGAGCCACCGCACTTGGCCTGCGCACTCTTAAATACGGGCTCTTTCTTACAATATATTCTTTCCAAGGGCAATACACTCTATATAAGTGAAATGGACCAAAATTCCAATTCTGTCTAGATCCTTTACTTTCAGTTAGGCCACCGTGGAAAAGTACTTAACTGCTCTCAGTTTCAGTTACCGTCCTCGTCAATAAAAGGGGAGAATAAAACACACCTTGGGAGTCAAAAACTCAGATGTGCACAGGAGCTCGGCAGGAAACACACAGAAGGGAGGCAGAGGTTGTGGTCCTGGAGAAAGGAGGGAGGCGCTGGTGCACTAAAGAGCAGGTGGAGGATCTAGTGGAGCAGCCACCACCCAGTGCCAGCCTATTGTTACCTGATCTCTTATTTCTCAAAAGAGCCAGAAATCCAGACCCAAACCTTTTTTGGTTGGTGAGTTAGATGAACCGCTCCGTGGGGGAGATGCACTGGTGGGTGTTGCTTTGGGACTCTAGATCTGTCTCATAATCTTCTCATGAAAATTAAATGAGATGGCACTCCTGTACGCCTGACGCAGAGTAGGTGCTTAGTGAACCCAAGTTCTCCTCCCTGTTCTGCCATACACTATACTTTCCCTCTCTTTTTGTGGGTGTGTATTTTTTGAGAGAGGTTCTCACTCTGTCACCCAGGCTGGAGTGCAGGGGCATGATCACAGCTCACTGCAGGCTGGATCTCCTGGGCTCAAGTAATTCTGCCGCTTCAGCTCCCAGAGTAGCTGGGACTACAGGCACACACCACTACGCCCAGCTCCCCCAGCTCCCCCAGCTCCTTTTTTTTTTTTTTTTTTTTTGAAGAGATGGAGACTTACTGTGTTGCCCAGACTGGTCTCAAACTCCTGGGTTTAAGCGATCCTCCCACCTCGACCTCCCAAAGTGCTGGGATTAAATGTGTAAGCCACTACGTCCCACCCACTTTCTCTTACAATTGCCTGCTTCTTGCCTCTCTTCTCATTACTTCCAAGCATAATAAAGTTGATACTGTTTTTTAGAAGTTATATCTCCTTTCACTGGCTGGAACATCAGTGTCTAGTATGCATACATGCAGGTATGCTCAGAATCCCTGGTCCTGTCATTGACTGTAATTTGCTTCTCTCTCCTACTCCTCTCCCCACCAACTGAATAAAGCAGTCAATTGTTCCAGAAATTACATCCAAGCCTTAAATATGATGGAATAAAACCTGGGATAGAGAGGTGGATCTTTATTGTGGTGGGAAATGGGGGCCGCATAACTAGAGGGCTGAGTCTAAGTGGAAAGGGTAAAGGAATTTTAGACAGGTATTAGTCAGAAGTCAGTAACATAGTCCCAATTCCCTTGTTTATCATAAAGTGGAATTTGAATCCTGTATGTACATAAATGCACATATAAAAAAACATTAAATACCTTCAAGTGATAACTAACGTTTATTAAGGTTTTTGGGGGGTTTTTTTTGTTTTTTTTTTTTTTTAGATGGAATCTTGCTCTGTCACCCAGGCTAGAGTGCAGTGGCGCGATCTTGGCTCACTGCAACCTCCACCTCCTGGGTTTAAACGATTCTCCTGCCTCAGCCTCCCGAGTAGCTGGGACTATAGGCGTGCACCACCACACCCAGCTAATTTTTGTATTTTTAGTAGAAATGGAATTTTGCCATGTTGGCCAGGCTGGTCTCAGATTCCTGATCCCAAGTGATCCACCCACCTCGGCCTACCAAAGGGCTGGGATTACAGGCATGAGCCTCCGCGCCAGGCCTGTTAAGTTTTGTATACCAGGTACTGTGCTCAGTGTTTTTTATATTAACTCATTTAATAATCAACTCCATTTTATAGATGGAAAATCTTATCTATTGAGCAATTTTCCCAGAATCACAAAATTCTTAGTTTGAGAGAGGCAGAATTTGAATTCTGGGAAGTCTGGTTCTGGTACTCCTAGCCACTATACCCTACCCCTCAAATAAATGACTGGTGTGAATTCAAACAAAACAACTTAAAGACAAATTTTAGTACTTTTAGTGTTTTGAAAATATTCAGCATTAAGTTCAACATTATATCTAACATTGAACAGAATCCAACCTTCAAACTAAATTCAGCTACAAAATAAGACCAGGGCTGAACTATACACTACAGTTTTATGCAGAAGAAAAGCGCTAACCCTTTTATCTGTTGCTTCTAGACACCGTAAGATTGCCCCAGATGCCCAAAGACATGGATTTCAGCTGTTTAATTTGCTGTTAAATTAGGATGAGAGACTGCAGCCCTGGCTGCCAATGTAAAGATGGTGCTGATGGAGAGGTGAGGACGCCGCCTACTGGAATAGTAGATGGATGCATTATCTTCCTCAGGCTGCTCCTCTGTGACGAGACTGATCAATGTAGTGAGTTAGTTAGCAGGGCAAAGGTTCATACTTCCCATCACCTAGAGATCAGTGAGATCAGATAAGGAGGGAAAATCCTCTCCTTGGGCCATAGATTGCGACTTTGACTCCATTGCAAGTTACAATGGAAAGTCTTTGTCTGTAATAGAACCACACATGGAAAATGTGATATACTGTAGCAGCAAACCACTTCCAGGCAAAATGCAGATTTCAGGGTCTTGTGCACAGAGAATACTCAGCTTGCTCACTAAGTGGGTGTTGTATTGAGACAATACATGAATGACTGGTCCCTCTGCTTCCATCAAATAACCTTTAGCTCAGCTCTGCCTGTCAGTGTGCTGACCACCACAAGAAGAGAAACAGGGAGTATTGGGATGGGGTAGGGACCGATGTAAATTTTTTTAAGCCTCCCTTTGCAAAAGAGCCTGTGTATGTGCATTCAGCAGCTGCACCTTTAACTTAGGAGCTTAAGAAAAAAACCATGTTTCTTTTGTTCTACCTTGTTTTACTCTATTGTTATTTACTGTGTTATAGGGTCAGCACCAGTTTGAAAAAAGCAGACCTGTACTGTTCCTATGGCCATATATTATGTATTTATTCCAGGGGATCCCCTGCTTGATACATAAACACACCCTTCTTTATTCCTGTTCATGGTTTGATTGTCTGATGGTCAGCCTTGGCTGGAGAAATGAGATTTTTATTGTTTTTAAATTAGGCCTCCTGTCTTCATTGTACACCTGGCTAAGTATGAATTCTGTCCTCTTTGACAGTTTCTTTAATAAGAGTCACACATGCAATTCCTATCACTACTAGGAAAACATTTTAACATATTAATTCTGCATAATCACCAGAAGCCATTACAATATAGATTTAAAAGTTATTGTTTAGCCTTAGGAATCATGAAGTAAGATAATAGGTTTGATTGGCACAGTTTGGTCTTGGATTTTGTAATAGGTTGGTAACAAGGAAGACCATTTATTTGGTATTTATTTTTGAGAATGGTGCTTACTCTATATGCTGAGATTTCAAGCAATGATCTTGGAACCCTGGTTAGTCACATCTTCCATTTCACAGAAAACAGGACAGAAGCATTAGAAAGAAAGGCATAAGCTCAGGAAGGGCCTATCCTAGGAAAAAACACAAAGTTCAAGGGTCTTTGACTCTAATCACACCTCAGTATTCCATGACCTTGCCACTTCTATCCTCTGAAATCCCATGCTACTTTCTGTTGGCACAAATGAGGGCCTCTCATTGTGATACAGGTTTTGTACAGCCCTTCCAGTTCCATACTTCTTTTTCCTTGTTTAAACAACTTTACTGATGTACTTTTAATAAGATTCACCCAATTGATGAATTTTGGTAAATGTATACAGTTGTGCAGCCATAACCACAATGAAATTTTAGAACAAATCTATCGCCCCCTGTGTCCATTTACAGTCAGTCCACACCCCCAGCCCTGGCCTCAGGCAAGAGATCTCCTTTGTCGCTATAACTTTGCATTTTTTTGAAAATTAATATGAATAAGGCCAGGCGCCGTGGCTCACGCCTGTAATTCCAGCACTTTGGGAGGTCGAGGCAGGTGGATCACAAGGTCAGGAGTTCAAGACCAGCCTGGCCAACGTGGTGAAACCCTGTCTCTACTAAAAATACAAAAAAGTAGCCGGGCGTGGTGGCAGGCACCCGTAATCCCAGCTACTCCGGAGGCTGAGGCAGGATTATCGCTTGAACCCAGGAGGCGGAGGTTGTGGTGAGCTGAGATGACACCATTGCACTCCAGCCTAGGCAACAAGAGCAAAACTCCATCTAAAAAAAAAAAAGAAAATTAATGTGAATAAATATGTAGCATTTTGTGTCAAGCAGGAAAATACTTTTGTCATTGATCCATGTTGGTGCATAAGTCATTAGTGTTTTCTTTCTTATTGTTGACTACCTCATACCATGCATAAAAATTAACCAGATGGAGCATAAAATCTAAATATAAGAACAAAACTATAAATTTCTAGAAAAAAACACCTGAAAATATATCACCAAAGCATGATCCATAATACAAAAATTGTATTGATAGACCATTTTGTTTATTCCCCAGCTGATAGACATTTGGATTATTTCTAGTTTTTACAATTATAAATAATGCTGCTGTGAACTTTTGAATAGAAGTTTTTGTGTGCACATACATTTTCACTTCTCTTTAGGTAAATGCCTAGGAGTAAAATTAATGGGTTGTATTGTAAGTGTACATTTAGTCTTTTAGATGTTGCCAAATAGGTTTCCAAAGTAGTTGTATCATATTACATTTCTACCATCCATGTAAGAGGGTTCCAGTTTCTTCACATCCCTGACAACACTTGCTATTGTCAGTCTTTTTAATATTAGCTATTCTAGTGGGTGTTACAGGTAGCTCATTGTGGTTTTACTTTGCATTTCCTTTATGACTAATGATGTGATCATCTTTTTATGTACTTATTTTCCATTTGCATATCTTCTTTGGCAAATGTCTATCCAAATCTTCCACCACCCCGCTCTTTTTGTTCTATTATTGATTTGAAAGAGCGCTTATATTTGAATCGTAAGAGTTTGTTATATATTCTGGATACAAATCTTTGATCAGACATATGTTTTGCAAATATTTTCTCCTGATCGATGGCTAACCTTTTCATTTTCTTGTGTCTTTTGAAAAGGAACATTTTTAATTTTGATGAAATATAATTTATCAATTTTTTCTATTATGGATCATGCTTCAGTGATATATTTTCTCATGTTTTTTTCTAGAAAGTTATATTTTTGTTCTTGTTTTTTTCTTTTTTTTTTTTTGAGACAGAGTCTCACCCTGTCGCACACAAGCTGGAGTACAGTGGTACGATCTTGGCTCACTGCAACCTCCACCTCCTGGGTTCAAGTAATTCTCCTGCGTCAGCCTCCCGAGTACCTGGGATTACAGGCGTGCGCCACACACCTGGCTAATTTTTGTATTTTTAGTAGAGACAGGGTTTCACCATATTGGCCAGGCTGGTCTCAAACTTCCAACCTGAGGTGATCCGCCCACCTCGGGCTTCCAAAGTGCTGGGATTACAGGTGTGAGCCGCCATGCTCGGCCATTTTTGTTCTTATATTTAGGTCTGTGTTCCATCTCATGTTTATTTTTATGCATGATGTGAGGTAAGGATCAAGGTTTATTGGAGGTTTTTTTTTTTTTTTGCATGCAGATATTGTATCATTTCTGCCATTGAATTACACTGACACTTTCATTGAAAATTAGTTGATCACATATGTATGAGTCTATTTCTGGACTCTATTTTGTTCCATTGATCTATATGTCCATTATTACACCAATATCACAATCTTGATTACTGCATCTTTATAACAAATATGGAAATCAGTTAGTGCCAATCACCCAATTTTGTTCTTCTTCAAAATTGTTTTGTCTATTTTAAGTTAGGAGTTGCTGCCTGTTTTTGTAAATAAAGTTTTATTGACACATAGCTATGTCTGTCCATTTATGTATTTTCTCTGATTGTTTTTGAACTAAAATGGTAGAGGCCAGGAGTTGCAACAGTTTGTGGACCACAAAGCCTAACATATTTACTATTTGGCTATTTATAGAAAAAGTTTACTGGCCCCTGTTCTAGGTCCTTTGCATTACCACATAAATTTCAAAATTAGTTTGCCAGTCTGTGCAAAATAAGCCTGCTAGGATTTTTATAAGAATTAGACTGAATCTATAAATCAGTTTGAGGAGAAATGCCATTTTAACAATATCAAGTCTTCCAATCCATGAACAGTTAAGTTATTTAGGTCTTATTTCTCTCAGCAATATAGTTTTTCATGGACAAGTCTTGCACATTTTTGTTTATTCCTATTTTTTTGATATTATCATGAATAAAATTTTCTTAATTCCATTCTCAGATAACTTGTTGCCATTATATGAAAATACAATTGATTTTACATTGATCTTGTATCCTCTGATTTTCTTAAGCTTGCTTACTATTCTAGTTTTTGCAGGTTTCTTGGGATTTTTTACACGCAATTTCATGTCATCTGCACATAAAAACAATTTTAGTTTTTCCTTTCCAATCTGTATACTTTTTTCTTGCCTATTGCACTGGCTATAACCTCCAGTAAACCACTGAATAGAGTTGTGAATGCAGACATCCTTGCCTTGATTCCCATCCTGAGGGGAAGCATTCCTAGTTTTCTAAGTTTTAATCATGAGTAGGTGTTCGATTTTGTCAAATATATTTTCTGTGTCTATCAACATAATCATATGGCTTTTTTCCTTTATTTTATTAATATGATATATTGCAATGATTCTCAACTGGAGGTGATTTTGCTCCTTATGGGACATTTGACCATGTCTGGAGACATTTTTGATTGTCAAACTGGGGAAGTGGGTTCTACTGGTATCTGGTGGGTAGAGGCTGAGGATTCTGTTCAACTTTCTAAATGCACAACCAAGAATTATCTAACCTAAAATGTCAGTAGTGCTGATAGTGAGAAATATTTCATGTGCACATGGAAACAATGTTTATTCTGCTGTTGGGTAGAATGATCCCACATTTCAACTAGGTAAAGGTGTGTTATTCAAGTCATAGGCTGCAATCAAGGTGTTAGCTGGGTTCTGGTCATCTCAAGACCCAACTGGGGAAGGATCCATTTTCAAATGCACATGGTTGTTGGCAGGATTCAGTTCCTGGCAGGTTGTTGAACTGAAGGCCTGAGTTCTTTGCTGGCTGTTGGCAAAAGGCTGGCTTCAGCTCTTTGTCACATTAGAGGTTCCTTAATTCTGTTGGCTTTTGTCATAAACGTATCCCCATCTGCTGGTAGCTCCTCCTCTGGCTTCCTAGCACTGCTAAGGGTTATTTTGGTTTTTCTATTTCTTGTCATTTCAGTAAGACTGGCGGGGGGGGGCGGGTAAGAAAAGTAAAAGACTATGTCCAGTCTGTCATCTTGAACTGAAATTAATCTCTCCTTTTTGCACGGCACTTTAATTTAAAAAAAAAAAAATGAGCTGAGATTGCGCCATTGCACTCCAGCCTGGGTGACAGAACGAGACTCTGTCCAAAAAAAAAAAAAAAGTCAAAATACATTTTCCTTATTAAGAAGGGTATGGTATAAGTAGACATGTAAAAACCTCTAACATACATTAGGCAGGTACTATATGCCCCAGTTTATATATTCCTCCCCAAATGAGGAAAATGAGGCTCACAGAGGTTAAGTAACTTGTTTAGTGGAGTTGGAAAACTCACTGTGTTAAAGGTTGGTGGGCAACTATTTTGCATATATAGGCCACAAGCCCTCAATGATTCTGATTATTTTCAAACTCTTTTGGAAAAGATGAAGAGGCAGGATATCAACAAAAATGGTCTTTGGATTAAAGGCCTCTTCAAGCCAAATCCTGTCAAATAAGAAAGCTGTTCCGGGTAGTAAACTAGACAGATCCCTCCAAAGTACCTTGTGTTGTGGTATTATTCAGCATCTTCTTAGTTATTGGTAACTGTACCTTACAGAATAAAAATTTCACCTTTCTTAAAACAGTCCAAGGGAAGGAAACATATGAAGCATTCTGTGACATCAACTTTGACGTCATTTACATTGTGAAGACTATTCTTAGATCTCTCCACTTCACATCACCAGCATTTTTTCCTTAGAGACCCTGCTCACCCAGATTCCTGCTTTAGGATTCTAAAGTTTAAATTACTGCATTGTAAAGACTGTTCCATTTATTAATAAACAATTGTCTACTTTAAACCAAGTAATGACAATTGGCAAACATCTCAACCCAATATTAACTTCTGATCTTCACTGTTTCTCCCTTAGCTATATAGACTTAGGAGAGCAAAAAAGGGCAGATAAAGCCACACGGCCCTTTAGACACAAACTCACACATCTAGGAGCATTCCTTGTCATGTTTAATTCTCAAACTCCATTGTCACTAATATACTGCTGCAGAACATTCCTTCCCTAAGGCAGTTATGATAAAGAAGTTGTGGGGAGTTACACATGACCTACTTTTTCCTAGGAGAAAACAGTTCAGGTACTACCATAAATCAGATGTCAAAAGTTTCTTGTAGGCATTTTCTAATATGGAATGGTTTCTCAAACTTGATTCTTGGGTTCTTTCTGTATTCATTTATTCTGTTATTTTCTTATAAACGATGTAATCTATAATGAATGGCTAAATTTAAAAACACACTTTTTTTCTTGTGTGTCCTCTAATAAGAATGTATTTGTCATTTATTGTGGGCATGCACAAACAGAAAGATAGATTCTTCTTAGAGTTCTAAGTCAGATTATTATTCTTTTTGAGGAGATCCTGACACCCCAGTGTTAACTAGTTAGCAGTTATTAATATTCATAAATAACCTTTTGATAACAGGAGGCAACATAAAATTAATACAGCATACTTAATAACTAAACTAGGTACTTTAACCCAAGCACAGTCATGCACCACATGATATTTCGGTCAGTGACAGCAAATACACTGATATTCTTTAAAATTATAACATCAGCAGGGCGCGGTGGCTCACACCTGTAATCCCAGCACTTTGGGAGGCCAAGACAGGCGGATCACCTGAGATCAGGACTTCAAGATCAGCCTGACCAACATGGTGGAACCCCATCTCTACTAAAAAATACAAAACTTAGCCAGGTGTAGTGGCGGGCACCTGTAATCCCAGACACTCGGGAGGCTGAGACAGGAGAATCGCTTGAGCCTGGGAGGCAAAGGTTGCTGAGTCAAGATCCCGCCACTGCACTCCAGCCTGTGTGACAGAGAACCTGTTTCAAAAAATAAATAAATATATAAAATATTGTATTTTTACTATACCTTTTCTATGTTTAGATACACAGATATTACCACTGTGTTATAACTGCCTATGATATTCAGTACAGTATATTACTGTTCAGCATAGGACTGTTGCCTAGGAGCAAAGGCTATACCATATAACCTAGGTGTGTAGTAGACTTTGCCACCGATGTTGGTACAAGTACAATCTGATTCACAGCACAACAAAATCGCCTAACAGCACCTTTCTCAGACCATATCCCCGTTGTTAAGGGCATGAGTGTACTTGCAATTTTTAATATTCTTGAAAATGATAGTCACGTTCTTGGCTTGCTCTCTACATCTATTCCTAAAAAGAATGTAGGCCTACATTAAGACAAAATTTTATATTATTTCACCTTTATTTTATATTCTATTTTACTCAATTGCAAGCTTATTAAGAACATAAAAAGTTTGATCATAACTTACCCTTACCTCATCCATGTTAACTAGAACTAAATCATATAGAAAAACATTTTTTCCATTAGTTTTATAAGATGTATCCACAGTGTGATTTATTTTTAGTTATGTAATTCTAAAAAACCACTTTGGTGTAGATTTTTCAAAAATGATAACCCTGAAATTAATGAAAATTGTCATTAAAAGATTTCTAGTTTTGCTTTTATAAAAATCATTATTTCGAATTTCACAGTGAAGAGGTACTAAATTCCTCATAGAACATGAAATTATATAAAAATAGAAGACATAGACATCTTTAAATCTTTAATCCTTTGATTAAGCAGCAAGCATATCACTCTTCCAGGCCAAACACTGCTTAAACAAAAAAGAAAAATAATGACGTGCAAAATATTTACAAAATATGCAAAGCACACAATAAAGACATCTCACTATATACATGTGTCATATTACTAATGAAGCTAAGGTTTTTCTACTGTGTGCTCTAATGTATGTAAATCAAATTACAGCACATCCCTCAGATACAGCACCTTGGCCCATGTCTGGGATAGAACAAATTTTTTAATGAATCACAATATACTCAACAGCTGGACAGATGCTGGTGCTGACCAACTTGACTGACATATCCCACATACTGTGTACTGAAGGTCTACTGACAAGAGACAAGACAATAAACGCTGTAAAGGTATAGTATGCACATACGTAAGACAATCGAAGTGCTTTAAAAAATGTTTTAGATATTTTAAGATATATAACTGTCCCCTGTGGCTTTTAAAGAAAAAATAAGTATAAATTCTTGAATATTAAGAATTTTAAATCAGCTAAATTCAGGGCCAAGAACTATTTAAGATGATTCAATGAGAAAGAAAAGGACCTAACCTGGAAAAAGAGTTTCAGATATGCCAGTACGTAGGGTATTTATGGAAATAAGCAGTCTAAAATTAAAAATTAAAACTAATCAATGAATTTAAATCTATAGCACTTTAAGGCTGTGGAGCCAATGATAGGGAATACTTTGGGAACACATGATCTTTCAAAACATAAATTAGGGCCTTAGATGTTGACTATTTTGTGAAGTATTCTACACGTGATAAGAATGTGAATGTGCAAACATTTAGCCTATGTCCACTAGTATAGCAATCTAAGTGATGTCTGTCCCTTTGCACAAATAATGATTCCAATATGAAATCATTGTATCAAAAATATTAATTACACATTGTTGAAATACTATCACTTGTAAAATATTCTTTGTTAAGTACTTAATGATTATGGGTTGAATTAAGAAGACTTGATGTCTTTTTGTTTTTCTATAAAAAGGGGTCTCAGCATTTTTAGTTAACAGCACAACTGTGACAATATACTGATACATCTTTAGATAACACAGAACAAATTCTTAAATTTATTTTATGAAATAATGTTGATGATTTAACCCTAAACCAATCCCACGAATACAGGTTGGCTGCAAGGAATACACAAATGTATCCAAATAGTACAATAGATTTATCAAGAAAACACCTTTCATATTAAATGCAGACCATATTATTAAGTATGAGGGCAATTTTAAGTTCAGAAACCAAACACATAAAGGGTACTGTAAAGAAATGCTTCCATAACCACTGTGTCTACATAACTAACAAAATATAATTCTTCTCTGAAGTCCCCAGATGTAGGCAACTACTAGTTAAAAGCAGATAGCATTTAGAAACAAAAAAAACCAACTCCATTTTCAAGGAACTTAAAGAGATTATATTTCAACAAATTAAGTCCTCATTTGTATGCAAAATTATTCTTCCAATCCTCTCATTACTGATAGATGATGAGTCAATGACCTTTAAACAAGGACTCTGCGCTAGGACCCTAAACTGCATGTTAAAGGGTTAGTAGGTTTAGTACATTCTTTGTGGTTTTATATAATTGCTTTGCAATTGATTAAATTGCTTTCTTTTAAAGGAATATATTAAAATTCCTTTAGAAAAAAAAGCAACATTTTTTGAAAGAAGGGATATGCAGCTATAATTTCTTAAATATGCGTAAAATGAACATATGTCAAAATCGGAAATGCTGGCTATTCTTGCACTCCTAACATAGGAAAATGGTTTTTAAAAAATTAAATTAAAGAAAAAAGCCAAACATCCTTAAGAAACTTAAGGAGTTTTCACAATTCCTAAGTCAATATTCCTGTACTAAGAGCCTTGACTATGAAGAGGCAGGAATATAAAGAACCTCAATAAAATAAATACAGTAAAAACAAAACAAAAACTTGGTATATAGAATACTTAAATCTTTTTTTTTTCCTTTTATGAGATCAACATTGCTGAACATATACTCTAGAAAGGAGGCTAACTGGAGGCTTTTTGTTGTATAACATTTTAGTCTAGTGAACTGAAAAATTTCTTAGACATCCACTTATGCTAGTCCACTGCCACAGAACTAGTTCGCAGCCTCAGTATCTAGAAATGATTATTCTTTCCTCTTTTTCATCAGTCAGATGAGCATTGGTATAATGATGGGGTGAAAAGTTACTGCAGCTGTGTCCAATTTAATTTTTAGTGCAGTGAGGACTGTGAATCTGTCTGAATTCCAATAAGTGATGGTGGCTGTTGACCACCAACCGTGGACAACACCGGTCTTGGGTTTAGACGGGGTGGCATAGAATTAGCAGGGCGAATAAGAGGTGGTGGAGGCTGATTTAAAGTTGGCCGGGGCTGGATGAACCGAGCCTGCTGCTGGAGTGGAGGAGGCTGCCGGTGAAGAGCGGGGGCAGCAGGCAGTGTTGGACGAAGAAGTGGTGGAGGCTGGTTCAGAGTGGCAATAGGGGCTGTTGGTGTTGGAGTGGATGATGGGGCAGGAGGTGATGGACCCAGTGTCCGAGGAGCCTGTGGGGTCTGTGCCTAGAGGTGAGGAAACAAAAATACACGTATGAGATGTAAGTCCTAATGAACTTAATACAATATAGTTTGGGCTGTCACAGGAAAAACAAAACAAATCAAAACAAAACAAAAACATAACACCAGTGTTTATTGGAAGCACAAGCTTCTTTTATTTTAAACAAAACAAAACAAAAAACCAAAAACCAACGAGGCTACCAAACAGGCATCTTTATTTGTAAACAGCTTAACACTGAAAATAAAAATAAGACTATGAAAGAACAATACACTCTCCATTCTTCTAGAATCAGAACTTAGCATGTCATTATGACTTAAGAGTCACGAGAGATGCACCACTGAGTAAGTGTATTGTCAACCTTTCATGCTCAATTTAGCTAGTCCTCTTGACAAATTAACCTTACAGAATACCACACAAAATGGTGATTCCTCAACTCATATTAGCTCAAATTCCATACACAAACACACCTCCTCTTCTTCATCAGTGCTCTTCCCTGATGGCACATTAGAAGCACTTTTTGTCTCCTCCCCTAAAGTAGAAGCATCACCATTAGAAGCCTGGGTTCCTTGTTCTGCTTCCCACTCCTGCAATACCTCCTCTAAGTTAAACCGACGCCTGTAGTTTACAAAGAAGTTCTTCACTTGGCCAACAGTCTTGTTGCCAATTACATCTGCAATAGCTTGAAAATCTTTACCATATTTGCGGACACCTGGAAGGCAAAGTAAATAATACACCTGTGAAGGATCAATAAGGAGAGCTGTGTGTACTATACATCATGCACACACAAAAGATACCAGCAATGAAATTCCTTTCTGATAAACTCTGCTCATTTCTCAATTCTGAGATAGAGGCTAAGATATCAGGGTCACAGATGAAAACTATCAGTTATGTCATTTCATCGAGCCAGCCACTTGCCTTCAACTGAACAATCAGAAACTTACCATTTTTTACATACTCAGTTATTTTCTCCAATCCTCTCTTGAACTCTCAAATACAGTCCATTTATTGTAAAGCATTGAATTCTTTGTTCCATCCTCAATTCCACATTCATTTATTTCCCTAGTAGCCAGTCACCTAAATTTGAGCAACATCGTTTGTAAACAAAACTGGATGGGAATGAGCCATCTCTCTTATCCCCTCAATGGACTGAGTGAGTAGCCTTAGGGTTCCCCCATTAAGAAAAGCATTATAATTTTGGTCTTAATACTAACTTCAACATGAATACTTGCCTATAGCACCAGGGTACCAACAAATTGAAATTAGATAAGAACTTAAACATGAAAAGCAGGAGAATCATCACAAGTTGGTGGATTTTAAAAAAAGGGAAGATATTTTTTTCAGAGTCAGTTGGATTTTAACTCATCTAGTAGTTTTAAAGACTGAATGGATGAAAGATGATAGCTTAAAGAATAAGGTAACAGTAATGACTACCTGAAGAGCACTTGTGCTCATCATCACTACCTTAAACTTAAGAAGGGATATTTATTGTTAATTGAGAACCTAACTTTACACTAAGGAAGTTTCATTATAATAAAGGGTAATAATTGATTTAAGAAGTTGAGATTGTTAACTATACTATAGAATTTTAAATAGATAATAATTTCCTCTTAAGGGAATTCTAAAAGAAGTTCACAGACTCATTCTAGAAGGAGATGCACTTAGCTCAAAATAGAAAAGTTGCTGAAAATTTTTATAATTTGATAACTGCTTTTAAAAATACCAGAAAACAGTACCTCATTAATGAAAGAGATGAGAAAGGAGACAAAAATATGGGGGCTTAAATAAATAACATGTATATGATCACAGATGAGAGAATAATATATGGATATGTTAATACCCAGCAGAAATGCTATT
The DNA here is from genome assembly GCF_028885625.2 of Pongo pygmaeus. Taxonomy (NCBI): domain Eukaryota; kingdom Metazoa; phylum Chordata; class Mammalia; order Primates; family Hominidae; genus Pongo; species Pongo pygmaeus. The sequence continues at coordinate 38,100,234 of NC_072373.2, forward strand.
CTTACTTAATATGAAATACTCAATTACCCTAAAGTACTATCATGATGTAACAATCCCACTTTTAAATTCTGCTTTATTTTAAATTGAGAATTTGGAAATAAGCATTTCTGACTACATTAAACTAGCTGGGCTTGACTCTAAGGGGAATTCCTTTATCTAAGAGCATTCTGGACAGGAGGTCTGACATTATTATCCTCTAATTATATCCCATTTTTAAGGCAGAGTTTCGGGTTTGTAAGCTATGCTCATTTGCTGTGTTCTCAAAGGAAAATACATGTACATGACAATAAAGTAACAATGATAGACATTGTTTATAATGTTTTATCAGCATAAATGAATTTATACTCCCTTTAAACCCATGAGGTTGATTTCCAGTTTGAACTTCACAGTCAAGTATAAATTCTAATAGTGACTAGATTCCACTGAGAGTTTATTTGGTAATAAAAATCCAAGGTTATTTCATAAGAGTTACTGTTATATATTCAAGTACTTCTCTACTACTTTTACATTTTAGAAAATAGCAACTCTTAGAAGGGTGAGTCTCTGTGCCATTTCTAAATTCTAAATTTGAGTTTGCTGCAGTGAAGAATAACTACTAATTAGAAACCAAATATAGTGTTCTATCAGTTACTAATTTTCATAAGGGACACTTAATTTACATTCTAGCAATGGCCAAACCTACTGAATACATGAGTTTAGAAGTGAAAACCTTAAATAAGTCTAGGATTAGACTGTATTCCTAGGAAGAAGTCACATTAAAACTAACTCTGACTCCAAGTCTAAAGATATTATAAACCTCAGAACACTTATTTTGCAAAATATATTCCAAAACTCTAAGTTGTCCCCAAGTCTGATTCCATTAAATAAGTGCCCCTTCTTCTGACTATACTCCTTTCGATCTTCCACTTCTTAATTTTCCCTTGTTCAATGGACTTCACCTTGTCACCAATATTGTTACATTTGTAAAATTATACACCTTAAACTCAAAACTACTTCCTGTAAGAGCTTTAGTGTTTCTAGAGATGTTCAATGTCGACAACTTTTTCTAACTCACCCAAGTATGCTTATAATTAACTATAATATGCTTATAATTAACTCATGTATGCCAGTCTAAACTCTTAAAGCTCAGACCACACTGTAGACTTCTGTAGTTTGGCTGAGGACTCCAACCTCAGATATTCCAACCTAGATATTCCAACAAATATCTAGGCACATTTGTTCTCATCCTGTTCTCATCCACATTTGTTCTAATCCCCTCATCCTGAAGGATGGCTGGACAGGGTCTAGGATGGCTGGACAGGGTCTGGAATAGCTGGAGCTCCTTGGCAGTCTCATTTGGACAAGAGCAGCTTCATCTGCTTGCCCTACTGTGTTGTGACAAATTTCATAATTTTCTCTGTGTACCATGATGTGAAAAAGGTTGGAAAGTACTGTCCTAGAAAATACAAAGCAGCACTAGCATTACTACAATGCTGAGTACACAGGAAGTGCTTAGGAAATATGATTTTTCTTCCCTATAAAGCCTCATTCTATTGTTCTTCCCTAAACCACAAGAGGTATTAGATATATATGGCTGAATTCTTCATCACCTTCACACTCAGAACGGCATGGCTCAAGAGCACTTTGGTTAGAAGATGGAACTCTTAAGCTCTATTCTGTTGCTAGCAACTAGGCAAACTCTAGTGAAACCCCAACTGACTCAATGAGACTGCTCCTTTAAAAGAATCTCCAGTGAGGCGTCTGAAACAACTAGCAGGTGGTAGTGATAAGCAGCAACTAACTTTAACAACTTACGGCATCAGAGCTACCCGAATTTCAATCTGTCCCTGGGGGAAGGGCACTCCATTATTTTTTCATAGTTGATAAAATCTGATTACTTTCTCAGGAAGGGAGTTAAATATGATTAAGTCAATCTCTCTTCCTGAAGATGTAAAAGGTATGCTTGAACCATAGTTGTTAAAGTCTCACTTCTAGGAAAAGAGGTTGTTTTCAAAGGTTAGTGGAATAAACAGGCAAATAGTAAGTTTCCCAGGAAGAAAAAAATTGTTTTCAGTCAAATTTCTAAATTTCATTTGAAAGTTACAATGAAACAACTTGGCTTTCTATGCTGGCAGATGATACCTTATAATCTTTAATATGTAAAGTTTTATTTGGGAATTAACATAAAAATATAAGTCATTAGGATATTCTGTTATCATTACATTTTATGAAAGCCCACATATTCCAACCAGGAATCTATATTACCCAACACAAAAACATCTTTTTTAAACATTTCTTCTAAATACTTTTAACTTGCTAAAGATATTTTTATTACCAGTAGAGACTTTAGCATAGCCATTATCTGAATTATCAGACATTCTGAATTAGTGGAGTCGGTCCACACAATTTTTTTTTTTTTTAATCTTTGGCTAGTAAGATGGTGGTAACTTCAGGAGAATTTATGTGGTATTTCCCAACTGTGAAAACGGAATTTGAATCTTTTTTTTTTTTTTTTTTTTTTTTTTTTTAGCTAGAAAGGATAGCATGGATAGCTGCCTTTGGTATGTTTAAAACAATTTTTAAAAATTTGATTTTGGGGCCGGGCATGGTGGCTCATGCCTGTAATCCCAACACTTTGGAAGGCCAAGGCAGACAGACCACTTGAAGTCAGGAGTTCGAGACCAGTCTGGCCAAAATGGTAAAACCCAGTTTCTACTAAAAATACAAAAATTAGCCGGGTGTGGTGGTGAATGCCTGTAGTCCCAGCTATTCGGGAGGATGACGCACAAGAATCGCTTAAACCCAGGAGGTGGAGGTTGCAGTGAGCCGAGATACTGACACTGTGCTCCAGCCTGGGTGACAAAGTGAGACTCTGTCTCAAAAAAAAAAAATTGATTTTGGAATACAAAAAAAAAAAAAAAAAAAACACACCCAAAAGACGAAACATCGTAAGCTGCTTATGGGTAGTGAAATTTCAGAGGATTTTTTTTCTGGCTTTCACAGCAAAATTTCTTAAAGTGAACATGTACTTAGCTTAACTGGGAAACATTAATTTTTCAAAAATATATTTTTGAAATAATAGGAATACAGTAACATCTAGAAACTCCAGCGATATGATTCTTTTCTATCATTAAGACATACATTTTAAACTCAAGCCATTTGGGAGCGTGTATTTCTTTCCACTTCCTGTAAATCTCTTCAAGAATTCCATATTAAGAGGTAGAAAAGGTAGCAATAGCAGCAGCACAGTGACTGATGTATATATGGAAGGCGCTAAAAGTCAAAATCACATTATAAGTTACATTCCATTACAAAAATGCTGGAAATTTTGAATCATTAATTATTTAATGTGAGTGTATCAGAGGGCTGACAATTACACTTTTGAACCTCCGTTCTTATGGTGTCTGTTATAATAGAAAAATAATCTCTAAAGCAAAAGGGTGCTTTTCAGATGGAAAGATATGAATCTCCTTGTTCCACTTCCTTTTGATCATTCATGTACTATGTTACCATCCTTTTATTTTTAATCAACTGCCAAATCTACTTTTTCTCCTTTACAAACCCTACTATCTTCTTGTTAGTACAAGATAGAAAGAAGACAATTTCTAGACTTGCAACTTCATTTATCTTAAAAAGGTGAATGAACTACAAGAAAAGGTAACTTTTACTATAAGCATAAGTCACCTGAACATAGTTCTGTCATTTTCTGTTTTATATAAAAAGGTAGTAATTATAAAAGATATCTAAATATAAAAAATTATATTAAAAAAACCTAAAGTTGACATCTTTATACAATTGGAAAAAATTTTGTTTATCCTAAAGTAGCATAAGTTTTAGTTGGGAAGCATTTTTTTTTAAGCACTAATGACTAGGAAATGAATATATTTAAGAGGTGGCTTATAATTAAAATGGCAAATACTGTGTACCATGCTTCTAGCCTCTACACACTTTAAAAAGGTGTTTTGTACTATAATTTAAATGTATTGTTTTTTGAAAACAGCTAACCATCATTCCATTTTACATGGAAAAAAGATACACCTAGAATAATCTAATTCCTTTTTAAATTCTTTTAAATTCCTTTTTAAATTCTTTTTTTTTTTTTTTGAGTCAGAGTCTCACTCTGTTGCCCGGGCTGGAGTGCCATCTTGGCTCACTGCAACCTCCACCTCCCAGGTTCAAGCAATTCTCCTGCCTCAGCTTCCCAAGCAGCTGGGACTACACGTGTGCACCACCATACCTGGCTAATTTTTTGTATTTTCAGTGAAGATGGGGTTTCACCATGTTGCCAGGCTGGTCTTGAACTCCTGGCCTCAAGTGATCTACCTACCTCGGCCTCCCAAAGTGCTGAGATTACCGGCGTGAGCTACCACACCCAGCCCCTTTAAAAATTCTTAATTTCTGAATTCTGTTTATCATATGAATATCAAGTTGGATTTTAGGATAACTTCTAAAAGCATTATAGGTTAGAAAAAATATGTATATATGTATAAGCTACAAACAGGAATATTTTATCATTAACACAAATATAGAAAGATCATTATTGGTCATAATAAAATTTGGTCATAATAAAAATTTAGATACTTAGGGTTGGAACACATGATAAAAACTGTAGAAATACCTTTCCTGGCAAATATTTTAAGAGGATTAAATTAGCAGTATTAATGATATCCTACCTGGAGACTCTTGAAGAGTTCTATTAAAATTACAACATAGGTAGAACTAGAATTAACATAATAAAGTGACTGATTACAAAAGTGTAAACAGACATTCCTATTTGATCTGAGCATGGTTCCCCTCTCTTCTAATTAAGAGAGAAAGAAGGGAAACTTATTTAAATGGTTAACATTTAGTTAACAACAATATGAGTAGATGGAACAGGAAAATAAGGTGGGAAATACATATTTAAGCCCTAGGAAAGGAAATGATCTTAATATGTTTGGTTTCAAAAGAGTTGTAATAAAAAAGCTTATTTAATAGTAAAGTTGTAAATCTCACTAGTTGCCCAGAGTCAATATTTTTTTCTGCAGGTCACTGTAATAGTCTTCTACTATGAGCCAGATAAAATAAAGCATTTAACAAATAAGTGTCAAATCAGAAATATATGTGTAAAATGTCTTGAATATAAAGTGTTATAGAAATTAAAACATGTTAATATCAAAACAGTTTATTATTACTTTGTAAAACTAAAGTATGAAGGTTTACCATACTTTTTTTTTTTTCAAAAAAGAAAAAACAAAAACAATTGCCTGCTAAGATAAGTACTTCTAGATAGTAAACTGTGTATTAAAAGACCCTGCAATTACGTCCCTTAACTGCACTGAAACTCAGGTACAGGGGACGTTACTACATGATTATACTATTTATAAGACACACTTCTGAGCACTATATAAATGCATGGGCACATAAGACAATATGACACTTTAAAATTCTCTTTAAAATAGCTATTTTATATAGGGCACAAATAGCCTTATATAGTTTTATTTTATGTAACAACAACAAAAACCCAAAAATGAAAACAAAGAAATCCAAAGAGTAAATAAAACAGACATTAACACCATTAACACATTATTAAGAAAGTGCCTTTGAAATCCTGCGAACATGCGTACTTCCATACAAACTGCTGCATTAGTGTAATTTAAAGGGTTACTTTTTAAATGTACGTAGTATAATACTGAATATACCTCAGTACAGAGGAAATGTTTGGTTATATATATGACTACTCCATTCTTTTATTTTAATATTTATAAGTTATGTCCACATATATAGTTCAAACTATATATTTAGATATTACCACTGCTCTTCCTTTGAATACAGCTTTGGGTAATATCCAACCCAGCCGTAAGATTCAATGGACTCTATAACTTAACGTACTCTGCAGAGCAATATCAAATACTGAGTGCTGTGTAGAGAAGTATTAGCCTAGATTTTCCTATGACATTCTTTTCAGAAAATTCTTTCACTGGGAAAATTTCTTAAAAATACAGAGTTAATATACTAATCTTTAAACAACTGAATACTGGAAATCAGGGTTCAGTTTTTACCAGGCTACTAAGATAGAGGGAAATACAGACTTTACATGAATAAAAGCAATGCCTATTCAAAATGACTATATTAAACATGTAGGCCATTGCTCTAAATGAATATAAAGCAGCCACTGAAAATGCTCACTAATTTTTTAAACAATAATTTAAATTAGCAGAGTCTAATTTATAAACAGCTATTTTTGAACATTATGAACTAACTAAACCTTGTTTTGACTCACTCAGAAACTCAGTTCTATAATTGCAGATGTGCCCGATGCACATCCAGCACCCTGTGTCATAGTATCAATTCTTTATGAAATGACTGGGCTATGCTGCATAGGCCAAAGCAAGGGCTGACATCATCCTGCTGGCACCCTCTTGTGACATTTTCAAATCATGCTGGCTGGCTAATTCTTACTCTCTCTAATCCAAACTGCGGAGTCATCTATCAGTCAATCAATCGGAATGATGTCTGCACAGCACTTTTGTATTAAGTATGTTCTCTGAAGACTATTTGGCAACATTTTAAAAGGTATGCTTATATGTTTCATTGGGGCCCCACTCTCTCACAGTAGTTAACCTAGATTTAAAAAAAAAGCTATTAGCACTCAACACAGAGGTGCTCAGCCAGGAAGAAACAAAATGTAGACCGAACTTTAAATTGTACAATCAGACCCGCACATAAATTTATCATGAAGAGGAAACAAATCTGTAACAATGAATAAAAATATACAACTTGTCTTTAAGTCATTTAAACATGAGAAAATCCAAGTTTATGCTTCCAATTTGCCCATGAGTATTCATAATACAAAAAGTCTTCTACCATATAATTCAACAAAACATTCTTAGAAATAGTGCATTTAAAATGCTGAATGTGATTTTTTGATATCGCTCTTAAGTCTCCTTTAAAAAATATATCTATTTAAAATCAGGTTTCTAAGCATTCAGTGGTACATCTCTTAAGGGAAGTATGAAACACTGAAAGTTAAACATGTAGTTAATATTTTCAATCCTGACATTTATCAGATAAACACTATTTTGCAGAGTAGAGAAATCAGAAACATCTATAGTTTATTGATGCGTTTAACTATGAGTTATCAATGAATGATATATAGTAAGAAAGAACCCAGCTGCAGGAATACCAAAGGAGAAGCACAGAGAGCCCATGTGACTTTTTCATGCTTAATTATCACCATCAATTATTTAGTGCTGAGAATGCATTACATGCTGTTCAGGACTCAAAATGCACATAGACTTGAGTATGTCACATCCACAAATACAACACAGAATTCCTGGTCACCAGGACTTTGTGATAAACACAAGAGCCCTTTCTTGATCAATTTCTAAAGGAAGGGAAGAACTAGAGTAGTCACCTTTCATGACAAATTAAATAATTTTTAACAACAATAACTGCTTATCTTTAATATACCTTGCACTGCTAGAAGCTGCTCCTCTGTGGTCCAACGGGCATTAATTTTCTGATTTGACTACAAAATTAAAGAGAAGTTTCCTAATGAGGATATGAAGACAGACATTTTCCAAAGCGCTTATTTTTTTAAATTTTCATCAAATCACAGACATGAGATTACTACAACTCTGATTCATGAAGATTCCATTTTTAGAAAGATTAAAAATATATATTCTGAGTTACCTTTTACCCATGCAGAAAGATAATGAAAGGGAAATGTACCAATTTGCGAGAAGGAACAACATTCGCATTTATGCTCTAATTAGAGATATTAAAACATGAGAAAGTCTATTAGTTTCCCATTTCCCAACTATAATATTCCTATCACACATTGCAGATACTAATTTTAGCCTCGTTTTAAACATTTAAGAGACTTTCTTTTCTTTTCCTTTTTTTATTTTTTGAGACAGGGTCTTGTTCTGTTGCCCAGGCCGGAGTGTGCAGTGACATGATCACAGCTCACAGCAACCTCAAAATCCTGGGCTCAAGCAATCCTCTTACCTCAGCCCCCCAAGTAGTGGCTGACACCACCGGCGCCTGCCACCACACTCAGCTAATTTTTTTTTTTTTTTTTTTAGAGATGAGGTCTCGCTATGTGGCCAGGCTGGTCTCAAACTTCTGGCCATAAGCAAGAAACTTTATTTTCTTTCTCGCTCTGATGCCCAGGCTGGAGTGCAGTGGCATGATCTTGGCTCACTGCAACCTCCACCTCTCACTTTCAATTGATTCTCCTGCCTCAGCCTCCTGAATAGCTGGGATTACAGGCACCCACCACCACGTCTGGCCAGTTTGGTATTTTTACTGGAGATGAGGCTTCACCATGTTGGCCAGGCTGGTCTTAAACTCCTGATCTCAAGTGACCTGCCCGTCTGGGCCTCGCAAAGTGCTGGGATTACAAATGTGAGCTACTGCACCCAGCTGAAACTTTTCTTTAGAGAGGATCTATGACTCTAAAATTTCTTCCCTTCATATTTAAGATTAAACCTATCCTTACTCCCCGAAAACAGTGGTATAAATTATCATAGGACTACAGAACAGGCCTAAGTCCTAAAATATTTCTTTTTTTTTTTTTTTTTTGAGACGGAGTCTGGCTCTGTCTTCCAGGCTGGAGTGCAGTGGCATGATCGCGGCTCACTGCAAGCTCCGCCTCCCAGGGTTCACGCCATTCTCCTGCCTCAGCCTCCCGAGTAGCTGGGACTACAGGTGCCCGCCACCACACCAGGCTAATTTTTTGTATTTTTAGTAGAGACAGGGTTTCACTGTGTTAGCCAGGATGGTCTCCATCTCCTGACCTTCTGATCTGCCTGCCTCGGCCTCCCAAAGTGCTGGGATTACAGGCGTGAACCACCGTGCCCAGCCAAAATATTTCTTAAAATTTCTGAAGCAGAAAGTGATCCTGGTAAGAATAGTTTTTCTCCAGACCGCCAATATTTCTCCCCACAAAAATCCTAAATTTAGGATTTTCAGTATGGTAATATTACAACAGCAAATATCTAATCAGACTTCATTAGTGTATACCCACTGAGTGGTAAATCAAGGACCTTTGACAGTAGATGGACAGAAATAACTACACCAGCGTGCAGGGGTTTGCAGAAGGAACTGCAAAGATAAAGTGGCTCGGTGTAATACTGGGGCATGTTGGGCAAAACAGAAAGAGGGCTTCCTTTGAGAAGGGGCATTTAGGTCTTAACCTCACTCATGGTCTTAGCAATAAGAGTTTCTATAGCACACAGAGGTTCTAGGTAACACCAGCTTTCTCACCAAAAGTAAGGAGGTGCAAGTAATCAGAATGAAGAATGAAACAAAAATCCAGTTAAAAAAATTTGTTAGAGGAGAAATGAAAAAGTAAAAAAACGGACTTAGAATTAAGGAGAGAAAAACCTACAACAAACCACTGTATTCCAGATGAGGAGATTAAAAAGGGACAGCAGGGCAGGCAAGGTAGTAGACAGTGGATACGCCTCAAGGTTAGGAACCTGGTGATAAGGCAAAGGAAAAACAGTAAAAAGGAAAAGAGAAAGGGGAGAATAGGGCAAAAACTATGAGAGACATAAAGAAACAGTAATAAAAGAGCACAACAAATCTAAAAAAGTTAAAAAAAAAAAAAAAAGAAAAAGGAGATAGGAAAAATTAGGTAAACATATGTTCCCCCAAAAAGGGAGTAACAAGAATGGAGGAGGAACTCTATTCAGAAGGGATATATATTGTTAACTGAGACCCTAACTTTACACTAAGGAAGTTCACACTGAGTTCACGCACAGGCAATCTGATGCTACCTTGGCCGTGGAAGGTGGATAAAAAAGGCCCTTGGTACCCAAGGATAACTGGTACTGAAATCAATTTAAAACAGGTCAAAATATTTTATAGTAAATAGTAAATGGTAAGAAAATAAAAGGTTGATTCAGTTCAATCTGAAATGTGAAACTAAAACCTGTAGAAATTAGTTCTTTTTTAAAAATAGTTAAAGACGTGTTTAATACACTGTATTTTTTGGCATATCTTTTCTGACTATACAATGGTGCAACATCCTTTGGCTTTGAAATTTACATGATCATAAAATGGGTCATTTTTTGTTTTAAAGGCTTATTGAAATAATTTTCTCAAGGGCCTCTCTTAATACTTTGTTCTCAAATTATTCTTTTGTGAAGTGCTTGCCTGTGAGTGATCACTTTTTTCTTTAGTGGTTAATTCTGCTGGATACTCATCTGTCAGTTCTGTAGGTGACTAATGTCATTCTCTTGCAGTTTAACAGACTTCATGAAGTTTCTCATCTTTTGCAAAGTATGCAATTTCATTTTGGTTTGTGTTGTATTTGCATTGTATTAGCAAGAGAGTGACAGAGAAGGATAATGATGTAGTGAATGGGACAGATAACAGCTACAGCTAAAGTTAATTAGGAAGAGTTGGTGAGTAGAGCCTAATTTTATAAATGATTGGTTTATTAGTCAATGTTCTTGTTTGGCAATTTTTGCTTCTCCATGCATTACACGGATTAATGACCAGTTGGATATCGAGGATCTTCTGTACATACAACTTGCAGTAACTATGTTGTAGGTTGCTCTAAGGATTAAATATAACTAAATATGAGGATATATTTAGACTATATCTAAAAAGGCATCTGGCACACTGCCTAAGCAAATAAAAGCTGATCAATTCATGTTTATTAAATCTGAAAGAAACTGGAGGGAAAGGTATCATTAATGAAAAGGTAACAGAAAATGAAAGAAAACATGCATTACAAAATTTTTTTTCATCTAAACTTCAGAAAGCTTACAAATCAGAAGATGAATGAATACAACTAACTTTAAAGTTAAAAAGTACAGAGTATACAGGGGAATTTCAAGATGGGAGAAAAAGTCACAATGATTTAAGTGGGGAAACAGAACAAGTAAAGGTTGGAGACTGAGATGGGTTTTAGGATAGGAAAAGCTTCTGAAAGGCAAATAATGAGAAGGCAATCCACATGTAAGGGAAAACGGGATATGTGTCAGTAAGAAGTGATAGCCTGGAAAGTTGGTGATATTTAACTAAATTAAAATATGATAAGGGCCATCCACTTTTGGAAGGGTAGTAAAAATCAAGGTTGATAAGTTCACACAAAATTTAATAAGCAATAGTTGTGTTTTGTTTTGAGGGGCAAGGGGTCAGGGGTATGATCATAACTAAAATAAAACTTTAATCCTGGAAAGCTGGGAGAGGGACAATGCTGTTAAGAACCTGAGAAATCAAGAAATGCTGATGTGGGAGATGTGGGAAGGTGAGGTTAAGATTTAATTTAATTTGGGATACAATGAGAATGAGGTATTCGACATTCAGGTGGAGTTCAGGTTCCACTTGAGGCTAAAATCAGATTCATTTATTTAAACACAGTTTTGAAGACTCTGGGAAATTTTTATAAGAAAAAACAATGGAGTCATATCTTACTCAGGTCTAAAATTGGCCTACAATAATTTTTTTAATTTTTTTTTCAAGATTACTTTTGAAATGTCTTTAAAAAGGTAGCCAGAGACAGGCACACAGTCTGTCAACACACCCACACAGCCAGGTATTCCTCCAGCATTGGAATGGACCACTAGTTTTTCAGTTAAACCACAGATGAAGCTGTTGGCTTGAATTTAGGGTAGTGTTGTTTTTTAAACACACACACACACACACACACACACACTAGATTCTCTCTCAGTTCAAAGAGACACACAGAAGGCATGCAGAAACTAAGATTGACTAAAGAAATAGTGGTTTCTCAATTCTCAGCTCACTACTGCTCACTGTGGGGCATACATTCAATAAACGGAGTGTAAGCAGAATTGCCAGCACTACTGCACTTGCTATTGCTAAATATTCTTTCTCTTTTATTTGACTGAATGTCTGGATAAATTTGTGTAATTTAAATGAACATATGATATGACTTTAACACAGTAAAATAATGAGATTGTGCATCCAAGACAGGGGAAATGAATTTTGAGAACAACTTGGAGAATGCCTATATGTATAGAAGACAAACCAGGGAACAGAAGAAGAGTTATAAAAGAGAACATAACCTCTCAAAAGTTAAAGGAAGAAAAAGAAGGGTAGTCATCTATATCAAGGGTTCAGAAAAAGGCAAGGGGAATCAGAAGTTAAAAGTTGTGGAATGTGGTCATCAGTGCCAATGCTAACCTTTATAAGAGGCAGCTCAGTGGAAAAATGCAGAAGGGGCTGAATGTGGTGGCTCACACCTATAATTCCAGCACTTTGGGAGGCGGAGGCGGGCGGATCACTTGAGCCCAGGAGTTTGAGACCAGCCTGGGCAACACAGCAAGACCTCGTCTCTACTAAAATTACAAAAACTTTGCCAGGTGTGGTGGTGTGCCTGTGGTCCCAGCTACTCAGGAGGCTGAGGTGGGAGAATCACCTGATCCCAGGAGATGGAGGTTGCAGAGAGCTGAGATCACGCCACTGCACTCCAGCCTGGGTGACAGGAGTGAGATTGTCTCAAAAAAAAAAAAAAAAAAAGAAAGAAAAAGAAAAATGCAGAAGGGATGGTTGAAACTGTATAGGATTACACAGTCAGTGTGTGACAAGTGGAAGCAGAAGAGGGGGAAGAGTGAAGAAAAAATAGGGTCAAAAATTTTAAATATACAGGACTCACATAAGTTATTGATTTTAATATTGTCTTTTAAACCTGAGAAACTTTGGTAGAGATTAAAGAAAGAACAACTAGAATATATCTAGGAATCTAAAACTGCGTGGTAGCTGTAGTTAGCTACATGGTATCACAGAGTATATTCTTCTACAAAAACACCTATCTGAAATGCTGTTGATTTAAAAATAACATAATAATACAAAATAAGACAATCTAATATATAATAATATGAAAGGTCCCAAAAAGCCTTCTAGAACTATCTATGACATCCTTAGTGAATTCGGCATTTTTACTCCATCCTTTCCCTGCTAAATTGTTTTCACATCTTTCCCATTTTCGTCAGTGGTAGATTCATACTACCTCTGAGTTGAAAGAGATGGAAAATGTCACCAAATTAAACCTTCTACTCGATGCTGAAAATTCCACCCAACATCCATAATGAAAGAATGTCGTCTACCTTTGCAGGAAAACAACTATAGATGGGGAATTTACAGCTTCAAAAAGCACTCCTTTTTCAGTTACACTTATTCTTCCTTCTGGATTCATCAATCTTTCCTCCACCTACCCATTTACCTCCATCCAAAACAAATCAAATCAGAAGACATGCCAGCGACACCCTCAACACTCTCACATACGTTCAAGGAGACATATTAATTTCCTACCTTGCAATGTTCTTTGGGTTTACTACTTGCTTCCATTCCTATAACTAATACCCAACCCTACTGATACCCCTTTATCATTGACGACTTACATGCTTAATATTTTAGCAGCTATCAAGTTTCCCTGTTCTAATTTATCCTGTATAATAATGTCATAACTTTTCTAAAATTAAAAATTTTCTTTACAACCTTCTGTACTAAAGAAACTACAGGGTCTTTCCATTTGACTTAATTTAAAAGGCAAACTTCTCTTTCTGGCTTTCTTTTCTTTTTTTTTTGAGATGGAGTCTCACTCTGTCGCCCAGGCTGGAGTGCAGTGGCGCGATCTCAGCTCACTGCAAGCTCCACTTCCCGGGTTCACGTCATTCTCCTGCCTCAGCCTCCTGAGTAGCTGGGACTACAGGTGCCCGCCACCACACCCAGCTAATTTTTTTGTATTTTTAGTAGAGATGGGGTTTCACTGTGTTAGCCAGGATGGTCTCAATCTCCTGACCTCGTGATCCACCCGCCTCAGCCTCTCAAAGTACTGGGATTACAGGCGTGAGCCACCACGCCCGGCCCTCTTTCTGGCTTTCACAAAGACTTTATACTGTGGCCTTGCCCACTGATGTCTATCACAAAGATGCCCCTACTCAACCCTGCTAACATCTCTCATATACCATGTTCATTCCTTCTCTGCATCCAAGTTTGCCTTCCTAAGTAGACAATATGCTTCTTGAGAAAAGACTGTTTTACATTTCCATGGAATCCTCAATAGCAATTAATTAGCACAATAATGAGCACATAATAAGTGCTCAGGGAATACCTGTTGACTCATTTTTAAAAGTGCTCTTAATTTCCCCCTACTAGATTTATATTTTTGAATGTACTGTTCAACACTAAACCATTGCTATTATTCCCTCTGCCTGGAATGATCTCTTTGGTCCTTTCTGTATGTGCAAAAAATCCCTCTTATCCTTCAAACCTCAGCTGCAGTATACCCCATCTAAGAAGTCTTCTCTAACTGTCCTTGCCAGAATGAATAATGCCCACTTGTTTCCCTGTATACTTTGCTTATAAATCTATCATACAACTTTTATCAGTTTGTCTTATAACATCTAGACTGCAAGTTCTTTTTTTTAAAAAGCAGATGGAAAAATCACATCATCTTGTCCACATCTTTATGTGTTCCCCCTTCCCACACACTTCTGACCGGGCCTAACACAGTGCCTCATATGAAACAGTTAATCAATAAATACTTGTGGAAGTGAATGGACTTTCTTCAACCCATTTTTCCCTAAATGAAAATAAGAAATACAACCAAATTAATAAGTAAAGCACTTTACTAACAGCTTACTTTTAGTAGAGTTACTTCATTTGATGGCTTATTGTAATTATTCCAAAGCTTATTAACATTCTTTGACTAGATATGGTTTAAACTAAAGGTAAGGAGATAGATTACCTGATTCTTCAAGTTCTTTACTGTACTTGTTAATCTGAAACACATCTATTCAAGTTGCCTTCCTCCCCAAAGCAGTAAGAATAATATGACAAATATAAGTATATCCTGGGGACTCTCTAGATGATACAACATATATACATTTTTCACATCATGTAAGTTCAATAAATCACCCAAAGTAGTATCCAAACTTCAGTATATAGATGGTGGAGTGTTAACATTTTGGTTATTTTATTTTGATCATTATTTTTATAATAAATCAAAAATTACAATAAATGTTTGATAACTTCTCACCCAATAGCTGCATTAAAATGTGGAAATGTAATATATAATTTTGCTATTACATAAAAACTTCCAAATGTAAGAGGCAACATGACATATACTAATATAGAAGTCCAATCAGGACTCTGAAAAGATGAGCTATAGCCAGAGTTTCATTATTTACTAGTTCTGTCACCTTGAACAAGTTGGTTAACCTCCCTGATTTCCAGTTTCCTCATGTAAAATAATAGTATCTGGTTCACCTATCTGTATGGATTTACATAAAAATCAAATGAGATAGCACATAGGGAAGCTATAAAATGCTACTGGATTTTCACATCTTTCTTTATATAAAGTTAATGAGTGAGGCTGTCCTATAATTTTATGGAAAATATGAGATTAGAATTATCCTTTTCTTGAAAACTTAGTAAACGTTTTCTGTAAAATTGTCTGGGCCTGGAGTTTTCTTGTGAGAGAAAAATGTTAATTATTCTTTCATTTTATTTAATGATTACTAATTATTCAGCTTTTCTTTCTTTTTCAGGCAATTTTGATAAGACACATTTTCCTAGGAATTTCTACATTTTATTTTTCACACTTACTAGTATAAAGTTCTTCCGGCTATTCCCATAATGTTTTTAATATCTGCAGTATTTTATTTACATTTTAGATTACAAAATTATAGACAGTTAAAATTGTTTGCTTTCATGCATTTTAGTGCATAATACAAAATTAAAATAATTTTTGTTGCAATAATATAACAAAATAAGATAGTAATTTTTGGTATTATATTATCCTTAAATAATTGTTACTAGAATGTTTGTCAGTCTACCTGTGGGCCAGGAATGAGGTATCAGTCTTTGTATTATTTTTCACTCTTTTCCATAACCTAACCTTCTTGAAAGAGATTATGCAAAACAGTGAAAAACAACTTTTTTCATAAGTCTTCCTTTCTGAAAGACACTGATGACTAAGATGGCATATGGTACATAATTTCTGAAGTACTACTGTTCTGCCTCCCCACAGCCCCTCACATAAATTTCATCTGTAGATATTTCAGTTAACCAAGTTCTTTTCCCCTTCTGGGGAAAAAAAGTCCCAATAAGACCAAATAAGATTATTTGATTATCACAAACATAGAAAGGCAAATCCAGGATATGAAGCATAATAAGGAAATGTTAAAGAGAGAAAAAAGATATAATAGAAGCTCCTAGAAAAAGACCTGATTGGACGTTAAGGGAATGTAAGTACCCCTATAATTACCACAAGTATCAAAAACATATTTAGGTTTCAACTGAAATAGAAGACTTGAGAAAATGGTCAATCTATACCTTGTTTTTGTAAGTACAAGAATGTAAGTCCACATACTAAAATTGTAAGTGGAAGCTGAGCCAAAGACAATTATCTTAAATTAAAATAAAAATTTGTTAAAATAATCTAGCTTGTTTTCTTATTTTTCTTGCTGTGTTACCAATTCACACAAGCAGGAAAGGGCTTTCAGCAAACATTGCTGTAGACCCAGAAATACACTAGCTTGCTCATCAATGAGCTTCTAGTTTCACATACACTGTTCCTACTACTATTTTCCCTAAGTGCTTTGCTTGCTATGAATTTCTAAGGGCAGGAAATAAATAATTTAACTTAAATACAAAATGATTAACCAAGCCTCATAAGATCATCTAAATAAAAAGAGACATAATAAATTATCCATATTATGAAACCTTCAAACTATTAATGATGCATGTGACCAAAATAGTACTTGGACACTAGATAACTGAAAAAATAAATTTTCACTATACTTAATCACATGTATCCTTCAATAACATACCTCAGGAGGTTTGAATTCTTCAATTCCACCTTCCATTTTCTGTTTAAGTGCACTGTTTACTTGCTTAGCATTCTGAACCTTCAACAAAATAACCCCAAATGTGAATCAGATCGCGTACTTAGGTAAATTTGTGAGTACTCAATTAAGTGAAAAGAATATATTCCAAACCCCTCTTAAATTTTATTTTAGGAGAATAGTCATACTAATCACACTTGGGTTATGACATGCCACTAATTCAACTTATACATGTATGAACTAATTAAACATCTAACAGACTAAAACACTCAATATCTTTGAATATCATGGTTTTGAATATCTTTTAGCAACAACCTTTATAACCAAAGACAACTGGCATACATAGGAATTAAATTCCATCAATTTTTCTCATTACCATAGTGTTTTGACTAAATAAGAATGTTTCCAATAGTAATGATGATGGTAGCTAACATTTATTAGGTATTTATTATATATAAAACATCATTCTCAGTCCTTTATATGTAATAAATCACTTAATTCTCAAAACCACTCTGTGAGGTAAGTACAATCAGTTCTGCTATAACATGATAAATACATTAAAAGTCACTGAACTAGCCAGGTACAGTAGCTCACGCCTAAAATCCTAGTGTTTTGGGAGGCCAGAAGTCTGAGACCACCCTGGCAATATAGTGAGAACCTGTCTCTATGAAAAAAAAAAAAAAATTAGCTGGTCATGGTGGCATGAACCTGTAGTCCTAGTTATTCAGGAGGCTGAGGTGGGAGGATTGCTCAAGCCCAGGAGTTCAAGGTTACAGTGAGCTGTGATTATGCCAATGCACTCTAGCCTAGGCGACAAAGCAAGACCCTGTCTTAAAAAAAAAGGCCAGGCGCGGTGGCTCATGCCTGTAATCCCAGCACTTTGGGAGGCCGAGGCAGGCGGATCATGAGGTCAGGAGATCAAGACCATCCTGGCTAACATGGTGAAACCTCGTCTCTACTAAAAATACAAAAAATTAGCCGGGCATGGTGGCGGACGCCTGTAGTCCCAGCTACTCAGGAGGCTGAGGCAGCAGAATGGCGTGAACCCAGGAGGCAGAGCTTGCAGTGAGCTGAGATCGCGCCACTGCACTCCAGCCTGGGCAACAGAGCGAGACTCCGTCTCAAAAAAAAAAAAAAAAAAAAGAAAGAAAGAAAAGTCAGTGTGCTATGCAAAATTCATAATAAAAACCACAGGGCTTGTAGGGTAAAGGAGGTTGGGACACAACATTAAAAAACTTCAATGACACATAAGACAGGAACCTAATAAAAATGGCAACACAGTTTTACACAATCTAAATGATTTGTTTTTAATCCATAAATGCTACAACAAAGATAGTACTTTACCTTGAAAAAAAACCTGAAGGTTGCTTATGGAAGTGGGAGTCAAAATGGTTGTAGTTTGTGAATTATTGTGGAAGTGGTAGGAGGGTTACTTGAAATCAGATGAAAAGTTTTAATACCATATGTGTATGGTTCATAAGACACAGTGAATTGAGGTAGCTGGTACATGTTTGAGATGTGTGTGCGCCCAGTTCAGCTGGGTACATTTTGTTTTGCTGACAAAAATCATACATAAACAAACAAAAAATACATGTTATGCTCAAATTGTTCCTGAGTATATTAACTGCATTAGGACAAATCCACATTTTCAAAAAAAAAGTTATAGCAGAACAGACTCTACTTATATTATAACCATTTTACAGATGAGGAATATAAGGCACAGAGAAGTTAAGAAACCTTCCTAAGGCTAGGAGATACAACCTGAATTTAAACCATACCAAGTTTTTAACTTCTACTCTACTAGCAATATTATTAGTCTCCATTTAGACTGTTAAGGGTTAGGATTGTTTACTTTTTTCCTCTGTTTCTCCCCCCTAGTGTGGACAACGAAATATTTATAAAGTAATTTATGAACTATTTTCACTAGAGATCTTAAAACCACAGCTAAAATGCATAAAATCTAGGATGGTTCAAGGGTAGTCAGCTGGCCATGTTAGATAGACATACAGAGATAAAATGTAAAGTCTGAATTCTCGAGGATTTCATAGACTAGTGGGGAGATAAGTAAACATAAACGTATGATAAACGCTAAAACACCTAACATAGACTTGGAGAGAGAAAGAGAGAGAATGAGAGAGTAAATGTGCTTCTATATATGTTGATGAACAGGTGGTGGGGAAGATTAGGGAAAGTGTTCCAAAGAAAAGGACAGCTAAACTGAGTTCTAAAGAATTAAACTGGCAGACAAGCTTGGGAGGAAGGACTGCATTCCAGGCAGAATAACACTTAGGAAGACAGAAAAGCCCTAAGGCAAAGGCAAGAAGTTAGACTGGGGCCAGACCGAGGAATTTTAATTTTGCCTAAAGATTGAAGGAAACCTAAAGGATTTTTAAGCAAGGGAACAAAATGACCATATCTGCCTTTTAGAAAGACAGTTCTGGTAGTAATGTGAAGAAGAAAATAGGGTAAAGAGGATGGAAATTAATTTAACAATCCAGGTGAGAAATAATAAATAATTAAGAAAACTTTCATTAAAACTGTAGGAATGAAGGAAGGATGGTAGTGGTATGCAGAGATTAAAGAAATACCTTGGAAACAAAATTAAGACTTATTTATTTATTTATTTATTTATTTTTGGAGACAGAGTCTCACTCTGTCGCCCAGGCTAGAGTGCGGTGGCGCGATCTCAGCTCACTGCAACCTCTGCCGCCCGGGTTCAAGCTATTCTCCTGCCTCAGCCTCCTGAGTAGCTGGGATTACAGGCGCCTGCCACCGTGCCTGGCTAATTTTTGTAGTTTTAGTAGAGACGGGGTTTCACCATGTTGGCCAGGCTGGTCTTCAACTCCTAACCTCGCGATTCACCTGCCTTGGCCTTCCAAAGTGCTGGGATTACAGGCATGAGCCACTGCACCTGGCCAAGACATCTTTTTAAACACTTGATTGTGCAGAATTAGGGGGAATTGAGGCTAACTGGTCACTGGCTTCAGTAATCGAGAGTATGTGGCACTACTCACTGAGACAGAGAATACAAAACGTGGAACAGATAACCAGGGTGAGTGTGGAAGAATTCGGTTTGAACACTGCATATGAGATGTTTGTGACATAAAAGTAGCCGTGGTTAACAGGATTTGTAAACCCATGAGTGCAAACCTTTACTGTGTCACACATCAAATGAATAACCAAGTTAGGAAGTTAAAGCTTAAAGTGCCTTCTAAAAAAATCAATAAAAATAGTCCCTAAGTGTAGGAGTAGTAGTACTGAGAATGAAGTATGAATACAGGTGACTGAGTACACTTTATTCCTTTATGTTTTTAGTGCATTTAAAGTATTACAGCAAATGATTTACAAGTTTTCTAAAGAGGATTGCTGTGGTTTGGAAGATAGGCATCTTGCATTCATAGTTTGACTAAAGGCTAAGCATTTAACCAAATATGAGATGCGTTGGTGGTATAGTGGTGAGGATAGCTGCCTTCTAAATATGTACTATACACACACATACTCCAGAGAGTCACAAAGTCAAGTAAAAGAAATTCCAAAAAGAAAGACATGGCTGACAGTGTCAAACATTACTGAGTAGTCAAAGGAGTTAAAAACCAAGAAGGCAGCATTAGATGTGGCCACTTGTTCATAAGTGATTTTTTTTTCCACTGTAAACCTTGAACTCCTAGGCTCAAGCGATCCTCTCTCCTCAGCCTCTCTTGTGTTGCTAGGACTACACTACAGATACACACAACCACGTTTGGCTATTTTTTAAATTTTTTTTATAGAGATAAAGTCTCACTATGTTGCTCAGGCTGGTGTCAAACTCCTGGCCTAAAGTGATGTTCCTGTCTTGGCCTCCCAAAGTGTTGGGATTACAGGCATGAGCCACTATGTCAGCCCATAAATGATCTTCGGAGAGGTGTTTCAGTAGAACTGGAATACCATATGGGGCAGAAACTAGACTAGAAAGGGTTGGAGAATAAGTTTTGGTATGAAAGCAGAGGAAGCAAATGTGGCCTATGTTAGAGAACCAGAAAAGCAGTTTGGGTGAATAACCAGGACCAAGGAATAGAAAAATCTGAACATGTTTAAGATAGAGAATCTTGATCCCACACTATACTGTTGCAAGGTTCTTACATTTTGTAAGCAGAATATAGTAGTCCTCCCATATCCGCAAGGGATACAGTCCAAAACTCCCAGTGGATGCCTGAAACTGTGGATAGTACCAAATCATAACATATACAGGTTGAGTATTCCCTTATCCAAAATGCTTGGAACCAGAAGTGTTTCAAATTTCAGGGGATTTTGGGATATTTGCATAATATATACCAGTTGCACATCCCTAATCCGAAAACCCAAAATCCAAAATACTCCAATGACCATTTCGTTTGAGCATTATGTCAGTGCTCAAAAAGTTTCAAATTTTGGAGCATTTCAGATTTTCAGATTAGGGATGCTCAATCTATACTGTTTTTCCCTATATATACATACCTATGATAAAGCTTAATTTATAAATTAGGCACAATAAGAGAGTAACAATAGCTAATTAAAAATAGAACAATTATAACAATATACTGTAATAAAAGCTATGTGAATATAGTCTGTTTCTCAAAATATCTTATTGTGCTGTACTGCAAGTAACTGAAACCATGGAAAGTGAAACTACGGATTAAGGGAGGACTACTGTAATATTAACTAAATATGCAGTGATAAGTTAAGGATGAATATTGTAATCACAAAAGCAAAAACAAACAAACAAACAAGAAAATGCAAAAGATATAGCTGAAAAATGTAAATATGACCATGGTCCACCTTTCCTTAAAGTCCTTCAGCAGTTTCCTAACTCAGGATGAATTTCAAATTTCTTAACATGATTTTCTTATAAATCCCTGTCTACCTCTACTGTAACCTGCTAAAGGCAAGTAGAAACTAACAAAGAGCTTTAAGATGAGTGAAGTGATCAGACCAGTGCTTTAAAAAGATAACACTGGCAACAATGTGTAACCTCCAGCTAAAGAGAAGTAATAGAAAGAATCAACAAGAGGCCGAGTGTGGTGGCTCATGCCTATAATCCCAGCACTTTGAGGCGCAGGCAGGAAGATCGCTTGAGCCCAGGAGTTCGAGACAAGCCTGGGTAACATAGCAAGAACCTTTCTCTACAAAAAATTAAAATAAAAAAAATAAGGAAAAAAAAAGAATCAACAAGATAGTTATTGTCAGGCAAGTGATAGCAAGAGCCTAAATGGGCAGTAGTGATGAGATAAAAAAGAGGGAATTGATTTAAAGGAAATTTCAAAGGTAAAACTCACATAACTTGGTTACCACTTTGGTTTACATGTGTTGGGAAAGGGATAACAGCAGGGGATGAATAAAAGATGATTCTGATGTTTCAATAGACAGGAAACGGAGAAAAAAATCTTTTAGGGGAAGACCTAGCAGGCAGCTGGAACTATAGCTAAGGAGCTTGAGAAAAGTCACAGCTTGAGAAATAAGACTCAGAAGTCACCGGCATAGAGTATAGGGTTGGTTGATATAGACCAAGAAAGTACAGATTTAGAAGAATATCTAGATTTAAGGGATAAGAAAAAAATAACAAAACAAACAAAAAATAGGAAAAGACAACTAAGAAAGGCCAGAGATCTAACAACAACGAATAACTGAGTACTTAATATGTGCCAGGCACTGTTTTAAGCACTTACCATATATTATCTTGTTTAATTCCTCGCAACCACTATACTATTATCCACATTTCGAGATGAGAAAACTGAGGCTGAAAGAAGTTAAAGAGCTCCTCTAAGGTTACACAGGAAGGAGATGGTATAGCCAGGGTTAGAACTTAACAGGTTCACTGACTCTAGATGCTGATTTTTAACTACTATCTGATTATGATGATGCTGCCCTTACAATACTACTAGTACTACTACTGATGATGATGATGATAGTGATGATGAACAACCATTACTCACTGAGCACTCAAAATGTGCCAAGCACTACTAAACAATCTACATGTATCACTGCAAATAATTCCCAATAACCTGCAAGAGAAGAATATTATCCCCGATTTTATAGATAGAACATTGAAGCTTACAGAGGTTATATAATTTGCCCAAGACCACAGAGCTAACAGGCAGCAATGCTGGGATTCAAATCTAGAACAGGTGGAGGTATCTTCTAAGTTGGACATAAGATAAACTTTTAAAAATGAAACCTGCATAAGTGGATGGCTGAGAAAAATCTGCAAACAACTGAGCTCAACCTAGGTAAAAGCGGATAGCCAAAATGCACAGAATCATTAAAAATATTATTTTTATAAAATACCTGACGTTTTAGAGAGATCAGCTCCATGTCCAGTTGCCTCAGGATGGTGTTGGCTGCATTGGGACTACAGGAAACTGCTACCACATCTTCCTGGGTTAAATACATGCCCTTAGGTGGACGGCACTTAGAACGCTGAGAATGATGGCGATGTTGTAAACTCTGATACTCTCTTCTTCCAAGACCAATCTTGCTAGTTTGGACAGGTTGTTCAGTATTACCCTAAGAGAATAAAAGCAGAATAACAGGTCACTTGGTTTTCACAAATGTATAAAGTGAAAACAGTCTATTAATATTAGAAGTATCTGCTGCAATAAGTACACATAAAAAAACACTTCTAACCAATTATATATTATGTACAAGTCCACACACACACACACATAGCACTCACCAACTGGGGGGAAAAGCACACAACATAATATATCCTTGCTTAATCCACTCAATCAAATGTTTGATTTTTAGGCCCAGAGGACTAGGAATAAGTGAAAAAATAAGCTAAGACTCTAAACTTTCCTATGTACTTCAAGATGTGATATATTTTCCCTCAGCAATAAAGGGGGGGAAAAGCCAACTTATTAAATGCAAAGTTCCCCTAAAAATAAAAATTAGAAAGAAAAAAGGGGGCAATTTAGAAATTATGACACAAAGCAGATTAGACAGCTGGTTAAAGAGAGATAACATTTCATTTTTACTTTACAGTTGCTGAAAGAAAACTATGCCTCTAAAGGTTAAAAGGGACACAATTATCTTAACCCTGAAAATATTTCTAACTTCCAAATCGATGATTAAAATAAAAGTAAATTTATGTCTCGGAAGAGTTAAAAGTATAACAATGATGACTGTGATGTTTTAAGCATTATTTCATTATAAGTTGTTCTTAAAGTATGATATAAAAACACATTATTCTGAAAGAATAATCTAGAAACTATATCTTTTAGGTTGAAGATTATTTCAATGAATATATTTAATAATCCAATTTTTTTTTTTTTTGAGACAGGGTCTTACTCTGTCACCCGGGCTAAGTGCAGTGGCATGAGCACTGCTCACTGTAGCCTTTTGACTTCCTGGGCTCAAGTGATCCTCCCACCTCAGCCTCCTGAGTAGCCAGGACTACAGTTGTGTGCCATTATGCCTGGCTAATTTTTTTTTTTTTTGTAGAGATGGGAGTCTCACCATGTTGCCCAGGCTGGTCTCAAACTCCTAGACTCAAGAGATCTGCCTACCTCGGGCTCTCAAAGTGCTAGGATTACAGGCATGAGCCAACACGCCCGGCCTAATACTCCAATTTCTTAGAAAAGGAACTCTTAGTAAAATTCGTTAAAAAAAAATTTTTTTTTTTTGGTCCCCCAGGCTGGAGTGCAGTGGCGTGATCTTGGCTCACTGTAACCTCTACCTGGGCTCAAGCAATTCTCCTGCCTCAGCCTCCGGAGTAGCTGGGATTACAGGCACCCGCCATCATGCCCGGCTAATTTTTGTATTTTTAGTAGAGATGGGGTTTCACCATGTTAGGCAGGCTGGTCTTCAACTCCTGACATCAGGTGATCCACTTGCCTCAGCTACCTAAAGTGCTGGGATTACAAGTGTGAGCCACTGCACCCACTAAAAATTTATTATGAAGCATAATCCACTTAATTGCTTGAAGCTAACTCCAAGAAACACATGGCGGGTCTGATGTTCAGAGAAACTCCTCCCAGTAGGGCACTACTAAAATTGCTGATCGAACATTTTTAAAAGTCTTTTAACATTCACTTCTGAGCTGGCAGGGAAGTGAGGAAATTCTTCCGAGGCCAGAAATGATGAGAAAGCAAGAATCCAGAGGGAGAATCAAGTATGCAGTAGTTGTCATTTGCCTAAAGCCAGGCTTCAATGGACAACAGGTGCAGGGCACAGGAGACAAGCCAGAATGCTAAAGGGGGAACTCCATCACTTTGTGAAGTAGGAAAAAAACACCCCTGCTCTGCAGAGGGAGGGTGTGATTAATGGGAGCCATGCCCATCTCACTCTTGGCTGGGTGGAAAGAAACCAAAAAAAAGTCTCCCAAGAGTGCCCCAACCACAGTCCTCCATTCAGGCAGGTTTAGGGCCTAAATTTATATGATCTGTTTGCCTGAAAAACCCCAAATCAAGATTTTAGTTTAAAGTGTCTTAGATTGGTAGTGCCTAGAGACAAATAACAGAAGCAAATGCAAATCCTCTCTAGAACAATGCACTTTAAACCCAGGTCTCAAAAAATCTGTTTATGACCAACAGGTCTTCACTAAATGAGCTTCTAAATGATATACTGCAGGAAAAAGGAAATTATTTTCAAAGAAAGCCCTTAGATTCAGGAAAGAAGGGTGGGCAAAATAGAAGCTAAAAGTGTGGCTAAATCTAAACAAAACGGACTATATGTCTGATTTGTGAGATTTAAAAACCAAAATGTAACAAACTGTGGACAAAACTAGTATATAAATCAGGATGGTAGTGGATGGAGTCAAAGCATTCTAATGGCCTTCTATTAATCAGAAAGTCAATAAAGACATCAATATTAGATTTTAAGTTAAATATGCAGGATAAAATTTTCAGAGTATACAATAAGAATAGAAATATAGAAACATCCCGGCTGGGCACAGTGGCTCATGCCTGTAATCCCAGCATTTTGGGAGGCCGAGGGGGGCGGATCACGAGGTCAGGAGATTGAGACCATACTGGCTAACCCGGTGAAACCCCATCTCTATTAAAAATATGAAAAATAAGCCGAGTGTGGTGGCATGTGCCTGTAGTCCCAGCTACTCAGGAGGCTGAGGCAGGAGAATCGCTTGAACCCGGAAAGTGGAGGTTGCAGTGAGCTGAGATTGCGCCACACTGCACTCCAGCCTGGGTGACAAAGCGAGACTGTCTCAAAAAAAAAAAAAAAAAAAGAAAAGAAATATAGAAACATCCCAAACAAACACAGAGGGAAAGAAAATCGAGTAAGAGATGGATTCTTAATCCCCAAAAATAGGACATGAATGAAGGGAAAGAAGACTAGGAAAAGCAAGTTGAATAGAAGGTAAAAATAAGAAAGAACAAAAATACATCAGCTAAACGTGATCAATATAAATGGGCTTAACTCTTCAGATAAAATATTAATACATACGCCCAGCTATATGCTCCTTATAAGACACATACTTAAAATGTGAGGACACAGAAATGTTGAAAGTAAAATGATAAAGATAAACCAGGCAAATACTTAACAGAAGAAAAATGGTGGAGCTATCAACGTAACAGATAAAATAATCTTCAAGGCAGAAGCCAATAAAAGAGAACCTACATATTGATAAAAGGCTCAATTCAGCAGCAAGATAAAACAATTTTTATGCACCTAATAATACTAACTTCAACATATAAAAAACTACTTCTCAATAATTAGTGATCAGAATAATTGATCACATAAGCAGACAACAAAAACCAAGCTATCAAGTAGGCAAGCAGTAAGAATATGGATTTCAACCACAGAACTGACAAACCTAAATTAATGGACATATATAAAACCTTGTTACCAAGATAATATCCCTAAGCACACATGGGAAAACATTTATGAAAATTCCATACTCTGGGCTTGGAGGTTTAAAACATGTCAACAAATTCCTCAACATTCCTGCCATGGGGAAGCAGGGGTCTATATTCCTTCCCCTTGATTCTGAACCAACTTTAGTAACTCACTTATAACCACTGAATGCAAGAGAAGTGACTCTGAGTAACTCTCAAGGCTAGGCCAGAAACAGCTGAGTAGTTTCCACTTAGTGCTTCCGGGATTGATTACTTTGGAGGAAACCAGCCATTATGGCAAGAAGTTAGATTACTCAGAGACCACCAAATTGGAGAGGCCAAATGGAATTGCTCCAACCTACAGCTAGCATCAACTACCAGCAATGTGAATGAGTCAAAAACCTTTAATAACCACCTACTTGATGTTGAAACAAAAACGATTCTCTTTACGATCAGAAAAATGTTCCCTATCATATCTTCTATTCAAATTATATTGGTGATACTAACCAGTTCAGCAAGAGAAGAAATAAGATACAAGGACCAAAAAGAAACAAAATAGCTATTATTTTCAGGTAATATAAATCACTATATAGGAAATCAAAAGTAATACAAATAAGTTATGAAGAGCAAATGTCCAAGAATAACCAAGGTACACACTCCTTAAGAAGAACCACCAAATAGCAGAACTTACCCTAGCAACTATCAAGACTTATGAGGCTTATTATAAGTAATTGAAAAAATGTGGGATTAGCAAGGAATATTTAACTGACAACAGAAGCAGAAGAGACAGCCAGGCATATGCGTATGCCTCATATATAATAAAGCTGGTATTGCAGACCAGTTGAAAAAGATATTCAATTCCGTATTAAAAAATAGCCAGGCACGGTAGGGCTCACACCTGTTATCCCAGCACTTTGGGAGGCCAAGGTGGGAGAATCACTTGAGCCCAGAAGCTCAAGACCAGTCTGAACAACGTAGCAAGACCTCATCTCTACAAAGTTTTTAAAAAAATTAGCTGGGTGTGGTGGTGCATGCCTGTAGTCCCAGCTACTTAGGAGGCAAGAGGATGGCTTGAGCCCAGGAATTTGTGGCAGCAGTGAGCTACGATTGTGTCACTGGCACACCAGCCTGGGTGACAAAACAAGACCCCCAACTGTTAAATAAATAAATAAAAGAAAGAAAGAAAGAAAGAAAGGATCTCTACCTCACAACATGAACTTATTTACTGCCACAGCAAGGAATTCAATGTAAAAAGGGAAAAGGTTTAAAATTTTCAAAAGAAAATGTAAAAGAATACTGGAATTTAAATTTAAAATTGGCCGGGCACGGTGGCTCACGCCTGTAATCCCAGCACTTTGGGAGGCTGAGGCGGATGCATCACAAGGTCAGGAGATCGAGACCATCCTGGCTAACACGGTGAAACGCCATCTCTACTAAAAACACACACACACAAAAAACAATTAGCCAGGTGTGGTGGCAGGCGCTTGTAGTCCCAGTTACTCAGGAGGCTGAGGTAGGAGAATGGCGTGAATACGGCAGGTAGGGCTTACAGCGAGCCGAGATCGCACCACTGCACTCCAGCCTGGGCGACACAGCAAGACTCCATCTCAAAAAAAAAAAATAAATAATAAATTTAAAATTTATATGCTTTTGATGAAATAGCTGTTTACTTCCCTGTAGAGAGTAAAAAGACAAACCACAAACTGGTAAAAGATATTTGCTGTTAACCAAAGGACTCGTATCCAGAATATACAAAGAATTCAATAAGAAAAAACTTTTTATATTCAGTCTTTAAGAAAAAGACAAACACGCAGTGGAAAAACAGGTGAAAAAATAAAAAAATACAAGCCAGGCATGCTGGCTCATGTCTGCAATCCCAGCTACTTGGGAGGATGAAGCAGGCGGATCATTTGAGCCCAGAAGTTTGAGGCTGCAGTGGCTATGATCACACCACTGCACACTAGCTTGGGCAACAAGCAAGATTCTGTCTCTAAAAAAACAAAACAAAAACCTCCACGAATGAAACATATAACAACAGCTAATAAACAGATAGAAAAACATTCAGCCTTAGTAGTTACCTGATGAATGAAGCTGAGGACACAATGAAATGCCATCTCATATTGCCAGATTTGGAACATTTTAAAAGTCTGATCAAGCATTGGCAAGGAAGTGGACAATGGGTATTCTCACAGCCTAGTAGAGGTATATCAGCTAGAGAAAACAATTATGCCATTACCTAGGAAAGTTTAATGCGGCTATTCCCTAAAATAGAGTGACTCCATTCCAAAGAATCCTGGGACCCTGTTACTCAATAAATCACTGTTGGCATTTTGGTGAAACAATCTGTGCTTTGCACTTCAGTATAGTTGTCATCCCTTTCTCCTGCCCACTCGACAACTGAAATGCCCCATAATCACTGTTAACAATGAAAACACCTCCATAATTTCTAAATGTCCCCTATGGGGTCAGTGCTAAACCTAGCTGAGAACTATTGTACCAAAGGAACTCTTAGACATGTGTATCCAGAACATGTTCATATCAGCAGTGTCCATAATAAAAAGCTGGAAATTAAGTTTATTAATTGGAGAGTAAGTTGCAGCCTATGTATACAATGGAACACTATAATATAGCAATAAAAATGAACTGCAAAAATAATAACAAAAGGCAAGTACTGAAGAATACATACAATATGATTCCATTTAAATAAAGTATGAAATAAATGAAACTAAATGATAATCATATCATCATATGTGATTATATATATGTGATAAAAGTATAAAGAAAGAAGTGAATAATTAAAAAATTTCATTATAGTGGTTCCCTCTAGAGAGAAGGTGAGAATATGCAATTGAGGCCGGGCACGGTGGCTCACACCTGTAAACCCAGCACTCTGGGAAGCTGAGGCAGGCGGATCACCTGAGGTCAGGAGTTCTAGACCAGCCTAGCCAACATGGCGAAACCCCATTTCTACTAAAAATACAAAAATTAGCCAGGCATGGTGACGCATGCCTGTAGTCCCAGCTACTAGGGAGGCTGAGGCAGGAGAATTGCTTGAGCCCAGGTGGAGGTTGCAGTGAGCTGAGATCGTGCCACTGCACTCCAGCCTGGGGGACAGAGTGAGACTCCCTCTCAAAAAAAAAAACAAGAATATCCAATTGAGGAAACACAAACAGGACTTCTGTTTCTTCAGCTCAGTGGTAGATACACTGGTATCTATTATTTTTCTTTAAACTGTACATATTCTACAGTATATATAGTTCACAATTTTTAAAAGTTAAAATTAAAACTTCCTATGTAATATGTTAACAACATGCAGAAGCAGCTACAAAGATCTGTATTAAAAACAATAATGTAGTTTCTTTCTCTGCCTGGTATCCTTATTGTTTGGAATGAGCAGAGAAATGAATGAAGCTGCTGACACACAGTGCTAGTCTTGGACCACACCTCTGCAGTATCCTCTTAAAACTTTTTAACTTATACTCCCCTCATATTATTTTCTGGTAAGATGAGATCATAAGCAAACGAAAGACCAAATGAGTATGCATCATCTTGCATAGTTGGACAAAACTATATATTCCATATATATATATATATATATATATACACATACATATATACATACATATATTTTCTAGGTAGCAAATTCTTAAATTTTCAGGTTTATATCACAATTAAGAGCATATAGCATGTATTCTCATTCATTAAAATTTTACTAAATGCTTACTATGCATCAGTCCCTGGGAGTGGAAAATAGTTAAAATATATTCTTGCTCTTAAAGAGCTCACCACGCAGGGACAGGAAGGCAGGGAGGGGAAACTATGAGTAAACAAGTACCACTCAGTAGAATTAGTACTGCAACAGATTTAAGGAGAAATAAGGAGGTTGTCAATTCAAGATAAGGCACAAGATTTCATAGAGAAGCTACATCTTGTAGAGTTGTGAGGAATTTCCTAGGCAGATTTAGGAAGAAAGGAATTCCAGAAAAAAAGGGACCAACATAATCATAGGACAAAAGCCAGGGAACTAAAAGACATATCTAAAACACTGTTAGTAATCTGAAATAAATGGGGAAGGGTAGGGAATGCCTAACTGGAGAGTTTGTGTTTTATCCTACAGACAACACGATGTAAGGATTGCAAGCAGTGAATCAGCAACTTTACAAAGGATTGCTTTGGCAACAGGGAAGTCAATGGACTGGAAAGGGTGGTGTGGAGAATCTGGAAAGGGAGGCACAGAGATAATCAGAGAGAAAACTGTTAGGATAATTCAGAGGAGATGAGAATCTAAGAAGGCAATCACACAGAGAAGAAGAGAGATCAAATCTCAGTTTTTTGAGAGACAGAATTAAAAAGAATAATGATAAAAGGAATAGAGTAAGTAAGAAAAAGATGCCACTAAAATTGAGACACAATGGTTAAAAAGGTAGATGGGAATCAGAATGGCATTATGAAAGTCAAAGACAGCTTTTCAGGAAGGGAGGGGTCAGTAATTTGATACAGAAAGCACAAACAGAATACAACTGATCACTGGATGTGGCATTTAGGAAATTATTGGTAACCTGTCAGCAGTTTCAGTGAAGTGGTGGGACAGAAGCAGCCTGACTAAAGCAAACTCAAAAGTGACGTAGTGCTAAGAAGGATGATTTGTTTTCTAGAGTGGTTAAGACATATGCTTTTTTTTTTTTTTTTTTGAGATGGAGTTTCGCTCTTGTTACCCAGGCTGGAGTGCAATGTCGCAATCTCGGCTCACTGCAACCTCCGCCTCCTGGGTTCAAGCAATTCTCCTGCCCCGACCTCCCGAGTAGCTGGGATTACAGGCATGTGCCACTACGCCCAGCTAATTTTGTATTTTTAGTAGAGACGGGGTTTCTCCATGTTGGTCAGGCTGGTCTTCAACTCCTGACCTCAGGTGGTCTGCCTGCCTCGGCCTCCCGAAGTGCCGGGATTACAGGCGTGAGCCACTGTGCCAGGCCAGAGAAACGCTTTTAAATGGAAGACTTGAACATACTTTTTGGCTGCACTGAAAGGTTGAAAATATGGGAAAGACAAAGGATAACTGGTGGAGAAAGTCTCAGAGTAGATACGAAGGGATGGATAGGATCACACAAGCAGTGAAATTGTACAGGAAAAGAAAAAAGATCCTTCTTACTGTGAGAGAGGGATATTAAGGCCCAAGACTGTTCATTCAACAACGATTTATTGAATCAACATTTATTGAATATTTGCCATATACCAGGTACTGTGCAAAGTGTTAGGGGATACAAATGAATAACTCAGTCCCTGACTTCAAAGAGTTAGCAGCTTAGTGGGCAAAATACAGTAACTGTAATATGTTCTAAGTACTAATATACCACAGTGGAAAGGCCAGCATGGTAGCACAGAGGTTAGAGGAAGGGCTGGAATTTAAGGGAGCTTCTGTCTGACACTTTCTGTGACATGGATGAGGTTATCTGCCAAGTGTTTTTAGGGGTGGAGGGGTATTAGGCAATGTGTAGGAAGGGAAGAATGTTCAAAACAGCTGCCCAGATAAAACAACAGCAACTTGTATCCGAGATTTCTATGTCCTGGGTACTGTAAAAGGTGCTTTTTTACATATTACCTCTTTGATTCTCAAAACAATCCTATTATTTTCATTCTACTAAGAAAAAAACCTGGAACTTAGAGATTAAAAACTGAGGCACTTAAGGACTACAGTGAGACTGGAAACTGTTTTTCATAGTAGCAACAATTTACATAATTGTATCATTTTCTCCTGCTGCGTCTCTTAGACCGTGAATAGCAACGAATCCAGCATCATGAGTTTACAGGGTTAGGGATGGTATAGCAGAAGGATAAGGGAAGTGGGGAGTTAAAGGAATGGGGAAATGGGAAAGAAAGAGATTCAAATAGTTGATTATTGGGACCATGGCTCTGGGAAACAAAGGTAAGGCAGACTTGGGGGAGAAAATGAAGGAATTAAGGAATTTGAGAATATTTAGCAGTAGAAAGAAAATCAGTAAAACACAAAATTACAGTAGAATAGAATTTTTTAAATAACATTGATGAAAGAGCTTAAGGTGATGAATGGCCCATGGCATTGGGTTTCTTCAGAAGAATGAGAGTCACTAAATTGAATGAGGTCACATAACTAGTAAATGCTAAGTTTAAACAAACT
This sequence comes from Pongo pygmaeus, assembly GCF_028885625.2. NCBI lineage: Eukaryota > Metazoa > Chordata > Mammalia > Primates > Hominidae > Pongo > Pongo pygmaeus. The sequence continues at coordinate 38,132,987 of NC_072373.2, forward strand.
CAGATCTTTTTCCAGTTTCAGTGGTATTTTCAACTTTCAACAACTTGGTTAACTGAGGTTCTAGGTACGACTGTATTGCTAATTAACACTGAAATTTACTATCTCATAAAACATTACATTAAAAAGTTTTTCTTAATATGAAGTACTGTTCATTCTTTTTCAGCAGATTTGTAGAACAATCACAAGCACTTCTAATGATCATCATTACCTCTTTTTTGGCTTCTTTTTTGGGATCATAATCACTATCATTCCCATCCATTGGATGTGTTTCTTCTACATCATCATCACTGAGAAGAAACAAAAATTAGTACACTTAATTCCCTTTTTTTTTTTTTTCAGACAGCATTTCACTCTTATTGCCCAGGCTGGAGTGCAATGGCACGATATTGGCTCACTGCAACCTCTGCCTCCTGGGTTCAAGCGATTCTCTCACCTCAGTCTCCCAAGTAGCTGGGATTACAGGTGCCCACCACCACGCCTGGCTGATTTTTATATTTTTAGTAGAGACGGGGTTTCACCATGTTGGCTAGGCTGGTCTTAAACCTGACTTCAAGTGATCTGCCTGCCTCAGCCTCCCAAAGTGCTGGGATTACAGGCGTGAGCCACTGCACCCAACCAATTCTCTTCTTTTTATTGTATTCTAGTGCTCTTATCAAACTGTAATATATATATCTAAATAATTTTACTAAATATTATTTAACAGAATAAGAGTTGTACTTGGGAAGAGGAGCTTTTAATTCAGATTTCTGTAGTGTTCAGAAACATTTATCTCATTGGGTATACAGAATTCTTTTAGCAAACACTTCTAGCTCAAAAACAGAGACCCAGTGGGAAAGGGATTTAAAAAGAAATACCATTTGGGAAATGGGAACACAGACAAATTGATATAATACTTAAATTTCATTGGAGAATAAAGACAGACAAAAATGAAACAAAATGATTTTATACTATCAAAAGATTTAGCCTCAATAATAAGGGTTTCAGTTACTCAGGTAATTATAAAAAGACCTTTTTCATAGAACATATTCTTTAATATATTCTAAATATGTGTATTAAATATATCAATACTAAAAGGAAGCATTTGTGATTAAAATTAAAAGAGGTGAAAGAGCTCTTAATATTAAAGCTTCTAACCACTTGGCTCTTCTTGTCAGAGTAGAAACATAAATGTAAGAATAAGGAATATTTACAATGTGTTGTGACAACTTTTCTGCCTTAGGAAATGTAAGCAATCCAATGCAGTGTCCCTAACAATGTAACTATATGAAGGTAACCAACCTACCTGTCACCCTGATTATGTCTATTAGCTAGTTTACGAGCCTGGCGATCCATCAAACTTGTCCTAGAGCGAGTTTTTTTCCAAGAATAGTAATATTTTACAAGGCTTGCAATTGTCTTATCTGGAAGCTTAAAAAAAATCATGTTAATATCAGCAAATTTAATTCATAAACAAAATGAATAATTTTGATGATATTCTTTACTATTTAGTGAAGGCATAATTTAAAAATATTTCTTAATTCATAAAGAAATGAATTATAGAGCTAAAAAGTACTACTACAGTCAGTATCCCATATCAATTTAACTGACATTTCTGAATGAATATTCCTATTTGTTCTGGGAGAGGAGGGGAAGAGGTCACAAACTAATTTGGAGAGAATGTCCCCAGAAGTTCCCAGAGCAGCCATGTTAGTATTCAATATATGTAATTCACATAAAATAAAATTCTCTATTTTAAGTGTACATATTAGTGGTTTTGGTGAATTCACTAACTTGTACAATCACCACCTCTATCTAATTCCAGAATATTTTCATAATCTCAAAAAGAAATCCTGTACCCATTAGCAATCATTCCCTATTCTCCCCCTCCACCAGTCCCTGGCAACCACTAATCTACTTTCTGTCTCTATGGATTTGCCTATTCTGGACACTTTACATAAAGGGAATCATACAATATGTGACCTTTTGTGTCTTGCTTCTTTCATTTAGCAAGATGTTTTAAAGAAAAGCTATTCAATTCTTAACAAATTTTTTTGAATAACTTTGTTTTAAATCCAGGTCTTAAAATGGTAAATAATGCAAACAGGCTTTGGCCATCAAATGAAGTCTCTTGAGTATTAAAATGACTAATGATCATGCACTGATCTGTCAGAGTGACAAACAAGGATGCAACTTCCCCACCAAAAATGTTCTCTTTCATTATGGAAGACACCTAGATATATTTGCAAATATTATCTAATTTTCATCTACTCAGGTTAAAATCGTTTAATGCATGAACTTCTCGGATTTACATTATTTTGACACAATACTAAAAATGTAGGAACTAGAAATACAGAGCAGTTTCTCTCCATTAAAAAAAAAAAGGAAGAAAAAAAGCAGCACCATCTGGACAATATTGAAATAATATGTTTTCTGTTGTTGTTTTTTTTTTGAGACAGAGTCTCGCACTGTTGCCCAGGCTGGAATGCAGTGGCGCAATCTCGGTTCACTGCAACCTCTGCCTCCCAGGTTCAAGCTATTCTTCTGCCTCAGCCTCCCAAGCAGCTGGGGCTACAGGCGCATGCCACCACACCCGGCTAATTTTTTGTATTTTTAGTAGAGACGGGGTTTCACTGTGTTAGCCAGGATGGTCTCAATCTCCTGACCTCGTGATCTGCCCGCCTCGGCCTCCCAAAGTGCTGGATTACAGGCTTGAGCCACCGCGCCCGGCCTAATATGGGATTTTTAAAAAGGGGCTTCCATATCCAAAAACAGAAATTGGAAAAAATCCTCGTGTCAAAGAGTGAAACATTTAAAAATAAAGTTGAAATTATTTTTTTTCCTGGAACAATAAACATACGAAATAACTCTCATTACATGTATATTATTACATGTTATTTAAGTCAAAATAAAAGCTAATTTACTATAATGCAGTAGCACATAACTGTCATGTAAGAGTGGTTGCAGAAAATAGGATCGTATATAAATACACCTATTTACAAATAGTTTTTAAAATTAAATTGAAGAATGTTTTTGTATTTAATAATTAGGAAGTGTTCAATAGTAGCTTAAGATATCATTCACATATGAACCACAGTAAGATTAAAATTACCATACCATTTGCTGAATCCTGTGAAAGCTCTTTCCATGAAAACTAAAGGCTTGTTCAAATAGGACTTTGTCTTCCACTGTCCACTCATCCGGAAAGGGAGTGAAATTAGGGAGATCAGCAAGGGACTTCTCAATGTTATGTTTATGCCAGAACAACATGCCAAGTGCCTTTGAAGAGAAATCATTCCCCTTTGGTTTTAATGGACTTATGTTCCATCACACTTAAGAAAGTTAAACACAAATTAGATTAAAATCTTAAGTCTATGACTTCAACTGAAGATAGACTCACAGTTTGGGACTTTAAATCAGGGGCGCCCAGGTAGCAGACCTCATTTATTTATTTCTTTTAAATCAGGGCCTCAGAACAGTGAATGTTCTTACATACCATATTTGCTGTAGAATCTAGGAAAAACAGTGAGCTGAGGAGAGTGACTACAAAGCAGATTTGTAGGTTCATACCAAGAGTTTAACTCACATTTTAAAATTTGTCAATATGTAGGAAAAAATTTGCTAAAAGGAAAATTTCCAATAAATCCATACTTGAATGAAATGATCAGATGCCACAAAGCCAGAAATGCTCAGTTGGGGCTTAGTAGAGAGATATTTAAGTTTTAATCTTTTACAAGTGTATCACAGGCTAACCACGTCCAAGAAGTAAAAGAACCTCCACTGCAACTTTAACAATTTTTTTAACCACATTTACTTATTATCAGAACATATAAATAGAATTATTAGGAGGCATATAAATAACTTCAATGACTTGATTACCAAATCATAACAAAGACTGAAATGGACAATTTCCAAAAATTCCATAACTTCCCCTTCTATTTTTAGTAGGCCTTTCTCTTTATTATAAGGTATTAAGCATCATTTAGGGCACAAACTTTTATTTTCCAAGAGATATAGGAACTTTATAAATAGTGAGTTTGTCAATTTCTGTACTCTGATAACAGTCCTTTAAAATACACAGGAAAATGAACATATTAAGGTATAGTCCTATTTTAAAGGATTAACTTTCTCAAACATGAAACAGAAAGACAAGGCTTAAAAACAAAATAGGCAATCAAAGGCTTCAAAATCCACAAAAAAGTTAATTACCTTTAGATAGATATAGATAAAATAAACATCTCAATTTCACAAAAATATTCCTTTACCATGTAACTGGACTATAAAGTTAGCTCTTGATAACCCAGGTTACAGATAATTTACCTTTCTTACTTATCTTAAAACAAGTCTACCTATTTTACTATTAATTCTGATAAAGGTTGAAATAATACTTAGTTGAAATGAGATTTAAGATCTCTTTCATTTCATTATTCCATAATTTCCATTCCCTCATTACTAAGGGTAATGTACCATATATTTGTCTCTCTCTCTATATAGTATATTATATTATATATAATAGAGTGTATTACATAATAAACATCATATAAATACATTATAGTCTATTTAATATAACTTATCTCCATAACTATATGTATGTTATACTTACTAAATTCAATGACATTACTATATTTTGTATGCAGAAAAAGACCAATCTGTGGGTAGCCAATAGATCTAATTATAGTGTAAAATATTGAGATAATTTCTTGACTTTGTTACAATTTTTATTTGAAAAGACTTAACTCTACATACAGACATATATCATATATAGATATATCCTTTTAAAGTTACCTAACAAAAAAAGCCTTTTGTGATTTCATTCAAAATTTAAAAGTTTTAAATATTCCTTTAAATGTAAAGTTTAACTTTTAGATCCTGTAGAACATAAAGTCAAAAGAGAATTACCTGTATCATTAAAATTTTTTATAAATAAAAGATTTGTTTTAAAGTTCTATCTGTGTACATTTACTCCAAATTACACCAAAACCTTAACTTTTCATTTTGGTAAGCATTTGCCAGAGGAATACTGAAGGCTTCCAGAAACTTTCAGAACTCAAAGTAGAATAAGAAACAGATATATTGAAAGAAAAACATTTAAGCCCTTGAGATGAATAATGTTTATAAAAGCAAACTCCTTAATATTGAAAGGTCACTCTTTGCTAGGACTTTTGTGGTATCTATAGAATAGCTGGTCAAGCTTATGCACGTTGTTAGGACAGAAACTATCATGAGATAATCTAGATTTGGTAAATATTGGAACAAGCCTCACTACTGAAGTGTTTCTCTACATACCTGTTCCACATTGTAGCCATGCTTTTCCTTTGCAATTGCAATGTATTCATCCACTGCAATGAAATAATGTTATATAATTAATTATTCTCATTTACTTCATTTACCTAGGTCTACTTTTGTTCTTAACATAGCAAAGTAAAACAATTTATATTCCAGGGTAAAAAAATAGCCAAAGGCACCTCCCATGAATGCTACAAAAACAGACTTATAGCAAGATCAGATGCTCACCTGGTTTAAAATTTTATTTAGCATAACTTATCTCTACGACTACACGTTATACTTACTAAATTCAATGACATTACTATATTTTTGTATGCAAAAAAAGACCAATCTATAGGTAGCCAATAGATCTAACTATTGTATAAAATATTAAGATAATTTCTTTTCTAATAGTCTTTATTTGGAGACTTAGCTGTTTAAGACACTTTCACATATTTCGAGTTTATCCAAAGCCTTTACCATTCCATTTTTGATTGATGTATAAAGGATAGTTTATAGTTTTGCCAGCTATACATAATAATGACACATTTATGTATGCTTCAGTACTCTAAATTTTCTTCAGCTCTTCCTGCTTGTTACACAAAGCATGTTTGAGTATTCCACTTTCATTTATCTTCCATATGTAATTAAGCCAACAGAATTATTTAGATAAGCAGTTTCAATGATGATAAACTGGCTATTATTTCAAGGCCTCATTGCTGAGAAGTCTGACACATTCACCAGAACTCAGTTTTATGTGAACTCCATATAATCACTCTGCCTTGATTCTAATTAATTTATATATGTGTATGTATGTATAAACTAACTTTTTGGAAATATTTTTGAGAAGCAGTGGTTAAGAATCCTGATTCTGGAACAGCTAGTCTACCTGGGTTTGATTATTGGCTTATTGCTATTTTTTTTTACTTTGGCCAAGTAACTTTTGACCTTTCTGTACCTTAGTTTCCTCACTCTAAATAGTTGTTAAAAACAGTACCTTCCTCCTATGATTAAATGAGTTAATAAATGGAAAATGCCCAGAACAGCACCTGGTCCATTTTAAGAATTTTTTAAGTATTTGCTGTGATTATTAGTCAGTATAGTCTTAATATACGAATACGCTCTTATAATAATGCTATTAGAATAAAATTGTTAAATGTATGCTATCAAATCTCCCCCCAAAGGGTAAGCTTTTTGTATAGAAAACCCAAATATTATATTTTGTTTATAGCCCAAAGCACTTAAATACATGACAGGTCTAAATATATGAACAATACCAATTGACCTGGGGTTTCCAAACCTGGCTATGCATTACAATCAGTGTGGGAGCTTTTAAAAAGTAAGACATCCAGGATCCACCCTTGAAGCCTCTAACTTAATTGGTCTGAGAAAGAGACTAGACATAAGTACTTAAATAAAAAAATTCCCCAAGTGATTCCAATGCACACCCAGGGTTGAAAACCATCGCACTAGACCTTCATTTAAATATTCCACATGAACACTACACTACCAGGACACTCTGGCTGAATTTTGTTTTCCACTTTGCTAAGAAATGAACCATTGTATAAAACAGAACTAAGCCAGCAAAATTCAATGATACCCTGATGCTCAGTTTGTGAATGAAAACCTTTGTCTGTAATGAGGATTGAACCTGGGAAACCAATAGTCTCTTTCAGGTTCTCATTAAACAGTCTCAGGCCAGATGAATAATTTCATGTTTTCTGTTAGGAATGCTTCAATTCTAGATTACCAGCTAGACCTTTAGCTGGTGTTTTGTAGCTCTTAAATAGAAAGATTTATCAGGTAAGCAGAAACATACTCAGTTTTCAATTTTTAGCTCTATTGCACCAATAAGCATGATTCGACTTATTATTCATGATAGGATATCATTAATTTTCATGGGACTAAATAAATCAGACACCTTTAAGATGTTAGTAAATATTCTAAAAAGACAAGTTTATCTTACAGCTGCTAGAATTAACTGTTCAGTGTCGTTGTTGTTGTTGTTGTTATTTAATAAACTAAATGATAACTGAATGGAGGGGTGGGGATCTTAGTGTTGTTACCTGCACGTTTCCTATATCTGATGTGCCGCAAAGGATCAGGTCCGCTACATCACATTGAAGTCTAAAGCCACACCATGATTCAAGAAGTGCATGGTCAATGATCCAGAAGGTCTCCGTCCAGAAATGGAGAGCACAAAGATGACCTGATGGCTGCTGAAGTCAGTCCTTTCCCCTTTCCTCTTTAAAATGGTAATGATAGTGGGCTCTTTGAAGTTTGAAGGCATGTCTTTACCGCTCCATATACTGAGGAAAAGCCTGGGCAGATGTCTACATAGTAACTCCCTCCCCTGCTTGAGGATTTAAGCAGCAATGCCATCAGATCCTAGGTTTTCTCATTCTTCATGGGCCTGACACAAATTGGAATGATCAACCCACTATCTTCCAAAAGGAAAAACATTCTAATATAACAACCTCCATTAAAAAAAAATTAATAAAAAATAAAACAAAGACAAAACTGTTTTCTTATGAGAATCTATAAGACCCAAAAACAAATGTAAGTCATATTTTGAATTGGCTGATAAACTCCTGCTGACATTAACATTCAACTTCAGAAAACTTACATTTGGCATCTGGGATACTGTGATATGGAGACCATACAAGCATCCCTCCATTGTCTTTATCTGTGTACTTTGTAGCACCTGGGGGAAAAAGATAATTACTTTGAAAATGATGGATTTTATTTACACTGAAAATAAGTAGAAACAAAGTAAGCTGCCCAGGCACGGTGGCTCATGCCTGTAATCCCAGTACTTTGGGAGGCCGAGGCGGGCGGATCACAAGGTCAGGAGATCGAGACCATCCTGGCTAACATGGTGAAACCCCGTCTCTACTAAAACTACAAAAACAAAATTAGCCAGGCTGGTGGCGGGCACCTGTAGTCCCAGCTACCCGGGAGGCTGAGGCAAGAGAATGGCGTGAACCCAGAAGGCGGAGCTTGCAGTGAGCTGAGATGCGCCACTGCACTCCAGCCTGGGTGAAAGAGCGAGACTCCATCTCAAAAAAAAAAAAAAAAAAAAGTAAGCTTTATTTCTGTTTTAGTACAGTACCTGCAAAGGAGGACAAGTAAAGAAAATACAGGAAAACAGATTTACATTACATACAGTAAATATCTTGCTTATAAAAACTAAGGAAATTTTGCAAATGCCGGTTTATCCCTTTTAAACTAAAAAAGACTTTCTTCAGTACATTACATATCTCTACTTGACAGAAGGTAATAAATCTGATTTAAACTTCCATACGTTACTTAGAGATCATCATTAAAAATTCAAGACTTTTAAACAAGAGAATGCCTCAGGTATTTTTTTTTTTTTTTGCCCCATGTCTAAATGGGCCAAGATTGCTGTAATTTTTAAACACTTATGTCTGCTTTTTATTTAAATTTATTTCTTGCTAAGGGTCTGCCAGCTATTCACTTTTAAATTAAGTTTATTTATTACATCTTATATTTACAAAAGTTTGTGCTCTACATTAGAAGAAAAGTCAAGATAAAAAGATAAAAGGCTGGGTGTGGTAGCTCACGCCTGCAATCCCAGCACTTTGGGAGGCTAAGGCAGGCGGATCACCCGAGGTCAGGAGTTCAAGACTAGCCTGGCCTACATAGTGAAATCCCGTCTCTACTAAAAATACAAAAATTAGCCTGGTGTGGTGGCGTGCGCCTGTAATCCAGCTACTCAGGAGGCTGATGCAGGAGAATCGCTTGAACCCAGGAGGCGGAGGTTGCAGCGAGCCGAGGTCACACAGCTGCACTCCAGCCTGGGTAACAGAGCCAGGCTCTGTCTCAAAAAAAAAAAAAAAAAAAAAAAGTCAAGATAAAAAAGTTAACGCAATTTCTTCTTAATATAATCTGAAAGTCTACTTCTAACCTGGAAGAATAGTAACATTTTCTAATTTCTTTCTTTCTTTTTAAATATGTGAAGTCTTGCTATGCTGCCTAGGCTGGTTTTGAAGTACTGGCCTCGAGCAATCCTACTGCCTCAGCCTCCCACAGCTGCACACCACCACACCTAGCCTCTAATTTATTTCTAATATTTTATAGCCTAGAAAGTCAGAAAAATCAAGCCCTATTAAAACTTCATATAAATTAAGAATCAACAGCATGAATGAAGGCCTGAGACAGCTATGCCAGAGCCAAGTTACATGCCTGTGGATTCTATTATTTTAATCATTCAGTGATATTTTTCTGGTCTACCTAATTCTTAGTTGCATTTAATTCATTAAAACTACCAACAAATGAAGCATTGCTGCCACTTTTTTTTTTTTTGAGATGAAGTTTCACTCTTGTTGCCCAGGCTGGAGTGCAATGGCGTGATCTCAGCTCACTGCAACCTCTGCCTCCCAGGTTCAAGCGATTCTCCTGCCTCAGCCTCCTAAGTAGCTGGGATTACAGGCATGCACCACCACACCCAGCTAATTTTTGTTATTTTTAGTAGAGACAGGGTTTCATCATGTTGGCCAGGCTGGTCTTGAACTCCTGACCTCGTGATCCGCCGGCCTCGGCCTCCCAAAGTGCTGGGATTACAGGAACGCGCCACCATGCTTGGCTAACTTTGTATTTTTAGTAGAGACAAGGTTTCTCCACGTTGGTCAGGCTAGTCTCGAACTCCCAACCTCAGATGATCCACCCGCCTCGGCCTCCCAAAGTGCTGGGATGACAAGTGTTAGCCACTGCACCCGGCTCATAAATGACTTTTATGTGGTACTGATAATTACCATTAATAGCCAGAATTCCAAAATTACTGACATATTAAAATAATTCCGAGGTTAAAACTGTAATCCTTTATAAAGTTATAAGATACTTGGAATGAAGAACATGCATTTCTAGGGGTCAGAGAACTACTATTATAATCTCCAGCTAGAGAAGTTATCTATCAGGCAATAATATAATATCATTAAATATTTTTATTTTTAGAGAAGCATCATATATCATTACTGATCAACAAATTTTAGTTAAAAAATCACACATTGCTATAAAATATAAATTTATCTTAAAATTCTAAGTATAAGGAAAATTAAGAAGAAAAGAGAACTGAAAGAAGAAACACTACCAAAGTATTCGAAAGCCTTTTGTATTTTGTCATATCTTTAATAAAAGAGGACACAAACGCATGAGCTGAGAATTTAGGAAAATGCCAAATTAAGGTTCATTATGTAAAATTTATATTCAATGAAAATAAACTGGCCAGGCCCTGTGGCTCAAGCCTGTAATCCCAGCACTTTGAGAGGCCGAGGCGGGCGGATCACCTGAGGTCGGGAGTTCGAGACCAGCCTGACCAACATGGAGAAACCTCATCTCTGTTAAATATACAACAATTAGCCGGGTGTGGTGGCGCATGCCTGTAATCCCAGCTACTCGAGAGGCTGAGGCAGGATAATCACTTGAACCCGGGAGGCGGAGGTTGTGGTGAGCCGAGATCGCACCATTGTACTCCAGCCTGGGCAACAAGAGCAAAACTCCATCTCAAAAAAAAAAAAGAAAGAAAAGAAACTTTGATATATCTTTTTAAAACTTCAATATTAAGATACATATTTAAGTTTTAACGCTGTAAAATAAAAATACAAACACAAAATAGCCAACCCACTCAATGGTAATAAAACAAAAATCCTATTTAAGTTGGTCAGAAGCCTTTACTTAATTCATAAAATCTAATGTTATATAAAGTGAATATCCTAAACTTCAATCCTTTAACATGGAACTGATTATTCTGCACAATGGTCATGACAATAAGATCATTTAAATCCTACTTAATAGAACATGAAATGCAACAAAGAAAGTTTTCCATTAAGTCTCAAGTCTTAACGGCATATCATGCTAAATATTTAAACATAATTTCCTTGCATCTCATTCTTGCCTTACAGAAAGTCTGAATTAAAATATCTTCATTAAATGTCCCTTCTCAAACAGATATTAAACTTTTTTTAAATTTTTCCCCATAAAAAGTAACAGCTACAGGCTGGGTGCAGTGGCTCTTACCTATAATCCCAGCACTTTGGGAGGCCAAGGATGGCAGATGGCTTGAGCCCCGGAGTTTGAGACCAGCCTGGGAAACATAGCGAGACCTTTTCTCTACTAAAAACATAAAAAATTAGCTGGATGTGGTCGTGTGCACCTGTAGTCCCAACTACTCAAGAGGCTGAGGTGGGAGGATCACTTGAGCCCAGGAGTTCAAGGCTGCAGTGAGCCATGACCACACTACTGCACTCCAGCCTGGGCAACAGAGCAAGACCCTGTCTCAATAAATAAATAAATAAATAAGTTTCCAAAAAATTATTAGCATTGTAATTAAGGGCCCCATCTGACAGAAACTGGTATCCAAGTTGTGGGAACTAACAGCTCTTCCAATATCGGTGAGCAGGTAGAGGATAGACGAGCAGCATACATAGAGCAATCCCGTCTGATAGCAGAGAATGCCTAATTAAGCATTTCACAATTTTCCTTCCCTAACTCTGAACTGGACTCTACTGTTTTCAATTACATATGTGTCAACTAGGCCCAAGAGATGACTGATACAGGAAGTAAGGGATATTTCAGTGCAATGGTTAAGAGTATGAACTACAGAGCCCAACTCCCAGAGTCTGAATACCAGCTCTGCTACTTGGTAGCTGTGTCACCTTGGATAAATCTATTTAATCTGTCTGTGCCTCAGTTTTCCTTCTCTCTAAAAATATGGATGATTAAAGTACCTACCTGGCAGAGTTGCTCAAAAATTAAATGAATTAATGTAAGTACGTGGCATATGGTAAGCATTACCTAAGACTTAATTATTATTACTAGTATATGCTTATTCAAGACAGTTCTTTAAGTTCCTTCCTTCTTTATCCTAAAAAGGCTTCTTCTCACCTTATCAACTACAAAATAAATGAATAAATCCTCGAGGGGCTATATCTGAAAAATGGTTGATGTCCTCTCTCACCAACCCCTTGAAAATGAAATTGAATAGCTGTAATGACCCGTATGTTTTTCTCACAATTCAGACGTGATTCCTTTCCTATAAAATAGGAGAAAGTAACATGTGCTATTAAAAATAATTTATCTACCTCTTGGGATGCTTTGTGTCCAATAAGTTTTACCTTTTTCATTATAAAAGTCAGAATGAACTAAAACATTGAATAGACATTAACCCCATGTTTATTTTAACAGTAACAATATTTAAGATTATACCTCAAAACTGTCTGATATTTAGAAACAGTACTGAGACTCAAACCTGAGTCACCAACAAAACAACCATGCCTTAGAAGTACCTTATCTTCTGAATAGATTAAAAAACAAACCAAAATCTGGATAGCAAGCTACCATAATTTTAAAAGACTATAGTGGCGTTATCAGTTCTGAAAATGAAATTGTTGAACAATCAGTTGTCTTCAGTTTTAGATAAAAACATTTAAAGGTTAATCCCTTTGAAATTATTAGATCTTTTAACTGGAGTCTTACATTTATTAGACTACTGGAGAAAACCAACAACTAGGAAAGGAAAATATAATTCGATAAACTAGGATTTCTACATCAATAAAAATAAAAATCTAGACATTAAAAATAAGGACTTTGACAAAGATCATGGAACAAATATACTATATAAAGAACTTAAATATTGAGAATATTAAGCTGTACTAAATATATTTTAACATTTTACTATTTATATATACTAGGTTCTAAATTATATACTTAATATGTACCAACTTCGAACTTGGGTAAACAAAGACTTTCCCAGGGTACATGAGCATGAGAAAGTTTTAAAAGAATCAATTTTCAGAACTTCAACTTCCCTATTTTCTCTTTCCCAAGACAATTTGCCTGAAAACTCACCTGTGGTCAAATGATAAGGGGTTAGATTCATTCTACTTCCATCATCTCTCTTCACAAATACCCTTCTCTCACTTAAAAAAAAAAAAGGGCACCATCTCTCATGTATTCCAAATCTTACAAGAGTACACAGCCCAAAATTTTAAACCCTCCAGGGTTTCAAACAGGGTGTCAGGAAAACCCTCCTTTACTCAAGGCACCATAACTACTAGAGTTTTAATCAATTATGCACTAATTGTAATAACTCAAGCCAGAAGAGATTTAACACTCAGAACCTTACTCACAGGTGATCAATAAAGCACTTTTATTTTATTTTATTTATTTATTTATTAGAGACAGAGTCTCGCTCTGTCGCCCAGGCTGGAGTGCAATGGTGCAATCTCGGCTCACTCCAACCTCCGCCTCCCAGGTTCAAGCAATTCTCCTGCCTCAGCCTCCCAAGTAGCTGGGATTACAGGTGCCCACCACCACGCCCAGCTGATTTTTTGTATTTTTAGTAGAGATGGGGTTTTGCCACGTTGGCCAGGCTGGTCTTGAACTCCTGACCTCAAGGGATCCATCTGCCTTGGCTTCCCAAAGTGCCAGGATTACAGGCGTGAGCCACTGCGCCGGGCCCAATAAAGCACTTTAAAGCACAAAAAAAATTATATACGATAAAATTCTGTGGAGAAAATGCATGGAAATGACTTCAAAGACAAAAAGGAACAACGTAAACTTTGAGAATGTTAGAAGCTTGTCTACATATTTTACAAAATAGTACTATCACATCACTGTAGTATTTATATTTAATTGGATACATTTAAAATACAGATAAAGACTTTATTATCAAAGTGTTAATATTTTCAATACACTACAGATTATATTTTTCAACTATTTAAACTCAGTGATAAATAACAGACGTCGACTAAAAATACGTGAATCTTTTTTCAAAATTATTTCATGGATCTGTAAGTAAAATATTTTGAAAACCACTACTTTATACACATTAATTTTCACTTAATCTTGTGATATACTTAACATCATCAACCTTTTACAAACGAGAAAACTAAGGCCTAGAAAAGTCAGGTAGTTCATCCAAGGTTATTATGCCATATTAGATTAAAGGCATATGATAAAAAATTAGGCTCTACACACAAAAATTGTTCCTCATGATGTAAGTACAGTTAGTAGGCACTAAATAAAAGTTGGGAAGATCTAGTGAACAACAGAAAGAAAATAATCAGAAATCTAGTTAGTAAAGACATTATTATCAATGGTTCCATAATTAAGGTAAACTGTTCCTAATCTCTTAACTTCAGTAATTCCAATATAAATCTCAATTCTTCTCATATTTCCTAAAATAATCACTTTAATAATTTTTTTTTGAGACCAAGTCTCATTTTGTCACCCAGGGTATAGTACAGTGGCGCCATCATAGCTTACTGCAGCCTCAACTTCCTGGACTCAAGTGATCTCCCACCTCAGTCTTCTAAGTAGCTGGAAGTACAGATGTGGTATGCCACAACACTTGGCTAATTTTTGAGTTTTTTGTAGAGACGGGGTCCCACTATGTTGCCCAGGCTGGTCTCAAACTCCTGGGCTCAAGTGATCCTCTCACCTCAGCCTCCCAAAGAGCTGGGATTATACCCATGAGCTATGGCCCCTGGCCAATTCATCCTTTACCTGCTTAACTTTATCATCATCACTAACACCTTTTCCAATAAAATTAGTCTCCATAAAAAATCCTCTTAATTTTTCTACATTCTACATAGCAGATTTCACAGTCTCAGCACCCAAGGAATTTTTCTTCCGAATGACTTCTAGAGCTATGAGTCAACAATCTCCATAAAGATGGATTGAGTGGTTTAGGAGACAAAGATAATGAGAAAGAGAAGAGAGAGGAGCTATTTCTCAATTTCCATAACTAATAAATATCTTTTTGGCAGGGTGTGGTGGCTCAATCGTGTAATCCCAACACTTTGGGAGGCCAAGGCACGCAGTTGACCTGAGACCAGGAGTTCAAGACTAGCCCAGCCAACATGGTGAAACCTTTTCTCTACAAAAATACAAAAAACAAAATTAGCCGGGCATGGTGGCATGTGCCTGTAGTCCCAGCTACTTGGGAGGCTGAGGCAGAATTGCTTGAACCCGGGAGGTGGAGGTTGCAGTGCGCCAAGATCGTACCACTGCACTCCAGCCTGGGGGACAGAGCAAGACTCTGCCTAAAAAAACAAACAAAAAAAAAACAAAAAAAACTTTTCATCTATTATTTTTCCCAAGGTAATGTGTTTATATTCTCATCTAATTATACTGATGTGAAAAACTTCACACAACAGCACAACACTTATAAATAAGAATAAAATAGATCAGCAGTATAATGTTGAATGGCAGAGGCCCAGTATTTCTTGCAAAAAATGCCCAATAACTGATAATCTACATTTGATTGATAAGATTAGCTTTTACCAGATAAGAAAAGCCCTCCTAAGTTTAAATGGTAGCTACTTTTAATTGTGTCCTTAGGTTTGGTATGCTTCTGGAGAAGACTATTAAGCAGAAAATGAGTAAGTGAACTCACAGAAAGTGATGTTTATCCTTATTCTAATAATAAAATTCAATTACAGTCTGAGTAAATAAATTGAAAATATGACTTTAATGACTTTAAAAATAGTAACATTTCAGCGATTTTTTTCCTCCTCAAATATTCTATTTAGGTTTCAAAATAGGCAAAATATTATCGTCAATTAAGTTGGCTAACAGTGGCCATGTAAAATCACATTAATATTATTCTGTTTAATTGATTATTCTCAAAATTTTGAAATTTGTTCCAGTGTTTAGTTTATCCCGAAACAAGATGCTTTCCAATGATCAGATCAATGCTTTCCAATGTAATGCTATGGCATGTGCAAGTTTGTTCCAGCATTAAGTCTGGCTCTTAAACACAAGACCCCTAATCAAACTGCATATAGTTGTCTATGAAATAAATATTGACTCAGAAATCTACCCATTGGGGCAAAAAGATAGGTATGTTTATTAACTTAAGAAATAATTGTAGCTGCTGAGGTATAATTTGGAAATAACTATCACTACCAAAAAAAAACACAGACTCCCAATAAAAGCTCCAAATCAGAAAGGCATGAATATATCCAGAATAATTCTTCATAATTACAAATTTTAATGTTTATAGAATAACTGCCATATGCCCATCATTTAATCCTGGCAAGAATTCCATTAGTTTTTATAGGCTGGGCGCGGTGGCTCATACCTGTAATCCCAGCACTTTGGGAGGTCGAGGCAGCAGATCACGAGGTCAGGAGTTCGAGAGCAGCCTGGCCAACACAGTGAAACCCCATCTCTACTAAAAATACAAAAATTAGCCGAGCATGGTGGCATGTGCCTGTAGTCCCAGCTACTCAGGAGGCTGAGACAGAACAATCGCTTGAACCCGAGAGGCAGAGGTTGCAGTGAGCCGAGATCACGCCACTGCACTCCAGCCTGGGCGACAGAGTGAGACTTCATCTCAAAAAAAAAAAAAATTTTTTTATAGCTAGGAATACTGAGGCTCAGGGAAAGCCTGTGGCTTGCTCAGACCACAAAAAGAAGAGTTGGGAGTTAGGAATTGAATTCAGTTTTTTTTTTTTTTTTTTGAGACGGAGTCTCACTCTGTCGCCCAGGCTGGAGTGCAATGGCGTGATCTCGGCTCACTGCAACCTCCGCCTCCTGGGTTCAAGCAATGATTCTCCTGCCTCAGCCTCCCAAGTAGCTGGGTTTACAGGTGCGTGCCACCATGC
This sequence comes from Pongo pygmaeus, assembly GCF_028885625.2. NCBI lineage: Eukaryota > Metazoa > Chordata > Mammalia > Primates > Hominidae > Pongo > Pongo pygmaeus. Next base: position 38,149,858 of record NC_072373.2, read on the forward strand.
TCGGCTAATTTTTTGTATTTTTAGTAGAGACGGGGTTTCACCGTGTTAGCCAGGATGGTCTTGATCTCCGGACCTCGTGATCCACCCGCCTCAGCCTCCCAAAGTGCTGGGATTACAGGCGTGAGCCACCGCGCCTGGCCTGAATTCAGTCTCTTAAAGCCAAAATGTGCTCTTTCCAAATGTCAAGTAAATCCAAAGGGAGCAGAGTGGTGTGAAAGTGCCATTCACCTACTAGCAACATCAATAAAGAAAATTAGTTTCATAAAACATTGAAAATTATTTGAAGCCCATCAGTATACACACTGATAGTCTTTGAATAAAATGTATTCCCAGCCAGTCATTTAGAAGACAACCCAAATTTAGTGAATACTCTTGCATCATTGTTTTCACCTATTAAAAATGAGACTGTCCAGACTCATTACTTTTCATCCTCCTCACTTGGGACAGGAGGAAGAGCTGCTATCTGAAATCCAAATGGTTGGTAAATATCATTTTGCATTGTCTTAATGGGGAGAGGAGGAACAAAAAAATACGCCTCTGTATCCTAACAATTAAACAGTTTCTCCCCAAGAAAATACAAGTAAGCTCTTTAATATCTAACATAGAAATCCAAGGTCAGACACAAACGCAATATATGGGCACTGGGCAAAAACTGACAAACTGTAAGGAGGAAAAAAAAAGATGGGCCCCTTTCAAAGTCGGTCCAAAGCCTTAACTGAGAAGGGTCTCGGGCAGGGTGGGGAAAAGGAAATGCGCTCCACTCCGAGAGGCTCTAACAAGGGTGCCTCCATATGCGGAACTCTCGCCCAATCCCTGCACAGGCTGAAATCTCGTGACCGCCGGGGAGCCTGTTTGGAGAAAAGTAGACAGGGAGCCCGCAAGCTGGGTTGGCAGAGGACGCTGGAACCTGGCTGCTCGGGGAGAAAATGTCTCCTTGGCAGATGCAGCCACTGTCCTGTGGTCTAACTTCCCAGGGCTGGCTGGCGAGCGAGGTGTGCCTGCCGCTGGCGTCTCCCCCACCCCCTTCCCCCACCCTTTTCTCTCCGCGGCTCCTGCACTCCACAGAGCTGCCGCGACCAAAGCTACACCACCTAGCCAAAAAGAAAGAAAAGAGACAATCCCGGCTGCGCACAGGTCGGCAGGGCTCGCCCTTGGCTTCCCCGGTCGGCGACAGCCGCCCTGGCCTCTGCCGCCCGCCCGACAGAACGCGGCCCTCGGCGCCGGGGCGAGCGAGGTGGCAATTGACATTTGCACGGTTCGTCCATACAGTCCGCACGCCTGCTCCTCCAGCCCACGGCCTCGGACCCTGGACTCCGCCAAGGGCCGTCTCCCTCTGCTCACCCTGACCCTGCTCCAGGCTCAAGGGTTAGGAAGGCGATGCCACCAGCGGGCAAGTGGCCTCCGAAGGGAACCATGTTAACCTTGCAGTGCACACATCTGCCCACACGCCCAGTGTCACAGCCCGGCCAAGCCTGACAGCCTCCCCGCCACGGATGCCTGCCCAGCCCAACCCCGCATCCCCTCCCGGCCCCATGCCCGGACCCCTAGCCCGTCCACCCCAAACCAAGCCCAGGAAAGGGGAGATGAGATTTTGCTTAAGCAAATATATCTACCTGGATCAAATTCAGGGATCCGAGCTTGGTATTCGGCTCCGACTCTCATCCCAACATCTGCAAAGCAATGCCAAAAAATATATATAAAAAATAAAAAAGAAGAAAAGAAAGAAAAATGAAGAGACACTTAATAAAAAATAAAAATCGCTAGATGCAGGAAAGGAGCGGCGGGTGGATGGGAAGATATTAACTCGGGGCACTCCGGGAGATGGCAGCGGATGGGGGGCGGGGAGCGGGGGGGGGGGCAAGGGCGGAGGATTGGTCGAGGGCGGAGGGACGGGGGTCGCGGGGGTGCTGCTGCACTGCACCGGGAGTTCGAGGCTACCGCAGCGCCCGGGCTCTGAGGGGAGGGAGGGCGGGAGAGCGGCGAGGGGAGGGGGCTGGGGGAGGGGAAGAGGGAGGGGGGCAGGCGGGCTGGCGGGGAGGAGTTCGAGGCTACCACCGTGCTCGTCGTCGCTGCTGCAGCCGCTCTCGGGCTCTGAGTAGTGCAGCCCGCCGTTGGTGGACGAGGCGCCGCTGCCGCCGCCGCCTGCCGGGCTCTTGGCGCTGCCGTTGGCCGATCGGTTCTTCCCCAGTAACTCAGGCCCTTTCTCCATCATGCCGGGCATGGTAGAATAGGGGAGGGGGAAAGGTGAGGGGAAGAGGTAGGCGTCAGGGTGAAGGGGGAGATGGCTTAGAGCGCGGGCGGGAGGGAAAGGAGGAGGAGGAGGAGACGGCGGCGGCGGAGGAGGAGGAGGCTGTTAATATGGAGCCGCCATAACCGCCCCGCTCCGGCAGTAGCGCAGTCGCCTCACAACAACCCGCCCCGGCCCCGCCTCTCTCCCCTCCTCTCTCCGCCGCCGCCCGCCCCGCGCAGTCCCGGGCGCCCCTCGGCCGCGCCGCGCTCTACGCCGCCGCCGGTATCACTCCGCCCCGCAGGGAGGTTCCGGCCGCCTGGGGGGAGGGGAAGGGGGGAGGGGCGGGGAAACCCCGCTCGCAGGCAGCCGGGCCACCCCAACCGAGCGCTAATAAAATCGCCATCGAGGCGTGGACGCCGCTCGGGCTTTCTTCCTAGGGGGCGCTCCGGAGCGCGGGCGGGAGGTGCACACGAGGGAGCGGGACTCTTTGCCCTCTCTGGGCGGAAGGAACGCGGTCATCTTGAGAAAGGACCGGCGCGACCCGACTGGGCGACCGGGGGGAGCGGCCCCCCTCTGCGGACCGTGCTGCAGGCACGGGCCGGAGCGCGGCCTTCCTCAGATGTCTGGACCCGCAGGCTGCTCAGTTTCCCGGTGTCCGCTGGCAGCCTCGAGCTGGGGGCGCGCTCTGGCCCGCGGTGCAGTCGCGCAGTATAGCCGGATGGCCTTGGGGCTCTGAGGTCCAACCGGCGAAAGAAGTAGACTCGGCCCTAACCATCTCAACGCTACAATTTTTGTTTCTGGATCTCTGAAGTGGGGCCCAATTCCCGAGAGAGAGTCTGGGGATGACGGGATGAGTTTCCGGGGCTGAGCGATGCAACTGTTTTTTGCTGAAGCCCCTCTCCCCGATCTTAACCCTACTGTCTTATTCTTACCATCTTTCTTTCCTTTTTTTTTCTTTTCTGTTTTAATAGCTGGGGAGTGAGTGCTGTGGAGTGGGGAAATAAGATGAACATGAGACCTGGCCCAGTAGACGCGTTTTTAGTTCTCGCTGAGCTGCGGTCTCCGCTTGGAGCGCTGGGGGAGAGGGCGGAGTCCCCCGGCAGAGGTGAAGCGAGAGCTGCTTTCTGGCAGCGTTTCCAGCCTGGAAGGAGTTGTGCTCTGTAATGCTTTTCTGAATTGCATTCGGCGAAAGGAGTAGGAAACTGCGTTTATTCCTTCACCACATTTGAGGGCATCTGCTGCGTGCCAGGCTGCCTGGCATTGGGGGCTGTTTATGATTTTCTTTTCCTCTTTTTCTCATTCCTTCCCCCCCACTCACGAATAAGTAGAAATAAGTGAGGATTTAACTGTGAGCCTCTAGTATGCAGATGTATGCTGAGCGGTATTGGGGTTCAGCAGATACCCTCCAAACACTTGAAAATATTGTCTTGTAATAATTCTGTTGTGGGTCAATCCAGAGTGGATCAAACCAGAAATGAACATCTCTGGCCAGAGCAAACCTTACTGAGAGAAATAATATATCTAACTCAGGAGTTGAGCCAAGAAAACCCTGGGAAGTAAATATTTCTGAAGTGAAAAGTCTCCTGTGTGTGTACAGAACTATCTGGTTCTAGTAGTAGAGTTAGTCTCATCTCTCTATTAAAGCTTAATGTGATTCCATTAAATATTTGAATCATAAAACTGGACCTTTTATTCTGTTCCTTTTCTCAATAAATGCAGTTCTGAATATTATTTTAATTCCCGTATAGTTTTCCTACAAGGAGAGACTGCCCTGGCCAAATGAAATGAGTAGCCATTTTCCTTGACAATCGTTATTTTTCATTACAAATTAATGCACTGGTATGTTGGTCTTTATGCAGCAGTTTCTAATGAACATGATTCAGCTTCTTTGGTCCTGTAACACAAAAGCTAGACCCTGTCAAATGCTCCTCACTCTGAGGCCTCTGAGCCAGCCGGCTTTCTAACACCCAACGTTGTGGCACCCCATGCAGTTTCCTGCAGAAGGGAATGTGCATATAGATCAGGAACCAAAACATTGGAAAGATTTAGGGACCTTTGTAACTTCTGTTTATTAGTAAAACCAGTAAAGTGAGAAGATTCCATTCCAGCACAGTACAAAAGGGCAGACGCAGAGAAGACTGCATTCCACGGTTAGGAAAAGAACCTGGGCGAGGGGAAAGTATGGCATTTTTTAAAAAGGAAAGTATAATAGGTTTCTGTTTTGTTCCTGAAGAAAAGGAAAGCACCTGAAGCTGGCCTGGTTCTGAATAATAATGGACCTTAAAATGTTTCCCAATAGCTAACAAGGACTAATACACAAAGAGAAAAGGTCTAAGGCGAAATCTTGGAAATGCCTGACTGTAATGGGTTAGAAGAGGAAAAGAAGAAGCTGGACAGGAAAGAATGCTTTAGAATGGCTTGATAGGCCAGGCACGGTGGCTCACGCTTGTAATCCTGGCACTTTGGGAGGCCGAGGTAGGCGAATCCTGAGGTCAGGAGATCGGGACCATCCTGGCCAACATGGTGAAACCCCGTCTCTACTAAAAATACAATAATTAGCTGGATGTGGTGGCAGGCTCCTGTAATCCCAGCTACTCAGAAGGCTGAGGCAGGAGAATCGTTTGAACCTGGGAGGCAGAGATTGCAGTGAGCCAAGATCATGCCACTGCACTCCAGCCTGGTGACAGCGAGACTCTGTCTCAAAAAACTAAAAAAAAAAAAGAATGGGTTAATAAACAGTGTCCACTAATGCAGAATCATGAGAAGGGCTTAAGAAAAGGCCTTTGGATTTAACTAGAAGGCTGTTGTTTATGTTTTTGGCTGGTGTTTTTACTGTATTTTTGAAAGTTTTACTAGGCGCATATTTTAAATTTGGAACAGAATACTTTCTCATAGTTATAAAGTCAAAAGATAGGATGTACTTCAGTATTGTACTACAGATTCCAGCAATGCATAAAGGCAAGGAAAAATGTATAAGGATTGGAAAGAAATACATAAACCTGTTATCTAGAGAAAGCATGATAGTCTATCATTTTATGCGTAAAATTACAATAATCTACACACTTAGTATTAAGTGATTTTAAGCAAGTTGCTGGATACAGTTAGCTATAAAAATCAATTATATTTTTATGTGCTAGCGTTAAACAATTAGAAAATTAGTTTTGGCCAGGCATGGTGGCTCATGCCTGTAATCCCACCACTTTGGGAGGCTGAGGCAGGTGTATCACCTGAGATCAGAAGTTCAAGACCAGCCTGGCCTACATGGTAAAACCCTGTCTCTACTAAAAATACAAAAATTAGCCAGGCGTGGTGGTGGGTGCCTGTAATCCTAGCTACTTAGGAGGCTGAGGCAGGAGAATCACTTGAACCTGAGAGGCAGAGGTTGCAGTGAACTGAGATTATGCTGTTGCATTCCAGCCTGGGCAACAAGAGTGAAACTCTGTCTCTAAATAAATAAAATAAAATTAGCCAGGCATGGTGGACACGCCTATAATCCCAGTTACTTCGGAGGCTGAGGCAGGAGAATCGCTTGAACCTGGGAGGCAGAGTTCACGGTGAGCCGAGATCACGCCACTGCACTCCAGCCTGGGAAACAGAGTAAGACTCCATCTCAAAAAAAAAAAAAGAAAATGAATTTTTAAAAAATGATATACAAATGCATCAACAATTTCAAATATCTAGTGTTTGAGTTTCCTATGGCCATTGTAACAAATTACCTCAAACTCTGTGGTTTAAAACAAACTTATGGCCAGGCATGGTGGCTCACACCTGTAATCCCAGCACTTTGGGAGGCTAAGGTGAGCAGATTACCAGGTCAGGAAATGGAGACCATCCTGGCCAACGTGGTGAAACCCCATCTCTACTGAAAATACAAAAATTAGTTAGACATGGTGGCATGTGTCTCTAGTCCCAGCTACTCAGGAGGCTGAGGCAGGAGAATCCTTTGAACCTGGGAGGCAGAGGTTGCAAAGAGCTGAGATGGCCCCACTGCACTCCAGCCTAGGTGACAGAGCGAGACTCCGTCTCAAAAAAAAAACAAAAAAAACAAAAAAACAGCGTATTCTTTCAGTTCTGGAGGCCAGAAGTCTGAAGTCAGGGTGTCAACAGAGATGTGCTCCCTCCAGAGGCTCTGAGTAAGAATCTGTTCCTTGCTTTTTCCAGTTTCTGATGTCTGCTGACATTTCTTGGCTTGAAGCCACATCACTCCAGCCTCTACCTCTCTTATATAAGGACAATGTGATGATATTTAGGACCCACCTGGATAATCCAAGATCATCTCCTTGTCTCAAGATCGTTACCCTAATCACATCTGCAAAGACCCTTTTTTCAGATAAGGTAACACTTACAGGTTCCAAGGATTAACAAATCATGTCTTTGGGGATGTGATTCAGCCCACTACTTTTAGGAATACATCTTATGAAAGATGTGTAAGAATGCTATACTGAAAATTATATTATTGAGAAAAATTAAAGACCCAAATGAATGGCTGCACTCATGGATTGGAAGACTAGATATTCTTTTTTTTTTCTTTTTTTTGAGACTGAGTCTTGCTCTGTCACCCAGGCTGGAGTGCAGTGGCATGATCTCAGCTCACTGCAACCTCTGCCTCCTGGGTTCAAGCAATTCTCCTGCCTCAGCCTCCTGAGTAGCTGGGATTACAGGCATGCGCCACCACGCACGGCTAATTTTTGTCCTGTTAGTAGAAGTGGTTTTTTTTTTTTTTTTTTTTTTTTTTGGGACAGAGTGTTGCTCTGTCACCGAGGCTGGAGTGCAGTGGCACAATCTTGGCTTACTGCAACCTCCGCCTCCTGGGTTCAAGTGAGTCTCCTGCCTCAGCCTCCCAAGTAGCTGGGATTACAGGTGCCTGCCATCATGCCCGGCTAATTTTTGTATTTTTAGTAGAGACAGGGTTTCACCATGTTGGCCAGGCTGGTGTCGAACTCCTGACCTCAAGTGATCCACCCGCCTCGGCCTCCCAAAGTGCTGGGATTACAGGTGTGTGCCATCATACCCAGCCTAGAGATGGGATTTCACCATGTTGGTCAGGCTGGTCTCGAACTCCTGACCTTATGATCCACCTGCTTCGGCCTCTCAAAGTGCTGGGATTACAGGCATGAGCCACCGCGCCCGGCCTGGAAGACTAGATATTCTAAAGATACTGTTCTACCTAAATTGATTTAGTAGATTTAGGCTAATCTCTACTAGAATACCAGCAGGGTGTGTGTGTGTGTGTGTGTGTGTGTGTGTGTGTGTGTGTGTGTGTATTAAATTGCAAGCTGATTCCAAAATTTATATGGAAATTGGGAAGGTCAAGAACAACCAAGACAATCTAGAAAAAAGAACAAAGTTGGAGGATTTATACCACCAGATATTACTGCTAAAGCATCTATAAAAATTATTGTGGTACTGGCGTAGGATAGAAAATAGAAAAATGGATCTGAATAGAGTTCCCAAACAGATGCTTATGTGAACATTTTATTTATGCAAAGGTGACACTGTAGTAATGTGGAGAAAAATTGACATGTCAATAAGTAATGCTGGGGCAATGCATATCATGGGGAAAGAAAGTAACCTTGATGCCTATGCATACTGAAAAAAAAATCAAAATACGTTGTGGACCTCAATGTAAAAGGTAAAACAATAACACTTTTATAATTTCAGGTGGTCAAACACTTCTTAAACAGGATAGAGAAAGCACTGTTTATGCCAGTCGTGGTGGCTCACACCAGTAATCCCAGCACTTTGGGAGGCCGAGGCGGGTGGGATCACGAGGTCAGGAGATTCAGACCATCCTGGCCAACATAGTGAAACCCTGTCTTTACTAAAAATACAAAAATTAGCTGGGTATGGTGGCATGCACCTGTAGTCCCAGCTCCTCAGGAGGCTGAGGCAGGAGAATCGCTTAAACCCAGGTGGTGAAGGTTGCAGTGAGCTGAGACCACGCCACTGCACTCCAGCCTGGGTGACAGAGCAAGACTCCATCTAAAAAAAAAAGCACTATTTATAAAGGAAAATATGAGCATTCCAGATACAGAAAATAGTATGGGAAAGGCAAAGAATATTGAATTAAGATGTTATGTCAGAGAACTAAAAATGGTTTTGTATTCCTAGAACATGAAGTGAACTCAGAGTTAGGCAAGTTCTGAATCACATTAAGCCTTTTATAGCATTCAAAAGGGTTAGGCAATTTACAGATAATGAAACAGGATCAGAGAGATCTAAGCAGGAGATTGGGTCCAATTGGTATTTTAGATGGAATAGAATTTGTACTCCCCCCTCAAAAAAAGGACACTATTGAAGTAATCAAGAAATGATGAGGCTTAAATTACAGTAGTGGTAGCAAGGCTAGAGGCAGGGACAGATAGAAATATTTAGTAGCTAAAATTACCAAAATCTGGGGACCAACTGAATATAGAAAGACAAAAGGAAGGGATGAATTTAATCTGATACAAGGATTTTGGCTTGGGTGTCTGGATAGATGATAGTATCAACAACTGAGATGATGAATACTGAAGACTTGCCATTTTACGGGACAAGAAGGATGAGTTGCCGAGTGCAGTGGCTCACGCCTGTAATCCCAGCACTTTGGGAGGCTGAGGCAGACAGATCACCTGAGGTTGGGAGTTCGAGACCAGCCTGACCAACATGGAGAAACCCCATCTCTACTAAACAAAATTAGCTGGGCATGGTGGCACATGCCTGTAATGCCAGCTACTCGGGATGCTGAGGCAGGAGAATCACTTGAACCCAGGAGGCAGAGGTTATGGTGAGCCGAGATGGCGCCATTGCACTCTAGCCTGGGTAACAAGAGCTAAACTCTGTCTCAAAAAAAAAAAAAAGAATAAGTTTATTTCTGGATATATTGGGTACTCCATAGTGAGATATCCAATATGCAGTTGGATATAAAATTAAGATCAGCACTGGAAAGAGAGGAGTTGCTAGTGATTGATTGTAGCTAACCAAGGTTGTAAGACCTGTCTTAGTCCATTCAGGCTGCATAACAAAATCCCTTAGTCTGGGTCATTTACAAACAATAGAAACTTATTTCTCACAGTTCTGGAGGCTGGCAAGTCCAAGATCAGGGTATCAGCAGATTTGGTGTCTGGGGAGCATTCTCCACTTCATAGATGTTGCCTTGTTGCTGTGTCCTCACAAGGCAGAAGAGGCAAGGCAGTTCCCTTTAACATCTTTTATAAGGGCACTAACCCCACTCATGCCTTAATCATTTCCCAAAAGGCCCCACCTCTTAATACTATCACAATGGGTACTAAATTCCAACATATGAATTTTGGGGGAACACATACATTCAGACCATAGAAAGACCTAACTAAGTCACACAAGAAGAGCATACAAGATGAAAAGTATAATGAGCTGAGAATGAAAAGCAAGGGAACACCAATATTAAAGAGTCTAAAAGAGGAAAAAAAAAAAATCCATGAAAGAGAGTGAAAGGAATTGAGAAATAGGAAGAGAACTAGGAAACTGTGCTTTACTGAAACCAGGGGTATAGAGAGATGCAAAGAGAAACAGGGTCACCAGGCCAAGAGAGATAAGACTTAAATGCTTATGCAAGTAAGAGGTCATGAATGATTCTGGTAAGTGCAATTTTTCTGGGATTAATGGGCTGAAAAGCCAAGCTGCAGTGGATTGAGAAGTGGAGGAAGGAAATAGGAACAAAAAATGTGAGCCTACTCCGGAAAAGTACTCATATGGATAAGGAAAGGAACACACACACACACACACACACACACACGTGACAACACGTAGTGTCTTGAAGCAAAGTGACTATAGAGATACAGCCAACAATATGTATATATCTAACATTTGATTTATTTATTTATTTATTGAGACAGAATCTTGCTCTGTTGCCCAGGCTGGAGTGCAGTGGTTCGACCTTGGCTCACTGCAACCTTCACCTCCCAGGTTCAAGCAATTCTCCCATCTCAGCCTCCTGAGTAGCTGGGACTACAGGAGCACACAACCACACCTGGCCAATTTTTGTATTTTTAGTAGAGATGGAGTTTCACCACATAGTTCAGGCTGGTCTCGAACTCCTGACCTCAGGTGATCCACTCGCCTTGGCCTCCCAAAGTGTAAGGGTATGAGCCACCACGCCCAGCATATATATCTAACATTTTAAAGTTGAAGTACAAATGCTATTTCCCCACTATTATCATTTCCACCCTGTTATCAGATGGATGTTTAAAGCTGCAACTTTATGTTAAAAAAAAAAAAAGACTAAAGAGTAAGTAATTGGGGCCTGTGTATGTAGTAAATGCTTTTTTTTTTTTTTTTTTTTTTTTTTTTGAGACAGATTTTCAGTCTTATTGCCCATTCTGGAGTGCAGTGATATAATCTCAGCTCACTGCAATCTTCACCTCCTGGGTTCAAGTGATTCTGCTGCCTCAGCCTTCTGAGTAGCTGGCATACCTGGCTAATTTTTGTATTTTTTTAGTAGAGACAGGGGTTTCACCATGTTGTCCAGACTGATCTCGAACTCCTGACCTCAGATGATCTGCCCGCCTCGGCCTCCCAAAGTGCTGGGATTACAGGTGTGAGCCACCATGCCCGGCAGTAGATGCTTATTCAATGTTTGCTGAATTGAACAAATTGAGTTCTAAATGTAAGCTTCTAAAATATTTTTCTGTAGTACAATTAAAACTTTTATCTGTATTTTTGTTGTTGCTGTTATTGGTTTTTAGCCTTTAAAATTAACACACACACACACATACATATAATAGGATGTATGTGAACTTTTCAAAAAGAATGAAGCATGTCTATTTATACCAGTATAGAACAATCTTAAAGATATTTTAAGTAAAAAAGTCAATGTTCAAATATAAATAAGCATTCATGTATTTTCATGTATATTTGTGTGTATATATATATTATTTCTAGCTGCCTATACATGTTCAGAATATATATGTATATACATATATATATATATATATATTTTTTTTTTTTTTTTTTTTTGAGACGGAGTCTCACCCTGTTGCCCAGGCTGGAGTGCAGTGGCACGATCTTGGCTCACTGCAACCTCCACCCCCAGGTTCAAGTGATTCTCCTCCCTCAGCCTCCTGAGTAGCTGGGATTACAGGCATGCACCACCACGCTTGGCTAATTTTTGTATTTTTAGTAGAGACGGGGTTTCACCATCTTGGCCAGGGTGGTCTGGAACTCCTGACTTTGTGATCCACCCCCCTTAGCCTCCCAAAGTGCTGGGATTACAGGCGTGAGCCACCGCACCCAGCCTCAGAATATTTTTGAAAGAGTACATCAAAACTGGTTCTCTCTGAGGAAGAGGTGTCACAGTCTGGGATGGAAAGGGGGACTTTATCTTCCTCTGTATTTTTTTGCATGGTTGGACTCTTACCGTGTATAGGTGTTATTGTTTCAAGGAAATAAGTGTTTAAAGAATCAACTAATAGACAAAACACAGATATTTATAGTAAAAAAAATTAAAATAATATAAAAGTAAAGTTATAACTAATTGAAGCCAGAAAATAGAGTGGAAGAGGCAAGATGGAAAGAGGATGGGGTGTTAGTATTCTCATTTTAAAAAATAAAAAAATTTCAGCAGGGCAGTCATTGTGGACTATACCTTGATTCACCAGCTGTACTAGGCATGTAGGAAAGGCCTCAACTGAACTCCTGTTTTATTCATATTATTCAGGTTAATTATGATTTTCTTTATGCTACTAGTTATGCTGAAGAGTTCATTGATGTGTTCTTTGGTTTTCATTATTACTTTTTTTTTTTTTTGAGACTGATCTTGGATCTTGCTCTGTCACCCAGGCTGGCGTGCAGTGGCATGATCATAGTTGACTACCACCGCAAATTCCTAAGCTCAAGCAATCCTCCTGCTTCAGCCTCCTTCCTGAGTAGCTACGACTACAGGTGTGCACCACCACGCCGAGCTAATTTTTTAAATTTTTTTTTTAGCAACAGGGTCTTGCATGTTGCTCAGGCTTGTCTTGAAACCAACTTTGCAAACATTATAACTGAGGAAATTATGACAGTGAAAGAGATCAGACCTAATCAACTGCACCTTCCTTCTAACATTTAAGCTGTCCTTGTTCATTCGTGGACGTAGGTGGAACTAACTTTGGGAAGGAATTCAGTTCATGGTTTCACTCCGAAACGAAATTGATAATAGTCCTTTTTTGCCTGGGGACCAGTCTGCCTTTGCAGGGCTAACAAATTAGCTACAAGATTAGAAATTAGGGTTTAGGGGCCGTGCAGCTTCTGGCTCCAAGAGTCTGAACCTCCCCAAATTGCTCCTGGGGATAACATCACTATTGTAAAACCTAACATCAGTGCTTGAGATATTTTGCAGACCCTGCACTGGATGGATCAGCTGACACCACCCATACTGGTAATCTGGCTCAACCAGTTCTGCCATCCCACCCAGGAACAGAAGACAGCAAGAAAAACTCACTTGGCCCTCCCCTACGATTACATCTCCAACCTGACCAATCAGCACTCCCTACTTCCCAAGCCCCTACCCCACAAATTGTCTTTAAAGACTGATTTGAATAATAATAAGACTCCAATCTCCCACACTGCTGGCTCTGCGTTAATTACTTTTTCTCCATTGCAATTTCCCTGTCTTGATGAATTCCTGGCCTCAAGTGATCCTCTCTCCTCTGCCTCCGAAAGTGCTGGGGTTACAGGTGTGGCCCACCTCATGCAGCCTAATTATTACTTTAGAAGTGTTGGTCTTAGGATAAGTTTAACTCCAAAATAGAATCAAATGATCCTGAGCAGCATGGCCAGGGGACTGCCTAACATTAAGCCAGCTCATGTTGGACACAAACATATTAGGGAGAAGGAACTTTAATTTTTAAAATTTTAAAATTTTAATTTTAATTAATTTTTTTAGAGCTACTGATCCCCACAGCCAGAGAAATCATGTAATCTTAAGAGCTGATAGGAACTTTAGAGGTCTGGTAACCTTCTTTATCTTCACCTCCTGGAATAGTCACCATTTCTGAAACTAGAAATTTAAACAGATCTTCATTTGAATATCTCCATTTAAACAGATACAGAGATAGATAACTCTGCATCACAGAGTAGATCATTTCTTTCTTTCTTTCTTTCTTTCTTTTTTTTTTTTTTTTTGAGACAGAGTCTCGCTCTTGTCCCCCAGGCTGGAGTGCAGTGGCGTGATCTCGGTTCACTGCAACCTCTGCCTCCCAGGTTCAAGCGATTCTCCTGCCTCAGCCTCCTGAGTAGCTGGGATTACAGGCATGTGCCACCATGCCCAGCTAATTTTTGCATTTTTAGAAGAGATGGGGTTTTGCCATGTTAGCCAGGATGATCTCTATCTCCTGACCTCAGGTGATCCGCCTGCCTCAGCCTCCCAAAGTGCCACTGTGTGAGCCACTGTGGCGGCTGATCATTTCATTTTTGAAAACGTTTAAGTCTTTTTTTTTTTTTTTAGACAGTCTTGCTCTGTCGCCCAGGCTGGAGTGCAGTGGTGTGATCTTGGCTCACTGCAACCTCCGCCTCCTGGGTTCAAGCGATTCTCCTGCCTCAGCCTCCTGAGTAGCTGGGACTACAGGCATGCGCCACCACAGCCAGCTAATTTTTGTATTTTTAGTAGAGACAGGGTTTCACCATGTTGGTCAGGCTGGTCTTGAACTCCTGACCTTGTGATCTGCCCACCTCGGCCTCCCAAAATGCTGGGATTACAGTCATGAGCCACCGCGCCTGGCCAAAAATAAAAATGTTTAAGTCCTAGAAAACATATGTGTTTTTTTTTGTACCCAAAGTTCAACTACATACAAAAGAAACCCCAAACAGCAGTGTCTTAAACAAAATGAAATTTTATTTCTTTTCATGTAAAAGACGTACAGAGGTAGGCAATATTGGGCTGACATGACAACTGCAATGAACTGGTGAGGAATCCAGACTTCTTCCATTTTGCCCTCCCCTGCTCCTGGAGCATAACTTTTGCCCTTGCAATCAAGAATAGCTGCTAGAGTGCCAGTCAGGACCCTGCTACATGCAGCAGAACAAAGGAGTAAAAGCCAAACAGCACATCCCTCTCATTAAGGACACTTCCAGGTAGTCTTGCAAACCACTTATGCTGATATATCAACATCCACAGCCTAGTCACATGATCCATCTAATCTCAAAGGAGGTTGGGAAATTTCAAAGTGCCCCACTAAAAAGCAGGGTTCCATTGCTAAGGACTACAAAGGAAATGAGTACTGAAAAGCAGCTAGCAATCTCTGTCATACTAGCTCTTTAAATACTTAAAAACAGCAATCAAGTCCCACTTAAGCTTCTTTTACAGACTAAACATCATTATTCCCTTTGACAAATCTTCACTGATATTGTTTTCAGATCCTTCACCTTTTTGATTGTCTCATGAAAATGTTCTAATTTGTACTTCAAATAAGATAACCCCCTGCCTTTTGTGAGATCTGATTGATTCAAAGTCAATTGGAAATATTTTGGGGATTTTGCATATTTTTATTAATCCATCGTAAAATTAGCTTTCTTGGCAATAAGTGCACATGGTTACTAAATTTGGTGTCATCTGCATCCCCTGGGTCTTTTTTACATCTGTTGTTATTTAGCCTGATCTCTCCCCATTTATACTCCAGCAGACTTTTTACTTTCCTTTTTTTCCCTCCTGAGTGTGTATAAATGTATTGCTATTTAATTTCACCTGGCTTGTTTTAGCTTATCTGAACATTTTGGGAACTTCCTGAATTCTAACTTTCTTACCCAATGTATTAAATGTCTCACATATGGGCATTTGCACCTGTAGTAAACTGAATTTGTATTTAAGGGCAGGAACAGAATCTTAATTTATATCCTCAGCATCAGGTAAAATGTCTAGTGCAGAGTAAATTCTCAATGTCTGCTTAATGAATGAATACTGCAGTTGAAAATAAAGAACATTTTCTGGCCGGGTGCAGTGGCTCACGTCTGTAATCCCAGCACTTTGGGAGGCCGAGGCAGGCAGATCACGAGGTCAGGAGATCGAGACCATCCTGGCTAACATGGTGAAACCTCGTCTCTACTAAAAATACAAAAAAAATTAGCCGGGCATGGTGGGGGGTGCCTGTAGTCCCAGCTACTCGGGAGGCTGAGGCAGGAGAATGGCTTGAACCCGGGATGCAGAGTTTGCAGTGGGCCGAGATTGCGCCACTGCACTCCAGCCTGGGCGACAGAGTGAGACTCCGTCTTAAAAAAAATAAAAAAGAAAAAAAGAACATTTTCTATATATTTTTAAAAATCTTGGAGTTATTTGTGAACAGGAAACTATGAAACCTCCTAAAATAATGTGAAAGGAAAGTAAATCTTGGGGCCCCAAAATCACTAAGCTAAAGGGAAAAGTCAAGCTGGGAACCGGTTAGGGCAAACCTGCTTCCCATTCTATTCAAAGTCTCCCTTCTGCTCACTGAGATGCATGTCTGATTTCCTCCTCTGGAAAGGGTAATCAGAAACTCAAAAGAATGCAACCATTTGTCTCTTATCTGCCTATGACCTGGAAGCCCCCTCCCCGCTTCAAGTTGTCCTGCCTTTGCTTTGAGTTGTCCCGCCTTTTCCGGACCAAATCAATGTTCATGTTGATGTCTCACGTCTCCCTAACATGTGTAAAACCAAACATGCTCTGACCATCTTGGGCACCTGTTGTCAGAACCTCTGTGCGCATGGGTGCGCGCCTTCAACCTTGGCAAAATAAACTTTATAAATTAACTGAGACCTGTCTCATATTTTCAGGGTTCACAATAATATAGACATTTACTTGTCTGGAAGAATTCTATTTAATATTTATACGGTCTTTTAAACAGGCAAGTTAGCAGGTATGTAAATTTCTTCCTGTTATATGATTTTATAAGGATTTATTTGGCTAAATAAAAAGACTAGACAGTGAAAACTTTGAAGTTTACGTTTTATTTATTTTTTTTATTTTATTTATTTATTTATTTATTTTTGAGATGGAGTTTTGCTCTGTCGCTCAGGCTGAAGTGCAGTGGCACGATCTCGGCTCACTGAAACTGCTGCCTCCCAGGTTCAAGTAGATACTTCTGTGTCAGCCTCCTATCTGGGATTATAGGCGCGCTAAAGTTGGCATTTTAAGTCTGCCTCAATATGCTGTATTCTTTACCAACAGATTCTTGTCTTTTTTTTTTTTTTTTTTTTTTGAGACATGGTCTCACTCTGTTGCCCAGGTGGGAGTGCAGGAGTGCAGTGGCGCCATCTTGGCTCACTGCAACCTCCACCTCCCAGGTTCAAGAGACTCTCCATCTTCAGCCTCCTGAGTAGCTGGGATTACAGGCACATGCCACTGCACCCCACTAATTTTTGTCTTTTTAGTAGAGACGGGGTTATGCCATGTTAGCCACGCTGGTCTCGAACTCCTGACCTCAGGTGATCCACCTGCCTCGGCCTCCCAAAGTGTTGGGATTACAGGCGTGAGCCACCATGCCCTGCCACATTCTCTTCTTTGTTTCACAAATTATAAAATAGAATTCACAACCTTTTTCTGTTTAAAAAGACTTTTAAGGAATATATTCATTAAAATCAGTCTGTAGGGATCTCTGGGATCCAAATTATGAGGTAATCTGAAGATCTGGGGATAAAATTAGATATATCAACCACTAAAATGGAAACAAAGTAACATTACATTGATTTGTGGAAATAATCCTAGAAAATAAAGTGTTTCAGAAACTTGCTGCTCATGAGATTAGAAGCCTCCTAAAATACTTTCTTTTTCTTTTTTTTGATACGGATTCTCACTCTGTCACCAGGCTGGAGTGCAGTGGTATGGTGCTGGCTCATTGTAACCTCTGGCTCCTGGGTTCAAGCAATTCTCCTGCTTCAGCCTCCTGAGTAGCTGGGACTACAGGTGCGTGCCACCATGCCCGGCTAATTTTTGTATTTTTAGTAGAGACGAAGTTTCACCGTGTTAGCCAGGATGGTCTCAATCTCCTGACCTCGTGATTCGCCAGCCTTGGCTTCCCAAAGAGCTGGGATTACAGGCATGAGCCACCGCGCCCGGCCCCAAAATACTTTCTTGGAGATTGGAGGTAGTAATCTAAATATAATGTGTAGAATAATCTATAAATTTGGCATAATGACAGAAACAATCATTAATGTTAATTATTGATAGTATGTTAATTATTAGTAGTAGTATTAAATATAGACATTAGAAATAACATCAAAGCTTCTCCAGAATTGGCCAAGGAGATGGCACCCTGAATCTATACAGTGGTCTCTTATTTAGATAGGAATATTCCTGTAGATAATAATAAAAAGAAACGGGTCCCCTGGAGAATCTTATTAGGACAAAAAGAAGATTAATTGATTGACAGAGTCCTGCTGTATTGCCCAGGCTAGAGTACTGGGGCATGATCATGGCTCAATGCAGCCTCAAACTCCTGGGCTCAAGTGATTCTCCCGCCTCAGCTTATCCAGTAGCTGGGACTACAGGCATGTGTCACCATGCTCTGCTAATTTTTAATTTTTTTTTGTAGAGATAGAGTCTTGCTATGTTGCCTAGGCTGGTCTCAAACTCCTGGACTCAAATGGTCCTCCCGCCTCCACCTCCCAAAATGTTGGGATTACAGGCATTAGAAAAAGTAACTGTTGCCATCTTTGGCACACCGCACACACATGCACATACACACACCGCCACCTTCCCCACCACCCCTGCATATAGGGCTCGCTTAGATATACTTTGATCTTGTTCCATTATTTTGGTTGTCAGAACAATGTCATTCTATTCAGCATAAACCAAATTTGTGGCTTTCAGGACTTGGCCTTCATGCCATGCCCTTCATTCTCTTCCCTCAGTACTTACAGCTCTGATCTGGTCTGAGGAGGAGGAAGCAGGGAGATTGTCTCCTTATTAATACTTCACCATCTATAACCAGGTTGTAGTCTTTATGCTGTTGATTACTGCTGTTTCTCTGAGTAACACTCACTGGGTATAGCAGACCCAAACGCATGGGATATTTTTGTTGGTTATTGGAAGTCCCTCTAGAATCCTCCACCTGTATGAGAGATGCTCCTTGATATGAGAGATACAGGTCAACCTTTACCTCTTCCACTGTCCCTTAGCCCATACAGGGGGTGATGCACCTCATAGCTCTTACTACTGTGACCTCTCACCCAATGGACAGCCTTCTTAGATGGAGTATCAAAAACATAGTATCAAGTTCATAATAATGGGAATTATACATTTCCGACAGTTATTAGAAATTACTTCCCATTACTTCTGAGCTATGAATTGCATTTTGAAAACAAAGCTTTTCAGTTGTGACACATTTGAAGCCTCTGTGAAGGATCTAATATTTTATAGACTGAAGTGTAATCATAATGAGTGCGAAAGGAAAGTATTAAGTTTTATTTATTTATTTATTTATTTATTTATTTATTTATTTATTTTTAGATGGAGTCTAGCTCCGTCACCCAGGCTGGAGCGCAGCGGTATGATCTCAGCTCACTGCAGCCTCTGCCTCTGGGGTTCAAGCAATTCTTCTGCCTCAACCTCCTGAGTAGCTGGGACTGCAGGCATGCACCACCACACCTGGCTAATTTTTTGTATTTTTAGTAGAGACGGGGTTTTGCCATGTTGGCCAGGCTGGTCTCAAACTCCTGACTTCAGGCGATTTGCCCTCCTTGGCTTCCCAGAGTGCTGGCATCACAGACATGAGCCACCGCACCCCGCCACAAAGTATTAAGTTAAATGAAGTTGTGGGGGAAAATTCTTACCTTTGCTTCTGACATATAACTTTATATAGCATTTAAGCTAGGAACACTGTGAGGAGATGGAATTTTTTTTTTTTTGAGACGGAGTCTTGCTTGGTTTTTTTTGAGACAGAGTCAGTCTGGAGTGCAGCGGTGTGATCTCAGCTCACTGCAACCTCCGCCTCCCGGGTTCAAGCGATTCTCCTGCCTCAGCCTCCCGAGTAGCTGGGACTACAGGCAAGTGCCATTATGCCCAGCTAATTTGTACTTTTAGTAGAGATGGGGTTTCATCATGTTGGCTAGGATGGTCTCGATGTCTTGACCTCGTGATCCGCCTGCCTTGATCTCCCAAAATGCTGGGATTACAGGCATGAGCCACCACGCCCAGCCTGAGGAGATGGATTATAAATAGAATGAATAAAATACGTCAGTGTGAACACCACGGCTTAATACTATTTATCAATACTGTTTTTTGTTTTTTGTTTTTTTGAGACTAAGTATTGCTCTTGTCCCCCAGGCTGGAGTGCAATGGCTCAATCTCAGCTCACTGCAACCTCCCCCTCCTGGGTTCCAGCGATTCTCCTGCCTCAGTCTCCTGACTAGATGGGATTACAGGCACCTGCCACCATGCCCGGCTAATTTTTGTATTTTTAAGTAGAGATGGGATTTCACCATGTTGGCCAGGCTGGTCTCAAACTCCTGACCTCAGGTGATCTGCCTGCCTCGGCTTCCCAAAGTGCTGGGATTACAGGTGTGAGCCACCACGCCCAGCCTATAAACACTATTGTATTTTTTTAATTCTTATTTTTTAAAATTATCCTTTAAGTTCTAGGGTACATGTGCACAACGTGCAGGTTTGTTACATATGTATTCATGTGCCATATTGGTGTGCTGCACCCATCAACTCGTCATTTACATTAAGTATTTCTCTTAATGCTATCCCTCCTCCACCGCCGACCCCACGACAGGCCCCAGTGTGTGATGTTCCCTGCCCTGTGTCCAGGTGTTCTCATTGTTCAATTCCCACCTATGAATAAGAACACGCGGTGTTTGGTTTTCTGTCCTTGCAATAGTTTGCTCAGAATGATGGTTTCCAGCTTCATCCATGTCCCTAATACTATTGTATTAATAAGAACTTGCTGCTTAATTTGTGAGAGACAGAAACCTATCTTCAAACAGGTTAAGAAAAGCAGGGGTTATAACAATAAGCATTAATTTCCACTCAATTGTTACGGGTTAGTTAGGGCCAGCCAATCTATGCTGGACTCAGTTAGGTGGCACTGCTGATCTTGGCTGCTCATGTATCTGACGGTGGTTGGTGGTTGGCTAACAGAAGCTGAGGCTGGCTAGGTAGTTTAGCTCAGGTGGCTCTGCCTCACATACCTCTTATCCTATTATTGATACCTGCAGACTAGCCTGGGCATATTTTTCTCATGGAAATGGTAGAAGTGCAAAAGAGTAAGCCCAGTTGTACAACTACTCTTCAAACCTTTGATCATGTCACATCTGCTATCATTCCATTGGCTAAAGCAAGTCATATAGGAAGCCCAATGTTCAGGGGCAGAAAAGTATACTCCACCCATGGAGGTGAGAGATGAATCTCTCTGAACAATAATCTAATCTATCAAAAATATAAATATAACTGAATCAAAAGTTTCACAAAACAATTTTTAACAAGTGGTTTGTGATGCCTTAAAATATTTTCTATTTTATTTTATATTATTTTGCTGGTTAACCCTCACTGCATTGATTTCAGAACTCTTCAAGATCTTTAGTTTGAATAACAATACCCTAGACAAAAACTGATTCAGACAGACACACATGATCTGCATCTTAGAAGCATCAACTGAGCACCAAACAAAAATAATTCTGATAGTTCTCTCTCTAGCCTCATTTAACTAGGGTAGGATGTTGGTGTGGGGATATAGGGAATTGCATTAGTGTTACTCTAGTCAGTGTTACTCAAGATGTAGTCCACAAACAAGCTAGTTCACAGACGGGTACCAATCCACAAACTATTCATTACCAGTCCACAGTGAGATAAGAGACCTATGCCAGAATGTAAATCCACACACTGCTTCTTTCATTGAGGAAGTCTTACTTAAAAAAAAAAGCCAGGTAAATGAAACTGCATACTTACTGACATAGTTGCTTTACACTCTAATGAAAGCTCTTTATCTCAATCTGACTAGTAACAAACAGTTCACAGACCAGCACCCTGAGTGGCATTACCTAAGGAATGCCCAGAATCTTCTAGACAGGAATCTCCATAAAATAGTTATCTTGTGGATCTGAGACAAAGGAAGAGTATTTTGGAGAAGAGGATTGTTAGGCATTTCATAGATATTGTAGGGAAAGAAACTGGTAATGAGAAAGGGGCCCAAGAAACAAGAACAGAGGACTAAGTGATAGAACAAGATTTTGGAGAATGAGGAGGGAATAGGGACAAGGTGACTAGATTGGTTGGAATAGGAGGCAGTATACCTCCTCCCCTGAGACTAGAGAAAACTAAAAAGGGGATACCTACCAATAAGTTTCTAGGTAACCATGTTAGACAGTGGAGCATTTCTCTTTTTTTTAATTTTTAATTTTAATTTTTTTATTTTTTTTGAAGTGGAGTCTTGCTCTGTTGCCCAGGCTGGAGTGCAGTGGTGTGATCTCAGCTCACTTCAACCTCCACCTCCTGGGCTCAAGCAATTCTTCTGAGTCAGCCTCCCAGGTAGCTGGGATTAGAGTCGCCTGCCACCATGCCCAGCTAATTTTGTTTTGTTTTGTTTTGAGACGGAGTCTTGCTCTGTCACCAGGCTGGAGTGTAGTGGCATGATCTCGGCTCACTTCCAACTCCCTGGTTCAAGCAATTCTCCTGCCTCAGCCTTCCAAGTAACTGGGATTGCAGACACGTGCCACCATGCCCAGCTAAGTTTTGTATTTTTAGTAGAGACAGGGTTTCACCATGTTGGTCAGGATGGTCTCCATCTCCTGACCTAGTGATCCACCTGCCTCAGCCTCCCAAAGTGCTGGGATTACAGGCGTGAACCACCGCGCCTGGCCTAACTTTTGTATTTTTTGTAGTGATGGCGTTTCACCATGTTGGCCAGGCTGGTCTTGAACTCCTGACCTCAAGTGATCGCCTGCCTTGTCCTCCCAAAGTGCTGGGATTACAGGTATGAGCCATTGCGCCTGGCCTGACAGTGGAGCGTTTCATGCCTGATGGTATCACTCTTCTCAGAGAAGAGAAAAGGCTATTTGCAGAAAGAGAGAAGGGGTAGGTTTTCAGTAGGGTATTTGAAAGGAGCAGTGAAGTTATAGAAAACTTCACACTGCTCTATTTTTGTCTTGTTACTGCCATTTTGGAATTGGGGGGATTGGAATTAAACTACATTTATTTAAAATCCCAGTAAGGTTGTATCAGTTTATTCTATTTTATAAATATTTTTTCTCTTTAATATTAGAGATTTTTTGTCATAACCTATGTACTTCAAAGCAATTTCTTTCCTTCTTTTTTTTTTTTTTGAGACGGAGTTTCGCTCTTGTTGCCCAGGCTGGAGTGCAGTGGTGTCAATCTTAGCTCACTGCAACCTCCGCCTCCTGGGTTCAAGCAATTCTTTTGCCTCAGCCTCCTGAGTAGGAGGGATTACAGGCATGCGCCACCACACCCAGTTAATTTTGTATTTTTAGTAGAGACCGGGTTTATCCATGTCGGTCAGGCTGGTCTCGAATTCCCGACCTCAGGTGATCCGCCCACCTCGGCCTCCCAAAGAGCTGGGGTAATTACAGGCGTGAGCCACTGTGCCCAGCCAGCAATTTCTTTTTCCAAATATTTTGTTATAAAAATTATCAAACACACAGAAAAGTAGAAAGAATTATACAGGGAGAATTAATTTACCCACCACCTGCATTCTATAATTTATTTTTATGTCAATTTCAATTTGAAGCTTTTAGGAAATGAAGTGATTATAATTTTGTTTACCAAGGTTAGCAGATACTTGTGAAGACATTGGGAAGGAAGTTATTTCTAAATCAACAGGTGAAATACTAAAGTTCTTAGCCTAGGTTTTAGTCAGCATTCTGCAGAGAAACAGAACCAACGGGAGACATTTTATATATATATATAATGTCTATAATGAAATATATATATATGTATGTGTATATGAAATAAGAACCTGGTCCACATGATTATGGAGGCTGGTAAGTTCCAAGATCTGCAGGGTGAGTCTGCAAGGTGGAGACCCAGCAGCGCTGATGGTTTACTTCTGGTCTGAGTCGGAATAGCTGAGAATCAGGGGAGGCAATGCCGTAGTTCCTGTTTGAAGGCTAGCTGGCGCTTGACCCAGAAGAGCTGATGTCTTAGCTCAAACAAATGCTATCAGGCAAAAAGAATTCTCTCTTATTCAAAGGAGGGTCAGCTTTTTTGTTCTATTGATATCCTCGTCTATGGCCATACCACCCTGAATGTGCCCTATCTCATCTGATATCTTCAACTTATTCAATGAGGCCCACCCACATGATGGAGGATAATGTACTTCACTCAGTCTAGTGATTTAAATATTAATCTCACCCAGAAACACCCTCCCAGACACACCCAAAATAATGTTTGACCAAATAAATACCTGGGCTCCCTTTGGCCCAGTAAAGTTGACACATAAACATCAGCTGGGCATGGTGGCTCACGCCTGTAATCCCAGCACTGTGGGAGGCCGAGGTGGGCAGATCACGAGGTCAGGAGTTCGAGGCCAGCCTTGCCAATATGGTGAAACCCTATCTCTACTAAAAATACAAAAATTAGCCGAGTGTGGTGGTGCGCACCTGTAGTCCTAGCTACTCAGGAGGCTGAGGCAGAAGAATCACTTGAACCCGGGAGGTTGGAGGTTGCAGTGAGCCGAGATTGTGCCACTGCACTCCAGCCTGGGCGACAGAGCAAGACTCCATCTCAAAAAATCATAATAATAAAAAAAGGCTGGCTGTGGTGGCTCATGCTGTAATCCCAGCACTTTGGGAGGCTGAGGCAGGTAGATCACGAGGTAGGGAGATGATACCATCCTGGCCAACATGGTGAAACACTGTCTCTACTAAAATACAAAAAAAAATAGCAGGGCGTGGTGATGCGCACCTGTAGTCCCAGCTACTCGGGAGGCTGAGGCAGGGGAATTGCTTGAACCTGAGAGGCAGAGGTTGCAGTGAGCTGAGATCATGCCACTGTACTCCAGCTGGTGACAGAGCAGGACTCCATCTCAAAATATATAAATAAATAAATACAAATTTAAAAATAAACATCACAGCCTCTTTATGCTGTAGCTTTTTAGGAGAATGGTAACCATCTCCAATGTACACCTCAGGCAGCTCCTTCCACACCTTCACCTATGAAAATCATTGTAACGCTTTTGTTTCTTCAACATGTGCCATATTCATCCTGTAGTTTTGTGAATCCCCAGCCCGCCACTGAATATCCATAGGGTGTTTGTTTGTTTGTTTGTTTGAGACAGAGTTTTGCTCTCGTTGCCCAGGCTGGAGTGCAATGGCACGATCTTGGCTCACCGCAACCTCCACCTCCCGGGTTAAAGCGATTCTCCTGCCTCAGCCTCCTGAGTAGCTGGGATTACAGGCATGCACCACCACGCCCGGCTAATTTTGTACTTTTAGTAGAGACAGAGTTTCTCCATGTTGGTCAGTCTGGTCTGGAATTCCCAACCTCAGGTGATCCACCAACCTCGGCCTCCCAAAGTGCGGGATTGCAGACATGAACCACTGCGCCTGGCATCCTTAGGGGTTTAATAACTCACTGTAAATACAGTCATGAGTTGCTTAATGACAGGGACATGTTCTGAGAAATGTGTTGCTGGGTGATTTCATCATTGTTTGAACATCATAGTACATACTTACACAAACCTGGATGATATAGACTACTATACACCTCAGCTACAAACCTGTACAGCATGTTACTATCCTGAACATTTGGTAAGTCCTTGTGTATCTAAGCATAGAAAGAGTACAATAAAAATATGGTGGCTGGGCCCTGTGGCTCACACCTGTAATCCCAGCACTTTGGGAGGCCAAGGGGGGGGGGCGGATCACCTGAGGTCAGGAGTTCGAGACCAGCCTGACCAAAATGGAGAAACCCCGTCTCTACTAAAAATACAAAATTAGCTGGGTGTGATGGCACTTGCCTGTAATCCCACCTACTCGGGAGAATTGCTTGAACCCGGGAGGTGGAGGTTGTGGTCAGCTGAGCTCACGCCATTGCACTCCAGCCTGGGTAACAAGAGTGAAACTCCATCTCAAAAAAAAAAAAAAAAAAATACAGTACAGTAAATACATAAACCAGTAACATAGTTGTTTATCATTATCAAGTATTATGTACTGTACATAATTGTATGTGCTACACTTTTATACAACTGGCAGCTCAGTTCAGTAGGTTTGTTTTTCTCCAACATCACCAAAAATATGTGAGTAATGCAGTGCACTACAACTTACCGTGGCTACAACATCATTGGGTGATAGGAATTTTTCAGCTCCTTTATAATCTTAAGGACTACTGACTGGGAGTGGTGGCTCATTCCTGTAATCCCAGCATTTAGGGAGGCTGAGGCGGGCACATCACTTGAGCCCAGGAGTTTGAGACCAGCATGGGCAACATAGTGAAACCCCACCCATCTCTACAAAAAATACAAAATATTAGCTGGGCATGGTGGCACAGCCCTGTAGTCCCAGCTACTCAGGAGGTTGAGAGGTGGGAGGATCACTTGAGCCCTGGAGGCCTAAGCTGCAGTGAGCCGTGATCACGCCACTGTACTCCAGCCTGGCCTACAGAGAGAGATCCTGTTTCAAAAAACAAAAAAACAACTTAGGTACTATCATTGTATGCTACCATGTTTATGCTGTCCATCCTGGACCAAAACATTATTATGAGGCACATGACTCCTTTTTAAACAAGGCTGTTATGTAATTGTATTTTTTTTTCTACAAACACATAAAGCAATTTCAAATCCCCGTGGAACAGAATGGAATACAAATACACATACAATTATTTATACCAACCAAATGTTCAAAATTGTAAACTATTTTTCTTATAAATTGAAAGCTGTGTTTTAAGTTTTTTTTTTTTTTTTTGAGACGGAGTTTCGCTTTTGTTGCCCAGGCTGGAATGCAGTGGCATGATCTCAGTTCACCGCAACCTCTGCCTCCCGGGTTCAAGCAATTCTACCTCATCCTCCCGAGTAGCTGGAATTATAGGCATGCGCCACACCTGGCTAATTTTTTTTTGAATTTTTAGTAGAGATGGGGTTTCTCCATATTGGCCAAGCTGGTCTTGAACTCCTGACCTCAGGTGATCCGCCTGCCTTGGCCTCCCAAAGTGCTGGGATTACAGGCCTGAGCCACCACACCTGGCTTAAGTTGAGTTTTAAGGTTACCTCATTCTTCATTTTATTCCTCTCTACTTATTAACAAAACACAAATGGCTTTTCTAGTTCTTGAATTTTTTTTCCTACTTTTTAATAATGTCTTAGTTTGAAGGAACAAAAAAGTCACAAACTAAGTCTGAGGAATCTACAGTCTTTAAAATTCATTCCATCATTTATCCTACGACCATTTATCCAACATAACTATGAGATATTTGGGACCCAAAAGTGAATAAAGCATAGTCCATTGCTTTAAGGGGCCCATAGCCTTGTAAAACAGACTTGCCAAAAACATAATCCTGGCATGTCAGAGGTCTCTGTTCAATCACATACTCCTGTTCCTTCTCCTTTTACAGATAGAGAAATAGACACAAAAATCTATAATCGGTTGAGCAGATTTTAATGACTGAGATCACCAGTAAGAAGCAATCTACCAAGGGGGGAGGGACCCACTCTTGTGAATCTGCACCTGGGTCTGAGCACAGCTTGAGAATCATGCCACCGGGCAAACTGCTATGCCAGTGACTGACTGGCACCAACCTCATTGTGATCCTCCAAGCCTCCCAGAAATCCTACTGTTTTTAAAAGTCAGCTCATTTTCTCATTCTCAGCAAGGGTGGTTTCAGATTTTCTCTCTTTCTCACTTCTACAACCCCATTACTCACCTATTCTTATTCTTTGTAGATGATCTTTCTTCTTAGCTTGTACCACTCCCTATAAAACCAGAAGCCATCACACGCTTTGCCACCAAATTACAACCCAAGCTTCTACCTCCCTTTTCCTCATAGGGGTCAATGTCATCTACTGTTGAAGGATAGTGGGGCAGGTTCCGTTTTTTTTTTTTTTTTAAGACGGAGTCTCGCTCTGTCTTCAGGCTGGAGTGCAGTGGCACGATCTCAGCTCACTGCAACCTTTGCCTCCTGGGTTCAAGCAATTCTCCTGCCTTAGCCTTCTAAGTAGCTGGGAGTACAGGCGTGCACCATCACGCCCAGCTAATTTTTGTATTTTTAGTAGAGACGGGGTTTCACCATATTGGTCAGGCTGGTCTCGAACTCCTGACCTGGTGATCTGCCTGCCTTAGCCTCGCAAAGTGCTGGGATTACAGCCGTAAGCCACCATGCCAGGCTGATTCAATCTAACTTCTCCCTTAAGCTGCCCACCCAGGATCTCTTTAGGCGCCTGCATTTTCCCTAGTTCAGCTGTGTGTCACTGCTCTCTGTACTACTGGGCCCTGAGAGGAAATCTGGGGCATAGTATCCTTCCAGGAAGACATGGGAATAGGGAAGACATAGGACTAGGAAAGACTATCTCTTTAGTTTACCCAACACCACCAGTCAGACTGTGTAGATATATGTGAATCTCATTCCTGATGGGTGGGCCCAATTTTTTTTTCTTTTTGAGATGGAGTCTCGCTCTGTCGCCCAGGCTGGAGTGCAGTGGCATGATCTGAGCTCACTGTAACCTCCGCCTCCCTGTTTCAAATGATTCTCGTGCCTCAGCCTCCCGAGTAGCTGGGATTACAGGCATGTGCCACCATGCCTGGCTAATTTTTGTATTTTTAGTAGAGACGGGGTTTCACCATGTTGGCCAGGCTGGTCTCGAACTCCTGACCTCGTTATCTGCCCCGCCTCAGCCTCACAAAGTGCTAGGATTACAGGCATGAGCCACCACGCCTGGCTATCAATTTTTTTTTTTTTTCTTAAAGAGACATGTCATCCAAGTTGGAACTGCAGTGGTGCAATCACAGCTCACTGAAGCCCGGACCTTCTGTGCTCAGGTGATCCTCCTACCTCAGCCTCTTGAGTAGCTAGGACCACAGGTGCACCCCACCACACCCAGCTAATTTTTATTTTATTTTGTACAGACAGGGTCTTGCTATGTTGCCCAGGCTGGTGTCAAACTCCGGGCCTCAAGCAATCCTCCTGCCTCGGCCTCTCAAAGTGTTGAGATTACAGATGTGAGCCACTGTACCTGGCCTTGGCCCAATTTTAAAAGTGGAATTACAGTGTGGGAGAGCAAAGGCTAAACCTCTGCACTGAATGGCCTTTTATGAATCCACAGGAAGAGTCTCTGCAGCAAACATTGTTCATGCTCTGTGCCTCATATCCCTTTAGCACTCCTGAGTTCACTTGCAGTTGCAGCAGAGGATGGTTTTCACACAGTCAGTGTCTCATTTCAAGCCCCTGCGTTTCTCTCCTTTGCCTGGAGGCTTTCTTCAGCCTCTTGAGAGCTTGCTTTGTTACAATGAGGTGCCACACAGAAGTGGGGTTGTGGGTGATCACTCATGGGGGCAATCTTCAACCAACAGGGTGTGGAGTGGGTGGGTAAGTGCCCTGACCTCCTCACCCTCCAGCAGACAATTCTGAGTACAATCCACACACTTTCTCAAAGCATCTGCAGCAGGATTGAGCTGTAGTTACCTATAGCAGAAACCCACTCAGTAAACACACTTTTTGCATTTTCTCCTTTCCCTCTCACTTTCTTCATGTCCTCATCTCTGCTTCTTAGGATCGCCTCACAGATAAACTTCCTATACCCAAGTCCTGTGTCAGGGTTTTTTTGTTGTGTTTTTTTTTTTTTTTTTTTTTTTTGAGATGGAGTTTCCCTCTTATTGCCCAGGCTGGAGTGCAATGGCGTGATCTCGTCTCACTGCAACCTCCGCCTCCCAGATGCAAGTGATTCTCCTGCCTTAGCCTCCCGAGCAGCTGGGATTACAGGCATGCACCACCACGCCCAGCTAATTTTTGTATTTTTAGTAGAGACGGGGTTTCTTCATGTTGGTCAGGCTGGTCTCAAACTCCCGACCTCAGGTGATCTACCTGCCTCGGCCTCCCAAAGTGCTGGGATTACAGGCATGAGCCACCGCGCCCAGCCGTCTCAGGGTCTTTTTTAAAATTTTAATTTATTATTTTTTTGGGGAAACCCAAATGAAGGCAACATTGAATAAATTAGGTTCTAAAAGGGAGGAGTCATGCCACTGGAGCCACCCCAGTCTCTCAGCTGGCTACCAAGCTCTCAGATTTGTTCCTGTACCACATACTCTTGTAAACCACTTCAGAGTTTGTTTTGTTTTGTTTTGTTTTGAGATGGAGTCTCACTCTGTTGCCCAGGCTGGAGTGCAGTGACACGATCTCACTCACTGCAACCTCTGCCTCTTGGGTTCAAGCTATTCTCCTGCCTCAGCCTCCTGAGTAGCTGGGATTACAGGTGCACGCCAACATGCCTGGCTAATTTTTGTATTTTTAGTAGAGACGGGGTTTCACCATGTTGGCCAGGCTGGTCTTGAACTCCTAACCTCAACTGATCCACCCGCCTTGGCCTCCCAAAGTGCTTGCATTACAAGTGTGAGCCACCGCGCCCAGCCACACTTCAGAGTGTCTTGGCCTCACCTGGTCCATGTTTTGTTCCCCTGCTTCTGTGACAACCAGTTCTCTGTGCATTCTTTCAGCTTCCCCTCAGTGTATCCTGGCAATACCTCAGGTCCAGCGTATGGTGCTTGCCTCTCCCTCTCCCTCTGGGGTTTGTCTGTTGTACTCTTTTCCAGCTATTATAGAACCACGAATAGCTTTTTCAGCAGCAGGAAATATTTGCACAAAAATAAGTTCACTAATAGTAACCAATCAACACACTTAGAGAAACAACTTTTGAAAAAAATCATTTTTTGTAATAAATGTATTACATTTTCTTTATTTTAACAGCATTTAGCTTAGCTTGTTTGTAATACTTTATTCATTTTATCTGACAACTGATAACAGACTGATGATTTGCATTTAATATTTAAATTGTTATAATTTTCAGTCATACTTAATATTTAATCTTCACATTTAAAATGTAGTAAAGGCCAGGCATGGTGGCTCACGCCTATAATCCTAGCACTTTGGAGACCGAGGCGGGCAGATCACCTGAGGTCAGAAGTTCGAGACCAGCCTGGCCAGCATGGCAAAACCCCATCTCTACTAAAAATACAAAAATTAGCTGGGTGTGGTGGCACCTGCCTGTAGTCCCAGCTACTTGGGAGGCTGAAGCAGGTGAATCATTTGAACCCGGGGGGGCAAAGGTTGCAGTGAATTGAGATCACGCCACTGCACTCCAGCCTGGGTGACAAAGTGAGACTCTCTCTCAAAAAAAAAAAAAAAAAAAAAAAAAAAAAGAGAGATTATGTATTTCTTTGTCTCCTTTTGTTGGAGCACAAAGTCCTTGAATATGTATAAAATGGGAAGTAATTGTATTAATTACAATGGGGAAATACTTCTTTCAGCTTTGTTGAGTTTTTGTTTAGTAAGAGGAAGCCTGAAAGCTGGACCAACTCTGGATACACGACAAAATTGAGTGTGGACAGTCTCAGAGACAGACTGCCCTTCACCCAGGCATAGCCAGCCAGGGCTGTCTCATCTTCCTTTAACTTCAACCCTGTCTAAACTTGGGGACCATCTGTCCTATGTAATAAAAAGCAATAGTCCTTATACCGTAACAATACTTTTGAAATGTAACATATCTGAAGTCATGTCTGTAAAAATAACGAAACAAAAAGAAACATCTCATTTAAAATTAAAATTAAAAAACCTCATTTTTATTATTTTTTAAATTATCTAACCTATTTGGTGGACAGCTTAGTCATGATCAAAATGACAAAATGAGGTAATATATAGGGAAACAATATGTAACTTGTAAAATACGACATGAATGAATCTTCTGACATGGTGCAGTGGCTTATGCCTATAATTCTAGCACTTTGGGAGGCTGAGGTAGGATGATCACTTGAGGTCATCAGTTTGAGAGTAGCCTGGGTAACGTAGCAAGACACTGTCTCTACAAAAAATAAACTAAATAAAATAAAATAAAAATTAGTAGGGCACAGTGATATGCATCTATAGTCTCAGCTACTTGGGGGGCTGAGGTGGGAGGATTGCTTGAGTCCAGGAGTTGGAGATTACAGTATGCTATGTATCATGCCACTGCACTCCAGCCTGGATGACAGAGCAAGACCCTGACGTTTCTTAATAGGTCTTAATTTCCAACTACATGAATTTCTTTTTTTTTTTTTTTTTTTGAGATGGAGTCTCGCTTTGTGGCCCAGGCTGGAGTGCAATGGTGCGATTTCGGCTCACTGCAATCTCCGCTGGGCTCAAGCAATTCTCCTGCCTCAGTCTCCTGAGTAGATGAGACCTCAGGCGCTCACCACTATGCCTGGCTATTTTTTTGTGTTTTTATTAGAGACGGAGTTTCACCTGCCTGGCCAGGCTGGTCTCGAACTCCTGACCTTGTGATCCGCCTGCCTTGGCATCCCAAAATGCTGGGATTACAGGCGTGAGCCACCATGCCTGGCCCACATTAATTCTTGTTACTGTTTTTTGAAAACCCATTAAATTGCAGTCAGAAATACAGCCCCATACTGATTCTTTAGATCTAATATGCCCTTCTACCAGGCCAGGATAGACTTCCTAGGCCTGACTTAGATTTCTAGCTTTCAGAGAGGTGGAGTATTCTTCACTCATTTGCATTCTCCTCACTGTAGCATTAGACTCATTCACGCTACTGTTCTCAATAACTTTTCTTTGAAAGCCCTGAAATAGTTAATTTTGAAATTATTTTAAATAACAGAGAATATTTAACATCCCCCGATCCAAAGAAAAATATGACAAGTGTTAAGTCTGGAAGAAGCAATATTGTTTTTGTCTACATCCAAATGAGATTGACTGCCTTACTGCTCACAAGCAAATGTTGTTTCCCAGCCTCAGAAACCTATGATCTACAGACTTCTAAGTAGCTTATTTGTAGTTGAAACCTAAAGGGGAAATGTTATACTTCGTTACTGCAAAATTCCTGTATTTCCCTTTTCTGTATAAGATGCTACTAAATCAGCATCATTATAGCATGTCGTCTTTGAGCATCCTACTTAACAGTGATTTGTTCTTGACCTGCTCACTCACTGTGCCCTCTTTGACAGCAATACCATTTATCTGAATAATGAACAGTTGAGAATAGCATTTATGTGAATAATAAACAATTAAAGAACAGTTAAAGAAAAGTTTTTATCTTTGCATTATGCTAAATATTGAGGAAGGAGTTTAAGTGGATCACCTTGGCCTCTACATAAATAACGGAACAATTCAAATGCTTATTAACTCCCATGCGTAAAGTTTTTCCATAATAAATATGGATTGTACTCTACATTGTTCATTTAACAGCAAATATTTATCGAGTGCTTACTATGTGTCAGGTACTGTTCTTAGTAAATATCCCCGTTCTTATGGGTCTTACAAGTTAGTAGGAGAAAATGAACAATAAACTCTGTGTGTGTGTGTGTGTGTGTGTGTGTGTGTGTGTGTGTATCATGGGTGAGCCTGGAGAACATTATGCCAAATGAAATAAGCCTGGCACAGAAAGATAAATACTGCATGATTTCGCTTATATGTGGAATCTAAAAAAGTTGAACTCTTTCATAGAAGCAGAGAGCAGAATAACGGTAACCAGGAACTGAGTGTTTCAGTAACACTGGTCAAAGGATACAAAATTTCAGTTAGGAGAAATAAGTTCAAGAGCTCTATTGTGCAGCATGGTAGCTACAGTAAATAACAATGTATCATATTCTTGAAAATTTTTAAGAGAGTAGATTTTAAGTGTTCTCACCACAGAAAATAAGTATGGGAGGTAATTATACATAGCATAATGTTAATTGGCTTGATTTAGCCATTGTACGATACATACGTCTTTCAAAACAACATGTACATGATAAATAGTTTTTTATTTTTATTTTTATTTATTTATTATTTTTTTGAGACAGAGTGTTGATCTGTCACCCAGGCTGGAGTGCAGTGGTGCAATCTCGGCTCACTGCAACCTCCACCTCCTGGGTTCATGCCAGTGAGTCTCCTGCCTCAGCCTCCCGAACAGCTGGAACTACAGGCGCCTGCCACCAAGCCCGGCTAATTTTTGTATTTTTAGTGGAGACGGGGTTTCACCGTGTTAGCTAGGATGGTCTTGATCTCCTGACCTCATAATCTGCCCGCCTTGGCCTCCCAATGTGCTGGGATTACAGGCGTGAGCCACTGCACCCAGCCCAATATATAGTTTTTAAGTAAAATTTTTATGGCTGGGTGCAGTGGTTCATGCCTTCAGTCTCAGCACTTTGGGAGGCCGAGGTGGGCAAATCTCCTGAGGTCAGGAGTTTGAGACCAGCCTGGCCAACACGGTGAAACCCCATCTCTACTAAAAATACAAAAAATTAGTCAGGTGTGGTGGTGCGTGCCTGTAGTCCCAGGTACTTGAGAGACTGAGGCAGGAGAATCGCTGGAACCTGGGAGGCAGAAGTTGCAGTGAGAACCTGGGAGGCGGAGGTTGCAGTGAGCTGAGATCATGCCACTGCACTCCAGCCTGGGCGACAGAGCCAGACTCCATCTCAAAAGAAACAAAATAAGAATAAAAGAAACAAATAAACATTATATAAAATATATATGAAATATACAATTGGCTGGGCACGGTGGCTCATGCCTACAATCGTAGCACTTTGAGAGGCTGCGGTGGGTGGATTGCTTGAGCCCAGGAGTTTGAGATCAGCCTGGACAACGTAGGGAGACCTCATCTTTACAAAAAAATATAAAAATTAGCAGGGTATGGTGGTATGCACCTGTAGTTCCAGCTACTTGGGAGGCTGAGGTGGGAGGATCACTTGAGCCCAGGAGGCTGAGACTACAGTGAGCCATGTTCATACCACTGCACTCCAGCCTGGGCAACAGAGTGAGACCCTGTCTCAAAAAATAAAAGAAAAAGTAAAAAGAAATATGTGGTATATAATGTATTATATTACAGTATTTCATGTTAGAAGGTGATATGTGCTATAGAAAAAAATAAGAAGTAGGTCATAATAAGGGGCATTGAGAGTGCAGAGTGGGTGGGTTGAAATTTTAAATAGGTGTTCAAAGTTGGTCCTGGTAAGTAGTTGAAACTTAAGATGATTTGAAAGAGGTAATGGAGTTAGCCATGAAGATAGCAGGGCAACAGCATTGCTGGTAGAGGAAACAGACTGTGCAAAGGCTCTAAGATGAAAGCTAGCTTGCCATTTTCAAGGGAAAGCAAGGAATCTGGGATGGCTGGAGTGCGGTGAGTGAGTGGAAGAGAAATTGGTTGGGGTGTAGTGGTGGTGGTGGAACAAGATCCAGTAGAAACTTGAGCCATTTTTGGTAAAGACTTTTGGTCTTTTACTGTGAGTCACACAGGGGGCCTCCTCTGTTTTGATCAGAAGAGGACATGATTTGGCTTATGTTTTAAAGGGGCCACAGTGGCTCCAATGTTGAGAATGGACTGGAAGGAGTAAGGATAAAAGACATGAGACCTATGGCATGAAGTACATGAAATAGTTTGAAATTGTGTCCAGAATTGGTTCCTTCCTGTGGGTTCTTGGTCTCGTTGACTTCAAGAATGAAGCCATAGACCCTCACGGTGAGTGTTACAATTCTTAAAGATGGTGTGTCCAGAGTTTGTTCCTTCAGATGTTCAGATGTGTCTGGAGTTTCTTCCTTCTGGTGGGTTCCTGGTCTTGCTGACTTCAGGAGTGAAGCCACAGACCTTCGCAGTGAGTGTTACAGCTCTTAAAGGTGGCACGTCCAGAGTTGTTTGTTCCTTCCTGTGGGTTCATGGTCTCGCTGACTTCAGGAGTGAAGCTGCAGACCTTAGCAGTGAGTGTTACAGCTCATAAAGGTAGTGCGAACCCAAAGAGTGAGCAGCAGCAAGATTTATTGTGAAGAGTGAAAGAACAAAGCTTCCATGGCGTGGAAAGGGACCCAAGCAGGTTGCTGCTGCTGGCTCAGGTGGCCAGCTTTTATTCCCTTATTTGGCCCCACCCACATCCTGCTGATTGGTCCATTTTACAGAGAGCCATTTGGTCCGTTTTTACAGAGTGCTGATTGGTGCGCTTACAAACCTTTAGCTAGACACAGAGCGCTGATTGGTGTGTTTACAATCCTTTAGCTAGACAGAAAATCCCCCAAGTCCCCACCCAACCCAGAAGCCCAGCTGGCTTCACCTGTCAATCCCCTCTAAACAGGACAACCCAGCTGCTGTTGGGAATTGGCTGATGACTGCTTTAGCTACTTCCTGCTGAACAGGGGTGAAGAAGGGGCCCTGCAGTTGTAGTGTCCTCCAGAGGGGAACTCTTTAGGCCAGTGAAAGGGCCAGTGGGTCGGTCCAGGGGTCCTCAGTAGAAGTTGTTGGTTGAGCTCATTTGGGGTTCCATTTGTAAGACCATCTGTAGCTTGATGGCCTCAATTCCAGAGGAAACAAATTTGACAAGGAGGTTGAAATATAGGGCCTGAAGGTGAGTAATAGCAGGATGGCTGTCACAGGACCTAGAAAGGGGAGAAGCCATGTTGCCCAACTCCAGAGGTTGGTATAAGAGTTTGAAAGGCGTTGTCTGATTTCAGAAGCCTTTTCCTGTAAATGCCAGGCAGCATCTCGTACTATCCCTGACTGGTTAGTGTAAAAACAACACTCTTCCCCTAAGGAGCAGAGTCCTTCTTTCTCAGCATTAAGGAGGTCTAGGCCTCAGCAGTTTTGGAGAGTCACTGCTGCCAAAGAGTCTATTTGGGATTGTAGTTACTATCCTTACTGGATAAATTTTGTTATTTGTTGCAAACTGTCTGAGAAATCCTTTGAGATTGTGTGATATTAGGATAATACATGTTACACTGTTAACTTTTAGCAAACTTTACTTTTGTTGAAAACCTTGTAAGTCTGGGATTTTAATTTTTCTTTGCTATTAATAAAACCTTGTTCAGTCCGTATTAACTTAGAATTGGTATAGATGGCTCCTTCCTGATTCTGTAAGTACTTTAAGATTTGGCTGAGTGCCAACAACTTGCACGTTTGTATGGCAATTAATTAAGATTTAGATCCCCTGTTAGGAAACCTGCTGGGTTAAGGATTTTTGATAGAAAGACTATGGGTTGTCAGTGGCCTCAGTGCTTTCAGGCTATGCCCTTGTTTGCACTGACAACAAGGTGATATTGGAGTGTTATAGGGTCACAGAGAAGACCCTCAATTATCAATTACAGGTTTTAATTTACCCTGGCTTTTAAAGCAATAGGGTATACTGTTTTTTCTTTACTACTTCTATCTCTCTTTCTTTCTCTTTGACTTCTTTGTCTCTCTCTGACTCCCTCTTTGTCTCTGTCTCTCCCTCTCTCTCTCTCTGACTTTCTGTCTCTTTCTCTCTTTCCTTTCTGCTGGTCTTTCCCTGCCTCTGCTAGCCACTTATGCTGCTGTTCTCTCCTCTCCTTCCCCTTTGTGATGGCTTCAGCAGTGTAAGACTGCCAGCTCCTTGGGTTTTTGCACTGCATGCAATAACTCCATAATTTCCTTGTGGTATTTAATGGGGGTTCC
Organism: Pongo pygmaeus; assembly: GCF_028885625.2. NCBI lineage: Eukaryota > Metazoa > Chordata > Mammalia > Primates > Hominidae > Pongo > Pongo pygmaeus. Next base: position 38,186,575 of record NC_072373.2, read on the forward strand.
CCTAGAGGTTAGGAACTCCCTTTCTTCCCATATTGCAGCATGGGCATGTAGGATTAGATAAGCATACTTGCTACCTGTATACACATTTATTCTTTTTCCTTTTCCCAATTCTAAGGCTCGGGTAAGTGCCACTAGTTCTGCTAACTGGGCACTAGTCCCTGGGGGAAGAGGCTTAGTTTCAAGTATGGTTACATCACTAACTATGGCATAACCTGTCCTTCGTATCTCATTCTCCACAAATGAACTTCCATCAGTATACAGGTTAAGGTCAGGATTAGCGAAGGGGACTTCCAAGAGATCATCTCGGGAGGCACAAGTCTGGACTATAATTTATTGGCAGTCATGCTCGATTGGCTCCCCATCCTCTGGGAAAAAAGTGGCAGGGTTGAGGACTGCACACATATGCACTTGAAGCACCAATCCCTCAAGGAGTAGCGCCTGGTATCTAAGCAGGCGGTTGTCTGATAGCCATCAACTTCCTTTGGCACCTAGTATGCCATTTACATCATGAGTAGTCCAGACAGTGAGGTCTTTTCCTTGTATTATTTTGATAGCCTCTGACACTAAGACGGCTACCACTGCAACTACCCATAAACAGTGAGGCCAGCCTTTTGCTACTACATCAATTTCCTTACTTACATATGCCACTGGTTGTGGGGTTGTCCCATGAGTCTGAGTAAGGACTCCAAGAGCTATCCCTGCTCTCTCTGTGAGGTATAAAGAGAAGTATTTTCCTGTGGAAATGCTTAAAGCTGGAGCTTGTACTAGGGCCTGCTTTAAGGTTTTGAAGGCTGTTTCTGCCTCTCATTCTCATTCTACTAGATGAGTATTTGTCCTCCAGGCCTCCTTGATTAGAGTATAGAGGGGCGTGGCTATCTCACTGTATCCAGGGATCCATATTCGGCAAAAGCTGGTGATTCCAAGGAACCCCCACATCTGTTTTAATGTCTTAGAGTGAGGATAAGCCAGTATAGGCTGCATTCGTTCCTTGCTGAGGGCCCTGGTTCCTCTGGCTAAAATTAGGCCTAGATGTTTGACCTGCTATAGGCAAAGCTGGGCCTTTGACCTAGATGCCTTGTACCCTTGATTAGCTAGAAAGTTCAAGAGATCTAGAGTAGCCTGCTGGCATGAGGCTTCCGAACTGGTAGCCAAAAGTAAATCATCCACATACTGAAGGACCAGAGTGCCTGGACTTGAGAAGTCGCCTAGATCTTGGGCCAGTGCCTGAACAAACAGATGAGGGCTATCCCTAAGTCCTTGGGGCAAGACGGTGCATGTTAGTTGGGATGTGTGGTCTGTGGGATCCTCAAAGGGAAAGAGAAACTGGGAGTCAGAGTGCAGGGGGATACAGAAGAACGCGTCCTTGGGGTCCAGAACAGTGAACCATTTGCTTCCTCTGGTATTTGAAAGAGCAGGGTACAGGGTTTGGGTACAACTGGATATAGAGGAATTACTGTCTCGTTGATGAGTCTAAGATCTTGCACTATTCTCCACTGACCATTCGGTTTTTTACTTCTAGAATTGGGGTGTTGCAAGGACTGCTGCATTTCTTTAGTAAGCCTTGAGTTTTTAAATGTTTAACAATATCCTGTAATCCTTTATGAGCTTCAGGCCTTAAGGGATATTGCCTTTGACAGGGAAAACTGGTGGGGTCTTTTAGCCTGATTTAGACTGGGTGGGCATTTTTTGCCCTTCCAAATTGTCCTTCCAATGCCCAGACTTCAGGGTTGATTCCCTCCTCAGGTAGGGGACAACAAATGGGTATCTTGTTCCCCATATTCATGTAGATAATAGCTCCAGCTTTGGCTCATATATCCCTCCCTAATAAGGGTGTGGGACTTTCAGGCATGACAAGAAAGGCATGTGAAAAGAGCAAAGTCTCCCAATTACAACTGAGGAGGTGGGAGAAATACCTGGTTACAGGCTGTCCCAGGATTCTTCAGATGGAAACGGACCTTGAGGACAGCTGTCCAGGACAGGAGATTAACACTGAGAAAGTGACGCCAGTGTCCAGGAGGAAATCAATTTCCTGGCCTTCAATGGTTATACATACCCGGGGCTCAGTGAGGGTGATGACATGAGCTGGCATTTGCCCCGGGCACCCTCAGTTCTGTTGTTGGATCATCTGGTTGGGGGCTTCTGGCCCAGAGAACCTTTGCCCTCTGGGACAGTGTGCCTTCCAGTGATTGCCTTGGCATAGCAGACATGGACGAGGGGGTGGCTTGTTTCTCATTGGACAATCTTGTTTAAAGTGTCCTTGTAAACCACACTGATAACAAGCCCTACTGGGTAAGTGGCCTGCTCCATTTTCTGTCTTCTCTGAACCACCAAGGTTTGTTTGTCTGAGAGCCATTACTAAGGCTGCGGCCTTTCTCTGATCTCGCTTTTCCTTTTGGGCCTGTTCCTCTTGGTCCCTATTATAGAACACTGAGGTTCCCAGGTTTAATAATGTCTCCAGATTTTGTTCAGGGCCCAGGTCTCACTTTTGGAGCTTCCTCCTGATATCTGTGGCTGATTGGGTAACAAACTTATCTTTTAGGATCAATTGACCCTCTAGTGAGTCAGGTGACAAGGGAGTATATTTTCTTAAGACCTCCCATAGCCACTCGAGGAAGGCAGAAGGATTTTCTTCCTTCCTCTGAGTTATGGTAGACATCATTGAATAATTCATGGGCTTTTTCCTAATTCTCCTTAGTCCTTCTAGAACACAGGTCAACAGATGTTTGAGACTCCAGTCCCCATGATCTGAGTCAAGGTCCCAGTGGGGATCCAGATTGGGGATGGCTTGCTGACCGGTAGGGAATTTGTCCCTTTCTTTGGCTGTCATACTATCATTTACTTGACTAAGATACCAGGTATCTCCAAACTCTCAGGCTGCAGCTAAAGCCACATTCTTTTCATTAAAGGCCAGGGTTTGATCTAACAATAGCATGACATCTCTCCACGTGAGATAGAAGGTTTGCCCTAGACTCTCTAGGACATCTATGTACCTATCAGGATCATCTGAAAACTTCCCCAGGTCTGCCTTGATCTGCTTTAAATCACAGAGGGAGAAGGGGACATGTACCCGTATTGGGCCAAATTCCCCTCCCCCTACAGCTTGAAGGGGACATAACCCATAGCCCAGGGGTTTTTGTGGTCCTTTGGAGATTTCTTTGATTATTTCCTTCTGGGTGGGGGAGATTAGAGGAGGCTTATCATTAGTAGGAAGGGGAGCTATAGGGAGGCTAGGATGTGGGGGTAAGATGAGAGGTCCTCCTGTGGGATGTAAATTGCAAGTTTTGCATAGCTGTGTATTCTCCTTCAATGAAAAGAAAGCTTGGGCGTAAGGTATTTCACTCCATTTGCTTTCCCTCTTACAGAAAAGGTCAAGTTGCAGGATAGTATTGTAATTTACACTTCCCTCAGGTGCAGGTGGCCATTTTTCCTCATCAAAGAGAGAATATTGGGGCCAGGCCATAGTGCAGAAAAAAATGAGCTGCCTCTTTTTCAGGGTTTGTGGGTCAAATTGGTCCCAATGGCTTAGGATGCATTTCAAGGGTGAACCTGTTGATGCCTGAGTGTTTCCCAATTGAAAGACAAAACTGCCCGCAGTTTTGGTTTGTTTATTTTTCCCCCTGCCCAAGAACCTGCAATGGTCCCTGGACCGTGATGATTGGAATAGTTGTACTCACTGACGCAGCAGCAGAAACACTAGTTTTCTTCCTAGACCACAAGGAGGACTGAGGAATGTCGGATTTAGTGGCCCTTACTGACACATTCTCGAAAACCTGCACCCTTGCCTGTCCTCCTAGACCACAAAGAGGACCGAGAAAAATTGGATTTAGTGGCCCTTACCGATGCATTCTTGAAAACCCATTAGAGTCCTAAGCGTTCTCCTGTTAGTATTGGGACTTTACTCATGTCCTATAAAGATGTTATGCCCCAAAAATGAAGTGGAGGGCCATACCCTGAGGGAGGGAAGGGATTTCCAGGGTTGGAAGAGTGATGCCCTTTGTCCTCACTTATATGAATAGGAAGGATACAATTTCTGAGGCTCCCCATATCCTAGTTTCAGGAATAGCTTTTGTTACACCTGTTTGTCTGAGGAGGGATCCTAAAATTCCAGATAGTCCCCCTATGATGGGGCTTTGGGCAAAAATTATGTCTTTCTGATTGGTGAGCCTGGGTGCCTAAAGAAGGTAACAGAGTTCTGAAGTTTATACTAGAAATCATTCTTATAGGAGAAACTAGAAAAGCATCAGAGACAAGGAGTGGTTTTTAGAAGTGGGACTAGCCTCAGAGAAGAGAGGTGGGAAGAAGTTTGTCTGACAGGCATTAGGACCCAGGAGGCAAGGGTCAGGATAGATAGGATAGATGGGCAAGTCTCGCTTGGGCAACATGACTTAGAGAATGTGGGGAAAAGAAAGAGAGATCAGACTGTTACTGTGTCTGTGTAGAAAGAAGTAGACATAAGAGACTCCATTTTGTTCTGTACTAAGAGAAATTCTTCTGCCTTGAGATGCTGTTAATCTGTAACCCTAGCCCCAACCCTGTGCTCACAGAGACATGTGCTGTGTTGACTTAAGGTTTAATGGATTTAGGGCTATGCAGGATGTGCTTTGTTAAAAAAGTGCTTGAATGCAGTATGCTTGTTAAAAGTCATCACCATTCTCTAATCTCAGGTACCCAGGGACACAATACACTGCGGAAGGCTGCGGGGACCTCTGCCCAGGAAAGCCAGATATTGTCCAAGGTTTCTCCCCATGTGATAGCCTGAGATATGGCCTCATGGGAAGGGAAAGACCTGACCGTCCCCCATCCTGACACCCATAAAAGATCTGTGCTAAGGAGGATTAGTGAAAGAGGAAGGTCTCTTTGCAGTTGAAATAAGAGGAAGGCATCTGTCTCCTGATCGTCCCTGGGCAATGGAATGTCTCAGTGTAAAACCCGATTGTATGTTCTGTTTACTGAGATAGGAGAAAACCACCTTAGGGCTGGTGGTGAGACATGCTAGTGGCAATACTGCTCTTTAATGCACCAAGATGTTTGTACACGTGCACATCAAGGCACAGTACCTTTCCTTAAACTTATTTATGACACAGAGACCTTTGTTCACATGTTTTCCTGCTGACCCTCTCCCCACTATTACCCTATTGTTCTGCTATATCCCCCTCTCCGAGATGATAGAGATAATGATCAATAAATACTGAGGGAACTCAGAGACCAGTGCCAGTGTGGGTCCTCCATATGCTGAGTGCCAGTCCCCTAGGCCCACTTTTCTTTCTCTATACTTTGTCTCTGTGTCTTCTTTCTTTTCTCAGTCTCTTGTCCCACCTGATGAGAAACGCCCACAGGTGTGGAGGGGCAGGAAACCCCTTCAGAGAGTTCTGCTCATGGCCGCAGGGTCAACCAACTCGTTGTCAGGACTCCAGAGCTGAATGGATTTCCTCTGTCAACCCTTGCCTCAGCCCAGAAGTACAGGAAAAGTGGAAGCTGGTTCCAGGGAAACCAACGCTCCCGACTCTGAAGAGTTGGGGGTTGTTAGAGAGCCATTTCCCAGAAAGCCTGACACCCACGTCTTTAGTCCAGTGGCTGCGCTATTGCTTTTAACTGGCTGACAGATGCCTGGTATTTAGCACCTGAATTTGAAGGAAAAATAGGACAGAATAGCAAGTGAAAGGGGTCTGATGATACTCACCGCTTGGCGATAGGTGATAGTCCCATCTGGGTTGCCAAAATGTGCCCAGAATTGGTTCCTTTCTGTACGTTCTTGGTCTCGCTGACTTCAAGAATGAAGCCATGGACCCTCACGGTGAGTGTTACAGTTCTTAAAGATGGTGTGTCCAGAGTTTGTTCCTTCAGATGTTCAGATGTGTCCGGAGTTTCTTCCTTCTGGTGGGTTCGTTGTCTTGCTGACTTCAGGATTGAAGCCACAGACCTTTGCAGTGAGTGTTACAGCTCTTAAAGGTGGTGTGTCCAGAGTTGTTTGTTCCTCCCAGTGGATTTGTGGTCTCACTGACTTCAGGAGTGAAGCTGCAGACCTTAGCAGTGAGTATTACAGCTCATAAAGGTAGTGCGGACCCAAAGAGTGAGCAGCAGCAAGATTTATTGTGAAGCGTGAAAGAACAAGCTTCCACAGCGTGGAAGGGGACCCGAGTGGGTTGCTGCTGCTGGCTCAGGTGGCCAGCTTTTATTCCCTTATTTGGCCCCACCCACATCCTGCTGATTGGTCCATTTTACAGAGAGCTGATTGGTCCATTTTACAGAGAGCCAATTGGTCCGTTTTTACAGAGTGCTGATTGGTGCGCTTACAAACCTTTAGCTAGACACAGAGCGCTGATTGGTGTGTTTACAATCCTTTAGCTAGACAGAAAAGTTCCCCAAGTCCCCATCTGACCCAGAAGCTCAGCCAGCTTCACCTCTCAAAACTACTGCAGTGATCCAGGAAAAAAGATGATGGTGACTCAGACCAGGATGGCTGTAGTGGCAATGGGGAGAAACAGTTGACTAGTTAATAGGTTTTAAAGGTAGAGCCAATGTGGTTGGCTGACAGATTGGTGGTGGAGTGTAAGAGAAGCCACAGAATTGGCCAGGCGTGGTGGCTCATGCCTGTAATCCCAGCTACTCAGGAGGCTGAGGCAGGAGAATGGCGTGAACCTGGGAGGTGGAGTTTGCAGTGGGTGCAGATCGCGCCACTGCACTCTAGCCTGGGCGACAGAGTGAAACTCTGTCTCAAAAAAAAAAAAAAAAAGAGAAGCCACAGAATCAAAAGTGACTGCAAAGTGTGTAGACCGAGCAAGTGGAAACATGAAGGTATTTCTAACTGAGATGGGAAGGCTAGTGGTAGAACAGGTCTAGGGAAGGAAATGTGAGTTTGATTTTGATCTTGTTGAGTTTGAGATATCTATTAGACATTCAAGTTGAGATGTGGAGTAGGCAGTTCATTATAAAAGTCTGGACAGAGGGTTAGTTTGGATACATACATCTGGGAGAAGGATAAGTCATACTCAGGTCCTAAGGCAAAATGAAAATGAAGACTCCTTGTTAAAAAATTATTGAGAATTTCAATGGCCAGGCATGGTGGCTCATACCTATAATCCCAGCACTTTGGGGGGCTGAGGCGGGAAGATCACTTGAGCCTAGGAGTTCGAAACCAGCCTGAGCAACATGGCGAAATCCCATCTCTACTAAAAAATAAAAAAATTAGCCAGGCGTCGTGGTGCATGACTGTGGTCCCAGCTACTCAGGAGGCTGAAGTGGGAGAACCATCTGAGCCCAGGAAGTTGAGGCTGCAGTGAGAGGTGATTGCACTGCTGCACTCCAGCCTGGGCAACAGAGTAAGACCCTGTCTCAGCAACAGCAGAGCATTAAAGCACAGGGCTTTTCTGAGGGTGGGGCTTGCGAGTGCACAGCTCACAAGGAAGCTGGCCCTGTTTTAGAGTCATTGGCATACACTTGGTACTTAAAGATTGGACGAGATCTTCAAGGGAGTGAGTGTAAATGGAGGAGAGAAGAGGACCACATGCTGGCTCCGGGGGCACTCTGGTATTAACGGATTGAGAAAATGAGGAGGGGCCAACAGAGGAGAAAGGGTGAAGAAAACCGGGAGAATGTGGTGTCCAGGAAGCCACGAGACAAGTCACTCCTGTGACCATCTGCATTAAATGCTGTGGTTGTGTAAACAAGGTGAGGACAGGGAATTGACATGAGATTTAGCAACTTATAAGCTTTCAGCAATAATAAATTTTAATTTATTTTATAAGAAGCTATGCAAAACTAATCAGGGAGCATTACAAATTACATCATTGTTAATTATTAAAAAAATTTCTGGATATTATATGGCAACAAAGACATTGGGCTATATTCCATATTGGTACAAATTCCTCTGAAGTATATCACATTTCTATAATCACTGTTAGATATGTAATTTTATTTCAAATTTCTGGTAGATTTTGGGTAGATAGAATAACACATCCCAAGTGAGGTCAGAAGAGGATTTTCTAAAGTTTTCCCCCAATTTTTTGGAAAGCAACTTTCTTGCTCAATATCAAGTGTTTGTGAGGCCCTGATAACATGTTTTAAAATAACATATATATATATATATATATATATATATATTTTTTTTTTTTTTTTTTGATATGGAGTCTTCGTCTCTTGCCCAGGTTGGAATGCAGTGGCACAATCTCAGCTCACTGCAACCTGTCTGTGAGGCCCTGATAACATGTTAAAAAAAAAATACCTATATCTATATCTATATCTATCTATATATATACAGAGAGAGAGAGAGAGAGAGAGAGAGAGATGAAGTCTTGCTCTGTTGCCCAGGCTGGAGTGCAGTGGCACGATCTTGGCTCACTGCAACCTCTGCCTCCTGGGTTCAAGTGATTCTCCTGCCTCAGCCTCCTGAGTAGCTGGGATTACAGGCGTGCATCACCACGCCCGGCTGATTTTTTTGTATTTTTAATAGTGACAGGTTTTCACCATGTTGGTCAGGCTGATCTCGAACTCCTGACCTCATGATGCAGCCTCCTTGGCTTCCCAAAGTGCTGGGATTACAGGCGTGAACCTCCATGCCCGGCCTTTTAAAATAATATTCTATTAAACATTTTAGGATCCTTGAAAAGAGAAATTACTTTTGAAATACTGATTATTCTCCCTTTCCTAGTTTGCATTTCTCATCACGTTATCTCCAAGTGCTTTGGTAAGAGGCTGATATGGAAGGGCTTTGAAACAAGAAGAAAAGTCTTTCCTACCTCGAACTTAAGGTAATTTTAAGTATCAAATCTGCAGGTATCAAGGGGGTTGAAGAACAAAGCTTCATCTGTTACCTGTTCTTATGCATTTTAATGCACCGTATCCTAATACTAAAGAAAGAAAAAGGTTTAATAAGCTTCTGACTTTTGATTAAAACTCTTTTGGAAGGTTTTTCACATAAACATTTTATAACCCAGAGAGTTAAGTAAGGATGTTGTTTTTAGAAGAAGGAGGTAAGCTTCAAAAAGCATTCTGGAAAGCTACAGCTTAGCTGACTCCACCCCAGTTTTAATATATTACTGTGGTTAACAGGATACCACAGTAGGGGGCATTAAAGTGATGGTAAGTTTGTACTGATAAAATAATTATATTTTTATATTGAATATTGAGTTTGCCTTTACAGCAAGAATAAATTTACATTTCAAATAGCAAAGAAAATTCTGCCAAGGACCTCTACCACAGCTAGACCCAAGTTATCTGTTGTCTTCAACAATCACTTTCATTGACTCCTTTGCCAATTATCCTGGATCTGCAGAGAAATTCTTTCTATAAGGGCATTTTAAGCACCATAAAGAATGCATGATTAAATTTTAGAGATAAGTAGACAAGAATATTAGAACTATAGGTTATGTTCCCAAGATATCTTTTTCTGAAGAGCAAAGACTGTGGCCATTAGGATGAAATGAACAGAAACCTAGTAAACAGAGAAAGACAGGAAAGGGGGAGATGCCAAGCAAATGTTTGTATGAAGCTGCATGATCAGGCTCTTGCCTGCCTCTCCATCCTTATTTTGTGCCACCCTCCCTTTCATTCACTGGGTTCCAGCCATCCAGGTCTTGTTTCTGTTCCTCCAGCTCCCAAATACCTTCCTGAAGGCTTTCCCTGTTACCCTATCTAAAATAGCACTCCCACTTCCTTCCATCATATCATTTTGTAGAGTTCAATCATAGCATGCAACACACTCAGTAGGTGCCTTGTAAATTTAAAAAAATGTTTTCCAGTGGACACAATGACTCATACCTGTAATCTCAGCGCTTTGGGAGGCTGAAGCAGGAGGACTGCTTGAGGCCAGGAGTTCAAGACCAGTCTGGGCAACATAGTGAGACCCCTATTTCTACAAAAATAAAAATAATTAGCTAAGTGTGGTGGCACATACCTGTAGTCCCAGCTACTCTGGAGGCTGAGGTGGGAAGATGGTTTGAGCCTAGGAGTTTGATGTTTTGAGGTAGTAGTGAGCTATGATTGCAGCACCGCACCCCAGCCTGAGTGACAGAGCGAGACCCTTTCTTTAAAAAAAAAAAAAAAAAAAAAAAAAAAAAAAAAATATATATATATATATATATATATATATAAAATAAAAGGTTTATTTCTTAGCTTTATCCACTAGAATGTGAGCTCTTTTAAGGCAGTGGCCTTGCATGGCCAAATTTCCACTCCCTAAAACTGTCCTTGACCCTTAGAAGTGGTCAGTAAATACTTGTTGAATAAATGAATAAAGTTTATTTTACATGAGGTAAGCCCAAATATTCAGAACCTTAGCATACCTCATCTATACTTTTTGGATACCAAAATCTGCTAAGTTTTGAAACAAAGAACTGTCTCAATTTACTTGCTACTCTGCATGATGGCCTAACTACATAATTAACCAAAAAATACATTTCCAAAGTGTGTTAAATATGATAACCAACGGAGATTATAAGAGAATCATCCTCTTCGCCTTTGCATGTTCTTCACAGCATAGCACATATTTACTTATTTGAGATTACTGGCCATGTTTCCTTGAGCAAGAGAGCTTTCCTGTATTATTGGTAAGAACATTATGTACAAGTTGACCCAGAGTCTAACTAGGGATAAGAGATTCTCCAACCATTTCGTGGACGTCTTAAAAAGCAATAGTACTTAGAGTAGCCTTTTTAAGGTTATGTAGTTAGCTGGCATTACAGGTCATAGAGAAAACCACAGATTCCATTTCTTCCTGGTTTAGTCTTGAGAGGGTGTATGTGTCCAGGAATTTATCCATTTCTTCTAGATTTTCTAGTTTTTTTGCGTAGAGATGTTTTTAGTATTCTCTGATGGTAGTTTGTATTTCTTTGGGATCGGTGGTGATATCCCCTTTATCATTTTTTATTGTATCTATTTGATTCTTCTCTCTTTTCTTCTTTATTAGTCTTGCTAGAGGTCTATCAATTTTGTTGATCCTTTGAAAAAACCAGCTTCTGGATTCATTAATTTTTTGAAGGGTTTTTTGTGTCTCTATTTCCTTCAGTTCTGCTCTGATTTTACTTATTTTTTGCCTTCTGCTAGCTTTCGAATGTGTTTGCTCTTGCTTCTCTAGTTCTTTTAATTGTGATGTCAGGGTGTCAATTTTAGATCTTACCTGCTTTCTCTTGTGGGCATTTAGTGCTATAAATTTCCCTCTACACACTGCTTTAAATGTGTCCCAGAGATTCTGGTATGTTGTGTCCTTGTTCTCATTGGATTCAAAGAACATCTTTATTTCTGCCTTCATTTTGTTATGTACCCAGTAGTCATTCAGGAGCAGGTTGTTCAGTTTCCATGTAGTTGAGTGGTTTTGAGTGAGTTTGTTAATCCTGAGTTCTAGTTTGATTGCACTGTGGTCTGAGAGACAGTTTGTTATAATTTCTGTTCTTTTACATTTGCTGAGGAGAGCTTTACTTCCAACTATGTGGTCAATTTTGGAATAGGTGTGGTGTGGTACTGAAAAAAATGTATATTCTGTTGATTTGGGGTGGAGAGTTCTGTAGATGTCTATTAGGTCTGTTTGGTGCAGAGCTGAGTTCAATTCCTGGATATCCTTGTTAACTTTCTGTCTCCTTGATCTGTCTAATGTTGACTGTGGGGTGTTAAAGTCTCCCATTATTATTGTGTGGGAGTCTAAGTCTCTTTGTAGGTCACTCAGGACTTGCTTTATGAATCTTGGTGCTCCTGTATTGGGTGCATATATATTTAGGATAGTTAGCTCTTCTTGTTGAATTGATCCCTTTACCATTATGTAATGGCCTTCTTTGTCTCTTTTGATCTTTGTTGGTTTAAAGTCTGTTTTATCAGAGACTAGGATTGCAACCCCTGCCTTTTTTTGTTTTCCATTTGCTTGGTAGATCTTCCTCCATCCCTTTATTTTGAGCCTATGTGTGTCTCTGCACGTGAGATGGGTCTCCTGAATACAGCACACTGATGGGTCTTGACTCTTTATCCAATTTGCCAGTCTGTGTCTTTTAATTGGAACATTTAGCCCATTTACATTTAAAGTTAATATTGTTATGTGTGAATTCGATCCTGTCATTATGATGTTAGCTGGTTATTTTGCTCCTTAGTTGATGCAGTTACTTCCTAGCCTCGATGGTCTTTACAATTTGGCCTGATTTTTCAGTGGCTGGTACCAGTTGTTCCTTTCCATGTTTAGTGCTTCCTTCAGGAGCTCTTTTAGGGCAGGCCTGGTGGTGACAAAATCCCTCAGCATTTGCTTGTCTGTAAAGTATTTTATTTCTCCTTCACTTATGAAGCTTAGTTTGGCTGGATATGAAATTCTGGGTTGAAAATTCTTTTCTTTAAGAATGTTGAATATTGGTCCCCACTCTCTTCTGGCTTGTAGAGTTTCTGCCGAGAGATCCACTGTTAGTCTGATGGGCTTCCCTTTGTGGGTAACCCGACCTTTCTCTCTGGCTGCCCTTAACATTTTTTCCTTCATTTCAACTTTGGTGAATCTGACAATTATGTGTCTTGGAGTTTCTCTTCTCGAGGAGTATCTTTGTGGTGTTCTGTGTATTTCCTGATTCTGAATGTTGGCCTGCCTTGCTAGATTGGGGAAGTTCCCCTGGATAATATCCTGCAGAGTGTTTTCCAACTTGGTTCCATTCTCCCCGTCACTTTCAGGTACACCAATGAGACGTAGATTTGGTCTTTTCACATAGTCCCATATTTCATGGAGGCTTTGTTCATTTCTTTTTATTCTTTTTTCTCTAAACTTTCCTTCTTGCTTCATTTCATTCATTTCATCTTCCATCACTGATACCCTTTCTTCCACTTGATTGCATCGGCTCCTGAGACTTCTGCATTTTTCACGTAGTTCTCGAGCCTTGTCTTTCAGCTCCATCAGCTCCTTTAAGCACTTCTCTGTATTGGTTATTCTAGTTATACATTCGTCTAAATTTTTTTCAAAGATTTTAATTTCTTTGCCTTCGGTTTGAATTTCCTCCTGTAGCTTGGAGTAGTTTGGTCATCTGAAGACTTCTTCTCTCAACTCGTCAAAGTCATTCTCCATCCAGCTTTGTTCCATTGTGGGTGAGGACCTGCGTTCCTTTGGAGGAGGAGAGGCGCTCTGCTTTTTAGAGTTTCCGGTTTTTCTGCTCTGTTTTTTCCCCATCTTTGTGGTTTTATCTACTTTTGATCTTTGATGATGGTGAGGTACAGATGGGTTTTTGGTGTGGATGTCCTTTCTGTTTGTTAGTTTTCCTTCTAACAGTCAGGACCCTCAGCTGCAGGTCTGTTGGAGTTTGCTAGAGGTCCACTCCAGACCCTGTTTGCCTGGGTATCAGCAGTGGTGGCTGCAGAAAAGCGGATTTTCATGAACCGCAAACACTGCTGTCTGATCGTTCCTCTGGAAGTTTTGTCTCAGAGGACTACCCGGCCATGTGAGGTGTCAGTCTGCCCCTACTGAGGGATGCCTTCCAGTTAGGCTGCTCGGGGGTCAGGGATCAGGGACCCACTTGAGGAGGCAGTCTGCCCGTTCTCAGATCTCCAGCTGTGTGCTGGGAGAACCACTGCTCTCTTCAAAGCTGTCAGACAGGGACATTTAAGTCTGCAGAGGTTACTGCTGTCTTTTTGTTTGTCTGTGCCCTGCCCCCAGAGGTGGAGCCTACAGAGGCAGGCAGGCCTCCTTGAGCTGTGGTGGGATCCACCCAGTTTGAGCTTCCCAGCTGCTTTATTTACCTAAGAATCCTGGGCAATGGCAGGTGCTCCTCCCCCAGCCTCACTGCCGCCTTGCAGTTTGATATCAGACTGCTGTGCTAGCAATCAGCGAGGCTCCGTGGGCATAGGACCCTCTGAGCCAGGTGCAGGATATAATCTCCTGGTGTGCCGTTTTTTAAGCCTGTCAGAAAAGGGTCGTATTAGGGTGGGAGTGACCTGATTTTCCAGGTGCCGTCTGTCACCCCTTTCTTTGACTAGGAAAGGGAACTCCCTGACTCACTTCCCGAGTGAGGCAATGCCTCGCCCTGCCTCGGCTCGCGCACGGTGCACTGCATCCACTGTCCTGTGCCCACTGTCTGGCACTCCCTAGTGAGATGAACCCGGTACCTCAGATGGAAATGCAGAAATCACCCATCTTTTGCATCGCTCACACTGGACGCTGTAGACCGGAGCTGTTCCTATTTGGCCATCTTGGCTCGATCCCTAATTTGTTATATTTTTAGTAGAGATGGGGTTTCATCATATTGGTCAGGCTGGTCTCGAACTCCTGACCTCAGGTGATCTGCCTGCCTTGGCCTCCCAAAGTGCTGGGATTACAGGTGTGAGCCACTGGGCCCAGCTGGCTTTTGTAATTCTTAAAACATTTCTTTTGCCCTATTCACTTGTGGGATAATCATACAACTGATCATTGTGTATCTATCTCTTCCACTACATCCATCCCAACAGAACGGTGTCTGATGAGCAACAAAACAAAAACTGCCAAATGGATTAGTTGAAAGGGAGAAATACAGTTCTTTCTTTTCTTTTTTTTTTTTGAGATGGAGCCTTGCTCTGTCACCCAGGCTGGAGTGCTGTGGCGCGATCTCTGCTCACTGCAACTTCAGCCTCCCAGGTTAGCTGGGACTACAGGCACACGCCACCACGCCTGGGTAATTTCTTTTGTATTTTAGTAGAGATGGGGCTTCACTATGTTGCCCAGGCTGGTCTCTAACTCCTGAGCTCAGGCAATCTGCCCACCTTGGCCTCCCAAAGTCCTAAGATTACAGGCATGAGCCACTGCACCTGGCCCAGTTCTTTCTTAAGTAAACAATGTTGAACCAAACCTTTGCCTTTTACCCATTGTGAATCAGGGTAGTGGCCTCTATCAGGCCATTTTCCTTCTTAAGGAAGTATTAGGTTGGTGCAAAAGTAATTGTGGTTTTTGTTATTACTTTTAAATTACTTTTAATGGCAAAAACCACAATTACTTTTCACCAACCCAATAAGTCTCTCTGGTCCTGTCTTCTGTAGCATATCTCTCAGATTGTGCTTATCATAACAGTGACTTTTCAAAATGCAATTGATACATGCCTGCATTTGCCACTAGAATATATTGGTCATAATTTTTAACACTTTTTGAGGCATCACTGTGTTTATACATGACTCATTGATTGAATGTTATTTTTTTCCAGGCACTGAGAATATGGTAGTAAACAGATACATGTTATTCTAGTCTGTGATAAAAATGGCATACCTCAGGGAGATGAGGCAGGTAGAACTTAACCCCTCTTCTTCCTGAGTACTGCCAGGCTGCTGTGCTTTTTTTTTTTTTTTTTTTTTGTGACAGAGTCTCTGTCACCCAGGCTGGAGTGCAGTGGCATGATCTCAGCCCACTGCAACCTCCACCTCTTAGGTTCAAGTGAGTCTCCTGTTTCAGCCTCCCAAGTAGTTGGGATTACAGGTGCATGCCACCACGCCTGGCTAATTTTTGTATTTTTTTAGTAGAGACAGGGTTTTGCCATGTTGGCCGGGCTGGTCTCGAACTCCCGACCTCAGATGATCTGCCTGCCTTGGCCTCCCAAAGTGCTAGGATTACAGGCATGAGCCATCACTGCTGTGTTATCTTGATTCACAGTTGTGCTGTCTTCTCCCTCACTGATGCCTCTGAAATTGTGTGGTTTGTAGGGCTGGGAGCTTGCACATTACGTACTGTTATTCTGGTTTTGGTCATAACAATGTCTTCTTTCTTGTTGGCATCTCTCTTCTCCATGGTAACTTCTTGAAGCTGCCAGAATGATAGAATTTTTTTTTTCTTTTCCTCTCTGTTGAGCCACTCCTGCATGGTTGCCAAGGGAAACCAGATAAGTATTAAGTATAATATTAATTTGAATATTTTATGTCTACATAAAGTGCATGACTTGTATGACATCTATTTTAAACTAGCTTCAGGCTTTTCCTGTATTTACCTTACTTAGGCTTTTTTGTTTTTGTTTTTTTTTGAGTTTTCTTTTTGGTTCTCTAAGATAACTGAGTGGACCCAGTCGATGAGGCTTAGGAACTCAGCTGACTGGCCCTGTACCTGGCTCTCATGGTAACTTGTATTTAACATTTGTCATATGGTTATGAAATAATTATTTGAGTAATTTTTAAATGTTTGTTTATCAGACTGGGCTGCTTTTTAAGGTCAGGGACTATGTCTATATTGTTCTTTCCTGTCTTTCCACTGTGCTATAGCACAGTGCCTGGTGCACAGGTATTAATTTTTTTTTTTTTTTTTTGTCGAATGAGAAACAAGAGGAAAAAAGATAAGACGCAAAGACCACAAAGAACATGATCCAACATACCCCTGTTTAGAAGTTACCTACTGATCTAGATGCCCAGGACCTCATTTGCCTCTAACCTCCTATTCTATTGTTTAAGGCCACCCTCCAACCATGAGTAGAAGTTAGGGTATGAATTGGTACACAGTTGTTGTCATTTTATTTCCTCTTCCAAGTAATCTCACAATAAAAGAAGACTTCAAGATTTCTGATACCAGAAAAATAGTAGATATAAAAATCTTTCAGCTAAAAATACCTGGAAATACTAGATAAAAGTTAACAAGCATTATTTTAAATACATTTCTGAGATGAGTCTTCCTTTTTAAAATTTATTCTGAGCTGGGCGTGGTGGCTCATGCCTCTAATCTCAGCACTTTGGGAGGTTGAGGCGGGCAGATCACCTGAGGTCAGGAGTTTGAGACCAGCCTGGTCAACATGGCGAAACCCTGTCTCCACTAAAAATACAAAAATTAGCTGGACGTGGTGGCATGCACCTGTAGTCTCAGCTACTCGGGAGGCTGGGGAAGGAGAATTGCTTGAACCTGGGAGGGCAGAGGTTGCAGTGAGCTGAGATTGCACCACTGCACTTCAGCCTGGGCAACAGAACGAGACTCTGTCTCAAAAAAAAAAAAGAAATCTATTCTTATAATTCCTCCCCCAACCCTTTTTTCAGTGCACAATCCAGTAACATTTAATATAATAATTAATATGATTTGATTTAGGTCTGCTTTTTTTTGTTTGTTTATTTTCTGTTAGTATAGGACCTACTTCATTTGTATAGGTCCATTTAACACTCTACTTGTCATTTTGTGCTATAGTTATCATATGTAACGCATCTACATACATTATAAACTTCAAAAAATAATGCTATAAATGCTATAACTTAAACATCTATATGTATTCCAAATAAATTAAGAGGAAAAATTGTAATGTGTTCAGATATTTACAATTCCTGATGATTTAAAATCATTCCTAGGCTGGGCACAGTGGTTTATGCCTATAATCTCAGCACTTTGGGAGGTCAAGGTGGGTGGGTCACTTGAGCCCAGGAGTTTGAGATACCCTGGGCAACATGGCGAAATCTTGTCTCTACTAAAAATACGAATAAATTTCCCCAGGTGTGGTGGCATGCTCCTGTGGTCCCAGCTACTTGGAGGCTGAGGTGGGAGGATTGCTTGAGCCTGGGAGGTAGAGGTTGCAGTGAGCCACAATCATCCCACTATACTCCAGCCTGGGTGACACAGCCAGACCTTGTCGCTAAATAAATTAATAAATAAATTCATTCCTAAAGATGCAAGTTTTCCTTTGGTGTCATTTCTGCCAATCTGATGAACTCCCTCTAGCATTTCTTTTTTTTTTGAGGGGTGGTGCTAACTGAATTCAACAAGTATTTATTGAGTGTCTATTATGTGCTAGATACTGAGACACATCAGAGAACAAAACCAAAAGCCCTGCCCTCATCGGGCTTACAGTCTAGCACTTACCGCCAGTTAACCTGCAGGCTACCTGGAACCCCAGGCAAGTCACCGCACCTCTGTGCCTTGGTCCTCAGCTGCCCAATGGGAGATCAAGCAGACCTGGCTCAGACATGAATCATGTGCTTGGTGTACTGCAGATGCCAAACTGCATCCCCACAACCCACCACCCAGACAGTAGATAGGGCTGGAAGTTGATTTTTAATGATAAAGTACAATGGAGGGAGGGCAGAGGGGCTAAGCCTAGCTGTCTGGGGTGCTGTGGTGGTGGTGGGCTGGCTACACAAACTGTTGTTGCTGCTGCTGCTTCTTGGTGGCCGCCTTGCTGGCGAGGTCCTTGGCCTTCTCTGTACCTGCCAGTGCTGTCTCCTTTGCCTTCTCTTTGGCTTCCTTGGCTGTCTCAACAAGTGTTTTGGAAGGGGCCTCGCCTTGCAGCTTCGCCAAGATATATTCAAAACCCTTCATAGTCTTGGTCACATTGCTTTTGAACCAGGCAAGACCAAATTCCTGGACAGCTCTGGAGACACCAAATAAGCCAGAGGAGACCCAGGCTTCCCGGCGGATTTCGGTCCAGCCACTGTTGTCAGAGTTCACACAGTAAACACATCGTTCCTCCACCACCATCAGCCGGGCGTGGTTGATGTTCCAGGTGAAGGTAGTCATGGTCTGATTCTGTGGGTCCACAATAGAGTCCTCCAGGATGTACACCGAGTAATCAACATTGGCAGCAAACAGTCACTCGGCCCAGCTGGGCATCCCGTTGGTCTCGGTCAGGAGTCGCCCAGACAGCAGTTTCTGGTCAGGGGTTACCTCCCGGTGTACTATGTCTTCCGTCAAGACATGTTTGCTATAGGGATTCGGGTACCACTGCCAGAAGGCGGCGAACACTTGGTCCCAGGAACTCGGGAACACGCTCTGGCCCAGGAAAGACTTCACCATGGTCCCGGCCCGAGCAGGCTCAGCACCCGCACAGCATCAGGGGTGCGGAGCCTGGGAGGCACGCGGGGTCCGCGCTGGGCCGGGGCTCGGCGCACACCCGCCGCCAGGCTCGTAGCTCAGTCACCACCGCACCGCGCCCAAGCAGCTGCCGCCGCCGCCGCCGCCGCCGCCATGAGTTGTCCGGCCCAGCATTCCTTGTAATGCACGTCTGGTGGTAATGAAGTCTCTTAGTTTTCCTTTATTTAAACACTTATTTAGTTTTTTTGTTGTTTGTTTTCATTTTCATAGGATATTTTGGCTGGTTATAGAATGTGAAATGACAGTTTAATTCTTCAAGCACTTGAAAAATATTCACTGCCTCCTGGCCCCCACAGCTTCTGATAAAAAGTCCAATGCCATTGAATAATGTTCCCCCTGGAATGTAATATATTGCTTTTTTTCCTGGCTACTTTCACAGTTTCCTGTTAATTTTTGGTTTTCAGCAGTGTATTGGTTATTTATTGCTGTGTAACAAATTGTTCCAAAACTTAGCTGGTAAAACAATAGATACTTATTATCTCATAATTTCTGTGGATTGGGAATCTGGGTGTAGCTTTCTTGATCTTCTGCTTTGGCTTCGAGTCTCCTCACAAGGCTATGGTCTTCTCAGGCTTGACTGTGAAGAATTTTCACAGAGTTCATTCACGTGGTGGTTGCCAGCATTCCGTTCCTTGTGGCTGTTGGCCAGAGACATGTCAGTTTTTCATGAGCTATTGGTCAGAGACTTTCCTTAGTTCCTTGACACATGGTCCCCTCCATACATCATCTCACAACATGGCAGTTTGCTTCATGTACACACACACACACACACACACGCACAGACACAGAGAGAGGGCGCTCTACCATAAGGGAAGTCACAATTTTTGTAACCTAATCATGGAAGTGACATCCCATTAGTTTTGTTGTATTCTATTCATTAAAAGCAAGTCACTAGGTTCAGCTCATACTTGAGGGAAGGGGATTATACAAAGGTATGAGCACCAGGAGGTTGAGGTCAGTGGGGGCCATGTCAAAACTGTCTATCACAAGCAGTCTGACTAGGATATGTCTAGATGTGGTTTTCCTTGTATTTATCCTGATTAGGGTTTCTTGAATCTATCCATTTGTCTTTCACCAAATTTGGGGAGTTTTGTTGCTATCATTTGTTCCTACATTTCTTTTCTACTGCATTTTCTCTCTTCTTTCTTTTTGGGGCTCCAGTTGCCCCTATATCAACCCCTTTGATATTGTCCTTCAGCTTCCTCAGGCTCTGTTAGTTTTTTAAAAAAAATGTTTCATTTGTTTTTCAGATTGGATAATTTTTATTGTTCTATTAACTGACTTTCCTCTCTTGTGTTTGTTCTGCTATAAAGTTCATCCAGTGAGTTTTTAATTTCAGATGTTACATTTTTTCAGTTCTACACTTTCCATTTAAAATATACAGTTATGTTGTAACCATTATTACTCATTTCTTCAGATCTTATAGTATAACGGTAGCCTTAAAAAATGGAAGTGATTAGGCCTCTCAATACCTCCGAAAAGACTGATACTTAGCAGGTGTTCACAAATGTTTGTTGACTTCAATTTAATTGTAATAAAGTGAAAGAAACATCAAGCCATAGAAAGCCAAGGAAGGAAGCAAGGAACATCAGGTATCTTTACTGACTTGTTTTGAGAAATCAGGCACATTGATAAATTTGATTAGTGGAATACCAAAAAAAATTACATATTTTCATTCACAGACAAGGAAGATTTCTTTTTTTACTTTTCTTTTTTCTTTTTTTTTTTTTAGACAGAGTATCTCTCTGCTGTCCAGGCTATAGTGCAGTGGCATGATCTCGGCTCATTGCAACCTCTGCCTCCCAGGTTCAAGCGATTCTCCTGCCTCAGCCTCCCGAGTAGCTGGGATTACAGATGCCCACCATCACGCCCAGCTAATTTTTATATTTTTAGTAGAGATGGGGTTTTGCCATGTTGGCCAGGCTGGTCTTGAACTCCTGGCCTCAAGTGATCCACATGACTTGGCCTCCCAAAGTGTTGGGATTACAGGCGTGAGCCACCACACTGGCCCGGAAGATTTTATTTTATTTTGTTTTATTTTATTTTATTTATTTATTTAGAGACCGAGTCTCACTTTGTCGTCCAGGCAGGAGTGCAGTGGTGCAATCTGGGCTCACTGCAACCTCCACCTCCCCGGTTCAAGTGATTCTCCTGCCTCAGCCTCCCAAGTAGCTGGGATTACAGATGTGCATTGCCACGCCTGGCTATTTTTTGTGTTTTTAGTAGAGACAGGGTTTCACTATGTTGGCCAGGCTGGTCTCAAACTCCTGACCTCAGGTGATCCACCTGCCTTGGCCTCCCAAAGTGCGGGGATTATAGGCGTAAGCCACCTCACCTAACCACAGACAAGGAAGGTTTTAAATCTGTGTGGCAGACAGACTGTAAGGTAGCCCTTATGATTTCTGCCTTCTAGGGTTCATGCCTTTGTGTAATCCCCTTCCCATAAACATAGACAGAACTTGTGACTTACTTTTAACCAATAGAATATGACAAAGGTGACGCGGTGTTGCTTCTGTGATTATGTTATGTAAGTCTCTGTCTTGCTAACAGACTCACTTTACAGACTCTCCTTGCTGGCTTGATGAAGTAAATGGCAATATTGGGGAAACCTATATGATAAGGTCATGCAGATGACCTCCAGCCTCCAGCCAGCAAGAAGCTGGGCCCTCAGCCTTACAACTGCAAAGAAATGAATTCTGCCAACCATTTGAATGAGTTTGGAAGTAGATTTTCCCCTAGTTGAGCATCCAGATGAGAACACAGCCCAACTAACACCTTGATTGCAGCCTCGAGGAGGACCTAGCTAAGCCCTTCCTGGACTCCAGACTTACAGAAACTGTGAAATAATAAATGTGTGTTGTTTTAAGCCCCTAAATTTGTGTAATTTTTATGCAGAGATAGAAAACTAATGTAATCTGCATAGTTACAGACTTTTGCTACCTCTTATTTTGTTGAGAGCAATTTTTCAAACTGATTTTTATGCCTGATATACAACTTGAACTTTAGGAAATGAAATATTCTGAGATCAGCAGTTTTATAGTATAATTGTAGGGACAACAGGACTCTGGGGAAACCCACAAGAAAAGCATTTTTTAACAAGATCTCATGCCAGCAATTTCACTCTTGGGAATCTGTTCGTAGAAATAAAAGCCCATTCAGTAAGTGAGGATAAATATGTAAGTGTTTTTTAAATTGCATTGTAGTGGCAAAAGAACTGGAAACAAATTTTTCATAGCTATTGCCAAATTGCTATCCAAAAAGGCTGTTAAAATGTCCATTTCCACCAGCAATGTATAAGTACCCTTTTCCTTATCTCCCTGTAATGGAAAACTCCTATTCATCTATATTAGTTTCCTAGGGCTGCCATAATAAAGTGCCATAGACTAGATGGCTTGAACAACAAAAATCTATTGTCTCACAATTCTGGAGGCTTGAAGTCTGAGATCAAGGTGTCAGCAGGTTGGTTTCTTTCTTTCCTTTTTTTTTTTTTTTTTTTTGAGACCAAGTTCTGCTCTTTTTGCCCAGGCTGGAGTGCAATGGTGTGACCTCGGGTCACCGCAACCTTTGCCTCCCGGGTTCAAGCGATTCTCCTGCCTCAGCCTCCTGAGTAGCTGAGATTATAGGCATATGCCACCATGCCTGGTTAATTTTGTATTTTTAGTAGAGATGGGGTTTCTCCATGTTGGTCAGGCTGGTCTCGAACTCCCGACCTCAGGTGATCCACCCACCTTGGCCTCCCAAAATGCTGAGATTACAGGTGTGAGCCACCGTGCCTGGCCAGGGTTGTTTTTTCTGAGGCCTCTCTTCTTGGCTCATAGGTCGCCGTCTTCTCCTTGGGTCTTCACATGGTCTTCTCTGTGTGTGTTTGTGTCCAGATTTCGTCCTCCTACAAGGACACCAGTTTTATTAGTTTAGGGCCCACCCAAATGAACTCATTTTAATTTCATTACCTCTTTAAAGACCCTATCCCCAAAAACAGTCACGTTCAGAGCTAACGAAGGTTGGAACCTCAACTTATGTACTTTTGAGGAACACAATTTAGCCTATAACACCATCCTTATGGCTCAGTTTAAGTATCAGTCCCTCAGGGAAGCCTTTTCTCACCCTGAGAGAGGTCTACATCCCTCTGTCATATGTATGTATGTATATATGTATGTGTGTATACATATGCATGTGTATCATATATAGATACATATATGCATGTATATATGTATACGTATCTGACCATACTTCTGTCTCATGACATCGTAATTATAATATTATTCTGTTTTCATAAAACAAACAAGGATGACCTTCCTTCATGTAGATATTTCTATGTTTGTGTATAGCTATATGGATAAAGGTATGGAAAGATATAATCTAGATTGGTAACATT
Source organism: Pongo pygmaeus (assembly GCF_028885625.2). Taxonomy (NCBI): domain Eukaryota; kingdom Metazoa; phylum Chordata; class Mammalia; order Primates; family Hominidae; genus Pongo; species Pongo pygmaeus. Next base: position 38,209,686 of record NC_072373.2, read on the forward strand.
GGCTACATGGGGATTGGAGGGGAGGTTATGGTAAGGAGGATGGGAAAGATGTAGCGAGCAAACAAAAATCAACCACAAAAACTTACAAAAATATGGTATCATGCATCCATGTATGCATGGATAATATAATGCAATTTATTATTTTAAAAAAGCTTTTCGGCTGGGCATGGTGGCTCACGCCTGTAATCCCAGCACTTTGGGAGGCCGAGGCAGATGGATAACCTGAGGTTAGGAGTTTGAGACCAGCCTGGCCAATATGGCGAAACCCCCTCTCTACTAAAAATACCAAAAATTAGCCAGGTGTAGTGGTGCGTGTCTGTAATCCCAGCTACTTGGGAGGCTGAGGCAGGAGAATCGCTTGAACTGGGGAGGCGGAGGCTGCAGTGAGCTGAGATCATGCCCCTGTACTCCAGCCTGGGTGACAGAGTGACACCCGTCTCAAAAAAAAAAAAAAAAGGTTTTTCATTGCCTAGCTATTATGTCACAAAGATTTGCAAACTCTCAGTGCCATAGAGCAACATATATTTGTTTAGCTTCCACATCAGTGGAAGTTGGGCTGGGCCTGCAGGGAAGGCTTCGCTGGATGTGGCTCTCATCCTCTTCCTGGTATTAGCAGGCTGTCTTGTGGGCTCTTCTCATGGAATGGCAGAAACTCAAGATGTCAAGTGAGGGACATCTATGAAACTAGCACATTGTCAACTTCTTCCTTCATTGGCCAAAGCAAGTGACAAAGTCAAGGGATAGGGAAGTACATTCTATTCATGGATGTGGGGGTAGGGGAGGGGGTTAATATTTCTGATCAATAATCTAATCTACAACCGTTACAGTTACATAAATATATATATTTAGGCCAGGCACGGTGGCTCACGCCTGTAATCTCAGCAATTTGAGAGGCCGAGGAGGGCAGATCACTTGAGTCCAGGAGTTCGAGACCAGCCTGGCCAACATGGTGAAACCCCATCTCTACTAAAAATGTAAAAATTAGCCAGTTGTGGTGGTGGGCACCTGTAATCCCAGCTACTCAGGAGGCTGAAACAGGAGAATTGCTTGAACCCGGAAGGCGGAGGTTGCAGTGAGCTGAGATCGTGCCACTGCACTCCAGCCTAGGTGACAGACAGAGACTCCGTTAAAAAAATATATATATATATACATATTTACAGCTATACATTTATACATATGCATAAAGATTTTTATGAAATAATGGGTCCCAAATGAATTAGAGTTATCTAAACATGGTAGAGTTTGAAATCATTTATATCTTTTGTTTCCTTTATGTGTTGTTTATTTTATTTTTTGCCCTGCATACACTGTTTGTATAATCTAACAAATAACAATACAGATTTTATTGGGGAACAAGTGTAATTTTTTCAGATGAAGGGGATGGTGGCGAGGGGAAGGGCAACTAAGCAGAGAAAGCCCTCCAGAGTCAGGCTGGCTTTGTGCACAGCCATGAATCCATGAATAACTCCAGGAAAACTTTTCTGACTTTGCCAACATTATTTTGGACATTATGCAAAACCACTGAGTTATGCAGATATTCATCTATAATGTGATATATTATCATTGTAATTTAATAATTTTTTTATTCTACATAAGAATAAATGAGAAAATAGTAGATCCCCAAAACCTAGCTGCCCACTGATCACCCAGGGAGTTTTTTTTTGTTGTTGTTGTTTTGTTCTGAGACAGAGTTTCGCTCTTTCACCCAGGCTGGAGTGCAGTGGGGCGATTGCTGCTCACTGCAGCCTCTGACTCCCGGGCTCAAGCCATCCTCCCGCCTCTGCCTCCTGAGTAGCTGGGACTACAGGTGTGTGCCACAACGCCCAGCTAATTTTTGTAGTTTTTGTAGAGACAGGTTTTCACCATGTTATTCAGGCTGGTCTTGAACTCCTGGGCTCAAACAGTCTACCTGCCTCAGCCTCCCAAAGTGCTGCGATTACAGACATGAGCCACACCCTGCCTGGCCCCAGGGAGCTTTTAAAATGGTATAAATATCAGAGCTCTATTTGCTGACTGAAGTAGATGAGGTGACACTTAGAAATCAGCATTTTCACAAACTTCCAGATAATTTTTATAATTACTCAGGTTTGGAAATCACTGGATCAAGCCAGTTTTGAAGAGTTTTTCCAGCCTTCCCTCTCCCATACCAACAGATTTCTCACAAAATGAAAATAATTGAATTGTGTGATTGTCTATGGGCCTCTCAGCTGTCCTAAAGGATTCATACCAGCTGTTTACTTTGCCCATGATCACCATTGTAAACAACAAAGGACTGCCATGCACTCCGTGTTGCTTGACTGTGTGGGCTCAGATCCTATAAGTAGCTATGAATCATGTGGGCCTGATCCTTGGGGTAACCTATTTATATACTTCTTGGGGAGACAGACTTACTTTGTAAGGGAAATTTAACAGTTCATAGAAATTCTGACCTCTGCACAGAAGCTTTTCTAATAGAGTTGAAAAATCTTCATATAACAAAAAACACTCTTCTCTAACTTAAAAATGCAACTTTTCTCTCATTTACCCAGGTATTGGCTCAATGAACCTGGAGGCACATGCTCTAGATACAAGTATTGAATAACTTCCTGAGTTTAATTTAAAAATACGGCTGGGTGCAGTGGCTCAGGCCTGTAATCCCAGCACTTTGGGAGGCCGAGGTGGGAGGATCGCAAAGTCAGGAGTTTGAGACCAGACTGACCAACATGGTAAAACTCGTCTCTTAAAAATACAAAAAAATTAGCCGGGCGTGGTGGCGTGTGCCTGTAATCCCAGCTACTCGGGAGGCTGAGGCAGGAGAATCGCTTGAACCTGGGAGGCGGAGGTTGCAGTGAGCTGAGATCATGCCACTGCACTCCAGAGCGAGACTCTGTCTCGAAAAAAAAAAAAGAAGCTATTTGGTTCCTTTTATACATCATAGTTAATAGGCAGGCTTTGAGCCTGCTTTATCCTTTAAGTGAGCATGTGGTCAGACCCCTTAAAACAAGATGTAAGATATAAGCCTTTTATCCACACTCTGGCTAGGGAGACAGAAAAAAACTGATGTCTAGAATTTGGAGTGTTAGGGTAAATGGAAAAGGTTTCAAACAGTTGGGCAGGTGAGAAGGGAACTCTGTAGAGAGAAAGCGGAGGCAAACTGAGGAGGCTGTTGGTTCCCTGACAAGCTTGTCAACTTTGTTTCAACATGGAGAGCAAAATCAGATTAATAGACAGTTAACCATCTGGGCCAGTTGTCAAATTTTCTCTGTATTACAGCTCAAGAAGTTTGAAATTTACAGAGATCCAAAGTAAAGTAATTTTCTCCTCATATTTCACATGGGTAAAATGTACTGTGAAAAATAAATGAGCCTAAACTAAAAGTACAAGAATACATGTTTTTTGTTCTCTTGTGCATTTCAAGGATTGGAAAATTCCATCTCCACCCTTTGCATCTGAAACATCTCACTTGCTCAATTTCTGATAGAATCTTATACTCTAGGCAGTAAAAGATAGACACAAAGTCCGGTCAGGTACGAGGCATCCCAATTTTAGCGAGAAGTTTGACCAATTTGTCCTTTGTGTCAATAATTAGGAGGTGCCAAGAAGAAAGTGTGGAACAAATAAAAATGTGATTAGAATTACAAATGAAAACGAAAGCCACCAAACACAGACCAGAGTGTGGTTCTGTTGAAATGTGCTGACTGTGGCCTGGGGGAATGCCATCCTACTGTGGCTAGCCTGAAGAAGTTCCGACATGGCTCTTTCTTTCCCTTGATTTTTCCACCCCTTATTCTTCCCTCATAGCATGCCATTTGTCACTGTATTAAAGGTGGTAATTTCTTTAAAAAGCAAAAACAAAACTTCCATTCCTCCTAGAGATATTCCATATATCCAAGGTAAAAACACTGCCTTCACTTTTCAAGGAACAGAGACTCCACCATGTGAGTACTACTTCACTTTAAGATGTTTTGGAGAATATTTTAATGTCCAAATGTACTCAGTAGTTTTATAAAAATAGCTACACATTCACTTCCAATTTGAAGTGGTAAAGTACTTTGAAAATCCTTTAAATTTATCTGAAGTGCAGCTAAAATGTAGTACTCAAGTTCAGCAAATGGGTGCAATTTGTTTCCAGGTTTGAATTGTTTCAATTTTGTTCGTGTGTCAGCCTAGGCTACCCCAGTTAAATCAGTCTTGGAAATAAAAGGACAAGTCCAATTAAATAAGTTTATTTTGTGCTAGCATTTGGCCGTTGCTAAGAGAAGAATCTTTTCTGTCAAGTAAAGGAAAAACAGATTGAGAAGTGCCATGTCAATGATGCTTATGGGTTAAAAAGATGCTAACACAGTTTAACACCTTAGGGTCCAAAAAGGGCGGAAGGGTACAGAATGTTCTGTCTCTCTCCTCCTATGATTATTTGAACAATATGTTAAATTGTATTCTTATTCCAACCCCAATGCAGTGACTCAGAAGGAGATAACAGAAGGAAAGGAAAGGTTCAGATGAAGAATCATTCTGGAATGTTTGACAACGTTTAAAAGCACTGGGTTAGACAGAATCATTTTTTCCGTCACTCTTCCTAAACTGAACTCTTTGATTGTATCCTGTTGCTCGAACAACGTTTGTTTTACCTTGGAAATCCAAGGGTTCATTTATTCTTTTAATGCTAGGGGCTTAACCAAAACTCTATCAAAAGTTACTGATAAATTCAGATTGTTTTCATTACTTAAGAGGACCAGTGAGATTGTTATGGACTAAATGTTTGTGTTCCCCCCTGCCCAAATTCTTATGTTGTATCCTTAACCCCCCATGTGATGGTATTTGGAGGTGGAGCTTTTGGCAGATAGTTAGATCAGGAGGGTAGTGCCCTCATTATGAGATTAGTGTCCTTATAAGAAGAGGAAGAGAGAGCAGAGCTCTTTCTCTCTCCATCGCGTGAGGACACAGCAAGAAGGCAGGCAGCTACAAGTCAGAAAGAGGAACCTCACCAGGAAGTGAATTTCCCAGCATGTTGATCTTGGACTTCCCAGCCTCCAGAACTGTGAGAAATAAACAGCTGTTGTTTAAGCCATCCAATTTATGGCATTTTGTTCTACCATATAGATGACTAATATAGACAGGTTTAAAGGAGTAGTTGTCACGGGATGCACAGAGCATCCTAAAAGTAAGTGATGGTGCACATAAAGCATAACAGAAATAGAGATAGAATGAGTACAAGTTAATCAGCAGGTCTTTTGAGAGCCAGATTTAAAAGGAATGTATGGGACTTTTATTTCCAATCATGACCAAAGTAATTGGTCTTGGATTCTCTTTCCTACCACACACAATAAGAAAACCAGACAAAATATAAGCTTTTTGGATTTTTCTTTTTGATTTTTAGCAGTTTGACTCCAATGTGCTAACTAGCTGTGGTTTTCTTTGTATTATCCTGCTTGGGGTTTGTTGAACTTATTAGATCTGTAAGTTAATATTTTCCACCAAATTTGGGAAATTTTCATTCATTACTCATCAGATATTTTGTGTGACCCTTCCTCTCTCCTCTTGTATTCTGAGACTCCATTTACCTTGTCTCACAGGTTTCTGAAATGGGTCAATCTTTATACTCTTTGTTCTTCATGTTGGATAGTTTCTTTTGATCTCTTTTTAGTTCACTGCCCCTTTCACTGTCATCTCAAATGAGATATTGAGTCCATGTAGTGAACTTTTTATTTCTATCACTTTACATTTCACTCTAGAATTTCAACTTTTTCCTTTTAGAAAGTAATTTCCACTTCTGTGTGTTGAGATTCTCTATCTGTTCATATATTGAGACAAAAATTTCCTTTAATTATTTGGACACATTTTAATTCTTTATAATAGCTGCTTTGAAATCTTTGACTTCTGTATATAGCAGCAGCACCAGGGATGGGTTTTGTCAAAAACAATTTTTACATGGGGGCGGGGGATGGTTTCGGGTTGAAACTATTCCACCTGAGATCTTTTTTTTTTTTTTGAGACAGTCTTGCTCTGTTGCCTAGGCTGGAGTGCAATGGTGTGATCTCGGCTCACTGCAACCTCCACCTCCAGATTCAAGTGATTTTCCTGCCTCAGCTTCCCGAGTAGCTGGGATTACAGGCACCTGCCACCACACTTGGCTAATTTTTGTATTTTTAGTAGAGATGGCTTTCACCATGCTGGCCAGGCTGGTCTCGAATTCCCGACCTCAGGCAATCTGCCTGCCTTGACCTCCCAAAGTAATGGGATTACAGACGTGAGCCACTGCGCCTGGCCAAGTTAGATTCTTATAAGGAGCACAACCTAGATCCCTTGCATGCACAGTTCACAATAGGGTTCGTGCTCCTATAAGAATACAATGCTGCTGCTGATCAGACAGGAGGCAGAGCTCAGGTGGTAATGCTCGCTGACTCACAGCTCACCTCCTGCTGTGCAGGGGGGTTCCTAACAGGCCATGGACTGGTACTGGTCCATGGCCCAGGAGTTGGGGACCCCTGACATACAGCATTTGGGCCCACTTGGAATCACTGTCTATTGATTTCCTTTCATCCTGAGTATGGGTCATGCTTTCTTGTTTCTTTGCGTGGTTAGTAATTTTTGGTTGAAAACTGAATATTGTAGGTGATACATTGTAGTAACACTGGACACTCTTATATTCTTCTGATGATTGTTGGCTTTTACTTTAATAGGCAATTAACTTACTTGGACTAAAACTATTATTGTCCCCTCAGTTTCTCCCATGCACTCATAATGGTTGATCAGGGATATGGAAAGATGTGTAGAGCCTACAGAGATTTTGACACTCTTGCACTTGTAGAGTTATAAATTTCCAGCTGCTCTTTCATCCCTGAAAGAACTCTGTCCTCTGTCACACTGAGTGGGTAAGGCTTCAGTTTTCTGCTTCTGGAGATAAGGAGTTTGGGGAAACATCCTAGGGCAAAACCATCACAAATTCACAATTCTGACCCATTTCCAAAGTGGATTTTCAAGTGTAAACTCACTTCTGGTTTCTGACTGCTTCTGGTCGCTTTTAAATGCCTTTAAGTAGTCGTTTTTTAAGCAATATTTTGTTCAGATTTCATAATTGTTCTCTGTGGAAGGATTTGCTTGAACTCTTCACTCCGTAAATATGGAAAACAAGAGTTTCACTCTTAATTTTGAAAGGTATTTTTGCTGCATTTAGAATGCTGTGTTGATATCCTTTTCTTGTTTATTTTTAGCATTTAAAGAGGTGTTCATTTCTTCTGGTCTCCATTTTTTCTAATGAAAATTTAACTATCTTTCTTATCATTATTCTCCTCTATGTAATGTATCTCTTTTTCTCAGGCTGCCTTAAGAATTTTGTTTATTTTGCTTTTTAGCAGTTTGACTTTGATGTACTTCGGGTGTTTGTGTGTGTTTAGTGAACCCAGGCTTGGATTAAAAAGTGCTTCGGGCTTTGTGGGTTTTTTTTTTTTTTTGATTTTGGAATATTTGCATTATACTTATCAGGTGAGCATCCAAAATCCAAAAATTTGAAATCCAAAATGCTCCAGTGAACATTTCCTTTGAAGATCATGTCAACACTTAAAAAGATGTGAATTTTTGGAGTAATATGGAGTTCAGATTTGGATGCTCAGCCTGTATATGTTTTTCACAAAATTTAGGAAGTTTTTGGCAATTATTTCTTCAAATGTATTTTCTTTTCCCTTCGTTTTCTTCTCTGTTTCTGGAATTCCAATCATACATATTAGATTGCTTAGTTTCTTATAAATTATTTAAAGCAAACATAGTAACATTACACAGTCGAATTTATTACATACATAGCAATGAAGTGTATCACAAAAACGGCACAAAATATGAAGGGATTGGCCGAGTGCGGTGGCTCATGCCTGTAATCCCAGCCCTTTGGGAGGCCAAGGCAGACAGATGACCTGAGGTTAGGAGTTCGAGACTAGCCTGGATAACATGGTGAAACCTTGTTTCTACTAAAAATACAAAAAATTAGCTGGGCATGGTGGTGCAAGCCCGTAATCTCAGCTACTCCAGAGTCTGAGGCAGGAGAATTGCTTGAACTCAGGAGGCAGAGGTTGCAGTGAATCGAGATCACGCCATTGCACTCCAGCTTGGGCAACAAGAGCAAAACTCCATCTCAAAAAAAGAAAAAAAAAAAGGAAGGGATAGGAATACAATTTTACTGTCTTGCATTTTATGTGTACACTATTAACCCTAATTAGACTACAGTAGGTTTCAGGTACATATAATCCTCTGAGCAACCACTTAAAACAATTCAAAGGCATATAGCTAGAAAACCAATAAAGAATTGAAATGTAGTCTTAAAAATATTTGATTATACCAAAATAAAAAGTATAATGAGAAGAAATAACAGATGGGATATATAGAAAACCAAAAGCAAGATGGTAAACTCAATCCCAATAATATCAATAATTACATTCACTATAAATAGATTAAACACCCAATTAAAAGGCAAAGATTAGGCTGGGTACAGTGGCTCATGACTGTAATTTCAACATTTTGGGAAGTTGAGGCAGGAGGATCGCTTGAGGTGAGGGGTTCAGGATTGCTTGAAGCCAGGTGTTCAAGACCAGCCTGGGCAACACAGTGAGATCCCATCTCAAAAGAAAAAAAAGAAAGAAAACGGGAAATGTCTTAAATCAATGATCTCAGTTTCTACTTTAAAAACCTAAAAAAAGAGAAAATTATAGCCAAAAAAGTACAAGAAAGAAAATAATAAACAGCAGAAATAAAGAAAATAGAAAATGAACAAGCAATGAAGAATCACAGTTAAGAGCTGTTTTTTTGAAAGGAGTAATAAAATTAACTGACCAAGAAAAAAAGAGAGAAAACACAAACTACTAAAATCAGGAATGAAAGAGGGATATCACTATATAGATCCTACAGATGTTAATGAACTCTTTTTTTTTTTAAGATGGAGTTTTGCTCTTGTTCCCCAGGCTGGAGTGCAATGGTGCGATCTTGGCTCACTGCAACCTCCACCTCCGGGGTTCAAGCGATTCTCACGCCTCAGCCTCTGGAGTAGCTGTGACTACAGGCACCACCACCACGCCTGGCTAATTTTTGTATTTTTAGTAGAGGTGGGGTTTCACCATTTGGCCAGGCTGGTCTCAAACTCCCGACCTCATGATCCACCTGCCTCGGCCTCCCAAAGTGTTGGGATTACAGGTGTGAGCCACTGCATCTGGCCAAGATGTTAATGAACTTTTCAGCGTGATGGAAATAGTCTATATCATAAATAATATATTATAAAAGGTGAAAGGTTTGTTCGTTCTGAAGAGAAACCAGAGCATCATGAATGATATATTGTTATGTGTATATGCATTTGTTAAAATTCATTGACTTACATACCTAAGATCTATGCATTTGACTGTAAGTAAATTTTACTTCAATAAAAAAAATTAAATTGAATGTGTCATGCTCTCAGTTGGCTTCTTTATTTCCTTTTTTGTACGCTTTCGTGCAAACCAGTGTTTAGGTAGGACTCGAATTTATTCAATCCATTCTCTAATTTACAAATGCAGTCTTTGACCTATTCATTTTGCAGTTACTGTAATTGTGTGTTTCTGTTTCCTTTCTTCTTAGATTGTGAACTCCTTAAGAAGACTGGCTCTTCTGTACACTGTGTTCTGAGAACCTCATATGGTACCATGAACTTTGTGGGTGCTTGACAAATATCTGGTTTATTTCTCGACTCTCAGCATTTGATCGTAATTAAAGCTGCCAGAACTAAACCAAGATAGGATAAAATATCAGGCATTTAAGAGGATGAATTAGAGCATGCCTGGGAATGTTTGTGCATATACAGTACATCTCTCCATTCCAAAACAGATGAATAACAATTTGGGTTCATTTCATATTAGCTATTTATTTTTTCTTAATTACTGAGCATGATTAAGACTTCCTGCTTTTTTTTTTTTTTTTTTTTTTTTTTTTTAAGACGGAGTCTCACTCTTGTTGCCCAGGCTGGAGTGCAATGGCACAATCTCGGCTGACTGCAACCTCCGCCTCCAGGGCTCAAGCGATTCTCCTGCCTCAGCCTCCAGAGTAGCTGGGATTACAGGTGCCCACCACCGTGCCCAGCTAATTTTTTGTATTTTTAGTAGAGACAGGGTTTCACTACGTTAGCCAGGCTGGTCTCAGACTCCTGACCTCAGGCGATCCACCCGCCTCGGCCTCCCAAAGTGCTGGAATTATAGGTGTGAGCCACCGTGCCCGGCCTGACTTCCTGTTTTTAATGGGCCCAGGAAGTCACCTCAAAAATGTCACTTTGTTGTAAAAGCATCTTTAACAAAGTTAACAATTCTGTGACCCAATTCCTTGTTAGAAACTCCATTAATGGAAATGATATTACATAGGATGCATAGGAAAAAAACCCTAATGTCAGTTAAATGCGTATATAAGTATGTACAACATCCGCATGGAAAACACTAATTAAAAGAAATTTAAATGGTAGGAAAATATCAAATACCCACTGGTATCTTGAACCTAAGAGAGGGGATAAGGTTAACTACTAAGGGTGTGTCCATGGGAGACAAGAAAGGGTAAAAGGGAGAAACTCTGGGCAGACAGGGGAGAAAGAGAAAGAAATGGAGGACAAATGGGGAGAACATTTATTTTAAGGCATCAGAAGTTTGAGTTCATCAATTCAGGGGCCATGTGCTCCTTTCTTTCATCCTCAGCATTTATTGTGCATTGATTTTGCACCAGGTGCTTTGCAAGGCCCTGAGGCTCTGGAAACTGTCCCTGCCCTTGGGGTAGTCTAGGATTTCATGGGTATGTACAAAGAATCTCATATCTCCAGCATTTGGGCAATCATCTCTCTTGTTGCATTTGTTCCCTTTATGGATCCTAGTACTCTATCTGCTCCCTATTTAGGTTTTCAACTCTCATGAAGATTCTGCTGTATTTTATAACCTCACTTTTTACTTCCCAGAGCACTTTATGCAGTGGAAACAGCATAGCATCATGGCCCTTCAGCCCCAGAGAAGGGGTTTTATGTCTTAGAGGGCTCCATATATCACAAAAACAAAAATATATGTTTATTAAGAAATCCATAGGCAGGAGTTACCTGTGGTATGGTCTCAGCTGTGGCACAGCATGACCTGTAATCCCAACAGCCCCTCTCAAGACTAATAGCATTCATCTCGTCATCTCTTGCCCTGTGTCCTTAAAATAAAAGGAGACTGTGTCGGAGTTCTGTGAAGGTTGTAGATTGGGCCACTGCCAACTTCAGAAACATATTATTTCTGAGGGAAGTATTTGAGCAGTAGAAGTGGTTAGGTAAGAGAATAAAAGGTTGTCAATTCTTTCCTCTCAGGTGATATAAATGTATTTTTGCATAATGAATTATATCCCAATACTGCCCAGCATCCATTTTCTTGCTTGCTCTTAACATGGCACCTGGGAAACATTTTGCAATATTAAATGATTTGTATTACTCTTTTTTTTTTTTTTTTGAGACAGAGTCTCCCTCTGTCGCCCAGGCTGGAGTGCATTGGCACAATCTCGGCTCACTGCAAGCTCTGCCTCCCGGGTTCACGCCATTCTCCTGCCTCAGCCTCCCAAGTAGCTGGGACTACAGGTACCCGCCACCACACCCGGCTAATTTTTTTGTATTTTTAGTAGAGATGGGGTTTCACCGTCTGGGGTTTCACCAGGATGGTCTCGATCTCCTGACCTCGTGATCCACCCTCCTCAGCCTCCCAAAGTGCTGGAATTACAGGCGTGAGCCACCGCGCCCGGCCTGATTTGTATTACTCTTAAATCTACCTATATGTAGGTCTAGATATAACATGCATGAAGCATGATACTGATTCTTCACATAAAAGCTTGGATATTAATATTGATTTAAAAGATGGTAAAAGTTAGTATATGATAATTACTTACGTGATGGAATTAAGTGTTCTGTAACACTTTAGCAATTACAATAATTTATCATATGTGGCTTCATTACAATGTTTAGACACACAACATAAAGTTCATGATTTGTTTCTGAATCTAACTATTGCTTTAGAAATTTTATTTCACTTGCTGTTGTCTCAGTGCTGTTGCTCTCCAAATTGAAATTGCTAAAAATAGAAAAAACAAACTTACATAGGGACTTCTGTGGCTCAAGAAAGGCTAATTTAGAGTTACTTATAGTAGAAGCAAATTGTGTAAAAATTTGATTATGATCACATAATTAGTGCTTTTGGTAAAATGAAAGTAAGAGTAGGCCAGGCGCGGTGGCTCACGCCTGTAATCCCGGCACTTTGGGAGGCCGAGGCGGGCAGATCACGAGGTCAGGAGATTGAGACCATCCTGGCTAACACGGTGAAACCCTGTCTCTACTCAAAATACAATAATTAGCCGGGCGTGATGGCAGGTGCCTGTAGTCCCAGCTACTTGGGAGGTTGAGGCAGGAAAATGGCGTGAACCCGGGAGGCAGAGGTTACAGTGAGCTGACATCACGCCACTGCACTCCAGCCTGGGCGACAGAGTGAGACTGTCTCAAAAACAAAACAAAACAAAAAAACAAAAAACAAAACAAAACAAAAAAACAACAGGAAGTAAGAGTAGTAAGTTTTATAGAATCAGTGTAATTAATGAATTATGTATGCCTTTGTTACCCAGTTTTCACTGGCTCATCAACAGAACACTCTGACATGTGCAATTGTAATTCAATTCAATTGTCTTTGATATTTACATGACTTGTGATCATATAAAAACATAGTTTTACGCATTTTAAAATTTTGTTGTTTATAAAGGTAATTTGTCAAGGTAAGAGGTTAGAATATATTTTATCTGAAAGTTTATTAATGTTGCCGATAACTTTTAAGTATTTTCTCTATTGGTATATGGGTCTCTATTTGTATTTTTGTCCTGGGCCATGCAAATGTTAGGGGAAGTTCCAGAAAGTAGCATGTGATTAATACATTTTTGTTTACTGGTTGATGTAGGCTCTTCACAGCAAATAAACATTTTCTTCATGCTTAGAATTGTTTTCCTTTTTAAAAACAGTGCTTTGACTTGCTGAAAATTTTTCTCTAGCAGTTTGAAAACAAAAGTTTCTGGTGATTTCTTTTTTTTTTTTTTGAACAATGCTGATGTTTTGAAATGTATCTGTTGGCTTCCTTTGCCTTTCTCTTTCCCTTCCCCTTTCTGAAAAGTTCAATTATAGGCCAGGCGTGGTGGCTCATGCCTGTAATCCCAGCACTTTGGGAGGCCTAGGCGGGTGGATCACCTGAGGTCAGGGGTTTGAGATCAGCCTGGCCAACATAGTGAAACTCCGTCTCTACTAAAAATACAAAAATTAGCCAGACACGGTGGCACATGCCTGTAGTCCCAGCTACTCAGGAGGCTGAGGCACGAGAATCACTTGAACCTGGGAGGTGGAGGTTGCAGTGAGCCGAGATCGTACCACTGCACTCACTCCAGCCTGGTGACGGAGTGAGACTCCGTCTCCAAAAAAAAGTTCAGTTATAAAGGCAGGATTGTGACAGAGCAAGGTGGTTCTCACATTGTGAGGTGGGCAGTCTCAAGGGGGAACCAGGTCACAAGCAGGGTGTGAGGAGCATCCTTCTAGGGGTCAACCTGACCAGGTGAGTCAGAGCCCACATGGGAGGAAGAGGCTGCCATACAGGGGTGAAGCCTTGAGTGGAGTAGCAAGGACATTCATGAGGAGGGGCTCTCCGGTGGGGAGTGCCAGAGCCCAAGCAGGGTGGTAAGGTCACCAGGCATGGGGGCAGCCTGGCATGAGGTTTCCTGGCAGGATAAAGAGGACCTCTAGGCAGGAGAGACCCAGAAGCAGTCGTGGGAGACTCATTACAAACAAGGGGCTTGATAAAAAAGTAAAGATCTCAAGAAAAAGGGGAGTCAAGATTTTTACTGTATAATAGAAAGGGAGAAAACTACAATGAATGCTATGATGTTAGATTAGAATTGGTTGTATCTATGTGAACTCATGGCTTTCAGTAAATATAACATTAAATCGATAAGATAAATATAGCACTAAAAATAGGGGTGTGTGTGTGCGTGTGTGTGTACATGTGGCCTTGCAGTAGCAAACGACCCCCCGAGAGCAATAAGCACAACTTTCACCCAGATTTTTAAATGTCATTTTCTACTAAAAAGGACCAAGGGGTTTCCAGAGATATGACTAATTCCATTTTTAGATGAAACTTTTGGAACATCTTGTTGAGCTAGAGATCAAAATGTTATCCTAGAAATTATAGGACCATGTCAAAAGTACCCAGAAGCAAGCTTGAAGGAGATTTCACTTGACAATTTGAACATCAAAAAATGATATCTATCATCTAAGGGATTATAACTCATTGACTATAATAGGAAGTCATGAGTCCATGCTAATATAAATTAATAAATGGAACATCTGATAAATAATGGGTTATTTACATTGTTTCAAAGTGACTCCACACAAAATATTCATTAATTATAAAGAAAAGAGTAAGTTTATAGTGGAGATGCCTGGCAGACACCACCTTAATCAAATGATTAAAGCTGGTATTATCAGTAAAGGAACAAATAAAAATGCAATGAGAAGAACACATCATAATTTCTGTAATATTCCTGCTGAAGGCACGTAACCTGAATTTAATCATGAGAAAATGTCAGACAACTCCAAATTAAGAGACATTCTATAAAATAAGTGCTCTGTAATCTTCAAAAATATCAAGGCCGTGAAAGTCAAGGAAAGACTGAGGAACTGTTCTAGGCTGAAGGTGACCAGAGACAGGACAACCAAATGCAATATTTGATCCTCTTTTTTTTTTTTTTTGAGACAGAGTCTCGCTCTGTTGCCCAAGCTGGAGTGCAGTGGCCTGATCTCTGCTCACTGCAAACTGTGCCTCCCAGGTTCAAGTGATTCTCCTGTCTCAGCCTCCCAAATAGCTGGGATTACAGGTGTGTACTACCACACCTGGCTAATTTTTGTATTTTTAGTTGAGATGGGGTTTTACTGTGATGGCCAGGCTGGTCTCGAACTCCTGACCTGAAGTGATCCACCTGCCTTGGCCTCCCAAGTGCTGGGATTACAGGCATGAGCCACTGTACCTCGCTGCAATATGTGATCCTTAACTGGATCTATAGAGGACATTAATGGGACAATTGGAGTCTGAGGATGAAATTTTATTGTAGTATCAGTGTTAGCTTTCTAATTCTGATGGTTCTGTTGTGAATTTGCAGGAAAATGTTCTTGTTTGTAGGAAATACATGCTAAAGTACTCTTGTGAGTATTTGGCTATCAGATTAGAAACTTATTCTCAAATGATTTCTTCCAGAAGAAAAGTTGTTTGAACTCTACTTGCAACTTGTCTGTAAGTTTGAGATTGTCCCAAAATAAAAAGTTTATACTAAATATAAACATTTAAAAATAATCCTTTAAATTGGCTAAATATAATTCTGAAAATGAATTAAAAAATAACAAATCAGCCTGGGCACAGTGGCTCACACCTGCAATCCCAGCACTCTGGGAGCATGAGGCAGGAGGATAACTTGAGTCCAGGAGTTTAAGACCAGTTTGGGCAACACAGCAAGGCCTCATCTCTACAATTTTTTTTTTTTAAGACGGAGTCTCGCTCTGTCGCCCAGGCTGGAGTGCAATGGCATGATCTTGGCTCACTGCAACCTCTACTTCCTGAGTTCAAGCGATTCTCCTGCCTCAGCCTCCCGAGTAGCTGGGATTACAGTCATGTGCCACCACACCCAGCTAATTTTTGTATTTTTAGTAGAGACAGGCCTTTACCATGTTGTCCAGGCTGGTCTCAAACTCCTGACCTCGTGATCCACTCACCTTGGCCTCCCAAAGTGCTGGGATTACAGGAGTGAGCCACCATGCCCAGCCAATTTTTTTTTTTTTTTTTAATTAGCTGGGTGTGGTGGTGTGTGCTTGTAAGACCAGCTACTTGGGAGGCTGAGGTGAGAGAGTTGCTTGAGCCCAGGAGGTGGAGGCTGCAGTGAGCTATGATTACACCACTGCATCCCAGCCCGGGTGACAAAGTGAGACCTGGTTTTATAAATAAATAAGGAAGTAAATAAATAAATAAATCAGTTTTAGCCAGCTACCTAAATACACTCCCAAGAGCACAGTTTAAGCAGGACAACCCAGGTGTGTGTGTGTGTGCGCCTGTGCACATGCATGTGCATTTGTGTGCGTGTGTGATGTTCTAATGAAATGGCAGGTATTCAAAGGGTACAAAGTTTTAGTTACACAGGGGGAATAAGTTCTAGAGATGTGTGTCATACAGCATGGTGACTATAGTTAATACTAATGTACTGTACACTTGAAAATGGCCAAGAGTATTTTTAAATGATCTCACTACAAATAATGATAGTTTGTCAGGTAATGCATATGTTAATTAGCTTAAATTAATGATTCCACTATATATATATTAAAACATCACATTGTACCCCATAATATATACAATAAGAAAGAAATGGGAGATAAAATGTGACAAATTGTGTGCATTGTAAGTGATAAATAAGCACAAAATGCCATACAGCAAGGGCGAGAAGGCTCTATTCTGTATGGATACTGATAAGCACTCAGTACTGAGGTCTGAAGTGGACTGCTGAGTGTAAAGTCTGTTTCTCCACTATGAGTGCAAAAAATAGCATGTGTTTCTGTCTGCTAAGGCAGAGCATCACAAGTGGCTGCATTAATTGATTGATTCATCTTGGCTCTGCCATTCCTGTGAGACCCAGACAAGTCACTTAATCTCCCTATGCCTCAATTATCTCATATATAGAATAAGGAAAACAGTGCCTACCTCATAGGTACTCATAGGATGAACTTAAATAAGTTAATATATGTAAAGTGCTTAGAACATTGCCTGGTACAGAACAAGCGCTACATGGAAATGTTAGCTATTATTTTTGTTTTGTTATTTATTTATTTATTTTTTTTACTTTTTTTGTTGTTTTTTGAGACGGGGTCTTACTCTGTCACCCGGGCTGGAGTGCAGTGGTGTGATTACGGCTCACTGCAGCCTTGACCTTCCAGGTTCAAGCGATCCTCCCACCTCAACCTCCTGAGTAGCTGGGACTACAGGCATGCGCCACCATGCCCAGAAAATTTTTGTGTTTTTTTTGTAGAGATGGGGTTTCGCCATGTTGCTCAGGCTGGTCTTGAATTCCTGGGCAGTCTGCCCTCCTTGACTTCCCAAAGTGCTGGGCTTACAGGCGTGAGCCACCTGTTATTGTTATTAACTCATCCATCAACGGTACAATTTGCATTCTCAAATATTTATAATGGTAAGGTGATGGTTCCTCTCCCTACCAGGAGTTGAGAGAAACTTTCCCTGCTGTGGGAATCGCTTGTACCCTCTAGTCTGTGTCTGTCCGGACTCTCTTTAATGGTGGAGTGTCAATACTCATCACACCCTGACCCCAGCTTTTCATCCTGACCCTGGAACCCCTCTTGCTGAGCTGAGAGCCCTTGGTCAGTACAGAATGTGTCTTATATTTTCTGGCAAATGGTTTGTTGTTTTCCTTCATTTGACTCTGCTTTTATATTTACCACTTCTCTACCTCGTTTCAGAATGAATCAAACTGGGATTATTGATCAAACTTCACCTTTCTCTGTGTCTCGCAGTCTGTCTGTTTTGCTTTATTTCGAAGTCAACAAAGTATCTTCAGTGCATTTGAAACAGAAATGCTTTTGCATTTTTATTTGATGTTTTGTATTTTCAATAACCATTCAATGCTCAGGCCTCAGAAGTTTATGATTATAGAGCACATTGAACATTGACTCAAGAGGGCTTAGGAGATTTTTCTTAGGATCATGTGGAAAATTCTAAGCTCCACTTATTGTTATCAATCAGTACTTAGATTTCAGTTCTTTTTTGTTTGTATCTGTTTGAAGACTCATTTGGGCAACTCTTTTATAGCCTGTGACTCATTTATTTATGCACTTTATTGCTGTGTCACTGTGAAGAACAGATGGCAGTGAATAAATTTTGACTTGACTTAAGGACTTGAATTTCCCTTGCATTTATAGACTGCCATTTTTAATCTGCCATCTCTTTTAAAGTTGTTTACTTGTGAACTTCTAAGAATATACAGTAAAAACTTGTGTTTCCTTTGTCTAATCTAACACTTATGCCCAAATGTATACATCTGTGGATAGAATAGGAACTTCAGAATTAGTTACAGCTGGGTTTAACTGTCGGCTCGTGAAGAAAGTAGTTCATAATAACTGTATGTTTGGGCAGATTTCTTCATCTGTAAAATATTGGCTATTGTCTTTCCAAAAGACCACCAGAAAAGAAAAACAAAACAAGTTATTGATCAAACAAATCTAAATGCATTAGACTGACTGTAATAAGGGCAAACATCACCTTGACAGAGACTTAGTAATATCCCAGAAGGGAGAAGTCAGGAGGATACTTATAGGAGTTAGGGTGAGGGCTGGGTAGTTTTAAGGTGGAGAACTGGTTGAGGATTGGGCAGAAATTATGACATAGTAGCTTTGATCTAGTGAGCTCAAGTGAGGCACGCATATAGTTAATCTTGAAATTAAAGTATTTTAGTTGGCTCATGGTCTTGTCTTCCCAGAGAAAGTAGCTAGGTTATTTTCACTTATTCTCAGTACTGGTTCACACAGAGGTATGTCCAATCCCAGGACTGTTTAACATAGTGTATGATTGACACACCTGACAGCAATAACTATGCATAACCTGATAATGACCCTGTGTGGCAGATGCACCTGAACGTGTGTTTGGAGTTCTGAGCTAAGGAATCTGGGAGTGGCCAATCCGAAGAGTCATTCCTTATCTATGGAGGAACGTCTGAGCTCCCATCTTGTTCCATGGAACGTGGGCCGTACAGGGGATCGAGGCCCTTTGTTTGGGATTAAATGAAGGTTGCCAGGTGGAGGTTAAGGGGAGGTTGCTAAGTGAAAATGCTATATAAATTGCATGATTTTTCTGTTTTTGTTTCTTACAAGCAGTGGTGGTTCTTCTGCCAGCCTGCCGCCATGAGACTGCTCTGTATGTAAGTTTCCTGCTAATAAAGCCCTGTCTCCTTTGCTGGCTCTGCTTCTCTTCTTCGGCCTCTTGAAACTGGTGCCATCCCTACTGAGGTTAATAAGGGTCCCACACGACACATAGGTGTGGGAAATTTTACTAGTTTCAGTTCTCAATGATCATTTATGTCATGAGATTATTGTGAGTATGAAATAGAATGCTGTATATAAACAAGACTGGCAGTGAGTAAGCGCCTATTAAAACGTTAGTTTCTTTTTTTTTAACACAGCTGCTCCCCAACCCCTTCACCTGTATTTTTTTAATATTGGGATTTTATCTAACTATTTTTTATTTTCTGGGACAGAGTCTCACTCTGTCACCCATGCTGGAGTGCAGTGGCACTATCTTGGCTCATTGCAACCTCCTTCCCCTGGGCTCAAGCGATCCTCCCACCTCAGCCTCCCAAGTATCTGGGACCACATGTGTGAGCCACCACAACTGGCTAAGTTTTTGTATTTTTAGTAGAAATGGGGTTTCGTCATGTTGTTCAGGCTGGTCTCCAACTCCTGAGCTCAAGCAATCCACCCGCCTTGGCCTCCCAAATTGCTGGGATTACAGACGTAAGCCACGGCGCTCGGCCTCATCTGCCCATTAATAGCATTTAAATCAATGTTATACCACAGTAATAGTACTAAAAAAAGTTGAATGGGTGAAGGAAAATCAAAAGGTAAAATTTTTAAAAGCCAAACCAAGTACTTTGCAGGTTTTTAATACCAGTTTAAACCTGTCTCTTCCAAACATAATTAATTAATGTATTGTCTTACTTAATACAACTTTCTCATTAACTACTGCTAGAAGAAGACAGGTGCATTCTGGAAACTTGAATCACTAAGGGGAGGAGCTTCAATTTTGATCCCAGATATGTAAGTAAATTATTTAATTTAGTCAACTCTCATGGGGGAAAAGTTATTTAAACTAGTTAAGGGTCATTATTTAAAGAAGGTAAGATATTCTAAAGATGCTACAGCATCAGAAAAAAGTGGGAGGTTTGAAGATCAGGTTTCTTTAGGAATTTTTTCTTCCTCTTTGAACTCGTATTCTTTGCTTTTGATCACTTTCATTGGAAAATAATTTCAGAAACTGTTTATCCAATTTGCTTCTACTTTTATTGATAATCTTAAATCTATAATTTATTTTTTCATAACTCTCTCTCTAGAATATGCTTTTTTTTTGAGATGGAGTCCCGCTCTGTTGCCCAGGCTGGAGTGCAAAGGTGTGATCTCAGCTCACTGCAACCTCTGCCTCAGGGTTCAAGCAATTCTCCTGCCTCAGCCTCCCAAATAGTTGGGATTACAGGTGCGTGCTGCCACACCCAGCTAATTTTTTTTGGTGTATTTTTAGTAGAGACGGGGTTTCACCATGTTGGACAGACCTCTGGTGGTCCTCCCGCCTCGGCCTCCCAAAGTGTTTGGATTACTGGCGTGAGCCACTGTGCCCAGCCTAAAATATGGTCTTAAGGACACTCTCAACCCAGATCTGCTGTGGTTTCAGAGGAGGTCTGGTTCCTCTGAGAGTTATTCATTCACATCAGATGCAATTGCTTGGATGCTTTTCTTTTCTGCCACCATTCCAGTTTTCAGTGGAGGCATGCAGAGCACATCTGGTTCCAGACATGCTTCATTAGTTGAAAGATTAATAGAATTGTAATTTTTTTTTTTGCAGGGATAGCAGGAGGATAAGATGAACAGTAAAGGGAAATTGAGTACAGTAAAAAAAATTCTTTCAAGAACTAGAACTCCCTTTACTCATTCATATGCACTAGGTATAAGGAGTTGAGGTGTCAGCCGACAGCTGGTTATGAAAACCTCACCAAGAATGTCTGAGTTTCCACAGAATTTAAAGCTCTAGACTGATCTATTTTAGTTTCCAGGCAGGAGCTAATTCTTATGGCTACTACAGGGCTTTCTCACTCTTTCATGAGGCATTGGACTAATGGTAGCTACCATTTACTGGCAGCTGCTATATGCTGAGAACAAATTCAGTGCTTTCTCTGTCTTAACACTCATGACAATAGTGAGAACTGGTATCCTCATATTATAGTAGAAGAAACTGAGGCTCAGAGAGATTAAATAATCAAAGGTTAGACACCAAGTAAACTGGAAAGCCAGCATTGAGACCCGCGCTTCTTAGCTCTAAAATGTGTATCCCAAAGGCAATATAGAATAGTGATTAGGGGTGTGGGCTCATGCTGGGGCCCAACCCCAGCTGTGTAACTGTGGGCAAGTTGTTGAACTCCTATGTCTCAGTTATCTCATCTAAAAATGGAGTTGTTAACCCATTAAAAATGGGCAAAAGATCAAAGTGGCACATAAGCATATAAAAAGATGCTCAACATTCTATGTTATTAGGGAATTGCAAACTAAAACAATAATGAGGTGCCACTACATACCTATTAATATTAGAATAACAAAAATCCAAAAACTGACATCAAATACTGGAGAGGATGTAGAGCAAGAGGAACTCTCATTTATTGCTGGTAGGAATGCAAAATGGTACAGCCATTTTGGAAGACAGTTTGGCGGTTTCTTACAAAGGTAAACATGCTCTTACCATAGGATCTAGCAATCATGCACCTTGATATTTACCCAAATGAGTTGAAAACTTATGTCTACAGAAAAGCTTGCACATGTATGTTTATAACAGCTTTATTCATAATTGCCAAAACTTGGAAGCAACCAATATGTCCTTTAGTAGGTGAATGGGTAAACAAACTGGTACATTTATACAATGCAGTATCATTCAGCAATAAAAACAAATAAGCTATCAAGCCACAAAAAGACATGGAAGAATCGTAAATGTATATTGTTAATAGAAAGAAGCCATTATGAAAAGGCTACATATTGTATGATTTCAAACACATGATATTCTGGAACAGGCAAACTGAAAAGTGAAAAGATCAGTGGGTACTACGGGTTTGGAGGTGGGGAGGCAGGGAGGAATAGGTGGAACCCAGGGGACTTTTGTCAGCAGTGAAACTATGCTGTGTGATGTAATGATGGATACATGTTACACTTGTCAAAACCTGTAGAACCCCACAACACAGAGTCAACGGTAATATAAACTGTGGACTTTTAACAATGTATCAACATTGGCTCATCAATTATAACAAAAGTACAACATGAATGTAAGATATTAATAAGGAAAATTATGTATGCTGAGGGTGGGCCTGGGGAAAGGATGGTATATGGGAACTGTCTGTATTTTCCACAGGATTCTTTTTGTAAACTTAAAACTTCTCTAAAAATTCAATTATTTAAAAAAGTCTGCCTCAAAACGAAAAAGAAAGAGGGTTGTTGTGAGGATTCGATGAGTTAATATATATAAAACACTTAGAGAGGCTGGGCACGGTGGCTCACGCCTGTAATCCCAGCACTTTCGGAGGCCGAGGCAGGCGGATCACAAGGTCAGGAGTTCGAGACCAGCCTGGCTAATATGGTGAAACCCTGCCTCTACTAAAAATACAAAAATTAGCTGGGTGTGGTGGCAGATGCCTGTAGTCCTAACTACTCAGGAGGCTGAGGCAGGAGAATCGCTTGAACCTGGGAGGCGGAGGTTGCAGTGAACTGAGATGGTGCCACTGCACTCCAGCCTGGGCTACAGAGCGAGACTCCATCTCAAAAACAACAACAACAACAACAAAAAACACTTAGAGAAAAGCCTGGCATGTGTAACGCATTGAGTGGTGGTGATGATGATGATCTCTGTTGCTTTCTTGGAGGTGATCAGACATTTACTTTACTGTGCGTGGGGCTACCTGAATGTTTGGCAGTAAATGTAGTGTGACCTTGGACAAATAACATAACCTTTATACCTTAATTTCTACCTCTATTAAATGGGGTAAGAATTATGCCAATCTCTTATGTTATAGTGCAGATTTAATGCATTAATCCATACAAAGGGTTCATAACAGTGCCAGCATGTATGTGTATTATTGTTTCTATACTATCTTCCAGTCCTTAGCACTCCACAGATCCCTGCTCAAATACACCATCTATTGTTTTTTCCTTTCCTGGTTCCCATTTCAGCTCCAAAGCCCTTGAGTATCTTTCATCTCTATAACTCTGGCCTTTGGATGGTGGGCAGCATTTGAAGATTCTCATTATCTGCTGATCAAATGAATAGACAGAACTATAGAACTGAAACCTAGACACAGCACTTCTCCTGCAAGGAGTTGTTTAGCACTCAGTGTCATAACAGCATTCAAATTGTAGGTCTTACATGTGGTATGACTGATAAGTAATAGTCTTGCTTTCCTGTAGGTACTTCTCCTTTACTATCTAATGTGTCTGAGGCTCTTCTTTTAGCTTTTGGGGTTATTCCAACATTTGGGCACTTTCCCTATAACATCTATACCCCACCTTTTCCCAGGTTTTACTACCTGAATTATACTGCAATGAATTTCAGCCATTTGATCACCCCAGTGGCCATAAGTTCATAGCCCCATGTTTGACCTTGAGATTTGAAAGTTGTTCTTTCTGGTATGTTAAATTCCCTTCATCAAAAAGGTTTACCCAGAGTTTAACTTCACAGTCTAATATGAATTCCAGATTTCAAATAACCTTTAATTTTTTGGGTGGATGAATTACAAATAGTCCACCAAAGTTAATTTCTTTTTCTGGAATGGTCTATTTATCTGTATCTGTGTGTATATAAATGAAAGATATGTATTGTTTTGTGTTTCCTTATGAATCTACAGATATTAATCTATGTCAAGACAGAATGTTCTCAAAAGAGACAATCACATTTTTGTGAGTGCATAAAGTTGTTTAGGTACAGCTCTGCTAGAGAAGGTAGAACCAACACAGTTTTAACAAAAACAAAAGAGAATCTATTGCTTTGTGTTTTCGGATGTGATACAGTCATGAACTGCGTAATGACATTTCAGTCAACTACGGATCACATATATGACTGTAGTCCCATAAGATTATGGTACTGTACTTTTACCGTACCTTTTCTGCATTTAGATATATTTAGATAAATACTTATCACTGTGTTACAGTTGCCTATAGTATTCAGTACAGTAACATGCTGTGCATGTTTGTAGCCTAGGAGTAATAAGCTATGCCATACAGCCTAGGTGTGTAGTAGGCTATACCATATAGGCTTGTGTAAGTACACTCTATGGTGTTTGTACAAGAATGATATCTCCTAAGGCTGCATTTCTCAGAACATATCCCTGTTGTGAAGTGACACATGACTATAATTATGAACTAATATTAATGCACAAAAATTGGGTTCAAGTTATTCCAAACTAAAATATTTAGGGAAAATGTATATCGAAGGTGTGCTGATAGCATTAGTGATTATTCTCAGGTTGAGAACACATATATACTGTTTACAAATAAACTAAAGCATAGTTTGTTCACCAGTCTTCTTGATTAATGGGCCTTAGAGTTCTCAAACATAAATCTTAATCTTTCAAGGTAGTGTGGGGGATATGTTTGGTTTGTCAATGAAGATGGCATAGAACATCCCCAAAGGAGAGAATGCTCTCTCTCTGGATAGTTTATCAATAGTTTATAGTCTGTGAATACTCAATAATGTTAATGAGTCAAAAGACTGTGGTTGTTGATTATTCCGGCTTCACAGGGAATCAGTAGGCTATAAAACAATATTATAAAGTGCTTTTTGTTCCTCAGAAGAGAGACACTTTGCAACAATAAAATAAATATATCTTTAATAGTTCAAATTCCTTCGGAACACTAGAAGTTTACTCTATCCAGAGTACCTTGCATATAATAGATCCTGTATGATTATAAGGAAGGGAGGACTCTGCACACCCAGGTATAAGGTGTGAACCCCAAATATCTGAGACAGATCTCAGTCAATTTTGGAAGTTAATTTTGCCAAAGCTAAGGATGTACACCTGTGACACAGCCTCAGAAGGTCCTGATGACATATGCCCAATGTGGTCAGAGCACAGCTTGGTTTTATACATTTTAGGGAGACATGAGTCATCAATCAATATGGGGACAACTTGGAAGTGGGGAAGGGGCATCCAGGTCATAGGTAGATAAGAAACAAATGTGGCATTCTTCTGAGTTTCTGATCACCCTTTCCAAAGGAGGCCATCAAATATGTACTTTTCTCAGTGAGCAGAGGGATGATTTTGAATAAAATGGGAGGCAGGTGTGCCCTAAGCAGTTCCCAGCTTAACTTTTCCTCTTAGCTTACTGACTTTGGGGCTCCAAGATTTATTTTCCTTTCACAAAGGCAAATATCTAAGGTTAAAAGATTAAGATCTCAGGTATTCCAATGACTTTTCAATAGCCTATATTAAACTTGTCTTATTTGCGCATGCCCACTGCAAAGGTATAAATACCCTATAACTTCTTTAATTGTTCGTTACCATCAGGTCACTGCCAACTGGTCTCCCTGTCTCCAGGCTTAGCCCATTCCAACATATTCTCTACTTTGCAGCTGAAATGATATTTCTAAAATGTAAATGTAATCCTGTATCTTCTCTCTTTCAAATCCTTCAGTGGCCTTCTGTTGCTCTTGGATAGAGGGAATCTTTTCCAGGCTAACAAGGTCTAACATAATCACCCACTTAACCTCTTCAAACACATCTCTACCCATGCCTTCTCCAACTCTTAGATTAAGCTACACCACTTCTTGGCCTTCTATTTACTTAGCCTGTAATTCTCCCCACCCCCAACATTGACCCTCAGAAAGGGTAATTCTTCAGGTCTTAATTTGGATCTCAATTCATCCTCTCCCATACCCTGTTCTTACTATTCTTACTTATTCTCCCAATTCTGCATCATAAAAGACCTAGAAACTGTGATGGCAAAGCACAGACACTCTTTGATTTTTCTGGGCGTGCTGGGAAGTGGAGAGGCAGTGAGGGCACATGGAAGGAAGAGTCCTGCATCAATAAGTTTTATCTCCAGCACATAAATGACTGAGATGTCTGTTCCAGTTAAGAACAAAGCTGGTTGCTTCTCTTCCTCAAGACCTTGTGTAGCCTCATGTTTCCTGCTGTGGGTAAGAAGCTGGATTATAACGGTATACCAGATTCTCTGGGTCTAAAGATCTGGCCTTTTTTCCTGGGTAAGTGATCTGTCTCTAGGCTTGATTATCATGTTTCTCCCATGTTTCAAAATGTCTGATCCCAGTTGACTCTAAGAATTGGTGAGAAATATTATTGTTTAAGACACTACTTA
Source organism: Pongo pygmaeus (assembly GCF_028885625.2). Taxonomy (NCBI): domain Eukaryota; kingdom Metazoa; phylum Chordata; class Mammalia; order Primates; family Hominidae; genus Pongo; species Pongo pygmaeus. Next base: position 38,235,859 of record NC_072373.2, read on the forward strand.
ATTTATTATGTTTTGAATTTACTGTGGTTCCCAAGGCACTACCATCAGAGGTGTGCTGGTATATGTGTAACAATTAGCCCTCTGTGGAAGAAGGGGAAGCCCTTATTTGCAGTATTTTCTTGTTTTTGTGGTGTAAATGGCCAATTTCAAGCTACTGATGCAGGACTTTTTGCTCCTTAGCTCAGCTAGCTCTGGGTTCTTGTCTCATGACAGGAAAAAGTAGGCATGCAGACACTCGAAGAGTGAACAAGGCAGGGAGTGATATTGAGTGATGAAAAAGCTTTTAGTGGGGAAGGGATGCAGGGATGGTCTCCCTACTTGAAGGCAGGAAAGTTCTCAATGTGGCTGTGTCCAGGACCTTTTATGGGCTCAGAATACGGAGTATGTGCGATTGGTTTGTGAGTATGCAAAGACAGCACTCAAAGGTGGGCACAACAGTGTAGAAAACCAACTAAGGAAGGGCGAGTATATGTAAAATAGATGAAGAATGGGGATCAATCAGAGGAAAGTACGCCAAACAGGAAGGTGGGTTCTCGATCTGGTCCGAGGATTTAACTTGTAGCTTTGCTCTCAGGCTTTAAACTGTCTTCAGCTTGTAGGTGGGGTTTTGCCGGGGACCTGCCCCTATCTGCCTAGGCATTTGGCTGCCTCCTGTCACTATCACTACCAACATGTAGTAGCTCACCAAAATGTTGTATTTCAACTGGGCAGATAAAACAGATGCTAATAACCTCAAGAGGTAAATAATAGTAAAGTAGTAAAATAATACAGTAAAAAAAGTAGCAAAATAATTAGGCAGTGATGAGTTTGAGTAGTTGATATCTTTATTTTAAAGTAATTTATATTTTACTTCGCATAATGGCTTGCAAAACTTCTAAAAATTTAACAATTCTCATAAAATGGTATGAGCAACCTCTAGTATATCACTGAATACTATTTTCTCTTCTTAGCATAAAGTCTGTTCACATTAAAATTAAACAAACATGGAACTCACCCTCCTAAATATGTATTTAGGAAATTAACTTGTGTGTGAAGGTAGAGTTGTCAGTTAGGTATTGAAACAATTGCATAAAAGCAAAAAAAATTATGAGATGTTACACTGATCTTCTCTCATTATTGGTCTATTTTTGTTTGTTTCAGTATGTTTTTCTTCCACATAAAAAGAAAACAGACCAACTTAATAATATATGCAAGCTTATGTCTCATGGGTTACAGCGTTGCTCAACTGTGGTATGCTGACTCATAGCATTCTCATCACCTATCATCTTGTTGGAAATAGAGAATCTCAGGTATGATCCAGACCTCCTGAAGCAGAATCTGCATTTTGACAAGATCCATAGCTGGTCTAAATGCACAGTAAATTTTGAGAAGCACTGATGTACTGAGTAAAGGCTTGATGTCAGATAAGCCTGGCTCTAGAATAATAGTTTCTAATAGAACTTTCTGCAATAATATTAATAGTAATGTTTCATATATGTGTCACTGAAAACATTGGCCATTAATCACATTTGGCTATTGAGCACACAAAAATGTGGTTAGTGCCTGAGGAAGGTCCCCTTGAGTATTAAGCAGAGTACTGATTGGCGCATATGTATGAGAAAATTATCCAGTCTGGACAAAGAACCATCCAGAAGATTAAAGAGAATAGTATCCAGCTCTACTACAGAGCAAGGGGTAGTGCCTGCTTCTATAATCCAACCTGGAAAATGTTATAATTCATGGGACATTTAGTAGAGGACTCAAAAAGTTCTTGCCTCAGTAGTCAGAAATAATATAGACTAAGTGTACCTCTGGTCTCACCTAACATCTTAAAAGCAAGACCAAAAATTATTTTCAAGTATGATACAAACATCCTAGAACAAAGTTCAAGAATACCTATGGGAATATAAAAATATCCAACACCTAAGCAGATACTTTTTTTATTTAATAAAGTTTTATTTTTCCAAATGTACAGTTGGTTGGACCTATTCGTGCATCTTCACCAGCAGCTGGAGCATCTCCACCCTTGATATTTCTGGTGTAAATTACTTGAGCTCTGTGCTTTGAAACCAGTTTGATAAGTCCTTTACTAAGGAGCTCCTGAAGGGCTGCCCTGGCCAGGGAGCCTTGAATCTTCAGTCTCTCAGAGACCATGGCTGGGTTATAAGTTTATATTTGGGAACTTCCTTACAGAGTTTGTTATAGGTAGCTTTGTCAAACAAGACTAAGTTATTGAGTTTGTCCTGAACTTTGCCTTTGGACCACTTCTTCTTTCTAGACTTGCCCCTGGATTTGTTCACTGGGTCTTTGTCTTTCTTGGCCAATTTTCCAGAGTCTTTCTTCTTCTTGTCCTTGAGCGGCATTGCCAAGCTCAGAGAGCAGCAGCGAACACTGCAGCCTCACTAAGATGTCGGAGAAAAAGCAGCAGATAAAATTTAAAATGTCTGATATCCAATCAAAAATTTCTTGCAAAGAAGTAAGAAAGTACCACCCATGATGAGGACCAAACAAACAAACAAACAAAGCACAAAAATTGATCAATCAAAATATAACAGATGTTGGACACAAAATGACACAGATTTTAGAACTAACAGATAAAGACACTAAAAGGATTTTAAACATTTTGTATACATTCAAAAAGATAAGTAGATATGTGAAGATATAAAAAAGATCCAACCCAAACTTCTAGAGATGAAAACTGCAATGTCTGAGATGAAAAAGACCCTGGATAGGATTAACAGTAGACTATAATTACATAAGAAAAGATGAATGAACTTGAACATATAGCAATAGAAAGTATTCAAAATTAATCAGAAATAATTTATTTTAAATGAAAAGAGCAGTAAGCTGTGAGACAATTTCAGTGGCATAATAGATATGTAATTGGAGTCCGTGAAATAGAGATGTAGGACTGAGGCAAATATTTAGAAAAAAGTGGCCAAATATTTTCCAAATTTGATGAAAGCTATAAATCCACAGTTCCCAGAAGCTCAATGAACCCAAAGCTCAAGAAACATGAAGACAATGTTTAAGGCACACAATAATCAAATTTCTCAAAACTAGTCATAGAGAGAAAATCTTAAAAGTAGCCAGATAAAAAAGATAAAGATGACATCAGATTTTTCATTGGAAACAATGAAAATAAGAAGACAGTGGGATAATCTTTCCAGTGCAGAATGGAGAAAAAAACCTGCCACCTAGAATTTTATATCCAGCAAAAATATCTTTAAAAAATGAAGGCAAAATAAAGACCTTTTCAGATAGACAAAAACTTAAATAATTTATTACCAGCATTTCTTCACTACAAGAAATGTTAACATTTTTATACTGGAAGGAAGTGACACCAGGTAGAAATACAGATTTACACAAAGGAATAAAAAGCACTATAAGTGGTAACTTTGTTAATAAATATATGAGAGTTTTAATTATTTTTAAAATCTCTTATAAAGATAATTGACTTTTTAAACAAAAATAACAACAGTGTATTGAGGGGTTTATAACATGGGTATAGGTAAAATGTGTGACAATCAGAAGAAATACCAATTCCACATAACCTCTTTCAGAAAAATATTCCTTACAGAAGAGGGAATATTTCCCAACTCATTTAATGAGGCCAACAGTATTCTGATACCAAAACTATACAAAAGCATTACAAGGAAAGAGAACTACAGACCATTATTCCTGATACAGATAAGCAAAACTTCTAAAATCTCTCATCAAGACTCCTATTCCTGTTTTATTGTCAGATTTCTTGCCAGCAGTAATATTAATTTCCTAGTTGGTTTCTATGCCTTCCCTCTCCTCACTCCTATTCATTATACCTACCCTTGACAAATTAATCTTCTTTAACGTGATTTGATCATGCCATTGATCATTTGATCATGATTTGATCATGCCATTGCTCTACAGAAAAGTCTGTAATTGCTCCTATTTGTATGCTAAATTTGTATGCTAAATAGATACAAAGCGGTAAGGTTATTACAGAAGAGGCTGAGAAAATTTTTCCACTAGCAAGCTACTAGGTAGAGTGTCCAAGGTGATAGATTATTACTATGCACTTGTCCAATGTAGAAAAAGTCATGAGGTGATCTTTGGCCCTTCTTATCCAAATTGTACTTTCTGACATCAAGCTCATCTGTAATAACATGGAATATTTATTGATCATGTGATATGTGGTATTCATCATGTAAGCACTTTACATGCATTATCTGCTCTGTAGAATCAGGATGACAATAGTATCTGCATTACAGAATCCTTATGGGGATTAAAAAGTACATATAAAATGCTATACAGTGTGGAAAATATTAAGTGCTATAATAAGCTATCATTGCCTAAGTACTTAGTCATGATTGTTACTGTTGTTTAATCCTTATTACTCATTTAAGAAAATTATTGTATTAACTCTTTTTTTTTTTTTTTTTTTTGAGGTGGAGTTTTGCTCTTGTTGCCCAGGCTGGACTGCAACCTCTGCCTCCTGGGTTCAAGTGATTCTCCTGCCTCAGCCTCCCAAGTAGCTGGGATTACAGGCATGCGCCACCACACCCAGCTAATTTTGTATTTTTAGTAGAGATGGGTATCTCCATGTTGGTCAGGCTGGTCTCTAACTCCTGACCTCAGGTGATCCACCTGCCTTGGCCTCCCAAAGTGCTGGGATTACAGGCATGAGCCACCGTGCCTAGCCTTTTTTTTTGTTTTCTTTTGTTTTTTTTATTTTTATTTTTTTTGAGATAGAGTCTTGCTCTGTTGCCCAGGCTGGAGTGCAGTGGCATGATCTCGGCTCACTGCAACCTCTGCCTCCCAGGTTCAAGTGATTCTCCTGCCTCAGCCTTCTGAGTAGGTGGGATTACAGGTGTGCACCACCATGCCCAGCTAATTTTTGTATTTTAGTAGAGACCAGGTTTCACTATGTTGGCCAGGCTGGTTTCAAACTCCTGACCTCAAGTGATCCACCCGCCTCGGATGTATTGGGATTATAGGCGTGAGCCACCACGCCTGGCCTTAACTCTTATTTATAGATGAGAACAGGCACAGAGAGGTTAAGTAACTTGCCCAGATCACATCACCAGTAAGTTGTAGAGCTCATTCTTAAGTTGGATTTTGTTTGATCCCCAAGCTCATATTCTCAACCACATTTTGACCTGAGTCCAATAAAACATTATTGATATGGTTTGGATTTGTGTCCCCACCCAAATCTCATGTTGAATTGTATCCCTAATGTTGGAGGTGTGGCCTGGCGGGAGGTGATTGGATCATGGGGGTGGTCCTTCATGAATGGTTTAGCACCATCCTCTTGGTGCTGTTCTCATGAGAGTGAGTGAGTGAATTATCATGAGATCTGGTTGTTTAAAAGTCTGTAGTACCACCCCCACATGTCTCTTGCTCCTGTTCCTGCCATGTGAGATGTCTCACTCCCTCTTTCCCCTCCACCATGATTGTAAGTTTCTGGAGGTCTCCCCAGAAGCTGAGCAGATGCCAGCATTATGCTTTCTGTACAGCCTGTGAAACTGTGAGCCAATTAAACCTCTTTTCTTTTCTTTCTTTTTTTTTTTTTTTGAGATGGCGTCTTGCTCTGTCACCCAGGCTGGAGTGCAGTGGTGCAATCTCGGCTCACTGCAAGCTCCAGCTCCCGGGTTCATGCCATTCTCCTGCCTCAGCCTCCTGAGTAGCCGGGACTACAGGTGCCTGCCACCATGCCCATCTAATTTTTTGTATTTTTAGTAGAGACGGGGTTTCACCATGTTAGCTAGGATGGTCTCAATCTCCTGAACTTGTGATCTGCCTGCCTTGGCCTCCCAAAGTGCTAGGATTATAGGCATGAGCCACTGCACCTGGCTAAACCTCTTTTCTTTATAAATTACCTGTCTCAGGTTTTTTTTATACTAATGTGAGAACTGACTAATGAAGAAAATAGGTCCTGAGGAGTGGGGCTTTGCTATAAAGATACCTGAAAATATGGAAGTGACTTTGGAACTGAGTAATGGGCAGAAGCTGGAAAAGTGTGGAGGGCTGAGAAGAAGACAGGAAGATGAAGGAATGTTTGGAACTTCCTAGAGACTGGTTGAATGGTTATGACCAAAATGCTGGTAGCAATAAGGACAGTGAAGTTCAGGCTGATAAGGTCTCAGGTGGAAATGAGGAACTTATTGAGAACTGAAGTGAAGGTCACTTTTGTTATGCCTTAGCAAATAATTTGGCTGCTTTTGCCCCTGCCCTAGGGATCTGTGGAACTTTGAACTTGATAGTGATGATTTACGGTATCTGGTGGAAGAAATTTCTAAGCAGCAAAGTGTTCAAGATGTGGCATGGCTGCTTCTAACAGCCTACACTTATATGTGTGAGCAAAAAATCAACCTAAGTTGGAACTTATGTTTAAAGGGGAAGTAGAGCAAAAGTTTGGAAAATTTGTAGCCTGGTCATGTGGTAAGAAAAGAAAAGCCCATTTTCAGGGGAAGAATTCAAGCAGGCTTTAGAAATTTGTGTAAGTAAAAAAGAGCCAATTGCTAACTGCCAAGACAATGGGGAAAAGGTCCAGAAGGCATTTCAGAGACCTTTGCAGCAGCCCCTCCTATCACAGGCCCAGAGGCCTAGGAGGGGAGGATGGTTTTGTGGGCCAGGCCCATGACCCTGGTTTACCCTGCACAGCCTCAGGACACTGGTCCCTGCAGCGTAGCCACTCCAGCTTCAGCCATAGCTCAAAGGGCCCAGGTACAGTTTGGGCTGCTGCTTCAGGGGGTACAAACTGTAAGACTTGGGAGCTTCCACATGATGTTAAAGTTGTGGGGGCAAAACGTGCAAGAGTTTAAGCTTGGGCACCTCTGCCTAGATTTCAGAGGATGTATGGAAAAGCCTGAATGTCCAGGCAGAAGCCTGTTGCAAGAGTGGAGCCCTCATGGAGAACCTCTACTAGGATAGTGTGGAGGGTAAACGTGGGGTTGGAGCACCCCCCAACAGAGTCCCCACTGGGACACTGCCTGCTGGAGCTGTGAGAAGAGTGCCATCATCCTCCAGACCCCAGAATGGTGGATCCACTGACAGCTTGCACCATGCACCTGGAAAAGCTGCAGGAATTCAGTGCCATCCCATGAAAGCAGCTGCAGGAGCTACACCCTACAGATCCACAGGGGCAGAGCTGCCCAAGGCCTTGGGAGCTCATCCCTTGCATAAGTATGCCCTAGATATGGGACATGGAGTGAAAGGAAATTATTTTGGAGCTTTAAGATTTAATGACTGCCCTGCTGGGTTTTGGACTTGCATGGGACTTGTAGCCCCTTTCTTTTGGTTGATTTCTCCCTTTTGGAATGGAAGTACCTACCCAATGCCTATACCCCCATTGTATGTTTAAAGTAACTAACTTGTTTTTGATTTTGTAGGCTCATATGTGGAAGAGAGTAGCCTTGTCTCAGATGAGACTTTGGACTTTTGAGTTAATGCAGAAAAGAGTTAAGACTTTGAGGGACTGTTGAGAAGGGATGATTGTATTTTGCAATGTGAGAAGAACATGAGATTTAGGGGGCCAGGAGTGGGATAATATGGTTCAGATCTGTGTCCCCATCAAATCTCATGTCAAATTCCAGTCTCCGCTGTTGGAGGTGGGACCTTAGAGGTGGATTTCTCATGAGTGGTTTAGCACCATCCACTTGGTGTTGTTCTTGTGATAATGAAGGAGTTCCCATGAGATCTGGTTGTTTAAAAGTGTGCAGCACCTTCCCCCCTTGCTCTCTCTTCTTTCTGCTCTGGCCATGTTATGTGTTTGTTTCATCCTTTGCCTTCTGACATGATTGGAAGCTTCCTGAGGTCTCCCAAGAGGCAGAAGCCACTATGCTTCCTGTACAGCTTGCAGAACCATGAGCCAATTAAACCTTCTTTCTTTATAAGTTACCCAGTCTCAGGTTTCTTTATAGCAGTGTAAGAATGAACTAATAGAATTATTTTTTTCTCCTTTGCTCTGCAGTACTGAGTGAGCTCTTAAACAACTGTATCTGTCAAAGTGTTTCAATATAAATTGATCCTCAAAAAGAGTTTGTGGTTGATAAGAAAGATGGTCCTTCCCTGACCATTTCTTTAAGAATGTCAACACTCCCTAGGAAGCTGTTCACACGTCATTTCCCATTTTCCCCTACACTAGTGCTGATATTATTTCTTAAATGCTGACAATATTTGAGAAGCTAATTTTAGACTTTCCCTCTGCTAGAAACTAGAAGTGTGAAACAATCAGTTGATGATCCAAACCACTGTCTGGCCCTCTCCCCATTACTTCACCAATCATAGCTTTGCTCTGTGTCCTAAGTTTTATAAGTTTATTTTTAAGGTCCCCATGTAAAGTGATTTTTTTTTTTTGCCCATTACAAAATAAGATGTTCTGTAATGTGCAACTCTTCTCTTGTTGCTCTCCCAACTCCAAGTCAGCACTTCATTGCTCTTGTTCTCACGTCATTTCTTAACCTCCAGGCACAGCTATCTCAACACTCCAGCCACCTCAGTCGCTCTCTATCATTTTCAAGACTAAGCTGAAGTTCATTATGCTTGGTTTATGTAACTCACATGTCATCTATTACCCATTGAGAGCTAAATAAGTTCATTCCACACACAGGGGAATCTCGGTTTCTATCTAAGATTTCTGTGTCTCTGTAGGGAGCACCTTTTGCATTAGCACCCCCACTTCTGGGCTCAGGTTTTAGTGGGTTGTGACTCTGCAGCAACTGAGATATGTAATTCTGTTCCTTTTTAAGTTCTACAAACATCACAGAATCCCCTAGAACATGCCCGTAAAATCCACCAACACAGAGCTAATTTTGAAAGGGTTTATGTTGTGACAATGCAAAAGATGTCAGGTTGAGCTTTAGGCATCCCTTTTTTGAAACGCTTTTTGGCTGCTTCAACAACAAACATTTTTACTGGCTCTTCGTCTTACATGGTCTAAATTGCACATCATATTTTTGATTCTTTTCTTCCCCTCCCTTTTCAGGAGCTAAAACAAATGTCTTTCTTTGTTTTAGGAAGATCACTTTAGCCACCTCCTAAAATGTTTACCTTGATCCCTGCTGACTTTGATGCCTTATGTTCTATCACCACGCAGCATTCCAAGTGTTGCCTCAAAAATTATAGTAACCTACCTAAGAGGAATTCTGATATTAGCTGTTAAGATAATACATTTTTAAATTTCCATTACATCACAAGGCCCTTGTGACCTAAATTTTGCTTATCCTTCTAGCCTCACCTCTCTACTACTCCTGTGCCTCTTCTGCTACCAGCATACCATGTTCTTTCTCATTATCATATCTTAAAAACATACCATTATTTCCTATGCCTGGAAGCCTCTCCCATCCTCCAATAGAAAAATATATATTTTTAAAGGAAAAATGTTGTATCTTATACAAATATAAACACAGGTCAAATACTTTATTTAACTCATTTATTAATGAGGGAACTAGTAAGATGCTACAAAAACCAAAACGGATTCACAGGAGAATCAAGTACAGACACGTATTTGGCCACATGAGCTATCAGGAATACTTAAATGAATTTGCTTCGAAAATGTAAAACTGGCTTCTTCAACACTAGGGGAGGAAAATCAACTGAAACACTGTCAAAAGTAATTCATTTGCAGTCTATGGATAAGAATAATTTGCATTGCTATCAGTCGTCTATAAGTCACAGAGTTGTAAATAGTTCAAAGGCCATGAAAGGCACAAAGACCCCATAGAATCAGATATCTTGGAAATATGTGCTAGCCACTGCCTATTTTCCTTTCTTTTTTTTAAAAAAAGTATTGTGGGCACATAATAGATATATATGTTTATAGGGTACATGAGATATTTTGATATAGGCATACAGTGTGTAATAATCATATCAGGGTAAATGGGGTATCCATCACCTCAAGCATTTATCCTTTCTTTGTGTTACAAACAACCCAATTGTACTTTTAGGTACTTAAAAATGTACAATAAATTATTATTGACTGTAGTCACTCTCTTGTGCTATCAAATACTAGATCTTATTCGTTCTAATAATATATTTATATATCTATCTAATTATATTGACCACCCCCACCCCAACTACCCTTTTCATGCTCTGATAACCATCATTCTACTATCTATCTTCATGAATTCAATTGTTTCAGTGTTCAGCTCCCACAAATAACTGAGAACATGTGAAGTTTGTTTTTCTGTGCCTAACATAGTTCACTTAACATAATAACCTTCAATTCTGTCCCCGTTGTTGCAAATTACAGGATCTCATTATGTTTTATGGCTGAATAGTACTCCATTGTGTATATGTACCACGTTTTGTTTATCCATTTGTCTGTTATGGACACTTAGGTAATAGTGCTGCAATAAATATGAAAGTGCAGATATCTCTTTGATATACTGATTTCCTTTTTTTTTTTCATACATATATACCAGTAGTGGCATTGCTGGATCATATGGTGGCTCTATTTCTAGTTTTTTGAGGAATCTCCAAACTGTTCTTCATAGTGGATGTACTAATTTACATTCCCACCAATAATGTACAAGTGTTCCCTTTTCTCCACATCTTCGCCAGCATTTGTTATTGCCTGTCTTTTAGATAAAAGCCATTTTAACTGGGGTAAGGTGATAGCTAATTGTAATTTTGATTTGCACTTCTCTGATGATCAGTGATGTTGAGCACCTTTTTCAAATATCTGTTTGCCATTTGTGTGTCTTCTTTTTAGAAATGTCTATTCAGATTTTTTGCCCATTTTAAAATCAGATTATTAGATTTTTCCCTGTAGAGTTGTTTGAGTTCCTTATATATTATGGCTATTAATCTCTTGTCATGTTGATAGTTTGCAAATATTTTCTCCCATTCTGTGGGTTGTCTCTTCAATTTACTGATTATTTCCTTTACTGTGCAGAAAGATTTTTTTGACCATTTTTTGCTTTGAAAGTTTGCCTGTGCATCAATTCTCTAATGGTGAGTGATGTTGAGCTTTTTTTCATGATTGTTGGCCACTTGTATGCCTTCTTTTGAAAAGTGTCTGTTCATGTCCTTTGTCTACTTTTTAATGGGGTTGTTTGTTTCTTTTTTCTTTTAAATTTGTTTGTATTCCTTATAGATGCTGGATATTAGACTTTTGTCAGATGCATAGTTTGCAAAAATTTTCTCCCATTCTGTAGGTTTTTGTTTACTCTGTTGATAGTTTCCTTTGCTGTGCAGAAGCTGTTTAGTTTAATTAGATCCCATTTGTCAATTTTTTTGTTGTGATTATTTTTGGTGTATCAGATGACATGATTCTATTTATAGAAAACCCCATAGTCTCAGTCCAAAAGCTCCTTAAGCTGATGAACAACTTTAGCAAAGTATTATGATACAAAATCAATGTGCAAAAATAACTAACATTCCTATGCATCAATAACAATAGTCAAGCTGAGAGCCAAATCAGGAATACAATCCCATTCACAATTCCCACACAAAGAATAAAATACCTAGGCATACAGCTAACCAGGGAGTTGAAAGATCTCTACAAGGAGAACTACAAAACACTGCTCAAAGAAATCAGAGATGACACAAGCAAATGGAAAAACATTCTATGCTCATGGGTAGGAAGAATCAATATTGTTAAAATGGCCATGCTGCCCAAAGCGATTTGTAGATTCAATGCTATTCCCACTAAACTACCATTGACATTCTTCAAATAACTAGAAAAAACTATTTTAAAACTCATGGAGCCAAAAAAAAAGAAAGAGCCTGAATAGCCAAGGCAATCTACACAAAATAACAAAGCTGGAGGCATCACATTACCTGACTTCAAACTATACTATGGGGCTACAGTAACCAAAACAGCATAGTACTGGTACAAAAACAGACATATAGACCAGTGGAACAGAATAGAGAACCTAGAAATAAGGCTGCACATCTACAACTATCTGATCTTTGAAAAACCTTATAAAAACTAGCAATTGGGAAAAGATTCCCTATTCAATATACAGTGCTGGGATAACTGGCTAGAAGCAGAAGATTGAAACCCCCTTCCTGACACCATGTACAAAATTAACTTAATTTGGATTAAAGATTTAAAGTAAAACCAAAAACTATAAAACTATAAAACCCTGGAAGACAACCAAGGCAATACCATTCTGGATATAGGTATTAGTTCTTCTTTAAGGGTTTGGTAAAATTCAGCAGTGAAGCTGATAGGTTGCAGACTTTTCTTTGGTGGGAGACTTTATTATAGCTTCAATCTTCTTATTAGTCTGCTCAGGTTTTGGATTTCTTCCTGGTTCAATCTTGGTAGGTTGTATGTGTCTAGGAATTTATCCATTTCTTTTAGATTTTCCATTTTATTGGCATATAGTTGCTGATATGCCAATAAAGTGGCCTCTAATGATTCTTTGAATTTCTGGAGAATCAGTTTTAATGTCTCTTTTTCATATCTGATTTTATTTATTTGGGTCTTCTCTCTTTTGTTCTTAGTCTGGCTAAAGGTTTGTAAATTTTATTTATCTTTTCAATAAACCAACTTTCTGTTTCATTAATCTCTTGTATTGCTTTCTTCCTGTCAATTTCATTTATTTCTGCTCTGATTGTTATTATTTCTTTTTTTCTCCTTTGGTTTGGTGTGCTCTTGCTTTCCTAGTTCTTCAAGATGCATCATTAGGAGGAGGGTGGACAAAATGGCTGACTAGAGGCAGCTATTGTGCATGGCTCTCATGGAGAGGAATGGAAGGGGTGAGTAAATTCAGCACCTTCAACTGAAACTCCCAGGCGCTCTCAGTGGGACTAACCAAGGAAACAACTTGACCCATGGAGAATGAAGAAAAGCAAGGCAGGATGATGGCACACCCAGGAGCGACATGGAGCCAGGGGAGCCTCCCTAACCCAGGGAATGTGCAATCATGGGAACCCATGCTTCTCCCATGGATCTTTGCAACCCTCAGGTCAGGAGATCCCCTCATGAACCCACTCCATTAGGGCCTTCAGTCTGACAGATAGAGCTACATGGAGTCTCAGCAGAGCAGCTTCTCAGGGATGTGTGGAGACCCAGGATCTTTAGACACTTGGGCTTTCCTGGCCTCCCAGCAAAAGTAGCTGCAACTCTGGCAAAGCAGGAGATGAGACAAATGTACATACCCGTAGGAAAGAAGCTGAATCCAGGGGGCTGAGCAGTGACAGTCTACAGGCCCCACTTTCATGGCACCTCACAGGATAAGACCCACTGGCTTGGAATTCCAGCCAGCCGCCAGCAGCACTGCACCTCCCTGAGACAGAGCTCGCAGTGGGAGGGAAGGCTGCCATCTTTGCTGTTTGGGTGACTTAGCCATTTCAGCCTTTGGGCTTTGGAGAGTCCCAGCCAACCGGAGGTGGAGGCAATACCCCAATACAGCACAGCTGCTTTATGAAAGCATGGCCAGACTGCTCTTTTAAAGCGGGTCTCTGATCCTGTTCCTCCTGTTTGGGTGTGATCCCCAACTGGGGCCTCCAGCTACTCCCGCCAGTGTACTGTGGCAGACAGAGTTTTGAAACCTCCCTGGGACAGAGCTCCCAGAAGGAGGGGTGAGCCATCATCTCTGCTGTTTGAGCAACTTAGCCATTCCAGACTTCGGGCTTTGGAGAGTCTGAGCTGACCAGGGTGGAAGGGATCCTCCAGAACATCACAGCTGCTCTATGAAAATGTGGCCAGGCTGCTTTTTAAGGCATGGCCTTTTCCATTCCTCCTCACTGGGCAGGACCTCCCAACCAGTGTCTCCAGCCACCCTCGACAGTATTCTCTGGCCAACAGATACTTGAAACTTCCCTGGGATGGACATCCCAGAGGAAGGGGTGGGCTGCCACCTTTGCTGTTTGGGCAACTTAGCGGTTCCAGCCTTCCAACTTTGGAAAGCCCAAGCCGATCAGGGGTGGAAGTGGTACCCCAGCACAGCACAGCTGCTCTGCAAAAGCATTGCCAGACTGATTTTTAAAGTGGGTCCTTGATGCCATTCCTCATCACCAGGTGGGGCCTCCCAACTGGGGTCTCCAGCTACCCTCACCAGTGTTTTCTGCCTGACAGAGGTTTCAAACCTCCCTGTATTGGAGTTCCCAAGGGGAGGAGCAGGCCACCATCTTTGCTGTTTGGGTGACTTAGCCATTCCATCCTTCAGGTTTTGGGGTGTCCGTGGCAATGGAGAGCTGAGGTGGATCCCCAGCACAGCACCGCTGCGTTATGAAAACATGGCCAGACTGCATTTTTAAGCAGCTCCCTGATCCCATGCCTTCTCAATGGGCAGGACCTTCCAACCAGGGTCTCCAGCCACCTCCTTCAGATGCATTCTGGTTGGCAACAAGTCTGTACCTCCCTCGGACAGAGCTCCCAGAGGATGGGGCAGGCTGCCATCTTTGCTGCTTTGCATCCTTTGCTGGTGATACCTCCTGGTACTAGAAAATCTGAGGTTACCAGGGACTGGAGCAGGCCTCCAGCATACTGAAGAAGCCCTAAAGAAAACTGGCCAGACTGTTACATGGGTGCCAACTCCCATATCTCCTCACCAGGCAGGTCCTCCACACCTGGCCTCCAGCCAGCCCTGCATCAGAGCTATTGAGGCAGTAGCAACTCGGCAACTCCCTGAACAGAGTCTCCAGGGGCAACTGAAAGCCTCTCTGCCACTGCCTCTATAGTAAAACTGCCCTTGTTACCTTCAGACAAACAAGGAGCAAAGGCCTAAGTACCTTATCCACACTTCCTACAAGCTGCAGTTGACCCAAGGAGAGGATGCCAGTCTGTCTCCCACTGGTCTCACACACGTTCCACTGCTTATCACCAGACAGGGAACCCCTGGCTTGGGCCCACAGCACAGAACCTCCATCCTAGGCTGACTGCAGTGAGTAATTGCCGACCTGCACCTCTCTGGGTGGAGCCCCCAGGGAACAAGCAAAAGACCCTTGGCCACAACCACTACTAAGGCCTATTCCTCTGCTGCCCTCAAGCTGGGGAAGAAACAAACACTGATATCACCCCAGAGATACAGTGGGCAGCCCAGGAGTGCCAAGCAGTGATCAACAACCAACACTCGACGGGGAGAGGAAACCACACTTTCAAAGCATTGAGATGGAACATGGCTGCAATTGTTAGGAAATGGGAGCCATAGAACCCAGCAAGAGTCTACCAATTGATCAAGAAGCCTAAATGCTACCTACTGGATCACACCCCAAAGCTTCAACTCCAAAAATACCTTGCAGGCCAGGTGCGATGAATCATGCCTGGCTGAAATGAGAGAAATATAATTCAGAATATGATTAGGAAAATAATCATTGAGATTCAGGAGGACAGCGAAACCTAATCCAAAGAAACTAAGAATCCCAATTAAAGCAAAACAGGAACTAAAGGACAAAATAACCAGTATAAAAAATAACCTAACAGGTCTGACAAAACTGAATAACAGAATACAAAAATTTCACAATACAATTACAAATACTAACAGCAGAATAAACCAAGCTGAGGAAAGAATTGCAGAACTTAAAGACTGGTTCTCTGAAATAATGCAGTCAGACAAAAGTAGAAAAAAAAAGTAAAAAGGAACAAACAGGCCACGTGTGGTGGCTCATGCCTGTAATCCCAGCACTTTGGGAGGCTGAGGCAGGTGGATCACCTGAGGTCAGGAGTTTGAGAGCAGCCTGGGTAACATAGTGAAACCCATCTCTATTAAAAATACAAAAATTAGCCGGGCATGGTGGTGGGCACCTGTACTCCCAGCTACTCAGGAGGCTGAGGCAGGAGAATCACTTGAACCTGGGAGGCAGAGGTTGCAGTGAGCCAAGATTGTGCCATTGCACTCCAGCTTGGGTGACAAGAGCAAAACTCCATCTCAAAAAAAAAAAAAAAAAAAAAAAAGGAACAAACAAAACCTCTAATTAGTATGGAATTATGTAAAGAGGTCAAATCTACCAATCACTGGCACTTTTGAAAGAGAAGAGGAGAAAGCAAACAACTTCAAAAACATATTTCAGGATATCATCCATGAAAACTTCCCTGACCTTGCTAGAGAGGCGAATGCAAAATTAAGGAAATACAGAGAACTCCTACAAAGTTCAACACAAGAAGATCACCCATAGGCTGGGCGTGGTGGCTCACATCTGTAATCCCAGCTCTTTGGGAGGCTGAGGTGGGTGGATCACCTGAGGTGAGGCGTTCGAGACCAGCCTGACCAACATGGTGAAACCCTGTCTCTACTAAAAATACAGAAAAAAAAAACTAGCCAGGCGTGATGGCGCACACCTGTAGTCCTAGCTACTTGGGAGGCTGAGGCAGGAGAATTGCTTGAACCTAGGAGGTAAAGTTGCAGTGAGCCAAGATCACACAATTGCACTCCAGCCTGGGGCAACTACAGCAAAACTCTAAAAAAAAAAAAAAAAAAAAAAAGAAGAAGAAGATCACCCACAAGACACATAATCATCAGATTTTCCAAGATCAAAATGAAGGAAAGAATGTTAAAGGCAGCTAGAGATAAGGGGCAGGTTACCTACAAAGGGACCCCATCAAACTAACAGAAGACCTCTCAGCTGAAACCCTACAAGTCAGAAGAGATTGGGGGCCTATATTCAATATTCTTAAATAAAAAATCTTCAGCCAAGAATTTCATACCCAGCCAAATCTAAACTTCCTAAGTGAAGTTTCATACCCAGCCAAACCTAAACTTCCTAAGCATATAAACTTCCTAAGTTTAGGTTTCATACCCAGCCAAACCTAAACTTCCTAAGTGAAGGAGAAATAAGATTCTTTTCATATAAGCAAATGTTGAGGGAGTTTGTTACCACCATACCTACCCTACAAGAGATCTTGAAAGGAGCACTAGATATAGAAAGGAAAAACCACTACCAGATAACACAAAAACACACTTAAACACACAGATCAGTGTCACTATAAAGCAAACACACAAACAAGCCAACATAATAACCAGCAAACAACACAATGACAGGATCAAATCCACACATATCAATATTAATCTCGAATGCAATCAAGATAAATGCCCCATTTAAAAGGCACAGAGTGGCAACCTGGATAAAAAAGCAAGCTCCGTCCAGGTGTGGTGATGCCAAAGTAGATGAAAAATAGAATAAAAGACAAACAAACAAAGCAAGACCCAATGGTATGCTGTCTTCAAGACACCCATCTCACATGTAATGACACACACATAAGCTGAAAATAAAGGGATGGAGAAAAATTTAGCAAGAAAATGGAAAACAGAGAAAGTAGGAGTTGCAATCTTAGTTTCTGACAAAACAGACTTCAAACCAATAAAGATAAAAAAGACAAAGAAGGATTTTACATAATGGTAAAGGGTTCAATTCAACAAGAAGACCTAACTATTCTAAATATATATGCACCCAACACAGGAGCACCCAGATTCATAAAGCAAGTTCTTAAGAAACCTACAAAGAGACATAGACTCTCAAAGAATAACGATGAGTGGCTTCAACACTCCAGTGACGTTATTAGACAGATCATCCAGGCAGAAGATTAACAAAGGTATTCAGGACCTGAACTCAACATTGGATGAAATGGATGTGATAGACCCTTACAGAACTCTCCACCCCAAAACAACAGAATATACATTCTTCTCATTGCCTGCGACATGACACATACTCTAAAATCAATTACGTAATTGGACATAAAATAATCCTTAGCAAATGCAAAAGGACCAAAATCATACCAAACACACTCTTGGACCACAACACAATAATAATAAAAGTCAAGGCCAAGAAAATCGCTCAAAACCATACAATTACATGGAAATTAAACAACATGCTCCTGAATGACTTTTGGGTAAA
Organism: Pongo pygmaeus; assembly: GCF_028885625.2. Lineage (NCBI taxonomy): Eukaryota > Metazoa > Chordata > Mammalia > Primates > Hominidae > Pongo > Pongo pygmaeus. The sequence goes on from NC_072373.2 coordinate 38,253,604, forward strand.
TAATGAAATTAAGGCAGAAATCAAGAAGTTCTTTGAAAATAATGACAACAAAGATACAACATACCAAAATCTCTGGGACACAGCTAAGGCAGTGTTAAGAGGGAAATTCATAGCACTAAAATGCCTACATCAAACAGTTAGAAAGATCTCAATTCAACAATCTAACATCACATCTGAGATAATTAGAGAAGCAAGAACAAATCAACCCCAAAGCTAGAAGACAACAAGAAATTATAAAAATCAGAGCTAAACTGAAGGAAATTAAGACAAAAAACCATTCAAAAGATCAACGAATCCAGAAGTTGGTTTTTTTGAAAAAATTATTAGATAGGCTGCCAGCTAGACTCATCAAGAAGAAAAGAGAGAAGATCCAAATAAACACAATTAAAAATGACAAAGGGAGTGTTACAGCTGATGCCACAGAAATAAAAATAACCATTGGAAATGACTACAAACACCTCTATGCACACAAACTAGAAAACCTAGAAGAGACGCAAAAATTTCTGGACAAATACATTCCTCCAAGACTGAACCAGGAAGAAATTGATTCCCTGAACAGACCAATAATGAGCTCTGAAATTGATTCAGTAATAAATAGCCTACCAACCATAAAAAGCCCAGGACCTAATGGATTCAGAGCTGAATTCTACCAGATATACAAAGAAGAGCTGGCACATTTCTACAGAAACTATTCCAAAATTTGAGAAGGAGGGAATCCTCCCTAGCTCTTTTTTTTTTTTTTTTTCCAGACAGAGTCTTGCTCTGTCACCCAGGCTGGAGTGCAGTGGTGCAATCTCAGCTCACTGCAAACTCTGCCACATGAGTTCAAGCAATTCTTATGCCTCAGCTTCCTGAGTAGCTGGGATTATAGGTGCATGCCACCACACCCAGCTAATTTTTGTATTTTTAGTAGAGATGGGGTTTTGCCATGTTGGCCAGGCTGGTCTTGAACTCCTAACCTCAAGCAAATCACCCACCTCAGCCCCCTAAAGTGATGGGATTGCAGATGTGAGCCACTGTGCCCATCCCCTAACTCATTTTATGAGGTCAGCATCACCTTGAAACAAAAACCTGGCAGAGACACAACAATGAAAGAAAACTTCAGGTCAATATCCTTAATGAACATCAATGCAAAAATCTTCAACAAAATACCAGAAAACCAAATTCAGCAGCACATCAAAAACTAATACACCATGATCAAGTAGGCTTCATCCTAAGGATGCAAGGTTGGTTCATTATATGAAAATTAATGAATGTGATTCATCACATAAACAGACCTGAAGACAAAAACCACATGATTATCTCAATAGATGCAGAAAAGACTTCTGATAAAATTAAACACTCTTCATGTTATAAACTCTTAATAAACTAGGTACTGAGGGAACATACTTCAAAATAATAAGAGCCATCTATGACAAACCCACAGCCAACATCATACTGAATGAGCAAAAGCTGGAAGCATTCCCCTTGAAAATCAACACAAGACAAGGATGCCCTCTCTCACCACTCCTATTCAACATTTCCTAGTATTGGAAATCCTAGACAGAGCAATCATGCCAGAGAAAGAAATAAAGAGCATCCAAATAGGAAGAGAGGAAGTAAAACTATCTTTGTTTGCAGATGACATAATTCTATATTTAGAAAACCCCATAGTCTCAGCCCAAAAGCTTCTTCAGCTGATAAACAACTTCATCAAAGTTTCAGGATACAAAATCAATGTACAAAAATCACTAGCATTACTGTACACCAACAACAGCCAAACTGAGAGCCAAATCAGAATGGCAATCTCATTCACAATTGCCACAAAAAGAATAAAATAGCTAGGAATACAGTTAACTAGGGAAGTGAAAGGTCTCTACAATGAGAATTACAAAACACTGCTCAAAGAAATCAGAGAATACACAAACAAATGGAAAAATGTTCCATACTCATGGATAGGAAGAATCAATATCATTAAAATGGTCACACTGCCCAAAGCAATGTACAGATTCAACGTGACTCCTATCAAACTACCAAGGACATTATTCACAGAACTAGAAGAAACTATTTTAAATTTCATATGGAACCAAAAAAGAGCCTGAATAGGCAAGGGAATCCTAAGTAAAAAGAACAAAGTTGGAGGCATCACATTAGCAAACTTAAAACTATGTCACAGAGCTACAGTAACCAAAACAGCACAGTACTGGTACAAAAACAGACAGCTAGGCCAATGGAACAGAATAGAGAACTCAGAAACAAGGCTGCAGACCTGCGACCATCTGATCTTTGACAAAGGTGACAAAAACAAGCAATGGGGAAAAGACTCCCTATTCAATAAACAGTGCTGGGATAACTGGCTAGCCATATGCAGAAGATTGAAGCTGGACCCCTTCTTTTTTTTTTTTTTTGAGACAGAGTCTTGCTCTGTTGCCCAGGCTGGAGTGCAGTAGCATCTTCTTGGCTCACTGCAACCTCCGCTTCCTGGGTTCAAGCAATTCTCTGCCTCAGCCTCCCAAATAGCTGGGATAACAGATGCCCACCACCATGCCCAGCTAATTTTTGTAATTTTAGTAAAGACCGAGTTTCACCATCTTGGTCAGGCTGGTCTTGAACTCCTGACCTTGTGATCCACCCGCCTCAGCCTCCCAAAGTGCTGGGATTACAGGCGTGAGCCACCGTACCCGGCCTGGACCCCTTCTTTATACCATTTACAAAATCAACTCGAGATGGTTTAAAGACTTAAATGTAAAGTCCAAAACTATAAAAACCGTGGAACACAACCTAAGCAATACCATTCTAGACATAGGAACAGGCAAAGATTTCATGACAAAGACACCAAAAACAATAGCAACAAAAGCAAAAATTGACAAGTGGGATCTAAAAGCATAAGAACTTCTGCACAGCAAAATAAACTATCAATAGGTTGAACAGACAACCTACAGAATGGGGGAAAATATTTGCAAACTATACATCTGACAAAGGTCTAATATCCAGCATCTATAAGTAACTTAAACAAATACAGAAGAGAAAAACAAACAATCCTATTTAAAAGTGGGCAAAGGATATGAACAGACACTTTTCAAAACGAGACATACATACAGCCAACAAGCATTTGAGAAAAAGCTCAATATCACTGATCATTAGAGAAGTGCAAATCAAAAACCATAATGAGGTACCATCTCACAGCAGTCAGAATGGCTATCATTAAAAAGTCAAAAAATAACAGATGCTTGCAAGGTTGCAGAAAAAAGTAAACACTTATACATTGTTGGTGGGAGTGTAAATTTGTTCAAACATTGTGGAAAGCAGTATGGTGATTCTTCAAAGAGCTAAAAGCAGAACTACTATTTGACCCAGTAATCCTATTCCTGAGCATATACCCAGAGGAATATAAATTATTTTACCATAAAGACACATGCACACGAATGTTCACTGCAGCACTATTCACAATAGCAAAGACATGGAATCAACCTAACTACCCATCAATGACAGATTGGATAAAGAACATGTGGTACATATACACTATGGAATACTATGCAGCAATAAAAAGAAAGAGATTATGACTTTTGCATATATATGAATGGAGCTGGAAGCCATTATCTGTAGCAAATGAATGCAGGAACAGAAAACCAAATACCACATGTTTTCAGTTACAAGTGGGAGCTAAATGATGAGAACTTATGAATGTAAAGAAGGAAACCACAGACACTGGGGTCTAACTGAGGGTAGAGTGTGGGAGGAGGGAGAGGAGCAGAAAAGGTAACTGTTGGGTACTGGGCTTAATACCTGTGTGATGAAATAATCTGTACAACAAACCTCCATGACACAAATTTACCTATGTAGCAAAACTTCACATGTACCCCTGAACCTAAAATAAAAGTTAAAAATATAAAAAAAATTAAAATAGGCTGGATGAGGTGGCTCATGCCTGTAATCCTAGCACTTTGGGAGGCCAAGGTGAGTAGATCACCTGAGGTCAGGAGTTCAACACCAGTCTGGCCAACATGGTGAAACCCCATTTCTACTGAAAATACAGAAATTAGCTGGGTGTGATGATGCATGCCTGTAATCCCAGTTACTTGGGAGGGTGAGGCACAAGAATCACTTGAACCTGGGAGGCAGAGGTTGCAGTGAGTTGAGATCACACCACTGCAATCCAGTCTCAAAAAAAAAAAAAGTAAATTTAAAACGATGCATCATTCGGTTGTTTATTTGAAGTTTTTCTACTTTTTTGATGTAGACACTTATAGCTCTAAATATTTTCTTTTAGTACTCCTTTCACTGTATCCCATAGGTTTTGGTATATTGTGTTTCCATTATTTGTTTCAATAAATTTGTCAATTTTCTTCTTAGTCTCTTCATTGTTATATTGGTCATTAAGGAGTGTATTGTTTGATTTCCATGTGTTTGTATAGTTTCCAAAATTCCTCTTGTTACTGACTTCTAGTTTTATTCCACTGTGGTCAGAGAAGATATTTGATATTATTTCAAGTTTTTGAATGTTTTAAGACTTGTTTTGTGGCCTATCATATGGTCTATCTTTGAGAATGATCCATGTGCTGAGGAGAACGTGTATTCTAGAACCATTGGATGAAATGTTCTGTAAATATCTATTAGGTACATTTAGTCTATAGTGCAGATTAAGTCCAATGTCTTTGCTGATTTTCTGTCTGGAAGATCTGTCCAGTGCTGAAAGTGGGGTATTAAAGTCTCCAGCTATTAATGTACTGGGGTCTAACTCTCTCTGTAAGCTAAAATAATATTTGCTTTATATATCAGGGTGCTCCAGTGTTGGGTGTATGCACATTTACCATTCTTATATCTTCTCATTGAAATGACTCCTTTATTATTATATAATGACATTCTTTGTTTTTATAGTACTTGTCTTAAAACTTATTTTGTTTGATACAAGCATAGCTACTCCTGTTCTTTTTTGGTTTCCATTTGCATGGAATATCTTTTTCAATTCCTTTATTTTCAGTTTATATGTGTCTTTATAAATGAAGTGTGTTTCTTGTAAGCAACAGATCATTAGTTCTTATTTTCTAATCCATGCAGCCACTCTATGTTTTTTAACTGAAGAGTTTAATCCATTTACATTCAATATTATTATTGATAAGTAAGTACTTACTTCTGCCATTTTAGTTATTTATTTTCTTGTTGTTTTGTAGTCTTCTCCTCCTTTCCTTCTTTCCTGTCTTCCATTTGCTGATGGTGATTTTCTCAGGTGGTACATTTTAATTTCTTGCTTTTTATTTTTTGTGTATCTGTTGTATGTTTTTTGATTTGAGGTTACCCCAAGTATTACAAATAATATTTAAAAACCCATTTTTAAGCTGATGACAACTTAACAATGATTGCATAAACAAACTAATGAGCAAAGAGACAGCTAATAAATACTCTACAGTTTAAATTCATCCCCCTGCTTTGGCTGGGCGTGGTGGTTCATGCCTGTAATCCCAGCACTTTGGGAGGCTGAGGTGGGTGGATCACTTAAGGTCAGTAGTTTGAGACCAGCCCAGCCAACATGGCCCACCTCTACTAAAAAATACAAATATTAGCTCGGTGTTATGCAAATGCTTGTAATCCCAGCTTCTTGGGAGACGGAGGTGGGAGGAGCCTTTGAACCCAGGAGGTGGAGATTGCGGTGAGCCGAGATCGTGCCACTGAACTCCAGCCTCAGTGACAAAGCAAGACTCCATCTCAAAATAAATAAATAAATAAATAAATAAATAAATAAATAACTTCATCCCCCTGCTTTTTAACTTTTTGTTTCCATTTATATCTTATTGTACTGTCTTGAAAATTTGATATAATTATTACTTTCGATCAGTTCATCTTTTAGTCTTTTTACTCGAGATCTGAGTACTTTATATACCATTCCTTTCTTTCAGATTAAAGAACTCTGTTAGTATTTCTTGTAGGACAGGTCTGGTGTTTATGAGATCCCTCAGTTTTGTTTGTCTGGGAAAGTCTTTCTTTTTCATGTGGGAAGGATATTTTCTCTAGATATACTATTCTAGGATAAAAGTTTTTCCTTCATCACTTTATTTATTTTATTAAAAATTTTTTTTGAGACAGAATCTCACTGTGTTTCCCAGGCTGGAGTGCAGTGGCATGATCTCAGCTTACTGCAACCTCTGCCTCCCGGGTTCAAGGGATTCTCCTGCCTCAGCCTCCCAAGTAGCTGGGACTACAGGCACATGCTACCACACCTGGCTGATTTTTTTGTATTTTTAGTAGAGATGGGGTTTCACCATGTTGGCCAGGCTGGTCTTGAACTCCTGGCATCAGGTGATACACCTGCCTCGGCCTCCCAAAATGCTGAGATTATAGTCCTTCATCACTTTAAATATGTCATGCCACCTTTTTCTGGCCTGTAAGATTTCCACTGAAAAGTCTTCTGCCGGACATATTGGTACTCCATTGTGTGGTTATCTGTTTCTTTTCTCTTGTGGCTTTTAGGATCCTTTCTTTATCCTTGACCTTTGGTAGTTCATTAAATGCTTTGAGGTAGTCTTCTTTGGGTTAAATCTGCTTAGTGTTCAGTAACCTTCTTGTACTTGAATGTTGATGTCTTTCTCTAGGTTTGGGAATTTCTCTGATATTATCCCTTTGAATAAACTTTCTACTCCTATCTCTCTCAATCTCCTCTTAAAGGCCAATAACTCTTAGATTTGCCCTTTTGAGGCTATGTTTTTGATCTTATAGGTGTGCTTCATTCTTTTTCTTTTTTATTTATGTATTTTGTATCCTCTGTATATTTTCTAATAGTCTATCTTTGAGCTCACTATATCTTTCTTCTGTTTGATCAATTCTGCTGTTATGAGACTCTGATACTTTCTTCAGTATATCAATTGCTTTTTATTTATTTATTTATTTATTTATTTATTTGAGACAGGGTCTCTGTTACCCAGGCTAGAGTGCAGTCATGCGATCTTGGCTCACTGGAACCTCCACCTCCCGGGTTCAAGCAATTCTCCTGCCTCAGCCTCCTGAGTAGCTGGGAATACAGGCATGTGCCATCATGCTCTACTAATTTTTGTATTTTTGGTAGAGATGTGGTTTCATCATGTTGGCCAGGCTAGGCTGGTCTTGAACTCCTGACTTCAGGTGATTCACCTGCCTCAGCCTCCCAAAGTGTTGGTATTACAGGTGTGAGCCACTGCATCTGGCCTCAATTGCATTTTCAACTCCAGAATTTCTTCTGGATTCTTTTAAATTATTTTAATCTCTTTGTTAAATCCTATCTGTTAGGATTCTGAATTCCTTCTTTGTGTTGTCTTGAATTTCATTGTGTTTCCTCAAAACGGCTATTTTGAATTCTCTGTCTGTAAGGTCACATATCTCTGTGTCTCTGTAATTGGTCACTAATACCTTATTTTTATTTACTTATTTATTTATTTAATTTATTTTTTTGAGGCAGAGTCTCACTCTGTCATCCAGGCTGGAATGCAGTGGCGTGATCTCGGATCACTGCAACCTCCGCCCTCTGAGTTCAAGCCATTCTCTTGCCTCAGCCTCCCAAGTAGCTGGGATTACAGGTGCCTGCCACCATGCCCAGGTAATTTTTTGTATTTTTAGTAGAGACGGGGTTTCACCATCTTGGCCAGGCTGGTCTTGAACTCCTGACTTCGTGATCCACCCACCTCAGCCTCCCAAAGTGCTGGGATTACAGGCGTGAGCCACCACGCTGGGCCAAGTCACTAGTACCTTATTTAGTTTGTTTGGTGAGGTCATGTTTTCCTGAATGTTCTTGATGCTTCTCGATGTTCGTCAGTGTATGTGCATTGAATAGTTAAGTATTGATTGAAATCTTCATAGTTTGGGCTTCTTTGTACCTATCCTTCTTAGGAGGGCTCTCCCGGTATTTGAAAGGACTTGGATGTTGTGATCTAAGTTTTTGGTCACTGTAGCTGTATCTGCATTAGGGGGCACCCCAAGCTCAGTATTTCTGTGTCTCTTGCAGACATTTTGAGGTACCTCCTTGGTGGTCTTGGATAAGATCCAGAAGAATTCTCTGGACTACCAGGAAAACTCTTGTTCTCTCCCTTTTCTTGCAAATAAATGGAGTCTCTCTCTCTCTCATTCTGTTCTCTCTCCAGTTGCCTGGAGCTGAGGTGGGATGCCACAAGCACCCCTGTGACCACCACCACTGGGACAGCACTGAGTCTCACTCAAGGCTCGTGGTAACTACTGCCTATACTGCCTGATTTTCATTGAAGACTTCCTTGAGTAATCTTTTTGGTCCATATTACAAAGAACTTTTTGTACTCTCCCTCCTTCTACCACCTTATGCTCCTCTCTCTTTCCCCATTTGATTGACCTATTCTGCTTCTCAGCAATTAACCTTCTTTTCTTGTAGGTACTCTGATATAGTTTGGATGTCGCCTCTAAATCTTATATAATTTCCAGTGTTGGAGGTGGGTATGGTGGGAGGTATTTAAATCATGGGGGTGGATTTCTTATGAATAGTTTAGCCCCATCCACTTGGTGCTGTCTATGTGATAGTGAGTGAGTTCTCATGAAATCTGGTCTTAAAAGTGTGTGGTACCTTCCCCCTACTCTCTCTCACTTGCTCCCATTCTTGCCATGTGAGACTCTGTCCCCCCTTCACCTTCTGCCATGATTGAAAGCTCCCTGAGGCTTCACTAGAAGCCCAGCAGATGCCAACACCATGCTTCCTGTAAAGCCCGCAGAACCATTAGCCAATTAAACCCCCTTTCTTTATAAATTACCCAGTCTCAGGTATTTCTTTATAGCAATGCAAGAAAGGATTAATACATACTCCCAACTCATCTGTTTAATAACCTATCAGCAATTTGTCCAGAATAAGTATTTAGTTAAAGTGTGGTTTTTCAAAATAATTCACTTCTTATCCCTCTTGAACAAAATCAAGAAAACGTTTTCTTGAGTTTAGGCTTTTAGTTCCTCTAGTTTTTAATTCAGTGGGGCTTGAAAACTTGAACTAACTTTGGCTACAGTTTCCTAAGATATTTTTTCCATATTTTAGACTTCAATTTCTTCTTTATGATGGTAAAAAGTTGACTACAGTTCAAATATTATTCTCTTTAACAAAATAGGTAAGAGCAAAAAGGATCTTGAGGAATTCCATATTTTCTGTAGTCTGTTACATTTATATGCATGCATATACTCCAAACGGTGGTCCTCTGCTTTACATATTCATTTTCTTGTTCTAAGAATAAGCTTTTGGTTACCTGTAGCATTTTCCACAGGTTCTCAGAATATTAAAGGAATTAGTGTCTGGCATTTGTTCCCCAGGTTGATACAGCTATTTGTCATTTATCTTTTTTTTGAGACGGGGTCTGACTGTGTTGCCAGACTGGAGTGCAGTGGTGTGATCTTGGCTCACTGCAACCTCCGCCTCCTAGGTTCAAGCGATTCTCCTGCCTCAGCCTCCCAAGTAGCTGGGATTACAGGCGCTTGCCACCACGCCTGGCTAATTTTTTTATTTTTAGTAGAGATGGGGTTTCACCATGTTGGCCAGGCTATTCTGGAACTCCTGACCTCAAATGATCCGCCCACCTCGGCCTCCCAAAGTGCTGGGATTACAGGCATGAGCCACTGCGCCCGGCTGGTATTTATCTTTTGTTATTTCTGTACTTACACGTTCTTCAAAAGAGGAACTATTTGAAGAGCTATAGATACTCTGGTTTCTTTATGTTCCTCTTCACTTTCTTCCGTATCAGGATGATTTATCAGAGTACTTTTTTTTTTTTTTTTGAGACGGAGTCTCGCTCTGCCGCCTAGGCTGGAATGCAGTGGCAGGATCTCAGCTCACTGCAAGCTCCGCCTCCTGGGTTCACGCCATTCTCCTGCCGTAGCCTCCGGAGTAGCTGAGACTACAGGTGCCTGCCACCACGCCCAGCTAATTTTTTTGTATTTTTAGTAGAGACAGGGTTTCACCGTCTTAGCCAGGATGGTCTCGATCTCCTGGCCTCGTGATCTGCTCGCCTCGGCCTCCCAAAGTGCTGGGATTAGAGGCGTGAGCCACCGTGTACTTTTAGAACTGTGTTGTAATAGTGAATAGTTTCTTTATGCAGGTAAATTGAATTAAGGCTCCTGAGTATTCATTCTATGTAGTTCTTACTAAAAGATAGTTTACTAAGTGACCTGCTAGGTAGCCATAGAGGAGGCTGTTAATGCTGACACAGTATTTACAGAAAAGGATGACCACAGCGAGTAAACAAAGTGGCATTTGAAGAGCAGAGGCAAGTAGACCCCATGCTGGTGAAGGGAAAATCTGTGATAACAAGAACATGTGTAGTGTAAATAAACCGAAGCTATCCAAACACACCAACGATTCCCCAGTGACTTAAAAGCACAAAGAGGAGTAGTTATTCAGCGGGATTCAGAATTTTAAATCCTGAATCTTGCCCAGTGTTATGCAGAGAGTGCAATCCTTTTATGTTGCTCTCCTGGACTCTCTGGCTATAGTTGGACAATCATTTGTGTGGTTCAGGTTATAAAAACTGCTGCTTACAAGGCTCTGGGGGAGTCAGCATTGCTGGCCTGGGGAAGGAGAGGAAGGCATTGCCTGAGGTAGGCACTGTAGTGGGTGGAAAGCCAGTCTGAGGCAGGCAGGTATAACCTTAAGCATTGTAATGCAATAGAAACCCTTAAGGCCTCTGCCCACCTCTTCTCTTAGGAGACCTCTGCTACAACATCCTGGAAAGATTAAGGTGGGATGGGAGGACTTTAGCTTCCAAGATAAACTCTTACAATTCATGGGTTTTCTTCCTTCTCCTCTCCTGCAGTGAGTGACCTTCCCCTCAAAGAGCCCCTGAATTGCAGGCAGTTTAGCTGCATATACTGTTTTTAGAACAGTAAAAGGGAATGGCACAGCATGAAGTGTATGAACAAAATCAAGCAAACAATGGTATGCCAGACATTGCTCTTATTTCTTTATATTTATTAATTTATTTAATCACTCCTTGTTACAACCAAGTGAAGTAGATAATATATTATTCTCATTATTCAGATGTGTTGATTATATGAAATTACACATATTATCCCATATTATTCAGGTATGCAGTCTTGCAAAGCAGTAATCCATTAAAAAAAAGACTTTTCTCATTTTTTTTTTTTTTTTTTTTTTTTTTTTGCCAATCAACACATATTTATTGAGCATCTATTATGTGTTGAATAGACAGTGGAGAACAAAATAGGACATGGTTTCACCCTCATGATGATTATCTGTAAATCTATGAAATATGTCCAAATCTCTACTACATTTTGTTAAGTGATTATTATATGCCAGGTACCTCTTTTTTTTTTTTTTAAATATATATATATTTTTATTATTATTATTTTTTCTTTTATTATTATTATTATTATTATCATTATTATACTTTAGGTTTTATGGTACATGTGCGCAATGTGCAGGTAAGTTACATATGTATACATGTGCCATGCTGGTGCGCTGCACCCACCAACTTGTCATCTAGCATTAGGTATATCTCCCAAAGCTATCCCTCCCCCCTCCCCCCACCCCACAACAGTCCCCGAAGTGTGATGTTCCCCTTCCTGTGTCCACGTGTTCTCATTGTTCAATTCCCACCTATGAGTGAGAATATGCGGTGTTTGGTTTTTTGTTCTTGCGATAGTTTACTGAGAATGATGATTTCCAATTTCATCCATGTCCCTACAAAGGACGTGAACTCATCATTTTTTATGGCTGCATAGTATTCCATGGTGTATATGTGCCACATTTTCTTAATCCAGTCTATCATTGTTGGACATTTGGGTTGGTTCCAAGTCTTTGCTATTGTGAATAATGCGGCAATAAACATACGTGTGCATGTGTCTTTATAGCAGCATGATTTATAGTCCTTTGGGTATATACCCAGTAATGGGATGGCTGGGTCAAATGGAATTTCTAGTTCTAGATCCCTGAGGAATCGCCACACTGACTTCCACAAGGGTTGAACTAGTTTACAGTCCCACCAACAGTGTAAAAGTGTTCCTATTTCTCCACATCCTCTCCAGCACCTGTTGTTTCCTGACTTTTTAATGATTGCCATTCTAACTGGTGTGAGATGGTATCTCATTGTGGTTTTGATTTGCATTTCTCTGATGGCCAGTGATGGTGAGCATTTTTTCATGTGTTTTTTGGCTGCATAAATGTCTTCTTTTGAGAAGTGTCTGTTCATGTCCTTCGCCCACTTTTTGATGGGGTTGTTTGTTTTTTTCTTGTAAATTTGTTGGAGTTCATTGTAGATTCTGGATATTAGCCCTTTGTCAGATAAGTAGGTTGCGAAAATGTTCTCCCATTTTGTAGGTTGCCTGTTCACTCTGGTGGTAGTTTCCTTTGCTGTGCAGAAGCTCTTTAGTTTAATTAGATCCCATTTGTCAATTTTGGCTTTTGTTGCCATTGCTTTTGGTGTTTTAGACATGAAGTCCTTGCCCATGCCTATGTCCTGAATGGTAATGCCTAGGTTTTCTTCTAGGGTTTTTATGGTTTTAGGTCTAACATTTAAGTCTTTAATCCATCTCGAATTGATTTTTGTATAAGGTGTAAGGAAGGGATCCAGTTTCAGCTTTCTACATATGGCTAGCCAGTTTTCCCAGCACCATTTATTAAATAGGGAATCCTTTCCCCATTTCTTGTTTTTGTCAGGTTTGTCAAAGATCAGATACTTGTAGATATGTGGCATTATTTCTGACGGCTCTGTTCTGTTCCATTGATCTATATCTCTGTTTTGGTACCAGTACCATGCTGTTTTGGTTACTGTAGCCTTGTAGTATAGTTTGAAGTCAGGTAGTGTGATGCCTCCAGCTTTGTTCTTTTGGCTTAGGATTGACTTGGCGATGCGGGCTCTTTTTTGGTTCCATATGAACTTCAAAGTAGTTTTTTCCAATTCTGTGAAGAAAGTCATTGGTAGCTTGATGGGGATGGCATTGAATCTGTAAATTACCTTGGGAAGGATGGCCATTTTCATGATATTGATTCTTCCTACCCATGAGCATGGAATGTTCTTCCATTTGTTTGTATCCTCTTTTATTTCCTTGAGCAGTGGTTTGTAGTTCTCCTTGAAGAGGTCTTTCACATCCCTTGTAAGTTGGATTCCTAGGTATTTTATTCTCTTTGAAGCAATTGTGAATGGGAGTTCACTCATGATTTGGCTTTCTGTTTGTCTGTTATTGATGTATAAGAATGCTTGTGATTTTTGCACATTGATTTTGTATCCTGAGACTTTGCTGAAGTTGCTTATCAGCTTAAGGAGATTTTGGGCTGAGACAATGGGGTTTTCTAGATATACTATCATGTCAACTGCAAACAAGGACAATTTGACTTCCTCTTTTCCTAATTGAATACCCTTGATTTCCTTCTCCTGCCTAATTGCCCTGGCCAGAACTTCCAACACTATGTTGAATAGAAGTGGCGAGAGAGGGCATCCCTGTCTTGTGCCAGTTTTCAAAGGGAATGCTTCCAGTTTTTGCCCATTCAGTACGATATTGGCTGTGGGTTTGTCATAAATAGCTCTTATTATTTTGAGATACGTCCCATCAATTCCTAATTTATTGAGAGTTTTTAGCATGAAGTGTTGTTGAATTTTGTCAAAGGCCTTTTCTGCATCTATTGAGATAATCATGTGGTTTTTGTCTTTGGTTCTGTTTATATGCTGGATTACATTTATTGATTTGCGTATATTGAACCAGCCTTGCATCCCAGGGATGAAGCCCACTTGATCATGGTGGATAAGCTTTTTGATATGCTGCTGGAATCTGTTTGCCAGTATCTTATTGAGGATTTTTGCATCAATGTTCATCAAGGATATTGGTCTAAAATTCTCTTTTTTTGTTGTGTCTCTGCCAGGCTTTGGTATCAGGATGATGCTGGCCTCATAAAATGAGTTAGGGAGGATTCCCTCTTTTTCTATTGATTGGAATAGTTTCAGAAGGAATGGTACCAGTTCCTCCTTGTACCTCTGGTAGAATTCGGCTGTGAACCCATCTGGTCCTGGACTTTTTTTGGTTGGTAAGCTATGGATTATTGCCACAATTTCAGCTCCTGTTATTGGTCTATTCAGAGATTCAACTTCTTCCTGGTTTAGTCTTGGGAGGGTGTATGTGTTGAGGAATTTATCCATTTCTTCTAGATTTTCTAGTTTATTTGCATAGAGGTGTTTGTAATATTCTCTGATGGTAGTTTGTATTTCTGTGGGATCGGTGGTGATATCCCCTTTATCATTTTTTATTGCATCTATTTGATTCTTCTCTCTTTTTTTCTTTATTAATCTTGCTAGCGGTCTATCAATTTTGTTGATCCTTTCAAAAAACCAGCTCCTGGATTCATTTATTTTTTGAAGGGTTTTTTGTGTCTCTATTTCCTTCAGTTCTGCTCTGATTTTAGTTATTTCTTGCCTTCTGCTAGCTTTTGAATGTGTTTGCTCTTGCTTTTCTAGTTCTTTTAATTGTGATGTTAGGGTGTCAATTTTGGATCTTTCCTGCTTTCTCTTGTGGGCATTTAGTGCTATAAATTTCCCTCTACACACTGCTTTGAATGCATCCCAGAGATTCTGGTATGTTGTGTCTTGGTTCTCGTTGGTTTCAAAGAACATCTTTATTTCTGCCTTCATTTCGTTATGTACCCAGTAGTCATTCAGGAGCAGGTTGTTCAGTTTCCACGTAGTTGAGCAGTTTTGAGTGAGATTCTTAATCCTGAGTTCTAGCTTGATTGCACTGTGATCTGAGAGACAGTTTGTTACAATTTCTGTTCTTTTACATTTATTGAGGAGAGCTTTACTTCCAAGTATATGGTCAATTTTGGAATAGGTGTGGTGTGGTGCTGAAAAAAATGTATATTCTGTTGATTTGGGGTGGAGAGTTCTGTAGATGTCTATTAGGTCCGCTTGGTGCAGAGCTGAGTTCAATTCCTGGGTATCCTTGTTGACTTTCTGTCTCGTTGATCTGTCTAATGTTGACAGTGGGGTGTTAAAGTCTCCCATTATTAATGTGTGGGAGTCTAAGTCTCTTTGTAGGTCACTCAGGACTTGCTTTATGAATCTGGGTGCTCCTATATTGGGTGCATATATATTTAGGATAGTTAGCTCTTCTTGTTGAATTAATCCCTTTACCATTATGTAATGGCCTTCTTTGTCTCTTTTGATCTTTGTTGGTTTAAAGTCTGTTTTATCAGAGACTGGGATTGCAACCCCCGCCTTTTTTTGTTTTCCATTTGCTTGGTAGATCTTCCTCCATCCTTTTATTTTGAGCCTATGTGTGTCTCTGCACGTGAGATGGGTTTCCTGAATACAGCACACTGATGGGTCTTGAGTCTTTATCCAATTTGCCAGTCTGTGTCTTTTAATTGGAGCATTTAGCCCATTTACATTTAAAGTTAATATTGTTATGTGTGAATCTGATCCTGTCATTATGATGTTAGCTGGATATTTTTCTCGTTAGTTGATGCAGTCTCTTCCTAGTCTCGATGTTCTTTACATTTCAGTATGATTTTGCAGTGGCTGGTACCGGTTGTGCCTTTCCATGTTTAGCGCTTCCTTCAGGAGCTCTTTTAGGGCAGGCCTGGTGGTGACAAAATCTCTCAGCATTTGCTTGTCTGTAAAGTATTTTATTTCTCCTTCACTTATGAAGCTTAGTTTGGCAGGATATGAAATTCTGGGTTGAAAATTCTTTTCTTTAAGAATGTTGAATATTGGCCCCCACTCTCTTCTGGCTTGTAGGGTTTCTGCCGAGAGATCCGCTGTTAGTCTGATGGGCTTCCTTTTGATGGTAACCCGACCTTTCTCTCTGGCTGCCCTTAACATTTTTCCTTCATTTCAACTTTGGTGAATCTGACAATTATGTGTCTTGGAGTTGCTCTTCTCGAGGAGTATCTTTGTGGCGTTCTCTGTATTTCCTGAATCTGAATGTTGGCCTGCCTTGCTAGATTGGGGAAGTTCTCCTGGATAATATCCTGCAGAGTGTTTTCCAACTTGTTTCCATTCTCCCCGTCACTTTCAGGTACACCAATCAGACGTAGATTTGGTCTTTTCACATAGTCCCACATTTCTTGAAGGCTTTGCTCGTTTCTTTTTATTCTTTTTTCTCTAAACTTCCCTTCTCGCTTCATTTCATTCATTTCATCTTCCAGGGCTGATACCCTTTCTTCCATTTGATGGCATCAGCTCCTGAGGCTTCTGCATTCTTCACGTAGTTCTCAAGCCTTGGTTTTCAGCTCCATCAGCTCCTTTAAGCACTTCTCTGTATTGGTTATTCTAGTTATACATTCTTCTAAATTTTTTTCAAAGTTTTCAACTTCTTTGCCTTTGGTTTGAATATCCTCCCGTAGCTCGGAGTAATTTGATCGTCTGAGGCCTTCTTCTCTCAGCTCGTCAAAGTCATTCTCCGTCCAGCTTTGTTCCGTTGCTGGTGAGGAACTGCGTTCCTTTGGAGGAGGAGAGGTACTCTGCTTTTTAGAGTTTCCAGTTTTTCTGCTCTGTTTTTTCCCCATCTTTGTGGTTTTATCTACTTTTGGTCTTTGATGATGGTGATGTACAGATGGGTTTTTGGTGTGGATGTCCTTTCTGTTAGTTTTCCTTCTAACGGACAGAACCCTCAGCTGCAGGTCTGTTGGAGTACCTGGCCGGCCGTGTGAGGTGTCAGTCTGCCCCTGCTGGGGGGTGCCTCCCAGTTAGGCTGCTCGGGGGTCAGGGGTCAGGAACCCACTTGAGGAGGCAGTCAGCAGGTTCTCAGATCTCCAGCTGCGTGCTGGGAGAACCACTGCTCTCCTCACAGCTGTCAGACAGGGACATTTAAGTCTGCAGAGGTTACTGCTGTCTTTTTGTTTGTCTGTGCCCTGCCCCCAGAGGTAGAGCCTACAGAGGCAGGCAGGCCTCCTTGAGCTGTGGTGGGCTCCACCCAGTTCAAGCTTCCGGGCTGCTTTGTTTACCTAAGCGAGCCTGGGCAATGGCGGGCGCCCCTCCCCCAGCCTCGCTGCCGACTTGCTGTTTGATCTCAGACTGCTGTGCTAGCAATCAGCGAGACTCCGTGGGCGTAGGACCCTCTGAGCCAGGTGCGGGCTATACTCTCCTGGGGCACCGGTTCCTAAGCCCGTTGGAAAAGCGCAGTATTCGGGTGGGAGTGGCCCGATTTTCCAGGTGCCGTCTGTCACCCCTGGAAGGGGAACTCCCTGACCCCTTGCGCTTCCCGAGTGAGGCAATGCCTCGCCCCTGCTTCGGCTGGCGCACGGTGCACTCACCCACTGACCTGCGCCCACTGTCTGGCACTCCCTAGTGAGATGAACACGGTACCTCAGATGGAAATGCAGAAATCACCCGTCTTCTGCGTCGCTTGCGCTGGGAGCTGTAGACCGGAGCTGTTCCTATTCGGCCATCTTGGCTCCTCCGACTTTTCTCATTTTATACAATTTACAGTCATAGCTAATCCCAAACATTGATGAGAATTAGGGGAAGTAGTCCCTATTTCAGGTTAATTGAGTCAACTTTTGCCCTCTAGACCAAGACATTTTTTCCCCTGATCCTCTTTTAATTTCTGAAAAAATAAATTCCATATATGAAGGTTGACATGTCCTTCTGCAGCTGCCCACACCTAGAAATGTAGATTAAGCATTTGACACCACTATTGAAATCACACTGAATCTTCCAACCTCCTATAGATTATGTTTAACACACCTTGATCTATTTCCTTATTTGTTGATCTATCCATCATCTTACCTGGCATACAGCCATGGTAGCAGGTCCTTAGATGGCTTTGAGTGTCTTATGTTTGATGACAATCTTTGGCTTACATAGGGTGGTAATAGGGCTCCTTTAAATATTTTTTTTGATTATTTGAAACTTATACGTCAGGGTAATGAAACTTAACCTTGGTTTTTGTGATTACTGAGGATGTTTCTTGCTATCCCCAAAAGCCGTCAGCACTATCACTGTTCCTGTATGAATAATAACAGCTAATGCAGATACAGTGCTTGCGTTGTCCCAGGCACTGTTCTAATTACTCTACGCATATTATAAAATTTAACCCTCACAATACCCTACGCAAGTGAAATGAATTTGACTTGTTTCCTTCTTTGCGTCATTTTTTTCAAAGTCCAGGTCTCATGTGGATGCAACTGAGTAGGGGACCCTGGATCATGTGGTTAAGCTTGATTGTGAGAGGGGCTGGCAATATAGGTCCTGGTCTTTGACTTGGGCGGGTAATGAACACAATATAGAAGGAAATGCACACAATATAGAAATGCACCTAAAAGATGTTGGAAAACCATAAATATCAATAATGCCACTACAAAGACACAGAAGAAAAAAATAAAAAATATGGAATCACAGAAGCCAAGGGAAAAGTATGCTATAAATGCCACCAAGAGGTCTGGTAATATGAAGGCTGAAAAATTTCTCCTGGGGCTTTAGTGATATGGAGGCCATTAATAACCTTAGTGAGAACCATTTCATTAGAGTGATGGGAGGGAAAGCAGATGTATTGAGTTGAAGAAAGAATAGGATGTAAGGGAATGGAAATAGTCCAGGCAATTCTTTAAAGATTGACAGTGAAGAAGAGGAGGAGAAATACAGGAGAGCAGCTGGTAGTCAGAAATGCTGTCAGGGGATTTTACTTTTTAATACTAATATGAAGGATTCAGTAGACAGAAAGTGACAGGGGATGGCATTCAGAGCACACTACTATTTCGAAAGGTGGAAAAGATGAGGGGATGGTAGCTAGCAATTATAAACAGGTGTTTGTGGTAGAAGCACAAGGGAACTCATACCATTGGCTTTTAGTTTTGGGAAGTGGGGTGCAAAAT
The DNA here is from genome assembly GCF_028885625.2 of Pongo pygmaeus. Lineage (NCBI taxonomy): Eukaryota > Metazoa > Chordata > Mammalia > Primates > Hominidae > Pongo > Pongo pygmaeus. The sequence goes on from NC_072373.2 coordinate 38,272,367, forward strand.
TGAAATTGGGAGTGAGAAGGAAGGAAAAAGGTTTAAAAGGGCGAAGAGTAGAAAGCAAGCTTATTTAGAGCAGTATAACATGACTGCCAGTGTTGAAGGCTCCGGTGGAAGAGGAAATCATTAAGGGATAGTGATGCCAACCTGGCCTGTTTTGCAACTTCATCCAGCATGGCTTAGCTGCCTGGATGCATGCCAAGAGAAAGTAGATAGTGTGTTTATCTCGAATAAGGTATTATGAAAAGATAGAGAGGCCAGGTAAGATACTAGTGAGAAAGTTACTAAAATGTCAGATCATGCCATCTAAGCTGAATAACTTGGGAAGTAAAGGTTGTGGTGGTGCGGTAGTGGTTAATGAGTTAAGTAACCTGAATATCCCAAAGATACAGAAGAATGTGGTAGACAGTGGTTGATAGATGTTTAAGGTCAAAAGTAGATGTGGTAAGCAGCCTCTAAGAAAGTGGTCCCGGCCTCCTGGTATTCATGCCCTTCTGTCATCCCTTCCCTTTGAGTGTGAGCTTGATTTTTAATAAACAGAATATAGTAGAAGTGATGGGGATGGAAGATTACTTCTGAGATTAGGTCACAAAAAGAGTGTGTTGGGCCGGGTGTGGTGCTCATGCCTGTAATCGCAACACTTTGGGAGGCTGAGGTGGGTAGATCACTTGAGGTCAGGAGTTTGAGACCAGCCTGGCCAACATGGTAAAACCCTGTCTCTACTAAAAGTGCAAAAATTAGCCAGGTGTGGTGGGGCATGCCTGTAATCCCAGCTATTTGGGAGGCTGAGGCAGGAGAATCCCTTGAACCCGGGAGGCAGAGGTGGCAGTGAGTTGAAATTTTGCTATTGCATTCCAGCCTGGGCAATAGAGAGAGACTCCTTCTCAGAAAAAAAAAAAGACTGGCTGTGGCTTTTATATTAGACAGTCATTCTTCTGCTCTGTCACTTGCTCACTCTGTGGGAAGCCAAATGCTATGTTGTGAGCTGCCCAATGGAGAGGTCCAGATGGCAAGGAACTGAAGGAGGCTTTCATCTAACAGCCTGTGAGGAATTAAAGTTTGCCAAAATCCGTGTGAGGGAGGTTAGACAATCCTTTGCCCAGCTGAGCCTTCAGGTGAGACTGCAATCCCAGCTAGCAGCCTGATTGCAGCCTTATGAAACACCTTGTACCAAAGGCACCCACCTAAGGTGCACTTGGATTCCTGACCCAAGTAAACTGTGAGATAATAAATATTTGTTGTTTTAAGCTGTTAAATTGTGCAGTAATTTTTTTCAGCAATAGGTAACTAACATTGTGGGCTTATCAAAGTACTAGTTAGATACTCCGATGTTTCGTTAAAAGATAAAATAAGATTTTTTTTTTTTTAACAACAGTCATGTTAGAATTGGATTACAGTAACATTTTAAAGGTTCCAATCTCATGAATGAGCTGAGGAAGTCAACTAGAAAAGAAAATGTCAAAGGATCTTTTGAAAGTCTGAGCAACAACTGAGGTACCCCTTACCTTAACATAATGGCACTTATCTCCGAAGTCCCATGCTGTAAAATAATTCTGATAGTTTATATTTTCTATAATAATTATACCTGCTCTAAAGCATTTTCCTTTAGCTCCAAAATGAAATGATTAAAGGTGAGTGAAAGATATCTATGTTTTAAGACTTGAAAAACATATTTATTTTTGCCAGTCTCACTCAACCAGAATTTAGGTATTTAAGATCAGAGATGTTTTGTTGTTTTTCAGCCTCCTCAAAAGGAGAAGGAAGATTCTCCTTTTGAAATTTTTTATGCTCTCCTTTGAAGGAGTGGCTCCATTGTATACTTACTTGTTCAGGTAGAATACTGGCTACGACTTTTGACGTTCTAACTCAAATTCTTATATCCACAGATTCACCAAGTTTTGAGGATTCTGCTTCACACACAGCTCTTATATCCAAGAAGTCTTCTCTATTTCCCTTACCATTGTCATAGCATAGCCCTTGTCTTCCTTACTCAACGTTCCTTCTCTGTTTCTCTACATGCCCATTTATCCCATTGCCGTCAGAGATATTTTTATAAAATACAAATCATGTCATGCACTTGCCTAAACTTTTATTACACTAGATTGTTCATAGAATAAAGCCTGAATTCAGCATGACAATAAAACTTTTCTTGACCTGGCCTTAATCAGGGTTTCCACCCTCTCCTCCCCAAATTGCTTGGGCAGTCACAGTGTCAGATCACTGTGCTTGTGCTCATTGCTTTGGTTTTCAGTTGTCTTTATTTTTCGTTCCTGAGGAGTTTACTTGATTTCATCGGAGTTCAGCAATTTATTTAAAAGGTTGTGTACACACACACACATATATATCTCCAGAATTTTTTGATATTTGTAGTAGGAGGGTTTTAAAGTTTTCTAATTTGAAATATTGCCTGAATCTAAAGTCCTGCTATATCCTTTTCTTTCTTTCTTTTTTTCCTTTCTTTCTTTTTCTTTTTTTTGGGATGTGGAGTCTTGCTCTTGTCGCCCAGGCTGGAGTGCAATGGCGCGATCTTGGCTTACTGCAACCTCTGCCTTCTGGGTTCAAGTGATTTTCCAGCCTCAGCCTCCCGAGTAGCTAGGATTACAGGTGCCCACCACCATGCACAGCTAATTTTTGTATTTTTATAGAGATGGAGTTTCATCATGTTGGCCAGGCTGGTCTTGAACTCCTGACCTCAGGTGATCTGCCTGCCTCGGCCTCCCAAAGTGCTGGGGTTACAGGTGTGAGCCACCATGCGTGGCCTCTTTTCTTTTTTTCTATTTTATTTTTATTTTTATTTAATTTTTAGAGACAGGGTCTCACTCTGTCACCCAGGTTGGAATGCAGTAGCTCAATCATAGCTCACTGAAGCCTCAACCTCCTGGGCTCAAGTGATCCTCCTGCTTAGCCACCTGAGTAGCTGGGACTACAGGTGCATGCCACCATGCCAGCTAATTTTTTTATTAAAAATTTTTTTGTGTGTGTGAAGACAAGGTATCGCTTTGTGGCCTAGGCTGGTTTCAAACTCCAGGATTCAGGCATTTCTTCCACCTCAGCCTCCCAAAATGCTGGGTTTACAGGCATTTGGCACCATGTTCAGCCTATTTTTATTATATTTTTTAGAGATAGGGTCTCCTTCTGTTGCCCAGGGCGGAGTGCAGTGGCATGATCATAGCACTGGAGCCTCAAATTCCTGGGCATAAGTGATCCTCCTGCTTCAGCCTCCCAAGTAGCTAGGCTGAACAGCATGAGCCACCACACCTGGCTAATTAAAAAATTTTTTTTTGTAGAGATGGGTCTCACTATGTTGCCCAGGCTATTCTGGAACTGCTGGGTTCAAGTGTTCCTCCTGCTCCGGCCTCCCAACACCCTGGATTACAGGCATGGGACACTACATCTGGCCCATTTCTTTACATTTGAAACATTTTTATATCACTCTGCTCCACATGAGGTTCTTTTAAACCACCAAAAGGTGGTTTTTTTTTTTCTGATCTGAAAGTTTCTTTGAAAAAGCAAATTTAATCCCTTTACATTAACTGTATTACTGATATATTTGAATGTATTTCTGTCACTTTCAATGTATTTACCATTTACCATATTCATGTTTTACATCTTTTTTTTTCTTTTCATGGCATATTTTGGTTTGATTGTATTTTGTTTATGACCATTCTTAAGGAAATAATCCAAGAAAATTTCGTTAATCTTGCTAGAAAAATAGACATCTAGATACAAGGCATCCAGAGAACACCTATGAGACACTGTATAAAATGAATGTTACCAACGCATATAGTTACCAACGCATATAGTTACCAACGCATATAGTCACCAACTGTCCAAGGTCAATGTTAAGGAAAAAAAATCTTACAGGCAGCTAGAGAAAATGGTCAGATTATGTGCAAACGGAACCTTGTTAGGTTAACAGCAGACTTCTCAGCAGGAACCTTAAAAGCCAGGAGAGACTGGGGGCTATTTTCAGCATTCTTAAAGAGAAGAAACTTCAACCAAGAATTTCTATATCCAGGCAAACAAAGCTTCATAAGTGAAGGAGAAATAAAATCTTTTCCAGACAAACAAGCACAAAGGGAATTCATTACCATCAGACCAGCCTTTCAAGAGATCCTTAAGGCAGTTCTAAGCATGGACATGAAAGAATGATACCTCCTACCGTAAAACCACACTTAACTACACAGCTCACAGACCATACAAAGCAGTCACACAATGGAGACTACAAAGCAAACAGCTAACAACTTCATACTAGGACCAAAACCTCACATCTCAATATTAACCTTGAAGGTAAATGGTCTAAATGCCCCACTTAAAAGGCACAGAGTGGCAAATTGGATAAAAAAACAAGACCCATTCATTTACTGTCTGCAAGAGACCCATCTCATATTTAATGACATTCATCAGCTCAAAGTAAGGGGCTGGAGAAAGATCTACCACACAAATGGAAAACAAAAAAGAGTAGTAATTACTATTCTTATATCAGATAAAGCAGACCTTAAACTAACCAAAAGGTTTAAAATGGACAAAGAAAGGGATTGTATAACGATAAAGTATTCAATTAAACCAGACTTAATTATTCTAAATATGCACTCAATGTTGGCGCACTCAAATTAATAAAACAAGTACTTACAGACCTACAAAAAGACTTAGCCACAGAATATTAGGGGAATTCAACACCCCACTGATGGTATTAGACAGATCATTGAGGCAGAAAGTCAACAAAGAAATTCTGGACTTACATTCAACACTGGATCAATTGGACCTAATAGACATCTACAGAATACTCCATCCATCAGCCACAGAATATGCATTCTTATCTGCACATGGAACATACTCCAAGATCAACTACATTCTCAGCCATAAAGCAAGTCTGAATTTAAAAAAATCAAAATCATACCAACTGTACTCTTGAACCATAGTGGAATAAAAATAGAAATCAATACCAAAAAGATCTCTCAAAACCACACTATTGGCTGGGGGCAGTGGCTCATGCCTGTAATCCCAGCTCTTTGGGAGGCTGAGGTGGGTGGATCACTTGAGGTCAGGAGTTTGAGACCAGCCTGGTCAACATGGTGAAACCCCATCTCTACTAAAAGTGCAAAAATTAGCCAGGTGTGGTGGTGCATGCCTGTAATCCCAGCTACTTGGGAGGCTGAAGCAGGAGAATTGCTTGAACCCAGGAGGCAGAGGTTGCAGTGAGCTGAGATTGCGCCATTGCACTCCAGGCTGGGTGACAGAACAAGACTCCATCTCAAACAAAACAAAACAAAAACCACACTATTACATGGAAATTAAACAACTTGCTCCTGAATGACTTTTGAGTAAACAATGAAATTAAGGCAGAAATTTAAAAAATTCTGTGAAATTAATGAAAATAGAGACACAACATAGCCAAATCTTTGGGATGCGGCAAAAGTAGTGTGAAGTTTAGTGCTAAACACCCACTTCAAAAAGAAAGCTCTCAAATTAATAATCTATTAATAACATCATGCCTAGGGGAACTAGAAAAACAAGAACAAACTAACCTTAAAGTTAGTAGAATAAAAGAAATAACAAAGATCAGAGCAGAACTGAATGAAATTGAGACACAAAAATCCATACAAAAAAATCAGTGAAACTAAAAATTGGTTCTTTGAAAGGATAAATGAAATCAATAGACTGCTAGCGAGAATAACAAAAAAGAGATATCCAAATAAGCACAATCATAAATGACAAAGGTGACATTACAACCAATCCCACAGAAACAGAAAAGATCCTTTGAAATTATTATGAACACCCATATGTGCACAAACCAGAAAATCTAGAGAAAATAAATAAATTCCTGGAAACACACAATCTCCCATGATTGAAACAGGAAGAAATTGAAACACTGAACAGACCAATATTGAGTCCTGAAATTGAATCTGTAAATAAAAAAACAAAAACAAAAAAACACCTACCAACCAATAAAAGCCCTAAACCAGATCTATTCACAGTCAAACTCTACTAGATGTACAAAGAAGAACTGGTACTAATTCCACTGAAACTATTCCAAAAAATCGAGGAGAAGGGACTCCCCTCTAATTCATTCTGTGAAGCCAGCATCACCCTGATATCAAAACCTGGCAAAAGACACAACAAAAAAAGGAAACTACAGGCTAACATCCTGATGAACATACATGCAAAAATCCTCAATTAAATACTAGCAAACCGAATTCAATAGCATATCAAAGTGTTAATTCACCATGATCAAGTAAGCTTCATTCCTGGGATGCAAGGTTGGTTCAACATATACAAATCAATAAATGTGATTTACCACATAAATTGAATTAAAAACAAAAACCATGTGATCATCTCAATAGACATGGATAAAGTTTTCAAGAAAATTTTCAGCCTCCTGAGTAGCTGGTATTACAGGCGTGTGCCACCATGCCAGGCTAATTTTTTTATTTTTAGTAGAGACAGGGTTTCACCATGTTGGCTAGGCTGGTCTCGAACTCCTGACTTCAAGTGATCCACCCATCTAGGCCTCCCAAAGTGTTGGGATTACAGGCGTTAGCCACCATGCCCAGCCTTACCTGGCATTTCTCTATGCTTAGGAGAGGAAGGTGGTACCCATCTGCCCCCTTAGCCCCATCTGCCATCTTAATTGTATGTTTCTTTTTTTTTTGGTTTTTGTTTTGTTTTTGTTTTTGAGATGGAGTTTCGCTCTTGTTGCCCAGGCTGGAGTGCAATGGCGTGATTTCGGCTCACTGCAATCTCTGCCTCCTGGGTTCAAGCTATTATCTCGCCTCAGCTTCCCAAGTAGCTGGGATTACAGGTGCCCGCTACCAAGCCCAGCTAATTTTTGTATTTTTAGTAGAGATGGGGCTTCACCATGTTGGCCAGGCTGGTTTCAAACTCCTGATCTCAGCTGATCCGCCCGCCTTGGCCTCCCAAAGTGTTGAGATTATAGGCGTGAACCACTGCACCTGGCTTAATTGTATGTTTCTATTTAATCTTTAAATCCCTTGCACTTTGGCTCCCTCCCTACCATTTCGTTGAAAATGTTTCCACTAAAGTATCAAATGGCCAACTAATCATTAGAGCTAATGGGCATTTTCCAGTGCTTATCTCTACAGTGTACAACAAATGATGCTTTTCTTCTTTCTTTTCATTTGAAGACTTTTCCCCTCTGGGCTTCTATAAAACCACTTCTCTCAGTTCCCTGCACTTCTAAAATGCTCCTTCTCAGTCTCCTTTGAAAGCTATAAACTGATAATTTCCAATTTCGAGCACCACCCAGATGTTTCTCTTGGGTTCTAGATGTGAATATCCAACTACCTACTTGATATTTCTCTGAAATGTCCTGCAGGCAACTCAGCCTTTTCATAACTGAATACAATTTTCCCCAAGTTTGTTTTAAGAATTGAAATATAGTGATATTGACATTGTTCATGAAATTCAAAGTAGGAGAAATTTTACATGAATGGAGAAGAGTAATGGTTTAAATATGGCAATGAGGAACTAGACAAATTCTCCCCTCAACTTCTGGCTTCTAGGTACATGGACTGTGACAGAATAAATATATTCCAAAAAAGTGGGATCTACAGGACTCTGAGACTTTAGGGGAAAGCCAGATCTCAGTTAAGAGGAGGAAAGAAAGTCTTAGCTGTGCATGGTGGCTCATGCCTTTAATCCCAGAACTTTGGGAGGCTGAGGTGGGAGGATTACTTGGGCCCAGGCCCAGGAGTTCGAGACCAGCCTGGGAAACATAGGGAGACCCTGTCTCTACAAGAAAAAAAAAAAAAAAAATTAGCCAGGTATGGCGGCCTGCCCTATAGCTACTTAGGAGGCTGAGGTGGGAGGATCATTTGAGATCAGGAAGTTGAGGCTGCAGTGAGCCAAGATTGTGCTGCTGCACTCCAGCCTGGGCAACAGATCAAGACCCTGTCTCAAAAAAAAAAAAAAAAACTTAAGCGAAGAGGTCAAGTTGAACTATAGTTTATTTAAAAAGAAAGGAAGATTTAGAGGGCACATTGGAGACAGGAAAGCAGTTGAAAGAAATCACGAAGAACATACACATTCATTAGGTATTTGTTGAATTTCTTGAGGGCAGGTGCCAATAATAACCATCTTTTAATCCTTAGAACCTATTCCAGTGTCTGCTATATACTAGATACCATGCAAATGTTTGTTATAATAAAATGAGACTGTTGTAAATGACTTTTAATTATTTCCCACTGAGGGAAGGGTGTGATAAAAGATCCTTTTCTCTTTTGTTTAGAGGAAATGAGAAAGAAGAATAGCTTAGGGCACTTGGAAGGATATAACTCAATTCTACAAATGCTTCACACTGTCTATTGGGTTAGCCATGGGTAAGTGTGGACCTACATCAGTGCATTCTTTTCCCCAGTCAATTAGATTCAGGGACTAGTATTTCCTTTGAAGCAGATTCTGTCCATTCTCCCAACACTAGGGAAATACATCTATAGTAGGGAATCATTTTTTTTGATGGATATAGTCTGCCCAACATTCTTCCTATAAGTTTATTCAAATGGAAGTTTTGTTAACAGAAATTACATATAATAAGTCAGTCAGTCATTGGGCTATAGAAGCTGAAATTTCTCATGCTGCAAATTCCTCCACTTTTAGATATTTAGATACTTCACTCATGGTGGCTGAGTAGTGAAGTCGCCCCTATGTTCAGTTTCTCCTCCACTAAGTTGCTAATGACAATGCATCTGTGGCCTGCCCTTTCCAGCTCTCAGACCTTCTAGGACTCACAGGCAACTTTCCTATGTTAGAGAGGTTCCTGGCTTTCTAAAATCTGTCACCCACACCTTGTGGTCTTAATGGAAGGAAAAATGAAGTTCCTGTCTTTATATGATACCATTTGCCCCTTTTGATGTATGGCATTGCCATCCTCTTCATTTGATAGACTTCTTGTTGTTGTTGTTGGGAGAGATTTTTCTGTCATCTCCTGGACTCATTTCCCAGCCAATCTGCAGACCACCATCTCCATATTCTCCCTATAGCATTATGCCTCCATCACTATCTATTACTTTTGTGAACTCACTAATTACAGTGTAGCTTAATAGCATTTATGAGAACAAAGATTGTTATAGTGTGTCTTTGTTTCAAGGAGCTCACAATCTACAGTGTGATACAGACATAAACCCATCTTATAGCTAAGGGGTAAACAAAATGCTGAGGGATACAGGAGGAAAGAAGCCTAGAAACAGTAGACTCACATTTTAGAATTTATTTCAGACTCTGTATCTAAACTCTGTATCCTTGCAGAAAATGGGCTACATTTTCTGCATGGAAGGAAGAGGCAGTTGAATTGGAACTCTGGTCACAGTTATTTAAAGTTGTCCCTTTAAATGAAGGAGTGGCTTTGTCTGTTATGCAAAAATATACGCATTCTCAACTGGTTTGCCATGGTACATTGGTATATTGTGATCCTTTACAAATCTGTTACCAAGTTTTGACAAATCTGTAAGATTAAAGTTTACTCTAACTGAGATTCCTATATTACAGAGGTAGGTCTCAGACAGAACTTTAAGTTGAGCAGGTGCTGAAACTGAATGTCAAGGAGGGAACAGAAGGTGGCAAGTAAAAGGTAAGAAGCACAGTATCCCGTCAACTAGCACCAAGAAAGAGGGAGTGTTTACTGGAATATTGAGAATGTGGCTGTGGACAGGGCAGAACATGATTTTATTCCTACAGTCAGATATGTTGTGGGTGAACCAAGGGAATGGGGGAAAAACTGGATGTACCTCCACAGACACCATGAGACACTCACATTGTGATGAAAGACGGCTGACTTTTTAACAATTTAACTCTTAAATATTTATTTTATTTAAAAATCCATGAACACCTCCAGCTTTTTTTTTTAATGGCAAAACAGTTCATTGTAGCTGTTCACGTAGTAATTATCTTCCTCTTGCATCCCCAGGTAATGACTGTGATCTTGACCTAAAACCCACCTTAGTTAGTTTGAATAAAGAAGACCTTGAAAGGAAATGTGACTGACCAGAAAGACTCTTAAAAAGCACACAATGAAGAAATGATCATTTCTAAGCAAGTACTTAAAGTGCCATAACACAGTATAACAGTGCTTTTATAAGCATTCAGTCTTATTTAAGCAAAAAGACGTAAAATTATGTGTTATGGCACACAAAATGGAGGTTTAAAACTTTTAAAAAAAAGAACCACTTTGTAGTAGCACTACTTTGTTTTAGGTCTTTTAATTTCTTCAAGTGTGCCATCAAAAATTGTAGTATTCAAAAAGGTGCCAATACACACACAGATACACACACACGCACACACACGCACAGTCCATGTTGAGATCCATTTCAGTAGTACCTTTAAAATGGAAGACATCTTATTTCTTTTTCTTATCAGGTAGCCCACCAAGGCTTTAACATCTCTGATCTCAAACTAATATCATCTGTTTCCTTTTTTATCTAAGCCACAGAACATGAGAGCTCATTAAAACCTTAGAAATTTTATTAACTCTCTATGATAGTTTTCCCCTCCACATTATTTTCTTTATCTTCCTTTCACAAGCAGGATTATGAGGTTTCTTGATGGGTTTTTAATATTGTCATGAAAAATCTTCCCTTGGCATGTTTGTGCGATAACACAACTTTAAAAACCTTATTTAAATGAACTTATTCAAATGAAGTGGATAGGCACCAAACTGGCTCAGCTCAGCACCAAATAAATTTGAGAGTCAAGTTCTCTTCAACCACTGTTATCTCATTTGTAATAGAACAAAGAACCACTAGACGGAGCTAGGGTTTAAGAAATCACTGTTCTAGACTAGGTAACAGGCGATGGGTAGAAGGCTATCTTAAGGAAAAAGTTATCATTACTTGCATTTCAAATCCTATGACAGTCTTATCTAACTCTCTGCTAACAGCAATCTGTTTACTTTGTCTCTACACAAGACGAGCTAAAGGGTGATATTCGTAATGGCCCAATTTATTTAGTCACTCCAATAATGACGTCTGACCTTGGCACAGCACTTTACAATTTAAGGTGCTGTCCCCGTACATAATTCTTGCTTGATCTTCGCAGCAACTCTGAGAGATTTCTGGGCAAGAATTAGTTCTTCTGTTTTTGAAATTAATTAACTGAGACAGGATGTCTTTGCAATACATTAGGATATGTCAGGATGGCTAACCCAGACAATTAATTTCCAGGGTTAGCTTTTTTTTCTCTTACATTTTTGTGTTGACTGTTGACTCAGTCTGAAACTAGTAAACTCTCCATTCATTTCTCCTGTGGGACATAGGCTTAGTCTCCCACCGCACCGACTGGGGATATATAGTAAAAAGGCAGGTACAGAGCATGTGTGGGTCGAAATCCCCCAAAATAAGTGAACAAACGACCGTTGTCTTAGCGCCTGTCCAGAAACCTTGGGTGTATGTGGTTCTTCCGTATACCAGGGGTCAGCTGTAAAAACTAACTGTATCCTCTGCACTACAGACTACCCTTCAAGCCAAAGCCACGGTTGCTTAATTAATGCTGCCCCTCCCCTGAGCATTCGCCCTTAGAGACTAGTACACCCCTTTGATGTTTGTCAGTCAGTTTGATACTATCATACCAAACATCAGGAGCCTGCATTTGTGTCTACGGTAAAAACAACCCAAGACAACTCTTCTGAAGCTGAATCTGCCAGTCACTCTAAATCTGCACTATTGCAATACGACTTCATTAACTACTGCTCAAACACTGGCCTAGAATCAAGGTGGGGCAACTTTCACTAGTCAGGCTAACCTTACAGGAAGGCAAGAAGGTGTTCCCAGAGCCTCAGAGGTCCCGGGGGCCCCGGCCTGAAACAGAGCAAAGGAAGAGAGTTACATCAGCACGCTCTCCTAAGACTTGCTGGGGGTAAATCCACCCTGAAAGCTGCTCACAATGCCCTCCTCTCCACCCAGCCCATGGCACATCCTGAACCCATTTCCCGGCTGAACCCAGAGGGTGGCGCTGCCGTCCCAGCCTTGGTCCACGGCCGCCCGCCACTTCCCGGCCTCTGCGGGAGCCCCCCAGCTTGGTCTCCCCCAGGCCGGCGGGGGGGCACGAGCCCGGTAGGGGGCGCCGCCGGCCCAGGCGCCGCTGCTCCCTCCGCCCACCCGGAGGCGGCTGCAGCGAGCCGAGGCCGGCGCGAGTGCACTGCGAGGCGGGCCGCAGGGAGGGAGGCGCGAAGAGGGCGCGAGGGTAGCAGCCAGAGGGAGCCGCCAGCCCTGCCTGCGGATCCCCGCGGGGCGCATGGGGCGCTTCGAGCAGGGACTGCATACGGGCCCCGAGGCCAGTTTCCTGCTGTCGTAAGAAGCCGCTCCAGGACGACCCCCGGACCCCGAGCTGCTGGGAGGATGACCATGGCTGGGGGCAGGAGGGGACTGGTGGCCCCTCAAAACACGTTTCTGGAGAATATTGTCCGGCGGTCCAATGGTAAGAGGTGCATTCGGATTTCTATTACCCGTTTTATCCGTGCCTTTATTGCAGAACCTTTTGCCGCTCGGAGCCAGCAGATGCAGCAGAACCCGCGAGCTCTGCTAAGGAGCGGCGGCGCGGGCACCCAGGGCAGCCTCCCCGAGGCAGAGAAAGGTGGGCAGGGCGGGGCGGGGTCTGATGGGTCCCCATCCTAACAGGAGAGCTCTTCTGGGGACGCCTTTTGGGCCTTTCTCGCGCCCTCTCGGTCTTATCTCCAAGGATGCGTGACAGCTGCTGAGCAAAGTACTGGGAAAAGTGATGGAAAGCTGGCCGCAGCCAGAGCGGCAGCGCGCGCCCCATCGGCACTGCCCACCCTTCCGCGAAGGCTCTGGGGCTCCCGGGCTGCTCCCAGAGGCGCCGCCTCTCCCCAGGGAGAGCCAGCAGTAGAAACTGGCAACTCCAGGTCCCCGCTGCCTCAGAATGGGAGGATCCGGCTGCCTCCACCTTCCATCCCTGCAACTGAAAAGTCCGAGGTATGGGGACGTGCTGTCGGCGGCCTGATTCCACCCCTTCACTCACCGCCCCCCTTTCCAGGTGAAGTTAAGGCTCACCTTCGAAGTGAGGGGCAGATGGTTTTCCTGGCATCAGGTGGGAAGTGGAGGGCACAGGTGCAGAGCGAACTAAATGGTCACAGGTACAAACCTGTTATATTTCCCCTCTTCCAAACCCACAACGGTTTTATGCCACCCTTAAGTGTTGCTCACCTATAAATTCCCAATCTCGCCAAACCTATAAATAGATCCATTACCCAATAAACTGATCAACAGCACTCATCTGTTTCCTTGTGGCATTAAGATCGACGGTAGCATGAAGCCTTGAGAGGCGAGAGTCCTAGGAGCAGGGATGGAAAGGAAGAATTCCAAATGCCTTTCGGACTTAACAGCGGAGAGACCCCAGCTTGCAGAGCGACTAGGAGTCCTGGCAGTTGGAAGGCGCAGCGCACGAGTTCGTCAAATGGCTATATTGAAAGACAGCCAAGCATAAGATGCTCTTTGCAGACTCCTAGACCCGCCACCCCACCCCTTCCAGAAACAGATGACATTCTTCTACCAGGGAGACATGAGGAGCTAACTTAGGAAATGGGTTTTAATAATGTGTAAATATCACGATTTCAGAGCCTAAGGAGCTTCTGTGTAAAATGATGAGCTTCTGTTTGGATTTAGTTAGGGATTCAGGGGAAGGGCATGAAAAGTGACTTATGCTAGTAATAAACACTCTTTAATTAAACAGTGATTTAAGTTTATCTTATAATAAAACACATCAACTAGCATAGCAAATAATCATGTATTATTTAAGTACTTTCTTAGAAATGATCATTTCTTTATTGTATGCCTCTTAAGAGTGTTTCTGGTCAGTCACCTTTCCTTTCAAGGTCTTCCTTATGCAAACTAAGGTTGCTTTTAGGTCAAGGTCACAGTCATTACCTGGGGATGCAAGGGGATGATAATTGCTATGTGAACAGCCACAATGAACTGTTTTGCCATAAAAAAGCTGGAGTTTTTCATTTATTTTTAAATAAAATAAGAGTTACTGTGCTATTATTGCTATTTTTATTGGACTATTAAGGGGTATGGAGACAATCTTGCAAATTTGGTTATCCCATTGTCAGTGACACCAACTTTCTCATAAATATCAATGACAATTCTATTTTTCAGTAAAGAGGCAGTGCCCTGTAAGTTAGAGGGGAAACCTGGTATCTAATTTATACTGTGTATGTTTTTGAGTGGAGGGAGCAGGAAGTGAAACTTACATGTAAAAGTCACAAGACGCCTTGGGTTTTAAGAGAACCTTAAGAATCTTGGAGCTGTGAAGGCAGAATACTGTCTATTTTAGTTGATCTTATTAGAGCCACTTTCCCTCTGTAATCATAGAATGTGAATAGAATAAGTCACTGGGAATATTTTTAGGATGGGCATTGTCATTTCAACATCAGCTTCAGCAGGTTGATTTCAATTAACCAGTCAAATGAATAGCATCAACAAAAATGAAGCATCTTGGGAGAGTTGGATGAATTTTTAAAATTATTATTTCAGAATAAATGGTTCTCATCTTGAAATATGGGTCTTAATGTTTAAAACGTGATCCCTTATAGTATTTCCTGAACACAAATGGAAGAAAAAATGTGAACTCCTAGAAATATCACAATGTCTGCATGCATTATATTATTTTACTGTGGTGGAAAAAGTCTATTTAAAGATATTGATTGTCTCGTTCTAAAATCCATGAGCCCTTTTTTTGGACATTATGGTATTAAAATAGCATTTTACCTTTGAATAGCAATATTTTATGATCATTTTATTAGGTATTTTCTCCCAGTGGTCCTGTGCAGTATTAATGTTCCTCTTTTACAGATCAGAAAACTGAGTCCTAGGAATATTAAGTGGCTTATTCAAAGTGGCAGAGCAAACAATGCCTGAGGCTGGTATTCCTTAGAGGACGTCTATCATATATCCTTCTCTCAGCATTATTGTTTCTCCAGCTTTTATGACTTAGTCTGTGGGACTATTTTTATCATCTTTTAAAAACTTCTCATATGATAATGAATAATAGTACTGACTTCATTTTGGGTTATTTGAATATCTGATGCCTGGAATATCATAGAGCTGTAGGAAGAGACATATCTTAAATATTATCTAGTCTGCCTCTCCTTCCCCATCATTGTATAAATAAGGAAATTGATGCAAGAGGCTTTTCTCAAATATTTAAGGGCAGAACTGATGAGGCCCCAAACCATTTGAGTCCAATGTCAAATTCTTTATGGTACACCATGCAAAAACCCTTTCCTCATGTTACCATTATATTCTCTCAAGAAGCATAATTTCCCAGTGGAGATTAAATAAAATGTTATAACAACAAGAACAACATCCATCTTGGCTAACAGCCACACTACCACATCTCAACAGAATAATAGGGCAAAGGAAAGGCTAATTATATTTCAAGGAAATGCAGTCTGTTCACCTTCGTCAGTGGTTTAGCTGAAGGCAAAGGAGGGGATAATGGGCACTTAACATCTGTGTGCCCCATTATAAAGTACCAAGTCACTTTTCACAGAATATCACCTTTGATCCTCATAAGCTAGTAGAGGAGGTGCAGAGTCTCCATTTTAGAGTTTAAGGAACTAAAATCCTTAAACTCACCTAAGAATCCTCAGGTTAAATGATTTACCTACAGTTCTTAAGAGGCAGAGTTAGGAAAAGGCAATTAGAGACAGATCAGGGACTAGCCAGCAGTTGTTTTTGGTTTATTCGTTCAACAAAGATTTATTGAATGTATTTATGGAACACTGAGGATACAGTGGTAAACAAGAAACCCTCCTTGTGATTAGTAAATTACATTCTAGTGAATCTTGGTCCAAGGTTCTTGCCCCTATTTTACAGTGTTGACTGGCTGCAACTGTTTAGGCCTGTCGCTGTATTTAAAAAACATTTCTAAGGTGTTTACTGGTCTTGCTGGTACTAAAATTGACTTTTAACTTTCTTTGGCACATTTTGAATCCCATTTGAAGGAAAGATTTGATAATTATCTGTTTTTTTTAATTGCCATAAGTAGGCAGCAGAAATAATTAATACTCCATATTTTATTTGATTTTGCTTATGGTCATGTCAGTGATCATTTTAAATCCTACTGGCTTTGTTGCCACATAGGCAAAACCAGCCTGTTTCTCTTTATATTCATAGTTGGAAACTGTTGTTACAGAATATTTTTTGATAGTTGCTTAAATCTGCAGGCACTTGTTGTCAGAATGTTCGCTGAAGCAAATAGGAGATCTGTCTTAGAAAGGCTGGCAGAACTTGGTGCCAGGAAACTACAAAAATATTACTCTAAATGGTCCCATTCTGGGCAGAACATATGTTTTAGTGTTCGTGAACCTATATCAAACAATTGTAGGTGCCAGTAAGAATCCATGCACATTAGCAGGAGTGAAACACAGCACATTTTGGTACAGACTTATGTACATGTATAATTTACAGATTGCTAAATCAGCTGTGTTTTTGTATAGTGTTAAGTTGGTTCAGGTTGTTGATATAATTAGTTAGCAAACAGGATGAGAGCCACGAGTAATGTTGTGTCTCCTCATGGATGTTTTGAGCCATGGTAATATTTATAAAACAGAAAACTGGTTAAAATCCATTGTGCCTCTACAAGGGGGAATGGATGATAATCTGGATTATTACCAGCTCAGCAGAGCTTGTTTTTTCTTGCAAAATATTCTAAGACAATCTTCAGCCAAGGCTCAGCTATCTTTCTCTGAAAGTGTCAAAAAGTTAAATCTGTTGGCTGATGTTAGATGGGGGATTGAGAGGCTGAAGCCTTGTGATTTAATGTTAAGGAAATAAAGCTTCCAAATTCCATGACTTTTATGCAACCCATTTATTTTAATAATCTATCTTAAAAGAATAGATGCATTTGAGGAACACTGTGGGTCAACTGAATCCTTGGCTTCATTGTTTCCGATGCCAGCTCTGCATATATGGTTGGACCTCATTTGGGAGTGGTTCCTTGAACATTACCGTGAAGCTCTTAGATTCTTCCCTTCCCTTTATTTTTGATTAATTAATGGCTTGTAAACAAACATTTTAAAATCTACTAGAGTATCTGCTTTATACATTTAGGATATTTGGACCATACTTTTCTTGTTTTTTATTTTTTCTGTTTCTCTAAGTGGCCACACCTGTAACTGTTGAGAAAGAGAAATAGAATCACAGAATCTTAGTTCTGGGGGGACATGCTATACAATTCGTTTTCCACTGTTCCACTGAATCCTCTCCAGAACCTCCGTCACGATGGTTCTCCAGCCTGTGTTTGACTAGCTTCAGTGATGGCACCCTCACTTTCTCATGAGGAATATTCTGTTTGTAAGCAAGTATAATTGTGTTTCTTTTTGCCTCCTCTCCTTGTTTTTCTCTTCTTCTCTTCTCTCTGCCTCTTCCTCCTCCCTTTGTTGCTGTCATTTTGTCTTACCAAAATCTGTCTTCTTATAGCTACCACTTATCTGAAGTCTGCTCCGTGGAACAAAACTGACCTAGCCCATTGTTTTTTCCAGCTGTAAACCTTTAAAAAACTTTGATAAGTTTTGCATTGTATTCTTCTCCCCTTTTGACCTTTTTAGTTGTTCAGTACCACAAATAGAAAAGCACACAAAACAATTTTGTACAGCTTAACATATTTCTATAAAGTGATACTGTATGTCATCGCCACCTATGTCAAGAAATACGGTCTTGCCAGCCTTCTAGAAGCCCCCAAAGCCTTCCTGATCCTAAGTCCCTCACTCTCCTCCCAAAGGGTGACATCTCCTGATTTTATGGTGATCACTTTCTTGCTTTTCTTCATAATTTTACCAGTTTGTTTTGCATTCCTAAAAAAACCCACTATAGTTAATAAACACTACTGTTTATTTTTATCTGTTTTGGAGCTTTATATGCATGAGATCATATAGCATGTATTCTTTTGTCGGGTGGCAATTCCTCTATGTTGTTGCATGTACTGCTTCATTTTCTTTTCTTCTTTCTTTTTTTTTTTTCTGAGACGGAATCTCACTTTGTTGCTGGAGTGCAGTGGCGTGATCTCGGCTCACTGCAACCTCCGCCTCCGGGGTTCAAGCAATTCTCCTGCCTCAGCCTCCTGAGTAGCTGGGATTACAGGAGTGCGCCAACACACTCGGCTAATTTTTGTATTTTTAGTAGATACAGGGTTTCACCATGTTGGTCAGGCTGGTCTTGAACTCCTGACCTTGTGACCTGCCCGCCTTGGCCTCCCAAAGTGTTGAGATTATAGGCATGAGCCACTGTGCCTGGCCTGTTGATGCATTTTCACTGCTGCATCGTGCTTTATAGTATGACTGTACCACGCATTGTATCCGATCTGCCACTGATGGATTGTTTCCAGTTTTGTGCTATTAATGCTGCTACAAACATTCTTAGTATGTCTTTTGGGGCATGTGGGCACACATTTCTCTTGGGTATATACCTAGGATGCACATGTTTAACTGTGGTAGATGCTGTCAAACAGTTTTCCAAAGGGTTTATATTAATATACACTCCCACCAGCCGTGTATGAGCATTTCCATCACTGCAGCACATCCTTGCCAGCATTTGGTATTTTCTTCTTTTGTCTTTAATAGTGACGTTGCCCAAACAATCTAGTACCTAATAAAACAGGGTCATTGAGAGTTATGTTAATAAGAGCACATAACCAAAATGAAATGAAAACAAAACTTGCTCTTGCCCTTTGGAGGCATCAGTATCCACTGTGGGTTGAAGTATTCTTTCTGAGGAGCTCCCTCACACATGATTGTAAGTGATGTGAAAGACTTGTACAGTTTGAATTATGTACAAAGGGTACATGCAAGTGTGGTGGGATTTTTTTTTTTTTGGTGTGTGTGTGTTTAGGATATTCATTTTCTTAATTTGAGAAGCAGTAAACCCTGGGGACAGAGATTATGCAAGAATTAGAGCTGGAAGGGAGAAGGAACTAGGAAGTGAATGATTTATATTTGTTTCACTGAAATGAAAACAAAATGACTGAAGGAAAGGCACAGATTTAGTGGAGGAATCAAAACTCAATGGAAAATTAAAACAAAAAGCAAAGGCTAGCTTATGGTTCAGTTTTATAAGCACGATGGACTTCCTATGTGTCCAATACTGTGCTAACAAGTAGGAATACCAAAATGAGTACAGCTTTTGTGATGCTGGGTCTAACAGAGGAATCTATGACGGAGGCCAACATGCTTTGTAAACCTCTCCAAAGATTTAAGGGATGTTATACTGATTCAACACTTACTAAATATTTTTCCTTTATAAACACCTCACCCAAAATTATTCTTAGATTTTATAGCTATTTATTTTTTTGTGAGATTGGGTGTGGGATGACCAGATCCCATAAGTGAATTAAAAGAAGATTGCAGAATGTGTGACATTTTGTTCTGATGCAGTTGAGGTTTCTTTAAACAAACCTCATTCCTCTGGGATATCCCATTGCTCTGTCTTCTTTGGCATGCTGTCTTGGGTTGCTCATCCATTGGTGTGAGTTTTTAGCACATCCTAGATACTGGAATTTGTTTGATGCTCTGGCTGTTCTCTAGGCAAGTGCAGTTTTTTTTTTTTTTTTTTTTTTTTTTTTTTTTTTTTTTTGAGATATAGGATCTCACTTTGTCACCCAGGCTGGATTGGAGTGGTGCGATGTCAGCTCACTGCAGCTTCTGCCTCCCAGGCTCAAGCAATCCTTCCATCCTCCCACCTCAGCCACCCGAGTAGCTGGGACTACAGGCATGTGCCACCACACCCAGCTAATTTTTTTTTTTTTTTGAGACAGAGTCTCGCTCTGTCACCCAGGCTGGAATGCAGTGGCGCAATCTCGGCTCACTGCAAGCTCTGCCTCCCGGGTTCATGCCATTCTCCTGCCTCAGCCTCCCGAGTAGCTGGGACTACAGGAGCCCGCCACCATGCCTGGCTAATTTTTTGTATTTTTAGTAGAGATGGGGCTTCACCGTGTTAGCCAGGATGGTCTTGATCTCCTGACCTTGTGATCCGCCCGCCTCGGGCCTCCCAAAGTGCTGGGATTACAGGCGTGAGCCACTGCGCCCTGCTGCAAGTGTGGTCTTGCTGAACAGATCACAGTCTGGCCAACTTCAGCATCTCCCTTGATTCTCACAGTTTCTGCTCTAACAGTGAAACACTCCTGTTAATGACAAAACTACTTAAAATTCTCCTGATTAGGTATTACAGAGTTATGCCAATAGTCAATTTGCTTACTCATACTGATAGTTCATTATGTAAAGTAAAATGACAACTCTTTTAATCAGTCCTATGTTGCACGAAACTGATGTTCTGAAATTAACTGAGTCAATCCTATAATTATTAATGTAATTATTAATTGAGAGTGACTAAAAACCATCATTTCCCATAGCCTTTTAAAGGTTCTGCAATCACATCAGGTGCTTCTATAAAGAAGAGAAATGGCCTTCCGTCTCCTTTTTCTTCCCTTAAAGCAATGATGTAGACATCCTCCACTGGCATTCTCAGAGTGCTGGAGTCAGCATTTGAAAGATGATACCGTATTGGCAAATTTTACTGATATTTATCTATGGCTTAACTTTGATTTGTAGTAAGAGTGAAGTTGGAAAATATGTTTTAGACTAGAACTTCAGGGCCATGTAAAGAAAATGGAGTTAATTTGAGTGATAAGACTATATTTATTTCCATTAAATTGATATTTAAGTTTTTATTTTATTTGCTTTCTTTTCCTCTCAGCATTATCGGGACTGCATATATTAGACTTCTATGCCATCATCATTAAGGCTGTGCTTTAAGCCTCTGTGTGGGCCAAGGTACTGAATAGCTTCTATTTGCCTCCCCAGAACCACACTCTTCCTTACCAGCCTGTCTCTTGTTGGAGGCTGGGAGGCTGACCTGTATAGAGTACTCCTGTAGGCTCCCTTGCTTTCTGGCTTTTGGCTGCCTTCAGCTTGTGGGGTACACCACACGAAATGGGAAGCAAGAGAGAGATTGTAGTCCTTATTCTCGTTGTTCTCTCCTGCGAGGTCATCTTAGCCTAGCTGTTTTCCCCTGATTAAAGGTTATGTCTCTAGCTTGCTCTCTTTGGGTTTGGGTAGGGTTGGAGACTTAAAGCTTCCAGCTGTTACTAACCCTGGGGTACTGCACGATGTCTTGGGGTTTTCCTAAGTGGTGTGCTGGAGCAGGCTGCAATTGGCTGGTTCTACCTTTTAAGATCTGATTATGTGCATCTGTTCCTTATTCTTGGTTCAGGGACTTCACTTTGGAAGCTTGAAAACTGCTTATACCAAGGTGTAAGGTATTTACACCTTAGAAATTGGCCAGTGTTATAAATTGGGACTCTTTTCTTCCCAGAGTTAGCTTGCTAACACACTACTGCCTATACCTCTCCCACACCTTTGTAAATAGTTCCTTTATTAAACATTCCTCAAATTACCCATTGAGTATGTCATATTTTGCTGCCAAGACCCTGGCTGAGAGAGCCAATTACTTGTTCTTTGGATAAAATGGTCTCTCTCTCTTTCTTTCTTTCTTTCTTTCTTTTGACCCAGTCTTGCTCTGTCGCCAGGCTGGAGTGCAGTGGCGCGATCTCGGCTCGCAATTCCCCTGGCTTAGCCTCCTGAGCAGCTGGGACTACAGGCACCCGCCACAACGCCCAGCTAATTTTTCATATTTTAGTAGAGACGGGGTTTCACTGTGTTGGCCAGGATGGTCTCAATCTCCTGATCTTGTGATCTGCCCGCCTCGGCCTCCCAAAGTGCTGGGATTATAGGCATGAGCCAAAAGTGGTTTCTTAATATTTTGTGCAGACCATTCAGTCATGGGGGTGAATTTGGTGAGGGGATGTGCACTTAGGTACTCCTTTCAACACACAAAAACACCTGTGTTCTGTCTGAAGCAGGCAGTACGTGCCTGCCCTTGCTTTTCAGTTCAGTGAGTTGGTTACCTACAAGCTTGATAAAATACTTCATCATTCAAGAATGAGGAAATAAGTATGTATACTGCATTTGCTATTTTGAAATGATAGCTGATACTTTTTAAATGAAAAAGAGCTCCTAAATTCTAGTCACTCTCCTGTCAGATGAAATTCTCCTTTATGCTTTCCCACCTGGCTGGAACACTCCAGGATTGTGCTCCAGACTGACTTCATTGAGTGGCCACTTTTCCTCGTCTTCTCTTCGTTTAAAATGTCTCCTCCCCTCCAGCTTCCCAATCCCTACCTCTCATGTGTCCCTAGTAACACCATGTCTCTGGGTTTCCTGGTTTTCTTCTTCTCTTTTTGTATCTCCCTCTGGCCTTTGGTCTCATTCTCTCCCCTCAGTCTCTCATGTCCTCTCCTCTCCGGGTCTTTCACTCCTGCGGCTCACTCTCTCGCTCTTGCTATTATTGGTCTCTTGCTCTTGGCTCATGCTTTTGTACTCTGTGGGCCTGGCCTCTGTCCCATGCCCTATGTCCCTTCATTCCCTCGCTCTCTCCTCTCCTTTCTCCATCTGTCTGTCTTCCTGCCTGTCTCTGTCACTGTCTACCTTTAGTCTGTGTCACCGTCTGTCACTGTCTTCCATCTGTCTTCATCACTGTCTCTGTTTTTGTTGTCTCTGCCACTGTCCATGTCTCTTTGCTGTCTGTCTCTGCTGTCTCTGCCTCCACCTATCCATCTCTGCCCATCTGCCTGTCTTTCTGTCTGTCCAGTTCTCCCTTCAAATGGCCTCATAGATGCTCCCCTGTGTATCTGAGCTCCCTGTTTCTCTCTCAAGACCAGTTTTCTCCATTTACTCACCAGCATGCATGTGGTCAAAGATACCTGCTCAACTCTACAGATCTCTCAGCTTTAGTGACTGAGTTTTGTTCTGGGGAGAGAATCTTATTGGCCCAGCCCTGACTATTGGTTGTTTGGCCAGCGGTCCACTCCAGGCCTAGTTTTCTGTGACTGGGGCCTGGGTGGAGGGGGTAGGACATGGAGTTTTGTGATATGTAGAGTGGGGCAGATAAAGCCATATAGGGAAACTGGGCATAACTTAAAAATGGACAAGTGTGTCCCCTACACTCCTGCCATGCCTGGGACAGAGTAGATACTCAAATATTTGTTGTATTAAACAGAGCTGTTCTGAGATTCTTCCCATTCATTCTGGTGCTATACCCTGTCCAAGTCTTTTTTTTTTTTTTTTAATGTTTCTTTTTTTTTCTTTATTTCTTCTAAACAAAAAAAAGGATACATATGCAGAATGTGCAGGTTTGTTACATACATATACATGTGCCATGGTGGTTTGCTGCACCTATCGACCCATTCTCTAAGCTCTCTCCCCTCTACCCTCACCCCCAACAGGACCTGGTGTGTGTTGCTCCCCTCTCTGCGTCCATGCATTCTCACTGTTCAACTCCCACTTATGAGTGACAACATGCCGTGTTTGGTTTTCTGTCCCCAGGTTAGTTTGCTGAGGATGATGGCTTCCAGCTTCATCCATGTCCCTGCAAAGGACATGATCTCATTCCTTTTTATGGCTGGATAGTATTCCATGGTGTATATGTACCACATTTTCTTTATCCAGTCTATCATTGATGGGCATTTGGGTTGGTTCCACGTCTTTGCTATTGTAAATAGTGCTGCAATAAACATGCATGTGCATGTGTCTTTATAGTAGAATGATTTATATTCCTTTGGGTATATACCCAGTAATGGGATTGCTGGGTCAAATAGTATTTCTGGTTCTAGATCCTTGAGGAATCGCTACACTGTCTTCCACAATGGTTGAACTAGTTTATGTTCCCACCAACAGTGTAAAAGCGTTCCTATTTCTCTACAGCCTGGCCAGCATCTATTTTTTCCTGACTGTTTAGTAACCACCATTCTGACTGGTGTGAGATGGTATCTCATTGTGGTTTTGATTTGCATTTCTCTGATGATCAGTGATGTTGAGTTTTTTTCATATGTTTGTTGGCTGCATAAATGTCTTATTTTGAGAAGTGTCTGTTCATATCCTTTGTCCACTTTTTGATGGGGTTTTTTTTTTTTGAGATGGAGTCTCACTCTGTCACCCAGGCTGGAGTGCAGTGGCACGATCGGCGCTCACTGCAAGCCCCGCCTCCCAGGTTCACGCCATTCTCCTGCCTCAGCCTCCCGAGTAGCTGGGACTACAAGTGCCCGCCACCATGTCCAGCTAATTTTTTTGTATTTTTTTAGTAGAGACGGGGTTTCACCGTGTTAGCCAGGATGGTCTCGATCCCCTGACCTCATGATCCGCCCGCCTGGGCCTCCCAAAGTGCTGGGATTACAGGCATGAGCCACCATGCCTGGCCGGGGTTGTTTGTTTTTCTCTTGTAAATATGTTTAATTTCCTTGTGAATTCTGGATATTAGACCTTTGTCAAATGACTAGATTGCAAAAATTTTCTCCCATTCTGTAGGCTGTCTATTCACTCTGATGATAGTTTCTTTTGCTGTGCAGAAGTTCTTTAGTTTAATTAGATCCCATTTGTCAATTTTGGCTTTTGTTGCAATTGCTTTTGGCATTTTTGTAATGAAGTCTTTTTCCATGCCCATGTCCTGAATGGTATTGCCTAGGTTTTCTTCTAGGGTTTTTATGGTTTTGGGTTTTACATTTAAGTCTTCAATCCATCTTGAGTTAATTTTTGTATAAGGTGTAAGGAAGGGGTCTGGTTTCAGTTTTCTGCATATTGCTAGCCAGTTTTCCCAGCACCATTTACTGAATAGGAGATCCTTTCCTCATTGCTTGTTTTTTTCAGGTTTGTTGAGGAGCAGATGGTTGTAGATGTGTGGTTTTATTTCTGAGGTCTCTGTTCTGCTCCATTGGTCTATATGTCTGTTTTGGTACCAGTACCATGCTGTTTTGGTTATTATAGCCTCGTAGTGTAGTTTGAAGTCAGGTAGCGTGATGCCTACAGTTTTGTTCTTTTTGCTTAGGATTGTCTTGGCTATATAGGGTCTTCTTTGATTCTACGTGAAATTTAAAATAGTGTTTTCTAATTCTGTGAATAATGTCAATGGTAGTTTGATGGGAATAGCATTGAATCTATAAATTACTTTGGGCAGTATGGCCATTTTCATGATATTGATTCTCGTTATCCATGAGGATGGAATTTTTTTCCATTTGTTTGTGTCCTCTCTTATTTCCCTGAGCAGTGGTTTGTTCTCCTTGAAGAGGTCCTTCACATCCCTTGTTAGCTGTATTCCTAGGTATTCTATTCAGTTTGCAGTGATTGTGAATGGGAATTCATTCATGATTTGGCTTTCTGCTTGCCTATTGTTGGTGTAAAGGAATGCTTGTGATTTTTGCACATTGATTTTCTATCCTGAGACTTCGCTTAAGTTGCTAATAAATTCAAGAAGTTTTTGGGCTGAGATGATGGTGTTTTCTAAACATAAAATCATGTCATCTGCAAACAGAGACAACTTGACTTCCTTAAAATAACACAGTAGACAAATGTAAAGCCAACTTAACAAAAAAACCCTCTTTTTCTGGTACTCATTAATATTTTTATATTGCTTACTTTGAGTCACTTTTTTTGAGTTCTGAGAGTGAATTTTTTTGTGTTATTCAATTATGGTCTAAGACTTTTTGTTCAAATTGTCTATAATATATATAGATGTGCATTAAGAAATTATTAACACTGTAAAAATGAGAATAAAATCTATTGAATCAGGCCAGGCACGGTGGCTCACACATGTAATCCCAGCATTTTGGGAGGCTGAGGCAGTTGGATTAGTTGAGGTCAGGAGTTTGAGACCAGCCTGGCCAACATGGTGAAATCCCGTCTCTACTAAAAATACAAAAATAAGTTGGGCATGGTGGCATACACCTGTAATTCCAGCTAGTCAGGAGGCTGAGGCAGGAGAATTGCTTGAACCCAGGAGACAGAGGTTGCAGTGAGCTGAGATTGCACCATTGCACTCCATGCTGGGTGACAAGAGCAAAACCCTGTCTAAAAAATATATATATATATGTGTATATATGTATATGTGTATATATGTATATATGTATATATGTGTATATATGTGTATATATGTATATATGTATATATATATAATCAATCAATTCAATAGATTGATTAATCTATTGAAACACTTTTAAACAATTGATTACACAAATATTTCTTAGCAGTAATTCAAGATATCACTGATCTCTTATTTCTTAAGTAAAATATCATTCAGTAATAAAAGTCTCTATATTTCAACATATTTTCATTCTCTTCCATACTTCTTGTGAAACTGGTTCATCTGTTTTTATTGTTTTAAAATTAATTTGATGCTGAATGAAGATGGAGGTCATGCTTTTGAAATCATGTGCTTAGGGGTAACTATCCAGTAAATGAAGTATTTGAGTTTGCTTTTGAAATTGAAATCTCTCTCTCCATTGTAATTTACTGACTTAATAAAAAATGTATTTCTGTAGGATATTAAAATCAGAGAAAGCAAATAACTATTGAATCTCTTGAGAGTTCAGTTTGTTTTCTGCAAAGA
This sequence comes from Pongo pygmaeus, assembly GCF_028885625.2. NCBI lineage: Eukaryota > Metazoa > Chordata > Mammalia > Primates > Hominidae > Pongo > Pongo pygmaeus. Next base: position 38,298,817 of record NC_072373.2, read on the forward strand.
TTAGGCCTTTGGCAATTTAGAAGAGTCATTTCAAGAGACTTTATTGTTGAAAATCACAATAGAGCCACAAGATGACTTTTGCTGATGTTAAGATTTTAGATGTTTTATTTGGGTATATCATACTAATTTAATTTCTTGTTTCTCATTCCATCCTCTCCATTCTCCTAAATAACCTTGATCTGTCTTTTTTTTTTTTTTTTTAAGTAATTTTTGGTATGGATTTTATTTAGGTTCAGGTAAATCAAACTATTATTTTCTGGTCTTTGTCTAGTGAAAATACATAGCACTTATTCTCATCATTTATCTCAATCATTATTTTTCAATTCTTTAATTATTCTAAAAGAAGGAAAGTATACTTTTACTCAGACTTGCTTTTTTTAAAATTTTTTTGAGATGGAGTCTCCCTCTGTCACCCAGGCTGGAGTGCAGTGGCACAATCTCGGCTCACTGCAAGCTCTGCCTCCTGGGTTCACGCCATTCTCCTGCCTCAGCCTCCCGAGTAGCTGGGACTACAGGTGCCTGCCACCACACCCGGCTAATTTTTTGTATTTTTAGTAGGGATGGGATTTCACCATGTTAGCCAGAATGGTCTCGATCACCTGACCTTGTGATCCGCCCGCCTCGGCCTCCCAAAGTGCTGGGATTACAGGCGTGAGCCACCGTGCCCGGCCTCAAACTTGCTTTTTGTAACAGTACTGATATCCTTAGAAATCTATAATTCTAATTCCAAAATGTCAGGAAGACACGTGCTCTTCTAAGTAAAATATCTCAAGTTATTAGACGTGTATTGTGAAATATTTACTGTAGCCCTCCAAATAACCAGTGTTGGCAGGGAACAGTACACTTGTGTGAACTGTGAGCTGAATGTAGCTTTTGTCTGTGTAATTGCCAAACTGAGTCACTTTTCTAAGTCATTGCTTTAGTTAGTTTTTCCTTTGTTATTTGTGGTAATTTTGATGAAAAGCAATTTTTAATAATTTCTCTTGAGAATATCTCTGTGTTATGCTTTATGGGCAAATGGCAGACTTGGAATGATTTTGACACTTCTGACTACCGCAGTGTAGTTTGGCTCATGCCTCATCAGTTGGAGAAACTTTACACAGTAGGGGGAGGAAGGGAGTCTTTTAAATTTTTAGAGAATGTTTGTTTTATGCTATGAACCAGAGGAAAACTCTGTGGGCTGAGGAAGGTTGAATTTAGGAAACCTTACACTTAATTGCACACACTCTTGGAGCTATAGACCCTTAGGGGGTAAAAAGGCATCAGAAGGCGGCAGTAGAATCTGGCTAATTTGGATCAAAGACCTGGGACGCAGGGGAACTTTCAGATGAGAGCCAATGAATAAATCATGGCAAGGGCAGCCAGGTTGAACCTACACATTTTACTGAACAATGTAGGAAGGACTTGATAAGTTCAGAAAATACAAATTTGGAGGCAGGTTTGATGCTTCAGAATGGGTTACTGGCTGATTGGAAGTTACATATTCTACTTGTAAAAGATACATATATACACATATGTGTGTGTGTATGTGTGTGCATCAATAGCATATTTGTTTTCAAAGACACATTTAGGCATTTTCCCTATATATAAATGGACCCACCAATATGTGATTTATTTCTACTGTTGACTCGTTTGACAACATGGTACATTTTAATATTAATACTGCACATCACATCATATCCCAAATCCAAACAATTCCACTGAGCAAAAGCCTGATACAATATGGTTCACCTGGAATTAGGGTATTAAGTTTAGAGGCTGTTTCTGCTGTTTTTGAAATGACCCAGGCTGCACAGAGTCCAGCATTTAGAGAAGTGATATTTCATGGTGATGACTGCTTTGATTACTCCATATGGATGCACGGCTTGCAGGTTGTGGGGCATCATCTGATTTGGTCTTTGTTATGCATCTGATTACTTAGACAGTCATATTTTATTGCTGCCAGAAGCATGGAGATTTAGTTGACCCTGTCCCCCACCAGATCCATAGAGCTGAAGTGACTTACCTACAGCTCATTAGGGACAACACTGTGACTAGAATTCAACTTGTTGTCATCCCCTTCCTTCTCACAAATGGTGCTCTGGGAAGCCTAGGGATTGCTGGGGAAGGGGGAAGGGGAAGAGTAGATTAATAGAGTGTCTTTTACCCCTCATTCTTCTATTGGTTTTCATTGTTGACTAGATTCCTCAGTTCTTCTCCATGTAATCTCAGGACCTCTTCCTCTCTAGGCTGGCTTTCGTTGCACAGTCTCCTTATGGCCTCTCCTGTAGCATGGCCGGACTTCTCACATAGAAGCTCAGGGCTCCCAAAAGAGCAGTAGCAGAAGTCACCAGATCTTAAGGCTTACGCCTGCAATGGGCACAGCACCAACTCTACTGCATTCTGTTGGTTGAAGCAAATCATAGGCCACCCAGATGCAAAGGGGAGAGAGCTACACAAGGCGTGAATGTAAGGAGGCAGGGCTTATTGGGGGCTACCAATATAATCTTAACTGGTTATAATGAGGCTTTGACTGTACTACCTAACACAGAGTAGGAGACCTGAGATGTGTAAGCGTCTAGTCTTTTCCACACACACACAAAAGAAAGACAGTGAAAAGAGCTTACACAGCATCAGCAGTGTTCTAAAAGTGGCCATATTGCCTCTTCCTCTGGAGGTATTCATAAAGGCTCTCATCAGTGTGATTCAGCAGTGCTAGGAATCAAGAAAGTGGGTGACCTCTCAATACCCTTGGAATCTTGGAGGTTTGACGCTTATTAATGTGCTGGAGCCCATTTTACTCTCATTCCCTTCAGATTTTTACTCAATGGAAGACTGAAGGAGCCAAATGAGGGTCAAAATATGGAATCAGCTCTATTACTATTATATTGGATTAGAGAAGATAGTGGTGCCATTTGTTTCCCTCCTCAAGCTTATACCCTGGCTTCTAGACCATGAGTTACTGACCTACTCCTAGACTGAGAAGCTGAAGTTGAGCACAGGTCTGGCAGGGCCTGTCACAAGTATTATAGGTTCTGAGTACCACAAGGAGACAAGTTGCTCAAACCCTCTCTTTCCCCACCAGGCTGGGGCATAGGCAAGTAAGAGAGGCCAAGACAAACAGAGTGATTCCTCTTGCTCTTGAGGTAGCTACCAACAGTTTGGTCAGTCTGATTATGAAGGTATAAGTGGCAGGGATGAAAAGGGGGACAAAAGAATTTACCCCAATACTTCTTCTATCTAGGGGTGGGTGGACACTCCTTTCTCTCAGTGGAAACCCCAGGCGTGGAAAGGTAAGTGTTGCCTGCATAAAAACTCTTTGTCAAAATAGAGCTTTGAAATGGTGCTCAATCCTCCCAAACTCAGAGTACTACTAGGACTGTGAGGGCATTGAAAATTTGCAAGCTGTGGTTCTGCTGATTCCATTAAAGACTACTGCAGAAGTTATATTGTTAAGAGCCTTGGCTTTGGTGTTTGTGGTAGTTAATTTTATCAGTGGGCCATAGGGTACCCAGATATTTAGTCTAACATTATTCTCAGTGTTTCTGAGAGTGTGTTTTTGAATGAGTTTAGCATTCCATATAAATTTTAGGATATTTTTTCTATTTATGTGAAAAATGTCATTGATTCATTTGTTTTTATAGAGACAGGGTCTTGCTCTGTTGCCCAGGCTGGATTGCAGTGGCATGCTCATAGCTCACTGCAGCCTTGACCTCTTTTGCTCAAGTTATCCTCCCACCTCAGCCTCCTGAGGAGCTGGGACTATGGGCACATGCCATTGTGTCCGGCTAATTTTTAAAAAGTTTTTATTGGAGACAAGAGCTGATGGTGGTGCCCAGGCTGGTCTCAAACTCCTGAGCTCAAGCAATTCTCCCACCTTGGCCTCTTAAAGTGTTGGGATTACACGTGTGAGCCACCATGCCTGGCTGAAATGTCCTTGGAATTCTGATAAGGATTGCATTTAATCTGTAGATCACTTTGGGTAGTGTATTAGTCAGGGTTCTCTAGAGGGACAGGACTAACAGAATGTGTGTGTGTGTGTGTGTGTGTATGTGTGTATATATATATATATAGGGGAGTTCATTAAGTATTAAATTACACAATCACAAGGCCCCACCATAGGCTGTCTGCAAGCTGAGGAGCAAGGAGAGCCAGTCCGAGTCCCAAAACTGAAGAACTTGGAGACCGATGTTTGAGGGCAGGAAGCATCCAGCACAGGAGAAAGATGTAGTCTGGAAGGCTAGAGCAGTCTTTCCTTTTTATGTTTTTCTGCCTGCTTTATATTTGCTGGAAGCTGATTAGACTGTGCCCACCAGATTAAGGGTGGGTCTGCCTTCCCCAGCCCACTGACTCAAATGTTAATCTCCTTTGGCAACACCCTCACAGACACACCAAGGATTAATACTTTGCATCCTTAAATCCAATCAATTTGACACTCAGTATTAACCGTCACAGGTAGTCTGAACATGTTAACAATATTAATTCTTGCTAGGTGGGGGTGACTCATGCCTGTAATCCCAGCACTTTGGGAGGCCAAGGCAGGTGGATCACTTGACATTAGGAGTTCGAAACCTGCCTCACCAACATGGTGAATCCCTGTCTCTACTAAAAATACAAAAATTAGCTGGTCATGGTGGTGTGTGTCTATAGTCCTAGCTACTCAGGAGGCTGAGGCAGGAGAATTGCTTGAATCCAGGAGGCGGAGGTTGAAACCGGGATGCAGAGATTGCAGTGAGCCGAGATTGTACCACTGCACTCCAGCCTGGGCAACAGAGCAAGACCCTGTCTCAAAAAAAAACAAAAAACAAAAAACAAACAAACAAACAAAGAACCAACTCCCACACCCCCCCAAAAAAGAATTATTAATTCTTCCAGTACATGAACATGGGATATATTTCCATTTATTTATGTAGGAGATTATATATTATTTGATATTTTGTCCAAGCAGTGGGTTACTTTGCTAATTACATTTTGCTTAGCTTAAAATTAGGTTTCTGTTTACTGAGTGCGAAAAACAGTAAATAATCCCAGAGTCATTTATGTTTGGATGTAGAACGCCCATCTGTGCATTTGGCTGGAAACACTGTGTCGCTTCACTTTAGCTCTCTTATTTGGCATTCTCAACCATGGGGAATATGGCCAACCACCTGCGGGAATTAAGAAGCCTTGGCTAAGCAAAGTTGCTGTCATAGTGTCCTCGTACTGGAATTTATGTACTTTACTCAGGAGATTCCCATTTTCTCAGCCTGTTTACTCTTATAGCAGACATACTTCTAGAGGCATGCTGGCAAATTTACTCAGACATACATAGGCTTATTTCCTTTTTTTTTTTTTTTTTTTTTTACTTTTAAAGTATTTCTTAATCTCTTTTTTTTTCTTTTTTTTAATTTTATTATTATTATACTTTAAGTTTTAGGGTACATGTGCACCACATGCAGGTTTGTTACATATGTATACATGTGCCATGCTGGTATGCTGCACCCATTAACTCATCATTTAGCATTAGGTATATCTCCTAATGCTGTCCCTCCCCCCTCCCCCCACTCCACAACAGTCCCCGGTGTGTGATGTTCCGTTTCTTGTGTCCATGTGTTCTCATTGTTCAATTCCCACCTATGAGTAAGAACATGCGGTGTTTGGTTTTTTGTCCTTGCAATAGTTTGCTGAGAATGATGGTTTCCAGCTTCATCCATGTCCCTACAAAGGACATGAACTCGTCATTTTTCATGGCTGCATAGTATTCCATGGTGTATATGTGCCACATTTTCTTAATACAGTCTACTGCTGTTGGACATTTCGGTTGGTTCCAAGTCTTTGCTATTGTGAATAGTGCCGCAATAAACATACGTGTGCATGTGTCTTTATAACAGCATGATTTATAATCCTTTGGGTATATACCCAGTAATGGGATGGCTGGGTCAAATGGTATTTCTAGTTCTAAATCCTGGAGGGATCGCCACACTGACTTCCACAAGGGTTGAACTAGTTTACAGTCCCACCAACAGTGTAAAAGTGTTCCTATTTCTCCATATCCTCTCCAGCATCTGTTGTTTCCTGACTTTTTAATGATCACCATTCTAACTGGTGTGAGATGGTATCTCATTGTGGTTTTGATTTGCATTTCTCTGATGGCCAGTGATGATGAGCATTTTTTCATGTGTTTTTTGGCTGCATAAATGTCTTCTTTTGAGAAGTGTCTGTTCATATCCTTCGCCCACTTTTTGATGGGGTTGTTTGTTTTTTTCTTGTAAATTTGTTTGAGTTCATTGTAGATTCTGGGTATTAGCCCTTTGTCAGATGAGTAGGTTGCAAAAATTTTCTCCCATTCTGTAGGTTGTCTGTTCACTCTGATGGTAGTTTCTTTTGCTGTGCAGAAGCTCTTTAGTTTAATTAGGTCCCATTTGTCTATTTTGGCTTTTGTTGCCATTGCTTTTGGTGTTTTAAACATGAAGTCCTTGCCCATGCCTATGTCCTGAATGGTATTGCCTAGGTTTTCTTCTAGGGTTTTTATGGTTTTAGGTCTAACATGTAAGTCTTTAATCCATCTTGAATTAATTTTTGTATAAGGTGTAAGGAAGGGATCCGGTTTCAGCTTTCTACATATGGCTAGCCAGTTTTCCCAGCACCATTTATTAAATAGGGAATCCTTTCCCCATTTCTTGTTTTTGTCAGGTTTGTCAAAGATCAGATAGTTGTAGATATGTGGCATTATTTCTGAGGGCTCTGTTCTGTTCCATTGATCTATGTCTCTGTTTTGGTACCAGTACCATGCTGTTTTGGTTACTGTAGCCTTGTAGTATAGTTTGAAGTCAGGTAGTGTGATGCCTCCAGCTTTGTTCTTTTGGCTTAGGATTGACTTGGTGATGCGGGCTCTTTTTTTGTTCCATATGAACTTTAAAGTAATTTTTTTCCAATTCTGTGAAGAAAGTCATTGGTAGCTTGATGGGGATGGCATTGAATCTATAAATTACCTTGGGCAGTATGTCCATTTTCATGATATTGATTCTTCCTACCCATGAGTATTGAATGTTCTTCCATTTGTTTGTATCCTCTTTTATTTCATTGAGCAGTGGTTTGTAGTTCCTCTTGAAAAGGTCCTTCACATCCCTTGTAAGTTGTATTCCTAGGTATTTTATTCTCTTTGAAGCAATTGTGAATGGGAGTTCACTCATGATTTGGCTCTCTGTTTGTTATTGGTGTATAAGAATCCTTGTGATTTCTGTACATTGATTTTGTATCCTGAGACTTTGCTGATGTTGCTTATCAGCTTGAGGAGATTTTGGGTTGAGATGATGGGATTTTCTAGATATACAATCATGTCATCTGCAAACAGGGACAGTTTGACTTCCTCTTTTCCTAATTGAATGCCTTTTATTTCCTTCTGCTGCCTGATTGCCCTGGCCAGAACTTCCAACACTAACTTGAATAGGAGTGGTGAGAGAGAGCATCCCTGTGTTGTGCCAGTTTTCAAAGGGAATGCTTCCAGTTTTTGCCCATTCAGTATGATATTGGCTGTGGGTTTGTCATAGATAGCTCTTATTATTTTGAGATATGTCCCATCAATACCTAATTTATTGAGAGTTTTTAGCATGAAGGGCTGTTGAATTTTGTCAAAGGCCTTTTCTGCATCTATTGAGATAATCTTGTGGTTTTTGTCTTTGGTTCTGTTTATATGCTGGATTACGTTTATTGATTTGCGTATGTTGAACCAGCCTTGCATTCCAGGGTTGAAGCCCACTTGATCATGGTGGATAAGCTTTTTGATGTGCTGCTGGATTCGGTTTGCCAGTATTTTATTGAGGATTTTTGCATTGATGTTCGTCAAGGATATTGGTCTAAAATTCCCTTTTTTGGTTGTGTCTCACCAGGCTTTCATATCAGGATGATGCTGGCCTCATAAAATGAGTTAGGGAGTATTCCCTCTTTTTCTTTTGATTGGAATAGTTTCAGAAGGAATGGTACCAGCTCCTCTTTGTACCTCTGGTAGAATTTGGCTGTGAATCCATCTGGTCCTGGACTTTTTTTGGTTGCTAAGCTATTGATTATTGCCTCAATTTCAGAGCCTGTTATTGGTCTATTCAGAGATTCAACTTCTTCCTGGTTTAGTCTTGGGAGGATGTATGTGTTGAGGAATTTATCCATTTCTTCTAGATTTTCTAGTTTATTTGCATAGAGGTGTTTATAGTATTATCTGATGCTAGTTTGTATTTCTGTGGGATCAGTGGTGATATCCCCTTTATCATTTTTTATTGCATCTATTTGATTCTTCTCTCTTTTCTTCTTTATTAGTCTTGCTAGCAGTCTATCAATTTTGTTGATCTTTTCAAAAAACCAGCTCCTGGATTCATTAATTTTTTGAAGGGTTTTTTATGTCTCTATTTCCTTCAGTTCTGCTCTGATCTTAGTTATTTCTTGCCTTCTGCTAGCTTTTGAATGTGTTTGCTCTTGCTTTCCTAGCTCTTTTAATTGTGATGTTAGGGTGTCAATTTTAGATCTTTCCTGCTTTCTCTTGTGGGCATTTAGTGCTATAAATTTCCCTCTACACACTGCTTTAAATGTGTCCCAGATATTCTGGTATGTTGTGTCTTTGTTCTTGCTGGTTTCAAAGAACATCTTTATTTCTGCCTTCATTTCATTATGTACCCAGTAGTCATTCAGGAGCAGGTTGTTCAGTTTCCATGTGGTTGACCGGTTTTGAGTGAGTTTCTTAATCCTGAGTTCTAGTTTGATTGCACTGTGGTCTGGGAGACAGTTTGTTATAATTTCTATTCTTTTACATTTGCTAAGGAGTGCTTTACTTCCAACTATGTGGTCAGTTTTGGAGTAGGTATGGTGTGGTGCTGAAAAAAATGTATATTCTCTTGATTTGGGGTGGAGAGTTCTGTAGATGTCTATTAGGTCCGCTTGGTGCAGAGCTGAGTTCAATTCCTGGGTATCCTTGTTAACTTTCTGTCTCGTTGATCTGTCTAATGTTGACAGTGGGGTGTTAAAGTCTCCCATTATTATTGTGTGGGAGTCTAAGTCTCTTTGTAGGTCACTCAGGACTTGCTTTATGAATCTGGGTGCTCCTGTATTGGGTGCATATATATTTAGGATAGTTAGCTCTTCTTGTTGAATTGATCCCTTTACCATTATGTAATGGCCTTCTTTGTCTTTTTTGATCTTTGTTGGTTTAAAGTCTGTTTTATCAGAGACTAGGATTGCAACCCCTGCCTTTTTTGTTTTCCATTTTCTTGGTAGATCTTCCTCCATCCCTTTATTTTGAGCCTATGTGTGTCTCTGCATGTGAGATGGGTCTCCTGAATACAGCACACAGATGGGTCTTGACTCTTTATCCAATTTGCCAGTCTGTGTCTTTTAATTGGAGCATTTAGCCCATGTACATTTAAAGTTAATATTGTTATGTGTGAATTTGATCCTGTCATTATGATGTTAGCTGGTTATTTTGCTCGATAGTTGCTGTTTCTTCCTAGCTTTGATGGTCTTTATAATTTGGCACGTTTTTGCAGTGTCTGGTACTGCTTGTTCCTTTCCATGTTTAGTGCTTCCTTCAGGAGCTCTTTTAGGGCAGGCCTGGTGGTGACAGAATCTCTCAGCATTTGCTTATCTCTAAAGTATTTTATTTCTCCTCCACTTATGAAGCTTAGTTTGGCTGAATATGAGATTCTGGGTTGAAAATTCTTTCCTTTAAGAATGTTGAATATTGGTCCCCACTCTCTTCTGGCTTGTAGAGTTTCTGCAGACAGATCAGCTGTTAGTCTGATAGGCCTCCCTTTGTGGGTAAGCCGACCTTTGTCTCTGGCTGCCCTTAACATTTTTTCCTTCATTTCAACTTTGGTGAATCTGACAATTATGTGTCTTGGAGTTGCTCTTCTCGAGGAGTATCTTTGTGGCGTTCTCTGTATTTCCTGAATTTGAATGTTGGCCTGTCTTGCTAGATTGGGGAAGTTCTCCCGCATAATATCCTGCAGAGTGTTTTCCAACTTGGTTCCATTCTCCCCATCACTTTCAGGTACACCAATCAGACGTAGATTTGGTCTTTTCACATAGTCCCATATTTCTTGGAGGCTTTGTTCATTTCTTTTTATTCTTTTTTGTCTAAACTTCTCTTCTCGCTTCATTTCATTCATTTTGTCTTCCATCACTGATACCCTTTCTTCCAGTTGATTTCATCGGCTACTGAGGCTTCTGCATTCATCATGTAGCTCTCGTGCCTTGGTTTTCAGCTCCATCAGGTCCTTTAAGGACTTCTCTGCATTAGTCATTCTAGTTATCCATTTGTCTAATTCTTTTTCAATGCTTTTAAATTCCTTGCCATTGGTTCGAATTTCTTCCTGTAGCTTGGATTAGTTTCATCATCTGAAGCCTTCTTCTCTCAACTCGTCAAAGTCATTCTCCATCCAGCTTCGTTCCATTGCTGGTGAGGAGCTGCATTTCTTTGGAGGAGGAGAGACACTCTGATTTTTAGAGTTTCCAGTTTTTCTGCTCTGTTTTTTCCCCATCTTTGTGGTTTTATTTACCTTTGGTCTTTGATGATGGTGACGTACAGATGGGTTTTTGGTGTGGATGTCCTTTCTGTTTGTTAGTTTTCCTTCTAACAGACAGGACCCTCAGCTGCAGGTCTTTTGGAGTTTGCTAGAGGTCCACTCCAGACCCTGTTTGCCTGGGTATCAGCAGCAGTGGCTGCAGAACAGTGGATATTGGTGAACCACAGATGCTGCTGCCTGATCGTTCCTCTGGAAGTTTTGTCTCAGAGGAGTACCCGGCCATGTGAGGTGTCATTCTGCTCCCTACTGGGGGGTGCCTCACAGTTAGGCTACTTGGGGGTCAGGGACCCACTTGAGGAGGCAGTCTGCCTCTTCTCAGATCTCAAGCTGCGTGCTGGGAGAACCACTACTCTCTTCAAAGCTGTCAGACAGGGACATTTAAGTCTGCAGCAGTTACTGCTGTCTTTTTGTTTGTCTGTGCCCTGCCCCTAGAGGTGGAGCCTACAGAGGCAGACAGGCCTCCTTGAGCTGTGGTGGGCTCCACCCAGTTCGAGCTTCCCGGTAGCTTTGTTTACCTAATCAAACAACTAACTCGGCAATGGCGGGCGCCCCTCCCCCAGCCTCACTGCCGCCTTGCAGTTTGATCTTGGACTGCTGTGTTAGCAATGAGCGAGACTCCGTGGGCGTAGGACCTTCTGAGCCAGGTGCAGGATATAATCTCCTGGTGTGCCGTTTTTTAATCCAGTTGGAAAAGCGCAGTATTAGGGTGGGAGTGACCCGATTTTCCAGGTGCCATCTTTCACTGCTTTCTTTGACTAGGAAAGGGAATTCCCTGAACCCTTGTGCTTCCCGGGTGAGGCGATGCCTCGCCCTGCTTTGGCTCGCGCAGGGTGCGCTGCACCCACTGTCCTGCACCTACTCTCTGGCACTCCCCAGTGAGATGAAGCCGGTACCTCAGATGGAAATGCAGAAATCACCCGTCTTCTGCGTCGCTCATGCTGGGAGCTGTAGACTGGAGCTGTTCCTATTCGGCCATCTTGGCTCCTCTGGCTTATTTCTTTATTTTGTTTAACAGATCTAATCTTCCCCTTTGTTATTCCCTCCCATCTTACTGAATAGCAAAGGGAATGTGGTTGAGGGGACTTTAAAGTGGTATCTCAAGCTCTTCCAGTTTAAATAGTCTTTTGGGTAACTCAGTCTCTTCTGGGTGGGTTCAGATTGCACTTCTACCCACCTCATTACTTCTAAGATGGTGTGTGGAGTGGAAACAAGTGGCACTTGCATAGCCTCTGGAGCCTCAGAGCCCTGGATGCAGAGCCCTATTTTTCCCCTCTTGTTCCTTGGGTCTCTGGCAATGGTCCCTGCTCTGCTGGTCACTGGGTGCTCTGCTGATATGTGGGGCTCCAGTCCACAGCTGGTGAACTTATGTTCCATTCTCTTGGATTGAATCAAACTTGGTACCTTTGCCCCAATGCAACACACATATTCTCTCTCTCTCTCTCTCTCTCTCTGTGTGTGTGTGTGTGTGTGTGTGTGTGTGTGTGTGAGAGAGAGAGAGAGAGAGAGAGAGAGACTTGATCTAATGTAGGCTATTACTGGCCTCCAGCTCATGTCTGATATTTGCGTGACTCACTGTCCTCCCCCAAACACCCCCACCCACCCCAGTTGATCCTAGGATTGGGTAGGTTGACATACAGCCCTTGGCTGTAAGGTCAGCTCATTCCACTGTGATAACCATCTGCTTATTCAACTTCAGCAGCCATGGGCAGTTGGGGACTTCTGGATTATTTCCAGACCCCATGGGAACTGAGGGAGGCTCAGGAGTGCTAACATGGCCAAGTTTCCTGTGCAGCTGCTTTGGGTCACCCAGCGTGGTGTTCTTCCTCACCCCTGAGTGTCAAATGGGGAGCCAGGCACAAAGTTTACCCTCTTCTCTCCTGTTCCTTCTCCTCTTCTATTGTATGGGAGCAGGACTGTTGTAGAAATTGGCTAGCACACTAAGTTTTAAGAAGTAAAAGATGGTAGTCTTCAAGGAAGAGACAAAACATTGAAAAAATAGACAGGAGAACCCAAGCATTTAGAAGTGGGACAATGACTTCTACTCACATCAAAATTTCCAGAGGGCATCATTGTATATCAGAAGGCAGAATAACAATGTATGACTACAATAACAGTATTCACAGAAATGGTCTGATTTTAGCACCTAATGGCATAAGGAGACCATGTAATATAATGATTAAAAGCATAAATTTTGAAGTCACATAGACCTAGGTTCAAATCCCAACTTTACCCTGGTATAAATTGTTATTGTGCATCCTCAGAGACTCAGGTTCCTCGTGAGTAAAATGATGAAATCCCTGAGACTTCCTTCAGTAAAGTAATATCACTTCACAAAAATTCATGTAAAGGTTGAAAAAAACCATGATATATGGTAAAGTACTTAAAACAGTACCTGGTAAAGAGTAATTATCAATAAATGGTACCCATTATTATTAATACCTAAAATCCCACTTATGTGGAATCACTTAATTCCTGATGATATATGTGGTGTTATGGTATTTGTATGGGTAGCCCCTAACTTATAAAGATTGTGTTCTGGAAGGTAATTTACAGGTCGATTATTTGTGGTTTAAAATAGAAGAGAACGTGCGAGCTAGGAATGGGGAAGGGATGGCGGAAGAATTTCTATATTGTTGGAGGCAAACGGCTTTGTGGCTGGTACTAGAAATCTTCCATTCTCTCTAACTCCTTGGGTAAAGAGGCAATTCCTAGACGTTCTATCATGGAGTGACAAGGGAATCTTGCTCCCTAGAGCTATAATTGCTTGCTTGGGTTAGCAGTGAGAGGAAACTATTTTGGAATTTTAAATTCTATGGTGAGAATCTTCTGAGTGGGTGATAGGCTGATGATTCTATTCCTACTGCACTTCCTATTTTTCTGTTTCCTTACTAAAGTCAGAGAAGATGCTAGTGGGCTTGTTTTTTTTGTTTATTTATTTTTTTATTTAATAAAAAGTAAACTTTAATGTCGAAAATGCAAACTTGGGGAGGGCAGAAAGATCACACACAAGGCTGTCACTTCATACTTGGAGGGTTGCACAGCGGCGGGGCAGAGGAGCTCCTTGCTTCCCAGATGGTGGGGCGGCCAAGCAGAGGCACTCCTTGCTTCCCAGACCCGCCCAGGGGGAGGGGGAGGGGGAGGGGGGAGGGGGGAGGGGGGAGCGAGGGTGGGCGACCCGGCAGAGGAGCTCCTCACTTCCCAGACAATGCAGCGGCCAGGTTAGGGGCTCCTCGCTTCCCAGACGGGGCGGCTGCAGGCCAGAGACGCTCCTCACTTCCCAGGCAGTGCAGTGGCCGGGCAGAGGCCCTCCAACTTCCCAGACGGTGAGGTGGCTGAGCAGAAGCGCTCCTCACTTCCCAGACAGTGCAGTGGCCAGGCAGAGGGGCACCTCACTTCCTAGACGGTGCAGTGGCCAGGCAGAGGCGCCCCTCACTTCCCAGACCGGGGCTGGGTGGGGTGGGGGGGGGAGCAGAGGCGCTCCTCACTTCCCAGACAATGCAGCGGCCAGGTTAGGGGCTCCTCAGTTCCCAGACGGGGCGGCGGCAGGCCAGAGACGCTCCTCACTTCCCAGACGGTGCAGTGGCCGGGCAGAGGCCCTCCAACTTCCCAGACGGTGAGATGGCTGGGCAGAGGCGCTCCTCACTTCCCAGCGGTGCAGCGGCCAGGGAGAGGTGGTTCTCACTTCCCAGAAGGTGGGCGGCCAGGCAGAGGTGCGCCTCACTTCCCAGACGGTGGTGAAGGATGGGGGCCGGGCAGAAGCGCTCGTCACTGTCACTTCCCAGGCTGTGGGGGGCGGGGGGAGCCCGGCAGAGGCTCTTCTCACTTCCCAGACGGTGGGGCGGGGGGGGGGGGCGGCTGGGCAGAGGCACTCCTGACTTCCTAGCCGGTGCGGCGGCCAGGCAGAGGGGCTCCTCACTTCCCAGACAGTGGGGGTGCCAGGCAGAGGCGCTCCTCACTTCCCAGACTGGACGGCGGCCGGGCAGAGGCGCTCCTCACTTCCTAGACAGTGGGGCAACTGGGCAGAGGGCTCCTCGCTTCCTAGACAGGGCGGCTGCCGGGCAGAGGCGCTCCTCACTTCCCAGACCGTGGGGCAGCCAGGTAGAGGTGCTCCTCACTTCCTAGATGGGTCCGGGGCGGACAGAGGCGCTCCTCACTTCCCAGACAGTGGGGCGGCTGGGCAGAGGTGCTCCTCACTTCCCAGACCGGGCGGCCGGGCAGAGGCGCTCCTCACTTCCCAGACGTTGCAGCGGCTGGGCAGAGGCGCTCTTCACTTCCCAGGCGGTGGGACCGCTGGGCAGAGGCGGTGGGTTTGGTTTTTCTTAGATGGGGCTGTAATATGCACACCAGGGACTGAGAGTATGCTTAGGAAAGGATGAACAACTTTAAAAGGTTATCAAAACACTTTTGTGAGCACTTGCAGTGATATCTGGAGCTTGAAATCTATCTTGCTCTCATTTTTCAGTAAGTAAAAATTTAATCAACAAATTAATCTTTTATGATTAAATTAATTAAAATTAAGTACATAGTTATTTTTATCAAAGTCAGTAAGTTCATGTTTACAAAAATCAAGCAGAAGAGCTTGTAATGTAATGTAAATAATCATTCTATGCCTTGTCTCTCCTCCCATCCTACTCACCAGAGGCCGTGTCTTCTAATTTTAGCTTTCTTCTTATAGTTTCTGCCATGTCTCTAAATAACATGCATTAGAGCTATTTATAGATTTATCCATTTTGGATATTATCTGTTGACTTCTGTTAATTAGTGGAGGTTTTAGCTCACTTAATCTTACTCCCTACCCTTTCTCCTAATATAATTATATTACTCTCTTATTGTTTATCTTTGCAACTTTAAGTAAAATATTTATACCATTTTTTAATCAGCTGTACACACCATCTCTTATTCTCTTCATCATTGTTCCCTTTTCTCTCCCTAAACTTTTATCACCTGTATTTTTAGTGTCAGAATCAATGAGATTACATTCAGATACTTATGATAATTAAATATTCCATCCTTTATTATGTATTGGTTTTAAAATTAGAAATTAATAAGGTGCTTACCTTATTCCTACAATGATGTGATGATGAGATTTTGATTTTTGTTTTCTTTGATATTTCTAATTCCCTTTCCTGCCATAACCTTTATTGACAATGTTGTTCTAAATGATCAAGAATATCATCAATTCTGACCTCCTTTACCCCCACATAATTCTCTTTTGGAACTTCTAGTCTCTGAATTGTTTAGTATTGAATACTGTCTACTAGCTCTCTTCCCTGCTTTCTACATTTGGAGCTGTTTTTTCCTCGTTTCCATGTTGTCCTCCTTTTTGCTTTATTCCCTCATCTTGCTGGTACACATCCTCAAGTAACTGCCAAAGAAAGAATATGTGGTAAATAATTTCCCCTAATCTTTGCATATATGAAAATATCTTCATTTTACACTCATATTTGATTGTTTTAATTTTAAAAAGAATGTCTTCTGGTCTTTTCTCATGTTCTTTCTGCTATTCCTCTTAGGGTGCATGTTTTTCCTCTTGGACTGATCCTCATGTCTTTTTTTTTCTTCTCCATGTTTCTTGTCTCTTTCTCTTTCTGTACTACTTCTGTAAGACTTTATCTTCTAAAATTCATGTTGAATATTTAATTGCTATTCATTTTAATTTATAAGAGCTCTTGTTCCCTTATTTTTTTTTCCTCAAAGCATTCTGTTTTTGTTTTGTGGATGTAATACTTCTTGAATCTCTCTAAGGATACCAATTAGATTTTTTTAAAAAAGTTCTTCTCTGTTTCCTATAATATTGCTGCTTCTTCCCCAGTTATTTTTTTGTTCATTCTTTTTTACCTAATTTTCATTTTTTGTGGATTTTTACATTTTTAATTTGTTTACTTTTATTTTACTGGGGTCTGTTATACAAAATAAAATAAACATATAGTCAACTCAATATCTATAACTGGCTATTCTTCCCCCTTTCCACATAGATAATCTCAGTGGAGCATTAGCCATGATAAAGCACACTCAGTTTTTCTTCCTGCTGTAGGTGTTTTGAGGGAAATTAACTACTATTTCAGGATTTAACAAAAGAGATGGTCAAACCAACTAGGCTTCATATACACTTGGGAGTAATTTAGTAAATACTGTACTACTACTTTTAAGTCAAAGTTATTCAGTTCAGGAAATGTGAGTTTATTCAGGGAGAGGAGACCGATATGAAGGATTATTCTGCCCCTAGGATAAAATCAAAGCTCTCTGACTTTATTCATTCCAGACCCTTCCCAGTCTAGTCTTCAGTTACTCATCCTGCCACTCTTCCTGGCTGCCCTTTGTCTACCCTAGCCTGCACTGTGTTCCATGCTGCCATGCCTTTGCCCACACTGGATCCTCTGCCTGGAATGTTCCCTTCCTCTCACACCCTCTTGAGTTCATGAAGACAGTGATCATATTTTAACTTCTATATCTATTGTTTTTGTATTGTCTGTGCCAGTTACCTATTAGGTGTTCAAAAAGTTTAAATAAATCTTACTCATCCTTTTAGACTAGAGCATGTTCAAATATTATTCCCTCTGAGATGCAGCCCTTTACCTCTCTCAGAGTTCATTGTTTTCTTACCTGTTTCTTTAGTTAATTGTGGACATATCTATTTGTCTTGCTAAGTTCCTTGAGTGCAGGGACCGTTTCTTATCAATCTGGAGACCCCCAGGGTCTTGCATTGTGCTTGGCACCTGTCGGCACTCAAGAACAATTTATGTATATATGGGAGAGATGGAGGGAAGGACTGGTTGTAGATTTTCGTTAAAAGCATATTTATAAAAATAGTAACTTATAGATTCACATCATGAATGTTGTATTTTCTGTTCCTTTTACATAGATCAAAGCAGTCTCAAGAATAGATTGCCGTATTTAGTAATTCCTCCTTCCTCACCCTCCTCTGTAAGTTCTTGGCTCACCACAACCCTTATCTCCTCTCAGGCCCTGTCTTCTTCCAAGTCTTTTGTCTTCAGTGGTGTCTGCATGAAGTGGAATTGTTTTCCCAAGCCTGCCAAATCAAGAATAAACTCATCTAGGAAGGGTGGAGAAGCCTATCTGAAGGGATGGTTACCCATATTGTGAAAAAACTGTAAATGCTTTCAATTAAATGATGATATAATATATCACTATTATTTCACTCTATGTAGTATGTGCATACACACACACACACAGACACACACAATACCCTCTCCAGTTTACAACTAAAGAAGGCTGTTTGTATTGTTTCTTTTTTTGGAGGGTGGGGGAAGTGTGTGGGTCTTCTGTGGAAAGGAAGGGCCAAACTAAAATAATGATTACATTTAAGTTCTGGATGTTATTTGCTTAATTGAAATGCTTGAAAAGAAAGGAAGGACAGTTAATTTCCTGAGCATAAAAAGTATTGACGACTGATTTTCAAAAATGTGGGAAGTAGTGAGAATACACTAAGCTGGCCAAACACAACTAGCCTACTTAAACCCTGCATCATGAGTGTGTGGTAGGCTGCTGCTCTGTGACAGAGCCCCAAAATGCAGCTCTGTGGCTGCATTTCAAAATCAGCAAGAATTTCAAAATTAGCAAGAAGGTCCTGTTGTGTGAGCATCTTGATCAGCCTCTACAAAGCTCTAGTATTAAGAGAGTCTAGTTACTATTCCTTACCAAGGGGAGGGTTCCATGGTGCTGTGTGTGTCCATGAGGCAGTGCTCAGCTTCCTTCCTTTGCCTTCCTGAGATGCCCTCCTAGGTTGGGCAAATCCTAGTTAGGGTCAAGAAGGCAAATATTTAGCTTCTGGCCAAAAGACTGAAAAGGCTAAGATGCTGGACAGAGCTCAGAATAAATTACTTTTGGGCTCTCTCTTGTTCTGTATTATTGGTATACCTTCACTGGGATGAAAAATTAGGTCTTAAATACGTCTCGTGGGAATCCACTGGATTTCTGCAGGATTTGTTGGTTGATTGGTTAAGTATGCTTTTCTTTTCTAACTTCTTTTTGGAGTACAGTGACCTAAGTTAGCACTTGCATTCAAAATATTCACTTCTAAAACAATGTTGTTTTATATTCCTTACAGGGCCACATTCCTGTTCAAGAGTCTATGTTTTGGCTATGTTTTGGAGGGAAACAGAAATATCTGGATTGCTTGACATTATTTATGTCCTCATTGAATCTCAACAAATGTGTTGCCTCATGTGACCTTTTTTCCCCTTTTTTTTTTTTTTTTTAACAGATACTAATTTTGTGTTGGGGAATGCTCAGATAGTGGACTGGCCTATTGTGTACAGCAATGATGGATTTTGCAAGCTGTCTGGCTATCACAGGGCAGAAGTGATGCAAAAAAGCAGCACCTGCAGGTATTTATGTTTGGGGTTGTTCTGGTGTACAATCTATTATGGTATCTTTTGGAAAAAGAAAATGGCTTACTGCATTCAGGAATTGCCTTTACCTCATTCAGTGTGTATTCACAGGAAAATTTATTGCCATATCATCTCTAGTTCATGTACTGTACAGGGAAAATCAAAGCAGATGTAAAACATAGTTCCCACAACTGACAAACTTGCAGTCACTAAGATGGGAGAAAACCCAGAAGAACTCAGGAAAACCATTCTGTCTATAAAATGTGAACTCAAAAGTTACGGCATTTTAGATTAAATTAAATGTGAAAGTTAGAGGCTCAAATACAGTGAAATGAAATTTTAGATGATTAAAACAATTTTTGAAAATTTATAAGCATTTTGGAAGAGTAACTACAATGTTGGAGTCAAGGGCCTTGTTCATAGAGTTTTTCCTCAGTCAAAATTCTTTTTTGTTTTGAGAAGGTGTCTTGCTTTGTCACCCAGACTGGAGTACAGTGACATGATCTTGGCTTACTGCAGCCTCTGCCTCCTGGGTTCAAGCAGTTCTCCTGATTCAGCCTCCTGAGTAGCTCGGATTACAGGCACGTGCCACCACACCTGGCTAATTTTTTTTTTATTTTTATTTTTAGTAGAGACGGGGTTTCACCATGTTGGCCAGGCTAGTCTCAAACTCCTGACCTTAGGTGGTCTGCCCACCTTGGCCTCCCAAAGTGCTGGATTATAGGCGTGAGCCACCACGCCTGGCCTCAGCCAAAGTTTTTTACTTCAGAAAAAGATGAGAGAACCAATATTTTGTTGCCTTCTAATTCATGCTGTTAGCTCTCTCTCTCTCTGAACTCTTAGCAGATTGTACTAACAGTGAAGCTGGTATATTTTTACAGGGTTTCTAACCAAGCAGTGTCCTTGGACCGTGGTGTTAGGAAAGCTCTTTTAAAGCATCTTCCAGGTGTTGAGCCAGACATATAGCCTGGATCCTGCCAGACATTTCCCTGCTGTGCCCTGGCAAGGTCTTGGCCCACCATAGCCTTTTGGCTCCCCTCAGTCTCTGCCTTCTTCAGTCTTCTGTCTTCAGTGGTGTTTGCATGAAGTGGAATCATTCATGCCAAATCAGGAAACAAACTCATCTATGAAGAGTGGAGAAGCCTCTCTGACCAAGCATAGTCTTCTGTTTTCAGAAGTTGCATTTTAACTTACTAAGTCAGCCATGTCACTTTACATTATTTTAAAATAAAATACTCTTCTAAAATAAAATAAATGTTTGAGCTCATAAGAAGGAAGTATCAAATGTTTTGAAAATATTTCCACTTTCTTAAATCTTAGATTTTGGGGACTGAGAAATGGAAAATTGAAGATTCTTCCCCCGAATGTTCAAAGGTTTAGACATTATAATTCTTAATGTAATAGAATTATCTTACATTCTTTGTGTGCTGTTATCCTCTTAAGTATTTATAGATCTATTTATCTGCATCTACATCTCTACCTGTCCTGCACATATATAATCAGAACAATTTGAGAGACGTAGCTTCACTTTTTAGTGTGACTTGAACAGCCTTTCCATACCTTTCTTATTGGCTATAATCAAACACTTTAAGGAAATCAGATAAAATAACCTGCTAATTTAACCAACTTTTCTTTTATGCACAGTTTTTAGCAACTTATTGAATTACCCGAAGGTATCCCTTCTCTATAAATGAACATACCTTTGTGCTAGCTATGTTCCTGATAGCTCAGGAGTCTCTTTTGTTCATTTTGTGCATTGTAAGCATTTGCAATCTGAGATCCAGGTAAAGGAAACTTAGAACTACTGGTAATCTACAGCTTGAAAAAGTACATAAGATGAATGAAAACTAAGTGTAATTATGGTACTTCATTTATTTGAAGATTCAACTTTACAGGGATTTCTTTTACCTTGTTAAGGAAGTTGCTAGCATATATACCATCACTTCATTTAAATGGAGGTCAGTTATCTAGAAAATTAACTCACAAGGAGAAAGAGGAAAAATCCTCTTATTCTCAGACAGGGCTAAATTAGTCTTGATCTGTTCTTCTTTCTAGAGATAATTTAACAAGCTCAGTTTTCCATTTCCTGGCTTATAGACAAAGAGTACAGCCCCAAAGCAGAGAACTACATAAGTGCGTAAGGACAGCCACAGATAATCACATTCCTCAGAGGGCTGGGGAGAGACATAAGATAACAACTGTGATACAGAATTCACAAAGTCAACAGCTAGGACCCTCTTCTTATTGGGTACCAGAATTTGGAAACCTGTAGTAAGCCCAAGGCTGCTCTGCAATCAAGCTAAGCATGGTGCTTGACTTGGTGGTTCAGTTTTAGATCAGAAATTGCACTTGATAACCTCTGAGGTTCTTTGTAGCTCTGAAATTCTGTGTTTCTGTGATTCAAGTCATAAAAAAGGTTAGACTATATTTACTTTACAGTGACACTTAGGAACCCATGGCAATTTGTGCATTACCTAAGACTTGAGGAGTGATCATTGCTGCTCTTTCTTGTTATTGCAGTCTGAAGGCCTGGGGTGGGCAGCGGAAATGCTTGCTGGGCCCATGGGCAGCCTTTGTCAGAGAACTGGACATTCCAGCCCCATTGAAAGATGTTTTTTTCCCCCTCCTCTGGCATTTTGTTAGTCTCCTGTGCCATTATTCATTCTACTTAATTGGAAGTATATCCTGTTCCCCGAGGGACAAACCATGATTTTTAGACTAGATTCAGTGTTGGGCCCAGGAAAATAAACAGTCCTGGCATTTTTCTTGCTTCTGGTAAGAACTAATGTTAGTAGGTAGACCTTCTACTATCCTGAGGTTTTCTCTAATAAATTACATGTACATTTAAATAAATGAATTTATTTTGCTGAGAACTAGAAAAGGAAAAAATCTATGGTCTAAACTTACTCAGCCATCTTTACCAGGAAGTCTCCCAGAGTTGTATTTCTAAAATGAAATCTTATTATATTGCTCCTTTGCTTAAAACCCTCCCATTGTGCTCCCATTGCTTTCAAGATAAAGATTAAATTATTTCCCGTGACTTATAATGCCGTGGCCTCCTCCATGATCTTGCCTCTGTTTACTTCTCTATATTATCTGTTGCAAATTTCCCTCTCATTGTCTGTATTTCAATCATACTGAAATGAACTATAATCAGGGTCTGGAATTAATCTGACTGTCACCTCTGTGCCTTTGCAGTTGCTTGTCTTTTGTTTGGAATGTTTTTCTCCTTATTTCTCTCAGCCATTTCCCCTCCTTCCTGCCCCTTAGACCTAATTTGTCCTTACTTCTGGAAAGCATTCTCTGATCAACCAGGGAGTGCACTGTGCCTATTCTGTGTGTTCTGTAATTCATTATATGTGCTGCCACTGTGGCAGTGATCACACTGTTCTCTAATCCACTGTTTTCTGATCTGTTTTATGGTGTGTATCTCTCATTAGACTGTTAGTTTTTTGGAGACAATGAAAAAGTCTTATTCACAGTTGAATCAGTAAATTTTTTTGAGTCAATGAATGTTTTCATTGTGTGTGTGTGTGTGTGTGTGTGTGTGTGTTCCACGGTACATAGCACAGTGCTGAATATAGAACAGATATTTAACATATGCTTGTAGAATAATGAATACTTGTTAATCTAACTTGAGTTCTTTGGTTGTTTGCAGTTTTATGTATGGGGAGCTGACTGATAAAGACACGATTGAAAAAGTGCGGCAAACATTTGAGAACTATGAGATGAATTCTTTTGAAATTCTTATGTACAAGAAGAACAGTGAGTATTGAGACCATTCTGAACTATACCTTTACATGTTTGAAATAGTAAAATATCTCCTCTTCCTCTGTTGCTGTCTTGGTTTTTCTTCTCTCCCACCAGCTAAATGCTCTTACTTGAAGCCATTGTGTATGTTGGGATGAATGATATAGATTGATCAGTTACACTGTTTCTCACAGGAACATTTGATGAGGTTCTTGTCACTAATTAATTAAGACTTCTTTATCTATATTGTTGTTGCTAAGAGTTAGTGTTTTTTCCTATTGGTTTACATATGGTGAGTTGCTAGCTTAAGGCACTTGTAGACTTCTTAACAAGGGAGGGAGAAGATGGGACAGAAATTCTGTCCAGTTCATCTTTGTATCTGTCTTCCACAGCACTTAGCACAAGTAACACAGTGGGTGCCTAATTAAGCGTTTCTAAATAAAAGTTTGTCCCCAGTATTAACAACAATGCATTGTTAATTTGTATTTGTTTTTGGCTACAATTACTTCCACAAAGTATGTTAATGAGGTTTTAGGTCAGTAGCCATACAGAAGTATAAAACTTGCTCTTCCCTTAGGAGGTTTCCTGTTGGAGATTAGCTGTATTAGAAGTATGGAAAGTAGGGCATATGGGCCTAGTAAGGCTGCATGGGTGTTAATAGTGGTTTGTTTCTGTTTTTCAAAAACACTAGTTTTGTAAGAAGTCCTGTTCTTTATACGTAGGATTGACTGGTAGGAAATTGATTCAATTGAACAATTCCGGGGTGGTCCTTATGGCACATGAGGATAACTGTTTAATTTGGTGGCATTCAGATTTGAGTGATATGTTTTGCTCTGGACAGTAAAGGGCATGTGTTGTTTTTATCTGGGAGGGGCTGGGATTTTTTTTCAGGTCTGGGGTATTGGAGTAGTTGACTGAGATTACTGTTTGCTTGGTGGTCTGTGCCGATACTGGTCTGAGAGATTAGCACTGGCCATCCACAAGCCCAAGAGGGTTGTTACCAAAGCTTTCACACTGGAGTTGTTGCCTTGCTCCAGTTCACTCCCTCTGCCAGCAGATCTAGTTCCCGCTCCACTGTTAGCTAGGAGAGGAACGAAGGGAAAGACTGTGAAGGGCTGTATGCCAGTCTTTCCATTATGGGGGAACACAACTCAAAGCAACAGCTCGTACCAGAAGCATACCAACCGTGGCTTTCTCATGGGAAAGATATGGTCTGCACACGTGTCATAAGCTAATGGAATAAGTTAAAAGTTTTCCACGTTGGCAGCACTAATGATTCACTTGCCATTGGTTTCAGTGAGCGTATGCCCTAGAGTGAGTTTGAGATGTGAGAGGGCAATCTGCCTTTTCCTAGCTGTCTCTGGGGCTGAAGATCCTGTATTATGAGTATCTTACTATGCTGAAAGTGATTGATTCTGATATTTGAAGATCTGTACTTTAGGTAGACATGAACTACCCAGGTAAACCAACTAGATCAAATGATGGGCTACCAAAGAATCAGCATTTCTTCCCTCCCTGAAGGTTGTGGTAGGCTTATTGAGATCCAAAGTGGCATATCAACCTGGGCATCAGTTTCTACTTTATGGGTGATATTAAAGCATTTTCAAGAGTAATTACGGTCATATACAATTTTTACTCTAGCTTTTACCTTTAGAAAATAAGCTTTGTGTAAGGCATGACTGTATTTTAAAGCGTGGATCTCTAAGCTCTGTGAAATAGGCACAGCTGAAAGTTAATTCCTCATCCGAGGTCATGTAGCACCAGGACTAGTTTCAGTGTTTGCTCCATGGCCATTCTCAGTTTTATTGTGGGTGCAAGGCAGGGCTACCACATGAAGTCGTGCAGGCTATACCCTGCTTAGAGGGAAGTGGAAACCAGTTTGTGATTTGCTTGCTGAGTCCTCCATGGACCATGGTCTGGAATTGCATCTGTGCTGAGTAAGGAGTTTCTCTTTCTAATTCACACAAAGATGACTAGTGGGCCAACAGGGGCTCTGGACAAGGCTAAACTTGTACATAGAACATGAGCCATGAAACTAAGGAAATGATGCAGATAATGTTGTTTTCTTCCTAGGACCTGCTCACTACCTCCAAATCCCACCCTCTCTTGAGGAATTAAGAAACTTGAACTTATTTGTTAAGCCTGGAAATTATACAGTTGCACTGGATTGTGTGTGTGTGTGTGTGTGTGTGTATGTTTTTTTTTTTTTTTTTTCCAATAGCTTTTTACTGACCCACTACCCTATGGCAAACAATAGGCTTGCTGCTAGGGATGCAAGTATGAAGAGATGGACACAGTGTCTGCTCTTACAGCATCTGTAGGGGAACGGGCAACATCCATGGAACAGAGCCATAAGTGCTTTGATGGTGACACCACATATGTGGCTCATGACTCCAACCTAGGTGGTCAGGGAAGGAAATCTTCCTAACAGGCATAGGCGCCATGCAGAAACTGGAAGGACAGAGGGGAGTTAGACAAAGATCAGGGCCAAGAGTATCCCAGGCTGAATGCATGTGAAAAGGGCTGCAGCGGAGAGAGAGCATTGAGGGTTCAAGAGACACAAACCAATGCCTCTTAAACTTTGACATGCATAAGAACTCACCAGTGAATGGAAATGTGTATTTCTATGCAGAGGGTCTAGCAAAGGATCTGAGGTTCTGCTTCCAGGTGATGCCGATGCTGCTAGTCCACAGATCACACTCAGAGTAGCAAGGACAGAAAGCAGCTGTAGTGAAGACTGACTTCCATGCCAACAGGGTGCGTCTCTTTCTGAGCTCTACCCCTTGCACCCAGCCCAGTGCCTGACACATAGAAAGTGCTCCACCCAAACTCATGGAGTAAATAAATATATAAATACATGAGGGGCCGGGTGCAGTGGCTCATGCCTGTAATCCCGGCACTTTGGGAGGCCGAGGTGGGTGGATCATTTGACATCAGGAGTTTGAGACCAGCCTGGCCAACATGGTGAAACCCCCATCTACTAAAAATACAAAAATTAGCTGGGTGTGGTGGCAGGTGCCTGTAATCCCAGCTACTCGGGAGGGTGAGGCAGGAGAATTGTCGAACTCCAGAGGCAGAGTTTGCAACGAGCTGAGATTGTGCCACTGCTCTTCAGCCTGGGTGACAGAGAGAGACTCACTCTGTCTCCCAAAATATGTGTGTGTGTGTGTGTGTGTGTGTGTGTGTGTATAAATACATGAGAAGTAATATGAGGTTGGAGAGACTAGGAAGGGCCAGTCACACAGCCAAGTTAAATAGTTTTAGAATCTGTCTTAAAAGCGGCAGTGGTGGAGAAGGCGGTGGAGGTGAGGGGTGTTGAGGGATTTTAAGCAGGGTAAGTATGTCATCAGATTTCATTTTAGAAAGATGGCTCTAAGCCCAGGGGTGGTGGCTCATGCCTGTAATCCCAGCTACTTGGAGGCTGAGGGAGGAGGATCGTTTGAGCCCAGGAGTTTGAATCTGACCTGGGAAACATAGCAAAATCCTTCTAAAAAAGAAATGAAAAGAAATATGGCTCCAGCTAGAGCGTGGAGATGGAATAGAGCTTAGTGAGCAGGAGGTAGAGGGGCTGTTAGGAATCCCTCTGACAACAAAATGATAGTGGCCTGGTCAGGGGAAGAGGCATTCAAACTGACAGGTGTCCAGGGGGCTATGGAGGAGATGGAGCGCAGGGCCTTTGTCAGTGGTGTCCAGTGATGGGCTCCTCCCTTAGTTTGGGAGCCCCAAGCAGAGCCCAGGAAGTAGGAAGCCCTGCGTTCCAGTCAGGAACTCATCGTTTAACCTGAAGTAAAACTTGCTAGTGTCCGGCTGGGAGCTGACATTGAGGAGTGAGGAGGTGAATGTTTGCTGAGTGATTTTGAAAGGAACCTGATATTTACCAAGAAACAGGAGAGAAACAACATGTTGTGATGCAAAGTGAGGGCGTCAGAGCCAGGGCATGAGCAGGAGGAGAGGAGTCCACTGGGAACGGAAATGGGGCGGAGGGGAGGAAAGAGGATTCATGTTTCTTTTCACATCTGTGGAGGTAGAGTTTGCTTCTACTTTCAAACTTCGCTGTTCAATAGAGTAAAACATTCAGCATTTTAAAGCAATATAGAGTTCTATGAGGGAAAAGTTCTTGTTGAGATTTTAAAAAGTGAAATATCACTATCTTGAAGCATATTTTTTATCTGATTTTTAAATTAATGCATTTTTACCATGATGAATGCATGCAAAAAATATAAAGAAAAAAAAACACCCAACAGACTCAGAGAAGTACTATTATACTATTAACTTTTTGGTGTGTTTGCTTTTTGTTTTTGTCTGTGTACATTTTACATAATGGAGATTTCGACTTGTATACAATTTAAAAATCATATGTTTATTTAGTCTTTATCACAAAAATATCCCCATTATTAAAATTCCTCATAAATATAATTTAGAAGGAATTTTATTAATGTTTCCTCTATTATTAGATATTTATGAGGCTCAATTTTCATTATTAAAAACAATGCTGAGGTAAAAATTGTTATACAAATATATTTTGTTGACATTATGAAATATTTCCTAGAAGTTGAGAATTGCTGTGTCAAGGAATGTGAACTAAGGTTTCTGAGACATTTTGCCAAATAGCTTTCCAGAAGAACTGAACCCATTTCCAAGTCCTCATACAGAATGTGAGTGTCTGACTCATTATGCCTCACCAGCATTGAATAGTATAACTTTTAAATTGTCAAATTGCCCACAATTGTTTTTGTTTAACAAGCTTTTTAATGCTAGTGAGATTGAAGTGTTTTTTTCCTATTTATTATCCATTTAAAATTACCCTTTTAAATGTTAATTGTTCAGATTCTTTGCCTATATATCCTATTTAATTATAGGGATTTTCCCACTCATTTTTACAAGCTTTTAATATATTGTTATAGTTCTTTTTTTCCCAGTCTGATTCTCTAGGGTTTGCAAGGACAACTTTGTAGAAAGGATCTTCTATTGATAAGCATTAATATTTGTCCTATCTTTTGGGGAGTTGAGAGTAATTAGCAAAAGGCTTCATGGTGTGGTTTGGAATGAGTGTTTGGGATATCATTACATATGTTGAAGGATGGATTATTTGAAAGATTTCTATCTATTGGCCATTTGGAAAACCTGGCATTTCTGGAGTGCTGTATATTTCGTATTGTTACTTGCCTAATGTTTAGTATGCTGTATGATTTTCTTTTCTTTCTTTTTTTTTCGAGACTGGGTCTGGCTATGTCGCCCAAGCTGGAGTGCAGTGGCGCGATCTCAGCTCACTGCAACCTCTGCATCCGAGGCTCCAGCCATCCTCCCATCTCAGCCACCCAGGTACCTGGGACCATAGGCACACACCGTCATGCTCAGCTAATTTTTTTTTGTATTTTTGTAGAGTCGGGGTTTCACCATGTTGGCCAGGCTGGTCTTCACCTCCTTAGCTCAAGCCATCCACCCGTCTCTACCTCCCAGGTGGAGATTACAGGCATGAGCCACCAAGCCTGGCCTGATTTTCTTACATCAACGACAGTTGTCATTAATGAAGTCATTCAGTAAATATTCATGTGTTCACTCCTGTGCTACTCAATTAATTTTTCAATTTTTCAAACAAGAAAATCAAGAAGTATTAACCCTGAATAAAAGCAGTCAGTACATCCTCTGGACCACACTCCCCAGCGTGTGACTCCACAATTTGTGGTGTGGCTGGCGGCCTGGAATCTGGGAGCTCTGGATTAGTTTCCCAGTCAGAGAAGCCCAGGGAAAGGTATCTGACAGCATTTCTGCTGAGCTAGCAAGGAGAAGCTGCTGGCCAAGTACATATTGATTACCTACTGTAGGCTCAGCACTATGCCAGACCTGGTGGGTCACAGAGATGTAGATGTAAGAAACTGACTCTGCCTTTGAGGAGGTTACAGTCTAGTTGTAGAGCCAAATCTAACAGGCAAAGCAATCATATTTTGCTTATTTGCTGAATGGGTTATCTTTTATTTATTCAGTGATAGGAGCTGCTTATATGTAATGAATATTGATCGTAAACCATAGACATATTGAAAAACATTTTTCTCTATTTAAACATTTTTTCTTTTAACTTTTTAAACTTTTTTTTTAAAAACCATTTAGAAGTGAACAAGTTTTATGTCACTGTTTTCCTTTATGGTTCTGAGTTTTATATAATGCTTAGGAAGTTCTTCTCCTTACCTAAATAATAAAAATACGCTTCCTTTTTTCCTTTTCGTATCTTTATAGTTGTGTTAAAATATTTAGAATATTAAACCATTTGGAATTTATTTTTATATATTATGTGAAGCAATAATCTAACTTATTTTCCACATTGCTTATTCAGCTGTCCCATTACTATTTATTAAATAATCCAATTTTTCCTTTCTGATTTGAAATGCCCTTTTGTTTATATGCTAAGGTCTCACACATATGTGAGTTTGTTTCTGTCTTCTTCTCTAGGAACCCTCTAGTAATTTATTAGCTATGTGAGTTTGATTAGGATACTTGTCCACTTGGGTTCCCCACATTTGAAATGGGAATAATAGTAGCTATTCCACATTATAGAGTCATTGTGAGAAGTAAACCACAATGTTTCAGGGCCTGACCCCATTGTAAGTACTCAATGAATGATATTATTTTTATTGTTTTTCTTTTGAGGCCTGTGCCAGTGACTCTTAATTACTGTAGTAGGCAGTCCCTGTTATTATTGTTCTTTCTAATAATTTCAAAGATTTATTGGCCATGCTTACACCTTAATTTTTCTGTTTGAATTGAATTTTAATTCATCGGAGTCAGAGAAAAACAAATACAAAAACAGCTGAGACTGATTGAAATTGTATTAGATATATATATTAGAGGGAGAGGTTTGACATCTTATAAAATGGAATCTTATCTACAAACAATTTAACTCTCTCCATTTATTTAGGTCTTGTTTTATGCTCATCAATGCAATTTTAATTATGTTGAGGCTTAAGTATTGATTTTTCTAGTTTTGCGCTTGTTATGTTTGAGACTGGCCCTCTTTCCTCAAAACAGGCCGAGGCAGTTTCAGAGTTTTCTTAAACACTTTGAAATACTTCCTGTTTTTAAGTCATTCAAACAACCATGTGAAATGAGGTTGGGCATTTCCGTCTTACAGGTGAGAAATTTAAAAGGAAGGAAGAAAGGAAAGTGATAATTTTGGGGCCAGGCGCGGTGGCTCACACCTGTAATCACAGCACTTTGGGAGGCCGAGGCGGGCAGATCACCTGAGGTCAGGAGTTCAAGACTAGCTTGGCCAACATGGCAAAACCCCATCTCTACTAAAAATATAAAAATTAGCCGGGTGCAGTGGTGGGCAGCTGTAATCCCAGGTACTCAGGAGGCTGAGGCAGGAGAATCGCTTGAGCCTGGGAGGCAGAAGTTGCAGTGAGCCGAGATTGCACCACTGCACCCCAGCCTAGGCAATAGAGTGAGACTCCATCTTGAAAGAAAGAAAGAAAAGAAAGAAAGAAAGCAAGAAGAAAGAAAGAGAGAGAGAGAAAGACAGACAGAAAGAAAGAAAGCAGGCAGGCAGGCAGGGAGGGAGGGAGGGAGGGAAGGAAGGAAGGAAGGAGAGAGTTTTAAACACCTATGTATCAGACATGTGGGTATTTTTACTTTATTTTAAGTAACTCTGTTATCCCCATTTTACAAATGAAGAGGCTGATGGTGAGAGAAGTTAAACTGATGCGGCCAAGGCTCCGAATAACTGAAGATAAAGGGCTCAAACTCAGGGCTTGGGACTAAGTGTCAGATGTTCTAATGGCCAGTGGCCATTACATCCCTCTGGTGCTGTCTCATCCTCTCTGTACTTGTCATTCATCTCCATAAAGTTGACCCCAGACCAATTGTTCTATTTCCTGGGGCAGGCTACCATCCTCAAGTCTAGTTTCTGGACCTATTAGAGGTCAACCCTTCCCAAAAGCCAATCACAGTGGCTTGGTCTGTTCCATTGCTGTCGAATATGGTCTGGACACCCAGATGCCTGATTACAGAGAGTACTTGGGAGGAAGCCCAGGGTAGAAAGAAGATTGATGGAGGCCAAAAATTCTCTCGTACATCTGAGCCTTGCTGTTTTGTTATCTGGCTGCAAAGGCTGAGGAACCTCAAAGCCAGGTTAGGTTGTCAGGTTCATTACTACATGACCTAAGGAAGCTACATAAGGGATGAAAATCAGAGTGATCTAAAAAGGCTGACCTGGAACTGGCCTCCCATTGGATATTCTCATCCTGGAAAGAGCCTCCCTCCCAGCAGCAGCAGCCTCTGCCATCAGTAGGGTTATCAAGTGCTATGTTGTTCCTGGGTGTGTACATAGATCTTTCTTTAATAAAGGATTTAACATTGACCCTTTGTCCTTTTCGCAGTAGGACATCAAATGCTTACTTTTCTGTTTTTCCATGGTAGGCACTTGGGTAAGGAGGCAGAAATTTAACTTCTTCCTGATTTTCTGTGTATGTATATGAATATTTGCATTTATTGCCTCTCTAGCATCTTGATGGAATGGATCCTGCTGCAGAATTTGCGTTCTAGGAGAGACCCCTGTAGGCTACTTGCCCCAAGTTCTGTCTGTAGGAAAGTCAATGTCTGAATGGAGCCAAAGTATTCCTGAATATCCTTGGAGGGTAGAAGGGAAACTGGCTTGCATGGGGCTTCAGGTTCCAGATGGTTCACGTTCACTTGAAGCAACTGTTTCATATATTGAATCTTTAAGTTATATTTCATTAAATAAAAATCCTTTGCTCTTAAGTGGAAAAGGTTGAAATACTGGTCTGTATCACCTAGGAGGGACTTACTTATGTTCTCTTCTGAAAGAATTCCAGAAATGAAAATTTAAGCCCATTCTACTCGCTTTCTTAGACTGTTTGGGTAGTGATAGTTTGGGACTGAAAACACTGGTTGTAGGATTTATTTTTTTAAATTTAGCATTCCTAGAGCATCTAACCCACCAAGGCTGTTGTGCAACTCCATGACAGCACTCCCCGGAGTGGGGCGATGCAATGGCTTCACATGACCGTGTGCATAAGACTACATTGAATGCCAGGAAGTAGGGGTGCCCGGTGGTAAGACAGATAAAGTAGATCAGGTCTTTTGCCCTTGGAGTGTATTATGATCTATTTAAAGAAACAGTCATTAGCTGTTAAACTTTGAGGCAGCCAGTACATAACACTTAACTTCCCTGTCCATGATCAGAACCAATTGAGAGAGATAAAGGAATCAGGCCAATATAGCAGGGGTCCCCAGCTCCCAGGCCACAGACTGCTACCAGTCCATGGCCTGTTAGGAACTAGGCCACATAGCAGGAGGTGAGCGGCAGCTGAGTGAGCTTTACCACCTGAGCTCCACCTTCTGTCAGATCAGGAGTGGCATTAGATTCTCTTAGAAGCGCGAACCCTATTGTGAACTGTATATGTGAGGTTGCCTGCTCCTTATGAGAATCTAATGCCTGATGATCTGAGGTGGAGCAGTTTAATCCTGAAATCATCCCCCCACCCTAGTCCATGGAAAAATTGTCTTCCATGAAACCTGTCCCTGGTGCCAAAAAGGCTGGGGACTGCTGCAATAGAGAATAAGATGTTACTTTTATGACTAATAAAGCTGATCCTGGGGGATGTAGTTTATACCTGTGGGCAAGTGAGTTTCTAAAAGTGAACCCTAGAATCAGACAGAGTTACCTGCAAGTCACAGGTAGTACTGGAGAACTGCAGGCTTCTCATCCTACCAGCCATCCTTCCTGCCTTTTGCAGGAGCAAAGTAGAGAAGGGGCCAAGCTACACATATCCAGCTCTTGTCTCCCAGATTACCAACCAACCTAGGAAAAAGGTCCAGAATGTTACATTGAAAGATGTTCTTCCACAGAGAAGCACCAGATCAGGAAAAAGGAGGTCCTTTCCCTCAAAAAGCCCCCATATTTAGCTCAAGATGAACTCCAAGGCAGTATGTCCTGATTGTATGAATTTTTGTTACAAGATATATATTTAGATACTGCAAAGGAATGGTCAGAATAGTATGTGTTTAATCAGGGAACGTGGCCAGGTGCAGTGGCTCACGCCTGTAATCCCAGCACTTTGGGAGGCTGAGGCAGAAGAATCACCTGAGGTCAGGTGTTCGAGACCAGCCTGGCCAACATAGTGAAACACCATCTCTACCAAAAATACAAAAATTAGCCAGGTGTGGTGGCATGTACCTGTAGTCCCAGCTACCCAGGAGACTGAGGCAGGGGAATCGCTTGAATCCAGGACATGGAGATTGCAGTGAGCCAAGATTGTGCAGCCTGGGTGACGGAGAGACACACTTTAAACAAATGGACCTGTTAAGAGGGGAGAGTTCATTCATGATAAGCTTGAACTGTGGACAAATGAAAAAGGCCACCCAGTATGACTAATAAAATGGTTTTCATGATCTTGGAGATGTGGCTTAGTGTCATCCACCCCTGTAATCATAAATGAAACATGAAGAATGAGCAAGTTCCCAGGCATCGGGCCCAGCTGGTGCAGTGCAGTGATGGGCCGCAGGGCTGCAGCTGGGAGGGGAGGGTTCTGGAGATTCTAGGAGTAGACATCATGAGTGGGTTCCTGTCATCTGATTTATTACTAATTGGTCAAATTAGTAATACATTTGTCAAATTAGTAATAAATCAGATGACAGGAACCCACTCACGATGTACTCCAGCCTGGGCAACAGAGACACAGTTTAAATAAATTCACCTGTTAAGTGGGGAGTAATTAGCAGTATTTTCTGGTTTATCATCTGAAAAAATGCTTAAATTTTTTTACAGCAAAAAAAAAAGATGGTTTTTTTGATTTGTGTGTTTTTGCCTTAACAGATAGGGTACAATTGAGAGCTGTGAGTATATAAGCTTAATTGCTGTGACACTTTGAGTTTTCTGTTGCTTAATTGAAAATGGTTTTAAATCCTGCAGATTCTGAGGAAAAGACTGGGAGGAATAGTAATACATACTTCCAAAAACAGTGAACAATTCAAAGGTCATATTCTTGACTTTGAAATGCTATTTGTGATTTTTATATGGTAGAATTTTCTTTCAAAACACTTCTTAAGGTGACATTATAATCTGCTGGTATTTGCAGAACACGTAGAAACTGGCAGCTGAAAATTATGCAAAGAGAATGGAAAGAAGGTTAAAATTTACTGTAGAGGAAGACATAGATAATCAAGATTTAAGGAGAACACATTTCCATTGGATCTACTTGCTGCCTGTTTGTACATTTCAGGGTTATTACTACTGACATGTGAATAGGTGGTATAGCCAAATCTGTAAAGTAGCTGTTGTCAAGCTAGATTGGCTAACTAAGCCTAATGTTAATCAGAGATGTCTGTCTGTCCCTGGTGTATAGTACAGAGTTCGATGTGATTGTGGACAGAGAAAGCCAGGTGACCTCTTGAGGATCTATTTTCATCTCCAAGATTCAGTGAGTTGTCTGCTCTCTATCTCACAAAATAATATATGTCAAATGCTGAGCACAGTGCCGGCTACATAGGAAACTATTACTTAGCATGGGGAAATAGCTACCTTATTTTGATTTGCAAATGGTTATAAAATAGTATGCTAAGTATTTTTCCAGTTATGCAAAATTCAACAAATAGTTATTCAGTTCTTCTAGATGCTATTGTAGGAACTGGAATATAAGAACTAGGAAGAAAAGAACATAGGATTGCTTTGTGTCTCTTTTAATTTTGTATCATAGAATAAATTGGTGCTTCTTGCTGTGATAGCTTCTCTATGGCTAGAAAATGTTTATTTATTTTCCTTAATTATTTTTGGGAAGCCAGCGAGTGACTGTGCAGATATTTGACTGTTGATACCTGAGTGGGTACTCTCTCTGAGAAGCCAGTCAGAATAGCCCTGACTACCTCCTTCTGTGGATGAAGACAGTGCTTAGGAAGAACTCGTTTATCCTCCACTCTAGCTCAGGAACAAGGATTGATATTGAAACACATTCATTGAGCTTCCTATGGCACTAATGTGATTGAAGCCCAAACCTGCTTGGAATTCTCCTTTTCTGGAGAGCTTTGTATGAGGGAATCATTGTGGTGTTCCTTTCCTTCTTCAATGCCTTGTCATTTACCATTGTATTGGATCTTTTAGATTTTTATCTTAAGGAGAGGGATGTAGAAATATAGTTTCTGGGCCGGACGCAGTGGCTCATGCCTGTAATCCCAGCACTGTGGGAGGCCAAGGTGGCAGATCACTGGAGGTTGAGAATTCGAGAGCACCTTGGCTGCCTCTACTAAAAATACAAAAATTACCCGGGCGTGGTGGTGGGTGCCTGTAATCCCAGCTACCTCGGGAGGCTGAGGCAAGAGAATCACTTGAACCCAGGAGGCAGAGGTTGCAGTGAGCCGAGATTGCACCATTGTACTCCAGCCTGGGAGTCTAAAAAAAAAAAGAAATATAGTTTCTGGCCCATGTGTGATTGGTCATGTGAGTCAAATTGGTGGATTCCTAAACTGGATTTTGACCCGTGGGTCCTTTAGCAATGGATGAGGTTTGAAATTTGAGTTGGCATGGTCTGCTGGCCATGGTTGGCAGGGCCTATCT
Source organism: Pongo pygmaeus (assembly GCF_028885625.2). Taxonomy (NCBI): domain Eukaryota; kingdom Metazoa; phylum Chordata; class Mammalia; order Primates; family Hominidae; genus Pongo; species Pongo pygmaeus. The sequence continues at coordinate 38,334,009 of NC_072373.2, forward strand.
TGGCCCCTACTCTTTACTGTCCATTATGTGGTCTAAGGTAAGTCTTTAGGTCTTTGTACTAAGTTTCTTCCATAAGATCAGGTAGGGGTTTCAACCTATTTCCTAACCATTTTACAAGTTAAGAGATTTGCACTTAGAAAGTTAGCCGAACAGGAGAAACCCCTCACTGAATAGTCACTGTGAAAGCTTTTATTCCAGCAAGAAAAAAAATTTATGGTGTGATAACCCAGCATTTGAAGGAATAAGACCATTTAAAAAATGAATTAATATTTGTACCTATTCATTCCCAAGTCTTTGCTTCCATAGCCCCTCAAATGAGAATGCAAATTACTGACCAACCTTTTGATATTCCTTTCAGGGACACCTGTGTGGTTCTTTGTGAAAATTGCTCCAATTCGAAACGAACAGGATAAAGTGGTTTTATTTCTTTGCACTTTCAGTGACATAACAGCTTTCAAACAGCCAATTGAGGATGATTCATGTAAAGGTTAGTAATTCTGACTTGTACAAATACATTTATGCCTTTTTTGTCTTTATTGTGGCTCTCGTTACAGAGCATTTAAGGTTGTCAAGGCAATCACTTTACAAACCTCAAGATTCTAACTTTAATTTGTATAGAGCAAAGCACTGTGTCATTCTGGAGTATATGGGGGTAGGAGAAGGAGAGAAAAAACACTTTGTTTAGGAAAGCATTTGAATCAATTTCATACCTTTAATAATTAACCCTTTCTGATATTAGTTAGGCAGAAGAAGACAGTTTGGCAACTAGTATCATCAGAATCTTTTCAAGTTTTCACATAACAAATGTCAGTCATACCAATAGGGTGGTCTATGGCTACATTCATCTGCTTTATATATAAACTTTCTTAGATTGGACTGAATTCTAGCACTTCAAGATTGTTAAAGCAGACTTTAGCACATCTTTGCATCTGTGGTTGATTAAGTCTGTGACTGGTTAATTCATTTGGAACATAACATTAATGAAGCCAGGGTCCTAAGTAACATTTCTATATGGGTCATTTAAACAGTTGTGTGATCACAGATTTTAGCACTCGCCTCAGCCATATCATATGCATGTATTATTTGCATAACATGGGAGACCCAGGAAAGGAGATGGCTCAGGATTTCTGGAACAACTGTACCCCTGAAGAGGTCCAGCTCATCAGGATATAAAAAAGATGGCATGTTAGTCCCAGAGGTTTGGGATTAGGGGGTGACATAGCACCTCTTTCACATCCCTCGTTCATAGTTCACACTCAAGATAACCAAGAGGCTAGGAGCTTTTTCATGTTGCAGTGCTACCTGGCTCTGTGGTTGATTTTTCAGCTCTGCTGGAGACCTCTGCTCCTTGTGGTTTTCTGAGATGTAGCAAAGAGATGAGAGTGGAGTCCAGGGGAGAGTTAAACTGAGACATATTATTTTTGATGTGACAAAATTTTTGTTGTTAAATGAGCATTATAGGAGGAAATAAAAAGCATTATGTGGATGCTCTCTCGAGGGCTGTGTCCTCTGAGGGTATTTAAAATCCTGGCACATTTAGACACTCACATTTATGGAGTTCAGAGCACAGTACTGTTAATACCAGCGCATCCTATTTTTTAAAACTGTCTGATAGCTCAATAAATCAATTTCAGCCTGCCTTTTGGTTTTAAGACTGCAGGAGATGCAAAGTCTGTCAACCAGTGTTTCAGCCACCTGAAGTCTCCCTTTTCTTACAGATTCATGATTGCCCAATTTCTAGTTTCTAATTTGAAGATTTCTCAGTGCAGTAGCTATTTCATGGCAGTAGGTCACTCATGATTAAGTACCATCTTGTTACCATATAGAAAGGCCAGTTGCTTTTTTAACCTGATAAACTCATAAGTAATATTTGGAAGGCAATTGAATATTTTGACACCTATTTTTGCAATTTTTCTTATAAAAACTTAAGTTATGTGATTTGATTGAATCAAAATGTTTTGTTTTTATTACTACTGGAACATTTGCAGGTGATGTGCTGGTATTATTTAGTAGGAAAAGCATACCTAACAGAATGCTCCGTACCTGGCATGTAGGTGCCCGCATTTGATGCTCATGAAACCTGAAGAGGGATAAATCAGAGTGATGTAGTGAAACTTAGGTTTATTTTCCAGGAATAAAATGCTCCACTTCATTTAACCTGCCTCAATGATGCATTTCTTTGCTGGAAGAGTTTTGGTACACACACATACATACTTACAGACACACACACATTTACTCTGTTTCTTCTTAGCTGAGGGGACCAGATATTAATTGTTTTTGTCAGTGAAATAAATAGGAGTAACTTGTGGCTTGATTCATAAAAATTTGACACATACACACACACGTTAGTCCTTGATGTAGGAATCCTGCTAGTAGACCACGCTTAATGTCTTCTGAAAGACATGGCTTTATAAGTCTATCCATTTCAAGTGCCATGGCAGATATGTTCAGACCTTCCCACTTGCCATGTCATCATGCCCCTGGCCCACTGTGGTTTGGTGGTCTGCTTAGGACAAGTCAAACTTTATATTAGTGTGTTTATGATGGAAGCACATGATAATTCTCTAGGCCTTGTTATTTTAAGTCTATAAACTGCAGTTTTGGCTGCAGGGATCAAATCTAGATCCTAGAAAGTATGCTGCCATGTGGTTGGATTGTTCTCCTGGCTTGGCATTTCTTCTTGGATGTACTCTCAGCAGCTTGTTTCCAGGAGACCAGCTGGGTTTTCAGTACAGCACCTCAGTCATCATTAAGGGTCTTAAGAGTCTTGCTGACTTAGGCTTGTTTAGAATTCACTTTGGAGATGGAATGGAAATGTGGATAATCTAAAATCTCAGAAAATTCCCAGATAATTGCTTTTTGGCATTGTCCCATGGGATGTTTTCCCACCACCATATTAGCCTTTTAAATCAGTTGTGTTCAAATTGTCTTTAAAATTACTTTGTTTTCTCAGGTCATGTAGTACCTAATTTGGGGACTTGGGGCTGGGGTGGGTGCATCCTGATAGTGATGCAAGAAGCCAGTTTGTGCCCCCAGTTTTCCCACAAATCACCCACAAAGGGTCCAACACATGGGATAATTGACAGTGGCCTATTTCAGGATCTGACACAAAGTAACTCCTCTTCTACCCAGAGCCTCAGGCACAGGGGATGGGTCCTGCAAATGTTTCCAGAGCCCCCTCTGTCATTTGGTGTACCAGTTCTCGCCATCCTTTTTATGAGCTAGGTAGGCCTCTGACTTCCTCATCTTCACTTTGCTCTCTGTCTTTTGACAGTAATTCTCTTACACTCTGACAAATAGTGCCCATGGATGGCATGGAGAAGGGAATGAAAATCAAGTTAGGTTTGCTGTTTGCTAACAGCTCTGGGGTGTGTGTGTGTGTGTGTGTGTGTGTGTGTGTGCACACTTAAAGGCTGAATGAGAGAGTAGGTAGGAATTCCTGCCTAAAATGAGAATCTGTGATGCTCCAGTGATTTCATTTGTTCCTTCTCTTGCTTTTTCTTTTGTTATAGATAATTGGGAGTAGGCTGTGGGATATGTTTCTGTTGTGTTCTGTCTTCTGAGCCAGCAGGGTTGGGCAAATGAGTATAGAAGTAGAGTGTAAAGCTCAGAATTTTCTCTTTACCTTGCTCACCAAAGGATGAGTCAATCCTCTTGTTTTCTCTATTATCCCACCAACTAATCTCATATTAAAGGAGCAAATTCATTTTCAAAGATTCACATGTTTACTTCTAAATTCAGAGTTAAACTTGAGCCAAATGCAGACAACAAAAGGAATGCAAAACTTCGGAGTAGGTTTCTAAGAGCCAGAGATGTAGAATATTGAAGGATGAAGGCTCTGGCAAACTGTTGTAACTGTTGACCCTTCTGCATGTATCTTCATGTTGGACATGGGAGAAATAGTAATAGACACAAGTCGCAGGCCCCACCCCCTTCAATGTTAATATTTTATGTCCGTATCCTTAGGTTGATGGGAAAGTGATGATTTAATGACTGCTACTTGAGGAAGCCATTCTAGATTTTTGGTTCTTTATACATTGGTAAGGAAAAGATTGTGGGAGGAGACTTGAGGACGCTTAGGCAGTGGTCCACACTGACTCTCCATGCTGTACCCTGTGTCCACTATTCTTTGCTGGATGTTTGGATTATGCTATCAGCTCCTCTGAATTTCTGACCCTGTATCTCAGGACAAGGCTGGCCTCTGTCTTTTTTGGTACCCCTGGACTTATTCTCAGAGGAGTTGGAATTCTAACTCATCCCAGCACCATCTCTTCTGGCCTGAAAAAGAAATATTCAGGCTCATTGGTGGCTCAGCTAAGTTGACACCCACCAGGCATTGTGGGGTCAAGACAGGGGAAAAGCCATTTCTCCATTCCTGAGAATGGAGAAAAGACCCAGTAAATACCTTTTAGCTGATTGCTAGATTGTGTACTGTTTTCCCCTCCTTTGTCCTTTTTCTCTCTATACTCTTCCTTTTCTGCTCCTGCTCACTTCCCCTCTCATTTTCCTGATCATGGTATGGTTTCAATTTTCTCATGGCATCCACAGCCCTGTTATGCCTAACTTGCTGGTGACATTTGTGATAGAACTGGAAGAATCCTGGGCCAGGGGTTTCTTCATTTGAGCTCAATTCAGTGCTGAACTTCCAAGTGGGATATAATTGGAGGAGTGGGTACAGAAAAATGCCTGGCAAAAGAGAGGCACAGAAATATCCCCTGAAACTGAAGAGAGTTTGTGAAATGGGCCGCCTATCCTTTGGGACTTTATGTCTATTGGAAACCCAGACAGAAGTAGGTTGATGAGAGAAAAAAATATTTGTTCTTTATTTGTCCAATACACCTATTGTATTCACCTGTTGGGTGCCTGGCCTCATGCTAGGTGCTGGACACAAGGAAACACCTGCGATAGAGCCTCTGAGTCTATTTGGGAGAAGGGATAGACAGGTAAGCAAATAAAACAGTAAAGCACAGTCAATGATCTAATATATGCCTGCCTAAACCAAGTGGGGGTTCAATACACAGAGCAGGTAAGTCTGCTGGGGTAGGCCAGTATCCTTCCTTGAAGGATGATGATGAATCACGCGGAAAATGACTGTCTGATTTCCCCTGAGCAAGACCATTTTGAGCTAAGTTCAGTTTGGGTTGTCCCCTCCCATTTGGCCTTTTGTACAATAGGAGTTTCACTTTCTCCAGAAGTGATTCTTCTGATGGGTCTGCTATAAGAGACATTGTTGGTCCAAATTGTATGTATTATCTTTCACCAAACTGGTTTGCTCTTCCTATGTTTTTAATCTCATTGAATAGCTGTCACCCCAGTTGTCACCCAAACCAGAAACTCAGGAGCCTCCTAGGTTGCTTCTTCTTTTCCTGTGTAGCTATTTTTTTCAGAGTTCTGACTCTGTAGCTGCCCTCAAGTCTCCCCTTGACCCCTGGCCCAGGCCACAGCATTGGTCCAGGCCCACATGGTCTCTTACCTGTTGTCCTGACGTATCCTTTATCTGTCAGTCTTTTCTTTTTTTTTTTTTTCCAGCCCACTATCCACTTTGTTGTTTTGTTCATTTTAAATGCAGATTGGCATGTGTATCTCCCTCCTCACCAAATTTAAAGTACTTCAGTGGCTCTCGGTGGGTTTCAGGATGAAGTTCAAATTTCTTAACTCACCTTCTAGGTTTTTACTGTCCAGATTCTTCTTGGTTTGGCCCCTACCAACCTCTTTAGCATCATCTCAGGACACACCTGGCATCCCCCTCCCACTTATAAGCCATGACCCTTTATCCAGCCATTCAGAATGTCTTGTTCTTCACGGGCATATTACCCTGTTTTATAATTTTCTGCCTTTGTAGGTGCTGTTCCTTCTGTGTGGGATATCTTTCTTTCCTTAAGTCTATCTAATTCTTACTCATTGTTCAAAACTTTGCTCTAGTGCCATCTCCTCCAGGAAACCTGCTTTGACTCCCCAGCCTGGATTAGGTATGTCTTCTTTTGACAGTCTTGGCCGTAGCATTCTGTACTCATCCCTGTCATAGAACTTAGCTCACTATGTCATGGTTTCTTAATTGTCAGTTTTCCCTGCTAGAGTGTGTGCTCTCTGAGGCCAGAATCTGTGTCTTATTCATGTTAGTATCTCTAGTATCTAGTACCATGCCTGGTACATAGTAGTTACGTTTATAGAATTAACACATGAGTGAATGAATCTATTTTTTCATCTGGTGAGTCATGATTGACATTATAAAGTATCTACAGAGCAGGAAGGAAAATATGGGTTTGGGAACTTGGGAGAAAACTTCCTTCCTTCCTTTCTGCCCATGCTGGGTAGAAGTGTAATGGAAATTTCACACTGTTCATCCATTTCCTTTTCAACACCCACTCACCTTCCCATGCCCTTGCTCAGCCAGCTGAGAGCTCACTGTTTTAAGAGCCCACTCTTGCAAAGTGAATCAGGGCTAGGCCAGAGAATGAGGGGCTATCCTGAGTCTAGGGAAATGCCCAGAGGTCCAGGGATATTCCTTTTTATTCTTTTATGTTATATCAGGTGATGAACCAAGGGGTTTGGGACACCTGCCCTGCCAGCTCCCTCTCATCACTGTTCTCACAGTATATAGATCACACTGGTGGTGGTGGTAAGGTGGGTGCAGAGCCTTTGCTGATGTTTACATATACAACTGACTAAAAAATAAACTCTCTGCTCTTCTCGAAAAGCTTTTTGGAATCCAGTTTCAGCTTTATTTTAAGCTGAAGTAGAGCCTGCCTCTGAAAGTGACTTTTAAAAAATCTTAGTTCATAGTTCCCATAGCACATTCATTGACATTCGGGGAGATGTCAAAGACCCCTACAGGGTCCATGCTGTCCCCTCCTGTTAACATTAATGGGAACCTTCCCCTCCACAGTCAAACCACTATGTGTATCTTTTCAAGCCAACCCCAGCAGTTCCACATTTCTGCTTCATGGCATCAGGGTGGATGAAAGCACTACTGGCTTTTTATTAAAGCCTGGCACTTCTGGAATGAGATAAAAAAGAGCTGATTTGCTCAGTTTATGATTCTCACAGGTTGTGTAGAAAAATAAAATATGGACATTCTTCTGTTTAACTCCATTGTCCTCTGGATTCTATAAGTCTATCTTGGAAAGTTGCTCCAGGGTAAAATTTGGCAGATGAGATTTCTACTGGAAGGTGCTGAATGCTTCTAAACTCTAAAGGATATAAAAAAATAAAATCACCTAGTCCTGCTTTTGCTGTAATGTAAAAATAGTTGCATGCTCTGTTTATTTGCAGTATACCCCGCGTCTGGGTTTTTGGAGCTCCTAAAACCCAAGCCTGGTCTTGAGAATACTGACAGGACTTCAAGGGTCTCATGGGGCAACTGCCATGGTCATAACCTTGGTACAGATGGGTTATTGAGTGTTGAAATGGACAATTGTCTTTGGGGGCCTTTAAAAGGTGTCAAGATCACTCAGACATCTTCGATTCTCAGTAAAGACCTGTCACCAACCATCTTTCTCCCATCCTAAAGCAGACTGACATCTATCAGTTCTTTTCCCCCACCTACCCAGGGGTTGAAATCATTTCTTATTCCCCTGGCCTTGGAGAAGGTAATGCATAGAATGGCCATTTGACTAGCTTGTCCACTTAAAATGCAGAACCAGCTGTTTCTGCAAGAACAGATAGCCTGGGGACTGGGAGCAGCCAGAGCCAAGTTACCAAGTCAGAGAAACATATAAATTACCCCATATTATCTTCTGAAGAAGCCTTGGGCCAGAGTGGAGAGATGTTCTAGACTCTTTCTTATTGTCCAGGCACTCTGTGTCTTAGTCTCCCTATTTGTAAAATGGTACTAAAACCTGCTCTACCAACTTCACAAACTATGAATAGGATGAAGTGAAAGTGCAGGGGAAAAGCAAATTGCGACACACAAGGTGCTTTTCTGAGCAGTGAGTCTTGCTTGCAGGGATGCAGAGTGACTCATGGGAGCTTAGGAGGGAATTGGGGGTGTCTGTTTCTGACAGTGTAACTTGTAATGTGAATGTCTGTGCACCTTTGGGATGTGGTTGACCCTGTCTTTTCACTCTTCCACTTGCTTCAGGCTGGGGGAAGTTTGCTCGGCTGACAAGAGCACTGACAAGCAGCAGGGGTGTCCTGCAGCAGCTGGCTCCAAGCGTGCAAAAAGGCGAGAATGTCCACAAGCACTCCCGCCTGGCAGAGGTAAGGGCAAGGGGTTAGCTCATCTTGAGCCTCACTTTTAGGGGGTGCATGGGCTGCGGCAATGGCACAAAACTAGTGTGCTAATCATGGAGAGGATCTTCAGGACCCCCAGACGCCTGTCTTGGCTGGGCTTACACACCACAGTGTATGATACTGGGTAAGTGACCTAACTCCTTTGAGCTTTATAGTTTCCCATGTGCAAAAGCAGGCTGGAAAAGCTCTGTTTCAGCTTGCTTGAGATGAAAAGTGTCAAATCACTTTTTTGAGGAGCTAGAAGTGCTTCATGTACATGAAGGAGTTTTTAAACAATTTTGTTATTAGAGCAATTCATACTGTTACAGGCAAAGAAGATACAGGAAGTGAAAAGAAGAAAATAAAAAGTACCTGTAATCACAACAACCACATGGCATTTTACATTTTTTTGGTGTGTGCATTTAACTTGTTTCTCTGTAGATATCCTATTTCCTAAATGCTAAGAAATTCATTTTTTCAAATGTTAACGTTTATGAAATTGAGATACATCTAGGAATAGTGTATACATTAAATGTGATTATGTTGCCTTTTCTTCACTTTATATAATCATGAACAGTTTTACATATTAATAAATATACTTAAAATTATTATTATTTTGATAATCTTTGTAGTTAGGAAAATTTGGCATTCTTCTTTCTGCTGGGGCAAGTAAGAGGCTAGGAAGCCTTGACAAGTTATCTTATTAGGCTTCATGCACCCAACTTGTCATTATCTGCCTTTGATGGTGCCTGGTCTTTATTTTAATTTTATTTTTTATTTTTTTAATTTTTTAACTTCTTTTTATTATACTTTAAGTTCTAGGGTACATGTGCACAATGTGCAGGCTTATTACATAGGTATACATGTGCTATGTTGGTTTGCTGCATCCATTAACTCGTCATTTACGTTAGGTATTTCTCCTAATGCTATCCCTTCCCCTGTCCCCCATCCCATGACAGGCCCCGGGGTGTGATGTTCCCCGCCCTGTGTCCAAGTGTTCTCATTGTTCAGTTCCCAACTATGAGTGAGAACATGCAGTGTTTGGTTTTCTGTCCTTGTGATAGTTTGCTCAGAATGATGGTTTCCAGCTGCATCCATGTCCCTGCAAAGGACATGAACTCATCCTTTTTTATGGCTGCATAGCATTCCATGGTGTATATGTGCCACATTTTCTTAATCCAGTCTATCATTGATGGACATTTGGGTCAGTTCCAAGTCTTTGCTATTGTGAATAGTGCCGTACTAAACATACGTATGCATGTATCTTTATAGTAGCATGATTTATAATCCTTTGGGTATATACCCAGTAATGGGATGGCTGGGTCAAATGGTATTTCTAGTTCTAGATCCTTGAGGAATCACCATACTGTCTTCCACAATGGTTGAACTAGTTTACAGTCCCACCAACAGTGTAGAAGTGTTCCTATTTCTCCACATCCTCTCCAGCATCTGTTGTTTCCTGACTTTTTAATGATCTCCATTCTAACTGGTGTGAGATGGTATCTCATTGTGGTTTTGATGTGCATTTCTCTAATGACCAGTGATGATGAGCATTTTTTCATGTGTCTGTTGGCTGCATAAACATCTTCTTTTGAGAAGTGTCTGTTCATATCCTTTGCCCACTTTTTGATGGGGTTGTTTGTTTTTTTCTTGTAAATTTGTTTAAGTTCTTTGTAGATTCTGGATATAAGCCCTTTGTCAGATGGGTAGTTTGCAAAAATTTTCTCCCATTCTGTAGGTTGCATGTTCACTCTGATGGTAGTTTCTTCTGCTGTGCAGAAGCTCTTTAGTTTAATTAGATCTCATTTGCCTATTTTGGCTTTTGTTGCCATTGCTTTTGGTGTTTTAGACATGAAGTCCTTGCCCATGCCTATGTCCTGAATGGTATTGGCTAGGTTTTCTTCTAGGGTTTTTATGGTTTTAGTTCTCACATTTAAGTCCTTAATCCACCTTGAATTAATTTTTGTATAAGGTGTAAGGAAGGGGTTCAGTTTCAGCTTTCTACATATGGCTAGCCAGTTTTCCCAGCACCATTTATTAAATAGAGAATCCTTTTCCCATTTCTTGTTTTTGTCAGGTTTGTCAAAGATCAGATGGTTGTAGATGTGTGGTGTTATTTCTAAGGCCTCTGTTCTGTTCCATTAGTCTATATATCTGTTTTGGTACCAGTACTATGCTGTTTTGGTTACTGTAGCCTTGTAGTATAGTGGGATGTCAGGTAGCATGATGCCTCCAGCTTTGTTCTTTTTGCTTAGGATTGTCTTGGCAATATGGGCTCTTTTTGGTTCCACATGAACTTTAAAGTAGTTTTTTCCAATTCTGTGAAGAAAGTCTTTGGTAGCTTGATGGGGATGGCATTGAATCTATAAATTACTTTGGGCAGTATGGCCATTTTCACGATATTGATTTTTCCTATCCATGAGGATGGAATGTTCTTCCATTTGTTTGTGTCCTCTTTTATTTCGTTAAGCAGTGGTTTGTAGTTCTCCTTGAAGGGGTCCTTCACATCCCTTGTAAGTTGTATTCCTAGGTATTTTATTCTCTTTGTAGCAATTGTGAATGGGAGTTCACTCATGATTTGGGTCTCTGTTTGTCTGTTAGTGGTGTATAGGAATGCTTGTGGTTTTTGCACATTGATTTTGAATCCTGAGACTTTGCTGAAGTTGCTTATCAGCTTAAGGAGATTTTGGGCTGAGATGATGGGGTTTTCTAAATATACAGTCATGTCATCTGCAAAGAGGGACAGTTTGACTTCCTCTTTTCCTAATTAAATACCTTTTATTTCTTTCTCTTGCCTGATTGCCCTGGCCAGAACTTCCAACACTATGTTGAATAGGAGTGGTGAGAGAGGGCATCCCTGTGTTGTGCCAGTTTTCAAAGGGAATGCTTCCAGTTTTTGCCCATTCAGTATGATATTGGCTGTGGGTTTTTCATAAATAGCTCTTATTATTTTGAGATACATTCCATCAGTACCTAGTTTATTGAGAGTTTTTAGCATGAAGGGCTGTTGAATTTTGTTGAAGGCCTTTTCTGCATCTATGGAGATAATTATGTGGTTTTTGTCATTGGTTCTGTTTATATGATGGATTATGTTTATTGATTTGCATATGTTGAGCCAGCCTTGCATCCCAGGGATGAAGCCAACTTGATCGTGCTGGATGAACTTTTTGATGTGCTGCTGGATTCGGCTTGCCAGTATTTTATTGAGGATTTTCACATCAATGTTCGTCAGGGATATTGGTCTAAAATTCTCTTTTTTTGTTGTGTCTCTGCCAGGCTTTGGTATCAGGATGGTGCTGGCCTCATAAAATGAGTTAGGGAGGATTCCCTGTTTTTCTATCGATTGGAATAGTTTCAGAAGGAATGGTACCAGCTCCTCTTTGTAGCTCTGGTAGAATTTGGCTGTGAATCCATCTGGTCCTGGACTTTTTTTGGTTGGTAGGCTATTAATTATTGCCTCAATTTCAGAGCCTGTTATTCGTCTATTCAGAGATTCAACTTCTTCCTGGTTTAGTCTTGGGAGGGTGTATGTGTCCAGGAATTTATCCATTTCTTCTAGATTTTCTAGTTTATTTGCATAGAGGTGTTTATAGTATTCTCTAATGGCAGTTTGTATTTCTGTGGGATCGGTGGTGATATCCCCTTTATCATTTTTTATTGTGTCTATTTGATTCTTCTCTCTTTCCTTCTTTATTAGTCTTGCTAGTGGTCTATCAATTTTGTTGATCTTTTCAAAAAACCAGCTCCCAGATTCATTGATTTTTCGAAGGTTTTTTTTTGTGTCTCTATCTCCTTCAATTTTGCTCTCATCTTAGTTATTTCTTTCCTTCTTTCTTTCTTTTTTTTTTTTTTTTTGAGACGGAGTCTCACTCTGTTATGGAGGCTGGAGTGCAGTGGTGCGATCTCGGCTCACTGCAATCTCTGCCTCCCGGGTTCATGCCATTCTACTGCCTCAGCCTCCTGAGTAGCTGGGACTACAGGTGCCTGCCACCATGCCTGTCTATGATCTTAGTTATTTCTTGCCTTCTGCTAGCTTTTGAATTTGTTTGGTCTTGCTTCTTTAGTTCTTTTAATTGTGATGTTAGGGTGTCAATTTTAGATCTTTCCTGCTTCCTCTTGTGGGCATTTAGTGCTATAAATTTCCCTCTACACACTGTTTTAAATGTGTCCCAGAGATTCTGGTACGTTGTGTCTTTGTTCTCATTGGTTTCAAAGAACATCTTCATTCTACCTTCATTTTGTTATGTACCCAGTAGTCATTCAGGAACAGGTTGTTCAGTTTCCATGTAGTTGTGTGGTTTTTAGTGAGTTTCTTAATCCTGAGTTCTAATTTGATTGCACTGTGGTCTAAGAGACAGATTGTTGTGATTTCTGTTCTTTTACATTTGCTGAGGAGTGCTTTGTTTCCAACTATGTGGTCAATTTTCGAATAAATGTGATGTGGTGCTTATATTCTGTTGATTTGGAGTGGAGAAGAATGTATATTCTGTTGATTTGGGGTGGAGAGTTCTGTAGATGTTTATTGGTGCAGAGCTGAGTTCAAGTCCTGAATATCCTTGTTAACCTTCTGTCTTGTTGATCTGTCTAATATTGACAGTGGGTTATTAACCTCTCCCATGATTACTGGGTTGGAGTCTAAGTCTCTTTTATGAATCTGGGTGCTCCTGTATTGGGTGCATACATATTTAGAATAGTTAGCTCTTCTTATTGAATTGATCCCTTTACCATTATGTAATGGCCTTCTTTGTTTCTTTTGATCTTTGTTGGTTTAAAGTCTGTTTTATCAGAGACTAGGATTGCAAACCCTGCTTTTTTTTTTTGCTTTCCATTTGCTTGGTAGATCTTCCTGCATCCCTTTATTTTGAGCCTATGTGTGTCTCTGCACATGAGATGGGTCTCCTGAATATAGCACACTGATGAGTCTTGACTCTTTATCCAATTTGCCAGTCTGTGTCTTTTAATTGGGGCATTTAGCCCATTTACATTTAAAGTTAATATTGTTATATGTGAATTTGATCCTGTCATTTTGATGTTAGCTGGTTATTTTGTCTGTTAGTTGATGCAGTTTCTTCCTAGCATTGATAGTCTTTACAATTTGGTATGTTTTTGCAGTGGCTGGTAGCTGTTGTTCCTTTCCATGTTTAGTGCTTCCTTCAGGAGCTCTTTTAGGGCAGGCCTGGTGGTGACAAGATCTCTCAGGGTTTGCTTGTCTGTAAAGTATTTTATTTCTCCTTCGCTTATGAAGCTTAGTTTGGCTGGATATGAACTTCTGGGTTGCAAATTCTTTTCTTTAAGAATGTTGAATATTGGTCCCCACTCTCTTCTGGCTTGTAGAGTTTCTGACGAGAGATCAGCTGTTAGTCTGATGGGCTTCCCTTTGTGGGTAACTCGACTTTCTCTCTGGCTGCCCTTAACATTTTTTCCTTCATTTCAACCTTGGTGAATCTGATAATCATGTATCTTGGGGTTGCTCTTCCGAGGAGTATCTTTGTGGCATTCTCTGTATTTCCTGAATTTGAATGTTGGCCTGCCTCACTAGATTGGAGAAATTCTCCTGGATAATATCCTGCAGGGTGTTTTCCAACTTGGTTCCATTTTCCCTGTCACTTTTAGGTACACCAATCAAATGTAGATTTGGTCTTTTCACATAGTCCCATATTTCTTGGAGGCTTTGTTCGTCTCTTTTTACTCTTTTTTCTCTTAACTCCTCCTCTCACTTTATTTTATTAATTTGATCTTCAATCACTGATACCCTTTCTTCCACTTGATCGAATCAGCTATTGAAGCTTGTGCATGTGTCACATAGTTCTTGTGCCATGGTTTTCAGCTCCATCAGGTCATTTAAGGTCTACTCTACACTGTTTATTCTAGGTAGCCATTCGTCTAATCTTTTTTCAAGGTTTTAGCTTCCTTGCGATGGGTTCGAACATCCTCCTTTAGCTCGGAGAAGTTTGTTATTACCAACCTTCTGAAGCCTACTTCTGTCAGCTCATCAAAGTCATTCTCCATCCAGCTTTGTTCCATTGCTGGCGATGAGCTGTGATCCTTTGGAGGAAAAGAGGCGCTCGGGTTTTTGGAATTTTCAGCTTTCCTGCTCTGGTTTCTCCTCATCTTTGTGCTTTTATCTACCTTTGGTCTTGGTGTTGGTGGTCTACAGATGGGGTTTTGGTGTGGATGTCCTTTTTGTTGATGTTGATCCTATTCCTTTCTGTTTGTTAGTTTTCCTTCTAACAGTCAGGTCCCTCAGCTGCAGGTCTGTTGGAGTTTGCTGGAGGTCCACTCCAGATCTTGTTTGCCTGGGTATCACCAGTGGAGGCTCCAGAACAGTAAATATTGCAGAAAAGCAAATATTGCTGCCTGATCCTTCCTTTGGAGGCTTCATCTCCAAGGGGCATCTGCCTGTATGAGGTGTCAGTCGGACCCTACTGGGAGGTGTCTGCAAGTTAGGCTACATGGAGATCAAGGACCCACTTGAGGAGGCAGTCTGTCTGTTCTCAGAGCTCAAACACTGTGCTGGGAGAACCACTGCTCTCTTCAGAGCTGTCAGACAGGGACGTTTAAGTCTGCAGAAGTTGTCTGCTGCCTTTTGTTCAGCTATGCCCTGCCCGCAGAGGTGGAGACTACAGAGGCAATAGGCCTTGCTGAACTGCGGCGGACTCTGCCCAGTTCAAGCTTCCCCAGCTGCTTTGTTTACTTACTCAAGCCTCAGTAATGGCAGACGTCCCTCCAACTGCCAGGCCTTGCAGGTCGATCTCAGACTGCTGTGCTAGCAGTAAGCAAGGCTCCATGGGCTTGGGATCTGCCGAGCCAGGTGTGGGATATAATCTCCTGGTGTGCCATTTGCTAATATTTGGGTGGGAGTATTTAGGTGGGAGTGTCCCGTTTTTCCAGGTGCCGTCTGTCACGGCTTCCCTTGGCTAGGAAAGGGAAATCCCCCGATCCCTTGCACTTCCCGGGTGAGGCAATGCCCTGCCCTGCTTCAGCTGGCCCTCTGTGGGCTGCACCCACTGTCCAATTAGTCCCAATGAGATGAACCAGCTACCTGAGTTGGAAATGCAGAAATCACCCGTCATCTGCTTTGATCACGCCGGGAGCTGCAGACCAGAGCTGTTCCTATTTGGCCATCTTGGATCCGGAATCCTGGTCTTTATTTTTTCGACTACACCTGGGTGGGACCAGTTAGAAGCATTATACCTTCTTGACTGCAAATCTCCTTCTTACCCAAGGATAACAGGTAAACTGTCCCATTGCCCGTAGATGGCTCGTCAGTCCTTGATCCATGTTTGGATGGTGGAACCCTTTCTAACCTGGCTCCAGAGTTCCATACCCCTAGTGGAGACACTACCAACATGATGCAGCTCACAAAGAATGTTCTGAATATATGCAGTAATGTCAAATGAGTTAGCTACAGAAGATCTCCTTGTAGTAACCAGAAGCTTTTGTCAACAGTGGAGATGGGGAGCATTCATTTGTACCATTTTGGACAAGGACAGATATTTGGATGATGGTAGCATCATTTTTTATCATGATGTGGGCTTGGCTTATGATACAAAGGATACTAAAGGAGACCTTTCAACTCACAGCCTATACTTTCTCTGCTGCTTCTTATGTTTAATAGAATAATCTCCTCTCCTGCATCTCTCGAGACCCTTGCTCACTCTTATTCGGCCACACTGGCCTTTTTGCTGTTCCTTGTACACAGCATGCTTAACTGCAAGTCTTTGCCCAAATGTCATTTTCTCTATGTAGTTAACTGTATCAGTCAGAGTTCTACCAGAGAAACAGAGCCAGTAGGATACTTAATATTAAGAGACTTATTGCAAGGAATTGGCTTATGTGATTGTGGTGATTGGCTAGTTGTGTCCAAAATTCACAGGGCAGGTTGGCAGACTGGAAACTCTTGGGAAGAGCTGTGCTGAAGTTCACAAGCAAATTCTTTCTTCCTTAGGAAAACTCAGTTCTGCTTTTAACGCCTTTTGACTGACTGGATGAGGCTCAGTCAGATTACAGAGGATTATATCTTTTCCTGAAAGTTGACTGATTGTAGATATTAATCACATCTACATAATACTTTTACAGCAACACTTAGTTTAGTGTTGGCTTAAATACCTGAGTGCCACGGCCTAGCCAAGTTGATACATAGAACTATTACAGTTCACCTCTTGTCAACTTGATACCTATACCCATTTTTATAATCCATATTTAATCTCTAAATAAGTCAATAAGAAAATCATACTTCCACCTAACATGATACAATTACTCTATGTACAGTGGAAAATATGCCAGCCTTTTCCCCAAAAGAGGATGCAAAGTCATTGGTGATGTTCATTTTTCTTCTTCCTATCCTGTAATTCAAATACTGTGATATAAAATTAACTATTATTAATATATTTATGTTATATAAGAGGATAAGAAAAGGATGAAAATAATAGTATTTTATATATATAAATTTATACCAAATTAAGGAAAAATTACAACTCCTAGTCCTCTTTTTAATCTGATCTATGTTTTCTTCCACTTGATATCTTCTAATGTAATATACAGTTTACTTATTGTGTTTATTCAGTGATAAATCTCAAGCACTTAGAAAGGTGTTTTGCACATAGTAGGTACTCAGTATTAAGGTTTTTTTTTTTTTTTTTAATTGGTGGAATGAATGAAAGAAAGGAAACAATGTTAATGAGTTTTAGTCTACCGGTCTGGCATAAGCGGTTGCTCATTGATTGCCAATATAAGGCAAACATCTGGGTCTCATCTCAGCGGCTAGTATGTTTTAGTTCACCTGGCTAGAGGTTTACTGATTTTTATTGATCTTTTCAAAGAATGAGCTTTTGGTTTTGTTGATTTTTTCTATCGAATTTTTGCTTTCAATTTCATTGCTTTCTGCTCCAATTTTTGTTCTTTTGTTCTGCTTACTTTGAATTTAATTTGCTTTAATTTTTTAGTTTCCTAAAGCAGAAGAAGCTTATTGATTTTTGATTTTTTTCTTTTCTAGTATATGCATTTAATGCCAAAAATTTCCCTCTAAACACTGCTTTTGCTGCATGCCACGAATTTTAATTTGTATTCTCTTTTTCATTTGGTTAAAATATATTTTATTTTCTCTTGAGATATATTCTTTGGCCTATGTATTATTTAGAAGTGTGTTGTTCAGTCTCCAAGTATTTTTGGATTTTCTAGCTGTTTTCTCTAACTGATTTCTAGTTTAATTCCACTGTGGCCTGAGAGCAAACATTGTATGATTTCTATTTTTGTTAAGGTGTGTTACATGGCCCAGAATGTGGCCTGTCTTAGTGAATGTTCCATGTGACCTTGAGAAAATGTGATTTCTGCTATTGTTGGACAAAGTAGTCTATACATGTTCATTATATCCAGTTGATTGATGGTGTTATTGAGTTCAACTATATCCTTACTGATATTCTGCCTGCTAAATCTGTCCATATCTGATAGAGAGGCATTGAAGTCTTCAACTACAATAACGAATTCATCTATTTTTCCTTGCAGTTGTATCAATTTTTTCCTGACATTTTTTGATGCTCTATTGTTAGATGTGCAGATGTTAAAGATTATGTCTTTTTTGAGAATCGACTCTTTTATCATTATAATGCCCCTCTCTGTCTCTGATAACTTTTCTTGCTTTGAAGTCTGCTCTGTCCAAAATTAATACAGCTACTCCTGCTTTCCTTTGATTACTGTTAGCATGATATATCTTTCTCCATCTCTTTACTTTTTAATCAATATGTGTCTTTATATTTAAAGTGACTTTCTGTAGACGACATATAGTTGGGTCTTGTTTTTTCATCCAGTCTGACAGTCTGTGTCTTTTGTATATTTAGACCACTGAAGTTTAAAGTGATTATTGATATAGTTGGATTAATATCTCTGGTATTTGTTGCTTTTTTCTATTCATTGCCTTTTTCTTCTTATTTTGTCTTCCATTCTTTTTCTGCCTTTTTTGGTTTTAATTGAGCATTTTATGTGATTCAACTTTTTCTCCTTCCTTAGCAGCAATCAAAATGCAAATAAATTTTTTTCAGTGGTTGCCCTAGAGTTTGCAAAATACAATTACAAATAATCCAAGCCCCTTTCAAATAATACTATACTAAGTACCTTATAATAGGAAGATGTTCCTAATTCCTCTCATTCCTTGTATCGTTGCTTTAACTCATTTCACGTATACATAAACACAAACACACATATACATGCATAATTGAATACATGTTGTTATTTTTCATTGAACTGTCATCTGTTAGATTAGTTAAAAATAAGTAAAATAAAAATTTCATTTTACCTTCACTTATTCCCTCTCTGATGCTCTTTCTTTCTTGATGTACCTCTGAGTGTCTGATCTATATCATTCTCATTCTCTCTGAAGGACTTCTTTTGACATTTCTTGCAAGGCAGGTCTACTGGCAACAAATTCACTCCATTTTTGTCTGAGAAAATCTTTTTTTCCTTTTTTTTTTTTTTTTTGGAGATGGATTCTCCCTCTGCTGCCCAGGCTGGAGTGCAGTAGCATGATCTTGGCTCACTGCAATTTCCACCTCCCAGGTTCAAGGGATTCTCCTGCCTTGGCCTCCTCAGTAGCTGGGATTATAGGTGCGTGCCACCATGCCCGGCTAATTTTTGTAATTTTAGTAGAGATGGGGTTTTACCATGTTGACCAGGCTGGTCTTGAACTCCTGACCTCAGGTGATCCTCCCACCTCGGCCTCCCAAAGTACTGGGATTACAGGCGTGAGCCACTGTGCCTGGCCTTTTCCTTCACTTTTGAAGGATAATTTCACAGGGCCCAAAATTACAGGTTGGTGGGTTTTTTTTTCCTTCCAACTCTTTAAATACCTCACTCCACTTATCTTCTTGCTTGCATGGTTTCTGAGAAGTTGGATGTACAGCTGACCCTCGAATAACATGGGTTTGAACTGTGTGAGTCCACTAATATGTGGATTGTTTTTCAATAAGTATACTGAAAATTTTTTGGAGATTTACAGTGACTTGAAAAACATGCAGACCAACTGCATAGCCTAGAAATATTGAAAAAATTAGGTATGTCATGAATGCATAAAATATACGTAGATACTAGTCTATTTTATTATTACCATAAAATATAAACAAATCTATTATAAAAAGTTAAAATTTATAAAAACGTTTGCACACAGAACATGTACAGATGTAAAGGTGCAGTATTAAATCATAACTGCGTAACATTAACTGAAGTATATGCTTTACTACTGTAATAATTTTCTAGCCACTTCCTGTTGTTCTTGCTGTGAACTCAAGTGTTATGAGTATACACTTAAGTGTTGTGATGCTAATCCTCTCCTCCTGAACAGTTCTTCTCTCTAGTAAATTTTATATAGCAGTAAAAAGTGATCTCTCAAGATTCTCACCATGAATCTCCAGCATATTTTTTTTATCGTGTTTAGTAGAATACCATAAACCTTGATAACACTAGGGGACCCATACAAAGTGGCACTAGTTACAAGAAAAAGTTGGATGGCTTCACATGTATCATGGATTGCGGTCTGCAGCTGCGGTTGCCTGCCATTTCAGACAGACTATTCATATTGGAAACAGATGATATAAATTTATGGTATTGATAAATAAAGTACATTACTGTGAATGTATTTTCCTTCCTTATGATTTTGTTAGTAACATTTTATTTTCTGTAGCTTTGTTGTAAGAATACAGTATGTAATACAAAATAACATACAAAAGATATGTTAATTGACTTTATATTATTGGTAAGGTTTCTCGTCAATAGTAGGCTATTAGTAAATTTTTGGAGTCAAAAGTTATATGTAGATTTGACTGTGTGGGGGCATCGGTGTCCCTAACTCCTGCATTGTTCAAAAGCCAACTGTAGTTCTTATCCTTTCCTTCTTTTTTAGGCTAGGTGATTTTTTTTTCCCGATTTTTTTTTTTTTTTTTTTGAGATGGAGTCTCGCTCTGTCTCCCAGGCTGGAGTACAATTGCATGATCTTGGCTCACTGCAACCTCCACCTCCTGGGTTCAAGCGATTCTCCTGTCTCAGCCTTCTGTAGCTGGGATTACAGGCACCCGTCACCGTGCCTGGCTAATTTTTGTATTTTTAGTAGAGACGGGGTTTTGCCATGTTGGCCAGGCTGGTCTCCAACTCCTGACCTGAAGTGATCTGTCTGCCTTGGCCTCCCAAAGTGCTGAGATTACAGATGTGAGCCACCACACCTGGCCTCCCCTCTGAGTTTTTAAAGGAATTTTTTGGTTATCTTAGATATTCTGCAGTTTGAATATGACATGACTGGATTTGTTTGCTTTTGTGTGTGTGTGTGTGTGTGTGTTTTCTAAGTCAGAGTCTTGCTCTGTCGCCCAGGCTGGAGTGCAGTGGCGCCATCTTGGCTCACTGCAAGCTCCGCCTTCCGGGTTCACGCCATTCTCCTGCCTCAGCCTCCTGAATAGCTGGGACTACAGGCGCCCGCCACTATACCCGGCTTATTTTTTGTATTTTTAGTAGAGACGGGGTTTCACCGTGTTAGCCAGGATGGTCTCAATCTCCCGACCTCGTGATCCGCCTGCCTCGGCCTCCCAAAGTGCTGGGATTACAAATGTGAGCCACCGCGCCCGGCTGTTTTTGTGGTATTTATCTGAGTTGTTTTCTGCACTTCTGTGATCTGAGGTTTGGTGGGTGACATTAATTTGGGAAAATTCTCAGTGATTATTGCTTTGAATATTTCTTCTGTTCCTGTCTTAGTTTTCCTTCTGGTATTCTCATTATGTGTATGTTATACCTTTTGTAGTTGTCCCACAATTCTTGAATATTGTGTTCTCTGAAATGTTTTAGAGAACATTTTATCATATTCTCTAAAATAGCCGATTTTATCACTTACTACCATAAAATATAAACAGATCCATTATAAAAAGTTAAAATTTATCAAAACTTATACACATAAGCACAGGACACTTACAGATGTAAAGATGCAATATTAAATCATAACTGCATAACATTAACTGTTGTATACACTGTAATACTGTAATAATTTTGTAGCCACACATTTTTTTTCCAGTCTTTTTTTGTTCTCTTTGCTTTTCAGTTTTGGAGGTCTCTAATGACATGTCCTCAAGCATAGGGATTCTTTCCTCAGCTGTGTTCAGTTTACTAATGAATCCATCAAAGACATTCTTTATTTCAATTACAGTTTTTCTTATCTCCAGCATTTTGTTTTTGTTCTTACTTAGAATTCTCATCTCTCTGCTTACATTGCCTATCTGTTCTTGCATATTGTCCACTTTTATCTATTAGAGCCCTTAAAAAATTAATCGTAGTTGTTTTAAATTCCCAGTCTGATAATTCCAACATCCCTGCCATACCTGGGTCTGGTTCTGATGCTTACTCTGTCTCTTCAAACTGTGTTTTTGCCTTTCAATATGCCTTGTGACTTTTTGTCGAAAGTCAGCTGTCATGTGCTAGGTAAATAGGCCATTTAGTAATGTGATGGTAGGGCGGGGGGTGGGGGAGGAATGTTCTATAGTTCCGTGATTAGGTCTCAGTTTTTAGTGAGTCTGTGCCCCTGGGCTATGAATTTCACAAGTTCTTTTCATTCCTCCCCTCACCCCTTGGCAGGGACAGGGTGGCTAGAGCTGGCTGGAGATGGGTATTTCCTTTCCTCCAATCAATTAGTTAGGCTCTGGCTAAATAGTTTCTCCTGAGGTCAGGCCTTGTTAAGAACAGAATGCTCTGGTGTATTTAAAAATGGTTCCCTTTCTCCTCCGGCTTCCAGAACCACAAGGGGATTTTTCTTCCGTCTTTACTGTGAGAACCTGGATAGTTCCTGGAGGTAAAATTCACAGAGTGTAAGGGACTTCCTATGAATGGGTCCTTCTTGGAGTTTTTAATGTTCAGACTTGTCCACACAGCCTACAGCAATTTTTCAGTTACAGTTTAGATTTTCCTACCCAGCACTGGTTCCTGTGGAGGTTTCTGTTCATGCCTGTCTGCTCTGGCCAGTTGTGATTCTCTGTATTCACCAGTCTGCCTTTCCAGCTTTGGAGGTATCATTTTGCCCTGTGCACTCACTTCTCTGATGGATCTAAGAAGAGTTGTTGCCAGGCGCAGTGGCTCACGCCTGTAATCCCTGCACTTTGTGATGCCGAGGCGGGTGGATCACAAGGTCAGGGGTTTGAGATCAGCCTGGCCAATATGGTGAAACCCCGTCTCTACTAAAAATACAAAAATTAGCGGGGCATAGTGGCGTGTGCCTGTAGTCCTAGCTGCTCAGGAGGCTGAGGCAGAAGAATCACTTGAACCCGGGAGGCGGAGGTTGCAGTGAGCCAAGATTGTGCCACTGCACTCTAGCCTGGGCGACAGAGCGAGACTCTGTCTCAAAAAAAAAAAAAAAAGTTGATTTTTCAGATTGTTCAGCTTTTTACTTTGTTATTAGGAGAGAGTGATGGCTTCTAAGGCATTTACATTATGTGTTGGAAATTGGAAGTTGGTAGGAAGTTCTAAACAGAAAAATGTGTTCTCCATCCATAGCTCATAGCTGATATTTTGTCCTGTTTTCTCATTGATCAAATGGAGACTGAATAAGAGTATGGAGACCTCAGTAAAACCTCTCCCACCGCTAGGAAAAAATTGACACAAAGCACAGGTGGATTGAGAATAGCAATTTTGCATTTAAATTGATTGCACATGTTGTTTTCAAAGCCCGTTTATCTCCCTGTTAGGCTGTTCGTCTTTCCTGAGCTAAGGCAATCTGGCCTTAGTTCTTACTGTAGAACTCGTATCTCCTTTCTGGACTGATTCAAGAAAAGAAGGAAGCAAGTACTGTGTACCACATTCTGTGCTTCTTGTCTCCTATAATCCTCTAAACCTGGAGCGGTTTTACAGAGGAGGAAACAGAGGCATAGGGTAGTTCACTGACTTGTTCGAGGTCACCTGGCGGTAAGTGGTGGACTCTGGAATGAGAACCAGGTTTACCTGACTCTGAACCTAGAGTGTTTTTCATTTGGGGCAATTCCTTCTGGACATTGTTTCTTCTTCCTAGTCCTCTGCTACTGCATATATGAGGGCGACCAGGCTTTCTGGCTTTAGACTGGGTAGGGGATGCTGAAATCTCCCCCTTCTCAGCAAAGGAAACCCAGTTAATCTCTGATCTTAAAAATACCTTATGTCAGTGCTTAAGTTAGGCTGGAGGACCTTTGTCACAGGTTGGATTCTCTGAGATGCAGACACGGAGCTAACACCTGTGAAAACAGGAAGCGGCACGGGGCAGGGGTAGTTATCAGGCAACAGTGCAGATCCACAGAGGCTCTACCAGCCTGACAGGAAGGCCACCAGCAAAGATTGCCAGCTAGAGAAGTCCCATATAGGGCAAAAATGACCAGGCCCTTATTCCACCTTCTTGCTTTGTCATGGGTGGGTGCTCATTGGAAGCTCAGCTTTCTGTCCCTTAGGAACCAGCAGCTGGAGGCTGTCAGCTAACTGCAGTCCCTGAAGCTGGGCAGAGAATCCTTCTTAAAAGGGGATCTGAGGGATGCACTTCTGAGATTTTTGCTGCTGTAACTCCTGGTGCCCTTATAAGGAGGAAAGTCTCAGTCTGTAAGAGAGAGCAGCAGTCCTGCTCAGCAGGATTTGCTGTGTGGCTTCCATGCAGGAGTGACTCTGCTGGTTTTGGTCTGCCTGGGATCTCTCCATGGGATTACTGCGGGGAAGATGTAGAAGGGACACCATCTTTCCCCATCACATCATCTCTGAAACCTTCCCCATGGGGAAGCCAGGTCAAGATGTAATCTGAGATATGCAATTGTGATAGCTGGAGCATAGGCACGACCGTGTAGGCCTGTCCTGGGGGGTGGGTATTCCAGCTCAAAGCTCATGATACCATCTCATTATAAGTAGAATTAGATGGTACATCTGGTAAATGCCATATGTAGACTCTGCAGTTTCCCCCTCAGTTACAGGGATAGTGTGCTGAAACAGCATTAAAGGTTACAGCCTATTTGGCAACTTATTTTACCTGTGTGATGTCAGGCAAGTCATTTTCTAAAAGTTTCTGTTTCCTCCTCTTTCTTCTCTTGAAATAGCATAGTAATTTGAAATAAGAATAATGTGTACTCATAGATTTGTGAAGAGTCACAGAGATTCTTAATAGGAACCTTATGGCATATACAGGTTGAGCATCCCTAATGTGAAAATCCAAAACTTTTTGATCACTGGAATGAGGTAGTGACACTTTTGCTTTCTGATGGTTCAGTGTATACAAACTCTGTTTCATGCACAATATTATTAAAAATATTGTATGATATTACCTTTAGGCTATGTATATAAAGTATACATGAAACAAAAATGAATTTTGTGTTTAGACTTGGGTTCCATTCCCAAGATATTGCATGCAAATATTCCCAAATCCAAAAACATCCAGAATTTTTGGTCCCGAGCATTTTGGATAAAGGATACTCAATTTGCAATAAATCTTCAACAAATATTAGTTTAATATTAGATTTTGACGTTTGACTCTTTATATCACTTTGTAGAAGTTTTCTCAATTTTCAGAAATCAGGTTTTAAAAATCAGATTTTAAAACTAAAGATGTATGTAAAGTAAAACATGAAATACCCATTGTTTCTTGGAAGTAGCCATTTTTTAAAGTTTATGTGTTTTATTATAAGCATTTGTATACTTTTTCCACATTAAAAAATTTTTTTTTTAAGACAAGAGCTCACTCTGCTGCCCAGGCTAGAGCTCAGTGGTATGGTCATGACTCACTGGAGCCTCGACCTCCCAGACTCAAGAGATCCTCTCACCTCAGCCTCCCAAGTAGGTGGGGACTACAGGTGCATGCCACCATGCCTAATTTTTCCATTTTTTTTGTAGAGATGGGAGTCTCACTGTATTGTCCAGGCTGGTCTCAAACTCCTGGGCTCAAGCAATCTTCCTACCTCAGCCTCCTAAAGTTCTGGGAATACAAGTGTGAGCCACTGTACCTGGCCTTAAAAACTTTTTTAATTGATAAAAATTGTATATATTTATTATGTATAACATGTTGTCTTGAAATATATATACATTGTAGAATGGCTAAATCAAACTAACATATGTATCACCTCACATACTTATATTTTTGTGTGTGGTGAGAACATTTAAAATCTACTCTCAGCAATTTTTAAGGATACAATACTTTGTTATTAACTATAGTCATCATGTTATACAATAAATCTCTTGCACTTATTCTTCCTATCTAAATGAAATTTTGCATCCTTTGACCAACATCTTCCTCAGCCTTCCCTCTTTCTCCCAGGCCCTGGTAACCACCATTCTACTCTCTACTTCTATTCAATTTTTTTAGGTTCCACATACAGGTGAGATCATGTGATATTTGTCTTTCTGGGCTTGACTTATTTCACTTAACACAATGTCCTCCAGTTCCATTTATGTTGTTGTAAATGACAGGATTTCATTCTTTTTTATGGCTGAATATTCCATTGTAGTATATGTGCCACATGTTGTTTATCTGTTCATCTGTTGTTGGACACTTAGGTTGATTCCATATCTTGGTTATTTTGAATAATGTTGCAATAGACATAGGAGTATAGATATTTCTTTGACATATTGATTTCATTTCCTTTGACGATATACCCTGTAGTGAGATTGGTGAATCATATGGTCATTCTATTTTAAATATTTTGAGGAACCTCTGTACTGTTTTTTCATAAGGGCTGTAGTAATTTACACTCCCACCAACAGTGTGCAAGGGCTTCATTTTCTCCATGTCTTCTCCAATGCTTATCTTTAATCTTTTTGATAATAGTCATTTTAACAGATGTGAGGTGGTATCTCATTGTGATTTAAATTTGCATTTCTCTGATGATTGGTGATTTTGAGCATTTTTTTCATATACCTGTTGTCCATTTGTATGTCTTCTTTTGAGAAATGTTTATTCAGATCCCTTGCCTTTTTAAAAATTAGGTTTTTTGTTGTCTTACTATTCAGTTTTTTGAGTGCCTTATTTATTTTGGATATTAACTCCTTATCAGATTTATGATTTGCAAATATGATCTTCCATTCTGTAGGTTGTTGCTTCACTTTGCTGATTGTTTCCTTGGCTATGCAGAAGGCTTTTAGCTTGATATAATTGTATATACTTATACATTAAAAAAAAAAAGTCATACTATATTATTTTAAAATTCGCTTAATTTTTTTTTTTTTTTTTTTTTTGAGGTGGAATCTTGCTTTGTTGCCCAGTCTGGAGTGCAGTAGCACAATCTTGGCTCACTGCAAGCTCCGCCTCATGGGTTCACGCCAGTCTCCTGACTCAGCCTCCCGAGTAGCTGGGACTACAGGTGCCCACCACCACGCCCGGCAATTTTTTTGTATTTTTTAGTAGAGATGGGGTTTCACTGTATTAGCTAGGATGATCTCGATCTCCTGACCTCACGATCCACCACCTCGGCCTCCCAAAGTGCTGGGATTGCAGGCGTGAGCCACCGCGCCCGGCCAATTCACTTGATTTTTTTAACCCACTCATCAATATAATAGGTATATTTTCCTAAGAGCATTTGTCTCCTTCATTCTTTTTAATGGTTGCATTATATTCCATTGCATTACCATATCCAAACCTATTCAGCTGTCCCCTGTTGATAGATATTTGGATTGTTACCAATCTTTGGTAATTACAGATAATGCTTCAGTGAACTTCCTTGTATGCATATTTTTAGTTTTAATTCAGAAACTTTTTCTTCAGAGTAGTATAATTTAACAAATATCCACTTAAAATGTTTTATTTTTAATTATTATGGGTACATAATAGATTTACATATTTATGGGATACATGTGATATTTTGATACAAGCATACAATGTGTAATGATCAGATAAGGGTAATTGGGGTATCTATCACCTCAAGCATTTATCATTTCTTTATGTTAAAAATTCTATTTTTCAGTTATTTTGAAATATGTAGTAGATCTATTCTTCCCATCTGTGATTTTTTTACCCATTAACCATCTCTCTTTTTTTTTTTTCTTCCGAGATGGAGTCTTGGTCTGTCACCCAGGCTGGAGCGCAGTGGCGTGATCTTGGCTCAATGCAACCTCTGCCTCCTAGGTTCAAGGGATTCCCCTGCCTCAGCCTCCTGAGTAGCCAGAACTACAGGCATGCGCCACTACACCAGGCTAATTTTTGTATTTTTAGTAGAGAAGGGTTTTCATTATGTTGGCCAGGGTGGTCTTGAACTCCTGACTTCAAGTGATCTGCTCACCTTGGCCTCTCAAAGTGCTAGGATTACAGGTGTGAGCCACTGCACTGGGCGGAACCATCTCTTCTTTATCGCCCCCTTCCTCTTTATCTCTCCCTCCACTACCATCTCCTCTTTAGCCATTATATACCCCCACCTCTACTACCAAATCCTCTTTATCCGTTAACCATCTCCTCTTTATTCCACCCAGCCTGCCACCACCACTATCATTCCTAGACTATGGTAACTGTAATTCTACCCTATCTTCACGAGTTTAATTATTTTTTTGGGCCCCCACATGATTAACAACATGAGATGAGATCTTTATCTTTCTGCACTTGACTTATTTCACTTAATAGCCTCCACTTCCATCCATGTTGTTGCAAAGGACAGGATTTCATTCTTTTTTATGGTTGAATAATATTCCATTGTGTATGTGTACCACATTTTGTTTACCCATTCATCCATTGATGCACACTTAGGTTGATTCCATATGCTGGCTATTGTGAATAGTGCTGCAATAAATATGGAAGTGCAGGTATCTCTTTGATATACTGATTTATTTCTTTTGGGAATATACCTAGCAGGTGGGATTGCTGGATCGTATGGTAGCTCGATTTTTAGTTTTTTGAGGAATCTCCAAATTGTTCTGCACAGAAGTTGTACTAATTTACATTTCTAACAAGAGTTTATGAGGATTCCCTTTCCTCCACATCCTCACCAGCATTTGTTATTGCTTGTCCTTTGGATCAAAGCCATTTTAATTGGGGTTACATGATATCTCATTGTAATTTTGATTTGCATTTCTCTGATCAGTGATGTTTAGCACCTTTCATGTACCTCTTTGCCATTTGTATGTCGTCTTTTGAGAAATGTCTATTTAGATCTTTTGCCCATTTTAAATGAGATTATTAGCTTTTAACTTATAGAGTTGTTTGAGTTCCTTATATTACTATGGTTATTAATCCCTTGTCAGATGGATAGTTTGCAAATATTTTCTCCTATTCTGTAGATTTCTTTGTTGATTGTTTCCTTTGCCATGCAGAAGATTTTTAACTTGATATGATGCTATTTGTCCATTTTTGCTTTGGTTGCCTGTACTTGTGTGGTATTACTCAAGAAATCTTTGCCCAGTCCAATGTATTGGAGAGTTTCCCCAATGTTTCTTTTAGTGGTTTCATAGTTAGGTATTAGATTTAAGTTTTTAATCCATTTTGATTTGATTTTTATGTTGGGTGCAAGATAGGGGTCTAATTTCATCCTCCTGCATATGGATAATCCAGTTTTCCCGGCACCATTTGTTGAAGAGACTGTTCTTTCCCCAATGTATGTTTTTCACACGTTTGTCAAAAATGAGTTCACTCTAGAAGTGTGGATTTATTTCTGGGCTCTCCATTCTATTCAATTAGTCTATGTGTCTGTTTTTATGTGAGTACCATGCTATTTTGGTTATTACAGCTCTGTAGTATAATTTGAAGTCAGCTAATGTGATTCTTCTAGTTCTGTTCTTTTTGCTCAGAATAGCTTTGGCTATTCTGGGTCTTCTGTTGCTTCATATAAATTTTAGGATTAATTTTTGTATTTCTGTGAAGCATGACATTAGTATTTTAATAGGGATTGCATTGAATTTGTAGATTGCTTTGGGTAGTTGGATATTGTAATAATATTGATTCTTCTAATTCATGAACATGGAATACTTTTCCGTTTTTTGGGTGTCCTCTTCTATTTCTTGCCTCAATGTTTGGTAGCTTTCATTGTAGAGAAATTTCACTTGTTTGGATAAATTAATTCCCAGGTATTTTATTTGTAGCTATTGCAAATGGAATCGCTTTCTTGATTTCTTTTTCAGATTGTTTGCTCTTGGTATATAAAATGCTACTGGTTTTTTTGTATGTTGATTTTGTATCCTGCAACTTTACTGAATTTGTTTATCTGTTCTAATACTTTTTTTAATGGAGTCTTTAGTTTTTTCCAAATTTAAGATTATGTCATCTGCAAACAATGACTTCTTTCTTTTCAATTTGGATGTCTTTTATTTCTTTTGCTCTGGCGAGGATTGAATCTGATTGCTCTAGTTAGGACTTCCAGTACTATGTTGAATAACAGTGGTGAAAATGAGCATCCTTGTCTCATTCCAGATTTTAGAAGAAAGGCTTTCAGTTTTTCCCCATTCGGTATTATACTAGCTGTGGGTCTGTTTTATATGGCTTTTATTGTGTTGATGTATGTTCCTTCTCTGTCTAGTTTCTTGAGGTGTTTATTTTTAATCATGAAGCATATTGAATTTTATCAAATGTTTTTAAGGTGCCAGTTGAAATGATTGTATGATTTTTGTCCTTCATTCTGTTGATATGATGCAGCACACTGATAAATTTGCATAATTTGTTGAAACCCTTGCATCCCTGGCATAAATCTCTCTTGGTCATGTTGAATGACCTTTTTAATGTGTTATTGAATTCAGTTTGCTAGTATTTTTTTGAGGATTTTTGCATCAGTGTTCATTAGGGATACTGGCCTGTAGTTGTCTTTCTTTGATGTATCTTTGTCTGATTTTGGTATCAGGGTAATACTGTCCTTGTAGAATGAGTTTGGAAGTATTTCCTTCACCTCTTTTTTTGGAATAGTTTGAGTAGCATTGGGTGTTAGTTCTTCTTTATGTTTGGTAAAATTCAGTGTGAAGCCATGGAATCCCAGGCTTTTCTTTGCTGGGAGACTTTTTTATTATGGCTTTGATCTCATTACTTGTAACTGGTCTGTTCAGGTTTTGGATTACTTCATGGCTCAATCTTGGTAGGTTGTATATGTCTAGGAATTTACCCATTTCTTCTAGGTTTTCCAATTTATTGGCATATAATTACTCATAGTAGCTTCTAATGATCCTTTCTATTTCAGCAATATCCGTTGTAATGTCTCCTTTTACATCTGATTTTGAGTCTTCTTTCTTTTTTCTAGTCTAAAGTTTTGTTGATTTTTTTTCTTTTCAAAAAACCAGCTTTTATTTCATTTCTCTTTTATATTGTTTTTCCTGTTTCAATTTCATTTATTTCTATTCCGATCTTTATTATTTCTTCTACTAATTTTAGGCTTGGTTTGCTCTTGCTTTTTTATTTAAGATGCATCATCAGGTTATTTATTTGAAGTTTCTCTGTTCTTTTGATGTGGCATTTATTGGTATAAACTTTTCTCTTAGTAGTGCTTTTGCTATATCCCATAGGTTTTGGTATGTTATGTTTCCATTTTCATTTGTTTCAAGAATTTTTTCAATATTCTTCTTAATTTCTTCATTGACCCACTGGTCATTTAGGAGCATATTTTTAAATTTCCATGTGTTTGTATAGTTTCCAAAATTCCTCTTGTTATTGATTTCTAGTTTTATTCTCTTGTGGTCAGAGAAGATACTTGATATAATTTAAATTTTTTGAACATTTTAAGACTTGATTTGTGGTCTACTTTGTGGTCTCTCCTTAAGAATTATTCATGTTCTGAGGAGAAGAATGTGTATTTTGCAGGTGTTGGATGAAATGTTTTGTAAACATTTGTTAGATCTGTTTGGTCTGTAGTGTAGATTAAATCCCATGTTTCTTTATTTTCTGTCCAGATGATCTGTCCAGTGCTGAAAGTGAGGTGTAGAAGTCTTTAGCTATTATTGTATTGGGAATCTCTCTCTCTCTCTCTCTCTCTCACTTTTTTTTTTTTTTTTTGAGATGGAGTCTCGCTCTGTCACCCAGCCTGGAGTGCAGTGGCGCGATCTCGGCTCACTGCAAGCTCCACCTCCCGGGTTCACGCCATTCTCCTGCCTCAGCCTCCCGAGTAGCTGGGACTACAGGAGCCCACCACCATGCCTGGCTAATTTTTTATATTTTTTTAGTACAGACATAGTTTCACCGTGTTAGCCAGGTTGGTCTTGATCTCCTGACCTCATGATCCACCCACCTCGGCCTCCCAAAGTGCTGGGATTACAGGCATGAGCCACCGTGCCCAGCCCCGGGAATCTCTCTCTCTCTTTAGCACTAATAATATTTGCTTTACATATATGGGTGCACTACTGTTGGGTGCATATGTATTTACAATTGTTATATCCTCTGGCTAAATTGACTCTTATCATTTGACTCATTTATCATCATTAATGACTTTGTCTTTCTCTCTCTCTCTTTTTTTTTTTTTTTTTTTTTTTGAGATGGAGTCTCGCTCTGTTGCCCAGGCTGGAGTACAGTGGCGTGATCTCAGCTCACTGCAACCTCCACCTCCCAGGTTCAAATGATTCTCCTGCCTCAGCCTCCTGAGTAGCTGGGACTACAGGCACATGCCACCATACCCAGCTAGTTTTTTGTATTTTCAGTAGAGACAGGTTTTCACCGTGTTAGCCAGGATGGTCTTGAACTCCTGACCTCATGATCCACCCACCTCAGCCTCCCAAAGTGCTGGGATTACAGGCGTGAGCCACTGCACCTGGCTGACTTTTTCTCTTTTTATAGTTTTTGCCTTGAAATCTATTTAGTCTGATATAAGTATAGCTGCTATTCCTGTTGTTTTTTTAGTTTCCATTTGCATGGACTATCTTTTTCTATCCCTTTATTTTAAGTCTGTGTGTGTCCTTCTAGGTGAAGCATGTTTCTTGTAGGCAACAGATCTTTGAGTCGTGTTTATTTTTAATCCATTTAGTTACTCTGTGACTTTTGATTGGAGAGTTTAGTCCATTTACATTCAATGTTATTATTGGTAAGTAAGGACTTCTGCCATTTTGTTGTTTTTCTGGTTGTTTTGTGGTCTTCCTTCTTTCATTTCTTTCTGTCTTTTCATGAGGGTGATTTTCTCAGGTGGTGGGTTTTATTTTCTTGCCTTTTTTTTTTGTGGATGTGTTGTATGTTTTTTGATTAGAAGTTACCATGAGGCTTGTGAATAATATCAGCCATTATTTTAAGTTGATGACAACTTAATGTTGATTGCATAAACAATCAAGAAAACAGAAAACTGATAAAAAAGTCTGCACTTTAACTTCATCCCCTGCTTTTAAACTTTTTGTTGTTTCTATTTATTTTATTGTACTGTCTTAAAAAATATAGCTACCATTTTTTATTGGTTCAACTTTTAGTCTTTCTACTCAAGATATTAGTTTATACACCACAATTACAGTTATAATATACTGTGCTTTTCTGTGTACTTACTATTACCAGTGAGTTTTGTACCTTCAGATAATTTCTTTTTGCTCATTAATATCCTTTTCTTTCAGACTGAAGGACTCTCTTTAGTGTTTCTTGTAGGACAGTCCTGGTGTTGATGACATTCTTCAGCTTTTGTTTGTCTGGGAAAATCTTTATTTTTTCTTCATGTTTGAAGAATATTTTTGTTAGATATACTATCATAGGGTAAGAAATTTTTTTCTTCTGTATTTTAAGTATGTTGTGACAGTCTCCCCTGGCCTATAAGGATTCCACTGAGAAGTCTGCTGCCAGATGTATTGGAGCTCCTTTGTGTGTTGTTTCTTTTCTGTTGCTGCTTTTAGGATCCTTTCTTTATCCTTGACTTTTGGGAGTTTGATTATTAAATTTCTCGAGGTAGTTTTATTTGGGTTGCTTGGTGTTCTGTAACTTTCCTGTACTTGAATATTAATATCTTTCTCTTGATTTGGAAAGTTCTCTGTTACAATCCCTTTAATAAACTTTTTTTTTTCTGATCTGTTGTCCCATCTCCTCTTTAAGGCCAATAACTTTTGAGACTATTTTCTAGTTCGTGTCTGTCTCTCTCTCTCTCTCTCCTTCTTTCTTTCTGTCTCTCTCTTCTTTGTTTTCTGTTTTTTTCTTCTTTCTTTTTCTCATTTTTTTGGGACAGGGTCTTTCTCTGCCAACCAGGCTAGAGTGCAGTGGCACAATCATGGCTCACTGCAACCTTAACCTCCTGGGCTCGAGCGATCCTCTCACCTCAGCCTCCCAAGTAACTGGAACTACAAGCAAATGCCGTAATACCCAGCTAATTAAAAAAAAAATTTTTTTGTAGAGATGGGGTTTTGCATGTCGCTCAGCTGGTCTCAAACTCCTGGGCTCAAGTGATCTGCCTGCCTTGGCCTCCCAAAGTACTAGGACCACGGGCATGAGCCACTGTGCCTGGCTTTTAATTCCTTTTCCTTTTTGTCTCCTTTGTGTATTTTCAAATAGCCTGTCTTCAAGCTCACTGTTTCTTTCTTTTGCTTGATCAGTTCTACTATTAAGAGACTCTGATGCATTCTTCAGTATGTCAGTTGCATTTTTCAGCTCCAGAAATTCTACTTGATTCTTTTAAATTATTTAATCTATTAAGTTTATCTGATAGAATTCTAAATTCCTTCTCTATGTTATCTTGAATTTTGTTGAGTTTCCTCAGTAGGTATTTTGAATTCTTTCTTTGAAAGGTCACATATCTCTGTCTCTCTGGGATTGGTCACTGGGTGCCTTACTTAGTTTGTTTGGGTGAGGTCATATTTTACTGGATGGTCTCGATACTGGTGGATGTTCGTCAGTTTCTGGGGATTGAAGAGTTTGGTATTGCAGTTTGAACCCATCTTTCTTGGGAGGGCTTTCCATGTATTCAAAGGGAGTTGGGTGTTTTGACTAAGTTTTTGGTTACTGCAGCTATGTCTGCATAAGGGCACACCCCAAGCTGTGGCTCTTGCAGACTCGTAGAGGTACCACCTTGGTGGTCTTGAGTGAACTTCAGAAGAATTCTCTGAATTACTAGGAAGAGATACTTATTCTCTTCCCTTATTTTCTCCCAAACCAATGGAGTGTCTCTTTCTGGGGGCCAAACTACCTGCCCCTTTCAGATGGGTGACACAAGCATCCCTGTGGCCATCACCACTGATACTGTGCTAGGTTAGACCCCAAGCCAGCACAACACTGGGTCCCACCCAAGGCCTACAGTGACCCTCTGCCTGGCTATTGCTTATGTTCACTCAAGGCCCAAGGGCTCTACAATCAGCAAGTGGCAAATCCAGGCAGGCTTGTTTCCTTCTCTTCAGGGCAGTGAGTTTCCCCCATCCTTGGATGGGTCCAGAGATACTGTCCAGGAGCCAGGGCCTGGAATCATGAACCTTAGGTATCTACCTGATACTCTATTCTATTGTAGCTGACCTGGCACCCAAGCTATGAGACAAAGTCCTTCCCACTCTCCCCTTTTCTCAAGGCTTGTAGCCACCACCACCCTAGCCCCCTTGGCAAGTACTGCCTGGCTACTGCCGATGTTCACTCAAGTCCCAAGGGCTCTTTAGTCAACTTATGGTGAATCTGTCCATCCTGAGTTTCTCCTTTAGAGCAGTGGGCTCCCCTCTGGCTCAGGGCAGGTCCAGGGGCCAAAGCCATGACCTGGGATTGGGGATCCCAGGAGGCTTCTTGGCACTCTACCCTACTGTGGCTGAGCTGGTACTCAAACTGTGAGATGAAGTCTCCTTTCCTCTTCCTTCTCCTTTCCTCAAGCAAAAGGAGACTCTCCCCATAGCCACCACAGCTGGATATGTTCTGGGTCACACCTGAAGCCAGCATGGCTCTGACTCTTACCCAAGGCCTGGGGTGAGCACTGCCTGGTTGCCATTCCTGATTATTCAGGGCCCAAGGCTTCTGTAGTCAGCACATAGTGAAGCCCGCAAGGGCTGGGTCTTTTTGTCCAAGGCATCAGGTTCCCTTCTGGCCCATGGTGTGTCTCGAAGTGTTGTCCATGAGCTAGAACCCAGAATGGGGGGACCCCAGAACTCTGCCTGGTGCCCTATCCTACTGTGGCTGAGCTGGTATCCTAGTTGCAAGACAAAGTCCTTTTTACTCTCCCCTCTCCTCAAGCTGAGGAAAGGAGTCTTTCCTGGAGCTGTGAGCTGCGCTGTCTGGGGTTGAGGGAGGAGTGACTCAAGCACTTCCTTGGCCATCCCGACTGGTATCCTACTAGGTCACATTCACCCCACACCCACTATCTTTGAGTCCAGCACAGCACCAGGATTTGCCCAGGAATTATAGTCCTTGTGGTCTAGACTGCCTTTTAAGCTTATTTAGCATCACAGAGGACTTTGGCTTGCAGTGGCATGGCTTGTTGGAACTTAGGTTCTGACCACTGGGATGAATGATTAGCCTCTGGTTAGGGCTGGTCTGAATTCTCCCTCCATGGGTACCAGCTGAGCTCTGTCCCATGTTACTTTCCACCAACAGGGCAGCACTGTGTTCCAATGCAAAGTCCCACAATCACTGTGTTCTTCCTCCCCTAAGTCCCTGGATTCTCTCTCCATGCCAAGTAGCCATTGCTGGGGATAGGGGAGGGATGGTATGGGCAATTTACAGCTGTCTTTTTTACCCTTTTCAGCGCCTTTATATATGACATTAAAACCAAGTACTGTGATTGCTCACTTGATTTTTTTGGCTCTTACGTAGGTGCTTTTTTTTGTGTGGATAGTTGTTCAATTTGGTGTTCTTGTGGAGGGGGTTATCGCTGGAGGCTTCCATTCTACTGTCTTGATGTGCCTTCCAATCTAATCTTTTTATGGTTCTTATTCTTACTGATATATTTGGAATATGTCTGCTATTATTCTGGTATCTAATTTTGTGTTTTGTTTATCTGCTTTATCCCCCTCCATTTCTGCCATCCCTTCCTTTCTCTCTCCTCCCTCTTTCCCTTTTTATCTCCCTCCCTCTTTCCTTAATTTCCACTCAATGTTATTTTTATTTTTTTCTATTGGTTTCAAAGGTATACACTCTATTTTTATTCTTTTATAGATTACATTTATATATTTTTAACAGCATATACTCATTTTGAAGCTAATAACTTTAACTGCTTCTATCACAAAACAAGGACCTCAGTATTTAGAGTATTTTAACTCCAAAGTACTGTCATACATACTGTTATCTAGCATTTTAGTTTTTTCTTATTTTTAACTTCCTTATTAGCCATTATTTTTCTATTCTATAGTTAATACCTAATTTGATTTATCGATATATATTTTACCATTTTGTTTGGTTATCATAGATTTTGTAGTTCACAACTTTTAGTTTCCTTCTTGCTGAAGTATATCCTTGAGTAGCTCTTTCATAGAGTCTGAGAATAATAAATTCTTTTAGTCTTTTCATTTCTACGTATGTCATTATTTATTCCCTCTCTCTGAAATCATAGCTTAACTGAATATTTTAGAATCATATGTTCATTGAGATTTTTGTTTTATTTTATTTATTTTTCCTTTTTGAGATGGAGTCTCGCTTTGCCACTCAGGCTAGAGTGCAGTGACACCATCATGGCTCACTGTAACCTCTGGTTCCCAGGTTCAAGAGATTCTCTTGCCTCAGACTCCTGAGTAGCTGGGATTACAGGTGTGCACCACCACGCCCAGCTAATTTTTTTTTTTGTATTATTTTTAGTAGAGGTGGGGTTTCACCATGTTGGCCAGGCTGGTCTTGAACTCCTGACCTCAGGTGATCTGCCTGCCTTGGCCTCCCAAAGTGCTGGGATTACAGGTGTGAGCCACCATGCCCAGCCAAATGTCTATCTTTTTATTTCTGGAAATTCTATGTAGTTATTTTTCAAATCTTCCTGTTCAAAAATAATGTCTTATTCATGTCTACTAACATTGCTCTTTATTTATTGCTTCAGAATTTAGGCACACATTAAATCGTTTCTCGGTGTTTAATTTCCTCTTGTGGTAAGCTTATCTGCATCTGGAGTTTTTTGGTGGGAGTTCATTGGGTCCCCAGTTGATGAGACATCTGATTGTGGTGGTTAAGTTGAGTTTATCAATGTCACAAATTATGGTTTCGCCTGGTTCAGGCCAACTTTTCTGTAAGAGTTTTAGCCTTGGAGCTGCTGACTATGAAAGCAGTGTAAATTCTGACTCTACCCAGGCATGGCACAGACTTGGGGTTCTGATTTTTTACAGATAACCCTTTTATCTACCCAAAGTTCTAGATAGATGATGAGTTTCCTTTTTATATCTTTGAGATATGGAATAGAGATTTTCTGTTTTGTGTTTCTCCATCAGGGCAGCTCCTTGTCACTCCAGCAAGAGCTTGTGGCCTCCCCTCATGTCTCCTATAGTGCATAACTGGTTCTGATAACCCCTGCTTCTGAGAAACTCTTGGTCTGTTTGGTTTCAGCTCTCATTGGCTGCACTGGTTTGTATTCCTGTTGTGTTTCCATGCGTTTGGTAGAAATGGACAGTTTACTTGCATTTACTTAGTCTACTCTACTGACTGATAACTCTTTAAACACTCATGCTCTTATGAATAGGATAGATTACTAGAAGTGAAAGTAAGGAGGCGGGATGTGAACATTTAAAACTGGGTAGAAAGTGCTGAAGTTGAAAAAACAAGGTTGGGCCAGTTTACACGGCCTATCTAATCACAAGAGCCATTTTCTTTCTTCCCTCACCATTAGCAATACTATTAATTGTTTTACTCAATCTTAAATTTTAACATATAAATAAAAATTTAAAGGAAAATTATCTATTTTCTTATGAACTACACAAAGATTTGGTCTGGTAAATCTAGAGGATGCTTTCCTTATGTGCCTGAGAGTACAGCTTTCAGCTATCCCTCTGTAGGATGTGCATGAGGAGCGAGAGATGGCCATGAGCCAGTCACCTCTACAGGCAGCTGGACAGATACACAGAGAATTAAAGATGTGATAAACTTTACTTATTGAACACATGCACAGTCAGGCTTGCTATACAAATTTTCTGGTGATGAGTGACCTGCGTGCTGCTGTAGTAGAGCTGAGGCCATGCCCAAATCCTTAGTTTCCTGGTCCTAAATCCAGTAGCACTGGTGGAAGCCGCTAGGATTTCCATGAGCAAAAAATGATACCCCTTTTTCTAGAAAGAAGCTCCTTTGTTTGTCAGTCTCTAAAATTGAGATTTCCTGTTCTTCTCTTTAACTTTTTTGGGTGTTGGCTTCATTTGGCTCCTCAGACTAGGGGAAAAGTGATAACGCTGAAATGACTCCTCACTATGTGGATCTGTGGCTTTGGAGAAGAAAGTCACTTTGGCAACAGGAGCTTCTACTGTAAGTACCTGGGTTTTGAGCAATGTTGCCTCTCATAAAGAGTCTTTAAAAATACTCACAATGATCTCAATGTGGGCAATATGGCTGTGACTGTAGGTTGTAAGTGTGCTGTTACTGGAGGTGTTTTGGACAACCACTTCATGGTACGTTGAAAATGAGCTTGGGTAGTGGCTGAACCAGTGCATGGCCTTCCTGTTGCCTTCCAGCCCTAAAGGCTGGCCTGTGCACATGGGGGCCACGGAATTCCATCTGATCAGCTCTCGCTTTTCTGAGGCTGGGATTTTGTGGAAGGGTATTCTCTGCTTTCTCCCTAGGAGGACTGTTTTGTGTATGTATTTATTATGTTTTAATAAACTTTGTTTACTTAAGTCAGGCAGGGGAGAACTCAACTGTTCAATGATGCCAGGGATCAACTCTGCACTTGATTTTGGTGAAAAAGTAATAAATGATTAGCTGAAATCAGGTTTAGGGATTTTCTGCATTTTTTTTTCTTTTTCTTTCTTTAGAGACAGGATGACGTAGTGCAAAGAGAAAGAGATTTGGAGTCAGACTGACCCGAATCCTCCTCCAGAGCTCCACTACATTCCAGCTGTGTGACTTTGTAAAAGTTACTTAGCCTCCCTAATCTTTCCTCATTCTCATGAAATAAGGATAATACTACTTATCCTAAAA
The DNA here is from genome assembly GCF_028885625.2 of Pongo pygmaeus. Taxonomy (NCBI): domain Eukaryota; kingdom Metazoa; phylum Chordata; class Mammalia; order Primates; family Hominidae; genus Pongo; species Pongo pygmaeus. Next base: position 38,373,094 of record NC_072373.2, read on the forward strand.
GATTGTTGTGAGGATTTGTGATGCTTTTAAAGACAACTCTGATTTTATTACTGCCTTCTTAAAAATCCTTTAATGTCTTTTTGTTGCCTGTTTGGATAAATTTAAATTTTACATGGTGACTTACAAGACCAAACTCACCTCTGTAGCCTCAACTAACTGCACTCCCCTTTGACCTCAGCATCAGCCAGGGGGTACTTATGTCTGTCAAACACTCTCTCTTGACACTGGGCCTTGGAACATGCCCTCCATTTGCCTGGAAGCTCTTGCTCCATCTGTTGGCTGGGCTACTTCCTACTCACTCTTCAAGTCTCAGTGTAGATCTCACACCTCCTCTTTGAGGCCTTTCCAACTGCTCCTACCCCACTCCAGGTAGGCTTCCTCTTAGAAGCTGTCCTTGCCATGTGCACTTTCTACTTTGAGTGTTCATGACACTGGGAAAGCTTTGGTTACAGGTTTGCCACCTCCATTAGATGAAAGGCCCACACAGGCCGAATTAGTGTCTCTCAGCCAGGCATGGTGGCTCATGCCTGTAATCACAGAACTTTGGGAGGCCGAGGTGGGCAGATCACCTGAGGTCGGGAGCTTGAGATCAGCCTGGCCAACATGGTGAAACCCCATCTCTACTAAAAATATAAACATTAGCCAGGTGTGGTGGTGCACACCTGTAGTCCCAGCTACTTGGGAGACTGAGGCAAGAGAATCACTTGAACCCGGGAGGCAGAAGTTGCAGTGAGCTGAGATTGTGCCACTGCACTCCAGCTGCGGTGATGGAGCAAGACTCTTATCTCAAAACAACAACAGCAAAAACATCAACAAAAAAACAACAACAAAAAGAATTAATATCTTGGTTCTTTACTGTTCTCTCTCCCATCGAACTCAATTCTGACACGTAGTAAGTACGTGATAAATGTTCATTGAATGAATGAATGAGAAAAGGAAGTAAGCACTTGGTTCAGTGCAGACCCTTGGTAGGGACCTCAGTAAATGTCATTTCCCTTTCACATTAACTCCTTCCTCTGCTCATGTCACCTTTCTACCTTGATCATGGATAATGGAAAACTATTCATGACTGACTTGATTATGATGGCAACATTTCTGTGACTCAGCCTCACCACTAATTCTTCATCATATTGAAATAAAAAAATACAACTGAAGATTTCAAGATTAAAAGTTAAAAGAATACAACTGAAGTATTTCTCAACAAAATAGGAAGAAACCGAGATTGTTACCCAGTTGCATTTCAGCATGGGATTGTATTTGTGATGGTGTCATGTGGGTTGGTCCTGGGCTGTAATGTAAAGTATATGGTTAATACTTTTAATTGGTTCCCGCTACCCTTACCTCTTCCGTTAAAGAACAAGTGCATCATGGAAAAAGTCCTAAAAATAGCACCTGCCTGGTTTATGGAGAAGGGTGTTTATGACGGGAATTAAGCCGTTGTTTCGCTAGGGATGGCTGAAACCCCAAATCAGGCTTTATTTTGTGACTAGAGTGCCACCCTAGCCTTGTTAGCATCAAGCTCTCCTTTTTTTTTTTTTTTTTTTAGAACGTGTGGGCTGAGTTAGTCCTCACTTTGTAGTCATAAAAACCCAAGTCATTTCTAAACAGGGAAGCTTTTTGGAACTCTATGGAATGGAAAGAAACACACATATAGGTGCTGGGATGGGAGTAAGGGTTTAGAGGACCAAGGTTTCTTATTACCCTCAGAGGGAGATGTTCAGGCAGTTGTAGATGATGGTGATGGTGGTATTTATGGAGGGTGCTCTACTTGTGTCCTTAGATGACCAGTGAAGCCAATTTGGTGGCAAGTGGTGAGTACCCTGGGACCAGTCTCAAAGAGAAAATTCTCTGTGTTTGACTCTGGTTTCTTCTGCTGCCATCATCCAGGGAGATGACAGCTGATACTCCTGAGAGATGGGGATCTTGAGGCTGCTGGTACTGGCGACCCTTGTTAGGGCCCATTCTGGCCATAGTGGATTGGCCAGGTCTTCAAGCTCTCAGGAAAACTTGGAGTTTGTTCACAACTTTGTCTAATGTTACTCCCCAGTTCAAGCCTGTGTCTTTTCTTTCTGGAATCCTGCAGTGGTCTTGTAGCACTCCCTGCCTCCATACTGGCCCCTTCCAGCCCCTCCTCAACACTGCTGCCCAGTTACCTTCATCAAGAGCACTTTGACTATGAAACTATCTTACTTAAAAGTTCTTACCTGTGCATCAAGGGCACATCAAGTCCTGCTCTCCCTTAATTCAGCTTTATCACCCAGTATTGCCCTCTCTAGTCCCCCAAAACACAATGACAACAACAACAACCCAAAAAACTCCCTATATTTCAGCCACACCACGTTCCTGTCAAGTAAGCTCTTGTACTGCCTTCCTTTACACATCTGAGCTTTTGCACACACAGTTGGTTTGCCTAAAATGCCAGACATATATGAGTGTTTTCTGCCTTGTGGCTCATACTTTAATGGAGATCTTGACAATCGCTTTAAAATCTAAGCCTTTTCTGACCACCTAAGTCAATTTGTTGTCTCTTTTCCTTTGCTGTTAAAGTACTTTTACATATGCATTTCCTACCACTTGTTGCATTATATTTTAATAATTTGTTTACACATCTCTCTTCTGTACTAAACTGTGGGTTCCTTGTGGGTACATTTTCGTGTCCAGCTCTCCATCAGATATTCAGTTAATGGCTGTTTTTATTAGACTCCAGGTTTTATAGAACTGATAGAGTCTGTGAGGGTACTTTATCTTTTTTTTTCTTCAAATAAATGAAGTTTATCAGTCTCCCTTTCTTCTTAGTCTATTTCAGTTCTGCTTTTCTTGGTCTCTGATCCTTGAGGAAGCTAAGTACTTTTTGGACCACCCCAATTTTAGGCTTGAAACTTCCTGATTCTCATCTGGAATCTCCTGAAGTATTATTTTTCTTTATTTGCACAAAACTATTAGTTTTTAAAATTTCAATAGTTTTTGGGGAACAGGTGGTGTTTGGTTACATGGATAAGTTCTTTAGTGGTGATTTCTGAGGTTTGGTGCACCCATCACCTGAGTAGTGTACACTGTGCCCAATGTGCAGTCTTTTTTTCCTCACTCCCCCATTATTCCCCACTTGTCCCCAAAGTCCAATGTATCATTCTCATGCCTTTGGATCCTCATAGCTTAGCTCCCACTTATAAGTGAGACCATATGATGTTTGGTTTTCCATTCCTGAGTCACTTCACTTAGAATAATGGTCTCCAACTCCATCCAGGTTGCTGCAAATGCTGTTATTTGGTTCCTTTTTATGGCTGAGTAGTATTCCGTGGTGTATATATATGTATATACACCACATTTTCTTTATCCATTTGTTGACTGATGGGCATTTGGGCTGGTTCCATATTTTTGCAGTTGCGAATTATGCTGCTGTAAACATGCATGTGCAAGTGTCTTTTTCATATAATGATTTACTTTCCTCTGGGTAGATACTCAGGAGTGGGACTGCTGGATCAAATGGTAGATCTACTTTTAGTTCTTTAAGGAATCTCCACACTGTTTTCCATAGTGATTGTACTAGTTAACATTCATACCAGCAGTGTAAAAGTGTTCCCTTTTCACCACATCCATGCCAACATCTATTATTTTTTAATTTTTAAATTATGGGCATTCTTGCAGGAGTAAGGTGGTATCGCATTGTGGTTTTGATTTGCATTTCCCTGATAATTTGTGATGTTGAGCATTTTTTAATATGTCTGTTGGCCATTTCCATATTCTTTTGAGAGCTGTCTATTCATGTGCTTAGCCCACTTTTTGATAGGATTATTTTTTCATATGTTTTCATTTTTTTCACATGTTTTTTGGCCATTGTATATTTTTTCATATGTTTGTTGGCCATTTGTATATTCTCTTTGAGTGTTGTCTATTCATGTCCTTAGCCCACTTTTTGTTAGGATTTTTTTTTTCCTTGCTGATTTGAGTTCCTTGTAGATTCTGGATATTAGTCATTTGACAGATGCATATTTTGAGAATATTTTCTCCCACTCTGTGGGTTGTCTGTTTTTACCCTGCTAATTATTTCTTTTGCTGACAAAAGTATTAGTTTTTGAATACTGCTTAACCATTCACAAGAATGTACACACACACACACTCACTTGTATCTATATTCTGATTTGATCTTCATAGTATCTCTCTGGTCTATGTGGTATTAGCTTCATTTTTCAGGTGAGGAAACTGAGGCAAGGAGCAACCTTGACTTGCTCAAGGTTGATCAGCTCTGAAGCCAAGATTGGAGTTTCCAGGCTGAGACTTTGACAGGTTCAGCCTTCAAAAGCCGCACCTTGATGAACTTACTGTGTTTTTAGCCCTCTCTGTAATAGTGTCCCCACCATCCCTTCATTTTCTGATATGGCCTACCCATTCCCCACCTCCCTGTCTCATGGTTTTGCATGTACACACATGCCTGCGTTCACATTTTTTACTTCATTATTTTGTTGCCTAATATGTATATAGTTGATCCATTACAAATCTGTGTCTGAGACCGATGCCTATATTTGTTTAAGCTCGTTCAGGATATTCGTGTGGTATAGTATAACTTCATGGTTTAGACCTGTGCTGTTCAGTGTGGTAACCACTGGCAATATGTAGCTATTAAGCAATTCAGATGTGGCTTGTCTGAATTGAGAGGTATACTAGGTGTGAAATGCATATCAGATTTCAAACTCAGTATGAAATAAAGAATGTAAAACATCTCACAAGTGATTTTATGTATTGATTACCTGTTGAAATGATATTTTAGATATATTACATTAAATTATTGGATTAAAATATTAAATTTTACTTGTTTTCTTTTACTTTTTTTGTGGCTGCTAAATCATATAAGACTCACATTTGTGGCTTGCATTTTATTTCCATTGGTTAATATTAATTTAGACTGTGGGTTTTTGAATTAGATGTGGGTTTGAATTTCATCTTCACCACTTAATTAGCTTTGTGCAACTTAAGTTTTGGGCAACTTAACCTCTCTTGAATAACTTTTCGTTGTCTATAAAATACAGACCAATATTTACCTCACATGGTTGTTATAAGGATGAAATTGTATTTTGTATGTGAGGTACTCAGCCTGGAACCTGGCATGAGAGCAGAGGGGTTTAAAGCATGGACCCTGGAGTTAAACTTGGCAAAGGTTTCAACACTTGGCTGCACCCTTAAAACCTTTGTGGCCTTGGACAAGTTACTTTTCTAAGCCTTAGTTTCTTCTTATAAAATAGGAATGATAATAGCAGGTACCTCATAGAGTTGTGAAAATGAAATGAACTAAATATAAAGGGCTTATGAGGTCAGGGTAGTGCATGTAGTAAGTACTCAGTAAATGATAACCAATGCCGTAACACCCTCGCTCCTGGGGAAGGGCATCTGCTGGAAACTTTCATGCTATTACATGGTCTACATGGACTCTTGTTTTTATTTTTATTTCTTCAAGGAAGGTCCATATAATTAGAATATGAACCTAGGACATAACATATCTGTTCTTGTCTATATCATGATTATAATAGCATTTTAAGAATGTTCTTGATATTATATTTTTGTCAAGAATTATACAGAGGAATTAAAATCAGGCTCTTGAAGAGATAGCTGCACTCCCATGCTCATTGCAGTATTATTCACAATAGCCAAGACATGGAAGAAACCTAAATATCTATTCATAGCTGAATAAAGAAAATGCATTATTTTGTATATTTGTTATATTATGTGAATAAAGAAATAGGGTGTATAACACTATGGAATATTATTCAGTCTTACAAAAGAGTCAAATCCTGCCATTTGTGATAATATGGATGAACCTGGAGGACATTATGCTAAGTGAAATAAGCCAGGCACAGAAGGACAAATGCTGCATGATAGCTCTTGTATTATTAATCCAAAATAGTCAAACTTAAAGAAACAGAGACTAGAATAGTGATTTCCAGGGACTACGGGGAGGGCAAAACAGGAAGATATTAGTCAAAGGGCACAAAGTTTCACTTACACGAGATACATAAGTCCTAGAGATATATAGTATAGCATAGTGACTATAGTTAATAATATTGTATACTTAAAAATTTGCTAAGAGGGTAGAACTTATGTTAAGTGTGTTTATCAGACAATAATAAACAGGACAGGAGGAAACTTTTTTTGGAGTAATGGAAAGGTTTATGGCATAGATTGTGGTGATGGTTTCCCAGGAGTATACTTGTCTCCAAATTCCTCAAGTTGTATACATTAAATAGGCGCAGCTTTTTCCATTACAATCATACCTTAATAAAGTGATTTAAAAATAATTATATAATTATTTGGATCTTTTTATTTAGCTTCTTCTTTGGCTTAATTTGTTCTTCAGCTAATTCTTTTTTTTCTTTTTAATTTTTTTATTTCCATAGGTTATTGGGGAACAGGTGGTGTTTGGTTTCATGAGTCAGTTCTTTAGTGGTGATTTTGTGAGATTTTGGTGCACCCATCACCCGAGCAGTATACACTGGACCCAATTTGTAGTATTTTCTTCCTCACTCCCTTTTCACCCTTTCCCCGGAGTCTCCAAAGTTCATTGTGTCATTCTTGTGCCTTTGTATCCTCATAGCTTAGCTCCCACTTATGAGTGAGAGCGTACAATGTTTAGCTTTCCATTCCTGGGTTACTCTACTTAGAATAACAGTCTCCGATCTCATCCAGGTTGCTGTGAATGCCATTAATTCATTCCCTTTTTATTGCTGAGACCACTATTCCATCATTCATATATATATATCCCCCACAGTTTATCCACACATTGATTGTTGGGCATTGGGTTGGTCCCACATTTTTGCAATTGCGAACTGTGCTGCTATAAATACGTGTGTGTGCAAGCATCCTTTTCATATAATGACTTCTTTTCCTCTGGGTAGATAACCAGTAGTGGGATTGCTGGATCAAATGGTAGTTCTACTTTTAGTTCTTTAAGGAATCTCCACACTGTTTTCCGTGGTGGTTGTACTAGTTTACATTCCCACCAGCAGTGTAGAAGTGTTTCCTTTTCACCACATCCATGCCGACATCTATTTTTTGATTATGGCCATTCTTGCAGGAGTAAGGTGGTATCGCATTGTGGTTTTGATTTGCATTTCCCTGATCATTAGTGATGGTGAGCATTTTTTCATATGTTTGTTGGCCATTTGAATATCTTCTTTTGAGAATTGTCTATTCATGTCTGTAACCCACTTTTTGGTGGGATTAATTTTTTTTCTTGCTAATTTGTTTGAGATGTTGTAGATTTTGGATATTAGTCCTTTGTCAGATGTATAGATTGTGAAGATTTTCTCCCACTCTGTGGGTTGTCTGTTTACTCTGCTGACTGTTCCTTTTGCTGTGCAAAGGCTCTTTAGTTTAATTAAGTCCCAGCTATTTATCTTTGTTTTTATTGCATTTGCTTTTTGGTTCTTGGTCATGAAATCCTTGCCTAAGCCAGGGGTTAAAGGGGTTGAGTTCTTGATTTGGTTCTCCACTTGGTCGCTGTTGGTGTACAGAAGAGCTACTGATTTGTGTACATTAATTTTGTGTCTGGACACTTTGCTGAATTCTTTTATCAGTTCTAGGAGCTCTTTGGAGGTGTCTTTAGGGTTTTCTAGGTACACAATCATAGCATCAGCAAACAGTGACAGTTTGAGTTCCTCTTTACCAATTTGGATGCCCTTTGTTTCTTTCTCTTGTCTAATTGCTGTGGCTAGGATTCCAGTACTATGTTCAAGAGAAGTGGTAAGAGTTGGCATCCTTGCCTTGTTCCAGTTTTCAGAGGGAATGCTTTCAACTTTTCCCCATTCAGTATTATGTTGGCTGTGGGTTTGTCATAGATGGGCTTTTATTACATTAAGGTATGTCCCTTGTATGCTGATTTTGCTGAGAGTTTTAATCATAAAGCATGCTGGATTTTGTCAAATGCTTTTTCTGTGTCTGTTGAGATGGTCATATGATTTTTGTTTTTAATTCTGTTTATGTGGTGTATTGCATTTCTTGACTTGTGTATGTTAAACCTTCCCTACATCCCAGGTATGAAACCCACTTGATAATGGTGGATTATCTTCTTGATATGTTGTTGGATTTGGTTAGCCAGTATTTTGTTAAGGATTTTTGCATATATGTTCATCAGGGATATTGGCCTGTAGTATTCTGTTTTGGTTATGTCCTTTCCTGGTTTTGGTATTAGGGTGATACTGGCTTCATAGAAGGATTTAGGGAGGATTCCCTCTTTCTCTATCTTGTGGAATAGTGTCAAGAGGACTTTGAATGTCTGGTAGAATTCAGCTGTGAATTTGTCTGGTCCTGAACTTTTTTTGTTGGTAATTTTTTTTGTTACCATTTCAATCTCACTGCTTGTTATTGGTCTGTTTAGGGCATCTAATTCTTCCTGATTTGGGCTAGGATGGTTGTATCTTTCCAGGAATTCATCCATCTCCTCTATGTTTTCTAGTTTATGTGTGTAAAGGTGTTCATAGTAGCCTTGAATGATCTTTTGTATTTCAGTAGTGTCAGTTGTAATATCTCCTGTTTCATTTCTTAGTGAGGCTATTTGGATTTTCTCTCTTCTTTTCTTGGTTAATCTTGCTAATGGTCTATCCATTTTATTTATCTTTTCAAAGAAACAGCTTTTTGTGTCATTTATCTTTTTTTTTTTGTTTGTTTCAGTTTTGTTTAGTTCTGCTCTGATCATGGTTATTTCCTTTCTTCTGCTGGGTTTCGGTTTGGCTTGTTCTTGTTTCTCTAGTTCCTTGAGGTGTGACCTTAGCTTGTCTTACGCTCTTTCATACTTTTTGATGGAGGCATTTTGGGCTACGAACTTCCGTCTTAGCACCACCTTTGCTGTATCCCAGAGGTTTTGATAGATTGTGTCACTATTGTTGTTCTCTTGAAGTTTTACATTTCTATCTTAATTTCATTTTTGACCCAATGATCATTCAGGAGCAGGTTGTTTAATTTCCATGTATTTGCATGGCTTTGAAGGTTCCTTTTGGAGTTGATTTCCAGTTTTATTCCACTGTGGTCTGAGAGAGTGCTTGATATAATTTCAATTTTCTTACATTTATTGAGGCTTGTTTTTGTGGCCTATCATATGGTCCATCTTGGAGAAAGTTCCATGTGCTGATGAATAGAATGTAAATTCTGTGGTTGTTGGGTAGAATGTTCTGTACATATCTGTTAAGTCCATTTGTTCCAGGGTATAGTTTAAATACATTGTTTCTTTGTTGACTTTCTGTCTTGATGAACTGTCTAGTGCTGTCAGTGGAGTATTGAAGTCCCCCACTATTGTTGTGTTGCTGTATGTCTCATTTCTTAGGTCTAGTACTAATTGTTTTATAAATTGTTGAGCTAATTCTTCATTCAAGTGATTTTTGTTCAACACTATATTCCAGGCCTTGTGTTAAGGACCAATTATGTGATGGTAAGTAGAGAGACAAGCACTTTGTTTTCATGGGGCTTATGATCTAGTAAGAGAGACATCTATAAACAAGTAAAAAAAATAGATAAATGTATTACAATTCCTGATGAGTATAATAAAAATCCTGTTGATAAATAGAAAGTAACAGAAGAAGGAAGTGGGTGAAGAATCTATTTGAGAGAGGGTGTCAGGGAAGGCTTCTATAAGGAGATGACACTTAATTTGAGACCTAAAGGTTGAGAAGAATCCATCCACATGGAAAGTAGGAGAGGAGCATTCTGAGCTCCCACATAGCAAGAGTTGGTGTCTTTGCAGAAAGCCAGTGGGTGGGCCAAGCGCACTGACTCATGCCTGTAATCCCAGCACTTTGGGAGGCTGAGGTGGGTGGATCACTTGAGGTCAGGAGTTCCAGACCAGCCTGGCCAACATGATGAAATCCCATCCCTACTAAAAATACAAAAATTAGCCGGTCGTGTTGGCATGCACCTGTGATCTCAGCTACTCAGGAGGCTCAGGCACAAGAATCGCTTGAACCTGGGAGGCAGAGGTTGCAGTGAGCCAAGATCATGCCACTGCACTCCAGCCTGGGCCACAGAGTGAGACTCCATCTCAAAACAACAACAACAACAACAACAAAAGCCAGCGGGTGGAGTATGCTTGGTGAAATCAGAAGGGTTCAGATTAGGTAGGAAAGATAGGCAGGGGATTGTAGGTCACAGCAAGAATGTAGATCTTATTTGAAGTCTGATGGAGTCTGATATAAAGAGCTGGAAGGTTTTGATCAGGGAAGTGGCCTGATGGAATACAAGTTAATGTATGTTATATGAATTTGAGGAGGGCAAGAATGAAAGTAGAGCTGAAGGTGCTGCCATGCTGTTGTGAGACAGGATGGTACATTGAATATAGTTGTAGAAGTGAGTGAGAGGTAGTGAATGGCTCCTGAGTTACATTTATTTGGTGGTAGAAGCAACAGAACTCCCTGATAGATTAGTTCTGGAGGTTTGCTTGAAGGAGGAGCTAAGCTGCACACCTTCATGGTACCAGAGCAAGAGAGAATGGCATTAGGAAAGCCAAGCAAGGAGAGTGTTTGAGAAGGAAGAACTGTGCATGCTGCTAAGAGGATGAAGTAGATCAGGATGGAAGAGTACACTGGATTTAGTAACACTAACCTTAACAACAGCTATTTCCTTAGCAAGTGGAGGCAGTAGTCAGATTGGGATGTGTTGGAAGGTGATTTGAGGTGACAAAGTGGAGACATTGTGTTTAGACTTCTCTTTCAAAAATCTGGCTATAAAGGGAAATAGCAAAAGAGCTGTAGCAAGAAAGTTGAGTTGATTTATGTCTAAAGATGTTGATGAATTGATTTGGTATTCAAAGAGAGGTTGATGGGAAGAAAAAGGAGAGAATCACAGGTTGAGGGCTGGGCTAAAGCATTTGAGGAGGTGGGAAGATGAGGCTCAGAGCACTTGGGAGGAATTGGCCTTTCACAGAAGAGGGCACTTCCTTTGTTGAAACAAGATGAAGTAGGTAGGTGAGGTTGGAGGCTGATTTGTAGATATGTGACCATTGGAGGATGCAGGAGTCTCTCTCTGGTTCCGTTTTTTCAATGATTCCTAAGGCAAAAACATGAGTTAAGAGTGAGGTGTAGCAGGGAATAAGACTTAAGAGCTTAGAATAAGATATTATGATCTCTGACCATTCTCCGCAAAAATCACTTTGCATGATGGTATTTACTGGACACGAAAAATTTTCAAGGTGTGTTAGTCTGTTTTCATGCTGCTGATAAAGACATACCCTAGACTGGGAAGAAAAAGAGATTTAATTAGACTTACAGTTCCACATGGCTAGGGAGCCCTCAGAATCATGGCAGGAAGTGAGAGGCACTTCTTACCATGGTGGCAGCAAGAGAAAATGAGGAAGAAGCAAAAGTGGAAACCACTAATAAACCCATCATCAGATCTCATGAGACTTATTCACTATCACGAGAATAGCTCAGGAAAGACTGGCCCCCACAATTCAATTAGCCCCCGCTCCCACACTTGGGAATTCTGGGAGACACAATTCAAGTTGAGATTTGGATGGGGACACAGCCAAACCATATCATTCTGCCCCTGGCCACTCCAAGTCTCATGTCCTCACATTTCAAAACCAATCATGCCTTCCCAACAGTCCCCTGAAGTCTTTTTTTTTTTTTTTTTTTTTTGAGGTGGAGTCTCGCTCTGTTGCCCAGACTGGAGTGCAGTGGCGCGATCTCGGCTCACTGCAAGCTCTGCCTCCCAGGTTCATGCCATTCTCCTGCTTCAGCCTCCCGAGTAGCTGGGACTACAGGCGCCCGCCACCACGCCCGGCTAATTTTTTGTATTTTTTTAGTAGACACGGGGTTTCACCGTGTTAGCCAGGATGGTCTCGATCTCCTCACCTCGTGATCCACCTGCCTCAGCCTCCCAAAGTGCTGGGATTACAGGCGTGAGCCACCACACTCAGCCCCGAAGTCTTAACTCATTTTAGCATTAACCCAAAAGTCCACAGTCCAAGGTCTCATCTGAGACAAGGCAAGTCCCTTCCACCTATGAGCCTGTAAAATCAAAAGCAAGCTAGTTATTTCCTAGACACAATGGGGGTACAGGTACTGGGCAAATGCAGCTGTTCCAAATGGGAGAAATTGGCCAAATCAAAGGGGTTACAGGGTCCACACAAGTTTGAAATCCAGCAGGGCAGTCAAATTTTAAAGGTTCAAAATGATCTCCTTTGATACCAGGTCCCACATCCAGGTCACGCTGATGCAAGAGGTACGTTCCCATGGTCTTGGGCAGCTCCGCCCCTGTGACTTTGCAGGGTACAGCCTCCCTCCCATCTGCTTTAATGGGCTGGCGTTGAGTGTCTGTGGCTTTTCCAGGTGCACAGTGGAAGCCGTCAGATCTACCATGCTGGGGTCTAGAGGATGGTGGCCTTCTTCTCACAGCTCCACTAGGCAGTGCCCCAGTAGGGACTCTGTGTGGGGTCTGACCCCACATTTCCCTTCCACATTGCCCTAGAAGGAGTTCTCCATGAGGGACCTGCCCCTGTAGCAAACCTTTGCCTAGGCATCCAGGCATTTCCATGTATCTTCTGAAATCTAGGCGGAAGTTCCCAAACTTCAATTCTTGATTTCTGTGTACCTGCAGGCTCAACACCATGTGGAAGCTGCTAAGGCTTGGGGTGTCCATCCTCTGAAGCCACAGTCTGAGCTGTATGTTGGCCCCTTTCAGCCACAGCTGGAGCAGCTGGGACACAGGACACCAAGTCCCTAGGCTGCACACAGCACAGGGACCCTGGGCCCAGCCCACGAAACCACTTTTTCCTCCTGGGCCTCTGAGCTTATGATGGGAGGGGCTGCCATGAAGACCTCTGACATTCCTTGGAGACATTTTCCCCATGGTCTTGGGGATTCATATTAGGTTTCTTGCTACTTACGCAAATTTCTGCAGCCAGCTTGAATTTATCCCCAGAAAATAGGGTTTTCTTTTCTATCACATAGGCTGCAAATTTTCTGAACTTTTATGCCGTTTCCCTTTTAAAACTGAATGACTTTAACAGTATCCAAGTCACGTCTTGAATGCTTTGCTGCTTAAAAATTTCTTCTCCCAGATACCCTAAATCATCTCTCTCAAGTTCAAAGTTCCACAAATCACTAGGGCAGGGGCAATATACCACCAGTCCCTTTGCTAAAACATCACAAGAGTCACCTTTGCTCCAGTCCCCAACAAGTTCCTCATCTCCACCTGAGACCACCTCAGCCTGGATCTTATTGTCCATATCACTATCAGCATTTTGGGCAAAGCCATTCATTAAGTCTCTAGGAAGTTCCAAACTTTCCCACATTTTCCTGTCTTCTTATGAGCCCTCCAAACTGTTCCAACCTCTGCCTGTTACCCAGTTCTAAAGTTGCTTCCACATTTTCAGGTATCTTTTCAGCAACACCCCTCTCTACTGGTACCAGTTTACTGTTGTAGTCCGTTTTCATGCTGCTGATAAAGACTGCCTGAGACTGGGAAGAAAAAGAGGATTAATTAGACTTACAGTTCCACATAGCTGGGGAGGCCTCAGAATCATGGTGGCAGGCAAATGCAGCAAGAGAAAACAAGGGAGAAGCGGCTGGGTGTGGTGGCTCATGCCTGTAATCCCAGCAGTTTGGGAGGCTGAGGCGGGCGGATCACGAGGTCAGGAGATTGAGACCATCCTGGCTAACATGGTGAAACCCTGTCTGTATAAAAAATACAAAAAATTTATCCGGATGTGGTGGCAGGTGGCAGGTGCCGGTAGCCCCAGCTACTCGGGAGGCTGAGGCAGGAGAATGGCGTGAACCCGGGAGGTGGAGCTTGCAGTGAGCCGAGATCATGCCGCTGCACTCCAGCCTGGGCAACAGTGTGAGACTCCATCTCAAAAAAAAAAAAAAAAAAAAAGAGGGAGAAGCAAAAGTGGAAACCCCTGATAAATCAATTAAATCTCGTGAGACTTATTCACTATAATGAGAATAGCAGGGGAAAGACTGGCCCCATGATTCACTTACCTTCCCTTGGGTCTCCCCACAACATGTAGGAATTCTGGGAGATACAATTCAAGTTGAGATTTGGATGGGGACACAGGCAAACCGTATCACAAGGTATGGTCTTGCTCTCCTACTCTAGTTAGGTGTAGTTTGGGGGTTAGGGTAGGTACTCTTAAGAGAGACAGGCTCTGGCCGATGTGCCTGGTTTTGGATTTAATTGGGAAGTCTTGGAGAAGGTCCACAGTGGGAGATGGTGCCTTTGACCAGGAGCTGGTTGCATAAGATGACAGGAAGGCATGTTGCTATCATTCAGGGATTCTGTAGAAGAACAGTAAGTTATCAAGAGTCTGTGTACAGTAAAAAAAAAAGCACTGAATTAGGAAACTGGACTTGAGCGTACAGTCCTGTTTTGTCATCTGCAATGTGACTGTGAACAAATAGTTTACCTTCTGGGTCTATTTTCCCAATTTGTAAAATAAGCAAAATACCAGCCTTCCCATTGCATGAGATGTGATGATGTATGTCAGTGTGCTATGAAAAATATTTTACGCTGTACAGATGGATTAGTGAAAAGACTCAGAGGCTTGGAGCTGGTGGCCTTGCTTCTACTCCCAGCTTCTCTGCTTACTCACCCCTTGCATGACTCAGGGTGAGTCATGTCACCTCCATTATACAAAGCCTCCATTTTCCCATCTGTAGATCTCCCTCACAGGATGGTTATAAGGATTTAAAAATACAATAGAGGACTTTTGGAAGTAAAAATGCTAGAGAAATGTGATAGATTAGTCAGTCTGATTTCCCTATTTTTCATCAAGAGAAAAACCCTTTTTTCCTTCCAGAATCAATCTGCAAGATGAGCATTGTTTGGCCCCATAAATAATGGCCTGTAATGAGCACTTCCTCTGGCCAAAGCCTGGCACTGGATGTTGTAGCAGGAGAGGATTAGAGAGAGTGTGGACTAGTGACATTATCCTAGGAGAAGTAGCATCTGCCTTTGGGGAACTCCCACTCTGACTGGGGGAATAGGACAGACACAAGCCTCTCCTAGGAAGCTTCCATTGTACAAGACTAATCAAAAGAAGACAATAGAAGCACATGCTCATACTGACAAGGGCAGAAAAGAGGTGAGGGAGATTATTGACTGTACTGTAGTCACCAGGATCACCAAGACCAGGTTATTAAGCCTAATTTCTCTGCAAAGCTTCTGAAATCTCATTGAGCATCTAACATAGGGCATGCTTCTATGACTGGACAAGGTCTGTATCCTATGCATTGTGACTCAGTGCCCAGAGATTCCTTCCCTTTGGAGGACATTAACCCCTTTCCAGATAGTCATATCCTGAATGATCCTGAGAAAGCTTTTTGTCCTGAGGGTGGAGATCGCAGGCTCATGGTGAAACTTGCCCAGTTGTCCTGTAGAACTTATGATTTTTGTTTCTTTTGAAGAAACATAGAAATTGACCCTCCCAGTCTTAAAACTTAAGAAAGTTACATTTATTCTATCTGAGTCCCTTTCTCAGGAAACCAACCATCAGGCCTCCCAGATAGTATCAAGGAGCTGAAACTCACCAGAACACTGCATCTGGACAATGAGATGCCAGACCTCTCACCCATCATGATTGCCTAACCAACCACCTGCTTTTTGATGGCCAACTCTTCTTCCCTACCCCTCCCTAATTCCTGTTTACCCACATGTAGCTACATTCCTTCCCCACTGCATAAACCCCCAATTTTAGTTGGTCAGGGAGATGGATTTGAGACTGCTCTCCTATCTCTTCAGCTGCAACACCCAATTAAAGCCTTCTTTCCTGGCAGTACTTGTCATCTCAGTGATTGGCTTTATGTGCGGCAAGCAGCGGAACCTAGACCAAGCGCCTGGTGCATTGGTAACAATCAGAGCAATGCTGTCACCTGTCTTTCTAGTCTGAATCCATTTCCACACACACTTCTGAGGAGGAAGGTGGTCAGTCTCACGGAAATCTTTCTGAGGATGTGAATAGTCATTTGTACTGTATTTTGAAAGGACTATTGGGGCCAGATAGTTAACTAGCTGTGAAATACTCTTCTGGTCAGGGAATTTCTCTTAAGCATATTGGTTTTCTGTAATAAAGAACTCACTCCATGGAATTTCCATCTTCTGTTTTCAGTAATGTCCTGATAATTGCTAAAGAGTTTATATCAGGGTGAAATATGTAGGATCCTAGGTCAGATGGTAAAAACTTGATCTTACTGGAATCACTCATAGCCTTTTACATAAAGACTTGGAAAGAGAATATCTCACATTTATCCTGATAAAATGTCCTAGCAAT
The DNA here is from genome assembly GCF_028885625.2 of Pongo pygmaeus. Taxonomy (NCBI): domain Eukaryota; kingdom Metazoa; phylum Chordata; class Mammalia; order Primates; family Hominidae; genus Pongo; species Pongo pygmaeus. Next base: position 38,389,340 of record NC_072373.2, read on the forward strand.
AAAAATATTTTAGAATGCCAGTACCCTGTGGTTTAAATGTAAAAGGCTGCATCCTAGAGATGGGAAGAGAGGCACTGAATACAAGTCCCCATCAACCCTCCCTCTCTAGCCTAGTGCCGCCATCAATTCCTCTTTGAATACATGTTGTAGGAATATCATCAGGGGAGAGTCTGTGGTCAACCTGGCATTTTGGGGAGGTATGAAGACACTATTGAACTAAGGCCTCACTCAGGCAGGGCCTAATATCATCCTAGAAAGAATCAGAATGGGAAATCTACCTAGAAATAATTATAGATTATATCAAACTGTCACAGAAGAGCCATTTTTCTTTGAAAGGGCATTTCCTCCTGAGGATTTGTTACCAAGAACTATGGAGCTCTAGATGACTGGTTTGTAAACAGCAGGTGTCTGTTTACTGTGGATTCTTTTGAGTTCTTGCTGAATAGTCTTATCACCCAGACTGTATCTTGAAAACATGCAATAAGCCCCTGTATAACTTGCCTCCCTCTTCACCTTGCCTTTCCCTTAGCTGAATGCTCAGGATCCCTTAAAAATATTTGTAATTCATCTACATTCAGTTGATTTTAAAAACTACATTTTTTATTTTGAGATAACTAGATTCATATAGAGTTGTAAGAAACAATGTAAGTGACCCCATGGGCCTTTTACCCAGCTTCTCCTGATGGTAATTGCCTGCAAAACTATAGTACAATATCACAACCTGGATATTGGCATTGATATAGTCAAGGTACAGAATATTTTCATCACCATAAGAATACCTCATGTTGCCTTTTTATGGGCACCCCCCCACCCCCTTCCTTCCTGCCCTTACTCCTTCCTTAAGCCCTGGTAAATAACTAAGTCTCTTTCTATAGTTTTGTCATTTCAAGAATATTATATATATGGAGTCATAAGTATGTAATCTTTGAGGGTTTTTTTTCAGTCTCTGGAGATTCATCCAGATTGTTGCATGTATCAATAGTTTTTATACTTTTATTGCTGAGTAGAGCGCTATGATATATATAGAAGCAACACAGTTTAACCATTTATCTGTTGAAGGATATTTGGATTGTTTCCAGTTTTGGCCGATTATGAGTAAAGCTGCTATAAACATTCATGTACAAGTTTTTATGTGAACATAAGTTTTCATTCTTCTGGGATAAGTGCCCAGGAGTGTAATTGCTGGGTCATATGGTAGTTGCATATTTAGTTGTTAATAAACTGCCAAACTCTTCTGGAGTGCCCACACCATTTTACATTCCTACTAAGAATACATGAATGATCTAGTTTATCTGCATTCTCACCAGCAGTTAGTGTTGTCACTTTTTTTTTTGATTATACTTTAAGTTTTAGGGTACATATGCACAACATGCAGGTTTGTTACATATGTATACATGTGCCATGTTGGTGTGCTGCACCCATTAACTCATCATTTAACATTAGGTATATCGCCTAATGTTATCCCTCCCCCCACCCCACCCCACAACAGGCCCTGGTGTGTGATGTTCCCCTTCCTGTGTCCATGTGTTCTCATTGTTCAATTCCCACCTATGAGTGAGAACATGCGGTGGTTGGTTTTTTGTCCTTGCCATAGTTTGTTGAGAATGATGGTTTCCAGCTTCATCCATGTCCCTACAAAGGACATGAACTCATCATTTTTTATGGCTGCATAGTATTCCGAGGTGTATATGTGCCACATTTTCTTAATCCAGTCTATCATTGATGGACATTTGGGTCGGTTCCAAGTCTTTGCTATTGTGAATAGTGCGACAATAAACATATGTGTGCATGTTTCTTTATAGCAGCATGATTTATAATCCTTTGGGTATACACCCAGTAATGGGATGGCTGGGTCAAATGGTATTTCTAGTTCTAGATCCCTGAGGAATCGCCACACTGACTTCCACAATGGTTGAACTAGTTTATAGTTCCACCAACAGTGTAAAAGTGTTCCTATTTCTCCACATCCTCTCCAGCATCTGTTGTTTCCTGACTTTTTAATGATCGCCATTCTAACTGGTGTGAGATGGTATCTCATTGTGGTTTTGATTTGCATTTCTCTGATGACCAGTGATGATGAGCATTTTTTCATGTGTTTTTTGGCTGCATAAATGTCTTCTTTTGAGAAATGTCTGTTCATATCCTTCACCCACTTTTTGATGGGGTTGTTTGTTTTTTTCCTGTAAATTTGTTTGAGTTCATTGTAGATTCTGGATATTAGCCCTTTGTCAGATAAGTAGATTGCAAAAATTTTCTCCCATTCTGTAGGTTGCCTGTTCACTCTGATGGTAGTTTCTTTTGCTGTGCAGAAGCTCTTGAGTTTAATTAGATCCCGCTTGTCAATTTTGGCTTTTGTTGCCATTGCTTTTGGTGTTTTAGACATGAAGTCCTTGCCCATGCCTATGTCCTGAATGGTATTGCCTAGGTTTTCTTCTAGGGTTTTTATGGTTTTAGGTCTAACATATAAGTCTTTAATCCATCTTGAATTAATTTTGGTATAAGGTGTAAGGAAGGGATCCAGTTTCAGTTTTCTACATATGGCTAGCCAGTTTTCCCAGCATCATTTATTAAATAGAGAATCCTTTCCCCATTTCTTGTTTTTGTCAGGTTTGTCAAAGATCAGATAGTTGTAGATATGTGGCATTATTTCTGAGGGCTCTGTTCTGTTCCATTAATCTATATATCTGTTTTGGTACGAGTACCATGCTGTTTTGATTACTGTAGCCTTGTAGTATAGTTTGAAGTCAGGTAGCGTGATGCCTCCAGCTTTGTTCTTTTGGCTTAGGATTGACTTGGCAATGTGGGCTCTTTTATGGTTCCATATGATCTTTAAAGTAGTTTTTTCCAATTCTATGAAGAAAGTCAATGATAGCTTGATGGGGATGGCATTGAATCTATAAATTACTTTGGGCAGTATGGCCATTTTCACGATATTGATTCTTCCTTCCCATGAGCATGGAATGTTCTTCCATTTGTTTGTATCCTCTTTTATTTCACTGAGCAGTGGTTTGAGGTCCTTCACATCCCTTGTAAGTTGGATTCCTAGGTATTTTATTCTCTTTGAAGCAATTGTGAATGGGAGTTCACTCATGATTTGGCTCTCTGTTTGTCTGTTATTGGTGTATAAGAATGCTTGTGATTTTTGCACATTGATTTTGTGTCCTGAGACTTTGCTGAAGTTGCTTATCAGCTTAAGGAGATTTTAGGCTGAGATGATGGGGTTTTCTAGATATGCAATCATGTCATCTGCAAACAGGGACAGTTTGACTTCCTCTTTTCCCAATTGGATACCCTTTATTTCCTTCTCCTGCCTGATTGCCCTGGCCAGAACATCCACCACTGTGTTGAATAGGAGTGGTGAGAGAAGGCATCCCTGTCTTGTGCCAGTTTTCAAAGGCAATGCTTCCAGTTTTTGTCCATTCAGTATGATATTGGCTGTGGGTTTGTCATAGATAGTTGATGTTCTTTTGAGATACGTCCCATCAATACCTAATTTATTGAGAGTTTTTAGCATGAAGGGTTGTTGAATTTTGTCAAAGGCCTTTTCTGCATCTATTGAGATAATCATGTGTTTTTTGTCGTTGGTTCTGTTTATATGCTGGATTACGTTTATTGATTTGCATATGTTGAACCAGCCTTGCATTCCAGGGATGACGCCCACTTGATCATGGTGGATAAGCTTTTTGATGTGCTGCTGGATTCGGTTTGCCAGTATTTTATTGAGGATTTTTGCATCAATGTTCATCAGGGATATTGGTCTAAAATTCTCTTTTTTTGTTGTGTCTCTGTCAGGCTTTGGTATCAGGATGATGCTGGCCTCATAAAATGAGGGAGGATTCCCTCTTTTTCTATTGATGGAATAGTTTCAGAAGGAATGGTACCAGCTCTTCCTTGTACCTCCGGTAGAATTTGGCTGTGAATCTATTTGGTCCTGGACTTTTTTTGGTTGATAAGCTGTTAATTATTGCCTCAATTTCAGAGCCTGTTACTGGTCTATTCAGAGATTCAACTTCTTCCTGGTTTAGTCTTGGGAGGGTGTATGTGTCGAGGAATTTATCCATTTCTTCTAGATTTTCTAGTTTGTTTGTGTAGAGGTGTTTATAGTATTCTCTGAAAGGTGTTGTCACTTTTTAAAAAAATTTTAGCCATTTTGATAGGTGTGTAGTAATATCGCAGTGTAGCTTTAATTTGCATTTCCTGAATGGCTAATGATGTTGAACATTTTTTTCATGTGCTTATTGGTTATCTGTATCTCCTTTTGGGTAAATGTCTGTTTATACCTTTTACTCAGCTTTTACATTCTTTATAGTTGAGTTATGAGGTTATATATTATAGATTATATATTCTAGATACTATTTCTTTATTCGATGTTTGCTTTGCAGATATTCCTTTCAGTCATAGATTTTCATTTCATCCTCAACACAGTCTTTTGTTTTAAATTTTGATGAAGTCCAACTTGTCAGTTTTCCCATTTATGGGTTATGCTTTTGGTGTCAAGTCTAAGAACAGTGTGCCTAGCCCTAGATTCTGAAGATTTTCTCTTTTTTCTAAAAAAAAAAAATCCTTTTTTAGTTTTATGTTTTATATTTAAGTCCGCAATCCATTTTGAGTTAATTTTTACTTAAGATGTGAGACTTAGGTCATGGTTCTTTTTCTGGCTTATTGATGTGCACTTGTTCCCATGCCATTTGTTAAAAAGGCCGTCTTTTCTGCACAAATTGCTTTTACACCATTGTCAAAAATTAGTTGAGTATATTTGTATGGGTCTATTTCTGGAATCTCTATTCTGTTCTATTAATCTATATATCTATTCTTTTTCCAATACCACATAGTCTTTATTACTGTGCTATATATCAAGTCTTGTGATTGGTTAGACTGATTCCTCCTACTTTCTTTTTAAAAACAGCTTTATTGAAGTATAATATATTAACCCAAAACCAAAACTAAAAAACCCAGTTATGTTTAATGTATATAATTTGACGAGTTTGAACCACTTTATTTTTCTTATTCAAGATTGTTTTAGCTATTTTAGTTCCTTTGCCTTTCATATAAATTTTAAAGTAATCTTGTGCACATCTACCAAAATCTCTTGCCAATATGTTGATAGAAATTGTGCTAAACCTGTATAATGATTTGGAGAGAATGGATATCTTTAGTATGTTTAGTCTTCTAATTTAGGAACATGGTATGTCTCTCCATTTCTGTAATCTCTTTCATCAGCATTTTGTTGTTTTCAGCATTCAAATCCTGCACGTTTTTTTATATTTACATCTAAGTATTTTTGGAATGATTATAAATGGTATTATGTAATTTTGGTGTTCATTTCTATTGTGTAGAAATACAGTAATTTTTATCTGTTTATCTTGTATCACATGACCTTGCTGAACTTACTTATTAGTTCTAGAAGTTTTTATGTGAATTCTTTGGGATGTTCTGTGTAGCATTACGTCATTTGCAAATAGGGATATTTTTATTTCATCCTCTCTGATCTGGATGCCATTTATTTCCTTTTTTGCATTATTGCAATGGCAGTACTGTGTTGATTAAGAATTGTGAGCGCTGATATTTTGCCTTGTTCCTTGTCATAGGGGGAAAATTTTCATTCTTTCACCATTAAGAGTAATGTTAGCTGTAGGTTTTTTGGTAGATGCTCTTTATAAAGTTTAGGAAGTTCTCCTCTATTTCTATTTTTTTCTCTGAGAGTTTTGTGAATGGGTGTTGGGTGTTGAATTTTATTGAATGTTTTTGTATATCAGTTGATGAGTGATTTTTTTCATTAGCCTGTTAATATCATACATTACATGGCTTTTTTTTTCAATATTGAGCCAGCCTTGCACTGTTGAAATGTACCCCAACATTTTTTTTTTTTTAAGTGACAGGATTTTGCTTGGTTACCCAGGCTGGAGTGTGGTGCTGTGATGCTAGCTCACTGCAGCCTCAAACTCCTGGGCTCAAGTGATCCTCCTGCCTCAGCCTCCCAAGCAGCTAGGACTATAGGCATGCACCACCACCCCTGACCTTTTTTTTTTTTTTTTTTGTAGAGATGGGGGTCTCTCTATGTTGCCGAGGCTGGTCTTGAACTTCTGGCCTCAAACATCGTCTTACCTCAGCCTCTCAAAGCACTGGGATCACAGGCCTGAGCCACCACGCCTGGCCTCATTTTTATATATTGCTGAATTCTGTTTGCTACTATTTGTTAAGGATATTTGCATCTATATTTATGAGAGCTATTAGTCTGTAGTTTTCTTTTTTGTACTGTCTTTGGTTTTGGGAATCAGGGTAAAATTAGTTTCACAAAATGAATTGAGAAGTGTTCCCTCTGCTTCCATTTTCTTTTAGAGATTGTGTAGAATTGCTGTTAATTCTTCTTTAAATTTTGACACCATTATTTATTAAAACCATCTGGGCCTGGGGATTTTTTTCTGGGAGTTTTAAAATTATGCATTTGATTCCCTCAATAATTTTGTGGCTATTGGTGTGGTAGTTTGTTGTTTTTGAGGTCCATTTCCTCTAAGTAGTCAAATTTATGTGTGTAGAGCTGTTTGTAACATTCCCTTATTTTTATTTTTTTTATGTCTCCAGGGTTTATAGTGATATTCTCTTTTCCATTCTTAATACTGGTAATTTCTGTCTTCTCTCTTTTTATTTTTAGTCTTGCTACAGGTTTGTTGATGTTATTTTATGTTACTGATCTTTTCAAAGACCACTGATTTCGTCTTGTTTTCCTATTTTTAATTTCATCGATTTTTGTTCATTATTATTTCCTTCCTTCTGCTTGCTTTAGTTTTATTTTTGTTCTTTTTTGATATATTCTTGAGGTGGGAGCTTAAAATATTGATTTAAGACTTTTTGTCTTAGGCAAACATTTATTGATAAACATTTCCCTTTTTGTACTACTTTAACAGTATCCCACTTCTATTTTCATTTTCATTGAGTTTAATAAAAGTTTCTCTTGCCACTTTATCTTTGGCCCATGGATTATTTAGAAGTGTGATATTTATAGTTTTCAAGTATTTGGATATTTTCCCATTATCTTTATTGGTTTCTAGTGTGATTCCATTGTAGTTGAGAATACACTCTGGTGATTTTAATTGTTGTATTTATTAAGGTTTATTTTATGGACTAGCATATGATCTATCCTGAATACTATTTCGTGTACACTTGTAAAAACCGTATTTTGCTCCTGTTGGGGAGAGTATTCTATAAATATTGATTAAATCCTATTGTTTGATGCTATTGTTGAGTTCTTCTATATCTTATTGTTTGATGGTATTGTTGAGTTCTTCTATATCTTTGCTAGTTTTCTACCTAGTTGCTCTATCAGTTGTTGAGAGAGGTGTACTGTGGGTCTGTTTCTCCTTTTGATTTTATCAGGTTTTTACTTTACATATTTTGCAGTTCTTGTTTGGTACATATACATCAGGATTGTTCTGTCTTCTTGGTGGAGTGATGCTTTTATCGTTATGTAATTTGCCTTTCTGTCTCTATTGTTCAGATACTTTCTATTACAGAAAAACAATTATAGGACAATTTCTATTGTTTTATCTTCAAGTTCAAGTTCACTAATTTTTTTCTTCATCTTCTTCATTTTGCTTTTTTTTTCCCCTGAGACAGGGTTGCCCACTTTGTTGCCTACACTAGAGTGATCATGGCTCACTCCTGTCTCAACTGCCTGGGCTCAACCATTCCTCCCACCTTAGCCTGCTGAGTAGCTGGAACTACAGGCATCTACCACCAGGCATGGCAACTTTTAAATGTTTTCTAGAGATGGGGTCTCACTATGTTGCTCAGGCTGGCCTTGAACTCCTGAGTTCAAGAGATCCTCCTACATTGGCCTCCAAAATGTTAGGATTACAGACATGAGCCACTGCGCCTGGCCTCATTTTGCTTTTGAGCCTATCCATTGGATTTTTTTTTTCCTTTTAACATTCTTCATTTATTGGGTGTGCTATTCTTTTATTTTATTTTATTTTATTATACTTTAAGTTTTAGAGTACATGTGCACAATGTGCAGGTTAGTTACATATGTATACATGTGCCATGCTGGTGTGCTGCACCCATTAACTCGTCATTTAGCATTAGGTATATCTCCTAATGCTATCTCTACCCCCTCCCCCCACCCCACAAGAGTCCCCAGAGTGTGATGTTCCCCTTCCTTTGTCCATGTGTTCTCATTGTTCAATTCCCACCTATGAGTGAGAATATGCAATATTTGGTTATTTGTTCTTGCGATAGTTTACTGAGAATGATGATTTCCAATTTCATCCATGTCCCTACAAAGGACATGAGCTCATCATTTTTTATGGCTGCATAGTATTCCATGGTGTATATGTGCCACATTTTCTTAATCCAGTCTATCATTGTTGGACATTTGGGTTGGTTCCAAGTCTTTGCTATTGTGAATAGTGCCACAATAAACATACGTGTGCATGTGTCTTTATAGCAGCATTATTTATAATCCTTTGGGTATATACCCAGTAATTGGATGTCTGGGTCAAATGGTATTTCTAGTTCTAGATCCCTGAGGAATCGCCACACTGACTTCCACAAGGGTTGAACTAGTTTACAGTCCTACCAACAGTGTAAAAGTGTTCCTATTTCTCCACATCCTCTCCAGCACCTGTTGTTTCCTGACTTTTTAATGATTGCCATTCTAACTGGTGTGAGATGGTATCTCATTGTGGTTTTGATTTGCATTTCTCTGATGGCCAGTGATAGTGAGCATTTTTTCATGAGTTTTTTGGCTGCATAAATGTCTTCTTTTGAGAAGTGCCTGTTCATGTCCTTTGCCCACTTTTTGATGGGGTTGTTTGTTTTTTTCCTGTAAATTTGTTTGAGTTCTTTGTAGATTCTGGATATCAGCCCTTTGTCAGATGAGTAGGTTGTGAAAATTTTCTCCCATTTTGTAGGTTGCCTGTTCACTCTGATGGTAGTTTCTTTTGCTGTGCAGAAGCTTTTTAATTAGATCCCATTTGTCAATTTTGACTTTTGTTGCCATTGCTTTTGGTGTTTTAGACATGAAGTCCTTGCCCTTGCCTATGTCCTGGATGGTAATGCCCAGGTTTTCTTCTAGGGTTTTTATGGTTTTAGGTCTAATGTTTAAGTCTTTAATCCACCTTGAATTAATTTTTGTATATGGTGAAGGAAGGGATCCAGTTTCAGCTTTCTACATATGGCTAGCCAGTTTTCCCAGCACCATTTATTAAATAGGGAATCCTTTCCCCATTTCTTGTTTTTGTCAGGTTTGTCAAAGATCAGATAGTTGTAGCTATGCAGCGTATTTCTGAGGGCTCTGTTCTGTTCCATTGATCTCCATTGGATTTTTTTTATATTCGTTATTATATTTTCTGGTTCTAAAACTTCCATTTGGTTCCTTATATCTCCTTTGCTGAGACTTTCTATTTGTTTCAAGCTTGTCCATAATTACTTGTTAAAGCACTTTTATGATGGCTGTTCAAAAATCTTTGTCTGATATTTCTGATATATAATTTTGGTGTTGGCATCTATTGATTACCTGTTTTTCATTCCATTTGATGTCTTCCTGGTTCTTATTATAATGAATGAATTTTTTATTGAAAGTTTGGCATTTGGGTGGTCTCTGGATCTTATTTAAATTTTGAATTTTAGGTTTAATATTTATATGGCAGAAGAAGAGGTAGGCATCCTCTCACTTTTGCCAGGTTGGGGTAAACATACAGATTTCCTACTCAGCCTCCATTGACACCTGAGTGGGGTGCTTCTCCTTGTTACTGCCAGGTAGAGATAGGAATTCCAGCTCCTCGCTAAGCTTACATGGATACCTCTCTGGGTTGTGGGGGATGGAGGTGACCTCATGACTGCTGGGCAGTGGTGGAAATCCCAACTCTCCACTAGGCTTCCTCTGACCAACCCATTGAGGAGCGAAAGGGGCACCTCATTACTATTGGTGGAGGTGGCATTGTGTGGAAGTCCATGCTCCTTACTGGGCCTTTTCTGGCTGGAATATCTCAGTAGGAGAGGAGATGGGAGACTGGGTGCTTCATTATAGCTTTAAGAAAGGGGAAGTCTAGGCTTCCTAGTAGGCCCTGCTAGCTTAGCTGAGGTGGGGTGGGGGCACACAATTTTTCTGTGCTATGTGGTTATAGTAGAGTGGTTATTATCTAACAGCTTTCTGTCTTTTGAGGCTGCCCATTTTCCATTCCCTTTGGCTGGAAAGAACAGGCTTTTTTTTTTTTTTTTTTTTTTTTTTTTTTTTTTTTTTTTTTGGTCTATACTCCTTGGAGTTTCCAGGTTGCTGGCGTCTTCAGCTCCAAGTTAGGAATACATGAAGCAAAAAGAAAACCCAGAGAGCTCACCTCTGTGTCATTCCTAGCCAGTTTGCTTTCTTTTCTCCACCTTTCAGAGTCGTCTTATGTTTGTTTTAGATATAATGACCAAGGCTTTTAGTTGCACTTAGAGGGAGGAATAGGGAAAAATATGTCTACTCTATCTTTCCAGAAATGGAAGTCTGATTTGGTTCATTTATTTGCTGTATTCTTGTTGGGGTGATCAGACCCAATCCCAGGTCGTGGGAGTAACGAAGTCCAGCAGAGTCAAAGGAATGAGAAAAGAGTTTGAGAGAGAAAGTGGGTCCAGGGGGCCAATGCTAGTTATGGAGGCTGCAAAGGCCCTGAACTCTAGAAGCCCAGACTATTTATTGGTGATCAAACAAAGATACAGGTGGCAATAATGTGGGGTTGAAAGGGGGCATTGCATTAAGCACATGATTTACAGCTGTGATGGTTTAGCATTTATATGGCCAATTCTAAGACACAATTGATCTAGGAGGCTGGGAGGGCTAGAAGCAAGGAGCCAGCAAGTCTAGACACATGCCAGAGGTCACGAGAGGTTTTATGCCCTGAGCCATGGATTCTATCCAAGCCACGAGGGGTTTTATGCCCCGGGCTTAGATTATGGTGCGTCAGGGTAGCCTTCCACCCTTTAACACAGAGCTTGGTGTTCCAAAGGCCGTGAGGGGTTTTAGACCCTGGACCCTGGACATGTTGCAAGACTTTCACATTATGCAAGCTCTGCCTCAGCTTCTCTCAACACTCAGCTTTTCCCAACAATTCTTAAAGGCCAAATTTCTTTGTTGTTGAGGTCTCAGAATCCAAGCTTCCTTAATCACACTCATGTAATTTCCTTTTCATGGAGACAGAAATTAAAATCTCAAGCATAGTAGGGATGAGTGCATTGGTAAGAGGAGTGGAAAGTGTTCCTCTACCCAAAGATGCACACTGACACTCTGGATTTCTAGCTTTCTTTTGCCCCCTTTTAAGGGCTGGTGTCAACCATAGGGGAAACAGGGGTATTCAGCTAATCTTACCTTTACTAAAGTGTCTTCAACCTCTAGGGGTAACAAGAAGTTCCCATGACACAAGAGGGAGTTTTACCTAGAGATTTATAAGAACCTGCAAGTGGCACAGAGGAGCAGCTGGGAGTCCCTTCCAGCTTGGCTTGGTATGAGAAGGCACAGCTTGTTGCCTTAGACTAATGAGGATGAAACCCATTGGTGATTCTCTCCTGGAGCCAACCTTCTCTGGACTTCTTCCTGCACTAAGTCTGCTTCCTTAAAAGCCTAAGTTACTCAGGGAAATGTAACCGTGATGTGGAACAGCATGTGTTTTGAATCTAGTTAGATCTGTTTTGTGATCCTGTCACCATCTCTTGCTAGGTAGGACCTTAGAGTTCACTCATTCACTTAAAAACAGTCCTGTAGTGCCTACTTTGGGCAAGCCAGCATGCTGGGCTCATGGAATGTAGTAGTTGGTACTCTTCCTTGCCGTTTTTTTTTTTCTTTTCTTTTCTTTCTTGCCATCAGCAAGTCCAGTTGGCTATACTGCAGAAATATTAATATGTACAAAATTGGACTGCTTTTCTCTATCGTCTCATCTTTTTCTCTGTTTATAACAAGTACCCTGATTCTGTTCTTCCCTCAATCCTTTGTCCCAACTCATTATCTACAAAGCAGCCAGGGTGATCTTTTAGAAACATGCATCAGATTATTATTCTTTTACCTAAAATCCTCTGGTTACACCCAGCCGTACATAGAATAAAATCTAACACCTCCCAGTATCCCACTGGTTCCTGTGTGGTCTAGTTTCCGCTTTCCTTTCAGAGCTCATCTAGCATCTTCTCCCTCGCCTCCTCCCACTCATTGTGCTTCAGCCACATTGGACTTCTTTCTTTTCTTGATAATATCAAGCTTATTTCACCCTAGGGTTATTATGCCAGTTACGCCCTCTGCCTAGGATAATTTTTCCATACAAACTTAAATGACTGGTTCTTTGTTGTCACTCAGGTTTCAGTTCAAACACTTTCCCTCTCTTAAGTCACATTTTATCAAATCACAGTGTTCTGCCTGCCCCATTGTTATTTAGTGGTTATCACAATTTGAAATGAATTTGATTTGTGTGCTAGACTGAGCTCCATGAGAGCAGGCATTATGCTGTTTCCTTCAATGCTGCATGTCCAGTGCCTAGAACAGTTTTGGGCACAGAGCAATAAATATATTTAAACGTTTTTAATTGATACATAATTATATATGTTTATGGAGTACACATGATATTTTGATACATGTATGCAGTATGTAATGATGAAATTGGGGTAATTGAGGTCTCCATCACCTCAAACATTTTTCATTTCTTTGTGCTAGAAACATTTAAGATCCTCTCTTCTAGTCATTTTGAAATATATAGTAAATTATTATTCACTCTACTGTGCTATAGAACAGTTATTCCTCCTATCAAATACTAATTTTAAAAAACGATTTTTATTGATGCACATTAGATGTACATGTTTGGGGGTACATGTGATAGGATGATAAATTTATATAATCAAATCAGGGTAGTTGGGATATCCATCACCTTAAATACTTACATGTTTTTTTACTCTAGCTGAAATTTTGTATCAATTAACCAACTCTTCCCTATCACACTCTCTTCCTGTACCATTCTCAGCCTCTGGTAACCACTATTCTACTCTCTACTTCTAGGAGGTCAGCTTTTTTAGCTCTCATATATGAGTGGAACATGTGGTATTTGTCCTTCTGTGCCTGGCTTATTTCATTTAACATAATATCCTCCAGGGTTATCCATGGAGCTGCAAATGACAGGATTTCATTCTTTTTTTATGGCCAAATAATATTCTGTTGGGTACATATATCCATTAATATTTTGTTTTTCCATTCATCTGTCAATGGACACTTAGGTTGATTCTATATCTTGGCTACTGTGAATAATGCTGCAATAAACATGGGAGTGCCAATAGCTCTTTGACATACTGATTTCATTTCCTTTGGATATATACCCACCAATGGGATTGCTGAATCGTATCGTAGTTCTATTTTTATTCAAAGAACCTCAATATGTTTTTGCATAACAGCTATATTAATTTACATCCCCACCAAAAGTATGTAATAATTCCCCTTCATCTGGATCCTCACCAGCTTTATTTGTTTATTTATTTTTTCTGAGACAGAGTCTAGCTCTGTCGCCCAGGCTAGAGTGCAGTGGCATGATCTTGGCTCACTACAACCTCTACCTCCCGGGTTCAAGTGTTTCTCCTGCCTCCTGAGTAGCTGGGATTACAGGTGTCCACTACCATGCTCGGCTAATTTTGTATTTTTAGTAGAGATGGGGTTTTACCATGTTGGCCAGGCTGGTCTCAAACTCCTGACCTCAGGTGATCCACCCTCCTCGGCCTCCCAAAGTGCTGGGATTACAGGTGTGAGCCACCATGCCTGGCCATCAGCATTTTTTTGTCTTTTTGATAATAGCCATTTAACTGGGATGAGATTATATTTCATTGCATTTTGATTTGCATTTTCCTGATGACTAGTAATGATGGGCATTTTTTCATATCCCTGTTAGCCATTTATTTGTATGTGTTCTTTTGATAAATAGCTATTCAGATTACTTCCTCATTTTTAAATCACATTATTCAGTTTTTGCTGTTGAGTTGAATTCCTTGTATATTCTAGATATTAATTCCTTGTCAGATGAATAGTTTGCAGATATTTTCTACCATTCTGTAGGTTGTCTCTTCATTCTGTTGATTGTTTACTTTGCTGTGCAGAAGCTTTTCAGCTTGATATAATCCTATTTGGCTATTTTTGCCTTGGTTGCCTGTACTTTTGAGGTTTACCTTAAAAATCTTTGCCCAGTCCAACATCCTGGAGAGTTTCCCCAAAGTTTTATTTTAGTGATTCTATAGTTTGAGGTCTTAGATTTAAATTTTTAATCCATTTGATTTGATTTTTGAATATGAGAAGAGATAGGGGTCTAATTTCATTCTTCTGCATATGGATATCCAGTTTTCCCAGCACCATTTGTTGAAGAGACTGTCCTTTTCTCAATGTATATTCTTGGCACCTTTGTTGAAAATGAGTTCATTGTAGATACATGGATTTATTTCTGGGTTCTCTGTTCTGTTCCATTGGTCTATGTGTCTGTTTTTAATGCAAGTACCCTGTTGTTTTGGTTACTATAACTCTGTAGTATAATTTGAAGTCAGGTAATGTGATTCCTCTAGTTTTCTTCTTTTTGCTCAGGATAGCTTTTGCTATTCTGGGTCTTCTGTGATTCCATATAAATTTTAGGATTAATTTTTTCTATTTCTGTGAAGAGCATCATTGGTATTTTAATAGGGATTGCATCAAATCTGTAGATTGCTTTGGGTAATTGGACATTGTAATAATATTAATTCTCCTAATCCATGAATACTTTTCCATTTTTTGTGTCCTCTTCAATTTCTTGTCTCTGTTTTATAGCTTTATTTGTAGAGATTTTTCTTCTCTTTGGTTAGATTTATTCCTAGACATTTAAATTTTTTTGTAGCTATTGATAATGGAATTGCTCCTTTGATTTCATTTTCAGATTGTTTGCTATTGGTGTATGGAAATGCTACTGACTTTTGTATGTTGATTTTTGTATCCTGCAACTTTAGTGAATTTGTTTATCAGTTCTAACAGGTTGTGTGTGTGTCTGTGTGTAGTCTATGTTTCTCTAAATATATGATTATGTCTGCAAACAGGGACAGTTTGACTTCATCCTTTTCAATTTGGATGCCCTTTGTTTCTTTCTCTTGCCTAATTGTTCTGTCTGGGACTTTCAGTGCTATGTTGAATAACAGTGGTGAAAATGGGCATTCTTGTCTTGTTCCAGATCTTAAAGGGAAGGCTTTCAACTTTTTCCTATTCAGTATGATGTTAGCTGTGGGTTTGTCATGTAAGGTCTTTTTTATTTTTAATTTTTTTTATTTCCATAGGTTATTGAGGAACAGGTGGGTGTTTGGTTATATGAATAAGTTCTTTAGTGGTGATTTGTGAGATTTTGGTGCACCCATCACCCAAGCAGTATATACTGAACCCAATTTGTAGTCTTTTATCCCTCACCCCCTTCCCACCCTTTCCTCCTGAGTCCCCAAAGTCTGTTGTGTCATTCTTATGCCTTTGCATCCTCATAGCTTAGCCCCCACTCATGAGTGAGGACATACAATGTTTGGTTTTCCATTTCTGAGTTACTTCACTTAGAATCATAGTCTCCAATCTCATGCAGGTTGCTGCGAATGTAAGGCATTTGAGTACCTTTCTTCTATACCTAATTTGTTGAGTTTTTTTTTTTTATCATGAAGGGATATCGAATTTTATCAATTGCTTTTTCTGCATCTATTGAGATAATCATTTTTTTCCCTACTGCTGATGTGATGCATCATGTTTGTTAATTTGGAAGTGTTGAGTCATTCTCGCATCTCTGGATAAATTCCAGTTGATTATAGAGTATACCTTTTTTTTGATGTTCTATTGGTTTCAGTTTGCTAGTGTTTTGTTGAGGATTTTGTATGTAGGTTCATCAGGAATATTGGCTTGTAGTTTTCTTTTTTTGTTTTGCCCTTGTCTGGTTTTGGTATCAGGGTAATGCTGGCCTCATAGATTGAGTTTGGAAGAATGCCCTTCCCTTCAATTTTTAAAAATAGTTTGAGAATAATTGGTACTAGTTCTTCTTTAAAACTTTGGTAAAATTCAGCTTTGAAGCCATCTGGTCCTGGGCTTTTCTTTGTTGGGAGATTTTTTTTTTTATTACTGATTCAATTAATCTTATTTCTTGTTATTGGTCTGTTAGAGTTTTCTATTTCTTCCTGTTTCAATCTTGGTAGGTTGTATGTGTCCAGAAATTTATCCATTTCCTCTAGGTTTTCCAATTTGTTAGCATATGATTATTCATAATAGCTTCTAATGATCCTTTGTATTTGTGTGGTATTTCTTGTAATATTTCCTTTTTCATCTTGAATTTTATTGGGAGTTTCTTTTTCTTAGTTAAAGGTTTGGGTTTTTTAAAAATTATGTTTTTAAAAACCCAGCTTGTCATTTCATTGCTCTTTTGTATTTTTAGTCTCAATTTTATTTATTTTGGCTCTTATTTTATTATTTCTTTCCTTCTTCTAATTTGGATTTGGTTTGTTCTTGCTTTTCTAGTTCCTTGAGGTGCATTGTTAGGTTGTTTATTTAAAATCTTTTTACTTCTTCGATGTAGGCATTTATTGCTGTAATTTTCCCTCTTAGCATTTCTTGTGCTGTATCCCATAGGTTTTTGTTATGTTATGTTTTCATTTTCATTTGTTTCAAGACATTTTAAAATTTCCTTCTTAATTTCTCTATTGACCCACTGGTCATTCACGAGCACGTTTAATTTCCATGTATTCATAAAGTTTCCCAAGTTCCACATGTTTTGATTTCTAGTTTACTTCCACTGTGGTCAGGAAAGATTCTTGATATGAATTTGATTTTTAA
Organism: Pongo pygmaeus; assembly: GCF_028885625.2. Classification (NCBI taxonomy): domain Eukaryota; kingdom Metazoa; phylum Chordata; class Mammalia; order Primates; family Hominidae; genus Pongo; species Pongo pygmaeus. The sequence continues at coordinate 38,406,147 of NC_072373.2, forward strand.
AAATTTGTTAACACTTGTTTTGTCATCTCACGTATAGTCTATCCTGGAGAATGTTCCATGTGCTGATGAGAAGAATGTGTATTCTGTAGCTGTTGGATGAAATCAGAGCAATTAATATTTATTGAATAAAAAGTTGCTTAATCTTTTTGAGCCCGTTTCTAACTTATGGAATAATAACTGGCTAATAGAACAAAGGTGTATTTAGAATTGAGATAATACATGTGTGTAAAGTGCTTAGTACAACACTTGGCTCACAGCCAAATAGTAGTTTGTAATTGTTTCTGTATGATTATTTCTATTATAATGTTCACTTTCATTCTCCCACACTCCTTTCATACCTGTTATTGTACCTGATGATTTATCCAGAGTATTGTGACCATTTATCAATCACAGATGCTGACTGGTTAGATACTTGCAATTAAATCCTAACTTAGTTCTCTCTTGGTCATGTTTTTCTGTACAGGTCCTACAGCTGGGCTCAGACATCCTTCCCCAGTACAAGCAAGAGGCACCAAAGACTCCCCCTCACATCATCTTACATTATTGTGTTTTTAAGACCACGTGGGATTGGATCATCTTGATCTTGACCTTCTATACAGCCATCTTGGTCCCTTATAATGTCTCCTTCAAAACCAGGCAGAACAATGTGGCCTGGCTGGTTGTAGATAGCATCGTGGATGTTATCTTTTTGGTGGACATTGTGCTCAATTTTCATACCACCTTTGTTGGACCAGCAGGGGAGGTGATTTCTGACCCCAAACTTATCCGCATGAACTACCTGAAGACGTGGTTTGTGATTGACCTTCTGTCCTGTTTGCCATATGATGTCATCAACGCTTTTGAGAACGTGGATGAGGTTAGTGCCTTTATGGGTGATCCAGGGAAGATTGGTTTTGCTGATCAGATTCCACCACCACTGGAGGGGAGAGAGAGTCAGGTACATCCCTCAAATCTCAGACCTTGTTGTCATGTCTTTAAAACTGAATTAAATGTGGGTGGTCAACAGAAGAATAATTAAATGGGTGGGAAATAGCATGACTGATGTCTAGAACAGAGGGAGCATGCTTGATAGATACCCTTGCCTGCTGTTCCCATCCTTTGGCGGTTTGGAGGCCCTGCATGACAGTGAATGGATGTGGAAGAGACCAAAGGCTTACTCCTACTCCACGTGGAATGTAAGCCACTGGTTCAGGAATGGTGGGCCTGCAGCAGCAGGCATGCATGGCCACTGCACTGGCAAGTCTTCTATTGAATATATAGTTGTTGAATGTCTACCTATTGATTATTCTAGTTATGCAGACTTTTCATTTATCTGCTGCTGACTTTTGGCTGTTTCACAGCCAATTAACTCCTGGTAACAGGAATACCATTTTCCTGAAAGTTTGCTTTTCCTTTTTTCTGTTAAATTTTGAGATGAGTTATTTCCTTGCTAAAATGAGTTTGGAGGCAACCATGTACTGAGGTAGTCAGGCACCAGCTTGTGGTTTTTGGATTATACTGCTGTTTTAGTCCATTTTGTGTTGCTGTAGAGAAATGCCTGAGGCAGGGTAACTTACAAAGAAAAATCAAAATTCTGATGGCTGGAAGATTTAGGACCAGGTCACTCATGGTGGAAGGTGAAGCGGGGAGCCAGCTTGTCCAGAGATCAGATGGTGAGAGAGGAAGTGAGAGACAGGAAGAGGAGGTGCCAGGCTCGTTGTAATAACTACTTGCTTTTTTGGGAACTAATGGAGTGAAAATCCACTCACCACCCCACTTCCTCCAGAGAGGACATTAATATATTTAAGAGGGATCCACCCCCATGACCCAAACACCTCCCATTAGGCCCTATTTCCAACACTGGGACTCAAATTTCCACATGAGGTTTGGAGGAGACAAACATTCAAACTATAGCAACTGTTTTCAATTGTTAGTCCTGCAGGCAATGGATGAAATGAAAGGAAGCTAAATTCTCTGTAAATGTGTTGGAATTAGGAAATGCTCTAAGTCATTTTCTGAATGAGTGCCTGGGACATGTGGTAGAAGGAAGGGCCACTGGACTGATTCAGGTGATTTTCTCTGAAACAGTGAGGATGTCAAGGCATTGCAAAGAAAAATGTCAGATTCTTATCTAGTTTGTGTTCTATGGGAATTGTCCTTCCGTTTTCTTACTCCTAGTTGACATTCCAGATGGATTAAGACAAGGCAGTTCATTTGGCAAGTCTCCAGCCTTGTTCAGCTGAGCCCTCGTTGCTTCAGATTACAGAGGCTCCCAAGGTCTCAGTCTGGCTGGGTTGTGTGGGTAATCTAGGAAGCCAAGTTGAGGCGCAAGACACATTTCAGAACTAAACGGCTCATAGGACTCAGGCTTGAGAACGTTGAAAGGAGCAGCTTGCTCCCTGCCGGGATATCAAGACCTGGCCAGTGACTCCATGTTTTACTGGTGGCATAATGATGCCTTTCTGCCTTCAGATCAGTACCAGCAGTTGGTGGGACAGCAGCCTTTTCTCTGGGAAAACAGAACTACTACCACTTCTCTTTCCAGTGAAGGGTAGCTCTTCCTACAAAATGCTGCCAATGTAGAGCTGGAAGGAGAGAATTTGGATGCTCAGATGCTCTAGATTCAGAATAACCCATGCTTGTATCTGTGTGGTGGGTTTTAAAATACTTTAAAATCCCAAAGACTAATTCTCTGGGGTAGCTTGTGTGAATTTTGTAGGGGGATGAAATGAGTCAAGACTGATCATTTACAAGAGCAGAGTCATACCTAACGGGAATGTTGGGGTTCTTAAATGAGAATTTTTTAAAAAATTGTTTAAAATTTTTTTTTTTTTTGAGACAGAGTCTTGCTCTGTCACCCAGGCTGGAATGTAGTGGTGTGATCTCAGCTCACCACAACCTCTGCCTCCCGGGATCAAGCAATTCTCCTGTCTCAGCCTCCTGAGTAGCTGGGATTATAGGCACGTGCCACTGTGCCCGGCTAATTTTTGTATTTTTAGTAGAGACGGGGTTTCACCATGTTGGTCAGGCTGGTCTTGAACTCCTGACCTCAAGTGATCTGCCCGCCTCGGCCTCCCAAAGAGCTGGGATTACAGGTGTGAGCCACCACTCCTGGCCCACAAATGAGAATTTTAGTACATGTTGGGAATCATATTTTTCTGTGTGAGCACATTTTTAGAAAATTTTTTCTTAGGAAAATATCATTTTGGCTTAGGTAATTCAAATAAATTATCTGAATATAAAAGAGCTTCTTAAACACATATGGAAAGTGAAATTTAGCTTTAGAAACACACTGGTTTTTAAAATAAACCATTTTCTATTTAGAGTAATGGCACTGAAATTTTGCAGATAAATAGAACAGTTCTCTAGCTTCCACACGTTCTTATTAAAAATTGGCAGAACTATAAACATATGTAAAATGTGTCAGTTACCTGGTAGGTTAACAGAGCAGAGTTCTTCTCCCCTAGGAAAGAGTTCCAAACCAACTGTATATGTTGGTTGGAACTCCTTTGCCATTATTTATAAATACTCCTGATGGTGGTTTCTGATTTGTAGATTCATGAAATAGATTGGTTAATAGGAAAAATGTTAGTTATCTGTAGCTTTCTCATTGGTAAAGGGCTTAGTATCAAAGCTCTTACTATCATCTGTTGGTCATAAATAATAGTATAAATATTAAGGGCTACAGCTATTGTTTCCTTCTGTAAGACATAATTTTATATTTGGTAATTTCTTTTAAAGCTTTGGCTAACACCTCAAATAATGCCCTTTCATAACAACTCTGGTGGTTGGAGGGAGATCAGTGTGAGGAATGGGAAGATTTGGCTTTTAGTTTTCTTGGTATCACCTGTTAAAACAGCTGGGATCCTTGTGCATATCGTTTAGCCTTTCTGGATCATGGTTTTCCTGTCTACATCTTGGGGATAATACTACTATACCTGCCTGAAGGCATAGCATTTGGGCGGTGGATTATTTGAGTTTCCTGCCAGCTCCAAGAGCTAAAGTTTGGTGAATGCTGAATCTCATCTGCATTAGTCTCACTTCCAGAAGCTTACTGTAAGAACAAGAGGCCTAGCACCCTGACCTCCTTCTTGTAATTGGGGTGGGAGGAAAACAAGGTGGGGGGTGGGAACACTTAGCAGGTAATAAGTAGACCCATTTGAGGTCACAGCCTGACAGGACCATGGAGGTCTTATAGTTCAACCTTCTTAATACACAAGTAAGAAAAAAGACAGGGGAAATGACTCACTCAAGATGGAATACCATATCATATAATCATAGTAATAATGAGTTCCCTTCTGACTTTTCTCTATTCCTAATAGCAACAGATTTTTATAAGATAGGAGCAAAACACTTAATGAAGGACAGTTGAGTCAAAACTGACCAGGAACTTTCTGATGTGTGTGGCTCACTCCTTGGCTTGGCTGAATGTGGTGGAGAAGTTGGACATGGGGTCTGGTGGAGTAGATGGAGGTAGGCAGCTACATTTTCCCCAAGGCATCTGTGTTGGAGATGACATGGGCAGTTAAAGATGCTTGCCAAGGGACAGACCCAGCACAGTTTCCCAGGCATAGTCCTTTAGTGAAACGACACCATTAAATTAGTGGGAATGAATGGCTAATGTTGGTTAGAGGATGTTGGAGAGCCAATGAAGGGCACCCCATCCTTTGAACCCAGATCAGGCTGAGGGAAAACCCCCTGGGTTGGAGAATTCTGATTAATGGCTTAGCGGCTGCCTATTCACCACATGCTGTCTTCTCACCTGTGATCTGTTGTGGAGTTACGAATCTAAGATTACAGCTCCCTGTGCTCTAGGTTCTTTCTCTGGGGGAGTGTGCAGAGAAACAAATTATTGACTCATTTCTCATAAAAAATACATGTGGAGCTAGCTGAATCATCTTTGGTGTTCTCAAAATTATGCCAGTGGACTTGTCTGCCAGTGGAGACCACCAAAGAAGGACGCGAGCTGTGTTGGCTTTGCCATCTCTGTGTATGTGTGCAGTGGGGGTGGGGAGTTCTTGAAGTGAAAAGATTGGAGCCACCCAAAGCCTGGGTCAAAAAAGAACTGGGGTAAATTGTTAAAGCCTGAAATTATGAATTCAGCCCTGTGGATATAGCCCATCTCCATGATTTAAGCTACACAAGTGATCCCTTTGGCTTAACTTGTTTCACTTATGTAGATGGGCTACATTTGCGTCATTCTCCTGTCTGTTGGTAATAATCTGTTTTGGAGACCATTTGAGAATATGTTTGCACATTAGTTAAAATGTTTGGAGGACAAAAGGTCTGGAAACAGAGTGAACTAAACTTGTAATGGGTATGTCAAAGCAAAAGCTAAATAAGTCTCTTTCAAGTGCTGAGTGGATTGTTGGGCTAGTGTGCTTCTTGTGTTAAAGACTGAATTATTACTGACAAAACAGATTCACTCTCCCGAGGAAACTTATTGCTTACTGCTATTGAAGCGTGGAAATGCAAAGGGGAAAAGGGGGCTGTTATCTCCCAGGTGACAATGCTTGTGCCCTGGAGCCTGAAGGTAGCCAAGAGCTTTTTTCTATCCCTGGCTCTGTAACCTCAGACAGCAGCGCAACCAGCTAGTGCCAGTGATGCAGCTGACACTTGCCAAGAGCTCACACTCATGGGAGATACCTTCTAGCAGAACAGGAGCAAAATGTGCCAATGAAAAGATGACAGCATGACAAGTTTTCCTTTATCTTGTGATTTTCACTTTCCAAAGCACTCACACAGATCACCTTTGTCCTAACTCTGTGTGGCAGTGAAGAAACTGCACTGAACTGGGAGGACAGCAATTTGTTACCCAAGAGGGACTTTGTCACCCAGCTGTGCAACCTTGTGAAAGTAACTTCATCGCCCTCAACTTGGTTTGCCTCACCTGTGTGATGAGCCCATCCCAGCTCTAACCTTCTGTGGCTTGAGAGCAGGTATTATCCCGGTTTTGCAGATGAAAGGGACAGTTTGTCCTTTTGCCTGATGGCAGCTGTTTTGAGGTAGTGAAACCGGACTCTAGTCTTCTGACTCCTGGGCTTGTGCTTTCTCCTGCAGGTCATGCTGTCTCATCAGAGAATCTGGAAGCTGAGGGAACCAAGCTATGCATTTCAGTCTCTGGGGCGCTTTCTCTGAATCATTTCCTGGCATGGTCCCTGCTGTTCCCTTCATTTTCGTGGACCTTTCTCACAGCTGAGGGGTGAGAGGTTTGAGTGGTCAGCCTGTGTGGCCCTAACCTGAGGTCACTGGTGCAGGTGTGTGGGGATGGATGGTGAGGGTGGAGGTCAGCACTGACTCCAAGGTCTCATTGCCTACCCTGCTTATCTCTCCTGGGTGAATGGCCTCACCTCTAGGTTCTTCTAGACTCGCTATTCCCTGCTCTTCCAGGCTTTCCTTATCACTGACGCTGAAAGCAAGTTGGACCAACGTTCATTACTTATCCTGTTAATTTATGGCTGTCAGTCCTTACCTGTGGTTCTTTTTAGGTAGATGGCTAACATTTCAGTTTTCACACAGGTGACTCCTCTTGCTGTCCAGCTGGAAGCAGGTGGGAAGCTGTCAGGTGAAAGTCATGAGATGACCAGGGCTTTTCTTCCCCTTTGAGTTCTAACAATACTGTATAGGCAGTCCTTGTGGCTCATAATAGCAATTTGGTTTTTTTAAATTAGTAAACTTTATTTTTTAGAGCTGTTTTAGTTTATAGAAAAATGCAGTGGGATGTACAGAGACCACCCTCCCCTCCCCTCCTCGCACACAGTTTCCTCTCTATTAACATTTTGCATTACTGTGGTACACTTGTCATCATTGATGAGCCAGTATTAATACATTATTGTTAGCCAAAGTTCATATAGCATATAGCCTATAGTTTACATGAGGGTTCATTCTTTGGATTATATTTTCTATGGGTTTAGACAAGCGTGTAATGATGCATATCAACCATTACAGTATCATATAGAGAAGTTTCAGTGCCTTAAACATCCCCTGTGCTCCATGTATTCATCCCCTACCCCAATTCCTAGCAACCACTGATCTCTTTATAGTTTTGCATTTTCAGAATGTCATAACATAGGAATCACACAGCCTGTAGTCTCTCAGATTGGTTTCTTTCACTAAGCAACATGCATATAGCGTTCTTCCATTTTTTTCATGATAACTTTTTAAAAATTGCAGAATAATATCCAATTGTATGGATGTACCATGATTTATTTAGCAGTAGCAATTAAAAATCATCACTCTATAGCACTGGTGATTTCAATTCTGATCAGCACAGGTCTTGTTCTGGGATTTCCTTCTGCTGTGGGTTTGATTGGAGGGTGGAGAGGAGATGAGACCCCCGGATGCAGGCTGGCCAGTCTTACCAGCCTGTGGTAGCACCTGGGTAAAAGCAACATTTCTCACAAGTCATTATGTCTGATAGTAAAATGGACAGAAAAACTAAGTCGTACCATAGTGTCCCCATATTTCATTCTTTTTTCCTTGGCATTTCTATCTTTCATGTTTGTGCTGAGTATTTCTTCTATCCAATTATTTTGGAAAAAAGAGGACAAAATCAGACACACAGTAGTTTTCACTCCTGTGTCTTGTTAGCCCCAGGAAGTGCTGTGGATGAGTGCATTTCTCTTTTGATGAGTGTGAATTGCCAGTAGTGGCTAAGGGCTGAGTCTGTTTTCAGTGATGTTTGTGATGCTGCTGCTGCCCCCATGCTGGAAACATTGTCTAGAACTTTTCCTTTGATTTATTTTATCAGTCTTCCTCCTGACTTGTGCTCACAGTGAGTGAAGGATTGTGGAGGAGACATGCCTCTTGTTAAAGCAGAGGCTTCACATGGAAGACTGGGCTGTAGGTGCTCTGCCCTGCACAGGCACCCGAGTCACGATCCTACCCGGGGTGTGTACATGTGGGAGCTGGGGAGTGCCTAGGGGAGCATTTCTAACAGCAGGAAGTCGATCCTGCATGGCTTCCAGGAAGCAATGATTAACTGTGAAACTGTGATTCTAGAGTTAAAAAAAAAAAAAGTAAAACGTAAAAACAAATTGCTCTGAGGCAGTGCAAGAGTTCAACCTTGTAGAAGATTCCTTATGGCAATTCCTCAAGGATCTAGAACCAGAAATACCATTTGACCCAGCAATCCCATTACTGGGTATATACCCAAAGGATTATACATCATTCTACTATAAAGACACATGCACACATATGTTTATTGCAGCACTGTTCACAATAGTAAAGACTTGGAACCAACCCACATGCCCATCAATGATAGACTGGATAAAGAAAATGTGGCACATATACACCATGGAATACTATGCAGCCATAAAAAAGGATGAGTTCATGTCTTTTGCAGGGACATGAATGAAGCTGGAAACCATCATTCTCAGCAAACTAACACAGGAACGGAAAACCAAACTGCATGTTCTCACTCATAAGTGGGAGTTGAACAATGAAAACACATGGACACAGAAGGGAACATCACACACCAGGGCCCGTTGGGGGTTGTGAGGGTAGGGGAGGGATAGCATTAGGAGAAATACTTAATGTAGATGATGGGTTGATGGGTGCAGCAAACCACTATGGCACGTGTATACCTATGTAACAAACCTGCATGTTCTGCATGTGTATCCCAGAGCTTAAAGTACGAATAAAAAAAAAGAGTTTCGCACTTGGGAGCAGAATACACTCACTCAGCTGCTGTGTCTGACTCCCCTCTGTTGACTCACCATCCTTCTCTCCCAGGATCCTCTCTGGCCAATCCAAGTTCCACTTCTCTTTTAGTTCCCCACCAACTTTTCTTGGCTCCTCTTTCAGGTTGGTCCTTCTTCAAAGAAATGTAATTGACTTAGATGACAGGGGGTAGGGATGCAACTCCCCAAGGAGCCCCTGGTCTAGTAGGGGCCACAGATAATAGATCTCGGCAGAGAATGTGAGGGGCATTCTAAGGGTCATTTCAAGGTGTTACAGCCTACAACAGGAAGCACTTAGCCTTGTGGGAGAATCCAGAGAGGCTTCCTGGCAGAGATGACTAGGTTTAGTCTGGTGAGGAGGAAGTAGGGCATTTCTGGGAGAGGAAAGAACATGTGCAAAGGGCTGTGCTATAAGGGATGAGCAAGACATTCGTTGTGCCCAAATCAGAGTTAGCACTGTGGGAGGGAAGAAGGCCGAGTCCAGTGATAAAGAATCCTAGAGTCTTGCCAAGGAGTTTACAGTTTATCATGTGGGCACAAAGAAGCCATCATGGGCTTCCATTAGGGTGGGATCTCATCTGATTTTTGTTTTTGAAGGTGTACCTAGGAAGCAGTGGTGAGAATGAGTTAGGGAAATAACGTGTCCCTGCTTTCCCTCCTCCCATTCCTTGAACCTGCTATGATTAGGCTGTCACCTCCAGTAGTGCACTGAACCCCATTCCCCCAACTCCTGTTCCTCTGCACCTCAGTCCTAATACCTGGCCAAACCCCACCCCACTTGGACTCTATTTTCTGCCTCCGCTAGGCTGTGCCCTAGTCCCTGAATGTGACTGGAGAATGTGAGTGGAGAACTCCATCATTGTGCAGATTGACTTCAGCTCACGTGGAATTCCCCCTGAATTTTGCCAGGCTGTGTTCTCCAACAAGGCAAACCTTCATAGCTTCTCCTCTCTCCTCAGACTGACAACACCCAGCTCGTACTCTCCCCTGATCCTCTTGCTTCTTATTCATTGACAAATGAGGAGTGATAAAAAGAGAACTTGGCTGGGCACAGTGGCTCATGCCTGTAATCCCAGCACTTTGGGAGGCTGAGGCGAGCAGGTCACCTGAGGTCAGGAGTTCCAGACCAGCCTGGCTAACATAGTGAAACTCGGTCTCTACTAAAAATACAAAAATTAACCGGGCATTGTGGCAGGCATCTCTAGTCCCAGGCACTCGGGAGGCTGAGGCAGGAGAATTGCTTGAACCCGGGAGGTGGAGGTTGCAGAGAGCCGAGATCGCACCACTGCACTCCAGCCTGGGTGACAGAGCGTGACTCCATCTCAGAAAAAAAAAAAAAAAAAGAAAAGAAAAGAACTTACATGTACTCCCATAACTAAATCCACTTTGTGGCCTGCACCAACCCCACATACTCTGCTTCCCTCCTTCTCGTGGGTCAGGTTCTGTGCTGAATTCATTTCCTCTTGCCCACTCCTCACTTGTTTCCTTTCTCATATGATCAAGGAATATTTCCCTTCTTTATAAAGCTCTCTCCACGTACCCCAGCTGCTGCCCCATTTTCCTGCTTCTTTTACTGAAAGACTCCTAGAAAGAGTTCTCTGTACTTGTTGTTTCTGCTTTTTCTCTTCTCTTTCTTGCACTTATTCTGATCAGGTTTTCAACCTTGTCACTCTATTGAAACTGTAACTGTTCTTGTCAAAGGTGCCAGTGATGTCCATGTAGCCAAATCTAATGGTCAGATCTCAGTTCTCATCTTATTCTCCATGTTGGCAGCATCCTCTCATCTCACACAATAAAACCCACAATGGTGGCTTATCAGGCACTCCATAGTCTGTCCCTTGGCTGCCTTATTCTGTTTCAGGTGCCATGGCCTCTTGCTGGCCTTGGGGTACTTGCTGTTCCCTCTGCCTGGAATATTCTTCCCCTAAACGGCCTTTCCTCTCACTTCATTGAGGTGTTTGCTCAACGTTACATGATTAGAGTGGCTTTCCCTGAGAACCCTACTACAAATTTCTATCCTTTTACTGTTTTCATAGCACTAATCATAATCTGATATAGGCTTTGTTATAGCTAATCTCCTTTCAGTAGAATTTTTTGAAACTTTAAAAAATTGAGATACAAAATATATACAGTCAAGTGTGATAAAAATACATTGAAGTATACAGCTTAGTGAATTTTTACAAATGTATACTTGCACATAACCACTACTTAGATCAAAACATCGGATTTCTCCAGCACCCTAGAAGGTTCTCCTCCGTTTTATCCTAGACTACCCTCCACTGAAATAACCATTATTCTGACTTCTGTCGCCATAGATTAGTTTCACCTATTCTTGAAGTACAGATAAGTGGAATGATTCAGTGTGTAATCTTTTTGTACCTGGCTTCTCAGCACAATGGCTGTAAGCATCAACCATATTGAGTGTGTCAGTAGCTTGCTCACTTTTACTGGGGTGTAGTATTAATTATTTCAGTTGTATAATGCTGCATAAGAAACCACCCTAAAACTTAGTGGTTTAATAAAATAAACATTTTGTTGCATAATTATTCTGTTGAAATTTGGGCTTGGCTCAGCTGGGCAGTTCTTCTCTTGACAAACATAGGTACCTCATAATTGGAATTCTACCATATTTGTCCTTTTGTAACTGGCTTATTTCACTTAGCATAATGTCATCAAGGTTTATTCATGTTGTGTCAGAATTTGCTTCCTTTTTAAGGGTGAATAATATTTCATTGTGTGTATATGCCACATTTTGTTTATCCATTCACCCATCAGTGGATATGAGTTGCTTCTACTTTTGGCGATTATGAATAATGTTGCTATGAACGCTGGAGTACAAATATCTCTGTTCAAGTCTCTGCTTTTAATTCTTTTGGGTATATATCTAGAAGTAGAATTGCTGAGTCATATGATAATTCTATTTTTAGTTTTTTAGGGAACTACTATACTGTTTTGCATAGCAGCTGCACCATTTTACATTCCCACCAACAGTGCTCAAGGGTTCCCTTTTTTCCGCATCCTTGCTAACACTTGTTATTTTCTGTATATAGCCATCTTAATGGATGACAGTAGCCATCTAATATGTGTAATTTGGTTTCTTTATAAACAATAGATTCTGAGAACTTTGAGATCATTTTATTAGTTTTTCTTCTTCCTCATGCATCTAAATGTAGGCAATGGCACATACTCAGAGGTAGGAAAATGACACTGGAAGTTATAGAAGCTGCTGGAAGAGAAAGTTGCAGCAAAGGAGGAATGATCTGCTGAAGGGCCCTGCAGGACTCATACATGCTGAGGAAACTTCTGAGCACAATTTGGTTAGGAGAATTGTAGGAGGCTTCCAGAAAAAAGCAAAAAACACCTGTTTAGGAAGGTGTTGAAAGAGGGGTGAAACTTTGCTGAGTGGGAAATGGGAGGACTACATGAGGGCAGGAAAGGCCAGGCACAGGCATTACATGTGGGGCTAGGGGAGAAGGGGATTTTCTTTGGTTTAATCTTTATTTGTGAAGGAAGACAAATGTTAGTGAAAAATAGCTTGGCCATTTGCTTGTTGTTCATGAAGCTCTTAACCCAGTTAAACTCTATTGAAAGGGCAATAGGAGCTCTGTGATCTGGCTCTGATAGAAGAGAACAATGATTGGGAGTCTGTGTCAGAGCCATGCAGACATCTTAAGATTTCTTATGTTATCATTCAATATTTAGCTCTGGAGTCTATAAATGTTAACTTACAAGGAAGAGTGCTTTAGACTTTATGGGTGAAATATCGTGCCTCAGGGATGCGCTTCCAAGTGAAGACAGACTTAGTGTTAGCCTCTGGATAATCTTTAAAAAATAATTTTTTAATTCCAATTTTTCATTTCAGTTTTTCATGTTACCTTTAAAAAAATTTAGAAATTATAGATGTAGAAATAAAGAAATAAGGATTGCCCATGATTTTATCTTGTTAACATTCTGGCATATGTTGTCTGTCTTTTTTTCTTTCATATATAAAGCACATATATATGTTTATATATTTATTAAAATGGTATTACATTGTATGTAGTGAGTTGTCCATTTTATTATCTCAACAATAGATTCTCCCTTTTTATAGCAGAAACTTAAATGATTATACAGTAGTTCATTGTATGGACATATCAAAATTTGGCATTTAGGTTTTTCCTTTTTTTAACTTCTTTATCATAATAATGAAACAGTATGTCTTTGTAAATAAATTTGTGTCACATTTCTGATTATTTCTTTTAAAGTGTTTAAAACAGAAATATGCTTTTTGATGAATTCTAACAAAGCAAGCATCTATGTAGCCATCATCCAGGTCAAGAAATCGAATGTAACCAACTCCCCAGACATCCCTCATCACTCCTAGTCACTTCTCCCTTGCTCCTCCCCCAGAGCAACTTGATTTCTAACACTAGTGTTTTTATTTTGCCTATTTCTGATCTTCATATAAATTCAATAGGACAATGATGCATTCTTTTATGTTATCTCATTTTGTTCAGTACTGCTTTTGAGAGATTCAGGAATGCTTTTGAGTCCATCAGTAGTTAGTTCATTGTTATTGTTTGTAATCTCTTGTGTGAATATACTTCAATTTGTTAATCCAATCTACTGTTGATGTTCATTTAGGTTGTTTTTTAAATGAATATTATTCATACTCTTAGTACCCTGATTTCTGTTAGAAAGAGTAGAATTGCTGGGCTATACGTGTATGTATATCGTTTAGTAAATACTGCCAAACAGCTGTCCAAAGTGGTTGCATTGAGTGCTTTGCACAAAGTGGTTGCAATACATGAGACTTTCCACTGCTTTACTTCCTTGCCAACACTGATGTTTCCAGTTTGCTTAATTCTACCTAATCCAATGAGTTTTTAGTTGTTTCTCATTCTAGTTTTGATATATATTTTTTGAATGACTAAAGAGATTTAGCATTGTTTCATAAATTTTTGCTGGGAGTGAGCATCTTTGGTTACTCTCTTTTACGAAGTGCTTGTGCGGTCTCCTTTTCTACACATAATACATTTTTTATTAAAAAATTGATTTGTAGAAGTTCTTTATATAGTCTGGATATGAACCCTTTATGGGTTATATGTGCTGTAAATATTTTTTTCCCTACTGTGTGTTTTTCCTATTTTCTCTTTTTAGGATGCATTTTGATGAGCAAAAGTTCTTAATTTAGAGAAATATGTCAATTTTTCATTTATGTGCTTTTGTGTCTTGTTTAAATTTTGTACTCTCAAGTTCAAGATATTTTCTCATATCATCTTCCAATAGTTTTATTGTTCTCCATTCACATTTAGATCTGAAATCCACTTAGACTGATTATCGTGTATGCTATGAAATAGAGATCAAGTTTTATTTTTTCCTCAGATGGGTATCCAGTTGACCTAGTATCATTTATTTGAAAATGCCATCCTTTCTTCACTTGTCTTCAGTCTAGTCTTTCACTTAATTAGTGTCTTTATAGGCCTGGATCTTTCTCAGGACTCAATTCTTTTTCACTGATTTGTTTGTATATTACCACACCAATATCACATTGTGTTAATCAATGTAGTTTTGTAATGAATTTTAACATTTTTATTTCTCCCTTAAATATTTGGAAGAATTCACCAACTAAGGCAATCTGGGCTTGGAATTTTCCATTTTGGATTTAATTATTTAAATAATCAAAGATCCATTCAAATTTTCTGTTACTTCTGGAGTCAGTTTCTGTAAGCTGAATTTTTCTAGAAATATTTCTATTGTACTTAGTTTCAGAGTTACTGATATACAATTGTTCATAAATAATGTCTCTTTATCTTTTAATGTCTGTAAGATATGTAGTGATTTTGTTTTCTTTTTTTCATTCCTCATATTGATTATATTTGCTCATCTTCATTATCTCTCTTATTAGCTCTTTCTTCCCCCTCTACAATCAGTATTGCCAATTTACTAACTTTATTATTAAATGTTTCCAAAGAAACAACTTTTATTTTAGAATTATGGAATTTTTAATCTTTCTGCTAATTTGAACCTTAACATTGTGAAGTGTGTCTATCTAGTAATAATTTTTCTTTAAAGTCTACTTTGTGTGATATTAATAGAGCAATATCAGCTTTGATTTGTTTTTAGTGTTTACATGGTATATTTTTCTATCCCCTAACATAAACCTTGCTATATTCTTGTATTTTAGGTATATCTCTTCTAAGAAGCCTATTTTTTAAATCCACTCTGACACACTTGCCTTTAATTTGAACGATTTAATTCATCACCTTTATTACATTTGATGTGATATCTTAGTTTCTATCTTCTGTCTTGCTATTTGCTCTTAGTTGTTTTGCCTTTTCTCTTTTTCTTCTCTCCTCTTTTATCTTCTTTTGGGATTGATTATTTTGTATTATTCACTTTTCTGTTAACTTTCTATATTATTTTACTACACTTTGGGTGGTTACTCTGAAAAATACAATTCTATTGTAAATTAGTACTTGTACCCCTTCCTAGATATTGCAAGGATTTTAGAATGCTTTAAACTCTTTTACCTTCTTTACTTATATGTTATTATTTTCAAGTATATATATACTATATGTATCTTCATTGTTGTCTTATGCATCGATACGTATGTCTATTTCCTCTTTCGTTGTTCCTCATCCCTTCAATCATCTTCTACCTTCCATCTGGTAAATTTTTCTTTCTGCCTGAAGAACACCCTTTAGCATTTGTTTAGTCTGCTGGTGACCAATTCTCATATTTTGTTTGTCTGAAAAATACCTTTATTTTGTTTTAATTATTGAAAGATATTTGCACTGGTGTGATTGGATTCATGATTGCTAATTATTTTCTTTTTCTTTCTTTTTTTTTTTTTTTTTTTTTTGAGACAGAGTCTCGCTGTCGCCCAGGCAGGAGTGCAGTGGCGCGATCTAGGCTCACTGCAGGCTCCGTTCCCCGGGGTTCATGCCATTCTCCTGCCTCAGCCTCCTGAGTAGCGGGGACTACAGGAGCCCGCCACCTCGCCTGGCTAAGTTTTTGTATTTTTAGTAGAGACGGGGTTACACTGTGTTAGCCAGGATGGTCTTGATCTCCTGACCTCGTGATCTACCTGCCTCGGCCTCCCAAAGTGCTGGGATTACAGGCGTGAGCCACCGCGCCCGGTCAATTGCTAATTATTTTCTTTAGGTAATTTGGATATATTTTTCCATAATTCATCAGACTTCTATTATTTCTTTTGATAATTTAGCTCTTGGTTTAATTGTTGTCCATCGTAGGAATTCTTTTTCTCTGGTGCTTTTAAGATTTCTTCTCTTTCTTCCTTTCTCCTCCTCTTCCTCCTTCTCTTTTATCTCTTCTAGTAGTTTTATTATGCTGTACCTAGATATGGCCACCATCTGTCAGACCTTGTAGATAATAGATAATTAATGCATTGGGCAAGATATAACGAAACAGCAAGGGATAGTGCAGACTTGGGAGCTAGTAACAGCAGAAGCCTGGGTCAGGATTAGAGTTAGGGGCTTTATCACCCCTAACATGAAAGGGAAGGGGAGCTTTTACTAATAGCTAGAAGCAGAGAGATAGTGTGAAGAAAGTTACTTTATAGGAATTTATATTTTGGTCAAGGGATGCAGGCATCCTATGGTGACTTGTTGGAGGCACCTGGGGAAATAAATACCCTAATCTCATTGACCTTTCTTCTCCTTCCAAACTTCTTTTAGTTCTCCTCATTGGTGATCTGAGATACCAAGCAAAGGACAGATTTAGAGGAGCATATGGGGTTTATAGGAATTCTTACATCTGTGGTTCAGGTGTCAGCAAACCTTTTCTGTAAAGGGGCAAATAATTTGTTTAGGCTGTGTGTGCCACATGTGGTCTCTCCTGCTTTCCTCCCCCCTTCTTCTTTCACGACCCTTTAATGATGTAAAAAAAAAAAAAAAAATTCTTAGCTCACAAATCATACCGAAACAGGCCACTGGCCAAATTTGGCTGACCCCTGGTGTAGTGGGAGGGTTCATTTTTTGCCAGGATCAGTTTTGGAGAATTCTCTGCTACTATCTCTTTATAACTTTATCTCCTTATAACTTGACTTTCTCTTTGCTCCAGAATTCCAAGGACACCCCGGTTGACTCTTTGCACTCTGTCGCCTGTGTCTTACAGTCTGTTGTATTTTTTAACCTTTTCTCTTCCCATGCTTCCCTCTGGATATTTTTTTCTGACTCATCTCCCAGTTTTCTGATACTGTTCAGTTTGGCTAATTACTTCTGAACTCATCCAGTGCATTCTTAATTTTGGTTATTGTATTTTACAGAGTTAGAATTGTCAAACGGCTTGTTTTATAGTTTTAAGTTTTCAGCTGAAATTCTTGATTTTTCCTTTTATCTCATAAAATATGTTAAGGATAATTATTTAATGGCTACATTCAATAACTCCATAATCTGAAGTCTCCGTGGGTTTCATCCTATTGTATTCCATTGTTTCTCTTAGTTTTCCCACAGATTACTTTATCTCTTCATGTGCTAGTTATTTTGGATTGTGTACTGGACATTCTACATGAAATTTTAAAAAATGTTTTGGGCCCTAGGATGGTGTATGTATATATATGTGTGTATATATATACGTATACATATATATATTTTGAACATTGATGCTAAAATTCTTTTTTTATTATTATTATACTTTAAGTTCTAGGGTACATGTGCAAAACCTGCAGGTTTGTTTCATATGTGTACATATGCCATGTTGGTGTGCTACACCCATTAACTCATCATTTAGCATTAGGTATATCTCCTAATGCTATCCCTCCCCACTCCCCCAACCCCACAACAGTTCCCGGAGTGTGACGTTCCCCTTCCTGTGTCCTAGTGTTCTCATTGTTCAATTCCCACCTATGAGTGAAAACATGTGGTGTTTGGTTTTTTGTGCTTGTGATAGTTTGCTGAGAATGATGGTTCCAGCTTCATCCATGTCCTTACAAAGGACAAGAACTCATCCTTTTTATGGCTGCATAGTATTCCATGGTGTATATGTGCCACATTTTCTTAATCCAGTCTATCATTGATGGACATTTGGGTTGTTCCAAGTCTTTGCTATTGTGAATAGTGCCGCAATAAACATACGTGTACATGAGTCTTTATGGCAGCATGATTTATAATCCTTTGGATACATACCTAGTAATGGGATGGCTGGGTGAAATGGTATTTCTAGTTCTAGATGCCTGAGGAATCGCCACACTGTCTTCCACAATGGTTGAACTAGTTTACAGTCCCACCAACAGTGTAAAAGTGTTCCTATTTCTCCACATCCTCTCCAGCACCTGTTTTTTCCTGACTTTTTAATGATTGCCATTCTAACTGGTGTGAGATGGTATCTCATTGTGGTTTTGATTTGCATTTCTCTGATGACCAGTGATGATGAGCATTTTTTCATGTGTTTTTTGGCTGCATAAATGTCTTCTTTTGAGAAGTGTCTGTTCATATCCTTCGCCCACTTTTTGATGGGGTTGTTTTTTTCTTGTAAATTTGTTTGAGTTCATCGTAGATTCTGGATATCAG
The DNA here is from genome assembly GCF_028885625.2 of Pongo pygmaeus. Classification (NCBI taxonomy): domain Eukaryota; kingdom Metazoa; phylum Chordata; class Mammalia; order Primates; family Hominidae; genus Pongo; species Pongo pygmaeus. The sequence continues at coordinate 38,424,319 of NC_072373.2, forward strand.
CCCTTTGTCAGATGAGTAGATTGCAAAAATTTTCTCCCATTCTGTAGTTTGCCTGTTCACTCTAATGGTAGTTTCTTTTGCTGTGCAGAAGCTCTTTAGTTTGATTACATCCCATTTGTCAATTTTGGCTTTTGTTGTCATTGCTTTTGGTGTTTTAGATATGAAGTCCTTGCCCATGCCTGAATGGTATTGCCTGGGTTTTCTTCTAGGGTTTTTATGGTTTTAGGTCTAACGTTTAAGTCTTTAATCCATCTTGAATTAATTTTTGTATAAGGTGTAAGGAAGGGATCCAGTTTCAGCTTTCTACATATGGCTAGCCAGTTTTCCCAGCACCATTTATTAAACAGTGAATCATTTCACCATTTCTTGTTTTTGTCAGGTTTGTCAAAGATCAGATGGTTGTAGATGTGTGGTATTATTTCTGAGGGCTCTGTTCTGTTCCATGGGTCTATATCTCTGTTTTGGTACCAGTACCATGCTGTTTTGGTTACTGTAGCCTTGTAGTGTAGTTTGAAGTCAGGTAGCGTGATGCCTCCAGCTTTGTTCTTTTGGCTTAGGATTGACTTGGCAATGTGGGCTCTTTTTTTGTTCCATATGAACTTTAAAGTAGTTTTTTCCAATTTTGTGAAGAAAGTCATTGATAGCTTGATGGGGATGGCATTGAATCTATAAATTACCTTGGGCAGTATGGCCATTTTCATGATACTGATTCTTCCTACCCATAAGCATGGAATGTTCTTCCGTTTGTTTGTGTCCTCTTTTATTTCACTGAGCAGTGGTTTGTAGTTCTCCTTGAAGAGGTCCTTCACATCCTTTGTAAGTTGGATTCCTGGTATTTTATTCTCTTTGGAGCAATTGTGAATGGGAGTTCACTCATGATTTGGCTCTGTGTTTGTCTGTTATTGGTGTATAGGAATGCTTGTGATTTTTGCACATTGATTTTGTATCCTGAGACTTTGCTGAGGTTGCTTATCAGTTTAAGGAGATTTTGGGCTGAGACCATGGGGTTTTTCTAGATATACAATCATGTCATCTGCAAACAGGGACAATTTGACTTCCTCTTTTCCTAATGAATACCCTTTATTTCTTTCCCCTGCCTGATTGCCCTGGCCAGAACTTCCAATAGTATGTTGAATAGGAGTGGTGAGAGAGGGCATCCCTGTCTTGTGCTAGTTTTCAAAGGGAATGCTTCCAGTTTTTGCCCATTCAGTATGATATTGGCTGTGGGTTTGTCATAAATAGCTCTTATTAGTTTGAGATACATCCCATCAATACCTAATTTATTGGGTTTTTGGCATGAAGGGCTGTTGAATTTTGTCAAAGGTCTTTTCTGCATCTATTGAGATAATTATGTGGTTTTTGTCTTTGGTTCTGTTTATATGCTGGATTACGTTTATTGGTTTGCGTATGTTGAACCAGCCTAGCATCCCAGGGATGAAGCCAACTTGATCATAGTGGTTAAGCTTTTTGATGTGCTGCTGGATTCGGTTTGCCAGTATTTTATTGAGGATTTGTGTATCAATGTTCATCAAGGATATTGGTCTAAAATTCTCTTTTTTGGTTGTGTCTCTGCCAGGCTTTGGTATGAGGATGATGCTGGCCTCATAAAATGAGTTAGGGAGGATTGCCTCTTTTTGTGTTGATTGGAATAGTTTCAGAAGGAATGGTACCAGCTCCTCCTTGTACCTCTGGTAGAATTTGGTTGTGAACTCATCTGGTCCTGGACCTTTTTTGGTTGGTAAGCTATTAATTATTGCCTCTATTTCAGAGCCTGTTATTGGTCTATTCAGAGGTTCCATTTCTTCCTGGTTTAGTCTTGGGAGGGTGTATGTGTCGAGGAATTTATCCATTTGTTCTAGATTTTCTAGTTTATTTGTGTAGAGGTGTTTATAGTATTCTCTGATGGTAGTTTGTATTTCTGTGGGATCAGTGGTGATATCCCCTTTATCATTTTTTATTGTGTCTATTTGATTCTTCTCCCTTTTCTTCTTTATTAGTCTTGCTAGCGGTCTATCAATTTTGTTGATCTTTTCAAAAAACCAGCTCCTGGATTCATTGATTTTTTGAAGGTTTTTTTGTGTCTCTATTTCCTTCAGTTCTGCTCTGATCTTAGTTATTTCTTGCCTTCTGCTAGCTTTTGTATGTGTTTGCTCTTGCTTCTCTAGTTCTTTTAATTGTGAAGTTAGGGTGTCAATTTTAGATCTTTCCTGCTTTCTCTTGTGGGCATGTGGTGCTATAAATTTCCCTCTACACACTGCTTTGAATGTGTCCCAGAGATTCTGGTATGTTGTGTCTTTGTTCTCGTTGGTTTCAAAGAACATCTTTATTTCTGCCTTCATTTCATTATGTACCCAGTAGTCATTCAGGAGCAGGTTGTTCAGTTTCTATGTAGTTGCGTGGTTTTGAGTGAGTTTCTTAATCCTGAGTTCTAGTTTGATTGCACTGTGGTCTGAGAGACAGTTTGTTGTGATTTCTGTTCTTTTACATTTGCTGAGGAGTGCTTTACTTCCAACTATGTGGTCAATTTTGGAATAAGTGCGATGTGGTGCTGAAAAGAATGTATATTCTGTTGACTTGGGATGGAGAGTTGTGTAGATGTCTATTAGGTCTGCTTGGTGCAGAGCTGAGTTCAGTTCCTGGATATCCTTGTTAACTTTCTGTCTCGTTGATCTGTCTAATGTTGACAGTGGGGTGTTAAAGTCTCCCACTGTTATTGTGTGGGAGTCTAAGTCTCTTTGTAGGTCTCTCAGGACCTGCTTTATGAATCTGGTTGCTCCTGTATTGGATGCATGTGTGTTTAGGATAGTTAGCTCTTCTTGTTGAATTGATCCCTTTACTGTTATGTAATGGCCTTCTTTGTCTCTTTTGATCTTTTTTGGTTTAAAGTCTGTTTTATCAGAGACTAGGATTGCAACCCCTGCCTTTTTTTGTTCTCCATTTTCTTGGTAGATCTTCCTCCATCCCTTTATTTTGAGCCTATGTGTGTCTCTGCACGTGAGATGGGTCTCCTGAATACAGCACACTGATGGGTCTTGCCTCTTTATCCAATTTGCCAGTCTGTGTCTTTTAACTGGAGCATTTAGCTCATTTACATTTAAGGTTAATACTCTTATGTATGAATTTGATCCTGTCATTATGATGTTGGCTGGTTATTTTGCTAGTTAGTTGATGCAGCTTTTTCCTAGCATCAATGGCATATATTTTTTAAGAGAATATTTAAATATACTTCTTAGAGGTAGCTATGAAAACTAGCCGCCAGACTCATCTGAATACAGTTTCAACGAGTGAGGTGATTTGAAGCTGTATTTCAAGACTTTTTCTGGTTTAGCTCTTTTTTTTTTTTTTTTTTTTTGAGACAGAGTCTCACTCTGTCGCCCAGGCTGGAGTGGAGTGGTGTGATCTCGGCTCGCTGCTAGCTCCACCTCCGGGACTCATGCCGTTCTCCTGCCTCAGCCTCCCAAGTAGCTGGGACTACAGCATGCCACCACGCCTGGCTAATTTTTTGTATTTTTAGTAGAGATGGGGTTTCACCGTGTAAGCCAGGATGGTCTCGATCTCCTGACCTCGCGATCTGCCCGCCTCGGCCTCCCAAAGTGCTGGGATTACAGGCGTGAGCCACCGTGCTCGGCCCAGAGCCCTTTTTTAAATGGCCTCAGACCTTTTACTTTTGTCTCCCTAAATCCAAGAAGTTGTCAAAAACAACGCTCAGATCTTTAGCCTCTTAGCTTCCTGTGTAGAACTAGCAAATACTCTAGGGGAAAAGCTGCTCCAAACACTGAACTTGGGTTTCCATCATCTCCTGGATTTTGGCCCCTTTGGCCCATATATATATATATATTTATTTATTTTTTTGAGACAGGGTCTCACACTATCGCCCCAGCTGGAGTGCAGTGGCATGATCACGAGTCATTGCAGCCTCAACCTCCCTCTCACAGGCTCAAGTGATCCTCTTACCTCAGCCTTCTGAGTAGCTCAGACCACAGGTGTCCACCGCCATGCCTGGCTATTTTTTTCCCTAGAGTTGGGGGTCTCACTATGTTGCGTAGGCTGGTTTCGAACTACTGGGTTCAAGTGTTCCTCCTGCCTTGGCCTCCCTAGGCGCTGGGATTACATGCATGAACTGCCATGCCTGGCCGCATAATTCTTCTCTGCCTTGCTAGCTCACTGATGCATCCAAGCTGATTTTATAAAGTTGTTTGTCTAGGGTTTATAGTTATTCTCAATAGGAGAATTCATCTGAATTTATCAGTCCACTATCACTAGAAGACTCTGATTGTTTCTTTGAGAAAAATCATTAGAAGTAGAATTATTGGGAAAGTGGGAATGTACATTTTAATGGCTTTTGATACTGTCTGCTTGCCTGTCAATAAGATTGTACAGGTTTACAGAGGTCCATGCTAGTTTTCTTATACCTCACCAGCACAGGATAGTAATTAAAAAAATGGCCAGTTAGATAGGTCAAAATTGGAATCTCATTGAGTTTTTATTAGGGCTATCATTTAGACTGTCTGAATTTGAGTCCTCTTACTAGCTATATGCCCTTAAGCAATTATATTTAACTTCTCTGTGCTCAGTTGCTCATCTGAAATACTGGAATAATGATTATACTCACCTCATGGGATTGAGGTGAGGATGAAATGAGTTAATGTAGGTGAAATGAGTATAGCAGTGTCTGGTGTAACAGTATCTCTCAGTAAATGTTAGTTTTATCGTTATTTTTATTATTAATACTTATCTCTTCTTCACTAGTGGTCATAATACAATGTTATTGAGGGCTTTGCTCATGCAGTTCTTTCCATATCTGAAGAAGCTTTAGCTGTCTCTCAAAAATCTTTTATTTATTTATTTATTTTTAATTTATTTTATTTTATTATTATTATACTTTAAGTTTTAGGGTACATGTGCACAACGTGCAGGTTTGTTACATATGTATACATGTGCCATGTTGGTGTGCTGCACCCATTAACTCGTCATTTAGCATTAGGTATATCTCCTAATGCTATCCCTCCCCACTCCCCCAACCCCACAACAGTTCCCGGAGTGTGATGTTCCCCTTCCTGTATCCATGTCTTCTCATTGTTCAGTTCCCACCTATGAGTGAGAACATGTGGTGTTTAGTTTTTTGTCCTTGTGATAGTTTGCTGAGAATGATTGTTTCCAGTTTCATCGATGTCCCTACAAAGGACATGAACTCTTCATTTTTTATGGCTGCATAGTGTTCCATGGTGTATATGTGCCACATTTTCTTAATCCAGTCTATCATTGTTGGACATTTCGGGTGGTTCCAAGTCTTTGCTATTGTGAATAGTGACGCAATAAACATACATGTGCATGTGTCTTTATAGCAGCATGATTTATAATCCTTTGGATATATACCCAGTAATGGGATAGCTGGGTCAAATGGTATTTCTAGTTCTAGATCCCTCAGGAATTGCCACACTGATTCCACAAGAGTTGAACTAGTTTACAGTCCCACCAACAGTGTAAAAGTGTTCCTATTTCTCCACATCCTCTCCAGCACCTGTTGTTTCCTGACTTTTTAATGATTGCCATTCTAACTGGTGTGAGATGGTATCTCATTGTGGTTTTGATTTGCATTTCTCTGATGGCCAGTGATGGTGAGCATTTTTTCATGTGTTTTTTGGCTGCATAAATGTCTTCTTTTGAGAAGTGTCTGTTCATATCCTTCGCCTACTTTTTGATGGGGTTGTTTGTTTGTTTCTTGTAAATCTGTTTGAGTTCATTGTAGATTCTGGATATTAGCCCTTTGTCAGATGAGTAGGTTGTGAAAATTTTCTTCCATTCTGTAGGTTGCCTGTTCACTCTGATGGTAGTTTCCTTTGCTGTGCAGAAGCTCTTTAGTTTAATTAGATCCCATTTTTCAATTTTGGCTTTTGTTGCCATTGCTTTTGGTGTTTTAGACATGAAGTCCTTGCCCATGCCTATGTCCTGAATGGTATTGCCTAGGTTTTCTTCTAGGGTTTTTATGGTTTTAGGTCTAACATATAAGTCTTTAATCCATCTTGAATTAATTTTGGTATAAGGTGTAAGGAAGGGATCCAGTTTCAGCTTTCTACATATGGCTAGCCAGTTTTCCCAGCACCATTTATTAAATAGGGAATCCTTTCCCCATTTCTTGTTTTTGTCAGGTTTGTCAAAGATCAGATGGTTGTAGATATGCAGCATTATTTCTGAGGGCTCTGTTCTGTTCCATTGATCTATATCTCTGTTTTGGTATGAGTACCATGCTGTTTTGTTTACTGTAGCCTTGTAGTATAGTTTGAAGTCAGGTAGCATGATGCCTCCAGCTTTGTTCTTTTGGCTTAGGATTGACTTGGTGACGCGTGCTCTTTTTTGGTTCCATATGAACTTTAAAGTAGTTTTTTCCAACTCTGTGAAGAAAGTCATTGGTAGCTTGATGGGGATGGCATTGAATCTATAAATTACCTTGGGCAATATGGCCATTTTCGTGATACTGATTCTTCCTACCCATGAGCATGGAATGTTCTTCCATTTATTTGTATCCTCTTTTATTTCATTGAGCAGTGGTTTGTAGTTCTCCTTGAAGAGGTCCTTCACATCCCTTGTAAGTTGGATTCCTGGTATTTTATTCTCTTTGAAGCAATTGTGAATGGGAGTTCACTCATGATTTGGCTCTGTGTTTGTCTGTTATTGGTGTATAGGAATGCTTGTGATTTTTGCACATTGATTTTGTATCCTGAGACTTTGCTGAAGTTGCTTATCAGCTTAAGGAGATTTTGGGCTGAGACAATGGGGTCTTCTAGATATACAATCATGTCATCTGCAAACAGGGACAATTTGACTTCTTGTTTTCCTAATTGAATACTCTTTATTTCCTTCTCCTGCCTAATTGCTCTGGCCAGAACTTCCAATAGTATGTTGAATAGGAGTGGTGAGAGAGGGCTTCCCTGTCTTGTGCCAGTTTTCAAAGGGAATGCTTCCAGTTTTTGCCCATTCAGTATGATATTGGCTGTGGGTTTGTCATAGATAGCTCTTATTATTTTGAGATACGCCCCATCAATACCTAATTTATTGAGAGTTTTTAGCATGAAGGGTTGTTGAATTTTGTCAAAGGCCTTTTCTGCATCTGTTGAGATAATCATGTGGTTTTTGTCTTTGGTTCTGTTTATATGCTGGATTACATTTATTGATTTCCGTATGTTGAACCAGCCTTGCATTCCAGGGATGAAGCCCACTTGATCATGTTGGATAAGCTTTTTGATGTGCTGCTGGATTCAGTTTGCCAGTATTTTATTGAGGATTTGTGCATCAATGTTCATCAAGGATATTGGTCTAAAATTCTCTTTTTTTGTTGTGTCTCTGCCAGGTTTTGTTATGAGGATGATGCAGGCCTCATAAAATGAGTTAGGGAGGATTCCCTCTTTTTCTATTGATTGGAATATTTTCAGAAGGAATGGTACCAGCTCCTCTTTGTACCTCTGGTGGAATTTGGCTGTGAATCCATCTGGTCCTTGACTTTTTTTGGTTGCTAAGCTATTGATTATTGCAGATAATTTCAGAGCCTGTTATTGGTCTATTCAGAGATTCAACTTCTTCCTGGTTTAGTCTTGGGAGGGTGTATGTGTCAAGGAATTTATCCATTTCTTCTAGATTTTCTAGTTTATTTTCATAGAGGTGTTTGTAGTAGTCTCTGATGCTAGTTTTTATTTCCGTGGGATCGGTGGTAATATCTCCTTTATCATTTTTTATTGTGTCTATTTGATTCTTCTCTCTTTTCTTCTTTATTAGTTTTGCTAGCAGTCTATCGATTTTGTTGATCTTTTCAAAAAACCAGCTCCTGGATTCATTAATTTTTTGAAGGTTTTTTTGTGTCTCTATTTCCTTCAGTTCTGCTCTGATCTTAGTTATTTCTTGCCTTCTGCTAGCTTTTGAATGTGTTTGCTCTTGCTTCTCTAGTTCTTTTAATTGTGATGTTAGGGTGTCAATTTTGGATCTTTCCTGCTTTCTCTTGTGGGCATGTAGTGCTATAAATTTCCCTTTACACACTGTTTTGAATGTGTCCCAGAGATTCTGGTATGTTGTGTCTTTGTTCTCATTGGTTTCAAAGAACATCTTTATTTCTGCCTTCATTTCATTATGTACCCAGTAGTCATTCAGGAGCAGGTTGTTCAGTTTCTATGTAGTTGAGTGGTTTTGAGTGAGTTTCTTAATCCTGAGTTCTAGTTTGATTGCATATTAGTCTGAGACACAGTTTGTTGTGATTTCTGTTCTTTTACATTTGCTGAGGAGTGCTTTACTTCCAACTATGTGGTCAATTTTGGAATAGGTGTGTTGTGGTGCTGAAAAAAATGTATATTCTGTTGACTTGGGGTGGAGAGTTGTGTAGATGTCTATTAGGTCTGCTTGGTGCAGAGCTGAGTTCAATTCCTGGGTATCCTTGTTAACTTTCTGTCTCGTTGATCTGTCTAATGTTGACAGTGGGGTGTTAAAGTCTTCCATTATTAATGTGTGGGAGTCTAAGTCTCTTTGTAGGTCACTACGGACTTGCTTTATGAATCTGGGTGCTCCTGTGTTGTGTGCATGTATATTTAGGATAGTTAGCTCTTCTCGTTGAATTGATCCCTTTACTATTATGTAATGGCCTTCTTTGTCTCTTTTGATCTTTGTTGGTTTAAAGTCTGTTTTATCAGAGACTAGGATTGCAACCCCTGCCTTTTTTCCTTCTCCATTTTCTTGGTAGATCTTCCTCCATCCCTTTATTTTGAGCCTATGTGTGTCTCTGCACGTGAGATGGGTCTCCTGAATACAGCACAATGATAGGTCTTGCCTCTTTATCCAATTTGCCAGTCTGTGTCTTTTCATTGGAGCATTTAGCCCATGTACATTTAAAGTTAATATTGTTATGTGTGAATTTGGTCCTGTCATTATGATGTTAGCTGGTTATTTTGCTCCTTAGTTGATGCAGTTTCTTCCTAGCCTTGATGGTGTTTACAATTTGGAATGTTTTTGCAGTGGCTGGTGCCTGTTGTTCCTTTCCATGTTTAGTGCTTACTTCAGGAGCTCTTTTAGTGCAGGCCTGGTGGTGACAAAATCTCTCAGCATTTGTTTGTCTGTAAAGGATTTTATTTCTCCTTCACTTATGAAGCTAGTTTGGCTGGATATGAAATTCTGGGTTGAAAATTCTTTTCTTTAAGAATGTTGAATATTGGCCCCCACTCTCTTCTGGCTTGTAGAGTTTGTGCTGAGAGATCCGCTGTTAGTCTGATGGGCTTCCCTTTGTGGGTAACCCGACCTTTCTCTCTGGCTGCCCTTAACATTTTTTCCTTCATTTCAACTTTGGTGAATCTTATGATTTTGTGTCTTGGAGTTGCTCTTCTCGAGGAGTATCTTTGTGGCGTTCTCTGTATTTCCTGAATCTGAATGTTGGCCTGCCTTGCTAAATTGGGGAAGTTCTCCTGGATAATATCCTGCAGAGTGTTTTCCAACTTGGTTCCATTCTCCCCGTCACTTTCAGGTACACCAATCAGATGTAGATTTGGTCTTTTCACATAGTCCTATATTTCTTGGAGGCTTTGCTCGTTTCTTTTTATTCTTTTTTCTCTAAACTTCCCTTTTCGCTTCATTTCATTCATTTCATCTTCCATCACTGATACCCTTTCTTCCAGTTGGTCACATCGGCTCCTGAGGCTTCTGCATTCCTCACGTAGTTCTCGAGCCTTGGCTTTTAGCTCCGTCAGCTCCTTTAAGGACTTCTCTGCTTTGGTTATTCTAGTTATCCATTTGTCTAATTTTTTTTCAAAGTTTTTAACTTCATTGCCATTGGTTTGAATTTCCTCCTGTAGCTCGGAGTAGTTTAATCATCTCAAGCTTTCTTCTCTCAGCTCGTCAAAGTCATTCTCTGTCCGGCTTTGTTCCGTTGCTGGTGAGGAACTGCGTTCCTTTGGAGGAGGAGAGGCACTCTGCTTTTTAGAATTTCCAGTTTTTCTGCTCTGTTTTTCCCCCATCTTTGTGGTTTTATCTACTTTTGGTCTTTGATGATGGTGACGTACAGAAGGGTTTTTGGTGTGGATGTCTTTTCTGTTTGTTAGTTTTCCTTCTAACACACGGGACCCTCAGCTGCAGGTCTGTTGTAGTTTGCCAGGGGTCCAGTCCAGACCCTGTTTGCCTGGGTATCAGCAGCAGTGGCTGCAGAACAGCGGTGGCTGTAGAACAGTTGTGGCTATACGACAGCGGATCTTGGTGAACCACAAATGCTGTTGCCTGATCATTCCTGTGGGAGTTTTGTCTCAGAGGAGTACCCGCCCATGTGAGGTGTCAGTCTGCCCCTACTGGGGGGTGCCTCCCAGTTAGGCTGGTCAGGGGTCAAGGACCCACTTGAGGAGGCAGTCTGCAGGTTCTCAGATCTCCAGCTGCGTGCTGGGAGAACCACTACTCTCTTCAAAGCTGTCAGACAGGGACATTTAAGTCTGCAGAGGTTACTGCTGTCTTTTTGTTTGTCTGTGCCCTGCCCTCAGAGGTGGAGCCTACAGAGGCAGGCAGGCCTCCTTGAGCTGTGGTGGGCTCTACCCAGTTCGAGGTTCCTGGCTGCTTTGTTTACCTAATGAAGCCTGGACAATGGCAGGCGCCCCTCCCCCAGCCTCGCTGCCACCTTGCAGTTTGATCTCAGACTCCTGTGCTAGCAATGAGCGAGACTCCATGGGCATCGGACCCTCCGAGCCAGGTGCGGGATATAATCTCCTAGTGTGCCATTTTTTAAGCCCGTTGGAAAAGCGCAGTATTAGGGTAGGAGTGACCCGATTTTCCAGGTGCCGTCTGTCACCCCTTTCTTTGACTAGGAAAGGAAACTCCCTGACCCCTTGCACTTCCCACGTGAGGCGATGTCTCGCCCTGCTTTGGCTCGCGCATGGTGCGCTGCACCCACTGTCCTGTACCCACTGTCTGGCACTCTCTAGTGAGATGAACCCGGTACCTCAGATGGAAATGCAGAAATCACCCGTCTTCTGCGTTGCTCACGCTGGGAGCTGTGGACCAGAGCTGTTCCTATTCGGCCATCTTGGCTGCCACCCTCAAAAATCTTAATCATCCATTATGGTTTAAGCTCAGAGGTTCCTTTACTCGAGATACTTTTTCTGATTCCTGTGAGCCAGGTATAATATATTTTTCTATTCAGCTCCCACATCATATTACTTACACTTGGATTATAGAAACATTCTTTTACTGCAGATCCATGGTCCATTATACACAATCCCCAAATCCCAAAAGCTGAGAAAAATGAATATAACCTATTTAGTGGCAAAATCTCTGTTGGCCTGAATGTACTTGAAGAAACCTGACCTGAGTTGATGTTTACTACTTAGGGTCTTGACATATCTCACTTAGTCTGAATATTCATACATTTCTCTGCAAAAATATTCCTATGCTTGTGGACAGGGTGCTGCCCAATTCTGTTTAGGGGTATTTGGTCATATATGATAAATGGACCCTATTGGCTATCTGAATTCCGCAGCCTTTCTGGGCCTAAGGCATTTGGGTAAGGTGTTTTGGGTCTGCTTAAATATTAAGAGTTGTGTGTGTACTGTAAGTTTAGGAAGCACATCTTAATCCTCATGCTTTCCAGGCCTGGAAATAGGGGCTTATTTTTTCTCACAGCATTAGAATCCATTGGCAGACAATTGCTGTGTTAATTTAGTGGCTTAAGTTTATCTGGGCTGAGATTTCTGTGATTCTCTTGCTCTTTCATGCAGTCACAGAATGGCTGCTCCAGTTCTAGTCATCAAGTTTATGTTCCAAGGGGAAAAAAGGAAGAATGGCAAAAGGCAGAAGAACGTAAGCTTCTTGAGTCTGTTCCTCTTTTAAAGATTTTTTGGAAGCCTGTCCAGTGACTTCTACTTAATATCTCAGTGGTCAGAATTGTGTGATATTGTCACTTGTCTGTGTATAGTTCTTAGCTTGGTAGATGGTGCCCCGCCAAAATAGAGATTCTTTAGCAAGAAGGAATGGGAAATGGATATTGGGTAGACAATTAGAAGTCTTGGCTAATGTTTTTTGAGAACTTAAGTGTTTAATAAGTGCTAAATACTTTATACATCTGAACTCCTGAACTCCTCATAAGAATCTTATGAATCTGGCATATCATCATTCCATTTTTATACGTGAGGAAAGAGAGGCTCAGAGAGGTTTTCATCTGCCCAAGGCTACACTAACAGTCATCTTGGGGTGGGATTTGAATATAGGCTTGTTTGATTCTAGCATATACTTTCAACTAGTGTGCTGCACATCTACTGGGGTATAGCATTGAAAGGTTAGGTAGAAGCCAGATTTTGAAGGGCGTTGACTGCAAAAAATGAGTTTAGACTAACCCCTGGCCTACATAATTATTTTCTAAATGATTACCATTATGTTTCTGTGCTAACCAGATCCTTTGTCTTCACGCTATGAAGTTTTTCCCCCTTTTGTTGAACCAGGTGCTTTTCTCTAGCAAGAACTTAGAAGGGGGCCCATCCTTTAAGACCCTGCACAGACTACCATCTCCTTGAAGACTCTCTTAGGCTGGCTTGGTGACTTTCTATTTTGCATTCCTACAACATTCTGTACACAAACCAAAATATTTTTATGTTGTATAATCTTCTTACATGATTAATTATGACTCAACTCAATTTGACTAGTGAGAAGGGATTGTGTCTTATTCCTTTGCAAGTTGTGGCACTTAGCACAGTTTCTGGCACACAGTAGGCATTCAGATATTGATGGAATGAGGAAAACAATGAATGGTTGAATCAAGATCACATGAGATAGTGAGAAAAAACAAGTCTACAGAAAATATCTTTTTATTTTAATTATAATGCTGAACAATTAGTGGTATCATCATTTGAGTATGATCAATACCAACTATTCATGAATGGAAGTCTAGTATGTTTATAGGAGAATGTCAGAATGTCAGCAATTCTGTGTTTTGAGTTAGTTAACATTATGCTTTAATTTTTATTACATTTTAAACTTTAGATATTTTATGAATACTAAGATAATGAATATTTATATAGTGCATCATACTGTTTATTTTTATATTTTTTCTTTTCTTTGAACCTCATAAAACCCCTATAAGCACAGATTTTTTTTTATGTTACCTTCTGACTACTGATGAAGTCAGAGACACATAGAGGTTGGTGACTTTGTTAGGAAGCACACAGCTAGTGACAGAACAAATCTTGTTCTCACTTGAGATCCCAGAATTACTTAATATTTGGATGATGTCTTGTTTAGCCTTAGGTTTGCTACAATTAGGGGTCAAATTTAGCTTAGATAATTCTGGTTTCTTTGGAACTATTCAGCTCATAGCCAACAACACATCATGGCCACAGTATATAGAAAAGGGAGCACAAAGAATGTGGAACTATGCTAAACGGTTTTGAGTTTTAAAACTTTTCATGGGAATAAGTGTTAAATGTATTTCTCCAAGCACAGGAAATTTCTGTTAAGACATAAGGTTTGCAAATTAGCTGAAGTGTATCTCAGGGTGTTGGTTAGGAGGGAAGAAGAGTATTGACAATCAACGATGGAGGCTTTTGTAAGAACTAGAGTAGGAAGCAGTAGTTTAACTTTGTGTATTGTTACCTTTTTAATATTTTGAAAGTTTTTGAAGGTGAAGATGGAGATCAGTGCTTAGTAATTGACTACATGAATGTTACTATACACATATTGGAAATTAAAGTGCATGAGAATCCTTCCTTTTCGGTAGAATGAGAAACTCCTTAGTGGGTGATATGAGATAGTCAGGAAAAGTCTCTTGGAAACATCATCTCTCCCACCAGGCTGCTTAAAATTTAATGACATATTATTTGTTATATATTTACATATTAATCAAAGTAACTTAAAATAGTGTACATATTTCTAATCATTATAATTGTGAGAGTAGCAGTGGGGGGCTGACATAAGCAGGGGGGGTTGGGCAAGCTTCAGTGAGTGAGAAAGGAGTGTGTGCTCCACTGTCAGATCACAGCAATGTGGGTGGGGGCCTGGAGGGAGACTTCTGAGAGCATGACCTGCCTCAGAGACATGGGTGGAGGTGCTGGAGACAGCTTTTCCTCTCCCCACTGGCGCAAAGACAGACCCATGAAAGTAGTGCAAATAGTGAGTGTAGGTTTAAGCATGTTGTAAACAAGTTGGCAGATCCATTTGGGGCTATTTAGAAAAGGTAGGAGAAGTATCATTAAGGGAAAGCATAAAGAAAAAATAGAAAATAAAACACGCTAAGCAATATAGGAGACTTCTTTTTTAAGTTACATTTTATATAACCAGATTTTTTTGAAATGGATGTATAAAAATGAAAAGATTCCATTTGAATAGAAAAAGCAACAAATAGCATGGTAACACTTAGAGGAAAGAAGGAGACCTTGCAAATAATGCCACTTAAAATGTTCGTAGAACCCCAGAAATGAGTGCTCTGTTCAGTGCCTTGGGAATTTTAGAGGACATATAATTTCTTCAGGTTGAGGATTTTGAGCTAGGTCTGCAAGAAAGATATAACCAGAGATTGGCAGATAGAATCATCAGGTGATCAAACAACAGTATCTTTCACTGTTATGTAGAAGGGCATGACAAAATAACAATCGCCTGTTTGACTCTGTCTCTTATTAGATACGTGCTTGTACTTATAGATTAGAGATATTTGTTATCCTCTGAATCGCGGTGTTCTCATCTTTAATAAGAGCAGTGTCTACTTGCAAGGTGTTGTAGGGATTAAATTAGATACGTATGTAGATTACTGCAGTGCCCACATTGTTAGCATTTAGTGACTAGTGTTGTTGTCAGCCTAGGAGATGATCCAAAAGAACAATTACTAACCTCACAAAGGTACTTGATCCTGGGAGGTATTGCTTTTGGGAAACTCCTCTTTATTTATTCCTATTTATTCCTGAGGATTTGGGATTGAGCCTCTTGATGATCATCCACTCTCTGCATGCTGGAGCCTTGACTAAAAGGGAAGGCCCCAATCTCAGGAGAGATTTTACATTAAAGCCAGCTCTAAAGGGCAGACCAGACTGGCAGTTCTAAGGGCTAATTCTGCTTTCTGCTTTCTGGTTTTCATCCTTTAAAAAAAATTAAATCTTACTTTATTTTTATTGACAAATAATTATCTATATTTATGGGGCACAATGGGATATTTTGACCATTGTGAGATGATTAAATCAAGCTAATTAACATATGTAACACCTTACCTTTGTGTGTGTGTGTGTGTGTGTGTGTGGCAAGAACAGAAAACCTCTTCTGGCAATTTTGAGATGTATAATACATTAACTATGGTCACCATGTTGAGCAATAGATCACTAAAACTTATTCTTCCTGTCTAAATGAAACTTTGTACCCTTTGACCAACATCTCCTCCACTCCCTCTGCCTCCTCAGCCTCTGTTAACCACCATTCTACTCAGTACTTCTATGGATTTGACTTTTTTTGATTCCAAATGTTAGTGAGATCATGCAGTATTTGTCTTTCTGTGTCTGGCTTCTTTCATTTAGCATAATGTCTTCCAGGTTTACCCATGGTGTTGCAAATGACAAGATTTTCTTCTTAAAAAACGCTGTATAATTTTCCAGTGTGTGTATATACTATGTTTTCTTTGTCCATTCATCCAACCATGGACACTTAGCTTGATTCCATATCTTGCCTCTTGTGAATAGTAATGCCTGCAGTGAACATGAGCATGCAGATATCTTTTTGACATACTGATTTCATTTCCTTTAGATGTATACCCAGAAGTGGGATTCTGGGGTTCTAGGTAAACTCTGTATTATAATGCCTTGGCACTTAATATTTTTTCATAGCTCTTTTCCATATGCAATTTCATTTCGATTCTTACAATCAAAATGGATGAAATACTAATCTTGGAACCAATATTGGTTATTTATTGAGGTCCTAACATGTGCTAGACATTCTGCTGATGTTTTATAAACATTATCACATTAAATCCTCACAATTGTGCAAGGTAGTTATTCTTATTTCTGTTTTGCTGTTGAGTAAACTAAAGTTTAGAAAGGTTGAGTAACTTACTCTCAACTTAGAGAGCCCCTCAGGGATGCAGCTAGGTTTAGAAACCAGGGTCTGCTGCCTTTCCATCTTACTGATGGGGAGCCTGAGATCAAGAGAGGGTACCTTGCCCAGGGTCACACTTGGAATGTCAAAACAGTAGCTTGTCCAGATTATCATGAATCTTTTCTTGACCTTTGGGCACCCTGCTAGCCACCAAATCCCCCTAGCATAACACTGGGTAACATGAGTAAGTAACATGAGTAACGGCCAGCAGGCCCCTCTGGGATGCTACAATACACATTTTTCTTCATTTGCTCCAAGGATCCATGGATCTATCTCCTTCAATAGTTAGGACTCACAGCCCTTGGTGTTGGCAGCTTAGCCATTATACCCTCTTCTCATATTTACAATTGAATTCACCATCCTTGCTGTATAAATCTCTGGAAACAAGCTGTTGATAAAGGGCACTTTGGCAAGGCTGTAACTCCAGCCTGATTTGAGATGCTGCTGTAATTAGTTACAGGTCTGCATTAGCTAAATTGAATGTAATCCATCATGCTTGTTGGATGCGGTGGGGGAGATATGTACCTTGAAGGGTCAGCAAGAAAGACACATTAAATATCAGATGAGCTGAGTATTTGCCCAGGAAGGTGAATATACAGAGCAGTGCAGCATTTTCATAACACAATAGCTTTTCTGCAATCACACAGAAGAAACAGTAGGGACTAGGGAAGAGAAAACACTTAGAAGCTTTTAAAATAAATTGGGCTAGTTACAAAGTGCCACTTATAAAAATAAAAATCAAACAGTAATTTAGGAGAGTGGAAAATGAAATAAGGGACTCATCAGGTAATAATGAAATATTTTTCAGAAAGAATGGAACTCTCTCTAGGCACAGGTATCTCGATACCTATAGATTATCCTGAGAGCCCCGATGGTTTTCACTGCATTTGAATCTCTTGAAGTTTTAAATCTCTTGAAGTGCTACACACAAGATATTCCAAATTATAGCTGCTTGGCAGCTTTTTCTCATTTCTGTCCTTGACAACAACAACAAAAATCCTTTATTAAGAGCCTGATGTTAAGAAGCACTAGGGCATATCAGGTGTATGGCTCTTTAGACTCCCTATTTTAGAGGGTATGCCCTTGAAGACAGCACTGTTGTGGCTGGCTACATAGATGTCAGAAGCAACTCAATATTTGAGTATAGAAATGGATAGATTCTAACACTGGTTTATGTATATCCCAGCTGAGGAGCAAATCTCAGCTCATGGCTATAACAAGAAAACTCACAGACTGGCTTTGATATCTATTTCTATTCACAAAAGTAGTATTTTGTGTCTTTTACCCTTGTTTTTGCTTCATAAACATATTGGAAGTTTGTTAAAAAAAAATGTATCCACAGCACAAGCTAACATCTTTGAGTCTTGAATTTAGGAGAGGTTGATCCTTGTGTGGAGCAGATGCATTGAAAAAGCACAAAACTTGGCCCACTGTACTTTCTTTGCCACTGATGGGCCAGTCCATGACCATGGAGGTACTTACAGAGGGTATGAAGATGTCACTGTTTGATTCAACTCATATGTGGAAAAGCAACCTAAAATGTGTGACAGTAGCATCACTTTTGCAAAAAGAAAAAAAATGTTATCTAAGGAGCTACATTGAACATCTATTATTTTCATCCTATTATAAGCATGTTAGTTTCCAAGCCATGATAGAGACACACAAAGCTAGTTGGTCAGCACCAGCATTTCAGTGAATGAAATTTATTTGCTTTATTGAACATTGTCAGGTCTAATCTCAAGCAGGCAGCAAATCATAAAACATAGCTTCCATTTCATTTTGTTTTTCTTCTAGAGAGAATCTGGTTTTCTTTGTCTTCACTCCACTACGACATGAACACTGCTTCACTCCTGGGCCTCACATATTAAACAGAAATATTTGTTTAGAGTGTTTATAGGCCTTCTGTTCTCACATAATCCAATTCCAATTCTGGTTCCCCAAGTTAGTCATCATGGTCATTTATTAGGTCTTGGGGCAACACTTTTAAATATGTTGCTTCTAAGTATTTATCCTGCTATCAGGAGATAGATTAATCCTAGGTGATGGCTTATTGCAATAGACATGGCGTGTATTATTGTGGTTCATTTATTTTAGGTTTATCTGAATTTGTAAACAGTTTTCAGCATATCTTGCAATAATAAAGCTATAAGTATTCTCGCATAGGGGGAGGAGCCAAGATGGCCGAATAGGAACAGCTCCAGTCTACAGCTCCCAGTGTGAGTGACGCAGAAGACTGGTGATTTCTGCATTTCCAACTGAGGTACTGTGTTCATCTCACTGGGGAGTGCCAGACAGTGGGTGCAGGACAGTGGGTGCAGTGCACTGTGCGTGATCCAAAGCAGGGCAAGGCATTGCCTCACCCGGGAAGCACAAGGGGTCAGGGAATTCCCTTTCCTAGTCAAAGAAAGGGTGACAGACAGCACCTGGAAAATCGGATCACTCTCACCCTAATACTGTGTTTTCCAACAGGCTTAACAAATGGCACACCAGGAGATTATATCCCGCACCTGGCTCAGAGGGTCCTACGCCCACAGAGTCTCGCTCATTACTAGCACAGCAGTCTGAGATCAAACTGCAAGGTGGCAGCGAGGCTGGGGGAGGGGTGCCCGCCATTGCCGAGGCTTGAGTAGGTAAACAAAGCAGCCAGGAACCTCGAACTGGGTGGAGCCCACAACAGCTCAAGGAGGCCTGCCTGCCTCTGTAGGCTCCATCTCTAGGGGCAGGGCACAGACAAACAAAAAGACAGCAGTAACCTCTGCAGACTTAAATATCCCTGTCTGACAGCTTTGAAGAGAGTAGTGGTTCTCCCAGCACGCAGCTTGAGATCTGAGAATGGGCAGACTGCCTCCTCAAGCGGGTCGCTGACCCCTGAGTAGCCTAACTGGGAGGCACCCCCCATTAGGGGCAGACTGACACCTCACACGGCCGGGTACTCCTCTGAGACAAAACTCCCGTAGGAATGATCAGGCAGCAGCATTTGTGGTTCACCAATATCTGCTGTTCTGCAGCCACTGCTGCTGATACCCAGGCAAACAGGATCTGGAGTGGACCTCCAGCAAACTACAACAGACCTGCAGCTGAGGGTCCTGACTGTTAGAAGGAAAACTAACAAACAAAAAGGACATCCACACCAAAAACCCATCTGTACATCACCATCATCAAAGACCAAAAGTAGATAAAACCACAAAGATGGGGAAAAAACAGAGCAGAAAAACTGGAAACTCTAAAAATCAGAGTGCCTCTCCTCCTCGAAAGGAACACAGCTCCTCACTAGCAATGGAACAAAGCTGGACGGAGAATGACTTTGACAAGCTGAGAGAAGAAAGCTTCAGACGACCAAACTACTCCGAGCTACAGGAGGAAATTCAAACCAATGGCAAAGAAGTTAAAAACTTTGAAAAAAAATTAGACAAATGGATAACTAGAATAACCAATGCAGAGAAGTCCTTAAAGGACCTGACTGAGCTGAAAACCAAGGCACAAGAACTATGTGACGAATGCACAAGCCTCAGGAGCCAATGCGATCAACTGGAAGAAAGGGTATCAGTGATGGAAGACGAAATGAATGAAATGAAGCGAGAAGGGAAGTTTAGACAAAAAAGAATAAAAAGAAATGAACAAAGCCTCCAAGAAATATGGGACTATGTGAAAAGACCAAATCTGCGTCTCATTGGTGTACCTGAAAGTGACAGGGAGAATGGAACCAAGCTGGAAAACACTCTGCAGGATATTATCCAGGAGAACTTCCCCAATCTAGCAAGACAGGCCAACATTCAAATTCAGGAAATACAGAGAACACCACAAAGATACTCCTTGAGAAGAGCAACTCCAAGACACATAATTGTCAGATTCACCAAAGTTGAAATAAAGGAAAAAATGTTAAGGGCAGCCAGAGAGAAAGGTCGGGTTACCCACAAAGGGAAGCCCATCAGACTAACAGCTGATCTGTCTGCAGAAACTCCACAAGCCAGAAGAGAGTGGGGGCCAATATTCAACATTCTTAAAGAAAAGAATTTTCAACCCAGAATTTCATATCCAGCCAAACTAGCTTCATAAGTGAAGGAGAAATAAAATCCTTTACAGACAAACAAATGCTGAGAGATTTTGTCACCACCAGGCCTGCCCTAAAAGAGCTCCTGAAGGAAGCACTAAACATGGAAAGGAACAAGCAGTACCAGCCACTGCAAAAACATGCCAAAATGTAAAGACCATCAAAGCTAGGAAGAAGTTGCATCAACTAAGGAGCAAAATAACCAGCTAACATCATAATGACAGGATCAAATTCACACATAACAATATTAACCTTAAATGTAAATGGGCTAAATGCTCCAGTGAAAAGACACAGACTGGCAAATTGGATAAAGAGTCAAGACCCATCAGTGTGCTGTATTCAGGAAACCTATCTCACGTGCAGAGACACACAAAGGCTCAGAATAAAGGGATGGAGGAAGATCTACCAAGCAAATGGATAACAAAAAAAGGCAGGGGTTGCAATCCTAGTCTCTGATAAAACAGACTTTAAACCAACAAAGATCAAAAGAGACAAAGAAGGCCATTACATAATGGTAAAGGGATCAATTCAACAAGAAGAGCTAATTATCCTAAATATATATGCACCCAGTACAGGAGCACCCAGATTCATAAAGCAAGGCCTTAGTGACCTGCAAAGAGACTTAGACTCCCACACATTAATAATGGGAGACTTTAACACCCCACTGTCAACATTAGACAGATCAACGAGACAGAAAGTTAACACGATATCCAGGAATTGAACTCAGCTCTGGACCAAGCAGACCTAATAGACGTCTATAGAACTCTCCATCCCAAATCAACAGAATATACATTCTTTTCAGCACCACACCACACCTATTCCAAAATTGACCGCATAGTTGGAAGTAAAGCACTCCTCAGCAAATGTAAAAGAACAGAAATCACAACAAACTGTCTCTCAGACTACAGTGCAATCAAACTAGAACTCAGGATTAAGAAGCTCACTCAAAACCACTCAACTATATGGAAACTGAACAACCTGCTCCTGAATGACTACTGGGTACATAATGAAATGAAGGCAGAAATAAAGATGTTCTTTGAATCCAACGAGAACAAAGACACAACATACCAGAATCTCTGGGACACATTCAAAGCAGTGTGTAGAGGGAAATTTATAACACTAAATGCCCACAAGAGAAAGCAGGAAAGATCTAAAATTGACACCCTAACTTCACAATTAAAAGAACTAGAGAAGCAAGAGCAAACACATTCAAAAGCTAGCAGAAGGCAAGAAATAACTAAGATCAGAGCAGAACTGAAGGAAATAGAGACACAAAAAACCCTTCAAAAGATCAATGAATCCAGGAGCTGGTTTTTTGAAAAGATCAACAAAATTGATAGACTACTAACAAGACTAATAAAGAAGAAAAGGGAGAAGAATCAAATAGACACAATAAAAAATGATAAAGGGGATATCACCACCGATCCCAAAGAAATACAAACTACCATCAGAGAATACTAAAAACATCTCTACGCAAAAAAACTAGAAAATCTAGAAGAAATGGATAAATTCCTGGACACATACACCCTCCCAAGACTAAACCAGGAAGAAATGGAATCTCCGAATAGACCAATAACAGGCTCTGAAATAGAGGCAATAATTAATAGCTTACCAACCAAAAAAAGTCCAGGACCAGATGGGTTCACAGCCGAATTCTACCGAAGGTACAAGGAGGAGCTGGTACCATTCCTTCTGAAACTATTCCAATCAATAGAAAAAGAGGGAATCCTCCCTAACTCATTTTATGAGGCCAGCATCATCCTCATACCAAAGCCTGGCAGAGACACAACCAAAAAAGAGAATTTTAGACCAATATCCCTGATGAACATTGACTCAAAAATCCTCGATAAAATACTGGCAAACCGAATCCAGCAGCACATCAAAAAGCTTATCCACCTTGATCAAGTGGGTTTCATCTCTGGGATGCAAGGCTGGTTCAACATATGCAAACCAATAAACATAATCCAGCATATAAACAGAACCAAAGACAAAAACCACATAATTATCTCAATAGATGCAGAAAAGGCCTTTGACAAAATTCAACAACCCTTCATGCTAAAAACTGTCAATAAATTAGGTATTGATGGGATGTATCTCAAAATAATAAGAGCTATCTATGACAAACCCACAGCCAATATCATACTGAATGGACAAAAACTGGAAGCATTCTCTTTGAAAACTGGCACAAGACAGGGATGCCCTCTCTCACCAATCCTATTCAAGATAGTGTTGGAAGTTCTGTCCAGCGCAATCAGGCAGGAGAAGGAAATGAAGGGTATTCAATTAGGAAAAGAGGAAGTCAAATTGTCCCTGTTTGCAGATGACATGATTGTATATCTAGAAAACCCCATCGTCTTCTCAGCCGAAAATCTCCTTAAGCTGATAGGCAACTTCAGCAAAATCTCAGGATACAAAATCAATGTGCAAAAATCACAAGCATTCTTATACACCAATGACAGACAAACAGAGAGCCAAATCATGAGTGAACTCCCATTCACAATTGCTACAAAAAGAATAAAATACCTAGGAATCCAACTTACAAGGGATGTGAAGGACCTCTTCAAGGAGAATTACAAACCACTGCTCAATGAAATAAAAAAGGATACAAACAAATGGAAGAACATTCCATGCTCATGGGTAGGAAGAATCAATATCAGGAAAATGGCCATACTGCCCAAAGTAATTTATAGATTCAATGCCATCCCCATCAAGCTACCAATGACTTTCTTCACAGAATTGGAAAAAACTACTTTAAAGATCATATGGAACCAAAAAAGAGCCCACATTGCCAAGTCAATCCTAAGGCAAAGAACAAAGCTGGAGGCATCACGCTACCTGACTTCAAACTATATTAGAAGGCTACAGTAACCAAAACAGCATGGTACTGGTACCAAAACAGAGATATAGACCAATGGAACAGAACAGAGCCCTCAGAAATAATGCTGCATATCTACAACTATCTGATCTTTGACAAACCTGACAAAAAAGAAGAAATGGGGAAAGGATTCCCTATTTAATAAATGGTGCTGGAAAAACTGGCTAGCCATATGTGGAAAGCTGAAACTGGATCCCTTCCTTACACCTTATACCAAAATTAATTCAAGATGGAAAGACTTATATGTTAGACCTAAAACCATAAAAACCCTAGAAGAAAACCTAGGCAATACCATTCAGGACATAGGCATGGGCAAGGACTTCATGTCTAAAACACCAAAAGCAATGGCAACAAAAGCCAAAATTGACAAATGGGATCTAATTAAACTAAAGAGCTTCTGCACAGCAAAAGAAACTGCCATCAGATTGAACAGACAACCTACAGAATGGGAGAAAATTTTTGCAATCTACCCATCTGACAAAGGGCTAATATCCACAATCTACAAAGAACTCAATCAAATTTACAAGAAAAAAACAAACAACCCCATCAAAAAGTGGGTGAAGGATATGAACAGACACTTCTCAAAAGAAGACATTTATGCAGCCAAAAAAACACATGAAAAAATGCTCATCATCACTGGCCATCAGAGAAATGCAAATCAAAACCACAATGAGTTGCTATCTCACACCAGTTAGAATGGCGATCATTAAAAAGTCAGGAAACAACAGGTGCTGGAGAGGATGTGGAGAAATAGGAACACTTTTACACTGTTGGTGGGACTGTAAACTAGTTCAACCCTTGTGGAATTCAGTGTGGTGATTCCTGAGGGATCTAGAACTAGAAATACCATTTGACCCAGCCATCCCATTACTGGGTGTATACCCAAAGGATTATAAATCGTGCTGCTATAAAGACACATGCACACATATGTTTATTGCGTCACTATTCACAATAGCAAAGACTTGGAACCAACCGAAATGTCCAACAATGATAGACTGGATTAAGAAAATGTGGCACATATACACCATGGAATACTACGCAGCCATAAAAAATGATGAGTTCAGTGAGGACATGGATGAAACTGGAAACCATCATTCTTAGCAAACTGTCACAAGGACAGAAAACCACACACCGTATGTTCTCACTCATAGGTAGGAATTGAATAATGAGAAGACATGGACACAGGAAGGGGAACATCACGCAATGGGGACTGGTGTGGGGTGGGGGGAAGGGGGAGGGATAGCATTAGGAGATATACCTAATGCTAAATGACGAGTTAATGGGTGCAGCACACCAACATGGTAGATGTATACATATGTAACAAACCTGCACGTTGTGCACATGTACCCTAAAACTTAAAGTATAATAATAATAATAAAAAAGTATTCTCACATCCTTTTCCTAGCTGTTATTTAATTTTATTCCCAATATTCCTGTGTGGATGTTGAAAATTTTATGAAAAGAGAAGACAAGAGTCAGGAGCAATTGACTTTTTCAAAGTGTTATTGCTGGTGGACTAAAGATTAGATTTCATGACCCCCAGACAAATTTTCTAGTTCTTGCCTGATTGATTCCTGAGCCAGTTTTTGGGAGGGTGGTGGATTAAGGTTAACTTTGCTTTTGGTAACCTCTTTCAAACCGTACCCACTTCCCCCTAACCTATGCACCAAACTTAACACACATGTGCCCACATACATGTGACCACACATACACATTCCCTTGGTCCCTCTTTACCCGGCCTTGAAACCTTGAAAATTTTAGCTCTTTACTCTGTTTCTAAATAGCCTCCACTTCTAGAACTAAGAGGAAAAGGAAGGCAGTTGGAGCAAAGGGAACAATTCTGGTGTAGAAAAAAAGTCTCCACAAGTTTCCTAGGAAGTTTTGCCTGAGTCACTGGAATTCTGGCCCCATTTCTGTTTCATTTGACAGTACAGATGGACTTTGGGCAATTTGAATATAATTATAGAGAAGGAGAACCTGGTTTCGGATTATGTCATTCCTTATTGAGATAGTATTTATAGAGATAGTATTTATAGCTAGCAAATGAAGACATTTTTATATGAAAAAATTTTCTCTATATTAATGACCTGATTCATTTAGGACAGCTACATAGTTACTCCTACTCAGTCATAAGAAAGCCAAACACTGGCCCTTCTTTTTTCATGTTGGTGATTTTCTTCATATAGCCATGGTGTGATAAGGGATGATTCTTTTTTTTTGTTTTTTTTTTGTTGTTGTTGTTGTTACTTCTAATGACTCATTCATGGACTGAGGAGCCCCTGGGACTAGATGCAGTTGCTGAAGCAATCATGTCTCTAATGCTGAGTTTTCCTTTTGACAATCAGTTCCCTGACTGTTCAGTCCAACATGGCCAATGCATAGAATAAGACATGAGTTAAACTCCCTGTCTTTTTCCCTCTTACCTAAATATGCTGAAAGCACTGTCTGCCTGGGCCAGGCGAGATCGTGAGTGGCTTTCTCTGAGTGACTTTAGTGCATGTTATCCCCTTTCATGAAATGGTTTTGTTCTGGAAAGCCAAAGGATTGCTTAGAGAGAGGGATATAAGAGTTCTTATTATGGGATGTTTATGAAACCCTCTCTCCACATTCAAGATACCTAATGAAAGTTTTTAAAGCTGTCAAAGTGGAAAATGCATAGGCTTTGGAGCTACAGGACCAAGGTAACATCTGTAACTAAGCCTCAGTATCATTATATGTAAAATGTAGGTAGAGATATCTGCTTTATCATATGTATGTATATAAATGCGCGCGCGCGCGCACACACACACACACACACACACACACACACACACACACACACACACACACACACACACACACACACACACACACATTGTCTAATACATTGTGATATCCTGTCTCATAGCTTCTTATTTGTTGCTTCTCAGTATATATCCAGTGCCACCCCTCTCTGGAGAACCAGAGAACTGGATGGACTCTCTCTCCCTATTGCTGCTCATACTATTCTCATGACAATTCAAGTGCAACAAGCAGAATCTCTTTCAGCCTTGGATCATATAATGCAGTGCAAATGATTCTTTTCTTTCCTCTGGGCTTTCTGCTGACCCACCAGTTCATTTGCATATGCTATTTCTATATTATCTTTCATAAACATACTTTTGTTAATATTGCAGTTTCTTAGTTAAAGGCTTTTACCCCCATAACCTCCTAGATTGATTGTTTCCTGTTAGTGCATTGGAGGGTAGACACATCAGGCTTTCAACATCATGCTGCCTGTAAATCTCGTGTTAGGGCAAGTTAGTTCTGGGAAGGTAACTTAAGGCAGCAAATCCTGTTATCAGCATGTAGATTCTTGTGAACACCCATTACACAGGTGATCTTTTCTGATTATGGGCCTTACATGCTCCTCTTCATTATGGCTGCATCATGTCTTAACCTGCATCTGGGGATGAGGTTTGTAGTTGAGCTCATATACTTTGTCCAGTTTCCAATTTCATGTTGTACTCACTTAGCAATTGTTTCAGACAAAGCTTGGACTACAGCTTGCCAACCATAAAGGAAGCCATTTCAAGGGTAAATGAGATGGAAGAAGTGAACATAGAAGGATAAAGCATATTTAATCTAAATGCCTGAAATAATTTAGCATTTTGTGACATGTTAATAATGTTGCCAAGTTACAAATGTCATAATTAGTAAATATTTGTCCAGAACATCTTGGTGTTACCTTGTCAGAAGCTACAGATATTACAATTAATACAATAAAATGGCATATATTTCAAAATTTAGATTTCACTAATTAATATTGCCTCCTGTTAGCATGAATTTCCTGTCAGAAATAATTGAATTCATTAGCACTTAATGGTTATCTTGCCTGTATAAGAAAAGCATTACGTAGGGTGTGTTGAAGATGGGAAACTGGGGAATTGATAAGCCACTATAACTGGTTTGGGTAAAGAGTAACTAGGAACTTTCTCAGGCTTCAAAGACCAGAAAACACTCTAATGCTTGAAATAAAAAGCTCCTGAGGAAAAATTATAAAAATGACATGAGAAAAATAATTTGAGTTTATTATATCAAACATACGTCTATAATAAATTCACAGAGATGAGAAACATATCCAGATATGAAGAAGTGGAACAGGAGGATGGAAAATTCACTCAGTGGGAAATATAAACCAGAAAATGTTCAACCTTACTATAATTAAAAATGCTAAATGAAACAATAATGAGAATTTGAAAATATGGATTAGCTATGGCTCAGTGAGGTTGGCAAATCCTCTTCCTAAAAAAGCAACTATAAAGCTGGACAGAATTGACATAAATAACAATTTCAGTGTTCTAGAAACTGTCCAAAGTTATACAACAATCTGAGAAGCATTTATACTTAAATAACTGTATGACTTCCTGTAAGGACAGTGGGAGGCTCTGATGTTTTTTCTTGAGATTCCTCTCATTTTCCCTCCTCCCACTACAGCTTTGTTAGCATGGAAGTTTGGCCAGGGCAAGGCAGGCTATGAGGACTAGCAGCTGTGTTGCTGAATTGACTTGATTGAAGTGGCTGGTGATGTCCACACCCACCAGGATTGTCAGTGGAAGTGACATCTCAGAAATAGGGTGAATGGGAAAGGCCAACATCTCTAGAAGCCTGAGGTTGCAGGAGTGATTAAAGTGAGCATATTCCTGCCTGAGGTGCAGCAAAGACTGTAGAGAGCTCAAACTGTCCATATACTGTTGACCAACTTTGAGGCTGTTTGAATATGCAGAGGAGACACTAAAGGGCCCAGCAGCAAGTGAAAGTCTAGGCAGACGTAAAACAGCTTGGACTTTGAGTGCATGTGCCTACCCACACACAGATTCACTGGCAGAGGATGAAAGCCTTACAGGCTTGAGATGTTAGATCACATCCTCTGTCTAATCATTGACTGACTGCCAACCTATGTAGACACAAAGGTGACTCTTAAGAGTTTAGACTTAAAAATGAAAAATAAGCATAATAATAGTTAACAAGAACTCAACAGGGATATCATAACCACACACACTGAGGGAGACAGATTTCACAGATTTAGCTGAGGCAAGTTATTAAACAACAATAACCTTCAAGTGGGGAAAAATCAGTATCTAGAGTTACTACAATATGTTACCTATAATGTTCAGGTTTCAACAAAACATGATGAGGCTTACAAAGAAACAGTAATGTGTGACTCACACTCAGAGGAAAAAAAGCAGTCAATCGAAACTGCCTCTCAGTGTCCTCAGATGTTGGGTTTAGCAGACCAATTCTTCAAAGAAATTATTATAAACATGTTCAAGAAACTAAATGCAACTATATTTAAAGAATTAAAGGAGGCCGGGTGCAGTGGCTCATGCCTGTAATCCCAGCACTTTGGGAGGCCGAGGCGGGCGGATCACCAGGTCAGGAGATAGAGACCATCCTGGCTAACATGGTGAAACCCCGTCTCTACTAAAAATACAAAAAATTAGCCAGGCGTAGTGGTGGGTGCCCGTAGTCCCAGCTACTTGGGAGGCTGAGGCAGGAGAATGGCGTGAACCAGGGAGGTGGAGCTTGTAGTGATCCGAGATCGCACTACTGTACTCCAGCCTAGGCACAGAGCGAGACTCCATCTCAGAAAAAAAAAAAAAAAAAAAAAAAGAAAGAATTAAAGGAGAGTGTAACACCAATGACTCAATAAGTAAGGAGCTAGAAATTATAAAACAAATTCTGAAGTTGAAAAGTACAATAACTGAAATAAATTCATCAAATAGGTAGAAGAGCAGATTTTGAATGTTCTTAACACAAATGATAAATATTTGAGGTGATAGATATGATGTGATAGACATGCTACTTACCCTGATTTGATCATTACACATTGTATACATGTACTGAAATATCACACTGTACCCCATAAATATGTGTGATTGTTATGTGTCCATTAAAAATATTAATAAAAGCAAAAAATACTTTTTTTCAGGTTGGTAGAATTCAGCCCAGTCACCTTAACTATGTATAACATTGGGTCAAAGAATATTTTTTTCCCATTGAATCTACTGACCCAACAAACAACAATCTATATAAAGCTATAAAAATAAAAATGTAATTTCATGCCAAAAAATGTCAGGCACAGGAAGACAAATACTGCATGATCTCATTTATTCAGAAATTCAAAATAGTAGAAATTGTAGAAGCAGAGAGTAGAATAGTGGTTACCAGGAGCTGGGGGTGGAGTGATGGGGGTACTGTTGGATAAAAGGTGTACAGTTTTTTTTTTATTATACTTTAAGTTCTAGGGTACATGTGTACAATGTGCAGGTTTGTTACATATGTATGCATGTGCCATGTTGGTGAGCTGCACCCATTAACTCGTCATTTACATTAGGTATATCTCCTAATGCTATCCCTCCCCACTCCCCCCACCCCATGACAGGCCCTGGTGTGTGATGTTCCCCTTCCTGTGTCCTCGTGTTCTCATTGTTCAATTCCCACCTATGAGTGAGAACATGTGGTGTTTGGTTTTTTGTCCTTGCAATAGTTTGCTGAGAATGATGGTTTCCAGCTTCATCCATGTCCCTGCAAAGGACATGAACTTATCCTTTTTTATGGCTGCATAGTATTCCATGGTGTATATGTGCCACATTTTCTTAATCCAGTCTATCATTGTTGGACATTTGGGTTGGTTTCAAGTCTTTGCTATTGTGAATAGTGCTGCAATAAACATACATGTGCATGTGTCTTTATAGGAGCATGTTTTATAATCCTTTGGATATATACCCAGTAATGGGATGGCTGGGTCAAATGGTATTTCTAGTTCTAGATCCCTGAGGAATCACCACACTGACTTCCACAATGGTTGAACTAGTTTACAGTCCCACCAACAGTGTAAAAGTGTTCCTATTTCTCCACTTCCTCTCAGCACCTGTTGTTTCCTGACTTTTTAATGATCACCATTCTAACTAGTATGAGATGGTATCTCATTGTATGTGCCACATTTTCTTAATCCAGTCTATCGCTGATGGACATTTGGGTTGGTTCCAAGTCTTTGCTATTGTGAATAGTGCTGCAATAAACATACATGTGCATGTGTCTTTATAGCAGCATGATTTATAATCCTTTGGGTATATACCCAGTAATGGGATGGCTGGGTCAAATGGTATTTCTAATTCTAGATCCTTGAGGAATCACCACACTGTCTTCCACAATGGTCAAACTAGTTTACAGTCCCACCAACAATGTAAAAGTGTTCCTATTTCTCCACATCCTCTCCAGCACCTGTTGTTTCCGGACTTTTTAATTATGGCCATTCTAACTGGTGTGAGATGGTATCTCATTGTGGTTTTGATTTGCATTTCTCTGATGGCCAGTGATGATGAGCATTTTTTCATGTGTCTGTTGGCTGCATAAATGTCTTCGTTTGAGAAGTGTCTGTTCATATCCTTCGCCTACTTTTTGATGGGGTTGTTTGTTTTTTTCTTGTAAGTTTGTTTGAGTTCTTTGTAGATTCTGGATATTAGCCCTTTGTCAGATGAGTAGACTGCAAAAATTTTCTCCCATTCTGTAGGTTGCCTGTTCACTCTGATGGTAGTTTCTTTTGCTGTGCAGAAACTCTTTAGTTTAATTAGATCCTGTTTGTCAATTTTGGCTTTTGTTACTATTGCTTTTAGTGTTTTAGACATGAAGTCCTTGCCCATGCCTATGTCCTGAATGGTATTGCCTAGCTTTCTTCTAGGGTTTTTATGGTTTTAGGTCTGACATTTAAGTCTTTAATCCATCTTGAATTAATTTTAGTATAAGGTGTAAGGAAGGGATCCAGTTTCAGCTTTCTACATATGGCTAGCCAGTTTTCCCAACACCATTTATTAAATAGGGAATCCTTTCTCCATTTCTTGTTTTGTCAGGTTTGTCAAAGATCAGATGGTTGTAGATGTGTGGTATCATTTCTGAAGGCTCTGTTCTGTTCCATTGGTCTATATCTCTGTTTTGGTACCAGTGCCATGCTGTTTTGGTTACTGTAGCCTTGTAGTATAGTTTGAAGTCAGGTAGCGTGATGCCTCCAGCTTTGTTCTTTTGGCTTAGGATTATCTGAATCCAGGAGCTGGTTTTTTGAAAAGATCAACAAAGTTGATAGACAGCTAGCAAGAATTTTAATATATCAAAACTATTCTTTATAAATGACAGCAAAGTAAAGACATTTCTAATAAAGACCGGTAAAACTGGTTGCTAGCAGACATGTCTTACAAAATATACCAAGTGAAGTCTTTCAGAATGAAAGGAAATGACATTAGTTTTAACTCAAATTCCAAGGAAGAAGTAAAGGGCATCAGAAATGGTAAGTACGTGGTTTAATAACAAATACTTTTAAATATATCTTTTTATCCTTTTTTCTCCTAACTTCTTTAAAGGATGTAAGTGTGTATAAAGCAATAATAATAAGAATGTATTGGGTACAAATCATCTATAGATGTGATATGTATGATGATAGCACAAACTCTTAAAGTAGAGGAGGAAGAGCCGGGCATGGTGGCTCACACCTGTAATCCCAGCACTTTGGGAGGCCAAGGCGGGCGGATCATGAGGTCAGGAGATCAAGACCATCCTGGATAACATAGTGAAACCCAGTCTTTACTAAAATACAAAAAATTAGTCGGGCATAGTGTCACGCACCTGTAGTCCCAGCTACTTGGGAGGCTGAGGCAGGAGAATGACTTGAACCTGGGTGGTGGAGTTTGCAGTGAGCCGAGATCATGCCACTGCACTCCAGCCTGGGCAACAGAGCAAGACTCCATCTCAAAAAAAAAAAAAAGGATGAAGAAACACATAAAAATTCTATCTCTGAGACTAGTAGTACTCTGATAATAAAGCCAGACGAAGTTATAATAAGAAAACAACAAGCCAATATTCTTATTAACAAAGACACAAAGCCCCTAAATGAAATATTAGCAAACCAAATCTGGCAACATGTAAAAAGAATTATTCACCATGACCAAAAGAGATTTATCTGAGGAATACATGGCTGTTTTAATATGAAAAATTTAATTCCTGTAATATACTGTATTAATATGATAAAAGACAAAATCCACAAGTTCATATTAATAGATACAGAAAAATCTGTATCTGTAATATACTGTATTAATATGATAAAAGACAAAATCCACAAGTTCATATTAATAGATACAGAAAAATCATTAAATAAAATCCAACACCCATTTGTGATAAATATGCTTATTTTACTAGAAATAGAAAGGAACTTCCTCAACCTGATAAAGAGCATTTAACAAAACACCTATAGCTAACATCATGATAGTGAAAAAGTGGATGATTTATCCTTAAGAAGGGTAAGAGAGAGAGAAGGGAAGAGAGAGAGAAAGTAATCATTGAACTGCATATATTTCTGGGGAGGCTGTGGTGAAACTGACAAACTCATACTCTGAAAATTGTTGCAAACCTTTGGGAAAATAACTCAGTAATAGATGGCAAGAAAAATACATTAATAAGTTAATGTAAAATGTTGAACCTATCTTAAAAATATTCATTTGGAATAACTCAAAGGAAAAAATCCCATGTGCCTGGAATGTTTGTTGCAGCATTATCTTTAAATATGTAACATTGTAAACAATCTATTCTCATAATAGTGAAATGGTTAAGACATCATTTTGATGATGTTTCCACTTAAAAATAGCTGCGATGTCTAATGACATTGGTGGTAAATATGTATATTATTTTCATCAAAGAAAACCAGCTTTAAAATTGTAAGTTTGCTATAATTAAACTGTATAAAATTATATATACTATACCTACACTGGAAGGAAACATTACCTGGTAAGGTCAGTGAAATCACAGTTGACTTTCCCTTCCTTTAAAAAATTTCATTACTCTTGCCACAAAATAAATATGACTCTGAGAGGAAAAAAAGTGACAAATGGAATTGGAGTCATTTAAGTTTGACTAGAAAAGAAAGGTTAGCTATATGGATGGGAATCATGTTTATAATGTTCAGTTGACATGATTTGTTAGTTGATTAGGTATGGAACTGAGAGAAAGAGTCTTTGTTGACCGTGAATTTCTGTCTTAGAAGATGTTGACTCCATTAACGGAAAGACAGTATAGATATAAAGAGAATGGGTCTAGGGGCTGTATATGCTTAGAAGGTGATGTCATTTTTTGTTACATTATTGAGCATCAAATATAAGTATTTAAATAATTTATTTCACTTTGGGATATGTTGAATTTGAAGTGCCAGTGTGACTTTCAGGTTGAAATGTCCAAAGGTCAGAATGATATTAACATATAGAACTTTGGAGAGAAGTTGGGCTAAAAGGGTAGCTATGGGAATCATATGCATGTGGGTGCTAGAGAATGAGGAAAAGTCATTGAAGTTCATGATTAGGAGTCATGAATTTTGAGATAGCGGATGAAATAGAATGCTGGATGCCTCATGACAAAGGGTAGAAGAGTGAGTAGATGGGAGGCAAACAGCCAGTTTTACTTTTGGTGGGGGGCACTTGGCAGTGAATGAAGGAGAGAGATGAGACAATACTCAAGTCAGTACTCAAACTCGAGCAAGATTGCAGAAAGGATTTGTTATGGAGGTTTTTCTTAAGACTTCGAGCTGAGATTTTCCTGTTGCTTGAAGAACCATCTAGATTCATTACTGCTGTGAATGCATGCTAGCCCTTCTCTGACTTGAATACACACTTTCCCAGTAGCTATAGACCTTTTCCAGTGAAGCAGGCATGATTTCATTGTGTTCTATCACTGAAATGACTGTTGCCCTCATGATATTTTCTGTTGCAATGACAAATGAATTTTTAAAATCCGTCATTTTACTGCCTTTTACAATGATTGTCTTCATCAGAAAACAAACTGGCTTGCCAATTTTGATTGTCTCTTTGTTAAAAGCAGGGTTTTATCTTTTTTTCTTTCCCAATGTATAAATAAGCTTTTTTTAAAAAAGGAACTTGAGGGCAACTGAAATCATTAAAGAGAGTGAGAGGTTTTTGGAGGGAGACCAATGAAAGGATTAAAACTCCTTAGTCTGGAATTATGAAAGTGGAGAATTAAAGACAGAATTAAAGTCTAAATTGACAAAAGTTATGAGAAAGCACAATCCAGTCTGCAAGTCTTAGAAACCGGAATGGGAGGCAGCCTTTTAGGTGCTAATACCTGCCTCATGGGGTCCTTGTAAGGATCAAGAGATACTATATTAAAAAATGCTTTGTAACTCATAAAGCATGATTCAAATATATGATGTTATAATTAGAACTTGGTGGGTGGTTTTTTGGGAAAAATAATAGGGAAAAAAACCCCTCTGTTTTAAAGTTGTGTAGGAAGCATTCACCAGTGTAGCATAAATAGAACTGAAGAGTGCTCACATAAGGTCACAGGCATTTGCATTTGAGTGGATTTTTAAGGACTGTTGGGTCTTTTCTGCACCTTCCCTTGAACCCTGAAGGTGAACTACCGCATGTTACTCATCACATGTATTTGTTAAAGACATAATAATGGATTATATGCACACTAAATCCACCATTTCTCTCAGAATGTAACATTTTAAAAGCTTAAGTATGAAGTATATATATATCTTTAAGTACGAAGTATATATACATAAAGTACACCTATAATATATACAATGTATACTAGAAAATAAGTTCAGATAATATAAAAATGTACAAATATTGAACAAATCATTCTCTAGAAGGAAAAAATGTCCTGACTTTTAGATTTTGCTAATTTCTATGACATAAATACTTTTTCCATCGCTGATTTCAGGTTACCCACAAGACTGCACTTAATATCAGTTAGGAAGAGATGCACGGTAGCACAACATTGTGTAATGTTTTCACCATCCAGATACATAGATAGAATAATCTTGAGAGCATTGATAATAGTAAAATGCAGTAAAATAGGAGGTAATGTGCTTTGAGTATTTATTACCTTGGATTTTGATAAAACTAATTTGATTTTAACTTCATTTGATTTTATTTTTAATAATGACTGTGTTTAACAACCAGCTTTCAAAATTTCTGAAAATTTAACAATTGCTTTCTTGAGCTGGTGTGAATGGACTCAACTACACATTGCTCTAAATAACTTATGGGTCACAGAAAAATAATAGGGATTAGAAAATATTTAGACCTATAAGATGATGAAAATGCTACATATAAAACATCGTGGGTCGGCTGTGGTGGCTCGTGCGTATAATCTCAGCACTTTGGGGGACTGAAGTGGGAGGATTGCTTGAGCTCAGGAGTTTGAGACCAGCTTGGAAAATATAATGAGACCTCATCTCTGCTAAAAAAAAAAACAAAAAAAATCATCATTCTGACTGGCATGAGATGGTATCTCATTGTGGTTTTGATTTGCATTTCTCTAACGATCAGTGATGTTGAGCTTTCTTTCATGTTTATTGGCCACATAAATGTCTTCTTTTGAGAAGTGTCTGTTCATGTCCTCTGCCCACTTTTTGATGTGGTGTGTTTTTTTTTGTAAATTTAAATTCCTTGTAAATTCTGGATATTAGACCGTTGTCAGATGGATAGATTGCAAAAATTTTCTCCCATTCTGTAGGTTGCCTGCTTTCTCTGATGAGTTTCTTTTGCTGTGCAGAAGCTCTTTAGTTTAATTATATCCCATTTGTCAATTTTAGCATTTGTTGCAGTTGCTTTTGGTGATTTCATCACAAAATCTTTGCCCATGCTTATGTCCTGAATGGTATTGCCTAAGTTTTCTTCCAGTATTTTTATGGTTTTGAGTTTTACTAAGTCTTTAATCCATTTTGAGTTAATTTTTGTATAAGGTGTGAGGAAGAGGTCCAGTTTTAGTTTTCTGCATATGGCTAGCCAGTTTTCCCAGCACCATTTATTAAATAGGAAATCCTTTCCCCATTGCTTGTTTTTGTCAGGTATGTTGAAGATGAGATGGTTGTAGATACGTGGTCTTATCATGTCCTTTGCAGGGACATGGATGAAGCTGGAAGCCATCATCCTCAGCAAACTAACACAGGAACAGGAAACCACACAGGAACGGGAAACTAAACACAAACAGGAAACAAACACCGCATGTTCTCACTCATAAGTGGGATTTGAACAATGAGAACACATGGACACAGGGAGGAGACCATCATACACCGGGGCCTGTTGGGGATAGGGGACAAGGGGTGGGAGAATATCAGGACAAATAGCTAATGTGTGCAAGGCTTAAAACCTAGGTGACGGGTTAATAGGTGCAGCAAACCACCATGGCACATGTACACCTATGTGACAAACCTGCACATTCTGCACATGTATCCTGGAACTTGGGAAAAGGAAAAAAATAAAAGCAGGAGAAAAAAAAAACCCAAAAAAACAAAATTAGTTTGGTATGGTGGCATGTGCCTGTAGTCCCAGCTACTCAGGAGGCTGAGGTGGGAGGATCACTTGAGCCTGGGATATTGAGGCTGCAGTGGGCAGAGATCATGCCACTGTACCCCAGCAAGGATGACAGAGTGCAACCCTGTCTCAAAAACAAAAACAAAATGAAAAAAAGTTGTGCGATGAGGCTAAGACATTACTTAGATGGTAATTTAAGATATCAAAGAAGAAAGATTTAAAAATAACAAGCATTCAACGATAGTTTAAAAAAACAAATTATTTAAAAGTAGGAGGAAGATAAAGATGAAAGCAGAAATTAAAGATTTTAAAAAATACACAGGCAAGATTAGCCATATCAAAAGCTGATTGTTTGAAAAGACTCACAAAAATGATAAAACTTTGGTGAGAAGGCTCAGACCAAACTACGTTAGGCCTAAATCAAGGCAGTTCTATAAATATAATAGAGATTTAGTAGACAGTAAGAGAAAATTAAGCATTTAGAGCAGTAAGTTTGAAAACTTAGATAAAATAATAAAATTCCTAGGGGAGAAAAACTTGACTCAATTAAAATAATAGAAAAACTTGTTGCCCTATAATTGTTAATAATTGAAGTGGCATATAACTTCTAATGAAGAAAATGTAAGTACCAGGTGATTTTATAGATGAATGCTACCAAGTTTTCAAGATATATATTATTCTAGTCTTATATAAAGTTTTTTATATAAAAAGTTTTTATAAACTTTTTCGGGTAATAGAGATAGAAGGAATACTCTCAATTCATTCTGTAAGATCAGTAAAATCACAAAGCCAAAACACATAAGCATGGTGTAGAAAAGTAAAATTATAGGTTAACCTCACTCATGAGGGTGGATGAAAAATTTGTGACCAAAAAAGAGTAAATAAGAATTCATAATGTACAGAAAAGGTAATGTGTCATAATTAAGTTGAATTTATTCCAAGAATACACAGGTGGTTTAATATTAGAAAATTTATAAATCTGATTTATTACATCAACAGATGAAAGGAGATAATACATATAATTAAAGATGCAGAGAAAGCAAAAAGTCAGAAACATTTCCTGATAAAAGCTCTTAGCAAATTAGGAATAAAAAGGGATGTCCTTAATTTGATAAGGAATATCTACTAAAAATCTTCTGAAAACATCATTGTAACAGGGGGATATTTTAAGAACATTTTATTTAAAATCGAGAACAAGACAATGTTCACTGTCATAGCTTCAAGTCAATATTTTGTTCGAAGTCCTAACCAATACAGTAAGAAAAAAGAAATAGTTGTAAGGATTTGGGAAGGAGGAAACGAATGAAGAAAAATTAAGTGGAAGGATATTCTCTGACAGATATTAAGACTTCTTATAACCTAATAATTGGGACAATATGGTATTGATGCAGGATAGACAAATTGACAGATGGAACTGAATAGAAACAGACCCATATATCAGGAAATATGAAGAATAAAGGTAGCATCACAGGTCACTAGGGTAAGGAAGGACCACTCCATAAGTGGTTCTGGGATATTTGATTATTTGTAGAGATAAAGTGATTTTTTTTTTCTCCCTCATACCACATGTAAACAAGAAGCTTCAGATAAAATAAAAGCTTAAGTCATTTGACTTAAGTGTGAAAGGTAAAACTTTCAAACTTTTAGGAAAAACCCTTATATCCTTTGCATAGCAGAGGGTATCTTTTTGCTATTTTTTTTTTTTTTACATTTGATTGTATTTTACTTTATTATACTTTAAGTTCTGGGGTACGTGTGCAGAACATGCAGGTTTGTTACATAGGTATACACACGCCATGGTGGCTTGCTGCACCCATCAGCCCACGATCTACATTAGGTATTTCTCCTAATGCTGTCCCTCCTCTAGCCCCCCAACCCCTGACAATCCCTGGTGTGTGATGTTCCCCTCCCTGTGTCCATGTGTTCTCATTGTTCAACTCCCATTTATGAGTGAGAACATGTGGTGTTTGGTTTCCTGTTCTTCTGTTAGTTTGACATGAACTCAATCCTTTTTTATGGCTGCATAGTATTCCATGGTGTATATATGCCATATTTTCTTTATCCAGTCTATCATTGATGGGCATTTTGTTGGTTCCAAGTCTTTGCTATTGTGAACAGTGCCACAATAAACATACATGTGCATGTGTCTTTATAGTAGAATGATTTATAATCCTTTGGGTATATACCCATTAATGGGATTGCTAGGTCAAATGGTATTTCTAGTTCGAGATCCCTGAGAAATTGCCGCACTGTCTTCCACAATGGTTGAACTAATTTACACTCCCACCAACAGTGTAAAAGCATTCCTATTTATCCGCATCCTCTCCAGCATCTGTTGTTTCCTGACTTTTTAATGATTGCCATTCTAACTGGTGTGAGATGGTATCTCATTGTGGTTTTGATTTGCATTTCTCTAATGACCAGTGATGATGAGCATTTTCTCATGTGTCTGTTGGCTGCATAAATGTCTTCTTTTGAGAAGTGTCTGTTCATATCCTTTGCCCACTTTTTGATGGCTTTTTTTTCTTGTAAATAAGTTCTTTGTAGATTCTGGATATTAGCCCTTTGTCAGATGGGTAGATTGCAAAAATTTTCTCCCATTCTGTAGGTTGCCTGTTCACTCTTATGGTAGTTTCTTTTGCTGTGCAGAAGCTCTTTAGTTTAATTAGATCCCATTTGTCAATTTTGGCTTTTGTTGCCATTGCTTTTGCTGTTTTAGTCATGAAGTCCTTGCCCATGCCTATGTCCTGAATGGTATTGCCTAGGTTTTCTTCTAGGGTTTTTATGCTTTTAGGTCTTATGTTTAAGTCTTTAATCCATATTGAGTTAATTTTTTTATAAGGTGTAAGGAAGGGGTTCAGTTCCAGTTTTCTGCATATGGCTAGCCAGTTTTCCCAACACCATTTATTAAATAGGGAATCCTTTCCCCGTTTCTTGTTTTTGTCAGGTTTGTCAAAGATCAGAGGGTTGTAGATGTGTGGTGTTATTTCTGAGGCCTCCATTCTGTTCCATTGGTCTGTATATCTGTTTTGGTACCAGTACCATGCTGTTTTGGTTACTGCAGCCTTGTAGTATAGTTGGAAATCAGGTAGCATGATGCCTCCAGTTTTGTTCTTTTTGCTTAGGATTGTCTTGGCTATATGGGCTCTTTTTTGGTTCCATATGAAATTTAAAGTAGTTTTTTCCAATTCTGTGAAGAAAGTCAGTGGTAGCTTGCTGTGGATAGCATTGAATCTATCAATTACTTTGGGCAGTATGGCCGTTTTCATGATACTGATTCTTCCTATACGTGAGCACGGAATGTTTTTCAATTTGTTTATATCCTCTCTTATTTCCCTGAGCAGTGGTTTGTAGTCCTCCTCGAAGAGGTCCTTCAGATCTCTTGTAAGTTGTATTCCTAGGTATTTCATTCTCTCTGTAGCAATTGTGAATGGGAGTTCTCTCATGATTTGGCTCTCTGTTTGTCTAATTATTGGTGTATAGTTTGTAGTATAGTTTGAAGTCAGGTAGTATGATGCCTCCAGCTTTGTTTTTTTTGCTTAGGATTGTCTTGGCTATGTGGGCTCTTTTTTGGTTCCATATGAAACTTAGAGTATTTTTTTCTAATTCTGTGAAGAAAGAATGCTTGTGATTTTTGCACCATGAGACTTTGCTGAAGTTGCTTATCAGCTTAAGGAGATTTGGGGCTGAGACGATGGGGTTTTCCAAATATACAATCATGTCATCTGCAAACAGGTACAATTTGACTTCCTCTTTTCCTATTTGAATACCTTTTATTTCTTTCTCTTGCCTGATTGCTCTGACCAGAACTTCCAATACTATGTTGAATAGGAGTGGTTTTGTGCTGGTTTTCAAAGGGAATGCGTCCAGTTTTTGCCCATTCAGTATGAGATTCGACATGGGTTTGACATCAATAGTTCTTATTATTTTGAGATATGTTCCATCAATACCTTAGTTTACTGAGAGGTTTTTAGCATGAGGCAGTGTTGAATTTTATTGAAAGTCTTTTCTGCATCTATTGAGATAATCGTGTGGTTTCTGTCATTGGTTCTGTTTGCAATGGATTATGTTTATTGATTTGTGTATATTGAACCAGACTTGCATCCCAGGGATGAGGCTGACTTGATCGTGATGGAAAATCTTTTTGATGTGCTGCTGGATTCAGTTTGCCAGTATTTTATTGATGATTTTCACGTTGATGTTCATCAGGAATATCAGCCTGAAATTTTCTTTTTTAGTTGTGTCTCTGCCAGGTTTTGGTATCAGGATGATGCTGGCCTCATAAAATGAGTTAGGGACGAGTCCCTGTTTTTCTATTAATCGGAATAGTCTCAGAAGTAATGGTACCAGCTCCTCTTTCTACCTCTGGTAGAATTTGGCTGTGAATCCATCGGGTCCTGGACTTTTTTTGGTTTGTAGGCTATTAATTACTGTCCCAATTTCAGATCTTGTTATTGGTGTATTCAGGGATTTGACTTCTTCCTGGTTTAGACTTGGGAGAGTGTATGTGTCCAGAAATTTATCCATTTCTTCTAGATTTTCTAGTTTATTTGCATAGAGGTGTTTATATTATTCTCTGATGGTAGTTTGTATTTCTGTAGGATCAGTGGTGATATCCCCTTTATCATTTTTTATTGTGTCTGTTTGATTCTTCTCTCTTTTCTTCTTTATTAGTCTGGCTAGATGTCTATCTATTTTGTTGATCTTTTCAAAAAATCAGACCCTGGATTCATTGATTTTTTGAAGGGTTTTTCATTTCTCTATCTCCTTCAGTTCTGCTCTGATCTTAGTTAATTCTTTTCTTCTGTTAGCTTTTGAATTGTGATGTTAGGGTGCCAATTTTAGATCTTTCCTGCTTTCTCTTGTGGGCATTTAGTGCTATAAATTTCCCTCTAACACTGCTTTAGCTGTGTCCCAGAGATTCTGGTATGTTGTGTCTTTGTTCTCATTGGTTTCAAAGAACTTGTTTCTTTCTGCCTTAATTTCGTTATTTACCCAGTATTCATTCAAGAGCAGGTTGTTCAGTTTCCATGTAGTTGTGCAGTTTTTTGTGAGTTTCTTAATCCTGGGTTCTAATTTGATTGCACTGTGGTCTGAGAGACAGTTTGTTAGGATTTCCATTCTTTTGCATTTGCTGAGGAGTGTTTCACTTCCAATTATGTTGTCAATTTTAGAATAAGTGTGTTGTGGTACTAAGAAGAATGTGTATTCTGTTGATTTGGGGTGAAGAGTTCTGTAGATGTCTGTTAGGTCCAGAACTGAGTTCAAATCCTGAATATCCTTGTTGATTTTCTTTATCGTCGATCTGTCTAATAGTGGGATGTTAAAGTCTCTCACTATTATTATGTGGGAGTCTAAGTCTCTGTAGGTCTCTCAGGACTTGCTTTATGAATGTGGGTGCTCCTATATGGGGGCATATATATTTAGGATAGTTAGCTCTTCTTGTTGAATTGATCCCTTTACCGTTATGTAATGGCCTTTTTTGTCTCT
This sequence comes from Pongo pygmaeus, assembly GCF_028885625.2. NCBI lineage: Eukaryota > Metazoa > Chordata > Mammalia > Primates > Hominidae > Pongo > Pongo pygmaeus. The sequence continues at coordinate 38,466,146 of NC_072373.2, forward strand.
TTCGATCTTTGTTGGTTTAAAGTCTGTTTTATCAGACTAGGATTGCAACACCTGCTTTTTTTTTTTTTTTTTTTTTGCTTTCCGTTTGCTTGGTAAATATTCCTCCATCCCTTTATTTTGAGTCTATGTGTGTCTTTGCATATGAGATAGGTCTCCTGAGTACAGCACACCAATGGGTCTTAACTCTTTATCCAATTTGCCACTCTGTGTCTTTTAATTGGGGAATTTAGCCCATTTACATTTAAGGTTAATATTGTTATGTGTGAATTTGATCCTGTCATTATGATGGTAGCTGTTTTTTTTTTTTTTGCCTGTTAATTGATGCAGTTTCTTCATAGTGTCGATGGTCTTTACAATTTTGTATGTTTTTGCAGTGGCTGATACTAGTTCTTCCTTTCCATGTTTAGTGCTTCCTTCAGGAGCTCTTGTAAGGCAGACCTGGTGATGACAAAATCTCTCAGCATTTGCTTGTCTGTAAAGGATTTTATTCCTCTTTCCTTATGAAGCTTAGTTTGGTTGGATATAAAATTCTGGGTTGAAAATTCTTTTCTTTGAGAATGTTGAATATTGGCCCCCACTTCTGGCTTGTAGGGTTTCTGCCAAGAGATCCGCTGTTAGTCTGTTGGGCTTCCCTTTGTGGGCAACCCAACCTTTCTCCCTGGCTGCCCTTAACATTTTTTCCTTCATTTCAACCTTGGTGAATCTGACAGTTATGTGTCTTGGGGTTGCTCTTCTTGAGGAGTATCTTTGTGGTGTTCTCTATATTTCCTGAATGTGGATGTTGGCCTGTTTTGCACTGTTGGGGGAGTTCTCCTGGATAGTATCTTGGAGAGTGTTTTCCAACTTGGTTTCATTTTCCCAGTCACTTTCTGGTATACCAATCAAATGTAGGTTTGGTCTTTTCACATAGTCCCATATTTCTTGGAGCCTTTGTTCATTCCTTTTCATTCTTTTTTCTATAATCTTGTCTTCATGCTTTATTTCATTAAGTTGATCTTCAATCTCTGATGTCCTTTCTTCCACTCAATCAATTCAGCTGTTGATACTTGTGTATGCTTCATGAAGTTCTCATGGTGTGTTTTTCAGTTCCATCAGGTCATTTATGTTCTTCTATAAACTGGTTATTCTAGTTAACAATTCCTCTAACCATTTTTCAAAGTTCTTAGCTTCCTTGCATTGGGTTAGAATATGCTCCTTTAGCTCAAAGGAGTTTGTTATTACCGACCTTCTGAAGCCTATTTCTGTCAATTCGTCAAACTCATTCTCCATCCAGTTTTGTTCCCTTGCTGGTGAGGAGTTGTGATCCTTTGGAGGAGAGGAGACATTCTGATTTTTGGAATTTTCAGCCTTTTTGCACTGGTTTCTCCCCATCTTCGTGGATTTATCTACCTTTGATGATCTACTTAGATGTTGGTGACCTTCAGATGAGGTTTCTGCATGGACGTCCTTTTTGTTGATGTTGATGCTCTTCTTTTCTGTTTTTTAGTTTTGCTTCTAAGAGTCAGGCCCCAGTAGAGGGTTTCTTCAGGTAGTTACCAAAAAAAGCTAATGTAAGTTTGATGCATTAGACCACATTAAAATTATGAATGTCTATTCAGCAGAGACAGCATGAAGAAAATGAAAAGGCAAGTTACCATTTGGGAATAAGTTTTAAAGAAAAGTTCCACAAAGCAATAAGAAAATGCCAAAGAACCCAGTAAATTAATAGGCAAAACACATGAACAGCCATCACACTGAAGAGGAGGCACAAATGACTACCAACATAGGAAATGATGCTTTACCTCATATGTAACCAGAGAAACAGGAATAAGACTGCAACTAGATACTGTTACATGCTCAATAGATCACAAAATGTAAAAAGTCTGAGAACCTCAAATGGCAAACATGTGACAAGACAGTATAAAATCTAGCAATCTCATTCCTAGATACGAAACTCATCCCTAGAGTCTCATGCAAAGTTACAACAGGGGCATGTTCACGATGCTCATAGCAGCATTGTTTTTATGATTAAAAACCTGGAAACAACCCAGATCTCCATCAGTGCAAAATAAAATTCCATTGGGTGGTAAATTCACCCAACAGAATGTTATCCAGTGCTAAAAATCACTCAACTATAGTTATCTGCAGCAACATGATTGATTGTTAACAACATGACGTTGAATAAAATTAAATAAAACCCAGGGGATTACATAACATATAGTATGTTTATACAGCTTAAGAACAATAAAAACTAAATAACATTATTTAAGGATCTGTACATTTGTTAAAAATGGAGAGATAGCAGGGGACAGGAGGAGAAGAGACTCCATTTCTGCCAAGATGAAGTAATAGGGACCAGTCCTCCTGAAACGATGAAAACAATGGAAAAGATATATGAAATGACAGTTTTCAAACCATCCGGTATCAGACAGTCAAGGAGAATGATCTCTGAGGGCTGAAAAACAATCTGAGCCTTATAATTCCCTGGCTTACTGCCTGGAGAGGCCATGCCATAGGGAGGGGGAGTCCAGGCAGAGCTCAGCAGTCTTCCTGAGTGAGGAGATGGAACTAGGAATATAGGTAGGCCAAAGTGTAGCACCAGAGAGAAGAAAATTGCACAGAGAGAAAGCTGCAGAGAGCTGCAAAGGGTCTCCCTTTAGTCTTCAGCTGAGTAGTGATCATTACAGGCCTGTGTAAAAACTACTTGAAGTCAAGGAAAGGGCCACACAAAAGGATTAGAGAGAGCAATACTTGGAGTACACACAGGGCTGGAAATAGTTCCCATCAACTAGCATGGAAAAACTACAGATGATAAAATTATCAGACAAGGCATTAAAACAATTATTATAACTGTATTCTTGTTTTTTTTTTTTTTTTTTTTTTGGAGACACTTTTGCTCTTGTTTCCTAGGTTGGAGTGCAATGGTGCGATCTCGGCTCCCTGCAACCTCCACCTCCCAGGTTCAAGTGATTCACCTGCCTAAGCCTCCCGAGTAGCTGGGATTACAGGCATGCACCACCATGCCCAGCTAATTTTTTATTTTTAGTAGAGACGGGGTTTCTCCATGTTGGTCAGGCTGGTCTTGAACTCCCAACCTCAGGTGATCCACCCACCTCGGCCTCCCAAAGTGCTGGGATTACAGGCATGAGCCACCGTGCCTGGCCTCTATAACTGTATTCTGTATAATCAAGAAACAAGAGAAAAGACTGAACATAATAAGTGGAATCATGAAAGATATAAAAAAGACTCATCAGACTTCTAGAGATGAAACTATTACAAAGGAAAAAACATGTCGAATGGGTTTAATACTGGATTAGAAAATATAGAAGAAAAAATTAGTAATCTTGAGGGCATTTAAGCATAAACTGTCCCAATGAAATAAAGGAAAAAAATGCCTGAAAAAAATCTGCTTTTTGAAGGATGCTGTTACAAGAATAAAAAGACAACCCTCATGCTGGGAAAAAAAATATTTGCAAGTCACGTATCTAATGAAAACTGTTAGCCAAAATATGGGAAAAAACCCTTAAAACTCAATAAGACAAACACCCAATAAAAAATAGACAAAAGATTATAACAGACATTTCATCAAAGCAGATATAAAGATGGCAAATAAGCACATGAAAACTGACCCAGACATGATACAGATGATAAAATTAGCAAACAAGGCATTAAAACAATTATTATAACTGCATTGTATATGTTCAAGAGATAAGAAAAAAGCTCACCATCATTAGTTATCAAGAAATGACACTAAAACTACAAGAAACCACTATGTACCTATTAGGATGGTTAAAATTAAAAACTGACCATACCAAGTGTTGATATGGAGGAACTGGAACTCTCTTACACTTCTGGTAGGAACATAAAATAGAATAATTATTTTAGAAAACAGTTTGGATGTTTCTTTAAAAATCAAATATATATCTATTATGCGACCCTGCTATTTGACTTTTATTTACTGAAGAGAAACATAGCATGTGACTGTATAAAGACTTGTACACAGATCTTCATAGCAGCTTTATATATTTTCTAAGGGAAAAATCCAAACATCCTCAATAGGTAATGGGTAAGTATATTGTGATGCATTTATACAATAGGCTACTACTCAGCAATACAAAGGAATGAACTGTTGACATATGCAACAACGTAGATGAATTCCAAAATACTTTTTCTGAGTAAAAGAAGTCAGAGTGTACGCTGTATGATTCCATTTAAATAAAAATTCTAGAAAATGCAAACTGATCTGTAGTGGTAGAAAGCACATTGTGGTTGCCTGGGGAAAGAGGTAGAGAGAGCATGCTGAAGGATGGGAGATTACAAAGTGGTGAAGGGAACTTTTGTGGTCATGAAATGTCATTATCTTGATTGTGGTGATGGTTTGATGGATGTGCAAAAATTACTATACCTCAGTAAATTTTTATATAAAGCAAGAGAAATGGAAACCTAAAATTATGATATAGGTAGTAGTTACTTCTTGGAGGAGGCTGGGAAGGAGCACATGGGTAGATGCAATTAAAATTGGTGATGTTCTAGTCCTTAGGCTGCATAGTGGATTCATTGTTTTCATGTGACATATACATTTCATAATTATTAAATGCATGTGAACATTAAGTAATAAATTTAACAAAGTGTTGCTGGTGGTAAAGAACATTTCTGGCAAAGCGAGCCTCTTGTCCATTCCAAGATGGCTGAGTAGGAACAGCTCCAGTCTGCAGCTCCCAGCGTGATCGATGCAGAAGACAGGTGATTTCTGCATTTCCAACTGAGGTACCTGGTTCATCTCACTGTGACTGGTTGGACAGTGGGTACAGCCCACGGAGGGTGAGCTGAAGCAGGGAGGGGCATCGCCTCACCCGGGAAGCACAAGGCGTCAGGGGATTTCCCTTTCCTAGCCAAGGGAAGCCGTGACAGACTGTACCTGGATGATTGGTACACTCCCGCCTAAATACTGCACTTTTCTCATGGTCTTAGCAACCAGAAGACCAGGAGATTCTCTCCCATGCCTGGCTCAGTGGATCCCACACCCATGCAGCCTTGCTCACTGCTGGTGCAGCAATCTGAGATCGACCTGTGAGGCTGCAGCCTGTTGGGGAGGTGTAGGGACATCTGCCATTGCTGAGGCTTGAGTAGGTAAATAAAGTGGCTGGGAAGCTCAAACTGCAGCTCAACAAGGCCTACTGCCTCTAGACTCCACCTCTGTGGGCAGGGCATAGCTGAACAAAAGGGAGCAGACAACTTCTGCAGACTTAAACGTCCTTGTCTGTCAGCTCTGAAGAGAGCAGTGGTTCTCCCAGCACAGTGTTTGAGCTCTGAGAACGGACAGACTGCCTCCTCAAGTGGGTCCCTGACCCCCATGTAGCCTAACTGGGAGACACCTCCCAGTAGGGGCTGACAGACACCTCATACAGGTGGGTGTCCCTCTGGGACAAAGCTTCCAGAGGAAGGATCAGGCTGCAATATTTGCTGTTCTGCAGCCTCTGCTGGTGATACTCAGGCAAACGGGGTCTGGAGTGGACCTCCGGCAAGCTCCAACAGACCTGCAGCTGAGGGACCTGACTGTTAGAAGGAAAACTAACAAACAGAAAGGAATAGCATCAACATCAACAAAAAGGACATCCAGAACAAAACCTCATTTGTTGGTCACCAAAATCAAAGACCAAAGGTAGATAAAAACCATAAAGATGGGGAGAAACCAGAGCAGAAAAGCCGAAAATTCTAAAAACCAGAGTGCCTTTTCTCCTCCAAAGGATCGCAGCTCCTTGCCAGAAATGGAACAAAGCTGGATGGAGAATAACTTTGACGAGTTGACAGAAGTAGGCTTTAGAAGGTCGGTAATAACAAACTTCTCTGAGCTAAAGGAACGTGTTCTAACCCATTGCAAGGAAGCTAAAAACCTTGAAAAAAGGTTAGATGAATGGCTACCTAGAATAAACAGTGTAGAGAAGACCTTAAATGACCTGATGGAGCTGAAAACCATGGTAAGAGAACTTTGTGATGCATGCACAAGCTTCAGTAGCCCATTTGATCAAGTGGAAGAAAGGATATCAGTGATTGAAGATCAAATTAATGAAATAAAGTGAGAAGACAAGATTAGAGAAAAAAGAGTAAAAAGAAGAAAGCCTCCAAGAAATATGGGACTATGTGAAAAGACCAAATCTATGTTTGATTGGTGTACCTGAAAGTGACGTGGAGAATGGAACCAGGTTGGAAAACACTCTTCAGGATATTATCCAGGAGAACTTCCCCAACCTAGCAAGGCAGGCCAACATTCAAATTCAGGAAATAGAGAGAACATCACAAAGATACTCCTCAAGAAGAGCAACCCCAAGACACATAACTGTCAGATTCACCAAAGTTGAAATGAAGGAAAAAATGTTAAGGGCAGCCAGAGAGAAAGGTCGGCTTACCCACAAAGGGAAGCCCATCAGACTAACAGCTGATCTCTCAGCAGAAACCCTACAAGCCAGAAAAGAGTGGGGACCAATATTCAACATTCTTAGAAGAATTTTCAACCCAGAATTTCATATCCAGCCAAACTAAGCTTCATAAGTGAAGGAGAAATAAAATCCTTTACAGACAAACAAATGCTGAGAGATTTTGTCACCACCAGGCCTGCCTTACAAGAGCTCCTGAAGGAAGCACTAAACATGGAAAGGAACAACAGTACCAGCCACTACAAAAACATGCCAAATTGTAAAGACCATTGATGCTATGAAGAAACTGCATCAATTAATGGGCAAGATAACCAGCTACCATCATAATGACAGGATCAAATTCACACATAACAATATTAACCTTAAAAGTAAATGGGCTAAATGCCCCAATTAAAAGACACAGACTGGCAAATTGGATAAAGAGTCAAGACCTATCCGTGTGCTATATTCAGGAGACCCATCTCACATGCAGAGACACACATAGGCCCAAAAGAAGGGGATGGAGGAAGATCTACCAAGCAAATGGGAAGCAAAAAAAGCAGGGGTTGCAGTCCTAGTCTCTGATAAAGCAGACTTTATACCAACAAAGATCAAAAGTGATAAGGCCATTACATAATGGTAAAGGGAACAATTCAACAAGCAGCACTAACTATCCTAAATATATATGCACCCAATACAGGAGCACCCAGATTCATAAAGCAAATCCTTAGAGACCTACAAAGAGACTTAGGCTTCCACACAATAATAATGGGAGATTTATATATATATATATTTTATTATACTTTAAGTTCTAGGGTACATGTGCACAACGTGCAGGTTTGTTACATACATATACATGTGCCATGTTGGTGTGCTGCACCCATTAACTCATCATTTACATTAGGTATATCTCCTAATGCTATCCCTCCCCACTCCTCCCACCCCACAACAGGCCCTGGTGTGTGATGTTCCCCTTCCTGTGTTCTCATTGTTCCATGTGTTCTCATTGTTCAATTCCCACCTATGAGTGAGAACATGTGGTGTTTGGTTTTTTGTCCTTGTCATAGTATGCTGAGAATGATGGCTTCCAGCTTCATCCATGTCCCTACAAAGGACATGAACTCATCATTTTTTTATGGCTGCATAGTATTCCATGGTGTATATGTGCCACATTTTCTTAATCCAGTCTATCATTGTTGGATATTTGGGTTGATTCCAAGCCTTTGCTATTGTGAGTAGTGCTGCAGTAAACATACGTGTGCATGTGTCTTTATAGCAGCATGATTTATAATCCTTTGGGTATATACCCAGTAATGGGATGGCTGGGTCAAATGGTATTTCTAGTTCTAGATCCCTGAGGAATCGCCATACTGTCTTCCACAATGGTTGAAGTAGTTTACAGTCCCACCGACAGTGTAACACTGTTCCTGTTTCTCCACATCCTCTCCAGCACTTGTTGTTTCCTGACTTTTTAATGATCACCATTCCAACTGGTGTGAGATGGTATCTCATTGTGGTTTTGATTTGCATTTCTCTGATGGCCAGTGATGATGAGCATTTTTTCATGTGTCTGTTGGCTGCATACATGTCTTTGTTTGAGAATTGTCTGTCATATCCTTTGCCTAATTTTTGATGGGGTTGTTTTTTTCTTGTAAGTTTGTTTGAGTTCTTTGTAGATTCTGGATGTAGCCCTTTGTCAGATGAGTAGATTGCAAAAATTTTCTCCCTTCTGTATGTTGCCTGTTCACGCTGGTAATAATGGGAGATTTTAACATCCCAATGTCAATATTAGATCAATGATACAGAAGGTTAAGAAGGATATCCAGGACCTGAACTCAGCTCTCCACCAAGCAGACCTAATAGACATCTACAGAACTCTTCACCCCAAATCAACAGAATATATATTCCTCTCAGCACCACATCACACTTATTCTAAAATTGACCACATAATTGGAAGTAAAGGACTCCTCAGCAAATGTAAAAGAACAGAAATCACAACAAACTCTCAGACCACAGTGCAATCAAATTAGAACTCAGGATGAAGAAACTCACTCAAAACCACACAACTGCAGGGAAACTGAACAACCTGCTCCTGAATGACTACTAGGTAAATAACAAAATTATGGCAGAAAGAAACAAGTTCTTAGAAACCAATGAGAACAAAGACACAATGTACCAGAATCTCTGGGACACAGCTAAAGCAGTGTGTAGAGGGAAATTTATAGCACTAAATGCCCACAAGAGAAATCAGGAAATATCTAAAATCAACACCCTGACTTCACAATTAAAAGAACTAAAGAAGCAAGAGAAAACACAAAACCTAGCAGAAGGCAAGAAATAACTAAGATCTGGGCAGAACTGAAGGAGATAGAGACACAAAAAACCCTTCAAACAATCAATGAATCCAGGAGCTGTTTTTTTGAAAATATCAGCAAAATTGATAGACCGCTATCAAGACTAATAAAGAAGAAAACAGAGAAGAATCAAATAGACACAATAAAAAATGATAAAGGGGATATCACCACCAATCCCACAGAAATACAAACTACCATGAGAGAATACTATAAATACCTCTATGCAAATAAACTAGAAAATCTAGAAGAAATGGATAAATTCCTGGACACATACGCTGTCCCAAGACTAAACCAGGAAGAAGTGGAACCTCTGAATAGACGAATAACAGGCTCTGAAATTGAGGCAATAATTAATAGGTTACCAACCAAAAATAGTCCAGGACCAGACGGATTCACAGCCAAATTCTACCAGAGGTACAAAGAGGAGCTGGTACTATTCCTTCTGAAACTATTCCAATCAATAGAAAAAGATGGAATCTTCCCTAACTCGTTTTACGAGGCCAGCATCATCCTGATACCAAAGCCTGGCAGAGACACAACAAAAAAAGAGAATTTTAGACCAATATCCCTGATGAACATCAATGCAAAAATCCTCAGTAAAATACTGGCAAACCAAATCCAGCAGCACATCAAGTTGGCTTATCCAGCATGATCAAGTTGGCTTCATCACTGGGATGCAAGGCTGGTTCAACATACTCAAATCAGTAAACGTAACCCATCACATAAACAGAACCAACGACAAAAACTACATGATTATCTCCATAGATGCTGAAAAGGCCTTCGACAAAGTTCAACAACGCTTCATGCTAAAAACTCTCAAAAAACTAGGTATTGATGGGATGTATCTCAAAATAATAAGACTATTAATACAAACCCACAGCCAATATCATACTGAATGGGCAAAAACTGGAAGCATTCCCTTTGAAAACCGGCACAAGACAAGGATGCCCCTCTCACCACTCCTATTCAACATAGTGTTGGAAGTTCTGGCCAGAGCAATCAGGCAAGAGAAAGAAATAAAGGGTATTTAATTAGGAAAAGAGGAAGTCAAATTGTCCCTGTTTGCAGATGAGATGATTGTATATTTAGGAAACCCCATTGTCTCAGGCCAAAATCTCCTTAAGTTGATAAGCAACTTCAGCAAAATCTCATGGTGCAAAATCAATGTGCAAAGATCACAAGCATTCCTATACACCAATAAGAGACAGAGAGCCAAATCATGAGTGAACTCCCATTCACAGTTGCTTCAAAGAGAATAAAATACCTAGGAATCCAACTTACAAGGAATGTGAAGGATCCCTTCAAGGAGAACTACAAACCACTGCTCAATGAAATAAAAGAGGACACCAACAAATGGAAGAACATTCCATGATCATGGACAGAAAAAATTAATATCATGAAAATGGCCATACTTCCCAGGGTTATTTACAGATTCAATGCTATACCCATCAAGCTACTAATTACTTTCTTCAGAGAATTGGAGAAAACTACTTTAAAGTTCATATGGAACCAAAAAAAAGCCCACATTGCCAAGACAATCCTAAGCCAAAAGAACAAAGCTGGAGGTATCATGCTACCTGACTTCAAACTATAGTACAAGGCTACAGTAGCAAAAACAGCATGGTACTGGTACCAAAACAGATATACAGATCAATGGTACAGAACAGAGGCCTCAGAAATAACACCACACGTCTACAACCATCTGATCTTTGACAAACCTGACAAAAACAAGAAATGGAGAAAGGATTCCTTGTTTAATAAACAGTGCTAGGAAAACTGGCTAGCCATATGTAGAAAGCTGAAACTGGATCCCTTCCTTACACCTTATACAAACATTAATTCCAGATGGATTAAAGACTTAAATGTTAGACCTAAAAGCATAAAAACCCTAGAAGAAAACATAGGCAGTACCATTCAGGACATAAGCATGGGCAAAGACTTCATGACTAAAACACCAAAGGCAATGGTAACAAAAGCCAAAATTGACAAATGGGATCTAATTAAACTAAAGAGCTTCTGCACAGCAAAAGAAACTACCGTCAGAGTGAACAGACAACCTACAGAATGGGAAAAAATTTTTGCAATCTACCCATCTGACAAAGGGCTAATATCCAGAATCTACAAAGAACTTATTTACAAGAAAAACAAAACATCAAAAAGTGGGTGAAGGATATGAACAGACACTTTTCCAAAAAATACATTTATGCAGCTAACAGACACATGAGAAAATGCTCATCATCTTTTTTCATGTGTCTTTTGCTGCATAAATGTCTTCTTTTGAGAAGTGTCTGTTCATATTCTTTGCCTACTTTTTGATGGGGTTGTTTGTTTTTTTCTTTTTTTTTTTTTTTTTTTCTTTTATTATTATTATTATACTTTAGGTTTTATGGTACATGTGCACAATGTGCAGGTAAGTTACATATGTATACATGTGCCATGCTGGTGCGCTGCACCCACCAACTCGTCATCTAGCATTAGGTATATCTCCCAATGCTATCCCTCCCCCCTCCCCCCACCCCACAACAGTCCCCAGAGTGTGATGTTCCCCTTCCTGTGTCCATGTGTTCTCATTGTTCAGTTCCCACCTATGAATGAGAATATGCGGTGTTTGGTTTTTTGTTCTTGCGATAGTTTACTGAGAATGATGATTTCCAATTTCATCCATGTCCCTACAAAGGACGTGAACTCATCATTTTTTATGGCTGCATAGTATTCCATGGTGTATATGTGCCACATTTTCTTAATCCAGTCTATCATTGTTGGACATTTGGGTTGGTTCCAAGTCTTTGCTATTGTGAATAATGCCACAATAAACATACGTGTGCATGTGTCTTTATAGCAGCATGATTTATAGTCCTTTGGGTATATACCCAGTAATGGGATGGCTGGGTCGAATGGAATTTCTAGTTCTAGATCCCTGAGGAATCGCCACACTGACTTCCACAAGGGTTGAACTAGTTTACAGTCCCACCAACAGTGTAAAAGTGTTCCTATTTCTCCACATCCTCTCCAGCACCTGTTGTTTCCTGACTTTGTAATGATTGCCATTCTAACTGGTGTGAGATGGTATCTCATTGTGGTTTTGATTTGCATTTCTCTGATGGCCAGTGATGGTGAGCATTTTTTCATGTGTTTTTTGGCTGCATAAATGTCTTCTTTTGAGAAGTGTCTGTTCATGTCCTTCTCCCACTTTTTGATGGGGTTGTTTGTTTTTTTCTTGTAAATTTGTTGGAGTTCATTGTAGATTCTGGATATTAGCCCTTTGTCAGATGAGTAGGTTGCAAAAATTTTCTCCCATTTTGTAGGTTGCCTGTTCACTCTGATGGTAGTTTCTTTTGCTGTGCAGAAGCTGTTGAGTTTAATTAGATCCCATTTGTCAATTTTGGCTTTTGTTGCCATTGCTTTTGGTGTTTTAGACATGAAGTCCTTGCCCATGCCTATGTCCTGAATGGTAATGCCTAGGTTTTCTTCTAGGGTTTTTATGGTTTTAGGTCTAACATTTAAGTCTTTAATCCATCTTGAATTGATTTTTGTATAAGGTGTAAGGAAGGGATCCAGTTTCAGCTTTCTACATATGGCTAGCCAGTTTTCCCAGCACCATTTATTAAATAGGGAATCCTTTCCCCATTTCTTGTTTTTGTCAGGTTTGTCAAAGATCAGATACTTGTAGATATGTGGCATTATTTCTGACGGCTCTGTTCATCATCACTGGCCATCAGAGAAATGCAAATCAAAACCACAATGAGATACCATCTCACACCAGTTAGAATGGCAATCATTAAAAAGTCAGAAAACAACAGGTGCTGGAGAGGATGTGGAGAAATAGGAACACTTTTACACTGTTGGTGGGACTGTAAACTAGTTCAACCATTGTGTAAGTCAGTGTGGCAATTCCTCAGGGATCTAGAACTAGAAATACCATTTGACCCAGCCATCCCATTACTGGGTATATACCCAAAGGACTATAAATCATGCTGCTATAAAGACACATGTACACGTATGTTTATTGTGGCACTATTCACAATAGCAAAGACTTGGAACCAACCCAAATGTCCAACAATGATAGACTGGATTAAGAAAATGTGGCACATATACACCATGGAATACTATGCAGCCATAAAAAATGATGAGTTCATGTCCTTTGTAGGGACATGGATGAAATTGGAAATCATCATTCTCAGTAAACCATCGCAAGGACAAAAAAACCAAACACCGCACATTCTCACTCATAGGTGGGAATTGAACAATGAGAACACACAGTCACAGGAAGGGGAACATCACACTCTGGGGACAGTTGTGGGGTGGGGGGAGGGGGGAGGGATAGCATTAGGAGATATACCTAATGCTAAATGATGAGTTAATGGGTGCAGCACACCAGCATGGCACATGTATACGTATGTAACTAACCTGCACATTGTGCACATGTACCCTAAAACTTAAAGTATAATAAAAATAAAAATAAAAATTAAAAAAAAAAAAAAAAAAAGAAAATGCTCATCATCACTGGCCATCAGAGAAATGCAAATCAAAACCACAATGAGATACCATCTCACGCCAGTTAGAATGGCAATCATTAAAAAGTCAGGAAACAACAGGTGTTGGAGAGGATGTGGAGAAATAGGAATGCTTTTACACTGTTGGTGGGAGTGTAAATTAGTTCAACCATTGTGGAAGACAGTGTGGCAATTCCTCATGGATCTGGAACTAGAAATACCATTTGACCCAGCAATCCCATTACTGGGTATATACCCAAAGAATTATAAGTCATGCTAGTATAAAGACACATGCACACATATGTTTATTGCAGCACTGTTCACAATAGCAAAGACTTGGAACCAACCCAAATGTCCATCAATGATAGACTGGATTAAGAAAATGTGGCACATATACACCATGGAATACTATGCAGCTATAAAAAAGGATGAGTTCATACCCTTTGCAGGGACATGGATGAAGCTGGAAACCATCATTCTCAGCAAACTATCAGAAGGACAGAAAACCAAACACCGCATGTTCTCAGTCATAGGTGGGAACTCAACAATAAGAACACTTGGACTCAACTCGGGGAACATCACACACCAGGGCCTGTCAGGGGGTGGGGAACTGGGGGGCCGGAGGAGAGATAGCATTTGGAGAAATACCTAATGTAAATGATGAGTTGATGGGTGCAGAAAACCAACATGGCACATGTATACCTATGTAACAAACCTGCACGTTGTGCACATGTACCCTAGAACTTAAAATATAATTAAAAAGAGAACCTCTTATGCTAAGTTATGAAGGCAAAAGAAAGAATAAGGAGAACTGCAAGTAGTTCAGTATATCTGGAGCTGGCAATGAAAGAGGTCAGTAGGGAGAGAGGCAGAGTAGAAGTAAGAAATTGAAGGTTCTGGATAAGAGAGGGTTTTGAATGCCATTCCAGGGGGTGTGAATTTTAGTCATAGGCACTGGAAAGCCACTGGAGGATTTCCTGCCAGGAAAAGACAGGATTGGATTACAATTTTAGAAAGAATCCTGAATTTCTATTTATGGAGACAGATTGGAGGAGGCTACACCTGAGCCAGGGAGACCAACTGAAATGCTTTGGAGTATCCCGTGCAAGAGAAGACGAGGGCTATGGAAATGGAGAGAAAGGGACAGGTCCAGATTGCCAGAAAAGTTGGAGCAAAACCAAGAGAGAGTTTTCATAGAAGCCAGGGTAAGACAGCATTTTGAGAAAGGTAATTGTCAGCAAATACACAAGGACTGAAAAGCTTCTTTCAGTATATCTAATAGAAATCTTATGGTGAGAACAACCCACGTGGGTGCTGAGGGTGGATGCCAGCTTGCCCTGGGTTCAACCTGAGTGGTGAGGAGGTTGAGGCCAAGTGTGAACTTGTATTTCCAGAAAATAGTCTGTGCCTGGAGGGAGCAAAATACTTTATATTCAAGTGATAGAGTTCCTTAAGATAGGGAATCCAGAGCAGAGCTTGGAGGGCTTAGTCTTAAAATGGAAAAGGCTCACCCTTTGCTCTCAGAAAATAGAAAGGTAGCTATAGGTATAGGAATAATAATAGGTGTGGGAGAAAGATTGTGAGGGAGTTGATATTTGGTAGCTTTGATTATCTGGGTCAAATAAAAGCTGGGGTACCTTTTGAAATTGAGTATGAAAAGTTGGAACAGCTATAATGGCACATTATAAAAGGAGCTAATCAAAAACCAACCAGTCAACCAATTAACCAACCAAATAAAAACCTCCATAAAAATATTACTGTGGTTGAAGCTACTGCATATGGTTGCCTAGCTTATGTAATGCACAAGAGTAGAGACACCAATAATATTCTCATGATAGTTTACCTGAATGATATTCCAAGTGTTGTGAAGTTTACAACCTCAACTGTACATGGAAGCCTTAGCTACAGGCTAGCCTGAAATTAGAAACCATTAATTTGCAGTAAGAACAATTGGCAGGTTTATGTGATTTTTTTTTTTTTCTCTCAGAGTGAGTCTTTGGGTTGATCCACAATATCCAAAATTAGAGTGGACTTTTGGGAGCCACGGAGTAGTAAGACAAGAGGGCTGAATGTTGAAAATGATTGTTAGAGGGCAACAGAAATGACATACTTTAATCTTTATTCTAGCTCAGAGCTCTGTATGTTCTCCTCCTGTTGCTGTATTGCAAGTATTATTGGTTTGTCTGATGCTTCCAAAAGCTGTAAGCTCCATAAAGTGACCAGTCTTGATGTCTGTGCTTAGATCAGCACCTGCACATAGTAAGGACTCCATAAATCTCTGCCGGATAGACTGATAGAAAGATGAGGCTCTATGGGGAAGGAAGTTACATCATCAAGGAGTTATGCACCAGGGAGAAAGGAAAGATATGGTGTATATTTGAGTTTCAAGGGCTGGTGAAGTAGGAATAAGGGTGTGAATGAGCTGGAGGGAAGGGGTTTATGGCCAGAGATGAGTATATCAGTGTTTGATATTTTAGAATTAGTACAACCCTGTGAAGTGACAATTCCTTAGATATTGCCTGGGCAGTAGGTGCTGAGGGAGAGAGGAGGTAAAGAGATGGAGAGGAAGACCAAGTGCTCAGGTGCTAGGCAGCTTGTCTGGGTGACTGAAGAAATGTCACACAGGAAGATGTGGGCACTTGGAGGACTGTGTATCCCACGCAAGTGTCCTCAGGGAATGACAGAGAGTGGCCACAAGGTAGAGAAATAACAAGGAGGGCCAGAGGCGGCTGAAACGCATGGCTTAAAGCCCAAAGAAGAAAGGCTTTTGCATGAGGGAGTAAGGAGAATGTTCTAGAAAAGACAACAGTGTGCATCATATAGCTGTTTTCATTTAAGAGGGTGAAGGATAGGTGGCCTGAGTTCAGTCAGGGGGTTATTCTATTTGTACTGATGTGGTTGTGTTGCTTTAGTCCTTACCCTGAACACCATATCTCTTTTTATATATAATAAATAGTAATCATAATAAGGGTTTGATATTTTAATAAAATTACACCATTACAGAAAGAGCATAATCTACTGGATTTTATCCCATTACCAATATGTTTTTCTATGCCTGAGGAAAGCTGATCCCGTTAACCCCTGGAACCATGACAAGAAGAGTATCTAGAAAGAAATGCTTCTGCTAGGCAGCATTGTAAACTCAGACCAACAAACTGCCAGCAGATTGCATACCTTCCATTAGCGAAACACCAGAGGAGCACGATCACAGCAGCTCTGGCTTGTTACATAAATTACTTGCACAGCAGGTTCAAATGCTCCTAAAGCATCAAGAACGTTCTCTTTGACATATATTAGCATAAGTATTTCCATCTCATTTTCCCCCTGGATCTTATGCTTTACAAACCCTATCTGTAGTTTCCTCTTTATGTTTTCTCAGTTTTCCTGGATGCACGCAGGCTATGCGCCCCCCACCCCCAAGCTACTCTTCGCACAGCACACCTGTACAGAGGGGGTCTGCCCCTAGTGGAGTTTCTGTCGTAGCCCTGTGGACAGAGCATGTCCACCCTGGTTCTTGGATGTCCTGAGTTGTGCTGTTTGAGTCTGCAGAGATTCTCACTGCACATTTAGGCTGAGTCTGTCTGGAAATACTCCCCTTCTTTCCGACTTCTAATTAAGAATGACTCTTTACCCATTTAACCTTTTAATGTCCTTTATAGCACTTTACACATTCAGATATAATCTTGTTAAACTTTTATTTTCTTTTGCTTATTTTTGTTTCTCCCACTAGAAGGTAAGTTCCATGAAGGCAGAGATCCTCTGCTTTGCTTAGCGTTGAATCTCCAGGGCTGGGCTTGGCACTTGAGGCCACTCAATAAGTAGCACTTTTTAGCCAGTATTTGTCAGTTGTTCCTATATTAAGTAGAAGATGAAAGTACATACTTCGTAGAGTTATTGTGATGATAAAATGAGATGATATATCTGTCACATGAGTTAATAGTCCCAATAAGTGGCCGGTGGTAATTGAACACATTCTGGAGCCCTTGTTGAGGGCCTGTCTTTAAGAAATCTGAACTGAGAAGTGAAGTGACAGCAGCTGTCAGCTTCCCACTTGTCCTCCCCTGCCTGGGCACTAGGTGGCACTCTGGAGGGAGACCAAGAAGAGGCTGTTACCTGGTGTTCAGAGAAGAATGAAGGTGGGAGAGAAACTGACTTATTTATACATCTGTTTTTGTTCTTGTTCTCTTTGTGTCTGTGTGGCTTGGCAATCTTTTCCTCACTGGCTTCTAGTTTTAGAAGTATACTCTGTTTGATTAAAGCAGGTTTCACATGGTTGATTTGCCATTTTTCCATTCTTTCTTTTAAATATCCTCCTTATACCTAGCTGATTGATTCATAGCATCTTCGTATAATGTTATCTCATAATGTTGTTGCCAAGGCCTGCAATTGGGGTGAGTGGCTCCGTGTTTAGAATATAATTACTTTGCAGCAGCTTGGAATGTGCCAAAATCATGACCAGATGAACAATTATAATGGGCAATATGGCTAATTGTGGCAGATCAGCAGAGAACACTGATCAGATCATATCACTAAAATCAACAGCAGAAACCTGGGCATTGGCTGGTGCAACCGATTCATTGCATTTATGAAGTGCTGTTTTGCATGTTCCCCTCTAAGAGGAGCCAGGACCTGCGGGAGGTGGAAAAGTAGCAGAGGGCATGGGTGCTGCCCTTGATGTTACTGTCATGTTGGGAGAGAAAATAGACTGGGATGTAACAATTGAGGACTGTGTTAAAACAACAACAACTATGTTCACTTTGCTTAATAAAGCAAAGGGGTAATCTCTTTGGATGCGGTTAATTAGGGAAGACTTCTTGGAGTAGGTGAGCTTAGGGTTTGTTCTTGAGGAAAGTGGTAAGATTTGGGCTGACAGGGTTAAAGACATCGGAAAGGAACTTGAAATGCCAAAGCTGAGGAATAAGCGAGACATGTACTGGGCTCTTCAAGGAGAGAAGGGTTGTGACACCTTGGTATATGGGACATGTGTTTGCAGAGGACAGAAGGGCTAGCTGACTCATGTTTGAATCTGAGGTTGGTCAGTTTTGAATTACTCTGGCAGTCCTTGGGGAGTTCATGGTATCTTTTTTCCCTTTAAGTATAAAAGGCTGTAACAGCATTAACGAAAATTATAATAAAAAAGTTGTTCATTACATATTACTCTAACCCAGGAGTCAGCAAACTACAGGGCAAATCTAGCCCACCATTTGTTTTTGGACACCCCATGAGCTAAGAATGGTTTTTACTTTTTTAAATAGTTGATGAAAGTCAAAAGAGAGGGATAATATTTTGTGACATGAGAAAATGATATGAAATTCAAATTTTAGCATCCATAAATAAAGTTTTGTTATAACCCGGGCATGTTTCTTCATCTGGATATTTTTTTCTTTTTTCTTTTTTCTTTTTTTTGAGATGGAGTCTTGCTTTGTTGCCCAGGCTGGAGGGCAGTGGCGCGATCTTGGCTCACTGCACGCCTCCTGCCTTAGCCTCCTGAGTAGCTGGGACTACAGGCGCCCACCACCACGCCTGGCTAAATTTTTTTTGTATTTTTAGTAGAGACGGTTTCACTGTGTTTGCCAGGATGGTCTCGATCTCCTGACCTCGTGATCCGCCCGCCTCAGCCTCCCAAAGTGCTGGGATTACAGGTGTGAGCCACTGTGCCCTACCTCCATCTAGATATTTTCTATGGCTGCTTTTGGGCTATAATGGCAGCATTGAGTAGTTGTGACAGAGACTGTATGACCAGCAAAGCTTGATGTCTGGCCCTCTACAGAAAATGTTTGTTGACCCCTGCCTTAACTCAATGATTTTTCATTTCTGCTTATTTCCTTCCTGTCTTTATCTAAAATGTGCACATAATTTACATAGTCATATTCATTTTTGTCTACAGCTTTTCTTTGTCAAACATTCTTCTATAGTAGTCATCATAACTAATTTTAATGAACATGTATTTCTGTACTGCTTTATAATGTAAAAAATGCTTTGTATCCATTATCTTTTTTTTTTTTTTTTTAAAGAGACAGGGTCTTACTCTGTTGCTAGAGTATCACAGCTCACTGCAGCCTTGAACTCCTGGGCTCAAGTGATACTCCCGTCTCAGCCTCCTGAGTAGCTGGGACCACAGGCATGTACCACCATACTCGGCTAATTTTTTCCTTTTTTTTTTTTTATAGGTATGGGGTCTCACTATGTGGCCCAGGCTGGTCTCAAACTCCTGGGCTCAAGCAATCTGCCCCTAACCCCTACCCCAAAGTGCTGGGATTACAGGCCTCAGCCACCACGGAGGGCAATTATCTTGATTTATTATCACAAAAACTCATGTGATAAGATGGAGTGTTCTCATTCCATGGAACTTTCATAGTGATTAAGTGATATGCTCAAGATCACACAGATAGCAAGCAAGTAAAGCCAGGATTTCTGATCCCAAATCTCTTATTCATTTTACTTTTCTGATAACTTATAATTTTTTCCCAAGCTAATTTATTTTTAATTAATAATTCTTCTATTGTTGGTTATGTAGGCTGTTCCCAGTTCTTCTTGTTTACCAGTGGTGTATCTCAGTGAACATCATATATATGACTGATTGATGTATGTTATTTATTTATTTTAGGGTGAAGAATTGAGCTTTTTTTTTTTTTTTTTTTTTTTTTTTGAGATGGAGTCTTGCTCTGTTGCCCAGGCTGGAGTGCAGTGGCGTGATCTCCGCTCACTGCAAGCTCCGCCCCCCAGGTTCATGCCATTCTCCTGCCTCAGCCTCCCGAGTAGCTGGGACTACAGGTGCCCACCACCACACCTGGCTAATTTTTTTTTTTTTTGTATTTTTAGTAGAGACAGGGTTTCACCGTGTTCACCAGGATGGTCTCGATCTCCTGACCTTGTGATCCGCCCGCCTCGGGCTCCCAAAGTACTGGGATTACAGGCGTGAGCCACCGCACCTGGCCAAGAATTGAGCTTTAACATTTGCTTTTCAGCTGAGAGACCCAGTGGTATGAATGGGGTAGGGATTGATCTGTAAGGAAGAAGATAACTCTAGGGCAGGTGGTCTCACCCTTGTTCAAAAGCTGTCTCCTTAGAGGTCGATCTAATTTCCAAAGTCATTCAGCAATTATTTATATGGTGCCTGTTAGCACCAGGCACAAGAACAGTAGGTTCTAGGGCTTTGGTCTTGAAATTAACAGAGTCCCTGCCCTCAGGAGTCTAATAGTTACGTATAAGATGGTGAGGGGACAGGTAAGTTGGCGGTGATATTGCACTGTGGTGAGTTTACAACAGGAATGTGTGCTGGATGGTTGGGAGTAGGGCCACTCTGGCTGAGATGTCAAGGAAGAGTTCTAAAATGAAGGATAAGTAGGGACTTGGCTAGGTGAAAAGCAGAAAAGGGAAGACAGTGAGAAGAGACATCATTTTGGGCATGGAAACCTGCCTACGTGAAGGACAGGTGGTAAGACAGACCACAGCAGATCTGAGGAATTCAAGTTGTTCAGAGTGACTGGAGTGTGGATGTGTGAGAACATGGCGGGAGAGAAGGCAGGAGGAGCAGGCAGGGGCCAGGCCATAAGGGCCTTATGGGTGGCAGTGAGGTGCTGAGAATAGTGCAGGTGTAGAATAAAACACAAATTTGGGCCATGTTTTTCCCTTGTTTATTGTGAGATGTGTCTCTAGGGCTGTTGTTGATGCCTCAGAGAAGGCTGTGCAGTACATTTCTGCATCAAAAGTGGGATGAGTAATACAGGAGTTTCTAGAACCAGGAGTATCTCAGTGACTGCCTTACAAATAAGTGCCCTAGTTTTTGTTGCAGAGTGAAGCAAATGGGAAAGGATTTCTGATTCTGAAACATGGTTTTTGCCTCCAGGCTTTCACCAAGGAGGGGCAGGGCATCTTGCCTCCCTAAGGCAGCCTGGCTACATATGCTCCCAGGCTTCCAGGACATTGACTGGGTATCCTGGGGCTGTTTTCTGGCCCAGTGCTCCCTAAGTTCCCACAGAAAGTACAAGCCATGCCTCAGACCCCTAGGAATATTCTCCAGATGAGCAGGAGCTATAAAGTCCGACCTTCATGGTGCAATTCCTCTGAGACGTTTGCAGTTATTTTATGAAGACCAAGTGGGATAATATTCATGGAAAAGTTGTGTAAGCTGTGAAGTGCTACATGGATGCTATGTATTAATTCATCCAGCTAATTTTTATTGACAGCCTGCTGTACTGGCAGTTTTCTGGGTGCTGAGGACACAGCAGTTCCTGCCAAGACAGTATGTACATTCTAGTGTGTGAGGCATCAACAATAAATGTAAAGCCTCTAGTATACTAAATGGTGATAGATGCTCTGGAGAAAAATGAAACAGGGAAGGGGGCCTGGGAGTTGTGATTTTAAGCGTGTGAGGGAAGTCCTTTTTGGAGAAGGTAACATTTGAGCAACAACTCCAGTGAGATGAGTGAGGACAATTGGATGCCAATGTTCTGGCAGAGGATAAACAAGTGCAAAGGCCCTGTGGTGGAAGGGTACCCAATGTGTCTGAGGAACAACAGAAGTTATCTGTGACTACGTGGGAGTGAGTGACTGAGTTGAGGGGACAGTGGTAAGAAACAAAGTTGGAGACATCCTGAATCAGGAGAGAGAGCATTACAGAATGTATGGACCTTGGGGACCACTGTGAAGACTTTGGCCTTCATCCTGAGGGGAAGCCCTTGGCAGGCCCATTTATTGTAACTGTTCCTCTTCTGCTCTGGCCTCCTACACATCCTGAATCAGGTGGCTTGGGTTTGAATTTGGCTTTGCCACTTAGTCACTTTATAATCTTGGGAAAGTTACTTAATCTTTCAGTGCCTCAGTTTCCTTCTTTGTAAAATGGAGATACGTGTAGTTCCTAACTTACAGGAATCATGAGAATTAAATGAGGTCATGTTTATAACATACAGTGCCTGGCAAATAGTATACATTGTATAAGAGTTAGTTTAAAACAGCAAAAAAATGTTAAGTACTGCATCCTGAGACCTCAAATAGATGTTTGTGCACCAATGCTTATAGCAGCATTATTCATCGTAGCCAAAAGGTAGACACAACCCAAGTGCCCATTAATAGATGAATGGGCAAGCAAAATGTGTTAAACACACAGTAGGATATTATTTATTCATAAAAAGTAATGAAATTCTGACACATGCTATAACATGGATGAGCCTGAAAACACTGTGCTAAATGAAAGAAGCCAGACACAAAAGGGCAAACATTGCATGATTCCACTTATATAGGTTTCTAGAATAGGTAAAATCATAGAGACAGAAAGTAGATTGGAGGTTTTCAGGAGCTGGCAAAAGGGAGGATGTGAAATTACTGTTTAATGGGTGCAGAGTTTCAGTTTGGAAACATGAAAAATTTCTGGAGATGAATAGTGGTGATGGTTGTACAACCTTGTGAATGTGCTTAATGCCACTGAACTGTATGTACACTTAAAGAGGGTTGAAATGAAACATTTTATATTGTATATTTTTTACTGCAATAAAAGAATACAGTAGCCTGTTTCTTTTATAGATTTGGCCACAAGGAATAATGTATATTATGTGAGGAGTCAGGAAACCAGGGTTTGTGTCTCAGCTTTGTCATTTGCTGCTCTGTGCCTGAAATGAGGCACCCTTCCCTGCACTTCTGGTTCCTTATCTGTAAGAGAAGGGGTGTGGCTCGGTGACCCCTGGGGTCCCCTCCTGATCCAGAGTTCTGTGATCCCAGAACCCCTGAGGCGAGGCTTATGTCTTGAGCTCTCCATTTAGATATGGCAGTTAAGTGGTCCCACCCTTTGGCAGCTTCCTTTGGCCATCTGCTTTCTGGCCTGGGGAGCTGTGGCTCTGTTTGCTTGCCTGGAGGGCCTTTGCAGTGGAGGGCTGTGTTCTGTACAAACATGGGATTGTGTCCTAGTATCACCAGGAAAGGGATTTAAATTACTGTTCATAAATGCATTTTGACTTTAAAAGCCATTTCTAAATAATATCACTACTGCCACCAGTACTCATTTTTAGATGTTTTGATTTTAAGTTTCTAAAAAACACCCTTACGAATTGATATGCTGTAAACGTATAATAGTTCTATGATCCAGGTAAGAGTTGGGGGAACTGCAGAGTGACCCTAGCTAGGCCAGTGACTTTGGAGTCAGTTTCTTTACCTCTTTGGGCATTAGTGGCCTCCTCTGGGGCTGGACTTAGAGCCCTGGGAGTCTTTTAGTGCCTACTTTGTTTTATTTCTGAGCCAAAGTGATTTGGATAATACACAGTACTTAAAGAACTGAAGCCAGCTTCCAGTCCCTGGGCCCAGTATATGTGGGAAACCCGTATCTACTGAGTCCCCATGGAATGTACACAGGTACTGCCCTGGGTAGTCCCAGGACACCATCCTGCCTGTCTTTAGGTTACCTTGTAAGAGCCCAGAGTCCTCAGTCTTTGTGAATATAGCAGGGACCAAATGTAATCTGTTCTGACACTAGTCTTTTGGGGATGCAAGGAGCATCTTTTTATTCTACCACTGCTTTTGTTTATTTTTCATTCTGCCACTTGGTGCTTATACGCAACCTACTCACTGCTTAAAAAGAAGGGGAGAGGCCAGGCGTGGTGGCTCACGCCTGTAATCCCAGCACTTTGGGAGGCTGAGGTGGGTGGATCAGAAGGTCAGGAGATCCAGACCATCCTGGCTAACACGGTGAAACTCCGTCTCTACTAAAAAAATACAAAAATTAGCCGGGCATGGTGGCGTGCGCCAGTAGTCCCAGCTGCTGGGGAGGCCCAGGCAGGAGAATGGCCTGAACCCGGGAGGCAGAGCTTGCAGTGAGCCGAGATTCGCGCCACTGCACTCCAGTTTGGGCGACAGAGAGAGACTCCGTCTCAAAAAAAAAAAAAAAAAAAAGAAGGGGAGACTCATCAACTCATCAGTTCCATTACAGTTGGGTTGAGTTTGGGGGAGAAGTTTTTGAGTGAGTGGGGGAAAATAGTAGGCTGGTTTGGCTGGTGTCTTTGGAATAGCCATGGAGATTTTGATTTCATTGCTTGTTTTCAAAAGTCTGATTGTAATCAACAGAACTCATCCTCATGGCTGCTTGTCCAACAGTTAATTCATAAAAAAACTACATTCACATAAAATGGGGAAAATTGCAGCTTTTTTTTCCATAGGATAGTTGTGAGAATTGAATGAATGACTGTAAGACTAAGAGTTAGGACTGCTTGGCACATTGCAAGTTCTTTAAAATTATTGTTATTTGCTATTACTTAGCGGGATTGGGATGACAGGTCAAAGTCTATATACAACTTTTCCACAAAAGCAAACTTCTGAATGGCATGTTTGTTATTTTGGTAATTTCTGATAATTATAATCAAAGAAGTGCTAGATCTTTTAAAGCAAGTTTAGAAAACCAATACCTAGGTATAAATTGTATCCTATGAGTTTTCATTATTTCAGATATCCTTTTTTTTTTTATAACCTTATCAGGTGAAACTGACCTTTGCTCCCCTATGGGTCTCTGAGTGTCCTGAAGCACAAGTCTAGGATCCCTGCCCATTTTCCTGAAGTTACACGGCTGTTTTGGTCCAGTATATATGACTGCTTGTTTGCAAATTTTCAGAGAAGGGGCATTATTCTCCTTATTTATTAACTCTCATCTAGGGGTAACTTCTTTTGATAATTCAGATTCTTTCTCTTTACTGTGGAGAAATAGTTTCTCCACTTTGTGACTTTCTTTTCTTTTTTAGCTTGATTTTTTACAGCTGGAAGACAGCAAGGTGGCACCCTTGTAAAACAACCACTAATACTTTATGGGCATTAGCCCTGTATTCCATGCATTTCTCCTACTTTATAGGTGAAGATGTGAAGCTCGGAGAGGTTGAGTGACCTACTGGGGTCACAGGGGGCCTGGTCTTAGCCTGTGCCCTGAACTTAGATTGAATCCTACATGTGATATGGTCCATCCATGAGACTCCTCTTGGTGGCCTTTTGTTGTTGTTTTCCTAACAAGAAAGCAGTTTATTTTGTCTATGGCTTCTCTTATTCTCAAAAGTTTTGGTTATTGATTATTTTAATCCACACAGAATGATTAAGTATGTTTACTTACTTCTGCCTGCTTCCAGAAACTTTGGATCTATATATTTACTGGAAGCCTTTTAAAGAAGCCATAATTTTCTTTACAAATCTCTATGGAGATTTATCCTCAGAAGCCCTAATGGCAGTAGAGTGGAGCTCTGTGTCTCTCAGTTGCTTCATGGAATGGAAGAGTCTAGAATGATTAGTAGTCTCATCACCATTCTCTGTTGAGCTGCAAAGACAAATGGCTCTCAAGGGCTTTAAATCTATTTGTGAAGATAGGACAGAGTCAAAACCATAAACAATATAAAGGCAAAATACTGATCCTCCTTCTAGCTGGAAGGGGGCCCTTATTACCTTAAACCTAGGACATCCCTGAGTTAGGATTGCACTGTTTCCCTATGAGTCCTCTGTTTCTCCCTGTCCCTTTTTCAGTCACACTGAGAAGCATCATGGGGCCAAGTCCACCCTCATGGCACCTCTTTTGGGAACCAGCTTTGACTTCCTTTGGCTCCTCAGAAGTATGCCCAGTGGCTTGCCAAGCTCTTTTTCTGAGGGTGCTCTGCCTTGCAGAGCTTTGGTTTGCCCAACATGTGAGGTAGTCCCTGAGTATTGGGAATCCTTAGCACCCTGCCCAGTTCTCACAGATACAACCCAGGTGTTTGGGCTACTGACCTGTAGTTTAGCATACCAGGCTCCCCAGACTCCAGGGAACCTTTTGCACATCTAAACCAGCTTTTTAAAACCTTGCCTCCTTGCCCCCAACCTGCTAGTGGAGGCCTAGGGCAATCATACCACAAATTCTTGGTGCTTGTCAGGAGGCTACACATTTGGAGGCTTCTACCTTCTTACTTGAAGCTTGGTGTTGGGCAAGGATGCCACTGAAGTGGATTATGTTTGTGGAGGGAATGTGTGCTTTTTAAAGGCCAAATTAGATTGCATAGGGAATTACCTGTGTTTTCCCTCTGCATTAAATAGATAGTGTTAGCACATGTGGTTAGGAGACCCAGCCGCTTCCTTACTTCCTCAAATCTTCCTGGTCAAGGTGATGCTTTCCTAATGTTGGTGCTGTTCTGTATCCAGAGCTCTGCCCAGGGGACTGATAAGTGGACCAGTACTATACTCAGGCCGAGTGCCAAACATGCCTATAGATGCAACCCCCATGAAAGTCATTGGGGTTTTCACCCCCACCAGACCCTGACATACTGTCGTCTTGGAGAATTTAAATCAAATTAGCCTAAAGCAAATTAAGGGCATGGCTAACTGCATCAATGTCAGGATACAACAGGATTGTATTGCTTCCTTCAGTATGAGAGAAATAGATTCTAGGCTACTTGGATTAATTTCATTTCCTTGGGAGAAGAAAACCTGAAATTTGTATTCTGAGAAGATGGAGATATGGTTTGATAAAACCAGATTCTCTTTTCTGTATCCTTTGGATTTTATTTGGCCAATGAAAAAGATTTCAGTTTTCAGGCCTCTAGAAGGAAAAAGAGCCATAAATTATCACAACTGAATACACAGTTTATTTCATGGTTTGAATTATAAACAGAAAGGAAGAGGATGGTTTTAAGCAACATTTGTAAACTTCCTTCAATGATTGTTTTCTATGGAAACTGCAGATGTGCCTTTTGGGTACATTATTGGATTAAACAAATGGAAGGTTGCAAGCTATCCCATTTTTAGTTCAAAGCTCTCTTTACACTCAGTAACCACATCCTTCCCCTGAATGTAGTCAACAGACCTGTTAAATAAACTAGAAGAAAATCTTGATGCACACCCACGCGTCTTGTGCTAATTCAGTCTTTATGATGGCAGCTAACTTGTGCTTGCTGCTGCATTGCAGCGTACAGGCTGTGTTTTCTCCGTGGCTGATTGTAGGCAACATGAGGGCATGTGTCTTCCTAGTTTTTGTATCACTGGTAGCTCTTGGCTGTGTCTTCCTGTCCTAGGTTTTCGGGAAATGATTGCCGAATTGAATTAAACCAGCCTAAAGTAAAATGTTGAAGCAATGGAAGGGAAGAAAATTATGTTTAAGCTTCATTGAATAACTTCCTATAAAATCTGGTAAGCCAATTTATTCCATTATACAGTTGCAATGGCCCTGTAGTTCTCAGAGTAGTGGGATCATCATGGAATATTTATTCTTGAAGTCATCTCTGTTTTATAAAGACAACAAACAAACCTATCTCTGTTAATAACATAGTAAATCCTTATAACAGACCACTAGATTTTCTATTGTCAAAACTTCTTGTAAGTCACAGTTTGAGTTTCCATTCAACAAACATTTATTGGGCATCCAATAATGAGGTAGAATTCTAAAGATGAGAATTTAAAGGTAGACTCTATAGGGCAAAGGGTTAAGAACATATACTTGGGAGTCAGTTGATCTGGGTTCAAATTCTAGCTGTGCTACTTTCTACCTATGCTGAATTGGACAAATGAGACTGTGTATCTGTTTTTTCAACAGTAAGTTGGGTATATAATATCCTTACCTCAAAAGGTCATGATGATTAAGTGAGTTAATGCATGTAAAATGCCTTCTGTGCCTGGCAGTCAGAAACCACTCAATAATTATTGATTATTCTCACCAAAGATGTGCTTCCTGACCTCAAAAGCCTGTCAGCCTAATATAAAGACAGTGTGACAAATGTCAATCCTGCCTCAGGACATCTTGCACTTGCTGATCCTTCTGTCTGGAACATGCTTCACTTGGATTCTTTTGTGGCTTCCACTCTCCCCTCTGTTGGGCCTGAAATGCTAACATCTCAGTGAAGAGTTTTCCTTCACAACCCTGTTTAACAATGAACATCATCCCTCTTTTTGGCACCCTATATTTTCATTTCTTGCCTAATTTTTCATCTTATTGCCATATAACAAAGCATTACTTTTCTTATTTATGCTGTTTATTCTCTGTCTCCCCCCGCAGTCAAACGAAAGTTCCAGAAGGTCAGGGATTTTGGTCTTGTTTGTCCCCGGTTTATTAGTGCTTGAAATTATGTGTGGCGTGTATTAGGTGTGCAGGAAGTATTTGTTGAAAGAATGAATGAAGGACCATTCATGGGAGCCTAGAGGACAGCATGTCCAGCTCTGCCTATGGGGATCAGGGGGCTTCACAGAGAGGCAACTGTTTGTGTTGAGTCTTAGAACAGCAGTTCTCAATTTTTCATCCATAAAGACACACAAGGAAAGTTATATTCCTATGATTGATATCTGATTCACAGTTTCTAAGATACTGCCATATTCGTACTCCTTTCTCTACAGTCAAGAAAGCCAATTAGAATTCAAGTCAGAGAGTGATACTATTCTGGAGATAAGGTCAAATCCACACTACTATTTATTTTAAAAGATAAACTACTTGCATACTTTATACAGTGATAATTTTTTAATAATAAAGATGTTGTGACTCATCTTCCCACTGGGATATTGAGAAATGTATTTGAGGATGGGTAGGAGTTTTCCAGGCAGACAACCAGTGTGACAGTGTTTGAGATAGAAGAAATAGCATGAGTGAAGGCACAGTGTGATTGTGGAACCACAAATAATCTGATATGACTAAAGAGAGGTTCCTGGGAGAGAAGGAGTGAGAGATGAGGCTGCCAAGGATCAAATTATGAAGAGTTTTATTTGCTAAAGTAAAGGAATTTTATCTAGAAGACAGAGGGAGATATTGCCTAGTTTAAGTGGGGTTGTGTTGTATTTCTAAACTTCTATTTAATTATTTTTATAACTTAATTTAAAAAACTGAATAAGTAAATTCACATGGCACAATGTTCAAAAGAGCATATACAGCAAAAAAGTCTTCCTTCTTGGGGACAATCAATATTTCTAGTATTTAACATGTGTTTCTAGAGATACTATATGAATAGATAAGAAAATAATTTATTTCCTATTTTTATCCAAATGGCAGCAAAATTACCTATTGGAATACCAATATGCTTAACATTGCCCTTCTTAGAAGGACATTCAGTGAAGAAATGCTTGCATGACCAACTAAGGTGATGATACCTAGTTTTGTCCTTGAGAGATTATAGACCCAGAGCACATTCTCCAAGTTAGGGGATAGGAGATAGACTGAAGGTTAGACATGCCAAACCCATGGACATTCCAGTGACATGCCCAAGGGTCATTCCAGGGACATTCCCATAGAGGTCTTGAGGTCAGGAGGAATGCCTGGATTGAAAAGGTAGATTTGCAGGTCATTAGTGAATAGATGGTGGTTAAAGCCACATAAATGGATGCAGCTTCCCAGGGAAAGGATCATATTGAGATGAGAAGAAGGTCTAGAAAAAGACTTAGGTTTAATTAGACGTAAAGAGAGGTGCTTTGGGAACCAGGGGAGTATAGTCTTTTCTAAATTGTTGTAGTAGTCAGCGTTCAAATCTGGTTAATATAAGGAGGAAAAAAGATTATTAAAAGAATGTTAGGAACTCACAGAGCTTTTGGAAAGACCAGGAAAACATTTGGAGACTACGTGGCCAGGAACAATGCCCCAAATCATGTTGTAGAATGAGTAACAGGAATATACCACTGCTGCTGCTACTGGATATGGACCTGTAACATACACAGCTGATAAAACCATCAGGTGACACTGAATACCACTTCCAGAACCATGACCCACTGCCTCTGGGAACTAGCAATACTGCCATGCTCTAACCAAAAGGGTCTTGCATAGTTCCTCCATTAGGTACTATTCAGTTACTGGAGTGGGTGCCTCTGATGGGCCAATTCTAGATCATGTGCTCATATTGTAGTTGCATGGAAAAGCAGGTATTCTGGCATGCTCAGCTTGTGTGGTAGGAGACAGGCTGCACCTTGTAAGGTGGTGATTTCTCAAACACAAGAAGACAGTTGAGACACCGTGTGGCCATGCAGAATGTCAAATGTTCATTACAAGTGTCAAGTGCTGAAGGTACAACAATTAGAAAGTCATTGGTAACCCTTGGGAAGGTAGGTTCTGAGAAGCAGTGGGAGTGAACATCTGATTGCGATGGATGGAAAAATGAGTGGGAAATGAGAAATTGAGCCGTTGTGTGTTGATTATAGTTTTAGGAAGGAATATTAGGAAGTTTGGCAGGGCAAATGTGGCAGGAGGGCAAGGAGCAAGGTTGTTAGAGTGGTGGGAAGAGAGTACTCAAAGTGATGTAATTAACAGAGTCTAGTATGATACAAAAGGAAGTGGAATCTGCAGAGTTGATAGCTGGAAAAATAAAAAGAGATGAGGAACAGAGATATCAAAGAGAAGCCAAAAATTAGGTAGGATGGGGATAAGGGAAAAAGAGTGGGAGGAATGGAAAGTTGCACTCATTGTGTAGAATGCTAGTGTGTAAGATTTCAGAGCTGGAGTGGTTTCCAGTGATGATGTGGAGTAAAGGTAAAGATCACTGGCAATGACGAGGTCAAAGAATAGCGTGTTGAATGATTTTTCCTCATGGACATTAAAGTTTCCCATGCTGACAGCAGGAGATTGGCTGGGGAGCCAGGAGAAAAGATTCAGGGGCTGTAAGGGAGGGGCTAAGAAATTGGTATGTAAGATAATTAATGAAAATACTAAGTCTAATTTCTGGCATATTTGTAAGCATTAAACAGATGTTACCCATTCATAATTAGATAGCAGTAATGAGGATGTGGTATTGCTCAATGACATGAATGTTAAGGGAGAGGAGAATTTTGGTTTTTGAGTGCCAAATAGCACTTCTTTGGAAGATGCAAGTGTGGAGCTTGAAAACTCTCTACTATTAACTCCAGGATGTAAGGGAGAAGAGGGAAAAAGCAGGGTGCTGGGGGAAAGCCAGGTTTCAACTAAATCATGAAGGTGGTGAGAACAACCTATGAAGATGTTGAGGTTGGGAATTTCTCTACACATGAAGATGGATTCCAGAGGTCTCAGAGGGAAGCATTGAAAAGGAGGTCTTTAGCTGGAGGAGGATGCAGGGAAAGAGTAGTGATGAGTAATATGGGGTTGAAAGCAATCAGGGAACTTTAAAAAAAGGTTACCTGCAGAATTTGCTATGGATGCTATTGTGTCTCCATACAGACCTGGAAGCCTGTCAGAACTATCTATCAACCTGAAAGACTGAGTGGTTGTTTTCAGCAACACATTGTCATCAGTTTGTGACTGTTATTTCCCTGTCTATGGCAGAAAAAATAAAATCGAGCAGAGAATTGGTTAACCTGGTTAGATGAGAAGACAGTGTAAAGCCCAATTTAAGGGAATGCTTTATTTAGGCCAAGTGAATGGCTAAAATTTGATAGCTTGCATACAGATGAATCTAATACTTGCTAAATGTCCATTTCAATTGAATTGCATCAGTGTAACTACAACAGAGGTTACTGAGATTTACCAACGCTTTCTCTCCGGTCATAGATGTTGGCCTTCAGGGATAAAGCTCACTAAAACAGGTTCTCACTGTCTCTTCATCCATGTTGATCCAACTTGAAATTCTTGATTGTTCATAATTGCAAGTTCGTGTTAAAGAACTCTATGGAATTATTTGAAATGTGAGGTAGGTTTTCTTTTAACATTATTTTTAATTGGCACATAACAGTTCATTTTTATGGGGTACAGTGTGATTTTCAATACATGTAATATAATGTGTACTGGTCAAATCAGTGTATTTAGCATATCTGTCACCTCAAACATTTATCACTTCTTTGTGCTAGGAACTCTTTTAGCTATTTAAAAACATATAACAACTTATTAATTGTAGTCACCCTGCAGTGCTATAGGGTACTAGAATTTATTGCTCCTCTCAAGTTGTAATTTTGTATCCAATAACTGAACTCTCCCTATTCCCTCTCCCCTTCTCAGTCTCTAGTAACCATTATTTTTGCTCTCTACCTCTATGAGAAAACCTTTTTACCTTCCATATATGAGTGTGAACATGTAATATTTTACCTTCCATATATGAGTGTGAACATGTAATATTTATCTTTTCGTGCCTGGTTCATTTCATTTAACATGATGTGTTCCAGGCTCATCCATTTGTCATCCTGCAAATGACAGGATTTTATTTTATTTTTATGGCTGAATACTATTCGTGTGTGTGTGTGTGTGTGTGTGTGACATTTTCTTTGTCCATTTATCTGTTGATGACACTAACGTAAATTCCATATCTTGGCTATTGTGAACAGTGCTATAGTAAACATGAGTGCAGCTATCTCTTTGACATACTGATTCCCTTTCTTTTGGGCATAACCCAGCATTGGGATTGCTGGATCATATGATGGTTCTGTTTTTAGTTTTCTGAAGAACTTCCTTATTGTTGTTTATAGTGACTGAACCAATTTATATTGCTTGTATATATACAAGCAATATATATTATTTATAACCAATTTATATTATCTTGTACACCAATAGTGTACAAGAGTTCCTTTTTCATCTCATCCTCACTAGCAATTGTTATTTTTTATCTTTTTGATAGTAGCCATTCTAACTGGAACGAGATGGTATCTCATTGTGGTTTTGACTTGCATTTTCCTAATGATTAATGATGTTGAGCATTTTTTCATATACTTTTCAGATCATCTGCCAATTTTTTTTTTTGAGACGGAGTCTTGCTCTGTCACCCAGGCTGGAGTGCAGTGGCACGCTTTCGGCTCACTGCAACCTCCGCCTCCTGGGTTCAAGCGATTCTTCTGCCTCAGCCTCCCAAGTAGCTGGGACTACAGGTGCGAGCCACCACGCCCAGCTAATTTTTGTATTTTTGGTACCATATTGGCCAGGCTGGTCTGGAACTCCTGACCTCATGATCTGCCCACCTTGGCCTCCCGAAGTGCTGGGATTACAGGCATGAGCCACCACGCCCAGCCCATCTGCCAATTCTTAATCAGATTATTTTAAATGTTTTGCTGTTGAGTTCCTTGTATATTCTAGATATTACTTAAGGATATTCATCCTTGTTGGATGGAGAGTTTACAAATCCATTCTTTGGGTTGTCTCTTCACTCTATGGATTGTTTCCTTTGCTTTATAGAAGCTTTGCAGTTTTATATAATCCCATTTGTCTATTCTGGCTTTTGCTACCTGTACTTTTGAGGAGTTACCCGTAAAATCTTTTCCCAGACTAATGTCCTGAAGAATTTTCCCTATGTTTTCTTTCTTTTTTTTTTTTTTTTTTGGTGCTTTAAGATTTTTTTTTTTATTATGATTAGACTTTAAGTTTTAGGGTACATGTGCACAATGTGCGGGTTTGTTACATATGTATACATGTGCCATGTTGGTTACAGTAGTTTCATAATTTCTAGTCTTACATGTAAGTCTTTAATCCATTTCAAGTTGATTTTTGCATATGGTGAGAGATAGGAGTCTAGTTTCACCCTTCTGTATATGGATATCCAGTTTCCCCAACATCATGTATTGAAGAGACTGTCCTTTCCCCAGTGTATGTCCTTGGGACCTTTTTTGAAAATAAATTGGGTGTAAATACATGGGTTTATTTGTGGGTTCTTTATTCTATCCATTGGTCTGTGTGTCTGTTTTAATGCCAATACTATGCTGTTTTGGTTACTATAGCTTTGTAGTAAATTTTGAAGTCAGATAGTGTGATGGTTCCTGTTTATAATAGTCTCTTAAATGATCCTTTCTATTTCTGTGTTATCCATTGTAATGTCTCCTTTTTCATTTCTGATTTTATTTACTTGGGTCTTATCTCTTTTTTTTCCTAGTTGGTTTAGCTAATGGTTTTGTTGATTTTGTTTATCTTTTGAAAAAACCAACTTTTCATTTCATTGATTTTTTTTGTATGTTTTTAGTCTCTATTTCATTTATTTTTGTTCTGATTCTTGTTGCTTCTTTCCTTGTACTAATTTTGTTTGGTTTGTTCTTGCTTTTCTAGTTCCTTGAAGTGCATCGTGAGGCTGCTTATTTGATGTTATTTCTGCTTTTTTGAAGTAGCTGTTTATTGCTATAACCTTCCTGCTTAGTATTGCCTTTGCTGTATCCCATTGTTTTTGGTATGTTGTGTTTCTATTTTCATTTGTTTTAAGAAAACTTTAAATTTCCTTCTTAATTTCTTTATTGATCCATTGGTCATTTAGGGGCACGTTGTTTAATTTCTATGTATTTGTATAGTTTCCAAAATTGCTCTTTTTATTGATTTCTAGTTTTATTCAGTTGTGGTATGAAAAGATACTTTATATGATTTAATTTTTAAAAAACTTCCCATGACTTATTTTGTGGCCTAACATACAATCTATCCTGGACAACGTTCCTTTTGCTGATAAGAGAAATATGTATTCTGCAGCTGTTGGATGAAATGTGGGTAAATGTCTATGAGGTCTGTAGTACAGTTTAAATCTGCTGTTTCTTTGTTGATTTTCTGTCTAAATGATCTAAAATTAAATATAATGCTGAGAGTGGGATGTGGAAGTCAACTAGTATTTTATTGGGGTCTATCTTTTCCTTTAGATATAATAATATTTGCTTTATATATCTGAGAGCTCCAGTGTTGGGTTCATATATATTTACAATTATTATATTGTCTTGCTAAATTGATTCTTTGATCATTATATAATGAACTTCTTGGTCTCTTTTTACAGTTTTTGGCTTAAAGTTTATTTTATCTGGCGTAAGTGTGCTACTCCTGCTTGGTTTTCGTTTCTGTTTGCATGGAATATTTTTTTTCCGTTCCTTCTTTTTCAGTCTGTGTGTTTTTACAGGTGAAGTGAGTTTCTTTTAGGTAGCATGTAGTTGGGTCTTGGTTTTTTATTCATTCATCCAATGTATATCTTTTAATTGGGGAATATAATACATTTACATTAAAGGTTATTATTGATAGGTTAGTACTTACTCCTGTCATTTTGTTTGTTGTTTTCTGGTGATTTGGATATTCTTTTTTTCCTCTTTTAGTGTTTATCTTTTTGGTTTGGTGGTTTTCTGTAGTGACAAAGTTTAATTTCTTTTTCATTCTCATTTGTATGTCTGCTCAGCCAGTGAGGTTTATACTTTCGTATGTTTTTATGGTAGTAGTTATCATCCTTTCATTTCTAGATATAGGCTTTCTTAAGCATTTCTCATAAGAAATAGCAATTCCCTCATATGTGACTTGAAGCTTTTTCTCTTGCTGTTTTTAGAATTCTATCTTTGACTTCTAACAGTTTGACTATAATGTGCCTCATAGATAACCCTTATTGGGTTGAATCTATTTGGGGACCTTTGAACTTCCTGGATGTGGGTGGATGCCCATATCTCTCCCAAGATATGGGAAGTTTCCAGCTATTATTTCATTAAGTGGGTTTTCTGTTCCTTTTACTGTCTTTTCACCTTCTTGAATTTACATAATGTAAAAATTTATTAACTTAATGGTGTCCCATAGACTTTCTTCATTATTTTTTATTACTTTGTCCTCTGGGTTACTTCAAGAGTCTTGTCTCAAGTTCAGAAATTGTTTCTTCTCCTTGAACTAGTCTGTTGTTGACACCCTGGATTTTTTTTTTTTTATTTCGTTCACTGACTTCACCTCCAAGATTTCTGTTTCGTTCTCTTTTATGATATCTATCTCTTTGTTGAATTTCTCATTTAGGTCATGAGTTGTTTTTCTGATTTTTGCTGAAATGTATATCTGTATTCTTTTATATCTTGCTGACTTTATTTTTAAATTAAATTTAATTTAATTTTATTAGGTTTCTGGGGAACTGTTGTTGTTTGGTTACATGAAGTTCTTTAGTGGTGATTTCTGAGATTTTGGTGCACCCATCACCAGAGCAGTGGACACTGTACCCAATGTATAGTCTTTTATCCCTTACCACCCTCACCCTTTCCCCCGAGTCCCCAAAGTCCAATGTATCATTCTTATGCCTTTGCGTCCTCATGGCTTAGCTCCCACATGTGAGTGAGAACATACAATGTTTGTTTTTCCATTCTTGAGTTACTTCATTTAGAATAATAGTCTCCAATTCCATCCAGGTTGCTGTAAATGCCAGTATTTTATTCTTTTTTATAGCTGAGTAGTATTCCATGGTATATATATTCACCACATTTTCTTTATCCACTTGTTGATTGACGCACATTTGGGCTGGTTCCACATTTTTGCAATTGCAAATTGGGCTGCGATAAACATGTGTGTGCAAGTATCTTTTTCGTATAATGACTTCTTTTCCTCTGGGTAGATACCTAGTAGTGGGATTGCTGGATCAAATGGTAGATCTACTTTTAGTTCTTTAAGGAACCTCCACACTGTTTTCCATAGTGGTTGTACTAGTTTACAGTGTCACCAACAATGTAAAAGTGTTCCCTTTTCACTGTATCCCTGCCAATATCTATTATTTTTGACTTTTTGATTATGGCCATTCTTGTAGGAGTGAAGTACACATTGTGGTTTCCCTGATAATTAGTAATGTTTAGCATTTTTCCATATGCTTGTTGGCCATTTGTATATTTTCTTTTGAGAATTGTCTATTCATGTCCTTAGCCCACTTTTTGATGGGATTGTTTGTTTTTTCTTGCTGATTTGAGTTCTTTGTAGATTCTGGATATTAGTCCTCTGTCAGATGTATAGATTGTGAAGATTTTCTCCCACTCTGTGGGTTGTCTGTTAACTCTGCTGCTTATTTCTTTTGCTGTGCAGAAGCTTTTTAGTTTAATTAAGTCCCACCTATTTATCTTTGTTTTTATTGCATTTGCTTTTGGGTTCTTGGTCATGAAGTCTTTGCCTAAATCAATGTCTAGAAGGGTTTTTTCCAATGTTATCTTCTAGACTCTTTATGGTTTTGGGTCTTAGATTTAAGTCTTTGATCCATCTTGAGTTGATTTTTGTATAAGGTGAGAGATGAGGATTCAATTTTATTCTTCTACATGTGGCTTGCCAGTTATCCCAGCACCATTTGTTGAATTGGTGTCTTTTCCCCACTTTATTTTTTGTTTGCTTTATCAAAAATCAGTTGGCTGTAAGTATTTGGGTTTATTTCTGGGTTCCTTATTCTCTTCCATTGGTTTATGTACTTATTTTTATACCAGTACCATGCTGTTTTGGTGACTGTGGCCTTATAATATAGTTTGCAGTTAGGTAATTAATCTGATGCCTCCGGATTTGTTCTTTTTGCTTA
Source organism: Pongo pygmaeus (assembly GCF_028885625.2). Lineage (NCBI taxonomy): Eukaryota > Metazoa > Chordata > Mammalia > Primates > Hominidae > Pongo > Pongo pygmaeus. Next base: position 38,503,477 of record NC_072373.2, read on the forward strand.
GTCTTGCTTTGGCTATGTGGGCTCTCTCTTGATTCCATAAGAATTTTAGGATTGTTTTTTCTAGTTCTGTAAAGAATGATGGTGGTATTTTGATGGGAATTGCATTGAATTTGTAGATTGTTTTTGACAGCATGGTCATTTTCATGATATTGATTCTACCCATCCATGAGCATGGGCTGTGTTTCCATTTGTTTGTGTGGTCTATGATTTCTTTCAGCAGTGTTTTGTAGTTTTCCTCGTAGAGGCCTTTCATCTCCTTGGTTAGGTATATTCCTATGTATTTTACTTTATTTTTTGCAGCTATTGTGAAAGGGATTCAGTTCTTGATTTAATTCTCAGCTTGGTTGCTGTTGGTGAATAAAAGAGCTATTGATTTATGTACATTAATTTTGCATCTGGAAACTTTGCTGAATTCTTTGATCAGTTCTAGGAGCTTTTTGGATGAGTCTTTAGGGTTTTCTAGGTATACAATTATATCATCAGCAAACAGTGACAGTTTGAGTCCCTCTGTGTTGATTTGGATGCCCTTGGTTTCTCTCTTGTCTGATTGCTGTGGCTAGGACTTCCAGTACTATGTTGAATAGAAGTGGCGAAAGTGGGCATCCTTGTCTTGTTCCAGTTCTCATGGGGGAATGCTTTCAACTTTTCCCTGTTCTGTGTGATGTTGGCTGTGGGTTTGTCATAGATGGCTTTTATTACCTTAAGGTGGGTTCCTTCTCTGCAGATTTTGCTGAGAGTTTTAATCATAAAGGGATGCTGAATTTTGTCAGATGCTTTTTCTGTGTCTATTGAGATGATCATGTGATTTTTGTTTTTAATTCTGTTTATGTGGTGTATCACATTTATTGACTTGTGTATGTTAAACCATCCCTGCATCCCTGGTATGAAACCCACTTGATCATGTTGGTTTATCTTTTTAATATGCTGTTGGATTCAGTTCACTAGTATTTTGTTAAGGATTTTTTAATCTATGTTCATCAGGGATATTGGCCTGTAGTTTTCTTTTTTGGTCATGTCCTTCCCTGATTTTGGTAGTAGGGTTATACTGGCTTCACAGAATGATTTACGGAGGATTCCCTCTTTCTCTATCTTTTGGAATGGTGTCAGTAGATTGATACCAATTCTTCTCTGAATATCTGATAGAATTCAACTGTGAATCATCTGGCCCTTGACTTTTTCTTATCAGAAATTTTTAAATTATTTCAATCTCGCTGCTTGTTATTGGTCTCTTCAGAGATTCTGTATCTTCCTGGTTAAATTTAGGAGGGTTGCATATTTCCAGGAATTTATTCATCTGCTCTAGGTGTTCTAGTTTATGCGCATAAAGGTTTTCATTGTAGCCTTGAATAATCTTTTGTATTTCTGTGGTATTAGTTGTAGTATCTCCCGTTTCGTTTGCAATTGACTTTATTTGGATCTTTTCTTTTTTGGTTAATCTTGCTAATGGTCTATCAATTTTATCTATCTTTTCAAAGAACCATCTTTTCGTTTCATCTTTTTTCTTTTGTTTCGTTTAGTTCTGCTCTATCTTTATTTCTTTTCTTCTGCTGGGTTTGGGTTTGGATTGTTCTTGTTTGTGCAGTTCTGTAAGATGTCTATTTGTGCTCTTTCAGACTTTTTGACGTAGACACTTAAGGCTATGAACTTTCTTCTTAACACTGCTTTTGCTGTATTCCAGAGGTTTTGATAGGTTGTTTCACTATTGTTGTTCAGTTCAAAGAATTTTTAAATTTCCTTCTGGATTTCATTGTTGACCCAATGATCATTCTGGAGTGGGTTATTTAATTTCCATGTATTTGGATTGTTTTGAGGGTTCCTTTTGGAGTCCATTTCCAGTTTTATTCTCCACTGTGGTTTAAGAGAGTACTTTATGTAATTTAGATTTTCTTAATTTTACTGAGGCCTGTTTTGTGGCCTATCATATGGTCTATCTTGGAGAATGTTTCATGTGCTGATGTTCCATGTGCTGAATGTGTATTCTGCAGTTGTTGAGTAGAATATTCTGTAAATATCTGTTAAGTTTATTTGTGGTAGCATATAGTTTAAGTTTGTTTCTTTGTTGAATTTCTGTCTTGATGACCTAGCTAGTGTTGTCAGTGGAGTATTAAAGTCCCCCACTATTATTGTGTTGCCATCTATCTCATTTCTTAGGTATAGTAGTAATTGTTTTATAAATTTGGGAGCTCCAGTTTTAGGTGCGTATATATTTAGAATTGTCATATTTTCCTGTTGGACAAGGCCTTTTATCATTATATAGTGCCCCTTTTGTCTTTTTTTAGCTGCTGTTTCTTTAAAATTTGTTTTGTCTGATATAAGAATAGCCACTCCTGCTCATTTTTGTTGTCCATTTGCATAGAATATCTTTTTCCACCCCTTTACCTTAAGTTTATGTGAGTCCCTATGTGTTAGGTGAGTGTCCTGAAGACATCAGAAACTTGGTTGGTGAATTCTTATCCATTCTGCCATTCCATATCTTTTAAGTGGAGCCTTTAGGCCATTTACATTCAATGTTAGTATTGATATTTGAGGTATTATTCTATTCATCATGTATTTGTTGCCTGAATATCTTTTTTTTCATTGTGCTACTGTTATATATGTCCTGTGAGATTTATGCTTTAAGGAGGTTCCATTTTGGTGTATTTCAAGGATTTGTTTCAAGATTTAGAGGTCCTTTTAGCAGTTCTTGTAGTGATGGCTTGGTAGTGGTGAATTCTCTCAGCATTTGTTTGTCTGGAAAAGATTTCATCTTTCCTTCATTTATGAAGTTTGGTTTTGCTGTATACAAAATTTTGGGCTGATAATTGTTTTGTTTAATGAGGCTAAAAATAGGACCCTAGTTCATTCTAGCTTGTAGGGTTTCTGCTGAGAAATCTGCTGTTAATCTGATAGATTTTCCTTTATAGGTTACCTGATGCTTTTGCCTCACAGGTCTTAAGATTCTTTCCTTTGTCTTGGCTTTAGATGACTGTGTGCCTAGGCGATGACCTTTTTCCAATGACTCCTCTTGGTGTTCTTTGAGCTTCTTTTATTTGGAAGTCTAGATTTCTAGCAAGGCTGGGGAAGTTTTTCTCGATTATTCCCTCAAATATGTTTTCCAAACTTCCAGATTTATCTTCTTCCCCAGGAATACCAATTATTCTTAGGTTTGGATGTTTAACATAGACCCAAATTTCTTGGAGGCTTTGTTCATTTTTAAAAATTCTTTTTTCTTTGTTTTTGTTGGATTGGGTTAATTTGAAAGCCTTGTCTTCAAGCTCTGAAGTTCTTTCTCCTGCTTGTTCAATTCTGTCCTGAGACTTTCCAGTGCATTTTGCATTTCTCTAAGTGTGTCTTTCATTTCCAGAAGTTGTGATTGTTTTTTAATTTATGCTATCTATTTCACTGAAGAATTCTCCCTTCATATCCTGCATCATGTTTTTGATTTCTTTAAGTTGGGCTTCACCTTTCTCTGGTGCCTTCTTGATTAGCTTAATAATCAACCTCCTGAATTCTTTTTCTGGCAATTCAGAGGTTTTGTCTCAGTTTGGATCCATTGCTAGTGAGCTGGTATGATCTTTTGGGGGTGTTAAAGAAGCTTGTTTTGTCATATTACCAGAATTGTTTTTCTGGTTCCTTCTCATTTGGGTTTACTATGTCAGAGGGAAGTTCTGGGATTCAAGGGCTATTGTTCAGATTCTTTTGTCCCACGGGGTGTTCCCTTGATATAGTGTTCTCCCCCTTCCCCTAGGAATGGAGCTTCCTGAGAGCCAAACTGCAGGGATTTTTTTTGCTCTTCTGGGTCTGGCCACCTAGTGGAGCTATGGGGCTCCGGATCATACTGGGGAGTGTCGGCAAAGAGTCCTGTGATGTGATCCATCTTCAGGTCTTGTAGCCGTGGATACCAGTGCCTGCTCCAGTGGAGGTAGCAGGGGAGTGAAGTGGACTCTGAGGGTCCTTGGTTTTGTGTGTGTGTGTGTGTGTGTGTGTGTGTGTGTGTGTGTTTAGATGCAGTTTTGCTCTTGTTGTCCAGGCTGGAGGGCAATGGTGCGATCTTGGCTCACTGCAACCTCCACCTCCTGGGTTCAAGTGATTCTCCTGCTTCAGCCTCCTGAGTAGCCAGCATTACAGGCACCTGCCACCATGACTGGCTAATATTTTGTATTTTTAGTGGAGATGGGGTTTCACCATGTTGGCCAGGCTGGTCTCGAACTCCTGACCTCAGGTGATCTGCCCACCTTGGCCTCCCAAAGTGTTGGGATTACAGGTGTGAGGTTGTGTTTTCATTGAGTGTGCTGTTTTTGTGTTGGTTGGCCTCCAGCCAGGAGATGGCACTTTCAAGAGTGCATCAGCTGTGGTCCTTTAGGGAGGATAGAAACTTGCACTAGGGATACCTGGTTAAGTATTCAGGTTTCTCAGGTGGTGGGCAGTGCAATAGGGCTCCCAAGAGATTATGACCTTTGGTTACCAGGGCTGGTAGAGAAAGACCACCAGCTTGGGGCAGGGATAGGCATGTCTGAGTTCAGTCTTTCCTGGTGTGGGGCTTGCTGTAGTTGCTGTGGGAGTTGGGAGTGTGGTTCCCAGTCCAGTGGAGTTATATTCCCAGGGGGGATGATGGCTGACTGTGCTGTGTCATACAGGTCACCAGGGAAGTAGGGGAAAGCTGGCAGTCACAGGCTTCACCCTGCTCCCATGCAGCCCTGTGTCCTAAAGTCTGGTCTCACTCTCACCATGTCCCCCGCAACAGCACTGAGTCTATTTCCAGGCAGCAGGTGACCAGGGCTAAGAACCTGCCTGAGGCCATGAGCCTTCCTACTGAGAAAGCAAGCCGACTCACAGGTTTCTGGCATATCAAGGAGCCTGTAGCAGTGATCAAGTTCCTTCAAAGGGTCTGTGGATTCTCTTGGCTTTCCTGGTATATTACTGCAGTAGTTCTTGGAGCAAAAATTCACAGCATGAGTCTCCACATGCTGCTCTGTCCATCCAAGTGGGAGCTGCAAGCTAGTCCTGCCTCCTATCTGCTATCTTAATCCCAGTCAATCCTCACTGAGTTTCTTTAACAGCATTATTTTGAATTCCTTTTTAGACATTTTATAGATTTCCTTTACTTTTGGGTCTGTTACTGGAGAATTATTGTGTTTCTTTAGAGGTGTCATGCATTCTTGCTTTTTCATGTTTCCTTTGTTCCTACATTGATATCTGTGCATCTGGTAGAATTGTTACCTCTTCCAGTTTTATAGAGTGGCTTTTGTAGGGAAGGACTCTTTTCTGTAAGTATGTCCTATAGCATCAGTTGGGTAGGGTACTTTGGCTTTAATCTGGGTGAGTGCAGGAGTGTAGTCTCCAAATTTTTTTTTTTTTTTGCTATAATCAACGTCAACGGTATCTGTGAGTGCCTCAGTGGCCTAGACTACAGTTGTTAGTGGAGGCAGTGATGTGGCTTTTCTGGAGGTTGGGGCTGCCTGACAGGCTGGTTCTCAACCCTGGAAGTGCACATCATGTACAGTGGCTCCACTGGTCATGGAGACAGCATTGCTGGTGGTGATATGTGCCAGGTAGGCCAGTCCCTGGTTCCACAGTGTGCAGAAGCTCTGACAGCCAAGGAATGAGGTATGTTTTCTGATGCAAGAAGTCTCATGTTTTTGGTGTACTAAAATAAAATAAAAATGTTTGGAGTATTCTTTTTTATTTATCTCATCTACTGAACTCAGGCAAGTAAGGAAAAAAATCTCAAATTAATAGCTTAAAATGCATTAAACAACTAGAATCCCAGCTGCTGATGCATTAAAAGAGAACTTACACAACAACTGTGTAATAGAGTATCAGTGTACACAAAGATAAATAACACAATGAAAAAATGCTTGCTTTTTATTGTTTCAGAGGCTCTTTATAATAAGAAAGAATTTTATAATAATTCAAACTTCAATTTAGTTTAGAAAATATTCAAGACCCTTTCTGCAAAGGCACTGTGCTCTAGACCTTGTGTGGGTGTATTCATTCCCTAGGGCTGATGTAGCATGTTACTACAAACTAGGTGGCTTAATACAACAGAAATTTATTCTCTCACAGTTCTGGAGGCTAGAAGTCTAAAATCAAGGTGTTGGCAAGGCCATGGAGAGAATCTATTGCATGCCTTTCTCTTAGCCTCTAGTGATGCTGGCAATTTTTGGCATTCCTTAACTTGAAGATACATCCCTCTAATCTGTGTCTGCATCACTCCAGTCCCTGTATCTGTATCTGTTACATACTATTTTCCATCTGTATCCATCTCTTCTTTTCTTATAAGGACACCAGTAATACTGGATTAAAGATCTACCCTATTCCAGTATGACCTCATCTTAACTAACTATACCTGCAATTATCTTATTTCCAAATGAGGTCACATTCTGAGGTTCTAGGAAGGACATGGATTTTTGTGGAGACATTGTTCAACACAATACCTGTTGAATATATGGGGCTTCTAAAAAGAATAACAAGTGGCTTCTTCCTTCAGAAAGGTATAGTTCCTGATGTAGTTGGGGAAATAGGTACAGGAAATTAATGCAAGGCAATGTGTTCAAGTGATAATGGATATAGAATACTTATGGACACATGGAGGAGTTGGTGCTTGGTTGGAGTTGGTGACAAGCCTGAAGAATCACTAGTATGCAAAACAGGAATGCTGAGCATTCTGGACTGAAGGACCAGTCTGAGCAGGCACAGTCGTGCAGTTGTGCCTCCACCATGTGGGATGCTTGCAACACTTTGAATGTATGGCTAGAGGATAGCATAGCTTTTGGGTAGTAATTGCATGGATTGTGATGGCCACTGAGGAAGGATGGAGAAAGGACGAAGTAAGAGGGAGATAAGAAAGATGATGGGACCCTCAATGGCAGTTTATCTCTGTGAATGACTGCCACAGAAGTCTGCTCTTCAGAGGTAGTAGGAGTGGGAGTGGTCTAGGAGAGGCTGGATGACCATTTCTTAAAGGTGGTCTAGAAGATATTGCTGAACTCAGAGGAATTGACCTAGGTGAATTCTATGCTCCCTCTTAGCTCTCCAATTCTGCAATTATTAGGTAGAAATATATTTTCAGTTATCATGTCTTGTATCTCTCACTATTATTATGCTTTTGATTCTTCCTCCTTTTACTCCCTATTCCATATTCCAGGTGTTGGAGATACAATAGTGAACAAGAAGAAAAAGACACTGTTGTTTTAATCTCTTCTCTGTAGCATTAGCACAAAGAGTACCTACTAGGTTCTACATAAATGTTGCTTTGAACTGAATACAAGTAAGGAAAAAATGACAAGGCAGTTTTGCCCTGGGCAATAAGTTCTGCTTCAGAGTAGAACTGTTTGAAAGATGATTTCAGGGACCTCCTTATGAGGAGGTGGAGAGTAGGTGGCTGCTTATGTGGTGTTTGATTTCTGAGTCATCAAAAACACTCCTTTGCCTCCCAAAATATCTCCTCCATGCAGGCTATGGGTACTTTTAATTCCACTGTTGGAAGTTGGTTTCCCAAGGTTTTCTCCTCTGTTAGAATGTAAATGCCTATGAAGAGAGGATATCCATTTACCCTCATTTGTCTTTTGTACCTTAGTATAAGGGATTTTCTTAGCCCTTTTTACATAGTGGATTTTGAGAAAAACACAGGCAGGGAAAAAGAGACTCAGGGGAGGAATATTAGGCATGCCAAAAGTAAGGTTTGTTAAAAACGGTTTGGATGAGACTGACCCTGGAGACGTAGTCCCTTGGCCTACAAAAATCTATTCTTATTCTTGCATCTTGCCATTTGCTGGTATATGTTGGACAAGAAATTGTCATTTCCGTTGAACATCTTATGGCTGCAAACTTGTCAGGTTTTTTTTTTTTTTTTTTTTTTTTGAGATGGAGTCTCACTCTATTGCCCAGGCTGGAGTGCAGTGGCACGATCTCAGCTCACTGTGCAAGCTCTGCCTCCCAGCTTCATGCCATTCTCCTGCTTCAGCCTCCTGAGTAGCTGGGACCACAGCCGCCTGCCACCACGCCTGGCTAAGTTTTTTGTATTTTTAGTGGAGACAGGGTTTCACTGTGTTAGCCAGGATGGTCTCGATCTCCTGACCTCGTGATCTGCCCGCCTCGGCCTCCCAAAGTGCTGGGATTACAGGCATGAGCCACCGCGCCCTGCCCCGTCAATTTTTTTTTTAAAGGGCAATAAATCTCACCTCTTCCATCCTCACCTCAACAAAAGTAATTTGTGTGGCGACCCGATGTATGGTCTATATTGACAAGGCTGTGCTACGTATGGTTTACGTGTTCACATGACAGAGGGGCTCTGTATTTGTCAGGGAAGGCAAATACTAGCTACTGTAACAAATGTTCCCCAAAATTGCAGTGGCTTATTTCAGAGGTTTCTTTCTCATTCACATCACAATACAATTCAATTGATTTTGGGGAAAAGGGTGTTCCACATAGTCCTTCCAGGACCCAGGCTCTTTTCATGCTATGGGTCCACCTTCAATGCGTGGCCTCACAGTCATGCTAGACTCACCTGGAAGATGTGCTAGGGAAGGAGAAGCATGTAGAGAAAGCACACTTATTATTAACTGCTGTGGCCTGGAAGTGACATATTTCACCTCACATTCCTCTGGCAAGAACTAGACCCCAGGAACCACCCCGATGGACGAAGCTGCAAAATATAGTTTAACTGTGTATCTAGGAAGAGGAAAAGCCTTGGTGGATCTCTGGCATAGGTTCATCAAAAAGCATGTGTACATTTTCCTTCTGTCTGTGACATAACTTGACCCTTGGAGTGTTGTTATTAAAGGGACAGTGGACAAGAGAGAATAGCAGTGACATTGAAACTGTTAGTGTTTAAAATAACGAAAAGTGACTCAATCTACTTGGTGAAGGACATCATCCTTTCTTGGATTTTTGCTATATAAGGGAGGACAAAGTCTTGATTCAAAGAAATGTCTGTTTTGTTTGCTTGTTTATTTGCTTTGTAATGGAAGTAGAAAAAAGCTAACGGAAACTTCCCTTGCATACGTCTTGGAATCACCTTAGAACACCTTAGGTTTGGGGTTTTAAGTGATATGGCCTCTGCAATATGTTTCAGCTATCTTTGGTCATAAGAGTATGCTAGTGTATGGAGAAGACTTAGAGATCCTCAATCCACCTCCCATTGTCTAGAGAAGGGAACCAAGAGGTAACTGAATTATCCAAATTCACAGAAAGTTAGTGGTTTATGTTTGTCTCAGACCCCATTTTCCAGGTTTGTACTCAAGTGTTTTTTTCACTACCACAATGCTGTTCCCTAGATAACTACTATGCGGAGAATAGACCTGGCCTGGTGTGATCAGTGGATGCCAGCCAGAAGGGAAGAGGCTTGACCAGGTGTAATCACAAACTTCCCTCTAGCTTTTAGGTTCCTTGACTGATTGTATTTAAGTAGGTGGTGTCTGATTGTATAATCTCTGGCCTGACAGAAGTGATATGGCCTTCTAAGAATTTGTAATGTTTCTGAGGAACCAGAATCTCATTTCTTTATTCTTCTCAGCTATTTCTTAATTTATTTTTAGCTTTTTAAAAACTATATTTGTTTTTAAATTTATAAACTGATTTTTTAAAATTATAAAAGTAATATAGAAATTAAGTAAATATAACAAAAATATATACAAAATATAAAATTGCCTATAATTTCATAACTTGCTAATGCAGCAATAACCTCTATTAATATTTTGGTGTATTTCCCAACCATTTTCAGCACATATATGTTTGATACTTATGCACAATATAATTTGGATGAAATGTTATGCAATATGAAACATGTTATGCAACCCTTAAAATTTTTCATATTATGCAATATCTCATTTCCATGAGATGAAATATTATGCAACTCTTAAAATTTTTTAAAGTAAGTAATGATATGGAAAGATGCCCACAGGTATTTGTTTACTTATGTACAATATAATTCTAATTCTATTTGTTTTGTCTGCTTGCCTATTTGCTTTTTAATGGAAGTAGAAAATGCTAATGGGAATTTCCATTCCATACATCTTGGAATAAAATTCTAATTTTACTTTTTTTAAGGGTTGCATAATATTGCATCTCATGGAAATACACTATGCTTAAAATAATGGCCCAAGTGGGGCAGAGGGGACGAGAGTAGTATCTTTGGTTCTTTGGCCCTGACGCTGTGTTCCTCTTCTCCCAGGGCATCAGCAGCCTGTTCAGCTCTCTAAAAGTTGTCCGGCTGCTCCGTCTTGGGCGAGTGGCCCGTAAGCTGGACCACTACATTGAATATGGAGCTGCTGTGCTGGTCCTGCTGGTGTGTGTGTTTGGGCTGGCGGCACACTGGATGGCCTGCATCTGGTACAGCATTGGGGACTATGAGATCTTTGACGAGGACACCAAGACAATCCGCAACAACAGCTGGCTGTACCAACTAGCGATGGACATTGGCACCCCTTACCAGTTTAATGGGTCTGGCTCAGGGAAGTGGGAAGGTGGTCCCAGCAAGAATTCTGTCTACATCTCCTCGTTGTATTTCACAATGACCAGCCTCACCAGTGTGGGCTTTGGGAACATCGCCCCATCCACAGACATTGAGAAGATCTTTGCAGTGGCCATCATGATGATTGGCTGTAAGTATGACAGTGCTGGGGTGGGGGTGGCCATCTCTTCTGTTAGCTGGAAATAGGGAAATGGCTACCGTGCCAGCAGGATCAGGAGAATAATAACTTAAAACAAGGAAGAGATTTTTTTTAAGACTAGGCTTACAGTTACCCTGATAATTAAAGCAGTATATGCTTACTGCAAAAAAATTTAGAAAATACAAAAGAGTGCAAAGTAGAAAGTAAAGACTATCCATAATTCTGCTTCTCAGAGATAACTAATACTGTTGGTGTCTTCCCTTACAGACTATTTTCTTTGCATATCTGAATCCATATAGATTTTTATAAACTTAAAATGAGACCTTGCTGCATACGCACTTTGGTAAACTATTCATAGAACAGTGAATTATGGAAGTCTTTTCATGTCAATTTTTTTCTTTTTAATAAAAATTGTATATATTTAAAGTATGCAATGAGATGTTTTGATATAGTGAAATGATTATGACAGCAAAGCAAATTAACATATCCATTCCTTTACATCATTACCTTTATTTTTGGTGAAAGCACTTGAAATCTGCTCTCAGCAAATTTCCTGTAGGCATTACAGTATTATTAACTATAGCCATCATGCTACATGTCAATTTGAACATAGCTGTAGATTCACATAGTCTAATATAGTATGAGAAAAAGAATGTATGAAAAATGAATGCAAAACATCTCATTAATTATATTTTATATTGATTATATATTGAAATGGTAATATTTCTGATGTATCAGTTAAGTAAAATATTCTCTTAGAATTAATTTAATCTGTTTCATTTTCCTTTTAAAAGTAGCTCCTAGGAAAAATTTAAATTTGATCATTTGGACGGTGCTGGTCTAGATCAACATTTTTGATGTCTTGCTTGTGGGAAATTTTCCAACTCAAAAACAAATCCACAGACACAGAGGGAAGAAAGGCTCTTGTTCAGTTGAGAAGTAGTAGGTTATTGGAGTAACTTTACTGGACTGAAAAACAACCTTAGTTCTTGAGGAAGATACTTAGATTTGATTGATTTACCCACTGACTGTTGTATAGCTGTTCTATTGCTGAGTGTAGAAGCAACTTTTTTTGGCTGTAGACAACAATGAATTCCCTTCATTAAAGGGAGTCTTATGTAGGAAGGGACCTAACTGGGATGGAAAAAGCAAACAAGTTTGAGTGGATTGGACTTATTGTGAAACTGCCAAGTGTACCCTGTGGGCACTTCAATGACAAATTGAGATGTGAGAAGATGGTCCTCTGGTGAAACTTCAGTTTAGACAGGTCTGAGCACACACGAAGACTCCTGGGTTCTTGTTTCAGTAGGTAGAAACTGTTTCGCTTGATGTACTCCTTTAGGATGGAGTTGACAAATTGTTATACTGACCAGGGAAACCTGAGGCTTCAGCTTGCCTTGCTTTGTCCAACTGACCAGAGATTCAGCATCCCGCTTTGTGAGTGGATTTTGTTACCTCAAATTGTCACATTTGCTGCTTGGTACCTCCTTTTTTGCAACAGCCTCATCATGTCTGATGGAGTCGTTTCATAAAAGCCCTCTCTGCAGGCAGAGTTTTCCTGAGAGTATTTAAGGAATGTGTCTAAGGGGGTAATTGATTTGTGGGAAGTGTGTGCCTATGGAGCTTTGGGTTTGTTCCTTACTTTAAAATGTGTTTTAATAGAGATAATTGCCTGGCCATGGGAAGCAGTGTTAAGGATCTGTGGGTGGCTAATTGCCTCATCTTAATTAGAATTTGAGGTGCTTTCTCATGTCACAGAAAAGGATTTAAGATCTTTTCTAGAACTGTTTCAGACTTAACTGCATGTATTTCCTAGGCAGTGCTTACTTACAGCATTTTTGTGAGCCTTGGGGCACCCAATAAACAACCAGATGCACTGTGCTTAGGACATGATTTGATTTCCTTCTCTTAGAGGGAGGGGGAGATGAGCCACTTTGTCAATCAAAATACCTCATTATATCCATTACAGAAAATTTGCTAAGAGTGGTCATTTAGAAAATGGGTCCCATTTTATGGACTCGCAAAAGGCTTTCAAATATGAGATTTCCCTGCAACTTCTTACCTGGAAGAAAAGAAAATAGTTATGGTGGCATATAATAAGGATAAGCAATTGGGTTTTTTTGTTTGTTTGTTTTTTTGTTTTCCCCAAAATGAGTCGTCTGTGGAAAGCACAATTTCTTGGGTATAGTCTCCAGGGAAAACCTCAATTATTTACCACCTCTTTTCTCTTCCCACCTTCTGAGAGTCAGGTGATCTCTCTCTCTCTTTCTCTCTCTCTCTGTCTCTCTCTCTCTGTGTCTCTGTCTCTCCCTTTCTTTCTTTCTCTCTTTCTCTCTGTGTTTCTCTCTCTTTCTTTCTTTCTTTTCTTTTCTTTTTTCTTTTCTTTCTTTCTTTCTTTCTCTCTCTCTCTTTCTCTCTCTCTCTTTCTTTCTTTCTCTTTCTTTCTTTCTTTCTTTCTTTCTTTCTTTCTTTCTTTCTTTCTTTCTTTCTTTCTTTCTTTCTTTCTGTTTCTCTCTCTCTCTGTCCCTTTCTTTCTCTGTCTCTTTCTTTCTGTCTTCTCTCTCTTCTCTCTTCTCTCTCTCTCTCTTTTTTTGAGACAGAGTCTCACTCTGTTGCCCAAGCTGCAGTGCAGTGGTATGATACGCTCACTGCAACCTCTGCCTCTTGGGTTCAAGCGATTCTCCTGCCTTAGCCTCCCAAGTAACTGGGCTTGTAGGCATGCACCATGACACCTGGCTAATTTTTGTATTATTAGTAGAGATGGGGTTTCACCATGTTGGCCAGGCTGGTCTTGAACTCCTGACCTCAGGTGATCCACCTGCCTCAGTCTCCCAAAGTGCTGGGATTACATGCATGAGCCACTGCGCCCAGCCCATTTCTTTTTTTAAAAATGTAAAATACATGGGTAGTCACCTCTGCATTGTGTAGCCAAGGACAATGTTTAGTTAAGCAAGTCTACTTAACACCATTTCCTTTAGCACATTATTTGCCAGACACTGTGCCAAATACTCTACACACAATTTTTTCTGCTCGTAACAATGGTATATGTTAGAGATTATTATCTCCATTTTATAAGGAAATGGAGGCTCACAGACGTTAACTCACTTTCCCAAGAACCTGGGACTGGTAGACAGGAGAGATAGGATTCAGATCCAGATCTCTCTCCTGTGGTAGTGTGGTCTAACAACACAGACCCCAACGGTCTCTCCACACTTAGGCACTGAAAATTCACTTCATAAACTTCAGCAAGCCAGCAGTTTCTGCAGTGGAAACTTTTTCTTTGCTTGTTTGTTGTTGTAGTCATTTTAGGAACAAGATTATGGTACAGACTCAGGGGACTGGGTGCTTAGGAAACCAGCCATTTTTCAGCAACCTGTCACAGTTTCAGCTGTTCCACTTTCCGTGTGACACACAGCTGCCAAATTGTGCTAACAAGAAAGTTACTGCACTTGGTGTAATGCGTTGGTAATAATTATGCTTGTAAACTTATACTCCAAACAATGTTTGTTCAGGACAACTGCTGATGTCTTACTAGATTTACAGGGTTCTATTTTACCTTTTTTTGCCTGTGTATACACATGTATACACTGACCTCCTTCCTGTATGGCTCATGGGATTAGACTGACATCAGATTTGGGATCAGTAGTAATGGGGAGCATTGACCACAGCCTGCACTTACACCAAAGGCTCAGTGTTGTCTCCCTCCCTGACTACCAGGTCACTCTGGTAGTCAGGCCTAGCACTCCTTAAGGGGTAAAAAGGGACAAAAAGCCAGTGGATTTTTGGAGTGCTGGGTATGTTATGATTTTTTCCTCTTTGCATTGAATTTTATATGCCTTAGTAATAGTGTTTCTTGGCTATCCTGTTGCAGCGTATTAGCCATAATATAGATGATCCGAGCTTTCTATGACCTCCCCTGTCTGCTCTGAACATCTCATTACAACTTGGCTAAATCCCCAGAGGATGACATGCAGCAGGAAAACTAAATATGTTCAAGCTAGCATACCTTTTTTCAGTTCTGATAAGAAATTGCTTTAAGAAGGGGTGAAAACAGTTGACTAAAATGAGTTTTTGTGATTAGCTGCGGATTTAGGTGATCTACAATGTCTCCAAGTGCCTGGTTTTATGTCTAATTTCCATTCTGGGGTCTTGGCCTGGATCAGGGGCAAGCCAGCTTCTGCCCTGGTTTCCCTGCCTTCCCTGTGTAGATCTGTGGTAGTCTCTGGCAGGGGCTGACTATAAGGTGTGATGTGTGGACTCATTTTCTCCCATATAATCTCTCCTATGCATTGGTAATGCCAAGAGAAGCACAAGGCCATGCCAGCCCTCTGTGTGACAACTAGGAGAGGATGTCCCCCATTCAACAGGCACATACTGAGTGTCCCCCCATGCCCCAACAGATGCCAGGCTAAGTGCTGAGGATTTGGTGACTAACACCGTAGTTGGTTCTCTTAAGGAGTTGACAGTCTGGGTGGTGGAGGTGGATAGGAAGGACAGAGACAGACCCTGTCAGCCTAGCAACCAGCAACAAAGGCCTAGAGATGGAGTCTTCACTGTGGCTGAGCCTTTCCCTGGCTTTTGAGGAATCCCTCAAAGGAAGAAGAATTGTCAGGGGAAGAGTCCTTTTATCTGGGAGGTCTCCGGTTAGGGACCTGACCCTGTTTGGGGGAGCTCTCTGGGGATAATTTGATGGCAAAGAGACAGTTTCCATTTTCTAAATACGGGCTTTGCACTTTTCTGATTCTCTTCTCATAATGTCATTGCTGTCATCCTGTCATTATAAGTCAGCCACATCTGTTTCCTTTCTCGCTGCTAATGGTAGGGGGTCTAGACAATGTACTCCTACTCCAGACACTCTCCACCCCCAAGCCTAATATTTGGTCTCCTACCTCAGCACTGCACAACACCTGTCTCTTTGAATTCATTTATTTCTTCCCAGTCCTTCTCCCACTTTAGGTCCTTAAAACTCTAGCTGAGTGTCAGCTAAAGGGACTCTTGTGAGCATTTCCTTGGTCCAGTTCTCCTCTCTCCTTCCAGTTCTTCTGCTGGGCCAGATACCATCCTGATTAATGCTTTAGGTAACCTCTCCCTCAGGCCTGGAAACTCCCACACAGCAACTGGGCCCACTCTAGTGTTTCCTTCTATTGCCTTCTTGCCTGGGAGGAAGAGACAGTACTTACGTTCACTGCTGAACACTTGACCCCATTACCTTACCCACTTGCAGCCCAGCAGTATCATTTGTGGCCTCATTTCAGCTTGGATTGTCACTTGCATTTAAATATGGGCTTTTCCCTTGCCTCCTTCATGACCTTATTTAAAGATTTCTTGTTTCTTTCCGTTTCACCTTTGCTGAGTATCCCTTTTTGCATTCTGTACCAACATACTGATTTTTCTAAAACGATGTGGGTCACAACTGCCAGAAGGCTGTAAAGATATTCTTAGGAGACTTCCAACACATAGTGGGCTCTTAGTAAATGTTTACTGACTTCTTAGTCTGAATCAGAGCAATTGAGAAGACCCCGACATTTTGGAAGGCTGCTTTAGTGCTATTGGCCACACTTTTTAAAAAGTAGAATATGGGTTCTGCTGTTGGACAGAGACCAAAAGTGGCATCAACAAAATTTTCTAAAAGTTTAGGGTTGGTCTGGCTACTCTGCAGTCATCAGAGACCCGAGTTTCTCTGCTATATTCAACACATGACTTTCATATTGGGATCCCATATGGCTTTTTTTTTCCAGCCATGTGTTCTTATTCCAGAAAGTAGAAAGAAAAGGAAGGGGAAAGCTGGTCATACTCCTTACTTTTGAGAACAAGACTAGGAAGTTGTCTGTCACTTTTGTTCACATCACATTGGCTGGAACTTGGTAACCTAGCCACACTGGGAAGGGAAGCTGGGAAATGTAGAAATATAGTATTTATTCTGAGTGGTCATGTGCCTGAGTAGAAATACGGTAATATATGCAAGGAAAACTGATATGGGGGGATGACCAGTAGTGTCAGCCTCAACTTTCCTTCTTCTCCGCATAGTCCTATTCAGTCAATTGATACTAGGAAACATTAGTCCTCCACAGCAGGAAGAGCTTGTTGGAGCTTTGTCCTTATATTTCTAGTTGAGAGACTTTGATTCAAATCTTAGATCTGCTCTGTGCTTTGGGCTGTATCCTCTATTTTTGTGGATTAGAGGTAAGAGGCTCTCCTGACAATCTCACTTGGCCGAAGTGAAAACTAAATGAGATAATGATGTATAACAACTTTTTGGAAAAATTTGAAAATTTAACGTTCAGGTGTCATGATTTTGTTGTTGTTAATAACAGTGTTTGTTTCTTGCTCTTCCTAGTTAACTTTTTCTTTTCTGTAATTAGAAAAAAAAAATAATAATTGCTACTCCCTTCTCGGGAGTATGAGAATGCTGTTTAATTTCATTTTTGGTTTATATTTATTTTGGGAATGGGGCAGTGTTCAGAATGTTATAGGAGAAATAGCCTTTCGTTTCCAATTTATCGTTAGAGTTCTTTTCTAGCCATCAATCAGCTTGATTTTTTCTCTATAACCTGGTTTTTTAAAAAAGTTCTGCCTACTACTATGCATTTCAGTTAGGTGCCCCCATTTTGGACACAACCTTAGACTACTTTCTATCTTCCACATCACTTTTTCCCCTCCTCCAGAAAACTCTGGTTACTCCCACCCTGTTCATAACCCTCTGTCACTTCATGCCCTTAGGCCGATGGACCTTATTTTGGGTTTATTCACTTGGATTCACTTTATACTGCTCTGTGAACGTTCTTGTGACATCATGGCTATCTTTTTTGCCTGCTATTTGGTCCAGCTCTGGTAAAGCTCTAAGCTTCCTGAGAGTGGGACCTGTGGGTCGTCTTGCTCTTTCTCTTCTCTTTTGTTCCTAGGCTGCTGTAATGTGGAAAAGAGCCTACATTTTGGAACCAGTCAGTTCTGGCTTTCAGGCCCACCTCTGCCCATGATTAATGCTTTGACCTTCGGCAGGTTCCTTAACTGAAAATGGAGGTACCATTTGGGGATGCAAAAGCAAAAAGATGTGAAGTACGAAAGTCCCTAGCCTACTGCTTCCATGCGGAGTGTTTAAACAATGATAACTCTCTCCCTGCCCCTGTTTCCTCTCTTGCAACACATTAATAGGACTCAATAAACAATGATGTTTCTCAACTATTTGTTAGTCCTTTGGGTATGCTCTACTTTAAGAGAATTGAACTTGCATAAAATATCAGGTACATTACAGTGTTTAAAGTATAGGTCATTAAATATAAGTATATCTGGATATGATGTTCCTTAGATACAAAGCTTCTTAGAAAAAAAAATTGGCCTGACTGCAGAGCAAGTTAAGGGAAGCCCTTAAGTAGGAAGTAATTTTGTGTGGTTGGGAGGTCCTCCCAGGCTTCACTGTTCAGGCTTGACTGGCAGGATCTTCACTGGACAGGACATGGTACCAGGAGCAGCAGGAGTGGTCCCCTTGGTGAAAGGGAGAAAAGACTACAAGTAGTCATGCCCCAAGTGCCCAAGACATGCCAGGTCATACTGGAAAGTTTTCACAACCCAATAACTCTTATAAATAGGCTTTCTTATCCCTGTTTTGCAGATAAGAAAACTGAGTTCAGAGACATGAAATAACCTATTTAAGGTCACAGTTTGAGAGGTGGCTGGACTGGGTTTTGACTTCAGTTTCATCTGACAAAGTCATTCCCTTTGTCTTGTTGCTTTCCTTGTTGATTATTTTGGGATTTGGCAGGAGAAAATGTTCTTTGTGATGTGTGTTTGGTCGGGGGATGCAGAGTAAAGAATCAGGGAGGGAAAGAGGGCAGTGGAGAGATTGCAGGAGAGGGGTGGAAGATATCCCTATTATTTTGAACTGTAATTATGGTGACAAAATATCTTGTGTGTATTGTGGGAGGACATCATCCTTGTTCATAGCTGGATTACTGCACTGGGCAGAGCAATTTGCAACAAGTTTTAGATGTTCAGAAGCTTTAATGATGGAATGCCAACCGATAAGGGTCATTGTCTCTGATCTTATAGGTACCCACATTATTTGAAAAATTCCTTTCCTTCTTTTTAAAAATATAATTTTAATTCAAATGTCAATTATAATGTGGAGATGTTGCTAACATCCAATCCTTTGTTTCTAGTAATATTTTGCTTCTATGTCTGTTGTCTCCTTTGAAACTCACAATATTCCATGGGGCAGGTAGTGTTCTCCCCATGTTATGGATAAATAATCTGTGGAGTAATTTGTCAAAGGTCACCCAGCTAGTGAGAAATAGAGCCAGGCTCATCACTCCCAGCCAGTGCTGTGCTTGCTCTTGCAGATCTCCATGACAGCAGTTGGTACTGGTAGCCACAGGCCACAGTTATGTCAGTAGATTGCAGAAGCTGGTTCCTTTGTAGGGTGTCCTTGAAGCTTGAGCATAAGGGGTGAAGGTGGGCAAAGAGTGGTGCAAGTCTCCATTCTACTTAAAGCAGGGGAACTTGATTAATCACATTTCGCACTTCAGCTGCTTTTTGGCAAGCATTTATTGTGGATCTCAACTGCTAGACTGACAACTACAGGCAGCTAGAGAGAAATCACACAGAGGAGAAAAGAATTTTCCTTTCCTTCTTTAAAATTTGTAGGAGGAGGAAAGCCCACAAGGAAATAGTTTCTAAAAATACATCAATAAGTATGGTCCTTGAGAAAACAAATGTTATATTTACCTGCAGTTCTCCAGAACCTCAATTAATCAACAGTGTGGCTGAGTACCTCTGGGCTCAGCTGAGTGCCTGCCGTGTGCCAAGCACTGTGTGCATACTGAGGATGAAGCAGTTAATGCGTCCGACAAGCTCTGCCCTCGCATTGCTTGGAGTCTGGTAGGGGAGCCAGATGAGTCAATGAGATGAGTCTCCACTAAGGAAAGGACAGCTTGTTATGGGCACATGTGCAGGGTGTCTCCCCAGTGAGGAGGTCAAGGAGGGGTCAGGCAGTATATACCCCATTTATTTGGGAAGAGCCATGGGCCAGGCACCTAAGGTTTTTCTGAGATTTATCATATTGCATCTGTGTGCTGATGTCTTCACAACCAGACTTCAAGCTGCTTAGGTCAGGGGCTGTGTGAGCCAATCCATGGTCCACAGTGGGCTCAATAAATATAGAATGAATGGAGGAAGAGAGAGAAAATATGATATTTTCTCCACAATTAACTTACAATCTACACAAATGCAAATAGGAAAACCATGTGCAGCTGGAAAGCACTAAGTGTTCATGGAATAAGCTTTCAGATTTCTAGGAAGATGGTGATCTTTTGTGTAACATGGCCGTGAATGTGGCATAAAAGAGGAGAGAGTTTACTTGACCAGTGAATAATAGTTAGGATTTGCATCACTTACAATGATAGGTAAGTAATAACAGTATTAATAATGATGAATGATTGAACATATACTGTGTGCAGAGCACGTTATACACATTCTTTATTCACCTCTCCCAACACTTTTATGTCACAGGTGTTATTATCCTAGTTTATAGGTGAGGAAACTAAGGCTCAGGGAGGTCAATTCTCTTTCCCTCGGTCAACCTTCTTGTGAATGGTGAAGGCAGAATGCAAACCCAGATCTCTGACCCCCAATCTCATTGTCTTTCCACCAGTCTGTGCTGCCACCCTAGTCACTGACAGCAATGAACAGGGCACTGGTGCAGGGACCTGGGAGCTGAATGCTGCAGAAAGAGCAGCCACAACCCCTTGCTGCCAAATAGTGGGCAGAAAGAAAGATGTGCTGATCAGAAAGGGGCTGAGCACCTGTTCTGCGTCTTCTGGCTTGTCAGCCCCTCAGACTCCTTTTTGCCGTAGGCTAGTGCTTGATGACCACCTCTGACTGTTTACCATGTGTCAAAAGACAGGGATTGCAACATTTTGCAGTAAGGCCAATTTGATGATTTTTTTTTTTTTTTTTTTTTTTTTGGTGCTTGATGACCACCTCTGACTATTTACTATGCGTCAAAAGACAGGGATTGCAACATTTTGCAGTAAGGCCAATTTGATGAAATTTTTTTTTTTTGGTGCTTGATGACCACCTCTGACTGTTTACCATGTGTCAAAAGACAGGGATTGCAACATTTTGCAGTAAGGCCAATTTGATGAAAATTTTTTAACATCCAGATCTCAATCCTGTAGTCTTCAATTTAGAAAAGTCACTGAGATGCAGACTTGATTTTTTACTTGGAGGACTCCACCAGGGATTTCTGGATTATATGACTCAGTTTGTTTAGACAGAAGATGCTACAGCCCATGATAGTGGTCAGCTTGTTGGCATCAAAAACTGCCCCCTTCTCCTGGACAGCCCCTCTTTGAATTGATACTACTTAGAAAGGAGACTAACTAGACAGCAAGGATGATTTATGAAAGTCATCTCCACTGCCAATGAAACCAGTCAAGCTGCATGGGCAGCTGCCATTAGGTCAGAAGAAAAACTTCCATTTTTGAAATTGTATAGCATAGAAAGTCCCTGGGATCAAAAGGAGACAAGCATGGGTATGGATCTTGGCTGCACTACTTAATAGTCAGCAAGGTACTTAAGTCCTGGGCCCATTTCTTCTTCTGAGAATGGAAACGATGCAAATTAAATGGCATAAATGAAGGTAAAGATTCTTCCCTTTCAGAACCTTTGTTTCTGCCTAGTGTTCACTCCAGGGCCACAGATGGCCTGCTAGTTGATGTTAATGCCATTCTTTAACTACTCTTTGTGTGTGTTGTTTGTTCATTAATGTGGATGAATTGTTCAACAGTTCCACCAGGGACTTTGGTAGGTGTTGGATGAGTGTGTAAAGGAGGGAGAAGGTGTTATATGCAAAGCTGGTAACAGAGAATAGGGACAGCCCAATGCTTTGTATAAGAAGAGCTTGATAAAGGTTTGTTTGTAGAACTAAATATCAAGAAGAAAATCTTCCAATGAGGATACTGCAGAATGAGAAGCTGTTAGGGCCAACTCTGTAAATTCTCACCTGACAGTGATTTTGCAGACTGACAAAATGTTTCCATTTTCACTTTTCCCCATTGTGACCCTCTTCGCACGCATGGGAGAGAATAATTTCAGCTCTCATCAGCTAGAGGTCTGGCTCTGAATTATAGCTACGTGGTGATAAAAACCCACCATCACTGCAAGAAAGCTTGGCAAGGAGAGAGGTCTTGGTAGGAAGAACAAAAAGAACGGAAGGCTTTAAAACAAAATCTAATATGTGAAAAATCACCAGTGAGTTCTGCAGAGCTGCAAGTGCCCTGCTTGCAGAGCCAACCCTGGTCAGAGGATGATCCTTTGTTCCTCCTTTGCAGAAGGAGATGGGAAACAGAACTGGTCTGGGCAGGAATGGGGGTGGCTGAGCCAGAGCAGGGGTGGGCATAGGGTGTCCCTCTTCCTGATCACATAAATGAGGGCTGGGCCCCCTTCTTAAAGATCCTGGGTTTGGTGTGAGGAAGTTAGAATGCACCCATTGGGGAAACGACAGTAAACTCTAAGAAGTCCCTATGAAGCCTGGCCCAAATGTTCAAATTAACAGAGAACATACTAACAGCAGCCCTGCAGTGAAAACACAAAGTGATCGGGGCTGTTGGGAACTACCCATCCGGCCCTGTCTTGCAAGCAGAGAGGCGGGGCACAGGCAGAAGCCACAGGTTCTCCCCTGGCTGTCATTTTGATTCCATCCCTCCTGGGAAGCTCAGGTGTTTAATTATATTGAGCTGTGCTCACATGCAGGCGCTGGCAGCCTTGGATGGAATCCAGCACCTTAACAAGTGGAAGGGAAGCAGGATTTCTGAGCAAAAGCCTTTCTGAACACATTGTTGAATGTATGACTTAAGCCTTTCATCTTTGCTTCTCTTTCCCTCTCCCCTCCACAAATATTTATCAAAACCCTACTATGTGTCAGCCACTTAGAAATGATGTGAGAACAGATGGATAATTAGCCATTCATTTTCTAGGTAATTAACCAGCACTCCAGTGATGACACTCACAGAGATTAAGATTAAGAAGAACCTCGCACTCATTTCCTCCATTGTACTAAGAACTGTGTCTCTACCATCCTCTGCCTTTGTGATGGGTTTTTTATTGCACCAAATTCTATGACTCGACATTTATCCAAATGCGTCTCCCCATTTTCCTTGGCTACACCAGTGTGGAAACAGACATGAAAAAGAGTCACAGTAGCAGGAACAAAACAGTTTCTTTTTCTGTTGCTGACCAGAAAGATCATTAGAACCCAACTTATGGCTTAAGGGGTAAAAGTAATGTCTCATGGCAACTCTGGGTGACCATAGCTGCTTGTTCTGGTAGCATCTGCTCTCCTTCCCTGGCCACTACTGACACATACCACATCATTTCTCAATTGCTATGTGAACCCCCACCCCCACTGGGATGGATCTTTTTTTCCATCAAAGTGCTGATGTTACTTCTTCTGTGTCACCCACAGACACGTGCAGAAGCTCTGTAGTTTGCTCCAATGTGGGAGAAATGCTCTCCTCCACCTGTGCTCAGCCCTGGCACTAGGACAGAACAGGATCACATCATACTGCCAATAATAGAATGCTTTTTCCATTCAGCTTGCTTTTTTTTTTTTTCTTCCCAGTCCTTTTTCATAGATCCTGATTTGAGCTTGGGCCAGAAGACACTGGGTGGGGCTGCATTCTCCCTTTCCTTCTCCTCATGCAGAATCTCACCCTATACCAATTTTCCTAGACAAAGCTTGTTCTTGGCAAGCATCTACATATGGAGAAATCACATTTCTACCATCTTTTGCTTTGGCAATTGGCTTTTTGGACCAAACTTCATGCTTCCCAGTAGAGTGAGTCCTTCCCCACTGGGTACAATTTCTTGGCACTTAAGAAGAGCCATTGTACCCTGACTACTTGGAGATATAACCCTGGAAGTGGTCCTGAGTTCCCATTTACCACCCTTATCTGAGTGGTTCCTGGGACCTCTCATATAAATAAGTTTCAGCCTTTTTGCATCCATGTGATTGGATATAGCTTTAACCAAGTTACAATTTTAAATTTATGGTTGATTATCTGTCAGATACATAATTTGCAAGAAAGTGAAAGTGCCTTTTCACTTTCTTGATGGTGTCCTTTGATGCAGAAGTTTAACATTTTGATGAATTCTGATTTTTCTATTTTTTTCTCTTTTGTTGCTTGTGCTTTTGGTGTCATTTTAAAGGATCTTGGTATTTAATCTATCCACTTGGTTATTACCTCCCTAGCCTCCAGCTATCCATGAATTTGATCAGCATGGCATCAGTGTGAGAGTCTTCTGGCCCATATAATTACTTCTTCACATTGTATCATGTAAAAGCAGTACCTGCTCTAGAGCCACTCTTCTTCTCCCGCTCACTTCAGAAACTTGCAGGAGCAGCTTCTCAAATCTATCAGTGAGAGAATCCGAGTGAATGTGAGAGAAAGCACTGAATTATCAGTGACACATGTAGCTCATAAACCCCTGACTTTATTATGGACAGGCCATTTGGACATACTGTTTTTAAAATTTCACCCACTGGATGTCTCATTCCTGTGTGGTCAAGAAGGCATATGAAATAGTTATGGAAATCAGTTTTTCTGGGATACTGCTGAAAGCTGGAACCAAGACGGTCACTGTGTGGAATGACAATAAGCACTTCTCTCCAGTACTTGATCCTGAGAGTTAGAGGATATTAGCTGAGTCTGGGAGGAGTCATGTGGTGTTGAACTGTGATATCTGCCCCGGCAGCATCTTGCCATCCCCTCCCCGGCACTGTGTCTGCCACCATTCCCTGGCAGCCAGACATGGCTGCTGCTTGCTCCATATGAAATTACTGACCCTCTTTTCACAGTCATCTGGGCCCCAGAGACCTGGCTGTTTCTTATCCCCAGGCTTATAAGCTGAGCACGAGGCTTGAGGCAGGGAGAAGACTCACATGAGGTCACATGCTGACCTTTCTACAGCCAGCCCTGCTGAAAATAGAACCCATGACTTTTACTTCTGGGAGTTCAGACCTGACAGCATGTGTCACACCCCTTGTCCCCTCCATTAGCTGCTCCCTTGAGATCCTGAAACCAAGCCAGAAGAGGAAGTAGGAGTATGTAGGTGAGGTTTGGTTTGAGAGGAGTGAGGGCTTTACGCTGGACTAAGTGGATTTGATTTAGGAAGAATGAAAATATTCTAGTTCTCTATATTGATATACTGCTTTGAGCAAACAGTGTTTTACATACATTATGCCACTTAATCATCATAGTAACACAGTTGAAGAAGTGAGGCACAGAAAAGTGGATCAATTTTCCAGACATGACACAGTTACTGACAGGAAGAAACAGAGCTTACATTTCAGTCTTCTGAAGTGCTCCCTCAGCACCCTACAGCTGCCCTTTTGTGAACCCCACTGGGAACACCAAGAGGGTAGGCCAGTTTTACGATTTTTTTTCCCCTGAGATGAAAGACATGATGCTCACAAAGAACGCTTTTGCTCTAAGCTGTCAATGTGAGCGATTTATTGTTGGCAATAGTCTCAGTTCACTGGACTCAGGGCTACATGTCAGGAACTGAAGGGTGACAGACTTACTCTCTGGAACCAATGCTTGACTTGGGAAGGTGACTATATTGACTATTTGGATCCTGACTAAGGGAGGAGATTTAACCCCAAGTCCCTGGTACTTGACAGTACCAGGATGCCTTGATCTTATGTTTGGAGCAGTCAGGATAATGACAATGTTGATGATAGTAAGAGCTAAAATTTATTAGACACTTACTATGGGCTACTCTTAACTCATATTGACTAATTTAATCCTGATAACCCTGTGAGATGGGACTATTATTCGCATTTTACAGGTAAGAAAACAGGCACAGAAAGGTGATAAGTCATTTGCCTAAAATCAGCTAGGAAGTGGAGGAACTGGGAGATTCATAAATTGCAACTGCAGGTACCAACTTTGTGTGTATCGAAGACCTGTCCTATGTCCAGATTCCTACAGTCACCTTTCAGGGATGTCTCTTCTTCCTCTCGTGCTGCTACTTTGCCTCTGCTTCTGTCTCCTTAAGGAGCTGATGGTGTGGGGAGTCATGAGGGAGGTCAAGACGGTAAAACTTCTGATGAACATAGGTGGTGGAGGTGGTCTCTTGTTCTCCCCCTCACATCCCCTTAGTTACTCACTCTCTATGTGGCTTTGAAAAGTTCCCAAAGCTAGGTGTTCTTTTCTGAACTTCAGTATCCTCATCTGTAAAATGGAGGAGGTAATGGCTTTATTTCATTGGCAGAGTGATTGACAGGCTTAGATATAATGTCTGTGGAATTCCTGGCATGGTGCCTGGCAGATAGCAAGTGCTGAATAAATAACTGCTGGAGTTATTGCTTTTATTATTACTCCTTTCCTCTTCCTTTCTATTCCTACCCTAGACAGAGATGTGGGTGTTGCCTAGTGAACATTGTCTAGAAGTTGTCTAACCCCAGTCCCACTTCCCAAATTGGTTCAGAGAGCCATGAAGTGCAAGAAGGTGGCCAGTCTCCATGCAGCCTGGGCTCCAGAGCCTGCCCCTTTCATTATGAAATGGCAGGCTTTATTCATTTATTTGTACCACTGGCCTTTGGAATAAATTAAATAATACTACCTCACAAAGAATTTCTTCGCACCTTCCACTGAGTGTATTAACTCTCCTCTCCAACTGCTAGTCCACCAGAGATGGAGCCCTGGAGTGGTAGGGGTGGGGAAGCATGGGGGAAGGCTCTTGGGGTCAGTGGGGACAGAGCCCAAGAAGGATGTTCTTCTACATGGTGTGGAGGCTTCTGATATGCTCACCACTTTGCAGATTCACTCAGCTGCTGCTTTCTTCTTTTAATCAGGCTTTTTGCAAAGCAGTTATCTCATCCTTTAAATATCCTCCAGTTGAATGTTCTCACACTCATAACTTAATGACCTTAATTATGCTTATTAGTGAGAAAAGTACTTGGCATTATATTGCACTGCCTGCTGACATTCCACCGTTCCTTAGAGGCTTATAAGTATGTTTCCTGGTCAGGTACATGAAGAGATTGCGGAACAGGATAACTACTAAGATACAATAGCCCTTTCTATGCCCACTGCAGCTCACTGTTCTCCAAGATTAGGTGTCCTTGGCTTGGCTATGCTCTCTCTTAGGGGTGAGGATGGGAAAGCAGAGAACGAGCATCTGGAGTGGGGCCAATTCTGTTTGTGTCCCCAAGGAGCAATTTTGCTTTTCTATGCCTCTGTTTTACCACCTGAATATGGGTAAAGTAACCTTCATCTCTCCCTTCCTGAGAGGCAGAGAATTGGTAGTAAATTTGAGATCTGCTCTGCGGTATTGGTCCAGGACTTTCCAGAGAGGACTTTAGTGGAGAAAACATTGAGAGGTGACTTGAGGTGTCAACCCTTATTCCAATGGGAAAGTGAACAGGATCTTAATCTTTTGATTATGATATTTCATTTTTTCTGTTTATTATGAATGCCTGCTTTATACCAGGTACATCATAGGTATTTCTTGGCAGCAAATAGACAATTTTTTACCCTGAGCCTATATATCCATGAAAAAATTTTGCTATTTGTTGATATAATGAAATACATACTATATTCACCATCCATGCTTACAGTGAGTGGTAGGAATACTTTTAATGACATTAAGAGGCCATGAGCCCTTCCCAAGTCCTGCCAGAGAGGTTGCTAATTTACTGCCTGTCTTTGACAAGTATATTTTATCCATTCATTTAAAAAAATTTAGGGCTGATAGATGCTGAGATAAATAAAACAAAACTTCCAGAGGCAGCAGTCTAAGAGGGGACAGACAAGTACATAGATAATTTGATACAGCATGAGAAATTCTGTGGTTGTAGTTAAGTATAGACTTCCAAAGGAAGAAGTGGGTAGAAGTAACCTAAACTAGTCTTTGGAGTCAAGGAACAATGGACATTTACTGTGACCTAAGTTAGCCAGATGAAAAAAAAAATGAGAGATGGCAGGGCATGGAGGCAGACCAGAGGACCCAGTGCATTTGAGGAGAATGAAATGCGTTCACATAGCTGAAATGTAGGGGAAGAGAGCAACTAGCTACAATCAAAAGCAGAAAGTAGGGGCTACTTTTGAAGGGATGTATGTGCTAAAAAGCTTATACTTTCTCCTGAAGGCAGGAGGAGGTATCCAGGACTTTAAACAAGGAATATTACTTTAGAGATTGGATTGAAGAGGAGCAAGACGAAAGGCAGACATGACAGGAAGTTTTTATATTATTTTAGTGGAGAAACGATGATTGTCTGAGCAAAGGCAGTGGTAGTGGGAATGGAGAGAACTGGAGGGATTCCAGAAATCTTAAGAAAGTAGATGGATAGCTCTTGGCAGTGTCACCGACTGGGGACAGAGTGTACCGCTGTACTATGGAGGGCCCACTTCACCAGGGGCTTCCTTCTCAGCAGGGCAGGTAGATAATGGCATTTTAGCAATGCCTGAAACCACCACTTTCAGCCATATGGCGGGTCTGTGGGTGGCTGGGCAGCAACAGTGGGAAACAGACGGGCTGCGCGGCAGCAGTGATGAATGGGCACATCTCCCGAAGCCAAGACTTCCCTTTTAGCCTCAAAACAGAGCCATCTTCCTCCCACCACCATGTGCACACAGGTGTGAGGGCCCAGGGGTCACCAGATGGTGTTTTTGGCCACATCTGCTCATGCAGATAGAGACCGTGGTCAGCAGCAGAGCAGCACTTAATTTGTTCTCTTTTTCCTGCAGTGTCCTTTGCTTGAGACCCTCTGGGCTAAAATGGAAAAAATGCTGTGTCTTGATGGAATTATTTTACTAAAGGAACAATTGGTCAGATCCTGAGAATCACTCCTCAGCTATTGGCACATGTTGGTTTTGTCTGCTCTGCAGAGTTGGGAACCACCTGCTCCTGGCGAGAGGGTTGCGGGTGGGGGCGGGTGCCCTCTCCTCTTCCCGTCCCTCATTGGTTCACTTACTGGCATTTGATGTTTCCTTGGAGTCTGTTCATCCTGGTCTTCCTGGGGCCCCTCCACTCTTCTGAGCTGCCCACATGTAGCCCAGCATCCTTAGTGAGGCCAGCTTTTAGCATTGCCTGTGAGATGTGGTATTTGGAAAAGGGAAGGCTCCCCTGTGTCCTCTGCATGCCTGAGGTTTGGAGGCCCAAGTGCTTAGATATTCATTCTCCTGAAATTCCTATGCATTTTTTTTTCTTACTTGGGGCTATAGGACTTTGCTGCAGGGCCACAGGCTGCTTGATCCAGGGTAAACCCACCTGTGTATTATTTCTCACCACCTTCTCTCCATCGTCCTCCTCCTCATGTGGCCTCTTTTTTTTCCTACCTGGGAATCACCACACTTAACCTGCTCTGATCCCCAAGCATGGCCATCTCACTTTCTGCCTTTTCATCTCCCTTTCCCCACTCTGTCTCTCACTTTCCTCTTCCTGTACAAGTCCAGGACTTTGATTCTGAGCTGCAGAATTATTTTCCAGAAGCTCAAGGGGTTTTGAAGGAGAGATTTTCCCACTTCCCTCAGCCAGATTTTGGGCCTCAGAGGTAAAGGCAGGTTCCAGGGTGGCTGGCTGTGTGCTCAGAGACTGCTGCTGGGCCTCGAAGCCTCTCACTTGGGAAAGGAGAGCAGTGTTAAAATCTTTGACTCTGAAACCAGGCTGTCACTGGAGCCCCTTATCCCTGTTAGTTGTAGAGGAAATTGCATCAGGGGAGAGGAGCCCCTCCCTTCTGGATCTGCTGTATCCCCTTCTGGATCTGCTGTATCCAATTCAGGGGCTGCTGTTGACACGGATGAAAGTACACAGTGGGTACAATTTTTCTAAAACTCTTCATTTACCTCATTCCTGCCCCCATCCTACTTCCAACCTCATTACCCCGAACTGGGAGCTTCCTTAAATTCACTAGAAATAGAAATGGTTAGGTCTATTTTGCGACTATCTCTTGGAGCCTAGGACTAAGGGGAGAAGAGTCAATGGAATGAGGCATATCTGTCTACCTGCCCCTGCTAAACTCAACAACCATGGTGAGATAAATGCCCTTCCAGCATTTCAGGGCTGAGGAACCCACAGAGGGAGGGATTAATTCGATTTATTAATTCTGGCATCAGCCCCTATTCTGCAGGCTGCTGACGCCCAGCTGCTGTGAGCCAGTCAGGAGCAGAAGTCTCTGGCCTAACTGTGAACTCTTAACAGATGGTGGATACAGCAGCTCCTGAAGGCCTTGTTTGGTTCCCTGGTTCCTCCAACCACAAACATTCTGCTCTTTCATTTTTCTCTTCATTTCTTTTTTCCAAGTCCTTGTGCTTTTTTTTTTTTTTTGGAGTTGGTTCTACCCTAGTGTATAGTAAGTCAAATTAGTGGCCCTTCTCTCCGTGAGTTAGGAGTGGAGGGAGAGCACCCAGGCCCTTTGAGGACTTTGCCAGCCTCACTGGTACCCTTAGCAAAGGGCAATATAAAACCTATCGAGTAGTAACCCTATGGCATGCTCCTTTTAACTGTTTTTATTAGTATTATAGTACCCTTTTGTCTTTACCTGGCAGCTTTCCTTCTGAGCCTCTAAGCATTCCTCAGGTTTTAAAATTTACACAGGGAGCTATGTTGACTGTGCTTTATTTATTCATTGATCATATATTTATTTGGTGTCCTGCATTCTTGGCACTGTGTCAGGCTGTGGGGCTCCAGAGATGAATTGTTCTCAGAGCTTGCCCTCAAGGAGTTTATAATCTGATGGTCTAACAAATTAGTCTAAATCAAAGTGGGTGTGATAAATGCTGCAAAAAAGTCTCTGGATAAAGGGCTATAGGAGTTTGGAGAATGAGAAATGACTTTCAGGAAGACATGTCTTCTATAGTTTTAGGAGCAGACCTCGGAAAATACTATGTTAATGGTAACATGCTCCTCAAAGGCTTATTATTATTATCACTGGTAAAGCAGGGATTGATTTGTGGGTCATGTAGCATTTGATGTGCATCTTAAAGAAGCCTCTATATAATTTGGATATGGGGATGAGCATTTATCTGTCCATCTGGCCATTGGAGATACCCTACTTAAGTAGCCAGAAGGGGAGTCAGGGGTCAAACCTGTGTGGGATTGTTGATCACTTAGTGGGCTTAGAACACATATTTAAACAAAACAACTAGCAAGTATGGATAGCAAGGAAGGAATGTCAGTATGCAGGATGAGTGGGTCCAGAAAAGCTGGGCTGGAATGATACAAGGAATGAAGCTGTGCAGAAGAGCCAGGAAAAGGTATTTTGAAAGTGAGGTGTGGTTTTCAGAGGTCAAGGATTCCAAGCTATAGGAGATGCTGTCCCTACCCCAAGAAGCTCAGTATCCAAGTGATTATTAGATCCTGTTACATAAAACAGATAAATGGAATATAAGACACTGTGTGAAACTATTCTTCTCTTTCTCAAGATAAACAGGCTTGTCTTGAACTGCTAAAGCAGCTCTTCCTCCTAACTTTCTTAACTTTCTTAGTAGCGGCACTGACTTCCCAGCTACCATGCCCCATCTCCAGCCCCTGGACCTTTTCCCTTTTTTTCTGCATCATTTTCTGCCTGAAAAGTCAGCATCCACAAGACCCTTGGTGTCTTTCACTTCTTCGGGTTCCCATTATTATACCCCTAATCTTGGTCTGCATCACTCCTCAAGGGAACAGTGCAGAGCCTCCTGATTTTGACTCTCCACTTCATGTGTTCCTCTCTGCCCACACCATCCCACACATCCCCATCCAACCTGACCACCCAGTGCCATGTGGAGAGTCACTTGGAGGCAGAGTCCTGTGAGGAGGATGTTGTAGTTGCCCAGGTGAGAACTGAGGTGAGCTCTGATGATGGTGGTGGCAGTGCAGATGGAAAGAGGAAAATCCAGGATGGATTTTGGAGGTGGGACCAACAGGACCAGGTGATGAATTGGCTGTGGTAGGGTTGGGGGCAGAGCATTTGCGAGACTAGTATCTTACATAGACCTGGGTTCATGGAGGTGTAGTAGGTGTGGAAGTGGGGGTAGGGGTGCCACTTAGGGGTAGATCATGAGTTTGAGTTTAAATATGTTGAGTTTGAGCTATCCAAGAGATGTAAGTAGAGAGTTGGCTTATGGGGCTGGGGCTAATGAGAGAGGATTGGACAGAGATATAGATATGGAAGCCGTTGGCATGTAGCATCTGTTAGATCCAGATGTTAATTGAATATGTACTATTAGATGCAGCTTTTCTACCAAAGGTCTTGGAGGGAGGGGTGTCTGTGTTTTATTTTTGCTAGGGTAATGTGAGCTGTGTGTGACTATAACACGGTACTAAAGTTGGGCTTCTTTCTGTCTGGCTAGGTTGAGGAGAAGGAGGATGGGAAGAATGGAGAACAAAGCACTATCTGGATTTAAAGAAAAAAGCCTGTCAGTGAGGAGAACCCTATTATTCCTGTAACCGTTGTGTACAAAGATTATTGTGGCTCTTCTGCCACTCTGCAGAAGAGATGGGCTGTGTGAGCAGTGCAGAGGCTCTTCTAGTTCCATCGTGACCTTGGCCCACTGTTTATGCACCAGAATTAGTAAGGTGGCTAATTGCACTGAATCTGCATCAGCACTACCACTGGTCTAGTTATTATCCCTGCCTCTGCCCAGAGTTCTGTTCCAGAAAGTCTCTAAACAAGCTAACCATACCCAAGTGCTTCACACCTCCCACAGCCTTCCCTAGCCCACCATGCCTCACAAAACATGTTTGTCCTTTCAAATGAAACAGTAATCTTGGCTTATCTAGATTCAAAAGTTCAAAGATGTATGTAGCTGAAAAATAAAGAAACCAACAAAAAGAACCTGTAAATGCCTTTCTGCTCAGATGAACTGTCTGAACAGCTCCAGCTCAAGTTCTGATAGGAGCACCGGGGATGATTTGTGCCAGATACTCTGTTGCCCTTCCCAGCTCCCTTGGTATGTGAATGGGGATGGCTGTGAGCAAGACTACTTTCCTTCCAGGCATTGCTGTGTTTTTGAACTGCTTTGTATTTGTGTATTTGTTTAAATCTGTCTCTGCCTTTTCACTATTTCTCTCTTCTTAAGCTCCTTAAGTGGAAGAACTGAGTTTACCTTGTTTACCACTGTGTTCTTAGGGCACAGTATAGTACCTAGGAGGCAACAAGCATTTAGGACTAACGAATTATACTCATTTACTACCCTTTTATCCTAAAATTACTTCCCTCACGATGGGTCTTTTCTATTATCTATTATCATGGATTTAGTTTTTTAAAAATCTGACTTTAATATGTACCTTTGTGGTATTGACTTTTGGAGAACTAGATAATGATTAACAGCCTAGGCCTTAGCATTTGACAGACATAGGCTTGAATTCTGTTCTGCTTAGCTAATGGCTGTGAGACCTTGGGCAGGATGTTCAAACTCTCTGAGGCTCATTCTCCTCATCTGCAAAATGGAATATGTTTCTTACCTTAAAGTGTTAAGAAGATCACATGAAGTCACAAATATAAACCACCTAGTAGAATGCCTGGCCCACCAGTTAGTGGAAGTTAAACACAAATACATTTTGAGAGCTTGTCTTTACCATTGTTCTTTTAGATTAGTGGTTCTCATTTTTTTTGGTCTCAAGACTCCTTTATAATCTTAAAACATTATCAGAAATCCCCAAATCCCAAAGAGCTTTTGTTTGTATGAGATAATGATAACATATATATATATATATCTCGTGAGATATATATCTCAATACAAGTTGTTTTAGAAATTAAAACTGAAATTTAAAAATCTATTCATTTAAGAATAAGAGTAATAAAGTTATTGCATGTTGACTATCGGCATATTTTTAGAAATAAGTTTGTGTCAAGAGTGCTGTTCTTTTAGACTTTGAAAATCTTTTTGACCCTACCTTAATGAATGAAGCTGGAATCTCATATCTACCTCTGTATTCAGCCCATTGCAATATTACATACTATGTGGTTTCTGGAAACTCTACTCACTGTACATTTGTGAGAGAATGAGAGTCAATAAGGACAGTAATGTCTTAGTTTTATTAGGGAAATAATTTTGAATTTAAGGACCCCTGAAAGGGTCTCAGGGAATCTCTAGAGTTCCTGGTCACACTTTGGGAACTGGTTTCTAGATACTGGGTTCTATAAAATAGGGTCATAGTCGGATATTTAGGGTTAACCTGAGCAAGTGACTAATGAGACTGATTAAAAACCATTGTGAGCCCAGCCCTGGAAGGCACTGTTAGAATCTGAGTCTGAGCTTCCTTAATTCACTCTGTGCTTCTTCCCCAACACCCAATCAGGTAGACAGCTCTCTTCAGCTTAGCTTCTCTATTTGTTCTGTCTTCACCTGGGTCCAGGCCCTCATTACCCCACACCTGAATGTCAAGCCAGGTTTCTCTTGGGTGTGACAATTTGATACAGGAGAAAGAGCATTTTGGAGTCGCTTAGACCTGGCTACAAATTCTGGATTCATTTACTGTGAGGTGTATCCGTAAAAGGCGGTTGACAGGACCCCCCTGCCCCCTCCAAGGAGTCTTGCGGTTCTAAGTGAGATTATGATGCCACGTGCCTGACACAGGCCTGGCTCACAGTGGGTGCTCAGCAGTGAGTTCTGCTCCTTTCCTAGGCAGTCCCAGCCAGTTCACTCTCTGGACTGTCAGTAAGCCCCATACTTCTGAATCCCTGAGGTGTCTAAAGCCAATATTATACACATTTACCACTCATTTGCAAGTTGTATGTTTCTTATCTTCTGTGCCTTGTTTCTCAAGACTGTAAGCCACCAGAGGGCAAAACCATGCCTGTTAATGTTTCTGTACCTTCCGTAGGGCTGAGGTTTATAAATATTTATTGTTTTGAGTAGAATAATTAACAGGCATATTTTCTGCCCTTGACAGATGCCCAGTGTGGTGGGATGATGTATTCCATTTGTATAAGGCAATATAGTCATACTTAAAAAGTATTATTATAAGCAAGTGACAGTCAGCAGGCAGGTCAGCTCCACAAACAACAGAGATACCTGCCACAAACACTACTGTTTAACAAAGAAGATTTCCAAGTCTTTGTTAATGGTAGACATATTTTGAGTATTTTTCAATATAATGCAATCCATAGGGAAAGAGAAAAGAATGTAGTGCCTTAGAATTGTTTAGAAAGGCACTAGACTAAGCCAGATGTTCCTGGAGGAGGCAGCTGAAAGGTGGTCCTGGCCAGCCACTAAACAACCACTGCAACTTACCCCTCCAGGGGTCTTGCCATCTCAACAGGCTTCCTGGCCCACTCTTCTTAGAGCCCATAGACTTGTGTCTCCTTCCCATCTTGGAGCATCAACTCGCTCTCTTCCTGCTTCTGCCTCTCAGCTTCCTCTGTACCATACCCTTTAAAAGTGCCCCAGATGGCAGGAGACAATGCAAAAGAAGCTGTCCGAAGGTTGGTTTTGCTTTTCACTCTTCTAGTGCTACTATCCCTCTCCCTACATTCCCCAAAGGCAGGTGAGCATGAAAGGCCTGGTATCTCCTTGGAGCAGGGGAGAGAAAACCATACCAAGAGCAATACAAATCCAAATTAAGATCTCGGTAAATTATCCTGTCTTATTTAAAAATCACAGTAGGGCTCTTGTCTGATTTAATATCCAGGGGAGCCTGTAGGAGCTGCTGTGGAACAGAGGGCACGGGTGTCCTCATCACTGTGTCTAGGAGAACACAGTTAATTTCTTTCCCTACCCGTGCAGATGTTTGAGGTGAAGGCAGTCTCTAAAGTAGATCCTATGTAAGCTCCTGTTGGGTTTGTAACAAACCCAGTCAGAGTAGGTACTTATTTTTCTTGGTTTTAGAGATTTTTAAGCCAGACACTCCATTATCTCCATCGCCTACTTAGTTTTATGTTTAGTCCATTCAGCTCCATCTTCTACTCTTAGATAAGAGGATTTCTACTTCTCTTTTCTGGTGAAGGAAGCACAAGTGGCCAACCTTTTTTTCATAATGGTCCTTCACTAACTTGAAGACCAGCTTCTTACCATCCACTACATCCAGACCACTGTGGTTACGTTGCCCTTTGAGTTATCGAGGAGTTAGTGCACATAGTATGGGCTTAGTGAGAGCTCACTACTGATCCCATTGTGAGTGGAGTAAAGCCCCCTGGGCTGTGGAGTGCTCCTTCCAGGAGAAGACCATCCCATTTAGAGGTATGAAGCCAGTCACAGGCAAGGATTTGTCTGCCAAGACCAAAATACACTTGTTTAGAAATGCTGTAGGGATGTGCTATCAGGACGTTCCTATTATAAAGCTGTTTGCTGGAAGACAGAAAAAGATGGCATTTTGTAACTGTACAGCCATACACAACCTCCTCCATGAGGTAATAGGAAGCAAAAGTCTGTTTTTTTTTCTTACTTTTATTTTCTTCACTTGTTCCTTGTTCTTTCCTCCTCCCTCTCTTTTCTTTCTTCAACCTTTTCTTCTTTCTTTGTGTATCAGATTGACATGAATTCTAAAGAAAAGCTAAACTTTCCGCCGAATTGCTAGGCACCAGAAACCCAGAATGTTCTGGAAAGAGCCTCCACTTTTAGTCTGATATTATTGGTGTATATGTAAAATATACTCACTTCTTCAGGGATTTAGCTGAGGGTCTAGGGTCCAACCAGGACTCTGTCTGCTTACTGTTCATATTATTCTCCTCAGCCAGTCTATCTAATGTAGATACAGAAAAAACAAAGGAAGAAAACCCTTCAGTCTCCTTTTTAAAGGCATTCTTTGATGTTATGTCTATCACAACTTTGCTCTGAACTACTTAGATGGTTTTAAGGCTACTGTCTACAGCCTGGTCACTTCTCAGGTTTTTTCTAGGGTTTGTATTTTTGATGGTAGGGGTTTGTCAGTAATATATTTTTTTAAAAGATCCCATACATTGATGACACCAGCTTCATCACTTACCTATGGTTTAGAATGGTTCAGATCAAGGTCTTAGAATTAAGGACTGGGAAAACCAACTCATACTTGACATCTAATCATTGTGGATTTTAGTTCCCTTACATAAAATGGGGGAGTGTGGTCCTATATCAGCTAACATCCAAGAATGGGGAGGATTGAAATTGTTTGCATAAAAACTGAGATTGTTGGTATAAAACCTCCTACATGTTTAGTTCTTATTAAGTTTCTTCTCACATACCCTACTCTGATAAGCAATACCAGTAACAATTGTTGACATCCTAAATTACTCAGAATCTCTCGTGGTTGTCTGCAATATTACTGTAGGATTGCTTATCTGATGATCTGTCTATGTTAATCTCAGCTGCAGTATGGTTTAGGATGTGTCTATGTAAATGCATGTGCCTGAATGTGATATGGCTTTGTTGGAAAAGCAAAAGCAGAGAGACAGTCCTGCCAATCTAGGTCTATCTTTTTGGTAGCCACGTCCAAGAGTATTTTTTTTTTTTTTTAGTTTGAGAAATATCTCTTGTCTGAAACTATATTCCGTCTTCTGTTCTCAACTTTTATCCCTTTCCTATGTTTCCTGATGTCTCTGTCTGTAGACCCCTGTTGGTAATGGGTATGTGTGGGAAGATAATTATGGGTCAGAGAGGCCTTCTATTGCAAAGGGGAGACATGGTACTTCATCTCTCATCCTCCTCCTCCACCTAAACACCATTTTAGCTTTTGCTGCCTTGTTAGGAATGTATTAGAGGATTCCATGTTTTATAAAGGGATAAACCAGAGGAGAGGGCCAAGATCCTGAGATTCTGTAAATATCCAATGGACCACTCTTGCCATCCCCATTGTAATTGAGGCAGTGGAAAAAGGTAGCCTACATCTATGATATAGAATT
This sequence comes from Pongo pygmaeus, assembly GCF_028885625.2. Classification (NCBI taxonomy): domain Eukaryota; kingdom Metazoa; phylum Chordata; class Mammalia; order Primates; family Hominidae; genus Pongo; species Pongo pygmaeus. The sequence continues at coordinate 38,540,869 of NC_072373.2, forward strand.
AATCTTTGTTAATTGTTATTCCATCTACATTGTGTGCCATACATGTGTGAAGATGTGAAAATGAATAAAGCACAGACCTTACTGTTAAGGAGCTCAGAGTCTAGTAGAAAGAGAGATACATAAATCCAGTGTTAAAAGACACTGTGATTAATTTGTCCAATATATAATCTGTGTTATATAACAAAGACCAGATTTACCCTCTTGCCTGAAAAAAAAAAAGGAAACAAAAGTAAACAGAAAGCTTAACAAAATATATGAAACAATACTTTCAAGATACTGGACATCAAGTAACAAAGGACAATGATCCCTAAGATGCAGGAAATAAATGAAGTTAGCCCTATGATTACCCCAGTTTACTGCCTTGAGAGAATTTCTGCAACCTGGTTGGAGAACTCAGTCAGAATCTGAGGAAATGGAACTGAGGGTGTGGATCTGATGAAGGCAGCTAGATATGACAGAGCAGAGTATTGTCTTGGCCTGTTTTCTGCTACTAAAACAGAATGCCACACAGACTGGATAATTTAAAAAGAAAAGAGTTTATTTAGCTCATGATTCCTCCAGAAAGCTGGGAAGCCCAAGAGCATGGTGCTGGCATCTTGTTAGGGCCTTCATGATGCATCATAATATGGCAGAGGGCATTACATGGTGAGTGGGCAAGAGAGCCAGAGAGAGCTCATTTTTATAATAAAGATACTCCAATAATAATGAACTCATTTTCAAGATACTGACATCAATCCGTTCGTGAGGGCAGAGGGATTATGTTTTCAACACATGCACTTTTGAGGGACATATTCAGACCATAGCAAGTATCAAATAGGAGAGGGCTGCACAAAGAGAAAACTAGGAAGATACTGCAGAGAATCTTCCTCAAGCCTTCAATAGATAACTAATCAACACTTGTGAATGAAGAAACTTCCCAAAGCTAGGAGAAGAATGACCCAAAAGGATTATTAAAAAACAGTGACCGGTGCTTGCACAAGGTTGGGAAGAAGTTCAGTTCCCACCAGGCCAGCTGTATTGACGGGACATTGGATTGAGTAATAGAAGGGTCTTTCCTTGGCAGTGGGAAATAATTATCCCTAGACTAAATAATGCTCTTGGTCCACTTAACAAATCTTAAAGGTAAGACTCAAAGGATCAAGTTGTTTCCAAATAATTTAACTGTGTTCCAGAATAAAGCTCAAAAATACGTGTAGGAATACAAAAATATCCAGTACCCCAAAAGTCCTATTCACAATGTCTGACATTCAATAAAAATGACCAATTAAGCAAAGAAAGAAGAACATACAGTGCATGATGAGGAGAAAAATCAGTCAGCCAAAATTGACTCAACTGTTACAGGTTTTTAGAATTAGCAGGCAAAGACATTAGTTATTATAACTATATTCCATATGTTTCAATATTTAAGTAGAGACATGGTAAATTTTTTGTTCAAATGAAGCTTCTAGAGATGAAAAACATTGTCCAAGATAAAAAATGCATTAGGTAGGATTAATGGCAGAATTGACACTAGACATCACAGAAGGGAAGATTAATACACTTGAAGACACAGCAATATGCACTATCTAAATAAAATACCTAGAGAGAAAAGAATTTAAGAAAAATGAAAGAGGCTTCAATGAGCTATGACACAACTTTACAGGGCAAATATACATATAATTGGAGTCTGCAAAGGACGAGAGAGGGAAATCTTTCTGAGCCTACTCTGGCTTGCGAGGCTGCTTTTATAATTTAAAAAATAAAAAGGAAAGGATGAGAGAGAAAGAGAGAAAGTAGAAGCAATATTTGAAGAAATAATGGCTGAAAAATCTTCAAACTTGATGAAAAACAGGAATTCACAAATCCAAGGGCCCAGCAAACCCCAAGCACAAGAAACATGAAAACACACAAAAAACCTATGGCAAGGTACATCATAAAAATTTCAAAATCAGTGATAAAAAGAAAATCTTAAAAGCAAACATAGGAAAAAATATATGCTACATAACAAGGAACAAAGGCATCAGATTTCTTGTCAGAAAGAATGCTAGAAAGAATGCAAGTAGAAAACAATAGAGCACCATCTTTAAAGTACTGAAAGAAAACTATTAACCTAGAATTCTATACTCAGCAAAAATCTTTCAAAACCAAAATTTAAATGAAGATATCTTAGACATGTAAAATCTGAAAAAAGTTTATCAATACACCAGCACTATAAAAAATGTAAACAGATGTCTTTCAGACAAACCAAAAATGATACTGAATGAAAATATGAATCTCTATAAAGGAATGAAGAACACTAGCCTTTCTGCCTGAACTTTCTTCTCTTCTTTTGCTAACTCCTGCCAGTCCTTAATGACTCAGTTCAGATGACTACCACTTTTCCTCCAACCCCTTAGAATGGAATCAGTATCCCTCCCAAGGCTCTCTGTGATTACCTCCTACGTTGCATTTATCATGATAATATAATTGTCCACTTGTATAACTCTTCTAGGAATTTATGAGCTTCAGGGCAGGGACTATATATACTGATAATTGGCACATAGTCAATCATCAACAAATGCTTATTGAGTGGATCAGTATTCTGAATTAAGGCATGGCAGTGGCAATAAGACAGAAAGGGCTTTGTCTGGGAACACTTCTGAGGCAAGACAAATTAAGACTTGTCAAAGGTGTTTGGGGATAGTAGATTCCACTGTATTATTGTCCAAACTTTAGTTTTTTGGGGTCCATTTTTGCCATTTTTGGGTCCATATTTTTGGGTCCATTTTTACCAAAGTTCAACCTGTATTACTTTTTAACTCAGTATTACTTCTTAAATGAACTCATACATTTTTACATAGATAAATGTGTTTTTTTTTTAAATATGGTGTGACCCATGCTGGGATGGAGGCATGTGTGGGGGAGCTGTCAGTGAGGGTGGTAACTGTCTGCCTCTGAGAGACAAGGAAGGCTTTGCTGTTGCTTGCATAAATGAGTGACTGAAAGAAGGAATGAGGTGCAATTTTAATAGTTCTAAAAGGAGAAACTGGCATTTCTTCAGGCAGAAAATGGGGAAAGACTAAACCTGGAAGAAGGTACTGATAGGCAAAAGCAATGAGGCTGTTTTAGAAATGAGTTTCAGGCATCCAGGGAATGGTGTGACTGTGGGACAGGATATAAGGGTTTTATTTTTTTTTAATATATGTATACTTTAAGTTCTGGGATACATGTGCAGAATGTGCAGGTTTGTTACCTAGGTATACACGTGCCATTGTGGTTTGATGTACCCATCAACCCGTGATCTACATTAGGTATTTCTTCTAATGCTATCCCTCCCTTAGACCCCTGACCCCCTGACAGGCCCCAGTGTGTGATGTTCCTCTCCCTGTGTCCATGTGTTCCCATTGTTTAACTCCCACTTATGAGTGAGAACATGTTGTGTTTGGTTTTCTGTTCTTGTGTTAGTTTGCTGAGAATGATGGTTTCCAGCTTCATCCCTGTCCCTGCAAAGGACATTAACTGATCCTTTTTTATGGCTGCATAGTATCCACGGTGAATATGTGCCACATTTTCTTTATCCAGTCTATCACTGATAGGCATTTGGGTTGGTTTCAAGTCTTTGCTATTGTGAATAGTGCTGCAATAAACATACATGTGCATAAGTATTTATAGTAGAATGATTTATAATCCTTGGGGTATATACCCAGTAATAGGATTGCTGGGTCAAATGGTATTTTTGGTTCTAGATCCTTGAAGAATCACCACATTGTTTTCCACAATAGTTGAACTAATTTACACTCCCACCAACAGTGTAAAAGCATTCCTATTCTCCACATCCTCTCCAGCATCTGTTGTTTCCTGACTTTTTTTTTTAATAGTACTTTAAGTTCTAGGGTACATGTGCACAATGTGCAGTTTTGTTACATATGTATACATGTGCCATGTTGGTGTGCTGTACCCATTAACTCATCATTTACATAAGGTATTTCTCCTAATGCTATCCCTCCCCCTTATCCCCACCCCATGACAGGCCCCAGTGTGTGATGTTCCTCACCCTGTGTCCAAGTGTTCTCATTGTTCAGTTCCCACCTATGAGTGAGAACATGCGGTATTTGGTTTTCTGTCCTTGCAATAGTTTGCTCAGAATGATGGTTTCCAGCTTCATCCATGTCCCTACAAAGGACATGAACTCATCATTTTTTATGGCTGCATAGTATTCCATGGTGTATATGTGCCACATTTTCTTAATCCAGTCTATCATTGATGGACATTTCGGTTGGTTCCAAGTCTTTGCTTTTGTGAATAGTGCCACAATAAACATACGTGTGCATGTGACTTTATAGCAGCATGATTTATAATCCTTTGGGTATATACCCAGTAATGGGATGGCTGGGTCAAATGGTATTTCTAGTTCTAGATCCTTGAGGAATTGCCACAGTGTCTTCCACAATGGTTGAACTAATTTACACTCCCACCAACAGTGTAAAAGCAGTCCTATTCTCCACATCCTCTCCAGCACCTGTTGTTTCCTGACTTTTTAATGATTGTCATTCTAACTGCTGTGGGATGGTATCTCATTGTGGTTTTGATTTGCATTTCTCTAATGACCACTGATGATGAACTTTTCTTTCATATGTTTGTTGGCTGCATAAATGTCTTCCTTTTATAAGTGTCTGTCATATGCTATACCCACTTTTTGATGGTTTTTTTTTTCTTGTCAATTTGTTTAAGTTCCTTGTAGATCCTGGGTATTATCCCTTTGTCAGATGGATAGATTGCAGAAATTTTCTCCCATTCTGTAGGGTGCCAGTTCACTCTGATGATAGTTTCTTTTGCTGTGCAAAAGCTCTTTAGTTTAATTAGATCCCATTTGTCAATTTTGGCTTTGTTGCCATTGCTTTTGGTGTTTTAGTCATGAAGTGTTAGCCCATGCCTATGTCCTGAATGGTATTGCCTAGGTTTTCTTCTAGGGTTTTTATGGTTTTAGGTCTTACATTTAAGTCTTTAATCCTTCTAGAATTAATTTTTGTATAAAGTGTAAGGAAGGGGTCCAGTTTCATTTTTCTGCATATGGCTAGCCAGTTTTCCCAGCACCATTTATTAAATAGGGAATCCTTTCCCCATTTCTTGTTTTTGTCAGATGTGTCAAAGATCAGATGGTTGTAGATGTTTGGTGTTATTTCCGAGGCCTCTGTTCTGTTCCATTGGTCTATATATCTGTTTTGGTACCAGTACCAAGCTGTTTTGGTTACTGTAGCCTTGTAGTATACTTTGACATCAGGTAGGCTGATGCCTCCAGCTTTGTTCTTTTTGCTGAGGATTGTCTTGGGCATATGGGGTCTTTTTTGGCTCCATATGAAATTTAAAGTAGTTTTTTCTAATTCTGTGAAGAAAGTCAATGGTGGCTTGATGGGGATAACATTGAATCTATCAATTACTTTGGGCAGTATGGCCATTTTCATGATACTGATTCTTCCTATCCATGAGCATGGAATGTTTCCCATTTATTTGTGTCCTCTCTTATTTCCTTGAGCAGTGATTTGTAGTTATCCTTGAAGAGGTCCTTCACATCCCTTGTAAGTTGTATTCCTAGGTATTTTATTCTCTTTGTAGTAATTGTGAATGGGAATTCACTCATGATTTGGCTATTATTGGTGTATAATAATGCTTGTGATTTTTGCACATTGATTTTGTATCCTGAGACTTTGCTGAAGTTGCTTATCAGCTTAAGGAGATTTTGGGCTGAGACAATGGGGTTTTCTAAATATACAATCATGTCATCTGCAAACAGAGACAATTTGACTTCCTCTCTTCCTATTTGAATATGCTTTATTTCTTTCTCTTGCCTGATTGCCCTGGCAAAAACTTCCAACACTATGTTGAATAGGAGTGGTGAGAGAGGGCATCCCTGTCCTGTGCTGGTTTTCAAAGGGAATGCTTCCGGCTTCTGCCCATTCAGTAGGACATTGGCTGTGGGGTGGTCATAAATAGCTCTCATTATTTTGAGATACGTTCCATCAATACCTAGTTTATTGAGAGTTTTTAGCATGAAGGTCTGTTGAATCTTATCGAAGGCCTTTTTTGCATCTATGGAAATAATCATGTGGTTTTTGTCATTGGTTCTGTTTATGAGATGGATTACGCTTACTTATTTGTGTATGTTGAATCAGCCTTGCATCCCAGGGATGAAGCTAACTTGACCGTGGTGGAGAAGCTTTTTGATGTGCTGCTGGATTCAGTTTGCCAGTATTTTACTGAGGATTTTTGCATCGATGTTCATCAGGGATATTGGCCTGAAATTTTCTTTTTTTGTTGTGTCTCTGCCAGGTTTTGGTATCAGGATGATGCTGGCCTCGTAAAATGAGTTAGGGAGGAGTCCCTGTTTTTCTATTAATTGGAATAGTATCAGAAGGAATGGTACCAGCTCCTCTTTGTACTTCTGGTAGAATTCGGCTTTGAATCTGTCTGGTCCTGGGTTTTGTTTTGGTTGTTAGGCTGTTAATTACTGCTTCAATTTCAGAACTTGTTATTGGTCTGTTCAGGGATTCGACTTCTTCCTGGTTTAGTCTTGGGAGGGTGTATGTGTCCAGGAATTTATCCACTTCTAGATTTTCTAGTTTATTTGCATAGAGGTGTTTATAGTATTCTCTGATGGTAGTTTGTATTTCTGTGGGATCAGTGGTGATATCCCCTTTATCATTTTTTATTGTGTCTATTTGGTTCTTCTTTCTTTTCTTCTTTATTAATCTGGCTAGTGGTCTATTCTGTTAATCTTTTCAAAAAACCAGCTCCTGGATTCATTGATTTTTTTGGAGGGTTTTTTGTGTCTCCATCTCCTTCAGTTCTGCTCTCATCTTAGTTATTTCTTGTCTTCTGCTAGCTTTTGAATTTGTTTGCTCTTGCTTCTCTAGTTCTTTTAATTGTGATGTTAGGGTATCAATTTTAGATCTTTCCTGCTTTCTCCTGTGGGCATTTAGTGCTATAAATATCCCTGTAAACACTGCTTTAGCTGTGTGTCAGACATTCTGGTACCTTGTGTCTTTGTTCTCATTGGTTTCAAGGAACTTACTTATTTCTGCCTTAATTTTGTTATTTACCCAGTAGTCATTCAGGAGCAGGTTGTTCAGTTTCCATATTGTTTTGTGGTTTTGAGTGAGTTTCTTAATCCTGAGTTCTAATTTGATTTCTCTGTGGTCTGACAGACTGTTTGTTATGATATCTGTTCTTTTGCATTTGCTGAGGAGTGTTTTACTTCCAATTATGTGGTCAATTTTATAATAAGTGTGATGTGGTGCTGAGAAGAATGTATATTCTGTTGATTTGGGTTGGAGAGTTCTGTAGATGTCTGTTAGGTCTGCTTGGTCCAGAGCTGAGTTCACGTCCTGAATATCCTTGTTAATCTTCTGTCTCATTGATCTAATATTGACAGTGGGGTGTTAAAGTCTCCCACTATTATTGTGTGGAAGTTTGAGTCCCTTTGTAGGTCTCTTAGAACTTGCTTTATGAATCTGCGTGCTCCTGTGTTGAGTGCGTATATATAATTGGGACAGTTAGCTCTTCTTGTTGTGCTGATCCCTTTACCATTATGTAATGGCCTTCTTTGTCTTTTTTGAACTTTGTTGTTTTAAAGTCTGTTTTATCAGAGACTAGCATTGCCACCCCTGCTTTTTTTTTTTTTTTTTTTTGCTTTCCATTTTCTTGGTAAATATTCCTCCATCCCTTTATTTTGAGCCTATGTGCATCTTTGCACATGAGATGGGTATCCTGAATACAGCACACCGATGGGTCTTGACTCTATCCAATTTGCCAGTCTGTGTCTTTTAACTGGGGCATTTAGCCGGTTTACATTTAAGGTTAATATGGTTATGTGTGAATTTGATCCTATCATTATAATGCTAGCTGGTTATTTTGCCTGTTAGTTGATGCAGTTTTTTCATAGTATCTATGGTCTTTACAATTTAATATGTTTTGCAGTGGCTGGTCCCGGTTGTTCCTTTCCATATTTAGTGCTTCCTTCAGGAGCTCTTGTAAGGCAGGCCTGGTGGTGACAAAATCTCTCAGCATTTCCTTGTCTGTAAAGGATTTTATTTCTCCTTTTCTTATGAAGCTTAGTTTGGCTAGATATGAAATTCTGGGTTGAAAATCATTTTCTTTAAGAATGTTGAATATTGGCCCCCACTCTCTTCTGGCTTGTAGGGTTTCTGCTGAGAGATCTGCTGTTAGTCCGATGGGCTTCCCTTTGTGGGTAACCCGACCTTTCTCTCTGGCTTCCCTTAACATTATTTTTTCATTTCAACCTTGGTGAATCTGAAGATTATGTGTCTTGGGGTTGCTCTTCTTGAGGAGTATCTTCTTGGTGTTCTCTGTATTTCCTGAATTTGAATGTTGGCCTGTCTTGCTATGTTGGGGAAGTTCTCTTGTATAATATCCTGAAGAGTGTTTTCCAACTTGGTTCCATTCTCTCCGTCAATTTCAGGTACATCAATCAAACAGAGGTTTGGTCTTTTCACATGGTCCCATTTTTCTTATAGGCTTTGTTCATTCATTTTCATTCTTTTTTCTCGAATTTTGGCTTCACGCTTTATTTCATTAAGTTGATCTTCAATCTCTGATATCCTTTCTTCCGCTTGATCGATTCAGCTATTGATACTTGTGTGTATTCACGAAGTTCTCGTGGTGTGTTTTTCAGTTCCATCAGGTCATTTATGTTCTTCTCTAAACTGGTTATTCTAGTTAGCAATTCATCTAACTTTTTTTCAAGGTTCTTAGCTTCCTTGCATTGGGTTAGAACATGCTCCTTTAGCTCGGAGAAGTTTGTTATTACACACCTTCTGAAGCCTACTTCTGTCAATTTGTCAAATTCATTCTCCATCCAGTTTTGTTCCCTTGCTGGTGAGGAGCTGTGATCCTTTGGAGGAGAACAAGTGTTCTGGTTTTTGGAATTTTCAGACTTTTTGTGCTAGTTTTTCCTCATCTTCATGGGTTTTTCTCTTTGGTCTTTGATGTTGGTGACCTTCGAATGGGATTTTGGTGTGGAACTCCTTTTTGTTGGTGTTGTTGCCATTCCTTTCTGTTTGTTGTTTTCCTTCTATCAATCAGGCTGCTCTTTTGCGGGTCTGCTGGAGTTTGCTGGAGGTCCACTCCAGACCTTGTTTGCCTGGGTATCACCAGCAGAGGCTGCAGAACAGCAAAGATTGCTGCCTGTTCCTTCCTCTGGAAGCTTTGTCCAGAGGGTCACCTACCAGATGCCAGCTGGAATTCTCCTGTATGAGTTGTCTGTGGACCCCTGCTGGGAGGTGTCTCCCCATCAGGAGGCATGGGGGTCAAGGACCCACTTAAGTAGGCAGTCTGTCCCTTAGCAGAGCTCAAGTTCTGTGCTGGGGGATCTGCTGCTCTCTTCTGAGCCAGCAGGCAGGAGTGTTTAAATCTGCTGAACCTGTGCCCACAGCCACCCATTCCCTCAGGTGCTCTGTCCCAGGGATATGGGAGTTTTATCTATAAGACCCTGACTGGGGCTGCTGCCTCTCTTTCAGACATGCTCTGCCCAGAGAGGAGGAATCTAGAGAGGCAGTCTGGCTACATCGGCTTTGTGGCACTGTGGTGTGCTTCTCCCAGTTTGAACTTCCCCGCAGCTTTTTTTATACTGTGAGGGGAAAATAACCTACTCAAGCCTCAGTAATGGTGGACGCCTCTCCCCCTACCAAGCTCAAGCATCCCAGGTGGACTTCAGACTGCTGTGCTGGCAGCAAGAATTTCAAGCCAGTGTATCTTAGCTTGCTGGGGTCCATTGAGGTGGGATCCACTGAACTAGACCACTTGGCTCCCTGGCTTCAGCCCCCTTCCCAGGGGAGTGAATGGTTCTGTCTCGCTGGTGTTCCAGGTGCCACTGGGGTATGAAAAAAAAACTCCCGCAGCTAGCTCAGTGTCTGCCCAAATGGCAGCCCAGTTTTGTGCTTGAAACCCAGGGCCCTGGTGGTATAGTCACCTGAGGGAATCTCTTGGTCTGCAGGTTGTGAAGACTGTGGGAAAAGCATAGTATCTGGGCCAGAGTGCACCATTCCTCACAGCACAGTCCCTCAGGGCTTCCCTTGGCTACAGGAGGGAGTTCCCTATCCCTTGTGCTTCCTGGGTGAGGTGATGCCCCACCCTGCTTCTGCTCTCCCTCCGTGGGCCGCACTCACTGTCTAACCAGTCGCAGTGAGATGAGCCGGGTACCTCAGTTGGAAAGCAGAAATCACCTGCCTTCTGCGTTGATCTTGCTGCAGACCGGAGTTGTTCCTATTCGGCCATCTTAAGAAGATCCTGATATAAGGGGTTTATGGTCAGATTCTATTCTTGACCTCAGTCCTGATCTGTGTGCACTGGTAGTGCCTACTGAAGGCAAATAGGAAAAGTGTGGCTTCAGATACTTAGTTAAATTGAGAAGGCACCCTTCAGAAGTTTGAGTAACTGCCTAAGGCTCTGTAAATGAACTTCAGCCCTGAGTTGGTCCTGGAAGGGTAAAGCTGACTCACAGTAGGCCAATGACTGACTTCTTTCTCTCTGCCTGGTGTCTCCTCCAGAAGGGATGGAAGACAGTCTTCTGAATATGCCATTAAGCCATCAGTTCAGGAATTGCGGTACAAACTGGCATGAATGTCTGTCAGAGAGCAGGGCAATTTGTGGAGAGATATCTAGCAGCTCTTCCAGCACAGCTTTGGTAGGGGAGTGACTGCCTCTCTGAAGCAAGCATGGTTCCAGGACAGGCCTGGGGAGAGTGAACAGGCAAGGAGGATGGCAGACAAATTTCTTGGGTGCTGCTGCTCTTCTCTCACCAAAAGTACTTAGGGAGTAATCCTGAGGTTGAGGAAAGATCATTCTAGGATCTGAAGTCAGGTCTGAGTTTGAGGGCCTAGCTCCATGACTTATAAATTATGTGCCTTTTGGCAAAGACATTTAAGCTCTCTGAACTTTGGGATCTTCCTCTATAAAACAGAGCTGAAAAGAACTTATCTGCCTACCTCATGGGATTCTCACAGGCTCACTGAGATAATAGATACAGGAATGCTCTGTAAACCTCCAGACAGGCTGCAGGTGCTAGTTGTGTAGGAAAGAGAGGATCCTCTCAAGTAACAAAGCTCTTTTGAGAAGGAGGTTGCTTTGATGTAGATACCACGTTGTTGGACTTGATGCTATTGAAGCCAAAGATGCCTGCGGTGGGGCTTAGTTTGTACTTGGCATTAGAGTGAAGAATGTTGACAACTCTGTCCTTTTCAAAGGGTAATGACCATGGCTCTATGCGTGCATGTGCCTATGGATGCAACAATTTCTCTGCCATGTTTTCTTTGCTCCCTAGTTCTTTTTCTGTGTATGCCTCTCACTAGATCTGACATAGGCATCCAAGGACATGGACATGGATTAGAGCTGTTAGTGTCTGTAGAACTGAGAGGCTGATGAATCATTGTCCAGAGCATGGGCTGGGAGGAAGAGGTTTGCCTCAGACCAGATGTAATCTAGGCCCTTGGTTTCACCATCCAAGTTTAATCATTTGATGAATCTTGTTCAGTCATTTATCAGTGTAATAAATTTCTGTTGAACATCTTGTATTTCTAAGTCTATAGATATTCTGTCTGTTTCTTTTCCTGGACAGTTCAACCTCCACCAAGCTTGCTTGGCATTAATGAAAATGGGCTGTCCAAGACAGAATACCACAATCCTGTGAATTTGTATAGCTCTTTCTTTACACATTACAAAGCCTTTTGCACGGCTCTTCTTAATCCTCTCAATGACACTATGAAGTATAAAATATAATTTATATGCACTTTAAGCCAGGCTGGCTGGGATGCAAAGAGATTAAGCAACCTGCTCAAGGTCGCATAGCTAGTAAATGGTGGAGTCAATATTTAAACATAGTCTCTGGTTCTAGAATCCCCATGCCATCCCATAACAGGACATGAAGCAAATTGTGCCTTGTCCATGAAGAAGGCCAACAATTGTTAGGATACGTGCTTTGTGTTATTGTTCTAGTGCCAAGAATGTGTTCATAGAGAAACTCCTCCACCCCCAGATCCATTCTGGTTCCTCTGGAGATCAAGGGCCAACATGCCTAAGACAGGGAGACTAGGTTAGCCTCACACATGTTAGCCAGGAAAGAAGAGCTTTTCTCTATCAGAAGCAAAGCTCTGTTGGCATCCTTTGCCTTCATTTGCACACATTTGCTGCTCTAAGGTGCTGAGCTTTCCACCTATGACTTCATTTACATTCATTTCTCTGCAAAAGCCTAGACCTCTGGATTGGAAGTTTTTCTAAATGCTCCCTCCCCCACCATCATATCTAGCACTTGTCTCTGGTCTATTGGATTTGTAATTTAGGAAGAGAATCAGGTGACTTCATTTGTTAGGGTAGGATTTATTCATTATAACCACCACCACAGCTACTGGAACTTATTACTCATTCTTCCATAATGCATTCCTGTGGCTGCATACTTCACAGTATTTTTCACAGTTTTTATGTTTTTACTGCGTATTAATGATTCAATTTTGCAGAGTGATAATGTGATGACGCTTTTGCTTCTCAGGGCTGAAAAGGTTTAGAGATTTTGCCTGATGTGGCTTCTAATTAGGATGTAGTTTAGATGCAAGAATCAATTTCTTCTTTCCAAACAAAGAGAAACACCTCAGCAATCCTCCAGCGAGCACATTCAGCCTGAAAAGAAAATGATTTTTCCCTCCTACTCCTCATCCTCCTTATGTTTGTGCTTTCTTCCTCCTCCTGGCTGCTCACAAGTACACCAAAAGCATCTCTGACTCATAGCAAAGGAACCAGAAAGTTCCTCCTCTAATCTTAAAAGTTCCATACTTTAAAGTAAAAGGGGCGGAGGTGGGTTTGTCACGTGAGCCTGTTCTGGCATCTGCAAGCCTCCGTCTATCTGAGCACTGTTGATTTCCGAGGGCTATTTTTGATCCTGAAATCTGGGGAATGAGTTGAGATGTTATACAATGGCGGTGGGATAAGGTGATTCTATCTAGAGCTGACTTTCTCTGAAGCTATCCTGATATTCTCTCCTCCCTTGATGGCAATTTAACTTTTTTCTCCCACACCCAGATGAGGATGACCCTTGCTCAATCTCCATTTGAGGAATATTGCTTACCTGCTTGGTGTCTGTAACCATGACTACACGTGTCTGTGAAAACCACTTCCTTTGGGCACCTCTTTAAACTTTTTAAAAATTTTATAATAGAATTTTATTGTTTAGAGTGATTTTAGGTTCATGGCAAAATTGAGTGGAAGATACAGAGATTTCTCATGTATCTCTTACCCCTGCCCATGCACAGCCTCCACCATTATCAATATACCCCACCTGAGTGATATGTTTGTTACAATTGATGAAACTACATTGACACATCATTGTCACTCAAAGTCCATAGTTTACATTAGGGTTCACTCTTGGTGTTGTACCTTCTATGGGTTTGGTCAAAAGTATAACGACACGTATTCACTATTATAGGATCATACAGAATAGTTTACTGTCCTAAAAATCTGTGCTCTGCCTATTCATCCCTCTCATCCTTCTAACTCCAGGAAACATCTGATCTTTTTTCTGTCTCCATAGTTTAGCCTTTTCTAGAATGTCATATGGTTAGAATCATACAGTAAGTAGCCTTTTCATATTGGCTTCTTTCACATAGCAATATACATTTAAGTTTCCTCTATGTCTTTTCATGGCTTCATAACTCATTTCTTTTTAGTACTAAATAATATTCCATTGTCTAGATGTACGACAGTTTATCCATTCATCTACTGAAGGACATCCTGGTTGCTTCCAAGTTTTGGCAATTATGAATAAAGCTACTGTAAATATCTATGTGCAGGTTTTTGTGTGGGCATAAGTTTTCAATTCATTTCAGTAAGTAGTATGATACCAATCATAACAAGTAGTAGGGTTGCTGGATTGTATAGTAAGAGTAGTTTAATTTTGTAAGAAATCACCAGACTGTCTTCCAAAGTGGCTATACCATTTTGCATTCCCACCAGCAATGAATGAGAGTTCCCATAGTTCCAGAATCTTACCACATTTGATGTAGTTAGTATTCTGGATTTGGGCCATTCTAATATGTGTTTAAAGATGTCTTCTTATTGTTTTGGCTGGGCATGGTGGCTCATGCCTGTAATCCCAGCACTTTGGGAAGCCAAGGTGGGCAGATTACTGGAGCTCAGGGGCTCAAGACCAGCCTGGGCAATATAGTGAAAGCCCATCTCAACAAAATATACAAAAATTAGCCAGGCATGATGGAGCATGCCTGTAATCCCAGCCACTTGGGAAGCTGAGGTACGAGAATCGCTTGAACCTGGGAGGCAGAGGTTGCAGTGAGCTGAGATTGCGCCACTGCACTCCAGCCTGGGTGACAGAGCGATACTCTGTTTCCAAAAAAAAAAAAAAAAGTTACTGTTTTAATTTGAATTTCCCTGATGATATATGATGTGGAATATCTTTTTATATGCTTACTTACCATCTGTTTATTGTCCTTCATAAGGTCTCTATTAAGTCTGGCCCATTTTAAAATCAGATTTTATTTTTATTTTTGAGTTTTAGAGTTCTTTATTTATTGTGGAAAACAATCTTTTATCTAACATGTCTTTTGGAATTTTTTTCCCCATTTTGTGGCTTGCCTTCTCATTCTCTTGACGGTGTCTTTGACAGAGGAGAAAATTTTGATTTTACTGAGGTCCACCTTATCCGTTATTTCTTTTCTTGTGCCTTTGGTGCGGCAACTAAACAGTCATCACCAAACCCAAGATGATCTAGATTTTCTCCTAAGTTTTCTTCTGAAAGTTGTATGGTTGTATTTTATGTGTAAGTCTTTAATCTATTTTGAGTTAATTTTTGTCAGAGGTGTATGGTCTGTGTCTAGATTCATGTTTTTGCATGTGGATATCCAGTCATCTGAGCAACATTTGTTGAAAAGACTATCTTTTGTCCATTGTTGCTTTTACTCCTTTATTAAAGATCAATTAAATATATTTGTATGTCTATTTCTGGGCTTTCTATTCTGTTGCATGGATTTATTTGTTTATTCTTTTACCAACACTGTATGGTTGATTACTGTAGCTTTTAATAGTAAGTCTTGAAGTTGGATAGTGTCACTCCTCTAGTTTAGTTCTTCTCCTTTAATGTTATATTGGCTATTCCGGGTCCTTTGCCTCTCCATATAAACTTTAGAATCAGCTTGTTGATGTCCACAGAATAACTTGCTTGGAATTTTTATTGGAATTGTATTAAATCTACAGATCAATTTGGGAGGAACTGACATCTTGACAATATTGAGCCTTCCTAACCATGAACATGGACTACCTC
Organism: Pongo pygmaeus; assembly: GCF_028885625.2. Classification (NCBI taxonomy): domain Eukaryota; kingdom Metazoa; phylum Chordata; class Mammalia; order Primates; family Hominidae; genus Pongo; species Pongo pygmaeus. Next base: position 38,556,161 of record NC_072373.2, read on the forward strand.
TCTATTTATTTTCTTCTTTGATTTCCTTCATAAGAGTTTTGTAGTTTTCTTCACATAGATCTTATACATATTCGTTTGAGTTATAACTAAGTGTTTCATTTTTAGGGGTGCTAATGTAAGTGATACTGCGCTTCTGATTTCAAATTCCACCTGTTCATTGCTGACATATTGAAAAGTAATTTTTATGTATTAACCTTATATCTTACAACTCTGCAATAATAATCTATTAATTCCAAAAGATTTTTTGTCAGTTCTTTCAGATTTTCTGCATATACAATTATGTAATCTGCAAAAAAAATTATTTCTTTCTTCCCAATCTTTATACCTTGTATTTCCTTATCTTATTGCATTAGCTAGGACCTTCAGTATATTGAAAAACAGTAGTGAGAAGAGACGTACTTACCTTGTTCCTAATGTTAGTGGGAAATTTTTGAGTTTCTCACCATTAACTATGTTGTTAGCTTTAGGTTTTTTGTAGATATTCTTTATCAACTTGAGGAGGTTCCCCTGTATTCCTAGTTTACTGAGAGTTTTTATCAGAAATAAGTATTGGGTTTTGTCGTATGCTTTTTTCTGCATCTATTGATATAATCATGTGATTTTTCATTTTTAGCTTGTTGATGCAATAGATTGCATTAATTAATTAATTTTTGAATGTTGAACTGGCCTTGCATATCTGGAATTCCACTTGTTTTTGCTGTATAATTATTTTTATTCATTGTTGGATTTAATTTGCTAATATTATGTTGAGGATTTTTGCATCTCTGTTCATGAGAGATATAGAAGTGTGCTTTTCTGTAATGTCTTTATTAGGTTTTGGCATTAGTGTAATCCTGGCCTCGTAGAATGAGTTAGGAAGTATTCTGTTTCTATATTTTGAAAGCGATCATAGATAATTGTTATATTTTATTTCTTAGATGTTTGATAGAGTTCACCGGTGGACCTATCTGGGTCTGGTGCTTTCTGTTTTAGGAAGTTATTAATTATTGATCCAATTTTTGAATAGATACAGACCACTTCAGATTGTTTATTTCTTCTTTGCATATTGTTTCTTTCAAGGAACTGGTCATTTTCATCTAGGTTATCAAATTTATGAGCATAGAGTTGTTCAAAGTATTCCTTTATTATCCTTTTAATGTTCATGAGGTCTGTAGTGATGTACTCGCCTTCATTTCTGGTATTAGTAATTTATGTCCTCTCTCTCCTTTTTAGAATTAGCCTGGCTAGAAGCTTATGTATTTTATTGATATTTTCAAAAAACCAGCTTTAGGTTTTGTTGATTTTTTCTATTGGTTTTTAGATTTTATTGATTTCTGCTCTAATTTTTATAATTTCTTTTCTTTTCCACTTACTTTGCATTTAATTTGCTCTTCTTTTTCTACTTTTCTAAGGTGGAAGCTTAGGTGATTGATTTTAGATCTTCTTTTCTAATATAGGTACTCAATGCTATAAATTTTCCTCTATGCACTGTATTTGCTGCATCCCACAAATTTTGATAAGTGTGTTTTTTTTAATTTAGTTTGAAGTATTTTTGAAATTCTCTGGAGATTCCTTCTTTGACTTGTGTGTTAGAGTTGTGTTTATTCTCCAAGTATTTCAAGATTTTCCAGCTATGTTTCTGTTGATTTCTAGTTTAATTATATTGTGTGATCTGAGAGCAGACATTACATTATTTGTATTCTTTTAAACTTGTTAAGATGTTTTTTGTGGCCCAGAATGTGTTCTATCTTGGTGAATGTTCCATGTGAGCTTGAGAAGAATGTGTATTCTGCTGTTCTTGGGCAAATTAGTCTCTACATGTCCATTTTATCTAGCTGACTAATGATGCTTTTGAGTTCAATGGTATCCTTACTGATTCTCTGCCTCCTGGGTCTGTCTATTTATTATAGAAGGGTATTGAAATCTCTAACAGTAATAGTAGATTCATCTTTTTCTCCTTGCAGTCCTATCAGTTTTGGGGTGCATACTCATTAAGGATTATTATGTCTTCTTGGAGAATTGATCCCTTTATTATGCAATTTGGCACCTTTTGAAAAAACAATATCTAAATGATTTCTTTTAGCTGGAGACTTATAAGTTCAAATATGGCCAACCCACATAAATGAGTATAATATTGAATTCGTATACCAGATTTATAATTCAGGAAGAGAATTAGGTGACTTTGTTATTTATGCATTTAATCAATTTCTTGCATCTATGTTTGACTTACACTGTTAATGACAGAAGGAAAGAGATCATTCATTTATTCATTATCACCTATGTATCAGGTGGTATCATGCTGGAAATGCAATGATGAGCAAGATAGGCAAGATCCCTGCCATCTGGAGCTAATGACCTAGTGTAGAAAACAAAAAATTAAATAATATTTATTTCCAATGTTAGGGGAGCTCTGAGTACACAGGCTATCAATATCTTTATATTTTCTTCAGAAGGTTGTACCATGATATGTACATAGGACATGTTCAGTTATTTGCAAAATAAATGGATTGAATAAATTGTATGGAATAGTGCAGTGAAAATGGGAGCAGATTTTGAGAGGAACTTTTGGATAGTGATGAGGGTCCCATCATTGTCAGTAATGTTGCTCATGAAGCAGCTGGGTCCTGATGCAAGTGTGGAAAATGGAGCATCATGTGACTTCAATGTGAAGGAAATGGATTATTTGCCCTACCTGCTTTGATGACCTGCCCAGTTCCTGAGATTTCAGCAGCATCCATCCTCCCTCAGGGCAGCTGAGACTCAGAGCTGCTTTCCTTGCTGTTTTATACACCTATGAGACTTTCTGTGAGACTGCAGTCGGTGTCCTGCTTCAGACTCCTGCAGCCCAGTCTTCCACATTCCACTTACGTCCCTGCTCTATTCCTCTCTCTCTCTCTTCTTGCTCATATGAATGACCACATCAGCTACAGCTATAATTAGTAAATTTCTAGAAAGTAGTTTTCCATCTGCAAAAGCAAGTAGCATTTTTTGCAAACAAATTGTTTGTCCTGATTGGTGAACTATGGGATTCAGGCTTTGTGGTGACTTTTTTTTTTTTTTTTTTTTTTTTAATTCAGAGGATTAAAGTCATCCTAAATTGACTTAGATCTCCCACAAGAGAGAAGTACCTGTGAGCTCGTTATCTCTGAGGCTGAGCAGTAAGGTTAAATGCTTGGGTAGGCAGGGTGGAGAAGGCAATCTGGTATACTTAATCCATTTTGAGTTAATTTTTACTGTAATCCTCTGGAGGCAGAACAAATTATGCCTGCATTTGACGATGCACTTAGAGGGGTATAATGGCACTTAGTGACGCTAAGGGTGCTAAGGGTTTCCATGAGAAAACTAGATGTCCTTCACTGCCCCATACAGAGCTGAGCGGTTTGTGCTACTCGTCGCTTTATGGCTCCTTGAAGGAACAGGGATTGCACTGGTTTCCTCTTCAGCTTGTTTATGTTAAATGCTGTCCCATTTTCAGTGCCTCTCAAGAGAAGCTTATAAAAGCAAAGACCCCACAGAGATAGAGGAACCTCAGGGGACCTCTGTAGATGTAGGGAGAAGAGCATTTAAAAGATTTCAATTTTTCCCATAGACCTAGTTAGCCCTGGCTCTAGTATAATTTCAGGGAATATGTCATAACCTGTCCCATTATGGCAGAGTGAGGAATTGAATCCTAGGGAAATGGGAAGAAGAAATTTTCCTACTGTTAAACAATCAAATTCCAATGAATGGCTGTCAACTGAAATGGAGAAAGCAGAGAGACAAGTAGATTTAGGAATGGAGGAGGATAGATGAAAGGATTCAGGTTTGGAATTGTAAAATTTGAGATGCCAAACAGAGATGTTTCCAGGGTTCTTTGATCTACCAATCTTTGTGTATCACTGAATCCACATATACTGTTTTAATTAATACAGACATTTAATATATTTTAACTGGTGGGTCAGTTCTCTTTGCTGTTCTTTTAAAAATTGTCTTAATTATTCATATATTATTGTCCTTATGCTGGAATTTTCAAGTAAGTTTAAGTGCTCTGAAAACTCTTGGATGTTTGCTTGCAACCTTCCCAAATTTTTAACACAATTTCGGAAGAATTAATATTTTAATAATATTGGGTTTTATAATTAATGATTTATTTCTCCATTTATTCAGGAATTTTTAAACATTTCCTGTGATGTAGTCCTGATAATTTTCTCCATAAATGCTCTGCACATGTTTGTTTATTCCTAGATGTTTTACATTGTTTGTTGCTATCATGAATGGTCTGTTTTTTCTTATTAGATGTTCTAATTGATTATTTCTTCTCAAAGTAATGCTATTGATTTTTTTTTTTTTTTTTTTTGAGAAAGTGTCTTGCTCTGTAGCCCAGGCTGGAGTGCAGTAGCATGATCTCGGCTCAACGCAAACTCCACCTCCCGGGTTCAAGCGATCCTCCCACCTCAGCCTCCCAAGTAGCTGGGATTACAGGCACCCACCACCACACCCAGCTAATTTTTTGTATTTTTAGTAGAGATGGGGTTCACCACGTTGGTTAGGCTGGTCTCAAACTCCTGATCTCAAGCGATCTGCCCGCCTTGGCCTCCCAAAGTGCTGGGATTACAGGCATGAGCCACTGTGCCCAGCCAAAATATTGCTATTGATTTTTGTGTGTAGACTTTATAACCAGCAAGTTTCCTAAACCCTCCTAATAGTTCTAATAAGTTTTACTCATGATTCACTTGCATTTCCTGTATAGACAAATATATAACCTACACTTAGAATTTTAACTCATTTTCTAATCATTATGACTCTTCATTCCTACTGTATTTTTTGGACCTTCAGTGGAATATTCAACAGCAGTGGTCATATAGGCTTTCTTGCTTATTCCTGACTTTAATGGGAAAGCTTTTGAAATTTTACCATTAAAGGTAATTTTGACTCTAGGTTTCTGATAGATATTCTTTCCAGATTAAAGCATTGCTTTTTAAATCTTGGTTTATTAAAAATAATTCATGAAAGTTTTATCAAATGCTTCTGTATTTCTTAAGAAGAATCATGTTTCATTTCAATTCTTAATGTGGTGAATTACATTGATAGGTATCCATTTCTCTTCTTTCTCCTTTCTTTTTCATTTCCTCCTTCCTTCCTTCCCTTCAAGTATAGGAAATTTAATTAATCATATTCCTGAGTGTGTGGAACACTATCAACCTTGGTTTGTTTCTTTGTTATTGTTCTTACCCCTTTAATCCACCATTCTGCCTTCAATCTGTGTATTTGGAGATATACGTATCCCTGAGAAATATGCAGTGGGTTATGTGTATATGTAGGTGTATATGAGTTTAATTTACTTAAAAGGTATTGTGCTATCAATATATTTCTTTTTTTTCATTAAACACTATGATCTTTGGCATTATAGCTATGCTGATATATATATGTATGTATGCTGCTATATGTATATGAATATGTGTGTGTATATATTGATGAAAAAATGTAAAAATCTATTGTATTGTGCCTGACATGGTTCTGCACAATATTCAGTGCTATGCAAAACTACTACATTTTACTTATTGAATTCCCTGTGGTGGACTTAGGTTTCCTCTCTTGCCTTGGTACCACAAATAGTGCTGTGATGAATATCCCTGTTCATGTTTCCATGAGACCTTTGAGAGAGTTATTCTGGAGTATATACAGAAGAAAGTATGGCATGTTTGCCAGATTTTCTAATATTGGCCACTTCTTATATTTCTAGGGTAAGTCCTGCTTAGTCATAGTATCAGGATGCTTTCAGCTATAAGTAATAGAAATATCTAACTTCAATTGTCTTAAACAGCAGAAAAATTTATTCTCTTACATTGTGAGATGTCTTAATGTACAGCTTCTTCAGCACTGTTTAATTTAGTGACTCAAAGACAGCATCAGGTTTCTTCTGTCTTTCCTGTCCTTCACCTCCATGTGAGCATTGCCCTTTGCCAGACTTCCAGGGCTACATGCAGCTGCTACAGTGCCCAGCAGATGTAGAAGACTTTTTTTTTCTTTGACTCCTTTTAAAAGTGAAGAAACTTTTCCAAGAAGCTTCTATTCTCCAACCTCAGTAGACTTTTCTTTGTGCTTCATTGGCCAGAATTATGTCACATGCTCAGGGCTAAACTAATCCCCAGCCTTGGACTAAAACTATCAAAACTGAGTTAGACCAGTGACTCAAACTTGGCTGCATATTAGAATCACCTAGAAGCTTTAAGAACTGAATTATAGCCTCTCAATTCCACTTAACTGAATTATATTTACAATATTTATCTATTTTTTCACTACTATCTCATTGTCTATTGTAATTATTGGTCTGTTTGACTTTTTGAAATTCTCTAAGTCTTTTATTTTCATAAATCTCCCTATGATTATTTACTATCTACTGTATCTGGAGTAACTTCTCTTGATTCACATATTATTTTTGTATTTTCTTTTCTTTTTATGTCTTTGAATCAGGGGCATAAGACGGGAACCCTAGGGCTGAGCCTGGTGGCTCATGCCTGTCATCCCAGAACTTTGGGAGGCTGAGTTAGGAGGATGGCTGAGGTCAGGAGTTCAAGACCAGCCTGGGAAACACAGTGAGACCCTCTCCATCTCTACAAAAAGTAAAAAAAAAATAAGCTGGGCACAGTGGCATGCACCTGTAGTCCCAGCTACATGGTAGGCTGAGGAGGGAGAATCACTTGAGCGCAGGAGTTGAAAGCTGCATTAAGCTATAATCGCCCTACTGAACACCAGCCTGGACAACAGAGTGAGACGTCTCTAAAAAATAATAAATAAAGATTTAAAAGTATAAAATTTTTTTAAAAGAGGGAAACTCCAACTATTCAAGCACATTTCAAATCTTTGTTCATGATACACCTTCCAATATCTCATTTTTCAAAGTCATATGGTCAAGTTGAAAGACAAGAAGCAGGGGATTCTGTTACATACAAGGCCATTGCAAGGGAATGGATAATGTTGCTTAGGGGAAGCAAGAAGTAATACTTGTAATTTAATCTACCACCAGTAGAAAATGAAAAATGATAGTTCAGTGGTCATGGTAGCCAAAAATGAGAAAATGGACAATTCTGTCAAAAGCTACAGAAAGCCCAGTAGGACTTGAAAGGAATAGTAGGACTTTGAAAATAATATTTCATGTGGCTCAGAGGTGATTGGTAACTTTTACAGAAAATTAAAGTATTGAGGATAAAAGCTTGATTGAAAGGAATTAAGAATAAATTGGGTGGAAGAGTCATAGAAATGAAAAACCATGTGATATGGTTTGGATCTCAAGTTTAATGATAATCTCAAGTTTAATGATAATCCCCACTATTGGTGGTGGGACCTGGTGGGAGGTGATTAGATCATGGGGGCAGAGTTCTTATGAATGGTGTAGCATCATCTGCTCAGTGCTGTTCTCATGATAGTGAGTGAGTGAGTTATCATGAGACCTGCTCGTTTATAAGTGTGTAGCACCTCCCCACTCTCTCTCTTGCTCCTACTCTGCCATGTAAGACACCTTGCTCCCCCTTCACCTTTTGCCATGATTGTAAGTTTCCTGAGGACTCTCCAGAAGCTGAGCAGACGTCAGCATCATGCTTTCTATACAGCCTGCAGAACCATGAGACAATTAAACCTCTTTTCTTTATAAATTACCCAGTCTCAGGTATTTCTTTATAGCAATGAAGAAATGGACTAATACACTGTGTTTATGAAGAGCTGGAAAAGGGAAGAAAAGAACACACTCTTTTTTGTAAAATAGGAGAAAACTGTTTAAAAGCAGAAGTGAAGCGAGATTGAAGCTTTGCTAGCAGTTAGGGAATAATTATAATCATCAGGTCAGTCAGAGGGATGGTACACAGAGTGTATGGAAAGACCATTTTAATCATCATCATTGTCATCATAGCTAGCATTTATTAAGCATTTACCATGGTACAGGCACTATATAAAGTACTTAACATAGATTATCTTGCTTAATCTTTAAAAAACTCCATGAGATATGCAGAATATATTTTCCCTATTCTGTAAGTATGGAAACAAACTCAGAGTCAGTAAATTGTATGGGGCTATCCAGCTAATAAGTGGCAGAGCTAGTATCAGAATCTAAAGGCAGCATGATTCATCTTAAAGAAGGATGGGTTGAAGTGAAGATAATGTACCCTTAAGCCAAATGATCTCATTTCTATGAATTATATTGGCGCTAAATAGAGAAAAAGGCAACTACAGTGGGAAGAATGTATTAGTATCACAGAGAACCAAGGAGATATTAGAAAAAGTCACTCTGTAATGAACCAGTTCTCATCTCCCTCTGTCTGGGATCTTCAACTTGACAACAGATACTAAGAAGCTAAGAGGAACTAAGATTTATGACTTAATATGTCTACTAATAAAGCATGACTAATAAGATGCTGGGACAAGGATAAGAACATTAATGAAAAGCTACCTGATTAACAGAGGCTGAAGCTGTTAGCAGAGATAGTGAGTGTATTTAAAATAGATGAGTGAGGGCACCTGGGTGACACTGCTTACAGTAGGGGAAAAAAGAGGCTAAGAATCTCAGCTGGGAGAGTACCCTGTGCTTTTTTCAATTCTTTTGCAGGGAAACCCAAAGTGTTCTGTGTTGAGAGATATTCATTAGACCTAAATCAAGCCTTGGATATTGCACATCACTGAGACAGTATTAGCGGTGGAGGTGTGGGGGTGAGGATGGAAAGAAGGACAACACTGGATTTTTTTTTCACTGTATTAACATAGATAATATCAGTGACTTCTACTTCTAGACACAAGAGAGTGAATGGAGTTGGACTTATTCTCTTACTGTAAACAACTAGAAAACCAGACAAAAATCTATGAAAAAAACCCCTTTTGGTAATTAGTACAGTTCTGTGACTCCTCAGAGAAAGGAAACAAATGAGATAAGCCCTATGATAATACCAACTTTCTGCCTGGAGATACTTTCTGGACCACAATACACACTCAAGAAGAGCATGATATCACAGAGTTAAGAAGACAAAAATTTGAATTTGAAGAGGCTGAGTGGCTGGAATGTGCTCAGTAGAGAAAATGCTGAGGATCTTTATAGAGTTCCTCTTGTAACTACAGCTCACTGCTATATGTAAGCTGAAATTACACAAGCCAGGCAAAGAACTACCAGGTATCTGTAAGCTGAATATTTCCAGAGGCAATACAGGGCTGGTAGAAGTTTGAGTTCTGACCAGCTGGGGTTTAGGGTCCTTGCTTAATATTGAGGGCATTCCAAAATAAGTCACAGTTTAGTTATAGGACTAAATAAGCCCTAGAGTAAAGTCTACTTAATAAAGTTTTAATAAAGCCTAAAAAGGATCAAGCTGATATGTAATTAAGTTAACTGCCAGTAAGAACACAGTTCAACATCCATTAAAGAGGACAACATCCAGCATTCAACAATATGAGGGCACAATGTCCAGCATCCAATCCAAAATCACCAGGCATGCCTAAAAGCACACACACACACACACACACACACACACACACACAGAAACATGACCCATAACTAGGAGAAAAATCAGTTAACAGAAATAGACCTAAAATGACAGAGAAAATAGAATTAACAAACAAAGTCTTTTAAACAGCTATTGTAAATATGCATGTCACTGGAATCCAAGAAAGGATGAAGGGCAGAAAAAATATCAAGTAGTGGCTAAAAACTTTTCATATTTTATGAAAATTATAAACTCATAGATCCAAGCAGGTCAACAACTCCAAGAAGGACACAAAATAAAATCACACCAAAGGAGTTCATGATCAAATTACTGAACAAAATTGATAAAGAGAAAATTTTAAGAGCTGACAAAAAAATTACACACAGAGGAACAAAGATAACAAACTCACATATGTGTTGTCAGAAACTTTTAAATCAGAAGAAAATGAAATGACATCTTTAAAGAGCTGTAACAAAAACAGCAAACTGTCAACCTAGAATTCTATTTCCAATAAAAATACCATTCAAAAATAAATATGAAATAAAAACTTTTTCAGGCAAACAAAAGCTGACAGAATTATTCACCAGCTGACTTACAATGCAAGTTCTTCAGATGCAAGACAACTACTATCAATGAAATTTAGATCTATACAAATGAAGGAAAAGCATCATACATTGATAAATGCAAAGAATAAACAGCAAATCCCAAAAGGTTATATACTTTATGATTCCATATAGTCAATATTCTTGAAATGACCAAATTATAGAAAGAGAAAACAGATTAGTGGTGGTAGGAGTTAATGAGAAGAGGATTAAAGGAAAGTTGGAAGGAAGTGGGTGTGACTATAAAAGGGAAATGAAGAATCTTGTGATGAAATGTTGTTAAGAAGATATTTTAGTGGGGAAATAGGCTTTCAACAAATGGTTCTACAAAATTGGATATTCATATACAAAAAATGAACTTCAACCCTTTACTCTAGACTCAAAAATTAACTTGAAATAGGTAGTATACTGAAACATAAAAATTAAAATTGTAAAACTAGAAGTTTTTCAACATTGGCATATGCAAAGATTTCTTAGGAAACAAAACATTTGAAACCTAAGAGAAAAAATGATACATTGGACTTTATCAAAGGCACTGTTAAGAAAGACACCGTTAAGAAAATGAAATTTTTAGCCACAGACTAAGCTGATAAAGGTTTGAATCCAGAAAGTATTAAAAAAACAATACAACTCAATTAAAAATAAATTTTTTAAATAGGCAAAAGATTTGGACAGACCCTTCACACACACACAAGAATGGCTAAAGGCACATGAAAAGATGCTCCATTTAATTAGTCATCAAGGAAAGGCAATTGAAAACTACATGAGATACCCACTATATGAATAAAATTAAAAAGACTTACATATATTGCTTGTGGGTATGTAGAATACTATTAACATTTTGGAAATCAGGTTAGCAGTTTCTTATGAAGTTAGGCATACACTTATAAGACCTGGTGTTTCCACTTCTATTCATTTACCAAAGAACAATGAAAACATATGTTCACACAAAAACTTGTATATTAGTGTTCATAATAACTAAAATGAGGGGAAAATATCAAATGTCCTTAAGCAGATGAATGCAAAACAAACTTTAGTCTATTTATATAAGGGAATACTCTCAGCAATAAAAAGCAATGTATTAGAGATATGCATGACACGTGGTTGAATCTCAAATATATTATCCTGAGTTATAAAAAAGTCCAGATCCCAAACAGTACATGCTGTAGGATTTAATTTATCTGGAATTATTAAAAAGGGCAAAACTTACTTAAAATGACATAAGGTAGATCAATTGTTTCCTAGGGTTGGGCATTTTGAGACAGGGGCACAAGGGACTTTTTTGGGGTAATAAAAATATTCTGTATCTTGAATGTGTTGGTTATATGGTGGTCACATTTGTGAAAACACATCAAACTATGAACTGAAATGGGAGTACTTTGTCACATGTAAATTATACCTCAATAAAATTGTTTTTCAGAAAGCACCATCTAATTGCTTTTCACAGTACCTTTGGTCACACAGTCACATGTTAGGCTAAAGAAGAGGAGTATCTGTGGGTAGTTTGCTATTCTTGACATTGCCCCCACTTTAATGTGAATTTGCTTTGGAGATATATATATATATATATACACACACACACACACACACATACATATATATATATATACACATATATATACATACATACATATATATACACACGTGTGTGTGTGTGTGTGTGTAAACATATACATATATTTCTATGTATAGGTGTGTGTGGATATAAATATTGAAATAAAACTCACCTACCATACAATTTGCTTAATTAAAATGTACAATTCAGTAGTTTTAAGTATATTATTGAGTTGTGCAACTCTCACCACTATCAATTTCAGAACATTTTCATAACTCCCAAAAGAAACCCCATACCCATTTTCAGTCACTTTTCATTTCTCCTCACATTTCCTAGCCCTAGGCAACCACTAATCTACTTTCTCTAAATGTAGATTTACCTGTTCTGGACACTTTATATAAATTGAATTGTACAATATGTGGTCTTTTGTGACTGGCTTATTTCACTTGGAATAACATTTTCAAGGTTCTAATATTTTGTAGCATTTATCAGTATTTCATTCCTTTTTATTACTGAATAATAATTTATTGTATGGCTATACCACATCTAATTCATCTGTTCATCAGTGGATGGATATATGGGCTGTTTTCACTTTTTTGGCCATTATGAACAATGCTCCTGTGAACATTATGAACATTCATGTACAAGTTTTCATATGGACATTTGTTTCTGCCTTTTTTGGGTATAGACTTAGGAGTGGAATTGCTGAGTCATCTGGTAACTCCACATTTAACATCTTGAGGAACTGCTAAACTGTTTTCCAAAGCATCTGCACCACTTTACATTCTTCCAACAATTTCAGTGTTCTAATGTCTCTACATCATCACCAACACTTGTCATTTTGATTATGGCCATTTTAATGGGTGTAAAGTGATGTCTCATTGTCGTTTTGATTTGCATTTCCCGTATGACTAGGGATGTTGAACATCTTTTCATGTGCTTATTGGCCATTTCTATATCTTCTTTGGAGAAATGTCTATTTAGATTCTTTGCCTATTTTTAATTGGGTTATTTTTTCACTATTGAGTTATGAGTTTTTTGTAATATATTCTGGATACAAATCTCTTATAAGGTATTTTATTTGCAAATATTTTCTGCTAGTCTGTGGGTTGCATTTTTTACTTGCTTGATGGTATCTTTTGCAGTACAAAAGTTTAGGTTTTCATATAGTCCAATTTATCTAGTTTTCTTCTGTAGACTGTACTTTTGGTGTCACAATTAAGAGGGCTTTGCCTAACTCAGTGTAATAAAGATTTGCCCCTATATTTTCATCTAAGAGTTTTAGAGCATTAGCTCTTACAATTACGACTATGATCCATTTTGAGTTAAATTGTGTGTATGGTGTGAGGTAGGGGTCCAACTTCATTCACTTGCATGCAGATATCCAGTTGTCTTAACACTATTTGTTGAAAAAGTTTTTATTCCCCCATTGAGTTGTACTGGTATATACACAATTTTTTTTCAACTAAAGCTGATCTATAACATACTTTTTGACCCACATTTAGCCTGGATCCATCAGCTACCTGAGATGGAGAATGACAATAAGGATCAAAATGGGAATTCACCCATTTCATTTGGTTGTGCTTTGCCCCACAATCTAGGCTAAGTTTCAAAATAAAAACTGTCTGTCTTAAAGAGTTGGGGGGAAAGTAAGAGAGAGGCCTTATTCCAGTTTGAAAAACAGAGGTTCTGAACTGTACCTTTCTCCCTACTTTGGAAAATGCGATTGGGGTGTAGGAGAGCCTAGCAAGGTGGCCCAGCTTTCATTCTATCTGGAGATACTGTTTTTCAAAGTCTTTCCTTACATAAAATGCATTTATTAGCAAAAGAAATAACACTTAAGAGTTACAAAGCATAGCTTCAGCATTGTGTGTACACTGTGAACATTTAGGCATCAAATGAACAGCTGCCTTTTTTTTTCTTTACTACCTTATTCCTACTGCCTAGAACCCAAGATCATGTAGTTTGACCCAAAATGTTCTCTAAAGACTATAAGCTTTGAGTTTTAATAAGTAGTTAACAGATATAGATCTGGATTTGATACTGCTTTGGTGCTTAAAAACTATATGACCTTGGTCAAGTTATCTAAACTTTTTGAGCTCAGTTTCAGGTAAAACGTGGAGTAATAATAAACTACCTTGCAGTATTATTGTAAGGACTGAATTAATGAGCTGTCATATGAAAATATTTGTTCCAGACATTGCACATAATATCTCTGCATTGGGAGACTATGGGGGCATATATTTAGCTTGACAAATGAAGCAGATTGTATATTCCAGAGATAGCTTTAATATTACCTTCCATTCCACATGTTCTTCTAAAAATTTGCCTTTGATACTTGTTCTCTACCCTTGAACCTGGAAAGCCTTGTGGCAGTGGCAGAAGTCACATTATAGTGATAGGCTAAGTCATCAAAGGTCATACAGATTCTGTGTGATTTATTTGGGACACCTGCTCTTAGAACACAGATACCATTCTGTAAAGAAATTCAAAGAGCCACATGGAAGGGCCATGTGTAGGTGTTCCAGCTTACAGCTTCAGGTTCTAGCTGACAGCATGGGTCAACCACCAGTTATGTGAATGAACTGGCTCATAGATGATTCCAACTAAGTCATCCCAGTCTTTGAATCTTTTCGGCTGAGGCTCCAGATATCAAGAAACAGAGACAAGCCATCCTGCTGGGCCTTTTCTAAATTTCTCATGCTCAGAATCTGTGAACATAGTAAAATGCTAGTTGTCTTACACTGCTACGGGTGAGTTGATTTGTTTTGGGACAAGCAAAACCAGAATTTTCTCCACCTGCTTTGATTGTTGTTGTCCAAGTGTCTCACTCCCTCCATAGAGGTAGGATTTGGGCACTAAAGCTGCAGCCCAAACCATTAAGGTTACCATCTGTTGAGTGTTTACTGTGTGCAGTGGCAGCTGACACACGTTTTGCTTGCAATTAGTCCTCACAGCACAGGAAGCTATCTTCCTCCTCCTTTTTTTTCTCACTTCGCCACTTGTTTTGCTGAGTTGAGAGGAACTTGGTGATAATCTCTTACTACCAACACTGTTCTTGAAGGAGCATGGTGGGGGACCTGGAGCTGTATAGTGGACCTCAGTCCTGCAATGCCTTAGTCTCTCCTAAGCTGCTCCTCATTCCCCACATCCTCACTGCCGTGGCATTGCTACCATGCTGAAGGGGTAGAGATGGCATTCTGGGGTCATACCTGGCTCAATGGTGGAGATAGCTACTCTGCTGTCAGGCTGAGAGAAGCCTGCCCCAGCACCATCCACTCCATGCCATAGGCATGTGAGAGCTGGGCGCAGCTGGTATCAGAGGGGATCCAGTCAAACCTTCTGCATGTTTCTTGTAAATTAGCTCTACCCTTAGCAATGAACTCATGAGGCTCTCTGGAATGTGCTGTTCCATCCTGCACTGATCCAGTTGGCACTTGCCATGGCACCTCTAGTTAGCAGGTTTTCTAATTGCCCTCTCCTGAGAAGGGTGCATGTGCTTGTATGATTGGGAGCTCCAAAAACTACCACTTGAGGCCTTTCTACATGACAGGGGAGAAGTCAGGGTTGACAGAGTTCAAGAGTACTTCATATGGAGCACCTAATGCTCTGGAACAGAGGGTGAACAAGTTTAGCATAGAGAACTGCATCGAGAAGGAAGGACACAGTTCTGGCTGCAGCCTTTCATGAGGGAACACTGGCAAGGCATAGCTCCTGTGGGCCTCAGCACCTGACTTTCCCTGATTTCCTAATAAGAGCTGTGAAGAGGAGGGTTGAGAAACAAAATGTAATGCCAATGATGGAGGTACCATTCAGATCTCATACATAAACGTGGAAACATTCCATAAAATCTGTCATCTGTAACTTAACTGGAAATGGCACTTACTATTATCAAGGGAGAAAGTGGTTTTGACTAAGCTGGTCACCAGCTCAGAGACCTCTGGTGACTACATGTTGCCCAAAGTACTGATGCTGGAGTTTAATATGATGTGGAGTCCACTTCAGCCATCTTCCCAGATTGCAGCCTGCTAGTAATCTTGTACTCAAGAGCTAGTAATGTGATTTTGGATAAGGCCTTTTCTGGGTCTGCACTTTGTCTTTTGTAAAATGAAGAGCCTAACTTAGATGGTCTTGGGATTTTCAGAGCTAAAAGTAATCTTAGATTCTATCCTCCTCTACCCCCTAGTGCCCAACACTCTGCTGGATAACAAGCATGTGCATGGTGGGTGCATTGATAGGCTCACCAGGTAAAGCAGACCAAGCCTTTCTA
Organism: Pongo pygmaeus; assembly: GCF_028885625.2. Lineage (NCBI taxonomy): Eukaryota > Metazoa > Chordata > Mammalia > Primates > Hominidae > Pongo > Pongo pygmaeus. The sequence goes on from NC_072373.2 coordinate 38,572,007, forward strand.
CTCCTTATCATCCCTAAACTTAAAATTTCTCTTTTTGGAAGCTCTTCATGGATTCAAGGAAGTTCTCTTGGCCATTGCTTTTTTTCATAGGAGATAAGTGATACTGCTTTCTTCCTGAACCTTCTAACACAAGTCATCAAAGCCTAACTTGACACGCATGCCCTGAATCCCTTCTCTTACCTTCTAGAATGGGCAAATCACAGTCAGTATTTGGTTTTCCTGCCAGACAGCCCACTGGCTTCAGGGAATCTGTGGGGAAGAAGGGGACACTCCTATTGGTTTGTACATTTTTGAGATTCAGCCAAACAATAGTGAGTTAAGGCTTCCTTAAGCTGAGATAAGGGCCTTTCCTCCATTTCCCGAACATTTCTCTAATGCTGTCCTTTCCACAACAGCAGGAACTGGGTCTTATTTCTATTTGGATGTCCAGCATCTAGCACAGTAACTCTTAAGTGGATGCTCACAAATGCTTATTTTGAGCAAAGCAAAAAGGAATTGTTTTTCAATCCTGCCTCTAATTATTGAAAATATTGGCCAGGCATGGTGACTCAGGCTTGTAAATCCAGCACTTTGGGAGGCTGATGCAGGATGATTGCTTGAGACCAGGAGTTCAAGACCAGCCTGGGCAACATAGTGAGACCCTATCTCTACAACAACACAAAATCAGCTTGGCATGGTAGCATGAGCCTGCCATCCCAGCTACTTGGGAGGCTGGGGTGGGAGGATCACTTGAGCCCAGGAGTTCAAGGTTACAGTGAGTTAAGATTGTACCATTGCCCTTTTGCACCAGTTGCCGCTGCGGCAGGTCCATGTGTGCAGTGAGTAGCGCTATTCCTGGCCCAGTAACACCCAAGCCCTGGGTTTGACCTAGTCCATGCTGCGATGGACCCCAACACCATTATCGAGGCCCTGCAGGGCACCATAGACCCAGCCCTGCAAGAGGCCGTGGAGTGCCAGCTCAATGAAGCACACAAGTCTCTGAATTTTGTCTCAACGCTGCTCCAGATTACTATGTCAGAACAGCTGGATTTACCTGTGAGACAGGCAGGTGTTATCTATTTGAAAAATATAACACAGTATTGGCCTGGTCAAGAAACAGCACAAGAGTATATATCCCCTTATACTATTCCAGAAGAAGATTGCCATTGTATTTGAGAAAATATTGTAGAAGTCATAATCCATCCTCCTGAGCTCATCAGGGTACAGCTTACTACATGCATTCATCCCATCATCAAACATGATTATCCAAGCTGCTGGACTGCCATTGTGGACAAAATTGGCTTTTATCTTCAGTGTGATAACAGTGCTTGTTGGATATGAATTCTTCTTTGCCTTTATCGGCTTGTGAAAAATTATGAGTATAAAAAACTAGAGGAGTGGAGTCCATTGGTAGCAGCAATGCAGCATTTTCCGCCAGTTCTAAAGGATCATTTTATCCAGCTTCTTTCTGACCAGTCTGATCAGTCTGTTGTCATCCAGAAACAAATATTCAAGATCTTCTATGCTCTTGTTCAGTATATACTACCACTGGAACTGATAAACCAACAGAACCTGACAGAATGGGTAGAAATTTTAAAGACTGAAACACTTCGAATTGAAGAAGATGATTGACCTGAGTTATCATAGTGGAAATGCAAGAAGTGGGCCTTACATATTTTAGCAAGACTTTTTGAAAGATATGGAAGCTCTGGCAATGTTTCCTAGGAGTATAATGAATTTGCTGAAGTATTTCTGAAGGAATTTGTTGTTGGTGTCCAGCAAGTTTTATTGAAAGTGTTGTAACAGTACAAGGAGAAGCAATATATGGCTCCTCAAGTTTTACAACAGATATTAAATTCTATTAATCAAGGAGTTTCTCTTGCTCTCACCTGGAAGAATCTGAAGCCCCATATACAAGGCATTATCCAAGATGTTATTTTTCCATTGATGTGTTATACAGGTGCTGATGAGGAACTTTGGGAAGAAGACCCTTACGAATATATACGCATGAAGTTTGATGTGTCTGAAGATTTCATTTCTTTTGCCACTGCTGCCCAGAAGCTTTTGTTTATAGCCCATAGTAAGAGGAAGGAGGTACTTCAAAAGACTATGGGATTTTGTTACCAGATTCTTACAGAACCAAATGCTGACCTTTGAAAAAAAGATGGAGCCCTGCATGACTGGCTCTTTAGCTGAAACACTTCTGAAGAAAAAGATCTGTAATGATCAGATGGAATACATGTTGCAGAATCATGTGTTCTCTCTCTTCAGCAGTGAATTAGGCTACATGAGAGCAAGGGCTTGCTGGGTACTTCACTATTTTTGTGAAGTAAAGTTCAAAAGTGATCAGAACCTTCAAACAGCTTTAGAGCTAACAAGAAGATGTCTGATTGATGATAGAGACATGCCTGTGAAAGTGGAAGCTGCCATTGTCCTTCAAGTATTTATCAGCAATCAAGAAAAATCTAAAGAATATATCACACCATTCATCAGACCTGTAATGCAGGCTTTTCTTCATATTATAAGAGAAACAGAAAATGATGACCTTACCAATGTAATTCAGAAAATGATCTGTGAAAATAGTGAAGAAGTTACTCCTATTGCAGTAGAAATGACACAACAGTTGGCAATGACATTTAGCCATGTAATCCAGATGGGGCCAGATGAAGAAGGTAGTGATGACAAAGCAGTTACTGCTATGGGAATTCTGAATACAATTGACACACTTCTTAGTGTAGTTGAAGACCATAAAGAGATAACCCAACAGCTTGAGGGAATCTGCTTACAGGTCATTGGTACTGTTTTACAACAGCATGTCTCAGAATTCTATGAGGAGATCTTCTCTTTAGCGCATAGCCTGACACGTCAACAAGTGTCTCCACAGATGTGGCAGCTACTACCCCTTGTATTTGAAGTCTTTCAGCAAGATGGCTTTGATTGCTTTACAGATATGATGCCCCTCCTTTATAATTATGTAACAGTTGATACCAAGACACTTCTGTCTGATACCAAGTATCTTGAAATGATATACAGTATGTGGAAAAAGGTTCTTACAGGAGTTGCAGGAGAAGATGCAGAGTGTCATGCAGCAAAATTATTAGAGGTCATCGTTCTGCAGTGCAAAGGGCATGACATTGACCAGTGCATTCCCTTATTTGTGGAAGCAGCCTTAGAAAGACTGACAAGAGAGGTTAAGACAAGTGAACTTTGAACTATGGGTCTGCAAGTTGCATTGCAGATTTACATTATAATGCATACCTATTACTCAATACCTTAGAAAATCTTCACTTCCCTAATAATGTTGAACCAGTTACAAATCATTTTATTAGTGGCTTAATGATGTTGACTGTTTCTTGGGGCTTCATGACAGAAAGATGTGTGTTCTCAGTCTCTGTGCTCTTATTGATATGGAACAGATACCCCAAGGTTTAAATCAGGTTTCTGGACAGATTTTGCCAGCTTTTATCCTTTTATTTAATGGATTAAAAAGAGCATATGCCTGCCATGCAGAACACAAGAATGACAGTGATGATGATGAAGCTGAATATGATGATGAAACCGAGGAACTGGGGAGTGATGAAGATGATATTGATGAAGATGGGAAAGAATATTTGGAGATTCTAGCTAAGCAGGCAGGTGAAGATGGAGATGAAGAGGACTGGGAAGAAGATGATGCTGAAGAGACTGCTCTGGAAGGCTGTTCCACAGTCACTGATGATGAAGATAACCCTGTTAATGAGTATCAGGTATTTAAAGCTATCTTTCAAACCATTCGAAATCATAATCCTGTGTAGTATCAGGCTGTAACTCATGGTCTTAATGAAGAACAAAGAAAACAGTTACGGACACAGCAACTCTGGCTGATCAAAGAAGAGCAGCTCGTGAATCCAAAATGATTGAGAAGCATGGAGGATACAAATTCAGTGCTCCAGTTGTGGCAAGTTCTTTCAATTTTGGAGGCCCAGCACCAGGGATGAATTGAGCTATCTCTTTCTTTCCTACTGTGTGATTGTGATTGTAGTGAAGAGCTTGTGTTCCTCCTAGTAGTGGTTCTAGAACTGGTTCATGTTATCTATTCTAAACTAATGATCAGTAGATGGACAGAAAAAAAAATCACAACAACAACCACCCCAGGAGATGGGACCTGATCATGCAACCTGGCACTGGAAAAGAAACCAGTGGGATTTTGGGGGTGGGGGGGATTGGAAGTAACCTAGGGGCTGTATTTTCTTTATTTTTTAAAGAAAGTAAGATCCTGACTCTGAAGCTTCAAAGTGACGCTGTGGAAATCTGAAAACGAGGGGATGTCATGAAGGCAGCTTTTCTTTTTCTGAGGAAAAAACAGGCATGGGCTACAGGACTATTTAAAATGTCTCATTTCCAGTGTAAAGCTCAAAGGTAGATGTAATTTTTAAACCTGTGAGAATCTGTCCAATTTCTGTCTCTTCCTCACCATTGGGTATCTATTCTTTATATGTGAATGAGATAAGGTAATCTGATAGCCTTATTCAATCTTCATCATTTTTATTCATCATCGTTCCTATGTAGATTATTGGACATTTATTGTAGCACTACATAACTGATTATAAAACTCTGTAAATGAGTTAGCACTTTCATATTGAAACAAGCCTCCTAGCCTATGCATAAAATAGCAAAATGTTTGCTGTTTATAAAAAGATGTAATGGAGTGGGGGGCAAGGGTAATTTCAAGTTATTTATTTAAAAATGAACTAGCAATTTTGTACCTGGTGACTTTGTGGTCCACTCACTTCTGACAGGGACTTGAATTCGGTATGTAAAAATGGGTTAGCGGTATTTCATTGCTGCCAAAAATGACAACTCCCTCTGTGTCCTGTTTTTCTTAAAGCTGTCAGTGTAGAAGTGGGTATTTAAATACCAGACCTTACTATAAAAAATAAGAAAGGTGGTATCTAGAGCACGTTAATTGGATATGAAGTTCTACTGTTAAAGAGTTGATCTAAGAGTATGGCTAAACATCTATATATGCAATCTATTAAAAGAACTTAATTCAGCTATTATGTCTTGATTTGATTTCAGTTTTATAACAATATAAACAATTTATAACAATTATAACAATTTTTTCCTCATTGGCCTGTTCTTAATCCTGTACCTAGAAAGAGTACAAAATGCACACTTAAAAAATTGAAATTTAACACTTACCCACGCCCCCTTCCCCATCTCTTCTACCCGTCTTGTTGATTGTGGTATCTGATCTTAACTAGATAGGCTGAAGTCACTTTGTTCCCTCCAGAAACCACTATTGATACCACTGCAAAAACAAGCCAGCAAAAAGACAGTGTGGAGAGGTTGGCTTGCTTCCCTTTCTTCCTAACTGCATGTTGAAAAATAAGTCTTTATTGATCTTAAACATCTGTCAGATGAGTCATCATTGGGTTATTTTTTATATACATGTATACACAAAATATTTCAAATTGAAAGCAACATCTTAATGCATTCAAAACTATTACAAGCTGTTGTCTAAAACAGATGAGAAAATCTATAACTGTAAAAAGAAATGCACATATTGATATTTAAAATGCATAATTAAGAAAAAAATCAGATTGCAACACTGTACTTTGTCTCAGCCATGTGGACAAATCACCCATTTGGGCACATTTTCACCCTGACTTCTTTCTGTTCAAGCCATTACAGTGACCACCAGACAGTCCCCCCTCACCCCCACTCCCATGCGGAAACTTCTGTTGTTGCCTGGGAAACAGAATAAGACCTGTCTCAAAAAAGAAAATTCTAAGGTCTGGCCTTACGCATAAACAAAATAGGCATCTGTCCCCATGACTCATGATGTGATTTTTAAAGTGCCCGTAAGGCCTCAGGCTCCCATATTTATTCTCTGCTTCTGTAGGATCAAGCTCCCAGATATGTGAAATTCCTTTAACAAGGGTAAAGTCTTCATTATATAAAGCACTAAACGTGTAGTTGCTGGTGTGAACAGTAACCTATTGACCTGTATGTGCTCTAAGCCAGTGCTTCTCAGATTTTAATGTGCATACAGATCACCTGAGGGTCTTGTTAACATGCAGATTCTAACACAGTAGGCGTGGGGTAGGCTCATGGCTTTGTATTTCTCACAAGCCCCCAGGAAGGCTGTAAGCTAGAGTGTCTCAACTAGGAGTGCATCCAACTTATCCATGATGCTATTAAAACATTTAGATTCAAGACCTCCATTATAGGCTACTAAATGAGCACCTCCAGAGTAAACACCAGGCATGAGTATTTTATATATATATATAGTGGGTTATATATATTTTTTACATGTATACATATATATATATATATTTTACATGTATATATATATATACATATATATAAAACACCTCCTCTACCGGTGATTCCAATGTGCTCCTCTGGGTAAGAACCATTACCAAGATTAGTTTATCTTGATGGGAAGTTCTAGCGTGAGGGTAGGGGTGAGGGGGTACTCTCTGGTGGTCACTGTAAAGGCTTGAACAGAGAAGAGTTAGACTTCTGGGGTAAAAATGTGCCCAAATGGGTGATTTTATGCACATGGCAGAGACAGAGCTGGAGAATGAGGAAGAAGAGGCTGGACAAATGTCCTCGCCTTCATTTGTGTTCTTTAGCTTTAATGTTTCATCTTGCTCAACTTTCTCATCACCTCACCCTTCAGGTAAGCTGTCCTAGAAGTCAGTGGGAGAAACAGTTTTGGGGTTGGGGTTAGGGAGGAGCAGCAGAAATCTACCCTTAATGCTCATTTGAAGGGCAAGGAGCAACCGATGTTTAAGTTTTTTCCAGGGGCTGTTTCTGGTTCTTTAGGCATCATGTGAGTGAGGATTATTCCAGGCGGGCTCTGGTTTGGGAGTGCTACATGAAACATCCCTCCCAGCAAATTTCTCTAAAGAGTGGTTGATACTTACTTTACGAATGAGTTCAGTGAAAACTGTGGACTCTAGCTAAATATGGAAAACAGAGTTTTTAGATGGCAGCTGCCCAAAGGGTTTGGAACTCTTTTTCTATAACAAGCTCAGTTGAGAACTTGAGATTTTCTAAGGAGGAACATTTGAAAGCATCTTGGTGATGGAGACAAAGTAACATGTACAGCAAGAGGCAGAGATGCCTTCAGAATGCCTGCATCATTGCTTGGGGCAGGAGACCACCTGCTAGCCAGGTGGCATATTAAGATTAAGAGTAAGCTAATTGCCTACTTTTTTTAAATGCTTGTGAAATTATTCTTTGCAAATAAACGAGCCACCCAGGTACAGCTCAAGTACTTGCAGGTGGAATGAATCACTGCAGGGAGAAAGTACTAAGGGGAAAAGTGGGCTATATTAATAGCAGTGTCCAGCCCCCTTGACTATGTGTGAAGCCATCACCAGCGCTCCCAGCTGAGTCGTGACACTCTGCTATAGAAAGGCAGCAGGTGAGTGGGGAGGGCAGGTGACCCCAAATAGCACATGAGCCTACTGAGACTGGGCTTCGCTATCCACGGTGCTAGCAGAGCAGCTTTGCGCTCTCTGGCTCAGTCTATATTCTTAATACACTTAGCTGCTCTATGTTTTATGTTTAGTTCCCAGCCTAAAGAAGGAGAATATGGTCAAGGCCACTTCCTAAAAATCAACAGACATCTGCAGCCTGGACTTCTCTCTTCTCCCCAGGTGGTCCCTGTAGCCATGGCCACAATGCCTACACCTTTGATGGAGCTATTGGCCACTGGAGTGGGTGGAGAATTATTTGGGAACAGGGGAAATCAATTTTGCTTAGAAGCTTACAGTCAATAATAAAGGATTTAAGAAAGGCTGGGTTCATGTCTCTTGTCTTTTAAATTCTTTGCTTAGAAAATTGTGTGAGAGAGTGAATGTCTTAATCCCCCTTCTGCAGTATCCCTCTCTCTGATTGTGGTTTCTTCTTCTGGCTGTCAATGAGTGTTTTTGCCTGTAACTGGTGATGTCTTGGGCCTGGGTATGGACTTGTTCTGAAGTGGATAAAACTTTAGCTAATTGCTCTTGGGAGGAGACTTCCAGAACTTTCTCACACTCATACCATTACCTTCCTTCATCACTAAACATTTGTATGCAGGTGATTTTGGGTTAAAATGAATAAAAAGAAATTGCAAAGGGTAGGCTAAGAAGTGAGCCCCAGACATTTATCACCAGTTAAACATCTATTGTCTGAATTATTACTTCCCAGCCCAGGGGCTGTCATGATGCTCAAACCAGGGCTAAGGTCAATTGTCTGGTTTTCTGTATCTATACATATATGACATCTCCATGGTGCTAGCAGAACATTTGCGTTCTCTGGCTAAATCTGTGTTCTTGATACACTTACCTGCTCTCTTTTATGTTTAGTTCTCAGCCTATAGGAGGAGAATATAGTCAAGACCATATCCTAAAAATTGACAGACACCTGGAGTCTGGACTTCTCCCTTCTCTTCAGGTGGTCCCTGTAACCATGGCCACAATGCCCACACCTTTGATGGGCCAGCCCTAGGTGGATGATGCCCCTGCTTGTTACTGGTTGTAACTGGTGGACAGCTACCACTTGCCATCCTGGTCTCTAAACCTTTCAGACATAAGCTCTGCCACATTTCTTAATCTGCTCTTCAGAGATGCTCCCAAAGCTGCCATGGGTAAAGGGTGGCTCTGTAGATTCAGGTTTTGGGAGGTTGTGCCTTTGGTTGTAGATTTTCCAGGTACCTTTCTCTATTTTCTTATTTTTGACCATATTGGAATTAGGCTTTGATTATTCATCCCTTTTCTTGGACTAGCTGAATTAATCTGAAGCAATTTGTTCTCTGAGTCCCAGTTTCCTCATTTATACATTGAGGGGATACCCCTTCTATTTTTGTTATTCTGTGAAATGAGATATAAACTTTCTCATTATGACTTGATAATATATTGAGATTGGGAGGAGGAATACATTATTGTATAAAACAAGATTTGTGGTTTTTAAGTTAACGGGTAGATTCCAAATATAAAGGCTCCTTTTCTCTAAATGGATCATTTGCTGAATTTTTCCTACTTAACATAGCATTATAAATATTAGGGGAAGAATGTTTCCGGAATAACATGATTTTTGGCCCTCTTTTATTTCATTTATGTGACAAAACTCATTGAGATAAACACATTATGCCAGTAGATAAGACTTTGGTTTCATTTTTTTTTTTTTGGCTTAGATAAATGCTTTTACTGCTAGGCATATTAAAATGTCACCTGATTTGGAGTCATCAGTCTCCTAGAAGAAGAATTGAAAATGCTCAACAAAGAATTCACAAGAGGCAGAGGAGAACTGGGCTGACTTGAACCAGGACGGTTTGGGTCTGTCGGCAGAATTTAGACAAAGGTATTGATCAGAAAGACAGGACTAACAATGGATCCATTTGGCAAGAAAGATGCAAGCCAGTGTCCTGGCAAGACCTGATAAATCTTCCAAGGATTGTGTTTCTCTGACCCTGGGCTAGGGGCAATTGTGGCTTTTGAAGCTCTTAAAGGTAAATGCTTCTCTGGTTAGTTGCACCCAATCAGGCTGGGCCTGGGCTCTGTAGAGTGCCCTTGTCCCTGGGGAGGAATGCACTTGCCCACCAGGAGCCCTGGGTCCTCCTGTAGGACAGAGTTCCTTGGGGGATTTGAGGTCCATTGGAAAGTTTCTGGCACTGTTGAGTCAGCAGGGTTGGCCTCTCATGACAAGCTCCAGCTCTCTCTGTTTATCATCTGCCTCAGTGGCCAAGCCTCTGGAGAGCAGTCCTGGCTACAAGGACTTTGCTGCATCTCAAACTTGGGCCACCTTCCAAACCTGGCTTTCTGTTATTTTGTGCCTACTGTGCTCCATACCGTGGGCAAGGGGCTTTAGATGTGATCTCTTTTAAGCCACAGGGGCCCTACCAGGTAGGTGTTATCTCTGCTTGACAGAAAAAGAAACTGAGACTCAAAAAGGAACAAAAGTTTACATGGCCAGTAAGTGACAGAGCTAGGGGTTGAATCCAGCTCTGTCTCACTCCAGATCTCTTGCACTTTTTTACCATAGCCGCCAAACATTATCATGGAAAAATGAACATTATAGTGGTTTTTCAGTAGAGCTTTTGAGTGGCCTTATATTCATGCTTGATTTCCACTGGAAAAGCTAGCACGTGATGGAAATGTTGGAACTAGGGAAAGAATAGAAGACAGGGGCCCCAAAAGAGGACATACCACTCAGATAAGATGTGATGTGAAACTCATCTTTTGAGCATAAACAGATGGCGTAGTTGTGCCTAGAATTTCCACATTGCCTTTGGCTGTATGGTCTTTTTAATGGGATATCTAAGAAATTCTAACATCTTTTCTTGATTAGTAAAGCTAGTGTTTGTTCATGAAAGAAAGGGAACCATGAAATGATTTTAACCTGTAACCTACATAATGTTTGTAGCTTTAGAAGCACATATTGTTTCCCTTGGGCCAAGCATGTTTGCCTAAATATTATTTAAATAGTGCATCCTTGTCTTTGGTGGATGAGGTAGGGGCTCTAAGTGTGAAATTCTCATTCTACAGGGTTTTGTTTATTTTGTGGTTCACAAAGCACAAGGGACTCTTTAAAATTTTTTTCCTCAGCAATCTGGGGACTAGAATCATTAAAATAGAAGGCTTCCTAGAAGTCATTTAGGTTCATTAAAATTTAAAATTTACTCTCCTGGTCAAAGAAAACCTTTGCATGCAGCCCATGTTGACTGAGGGCCTACTATGTGCTAGGCACAGCACTGCAGCTTTGCAGGACTTAGTTACTTTGCTTGGCTGCTCCCTCTCCAGCCTTCTCTCACACTACCTCCTCTTGCTTCCCAAGCTCCCAGCTCCAAACACTTGAGCTTCTTTGAGCTTTTGAACATGCCAAGCCCCTCCTTCCCTCTGGGCCTTTGCCTGTGATGTTCCTTCAGCCTGGAATCCCCCTTCTCCACTGTTTTCTCTGATGGGTTTTCCTCCTCCCTCACACATACTCCCCTTAGAGATGCTTTCTGTACCTCCAGAGGGAAAAAGCCTCATTCTCCATCATGCTTTCTTTCTAAGCACATTGTTTTTTTATTCTTCCAAACACTTCTAATTTGTAAATATATATTTGTTTCCTTATTTACTCTCTTTCTCTTCTGTTAGTCTTTAAACTGTGTGGGGGCAAAGGCCAAGTCTGATTTGCTCACCAGAATATCCTTAGCATTTAGCATGATTCCTGGCATGTAGTAGTAGGCAGGGACTCAGTAAATACAGTCATGTGCCACATAACATTTCACTCAACAACAAACTGCGTAAAGGATGGTGGTTCCCAAATGTTATAATACCATATTTTTACGGTGTCTTTTCTATATTTAGGTATTTGTAGATACCCAGATACTTACCATCATGTTATTATAGCTTACAGCATTTAGGACAGTAACAAGGCGTACAGGTTTGTAGCCTAGGAGCAACAGGCTATACCATATAGCCTGGGATTATAGTAGGTATCCCATCTAGGTTCATATGAGTATACTCTGTGATGCTCACACAAGGATGGGATCACCTAAAAATGTATTTCTCAAACTGTATCTTATTGTTAAGTGACACAAGATGGTATTTATTGATTTTTGAATAGGTGTATCTCCAATTGATGAAACTAAAGGTCAGAGAGTTAATGTGACTTCTCAAAGTTACCCACCTAGTGAATAGCAAAGGTATGACACTAATCTAGTTCCTGACTCTCAAATCCAGTGTTGCTTCACCTTACAGTGTCATGTAACTTTTATTTTAAGAACATAGCTTTCCTGCCACACTGTTGGGATGATAGAAGTAGGTTATTTTGGCTGTAATAGTTATGTCTTAGCTCAAAAAGTGAGAAAGTGAAAGAACAAGATACCCAGACACACTAGACCAAGAACATTTTGAGGGAGACAACAACATGTTCTCTATTAGTTGGGAGCTTCTTGGGCTCAGGAATCATTGCTTTCCAAAGGCTGGCAGTGCTGTGACCAGAGAGAATCATTTAGCATGATTTAGTCAACTCAGAGAGAAGGCTGGATTGACTCCTTTTTCTGTGTCCCAGAGCAGACAGCACATGGCTTTGTCTTCTGAGGATACGTGGGCCATGAAGACAAATATTGAACAGCCCTTTAGGTGAGTGAGAAGGTTGATTTGGCAGCATGAGAATGCAGAGAGCTGCCTGCTCTCTTGCTGTGCCTGAAATGACCTTTTTGTGCATGAAATGAGAGATACTGAGCATGGCTGTTGGAGGCCAGTAGGCTCTAAAGAGGTAGAAGAGACATCTGGAACAAGCTCTAGAAAGTAGGCTTTTGATCCCCCCACAGGATGCTGATAAACAAAGCCTATTTTCCCTTTCCTCTGATGAAAAGCTTTATTGTGGCTTTCACTCATTGTGAATCATGATGTTAGAGTGGCATTGTTCTGCCTCTTGGCTTGCTATTGAGACTGCTGCGTCAGGCCTGAGCTGGTGCCCCAAAGTCCCTCCAGAGTTCTTGCTTTGCCAAGGCCAAGCTAGCACAACTGTGGGAGGAGTGATAGGCCTGCACATCTCCAAAGCCCCCTTTGGATTCAGCAGTTAATTTCTGGGTTCTGCATTTAACACAGATCCAAGTGGTTTTTTTTTTTTAATTTTTTCTTTTTGAGACAGAGTCTCACTCTGTCATCCAGGCTGGAGAATGGTGACAGGATCTCGGCTCACTGCAACCTTCACCTCCCGTGTTCAAGTGATTCTCATGCCTCAGCCTCTCGAGTAGCTGGAGCTATAGGTGCGTGCCACCATGCCCAGCTACTTTTTTTTGGTATTTTTTTTTCTTTAGTAGAGACTGGGTTTCGCCATGTTGGCTAGGCTGGTCTTAAATCCTGACCTCAAGTGATCCACCCACCTCAGCCTCCCAAAAGGATGGGATTACAGGCCTGAGCCACCGCACCTGGCCCCAAATGTTTTTAGATAAAAATTAATTATTTGCTTTATCTCTTCCTGCTAATCAGTGTCTTTCACAGCTCATGTTCTCTTTTCTCCTTCTGTGATGTCTTCCTTGACTTTTTTTCCTTTTTTGAAAGCTTTCTTCCTAGGGCAGGCACTTAAACAAGTGCTTTGCTTTACTTCTTCTCACATATGTTCAGCTTCCTCCCCTAAATACAGGGAACGCTCCCCAGGGAAGATCCCAAGGCTCATACAATATGTTGTTCCTTCTAAGACACACAGTGCTGTGGTTTACCATGTGCTCCATGGACTTATACTTAAATCACAGACAGTCACAGCAGGAAGGGATTTATTGGTCATCTTGTCAAGGAGTTTCCACCCTGGGCGGTGGGCAAGTTTGGGAAAGGGGTGGGGTAGATGGAGCTCCTTCCTCTCCCACCTGAGTAGCTATTCTTTGTTTTACATATTGAACTTCTATTTAAATTGTTGCTTGATTAAAAGGCTCATGGCAGCTGGGTGCAGTGGCTCATGCCTGTAATCCCAGCACTTTGGGAGGCTGAGGTGAGAGGATCACCTGAGGTCAGGAGTTCAAGACCAGCCTAACCAACATGGAGAAACACCGTCTCTGGTAAAAATACAAAATTAGCCAGGTGTGGTGGTGCATGCCTGTAATCTCAGCTACCCGGGAGGCTGAGGCATGAGAATCACTTGAACCTGGGAGGCAGAGGTTGCGGGGAGCTGAGATCACGCCATTGAACTCCAGCCTGGGCAAACAAGAGCAAAACTCCGTCTCAAAAAAAAAAAAAAAAAAAAAAAAAAAAAGGCTCATGGCTTAAAACCATGGTTTGACAAACCCTATTCTAATTCAAATCCTCCAAGGACGCAATGGTAATCCAAATGAATCCTTACAGAAATTCTTAGAGGGAATTCTGTTGTTTTTAATTTTGTCTGAATTGTATCCATATAGTAGAATGTTTATAGGATTCTGTACAAGTATACGTATATTTTAATATGTGCACATAATACACACACACATATGTATGTATATGTGTAAGGCCAGGTTCCAATGCTCACATCTTTAAAGAAGCAGTTGATATCCTTCTATCTAGAAGTAATCTTGCATTGCCTTTTAGTGTACTACTTAATCTTTTTTTTCTCTTAAAGTTATTTTACTTTGCCTTGAATTGTAATTAGTTGTGTACATTTCTTTCTCTGCTATACTCTAAGCTTTTTAAGGTCTAAGACACTTAACTCTTTACTTTTGTAACCTCTATAACACCTAATAATGTGCTCTGCCACACATGCAATTAAGGAATCTGTAGTTTATTTGAGAAGAATCATAAAGTAGAAAAAAATGGAAATGGGGGCCCAGTTGGTAAGATGTTATTATGAAGTCAAATATATGGGATATTATTATGAAGCCAAAATTTCATGTTTGGGCCTCATAAGAACCTAATTTGTTTTTCATACAGAAAAATGTCACATGACCAAGATTGTATCTTGACCAACTATCTCACAGATTTATGCTGTTATTCAAAAGATGTGACAGAGAAGATGGTACTTATGGCTCAGTGCAAATTAACTTCCATCACTGAAAAAAACAACTTTAGTTATAGGGCTTATTATAGAAGGCCAGTAATGTCAGTGATATAAAGGACTGCATGTGGGTGGGACGCTAGAGACCACTCTTGCACTAATGATCTAGAACGTGGGTTGTTAACATGGACTATTGAGTCTTGACAGAACTCAACTCAAACGCAAATTAAATTGAATTGAATTTATAAAGACAAGGGTCGGGGAAAGTAGCCATGTGACCAACCAGTCAGTAAGAGAAATGTGAGCATTGGCAGATTTGTATGGTTCACGTGCCCAATTCTCAGTGTCAGATCATTTTCTAAATTGTAAAATGACAGGAAAGAAATATGGTATGTTGAGTAACATAATTCAGACAACATTTATTGAATGTCTACTACCTATAGGGTATTACTATCTATAAGACAGTATCTTTAACTATCTAGAAGGTATTAAGATTCATAAGATGTAGCCTCTTACTTCCAAGAACCTATAACTCTCTTTGACAGTCCTGTTTCACAAATTGTTCACGACATAGATGGACATTATCAACTTTCAACGCACTTAAGGTTGAGATTTCTCAGCATTTATCACTGTTTTTCACCTTAAAGGACAGTTGCCTTCTAAGATCTGGCCCACCCTTTCAGTCTTCCACTCTTCATCTCTGACCTGCACACTTAGAGCTAGGGGAATGGTTATATTCTATCTAGTTTTGCTCATGATAATTTTGGTCATGAGGGAGATGCTAAGAAATTTCTTAAAAAAAAAACACAGAAAAGAGGATGATAGATTTATGTATTACAAGAACTATTGCGTGGAAACGTGACTTAATTTAGGTCCCTGTGGGAAGTATTAGAATATGACATTTAAATGTAAGTATATTATAATTTCCTGATAGGCACTAATGACGTTAATGAAACTTCACTTCTAACCAGTGATTAGGATTTACAGTGGAAATACGTGACCCTAATTAATAGAGGTATTTTTTGTACTTCTTTGCTGTTGCCCTTGTTCATTCTTTAGCCATGACACAAACAACAGGTTGTTTTAGCTTTTGGATTAAGTGTTATTCTGCACATAAGTGATGAGATTTTTGTAACCTTGCATTTATTTATTTATTTAGAGACGGAGTCTTGCTCTGTTGCCCAGGCTAGAGTGCAGTGTATGACCTTGGCCCACTGCAACCTCTCCCTCCTGAGCTCAAGCTATTCTCCTGCCTCAGCCTCCCAAGTAGCTGGGATTACAGGTACCCGCCACCACACCTGGCTAATTTTTTGTATTTTTAGTAGAGAAGTAGAGATGGGGTTTCAACATGTTGGCCAGGCTGGTCTCAAACTCCTGGCCTCAAGCGATCTGCCCGTCTCGGCCTCCCAAAGTGCCGGGACTGCAGGCATGAGCTACCACACCTGGCCACACTTTACTTTTAGATCTAGTGCTTATATGAAGATTTCAAGGGGCAGAGCTATCTTTTGACCTCTCTGTAAACAATATGGAAAGAACTTGCTTTTCTTGTTGACACTGACTTTTGCCCTCCTCCAATAATTAAAAAGGCTGTAATCTTTAAATTTGTGGGGAAATTGGGCATTTGTTGGTTAATTGGCAGTATCTACATGCTACAATTAGTCTCATTATGCTTCAGTTATATTAATTAAAGTCTTGTCCTGGAGAGCAGGCATTCACTCATTTTTCTTCCCTGCATCCCTCCGAATGTGCATCTGGAAGCTGCTTCCTTGTGGTATTATGAGCACATGGAGCAGAATCCTTGTATTTTATTCATATATCCCCAGCACAGTTCTGACATATAATGCATACTTAATAAATGTTTGTTAAGTTGAATCAAACAGGTAGAGACATAGTTTGGAAAATCCATGATGGTAACTCCAGTGACTTCTAAACTTGTTTTCCAGGTACAACAAATGCTAGCCCATACAAATGCTTTGCAGGTCTTCCCATTCCCATCCATCTTACTGTATTATTAAAATAAAGAAAACAACAATCTTCATGAAAGAAGAGAGATGGAAGAAAGGAAGAAACCCATTTGTTTATTTATTTACTTTTTTGAGACGGAGTCTTGCTCTGTCGCCAGGCTGGAGTGCAATGGCAAGATCTCGGCTCACTGCAACCTCCGCCTTTCGGGTTCAAGCGATTCTCCTGCCTCAGCCTCCTGAGTAGCTGGGATTACAGGCGTGCACCACCATGCCCAGCTAATTTTTTTGGTATTTTTAGTAGAGACAGGGTTTCACCATGTTGGCCAGGATGGTCTCGATCTCTTGACCTCGTGATCCACCTGCCTTGGCCTCCCAAAATGCTGGGATTACAGGCATGAGCCACTGCACTTGGCCAGAAGAAACCTATTTGAATGCCAGTTTTATGCCGGGCACAGTGTTAGAAACTTTTACATACAGTGTCTTATTTATCACCAAGGTGTTTTTTCCCTTGACCCAGCAGGTTGTTTTTACTGAAAATCCAGCCAAACCAAAAAAGGAATTGTAACTTGGCTTGCTGGAAATCCCTGAGGGCACCAGATGCTGCTGAAGGCTATTGATAAATATGGGCCATGACAGAAGTCCTTCTTTTTGGTCTCATCAGTAAATCAGCATCTTTGGGAAAAAAATTATTAGTTGATATATTGACAGTAAGCCATACCAACTCCTAAGCCCTTCTTACTCAGAGTCAATTGCTATTCACCTGGACGAGGCAGCTGACTGTTTCTGAAGCAGAGTTGTATGTGAGGTAGAGATAAAGACAAGTCATCTTCTTAGTCTATCTGTGCTGTAAGAGATGAACTAGATGACACTGGTAGCTGTGTTTCTAAAACAAAATGTTATTACAAATAACAAACAGTTGGCCTCAGCCTCTGATAGTAAATGTGAATATTAATGCTGTGCTCCTTTCTACACAAACATGCATTAAATAGACATGATCCTGTGACCTCTGGTAAATACTGTGTACCATTTGGTTGTTTTTAATTAGCCTTGACCTCCCTACCTCAGTGTCCACTTAGGGCAGTTTAGCCCTAGTATGTCAGGTGTTGGGAGATTTGATTTCGAAGAGAAGAGAATTCCAACCCAAAACCCTAGTGATAACCGATACCAGAGTAGAGTTACAGCATAGAAAGATCAGCATTCAGCCAGAATGGGAGAGTGCAAACGTTTGCCAAATAGCCTGCTTCTTCCACCTTCTGAAGAGCTAAACATATTAGTGGTTACTTTCTTAATAAATTATACAATAGGATATTCCAGGGGGGCTATTTTCTGGGTGATTGCTCAGCATATAGAGCGCCAATCACTGTTAGTATCATTAATGGTTTATCAGAATGGTCCAGTGGTCTAGAAATGCTGCTCCCATGTTTCTTGGAAGCACATTAACTCAACCTAAGCAGCAGAGCTATGCACTAGTTGATCCAATGCAATATCATTCCTTTTTCTTGCTTCCGCTAAGAGAGCTTTCTCTACCTTCTGCAGGTCTTGTAATGGATCCGTATTAGATGACTTTGAATGATTTGCAGTCACATTCCTTATTTCTTTCACCAAGGACATTTTAGAGGAAAGACTACTTTCTCTGTAACTTTGGCTTATTGGCTTGTTAATATATGTAACGAATGAGGAAATGTGGGTGGTGGGGCATCCATCTCCCAGATGGGAAACAAAGCCTCCTTAGAGTTCTTGTAGCAAACTGTCTCACAGATGTATGCTGTTATTCACAAGATGGGACAGAGAAGATGGTACTGGTTGCTCAGTGCAAATTAACTTCCATCACTGAAAAAAAACTTTAGCTATAGGGCTTGTTATAGAAGGCCAGTAATGCCAGTGGTAAAAAGGACTGCATGTGGGTTAAGATGCTAGAGACCACTCTTGTACTAATGATCTAGAATGTGGGTCTATTAGAGTTGCCAACCTCATCATCACTGAGGGGATTTTCAGCCTGCTTTCCTTAAAACTCAGCTGTTTTATCACCTGAAATCTGAAAATAGTAACACCACACACGGGTATGAGTAATAAATGCTATGCCATGATTAAAGGATCTAACCCTGTGCCCCACACTTAGTAACCAGTCAGTAGATGTCAGTTGAGTTTAAATTCCCCTAACATCCCCGGCTTATTAAATCATTGTACCTTTGACTAGCATGTAATGGTTATTTTTTTATCTAGTCCATTTGTTAGCACAGTCTCTCACCATCTGTGTTCCCTGTCTATCTGCCAACCTAGAAAAACCCTTTTCGTGTCTCTAAATAAAGAGTTTGATTTTTTAAGATAACACTTATTATATTTTGGGTTTTATTACTCTATGCTGCAGAGTATTCTTATTTCAAAGGAATAATTTCATGTCTTATTAAAATAACTAAGACCTTATGTGATTGTCGGTGAGCTTCCACGACCATGGTAGGGGAGGTAAGCAACATGTTCTTGTGCCCTGGTGCTATTTTTGGCTAACAGAGCAAATGGAAAATCCAGAGCTGGTGGGGAAAAGCCAAATTTGCAAGTACATCAGATTCACTGAGTAGGTGTGTGTTGGGTCAGTGTTTATCACCAGAGCCTACAGTAAGTGGAATGAGAGCACTCAATGGGTATTCATTTGGGGAAATTTTGTTGAAGAAGGAGCTCATGTTATAGCCACTTAAAAACCTGCTTGTCAGAAGTTTTCAGGATTCTCTCACACTGTGTTTTCCCACATATATTTCTTTGTCCCCTCCAGAGTGTGCATGGGATTGAAAGACAACACCAAGTCTCTGTCCCTGGTCCCCTACTGCTTTAGTCCAGTAGTATTAACAATTCATTAGGATCATAATTTATTAGGGTTCATTGGTCCTTAGAAAAGAAGACAGATCCTATATATATACACAGGTGAAAAACCTAATAGTGAACAGTTTTCCCCATGTTAAAATAAGAGAGTATAGAAGCCTTGGGGTATAATAATAGTGATTATTCCCATATAGTTTCAAGACTTTGGATCTGCATGGGCCTGTTACGTTTTCCCATGTCCCAAGTCCTATAAAGTTATCAC
Organism: Pongo pygmaeus; assembly: GCF_028885625.2. Classification (NCBI taxonomy): domain Eukaryota; kingdom Metazoa; phylum Chordata; class Mammalia; order Primates; family Hominidae; genus Pongo; species Pongo pygmaeus. The sequence goes on from NC_072373.2 coordinate 38,591,456, forward strand.
CATGGGTGGCTGAGAGAAACATGTCAATTTCTTAAGTAGTTTTAAGAATATCTACATTTAATCTAGCTATATAGGAGTAGAAGTTATCATTTCACAATTAATTATTTTTCCCAGCCTGAATCATATTCTAAAATTCAGCATTTGCTGTGCAGGGAGTAAAATAAACTTCCCATTCTCTGATGGTTTTCTTGAAAACGTAGAGGATCCCAGAAACGCAAGGCTAGAAGGAACTAGTTGATAGCTTATAGTCCACTGGATCTTACAGGGGGCCTTGAAGGCTGGCCTTTTATGGTATTAATAGGATATTGAACCAGCATGGCTTCCTTTTAGAAGAAGACAGGCATAAATGACAAAGCATGGAACTGTGATGAGAGTATCCACTTTGGAAGAGGAAAAGGCATAAACTAGTGATTCCCTTAAATAGTTAAAGGGTATTTAACAGGAAGCAGCTTCATTTGTTGTCCATTACCGACTGACCATTTTTGGGGTTCAGGTTTTGAGTTGTTTTTTAAAGTAGGAGGAACAAGTTTTTGCAGAGGCTACTGCTCTGTTTTGCCCCATCTCTGTCCTGTCTACTGGCCCACATTTGTGGGACAGCTGGCCTGGTGTCTGTGAGGAGAAAAGCAACAGGTCCATACAAGATTCAAATCCACCAGTTTGACCTTGTTAGTGAAGTCTGATCACCAACAGTGTAAACTACACCATCATTCCTCCTGATAGTTTTGGTGAGCTTGTGATTTGTTTGAGTTTTGTTATTTTAACGGTAGCAGGGAAGCAATTGTAGCTTGGGTGACTTGAGGGGCCTTTTTGTGTCTGAAATGATAACTTCCACAGAAAGCTGAAAACTACTAATGCAGGCTATCCCTTGAAAACAAATTTAGCTTCCCTTCAACATCTCTAGAGAAGACTCCAAGCTTGCTTTTGCAACCCCGCTTTGCAAAATGCTCAAAGTGCGTTCTTCCAAGTATTTAATTCCAGGTCCACCTGGTGGGATATTATTATTTCCATTTTGCCCTCTCCTGATGGGATCCAGAGGAGAGGCTTGACACTGTTCACACAGGTTCCCTTCACACAAATGCCCCCCTCCTGCCTGCCGCAGGCATGTATGCAAATAACTGTTGCGAAGCAGCCCCAGTCAGCTGTTCCTCATGGTTTCTTTCCTTGGTTTTTTGCTTTCTTTTGCCTCATGATATATTTTCTTTTCTTGGCCCTTCATTTAACCACCTCAAAGACTGAAAGCATTCAGGAGAACAACTGCTGGTTTTGTTTTTTTTTGTTTTGTTTTGTTTTAGATCTAGCATGTTAAAAAAACAAAAACACCCAAAAGGCAACAACAACAGTAACAAACAAAACAGCTCCACAGTTATTATCTGAGGTGTGTACATTGCCTTTACCAAAAGAAAAATGCCCTAATGCAGTTAATGCTGTGGTTGAGAGACATTTTTTCTTTGACCTCTGTTGTCATAGACTGAGAAAAATAAATATATGATCAGGTATTTCCTGGAGAAACATTTCAGAAAACATCAGGACTGTCTCTCTCTGTCTGTCTCTGTCTGTCTGTGTCTGTCTGTCTGTCTCTATCTCTCACTCTCTCACTCAGCATTGGGTAACTTGCTTATTGGTCCTTGCTTATTGCTTATTGGTCCTAGGCCATTCCTTTGTTCCAGATAGATCTCCCTTTAGACAGACCGTCAGGTGATTCTTCATTTGTCCTTGAGAAGATAGAATCCAACTTAAGAATGCTAAGGCAACTTTTCCCACTATGAATACAAATTGTTTTTTCTTTGAAAGTCTATCTTTTGAGTTTTAAAAGATACACAGAATACTTGTAAATGAAATCGAGTAGAGTATCACTTTAAAAACTAGAGTCACATTTGATATAAAGTTCTTCTGTCCTATAGCCCTCAGGGAACTTTCCCTAGTATAATCTCAAAAAGGCTGTTTTATTTTTAAGAAAATAGACATTTATATGGCAATTTACAAAGCATTTTTTAAAATAATTTCCAACTTTTATTTTAAGTTCAGGGGTACATGTGCAGGATGTGTGGGTCTGTTACACAGGCACATGTGTGCCATGGTGGTTACTGCACAGATCATCCCATCACCCAGGTATTAAGCCCAGCATCCATTAGCTAGTCTTCCTGATTCTCTCCCTCTTCCCACCCCTCACCCTCCAACAGGCCCCAGTATTTGTTGTTCCCTAGCATGTGTCCATGTGTTCTCATCATTTCACTCCCACTTATAAGTGAGAACATGTAGTATTTGGTTTTCTGTTCCTGTGTTAGTTTGCTAAGGATAATGACTTCTAGCTCCATCCATGTCCGTGCAAAGCACACGATCTCATTCCTTTTAACGGCTGCATAGTATTCCATGGTGTATATGTACCACATTTTTTTTATCCAGTCTGTCACTGATGGACATTCAGGTTGATTCCATGTCTTTGCTATTGTGAATGCTGCTGCAATGAACATATGCATGCATGTGACTTTATAATAAAATGACTTATATTCCTTTGGGTATATACTTAGTAATGGAATTACTGGATCAAATGGTATTTCTGCCTCTGGTCTTTGAGGAATCTCCACACTGTCTTCCACAATGGTTGAACTAATTTACACTCCCACCAGCAATGTAAAAGCGTTCCTTTTTCTCTGCAACCCTGCCAGCATCTGTTGTTGTTTGACTTTTTAATGGCCATTCTGACTGGTGTGAGATGGTATCTCATTGTGGTTTTGATTTGCATTTCTCTAATGATCAGTGATGTTGAGCTTTTTTCATATGTTTTTTGGCCACATGAAGTCTTCTTTTGGGAAGTGTCTGTTCATGTCCTTTGCCCACTTTTTAATGGGGTTGTTTTCCTCTTGTAAATTTAAGTTTCTTATAGATGCTGGATATTAGACCTTTGTCAGATAGATATATTGCAAAAATGTTCTCCCATTCTGTAGGTTGTGTTTACTCTGTTGATAGTTTCTTTTGCTGTGCAGAAGCTCTTTAGTTTAATTAGACCCCATTTGTTAACTTTTGCTTTTTGTTGCAGTTGCTTTTGGTATCTTCATCATGAAATCTTTGCCCATGCCTATGTCCTGAATGGTATTGCCTAGGTTTTCTTCTAGGCTTTTTATAGTTTTGAGTTTTATATTTAAGTTTTTAATCCATCTTTAGTTGATTTTTATGTAAGGTGTAAGGAAGGGGTCCAGTTTTAGTTTTCTGCATATGCCTAGCCAGTTCTCCTAGCACCATTTATTAAATAGGGAATACTTTCCCCATTGCTTGTTTTTTTGTCAGGTTTGTCCAAGATCAGATGGTTGTAGCTGTGTGGTCCTATTTCTGGGTTCTCTATTCTATTCTACTGGTCTATGTGTCTGTTCTTGTACCTCTACCAAGCTGTTTTGGTTACTGTAGCCCTGTAGGATAGTTTGAAGTTAAGTACTGTGATATTTCCAGCTTTGTTCTTTTTGCTTAGGATTTTCTTGGCTATTTGGGCTCTTTTTTGATTCCATGTGAATTTTAAAATAGTTGTTTCTCATTTTGTGAAGAATTTCAGTGGTAGTTGAACAGGAAAAGCATTGAATCTATAAACTGTACAAAGCATTTTCATAAAATAACAACGATACCTAGCATTTATTAATTAGTTGCAGTGTGGCAGACACTTTTCTAAATGCTTTCAAGGTGATAGTTCATTTAACCCTCTAAATAACTCTATCAGATAGGTACTGTTATTATCCCCATTTTCATGTGGACACTGAGGCATCCGGGTGCTAAGTGACTTTCCCTAAATCGTATAGCCTATAATTGCCTAGATGAAGGATTCAGTCCTAGGGATGGCTGATTCCAAGGTTCTTGTACTTCCTACTACTTTGTGTGGTCTGTTAATCATTGTTGTCATGTAAGAATCCTGAGTTTCAGAGTAATGAAGTGACTTGATTCTAGTTTCCAAGCCAGAAATGACAGAAAAAGTTTTAACATTTTTCCCCTTTACTTTTACTGATTTTCTGTCTTTGTCATGGATCTTCAGGTCGCTATTTTATTGAACTCATTTGCTGAGTCCCTATTATGTGCCAGGTGCTGCACTAATCGTTGGTGATAACAAAGATAATGAACGTTCTGCCCTTAAGGAATTCACAATCTGAGTTTGGGGAGTTAATACAGATAAAAATATCATGACAGATGCAAGCAGAGTGCCAAATACTACAATAGAGCTAAGCACAGGGAGCTCTGGGAACACAGGGGAAGGGTGGCTAGCCCAGCCCAGATGCTGTCGAGAAAAGCTTTTTAGAGGAGCTGAGTCTCCAGGAATGAAGGGAGTTAGCCAGACTGCAGACTGAGAATAGGAAGATGTTCTGGACAGAAGAAACACCTTGTGCAAAGGCCCAGATACATTTGAGGGCATGGAGCCTTTGAGGAAGGCCCCATATTCTTTAGAAATGAAGCCAGAGAGGTGGGCAAGATTCAGATCATGAAGAACATCGTAAGTCATGGTAAGCAGTGCTGACTTCTGTGTTTGGTTGGGAGCCATTGAAGGATTTTAAGCAGATGTTGTACAGAATGGGCTAGAATAGATGAAGTAAGCAGGGAAGACACATTTAGAGGGTGTTAGAATTGTCTAGAAAAGAAATAAGGGTCCTGATCTGAAGCAGTGGTTCCAGCTTTTCCTGCTTCTCCAGGATATGCATAATTGATTTATTTATTGGTTCAGCGGCCAGTACTTCTGCCTACCATCCATGCCACCACTGAACATTTGCTCCCTCATCTTTATCGTATTTGCTTTTCTTTGTCTTTCTATACAATTCATGTACCTCTCTCTCCTATGAGACCCCAGCTCCATGAGGAGAGACGCCATATATTTTTTATCTTGGTATTCACTGCAGAAGTGCTGTGACTTATACATGGTTTTCATGTTCCTGATGGGGATAGTCTCTGTTTAGCATGGCTGTAGTCTAGACCTGTTTTTGTGGAAAGTGCTAGAAAGTGGACAGGAAAGATGAGGGAGGAGAATCATTTTGCTCTATAGTAAATTGAGGGGCATTAACAGATGATGATAAGTTTGTATGACTCCACTTGGACTCTGCCAAAGTGCATCAGCATTCTTCTGAGACTTAAGGTAATTTCCTGGCAGGCTTAATGATTACTTTCAATAATGTTATACAACTTCTGTGCAATCTCTTAAATTAGATTTCAGCACAAATAATTAGAGGTAGGAATAGCACTTTCCAGTTCTATTACCTATATGCCTAAGTACAAAGCTACCCTCTTCACTGTCATTGAAACCCTGCTCTCTTCCTCATAAATTCTGTGGGGGATGGCCATTTAGCTCAGAGGCTTTCAAAATGTATTTATCTTATTAAACAAAAGGTTACATGAAGCCCAATATAGAAATCTTTTTTTTTTTTTTTTTTTGAGACAGAGACTCGCTCTGCTGCCCAGGCTGGAGTGCAGTGGTGCAATCTTCGTTCACTGCAACCTCTGCCTCCCAGGTTCAGCCTCCCTAGTAGCTGGGACTACAGGGGTGCACCACCACACCCACCTAATTTTTGTATTTTTAGTAGAGATGGGGTTTCACTATGTTGGCCATGCTGGTCTCAAACACCTGATCTCAAGTGATCTGCCTACCTTGTACTCACAAAGTCCTGGGATTACAGGCTTGAGCCACCATGCCAGGCCTAGAAATCAAATTTTATAAGGAGTTGTTCTCATTGAGGCCAGAAACCAGTTGGGAACTGAAGCCCTGTTCAGTTGTCCTCTTCTCCATCCTATTCCTACCTCTAAATAAATTAGGAGTAATGAACCAATTAAGATCATCAGTATTTCCCCCTAACTCTTCACTTTGATCCAATTTCTCTGAAGTGTCTAACTATATTACATGTAGGTTTTCACAGGCACTGAGTGGTTCTGTTGCTATGGTCTAAATTACTCCACCACTCTGGGCTTCCTCTTCTGCCTCCCTCCCTCTCTCCCACATTCTGGTATAACATTCTCTAAGACTGCCTGGAAGACATTCTTGCACCTAGTGGTAGAGGCTTGCAAAGATTCTAAATCAGAAATAATCATAATTTAGATAAAATATTTCCTTGAAAGGATAAGTGTTAAGAAGATAATGTTTCCCTTGAATCCATATAGGTTAGTGTTCTGGCTAAAATTTAATTAGAGCTCATGGAGTTCTGGCACACGTGAATATATTTAATGGCCTTTATACTTTTTGTGTTAAAATTAATACTTGGTCTCACAAAATAAGAGACTGAACTCTGTGGCTAAAGATTTTTCAAGATGACTAAGAGGCTTAGTGAGATGAAAGAGACCTTACCTTGTTTGTGCCTACATGTGAGCATGTAGCCATTTATTTTTATTGAACATACACAGAAAGGATTTGCATACATTAAGTTTGGTAAAGAATTACTTATTAGAAGGAACAAAAGGCATTCTGTGAGTTTTTAGGCACTCAACTGAAGATCATCAGTCCAGTTCTCTCCTATCTTCAGAAGGCTTTATGACTCTCATACAGAAGCTCAACAAAGTGGGGGCAGGGAGGGTGTCTCTGTCAGCCATACAAGGTAGCTGTCTTAGCTATAGTTTACTACAGCAAACAATAGAAATTTCTTTCTCACAGCTCTGGAAGCTGGAGAGTACAAGATCTAGGCACCATCAGAATCAGCATTTGGTGAAGGCCTACTTTCTGGCTCATAGACACCATCTTTTTTCTGTGTCCTCACATGGCAAAAGGGACAAGGGAACTCTCTGGGGTCTCTGTTATAAGGGCACTACTTCCATTGGTAAGGGCTCTGCACTCATGGCCTAATCACCTACCAAAGGCCCTACCTCTTAATACCATCACAGTGGGGATTAGGATTTCAATGTATGAATTTTCAAGGGACACAGACTTTTAGTCTATAGCAGTGGCTTTGTAATGAATTCTTAGCATTCAAATAATTCTCAGGTTGTGTGCCCTACTTTAAGAAACCTGATTTATAAATATATCATATTTAGTAATTCTCAGATCTGTTAGTGATTATTCACTTTGCAAAACTCTTTACAGGTAAGTGCATTTACTCAAATTCCTGAAAATAGCCTTCTCTTAGTTCTTCCCCGGGACTGTTTACAGATTATTAATGATCTGGTGTGAGGAGAAGAAAAACTTAAAGCTAAATGTTTAGGGATCTGCTGGCTCTTTGAAGAACAATCAGCAATAGTGATAAAGCATCTCTAACGTTATTTAACTTTCTCAAATTCAATTTATATATATATATGTATTTGAGAAATGCAACACCTGTTTAATGACTTGTCTAGATGAGTACAGCCATTGTAATTTGCTGATATATGATTAATTGTAGAATATATAAGACATTTCAGTGCATAGACTATCTGCAACCCTCTCTGAGGTGGCTTCTAGTACACTTCTAGTGAGTGAGAAAAACGGGTCCTGCTCTGTCAAGTATAAAGAATTTAACTTTCTCTGACTTTGATTGATGTCATTTGTGATCTCTGAAAGAAGGTGTTTACCTAGAAGTTTTATTCTCCTGCAGAGAACATTGACTTTTTATTGAGGTTACCTTTTGTTATCTGTTCCCTGATGGACACCAAATAATCCTGGTTATCTTTTAAAGTATTTGTGTTTAGTTTTAAAAATGAATTTATATACAGCATTAATGTAGGAATAACTGATATTCTGGAGAGGCGTAAATTCTCAAAGCCAACAAAACAAATCAGAACAGAGCAATTTTAAAAAGTAGATCTGAAAAGACTCTGGAGAATTGGGAAAATAGCCTTATCAAGTTATACCAGAATATCTGCAATATTAACGTAAGCTTCAAATATTCCTTGAGTGCCCAGTGTATGCCACTTACTGGCTAGGTTAGGTCTAAGGAGAGGATCTCAAACATCTAAGCAGGCTCAGATAAGAGAGTATAGCCTTTTAGGTCAGACCTTACCAGGAGGTCTCTGTTTTAGTACATTATAGGAATTTGGCAAATTGGGACATATTCAGAGAGGAACTGATTGCATGGAGAAGATTCTAGAAGATTTTCTTTTTTTTTGAGAAACTATTTAAAAGCAAGGGCTGTTTATCTGAAAAAGGGAAGATTTTTGGCAAACGGGTCTTGAGAAATGTCCCTAAATATGAACCATTCAATATAACAGCCACTAACCACACGTAACTATTTAAATGGAAATTAATTAAAGTTAAATAAAATAAAAAAAATTGTTCCTCAGTTGTACCAGCACATTTCAAGGACTCAAGAGCCATGTGTTGCTAGTGGTTACCATACTGGACAGCACATAGATACAGTACATTTCAATCATTACAGAAAGTTCTATTAAGCAGCATTACTCTAAGTACTTGAAGAATTTCATGAAGAGAAAAAACAGACTCATCCTGTGTATCTCCAGAAGGTGCAGTTATGTTCAGTGGAGAAGACCTAGAGGGGAAATGTTTCCAACACCTGAGCTTGTCAGTAACAGAGGAAGCAGAGTTAGAAGGCTGTCTAAGAGGGGAAATATTTACTCTTGGTTACCCTATTAGGAATGCTGTAGGAGGAAGTATGAGGAGATGATTTCTGCAGCTATTAGACCTCATGAGCTTGCCCCATGTCAACTGCTATGCCATGGCCCAGATGGCCTACTGAGGCATCTATTCATAGCTATTTGCAACTTCCTCCATTGTTTGGTGATAGGAAATAGCTGGTGACCTGGCAGAGGCTAATCTCAGCTCCCTTTCTCAGTCTATCTTAATCTGATTTGAACCCTCTTTGGGAAGGATGGTAATTTACAAAACTCATTAAAAGCTTTCAATGAAATTATGCCTAGTAAAAGAATTTATTTCTGGAAACCTAAAAATGGGAATATATTTTCTGAATATAAACTTGGATGGATGATTGATGAGGATAATTAAAAGGCTTTGTATTTTAACCCCTATTTAGGCTTTGAGTTAGCCAAGATAACTTGAACTTAAACAGAATAAAGCATCAGTTAGAAGTTGGCAACAGTATTTTCCTTGGATAAGCCACAAAGCAAGTAATTGGCCTATATGTTTGGAGAAGTCTGTGTTTGCAGGTGTCTTTATGACAAAGTCATGCTTTCTCAAATGCTTAGTCCCTTAGAATTGAGGGACCATAATCAGTAGGTATTTATAAAGCTCTTTAGCAGCTTTTAATGACAGTGTGCCTGAAAACTGAAATAATTATCTCTGGAAATCTAAAACCAGTGCTGGTTACCTAAATACATTCCTTAATTGAAGCTTAATGATGTTGCCCTGTATAAGAACCTCAACTCTGGCCAAGCTGGGGCAGTTTTATTGGTCTTTTAGAGTTTTTAAATGGCACTCTCAAACCTCCTGGGAGTACCAGAGGAGAAAAATGACATAAATTAAATGTGTTAGGATTGTGTCCCTCCAAGAGGTGAAGACAGAGAAAAATTTGTAGTTCTTTGGAGTCACTGGAGATAGATTATGGTCCAAATGACTCAGTTTTCTTGGACTGACCTCATCATTTTTCATACCCTCCATAGGAAGTCATTGTCTACTTAAAATTTTTCTTTTGCCTTTGCTGTTTATTTTCGAATATCTTTTAATTGCTCCTTTGGATGGAGCAGCTGGTTTCTTTTCTTCTTCCTCTCCTCTCTCCTTATTTGACACAGAATCTGGTTTATTCTGTGTGATTGATGGAGCAAATTATGCTCCAGGGAAGTGTCTTATTGAGATCTTCCAACCCCCACCCTGTGCTTGCTGATCAGGTGTCAGCTCTACCCTGACCCTCAGGGGAAATGGCCCTGCAAGGCAAACACAGACACTTTTATTTGCCAGAGCTGGGCTTCTTTAGGAAGGCATCCTTGGTTTGATGTGGCTTCACTGAGGAAGGAGCTCTTGACTATGCCTGCATATGGTTAAGGGAAGCTTCTCATGGGAGGTGATGCTTGAACAAAATTAACGGATGAGTAGGAGTTTGTAGGCAGATGATGGGGATGGCATTTCAGGGAGAGAGAGTGGCCCATTCAAAGACAGAGAGACACTAAAGCTTGAGATGGTTAAGGGAAACTTAAGAATATTTCTGTGAAAGGAACTAGTAGGGGAATCATTTATTTATTAATAAATATTTATTAAGCACTCTTGAGGTGCCAGGCAGTAGTCTAGGCACCAGATTTACATTAGTGAGTATAACAAAGAGACTTTCCCTTGTGGAACATATACTCAAGTGGAGGGAATCAGAAGATAAGACACATAATAAAAGTTGTATTAGTTATTTCTAAAGTGCTTAGAACAATTCTTCCCACATTCTAAGGGATATGTGATTGATTAATAAACTGAATAATTTTATGGTTTGTTAGAAGGTAATAAATGCTATGGGGAGTTGGGGATCATGGAGCTTGGTAAAGGAAATTGCACATGCCAGAGGGGGCATTGAAAGTGAAATATAATGTTACACCTCTTTGAGAAGCCTTTTAAAAAAATTCAGTTGAGCCAAGACTTAAAAGAGATGTAGTTAGCAATACAGTTGTTTGGGGTAAGAGTCTTCCTGTACAGGTAGCAGCCAGTGCAAAGGCCCTAAAAGCAGGTTGATGTCTTTAGGTAACAGCAAGGATGCCAGGGTGGAAGGATGGTCTTAGAGAGATAGCAGGGGACAGGTCAGAGGGAATTCTGGATCATGACTTTGGCTTTCATTCTGAGTGACATGGGGAGTCGAGGGGACATGATTTGACTTAGGTTTTAAGGAGTCACTGGCTGCTCTGTTGATAATAGACTCTGTAGGGGGGCACATGAAAAGGCAGCCAGCCTGGCCGCAATACAGGGTACCAATCTGTAAAGGACCCTAAAAATAGTGCTGGGAATGTAATAAACAAGACATTGTTGGTACTAGAACTTACCATAGGGAAAGCACTGTACACAGGGAAGGAAAGAGCCCAGGGATGTTTAGCTGGTTAACAAATATATCTATTGAATGCCTTCTTAGAAGAATAAGCTAGTCAGCAAAAGGGGATAGGCATTTTGTTTTGCTGAGTCAGAACTCCAGTTTCCTTCTTAGACCAGAGTTCTTGTGGAATCAGATCACTTGGAGTGCCCCGTGTGTCAGTCCCACTGCCCTCAGGAGAGATGCAGGGGCCAGATCCTGAATAACGTTGAATACTCTACACAACATACTTGAAAACATAAGCTATGCACACCTCCATGATGGCCTTCCTTTCCTGCCTTCTCAACTTGTGGGAGAATCTTCTAATCTGTTAGCCTGGAAGCGGTCTTATGCTATACTTCAGTAACAATGATTTTTGTTCATTGTTATTCAGGAAGTCATTGCAAATTATTTCTGAAAGGACCTGCTTTTGAACAGTGATGTTTAGCTGGGGATGGCTCAGAGCATTAGCTGCTGCCGTCCTAAAAGATGTGGACTCTACCTAAGAGTGGAGCCCCAGGGATCTTTTACATACAGGAGTAGCCCCCCAAAACACATTTTTAGAAAGGGCAACCTAGTCATCAACAACTTACTTTAACTCAACTTTGTTGAGTGCCTACTACATGGCAGGTCCCAAGAGCGAGAATTATGGCTTTTTGTCCTTGGCTCACTCATTCCTGGGCTTTGTGGTCTGTACAGTAAATAAGGATTTAGCAAAAGAGGAAAAATTACCTGGAGCTTGTAATCTGCTGGGCTGGGGATGGGGTGGAATGGGTGGACGGTTAGAGACCCTGACAATGATAGCATGTCTAATAAGTGTTCTGAGGTCTAGATGTTACTATGGGAATGTTGAGGAGTCAGTCCTTATCAATGCCCAATTTGTCATTTTTGTTTTATTATGTTACATTCTTTGCTTATTTATCCTTTTATTACATTGTGAGTTCCTATGTCTGTTATTTTTTAAATATTGTGGTACATGTTAGAGGGAGCTTAGTAAAGGACCCTTGATAAAGTAGTGTAGCTACTATCATTTATTGAGTTCCTCCCATCGTCATGAACATTTTCTCAATTAATCTTCCAATAACCCATTGAGACAGGTGTTATTTATCTCCATTTTATATATAAGAAAACTGAGTCCGGGCACAGTGGCTCATGCCTGTAATCCTAGCACTTTGGGAGGCTGAGAAGAGTGGATCACCTAAGGTCAGGAGTTCGAGACCAGCCTGGCCAATGAGGTGAAACCGCGTCTCTAATAAAAATACAAAAATTAGCCAGGTGGTGCACACCTGTAATCCCAGCTATTCACGAGGCTGAGACATGAGAATCACTCCACCAACTTTACCGAGAGGTGAAGGTTGCCGTCAGCCGAGATCACGCCAGTGCACTCTAGCCTGGGTGAGAGTGACTTTGTCTCCAAAAAAACAAACAAACAAACAGAAAACCAGAGAGAACTGAGGCATGGAAGGGCAATTTTGCCTAAAATAAGAAGCCAAGGCAATGACTATTGGAACTGGTTTGTGAATCAGAACCCTCTGACCCCAAAGCTATGCTCTTAACTACCATTATGTTTTGGATTGGCCCCCTTGTGGTATTAACATAAGGAGATGATGTAATATGTCCTAGTCTCCAGTTCCTCCTCAAGCAAATGAGAATGATCCTTCCTCTGCCTGTTTCAATGGTATGAAGGCAGTTGTGTTGTTTGAATGTAAAGTGTAATCAATAAATATAAAGTATTAAAATAATTATTCAGCATATAGTAAAAGCTCATTTCGCATAGAAATTGTCTTAGTCATCTTTGATCTTACCAATTCTCAGCCTAGGTTCTTGAAAAGTAGTAGTACATGGTAATGTTTGCTGTGTGATAAAATTAGAAGGAGAGAATACATAGTCATAAAGGGGTTTTACAAGCTGATATTTCTTTTTTTTCTTTTTCTTTTTCTTTTTTTTGAGATGGAGTCTCGCCCTGTTGCCCAGGCAAGAGTGCAATGGCACAATCTCGGCTCACTGCAACCTCCGCCTCCCAGGTTCAAGCAATTCTCCTGCCTCAGCCTCCTGAGTAGCTGGGATTACAGGCGCCTGCCACCATGCCTGGCTAATTTTTGTATTTTTAATAGAGACGGGGTTTCACTGTGTGGGTCAGGATGGTCTCGAACTCCTGACCTGGTGATTCACCTGCCTCGGCCTCCCAAAATACTGGGATTACAGGCATGAGCCACTGCGCTTGGCCACAAGCTAATATTTCTAAAAGGTTGGAATTATAGTTATGAAATTGTAAAAGGTAAATTTGTATTCAGTCCAGGTTTAAGAAACTAGGGCTTTGACGGTGAATGTGTTTCCCATCAGACTCCAGGTGTCTATGTGCCAACTCTGCAGGCACTGGCAGCCTTGGTACAGGTGCTGCCCAGGCTCTGTGCTTGCACAGCCTGGATAGGAGGGGATAGGTAATTGCTCACTGGGTTCTGCACACAAAGGCACATTTTCCAAGCCTGCTTTTCACACATAGTCAGTTGGAAATGTAACTTCCAGAGTGTAAGTCATTTTAGTTTCTATGTATTCAGAATAATTGCAGAACTGCTTTAGCAGATAATTTCATGGAGAGAAGAAAAATACTTCTTAGATGTTCTCAAATGAAATCCTGAAGGCTGAACTGGGGGTTGCTAGCTTTTTTCTGATGGTTGTGCTCTCTTTCAAAAGAAGGAAAGGAAAAGTAAAAATAATTGTAAAGTTCTCCTTTACGTGAAGGGTAAGGTGTCATGCTTCCTACATTGTTTGGTCTTTTTTATTGAGTCTTTACATAGTTGGTTTTATCATCTGAAATGCATTGAGTTGATTTGAGGTTCCATATTTCTTATTTTCACCTTATTCTTTTTGGGCAGCATTACTAATTCCATAGGGAATCACCTTGTAAAGTCATGGGTATGGGGATGGGAGAGAACCAGGAGAACGGGTATAGATAGCTCCTCATAACCCATTGTTGCAAGTAGAAAGAAGCTCAGAGCTCACCTCCTGATGATGGGTCTGGAGAATCATCCTTAAATAAAAAAATGAGAATAGTAGCATATGGCCTTTTCTTAGTCCTCTAGTTCAGTACTTCTCAGACTATCTGTGGGGAAGAACTAGTTTTTAATTTTGAAAAAAAATTCAATCCATCTCACACTAATACTTTTGTGAAAATATAACAAATTAAAATTAGAAAAACTAAATTTAAAAAGAATAAAATAGAACTCCCTTTTTATTAGATTCAACAGACATAAATTTATATTTCAGTAAACCGATTTAGAACAAACAGAAAAAAGTGAAGAATACAAACACCGTGCACATTTATATGAATTGTACACCCAAGTGATTAACACAGAATACTCCTACTATACTTGTACTTTTGTCTTCCAAAATCATAATTAAACAATGATACAAGTGAAATACCAGTTCCTCGTAATAAATGCCTATATGCACACTTTGCATGAACACCATGTGAGTTTCTGCCCTGAAGTTACTGATAGCTGTAAGAAAGAGAATATAATCAATTGTCTGTAATAAAATATTGTATGTACTAATACCAGAAATTTACACAAGGTACATTGGTGGCACAGAAGAAGAGGAAGTGACATTTGAATTGTCTTTAAAGAGGAATGCAGGGCAACCATTCTCAAAGTGTGATTTGTGGATCTATGGTGGTCTCAGGCCTTTTCAGAGACTTCATGAGGTCAAAACTATTTTTGTAATACTAGAATATTTGCCTTTTTCACTGCATTGATATTTACACTGATAGTACAAAAGCAAAGGTATGTGAAATGGTGGACACCTGAGCATGAATTAAGGCAGTTTCAAACTGTATTAGTAGTCACTGTATTCTTCACTGCCATGTACTCATATATTTTTTAAAGCCAGTTTCACTTAATAACATAATATAAATTATTAATTTATGAAATCCCAATCCTTGAATATAGCTTAATATTCTGTGGGACAAAATGAGAACTATAGACCAGCACTTCTGCACATTGAAATACAAGGTTGTTTTAAGGAAAAGCATTTGTGCAATTGTATTCCAAGCTGACGTAGCTGTTGTCTTCATGGAACACCATTTTTACTCGAAAGAATGGCTCTCAAACTATGGTTATTCAGATTTGGGTATTTGGCAGAACATTTTCTTGAAAATGAATGAGGTGAACCCATCACTTCAAGGAAAACAATGGAAAGTATTTGTTGCCAATGATAAAATTAAGGCTCTCAAGCAAAAATTAGAGTGATGAAAAACTGTTATCTGCCACTGTGAGTTCAATAGTTTCCAATAAAAAGACTTTTTGTAAGATTGGTGATTTTAACAAATGTGATTTTTAAAATGCTTAATGAAATGTATTGACTTTTCAAAAGATCTGTAAAAGTCAACAAATCTATATTTTCCAAATGACCAATGCATGATATTACAAAATAATGCTGGGTAAAAGAGCCATTCAAAATCTGAGACCAATGAGTATGAAATAAGAGTATGAAAAGTTCATTGATATGGTTTCAGATTTCACACTACAATTAAACTGTAAGGTATTATCACTTGTTAAATTCTAGGATAGTACCAAAGAAGATTATCCCTAGTTACCTGAAAAGGCTATTAAAATTCTCCTCCCTTTTCCAACTACATGTCTGTGTAAGGCTGGATTTTCTTCATATACTTCAACCCAAACAACATGTCACATTAGATTGAGTGTAGAAGCAGGTATAAGAATCTGGTTGTCATCTATTAAGTCAGACATTAAAAAGATTTAGCAATGTAAAGCAACATTTCTTTTACAAATTATTTTCTATTTTGGACAGTATCATTATTTCCATAAACTATGTTATCTATGTTAACATGCAGTGAGGGGATTTTTAAGTGAATAAACACATATTCTAAAAATTTCTCAGGTTTAATTTCTAATATTACAAATATCAATAGATATGTATCTGTAGACATAATCTTATGTGGATTATATCTACATAGATGTCTACATCTATATATAATCTACATAAGATTATATCTATTGATATTTATAATATTAGAAATTAAACCTGAGGGTCTCAATCTCTTAAAAGTGAAAGGAGTCCTAAGACCAATAAATTTGGGACCCAGATTTAAGGGGGTCACGTTTACTAGGATAATGGACATCCTGGGAACAAAGGTTTAGAAACCTGAGGAAGAGGTCAGGGTATGGTGGCTCATGCGTATAATCTCAACACTTTGGGAGGCCAAGGTGGGAGGATTGCTTGAGGCCAGGAGTTCAAGACCAGACTGAGCAATATAGTGAGACCTTGTCTCTACAACAACAACAACAACAAAAAGTAAAAAAAGCCTGAGCAAGAAAAATGGGCACATTTGGAGCATGGTGCACAGTTCAGATGGGCTTCAGTGAATGGCAGGAGACAGGGGAAAGGTGTGAAAAATGAGGCAGTCTAGGTAGGCAAGGTCCAGTACAGTAATAAATCACTCAGGCCTCAGACTGCCTGGGTTCAAATCTTGGCTCTACCACTCGGTTGCTGTGTGATTTGGGGGAATTTACTTGGCCTCTCTCTATTTCCGTTTCCAAATATTTAAAATAGGGATGATAATAATAGCACCTTCTATATAGGGTTGCTGTGAGGATTTAATGACATATAATCTCTCTTAAAATACTTGGCATAGCGCTTGGCATAAAGAAGGCACTCAATACATGTTTGCTATTTTGTATTAAGACATTTGGACTCTGTTCTCTAGTAAGAGAGAATTTGGAGGGTTTTAAGCAAGAAAGAGGTCCAAATGGATTAACATGTGCTGTAAGAAAAACACAGGCAGAGAGTGCATTGTACTTGGGACTTTCCTTAATGCAATATGGGCCTCAGGGAAAGACAGTTACAGCTGAGTTCCACCGGCTACTTCTGTGAGTCTTCAACCTCAGGAAGGCTCTTGGGCCTTCTTACAGTGTACCACTTACTTTGATAGCAATTTTCTATGCAACTGGGAATCAGTTCTCTTTTGTGGAACATTTCACTGACCTATTGACTTTCAAATTTGGGTTGATTTCTTTTCACTCAGATAACTCTTCACATGTATGACCACTTACAAAGCCATTTCACTCTCCTGAAGTAATTGGCTGCCTGGTACCCATTTTTACATTAGCATAGTTTCTGAGGTGGCCCAAAGTTACCATGGACATAGTCAGCAGGACTGGAGCTGATCCAGGAGCAGCTCACACAGAGAGGAGTCACTGGTGGCCAAGAGATCATTGTGTAATACAGAGGGTAAAATTCAGTTCATCAATAATGTATTGAGAGTTTACTCTGTGTCAGGCATTGAGGAACAGCAGAAACGAAAAGCTATCCTCCCACCCCGATCCTAGAGTGGCTTGTTTTCCCTTCTGGTAGGGGGAATAAGGCATGTTTGCACATAACTACATTTCAGGTATTGTGTGACGTGTTGAGACAGAAGTGAAAGCAAAGTACTTTGGGAGCCCAGAGGAGAACCTTGGAGAGACTGACAAGGGCTTGATGGCATTTGAGCTGGGTCTTGAAAGAGGGATCAGGTTCTGGCACAGAGAAATGGGCAGATGAGAGTTTTTATGTGGAGGGAACAGCATATGAACATTGGGTACAGATGAGGTGTGAAAAGCATGCAGAATCAGCAGCATAATTTTGTGAAACCCAGTGCAAAATAAAAATGTGGGTCCTCTTGCTTGAAAAATGTTAGGAATTTCAAGACAGCAACAGTGGAGCCTTCAACCAAACGTAGGACCTTCTAACGGTAGGGGCCCATGTGACTGCCCAGGTCACACACCCATGAAGCCAATTCTGAATGCAGGAAAGGGGATACCTCAGGGTTATCTGAAGCATAGCTTGTGTAAAGGCAAGTAGTTGCAGACAAGTTTGCAAAGGCAGGTTGGAACTGTATGTTTGGGCACCATGCTTATAGGAGGATAGACTTGATGCTAAGTTTAGTGAGGGAACTTCTGAAGTTTGGAGCTGGGTATGACCAAAACAGTGTTTTGGGAAGATGGCTACTGAAATAGAGGCAGGATTAAAGGTGGTTTGGGAGGAACTGAAGAGAGGGCAAGGGCTTGGGAAGCTATTGAACTGTGGATTATTGAGAGAGAATGGTTCTGAATTCAAAAGGAGCAGCAAGAATGGAATAGAGAAAATGGAATCCAGAGACATCAGGAGTAGTTTTAAGTTAATTGAACTGAGAAGGGTGAGGAAAGGGATAGGCAGAAATGATGTCAAGATGTTTAGCCTGAGTGACAGGACTGATAAAAAATGTTGAAGGACAGTTGGTAAGTGAGGGAGTTGGGCATTCAATCTGTGTGCTCTTTGACTGACCAGTTGGCTAACTGTCCACAGTGATTTCGTTACCCTGCCAGGATTTAACCCAGGCAATAAGAGTTAAATGGTGGAAATAATTGAGTAGGTATAAATTCTTTAGCAAAAGCCAGTCCCTGTACTCTCATTATATTTAATGAAGCTCTGAAAATGGTTTCATGGGCAAATCTAAGTGTCTTAGCCTGGCATAAGACTTCCCGCCTGGTCTCTGCCTGCCTCTGCATCCTCATCTCTCACTACTCTCCATCCATATCCCACTTCCCAGGGCTCGGAATCAGTTGCTTTTGCTTGAGAGTCTGCCTTCTCCACTTCCCTGCCATACCCCTTATTCCCATTTACCTTTCAAAATTTTTCTCTGGGCCCACTGCATGCCCTGCCCATCCCCATCACCCCAGTCTAGACTGGGTACCCCTTCACAGCACCCTGACCGTACCACATCTCTTTGTCTATTCACCTGGGACGAGGTCCTATTGGACATTGCACCTGAGAGCTAGTGCCATTCCCCACCCAGGGGAGAGGCTTGCATATGTTTGTGAAATAGATGAAGAGATAGAGCTGGGCACAGTGGCTCATACCTGTAGCCCCAGCAACTCAGGAGGCTGAGGTGGGTGGGAGGATTACTTGAGCCATGGAGTTCGAAGCTGCAATGAGCTATGATCATGCCACCACACTCTAGCCTGGGTGACAGAGTAAGACCCCATCTCTTTAAATAAATAAATAAATAAATAAATAGCTGGAGTTAATCTTTTGGACCAAGTGATTGTCCAAAAGCCTACTACATTTCAAATTAAATAGTTGTATGCTTCAATTTCCAAAAAGGGCATATGATCTGCAATTTTTTAGCTGGAGTGTACTGCTGCTGATTAAATAGCCAGTTGTGAAATCCACCCCACTCCTCCACATTCCTTCTAGTTTACCCCTAAGTTTCACTCCTCCTGGCTCTCCTGTGTGGCAAGTATGTGCTCACCCACTACAGATGTTGCTGCATGGACCGCCAAGATGATCGTGGCCAAACTGCAGTTTATAGGTGATACATGGTGAGGTCTAGAAATGAAAAAACTTTATTATTCTGACACCATACCCTGACCTGTTGTTCTAACCAGGGAGGATAAGGGGCATCCCAAGTGAGGGATGTGGTGGGAATGGTCTACATGAGTGGATTCTCTACAGAGAATTTTAAAATATTAATATACTAACTGAAAGTTGGTCTAATTTTTATTATTACTATTTGCTATGGACTGAATGGTGATATCAGTTCCATTATGTATCTCCCTTCCCCAATTCATATGTCGAAGCCCTAATCCCCAGTGTGATGGTATCGTAAGGTGGGGCCTTTGGTAGGCCACCAAGGTGATTGTAATCAAACATCAGTTTATAGGTAAAACAAAGTGAGGTTCAAAGCACTCTAGTGATTCACCTGAAATCTCACAGCTCCCAGATCATTTTTCATTACCCATTAGTATGATTTGAAAAACTTAAGATGATATGATTTAAGTGCTCTGCATTGGTTTCCTATTGCACTATAATAGATTAACATGAACTTGGTGGCTTAGAACAACACAAATTTATTCCCTTATAATTCTGGAGGTCAAAAGTCTAAAATCAAAGTGTCAGCAGGGCTGTGCTCTTACTAGAGGCTTCAGGGGAAGAATCTGTCCCCTGGCCTTTCTCAGCATCTAGAGACCACCTATATTCCTTGGCTTCTGTCACCGTCCTCACATCATTCCAGCCTCTTGCTTCAGTCATCATATCTCCTACTTCTGCCTTTGACCTTTTTCCCCTCCCCATTGTAAAGACCTTTGTGATTACTTTTGATCCATCTGGATAATCCACAGTAATCTTCTCATCCCAAGATCCTTAATCAATCCGCAAAGTTCCTTTTTGTTTTGTTTTGTTTTGTTTTTTGAGACAGTCTCTCTCTGTCGCCCAGGCTGGAGTGTAGTGACATGATCTCAGCTCACTGCAACCTCTGCTTCCTGGGCTCAAGCAATTCTCCTGCTTCATGCTCTCGAGTAGCTGAGACTACAGGTGTGTGCCACCATGCCTGGCTAATTTTTGTATTTTTAGTAGAGACAGGGTTTCAGCATGTTGGCCAGGCTGGTCTTGAACTCCTGACCTCATGATCCACCCGCCTCAGCCTCCCAAAGTGCTGGGATTACAGGCATGACCCACCGCGCCCGGCCGCAAAGTTCCTTCTACCCTGTAAGGTAACATATTCATAGGTTCTAGGAATCAGGATGATTAACAGGATGTGGACATTTTTGGGTAGCCATTGTTTTCTGTCTACTGCATGCTCCTTAAAGCAATTATAAAATGTTTTCTCAAACTAGTTCTCAAGTTAATAAAATGCTGATGTTTAAGTTGAAACAGACACAACATTTCTGTATGAGTTATCTATTCCTCTGTGAAAACTACCCCAAAATGCAGAGGCTTAAAACAACAACAATAATTTATCTTTCTGGCTTCCATGGATGAAGAATTTGGGAGCAGCCCGGTTGCAGTCAGATATTGGCTATTGCTTCTGTCATCTGAAGGCACAATTTGGCTGGAGGAGCCACTTCCAAGATGGCTCCCTCACGTGATGTGCATCTCCTTGATGCTCGAGTGTCTTCATGGCATGACCACTGGCTTTGCCCAGAGCAAGCAATCCAGAAGAATGATTCAGAAGCCAAAATCCCTTTTTGTGAACTAGACTAGGATGATTATTTTTTCCTAAGCACTATTACAGTCTTGGTAGCTACACCAAGTCAACTGTTCTGTGGTGGTGCTGTGGTGAATGGAAAACCCAGAGAATTTCATCAACAGCAACACTATTAACAGAAGAGTAGAAGCCAATGATTTCTAATGGTTATTTTTTTGACAAGTTTATCATAGTGTACAAATACCCCATCAAACAGCTAAATACAAATTGAATGCTGGTTTTTTTTTTCCTAAACTTTTTTTCTAACTACTAGTCACTGCTTAGCTTAATTTTCATGTTTCTCTCTACTCTCAGGATAGCCATGATTGCCTTGGAGCCCCCGTAATTCAGGGCAGGAAGCTGGTCTGAGGTGTCATGGCAGACACTCAAAGCTTGGCTGTTCAGAGCCCTTGTCTTGCTTCCCTCCTCCTGACAGTTGGCCAGTCTTCCTAAGCCATCTCTCTTCCTGAAGAATAATGACCTTTCTGAGTTCTAGGCTTAAAATCACCTTTTTCTCTACACATTTTTCCTTTATCCTTCCTCTTTCAAATAAGAAAAAGGGAAAAATAAAGACTGTCATATTTTCCTAGACTCTGCAAAATCTGACTCTAGCCTATGATTATTTCCTCTCATCTAGGAAAAAGTTGCTGTATCAACTTAGTTACTAATTTCTTCAATTAACTCTTCCTCCTATTTTTTTTTTTTTAAATCATTAGTACTCAGTTAGCATTAAGCACATCTTTGGCTAAGCCTATTGTTTTATAATCTGTTTTATAAAGACATTACACTCTTTTCCTTAAACATATTAAAATACTTTAACTTAACAAGACTTTTAAAAAATAAGGCACCCAGTGGTTACTTGCAAACTAAATTAGAGGCTCACAGATGTGGATGAGGTAATGGTGCCTGTAAAAGTTATGAGAAGTTTTAAAAAATCTACTTGCTCACCCACTTCTCACCACACTGCTGGCTATAGGCAAACCTGAGAAAACATAATTTTTAGACAGCTTTTCTGGTGATTCTAATATTCCCCTGGTTGAGAACAATAGTCATTGTCGTTCTAGGTAGGTAGGGCCCATCTGGGTGTTGTTGGTTACCACATATGAGCTACATTTATGGATAGAGTGGGGAAGTCTTATGTGTTGGTTCTGGGAAGCTTTTGGAAGAATTATGTTTTGAGCTATATCTTGAATAGTAATAACATAGCAAAAAAACTGACATGTGTTGAACACATACTACATGGGGCACTTTATATATATCATCAGATTTGATCCTCACCAAAATCTTACTATAAGGCAGATGGTATTATCTCCTTTTTACAGATGAGGAAAACTGAACTCACACTAAGTGTTTTGCTCCAAGTCACACAGCAAGTAAGTAGCAGAGCCAGGATAGTCAGTGTGACTGCAAAGCTCTGATTACTATGATGCAGTAGATTTGGTAGAAGGCAAACAGCAGAGATTCATGATGTGGGTAATGGCAAGAGAATTATTTCCTACCTGATTAAAATCTTTATGAATGAGAAATATGTAGGCTTATAAGACATCTTTAAAGTCAGTTATGGACATCACTATTTGGGTGGAAATTGTCTTTCTAGCACCAAGAAGATGAGAAAAGCCAAGTTTTTATCATCATGAATAAACCCTGTATAATATCATCCATTTCAAGTTTTCTAAATACATAATCATATATTAGAGCTCAAAGGGAGTTTAGGCCCCCTTTGAGCCCCAAGGAGTCCTGCTTCTTGTCTGACTTCGTCATTTGACAAGTTTGTTTACTCAAGGAAAAGCAGCAGAGCATAGAGCAGCAGTTCTCAAATCAGGACAAATTTGCCTTCTAAGAAATGCATGGCCATCAATGTCTGGAGACACCTTCATTTCACAACTGGGATGTGCTGCTAGCATCTAGTAGATAGAGGCCAGGGATGTCCCTAAACATGCTGCAATGCACAAGACAGTGTCCCACACCAAGTAATTGGCCACAAATGTCAATGCTGCTGAGGCTGAGAAGCACTGGTGCGAAGGTTCAGGGCATAGATTTTGTATCCAAACTTCCTGGGTTTGAATCTAGCTCTATGTATGCTTACTAACTTGGCCAAGTTACTTAAACTCTCTGTGTCCCATGTGCAAATGAGACTAATGATAGTCCCTATCTCATAGGCCTGCTAAGAGATTTAAATGAGTCAGTATACGTAAGCATTAGGACAGTATCTAGCACACAGTTGACATGTGTGTTTATTGTTTAGAGAGGCATTTGATGCAATGGTTGACTAGTTTCAAAGCCAACCTGCCTGGGTGTTTTCTTCCATCTGTTACTGGCTGGGTGACTTTGGGGAAGTCACTTAAATATTTTTGACTAGATTCTTTATCAGTGAAATGGATATCATGAATCTACCATTAAGATAAATTATGTATGCAAAGTAGAACAATGACTCATACATGATAAGAGCTATATAAGCATCAGTTGTTATTATTATTCATTTATTCATTGATTAAACAAATATTTGGGCCTTCTATGCCCAAAGAGTGAAAGTCACTTGTCACTTGTCCTCAGCAAGAGAGTCAGGATTAGGACCACTGACTTATACAAGATGAATAGTTTTGTCAGATATGATAGGCTCACAACTCTCTACTTCTTGGCATCCTGTGTGGTAGAAGATTGGGGGATCTATTATTTTGGAGGCAATGTGGAGAAGAGGCACTATAACTTACAGTGTCACTTAGCAGCTAAAGGATTCTAATTCTGCCTTTGATAAACCAAGAGACTCATGGTTATTCAGTATGGAAAATCAACAAATGCTAGAGGTACTGAGATTAGAGTTGGCAAAAATTAGCAAGGTGATTTTAATTTATTTCTATTATTGAAAGAAGTATTTCTTTAAAAGCCACTGTCTGTCCAATTATTATGATGTTTCAATGTAGTTCGCCATGGTGATAGTAGTGGCTTCTGAAAAGTTTTTCACTTTTATTTTTGTTTTGAGATTTAGAAGAAAAACAAACGTTGAGTTTTGTGAGAGTTTCTAACTTAAAAGTAGATGTAACTACTATTGGAAAATGAGCCTAGTTAAGATGAACATGCTTGTTTAAATGACTTTTAAAATTATGTGTTATTTTAAATGGCTTTGTTAATTAGATTCCATTTGATGACTCATATTGGAGAAAAATAAACTTAGAGCTCTCATTAGGAAGTAAAGCAAGACCTGGGTTTGCAAACCTGCAAACCAGTCTACCTTTAGCCATGTGCGTTGTAACTAAATGGTTGTCTCTTTGCAATCAAGAACTCAGCGAGCTCAAAATAAGTAAAAGTAGCAAATTATCTGAAGACCTTTTCAACCTGTTTCTGACCTTCTTGATTCATTTGCAGAAGTAATTGCCTATGGAAATTGCTGTGCTTTTATCTGTGGTGCTATTAAAACACTGGTTGAAATGAGGTGGCACAGACTGCATTGTTAATGGGTTACCGTGGAGCAGGAGCTGTTGTTTTATTCGACAGATGAGAAGTAGCTGAAAATAACCTTCTGTCTCCCCTGTAAGAACTGTGCTTGTTAAATGACATTCACCAACACAGCCAAGTTTGAATGTGGTGTAGGAATTCATGCTATTCTTAGCAGGTTATTAAATGAGAAATTTTAGGCTTTTCTTGTTATAAAATAGGGAATGTATCTATGTTTTATATTCTCTGTTTCGGGGAGCTACTTTCTGTGCCTATGGCAATGGCTGATGAGTTGAAGAGAAATGAGGGGGATAGTGCTGGTGTAACCGAAATGCAGGTTAATCGCTCGCCGCTTGCAGAGTCTGATTAACAAGAGTGAGATCTGGTAAAAAGAAAGTGACTTATTTCCAAAGCTGGCTTAGAGGAAGAAGCACAGATGTCCTGCCTTTAAATATACCACTTTGCTTTTGGAACAGAAATCAGACACTTTTAAAAGGCAGGGGAGGAAGTGAGCAAGGGTGTGGGATCTGTGTGTTACCTCCGGTGCCTTACCTACTGGGTGGTTTAGCTGGTGACTGCTGGCACCTTCGTGGGCAGGACTAGGCCAAAAGCACCCCAGGTGGGATGGAGTTTCATATCTTGAGGCAGTCTCCTGGTAGGGGGAGTTCATAGAAATCAGCTGCTATCTCAAGGCAACCTCCTGGTGGCCTGGTGGGTGAAAGTTCCGTAGTGGACATGGTTCAGTCTGTAAATTGACTGTTAACTCTTGAGGAGTTAGGTGAACTAGCCCTGTAGAGAGTATCTGGTGGAGTGGGGCGGTGGTGATAAAAGGGTATTTTTGCATTTGTAAAGGGCTAAGTAAGAAGTGGGGAAAGAGAAAAAAATAATTAAACCATCTCTTAGAAAAATGGGGCTACTCGGTTCCACTGGCAGGAAATTCAGAGCTGAGTGTAGTTATTTCCATCAAGGTGTTGCTAATCTGTGGGATGGTTCTGTCATTCTCACCTGGCTTCATGGCCATTGTCCTGTCCAGTAGAGTAAGGTTAACTACCTTCAGAGTCTCCTTATGCATTCTCAATATGGCCCAGTGTCTTTTTTTGTTCATCTGGCTATCCTCCCTGCTTGAGGGAGGGCATTATTCCAAAACCTTATTAGGGAAGTACTGAGTATTTATTGGTATAGCATAAACCAGTGTTTCTCAAACTTTAGCATGTCTCAGAACCACCTGGAGAATTTGAAAAGAACAAATTTCTCGGTCTCACCCCCAGAGATTCTGATCCAGTAGGTCTGGGGTAGGCCTGAGAATCTGCATTTCTACCAAATGCCCAGATGTTGTGATGCTGCTGTTCCAGCATCACACTCTGAGAAGCCCTTGGATCACTGAAACAGAGCAAACTCACCTCTTTGAGACAGTCTCTTCAGTAGCTTGTCAACAGCATTAACAAATTGAATGCACCCACTGAATGCAGAGGAAGATGCCTCTGAAGTGACTCCACCAAAATTTCCACACTCCAGAAAGTCTTCTATTTAAGGAAAAGCACAGGCCAACTTACCACAGTAGGAGTATAATCATTCAAAGCCAAGAGCTGAAGAAACCAGAATCCAGAGATGATTGATGGAAAAATATGAACACTGGGTGATTCAGGAAAGAAAACTAAGATTTACTGCGAATCTGTTCCATCCAGCATTGTGTTTGACATTTGTCATGTTAATTCATTGAATATTTCCAGCCACCCTAAGAAGTGAGGATTATCTTTCCCCTTTCATAAATGAGAAAACTGAGGCTTTCATGACTTGACTTAGTGGCAGGGCCATGAATTCCATTCCAGTGCTGCTTTCTCATCAGAACCTGAGTTATTTTTACTATACCATGCTGCTTCCCAGAACAGCACATGACATATGTGAGTATTTAATGTTTGTTGAATGAAGACATCTGATGATAAAGTTAGTGAGGTAACATTTCCAGGAAATAATTAACTTTAGAGAAAATTCTTTAGTCTTTAATTATGCTGCTGTTAATTATTATTATTACTTATTGAGCATGTATTATGTGCAAGGTACTGTGATAAGCATTTTATATATTATCCCACTTATTAAAAAAATAAGGTAATTATTTATTATATACAAAGAAATTTAAAGAAAGTAAATGATTATCCTGAAGTGGGTAGTGGAGCCAGTACTCCAAATTGCAGCTCTTGTCTCCAAAGCATAGACTCAGCATTCTCCTGTGCATCCTCCTCCTATGCTGGATTGATCTGCTAGCATGGCAATGAGTAGATACTTTTTTTTCTTCCCATTGTTACTACTTGTATTGGTCCACTTTCATGCTGCCAATAAAGACATACGTGAGACTGGGTAATTTATGAAAAAAAGTGGTTTAATGCACTCACAGTTCCGTGTGGCTGGGGAGGCCTCACAATCATGGTGGAAGGCAAAAGGCACGTCTTACATGGTGGCAGACAAGAGAGAAAACTTGTATGGGGAAACTCCCATTTATAAAACCATCGGATCTCATGAGACTTATTCACTATCACAAGAACAACGTGGGAAAGACCCACTCCCATCATTCAGTTACCCCCACCGGGTCCCTCCGACAATACGTGGGAATTATGGTAGCTACAATTCAAGATGAGATTTGGGTGAGGACACAGCCAAACCATATCACTACCCATTTCTGCCCAGGCAGTGAGTTTCTTGGCTATGGCTTTTAAGTTACAGGAAGTAATTTAAAAGTTAGTTGCCAGTTACCATGCCAATATAAACACTATCCTCACACTTACTCCATCAATATCACATTAGAAGAAGCAAAAGCAATAACAACAGTGAAGACCAAAAACTACATTAACAAAATTAGATGTGTTGCTCTTACATGGGCTGGATGAAATTGAATAAGGATTAAGTCTGGTTCTCAGGTCTTATTCCCTACCCTCTCACACTCTCCCCTTGTCTACACTTATTCTTCAGCCCCTCCTCATCCATGAATAGCTTCATTCAAAATCACAAATATGTAGTCAGTATTTCAGCTAATACGTCAAAGTTCTTAGTGTTTATGGATTTTAGAGATTCCTTTGAAGGCCTCTGTGCATGATGAGCTTAGTTTAAAACATCTCTCTTTTGGACCCCAATATTGTTTGGCAATGATAAATTTTGAGTCTGTGCAATTAAAAGGCAGCAGTCTTTTAATTCAATTCAGGTTAGTATTCTAGGTTACTGTCTTCATGACATGCTGTCCAATGTGTGTCAACTGTCATGACAGTTGACTCTAGGATGATTAACTGAAAGAGTAAATAACATCAGGAGTTTCTATGTACCAGCTCAGTATTCTGGATATTTCACACAGTATCTCATTTAATTCTGCCAACAACCCAGGGGGAAGTGAGCAGACATTTCTCTTTTTATTAGATTGACAGAAACAGAAGGAAAATAAGTAAAGTTATTTGCCTCTGACCACACAGTTCTAAGCAGCTGAGCTGGAATTTGAACCCAGAAGAGTATAACTCTGAAGATCCCATCTTTCCTTCCTTATCAAGAGAAATGTTGTGGGTGCAGAAGTCACCTATAGGGATTTGCTTGGCTTCCCTTAACATAGAAAGCAGAAAATTTAACTTGTGAGTTCCTTCTCTGCCTTTTTAGACTCTATTTGCTCTACCTCATTATTGACTTGGAAGTGAGAGAGTGTCTCTGGACCACTTTGAGTGCTCAGTGCCAATGATGTATGTGTTAATGACACTCCCTCCTGCACCCTGCATAGCCAACAGCACAGCTACCTGACTTAATGAGCAGTTCATCCTAATCAAATGACTAATGGGGAATTAAGAATGATAAGACTGGAGATTTCATTTTAAGAGAAATTCATATAAGAGTTCTTTTCTTTTTTGGCAAAAAAAGGGAACATATTAAGTCTCCTTAAAATAAGCAGTGGTAAGGTGTAATCTTAATGGATATTGAATTTCAGGCACTATCTAGCTTAAAAGCAGAGATTGGAAAGGGCTTCTGCTTTCTCAGTTTTTCCTGTTGGCATCTATGAAACATCAGGGTGGCAGGATAGTAAGAGTAGTAGAGTTGAAGCGAGGGGAGATAGAAAAAAAACAGAGACAGAGGGAGAGTGTTAAAGTCTATATTTAGAAAATATATAGTGGCTCTTAATAGGTAAGTCACTTTTTCTTTTCAATTACCCTATCCTTATTCCAGAAAAAGTGATCAATGAATAATCCAATCAGCCTTGGCTGTGAAGAGCAAGTCAAAACCAACATTTATGTTCATACAGCTTGACAACATATTCTAAATTAAAAGAAGGAGTTGCAATAGAAGTTAGAGAATCATCGTACCACTCTTCTCAAAGTTCTTAGCAGTAAAAGTATCACCTGGGATCTTGTTGGAAATATATGTTCTCTAGGGCCCACTCATAATCTACCAAATCTACTTTGGAGGTGAGGCCCCAGAATGGGTTTAAAGGCTCTCCACATGATTCTGATACACACTGAAGTTTGAAAATGGATGATTTAGTGGATACAGTGTGTGGCTGGAGTCAGACAGATCCTGGGATCTGGCCTTGCTGCATATTGCATTATTTCTTTGATCTTGGACCTCAGTTTCCTTACCTGCTAAATAGTGACAATATCTACCTTGAGGTGGTGGTGTTATTTATCATTACTATTTTGCTCTGAGCGCTTGACTTTGCAGGTTTGGAAACCATTTTTCACTTTCATATGGGGCACATTGGGCCAAAGCCAGTAATTCCTGAAGGCTTTGCAAGCCATTGATATTGCTTTTGCTGTAATGGCTGGCTGAATGCATATATTTATATCTGATTACCCCTGAAACCCCACAAAAGCAACAGCAAAGGGGAGTCCTTTTTACGAGCATAAATCCATAAAGACAAAAAGAATGAGAGGAGAGACAACAGTAACACAAATTTGAAAGCTGGGAAGCAATGAATGACTCGGTAGACCCCATAAAGCTGAACCCTAATGTGACAGAAGGGAAATCTGAAAACTAATTTTATTTGCAACAGAGTTCCCAAAAAATTTTCCCCAGAACCCCCACTCAACTATTAGTGACAATAAGTACCTCTACAAGTGGGGGTGAAGGTGGAGCTAAGGAAAAGGGGGCTGGTTAAAAATTTGCTTAGCAAGTATTTAGGCCCACAGATGTCTTTCTCATTCTGTGCAGTTGGGTCATTGCACCTCCTGACATTCATGAAACCTGGTTTATTCTTTAGAGGTAGTCTCTGGACTGGGGGACAACAGGCACAGTGAAACAGGGGTACTATATGAAAATAAGAATTAAGGGAAATTTGTACACTAAATATTGAAACCTTCAACCTTTCTCTCCCTCACTTAATTGCTGAATATTGCCAGCATTCTTGACAGCAAATTGAGTCTTCTCTGAGCAGTCCAAAAGGACAATCCTAAAGTTGGTAGCATCATGGATTCTTCAACACAAACTCTAGCCAGGTCAGTCTACAGTGAATTCTCACAGTTGACAATGTCTACTCATTCACTTAAAGCTTTTAATCAGTTTTCTAGGGCCCTACTCTTAAATATGAGTGGATATCTAAGGATTACCATATATTTCTAAGAAGAAAGGCAGACAAACATGCATATAAATAAATGAGGAAACAAAGACTAAGCAAAGAGAAGTAAACTTAAAAATAGACTTATCATTGATATCCTTTGAGAAAATAGGAGAAGATATTACATCTAAGAAAAAACAGAATGCAATTAAAAAGGAACATTCAGACAATGAAAAAAATCTCATGGAAATTAAAAGTATAGTATCAGATGAAAATTCAATAAAAGAACAGAAGCTGAAGAAATTTCTCATAAAATGATAGAAATAGGAAGAGAGAAAAATAAGAAAATTAGATTAATCTAGGAGTCCAACATCTGCATCACAGGAGGCCAGGGAAAAGAAAATATAGAAATGGAGGGGAAGAAATTATCAAAGAAATAATCCAGGAAAATTTTCTTGAAATGAAGGGCATACATTTCCAGATTGAAAGCGTTTAGCACAATGGATGAAAATGGAACCATAGCAAAAAGGTGCATTATTACGAATTTTCAGAACCTTGTAGAAAGAGTTTCTAGAGAGGAAAAAAAACAGGTTATAATATGAAGGACACGGGATCCTACTGGTTCTGACTTCTCAATAGCAAGATAAGGCTGGAGAAATGCTTCCAAAATTCAGACAGAAATGATTTCCACTTTAGAATTCTATACCAAGCTAAGCTATTAATTGAATACAAGAGTAGACATGTTAGGTCTCAAAAAACGTGTTCCCATATATCCTTTTTTTCAGAAAGCTATTAGAAGATGTCTCATAAAAAAGAGAGAAAGGGGTAAACCAAGAAAGAGGAAGACAGGAGGTGCAGGAATAAGGGGCTCTAAGCTAAATAAGTGAAGAAACTTCCTAGGTTGCTGATGAAGAGTGAGAACTAGAAATAAAATTCTAAGCCCCTTCACTGACTGAACAGACCTCCTCTTGGCCAAGGGGACTTCAGAGAAGCCTTGGAAGCTGAGTTCCTGGCCATAATAGGATGAGAGGTTAAACATGCCTTGTTATAACCCCTATCTCACTAAACACCCTTAGTCTTTCTTCCCTAAGACTAAACAGAAACCAGCCCATTTGAAAGACTCCACCACTGATAATCACTGATGCTGCTCCTCCTTTTTGTGATTTTCACAAAACAGCTGAACTGGATTCCTTCCTGATAAGAGACCACTCACTACAGAGTGGTTCTGGCTAGTCTATGGAGGATGCACAGTGAGGGTTTTCATGTACTCTGCTTTAAAAACTCCATCCTTGGTTCATGCTAATGCTGCCATTTTTTGAACATGGGTCCCGTGGAGAGGCATGAAACTCAGTTGTTCACATGCATGTTTCTCTTTTTATGAATAATCATGGTCCCTCCTATAGCTTATTTAATATATATATTTGGCCACCCCATTCAACATACATCTTTGTCTTATTCTTCTCCTTCTTGAAGTGTCTGCTTCTGGCTTCTGGCTGGAGGCTATGCTTCCCAGCCTGTCAGAATGCAAGCTGCAATCCTTTATGAGAAATAAAGCTCTCCTTTCCAAATTTATGAACCTTGTCATTTTCAGTTCACAGGAAAGATTCACACAACTGGCAATGGCACAGTTCAGAAGCTTCCAGGAAAAATTTAAGAAAATGAAATTGATAAAGATATGTGTTTTTGCTACACCCTCCCTCCCTCTCCCACTCCCTCCACCAAATTCCATACAGCTATTTCTAATTAAGGGCTGGAGAATACTATCTTTTTTTTCTTTCTTTCTTTCTGGGTAGGAATCACTGTGATATAGTATAAACTCTAAACCACTGAAATATGAAAGAAACCCCTTCTTCTCCAAATCAGCATTTTGCCTTGAGGTTGGGGGAGGCCTCCTTCCTTTCTGAAAATAGAAGGACCCAAAGAATCCACATTTGGAGCCATCCATAACACCTTGTGCACTGGGAGGTTCATTCTTTTTTAGTTTCCTGACAGTGGTGTTACAATCTCCCTCCATTCCTCTCTACATCACACTCATGTATCTATTCAGGTGACAACTGGACTTACATGTCTTCTCTCCCAGTTAGGTTTTTAGTATTTAAGGTGTAATGCTTTATATATAAGATACCAATATAAATTAAATGTTACATGCATGAAAAACATGTAATCCCCCTTCATATAAAATTAGGGGCTGGGCATGGTAGCTCACACCTGTAATTCCAGCACTTTGGGAGGCCGAGGTGGGAGGACTGCTTGAGGCCAGGAGTTCGAGACCAGCCTGGGCAACATTGTGAGAACATGTCACTATTTTATTAAAAAAAGAAAAAGGAAAAAAAATTAAGGAAGGGGCATTGAGAGAAGAATTATCCACCTTTAATGAATAATGTTTCATAATAGTAATTGTAATTGAGCAAGGGCCTCCTGAGGACCCTTAACATTCTAGAATGCCTCAGAAGCAACCTAGAACAAGAGCAGCCCTGAGCTGTAAAGGATGGTTGTGCATCCCTGCTTGATGTCTGACCTGCTGCCTGGTTCTCTCAGATCATGGACAAGAGACCTATTCTTACTATATGGATTTGGTGTAACTATTGTTTTAGGCTCAAGATTAAATTAATTTTCTGGGAGCCATCCTAAAAAGAGGCATATCTACTCTTTGCCTGTGACCTCTGGTTCATTGTGAATCAGAAAACTGAGCTAAAGCAGGACTGCCAACATAGGCTTGTTGAGTTAGAGTCAGACTCACTGGAAAAAGACAACTAGCCCATCTCCTGGGAGGATGGTTAGTTCTGACCACACTTCATGTCACTATTGGCAGGGAGGAGGCAGGACCTTCACTGCATTGTTATGAGGCTATCTATGAGCTTAGAAGAGCTGGTGTCTGCTTTTTGTCCAGCTCCTTTTGTTGAGTTTGACACCACTCCCTGGTACTTTTCCAGAGAACTCTTTGATCCTTGTTTATAACTCGCTTTTGGTGGATTTGTGTCCTCAGTCCTTTCCTTATCTCTAGATCCATGCATTTCTCTCTTATTTTTTGCCTCCCATAGTATGTCAGCTAACCCTGAATAAGGTTACTTGGAAGAAATGATTGTGGTACATCCATACAATGGGATAGTATTCATCAACTAAAAGGAAGGAACTATTGAAACATGCAACAACTTGGAAGATTTTGATGAGTGAAAAAAGACAATCTCAAAAGGTCACATACTGTGTGATTCCATTTCTATAACATTATTATTATTATTATTTATTTATTTATCTTTCTGAGACAGAGTCTCGCTTTGTCACCCACCCAGGCTGGAGTGCAGTGGCACAATCTTGGCTCATGCAACATGCACCTCCCAGGTTCAAGTGAATCTCGTGCCTTAGCCTCCCAAGTTGCTGGGACTACAGGCATGTGCCACCATGCCTGGCTAATTTTTTTTTTGTTTTTTTAGTAGAGACAGGGCTTTGCCATGTTGACCAGGCTGGTCTTAAACTCCTGGCCTCAAGTGATCTGCCCACCTTGGCCTCCCAAAGTGCTGGGATTACAGGCATGAGCCATGGTGCCTGGCTTTTATAACATTCTTAAAATGACATAATTATAATAAAGGAGAAAAAAGTTGTGATTGCTGAGGGAAGCGTGACCATAAAGGGGAACCACAAGGAGATCTCTGTGGTGATAGAAGAATTCTGTATTTTTGAATGTAGTGTTGGTTAGGTGAATCTACACATGTGATAAAATGACACAGAACTATACATATACTTTATAGCAATGTCAGTCTGTTCTTGATATTATGCTGTAGTCATGTAAGATGTAATTAATGGGGGTAACTGGGTGAAGGGTACACAGAAATTTTCTGTACCATCTTGGCAACTTCTTGTGAAATTTTTTTTTTTTTTTTTTTTTTTGAGATGGAGTCTTCCTCTGTCACCCAGGCTGGAGTGCAGTGGTGTGATCTCGGCTCACTGCAACCTCTGCCTCCTGGGTTCAAGCAATTCTCCTGCCTCAGCCTCCCAAATAGCTGAGACTACAGGTGTGCACCACCATGCCCGGCTAATTTATAGATATATATATAGATAGATTATATATATATATATATATATTTTTTTTTAGTAGAGATGGGGTTTCATCATATTGGCCAGGCTGGTCTCGAACTCCTGACCTCAGGTGATCTGCCTGCCTCAGTCTCCCAAAGCTTCTTGTAAATTTCTAATTATTTCAAGTAAAATGTTTGCTTTTCTTATTTAAAAAGAGACATGAATTATTATTAAACAATACATGCAGTAACATGGATGAATCCCAAAATATGCTGAATCAAATAAACCAAAGAAGAGTACAAAAGAAAAAAAATAAGTACAATGAGCTACATCAAAGCTAAAACCTTTTGTGCTGTAAATGATACCACCAAAAATGATACCACAACACATGTGATATGAGAAAGTATTTTCAAATCATTTATCTGAGAAGGGACTTGTATCCAGATTATATAAAAGGTTCTTAGAACTCAACAATAAAAAACAAAATTGAAAAATGGGCAAAGATTTGATTTCTCCAAAAAAGATATATAAATGACCAATAAGCACATGAAAAGAAGCTTAACATCATTAGCTGTATGGAAATGCAAATCAAAACCACAATGAGATGGCAAGTCATACTCACTAGAAAGGTGATAATTGAAAAAGACACAATAACAAATGTTAATGAGGATATTGAGACACTGGAACTCTCATATACTGCTGGCAGGAATGTAAAGTGGTGCAGTTACTTTGGAAATCAATTCTGCAATTTCTCCAACATGTTAAACATAGTAACCGTATGACCCAGCAATTTCACTCCTAGGTATATACACAAAAGAATTGAAAATATGTTCACATAAAAATTTGCACATGAATGTTTATAATAGCCAAAAAGCAGAAACAACCCAAATGCCCATGAATTGATGAATGGATAAGTGAAATGTGGAATATCCACACAATAGGGTAGTGTTCAAATTAAAAAGGAATGAAGTACTGATACACGCTACAACATGGGATGAAGCTGGAAAACATTATGTTAAGTGAAAAGCTAGTCATGGCAGACCGCATATTATATGATTTTAACTTATATGGAAATCAATAGAGATAGAAAGTAGGTTAGCAGTTGCCTAGGGCAAGGGGATTGGGAGGAAATGGAGAATGATTGTTAATGGGTATAGGGTTTATTTTGGGAGGAATATATTCTAAACTTAGATTGCGGTGATGGTTGCACAACTCTGTAAATATACTGAAGACCCTTGAATTTTGTACTTTAAATGGATACATTTTATGGTGTATGAATTATATCTTAATAAAGATGTTAAAAAGAGTACATACTGTATGATTCCATGCATATAAAATTCTAGAAAATGAAGGTTAATCCGTGGTGCCAGAAGAGAGATCAGTGGTTTTTTGGGGATGGCAGGTGGAAAGCAGGTGGGGATGGGAGGGAGAGATTACGAACAGGCATGACAAAACTTTTGGTGGTGATGGATATGTTCACTATTTTGATTGTGGTGATGATTTTATTGGTGTATATATGTCAAAATATAGCAAATTATATACTTTAAGCATGTGCAGTTTATTATATATCAATAATAACTCATCTTTTAAAAAGCCAGAGCAAAAAGGTGTGAAATTTGACAAGTATTTATTAAGTACTGGTATAGTGTTAGATCCTAGGGATACAATGGCAAGGAGAAGATGGGTTCAGCCTTCAAGCAACTCACACTGTCAGGGAACAGGCAAAGAAAGATGCACATGATTGCAAAATGGTATAATATGAGTTCTATAGAAATATGCCTGGCAAATCATGGTCACACTCGTGGTGACAGATGGAGGGCAGAAGGTGTATAGGAAGACTTCCTGGAAGCAGTGGCTCTGGAGCTCCGCATTGAGCAATGGAAGTTAGAGGTAGAAAGCTGGGTTTTGTAATAACATAATGGTCCTTCTTCCTAATGCAAATGTAGGGGGAGCTGTAGTAGCACGTAGTACATACTTGTTATGTCTCAAAGGGGACTTGATTTTATTCTTACCATATTAAAGCTATGTTTTTCCCCAGGAGCCACATCACAGTGAAGCAGATTGTTGCACTAACAATAAGTGCAAAACAAGGATATAACATCCTTCACTGCCCTCTGCAGACTTGCTATTATTTATTTATTTGTGATTATTTATTCAAGGTCTGTCATTCCTGCTCCGTTTTTTGCTCTGTAAGGACCAGGTCTGACTGTTTATTCACCATCCTGTCCTTGGCAGGTAGCATAGTGCTTGGCACGTAGCAGAGCTTGATGAAGCTCATTCACTGATGGGTTTGGATTTTGACTGGTGTGGAGCACATAGGCACACATTTGACTAGTGACCTCAGGCATGGCTCAAACTTTTGACAGAAAGTATAAAATTAAGCAGTACAACTCACCCCACCCCCGAAACCCACTGCCTAGCCCCCACTGCTGTGTCTTAGTTCTGGCCCCGGCCATGCCGGCTCCCATGCACCCTAGCCCTGTCTCCTACACATTTCTCCTAGTAGCTTGGTGTTAAGAGGCTCTTTCTTTGCATCCATGCCCCAGAAGCTCCAGGTGTGAGGGTCTCCTGAGAATAGTCAGGGCAGTCTGCACTGGGGAGGGGCAGCTCTGGCCATTGGCTTACTCTGAGCAAGCTGAGCATTCTGGAACCCTGGCTCAGGGACCACTAACATGTTATTTCTTCTTTTGCTCCTCCTCCTCACCTCTAGCACTTCTCTATGCCACCATCTTCGGGAATGTGACGACCATTTTCCAACAGATGTATGCCAACACCAACAGATACCATGAGATGCTCAACAGTGTTCGGGACTTCCTGAAGCTCTACCAGGTGCCAAAAGGATTGAGTGAGCGAGTAATGGATTATATTGTGTCCACTTGGTCCATGTCCAGAGGCATCGACACAGAGAAGGTGAGGAGGATGAGGAGCTCAGGGAAACCATTTGTCTCTTGGTTTCCCTAGGAGGGTTGAGGCTTGCCTAGGACAGTGGATCTCAAACCTGGCTGTGCTCAGAATTCATTTGAGTACTTTGGGATTCCAGGTCGTACCTCCAGAGGTCTTGTTTGCTTCTAGATCAGCCTTACTCAAAGACCAACAATAAAAAATCATTAAGAAATTAAAAAAGCAGAGTGTATTTCCTGGAGAAGAGAGGAGCTGGAAGTCTAACTGTCCAGGGTAGAATTTCCCAAACTTGGATGATGATAAGAATCAGCGCCATGACTAGAGAAGGGAGATCAGTATTGTCAATTTTCTCTTTACCCAGACTTGAAGATAGCACAGCACTGTTAGTGATCTTGTCTTTATTCAAACTTTTGGTATTTTGTTCATCATGGATTTTTTTGCATTAACCTTAGCATTAAACCATGATTTCTCTTGATTACTGACTTTTTTAGCATTCCCTTAATTTGTGTGCCCAAGGCTGTTGCCTCACTCAGCTCACCCTCATCTTGACCCTGATAAGAATCCCATGATGTCAGGCCAGATGCAGCGGCTCACGCCTGTAATCCCAGCACTTTGGGAGGCCGAGGCGGGTGGATTACTTGAGGTCAGGAGTTTGAGACCAGCCTGGCAACATGGGGAAACCCCATCTCTACTAAAAATACAAAAAATTAGCTGGGTATGGTGGCATGCGCCTGTAGTTCCAACTACTCAGGAGGCTGAGGCAGGAGAATCGCTTGAATCCAGGAGGCAGAGGCTGCAGTGAGCCAAGATAACACCACTGCACTCTAGCCCGGGTGACAGAGTGAGACTGTCTCAAAGAAAGAATCCCATGATGTCATTACTAAAAAGAATCCCAGCCTCCATCCCAGATCTGTGGAATGAGAATTTGGGGGAGGTGAGGGAGCATTTTTAATAAGTGCCCTTAAAAACTATCCCAGCCTTCACCAGATCTATGGAATGAGAATTTAGGGGAAGTGAGGGAGCATTTTTTTTTAAGGAGTTACTCTTTTTTTTTTGTTTTAATTTAAGTTCTGGGGTACATGTGCAGAACGTGCAGGTTTGTTACACAGGTATACACGTGCCATGCCTTTTTAGCAAGTGCCCAGGCAACCCTATTCATCAGACAAGTCCAGGAAACAGTGATCAAGAGTTTGTGCCTTAATCATCAGTTGACTTGACCAGAACATCAATTAGGCATCTCTCTAGTTATTTGTTTTCCCACCCTGTAAAATGGAGAGGGTGATAAATTCCTATTGTTCTCTAAGAGTTGTATTATTCTAGATGCATTTCAATAGAGTAATGAAAATTTGGTGGTACTGGAAATAATAGAGAAAACATACAGTGGACTTCCTATTATTTACTTATGAATTTTCTTTGCATATTTTCTATAAAAAAGATTTAATCTCAGATCCATTGAGATTAAATCCATTCTCAATGAGATTCATTCTCTGCTTCTCAGTCTTTATCAAGTCTTTTTTCTCTCCAGTCTGTAAGTACTCAGGGCATACTGATTCTTTTGACTGTTAGAATGAGGAAAACAGAAAGATAACATGATTGCAAAAATACCTAATGACACGTTGCAAACCAAATTCAACTGGCTTTGGGATCAGCTACTTATGTTCCTAGTCTTCCTTCATTAGAATTGTCAGTTGAGAGTTGACAGTTTAAAAGGAAAAATTGAACTGAATTTAATCCTCAACTTGAACATTACTTTGGTTTTGCCGACTATTTTCTGTGATAACCATAACACCACTACTACAACCTCAGCTACCATTTCTTGAACATGCATTAAGAACAGATATTTGTTGTGCTTCTTCTACATGCCTGGTCTTGCACTAGTGTCTCATTTAGCCTCCACAGCAACCCTGTTATCCCTCTTGAAGGGGGTAAGCACAAGAGGCCTGATTCATTTTACTAACTGCCCCTGGTGGTCACAGTGTAAAGAATGGCAAAGCCAGGATTTGAACAGCATTTTGTCTGACTTCAAAGCTTGTGCTTTTCCTACTATTACTTAAAAAAATTTAAAACATGTACTAGAGAGAAGGAGGATGAGTCCAAACAGAGTCATTCTAATTTCTTGGATGGGCAGGGTATCGGCTGGAGCTGAACTTAGTCGCTGCTTTTGCCAACCACCTGCCCCAACTACGCCTGTTGTTTCTGCTGTGTTCTCTCAACAATGCCTGTAGGTTCTGTGGGTTCCTGGCAGCTGATGGAGCAGAAAGGAACTTTGATCTCTCTGCCCTAGGGCTCCTTTTCCCAGGCACCAGGATGCCTTTGTAAGTCTGGTTGTCTGGAAAGAAGCCCTTCCCCACCCTCACCGTAGGGCTGGCTGGGCGGCTGCCCATGGGAGACAGCACCGTCAGCATTTGCCCTCTCTTCCTCTCCCTGTAGATCTGTCCTGCAGATCTGCCCTCACTTTCCTGGAGGGCTTTGGGATTTGCCCCAGGTCCTGGTCCAGATGGAAGAGGGAATAGCCATGGACCCAGCTGTGACTACTCACTCTGGAGCCCAAAGTGAGCTGGCTGCTCCTCTGGGCAGGAGCTTGTGGCAGGCAACTGCTGGGGAGAGAACCAGTCCTGTCATCCTATACCTCTCCCCATCTGCCCCTCTCCTCCAATCTAGGTCAGAATGGTCAGTGATAACCAGGGAGCCAGGGCATGTGTGTGGTAGTGCTGGGATACCCCAGTTTTACCAGCTATTAGCTGGTGACTTTGAGCACATCACTTGTCCCTCTCCAAGCCTGTTTTTATGTCTGCAGCACATGGAAACATGAACTTTAAGACTAGGTGACCTCTAAAGCCCTTTTGGCTATGACCTTCTGGACTTCAAAGCCTCCCTGAAATTGCTGCTGCTGCTGTGATGACAATATCAAAAATGAGAGCTCACAGGCATTGAACACTTGTATGTGTCAGGCATTATGCCAAGACATTCCACACAATAGCTCATGGAATCCTCAGAA
This sequence comes from Pongo pygmaeus, assembly GCF_028885625.2. Classification (NCBI taxonomy): domain Eukaryota; kingdom Metazoa; phylum Chordata; class Mammalia; order Primates; family Hominidae; genus Pongo; species Pongo pygmaeus. The sequence goes on from NC_072373.2 coordinate 38,631,187, forward strand.
GAATTCTATATGCAATTTCAAAAAAATGAAGACATGGGGAGAGGAGCTAAGTATTGCTGCACATTCACGCATCTAGTGAGTGCTGAGACTGGGACTTGAATCCAGCTCTACCTGATCCTAATGCCTCTTCTCTTACTCAGGACTCCTGTCCTGTCTAGCTTGGAGGAGATTCCACATTGACATCTCCCTTTGGCCTTTGAGACCTTCATGGAAGAGCAAGGATGGTCTCTTCTCAAAACCTAGCAGTAGGAAAGGTGGCCGGGGTTGGGGGGAGGAGCAGGCTGTGGGATCTCAGAGTTGAGACCTCCCCACTCCACTCAGAGAGAGGAGTTCCAGACACCCCACCCACCTCAGTGTGGAGCCAATAGATGGGAAGAATGATGGAAATGACTGATGGCTGTGACAGTCTGCAATTTCTCCTCTCCAGGTTCCCTCACCTGCTCACACTGTACTCTCCATTGGCTCTGGGAACAGTGCCCATGAATAAAACATTGTCTCCATGCCAAGGCCTCATTCACTAGCAGCCTCTTCCAGGGGAAGAGTAAAGTCTAGCCCAGGGCAAATGACATATTTAAAGGTGAACTCACCTGGAGAATAAATCGTGGTTCCAGACTACTGGGCACAGTTTTGACATGGCATGCGAGTGCTCCTCATTACCTAGTGATCTGCTCGGAGAGCAGAGGACCTAAATTAAATCTGCATTTCTGCAGCAGTCTTGTTTTTAATGAGCCTTATGGAAGTAAGTCCTTAGCAAGTGCTCTGCCCAAGCACTGGCGTTCTGAATTTTCCTCTCTGCCTTGGTCTGTCCTGTGTCTGTACTCCCAGAGGGCGTGCTGACTTGATGGGCATCCTGCAACCCCAGATCAAGAATGCAGAGGCACACAGAGCAAGGGCATCTATGCTTACTGAATCCCCTACTGGGGCCAGGCTTTGTCCCAGGCTGTGTACTGGTAGATATAATTTCGTTTAATTCTCACAAGTCAGTGTTAACAGTCTGCATTTTATAGGAGAAACAAAAAGTGTCATCTGGAGGGGAAGGAGCTGGAATTTCAACTCTTTGACCCCTTTCCACTGCTGTACCTCCAAGGAGAGCACAGGGGCACCTGAGGGGGTGGGAATATAAGTGAAGCCATCAGTGGTGAGGTGAGCTTTGAGCTGGACTTTGAAGGAGGCTGAAAGTCTTCCAAATTTGGGGATGAGCAGCAGATATAGTGGCAAATGGCTTGTGCTAAGGCAGAGAAGCAGGGGTGGGAAAGTACCCAGAACTTCAAGGAAAACGTCATCACTGAACATGTTTGATTCTATGCCCCTAGCTTTGCTCATAAGCTAGGATGGGAGAATGGATTATTTTAGAAACACTTCTGATTTCTCTGGAAAAGTTTGCTTGAAGATGTCCATACTTAATGCTTGCCATGTAAGGGGCCATGCAATGTTTTATTGCAAACATTTAGTCCAGAGAAATATTTCTTCCTCTAGGAAAACCTGTAAATTTTTAATCTTTTCAGAAGATAAGATCTGCATAGCCTCCTACAGTTTTCCTTTTGCTTGAATTCCAAGATGCTGCTGAGATGTCGATAATAAAATTACAAGCCTTTTTTGGGGGGCAGCTGCCTAGTATAGGAATTGGTTGGGATCTAAACCAGGCTCTAATGTCAAGCTACCTAGTTTGAAACCCCAGCTGTGCCATATCCTGGCAATTTTTGGCAAGTTATTTATCTTCTTTGTGCCTCAGTTTTCTCATCTGTAAAATGATATCATAATAGCACTTATACGGTTTATGGGAGGATTAAATTAGCAAATGCACGTTAACAGTTTAAAATGTAAAATCACAACCCTGTTCAACTTTGCCTATCCTTCTTTCCTTTTTTTATTGTTTTCTTTAAGCACTTACCACTAAATTTTATTTATTTTGCATACTATTTGTCTCTTCCCATTAGATGGTAACTCATATGAGGGCGGGGAGTTTTGTCTTTTTTTAATTTTTTTTTTTTATTGCTTCATCCTCAGAGCCTAGGATGATGCCTGGCATACCATAATGTGTTTGATAAGTATTAAATGAATGAATGATTCTAAAGTGCTTAGCAATGCCTGCCACTCAGCAAGTGCTTAGTAAATGTTACTTTATATCTGTCTTTAAATAACACCCTATATTCAGTCCCTCAGTAGATCATGTCAGTTCTACATTAAAAATATTTTCTAAATTTAACTGCTTCCCCCTGGCTCTCCTGCCAGCATCCCAGTCACAGTTTCCCTCACCTCTCACCTGGACAGCTGCAGAAGGGACCTAACTAGATTCCTTGACTAGACTCTTGACACCCTATAGTCAGCACTCTCTAACATCACTCTGTAGCTTCAATGATGCTCAAAAATCCTCCAGTATTTCTCTATCATACTCGGAATAAAACCCAAGGCTTATTACACCTAAAAGTCTCTCGTACTTGGTGTTGTCTCTGATCCTCATCTCCTGCCCCTTTGCCCTCACTCCTTTTGGCTATTGCTCAGGTTCTTTTAGGGCCTTTGTGTTTACTATCTTGCTGGAATGTTCTTCTTTCACATGGCTCACTCTGGCACTTATGCAGGAGTCAGCTTAAATGTCACCTTCCCAGCCGGTTGTGGTGCCTCACGCCTGTAATCCCAGCACTTTGGGAGGCCGAGGCGGGCGGATCACGAGGTCAGGAGATCGAGACCATCCTGGCTAACACGATGAAACCCCGTCTCTACTAAAAATACAAAAAGTAGCCGGGTGTGGTGGCGGGCACCTTTAGTCCCAGCTACTCGGGAGGCTGAGGCAGGAGAATGGCGTGAACCTGGGAGGCGGAGCTTGCAGTGAGCCGAGATCATGCCACTGCACTCCAGCCTGGGAGACAGAGCAAGACTCTGTCTTAAAAAAAAAAAAAAAAACAGTCACCTTCCCAGAGAAGCCTTCTCTGACCACTGATCTACAGGGGTCCCACTTAACTCCCAGTGCTGACTCTCAGACCCCTGTCCTGAACATTCAGCACAGATTTTTTTAGAAGCTATCTGTCTCATCTATAAGAATATAAGCTCCATAAGCGCAGGGACTTTGGTTAGAAGAGTGCAGTCTGGCGGAGTGGATGTTGCTCCTCCCCCTGGAGTGCTGAGGGATGTGGGCTGAAGGCCACAGTGAGGACCCTCACACTGTTTTGTTCTGTGCCTGGCTAGGTCCTGCAGATCTGCCCCAAGGACATGAGAGCCGACATCTGCGTGCACCTGAACCGCAAGGTGTTCAAGGAGCACCCGGCCTTCCGGCTGGCCAGTGATGGCTGCCTCCGGGCACTGGCCATGGAGTTCCAGACGGTGCACTGTGCCCCAGGGGACCTCATCTACCATGCAGGAGAGAGCGTTGACAGCCTCTGCTTTGTGGTTTCTGGCTCCCTGGAGGTGATCCAAGATGATGAGGTGGTGGCCATCCTAGGTAGGTGTTGGCTTTGCTGGACGGGCAAAGGTACCTGGGGTTGGCTTAGCTACTGGGCAGCTCAATGCCACTGCCGCCTTCAGTTAGAGATTGCTTCATAGGGCAGGGCCAATTGCTAATATTCACTTATCTGTCCAACAAACAAACAGCGAGAGCCTGTTTGGCACAAAGCCAGTCGCTGTTTGATATCTGGAGTATTTCAATAAGAAAAATGGGCTTTATCCTCAAGGGGCTCCCAGTCTAGTGTAGGAGATGAACAAATAAGCAGACATTTGCAGTACAGTGAGAGGCACATCTAACCCAGTATTCAAGTGGGAAAGCTTCCTGTGCCTATGCTAAAACTTAAAAATTGAGAATGAGTTAGCATGGAGAAGAGAAGGGATGAAGTATCCTAAAAAGAGGGGATAGCATGTGTCAAATCCTTTCAGAGGGAGAAATTCATGACTCATTTGGGGAACTACAAATTATTTAGTGTGGCTGGAACACAAGAGGGGACATGGCACGATATCAGACTAGGGAAGGAGCGAAGCACTAGGCAGATTGTGGCAGGCTCTGGAAGCCACATTAGGTGACTGGGATTTTATTTGGGGGATCCAATGAAGAGCTGAAAGCAAGGGAGAGGCATGATAAGATTTGTACTTTAGAAAGATGACAGTAGTTGCAGCTTGGGGAGTGGATTGAGTGGGGAAGGCTGGGGTAAGGAGACCAGGTGGGAGGCATGTTATCTAGAGGCAAGTTGATGGTGGCCTGAACTAATACTGTGGCAAGCAGATGGCGAGAAGCAGATGGAGTTGAGATATTCAAGAAGTAGAATCACTGCAACCCAATGACAGATTTGCTGTGGTGGGGAAGGAGGAGTCAATGAGGACTATAGGTTTTCTCACATGGATAACAGGGAAGCTGGTACACCATCCACAGTAATAGAGAATGTGGGAGGAGGAGCAGGGATGCCGGGGAACGTGTTGGTAACTGGGACATTGAGCATCAATAGCTTTTAGGAAATGTGTCTGGTTTTCCGAGCTAGCTAGACAACAGCTCTTTATTGGTGGTATATCTTTAAAGGGGCAAGCCATCGTCATAATAATAGCTATCATTTATGGTCATCTACTCTGTGCCATTTGACACACAGCATTTGACACACAGATACTCATTTTAACCTTACAGTAACCCTATGAAATAGTTTTATTATCCCCATTTTGTAGATGAGACAATTAAAGTTCAAAGAGGTTAAGGAAATTTCCTCATGGCTGATGAGGTCCATGGAGCCAGTGTTCCAGAGTCCCTCTGACTCCAAAACCTCTGCTTCAATCCATTTTGTAATACTGCAATTCTGATGATAATTTTTTTTTTTTTGAGACAGAATTTTGCTCTGTTGCCCAGGCTGGAGTGCAGTGACATGCTCTCGGTTCACTGCAAGCTCTGCCTCCCGGGTTCACGCCATTCTCCTGCCTCAGCCTCCCGAGTAGCTGGGACTACAGGCACCCGCCACCATGCCTAGCTAATTTTTTTTTTTTTTTAAGTAGAGATGGGGTTTCACCGTGTTAGCCAGGATGGTCTCAATCTCCTGACCTCATGATCTGCCCACCTTGGCCTCCCAAAGTGCTGGGATTACAGGCATGAGCCACCACACCCAGCCTCTGATGATAGTTAATGTAGTATGCTAGCCCATTAAGTTGCCAGGTACTGGTAGAGATTGTAGACATGTGTTTTATCTTTTACAAATGATTTATTAGAAAACTGAGGCCAGAGGAGATTAAGTTACTCTGAAGTTAGAATTGAGATTCAAACTACATAGAGACATAGATAGTATTATTTTAAAAAAGAAAGAAAGAAAGAAAAAGAAAAGCCCTAACTTTGTTCTTGCTTGACTTTGGAGCACACAATATGTAGCTTCCTTCTTGTTTTTTGGTCCTAAGCCAACTGGCTCTCTTGATTACATTTGGCTTAGGTTAACCCAAGGATGATTTATATTCCTTCAGCATACACTGGCAGATGGTCAAAGGGAGAGTGGGATAGAAATTGGGTGGGGTGGTTGGGTGCAGTGGCTCATACCTGTAATCCCAGCACTTCAGGAGGCTGAGACGGGTGGATCTCTTGGGTCCACGAATTTGAGACCAACCTGGGCAACATGGCAAAACCCTGTGTCCACAAAAAATACAAAAATTAGATGGGCATGGTGGTATATGCTTGTGGTCCCAGCTACTCAGGAGGCTTAGGTGGGAGGATCAGAAGCGGAGGTTGCAGTGAGACGTGATCACATCACTGCACTCTAGCCTGAGGCCTGAGTGACAGAAGGAGACCCTGTCTCAAAAAACAAACAAACAACAACAACAACAACAAAAACAAGCAAAAAGAAATTGGGTGGGGAATGGAGGCTGAAACTGTTTGCCAAAATAAGTTTTCTAGATTCTATGGTATCCACTGAACCCTGCAGACCAGAGTTACTCTGTTCCTTGCCCCCTTATCACAGAGAAGTGAGATTCAATTGTGTATAAATAGGACTCATGAAGGTAAAAACCATTGCTTTAGTATATCTGATATGAAAGAGCATTTTTCACTACCTTTAATACTCATTAGTTTCCTTGATAAAGAGGAATTTCTACTGGTGGTCATAGCCATGTTTTTATGTTTGCCTGGCTGAGATGAACACCTATTAACTAGTGAACAATCCTTTAAATTTGAATTTGACTTAACCCTTTGATAAGGGCATTTTTCACTCATCTTCTCACTGATAACTTACCATATGCCTTTCCATGCTCAGGGCATCCCTTCATGACTCACCACACACAGCTGCATTACTAGGAGTTGGTTTGAACACCTAGACTTAGGCATAGAGGCATGATGGAGCCAAAGAGGGGTGGGGAAGACAAACAGCTTCCTAGCCCCTTCTCATTTCCTTTCATCCTGGGCTTCTTGTGAGGAAGAAACCAGGGCTTGATTTATTGTTGAATTACTTGACCTTGTTGACTGTGTCTCTAAATCTAGCCCTCTACTTGGGGCCCTCCTGGGCATTCTGCCTACTCTAGTTAGCAATGTGGACAGGATCTCTGAAATAGCTCAGCAGCTTTGGATTCAAAGTGATTGTTGCCTTCAAGCTGTCTACACTAGAAAAATCTTCTCCCCTTTGTCTCTAGGAGCCAGATTGGGTCTGTAAAGTAGGTCCAAGCTTAATATTCTAAATAACTTATCAGATTTCAAGAGGCTCTTATTCTCTAAAAGGTCGAGACAAGTCCTTTGAGTCAACCTGAGCTCTGGACAAAGAGGCATAAGTGATTCTAAGCTGTTTGCTCCCTGGAAACTTAAATTTAGAGTTTTGTTCTTGTTGTTTTTCTATAATTAGCATATCTTTTGGTCAATGGACTGAAATCAGTTTGTTCTTGCAAGGGGGTTCAAGCATCAAATGGGTATTATAACTATATTGTCTGTTGATGCCCTTCAGTACAATCCAACCAAAATGCATTGAACACCTGCTATCTGCCAGGCACTGTCATAGGGGTGGGGATATAGCAGTGGACCAAACATTAGTCCAGCCTCCTGCAAGTGGAGGGGGCTGACAGTGGAAAGACAGCCATCACTCTGCATGATTAGCATTGCCATAGAGAGAATGCAGGTATCCTAGAGGATCATTGGATGAGCAATTATTGAGCAGCTACTGTATATCCATTGCTTTAAAGAAGACAGAAAATATCCAAGTAATCCTTAGTTATCACAAGCAAGAGGCTTTAGAAAAAAATGCCAGAGCTCATCCATCTCATTGTCTTGCTCTTTGTTCTCTTATTATCAGTTCACTCATTTACATTCTGCTAATTGGCCTCCTCCTTCCAGTTCTAATATTCCACTCACATTCTGTGTTTAATTTTAGCACAGATGCCAAGAACGAAGAAAAGGGTCAGTATTCATAACTGAGTGTGTTTAGTTTGTGTTAAAAATAAAGCCCTTCTAAGGAAAGTCTTTTAAAGAAGAGTGTTTTTCAAACTTTTATGACGAACCTGCCATATGAAATGTATATTACATTGCAAATGAATGCATATACAAGTGCACACACAGTTATACACAGAATTTGATACTTCTCTTGCTATGTGAGTTGCAACCTGGTATTTTCTGTTAGATAATGTTCTCTTTCATTAAAAAAATGACCATCATGACCCACTAAATTGTTTTCCTGACCTGATCACAGTCTGCAGTTTGAAACGTGGTCCCACAAACCTAGATGATATTCTCTGAGGACAGAGAACATATCAGAAATCTCTTATGATCTTTCCCTTTACTGTTCTCTCTGCCTTAATTTTGCATGAAATCCTTTTTATATCCTTTTGGAATTCTCTTAGAAATCACTTAGTGGCTTCTCAAATCTAGTTTCTTGGCTCCTTGAAATAAATTCGAGATTTTCACATGTGCATTTTATTCATTAGATTTAAAAAAGTAATTTTCTTTTAACTTTTTATAGATACCAGTATTAAAAGGTAGAGATACCATTTCTCCCCTATCCAAGTAGTACTAGTAGCATCTGCATATAAGTAGTTATCTTGGTATTCTGTGTTACTGTGTGACTCACCAACATAGATGAGTCATGGACTAGCATCAGGGCTGTGCGTAAGTGTGTTAAGTATCTCCCTGCATTTCTATCTTATAAGTACAGTATTTATATGATCTCCTTTCACTGTGATTTAGTGTCCCCTTAGTAATGTTTATGGGTTTTGCATTTTAATACTCAATTTATATTTTCTTTATGGATCATCTTGTATTTTCCCGTTTTGTGGATTTTTTTTTTTTTAATTTTCTTGGGGCAAACAGAAGTATTTTGGCCAGGCTGCATCAAGCAGTGAAGAGTCCTGAAGCTAGAGATTTAACTCTAGTCCTCGTTCTGCTCTAACTCCTTACCAGAGTTGCCACTAGCTGGTTAAGAGTCTTCAAAGGCCTCCTCTGTTTCTATTAAGCCTATCACACTGCATCAATTGCATGTTTACTTCCCACCCTCCTGTGAGCCCCGGACTCTTTGATTTCTTATCTCCGGCACCTAGCACGTGGAAAGCACCAGAGGCTATTTTCTGAATGGAATGCAATTGAAAGGAAGGCAGAGGTTAGGCTGTGAAAAGCCTGACAGTCCAGAGTAAGACTTTATCTTCTGGGGATAAGGACCCAGAGAGAGTTTTAGAAAGGGGGTTGGCAGGAAGATTTGGGTTCCACAAATACAGAGGCATGGAGACTAGCAGAGAGGCTCAGGAAAAATGGTGAGCCCCTGAATAAGGAAGTAGAAGGAGAGCCAGAGTCCAGAGATATCAGGGGAGGGAGAACCTCTGGGATGTGGGAGGTGAGGAGAGGGAATAGTTTCTGGAAGTGACTGGAGAAGTCAACAGGGCCAGAGGAGGAGGAAGTGGAGGAGGAAAGAAGATGGGTCTATTTTGTTCAGTTTGCAGTGTCTTTTTGGAACAGGTCCAGGCATGGCTTTCCACTACAGGAAACTCTCTTCTTGATTTGTGGATGCGCCAAACATGCCAAGAAATGGGAAGAGCCATGGGGAAGATTGATGAGCAGGCCCCGGTTCACATGGCACAGATGTTACCTGCAGTCCTGTCACTACTGAGTTAGGACTTATACGTACATAAAGGCATAAATGCTTGTTCATGGATGAAATATTCTTTATTTTATTTATTTGTTTATTTTTTAGAAGGACACCTCCTTGTCACAGTTCCTAATTTTGAAGGTACTCTCATTTTTGCTTAGTTAGCTTCCTTGGGTTCATTGACCTTATTTGGATATTACTGCAGCATCTATTTATTTAGCAATCACCAGAGCATAAGATGGTCTTAATCTCTTTGGGGGTATAGAGAAAATCCTTGTCTTGGAGGAATGTTCTGTTACATGTGGTGAGACAAATGCATGGCTAGTGACAATAAGTAACGTGGGTACCTTTTTCTATAGACTTCTGGGAGTGAGCAGGGAAATGTTCATGGAGGAGGTAGAAGTTGGACTGGGCTTGGAAGGACAAGTAAGAGTTTCGCAGTCTGAGTCTGAAAGTGGAAAGTACAGCACGGGCCTCCAGAGGTATTAGAGAATACATGGAAATGCATGTGGCATGTTCAGGGACCAGCGTGAGGAAAGTAGACTGAGCAGCCTTTCCATGAGGCCAGTGGTTCTCAACTATAGTGGACACAAAACTCAGCTGGGAAACTTGTGCATCATGCCAAGCCCCAGTTGTTCCCCACAGGTTCTGAATCTATAGCTCTAGCCCCAGAGGTGATTCCACGCATGTGGTTGGAGGATTGAGCTTTGAGAAACATTGCTTTAGGCAGTCACTGCTTGATGTTTTTTGTGGAATGGGGTGAGATGATGAATGTGAGGAAGCAGCTAAGGCAGGGATGCACTGAGTAGGAGACCTTTTATTACATTAACCTAAACCGCATGAAATGATCAATTCTTCACTTTTTTGACATACCACATGGTAGGATCAACTTCCCAGTGATCTGTATAAGAGGCCTAGAGTAGTAGCTGTGTGAGGATGGAGTCAAGATTTGGACAGTTGAGGTAGGGCATTCTAAATGGAAAAGATGATGTGAGTTGAGGCCTAGGGAAGGAAAGTGTCGGGGGTGTTTCATAACCACAGGACAGCTACTTGAGCTGTAGCTGAGAGCCGTCCGGGGCAGCAGTGGGATATGGGGCTGGGGAGGCGTATCAGGGCTAGTCTATGGATGAGTTTAAAGGTCAGCATGAGGAACTCAGCAGTGGAAACCACTGAAGGTCGTGAGTAAAGCATGGCACTATTACAGCTGTGATTTGTAAAAATTAATGGATTGAACAGAGAGACCAAGAGGCTGGTAGGTAACTATGGCTTATAGCAGAAGTAAGGAGTGTTAAGATGCAGGCAGTAAAAATGCTGACAGGAGTAGGACTGCCAAATACAATACCACATGCCCAGTTTAATTTGAATTTCACGTAAACAATACATAGTTTCTAGTATAAATTTTACCCAAATGTTCCATGGGATATGCTCATGAGTGAAATTATTCATTTATCTGAAATTCTATTTTAACTGGGTATCTTGTATTTTTATTTGCTAAATCTGCCAACCGTAGTTGGGAGGGAAAGGTGGATAAAACATCATGAAGCAGAGTCTGTAAGGTTATAAGCAGGATGTGGGGAGCAAAGGGAGAGGGGAAGCAAGAGAGGCGATTCTGATGAGTGGGGAAATGGAGGCATCAGTGGTAGAAGATCAAGGCAGGAGGAAGTGGTGGTGAGAAAGATAGTGGTGAGCTTCATTTTGACTGTTACATTGTTGCATTTAATGGCCAATAGGGTATCCAAGTGGAGAGTTCAGCAGGGACTTGGACCCTGTGGGTCTGGAATCAGGAAAAGAAACCAGGGCTCAAGACAGGATTTAGAATTTAGAGGAAGAAATATGAAATGTATATTTTTAAAAGACACAGATAGTACATAGGAATAGTTTTCTAAATGACCAAGTATTTCAGAGCATTTGAAAAGAATTGGGAAAGCCAGGTGTGGTGGCTTGTGCCCATGGCCCCAGCTACTCAGGAGGCTGAGGATCACTTGAGCCTAGGACTTTGAGGCTGTAGTGCACCGTGATCACACCTGTGAATAGCTGCTGCACTCCAGCCTAGGCAACATAGCAAGACCCTGTCTCTAAAAAAAGAAAGAAAGAAATGGGAGTATAGCCATTCACAATACTCACAAGAAATTTTAAATGATATTAGAAATCCTTATGATAAGCAAAGTAAGTAAAATACAATTTCAGAATGCAATATGATCTCAGTTATGTGAGGGAAAAACATTCATTCATAGATAAAAGCCCATAAGTGTTTTCACCAACATGTTATAGTGCATGTCTTGTTTGTGAGGCTTTAGGATATTTTAATTTTTTTAAATATTTGTCTTTCAAGTTGTCTTTAAGAGTATATGCTACTTTCTAAATGTGGGAAAAAATGTTGTTTTAATTTTCAAGGGGATATTGAGAAAGTCAACATTATTTCAAATTTCACATTTGTTGGTTATTAGGATATAATTTAGAAGAAAGATATTATTTTTCATATAGATGTCTTGACAGCATTATTTTTGTTATTTACCAATTCGATCAGAAAAACAGTGGCATTTACTTTTGCATCTAGTACCCAACCCCTCCCTCTAAGCGTTCTTGAAAAGGAGGATGGCCAGGCAATGAGGACAGAATGGCTTATCTGAGAAAGATCTAAAGCAACAACAAAAACAACAATAACTTTCTATAAACCTTCATTATTTTAGAGGATTGGAGAAGCTAAATCCTTCACAGAGATGCTTCCCAAGATTCTTGTGAGCTGAGTGTGGAGAGGAGGGGGTCCCCCGCTACACTGCCATCACTGTGGTGCATTGCTCCACATTGCTCCAGGGACTTGAAGTTGCTAGATAAATATTGCTGCCACTTGCCGTATAATAATGTTGTTTGCTCATGCTTAGCACAGAGGGAGGAGACTATGTGTAAGTGTCACCCTAAACACTCCAAACAAGCATTAATACTCATACAGCTATTCCATCATCTGAAGCAATTAAACTAAGTCCACACTTTTAGAAAGAAGCTATAATATGAATAATCTAGAATTTCAGAAATGCAAAACCACTTGTATCAGGTAATGCACACATTACCTGATTGAGAGAGGGTGGAGGCGGAGACCAGTTCTCTTTCCTAATTCTGTGTTTGCTTAAGTAATTTAAAAAACTGGTTGACAGTCCCCGAAGACACTGGCAGCTAGGAAAGTTTATTGATCTTTCTAAAGGAAATTTTCATAGCTTTATAGTGTCTAGACAGAGGGATTGGTTGAATCATAAATTATGGTAAATTAAGGCAGTTGTTATGATAATGATAAGAAGTTTTACTGGCATGCAAAACGTTTCAAATATAACCTTAAGTAAGATAAAAGCAGAATATATAGTTATATATAGAGTAAGCTTAACTAGATCAAAATGCATATATGAGTAAAAGAAAGATGGAAAGTATACCAAAATGTTAACTGAAGTTTTCTGGACGGTAGACTTATTTGTAATTTTTATTGTCTATTTTTCAACATATTTCAGTTATTTTCTATAACGCACTTATATTCTTTTGTAAATAGTCAGAAGGGGAAAAAACAAAGTTCTCATCCATAGCAATCTTGGAAAATTATCACCTGCTTTCAGTGGAAGATTTGTGTTCTGTTTGCTTGGTGGAGAGATTTGGCTAATTTAATTTTAGCTAATTGCAGTAATGAAGAACAGAAGGAGAATTGTCATGAAGTTTCCAAACCATTGCTTTAACTTAACCATTTATGGCTGAGTCCCCATTCAGACAGAGATGCCAGCCTTGTTTTCTCATGATCAGCATAGTCCCCACAAGGAAGGCTGATGACCCATATTTGGGTGAAGTTTTAATACTTTTAGGGACAGATTTATGTCACAGAGTAATTTCTAACATGCATTATCTTTAATTCTTTTTAAATTAGTCTGTAAATTTTCAGCTTATCATTAAACTGAATTATAGTGAATTACAGGAGTGTTTCTGAGCAGGTCAGCAAATTCCTTCTTCTTGAGTGAGGCTGACATTGTAGCTGCCTAAGGATACCCAGGTTCTTGCACTTGGACTGGGGACCTATCTTCTCCCCAAAGTCATCCAGCCTAAGACGTTCTAAGTCTTTCATGTCCCGGACTAACTTACATTGTTCTGCTCAAACCCATGCTTTCATTGATGTATTGATTTGTTCATATTATAAACATGCCAGGTACAGTGCTAGAGGTTGGAAATACAACAGTGGGCCAAACAGATACACCTCTCATAAAGCCAACCTTCTCAGCCAGGAAACAGACAAGTAAATATGCATTTTATAACATAGAGCCAAGAGCTGTAATAGGACTAAGAACAGGATGCTGTGGGAGCTTATATGACAGGCATCTAATCCAGCAGCTATGAGAAGTCAAGGATGGCTTCCTGAGAGAGCTGATGTCTGAGCTGAATTCCACCAAGGACAGCAGGGGCTGTGGGGGGTTGCAAAGGGAGATTAGAGAGTGAGTGTTCCAGGAATAGGGAGAAGCATCTGCAAAGGTTTTGGAGACACATCTGGGAAAAAAAAAAGTAGTTCAAAATACCTGGAGCATAGCATTCTCAAGAGGGTAGAATAGATGAGCAAGGCCTTGAGACTTGTTAGGGAATTTGGACTGTGGGTAATGGAGAGCCAGTGAGGATTTTAAAGCAGAAGAATGACAGAATCTCGTTTGTGTTTAGAAAAATCATCCTGGCAGCTGTGTGGAGAATGGAGTAGAAAAAGCCAAGATAAAGGGCAGGGAGCATGCTGAGAGATGACAGTAGCCTAACCTGACTTAAATGGCTGTGGAAATGAAGAAAAATAGATCCAAGAGGTATTTTATTTATGAAATTATCAGAGGTTGGCCATCTATTTTGGATATGAAGATGAGCAAGAGAAAAAAGCCTGGAATGACTTGGATGACTTCACTGGGATGGGCAACACTGGAGGATAGGCAGGTTTCCCAGGAAGGAGGACCAGTTGCATTTTTAGATCTGTGGGTTTGAGTTGACTGAAAGTAGCCAGTGGGAGATTCTGGACTCAGAAGAAAGATCAAGGCTTGAGGTGAAAATCTAGGGAACATCATGGTCTAGGTGGCAATTGAAGCCAGGGGAGAGGCTGACAACACCCAGGGAGACAAGGGAGAGAAAGAAGCAACAAAGTCTAGAGCACAGCCCCAAGGAATACCAATTTATAGGAGCCTGAGATGGATTTCCAGAAAAGGAGGAGAGACCAGGAGACAGGGATATAACAGAAGTCAAGGTGTGTGGTGGGGGAGGGGTCGTGAGGGAGTGTGGCAAATGGTCATTTTCAAGTGTTACAGAACTATAGTTCACGAAATAGACAATGTCATGGATTGTAAGACACACTAATATTTTATGGCCCATTAAGAACCAGTGCTGCCAGGTAAACTGGCACATTCCGATTTCAGAGATAAAAATGCTAAACACCATAAGTGTATGCTAGAATCAAAGAGGTATGATTCATTGAGAACTACAAAGTGTCTTTTAGATTTATCAGCAAAGGAGTTATTGACTATGGTGAGAGTAGCATTAGTGGAGTATGGGGGTGAGGAGCAAGATTAAAGTAGCCTAAGAAATGAAGAGGGATGGGTATTGGGTTCAGGGGTGCTTAATAAATTGCATAGATTCCCCCAAGAGTTCTGAACCAAGAGAGAAAATAAGTGTGACGGGTACAGGTCAAGGCGTCACCTTTTATTTTCCAGATAAACCTAATATTAGAGAATGTGCTTTATATTTGCATCCAAGAAGACTTCCTAATATTGAGACCCAGAATTAGACCCACCTTGTGATGATGACCAGCACAACCCTCTTCCTATGTGGGTCTGCTCCATAAATCTTATGGCAGAGGAGGACAGAGAGAACATCCTTCCTACAGGCAGTTCATTCCCGAGGAGAGAGCAAAGAGCTGGTCTACACATGAGTGTGTTCTCCCTGCAAACCTATCAGTCAGGTGAAGATTCAGAACATGATGCAGCTGTAACCACCTTACCATGGAGAGACATATCAGGAATGGGGACAAAGTAGTTCTGCTTAAGAGTAGGAATTCAAGCTGAGGTGGGCAGATCACAAGATCAGGAGTTTGAGACCAGCTTGGTCAATACAGTGAAACACCCCATCTCTACTAAATATACAAAAATTACCCAGGTGTGGTGGCAGGTGCCTGTAATCCCAGCTACTAGGCAGGAGAACCGCTTGAACCCAGGAGGTGGAGGTTGCGGTGAGCCAAGATTGCACCACTGCACTCCAGCCTGGGCGACAGAGCTAGACTCCATCTCAAAAAAAAAAAAAAAAAAAGAGTAAGAGAGCAGAGATAATGTAAATAAGACTACCAAGAAGTTTAGTTGATAAAGGAAAGTGAACCCAGCTCAACCAGGTGTCTTCCTTCCCAACCATCCAACTTTTTTTCCTGCTTTTTGGAAAAATTGTCTATTTATTTCATGTATATCTTAATTATCTCACCTCACCATATAAAGGCCAGCTCTATTCTCATCTTCTCTGTGAAATCTCAATAGTCCTGCCTAGCCTTGCCTCTCCCATATCTTCGTATTTGTTACTGTTGTTTTATACTTCATTGTTACACACATATGTAAGTTTTGTCTCCTTATATTGTAAGCATCATCTCTGTATCATCTCTTTGAAGATAGAGATGATCTCATAGCCTTCTGTTTTATCCCCCTGAATCACTGGAATTCTGCCTGATCCATAATAGGTAAGGCCAGGTTGTTGAACTGGGCTGAATTGCGTGGAGAGAGATGGTAAGACATAACCCCACCTTTGGAAACTTTCAGTCTACTCACTGCTTGGGAGAGAAAGTCAAGCACACTTCCCATGGAACCTGGCGTATAATCTTACAGGTTCTTGGGTGTGTTTCATTGACCAGATTTGTGGTTGACATACTCCAGTGTCCCATCTCTAATATAGAGATGGTTTGCAGAAGAGCATAACCATTGCACTCCTTTGTACCAATCAAAAAACAAAAACAGAAACAAATGTTTCTTGAATATCTCTGAGATCTCCCACAAAACCTAGAATGAGAGAAAACTTTTCTAGGCATAGATGCCCTTTAGAGAAGTAGAATGAAATACAGGCCTGTCCCTGCAGCCAAGGCCCCCTCAGCACCTCCATTGCTTCCTTTCTTTGTTGGCGTAAGAAATCCAAAAAAAAGTGTTGGTTAAGCACTTGACACCCCAACACAATCAGATAAGACCTTAGAGATAAGGCTTTATTCCTGCTAGTGTATTTTCACTACTTACATGTGAAAACAAGTTGATGAGATTTCCACTGTGTCTGTCTGTCTTTGATGTATGTTCTAACATCTGTAAACTGTAGCAGATAAAACAAGGTCACATACTGCCAGCAGCATTTATTTTTTGCAGTAAGGATAAAAAGCAGAGCTTTGTACCTTTACTACAGATAAGAGATGGCAACACTTATAAGATGTCAAAACTTTGTTTACCTACTCTTCTCCCATGTGGGAGAGTTATTAAGTGTTCAAAATCAACTTGAAAGGCTGGACTTCAGCACCATTGGGGTGAGGCACAGAATGGGTGCTGGGTGCCTGAACCTGGCACACTATGAGTCCTCACTAATCCTTGCTTTCTGATCCACAGTCAGGGCTGGGCTGGAAAGTGAGTGATATTACAAAGGTTTCAGTTCAAGTTGCTGGAGCTTTTGCTCTGAATGTGCTGCCAGAGTCTTCATCATCATTTTACTCTTCAGTCCATTAGACACATGGAAGCTCATGCTTTTTCTTAGAGCAGGTGAAAAAAGCACCTTTATATATACCTCTATCACAGAGGTCAACATATTGTACTGACCCACTGGATCATGGACTCCTGAATTGGCTAGGTTGCAGGTTCAGCTGCTCCAACAAAAACCCAAAAGAAAGGAAGCTTAGACAAGATGGAAGCTTATTCTCCTCTTACATAGCAGTCCAGGTGTAAGAGGGCTGGTGTGGCAACCTCATGGTATTAGGCACCCAGCCTCTTCCTAGTGTGATACCTCACCCTAAATAGGTTGTTGCCCTTGGCCTCCTGGTCCAAGTTAGCTTACATCCTTATTCCTGCCAAGAAGAAGGGGAGAAGGTATAGAGAAAGGCAAACATGGTCTTTCTCTTTAAGGAAATGATCTGAAATTGCACACATCCCTTCTACACACCTCCCCTTAGTCAGAACTTGAACAGATGGCCACGCTTACCTGCAATTTAGTCTTTATTCTGGTTGTCATTATGCCTAGCTAAAAGTCATGAGTTCATTACCATAAGAGGAAAGAATTGATTTGGGAGAAACAGCTGGAAACCTACCTAGGCCATCACTCGGTAAGGTCAAGATTTTGTCTCCAGTTTATCCTTTCCATCATCTAGCATTATGCCCACCCAAGGCAGGTGTCATTGAATGTTGATTGAAGAGGAGGGCTGCTTGAGGGAGCGAATGCAGAGGATGACACCCTGGGAACCTTGCGTTTCCTTTGCCAGCATGGAGACCACGAGGCAGTCACAGGCAATCATTTAACCTCTTCAGAACTCACTTTTCTCTCTTTAAAATGAGGTTGATAATCCCTGTGGAATTTGCTTCACAGTGCTGTTGGGAAGATTCTTCTTTTATGGTGGCTACTATTTATTGAACCCCTACTATGTTCTAAGCATGGTGCTAGGTTATCTGTTGACATTCATTCATGTAAACTTCACAACAGCCCAATGAGATGGTGTCTTCGTCTATTCCAGCTGCCATAACAAAATACCATAGACTGCATAGCTTATAAACAACAGAAATTTATTCCTCACAGTTCTGGATGCTGGGAAGTCCAAGATCAAGGTGCCAGCCGATTTGATGTCCTGTGAGGGTTCACTTTCTGATTCAAAGATGGTGCCTTCTTACTGTGTCCTCATGTGGGGAGGGAACTCTCCCGGCTTTCTTTTATAAGGGCTCTAATCTTTTTTTCTTTTTCTTTTTCTTTTTTTTTTTTTTTTTTTTGAGACGGAGTTTCACTGTTGTTGCCCAGGCTAGAATGCAATGGCACAATCTCGGCTTACTGCAACCTCTGACTCCTGGGTCCAAGCAATTCTCCTGCCTCAGCCTCCTGAGTAGCTGCGATTACAAGTGCTCGCCACCACACCCGGCTAATTTTCGCATTTTTAGTAGAGACGGGGTTTCACCACATTGGCCAGGCTAGTCTCAAACTCCTGACCTCAAGTGATCTGCCCACCTCGGCCTCCCAAAGTGCTGGGATTACAGGTGTGAGCCACTGTGCCCGGCCAGGGCACTAATCTTCATCATAAAGGTTCCATCTTCATGACCCAGTTATCACCTAGAGATCTCACCTCCAAATACCACTGTATTGGGAGTTAGTTAGGGTTTTAGCATATAAATTTGAGGGGGTGGAGACATAAATATTCAGACCATAGCAGGTTGGTATGATTAGCCACATTTTATAGTTGGGTAAACTGAGGCTGGGAGAGATTTAGTAAGATGCCCAGTGCTGTTCATTTATGTATACATTCAACAACCATTGAGTGCCTGCCATGTACCGGAGACAGTGCTGGGTATGCAGCAGTTCCAAGTACGATGGGTGTTTCCAGGGGGAAACAGAGTGAAGAGTACATAAATAATAGGGAGCTACTCTGCTCAAGGGATCAGAGAGGAGGTTTGGGCATATTTTGAAGGATGAGCAGGAGTCATCCAGGCCAAGAAGTAGGGTGAAGTGTCTGGGGCAGGGCTGGGAAAGCCCTGATGTGAGACAGGAGCCAAACTTAGAGGGACTCCAAGACTCCCAGTGTGACTGGAGGGCAGGGAGTAGGAGGAGAAGTCCAGCAGGGGCCACCACAAGCCCTCGATGGGTTGAACCTGGGCTTGCAGCCAGCTTGTCTGGCCCCAAAACTCATATTGAAAGAATAGATGATCAAGTTCTTGGAAAACGTGTTGAGGGCAGTACTGGGGAGGAGGAGATTTGGGCATGTTCTCTTTTTGTCTTAGTCATGGCTTTACGAACTGAAGAGAGGGCCTGGATTTCACATAGATGCTATAATCAAGGTGGTCTGAGAACTGAGCCCTTGTCATTGTCCCCCTGAGCGATCTAGTTCAGTGAGTATGCACACATTCTGCTTAGGGCTTGCCTGGAAAGATTAATCCAGCTCCCTTTATCTGTCTTATAAGGAGTTTTTTTCTAGGGCCAGGAGAGAGGATGCCCCTTCCTCGGAGCCCCCTCAGCTATGGCAGGACTCTGCAGCTGCATTTCATCATCCTGATGAAGTGAGTGAAGAAACCCCTCTTGTCCTGAAATGGCATGAGGACAAAGGACTTCCTGATACCCTAGGGAAGAGAAATAAAGGCAGTGGGGTAGGGGGAGGAGGGCAACACTTACTGTACTCGGTGTTTCTGGCACCTCTCTCAGCCTCCCAGAGAAGCCGCCAACAGAATAGTGGATCTAAACCTTTAAACAGCTACTCACTCAACAAGCTGGTGTTTCTCACTCTCAGTATACAGAGTGTGGAAGGTGCTGAGGTGAGTTTGCTGCCAAATGAGGAAACCAGGCACTTTCCTCCAAGGATTACAAAATATAACTCTCATTTCTACAGGTGAATGAAGGAACAGATAATTCAAAATATGGGGTGGTTCAGAGGCTTACATGGCTTTTCGTTTTTGTTTGTTTGTTTGTTTGTTTGAAACGGAGTCTTGCTCTGTCATCCAGGCTGGAGTGCAGTGGCGCGATCTCGGCTCACTGCAAGCTCCGCCTCCCGGGTTCACGCCATTCTCCTGCCTCAGCCTCCCGAGTAGCTGGGACTACAGGCGCCCACCACCACGCCCGGCTATTTTTTTTTTTTTTTTTTTTTGTATTTTTAGTAGAGACAGGATTTCACCGTGTTAGCCAGGATGGTCTGTATCTCCTGACCTCGTGATGTGCCTGCCTCAGCTTCCCAAAGTGCTGGGATTACAGGCGTGAGCCACCGCGCCCGGCCATGGCTTTTCAGTTTTGCTAAAGAGGCAGATCTTTGTGCCTCAAGGCCTTTGCTTATGCTGATCCCTCTGCCTGGAATCATCTCCATGCTTCAGCTTTATGCTGCTTAACTTGAACTCATCCTTCAGGTTGCAGCTCAGACATTAATCTTGGAATACTTCCCTTATCCCTTGAGCTTGAGCTGGATACCCCTCCTGGACTCTCCCTTTTTATAGCCCCTAACACATTATAGTCACCTGCATCTCCTTCCCCCACTGCATCTGCTGTTCCACTGTTACACCTCAGCCCCTAGAACAGTGCCTGGCAAAAGTTGCATGAATGACTGAATGAATTTTTTTTTTAATTGGTTTGGGTCTAGAAATAATGATCTCAACAGCAGGTAGTAAGTTTAACATTAGAATTATATTTTGTGGAGTACATTATAACACTGTGAGATAGTCCTTAAAAGAGCACATAATAGGAAATAGTGAAGAGAAGCAGCCAGAAATTTCATTTTTTTCTGATCTCCCAGAACTGCCAAGCTCACTCAGAGCCTGTCTTTGAATAAACAGAGCCTTCTCTGGAGGCTTCTAGACTTAGTTGTAGGGTTCAGATCAGAATTGCTTCCCTGCCACCCTTTAACCTCAGGAAGGCTATTGACCCTTCCAGGGTCCCAGAGTTCCAGCATCTCTTGAATTCACCCTGGTAATCCCATTTCACCCTACCCACCCCGCTTCAGCTTCCTCAAGTGGCTGGCTGTTCTGGCCTTTGCCCTTCATTAAACCAAATTGCCTGCAGGGGCTTGGTTTTCTTCTGTGCTTTGCCCCTCCCTGGCCCTGTGCCACCTCAGCCCTGTGTCCCACTTCCTACCTGTGTTTTGTGGATGTTCTTCAGTCCTACATTGGTACCCCATAGGGATGTTTATGTCCACTGCAGAAGTGGAGGTTCAGTAAAGACAGCTGCATATAATTGGGGGGAAGAGGAAGAGGATTATTTATTACTGAGATGTTTGCCTGGAGTTTTAATTAGGCTGCCTTTCCTTACTTCCCTCTTTTTTTTTTCCCAGCCCAGAATGTCCATTTAGAATGTTAGTATTTTAGAGTCTTGGAACATTAGGTTTTAACATTCTGCACCCAGGGCCTCAGTGTGATAAATAAATCAATAGGCTGATTGCCTCCAGTAGTTTGATTGCTGAGTGCATTGGGGTACCTTTTGTTCTTGAGTGAATGATCATTTTACACACTGGCAAATGAGAAACAAATGCGGGTGTAGTGCTTGTCTGGGCTTCTGATTTGCAACCCTGACCTGGGAAGTCATTATTTCCAGCACTGTGCTTACGAGCAGCTTGCCAAATGTTCTGTCTCCTTCCCCTTGACAGTTCTCCCGAGTTATGTGTGTCATAAAAACATTTTGCATTTAACAGAATAGTCCTGAGTTTGTTTTGGATCTGACAGGTCCTCTGATATTACATTCTTAAATCTCACTAACAGATAATTTATACCAAAACTACTGCCTTGACAGGAAGTAAAGTTATATGATTTTCAATTTGGGTTGAAAATCAACTCAAGTTATGACAATACTGAGACTCTTAGACCCTACAGATTAATCATGATTATCTTACTGTGAAATACTTTTTGTAGTAGGAACTACCCTCCATTTATTTTTTCTGTCAAAACCTGTGATTGGAAAATGTTTCATAATGGGAATGTTGTCATTTCTACAGATGCACTTATTTATTTCATGGTGTATTCCAACCACAATATGGTTGCCCCTTGTTTTATGCAATAGGTATGCCCCTGAAGAGTTGCTTATAAACTGAATTTTTATAAATATATGTGTAATTACATGCACATGCAGTGCTACTATTTTACCTTATAGTTTCTTTTATAATTAGAAAAATGACTCCCAAATTCATTTGAAAAGTATAACACTCATATATTGGGTCTTGTTTAGATGAGGTAATCTTAATACGAATCAGGCAAGATTATCAACTAGCTTCTACTTTCAATAGTTCTGGCTTATACCACATTTCATCCCAATAGGAGACTGCAGGTTTTATACATTCTACATTTTCTCACAGATATTCAAGACACTTCCAGAGGAAAATCTGCCCCTCTTAGAGCCACCCCTTGCTCGCTCTTGTATCATTCTTTCAGGGAAGGAAGCGGGGGATGCCAGCTCAGAGTTGGGATGATTTGGGATGTTCTGCTGGAATATTACATAACCTAGCAGGTAATTTTTTTTCTTTTTTTTTGAGTCAGAGTCTTGCTCTGTAAGCCCAGGCTGGAGTGTGTTGACCCAATTATAGCTCACTGCAGTCTCAAACTCCTGGACTCCTGGGTTCAAGCAATCCTCCCATCTCAGCCTCCTGAGTAGTTGGAACTACAGGTGCATGCCACCATGCCCAGCTATTTTTTGTTTTTTGCAGAGGCAAGGTCTCGCTTTGTTGCCCAGGCTGGTCTCAAGCTCCATGATTCTGTGTATTCTGGCTATCTATTGCTGTGTAGCAAATCGCCCCTAAATTTAGTGGCTTAAGAGACTTATTATTGTTTCTTCCATTCTGTGGGCTGTTTAGCTCAGCTGGTTGGTTCTCACTTGCGCTTCCCACATGTGGTTGCAGTAAGGCATTGACTGGGGCTGTAGTCATCTGAAGGCTGGACTGAGCAGGACAACTAAGATGGCTTCTTGACATGACTGGCAGTCGAGACTGTCAGCTGAGAGCTCAGCTGGGCTGTGCGCCACAGCACATACATGTGACCCCTTGTGTGGCTTGTGCTTCTCACTTGTTGATTGGGTTCCAAGAGGGGGAGAGTCCCAAGAATGAGTGTTCTAAGAGATCCAGGCAGAGCCTGCAAGGCTTCTTATGACCTTGACTCAAAATCCGAGAACATCGCTTCTTCCACATTCTATTGGTTGAGGCCAGTCAGTGACTAAGGCCAGCCCAGATTCAAGGGGAGGGAATTAGACTTCACCTCTTGATGTGAGTTGCAGTGTGTGTGTACCGTATGGAAAAGAATGGGTGGGGCCTATTTTTAAACTACCTACCGTAATGTTCTGGAGGAAGGACATTCTCTAGAGGAACAAGATGACACAAATATGAAGGGTGCATGAGCCATTAGGGCAGTATAGGGAGGTTATAGAATGCTTAATACATATAAGATTTACAAATGAATTGGCCAGCCTTGTTGGTTAGAACTGAGTACTAGGGAGTACACAATAAATGAGCCTATTTCCATGGAAGCCAGTTAGCATCCTACAGAGAGAAACATTCCCCTCTACTGACCCCAGCCCTAAATTAGTCACCCATGGTACAGAAGATTGAAAAAAGAACTTGGTAAGGTAATCTAAGTAGCACAGTTTTAAAGACATATTTGCCTGGAAGCTACCCCAAGCATGTATCCTATTCACATTGACTCAGTAAAACCATCTTCGTAAATTAGAACCACAAACACATAGAGAATTGTGAAGTAATGTGTCTAGTATAAATGTTTTTCAGCTAACATTTTGGAGGTGCTTAGGGAAGGCTGTGCCCACAGATATCTTACATACTTAGAATGGATACTTTTTGATGTTTGAGGTAAAGCCAAGTTCTATCCATGTACTTGGAAGTACAATTGCCTCCTTAGCTTTAATCAGGAAAACAGCTGGCCTATTAAACACACTGAGCTACAGGTCCTTTGATTTCAGCTGTGCAGCTTGGCCTATCTGGATGTACAGGCTGACAACTCCCTTGAATACATTACTTTTCACCCTTTGTAGCATTTTTTCCTTCCTCCTGCATACTCCTCGTTGGCTCCCTGGGGATTCAAATTTGTGTTTATCGTGCTGAAAATTTAGAGGCAAGATAAACAACATTTTAAGCTATTTATAACCAGAGGCTATGCCAGAAATGAATTAGGCTTTGCATTTGACATATGTTAAAATGTTGCTTGCTGGCAAAGGTAGGAAGAATATCCCTAGGTGTGAAAAGCAGATGGTTAGAGACGATTTGATAAAGCTTTGACCCAGAATATGGCTATATGGGATTAGTACTTTTCTTAATTTGGGCTTCTATAACAAAATACCATAGTCTGGGTAACTTATAAACAACAGAAATTTATTTCTCTCAGTTCTGGAAGCTGGAAGTCTGAGACCAGGGGCCAGCATTGTCAGGTTCTGGTGAGGGCCCCCTTCTGGTTTGCAGACTGCCTACTTCTCATTGTATCCTCACATGATAGAAAGAGCACAGGAGAGCTCTTAGGAGTCCCTTTTATAAGGACATTAGTCCCATTTATGAGAGGCTCCACCCCCATGACTTAATTACCTCCCAAAGGCTTCACTTCCTGATATCATTGCACTGAGGGTTAGGATTTTAATATATGAATTAAGGGGGAGGGGCACAAACATTCAGTCCATAGCATTATTCTATTAACTTATTAAATGTAGTCTTGTGGAATGCTAGGGATAGAGAGGATCCTGGAGATGCCATTTCTATAGGGCCTATATTTTTATACCACCAGGAGGACATTTAGCAAGGATAAGGAACATACTCTGGAAGGAGGTATGGGAGAGAGGATGAGAAAGAGGCACCATACAAACATAAACCTTAAGGTGGTGGACATACTATGGTAAGGAGAGAACTCTACACTTGTCTGACTTCTTCCATGTGGATCATCCCAGAGAGAGGAAACCTCTCTTGCTCATTAGATTTCTGATGAAGAGTCCACATGCTCCCTTAAATATTCACCTCTCAGTTACACTAATATAGAGCCACCACAGTCTACCTCCATTCTTTCCTTCTGCCTATAAATATTGGTTGAGCTCCTACCATGTGCAGGCACTGTGTTATGTGGATGAGTAAGACACATGAGCTATCAAGTTGAGATACATGCAATAAACCAGTAAATAAGTAATATAATGAAAGATTATGATTAGTGTTAAAAGGGAAAAAGGAGGGGTGATAAAGAATAATGGGTGTGTGTGTCCTATTTTGGATAGGATGATCAAGATAACCCTTTGAGGAGGTGACATAAATGATCTCAAAGTGATTTAACTTTGGCATGTGTTAACTGCTGCTTTAACGTTTCTTAAACTGCATGTTGTTAAGGATGTTGTTAAGGTTCACGTTAAAATAGTGTTTGCCTTCTCTGAGCCCAATCTGCAGAATGCTGAATGGACAGCAATTCTGGGGAATAGAGGGAAGCCAGCTGGATGGGCAGACCTCTCCTGGCCAACACTTTCCTCATGACAACCTTCTCTCCTTAGGAAAAGGAGACGTGTTTGGAGATGTGTTCTGGAAGGAAGCCACCCTTGCCCAGTCCTGTGCCAATGTTAGGGCCTTGACCTACTGTGATCTGCATGTGATCAAGCGGGATGCCCTGCAGAAAGTGCTGGAATTCTACACGGCCTTCTCCCATTCCTTCTCCCGGAACCTGATTCTGACGTACAACTTGAGGAAGAGGGTGAGCTAAAAGTTTCAGTTATTTTCTACAAAGAACAGTCTCTGTGCACTTTGGATAATCACTGTGACCAGAAAAGTCCCTTTGCTGTTTATTTAAGTAGAGTAATTTGTTCTAAAGAGGATCTGTTTGTTGTTTGTTCTGCGGGCCTTTTGCTATAAAATGGAGGAGAGAGGGAATGTTGCTAGATTAGAAGATGGATCCATTTTGGTGCAGAAGGGATTTATTCATGTGTGTGGAGGGGGCAGGGAGGTGGCTTTTTTTTTCCCCCATCAATATCTAGACCTGCTAGCATTTTGAAAAGATGAGTAAAACGTGAGGTTTTTAGTCAGCAAAATGGCTCTGTGGGGCCACTTAATTAATGTAAACTGAATTCTCTGTGGTGACTGGGATTTGCTGAGTAGTATGAAGCCATTAGCCTGCCAGCTAGTAATGATAATTTTTTAACAGATACGAAAATGATTTAGTTGGGTCCAGAGAATAAGAGAGACATGGAATTTGTCTAGAGAATATTTTGCATTCAACTGCCAACTAAACTGTTTGAGAAATGATTGGTGGTTTAAGAACCAGAAGATCTTTCACCTGAAGTTGTTTCTTTCACTCTCAAATCATCAGAACTCCTCTGTCTCTGTGAGGATTATAATACTGGTCTCGTACTCTTGGGGTTTTCATGACGGATTTTCTTGTACTTCATCTCTCTAACTCTTTTGGTTAAAACAATAACAAGATAGCTCTGCACCTGGAGAAATCATATGGAAAGGTTATCATAGGAATCTTTCCTAAAATGACCTCATAATCTTTCCTCCAACCTGCTCGTTGTCTCATGGTTCCTATTTACATTGTCTGATTTGTCCTGGGGTTCCAAGTTAGAAACCCTGGCATCAATGTTGAAGCTGCTTCTCCCTCTCTGAGGCCTTGTGTTACTCACCAGATCCTGTTGGTTCTGCCTAAGCTCTCAACTCTAAGTCAGTACTTTGCCTTCATCCTCAAGGCCCCCACAGAATTCTCAGGACATAAGCTCTTCATTAAAAACCTTCCTCATGCCCTAGCTGGATCATACAATGGGCTCCAAACTCACTTTTCTGCCTCATGTCTGCCCTCAATGGAGAGCTTCCTTCTTATGGCTGCTTGACTAACCTTAAAAATCTGATCTGTCACTCTCCCACCTGACTAAAGGATAATATCTGTACATTTCAGCATGGTGTATGTGATTGTCCACATCTGGCCCAAACTTAACCCCTGAGCCCTGACCTCAACCACTTCTCCTCATGCCCACCTTTCCCACCCTGAACTGCCACCATGAGAATTCCACACAGTACTCCAAGCACACCACACCCCTTCAGAGTGCTGTGTCTCTGCCTGCTGCTTTCTCAACCTGGAATTCTTTTCTGTGTGTGACAAACCCCTGTTAGCCCAAAAACTGCTGGAGTGTTTACTTTTTCATTCATCAAACCCAGTATTGTGCCAACTGAACTAGACTAGACATATAAAACCCAACGATACTCAGTTCCTCATCTCCAGGAACCTAAAGTCTAATGGAAAAGATTAACACAAGAAAGATAATTGCATAGAAGATGCTAAGTACAGTGATTGTGATTTGAACAAGGTATTATGGGAGCATAAAGGAGGGGGACAGCTAAAGGGAGTCAAGGATTAATTGTCAGGGGTGATACCTGAGCTGAGTCCAAAGAATGAGTTTGCCAAACAATAGGGGCTGATGATCTACTGGGAGGGGCAGTTTGAGCAAAGTCTGGAGAAAGGAAACAACCCTTTGTCTTCTAAGTCCTTTGTACAAGGTTCCAATGCCTGTCACGGGGCTACCCCAGCAGTATTCCTCCACCTGTTTTAAATCCCTTGGACTATCTTGTGGGTCCCTGCACAGAGACCTGTGAAGGCAAGGGCTTGCTGCCTTAGTATCCTCAGTGCATAAACGAGTGTGGGGTGCCTAGAATTAATAAATATTTGAGGATGGCAAGGAGAAAGAGATGGGATCTCTGGGCCTCAACTTCCACATTATAAAATGCAAGATTGTGGCGAGATGGTTTTTATAGTTCTGTGGTTTGAAACCTGGCCATTTAAATTCTAGTGGAGGATGGGCAGTGATGGAGAAATGTGCATCCAATGTTCTTCCTGGTTGATCTGTTGGTTGGGAACATGGAATGCTTGCTGGTGATACATTTAGCCAAGTGGATTCTCTTATAAGCTATTTTTTGATGTATTCCTTCTTTCTATGAAAGCAAGTTGATTATAATCAGCTTTCAGTGTTGCTGATAATATAGGTTGAAAAAATATGCAGTTTGGGTTATTTGGAGGAGTAATCTTCTTGGAATAATTGTGGCTCAAGTAAATCTGTCTTTAAAAAAAAACAAGAATGACAACAAAAACAATGACACCTCAGTGGTCAGATTTTTTCTATAAGTACAGAGTGATAGCTCTGCAGAAGAGAAGATGCAGGGGCTACATTTTCGAAGGGCTGTTGTGGAGGATTTTTTATAGCCACAGGGTACAGAGGAAGAACCAAAATTATAGACAGATTTTGGCACAGTATAAAAAGTCTTTTGAAAAAAATCAGAGCTCCCCAAAGAATGAAATAGGCTGCTTTGAGTGTATCAAGTTTGTTATTATGAGGGTACTTAGGCATCTCCTAGGTACCCATACTCAGAAACATTGTGGAAGGGACTTAGGCAACTGTTGGATAGTCAAACTAACTGACCTTCAAATTTCCTTCCAACTCTAAGTGACTATGTACGAGTCTGGTATGGATCCAAAGGAATTTTAGTGAAAGCCTTTGTGTAAAGAGGTAGCCATTCTTTTTTGGGAAAAAAAAAAAAGAGACTTGTCATTTTATTATTGCCATTGTAGTTTCTCATTGTGTCCTTCTGAGAATTAATTCATAGTTATGTAGGGCATGGAAGACAAGAACATTACATGCATGAATTATTCTCCTAGCTATTTCTTTTTCCTGGTAAAGTGAAGCGTATTGTTGTAGCTGTTTCTATCTTGGCAAAATTAAGTGTTTTATTTGCTAAGATTCTTGACAACACTGTGCCTTTGACATCTGTCTGGGGAGTTTCTTGATCTTGTAGATCTTCTCCAATGTGCAGCAAAGATTCTGAGCTGGAAGATAACTTGGTAACCATTCAATCTCTTCCCTACTTCCCTAACACCCTCATTTCACTTTTATAGAAAGGTCACAGAGCTGGGTTGGAATGAAAGAATTGGAGCCAGAAGTGACACCTTGGCCAAAGTCTTCCTGATCACAGTTTCCTGTTCTACTCTAGCCTCTGTATTCTAAACCACATCCCTTTTTCCCTAAGTGCAAGGGTATGAACATCGCCTAGCTCTCAGCTCTGCTCTTGGAACCCAACTCAGGAAGAAACTGTTGCCTTCCTCTATTTCCTGCAAAGCCACATGAGAGCACAGACAAGGATGAAAAGAGGCAGAACCTGGAGGCAAATCCAGCATTTTGACCTTTAGTTTTTCTTGCTTGTGAGGTCTGAGCCAGGTGAGACTTTGGTCTGGGTCCTGCTTCTGCCACTTATTGCTTCTATAATTCTGGATGAGCTATAAAAGCTTCCTTTCCTGTAAAATGGGGATGATGAAAATTTCTAACTTGTAGGATAGTTGCAAGCATTAAATAAGATAATATTTGCAAAGCTCACATGAAGCCTACTACTACATAGTGAGTGCTCAATTCATTTGTATGTTATTGTTATTTTGTTCCGTCCACTTGATTGATATCCTATTCTTTATTATCCTGTGCCTTTTGAAAAGTAAAAAGAAGGCAGTTCCTCTGCCTTTGTTCATGCAAGGTTATTGCCCTGCGCAATGTTCTGTGGGGTAGGTGTTATCTGCAGGTTCTCTGTACCTCTTGCAGCAAAAGAGGGATCAGTCACTCTGGGAAGTGGAATCCATTGCTGGCCTTGCTGCCTCTTTAGCTCCTGACAGTGAAGAGGTCAGCATTTGCCCACTGTTTTGGCCAGTTCCATTCTTGGAGGGAAAAATCAGGCTATTTTGAGATCTTAGGTCAGTTAACAGGAAGTCTAGAGGGAAGCACAAAAGAAAAGCACAGCACTATTGTTTCTTCTGAGGGAGGTGGCTTGTGGCTATTCATGAAAAGAAGGGGAAGTAGAGCCTTCCTCATCAAACCCTTGGCTCTCTAGGGTGCCAGGTCTATGCGCTTTTTCCTCCAGGCCTAGAGTCATCTTGTGTCTGTAATCAGAGCTTTGCAGACTATAAATAGTAAATTATTACCAACTCCAGATATTGTACAAGCTACATCACAGTATCAGTATGTGTATGTCAGCTTATTACATCTTCGGAACAGCCTCATGACATTACTGTATCATTCCCATTTCTCAATGGAATAAACTAGGCCCCTGTGAGGAAGAAAACCCCTTTTCCAAGGTTGCCCGGTTAATAAGTGGCAGATTCCAAACCTGGCATGTACTCTTCTGGCTAAGCAGTGTCACATTCTGTGGTAGCCTCAGTGAAGTGTGGCTCTTAGCTGTTCCCATATTGGCACTCTTTGGCTTCTGCATTCTTCTAGTCTGTTAACTTTTCAGGATTGGCTTGGGTTGTCTCCTAAGTATCTTTCTCCAATGGCCTTTGCCACCACCAGTACACTCAGAAACATGTACGGTAAAACCACAGTAATACCCCAGGTTGGGAGATGTGACAAATTTCCCCCTCGTAGTGAGAGGCACACAGCAAGTAGCTGGGTGTGATGGGTGTGGGAGGCATGACATGTTTCGCTTTGGTTAGGCAGCGGGTTAACCCGGCCATGCTAGTAGTAACTCACTAGAAAGGGCAATGCTTTGGGTCTAAGGACTATGTTTGAATACTGATTTGACTGCTGACCAGCTATGTGCCTTTGGGCAAATTACTTAACCATTCAGAGCCTCAGTTTCCTTGTTTGTGAAAAGGGGCCGATACAAGTCCTTCCTAATTAGGTTTTTTGCATTTTGTTTATTTATTTTAAGTTCTGGGATACATGTGCAGAACGTACAGGTTTGTTACATAGGTATACATGTGCCATGGTGGTTTGCTGCACCTATCAACCCATCATCTAGGTTTTAAGTCCCACATGCATTAGGTTTTTGTCCAAATGCTCTCTCTCCCTTTGCCCCCCCACACCCCAAACAGGCCCTAGTGTGTGATGTTCCCCTCCCTGTGTCCATGTGTTCTCATTGTTCAACTCCCACTTATGAGTGAGAACATGTGGTGTTTGGTTTTCTGTTCCTGTGTTAGTTTGCTGAGGATGATTGTTTCCAGCTTCATCCATGTCTCTGCAAAGGACATGAACTCATCCTTTTTTATGGCTGCCCTAATTAGGTTTATTGAGAAGTTTACATATAGTAAAACAAACAAAAAGTGACACATTACCTGCAGGAACCACTCAATACATGTTTTTCCCTTTCTCCTCCCCACTACCCGTCCCCTACTTCCACCTCCAGTCTTAGAGGTTCTGAATTCACACTTTGTTGCCCTTGGTTAATAACCAGACTTATTTCTTTAGTCAATGTTTCACTTGGGCTCTACTTTCCTTTCAATCTGAGATAAGGTTTCACTCCCCAGGTCCTAGGGAATTACATTCTCCTGCCGATCATTAGGACAGTAGAAGCAATGTACCACAATTAAATGATGTACTGCAGACAAGCAATTAGGTAATTAACAGCAGTCAGTGCATGGGATAATTGGCACGTAGGTAATTGGGAGGGCGGTTCTCATTCTGTGTGTAGGGCTTTATTTTTAAAGCCAATATTGTTGTGTATTGAGTTTGTTTTGTGCAGTGTTTGTTTATATTAATTTGTTCCAGGATGAATTTTTTTTTAGTTTGATTAAAGCCCCAACTTAGTGAGTTTGGGAGGGAGCTGGGACTATAGTTACTGATGTTCTCAAAGCTGAGCCCTCCTAATGCCTGTTTTCTAAAACTGAGGTTGCCATAGTGAACTGTCTTGAATACCATATGTACATTTCTAGCCCACTTTAACCAAAGAGCATTTTATTCTGGAGAAGAGAAGATGAAAGCATTGAATGCTTGGAGAAAGCTCTGCTCATAAGTGGCATTGGAAAGCTTTTAAATTTTCTTGTGGAAAATTAAAATTAATTTCTTGTGGAAAATTAAAATTCTTGTGGAAGGTCGGTAAGATGGAAAGATAGACCATAAAGCTAGGTACTTAAAAATGTCATCCACTTCCCCCCTGAATCATCATAGCCTAAGTTTTAAAAATGATATCTGCATAGCCCATATTTTCCTTGTCATCCCTCCTATGTGGGCTTCTGTGAAATTAAAATCATCTATTAGTCTGTCAAGCCAAAAAGATAATAAAATCATGGTGCTGGAATTAGGAGTCGGGGGAGGGGGAGAGATGATGTGAGTGACATGACCATAATTCTTTTAGAACAACAAACTATAAATCAAAATCAAGTTCCATTTTCCTCAAGAGGATCAGTGAGTGATGTTAGGGCCCTGTGCAGTCTTTCATGGGTCCTCAGGTGTTCCCCAGTACCCTGAGAACATTTAGCAGAACCCCATGATGATGCTGGAGGTGGAAGATAATAAAAGTGCTCCATGTTTCGTTATGTATGAATTAGCTTAAACTGTAGTCAGGCTATGTCTGGCTATTTTTAAGGAAGTAATGAAGTTCTGGAATGAACATGGGCTTTAAAGCTAGATCTTCACATCCAGGCTCTGCCATTTGCTAGCTGGGGCAGGGGGTCAGGATGGGTGGGCGTTGAACAAGTATACCTTGTGGTCTTCCGTGGATCTACATCGCCTACCCCAAATGGTAGTGATGGGAAACAGTGAGAAAGTGCCAGGCACATTGCCTCACATATGGTAGGTATATAGCTGTGTTATTTCCCTTCCGTTATTCATAGCAATGGGGGCAGCAGAGCAAAGAAGAATAGGAGCCATAATAGTTTGGCTGGTAGAATAATCATATGGAGGTACTAGACTGGTGATTTAAAATGTGGATCCTGCAGTCAGAGTATTTGAGTTCAAATCCTGGCCCTACTTAGTGACTTCAGGCCAGTTACCTAACCTCTCTAGGCCCTACTTTATTCAGGTATGAAATAGAGGCCTTAGAAGCATGCTTTGACATAGCAAATTTTCAATGTTTGTATGGCTATAATTATGATAAAGAAGATGATGATAATGATAAGGATGATGACAATAAAATCAATCAAATGTATTAGTTAGCTTTTCTGGGACTTAGATCCCATCAGGTGCTAAAAGTTTTTAAAAAGAAGTGATGGACTGAATTTTAACATCTAGAAATCTCCTGAACAGAAAATTCTAAAATTTGAGCCTGGGCCCCTCAAGTAGCCCCAGAGATCCAGGTGGTTCATCAGTGAGGTCTGATGAAGAATGGCTCTGTTGGATTCAAAATGGATCTGATTCCTCCTATAACAGAATGAATGGAGGGAATGGTAGAGTCATATGTGGAAGAGAGGAAGGAGGAGGAAAGTTGTAATTTATCTTTTAATACTCATCAAGTTACTTGATGTACTGTTACATACAGTGTTTACCACAAATTAGAAAAGATCTGGCCTAGCTTAGAAGAGTATGAGGCTAGTGCAGTCTTTTGGAGGTGAGTAGCATCCTTAATAATATTTTCTTAGGTGTATGTAGTTGAGGCATAATAAGGGTAGTGCTAATGGATCCTAGATCAGAAGTTCATCCTCAAGCAAGCAAGTTGGCTTCTTGATGTCTTAGATGTTTAACCCAAGATTTCTCATTCATGTGCTCCGTAAAATTTTGAATGATATCTGTAAGTATTATCTATTATGAAATACCTGTTAAAATCCACCAGAGCTAGTGTTTTACAGAGCACATTTAGGAAGCAGGGTCTAGATGCTCTTTAGTATCTCTTCCAGCTCAAATGATCACTGACTTGTGGAGCAAACAGGTCTCGCCTCTGAAACATCAAGAAGCCAAAATATACTCTAGCAGAGGGAATCTCTATCACCTGGTCCTCAGTAAAGTCCCAAACAGAGATTACTGGCAGGGTCTCGCTAATTTCTAAACATCTTCCTCAACTCAGCTCCCCTTCCACCTCTTACAAATGCCCAGTGGCCCACTCATTTTCCAGTGAGCTTCCAGTCATGTTTTCAAAGTGCATTTCACATGTGCTAATACTAGAAGGCTGTCAAAGGATGTTTTCTAACTAGCTTCAAAGTCCCTCCTTGCAAGTTACTTTCTCATTATTTCTTTGGCTCAGCCAAATTTCACATTTCGAACCCATCTGCCATGTTTTTTGGACTTCCTTTTTCCTATTTATTGTTCCTTCTACTCTTAAAAATGTGTTCTGTGGTTTTGAGCATGTCCTTATAAATTTTGACAGTAAGTCATGAAGGTTTTTATTCTAGCCTTTGCTTTTGGTAAGCAGAGTCAGGATTTGAACCCAGGCTGCCTCTCCTCTGATAACAATGTTAGATTAATAAAAAGAAATGTTAGTTCTCCCCCATTTCCAAGGGGACTTTGAATGCCTGCATATGAGCTCACATAAAGAATCTATTCCAGACCAAATGTCCATGCAGACCATATCTGGTATAATGTATGTCAGAGGTCCATGCTGTTTTGGTTTATCTCTCTGCAAACTTTGTTGCTGGCAATTTACTTCTTACTAATGTCTCTTAATGGTCTTTACCCTGCCTGTGCTTAACTTAGATTTCTAGATTGAAATTTTGAATTCATAATGGGACCCTGACTCCATATATCTTCTCTTTAATTTCTCTAGTCTAGATGAAGCCCCTTGTCTTTTAATTCAATTAGCAACAATCACCTCTTTGTAGCTCTCATTATACTTCCAGTTAACTCCCCACCCACCCCTCCTGAGATGGAGTCTCACTCTTGTTGCCCAGGCTGGAATGCAATGGCGTGATCTTGGCTCACCACAACCTCTGCCTCCCAGTTTCAAGTGATTCTCCCACCTCAGCCTTCTGAGTAGCTGGAATTACAGGCATGTGCCACTATGCCCGGCTAATTTTGTATTTTTAGTAGAGATGGGGTTTCTCCATGTTGGCCAGGCCGGTCTCAAACTCCTGACCTCAGGTGATCCGCCTGCCTCGGCCTCCCAAAGTGCTGGGATTACAGGTGTGAACTACCCTACCTGGCCACACTTCTCTGTCTTGATCAGCTTTTTAAGAGCTTGGTACAAAGTAAATGTTCGATAATTGAATGAGTCAATCAGTGAACCAACCAACCAACCCACAAAAATATACAAATCTACCAACCAATATTGGGCATGTCCCTCCATCTTATTACTGCTATACGTTCTTTTTTTCTTCTTCTTCTTTTTTGAGACAGAGTCTCCCTCTGTCACCCAGGCTAGAGTGCAGTAGCGCAATCTTGGCTCACTGCAACCTCCATCTCCCAGGTTCAAGCAATTCTCCTGCCTCAGCCTCCTGAGTAGCTGGGATTACAGGTGCCTGCCACCACGCCCGGCTAATTTTTTGTATTTTTATTGGAGACAGGGTTTCACCATCTCGGCCAGGCTAGTCTCGAACTCCTGACCTCAAGTGATCTGCCTGCTTCGGCCTCCCAAAGTCCTGGGATTACAGGCATGAGCCACCGCGCCTGGCCTATTGCTGTATATTCTTAAAGCCTTGGCTAAAAGATGGTATCAGCAGAGACATGTTTCCTTCTTTGTCCCTCTGAAGATTTTCCTATATATTTCATAGCTCCTTTTCCCTTTTTTTCTCTCCCCCAGGCCCTGATTTTAGAGGTCTCTCAGCCTCTGCAGATACCCCGGTGCCAGCATAAAATATAATAACCATCCCAATTTATTGTCTCATCTGCCAAGTATGAGTTAACGCATTGACATGTATCTCACTTAGGCGCTGAGGCCAAGATAAGTTAAATCATTTGCTCCTGATGCATTAAGCTAATTGGAGTTAGAATTGTAGCTCAAGCCTGGCAATCACCAAGCCCATACTCTTTTTGTTGTTTGTTTTATTAAATTTTAGATGCTGGGGGTATGTGTGCAGGTTTGTTACATGGGTATATTACATGATGCTGAGGTTTGGGTTTCTAGTTATCCCACTATCCAAGTAGTGAACATACTACCCAGTAGTAGATAGTTTTTCAACCCTCCCACCTGCCACCATTACCCCCTGCCCAGTTTTGGAACCTTCTGTACCCCCATCCCCAGTTTTGGAATCCCAAGTATTTATTGTTCCCATCTTTGTGTCCATGTGTACTCAATGTTGAGCTACTACTTGTAAGTGAGGACATGTGGTACATAGTTTTCTGTTTGTGCATTAGTTCACTTAGGATAATGGCCTTCAGCTGCATTCATGTTGCTGCAAAGGACATTATTTTGTTCTTTTTAATGGCTCTGTAGTATTCCATAGTGTATATGTACCATAGTTTCTTTATCCAGTCTACTGTTGATGGGCACCCGGGTTAATTCCATGTCTTTGCTATTGTGAATAGTGCTGTGATAAACATATGAGTGCAGGTGTCTTTTTTGGTAGAACAATTTATTTTCCTTTGGGTTTATAACCAGTAATGGGATTTCTGGGTCGAATGGTAATTCTATTTTTAGTTATTTGAGAATCTCCAAGCTGTTTTCCACAGGGGCTAAACTAATTGGCATTCCCACCAACAGTGTGTAAGCATTCTCTTTTCTCCCCAACCTTACCATCTGTTATTTTGTGACTTTTTAACAATAACCATACTGACTGGTGTGAGATGGTATTTCTTTGTGGTTTTGGTTTGCATTTCTTTGATGATAGTGATGTTGAACATTTTTTCATGTTTCTTGGCCATTAGGATGTCTTCCTTTGAGAAGCATCTGTTCATGTCATTTGCCCACTTTTTAATGAAGTTATTTGGTTTTTGCTTGTTGATTTAAGTTCCTCATAGATTCTGGATATTAGTTCTTTATCAGATGCATGGTTTGCAAATATTTTCTCCCATCCAGTAGGTTGTCTGTTTACTCTGTTCATAGTTTCTTTTGCTGTGCAGAAGCTCTTTCATTTAATTAGACCCCAGTTGTCAATTTTTATTTTTGTTGCATTTGCTTTTGAGGACTTAGCATAAATTATTTGCCTAGGTCAATATCTAGGAGGGTATTTTCTAGGTTTTCTTCTAGGATTTTTATAGTTTGAGGTCTTACATTTAAGTCTTCAATTCATCTTGATTTAATTTTTATATATGGTGAGAGGTAGGGGTTCAGTTTCATTCTTCTGTATATAGTTAGCCAATTTTCTCGTATCATTTATTGAATAGGGTATTCTTTCCCTACTGTTTATTTTTGTTGACTTTGTCAAAGACCAGTTAGTTTTAGGTGTGTGGCTTCATTTCAGACTTTCTATTCTGTTCCATTGGTGTATTCATCTGTTTTTGTACCAGTACCATGCTGTTTTTGTTACTGTAACCTTGTAATGTACTTTGAAGTTGGATAATGTGATTGCCTCCAGCTTTATTCTTTTTGTGTAGGATTGCCTTGTCTATTTGGGCTGTTTTTTGGTCCCATATGAATTTTAGAACAGTTTTTTTCTAATTCTGTGAAAAAAATGACATTGGTAACTTGATAGGAATAGTGCTGAATCTGTATATTGCTTTGGGAAGTGTGCACATTTTAATGATACTGATTCTTCCAGTTCGTAAGTATGGAATGCTTTTCTGTTTGTTTGTGTTGTCTATGATTTATTTAAGTAGTATTTAATAGTTCTTCCAGGAGAGGTCTTTTACCTGCTTGGTTAGATGTATTCCTAGGTATTTTATTTTTGTGTGTGTGGCTACTGCAAATGAAATTGCATTCTTGATTTGGCTCTCAGTTTGCACATTATTGGTGTATAGAAATGCTACTGATTTTTGTATGTTGATTTTGTATCCTGAGACTTTCCTGAAGTCATCAAATTTTGGAGACTTTTGGTCTTTAGGGTTTTTTAGATATAGAATAATATCATCAGTGAAGAGATAGTTTGACTTCTTCCTTTCCTGTTTGGATGCCCTTTATTTCTTTCTCTTGTCTGATTACTCTGATTAGAACTTCCATTACTATGTTGAATAGGAGTGATGAGAGTGAACATCTTTGTTTTGTTCTAGTTCTTAGGGGGAATGTTTCTGCCTTTTGTCCATTCAGTATGATGTTGGCTGTGGGTCTGTCATAGAAGGTTTTTATTATTTTGAGGTGTGGTCCTTCAATTTCCAGTTTGTTGAGGGTTTTCATTATAAAGAGATGTTGGATTGTATTGACTACTTTTTCTGCATCTGTTGAGATGATTTCATGGTTTTTGTTTTTCATTCTGTTTATATGGTGAATTACATTTTTTGATTTGCATATGTTGAACCATCCTTGCATCCCAGGAATAAAGCCCACTTGATCACGGTGAATTAACTTTTTGATGTGCTGCTGGATTTAGTTTCCTAGTATTTTGCTGAGGATTTTTGCACCTATGTTCATCAGAGATATTGATCTGTAGTTTTCTTTTTTTGTTGTGTCTTTGCCAGATTTTGGTATCATGATGATGCTGATTTAGTAGAATGAGTTAAGGAGGAGTCCCTCCTCCTCGATTTTTAAAAATAGTTTCAGTAGGATTGGAACCAGCTTTTCTTTGTATATCCGGTAGAATTTGGCTGTGAATCCATCTGGTCCAGGGCTTTTGTTGGTTGGCAGGTTTTTTATTACTGGTTCAATTCCATTACTCACTATTGGTTTTTTCAGGATTTCTTTTTCTTCCTGATTCACTCCTGAGAGGTTATGTGTTTCCAGGAATTTATCAATTTCTTCTAGATTTTCTAGTTGGTGTACATAGAGATGTTCATAATAGTCTCTGAAGATCTTTTATATTTCTGTGGAATTGGTTGTGATATTGTCTTTGTCATTTCTGGTTGTGCTTATTTGGAGCTTCTCTCTCCTTTGTTCATCTAGCTAGTGGTCTATCGAACTTGTTTATCCTTTTCAAAGAACCAACCTTTTGTTTTGTTGATCCTACCTATGGTTTTTGGTCTCAGTTTCATTTAGTTCTGCCCTGATTTTTGCTATTTCTTTTCTTCTGCTAGCTTTGGGTTTAGCTTGTTCTTTTTTTCTAGTTCCTTTAGCTCTGATCTTAGGTTGTTAATTTCAGATCTTTCTATCTTCTTGATATAGGCATTTAGAACTATAAACTTTCCTCTTAACACTGTTTTTGATGCATCCCAGAGATTTTAGTATGTCGTGTCTCTATTTTCATTTGTTTCAAAGAATTTTTTTTAATTTCTGCCTTAATTTTGTTTTTTACCTAAAAGTCATTCAGGAGCAAGTTGTTTAGTTTCCATGTGTTTGGGTAGTTTTAAGAGTTCATTTGGAATTGATTTCTATTTTTATTCCACTGTATGATTTTGATTTTTTTTGAATTTATTGAGACTTGCTGTATGACCAAGCACGTGGTCAGTCTTAGAGTATGTTCCATGTGCAGATGAGAAGAATGTATACTGTGTGGTTGTTGGGTAGAGTATTCTGTAGATGTCTATTAAGTCCGATTGGTCGAGTACCAAATTTAAGTCCAGAATTTCTTTGTTATTTTTCTGATTGATTACCTGTCTGTTGCTGTCAGTGGGATATTGAAGTACCCCACTATTATTTCATGACTGTCAAAGTCATTTCTCAGGTCTAGAAATAATAGTATTATAAATCTGAATGCTCTCATTTTAATTGTATATATATTTGGGATAGTTAAGTGTTCTTGTTGAGTTGAACACCTTTACCATTATGTAATGTTATTCTTTGTCCTTTTTTACTTTTGTTGGTTTGAAGACTATTTTATGTGATATAAGACTAGCAACCCCCTGCTGTCTTATGTTTTCCATTTGTGCAGTAGATCTTTTGCCATCTCTTTACATTGAGTCTGTGGGTGTCATTGCATGTGAGATGGGTCTCTTGAAGATAGCAAAAGGATGAGTCTTGTTTTTTTAATCCATTTTGCCACTCTCTGTATTTTAATTGGAGCATTAGACCATTTACACTCAAGGTTAATGTTGCTTTGTGAGATTTTGTTCCTGTTGTAGTGTTGTTGGCTAGTTGCCAACAACTAGTTGACTAGTCTCAATTCTGTCATTGCTTTATAGGGTCCATGGGCTATGTGCTTACATGTACTTTTGTGGTAGCAAGTATCATTCTGATATGGTTTGACTGTGTCCTCACCCAAATCTCATCTCAAATTCCCATGTGTTTTGGGAGGGACCTGGAGGGAGGTAATTGAATCATAGGGGCAGGTCTTTCCCTTGCTGTTCTCATGATAGTGAATAAGTCTCATGAGATCTGATGGTTTTATAAAGAGGAATCTCCCTGCACAAGCCCTCTCTCTTTGCCTGCTACAATCCACGTAAGATGTGACTTGCGTCTCCTTGGCTTTTGCCATGATTGTGAGGCCTCCCCATATGAAACTGTAAGTCCATTAAACCTTTTTCTTTTGTAAATTGCCCAGTCTCAGTTATGTCTTTATCAGAAGCGTGAAAACAGACAAATACACATTCGTTTGTTTCCATGTTTAGAACTCCTTTAAGCATTTTTTGTAGGACTGGTCTGGTAGTGATGAATTCCCTTAGCAATTGCTTGTCTGGGAAACACTTTATTTCTCCTTTGTTTATGAAGCTTTCTTTGGAAGGAAATGAAATTCTTGGCTGGCATGTCTTTTCTTCAAGAATGCCAGAAATGGTCCCCAATCTCTTCTGGTTGGCAAGGTTTCTGCTGAGAAGTCTGTTCTTAGTCTGATGGTTTTCACACTAATACTATGAAAGCATCATATTATATAGTATTACCCTTTATAGGTAATATGATCCTTTTTATCTAGCTGCCTTTAAGATTTTTTTTCTTTCACATTGACCTTGGATAGTCTGATGACTATGTGCCTTGGAGAGGATTGTCTTGTATAGCAGCAGTCCTCAACCTTTTTGGTACCAGGGACCAGTTTTATGGAAGACAATTTTTCCATGAATAGGGGTGGCAGGGATGATTTCAGGATGAAACTGTTTCATCTCGTAAGGAGTGTGCAACCTAGATTACTTGCATGCACAGCTCACAATAGGGTTCAGACTCCTATGAGAATCCAATGCCACTGCTGATCTGACAGGAGGCGGAGCTCAGGTAGCAGTGCTTGCTCACCTGCCACTCATCTCCTGCTGTATGGACCCATTTTTAACAGGCCATGGACTGGTGCCAGTCATGGCTCCAGGGGTTGGGAGCCCCTGTTGTATAGTATCTCACAGGAATTCTCCAGATTTCTTATATCTGCCTGTTGACTTCTCTAGCAAGATTGGGGAAATTTTCCTGAATTATATCCTCAAATATATTTTCCAAGTTGCTTACTATCTCTTCTCTCTTGAGAATGCTAATAAGTCATGTATTTGGTCACATTACATCATCCCGTATTTCTTGAAGGCTTAGTTCATTTTTTAAAATTCTTTTTTCTTTATTTTTGTTGATTCAAACAAACAAATTTGGGTTGATTCAAAGGACCTATCTTAGAGTTCTGAAATACTTTCTTCTGCTTGGTCTAGTCTGTTGTTAAGGCTTCCTACTATATTTTGAAATTCCTGCCGTGAATTTTTCAATTCCAGAGTCCTGTTTCAGTTTTTCTTAATATAACCATATTGTTTTTCAAATCTTGGATTGTTTTTCTGGCTTCTTTGTATTGGAATTCAACTTGCTTGTGATGTTGTTGGGTATTGGTCTTTGCCATCCATATTCTGAATTCTATGTTTGTCATTTCAGACATTTCATTCTGGCTCAGATCCATTGCTTGGCAGCTAGTGGGGTCTCTTGGAGGTGACATAACACTCTGGATTTTTTATTGCAGTGCTTCTTGCACTGGTTCCCTCTCACCTGAGAGAGCCAGCACTTCTCCTTTATATATATATAATGTGTGTGTGTGTGTGTGTGTGTGTGTGTGTGTATGTGTGTGTGTCTATCATTTGGATAGGTTTGGATAGGGCTTCTTGATTTTTTAATTCTTTTTTCCCCTTGGAGTATGACTGTGGTATATATTGTGCATAAGCAACTGCTTCATTTCTGGGAGCTTTCAGGGCACCAAGGCTCTGTATGAGTTCCATGGTTGCACACAGTTTCGTGCTATGGCTTCTCACACATTGCTTATTGTAGCGATGTAATTTTTGTTTGGTGATGTAATTCAGGCTGCAGTCCAGTAAGTGGCTTAAGAGTAAGAGCCGGCAGTTAGGGGCAGGGACAGAGGCAAGGGAGAAGCATGAAAAGCACCACCTCCCAGTGTGCATTTTCCTTCATTGGGGATGGATTCACTGGAGAAGCCTGAGAAGTGGTTTCTTTCAGCCCATGCTCCCTGAGCCCCAACAGAAAGAGCCACTGATGAGTCCACAATAGTGCACTGAGGAGGTTGGTGGAGGGTGGTATATTATCCCCTCTCCAGGTCCATTTCCAGGCTTTGGTGGTGCTCCCTTTAGCAGCTGGCACCACACTCACATTTTCTTTGACTCAGTGGGGACTTTGATGGGCTGTGCTTCTCCCTTCTTTAAGGGTAGACTGTGCTTGAGGTTAGATCTCCAGGGGAGTGGGTTCCACCTCCCTCTTGCTCCTCAGCTGGTAGGCCACTGTCCCCCAACTGACCAAGGGAGCACGCTGGGGCATCCAGTAGTGGCATACACAGACTGGTTCCAGGCCACAAAGCTGTCTCTGGCTGCAAGTCTTGCTGCCTGGGAGAAACCTTGGCTTCAGCTACTCTCCTTTTCCTGTCCTGCGATGAGAGAGAGTCTAATTCCAGCACCTACTGCTGGTGCACTCTCCACACTTGCCACTCAATTCTGCCTTTGGGGGCCTTTGTCCTGTCCAGAGCAAGCACTGCAATCTCTGGGCTGAAACTAAAATGCCTGCTTTGACCTCCACTTCCAGGTGCCATCTGTGGACTTGTGACTAGAGCAGGTAGGGCCCCTCTCAGGTGAGGAGCATGGGCAAGAAGCGGTGGGGAGTGTGGTCTTCTTGAGTCTCAAGACCATGCTCTTGCTTTTGTGCTGCACCTCTTCCAAATAGTGACCTCATTTCTCTATCCTAGTAGTGCTTCCCTAGCTGATGGGTCCTCAGTACCCCCTGGAGGAGGCTGTCAGCCCAGTATTGGTTTTGGAGACTGCAGCATGCCTTGTGTAGCTCTTCAGTAATTCCATTAGAGCAGCAGGCCTCTGGCCACTGCCTAAGGGTATCCAGGCTCTATGGAGCCCCCACAGGGCTTGATAGCTGATGGTATTTGCATGATTGCTGTTTGTTCAGAGACAGAGGAAGGAGATGCAAATGAGTTTGCATAATTAAACAATGGAGCAGAATGATCCTCCTGACAAGTGGCTATTTGGCATGTGGCTCTGCTATGGTACCACTGAGGTAGCATAAAAGTCTGGTGATGGTCTGTGACAGGAATATTCAGAGCTGTAGTTTGCTTCTGTTCATCATGAGAGGCCAGAAGAATGACCTTCAGCTCTCAGTTGAGTGGCCAGCTTGACTGGAGATTTGCACCTGGGCAGAACCCGAAGAGTCAGGGAGTGGCTTAGAATATGGCCAAAGCTGGGCTGGGAAGAAGCCTTAAAGTAAGAGTGGGAATATGATAACCATAAATCTAAGGCCTTTTCTGGCCATAGGAATAGTTAGGAAACTCTTTGAGGAAGTAACTCTTGAGCTGGATCTTGATAGAGGGGTAGGAATTTACCTGACTAGAAGAGAAACCCAGTCCCTTCTGTGTACTCCTATGTCCCTTATTATGGACAGGGCACAGAGATGGTTGATTCAAATGCCATCATTCATCAAGTCCTATGGTGGCTCCATAGGGCCCAGATGCCCATAGGTGGTAGCCAATGGCCTGCTGCTTTAATGGAATTATACATGAGATAGACAGGGAATGCTGAAGCCCCCAGATTCATCATTGGGATGACAGCCTCTCCCAGGGGTACAAAGGGCCCATTGGCCAGGACTGCACTCCTAGGATCAGAGAAATAGAGTCACCAATTGGAAGAGGTGCAGCACAAAAGCAAGATGATTGATTAAATGGCTGATACTCAATCAGAAAGGTGCCTTTGCCAGGATGGGCTGATGTGAGAACAGTGAATCTGAATTGCTAATCAGTAAGAACCTAGGAAGAGAGCCTCCTGAGAGAAATCACTATCCAGCTTCCCCATCCCCCAAATTTGTTTCTAGCTCCTTCCTGACCTTGTTTTACCTAAGAGAAGGCTGCTTGAAGACACCAGAAGGGAATTGTCTCAGACTTTCAGGGTAGGCCAACCTTCAGGATTAGCCTTTTCTAGAAGTGTCTAGGGACCCCAAGAACAAGTGGATCAGTGTGAACTAGGAAGCAATATTCCCAGGGGGCCACTGGTGAATTCACTGTGCCTTCCATCCTAATTCCCACTGTACCTGGCAATGTTATAGAGTTCCAGTGGCTCCTCAAACTTTTCACTTCCCAGGCTTTTACATCTATCTGACTGCCCCTGAGCTGCCTATAGTAGCAAAGGCCAGTGTATTTTCCATGATAGATTTAATTTTTAAAAAACCTCTTGCAACAGGCAGCATACTGAAGATTGTGCCTTATCACTTGGAGATCTATTTGCAGACAGCTTCTGTATTCTGCTGTATTTCCTAGCACACTTCTTGCAAATGCTTAAACCAGATATGAAAATAACTTCTGGTTGACAAAGTATGAATTTTTAAAGGAGGACATTTGTTTGTGTTATAGCATCTAAAACCCTGCATTCCTCAGGATGGAGCACATTATACACTGGATACCCCCTATTGGTAAAGGGGGCATCCTAACTCTATCAGAAGATCTCTGTAACCATCTGGATGAACCAAGATATGAGGCTGGGTTCCAAAGACTGTAAGCAGGGGGAGGGTTTCTCCAGGCTATGGGACAAATCCTATGGCAGATGGCAGTAGGTGGAAGGATCATATATGGAAAAAAAAGAGAGCACCTGTAGAGTTAGGAAATGGAGTTTAAAATATTGGAAATCTTAACAAACAAAAGTACACCA
Source organism: Pongo pygmaeus (assembly GCF_028885625.2). NCBI lineage: Eukaryota > Metazoa > Chordata > Mammalia > Primates > Hominidae > Pongo > Pongo pygmaeus. The sequence goes on from NC_072373.2 coordinate 38,675,529, forward strand.
TGAGGGGTTCCATAGCTAGCAGCGTGCCATGCAGTACGCTGGCAACCTCTCCTTCCCTAAAGTCACGATTTCAAGCATTTTTGCAGCAGAAATGTGATTTAACTTGATTTCATAAAAAGCAATTATGAAATTATTATGTAAAGTTAAGGATGTATGAATAGTGCTGCTTTTCTCTGATAATGTTCTCTCTTTGGTTTTCACTTCACTGTGGGGAGGACTCAGAAAATTTGCTGTGAGTGGAAGCCACTTTCTTTTGCCCTAGGAAAGTGGGGATCTGGGGGAAAGAATTGGGCTAAGGGAAAGAAAGGTGCACTGAGAAATAAAGGCAAAGTGTACTCATAATTGGAGATTTCAGGAAGATGAATGGATTTTGCAGAAATATTTATGGAAAAGAGGAACCCGGTATCTGCTCTGTATAGCCAAACTTCTTGCCCAGGGAGGCAGATGCCTTTGCAAACCCCAAACTGTGAGCTGTGCTAGAAGAAAACCCAGGGAAGGGCTTGCATGCCAAATCCAGTTTTCCCAGTCCTTCTGCCTCATGGCTGGATGAATGTAGCCGTGGAATGGCTTTGTTTAGCTATTATGCTGCATGTTGAGACAGTTGGAGAGCTGCCAGGTTTTTCATCCTGGGCTTTGTGTTAAAGCACTTCCTAATTCTTCTCTGACATTTCTCTCAGGTTAGAACCTGAACAGGGGTCCTTTCAGCTCTAAGCTTGTTGGACCGGTGCTGGAGGCAGCTCCTAATTATCTGTGGTCACGAGCAACAAAACTCCTTGGATTCTCTCTATAAGTAATCATTTTAAGCAGCTCTTCCATTTCCACCAGCCCCACCTAATCTGTTAGCAAAGCTGCATTCTGTGCCCATGAGCAGGGGCAGCCCACCCCTACCCCGACCACTCTGTGCTTCCTACTTCCGTCTCTGCCACTGTCGGTGACTGCTTTGCATGCACAGGGGTCACAGAGGGGACTAAAGAGTAAGCAGCTGCCCCTTTGTCACTGCATGAGCTTCGACTACTAATGTCTTCTTCTGCAGAAGCAGGCCCTGTTTGCACTTGTACATGTGCATGCATGCTCCCACACCCATGGCTGGAAGTTTGCTTGCTTTCCCCATGGACTGTTGTGTCTGCCAGCAATGTTGCTGCTGCTCTGTGTGTGTGTCTTTGTGTGTGTCTCTGTGTGTGTGTGTGTGTGTGTGTGTGCGCCTGTGTGTACTTGTGTATCAGGCCATCCTTATGTTGCTATAAAGAAATACCTGAGACTGGATAATTTATAAAGAAAAGAGTTTTAATTGGCTCATGGTTCTGCAGGCCATACAAGCATGGTGCCGGTATCTGCTTGGCTTCTGGGGAGGCCTCAGGAAGCTTTTGCTTGGGCAGAAGGTGAAGTGTGGAGCAGGCACGTCACATGGTAAAAGCAGGAGCAATAGAGAGTTGGGGGAGGTACCACACACTTTTAATCAAGCAGATCTCACGAGAACTCACTATCATAAGAACAGCACCAATCCATGAGGGATCCGCCCCCATGACCCACACACCTCATACCAGCCCCCATCTCCAACATTGGGAATTACATTTCAACATGAAATTTGGGCAGGGAAAAAAATATCCAAACTATATCAATGTGTTAGCAGCATTTCCTCCTATCAGTGATTAGTCCTAAGAGTGGCAGCCAGGGAGAAGAAGGCTGGATAATCCACACAACCATTCCTTAGATCCAATCATCCCAAAAGTTCTGTTTCTTGGCTAGATGGTGGTGTTTTCAGGTCAGGTCTACTTGGCTTGGGAAGTATTTTTTTCCCTTTGGGTCAGAGATAAACTTTAGTCTGGGACGGATGTGGTGGCTCATGCCTGTAATCCCAGCACTTTGAGAGGCCGAGGCGGGCAGATCATGAGGTCAGGAGATCAAGACCATCCTGGCTAACACGGTGAAACCCCCTCTCTACTAAAAATACAAAAAAAAATTAGCCGGGCGCAGTGGCGGGCACCTGTAGTCCCAGCTACTTGGGAGGCTGAGGCAGGAGAATGGCCTGAACCCAGGAGGCGGAGCTTGCAGTGAGCCAAGATAGTGCCACTGCAGTCCAGCCTGGGCGAAAGAGCAAGACTCCATCTCAAAAAAAAAAAAAAAAAAAAAAAAGATTAGTCTGATATTTGTAAGCTTGAAAACCCTACAAAATGTTATGTTATACGGTGGTCAATTGTTCTCTGTGTATGTTTGCACTATATGGAGGGTAAATGCCCCCACTCGGGCCCCTGGCTTGAGCACAAAATCTTAAAGAATTATAATGGGCTGATGTAGGGGTAAGGTAGGGCCTGGGGAGAATAGAAAGTACATGTAATGCACTTTGAGTGCAGAGCCTTTTGGATCAAGGACCTTTTATGGTGTTTACAAAAAATCCATGCCTACAACTCCCCAGTGAGTTTACTATGAGTTATTCATGATCCTGAGTCTTTGGCCGAGGAGACAATAGGTGCACCTCCATTGAAAGAGTGGGAAGCTGTGCATCCAAACACTTGGGCCCTGAGCCCAGGAACAAGTATCCAGGACAGACCCTGCTTCTTCCCCTCACCAAAGCTGAGGACAACCCCATGGGGAAGCTGGGCTACTTGGCTTTCTTAGGCTGTCAGTGGCATATGACTCCACGTTTCAATTGTTTACTTAGTTTCCGCTTTATTTGAGTCTTTTGTGTGTGTCCTGTATTGTCCAGAAGTCTCAGATTTTACTCATCATTCTTGAGCTTCCTGAGGAAAAGAAAACCATCATATTGGTGGTTACTTGAGAGTGGTACATACTGTGATATCTCCCTCCCATGTCCCACACACTTGGGGGATCCCCTAATTATTAGTTTCCTATGACTGGTATAGCAGATTATCATAAATTTGGTGGCTTAAAACAACATAAATTTATTCTCTCACACTTCCAGGGGCCAGAGGTCAGAAATCAAGGTGTTGGTAGGGCCACATTTCCTTTGAAGGCTATAGGGGAGAACACTTCCTTGCCTCTTTCAGCTTCTGGGGTGATCCTTGGCTTGTGACCACATCATTCCAATCTCTGCCTCTGTGTTCATATGGCCTTCACCCCTGTGTCTCTAGGGTTCAAATCTCCCACAACTTTGTCTTATAAGAACATAGTCACAGGACTCAGGGCCCACTCTAAATGCAGGATGATTTCATCTTGAGCTCCTTAAATTAATTGCATTTTCAAAGATCTTATTTCCAAATGAGGTCACATTCACAGGTACCAGGATTTAGGACCCTGGTACATATCTTTGGAGGGGCTTGGTGAGGAGACATAATTTAACCAACTACACACCCGTTTCCTCCTCCTCTTTCTAATCTCCTCCCTTCTCCTCCTTCTGTTTTCCCTCCTCATCCTCTGTTCCCTATTTCTCATTTTCCACCTCCTCTTCCTTGAGTACCTTGAAGCCAGCACAGGATCTTCTTTTTATGCAGAGAATATTCTTATGTAAACTGTGTTTCTTCTCCCCAGTAGTTCTTGGAAGAAGGTCCAAGTATTTGGTTAATTGACAGTTCCTTTGACTCTCAGAGTAAAATATCAGTTTCCTTTGCCTTCTCATGAAGCGCAGCTATGTAGAACCCAGTGGAACTCTCTGCTTGACGGAGAGATTCACAAAGCACAGAGGACATCAGGATCTCAGGAAAGAGATTTGTGTTAGACATTAGAGCTTCCGGCTGCCAGGAGTTATGAGCTGGTGGTAAGTGATACCCAAGGAGTTATGGACTCTCCTTCATTATAGCTGGTTAAGAACAACCTTTTATTGACTTTCAAGCTCTGATCTCTGTCCTTTTCTTGTTCTGAAATCTTCGATGATTCCTTATAGCCTTGGAGTAAAATCCAGACCCAGGGATCTTCTATAAACTTGTATTTCCAGTTGCAGTTCAGATTGTATCTTCATTCTTTTGCCTGATACCTTTGCCCCACTGGGCTACAACAGTTACAGAACATGCAGTGTACTCACTTCTGCATATATCTTCTCTTGAAATGTCCTTCACACTACCTTACCTCCTCCCATCAAAACCCAATCTGGCCTTCAAAATCCAGCTCAGATTCTATTTTCTGCTTGCAGCCTTCCTCAGTCTACATCCAGCTGGAATCTCTCTCTTCTCTAATTTGTGTTTCCATGGTGCTCTGCTTGTCCTTTAGAGCAGGTATCACCTATGGTTTCTTATATGGTTCAGCACATGTCTAATATTTCCCCTGGATTTGGGGGCTTTATTCATATTTTTATTTCTTGCATTTCTTCATACAGTGCCTCAATTTTGTAAACAATAATTTAAGCTACTGGAACCACAACTAAATTTCCACTCAGCCTTTGCACTTCAAGTCAAAAGTTAGTAAGTGAGGATTCCAGCCTCACATTTTCAGCCACCCTCTTCTCCTACCTCTCAGCAGCAGGCACCCTCAGGTCCAGCCAGGCCACTACCCCAGTGGCCCCTACCCACTACACCAGGGTGACTAGCTGTCTCACTTTGCCTGGAACTGTCCTAACGTTAGCGCTTAAAGCCCTGCATCCTGGGAAGCCCCTTAGTCCCAGGCAAACTGGGATCATTGGTTGCCCTACTCCACACTTAGCCTCTTCTGACTCTTGCTAAAATTCTTACAAATTGAATTTTATGTCCAGGCTCTATCTTCTTCTAGTCATTTGTCATACAGCCACTAAAACTGCTTTCTTCATGTGAAGATGGGCATCCGGTCCTGGCTCTGTTCCTGCACAGCCCTCCCAGCTTTTCTGTCAAATGCAGCCTCATCAGTGTGATTTCTGAGCTTTCGTCCAGCTCATCAGGCTCCTGACCTTCTCTCTCTTCTGCTCCACCTCAGCCCAAACTGTAACTCAGTCTATGTAGATGACCCTCCCAGTTTCCTACACCACATCAAAGAGGGCCTGGGAGTACTGGAACCCCAGACATAACTCTCCTCTCTATAGAACCACAACTCAAAGATGCCTCCTCCAGAAAGCTCTGCCTAGGAAACTCCTACCAGCTTAGCACCAGTCCATTATTCTTCCTCTGGAGGCTCTTAAGTGACTTAATTGATCAGTATCTCTTAAGAGAAGTACCTGTTGCCCTGGACTAGGTGCCAAAACTTGGATTCTACTCCAAATTTGCCACCAGAGCAAGTTCTTAACCTCAATTGTGTTCATTGTAAAATGAGAACATTAGATGAGCTCTCATATTTTTAAGAGTCATCCCAAACTTGGATTCTAATAGTATCTGCCCATCCAGTTTGCTCTGGAGAGTGTAAGATACAAATGTCTTAAACAAGATGGCATTGGAAAGAGGCTTCTGAAATCCCATCTTACATTGGCTCATTCCCTGCCACCTGTCCCTGCTTGACTTGTAATTCCTATCTTTATCTTTTGATTCCCCTATAATCCCATCCTGGCCCAGCCAAAAAAGCTACCACCTACAGCTTAAGAGATTTGAAAGTATAATTAGAAGACCAAGATTCCTTCCTGTGACTTGGCTTATGAAACTGAAGATTTGGGATGAGCAGTTAGATTCTTAAACCTTGTTCTGGGCTCAGTTTCTACCAGACCCAAAATTATGTCTGATTTTTCCCTTTGTGCCCCAGATAAACTCATCAGGACCTACTTGTTGCTGCCTTTCAGTGCAGCTGAGTCTATTGAAGTAACAGGCTGGGTGACCTTCCTGGCTTAGAACTCTAAAATGTGTGCGAGTCTTCGTGTGTGTACACAACACAAACCGCACAGTTAGCGTCTGTACTCTGCTTTACTTTGGACAAGGCACTTTCACATATTTTATCTTATCGGATCCTTGCTACGACTTTGTGAGGTTGGTACTATTGTTATTATCCCTATTTTTCCATTTGGGGAATCTGAGGCTCAAAGGAGCAACTGTGGTATGTGGGAGTGTGTGATCAAACCAGAGCTTGAAGTCACATCCTCAATTCCAAATCCCATGCTCTTTCTGCTGCCCACATTTCAGCCCACGTGCCTGCAGTAAGATAGCAAGCAGCCAGCTGGACGCGGTGGCTCATACCTGTAATCCCAGCACTTTGGGAGACGGAGGTGGGCGGATCACCTGAGATCAGGAGTTCGAGACCAGCCTGGCCAGCATGGTGAAACCCCATCTCTACTAAAAATACAAAAATTAGCCAGGCATGGTGGTGTGTGCCTATAGTCCCAGCTACTCGGGAGGCTGAGGCATGAGAATCACTTGAACCTGGGAGGAGGAGGCCGCAGTAAGATGAGATCACGCCATTGTACTCTAGGCTGGATGACAGAGTGGGACTCCATCTCAAAAAAAAAAAAAAAAAAAAAGTGAGCAGCCTTGGCTCCTCTCACGCAGGGGTCCTCAGAGCATTCCACTGACAGAGGTGGCCAAGGGAAGTTGCCTGTGTCCCAAGTTATTTCTATAAACTGGTGTCTCTTAACTTGTAATCTGCACACAAATCATCTGGGATCTTGTTAAAAATCAGGTTCCAAGTAGGTTCCAATTCACTAGGTCAGGAGAGGGGTCAAAATTCTGCATTTCTAATAAGCGCCCAGGTGATGCTGTGTTGCTGATTGAACACCCTGACACTGAGGACTTGGGCATAATATGAAACTGTTCCTTACCACTAGGGCCCTGTGGGTATTGCTCATGCTGTCTGTTCTTTGCTGTTAGGTTTCCCCCATACAAGGTTTTCTCTCTCTAGTGAAAATCTGGCCATCCATTATCTCCTTTTACTTAAAAGCTCGGGTAAAAGCTCTCCCAGAAGCCTCTCTTGGGAGTTCTGTATGTTTCTGCCTCTCTGTTTGCAGGCAGTGAGCCTGCCTGGGCTCTGAGGTGGCCTGGGGTAGCTTTCCCATCCAGCCAAGGGAACTGAAGAACTTTCTTATTAGGATTCTTCTTGAGGGGCTGGGTGGACATAGTGGGACCCTGGTGGCATTTGAGCAAGACGAGAGACTGCAGGGTATCAAGAGCCAAGCCTCTAAAATGAGGCCAAACCTGGCTACCGAAAGCAGGAGAGCCTGGGGAGAATTCAAACTGGGGCAGTACAGGAAGGCAAAAGGAGGAAGCCGGAGCAGAGCCAAGTGGACAGGGCAAGGAGAGTCTGTGAACAGGAAACAGCCAGAAGGCCAAAGCCCGGGGCAGCGGGAGCAGGTAGGACAGGTGGGGTGTGAAGGGCCAAGTGGAGGTTTCAGGCCTGAGGCTCTGAATAAATCTGGGGAGTGGGAGGCCTGGTTCAAGAGGGCTAATACAGGGAGGACTCAAGGGTGACAGGAGGCTGTGGGGTGAGACAGTCCAGCCAGTGAGGATGGGCAAGTCACCACAAAGCCAAGTCCAGTTAGAAAAGCCTTCCAGTTAGAAAAGCACCTCAGAACTGATGCCTGCCTGGCGTGAGCCAGGAGAGTCTTTGGTGTAAGGGGTCAGATCTCCTTGGAAAGGGGCTGTGCTTATTTATCTTGGCCTGCCACCTCCTAGGGGAGCAACATATTTTGATAGAGTTATTATTATGATTATGTAGCTTCCATAGTACCATAACATTTGAATAGTGGTTCTTTTTATTATCACTTCCCAGCCGTAAGTTTCACTCTGACATGCAGCCCTGTGTTAGGCACTATATTATCTCTAAAACAAATCTTAAGGATTTCTAGGAGAGGGATTATGGTTTGGGAGTTCTGTCATAATAGTTGATTAGTAAATCGTTCGTTAACTAAGGGTTTCTTTCTCCTTCTGTTTCTAAAAGTGACTGCGAGGCAGATTGAGTGTGAGATGTGTGTTTTGTTTCTGATGGTCAGGGTTGGGCATCAAGGGGTGAGCATGGGATAAGAGAACCCAGATACCCACTATCCCACTCCTGTGTCACGCCCTAGGGAAGTCTGAAGGCCACCTGGACACAGGAGCACGTGGACCTGCTGGCTCCTGCTGACCTCCTGCACCTGACACACGATGCATCACCCTGGGAGCTGGCCTTCACACCCATGCAGCTGTGCCCCCTACAGAGTGAAACCAGAGCTCTACCCCTGAGCAGAGCCAAGGCACGTGGCTGGCAGTGCCATTGTGCCTGAACACACACACGTGCATTGGCATGTACTGGCTGTCTTTTTCTCACTCAATCCTGAACCTGCTCTACTCATTTGTTCCCTGTCAAAGGATCTCATCTCAGGACTTAAATTATATTTATGTGATTTTTTATGTATTTATTAGATGGTGCAGCTAGGGGGAAAATGTTATTTTTTATAATGATGAATATGTCCAGTTTCACAAATATAAACTAGTTGGTGGACTAGCCAAATTAGAACTAATGAAATCCTAAACTGTGAAATCATAGTAAAGAACTCGGTAGAATACTATTGCATTCAAGCCATTCAAGCATGCCTACTTTAAGAAAAAGGTGAAATAGTTTGCTCCTTAGTAAAGCTTTTTTTTTTTTTTTTTTTTTTTTTTTTTTTTTTTTTTTTTTGCATGTGAAAGATAAAGGAATACACAGTTTGCCCCTAGGACCTTAACATCTTCCCAAGTCTTTGTTGTTTATTAATCTGCTCATTAAATCTTCCAGTAAATATGGTGGTATACGTCAGCCCCATCCTCTCCAACTTAAATATGAATTCATGGGACCTGAATTTCATTGTGGAAGTCAGTGTGGCGATTCTTCAGGGATCTAGAACTAGAAATACCATTTGACCCAGCCATCCCATTACTGGGTATATATCCAAAGGATTATAAATCATGCTGCTATAAAGACACATGCACACGTATGTTTATTGCGGCACTATTCACAATAGCAGAGACTTGGAACCAACCCAAATGTCCAACAATGATAGACTGGATTAAGAAAATGTGGCACATATACACCATGGAATACTATGCAGCCATGAAACATGATGAGTTCACGTCCTTTGTAGGGACATGGATGAAATTGGAAATCATCATTCTCAGTAAACTATCGCAAGGACAAAAAACCAAACACCACATGTTCTCACTCATAGATGGGAATTGAACAATGAGAACACATGGACACAGGAAAGGGAACGTCACACTCTGGGGACTGTTGTGGAGTGGGGGGAGGGGGGAGGGATAGCATTAGGAGATATACCTAATGCTAAATGGCGAGTTAATGGGTGCAGCACACCAGCATGGCACATGTATACATATGTAACAAACCTGCACATTGTGCACATATACCCTAAAACTTAAAGTATAATAATAATAATAATAAAACACTTTAATATTATGCACCCTTCTCTTGCCCTTCCTCACTTTACACTCAGAAACTGGGGAGTGAAATGAAAGCTCCCAGAGGAGGACTGAAGTGTGTGACCCTCACTGAATTCCCACCTCCTTAGACCCTGATTTCTATCTCGGTTGCCGAGCAGCTGCACAACCCAGGTTGGCAGGGGGACATAAGCCAGTGCTGTGGTCATACCTCCCTGTAGCTCTCTAAACTGCCCTGAGCTCAGTTACATCAGGGGAGATAGGCACACAGGAATCGGGCAACTATAGATGTGGACTCATTTTATAGAAATCAGTTTGGTAATTCTTCTCTGCTTAATAAATCCATTACTTTCTACTTAAAACCTAGTCCCTTCCTCCAACCCACCAGGTGGTTGTTTCTCTGGCCTTCTCTTCCCCTATTGCATTGTGAAATCTTGTAAGTTTCTGGAGTTTCTCTAATGAACGGTAATGAACGGTCTACTCTGACTATATTACTGGACAGAAGATTCCCAAAGCCAGAGAGAGCTGTGCTGAAGTCAACAATTTCCCCCTTCCTCTGTGCCATTCTGCAGAAAACATTGGTGTGCCCTCTACCCAGGGCGTAAGGGACTGTTAGTTAAGAAAAGTTTGTAATAGCCGGGCATGGTGGCTCATGCCTGTAATCCCAGGACTTTGGAAGGCCAAGGCGGGTGGATCACTTGAGGTCAGGAGTTCAAGACCAGCCTGGCCAACATGATGAAACCCTGCCTCTACTAAAAATACAAAAATTAGCCAGGCATGGTGGCAGGCACCTGTAATCCAGCTACGCAGGAGGCTGAAGCAGGATAATCACTTGAACCCATGAGGTGGAGGTTGCAGTGAGCTGAGATCATGCCACTGTGACAGAGCAAGACTCTATTTTTAAAAAAAAGAAAGAAAGAAAGAAAGAAAAGATTGTGTGACATCATAGTCTGCATATTGCAGGCCCCGTGCTGTCCTGGTGCTATGGGGAGTAGAAGAGAGGCTTTGAGAGGCACTGGGATGGATTAAAAGAGGACTGGACTTGAAGCCAAGGCTCACATTCTACGGCTACCATTTAGTAATTGTATGACCTTGAGCAAATTTCATCACCTCCAGAGCCTCTATTTCCTCATCTGTGAAATGAAAGGGGAGGCATCTCTGCTTTACTCATACAATTGTTATGAGTTTCACCTAAGAGCATGAGAGGTAGTTTTTACACTATAAAACTCTGCACAAGTATAAAGTGCATCTGGGGCCTTGCCTCAGAGTCTGGCAGGCTGCATGACTCACAGAGTAAGAAGGGAAAGGAGAAGGGTGCCCCTGGAGCTGGCCACCATGACAGTTCCTGAAGATCAACCTCTTTAGAGGGTCACTGCCCCATGTTTATCAATAACAGGATCAACTAGATTCCAGGATGCTGGCCAAAAAGAAATTGGCATACCACAGCCTCTCTCTGTGTGTGTGGCTGCCCCAGCTCTCGAAGAATGGGCCTCTTCTGGCATTCCCCTTAAAATGTTGGCCTGCCTAGTATTCTGTAAGTAAAAGCACCACCCCAGTCTAGTGCCAGGGTGACCTTTCTCCCTGTTACTCTGCTACCGCCCACCACAGGCCTGGGTCCTTCTCCCAGAAGAGGGCTGCTTGGCTATACAGCCACTGTGGATGCCCTCCTGACTCCCCACTTCTTTCCCCTGAGGCCTCCCCTGAAAAGCCTTCTAGAACTGACAGCTGGAGAAGAGAAAGCAAGTGGGCACTGAGGCTGGGCCAGCCCAGCACTGCTTGGGGGCGGGTGGAAGCAGGTTTATCTGACCAACTTTGGGATAGTAGAAAAAGCTAGTTCCCCAGTGTGATTTGAAACATGTAAAGTGGTGGTACTTTCCAGAACAGTGTGGAGATGCCAGGAGACCCCTGCTATCATGTGACTCCTGCTTCGTATCATTTTATACCAGATAAATGGCTTTTAAGTCTAGTGACCATTGTTTCTTAATTGGCATATGCAGTCAAACAGAGGTCTTTTTGGCTACTTTCAGAAGCAGGCAGCCATCTGAAAAATACAGTTTTGGATGCGAAAATACCAGAATTTCTAGGTTAAAAAATGGAGCAGAATAGTTGATTCCTGGCTACCCTAGAAAAATCCAGGGGATGGAAGAAAAATCCTGGCTACCCATAAACCATTTCCTCAGAGACCTTCCCTTGCTCTCATGCTCCCAATCCAGGTTAGTCCCCACATTGGCTTTTACTCATGGCATTTTTTTTTTCTTCATAGCACTTAAAAATTTATTATTATTATTATTATTATTATTATTATTATTATTGAGACGGAGTCTCAATCTGTTACCCAGGCTGGAGTGCAGTGGCATGATCTCCACTCACTGCAACTTCTGCCTCCCACGTTCAAGCGATTCTCGTGTCTCAGCCTCCAGAACAGCTGGGACTACAGGCATGTACCACCACGCCCGGCTAATTTTTGTATTTTTAGTAGTGACGGGGTTTCGCCATGTTGGCCAGGCTGGTGTCGAATTCCTGACCTCAGGTGATCTACCTGCCTTGACCTCCCAAAGTGCTGGGATTACAGGCGTGAGCCACCATGCCCGGCCAACAATTTATAATTTTACGTATATAATCTTTGTTTAACATTTACATCTCAGAGTAGCTTTGCCCCCTGCTTTATCCCCAGTAACTAACGGCGCTTGTGTCTTGTAGGGTGGGTCCCATGGATCTTTGGCTCCCAGACACTAGGCATGTTTTTCAATGTGTGGTTCCTCATTAAAAAGGTAAATTCATGACCCCACCCTAGATCGACTGAATTAGAATCTATGGCGTAAGGCCCAACAACCTGTGGGGTTTTTTTGTTTTGTTTTGTTTTTGTTTTTGTTTTTGAGACAAAGTCTCACTCTGTTGCCCAAGCTGGAGTGCAGTGGCATAATCTTGGCTCACTGCAACCTCCACCTCCCGGGTTCAAGTGATTCTCCTGCCTCAGCCTCCTGAGTAGCTGGGACTACAGGCACAAACCACCATGCCTGGCTAATTTTTGTATTTTTAGTAGAGATGGGGTTTCACTATGTTGGTCAGGCTAGTCTTGAACTCCTGACCTCGTGATCCGCCTTCCTTGGTCTCCCAAAGTGCTGGGATTACAGGCATGAGCCACCGTGTCCGGCTCAACCTGTATTTTATCAAGCCCTGCATGTGATTCTGGTGCACTTTGAATCTTGAGGACCACTGTATTAGGATTTGGGACAAATTCTACAATGCTGCACAGGTTAAGGAATAGACTTACATGGGCCAATGGTCAGTAAGATAAGATAGACATGAGTTCCTCATTATCTCATCAGGGGTTCTGGGGCTTGGGCATACTCTGAGCCTGCATTCCGGTGGAGGGACCATATCCCCCTTGCTTATCCTCCCACTACAGGAAAAATGAGAGAGCAAACAGTAATGAGGGGCCATAGAAAGGCACAGGCAGGCTGGATCTGGGATGCCAGCTGCTTACAGGAGTGGTCTGGGAAAGCCTTCTGCCTGGCACTGGAGAGCCCTAAGGCCCATGAGAAGCTGTAAACCACCCACCTCAATGGAGAGTAGAAGCCCCTAGCCCCTGGGAAGTGGAGCTTGAGTGTAGTCCCTCCCACAGGGAGAAGAGGAAGCTCCCAGTCCCAGCTAGCTCAGTGCCCAGATGTTGCAGAGCGGGCTCCCAGAGTTATTATGGGACAGCTCTGCTAACAATCCTGACCCAGAGTAGGCACTTGATATTTTGGGGGTCAATGAGTAGAGTCACTTCCAACTCTGATGCTGATTCTGCTTCACAGTTTAGATGGATCACCTGCAGACTTGTGGCTGCTGCAATATTTAAACAGTAAAGATTTCTCTTGATAGGCAGGCCAGAGGCTGTGTCAGTCCCAGTCCTCTCCCCAAGTCTAAAAATAGGCGTTCTTGTCCTAGACTTTCAGATTCCTCACTTCCATGCAGTCACCCTGGCTTCTTGTGAGGGATGGAGGGTCCCTCGGCCCACTGCTCAGGCTGTAACCAGGACCCCTAGATTGTCAGATCTTCCTAGGCCAATGGAGAATCCCAGTCTTTCTGGCTGCTAAGGCTAAGGTGGTGATGGGGAATACCTCTTTCTACCTGAATGGAAGAGCTTACTAGAGATCTGATTCCAAAGGCTTTCTGTGAGGTTGCCTCGCCTTGCTGGGAAAGCTGCTCTCACCTTCATTGTACCACCCCCACCCTAGGGCCTCTTTCAGGACACTCGGATTGGCTATGATTGTGCACTTAGTAGCCTCTGAGCAACTGAAAGGAAACCAGTTAAACAGTGCCTCCCCTGACACCTACAGGAAAGGACAGCTCCGTCTAGCTCCAGGATCTCATCTCTTTCTTCCCTCTTTCTTCTCCTCCCCATGACTCTTGCTTTGGCCAGGAACTCACCTTATCTCCTCCATCTTTTGTGAAGTAGCCTGTTTAATTTATTACATGAAACATTTACAAATGGCCCCCTTCCTTGATTCTTGATTTATTCCTGGTGCTTTAATCTTTATCCTCTTTCTTTTCTCTCTTCCTGCTGGAATACATTTTTGGACCAATAAAGAATGCAACTGGTAACGCTTTGAAGTCTTTTTGTAGTATCTCCCGTACTTGAAAACACACACACACACACACACACACACACCATGAACTGAGCCTCCTCGTTCGTAACTTGCACGTCTCAGGCACATTATTCTTCCTCTTGCTCTGCATTAGACAGTTAGTTCCAAGTTAATTCCCAGATATGATTGCCTTCCAGACAGTTTCTCCTTGAGGCCCTGAGCCCTTGTCTAGAGATGAGAGCTGGGAGGGTGTGGCACTAGGGACATAGCAGGGCCTTTTGAATTTATCATTCTTTTCTGGGAAAGTGCATGAGGCAGTAGTCTAAGACCCAAACTGTCTGCTCTCATTCAAATTCAGCACCATCCAGTAAGAACCACTGAGTGCCCAGCACTGTACCAGGAGAAATCCCAGAGATGCAGTGGTCTGGGGCCTGCCTCCTTGAGTCCATAGGAAAGTGGGGGATATGAAACTATCAAGCCAGGAATTCTACTTCCCATCTGGATGGTTACCCCAGCATTGTTCCCCTGGGGACTTAAAAGCCATGGGCTCCAGTGTACCAGGACTTCCAGTTGAATGAAGGGAATCCTTTGAGGACAAATCACCTTGAATGAATGGTCCCCTTTTGCTAAGATTTATTATAGCCAAATTCCCAGAAATAAAGTGAGATTTGTTCAGGCCAAATTCCCAGAAGTAAAATAATTCCTTCACAATTCATGGTGACTAGATTTGACCTGTTGTCCTTTTATTTATTGTTTTTTGTGTTCTCTGCCTTTCTGTGACTCAACTTGCTAGTTCTGAGAAGGCCTTTGGTTATGCAGCACTGTCTCCTCTCGGCCTCAGCTCCAGCAGGTGACTTCCTGACTCAGCCTGGCAGCTCACCCAGTTGTTTTCTTTCCAATAGTTATGAGAGCACTATCTCTAATCAATTAACTTCAGGCAAATTAAGCAAGATTTTGCCTGCCAGGAATCCCATCCATGCTCTTTAATCTAGCGGGGCTCTTCTGCCCATCCCCCAGCACACTTCCTTTCTGTAGTCCTTTAGAATATCCCCACGCTGATGTCAAGTTAAGTAACACAGATCATCACTGCAAGAATCAGCAGGTGCCCCAGGCTGCCCCTGTCGGTTGGCAGGCTATTGACTATTTCCGCTTGGTACCCGTGACAGGGCTGGTCCCTTGTACACAGAACGCTGGCAGGCCTCGCACAGTTTGAGAGGCACATTCTGTGGAGCAGGGCTTTCTGTGAGGGCCTTCCATTAACCACCTGTGCCTCTATCCTCCTCATGTCTGCTTTCTTGCAGTGTTGCTTGGGTAGAACAATCGTTAGGTGCTGCTTGGTGTTAAGATTCCCCAATAGGAAAATGGCCTGAGTACAGCTTCAGTTTTCACGTCTGCTTGGCCCCATCTTTCACAGCTGTTGCTTTTTTCCTGTCTTCATTCCTTTCTCCTTTCTCCTCCCCATCCATATAAGCAAAAGGACTGAGGAACAAGACTGCCAAGGAGGAATGGTTTGGCCTGGGTCCTCCTGCACTCCTCTTGCCTTTGGGGATTCTCTTGCACCATTTATATGGAGCATGTTATATTTACCAGTGTGTTTCAGTTTCATAATATGAATTCATTTATCCTGTTGTAGGTAAATCTGTGATTACACAGGCCAAAATAAAGAAGTTTGCAATATTCTGTTATTTTTTATGTCTTCACTATCATGGATCATGTGACGGCATCATTCAGAAAGCACTTCTTCTTACACTCGACAATACGTACCCCAGCCATTTGAAGGATCCTAGTGACCACTTTATCACAGCCTGCAGTGGACCAATTTAAATGAGCATGTGTCTCCCTAGGTGGAAGATATTTAGTCCTTTTAGAGACTTGAATTTTCTTTAAATGAGGGGAAAGCAGGTACCTTGGTCAGTATGATGGGGAATGATTGAAAGGATAGGTTTCAATTTTTGGTTTTGAGACAGGTCACCTTTGCCATATTTTAGCCTCTGGAGCTGGCTTTACCTGATGATGTGTGATTCCTCCATCACGGTGATTGTGAAGAAATGTTCTCCGTCCTTCCCTCCCTCCTCTTCCTTCTCACTCTCTGTTTTTACATTTAAAAGACATGGTAAGTGTGTTTTAGCTGTCACAAGCCTGAGTTTGATTCTTCCAAAGTCTCTTTTAGTAAAAAAAAAAAAAAAAAAAAAATTAATCATAAAATTTAATCAGAGACTTTTTCTCAAAGTTGGGGGAAAGAGAAGAGAGTTAACATAGGAGATGACTATTTTAAATCCCAACAGGTAAGTAACAGAGAGTGAGGGAAATAAGATCGTGGCAGCCTGTAAGTAAAATTCTAAAAAGTGTGCCAGAAGAGACCAGCTTCTGGCAGAGTATAAGACTGAGAATCTAGGAATAAAAGAAGGAAAAACAAACCCAGAAACAATAGAGTTAGGTAATCATGAGAGGAAGAAGCAGAACTGAATATAGAAGCCTCATATCATGGCTAACATTTCGTCGGGTCTAAATATAGTCACCATTGTTAGAAGGTAAAAGTCCGTTTCTGAAAAAAAGATAGGAGGGAATGAAAAGAGCTTTATCGGAGAGTTGATTTTGTAACTGTATTTGAAGAAAAATGGGGTGGACATTCTTTTCAGAGATGGTATTTCCTGATGTTCTGGGGAACACTTTGAATGTATTGATGGAAATAAATGTGTAGAGTTGGATTGTCTTGTTCATCTTTATCTGTCTATGCCCTCCTGCCTTGTGTACCCTTCTCTCTAGCATATCCATTTTCTTCCTTCCTTCAAATCCCTGAGTAGGTTTCACTTTTTCCAGGAAGGTTTACTATCTTTACTTAGCTCCTGTCCCTCTAGCCACTCTACATTTAACTCTATAGTGTCCCTGCAAGATTAAGCTTTTGTTGTTTGTGCTTCTGTGTTTGTTTCCCCCTCTGGTATCTTGGATTGACCTTTAGGACTGAGACTATAATGCAACAACTTAGCTTTTCTACCTGCAGAATATAGGCCCTAGAGTCCTGAATTCAACTGGGTTTGTGTTGTGCTGTGAGGTCCATCCTCCCCAAGCTCACAAGAGATGCTGTCCTGGGTGCTGATCAACTGTGTGTCATGCAGTTAAGGTGACTTCTAAACTTGCAGATATCATAGCCTGAAAATTCAGTTTAGCTAAGACCCTATGGCCAATTTCCAAATACAACTACAAGCACTTTAAAGTTGGAGTTGAAAAAGGCTATCAGTGAGCATTCATGCCGGACTACTGAGATTTATCAGCTCTTATTTATCCCTGACCTCTGCTAGTCTCTTTTCAACGATAACAAGCCTGGTAAAATACTGCAGCACCAGCCTAGCAGTGCATGTTCAGGGTGGCCTTGGGTCCTGCCAAGTTAGCTTCATCTCTGAGGACTTTCCATGGCCAGATATGGCCTCTCAAAGGCAAGAAAGCAAACCATGCAGTCTAGTGGGGGCCTCTAGCTGTTGCTTGGGGGATTCCCTAACTCCAGAAGCTATGATGCAGAATGAAAGTTCAGTCCTAAGACAATGAGTAAGATAACTGACCCTATTGTTCTAGTTCTAGTCAGGATGGGGAGTGAGCATTATTGAGTACAGGATTGGCAAATCAAGCTCTAACGTCTGGACTCTTCATACAGTCTCCTACTTCACTTCTTGGGCTTCCGTTTCCTCTTCAGTAGAATGAGGGGTTAACTCACATTTTAGAGATACAAAGTAATATGGGCACCTGTCAATATTATTTTTAATAAGATTGTAGAACTTTAGATTGAGGATCGTTCCTAGAATATCAGTAGAAAGACAATCTGTCTGACTAGAACTCTCATGGAGCATGTAATACTTTTATTGAGCACAGGATAGTATAGGAATTGGGAGTGAAACAGCCTATCAATTAGAGTTATTACATTTTAAGCACCAGAAAGTGACACTAGCTACTTAAGAAAAAGGGGAATTTATTGGAAGGAGGTAAAGCTGCTCACAGAATTGAAGGTATAGCTGATGAATCAGGCTGAGAAACAATAGAATCAAGGTCAGGCGCAATGGCTCATGCCTGTAATCCCAGCACTTTGGGAAGCTGATGCAAGAGGATCACTTGAGCCCAGGAGTTCAAGATCAGCCTGGGAAACATAGCAAGATCATTTTACAAAAAATACAAAAATTAGCTGGGTGTGAGGGCATGCACCTATGGTCCTAACTACTGAGGAGGCTGAGACAGGAGGAGGAGTCCTTGAGCCCAGGAGTTTGAGGCTGCAGTGAGCTCTGATTGTGCCACTGCACTGGAGCCTAGTGACAGAGCAAGACCCTGTCTCAAAAAAAAAAAAAAAAAAAAAGCAGGCCAGGAATACAGGTTCAATGTTATCAGGGCATTACTGCTGGGATGGATCCATTCCAACTGATTTTCCCCACCCTCTGGAGTCATAGACCCAGAAGAGAACATCGATTTTCCTAGCTTGAGTCATGTGCCCAGCTTTAGCTACATTTTCTCATTTGTTTACAAAACATGCAATGAGAGTTTCTGATGTGTCAGGCTGTGCTGTGTATCAGAGATACATCAGTTAACACGGTCACTGCCTTCATGGATCACTTGATGTAGAGTGGCCAGAGAAGCCTTCACAAGTAAGGAGACATTTGAGCAAAAGCTCAGATTCATTGAAGGAGAAGGCTGTGTAGATATCTGAGGAAGAGGGTCCAGGCAGAGGAAATAGCAGGTGCAAAGGCCCTGAGGTGTCTGAGGGGAAGCAAAGAGACCAATATGGTTGGGGAGGAGTGAATGAGAGGAGAGTGGTAGCAAATGAAATCAGAAGTGGAGGTGGAAACTCATTCTTGTGGGCCTAGAACTGATACATATTACAGGCCAATGCATGGACTTTGGCTCTTACTCTAAGGGAGATAGAATCTTTGGAGGGTTTTGAGCAGGGGAGTGATATGTTCTGTCTTAAATTTTGAAAGATAAATTTGGTGACTATGTTGAGGACAGAGTGGGACAAGGGTAGAAACAGGGAGATGAGTCAGGAGCAGACTGTAATAATCCAGTTAAGAAACAATGGTGACTTAGTCTAAGTTGGTAGCAATGGAGTTGTGGGGAGAAATGGCCAGATGCTACAACAGTACTTTCTGTGGGTGTTTGAGAGTGGACAGTTGCAAGGCCTTTGGCCTGATGAACTGGAAGGATGAAGTTGCTACTGAGTTGATGAAGACTTTTGGAGGATGGAGTTTGAGGGGTATGTGCAGGTGTAGGGGGCATGTAGGAATTGAGAGTTCAGATTGAGAGATCAAAGGGGAGTTCTGGGCTAACTATATAAATTCAGGAGCCATCAGCCTATTGATAGTATTTAAATCCATAAGACTGGGTGAGATGATCTGAGAAATGAATGCAGATAGACAAGGGAAGAGGTCAGAGTCTGAATCCTGAGTAGAGAGAGTATAAACATTAGTTGACTCAAAATCTTAATTGATTGAAGGACAAAAGTTTATAGTTCTCAATGCCAACAGCTAAGACCGCAAACAGTTTTTGTACCAGAAGAGAAAGGGTCAAATATACACCCAGACCACAGAAGTCTACCTTTTCATTATGCACCAGACGACTTCCTTTTGTTCCCCGTCAGTCTCTTCCCTTTGGGTGTCTTTCCTCATAGTTACTCTGTGACTGAACCACTTAGCTCTGAGACCATTTCTCTGTCCTCTGGCTGCCCGGTGACTACCCTTTCTCTCTCCTTACTTTCCATTGGAAATACTCTAGTGAAAATCCACAAGTTAGGGCATGATGAGATTGAAAATAAAAGATCTGATCACCACGGGGCTTTGGCTACTTCTTGACTGCCTTTCCTTCTTTGCTTTGTTCCTTTACCAGAAAGCAGCTACGACCTCCTTTAGCAAGAGCTGAATCACATAATTCTGCATAAATGGTGATATTGCTTGGGAGGAGGGAGAAGAGAGGGTAGTCAACACTCTTTGGTAAGCAAGCAGCCCAGGCACCCAGCCTAAGTAATTATGCCTAGCAGTTGCTCATGCTGTGCAGAAAACCCAAAAAAGAGGTGTAAGTACTGTGAGAATTAGAGCCTTGATGATCTGGGAGGGTAATCAGAACAGCTCCAGAACCATTCCCCCAGCTCCCCACAGCTGCTCTAACCTCTTCCTTCACTTGTCTTCCTGGAACCTGGTTATTTAGATGCTCAGGATTATTTGGGGTACATTTATGTATACATTTTAAGAGTTTGTGTTTTTTCTCTGTATTTGTTTCCCATCCTTATCACTAATCTAGATGTTTTCAAGGGCAGATGATATGAAACCTCTGTATTCTATCATGGGTAATTTTTTTTTGGGGGGGGATGGATTTTCACTCTTGTTGCCCGGGAGTGCAATGGCACGATCTCTGCTCACTGCAGTCTCTGCCTCCAGGATTCAAGCGATTCTCCTGCCTCAGCCTCTGACTAGCTGGGATTACGGGCATGCACCACCACACCTGTCTACTTTTGTATTTTTAGTAGAGATGGGGTTTCTCCTTGTTGGTCAGGCTGGTCTCGAACTCCCGACCTCAGGTGACCCACCTGCCTCGGCCTCCCAAGTCATGGGCAGTCTTAATAAATGCCTACTCTTTACCCAGGAACATCCCATTTAAAAAATCTAAAGTTTTAAAAAAGGAGATAAAATAATGCAAAGCTGGACATGGTGGCACACTCCTGTAGTCTCAGCTATTCAGGAGGCTGAGGCAGAAGGATGGCTTGAGCCCAGGAGTTTGAGGCTGTAGTGCACTGTGATAGTGCCTGTGGATGACTGCTGCATTCCAACGTGGGCAACTTAATGAGACCCTATCTCTAAAAAAAAAGTTAAAACTAAAAATAAAACAATGGAAAAGAACAGTAAGCTAAAATGCAGCCAGCAGAAAGCAAAATGGATAAGATAATGAAAATCACTGTAATGAAAAAATATAAAGTCTTGAACAAAACACCCACTCATGGGCAAATAAACAGTTCTGGCAAAACTGAAGTGGCAGGAAATAGCTAAAGTATACTCTCTCGTGCACTTTCTCTGTGTGTGTGTGTGTGTGTGTGTGTGTGTGTGTGCATATGCATGCATGCATGTGCATGTGTGTATAGGGACAGGGTATAGTATCCTGGACCTGTGCACTCAACTGTGGGGAAAGAATGGTATAGATTGATTCACAGGCAAGTAAAAACCCTGCATCCATTGTGATCAACATATAGAAACTTTTTTGGCAGCCTCCTTGAGTCTTGCAGCACTAGGTTAAGGACTGATCAGCAGACTTTTGTAGATGGAATCTCTGCCCTCTGATGCATGACAGTCCATTTTTACATGCTATGTGCTAGGCAAATATATCTTTCATCTCCCCTGGCACCTATCAACACTTCCCCCACCCCATCCCAGCATCACACACACACACACACACACTCACTCACACATCAAACATTTGTTGAATGTCTTTTAAATGTAACAAGACATACAGAGATGAATTCCTATTCCTAAGGAGCTGGGCATCTGAAAAGTGGCTCAGGCAGACAACAAATACTGGAATTAGAACAAGAAATGTGATGCCTGGGGTGTATGCTAGGTCTGTGGAGGCAGGAGGGCTCAGAAGTCTTCACAGAAAAGGTTCTGTCTCTTTCTGCATCTAATCAGATGAGGGGGCTTCACCACTAGAGGGGAGGCTGTGGGGGGCATGCATTCCAGCCAGAGCAGTCAGCACACACAAAGGCCCTGAAGTGCAAAAGTGCTTGGGAAGTGTGGAGCATTCTAAATCATTCAAGACTAAACAGTGGGGTCCAAGGCATGACTGACTGCCGGGAGAAGAAGAGAATGAGGCTAGAGAGTCAGGTAGTGGCCAGTTGCCGAGGTCCTTGTAGGAGCTACCAAAGGGCTTTAACTAGGGAGAAAATTTGGTCACTTTCTTAACTAGATAAAAGGAGAATAAATCCTAATATTAATAGCTTACATTTCTTCAGTGTCTGCAACTAGATTATTTCCTTTAGTCCTTCAAACAACCTTATAGGGTAGGTGCTATTAAGGTTTTTTGTTCAAATGGGTACCCTCTCCAGGCCCTAGGAAGCCCCATGAGCAGGTCAGCCATCAGAGTCAGGGGCCTACAGCTCACTCTTCTCCTGCTGCCAAAGGGGGTGGCATCTTCCACACATGGTGCAGAGGGGCAGAAGAGAAGGCTGAGCCACCCCAGGAAGGCCATGCCTCTGCTTTCCAAATGCTGCTTCCTGGAGCATCTGTTTTCCCCAAAGGTTTTGGCGGGGGATGGCGGGGGGATTATATTGAATAAAAACTTGCTTTATGTAGTGGAATGCAAACTTTACCTAATTGTAAGTTAAAATGTAGGACTTGAAGAAAGAAATGTTGCTTTTTTTTATGGGCCCTGAGCTGGGCTTCTATTTTCTCTCTTGCTCCCTGTACCTTCTGGGACATTTTTGGTGAGAAGGCTTAAGAAGTACAGTCAACCAATGTTGTGACTCCCAAAGAAGAGACAGCTTCTGATGAGGTCCCTGCAGCTGGGGGCTGGATGGGAATAGGTGGGACTTGTTGAGGGAAATGGGGAGTCCTATTCAACGGGGTTCAATAGGAAATCCTTTCATGAAATCAATTGCCGTCACTCTCCTAATTTATCTCTTTTATGAGTTAATCATCTTTAATCATTTGGAATTCACTGTAGCATGAATAATGATAGATATGTCAATTTTGAGTTTTGAAGTCTATGATTCTGTATTGCAAGATTTCCGAACCTTGCCTGCTAGAACTATGGACAGAGCCATCAGAATTAGGACTGGCTTTTAAAATCGATTCTAGCGGAGCTGAGTGTGACTTCTGAGGGCTGTGTGTGTGTGTGTGTGTGTGTGTGTATGTGTGTGTGTGACAGACAGACACAGTAATTGAAGATGCTCCAGGCATTAACTTATTGGAGATTAAAGGTGAAAGAGAACTTGTGACCAGACCTTGAACAAGAAAGAACAATGAAGTGGCTAAGACCTGCCCTTCTCCTTGTCCTTCTGTGTCCTTCCCCTCTTTGTTGTGCACCCCAGATGAGCTTATATTCTCTACCCACACCTTTCTTTTCACAGCCCTGCCCAGACTAGCTCTCCTCAGAAGCACCTGTTCTCCCTTCCCGACCAAAGTCAGCCTCCCTGTCAGTCACATGAGGTCTTCCTCTTAGCCAACAAAGTAAAAATTTCATGAGTATCCTGGTAAATGCCCACAGCTGGTGCAGCTTATCCTTCTCAGAGGGCAATGCCTTTAATGACCATGGTGATATCTGGAATTTGCTCAGATGAAAACATAAATGTTAATGCAGAGCCTTAACCCAGATCAATTAATTGTTTATGGTGTAATTTTAGGCATTGTAACAGGCTGGTTTGGAAGGTAATTGAAGATGAAGGGGGTTCCTGGGGGCTTAGAATTCCTACTGCATCCGCACATGCCCAGACAAGCATTGTGCTACTTTGTAGCTACCATAGTCTGGATTAACCCTCAGGTAAACTCCAACCATTAGCCAAATTTCCATGCACTTTGATTCTCCTTTCTCAAGTCAGAGCATTTTCCAAACCTAAGCTCATTTGATTGAGTTCCATTCAGAAAATATCTACCCAATGTGCACAGCTTTCTGAGAAGTATATTCTCTCTAAGAACTTGAAGTAAGAAAGAAAAAAAAAATAGGCCATATGAAAGGATACTTTGTTTTCCATTTAGCTTGCTTTGCTTAATTGATAATTTGATCATCTGGTTCTTCTGTCACCAAAAGCAAGGAGAAAGGGGCCTGTTTCTTTAACTCTCAGAGACTTGCCAGAGGGCATCTGAGAGACTCACCTCAGAGAGCTGCTGTGCCCTGGGCTCTCAATGACCCATCACCTAATCTAGAAAGTGTTAAGGGCTTTGCTGTGGTCTGAATGTTCGTGTTTCCCCCAAATTCATATGTTGAAAACTAACCACCAAGGTGATGGTATTAGTAGGTAGGGCCTTTGAGAGGCGATTAGGTCATGAGGGCTCTGCCCTCGTAAATGGGATTAATGCCCTTATAAAAGAGGCCCCAGAGAACTTCCTTCCTCTGCTACATCGTGAGGAACGTGCTGTCTGTGAAGCAGACAGAGCCCTTGCCAGACACTGAATCTTCCAGCACCTTGGTTTTTGGACTTCCCAGCCTCCAGAAGTGTGAGCAATATATTGCTGTTATTTATAAATTACCCAGTCTAAGCTATCTTGTTATAGCACCCCAATGGACTAAGACAGGCCTCCTCTGTGATGAAGATCAAATGAGGTTCTGTCCTAGAAGGCAGATAGATGACACAGCCTCTGCCCTTGAGTCATGAACACACAATAGATGAGATGGCTGGCTTGTGAAATTGGGCAAAGCAAGGATGTCTGCTAGAGGAGCCTACAAGAGGAGAAGTCAGTGTGGACTCCAGTGGTTAGAAGAACCTGGAACTTGTGCATGAATTGTGTCCCTTTCTTGTCTGACCCACTATCTCCCAGGTACCTCTACCAGCCTTTTGCTCATGGTCTCACCGTGGGTCACTTACTTTCTGAATGTGATGATGCTGAGCTGATGCCTGAGCTGGTGGTGTACCCCCAGAGGAGCCACACTGGGCTGCCTGGTTCTGCTTGTGGGGGTGAGATTTGGGGAGCAGTTCCTATAAAACAAATTTATCCTTAGCCACCTCACTTATCTCAGAGCTGTGACCTGATGGTGTGGGTTGCAGCTAATGTTATTTGGGATGTTCTCATGGCTACAGCTGGCCTGGACTCCCTCCCATCTGATGAATTCCTAAATGACTTTCTGAGATGCTCAGGGGCCTGCATGCCTCTGTGGCACACTGGGCCTCAGGCTTCCCGAGAATACTCATTTGTTTCATTTGCTCCAACCTGACATGTCAGCTTTGCACAGAAAATCAGAAATGGTTGAGGTAAGAGGCATGAGCTCTCCTTCTCAGTGTGGGTGGTAGAGCACCCTGCCAAGCTGGGAGGAGGAATTAGGCAGGGCAAACTTCATATATTGATTCTCTCACTTGCTCAGTGTTTGCTCAGGTAATGGTTTGTGGGCTTAATAAATGTACCTAGAGCTTTGCTGCTTTACCTGGGAACTCTATCAGAGACTCCCCAAGACAGTTGTATATTTGAACAGCAATATATGTGTTTTTAAAGAGGTAATTTAATCTGGATTTATATCATTGATTATTTTTCAAAGGGCTTGTGGCATTTCTTGAGATCTCATCTTTTTCATAAAATTTCCCCAGTAACTGGAAATAAGCCCTTGAGTTCCTCTCCTTCCTGGCTTCCATTACACTCCCCTGTCTACTTTCTTAAACTCACTTACTTAAGCCTCTGTAAATAATTTTTCTGTGGAGAGATAAGGCCTGTGAAAGAGTAAAAAGAGAAGTGGATTAACCAGTGTGAGGGACTGTATAGTAGTGGTTAAAGGTGCAAGCTCTGAGGCCATGCAACCTGAGTGAAGCCATGCAGCTCTGCCACTTCCTGTTTGGTAATGTGGGGCCAATTTTTTTACTTCTCTGTGAAGTTAAGACCTAGCATTTTTTAACTCCAAGTATATGGGCTTTTATAAGATGTAAAGCGACATGGATACATGCTCACTGTAACAACGAATAACATTTCCTAGGAAGTTAGGGAAGGTGATGGGAGAGCCAGAAATATTTCAGCATCATTTCTGCTTTAAAGGCTTCCACCTAATTGGATAGATAAAATCTAAGGAAATAACAAAGCAGGGAGATAACTCTCAAACCTTTTCTTCCTATTCTCTGATCACTTGGCCCCTTTCATGTCATAGATTCAGCTGTCTTGTGAACCACAGACACCTCATCTTTAATGAGGAAAAGGAGAGTTAAAAAGACAGGACAAGTAAAGTTAATGCCCAGATACCTGCCTGGTTGGTGTCCGGAGGAGAGGGTTATAATGGCCATTGAGTGTATTACAGATCCCAGTTGAAAGCAGAAAATCCACTTGGTTTGATTATGGTTGGGCATGAGTAGGCAACATGGGCATTCCAAATTGTATAAGTATAATTTGAAAAGAACAAAGCAAAAACACTGAGGGGAGGTGCTTGGCTCTAGCCTGGGCAGAGCTTTTCTGTAGGGCCAGGTAGGGAATCCAGACAGCTTACATTCACTTTTGCTTGCTGCCACATCTGACCTCCCGTGCGCTCAGACTCCCACCCCCACCCACCACGTCTTTCCCTCAAAATAGTAAGACTCCAGAAGGGTTACATGGGGAAAAGCTGGAAAAGCAATGGTAATTGGCAAGTTTCATCAGTTATTACTAGGTACACTCAAAATTGTAGGGGGTCAGAGGTAGGGAAGGAGACTGGATTATTATCCAACTGTCTCTCAGTTCAAAACCAATTTGCTACCCTTAAAAAGGTCATCTGGCGAATGGTGTGGGCCATTTCACTCCTTTTTTGTTTAACCTCCCCTGTCAAGAGCTCTTTCTGACATGGATAAGCCATGTTTTGACACCCAGGAACTAAGGCCTGACCTTGTCCCTTTGGAAACTGGTAGCACCTGCCTTTTAGAAAGAAGGGAATTTGCATATGAAGTGTAATTTTCCTGCCTAGCCTTAGGCAGCAATAGTTCCTGCCGGCAGCTTTGAGATGTTATCATCACCATAATAGCAAACACTTATATAGCATTTACTGTGGGCCAGGCACTGTCCTTAGCACTTTGCTGAGGAAACTATTTTAACCTTCCTCCTGTGTCATCACAGTTGCTCTGGAAAACAAGACCACTGACCTTTATTTTAGAGTAAGACATTGGCTTTACTGAGAGCTGCCTGCAGGAATGAATACAGAGGGCCCAGCCAGAAGTTGGGGGACTCTCTTGACCGACCTCATCAGCCCTGGGTGGTTTCTATCCATGAAAGAGGGTGGGGTGGGCAGAAAAAGACAATGGATATTGATATAGTAAGTCTCAAAGCAAGCTGATATGGCAAAAGCTACAGCATTACATGGCTCTGGTGTTGACTTAAACCCTGCACTTAAAATTTTGAGAGCTATTTTTAAAGTACTGATAACATATTTTTGAGAGGGGTCATCATCTTCATCCAGGATGAAAGGTTTTATCAGTTTCCTAGGATTTTTCTCTGACAGCCTGAGGAACAAGGAATCTGTTATTGAACAAGGTAGATTGATTTACTTTTCATAATAAGTTGTGAGGTGTGTTGCAAGTAATTTATTACTAATGACAGTCAATTGCAAATGTTTTTATATGATTTACTTTAAAAATTATACCATATTCAAAATTCTACCTACAGTAATGCCATTCTTACTCACTTGAGTTTCAATATGCTTTCTTGAGTGAAGAGAAATGTGGTGTCACAGCTCACAAGCTGGGAGGGCCACCTGGCAATGCATGGTATACTTGAACTTCCTCTGCCGCATGTCAGGGTGGACATTATTGCCATAAGTATTGAAAGTTAGACTTGGAGTATTTCTACCAGAAGCTTCCCTTTGGTTTTGAAGCACAGGGAAAGGACAGCTGCATTTTTTTTCTTGATAATTTCTTAACCAAAGTTTGGGTCAGCAGGAGGAGGGATAAGGACATAAAAGAAAACCTAAAGAAGAAGCCACTTATTATATCTGATTTGGTCTCTTGGCTCATAAATGTATCCTGTGCTCTAAATTTTCTTTCCTTTTCCCCCTTGCATGCTGAGGAATTTAAAAATGCAGAATGGCTTGAAGGGAAATGATTACTTCTTCTAACCCTTTTCTGCCCAAATAGAAGCCCAGCCTCACAGTTTCATGTATAATCTAACCTCAGCCACATTATAGTCCACAGTGAGCTTGCTTTTTCATTTGGTAGCCTTTGGTTCTTACCTGACAGTATTTGCTTTGGCTTATGAGTATTTTGGCAGCAAGGACATCTGAATGTTCCGGGCAATTCAGGCCCTACTAATGAGGGCTCTTTAGCATGTTGGGATGCAGATTTGGGGTCAGAGAAGAGCAGCATGCCCAGAACAGTTGGATTCCAGCAAGACATTTGCTGGCCCTATCTATGCCCCGTGAAGTGGCAAAGCCATCAAAATATAGAGCTGTACTTTCTACCTAAGGGGCTGTCTGTTCAAGGCTGCTTTTCCTTTGTAAACGCATCTAAAACTGGCTTCTCCTGTTGCTAATCAATATTTAGTGTGGCAGCTGCGTCCCTGGATGGCTGTGTGCGTGTGAGCGCATGTGTGTGTGCTGGGTGCACATGGGACCTCTGCACACATACCTCAAACCAGTAGTCCCCCATGTCTTTTCCCATTTTAAGTAAATGACAGAATGACCAGAGAGAAATTTATTTAAGATTTTCATGTCATCAAGGCAAAACATTAATTCTAAGTCATGTTTGGTAATTGTTATACTGAAATCTATTATTTCACCATTGGTCTCCATTTGTTCATTACTCCTTCCGTTCTATCACCTGTCCTACTGTGTGGTCTCTCATTATCGTCTATTTATTTATTTCACTATTCACTATTCATTAAGAATTCCTTATGTGCCAGGCACTGGAAATAAAAGTAACTCACCGTCTTTTTCATGTGGTCTCAGGCTCCAAGATTGTCACTAAAGAGCACACAATGACATTCTGAAAACACACAACTCATCAGAACTCAGACAAGGAGGCCAAGAGTCTTCAGACTCCTAAGGCTACATTCATTATGGCTTAGAGCAGTTGTTTACCAACCTTCCTTCAGGAAAAGCCTATTTTAAAATGTAGGTTCTGATAACAACCCTGAGAGATTAAGATTCAGTAGATATTTGATGTTCCCTAGGAGTCTGCATTTTAACAAGTGTCAGTTGATTCTGGTGCAGGTTGTCTGCTGACCATAGAGAACAGAGGGTTAGAACCTCCTGGTCTCATTTGTCCTGATTCAGTGGTTCATTCACAGTTGCTTTGTAGTTTAGATCAGTCTCTTTTGTTTGGAGGATTATTGAGATCCCTTGAGATTAGCTGTGCAGACAATGCAGACAGGAGATGTGCTTCAGGGATTTTTCTTTTAAAGCTTTACTGCTTCCTATTCCACGAGTGCCTTGTGGACTGTTTTGAATATTGGAAAGGGGATGAAAATGTGCCTGGTTCTTGCATGTTAGCTGAAACTGGATTTGAGAGAAAGCTTATTAAATTATTTCCAAAGGACCAAATTCCCTGATTCCTTGATTAAAAGAAGCTTGTTTTGTTTGGGAGAAGGATAATCTTTTGTGTATCTAATGGCAGAACATCTAGATACAATTTTTTTAGATTATGAATACCTCATCCTACTCCTATGCCTATAGTTAAACACACCCTACCCACTATTTCCTCGTGGACAATGAAGTTAACCAGAGGACCAGGCTTTGGTGGCTCACACCTGTAATCCCAGCTGTTTAGGAGGCCAAGGTGGAGGATTTCTTGAGGCCAGGAGTTCAAGACCAGACTAGGCAACATAGGGAGACCGTATCTCTACCAAAATATATATATATATATTTAAGCAGAGGCCTTTCTCCTGTGGGCTTATTAAGATAAGCCTCTATGAGCACATTAGAACTGTCAAATACTTACCATGAAGGAGACACAGTGGGAATATGCCTTTGCCTTGCTGATCAAATATAGGGCTTTAATACTGAAGTATATACTTCTACATACTTCTCTTTTTCTCCCATTGAAATACACATCTTTGTCTGTGGCCAGAATAGTTTCTCCTACAGTATGAGGAACTCATGATAGAGTAAGAAAAGATATTTGTGCTCTTCCTAATCCCACACACCATCAAGACATAAGTAATCATTCATCATCATTAGCAATTATTGACTTTTTAAGCCATGCCCAAGTAGTGTCAGGCAGACTGAGAATGGTGACAAAGGGATGGCCTCCACCTCCCTGAGCTCATTCTGGTTTCTCACTACATTCATAATAAAAGACATGGGAAGAGTTTCCATACCCACCCCTCTCTATTGAGGGTTGAGTAGGCAGGCACTTCTGAGCTGGAACCTGCACTTTTAAATGAATAGAGGAGAGTAGTCCAACCCCCTGGGAACTGTCCATGGTTCTGAACCACTTAGGCATGTTTTTGACTCACGCTGTTTGGGGTTCACTGCAGTATGTGAGCAGGAGAACCTTTTATTAAATCCCTCTGCTTAATTACCTGATCCTGCATCTGAGGTTGCTGACCTTCAAATAAGATAAATGTGGGTGACTGGCTTAGGGAAGGGAGCACAGGCTCTGTCCACAGAAAAGTTTGTCTCTGGGCTGTGAACCTGAGCATGACCTTGGTCCTGTCAGCATTGAGTCTAAGAAGTTGAGCTGGCCTCCCTGAGATGATTTGCTACATACCTGTCCAAGCTCCCTGACACTTCAGGGTCCAGATGCCAACCTGGCAGGGTTCCTTCTGTCCTCTGCATGAATTATTATAGGCATCTGAGAGGGGCCTTTCTTGAGCTATTAGTTGTAATTGGATTCATGGATAATCAATTTGCTCCCAAGTCTCCCCATTTGTTTCTGCTTGCTTATGGTGTTATTGCACATCAGCGAGTCACCAAATAACTTCCTTTTCAGAAGTTGGGCAAGTGCTGCTCCTTGGCTTGTCAGGAGCTGATACCAGGATCCTGTTCATTTACCCCAATTTGTAGCCTCTTCCAGGGAGACTCTACCTCCTTTTGCATTGAAATGGATGAAAATGTTCTTATAAATTTTTGATGTGTTACTTTGTTCTTTCATTCCTTTGTCAAAAAGAAGGCATTTAATACACTTTCTATCTGCCAAACTCTGGGAATGTGAATATGATTAAGATGCAGTCTTGTCCTCCAGAAGCTTATGGCTCAGATAGGCACACAGATAACTATAATATAATGTCACAAGTCCTGTGATTGTCAGAGGTAGGGAAGTCTTTGCAGAGAAAGTGACATTTGTACTGGGCCTTGAAGGGTGAGGAGAAGCCCAACAGACAGAGGATAATGGGCATTCCTGACAAAGAACACAGCCCTAACAAGAATAGAAATATATAGATATGTAAGGGCTGGTTTGGAAACAGAGTAGTGGCTCAGCACAGGGGACTGGGAAGGAGAAGGGGCTACAAAGCCATTTTCTGAAAAGCCTTGAGAGCCACTTGAAATCTTTGAATGAGACAGGTATAGTCTTAGCTGCTCTGCAGAAATGAGCTTCTACAGCATTAAGAGCCTGTTCATCTTTCATACCTCTGTGCAGATTTCCTCCATTCAGGCTTCCTCTTGTCCAAGAGACCTTCCCTGATCACCCTTTACCCCCAGACTGAGTTAAGGGAGCCATAGGCAAGTCCATCATTTAGCCACCCATTGGGTTATAATTGCCTTCCATGTTTCAAGCTTTCACACAAGACTGGAAGCTTTCTTAGATCTGGGTCTGGACATTACTTGGTGTTTTTTTGCCTGGTGTATAGGGCAGTATCTAGAATAGAGATGGTGCTCAGTAAATGTATCTTGAATTAATGTATAAAAAACTGAATGAACACCTTAAAACTCCTTGTAAGATGGAGCCTAATGTGTCACATCTAGGGGTTCAGAAATACTTTCATAGGTAATGCTGACAGTGAAATATATCTGTGTAGTGCAGCTATGGGCTATGGGCAGTGGAATGCCATTAGCAACAGAAGTTTCACAAGAGAGAATGCTAGCCAGGAAGGTCTTAATGCAGTTAGAAGCCACAGTCTGACATAGAAGAAAGGGTTAATTGAATGGCAGTGGCAAGCTGATGGTTCTGATTAGCCAAACCTTTATGTCTCAACTAAGATGTCTCAGCTAAAGTGTCCACGGTGGCTCCTATCCTCAGGAAAACAGGCATTTTAATAGGGAAAATTATTTTCTATAATTTCCTCATGACAGGAGAAGTCAGGGAGATGGGATGTTCTGTTCCACATAGCAGCCAACGGAAGAGGTTTCAATCCTGATGAGGTTGCCCTAGAAAATGAGGACTATTAACTGAAGCATTCATTGGAATTGGCAGCAGGACGCATCTGTCTGAACAGATGAGGTATGAGGGTGACATTGGCCATGAGTGCCCTTTGTGAGTTGGTATTCTCACTGTGGGTCCCAGAAGCTAGTATGAGACCCTGAAGTCAAACTACAACTGAACCCTCAAGCACATAGCTAGAACTTGATAAAGTACAAAGATTCTGAATGTCTGAAAATCCTGTTTGCAAAGCCCATGCCTTCTGCTGTAGGGAAAAGACATTTAACCCTCAGCCTGTTTCTATTTATAAGAAAAGTAAACATTGTGCCAAATGGATTTCTTTTTCTGAATCTGTCTCCTATCTTCAGTAGAAGCACTATTTGATGAATATTTATTTAAATCTCTGGATTGTTCCTTCTTGACTGACAATATTGCAGAGAAAAATGAGCAGAGGCCTGGAATCCGATTCAGATCCTAACTCTACTGCTTACTGGATCAGTGGTTATCCAGCCTTGGCTGCACATTGAAATCATCCAGGAGCTTTAAAAAAAAATACTCCACACCAGAAATTCTGATTTAATTGGCTTAATGTACAGCTTGGGCACTGTAGTTTGGGATTCCAAGTACAGCAAAGGCTAAGAACTACTCTACTAAGAGAATCACCTTGGAAAAGTTACTGGACTTCTCTGGGTCTTATTTTTTCTTGTCTGAAAATTGGGAATTAATATAATCCTCACATATTGTGAGGATAAAATCAGATAAAGTCTGTTCAGTAAATGATGACTACTATTATTGTCACATTTCTAAACACAGGACCACAGATAGCCCATGTAAGCTGATAACCTTGAATGACACAGGCCATACTCTTTCCCCGGCCACAGTGGGAAATGTGAGAAGCTATAGATACCTCAGTGAAGACCATGTCAGATCCATGATGAGGAGTGCTCATCTCACTCCTAGAACAGATCTTTGACATTCTGTCCACATGAGGACAGCATGTTTGCCATCAAAGCATCAATGCTGCCCAACCATGCTTCAACTCACACATGTCCCTTTGTTAACCTTTCGAGTGCTGGACCTTTCTACTCCATGGTTAACTTGCTTGTTTTTTGTTTGAGAATTGTTGGGGTTTTTTGGTCTGTTTTTCCCTTTCAGCTTAATGAAATCAGGACCCTGAAGCCAGCAGAAACAAGAGAATGGAAAAAATCTTGATTTCATTTTTCACTTTGTTCAGCACTTTGGATGATCATCCTCAGACTCTGTCATCAGAAGATCTTTCTTTGTTTTGATGAAGGCATCAGGGTTGCTAACTAACTTTATTTTAAAGGGAAGAAACATTTGGAAAGTGTTTCTTCTTGGTTTTTCTTTGGGGAGAGTTTCCTAGGGGCCAGAATGGACCTTTTCCCACTTCCCCTTCTCCACCTCTAAGGAGTGGCTGGATCTAAGTAGTAGGGATCCTCTGCTGGGGGGACATGGCTACCACAATTGACTCCATGGATGACTATGACTGACCTTCATGGTGACCATGGTCCTCCTAACAAAAGAAAATATTTTTCTCATGGCTAAAGGATGAGAGAAGCCCAATTTTACTCTATATAACATATTTTTAAATCTTAAGTTAAAAAATGTAAGGTATCATTTTTTTTCTTTTCAGGAAGGAAAGGAATTTGAGAGACCATGAGAGACACTGGCTATGGGTGAGGCCAGGCAGCCAGGTTTCCCATTGGGGTTTTCTGTCTGATTGCCTTGTTGATTTAAGTACTTTGCTCATACCTCTTTACTGATTAATTTTCCCCTTATGGTTGTGTGCCCTTCAGAAGTCTGTTTATATTTCCATAAATTGGTGTTGATTTTTTATCAGGTTAAGTTGTCTTCCCTGAGGTCTGTCAGGAACGGGAAGCACATTAACCCCAGCAAGACAAGTGTGAGATTTTCCCCAGATGCCTCAGGTTCCTACACAAATGGAGTTAAAACAAACAATGAAATTTCTGGGAGGCTGTTCTCCACCCATTATATAAATTGAATTTCTCTTCTTCCATCTGTTAGACTTTAGATTGCTGTATTTTACTAGACTTGATTCCAAAGTATTTCAGAAACTCAGAGGACAGTCATCCATTCCATCCACTTTTACTGAGACCATACACTGTGCCAAGCTAGGGGATAGAGGTTAAATCAAATCCCGAGGAACCTAGGTGGCTAGGAGAGAAAACACATGTGTAAATTATCTCTAATTATGCTGAGGGATAACAGCAATGAACATGTGGCAGAGCCATACAGAGGCAGGAGCAGTGGAGGGCAGGACTCATCTGTGCCATCAACACTACCAGGCCCTTCTCCATCCCCTGCTCCCAGGGGCACAGAACTTCTGATCCCTTCTCATGGATTCTGGCTTTCCTTCATTCCCTGGCTGTGCAGTGGGCTCCTGCTATATGCCCATGTAATTTAAAAGCCATAGTCTCTCTGTGGTGGCCAAATAATGGGGGGGGGGGGTTGTCACTGCCCAGAAAATAAGAGTAAAATATTAATATGTGTGATTATATAAGCACACATAACAAGAAACACTGAAGCCAAAACAGCCCTTTTACGAAATACCTTTCCCTTCTCACCTTTGAGCTTCACTCCAGCCCTACAAAGTAACACAGAACAGATCCTTCTTATCCCTATTCATAGAATAGGGGGACTTTCTAGGTTTAATGTGTAATCTTTTAACATTAGAGCAGACTGTCTTTTTTATGTCTTTGTGAAGCTCATGATCCCTTGTGAGGATCCAGCTCTAGTCCTTGGCCTGTTTCAGTATGGGGCTAGAACCCACTGGGGAACCTGTACATGCCTACTGGTGGATTGATTGGCAGTGGAGGGAAGTGGCAGGGTGAGTGGGGGAGAGGGTCATCTTCAGCAGACCCTGAGTCCATTTAGAAACAGAAGGTCAAATAACTGGGCCTAGTCTGTAGTCTCTTCCTGGAACCACAGGAAAGAGGACAGCTGGGACCTAGCCATTGGCTTCTGACAGCCTCTTTCTATAGCTTCTGACATGTCTCAATAAAGCAACAAGGGGCTGGGATAGAGTCTACCTCATGCCTTGTGCCTGGGAGAAATTATGTCTCTCCATTGAGGGAGAATCTACATTTTATTCCGGCCATCAACTTCTATGCAGTCTTCTGTTAAGTCTCAGGTTTATATCTGGGATCTCATTATTCTAAAAACAATGCAAAAATACCTCAAGAGAAAATACATTTTATAAGATCTAAAAATTTTATTAACCCAAACCACCAAGTGCTTTGACAGCTAGTGGAAGCCTTTGTGAGCAGAACTCTTGCATTGAAGAATTTTCATTGGCATTAAAAACCACTCTGATTATCAGGCTAGCTCCTGGTAGGTGGCCAAGAGCTACAGCAGTAGGGCCTGGGTTATGCAGGTTAACTGTAGGAACCTTTATTCTCCAGGGGCATCAAGTACCTATTGTGTGTGCAAACCCAGCACCAGGTGGAAGGGCCCCTAGATACAGTGGAGAGAACCCTAAGCTGAAGCAGAAGGTCTGGGCCTGGGTTCCTAGCCTCAGTTCCCAGGTGCTCAGGGCTGTTATACATGGGACTTCCCTCTACTCTCTGGGTCACTGAGTCCTAGCTATCAGATGAGGAGTTGTACTTGGGTATTGTAGGGTTCTTCTGGCTCCAAAGCCCCCGAGGAAGTAATACTGGTTGCTAAAGTTATAAAAGAAAGAGATACAGGGGGAGAGACAACATCAATGTCAGAGTGACTGTCATATCATGCATGACATAGTTTTTGTTGACTCTTCTACTCCCACTACCCTGTGAGGAGGCCCAACTTTCCTGGACAACGTAAAGGAGCAGGGAAAACAATCTTAGATTCTATAATTGCTCCTATCCCTGGTTAGGAAAGAGATCTACCCCCTTTTCCTAGGCCGGAGTCCCTTGAAAAAGGGATTTGGCCAAGGAGAACAGGTGAGGCAATGTGGTGATGCCACTATATGATTAATGGCACACATCATTTTTGGCCAGAGTTTGTAGAAACAAACAATAGATCTATATTAGTTGCAGTTCTTTGGGGGCAAGCAAGGTCAAGTTAACCCATTATATATAATTAAAATTCTATCCCTTATGATTTTACCCTTTGTCTTCAGCACAGATCCCTTCCACATTCTTCCTGAGACTGTCCCCAAGCGAACTTGGTCTTGAGTGACTTTACCTTTTTTACTGCTTAATTGCATATGGTTATTCTTACTCTTATATCATTGCCATAAGAAGGAGATAAAATAAGAAAGTTTTGATGACAAGCCAATGCAATGTAAACCTTTACTGAAATTCTATTTGGGTTATACCTCCTGCCTTGGCTTAGCTCATATTTCTGGTCAAAATAATGCAATGAAGTCCTCAATTCCCGTTCCCAGCCCTCACTTTCCACACACCTGTTTTCTCTTTGTCTCTGTAAGTTCTGGATGACCATATTAATTCGATTTCTCCTGAAAAATCTTGATGCTGTTTGTACCTTCCACAAAGCCATTTTCTCCTATTCTCTCCATTCAGCAGTTTGCATTCTGCTGTCTCACTAGTCCTGTTTGGCCATAGAATGTCCCATCTGCTTTAGAGGTGTTCCCAGTGTATTACAATGATGTGGCCCTTGTTTTCAGAGGGTGAAAATCTGCATGCTGCTGCATTTAAGAGGAATATAGGAAAGAGGGGAGGGACACACAGACATCTACACACATAGCGCTAGAAAAGGGAGGGAAGGGAGCCCAATGGGCCAGGCCTTGAGTCAGATGTTTGACTCTCTTTGTCTCACTTGATCCTCACGCCACCTTGTAAAGTGATATGGATTGTTTTCCAAATTTACAAATGAAGCAATCAGTGTTCACCAAGAGTTAAAAGGAATGTCTATTAAAAGTTAAATTATTCATCTTATTCCACATATTGAGCTATGCAAGAAAAATGACCTTATTTTTTTTTTTATTTTACTTTAAGTTCTGAGATACATGTGCAGAATGTGCAGTTTGTTACACAGGTATACATGTGCCATGGTGGTTTGCTGCACCTATCAACCTGTCATCTAGGTTTTAAGCCCTGCATGCATTAGGTATTTGTCCTAATGCTCTCCCTCCCCTTGCCATCCACTCCCCAACAGGCCCTGGTGTGTGATGCTTCCCTCCCTGTGTCCATATGTTCTCATTGTTCAACTCCCACTTATGAGTGAGAACATGTGGTGTTTGGTTTTCTGTTCCTGTGTTAGTTTGCTGAGAATGATGGTTTCCAGTTTCATCCATGTCTGGGTGTATACTAAAATGACCTTATTTTTCTATGATTCAGTTTAGGTTTCCTTATAAGTCCCCATGCCTACAAATAGCAGAATCTTTATCTCAGGAAATTTGGGGCCACTCCTCACATTTCTCAGGGGTTGATTCTGCGTGCTAGCTGGTGCTGTCCGATAGAACTTTCTGTGGTGATGGAAATATATTTCCACTGCTCCATGCAGTAGCCCCCAGCCATGTATGGCTAATGAAAACTTGAAATGTGGCTAATGCAACTGAGCTAATGCCTTTTGAATTTTATTTAATTTTAACTTAATTTTAATTTAAACGGCCATACGTAGCAATGGCTACCATACTGGACAATGCAGTTGTGGGCAATTTTACATGGTGCGAAGGCATTTGGTGCCTTGGTTGGGGGCTAATCTTGGGAGTTGTCATCTACCACACTGGAAATCTGAAAATGATTTTTGTTTCCATTGAGGTATCATTGATCCCCACAGACTCTTGAGTCTTCTCCAGTTCCTGACGCCATGGTTTTTGAGGGGTGGCTCCCTCTTAGCCACCTCTTCACACTTCATTGGCTCTGGGGCTACATTGTCTAATGTGGTAGCCACTGGCCACATGTGCCTATTGACTATTTGAAATGTAGCTAGTCAGAACTGAGATGTGCTGCCAGTGTAAAACAGACAAGGGATTTTGAAGACTTAGTATTATATATATATACACATATATATATATACACACACATATGTATATATATTTATATTTATATACACATATACATATATTTTATTTATATAAGACTTGGTATTTTATATATACATATATACACATATATATTTATATACACATATATACATATATTTATATACACATATATTTATAGAAGACTTAGTACTTTTTATATATATAATTTTTTATGCTGATTACATATTTAAGTATTATATTTTGGACATATTATGTTAAATAAAACATTAAAATTAATTTTACATATTTTTTTCTTTGGTTTTTGTTTTTGTTTTCTGAGATGGAGTCTCGGTCTGTCGCCCAGGCTGGAGTGCAGTAGTGCAATCTCAGCTCACTGCAACTGCCGCCTCCTGGGTTCAAGCAATTCCCAGGCCTCAGCCTCCCCAGTAGCTGGGATTAAAGGTGCACACCACCATGCCTGGCTAATTTTTATATTTTTAGTAGAGACGGGGTTTCACTATGTTGGCCAGGCTGGTCTCAAACTCTTGATCTCAAGCGATCCTCCCACCTCAACCTCCCAAAGTGCTGGGATTACAGGCATGAGCCACTGTGCTCAGCCAATTTTACCTATTTCTTTTGATGTTTTAAATGTAGATACTAGAAAATTCACATATGTGGTTCACACTTGTGCTTGTGTTATATTTCTCGGACAGCACTCCTCAAGGGAATCTGCTGTTCCTGAGTACATCCACTGCCTCAGATCTGGTCTGTAGAATCAAGAAAGTGTCAAGGGGTAACAAGAAATACCGGAAGGGGATAATTCAAAATGTTACTTCACCACACCAGCAACTGGGTTTTCTGATGAACTGTGCAAGGAGTGTTCCTAGCCCTTTGGATCTATGAACCTGGAGCCAGGGCTTCTTACAGACAGACAGTCTGCTCAGGAGTGAGATGAGGCCCAGGGAAAAAGGGAGGGAGAGCACTGGTCAGCCTCTGCCTTAGAGCAGGATTTGTCTCATTGGTCAAAAGCTGAATCCCTGGGAGTTGGGGAGCAGCAGGGGCCATGCTGAGGTGCAGTCTGTGGACTAAAGTGCATTCATATCCTGATCCATCCAGGTTTGGCTGATGCCTCTTATAGCCCCTACATGTTGAGCACAGGGATAACTGCCAGTTATATGCATTCAGCCCTAGGCCAGAAATGGGATCTCCTCTCTGTTGCCCCAGGCTCTAGCTGAGGGCCTAGCTCTTCAAAATCCCTCAGGGAAACACAAGTTGGGCAAATAAGGGCAGCTTTTTCTTCTCATGGTATCTCACCTGACTCCAGAGGCTTCCTGGGAGACAAAGAAGGGCTACTTGTAAAGCTAAGTGATTTTAGAAATTAATCAGTATGTGGTCAAATAGAAGATATAACTCAAACGGAAGACATAAACTCATCATTTTTGTTGCTGTAAGTTGATCAGTCAACTTAGTGCTGTATGCCCTCTTCCAGGGCCCACAGAGGGTCACACATGGGTTGGTTTTGATGATTATTGTTGCTAACATTGGGCTAGAACCTCTAGCCCCACTTTCTTAGCCCCCAAAAATCATAGCAACTCGTGATTATCTGTAAGTGTATGCCCAGCACCTACTCTTTGCAGAGCCCTAATCATCTCCATAGTTGGAACAGAGAGAGCAAACCCCCTCGGGAAGCCTGGTTGGAGAGACAGGGCATGTAATCAGAGACAATTTGGTCATCACAACCAACAGAGCCTGCAAACAACTGAAGATGAGCACAGGAGGCCTCAGTGAATGTAGTAGACATGTCTGGAGGAAGTTAAAATTCCATGCAAGTTAAAGGACATAACCCAATTCCATTTTAAATGCCTGTAAGGAAGACTTCACTATTTGCACTATTTGAAGAACCCTGTAGTAAATCATTCCTCAAAGTAAACCCTTTAGTAATAGCATACAGTTGTTGATGTGTTTCAGAAAAGTCTAGATTGTTGTGTAACATGTTTTTTTTTTTTTTTTTTTTTTTGAGACGGAGTCTTGCTCTGTCGCCCAGGCTATAGTGCAGTGGCACAATCCCTGCTTACTGCAACCTCCGCCTTCCGGGTTCGAGTGATTCTCCTGCCTCAGCCTCCTGAGTAACTGGGATTACAGGCATGCACCACCATGCACCACCAGGCATGGCTAATTTTTGTTTGTATTTTTAGTAGAGAGGGGGCTTCACCGTGTTGGCCAGGATGGTCTGGATCTTCTGACCTCATGATCCACCCGCCTTGGCCTCCCAAAGTGCTGGGATTACAGGAATGAGCCACCACGCCCAACCTGTGTAACATGCTTTCTTAAAGCAAGACCCACCCAAGTATTGCAAATGGAATATAACTGAGTAGAAACGGCCGGGGGAGGGGGCGAGAGCAGGGCAGTGTTTAGAAGGGAATGTGATACATAAATTTCCTTAGTTGCCTTCTCTGAGGGACTGTTTCCATTGTCCCAGGATCTACTTTCCTTTGTATCCCTGAGGCCAGGGTGGCAGGTCCCCTGGAACTTCTCCTGAAGTCTTCGTTCTTTTGTCTGAGAATGACCCTGTTGCCCTGATCTCAGAGCCCTTGCTGAGGCAGGAAACCTTCCATCGAGGTTGCCTCCTATGCCAGTCACTCCCAGAGGTTGTTGGTTCAGCTACATAACTCAGAGAGCGTTTCCCCTCCAGGCCCCACAGAAGGTCACACGTGGGTTTGTTTTGATGACTATTGTTGCTAAAATTGGGCTAGAACCTCTAGCCCCACTTTCTTAGCCCTGAAAAATCATAGCAACTCATGATTATTTATAACAATTAGCTCTTGATGGGAAAATTATGACCTAATGATTATGGTGCAAACTTCTGGGGATGTTTTTATGAAAGAGATTAGTAATGCAAAGTTGAACCAAGCCAAACTAATCCCATTACATTCTTTTTTTTTAATTTTAAAAATAGAAACAGGGTCTTGCTATATTGTGCAGGCTGGTCTTGAACTCCTGGCCTCAAGCAACCCTCCTGCCTTGGCCTCCCAAAGTACTGGGATTACATGTGTGAGTCACTGTGCTTGGCCCTGTTAAGATTTATATTGTGTGTAATTTAAGTCTGACTATTGAGGCTAAGGCTTAAGGCAAAGACAAATGGGCTCCTTGTCCCTCCCTACCCTCTTGCAGGGAGTGACAGGAGGCTCACTCAAGTGCCTGAGTGTGAGTCATCTGGTGTAGGCAGCACATTGGTTCTTCCAGAACTAGCCCTGCAGCCTGTCAGAGTGGGTGGAAGCCTATCCCTGCCCCTGGTGGAAGATAGCTGGGGGTTTCTATTCCCATAACTTTGAGCTGTCATGAGTCTTTGCTGCTGTCAGGCCCCCTACTGAGGCAGATTCTTCCTGTGGACTCGATCTGAAGCTTTCTCTGCAGGCCTGGCTGCATGCCCTCTGTACCCACTAGGACCAACACAGGTCTCTGATGGGTAGTTTGTGCCAGGTCTCTGATGGGTAGTCTGTGCCGGCCAGACATCACCATAGATTGGTCCCTTTGGGAGGAGATAGTGCACATCTCTAAACATCCAGAGTACCATCAGAGCAATGGCCAGGGGAAAATTAGGTTATACATCAGCCACACAGAGGCACTGCATAAATCAACAAGACTCATTTCTTTCTTTCTTGGTTGTGTCCTCCAGAGAAGATGCCCCCAGAGAGACAAAGTACATGCAGAGTGTGGAGTGCACAAAAGATAAAGGCAAAAATGATATAGACTGCCTTCCTTTGAAGGCAGGGATGGTATCATGATCCTCTTTATGTCTCCAGCAATAGCACAATGCCTGGCACACAGAAGCCATGGGTTACCTGTTTGGAAGAATGAGTGAATGGATGAATTCAGACTGTAATTTATGATTATGCTGCACATGTATATTCTGACCCCTTGTGTGGATGTCACAAGCTCATTGCACGTATCATTGTGTTCAGTCCTCCACAACCCATCCATTGACAGGGGCACTGAATTTTAGGTTAACAACTTGCCTAAAGTTACATGATGAATAAGCAGCAGAGGCCCCAACCCCAGGTAAAGGCAAAAAACAAAACAGGAAGAAAGAAAATGTTTCATGAGCACCTATCCCAAACCAAGTATCATTATAAACCCTTTTGTCTACCTCGAAACATTTATGTTTTGTAAAATTCTGTGAACTATACTTTACTCCCCTTACTGACAGCTGTAGAAACCAAAGTTTGGAGAGGTTAGGTCATCTGCCCTAGGCACACACAGCCATTAGCTATTAAACAGAGAAGTTGATTGGAGTCCACATTGCAAGTCTACAGCCCGGAGCTCTTTCTGTGACCCCAGTTGCCTCTCTCCATACTCTCTAGGTAGGAGAAGACCTCTTCTTCACATGTGTCTCACAGTGGGAGCAGGGCAGGCAGCATATTAGCCCTG
This sequence comes from Pongo pygmaeus, assembly GCF_028885625.2. NCBI lineage: Eukaryota > Metazoa > Chordata > Mammalia > Primates > Hominidae > Pongo > Pongo pygmaeus. The sequence continues at coordinate 38,717,565 of NC_072373.2, forward strand.
TGGGTTGGAAAAAAATGTCGATATTCATACCCTTTTGTTTAGGACAATCGTGAGAAGCCTCCCGCTGGAGTGACAGGAGAATATGTGAACTCTAGGCTCCCAGGACACAGGTCTGATTTATTGGTGCTGAATTCCTGTTAGCTCCACTCAGAGATTCCTCAGTCTGCAATGAAATTAACTTTTGTGTATTTGACCTCTGTATTTCCCACTCCATGAAAATATATTGTCTTTAATACAACATGAGCAGACATAATTCAGCCTGGAAATATATGGAACGGCTTCCAGGAGGAGGTGGCATTTGAATTGGGCTGTGAAGTGTAAGGACTTACTTATTGGGGCTGAAAATGAAGGATCATGAATTGCAGGTTGAGGAAAGAAAAAATCGAAGACGGATGGGCCGTTCTTCCCCCATCCCTTCCCTAACCCCTGACACCTCTATACAAAAACTCACCACCCAAAGCCAAGAACAATTAGGAAGACGATCTATTTCTTTATGGAGAGCAAGGAAAGAGATCACATCTTGATGTCTATTTTATCCCTAGAGCCTACCACAGTCCTGGCAATTAGAAGATGCTCATTTAATATTGGTGGAAGAAAGGAGAGAACAGACCACATTCCCCAAAGTCAGAGCAGAACTGCATCTTCAGTGCTGAAAGCATGATTTGGACCCTTAGTCTCTTTGGGAATTAAGGGCTAGGTACTCCCAATCTGCGTCTGCTGATATTGCCGTCTTTCCTTTGGCCTTTACCAGACTCAGAGCTAAATTGGTGGCATCTGTCAATCTCATGGTCGGTACTTGGCTATATCTCATTTCTTACCTTTATTTTTCTTCTGTCCTTATTATATTATTATTTATCTTGTGTTTTATGCATCTAAGCGAGCATCTTTGAATATGTTGTTGTTTTTCAAACCAAGGTAGAGAAAAAAAACTTTTTAAAGGTGAATAAAATAAATTGACAAACACAGGAGCAAACCCCAGTTAAAGGAATATTGTTTGCACAATAGCACCCCTCCTGATGGAGAAGGTAGAGTGAAGAGGATGTGCATGAGTCATCTGCATTGTGTCAGGGGAGCCAGGCCAAGGGAACACAGGTGGCTCCGCTGCTGGGGTTGGGGGACTGGGGGTGGGGAAAGGCAACTGTTCATAACTTCTTCAAGGCCTTGGCACTGGACCTGGGATTGATAGACTAAAATTCCAAGACTTGTAGGCAGGTACAGATTCTTGTTAATGTGGGTATGCAGCTCTCAGAACACTTTTAATGAACTTGTAACAGGAATGCAAGGGCCACAGGCATTAGGAGTGAATGTTACAGGCAAGCAAAGGTGAAACTCTTGAATAGCTATGAGCCAAACCACCTGTGGCACCAGCAGCAAGTTCTGCCATCACTTTCTGCTTTCTACAGCATTGTTTTTGGAGGAATGGACAGTCATACCAGCAGAAGGAAAAATTAAAGGAAAGTCACTCTAGCATCAGAAGTTTTGCTTTTCATGCTGGAAAGAACAGACTCTGGGCCAGAAAGACTTAGGAAACAGCCTGAAGGCATTTTTCTTTCTCCCAGCCTCTTCCTTCTGCTGTAAGCCTCCAGGCAGTATCCTGGGCTCTATTCCCACTCTCCCTGCCAGCCCTGAACCAGGCAGAGTTTTTATTTCAAGTACCAGGAAGTGTCAGAAAACAGCCCCCAAGGAGGTGTTGATTTGATGTGAAAACTTCACACATGGGCTCAGTGACCCTTGCCTTGTTTTATGTTTAGTTCATAGAAGTATTATTTTTATTTGAGTTGTTTTAAGGAAAGGCAAATATCACTCATGGTTGGTGCAGCATTACCATGTTCCTTTTATGGATTCTGGAGATGTACGATTACTATTTTGAATATAGGGCTTTTTTTCTGGCCACTTCATCTCATCTATGTTCTTTGCTAGGCTTCATGGTGCTAATGGCTGAGCGTTGTACTCAGAGAGTACACTCCCGGCTCGCTGTCAGGAATGGTCCCTGTGGGTTGTGATTCTACTTGGTGGCCAGTGTGGCCCTGAGCAGCTGTCCTTCTGCCATTGTGGACAATAACATATGTGGGACTGTGGCCACCTAGGTGAGGGAAACTGTCTAAGCCTGGGGTCCAGGGGCTTCCTCCAGAGAAACTAACCAGCCTCTGAGAGCCACAAGTTCCCCACTGTGGCCTTCATCATATACTCCTTCACCAGTTGTTCATCCTGCCCCTACTGTGTGCAGGCCCCAGGGATAGAGTGTGAGCAAGGCAGGCAAAGTCCCTGCCCACAGTGGACTCTTAAGCTGCCAAGGACTTCAGAAAGTTGATGACCATAGCGCTTGAGGGGTGTTATCAGGGATATTCTTGTATATCATTGTATGATAAAGGGGTAGAAGAGAGGGACAACCAAAGCAAGGTGAAGGGCAAGTCCCAGAGAGGTGACATTTGAGTGAGGACCTGAAGGAAGTAAGAGCTGGCTAGGCAAAGAGGAGGAGGAAAGGCAACTCAGGCCAAAGGAACAGTATATAAGGCACCTCAGAGGCTCTAGAGAGGCTGGCATCTCTGAGGAGCATGAGAAGGTCCTAGTGAGAAATGAGCCAGGTTCCATAGGCCCCGGGCTAAAGCTAACCTTCCCCTGATGGCCCAGTGCCTGGGAATGGGAGTACAATTTAGAGAGATGAAGGAGAACCTGGCTTGGGCCCCTGAAGAGAGTAACAGCCCCCTGAACTCCCCAGGACTTTAAGATTTACACACATCTTAGCAGAGGCCCAGGTGGTGGTCCCCAGTGTGATTTCCCTCAAGATTTCTGGCAGGCCAGGTATGATGGCATTTATATTAGCAATAGTATCTGGCTTCCTCTCCTTCGCCCATGGGTCTGGAGCTGTCTAGGGAGAGACTGGCTTGGCTAGCAATAGACTAAGGGTGAATTTCATGAGCCAAGATCTGTAGCAGCCAAAATAAAGGGAGATTTGGGAGCCAGAGAGGTGGACCGAACCAGACTTCTGTGGAAGAGCAGAATCCAGAAGTGGCCAGGTGAACAGCATGAGGCTGGCTCTGAGAGTCAGCATTTTGAAGGGAAGCTGCCCTCAAAGGGCATGGGCCTGTGAAGACCCTTAATTGTCCTCTGTTTGCTGTAGAGTGCAGTTGGCTGGCCTGGATTAGATGGAGTGAAGACATAACATGTCACCTTCAAAATTGGTGTGGGTCACAAGGTTGGGATTGTTGAATTCACTATTTGAGCACAGAGTCTGTGCAGGCAGGGGTGTGCAGAGCAGCAGGTGTGGTCAAAGGAGCCAGCGTTTAAGGGCAAGCAGACCCAAGTATGACTCCCATGCCTGCCACACCACTTACCAGCCATGTGGCATTAGGCTTCTCTAAGCTTCATCTCTTCATTCTGTAAAATGAGGATAAGAAGATAGTCAGGCACTGCCTAATGCCATCAATGGTAGTGGTTCCATAAGTCAGGCACTGCCTAATGCTATCAATGGTAGTGGTTCCATAAGATTATAATGGAGCTGAAAAATTTCTGTCACCTAGTGACATCATAGCCATTGTAACATTGTAGCACATTTAATTATATATATATAAAATTTATATATATATAACTTTAGTGTATATATATATATGTAACTTTAGTGTAGCCTAATGCACATCTCTTTGTATATCTCTCTTTCTCTCTTTCTTTCCGTCTGTCAATCCACCCACCCATTTCTACTTCCCTGTATGTATGAACATACAGTGTTTATAGTCTATAGTAGTGTACAGTAATGTCCTAGGCCTTCACATTCACTTACCACTGACTTACCCAGAGCAACTTCCAGTCCTGCAAGTTCCATTCTTGCTAAGTGCCCTATACTGGTTTGCTATTTTTTTATCTTTTATATGTGTTTTTACTGTACCTTTTCTATGTTTAAATATGTTTAGACAGACAAATACAATTACCTATAGTATTCAGTACAGTAACATGCTGTACAGGTTTGTAGCCTAGGAGCAATAGGGTATACCATATAACCTAGAAGTATAGTAGGCCATCCCATCTTGGTTTAAGTATACTCTAAGATGTTCACACAATGACAAAATTGCCTTGTGACACATTTATCAGAATATATTCCTGTTGTTAAGTGACACATGACTGTAGCTATATCACAGGTGGCTCATGAGGACTAATTAGCATAGTGATTGTGCAATGTATATCACATTGTCTGCTTGTGGGATGTTTTTCCCAAGACTGAACCATACAGACTAATAGCGTCTCCCCAGCACTGTATGGGAGAGCTCCTGGGCTGGAGAGAACCCAGGCACGGTGCCTGCACAGCAGTCAGAGCTATCATTTCTCTCTCTGTCTCTCTCTCTCTTTCTCTTTCTTTCTCTCTTTGTATCTCTCTCTCTTTCTCTCTTTCTTTCCGTCTATTTGTCCATCCACCCACCCATTTCTACTTCCCTGTATGTATCTACATATGGTTTTTAAACTAATAGAATTATGGGTCTGACTCTTAACTTAGCTTCATGATGTCACCATCATCTGTCTTAAGTCTGTGTTAGTTTGCTAGGGTTGCTGTAAAAAAGTACCACCAATTGAGCAGCTTAAATAACAGAAATGTATTTTCTCACAGTTCTGGATGCTAGAGGTCCAAGACCAAGGTGTCTGTAGGGTTGGTTCCCTCTGAAACTTGTGAGGAAGAATCTGTTCCATGCCTCTCTCCCACCTCCTGCTGGTTTGCTGGCAATCCAGTGCTCCTTGGCTTCTGCCGCATCACCCCAATCTCTGCCTTCATCATCACATCCGTGTATGCATATCTGTGTCTCCATGTCAAAATCTCCCCCACCTTTGAGACAGGGTCTGGCACTGTTGCCCAGACTGGAGTGCAGTAGTGCAATCTCAGCTCACTACAACCTCTGCCTCCTGGGTTTAAGTAATTATTTTGCTTCAGCCTCCCGAGTAGCTGGGACCACAGGTGTGCCACCTTGCCTGGCTAATTTTTGTATTTTTAGTAGAGGTGGGTTTTCACCGTGTTGGTCAGGCTGGTCTCGAGCTACTGGCCTCAAGTGATCCACCCACCTCAGCCTCCCAAAGTGCTGGGATGAGCCACCACACCCAGCCCAAATTTTTCCCTTTTTATAAGGACAGCTGTCATTTTGGATTGAGGATTCCCTGGTCTTGAGCCTCAAATCCAAATGCCTCCTCCACCCTTGTCCTCTCTGCCCTATTCCCTTTCCAGGGAAATGGAATTGTGCTGGTTGGAGGAGTTAGGGTCTGTTAAAGTAACCCAACAGAGACTTTCCATTTTGGAATTGGGAATCTGAATGTTACAACAAGACCCATTGAACACTTACTGTCCTAGCAGGAAATCCTCCCAGAAACTAACCCAATCCAGTTAAAATTACTAGTTATTTCAGACTGCAGGCTCAGTACTTGTGCCTGAATGGGTGGGTGGATACAAGAATGATTAAGGTAATCCTTACCCTTTGGTGGGTCAGTCCAATAACCCTGCAAGAGTAAAGGAACTGAATATAATTCGAGTGATCAGCAAGTTTATATAGGGTCAATTTATGGAGACTATGACTATAACATCTGTTTATGGACTCTATGTAAATATAAGATCTAATGTTTACTGTTTCATTAAAAAGTATATTTACATCAAAGATGAATTTAAAGCAGAAGCCTGTTCTTAATTATTAGAGGGGAATAGAGATCATGCTATGTTCAGAAAAGGGTTGTACACTTCTGGCTGGGAGGATCAAGGAAGGCTTCAATGGAAGAAGTGGAATTCCTCAGTTCTTTGCAATAGAGAAAGTATTTGTACCAATAATGGGAGTGGGGGAAGGGAAGAGCAATCCAGAGTAAAAGCAGCATAAATGGGCTCCAGAAAGGGTGAATGGTGGACACCGCTTCTTTGCCTGGAGAATAAGACAGTGGATTCCTTCTTTGCTTGGAGAATGAGACAGTGAAGGGCTGTTGCAAACACACAAGATGCTCCATGTGATGAGCTGTATTTAGTATCTGCACGACATGCTATTATACCTGTGTTTGCATTATTGTGTCCAGCCTTGCCATGTGCCTGAATACACCAGTATCATAGCTAGAGCACACTTAAGAGTGAGTGGTAGACAAAAAAGAACACCTCATTTGCCGTTCTGTGAAAATTATGTCTGCCTGAATAGATTCAATCTCAGATGAATTGGGAGGGAGGGAGGGCAGGGAGGCCTCCTTTTAAGTGTTCTGTCCCCAGAACAAGACACATTGATGGCCCTTTTATAGGTTCCTAAGAGGAGGGAATGGCCTGGCTGTAGGAGTTTCATCTTTGTTAGTGCTGAGGGACTTTTTAGAAAATGCTCCTGCAGACAGGCCACATCTGGAGCCCACAGCCTGCTACTGGGCTGGAGCATTAAACCAGCAATGTGGTGAAGATGTTCCGTTTTCCCTCTGTGTGGCCAGCCGGCTTCCTGGCTGAACACTTACACCTAAGCTCTGCCTGCTAAGAGCACGAATCAGGCAGCCACTTTATTGACCATATAAAAAACAGCGTGGGGGGAGTACGGTAGAGCATGGCTTGGGTGTTTACTACCAGTAATTGCTTGTGCTGTCCCTGTCCTTGAACAGTTCTTGATGTAAATAGCTCTATCTGGGAGGAGACTCTGGGTCAAGCCAGGGTAAATGCCCGCCTGCCTTATTACAGGCAGACTGTCTGTGCTTGACAGGGGAAAAGGCCTGGTGCTTCTCAGTGCTGGGGGAGATGGGGACAGGGACCTCATTGCAGAGCTGGGGTTGGGTAGGGTGCATTCCCAGGGTCGGGGGTCCCGCGCATCCACCAATTACCTGGCACCTGCTCCCACCCATCCTGGACATGGATGCACTTGCTCATGCCTACCAGACTCCTCTCAGATATTGGTCAAGGAACAATATATATGAAAACCTGACCTCCGTGCATTCTTATGCCAATCCCTACACACATACACGTGCGTGCACACACACACACACACACACACACACACACACACACACACACACACACACACCCCTCACATGCAAATATCTACTTACTTCCTGGACTGTGAATTCCCACACAGTAGGGACTATGCTTTCTCTTCTGCACTCAGCCTTCAGTGTGATGCCTGATAGAACTTGGGTTCAGTACATGTCTGGCAAATGTCAGATGATAGAGAGAAAGCAGGAAATGCCCATCAGGGCCCTTCCCAACACTGGAGTTCTTTCACTTACTTGCTGATATATCCTTGAGCCTTAGCTTTCTCATCTGCAAAATGAAAATAACAGCATCCACCTGGGGTGATGTGATGAGAATTAGCCACTATTCTTAGCACAAATTACTAGTAACTGTTTTTATTGCCTTCTATTTACTTAGTAAGGCATGGTCTGAGACTCAGAAGAATTGGCTCCCGGTATTTCCTGGCCAGGAGGCCTCAAAGATATCATTACCCTTCTCTGGACCTCAGTTTCCTCATCGGTAACACAGAGGAGTTAAACAAAGTGATTTGTGCAGTCCTTTCCAGCCCTGACAGTTTGTGGTTCTAATTAAATCATTAGGTATCCATCAAACAGGTTCTGAGTCACCAGCCATGGCTCACATAATCCTAAATAGTGGCTAAAGCAAAGGTCAGTTTTATTTGACTTGCAAATGCTTTGCTTATTTTGTGTTAGATTTTACTTTCCATGCTGCATTTTGCTCCTGCAAATATTAAAGGTTGTTTGCATCCCCTGCACATATCAATGACTGGGGACTCAGAAGAGGCACAGCAAGCCCTCTGTGGAATGCTCCCCACCCAGTCACAGTCCACCCCTGCAAGAGCTGGTGTCTAAATTCCATGGAGCTGATGGCGGCAAAGGCTGAGTGAATCTGGAAGGGGAACTTCCTCCTCCTGTTTACTACAGAAGGCTTTGTGGAAGAGGGGAAATTTCAGAATGAATTAAACTAGTGACGAGGATTAGAACTAATTGGCAAAAGGACAGGATCTGGAACCTAACTCTCTGGGTTTGAATCTTGTTGCTTCCACTTAACCACTCCAAGTCTCAATTCCTTCATCTGTCAAATGGGGCCAGTGATAACACCTACGTTAGGCTCATTGCAAGGGTAAAGTAAAATACAATATGCAAATATCACCTGGCTCTTAGCATTCAGTGCTGCTGCTGATTATGATTACAGTCAGAGGAACACTGTTTAGGGCTGGCCTGGTGTAGAAGCAGAGTGGGATTAGGATCGAGATGCCCAGATACTAGGGAGACACACAGCATAACTAGGCAGTGGGGGAGGTAAGGAAGGAGAGATGGCTGATCACAAGAGGAGACCCTGACTTAGAGCTACAGAGCATGGGGGAAATGCTGATCCCATAGGAGGAGGGAAGACCAAGGAGGGATCAGGAGGCCTCAGAGTTGAAAGCCCTGAGATCCATCATCTGGGCACTTTCCTTTTATGATATCTTCAAAGCAATGGTGTCAGGTTTCGAGTGGTTTTAGCCTCTTTTCTTTTTTGGCTATGGAAACTAAAGCCAAATGGGTTCTACCTCTGGGCCAGGGTCGACCTTCTGGCTTCAATGGGACCAGAATTCTGCTCCCCAGCTCCTGGGACAGCCAGCCCCAAGACTCTATCACTGTTGCTTGGATGGATGCTGTTTGGTTAGCCCAAAATTACACCTCTCTGGAAGTTAGTTTTCTCTGTCTGACCTCCATGTGTTACACTAGGTGAATGTTAAACCCCCAGGGAGGAGAGACTTGTGAGGCCTGCAATTCTTCTCTGCCAGCTTTGTCAGCAACTCAGGGACTTGAGCAAGTGGACGAATGAGAATCTGCAGGCCTGCAAACTGGCCTTCTCCTCTGGAGAAGCTGGCAGGTCTTGCCTATTTCAGGTACTTCTCAGTGGGTGCCCTTGGCTCTTTTCCCCACCCTCAGCCTGGCAGGGAGTGGTAGAGGGGAGGGAGGATGAAATATGTCTTTCTTCAAAGTTGGTAATGCAAGTGAAATCAATTCTTGTCTCCTGGGCAGGGGCTGCCCCACCTCCCTACCTTCCTCTCCCCATTTCCTGCCCTGGAAAATTCAGACCAAGGACCCCCTACCTCCACCCAACCCTCCCATCCTTCAACCCCACAAACCCCAGAGAAGGGAAGGAGAGCTTGGGCTTGCAGTCTGGCAACGAGGTTTCTAGATGAATCATTTGCTGTCCCTGGCTCTGCAAAGTGTGTGTAGGGAGGAATGGTATTGACCAGTTGCTCTCCATGTGTGTGAAAGAGTGAGCCAGTGGAACTGGGTTTAAATAAAAGACCAAATTTTGTGTAGGTTTATAAATTCACTGTTAGATGATTAGATACAGGTTTGGCTACTGAGGTATATATGGACTTTTAACTCTAAACCTTCAAAAGGAGAATAGCATTTAGGTTTGGAAGAGCCATGGATCTTGTCTCTCTCAGCCTCTGTCATCTCATTTATACAAAATAAGGACACTTGCCCCATATATGTGATCCCAAATGAGATAATGTGTGTGCTGGCTTTCTGTCAACCACAAAGTAGGAACAAATGTCAATTTTCATATTGCTAATAATGGCAGAAGTAATGGCTGTCTTCATGGAATAGTTTAGAAAGTCACTGGCCTGAAGACAGAGCGCTCGACCAGGTCCCTTCCGGTTTTAGCATCACCCTTGGACTCCTCTGTCTTTGTTATCAATCAGAGGAAACAAAGGAGGAGAAATAAGAGTGAATTGAAGGAAAGGCTGTGATAGGCCTACTAATCTGCTAGGCGTGGCGATTGTTATTAGAAATGAGGTTGATAACCTAAACGCTGAAATGGCCAGGAAGTCAAGGACCCTCCTGCTATTGAGACAGCAGAGCATTGTGCTGCTCCTCAGCCCCCTCCCTTCCTTCAGACTTCACAGCAGGGACAGGAAGAGCTGCTGCCTTTAACACATGTTCTCAGGTGGCACCAGAAGCTCTCCCCACCCTTGACCCAGGGAGATTGAATTGTGATGTCTGCTCTGGTCCAGGGTACCTCTCCTTGCTCTGGCATTGTTTTCTTACACTAACAAACAGCTGGACACTGGTGACAGTCCTGGAGAGATGTGTCTTGTCTCTCATAGAGCACTTGGCCTATGGGGGTGCACCCTGCACTTTAACGTGGAGCACCAGCAAGGGGAATACTGACATGCCCCTTGCTGGCGCCTGAATTCTAGCTGTTCCTTCTATGCCTTCCTGCTTTGGGCCAATTCACAGTATAATTAGAAACTAAGCACAAGCCCAAGATTACAGATTTTACATAAAAATGGATACTGTCCCTCAAAGATCAGGTGTTTCATGACCACACACTTCTTTGTGTCCTGCTCTATGCAGGGCCCTGGAAGGGACACAGAAATATGAGACATAGTCTCTGTCCTCAGAGATCTTATGGGAGACTTAGGAAGGCAGCATTTAATTTTGTCTTTTGTAGCATTATCATTGAAGAAAAACATAATGGCACAAGCAAATATATGTTAATAAGTAGCATTTATTAAATGTGTACTAGTTGTGTGTTAGGCACTTTACATGCATTATTTCTTTTAGTCCTTACAATTACTGTATAAAGCAGGTAGGCACTGTTACTAGCTCTATTTTATAGATGAGAAATCTGATATCCAAAAAGGTTAAACTTGCCAGTGATGTATGAGAAGGCTTGTTTCCCCACACCCTATTATCAAAGTGTGGAGTGAGACTTCTGGATTTTGAGCAATCTGATAAATTTCAAGAGTGGTATTTTTTCATATGCTTACCAGTCATTTAAATTTCCTTTTCTGTGATCGCTCTTATCTATTTTAAAAATAGGAATATGAGGGTCTTTTATTATTTTTAGGAGCAGTTTTTGTCATAAATTACAAGTGTTTTCCCATTTTGCCATTTGTCTTTTAACTTGCACATGTTGTTTTTTGCCATGCAGAAGGGATTTTTATGTAACCAAATTTATATTTATTTTATGACTTCTGGATCCTTAGTTATAAAGGGCTTCTGGTATATATTTAAAAAATTAATTAAAATAATAAAATCGTGTTAAATTTGGGAGATTAGCCACAAACATCTATTTCTTCACTTTCCAGAAAACCCAATGAAATGATATAAAAACAATTTTTTTAATATAGAAACCTAGAAGGACTAATTTGTTAAAACTTGGGAGAAGAGAAAGTAGCAGATAAGTAATTTTGAAAGATGGAAGGCAGACAGAGGAAAGGTAACCGATTTAGTAAAGTGGAAGAAGCTGCAGCACAGATGCAGAAGGGGCTAAAATGGAAGAGGAGCCTTTTTTCTTTTCTCTCGCAAAGCCCAAGAAAGCTCTGGCCTTAGAAGCACAAATCACCATGGGGTGAGAAGGAGGTAAACTGCAGCCTAAAATTCAGGGGGTTGGCTTAAAGTCCTTATATGGGATAGTAAGATTTCCAGCTCCACAGCTCTACCTCATGCAACCCAGTGACTGTAGAGATAATGCAAGGATCAAAAGAAAAATGCTTACAATAAAGACATAAAGTCCATATATCCATGAAACAAAACAGGATGCTATTTAAAAATTCAAAAGAAGCAAAGAGCTTTTGAGTTTTAAAAAATAAGATAGCAGAAAATTTAAAACATAATAAAAGTCTGGAAAATGGAGTCAAAGAAATCTTATAGAAGATAAAAAGACAAAGAATAAGGAAAAAGGGGAGGAGGAAGGTAATAAAATTAAAACATCAACTCTACATTTCAACTGATAGGAGTTCAAAGAAAAACAGAAAATGGAGGGGAGAAAAACTATCAAAGAAAATAATATAAGAACACTTTTCAGAGCTGAAGAAAAAGAATCCTCAGATTGCAGGGCCACCAAGGGTCCAGCTCTTTGAGTAAAAAAGACCCACATCGAAGCACAGTGTTGTAAAATTCTGAAACTTTAAGAGGTTAAAAAAAATCTTTAAATCTTCCAAAGTGATACAGTAAGTTACACTCAAAGGATTAGTAATCAGAATGGCTATCTTAATGACAGTGCTGACTTATAGAAGCTAATAAACAAATACTTTGAAAATTCTGATAGAAAAATGAATTTCAGCCAAGAGTTCCCTGCCCCAAATTATTATTCAAGGGTGAAGATAAAAAATATTTTTTAAGAATGCAGGAATTCCAGTGGCTTTTGGGGCATGTTTTTTCCTGAAGAACCACTAGAGGATGTGCTCCAGCAAAATGAGGAGAAAACTAAGAAAAAGAAAATAGCCATAGGTCAGCAGTGGAGGGAGATCCCAGGCCTGGAAAACAGCCAGATGATATTTGAGCAAGGGGACAGATGGCCCCAGAAATGATGTCTCTGGGGGAAAAAAATGGAACTACTGTTTTTAGAAACATGGAAAATATTTTTGGGGCATATGATAGAGGTATTCAAATATGTGAAATAAATTCGTGATGGGTTTATTGGACAGCCAGGCAAATAAAAGAAAGATGGAAGGAAGGAAGATTAACTTCAGGGAAAAGAAAGGGTTATATTAAAGAAAAAAAAAAAAAAAGATAGCTTGTCCAAGCATTGCTAATAAATAACAGCCAAAATTCAAAGCCAAGGCTGTCTGATCCCAAGTTGGTGCCTTAGAATCTTAGAAGAAAGCTCTGCTTCAGAGAAACTTTGCAACCTTAGTAAGCCACTCTTCCTCTCTGGGCCTCAGTATCCTCACCTATATAGTGATTGGTCTATACAAAAAGTACAAACCAAGCCAGGCATGGTGGCTCAGACCTGCAATCCCAGTGCTTTGGGAGGCTGAGGTGAGAGGATTGCTCAGGGTTAGGAGTTCAAGACCAACCTGGGCAAAATAAAAAGACCCCTGTCTCCTACCAAAAAAATAAAAAGGGCCGGGTGTGGTGGCTCACGCCTGTAATCCCAGCACTTTGGGAGGCCGTGGCAGGCAGATCACAAGTTCAGGAGATCGAGACCATCCTGGCTAACACGGTGAAACCCCATCTCTACTAAAAACACAAAAAATTAGCCAGGCGTGGTGGCGGGCGCCTGTAGTCCCAGCTACTTGGGAGGCTGAGGCAGGAGAATGGCATGAACCCGGGAGGCGGAGATTGCAGTGAGCCAAGATCGTGCCACTGCACTCCAGCCTGGGTGACAGAGCGAGACTCCATGTAAATAAATAAATAAATAAATAGTAAGAAACTAAAAAGTACAAACAATAAGTGAAAAGAGAAAAATTTGATCATTATAGTGAAAAACTTTGAGACAACAAAAGACCATAAAAAATGATTAAAAGACAAGCTATGGACCAAGACAGTGGTTAGCAAACTATAACCTGAGCCAACCCTGGCCCACCACCTACTTTTGTAAATGAAGTTCTATTGGAACACATCCATGCCCATTTGTTTACATTTTTTCTGTTTTTGTGCTATCGTGGCAGAATTGAGTAGCCTGCAAAGCCAAAAATATTTACTATCTGGCCCTTTACAGAAGCAGCTTGCCAACTGCTGGATTAGGAAAAGATTTTTTCCCACAGATGTAAATAGCAACAAATTAAGACCTAAAATACATACAGAGAGATGACAAATCAATAAGAAAAAGACAAAGAGAATACAGGGTTAAGGTGGAAAGAAAGGCAGCAGATTGTGGTGCTGTTGAAACCCAGGCAGAGCAACTTTGAAGGAGTCAGAAGGTACTTGGACCCAGGTGTGTTCTATACCCCAGCCTTGGCCTCACACTCCTGGCTAGAGGGGCCCAGATGAGAGCATGAAGCTGGCTTGGACACCCCATACCTGCAGCAGGGAATGTGGCGGAAGCTTGTGAGTTGTGTCAGTAGGCAGTAATTATCTGCTCCCTATACCAAAGATAGCAGTGTTTCATTCCCTGCTCAGTGCTTCCGTAAGCCTCTTAGTGTGTTTGTCATTCCTGGTGGCCTTGGAGGACAGTATAATTGTTGCAACCATTACATATAAAGAGATGTCTTTTGAACACCATCTTTGGTGGCTCATCACTTTCTGACTTGCATGGTGGTTTGTCCCTTCCTCACTTGCCTGATTTTCAAGGGGCAGTAGCAGGACAGAAGATTCTTCCTGAGATGGGAGGGGGACCTGAGACCATCAGCTCCAGCTCTTGCTGTCCCAGCCAATTTAATTTAATACCTGGGAGTTGCCACTGATGAGTGGCTGAGTCCTTGGCAGTTGGTCAGGAGGAAGGCAAAATAAGCTTGGGTTTGTGGGCTCATACCTAGGTTCAAATTCCAGCTGGCCCTACCACTTACTAGCCTCAAACACCTTGGCGCCTCAGCATCCACATTCATAAAATAAATAATAGTAACCCAACTTCCAGCTATACTCATCTGGTTAGGTTAACTTTTTTATTATTCTTTACTCCAGGAAAAAGTCATGTGTAGAATGGGCTCCATTGGTGAAACATTTTTGAAATGTCATTGAAAATTGGAGATGGGGCAGGGTTGGGGGTGTGGAGCACAGGAAGGCACACAGGAACAGGTAGGTCCTGCCAGTGGTGGGCAGTGAAGCTCTTCAGCCACGTTATGTCCAGCTTCTCTGGTTCCCTCTGTTCTTAGCTTATGCCGAGTGGCTGTGCTTGCTGCCTGGGGATCCACCTACCTAGGCCTGAGAGATTCCACTCCTGCTCCAAAGATGGCTTCTCAAAGCTCCTCCTCGGCAGAGTGGGGATCTCTTGGCCATTCTTGTACTCGTGCTACAAAGGTATTCCTCTGCCAATCTTTCTCTGAACAGGTCTGTGTCCATGCTGTGCCCAGGTTTGACCAAATACAGCTCTTTTGGCCAGGCATAGGACTGTCCCTCCTGTTGAATCAGTGACACATGAGGGCCACATTCTCAGTAAAAGGAAGGCAAAACCTTCAATCCAGGGGTGGGGAGAGGCAGGCACAGTATTTATTGAGCACTGGGGATGCCATGTGCTTTATGTACATTATGTCTCATTTAACCCACATGCCTACTCCACAGAGCCTATTGTTCTCTTTACAGTGGGTACAAGAATGGAGCAAAGAGAGACTCACTTGGGGAGCAGAAGGTCCAAAATACAGGGACAGAGAGTGTGAGGTAGAGACCCAGCTGGAGAAATACACTTTACTTGGGTCTGTTGCACAGTAGGCTGGGAGATGACAATGGTGAAAAGGAAAGAGAGTCTCATTTTCAAATAAGGGTAGGGAGTCCCTGTTCTCTACTCCTAGTAACAAAGAGGAAGGGGCAGCTGCCCGTGGCCTCTGCAGGAGGATGCAGTCTGGATGGCAAGCAGGCGCTGCAGCCCTCAGGCTCTGGTGGCAGACCAGCCTGGGTTCAGCCTCTTACTCACTGTGTACAGTCTCGTTCCCAGCTTCCTCCTCTCCATAATGGGATTTGTAATAGTGGCTACCCATAGGGTTGTTGTACAAGGTCATGGAAATAATGTATGTGAAGTGTTCAGAACAGAAGCCAGTACACAGGAGAGCCTAGCATCATTATCAGGTGATGTGGGGCTCCCTCCCCTCCGTGATTCTGGTACATAAAGGCTCATTTCTTTGCCATTTTGATGGCTCTATGCCCTCTTCTCTGCCCTTTCTCTTGCTGTTTCTTATTTCGTGTTACCTACCTAGTGAAATCCTTTAGCTAGAGATCCTTCTTTCTCTTTTACCTTCTCTTCATCTGGTTATGGTGTATCTATTCTTCTCTTAGGGCCTTTGTCCATCTCAAATGCCCTGTTCTCCTGGACTAGGAACCCACTTTGGCTTTTTCCAGACCCCTTGGCTCTTGGGGATTTCCCATGGGGTAAGCTGTGGGAGGTACCAGCCCATGGTGGTCAGAACAGATCTTGGTGGGGCCAGTCTGCAGTGTTTATGCTCCTTCTGCCTCCTCCCCAACCAAGAAAGCCAAGATTGGGCATACCTGCTTCAAGTCTGTGGGCTAGGTAGCTTATAGGTGTGGAATGGGAAAGCTAAACTGTCCAGATCCTTAACTGCTTTCAACCTTTAGGTCAACTGAAATACTTAAGGTTACTCCTGGAGTGAACATACCAGCCTTCTTATTCTATATTGGATTCAGGACTAACTTTTGCCATTTGTGTATATTGACAGAAGGAGAGAAAAGCAATCCACAAACTGTCTATCCATATACCTACAATGATAGCATGTGAAAAAATATGTAGAAATGATACAATTGCTTGATATGCACCACAAGTCCCCTAATTTTGCATTATCTGCTTCCTGAAAATTAAAATGCCACTTTCCCAGATGCATTGATGTGGATTACCGTACCAGGAACAAGGATTGCCGGGCATGTGTGGCTGATGGAAGCAGAGGAGGGGCCTTGGAAATATTGCCCTTGGCAAACTGCATGGCCATGTTCCACATGGGGACTGGGCTCCAGGAGTGAGGAGCCACTAGTCCCTGAGCCCTGGCCATGGGCCAGAAGGATACAACCTCCCCCACCCGCCATGGCAATGAGTGGCAATAACATGAGTGTACAGTCTGCCAGAGTCAGACTAAGGATTTTGTGTGAATGTGCAGTTTGAGAGAAAAATTACTTGCCTTGCTGCCTTGAAAAGAGGAGCACCTCAGTGCATGATCTGGGATTGAAATCAATGCATTTCACGTCTCCATTTGGCAAGAGCATCTTACAGGCCTGCAAGAAAGATAGATGAAGACTCCTGAGGGAAAAGTTGAACTCTCAACCCCCAGGCCCGGAGCCCAGTCCCCCTGCAGGAGGCAGCACAGGGTCTGGGTTATCAGCAGTCACAGTTTAGCATAATCCTCAGGGGAGTTCAGTTCATGTCCTAGCACAAGCTCAGAGCCTGGTATAAGCAGGTATCCTGCCCATGTTTCTTGGGCCTAGCAGGAAGACCCTCTTAGCCCTCAGGTGCTCAGCTCTCTCCAGGGCTCTGATGACCTTCCCAAGCAAAGAAGCATGAATTTTTTCCCTTCCCAGGGCCCCTTAAGCTCTGGAACCTGTGGGTTCCCAGCCCTGGTGGCAAAGTTTGGATATCAGCAGACTCGGGTTCTGGTCACCCACTGACTGACTGAGTAAACCATCAGCAAAGGACCTCTCTAAATCTGAAATTCTTCAACTTTGAAAGAGAACTAATAATAGTTTCGACTTCACAGGCTTGTGGTTGAGAGTTGGAAGATAAGGTATGTAAAATAGTTGGCATCAGCCTGCTCAGGAGATGGCTGTGCATTATAGTTTCACCCAAGACCACAGTTGGGCAGGTGATGATTCATCAAAAGACAGTACTTCTAAGATAGACGTGGAGAAAACTCTGCCTCCTTCCTTGCACAGGCCTCTATGCAGGCTGTTCTCTGAAAGCTTTAGGAACAGCAGATCCTCTGAACGAGGAAAGTAGACTGAGTAGCAAGGAAGAAACATGCCCTCTCCCCAAGTCCTGGTAACCAAGGAAACCAAGAGAAATTCAAAGCCTTGATTACTGACAGTGGCAAGGGTGACATTAGCCAGTACCCCCCATAAAATGAGGACTGGGTTACCAGGTGGAAGTTCAAGTGTCTTTCCTTCTCATGCTACTAGTTTCTTTGAGACAAAGGTATCAGCTCCCACTATAGGTTTCAGTGAGAGCATCTACCCCCTTGCTAGGCTTGAACCCGAGCTCCCTCCCGCACACAATCACTCAGGGCCCAGTCAGTCAGGAAAACAGAAACTGAAACTATACTAATTTTTTAAGAGAGGATTTAAATCATGGAGTTGGAGTTGAAAGGCTAAAAGAGCAAAAAGGAGATGCTGAGGACACCCAGGGATTAATAATGGAAATAATGGAAACAAACAGCATTCTCTACCAGTGCTGGGAGCACAAAAGGGCAGTATTACCAAAACCTAGGAGGCTGGAGGAGGGGCCCTAACTTTGGTGAGTGGGTGCTCCATGCAGCCCTCTGAGAAGAGGGTGTTGCATATCTTGTGCCAGGACCTCTGAGGAAGAGGCACGTGTAGCTACTCCCCAGACTCTGGGAAGAGAGCTTGGCTTGATCCGTGTCCCAGAGAATGGGGAGAGCTGTGGAGCTGCAACCTGACTGCCCAGGTACACAGCTGAGAGCTGAAGAAGCTTGTGCAGGGAGTGACCAGAGAAACTGCTGGAGAGTGGGGCTAAAGCTGACCACTGCTGCTGGAGCCATACTACAGGAGCTGAAAGCAGGGAGGAAGCCCCTTCTCTCCTCCTCCCGCCTATCAGTCTGCCAGAGCTGCCACTGGCAGACCCTAACAGGAAACTAGCCGGCAAGGGAGTCTGGGTAACTAACTGGCCAGTGCCCAGCCAGCAGAGTGTGGAGGGTGGACTTGGTGCTAATTGGCAATACATAAAAAGCTGATGCACACATCCTGGGGCTCGCTGTCTCACTTCATCCTCATGATATTTCTCTTGTAAAGCATATTATTTCCAAATTATAATAGACAAAGACAGAGAAGTTAATTGACTTGCCCAAGTCATGCAATCTGTCAGTCCCCAGATAGTCACTGAATGTTTGCTGTGTGACAAGCACCCTTCTAGTTTTGGGGCCACAAAAATGAACAAGGCAGGGTTTATTCTAGCAAGGAGACTTATCATTGAGGGACGGAGGGACAATGGGAGTAGGGAGATAATTCAAACACACAAAAAGATAGGTGAATATATTGATAGTCTCAGGTGCTAAAATTGAACACAGTGTAAATATACTAGGTGTTAGTGAGAGATAGGTTAGAAATGGTCCAGGTCCTAAGGGACTGATGTCAGCACTATATACCAAGAACTCAAGTGAATGACCAGTTGCCATTCTGAGTCACCATCATATCTGTGAACTGGGAATAATGCTCTCACAAGTGGAAAAATTCTTCTTGAAAGCACATTCAGCAGAGCATCTCCCAGAGCTGCTGTCATGACTAAGCTGGATAAAGGAAAGGACTTGAGTTGTTGGTGGCAGCTGCTTAGGAACTCTCCATTGCCCCTTCTTATTAGGAGAGTGGCGTCATGGCCTGGTGGCCCCATCCATGGCTAAGAATAGAGCAGTGCCAACTCCATAAATCAGTGTCAGCATTCTAAAGAGAGGTTGGATTGCTCTAGAACAGCCTCTGAACCACCATCCAGACTCCAAGGAGAAGCAAACACTGTATGGGCGCTGTCCCCCATCCCCCTTCCCTTTCTCATTCTCAGTTGGTCCTTTTGTAAAATGCAGCTGTTTCCCAGATCAGCTCAGGCTGGGAAAGCTGTTGGATCATCAGCTTCTGAGAGGAAGCGTCTTAGCTTTCTTTAAATGTGGACCAACTATCTCATACATTGCTCTGTATTCAGTAGGCACTGCATAAAGAGTGTTTGAATGGCTGATCAGAGCTGTTTCCTTGTGTAATGAAGTTTTGGAGAGAATGTCACCTCTCCATAAAGAAAGGACCTGAGGCTTAAAACCCCAGTGAAAAATTTAGGTTTGGTCAAAGAGTGGACGTACAGAGCTGTGAAGTCCTGTGAAATCCATCACAAAACAGAGGCTCTCCCCAAGGGGCCTGGGACTAGGGCCTGCCCAGCTCCAGGGGGATTCCCTGGGAATTTTTGACTGCAGACCCCTCACTGGCTGAGAGTTTCTTCCCCACCTGGGGGACAAGCTGTGGCTCTGCTCCCCACTGGGCATATGCCCTGCAGACAGAGGGCTCAGGCAGCACAGATAGGAATACTGCCTACTCCCACCACCCTTCAGCAGTTTTTGGCTTCAGATCCAGTGCCTCGGGCCTCTATCCAGGATAGGATATCTGTCAGTCACTAAGTCCTCGCAGGGGGAGCGAGGGCCGGGAGTAGCTGGTAAGAGGAGCTACGTGTGCAGCTGGTACACTGGCACTGAGAAGGGGCATCTTGTTTGCTGAGCATGTGTGTGTGTGTGTTCTCAAAACATGAGAATGAAATATGTCCTATGTGGCAGTCTTACCCGATTTCCCCTGTCTTCACTGGCATGATCTTCATTCTAGGGGTTCTAGGCTTCCCCATTATGCACTGCCAGAGTGAAGGAGCAAAGACGGGAGTCCTGAGGGCTGCCCAGTGGGGCCACATGCTTCAACGAGCTTTCAATGGAAGAAGGGAGAGGTTCAAAGCTCCAGTCTGTAAGACTTGTCCTCCTTTGAGGGATCAGAGTAGAACCTCCTGGGAGTGGAGACATAAGCAGGCAAGCAGGCTCCTAAAACTGCCTCTGGAAGGGCTAAGGGAAGACTTGTGGTTTGCACATGCTTCCATCTGGTTCCTAGGATGGGGGGACAACATTAGGGGCCAAAGCCCTGTAGGAGTTAGTAGCATGTGTCTCCCAGGGATACCCACAAGACTGCAAATGCCCCTCAGGGACCTAGTGCAGGTGAGGCCACAGGTTGAAGTTGGTCTGTCAAAAGAAGATGGCCACCAGTCTAGGCGGGGACCCTTATAAGAGTGAATAAGATGATGTAAGATGATGCCAGTCTTCATGGGATGGCACTGATGAGTCAGACAAGTCATTCTTGATTCAGGTTCAGATTAATGAGGTGCAGAGTTTGCAGCTCATATTTGTTTCTCCTTACATCATGAACTGGTGTGTATGTTCATGATGGGCCATGTTGTGTTTTATCTGCCCACTCCTCTGCTTCCCTGGGCCATCCCCTCCATATCTGTCATTAGCTTCAGTCACAGTCTTCTACCTGGCCTGTCTTCGGTTGCTCCTCCCACCCACCCAAGTGGGGTTCTGATTCCTACTGGTCTGATTATCTACTTCACCTGCACTGAAGAAGAACTAGGTGGGGAGGGAGACTGCTCTGGCTAGGACAGTAGAGTTTGAGGGGTCTCTGAAACACTGACGTACCCATGCTTAGTGTGGGAATATTCAGGCTGGGACTAGAAAGAAAAGCAGCATTGGTTTATAAATGTGAAGGGAGGGGAGCTTCTCTCAAATATTATTTCTTTGCAACTCCACAGGAAGAGGAAGTAGGAACTTTGTACAGAAGACAACTAAGGCTTTGAAAGATCGAGTAATTTCCTCAGGGTCTGAAACTAGCACACGGCGGGTGTGGGCACTTGCATCCATTGTCTTATTGGCTTCTATGCTGGCTTCAGCTGCATGAGGGTGAATACTGAAGCAGAAGGGAGAACAGCTGGCAGAGGCCTAGCGCAAAGGGCAGGGCTGTGGACAGGGCCTCCGTTAGGGGAGGGAGAGAGGAGGAAGTGGTGAAGCAGACCTTGTGTTCTAGTTTGAGGGCTGCCATACAAACGACCATAGACTTGGTGGCTTAAAACAAATTGCTTCTCTTTCACAGTTCTGGAGGCCAGAAGTCTGAAATAAAGTTGTCTACTGCCTTGGTTCCTTCTGGAGGCTTGGAGGAGGATCCATTCCAGGCCTGTCTTAGCTTCTGGTTGCTGTCAGCAATCCTTGGCATTCCTTGGCTTGTAGCTACATAACTCCAGTGTCTCCTCCATCTTCCCCATGGCCTTTCTCTGTGTACTGCATTTTTCCCTGTCTCTTGTAACGACATTCATCACTGGTCTAGAGCCCACTCTAATGCAGGATGATCTCATTTTGAGATCCTCACCTTGGTTACATCTGCAAAGAACCTTATTCCAAATAAGGCCACCTTCTAAAGTTCTGGGTGGACGTGTCTTTTGAGGGTCATAATTCAGTCCACTACACTGAGGGAGCACAAAACAAGGAGAAGGTGACAAATGTGGCCCCTAGTGAAATGCAGGAGGATAGCAACTCTTGCACAGCAGTGCCATCTCTTCCCTGAGTAGCAATCCAGGGGCACATCTCATTCTCTGGATGGCACTGAGAAGGAAGGATACTCATCTGTCTTGGGTTTGAACCTTCCTGAAGACAGAGGAACAGGAGCATCTGTGGAGTCTTTCAGGCCCCAGCTTGGTCTGTCAAAAGTAGATATGTCCAATCCACCTACTGCCCATGCCCACCAGTCTGGGGGGAGGGGCTTATAAGAGTGAATAAGATGCCAGTTAATAAGATGATGGGATGTCACTGATGGGTCGGGCAAGTCATTCTTGATTAATGCCAGAAGAAAGTGCAGATGCTGCATGGTGGTGGGAGGGGCCTGCCTGTTAGCAGTGTTCTGAGAGCCAGTAGACCACGTCCCCTGAGAAAAGAACAGCTCTAGCCTCTAGGGTTTTTCTGGATGAAGGCCACTGGGACATCTGTGCATTCCTACTCCTCCTAACTAGTGCTGGACCCAGAGGTCACAAGTGGCCAACGGGGTAACTGGTAACCTCAGCATCATCCAGGGAGGCAGGATTTTCCAATAAACCAAACAGCTGGGCTCATGTGTTGCTAGCCCTCTTTTTTACCTTAATCAATCAAAGTCTGGGTTTCACCCTAAGTCACTGGTCCATCCTGACAAGTTAAAAGACCACACAGCCTAATGCATCTAGAGAGGCATTCCCTCTTTAAATCCTCTGGGAATCTCGGTTTCTTGGCCTCTTGCCTTCCCTTGGCCAGATATTCTACTTCCTAGTGCTGCCCCTGTATTCTTTAGAGAAGTTGCCAATGGACAAAGACACTAGTGGAGGTCATCAACATATACTGAGAGAAACAGTCCTTTGTCTTAAAACCCAAGGCATTTTCCCTAGAAGAATGGCTTCAGACATGGTGTGGGCAGGGACTCAGGTTGCCCGGGTTTGGCTCACAGCTCCACAGCTTTGTCCTCTTGGGTAGTCACTTACTCTTTCTACACTTGGTTTCATTATTTGAAAAATGAGGATAATAATGTACCCACCTGCTGGGGTTTCCTTAAGGATGGCACAGGTCCAACATTTAACACAGTGCCTGGCACATTAGAGCTCTCCGTCAGCGTCAGCTCCTCTCACCAGGACTGCCACCACAAAGACACTGTTCTTCCCTGGCTGGCATTTCTGCCTTTGTGTCTTGAGGTGGGCTGTTCCCTGTTTGGAATACCCTCATCCAAATTCTTCACCTTTTGTACCTAATTCTAGCTCATCCTTCTAGAATCATCTCAAGCCCCCACAAAGAGTAATACATAATACATTTACTGAGCAACTATTAAAATCAAGCGCTCTCCTTCAGGGCTTACTTACATTATCCACCTTAATCCTCATAACAGTTCTGTGAAAGCAGTTGTATTCTGTGCTGAAACTGAGGTTTGAGGAACACGATCCAAGTCCCCCTGACTTCCAAAGCATGTGCACATGCCATCACCCCATGCTGACTCCACAGGCTCCTGCCCTCACCCTCCCACCCCAGGCCTAGTTTAGCACTTCGTGCTTACACTGTGAGTTTACTGCTCTATCTCCCGAGCCTGGCATCCCCTGGAGGACAGTGCTGTGCTTTGTTCCCTCCAGCCTCAGGCCGGGGTGCCACACAGCCTTAGCCGAACAGGCCTAGGTCACTCTGGGGCCCCCTCCCCTCCTCGAGGCTCAGGGCCTCCCATGTTCTGGGCTGTCATGTATTCATCATGATACTGAGGAGAAAATGTAGCATTTGATTCCATAGTAACAGAAGTGATCTTTCTGAGGGGGCTGAGAAGTGGCCTTTTCCAAAAGTAAAACCCAACCAACTGCCTCATCCTATCTGCCCATCTGCAGTTTGTTTTTCTGTGTTTTAAGTTTCTTAAATGGCCCAGTTTGTTAATCTTCATGTTTTATGCTCTGCCATAAAACCAGGCAGGGTGACTGGTGGAGGCTGGTGGGTGAGGAAACCACGAGGAAAGCTACGTCAAGTGAGCCTGTGGGGATATTATGGCCCTTCTGACGCTCGGCCACTCAAGGTGCCTGAGTCAGCACCAGCATGGACCCCAGCTCTGGGAGAAGAGGCCTGGCTCCTACTAGCAAGGAGCTATACAGTGTGTGCGCCCTGCTGAGTGCTCTCAGACAGTGGTTGCTCAATAAATGTTTGCTTGGCTTTGTGTCCCCCCACTCTAGACAGCTTTTTGTCAGATCTAAGAAAGAAAGAGTCGAAGGTGGTTGCAGGGCCTGCGCGTTTCCTCTTAGTCATCCTTCAGGGACCAGAGGCTGAGTGAGAGACTCACCAGGGTCATCCCCCCACTCCAATCCTAGGCAGCAACTAGGAGGGCTGAGTCTGGCTGGAAGTGTGAGTACAGGCAGAGAGGGGCACAGGAGGCTGGTGTGTGTGGCCATGCTCATGTGTGAGCACAAGTCCATGCACAGGGGACAGCAGACTAACAGTGACCTCACCATCCATCCATCCATCCAGGGGTTCTGAGAGCCTGGTCAGCAGACCTGCGTCAGGCTGCCCATGCCAGAATCACCTGGGAGTTTGCTGCAAATGCCAGTTTCTAGCCCTGCCACAGGAAATTCTCACTCACTAGAGAACCTCTTCAGTGGGTTCTGAAGTGTAGCCAGATTTCAGAACCATTGATCTGATACAACCAAGGAAGGATATAACTTTCCCAAGGTCACACAGTGACTAGTCAGTGGCAGAGCTAGGACCACTCCAAGCCAGTGCTCTTTCTACTGCTGAGCATTTCAGACTGGGGACGTGTGTCTGAATCCAAGAGGAAATCATCTAAATCCTTTTTGATATATCCATAGATTTCGATGACTCATACCTCAGCCCCTGCTCATTTATGCAAACCACTGAGGATTGAAATTACGTATGTATTTTTATTCCACAATCTGAGTTCTTTTAAGTAAATGTCCTCCCACTTGGGTGCCCTCCCCACATCCTCTTGCTGTCAGGACTCCAGCAAGTCCATTCCCCTCCTAGGCCTGCCTTTCCCCCATGCGTGCTGCTGAGACCCCAAGGGGACGACTCCTCAAGCTCTAGCCAGGACCAGGCCAAGGAGAGAAAAGGTTAGGCTTGAGAGGAGCTGGGCCTTCTTTTAATGTAACCCAGAAGAGGTGGTCGGCTATCCTGACTCACGTCAGATTCCAGGGGTATTGGTTTTTCAAACCAAGTTGAAAATAATTACTCAGAAATCCCTGTAGCTTAAGGATCTGAGTGTCAATTCCATTCAGCTCAACAACCATTTAAGTCTTCCCAGGCTCAGGGCTGTTGGCTTGGTGCGACCTCAGAGGGATGCCAAGTTGGATGAGTAAGGCACAGCAGCATCCCTGCCCTCCAGGCGTCCTCTGTCTCTAGGTTGCAATAACTCATGAGCTGCTCAGCATTCTGAGCAACATGTCAGGCTAGAAAAATATATGCCCCTGTGGGCTGGCAGGACTCTGGCTGGATCCAGGAAGGATCTGGACTTATCCCATTACCAGTGCCTTGAACCCATGCCAGGAACAGAGTAGTTTTCTATCACCAGGGCTGGGCCTTTTCCAGTGGAACAACCCCTCCAGACAGACCCCAGCACCTCTCTGTTGGTGTGGTCCCTAAGGATCTGTGATGTGAAGAAAGAAGGCAAGAGCCAATGAGCAGTTGTCCTCATTGCAAAAATGTTCATCTCAGGGGTACTTTTAAATGTCAGCTCTCTGAGCTCATGTAAGAGTTCAAAAAATAAAATCAGCCAGGAAGAGATGATGAAATCAGTATGAGGTCAGCCTGCAATGAGGATCACTGAAAATGGAAGTCCTTTAGGGTTTTATTTTCACACCATCCTTCAGGAGCCTATGTGTGGCGCATACAGAAGTTACCTGTGATCTCTTTTTCTCTCTCCCCATTAAACCACGAACATTAGAAGCAGATTTTTGGAGGGAGGGCAATATATATCACTTCTTTTGGCTTCACAAACAGGGGGATGGCTATAGCCACAAAGTTTGGATTGATCCTGGCCTGTCCATCAGGGGGTAATGCATCTGCAGTGGAGTCCTCAAATCTCAAATTCCAGGGGGTCAGTGAGTGAGTTAGAGACAGGAGGTCCCCTTCAGTTGGAACAGGAAACAACTGCCCATCTGTTAGGGCTATACACAAATACAGAGAGCATCCTATACCCTACACATTGATATAATTTTAGTGTTTTCCAGAGGGGGTTCTTTCATTCAAAAGAGTGGATCTGGGGGAACTGGCTTAAGAAATGCTGCATATAATGTCTTCCTCTTAGACATTCATAAGGCACATTAGCATGTTAACGCTCTGAGAAGTCCTGCAGTAAAGCAACCCATTTAACATTGCAGTGTGACTCAAACTTACCTAACCTTGGAACTTTTCCCCCTCATAGTACCTATTAGAGCATCATGGAATACTTTGGACACACTTGTTCCCCAGACCTCCATCCATCACCTGTCCAGTACAGGGAGCATCCTGGGTTAGGGAGTTGGGAGTCATGCCCATCACTCCCAGGATACACTCTTGCCATGGGGAGCTGTGGAGCATCTCCAAGCAGATGGAGAGCTGCTGTGGCTGGTGCTGGTGGCACAGACCTCATTGTCATGAGTCATACAACCACTCCTGCCCACTTAGATCTAAAATACTTGGCAAAATGCATGGTCATGGCTGCCTCTGAGACAGACTCCATGACTAACTTCTCCAGAAAAGTAGTCAAAGTTAGTAAGCAGAGCCCTTGACTCCAGATCAGCAAAGCTGTCAGACCACATCAGCTCTGTAAAAACTCCTTTTGCCTTGTCCCCTTGGGGTTGCTGGTTTTACCCCTCTGATTCTCAAAGGAAGAACCAGGCATTTCTGCAGGGTAGGAAGCTCTTCCCTGGCTCACCTGTCCATTGGTTGAGACAGTGATGTTCGGGGGGCTGCCTAGCACACAGGATGATGGAGGGCAGCCTAAGATGACACTTTGGAAAAAAAGCCTGCACAGATCCAGAGACCCGTGGTTCCACCAACAGGCCCTGTCTTTGAGTGTCTGAACTGCCCACATCGACCACTCTGTCAGAACACCTGAATATGCTGGCTGGTTCAGTCCAGGATTCTGACCCATGGGGCCTCTGGGTGACAAGCACAATGTAGCCACACCCTCAAAGAGGAACTCCCACTTCCCTTCCCAAATGTCCACCATGAATTATGTTAAGCCTTTGCTGTATAGCCTCTTGAGATACATTTTGCGTTGACTCCTCAATATCTGAAGAACTTCGTTTTCATAAGTCTTAGAACATCTCAAGTCTCAGAGGCTGCCCCTGACCTTTGATGTTGAGAGAGATGTGTGTCCAGGCCAAACTCTGCTTTTTATAACACTGACTATGACCTCTGTGATTTCATCTTTCCAGGAAGAAGATATTCTCCCACGGATTCATTAGCCAATATTTATGTGTTCTGCATTCCACAAATATTTATTGAGGGCCTGCTAGGTACCAGGCACTTCCAACAGCTGGAAATTGGGAACAAAATGGAAAATCATTGCTCTTTTATGGCAAATAATAAGCAAAAATTTAAAAAGTAAAAAATACAGTGTGACCTCCAAAGTACTGTTCTAAACCCACAGGGACCTTTTAGGGGGATAAGATACATTTGTGTTCAGGAATTGTTGCTTACAAGGAACAGACCTGCCCAAACTTGCTTAAGTGGAAAAGGGGGATAGTGTTAGGAATCAGATATCCTGCAGATATAAAGGGCAGGAAAAGAGCAATGAGCTCTAAAAGCCATCATCTCTCTTGGGTACGTTCACATTCTCACCTATTTTTCTCCTTCCTCTTTTCTGCATTCCTTCCCTCCATTCCACCTTCCTTCCTATTCCCTTATTCTCTCCTCTCCTCTCTAAGAAGGCATGTGAGTAGGCAGAAGAAAGTTGGCCTCTCTACTACAAATAGATACAAGATAGAGAGTAATTAGGACAGAAGAGCAGTCTGACCATAGAAAGGGCCATTGGAGTTGGGAGGTAGGAGGATAGCTTAGAGCACATAGGAATCAGGGAAGACTTTCTGGAAGAGGTGCATTTGCACTGGGTCTTGGTGTGAAGAGGATTTGAATGCTCAATGGAGAGCAGAGGCCATTCCCAGAACAGAGCACAGCACAGCACGTACAGAGGCATCCAACTCAGCAGAGTGAAAAGCGTCCCAATCACTCTACTTATCACTTCCCCATCTCCCCATGAGGCCTTTAGTTGGGTTTCTCTGGCCCTCTTCAGGGTGGACAGGATTCTCCTGAGTCCCATTTCTTGGATCTGCAAGCCAAACTATAGAGGCAGTTGGGGTACAGCTAAGGAGGGGACCAGAGGAGACAGGGATGGGAGAAATGCTGCCCAGTGGAGGTCAGAAAGCCACATATCAGAACCCAGGTAATAGCTGGAAGATTTAGCAACCCATCCACCTATGGGTGACCTCAGTGTAAAGTCATCCAGTGACAGAAACTTTGACCAAGAAGTTAGAGCATAGACGTGGGCCTCTAGTCTGCCAGCGATTTGCTGATGGATTCCTAGCATCAAGCAATTGACCGTTTATTTGGATTCTCTGTGTTGGGCACTATAAAACAATCATCTTATTGGTCATACCTGAGAACCTACTGGTGATAGCATGCGGCAGGGCCTCTTGGAGGAGGTAGGGTGAGTTGCGTGTCATCTTCATCTGGGGGCCTTGAAAGGACGAGGACAACAGGAGCCATTTAAGCATCTCCAGTGGGCCAGTGATTTAATATAAGTCATCTTGTGTCAGCTTTATACCAAGTCTGAAAAGTAGATAGAGATTTTCCTCACTTTCTAAGGAGGAAGCTGAGACTCAGAAGTTAAGATACCTGTGTGAGGTTACATGGTTAAGTAATGGGGCTGGGACTTAAACTTAGTTCTTTCTGACTCCAAACCCCTGCTCCTGGCATGCCACCATGTGTGCCTCCCCAGGACCGGCAGTCCTGTGGCAAGTCCCTGGGACAGGTTCTGCGTGGGTCTAAGTTGCCTGCCCAGGGCACCAAGTTCTCCAGATTGAGATGATGAAAAAGCTGCTGTTCTCCCTTACTGCAGGCCTCTCCTCTACTTCTACACAATCTCAATACTTCTAGTCCTCAAATCGGAAATTTACACTAAAAAGACAACCTATTGCAGGTTGCCTCTCACAAATTCAAACATGATATGGGTCAAAACATGTCCCAGAGTCTAACTGCCACATGCAATATAAGCTAGAAATTTTGGGGCTTTCCCATAGTCAGATGCTGACCCAGGGGAAGGCCCTGTAAGCTGTGGCTTATGCTGCACTCAGGGCCAAATTCATGAGTCTGTTTTGCTGAAGGTCCATCCTCTGCATGAAGTATTGTCACCATTAGTCATTTCCTGCTGGCCACCTAATGGATCTGGGGTTTGATACCTTGGGTACAAGTCCCTTACCTGTTATGTGATATTTAGCCACTCTGAGCTGTGGTTTCCTTATCTCTGAAATGGGGATAATAACAGGTGTTCCAGTGACCTTACAGTGCTGTCAAAAGGAATACATGAAGTAGCATTAAAGTGCCTTGTGACCTGCAAAGCACTGTCCAAGTGATGGGTATTATTGTTAGGACAAGTTTATGTTTAACTTAAAAGATGTTAGTCTACTGTAAGCTCCCCAAGGACAAGGACTTCCGTGTGAGAATGGCTTTTACTTTTCACAGCCAACCACATTCACTTAGGGTCCAGATCTGTGGGTGGCACTGGAAACCTTAGCTGTAGCCTTGCCTGGGGACTTTCTTGCCCTGAAGTGTGGTTTAGACCAGAGATGCTCAAACTTTTGTGCAGAGATACTAATGGAGTAGGTCTGAAGTGGGGCCAGAAAAGTGATATTTGAAAGGCTCATCAGATGATGCTGAATTGCAGACAAGGATGGATTTAAGGGGGACCAGGCTCAGAGGCTAGGACAGTCTCCTGGGAAGATGCTCTTTGGATTCTTCAGCCTCCTGGCATGTGGAGAGGGAAAAAAATGGGATTTGTTCCTCTGGAAGGGAATGACAGAGGGAGTCGATTCCCTGCTGTTGGAAAGCTGGGAGCCAGTGTCAAGAAAAGGAGGGTGATGTCAGTCATAGAGAAAAGCCTCATGAGGCCTTGTAGGCTGTGAGCCCCAGCCTCTTGGTGGCAGGTGGACTGGAAGCAGAGGGCCAAGATAGGCAGAGGGGCTGAGCTGGGCTGCTGTAGCCCGCATGTGGCTAACACGGCATGTCATTCTCTCTCTCTCTCTCCAGATTGTGTTCCGGAAGATCAGCGACGTGAAACGTGAAGAGGAAGAGCGCATGAAACGAAAGAATGAGGCCCCCCTGATCTTGCCCCCGGATCACCCTGTCCGGCGCCTCTTCCAGAGATTCCGACAGCAGAAAGAGGCCAGGCTGGCGGCTGAGAGAGGGGGCCGGGACCTGGATGACCTAGATGTGGAGAAGGGCAATGTCCTCACAGAGCACGCCTCCGCCAATCACAGCCTTGTGAAGGCCAGTGTGGTCACCGTGCGTGAGAGTCCTGCCACGCCCGTATCCTTCCAGGCAGCCTCCACCTCCGGGGTGCCAGACCACGCAAAACTACAGGCGCCAGGGTCTGAGTGCCTGGGCCCCAAGGGGGGCGGGGGCGATTGTGCCAAGCGCAAAGGCTGGGCCCGCTTCAAAGATGCTTGTGGGAAGAGTGAGGACTGGAACAAGGTGTCCAAGGCTGAGTCGATGGAGACACTTCCCGAGAGGACAAAAGCGTCAGGCGAGGCCACACTGAAGAAGACAGACTCGTGTGACAGTGGCATCACCAAGAGCGACCTGCGCCTGGACAACGTGGGTGAGGCTAGGAGTCCCCAGGATCGGAGTCCCATCCTGGCAGAGGTCAAGCATTCGTTCTACCCCATCCCTGAGCAGACGCTGCAGGCCACAGTCCTGGAGGTGAGGCACGAGCTGAAGGAGGACATCAAGGCCTTAAACGCCAAAATGACCAATATTGAGAAACAGCTCTCTGAGATACTCAGGATATTAACTTCCAGAAGATCCTCTCAGTCTCCTCAGGAGCTGTTTGAAATATCGAGGCCACAGTCCCCAGAATCGGAGAGAGACATTTTTGGAGCCAGCTGAGAGGTCTATTTAAAAAAAAGTCAGAGACAGACACCTACAACCCTGCCGTCACCACCACCCCTACCACATATGTCCACATGATCAACAATTTTCAAGTCGGCTTTTCCTAACAGAAAAAGTGGGGCCAGTGGCTTAGACGCACTCTTTCTCTATCTGGAAAAAGATATGGGAAGGGTAGCGTGCCCCTACCCTGCAAGGTGGCAGCTGCATCTGACCGTCTTTGCACAATTTTGGAAGAAGGGACATGCTGTCTAAAGGGTATTTTCCTTCATTTTTAATTTTTTACTACCATGATATTTGTAAAAGATTAAAACTACCAGAACAGAGCAGCAGCCATCTGGGGACTGGTGGGAAAGTGCCGAGAACCTCTCATGTATATACCACGCTGGGCTCCTTTGCCAAGACCCCCCCCCCCCACGGACTGTGGTGGGCCAAGGACTTCCCGGCATCCCCGTCCTTGTACAGCCCGTGTCTGACGTCACCATGTTTTCCTGTAGTTGTCATTTGTAACTAGCTCGGGACAAGCGGAGCTTGAGGGACAGGAGGGTAGAGCCCAGAAACTTTCTGTCTTATGGTTAAGGCCAGAAAAGCAGCTGCAGGTGTGGTGCATGCCTCCCATAGACACTTGGAGCTGGGAATCCTCAGGTCTCCTTTCCCAAAGGAGGTGAAACAAGGGTAAGAGCTGGAGAGGGGCCCTTAGGATCCAGGGGTTCTCTGCAGTGCGGCCCATAGCCTGCTTCTCTGGGACAGTTGACAGGGAGGGCTCTGGAGAGCCCAGCTGAGCCTCTAGCCCTGCTCCATGCCACTGGCCTCACACACAGGCTCACTTGCTTCTGTTCCTTCTTGGCCTCTTCCGAAGTGTCCCCGTGGCATTCCTCAGGGTGCGGAGCATCGGCAGGAAGGGTCATGAGCCCAGAGTTGCTTTATTAACAAAGCAGACACACAGACACACACAACCTCAGAACTGTAGCAAGTGCTATGTTTATACTTTGATTCTTATTGGGATTGCCCTGCAGACCTTTGTATTTTGTTCACTGCACGGGGTCATTATAGGCACTTGGGAGCCATGCTGGGCCTTATTTTAAAGCCAGTCTCTCTATTTCCTACGAAAGTCAGTAGGATTTCAAGAGAAAATGGAAAAAGATTGCAGGATCATGATTGTACTCTCTTCAGGAGCTGGAAAGAGAATGAAGCAGTGAGTTTCCAGCTATCTCTGTAAGGTGATGGAGAGAAGTGGCCTTGGAGCTGTGGCTCCCAGTGATGGTCACAGAGCTGCGTATGGGCCATCTGAGCCCCTATGCCACGATGCTCGGGGACACTTCACTGCCTCGTGGTCACCTAAGTCAGGTTATTCATGTGCTTGGGCTTCTCTCAATGGCATCTGAGAAAGGAAAGGAGAGAAGTCTCTTCCAGGCACAGTGGAGCTGGCCGGGGCATATGCCCTAGAGAGAGGTGTCAGGACCCCAAATACTGACAAGCAAGGTTAGAAGTTCAGCTCTGAAAAGTCAACTTGGAGGGAATGGAATTAGGAGTACAGGTGACAGCATGGACTTATCCAGGGAGCTTACCTTTGCCTGTGTTAGACAGTGACCCCATCCCTGGTACCTCTGCCCTACCAAAGATACTCAGTGTTTCTGAGAGCCTCTGGTCTGAGCCTGCCCACCACCCCACCCCACCCCACCTCCTTAGTCCTGCCCAGTGCTCACGGTGAGTCCCAGGGCTGGGCCCTCGGTTGTCTGTGCAAGGCAGGGCTGACCTCTCATGGTTCGCAGGGTTGGCACAGATGGCCCTGGGAAGACAGGGCCTGCGAGCTCAAGGGAGAGTCCTACTCCATGAGCCCTAACCTCATATGTAGCTTCTCACATCAGGCTTACAGGGGCTGCCCCTGGCTTCTCCAGGTTGCGACATAATTAGATTTAGCCTCAGATGGCGGCATACAAGAGGAAGTCTAATTTCCTAAGGCCGAGTCACAACTATTTGTGACTTTGGATAAAGCTGTGAGGCCTTCAGCCTCTTTCACTTGATAAGCTGCCAACCAGTCCTTGGGTAAGAGGCTGTAAAATATCTGGAATCCCATCTGTTGGCTGCCCCCTAACATTCTAGTCTGCCATTTCTCAAACATCCTCCTCAACCTGCTTCTGAAGTTTAGGACCCACCACTTTTAAGGCAGGGCAAGCCTCTAATCACACCCAAAACCCAGCCTCAGAAGAACCTGCCACTGGAGACACTTTTTTGCCTCCCAGCCTTCCAGGGACTTGATTACAGGCTTCTTGTCTGGCACCCCACAGTCAATGTCAAGAGGCCCTGCCACTTCCCTCCAGCTCTGCCTGAGAGAGACAGATGTCCATCTATCTCTCAGACCTCTGGGTATGAGGGGCAAAGATGGTGTAAGGCTTTGAAGTCCAGACATGTTCTGGGGGGGAAATGTAGCTTTAGGAATGCACTCCTGAATCAGTGCAAACTGGGCTCATGACCGGAAGCCAGCTCCTGCAGCAGGAATCTGTTCATCTTGGGGTCACAGGTGCACGTGTGGGTGCATGGGCTTTATTCTCCTGTAATCCTCCCTAGGATTTGAGGGATTTTTTGCTGTAATTGTTTTCTCTGAAAAAACATTATATAAATGAGCCAAACCTTTCTCCCTTCCTTTTCGCACCATGAACTTGACCGCAGGCTGCTTTGTGCTGACTGCCTTCCCATGCCAGGATGCCACTCTGGGTTCCAGAGCCAGGACCATGTGCCTCAGACACCACTGACCTGAGCCTTCCAGTATAAACCATTATCTGGTGGCTGGAGAGAGAGTAGGGAAACAAAAAGTTACTAGGTATGGGACAGAACATTTAGACTTCAGAAAAAGTATGCCAAGCGAGAACAGATTTGCCCAGGATGTATGTTTTTCCTCTTTGAGGAGTCGGTGCATGATATGTGGCACCATTGTCTAGTAAGTACTGGTTATTTGATTTCTACTAAATTCTTTACTTTAAATGTCATTCATATTGAAGCTCCATTTCCCAGAGAATATCCTGACAGACAGGCTGCTTTGAAGTGGGGAGGTCCTGTCCCTGTCACTTGGCTGCTGGTTGAACATGCTCCTCCCGGCTGGTGGAGGAGTGGGTTTAGGGTTAACTCTAAGAACTAAGATGGTCAATGAGGTGGTGTTTGTTCTTGGTGGAGGGGGGGCACTGACTCCAGCAATGGGCACCATCCCATATACTTACAAAGGGCTCCTCCACTGGACATGACAAGATAGCCAAAGGACAGAAACAGAGACGACCATTTGGTTGAGAAACCAAATTGTCTAGTGTACAATTAATGCAACTCATCGCATTAATTAATGCAACTCATCGCATTAATTAATGCAATGCTACATTATGCTAATAAGGTTACAACATTAATGCTACAGGATAGCCCAAGTATTTAAAAAGCTGAGCCCATTTAGCAGCCTTCCAGCAAACTTTTGGAAATGCATTTCTTACTTGATTTCTTCTTGTTACCAATCCCTGGAGCCTGTTTTACCCACAACCTCTTTGATCCAGTATGCTGCTGTTGGCCAAACATCAGCCCCTTTCCCGGAATCCTCCTCTTTCAAAAGTGGGGAGGGCTGGGCAGGGGTAAAAATGTACCATACCACCCCATCCCATTCAGCAAGCTTCCTCTCTAAATCCTTAAATGGAAGGTAGAAGTATTATGCCAACTGTCAAGCTCTTTGTCCAGGCCCTTGTGGGGACTAAATGAACTCTTTCTTTAGGAATACTAGGTATAGGAAGACTAGGTATAGGAAGATTCTCATTTCCCCTTGTTGCACTGACCACTATGTCTCACATGCATACTCTGGGAAATTGTAGGAGCCCTGGTGGAGATAGATACACGTTGCTGATGTGCATTTGATTAATAGATTGTACTATGTCTTGCAATAAAGACGTTTAGCCTTAAGACCCTTGAATGGAACTCCAGCTGTGATAAAGCTGCCAATGCCCCTTCCTCTCTCCTCCCTTATTACCTAGTGTTGCTTAAAGAGGAGGCCATTGAGGGCACACTTGATGCCCCAGACAGCCTCCCTCTGTTGCTAAATCATTGTTATTGCTCTGTATACTGCCTTCTCACTCGCTTCAATTAAAATTACCTTCACCAGCTCCTGTGCCCTCCACCCGGAGGAGACTTCTTCATGATCCTCTCAGCACTGACTGCAAACATCAGAGAGAGAAAAAACCATTTTCTCACCAAAGGTGTTCATGTTGAGAAGTTTTAATTTCTACCCCCTACAGCTCAAAAGAATCAATGTGAATTTATCTGCAGCTTAAATTCAAGTGAAACTTCATTCTCATGCGAGCATATCAGACTTATTCTGGAACCTCTAGAACTGGACTTGAATTCCCTGCAGGTGCCAGACTGGTGGGTGCCCTCCCTGCCTGCCATTAAACTTTTCTTACAGCCACTGTCCCTTTATCTGTGACTTCTGAGTCATCCGACGGATCCATTAGTTGTTCAATGAGAAGTTCACAGATCTTGTATCAGGATATAAACTGATCTTATGTTGAAGGATGCACCCTCCCCTAATGAATGTATTCTCTTAATATTCCGATGCTGTATTTGTGCATCAGTTGGAGACTGTCCACATCCGACATTTCGCCGACACCTCAAGGACACTTCTACTCATGAGCAGTTCATCATTCTGGGGCTTCTCCTTATATTAATACTCTTTCCATTGAGTCCTGCCAAATCCTTTATTGGGTTTTTCTTTTTCCTTTGCATCTGTCACTTTGTCCAAATGAGCATGAATAAACAAAAGTGTAAATGAGCTGATACTATTTTTGTGGTCAGCTGAGGATGCTGCCAAGAACACCACTGTATATCTGTGGCTTGGGAATGTTAAGAGGAACGTGCAGGCCCCTCCATTGATGATATTCCCTTCTCAACATTTTTAAACAAGCACAAATGATATTTGTAAAAAAAAAAGTTTTATTTATTACTGTAATAAACTATTTTATACATGATACTTGCTTTTGCCTTTCATTAATTTTAGGTCACTGAATTGGCTGTTCTGACCTAAGATGACAGAACAAGGATGGTATTTTCAAGAGTTTGGAAAGCTCTTATGTGGACAGCAATTATAGTTTTTTTAGAACTTAAAGTCCAAGATTCACCAAGATTGTGTGTCAAAGTACCAAATAGTGAGAGAATGGACATGAAGGTATGCGGCTGTACAATCTTAAAGTACAGCTGCAGCTGCTGTACGAGGGCACAGATGTTGACTTAAATGCCTGGCATCACGGAAAACTGTATGACACATGGATCTGAGATACCCAAAACTGATACCCCCCCACCCCACTTAGATGATGTATACTTTTTTATTTTGAAAAATAATTTGGATCGAAATTTGTATAAAATATATTAATGCTTCCCTCCTGCCTTTTAAAACATAGTATGAAGAATATAACAATATTTTTTGAATGACTCAGTGTCTACAATATGAGCTCTGATCTGTGCTTTACACTTCATTGATTGATAGTCTCAGAAGCTATTAAGGTAGCTTGCCTCTAATCGAAATAGTCCCATACACCAGCATGGTTTCAGCTTTGCTATTTTAATAGGTATTGCTTCCTGCTCATGGCAAGGCTCCACAATACTGCCAACCTGAGTTCTTATTTACCATCCAGTGGACCACATTACAAACATGGCACTTCTCTTATTATAGACAGTATAACTTAATTAGGGGATGAGGAATCTGACCTACAAGCCTCTACTTGATCTTATAGGATCACAGTTTTAATGTTTTTTAATGTTTTTGTTTTTAATGTTTTTTGTTTAATGTTTTTTGTTGTTTTTGTTTTTTGTTTTTTAATGTTTTAATGTTTTTTAATGTTTCCTTACCCATGATTTAATCAAATTGCACAAAAGCATTATAAAAATAATATAAGGGTGATATTGTTTAAAATTCCAAATTACTGATGTTTGTTTCAAAATTATCACTAACAACGTATTATTCTTTTTTTTTTTTTTTTTTTTTTTTTTTTTTGAGACAGGGTCTCACTCTCTTGCCCAGGCTGGTCTCAATCAAACTCCTGACCTCAAGTGATCCACCTGCCTCAGCCTCCCAAAAGTGCTGGGATTACAGGTGTGAGCCACCACACCCAGCCTAAAGCATTCTGTCTAGATCTCTTCAATGCTGCAAAACATCTCTGTGAATATGATTCTTGCAATTAGTCAGAAGGACCAGTAATATAGAGCTAAGCAATGAATGCCACGTTTTGGGTGCCAAATGGAGTTCAATGATTTTAAAGAGGGTTTTTTGTTTTAAAATAAAACCATTTGCCTGAGAAAGGCCTCAGAGAGGCTTTCTCAAAATGCGCTGAGGCCAGTAGTATCATAATTTGGCTTCTCATGTTGTCCACACTGAAGGGAACCCTATTGTATGGATATATTCTGATACATCTGCTAAAAACCAAACTCATTATATTATGGTTAATTTACTATGTTTAGTCAATGGTTATATTATATTTTAAATAAGCAGGTGAGCCGTCTCAATTTCTGTAAGGGGAAGCCACCCCCTCCCCCACCTAAATTGCTATTCTCCCAGTATATAGATTATAATACAATTATTTGTTGATGATTTATTTTTTCTTGAGGCCTGCTGTCTTTAATGAAACAAAATGTTTTCTGCTGACACTTCAAATTAATTTGAAAAAATAATAACCTTTCAGTCTTCTTGTGTGGTCCCAAGAATTAGAATGACTGAAGTTTGGGTGTCCTTCAGGTATCTTGCTTCCCT
Organism: Pongo pygmaeus; assembly: GCF_028885625.2. Classification (NCBI taxonomy): domain Eukaryota; kingdom Metazoa; phylum Chordata; class Mammalia; order Primates; family Hominidae; genus Pongo; species Pongo pygmaeus. The sequence continues at coordinate 38,755,050 of NC_072373.2, forward strand.
CCTTGGGTAGCATCTTGGCGATTGTGCTTGGAGCTCTTGGGCTTGCCCACAGAACGAGGCTGGGATCAGAGGATCCAGGGGCTGGAATTGACCTTGGGACCTTGTCTAATCTTTTCCCAACACTGTGCCTGAAGTTGCCCAGGGCTGATGACATGTCCAGTGTCATTGGCTGAACTCCTCTGTGTGCCCAGGCACCACCATTCAGAGTAACTACAAGATTTTAGTGAATATGCATGAGGAGAGAAGCATTATCATTTTCATATTACAACTGGGGAGTAGGAAAAGGTTAAGCAAAACAATGGTCCTGGATAATCCACATATTAATTAATCAGCCTTAAATACAGAGCTAAGCACAGTAATCATTTATTAATTCCTGAGAACCATTATGAATCATAGAATAGTTTAAGAGATTCAGGATTACCACTTTCAAATATACCCACTGACTCTTCCAAAATAGTTTAATGAATGAATAAACCTATTTGTTTTTATATAAATGGTATATTTGGAAGAGCTCAAAACTTTTGTATTACTTATATGTGCACATACATTAGACACTTCCATATCATCACTTTTACTCCTTTTTTTCTTAGCAAGCCCTTTCTTTCCAAGTAAACTTCAGTCAAACTCCCTCTGGCTGGCCACAAATCCTGAATCACTGTTAGTCCATGAAGGTTTACTGCGTTTATTTAGGTGCTCACTCCTCCCTGAGGCTCATTCCCTCCTAAAACTTCTGAGCACCCTGGAATTACCGGCCCCATATCTCTCTCTCTCCTTTACCAAGACAGCTGCTGAGGCTGCTGCTATGCAGGTCTACCTGCCCCTCTCTGGTCTCTGTCTTTTGCTTTAACACATAATGTGCCTACCCCAGGTAGTCAGTATCTGGCCCCCTCCTATCTCTTTGCCAAGCAGAGAAGCTATGAAGAAAGACAATCAACAAAATGGTCCTGTACTCTAGGAGTTTAAGCCTCATTGAGTTGATAACCTCAACTCAAGACATAAGGGCCATGCTATGTAATAAACAAGAGGCAGCACTAGGTCCAAGTGAACCTTTCACTCAATGACAACTTAATTTACGTACTTGAGATGTTGTAAATTCTCCTGTAATTAGATATATTATGGATTCAAATTTTAAGGCTCCTTTACCCTTCCGCACTCCAAAAAAAAAAAAAATCCAAACAGAAGTCTTCTGAATTATCTACCACTTGGGAATTTTGTTAGCCTATCCAGCATCTTTTCAGAGGAGTGAATAATCAAGTTATGTGAATATATTTAGATTTTAAACATTTTCCTCAAACATATTCAAAATAATTCTACAAACATGTAGATTATCTACATGACAGAAAAGGCTCCGTTTGAATCAAACCGTAACAATATAAACCACTAAACGTGAATCACTGAGTAGGAGGATGACTTTTGAGACTTGTATGGAGAGGGTGGACAAGACTCCAGGACGCTATCCTCATGACTAGCCTTGATAACATCCATCTGTGGATACACTATCCTGTGGTTTCTAAATTCTGCTTCTTTAATTAAGAAACGACTAACTGTAAGGTAGAGGAACTACCATGTTATACTTCTCTGCAAATCTCAGAAACAAGCATCCAAATGTAGATCACCCTGCTGAAGCTCAAATCACAGGACTCCTTGGGCATAGATGCCTTAGAATGCTACAGGGCTGCTACCGTCTTCTTGGACTAGGTAATTCAAAAGACAGCTGTGGCTTGGTCTCCTTCCTACAGAGGGGCTGAAGTGTGAAGCTCAAACCCTAGTGCTGCTTCTGGAGACACTGCAGGATGTGATGAAGGAGGTCACTAAACATCAATGTCACTCAAATATTTTAGAAATACTGCCCAGAAGACAGGCCTATCACTAATCAGGATTTCTGTGTCTCAATCAATAAATGTCCACTACATTCTATACTTGCTTAAGGTGAGAGAATGCAAAGGGCTCATCAGACTAGGTTCTAGACCAAAATGTCACCCTGTGTAGCTGGGCAAGACACACGACTGCCCTGGACCCCAGCTTCCTCAATAGGAAAATGATGGGTTGGGGTAGAAGATCTCAAAGACTCCAGATTAGAAGATTGTCCGGCTGTGAATTTTCTATGAGATCCAGCATCCAGTCTTGGAGTGAGGACATTCAACTGAAGATGAGCAGATCAAATCCCTTAGAGGCTGTCCTGGAGTGAGAGGTCAGGGTGAAGCACTATTTGCCTTGGAGGCCAGCAGCAAGGACAGGCCTGGGCCCAACAGCATTAGTCCATGGCGTAGGTCTGGGCCCAGGCAATGCCCACGTGGGAGTAGCAGTACAGGAATCCCAGGACACAGAGGGTCACCCATGGCCAGCCTGCAGAGGGAGGACAGAGATGGAAGAGCAGTTAGAAATGCTTGGGGCAGGATGTCCCACATGAGCAAACTGTCCCCTTTTGGAGAAGGCAACCTGAGAAACAACAAAGGCCTCCTAGAAAGTCTGCTGTAATGACAACTTCAGCAATTGAGTCCTACATTCCCATCAGAGTCAGCATAAAATGAGGAGTGCACTATTGCAAACACAAACCATGTTTAGAAATAGGGCAAGCTTTTAACGAATCCATGTTTAGGGCCAGGCACCTGTAATCCCGGCACTTTGGAAGGCTGAGGTGGGAGGATCACTTGAGTCCAAGAGTTGGAGACCGGCCTGGGAAACATAGTGAAACCTCATCTCTGCCATAAATAAATAAATAAATAAATAAATAAATAAGCCAGCCAGCCAGCCAGGCATGGTGGCGTGTTTCTGTAGTCCTAGCTACTTGAGAGGCCAAGGAGGAAGGATCGCTTGAGATCAGGAGTTAGAGGTTACAGTGAGCTATGAGTGCACCACTGCACTCCAGCTTGGGCCACAGAGTTAGACCCAGTATTGGTTTAAAAAAAAAAAAAAAAAAAGAATCCATGTTTAGAGGACTAAAGCAGTTAGTAATTGAAAAAGGAAAAAAGCCCATGAGTCTGAGTGAGAAAAAATAGTCTCATGTGGCACTGTAAACATGTAGGTCATGTTCCAAAATCTGTACTTTTAGATGAGTTGTTTGAAATCAGGGTACGTTTCCCCCTAGAATAATATTGTGTGATTCATGGACGAGACACAAAAATCATCATCATCACCGTTGTGTTTTTTTTGTTGTTGTTGTTGTTTTTAAACTTGTAGTAAGTGTGAAATAGCACTAATAGGAGCTCTGAGCCCTAGGGCATTTAGGTTCCAGAAGCCCAAATATAGGGTCCTCTGTCCTTCTTGGTCAGCCTCCCCAGAGGTTTCAAGAATTCTAAGTGGTGGGGAGTGGGATAGAGACACGCAGACGTGGCTTGTCCTTGGCAACGAGACAGGAAGGTGCCAGCAGCCAAAAGGGAAAGGGTGCCGGGCAAGATCAGGAGGGTCATTTGATTGGGGCATCACAACATTTCACAGACAGCTTTATAAATTTTAATTTTTGACATTTCTTTTGAATATGGCTAGCTAGGAAGTCATTACCTTTGCCAATCCAATTGTGTGTGTTAAAACAAAAGAATGACTGTGAAATGCAGGCATTTACAATGAACTACATTTTTTTCTTAAAGTCCATGAGTCCCATAGTAAATCTCAAAATGTAGATTGAGCATTATACTGAATTTAGTGCCATTTGTAAGCACACAGAAGGGGGAGCCTAAATTAAATATTTGCTTTCAAAACTGAAAGCTTTTAGTGATTCCCTCTACAAATACTTGTCTTAGAATATCTGATGTTCTTTTTCTTCTTTTTTTAAAATTAACAGCCCTTTCTGCTGAGTATTTGTTACTTAACAATCTTCATGTCTTCTGCATGTTTCACTTACTCAAACATTTATTGGGGGTTTTGGAGAGCCAGAGATGCTGGGGAAGATACAAGATGCCGAAATGGAAAGACCCAGTCCAATGTCAAAGGCACTCCCACTCCAACTTGGGAAAGACACACACATACACCAGTGGGATTTATGATCCATGTGGTAAGCAATGGATGATGGAATGCACAGAGCACATTTAAACTGGGCTACATGGGCTGAGCAAGAGTTTGTCAGATGGAAAGGGACAGGGACCAGCTACTAGAGGAAGACCACCTGATGTGTAACCTTACAGGCCGTCCAAGGAACAGGGATCATGTGACATGGCTGCTGCATAGGGAGGAGGCAGGCAGACAGTGGTAGGAATAGGAAGGAGGCTGCGGGAAGCCCCTGGGGGTGATTGCAGGTTCTCTTCTTGCTATGTCAACTATTAGCTGTCATGATTATTAATATGGCATGGGGAAGTCACTGTAGCATAGTGGTATATGTGCAGGCTCTTAAGTGGGATGAGTTCAAATTCTGGCTCTGCCACTTGCCAGCTGTGGAACCTTGAGCAAGTTAATGAATCTCAAATGAAAAACTAGGGATACAGCAACTTACTGAATAGTGTCCTTACAAGGACGGAGTGAAATGATGTAAAGACTTGCATGGTGCCTAGCATAGCATGGGAACTAAAAAAAGGTAGTAATAATAATGGTGAGAGGGCACAGAAGTCTTTTTCCACCAAGACTAGAGTGACAACAGGGGAGTCAAGCCCTGGCCTTCCTTGCGCCTTAGCCTGGCTTTCCCCAGTGTTCTCCCAGGCCCTGCAGGCAAGAGAGGCAAAGGCAGCAGAGGACCCCTGGCAGCCTGGCTCCAGGACCAGCCCCACAGCTCCACCTCCTGCTAGGCAGCCAGTATGTGTCCTGTGGCTGCCATAACAACTTACCAAACTTAGTGGATTAAAACAACAGACGTATTCTTAGTTCTGGAGGCCAGAAGTCTGAAATCAAGGTGTTGGTAGGAACCCTTCGTTACCTCTTCCAGCTTCTGGTGGCTCCTAGGATCCCTTGGCTTATGGCAGCATCACTGCCTCCATTTTCACAGAGCCTTCTTCCCTCTGTCCTCTCCTCTTCTTATAAGGGCACCAATCATTGGATTTAAAGGCTACTCCAAATCCAGGAGGATTTCCTCTCAAGATGCCTGACAAGTTATATCCATAAAGAACCTATTCCCAAATTAAGTCACATTCTGAGGTGCCAGGTACACATGAATTTGCGGGGGAACACTAGCTCAATACAGCCAGGTACTTTCCCAGAACTTCCAGATGGACCCATCCTGCTGGAAGCCCTCAGAGCTCTCATACTGTGGCTCAGGCACAGATGCCAGGGGACCAGCCAACACCTGCTCCTCAGTGGGTTCAGGGAGCAGGATGAGGGAAGTGGCCTTTGGACACAGAAAGCACTCCTGGACCCCAGCTGTGTTTGGAGTGAGGCATCAGCAGTGTTTGGTAAACATGGAGCCCAGAGGCCAGCTGTGAAGATGGGCCAATGGAGATGTTTCATTTACACAATGCTAGGCTGGGACATTGCACAGCTCTGCTTGGCACCCGTGGCTACCAAGTGACACCCTGTGAAAGCTTCTGCCTAACACACAGGGCTGTAAGGAAGACAGTCCCCAAGACTGCCCAGAGGTGAGGCATAGACATGTTTAGCATGGGCCATAGCTAGGTTCTGAAAATTCTCCCCATTCTTACTGTATATGCCATCCAGAGAGGTGGCTAGATAGCATTTAGGAGACTTATAATCCTGACTGTACTATGAGACCCTATTAGGGCCTCAGTTTCCCCATCTACACAATGAGAGCTCAGAATAATTTTTTAAAAGCATGCAAATAAAATAAATCACAGATTTGGTAGTGCTTTTTAAAAGTGTTTTAGAAATACAAAAGATTAATATAAGGCCACTTGATAATTCTGTTACATATCCACAGCTCACTGGACTTTTTAAAGCACATGTTCCTACAGACAGTAGACCTGGCATGTACCAGACAGCTGTCAAGGGCTCCTTATCCTTTCCTGACCTCAGGAGTAAGATTTGTGATGACAGAATCATCATGAATGGTGATTCCAAATGAAGTCACATGCTGAGGTACCAGGTCCACATGAATTCCGGGAGGAATACTATTTATCCCAATGCAGTTAGGTACTGTCCCTGAGCTTCCAGATGGACCCATCCTCCCTGGAGGCCTTCAGAGCTCCCATCACTGTGGCTCAGACACACAGGCAAGGGGACCGGTCAACACCACACCTCCTCGGGGAGAGACTGATTCTACATGTCATCCTTCAGCACTACTCAGCCAACTACTTCACTGGCCCTGTCCTAGGCATTGACCTCTCTCTCTTGTTGGTGGCCTGTAGGCACAAGGTCTCTGACTGTGGGCCTGCTAAGCAAGCACTGATGTGGCCCAAGGGGGCAGGGGCAGGCTTGGGGCAGAGCCTCATCTTCATCAGCAGCTCAAATAACAGTGGAATGGTAAGGCTGGAAAGCAAAGGGGAGAAGCTATCATTCTGGCAACATTCCAAGGGCTGCTATGGTGCACAGTCATGCAGGCTTGTTGGTCACTAACAAAAAGAGTTGGTGTCAAAAAGGGTTCTGCCCTGACAAACTCTGACTTCCTCCCCCTGCAGTCTACTGTCTCCCACCCATGCACCCCTCCCGACTGGGTATTCTTCCAGGCTCTCCCTTCTCCACCAGGAGTGAGACTCCCAACCCCTATTCCTTTCATGCCAACCCCATTCTTCCCACAAGGCATCCTCGCAACATACACACTCTCACATTCTCTGTCTCTGTCTCTCTCCCCATTAATGTGGCTCATACTGCCTGGCAGGCAGTATGCTATTGGTCAAAGGAAAAGATCCTTCTTAAGAGTATACTTTAGGGCTGAAGCCCCCTACACACTCTGCACATTCAAGGCTGGGTCCCCAGAATCAATATGTGTAATTTCCTGCTGGGCTTTTGATATCTGGATCTAACAAGATCTAAACAGGCGATCAGTTTTTAACAGATCACAGCTAGGCAGCGTCAAAGATATATGAACAGGTTTCTAGAAAGTCAGACAACAGTTGCAAGAGATTGGATAATATAGTTAATAGTACAGGTTATTTGACAGATATAGCTAAATGCAGATAACTAGGATGTATGGCACAATAGATTCAATTGAGGACCAATGTAGGTGGCATAATAGGTGGAGTTAATAGGATGTAGGTGGTTGTATCATGACATTGTTAATAGGATATCAGTGAGCTGTATAATAACTACAGCTAATGAGAAACAGGTAGGACACAGAGGGAAATGGCTGAAGCGAAGAGAAGGCCAGCAGTAACTTGTAATAACCAAGTAATAACTTTACTTGGCGTTATTATGGCTGACCAATTCTCTGAGCAATTACATCAGTCTGAAAGGAATGGAAAGCCTGAGGTTTGATACTGACGGAAAAGAGCATCATCACACAGGGCCATGTGAAGTCAAAGGGTATGTTTTCTGAAAAGAGAAAGGATAATCAGAACAAGAAGCAGGTCCAGTGAAAAACCTTGTTTAAAAGGTAATGTGTGGCTGGGGACGGTGGCTCACACCTGTACTCCCAGCACTTTGGGAAGCCGAGGCGGGTGGATCACGAGGTCAGGCGTTTGAAACTAGCCTGGTCAACACAGTGAAACCCCTTCTCTACTAAAAATACAAAAAATTAGCTGGGCGTGGTGGCAGGCACCTGTAATCCCAGCTACTGGGGATGCTGAGACAGGAGAATCACTTGAACCTGGGAGGAGGAGGTTGCAGTGAGCCGAGATTGCACCACTGCACTCCAGCCCGGGTGACAATGCGTCTCAGAAAAATAAAAAATAAAAATAAAAATAAAAGGTATATGAAATGGTACAGCCACTGTGGAAAACAGTATGGAGGCACCTCCAAAAATTAAACCTGGAATTACCACATACATATCTGTATTAGTCCATTCTCACACTGCTAATAAAGACATATGCAAGACTGGGTAATTTATAAAGAAAAAGAGATTTAACGGACTCACAGTTCCACATGGCTGGGGAGGCCTCACAATCATGGTAGAAGGCGAAGGAGGAGCAAAGGCATATCTCACATGGCAGCAGGCAAGAGAGTATGTGCAGGGGAACTGCTCTTTATAAAACCATCAGTTCTCGTGAGACTTACCCACTATCCTGAGAACAGCACAGGAAAACCACCCCCATGATTCAACTACCTCCCACCGGGTCCCTCCCATGACCATGGGGATTAAGGAGCTATAATTCAAAATGAGATTTGGGTAGGGACACAGCCAAACCATACCAATATCCAAAGGAAACGAAGCAGGAACTAGAAGAGGTATTTGTATGCCACGTTCACAGAACAATTCACAACGGCCAAAAGATGGAAGCAACACAAGTATCCATCAACAAATGAATGGATAAGCGAATATGGTGTAAAAATACAAGCGATTATTTAGCCTTTAAAAGGAAGGAATTCTGACACATGCTACAACATGGATGAACCCTAAAGACATCATATTAAGTAAAATAGGCCGGACACAAAAGAATACTATATGGTTCAATTTCTATGAAATACGTAGAGTAATCAAATTCACAGAGACACAAAGTAGAATGATGGCTGCCAGGGGCTCAAGGGAGAGGGGAAATGAGAAGGTAGTGTTTAATGGGTACAAAGTTTCAGTTTTGCAAGACGAAAAAAACTCGAGACAGATGGTGATGACTGCATAACAATATGAATGTACTTAATGCCACCTAAAAATGGTTAAAATGGTAAATTTTATGTTTTGTGTAATTTACCACGACCACAACAAAACTATGCTGAGTGAAGAAGTCTTTGGCAAAATAATACAGTATATATTATATACATAAAATGTACACTTATAGTTACAAAAAGCATATCGGGGGTTGCCTGGGGCTGGGCGGGGACAGGTTGTGCAGGGGCCCTAGGAATCTTTTGGGATGATGATGTTTTGTATCTTGATTGTGAGAATGATTTCAAGGGTGTATAAAACTGGCAAAATTCAGCCAGTTGTATACCTTGAATGATGCATTTACTATGTCTCAATGAAGTTGACATTTGAAAATTTTAAAGATAACATTGGGATGTTAGCAAATCATAGACTTGCAGCATTAATCATAGATTAAGCATTGTGATGTCTTGGGCTTTTTATGCCTCAGGGTGTTCAGACAAAAGATGTGGGAAAACATATTTATTTATTTATTTATTTATTGACGGAGTTTCACTCTTGTTGTCCAGGCTGGAGTGCAATGGCACAATCTCGGTTCACCACAACCTCTGCCTCCCAGGTTCAAGTGATTCTCCTGCCTCAGCCTTCTGAGTAGCTGCATTTACAGGTATGCACCACCATGCCCAGCTAATTGTGTATTTTTAGTAGAGACAGAGTTTCTCCGTGTTGGTCAGGCTGGTCTCAAACTCCTGACCCCAGGGCCTGCCTTGGCCTCCCAAAGTGGTGGGATTACAGGCGTGAGCCACTGTGCCTGGCCCAGAATTCTTTTTTTTTTTTTTTTTCTTTTTTTTGAGATGGAGTCTCGCTCTGTCGCCCAGGCTGGAGTGCAGTGGTGCAATCTCGGCTCACTGCAAGCTCCGCCTTCCGGGTTCACACCATTCTCCTGCCTCAGCCTCCCAAGTAGCTAGGACTACAGGCACCCGCCACTGTGCCCAGCTAATTTTTTGTATTTTTTAGTAGAGACGGGGCTTCACCATGGTCTCGATCTCCTGACCTCATGATCCGCCCACCTTGGCCTCCCAAAGTGCTGGGATTACAGGCATGAGCCACCACACCCGGCCCCAGAAATTAATTTTTTTTTTTGGCTGATCTAAATTTTATTATTATTATACTTTAAGTTTTAGGGTACATGTGCACAACGTGCAGATTTGTTACATATGTATACATGTGCCATGTTGGTGTGCTGCACCTATTAACTCGTCATTTAGCATTAGGTATATCTCCTAATGCTATCCCTCCCCCAACCCCACAACAGTCCCTGGTGTGTGATGTTCCCCTTTCTGTGTCCATGTGTTCTCATTGTTCAATTCCCACCTATGAGTGAGAACATGTGGTGTTTGGTTTTTTGTCCTTGCGATAGTTTGCTGAGAATGATGGTTTCCCAGAATTCATTTTTAAAATGATGGTAGGCCGGGCACGGTGGCTCATGCCTATAATCCCAGCACTTTGGGAGGCCGAGGCGGTCAAATCATTTGAGGCCAGGAGTTCAAAACCAGCTTGGCCAACATGGCAAAAGTTGGTCTCTACTAAAAATACAAAAATTAGCAGGGCATGGTGGCGTGCACCTGTGATCACAGCTGCTCGGGAGGCTGAGGCACGAGAATCACTTGAACCTGGGAGGCAAAGGTTGCAGTGAGCCGAAATTGTGCCACTGCACCTCTAGCCTGGGCAACAGAGTGAACCTCTGTCTAAAAAAAATGTAATAAAAATAAAAATAAAATAATGATGGACCTTCAGTCCTTCATCATCCTAGGGGGAGGGGGACTTGTCATGTGTAGGACTGAACACTGGGCTCCCCTAATCACGCCTTCTTCCCCTGAGGCCTCTGGGGAACAGGAGGACGGGAAAAGCTTTCTTAACCATGCAGATGCATTCAGCAGTGGGAAGGCTGCTGTTGCTGAACCAGCACAAATTCCTATCCCAAGGAAGAAATCAATCCATCCTAATGGGAGATGAGTTAATTGAGTTGCTGAATTGTGTCTGAGCTATCAATTACCCCATCAGGGGCTCACTTGGCTGTCAGGCTGGGCAGCACTCCCGAGCCTGTGACCACCATCTTGTCTCTAACAGGGCTTTTTCAAAGACCACATCCTACTGGTACCCATTTTTAGAAGACAATGGCTGATGGCCAGCACATGAACAAACTTCAGGGAAGCTTTCTTCCTAGCCACCCAGCACCATAGTCTCTGTCTACATGCAAATGGTCTACAAAGAATATGTAATCTACTACACCATTTACAAATAATACACAATCTTAGTTAACTCTTATAACACTCTGAGGTAGAAATTACTATTTTCATTTTAAGAGGGAGAAACTGAGGCTCAGAAAGGTAAATAACTTGTCATAGAGCACCCAGCTAGCAGATTCTCAAACTTTGGTTTTGATTTCAATCCGATAGTGATATTCTTGCTTGAAGCCACATCACCTCACAAAGGCCCAGAGTCCACATCCCAAGCCCAGGGTGTCAGGTTGAGTCCTATGTGGAAAACAGTCTGAATGATGTCTGTCCCTTAGTTTTTTAAATCTACCATTATCCACTATTTATCTAGCATTAATACTGCCTTAACTTCCTCCCTCCTTCCACCAAGGCAAGTTTTCTAGCTAGAGGCTCCAGCACCTCACTGCCTGCTGTCCCTCTGGCTCATCCACTATGCAGTCATCACCTTTCTGGTTCCCAGTTCTGAGGGCTGAACAGCGCTATGACCTTCCCAGCTTGGCTCTTGGGTCCTTACAGCTAAAATGATAGATTCTTACTTTCTGGTCCTATAGAGCAATTTCCCCCAGTGACTCAAAACCATTCTAAGAAAGGAAAGAGAGGAGATTCCCATTACTCCTAAGAACTACCAGGTTGTAAAGAAAACAAGATTCACCTCCTGAGACAAACTCTTCTTGGTCAAACGTAAGTCTGCAAATGTGAAGGCTATATTAGGTTGGAGCAAAAGTAACTGTAGTTTTTGTCATTACTTTCAATGGCAAAACCTCAATTACTTTTGCACCAACCTAATATGATTCTTAAATGTCACCAACATATCCATCCATGTCCGTGGGGTGCACTGTGCACATGTAACAGCCCACACAGCCAACCTGGTTAAGACCAATGTGAGACTGATGAATTTCAACCTCCAGAGGGTTTGCTAATGGGCTGGCTCAGAGAAGGATATATCCGATGGGGAAGTAGAATGAAGAGAAAGAGGCGACTCCGGGAGATGCTGCCAAAGAGGGATTTATAAGACTTGGTGACTAATGAATTTGGGGGCCTCTCTCACTGACCCTGAGCATAGCCTCAGCATGTGCCCTCAAGGATGACACTCAGCTGGTATGCATCAGATAGACTATACCTGACATTAAAAGAATGATATGCCACCCTAGAGTGAGTAAAAGCCATGGTCCTGGCCTCTCCCTCATGACTTGTCTTCTGCTACAAAAAGAGAGGTCACATGTGGTTCTGCAGGGGCCCCAAGGGCCTGCTCCTGCACTTGGCCACCATCTCTTTGGATCCGCTGGTCCATGCCTGTGCCCTGCCCTTTGTTAGATATCCTGAATATCAACTCCCAACTGTATGTACATATCTCTGCTTTGATGGCATTTTCTATTTTGAGGCCACTGGAGGATGAGTGCTTCTTTCCTTAAAGAACTGCCTCATGCACCAGACCCTAGTCCTAGGGTGCTGACACCGGATCTGAAAACACACTGGCCCTGCCCTGGCACTCTCTGCACCATCCCACCAGCTTCACAACCATCATTTCATTAATTATTCAGAATGACTTTATGCACTGCTGCCTTCATTCAATGAGCTGGCTCTGACAGCACTTAGTTTAACCATGTTCAGATCTGATAGGGGGAAATGATAAGGTGGCTTGGCAGCTGTATTTAAATCTTATTTACTCTAGCAGTTGCAGTCTGTAGATATCATGGAGTCATTCATCAAATGGCCCTAAGCCTGCAGACCTTCCTCCAGAGCTAAATTTAGAGTTTTAATCTTAATAAGCCTATGAGGCAGAAGCCTTCTCCTGTCAGAGGGCTGGTTATCTTATCAAAAGATACACAGCAACAGCAAAGCTGCCCCGGGCTTCTGAGCCTATAAACCACTGGATCTAACTCCACACCAGGGGGGAGATGGACAGAAGCTTTGAAGAACAGGCTTTTGCTATCTTAAGGTTCTAACAATAATTCCTTACCCTCACAGAGTTTACATACCTGGAACTCAAACCCCGGTGTTCAGGCCTCACAGTTTTTTCAAAAAACAGTCAGCTGTCACTTTCCCATCGTCTCAGGAGAAAGGACTAGATGGTTGTCATCTGTTCGAAATTGAAGCAGAAAATCCCAGAATAGCAAGTCTGCATCAGAACCACCTGGAGGACAGGCTGAAACGCAGACTGCAGGGCCCCACCCCACAGTTTCTGACCCAGTAGATCTGGGGTAGGCCTGAGAATCTGCATTTCTAGCAAGTTCCCAGGTGATGTGGATGCTGCTGGTCTGAGAACCACACTTTGGGAACTACTGTTGTAGGGGAATCTGCAGGGGGAAGGGCATTCTACTAAACTGGGTGCTTACACATGGAGCAGAGGAGACAGACATTTACTGAGCATTACATGTGGCTTGGCTGGGTACATCCCTCATTCTCACAACCACCTTATCAGACAGGTGTCACCAGCCCCATTTAGTAGATATGGAAACTAAGGCTCAGAGAAGTAGCTTTCCCAAGGTCTAAATGCTCATTGGACATTAGAACTCAGGGCTGTGTGACTCCACAGTACACTTGGCCTTTGAGGCTCAGACAGCAGCAGCTTGCTTCAGGTCACATGGTGAACCCTGCTGGCCGGGATTCTTTTCCTTTAAATCCTTGCCCTCCAAATCTCATTTCCTCCCCCTACTCCAGGTGCTCAAGGTAACAGGGAGGGAGAAGCTTCAGGATGGTGTTTTCAGACCTTAGCTAGCACTCACTCACTCGGTCCCCCCATCTCCTGGGGCCGCCCTTTCTTGTCGTTGTAGTGGGAGACAGAGAAAGCATAGATGAGCATGCTTATATCCTTTGTCTTGGTTAGTGCCTAATTTAAACTGTGAGCATTGAAGAGCATGTTCCCAGTGCCTGCATGACCCCTCATTAAAACTGTTAAAGCCACAATTATATGGCCCCTGCTAAGGGCTGAGCCTGCAAGGGGATTTGGCAAGGAGAGACAGAGGAAGGGGCAGCTGGGACCACCCTCAGAGAGCTTCCTCCATTCTGAGCAAGAGATCCTTGCTAGGAGCTGAGTGCACATTTTAACCAGCACAAACAGTTGTCTTTAATAAATCACACTGTTCACAGTCAATTTCACATCCTGATGAGGCCAACTTCTACTGCATTTTTCATCCTTCCCTAACTCCCGATGCAAGCCTGCAGGCAAGCACTTACTAAAGCACTCACTTCCATGAAGTACAATCATTCCACCTGAAATGCAGGGAGTGGGGAGAACCAGCCAGAGCCACTTTTTCTTATTCTGACAGCACAAGCAGAAGGGGTGCTAAAAAAAAAAAAAACAAATATTTTCTCTCTCCGGGGACAACTGGGTAGGGGACCTGCTTTCCAGAAAACTGTCCACTGCAGTGGTTGCTGTACCCCCAAATTAGGCCCCTGGAGCCAGAGGCTGCACAGTCAGCACACACTTCCCCAGCTGTTTCTCTTCTTTAACCTGTGTTTTTATTCCAGCCTAACTAGGAGTGTTGTGCATTATTAATTCATGACCACACTATAAAATACAGTGGATGCTGCCTAGCAAATGAGCTCATGGAAGCCACTTTCCTGAAACGGGGATAGCACACCACGAATCAGGCTTCTTGTCAGACACCCCTGACAACGGCTCACCCACATCCATATTTATGAAGCACCTACTGTGTGCTTAGCATTCAGACAGGCAGCCTGGATTCTTGCCATAGGCACAGTCTGCGTCTTCGTTTGAGGCCTTATGTGAAGGTGCCACTGAAGGCTGAGGGCAAACTCTGGGGCCACCACGCTCCTCCCCTACACCTTATGTTCAGCTCCACAGCTCTGGGATCCCATTGTGCAGATGACAAAATGCTCAGTGATGACACCGATAACAGAGATAGGATTTCCAAAAACTAGGTAGGCTGGGAGGATGAGCTAACACTAATAAGTTAAAATTGAGTAAGATAAAAACAGCTAAACTTAGCACATTTTGTTTATTTTATTAATTTTTTAAATTCTTTTTTTTAATTATACTTTAAGTTCTGCAGTACCTGTGCACAACATGCAGGTATGTTACATATGTATACACGTGCCATGTTGGTTTGCTGCACCCATTAACTCGTCATTTACATTAGGTATTTCTCCTAATGCTACCCTCCCCCTGCCACCCACCCGCCGACAGGCCCGTGTGTGTGAGAACATGTGGTGTTTACGGTGATAGTTTGCTCAGAATGATGGTTTCCAGCTGCATCCATGTCCCTACAAAGGACATGAACTCATCCTTTTTTATGGCTGCATAGTATTCCATGGTATACACATGCCATGTTTTCTTAATCTAGTCTATCATTGATGGACATTTGGGTTGGTTCCAAGTTTTTGCTATTGTGAATAGCGCTGCAATAAACATACATGTGCATGTGTCTTTATAGCAGCATGATTTGTAATCCTTTGGGGATATACCCAGTAATGGGATGGCTGGGTCAAATGGCATTTCTAGTTCTAGATCCTTGAGGAATCACCACACTGTCTTCCGCAATGGTTGAACTAGTTTACAGTCCCACCAACAGTGTAAAAGTGTTCCTGTTTCTCCACGTCCTCTCCAGCATCTGTTGTTTCCTGACTTTTTAGTGATCATCATTCTAACTGGTGTGAGATGGTATCTCATTGTGGTTTTGATTTGCATTGTGATGATGAGCATTTTTTCATGTGTCTGTTGGCTGCATAAATGTCTTCTTTTGAGAAGTGTCTGTTCATATCCTTTGCCCACTTTTTGATGGGGTTCTTTTTTTCTTTCTTGTAAATTTGTTTGAGTTTTTTGTAGATTCTGGATATTAGCCCTTTGTCAGATGGGTAGATTGCAAAAATTTTCTCCCATTCTGTAGGTTGCCTGTTCACTCTGATGGTAGTTTCTTTTGCTGTGCAGAAGCTCTTTAGTTTGATTCGATCCCATTTGTCTATTTTGGCTTTGTTGCCATTGCTTTTTCTGTTTTAGTCATGAAGTCCTTGCCCATGCCTATGTCCTGAATGGTATTGACTAGGTTTTCTTCTAGGATTTTTTTTTTATGGTTTTAAGTCTAAAATTTAAGTCTTTAATCCATCTTGAATTAATGTTTGTATAAGGTGTAAGGAAGGGATCCAGTTTCAGCTTTCTACATATGGCTAGCCAGTTTTCCCAGCACCATTTATTAAATAGGGAACCCTTTCCTCATTTCTTGTTTTTGTCAGGTTTGTCAAAGATCAGATGGTTATACATGTGTGGTGTTATTTCTGAGGTGTCTGTTCTGTTCCATTGGTCTCTCTGTTTTGGTACCAATACCATGCTGTTTTGGCTACTGTAGTCTTGTCTTATAGTTTGAAGTCAGGTAGCATGATGCCTCCAGCTTTGTTCTTTTGGCTTAGGATTGTCTTGGCAATGAGGGCTCTTTTTTGGTTCCATATGAGCTTTAAAGTAGTTTTTTCCAATTCTGTGAAGAAAGTCTTTGGTAGCTTGATGGGGATAGCACTGAATCTATAAATTACCTTGGGCAGTACAGCCATTTTCACAATATTGATTCTTCCTATCCATGA
The DNA here is from genome assembly GCF_028885625.2 of Pongo pygmaeus. Classification (NCBI taxonomy): domain Eukaryota; kingdom Metazoa; phylum Chordata; class Mammalia; order Primates; family Hominidae; genus Pongo; species Pongo pygmaeus. The sequence goes on from NC_072373.2 coordinate 38,771,415, forward strand.
GCATGGAATGTTCTTCCATTTGTTTTGTGTCCCCTTTTGTTGAGCAGTGGTTTGTAGTTCTCCTTGAAAGGGTCCTTCACATCTCTTTTAAGTTGGATTCCTAGGTATTTTATTATCTTTGAAGCAATTGTGAATAGGAGTTCACTCATGATTTGGCTCTCTGTTTGTCTGTTATTGGTGTATACAAATGCTTGTGATTTTTGCACATTGATTTTGTATCCTGAGACTTTGCTGAAGTTGCTTATCAGCTTAAGGAGATTTTGGGCTGAGACGATGGAGTTTTCTAAATATACAATCATGTCATCTGCAAACAGGGACAATTTGACTTCCTCTTTTCCTAATTGAATACCCTTGAATTCTGTCTCCTGATTGCCTAGCCAGAACTTCCAACACTATGTTGAACAGGAGTGGTGACAGAGGGCATCCCTGTCTTGTGCCAGTTTTCAAAGGGAATGCTTCCAGTTTTTGCCCATTCAGTATGATATTGGTGGTGGGTTTGTCATAAATAGCTCTTATTATTTTGAGATATATTCTATCAATACCTAGTTTATTGAGAGTTTTTAGCATGAAGGGCTGTTGAATTTTGTTGAAGGCCTTTTCTGCATCTATTGAGATAATCATGTGGTTTTTGTCTTTGGTTCTGTTTATATGCTGGATTACATTTATTGATTTGCATATGTTGAACCAGCCTTGCATCCCAGGGATGAAGCCAACTTGATCGTGGTGGAGAAGCTTTTTGATGTGCTGCTGGATTTGGTTTGCCAGTATTTTATTGGGGATTTTCAAATCAATGTTCATCAGGGATATTTGTCTAAAATTCTCTTTTTTTGTTGTGTCTCTGCCAGGCTTTGATATCAGAATGATGCTAGCCTCATAAAATGAGTTAGGGAGGATTCCCTCTTTTTCTATTGATTGGAATAGTTTCAGAAGGAATGGTACCAGCTCCTCTTTGTACCTCTGGTGAATCTGTCTGGTCCTGGACTTTTTTTGTTTGGGAGGCTATTAATTATTGCCTCAATTTCAGAGCCAGTTATTGGTCTATTCAGAGATTCAACTTCTTCCTGGTTTAGTCTTGGGAGAGTATATGTGTCAGGAATTTATCTATTTCTTCTAGATTTTCTAGTTTATTTGTGTGTAGAGGTGTTTATAGTATTCTCTGATGGTACTTTGTATTTCTGTGGAATCAGTGGTGATATCCCCTTTATCATTCATTATTGCATCTATTTGATTCTTCTGTTTTCTTCTTTATTAGTCTTGCTAGTGGTCTATCAATTTTGTTGATCTTTTCAAAAAACCATCTCCTGGATTCATTGATTTTTTGAAGGGTTTTTTGTGTCTCTATCTCCTTCAGTTCTGCTCTGATCTTAGTTATTTCTTGCCCTCTGCTAGCTTTTGAATTTGTTTGCTCTTGCTTCTCTAGTTCTTTTAATTGTGATGTTAGGGTGTCAATTTTAGATCTTTCCTGCTTTCTCCTGTGGGCATTTAGTGCTATAAGTTTCCCTCTATACACTGCTTTACATGTGTCCCAGAGATTCTGGTATATTGTGTCTTTGTTCTCACTGGTTTCAAAGAACATCTTTGTTTCTGCCTTCATTTCGTTATTCACCCAGTAGTCATTCAGGAGCAGGTTGTTCAGTTTCCATGTAGTTGTGTGGTTTTGAATGAGTTTCTCAATCCTGAGTTCTAATTTGATTGCACTGTGGTCTGAGAGACAGTTTGTTGTGATTTCTCTTCTTTTATATTTGTTGAGGAGTGCTTCACTTCCAACTATGTGGTCAGTTTTGGAATAATTGCAGTGTGGTGCTGAGAAGAATGTATATTCTGTTGATTTGGGGTGGAGAGTTCTGTAGATGTCTATTAGGTCTGCTTGGTGCAGAACACCCCACCGTCAATATTAGACAGATCAACGAGACAGAAGGTTAACAAGGATATCCAGGACTTGAACTCAGATTTTGTTTTTTAATCCAACTATACAAATATGGAGTGGCAGAAGTGAGGAAACATGATATGGAAGGAGCGGTTGATGGATGAACTTATATCTACCTGGGAACGATAAGACTCTGCAGAAGAGAAGACGGTTGCTGCAAATATATAAAAGTCTACTTTAGAAGAGTGATGTCAAGAGGTCTGAGCACCCTCAGGGGCAGGGCTGGGAGGAAAGAGGAGATGCCGGGAGGAAAAGGGACACTTGGGCTGTTGGACACCCAACGAAAGCTCGAGAGACTGAGCTTCCTTGGGCAGGGGCAGGACAGCGTGTGGGCTGGAACATAAGGGAGGAGATTCCTCCTTTGATGGGAGGTAGAACCCGGTCTGAGAGCCTATGAACTTGCCTTCTTTCTTCCTACGTCCCTAGAACCAGGGCCTGCATGGTAAAATGGTCAATGAATAAGCAAAGACGAGACTGAAGAAACACAGGGTTGTTGACTTCGGAGCACCCATTCATAAGACTGCCAGATCCCTGCTTCAGGCCATCAAAAATAATAGTTGTGGCACAACCTCTGATCAAGACCACAACCTCTATGTACATTTGGCTTTCATTTTCCAAGCCTGTGCAACACAAAGTCAATTGATGAAAGTGCCCACAGTCTAGGCATCCTCTACACTTGTGGAAGTGCCTGGGAGAAGAGGCACCTGGCGCGCACTGGCCCTAAACACCTGGACTTACCAAGGGAGGGAAGGGCAGGAATGCACTCCACACACCCACTCTCCTACCACCACCAAATGAAAATGCCATAAAGAGCTGAAAGGGAAAGGAAAGAGAGCGATGCCTAAACTACGTGAACATCTCAAAGGTGATGTCAGCAAATGCTTCTGACATGTTCTTTTCCTAGAGCAGTTTTTGGATAAAGAATTCTAAATTACTTGACTTGAATTTCTGAGCAAAGAACAGAATGATAAAGCCAAGTTCCCGGGGGCAGCAGCCATGGCCATAGCAGCTCTTCCCAGAGCTCTCAGAAGCGATGACGAGCTAGGATTGCCGGCCACTTCTCTGGAAGGGGAAGGAAATGTTCCTGCCTGTCAAAGATGCCTTTGTTCTCACCTCCATGCTCCCACTGTGTCTGCAAAAGTCTATTTTGCTCACCAACACACTGAAGATTGGGACTGGTTGAAAGCCAGAGGTATTGTGGAGCAAGAGTTTTTCTGTGCATAATCTTCCAGCAGCTGCTGCTCTTCATCCAGGAGTGGACTAGTTTGTCCAGAGGCATCCCCACTGTCTCCCCTGCTCCTCCTGCCTAAGAGCAGGCTGGGCTGTGCCTGTGATACAGTAGGTGGCTGTGGAGCCATTTCTCATGAAGGATCCTGAGGCCATAGATTTGGTCTCACTAGTGCTCATTTTAACCACCTGAGCTGCCTTCTTCAAAAGGAACTTGACAGGAGCACAGAACAGTTCTGAGATTAGTTCGGAAAAAAACGTGGCTCCAACATTTACAAATGATATTTGGAAAAGGCATCTCATCTCCTAGGTCCTGTACAAGGAGGGGTGTGGGGAACACAGGTAGAGGCATCCAAGCCCAGAGATGCTACAGTGGTGGCACTGTCCACATTTTCCCTGCAGCCAGCCCCTGGAGGGGAAGCAGTTTGCCATGCCTTGGGAGCACAGGGTGTTTAGGGGGTCCTGGAAACCAGGAAGAGGCAGCACAGGGAGAGGCCCACCGGGGTGTCAGGGAGTCTGGGGGCCCTCTCTGCTAAGAAGTATGAAAGCTGCCTGGGGATGGGGCAAGGGCTCTTATATCACTGTTCAGGGGAGAGAAAAGGAATACAGAAGACCCCACATCTCTACCCTTCCTCCATCAAACCCTCATGGAAACCCTGGCGACCAAGGGTTCTCTGCTGACGGTGAGCGGAGAGGCACTGGGCTGTCTCATGCTATAGCTGCTCTTCCTGGTGTGACCCACTTCCCCTGCAGGAGCGTAAGGCTATGGAGCCATTGGGGAGCAGGGAATGAGCACGGCTGCCTGGCCCTGGAGAGGAGCTATGGTCACTGCTGCTGTCATCTCAGGCCACATGGGAAACAAGGGGCTCAAAGGGCGGGAGGATGGCGGGGTATATGTGCTCAGCTTGAGGGTAAGAGAAAGCACATGCGTGACTGTGGACTCCAGCTAGGCTGACCGGCTCCAGGTGCCACTGTCACACAGAAGCCACTTCCTCTATGTAGGTCTAGAAGGGCTTTTCTATGGGAGGTCTAGAAGGGCTCCACATGGGGACATGAAGATAAATAAAAGTGCAGCCTAGAAAAAGACCATGAGGTCACCTGGAAAGGGAAATGGACTTAGTCTATGTCAATCCAGAAGGCAGAACCAGGACCAATGGATGAAGTGACAGGAGATGGATTTTGGCTACTGTCAAAAGGAACAAATAACATTTAGAGCCTCCGAACAGAAAGCGGGCATCTTTGTTTGGAATCACTCAGCATCTGGGCAGTTTGGGAAGCTGTTAGGAAGGCATCCATTGCAGATATCTGCCTCCGAGAGAAGGCAGGACCAGATGACCCTTACAAAGGTCCCTTCTAATTCTAAGAGGTTACAGTCCTTATAAAATATAGGTCTTCAAATCATCCTTCCCTCCCGCCAGAAAGTCAGTCCAAGGAATAAGCTAAAAGACCACTGCAGGAGCAGGGAGAGGAGGGGCATTTGTCTGTAACTGGAGCAGAAGGCAGTGTTCTAGCAAGCTGTGGAAACGTCAGGGGAAATGGCAAATTTTTTAATGACGTTCTCATGAGGATATTTACCTGACGTATAAAGTGACTCAGATACATTTTTTCCACTTTGGTTACAGAGAAAGACGTTTTTGTGCCTTACAGACCCTGCTCTGAAGGAACCTCTGTTCCCACAATCAACAGCAGGTCTGCCTGGGACAACAGGCAAGTCCTGGTGGGTGCTCCGAGCCCAGGCTGGGATGGGTATCCCCTGCACCCCCAGGAAGAGTCCCTCTCGCAGCAGCCCTGCTCACTGGGTTGCCTAAATTTCCTACACTTTGCAGGAGCTCACAGGGAAGCATTTCCTCTTCACTAGCTGATCTGCTCAGAATCAAACACCAGTAACCAATTGTCTACAGGGTCAGAGGAGACAGGACAGGGTGCCATTGACGTGGATCAGAGGAGAAGCCAGTCAAGACAGCCAGGATCTCAGTGATTGCGACAGTCACTAATGAGGCATTAGCACCTTCCCTGCCTCCTCCATGCTTTCTGTTCAGGCAGCTGGAGTGGCAGGGAGGCTGGGATCCTTTGGGAAACTTTTCCCGGCTATTTATTCTCTTCCTGGTAATCTTTACATGGGGTTAATTGTTGGCCTCCGGGGAAGGGGCCTCAGCTGCCGCAGCTTCTGGCTGGTTATGTTTGTGACCTCAGAGCACAATATTTACATGATGGAGTCCTTGTAGAGTTTCCAGATGCTTCTTTGGTTTTGGGTCAGTTCGGGACGTGGAACCAGCCTCCTTCAATGGGCTTTCTCCGATTCCTCTAAAGTGATGGGGTAGTGTCTACAAGGGTCAGCCCTATGGCTTGGATCTGGACTTCTTCCCATCTGTGTCCCAAAAACTGGAGCTTGAGGTGATGTCCAAAGAAGGAACTGTGACAGTCCCCTCCCTGTGCCCCTGGTACATCTCTGACATCACCCTTGGGAGGAGTGCTGACATAGGCTGTTGGAACCCTTCCCATTGCAGAGCCTCCCACCTCCTTCCTAGGAGCTGCCGTGTACTCATTCCATGGGGAAGATATGGCTCTGTTGTTGCCGTTTGGCTGGGAACAATCTGATCTGAAGATAAACTAACCATCATGTGACTGTCATCATTCAACACTTATTGAGCTCCTACTATATACAGAGCAGTAGACTAAGTGCTGGGATATCAGCGATTAAAAGGCTGCCTTTCAGTTGGGGTAGGGAGAAAAGAATCTGATGTAAAACAATAAATCAGAACCCCAGGGTGTTTCCTGATGTTAATAAATGATTCATTCAACATTTATTATGCCTTTTCTGTATGCTGGGCACTATGCCAACAGCCAGGGCACGTGGGATGAGAGAACTGGCTTCTGCCCTTGGAGAGCTACAGTTTAGTGGAGGGAGGGACCCAGGCATTCATGGTGTGGGTTCTAGAACACTGAGAGCCAGTGGAGAGGACACAGGGACAGACAGGGCTAAGGACATGTGGAAATGGGGACTGCCTTGATTCTGTTGGTCGCCAGTGCATGAACGGGAAAGGCCAACCATGGCTCACTATTATTCCACTGTCACACTATTCCGCCGTCACACTATTCCGCCATCACACTATTCCCGTCACACTATTCCGCTGTCACACTATTTCCCTGTCACACTATTTCGCCGTCACACTATTCCGCCGTCACACTATTCCCATCACACTATTCTGCTGTCACACTCTTCCCCGTCACACTACTCTACTGTCACACTATTCCTGTCACACTATTCTGCTGTCCTGTCACACTATTCCACTCTCACACTATTCTGCTGTCACACTATTTCCATCACACTATTCCCATCACACTATTCCGCTGTCATACTATTCCCGTCACACTATTCCACTGTCACACTATTCCACTGTCACACTATTCCCATCACACTATTCCGCTTTCACACTATTCCACTGTCACACTATTCCCGTCACACTATTCTGCTGTCACACTATTCCGGTCACACTATTCCCGTCACACTATTCTGCTGTCACACTATTCCACTGTCACACTATTCCTGTCACACTATTCCGCTCACACTATTCCCATCACACTATTCTGCTGTCACACTATTCCTGTCACACTATTCCCGTCACACTTTTCTGCTGTCACACTATTCCACTGTCACACTATTCCCATCACACTACTCCTGTCACACTATTCTGCTGTCACATTATTCCCGTCACACTATTTCACTGTCACACTATTCTCGTCACACTAGTCCCGTCACACTATTCCGCTGTCACACTATTCCCGTCACACTATTCCGGTGTCATACTATTCCTGTCACGCTGTTCCCGTCACACTATTCCACTGTCACACTATTCCCGTCACACTATTCCGCTGTCACACTATTCGTGTCACACTATTCGGCTGTCACGCTATTCCTGTCACACTATTCCACTGTCACACTATTCCCGTCACACTATTCCACTGTCATACTATTCCTGTCACACTATTCCCGTCACACTATTCCCTGTCACACTATTCCACTGCCACACTATTCCCCGTCACACTATTCCACTGTCACACTATTCCCTGTCACACTATTCCTGTCACACTATTCCACTGTCACACTATTCCCGTCACACTATTCTGCTGTCACACTATTCCCATCACACTATTCTGCTGTCACACTATTCCGGTGTCACACTATTCCCATCACACTATTCCGCTGTCACACTATTCCGCTGCCACACTATTCCGCTGTCACACTATTCCCGTCACACTATTCCACTGTCACACTATTCCCGTCATACTATTCCACTGTCACACTATTCCCATCACACTATTCCACTGTCACACTATTCCTGTCACACTATTCCCGTCACACTATTCCGCTGTCACACTATTCCGCTGTCACACTATTCCCATCACACTATTCCACTGTTACACTATTCCCGTCACACTATTCCCATCACACTATTCCCATCACACTATTCTGCTGTCACGCTATTCCCATCACACTATTCCACTGTCACACTATTCCGGTCACACTATTCCCATTACACTATTCCACTGTCACACTATTCCCATCACACTATTGCCGTCACACTATTCCCGTCACACTATTCCACTGTCACACTATTCCACTGTCACACTATTCCCATCACACCATTCCACTGTCACACTATTCCTGTCACACTATTCCCCTGTCACACTATTCCACTGTCACACTATTCCACTGTCACACTATTCCCGTCACACTATTCTGCTGTCACACTATTCCGGTGTCACACTATTCCACTGTCGCACTATTCTCCCATCACACTATTCTGCTGTGACACTATTCCCCTGTCACACTATTCCCGTCACACTATTCCACTGTCACAGGCACACCTTCTGGTGGTTTCCATCCTCCATGAAGACCCTCCCTCAACAAGCAGAAGGCCTGCCCTCCAGCTCTTGCCCCAGCACCTCAGCTGCTCTGGCCTCCAGCATGACTAAGATTTTTTTCAAAAAATTTAATCTCTTTCTTTTTGACCAGATAATACACAATATAAAATACAAAATATACCAAAGGGTAGGCAGGGAAAAGGAAATCTCCCCTCACTCCTCTGTCTAATCCCTCAGTTCCTCTCCCTGTAGGAATCTCCTGCTCCCATTTCCTTGTTTATCCTCCCACAAATATTGTATGTACACAGAAACATACACATTAAATGGTATAACTTTTTTTTTTTTTTTTTTGAGACAGGGTCTCGCTCTGTCACCCAGGCTGGAGTGCAGTGGTGCGATCTCAGCTCACTACAGCCTCAACTTCTTAGGATCAAGCAATTCTCCCACCTCAGCACACCACTCCCCCAAGTAGCTGGGACCACAGGGATGCGCCATCACACCCAGATAATTTTTATATATTTTTTTAGAGAAAGGGTTTCATCATGTTGCCAAGGCTGGTCTCAAACTCCTGGGCTCAAGCTATCTGCCGACCTCAGCCTCCCAAAGTGCTGGGAGCCACTGCACCCAGCTGGTAGTTGACTTTTCATTCTAAAATATGTATTGTTTTTGAACCTAAGTACTACACACACTGTTCCTTCCTATTTTTTAAGGTTCTATATCTTGGGAATTGTCCCATGTATGTATGTATAAGGCTGTTTTGATCTTTCTAACGGCTTAGAAGAATTCTGCGGAATGGATATGCCATAAGTGATTCACCTGGTGGCCTCCAGTGGACATTTATGTCCATTCCAATCTTTTGCTATTACAATGGATGTCCTTGTATATTTCATTTCACATGTGTGAAATTATGTCTGGATGTCAAAGCCCTAGAAGTGGAACTGCCGGGTCACTTTTGAGAGATACTGCCAAACTGCTCTCTCTAGGGGAGCTGGCACTTTATACTTCTACAGGAATCTATGAGGTGAAACTTTTTGATCTATGCCAACCTGGTGTAGTACCTTGTCCTACTTTCAATTTGCATTTCTCTTTTGCAGAGTGAGGTTGAGTGTCTTCTCATCTGCTTCAGAGACATTTGCATTTCCTTTTTCTGAGAACTCTCTGCACCCTTTCCCCATTCTTCTAACAGGCTGGTGCCTTTTTCTTATAGATCTACAGGAGTGAGGCTGTTAATACTGCACCAGCCTGAAGGGTGTTCTGCAGCCCCCTTGGAGGGCACAGGCAAGGGCACTGAGTTGCAGGGGAGCCTCCATAGGCAGGGCCAGGCCTGGGACTGCCTGCTTGGCTGGGAGCAGTTTACAATGGCCGGGTACCTTGATGTCTCCAGGTGCTCACACGCTGGGCTCTGTGCTCAAAGAACACAGTGGGCCCCGGGTTCTGCCCTCTGTAGCAGCTCAAATTTCACTGTTTCTGAATCTTTATTAAGCGAGGAAATCAAAACCAACTTCCTTACTACTGGCATCATAATCTCTGCAAGGGGTTCATAGTGAGCCACCATCTACAGGAAAGGCTGTATGCTACTTCTATTTTCACTCTTAAGACCCTTCAGCTGGAGAGCTAGAGATAAGAATTTGTTTTGATTCCTCCATTCCTTCTTTCTGTCCTTCCTTTATTCCTGTCTCTACTCTCTGCTCCCTCTCTTCCAATCCCCTCTATTCCATCTATCCATCCCATCCACCCACCCATTTAATACTACTTGGGGTGGGCAAGGCTTTTCTCATTGAGACTTCTCTCTTGGAAATGTCATGATTGAGTGGCTGATGTATATCCAGCATCTATTCCAATTGCTTCCTCCAGCTCTTGACAGCTAGGCTTTCCTTCAGTTCAGAGTCAGTCAGGATGGATGCTGTATTAGCCTCAGCCACGCCATTTCTGGGCCTCTCAAGGTCAGGACTCAGGGCTCCTGTGGGCCCTCCACCTCCAGCTCCATTAGCCCCTTTCCTGGGTTGCCCTTACTGACAACCAAGCCCTGGCCTAGAGGCCACCAGGGCTGCTTTACTTACTTGGATGCCCAGGTTTTCCATGATCCTCTCTGGGATGGTCTAGGCCCTATGACTATGCTTGTTTTGCATCTCAATTCTGAGCAATTCCTATTGCAGTGTAGCAGGAGAAGAGGACAACTGAACTAACTTCCTGTTTCCAGTTCTTGTCAATGTCCCTCCAGCACTAGAAGGCAGCAGTGGGTCCAGCCTCCAGCTTCTACTGACACTCTCAACCTCAGCAGCACTCACCTCCCTTGGGGTCTGAGAGCTGGCTGTGCAGTCCCCCCCTCTGAGGTTCAATCATAAGTCACAGGGTACCCTTCAGAGGCCCAAGCACAGCTGCCAGGGGCCTCTTCTCTGAGATCTTAGATTCCAGTGATGCACTTCTTCCCTTGTGTTTCCCAACCCTAGGGACAGTAAATGCTTTCTACAGTTACTTATATCTGGGATGCCTCAGTGTCCCTTTTTGCTCTTTCAGCTTTCTAATACTTGTGTAATTCCCTATATTAAATCCCTGCTGCTTAAATACCTAGTATAGTCTCTGTTTGCCAGACTGGATCTTGACAGATACATCATCTAACTCCCAATTGTAGACCAGAGGCTGATCAGTGCCCCTGTGGAGAGACAATAATTCTGCTGAGTCTGGAGAGATGAGTAGGGGCATTTGCCATGCACAGAAGAAAGACCTAGAACTTTGGGGGTTTCAGCCTTTATGGAGATTCAACTAAAGGAATTCTTATCAAGTGTTCTCTTTCTCCTGTGATCAGAGTCACAATTACTCCAGGCTCCATTCTGAGCTGGTTCCTCTCTCCCACTAGGGATGAGATTGTGTGGCTCCTGGCAATTATCTACAGCTTTCCAATATATTTAATCAGTGAAATTTCATATAGCTGATGAGTCTTCTCTTTCCATCACTAAATTTATAATATGAGAATATGTTAAAAATTATATTTGCCCCTCATGGACAAACTAAGGAAGAAGTATGCCATGAAGCAAATAAATTCATAAATTATAGGCCTGCATCAGGCCCATGTGCCTCTAGCTCACTCCCAAACGTTACCCCCACAACACATTATAAGCAAAGAAGGGCTCCAAAGCTTGTCTTGTCTAAACTAATAGCTATGCAGGGATATCCAGCTGACCTAGAAAGAGATTAAATATACCTTCTATCCAAGAGCTTCCAAATGCTCTGATTAAGACCTTGAGTTGGATCCGAATCCCCTTAAATGTATTTATAATTGGCTAAATTCCAAAGCTGCAAACAAAAGGCCCTTGTATTATGTTTGCTCTTTTAACAAAAAGAAAAAATAATCAGACTATGTTCCCAAGAATGCACCTATAGTTCAACCCTTTTTATGGGTGACCTTTACAAATGAATTTTTGAAAATTCTATTTCAGCATACTCTCTAGGATTCAGAAACACAAAGAAGAAAGGAGTAAGATGTCCTACCCTCCATAGTTGGGGCTAGTTTTAAGAGTCAGAACTCCCAGCCACAGAAAAGAGCCCTGTTCTTGGACTCAGGAGTCCTGAGCTCCATCACTTGTTAGCTCTGGAAACCAACTTCTCTGAGCCTCTTGTTTTCTCATCTTTAAAACCAGGATTATCAATCCCTACTCACAAAACCATTATGAGAATAGGAGCCATCTGATTCTATATTTATTCAACAGGATTCAAGAATGGAAAATAATAAAAAACCCAAATCTCAAGCTGCAAACTTGAGCTGTTTCAGAGTCGTGTTCAATATCCCAGTCCTCAGCATCATGCCATATAGGCAAGATGAACAGGTTTCTTCCCCTTTCTACTGGGGAGGTAGGAGAAAAACTCTGACAAGAATTTTCTTTGACATCTCACAACTATAAATCCAAAAAGCATTCCTGAAGCCTAACACTTGTCACTGAACAAGCACATTTCTGATGCTAAATGATACGAGTAGCCTATGCAGGTATGGAGACACAAACCCTGAAGATACTCTCCTTGCATAAATGCCTTGTGGTTTTATTGTTTTTAACCTCCAAAGAAGCTGCTGCCCTATAAACCTATGACCCCTTCAGCATTGTTGGCTCTGTCGGTAGCATGATTTCTGTCATGCTGACATGGATCCCCAAACCCAACACTCCAACATTCTGCTTTCCCATTACCCATAAGTGGGACATGAGAGTTGACAACACATAGGACAGGTCAAGGTCATTCCTGACTCTGATCTCCATGTGGCTCCTGCCAGAGATGACATAAAACCTTTAGGGAGACACAGTGTGAACAATTCATGGCTCCAGGCAGCCCATCCTCACACTGGGAGCAATGCTGCATTACTCCGCTATCTGAGGGTCATATAGGTCTGTCTCAGTCATGGTGATGTTAGGTCCCAACGCTACCAATCACTGCTGTATTGTGTGTGACCAGCATTGTGCCAGGGTTACCTTGGTCTGACCCACTCAGGCCTCTCCAGCTTACTCTTTAGGAGCCAATGTGAAGCCATGGCTTATTTTGTGAAGCCATGCCAATTTCTAAGCCATGCTTAGAGAACTCATGAAAATGAGTCTCTACTCCTAGCTCACTTAGACAAAGAAAGTAAAAGGGGATCCTGGGTGTGCTGAGTGGTCGGAGGGGAGCCAGAATGAGATTCCAAACCCCATCTGAAGACAGCCATGTATCTGAGAATAATTCCCCTCTATTACTTACCAGAGTTGAATATATAGCCAAATGTATGCTAAATATCCCCTCTACCCTCTTTAAGTATTTGCTGAGGCCAAGATTATACAGTTGGGCTGATTCCAAGGATTTGAATTACTGGAAGCTGTTTTCATATACACCAATTGGGTTATTTAACACAAAATTCAGCAGTACTAGATGTCTGACTCTGAATAAATTATATAATCATTATTCTGGGAATGGTCTGTTTTTATAAGGCTCAATCCTGGTGTCACTTGAACTGAACCACAAATTCCCTGAACATTTCTGTATGCAGGCATGTTAACTCAAATGCTCATAATACAACCAGGTTTTGCATTTTGCATAATGCACATTCAGACCTCCATGCAATTTTCAAATTAATCCTATGTTATGTAGTAACACACGTGCATACATACAGCCACTCATTTCTCTATAGGACAAATAAATCTTCACCTGGGGGAAAACAATAACTGCTGGAAAATGCATGTTCTGGAGAATGCATGTTGTGCATAATCAATCAGCTTGTGGGGCTTTAACAGTAAGTGTATATAAATTTAGGGTCTTGGGATAATAACCAAATAGCACTGAATAAGCAGATTGGATACGGAGGAAAAAATTTAAGACCTCCACCAATGAGTAAAGAACTCAGAGCTGTGCAACAGCAGAAGAGAAGAAACAAATACTGCAAAGATGGAAAGAACCTTGTCTCCATCACCGTCCTCACCAAGTACACTGCTGGGGAGAAAGGACCTCAACAATAAATGCATGGCTTCAAGTCTCCGTCAGCTGAATGTATGCTGGCTATATGTTAATACCAGGCTGCAGCACTCAATTTCCTTACTTTTATCTGTGGATGTTCCACAGATTCTCCATGCAAAATTGGCTCAGACATTGAGACTGATTACATCATACTGCATCAGGAGTGTCTGAAAAGTTTATTACTCACATAATGTGGCTTTCTGGAGATAGCAGAGAGGCAAGCCATTCCAAACCAGCTTAAACAAAGGGAAGGGCAAGTGGCTTTGGTTTTAACTGTGGTGAGGGTCAGACCAGTGGTTGGGTTTGCTTGGTTTGAACTTTCTGCCAGCACCCAGAAAAGGGCCAGGTCTGTTTTCTTACAGGCTTACCCAGAGGCGGGACACAAGAAAACGGAGGGGTGGGGCTTGAAAGCTGTCAGTAGTTAAGCACCAAAAACGGAGCCAGACTCTTTACTACAATTTTTCTACCTTCAGGCTGCCATTGCAGATTTAAAACCCCACTCTGAAATGTACCTACTATGTGACTTGACCTACCTAAAACTGTCTCCTCAGCAATAAAAGTTGTATAGCATTTTAAGTAAATGATTTTACACAAATTAAAGGAAACTGGCCCAGTGCCCAGACATAACAGATGTTCAATAATTGTTTCTGAATCTGGAAATTTAAGAAGAGAAATCTGTTTCCTCCACATAGTTTCACATTTACCCTCGGCTTTTTGTTCTTGTGAAAACCAGAAAGATGCCCTCAGCTCTGGTAAGGTTCTAACTCCTTGCCAGAGATATCAGCATAGGGGGTGGGGGTAGAAAAGGAGTGGACAGGTTTACAGGGCTGGGGTCGGTGGGAAGCAGGGAGGATGGCGGCCAGGGTACCGCATAAGGCAACTCCCCCTAATGTGCCACATGACATTTCTGTCTGAGGCAGCTCTGCTGGTTACAGTGGAGAGATAGGCATCCTGGCTGGAGGAAAAATGGCCCCAGTGGAATGGGGAAAAGGACCAAACCGTAGGTCTTATGGGTTGAATTGTGTCCCCCAAAAGGTATGTATAAGTCATCACTCTTAGTACCTCAGAATGTAATGATTTGGAAGTGGGATCTTTGCAGATGTAATGAAGTTAAATGAGGTCACATTCAATGAGGATAGGCCCTAAACCTAATCAAGACTGGTGTCCTCATCAGAAGAGAAAAGACAGACAGCAGACAGACAGGAGTGATGTAGCTACAATCTAAGGAACATGAAAAGAGCAAGGGAGAGTCAAGGCAGGATTCTACCAAGTCTCGAAGACAGAATGCGCTTCTGACGCTTGGATTATGGACTTCAAGCCTCCAGAACTGGGAGAGAATAAATTTGTTACCTAAACTCTCTAGTTTGTGATCTTTGCCACAGCAGTTCAAGGAGGCTAATACAGTGGGAAGAAATCATCCATTACTTGCATCTCTTTTTTCTTTAAAGATTTGAGTGAATAATTTTACTCAAAATTGAATAGCTGGGGATGCTAATGTTTTTTAGTTTAAAATAATGAACAAATTACGGATCTTCATTTATTGCCAACTAGCCATTAATTCTCAGAATTATTTTAAATATACAATGAGAAGATTTTTATATAAAATATCTAGAGTTTCAGTTCATAATCATTTTTATACACTATGGTTAATACTGTAGTAAAATTGTAAACAGAACATAAAGATGTATTTCTGCAAGATCTGTAAGCAAAGAGAAAATGTTAGCAGTGATTATTTCTGGGTTAAGGGATTATAGGTTATTTTCTTCCATTTCTGTTATTTTCAAATTTTCCTTAGTGTGATAAAAAATACTGGCAAAAGAAACACAGTTTTTCTTTCCAAGAGATATTGTAATTTTCAGAAAAGCAAGAAATAGGATTCAGTGTCTTCTTGTCTCATGGGCTTTTGTCTTGACTTTTAATCCTAGGGCTCAGGGATATGTCCACAGCCTCTTCATTAGGCCTAAAAGGATTAGAATAGAGCACACAGTGGTGAGAACATTCATTTGTTCCTTTGGAGATTAGAAAACAGGAACTTATCCTGCCAGCGCAAGAGACTCAGGCTAGGAGTTTGTAAATATTTTTTTTTTTTGCTTTAGTATAATAATATGCATAGTCCCTTTTATTCTCAGGAGTTTTTAAAAATAGGCCTTAAAGTCCAGCTGCTTAGAAGTCTCTTGTAACAAAAATCAAACACATTTAAAAGTAAATAGAGACTTCTGGTTCCACTATGATCTCCCACTACTTACACGAAAAACTCCATGCAAAGTATACAAAGCAACTACCAGAGTACTCAAAAAAGCAAATGCAGTCAGCAGATTTTGGAGGACTCAAAACTTGCTGAAGCATAGGGGTGAGTTTCCCATTATCTTTTTCCTCTTCTATCTCTCAGCTGAGCTGGGAGAGCAGGTCCCAGTTGCAGAACTGCAGGGTGAAGCAGCAACAGGGAGGCTAAACCCCTGATGGAAATCTGATCTTTCTGGCCAAAGTGATCAAAAAAAGGGGGCCCTGTGAGCTGGAGAGAGATCAAAAAAAGGGAACCCTGAAAGAGAGTGAGCTGGGTAAGGGGTTTCCAGTGCATGAACCCCCACAGGTCTCAGATGCAGGCCTCAGCTGCACAGGAGGGACCCAAACTGGTATCAGCAAGGCCTGGGCAACTGAACTAACATTTCAAGCACGACCGAGTACCAGACTAAACCTTGAATGGCACAAAGCAGACCCACAGCAACACAGCAAAAGCTTTGAGGACAGAACTGAGAAAGAAAGCATACACCTTGCAGTGCAAACCTAACCGCGTTAATTGTTTTATAGTTTGATGGTGGCAGCAACTGCACAGGTATATCAACTTGTCAAAATGTGTTGAATACTATCCAGTACTTGCGATAAAGGGACTGCATTTTATTGTATAAAAATTATACCTTCCTGGCTAACGTGGTGAAACCCCATCTTTACTAAAAAATACAAAAAATTAGCCGGGTGTGGTGGTGGGTGCCTGTAGTCCCAGCTACTCGGGAGGCTGAGGCGGGAGAATGGTGTGAACCCGGGAGGCAGAGCTTGCAGTGAGCTGAGATCACGCCACTGAACTTCAGCCTGGGTGACAGAGCGAGACTCTGTCTAAAAAATGATGAGTTCATGTCCTTTGTAGGGACATGGATGAAATTGGAAATTATCATTCTCAGTAAACTATCGCAAGAACAAAAAACCAAACACCGCATATTCTCACTCATAGGTGGGAATTGAACAATGAGAACACATGGACACAGGAAGGGGAACATCACACTTCAGGGACTGTTGTGGGGTGGGGGGAGGGGGGAGGGATAGCATTGGGAGATATACCTAATGCTAGATGACAAGTTGGTGGGTGCAGCGCACCAGCATGGCACATGTATACATATGTAACTTACTTGCACATTGCACACATGTACCATAAAACCTAAAGTATAATAATAATAATAATAATAATAAAAGAAAAAAATATGTATACCTAAATAAAGTAGATTTCTTAAAAAGTACAGTGACAAATGGTGGTGTCTCCATAATAATAAAGGTAGTATCTGGTAGGGAGGCAGCTAGGTGTGACAGCAAGCATGTCCCATCCACTAGGCTGAGTGGCCTTGAACAAGTTGTGTAACCTCTTGGATTCTTTGTTTCCTCATTTATAAAGCAGAGATTATACTAACCACCTTTCTAGAAAATTTTGTGAGGACTAAATATATGAAAATAAGCAAAGGCCCAGGCCAGTGCAATTAGTAAATGTGAGAGAAACCCTACCTCCAAACGACCACTCCACAGGACATGGCCATGCGCAGTAAGTGGAAGTTACAAGGAGAGCCCTTACCAGTGACAAAGGCTGTCAGGCAGACCCACATCATCTACTGCAGGTTTCCCGGAGTGCCCCAGGTCTTATAACAAGTTGTTCTATGCAAAAAGTGGCCCATGGTTAAATGTTTAGAAATGACTGAATTAAAATTAAATAACTCTCGTTACTATATGGCAAAAGTGCCAATGTATACCATAAATTTCCAAAAGAAGACATGCTATGCAAAAGTTCCCAAACTAATTTTGCCAAGGATCCCCTTTTAGATTGAACACTCCACTCTCCCAAGACTACTATTACCTTTTTTTTTTTGAGACGGAGTCTTGCTTTGTCACCCAGGCTGGAGTGCAGTGGCGTGATCTCAGCTTACCACAAACTCTGCCTCCCACGTTCAAGCAATTATCCTGCCTCAGCCTCCCAAGTAGCTGAGATTACGGGCACCCACCACCACGCCTAGCTAATTTTTGTATTTTTAGTAGAGATGGGATTTCACCATGTTGGCCAGGCTGGTCTCGAGCTCCTGACCTCAGGTGATCTGCTTGCGTTGGCCTCCCAAAGTGCTGGGATTACAGGCATGAGCCACAGCGTCCAGCCCAAGACTACTACTTCTTAGATGAAGCACTTCACTCTCCCAAAATGATTACTATTTCTTTGGATTTTACTTTGAGAATACTTTGAGAAATGCTGAACTCTTGAAATGAGCATTGGTCTGAGAGTCAAGAGACTTGGCCTCTAGTCCTGGTTGTATACAAGTAATGTTACCTCTCTAGACCTCAGTGTCTTTTCCAAAACGGGAGGGTTAGGCCAGAGTCTCTCCTCCAACATCTTTTTGGATCTAACTGTCTTACAATTCTATGGCTTCTGCAAAGTATACTGGAATCAGTGTGCTGCTTTGGGAGAGAGATGGGCCAGAGGACCTCCAAATTTCTAAATAATTCTTCAAAATATCCATCTTTTCAGCTACAGATCTTAAAACAGAAAAAAAAATTTCTCCATAAAATAAAAATTTCAAAAATATCACATCTTAATTCTTGGCATATGAATATATCATTTTCCACCACCTCTAAACACCACTGGCTCATCTGTGTAATGTTTCCAGATGCTTCTGCAATTAGCTCTTTTGTATTTAAATTCTGTCCATTAAATTGAATAAGATGTTCCTTCTTCTCTTCCAACAAAGTTTTCTGGTGGTTAAAAAAAAAGAAAAAAAAAATGAAGCTACTGAAAGACAACGCGAATGCCACTCTCTGCAGCCAGGTTGTTCACACAAAATCTGCAAAAGATTCATTGACCAGTGCTAAATCACGATCTCCATCTCTGCATCTCCAACTTCAACTGACAGGATTACCATGATGCCTTACAAAAGATGAAGGAGTGATTCACCCTCTGGATGCATGGTATGTTCCAGAACATTCTGGAATACATAAGCTACTTCCCCATCTATATAAATAATCATTTCATTTGTGATTAATCAAAGACTAACACTGACTATGAGTTTTATATTTGTTGCCTAAATAAATCAAGGGATGTACCAATATTTTAGAGATGTCAATTCTCAACAAACTTATATACACATTCAATGTAATTCCAATCTAAAGCCAAACAAGTTAAATTTTTTGGTAGAAACTGACAAGATGTTTCGAAGTAAAAAATTAAGTGTATCCAAGACAATTTTGAAGAATGAAGATTAAGGAATTACATTCACAGCAACAAGATTTAAGATAGTACAGTATTGGCCCAGCAAGAGGCAAACAGACCATGGACATTTGATTTATGACAAAGGCTGTAGTACACATCTGTGGGGGATACAATGGTCTTTTCAATGAATGTTGCTGGATCAATTAAATATCCAAATAGACCAAAAAGAATTGATCCCTATCTCACATTATACACAAAATTAATACTAAACATATTGTAGATGTAAATAGGGAAAGTAAAAAAGTAAAGCTTCTACTAATAGAAGATAATACAGAGTAATATCTTCATGAGCTTGGGGTAAGCAAGTATTTCCTAACCAGAACATAGAAAGTACTAACAATGAAGGAACTCACTGATAAATAGGACTTGAAAAGTAAAAACCTTGTCCCTCAGAAAACATCATTAAAAGAGTAAAAAATGGAAGCCACACAGTGGGAGAACATATTTACAACATATAAAACCAACAAAAAATTCTTACCCAGAATATATGCCTATAAATCAAGAAGAAAAAGCCAATCAACTCAATTATTTTTAAATGGCCATAAGACTTCTAAAGACATTTCACAGAAAAGAGTATACAAGTGGCTAATAAACATTGCAAAGATACTTAAACTTTAGTTATCAAGGAAATGCAAATTAAAATCATGATGAGATGCCAAACACACCCATCAGAATAGCTAAAATTAAAAAGACAGTTACAAGTTTTGGAAAGGATTTGAGGCCACTAGGTTCCTCATGCACTCTTGTGAGACAATAAATTGGTGCAACCCCATTGGAAAACTGGTCACTTCTACTGAAGCTGAACATACACATATTATAAGACCCGGCAATTTCCTGAGTACATACTCAACAGAAATATGTACAAGGTTTTTAACAGTCTCAGTCTAAAAACAATTTACAAGTCCATCATCAGTTGAATAGATATATGAATTGTGGTATGTTCACACAACAAAATACTGTACAGCAATGAAAATGAATGAACTATTGCTACACATAACAATGATAAATCTCTCAAACATAATCTCAAAAGGAGCCAGACACAAAAGAGAAATACAGTCCCTTCTGCTTTAATGTGATGGATGTGTTCCTCAAAAGTAACACAATATGCAAACGTATGCAACTAAAATCATAGGGCTTATGAGAAAGACAGGGTTAGGAACAAAACATTCAAAACTTTGGCAGTGACAAATTTAAAAAAATACAGAAATCTAATAAAAATGGAAGCACAGTTTTACACATGTAAAATTGTTAAGAACTGCATACATACTAGAATAAATAGCATTTTATGTTGAAGAAGACCTGAAGTTTGCTTGTGGAAGAGGGTATAAGAAGGGTTGCAGCTTGCAAGTTATTGTGACGTGGCAGAAGCAGCATTGCCTACGATTGGATGGAATGTGTAACGCTAGATGTGGATGGGTGTGTCTCATAACACAATCAACCCAGGTGGCTGGTAGATATATGAGGTACGCATGTGTGCATGCTGTGTGTCCCTACTGGGCTCGGTTTCGCTGAGTGAAGTTTCCTGCATTCACTTAGAATTTCTTGAGGACAAAACTGCATATAAGCAAACACTAAATTGTGTTATGCTTGAATTGTTCTCTAATGCATCAATCATAATGGAAATTTGCATTTTCGAAACAAGCATTATAGCAGAACTGCTAGTACCTTATTATTCTATTTAAATAAAGTTCAAACGTAGGCAAAATTTAATCTATATGTTATTAGGTTAGTGCACAAGTAATTGCTGTTTTTGCTATTAAAATTAATGGCAAAAACTGTAATTACTTGTGTACCAACCTAATAGATAACTGGATATTGGTTACTCTAAAGAGGATTATAACTAAAAGGGATCACAAGGAGTAACTTCCAGGATGCTGGGTACTGACTAAACAGGTGTCTTCAATTTTAAAAACTGATCATTCGGCACATTTAACACTTGTGCATTTTACTATATGTGTGTTATGTATTCCTGAGAGTCTTCCTAAAAGAGATACTAATAGATAGGAAGACAAGTGCTGAGATTTTCCTGCCCCACTATATGGACATTCAATTCTTCCTGAAAACACATACACTAATCACTGACACCCTGTCACAAACATTTACATAGTTCTCTTCATACAGTATTCAGCAGCTCATCATTCGTACCCTAAAGAACAAGGTAAGGTTCCTTTCAGTTATTAAATCCAGCCAGATAACTCGTAAAACCCCAGCATCTTCTTAGTAGTGTGATGTAGTGAAAATAGCACTGAAGCAGCAGCTAGATGACATAGGCTCAAAAATCAGCTCTGCCATTTACTACCTAGGTGGGTTTGGCAGGTCATTTAACTTGAATTCTAGTTCAATCTATATATCATAGGACTATAATGCAAATAAATGTACTTTGCAAACCATAATTGTGTCCACCTAAGGCAAGATGCTATTGCAGTATTTTCTCCCTCAGGTCCAGCTGAAATTTAGTTTAAGCCTCCCATTTCCTTGTTTGTACTTCAAAATCCCAAATAACAAAGCTGGCTAACAGCCTAAAGGGGTGCATGTGTGCGGGGGCAGTGGCGGGGGGAGTGAGGGAGTTGCACGCACACATGTTTTGAATACAGTTCCATGTTAGGGCTTTGGTAAAGACATTTTGATAGTGAGGAATTTAGTGTTCTGATGGGTTTATACCTTCATCAGAAAAAAAAAAAAAAATGTGTCCACATAGCATCTTGAGTTGTGTGCAGATCTAGAGGCATTTTAAAGCCCACTAGCCAGCTTATTGGAGTCAGAACTCAGTATTCTGTAGTCAGAGAAGATTTTTCATGACAACTAACATCTCATTTCACCCCTTAGCCCCAAACAATTCTCTTCCTAAGGCCACTCCCTCTTGTCTCCAAAAAGTGAAGTTTTCTTATTAAACCAAGAAAAATGAAGAAGGGCAAAAATCTAATATCAAACAGTATGTTTCTAACCCCAGACTCTGATTATTTGGATAAGTTAGTTTGTAGTATCTACATCACTGGATATATGAGAGTTGCCTAGGGCTGCTGAGTTCTTGCCACCTTCAAAACTCTCAAAGCACTATAATCTACCCACTAACTCAGTTGGAGATACACAGAATAGTAATGGCTTCTTCTTAGCCATGGATTAACACTTCTAGGCTTGAAGAAATGAGCACTAGCCAGGCATTAGAAGGGAAATTAGAAGTCTCCCATACTGTTAACTAATGCTGGCATTAACAGATCAATTATGGTAGAGTATCTCAGGGTAGTACAAGGAGCATTTCAATCAAGAGTCACTAGGGGTGCTCCTTAAAACACTGGTTCCTGGATGCTACCCTAGACCCACTGAATCAGAATCTCTTAGAGGCAGAAGCTCAGGACTCTGCATTTTAAATAATCTTTCCAGGTGACTCTGATGGGCAATAAAGTTAGGAAACAACTGTACTGGAGGTTGGGTAAGGGAAGAACTGACACCATACTAACGATGACACAAAGGGGAACGGTCTCATTAAGAAAGTTGTTTTGAACCAGGTCAACCTTGAAATCACTCAACATTGTGTTAATAATGGGGAATGCAGCTACCAGGCATCAAACCTGCACTGCGCCACTGAAAGGAGGAAAGAGTGAGTGTCACGCACATTTAACACTGAGATGTCACAGCAAACAGCAAACAACAAACCCAAAATTTTCTGCACACCATTTTGAAGACTTCTCTCAGGTGAGATGCGACCTGGATGTTCCTGCCATTTCAGCAAGCCGCTGGCTATGGATGAAACTCCCCAAATCTATGCATCCATCTGTTTACTGGATGGATTGATAAAGAGCATTTCCTCTGGAGAGCTTGGAAAACTCATCTTATGCTAAGTGGCAAGTCACAAGGACACTGGAAATGCCCAACTAGCATGATGAAAAGCCGAGACTTACATGATGACTGGTACAGACTAAACTTTAGCAGATGAGCAGCAAATCAAGTTTTTGGTTTTTTTTTTTTTTGGATTGACAGAGTGAGGGAGGAAGGCAAAATGGCATGGGATGAGATGGGAGGACAGAAGGAAAGGTAAATGGACAAATGAATGGGTTGAAGGAAGGAAGAGTGGACAGGCTGTTGGGTGCATGGATTAATGGATAAAATGGATGGGAAGACAAATAGACAGATGGATGGAGCAGATAGGGCCATATCGGATCAATTATCTTTTAACCTTAAACTGTTTTTAACAGCTTATTGAGATATGATTTGCACATCACATAAATCACCAATTTAAAGAACACAATTCAGTGGCTCATAGTATATTCACAGAGTTGTTGAACCATCACCACAATCATTTTTGTTTTTAATTTTTAAGTATTTTATTTTTGAGGGAGGGTCTCACTCTGTCACCCAGGCTGGGGTGCAGTGGTGTGATCATAGCTCACTGCAGCCTTGGCCTCCCGGGCTCAAGCAATCCTCCCACCTCAGCCTCCAGAGAAGCTGGGACTACAGGCACATGCCACCACATCTGGCTATTTAAAAGAATTTTTTTTTTTTTTTTTTTTTTGTAAATACAGGGTCTCTCTATGTTGCTCAAGCTGTTCTCGAAATCCTGGACTCAAGGGAAGTGATCTTCCTGTCTCAACCTGCCAAAGTGCTAAGATTATGGGCATAGGCCACCATACCAAGCCCCATATTCAATTTTAGAATATTTCATTATCCCCTAAAAAGAAACCCATGCCCATTAGCTATCACCCCACAAATCCCTATCCCTCCCAGTTCCAGACAACTACTATTCTATTTGTGTCTCTATAGATTTGCCTATTCTGAACATTTTATAAATAGAACCAACAACATGTGGTCCTTTGTGACTGGCTTCTCTCATTTACCGTGTTTCCAAGGTTCATCCGTGTTGTAGCATAAATCAGTACTTCATTTCTCTTTATTGCTGAATAATACTCCATTGTATGGATATGCCACATATCATTTGACAGATGTTTGGATTGTTTCTACTTTTTGGCTATTACACAGGATGCTGGTATGAAAATTCACGTACAAGTTTTGTGTGAACGTAAGTTTTCATTTTTCTTGGGCACATATACAGGAGTAGAATTGCTATGTCATATAGTGACTCTATGTTTAACTTTTTAAGAAACTACCAGACTGTAGCCCAAACTGTTTTCCATTTTACACTCCCACCAGCAGTAAAGATTCCAATTTCTCCACATCCTCACCAACAGTTGTTATTTTCCATTTTTTGTTATTATAGCCACCTGAGTAGCTGTGAAGTAGTATCTTATTGTGGTTTTAATGTGCATTTTCCTGAAGTCTAACAATGCTGAATGTCTTTTCATGTGCTTATTAATCATTTGTATATCTTCTTTGCATAAATATCTATTCAGGTCCTTTGCCCTTTTTTTTTTTTTTTTGAGACGGAGTCTCACTCTGTTGCCAGGCGGGAGTGCAGTGGCGCAATCTCGGCTCACTGCAACCTCTGCCTCTTGGGTTCAAGCAATTCTCCTGCCTCAGCCTCCTGAGTAGCTGGGACTACAGGCGTGTGCCACCACACCCAGCTAATTTTTGTATTTTTAGGAGAGACGGGGTTTCACCATGTTGGCAAGGATGGTCTCGATCTCTTGACCTCATTATCCTCCTGCCTCAGCCTCCCAAAGTTCTGGGATTACAGGTGTGAGCCACCATGCCCGGCCCCCTTTGCCCATTTTTAATTAGGTGATTTTCTTTTTTATCATTGAGTTATATATTCTAGATACAAATTTCTCATCATTATATGATTTGCAAAAATTTATCATATTCTGGATGTATTTTCATTTTCTTGATGTTGTCCTTTGAAGCACCAAAGTTTTTAGTTTTGATGACACCCAATTGATCTATTTTTTCTTCTCTTACTTGTATCTTTGGTGTCATATCTGAGAAATTATTATTTAATCCAAAGTCATGAAGATTTATCTTCTTTTAAGAGTTTTATACTTTTGGCCCTTACATTTTGGTCTTTGATCCATTTTGAGTTAACTTTTGTATATGACGTGAGGTATGGGTCCAACTTCATTCTTTTGCATGCACGTATCCACCAAATTATTTTGATAGAAGAAAAATGGGGCCATGTGGCAGAATAATGTTAATACAATACCAGTACCAATAACCAACTACCATTAGTAAGGGGTCATCACGTGCCAGGAACTGTGTAAGGTTATATTTATTATCTTATTTAATCTCTACAACCCCCTATGAGGTAGGTGTTTTTCTCAATTTACAGGTGGGAATTTGAGTATTAGAGAGGTTAGGTCCCTTGTCCAAGTTCCCATACTAGTAAGTGGCTCAATTGTCTCTGACTACAGAGTCCTCCACTACCATCCTACACTGCCTCTATAACAGCCCTCAGAAATCAGGGGATATCTCAGACACACCTAACTTCTCTTAGCAATTCAATATGAATTCACTAATAAGGCATTTTCCTAACACTTCCTATTTATATTTGAAGCATATTATCATTCCTTAGATGTTTCAATTGGGATGTTTGACTCAGAGGAAAAGCAGGATTTCTGTAGAATCTAAGACTTCTGTTTCCAGCAATGATAAGTATATTATTTGTACCAATACTTCCACTGGGAGAAAATAGAATCCTAAAATTGTCAGATAAATATTTTAATTTTTTTCCCCAAACAGCTAGCAACATTCTGGAAAGACAGTAAGGAATAACCAGGCCAAAATCTAAGAGAAAATGAGAACTAAAGGAGGCAAAGAAAGTTCTTAAAGTTGTTTTTTTCCTGAAGACATCTGTCTGTCCAGACTGTGCTGCAGCCTTTGGGGTAAGATGGTAGAAGAAAAATCCCAGAGCCTGACAAAAGCAATAAGTCTAACAGGTGGCCCTCAAAAACACATTAAGCTGGGGCCCAGAAAATAATCATATTCATCCCCAGGTTAAGGGTGAACCAGAAGTAAACCTAGTTCCCACCTCCAAAGGAGAAGGGGAGGGAAGTGAATCCCTCCCTAAGGAAATGTAACTATTGGGTCAGCCCTATTGGTCTGGCAGATACAAGCACAAATTTTGTCTGGAGGAAGATACCTTCACACTAGGCCTCAGGAATACCTCACATGTAATTATGCAAGATAATGAGCAGCACATAGACAAAGATAACCAAGTATCCAAGGAAAGAGAAGTTAGGGGTAAAACACAGCAGACACAGATTCATACAGATTTAAAATATTTAAAGTATCAAACATAGATTACAAAGCAGCTATGCTTATTGATGTTTAAGGAAACAAAAGACGAACCTGAAATATCTGTAAAATATCTGCAAAGAACAAACACTTTCTATAAAAGGCGTCCCCCTTCCAGAACGAACTTAGCCTTGGAAAAAGTATTAATTTATGCAGTACGTGGAGCAAGTGGCTCATCTCCGCAAAGCATCCCCTCTTTGTTTTGACATTCTCCTTGGCACTTGCATATCCTTTCAAATTCTAGGGGCAAGCCAAAGAAACAGAGGGGAAATCTGGAGTGACCATTCTTTCTCCAAACTTCAGAAATTAATCTATAATGAACTACCAAATAAAAAGGATAAACCTCAAGTATTTTTGCCCATCTTAGGTACCAAAACCATTATTGTACAAATTATGAAGACTTAACTGATTCCCTAAAATTCTCCCTGGGAGAACTCTGAAGATTTCTTCTTCCATCTTTTCTGTCCTTTGATGCCCCACAGCCATAGCTGACAGCCTCATCATCTTTCCTATCGCCTCCTCCTGATCGCCCTGCGCCTAGTACTGCTCCCCTTCACATGACCTCTAGATGGATCTTTCAAAAATGAAAATCATGGCACTCTCTTGCAAAAATCCTTGTAGTCTCTGCCTCTCTCAGCCTACTAAGGATGAAGTGTACACACCTCAGCATGGCATGTATGGGCTTCTCTGATCCTCAGGTTACCTTCCTGCTGTTTGTTGGTGCAAACAGCTTAATCATCAATATCACACCTTGCATCCTCTCCGGCTATGATCCCAGGATGCTTGCAGTTCCTGAATATATGATTTATGCCTCCACACCTTTGTACAGGCTGTGCCCCATCCCTCGAATCTGGTACTTACTCATCCATTAAGCCCACCTCTGATGTCACCTCCTCTATGGTGACTTTCTCACCCAGGAGACAAAATTAAGACAGATATTAAGGCAAGTGACAGCTAGAAGTTTGGCTTTGTTTTAGAATCAGCTTATTGGTGCATCCCTGAGCCATTCACCTTTTTGTCCCCAATGCATATATCAAAGCACTATGTCCCCAAAACCCTCTCCTTCTAGCAGTATTCTCTGTAAAAATAACTTAGCCTTGCACTCAGACTCAGCTGACCACTGTCCCTCTTTCTCCTGCCTCAGATAAGCTGAGATGCTTCCCACATTGCTTATTTCCTTGCCACATACTTTTGCTTTTCTTAGTAAAGCCCTGGCTGATAGAAATTTTGTATTGCAATCCAAAAGTCATGAGCCAACCCTCCAGCAATCTTAAAGCGCGGTCATAAAGTGAGAAAAGTAATCAAGAGGTTAGCTTCAAATATGACTAAAGTAAGTTATGGATAACTGTGAACACAAACAGAAAAACAACAAGATCAGGAACAATTTTGTTAAGTTAAAAGTTAGCTGGTTTCTTCCAGCTTATTAAAAAGAAACCCAATGACTTTCTGAGAAAAAGCACAGCTCCACAGACAGACCTGTGTGACCAGAAAATGTCCAGGCATGGTTTGGCTGCTGTGCCATTATGTTGTCTGGTATTTTTCAGATTTTCTATGATTGACAACCCTCAGAACACAAATGGCTCCCTGCTCAACAGATGTGTTTCAAAGGCCTTCTCACTGAAGCGACCCAGCTTGGAACCAAGACAAATGAGAGTGGTCCCATCTACCCAACATGTAAACAATGGGGAAAAATGGAGATCAGCTTTACCAAGCAAAAATCCACATTCCCTTGTCATCAACAGGGTGGCTTGGCCTCCCCCAAGCAGGCCAGAAACATCTTCCTAGTGCTCTCTGGGCAGAATGTTCTATCCCGCGGCTTAGCACTCAGTTGTCTGTCTTCTTAGCCCACTAAAAGCCACAGGTTACAAGTTAACTAGCTTAGACATTGCCCCTGGCCCCAGGAGATTTCTAACAGCAAAGAAATACAATAACTTTTTTAAAACAAAAGGTTAAATTTCCCTTTTCATTTTACCGATATCAGGTGAAGTCTTCCCAATTTTTTGTTTCCCAAGGTCATGTAAAAATGCAACCAAAAAATATTTTTTTTAAGTCCTGAGATGTGCTGCCTGGAGACAGCACATCTCAGTAGGGCTAAGTAGGGCTAAAATTAGCAGCTGCCTCCTTCTCTGGGCAAGAGTGGTCAGCAGCTGGCACGCTACAATAGCCAGAGGAGAACAAAAGGGCGCAGAGAGGCTCTGCGGGCACATGCGCCAGCAAATGCCCAGGGGACAAAGGCTTTGGCCCTGGGTTGGTGGGATGCAGGGTGGCTCTCAAGTGGAGTATCAGCTCTGCCTGCCCTGCCCGGAAGCCTCAATCTGCCAGCCTGACGCAGGGTGACATACACTGCCAGGCTAGTTATTCCTATCTGCTGCTTCCTGTGTAATCAATGTCAGGGGTTAGAGAAGGGCAGAAGAGGAGAAGATAAATATGAAGGCAGGTGGGGGTTGGAAGTTTGGCTTTGTTTTAAAAGTGGCTTATTGGTGCATCCCAGGACACTCACTGTGGGGCCGTGTTTCTGCTCACCTGCCTTCACCTACCACATCCCTGCTCTCGCCTGACCTGGATCACCTGTGAAAGACAATGGCTCCCCAGGAACTAGAAGGCTGGCTTTCCTTGCTCCTCACCTCCCAGGGCCCTCACTGTGCCTCTGGATAACCATGTGACATTGCTGTGACTGGGCATTTGACTCCTCCCATCCTCACTTCACACTGTTGGGATGTCTGTCCTATGGCCCATGCCCAGACAGCAAAGTCTAACCATCATGTGGACCTGAACACTTGAAGTGGGCGTTTCTGGCCCTCCAGCTGCTGGACTCATGAACTGTTTCTTACAGTGGGGAAGAGTCACTGGCAGCCCATCTCAGTACCTCTCCCTACCCCAACTCCATACTCCACACAACAGAATCCTCCCTATAATCATTCCCTAGGGCAGCCAGAACCAAATTCTACCAACCAGGTGGCGTAGAACCACAGAAATTACTGTCTATTAGTTATGGAGGCTAGAAATCTGAAATCAAGGAGCCAGCAGGGACAGGCTCCCCTCAACACCTGGAGGGGAGGAGCCTTCCTTGTTCTTCCCAGCTTTTGGTGGCTCCAGGTGTTCCTTTGTTTGTGGCAGCATCACTCCAATCCCTGCCTCCATCTCCCCATGGCCGCCTGGGTCCCCATGGTTTTACATCATCTTCCTCTGTGCGTGTCTGTGTATCCAAAGTTCTCCCTTTTTATAAGGACACCAGCGTCTACCCTAATAATCTCATTTTTAACTTATTGATACAGGAAGTAAGAAGAAATTATTTAGGCAGATAGTGAGGAAGTCCTCGGTAAGGTTTTCCTTTGAATGAAAAGCAGCCCCCAAACCATTTTCTAACAAAGAGCAGCTTGTAAAATCGAACTGCAGACATAGACAAGCAAGCTGGAAGCTGGCATGGCAGTTTGAATGCCGGCAGTTGTGCCAATAGAAAAGAGGCTACAGGGGGACTAGGCATGTCCAAAATGGTGGCTCCATCTTCCCTTTTCTTTGCCAACCATGTGTACAGTAATGAGCAGGCGACATGGCACCAGCCAGGCTAGCTTCCTCATGCCATGTAAACGTCACACCTGGTCCAACCAATCTTTGGGCCCTGTGTAAATCAGACATCACCTCCTCAAGACAGAGAGCTGTTCCCTTTTCTCTTTCTTTTGCCTATTAAACCTCCACTCCTAAACCCACTTCTTATGTGTCCGCATACTCGATTTCCTTGCTGTGAGATGACAAACCTCGGGTATTTACCCCAGACAATGATGCTGCTTCATTATCACCTCTATCAAGACCCTATTTCCAAATAAGGTCACATTTTGAGGTACTGGCGGTTAGGATTTCATCGGGTGGGCACAATTCAACCGTAACACACTCTTTTCCATGCTTTCCCCTTTCAGTAGCTTCCCCTTAGAGAGAATACTCCACAGCAGCAGCTAATGTGATCAGGGCAGCCACCGGCAGCTGGGAGAGTTAGGTTAGTACAGAGAAAAATGGCCCAACTAGGCCCAATTGACAGGTGTCAGCTGGAAGCTCTGAACCTTCAACAATCTTACATGATACCAAACAGGTGCTGACAAAACAGGATTTGCTTTTTTCTGTCTTTGTTTCAAGATAATGAAAAGTTTTTTTGTATAGTCTTCACTCTCATTTGTTGAATATTCACTGAAAGACTTGAGTGCCTTAATTACACTCAAGATAAATGACCATCATGCCAGATAGAATTCCTGAGGCAAGGAAAAGGTCCCCTGGATTCCACTTTCTGATCTTCACTGCAAAGACAAGAACCACAGCCAGCCATGCTTTTGTCCTTTGTTGCATTTCCAGCACCGCCCTTACATGTGACAGTCACAGGCCCTTGACTCTTATGACAGCCACCCTGAGATAATTCTGTTTCCCTGGTCTTTGAAATTGTGTGCCAAAATAAAATGATCTCCTCTTTCCACTGCTTTCTTGGTCTGGAAAAGAGTAATTACACTGGAAACAGGGCTTGGGAGCAATCTAATGCAATGTCAGAGTAAATCTAAAGAGGGAAGCCAGAGTCCTTGACCAACTGAGCAGGCTTGGGATAAAGAGTTGTAGGTGTGTAGACTGGTCAGTGCCAATCCAGCTAGCAGGCCTCAGGCTGGTCTATCAGCCCCAGAGGCTGGAAGGTCTGACTCTTGTCACCCTCCCAACATGCTCAGTGGAGAAGTACTAAGAATCAGAACAATTAACCAGGCACTTTAGACTGTCTCTGATAGTGACACCCAGGGATGGTTCACGGTGTAAACAGTGGTTGCCTGTCATGATTTAGGCCTCACAAAGCAGAGGGAGAAGAGTAGGATTTGGAGTCAAAGGGCTTATAATCTCGCCTGATATTGCTGCTTAGTAGCTGGACAATTTGGAGGTGTTTTCTATACAAATATTCCAGGAAAAATAGTTGGGAACAAAGGTAGCCAGTACCTCTGTTTGTAAGAAATGCAGAAACACAGGAAAGCCCTGGAATGCTGTCTCCCAACATGGATTGAGTAAAAAAATAAAAATAAACCTCCTGTAACAGAAAAATACAAAGATATGTTGGCTTCAGGCATTCCTCGATCTAGGGGCTCAAAATTATATGGCTTCAGTTTCCATCCTGCAGCTCTGCCTTCCTCTGAGCTGGCCCCCTGCCTCCATGGCTGTCCATTAGGAGGACAAGAGGGCTCAGCAGCTCCAGCTCTGCATCCTGACAACTCCACACTCCAAAGGAGAGATTGCTTCTGCTTCCCAATAGTTCCAGCAAAAGCTCTGGAATTGTATCACACAGGGAGATGGACCCTACTGCCTGGCGAGTCCTGGGTCACATGTTGCTCGCAGATCTTAGATATGGGGTGTGCCCCACCTCAATCACACAGATTGAGAGCGGGTGGGAGAGATCTGTTCCCAAAGGAAAAGCAGGGCGCTGTTACCAAAGAATGGGAAACAAACACTGAGCAGGCAAAACTGCAGCACTCAACACCACCCTTGAAATTCCTTGAAGATAACAAATCTCATTTGTGTCCTTCTGTGAAATTTAAGTATTATTTCTTTTGACAGGCAGATTCACATTTTAAGGAGGCTAGTGGCACATCCAAATTGCTATTATAACCAAATCTCTTTAGAAAGAAGCTATGGTAGTGGTGTCACCAAGGGGTGTTCTGCACCATAGCAATTGCACATGTCAGCGTGCTGCAGTAGTCTGAGTAACGGCTCCTCTAGAGATGCCCACCCTCTAAGCCCCAGACCTGTCAAAGTCACCTCACACAGCAATAGGGACCTTGCTAAGGTGATCAAAATGAGAGATTTTGAGATGGGAGATTACTCTGGACTATCCGGGCAGGCCCAATGGAATCACAAAGGTCATTATAAGAGAGACAGAGGAGGCGGCCAGGCGCGGTGGCTCACGCCTGTAATCCTAGCACTTCGGGAGGCTGAGGTGGACAGATCATGAGGTCAGGAGTTCAAGACCAGCCTGACGAACATGGTGAAACCCCGTCTCTACTAAATATACAAAAATTAGCCAGGTGTGGTGGTGCACACCTGTAATCCCAGCTACTCGGGAGGCTGAAGCAGGAGAATCCCTTGAACCCCGGAGGCGGAGGTTGCAGTGAGCCGAGATCATGCCATTGCACTCCAACCTGGGTGACAGAGACTCCATCTCAAAAACAAACAAACAAACAAACAAAAAAAAAAACAAAAACAAAAAACAGAAACAGGAGGAGACAGCAAGACAAGAGGCAGATATGTGTGACAGAAGCAGAGAGATGAAGAAACATGGTTTGAAGATGCTACACTGCTGGCTTTGAAGACAGAGGAAGGAAGGAAGGCATGAGCCAAAAGACACCCATCTCTGCAAATTGGAAAAGGTAAGGAAACAGCTTCTCCCCTATAGCCTCCAGAAGGAACCAGCCTTGCCAACACCTTGACTTTAGCCCAGTGAGACTGATTTCAAACTTCTGGTCCTCGCAACTAAGAAAAATAAACTTGTGTTGTTTTAAGCCAACAAGTTTGTAATAACTTGTTACAGTAGCCACAGGGAACCAATGTGGCAACACAGCAAGTGGTCAGGGTTCAGTGCCCTGGAAATTCTGATTAGCAGGAAAAAGTTTCCATAACCTAGCACAAAAGATTTAAGTGTTCTCTGGTTGAAAGCCCTTCCTGGGTGTTTTAGAATTTGTTTCAGCTTTAACATAACCCCAGGTGCACTTCTGAATAAGGACTTTCACTCACTATTCCTCACATTCTATGCCTGGTGACTTGGCTGGAATTACTTGTAGGAAAACTAATGCCCAAGGCCTCTGGCTGGCTGTGTGGCATACAGTAAAGAAACCAAAGCTTTTGCAAGTCTTGACATTCAGATTCCAAGAATAGTCATAAATGGACCAACGATGTAAACACAGATAGACTGTCTAACCTACATCTACATGTCAACCTCATCACCCTTAAGTATGATGCACAGGAAGCACCTCTTCTCAAACTCTTATAGAACTCTCAGAGGATCCAGTGAGGCAGAGACACAATCAATGATAGCAGTGAAAACTCCACTTAGAGGGAAGGGCTAGGAAAGACTGTGAAACAAAGTCATCAGAAAGGATGGCCTCTGAGACACCGACACCTGCCCTCTGTCCTCTTTCATCAGAAATGAAATTTTTAATCCCAAGAATTTAAGAAGATATGATGGGAATGAGTTTCTATTTAACCACAACCCTCCAGAATCTCTAGTGCAATACTCCAGTTCAGCTTTAAATAAAATGCCTGTCCAGAACCATTTGAGTTAGGAGACAAACTGCTCAGACAAGCTAGTAATCAGGGAGAAAATATACTTTCTCTTCTCTCAGCTAGAAATAGCAAGAAAATATGGGGACCTGCATAAGAAAATTACCAGCTCCTCTCTCATTGCAATCTAGAGGGAAAAAGAACCAAATTCTCCTTGCCTTGGCATGGGGTCACTCCAGGAGCTAAGTGTTAAGGCAGAGCTTGCCAAAATAGATCAGATAATAGAAGGAAAAATAAACATCCATGTGTGCATGTGTGTACAGGTGTGTGTGTGTAATGAGGCATCAGACAGGGCAGTGTTTGGTGGATGCCACATCTCTATCAAGCTCTTGTCACTGCAACATTATCACTGGATCACCCCAGCGATCCAGGCCCCACCACTTGGGAAATGTTTTGGTTCCCTTTTTTTTTCTTTTTTTTAAACAAAGTCCATGGCTTCCCTGGACAAAAGCAGGCAGACTTTTTAGAAGAAGCACCATTCAGCACCCATACAAACATTATAAGGCTCTCCGCCCTCTCAAGGCCAGATATATTCCCAATGTATAAACACCCCCCTTGAATACTTTTTCTCCTCATTACCCCAGGACGGTGGAGAGATCACTGCCAAGATGCTTAGGCCACAGCTGGTTTATGGGGACTGGCCTTGCTGATCTGGAGTTACAACTCATTGATACCTTTGAATTACAGAGCTCTATTCAGCTGCTTGTTGAAGAAATTATGCTTCAATGTCAAAGATTTATGGTAGGCATGAGAAAGCTCCTTCTATTAACAAATGCTTTTGAGAGCCAAAGGGCTTGTAAAAAGCAATCTGCATTGGTCTCTGCAAAGCATGACACAGCAGAGTTCCTCCTAGAACAGCATTTGGACCAAATCTCCAGCCATATCCTTCTCAGATCCATGGACCAGCTAAGTCTTTTAAATAAAGTTTGTGAGGCCTAGATATGCATATTCCTCAAGCAGCTTGAAGTAAACTTTAATAGTAAAAATTTGGAGTTTTTTTTTAAAGCAAAAACATAGATCCCTTATTTTCTGCTGAATAAACTGAACACTACTTCAACCTCAGCAGCAGAGGTAACACTTCCTGACCAAAACTGTTTGGTGGATGACACATTACCAGGGCCCTAGGTTTGCCACTGAGCATTTCTATCCCTTGCCTTCAGACTCTGTCTTCCACTCTTTAGACAGCAGGGCAGGTGCACAACAGAAAGGGAAGGGTCTGGTTTTACAGCCTCATATCACCCATATGACCCACAGAGACCAGGACAGACATTTTCATGGAAATCACTAAAATAAACTTTGTAGTTTAGAGCAAACAAATCTATGGCTAAATTCAAGTGAACTGGAGACAGGAAGATACCAATTTTAAGACAACTTTTCCAGGCGAATCATGAGATACTTCTAGGGACATCAGTGATGCCAGGAGAGGGCTCCCTGGGGAACAATGAGGTGTATCTTTTAAGACACATGTGTATCCACACCCCATTAGCTGTGAGGTGTTTGAAAATCTCCTCAATAATCCCTATTTCCTAGATACCCGTCTGCCCCTTCCTGCTCCTCCAGGACTCTGAGGCGAGACGTGTTAGAGGGATGTGGTGTCAGTGGTTCCTCCCTCTTGCTGCAGCAGGTCCCAACCCATCAAGGTGCAGAGGGAAGGGCCATCTTTCCCTTAAACCTGGAAATCTAGACACTGAGCTTAAATGCTCTCCATCCCTAAAGTCAGCATTCTCACTCACTTCACTCTATTTCCTCAGTGTGTAAAGATGGGCTCTGGAGCAACAGGAACTGATCATGTGTCCCAGGGAAGATGCCAAGACTACAAGGCTGTCAAAGGTGCACATTTGTCAGCAACTCCATATACAGTTTGACAATCCCTTAACTAAACTTTTTGGGGTCAGATGAGTTTCAGAATTCAGATTTTTTTTAATTTTAGAAAGCTCATATATGAACACCCCCAGCAGAGACTGAGGGAGCATCGTATAGACTCATTATTTTTTTTCACCAAAACATGAATATTCATATTCATCTTCTATCAAGTCAAATTAGTTATGAAATGAAATCCAGAGTTCTCCAGGATGGGAGATTGGGCACCATCTGGTTCACTTTCCTCCAAGAGATATCTAAACCCAATCCTTCAGGGACAAAAACCCACAGCAAGGAATAGACGAAGTGGCAACTGCCAAAACCCCAGCAGACATTCCCTGACTCAGGAGGCCCATGGGACAGACCAGCAGAGATGCAAACAGGCTCATTTGGATAATCACGGACATAGAAAAAGCCTTCTAAGCTGAGCTTCTCTGGCCTCAGAACCCAGAAGAGAGATGATTCCACAGAGCCCTCCACATTTATAGAATCAGAGTCCCCAGGGCTGTGGCACCTGAGTCCAAGGAGGACACAAACAATGCATTCAGTCATAGACCATAGCTGGTCCCATGAGGCAGCAGCAGACCGGGTTTTCAGAGCCCAATCCCATGTGACTGAGGTTAACTCCATAGGATGTCGGGCAAGTCACACTTTGATCTTTCTGCCTTTCTCTCTGTCCCCTTCAATGCCAGCATTCCCTGGGGTTTCTCCCACCCTGTTCTCTTCTCATTCTACACAGCTCCGTGGTTAATTGTATCTACTCCCCTAGCCTCACATACAATGTTTACACCCTTGACCCCCACACATCTCAATCACTGGTCCCACTGTCTTCTCCAACTCATATTTCTAACTGCCTCTTGAGCATTTCTGACCAGGCCCATGTGCCTCTCCCGCTGTGCCATAGATAGCTGGTGCACACTGATATCTGCATGCTTACCTACACACCCCTGCCCTGTACTTGGGTTGGTCATGTGACTGGCTCTGGCCAATGACATGTAAGCAGAAATGTCACATGTTTGAGCACCTGGTGCACCAGCCCCATGTTCTCTTCCCCTCCATGATGCCAGGACAAGACAGTGGAGAATCAAAACAAAGATTCTAGGTCCTGGAGTCACTGCTTAGAAAAAGCCACTGGATTTGTATTGAACTGTCAGAGAAACAAACTTCTATGGTGAGGAATTACTAAGATTTTGGAGTTTCACACAAAGCAGCCAGTGTTAATTTCCCTAATATGCCTGCCTTTTCTACCTAGCAAACTCCTAAATTATTCCTTCAATTCAAATGCCACCTCTTCTGAAAAGCCTATCTTCTGTGGAAAGTCAGCTATTCCATCCTGTGACCTCCAGTAACTCACTCATACATCCGGCAGAGCAATTCCCTGAATCTACTGCACATTTTTGTGTGTTTGGCACACACGTTCGTGTGAGCTTCCTTTTTCATCTCTGTGTTCTCAGTGCCTCGCAAGTAGCAAACACCCAATGCATTTGATTTAGAGAAGCGAAAATCAGAGCCTCCTCATTATGTGACAAGCAAACCAAGTCAGCACTTTCCCCCCCAAGTCACAATGTTCTTATCATTGTGCTAGGTTCTGTGAGAGGACCCAAGAAAAGTAAAGGTTGCTGTAACCCACCTTTATCTTTAGATCCTTAATACCCTATTATCTCTCATCTTTATTAAAGGACCGCTTTCGCTTAGAAAGTACGTGGTCTTTTCAGGAACTATCAGCTAAAACATCTCACAGAAAACAAGATCAAAGAGGGGTATTTTAGTGACAAGATTAAAGTAGAACAGGATTCTCTCCTGGCCCTTTGAGCCTGGCTCACCCAAGGCTGCCACAGTTTAGGCCCATGGTCTGCCATTCTGGAATACTGCAGCTGTGTTGCTGTTATTTCTGGTATGAAAAGAGCTGCAGCAAAAGCACTGCTGCCTCCTCAGGGACCCAGATGTGGAGATAATGGGCCAGCTGTGCAGAGTTATGTCATCACCACTTGGCAAAGCTTCCCAAAGCAAAAGCACAAGACTGTGTCACTGGGCAGGGAACAGAGCAGGGATCTTCTCTTTTAAGATGTAGCAAGTTGGCTATAGTAGTATGTACCGTGAGTAGTTCCAAATCTCCCAATTCTCTTATAGATACGATGTAACTCAGTCCCAGCCCACGGGAAATAGTGATGATAAATAAACAATGATCAATTATTAATAGAATATTTTGACAACTCCCACATAGTAGCAGTTTACCTGCTGCAAATATGGCGTTGCTTTGGATATTCAGATCATCTATTTAATGTACATTAAACATAAGGTTGGCCCCTAGTATTCACACAAAAATACCCACAACCAAGAGCTGTGGCAAACACAGATGCCATGCCTGCAGCTTCAGAAGAGCACAAGGAAGCTTCTAGGGCAGATTCCTAGTAGGACGTTCAGAGCAACAGACAAAACAAGGTTAGATTTTGCAGTATATTGCAGGCTAGGACCCACAGACAGTAGGTGTCTTTGTTGTCTGTTGATTATAAAAGAATATCTAAAACTGTATAATTTATAAAGAAATGGAATTTATTTCTTACAGTTATGGAAGCTGAGAAGTCCAAGCTCAAGGGGCTGCATCTGGTGAAGACTTTCTTGCTGGTGGGAACTCTCTGTGGAGTCCCCAGGTAGCACAGGGCATCACGTGATGAGGAGGCTGAGCATCCTATCTCAGGTCTGTCTTCCTCTTCTTGTAAAGTCACCAGTCCCACTTCCATAATAACCCATTAATCCATGAATGGGTTAATCCATTCATGAGGGCAAACCCCTCATGATCCAATCACCTCTTAAAGGCCTCATCTCTTAATAATGCCAATTGGGGATTAAGTTTCAACATGAGTTTTGAAGGGAATATTCAACCATAGCAGTAGGAAAGATTAAGAAATATCACATAATTGGAAACATAGTGTAATGGATGGGAATATACACTTTGGGAGAGTTGCAATAATACCTTTTGGTGTTAAACAAGTATCACATACAGGAGATATGGGGTACCTAAAAAATAGGGGACACTTAAAGTCATAGCCAAACTTAGGAAATTATTCCTGGCTGGTACTTTAGAGGTCACATACCATGAACATAACAATGAATGACTTCCCCCAAATCCCATCCATCCCATGTATGATCCCATCCACATACATGGAAAGCAAGAAACTGACTGAAAACAGCACTGTCAAGCAACTTACCTTGTATGAAGATCCTATTCCAGTAGGTTTTCCCAACCTCATTGCCCCCAAGAAATACCAGGTTGGACAGGATCAGCATCGAGGTGGAACAAGACGCAAGGGCAGCGTGGAATCGACGGCGAGCTTGTGGGGAGAAGTATTGGGCCTACGGGAAAAATGGCAAGAAGGCATCTCATGACAAGGGTGGAAAAAATGGGGCTAAGACACCATCCAGCTTTCTCTGTCACCAGCCCAGGATGCCTCCCCACAGAGCCCGAACCAGGTCATTACTTAAACAGCTCTCAAAACTTCAATTCCTGTCTGGGTGTGGTGGCTCATGCCTAGAACCTCACACTTTGGGAGGCCAAGGTGGGAGGATCACTTGGGCCCAGGAGTTCAAGACCAGCCTAGGCAACATAGTGATATACCATCTCTACAAAAACAATTTAAAAATTAGCTGGGCATGGTGGCAAGTGCCTGTAATCCCAGCTACTCAGGAGGCTAAGGTGGGAGGATTGCTTCAGCCCAGGAGTTCAAGGCTGCAGTGAGCCATGATCACACCAAAGGACTCCAGTCTGGGTGACAGAACAAGACTGTGTCTCGAAACAAAACAAAACCGTACTCTTGCACCATGTTCATTCTACCCTAAGGAAAGAAGTGACATACCCCAAGTTGTTTCTTTGAGGTGGAACAAAACGCGAGGGCTTCCCTCTGACATGTGGAATACAAGCACTGAAGCCAGTTAGGATTTAGCAGCCCTCCCACCTCCACTTGCTTTCTGCATGTAAACCTACAGGTGCAAGAACTTCAAACTGCTGTCCGTGATAACTAGTATATATAGCTCCATGGAATTAGGTCAAGATCAGTATGATCCTCTGGGCCAGTTACACTGACCCTGGGAAGCCAGCCAACCACCCCCTAAACCTGACATGCTATTAAGAGCAATCTCATAATAAGGGTGTAGGACAATCAGTGTGAGCCGAGCCTACTGCTGGAATCAGAGCTCAGGCCCACACTTCACCCGCGGCACACATCGGCACTGAGGATGAAGTGTATCGGCGTGCCTGAAATACTCAAGGCTGGAGGGATGTTTTACAGCATCACAATAAAGAATTCCACTTGTCCTTCCTAGCTCTTTATTGCACTTCTCCTTTTAAGATTTTCCCAGGGATTTCATAAAGCAAACAAAGCCTTTATCCTTCAGCACTGACTGTTCTGGGAGCCCCTCTGAGTGAGGTCGCCGTGCTGGAGTGTGTAAGCCCTATCAGCACATGCACGGGGACTACCCCGAGGGACCGTGTGTTCAGAATGAGAACCAGGTACAGCACAGCAGCAGGACATGCAGGGGCCCAGGGTATCTGATTAGCACCTCCGCCTAATCCACAGACACAGACAAAGAGGGAGCAAAGGGTCTGGAGATATTTCCCTAATATCCTCCAGAAACCCACACATCTCTAGGGTCACATGCACCCTAATTTCAGCTGCGTTCCAATTACAAACAGAACTCGGAATGACTCAATGACAGCAGCCGATGCAATTCATGACAGGCAAAAAGACTAAATTGGAGGGCGAGTCTTCAGCAAGAGGCTTACTTATTATGCGGCCCTGCTGTGAATCTCCTGTGACTGCTTTGGAATCATGGTCAGTGTCCTCTCCATCTAGAGAAATGAATTTCTGACTCCTCCTGTTCTCTCCTGCCAGCCCCAGGGTCTGTTCTTAACTCTCAGATCTGGCTGCTACCCTCTATCTCCCCATTCCCCCACCCACGGCTCTCTGCTCCAACATCACTGTGGAACGTGCTTTTACTGCTGCCAGACGCAAGTGTGGCCTGCTCACAGAGAAGCTGTGCCGTGGACAGTGAGATGTCTGCCTGATCTTGGTTGTTCTGGAATGCTCTCCAGTGATGTAGGGTGTCTCTACTTAGAGGCCACCAGGCAAGATTACCTCTAGTCTTGCCCCTGCTCTAGGAGGCCACAGGCATGTACAGGAGGACACTGTCAGACGAGACCTGGTACGAGATAATTACATGGTGTGAAAACTGTTAATAAGAGAGAAATGGGGAAGGAGCAGGCTTATTATTCAGCACTCTTCACCTCTGAGAATAATGGGACATTAATCTACCACTTTCTGCATTCTAAAGCAGAGGAAGATATTTTCTGGGTATTACTGACTCAATTAGCAGTAACTAGGGAGGCAGGGTGAGAGGAAGTTGGGAGACAGGGGAAGATCCAAAATGGATTAAGAAAATATGAATTATCTTAATTGACATAAATGCGTCCAAGTAATTCTCTTCAGATACTGCGGTTACTAACAAGACATTTGATTCCTAAGGAATCCAGTGAGTGTGACACTCCACCACTTCTGTTCTAATCCCATCAGTCTCCCCCAGCCTCACATCCTGAGAAGGGAACACAAAGGCCCTGTGTGATCTTTCCTTTGTTAACGTCAACTACCAAGAGTGCACATAGCTTGTTAAGCTAAATGGCTCTTCTTTTGTGGGAAGTGATTACAATTATTAAACAATCAACAGAGGTACTGAGAGAGGAAGACTCTCTTTGCATGGGGCTGCTAAGCAGGACTGTGGAGCTGATACTTGGGGCAGGGTAAGGACTGGACACAGCAGGAGGAGGAGCTGAGGGCCCAGGGAGGTAAGAACAGACAGCATGTCTTGGAGGCATAGGACTCCTCTGTCCAGCCCTGAGGCCCCAGCTCCTACAGTTCTTCCTTTGATTCTGTGATTACCCCCATATTCTAAGCTACATGGTTCCATAAATTCCTTTATCTACTTAGCAAAAAAAAAAGTCAAAATCATACCAACTGTGAAGGAGCTGCTGATCTCAGAGATAGGAAGGTGGGGTGGGGGGGGGCAGCTAAAATCTGAAATGAATGACTACAATTCAATTTTTATAAATGTTTTTTAAAAATTTAGAAATTAAAAAAAATTTAAATAAGCAAGAATGTTAAAGCACAGCCTGTTAGAATCAAACTAAAAGGATTTAAAGGAGAAATCAAGATGCCCATAGGCAATTCTTGATTATCCCCCAGGGTGAGTGGGTAGGAGACAAAATAGACGATGATCAAGGAATCCAAAAACCTAATTTTAACCAACAGCCTCATCCTCTGACAAAACTAGCCATGCCAATAAGCAGCAAAATGAACAGAGCATTGTTCCTTTTCACGGTGAAACAGTGGGGAAAAAGAATGATGGGCTACAGGAAAGGAAAAGGGGGTGGGATCTGTCCGATTCATCCACAAGAGGGTAATAACTAACAGCAAAGGGGACAGGAGTCTCAGCTGCAATCCATCTCTCCTCTTTGCATTCTCTGGACATTTTGGAAGGTGATGGTTTTGACATCAGGGATCTCTCTCTCCACCTTGGGAACCGCCTGGCTCAGCTACTGGTTTATAGGAGCTCTAGGGGTAAGTTCCCAGGAGGAAACAGGTCATATGGACAAAATTAGAGGGTATATTCCCTTTGACCAGCCAGCTACATCAATAAATCTAACTTTCGGAATCTCTAGGGCCACAGGGCCAAAGCCTCCACTTTAAAGGCTTTTTCTCTTACACTCTCCTTTCCATAGTCCTACAGCAATTACCCCTGTGGTCCTTCATCACCAGGATGCAAGCCTCATGAGTAGGAGGCATGCCTCATGTGTTAAGTCACCATCCTCATGGCTTAGGTACTTGAAAACTCCCTTGACAAGAGAACTCATGTTGAAGAATTATAAACGAAATGGGGGAATATCAGAAGACAGTGAAAAGCCATCAGGTATGACAAAGAGAGTTGCCAAGTTCATCAGCTAAGGCAATAATGGACAAATGGAATTTGAATTTCATTAATAGGAATTTATCAGGATAAAAGAGAGCTCTCGTCTGGTCCCGGTCTCTTCTCAGAGTGTAGATTAGCCTGTAGCAATCTGATTTCCTGGCAGCAAAAAACTGAGAGTGGCACTATCCCCCAGGAGATGTTTGAAAAGTTGCTGGGCATGTTTGGTTGTCTCAATGACTACAAGGCAATGTGGCAGGGGCCAGGGATAACAAGCGCACTGCAATGTGCAGGACGGAGCCGTCCTGCCCAAGAGGTCGGCAGAGCCCTGTTGAGAAAGGGCGAATTGTCCTCCCCCACATTTGTCACAGAGCAGAGTTCTTGCTTGGTCTACGGGGGCATTAGGAGTAATGCCAAAAATGCATCCCCTTTTCTCTGGGACCCAGAGAAACGCATCCCAGGGCAGGGAAT
The DNA here is from genome assembly GCF_028885625.2 of Pongo pygmaeus. NCBI lineage: Eukaryota > Metazoa > Chordata > Mammalia > Primates > Hominidae > Pongo > Pongo pygmaeus. The sequence goes on from NC_072373.2 coordinate 38,814,173, forward strand.
GTTCCTTCACAGTATTCGACCACTAGGCCCCTCCTATCCTGCCCACCACGTGGCAGCACGTGGAGAGTGAGGAGGAGCCTCCTGTGCCCCCGGCCACAGACAGGCAAGGTGTGGCCACCAATTCCAAGCTTCCTCCCCTGACAGTCCTGAAATCCAGAAGAAGGAGGAAGAATGGCAGGTGAGGCACATTAGAATCACTTTGTTCTCAGGCAGGGGCGACCAGTTCTCCACTTGGTCTCTACGGTACATGACAGAGGGGTGGGTCGGGGCAGTTTCTCTCCCTGTGAATGTGAATATACCCACTCTTCAGGTGCAAGGGCAGGTGCTAGACTTTTGGCCTGGTTACAGCAAGCCCCTCAGAACACTGGCCTAGGGCAGACCTCCAATTCCTCTGAGTAGTTTGCCTGTGATCCAAGAGACCGAGATGGGATAGAGGAATGTCACGACAACACTCAGCTATGGCAACACTTGGCTTTAAACTTCCGTCTAAGACACTGACTTCCAAAGGGAAGGACTGCAACCCAAACCAACTAAACCTTAGGGCTAAACTAAACTTATGTCAAACTCGTTTGTACTTCCAGGTGTGAGGTGTCCGTGGCTTCCTGTGTATATTCAAATCTCCATGGCAACTCATCCCTCTTTTCCAGGCAGCATCCTTTCCCTGGAAATCACAGGATTGGTGGGGGCAAACAAGCTGGGGGTGGGGGGCTGCAGGAATGTGGGTCAAAAGCAAAACTAGAAACATACATGGGGAAGGGAGGCAGATGACGCAGTCGGGCCGGAGGCTGTGGGCTTGCCAGCCCCTCACTCATCCACAGAGGGGCTGCATATGGGGCTGAGATGGGAGGTGGGGACAGGCTGAGCATCTGGAGGAGCAGATGGCCGGAGGAATGGCTGCTGGAGACTGTGACAAAGGCTTGGCAAGTGGGACCTGATGCTGCTTATTTTTAAGTGGTGGAGAAGCTAAAAACAGAAACTGGGTGGGTTTGAGCAGCTGGACACAGTTCTTCCATGTAATCACTGAAGTTTTCCATTTTCTAATAAAAATGCTAACCAGAGGGTAAGAGAGGATGAAAAAGGCAATGGCAAGGGAGGGGTTGGTGGACACCAGAGAGAGCAAATGAGGGGTGAACACCCCACAGACTGTAAAGATGAGGCCAGAGACAACAAGAGACACAATTATAACTCTCAAGAAAGAGAAGAACGGCCACAGTGACACACTGAAAGTCAGGAGGACTCAGATTCCAAAGTCATTCCAAGGCCCATGTCCCATCTCTGTGCCAACCTGTAGGACATATTTCCCCTTCTCAAAATATTCGGTCATTTTCAGCTAGAAGTCTGTGTTTCACCAGTTTCCCCTCTTTCATGTTCCTACCAGCAGAGTAGGTTCCTCAAGGATAGGGCAGGACCGTTTCTCCACTACTCACCATCCAAGAACCACGCATATCCTATGTGTGCTCAATGATTAGCTATCACCCATCTCGCTCTTTGCCCTAAATAAGTTACAGAATCTCCTGAGTTCCTTAACGTTCTATCTCATCCTATATCCAAGCTGAATGAATACATGAAGAGCCTTTGAAAGCAATACCTCCTCCTTCCTTCAAGTGTACAGAGCTTCAAACAACATCAGGTCAATGCAGTTATATTTTCCGAACTCTGTGTGCATACTCCTGAGAGAGAATCAAATACCTGCAGCAATGAAGGCAAAGCCAGACTTGTTTAACTAGACAAGTTACCTTCCTCATAATTTAGATGTCCAGCTTAGTTTAAAAACTGCAGAGGCCAAAGTTTAGCATTTAAATCTATGCAGTACATGCAAGAATTTCAGAGTACTTTCAAATAACTAAGGAAACAACTGGCTCTGTCTAGTTAGAGAACTTAAGCCATGTTTGGGGTGCCTGGGGTTCTGCTAAAAGTTCCAGATTGAGCAATAGTACTGCCTCACCCTGAGTTCTTACTTTTCCACTGCCATGGCTCCACCTCCAGTCTGCATATCTCTGCTTCAAGTTTTCCAGAAGCCTCAATTTCAACTGACATGTCATACACTAGCCTTTCTCCCTCTACTTCATCAAGCACATTATGTGTCTCTACTCTGCAAATGCTTTGATATTTCTTCACTGCTTAGAGACTGAAATCCAAAATGGGAAGGCATTTTAAACTGGATCCCATTTTATTTCCTAATCTTAACTCTCACGACTTTTTATCAATGACATGGCTGTCTTCAGTGTTCCTCAAACATAACATGGGCTTCCATATTTCTGTGACTTAGCAAAAGCTGTTCTCTCTACTTTGAATGCATCTTCCTTATTCTTCAAGCCCCAGCTTAATGTCAGCTCAGGAGAGCAACAGCTTTGGACCAGCCCAACTTGGGTTTAGGTTCTATATTTCCACCTTCTGTCTGTGTTGCCTAGGACATGCTGAGGCTCTTCATTTACCTAATTCACAGTTGGCATTTGATAAATGTAGATCATCCCAATCCTAGCAAAGTCAGTCACCCATTTTCTGTGTTTCTATAACCCATGGGCTAGACAATATCAATCCATGTTTTAGATAAATACAGCTGGTGATGCAAAAAATTCACTGTGTGAGTAGCTTTACTTATACTGTAAAGTAGGTAAAAACTATTCATATTTTACAAATGCAAGAACTAGAAGAGCAGAGAGATTAAGTAACTTACCCAGATTATATACCAGTAAGTGCAGTGCAAGAATTCACATATGTTTCTCTAATTGAACATCTTCATGCTCCTACTACATTACACAACTTCATATCTGTGTGGCAGTGTGGATTCCCTTCTCTCAACTGCAACCTTCAAGATCTTTGCCTCTTGAGTGCCATACACAAAGTGGATTTTCAAGAAATGTTTGTTCAACAAATATGTCCTGCATGTATCCCACTAACAATGGTTGGCAGATACCAACTGTCGATTTCAAATGCCATATGTCTTCAAGAACATATGGCTTACAATGACACTGGAATTTTTAAAAGTAACTGGGATCCATAAGTGTAGTAGGAGATTTAGGAAATCTCCCCAGAAAATGACATCTAACAGAGCAAAATAAAAAATATAAAATATCTGCATAAAAGTTAATAGGCCCTGGGGGAAAAGAGGGGGTTGGAGAGATGTTGGCTGGTCAAAGGATTCAAAATTTCGATTAGATAGGAGGAATAAGTTGAAGTAATCTATTGTACAACACAGTGACTATATAGTTAATAACAATACATCGTATTCTTGAAAATCACTAAGAGAGTAGATTTTAAGTGTTGTCACCACAGAAAATAAGTGAGGTAGTGCATGTTAATTTGCTTAATTAAGCCATTCCACAGGTATACACATTTCAAAATATGTTTTACACAATACATCTTTGTGTGTCATTTAAAAATTTTTTAAGTGGGGGGCAGTTCCAAGATGGCTGAATAGGAACAGCTCCAGTCTACAGCTCCCAGCATGAGTATAGCAGAAGATGGGTGATTTCTGCATTTCCAACTGAGCTTTGAAGAGAGTAGTGGTTCTCCCAGCACGCAGCTTGAGATCTGAGAACCAACAGACTGCCTCCTCAAGTGGGTCCCTGACCACCGAGTAGCCTAACTGGGAGGCATCCCCCAGTAGGGGCAGACTGACACCTCACACGGCCAGGTACCCCTCTGAGATGAAACCTCCAGAGGAACGATCAGGCAGCAACATTTGCTGTTCAGCAATATTCACTGTTCTGCAGCCTCCGCTGCTGATACCTAGGCAAACAGAGTCTGGAGTGGACCTCCAGCAAATTCCAACAGACCTGCAAGCTGAGGGTCCTGACTGTTAAAAGGAAAACTAACAAACAGAAACGACATCCACACCAAAAACCCATCTGTACCACATCATCATCAAAGACCAAAGGTAGATAAAACCACAAAGATGGGGAAAAAAACAGAACAAAAAACCTGAAAATTCTAAAAATCAGAGCGCCTCTCCTCCTCCAAAGGAACGCAGCTCCTCACCAGCAATGGAACAAAGCTGGACGGAGAATGAATTTGACTAGTTGAGAGAAGAAGGCTTCAGACGATCAAACTTCTCCGAGCTAAAAGAGGAAGTTCGAACCCATCGCAAAGAAGTTAAAAACCTTGATAAAAGATTAGACGAACGGCTAACTAGAATAACCAATGCAGAGAAGTCCTTAAAGGACCTGATGGAGCTAAAAACCATGGCTCAACAAATTTACAAGAACTCAAACAAATTTACAAGAAAAAAACAACCCCATCAAAAAGTGGGCGAAGGATATGAGCAGACACTTCTCAAAAGAAGACATTTATGCAGCCAAAAGACACATGAAAAAATGCTCACCATCACTGGCCGTCAGAGAAATGCAAATCAAAACCACAATGAGATACCATCTCACACCAGTTAGAATGGCAATCATTACAAAGTCAGGAAACAACAGGTGCTGGAGAGGATGTGGAGAAATAGGAACACTTTTACACTGTTGGTGGGACTGTAAACTAGTCCAATCATTGTGGAAGACAGTGTGGTGATTCCTCAGGGATCTAGAACTAGAAATACCATTTGACCCAGCCATCCCATTACTAGGCATATACCCAAAGGAATATAAATCATGCTGCTATAAAGACACATGCACACGTATGTTTATTGCAGCACTACTTACAATAGCAAAGACTTGGAACCAACCCAAATGTCCAACAACGATAGACTGGATTAAGAAAATGTGGCACATATACACCATAGAATACTATGCAGCCATAAAAAATGATGAGTTCATGTCCTTTGTAGGGACATGGATGAAGTGGAAACCATCATTCTCAGCAAACTATCACAAGGACAAAAAACCAAACACCACATGTTCTCACTCATAGGTGGGAATTGAACAATGAGAACACTTGGACACAGGAAGGGGAACATCACACACCAGGGCCTGTTGTGGGGTGGGGGGAGGGGGGAGGGATAGCATTAGGAGATATAGCTAATGTAAATGATGAGTTAATGGGTGCAGCACACCAACATGGCACATGTATACATATGTAACAAAGCTGCACATTGTGTACATGTACCCTAGAACGTAAAGTAAATAAATATATATTAAAAATTTTTTTAAAGGAAAACAATAGACCGAGCATCCAAATGAGAAAGAAAGAAGTAAAATTATTTCTGTTCACAGATTACACGTACAAAACCCTAAAAATTCTACCAAAAATTTAAACAAATTCATCAAAGTTGCAGGATACAAAAACCAATGTGCAAAAAAACAGTTGTGTATCTCTATGTACTAGCAATGAGCAACCTGAAAAGGAAATTAAGAAAGCAATTCTATTTATAATGGCATCAAAAAGAATAAAATACTTAGGAATAAACTTAACTAGGGAGGCAAAAATTTTGTATAATGAAACTACAAAACAATGCTGAAAGAAGACATAAATACAAAGATAACCCACGTTCATAGATGGGAAGAATTTTTTTTTTTTTTTTTTTTGAGGCAGGGTGTCACTCTGTCTCCAGGCTGGAGTGCAGTGGCACAATCATGACTCACCGCAGCTTCAACTTCCTGGGCTCAAGCAATCCTCCCACCTCAGCCTCCTAAGAAGCTGGGACCACAGGTGTGGCTAATTGCAATTGGCTAATTGTTTGCTTTTTTGTAGAGTCAAAGTCTCACTATGCTGCCCAGGAAGGTCTCAAACTCCTGGGCTCAAGTGATCCTCCCACCTTAGCCTCACAAAGTGCTGGAATTATAGGCATGAGCCACTGCACCCACTTGGGAAGAATATTGTTAAAATAACAATACTACCCAAAGTGATCCACAGATCCAATATAATCTCTATCAAAATCCCAATGACATTCTTTGGAAAAATAGAAAACCCCATCCTAAAATTCACCTGAGATCTCAAATGGCCCCAACTGGCCAAAACAACCTTGAAAAAGCAGAACAAAGTTGCAGGACACAAACTTCCTGATTTTAACACTTAGAGCTACAATAATCAAAACTGTGTGGTACTGACATAAAGATAAACATATAGACCAATGGAATACAATAGAGAGACCAGAAATAAACCCTTATATACGGTTAAATAGTTTTCAACAAGGCCAAATGATTCTCAACAAGGGCAGAAAGAGCATTTAATGAGGAAAGAACAGTCTTTCCAACAAATGGTTCTGGAAAAACTGGATATACACATGCAAAAGAACGAAACTGGATCCTTATACCATATACAAAAATTAACTCAAAAGGGTTCAAATATCTAAAAAGAAGAACTAAAACTATAAAACTCTTAAAAGAAAACAGGAGGAGACCTTCGTGACATTGGATTTAGCAATGATTTCTTGGCTATGACACAAAAAGAAGTCAACAAAAGTAAAAAGAGATAAACTTGACCTTACCAAATTAACTTTTATGCATCAAATGATACTATTAACAGAGTAAAAAGACAACCCAGGAAGGGGAGAAAAGATCTGCAATCACATACTGATAAGAGATTAATATCCAGAATATATCAAGAACTCCTACAACAACCAAAAAAATCCAATTTTAAAAATGGACAAAGAATTTGAATAGACATTTATCCAAAGAAGATATACAAATGGCCAGTAAGCACAAAAAATCATAAAGAAAATGCAAATCAAAACCAGGAGATATCACTTCACACCTTCTAAGGTGGCTATATCAAAAACAAAATAACAAGTGTTGATGAGGACATGAAGAAATCTTAAGCCCTGTGTATTGCTGGTGAGAATGTAAAATGGTACAGCCACTGTGGAAAACAGTATATAGGTTTCTCAAAAAATTAAACACAAAATTGCTATATGATCCAGCAATTTCATTTCTAGGTATACACAAAAAATAATTGAAAGGGACTCAAACATATATTTGTACACCAGTGTACACAGCAGTATTATTCACAATAGGCAAAAGGTAGAAGCAACCCAAATGTCTATCAATGGATGAGTGAGTAAACAGAATAACATATACATAAAATAGCATTTTAGCCTTAAAAAGGAAAGAAGTTTTGACACATGCCACAACATGAATGAACTTTGAAGACATTATGCTAAGTGAAATAAGCCAGACACAAAGGGACAAACATTGTATGATTGCACTTACATAAGATACCTAAAACAGTCAAATATATAGAGACAGAAAGTAGAATAGTGGCTACTAGGGACTGAGAGAGGAGAGGATGAGAGGTTTCAGAATAGGATGATGAAAAAGTTCTGGAGATTGAGGGTGGTGATGGTTGTAAAACAATATGAATGTTTTTAATACCCCTTAATTGTATACCCAAATGTGGTTAAAATGGCAAATTATATGTTAAGTACACTTTATCACAATGAAAACATTAACAGGCCTTTGCCAATAGATATATGGAAGAGTGAATACATGCAGTTTTCAAACGCAGGTGGGCCATAATCAAACTCAACATGTATTAAACCAGGAAAGGAGCCTAAATACATTCTAAGAAGCTATCATGAAGGCCAGCATCATCCTGATGCCAAAACATGGCAGAGATACAACAAAAAAAGAACACTTCAGGTCAATATCCTTGATGAACATTGACGCAAAAATCCTCAATAAAATACCAGCAAACCAAATCCAGCAGCATGTCAAAAAGCTTATGCACCACAGTCAAGTTGGCTTCATCCCTGGGATGCAAAGTTGGTTCCACATACGCAAATCAATAAAGGTGATTCATCACATAAACAGAACTAAAGACAAAAAAACACATGATTATCACAATAGATGCAGAAAAGGCCTTCGAGAAAATTCAACATTCCTCCTTGTTAAAAACTCTCAATAAACTAGGTATTGAGACAAACCCATAGCCAACATCATACTATATAGGCAAAAGCAGAAACTGTTCCTCTTGAAAACCAGCACTAGACAAGGATGCTCTCTCTCACCATTCCTATTCAACATAGTATTGGTAGCTCTGGCCAGGGCAATCAGGCAAGAGAAATAAATAAAGGGCATTCAAATAGGAAGAGAGGAAGTCAAATTATCTTTGGAGATGACATGATCCTATCTTTAGAAAATCCCATCATCTCAGCCCAAAAGCTACTTAAGCTGATAAGCAACTTCAGCAAAGTCTCAGGATATAAAAATAATGTGCAAAAATCCCTAGCATTCCTATACACCAACAACAGGCAAGCAGAAGGCTAAATCATGAATTAACTCCCACTAACGATTGCTACAAAAAGAAAAAAATACCTAGGAATACAGCTAACAAGGGAAGTGAAGGACCTCTTCAAGGAGAACTACAAACTACTGCTCAAATAAATCAGTGAGGACACAAGTGGAAGAACATTGCATGCTCATGGATAGGAATAATCAATATCGTGAAAATGGCCATACTGCCCAAAATAATTCATAGATTCAGTGTTATTCCCATTAAACTATCATTGACATCATTCACAGAATTAGAAAAAACTATTTTAAAATTCATATGGAACCAAAAAAGAGCCCAAATAGCCAAGGCAAGTCCTAAGCAAAAAGAACAAGTCTGGAGGCATCAGGCTACCTGACTTCAAACTATAGTACAAGGCTACAATAACCAAAACTATGTGTCTGGTACAAGAACAGACACACAGACTGATAGAACAGAATAGAGAACCCAGAAATGAGACCACATACCTATAACCATCTGATCTCCAACAAACCTGACAAAAACAAGCAACGGGGAAACAATTCCCTATTTAAAAAATGGTGCTGGAAGAACTGGCTAGCCATATGCAGAAAATTGAAACTGGACCTCTTCCTTATACCATATAAAAAATTAATTCAAGATGGATTAAAGACTTAAATATAAAATCCAAAACTATAAAAACCCTAGAAGAAAATGTAGGCAATACTATTCAGGACATAGGCACAGGCAAAGATTTCATGACAAAATCCCCAAAAGCAATTGCAACGAAAGCAAAAATTGACAAATGGTATCTAATTAAACTAAAGAGCTTCTGCACAGCAAAATAAACTATCAGAGTGAACAGACAACTTACAGAATGGGAGTAAATATTTGCCATCTATCCATATGACAAAGGTATACTATCCAGCATCTATAAGGAACTTAAATCTACAAGAGAAAAACAAGCAACCCCATTAAAAAGTAGGGAAAGGACATGAAAGACACTTCTCAAAAGAAGACACACACATGGCCAACATATTTTTAAAAAGCTCAACATCACTGATCATTAGAGAAATGCAAATCAAAACCACAATGAGATAGCATCTCATGCCAGTCAGAATGGCAATTATAAAAAAGTCAAAAGAACAGATACTGGCAAGGTGGCAGAGAAAAAAAAACAACAAAACAAAACACTTTTTCATTGTTGGTGAGAGTGTAAGTTAGTTCAACCATTGTGGAAGACACTGTGGCAATTCCTCAAAGACCCAGAAGCAGAAATACCATTTGGCCCAGGAATTCCATTACTGGGTATATACCCAAAGGAATATAAATCATTCTATTATAAAGATACTTGCACACATATGTTCATTGCAGCACTATTCACAATAGCAAAGACATGAGTCAATCTAAACGCCCATCAATGATAGATTGGACAAAGAAAAATGTGGTATATATACACCATGAAATACTATGTAGCCAAAAAAGAAGTAAGATCACGTCCTTTGAAGGGACATGGATGGAGTTGAAAGCCATTATCCTCAGCAAACTAATGCAGGAACAGAAAACCAAACACCACATGTTCTCACTTATAAGTGGGAGCTGAATGATGAGAACACATGGACCCATGGTGGGGAACAACACACAATGGGGCCTGTTGAGGGGCTAGGGGGAGGGAAAGCATCAGGAATAACAGCTAATGGATGCTGGGCTTAATACCTAGGTGATGAGATGATCTGTGCAGCATACCACCATGGCACACATCTACCTATATAATAAACCTGTACATCCTGCACATGTACCCCTAAACTTAAAAGTTGAAAAAAGAAAAAAAGTTACCATAAAAGCTATGCTCACTGATAACACTGCAATAAAATAATGAATATCAACAATTTGCAAGAATTAACACATTACATTTTTTAAAATTTCACTCACTCAAACCAAAAGTTTTTATTTAAGGAAAAATAAAATGAGTAAACTTTAGCAATTTTTATCAATTAAGAAAATTAGGCAAAATAAATAAGATATATAGAAAATTGTTAAATCTTTGGAGATTATATAACAATATATTTGCAGACATAGCTTAAAAAGGTAAATTATCTAGAAAATATAAATTACCTAAATTTTGAATAAAAGGAGCAGAAAGTTTGAAAAAGCACAACCATAGTGATATTGTTAGGCTTTGTGTCCCCACACAAATCTCATCTTGAATTGTAATCCCCATAATCCCCACATGTCAAAGAAGAGACCAGGTGGAGGTCATTGAGTCATGGGGGTAGTTTCCCCCATGCTGTTCTCATGATAGTGGGTTTTCATGAGCTCTGATGGTTTTATAAGGGGCTCTTTCCCCTTCGCTTGGCACTTCCTCTTTTAGCCTTGTGAAGAAGGTGCCTTGCATCCCCTTCGCCTTCCGCCATGATTGTAAGTTTCCTGAGGCCTCCCCAGCCATGTTGAACTGTGAGTCAATTCAGTCTCTTTCCTTTATAAGTTACCCAGTCATGGGAAGATCTTTACAGCAGTATGGAAATGGACTAACACACACAGAAAAACTGAATTAGTGGTTAAAGCCCTATGTTCAAAGAAAATTCACCTACATGACTTTTATTTAATTATTTTTAGAGATGGTGCCTTACTCTGTCACCCAGACTAGAGTGCAGTGGCATGATCATAGCTCACTGGAGCCTTGAACTCCTGGGTTTACGTGATCCTCCTGCTGCCTCAGCCCCCTGAGTAGCTGGGAGTACAGGTACGTGCCACCATACCTGGCTAATTTTTTTTATTTTTGTGGAGATGGGGGTCTCACTATGTTGCCTGGGCTTGTCTCAAACTCATAGCCTCAAACAGTCCTTCTGCATTGGACTCCCAAAGTGCTAGCATTACAGGTGTTAGCCACCATGCCTGGCCTACACAGGTGATTTTAATGAGCAAGGTCTACAAGATGGTCAAGGAAGAGATAAATCCCATTTCACAAAAACTGTTTCGAGAGTAGAAAACCATGGGAAACTTCCACTCATTTCATGACATTAGCACAGGCCTGATATCAAAGTCATAAAAAGCTTCCACTTTAATAGTGGAAGAAAGGCTAGCTTCCGGTTTTCTTATCTTATGTTAGATTTTTTTTTGAGATGGAGTCTTGCTCTGTTGCCCAGGCTGGAGTACAGTGGCACAATCTCGGCTCACTGCAAGCTCTGCCTCCCGGGTTCATGTCATTCTCCTGCCTCAGCCTCCCAAAGTGCTGGGATTACAGGCATGAGCCACCGTGCCCGGCCTCTTATGTTAGCTTTTTATGACTAACCAAATTTCTTTCCAAATTTAATGGTGTGTTAATTATTGCAAATTTCCACCAAATTTCTTTCCAAATTTAATGGTGTGCTAATTATCGGCAATTGTTATTGTTGTTCATTTTTATTACCTTAAAAATACAAATTAAATAGCAGTAAGTCAAATACAGAGTAATTTAAAAACACTCTCCATGGAGTAAGATTTATCTCAGGAATGGAAGGGTGATTCAATAGTAGAAACATATAGATAATCTATGTAATTCATGGAGAATAATCTTATGATCACTCAATAAATGATGATAAAGCATTGGGTAAAATTGTACATTCATTCACAATGAAAACCCCTAGAGGGCTAGAAAAAGAGAAAGCATCTGTAAGTTGAAAAAGAGGACATACCAAAATCCCAGAGCAAGCATTCCCATAAACTTCAAGATAAAGACATTTTATCCTCTATTATCCAAAGCTGTACAAAATATCCTAGTCAGTACAATGAGATAATTAGATGCACTAAGAGTTATAATTGTTTGCAAAGACAAAACTGTCATTATTTGTGGGTGATGTGACCATCGATATAGAAAATTCAAAAGAAACAACTGGCAAATTACCAGAGCTAACAAAAGATTTTGACAATGTAAACGCAAAAGGTTAACTCAATACAAAAATCAGTACTTTTCCTATACCACAGCAATGATACAAAAAAGAGTATGCAAATCTTCTATGAAGAAATGATGAAACTTTATGTAAGACCATAAGGGAAGATTTGAATAAATAAAGTTTGCTATGGTTTGAATGATGGTGTCCCCTCCAAAATTCATGTTGAAACTTAATCCTCATTGTGGTGGTATTAAGAGATGGGGCCTTTAGGGGAGTGATTAATTCATGAGAGCTCCACCCCATAAATGGATTTGGGCTCTTTTAAAAGGGCTTGTCGGAGTGGATTCACTCTCTCTACCCCTTCATCCTTCTTCCATGTGAGGACACAACATTTGTCCCCTCTGGAGGATACAGCAACAAGATGCCATCTTGGAGGGAGAGACTGGGCCCTCACCAGACACTTAAATGGCCAGTGTCTTGATCTTTGACTCCCAGCCTCCAGGACTGTAGGAAATAAACTTCTGTTCTTCATAAATTACCGTCTCAGGTATTTCATTACAGCAGCACAAATGGACTAAGACAATGTTAACTCTACTCAAATCATACTACAATTCAATGCACATATAACAAATTCCAATAAAAATACCAAACAGAGTTTTGGGGAGCTTCACCAGTTCTAAGATTCAGACGGAAGAGTCAACAGGCAAAACCAGCTAATGCAATTCTGAAAAAATGCCAAAAAAGGTAGGAGCTTTCCCTAGCAGAAATCAGGACACAATATAAAACGCTAGTATTTAAAACTGAAATAATCAACTAGATCAATGCAATAGAATAGATAGCCAAAAAATGAATCCAAGTCTATTTTGATACTTACTATATATTAAAGGTGATCTTTTAAATAACTGAGGAAAGCATAGAGTATTCAATAATACAATTTTAAAATGTAAAAATGATTCATAACTGCAGGCCATACAAAAACAATCAGCTGACCAAATCTGGCACATGGGCCTTAGTTTGCCAACTCCTCTATCCTATTTTGTTCTTGGTAACTGCCCTAAAGAACCACGTACACACATGTACAAGGAAGCTCGAAATGGAGTCTTCACTGCGGATGCATTATTTGCAAGAGAAAAAAATAGAAGCAACCTGAATTTTCAACAGGAGAATGGCTAAATTATATATCCATACCATCCATATCACTCCTGATTACACAGATCTGCATACACTATCATAGAATCATCTTCACAACATATCAGTGAGGAAGAAAAGTGCAAATTTTAGAATATTTCTTAAACCACACAAACACAAAGCAGCAAAGCTATGGGAGACTATATTCGAACTGATAATAATGGTTACCTCTTGGGGAGGAAAATGAGCAGGGTGTGGTTGTTGGGGGGTGGGTATCCCAGAGGACTTTCAGCCTCATCTCTCTCTATATATTTTTTTTTAAAGCATATGGTCGTGAATGACTTCATTAAGTTAAAAAGAAGGAACAGGGGGAAAAAAAAAAAAAGAAAACCTAGGAATCATTCCACTAAATGACCTTAGACCCTGGCCATCTCCCTTGAGCATAAAGAGTCAAGGCACATGGGTGAGAAGATGAAAGTCTGTCGACCATCACACCCAAGTGATAGCTGCTCATGGTACTGGGGGCCTCCCTCTCCAGGCTACACTTAGGTCCCTTGGGACTACTGAATAAGCCTAGGATGTAACAGCTGTGGCCTCAGCTATATTCTGTTAAACCACAAAAACAACAGCTTAAAGCAAGGCCGCCTTTTTAAGTAACCTTAATATTTTAAAATCTAAGAATGATTCACCAAGTGATAGGACACAAAACTCCTCTAGCGATATCAAATTAAACAACATAAACATCTCTGATGCCTTCACAAGCCTCATTAAAACGCAAGTAAACATTTGAAAAGGGTATACATCCAACAGATAAGAAATGAAGAGCTGGGTGAGCAAAGTCAATCCATTTTAATAAGATAGAGCAGATTAAAGAATTAGCAGATTTGAGATACCCAAATACTAGATGCTAAAGAGATGAAAGCCATTTATACACCAAACACCCATAAGGCCCAGGCATAGAGGCACCAGGTTACAGATGGCAAGAGTAACCCATGAAGAAGAAAAAAACAGGAAGATTAGTTAAAAATCTGGGTAATAAACATATAGAGCCTGAGGTTTCCCTCTTCCTCCTTTATCCCCAGGATAAAAGTTCTTTCACAGATAAATTGCATCAAAGAGAATTTAAAGGTAGGAACAACGAGCACAGTAAAATTTTAGATATATACTGAAGATGTTCGCAGTAATGCTTCCAGAGCAAAAAACAGAATACATACAATAATGAAAATGGCATTTCTCAACAGAAAAGCTAAAAGCTGGAAGACAGATAATATCTTCAAAATTCTTAGGACAAATTACTTTTCAACCTGAGATCCAGTGCCTAATTAATCAAGTGTGAGGGTAAAAATAAGACATTTTTGAAAATACAAGGTCTCAAAAAACTATCTCCTATGGCCTTTTTCTTAAAAAGCTACTAAAGGATGTGCTCCACCAAATCAAGGGAGAAAAAGAAAAAACAAGACCCAGCACAAAGAAACAGGGATTTGTTAAAGGAGAGAGGAGAAGGGAAGCATCAGTGCAACAGCTAAACAGAGCATCTAAAGAGCAGTGAGTCAGGTAGGAAAAGAGGATGGAAGGGCTTCAAGAGAGATTCTCCAGGAAAGGAAGAGAATAGACAGATGAGCAGATACCTCTGACCATGTGGAAAATTCTATCTGAGGGATTTTCTAGTTCTATTGGAGAATCTGGGAAGAAGGAGGGACAGTAAACTAACGAAAGAAAAAAATGGCAAGGCAATTCTTCACTTAAGTGGAGGAAATAGTTGTGTAAGAAAGGAAATGTACTTATATTAAACAGTTTGGCAGTGAGCCACACTTACCATGGTGTGCTGAGTGCTGAATTAACAAAAAAAATGGAGTTATTATATTAGGAGGAAAAATAGGGAGTAGGTCTAAGATGCTAACATTTCATGAAGAAAGCAGTTAATAGTTACAATTCATAAATGAAGAAATAGGCTGGGTGCGGTGGCTCATGCCTGTAATACCAGCACTTTGGGAGGCCAAGGCAGGCGGACCTGACCTGAGGTCAGGAGTTCGAGACCAGCCTGGCCAACATAGTGAAATTCCATCTCTACTAAAAATAAAAAAATTAGCCAGGTGTGGTGGCACATACCTGTAATCCCAGCTACTCAGGAGGCTGAGGCAGGAGAATCGCTTGAACCCGGGAGGTGGAGGCTGCAGTGAGCCAAGATCAAGCCACCGCCCTCCAGCCTGGGCAACAAGAGCAAAACTCTGCCTCAAAAAAGGAAAAAAAAAAAAAAAAAAGAAACATAAATGAAGAAATTAATAAAATTAATGTACACTTTGGAAAGAAGTAAAAATCACAAACAACTAAGAGAAATGAACATTGCTGTTGCTGGGGAAAGGGACCCAAGAATGGGATGAATGGAGGCTGCTTGTTTGCTTATTTATTTACTTATTGCATTCATACTTGATGTGTGAGCCATGGACATATCTTACTTAAACTTCCAGGTTTCAATTTTTCTCCTGGTAAAATGGGAATAATGACAATACACGTCTATAAGGCTACTGTTAACATCACATGAGATGATGTGGTAAAATTCCTTCTGTGAACATTTCCTTTTTAGTTGGACCAATTTTTCAGAGTAGTTATTTAATAAACAGGTTGAGAGGAGACACAATCGAAACCCATGTTGTCCAAGTACTGAGGGCTGGAATATTAATCAATCCAATGCCCAGTATGCATAAGCAGCAAAGAGACATGAAGTGAATGGGGTGATCTAAGTAGGAGGGGTTTATCAAAAGAAGATTCCTCTAGTCTGAAATCCAGGAAGCTTAGATCATGTATAACTGGGTTTGACTCCCTCCCTCATTTAACTAACTGTGTTCTTAGATAAAGTATTTACCTTCCCCAGTCTCCAGTTTCCCTATCTGTAACATCTGTAACACTGGAGGTAGTAACACCTACCCTGGAGGTTTGCTACAGTGGTTACGTCAAATAACAAATGTGAAAGATTCTTATACAGTATCTGGTACCATTTCCTCTTTGGCAAAGGGTGACAACTACAACAGCCCTAGTTTGTTCTGGAGAATGACAACTCTAACTTTCAATTTCTTTGTTGTTGTTGTTGTTGTTGTTGTTGTTGTTGAGTCTTGCCCAGGCTGGAGCACAGTAGCTATTTGCCAAGTACAATCATAGCGTGCTATATAGCACAGAACTCCTGGCCTCAAGCAATCTTCCGCCTCAGTCTCCTGAGGCACATGCTATCACAACAGGCTGATTTTTATTTGTTTTTGTAGCAAGGAGGTCTCACTGTGTTTCCCAGGCTGGTGTCGAACTCCTGGCCTCAAAGGATTCTCCCACCTTGGCCCTCAAAGTGTTGGGATTATAAGTATGAGCCACTACATCTAACATTCAATTTTTAACATAAATCAAGCATCCAGGATCAGCTAATCAAAGCCTCCCTAGGGTGAATCGGTCCTGCTCACCTCTCTCTCAATAATTTTTAGTTAGACAACAGTATGCATTTACTGTAGCAAAAGTTGAAAATATAAATAAGCAAAAATAAGAAACTATGTATCACAAATAATACCACCAGTAAGAGTTAACCACCACAATTATTTTAGTGTATAACCTTTCACATACTTTTCTGTTTATGTGTATTTTTAAATAAAAATAAGGTTTTATTAAATCTATCATTCTTTGGTGATCATTTTAAACTAATATGTCAAGAACATATTCCCTCTCAATAGAACTATTTTAGGCTGGGTGCAGTGACTCAGGCCTGTAATCCCAGCACTTTGGGAGGCCGAGGTGGGCAGATCACAAGGTCAAGAGATCGAGACCATCCTGGCTAACATGGTGAAACCCTGTCTCTACTAAAAATACAAAAAAAAAAAAAAATAGCCAGGCATGGTGGCATGCACCTGTAGTCCCAGCTACTCGGGAGGCTGAGGCAGAAGCATCACTTGAACCTGGGAGGTGGAGGTTGCAGTGAGCCTAGACTGCACCACTGCACTCCAGGCTAGTGAGACTCTGTCTCAAAACAAAACAAAACAAAACAAAAAAACTATGTTAACATCACTGTTAATAGCTGCAGTCAGTTTGATGGATGAATTTCACCTTTTATATTATACCCTGACTTCCCACCCTTCCATGGACAGTCAGTGTCTGTTCCAGCAATTACTCCAGCCTATTAGGTAAACTACAAGTTTGACACCAGAAGAAAAAGCAAGATCCGACTTAAATTGTGTTTCAATACCTGTCAGTAATCACAAGTATATTGATACCAACCCAGCTTCTCTCTAACAAGGCCAGCAGCTGCTCGAAAGGCTTTTTAAAGCAGTTTATTTCTAGGTCTTGGAAGGAATGTGAGATACTTTAGAAGAAATTTATTTTGGAAGTCCTGCACATCTCTGCCTTAGATCTTTAAAAATGAGTACATATGCATGCACACACACACACGTTGCACACATATAGTCACAGCATATGTACATATATAACTATGCATTGTAAAAATATATTGCAGTGAGTATGTGCATATTATTTTAGGAAGAAACAAGGGGGCTATTTTTCCTTCTATCAATAACAGGAACACTGGAAATTCAAGCTTTGTCACCTCCAGTGGGTAATTTGGATTTAGGGGAGAAAAAGATACCCAGAATTGGAAAGACACAGCCAAAGCTTCAACATATACATACTAAGATTATTTATTTTTCCCAAGTTCATCTATGGAAAGCTGCTAGGCACTAGACTGCGATTAGAGCAACCACCATTCATCTGTGCTGCAGAAACAGAGACCAGAGACTCACAGATAAAGAATCGAACTCCACAAACCACCAAGAAAAGCCAGTTTCAACCATTTACATTCACACTGTGGATCTCATCTTTGGCTCAGTACTCGTTCCTGAGATTATGGTTTCTCAGGTGAGAGTTTGCATTAAGCAGGGAGAAGGTATAAGAATGCCATGATAGCCGCCAATGATTAGAGCAGGACACCTGTCTTGCTCCAGCAGAAACTGAGCAGCCAAGCAAAGGCAGCAGAAGGCCAAGCACTGGCCAGTCCTGGGGCTCATCAGTCCAGGAATAACTGAAAATGGTTTCTATTTCAAAGCCTTCTATCTGTCACATAGCCGACTCAGTCATGGAAAGTTAAAAAGAACCCTTGAAAATGCTTTTGCCATACTAAACATATTTGAACTAACGTGGAATTATTTTCAGAATTCTACCTCTTAGACCAGAGAGGTTAAGATTCAGGCTTCCAATTCCCACAGAGAAGAAAATGTACAACCAGTGAATTGCATAGTGTGTTTCCTGCATTGCTAATGATCCTTAGGAGTGGGAGATAATGCTGTGGGGGTGCCAATGGGTCATAATCCACCAAGGAACACACTGTTCATAACACGCATTGCTTTTTCCAGACCCAAAGGCCAGGGTGAGCACTAATAAGCTGGCACAACAGGCTAATTTGATGTGTGGGATTAATATGTTAATTTAATGCTCTCCTGTTTGGTTAAGTGGTTTCTGTTCCTAAATTTCTAAGCATGGAATTCAAATCCCTTTATATGGGAACCATGTGGCCTCTCTAACCACCCTTCTTCCATTTGTCTTGGCAGCCTCGTGACCTGGATACAGCATGCCCATGCCTGACTTCAGGCAGCGTGTGCACTGTTCTCCCAGCCTGCAATGCTAGTCTTCTTCTCCCTCCTGACCCTAGCCAAATCCTACTGTTGATTCTCCAGGGTGCTATTCAAGCCTTGGCTCTTTAACGAACCTTTCCCAAAAGCTTAGCTCACACTGACCACCATGAACGTCAGCTGCCTCTGTGCCTCATTCTGGCCACTCACACGTAATGCTTTACAGTGGTCCTCAACTGGTCTGTGCACATCTCACCTCTCCATCTGGATCATAAGCCCCTAGGGGGCAGGGATGAACTCTCACAGCTTTCTTTTCTCACTGCCAGCACTCTCATTTTATGCAACCCCTGAGTACCATCACCACCGTGGACCACTCCCCCTCCATGAAATCTCCCCTCTTCTTGGTTTCTGTGAAATCACCCTCTAGATTCTCCTCCTCCTCAGCTCCTCCTCGATCCAACTTCTCAATGTTGGTGTTCCTTGGCTGCCTTTTCTTCTCTTTGCATGCGTGCATGCACACACACACACACACTCTCTCTCTCTCTCTCTCTGAGTCTCGAATATTCTCATGGCTCCAAAATATCATCTATATGCTCCCAAATTTCTATCTCTAGCCTGGACCTTTCTTCTAAGCAATGCCTGGGAAGACTAGGTCAATCAGTATTTTATTATGTCTATAAAGGCAAGTTCATTTGTCTTATAGATCTCTTAGCTCTTCATAGAGAGAAGCTCCCATTTCATGGTTTTATTACGTCTTTAATCCAAAGCAGTCATCATAATATGAGTACTCTGATAGGAGGCCAAGCAAGACACCTTCATTCATGGCAGGGATCATGTCTTATTCAGTTTAGAATCCTTCAGTAATGTGCAAAGTGTCTTCTACATAAGGTGCTGAGAATTTTTTTCCTAAATGAGTAAGTTAAGAAATGAATAGCCATGTTGACTATGCCTAAGTGGGCTCAGTCGAGAAAGGGCACCATTTTCTGGAGAAAATGGCTTATGTCCATTAAGTGCTTGATTTCAATTTGTTGAAAGAACTCCAAATGGTGGAGGAATAGAAGGCCATGAGCCATTATCAAACACCACAGCTCTTCTCAAATTTGCTTTATACTTCCTCAGAGGCTTAGTTGGGGCTTGGACTACTGACCCCTAGCGAAAAGGTTTTCTAATCAGGCCAACTAGATATGTATGTCTTGCCAAGCGGTGAGTTAGGATTCCACAGAATCAAATAACCATAGTTTGGATCACGTTGATCAATTTACAATCAACAATACTTTTAAATTGGTTGATTTCTTAAACCCAATTTGGAATTCTCTATCTTCAAAATCAAACTAATCAATATGGCCAATACATTGAATTACCACCACCATAGAGTCTTCGGGTTCTCTCTGATGCCCCAGAACATCAAATCCCTGCCATGACCATCAGACTGATTCTCGGTGGTTTTCACTGGGGGCATGTTTCCTCAATTAAGTGTATAAATAGAAATTTTACTGCTCCAGAAAGGATATAAATCAGCTCAGCAGGACACTCTTGGGGCAAAGAGGCGGAGGCAAGGCTGGGAGAGGAGAACGTATTTAAATTATTCAATGAAATGGAAATCAGGGGTAGGAGTAGGTGAACTATTTGAGATATAGATTCTCCTTTGGGTAGGAATAATCGACAAGCAGCCTGAAGGAGCCTTCCTTCAAAGGAGAGATCAAATTGAGAATTGGCATGAAGTGGTGTCACTTCAAAATGTTTCTTCTGATTAAAATATTTCAATGCTAAACAGAAATCCTCACTCCCTGGAGAGTACTTGTACAGAGAAAAAGCATAGCGCTCCAGCAGTAACTCCTCTACGTCCACCCAGCTTGAGTGCTTTGTGAAAATGCCTTTTGTCAGCTTCCTACAGCTCTGTGCCTCAGTGAGTCACAACCAACAATCCCTCCTCTCATAAAGCAGCAGGCTACCATGAAGACTAATTCCTCCTTACCCCATTCTTTCCTGTATATATATTTTGTGCACTGAGCATTATAACAGCAGTTTGCTATCGCTAGACCTATTTGTATCTATGCTGCTGCTTAATAAGATAATCCCCCGATACTCAATAACTCTCAGTTTTAGTTTTTTTCAGTATTCAATCTATATTCTTCATGTTGCTGCATAAGCCTATTTCATCTTAAACTCCCTCAGTGAATGAAGTCAGAAAATATCATTCATTCTTTCTTTTATTCAAAAAGGCACTGTGCCAGGAATTGGGATAAGGGTCAAGAATACAGTATTTCTGACCTTATGAGGCTTACAGTTCAGTGAGGGAATAAACTATGTCAAAAATTTCATTTCAACTGTGATAAATATAGCAGAAGAGAACATATACAAGGTACCCAAAATAAATTATCAAATGGGATCTAATTGAGTTAGGAGGGCCAGTGAAGGGTTTCCAAACTAGATATCATTTGAGCTGAAATCTGAAGGATGAGTAGGGGTGGAGGGGAAGAAAAGAGAGCATCCTAGGAGATGGAAGTACCTGTGTTGGGGAGCTGAGGCTAGAGGGATCAGGTATGTAATGAACAGAAAGAAGAACAGAGAGGTGAGGGGGGAGGAGTGGGTAGAGGCAGTAAGTGAAAGATCAGATAGGGTGTCATAGGTCATCTTAAACGTTGTGGACCTGGTTCTAAGACAATGGGAGTCACTACAGGATTTAAAAGACAGCAACATGGTTAGGCTTTTATGGAGAAATATCACTCAGGACTATGAGGATAATAAATGGAAGGGGGAGGAAGTGGAAGCAAGGGTTTACTTAGAAGCTATTTGGTAGACCAGGAAAGAAATGAGAGCAGCTTGGATTAGGATTTCAGTAGAAATAGAAACAAACAAAAAAATTCAAGATCTACTTAGGAGGTAGAATGTACAGTACATGCAGATGAATCTGAGGGGGAGAGAGGTACAAAGGATAACATAATGGCTTTAGCCTTGAGTAGCTAGATAGATGGTGGTGTCATTTGGGGGAAGAGGGTATGCTGGAATTACTGGGAGGCAGGGGGTCATGACCTCCGTATTACACGTGCAAAGTCTGAGAAACCTGGTAGATTTCCAAGTCAAGAGGTTCAGCAGCCAGTTGTATATATGAGGTGCCAAGAGCATTAATGAAGATCATTCCAAATAACAGCAGGATCAGACACACTATAGGCCTTTAATGTTTTCTAGAAGTGGGGGTATGTTCTAGAGCTGCACTGTTTAAAATGTTGGCCATTAGCCATATGGGAGATACTGGGATCTAAATTAGTTAAAATTAAATATATTTAAAATTCAAAGTTTAAATAGGCACTAGCCACATTTCAAGTGCTCAATGGGGCTAGTAGCTACTGTACTGGACAGTGCAATTAACATTTCTGTCACCACAGGAGTTCTATCAGACAACCCTGTTGTAGACGATCAGAGGGCTTCCTATTTACAGCACTCAGCTCTGGCAAGTATTTGCGTGAATGTTCAGCTCTCAGTCTACCAACACCAAGAAATAGAATTCTTCTATATTTTGATCTCTAAATAAGGCCTTGGGGTTGAAGATGGAGATACGAAAGAAGTGGGAGGTGAAGCAAGATGGCTAAATAGAAGCCTTCACCAATCATTCTCCCTGCAGGAACACCCAATTAAACAACTAGCTACACATAAAAACCCACCTTTATAAGAACCAAAAATTGGATGAGCAATCACAGTACCTGGTTCTAACTTTGTATCCCTGAAAGTGACTCTGTAGAGGGTAGGAAAGACAGTCTTAAATTGCAATGCCACCTCTCCTCCATCCTCCAACAGCAGCCACATGGAGTGACAACTTGTGCACTTGGGGGAGAAAGATCACAGTGACTGTGGGACTTGGCACTGGAACTCAGGGCTGCCCTGTCACAGCAGAAAGTGACACTGGGCAGAACTCAGCCCAGTGCCCGTGGAGAGGACACTTAGAACAGCCCTAGTCAGAGAAGAAGCATCCATCCCAGTGGTCAGAACTTAGATTCCAGCAACTCTTGTCCCCAAGGGCTAAGGGGCTCTAAGGTCATAAATAAACTTGAAAGGCAGTCTAGGTACCAAGGACTGATTCCTGAGCAAGTCCTCATACTTTGCTCAACTTCAAGCCAGTTGATTTCGGGGACACGTGACCTAGTGAGACACCAGCCAGAGCATCCAAGGGAGTGCTTGCATCACCCCTTCCCCAACCCCAGGCAGCATAGCTCACAGCTCCAAGACAGATTCCTTCCAAACTTCTGCTTGAGAAGAGGAGACAGAAGAGTAGAGACAACTTTGTCTTGCAATTTGGATACGTGCTCAGCCACAGTAAGATAGGGGGCCAGGCAGAGTTTTGAGGCCCCCATCCCAACCCCTACCTCCCAGACAACATTTCTAGACATACCCTGGGCCAAAAGGGAACCCAATGCTTTGAAGGGAAGGATGCAGTCCTGGCAAAATAAATCACCTGTTGACAAAAGAGCCCGTAGGCCCTGAATAATCAACAGTGGTAGCCAGGCAGTGCTTGCTGTGGGCCTTTGGTATGATTCAGAGACTTGCTGGCTTCAGGCATGACATAGCACATTCCCTGTTGTGGTAGTTATGGGGAACACCCTCTGCTTGAAAAAAGAAGAGGAAAGAGGAAAGAGGACTTTGTTTTGCAGCCAAGGTAGCAGCTCACCCACAGTGGAGTAGAGCACCGAGTAGGCTCTTGGGGTCCCCAGTTCCAGGTTTTGGCTCAGACATTTCTGTACCTGTCTTGGACTAGAAGGGAGCCTACTGTCCTGAAAGGAAGGACCCAGGCTTGGCAGCATTCATCACAAGCTGAATGAAGAGCCCTTGGACCCTGAATGAACACTGGCAATAGCCAAGCAGTACTTGCCACAAGCCTGGGGTGGTAGTAGCCATGGGAAAAGACTCTTCTGCTTGTGAAAAGGAGAAGGAAGAGTGGCAAGGACTTTGTATTGCAGCCTGGGTGCCAGCTCAGCTGTAGTAGAATAATGTACCAAGTAGATTCCTAAGGTTTCTGACTCCAGGACCTGGCTCCTGGATGGCATCTTAGGACCCACCCAGGACCAGGAAGAACCCATAACCCTGAAGGGAAGGATACAAGTCTGGCTGGCTTTGCCACCTGCTGATTATAGAACGCTAGGGCCTTGAGCGAACATAGGTGGTAGCCAGGCAGTAGCTATGGTAGGCCATGGGCAAGACCCAGTACTGTGCTGGCTTCAGGTCTGACTCAGTGCAGTCCCAATAGTGGTGGCCCACAGGAGTTTTTGTGTCACTCCACCTCCAGCTCTAGGCAGTTTAGCACACAGACTCCATTTGTCTGGGAGAAAGTAAGGGAAGAGAACAAGAGTTTTTGCCTGGCAATCCAGATAATTCTTCTGGATCTTTTCTAAGATAACCAAGGTGGTACTTCTATGAGTCTGCAAGACTCACAGCATTACTGGACATGGGGTGCCCCATAATGCAAATACAGTTAGAGCAACCAAAAACTTAGATCACAACGCCCAAGTCCCTTCAAATACCTGGAAAGCCTTCCCAAGAAGGATAGGCACAAAGAAGCCCAAACTGTGAAGACTACAATAAATACCTAACTCTTCAATGGCCAAATACCAATGCACCATCCACAAGCATGACAACCATCCACGAAAATATGACCTCCCTGAACGAACTAAAGAAGGAACCAGGAATAAATCACTGAGACACAAAGATATGTGACCTTTCAGGCAGAGAATTCAAAATAGCTACTTTGAGGAAACTAAATGAAGTTCAAGACAAAACAGAGAAGGAATTCAAAACCCTATCAGATAAATTTAACAGACACTGAAATAATTAAAAAGAATCAAGCAGGAATTCTGAAGATGAAAAATGCAACTGACATACTGAAGAATGCCTCAGTCTCTTAGCAGAACTGATCAAGCAGAAGAAAGAATTGGCACACTTGAAGATGAGCTATATGAAAATATAGTCAGAGGAGATAGAATATAAGAGAACGAAGCATGCCGATAAGATCTAGAAAATAGCCTCAAAAAGGCAAATCTAAGAGTTACTGGCCTTAAAAGGGAGGTAAAGAAAGGAAAAGACAGGGGTAGAACATTTATCCAAAGAGATAATATCAGAGAACTTCCCCAAACTAGAGAATGATATCAGTATTCAAGTACAGGAAGGTTACTGAACATCAAATAGATTTAACCCAAATAAGACTACCTCAAGATAACCAAACTTCCAAAGTCAAGTATAAAGAAAGAATCTGAACAAGAAATGGGGAAACGATTCCCTATTTAATAAATGGTGCTGGGAAAACTGGCTAGCCATATGTAGAAAGCTGAAACTGGATCCCATCCTTACACCTTATACAAAAATTAATTCAAGATGGATTAAAGACTTACATGTTAGACCTAAAACCATAAAAACCCTAGAAGAAAACCTAGGCAATACCATTCAGGACATAGGCATGGGCAAGGACTTCATGTCTAAAACACCAAAAGCAATGTCAACAAAAGCCAAAATTGACAAATGGGATCTAATTAAACTCAAGAGCTTCTGCACAGCAAAAGAAACTACCATCAGAGTGAACAGGCAACTTACAAAATGGGAGAAAATTTTTGCAATCTACTCATCTGACAAACGGCTAATATTCAGAATCCACAATGAACTCAAACAAATTTACAAGAAAAAAAACAAACAACCCCATCAAAAAGTGGGCGAAGGACACGAACAGACACTTCTCAAAAGAAGACATTTATGCAGCCAAAAGACACATGAAAAAATGCTCATCATCACTGGCCATCAGAGAAATGCAAATCAAAACCACAATGAGATACCATCTCACACCAGTTAGAATGGCAATCATTAAAAAGTCAGGAAACAACAGGTGCTGGAGAGGATGTGGAGAAATAGGAACACTTTTACACTGTTGGTGGGACCGTAAACTAGTGCAACCATTGTGGAAGTCAGTGTGGCGATTCCTCAGGGATCCAGAACTAGAAATACCATTTGACCCAGCCATCCCATTTCTGGGTATATACCCAAAGGATTATAAGTCATGCTGCTATAAAGACACACACACACGTATGCTTATTGTGGCACTATTCACAATAGCAAAAACTTGGAACCAACCCAAATGTCCAACAATGATAGACTGGATTAGGAAATTGTGGCACATATACACCATGGAATACTATGCAGCCATAAAAACTCTGATGAGTTCATGTCCTTTGTAGGGACATGGATGAAGCTGGAAACCATCATTCTCAGCAAACTATCACAAGGACAAAAAACCACACACCACATGTTCTCACTCATAGGTGGGAATTGAACAATGAGAACACTTGGACACAGGAAGGGGAACATCACACACTGGGGCTTGTTGTGGGGTGGGGGAAGGGGGAGGGATAGCATTAGGAGATATACCTAATGCTAAATGATGAGTTAATGCATGCAGCACACCAACATGGCACATGTATACATATGTAACAAACCCGCACGTTGTACACATGTACCCTAAAACTTAAATAAATAAATTTTTAAAAAAGAATCTAAAAAGCAACGAGAACAAAGAAACAAATAACATACATTGGAGCTCCAACACATCTGGCAGAAGATTTTTCAATGGAAACCTTACAGTTCAGGGGAGGGTAGGAAGACATAAAGTGCTGAAGGAAAAAAACTTTTATCCTAAAATAGTATATTCAGCAAAAATATCCTTCAAACACGAAGGAGAAATAAAGACTTGCCCAGACAAACAAGCTGAGGAATTTCATCAACACCAGAACAAGAAATGCCAAGGGCAGTTCTTCAATATGAAAGAAAAGGATGTTAATAAGCAGTAAGAAATCATCTGAAGGTGCAGAACTCATTGGCAATATCAAGTACACAGGAAAACACAGAATACTATAATAATGTAATTGTGGCCTACAAACTACTCATATATTGAGTAGAAAGACTAAAACACAAACCAATAACAAATAACAACAACAACTTTTAAAGACATAGATAGGACAATGAGACATAAATAAAAACAACAAAAAGTTAAAAGCAGTGCAAACAAAGTTAATGTGTAGAGTTTTTATTAGTTTTCTCTTTGCTTATTAATTTGTTTATACAATCAGTGTTAAGATGTCAGTTTAAAATAATGTGTGATAAGATTATTTGCAAGCCTCATGGTAATTTCAAATCAAAAAACACACTACAGATACATAAAAAGCAACAAATTAAAACACACCACCAGAGAAAATCACTTTCACTAAAAGACAGAAAGGAGGGAAAGAAGAAGACCATAAAACACAAAACAAATAGTAAAATGGCAAGAGGAAGTCCTTATGTATAAATAATAACATTGAATGTAAATAGACTAAACTCTCCAATCAAAAGACAGAGTGGCTGAATAGATTAAAAAACAGGACCCCATGATCTGTTGGCTACAAGAAACACACTTAACCTATAAAGACACATAGACTGAAAGTAAAGAAATGGAAAAAGATATTCCATGCCAATGGAAACCAAAAAAGAATATCAGCAGCTATACTTAAATCAGACAAAATAGATTTCAAGACAAAAACTATAAAAAGAGACAAAGATACATATCATCATTATATAATGATAAAGGGATCAATTCAGCAAGAAGATATAACAGTTGTAAATAACATATGCAACCAATATTGGAGTACCCAGATGTATAAAGCAACTATTATTAGAGCTAAAGAGAGATACCCCAATAACAGCTGAAGAAATTATACACCCCACTTTCAGAATTAGACAGATCATCCAAACAGAAAATCAACAAAGAAACATCGGCTTTAACCTGCAGCACAGGTCAAATGGACCTAATTGACATTTACAGAACATTTCATCCAATGGCTGCAGAATACACATTCTTCTCCTCCATGTATGGATCATTATCAAGGATAGACCATATGTTAGGCCACAAAATAAGTCTTAAAACATTTTTAAAAATGAAATTATATCCACTATCTTCTCTGAACAATGGAATAAAAGCAGAAATCAATAACAAGAGGAATTTTGGAAACTATACAAACACAGGGAAATTAAACAATATGCTCCTGAATGACAGACGGTCAATGAAGAACTTAAGAATTGAAAAACTCCTTGAAACAAATGATAATGGATACACAACATGCCAAAACTGATGGGATATAGCGAAAGAAGTACTAAGAGGAAAGTTATAGCTATAGGCACCTACATCAGAAAAGTAGAAAAACTAAAAATAACCTAATGATGCACCTTAAAGAATTAAAAAAGAGCAAACCAAACCCAAAATTAGAACAAAGGAAACAAAGATCAGAGAAGAAATACATAAAATTGAAACAATGAAAATACAAAAATCAATGAAACGAAAAGTTGGTTTTTTCCAAACACCACATGTTCTCACTCATAGGTGGGAATTGAACAATGAGAACACTTGGACACAGGAAGGGGAACATCACACACCTATGCCTGTCATGGGGTGGCGGAAGGGGGAGGGATAGCATTAGGAGATATACCTAATGTAAATGATGAGTTAATGGGTGCAGCACACCAACATGGCACATGTATACATATGTAACAAACCTGCACGTTGTGCATATGTACCCTAGAATTTAAAGTATAATTTAAAAAAAAGAAAAGTTGGTTTTTTGAAAAGATGCATATAATTGACAAGCCTTTAGCCAGACTAAGAGAAAGAAATCAAGAAAGTAATCCCAATTATAATCGCTGTGAATAAAATTAAATACCTAGGAATTAACCAAAGAAGTGAAAGATCTCCACAATGAAAACTATAAAACACTGATGAAAGAAATCGAAGAGGACACAAAAAATGGAAAGATATTCCATGTTCATGGATTGAAATAATATTGTTAAAACATCCATATTACCTAATCTACAGATTCAATGCAATCTCTATCAAAATACTAATGACATTCTTCACAGAAATTTTAAAAAAAATCCTAAAACTTATATGGAACCACAAAAGACACAGAATAGCCAAAGCTATTCTGAGGAAAAATAACAAAACTAGAAGAATCACATTACTTAACTTCAAAATATACGACAAAGCTCTAGTAACCAAAATAGTATGGTATTGTGCAAAAACAGACACATAGATCAATGGAACAGAATAGAGAACCCAGGAACAAATCCACACATCAACAGTGAACTCATTTTCAACAAAAGTGCCAATAACATACACTGGGGGAAGGACAATCTCTTCAAAAAATGGTGCTGGGAAAACTGGATATCCATATAAAGAAGAATGAAACTAGACCCCTATCTCTCACCATATTAAAAAAAATCAAATCAAAATGAACTACAGACTTAAATTAAGGTCTCACAATATGAAACTACTAAAAGAAAACACTGGAGAAACTTGCCAGGACACTGGAGTTAGCAAATAATTCTTTAATAATACCCCATAGGCACAAGCAACCAAGCAAAAATAGACAAATGGGATCACATCAAGTTAAAAGTTTTTTGCACAGTAAAGGAAACAATCAACAAAGTGAAGAGACAACCCACAGAATGGGAGAAAATATTTGTCAACTGTCCATCTGACAAGGGATTAATAACCAGAATATATAAGGAGCTCAAACAACTCTACAGGGAAAAAACCTAATAATCTGATTAAGAAATGAGCAAAGATCTGAATAGACATTTCTAAAAAGATGACATATGAATGGCAAACAGGTATATGAAAAAGTGCTCAACACTAAAGTCAGAAAAATTCAAATCAAAACTACAATAAGATATTATCTGTCCCCAGTTAAAATGGCTTTTATCTAAAAAGCTGGTAAGGATGTGGAGAAAAGGGCATCATTGTACACTGTTGGTGGGAATGTAAATTAGTACAAGACCACGGTATGGAAAAGAGTTCACAGGTTCCTCAAAAAACTAAAAACAGAATTATCGTATGATTCAGCAGTCCTATGTCTTGGGATATACTCAAAAGAAAGGAAATCAGCAAATTAAAGAGATATTTGCACTCCCATGTTTACTGTAGTACTATTCACAATAGCCAAGATTTGGAAGCAACCTAAGTGTTCATCAAAAGACAAAGACAATGTGGTATATATACACAATGGAGTATTATTCAGCCATAAAAAAGGATGAGGGCCTATCTTTTGCAACAACATGGATGGAAATGGAAGTAATTAAGGGAAATAAGCCAGACACAGAAAGACAAACTTCACATGTTCTCACTTGTTTGTGGGAGTTAAAAATTAAAACAACTGAACTTGTGGAGACAGAGAGTAAAAGGATGATGACCAGAGGCTTGGAAGGGTAGTTGGGGGGAAGGATGGTTAATGAGCACAAAAATATAGTTATATAGAATAAGAGGTAGTATTTGGTAGCACAATAAGGTGACTGCAGTCAACAATTATTACATATTTAAAACTGACTGGAAGAGTATAATTGGATTGGTTGTAACACAAAGAAAGGATAGATGCTTAAGATGATGGATACCCCATTTACCCCCATGTGATAATTACACATTGCATGCCTGTATCATCTCATGTACCCCATAAATACAAACACCTACTATGTACCCACAAACATTTTTTGAAAAGAAGATATGACAAAGAAAAAATAATTTTTGTTATTTAGAGATCTGCTAATCTATCTTAATAAAACAGATGAAGGATATAAACCATGAAGAAAGGGTGTGATGGTTAATTTTATTTGTAAACCTGACTGGGCCCAAATATTCACTTAAGTATTATTCATGGGTGTTCTGGTGAAGGTGTTTCTGGATGAGATTAACATTTGAATCAGTAGACTGAATAAAGCAGATTTCCTTCCCCAATGTGAGTGGGCCTCATCCAATCTGTTGAAGTTCTGAATAGAATAGAAAGCTAACACAATATCTTTTTCTGTCTTCAAGCCTGACTGTCTTTGAGCTAGGACACTGGTCTTCTCTTGCCTTTTGGTGTTTTTTTTTTTTTTTTTTTTTGGACTGGAACTTACACCATCAGCTCTCCTGGGTCTGAATTTCTCAGCCTACAAAATCACATGGTCTAATTCTGTATACTAAATGTCTTTACCATCATCCCTATCCCCCTACCCAAACACACACACATCCTATTGATCTGTTTCTCTGGAGAACTCTGAATAATACTGAGGATGTGAGGGGCATGCAGAATTAACTCACAAAGCCAGTAAGTCTTCATTTGGATTTTGACAGAAGAACAGGAAATTGATTCATGGAAAGAGAGGGAAGAAGGGTAACCTAAGTGGGGAAATAGTTTACTCAAAAAATTGTGTGCATTTGGATGTTGTGTGGAACTACATAAGAAACAGGGTACTGGAGGACGACTCTACGTCTGGACAAGTGGAGGAAGAACTAAAGAATCAACCTGATATGAAAGCACTAATTGTGCACTGATTTAACACTAACGCTCACTCAGACAAGGGATAAACAGAGTAATGGGAACCTGGCCATGTACTCAAGGAGTGCATCGTCTAAATAGCTGTAACTGCCTACCAGGCTTGTAGGTGATAAATATAGGTTTCATATATTCTTGCTCAATAAATATGCAAGCCAAACATCATATTTGCAACATATAAGACAAATATTTTGCCAAAAAAATGCATATCAAAAATTACTATGTACCAAGGTATCTGAATTGTAGATGGAAGGTCAAGTGAGGTGAATGAGTGAGTTCTGGAGCAAGCTGTGATGGAGCAAGGTAGATAGGCAAGACTTCATCCTGTGAGTAAGTGTGCTTGATGCCTTGATTTATTTTGAACCCAAATGAACAGGCCACAGGCTACATGGCACAGTTGGGTTACTCTAATGTTTTAGATTTCTAAAATTATTACTAGCATAAGCTATGGCTCAAAGGCCACAGAGCATTAAGTTCAAGGGTAATGTTAGTTGCTTCATGAAAGAGCACAGAAATGTGTTGCAGGGCTACAGAATGGGCTGAAAAGAATCTTCTGACTTTCAAAGGTGATAACTGTGTTTTCAGGCTTTGGAGCAGAATGCTCAGATTTGAGGATGAAGATTAAAATTTTTATGATACCATCCTTTTTGGTTTTCCTGTGTGTTACATAGCCATGGCTTTCACTGAAATACCATTTTCTGTTAGAATCCACTGGCATTTCTTTCCTGCTGATGGCTGGAAAAATATTTATCTTTATACATACATGAGCATATTTAAATCCCCTCCAATGTGTTGTTTGACTACTCAGTTTATTTCAGTTTTTATTGAAATAACTGTCCACTTGTACTATGGCTATCTTTATAAAAACATATGTAAATGTATTCTGTTTTGACAGGGCTTTTTAAAGTGCATTTACTTTAGTTATTCATACTGGGTGGGATTTAGCCACATTAATCATTTTTCAAATTTTCTGTGTGTGATTGCCAGCCATGAACACTGATGCCAGCACATTTCTTTTTAGCTACTTTTTTCGGGGTTAGAGGAATATTGCTACATCTTCAGAACTGATGATTTCCTACAAGATTGTAATATATCATATACCACATTCGCAAGATAAAAGCTATGCCCATAGTTTAAAATCACTTAAAATATATGTGTAAAGAGAAATGTTTGATTTTCCAAATCATTTTCCTGTAAAATTGAACTGCTTCTTAAAAACCTTAGCTGTTTTTTATACTACTATATACAATACCTATCAAGGATTTAAAATTCCAGTTATACTCAGTATCAGCAAGGTCATTCTTATGCACCATTGGTAGAAATATAAATTAGTGTACTTTTGTCTACAGGGCAGTTAAGAGTTAATAAGCAATATACATAATGAACATTAAAGATGAGAAAAACCTTGAACCTGGAAATTCCACTTATGAGAATTCATCCTGGTTATGATATTCATCTTAATACAGTTGATAGTTGCAAAAAACCTTTAGAATAATATGATTACTAATAATAGGAGACTAAAATAAATTATGGCATCCACATAAGGGAATTCTATGTAGCCATTAAAAAGGGTGGTTAGGTATGGACTCATTGACTTAAAAAGGTGGTCCTGATACAATCATCTCTCTGTAATAGAATTTGTTTTAATGTTATATACATAGGTCTGTTTGTATATACACATAGAAAAAAATTAGAAGAATGGATCTTAACATGGTTTCTGTTGAAAGGTTATTTGCTTGTTTAAATGTTCTAATTTTTACATAATACATTTTTTATAGTTATACACACACACACACACACACACACAAACGCACATATATGCACTACAGAAGCTTCTTTTCCAGCTGTCTTGCCTCTAGGCATATGGACTTTGAACCAACCTAGTAGAAAGGGCCCATAGTGGGGGCAGGGAATCTGATGGCCCCATCCCTAATAAACCTGATCTGCCTAGTTCCACTGTCCCCTAACACAGGAGCAAGGATCCTGCTCACCAGACTGTCCTGGATGCAGGGAGTCTCCACCAGCCTCCGGACTCCATTCTCCACAGTGACTCCCAGCCAGTTGAGTGCTGCCCAGTACCAGAGGTAGTCGTAGCCGCCATGCCAGTAGCTCACAAATGCAAATGTCATCGCCGTGGAAAACAGTGTCCCCAGCAGGCCATGCTGGGACCCACCCACTGGAATGTACACATACCTAGAGAAAGAAGAGGCTGTTAAGAGTCATACAGAGGGCTGCCCTTCAACTCTACCTGCTCCCTGGCTTGACTCTCGTGTCACACACTGCTGTTCACATATGCACATCCTTCCTCACTTCCAGGAGGCCAGATTCCTTGGATTCTCCATCCCACAAGGAGCTGGCGAAAACCCAAGCCTCAGCTCTGCAGGGTGTTAGGTTAAATGAACACACAGGCTCAAGAGCTCTCATTACTATACTAGAGCAAAATAGCACTTACAAGAGGCAGGGCAAGAAGTCATGAATTTAGAGTTTCTGAAAGGCATGGACCCAATCCTGGAAATCCAATCACAGAATGGCAGTTAGGCTTCTGGCTACATGGGGCCAGCAACCTTCAAGGCAAGTGATATGGTTTGGCTGTGACCCCACCCAAATCTCATCTTGAATTGTAGCTCCTATAATCCCCACGTGTCATGGGAGGGACCCAGTGCGAGGTAATTGAATCATGGGGGTGGGGTTTTTCCTATGCTGTTCTCGTGATAGCGAATAAGTCTCACACGAGATCTGATGGTTGTATAAAGGGCAGTTCCCCTGCACATGCTCTCTGGCCTGGCGCCATGTAAGATGTGCCTTTGCTTCTCCTTCACCTTCCGCCATGATTGTGAGGCCTCCCCAGCCATGTGGAACTGTGAATCCATTAAACTGTTTTTTCTTTATAAATTACCCAATCTTGGGTATTTCTTCATAGCAGTATGAAAATGGACTAATACAGCAAGTATGGATTTTGCAGCTCAAACTATTAAGTTTATGGTAAACCCATTATTTAAATGCAATTGGTAAGATCACGTTCCTAAACAGGCAGGAGCTGGGTGCAGCAGATGGGTGCCAGAGACGGTTCCCCAGCTTTCTAGGCAGGTTGCCCAAAAGCAGTCGTGAATTCACAATAAAGAAAAGGGCTCTGTACTCACAGGGCAGCCAAAGTACCAGACAAAATGCATAGCTGTCCCCTGGATATGTTCTCCATTGCCCAGACAGCTGCCTGAGTATGTAGAGATGGTACTATGTTCTTCAATCAGTATTTTCCTGCTTGAGTTGGACAAAACTCACACCTTGAGCTGTTAGGACCTGGAAAGCTAGGAGCATACCCTTCTTGCAATAGCCTTTTTAAAAAGCCCATAGGCCTTTGTTTATTCCTGATCAGTGCTTCTTTGTCCAACCTTCCTCCAGGAGGGAAAATGAAAAAATCCTTTTCTGAATACACAGTATGTTCCAAGTACTAGACACTTTACATGTACCAATTTGTTTGATTCTTTAAAGCACCATATGTATAGTTTATACCCACTGCCCCAGCATTTTAAACAATTTAGCATTTGTCCTGTTTATATATTAATTTGGGGGAGGAGATCAAACGTGTGTTTGAGGAGGAAATAAAATTGTTTTTTGAGAGGAAATTGTTCTAGTCAAAATGTTTTCAACAGGACTATTTTATTTTTAGAGATAGCATCTCTAGATGTTACCCAGGCAGAAGTGGAGTGGTGCAATCATAGCTTACCACAACCTCAAACTCCTGAACTCAGATAATCCTCCACTTTAGCCCCCCCAAGTAACTGGGACTAAAGGCATGCACCACCACACCCAGCTAATTTAAAACTTTCTTTGTAGAGATGATAAAAGTTGCCTAGGCTGGTCTCGAATTCCTAGCCTCAAGTGATCCTCCTGCCTCAGCCTCCCAAAGTGCAAGGATTACAGGCATGAGCCACTATACCTGGCTTAATAGAACAACTGTATAGGTAGGAAGGCTAAAAATAAAAACAACTTACCAGGTAATAAATCTTTTAAAAGACTATATGATTGTAATTACTTAAAACAGTGCCACTGGACAAAGACTCTCTCCTTGACTAAACTTTAGTCAAGGTCCTTTAAGCTCTCTAGGCCTCAACCTTGGTGTCCATCTTTATTGTAGCAAGAATCCTGCTAAGTCGGTTTAGAACAAACCCCCCACCTGCAATATCTGATCATGCTCCATTATCTGGCCAAATTCTTCATCACCTGTTCTTGGTGTCTGATCACCCTGGCTGCCTTCGGGAGGAATCCTGTTAGGTCTGTTTAGCCAGAATCCCCCTATTTCCCAATGTTTCCTCTTAATATTCCACTCAATGACCCCCACCTTGCTCCTTGGCTATATCCCCCTTGTCCAAGCTGTATTCAGAATTAAGCCCAGTTCTGGCCGGGTGCAGTGGCTCTTGCCTGCAATCCCAGCACTTTGAGAGGCCGAGGCAGGTGGATCACTTGAGGTCAGGAGTTCGAGACCAGCCTGGCTAACATGGCAAAACCCTGTCTTGACCAAAAATACAAAAATCAGCCAGTCATGGTGGTGTGGGCCTGTAGTCCCAGCTACTTGGAAGGCTGAGGCAGAAGAATCGTTTGAACCCAGGAGGAGGAGGTGGAGGTTGCAGTGAGCTGAAAACATGCCACTGCACTCCAGCCTGGGTGACAGAGCAAGACTCCGTCTCAAAAAAAAAAAAAAAAAAAAAATTGAGTCCAGTTCCATACTGAGGTCTCTTTTCCCCTATTACAACAGTTCCCAAATAATTTTTTTTACTGCTTCAACTACTACCTATCTCTGGTTTTTCTTTAACATCCTCCACTCTCAAATATGTTCCAGTTTCCAGTTTAGATAATAAATTATTTGATCACCTTAGATAATCCCATTTTATGGGTGAGGAAACTGAGGTTGAGAAATTAATTTGCCCAAGGTACACAGCTGGGAAGGAGAAAGACCAAGATGCAAATCTGCATCTGTACAGCCAACTTACTGCTTCCATTACAACCCTGGGCTAATTTTTAAAGTCCTCTATATTTCACCCCAATCAGGAACAATTAAACTGGAAGGCATGTGAGAATGTAGCAGTTTCAGAAATAAGTAAAGCAAAGCCAATACTTTCATTTGTGCAAAAACAGGACCATCTTGACAATCAAATTAGCAAATAGGCATCAAG
The DNA here is from genome assembly GCF_028885625.2 of Pongo pygmaeus. NCBI lineage: Eukaryota > Metazoa > Chordata > Mammalia > Primates > Hominidae > Pongo > Pongo pygmaeus. The sequence continues at coordinate 38,850,412 of NC_072373.2, forward strand.
CACTCACTACAGATTAAGGGATATTCCACCTGCCGTTGAGCATGTCTTTAGGCCTTCAGGGAATTCCTGGCATTATGGGAAACAGACATGACTTTGTTCTTGCTATAAGGATAGGCAAACCTGCTTGTGAAACAATAGCAAACAATTCCCATCATTAAGCTACGTGACATGGTACAAAGTAGACCAGGAAGGTTTCAGAGTGCAGGTGAGAAGGGTGTGAATGAAGACAGTGGGGCAAAGGAGGCTGAAGGGCGAAGGCTCTCATTCTGACAAGGCCAAGAGGATGAGTTTTACTAGGCAAAGAGAAGGTTGGGCACTGAGCCAAGGACACAAAGGAGGGGTTGGATGACAAGTCAGAAAAGCCTGACAGCCCAGGGCACAGTAGTCTTATCCGGTGTTCTGCTGCCCCCCAGAGGCTGCTTGGTCATTGGTGTAGAATACTCAGCAGAGGCAAAAAAATAGGCCACAATTTGCTGCCTCCTACCTGCATGGAGGTAACCGCTGGCCCATCATGAGGCTGCCCTTAACTTTATGTAACCAGTGTTGTATGTAAAAATAAAATAGGGTAATCAAACCTATTGCAAAGGGATGAAGAACGACTTCTCTTTAAGGAAACTGTGCTGATGGCTGTTTTATAAAACAGATTATCAAATGCTCTCTTCACCCAAGAGAAGAGATTTTTTTTTAAATCGTATCTCACTATATAAAAGTGAGCTGCAGCTGGGGACAGTGGCTCATGCCTGTAATCCCAGCACTTTGGGAGGCCGAGGCTGGGGGGTCACTTGAGGTCAGGAGTTCAAGACCAGCCTGGCCAACATGGTGAACCCTGTCTCTACTAAAAATAAAAAAATTAGCCAGGCATGGTGGTGCACATCTATAGTCTCGGCTACTCAGGAGGCTTAGCCAGGAGAATTGCTTGAACCTGAGAGGCAGAGGTTGCAGTGAGCACCACTGCCCTCCAGCCTGGGCAACAGAGTGAGACTCCATCACAAAAAAAAAAAAAAAATTAGCTGCACGGTGTATGTCAGAAAACCATAGCACAAAAACCTCTCATTCTCCACACCAATGGTACTTGATCTTAGATTCAACTCCAAGGAGGACATGTTTTCAAGCTTGTGATCAGGAAGCATCTAGCCCCAAAATTACATGCCCAGCTATTTTGGGCATCTCCTGGAACCATGGCTGTTACTTTGCCTTCAAAATGACAGCCGACAAAAATCTCTGAAAATTCCTTTTATTCCAGAAATTAATATATGGCAGGTCTCCAAGGACATGAGTCTGTTTTTTTCAAACCAGAAGAGGGTACAGCTTCAAGACTGGAAGATAAAAATCCCTTCTTTATTCTTAATTCATAGAAGACAGTACGTGTGGTAAAAAGGAGAGCAAACAGGTTATTTTCTTTTACAAATTCTATCATCTTCTGTCAGTTCCATGATTAATAAAAACAGAAACATGCCTCTTTTTTTAGAAAAGCAATAGTATGAAACTGCTTACTAAGATTCGCTGCACAGTAAATTGATTTCCCAATGGAAGAAAGCAATCAGCACCACCTTCTCAGCAAAGCAAAACTAAAAAGATTGCTTCTCGTCAGTGATTATGTCAGGTTGAGTCTTCACAAAGCCTGCCTGTGCCTGGCTGGCTTTGTGTGGTCACTGCTTACAGAAGATGCTGCAGCCACCTTCTGAATTTAAAAGCATCTCACCAAATCAATGCACCATAGCAAACCCCCAACTCAGGAGGAGGAATCTATATAAATTGTAGACAGTATTGATGACTTCTACCCTTTACTGAGTGCCCATGCACCAGGTGCTTTATGCATACTATTTCTAATCATTAAAACAACCCTCCAAGGAAGTAACTAGGCCTATTTTACACAGGAGAGGTAAAATCTGCTCCTAGAATGTTGTGGTTCCAGAATCCCCAGGGCTGGGTGCTTTCGCTGATATATTTCTTGTTTAACCAAATCTTCAAAGCAGTCTCCACAGAAACATCCACTGATGTTTTATTAACCAAAAAACGTCCTTTCTAGGAAAGAATTCTTGCTCAAGAGAATAATGATTACAATTTACAAAGGGATTTGAGCCAATGAGCTCTGTTAGCCACTGCTCAGTGTCAGAAGACAAGAGGTATAACTTCCGCTTTTGAACAGACTAAGTAGTTGCCCTCTGTCCCACAAGCAGATAACACCTGTTATCTCAACTCCCTGACATCCTGCAGATGTCTGCCTGTGTCAGAAGTGGGGCATAAAAAGTTGGTGGCTAGAGTGATGCTGAGTAGAGGTACACAAAGGAAGAAGAAAATATCTAGCTACCTCATACCTACTATGAAAAACAACACAAATATACGCCCTACAGTGGGAGACAGGGGTGGTAAAAATCCATGTGGTGAACGCATTAATCTTAAAATCACAACACTTCTTTTTTCCAAGGACCTATAGAATAGCTCCTTGGCTTGCTACATTATCACTTAACTCTATGACAGACTAATCCCAGACCCCAACAAGGTATGAAGATGAAGCACCGGACACTGACAGATGTGGCTTTTACTACTGTCTCCTGCACTGAGCCGAGGGGGGCTTGCTGGTTTCCTGTAATCACTTACCCCTTCCTCAGCCAGGCTGGGGCAGGCAGTTGCTGACATCCTACTCTAGCTCCACCTTAACTTTCCACCCTTATTTCCCTTCTCCCCACTTGGTTCTGGTGACAAATCCTAAAATCCTGAATAAAGGAGGATTGGACAGCTCCGTGCCTGTGGTCATACCATTTTCACATCTAGAAGACACTCCTCCATCCTCCCTGATTTTCCAACACCTACTCAGTCTACAAAATCCAGTTGATTTTCCAACTCCAGGAAGTCTCTTTTGCATTTTCCAACTTGCAATTTAACCCAAGAACCTACTGTGTGTACCGTCTGTTCCACTGATTGAACAGCTTTTTACCAAAATGTGTCTATTATGGGTGTCATTTTAACTCAATTGTAAGATTCATTCAGACAGCACTAGATATGTGATGTGTGTATGTGTATGCGTGTGTGTTTTACACAGCTACTAGTCAACAGTACTTATATACGTAACATAATTTCCATTTACTGCTGATAGCCTCGAATAGCTTTTAAACTTGTTAAAAATTGTCACCATTGTCATGGACCCATTATAAGCAACAGAAATGAAAGGATAATTGATTATAAGGTCCTGTACCAGGTACTGGGAGACTTTGGAAGACACCTATTCCTAAAGAATACAGACCATTGAAAGATGCTGAAGTTTCTCCATACTTTGTAATCCTAATTACCCTACTAAAGTCGAAAGTACGTGTCACCACACCTCTGGAACTACTCCAACCCTAAGAGATTTACCACCCAAAGTAAAAGTACTAGTCCTTTAAAGAACAGAGCCTTTAGTGGCTAGGAAAGGCAAGACTTTTGTCCATGTTACACTGGTGGTGAGGTGACCTCACCTTGGCTTCTTCTGGGCCCTGAGACCAGCCCCTGCTCAGGTTTCTCTACAGAGCTGGCTGTGCTGTCCTGAGCCCAGTTCTCATGGGCAGTAGCTCCCCTGACCCAACCCTGGCTCTGGCTTTGGCCTTGGCCCACATTTTAGTGTTCTTTCTCATAGCCAATTATGACCCTCCAGCCAAATCTCCATCTTCTAGGTAGTTCTCAGAAAGGAAGCTACACATCTACTTATAAAAAGTTTTCACGATCTACCCATCTGACAAAGGTCTAATATCCAGAATTTACAAGGAACTTAAACGTATTTATAAGAAAAAAACAATCCCATCAAAAAGTGAGAAAAGGATATGAACAGACACTTCTCAAAAGAAGACATTTATGTGACCAATAAATATATGAAAGAAAGTTCAACATCACTCAGCATCAGAGAAATGCAAATCAAAACCACAATGAGATACCATCTCACACCAGTCAGAATGGTGATTATTAAAAAGTCAGGAAACAATAGATGCTGGCGAGGCTGTGGAGAAAGAGGAATGCTTTCACACTGTTGGTGGGAATGTAAATTAGTTCAACCATTGTGGAAGACAGTATGGCAATTCTTCAAGGATCTAGAACCAGAAATACCATTTGACCCAGTAATCCCATTACTGGGTATATAACCAAAGGAATATAAATCATTCTACTATAAAGACACATGCACACATATGTTTTTTGCAGCACTATTCACAATAGCAAAGACTTGGAACCAACCCAAATGCCCATCAGTGATAGACTGGATAAAGAAAATGTGTGGAATACTATGCAGACATATAAAGGAATGAGATCATGTCCTTTGCAGGGACATGGATGAAGCTGGAAAACATCATCCTCAGCAAACTAACACAGGAACAGAAAACCAAACACCTCATGTTCTCACTCGTAAGTGGGAGTTGAACAATGAGAACACATGGACACAGAGAGGGGAACATCACACACCAGGGCCTGCTGGGAGGTGGGGGGAGGGAACTTACAGGACAGGTCAATAGGTGCAGCAAACCACCATGGCACACGTATACCTATGTAACAAACCTGCACGCTCTGTACACATACCCCCCTTTTTTAAAAGAAAGAAGAAAAAGTTTTCAAAGGAAGATGTACACAAAAAGGAATATAATTTGCTTTTAATATCTTTCTGTCCAGTAGAGATAATAACAGCATTTTAATAAGTAATAAACAGCAGTTGGTTAATGGGCAACCATAGGCTTTGTCATCCTCCATAAGGCTAAGAGGAGTCTATTTTCAAAGCAGAGAAAATATTTTGAGCTGGGCTAATTCCCAGCTCCTTTACTAAAAGATGCTGTATATAAGCTTCATATGCAATTCTGAAAATTATCTATTAAAAATTCTATGCCCTCTTTGGCAACAGAACATTGTAGGATTTATAAAATGGAAATTAAATTCAAGCTATATTTAGCCTACACTTCAACTTCTAGGTAAATGTAATCAGATGCCAACATTTAAAAAATAATAATCTTTCTTTTCGCTCCATAAAGCTGGTAGTTCAGTGAGTTGAAGTATTGTGCTGATTAACCCAAGCTTGTAGCTTCCATCTTAGAAAAAGATTCAACCACACCTTCATAGTTCAAAACCCAAACTCTGGCTTCACAAAAGCTCTATCTTTCTCACAGAAAGAGAGGCTGAGAGGGTCTGAATGGCTCAGTCCAAGCACATTTGCTGCTAGAAAACAGCCCAAGCAGCAACAGTGGCGAAGTGTGGGACAAGACAGAGGGCAGTGCTTGAGAGCTAGAAGATGTGACCTTGGCCCTGCTCTGCCACTCACCAACTTCTGTAACCTCAAACTTGTCAGGTAAACCTGCTCAGCTTAAGTATACATACTTAGTATGCACTAGCAGCACTAAAACCTTCTTTGAGTATGAGTTGCTGTGAAGATCAGATGAGAATATATATAAAGACTCTGGAGATTTATTTTTTTTAAATCATGGCAAGAACACAGTATGAAATCTACACTGCTAACAATTGTTTAAGTACACAATACAGTATCGTTAACTATAGGCACAATGCTAGCCAGTGGATCTCTAGAAATCCTTCATCTTGCATAACTAATATTTTATACCCATTGATTAGCAAGACCCCCTTCCTCTCACCCCCGGCACCTGGCAACCACCATTCTATTCTTTGCTTCTATGAGTTTGACTATTTTTTAACCTTTAAGTTTAGGGGTACATGTGCTGGTTGTTACATAGGTAAACTCATGTCATGGGGGTTTGTTATACAGATAATTTCATCACCTAGGTGTTAAACCTAGTATCCATTAGATATTTTTCCTGATTCTCTCCCTTCTCCCACCCTCCATCTCCGGTGTCCGTCATTCCCCTGTCTGTGTCCATGTGTCCTCATCTTTTAGCTCCCTCTTATAAGTGACAACATGCAGTACGTGGTTTTCTGTTTCTGCTAAAGATAATGGCCTCCAGCTCCATCCATGTTCTTGCAAAGGACATGATCTCATTGTTTTCCATGGCTGCACAGTATTCCATGGTGGATATGTACCACATTTTCTTTATGCAATCTGCCATTGATGGGCTTTTAGGTTGATTCCATGTCTTTGCTATTGTGAATAGTGCTACAGTGAACATCTACATGCATGTGGAGTTTGACTATTTTTAGATCCCTCATATAAGTGGAATCATACAGTATTTCTCTTTCTCTTATGGGCTTATTTTGCCTTCATAGCCTTATATATATAACTGGAATCATACAGTATTTGTCCTTCTGTTACAGGCTTATCTCACTGAATAGAATATTCTCCATGTTCATCCATGATGTTGCAACTGGCAGGAATTTCTTCTTTTTTGAGGCTGAATAATATTACATTGTATGTATACACCACATTTTCTTTATCAATTCATATATCAATAGATATTTAGGTTATTTCCATATCTTGGCTGTTGTGAATAATGCTGAAATGAATATGGAAGTATAGATATCTCTTCTAGATACTGATTTCAATTATTTTGTATACTCAGAAGTGTGATCACTGAATCACATAGTAGCTCTTTTTTATTTTTTTAAGGAATCTCCATACTGTTTTCCATAGTGGCTGTACCAACAATGTACAAGAGTTCTATTTTTCCACATCCTCACCAACACCTGTTATCTTTTTTTTTCTAGAAAATAATAGCCATCCTAACATATATGAAGTGATATCTCATTGTGATTTTGATTTTGATTTCCATGATGACTGGTGATATTGAGCATCTTTTTACATATATCTTGAAACATACAACCTACCAAGAATGAATCAGGAAAATCTAAACAGACTGATAACAAAGAGATTGAATCAGTAATTAAAAACCTCACAACAAAGAAAAGCCTAGGACCTGATGTCTTCACTGGTGGATTCTACCAAACATTTAAAGAAAAAGTAATACCAATCCTTCTCCAACTCATCAAAAGAACTGAAGAAAAAGAACACTTCCAAACTCATTTTATGAGGCCATCATTACCCTATACCAAAGCCAGACAAAGACATCATTAAAAAACTACAGGCCAGCTGGGCGCAGTGGCTCATATCTGTAATCCCAGAACTTTGAGAGGCTGAGGCTGAGGCAGGCAGATCACATGAGGTCAGGAGTTCAAGACCAGCCTGGCCAACATGGTGAAACCCTGTCTCTACTAAAAATACAAAAATTAGCCCAGCGTGGTGGTGCATGCCTGTAATCCCACTGTTTGTAAGACTGAGACAGGAGAATTGCTTGAACTCAGGAGGCAGAGGTTGCAGTGAGCTGAGATTGCACTACTGTAGTCCAGCCTGGGTGACACAGTGAGACTCCATCTCAAAAAAAAAAAAAAAAAATCCTACAGTCCAATATCCCTGATGCACATAGATGCAAGAATACTCAACAAAATACTAGCAAACCAAATTCAACAGTACGTTGAAAGAATCGTTCATCATGTTTAACCGGGATCTACCCCTAAGGTGCAAGGATGTCTCAACTTACACAAATCAATTAGCATGATACATCACATTAACAGAATGAAGGACAAAAGCCTTCGTTATCATCTTAACACATGGAGAAAAAGCATTTGACAAAATTAAACAAATTTTTATGATAAAAACTCCCAACATACTAGGTATGGAATAAATTTATTTCAATACAATAAAGTCCATATATGACAAGCCACAGCTGACGTTTGACATTGAAAAACTGAAAGTCTTTTTGCTAAGATCAGAAACAAGCAAGAATGCCCACTCTCACCACATCTTTTCAACATAGTATTGGAAATACTAGCCAGGGTAATCAGACAAGAAAAATAAATAAAAGGCATATGAATTGGAAAGGAAGAAATACCATTATGTCTGTTTATAGATGACATAATCTTATATGTAAAAAACCCTAAAGACTACAAAAAAAACCCCGTTAAACAAATTCAGTAAAATTGGAGGATACAAAAGTAACATAAAAATCAGTTGCTTTCCTGTAAACAATAAATGATCCAAAAAGAAAATTAAGAAAAAATATCATTTTTAAAAGAACAAAAAAAAAAAGAATAAAATAGAATGACAAAGAATAAAATACTTAGGAATAAATTTAGCCAAGAAGGCAAAAGATCTGTACACTGAAAACCATAAAACATTGATGAAAGAAAGTAAACACACAAAAAAATGGAAAGATATGCTGTGCCCATGGATAGTGCTTTGGAGATTTTAACATTGCATACACATGAAAGGTTTATACTTACTAATAATGGGCCAGCAGCAGCATACTTCATTCAAGGAAAATCATGTTAAGTGTCTTTTCTTTTTTTTTAAATTTTATTATTATTATACTTTAAGTTTTAGGGTACATGCACACAACGTGCAGGTTTGTTACATATGTATACATGTGCCATGTTGGTGTGCTGCACCCATTAACTCGTCATTTAGCATTAGGTATATCTCCTAATGCTATCCCTCCCCCCTCCCCCAACCCCACAACAGTCCCTGGTGTGTAATGTTCCCCTTCCTGTGTCCATGTGTTCTCATTACGTTAAGTGTTCTTAACACGCACACACACACACCCTAAAGGGGTACAAGGAAACTTTTGGAGGTGATGGATATGCTTATTACTTCGATTATGTTGATGGTCTCATGGGTGCATGCATATGTTCAAACTCATCAAATTGTACACATTAATATGTGCAGTTTTTGTGTATCAGTTACACTCCAATAAAGCTGGGGTTTTAAAAAGCCATTATCATAATGAGTAGCATTCCTATATCTTTCATCAGCATTTGAAGACACCAAGAACACTGAACTGCTTGCTCAGGGATGTTCTTTACTTAAAACCATTAGTCCCAAAAATGTCACCATCAGATCCAGGTCACTTAGTGCTAAGAGGTCAAAGCTATGGATTCAACACCCACATATACCTGTTGATTATGCTTAATCCAGATGACAGCCAGCTGTTCTCCACACACCTAACACTGGCTGCAGAGAAGCCTACAGAGGGTATGTGGGTGTGTCAGGGTAAGTCAGTACCTACTTCACTTTTGTCTATCTCCAACATTTTGCCATCAAATAACTGTCACCCTTCCCCTCAGGTTCCCCCTTTATCTGCCAAGTAGAAAAGTCACCTGACCAAATCCTTTTCTTATAATGAGTTACTGCAGTAACTAACTGTCTAAAGAAAGTCCTTATACAGGTTTACACATTTTATCAGTTTAAGTGACCTAATGATGTCCTGGAAGATCAAAGTCCTGAAGACACATGTGTCTTTGTGGTATTACAATATTCACACCAGAGACTGCAAACAAACAAGCAAAGCAAAGCACCAAAAGCACTTTTTAAGATGTCATGCATCAAAACTAGCTCCCAGTAACAAACAGGGACACGCCAAGGCCCAGGGGAGGTGTACACCAGAAAAGGGTATGTACTGTTTCCCTCCCTGGGGTTTCTAACCCTCTTCTTCTGCTTGAGAGCACATTGAAGCCTCAGCATCCCCAGGTCTCCCAGGCCCAGGTCTATTCAGGGTTATAAATAAACACCATATAAAACAGATTCTTTGGAGGTTTGAGCAAAGGAGACAGAGTAGGAATTTACACTCTTTAGTGCTGCAGAGCTGAGTCTAATTGCTAATAAAAAGGTCCTTGAAGCCTCAGTTTAATAACCACCAAGATTTTCTGGCTGCCTGCCTGTCTTCCCACCTTTCTCCCAAGACGATGCTAAAAGCATTTATAAGCTTCCCTAGGCCAGAGGAAAAGGTGGGGGCGGGGTAGGGGGTACGAAAAGCCAGAAGTAAAGGGGCAAATAAGGATGTCCGTATGATGAAGGGATGCATGATTTCTCCCACCACAGAGTCAGGAGGAGAAGAGGTAGGGGAAAGAAGCCCACCCTCCCTTGCCCCTGAGGCATTTCCCAACCTTTGCTCCATCAGCAGATCCCAATCCAGGGATCAAAATTGCCACCATTCTGGACATACACCTCCTCTAATCAGCATGTGAACTATGGGTTTCTCCTGGATGTTTCCTTTCCATCCCTGCCTCTCACTCACATCTTATTCAGTGCCACTCCTGTCGGTCCTAATCTTCAAACTCATTTATCGTGGCTGTTAGGAAAATGTTCACTATAAAATAAACCTGTACAACTTAAAGGTTACTGTGCTGGTACAATGCCTTGGAGTCTCTAGAAGAAAGTGCTCTGAGGACAAGTGCAATAAAGAAATGCCTAGCTGGTTCCTGAAGCATTTCGTTCCTCATCTGAGTTTGTGGTATAATGCTTTTGTGGCAGCCATGCTGGAGAGGGCCTCAGAAGACGGGCCCATGGCCTATGGCCCTGATAGGTGTATACTCTAGGTTTTCAAAGCAACCCAGTACTGCACACACACAGTCTGGTCGGTTGGTCAGTCAGCAAAAACAAAAATCAACAGCTGACGTGTGTAACATAAAGGAAAAGAAAAGGCAAGTTCTTTGTTGTCAGGAATCATTTAGTCTAATAAGGGTGGGCAAGTCCCTACCTTCAGGGGGTCCCACTTACAGTGTATTCCCATTGTATTATGGCCTAAATTAAATCCATCAGTTTGGCTTCTTCGACATCATTCTCCAATTGCTTCTTATGCCACTAATTTCATCTTATCAGTCTCCAAAATAGATTCTCCACCCCAGTCATTAACTTCATTCCTGCCCAAACCTGGGCCTTGTAATCATGCCATCCCATCCCCCAACCACAGAAGGCTCCTGGCCAGTCTTTTCCATCATTTGATCTTTCAAAATGGGTTTAACATTCACTTCCAGGAAAATTTCCCCAGCCAATCTCACCCTTTGATTCTTTACCTTTTTAACATTCATGCATTCATCTCAATCTAGATGATTTCTTTCAACTTGCTGATGTGCTGTTCTTTAGTACTTCTGAGCTACCTCACCAGGCCTCAGAGCATGCAGGATTCCTCACCTTACATCAATATCTGCAACACAGAATTATAACATTTCCCTTCTTACTCCACCAGAGTCTAATTTAGACTCCAAATTCAGGAGGACACTCAATAAATCCTGGCGAATTTTCTTTGTCTCCTGCTCTTTCCTTCATCCCTCTCATTTCCCTGATTCATCTCTCTTGCCTCTTCTTTTCTTTGACTGTCACTCCCGGTAAACAAAAGATGATTCTCCAGCTAGAAACTGTGGCTTCACAAGTAAGTGTCATTGTTTATGTCTGCCACCACTGTGTTCTCCTCTAAAGTGCTGTGGGGTTTGGAGGGAATATTTACAAAGTCAGACTAAATCACAGATACCAACAGGAGATACCCTGAGCAAAAGTGACAGCTGGCGGGGACTGATGGCGGGACACATGCCAATGCCAACCTCTCCAAGAAAGCTGCTGGAACTACCGAAAGAAAAGGGAGATTTAACCACAAAGCAAAACTCCAGGGTTACATGTTTTTAAAATTAAAGTACTCAAGTTGTGATATTTAACATATGTGACCTTAACTTTAAAAGCCTCAAATAAAACCATGGCTGTGCCCATCAGTATTTGATATCTGCGAGGGGATGGGGTCCAGGAGGCCAACGAGAGTTGGCCTTTGCTGCATTACTTGGGTTAACTTTCCCGACAATACCTCTTCCTTGGCCAGGCACGTCACTTCAATTCCAGCGTTTTCAAGGGTCACAAAAAGAGTAGTGTGGGGTCAGGACCCTTAAAAAGCACCTTGGAGCACAGGGCAGGGCAGAGCAGATGTAGGGATGAGTAAGTCAGGGTCACAGATTTCAGTGGCAGTCACTTTCCTGGTTTTTTATTTACAACTGGGAACAGCTCAAGGGCTAGGAGAGAACCAGGGAATGAGGCCTCTCGAAAGGTCTATAAAGGTCTTGGAACATTTGGGACATAAGCATAAATGCTCTTGAAGACTTACAAAATGTCACAATAGTGTGCTGTTTGCTACTGGTTTCTATCAAAGCAGAGGGGATCTGTCTTCCCTAATTGGGTTTCAGAACACAGAGCTCCTGAAATATTAGCTTATGCTTTTGAGTTTCCCATTTTCCCTACCCCTCTGCTGCCATGAAGTTAACTCTGGTCTTTTAACCAAAATTAAAACGCACAGGCAACTGCAAAATGCACAGGGGAGAGTTTGAGTGGGGGGTCTCACTCTGTTGCCCAAGCTGGAATGTACTGGTGCAATCATGGCTCACTACAGCCTCAAACTCTTGGGCTCAAGGGATCCTCCCACCCCAGCCTTCTGAGTAGCTGGGACTGCGAGTACACACCACCATGCCCGGCTACATTTTTTTTATATTTTAGAGACCAGGTCTCACTATGTTGCCCAGGCTGGTTTCAAACTCCTGGCCTCAAGCGATCCTCCCACCTTGGCCTCCCAAGTCACTGGGATTACAGGCACGAGCCACAAAACCCAGCCAAAGGAGGTTACTTGTAGGAAGCCTGAGATGAATCTTGACTCAAGGTAACAAATTATTTCCTAGTAGCACATTTCTATTGTATCCTGGGCTTTCTTAAATACACACTGGAAATGAAAATGGTCATCTAGGGTAGCCACAGGTGGGTTTCAATGCCCAGAAAGGGATAAAAGTGGGAGAAAATGCCAGCATGTATTATATGGGTACCCCTCACAAAACTCTGACACTCAAGACTGTCTTCAGGGGGAAGGAAAATAAAGGTCTTTGAAACTGATGTGATTTTCAAAAAATAATCAAAGTGGAATGACTGCTGGTGGTAATGAGGAGGCTGCTCCCTCTCCGGACTGAAATCCGCACTCTGACAAATCAGCTTTGACAGAACTGTTTCAACTGCCTCTCATTTACCGTAATTATGATTCACGATCCCTATCAGAGACGTCACCTTTTAAAGTTTGGCACTGGAAGGGAAAACTGATAATGCTTGAGCTTGGGCATGAATGACAATAAATCTGCAGTAGCCAGCACAGCCGTGCCAGTGTAACATTTACGGAAACAAGGCAAGACCATCATCCCATGCTCAGGAAACAATGGCCCGGTAAGCATTTTTCTCTTAATGCAGTCAGGGCTGCGGGAATGATGATGCTTATTTGAAAAATCCCGTGGTAATTGAGTAAACTCTTGAGTGCACATTAGAGATTAATATTTTAAGAGCTGGCATTTTACAGACAGAGGCAGTCTAAGGATGACATTAAACGTGTGTCACACAAGGCAGAGTCTTCTGTAGATTAAAAATGCTTCTGTTCATGCAATAAAGTCATAAGAAATCCAAAGATGTCAGCTGTAGATCTGGATATTAACATAGTGATCCAGGCTAGGAAACAGCCACTTCCCAAGGGTTGGGGAAAGAAGTGCACTGTACTGATGGCATTTCACTTGCTTGGAAGGCTCCTTCTCAAGTGGAGTCAAGATAAGAAAAGAAGTTTCATGGCTCGGAGAGTACTGAGCTTGACTTTACCTTACCCCTGAGAAAGGCAGGCAGAGAAGATGAGTTATTAGTCACTCCCCAGTACAGGCGGCTAATGTTGCTGCAGAGAGAAGCCAGGTCCTGAGTGTGGGGATACAGAGAAGCAGCTGGGTCCAAATGAAAGATGTGCTGTTCCAAGCTCTTCCCACCCACACCATGGTCCTGCCTTCCAAGACTATGACAGGAGAAATTGCAGGCAAGGGGCAGCTGCCAAGCAAAGCCATTTCACGGAGCCAAAGAACAAAGAGATGCCCTCCAAGCACCCGCATGCCTGTAGAGCCTCATTTACCCAGGCTGCATGTGTTGACTTGAATCTAATGGCCAGTAACCAAATCAGCAGATCTGGGTCTCCAACACCATTAGCTTTCCTGACAAGAAAGGGAAAGGCGCGGAGGAGATGCTATGTATCTCGTTCATGCCCAAAGACTAGGTGAAGGGCAGAAGTAGCTGATCCAGAGCTCACCATCTTTGCCTTAGGTAGCACAGATGAGTTTATTTTCAGAGGTTAAGAAGCAGACCCTTTTTCAATTCTATGGCCGAGGCCAGGAGATTGGGAGAGCCTCCTTCAAGAGCATTCCCTATTTACCTAAATGAGAAGGCCAGGAGAGAAGGCTGACTGTCCATGCTGCAAAGCACGGGGGTTAAGGTGAAGCTGTGGGCTTTAACACTTACCCCTCTTATGGGGTAAGAGTGGGCTGGACTGATCAGGGCAACCAAGCTACTCTTCAGAGTTCACCTGCAGGGCCAATATTCCTAGCCCATCTAGTTAGCACCACTTTCCTGCTGTGTCACCTTATGACTTGACAGCACTGCCTTAAGTGACCTCTCCTGCAGCTCAGTCACTTCAAATGACACTATTCTAGCTCCTCAGTGAGGAGCTGGCTTGGCGAATGAAAGTCTCTATGTTAGAATGTATGCCAAGGGTGACCCCCAACTTTCATCAGCACAAAGGTCTTTTTAGCCTGATGCCTATCCTTCTGCTCCACTCCACATGCACTCCTGGGTGGTGGGACTGTGGCTCACTGTCTTCCTCAGCAGCACCAGCCCCTGGGCACACGGCTGCCTCTGGCACAGCTACAGAGTCCTTCGTGTTCTTTCCAGCATCTCTCACACCCTCCAGGAGTCCCTAGTTCCCAGGGGCTACACTACATTGTCATGCCCAACACCACTCTTAAAGCTTGCATCAGGGTCTCCGCTGAGCCTCACAGGGCTGCACAGCTCTCTAGAGGACCCTCATCCAAAGTCCCCTTGGGAGTAAGACATCTCCCAGGATCATGGTCTGGGCAGGGCATGGGACTTGGCAAAGGACCGAGCCCCCTCCCATGGCTCTGGATGAGCTCAAATACTTCCTAGGGATGTAATTCCAGAGCAGAATGTGGGCTAGAGATCATTACTCCCTTCTCACAGTGCTAAGGTAAAATGTCTCCCTTTCAGGGTGCAAGTTTCTAGGAACAAAGCACATAAACTCTAATGGTGGCTCAGGGTTGCACCTATATAACCTGGTATCGCATAAACTGTATAGTGACTGTCCACTAGAATCAAACCGAGCCTCTCTTGGCTCCCCAATTATTTTTGTGTGTATTTGTGTTTGTGAAAGGAATGTGCCTATAAAAAATAGGCTGAGTACCAACTACAGGCTAGGCATAGGGATAATATAAACAGGGATTGAAACATCTGTGCTTGCCTGGGGCAGACAGTCTAGAGGTATGTTAAACATCTAAAGGTACAGTTAAAAAAAACAAATTGAAGCAGAATGAAATAAATGCAGCCTGGAGCTACAGACAACTTGCATGTGCTGGGGGATGAAGGGGTTGATTCTGAGGGGTGGCTCCCGGGGACAGGTTCATAGAGAAAGCCACATCTGAGATAAAGAAGTGGATATACAAAGCAGGAGATGGTTTGAATTTTGTCTCTACTGGCTACCTGACATCAATCCCAATGTATCCCTAATATCACTGACAAGCTCTTGCAAAGTCAGTGTCAGAGGAAAAAGATTATCCTTGCCTTCCTGAATCAAGGAAAAAAATCCTAAAAGTTGACAAATTAAAAAAATGTAATTGAACATTGCAATGGAAAATCCAAAAGGCAGACTACAAAAAGACATGTGGGTATATTATAAATAAATGAAATGAGCCTTTCTCAATGAGCGGAAACACAAACTCAGATTCTCCTGCTATACGTTTTTGGTTTTTTTTTTTGTTTTTTTTGTTTTTTTTTTTGAGACAGACTCTGGCTCTGTCACCCGAGCTGGAGTACAGTGGCACAATCTCAGCTCACTGCAACCTCCGCCTCCCGGGTTCAAGTGATTCTCCTGCCTCAGCCTCCCGAGTCGCTGGGGTTACAGGTGCCCGCCACTGCACCCGGCTAATTTTTGTATTTTTAGTAGAGATGGGGTTTCGCCATGTTGGCCAGGCTGGTCTCAAACTCCTGACCTCAAGTGATCTGCCCACCTCGGCCTCCCAAAGTGATGGGATTACAAGCATGAGCCATTGCGCCCGGCCTCTGCTGCTATACTTCTGACACCTCATGTGTGGGGGCTTTCTCCCACATACCAAGCAAGCAAGCAATTCCGGAGTGACATGAGCTAGGTGTCCTCTAACTCAATTTAATTCTGATACTATCTACCTGGAGATAGGGTCAGATCACACAGGCTGGGGACTTGTCCCCACAAAACTGAGCCCCATTTCTGATGCCAATCACAGGCCCCAAGTTGTTTTACCTGTGCTTTTGACCAACTGGGGCAGAAGCATAGGGTCTGGAGGTCAGGAAAATAAGGCTGATTCATGCTGACTTCCTAGAATTAAATCAAATGGAAACACTTCAGCTATGACAGGAAATATCCTCTCCATTTACACAGGGCCTACACTGAGTAAATGACTTTGTAACTTTACCTGATCCTGTTCATTTACATAGAGCATAAGCCAAGTAACCAATGGAAACCTCTAGAGGGTATTTAAACCCCAGAAAATTCTCTAACGGGGCTCTTGAGCCCCTATGCTTGGGTCTGTTCCCACCCCATAGAGGATACTTTCATTTTCAATAAATCTCTGCTTTTGTTGCTTCATTCTTTCCTCGCTTTGTGCCTTTTGCCCAATTCTTTGTTCAAAATGCCAACAACCTGGACACCCTCCATCGGTAACATAACCAGCCATAAATGGAGGCTCCCACGACCCTCCCTCTTTGGGTTTGATTAATTTGCTAGAGCAGCTCATAGGACGCAGGGAAGCTTACTTACATCTACCCTAAATTGTTATTATAAAGATTATCACACAAGATAGAGATGAAGAGATGCATAAAGCAAAATACAGTGGAAGGGGCTCAGAACTTACATGCTCTCCCCAGGTGTACCACCCTCCAAGAGCCTTCACATGTTTAGCTATCTGGAAGTTCATCATTACTCTGTCCTTTTGGACTTCTATGGAGACTTCATTATGTAGGAATGACTGATTAAATAATTGGTGATCAGCTTAACCTTCAGCCATTCTCCTGTTCCCAGAGGTTGAGGGATGGGGCTGAAAGTCCCATCTTTCTCATCAGGCATTGGTCTTTCTAGTGATGAGCCTCATCCTGAAGCTACTAAGGGGCTGCCAGCCATCAGTCAACTCCTTAACATACAAAAAGACACATAACGTTAGAGATTCCAAGGATTTTGGAGTTGTATGTCAGGAAACTGGGAAGAAGATCAAATATATATTTCATAATTTCACACTTAACAAGTTACCTGAGAACCAAGGGCACCCAGCCATAAAATCTGGATGTTAGCTGTCCCCCAAGAATGAGGCTGGCTCAGCAAGCAGGTCCCTGGGTATAAGCAAGGCTGTCTCCATCTCTATACCCTAACAGCTGTGACCTATGCTGGGCCACAGCATCTCCATCTAGGACATAAATTTGTAATCTATGCCCAGCTCACCTCATAGGATTGTACATGATGATCTAATAAGGCAAAAGGGATGGAAAGGAATGGAGGAATAATGTAAAACAAATGATCACTATACTGACAGTATATAAACAATAGTGTATTAGGGACACTACTGATAATCAGAAAAGGATTTCCGTTGAGTTAAATATTTTGATAAATAAAGAAAAGAGATAAATAAAGACTGCTCACTGTAAACCAGGTACTGCGCTGAACATTTTACAGGTATTACCCAATTTATAAAACTACTCTGGGAAATTTCCACCTCCCCCAATTTCCAGATGAGGAAAATAAAGCTCAGAGAGGTTACTTACTTCCCTACTTGAGGAACTGGTCAGTTTGTCCCATGTTGCATCAAAGAGCAGAACTTTTCATCCACTGGTGAAAATTACAGTGATGCATGTTCTCTTTGATCTGAAATGTCTAAGAGTAAGAAAGCTACACAGCTAATGGTGGAGGAGAAACTGAGACTTGGGTTTGTCTGATTTCAAAATATGCACTCTTCTTGATGAAATGGTAGAGTTCCCTGACACCCCTCGCAGGACGTGCAACAGGGATGCGCATCCTCTGTTTGGTTGCCACCGTTGCTCTAACCCCTTATTGGAGGGGGAGCACAGAGACAGAGATGTGCAGGAGCTGGAGCAAGCATCCCTGGGCTCCAGCCCCATAGAAGCATCAAGGGGTGGGAGGCTGCGACTCCCAAAGCCCAAATGGGCATGTGTTACAGTGCATTCTTTTAGCCTTGCCATCTGTGAATGGCTTAAGTGTTAACCAGCTCAGTGGACCCTCTTCCTTTTTGCAAGGGCAGGGGGCCAGTGTGACAGCTTTCTGTATCCCGAGCTCTTGTTCAGCATCCCTGAAGAACTGGGTCACATACAGACTTGAAGGATGAATTCGGGGGTTTTACTGAGTGGTGGAGGTGGCTCTCAGTGGGATGGATAGGGAGCTGGAAGGAGAATGGAGTGGAAAGATGGTCTTCCCCTGGAGTCTGGCCATCTAGCGGCCGATCTCCCCTCTGATCATCACCAGCTGAACTCCTCTCAGCATTCAGACATTCCTTCTCTTCTCCCCTTCTCTGCCATGCTGTTCTGCCATTCATCAGCTCATCTCCTTGTCTCCTCATCTGCTTATGGAGCCTGGGGTTTGGGGTTTATATGGGTATGGGATAGGGGTGCGATGGTTGCAAAGGCAACTTTTGGGTACAAAAACAAGAATGCCTGTTCTCATTTAGGGTCATGGGTATCCAGGCTTGAGGTTGGGGCCTTTGCTGGGGAACCACCCTCTTCTGCCCAGTATTTCCCTGTCTCCTGTTCATATCATCACTAGACCAAGTTGTTTCCCTGTGATTACCACAAATATTGAATATAGATAACCTATATGCTTAACACTATAAAGACTATGTTTAATATTTTCTAGCTTTTTAATATCTACTGAGCCCCTAGTAAATGTCAATCATCATGTTCTGGCCTTTCCACCCTATTTCGTTTGATAATTTTTTGGCAACTTTAAGTGTTCAGGGTCATGTTTGTGAACCTTAATCATCATTGTAGCAGCAAAGCATGGCAGATCTAGATAAAGTATCCAACTAAGAGGTGATAAAAAAAATTCAGTGCATTTCTACTCAAATCTGGTAGAAACTCCTGATGACAGCACGAAGTCTAGAGGCCAAGAATGACCCCCTATAGTTGGCACAGAGGACACTAGAGCTAGAAGGGATCCAAGAGGCCGTCTTGCCCAGAGACCCCTGAGCTACACCCACACCAAGAGCCATCCAGCCTATACCTCCACTCTTAGCGGCCAGGAGATCTCAGCTTGTGAAACAGTCTTTCTACTTTTAGACAACTTAGGTTGAAGAAAATGTGCTTCCTGGTGCTTTTCATTGCTTTGTCCTGACTCTCCTCTTCAAAGAAACACAGAGCAAGTACCAACCCACCAACTGGCAGCCTGCAAAATAGCTGACAAGGGATTTCGGCTCTCTCCAAAAGCTTGCTTTTGCCTGCTACAGATTCTCAGCTTCTTTGTCCATTCTTTGTGATTCCAAACTCTCTCACTGTCACGGTTTCTGTTTTTTTTAGATATTTCCTTGTTTGTGTTCCTCTGGTGTTATGGAGCAGAAATAGAAGGAGAATTCATGGAACGACAGGAATAATGAAGAACAGACTAGGAACGTCACATTCTTTTCCTAACCATATATTTGCATCATCACCAAATATTTTCTAAGCATCTACTACATGCTGATACTGTGCTATGCATCAGAGATGTACAGGAACATGCCAGATCAGACTAAGAGCTTACATCCAACCTAATACTGAGGATGCCTGTGGTGACATTTGTTTCAGGGCAGACTTAACTCACAGCAGAGCTTGCATCTACCACTTTTTTCTGAGAAAGTCAAGACCATCATATGAGCACCTTCTCCTTCTTCCCTAACCATACACATCATCTTTATCACCATCAGCACATGTCCATTCACAATTTGTCCCTTCTCCCATAGTAAAAGAGATGTCCTTTCCACGACTAAGGCTAACTCCTCTGCTTGTTAGCTCCATCTCCTTCTGCCTCCTGAGGAACCATGCTTCCCCTTCCCACCTCCCATCCCCAGTATCTCTATCCAACTTATCTGACTGGTTCTTTCTTTAGCCTAAAGATGCACTCCAGTCTTTCCCATTTCATAAATGTCTTTCTTTCATCCACAACTTCTTCCAGCCTCAATCCTAATGGCTTTTTTTTAAAGCAGGTATTTAAGGTCCTTGAAAGAGCAGTCTATACACAGTCTCTAAGTGCCCCTCCCATCCCATTTCTTCCTTAACCTGTTGCAGTCTGACTTCTGCCCCTCCCCTCCCCTCCCCATTCCATCAGCTTTTGTCAAGGTCATCAAAGACCTCCATATTGTCACAGCCAATGGCTACATCTGTGTCTCTCTCTTATTTGTCCTATCTATTACATTGTGCGTTGACAGTGCCCTCCACTTTCCTCTTTAGATAATGTCTGCTTTGTCTTACCACTACTGTACTCCTTTCCTTTAGAAGTATTTTTTAAAATCCAGAACTACCAGTGACCTTTTTGTGTATGTCCTCTATGACATTTTTCTATAAATACACATGGACACATACTTCTTATAAGAATAGGATGGCATACATTCCACTTTAGGAAACTGTTCTGTTCACCTAATCATGAGCATCCTTCCACATGACTTCCCTTGTTCGCATTTTTGCTTCTGTGGCTCCAATGGAGCTCTCTGTTTTCATCTTTAGAGTCACTGCTCCTCATGCTCCCTCTCAGGCTACTTATTCTCTGCCTAGTTCTAAAAGTATCAGCAACCACTCATGATTCTGTCTCTTAACTTCTGCGTGCTCACACTGGGAGACCACATCAGCACATTAACAATGTAGTGAAGCCAGGTGTGGCGGCTCATGCCTGTAATCCCAGCACTTTGGGAGGCTGAGGTGGGCGGATCACCTGAGGTCAGGAGTTCCAAATCAGCCTGGCCAGCATGGTGAAACCCCATCTCTACTAAAAATACAAAAACAAAAAAAATTAGCTGGGCGTGGTGGTACGTTCCTGTAACCCCAGCTACTCAGGAGGCTGAGGCAGGAGAATCACTTGAACCCAGGAGGCAGAGGTTGCTGTGAGCTGAGATTGCACCACTGCACTCCAGCCTGGATGACAGAATGAGACTCCATCTCAAAACAAACAAACAAACAAACAAAAACAATGTAGTATAAGTTCATCTATCACATTAACCACCTAGTCAACCACTCACTAAGGCTAATAATACACTGATGCTAATGTACAGTACGTGCTCAAGAAATATCTTCCAAATGAATTGGAAGGCAAGGAGGAAGAGAGAAGAGCTGAAGTGAGGGGTACACCCTGGAGGAGGCCAGCCCAAGTAACTTGGCATGGTGAAGACCCAATATGAGGTTATGGAAAAGAATAACAATGGGCTGAGGGGGAAATATCAGAGAAGTATCAAAACCAAACTCTCTCCTTCACACCTATGCTGAGAGTTGGATCTGTCATGCAGTTGCTGAGAGCACCACTGAATAGATAAGAAGTGGTTCCCAACTCCCTGCTCTCCCATGATCAGCCTCCAGGAATCGCTGTGCAAGAGTGCCCTTATGAAGGGGATCTGAAGAGGCTCTCCCTGGACTTCACTCCACCGCAATGTTGAAGAACCTCCCCACCGTGCTTTCCACCCACTATCCCATAAACTGCCTTCCACCCCACTCTACTCTGATTTCACCTTTAGGCTCCTTCTGGAAGCCATCTCAGATTAACACCATCCATCTTCCAAACCCAAATTATGATCCCCAGCCCCTAACATGATCTTTTCTGCTATTTCTAAATTATTACAGTTTGGATAATTATACAGTTGCTCAGTTGCTTCAGTTTTCTTAGCTATATTGGGACCCCACAGGGCTGAGACCTCATCTGTTCCAGAATCTATATCCCACATGCCCAGTACCCTTCTGTATTCCCTCTAGGTACTTGCCACAGGCGGAATCACTTGACCCAGGAGCATTAAAACCAAGGAGAGGCCTCAAAGTATAGTGGTTAAGGCATGGATTCACCCTTGGATTCTAATCCTACCTTCACTTACTAGTTGTGAGGCTCTGAGCCAAGTTTATCCGTTCTGAGCCTCAGGCTCCTGATCCTTAGTGGAGGCAATAAAACCCACCTTTGTAGGGACATGGATGAAGCTGGAAACCATCATTTTCAGCAAACTATCGCAAGGACAAAAAAACCAAACACTGCATGTTCTCACTCATAGGTGGGAATTGAACAATGAGAACACATGGACACAGGAAGGGGAACATCACACACCGGGGGCCTGTTGTGGGGTGGGGGGAGGGGGGAGGGATAGCATTTGGAGATATACCTAATGTTAAATGACGAGTTACTGGATGCAGCACACCAACATGGCACATGTATACATATGTAACTAACCTGCAACGCTGTGCACATATATCCTAAAATTTAAAGTATAACAAAAAAAAAAAAGAAAAAAAAAACCCACCACAGGAATATCATAAAGCTTAACCAAGACATTGAACACAAAGAGCTCGAAGCATGCCTGGCATACAGCAAGCACTCAACAGATGTTGGATGTTAGCTGTGACAAAGATGCACCTCAGCAGAAAGAAACATCTCAAAGAAGCAAAAGGGTAGAGCAAGCAAGGAGCCCTGCTCCTCTCTCCAAATCATGAATGGCCTCAGGACATCTGCAGCAAATTCAAAATTCTTTACCACCCCCCACCCCTTGGCCCTTGGTGATTGGATTGAAAAGACTTTCTGCTAAATACTCTTTTCTTCATGAGTGTGATATTCCTTAATAAGTTGTTTAAGTGGAAGCCCCCAACGTCAATGATGCAGATTAGAAAAATATATATCCTTTCCAATTACCTTCTCTAATTAGTGCTTGTATGATTTGTGCTGCTAATATTGTTTACACTAAAGGGTGCTCTTGAAACAGCAGTCAACTCTCTATCTCCTAAGTGTTCAACAGCTACTTAAAACTGAGCTGGTTTATTGAATGATATCTATAAGTTGTAATCTTATAATTAAGGTTTCATCAGTGCCCTTGACACCAGTGCTCTGTAGTGGTTGATACAACAGGGTGTAAGTTTACATTGTATTTGGTTAGTCTCCATCATATTCATTCATTCATTTAACTCAGCATCTACTATGAGCAGCCACTATGCACTGGAAGGAGTTAGTAAGTGACTGTCAGGTGTCAGGCACTGTGCTGGACACATTGAGGAAAATGAAGATGCCAGAGACACGGGCCCCTACCTTCAGGGAGTGTATCCTCTGCCTGACAGACAAAACAAACATTGAGAGTGACAGCCAGAAGAATTGATTTTAAATGTTCTCACCACAAAAAATGATAAGTACGTGAGGCAACAAATACGTTAATTACTTTGACAATTACTTCACAATGTGTACATATATCAAAACATCACATTGTACCCCATAAATATATACAATTATTATTTGTCAATTAGAAATAAAATAAATGCAGAAAAAAGAGAAAATGACAGCAGTTTAAGGTAATGTGAGTAGCATACAGAGTAGCAGTAAAACAAGGGTAAGAATGAACACTTACTGAGCACCTTCTAGGCACCAGGCAGATGGCTGGGCACTTGCCACATGTAAACCTATGATATGAGGTAGAAAACCCCCATTTTCCAGATGAGGAAACAGATTTAGACTCACATCTATCTCTGAAACTGGCATCCTGTCACCATGCCGTGCTAACTCTCTTTGCCCAACCTCTTCATTTAGACCTATTTATACATTTAGACTTATTTATACAACATTTATGCAAAATGAGGTGCAGAATGGTTAAGTACCCTGCTCATATTTAAACACTATGAATAGATTTATTTTCAAAAGTTCTCAGTCTTTTAATCCTACAGACTCTTTACGATGAAACCAAAGGGCCTTCCATCTGTCCCAACAAGTGGCCCAAGATCACCTTGAGGCCATGATGAAGGTCAAGGGTACAGGCCAGTGAAGAAATCACCTATTTCCATGGGACTTACCCCACACCTCAGCTAGAAACTGGAACATGGCAAAAGATTCTGTTTTAAACCTGGAAAGGAGATGACCATTTTCACCACATCTTCCCCTTCTTTCTTTGAGAAAAGATGTATCAAAGAACCTCATAGATACTGGCCTCAGTGATCATTAGCTTCCTTCTCTCTCCATGGTCAGTGCAGCTCAGGACTTGACATTTCTTAATCTGAAAGGTCTTTAAAGTCAAAAAGAAAGAGGAAAAAAATGGATCCACCACATTCTACTCTGTTTTGTTTTTTGTTTTTTTAAGACACAGGGTCTCACTTTGTCACCCAGGCTGCAGTGCAGTGGCATGATCATAGCTCACTATAGCCTCAAACTCCTGATCTCAAGTGATCCATCCTCTTGCCTCAGCATTCTGAGTAACTGGGACTACAGGTGCTGCCATCACACCTGGCTTTTTTTTTTTTTTTTTTTTTGGTAGAGATGGGGTCTATGTTGCCCAGGCTGGTCTTGAGCTGCTGGATTCAAGCAATTCTCCTGCCTCAGCCTCCCAAA
The DNA here is from genome assembly GCF_028885625.2 of Pongo pygmaeus. Lineage (NCBI taxonomy): Eukaryota > Metazoa > Chordata > Mammalia > Primates > Hominidae > Pongo > Pongo pygmaeus. The sequence continues at coordinate 38,874,765 of NC_072373.2, forward strand.
GTGCTGGGACCACAGGTATGAGCCACCTTGGCCAGCCTCTTCTGTTTATCTTGAATGATGTCATAGCTGTCATCCCTTTACAAGGTTCTTTTTAACTTACAGGTAAGTGCCCTGGGCAGGGTGAGCCCCCAAGAAGCTAGAGGTCTCCTCAGGGAATAACTTCCCATTATAAACAAGTCTCAGAACAACTTGGGGAAAACCAATAAAGCATGAGAGAGGTGAGATATAGACATTCCCATTGTTTTTAAGTGGGGGGCAAAATATCTTTGACTCTGAGGAAGTCACACATATTCTCACCGTGTTCTTTTCCTTGTTTTTGTTCACAATTCTAAGAAGTAATAAGCAAAGAAATAAAGGACCATCTTTAGGAACTAAATACCAATTCAAAGGTCAGGCCTAGTCCTTAGAAGGGTACAAGAGAGAAATTGGAGGACTGAATGCCTCGGACTGAGGTTTTTCATGTGATCCTAAGAGTTTGTTGGAAAGGAGCACACAGGATAACTTTACCAAGTGGCAGAGCTAAGAGGCGGCCAACTCAGGAGAAAGACACAGGATCCCAGGGCTTAAAGGGCCTCTACGATTACAGTGGATGAAAGCCTCCAATCGCCTGGCACTACCAGAGAGAGCTGCTCCCAAATTACCTGACTGAGCAGGCTTTCACCCTCATTAGAAATGTCTTTGGGAAGGAACTGCCATAATTTCTCAGATAATAGAGTCTGATACACTTTGTTTCAATAATGTCACACAAAAAAGTACCTACACTTTCCTGGGTGACATCAATGACTGGATGGTCAAAAGAAGAAACCACCACATCTGTGTAAGTCACTCATCCATACAGCAGCCAGCATATTGTCACAATAAAATCCTGTTCCGAGCACACAGAGACCAGATCTGGATTTCTGTCTCTGACCTATGGTCTCCAGGACATTTGGTGGGAAAACCTGGCCATTTTTGTGAATGGCAGCATTGTATGGAGGTTTAGGAGTCAGACAGTCCTGTGTCCACCTAGCTCCACCACTTCCAATCATCAGCGCGACTCTGCAAAGTGAGCTATGATCTATGTATAAGGGGTGCTGAATAATAAATGCTGAATGGAATTTAAAACTAGATTCACTACTATATCCTGCTTCACATCAACCTTTACCAACTAACCTCTCCTGTAGCACTTATCCACTCCATTTATTCAACACATATTTACTGAGTACCTACTGTGGGCCAAGCAGACAGAGATTAAACTGTTTATTTAAAATCATGAAGAGTACAGAGAAGGTCCCTGCCCTCATGAAATATTCTAGTACGGGAAGACTTAAACAGAAAAGCAAATGAATAGGTAAATACTTTTAGCCTACTATTTTAAAAATACAATAAAGCACAATAAGAGGCTACAGCCTGACTATAATCTGAACTAGGCTGAAACTTCCTAGGCATATGGATTCTGCCTTATAAATCTTCATGCTCCGTGATATCTATGGGAATGCCAAGCACATAACAAATGCTCAGCAAATTTCTATCAACTGACAATGAACTGACCGAAGAGGATTCTACCAAGTTAGATACCATCTAATTCCATGAGTCACTAATTGATATCACTATGAAATAAACAGAAACTTTAGAAGCACAGTCTCCTCACTACTCCAGACAGGACCTCATCATTAGCACTAAGGTGACCCAAGACAGCCCCGCACCTTCCTTTTTAATTTCTCTTTGCACCTTTCCCAAGGATGCCCCATCATCCCAGCCACATGACCCCAACCCATGCATGCCTGGCCTCAGGAATAACTGGCAAAATTCTGAATGGCTCAACAGCCTTTTTCCTACAGAGCTATTTTGGAGGTTCAAAGAAAATGGCAGAGACTGTTTACCCATTTGGAAATAAAACGTTTCTCTTCCTCACTTCACCAAAGCCTGTAAGCTCTGTCTACCAGGAGCCCCCCAACATGGACCAGAAAGCAGCAAGAAAAAAGTTACCTAATCAATTTCCTGCCCCTGGAAAGCATATTTATTCTTCCCTATCCCTTCCCCCTTATGCTCCCTCTATAATCATTACAAACTGCTCAAGCCAACACAAACAGATAAGACCCAAAGGCAAGTCCTGGCAGGTGGCCAGCATCTGCTCTTAGGGACAACTGCATCCTTTCTTTCTAAATAAAGTAACAAGAGAAAGAAGCACAGGATGCCCCTCTTACCTTAGCCAGGTAAGAGAACTCTACTGCAGCACTGCTTTGCAAAAGAGTTACCAGCCTTCATTTTAAAGCTCCCACTATCTTGATTCCTTCTGGAACTATGAGGGACACTGAGACCACCAGATTTTGTGAAACATGTTTTCTATTCACTCGGCTTTTATCCACCCACCATTTGCTGGATATCTTCTGGCAGAAGGCTCTGTGTTAGGTGTTATGGGAAATTCAAACCTGAGTAACAAAAAACTCTCTGCCACCAAGGAACTCCCAATACAGCATTACCCTCAAATACAAGGTTGAATCATTCTCACTGCTCAAGTGGAAAGAAAAATCCCTAGGGATCCAGTTCTTTTTAAAGTGTAGCCACTTTCCCAGGATACCACTGAAGCCCAAGCAGGAAGAATGCTCTTCTGACCCTCTAGGAAAGGAGCCCAAATACCCACGTGGACAGTGTCTTCTGGCCTGCTCCACCCACATACTCCTGGCCGCCCACATAACCAGCCCAGTGCCTTGCCCACTTCTTCCTTGACAGGTGATATGGTTTGGCTGTGTTCCCACCCAAATTTCAACTTTAATTGCATCTCCCAGAATTCCCACGTGTTGTGGGAGGGATCCAGTGGGAAATAATGGAAACACAGGGCCTGGTCTTTCCCATGCTGTTCTCATGATAGTGAATAAGTCTCATGAGATCTGATAGTTTATCAGGGGTTTCCGCTTTTGCTTCTTCCTCATTTTCTCTTGCTGCCGCCATGTAAGAAGTGCCTTTCACCTCCCGCCATGATTCTGAGGCCTCCCCAGCCATGTAGAACTATAAGTCCAATTATACCTCTTTTTATTCCCATTCTCAGGCATGTTTTATCAGCAGTGTGAAAACAGATTAATGCAGTAGCCAACAAGTAACTGGCCTGATCCACCACCCAAACAGGAGACATTCATGTACAAGTGCAACTTAGGTTCTGATCGTCAGGCTGGGGAAGATTCCAGAATTTCAACTCTCTAAACCAGGGGTTTCAGGAGTTGGAAAGCAGTGGAGGGGGTTGGCTTATCTTGGACTTATCTGCCTTCCAAGGACACTTCAAGGTTCATGGGGGCATTTATTATGGGTCCTTCACTCACAATGAAGACATTCTTTCTCTATCACATATCCAGCAGTTTAGCAAGTGTTGGCTAATAACATATGCATTTCATACCTTAATGCATTTCATTCATTGCTCAAAGTTGGTCCCAGCCATGTTCTATCTCCCTCCTAGGGTCTCTTTCTCACCTGTGAGCCTTTGGCACCACTGGGTCCTCCCCATGCTCCTCCAGCTCATTCAGGGGGAAGGGCTGATCTTGAGCCCTTCTGTGAGTGTGGGTGACAATCAGCACTGTCTGCAGGAAGCCTCACATCTGGGTCCCATCCCCTATTTCTACAGCCACAATCCTACGCTGTCCTTCATTTAAAAGAGGAAACTGCTTATCTAGCCCTTCAGGGGGTCAGTGGCTTTGAGCTGTTTTTCCAGTGGTATTGGATTATGCTGACTCTTATATCCTTACTTTACCGGAACAAATCACACCCATTCATGAGTGGCTGGCTAGGTTAGGGGTGAAATCTGTGGTCCATGCGTTGTTATTCTTGGGCAAATTATATGAAGTTAAATTCCATCATCTTGGTCTCATCAGTACCAGTCTCCAACTCAAAGAGCTAATCAACAACATCTGCCAAATTGTAATCAATCAAACATGGAAAGAGAGTGAAGCTGTCATATCAGCTCCCCTCTTGGAGGCCACTCTGGGCCCAAAGGATGGTATATGTGTATATCAGCAGGAGGAAGGATGTTTGGAGGCCCAAAGGCGATGAAAGGAAAGGAGGCAGTAAGGGTTGGCAGATCAGCAGGGAGGGCAGGCCCCTGGGGTTCAGGTGAGCAGCAGGGAGCAGTGGGAACCAGGGTTGACATGTGTGCATTTATATCATAATTCATGCACCTAACAAATATCTGGGGGCTGACCACAGCTAGAGGACATAGTGATAAACAGAAAAGACATAGCCCTTGCCCTGGGAGAACTGACCTTTTCACAAGAATGGATTCAAATGATGGAAAGTTCTGTTTGTTTGAATCTTTAAGAAAATGAGGGGAAAGATATCACTTGAGGGAAAACTCTCTCCAGAGGTCAGGCAACATAAGACAATACGGGAGGAGGCTGGTAGGGCTGCAATTTACACGCCCTCCATGCCCCCTGCTGCTGGAGACTAGATGAGAAAAAGACCACAAGAAGGGGAGGAAAAGGAAAGAAATGAGTATAGACTAAACTCCCTGCACACTAAAGTCCTGGCTCCCCACAAAATACTTTTTCAAATGAAAATTGTCTTAAAAAAAAATTGGGGAAGGACATGTGAAAGAGAAAAGAACAAACATGGTTATGCTTTCAAAAACAGGGCCTCCAAACATCGACATTAATAAGCAAATTTATTGGTAGGAAGAAATTCCAATCAATACTAATCAGGCTCAGCTGGCCCACTTCTCCTCACAGGGCTTAATAACACTTCCCAGCCCTGATCTGATTGGAGTCCAACACATGCATACTAATGAGGCCACCAGTGCAGAATTTACCACTAGGCTTCTAAGAGGGTTTGATGGGCACCATTTCTGTCCCGGATGTCTGTCAACCAATATACATGGGCTTCAGCCATTAATTCAATGGTTTGTTGGTAATACCCAACAGGTTCCAGCCTGTTATCTAACAGTTATGAGGGACAGTGTGTCAAAGGCCTGGCTGCTTTGAAATAGCATAAACTCCTCTCTGAAAATGTAAGTCCACAGAATCTCTTCTCACAATTTCCTAATTGCCCCCAACTATTCTATGTCATGCCCACTTCCACAGACTCCCACTGATGGGCAGCCACTCCCTTAACAGGACTAGGGCCCAATTCTAGGACTTCCCAGTCTTGTTCATCTCACAATTCCAGTCTTGTGCATGAATTAAAATTCTTCCTGTCCCCAGCACTGGTGAGATCTGTTGCTTCTTCTCTCAGCCTGGAGAGAAGGGGTTCTGGAGACTGACGCTTTCTCTTCCTGCTGATCTGGGCTTCACTCTGGTGTCATAGCAAGGGGTCGGGGTGAGTAGAACTACAGGCAGTAAGAGAGGTCTTCTCAAGTGAGTGCTTATGGCAAGGAGGTAGCCTCTTTCTGTAGGCTGTTTCTGCTTCTTCAAATTGGTTGGTTGTTAGTTTTTCTTTGTGGCAAATTGTTTCTAAATGCCAGGCTTTCGTGGAAAACTTTTATTGGTTCCTTGAAGGGATCCCCCTTCAAGTCCCTAGGTGTGAAATATCACACTCAAGTTCAATATATTCTTTCCTTCCTCTGGCCTCTATCACAGGAGGCCCAATGTACAGCCTCTTGCTTCTGGGACCCCCTTTTTCTGGTGGGCAGCCTTCTTTGCAGGAGACGGAGGTAGGCAGAAGAGAAAACACCAGCAGGATGGCTCATGCCCAATCATCTTCCAGGGGACCCACTCAACAAACACGAACCTTGTGTATTCCAGCCTTGCCAAATGGCCTGAGAGCAGACTGCTAGATGGCACCCTCTCTTTCAGTGCCTCCATCTCTCTCCTGACCCTCAGATCTCCAATGAACCACAAGGAACACCTTGAGAAAGACTAGATGGTGCCACATAAATCCATCACGAAAGAGAGGAAGTCAAGGAAACCCCACTTTCCTGGTTTAGAGATGGCACCTTCTCATTCAAAGGATCTTAGCACTTTTATTGGCTTAAGCTGATGCCTCCCCACCTCCTCGCTAGTATATTCCCACACATTGCACACTCATGCACATTTTCACAGCACCTCCATGGACTCACATCCACAACCCATGCACAGGGAGGGTGGCCTGGTCTCTGGGTAAAGAAAGGTGCCTTTGTCTCCAAACCCAAATCTCAACCTTCAAGGCACAAACCCTGCACTGAGCTCTGACCAGCACCAAAGGGCAAAACTCCCTTAGTCCTCAGAGTACAGCATCCCACCCAAGTTCATCTTCAAAAGCCAGGACAAAGCAGCAAACTGAGGTTACAACCCTAGCTGAATTAGGAGAGTGTCAGGGTTTTCCTGAAAGTAATTAGTTCAACAAATATTTTTGAACCCCTACACGATGACAGACATTACAAGGGGCACTGAGGATGCAGCAGTGAACAAAACTTTAATTATACAATTATAATAATGTGCACCCTCATGCTAAAATCATTAACCTATCTGGTTTATCATCATCATCGGTATTATTACTCTCTTTCTTAAAATGCATCCCCTCCCTGCCCCTCCACATGCAGTGTTCATAACCCAGCAGCCCTGGTTCCGCTTGCTCACTGTGGGCTTTGCCTGCCCACGATGTATGACAACAAAAATGTAGCCTGTCCACTTTAAGTTTTCAATAAAAATACAGATCCCGGTGATGAATATTTTATCAGGGAAGAGAACAATTTCAGGGCCATTTCTAGTAATATGTCAGCCCCAGGCAGGAGTGGAAGGGAGCTGGAGAGTAATGAAGTGGATATGCTTGGGGTGGAGCCACAGCCCGGCAAACCATACAGGGAGAGGAAGAGGTGGGGAGAGGGAGAGAAGGAGGCAGAGCCCTGGGTGGCCTGAGCAGCTCTGAGCCTATATCCCCATTTCCAGGGAAAGAGGCTGAGGTCCATGGATAAATGATTTGGGAAGCTCACACTGCAGGGGTCTAAGCCAGCCCTGAACACCAAGATGTTTCACTCTGGCCTCAAAGAAGAGTACTGTCTGATGCCCTGTGGGCACTAAGCAGGGCTAGGGTTGAAACCTTCAGGAGACTATGAAACCCCATTGCTAGGTGAACTGTAACTCCAATACCCAGATGGGTAAATTTAGGTCTTATTACTCTGCACTTCACTCATGTTTCTGAAGTTTCTCTTCTGCCTTCCAATGTGTACATCTATCTTCCCCATGATCCTAGAAGGGCCTCAGCAGAAGAATTTCCTCCCCTCCATCTGGAAGGCTCCTGAATCTAGGGAAGCTCTGTAGCCTCTCTGACCCCAACCCTTTCAAAGCCTCTAAAGGCAGGGTACGAAGTGGGGAGCCAAGTTGACAGCTGAAGAAGAGCAAATGGACACACTCTGAAAATTCAGCTTGGGGCCCACTATCACAGGACTTGGCTGTTCTTGCTGTGGGCCAGGAAGCCAGCCTTGGTCCCCTCTTTCTGCACAGCAGTGGAGCCACTGGATCCAAGACATAGGTTCCATCTCCCATCTTTCTCTCCCCTTAAAGGCCCTTGGGTTGGAATGACATCAAGAAGATGCTGACATCTTAGGACAGAGAGATGGAGTGGAACAGGCAAAGATGGGGTAGAGTCACCTGAATGGGGGAATAAAGACATTTAACTCTTCAACACAGGCACTGCACTAAAGGCGGGGATGTGAGATGAAAGAGACCTGCTTCCTGCCCTCACAGACCAGCAAAGAGAGAGACAGCTACAATAATACAGAGGTCAGACTCAAAGGAGGGCAGGAATCATTCTGTGAGTGTAGAAAGCCAAGGAAGGTTTCTCAAAGGGAACGAGGAGGTCCATTAATACATAATCACCAGGCAAACCAAGGGTAGTCCCATTTGCTCTCCTGGCAGCTGAGCCCTCTCCAGGAATTGCTTTTAGTCCAAGACAGCTGCCTCACCCACTGACATGGCCCCTTCCTGGAGGCAGCCCACATCAATAACTGTTCAAGAGGGAGAAGGTTATAAACGTCCAGTTCCCTTGACTCAAGGCAGGACAACTGTGAAGGGTGTCTCAATTCGAGAGCAACATGGGGCCAACTAGGTGATGCCTCTGCCACAACTGCCCAGCAGTCTAATTTTCCCCTTGCTTAATCTTGTTTGCCTAATTCCCTCAAAGTTGTCCATCCCACGAGCACTTGCCAGTGAACTACCTGTTCACAAATTTCCAACCCCAAGTCCATTTCCCGTATTTCCACCATCTCAGCCAGGCACAAGGCACAGGCCAGAGGTTTTCAAGAACAGCATCTCAGAAGGACACAAATCGGACATGTAAGTTACCTACATTTTAAACAAGCAAAGCACTGATTATTTGTCAAAGATGCAAGCTTTCTCTCAGAGCCCTCTGAAAGTTGTGTGAGTCCCTGAAGAATCTACCTGGAAAATTCCATTGTCCCGAGGAGCTTTCTCAAAATGTATTCCTGCCACCTGCTTCCCTGCGTATAATCCTCACTCTCCACAAGTCTGTTTATCCATAGACACAAAATGTTAGAGCTGTCACCAGGAATACAAATGGGGAGAAAGCCACCCTCAAGCCAATCAATAATGCTGGAGACGAAGCAACTGCAGCACTCTGTGGGTCATAGATTATGAAGCACAAAGAAAGGAAACTCAACTCCTAGCATTGTATTGTAGCTGATGGTCAGTAAGGAAACCTCATGTTCCAATCTGATTCTATTTTAGCCACTTGGCAGAAAATCATCACTGAGGCACAAATGAGATGGCCTTGAAGGTGAGTAAAAATCTTGGGTTCACTTTCCAAGACTTCAACATCACAGAACTTTTCAGGAGCTCTGCCTCTCTGCAAGGCTTGCACGTCTATTTACAAAGGCAAAAGCTTCTCTAAAGTACCTGGGTTACCAAAGCAGGCTGGGAGCTGATAAACCAATTTGTTTTCCCTTCAATAAATCATCCATTAATGTTGCTATGACATTTACAGCTTAAAATGGTTTTATGACTTCAGATTAAAAAAGAACCGTTCCAATAAATTTCATATAACTGAGAAGATTCCTGGCATTTTGATTAAGTAGTTCCTTGTGATGATAAAGTTTTATCTTGAACAATGAAGGGGGAAAGCATTAATCACTTTAAAGTCATTGTTGCCTGGTCTCTGGAGCCAACAGCCCAGCAGGCTGTCCTAGGGGGTTACTCAGAAACACAATTTAAAAAACAAAAATAAACCTACCAATCTTCTATCAGGGTTAGAGTTTTCAGAATAATTGCTAAATCTGCACTGTCTCTAAATGGTGCAGAATCTTCAGAACTGTGATGAGTCACGCTGGTCCCCACCTTCCAGTTCCTCATGGGTCAGGGGTGCTAAGGATTCTGCTTTTGCTCGCCACTGGGACATCCCCTCTCTCCCTGGGCTTTGCAGCGGGCTGCACTAAGAACCTCTGAAGGCACTTTAATTCAGTCGCTGGAGTACACATCACATCCTACAAGGAACCCAGGGCTTCAGAGAAGAGCCAAGACATTTGATTATTCCAGCCACATGGAGTTCTTTTATAAAAACCCACAGATCTGGGCTAACTTACTACTGAAACTCAGACTCTAGCTGATGTCAGGATTCTTATATCCCCTTTGTCCTTTAGCTCTGTATCAGTCTTTAGGAGAAGCCTCTCACTCCTGCTTAAAAAGTCATCACTTCTGGGCCAGGAGTGGTCGCTCACACCTGTAACCCTAGAGCTTTGGGAGGCCAAGCTGGGTGGATCACTTAAGGTCAAGAGTTCAAGACCAGCCTGGCCAACATGGTGAAACCTTGTCTCTACTAAAAATACAAATTATCTGGAGGTGGTAGCATATGCCTACAGTCCCAGCCACTTGGGAGGCTTCGGCAGGAGAATCACTTGAACCCAGGAGGCAGAGGGTGCAGTGGGCTGAGATCATGCCACTGCACTCCAGCCTGGGCAACAGAGTAAGACTCTGTCTCAAAAACAAAAAAGGCATCACTTCTGTAGATTAGGCAAGCCACTGATAATTCAATGTTGAGTTTTGGTAGGGTTAACAGTATCTGCTTTCCACCTCTCTCCCTCATCCCTAGGCTTCCCCTGCAGGAGAGAAGGGGGTCAAAACAACATTAACTGAATACCTACTATGTGCTCGTTACTGTGCTCACAGCTTCGTATCATTTAAGCTGCACAGCAGTCCTGAAGTAGGTATTATCACCATTTTACAGTTGAGGAAACTGAAGTTCAAAAGAGTTTAAATAACTTACCCAAGGACACACACAGGGTAAAAGGCAGAGAGAAGGAGCCATTCTCCATTGTGCTTTTTCTACTGTACAGACAGATTTCTTCTCTTTCATGTACTTTTGGATGTACACATATTAACTAACCATGGCTCTTATATCCAAGGCATTTACAAAGGAGTTAGAAATCTCAGCCAGCTGAAGAATAAGTCAGTGCTGATCTGCGGATTTCAGAAAAGAGAGAAGTCTGTTTGGCTGGAATAATCAAACAGCTTGAGGGAAGAGGTGAGACATAAGCTAGGCATGAAAGGATGAGTGGAGTTTAGATGATCAGAAGTAGAAAGAACAAATACTTCAGGAAACAGCACAAAGGCTTGTAGTTGCAAATCAGCACGGTGCCTGGGGAGGATAGTGGATAAGGGGGTGAGTAGAGACAGTAAACATTCTCTTCCGTGGCTGTGATGAGCCCTTGGTACATGTGTCCCAGGACAGATGACAACTCTGTTTTTTTAGAAAGGCAGAATGCAAGTGAGTAGTATGATTCAACTGAACAACAGAATTTATTCTGTTTATGGATATCTTAATCTTCTCAAACTGCTTTGAAATGGGTTCTTGCTATGTTGCCCAGGCTGGCCTTAAACTCCCAGGCTCAAGCCATCCTCCTACCACAGCCTCCCAAGTAGCTGGGACTACAGGTGTACACCACTGTACCTAGCTTCTTTATTTTTATCCTATCATAATGCCATATGGTAAACACAGATGTATTATTCTGCTTACTTTATGAAGAGGAAAAAATGAAGTCTAAATTTCCCACAACTCTTCCAAATAAATGGTGAACCTAAAACTCAGGTCTCCTTATTACCAGACCCTGTAGGCATATAGATGTCTCAGATGTCTTCCCATCAAATGGCCTTTGAGCACTGACTGACTAGAACTATGGATTCTCACCCCTTTGCACACTTTTCTTCTTATAATTTCAGGAATTCAGGGAGTCCTGCCAGCTTACCCTGGACTTCAGAGAACCGTGGACTCTGAATATAAATCTCCCCACAATACCACACTCTGCCAATCCATCCTTCATATGTAACTGAAAAAATGCATTTCCTAAAAGGCTTTATTGCCAATGGCTCAATACCAACCCTTCATTATAGAAACCTAAACTGAGAAACAGACAACATCTGATCATTCTTTCCTCACCCACAGTAATAAAAACAATTACAAATAACAAAAACAACAATCATGCCTACCTTAGTGCTTTACATGTGTTATGCCATTTGATCCTCACAACAACCCTACAAGGTAAGTGCCGTTGTTATCCCGATTTTACAGGTGAGCAAACTGAGGCACAGAGAGATTAGGCAACTTGCCCAAAGTAGTAAGTGGCAGAGCCAAGAATGGAAGCTGGGACCCAGGCTCCAGAATCCGTGTTCTTAAGAACTGCTGCACTGCACCGCCATCTGAGAAGCCCTGCCCTGGCTGAACCCATAAGCCTGGCAGTAAATTTCAGAATACTTTTCCCCCAGTGAACAGGGTCTATTAGGCATTAGGTAACAGCAATTGGAATAATGCCAAATACAGGCACTTCGGGACCTGCCTTAATAGGCAGATAAAATAAATATGCCTTCATCACAACCAGCGTGACTACTGCTGAGGGGCTGGGATCCACTTTCTTAACAGGAATTCCATATGCTTCTGTAATTTTCAATTAATACCATTAACAAGTCCAGTGATTTCCTTCTTCATGGAGATCCAACTTAAATTTCTGCTCAAGTTCTAATCAAATTATGAATTAAATAATTAGGTAACTAGCCTGTTACCTAATTCTCCATGCCCCAAGGCGGGCCAGAGCCCTGGAATAGCAGGAGCATCAAGCCACATCTGGGTGCCTGTCCCCACCTTCTGTACCACCTGCCTCATGAGCTCCCCTAAGTCCCCCGGTTCCTACTCCAGATCTGTGGCTTGGAACCTGATTCATCCATTCATCAATTTGTTCTTCATTAATTCATTCAAACAGCTTACAAACACTTATTAAACACCTACTATTTTCCAGGATTTGTAGGCTCTGGGGATACAACATTTTAAAGCAGCTACTGTTTTAGTTAGTCCTTGTATCACCTCCAACAAAGCTCCCTTAAAGCACTGGGCCTTGTCCAGGACATTAACATAGGCCAAGGTCAGACCAGACAGTTGTTGGCTCAGCCTTGGTAATTGGGTCTGGCCCTTTTCCTAGGTGTTCTTGGGTGCTTTCCCCAATTTTCCTCTGCCTTGGTGCCCACAGTGAGCACTGAGAGCAGAACAGAAATGTTCCATAAGACAATGGCGACTCTGAGGACGGTCCATCACTGCCGGGTCAGTGAGTATAGTAGGGTATGAAATAAGAGAGGAAATCATGCAATTATCTCAGAGTTTTCCCCAAGACCTTCTTGGACTCTGTTTCCTATAAACACCACCTTATTATACAGTTGTTTATGCCCACCCTACATGAAAATTGTTCTGTTTTGACCTTTTAATGCCATTCATTGTTCCAAAGTTAATCTGCTCTGCTGTGTACACACACACTTAAGATGCCCACCTGGCTGGGGTAACACATCTGCTCAGATACTCCAGATTCAGTACAGGCAGACAGAAATAGGTCCTTGGGTGAGGTTCTGGAGCCACAGGAGGACTTGGTCAAATGTACAAATTAAAACTATTTGGAGGGAAACTCGGAAGTCTGAATTCCCAGAGGCTTTGGAAGAAACGAGATTTTCATGACTCATTTAATCATCTTCCTCACGGCTCCCAACTCAGTGTTATGCACAAAATGGTGTCCAATATGTCTTAGAGACTAAACAGTAACTAGATTATTGGAAAACTGCCAAATAGAGGCCCTTTGGGACCTTCCTTAATAAGCAGATAAAATAAATATGCCCTCATCACAACCAGGATGACTACTACTGAGGGACCAGGATCTACTTTCTTAATGGGATTCCATATGCTTCTGTAATTTTCTATTAATACCATTAACAAGTCCAGTGATTTCCTTCTTCATGGAGAACCAACTTAAATTTCTGCTTGAGTTCTATCCAAATTATGAATCAAAAAGTTTTTGTCTTGTAACCTATTAAATTTTTTGAGATGGAGTTTTGCTCTTGTTGCCCAGGCTGGAGTGCAATGGCACGATCTCGGCTCACTGCAACCTCTGCCTCCAGGGTTCAAGCAATTCTCCTGCCTCAGCCTCCTGAGTAGCTGGGATTACAGGCGCTCGCCACCACGCCCAGATAATGTTGTATTTTTAGTAGCAACGGGGTTCCGCCATGTTGGTCAGGCTGGTCTCAAACTCCTAACCTCAGGAGATCCACCCACCTCGCCCTCCCAAAGTGCTGGGATTATAGGCATGAGCCACCATGCCCGGCCTAACCTATTAATTATCTCTATTCCATTTCAGCCCATCTCCTAACCACTAACGCCATCTGAGACCATTTGAAAGGGTCCAGAGAGGCCCTGGTGATGGCCCCAGTTCATCACAATCTGTCACTTCACCCGACCAAAAACCCCAAGCTGTTCTGTCTCCACTCTCCCCACATTCTTCCCCACCCAGGCTTCATTATCAAGTCTGTCACTTGGACTTTGAAGCTTTCTCTCAAATCATCCCACCCTCCCCATTCCCACTTTCACAGTGAAGCTTCAGGCCCTGCTCCTTCATAGCCCAGGTCACTGCAACCACCGCCTTGCTTTTCTCTGTGCCTCCATCCTCACCACCACCAGCTGCCACACCCTCTCCACACCAACGCTGGGTTATCATTTTAAAAATGAAATCTGATGCTGTTAAGCCCGTGCTTAAAGCCATGTGGAGGTTACTCATGCCAGACAGGATAAGGTCCCACCTTCCTGGCCTCTCCACAACCCAGTGTCTCCTCTTACCTCCCGGTGGACCTAACCATCCCAGCCACACTGGACCACCATCTTTCCAAGCATGCACTCATCTTCCACCTCTGCGCCTCTGCGCCAGCTGCTTCCTCCTCAGCAGTTCCCTCCTCCTCCATCTGCCACGCCTGGTGGGATCACATGCCAACCTTCAAGTCCAGCCCCTGGATCACATTCCCTGAAATGTTTCATGACTTCCTCAGGCCAAGTGGATGGTCCTGCTTCTGTATTTTCCCATCACTTTATTCAGATTCCTAGTATGGCATTCAAATACATCACATTCAGGTAAACTATGGGCCACTTTGTATCAGGGACAATGTCTTTCCCATTTTTATGTCTCCAAGGCCCAGTGTGTTGCCTGGCATGTAGTAGACACTGAGAGAATGTTAGCTGAATTGACCAGCTGAAGCACAAGAGTAATTAATTCTGGCTGGTGAGAAACAGCATAGTGTCATCTAAAGGGATGCTTAGACTAAATGTTAAGTAGGAGGAGGAAAAAAGCTGTAGTATGAAAATAGCACGAACAAAGTAAATGCCCTTCCTCATGACCTTCAACAAATAGTTAAAGGAACCTATTAAGTGCCAGGTGTTGCACTAAGTGTTGGTGATATAAGCAAAATTATACATGGTCCCTGCTTTAATGGAGCTTACAGTCCAACAGGGAAGAAAAGCAGCCAAATCATTTCACAAATAAATGAAAAGCTGTCATGAGGCTCTGGAGAGATAAAACATACTATTCAGGGAGAAACAACACAATTTTACTTAGAGATGAGAAAAGGTCTCAGGAAGAAGTGATGACTAAGGCCTGGTGCAGTGGCTCACGCCTGTAATCCCAGCACTTTTGGAGGCCAAGGTGGGTGGATCTCTTGTTCCCAGGAGTTTGAGGCCAGCCTGGACAATGTAGTGAAACCCCATCTCTACAAAAAATACAAAAATTAGCTAAGCATGTTGGCACATACCTGTAATCCTAGCTACTTAGGAGGCTGAGGCAGGAGAATCACTTGAGCCCAGGAGGTAGAGGTTGCAGTGAGCCAAGACTGTGCCACTGCACTCCAGTCTGGGCAACAGAGTGTGACTCTGATCTCAAAAAAGAAAAAAAAAAAAATGAAAAAAAAGAAGTCATGACTAAATTGAGTTGTGAAGGGAAAGCTTATTAAGCAAGGGAGAGAAGGATACTATGCTAAGCAGACTGAATAGCTTGTGCAAATGCCTTGTGGCAGCAAGAGAAAATGGGCATTCAAGGGACCAAAAGAAAACTCATGAGGCTGAATGCCGAGAGTGAGGGATGCCTAATGCATGGTGAGACTGCAGAGGTAGAAGAGGCAAGAGAAGAGGCCTTAACAAGGAGAGTTTTATAGTTCAGTTTAAGAATTTTGTCTTCAAATCTTCAAAGCAACAGAAATCACTGGAGTATTTTAAGCAAAGGGTACCTTGATCAGAATTGTGTGTGTGTGTGTTTTCTTTCTTTTTTTTTTTTTTTTTTTAAAAAAAAGCCATTCTCATTACAATGTGGAGAATGGGTAGGAGGAGGAGAACACGTGGATGTTGACTAGATGGGAAACTACTTCAGTCACTCAGATAAGAGATGACAGTAGCCATGGATATTTAGAGACAGTGGGAACATTTGGGAGACATAGGTATGTAGAATCAACAGACCTGGGAATTTAGGGGTGAGGACAAAGGAGGTATCAGAGATGACTCCTGCCATCTGGTGCATGTAATGGAAGAAGTGAAGGCACCATTTACTGAGATAACAACTATTGAAGAGATAAGATATTGAGGAAAGATCATGAATTGTGGCTAACAAATGTTTTGAATGAACTGGGAGCGGAAGGACACCTATAAGAGAACCAAACCCATGTATGAACTAGATTAGGAATAGCTGGTGGAGTCTTCTCTGAAAAACACCCTGGGCTGGGCATGGTGGCTCATGCCTGTAATCCCAGCATTTTGGGAGGCCGAGAAGGCGGATCACCTGAGGTCAGGAGTTCGAGACCAGCCTGGCCAACATGGTGAAACCTCGTTTCTTCTAAAAATACAAAAATTAGCTGGGCATAGTGGCACACTCCTGTAATCTCAGCTACTCGGGAGGCTGAGGCAGGAGAATCACTTGAACCAGGGAGGCAGAGGTTGCAGTGAGCTGAGATCATGCCCTTGCACGCCAGCCTGGGCAACAAGAGCAAAACTCTGTCAAAAAAAAAAAAAAAAAAAAAGGAAAGAAAACAAAAAAGAAAAACACCCTAGAGGCTTATTAAACCCTTCTAACTTTCTTTAGGTAAAGATACTTGACAAGGTCCCTTGACAGGAATCCACATAGTCAAAAGTCACTAAGACTGTACATATCACCAGCTACAACCCCTCCCAGTGGTGATGCCTAGAGCTTGAGAGATTCCCACACCTCAGGACCAGCAGTAGGCGAAGAGAGGGCACGGGCAGTGCATACTGTTTCCTTCTCCATCTGTTGCAGAAAATAAAGAGTCTTTTCTCAGGTCTAGTGTTTGAGAGGGCCAAAGACCCCAAAACAGACAGATCTTGGATCTTACAGACAGCTCATAGGCCACCTGCAACCCAAGGGCAGAGAAGAGAAAAGTCAACAATGTGTTCTGGGACCAAGAACTGCTTCAGCTGTCTAGATTATGTGGAAGGTGGAGACAGTGAGTGTAGAAAAACAGGGCTGGAAAGGTGAGCTGGGATTGGATATGAGGCCTCGATGAATTTATCCCTATGGGCAGAGAGGAGCTACCAAGGTTTCTGAGGATGTTGCTAGACTCTCATCCATGTTCTGTTAAGGTAAGGAGGTCATGGAAAGGATGGACTTAGACGCAAAAGAATGCAGGTAATAATACGAGCATAGTAGGAAGGCCTTTGGAACGGTCCTATGAAGAAACAATGGGAGCCCCAATAATGAATTCAAAGAAAAGTTTGGAAAAATTAAAATTCAAAACACGTGAAGTCTTTTGAAGAGGTGGGGAGGGTTGAGGCAGGGTCTCACTCTATGGCCCAGACTGGAATGCAGTGGCACAATTACAGCTCACTGCAGGCTTGAACTTCTGGTCTCAAACTCCTGGCTTCAAGCAATTCTCTTGGCTCAGCCTCCCAGAGTGCTGGGATTATAGGTGCAAGTCACCATGCTCAGCCAGACATGAGTTTTTTAAAAAGTGAAGAGAGATTATTTGAACAATTCCCTTAATTTTTCACAGAAAAAGAAGGAAAAAAAGAAAAACACCCTGGAGTCTTATTAATTTTTCAGAGAAAAAAAATTCAGAGAAAGCATGCCAAACCATCCTACTGATGAAATTTATCCTTCCTATATCCTCCCCTAACTTCCCTGCCCCTGTTAACCCACATTTATGAAATTAGCTGAATTTCTTTTTTAAAAATGTCTGCTTTTTTAAAGGCTATTCCATCAGCTCCTGATTACAAACTCACTAAATATGTTTTCTCTTTCTTGGCAGGACTAACATTCCATAAAGGCTTTAGAAAAAGAAAATCAAAAGCTTTGCTTAACTGTGGTCATTACAATGAAGCAAATGCAGTTCTCCCCATGATGCCTGTCTGTGAACAACGGTGCCATATTAATCTACTTCTGTTGGCAAACAGCTCTGAGATCAGCCCCTAAACTTTTTGCAAATGTAAAACAATCAAACAATCAAAATATATACATACACATAAATATATCCATATATGTATAATATATATACAACATGTATACTTAATATGATTTAAGACAATATTATTTTATTTTTGTTTTTTCAGAGACAGGGTCTCACTCTGTCAACCAGACTGGAGTGCAGTGGTGTGATCCTAGCTCACTACAGCCTTGAGCTCCTGGGCTCAAGCGATCCTCCCACCTCAACCTCCTGAGTGGCTGGAACTACAGGGGCACACCACCATGATTGGCTAATATTTTATTTTATTTTATAGAGACGGAGTCTCACTATATTGCCCAGGCCAGTCTTCAACTCCTGGCCTCAAGCAATCCTCCCAACTCAGCCTCCCGAAGTGCTGGGATTACAGGGGCAAGCCGCTGCATGCAACCAATATTGTGTTTTTTGTTTTTTGGTTTTTTTTTTTTTTTTACTAAAACACTGATGTGGCAAAAATTGTCTGAATTTTATTTATTTCCTAAACCTAACACTGATATGACAGAAACAGGAAAAGAAACTAAGGCATTTGCTGAATTGTAAAGATCAAAATGTGTTCCGAAATACATCAGAGGGATGACCATGTCCCTGGTAAGCCAGGGGTAACAGTTTAGGTGACGGCAAGAAATTTGGGCAGCTGGAGGCCAACCTCCCACCCCTACCTGTTTATTCCCTGCCCAGAGGTGGGAGAGGCAGGCAGATAGAGAAAGAGTAATCAAGACCCAGAAGGATACGTAGGTTGTCGTCTCTCAATACTGACAACTTCCTGTCTGTCTCATCTTGAAACAGTTTGAATTTCACTTTTCTTTGCCATTCAAAAAGCAGGGCTGGAGATGAGGGAAACAGCCAAAGGGACATCAAGGGAGAGGAAAACAGAAAGCAGGAGGAAGGAGGAGATGAATCCACCAACTGGCCAGTTATCCCCTATTCAGACACTTGGCACAGAGGCATTCCCTGGAATAAGCGCTGATGCTGATGAACTCCCTGGCCAGTACAGAAACATTCTCCAAGGGAGAGCCACACTCACATTGTTGGCCTGGGGCACTGGGCAGACAGCAAATCCTTCCCAGGCCCTCAGCTGAGACATTCAGACCAGGAGACCAGGGGGGATGCCGACATTCCACCTAAACCTCTAAAGTTCCCTGTGGCTATATTCTTTTCTTTTTGTTGTTGTTTTGTTTTTTGTTTGTTTTTTGAGATGGAGTCTCGCTCTGTCACCTAGGCTGTAGTGCAGTGGCACAATCTCAGCTCACTGCAACCTCCGCCTCCCAGGTTCAAGTGATTCTCCTGCCTCACCCTCCTAAGGAGCTGGGGATTACAGGCACGCGCCACCACACCCAGCTAATTTTTGTATTTTTAGTAGAGACGGGGTTTCATCATGTTGGCCAGGCTAGTCTCAAACTCCTGACCTCAAGTGATCTGCCACCTCAGCCTCCCAAAGTGCTAGGATTACAGGTGTGAGCCACCGCAGCTGGCTGGTATTCTTTTCTAGAACAGTCAAGCTTTATGTCTGCCTGTGAGACTTTGTTAAGCCTTTACCCTCAAAGAGCTTGTTTCCCCTCATTTAGAAAATGGCAAAAACCCACACTCTATTGGATTCACAGGAAGATTTGGGGAGACAATACTGGTCAAGTGGCTAAACATGATACTCCATGCACAGGAGGTTCTTAGTAAGTCATTATTGTGGTTTTATTCAGAAACATTGCTCAGTATTGTCTCTATTTTTTTAATATAAAGCTTATATTTTTTCATTTAAAAAGCAATACTTGGCTGGGTGCAGTGACTCACGCCTGTAATCCTAGCACTTTGGGAGGCCGAGGCAGGTGGATTGCCTGAGCTCAGGAGTTCGAGAACAGCCTGGGCAACATGGCGAAACCTTGCCTCTACTAAAATACAAAAAATTAGCCAGGCGTGGCAGCGTGCGCCTGTATTCGCAGCTACTCAGGAGGCTGAGGCAGGAGAATTGCTTGAACCCAGGAAGGGGAAGTTGCAGTGAGCCAAGATCGCACCACTGCACTCCAGCCTGGGCAACAGAGCGAGACACTCTGTCTCAAAAATAAATAAATAAATAAAGCAATACTTAAGCTGGATGTGGTGAGGCACACCTGTAGCTCCAGCTACTTGGAAACCTAAGCAGGGGAGGATAACTTGAGCCCAGGAGTTCTAAGCTGCAGCGTGCTATTATTGCACCTGTGAATAGCCACTGCACTCCAACCTGGACAATGTAGCAAGACCTCATGTCTTTAAAAAAAAAAAAATCAATAACTACTCATTGAAGCAAACATACACATAGTATGGATTTTATATATATATTTTTATACACACTATGTGTGTGTATATGAGGGTGAGTTAGAGACAGTGTGTGAGTGTGAGTGTGTGTGCGTGTGCGTGTGTGTGTGTGTGTGTGTGTAAAGAGGGAAAATATCTCCTATTTACTACCACCAAAGGAAACCACATAATATTTTGGTATTTTTTTCCCCAGTTTTCTCTCAAGGCAACATTGTATGAATGTTCATTGTTGTCATTATATTAAACTGCAATTATAATTCTGATGATAAATGCTACCTGGGAGAAAGGCTGTTTTGGAACATCTTTTATGTCAGATTACAGGATTATTGCCTAAATTAAGAGTAACAATCCCTAACAACATTCTTTACTTTTTAGTTTCATCCAGGTGCTATTGTGAAAAGAAATACCAAGCCCTCAGCCATCTTCTATGTCGCTAGAGTAACAACATCATCAGGGTGGCTATTGGGTGACCAGTCTCCTCAGGACTTTTGGCAGAAATTAGGTATTAAGCCTACTGAGAGTCCCACAGAGCAATCCACCCTTCACACCTCTTTATTATTTGATTTATAATTTTTAGTGTACTTCAAGCAGTTTTCAATTAAAGGTTGCCAGGTGGCATGCTTCATAAGCCCTTGATGATCTGAGAATGCCCTTGTCGGAAGAACTTTTCTTGAGTAGAAGGAACAGATACACACTCTTATATCCAGGAGGATTTACTGGAAGGACACAGGACAAAATTCAAAGGATGACAGGGCTTCGTGAGCACAAGAAAGGCACTGAAACAGCTGCCCTGTCTCTGTGTGTGGCTTTTCTGCTCCTCTCTGACCCCACTCAGCATCCCTGCCTCCTCATAGCTTCTGGCCCTCTGCAATATCAGTTTACACATTGCCAGACTGGGGAGCTGCTGACAACACCCCCATCTCTACGACTCTCTACCTCGAGTCCTCAAAACCAACTGCAACATTTTCTCTATCCCAAAATCCTCGAAGAAGAATCTAGCTGGCCCACCTCATCCCTGTTTACCAGATCTTAAATCGCAGGTTACTTCTGAGGGATGGCCACTCCTACTCCGACCACTTTAGCAGGAGATGGCAAGGCCACCCGGGCTCAAAGGCCTTCCTACTCCATAGGTCCTTCCAGGTCAAGACTATTCTGTGAGAAGAGGGCTTGTCCAGGGCAGGCACCCTAAAGCATTTTTAGAGAAGTCATTCAGTTGGTTTCAAACACTAAAACAATTTAACTAGATATAAAATTCTTGAATCATAGTCTTTCCCTCTCAGTACTCAATAGGCCTTGTTCCACTGTTTTTTGGCCTGAGGTGTTGCCAGGCAGATGTCCTACACCTTTTTCTCTTCCTAAGTAACCCTTGTCTCTTGTGTGGATCCTTGTGTACCTTTTTCTTTTGTTCCATAATTCAAAAATTACAGCAGAATGTGCCTCCACATGGCTCTCTTTCTGTGATTTTTTTTTCCAGACAGCGTCCGCCTCTGTCACACAGGCTGGAGTGCAGTGGTGCAGTCTTGGCTCACTATGGCCTCTGCCTCCCAGGTTCAAGCAATTCTCCTGCCTCAGCCTCCTGGGTAGCTGGGATTACAGGAGTCCACCACCTCACCCGGCTAATTTTTGTATTTTTGGTAGAGACGGGGTTTCACCATGTTGGCCGGGCTGGTCTCAAACTCTTGACCTCAGGTGATTCACCTGCCTCGGCCTCCCAAAGTGCTGGGATTACAGGCATGAGCCACTGTGCCCAGCCCCTTCTATGTATTTTGCTTGTAATATGGTTAGTCCTCTTAAATCCAGGACAGTTTTCTTCTTTATGTTGTCCTTTTTATTGCTTCTGCTCTCATTGTTCAGGTTTTACAGTTATCTCTAGTATTTATTATTTTCTCTCAATATTTGTATCTCCTTTTCTACAATGTGGAAGACAATCTCAAGACTGTCTTCCTCATAGGAGTATTTTCAAGTGTCAGTTTTGATCTTCATGTTCTCCAAAGATAACTTTAATTATGTGATTGCATCCTTGTTTTTCCAGAAATGCTTTCTTATTTCCCTTAACTCCATTTTTCTTCCCTTCTTATCCACTATTTAAGGCTTATTACTCCTATTTCATATATGCCACATGAGACTAAAGTTTAAAAATATTTTTCCTGTTTTTTATATTTATAATAAATCATCTCACAGGCCTGCTTTTCCTCTGAGACTTGGAGTGATGAGTCCCTTACATTACAGTGGAAACTTTTTTCAATGGCTAAATATTATTTATTTTCTCTACATAAATCCTTAGATGAAGTAAAATGTATTCATATTAGCATTTATCAACAACTGCTATCTATCAATGAGGAATACATTGCCTTTTGCTGTGATTTTCAATGATGAATATCTCATTTTCATTACATACTATAATAGCAAATTATGGGATACAATGAATCCATTCTCATAAAAGTCTGTATGGAGAAAAGCTAAAAAAGAAAAAAAAATACAAAATGTGTACAATTGTTTAAAGGAAAAAAAAGCCTTGTAATACAAAAAGACACTTTCATCACTATTTCTAATTATCAAGAAGACAAAATCACTGAAAAATTTTTATAGCATCCAATTACCAATAACAAAACCCAGAATCACAAAATTCTCTATAAAATTAATAAAGGAGAACTTCAAATGACTCGAGTTTCTCAAACTGTTCTTTCAATTGAAAAGGGTAAAGGAAACAGTTTATTGCTTTTCACTTTGTTCTGTTTCTCCCTTAAACAACAGTCAAATCTCCTCAAGCAACACACTCAAAGAACAAAACGAGGTGCCAGTCCCTAGTCCAATTTCAAGTTTCCAACAGGTATTCTCTGATATCCTGCTTCTTCCTTCAGGGTACATTTTCCTCTATCCCATTCATTGCTTGTCTGATCAATTAACCAACATGACACATTAAAATGGCCCTTCCCAATGTGTCGGCAGGGCCCTTCCTGTCTCCATTTTCATCTACTGCAGCTGACCTGCAGAAGACAGAAGACGAAACACAGAAATGAACCCCAGTGGCCCAATCAGGTGTTCCCCACTTCCTGTCTACTCATTTTATTATTATTGGAGTCTCCACATTGGTGTGGAAAGGGGGGTGTATATGAAGTGAGAAGAGGGATACAATAATTGCGCTGGGACGGAATGCAACAATGACACTGTATTTGTACAAGGAAGGGCAGCCCACCTTTCTGCTTGGAACAGACTGTTTCTGAACTGGTGGGACAGGCAGACAGCAGAAGAAGGGTGAGGGGCTTCATAGCACAGCATGCACAAGCTACCGACAGCATTTTCAGACAAATGAGCTTTCTGTGCCAAAGAAAGAGAAATTTCTCATTGATTCTGACAACAGACTGAAGTCCAGCCCTACTTTTCAGTGTTTATTTTGTTCATCTTTTTCCAGTGTTTTCTAGACATTACATTACAGTAGCAGTTGGGTGAGGATGTATCAGAGGCAGTAGACATTATTTTAAACTTGAAGCCCTACAGCCACTTTTTTTTTTTTTTTAACACCTTCCTTTATGTACAGTTCAAAACCCGACATGACATTTTATCTTTAACAGTGGTTTTCAACCAAGTGCAATTCCCCTCCCTCTCCATACCCCAGGGCTAGTTGGCACTATCTGGTGATATTTTTTATTGTCATTTCGGGGGGTGCTACTGACATTTAGCAGGTAGAGGCCCGAGATGCTGTTAAACATCTAAGTACACAGGAGAGCTCCCACAACAAAGAATTAACCAGTCCAAAATGTCAACAGCGCCAACATCGCCAAATCCTGCTGTATGGCAAAGGTCCAACTCAAACAGAAGCCCCGTGGGGGAATTATCTGAGGGGTGTCTTTGCTACTCCCCTGATCACCTGTATTAGCACCCTATTCATTATCTGAATGCCCCAGTTACATTAACTTTCTGCTGATTAGGAGACACAAATCCTTCTCCAACTCAAGAAAAGACAGATTCTCCCATATTGTTCTTCCACCTCCACTGTAAATGATACAGCAGAGGAGAGATACAATCACTAACAGGCAGAGGCTGTAGTCTTCAGTCCACAAGCAGTAATGTGGTGCTGAGCCAAGCATGCCTGGGCTGGACACACATGAAACCAGCAGACAGCTGGGTTCCCCAGCAGGAAACTGGAGGGAGCTGGCTGCATTCTGTTCAGACAAAGAAAGTTGAGTACTGAAAAGATGCTCTGAAACTCATTCTCAAAATACCAGCAGTAGCTATGAGCCCTCAGGGAACAACAGGCATCAGAGACTCTAGGTTAGGTGGATGAAGGATGGTAAAGTTCTGTGTGCTAGAATGGGCTAAATTCATACAAATGTCCCAGAACTTTCACATAGGCTATTTATATATTTTACGGCAGCGGTTTCAGTGATGAGGTGCTTACTAAAGCTCTAAACGTATTTTCCCCAATTAAAAAGAAAATATTTTCAAAAGGAATTCCACCACATGAAGGCAGCCAAATCAGTTGGTCATTAGCACTCTGACGGCCAGCGACAGCTCAGAGCTGGACTTGATATGCTTATGCCCTAATCTCCCCAGGAGCGGCTGAGAATTATGGAGCTGGCTGCTAGTTGAATAATTGCTGGAATCTCGAGCATCCACAAGCTGCTCTTCCAGGCTCTGTAATTCAGAGCTAAGGGGGGTCATGCTATTGGTTACACAGCTTTTAGCATATTTGCATGTTTGTGTTGTAGTGGGTTTGGTTTGGAACACTATTTCGTGGGTGTGTTTATTTGTTGATGTGCTATTCACAGGGATTCTCCCCCACCCCCAAATTTTCAATCAAAACCTTTGCTATGTTTTCTACGCAGATACAGCACAAGGGATGCATGCATGCACACACACACACACACACACACACACACACACACACCCCAGCAAGACCGTCACTCAAAGTAGCTTCTGTCATAAAAGGCCAAGCCAATCTGACATCTGATGTGTGAACAGAGCTATTTGCACACCGAGCAGACTGGCCTACCACCCCCTCCCACTGATCTCTCTCCTCCATCCAAAGGGATTCTAGCCAATGTCCAGAGAATCATCAACTACGACAGACAGATTATTTATATTTTACCACACACACACAAACACACAATGTTTCTCAGTCCCCTTCCTCCACAGTATTACAGCTCAGTAGGTTAGAGCAACAGGCTAGTAATCAACCTTACAATACTGTACAGTGCCACCAAGTTCTTCCACATAAATCATCTAACCCCATCTTCACAAAACCCTGTGACGTAGTCACTGTCTTCTATTTGGCAGATGAGGAACTGGAGCCTGATATGGGCATGTTCACATGGCCAGGTAGAAGTAGTGCTGGCAATGGAGGTCCTATAACCCAGAGCTCCATGCGTAACAGTGGCCTTCCTCAGGGCTGGGATTCATTGTCTTTGCCCCCAGAGAGGCCTCTGTGCTCCTCCCTGGTGCTCAACATAGCTAAACAATCCTACAAAAAGCCAGAGGCTGGTCAGGAAGCCTGGTTAAGAAAATGTGGATGCAAAGCCAACCCTCTATCAAGGAGTGACTTCAGCAGTGCATCCTGCTAGCAGTACTCCCATGGAAGGCAAAGAGAGACCAACCCAATCCAGAAGGTCCTTGTTGAAGGCCAGAAAGGTAGACACAGGAGGTACAATTCTATAGGTATCTTAGCACTAATGTGATGGGTAAATCTAGACCCTATATATTTGACCTTTCTCTGGGAATTCTATTACATAAAATCCACATTTCAAAACTCTAAAATTTGAAACGTTTGAGCTCTGTGATGATGCCAAAAGTAGAAAATGCCACACGTGGTCTCATGTGACAGGCCACTGTCCAAATGCAGTCAACACTTTGTTTCATGCACAAAATTATTTAAAATATGGTATAAAATTACCTTCAGGCTATGTATATAAGGTATACATTAAACATAAATGAATTTCATGTTTAGACTTCAGTACCATCCCCTAGGTATCTCACTATGTATATGCAAATATTCCAAATTCTGAAAAAATTTAAAATTCAACACTTCTAGTCCCAAGCATTTCAGATAAGGGGTACTCCACCTGTATTTCTGTATATGTACAGGACTTGGGGGGGTGGGGATTGTTATATTAAAAAAGCATTAATGAAATAAACAAAATATAACAAAACCCTACGGAAAAAAAAATGTATAAATCTTTACCCCATGTAGTGTGAATAATCATCTCCCCACATCCTCAGGTAGCCAAAGTTAAATATAACAGGAGTGTACAAATCCACCATGGTAGCAGTGCAGTGACACAGTATCAAGTTTGAAAAGAAAACTCAACAGGCTCTACCTGAGCCATCAGAGCCAGGAAAAGAATGGATGCCCCTCACAGACCATAGGTGCCTGCTCAGCAGTGCCCGGAACAGCACCTAGGAGAACACTCGGGTTAAAAAAAAAAAAAAAAAAAAAAAAAGGTACAATTACCCCAGTGCGTGGCAGCTAGCCAGTATGGAAAGATGTCCTTCCACTCTATACAGTAGCCTGAGACTCCTCATTTCCCCCACCAGCTCCCCATCCACATTCTCTTCCAGCCTCCTGCCTAACACCATCTCCCACAGTGAGTTTGGGGACCCGCGAGTATTCTGCATCACCAAGCCGCCAGGTGCCAGCACAAACTCATTCAAGCTGGGCCTTTTTTGTTCTTGGAGTCAGGATTGATTTCTCAGAAATTTTTTAAAGTTTGTAAGACTAAATTATCAAACCTTTGATTTCTTTATTAGAGAGAAAGCCAGGAAGATCAAAAATATTGGAAATCCCTAAATCTCAGTTTAACCAGTAGCTTCCTTGGCAGGACTATAGAACGCGTTTAAAGATCCCCAATTTAAAGCAATTTAAAGCAATGATGCATAGCTTGATTTTTTTCCCTGCTGAAAATACACCTGTGGGTGCACTATATACAAATGCTGCCGCTCTCCTGCCTGCTCCAGCAAGATGCATCAAGGACAGGATGGAGAAACTCTTACAAACAGAAAGCTGCAGGTTGTCTGTGAGTCTCAGAGTTGATTACAAACATATTTAGTCATGAAAAGACCATCTCCATACATAAGCCCAAGAGCAGCATCTGGGGATGCAGTTTTCTCAGGCATACCCATTTCCCTTGGAGTTGACAGTCCCCAAAGATGCTGTCTTCTGAAGCAGCCAGCTGCCATCTGTACTTCTAAAACAGCAGAGCTACCAACAAAAGGGCCAGTTTTTCTGTGCCATTCACCTCCATCTCACCCAATTATCACTCCTGGCCATACCCAAATTCAGGTGCCAGTAAGCAATGATAGGGCTGGAAGGTGAGGATCAGGGGCGTTCCACCATTCAAGACATTTATATTGAACAAAGTGCCATGCTAGATGCCACAGGGATTTCACACCGAAAAACAAGGAGAGGCTTCCGAGATGCTCACAAATCTAGTGAGAGAGCAAGACTCAACTAGGGTATATTCCAGAAAACCTATATGGAAAGAAAATAGGTAGTGCAGATTTGGCTCAGTAAATAGAATATGAACCCAAGTCTCATTTTTCAATTATAAATATTGTCCTTAAAAATGTGTCCCTTTCTCCACATTGCCCCCTAGGACTCTTTCTTCCTTTCGTATTCTACAATTATCAAAGGCTTGTGCTCTGGCATTTCTAACTGGTTTAATCATTCTAATTATGTCATAAATGTTTGTTTTCCCTCTCCAACAAGACCACAGAAAACTCAGGTAGTCGCTTACCTTTCTGTCCCATCATTGGCTTTAAGAGTATTCTGCGTATGGTAGGAGCTCCGCACATGGTGCTGACGGAAACATAAAATCCAGTATCTAAAACTCCAGTATGGGGTCTGGAGAATGTCATGGTTCTTGGATTGCTCAACTGCTTATAGGAATTTGCCTGCTTTAGTCAAGTCACAGAATTCTACAGTTATATAAGTTTAGGGCTAGAAGAGACCATAAAATCATAAGGTGTTTTTACCAGTGAGTAGCTGATGTCCAGAAATGGGAAGTGACTTTCCTAAGGCCATGAAATAAATGGAAAAGCCAGGACTGGAATCTTGGGCCTCTGAAGCATCAGATGAAAGTGAAAAATGTTATAGAGTCCAGAGATAAAATAAGGAACCTCCTCTCAGTAGCACAGGGAGAAACAATACATAACTGCATTTTATTACAACTGAAAAATTGGCCTGTGTAATCAGATGCACTTTCTCAGCTAAATGTTTTCCAGTTCATTATTTTGCTTAAAAATTGATTAAAATGATCAAAAATCTATTTCCATTTCCAAAATGGATTTCACTGCAATAGACTCAGTATATTAATAAACACATATAAATGTCACTCTATGAAAAACACATTGTCTGCAAATAACCTTTCAATTAGAAACAGATGCTATGGGCTTTCAGATTCTAAAGTGTTTTTATTTTAAATGGCCTTTTCACAGCTGAAACCAGGCTGCTCTTTCTTTCTAGTCCACATACATTTTGAAGGTCGGACCCTCCCCCTGGGATCACATGTTGCTTGCAAGTACCCAGGAATCAGCGCCTGTTGGTGTAGAATATGCTCTTGTATCTGTCTTGTCAATAAAGATTATCCCACCCTTGCTACTAAGCAAACCTTTTCACATAGACTTGGTGACAGGAAAAGAAACAGTGTTAGTTACAGTTATGTCGATATTTCTCATCAGATTCAAATTCCACAAATATGTACTGAGTGCCTACTAAGTTTTAGACCCTGTGAGAGACATTTTCCTATGGGTTTTCTCTCCTTAGCCTTGAAACAGATGGTATTGTGGACTGATGGACAGATAAGAGATAACAATATCCACCACTTAGGGAACTGTCCTAAGTATTTTACATACATTAGCAAATTTATCATTTCCAACTTACAAATGAAAAAACCATGGCTCAGACTTAGTATGCAGTAGAGTAGGGATTCAAACCCAGGTGGTTTAATTCCACAACTTACGCTTCTAACTGTTAAGCTGTTCCACCTCTCTGCAGCCTGTATTGACAAGAGATTCTAGTCCTCTGCCTGGGTTCCTCTTCTTCCTCTTCAACAATGTTAGAGACTGTCTGAAGCCCACCATCCCTTTATTTACAGGCCAGAGGTCCACCAGCTTTTCAGGTGGACTTTCAAATACAGACTGTTCTATCACACACACTCACACACTTTAATTACCATAGTTCATATGTACAGTCATGCATTACATAATGATTCAGTCAACAACAGACTGCATATATGATAGTGGTCTCATAAGACTGTAATACTGTATTTTTACTATACCTCTTCTATGTTTAGATACATGAGTACTTACTATCATATTACGACTGCCTGTAGTATTCAGTACAGTAACACAGTGCACAGGTTTGTAGCCTAGGAGCAACAGGCTCCACCATATAGCCTATGTGTGCAGTAGGCTATGTGTGCAGTAGGCTATACCATATAGGTCTGTGGAAGTACACTCTATGATGTTGCACAATGATGAAATTGCCTAACAATGCATTTCTCAGAATGTATCCTTGTCGTTAATTGATGTATGACTAATTGATAAACAGGAAAATAATATCCTTATAAAATAGAAATTGTGACTGTTTATATGCATTTTTTTTCTTAGCCTGTCAATACTTTGAGCATCTGCACATAGAATTCACTAACAGAATTGACTAGATTATTGTACCAGATACCCATTAATCCTGCCTCTTTTTCCTATTGGCTTAGTTCGGTCAACATGCTGTCTTAGAAGCACATAGGGCCCACCCAGTTCTCCTAGGCTCTTGTGAAAAAGAACAACCCAGAACAAGGATCCAGAGCCATCTATCTCAGACATCACTCAAGTCCGTGCAAAGTCTGCAAATGCTTCTCCATCTCTCCCTGCCTTTGTCTCCAGAACAAGTTGCTCCGTTAATAACTCCTTATTCAGTACTCCTCATTCCCACAGGCTGCAGGTTACGCCTGATTTCCAAGTCCCTGCTGGTACTGTCACACATTTTTCTCATTCAGGAAAGGGTATTTGAATGCAAATGAATCTCCTCTAATTAATGCAAATATGCACATTATTGCAAACATTGGTATTAATGTTATGATTCATAGCAAATTAGCCCTGACAGCCCCGACCCTTGTTTATACCCCTTTAGTCATGTTACCCTCACCTTTTAAGGTAAAGGCTGATATGTACTTACTAGAATATGTATTTCCTAGGAATTCAACATGACATTTCAAATGTGCTAAGATCCTTATTAGGACTGTTACTGTTTTTCTTGGTGCTCTGGACAAAGTTGCATAGGTTTTGAGTGATTTACTCAACCATATTTTTCCCATAAATCCTATGATTTTTGTGTGCAATTTTACATAACCTGAGCTTTTCCAAGTTTGTATACCCTGCATCATAGCAGAAACATTTGAACTGGCAGCACAACCAAAGGATTAAACTTTATCCCGTTACCTCAAGACTCACGTGGTCCCTCTTCAACACTGAGTGCTTGTGAGAACAGAATGAATTACTGCCTTTACCGTGCTTATTTATATAGTCTGATATATAACTCAGTTTTTAGTTGCAAACAACAGACTCTAACTAAGCAGAAAAGGAATTTATTAAAGGACATATACTCACAGAATACCTGGGTGGGCCAGCAAATCAGGCTGGGAGACCATTGCTCCCTGAGGCCGCTCCAGTTCACTCCGCTTCTGGTTACACCGCCAGCAGCACTGTGGCTTGTACAGCAGACGACTGTGCTGCAGAACCCTGTTTATGCCGCAGGGAAAGCTGCATGTCTCTCTGCCATCCTTGCTGGAAACAGTTCTGTAGGAGGCCCTGTCATTCCCATGACACTCTTCTGAATCCCAGTTACCCCTTTGATGTCCCTGAGAAGCTGGGCCTGGGATACACTGGGGTACTAGCTGCAAGGGAGGCCCAGAGAGTGACTTTTTGACTTGTACTTTGAGGAGGCAGTGTACATAAGGCTAGAAATTCCCTAAAAGCCAGAAGAATGTTCAAAAGGTACCACATAGCTAGAGTAGGGATTAAATTTTACACAAGTCACAATAAATACTGATCTCTCAGTACCACGTTGATGTCCCCGCTCCTCATAGCTTGCTTAATTCAGTGTTCTGTCTGATGTACATCAGCTTAACAACAAATATCCCCATTTTCTTTTTTTTTTTTTCCTTTGTTTTTTTGAGATGAAGTCTCGCTCTGTTGCCCAGGCTGGAGTACAGTGGCACCATCTCTGCTCACTGCAACCTCTACCTCCTGGATTCAAGCAATTCTCGTGCCTCAACCTCCCAAGTAGCTGGGATTACAGGCGCATGCCACCACACCTGGCTAATTTTTGTTTTTTCAGTAGAAACGGGGTTTCACTGTCTTGGCCAGGCTGGTCTCGAACTCCTGACCTCAGGTAATCTGCCTGCCTTGGCCTCCCGAAGTGCTGGGATTACCAGCATGAGCCACCACGCCTGGCCTTAGCCACCACACCCGGCACCCATTTTCTAACAAAATTTGATCTTATATGTTGATCAACATTTGAAACTATCCCCAAGTTTCCAAGGCTGCACTTATCAGTGGGTGATATCCCAGGGGGTAACAATTCATATGAGCACGTGGGGATTTTGACTTGCTGATAAACCAGGACATAGGTGCATCACAGATTTCTACAGATGGCAGGGTATGCCCGATTCCCAGGTCCCTGATGGTACTATCACATTTTTCTCTCTCAGGAAAGGGTATCTGAATGCAAATGAATCTACCCTAATTAATATAAAAATGTACATCACTGCAAACATTGGTATTATGATTGGACACAGATTAGTGATTATATTCCTCACAACAGATCCTTCCACTTTAGCATATTAATTAATAGGCTATACTATGTGTTTTCTAGTGAAAGTTTCACCCTTCAATATGTTAATTACATCATCTGAATGAGAACTTTAGACATGCTAGGATACATTTGCATACATAATTTTTAGCTACAGTTACATTTCCCCAGGAAACTCCTTAGTCATTCATTTCCATTCTATTGCTCAGCACCTAAAACTGACTTGATCTTTAAAATGGCATTCAAGGCCTTACACGACCCAGCCATGGACAATCTACCAGCCTCACTGTGCCCATCACTCTCATCACTCTTAGTGCCCGGAACACAAAAACCTTCCTTGTCTTTTTCCTCCTATGATGCACCCTGCTCCTTTGACCACAAGGGTTTGATATGCTTTTCCCTCCACCTTCCACCCCAAAGATCTTGGGAGAACCTTCCTCATGATCAGCCCCTGCACCACCCTTGGGTCAGGTGCATTGTGACACACACTTGTAGGACCATGTGTCTCTCTCTCTTGGCAATACCGGTTGCTATACTTATGCAGATATGCATACAATCACCTGATGAACACCTCTCTGCTCCTAAAGCATAATAAGCTCCCAGAGGGTAGGAATTGCACGTCTTTTTGCTTACTGCTGTGTTCCAAGAACAAGTAGGGTTTCTTGCCCATGGTAGATGCTAAAAATCATCTGATGTACAAATGAATGGGTTCATGCGTTTAGAGTGATTGACTTCACCCATTTGTTTATTTATTTGCTTGATATAACTCAGAGTTTCAAAGTATCTGACTTTTCTCTCAAAGGTGACAATGTCTCCATTTCACAGATGGGGAAACTGAAGCAGTGCTATTAAATATTTGCTAATAAAGTCACATGGCTAGTACATACTAGAGATGGCCTGGGTTTGGCCTATGGCAACTCCACTCATTAGGACCGCCCTGTTGGCGCACCATCCTCTGCCACGTGCTCAAAAGAAATTGCAGAAGAAAGCAAGCCCAAGATTCTGGCCCTCAGGGAGCTTGTGAATCGCCAAACCTTAAGCAAAAGCAGAATCACTCATTTCCTTTATTTATTTATTTTTTTAAAGGTGTTGCCACTCAGTCTGCTAAGATCCCAAAGAATGACAAGATAGCCAGGGAATTTGTGATGTTGATAATGGTGATGGCTAACAGCCATTTTATTACTGCTGAGCACTATTCTAAGCACTGTTAAGTGTACTATGCTATTTGGTCCTCGAAAACCTCCTGTGAAATAGGTATTACTATTAATCTTCATTTTACAGATGAGGAAAGTGAAGCATGGAGCTGTTAAGCTGGTCACACAGTCAAGAGTAACGCATCCAGCACACAAACCCAGGCAAGCAGCCATGGGAGCCTGAGCTGCAAAACCACGAGAGACCACATAGCATGCTACAAGGGAGCACCTGATGCTTCCAGGGGAGTCTGAGCTGGGTGCTGAGCCAGCCTAGACACATGCACTAAAGGAAAGAAGAGAATGAAGGAGCCTCTTCATTCTTGAGAGGTGGTGATGAGGGTGGGGCTAAAAGTTCCAATCCTCTTATCAAATGGTTGGTTAGCCCGGCACCCAGCCCCCATCCTGATGCTATCCAGAAGCCCACCAAGAGTTGCCTCATTAGAACAAAAGATGCTCTGATCACTCAGGAAATTCCAAGGGATTTAAGAACTCTGCATCAGGAACTGGGGTCAAAGATCAAGTATCAGGACAAAATATTATCCTAGTGCCCCCATCTAAGCGTTTTAGGAGCTCTGTGCTGGAAACTAGGAGGGAGAGACCAAATATATATTTCATATTATATCACAACATCACAGTAGTTTTACGGAATTTCAGTAGTTTAAATTTAAATAGCCATGAGTGATTAATAGCTACTGTATTGGCTGGCACATATCTAGACAACAGAAGCTGCTCTCTAATATTAGAAACAGCAAGGCTGCTTAGCAGAGGCTGTTGAGATTGGAAGAGACCTTAGAGTTTATCTGGTATAATTCTCTCATCTCACAAATAAGAAAACTAAGGCCCAAACAGAAGCGACTCACACAAAACCATTGCAGCAAGAGAGGTACGGCAGTCTAGAGTGTTGGTCTTCTGCATCTGATCCAATGCCTTTTCCATTCCACAGGCTGCTTCTGTTACTGATGCAAAAATAGCTCTAATTTTGTTTAATTCTGGTATGTGGAACTGACGCAGCTCACAGGCAAAGCTAACTAAAGATCATGCGCTCCCCCTGTTGAGCTAGGCATCTCCAATGTCCATCGGGTAAGTATATTAATTATCTCAGTGGCAAAAGAAAAAAAAAACAGAACACACTCTGGTTAGTTTATTAAGGAAGGTTAGGCAGTTTGCACAATCTCTGACAGGGCCTGAGAGCCAGGCTCAGAGGTGATGCAGTCAGGAACTGTTGACAAATTACACTACCACCGCTCCAGTGGGGACTCAACCATGTCTGCCACTGGACTCAGGGAAAGGGGCTCCCCGTCTCCAGTGCTGCGCGTAGGACTCCACCCCAGAACCTCTGCCCCTCCAAGCTGGGTGTCACCACTACCACGCTCACCAGAATGCATTCCAGGTCCCACCTCTTCCCACCTCCCATTTTCTTCGGAATCTAATCTCAGGCACGAGGGATCTGAGACTCTTCCTGCAAGGAAGAAAAAAACATTTATGGCTTCTACCAGATGCAGCAACCGCGTAAGGCAGAAAGATCCCCACGCATTAGGAAAAGAATTCAAAAGAAGGCAGCGACAACACTTAACAAATGGCCTGTCAAGTAAATAACCCATCTGCAGTGGCCTAAGACCGTGGATCTCACAGCCCATCTAAGCAGCAACGCTGACTCAGAGCTTTTTACATTTAAAACTATGTCTCTACATCGCAAATATCCCGAGTAAGTCACCAGGGGCTCTTTTTATTTTTTTTAAAAGATACATTTATTCACAGGAACATCTGTATTGATAAAGCTATATATGGTGGGAACTAAATTATGCATCTCAATTCTCAAGTG
Source organism: Pongo pygmaeus (assembly GCF_028885625.2). NCBI lineage: Eukaryota > Metazoa > Chordata > Mammalia > Primates > Hominidae > Pongo > Pongo pygmaeus. The sequence goes on from NC_072373.2 coordinate 38,909,547, forward strand.
TGGAGAGTTTCTCTTAATTTTTTAAGTCTGGATTTTCTCATAAATAAACTCAAATATAGCACAGCCAGGAAGACAAATAATTCTAACAAGTTTTTCCTCAAAAGTGGTAACAGCAAGATCAGGGTGAGGAGTGAATCTGAGAAATCTTCTAAAAATGAAATATTAGTGAAATGTGGAACATAATCATCAAGGCCCTTCCGTTCTAACATTCTGTGAACATAAGCAAAGGACTCCAAAGCACCCCAAGTGTTTGCATCTGAAGGATGAGGAATGTTGTCTTGGACATCGACATGACTGTGATGGGGAAAGCCTGGAAGGGGATTTAATTTTTGACAAGAAACGGGAGAACTCGCCAACACATTATGTGACAGATTTCACTGGCAGCCCCAGAGAAGGAGCCAGCCTTGTGGATTTAGAGGGTCTCTGTGTCCTAAGAGGGGCTGACATCCAAGGGGAGTGGGCATCAACACAAGGGTGCTGAGGGCTAAGAACTAGGCCTTCAGAGACCTCACTAACTAATGGCCAAGCAAGAGAGATGAACCAGTGAAGGAGCCAAAGCCCTGGTTTGCTGAGTGGCCAGAAGACAAGATGGGTACTTGTCACCCTGGGAAAACTGCAAACCTCTATCCCAAGTACATTTCCTAGCCCTGACCCCAACTCCACTCAGCTGCCCATGCTTCTGGAGAGAGCCTACTGCCACAACCCACCCTCACTTAACTGCCTCCAAGTTAATGTTCACGTGCATAATTACATATTTTAGAACACACCAGGCAAGCAGAAAGAAATTAAGAGGTATTTTAGGTCTATTGTTGCTCAACACAGAGAAGCTTTCACAGCAGCTGTCTGTTTGAGAAACCCCCGAGTAGCAGGACAGACCTGGACCTGCAGGCTCCAGTTCATGGTGCAGAAGCGCAGTCATGGTTGAGGTTCAAAAATCCCAATTTCTCTAGATTCCCACCTAAGTCTGTCAGAGTGACTTTTGAAAATGTAAATCAGATCCTGTCACTCCCCTACTTAAAACCCTTCAAGGGCTCCTATCACATTCAAAATGGAGCCCAATCTTCATCACAGTCTGGCTGTTCCCTCTTCCTCCAGACTCAGGGAGGGACTCCTTGCTCCTCTACTGGCCAGCCCCAGGCTCCCCTTCTGTTCCTCAAGCATGTTCCTTTGCAACTCAGGGGCTGGGGGCTTGCACTTCCCTCTGGCTTGAACAGTCCAGCCCTGGCCCTTTCCCTGGTGACCCCTTCCTCCTCACTCATCTCTGTGTTGCCCGCTGCCTTAAAAAGGGCCTTCCTGCCCAGCCGTTCAAACACGGCACTCACACCTGCACCCTCCATCACATCAAGGGAATGACAGTGCTTGCTTACTTGGGTTCTTTTTGTTCTTCCATTTAAAAAAATTTTATTGTAGAAACACTTAATGTGAGCTCTAACCCGTTAACAGGTTTTTAAGTACACCATACAGTACTGATAACTACAGGCACACGCTGTACAGTGGATCTCCAGAGCTTATGCTTCTTGACTACCTGAAACTTTATACCTGATTAGCAACTCTCCCTTCCCCCACCCCCTGGCAACCATCATTCCATTTTTGTTTTTGCTTCCATAAGTTTATTTTAGATACCTCATAAAAGTGGATTCATGCAGTTCTCGTTCTTCTGTGAGCATTTGATTTCATTTAGCTAATGTCCTCCACGCTCACCCATGTCATCACACACTGCTTGTTTTCTCATTTACTCACTGGGATGTGAGCTAAGAGTGGACAGAGACATTGTCTATCTTGTTACTGCTTTGATCCTGGCACCTAGAATAGTACTTAGGGCACTTAATTTGGTATAAAAATAAATGGGTTAAATGAAAAGAAAATTAGACGGTTACTAAGTCCTTTTACATTTTTGAAAATAAACTTTATCTAAACATGTTTAGGAGCCCTGTAGACATTAGACGTTGTGGGGTACTACGTGGAAGATCCAGATGAGTCAGACCCTGCTCACTACCTGGGAGGGTGCTGCAACACACATGCACATGCGTGCACGCACATAAACACACACACACACACACACACACACACACACACAATATTTAAAGCAGGGGTCCCAAAGTCCCCTGAGCATCAGAGTCACTGGGAGTGATTCACAATTATACTGATTCCTGGACTCTACCCAAATCCACTTAGCCCAATCCCCAGAAGTAGAGCTTGGGGATCTAAAGCATCCAGGAAGATTCCCAGGATCCAGGAGGCTTGGGAGGCAGTGTTATCGAGGTGGAGAGAGGAAGGCTGCACAGAGAAGGCAGCATCTGAGATGGACTGAGATGGGTGGGATTTGGATATGCACTAATGGGGGAAGCTCAGGCACTTCTGATATAGGGAACAAAGATGCTAGGAGATGGTGAGGTAGGGGCAAAAAACAGCATTTGGTCCCAAGTGGCAGTGGCACAAGGGGAATAATAGTGAGATGAGATGGAAAGGTAGCCTGAAGACCCACTGTGGTGGGCCCAGGACATGGGGTTGTATAAAGTCTGGTTCTGAGGAGGGAAGGGAAGCATCAGGGCTGGGTTTCTGTGAGACTGATGGATGGCCATAAGCAAAGTCAAAGAAAAGCCAGGAAAGGTGAGGGGACTGGGAAGAGGCTCGGATAACCTGGTCGGAAAGAAAATGATGACCTGAGTAATAACTAACATCTGCATGGAGTGTTATGGTCCCTAAAACACTTTTGGCACACTTCATCCCATTCAAGCCTGGCAAGCAATTTCTTGAGGCAGAAATTGTGATTTCCAATTTACAGATAAGTAGTCAAGGTCTTAGAAAGGTTACGTGAGTTATCTAAAGTCATGGGTAGAAAGAGAGCACGCCAGGATTCGAATCCTGTTACTCTGATGCCAGAGGTATAGTGGGATTGGGGGGTGGGGGGTAAGGAGATAAAACTAGCCTTGAGTTTCCGTCATTTCCAGGCACAGAGCTGAGTGATTAGCATATACTATTAAACCTCATCACAGCTCTGTGAGATAAGAAGCCCAGTTCACAGACAACGGTGCACATTATTCTTTTCCTCCAGAAACAGAAAGGAAGGGGTGGATGTGAGAGATGTTAAGAAGACAAAGCCAGTGCAATTTGGAAAATGACTGGGTGCAGGAGCAACGATGGAAGGGGGGACCCAGCCCCATGGGAGCCAGTGGACTTCTCTCCAGCACCCTGCCTGCATTTTCATTAATTGCCTCTTTGGGGCCTATTTTGGTTACCCGGGTCTCTTCACTTACATGTTCTTCACTTTTTATCTAAAACACTTTAGTACAAGAACACCACATAGATCCTTAGCTTCTTTCTGGTGGAATCAAAGAAAAGTTTAAAAGAAACTGGTACTGCAGTCACTTCAAAGGAGATGAGTTTTCATCAGGCAGGGATAAAAGAGACCTGAGGACTCCTCCCAGGTGTCATTTCTCCCCTCTGGATGCCACTAAAAGATGATCGACAATGCCTAATTAGGGCCACAAAGACACACACTTTAGACTCACCTCAGGTGGAAGCAGTGTTTTAATAAGCTCATTCACTTTTTATATCACTATTAAAGACTGTTTAAACAGAAATCAACCTTTATGTTACATTTACAAAATACAAAGTTTAAAATCCTATGTAACAAAGCAAGTATTTTTGCCTCTGAGTTATCACCTCTGTGTTTAAAAATATATACATAATGGCTTCATCTTTCTTTCCTGGTGGACAGAGAACATGCATGTATTTTAGCTGGTTCTAAACTGCAAGACTGAATACAGATGCTAATTAACTTCCCATTGCCATTTAGGTCTTACTTTCAGGATCAAATGTGCACCTCTCTCCTTAACTTATGTTTCCAGTGCAGCTCAGAGCCCAAATAGGTCTAAATGGTCCTAAGGGGACACCAAAAAGAGAGTGGCTCATCTCCAGCTCTCTTCCTTCTCAGAGGGAGTGCATAAGTCTCAATTAATCCTTCATTTGACCACCTGTTTCTTAAAGACGCAAGGCAGATTTTTTGAACATTTCAGACATCGCACAATCCAAGAAATCCTTCAAATGATGGTGAGCAGACTTCATCAATACCAGGAATGCTACAATTAACTACAGCAAATGTGGTGATAGACTTGTGGTATCCAAGATAAAGAAAGCTAAAAATTACCCTGTGATTCATAAAACTCAAAATGCCAATGCCCAAATAATAATTCTGTTCTGCTGTAGGGCTAATTTTATGAAAGGGTCAGGTATAGGGTATCAACAAGGAAAAGCCAAAAGCAAGTAATATCGGTTATAATCATTTCAGAATTCAGTAAGACACCAACTCCCATATTGCTGAAATTTGCTACCCTTTTTGCCATTCAAAGATACTCTAGACTTCATGGAAAACCTGCACCAACCTCCAGAAGAACAAAAGACACAACAAGTGAACAGCTGTCCTATTCTATCTTCTCTCTCATCAGAACAAAATCATGCTTCAAAAGGGCACATGCTATTTCATATAAATGTTGGCATTTGTATGAAATGAATATGTACTATACTGAACACCATTCTAATATGCAAAATCTATTTATTTATGGAAAAAATTTATCTTCTAAGGACTATATTAAGATCTCCAGAGATCTTCTCAAATAGCTTCAGGGCCATGCCAGAAGTTCACTGCCTTGTTCTATTTGCCTAAGAAGTATCAGCTGAATGATTTCTATACTTAGTATTTCTGCTAGTCCTGAGAGGATATCAAGACATTCTCCTTAGGACAAAAGTAGTGGCTCTGATGAACTCACACGTGGTCTCTGGAGTAAATACGAAAAGTGATGGTAAAGAAAATTTATCTTGCTATTTTTTTAAAAAGCTAGATTCTTACTTGAAATATGTATTTGAAATTAATTAAAGAGACATATAAATAATATAGAAAACAAAATTCAGGTGAATACTTCTCTGATTTTAAATCTGTAAACTAAAGAGCAATAAAAATTATAAATTGACAAATTTAATGTTTCAGAGACACTGGGAGAAGGACAGCATCAGGTCCTCTTTTAAAAGTCATATGTCCAAAGTTATCAGCTTTAAAAAGTCTATTATAACTACAGCAGATACACAAATAAGAAAGATGAAAAAAAAAACAAAACAAAGCTTAGCAACACAGAAAACCACCAATCTAGAGGGGGAAAAAAAAGAGAGGAAAAAAGGAAAAAAAATCTACAAAACCACCAAAAAACAATTAACAAAATGGCAGAAGTCCTTACTTATTAATAATAATCTTGAATGTAAATGGATTAAATTCCCCAATTAAAAGACAGAATGGGTCAGGTGCAGTGGCTCACACCTGTAATCCCAGCACTTTGGGAGACCGAGGTTGGTGGATCACAAGGTCAGGAGTTCCAGACCAGCCTGGCCAACATAGTGAAACCCTGTCTCTAATAAAAATACAAAAAATTAGCCAGACATGGTGGTGGGCGCCTGTAATCCCAGCTACTCAGGAGGCTGAGGCAGGAGAATCACTTGAACCCGGGAGGTGAAGTTGCAGTGAGCCGAGATTATGCCATTGCACTCCAGTCTGGGCAACAGAGTGAGACTCTGTCTCAAAAAAACAAACAAACAAAAAAAAAAGGGTTTTTAAATGAGCTGAAGACCTTAATAGACATTTCTCAAAAGAAGATTTACAAATGGCCAACAGGAATATGAAAAGATACTCAACATCACCTATCATCAGGGAAATGCAAATCAAAACCACAATGAGATACCACCTCACCCCAGTTGGAATAGCTATCACCAAAAGACCAAAAAAAAAAAAAAAAAAAGCCAAGTGTGGTGGCTCATATCTGCAATCCCATCACTTTGAGAGGCCAAGGCAGGAGAGTCACTTGAGCTCAGGCGTTCAAAGGCAGTCTGGACAACACAGTAAGACCCTGTCTGTAAAAAAAAAAAAAAAATTGCTGGGCATGGTGGTACATGCCTGTAGTCCCAGCTACCTGGAGGCTAAGGTAGGTGGATTGCTTGAGTCCAGGAGGTTGAGGCCGCAGTGAGCCATGATCATGCCACTGCACTCCAGCCTGGGTGACAGAGGGAGACCCTGCCTCAAAAAAAAAAAAAAAAAAAAAAATGCAAACCAAAGCGTTGGCAAGGATGTGCAGATAAAGGAACCCTTTACATTGCACATTGTTGGTGGCAATGTAAATTAGTACAGCCACTTTGGAAAACAGTTTGGAGGTTCCTCAAAAAATTAAGAACCAAACTACTGTATGATCCTGCAATCCCACTACTGGGTATATGTCCAGAGGAAAGAACATCAGTATATTGAAGAAATATCTGCACTCCCATGTTTACTGCAGCACTATTGACAATAGCCAAGAGATGGAATCAACTCAAGTGTCCAACAACAGATGCACAGATAGAGAAAATGTGGCCTATACACACTGTGAAAGTTAATTATACAAATTGGGTCACTCTTGCTATACCCAACTAAATCAGAGTTGAGGGGCCAGGGAAGAAAAGCACTTGGGACGCATAACACCTGCTCCAAGAGTTAAATGTTCCACAAGCTCAGGTGCTGAAACAGCCTGCTGTAACCCTAAGACCAGTTTTACCTAGTAGCTGCTGAAATGACCTCCCAAGACTCTAACACTGGTTTTATTTACCATCATCAGTCACCAATCAGAGCTTACCATCTCTCAAAATCCTCTCTAGTGCCAATGAGCTTTCTTTCAAAACAATACATAACATTTTTCTTTCTAATAAAACTCCCAACTTTCTATTTGTTCTCTGGACATACCAAAGACCACCTGGTCTGTATGTATACCCTGAATTGAAACTTCTTGCTTCCCAAATGTTTGTTTCTGAGACAGTGTATTGCTCTGTCACCCAGGGCTGGAGTGCAGTAGTATGATCTCAGCTCACTGCAACCTCCACCTCCCAGGTTCAAAAGATTCTCATGTCTCAGCCTCCCAAGTAGCTAGGATTATAGGCATGCACTACCAACACCCGGCTAATATTTGTATTTTCAGTAGAGATGGGATTTCGCCATGTTGGCCAGGCTGTTCTCAAACTCCTGGCCTCAAGTGATCTACCTGCTTTGGCCTCCCAAAGTGTTGGGATTACAGGTGCGAGCCACCGTGCCTGGGGCCAAATAAAATGTTTTAAATTTAGAGATTCATCTCTATATTTTATTTTATTTTGGCAACACAATGGAATACTATGCAGCCATAAAAAAGAATGAAATCCTGTTATTTGTGACAACATGGATTGATCTGGAGGACGTCATGTTAACTGAGAAGATCCAGACATACAAAGACAAATACCACATGATCTCATTGATATGTGGAAGCTTAAAAAAATTCATAACACAGTAACAGAGAATAAAACAGTGGTTACCATAGATGGGGTAGAGAGGGGAGGATAGGGAGAGGCTGGTAAAGGGGTATAAAGTTTCAATTAGATAGGAAGAGTAAGTTCTAGTGTCCAATTGCACAGTAGAGTGACAATGGTTAACAGTAAGGTATTGTATATTACCAAATAGTTAGAAGAGAGGCTTTTGGATGTTCTCACCACAAATAATAAATGTATGAGATGACCGATATGCTAACTATCCTGATTTGATCATTATACAACATATATACATCAAAACATCAAATTGTACCCCATAAATATAAATACAGTGTGTCAATTTTTTTTAAAGTCATGATGTTATCCCTGCTCCACTGAAAACTACCGCCCCACCTGAGGAGGTCAGATAGGAGCAGTCAGAGGTGGGGGAGGCAACAAAACAAGCATCATTCATCGTTTTTAAGATATTATTTTTTAACTGACAAAAATTGTATATATTTATGGCGTACAACATGTTTTGAAATACTTTTACATTGTGAAATGGTTAAATCAAGCTAATTAACACATGCATTTCTTCATACACTTATCTTTTTTGTGGTGAGAAAGCCTAAAATCTCCTGTCTTAGCAATTTTCAAGAATACATCATTATTAGCTATCGTCACCCTATTATACAATAGAGCTCTTGAACTTCCTTCTCTCTAACTGAAATTGTGTATTCCTTGACATTTCTTCAGTCCCTACTCCCAGACCTTGGTAGCTACCATTCTACTGTTTCTACGAGTTCAATTTTTTTAGATTCCACATATAAGTGAGACCACACGTACACCTTTGTCTTAAAAGAGACAGTGCTGGCTACAATTCTGAGTAAGACGAAAAGTGCTGGCCAGGTGCAGTAGCTCACGTCTGTAATCCCAGCACTGTGGGAGGCCAAGGCGGGAGGATCGCTTGAGCTCATGAGCTCAAGACCAGTCTGGGAAACATGGCAAAACCCCATATCTATTCAAAGATAAAAGAAGAAAGAAAAAGAAAAATGCCTCAGTCAGCAAGAATCAAACCAAAATCATTTACTTTCTTGCCAAAGCTAACCTAAGCTAAATTTCAACAAGCCACCCTGTTATCTATAATGAAACAGAGATTTTTATTCTGTAATCTCTTTCTCCAGGTTGGTCACCTTTTCTTGTGCAGTGTCACATTAAGAACTCCAGCCAGTAGGCTTCTTCTGAGGCCATTCCTAGGTGAGTTGTGATTGCTGCTTCTGTCTATGATTTCTATAAGATGCAGGACTGAGCTCACTGAATTTTCCCACAGTCATCACAAAACACTAATACCAAAAATGCCCACATTTCATTAAATATGACAGCTCTTTCCTGCCCCTACGGCTCAGTGGAGCACTCCAAGGCTTAAAAGGAAGCACGTCCCTCCTTGCAAATGCCTAGTCTGAGATCAAAGATAGGGCTCTTGGCTTTGTGGAAATTTACGTCATTCCAGAGAAGTCGACGTGACTTCCATCAATTTAAAAGATGCAGCTGATTAATTTCAGGCATTTGCTGCAGCTTTTTTTTTATGCCAAACACTAAGCATTCAATACAGCCTGACAGACCAAACTGCACATTAAGAGCTTGTTGGAGCTAATAAATGTAGTTAATCTTGAGGGGGTGTGGGGAACGTACGACAATTTCTCCCACATTTGCTCTTTTACAAAGGGAAGTATATTTTCTTCTCTTGGCCATTATAGAGTGAGAAGGATTCCTTAAGTACCATCCCTCTCACTCTTCCAACCCTCTAAAGGTTTTCTCTAATGACATATTTACAAGAAAATTCCATTGCTGTCTGAGGTTACTAAGGGACCGCTCACTCCCCCTAGGAATCAGGCTCTACTTATCTCCACCTAAATGAAACTGCTTTCTCTAAGTCTAAAGGACACTTAAGACCTTCTGGTGGCTAAATACAAGAGTTCATCCCATTAAAAAGAAAAAAATACCCACTCTACCTGCCCTCTCCACCAGCTGCTCTGTCTTTCTTTCCTCCCCTTCACAGCTTATCTTCTTAAAGGAGCTGCTGCTGCCACTCCCTCACTGCTAACCCCACCCTCTTCAACCTAGCCTCAGGGTCACTGTCCCAGTGAAACAGTTCTTACTAAGGTGTCCAGTCATAAATGGTGCTGGGTCCCATCAGGTTTGACTTCCCTCCCAAGCTGGGAGCAGAAAATACTTTTTTTTCTTTTTCTTTTTCTTTTGAGACAGAGTCTCACTCTGTCGCCCAGGATGGAGTATAGTGGCCCCATCTCGGCTCACTGCAGCTTTGGCCTTCTGGGTTCAAGTGATCCTCATGCCTCAGCCACCCAAGTAGCTGTGATTACAGGTGTGTGTCACCACGCTTGGCTAATTTTTGTATTTTTAGTAGAGGCAGTATTTTTTTTTTTTTCATATTGCCCAGGCTGGCCTCGAACTCCTGGCTTCAAGTGATCTGCCTGCCTTGGCCTCCCAAAGTGCTGGGATTACAGGCATGAGCCACTGCACCTGGCTGAAAATACTTTTTTTTTTTTTTTTTTTTTTTTTGAGACGGAGTCTCGATCTATCACCCAGGCTGGAGTGCAGTGGCACAATCTCAGCTCACTGCAAGCTCTGCCTCCTGGGTTCATGCCATTCTCCTGCCTCAGCCTCCCGAGTAGCTGGGACTACAGGAGCCCGCCACCATGCCCGGCTAATTTTTTGTATTTTTAGTAGAGACAGGGTCTCACCATGTTAGCCAGAATGGTCTCGATCCCCTGACCTCATGATTCACCTGCCTCAGCCTCCCAAAGTGCTGGGATTACAGGTGTGAGCCACCGTGCCTGGCCTGAAAATACTCACTTTCTGAAGAGAGCTACAAATAAAGAGGTGAGATCCACCCCATTCTGGGATTACTGTGAGATGGAGAACTGACTCTGCTCCCAGCCACCGTCTTTAACACCCCTACCCCTTACTCCCAAGCTGGGAAGAGGAAAGATGAAGGGACTCCTTGGAGTCATTAAGTTGTTTGCTTATTGGGGCGCGCTGTCATGTGATGAGAGAGGAAGAGATCTACTCCCAGAGGCTAGGGATGCCTGCAAAACTGACTTCTCATTCCCCAGTTGGATAAGCAATAAACCTGCTGATTTACTCTGCCCCCTACCCAAATGAGGGAAATGAAACACAGAATATGGCACGGCAAGGTAGAGAGAAGCCTTACCCTCCCAGTTCTGCTCGCTTCACAGAACACTGGTTAAGGTGACCAGTTAGAGCATCTTCCAGCACCTTCCCAAAAGGGCCTCCTGCCAGAGCAAGGGGATCCCAGTCTCAGTCACATTAGAGACACTCGACCACTCCCTCTCCTTCCTCCAGACCCAACATAGGAGAAATGGTTGGAGCCCAGAAGAAGGAAAGAGAAGAGGGATCGCAAAGGCAGACCACTGCTCTCTCTAACTATAGGCCTGGCAAGGGATAAACACATGGAAAGCTTCAAATCAAATGTCTGTTTTTGCAAGTGACAGCATTCCCAGACGTATCCAAGTAAGTGGCACATGGTAGGCTTAAGTTATTTGCTGAATAAATGACTGTACAGCTTTTTCTCAACCTGCCTCACCCCACTTGTCCTTTCTGTCTCATCTCATTCATTCCCTCCTAGCCCTAATGTTTGTTGAAGGTTGATCCTATACAAGTTTCTGAATCTAATCATTGATAGGTGACTAAGACATGATCCCTGACCTCAAGAAATTTACTAGAAAAAATAAGAAGAGTACAAACTTGCATCCACTACAAGTCATTAAGGGAACAGTACAATGGGAGTTGTACAAAGCACCAAAGACATTAAATAAAAAACTCGAACTACTCCCTGAAGTATTAATACATCCAGACAGATTCTTCTGAAGAGTTCAAATATGGAATGTTCATGCCTGCTTTCCCAAGACTGCCGGTTCTTTGTCCTTCCTGCTAAAATGTATTTATCCTTGCTGTGTCGAAGATAGCAGTTCACACACTACTATCTGTGTCTGGATCCTGGAGAAAGCCAGGACCACCCATATTCCCTGAGTATGGGGGAGGCCAAGGAGGTTTCACTGTGCAGACTTGGATGAGCCTTGGAAAAGAGGTCAAAGAGGACAGGGTATGCATGGCCTCACTCAGAACATCACCATATCCAGTGTGGAGGAAATGTAGTTTTTGGTGGGGATAAAGGTGATGTCAATTACATACACTTCCTCTCAAAGAGCATCTTACCAATAGGGAGATGGCCATGCATTGTACAAAACAGAACTACCATAACACGTACCCAAAAATCACATGGAGTCTACAGACTGTTCATTATCAGGCTATTAGTCAGAATTAACTAGCATTTAGAGATACATACTTGCAGAAAGCAAATCGCTCTACATAATTTCTGGTTTCCTCATCATCTTTAGCCTGCAGTCTTTTGGCAACCATTTCTGCTTCCCTCAATATTTTTGACAAGCATTTTAATGATCATTATTTACCAGTATTAGAGTAATACATGCTCAATATTAATACATTTAGAAAACACAGCAAAGTTGATAGCAGACAAAATATGCATATTCTTAAAACTACGATTAATATGCTGTCTATTTCCATTTAACCTCTGTTAGATTTAACAGCTATTTGAAATTAATATGTCCCATAAGCCAACTCTGGCAAAAATCATCAATAAACTAGGATATAAACTGCCATCTGTAATCTCTTTCAATTATGAACAAGGTTGTATCTTCACAACTATAAAGCAACTGGAAGATTCCACTTAAAAAGATTAAATTCAGTGGAGGGAAAACTGGTTAAGGGGGTTGTTTAACATCTGAATACAAGCTGGCACTCCTAATTTTTCAATTAGTTTTCCCAGCAGCCTAGTAGTTGGAATTATACTTGTCAAGATCTTAGGTAACTATCACTTCAAAAATAAGCCTCTTTAAACATTGATTTCTTTAATTGTTTAATCGTGTGATTCTGGGAAACAGAAAAAACCATAGTGTTAGCAATGTTTTCTTGACAAGTATATATATAAGTGTCATTACTTATCAAGATACTTAACAAGGATTTTCCATTTCAGTCTTTCATAATAGACATGCTATTCAATGTTATCTAAAATAAAAATTATGGGCTTACCTGATTAAGAAATTATGCAGTCCAACATCAAAATACCTGTTCAAAGGAGACACAGACAAGCATATCAATAAAAGATATTTATAGTAATGGTAGACTAGACAACTATATTTATAATTTAAATTCATAGTATGACTAAATGGATTGCTCTACTACAGTCGTTCTCAAGATGTGGCCACTGGAGCAGCAGCATTCCTGGGAACTTGTTGGAATCGCAGCTTCTCAGGCCCCACCTCAGACATACCAATTCCAAAATTCTGAGGATAGAGCCCAGCAATTAAACTTAACAAGCTCTCCAGGAGATTCTGGTGCAGAAACACTGCTCTCTAGTAGCGTAAGTGTCTCAGCAAGTGTAAGCTCTCTCTAGAAATATAGGCCATGACAGTGGATCTCCCAGGTACCTTTCATTTTTCCAATATATGAGTCCGTTTGTAATATTTGTGTCTCAGATGTTCACTTAAAATATATATATTTATATACACACACACACATATATGGGTTTGTTTTTTTTTCTTGAGACAAGGTCTTGCTTTGTCATCCAGGCTGAAGTGCAGCGGTGCAATCACACTTACTGCAGCCTCAACCCCCTGGGTCAAACCAGTCCTCCCACCTCAGCCCCCAGAGTAGCTGTGACTACAGGTGTGCATCACCACACCTGGCTAATATTTAATTTTTTTAGTAGAGACATGGTCTATATTGCCCAGGGTGGTCTCAAACTCATGGGCTCAAGCAATCCTCCCACCTCAGCCTCCCAAAGTGCTGGGATTACAGGTGTGAGCCACTGCACTCAGCCCGAAATATGTTTCAAAAGCCCAACACCACACTAACCAAAGGGAAGAAGGTGGGGGGGTGGGGCGGGAAGAGGCTGTTGTGGCAGTGAGTGGAGCGTCAACCTTGGCCTTCCAAGCCCCACCTAGTTGTAGTCCCTGGAGCTTTCCACCTAAGAGAACAACCCTGTCCCATCTCTGGGTCTGCCCTGAGCAGGGTATTGGAAGAGCTGCAACTCCATGCACTAGGCACTAGCTGGGGAGCCTGACATTGTGCTTGAGCCTCACACCAGGCATCCCATAGCGCTGGGCTATGGCAGACCCTTTAAGTCACAGCCTTTTCCTGACACCACCAAACTGGTACAGTCCATATAAATGACACTGCCTTGGTTTCTCTAACTAGCATGCTTGTTCCTCCTGAACCTCTGATCATGTAGCCAGTGCCCTTCTCTCCCTTTGGGTCAGACTGTGAGGAAGAAGACCAGGTGACCAGTGAAGTCCCACTTACTCGGGAGGCTGAGGAAGGAGAATGGCGTGAACCCAGGAGGTGGAGCTTGCAGGGAGCTGAGATCGCGCCACTGCACTCCAGCCTGGGCGACAGCGTGAGACTCCATCTCAAAAAAAAAAAAAAAAAAAAAGACCAGGCGGCCAGAATCATGATGATATAGTCCCCCAGGCAGAATCACTGCTCCCAATACCTAAAGGGTGGTGGTTGCATCCCACCCACCAGTCTCGCCTCTTGGGTTGGCCATCTGACTGAGTAGGGCCTGAGTTAATTCTGTCCCTTTCAGACAAGAGGTAATGGACACAGGAATTCACCCTCGAGGGGGGGTCTGACTGTCCAGACCCTGCCTGTCCCTAGCTTCCGGCTCTACCCTTGACTCATCCCTGGAACATCCCATCATGCCGGGTACCTCGACACCTGATATTTGACGGGTGATTACTGACACTAAGATTCCCTGTGGAATACCTTTAAATGACAAGATTATTTTATGCGCTTAAGTATCTGTTTACAGACAATGGACACAGCATAGGTGAGAATAAAGAAACTCAAAGCCAAAACATGACAGACCTCATTTACTACATCACTGACCTAAAATAATTACATAATTCAGGAAAAACGGGATTCGAGATATATAAATTCCATTTATTCATAAGTCTTCTGCACAGAGCTCTTCTCTAAGGAGAGATCTACCTGTAGGGAGAGCTGATGCGTTTCATTTGATTTTACATTGACCTGGATAAGATGCTAAGTTCTTCCTAAAATTATATTTAACACAATTTTTTTAAAAATAGAAATGATCCCTTCTCTCAACCAAAACCAAGGCTACTTTGTTCAGCCCAATAAATACATATCCACACCACAGACAGCAATTTTAAGGTTGCCAGATCTATAATATGGGAGGTAGAAGTATGTGTAGATTAAAACAAAGATTTCCGCTTCCTTCACTCATCCAAAGCTTGTAGAGCCTTTTCAATTACATTAGCGACAGAGACCAACAGACTCTATTCCGGGAATCACAGGACAAAGCAGACATGCAATAAATCACAGAGATCCACAGTATATAGTGGGGTAGGAGGAAGGCACTGAAACAGTAATGAAAAACCTAATAATGAGAAATTATATTTATTGTTTAGAATGTGGCAAGTACTATGTTTTGTGCTCACATATACATACTGGTGAGGCAGGTACTGGTATCCCCGGAGCTGAGAGCCAGTAGAAAAAAAAGCTGGAAATCAAACTGAATCCTAAAATGCATGAATTACTTGCTCTTCCCAAGCACCCCGCCAAAAGCAGGGTTCTCACTGCCTTTCATTATTACTAATTGAAAATGACAGTTCATGTTAAAAGCTGATGTCTTCCCACTTCCACCTGATTTCTGCTTCTCCCAGCATGGCTGCCCTGCTCCAGGGAAGCCCACCTGCCTCTTCTCCCCAGGTGCCGCCCACCTCCTCGGTCTCAGCTAGCCAGTCTCTGGAAAGTGATGAAGTTCACGTAAACGGAGTTGTACAGTATTTGTGCTTTTGTGTCCGGATGGCTATCAGTTTTAAAAAAATAAGGTTCACCCAACTCATGCCAACACCATCATTCTCATTCAACCTAGCCATGGCCTCCAGGGGATGATGTGGTAGTCAATTCATTTCTTTCCATTTCCAGGTGCCCTTCCTCATAGAAACGGTGGCCAGCCAAACCAATTCCCTCTCCCATCTCCTCCTCTACTTGTAACATGAGGCCTAGCTAAGGACACTAAGCTTTAGCACACCACCTACTGAATATTTAAAAACTAAATATATTCAAAACTATTTTTGCATTATAAAATATAACAATCTCTGAAAGGAAAAATGTGTCTTTCTTATTCAACTAATAGCCAGGAAATTATTCATTCTTACAGCCCTGAAAGATTTCCATTGCAAAGCACATCTTAGGGCTTTGAAAATACTTCCCAATGACAATTCTGTATAGACAGCCAATGCATGAAAGGATGAATGTATCTAAGAACTAATTCTAGCTCCAGAGGTGGGACAAAGAGCAGGTTTTTTAAAAATCACCTCTAAATATAAGAGCCTTTGCAATGACTACAAGATATGGGTAGAATATACACAAGCTTTAATTTAATGCTGCCTCTCACCTTCCTTGGATCATGTGAGAAAGGCAGGCGAGGCTAGGGGAGAGTAAAGGGTTATAGTTTCTCAGCATGCAGGCACAGTGCAGCGCACACAGAGTGGAGAAGGGGGGATGTTAATAGTAAAAGCCAACACACACACACAGTGCTTAGCACGTGCCAGGCACTCTTCCATTCTACACACATACACATAATTATTTTTGCAATAACCCTATGAGGTAGATAGATACTATTATCATCTGCACCACAGAGGAAGAAACAGAAGCATAGAGAGGTTAAGTGATTGTTAGTTAGGGGTAAAGCTAACACCTGAGCCCAGTCTCCATTAGCCAGAAGACCCCCCCAGGGAATAGTACCTTGGTTTTGAGGAATAAATGGTAGGAATGCACCAAGCTTAACTTTCTGAGTTTTGTTATTAGAGGGCTGAGTATCCCAAATCCAAAAATCTGAAATCTGAAATGCTCCAAAATCTAAAACTTTTTGAGCACCAATGAGACACTCATAAAAATGCTCATGGGAGCACCTAGATTTTGGATTTTTAAATTTGAGATGCTCAACTAGTATAATTGCAAATATTCCAAAATCTGTAAAGCTCGAAATCCAAAACACTAATTTCTAGTCCCCAGCATTTCAAGTAAGGGATATTCAATTTGCATACTGCAGTTATTCAGTTGGTGCAGAAGTAATTGCATGTGGTCTTTGCCATTGAAAGTAATGACAAAACCCGCAATTACTTTTGCACCAACCTAATACATAGGAAAGCGTCCTTAGAAGCATACGCTGAAGTACTCAGGGTGATGATGCTTCATGTCCACAGCCTAATCTCAAATAATTCAGGGGCAAAATGTTACACGTACTGTGCTTCTAATGTTTGTGAGTTTAAGATTATTTCAACATTTAAAAAATGAAAGATAAAAAGCACACTCCTTGCAAAAGAAAAACAAAGAAGTTCATGTTTTTTGTATATAAGAGAAATTAACAGTGCATCCTAAAATCAGAATCTAATTTCTATAACTGATTAGTTTTTCCTCATATATTTTGTTTTTGAGCTGTAAATGAGTGAACATATATAAAATGAAAATCAAGACCACATGACAAAACCAGTGATAGCTATCTTACTGGCTGGAGAATGAAGTGGTTCATAAAGCTGCTCTTCATAGGAGCCATTATCTTAATCTTACCAACTCCACCACCAATAAATCAGGCAACATATTTAATACGACGCTAAAGGTTTGGCTTAAAGAATGTATATGCCTTTCTTCCTGTTCCCATTAGAAAAAAATAAACCAAACACATTTAAAACTATAAACTGTTATTTAAATTTATGTGATATTTTAAAAATAAGTTATTTCATCATTACCTTAATAATTTTAAGTATCATATGAGAAAGTGACTCTATCCAAAAGAAAACTGTGGTCTACCCAACCAGAGGTCTAGCCCCATGTTACCAGAATTTGTGGGCTTTTGCAGCTTCTTCAGAATCATGAGTTCATTCTTTTATTATCATTATTATTACATATTGACAAATTATAGTTGTATATATTTATGGGGTACAAAGTAATGCTAGGATTTTTTTTTTTTTTTTTTTGAGGAGTCTCACTCTGTCACCCAGGCTGGAGTGCAGTGGCATAATCTTGGCTCGCTGCAATCTCCACCTCCCAGGTTCAAGCAATTCTCCTGCCTCAGCCTCCCAAGCAGCTGGGATTACAGGTGCATGCCACCATACCCGGCTAGTTTTTTGTATTTTTAGTAGAGATGGGGTTTCACCATGTGAGCCAGAATGGTCTTGATCTCCTGACCTCATGATCAACTCGCCTCAGCCTCCCAAAGTGCCGGGATTACAGGCGTGAGCCACCATGCCTGGCCATGCTATGATTTTTGAACATAATGTGGAATGATTAAATCAAGCTGATTAACATATTCATCACCTCAAATTGTTTGTCATTAGAATATTTGAAATTCACTCCATCAGTGATTTTGAAATGTACAGTATGGATTTCCTCTTTACCGTGGTAAACCTAACTCATGCTTCTTCCAAAGAGTTCAGGGGTGGGGCCTCCCCTGTGAGGCCATCTTTAATTTCAAAACACTAGCAATCCAATGAACTCTAGAAATATATTCTCATGGCCAGTGCGGTGGCTCACGCCTGTAATCCCAGCACTTTGGGAGGCCGAGGCAGGTAGATCACAAGGTCAAGAATTCAAGACCAACCCGGCCAAAATGGTGAAACCCTGTTTCTACTAAAAATACAAAAATTAGCCAGGCGTGGTGGTGGGCACCTGTAATCCCAGCTGCTAGGGAGGCTGAGGCAGGAGAATCGCTTGAACCCAGGAGGCGGAGGTTACAGTGAGCCGAGATTGCACCACTGCACTCCAGCCTGGGCGACAAAGCGAGACTCCGTCTCAAAAAAAAAAGAAAAAAAATATGTGTTTTCTTTAGTTTTTGTATACAGATGGAAAAAGCACCTTAAGGAGCTACAGTAGGAAAAGAATACACATTGTTTTCTTAGAAGTATATGCCAAACACTGGGCTAAGCACTCTGTATATTCTCAATTTTTAATCTTCACAACAACCCTGTGAAATAAGTCCTATTTTATGAAGGCTTGTGTCTTTATTCCCAGTCTCATGGCTAGTAAATGCTGAGTCAGGATCTAGCTCAGAGCAGACACCAATGTCTGTGCTTTTTCCTTCATATATTCAACCACAGACTCATTTAACAAATATTTACTATGTGCCCATTCTGCGCTAGATACTGGAAATTCAGTAATGCACAGCGCATAACCTCCGCTTCAGGGAGAATAGAGCCTAAAGGGATGGCAAAGTCAACAATAATTTCAATGCAGTGTGACTGATAACTAATCAATCATTCTCTCCCACAACAGACCAAAAACTTCATAAGGGCAAGAACCAGAGCCTGCCGGAAAGCAATAAATGTCGTTGAGTGAAGCAATGTGTGAATGATAGGCCTGTAATCAGGTACCAATGCTTCTGTCTGCTCTGGCACTCAGCATCATACACTGCAGATAGAAGAAGCTCAAAAGTAGTTATTTAGTACACTGATTATTTTATGTAAGTGCATAAAATAAATACCCACAGATAAAAATAGGGGTTCTCTTCTGAAATAAGATAGTGATCAAACTGTAGCACAATCATTCTTATCACCTTTTAAGGAAATAGTCTCACAACTAACCAGCCCACAGAAAACCAGGATTTCCTCATGAGGAGACATAAGGAACATGGATCCTATACATATTATTCTTAGCTCCTTCCAGAAATTAAAAATAGAAAATCTTGTGTGTATGATATGCAAGTTTTGCTGTCTGCACATCAACTGATAGCAGCCATGGGGAGGCAGATTTCAGCTTGAGATAAAAAAACTGGAATGGATGACCTTTAAGATTCCTTTAAGCCTCAAGCTTCCAAGTTAGTGTTTCAGGCACTTTCAGGCAGCATCTCTAAGTATGAATGCTCCCTCCCACAGCAGCAGCTCCTGTCTGATTACCATCAGCAAATTAGTAGACTGTGCCTGGGCTAACACATCCATGGCAGCCCTGGCGGTTTATTTATGATGATTATGACTGCTGTACTCATTAGAGCCTCACAGTGCATCAAAATTAGGCTTGTTGGGCCTGACAAAGTGGTGCTGCCCATATGCTTACTCACAGAGCACAGAGGTTTATATATCACCTAGCTTGGAACTGCTCCTTTGACAGAGGAGGGGTGGGGCCCACACACCGTGTCCATGGCAGAACTCAGACCAGAACCCATGGCCAGTTCCAGGACTTGTTCTGCTCTAACAGGCTGCCTGCCCTTTGGGGTCCTGTCCTTCCTCCCAGACTAATCTTGGCTGGGTGGGAGCTAGGGATAAAAACAGCAACAGACTATGACCAGGAGTGGCAAATACCATACAACTGAGGTATATTTTAGAACCACTGTTGTCATGGCCACTTAGCATGACACAGGCAGGGCAGCATGTAGACAATGTACCAAAATTTAGCTGTCAATCCTTGCCTCCACCTCTTCCATTTTCAATCTTCAGTCTTTTATCGCTAGACTTGTTTATCCTATTAATAGGCTGCCTGAGTTCAGCCTTTACATTCCTGTCTGGGAAGTTTGAAAACTAATTTGCACAGCTGGGGGCAAAAACCAAAGCACATCGCTAGGGTGATAAAGTTTATACCTAGACTCAAGAAGCCCTGATTAGTTCCAGCTGGCCTACCTAACCCAATTTTGGAGAGCAGACAAGACCTGAAAGTGTATCTGCCCTAACCTCCTCCTCACTTGACTAATTCGGAAGCAGAGAATAAGGAATATGAAATAATTGAAATACAACAAACAGCAGAGCTGAGGCTGATCGATCAGGCCCCCTAGATCCCAGCTTTTTGTTCAAAGTGTCCCAATGCTGCCCTCCTCTCAGTCTCAAGCAACATCTCTATTTTCTAAGGATGCCTGAGGCACAATTCTTAGAATAGGCTTCCTGATGACATCACATAGTAACTGTCACCATATCATACCATCTTCAGCTCCATCTGTTAACCTACGTCTCAACCTGCTCACAGTCAAGAATAAAAAGCTGGGCCAGGCGTGGTGGTTCATGCCTGTAATCCCAGCACTTTGGGAGGCCGAGGCGGATGAATCACCTGAGGTCAGGAGTTCAAGAACAGCCTGGTCAACATGGTGAAACCCCGTCTCTACTAGAAATACAAAAATTAGCCGGGTGTAGTGGTGAGCACCTGTAAGCCCAGCTATTTGGGAGACTGAGGCAGGACAATCGCTTGAACCCAGGAGGTGGTTGTTGGAGTCAAGATCGCACCGCTGCACTCTAGCCTAGGCAACAGAGCGAGACTCCATCTCAAAAAAAAAAAAAAAAAAAAAGAATAAAAAGCTACGCTGGGAACATAGTGAGAAGTGAAGTGAAAATAAACTTAGACACTTAGACTAGCATGATCCCAGTTGGCAGTCAAACACGTTTTGTGAAATACCAAGGTCTGATGGAAAAGTAGAAAACAAGCCCTGGGAGGACAAACTCCTCAGAACAAACATGGTGAAAACAGTCCTGAGTTATCACATGACATGTTCTTATGGATCAGACAAGTGTGTCTGCCATCAGATCATCAGGAAGGAGGGTCTGGGAAAATAGCCCACAAGCTTGAGATCTGGGCATTTCACACTGCTGAAGGAGAGGTGAGAAGGCACCAGTTCCAGCCATCATCAGCTCAGGAGTGAAGACATTTCCCCAACAGCAGTGGAAATCATGATGCACTGAATGTAGAGCTAGAAATTACGAGTTGGCGGGTGCAGCGCACCAGCATGGCACATGTATACATATGTAACTTACCTGCACGTTGTGCACATGTACCATAGAGCCTAAAGTATAATAATAATAATAATAAAAAGAAAAAAATAAAATTAAAAAAAAAAAAAAAAAAAGAAATTCAAGTTCCGGATTCTGGCTCTACCACGTAACAGTATTTAACCACAGGCAAAAAGTTAATCCCTCCATGGCTCTGTTTTCTTAACTGTGGCATGGATACAATGATACCAAGAGCAGAAAAGGGAATCAATGTAGTAGGTACAAATGCTTCAAAAACATTCTACAAATTTTCAAGATTGTTTTCTCTCCTCCTTAGACGTCATTAAGAATCCTAACAGAGTATTCTCCAAACTATATTAATGCTATAATTATCCAGGAAATATTTATCGAGTACCTTCTAGATGCTCAATAGAGCTACAAGAGATGCTTAGGATACAGCAATGAACAAGAAAATTCCTACCCTTGTGAGTATTCTGGAAACAAGTCCTTTATTGGATGTGTAATTTGCAAATATTTTCTCTCAACCTATAGCTTATCTTTTCATTTTCTGAAAATGTCTTTGAAGCACAAAAGTTTTGAATTTCAAAAATCCAGTTGATCAATGTTTTTCCTATTGTGGATCATGCTTTTGGTGTTATATCTAAGACATCTTTGCTTAACCCAAGATCTTGAAAATTTTCTATGTTTTCTTCTAAAAGTTTCATAGTTTAGCACTTAAAGTTCATGATCTATTTTGAGTTAATTTTTGTGTGTGGGGTGAGTATAAGGGTCTAAATTCATCTTGCTTTTTATCTCTTCATGTAAAAATGTCTATTGGACACATTTGCCAAACGAAAGGTCACTGGCAACTTTAAGGAGCAGTTTCATTGAGTGGTGGAAATGGAAGCCAGACTAGAGCCAAGTGAAGAGAGGATGAGAAGGAGAGGAGGACACTACCCGGTGTGGATAACTCTAATGAGGAAGAGTTATGTCCTGAAGGAGAAGAGGAACCATAGTCACCAAATAAAGATGAAACAAACAAGGTTGGTTTTTGTTCATTTGGGGGAAAGTCTTCCATTGTACCAGGTGATAGGTACAGAAGATTTAGAAGAAGATGAATGCAAATGGCAGTGATTTGGTGGAGGGAAAATTTTCAAGAGTATAAAGCAAAGTCATCAGATGACAGAAAAGTAGATAGGTGTTACATGTTGACATTTGTTGGTTTTGCTTGTTTGCTTGTTGGTTCTGAGGGAAAGCCTGGCTTCCTTTGGGGACTTACCTCTCACCTACTGTGTCCTGTTCTAGTAGGACAATTAAACCTCATCCCTGCCTTGCTAGGAGCATGGGCAAGGCAGTCAGGCTAAGTAAAATTAAATCTTGAATACACAGTGGCTCATGCCTGTAATCCCAGCACTCTGGGAGGCCAAAGTGGGCAAATCACTTTAGGCCAGGAGTTCGAGACCAGCCTGGCCAACATGGCGAAACCCTGTCTCTACCAAAAATACAAAAATTAGCTGGGTGTCATGGCACATGCCTGTAGTCCTAGCTACTCAGGAGGCTGAGGCAGGAGAATCACCTGAACCCAGGAGGCAGAGGCTGCAGTGTGCCAGGATTGTGCCACTGCACTCCAGCCTGGGTGACAGAGGGAGACTGTCTCAAAAAAAAAAAATCTTCAGTATATAGACAGTATACTGAGTATATAGTATAAGCTTAATTAAATCTTGAGTATATAGACAGCAAGAAAGAAAAAAAAATTGAGGCTGATTCACTCCAGGTGGTGTGCCTTAATATGACCATGATACCACCTTGCTGACATATTATAACTACAATAAATTCTATTAAAGTAGTAATTCTAAACATGAACTTATAAGTTGTTGTCTATTAAGAAAATAATAATCAGTACTTCAGTAGAACTTTAAATTTACAAAGCACCATCACAAACATTTCTTAACAAACTATGAGGAAAATAGGGCTTGTGTATTACAAGCATTTAACAGCCAATGGTACCTAACAGAGCCTGGCTCTTAGCACTTAGTACAAGCCTGATAAATATGTAAATGCATGATTCAATGATTTTCCTACAATTATGTGGCCAATAAGGGACCTGATTTTAACTTAAACTCAGATTGCCTCACTAAAAATTTGGTGATTTTCAAATGACGTATGTACTATAAATTAAATGAGATATACTTTTCAAAAGATTATGCTTATAATTTCTGGACTAGGAAAGATTTTGTTTTGTTTTGTTTTGTTTTGTTTTGAGACAGATTCTTGCTCTTTCGCCCAGGCTGGAGTGCAGTGGCGCGATCTCAGCTCACTACAAGCTCCGCCTCCCGGGTTCACGCCATTCTCCTGCCTCAGCCTCCCAAGTAGCTGGGACTACAGGCGCCCACCACCACTCCCAGCTAATTTTTTGTATTTTTAGTAGAGACAGGGTTTTACTGTGTTAGCCAGGATGGTCTCCATCTCCTGACCTCGTGATCCACCCGCCTCGGCCTCCCAAAGTGCTGGGATTACAGGCGTGAGCCACCGTGCCTGGCCGGAAAGATTTAATTCTTAAGAAGGATAGAGGAGATCTAAAATATAGGCAGAGGGGTTGCTAATTGCTGGAATAAGACTAAGGATGAGGGTTCCCACATATTAACAAAATTAAAGCATCCAATAAGATGGGCAGAGCTTTGTTTAAAAAAAAGGGTGGGGGTGGGCAGCTCAGGGAGAAGGTCTCAGATGAAGCAGGGCAGAGTTCTCAATATGCCAGTTTTTGTGTGTGGATATTCCTTCCTTCTAAGCACTGGCCTGTACCTCAGAGGTGAAATGCCTATAAACTAGCACTTCCCAGATTCCCTTTTCAGCTGACTTCCGATTCAGTTCTCCCAATGAGAGGCACTCTCATAAGAACTGAAGGGAAAAAAGCAAGAAAAGCCATTTTTCCCCAGGAGCAGCTGGGGATAGGACTGTGGACGTCAGCAGATTGCAGACATGGGTTTCGCTAGCTGCTTCTGCAGTGAGGGACTCTTGAGACCCCACTTTGGTGCTGCAGGCAGCCAAGATCAGCAGCAGCAGCTTCCAACAGCCTTCCGACCCTCCACTCCACCACCCCTCTATGAATTCTGTGTGCCTCCACTTCCCTGTAGTTAATCCTTGCCACCCAAAATATCTTGAGTGGTTTCTATTTTCCTGCCCAAACTCCAATGCAACCGATGAAACAGGGCAAAGCTGCTGGGGCAAAAGGGAGAAAGGGGAGGAGATAGGACAGAAACAGATGTGCCAGGAGATTTTCAAGCATCTGCAAAAGGCAGAGGTTGGGGCAACAGAGTCTATGGGCCAAAATAAGAATGGCAAAGAAATCCATTTAATGAATATTTAGAGTGCCTACTATGTGCCAGGCATGGCATTAGAGGCTAGAAAAATAAAACTGAACAAAGCAGACTGTGGTCCTCCAGCACTCAGTCTGGTGGAGGAAATATAAGTGATGCAATGAATCCGGAACAAAGGGACAAATGCCAAAGAAGAGACAAGCATGAGGTACTGTGAGAGCTCTTGAGTGGGTGTTTACATTTTACCAGCATGGGGAGGGCAGGAGAGGCGTGCAGGAAGGGCTTCCCAGAGGAGCTGATGCTCTAGCTGGGCTTTGAAGAACAAGAAGTTGGACAGCCTGGTGTGGGAGGTACTTCCCAGGTAATATGTCAGTTCCATAGTGTTTAGGATCCTCACTGTGGAAGCCAACTGGCAACAGTCCCCACAGAACATCACTTGAGTTGGTGACTGATAAGGGGAGCTGGCTCCAGGGCCACAGGAGATGGTGACAAATGTTCTCTTCTTTCTTCCAAGTAGCACTTCAGTAATGATGCCCAGAGGGCAACCAAAAGCAGCAAGATTAAGAGGAGAGAAGTCTACAAGCCTAATGCAACCACAGAGCCCTGCTGATCTTTCTGCCCAGGTTGCCCTTGACAACCACACTACTGAGTATCTCCAAACAGAGAACAAGGATATATGACTTACACCTCCTCTCCATGATGCCCCAAAAATTACATACAGACACCAGCTTCAGCATCTGCTTGTAGAGTAAACTGGACCCAAGATACCCAGAGCTTCAGGCAACAAAAGAAATTAGGTTTGGCTTCTAAGGTTGACTTCTAGGAGCTGGGTAATTAAATGAGTCAATACTTACCAAAAAGGTGCCAGTAGTTCACAAGAATTCAACACAAAACTAATATAAGACTATTACTAATACAATCTTAAAAGCTGAGCATCTTCCCTGCATGTATATTTTTATAATGAGTCATCTTATTAAAACCTCATTCTACCCTTCAGCAGTTTGTTTGTGAATACATAATCACAACAAGTGATTATTCATGACATGTTTGATGAATCTGTTCATTATGGTTTGAAAAATTGCCATCACATGATCCCTTCAAGGATCTAGTTTCGCCTCTCGGAATAGTTGAACATTTGGCCTTGCCCCTATTAGTAACCCAAAGCCAACTGCTTTGAAAAGTTGCTTAACTGGAATGAGGTACACAGGCTTTCCCTCCTTTTATATTGAAACAAAAGACTTTTTGCCATAACCAGGACTCAAAAGACAACAGTCATTATATCTAAAAATGATACTTACAAATTTTGAAAATATATTTGACTTTATTGTCATTCTCACTAACTTGTGTCCTTTCCTTTCTCAGTTTTATTCTCATGCTCATGATATATTGGAGCCTTAAGAATTCCCATTTGGTTATTTATTCCCTACTTGACTAAGATATAAGTAGAGTTTCAGGGTTTTAAAACAGCAAGCTCTCCTAGTCTTTGCAGCTGCCTCTCCTAGGCTTACTAATTACCAGCAAAATGTCTAAATGTCTCCTTGGGCATCTCTTTCACTTAAGTGGCTGAGCTAATCTAAGTGAATATGGCTATTTTCCCTTCCATAACTTTTTTTTTTTTTTTTTTTTGAGAGAGAGTCTCTCTTTGTCACCCAGGTTGGAGTGCAGTGGCACAATCCCAGCCCACTGCAATCCCCAACTCCTGGGTTCCAAGGATTCTCATGCTTCAGCCTCCCGAGTAGCTGAGACTACAGGCATGCACCACCATGCCCAGCTAATTTTTTTATATTTTTAGTAGAGATGGGGTTTCACCATGTTGGCCAGGCTGGTCTTAAATTCCTGGCCTCAAGTGATCTGCCCACCTTGGCCTCCCAAAGTGTTGGGATTACAGGCGTGAGCCATGACACCCGGCCACTTCCATAGCTTTCCATCAAATTATTTTTATTGAAGTCCAGAAGAAAAAAATTAAGGAGCCACAATTTGTGAACTGTCAACGTCACAATGCAGCATAGGCAGGTGTGGGGAATGGGAAGCAGAGACCAGGGGGACACGGATGAGGATGGAGTTCTGCAGGGCTCTGTCACAGCTTGAGGCTTGAGGTTCAAGGCAGTGTGATACAGATGGTCTTCTCAGGACTAAGCAGGGCATAGGCTGATTCACACAGCAGAGGCAGCAAGGAAAAATAAAAATAAACTGCAAGGGCTGGGCATGGTGGTTCATGCTTGTAATCCCAGCGCTTTGAGAGGCTGAGGCGGGCAGATCACAAGGTCAAGAGATTGAGACCATCCTGGCCAACATGGTGAAACCTGGTCTCTACCAAAAATACAAAAATTAGCTAGGCATGGTCGTGGGCACCTGTAATCCCAGATACTCAGGAGGCTGAGGCAGGAGAATCACTTGAACCCAGGAGACGGAGGTTGCAGTGAGCTGAGATCGCGCCACTTCACTCTAGCCTGGCCACAGAGCGAGACTCCGTCTCAGAAAAAAAAAACAGACTGCAAGACAAGGAAGCAATACATACAAAAGAGTGCCTGGCCTTTCACAATCCACTATGCCAACAGTTGCTTTTGATTTTCCTAGTTATAATTAATACTAAAGCCGGGTGAGTGGGCCAGGCCTACACCACCTTCAGTAGCCACCCATTGCTCAGACAGCATTCTGGACAGAGAAGTAGTCACTTCATAAAGCTGACTGATAATGTTTCCGGGTCTTCAGGGATATGCACAGGTGAGAACATAAAGGGGCCTTCAGTGTTCTCTAGCTGAGTGGTTCTCAATCTGCTCACTCAAGCTACCAGTGGTCCCTATCTGTGTTATCAAAACTAAATTCCTCTCCCACTGAATGTTACCAAAAATGCTATACGGATTTTTAATAGATTTTTAAAAATCAATCTTAATTCAAGAAATAAGAATCATACTGTTGTCTCAACATTTAAATGTTTAAGTTTCACATACTTCAAGGAAAATTAAAAATTTACTTCATTTAATAGAAACACTAAGAAAAGTAGTATCATTTGCATATTGTATCCCAAACCTTGTTCTTCTGGACATAAATCCATGCAAGAGAATAAAAAATGTAATTTCTTTACATTTACTGAGCTTCTCCCATGAGCCAAATGCTGTCAGGTACAGGGATGGACAGTCCCTGACCACAGGGCTGATAGCTTAGGGGGTCAACTGATACATAAATAAAAAATTATGGCCAGGCTCGGTGGCTCATGCCTGTAATCCTGGCACTTTGGGAGGCTGAGGCGGGTGGATCACAAGGTCAAGGGATCGAGACCATCCTGGCCACCATTAGTCTCTACTAAAAATATAAAAATTAGCTGGGCGTGGTGGTGCGTGCCTGTAGTCCAGATACTCTGGAGGCTGAGGCAGGAGAATTGCTTGAACCAGGGAGGTGGAGGTTGCAGTGAGCCAAGATCGCGTCACCGCACTGCAGCCTGGGCAACAGAGCAAGACTCCGTCTCAAAAAAAAAAAAAAAAAAAAATTAGAGTCAGCCCAGCATTCTAGCAGTAGCAACTGTTTGAGAACAAATGGGCCTCTACAGACCTGCGAGCCCACTGAAAACAGCACATCCTCCAATCCTCCACTGTGACTGGAAGATGGAGAGAAGCCCTCAGGTGTAAAATCTTAAGCCAGAGAAGACCTGTGGCTGCAGGGCTGACAAGTAGTAGGAGTGTGTTGAAGAGCAAACAGTCAACATCAAACCAAGAAACTTTCTTGTAGAACAGTTCCTTTCCAATTAATTAGTAGGGCTCACTTTATATCAAGAAACGACTCCAGTTTGAAACTCCCACAGTTTCAAGTTAAGAACCCGAGGCCATATGTTTTTACTTTGTGTTGTGTTTTCTACTGGTCTTTTAACTGTTTAACTAGAGACTTTTAGCCTGCTTAGGCTCTATTAGCACTTTGAAAATAATTTGTTCTTTTTCAGTCATTTACACTAAACACAAAAAATATTGGCTAGGAGAGCTAAAACAGATTTGTTTTCACACCAGGGAATATATCAAATTATGTTATACAAATCATGTCTGTAATTATTCTACAAGATTCCTTTAAGTAGGGCATACCTTTATGTTTTTAATAATCCCTATTCTCAAATATAAAAGTTTAATTATACCCCATTTATCTCCAGGTAGAATTTTCCATAAGCTCATTACTCAGACCACATTCATAAGAAGAATAAACAGGAAGACAGATCAGCTGAAAGTATAACTGCTATCACAAACCCCTGTAATGTATTCTATAAGAAACAAGCCACACAGTTGTGCATAAAATATGGCCACAGATTTGAAGTGAGAACCCACCACCAGCAGATATACTTGGCAGATGACCAGATAGGTAAAAGGTGTAAACTACAGAAATCAGACAGAAGGATTCTGAAAGGACATTAGTACAGGCTCAATTTACTTAAGGACAAACAGTCCCCCATAGGCCAGTAAGACTTCCATTATCTTGCTTCACTGTAAAAAGTCACTGGTGTTCATATTCATGATCTTAAAGTCACAGGTTATTAACCACGGGTGTAGGGAGCATCAACAGCAGAGCTTCCTAAATGGGCTTCTGCTAGCTAATGTACACCTCTGCCTAATGGTGCACAGTATTAGACACTGCACAGCAGTGTTTCTTAAACACTTTCTCACATGACCTACATTTAAAGATGTATCCTATAACTCAACCCAGTTATAGAAGTTGTGATGGCCAGTCTCCATGATGGCCCTGGACAATCCCCACCTCCTGACCTTCACACTCTTGTAAAGTCCCTCTCACACGGTACCAGGATCGCTAGATGTGACTAACAGAAGAGAAGAGAATCAGAGTTGATTCCTTTTGATCTGATACTCTTACTTTTGATCTAATACTGCATCTTCTGTCTCGGGGGCACTCTCTTGTTCTCTGTCTTAGGTCATGTGTTCTGGTAGAAACCAGCAAAGATGTCATGAGTAGCCCTAAGGCAAGGCCTATGTGGTGAGATGCTGAGGCCTCCTGCCAACAGCCACAAGCATAGGCCTGGAAGAGGATCAGCCCAGCAAGGCCTTCAGATGACTGCGGCCCTGGCTGACAGCTTGTCTTCCACCAGAATCAAACCACCCAGCTAAGCAGCTCACAGATACCTCAACCCTCTAAATAACAAATGCTTATTGTTTTAAACTACTAAGTGTGGGGGTAATTTGATAACTAACGCAAGTATATAACTAAAAAGATTTAAAAACTTTACTCTCTCTAACCCATGAATACTGATATTTTCTACTCCATTTTATTTTCTTTCTTTTTTTTTTTTTTTTTTTTTTTTTTGAGACAGAGTTTGACTCTGTTGCCCAGGCTGGAATGCAGTGTTGTGATCTTGGTTCACTGCAACCTCTGCCTCTTAGGTTCAAGTGATTCTCCTCCTGCCTCAGACTCCCAAGTAGCTGGGATTACAGGCATGCACCACCATACCCATCTGGCTTTTGTATTTTTAGCAGAGACGGGGTTTCACCATGTTGGCCAGACTGGTCTTGAACTCCTGACCTCAGGTGATCTGCCCGCCTCGGCCACCCAAAGCACTGGGATTACAGGCATGAGCCACCATGCTTGGTCTTATTCCATTTTCAAATGTTGCCTGAAACCCACTAAAATGATTATGACCTACAATAGGTCATAATCTGAATGGTCCAATAGGCATTAGTTATAACAAATATCTGGAATTCCTTATATACATACACATACATTTATACATACATAGAGAAGGAGGGAGGACAGGATCTTTATTGCTAACAAACCATATCCATATCTATTACTTCAATTGATTCTTGCAATAACTGAGAGTAAAGAAAGGATTAAAATCTCTACTTTCCCGATGAGTCAAAAATGTTGCTTGAAAAAGGCTATTTAACATGCCTAAAGTTAAAGAACTAAGACCAACAGAACTGAGCCCAGCCCTCAGGCCTTCTGATTCCTGGTGCCCTTTCCACTAAGCCACCTTTGCTGTATTTCCCCAGAAGTCATCTATTATATAAATT
Organism: Pongo pygmaeus; assembly: GCF_028885625.2. Taxonomy (NCBI): domain Eukaryota; kingdom Metazoa; phylum Chordata; class Mammalia; order Primates; family Hominidae; genus Pongo; species Pongo pygmaeus. The sequence goes on from NC_072373.2 coordinate 38,939,985, forward strand.
TTGTAATATATTATAATTTATATAAAATCTTTATGGAAAATATATATTGAGCATGTATTATATATTATAGATGTATAAAATATTCTATTTTATACATAAAGTTTGTAATCTATTACATAGATATCCTCGTTGATTTTCACTGAGTCCCCAGGACCCCATGTTCTTTTGGTTTTCCTGGTAACTCACTGGCTGCTCCTTCTCAGGTGCCTTTGCTGATTCCAGCCTCTCACTGTTGGAGAGCCAGGGCTCATTGGTCCTTGGTCCTCTTCTCTCCTCTCTGTACTCTTGCCCTTGGCAGTCGTACCACCCAGTCTCTGGGTTTTAAGTGCTACCTATGCTAAAGACTCCCAAATTGGGAGTTCCAGCTCAGGGCTCTTTCCTGCAGTCCAGAGCCATACATCTCCCCACTTTTTTTTTTTTTTTTTTTTTTTTGAGACGGAGTCTTGCTCTGTCGCCCAGGCTGGAGTGCAGTGGCACAATCTCGGCTCACTGCAACCTCTGCCTCCCGGGTTCAGGCCATTCTTCTGCCTCAGCCTCCCGAGTAGCTGGGACTACAGGCGCCCGCCACCACGCCCAGCTAATTTTTTGTATTTTTAGTAGAGACGGGGTTTCACTGTGTTAGCCAGGATGGTCTCTCCCTACTTTTTAAATAACTCTACTCGGATGTCAAAAAGCAATTTCACACCAGGCACAGTGGCTCATGCCTGTAATCCCAGCATTTTGGGAGGCCAAGGCAGGCAGATCACTTAAGGTCAGGACTTCGAGACCAGCCTGGCCAACATGGTGAAACCCTGTCTCTACCAAAACTAAAAAAATTAGCCAGGCATGGTGGTGTACACCCATAATCCCAGCTACTGGGAAGGCTGAGGCAGAAGAATCACTTGAACCTGGGAGGCAGAAGTTTCAGTGAGCCGAGATTGCACCATTGCACTCCAGCCTGGGAAAAAAGAGCAAAACTCTGTCTCAAAAAAAAAAAATATATACATATTTCAAACTGAACTCCTGATCCCCCCGCTTGCATCTCCCCCTCTGGTAGCCTGCCCTATCTCAGTTGATGGCAACTCCATCCTACCAGCAGTTGAGGCTAAAAACCCTGCAGTCATATTTGACTCTGTAACCCTGACATCCAATCCCATCAGCAGAGCCTATTAGCTCTACTTTGAGATATATCCAGAATCTGATGACTTCTTACCACTTCCACTTCAATAGCCTCCTAAAAGGTTCCCCTTGCTCCCAAAAAGCCATTCTCAACAGAGCAGCCAGAATGATCCTTTAAAGACCCAAGACACATCACTCCTCTACTTAATGCTACAATTGTTCCCCACTTCACTCAGAGGAGCAGCCCAAGTCTTTACTATGGACTACAAAGCACTGCACATGTAGGACAGAGGCAAGGTGATGTTGCAGAAGCAGATTGAGATTTCGCCTTTAAGCCAAGAGGGAGCTCAATGAATCAACAGTATTCTAACCCACCTCCCTGCAACCAAATTCTAATATTTATCTGCTTCAAAGGAGAACAAAAGAATTGAGCGTGTCTTGTGTTCATCAGACCACACCTGGAAAGTCACCCTCAACTTCAAGTGCCTACTTAAAGATAGATTGACAAAGAAAGACATGTCTGACGATAGCAACCAGGCTGAGGCGGGGATGTGAAAGAATACCATCTGAGGGGATGATTCAAGGAACCGCTAAGTTTAATATGGGTAAGTAATGAACCAGAAAACAGGGTTTTCAGGTAGATTTCAGCTCAATTATGACTGTAACCAGATGGGCCGCCTTGAGAAGTTTCCTGTCACTAGATCATTTTGGCAACCTCAGAACCCAGTCTCAAGGTTTTAAGTGCTACCTATATGCTCAAGACTCCCAAATTTGTATTTCTAGCTTTGACCTCTCTCTCATACTTCAGACCTGGGATGATTAATTTTGTGTGTCAGCTAGTCTAGGCTATGGTACCAGTTGTTTGGTCAAACACCAGTATAAATGTTGCAGGTAAAGTATTTTCAAAATATGATGAACATTTAAATCACTAGACCTAGAATAAAGCAGATTACCCTCCATAATGTGGGTGGGCCTTATTCATCAGTTGAAGGCCTTAAGAGAAAAGACCAAGGACCCCAAGGACGAAGAAATTCTGTCTGCAGACGACCACCTTTGACTCAAAAGTAGAACATCAACTCTTCCCTGGCTCTTTAGTCTGCCAGCCTGCCCTGCAGAGTTTGAGTTTGCCAATTATTTAAAATGAATAAATATATATAAATATGTATGTATGTATATATACATGCACAAACATACATGTGAGTGCAACCTATTGATTCTGTTTCTCTGGAGAATCTTGACTACCATAAGACCCATAGATCTCCCTGCTTTTTTTACTGTCTCTGCTTGGATGACTAAAAGTTGCAAACTTAGCGCTGTGTAGGGTGTTATAAAGGAAACCAAATATTCAGATGGTTGGCTGAACTAGAATCAAGGTACTTGATCCTTTCAACTGCTGATATTTTGTAAACTTTGAAGGCATTTGTAGAAAAATCAGGGTGCACAGGCTGAAAAGGGAAAAGGGAACTATTTAAGAATTGGAGCCCGGTAGCCCTCTAAGAAAAGAGATCCCAAAAGGCTGATAAGACATTTGGCATCTGAACCCATCCACTGACAGGAAAAAAACAAAAACTAATGCACAGAGTAGAATTCAGAGATCATTTAGTCCAGCTTTCTTTTGGTACAGAGTTTTGCTATAACCTAGCCAGTTGCTACTAAAATGAAATCCCTTTATTAAAATTATATTCCTTATTTTGAGCTGAGACTGGCCTGTATCTTTCATCCCAGTCTTGGTCATGGTTCTGCCATGTTAAACAATAAAGAGTAAGTAAATGTACACTCTAGCCATTTACATATCCAAAGACAGCTCTTTAAACCCTCTCCTACCCATGCCTTTTTTCACAGAGCATGGGTATTTCTCAAATATTTGACCTATTTCTTAATCAAATAGGTTTCCAAACCCCTAACCATTACAACCACATTAGACACATTCTAATTTGGTAGTATCTCTCAAAGTGCCTTCATTCATCCATGCCTCCCCCCATCTAACCATCCACTCATGCATGTGGCATTTATGAGCACACAATATACAGGTAGGAGACATATAGAAATGATCATGATATAATCCCTCTTTCATGGAGCTTGAGGAGTGAGGGAATGTTTACTGGGAGAAGAACTACAAGTAAACAGACCATTATTGTGCTGTGTCATAAATGGTAGGAGAGAAGGATGAACTGGAGCTAAGGAGCCTCTAAGATAGAGTGATATCTGGTACGCTGTTCAGAGTAAAAGAGTCTTGACCTAAGCTGAACTTTGAAGGTTAAGGAAGAGTTAGTGGGAGGATGTAGAAGACGGATGTAGAGGACGCAGGTGGGTACGTGTGTGTGATGACATTCTAGGCAGAGAAAGTAGCTTATAGGAACTAAATACAGGGCCAGGTGCAGTGGCTCACACCTGTAATCCAGCATTTTGGGAGGCTGAGGCAGGCAGATCGCCTGAGGTCAGGAGTTCAAGACCAGTCTGGCCAACATGGTAAAATCCTGTCTCTACTAAAAATACAAAAATTAGCCAAGTGTGGTGGTGTGCATCTGTAGTCTCAGCTACTTGGGAGGCTGGAGGCAGGAGAATTGCTTGAACCCAGGAGGTGGAGGTTGCAGTGAGCTGAGATCGGGCCACTGCACTCCACCCTGGATGACAAAGTGAGACTCCATCTCAAAAAAACAAACAAAAAAACTAAAAAACTAAATACAGACAGAAAGAAATATGGTCCATTAGGTGAATGCCGGTAGGGAAGAGCTCTGCAAGTAGCTGGATATGACCGAAGGAATAGGGGCAGAAGCAAACTGGGAGCAGAATATAAGTAACCACAATAAAAGTGAATCTTTATTAGGTGTTTAGTATGTGTTAGAACTCATTTAGTCCTCTCAACAACACTGTCAAGGTTGTAATGTTATCCCAGTTTTACAGATGAAGAAGCTGAAAACCAAAGAAATAAATAACTTGCCCAAGGGTTCTCCGCTGGTAAGTAGATGAACAAGGTCCTAACCCAGGAAGTACAGTTTCACAGCTCAAAGCTGTAACCACTGCCTTCCCACCAGCTCTCTGAACTTGCTCCTCATAGGAGTTTGCAGTTTATCCTAAGGCACTAGGGAGCCACCGGTGTTAGGCAGAGCAATAACTGGATAGAGACTTATTTATCTTCTAGAAAAATTTCACTCTGGCATTTGTGACAGCACAGAGGGAGAGGGCTCAAGAGTGAGGTGGGAGGCCAGTTCCGAGAGATGGTGATGGGCCTGCAAAGGTCAGCTTGAGAGGCCTGAATCAGGCTTGAACCACACCGACTACGGTCTCAGAGGACTTAGCAGCACATAAATCACTGCCCCTCCACCATTTCTTCCCACTTTCAATCCAGCAGACAGACACACACACATACTCTCTCTCTCTCTCTGTGTGTGTGTGTGTCTCACAAAAATGGTGTCTTCAGACAGTTTATGTGAGATGGCTGCATAATGGAGACTCTTAAACACATATTGGCTGTTTCAACTTTTTCCATATGGATTTTTTTTCCTATGCTCCTTACAATGTGTTATTTTTGTCTTCTGGTGTAAAAGAATGTTTTTGCAATTTCATAGTTGAAACATTTTTCTACATCAAAAGTAAAAATCTCTACTTTGGAATGTTTTTCTTAGCAGAAAACTTTCACTTGAGTGAAAGTCTCTTTTCCTATTAGTGAGTTTACATTTGACAAAAAGTAAGACATGACACCCAGGTTAAATGCCACAGGCTTCAATTTCAAGTTGCGGTGTGATGCCACCATCAGGTCAGCAGGTATGTCTTTCGTTCCCTTTGTGAAAACATTAGTTTTGATTAATAATCTCAATAATCTCATTTGCCTGAGGACACATGGGGATTTCAAACCTGGGAAGTTTGCTAAGGTGTTTGATTTGGCCAGAATATCAATATCACCTCTTGGGTGAACATGAAAATGTTTAGGTTTGATTTTTGAGCTTCAGCTTTCCTGTCCCTCTCTCCTAGAGAATTCTCCCAGGAACCAAGTCTAAGTAAGGGCATTTCAACTTCAAATGGGGAGAACCAAGGAAATCAGTAGAGACATCACTCCATTCATATCCATGTGTGGTCGTTATTTCTGGTAGAGAAGATATGCTGGTGGCAGAAATGTATGAGATGCTCAGAGATACCTTTCCTCTCTTTAGAATGTGTTAAAGGCCAGAGTTATTCCCTGATTTAACAAGCCTCTTTCTCTCCCCTCTTCTACACCATTACTTGGTCCCACCTCCATGACTTGAAGGCCTTGGCAGCCTATGAACCTGGAGTCCAGACCACTTCATCAGATATCAGGGAGCAAAGCTCAGATGCCAAACTTGGGCTAATCCAGAGGCCATGGTACTGGTTAACAGATCTAAAAACAATTAAGGAATTTTACAGTTACTTTTTTTTTTTTTTTTTTTTTACTCAAACAGGCTCACTAAATTCTTTTCTTCCTTCTGTATCTCAGCAGTTAATAGCTGCTCTATGTTAAGATGTAAAAGAGTCATTGAGGACTATGCCTCCTACAGACAAGCCCACTCAACTGATGTGAAATAATCATAAATGATATTATGGCCTTCACAAAGGACTGGGACTGTGGGTCGTGGGGGATGCATACCTGGAAGTGATATAGGGTGAGCATCTGCAGATTCTCCTGAGCTCCTCTTTCACTAAAGGCATGTATCCAAAGATATGTGCTCTGCTTAAGAAGGTCAGGGGCAGTTTTCCCGGATTCACAGATGGTCAGCATGTAGGAAGCCTAACCTACAACCTCAGCTTTTCAAGCTCCAAATAAGAAATGCAAACATAGAAGTTGATGGTTACCAGGACAACACCAAATGCCAGTTGCTATAGAATATAAAGAGAACATGACCAAAAGAGGCCCTGGTCAAGGGGAACTGACAAGCTACTTGGAGGAGGCTGCAAAAATAATAACAACGTGGGGACAATTATGAGCACAAGTCAAGGTGCACAAAGTAAGATCCTTGGATTAGCCTGCTTCTCTCTCGTGAAGGCTTTAATTGGTGTTTATTCAGCATTTATGTATTAAATTATGTAAGGCAATTATGGCATTAAGCTGACAGCCTCAGAATGACTTTTCTGTCACTCCTCCTAAAGAATCCCAGCTTAGCCCTGTCTCCAGTTACTTTCTTCAACTCTCTTCCCTCCAGTTTAATCTCCCCACTCCCTGATCCCTACTCCTAGCTCTTTAGGGACAGCAGAGAACTATTTACTAACAATACATTTTAAATAAATAACTTGCACTGCATTTAAATAAAGTTGTACCCTAAATGAATGATATCAAAATAACGACTTTGTATCAATGAGCTGGAATCTTGAATGAACACATATAGGTAGAAAGAACATTACTTAAGACTTTTCAATTAATAGAATTTGTCATGAACCATTCAGCAAAGCATTGCTTCTGTTGTCCACTTTTTAGTATGGAAAGTTCTTTTTTCACTTAAGCCAAACCTGAGAATGAGTTCCCTCCAGGTCCCCATTTTGGCTTCTTTGCTATGTCTGTGAATGTTTTACCTCATTTTTCTTTTTGTGAGACAAAGTCTCACTCTGTTGTCCAGGCTGGCGTGCAGTGCCACAGTTGGCTCACTGCAACCTCTGCCTCAGGGGCTCAAATGATCCTCCCACCTCAGCCTTCTGAGTAGCTAGGACTACAGGTGTGTACCACCAAGCTCTACTCATTTTTAAATTTTCTGTAGAGACAAGGTCTTACTATATTGCCCAGGCTGGTCTCAAACTTCTGGGCTCAAGCGATCCTTCCACCTCGGCCTCCCAAAGTGCTAGGATTATAGGCATTAGCCACCATGCCTGGCCATGTTTTACCTCTTATTTCATTCATTCATTCATCGAATGAATAATCATTGAACAGCTACTAGGGGCTAGGCATTGTTTGGGTTGTTTGTGTACATCAGTGAATAAAACGGGAAAACATCTTCATTCTCATGGAACTTCTGTTCAACAGGGAAAGGCAGACAATCAACAATTCACCCCCATTATGTGTATAATAAATAACTAGAGCATATCACGTCTTAGGGGATGGTCAAGTGCTAGAGCAAAAAGTAGAAAGAAAAAGTGGAGAGTGAGGGGGTGAGTGGGGATGTCAGGTGAAGTTTTAAACAGAATGGTCCAGGTAAGCCTCACTTTGAAGGTGATATGTGAGTCAAGACTTGAAGGAGATGAGGGAATCTGTGATGCAGATATGCAGGAGAAAGAAGAGCCAGGTGACCTTTATAGGTTTTCCTTCTGTGTTATAAATTGCTGTGCTGTGCATCAAATTCTCCAGTGTAGAGGGAAAAAAAAAATTGCTTCCTTCCACCCTTCCAGATCTTTGGTCTACAAATTGACATAAGACAGATTAACAGAGGAAAAATAATTTTAATTATGTACAGATGCATGGGAATCCCTTGAGGAAGCAGCCAGATGATTGAAACTAATGTATCATCTGAGCTACAGAGAAGAATAGGGGTTTGGGGCTTCTGAGGGGTGGTGAAGGCAAATTATGGGAAGGTGAGAAGAGGAAATGGATGGTGAATAAAGGTTGCCTTGGTATGCAGATTAAAGTCCCTTAGGTGATAAAAGCTGTCTCTTGGTAGCTTTCTTCCTGCTACAGATGCCTTTACTAATGAACATTAAGGAGCATTTCCTTCATAAATGTAAATTTCCTTTATAAAAGGGAAAATTTATACTTTATTTTAGGCAGCTGAGGGAAAGGTAAAAGAACATTTCCTATGTTGGCTGGTTCTCAGTTTCTTTTAAGCTCAAAATAATATGCCAAAGTGGCATATTTTGGAGCAACATCTTCTGAACCCCTTCACCAGCATCTCTGGATCATTCTTCCAAGCCATTTATTATCCATACCTCTCAGTGTCATACCAGAAACACATATTAAAACATGCATGTGCTTCCTGGCCATCAAACAAATTTGGAAGAGAATGAGACTCTGTAGCAACCATTGTGAACTTCCCTTCAGAATACTACTAACCATTGTCTTTCAACGGGATACCTCTGAAGACCTTTCTCTGTGAAGTCCACAGAGGAGCTCAAATAGGTATTGTGGGGCTCTGCAGGAGACCATGTTTATGCTTTTCCATAGCTTAAAAAAAAAAACCTCTTACTTTTCATTATTTTTGAGTATTGACTTATTCTGAGAATGGCCTCCGTTAAACCACATCCTCATGGCTCTGCAACCCCTTTGTCCTCACCTTTGCTCCTGAGCTCCTCACTCTGTCCACATATCTACTGCTCTGCTGTCTGAGCTAATCCTAAGCTCTTTGCACAGCCACACAGATGCGTGGCCTGGCAGCACTCATTCCTGCCTGTCCTCTCCTACTGCCTCCGCCTCTGCATCAAGATCTGGACATTTTAGGAGTGAAATCTGAAAAACCTCATCACAGGTATGAGGAACAGACAATGAAAACAATTTAAAATAATTATATGGCTCTGAGTTGAGAGTGACTGGGGACTTCATTATCCTTCCTTTGCACATTCTTCAGAGAGCAGAAGCAGCTCTCAAAGCTACAGTATAATCAGCAAATCAAGCTTTCCTTTAGGCTGGCAGCCTGTGCAGGATTTAATGACAGAGGGGAGAGGACACTTACCTGCCCATTGCCCAAGCCAATAAGAAGGTAATCAAGAGGCTTGATCTTAGATGACAGTGATTCCTGAGATGAATACTCTTGATTCTTGAGTTTTTAGAAGCCCCTGACTTTGTAAGTATACAAACTATAGAAAAGGTACAATTGGATATGAACTGTCAATACTGGGGGCAAGTCCCTTATTAATAAACCACCTTAGAAGTTAGCCTGATGTATAGGAAACACTGTGCTTCCCCCACACTGAAGGTCTGGGTGTGGGCTCTGTCCACTCAAAAGAATACATGCTTGATCAGTCCTACCTGTGGCTAGCAGGTAAGTACACAGAGCTGCAGATGGTCAGAATACTTGAAAAGGGGACCCAGCATCTAGACAAAAGCTCTAATTATTAATAATGTGAATAGCACTTTCAGCAGCTCAAGAACAATCCTTCAGAATGAATGAAGAAGAAATGAGAAGCTGATTGGAGTGGCTTCATTATGGGTAAGCATTCGCTTAATGTAGTCTTAGGAGGAATTCAAAAATATGCCCTTTACTAGGCTGTCACAGAAATTCATTTCCTTTTTGTGAGAATACTTTGTTTTTATGTCCTTATATTATAGCTAGCAAATATATTAATTAACATCCTGATTACACTTCTATCAAAAGGGATCATTTAGGGGAGCAGTAAGAAGTTATTAAAGAAGAAAACCCATGAAAAGTGCCTATTTTGCTAGACACAATAGCAGAACTTTAAGGTGATGAGTAAAGGCAAATATGTGAGAATACTAATTCAAGCACGTACAATTCCTGCCTCAATCTTCAAAATTAGAGAGTTTTGAAGTTGAAGACGATCTTAAAGATCCTAATCCTATTCCTTCTCTTAGCTTAAAGGAAATTGAGGCCCAATATTACAACCTATCAGATGCCCTTTGGAAACACAAGACAACACAGGGCATACAGTCTGAGACTGACATGGTTTAGCTGTGTCTCCACCCAAATCTCAGTACTCCCATAATTCCCACATATTGTGGGAGGGACCCGGTGGGAGAAAATTGAATCATGAGGGCAGTTTCCCCCATACTGTTCTTATGGTGGTGACTGAGTCTCACGAGATCTGACGGTTTGATAAGGGGAGGCTGTTTTGCTTGGTTCTCATTCTCTGTCTGCTGCCATCCATGTAAGACATGACTTGCTCCTCCTTACCTTCCACCATGATTGTGAGGCCTCCCCAGGCACGTGGAACTGTACGTCCTTAAACCTCTTTTTCTTTATAATTTACCCAGTCTCAGGTATGTCTTTATCAGCAGTGTGAAAACTGACTAATATAGAGACCTCATGATCCAAGCAGCCCCAGGACCTGCGGAGTTGCTGGTGGGAGAGGTCCGTGTGTCAGTTCTGGTGGGAGCACCCAAGGAAGAGATGAAATGGGTCCTGTTCTTAAACAACTGTGAAGAACAAGAAAGAAGGCTATAGCTCTGACCAGGGGTGACTAGTGAAGAAGTCTATGGCGGCTGACCCTAAGTCTACAGAGAGGAGGACTTGCCTCAGAGTGATCGGACTGTAGCACTGTGCGCTGCATATCCTAGAAGGAGGAGTTGGCATGTTAAAAAGTCAGGTATACAGATGTGTTCTTATTCTCACTCCCATCTAGGTCTGGAGTCCACTCCTGCATGGGTGAAAGGTAGGCCTGAGCTCTTTGTTCTTTCTCTTTCCTCATTCATATTCTCATGTACTCTCTTCTCTCTCTTGTTCTTCTGGTAGCCACTCAACACAAGGCAAGACACTGAGGTTCAAGTTTGGGCTCAGTGAGGAGCAAAGAGACCCCATGAACCTCTAGCCCATACCTCATCTTACTCTGCACATAGCCAGCAATGACCCCGAATTTATGTATGGATACTTTAGGGACCACACAGGAAAAAAAGGCACTTGGCAGGGCAGAGTTTATTAATATAAGGTATCCTTCTCAAATCCCATTTGGGCATGTCCAAAGACAGAGAAGCAGGTTGATGGGGCTCCCATTGGCTAAGACTGAGACAATGTGAGCACCAAAAAATAAATACATAACTAAGTAATGAATTGTAAACTACTGAAACACAGGAAGTGGTGCATCCATATAGAAAATAAATATAGAAACAAATTGGGGGAAGGAGCTCATGTTTTCAAAAGAATGCCTAGTGCCACTGGTAAGTGCCAAAGTCAGAAAATCATTCTGCAACCATCAGGGTAAAACTGGCTCAGGCAAAAATAACCCATAACACTAAGTCTAGGGGGACATTCTGACAAAGAGCAGAGTATTTGCATGGTCTTGAAGTGTCTTTCATATATTGCTTATTAGCTACAAGGCCAAAAAAAAAAAGTAGCTATGGTAACAGTGGATAAATCAGACAAAATTCATTCTTCAGGATGATGAAAATTAACATCTCTAATGGGCAGAGTTGGACATGGTATCCCTCTAGATGACATACCCTGACAAGGATATAACACTTCTTATGTAGTATTCCTGCCCAGAATGCATAATATCAATCTCATCATGAGGATACTTCAAAATTATGAATGTTCTATTAAATAAGGGAGAACTATACTCTTTAATGTCATAAAAGACAAAAAAAGGCTATGGACATTTTCCAGATTAAAGAAGATCCTAGAACTCCAACTACAAGTCAGTCAGGCATTTTTCCACTCTCTTTCTGTGAGAAATCAGGCTTGGGGTTAATAATAGGGTTTAGCACTCCTTACATGAATAATCTGCAGGTGGAAAATCAGTTTTTAAAATTTCACAGGCCTCTTACATAACCTAGCCCATGTTGAGGCTTGCAAAAATAAATAAAACCAGCATTGCTCTTGAAGTTGAGCCTGTCAATCAGTCACAATGCCATTTTGCCTCTGGGCCCTGCTTCTTAACTAGTATTTTTTTCCCTGAATTGTGAATTCACAGCATTTTGACCACAGCTTTTGCTCTGTGGCAAAAATCGATTTATCCTTATAGAAAGATTTATAGTATAGAAATGGATTTATACTTATATTATTCTACCTTGGTTGATGGGTCTTTAATCTCCTTTCCAACTGAACTTTCAAAAATGTAACCCATGAGGAGATAAACAGTCCATATAATAAAAATAACTTCCTTAACTGAGCTGAACACAACTGACTTTTAATCTGAGGCCCTAGTTCATTCACAAATTTAAAATACATCAAATAAATTATATCACTTCTTCCACTTTGCATTTTAGGCTTTATTTATTTAGATGATAGCTATTAGACACAAATAGAAACTAATCTATTTTCACATCACCCTCCCTTACCCCACAAATACACAGAACCTAAAGCTGGAAGGAACTGCTGGAACTAGATCAGACCTCTCCCCTGCCTTCCAATGACAAGATACCAGGGGCCCCACTTCAAAGATGCGGCAATCATAGCCAGGGGCTGACTTAAGGGTATGCATGCAGGCAATGACAGAGGCAAGGTTAGGATGCTTGCTGGGCTCAGAGAAGTGTTCTCTCTACTCTTCTAAACAAATGCAGAACATCATGAAATTACGCACTTTATGGTCTAGCTCTCTAGCTTGTCTTGCAAATCACTACTATGATTTGATGCATTCCATTTAATTTCCCACTATTTGAATAGTCCCAACACTCTCCCCATGGCAACAGAAATAAAAGTTTGTGAATTTTGTGCCAAAAGAATAGTAGAAAGAGTCACAGTGACAAAGGGCCACTGAAACAGAAGATAGTGCTATTATTATGCATTAGTTACATTTACTGGTGGTAAATCTACAAGAAGTGCATTCATGTCAGACAGTGTGGATAAAAAATAACTCTCCCCAAAGCCCCAATATCCCCAAGCACAAAAGAGGCTACGTTTATACAGCGTAGTATCTTTGGAAAATCATCTCTGGCTTTGAATCCAAGACGGAAGCTGAGATTTGCTTGAGTGCATGAGGAAATGAGAAGAGAGTGATGCAAAGCTACTGTCATGAACACATTATACCTTTTAAGCAGCGAGAAATTCATTTAATAAATTGATTGAAGCCTGGAATCTAATTAAATCTTAAAGAGGTATCAACCTGAAATGCTAATAAGCTCACACTCAAACTGTATACACGGAAGCTCTGCTGTGCATGCCTTTAATAATGCATTACCTAAAGTATATTCTGTATTCATTATAGCAGCACAGCAACATGACATGAATTATTTCCACTCTCTACTTCGGATACAAATATCTTCATGCAGGCAATCTATTTAGCCACATTCCCCTTCCCAGTGAAGGTGAATGGGATGTGGCTTTCAAGGGCTGGGATCATGGTTGTAAAAAAGAAAGCTGAAACTTAGCAAGGAAGCATACGTACCTTTTATCCAGACAAACAATGAAGGGAGTATTCTTCTATCTAATTACTGGCACCCTGTGTTTAAAATAATTTGAACGTGTAAGGCTAATAATGCAAAGTGCAAAATTGCATTAGAGAAACTAAAGCTTCAATTAGTTCAGTTTCAAGTGGCAGCACATTTTCAGATAGGCACCAGCAGTAGCAGGTACTGTAATCCCACAGTTTAACTCTCCTTGAGATGCTCCAAAAAGGTGGCTGAGTTCTAAGAACTGTGCTCTATTTGTGATCTGGGAGTGATCTGGGGACCGGGAGGTGCAGAAGAGTTCTTTTTAGTGGTGAGCAGATGATGACATCTAGGCTTGGCTATAGATTACTGCCGGCACTCTCTTAACTGGTTTACTGCTTCTGCCTCAACACAGTACAGTGCTGTAAAACTTCTTAGCTCAAAACCCTTCCACATCTCCCCATCTAACTCAGATACAAACCAAAGGATGCACTATCGTTTACAAAGTCCACTCCCCCACCCTCATCTCCTGCCACTCTCCTGGTCACTCCACATGCCATGACAGCCACACTGGCCTTCTTGCTATTCCTTGAGCACTTTGGGCACACCTCTGGCACTGGCTGCACCTTCTTCCTGGAACACTTCTCCAAATACCCACATGACTCCCATAATCTTCTCCAAGTCTTCATCAGATATCACCTTCTCAATGAGGCCTACGCTGATCATTCATTGACACTCAATCCTTATTATTCACAAATTGTGTATTTGCAAATTCACCTCACTAAAATTTATTTGTAACCTCAAAATCAATACTTGAGGCACTTTTGTGGCCATTCACAGACAAGTTCCGTGCAGCAAAATATGTACATCACCCAGTGAGGTCTGAAGTGCTGCTGGGGACCTCAGCTGGGTGAGATCTGACAAGACCCATGCCGCCTCCATGCTTTAGCTCTCATACTACGAGTATCCTTTCTGCCACCTATTTAGTGCCATGTTTTTCACATTTTTGGGTTTTTGGCGATTTCATTGCTAAAAGTGACCCCCAAGCACAGTAATGAAGTGCTGTCTAGCATTGCTAAGTACTGGAAGGCTGTGATGAGCCTTATGGAGAAAACACAAGTGTTAGAAAAGCTTTATTCAAGCACAAGTTATGGTGCTGTTGGCCATGAGTTCAATGTGAATGAATTGACTACATATGGTAAAGAAGGCATCTTTAAGCACAAACACTCAAAAAAACAAAGTTATGTATTATCAGTTGATGAGAAGGTTGTAACCAGAGGCTAGCAGGAACCTAACCCTGTATTTCCCCTAGAAGCAATGGCCCAGTGGTCACTAATTCAGTGTTTGTAAAGTGATATTGACTGTATACTGCAACCCTTCCCCCAGAACTCCAAGTCCCCCTCACCCTGCTCTATTTTTGCCATAGCATTTATCACGTCCTAACACACTATATCATTCACTTATTTATTAGGTTGGTTAATTATCTGTCTTACCAGCTAGAGAGTAAGCTATGTGAGCATATGTGCTTTTGCCTGTTTTGTTCACTACTATATCCCCAGCACAAAGCACAGTTGCTGGCACATAATAGGCACTCAACAAATATTTGTTCGATCAGTGAATGGATAGATGGATGGAGTCACAGCCTCCCCTGAAGCAGAGATCTGACAAGTGCCTTCCTAGAGGATAAGTCCCACATGAGTGTATCCAGGAAGATAAAGGAATAAGGTGGGGACTCTGTCCTGGAGGGGAGCTATCAGGGAGAGGTCAGCTGAGCCTAAAGGGAAGCAGAGGCTGGATGGGGAGCAAAGTTTACCTGCAGGCTCTGAAGCTGAACCCAGGTAGACAGCTGCCAGGTTTCTAGAGGCAGACTGTAGATGGAAAGTGCAAGACAGCAAGGGGTGCAGGATACAATGGGCTCCAAACAGAAATGGGGGATGCCAAGCACCATCATATTTGCATTAATCCTTAGTAACTAAAATCCCTGGTGTTGTGCCTCCTGGAATAAGCTCCATAGAGTTGCCCATGTAAGCAGCAGCTTCATTACATATCAATGGCTGCAGCTCCATGTCTTCCCTGGCAACTATTAATGCCTAATGTTCCATTACTGGAACGCGAAGCATGTGGGAGTTACTTATATCCTACTGCTCAATGTCATCACCGAGGTCTGATGGCAAATATTCAAAAAATTGCAACCTCAGGCATAAATGGGTTAATTGCTGGCTCAACTTTGACTCAGCTTGCAGTCTGTCCATGGGATTTCAATACAGAGGTGAGGTCTCTCTCAATCCTGATTCACCTCCAGCACACTTTGGACCTTGGTGTCAGTATCCTGGAGGGTAACTACACCTTGTTCTACTCCAAATGAACTTCCAATAGCTATGTAATTCATATTGTGTCAGTTTACTCAAAAGACACACGTACACACACACACCTTTAATGCCTGAATGTCCAGTAACAAACAGAACATGAACCTTAATTTATACAGAAAGATTAAATTCTCACCTTCACCCCAGCAGGTAGGCATCATTAGCCCATTAACAGGTAGAGAAACTAAGGCTTAGATAAGTTGAGTACCTTGACCAAGGTGACAGAACTAGTAAGGACAGGATGTGACCCCAAGTCTGCTGGACTCCAAAGCTCATGCTCTATTCTCTACGCTACATCATTATGTAACTCCCTTAAATGCTTTTTAAATGAATTAAAATATTGCTCTGCTTTTCCAACAACTTTATGTCAATAGTGACGTACAATTATTCAAACAAAACAATTTATTTCACTTATTTTCAGGGAATCAGTGTAATTTCATTTAGTTTTCAAGGTGTCCACTGACCACAATATTTACATTTGAAAGACATGACAGTTTAAAGCTAATCACTGGTAAACTGTTACAGAAACCAACATCAAGTAAACTAGGACATGCTATTGGGAGATGACATGGTGTTGTCTCAGGTCTGCCACTCTCCTCTCTGGGCAAATCATTTAACCTAAGCTTTTATTTTTCTCATCAATAAAATGGAGATGACAAAAACAAGGCCTTCTCTGACTAATCTATTGAACCAACAAATGAGACAATAGATGTGGAAATGTTTTTAATCATTCAGGGGCTATAGAGACTCAATGATGGTCATGCCTGTCTTGTGACACATTACTCGTCAGTATTAACTCCCTGAGGGCAGGGACTCCTCTATTCAGCTCTGTATCATATCCATTTGTCAATGGTTGGCACATAGTAGGTGCTCAATAAATACTCCTTGACCAAAGAGAATTTGGACTTTCAAGTACAATTCATTCTGAGAGGCTCTACAAGTCTCAATAGTCTGTAAGCGAAGTATTGATGAGAATAATCTAGACCATTTGAGAATCAAATATGAAGTTACAGAATAATTTGGGGAAAGGTCATACGATAGGGGACACTCTGTTCAGTGTGACGCTGATAAAACTTGCCTGGGAACAGTTGACAAATTGTTTGCTACTCCTGCTGCTGGCACCTCCACCAGCCACTCAGTGGTCAGAGTACACAGCCAACAGATCACACTTTAAGCCGACATGGGTCAGATGACATGACACAGATGCCACCACTCTGCAAACCCTCTCTCAGATGCTTGTCTCTCATTATGAAGGGAAGGGGTCCAGAAAAATGCTTCCCAGCACCAGAAAAACATTTCATGACACATTCCTCGGGGCCAACAGTTCCAAAGTATCCATCTAAGATTGGATAAACAGCACTTTTGAGGTGCATATATGACAAACTCACACAAGAACAGGCTGCATAGATTTCCTGAGGGCAGGTCCTGTCCCTACTTGTCATAAGGAAAATTCCTTTCTGCCTACATTATGCTGGAAAAGGGCCGAGGAGTCCCTTGTGGTCAAGGCTCCACTAGGAAGATGCTTTCACAGAGTGGGAGAGAATCACTCTCCACCTTGCCTAACATCCTTCCCTCTCCTCTGAAGCACAGGCAAGAGACCTAGAACCCTTAGGCTGCTAAAGATTTTCTCAGAGTCCAGAGATTCGGCCCCTCACCCTCCTATTTCACCATCCCAAGAGCCAAGGACCACAGCCAAATTCCACATATAACTCTAATTGAAGGCTTTACTCAAACCAGGAAAGGGGCTGGTCCAGTTTCTTGGTTCTGCTGATAGGACTCTCACAACCAACAACCTTGAGGAAGGGAGGCACCTAGGCCACATTTTAGTTGATCATGATTGAGCCAAAGGCAAACATTGGCAGATGATCCTGCTAAAAACTTTTGGAAAATTAAATGTGCTATCAATAGAAAATGAAACACACAAAAAACATAACATATAAAACCAGTCCCTTGAATTTCCATCTGGATCAATCCTATTGGAGTGAGTGACCACACAACTCAGGAGGAAATACATCTGTCTCAAATATACCACATCCCACTCTGTAGTAGGAACTCACTTGAGAAATCCTGCGGAACCTAATATCTTAGCTGTCAGTTTTTTCATTAAAACCAGACTGCAAGAAGGGTACCTAATCCCAACTGCGACATAAATATAAGTAATCTTGGAAATATATTGCTATGACAATTACTGCTACCAATTAAGTCAGCCGCCAACTAGACAAGTATTATTTGCAGATTTACATTATGATGACAATGTGTCATAAGATCTGAGCTACTGCCCCCATTACCAAGCCTCTGCAAGTCCATTTCCCTTAGTCTCCTAATGACAACCCTGTTCCCCACTCCCAGCTGAAGAACCTCGATTAAAATAATGCAGGAAGCATTGCCTGACTGCCTCCCAATCACTCACTAATCACAACCCAGGCGCCACCTGTAGGATACCCATGATGTATATTTTAATTAACTTCTTAGCAAATCCTCTGTAGCCTGCAGCTAGCAAATTTCCCAGAAATGGAATGCCTACTTGAACTTGTCATCTCTGTTTCAACAGTAAGGCCATGCACCTGATGATGCTTTCCAGAAGTCTGGTGGGTCAGCTCTCCTATGTAAATAGTCTCACAGGAAACTAGATCCCTCCCTGCAATGGAGATCAGGTGGGCAATCCTCCAAAATCCACAGAAGGATGCCTACAGGACTCGGCCAGAAACCAGGAACTGGGCATTTCTTCCTGAATGGCAGAGTCCCTTCCCTGTGGGCTTCTTACACACAAAAAGCAACTCTAGGGAAACAGTGGGAAGAGGGCAGAGAAGGAGAGAAGTCATATATAGGAAAACGAATTGGAGGCCAAATGCATCCTGCGACAACAAATGGGGCAACTCATTTTTCCCAAGTTTTTGTGGCTGTAGATCAGTTGCCTTTATATGGTTTGAGCACCTGTAAGTTGAGCTTCCCTGATTCCTTACCTCCTCCAAAGAGCTGCCCTCCAGCACCCTCCCTGTCTTAGAGCTGGTCAACAAGTTTGTTGTTACCTGTCTCTTCAGTCCTTTTGTGGTCCCATCCCCTGGTAAAGTCAGTAAAAACTCCCATTTAGGTTCTTCAGGGTCCTGGTCCCTGTGATCCATGTGAATGTAAGATATTGAATATTCAAACATATTTACAGTTACTCATGGCCATCATCCAGGCAGTCTATGGAGCCGTGGCATGTTAGGGAGGAAAAGTCCTGAGAAGTCATCTGGCCCAGTGACTCTCAAATGTTAATATGCATACACTGTTCATAGGAAATCTTGCTGAAAAGCAGATTCTGATTCCATGGGTTTTAGTTGGCAGCCAAGATCCTGACTTTCTAACAAGCTCCCAGGAGAAACTGATGTGGCTGTTTCTCAGATCCTACTTAGGACACCAAGAATCTAATTCAAGGCTCTTGCTAAATACCAAAACACTGGCTGTGTTAAGGCAAAATATCAAATACAAAACAGTAAGGTATAGCAGTCCCTGGCCTCCGGAAGTTCAGTGGTATTTTGCCTGATATAAGAAGGGTCCAGAGAGTGTGCCCTGTGGTACTAAAAAGCCAGCACCCAAGTCATGGAGGTTTGTAAGAGAGCTGCACCGGCTGGACTGCAGAATGAAGACTTGTTCTGCACTACTGCCAGTAAGGTGAGTGAGAGGAATTTGGAATAGAAGATTGGAGCCAGGCTTATACACCATGCTAAAGAATAAAGCATTGTTTGCAAGCATGACAACCAGAGAATTTGTCTTAACTTTTACCCTGCAGGTAATTACAGTTTATGGTTCTTAGCAGAAGACAAAATATTCATCTTGTTCATTAGGTAAGCAGTTGGACAGTATCAGAGAATTTGTTAGTATACCAAGAGAAAGTCTTTGAATGTCTGTACAGACAGGTGGATTAGAATAAAGATGACAGTAGGTCTGCACAGCAACACAAAACAAATGTTGTCTGTAGCTGTAATCGTCTGCAATCTCAGGACTCACAAAATGGATAAGAAAACTTCTGCCTTTCTTCTTGGTATAACAGGAAGAAGAAACCTATTCACCCACGGTGCTACAGAAAATGCAAATTTTCACATGCTCCTCTATGAGCAAACACACTTATGGTTCAAAACCTTATTAAGAGGATTAGGATTTAAATGCAGTTAGCACATACTAGCTCTGTGATCTGGGACATATCAGTGTCTCTGATTCTCATTGATGATAATATCTAAATCCTTACTTAACAATATAATTACACAAGAATAAATAAGTTAATTCTAACAGGGTTTTTTTTTTTTTTAACAAAACAATGAATTTTGTTCTCAGCAATCCCTCATTCCTAGTGGTTGTCTGGCTGCTCACAAATTCAGAATCAAATCGAATGAGTCAAAACTTATTTTCCTCCGTATTACAAAAAGAATACGCCATTCGCCCTACAAGGGCTGGGCCACAAGGCTTCCTTTCCTAAAGAAGAATATGTCATCAAGAGAGAATAGGAAGAGGAAACAAAAAACCAATCCCTTGTAACACAGTGAACCATGGGAAGAAAAAGAGAAAGAAGAGGATGAAATTATTCAGTCCCATGTTCTAGCTTCCCCTGCCCTCAGGTCACCCCATGGCATCCTGAAAGGGAAGTCTGTCATGTAGGTGGAGGTAAAAACCCAATCAGAGAGGCTCTGGCTTTACTTCCTGGTTAGGACTCTGATAGACCACTCTTGCAAGATGCATCCCACAAAAACACAGGGTGATCATATCACAATAAATGTAGTTAGGCAGAGTGAAGGAGGGGGCTTGGCTGGCACTGCTAAGTCTTCCTCAGCAACCCCTGTGCAAGAAGAGATCCAGAAGTTCCTGCATTAAAGGTAGAGGGATGAAGGCCAGAAAACCAGGATAAGCTACACCATGATGGATGGCAAGGTAAGCCTACCACAAAGTACACAGCCTTGCCAGGGCCTGGCCAGGACTCAAAAGGGTCTGCCTAGTTAATAAGAACTGGGGTGAGCTCAGCACAGTGGCTCACACCTGTAATCCCAACACTTTGGGAGGCTAAGGCAGGTGGATCGCTTGAACTCAGGAGTTTGAGACCAGTGTGGGCAACATAGCGAGACCTCATCTCTACTAAAATTAAAAAAAAAAAAAAAATAGCTAGGTGTGGTGGCCCACACCTGTAGTCCCAACTACTTAGGGGGCTGAGGCAGGAAGATCACTTGAGCCTGGGAAGTTGAGGCTGCAGTAATCCCTGATTGAGCCACTGCACTCCAACCTTAGTGACAGAGCAAGACCCTGTCTCAAAAACAAACAGACAAACAAAAAACACCTGGGGTGAGGCCAAGTTAAGAAGAAAAGTCTGGACTCCAACCGGGCCAAGTTCACCACCTTTCTCTCTTCATCAGACTCACTCTTATCCACTAGACTCAATAAAGAAACACAAACTCCTTCTTGGATTCTAATGCTGAGTCTTTCAATACACACAAAAATGCAAACATTTACATTTTAAAGAAACACAAAACCTGGAATTCATGCTGCTGGAGGATGGGCCCAGAAAGTCTCAGCTCAACATAGGAAATACAGACTATGGCAAAAGACGGCATTTTATGATCACCATAAATGCACTTAGGCTGGTAGGTTAACCACTGGAAATAAAAAATTAAGTTAAACCTATATTTCAAAAATTCAATTTGCCAAGCATGATGGTGCACATCTATAGTCCCAGCTACTCAGGAGGCTGAGGCGGGAAGACCACCTGAGCCCAGAAGGTGGCGGTTGCAGTGAGCCGTGATGGCACCGCTGCACTCTAGCCTGGGCAACAGAGCGAGAGCCTGTCTCAAAAAATAAATTATTATTATTTATCTCTTCCTCAAAGGAGTGTGAATAGTGAAGGATCATGCATTCTTTCACTTAGAAAATATCGGTTTTTTAAGTGCCTACTATGTGCCAGCCCCCATGTTAGGAGGCAGGGATTCTATGGGGGGTAGTCTTTCCAAAAGCTAAAGAAAAACTGATTCAGTTGCTTGTGGATCCCCAAATTAGGAATTTCTGCCCTATGTAAAAATAAATTTTAGATGGAGTGTAGAAGGACATTCTCAGCTGATGACTAAAGGCAGAAATTATACAGGAAAAGAATGAGACTTAATTGCATATAAATGTGAAATTGACATATACAAATATTCTGTAAATATTTAAGAGAAACAGAAGGTTGCACTCAGTCCTCAGAACTGACGTGGGGCAAAAAGCAACACGACTTTGCTGAAGGGATGTCTGAATTAGAAATAAGGTAGAGCTAGGAGACCCAGAAGCTTGAAGACCAGCAGATGTAGGACAGACAATTCTCCTTTTTCATTGGCAAGGAGGACCTGAACCAGCATGAAGTGAGATAAAGGAAGAGAAGAAGAGGACAGTCATCAAGGTGGCTGTGGGAAAGGAGATGCAGGAGGAGACACTGGCAGGAGAAATTAAGTCACATTAAGTCTTTGTGGGCACCAGGTAAAGCCTCCACTTCCTTCCTCCATCAGGGCAGCTGTTTCTGGATTGCTCTCTGTAACACAAGGATGTAAGGTAAGAACAGAAGCCCCCAGCAGCCCCACACCATTCACCCAGTCAGTGACTCAGGTTAAACTGGTGACTCCCTTTCTCCCCATCCCTTTCCCCTCGGTGTTGTAAACCGAAAACAAAACTCTGAGCCCCCCAACCAACTGAATGGACCCCTCCTCTTGGCTAAGCGGATTCAAAAATAGACATGAAAAACTAGTTCAGACCATGATGGGAGAAGGGGTTGAACATGCCTCATTATACTCTCTTCCCTTCGAAATTCAGGCACAACTGACCAGCATTAACATTAAAACAGAGATCTTAAGACAAAACAGACTCTTTGTGGCAATAAGATACCAAATTCCAACCTGACTCTAGTATAGCATTACATGACAGATAGCAGGCCCTGAAAGAAATTAAAGTATTTTACCCTAAAATATATCTCTTTGACATATTTTGAAATGACTCTGCAAAGCTGTCTCTTGTGGGGGAAATTTACATTCTGTAGAGAATCCCCTTCCCTTTCCAGGTCCTTTTCTGATCTTGAAGAGATTGGCTGAGAATTGAGCACCTTTTAAAGGTCTGAAGAGGAAATACTTGCCATCTATTGCCTCTAAGAGCTGCCACTTCATCTACATAATAAGAATCTTGGTCTCTACCAACCCCTTCTCTTAACCCAGACATTCCTTTCTATCAATTCTAGGTCTTTAGATAATAACTCTTTTCCCAATTGTTAATCAGAAAATCTTGAAATCCACCTGTGACCTGTAAGCCCCCCCTTCAAGTTGTCCTGCCTTTCCAGACCAAACCAATGTATAACTCACGTGCATTAATTGATGTGTTATATCTCCTTGAGGTATAAAACCAAGCTATAACCTAATGAACACAGGTTCTCAGGACCTCTTGAGACTGTGTCTTGGGCATTGGTCATTCATATTTGACTCAGAATAAACGTCTTTAAATATTTTACAGAGTTTATTTTCATCAACTGTGACACAGACTGAACCCCTCCCATCACTCCCTGAACCATTTCCCTTTCTAGGGAGTCAGTATGTAAGCCACACTCATTCTCAGGTACCCCGAAATTCCAGATCCTGTCCCACAAGCCCCACACTCCAGACCATGAAGGAGAAATCTGCTTCAGTTCCATTTCACTAGAGAGACAGTAAAAGGGAGTGATCAAGAGCACAGACTCAAGAGCCATGTGCTTGGATTCAAATCCCAGCTCCACCACTCACTTGCTGTGTCATCTAAGGAGAGTTACTCAACCTCTCTATGCCTCAGTTTCATCATCTGTAGAGTGGCAAAAATAATAGTACCTACTTCACAGGGGTTTTGTAAAGATTACATACATTGAATATATAAAAGAACTTAGAACTGTCCTTGCAGAAGTGGGAACAAGCCATGTGGGAGGATTTTTTTTCTGAATAAATTACACTTGAGTGTGTGTGCGTGCACAAACACAGGGACACACATTTTCAAAGCTGTAATAGCTCAAGTACCTTCTAATTGATTTTGAGATGTTATCTGATCTTATTACAGGATCAGATAATTTTACTTGCCAAAGGTGGTGAATATTTTAGATGAATTAGACTTGTTCTTAATATTTGTCCATTTCCCTAGATTATCTGTAATTATAGTAACTACTTCATATGATACAAAATTTCAGTTAGAAGGAGTAAATTCAAGAGATCTGTCATACAATATGGTGACTAAAGTAAACAACAGTGCACTGATAATTGCTAGGAGAATTCTGTTTAAATCTGCAAAAAACTTCTCACTAAATTATTTGATATTGGAAAACAGTTACTTTTTCAGAAAAAAATGTTATATTAACATCTAATGGGCTTAATAATGTTGTTTTAAATGAATTTAAAACATTGTTTAAAAATAACTGTCCTGGTAGAATGTAAACATTGTGTGTTCTTCACGCTGCTGCTGCTGCTATTGCTGTTATTATTACAATTATTATTATTAGAGTTTGGGCTATTCTGAGGATGTGTTTTAGCAGGGCTTCTCTCCCAGCCTTGCATCCAGTTCCTTATCTTCTTCTATAAGGCATTAGGATATCTCCTTTCAGCACCTCCCTCAGAAAAATCCTACCTCCAAAGATAAACAGTTGCCAAACTCCTCTCTCCTAGCCAAGTCTGAATTCAATCCCTTTTTCTTCCTTTACATTTGTAACTTTCTCCCTCATCTCTTATCTAGGATGTGGCACAACATCTGATAAAATAATGACAGTAATAAAGTAAGAAAGGCAAACATTCTTCTTTCTAGATTCCTTACAAGGCAAAGCCATTCTCAAAGAAATTGCGGCAGATGTGATATGTTGGCATGTCATGTATTAATACTTAATGAGAAAAACAGGGAGATGACAGTGGAGTATCAATAGCAGTCATGGTACGGTACACCTACAGCCACACGTCACCACATGCTGCGAAGCCGCTCAGCTGCCAGACCTCAATACTTGGAAATCTTGCTCTTAAGACCTGGTAATCAAAATTTCAGAAGAGTGACCACCTGTCCATTCAGCACAGCTTTCGACTGAATGCTGGGCACTGAGGAGGGTGCTAGGGTTACAGCATTAAACAAGAATAAGACATGATCACTGCCTTCAAAGGGCTTCTAGGCTGATGGGTTGCAACCAAGTAGAGTGTGACTATTACCATGAAAGGTACAGGGTTCCAGCTCCATTAGGAATTGGATACCCTTTATAGTATCTCCATCTTACAGAGAAGGAAACGAAGGCACAGAGAGGTCATCAGCTAATAAGTAGTGGAGCCAGGATTCAAACCCAGGCAGTTCAGGCTCTAGATCTGTGGCCTCAAACACTATGTTCTGGTGACTGGTGATCAACATCTTCCATCTGAAAATGTCTGGTGCTTCTTACATCAGATTGCTTCTTACTCTAAAAGTCATCCAAGAGCTTGTCAGTAGTAAAGGCACCCCAAAAAAATCTTCCACACAGGGAGAAAATGGAGAAGAGGACACACTATCTGTGAAGCAAAAATAAATCCAGGAAGCAAAACATAATGATGGTTCGTAAAATTTGCTTTAACTTGATAGTCCCTTTCCACTTTGATCTATGGAAGTCTGTGTTTGAAGGAAAAGGTAAGGGGATTTTAAAATATGAATGTTACAAGAAAGAAAACATGTTTTGAGTTTGTTGAGATGGGACTATGAGAGAGGGGGGTTGACTAAGGTAGGTACCTAAAATGTGAGGTAATATAAATGTCTAGTGGCTGGAAACTGCTTGCAAAGCTATATGAATGAATAAGAGCTCTGTGAGCGGTGAGGCAGAGGTCATACTGGGGCAGATTCAGGGGACTCCCATGCGTCTAATTTGAAATCTGTCTTTCACCTTTTGTCACTCACCTCTTCTACCTTCCATCTACTTCAACACTTAGCACCCTATCAGGTCTCTCTTTTCTGAGAAATTAAAAAACAAACAAATGGTGGGTCTGGGCACAGTGTCTCATGCCTGTAATCCCAGCACTTTGGGAGGCCAAGGTGAGAGGATTGCTTGAGGCCAGGAGTTCAAGACCAGTCTGGCCAAAACAGTAGAGACCCTTCCTCTACAAAAAATTTAAAAATTAGCCAGGTGTGGGGGGAAAGCGGAGGGAGTGCATTAGGACAAATACCTAATGCATGCGGAGCTTAAAACCTAGATGTTGGGTTGATAGTTGCAGCAAACCACCATGGTACATGTATACCTATATAACAAACCTGCACATTCAGCACATGTATCCCAGAACTTTAAAAAAAAAAAATTGGCTGTGTATGGTGATGTGTGCCTGTGGTCACAGCTACTTGGGAAGCTGAGGCAGGAGGATCACCTGAGCCCAGGAGGTAGAGGCTGCTATGAGCTATAATCACACAACTGCATTCCAGCCTGGGTGACAGAGCGAGACACTGTCTCATAAATAAAACCGCAAATGAACAAATGGCATAAATTTTACTCTATTTGTAATGATTATTAATAATTGTTTATATAATTATGTAATGATCAGTTAATCATTTATATTTTGGTATCTCTGCAGCATGCCTGCAGTGTATCCAGTGCTTTAGTACATGATCTTACCTAACCCTTACAACAATGCAGTGAGATGAGTACTATGATCAGCCCCATTTTAATGCCTCAAGAAACTGAGGAATAAGGAGATTTGTGGGGGTGGGTGTACTTTAGCACAGGGATCCTGGTGGTCATCTCCCTTCAATGTGGCTGGGGCTAATAGACAAGTAGAGGGGAACACAGGCATCATCTAGTGACAAGATGCTGTTCCTGGTCTTTTCATCTGACACCTCAGTCCTCCTCTCACATAAGGAAACAGACAAAAATGACAAGACCAAGGCCCCTCCTCTGAAGGTCCAGCCCATACTGCTTCCACCATAGTCTCTATCTCTGAATGATCACATCTCCGGTGCAGAGCTGAAATTGATCCTTTCATCAGCCAGTCCCATCACTGCTCACTTCCTCCCTACCTGGCCCATTAGCAGGAGGACCTCTCAGTCACCTCTGACTTTGTCTGATTTTTATTATTATTATTATTATTATTATTATTATTATACTTTAGGCTCTATGGTACATGTGCGCAACGTGCAGGTAAGTTACATATGTATACATGTGCCATGCTGGTGCGCTGCACCCACCAACTCGTCATCTAGCATTAGGTATATCTCCCAATGCTATCCCTCCTCACTCCCTCCACCCCACAACAGTCCCCGAAGTGTGATGTTCCCCTTCCTGTGTCCATGTGTTCTCATTGTTCAGTTCCCACCTATGAGTGAGAATATGCGGTGTTTGGTTTTTTGTTCTTGCGATAGTTTACTGAGAATGATGATTTCCAATTTCATCCATGTCCCTACAAAGGACATGAACTCATCATTTTTTATGGCTGCATAGTATTCCATAGTGTATATGTGCCACATTTTCTTAATCCAGTCTATCATTGTTGGACATTTGGGTTGGTTCCAAGTCTTTGCTATTGTGAATAATGCCGCAATAAACATACGTGTGCATGTGTCTTTATAGCAGCATGATTTATAGTCCTTTGGGTATATACCCAGTAATGGGATGGCTGGGTCAAATGGAATTTCTAGTTCTAGATCCCTGAGGAATCGCCACACTGACTTCCACAAGGGTTGAACTAGTTTACAGTCCCACCAACAGTGTAAAAGTGTTCCTATTTCTCCACATCCTCTCCAGCACCTGTTGTTTCCTGACTTTTTAATGATTGCCATTCTAACTGGTGTGAGATGGTATCTCATTGTGGTTGTGATTTGCATTTCTCTGATGGCCAGTGATGGTGAGCATTTTTTCATGTGTTTTTTGGCTGCATAAATGTCTTCTTTTGAGAAGTGTCTGTTCATGTCCTTCGCCCAGTTTTTGATGGGGTTGTTTGTTTTTTTCTTGTAAATTTGTTGGAGTTCATTGTAGATTCTGGATATTAGCCCTTTGTCAGATGAGTAGGTTGCGAAAATTTTCTCCCATTTTGTAGGTTGCCTGTTCACTCTGATGGTAGTTTCCTTTGCTGTGCAGAAGCTCTTAAGCAAAAAAGAAGTACTAAGAAACTACCACTTCCTGAGGACCTACTATACGCCAGGCTCGCTCAATCCTCATGGCACCCCATGAGGCAAAGTAGTAGTATTCTCCTCATATTAGAGATTAAAAGATTGGCCCAGAGAATTTAAATTATGTGTCCAAAGTCACATAACTAGTAGGTAGCCGGCTCTTAGTCACTAGACTGCTGCCAAAAAAAAAGCAGTCTTTTATTACCAGCACCTATTTGACC
The DNA here is from genome assembly GCF_028885625.2 of Pongo pygmaeus. Classification (NCBI taxonomy): domain Eukaryota; kingdom Metazoa; phylum Chordata; class Mammalia; order Primates; family Hominidae; genus Pongo; species Pongo pygmaeus. Next base: position 38,967,668 of record NC_072373.2, read on the forward strand.
TTTTCTTCTTTATGCTCACCCTATTCCAGCCTTCTACCCAACAATGCCAGTAGACATGATAATGTACTTCACCAGCTCCAGGACCACCATCCTGCCCTGAAACTGGTGGTTAAGCATGTTTCAAAGGCAGTACTAATGCAAAGCCAGCAGTTTGTAGAGCTGATTTATCATCTAATATGCCGGACCAACTCTCTACCTAGGGACCTAAATTCTCCTATTGACCTAAAAGCCCATGAAATCAATGCCTCACTAAAAGAAGGTGCTTAGATTCCTCCTCATTCTCAGCCTAAAGATACTCCTATATATTAAGGTCTAGCAGCCACCAACAGCACCCAGATCCCCCTGGGATAAGCAAGGATGCATGAGTTTGCCTCTGAACACCTGAAAGCATCATAATTCAAGAAATGCAGAGGGCAAGCTGTGCAGGATTCCTGAAATAATTGAAACTGACCCATAACTCACCAGCCACCATGGGAAATTCTATCGCTTTGCTTCCATAGCTAGAAATCAAATCACGAAAATAGGATCAGATCTCTAATTTGGAGTCTTAGACATGCAACGTCATCTTTAATGACTCCTGGCAAAAAATGCTCATTACACATCTCAGCCCATCTAAATTAAAATGTGAAATCCAAAAATTAAGCAGAAACTTATCAATTTCTCAGGTCCATAAGACCCCAGAAAAATCATGCAAGTGGGAATACATGTACTCCTTGGAGTCTTGTTATATCTGTAAATAATCTGAGCAGAAATTATATGAAAAAGAAGATTTAAGAGGAAAGAAAAACAAACCCATCAGGTCCTAACTTTCAGGTTTGGGCCCTCTCGGTGAATTGCAATTTTTCATAGTCAATTTGAACTAGCATGGCAAGGAAGATTATCTCTCTGGTAATGGCCAATTTTATCTGTTCTATGATGTAGAGCTCATATTCCTCTGATACGGCAGGCTGCTGACTTCAAGTCTCTCAATGCTAAGTAGGCTGAAAGATGATGCAATCAGTCAGCACGGTGTTCAGGAGGGTATGGCTCCATTAAAATGGGTTGGGGGGGGGGTGCTAAATATTCCTCTATCAGCAGTTCTAAACCTCATTCAGCGTAGATCTTTGAGAAGTTCAGGTAAGCATTAAGTCATCTCTGGAGATTGTTTTTACATTTCTTCCCTCCACTTCCCATCCACCGTGCCCTTTATGTCACCATGTGAATAGCTGACATGACCCAGCAGAATAATTTGCATCACCAGCGTTCACATCTGCTCATGATTAAATTCATCTCAAACCTAAATCTAGGAAGAGAGCCATTCCCTGTCTGCAGCAATACTTCAACAGATGGCCCAGAAAAAGTAAGGTTAGCTGTTAATAGAAATTACAAATTCAAAACCTAGTTTCCTTTAACAAGCATTCTTAAAGAGAAAAGTTAGAGAATGAGACCAGGACAAGTGTCAGGGTTATGCCACCAGATACTGAACATGAAAGATGGTCAACCTCCTCCTACTAGTAAAGGAGCATCTGCAAATCACACAAAAGAGACACTCTAATTGTTATTCTATTTTTTTCAATTAAAAAACTACTTCTGAGTCTTACATTGTACACTGCCTCAGAAAAAGTTCATCTCCATACCTAAATTTAACTACTTAGTATGGAATGGCCATTCTGTGCAAAGACATGTGTGTTTCTAAGTATAATTAGTAGCCTGGAAAATCCTTCAAGAAACCTAAAATGTGGAGTGGAAAATCTACACCTATGCATACTAAAGAAGCTAGGATAAAAGTCTAGGTCACTCCCAGGAAAGGCCCTGTTACTTTGTCACATGCCCTCAAAAACACCTCTTTTTAGAACGACATCACTCCAAGGGGTCACCCCAGAGCTTCCTCCTCAGATTAACTTTTCATTACTACTCTTTTGTCCACATTTGTCTTAAATGAGGGAGAGGAGAGACTGTTTCAGCAGCCTGGGGTCTCAACTATATGAGTCTAGTTCTAATCAAGACAGTGACAAAGGTCTTGACAGACATGTTCTCTCCACCTCTGTGGTTGATATAGAACTGAAGGTCTTCCTTGGACAAAAAAAATATATATTAAAATAAAGGACAAGACAATCATTTTGAGTATGAAATATAGTCAACTGCCAAAACTGCCTCTGGTGACACAACGGGTTGGTATTTATGGACATGGACCCAGAAACCAGCACGTGTGCCAGGGAGTTATGGTTTTATCATGCCAGCCAATATGGGAGAAGCCTTTTAGGGGTATGTGCTTCCCAAGAAATGCAAGAGTACAAGCATTCACACTGAGTAGGCAGAGGGACTGTGCAAGGTTCACACCAGACACTTGTGACATGTTCCCAAATCATGCTGGGTCCCAACCCATTGACTCAGTAAGTGACTTTGATGAGTAAATCAAAAGTTAACAGAGCCTTCCAACCAGGGTCATCTTTTCAACAAAAACCACTCCCTGGCCTTCTAGTGAGAGAGCACCTCTTTGCCAACATTCCCCAAACTTGCCATGAAACCAGGGCAACCTGTGATATTTGATGAAGTAAGGGCAGATCAGAGTAACTACTCAACATTCCTTGCAATGTCATTGCCTTCAAAAGAAACTCCACCTTTTGAAGGGTTTCTTTCAAAAAGAAACCTTGCAATTCCTTCCTTGAATTCCTTGCAATTCCTTGCAATTGCAATTCTTTTCAATTCCTTGCAATTCATTCCTTGTAATTCCTTGCAATAACCATATGAAATTTCTTACTCCAAGAAGCAAACTAGACCAAAAATAAAATGTATTTAGAGAGGCTTTGATAAATTCAGCATCTGTAATAAGTTACTATGAAAAATCAGGATGTGGAGTGCTACCTACCTCCTTTTGAATGGCAACATTAGATATGGCAGTATTTATTGAGCTCTTCCCCTACCTGTGTCTTGGTTTTTTTGCCTATAGAGATGAAATTTAAGAATGAATAAGCCTGTGATCCCAGCTACTGGGGGGCTGAGGCGGAAGGATGTAGCCCAGAGTTGGAGACTAGCCTGGGAAACATAGCGAGAACTTGTCTCAAAAATTAAAAAAATAAAAAGGAATGAGCCACATGAATAAGGCACCAACTCCATGGTTGTGCCAGTGCTGAGCCTGAGGTTCTTCCATTAGGTTTTCAATTGCAAACTCAATCCTGTCACTTGTTACACTCTGGAAGTGATAAGAGGAACACAGCAACAAGTCCATCACGTTGAAAACAACAATCTGAAATGGCAGGGGGACTAAGCAAAAAAAGACTCCACACCAACCAGAAGACTATGGGTCAAAATCCAGAAAAGAAAATTTCAGAAAAAAGTATCTATTATGTCCACAGAGCATAGGAATAACACAAGTGTTAAAGCTAACATTGGTAAACATCTATTATATACCACCTGCTCTACATGCATTAGGTTATTTAATCTTCAAAACAACTCCCGGAGACAGGGATTATCTTTACTACTGTTTAAGAGATAAGAAAAATGAAACTTAGATTTAGTAAACAGTATACTGCAACACTGGCCTAACCTACTATCCTGAGTCTATTTTTCTTAACAGTCTCACATACACTGATGTCATTTTCAAGAAAAAGAGAAAGCAATGAAAAAAATCAAGATACAGTAGCCTTTCCCAGGTTAGTAAGAAACCACTTCAAACATAACCCTTTGTGCGTCGGTACACAGACTCAGAAAGAAACTTTCTTATCTCACCTATCTACGTAGACTAATCATAATTGTGAGAGACCCAGAAAGCATGGATTAGTCATCCTGTTAGTAGGATGAAGACATGGATGCCAAATGCAGCTTGAGCGAGAGACAGGGAGAGGATAGTAGCTCGAACCCTTTGAGGCTGGCCCAGCCATGCTCCTCCCACTGGACACGCCTGACCAACTTTAGCAATCGCAGCGCCTGACCTCCACATCCCGGTGAAACTGAACATGGTGCTCACGCAGCGAGGGAGGGCGGGTGGAGTGAGTCCATCCAGGCGCATGAGCAGAGCCGGCACGCCAAAGAGCACCAAGTACTTCACGTAGAAAAAGAGCACCTGGGCTAACGCCAGTCCTCCTGAAAGGCAAACAGGCCGGTCAGACACATGGAAGAGAATCACAGCAGTTTCCTGGAGGAGACCAACACCCCAGGAGCTATGCCAACTGCCCCGCTTCTCCCCACACCCCTTCCTCCCTTCAACTCGCACATTTCACAAAAGTATCCCACATTGGTTTTATTCAATGAAATTTTTTGGTTAACAAATAATGAAATTTCATTATTGTGACAGGCAAGAGGACCTCTTAGGAGTCATGCTTTTACAGATGCTAGGAAAGAGAATGCCCAAAAATGTGTACATTGCATGAAAAAACTATTTCAAAGGGGAAAATCCTTCCCAAAATCTTTTAAAACCTATGTGATAATGGGTACAAAAAAAAAAGAATAAGATCTAGTATTTGACCGAATAACGGGGTAACTTTAGTCAATAATTAAATACATATTTTAAAATAACTAGAAGAATACAATTGGGTTATTTGTAACACAAAAGATAAATGCCTGAGGTAACGGATACCCTATTTACCCTGATGTGATTATTATACACTGAATGCCTGTATCAATTACTATGCATCGTATGCCTGTTTGCTGTATCTCACATACCTCATACATATACACATCTACTAAGCACCCACAAAATTTAACAGTTAAAAAAGAAAACCTACATGAGTCTACACCCATTAGGATAACTAGAATCAAAAAGTCAGATCAGCAAGTGTTGAAGAAGATCTGGAGAAACTGGAACCACCAGGCACAGCTGCTGGGAGTGCAGAGCGAGGCAGCTGCTTTGGAAAACAGTCTGGTGGTTCCCCAAATGATTAAGCAGAGTTACATATGACCCAGCAATTCCACTCCTTGTTATATAACCAAGAGAAATGAAATGTTCACACAAAACACATGTTCACACAAAAACTTGTACCCCAATGTACATAGCAGCATTATTCACAATAGCCAAAAGAGACCACCTAAACATCCGTCAACAGATGAATGGATAGACACAATGTGGTCTGTCCATACAATAGACCATAAAAAGGAATGAAATACTGATAAATGCCACAACGTGAATGAACCCTGAAAACATGAAGCTAAGTGAAACAAGCCAGTCACAAAATACCACATATTGTATTATTCCACTCATGTGAAAGCCCAGAATAGGGAAATCTATAGAGACAAAGTAGATTAGTGGTTTCTTGGGGAGAGAGGGCAGCAATGAATAAAAGGCGGGGTTTCTTTTGAAGGCAATGAAAATATTCTAAAACTGGTGGTGGTGATAGGTGAATCATATCTGTGAATATACTAAAAGTTACTGAACTGTACACTTTAAATGGGTGGATTTTATGGTATGTGAGCTATCTTGCAATAAAGCTCTTTAAAAAAAAAAAAAAAAAAAAAAAGAAGGAAAACTCACATGAAGCCCTGAGGTCTAGTGGGGTAAGGAGGCAGTGGGTCCGCCATAGCAGTGCCCACAAGGAGAAGGCCACAAGCTAAGCCCAGAAGGAATCTCCAGGGAAGACAATAAATGGCCACATGCTCTCTCACCTCAAGGTTGCCCACCCCACTGGGCAGAAAATTACTGCAGGACATGTCGGTGTGGCAGACCAGGTTATCTTCTGGGATATTCTGAAGGAAATAACCAAGCTTCAGAGAGGTACTAGCAGAAAATACCACTGTCTGACCTCCTTGATGCTACACTAGGATCTTTGAAAGAATGTCACTATTATCGAGTGTGTGGCTATAAATGGTAACCCTGGTGCCAGAAGAAAAACATAAGCCACTTTCTGAATATACAGTTTGGGTGATGGCAGATGGTGGTTCAAATGTGAAAGCCATAAGTCCTACAAGGAGAAACCCCCAGGAACCGCTGTGTCTCCTTCCCATTCAGAAGTGATCAAACAGGTTCTTCAGACTTTTGGAAATCAGACTACAGTCATACCTGCTGGAAGGGCTAGGAATAAACTTTCAGCATTCTTAGATGTGCCTGATAAGAGTCAGGTAAAAATCTGGTATGTGTGTGTGAATACATATGTATATATACACGTGAATATAGGTATACACCACACGTTCAGCAAGAAGTCAGACATATGTCATAGCAATACTATCATAAAATACTTGAAGGGCATGTGATCACTCTGAGTGATAAATCAGTTTCACTGGCTGAGATGGCAATGAAGGAGGCTCCCAACTCATGCAAAATGAACCACTAGGCTCTAGCCAGAAAAATTCCACAACTAGAGATGGCAGGACATATAAGTAAGAATGACTGAATAAAGGGCACAATGCTTCCAGAGCTGAAAATGATCCACCTGAAGAACTGAAGGCATCAATGGACCTATGGAAGACTATGCATGGTTAAGGCCATGCCAAGCTCTTGCGTATATGAAGCATCACAGACTTCTCCTCCCTGCTAACAGGATGCCAGATCAGGAGAAATGGGTTGTTTCATGTCTCAAGTATTGCTTTATTTTTCACATTATTTTTGTACAGTTGTCAGATCCAAGGCTTATAAATTAAAATCTGTGGCTGAGTCTACATTTTTATGAGTCACTATTTGCACAAAATATTCACTATTTGTTAGTACTTTCATACAGAACTGGGCGAAGGAAAAGATTGATTTTGCATAGACGTTTAATAAACTCTACTGCTAAATATAATTAAAGATAAGGTAATTGGGCTTGATTTTGGGTTTTTTTTAAACCGCTATGTGAATGGAAAGCACAAGAAGTGATACAAGTGCTCTATTTTCCTGCCACTGAATATTTCTTATGGCTTAAGATATGAAAGGCTTAAATAGATTTTTTTCCTTGAAATTTTAATATCTGGTTTACAAGCTTATAGAAAAGACACATGATTTTTAAAGCATTATTAAATTTAAAGATTAAATTACAAATAATAATTTGTGACCGCATATTCTCACTCATAGGTGGGAATTGAACAATGAGAACACATGGACACAGGAAGGGGAACATCACACTCTGGGGACTGTTGTGGGGTGGGGGGAGGGGGGAGGGATAGCATTGGGAGATATACCTAATGCTAGATGTCGAGTTAGTGGGTGCAGCGCACCAGCATGACACACGTATACATATGTAACTAACCTGCACATTGCGCACATGTACCCTAAAACCTAAAGTATAATAATAAACAAATAAAATAAAAAATAATTTGTGTTAATTTTCTTTAAAAATTGTGTTTGTACCATGGATTTCACTACTCTGCTGTCTTGCTGTTGATTTTCATTATCCCTTTGAAAAATGCATGGCTCAGCCAGACGCAGTGGCTCACGCCTGTAGTCCCAGCACTTTGGGAGGCTGAGGCAGGCAGATCACCAGGCCAGGAGATCGAGACCATCCTGGCCAACATGGTGAAGCCCCATCTCTACTAAGTAAATACAAAAAATTCGTCGGGCGTGGTGGTGCATGCTTATAGTCCCAGCTACTCAGGAGGCTGAGGCAGGCGAATCGCTTGAACCTGGGAGGCGGAGATTGCAGTGAGCCAAGATCGTGCCACTGCCCTTCAGCCTGGTGACAGGGTGAGACTCTGTCTCAAAAAAGAAAAAAGAAAAATGCATGGCTCATTCTTCTTTCCCCTTGACCTAAAAATTAGTCTCTTTCCCTTTTAAGATTTGGTCTAAGTTTCAGGGTTGACCCTAAATATTTTGCTGCATTCTCTTGGGCATACAACGCGCAGGAAGGCAACGTAAGACTATAAATGACACTACTCTAATTGCAAGTTATATGACAAATTGAACTAGCTTTCGTTATGCTCAAAAATATTACATTTTACTATTTTTCAATACTTTAACAAATATTTCTGGGTTTGTATGTATAAGATTTTCTCAATTAGCAAGAGTTATGATTGATTTTATCTAACCCAACTGCTTCCCCCACAAAAAAAGCCATATATGAGTTCACGTATTACACACTCCTTTGACATTCATTCATTCAACAAGCATGTGCAGAGGGTATGACTAATGGAATCACCAGTTATGTCCTATGAGAAGTAGACTAGAGGTCAAATCGGGTGGGACCTAGCTTCAGGGGACTCATAGTTTCACTGCAGTCTCATTTATCCTTCTCTTTTGCCATACAGTATTTTCTTCTGCCTCTGTGCTCTACACCTCCTTCTTTTCTTGGCAAAATACTATGTATCCTTCAGATCCCAGCTCAAATATGGTCTGATCTCATTCATTTAACATACAGTTATTGAACATCAGCTCCTTGCCAGGCACTGAGCAATATGGTGGTGAATAAAAAGGCATGATAACAGCCCTTATAGAGTGTTATGGTCTGTTAAAAGAGAAAAGAATGTAAATTAGGAATGAGATTAATATCCACCTAAACACAGAGGAACGGACACCATTCATTGAAAATTTAACAAACGTTCATTGTGTACATATGTGCCAAGCATGGTTCTAGGTGCTTGGAATGCATCAGTGGGTACTCCTGCTTTCATGGGGCTTATACCCTAGCAAGAGTCAACAAAATAGGCATAAAAATGAACTTTATATTAACTTAGGAAGTATGACAGAATGACTTCCCAACAATGGCTGCAACTGTATCTTTCATCCCATATGGTCTTCTGCAATGTGACCTTGCCACTCCCCCAGCAAGAGTAAATCTGGGCAGGTCCTAGGACCAATAGATATAGAAGAAGTGATGCTGTTCTAATTCCAAGGGTGGTCTGCCATTGGCCTGGAACCTTCCACTTCCTACCTCTTGGAATGCTCAATCTTTGAACACTATCTCTTAGAACCCAGTTGTCATATAAAGAAGCCCAAGTCACACAGAGTGGCCACATGAAGATGTTCTGGTGAACAGCATCAGCTGAGCTCCCAGCTGACAGCAGCCTCAATGGCCAGCCATGTGAGAAAACCTCTTGGACATCCTGCCCAGTTACACCTTTGAAAGATGGCAACCCTGGCTGATGTCTGACTGCAACTATAGGACAGACCCCAAGCAAGAACTACCCAGCCAAGTACAGTCAACCAACAGAACAGGGAGACAGAGGCAATCATTGTTTTAAGCTAGTAAGTTTGGAGATGGTTTGTTATTCAGCAACAGCCAACTGGGACAGAGGACAATAAATGCAATGGAAAAAGCAAAACTGTAGAACAGGATGAGGGCGCTCAGAAGTGTTGAGGTGGCAGATGCTGCCCTTTTTCAAAGGAGAGTTGGGGTGGTCTTCATCAAAATGAGGACATTTGAGCAAAAACTTGAAGGGGGTGAGGAGGTCAGCTATGCAGCCACCCTGCTTCCTCTTGGGCTTTCATCATACTCCCTTCTTATGATCTGTCCTCTCTCATCATACTCCCTTCTTATGATCTGTCTGTCCTTATCCTATCAGACCACAGTTGTACATATGTGTGTATAGCTTAAGACCGTAGGTTCCTTAAGATCAGGAATGGTGTCTTATACCTCTTGCATTCCCAGCACTTAATATCTGCCATATGGTTGATGTTTGATAAGCATTTCTTTAAGAAGTAACTGAATGAATAATTCACCTTATACTGCAGTAGGAAGACAAACTGTATCACAGTACTTCTGGGAAGTGTATACAGTCAGCTCTGAGGATTTTTAAGTCTCTACTGAAGTTCAGACCTGCCACCAAATCAATGAGTCTTCTGTAGGTTTGGGACTTTGTATTCCCAGTATCAAGAACATTGGTAAAAAGGAGAGAAAGAAATCCTAGCACTAGGTTAGCTGTTGCCTTGAAGGTACTAAATGTGTAGTTAATTCTGCCTAACAGCAGGCTACCTCCAATTGGGCCATCTTGAAACTCAGCTCGTCCAAAACAGAATTTAGCTTCTCCCCCTGGAAACTATAAATGGCACAGATTTTCAAGACAAAAGGAGATGAATGCCAAATTCTACAAGAGTTCTAGGAGGGCTGAGAAAAGATCCCAGCTAGCTCCCCTGGAATTTAGGCCTTCCCAGATTGGCATACATACCTACCCAGCCCTTCTTTGTGTTTAATCTTGCCTTGTCATAATTTTAACTAAAAATGAAGAAGCTAGTGATTGGATCCCATGTGGCTGATCACCTTCCTCTTGGCTCTATTCCACAAATGAGTGGCTAAAAATCTCACGCTGAAAGGTGGAGGGAATGGGAAGGAGAAGCAAAGGCCAGACCCAATCTATTTTTCCTGCCCTGACATTCCTGTCCTCATTGATCTACTCATTTTATCCAATTATTCCCTTCACTTTCTCTTTGCTCACACTCATTTCTCTGCCTAGAGGTCCCCTTCCTCCATTTTGTCTGTCAAAACTCTACCCTTAAGGGTAGAGTTACCCTTAAAGTGCCATTACCCACCTTAGTGCCATATTTCTTAAAGTTTTTCTAACTGCCCCAGCTAATATAGTCACATGGTACTTTCCAAGTATATAATGTGATTCAGCTTTCTGTATAGTCTAGTTATCTATAAGATCTGAAGGGCAAAGATCACAGCTATCTTCTTTAATTTCATCTCCTTAGCACCAACCAGTGCCTGGCACATAACACAAAATGAGCAATGAGTATTTGCTGAATGAATGAATGGACTGAAAGAATGAATGCACTTTCATGTACATTATCCCATTGTTAATTTTTACCACCCTATCCCACAAGTATTGCCCCCATATATTATATTAGAAAGCAAAGATTGATAAGGATTAAGTGACCTTCACAAGCCTCAGAGTCAATCCACAGTTAGGACTTTAACCCAGGTCTCTTGGCTCCAAAATCAATGGCATCTTCTCCAAAGGCCATGCTTCCAAAAGCACCTTCTCTACATATAAATGTTTAGATTTTTACAAAATGTTTTACTTATATGATTTCAATTCTAGTATTCTATTATCTGTATCACACATGAGGAAGTGCAACTAACATTTCTACTATTCATTACCTTATAGGTCTTTTTGTACTTGCTGATATTGTCTACCAGATTACAGGATGCCCAAAGCCCATCCCCACATGGCTAAACATCAGGACCTCCAAGCAGCAGGCACACAACACAGAGTAGCATGTCCAGTGAACCTTGTTAATGATTAGAAGATCTTCCCAGAGGTAAACACAAGGGTCTGAGTTGTATGAGATCACCTTTTGAATTGTTAATTCCCCCACAGACCTGGAGAACAACTCACCAACTGCCTCATGAAAATTCATGAGCAACAGAAAGAGTCCAGTTGTGTCTTGTGCCAGCGTTTGCCAGGATTGGAGAGAGGTGCCCCTCAGCTCTGTGGGCTGGCTGCAGAGCTGCCATCTTTGCATGTTTGACCCCTGCCTTCCGAATCTCATCGTGTGTGTCAGGCACTGGCTCCCAATTCCGTCAGCTTCAGGAAGCATGCTATATCTGCATGTACCAGCTTGTGCCCCCCGACTCTCCCCATGCTCTCATCTCCAGCCTGTCCTGGGCTCCTGCGTCAGTCCGTGGCCTGACCTCTCATCTGGACATTTTCTGCTCCAAGTCCCTCTAATAACTTCTATTTTGTCCACATCAAACCTATTCTAGATTTTGCTTAACTTTTTTTGTGATTAAAGCTTTATAGCTTCAAGAAGCTTAGATTTTTTTTAATAAGTTTTTTTTCTCATATGAGGTTATTTATAAGAACCTCTCATATATAAGATCTGGGGTAAGTACTGGAAATATAAGGACGAATCAAGAAGAATACAGACCAGGAACCTCAACATAAGGTAGAAGTGCTACAACAGAGACTTGGAGATTTTCTCTCCCAGCCAGGGGTGAAGGAGGAAGAGAAACTAATGTCCTGAGGTGGTCAACCCACCAGTGCTCAGAGTCATCATGATGGCTCTGTAGACACACTGAACAAAAGGTAGCTATTGCCCCACAGAAGTTCTGTAATGTGCTTGGTCGGGAGGAGATGGATCAGCACCCAGAAAACCAAAGTCATTAAATGTGACTGGTGGGGGAAGGGAATGAGGTCATGGGCAGAACTGAGGAATGGCTGCCACATACTCCAGAGCAGCAAGGGCTAGAGCCCAGAAGGAAGAGCAGTGTGTAGGGGAGAGGCACCAGGGACACCACATGTGAAGCTTGGCCAGCCAGAGGGGCCAAAGAAGCAAAAGGAATTCAGTCATCTCTAGCACTGAATTCTGGAAATGATTGACTACAGCAACTGGTGTCACTTCAATTCAACCTAAACCTCTACAGCTAGAAGAAGCCCCACCAGGGAGAAACTAGTGTCCCCACTTCTGAGCTCAACAGTGTCACTGGCCTGCTGAAGGAGATATGGTCAGAAACCAGTAGCTCAGACTCATCCACTAAGAGATCCTAAGCTGAATCTCTGACTAAGGCGGACAGACACCTGTAATCTACCTGCCTGTGCAGGGTCTATATCACAAAATCCCCTAACTCATCGTAAAGCAATAATATGCTCTAAACAATTGGTTGTGCATGTTGATGGCAAGGCCATGCACACCCGGTAGTTGACCCTCTGGTGCTCAAAAAGGGGGTGGTCCCAGGAACCCGGCTGCATCTGGCTGGTGAGCAGTTCATAGAAGAGGCTTTAGGGCTGCTTCTAGGAAATGCAAAGACTGAGTGTTCAGAGTAAGACCAAACCAGGGAGAGAGGAGAAACAGAAAGGGGAAAAAAGGCAACGAGTCAGAGGCTGGAGGAACATTAATCACATCCCTAAAACTAGAAACGAACAAAGCAGATGTCAGTAAAATGAAGCAAGAACAGACTCGAGTGGGTTGGAGAATGATTTGGGGCTGTAAACTTCGACTGCATAATTCCCTTTCTGCGTGAAGGCACAAAACGATATGAAGAGGCCAGGCTGTGCTCCTTGGGTGCATCAACAGGCCTGGAGGGACAGCAACCAAACAGAAGGGGACAAAGGCAAAACCTGGTGCTCTCCTGATGAGAACTATGACAGAGCTTTGCACTCTCCTCTCCTCATAATTGCTAGAGTGGGATCTACACACCCTTCACACGTGGCTTCTCAGACAGTTCCATCTCGTCTCTCATGGGTCTTATTATTTACCAATATCCATGTAAAACAATAGTCACACAAACAGTAAATGCATAAACAGATGCAGAAGTATAAAAACACCGAATTCAGGATAGTGGCTGCCATTTAGGGGCAGGGTGGGAAACACAATCAGGAGGGAACCCAATCAGGCTTCAACTATGTTGTAATATTTTAGTTCTTAAACTAAGGATGGAGAAACAAGTGTTTGCTCCATTCGCTCTGTGGTAAGAACTACTGTTACTCCCCATTTTACAGATAAGAACCTGGGCACAGAAAGGTTACAAAATTTGCCTAATATCACACACTAACAAGTGGCAGGGTCGGAACTTGAATCAGGTCAGCTGTCTCCATGTCACCACGTTTACTAGATTCACACACAACTGAGGCCAGATGTGGAACAGAGCCTGTGTGAAGCTGACCAGGGAGTTGTTAAAGGGAGCTGACAGAGGTTATTTCAAGCAGGAAACAAGGAAACAAACCAAAAAAACACAGGGAACGAGCTCTAAAGGTCCTCAGAAAATCCAGCCTCAAGGAGCACAATGTATGCAAAGGTATTTGAGATCAAATGAGGGGGTGGTGCATTGTGGTGAGCAACTCCAGATGAACAGATTTGCTCTTTGAGTTGTTTCAAGCTAACTAATACCAGGTCAAAGAAGCATAGGCACAACGAGAGATACCTTTTTCTGCTATAAAGGGCAGGTGACATGAAAGACAGGGACAAGAAGACAGGCACTTAGTGTGCCAAGACCATCAATCTCGGGAAGCCTTTCAGCTGCTCCCAGAGGTGATCTCGGTCAAGGTCAAGAGTCAGCCCCAAAAAGGGCTTCAACAGCTGCATGCAAATTGCCTCCTGGCCTCCCATCAGCCTCCCTTGCTTTGTCCTTAAATGAGAGGAGCCAGTGATCTGTAGAAAGGGCTCTATACTGGGCAACCATGAACTAACACTCTCCCAGGTAACTGTTTCTTCTTTAACACCAAACTGATCCTCTCAAGGTCACAATGAGTGGTTATTAACTTGGAAACCCAAGAGAGAGTAGACTTCCCAAGGTGACTATTCTTTGAACATGTTAGACATTGAAAAATCTAGTTTTGGAAAATTGCTTCTTAATGGGCTCAAACCACCAAAATGTCCCTCTTTAAAGGAAAGATGTGTTGCTGGAAGAGACAATTTACCTAGGTAGAATATTAAATCCTATTTGCCTATCTCGTTCCTCAGGATATCACCTACTGACATCTTGTACTTGATTCAAGAAATGCAGGGAAGAAGATTCCACACAGCAGAAGCAAAGTAATACTCCACACACACAGCCAGGCAAGACTTAATGAAATAATGTGGGACAAGAAGGGAGTTTTTTTTGTTTTTGTTGTTTTTTTTGTTTTTTTTTGAGACAGAGTCTCATTCTGTCGCCCAGACTGGAGTGCAGTGGCACAATCTCAGCTCACTGCAAGCTCCACCTCCCAGGTTCATGCCATTCTCCTGCCTCAGCTTCTTAAGTAGCTGGGACTACAAGCACCCGCCACCATGCACGGCTAATTTTTTTGTATTTTTAGTAGAGACAGGGTTTCACCGTGTTCGCCAGGATGGTCTCGATCTCCTGACCTTGTGATCTGCCCGCCTCGGCCTCCCAAAGTGCTGGGATTACAGGCGTGAGTCACCGTGCCCGGCCGAAGGGAGCTTTACACAGGGCAAAATGTCCTGAAAATTCTAAAAAGCACATTTTCAGACAGAGTCCATGATATGGTTTGGCTGTGTCCCCACCCAAATCTCAACTTAAATTGTATCTCCCAGAATTCCCATGTGTTGCGGGAGGAACCCGGGAGGAGGTAAATGAATCATGGGGGCCAGTCTTTCCCATGCTATTCTCGTGATAGTAAGTCTCACAAGATCTGATGGGTTTATCAGGGGTTTCTGCTTTTGCTTCTTCCTCATTTCTCTCTTGTCACCGCCATGTAAGAAGTACCTTTCGCCTCCCGCTGTGATTCTGAGGCCTCCCCAGCCATGTGAAACTGTAAATCCAATTAAACCTCTTTTTGTGCCAGTTTCAGGTATGTCTTTATCAGCTGCATGAAAACAAACTAATACAGTCCATCACTCACTTTGCCTAAAAGAAGTGCTCTGTAAAATCTATGTGTAGAATGAATTGGAAATTAACTACTAATTAAAGGATTCTATTGCAAATCCTTCAAAAAAGAATCCCTTTAGAAAGCAAATAATTACCCCCCCCCAAAGTATCCAACAAATTCAGATTTCCATATGTCAACTTGGCTTAGAAAACTATTTTCTGCATCTAAGAAGTTATCTGTACACCAAGTTACCTCAGCACAATAATGAGTTAGTTAAGAATGAACAAAGATCATGGTATTCTGAGGGCACTATAGGGGAAGGAGGGAAAGGGGGAAAGGGAAGGCAGGGAATAGGTGGTATTTTAAATAACTGTGCTGCAACTTGCTACGTTTCAGTATATATTTATAACAGCACATCAAGCAGGCATCTCTTCCATTCTGCAAGCATGCACCATGAAATTATCTTCACACTACATAGAATATCTGTAATTGAACAGTCAAGTTCCAGAGTAGTAAATCCCAGAGTAGCTTTATGTTCACACTGCATTAATTTTAAATAACCTCAGGATTCTAATCCAAGGAGAAAATTTATAAAAAATTTTTCTACTGTATCTTAACAAACCTTAGAATGTTTAATGCCTCAAAAGAGTGGAAAAAGAAAGGAATCTTATGCTAACTGATATGTTTGTCTCCCCAGCTTTCAAAACAAAGATCAGATGTCAAATGTCTTATCCCTTTCCTCTCACTGTTATGTTGTAGAATGAGAAAAAGCAAATGGATAACTTTGCTGGCATTTCATTACCATTTAGATAGGTGCACAGTCGTTATTTCAACAACAGTTGGTACTTAAACACTGAGCTAAAAAACTCTGATTACTTAGACAGGTTTTTAATCTCCAACCAGTGAACAATTAAGTCTTTCAAAAAGGACTCTAATGTACATTCTACAAAGCTTTATTATAAACTTTGCCATGTAAGAACAACCAACTTTCAATTATTTTCACTTTTCTATCTCCTCGCTCACTCTCAAATCCCTTGCTAAAGCTCTCTTTTCTCCCATAAACTAATATACCTGGATTTACCATGGATTTACCATAGAAAAGCACCATTCAATAATGAATTGAAGAAATGTTACCTTTTTGAGCTCTTTTAAAGAAAAACCTCAAGTCACTGTCTTTGCTCCCCTTAATCCTAGGCTCTGCCTAGTTAGGGTATAGCTCCACTCTGCCATGTTCTGTTTTCTTAGAAGATTCTGAAGTTCAAAAGAATATAACAGTTCTTATCTTTTAGAGATACTCCTGAAATATTCATAGATAATAAGATATCTGGGATTTGCTTCAAAACAATATGGGAGAGAGTACAGATGAAAGAAAATTGGCCAGGAGTTGATAATTGTTGAACCTGGGTGATTAATACATTAGGGTTAATTCTACATTTATGCTTTTAATTTTCCAGAATGCAATATTCTAAAAGGGGAGGCATTGAGAGCCCCCACCTGAACCCTGAATATTCAACTTCCTCCTCACCACCAATTGAACACATGTGCAGGGGGCAATGAGCAAAACGGGCTTATCTCAGCACAATCCCACCTCCTTGCTCAGCTTTTGTGCATAGAAAGCATGAAAAATAGAAAAATGGAGAGGCGAATTATGGGAGGGAGAAGGGGGAGAATGCCAAGGATCAGAATAATGAATTAGCTTATCAGTCCTTACATCGCTGGGAAATGGCAGCCTATGAAGAAGAATATCTTTCTATAACAAGATGCCCCATGGTGATCTTTAGCAATTACAACAGTGCTTCTGAAATGTATCTGGTCCTAAATACCTTCTGGGATAGTAATCACAGAGAATCCTAGCCTCTCCTTGAAAGATTCTGTTTAGTATCTGAGCCAGAGACCTGAAATCTCTATATAAAACAAGTACTAGAAAATTATGCCCAGTCAAGTTTTAGAGATCTAACTTACAAGTTCCACACCCTACTCTGTTTTCCCATTTTTTAAAAGATATATCATGTTTTGGGAGGCTGAGCCAGGAAGACCACTGGAGACCAAGAGTTGGAGACCAGCCTGGGCAACATAGCAAAACCGTGTCTCTATACAAAATTGAAAAATTAGCCAGGCATGGTAATGCACGCCCATAGTCATAGCTACTTGGGAGGCTGAGGTGGGAGGATCACCTGATCCCAAGAGTTCAAGGCTGTAGTTAGCTATGATCGTACCACTGCACCTCAGCCTAGCTAACAGGGTGAAACCCTGTCTCTAAATAAATAAATATAAATATAAAAAGATATTTCAAAGTGTAAATAGCAGTTTTCTTGGAAAAATAGAGATTACCTTTCTGTTGTTTTAATTTTCCAAATACTAATTTCATTAATATTTTCTGATTTTCAGGTATAGAAAAGAAAAAAGTCACCTTTCTTGCTCAGTTTGTTCTGTGGCAGAATTTCAAAGGTAATGTTCCAAATTCATTCTGACATTCATCACTGAGTTATCCAAAAAGAGAACATGCAGGGAATTTCAAAGAGAAATCTTGTGCCACAGAAATGACCTTTCATTTTATTAGGTAAAGACTGCTATCATTTTGATAAGCACAACTTAACTGTGAAGAAACAATGCTCTGCTAGTCTGAGAGCAAAGATCAGCCGTCACCCAGACCCAATCTAATACTCCCTACCAGAGAAACCAAGCTCCAAGCTTCTCTGCAGAGTTCTGCTAAAAATACTTCCACAAATAGTGCTACAAACAACCTTTTTTTTTTTTTTTTTTTTTTTTTTTTTTTTTTTTTTTTTTTTTTTTTGGAGACGGATTCTCGCTCTGTTGCCCAGGCTGGAGTGCAGTGGCATGATCTCAGCTCACTGCAAGCTCCACCTCCCGGGTTCACGCCATTCTCCTGCCTCAGCCTCCCAAGTAGCTGGGACTACAGGCGCCCACCACCATGCCCAGCTAATTTTTGTATTTTTAGTAGAGACGGGGTTTCACCGTGTTAGCCAGGATGGTCTCGATCTCCTGACCTCATGATCCGCCTGCACTTTTAACAAAACTTAACACCACCCTATTCCATAGTGTAAGAAGTAGAAGAGAAAAAACGTTACTGCCAGTTATCAAAGCTCCCTCAAAAGATAAATCCTCAGCTAATTTTCAAATTTGCTAGCATTCCAGGGGAAACCTGTTTGTACATTTTATCTATATATTTATTTAATATGTAGATTCATTATAAAATCTGCCCTCTGCTATTGTCATAGTCCTTGGGGTATGTAAAAAAAAAAATGATTTACAGTGTACCAATTATAAAAGATATGGCCAGGTGCGGTAGCTCATGCCACTGCACTACAGCCTGGGCAACAGAGCAAGACTCCATCTCAAAAAAAATTTAAAAAAAAAAGATACAAAATAATTTTTTAATACTTCAGAATAGGAAAGTTGCACTCAGAACATCTTCCCTTTCACAGAAGAAATGTTTGAAAAGCAGGATGTATCCAAGCCTCCAGTGATCTATGCAGATCTTCCATACATTTTCCCCAGTTGGCACCCTTCCCAATAGCTTTAATGGCCATATTCTCACTGTTTCCCGCCCACCCGAGACACAGTCTTGCTCTGTCGCCCAGGCTGGCAGGCTGGAGTGCAGTGGCACGATCTTGGCTCACTGCAACCTCTGCCTCCCGAGTTGAAGCAATTCTCCTCAGCCTCCCAAGTAGCTGGAATTACAGACATCCACCATCATGCCCCGCTAATTTTTGTATTTTTAGTAGAGATGGGGTTTCACCATGTTGGCCAGGCTGGCTTTGAACTCCTGACCTTGTGATCCACCCACCTCGGCCTCCCAAAGTGCAGGGATAACAGGCGTGAGCCACCACGCCAAGCCCATATTCTCACTGTTGAATCCCAAATACATATTGCTAACTTTGATATTTCCCCCGAATCCCAGAACTGTGGCTGCATCCTCCCTCTGGAAATCTCCACTTCCTCTCTATACCTGTGGCCCCACACAGTACCTGGCACCCAACATTTAGAGAGCGAATTAGCAAGTAGAAATTTCTTTATGGAGACCTAATGAAACTTTGATGAACTGATGTGAATTAAATGACCATCACTTTTTCAATGATCACAGTTACATTTGAGGAAGGTCGGCACTTAAATAACTCACAATCATCTAGCCCATATAGCCTCCCTTAATATGCCCTGTGTCACAAAATTAGTGACAGTTTAGGACTGGAACACTCAGCTTCTCTCTCCCAATGAAAAGTAATTCATTACAGTCATGAAGGAGCAGAGGGAGGCTCCCTCTAAACCTGAGGGCTCAGGGGAAGCAGCTCAGAAGTGAGATGTTTTAGAGGAATTAACTAGCTAAAGAAAACTTGAAGCAATGGCACAGACAAAGCATGAAGAAATGAACCATCCCAGCGCAGCTGGGGAGGAAAAAGCGTAGACAGGAATGGTGATGCAACTTCAGTGACGGAAAGGCATGATCAGAAAGGGTCACACTCGTCAGCTACGAAGCACAACTTTATAGTGGAAGACCTGGGAAATCAAATAAGAAAATTATATGATTTATTTTGTGTTTTAGAAAGATTGGTCTGTTTAGAAAAAAAAAAAAAAGTAGAGGATGAGCTTTGTTCCTAAGGGGTGAAAAGGCAGAAAAAGGAGTTAGACAGAGAAGACAGAACAGCATGGCCAGAGGCCAGAGTCTGAGTTTCAGACATGGCAGAGGGACCTGGGAGGTCCGACCACCAATTTTAAGCTGCTTGTGGAATTGTCTCCCAAACCTTTATTAAAGTCCTCTAACACATGCTGCATCTAAATAGATTTTTGTTGGTGGTTGTGTGTGTCATGCATGGTGTGTGTGTGTACAAATTAAGAAAAATAGCCAAATGCCACATGATAGCCAGGGTGATGTTCAGTGGGGACAGTGATATGATCCCCCAAACAGAACCAATGCCATGTATGCACGAGGTGAGGGACAGAAGCGACGTAGGAGTAAATTCTCAGGGCAGCACTAAGCCCCACTCCATCTAGGGAATAGAGAGTCAGGTCCACCTTATCTAGAAATTAAGGGACTGGGAGAACCTCACTGCTGAAATCCACTGACAATCCAACCTACAGCCTATATATAAAAACATGTTCTACATAAAATCTGAAAACTAGAGTAAGTTGAGAATTTTTTTAATTTCACAGGAAAATGTAATGAAAAACAGTTTAAAGTAAGATTCAGGGAAATCAGGAAAGCTGGGATGAGAACAGCTACTTTGGTAGACCCTCTCTCTCTGGTCTAGAAGCAACACGCATCCTGCCTCCTCCAATCTCAATACTTTGTAAATTGCCCTGGAGAGGCTGAATATTAGGCTAATTTGGTCTAATTTGAATTGCTTAAATGACTAGCTATCTTTTACTGCCACCTCCTGGCCCCTTCTAGTATGTCTATCCTAAACTATTACACTAAGACTGATAAACCCTCATATGCACACGCAAAATATCAATTACATTCAAGAATCTCTTAATTGTTGGGTGCAGTGGCTCACGCCTGTAATCCCAACACTTTGGGAGATGAGGTGGGCAGATTACCTGAGGTCAGGAGTTCAAGACCAGCCTGGCCAACATGGTGAAACCCCGTCTCTACTAAAAATACAAAAATTAGCCAGGCATGGTGGCAGGCACCTGTAGTCCTAGCTACTCGGGCAGCTGAGCCAGGAGAATCACTTGAACCAGGAAGGCAGAGGCTGCAGTGAGCACTGAGATCGAGCCACTGTATTACAGGCCAAGTGACAGAGCAAGACTCCACCTCAAAAAAAAAAAAAAAAAAAAAAAAAGAACCTCTAACCAAATAAACTGTCAAATTAAACTATCACCACATTGCAGATGGAAAGTTATGCTACCGAGTGGGAATCCCTGATCGAGGCAGCTGGTCACCCAGCCACATCCCCTTCAAGGTGGCTATACACTGACCGTCACCTCAGCCAGGGTCTGGGTCCTCCGCTTTGTGGGTCACGAGCCTGATGTGTCAGCACCCTGAGACAGATCTGTGTCTAGGGGTAGACACACATTAACCCAGCTCATAGAGACAGATCTATATTACCAGAATGTGGGGCCTCATATCTTCTCTAGGTCAGTCACATAAGAAGTCAAATTATGTACTCAGAGACTGCTTGGTGAGAAAGAAATCAGGGCCAGGGCACTGGCCCTGGTTCAAGAACCTGAACCTTCAGTGACTTCAAGCTCTGAAAGATGGAGGCACCTGTCTCCTCCACAGGGATATTCTGCCACCTGACATGAAAAAGCAAAATTGCTGAACCAGGGCATCCTTCCCCAGCCAATGCTTGATGGAGAATTGTCAGGATTTGCCTTCTGGATGTTTCCTTGTCTAATTCTGACTAAACCAACTCTCTTTCTGATTGGCAGAATCTTTCCAAGGGTATGATTAAAGCCTCCAATTAAATTATCCTCAATCAAATCCCCACCAAAATACATGTTTCTAATCCATCGTGCAGTGATATAAGAGTCTTCTCTCTGTAGTGGGCTGTGTTTTCTCTTTTTCCAAGCTTTGGAAGCACCCTATGGTAGTCTCCTGTAACTACTTCTAATAAACAGGTAGAGACAATGTCCATTTGCTGAAAAGCTTACAGACAGCTTGCACATCTACTGTCACAGCTATTCCTCTCAACCACCATATGAGGTTCTCTGTGTAAGTACTATGATTCTTATTTTACAGATAAGGACACTGAGATTCAGAGATGACAACTGGTTTTTACAATGTCACAGAATTAGTGGATATGGGGTTAAGACTAAAGCTCAGATCTTCAGACCCCAAATGAGTCTATTGAGGATACTTGAACAACCTACAAAGGGGTTTAGCCTGACCAACTGCACTACACATATATTCAACAAATATTTATGAAGTGTCAATTATTAGCTATCTACTGTTTTAGACAGTGGGGACACCATGACAAACAAGTTCACTAAGGTTCTTACGTCCATGGAACCTAGACTCAGGGAAGGAAGGCAGACAAACGAGGAAAATTTCAGATGGCAATGAGTCCTACGCACAGAAAAAATCTGGTGATGTAGAACGCTGGTTGTCTGTTTCTGTTTGGGTCACCAAGGACAGCTCCTTTGGGGCAATGACATTTAAGCAGAGATGGGAATGACAGGAAGTCATATGATGACGAAAGGCAAGAGCATTCTAACACGAAGGAACAGCTCCTAAAAGCACCCTGTGGTGGCGCCACGCTTGCTCTTTCTGAAAATGAGCAGGAAGCCCACAGTGCAGGAGCACAGAGGCCGGGGCAAGGGTGGGAGGAGATGAGTCACGGTGGCAGGTGCCGGACCACATGGTGTTTTGTTAAGGAGGATCAGACTGGCTTTATTCTAAGCTCAATGAAAAGCCAGCACACAACTGCAGAAACATTCTGCTTTTTAACAAGGTCACACCATTGTAGAGCAAGTTTTACACCCCCACAATCCCAAAGTCCTGATCGTCCCATTATTCCTAGCATCCAGTGATTGGTATCTTGGTTAATATGGTATTTTTTCCATAAACAGGAAGGATATATTTGAAAGATTTCGAACAATAATCTTGCAAGAAGAAAAGTTTGTGCTATCTAAAAACTCATATATATAAGCGGTAGGTTCATAACCTCAATATTCAGGCAATCTGACCTCCAAGAAGCCCTGTAAGGCTCCCGTGAGGCCCCAGTTGTCTTTTGGGAAAGCTCAGTTCCAAAAGGCTGGGGACGGGGCCAGAGTTCCACGCCTCATCCACCCGACAAGAGAATCTCCCACAGGCTCCACCCTTTGCACTCTTCCCACAATTGGCTGCTTAGATGGCCCCTGACTGCAGCTTGCTCCACACTCAAAGATAGAGCCTGGGGGAGGGATAGCATTAGGAGATATACCTAATGTTAAACGACGAGTTAATGGATGCAGCACACCAACATGGCACATGTATACATATGTAACTAACCTGCACGTTGTGCACATGTACCCTAAAACTTACAGAATTAAAAAAAAAAAAAAAAAGATAGAGCCTGTAACTGTCCAAGAGCAAAGGAATGTTCACGAGCACCCTAAGAGGATAGCAGGGAAGGAGAATCCAGAAAATAGAGAAGGGCGGGGCAGGTGGCAGGAGATGTCCAGCCTTCTAAATAGAAATCAATTGCATTAACAAAAAATCAGTCCACCACCAACCACCTCTCTCAAACACTGCTGATGTCAAGAAAGAAAAATGACACTACCCTCCTAAAGTCTGGTTTGGCAATGAGTTGCAAAAGCCTTTGACCTAGGAAATTACCCTAAAGAAATCATCTCAGGTGAATTTAAAAAGGGTTATGTAAATATGTTCACTAAAGCATTATTTATAATGAGGCAAAATTTTAAATAATCAACAACAGAGAATTGGTTAACTAAATTACAGTAAAGCCATAGAAAGGAATACGTTAAAACTAGTTAAAAAAAAATACTCTAAAAGAATGAAATTTAAAAGATTATTTCACCACATGAGGAAAAGTTCATAATATAGTAAGCTTTCAAAGTTGGTTGTAAGCTCTGAAGCCAAGGTGACCTTTTAAAAGGAAAAAAAGGAAAAACAGAAAGTAGTCTGTAAAGAACACAGGGCTTGCAAATCCTTGTAGATTATCTGGACAAAATGCAGAAGGCAAATAGTAAAGGCAGAGGGGGCTAGGGAGAGATACTAGCACAATTCTATTTTATATTCTCTGCACTATTATGCTTACTAGTCAACAAGTGACCACTGTTTAAAACTCGTTTGTATGTTGGTTGGGCACAGTAGCTCATGCCTGTAATCCCAGCACTTTGGGAGGCCGAGGCAGGTGGATCACACAGTCAGGAGTTCAAGACCAGCCTGACCAAGATGGTGAAACCCTGTCTCTACTAAAAATACAAAAATTAGCTGGGTGTGGTGGTGCATGCCTGTAATCCCAGCTACTCAGGAGGCTAAGGCAGGAGAATCACTTGAACCCAGGAGACAGAGGTTGCAGTGAGCCGAGATCGTGCCATTGCACTCCAGCCTGGGCAACAGAGTGAGACTCTGTCTCAGGAGAAAGAAAAACAAAAAAAACCTCGTTTGTGTGTTATATATCAGCTGGGCATGGTGGTTCATGTCTGTAATCTCAGCACTTTGGGAGGCTGAGGTGGAAGGATCACTCAAATCCAGGAGTTTGAGGCCAGCCTGGGCAAAATAGTGACACCCAGTCTCTATTAAAAAATGTGTGTGTGTGTGTGTGTGTGCGTATATATATATGTGTGTGTGTGTATGTACATATATATACATATACACATATGTTTACATGTGTATATCTGTTTATATATATATTTATTGCATGTCAAAATGTTTAACAGATTATTTGTTGCTCTTAATTACAAATTTGAGAAGATGTCAATGAACAAATACTTTTTCCAACTACCAATCATTTCCACTTTCATGGTGACGAAAATATATTACTATTATCACTATACTATTAAAAAGAACAATTTGAACTAATATCTTTGGTGAGCCATGGGGCTATCCTTGTCAAAATCTAAAGACAAGCTTGACTTTCACTGACATTAAAATGCAAATAATTTGAAAAAGTATCATATTTGTAGAATAACCACCAAAAAACTCACTTAGGTAACAACTTGACAGCCAGAGGGTGCAGAGAAAGATTGATTGGAAAAGCGAGCAAGGTCTCTTTTGGCAAAGACACTTAACATTCAGACCAGTACCTCTATAAAAACAATTACTGAGTTTTCTGTCCTTCTGGGCCCAGCAGGCTTCGGATTTCCTATGTAACTCCCATGAGGCCTCATTTGCAACTCAGATTCTCAAGCCATTCAACAAGCTGCTGCTGTCTAAAATCAACATGGGCATTTGTGAAACTTGACCACAGTCCCTCTCCTGTTCCTCATTCCTTACCCTCCATCCACATTACACAGTCCCCGCAGGTTCCTCTGCACTTTGAATAGGCCCTGTCCACTAGACAAGCACACTCTAGTGGCAGTGACATTAGTGGCAGCACGCAGTGGTTAGTTCAAGTTACACTAGGAGGGGGTGGCATCCTCACAGACTGTGGCATATTGTGGGGTTTGAGTCCTGGCTGCATAGCCTGGATTCAGTCCTCTGGGTTCAGAGCCCTGTGATTGTATGAGCTACTCATTTTCCTTTTAATGAATCTTATTTTCTGTATAAATCATCCAAAGTTGGTTTCTCCTACTTCCAAGGAAGAAACTGATAGGTTCAAGAAACTGATACTCAGTACCTGTCAGCATCAGACACTCAGGAAAAACTAGGGAACCTAGATTTGGCTATCTTGATGCTTTGGAGCTGAAGGCAGTGAAAATCCAGCTACTAATCAACAGTGAGACTCTGGAAGCTCCAGGTACGCAGTGTTGAAATTGTTCATCAAACTACTGTCTGGAGTCACCTGGAAAGAAGCAACAATTGAAGCCAAGACTGGGTGACCGAGTAGACAATTCCACAAAACACTGTTATGGGGAATACTAGGATGCACTGCCCAGATTTCCTTAAGCAGTGAAGGACTCACCGTCCCAGCTGATGGGAAGTGACTAGCAGAAACTCTCAGCTGGGGATTACCTCCACTGGGGATTGCGTCCACTCAGGAAAGCTACCTCGCCCAAGCCTTTCTGGGGCGGGCTACATCCAAGGACTGATTGCCATGGGGGTAGAAAGGCTTAGCCTCCTCACTCTGCTTGGGACCACTCCAAAGAATTACCCAACCTGCAGAACTCCCTACAGAATTGACTGGAGCTTCCATAAAGACTGCGTCACAGTTGGCTCCTTCCTCTGCCAGGCCCTCCTTCCACCCCTTTCCTCCCACAGGAATTAATTTCAAGAGAATACCCTAATAAACACCTACAAACTAGCCTCCCTGGGGAACCCAAATTACAACTACTAAGGGCATGATATCTTTAATTCCAAGAAATATGGTGTGGGCTGCCAAGGAGAGCTTAAAGAATGAGAGTAAGAGGAGAATGACAGGCTCCAATTTCTAAATTCTCAGCTTAGGGTATGGACTGAAATCCAGGGATCTTCTCAGCCTCTGCTAAAAACCATCTCTTATCTCTTGTAGTCAGCAGGCTCAATAAACAAAAAACCCCAGAAGTTTTATCCTTAGCTTTATTAAATTACAATGTCAGCTGAATTCTCACCCTTGCAAGGTATCTATAGACTGGGCTACCAATCTACAAAGAGTGAAACTCCTAAAAACTGAAATGGAGATTTAAGGTGATTAAGAAAAGCCCAAGTCCCCAAACCTCAGGGAGCATCACTTGCCAGCAGCGACAGCCCCTTTTTCCCTGTGTAAGGCTTTCAGATGAGGCTGATCTGGCCTTACCTGAAGACCCTTTTAATGAAGCCTCAGGAAGGAATTACTTTGCAAGAGAAGCAGATTTTCTTTTTTTATTATTATTATTATTATACTTTAGGTTTTATGGTACATGTGCACAATGTGCAGGTAAGTTACATATGTATACATGTGCCATGCTGGTGCGCTGCACCCACCAACTCGTCATCTAGCATTAGGTATATCTCCCAGTGCTATCCCTCCCCCCTCCCCCCACCCCACAACAGTCCCTGAAGTGTGATGTTCCCCTTCCTGTGTCCATGTGTTCTCATTGTTCAATTCCCACCTATGAGTGAGAATATGCGGTGTTTGGTTTTTTGTTCTTGCGATAGTTTACTGAGAATGATGATTTCCAATTTCATCCATGTCCCTACAAAGGACGTGAACTCATCATTTTTTATGGCTGCATAGTATTCCATGGTGTATATGTGCCACATTTTCTTAATCCAGTCTATCATTGTTGGACATTTGGGTTGGTTCCAAGTCTTTGCTATTGTGAATAATGCGGCAATAAACATACGTGTGCATGTGTCTTTATAGCAGCATGATTTATAGTCCTTTGGGTATATACCCAGTAATTGGATGGCTGGGTCAAATGGAATTTCTAGTTCTAGATCCCTGAGGAATCGCCACACTGACTTCCACAAGAGTTGAACTAGTTTACAGTCCCACCAACAGTGTAAAAGTGTTCCTATTTCTCCACATCCTCTCCAGCACCTGTTGTTTCTTGACTTTTTAATGATTGCCATTCTAACTGGTGTGAGATGGTATCTCATTGTGGTTTTGATTTGCATTTCTCTGATGGCCAGTGATGGTGAGCATTTTTTCATGTGTTTTTTGGCTGCATAAATGTCTTCTTTTGAGAAGTGTCTGTTCATGTCCTTCGCCCACTTTTTGATGGGGTTGTTTGTTTTTTTCTTGTAAATTTGTTGGAGTTCATTGTAGATTCTGGATATTAGCCCTTTGTCAGATGAGTAGGTTGCGAAAATTTTCTCCCATTTTGTAGGTTGCCTGTTCACTCTGATGGTAGTTTCTTTTGCTGTGCAGAAGCTCTTTAGTTTAATTAGATCCCATTTGTCAATTTTGGCTTTTGTTGCCATTGCTTTTGGTGTTTTAGACATGAAGTCCTTGCCCATGCCTATGTCCTGAATGGTAATGCCTAGGTTTTCAAGAAGCAGATTTTCTTCATCTCTCCTGCTCATCATGCCTCACTGTCTAGAAATGAGCCCCAGCATGCCCCAAGGGGCCTATTACAAGGCTTTCACTCCGAAAGAACCACAAGGTTTTTCTACTTTACATTGGCAAAACTCTGACCTATATATGTGGGAATGGATTCTGAGGAATCTAGATGGAGGGGAGAAGACTAAATAGATGGGGTGGAATGATCGATATGAGCACACTTACCAGCAAGTCAGGATTCTACATGCCAGCTGCAGCAGCTGGGAGTGGAGCTGACTGTATGAGTTTGGAAACCCAGACACCACAGCTGCCCATATGTATGGGGCTGAGATGCCAGAAATTCTTTGGGAAGTCAATAGAGGAAGTAATAGAATGATTTCAGGAGATAAGAATGTCAGAGTGGATTTATCATGTGTGACCTGCTAGCCCACTCCCTAATTATGCCCCCAAGAGAGCTCAGAAGACACTCCCTTCACTGAGAATTTGAGAAATAAATACATTAGTGAGGGGAGCACAAGCATCTCAGAAATGTGTTGCCAAGGCCATTCTCTGTGGGCTGAGGATGCTGTTAAGAGACAATGAAATTCTTTATTTCAATGCAGACACCAAACTCCTTAAGTAATAGACTAAATAATGCCACTTAACCCCAAGGTGACGTGTGCATGATGACCACAGTAAGCCACATGGCCTTCCTGGTGGTCAGATGCTCTGATTCACTGGGATTTTTGGAGAAGGGCAACTGATCATGAGGTCCATAGACCTTAGACAGACAGATACTCAAGTTGAACCTCTCTGTGTCTCCATTTCCTCACTGTAAAATAACGATACGATTCTATCTGCTCATAGGGCTGCTGTGAGAATTACATAGGCTAATATAAAGCTCTTAAAGCAGTGTTTGACACAGATTAAGTGCTCAATATGTGCTAGCTATCATTTCCACTACTGTTATTTTTATTGTCATTATATAATTGGCAAATAATCTAGTCTTAGTGAACAAGGCTTAACTTAAGCCACCATGATCATTTACCCAATTTCCAGACCTGAGTCAGTTCACAGATCTAAAGACCCTAAAATAGAGAGCCAAATAACCATAAGAAAAATCATGAATAGAGCATGCCAATAGGACCTACAAAATTAGGAGTGGCAGGTATACCAGATGCCTTAATAAGTATGAGCACATCAGAAATAAACATACATATATATACATGGGTATATCACTTCAGAGCAGTTTCTGGGAGTTCAAGATACAAGTAAAGGACAAGTTGGTCTACCTTATGCCACTACAAAGAGGCACAGTTCTGGTAGACCTCTTCGGAATTTGGAGGTGATATATACGTAACTGTGCATGCCACTCTAATTCATTCACCAGGTGAGCTATCCCTGACCACAGGACACCAAAGAACCATGTTACCTGAGTGGTCCATTATCAACTAGAGTTATCTGATCCACCTAGCCACAATATCAGGAAGCATTCCATTATCAATGGATACATACACATGTGTATACACACACACACACACACACACACACACACAAACATGGAGAATCCTGAGGTCACAATTAAGTTGCAGGAAAAAAGAACTCTTTCTTCCAATATGCTGACTCCTGCTATATGGCTATCCTTCTCTCATCCCAAACCTAAGGCCCCAAGAGGACTTGGCAGAGGAGGGGAAACAGCTCTGTTCACTGATGACTTCCCAAGATATGATGGAATCTGCTGGAAATGAACAGCTGCAACCTTACATGTGAGATGGCCCCGAAGGACAGCAAACAAGGAAACAGCCTCACAGTGGGTGGAATTTCAAGTGGTACATGCCATTGGCCAATTTGTCAGTAAGAATCTAAAACTGATTCATGGGAGTGTCCAATAGTTTCCTGGGATAGTTAGGATTGTGGAAGGAATTCTATTGGATAAATGTTAATAAGGAGACGTTTAAAATCGGGAAGAGGCATATAAATGAACAACTCAAAATGAGCCCAGTGGAGATATTTGTAACCCATGTAAATACTCAACAAAAGGGCCTGGCAGTCTAAATAACAAGGTGGCACGGCCTGTGCACATCAGCCAGTCTCTTTCCACAGCCGTCCTAATGGGCTCATCACCAAAGTAGCCGCAATGGCAGCAATGAAAGCTCTGCAAAGGATCAACAATGTGGACAGCCTCTCACCAAGATTAACCTGGCTACTCGCACAGCTGAATCCCTAATTTGCCGGTTTTCTATGACTTTCCATATTCTGGTATCAGGCTGATTACACTAGACCTCTTCTGTTTTAGAGGGGCCAGAGAGTCGTTCCTTATTCTCGATGTGAATCTGCTTTCCAAATTCACCAATGTGTCTGCCAGTTTCACCATCCATGGACATACTGACCATCTTAGTCACTGTCATGTTATCATACACAACATCACTTTTGTCTAATGACCTCACTTTGTAGCAAATGAAGTCAGATGATGGGCTATGGGATTCACTAGTCTTATCCCATCATTCAAAAGCAGTTAGCCTTACAGAATAGTCTATCAAAGATTCCCATATACATCATCATGTGACGTTGAGATTCTATCCCACAGGATATAGAATGTGCTCTGAGCCAGCAAACTCCATATGGTGCTCCTACCCATAATCTAAATATGTAGAGTCAGTATTCAAAGAGTGGAAGACGGAGTGGCATTTCACTATTACACCTTTTAATGTACTCCTAAGATATCCTCTTCCCATCCCTGCAACTCTGTGATGTGCTTGGTTAGAGGTCTTACCACACAGCAAAGAAGTGCTTCCACCAGGGGACAAAACAATGATTCTATCAAATCAAAACCTACTATCACCCAGCCATTTGGGGTTCCTCATGGAACTAGGAGAACAAGTGAAAGAGGAGTTACAGTACAAGCTGGGAGGCCTAACCCTTACTGTCAAAGGGAAATTGAGTTACTCCTACACAATGGAGGCAGGAGGAATATAAATGAAACTTAGGGGATTTTGTGGGGTATCACCTAGTATTGCCATGTCTACTGGTTAATGGAAAACAACAGCAGGACTTGCAATGGCTCAGACCTGTGAAGAACCAAAATTTGGATCACACCAGAGTTAAGAACCCCAACAGCAGAAGTACTAACTGAAGACAAAAAGAATACAGAATGAAGGGAAAAGTCACAAACCTCCTGATCAGGCCTAGAAATTGCTCTATCCCCATCAAAATACCAATGACAGTCTTCACAGAAATAGAAAAAACAATCCTAAAACTCATATGGAACTACAGAAGACCCCCAATAGCCAAAGTAATCCTGAGCAAAAAGAACGAAGTTGAAGGCATCAGACTATCTGACTTCAAAATATACTGCAAAGCTATAGAAACCAAATCAAGCATGGTACTGGCATTAAAAAAAAGACATACAGATCAATACAATAGGATAGAGAACCCAGATATAAATCCATGCATACACAGTGAATTCATTTTCAGCAAGGGTGCCAAGAACATACAATAGGCAAAGAGCACTCTCTTCAATAAATGGTGCTGGGAAAACTGGATAACCACATGCAGAAGAACCAAATTAGACCTCTATCTCTCACCTATACAAAAATTAATTCAAACCACACTGAAGACTTACATCCAAGACCTGCAACTATGAAACTGCTAGAGGAAAACACTGGGAAAATACTCCAGGACACTGGTCTGGGCAAAGATTCTAGGCAAGGCCTCAAAACCACAGGCAACAAAAGGAAAAATAGATAAATTGATTATATCAAGCTAAAAAGTTTCTGCACAGCAAAAGAAACAATCAACAAAGTGAACAGACATCCCACAGAATGGGAGAAAATATTTACAGACTATCTAACAAAAGATTAATAACCAGAATATACAAGGAGCTCAAACAACTCGACAGCAAAAAAAAGAATCCAATTTAAAAATGGACAAAAGACCTAAAAGACATTTCTCAAAAAATGACATACAAATGGCCAAAAAATATATGAAGAAGTGTTCAACATAACTAATCATTACAGAAATGCAAATAATCAAAGCCACAATGAGATATCATCTCATCCCAGTTAGGATGGCTTTTATCAAAAAAATAACAGATGCTGGTGAAGATGTAAAGAAAGGGGAAACCTCATACACTGTTGGTGGGAATGTAAACTACTACAGCCACTATGAAAAACAGTATAAAAACTCCCCCCAAAACACAAAAATAGAACCACCATATGATCTAGCAATTCCACTACTGGATATACACCCCACAGAAAGGAAATCAACATGTCAAAGCAATATCTGTACTCCCCATGTTTATTGCAGCATTATTCACAATAACCAAAATATGAAATCAACCTAAATGTCCATTAACGAATGAATGGAGTTAAAAAATTTAAATATATACACAGTGGAATATTATTCAGCCATAAAAAAGAATGAAATTCTGTCATTTATAGAAACATGAATGGAACTGAAGGTCATTATGTTAAGTGAAATAAGCCAAGCACAAAAAGATAAACATTGCATGTTCTCACTCACATGTCAGAGATATAAAAGTGAATCTCATCAAGATAGAGTAGATTGGTGATTTACCAGAGGCTGGGAAGGGTAAGCAGGAGGGGAGGATGAAGATAGGTTGATTAATGGGTACACATATACACTTAGAAGACAGAAGACCTGCTGTCCAATAGATCAACAGGGTAACTATAGTTAACATTAATTGATTGTACATTTCAAAACAGCAAGAAAATAATTCAAATGTTCCTAGCATTTAAAAAGGTAAATAAGGTAATGGAGATCTCAATTACTCTGATTATATGAATGTATCAAATTATCACATATACCCCCAAAATATGTACGTCATATATCAGTTTTAAAAGTTAAAAAGTTTTCTTAATGAAAAACATAAAAATTAGCTCTAAACAATTACCTGTATTTTCTTATTTGCTGTGTAATGCATTTACATGTAAATTTTAACTGATATTTCTCTTTATTCCCATCTCTTTCCCCTTCTATTTAATATAAAGTGTGTCAATGGTAGCTAACTCTACAACTGAGCCCACAGTTGTAGGATATTAACATTATGGCCAAATTCCAGGAGATGTGGACACTCCTTTGAGCCCACTGAGAGCCTGGACTTGAATAGTTACTTGGGGAAAGAGATGTGTGTATTTTCAGCTGTATAAAAGATAGCGTGTGTCTTCCTGAAGGTGTTCAGTCTGTGGTATACCGCTTGAGGACTATATCTAATAACATCTCCTTGCTTAAACTTAAACCTTGTTTGAACTCGGCAGACATGGAAAGGAGCTGCTCAGTATCCTCTTCCTGAACATTCCTGCATATTAAGATAATTCAGCCTCCCATTGGCCTTCAGAAAGCTATAATCACTATCACATTTCCCACTAGTTTCTGATTGCTTTTAGTTACTGAAAGCAGAAACATTTAAAATTTCCCCCAAACTACGTCTATTTTCTCACATCTGATTATTCTTCAACCCTGGTCTATATTCCCCAAAATGAACAGTGGCAACCATGACCAAAGTCAATCATGACTCATTTGCCAAAACTGAAACAGAATTTCTTCAGTCCCCTCTTACTTGGCCTCTCTTCAACTTCTGATAAATTGTGTACCTTCTTCTTTTTTAAACCTTCACAAGACACTTGTTTACTTCCTCATTAATTAATATTCCTTCTGATTCATTGATCGCCCTCTTTTTCTATCTACCTGTCAAATATTAGTGTTCTCTAAAGTTCTATCCTTCCAGTAAGATATGTCTAATGCAGGTGCTGGGCCAGCCACAGTGGAGGCAGAGGTAACCCCATGTAGACTGGTACAACGCTGGGTGGACAACATCCACAGCCCAATGCCCTGCCCAGGCAGTGCTCAGGGAGCAGATCTTCCTGGAGTCTGGCCTCTGCCTGAGAGCCTAATTACAGCAGCTCTAACCCTCACTAGAAATTGAAGGAGAAGGTTAAAATTAATAATCTTCATCAACATCACCCTGAAAAGAGAGAAAAATAAATGGGAAGAAAATTTTACTTTGATATCTCCAGGAGAGGATTAAGGGAAATGAAAGAAAAACAAATGTCGCCCTGTTGCCATGGAGCTCCCAATGTCCTCTCAATCACAGTGAGTAGCAACGGAGCCCTGACAGACAAGCAGCCACCACTGTTTTTTTCCACCCCCACCACGAAAGGATTGAACACCTTCTATGGAGTATGTGAATATCTCTCTCCTTTGATTAACCACATCAAATCAATCCCACGAGAAACAACCTCTATTTATATTCTCTATTTCTGTTAACTTTGCAGCGATCCCTTTTTGGAACAATAATGTACGATGCGTGATTTCCCTTTGCTGCCTTATGCAAAATCTTGCATCAATCACTCATCTGGATATCTGGCTGCTCACGCTAACACCAATCTGATGTCAATTGCCAGGCAGAGTCCCTGTGAAATTTTACTTCACCTGAACCTGCACGTGAAGTACTCATTAAGCACCTGTGCTGTGAGTGCTGCAGGAGAAAGACCCCAGAGGGAGTGGTATAGGTGCATCTCTAAAGCAGCTCTCAGTCAGCTTGGGGTGTTCAGAGGGGGTCATTCCTGGACAGGGTAGAATGTTACCCAGTCCTGAGATTTAGAGATGAAGGATCTGTTGTATATCTTCTTCCATGTAAGACAAAGAGGTATCTTTTACTGTCTGTGCTGCTGCCTCACGCTTAACTGCAACTTTTGGATGGAAAAAAGGGCCATCATGGAAGGAGAGCCCTGCCATCGAGAGGTTAAAAGTGACAGAATAAAAAAAATTACAGTATCTCTGTATTAGTTCAGAAGGAAATCAGAGGCTGCCACCAGGGCCCAAAGCCCACATGCCTTCTGCAAACCTTATAACCCCCTTATGCTTATTTTATCTTTCTGAAACATCTCAAGAAGGATTAGCACCAAAACCTTGAAGCTGAAGGTGCCCATGTGCTGGAAAGAAAGGGGGTATTTGCCATGCTATACTCCACACCATGGCAGCCTGGAGAGATGGAGACCCTGAGGAGCGGCCTGGAAATAGCAGGTCCACCAGAAGGAAAAAAGATGCAGTCAGGACCCACTGGGCTATGTGACAGCAAGGCCATCTGAGACTACGTGGCAGCTAAGTCATCATTTAACACAACTAAAGCAGCATATTAGCTTCTGCCTCTATTTTTTCACCTTTGATTTATTCTACAGCCCTGGTCTTTAGTCCCCCAAAATGAACAACATCAACCGTGACCAAAGTCAATTATGACCTCCCATTTGCCAAAATGAAAGACTCTCTTAAATCCCCTCTTACGCAGCCTCCTTTCAACCTCTGATAAATTGAGCTTTCTTCTTGCAACCTTCACAAAACCATTGGCTTCCTCCTTTGTTTATTAACATTCCTTCTCATTCGTTACTGACTCCTCTTTTTCAACTCACCTCTTAAATTTTAACATTCCCTAAAGTTCTATACTTGGCCCTCCTTTATTCTCATTCTACACATTTTTCAAGGGTGGCCTCAGTTATCACATGTGTGCAACAGTTCCCACGTACCTGTCTCCATTGCCAATCCCACTCCTGAGCTCCAGTCGCATCTAACTATATAGTTGTCCTCTGTATCCCTGGGAAATTGGTTCCCAGAACCCCTACAGATACCAAAATCCATGGATGCTCACTTTTCAGGGACACTTTTCAGAATGAAAGGAACTATTAATAATGATATCAGGACAACAGATATAGAATAGGACTGCAAAATGGGATATTTGGTCACTCTACAAATCATAAGCCTCAAATTAACTGTTTTAAGAGTGGAATAAAACAATTATAACATTTAAATCTTCTATTTTCTTGGCTGCCTATTATACTACTTTTCAAATTTTCCAATTTGAAACACTACACTGCTACTTTGTATTCAGAAGTAGTTGCTCTAATACAAAGTACTGGCTGCCTCCCAAACAACTCTCTTCCCCCAATCCTTGCCATTGGATGGGGAATTTCATTCCCATGTCCAACCTCTTCCCCATAGTAACCTGGAAGAAATTACTGGTTACAACTAATCATGGGATGATTATAATATGACCATATGACCCAGATGATGCAGTTATGGCCACAAGGTACATAAATGGGGAAGCTGCTGGAGATGCTTCTTGAGAGATTTCTTCCTTCTTAAAAACAGGTACAGTGGAATTTCCATTTCTGGCAATATAACAGACTGTCCCATCTTGAAAATCATGCCAATGGAGAACACCTAAGAAATGCTAAATGAAATATGTGAAAGCATCTTTTTCAAATATATATTTGAGCTGTTTGGAAAAGTCCTTGGAGACCAAAAAAATATATATAAAGCAAGAGCAGAAAAATGAGTGAGCGGTCGTGCATGTCTTTACCCTGGGAGAACCTGCCAGGCTGCAAAGACCTAGGCTTTGCTTTCCACAAGCCACATGTGGGGATAGGTGGCAGTCCTGGGAGCCCATACACGTAGGAGGTTAGAGTGACAGCCCACATAAATCCAGATTTCCAAAGCCCAAAATTCCCATTGCCTGTGTGTCCCCTCAAAACCCCAAGCCAGAAATTTAAGCGGCACCACGTTGGTAGTAACTCCAAGCACCTGGCAGAAATAAACCTAAATATTCTCTGGATGAATGTATTCCAAACACAGACACCAAAGAATTCCCAAGGACAAAGCAGCAATTAACATGGGCTCACAATCAAACATCCCAAAATATGGGTGAGAACTGACAGACGTAAAACGGATAATCAGACTAACAAAGATTGCAGATGTAGAATTACCAGCTATAGAATATAAGATAAATATGTTTATCATGTTTGAAAACATAAGAAGTAAACTTGAAAGAATATGCAAGGAAAAGAAACTATAAGACCTCAGATACAAAAAAGCATCAAAGAGAACTTCTAAATATAAAAAATAGGACTGATAAATCAAAAAGACAAAAAGCAAATTCAAAATCAGAAGAATTTAACCAAATATCAAATCAGTAATATGAACACACATTAAAAAGCATTATTTCAAATGGCTTTTGAATACAGAGCACTCAGTATACCTCTACTCTAAGAGAAAAAAGAACTGAAATGATTCTTAAATGTTATTCAGTGATTTTTTGTCAAAATGTTGAGCATTATAATTTTGAAACTACTCATAGTGTCACCACAAACAATACGCTCATGTAATTAGAAACTATGATCTTCATTAATAAAGAGAAAAGGTACAAGTATAAAATCAAAGTTGCTAAGAAAAAACATAGTAATGTTAAATTTGAATTTAAAATCTCAGTATGAACTCACATTTTATAAAACTCGTGTTTTTATAAAGCCATATTCCCCAAGTCTACTCGCTGGAAATTTTCAGGCCTCCGAAAAATAACACCCCTGTAGTAATGGACAGACTCGGATCTTGACTCCTAAATATAATTCCTCCACTAAAAGGAATCAAGGCTCCTTTGAAGATTTGGCTGATTCCAATACAGGGCTAAGGAAAATATAAGGTGAGCACTGGGATATCTTTCAGTTCCAGAAACTAAGGAAACAGAGGCAAATAAAGGCTCATCAAGAGAACACAGAAGCCAGCTTGACCAAATTTGGGACAATTTTAGCATCCAAAAGGAAAATTACTACATTGAATTGTAAAATATAAAATTATTTGACACTACTATTGAAGGAGAATATTTCACTGAACTCCTTATTCTATAAAATGATGTTTAAAGAGGAACGATTACACATTTGCCCTGGCTTTTTATGAGAAACTGCATTCAGCTCCAGTTTATGATGGAAAAGTCTTCTTTAAAGAAGAATGCCAGCTACCAAATGCAAGCATAATGATAGATTTGGAAAATCAGCATTTCAAACTCCCACTCAAAAAACTGATTCAAGCAAGTTTCACCAAAAAAATGTTAAAACTATTCACTAACACTATTTTGCAAGTTATTGGGGAAGAAGATATTCAGATAGCACTGAATTAACACCTCACATGTTGCTTGCTAATTGCAAAGGGATAAATGTACCTTTACAAGGGAGAGATCTGGCACCACCACCATACGCAAGTGATTTGACTTAGCGATGCAAACAGAGGGGACCACCTGACATTATACGCATCCCACAGATACAATATGAAGCATACAGCATTCTATATGAAGTTATTTTTGCAAAAAAAAATTGTTTTATTAAATCAGGACTCTAGAGGATCTAGATCTAACTTTCAGTTTACAGAAACAGACGGGATAGAAGAACAAATTTAAGAATAACGCAATTTTAAAAAGTCAAATCCAGTGTGTGGGACATTCTATAAGACAATAGGTCTGGACTCCTCAAAAAGTCATATCATTTTAAAACATGGTTGAACTATTCTAGATCAAAGTAGACTAATAGACATGAAACCAAATGATGCATTTGGCTGATTCTGGGTTGACAAAATAGCTTTAAAATACATTTGGAGACAACTAGGAAAATGTGAAGATAGACTAGATATTAGATATTAGAAAAGTACTATTATCAAGTGTGATATGTAATTGCAGTTAGGTAGGAGAATGATACTCAGGGGCAAAAATTAACAACTGTTGGATCTACATGGTGGATCCATTGTGTTTGTTATATAATTCCTTCAAACATTCTAGATATTTAAAATTTCTCATAAGAATTGGGGAAAAGTTTAAGTATCATCTTATGACTTCATAGGTGACATGATAGGTATTGTAGCTAAAAATAATTAACCTTTTTAATCTATGAAGCTTTTCCTTTTGCCGGGGGTGGGTGGGGGTGGGGGGAGAAGCAGGGGACAGAGTCTCACTCTGTTGCCCAGGCTGCTGGAGTGCAGTGGTGTGATCATAGTTCACCACAGCCTTGACCTCCTGGGCTCAAGTGATTCACCCATCTCAGCCTCCTGAGTAGCTGGCACTACTGGCACGCACTACCACCCTGGCTAATTTTTGTATTTTCTGTAGAGATGGGGTTTTGCCATCTTGCCCAGGCTGGTCTCAAACTCCTGGACTCAAGCCATCCACTCGCCTTAGCCTCCCAAAGTGCTGGGATTATAGGCATGAGCCACCACACCTGGACCATGAAGGTTTTTGATTTAACTTTTAGTTTATAAGAAACAGAAGGGATAAAGGAATATGCTAAATGACATTATAAGAAGTCAGGTGATAGAACATTCTTTAAGACAACTGGCCTGGTCCCTTCAACAAGCTGGTGTCATAAAAAGGGATGGTGCTAAATAAGACAGTCTTAAGGAACAAAACAACTAGATCCAATGTGTAGTCCTAGATTGGATACCAGCTTGGCCAAAGCAGATATAAAGGACCTTAGTAAAATTTGATTACTGTCTGGGTATCAAACAAGAATGAAAATTTAGTAATGTGAAAGGATAGAGATCATTAACTAAAATGAATCTTAGACTACAAAATTATATATATGTAGTATAAGCTCATTTGGGGGAAAACAAATGTGTATATAAAGAACTATAGGAAAAAAATGATGTGGAAGGACAAGTATTGAGAGTTTATCAGTAGTGATCTCTGGATAGACAATACAATGCTTCCATTGTAAAATTGTGGATGGACGGAAATGAAAAACAGAAAAAAGCAGGGATTGTAATCCTAATTTCTGACAAAACAGACTTTAAACCAATGAAGTTCAAAAAAGACAATGAAGGACATTATATTATGGTAAAGGATTCAACTCAACACGAAAATCTAACTGTCCTAAATATATATGCACCCAACACAGGAGCACACATATTCATAAAACAAGTTCTTAGAGACTTTCAGAGAGACTTAGACTCCCCCACAATAATGGGAGACTTTAACACACCACTGACAATATTAGACAGATCATCTAGACAGAAAATTAAAGACATTTAGGACCTGAACTCAGCACTAGATCAAATGGACCTGATAGATACCTGCAGAACTTTCCACCCAAAAACAACAGAATATACATTCTTCTCATCATCACATGGCACATACTCTAAAATCGATCACATAATCAGAAAACACTCCTCAGCAAATGCAAAAGAACTGAAATCATAACATAGTCTCTTGGACCACAGCACTATCAAATGACTAATCAAGGCTAAGAAATTCACTCAAAACCATAAAATTACATGGAAATTGAATGACCTGCTCCTGAATGACTTTTGGGTAAATGAAGAAATTAAGGCAACAATTAGCAAGTTCTTTCAAACTAACCAGAATAAAAATACAACATACCAGAGTCTCTGGGACACAGCTAAGGCAATGTTAAGAGGGAAAGTTATAGCACTAAACACCTACAACAAAAAGTTAGAAAGATCTCAAGTTAATAACCTAACATCAAAACCAAAAGAACTAGAGAACCAAGAACAAACCAATCCCAAAGCTAGCAGAAGACAAGAAATAACCAAAATCAGAGCTGAACTGAAGGGATTAGAGACTTGAAAGGTCAGTGAATCCAGGAATTGGTTTTAAAAAAAAAAATTAATAAAATAGACCACTAGCTAGACTAATAAAGAAAAGAGAGAAGATTCAAATGAACACAATAAGAAACAAGGGGGATATTACCACTGACCCCATAGAAGTACAAACAACCATCAGAGAATATTATTAATATGTCAAACTAGAAAATCTAGAAGAAAGTTATCATTTCCAGGACACATACACCCTCCGAAGACTGAACCAGGAAAAGAACTGAATTCCTGAACAGACCAATAAGAAGCTCTGAAACTGAGGCAGTAATAAATAACTTACCAACCAAAAAAAGCCCAGAACCAGATGGATTCACAGCTGAATTATACCAGATGTACAAAAAAGAGCTGGCACCATTCCTACTGAAACTATTCCAAAAAATTGAGAAGGAGAGATTCCTACCTAATTCATTCTATGAGGCCAGCATCATCCTGATACCAAAACCTGGCAGAGATACAAAAGAAGAAAACTTCAGGCCAATATCCTTGTGTACATCAATGCAAAAATACTCAACAAAATACTGGCAAACTGAATCTACCACCACACTAAAAAGCTTATCCACCACAATCAAGTAGGCTTTATCCCTGGGGTGCAAGGTTGACTCAACATATGCAAATCAATAAATGTAATTCATTACAAAAACAGAACTAAAGACAAAAACCACATGGTTATCTCAATAGATGCAGAAAAAGCTTTCAATAAAATACAACATCCATTCATGGTTAAACACTCTCAATAAACTAGGTATTAAAGGAACATACCTCAAAATAATAAAAGCCATCTATGACAAACCCACAGCCAACATCATACTGAATGGGCGAATGCTGGAAGCATTCCCCTTGAAAACTGGTACAAGATAAGGATGCTCTCTCTTACCACTGCTATTCAACATAGTATTGGAAGTTTTGGCTGGGGCTATCAGGCAAGAGAAAGAAATAAAGTGTATCCAAATAGGAAGAGAAGAAGTAAAACTACCCCTGTTTGTAGGTGACATGATCCATGTTGAGAAAATGCCATCGTCTCAGCCCAAAAGCTTCATAAGCTGATAAACAACTTCAGCAAAGTCTCAGGATACAAAATCAATGTGCAAAAATCACTAGCATACCTATATACCAACAACAGTCAAGCTGAGAGCCAAATCAGCAACAAACTACCATTCACAACTGCCACAAAAAGAATAAAATACCTAGCAATGCAGCTAACTAGGGAAGTGAAAGATAGCTACAAGTATAACTACAACCCACTGCTCAAAGAAACCAGAGATGATACAAAACAAATGGAAGAACATTCCATGCTCGTGGATGGGAAGAATCAATATTGTGAAAATGGCCATACTGCTCAAAGCAATTTATAGGTCCAATGCTATTCCTATTAAACTACCATTGACATTCTTCACAGAACTAGAAAAAAACTATTTTAAAATTCATATGGAACCAAAGAAGAGCCCATATATCCAAGGCAATCCTAAGCAAAAAGAACGAAGCTGGAGGCATCACGCTACCCAACTTCAAACAACACTAAAGGGCAATAGTAACCAAAACAGCATGATAATGATACAGAAACCGACACATAGACTGGCGAAACAGAATAGAGAACCCAGAAATAAGGCCACACATGTACAACTATATGAACTTCAACACACCTGGCAAAAACAAGCAATGGGGAAATAATTCCCTACTCAATAAATGGTGCTGGGTAACCAGCTAGCCATAGGCAGAAGACTAAAACTGGACCCCTTCTTTATAGCACATACAAATATTAACCCAAGATCGATTAAAGACATAAATATAAAACCCAAAACTATAAAAATCCTGGAAGACAATCTAGGCAATACCATTTGGGACACAGGCATGGACAAAGACTTCATGACGAAGAGGCCAAAAGCAAATACAACAAAAGCAAAATTGACAAATGGGATCTAATTAAAGAGCTTCTGCACAGCAAAACAAACTATCAACAGAGTAAACAGACAACCTACAAAATGGGAGAAAATTTTTGCAAACTATGCATCTGACAAAGGTCTAATGTCTAGCATCTCAAAGAACTTAAATTTACAAGAAAAAATAAACAATCTCATTAAGTAATGGGCAAAGGACATAAACAGACTTTTCAAAAGAAGACATACACGTGGCCAACAATCATGTGAAAAAAAAAAGCTCAGCATCACTGCTCATTAGACAAATGCAAATCAAAACCACAATGAGATCCCATCTCATACCAGTCAGAATGGCTGTTATTAAAAAGTCCAAAAATAACAGATGCTGGCCAGGTTGTGGAGAAAAAGAAACACTTATACACTGTTGGTAAGAGTGTAAATTAGTTTAACCATTATAGAAGACAGTGTGCCAATTCCTGAAAGACCTAAAGACAGAAATACCATTTGACCCAGCAATCCCATTACTGGGTATATACTGAGAGGAATATAAATAGTGCTGTTACAAAGACACACTCGCCTATGTTCATTGCAACACTATTCACAATAGCAAAAACATGGAATCAACCTAAATGCCCATCAATGATAGCCTGGATAAAGAAAATGTGGTACATATACACCATGGAATACTATGCAGCCATAAAAAAGAACAATATCATGTCCTTTGCAGGGACATGGTTGGAGCTGGAGGCATAGATGGGAACAACATGCACTGGGGCCTATCATGGGGTGGAGGGTGGGAGGAGGGAAAAGATCAGGAAAAATAACTAATGAGTACTCAGCTTAATAGCTGGGTGATGAAATAATCTGTACAAAAAAAAAACCCATGGCACAAATTTACCTATGTAATAAACCTGCACATGTACCCCTGAACATAGAGAGTTAAAAAAAAAAAAGGAAAAACCTAAAGACTCTACCAAAAAAACTATTTGAATTGATAAACAAATTCAGTAAAGTTGCAGGGTACAATTATACAAAAATCAGTATCATTTCTATACACCAACAGTGGACTAAAGAAATCAAGAAGGCAATCCCATTTCTAATAGCTAAAAAAAAAGTAAAATAACTAGGAGTAAATTTAAGGTGGTGAAGACCTTCACAAGGAAAACTGCAAAACGCTGATGAAAGAAATACTAACACTGAAGAGGATACAAAGAAATGGAAAAACATCCCATACTCATGGATTGAAAGAATATTGTTCAAATGACAATACTACTCAAAGCAATTGATAGATTTAATACAATTCCTATCAAAATACCAGTAACATTCTTCACAGAAATAGAAGAAAAAAACCTAAAAATTGTGTGGAACCACAAAAGATTCTGACTAGCCAAAGCAATTCTGAGCAAAAAGAACAAAGCTGGAGTCAGAATACTGCCAGACCTCAAAATATACTACAAAACTATAGTAACCAAAACAGCATGGTACTTGCATAGAAACAGGCATGTAGATCAATATAAAAGAATAGAAAACCCAGAAATTAATCCACATATCTACAGCCAACTGATTTTTGACAAAGATGCCAAAAACACTCATTAAGGAAAGGACAATCTGTTCAACAAATGGTACTGAGAAAACTAGATACCCATACGCAGAAGAATGGAACCAGACCCCCACCTCTCACACTCAAAATAGATCAAAGACCTGTGTGTATACCTGAAGCAATAAAAATACTAGAAGAAAGCATTAGGAGAATCCTCAGGACATTGGTCAGGGAAAGATTTTATAAATAAGACTTCTAAAGCACAGGCAACAAAAGCAAAAATAAACAAATGGGATATATCAAACTAAAAAGCTTCTGCAAAGAAAAGGAAACAACAGAGTGAAAAGACAACTTACAGAATAGGAGAAAATACTTGCAAACTACATATCCAACAGGTGATTAATATCCAGAATATACAAGGAACTCAGACATCTCAACAGCAAACAAAACAATCTGATTTAAAAATGGGCTA
Organism: Pongo pygmaeus; assembly: GCF_028885625.2. NCBI lineage: Eukaryota > Metazoa > Chordata > Mammalia > Primates > Hominidae > Pongo > Pongo pygmaeus. The sequence continues at coordinate 39,011,570 of NC_072373.2, forward strand.
ATGATCTGAACAGATATTTTCTCAAAAGAAATGGTCAATAAATATGGGAAAAGCTCAATATCACTAATCATCAGGGAAATGCAAATCAGAACCATAATGGGATATTATCTCACCCCAGAGTTAGGATGACTATTATGAAAGTGGCCAAAAAAATAACAAATGGTGATGAGGATGAAGAGAAAAGCGAATTCTTACACATTGTTGGTGGGAATGCAAACTAGTATAGCCACTATGGGGAACAGTATGGAAGTCCTTCAAAAAACTACAAATGGAACTACCATATGATCCAGCAATCCCACTACTGTGAATTTATCCAATGAAAAGGAGATCATTATATTCAAGAGACATCTATACCCCATGTTTACTGTAGCACTTTTCACAACAGCCAAGATATGTAATCAACCTAGGTGTCCAACAACAGATAAATGGATAAAGAAAATGTGGTATTTAAAGCTGGGCGTGGTGGCTCGTGCTTATAAACCCAGCACTTTGGAAGGCTGAGGCAGGCAGACCACTTTAGGTCAGGAGTTCGAGACCAGCCTGGCCAACGTGGTGAAACACTGTCTCTACTAAAAATATAAAAATTAACCAGGTGTGGTGGCAGGCACCTGTAATCCCAGCTACTCAGGAGGCTGAGGTAAGAGAATACTTGAAACCAAGAGGCAGAGGTTGCAGTAAGCCGAGGTCATGCCACTGTACTCCAGCCTGGGTGACGGAGCAAGACTCCATCTCAGAAAAAAAGAAAATGTGGTATTTTTACACCATGGAATACCATGCCACCATAAAAAAGAATGAAATTTTGTCGTTTGAGACAACAAAAATGGAACTGGGGGACATTCTGTTAAGTGAAATAAGCTAGAAACAGAAAGTTAACACCACATATTCTCACTCATAGGTGGAAGATAATAAATGTTCACACAGAAGTGAAAAAACAGAAGAGAAAATACTAGAAGCTGGAAAGGGAGGGATAGGGAGAGATTTGTTAAAAGACACAAAATTACAGTACGTAGAAGGAATAAGTTCTAGTATTCTATAGTACAGTAGGATAACTAGAGTTAATAATATATTACATAGTTTCAAATAGCTAGAAGGAAAATACTGAATGTTCCCAACACAAAGAAATGATAACCATTTGTGATGATGGATATGCTAATCACCCTGATCTGATCACCATACACTGTATGTATCAAAACATCACTATGTACCCCATGAGTATGTACAATTATTATTTGTCAATTTAAAAAATTATTTTGGATGGTTTATATTTTATCAGTCTATGATGCAAATGTACACAATAACTAAAGATTTTATTTTTAACTTTAAAAGCTTTAGAAGAAAATGGAGAATATTTTTATCATCTTGGAGTAGGAGACAATCATTTCTGAAAGACCCAAAAAAGTAAAAATGATAAATAAAAATGACTAAATGCAACTGCATTAAAATAAAGCCTTTTATGTTGTCAAAAAACAACATAAAAACATTAGAAGTCAAACCACAAACCAAAAGATGTCAATATTTGCAACTACACATGACTTTTTTTAAATATAAATTTTATGAATCTATAAGAAAAAGACAGAAATCCCATTAGAAAAATGGGCAAAAGTTAACAGTTATTTCATTAGAAATTATATGCCAGGCCAGGCACAGTGGCTCATAGCTGTAATCCCAGCAATTTGGGAGGCCGAGGTGGGTGGATCACTTGAGGTCAGGAGTTCAAGACCAGCCTGGACAACATGGTGAAACCCTGTCTCTACTAAAAATACAAAAATTAGCTGGGCATGGTGGTGCACGCCTGTAATCCCAGCTACTCGGGAGGCTGAGGCATAGAATTGCTTCAACTCAGGAGGTGGAGGTTACAGTGAGTTGAGATCACCCCACTGTACTTCAGCCTGGGTGACAGAGTGGGACTGTCTCAAAAATAATTAAGAAATGATATACCAAAGTCCTTTAAGCCTATGAAAAGATGCTCAAACTTATTAGTAACCAAGGAAAGGCAAATTAAAACTATGAGATAAAATTCACACCACCAGATTATCAAAATTAAAAGATATGTGAATTTCTGGGTTCTCTATTCTTTTATATTGATCTATGTGCCTGTTTTTATGCCAGTACCATGATGTTTTGGTTACTACAGCTTTGTAGTATATTTTGAGATCTGGCAGTGTTCTGACTCCAGCTTTGTTCTTTTTGCTCAGATTGCTTTGGCTATTCAGGATCTTTTTTGGTTCCACACAAATTTTAGGTGTTTTTTTTTTCTATTTCTGTGAAGAATGTCACTGGTATTTTGATAGGGGTCGTATTAAATCTATAAATTGCTTTGAGTAGTATCAAGTGTTGGTGAGAATTTCAAGCAATGGAAACACACTGCCGAGAAGAGCATAAATTGGTTTAGCCAAATTAAAAAATAATTTTTCTTATAAATCTGAACAAATATACTACCCACAATACTTATTTCAAAATACATATATATTTGAGCAATGTTTGACAAACTGGATAGTGACTCACCCAATTCAGAGATTCGAATATTTTAAAATATTCCAATATTTTAAAATAGAATAATATGGAACCGAAAATATCAGTCAGTATTCACTGCAGGTGGTTCAAGGTAAAGTATGGCTTTGTGAGAGTTTACACACACACACAGACATGCATACACTCATGCACACACCTATAATGCAAAATGTGTTTCTTACTGTGGGTAATGTGCCAAAGAGTTTGAAAGTTATGGCCCTACAGGGAAACCCTTACACATGAGCTCCAAGAGACACAGAAATGGCATTATATGGAATAGCAAAACCCTGTAAAAAAAACTCAAATGTCCTCGTATATGTAGAATGGACAAATAACTTCTTGTATATGGATACACTGGAATGCTATACAGCGGTGAAAATAAGTGGTACCTAGTTACATGTATTAACATGAATGCTTCTCAAAAACATAATGTTAAACAAGAAAACCAAGTCACAGAACATACATAACAAGTATGAATCTATTCATACGAAGAGATGTTAACATATGCAATTTTAAGGATTTAACTGTGGTAAAAGTACAACGAAAACGAAGAAAAGGAGAAATACAATATTCAGGATATCTTTTCACAGAGGGTAATAGAGGCTGATGGGATTAGGAGTACAAACTAAGGGCTTCTACGATTCTGGTTAGTTCTTAAGCTGAATGGTAGACATACAAAAGGTGTGTTGGTGACATCAGAGTCACAAAATTTACCACCCCTAGAGTGCTGATCTTAAGTATCATTGTTATATGGAATAACGTCCTTATTGTTTAAGCCCCATTTTGAGTTGTGTCTTCCATTACTTTTAGTTTAAAAACCCTCAAGCTGAAACAGTCCCTTAGTTTGTGTCCCGTACAACTGGGATCTGACTTAGTATAAGCTATCGTTTAATCATATTCTGTTTGTCTAATTGTATCATTAAAACTTTACAATATTAGCAACTCCAAACTATAAAAAACTTTATTTCGAAGAAAGAGACTATCATTAAACTAGCTTAGCATTTTTTCAGTCTTAAAGGTTTCTTCCTTGGAAGCATTCTGATTAAGTACATGTGATACCAAGAACAATCAAGATTTGTTTAAGAAGATCTATGAAATGTTAAACAGATAAAGAGGGAGTCGGGCTTGTACTCTTGCCCTCAGCAGGGAACAGCTTGATCTGCCTGGAGGATCACACAGTTATTGGAGCTACAGGCTGGAGGTCAGAGCACAGGCAGAAGTCAGCCACTGCGGGAGTCCTCAAAAGGAGAGAGAACAAGGAAGTGAAGAGATTTTATTCAGAAAAGGGCGTGGGCTCTGCTGTTTTGGCCAGAGGAATAAAGAACAGTGGTTTTTCCACAGACAAATCCTGTACTGGAGACTAGCCCTGCTGAGGAAGTAAGACTTCCATACCACCTCCCTGGCAAACACACAGGAAAGGGTAGATAAGGAAAGGGGATCTACAGAGGGAAATACAAACACGCCATTTATTCTATCCCCTAGACACTGTACAAGGTACACCCTCAATGTGCAGCACTGCCTAATATCCTCCTATTATTCCACAAAGCTACGTCTCCCTATTTTACAGATGAGGGTGCTGGAGCTGAGAGGTTAAGTAAACTGCCAAGGTTACCCACCAGTCATTGGTGAAGCTGAAACCCAAACCTATGGCTGTGTGATCCTGAAACTCATTCTTTTTTTGAGACAGAGTCATGCTTTGTCACCCAGGCTGGAGTGTGGTGGCATGATCTTGGCTTACTGCAACCTCCGCCTCCCAGATTCAAGTGATTCTCCTGCCTCAGCCTCTGGAGTAGCTGGGATTACAGGTGTCTCTCACCACACCCAGCTAATTTTTGTATTTTTAGTAGAGACATGAATTCACCATCTTGGCCAGGCTGTTCTCAAACTCCTGACCTCAAGTGATCTGCCTGCTTCAGCCTCCCAAAGTGCTTGGATTACAGGCATGAGCCACCACACCCAGCCTCATATTCTTTAATACCTTATGCACAAAGAACAAGGAGGACTGTGGAACAACTCAATCTTGGAGTATTCTCTCTTAGAATGAACTCAAAGCTGCCCCCAGCAACTCCTGCCTTCTACTGCTAAACACAATATTGGCCACACTGTGAAGATGTGAACCCAGCTAAGGTCAGTAGGATCCCATTACAGAGGAGAATGCCACCATTCTTGGTTCCCAGACTACAAGAACAGCCCTCACTTCCGTCAGCTACGTCAACCACTTCTCACATGCATAATCTTCGCCACAAGAGGAGTAGGTTAAAAAATAAAAAGCGTTTGCTCTAGGCACCTGCACCCCTGCTCACCCCCACTCCAGCCCCACTCTGATGCTAACTGTTGGACTATTGGAGCTCATCCCACTGTTGGTGATTCCCACAATTACCTAAGGTCCAACAAGAGACAGTCTCCAGGAGGGGGATGCTGCTGTAGATGGCGTGCACATACATCAGGTGAGCCATCAGCTCGGCCAGCCACCACCAGCAAAGCAGGCGGCCCAGCCCCAGGGCCAGGACACACAGGCTGGCCTTCAGGGAGTCATGCTCCTGCTGCTGCATCTAAAGTGGAAACAAAAGAGGTCATTAGATGGTGCCTTGATTTCTAAAACAGTCCCCCAGATAAGATTTTTCATAAACTTCCCACAAATATTATTGCTATGCCAGCTGACAGAGGGTTGGTTTGGTTTGTCTTGGGAACACTCAATGTTCTTGGATGGAAGAATCATATTTCAGCTTGAACACTGTCTCAAAGTAAGAATGGGGGATGGGGGTCAACAAGCTAGCCTAGTGCCAAGAACCAAAGACACGTTCTGCACTGATCCCTCCACTCCAGCATCAGCCCTGGAAAAACCCAAGCAGGGAGGGCAGCACTTGGTTTATTTTCCCCACTGGGAACTTGGAGTTTCTTTGGGCTACAGGTGCCACCCTGCCTGAATTCCTTCATCACCTACTCATGTCTGAGGCTGGCAAAAGCAGGTCCCAGTCAACAAGAGACACAGGACTGGCAGAAGAGAAAGAGAAAAAGATGGGCTGAGAGCAAGGGAAAATGACGTGTGGGCATGTCATTTCACCCCAAGTTGTTTTTTGAAACATGGCAGACAGTATACGGAACAAGTCTCTTGCTTAGCAGGCAGCAGAGCATAACAGTTAAGAATACAGACTTCAGAAAATGTAAAATAAGGTGGGGCATGGTGGCTCACACCTATAATCCCAGGACTTTGGGAGGCCCAGGTGGGCGGATCACCTGAGGTCAGGAGTTCGAGACCAGCCTGGCCAATATGGTGAAACCCCATCTCTACTAAAACTACAAAAATTAGCTGGGCATGGTGTGGCACATGCCTGTAATCCCAGCTACTCAGGAGGCTGAGGCAGAAGAATTGCTTGAACCTGGGAGGCAGAGGTTGCGGTGAGCCAAGATCACACCACTGTACTCTAGGCTGGGCGACAGAGCAAGACTCTGTCTAAAAAACAAAACAAAACAAAAGTAAAATAAGTCACTTTGGGTAGTTTTGCCATCAAAACAATATTGAGTTTCACTCCACAAACTCAGGCTGTTTTTCCATTTATCAGGTCTTCTTTAAATTTCTTTCAGCAATGTGTGTAGTGTTCAGTGTACAAGTCTTGTACTTCTTTGATGAAAGTTGGTCCTAAATATTTTGTTCTTTTTGATGTTGTTGTAAAAGGAATTTTCTTCTTTAAAAAATGGACTTTAGAGTCAGAGGATCAAGATCAAATTCTACCACAAACTACACAGCTGTGTGATCCTGAGCAAGTTACTTAACCTTTCAGAGTCTGGGTTTCCTCCTAAAGTAAAAAACATTGTTGTGATGATTAAATATGATGAAGTATGTGAAGTACTAAGTACAGTAACTGGCATACAAGAAGCACTGGATACTTGGCAGTTAATATCTATCATTAACCGCCTCCATGTGTGTCTTCCCATCCTTCCCATGTGGCATCCCAGACAAGCTACAGGGCAGCGTTAGGAGACAGCTCAGAGCCAAACACCAAAGGCAAGAGAGGGATGTTTTGATTATTCATAGATACAGATAGAAGCTACTGAGGGCATACTCGATACAGTGGACAACACAGATGAAAATTTTTAAAGCCCAGTTCTGTGGTCTCATCTCACTGCCTGTTGTTTAGAGATGCACAATAACTTAAAACACATAGATTCTAGAATTCGTAAACATGCTGGAAAATTTGAAGTGAATTCAATTTCATTCAGCCTTATACCACTAAACAAATACAAATACAGAAAAACTAGAGAGAATAGTAAGTTTTCTGGATCTCACAATGACAAGATTTTATGAGACTGAAAACTCCCTTGAAATGCAGAGGACAGACTAATGCTAAATGTCAAAGCTGCATCTGCACACATTAGCGAGTAGAGGAAATGAGCTTGATTTAGCATTTGACTATCAGGGCTCATGACACAAAGGCCCATTCCGTGAGGTACCTCCTTAGCTTCTCTCTCCTCTATCATCAGGGTGCCCTGGGACCCACCGCAGCCAGGAGAGTGGCAGGCACTGCCCCCAGCGAGGAAGAGAGAGCTACACAGCAGGGCATTTATTTTTATTCCATTTTCTAACATACATTCTTCCAGTCTCTCAAACTGTCCTCCCGCAACAAGAAGCCAGGCTAAGAAATTTTGGTCGGCTCACTGGCATTACAATCATCTGCACAAACAGCTTTCTCCCTTTTGCCATCTGCTTGATTAACTATGCCCAGGAAAGCTTGTTGGTTTGACTTTTAAAATGTAAATTAGGCCGAGGACGGTGGCTCACATCTATAATCCCAGTACTTTGGGAGGTGGAGGCAGGTGGATTACCTGAGGTCAGGAGTTCGAGACCAGCCTGGTCGACATGGTGAAACCCTGTCTCTATTAAAAATACAAAAATTAGCTGAATGTGGTGGCAGACACCTGTAATCCCAGCTACCCAGGAGGCTGAGGCAGGAGAACCATTTTAACCCGGGAGGCAGAAATTGCAATGAGCCGAGACTGTACCACTGCGCTCCACCCTGGGTGACAGAGAGAGACTGTGTCTCAAAAAAAAAAAAAAAAAAAAAAAAAAAGGAAAAAATTGGTACAACAGGAATTTCCCTTCTGCCTTTTGTTTCCCTCAGTTCACTTCAGGAAGATATTTTATGCAGCCATACCAATCTGCACTGTTAAGAAACAACAGTAACTGCTTTGGAAAATTCATCTGGTTAGTATTGACAGGAAGCAGAACTTGAGTTCTCCAAGAAGGAAAATTGGGTATCCTTGGATATTTGCAGACTTGTATTGATCACACCTAACTGCAATTACAGATGCACTAGTGACCCCAAGCAGACCCCTTTCTGGGCATAAACTGAGGATGGTTTTCATTTGAATCCTTACCTCAAGCATGCATGCTCTGAGAGACCCTACGAAGTCTATGGCAGCAGATCTGTTACAAGCCAGTCAATCAGTAAATCCTCAGTGCAGAAACACCTACCTGCCAGATCATTCATGTTTGTGTTAATAGATGAGAAGTTAAAAGGAAATAACCCAAATGTCCAACACTAGGGTGTTGGTTAAATGCATGTGTGTACCTCAATATTATACAGTCATGAAAACTATTTTTATTCAATGTGCATAAAATAATCCAAAGCTGGAAAGATATACACCAAATGTCAAAAGTGTCATCTTTGGATGGTGAGAGTTTAGTTATTTTTGACAATTAAAAAAAAAATTTTTTTAAGACACAGTTTCACTCTGTCACCCAGGCTGGAGTGCAGTGGCAGAATCTCAGCTCACCCCAACCTCTGCCTCCTGGGTTTCAAGCGATTCCTGTGCCTTAGCCTCCCAAGTAGCTGGAATTACAGGCACGTACCACCACACCTGGCTATTTTTTGTATTTGTGGTAGAGACGGGGTTTCTCCACATTGGCCAGGCTGGTCTCAAACTCCCGACTCCTCGGCCTCCCAAAGCACTGGGATTACAGGTGTGAGCCATCGCGCCCAGCCAAATTGGTTCTTTTTTAAATCAGAGAAAAAGTAATGTGACCTTACAATATTGTGAATATTTGGGCCCTCTCTGTTAGTGATGTAAATGTACTCAAGACCCCTCTGTTTCTTCATCCTGCTTCTCCAAATGCCTGGCATCAGAACTTCTGCCAGGAAGCCCAGCATCCTCTATGAGTGAGTATTCTTCTCCATGTTTTATGCTAGACTAATTTTTATTTCTCCTTTCCTTCCCCTTTCACTCTTAGATTTTTTTTGTAGCTATGTACTGAGTTCTTCTTGGTTCATTCTCAACCCTTTTCCAGCTCTCCAAAGCAAGTTCATTTTGACCTAATAACCACTAGCAAAAGAAGACATGATTACAAACACACTGCTATGGTCTGCATGTTTGTGCCCCTCCCCCTAAAATTCATATGTTGAAATCCTAACCCCCAAGAAGATGGTAGTAGGAGGTGGAGCCTTTGAGAAGTGATTAGGTCATGAGAGCAGAGCCTTCATGATTAGGATTAGTGCTGTCATCAAGGAAACCTCAGAGAGTTAGCTAGTTCCTTCTACCATGTGAAGACAGTGAGAAGGTGCCAATCTATGAACAAGGAAGCGGGCCCTCACCAGACACCGAATCTGCCAGCTCACTGATCATGGAATTCCCAGACTCCAGGACTGTAAGCAATACATTTTTGTTGCTTATAAGCCAACCAGTTTATAGTATTTTGTTACAGCAGCTCAAATGGACTATGGCAGAAAATCACTTCCAAGAGTGGGAGTGCTGCTGTAAATACCCAAAAATATGCAAGTAGTGTGGAAGGGGTAATGGATAGAAGCTGGAAGAGTTTGGAGGTGCATGCTTTAAGAAGTCTACATTGCTGTAAATGGATCTTTAAGGGAAATTTTGGCGAGGGCTCAGAAGGAAAGGAGAAGAGCTGTAGAGAAAGCCTCAATATTCTTAGAGAATAGCTAAGCAGTAGTGAACAGAATGTTGGTGGAAATATGCATGGTAAAGGCCAATTCGAAGATTTCTTAGACAAGAGAAACATGGTATTGAAAACTGAATGAAAAGCAATCTTGTTATGAACCAGCAAAGAACTTGGCTGAATTGTGTTCATATCCTAGTGTTTTGTGGAAGGCAGAATTTGTGAGTAATGAAATTGGATATTTAGCTAAAGCCATTTCTAAGCAAAGTGCTGAAGGTGCAACTTGGCTCCTCTTGACTGTTTATAGTAAAACAGCAGAGGAGAAAAGTGATTTAAAGACAAAATTGTTAATCAAAAGGGAAGCAGAACTTAAAGATTTGGAAAACTCTCAGCCATTCCATACTATCAAGAATGAGAAAGCCTGTTCAGGAGAGAACATCGAGAATGTGGCCAAACAACCACCTGATAAGGTTAGTCAGCTGTTTAAACAGAAGCCAGGACATCCTGTCCAAGACAATGGAAGAGTGATCACAAAGGGAATTCAGTCATGAAAACTATTTTTGTTCAATGTGCATAAAATAATGAAAGGCTGGAAAGATATACACCAAATGTCAACAGTGGTAATCTTTGGATGGTGAGATTTTAGTTATGTTTTACAATTAAAATTGGTTCTTTTCCGTCAGAAAAAAAGTAAAGTAACATTATAATGTTGTGAATATTTTGATCCTCTTTGCTGCCACCATCATCACAGGCCAGAGTGCAAAGGCCTGGGAGACAGAGCAATTGCAGATGCAAAAGAGGGGCTGTCACTGCCCAGTCCTGCCTCACATTGTGGGCTCTGCTCCCCACTCCCCGTCACCACACTCCTTGGCTGCCCCAAGGGTGGCTCCTGTGGGCTCCAGTGCAGTGTAGTTGGCACTGCAACCAGCAAAGCTATGAGGGGGTGTGGCTGCCTCCACTTAGATTTCTAACAGTGCCTAGAGAGCCATGGGGCCCAGACAAAGAACTGCACAGAGGCAGGGCCCAGCAGAGCCATGAGGTGGCACTGCTCTCATGACCCCAGACCAGTAGAGGCTCCAGCTCAAGATTCTGGCCTGGGTGATCTGCAGGAGGCACAACCCCCTCCCCGCCACCGTGTGTCCAGAAGGCACCCCAGTGTGTCTGGAAGGTGAAACCTCCACCCTAGTGGGCCTGGAGGGCAGAGTAATGAGCCAAAAATGATGATTCCTGAGCCTTAAGGTTTTGGACTTCCTCACGAGCTTTTACTCCTTTCTTCTTTCCAATTTCTACCTTTTGGAATTGGAGTGTCCATCCTATGCCTGTCTCACCATCGTATTTGGGTGTACAGAGCTTGATTTCACAGGCTCACAGCTGAAGGGGAATTTGCGTAAGGACGAATCATACCTTGAGTATTACACACATCTGACTTAGATGATATTTAAATGAGACTTTGGATTTCAGACACTTGAGTTGGTGCTGGAACAAATTAATACTATCAGAGCTATTAGGATGGAATGAGTGTATTTTGCATGTAAGGAGGACATTAATTTTCAGGGGACAGGGGCAGAATGTTATTAATTGAATGTTTACATCCCTCCAAAAATTCCTATGTTGAAATCCTAACCCCCAAGGTAATGGTACTCGGAGATGGTGCCTTTAGGAAGTAATTAGGTCATGAGGGCATTCTTCATGGTTGGGAATAGCAAGAGTTAGACCCCTTCCACCACAGAAGCACACAGTGACAGGTACCATCCTGTGAACCAGGAAGCAGGCCCTTACCAGACATCAAATCTGCCAGTGTCTTGATCTTGGACTTCCCAGCCTCTAGAACTGTGAGAAATAAACTTCTGACACTTAGAAACCAACCAGTTTATGGTATTTTATTATAGCAGTCTGAATGGACTAAGATACATACTATCCATTAGTCTATAGAGGCTAGAGGAGTTCACACCAAGGTTAAGACATGTAGAGGCAGCAAAATCACTCTAGACAAATGGACAAGTCTTTCCTGGCACCCAGACTCTTTTCTTTATGACACAGGGTGTCACTCTATTGCCCAGGCTAGAATGCAAAGATGTGACCCTACCTCATGGTAGCCTTGATCTCCTGGGCTCAAGCGATCCTCCTGCCTCAGCCTCCCCAGTAGCTGGGACTACAGGCATGTACCACCACGCCTGGCTGATTTTTTTTTATTTTTTGTAGAGCTGAGTTTCACCATGTTGCCCAGGCTGGTCTCGAACTCCTGGCCTCAAGTGATCCTCCTACCTCAGCCTCCCAAAGCACTAGGATTACAGGTGTAAATCACTGTGCCCAACCTGCTCAAACTCCTGGAGAGAAGCAAGTCTTCTAGCTGAACGTGGTAATGGCCTCAAAAGCAGTGTTGACAGCAGATAATCTTCACACAGGCAAATGTCTACAGTTTCTGTATAAGCCAACTGTGCGTATGGCCTACAGGCTCTTCAGCATAACCTGCCCCAAGCTCAGGTTCCCTGAAGGCCAGGACTGTACCTCAGGCCTCCAAGCAGCATTTGGTATGAAGCCCCATCCCAGGGAGTGGAGAGAGAGCAGCTGGACTGGAAGGCAGCCAGGAGGAGGCCAGAACCAACAGCCCCCAAGATAATCAAGAAAATACCGCTGACACCCAATCACCTCTCAGCTCCAGGCAATCACATTTCAAGGTCAATTCAAAGGCGTCCTTTCCCTCCTCAAACATGTGCATTCTAAAATGACACAAATATCTATAATTAAGAAAAATCATGAGGTACATTTTGTCATGCATTGGCTTCCTAATAATGACTTACCTACTTTTCACAAGCTGAAAGTTCCCTACCAGGTTTAATAAGGCATAATTACATGTCACTACAGGACCAAAAGGGCTAGACTTTTCTCTGCAACACTCCTTTTCTGGTGCTAACTGCCTCCTTGCTCCAAGCAACAGAAATGTTTATTAATTGCACAAATAAGCCGGGCATGGTGGCTCATGCCTGTAATCCCAGCACTTAGGGAGGCCAAGGCAGGCGGATCACTTGAGGTCAGGAGTTCAAGACCAGCCTGGCCAACATGGTCAAACCCTGTCTCTACTAAAAATATAAAAATTAGCCATGTGTGGTGGCATGCACCTGTAATCCCAGCTACTCGGGAGGCTGAGGCAGGAGAATCGCTTGAACCTGGGAGGTGGAGGTTGCAGTGAGCTGAGATCGAGCCACTGCACTCTAGCCTGGGTGATGGAGCAAGACTCCATCTTAAAAAAAAAAAAAAAAAAAAATTACAAATAAACAACACAGTGAAAGAAAAACAATCCAACTTTCATTCTATTTGCTTTTACTTTAAAAAAATAACAAAAGGTTTTTCATCTTTCTTTAGAGTCATATCATTATTACAGTCCATTTACATCTGCAATCTAGTTGACGGTCTTTTGTTTAAAAAATCCGGCCGGGCATGGTGGCTCACGCCTGTAATCCCAGCACTTTGGGAGGCCAAGGCAGGTGCATCACGCGGTCAGGAGATCGAGACCATTCTGGCTAACACGGTGAAACCTCGTCTCTACTAAAAAATACAAAAAAATTAGCTGGGCCTGGTGGCGGGCACCTGTAGTCCCAGCTACTCGGGAGGCTGAGGCAGGAGAATGACGTGAACCCCGGAGGTGGAGGTTGCAGTGAGCCGAGATCGCAGCACTGCACTCCATCCTAGGCGACAGAACGAGACTCTGTCTCAAAAAAAAAAAAAAAAAATCCAAAATTTGTACCTTGTCATCCCAGCAGGAAGAACAGACAGACCATATATAGCCCATCTAATGTGCAGGGCGGCTCTCTTGCCTGCATGCAAAGTATTTCATTTAAGACATTTCAAACCTAGGGGACTGCCAAACCTTTAGACCACTGGAAACTGCCACCATGGAAATTGTGAAGTTCAGGCATCACTAAAAAATACACATTAACTCATCTGCAAAGTGCATTTCAAAATGCATTATATTTTAAAACCTCATTTCATGCAAATTGCATAAAAAGGAATAGCTATGCCTTTCTCTTTCTTCCAAATATATTCTGATGATTAAAGATGACAGTTCTCAAAGATGAAAGGTTCTTTTTCTTCACACACGAATAATACATATGTGTTTGTGAGCACCAAACAAAAGCCCTCCCCAGAGGCAGATATTCAACTGGGCCACCTGGGCCACTAACTTATTAGCTTCTCTCTGCTTGGGTCCAGGAGGCCTTGTGGCAGTTGTTGTATTCCTTTATACTGGTCACAGACCATACCCCTATTCCTAACAAATCATTCCCTAATCAGACCCACATTACTCCCACCCCCTAGCCATCCAGACCAAGGCCAGCGACATCCAGTGAGCTCTCCCAGAACAGCAAGTGGGGCCTGCAGGTGTTGCTGCCACCAAGGCTGATACTTGGTCCAGCCTGCTTGAGCCTCCAGACCTTCATGTCCACTAGGCCACACTCCATCCCTCTCTAACTCTTCTCACACACCAAGTCAGCGCAACAAGGCTCATGTCTTGATTCCCTTCACTCTGTCTGCATTGTAATAGCCTCTCTTTGCCTCTGTTTCCCTGTCTGTAAAGTGGTCATGACAGTATCTCTCTCATAGCTTGTGAGGATTAAACAAGCTAGAATGGCCAGGCACAATGGTGTGTGCCTGTAATCCCAGCACTTTGGGAGGCCGAAGCAAGAGGATCACTTGAGGCCAGGAGTTTGAGACCAGCCTGGGCAACATAGCAAGACCTCATCTCTAGAAAAGTATTTTTAAAAAATTAGCCAGGTGTGGTGACACATACCTATAGTCCTAGCTACTCAGGAGGCTGAGGTGGGAGGATCACTTGAGTTCGGGAAGCCAAAGCTACAGTGAGCTATGATTGCACCATCGCACTCCAACCTGGGTGACAGAGTGAGACCATCTCAAACATTTTAAGTTAGAATGTATAAAGCCTGGCGCAGACTAAATGATCAGCTAGTATATTTTATTACAATTAGCATGATTCCAGGTGCTCTCTAGAACCAGAGCCCATGCCAAGTACTAAACAAAGCTTCTGGGACACTGACTGCCTTGCACAGCTCTTGCCAGTCCCAGCAACTCTTGGACTGCCGCCATCCCTTTCCTGCAGCAACTGCCTGGGTCTCTCTTCAAACAGATGGAACCAGCACACTGGCCTCTTCTGAGCCCAAGCATGGCCATGGCCCAGAGTCCTCTGCTGCTGTGCCTGCCTACCAGACTGGATACCCGGGATCTCACTTCTGACCTAAACTACCCTAGAATTACACTTGCTTTCTGGCCAATCATCACAATAATAAAAGTAAGAGGCCGAGCATGGTGGCTCACACCTGTAAGCCCAGCACTTCAGGAGGCTGAGGCGGGCAGATCACCTGAGGTCGGGAGATCGAGACCCGCCTGGCCAACATGGTGAAACCCCGTCTCTACTAAAAATACAAAAATTAGCTGGGTGTGTTGGTGCACGCCTATAACTCCAGCTACTTGGGAGGCTGAGGCACAAGAATCACTTGATACCAGGAGGTGGAGGTTGCGGTGAGCTAACGTTGAGCCAGACTCTGTCTCAAATAATAATAATAATAGGAGTAAGAATTAACACTTTATAGTATTAACCTGTCAAACCACATTACCTATACACAATCATTTAATCCTCACAGCAATCCTGAGGGAGGCACTATTATTCTTCCCATTTCACTGATAAGAAGACTGAGGCATAAATAAGGTAAATAACTCAGCAAGCACTCTCAAGATGAAGCAGAGCCGGGATTCGAACCCTGGAGGGTGGGCTCCAGGACCTCTGCTCTCAACCTCCATGCCAAATTCCCTATTTGACCACTGGCTTCTCTAAGGTGGGAGAGCACAGTGCCAGCAAGGAAGAGTCCCTGGCCCACCACACTAAGGCTGCTCTTCTCCCCAGTGCCCACACCACATCAGTCAACCTCTTCAAGACATAGTGGCCCCAGGCTCCAGGCTAAGCAAGTAAAACACCATGTCCTTCCCTTCCCTAAGTCCCCCAGGATCCCTGCCTCACCGCTGACTTGGTATCCGAGTTCCACAGAAACGTGAGAGAAAAACAAATCAGGCCCATGTTCCTAAAACTCTAAATGCCACCAGAAATAGCCTTCAAGTTAAGGCACAGAGGCAAATTTTTACCTGTTCGTGACTAATTATGCAAATTTCACATGCTTTACATTGCGGAAGACACCTCTTCTATACCTCCCTCATTTTATGTATGTAAATTGGGTGGAAGACACATTCTCTAGGGGTATGCCTAAAACTAACATTGTCATTTGATCTTTCGGAGTTTGCAGATACTGGGTGAAGATTTCCTGCTGGGGTTGGTTTCCAAAATGGGGCACTGCTGCCCCCTCGTGGTGCAGCGTCATTCTCCTGCTCTACGTTATTTTTAAGCATTGACCTGCCAGTCTAAGAACCATGCATTTCAATATTTCCAGTCCTTATAGCTGAAGGCATTTCATGCATGCATTCATTCAAGCATTCATTCAGAGCAAATCTTACTTACAAGCTCTTCCAACTAGCTTTCTTTCCCCACCTCCCAGCCTTTTCCTTCTTGGCTTCTCTGAAAGAACCCTTTCACTACAAGATAAGCTTTTTGGTTTAACCCCCTCCCCCTTTAAAGCTCCCTTCCCCACAGAAGGGAAGTTTCCCACAGCCACCTTCAGCAAGTGCAGAAACTTCCTGGCTTTTTAAATTTGCCCTATATCTTACTGAACATTTATCCTTTTCTAGAATGACTATTCTATGAATACTCCCCCAAACATAGAGGTTTTAATTTGCCCTTTCGAGTTCCCTGCTGTCAGCAATTGCTATTGTTTTGGAAGGGGTTTAAAAAAAAAAAAAAAAAAAAAAAAAGAGAGAGAGAGAGGGACGGAAAAGACACGGATAAACCCAGAGTGTCTATACCTGGCCCTTATAGGAAGCAACCTGCCCCTTCCCTTCACTTCCCCAGACTGAGACTCAAGAGAATGAGAGCCCTTGGCTAAGGATTTAGGTGGGAAATAATCTTTAAGCATGCCTCTGTGTGACACAGGACCCTACTAGAGGCCTCTAATATTCTTACTAGACCCTAAAACGCACAATTTGAAAAGCGAGGCCAGGCTCAAGCCTGTAATCCTAGCACTTTGGGAGGCTGAGGACAGATTGCCTGACCTCAGGAGTTAGAGACAAGCCTGGGAAACATAGAAAAACCCGGTCTGTACTAAAAATACAAAAAAAATTAGCTGGACTTGCTGGCGCATGCCTGTAATCCAGCTACTCAGGAGGCTCAGACACGGGAATCACTTGAACCCAGGAGGTGGAGGTTGCAGTAAGCTGAGATTGCACCACTGCACTCCAGCCTGGGTGACAGAGTAAGAGTCTGTCTCAAAAAAAAGAAGAAAAAGGAGATGAGAAATAACAAACAATTATTTTGCATAATAACAAAGTACAGAGCATACAGGGCAAAGCTTATATATAAGAGGAAGTTAGGAAAATAATCTGTTTCCTCCTAATGGATTTAGTTTATGTTTCTCTGAAAATTACCAGCCAACCTCAGGAGAGGGGTGTCTGTGTGTGGATATTTGGTCCAAAAGTTACTGGCTGGCAAACTGAGAATAATTCAAAAGTTCACAAAGGTAAGGAGATTGTAAAAGAGAGGAACCCACCCTATGCTGTGCCCACCCTACCTTTACTCCCACTCTCCTCCTGGAGGGCCTGTTAAACCACCTTCCTGGGCTTTATCCCTAGAGGTTCTGATTCAGGAGGTTGGAGAGGACCTGAGAATTTGTATTTCTAACAAGCTCTCTGGCGATACTGATGCTGCTGGTCCGGGAACCACACTTTGCAAATCATTGAGTTAGAAGATCAGCTGCCATCATTAAACCATCTCTTTTACACAATAATTTTAAACACAATTTCAAATGCAGATTTTAAATTCCTTCATGACAAAAGAACGATCCCAAACCGAGGTACGAGAAACCATAGACTAAACATATCTGTCTAGAATATCAATTTCACTTACAGATTTCTAGAGATATAAAAAGTTACATACTTTCACTGGAAATTTTAGAACATTATGTTATTGTTATAATGCAAAAATATATTCTTGAATACAATGCATAATTCAGTGGAACTTTGAGAACAAAATAAGATTTCTAAGAACCTTCCTTCTTTTTCAGTGAGCATCTTTCACGTTGCTGCCCAGAAATGTGCAACACTGCTGCTTGCCCTGCCCTTCCAGGTGTGTGCATGTGTGTGGGTAAGTGTTGTGCGTGTGCATGCGTGTGTATGCACGTACATGTTATTCTCTCCTCTATGAGGATTGTTTTGTTGGTGGGGGATAGAATATCCCTTGAGAAACACTGTTTTAGGCATTGTCAATTACTAATTCCCTAGGTGAATTAACTTAGCAATTATGTTCCATGAAACTAGATGTAGGTTGAGGAGGCAGAAAAAAAAGAAAGTTCTAAGCAAGGGGGAAAAGTGAAGTAGGGGGGAACAACAAAGGTAGCTTAACATGGCATTTCAGACAAGGATGCTGTCTGAGGAAGGCAGGTGGGGGCCTCGGCACAAAGGGGGATCCAGACCTGAACACAAACCATTGCCTTCGAACTTATTTCAACTCCACTCTGTTTTCACATCTAGGTCACCCTGAACAGCTCCCAGGCTATGGCAGGACTATTTCTTAAGCAGCTTGTGAATATAAAAGGAAACATATTATTTGCCAAGCAACAGCTTAGACAGTTTCCTTTTCTATTCCTTCAAGTAATAGCATCATAATCAAATTTTTTTCTTTCCTTGGGACTTCGCCACAGTGGATACCAACTCCCAAACTCCTCATTGTGCCCCACTCATTAATCCTAGTTGCCAGAGTTCACTGAAAATCAAGGTGGGACCCCCTAGAGCTGACATATCTGATGGGTCAAACTATATTTTAAAGGCTCATTTCTCATATGTATTTCATCTATTACAAAAAACCTCATGAGAACTAATAGTATGTATTGTAAATCTGTGGGCACCTCTGAACGAAATGACTCAAGAGTCAGAGAAGACCAGAGCAACAGCGACAAAGGCTTAAGCTACAGAATCCCAATCCCAACCCTAACCCCAGCGGGCTCTACCTGTTTGATGAACTCCGGGAAGCTGAGGATGGGCCCGTTGTGTAAGACTGGATAA
This sequence comes from Pongo pygmaeus, assembly GCF_028885625.2. Taxonomy (NCBI): domain Eukaryota; kingdom Metazoa; phylum Chordata; class Mammalia; order Primates; family Hominidae; genus Pongo; species Pongo pygmaeus. Next base: position 39,030,144 of record NC_072373.2, read on the forward strand.
TAAAAGACATAGGCCAGCATCCAGGAAAAGGAGTAGGAGGTCGATGCAGCAGGCAGCTGCTGCCAGCAGAGCTCCAGGCTGAAGCTGGTGTAGTAGAGGCAGCGAACGGTCAGCGTGAACTGCAGCAGGTAGTACTCGTTTTCTGTCTTGTACCACCTTCTCTACAAAATCAAAAGGAGAGAGCAACCTTTGAGTGGACAGCAGGGACATCGTCCAGTCCCACTGCAGGTGCTGGCCAGCACGGCCACCTTCATCTGAGAATCCCAGGGGGCTCTGGGAAGGCGATTTCTTCTTCAGCCAGAGCAGCTGTGCCATAAAAGGCAGTTGAGAACCAGTGAACACCAGGTAAATCTCATTGGTAATCAAAGCAAGCAGTTAATGAGCAGTAGGAAAAAGGATGTCTCTAATGTAAACTTAGCATTAGGTCTGACACAACATAACAAAGGTTTTCCCAGTTGCACGTGTATCAGATACAGCCAGGGCATAAGGCGCAGATTAGCTACATCCAGTGGATACTTTGACAGCTTCTTCAACAATTTGGATAACAAAGAGGGGTTTAAAATGTCCCATGGGATTTCTGTCTTCAATGTATTTTTCTTTTTGCTCTTTTGTTATCAGTTTGGCTCTACATTTAGTTGAGTAGCATTTGTCAAATAAGGTTTACAAATACTCAAAAAAAAAAAAAAAAAAAAACCATCCCTGCCCTCAATATGTTAAATTCTCATACAGGATGTAGATGTGTAAAAATGCAATTACAATAGAGCATGAAACAAGAAATAACCTGTGCAAAAATATGCATGGAACAAAAGATGAGAAGGAAATACAATAAAATGTTAATATCGGGGAGTAAAATCATGAAGTATTTTCTAATTTCTATATTTTTCTATATTTTCCATGTTTTCCAAAAATACATTTAGTGAGAAAAACTATTTATGGAAATACATACAAGAAAAAGAACTTGGGTCAAAGGAGAAAGTAATTAATTTGATCCATCAGGGTCTCTTAAAGCTGTACACAGAAAAACCAACCACTGAACAGAGCTTCTACTTCCTGTACAAGACTTTAGCAGCCACCAAGGGGAAAGAGCATAATCATATCAGGAGAACCACATGTGCAAAAGCATGGAAACCCAGCTAGTTTCTAATCATATGATCTCCTTCCTCAGTGTTTTTCAAATCACTGTAAAATTTGCAGAACAAATGAATATTTATTCACCTCCAACATCCATAACTGATGCTAATTGTCCCCAAATAAATGATAAATGGAATTAGATTCTGTTTGTACACTTGCCTGGTCCCCAAAAAGTTAGGTATGAGCTTGTTTTTCTTTTTTACTGTAAATCTGTTTTTAAGCACACTTGCTTAAATGGTTGCCTAATCATTCTGGGAAGTATCTTTCATTAAAATGGAGTGATTATCTGATATACTCTCATAAGTCCAGATTTTGACATATGTGCTAAAATAGTAGCCCCACATCATTAATGACTGAGAAAAATTAAGGTAGACTAAAAACAGCAAAAAATACTTGAACTTTCAAAATGCTACAATTTTCACAAAATCACTTAACATAGATTATCCTGTTTGACTCTCAGAACAATTCCATGAGGAAGAGGATTTATTACTTCTATTTTCCAAATGATGACATTGAGGCTCAGAGGTTAAATGACTGCTCCAGCTTCAGAGTAGGAAGAGATGGGGAACAGAAGAGACTAGGAACCAGGTCATCCATCTCACATTTCCCATCATGTTCCTTCCCATCAACTGTGTTGATGCAGGGCACATGAATGCTAAGTGCTGTCACCTGGATCAATGAATGTGACTGACTGAATGAATGAATAAAAAAAGGATACCACAGGAGTTCCAGTCCCACAGTGATTGAAGAAAGAATATCCAACATTGCCTAAGATTTTGAATGTGCCTATGGAGATCCTAGTGGGTTAGAGGAAGGGATAGGTGTGTGCAGTGTCCCCAAAGCTCTATGTAACACCTGGTCACTTACATGCTACTGTTTTATTGTGTCCCAGTTTGTAAGAGCCAGCAGCTCTCAGAGCAGTATGGGACACTAACTGATCTGTTTTTCTGTGGCCCTCTTTCATTTCTTACCTTTAGAGACTGAGGTCTAAGCTGTACTTTGAAAGAGAATCCGGTGGACAGGGATGATGAGAAGGTTGGTTCCAAGAGACAGCATAAACATATGTAAATGTGTAAAGGGGAAAGGTAAGCAGATTGGCCTGACTCAAAAAAACAGCTCCTGCCAGTTGGGCAGTGTTTGGGAACCAGGCTAGGAAGGAGAAGGTTGATGAAGGTGGGAAACATCAATGGTCCTGCCCTGGGCATATGACCCCCGATGTTTTCCAAGCTGTGCATCTCTCAGGCTGGCTGTTCTCAGAGTCGCCTGACCCCAAAAGTGAAGGGCTCTGAAGCTGAGTGCCCAGAACCAGACCCTGGAGCTGGGGCCTTGGACTTGTGTTCTTCTTGCCATGCATTTCTCCTTAAAAGAAAGCTCCCACTTCTGGATGGTTGAGAGTTCCACACAGACTCTGCCTTTACTCCCCTTTAGCCACAGACCTTGGCAGCTCCAACTTGAACATGTAAAGGGCGTATTCAACAGACAAGTGAGAGAAGGAACCTCACACAGCCTGAGTGGGCCTGAGATAGCCTGAGGGGCCTAAGCTTCATTTGCATAAGCAGGGCTAGGTCATTCCAGTTACCAAAGACAGAAACAGATAGTCCAGAGCTGTCCAGGGGATGCTAGCCACTGCCCAGGAGATGATCAGAGAACACACAACAGAAATCAGAAAATGCAGTGCAAGAAGAATTTGCTGATCGGTGCAATCACCTCAGCAAGGCACAGCACAACTCCTCAACTCAGAAGGCAGTCTCTCTGTCATCCACCATTCTCTGGGTCAAGTCTGATGGGCACTCAAAGTAAAAATGCAGTGTTATTGTGACTAAGAAAAAAATAAAGCTGAAAGGTAAGTGCCTATAAAATAAGATTTTACTAATGCAAACAAAAGCTGTAAAGAAGTGTGGTTTGAGCCCAGTGTCCTCCTCTATTAGCACAAACAACGGATAGGTGGTTAAGTCTGTCAAAATGCCTCTGGGTTTACAGAAATTAAAGCTTGGTCTGTGCCCTTTGGAGCTAAACACTTCGTTTTCACTATCTAAATTGAAAGAGCTTCCACTGGGTCACATGAGTAGATAATAAATCTGTTCCTGGCCGGGCACAATGGCTCATACCTGTAATCCCAGCACTTTGGGAGGCCAAGGTGGGCAGATCACATGAAGCCAGGAGTTTGAGGCCAGCCCGGCCAACATGGTGAAACCCCGTCTCTACTAAAAATACAAAAATTAACTGGGTATGGTGGCAGGTACCTGTAATCCTAGCTACTCAGTTGACTGAGGCAGGAGAATCACTTGAACCCAGGAGGCAGAGGTTGCAGTGAACCAAGATCGCACCACTGCACTTCAGCCCTGAGTGACAGAGCAAGACTCCGTCTCTATAAATGAATAAATAAATCTGTTCCATCAACTAGGAAGAAGAAAAAGACCTGACTTACCACCACAGGGCCATTGCGGCCATCAGATGAGTTGAGTGATGTGTGCGTTCCCTATAAATTGTAGGGCACTCTCCAGATGATTTTTAGTAAATCATCTGTTTGTTTCTTCTCTCTTTGTTCCTGACCCTCTGGCCCTGTGGCAGCTGGCACCCCACATGCCCACCCAAACTGGGAGAGATGGTACAGGGCCAACCCTGGGCAATCTCACAGGGCTAAAACACAGCCAGGAATGATAGGATTGCAGAATGCACCACTAGGGTTCACATGTAGCAACCCTGTACGGCCACTATGGGGAGCCCCATCACAGTTCTACAATTATCTCTTGTCTGAAAACCAAGGTGTCTGCTGGGATCAAGGCAAAGCCAGAGGGGCCTTCTCTGGATTCCCAATGGTAACAGGAAAACACTTACCTTAACTTCCTCCACACCCTGCAGCCTCAGTGTGGAGAGGAGGAGGAGAGAACAGAGCCACGTCAGGAGCTGAGACCGGAACTGGGCCACGCAGAAAGAGATGGTGGTATGGAGCAAAACCATGACCACACCAGGGGTCCCCAGCACACACCAGCAGGCCCACATCCCATAGAGCATGAGAATCCAGGGTCTGTGCTGCAGACAGGGTGGGGCCCATCCAGAGAGAGACAGGGAGGGAGAGGGGAGGGAGGAAAATAAAGAGAAGTGAGCTCATGGAATTGATATTGAAGGTTCTACATGTAAGAGGATCACATTTAATTACCCAATAAAGAAACTCTTATCACTGCCCTGGGAATTTTGGCACAACACAGACAAAAAAGATTTAGAGGGACTTTCCACTTTAACCCCCAGAGTTCCATCAGCTCCACCCAGAAGCAAGGAACCACTCTCCTGCCTTCAACCAAAGCCACCCAGACCCCTGGGTCACACAACAATAAGATATTGGATTGACTTTTCAACAGACACAATGGAAGCCAGAAGACAGCTGGAAAACTGCCAACTGGACCACATCCTACATACACCATCCTTCAGAAGTGAAGGTGAGAGAAAGTATTAGTACACATTTCTAGGAAGGCTTATTAAGAAAACTGGGCCATCCAAACCACAAAAGACTTCCCAAAATCTAAGCCAGAGATTTTAAATATGTAGATTTTTTTACATTTTTGATTTTTTGCATATTGATTAGTCAAATTTATGTCATAGAAAAATTGCATCTTACCTGCTTTATGAGCTATTGAGGACTTTGCATAGTCTACCTGATTGATACATTTATTCCCATTTTAGGAGAATCACAGATTTTTATCTAATCATCAACTAATTTATAGTTATCACATTGAATAAGTAGATGAATTAACACATCTTTGCTTTATGATATAACCTTGGGCAGACCTGATGGGGAAATCCTTAAAAACCACAATGTTTTAACTTTGAGACGCAAGGTATCATTGTGGTTTAATGATTCAAGCTTTGAAGTCTTAACTGCCTAAATTCAAATGCTTGTGTCTCATAACTACCTGTGTGACCTGAGGCAAATGACTCCATCTCTGTGGATTCATTTCTTCATATATAAAACTGGGATATCCCAGCACTTTGGGAGGCTGAGGCGGGTGCATCACCTGAGGTCAGGAGTTCAAGACCAGCCTGACCAACATGGCAAAACCCCATCTCTACTAAAAATACAAAAATTAGCCAGGTATGGTAGGTAACTGTAATCCCAACTACCCAGGAGGCTGAGGCAGGAGAATCCCTGGAACTCGGGAGGCAGAGGTTGCTGTGAGCCGAGATCACACCATTGCACTCCAGCCTGGGCAACGGAGCAAGACTCCATCTCAAAAACAAAACAAAACTGGAATAATAACGTATCTCCTTCATGGGGTGGATACACAGGAAGGACTCTACAAATACAGTTGTTATTCCCATAGGGAAATGTGATGTCTCACGGGCATGCATTTTAAAATGTGGATCCCAGGAACACACCGAATTGAAAAGTGAGAAGTGCCTGAACTTAGGTCTTCTTGTGGAAACAAAGACTTTTTTTCAGGGCAAGTCAGGTGTGGAGTGTAAATTGCAAATCCCATGCTTTGATGCTAACTCTTTCAAAATATTGCCTACCTACCATTCTTTCCCAAACCTATATTCTAGCTCAAGAGAACATTTTAAATGAGACTAGATCAGCCATTTTTAAGTTCTAAGAAAACCAGAGAAATGTGAAGTTCATTTTTACCATTTTTCCATCCTACTACCCACAGAAAACAGCGACATAAATTTGCTTCAAACCCTCACCTCTGGGCAGAGTCCAATTATAAGGAATACATCGCCAGAGACTATTTTAAGAGGTAGTTTTAACAAATTTAAAAAAGGGGGTTCTTTTCCAACATGACCTACAGCATTTACCAATGGAATTCTTTTTTGTGCCTGTGTGGCTACATACATAGACACAGTTACGTTTTTATTAAGTGCTATTTGATCCCTTTGGAAAAAGCCTGTTTGCTGGGATTCATTTGGGAACTTACCACAGACTGAAGCTGCTTCAACTTGGAAAACGCTGAAAGAACCTTCAGGAAATACTTGATAGTACTGTGTTAACCCCATTTACTTGAGAGACTATGATGAATTTAACAGTGGTCTCCAAAGCCACCTTGGGGCAGACAAATTTGTCCCATATTCATCCCCCACTGTTTCCCTACTGCCAAACAGTACAGGCAGACGATACTTAATACTGTTCTAAGACATCACAGGACACGCTCTCACAGGAGCCTCATGTTCTCTACCCATCTTAATATTACCCACTGATTCTCCCCAAGTACAAGCAACTCTACTATATACATTTATGAGGCACAGGCAATGAAAACATGTGAATAACGCGAAAAGAATCACCTACACGAAACTGTTATATAGATTAGAATCTCACTAAAATGTTGATTTTCATACTTTGTCTATTAAAATGCCATTGCAATGAATCCTATCCCCAAAACACCATTAAAATCCTTTAAGAGGAGAATCGCTTGAACCTGGGAGGCAGAGGTTACAGTGAGCCAAGATCGTGCCCTTGGGCTCCAGCCTGGGAGACAAGAGTAAAACTCCATCTCAAAATAAGTAACAAACAAACAAGTAAATAAAATCCTGCTAGAGCAGAATCAGCCTCCCACATCCTGCAATCCAACTGGCATCATGGCAGGGCGGTCCCCATTATAGAGGTAGCCCTTAGGGCACAGCTGCCCAACCACGATCCCTCCCATGCACATACCTAGATCTCAAGCACTATGAAGAAGGTTCTAAGATAAAAGGGTGACATGGCCCAGCAGGGTGAGCAGCAGCATGGACGGCCTGCTTCTCTGGGCAGCAGAAGAGCTTTTTCTAAGCATTTCAAAGGCCTAAGGATAGCCCTGTCCCATCCATCTCTACTCCAGATGTGCTTATGTATTTATCAACTTTTTTCTCTCTTAAGTAAAAATGCTTAACTATCAGTATTAAGCCTCTGACATCAACCCGGCCAGAATTTTTTTTAACTTTTCAAAAATTAAAAAAAAAAAAATGCGTTGCATTTTGTTCCAAAACAACATGTCTGACTCATCACTAGAAAGGCTTTCAGATTTTTTTCCCCAAGTTCTCAGGGTAATAAGAGCAGACATACAATATTTGGTCACACACGTACTGTACGTCAAACTCAAGTTTAAAAACCCACCTAAACACCAAAATAGCCCAATTCATTTAAATTACAAGGTTCAAATTATGAAGATGATTGGGAATTACTTGTTACTTGAAAGAAGACACAAAGAATCACATTGATCACATAAAGTGTATAAGTAAAACATGGCCTCAGTGTTGGATTGTGATGTTTCTGATTTATAGATTCCAATTGCATACAACTTATATAATGTTCTTTCTCAGATTTTTGAGATAGTTGTATTCACATATACATACAAGAGATATCCCTTGTATACTTTACCCAGTTTCTTCCTATGGCACATTTTTTAAAACCACAAATATCACAACCAGGATATTGATGTTGCTGCAATGCACCAAACTTATTCAGATTTCCCTAGTTTCACTTGTATTAATTTATGTGTGGGTTTAGTTCTATATAATTTTATCACACGTATAGGTTTGGTATCTACCACGGTAAAAACGCAGAATAGCTCCATCATCACAAGGATTCCTCGTGTTGCCATTTTATACCACATTTACCTCCTTCCCACTCCTCTGATCACCCCCATCCCTAATCCTGACAACCAGTAACCTCTTCTCCATTGCAAAGACTGGCTTTTTTCACTCAGCGTAATTTCCTGCAGATTCATCCAAGTTGCCGTATCAATGGTTTGCTCCTTTTCATTGCAGAGTAGTGTTCCATGATGTGGATATACCACAGCTTGTTAGCCATTTACCTACTGGAGGCTATCTAGGCTGTTTGCAGTTTGGGGCTATTACAAATAAAACTTATGCATACATACATGCATAGATTTTTGTGTAAAAATAAGTTTTCATTTCTCTGGGATAAATGCCCAAGATCACACTTGCTGGGGTGCAAGGTAGTTGCATATTTAGTTCTATCATAAACTATAAAACAGTTTTCCAGCATGGCTGTAGCATTATACTTTCCTGCCAGCAATGCATGTGTGATCCAGTTTATTCACATCCTTGCCAGCATTTGGTGCTGTTACTATGTTCTATCTGAGCCATTCTGGTAAGTGTGTAATGACATCTCGTTGTGGTTTTAATTTGAATTTATCATGTTCTTTTAAAAGGTATCAAAGCATGAGTGACCTGAAGCTTGAGATGAGTTGGCTGGAGCACAGGATGACAGCCCCGTCGGAACTACTCTGACCTTCCCTTAATGCTCTTTATTCCAGGTTCTTCCATTTCTAATAGGAGATGAAACAGAAAGCAGGGGAAGAGGGGAAGTGTTTAAAAGGCTGATGAAAAATAAGAAAGTATACTCTACTTTTATAGCAGTGGAGACAAAGCCAGACTGAACGCTACGGCCTTTTTGATGAGACATAGATCTTACTAACCCTGGTTGACTTAAGCAGGCATCCTTCCCCTCTGCTCCCTGGGTCTACACTGAACCACTCTCAAAATGGAGTCTGATTCTACTTGATAGTCTCCTTAACAGGCTAAACTCCTGCCTTGTTTAGATTACAGTAATGTGAGCCCAGAATCTAGCACAGTGCCTAGCATATATCAAGTGTTTCATAACTATTGGATGGAAGGACGGAGAGAATAGTTGCATGGATGGATAGCTGGGTAGATGGATATGCTTTCCCAAGTCTTGGGATTTAACCTTGTGATCATGACTAAGAAGAAACAAGAAAATAGAACTAAAATGTGGGCCTTGGAACCCAATAATGTGAAAACCTACTGTCTTCCAAAGTCTCTACTTGTCCTACTTAACCCCTTATAAACAATGGCTGTTTTGCTAATGTAGGTAGAATGGAAGAGAGACATTTCACATCTCACTGCCTATTACCTGTTTGCCACTCACAGCATCTCTTAACAACTCCACTTCTGTTGGGGGAAATCTCCAATAGTTAACAACTGATGGGGCACAGGTACCAATCCAGGAAAGTGGATACCTGTTATAGAGGCTTCTATCCATCACCCCAGCAGAGTCTCCCGGGAGAATAACCAGTTGAGCTGGCAGAGCTCCAAGGATGGAATCAGTGCCCCTAAGAAAAGAGTGCAGATTTGCCCCCCTTTCTTTTGAAATCCATACTCTTAACCTTCTTCATAAGGAGTCAGGAAAAACTGCCAGACAATGCCCCTTCTCACACCATCTGTTTCTACTTCAGCTCATTATGTGCCAAGGGTGCCAAGTGATAATAGGATGTGCCTGAGTGGGTTCCCTCCTTAGAGTTTACCTCTGTAGGGAGGAGTGGAAGTGTAGAGCCTTGGTCAGAATTCCTGTTGGCAACATTATCAGACGTCCCTGCCTATTAATTCTTTTTGCACATCTGCCAAGAAACCACTCAATGGGAGCATTATTTGGAAAATAAGAAAGGGAATCAATCAATAATCTTATGTATGACATAATTTATTACATACTACATAATCAATAGCAGCTGCTACTGAAATATATATGTATTATATATACATACATATGTCTATATAATCTCCCCAAACAGAAAAATACAACCCACCCATCCCAGAGTCTGAACAACTGCATCCCATTTCCTGGGAGCAAAGGCCAGCAGGCCCATATAAAAGGAATTTCATCCCTCCTTAGACATGCACTGATGGAGGTAGAAGGGGCTGATTCCAGGAAAACCATTAGCACATGAGATTTCTATTCGGTGCATGGATTTGGGAATGTCCTGGAAAAGGGCCCTGCTCCCTGCAGCCTTCCAGAGGTTGGTTAACTCATCTCACTCAGCACCATGGGTCAGGCTTCTCAGCCCTTTGCATATCCTGCGCCTGATGAGCTCGGCCTGTCAGCCAATTGCTAATGATGTGGGTTCTCCCGTCAGAGGCACAGTGAGAACCCAGCTCTGTGGTTAGCAACAGCACCCACCCTCAGCCCTACACCAGGCCAGTCTTCTCAAGAAGTTCACACGGGGGTATTTTTTGGTTCTGAGGGCAGAGAACACAATGTCTCAGGTGGTGGTGAGGCCACAGTTGGCGTTCATGAAAGGAGGCAACTGTCTGACCCGCGACATCCGATCCAATCATAACAAATGCACAGCCAAAGCTCAGAGCCATGATTCAGCCTTCTCTCCAGGGGCACTGGCTCCTAATGAAGTCTCACCAAAACCCAAAGAGAGAGCCTTATCCAGGGAAAGGGTGTTTAACTGAGCCAAGGAACTCAGTGGAAAGTTATTTCTTACCATGGCAAAAAAAAAAAAAAAAAAAAAAAAAAAGATAGATCATGCTTTTGAAAATAAAAATAACCTGCCCCTCTCCGTGGGAGGAGGTGGAATGAGCCAAGAAAGAGACGAGATTAGATAGTAGATAAAGGAGAAGGCTAGAATCCTTCAGCGCTTAAGGCTACAACAGCAAGAATTGCTAAAGCCTGTCCCTGCGTAGTGTTGCCTATAGTTTAGGATGCCTCAGAGAATGGGGAGAAAAAAAAAGGACAACTGCAGCCTAAATCTTCCACCCCAAGTAAGTACCAAAAACAACTACCCGAATTAAGACCATCTGGAACACTTAGTCCAGGTGGTGAAAGCAGAGAGCTAATGAGGCCAACGCTGTGGTTCATACTTATGTAAGGGCCAAGCAAACTCAGACAAAGAAAGCACTGTGCCCCAGCCACAGGCAGAACCCGGCCCACCAGCTGTCTCGCAAATCAAACCCGTGGTCACCCAGAGGATGAGAGAGGCACATACAGAGGGAGATGACTCAGTGCTCACTCTGCCTCATTCCAAGAAAAATGCAAAAGAATACCTCCTACTAACATTGGATAAGATGTGCTCTGCAGAGAAAAAGACTAGTCCACCTGTCCACCCCTGCCTGGTAACAAGACGCAGAAAGCTGAAATAAGTCCACTCCATTTCCTTCAAGCCACAGCTCAAAAGCCACCTTCTCAGAGGCCTGCCCTGACACCAGAACGGCAGGTGAGACCCACACCTTCTCCCATAGTAACGTGCCCAACCAACATCATCAGGTACAGAAGAGTGAGCAGTCTTTGCTTTCCTAACTCCCCACTCAACTGTGACTCCCCAAGGGAAGGGGCTGTGTTTCTCAATCCTTTCCCCCAGGACCCAAGACAAGCTTACAAAGACCACCAGTATGGGAACACTGGCACGGATGCTAAACATGGCCTATGCCCTTGAGGATTTTGGAATCTCAAGACGGTCACCTCCATTCTTGAACACCATAAACTGCTCCCCGGAGCAAATGCCAGCAGATGACAGCCGCAGACACCATCTATTGGGCTGTCCTCATGTGCAAGCATAACCCTGAAAAACATTTGATTATCAGACCCTCTCCACAACTCCACAAAGCCAGCAGTGCCATCCTGCTTGCACAACTGTTGAAGCAGCCTTAGAGATATTCAGGAATTTGTTTAAGGTTACACCGCTTGAGAGTGGCAATGCAGGGATTGACCCTAGTGCTCTTAACCACACCAAATACTGCCTCCCACGAGAGGAGGTGCAAGAACTCAAAGGTACAAGCAAATAAAATGAAGGGACATCTATATCCTAATATAGCTAGATTTCTGCCAATGTCAGGTGCAAAACAGGAGCTGAACGTGGAGGAGGTTTGGAAAGAGGGAGGGGCATCTAATCAGGAACAGGTTATTAATCTCAATTATGCATTCTCAACAAGGGTTGTATCTCCTCTAAACGAGGTGGGGTGGGGCAGATTTTGTAGGCTAGACCTAAGGATAGAATGGAAATTAAAATTAGTGATGACTGCGCATGGTGGCTCATGCCTGTAATCCCAGCACTTTGTAAAGCAGAGGTGGGAGGATCGCTTGAAGCTAGGAGTTTGAGACCAGCAAGACTCCATTTCTATTTTTTTTTTAATAATTTAACATTTGTAGAAGATTAGTACTATATTTTATCTAAGTTTTAGGTTACTTGTTGGTTATCAGGGGCAAGAAAACCTGACTCCTTATGCATAAAGCACAGACATACGCACGGTACATGAAGAGATATATACAGGATATCTGTAGTATTAAAATTTCAGAGGAGGAGAGATGATCAGGGAAAAAAATTATCTAGAAAGGTGCCTTGGGGACAATACTGAAAAAAATTTAAGAAACACTGATCTACAGGAAGCAAACAAGGAGGAACAAGAACAAGGGTGAGAGGCAAAGGAGACCCATCAGAGGAGGCCATGTGGGTCCTGATGTGTATGGCCCAGAGACGTGGGGAGGACAGATGAAAAACACAGTGTCCCCAGGGCAACTCCCACCTTTCCTTCTGCCCATCATTTCATTCTTCCATGTGTTCAGTTAAAAATATATGAAATATCTGGCCAGGTGCAGTAGCTCATGCCTGTAATCAAAGCACTTTGGGATGCTGAAATGGGAGGATCACTTGAGGCCAAGAGTTCAAGACCAGTCTGGGCAATACAGCAAGATCTCATCTCTACAAAAAGTTTTTAAAATTAGCCAGGTGTGGTGTCACAGCCTGTAGTCCAAGCTACTCAGGAGCTGAGGCAGGAGGATTGCTTGAACCCAGGAGTTGGAGGTTACAGTGAGCCATGATTACACCACTGCGCTCCAGCCTGGGCAACACAATGAGATCCTGTGTGTAAAGGGAAAAAATAAAATCACATAGCACTGGTGGCTGTAGGGTAGGCTCCTCTTTGGCTTTACTATATAATGTGTTACTAAGTAGTTATACGAATATATATTCAACATCCTTTCTGTATGAGTTCAGGCAGCTAACACTGATATCATCAGGGGATTTTTGTTTTGTTTTTGCCAAACTAGAAAGCATAAAATGTTATCTTATTGTAGTTTTAAGATGCATTTGTTTACTAATGAATTTAACATTTTTTCATGTTTATTCATCATTTATGTTTCCTCTTCTACAAATTCCTCTTCATATCTTGTACCATTTTTCTACTGAGTGATTGTCTTTCTTATGAAATTTCTTTATTCCACGTGCCAATCCTTTGTCAGTTTGCAAATTACTTCTCCACTAGTGACTTACCTTTCTACTTTTCTATTGTGTCATTAGATAAAAAGTTTTTAATTTTAATGTAGTTAAATTTATCAGTGTTTTCCTCTATAATTTGCACTTTTTGTGTCTTGTATAAAAAAATCTTTCTCTGTGCCAACATCAATATTCTATGTCATATTTTCTAAAAGTTTAATACTTTTGATTTTCATTTTAACTCCTTAATTCATCTTGAAAATTATTATGAGGTAAGTATATGTATACTTTCCAGTTTGACAAAAGTAGATCTTGTTTTTATTGCTTTTCAACTTAATTTCCATAATTATTAATCCATAATTAAAAATCAAAAAACGATATTGGTGTAAATGTGGTAAAAAGGGAACACTTTCACACTACTGGTAGAAGTGTAAATTAGTACAACCACTATAGAAAGCAGTATAGGAATTCCTTAAGGAACTAAAAGTAGAACTACCATTTGATCCAGCAATCCCACTACTGGGTATCTACCCAAAGGAAAAGAAGTCATTATATGAAAAAGGCACATGCACTTGCATGTTTATAGCAGCACAATTTGCAATTGCAAAGATATGGAACCAATCTAAGTGCCCATCAACCAATGAGTGAATAAAGAAAATGTGGTATACATACACCATGGAATACCACTCAGTCATAAAGAGGAATGAAATAATGTCTTTTGCTACAACTTGGTTGGAGCTGGAGGCCATTGTTCTAAGTGAAGTAACTCAGGAATGGAAAACCAAATATCCTATGTTCTCATTTATAAGTAGGAGCTAAGCTATGAAGATGCAAAGGCATAAGAATGTATAACGGACTTTGGGGCTTTGGAGGGAAAGGTTGTGGGGGTGAGGAATAAAAGACTACATATTGGGTACAGTATACATTGCTTGGGTGACAGATACACTAAAATTTCATAAATCACCACTGAAGAATTTATCCATGTAACCAAAAACCACCTGTACCCTGAAAACTATTGAAAGAAATCTCTCCCTACAATAATAGACCTATCTATCTTTATGTTTATGATTACTTTTTGCTTTATATATTTTGAAGCAAATAAACTTAGAGTTTTATTATCTTCCTAATAAGAAATGAATTCTTTATTATTAAACAGCAGCCCTCTTTGTCACTAGTAATGCTCTTTGCCGCTATTAATAAAACTGCACCAGTAGTTTGTCAGAGGGAGAGGGGGTTTAATATTTGCCTGGAATATCTTTTCATATCTTTTACTTTCAAATTATGTGTCCTTCTGTTTTAAGGATACCTAACTAAGAAGAGCCTCTCTGAGCTCTGTTTTGGTTTTTGTTTTCCTTTATTTCTCTTTTTTTCATCTAGTCTGACAATCTTCATCTTTTTTGAGAATCCACTTACGTTGATTGTAATGACTGACATATTTAAACTTACTTCAATCATTTCTTTTATGCTTTCTCTTTGTCCCACTTTTCCATGTTTCATCTTTACTTTCAAGGATGAAATGTCTGACTAATGAAGCTCATCATATTTTAAAGGGAGAAAAAATACTATCTTATTGATCCTATTTTACAGAGGACAACTGCTATGGTTTGAACATTTGTCCCCTCCAAAACTGGTGCTGAAATTTAATCCCCAATGTGGCAATATTGTGAGGTGCTTTTAAGAGGCAATTGGATCATGAGGGCTCTGCCCTCATTAATGGATTAATTCACTCACAGGTTGTATTAGTCTGTTTACACACTGCTATAAAGAACTACATGAGACTAGGTAAGTTATGAAGAAGAGGTTTAATTAACTCACACTTCCACAGACTTAACAGGAAGCATGACTGGAAGGCCTCAGGAAACTCACAGTCATGCCAGAAGGCAAAGGGGAAGCAAGCATATCTTACCATGACAGAGCAGAACAGAGAACGAGCAAAGCGGGGAGTGCTAGACTTTCAAACAACCAGATCTCATAAGAACTCTATCAGGAGAACAATAAGGGGAAAGTCTGCCCCCATGATTCAGTCACCTCCCACCAGGCTCCTCCTGCAAGACGCGGGGATTACAATTTGACATGAGATTTGGGTAGGGACAGAGCCAAACCATGTCATGAATTAATGAGTTATCACGGGAGTGGGACTGGTGGCTTTATAAGAAGAGGAAAAGAGACGTGAGCTATCATGCTTACCACGTGATCTCCTGCACTGCCTCAGGACTGCTGAGATGTCAGCAAGAAGGCCCTCACCAGGTGTGGTGACTTGGACTTCCCAGCCTCCATAACTGCATAAATTCCTTTTCTTCATAAATTACTAAATAAGTTCATTTTCTTTATAAAATTACTCAGTTTTATGTATTATGTTATAAGCAACAAAAATGCACTAAGATCATAAATGAAGATGCAGTGAAAACCTTTGCTCAGGTTAGAAAGCTAATCGAACCAGGGACCAAACATGAGTAATACAACGTCTAGCACTCTTCCACTATGCAATTAACTTAGTACAATCCTCAAAGTATATCATCTTCCCCTCACAGAGGTGAAGAAAAACAGGTATGAAGCTATTCATTTTACAAACGGGAAAACTGAGACTTATGGTAATAAGTCATTTACACATGGATGGGAAAACTGTTACAAATTAAAATGTTACATTTCCAGAAATTTTGAATTCTTGGGGAAAAAAAACTAAACAGAAATTTGTGGGGGAAAAGAAAACCATTAATAAGGGTTGAGGTAGATATATTTATTACTAGCTTAGGAACAAAAAAAATTATTATTAGGTCTGCTCACAAAGTTATATGAAATTTTAAAATATACTCAGATCTGACAACATCTAATATTTTGGATTTTGCCAGTTCAGCAGCCACTTGAGTAAAAAAAAAAAAAAAATCAGTATCATATTTAAGAGGAAGTTAATATGCTGTTGGGATTTCCTATCTTCCAGGGTGAGAAGCAAGCCCAGGAAACACCAATTTTCAGGAAAGAGTCAGAAACTGGCCCAAGTTAGGTGCACATCTCTAACCACAGGACATCCTGTTTCTGCATCTCACTTTCTGGTCTCAATCTCCAGAGGTTTCTGTTTCTCTTCTACTTCAGTTTTATCACCTGCAGGAACCTCTGAGAATCAAAACATTTTTCCTAGGTTGACTTCCAAATCAGGTTTTGGTTGTGTCTTGTTTTTATTTGGTAAATTTCCAAGCACAGACTTTTTCCTCCATCAGGAATCTATAGCAAGCAAGAAGTATTTATCAGGGGCCTCTGGGCAATAGCCTGGCCCCCAGTGACAGAAAGATCCTCCTGGCAGTATATCAGGTCCCTTGGTAGCTAGACCTGTGAAGAGGGTCTCAATCCTGCCTCATATAAAAGTAGTTTTCAAATAACCACTTTGAAGAATCTCTCATTCTCTAAGCCAGCCCAAAGCAAGAGCAAAATGCTACTGGACTTCCCATCTGTAACAGCGACAGCAGCATAAACTACTTGACATTAAAATTATTCCCATCTCTTAAGTAAATCATCAACTTTCTTCTGAATTTGAAAGTGAACTCATCTAGATTCCCAACCACAGACAACTTTTTGATCATTTGATTAGAAGTGAGCTTAAAGACCACCACCACCCTCCATGGTTAGTTTTACTCTACAACCTTTATATTCAATGTCTGAAAATAAGTTGGAGAAAGTAAGTGCAGGATATGAACTATGAACATTTATCTTAAATGTTATATTGATTGTTAACAACTTTATCATTTTTTCCAGGCTTCTAGTGCTAATATCCATGTTTTCTGATTCCTAGCTTGGACTCTTTCTTCACAAGAAGCAAAGGAAAAACACACTTAAAAGGTAACAACACATATAATCATACCTTTCTTGCCAGTAGTGTGGCCATTTGAGACACTACCATGTGGCCAAGGAGAAGCCACACCAGCCCCTGCTTCCCCCATTCCATCCAGAAGCTCCACTCAAAATCGGTCGCATCCTAAATAGGACAAAATAGTTTATCAGAGGGATTTCAGAACACG
Source organism: Pongo pygmaeus (assembly GCF_028885625.2). Taxonomy (NCBI): domain Eukaryota; kingdom Metazoa; phylum Chordata; class Mammalia; order Primates; family Hominidae; genus Pongo; species Pongo pygmaeus. The sequence continues at coordinate 39,047,227 of NC_072373.2, forward strand.
TCTGAGTCAGAACACAAACTCCAGTTAATAAAACTGGAAAGAAGGCCAGTGTGAGTCCAAACTCTGTAAAACAGGATTTACACACTTCTAGCCTTTCCCCACCCACCTGTACACTCCCCTCCAGCTTGCTATTAGGAATGGCAAAAACTGCAATTACTTTTGCACCAACCTAACAGAATCATTGCCATTGCCATTGCCATTCCCCAAATGCACCTCGGACTTCCTACAACTCAGTGTCTTTGTTATAGCTGATCTCCCAGGGCACTCTAAAGTATAGATACTATTATTATTTCCATTTTGCAAAAGATGAAACAGACACTTAAGGAACTCGATTTACCCAAGGTCACAGGGATAGTACAAGTAATGAATTGAGGCTATCCCAGTTTAGACAACTAGACGTTTTCACTAAGAGAAATATAAATTGGACACTAATAAAATGGCTTAAAGTCAGTCATTCTGAGTCTTGTTGCCATTTACAGACAGAATAATTTGTCAGAGAAATTAATGTCATATAAATTTATAATAAAGGAATGAAACTTACACTTCCCTTCCCCCCAAGAAGCTCTGTGTCCATGTGGCATTCTGTGTCTGCATCAGTACCAGGTTCCACATCTACGAAGCTCCCCAACAGGAGTAGGTAGAAACCCCTGACAAGAGTGGACATGTGGATGCTTAGGAACCAGCCCCTCAAAGTCATGGCCTCAGGAGCCCCAGAAAGGACCACAGAGGCCAAGAGGAGCATGGAGAGATGCACACTGTCATCGGTCGCCCTGAAACAGGCAATGCAGGCTTGGCCAATGAACAGCTCAGCACCACCAGGATGGAGTGGGATTTGAGGTCTCAGAATTTTCTAACCAAAATGTGTGCCTGGAAAAGGACTCCTGCAATGACCACTGATATCAAACCCCTCACCAATCTCTGCAAGTGGAACTTGAAGCCTCTCTTAACTGGATCTGAAGAAAAGTGTGATTTTTTTGGTGTACCTAAGATTGTAGGGTAATGTCATACCAGTTGCACACAAATAAAACTTTTTTTTTTGCAGAAGGTAAGATACACATAAAATTGATGTCGATTCATAACAGACTATGAGCACAAGGTAGCTAAGACTGGAGGCTTGGTTTGGGTCCAGAGCCCAGATCTACTCACACACTTGCTGTGATGACCTTGAACATGATTCTTAACCTTTCTGTTCTGTTTCTTCATATGACAATAGTACTTACCTTACAGGGATTTCTGAGGCTTAAATAAGAGCATATGTACATTAAAAGTTTATAACAGCACACAGTCTCATTAAAACAGCAGTACCCGCTACTAACTGCTAGACGCATGTGCTTCCTATCCCTTGTAAACCACCAAGACTGTATCATGCTTTACTTTGTGCCACTCATTTTAAAAAAGTTTTCCCATTTCTTCAAATAAGGAAATACAATACTGTGCATTCTCAAATTACACATGCTCCCCACACCCCAGATCCTGATACACGACCTGCTCATAAAGCCCCTGCCCCTTGCTGGAAATCATGTATCTAGTTGAATTGCTTCCATTTAGAGATGACTACACCAGAGTCTGGGACATGCCCACCAACACACAGCCAGGCAGCGCAGCAGAGAACTCAAAGCTTTAACCTGGCTCCTGATCGCTGATCCACAGCTTATTTCCCCATCTAGAGATTTCCAGATTAGCTGAGAGTCAATTAACTAAATAAATGTAAATAAGTTCAAAGGTCATGTGATGAGGTCATGCTAGTAAAATACCACTTTTATAACAGGGATACAGCTAAAAAGACACCGAAAGCCAAGACATTTTTTAACACAAACTCAAAAAAAAAAAATTGAGCTTTTTAAATATAACATTTTTGAACACTTAGAATTACATTTAGAATTCATGACCCCAAGCTTACCTATGCCTCAAAACTTCTCCAAGTTTAATTTTTTAGGGGGAAAAAGGGATATAATACAACAAAACATAGAAGACTTTCTGTTCCACCAAAGTCCAGGACTCCTGAAAACTCTGCTGGTAAAATCCCATCAACAAAAATTACACATGGCCATTCACCGCTAATTATTACAGAAAACATGCATTTAAAGGAAATAAAAATGTCTCTCTCACGTCTATTCTTCCCTATTTAAAAAAGTCACCTAAGGGAAATGACCAAACAGAAAAGCTGGGCCAATGAATAGGTCAAGATGATGTTTAATGATTTGGGTAAGAAAAATATTGACTCACTGCTTCTCGAAGCAAAAGCTTTATAGACTCTGAGCTCAGTCACACATTTCAAGGCAAACATGGAAGCCTGAAATCAGGACAACATCATGTTCTGTCCCTTCCCCCATTTACTTTCTTGACACCACGGTTACTAGTCAATTAGGAACCTCTTCTTTGGCACTCTAAGGGGGTCAGATATAAACTGGGGCTAAATCCCAGCCAGGCAGAACTAGGCAGGCTTCTCCACGGAAGCAGGGAGGCTGTACTCCAAGGAGAAGTCACCCACATCCAACCTCAAGGTGGACACAAGCCACCTATGCATCTTGCTAAAATGCAGATTCTGATGCAGTCAATCAAGGGTGGGGCCTGGGATTCTGCATTTCTAACAGGCTTCCAGGTGATGTGATACTACCAGCCTGGGGACCGACCTACATGACTGATTATGCCTTCCTACAGCTGCATGTTCGTAAACTCACAGAATACTTAACAGCTCAGCCCACCTCGTACCATTCCCAGGCAGGGAGGGCACACACTCCGAAGCTGCTACCTAACACTCACCAACAGAGCAGTCATTCTCCTGTTCACCGTTCAAAGCTCTGGGCACCCAGACTTCGGAATTCACTGAACAAGTTAACAAATGTGGTTGTTTATTCTGAGGCTTGCATTCTGCTACCAGGCAATACTAAGGACTCTGAGAGACACGATTGTTCTGGGTTTCTTAAATAGTAACTCTAACTTCCTAGCAAAACACTTTTTCCTTTCTTAACAAAGGAAAGGGTCTGGGCCTAGTGTTTGTAACTGCCTCTTTTCCTACCCACAGCGGAGTTCTACTCTAGGCACCATGAGGAGCTCAAAGTCTAAATGGGAAGACACCCAGCACCAAGACCACCACACCCCACAATGAAGACACACTAAAAACCCACTGCAAAGTGAGAGGGGTAATAGTGCTGCAACTCAACTTCATATGTCAGTGAAACTGGCAGACCTGTCCTTTCTTACCAGTCACTGATGAACATTCGAGTATGTGTTTTCTAATTACAACCTCATAACAATCTTTAAAGTAGCTCATTTGTTTAATAGACCTTATCTTTTAGAGAGTTTTCAGTTCACAGAAGAATTAAGCACAATGTACAGAGAGTTCCCATAGACCCCTTAACCCCTCTCCATCAGCATCCCCCACCACAGTAATATATTTCTTCCAATTGGTGTGAACCTACGTTGATACCCTAAAGTCCATAGTTTACATTTGGGTTCACTCTTGATGTTGCATATTCTATGGGTTTGGACAAATGTATAAAAACACATATCCACCATTATCATATCATATGAAATAGTTTCACTGCCCTAAAAATCCTCTGTACTCTACCTCTTCATCCCTCCCACCCTAATCCTGCCCCCCTCAGTCCCTGGCAAACAATGATCTTTTTACTGTCTCTATATTTTACTTTTTCCAGAATGTCATGTAGTTGAAATAAATAAGTTTTGGGTTTTTTTCTTTTTATTTTGTCAGTGATTTAAAGCTCTTTTTGCGACAGTCACACTCTGTTGCCCAGGCCGGAGTGCAGTGGCACGACATTGGCTCACTGCAATCTCTGCCTCCCAGGCTCAAGTGATTCTCATGCCTCAGCCTCCCAAATAGCTGGGACTACAGGTGCATACCACCACACCTGGCTAATTTTTGTAGTTTTAGTAGAGACGGGGTTTCACCACATTGGCCAGGCTGGTCTCGAACTCCTGACCTCAAGAGATCCACCAGCCTCAGCCTCCCAAAGTGCTGTGATTACAGGCATAAGCCACTGTGCCTGGCCTGAAGCTCATTTTTTCTTTTTTCTTTTTTGAGTAGTTCTGGTTTTTTAACTCCGTGTTACAAATGAGTTAACTGGAGGTCAGAGAAAGCAGATTATTTGTCCAAACCTAGTAAGGGGCAGAGCCAGGTTTCAAACCTAGGCCTGTCTGAAGCCAAGGAGGAAACCCTTTTCTGAGATGTTTCTACTCATGCTTGTCCCTGCACCTGGACTTTCTGCCCTTCCCACCCCTTTGCCCCACAACACTATTTGACTAGACAATCTCCAACCTAGAGTGCACCTCATTAACGCCCCATAACCACAAAGCCAGCCCAGTGACATGCACAAAATACTCACTGAATGGTACAATTCAAATGTCAGCTCCAAAGTGAAGCTTTCCCATCCCTACCTCCCAGGTGGACCTCATTGCACTCCCTTCTCTGTCATCCACATCTCAATTCTAGAACTTTTATTATGGCATATTTATTATATCACTTTTATTCATGTATTTTCTCTCTGGAGGGAAAAATAGACCTCTCTGAGAGCAAGAACCTTGACTTAAATCTGTCTCCTAGATGTCCAACATTCGGTAAGCCTTTAAAATGGCGGGGAGCAGGAACGGAGCCAAAAAATCCGCCCATCTAGTACTTGTCATATTTCTCCCTCTGTTTAAACTTGGAAAAGTCACTTAACTATCTGGGATTGAATTTCCTTGTGTGTAAAATGAAGGGCTCCACTAGCACAATGTCTAAGATTCCTTTCAGAAAAAGGGAAAGACAATTATTTTCCAGGCTAAAGGAAAGAAATACTAAGAATGCTGTCACCCACCCGTGGAGAGGGGGTCGTCCCCCCTTCTCACACCCCTATGTCACTAGGGAAGAAAGTTACAGGAAAAAATTCCTGGCAAATGAGGACTTTCCCTAGCAACTCACTACTGAGTAAATCTTTCCTCCTCCTAGCCTTGAATTCTCATCGCCCTTAAACCTTGCCAGATCACAACTCACTCTCAGCCTCTTAGCTGGGGTACTGTGTTGTTATCACAAGAGATGGCTAAAATTCTGGTTCTGTGCTTTCTCTTGCATTCCCCAGAAAACTGAGGACTATTCTCCAGCTGAAAACAACACAAACACATAGCTGATAACGCCTGGTCAACACAAAGCCAAGTGCCAAGGCACTCACCAAGACTCCCTAAGTGAATGAGAGAAATTCACCCTGTAGCCACATCAGTTAGCTCAGTCCACTAGTTCTTCAACCCAGATCCCTGGTCCCACCGTTTTTGGAGTCTTTTTGGATTTTTTTTTTTTTTTGGGAATCAGTCCATGACCTGCTGAATAGTTCCACTGTTTATCTCCTAGTGAGATGGGTCAGGAGCACTGTTTTATTATGCCTATGGATGGTATTTGCAGATAGTTTGCTATCAGCTCAGAAGTTTACATCTACAAATGAAGCAGAGTCTAAGAAAGGCCATGGATGAGCCTTAAAAATGATTTGAGGCCAGGTGCAGTGGCTCATGCCTGTAATCCCAGCACTTTGGAAAGCTAAGGTGGGTGGATAGCTTGAGGCCAGGAGCTCCAGACCAGCCTGGCCAACATGGTGAAACCCCAGCTCTACTAAAAATACAAATATTAGCTGGGAGTGCTGGTGCATACTTACAATCTCAGCTAGTCGGGAGGCTGAGACATGAAAATCACCTGAACCTGGGAGGTGGAGGTTGCAGTGAACCGAGATCATGTCACTGCACTCCAACCTAGGTAACAGAGCAAGACTCTGTCTCAAAAAAATAAAAGTAAATTTTTTTTTAAATGACCCATTGTATAATCATTCAAATCTTTCAAGAAATTTTATTAAGCATCTAGTATATGCTGCCTCATATACTCAATCACAGCATATCAATTAGGCTTTGTTATCCAGGAAAGTCTTGGAGTTACTGCAAAATCGTTTTCCTCCCTGTACTATATGCTAAACCTACTTCAATTCTGCAGACTGTTCTCTACTCACTTCTACCCATTTAGCCTTATTCCTTCCATTCCACGCTCCCTACACAGCACCAAAGTCATATTTTTAAGAGCATATTTGCTCATGTTATTTCCCCTACTTAATATTCTTCATGTGCTCCCCTTAGCATTCCAGAGAAACTTCTCAGTGAGACTCACGCAGTTCTTCATAAAATGGCCCGGTCCCCCTGTCCACCCTTCCATCGTCGTACCTAACCTTCACTGCCCCCACCATCCCACATTACAACTGCATTGACCCCTCTGACCCCACAGCACCACATTCATGCAGCTGGGCCTCCCACACTTTGCTCCCTCTATTTGGAAAAACCATCACTGAAGCATCATGTAAATGAGGACATACCTTTCAGGTCTCAGCTCAGGCAAGCCTTCTCCCAGGAAGCCTTTACTAATCCATCCATTTAGCCTGGACTCGGTGTCCCTTGCCTATGCTCCCACAATACGCCACTATGGTTACCTGTATCAAAGCAACTTATCCCATTGTGCTTTTTTAAATTTTATTTTACTTTATTTATTTATTTTTTGAGACAGAGTCTTGCTCTGTTGCCCAGGCTGGAGTGCAGTGGCACGATCTCGGCTCACTGCAACCTCTGCCTCCTGAGTTCTAGTGATTCTCCTGCTTCGGCTCCCAAGAAGTTGGAATTACAGGTGCACACTGCCATGCCCAACTAATTTTTATATTTTTAGTAGAGACAGGGTTTCACCATGTTAGCCAGGCTGATCTTGAACTCCTGACTGCAAGTGATCCACCCTCCTCAGCCTCCCAAAGTGCTGGGATTACAGGCATGAGCCATCAGGCCCAGCCCCCACTGTGCTTTAATTACAGGTTACTGAGCTGTCTCTCCACTAGACTGTGAGCTCCTTTCCGACAGGGTCTACATATATATTAAGCATTGTATTCTTCAATAAACAGAATATATTAGATGCTCAACAAAAATTTGAAAATTTTGAATGATTATACAATGAGTCAAACTATTTTTAGGAACCTGGTATCAGCACAGTCTACTGGGAAAGGGGGAGAAGAGATACCAAAAGTGGAGAACCCGGTATCTGCCCTAGAATGCCTTTATAATCCCAGGTAGGGAGAAAATATAAGCTCACAGAATAGTTCTAGTGGATGATCTGCTCTGCAGATTATCCTGACCAACTCAAGGCCCACTCTCTGAAAAATCAATTACTGACTCTCAAGACATGGCCAAAGTACAGTAGTATTACAATAGAGGACCCATTTGATATTTATAAGAAACACATAAACTAAAGTATGGAGAACACTTGGAATACAGCCAGGAATGTATGAAGTACTACGTCCTTGTTTGTTCAGTAAGTACATAAATAAACGAACAAACAACAAACTCGATTTTACTTTGATAGGCCCAGAAACAAACACAACTCCAGGAGTTTTCAAGCTGCATATCCTGAAACAGTTAGAAGCACTCATAGTTAAAATATAAGAGTTCAGCTGTTCAAGATCCCAAACCCAGTCCAAAAGAAGGAAAGAAGAAAGCTCTAGAGACTGTGGACTGAAAAGACATGAGCCCATGGTTAACAAAAAGGAACTTCAGCATTCAGGAAAGCAACCATCTGAACCTTTTCCTAAGAAGAAAACATCTGCTTGTACAGCAGGTACTGCCAATTAACTCAACCATGACTATTTACTCCTCTCTAGCATGACTTCCTACATATTACAGGTTAGAAGGTTGAAAACTACATATCCCAGAATTCCCTGTAGCTGGCAGGTCTAAAAATGGCTGAGCTTCTGAGGAACAAATACAAACACTATGACTCTGAGAGTAAAGAAACAATGTATGGTCTGTGAGACTTCTGAAGAAAATGGTGGCAGAGGCCCTTTAGCTGTTCTGCAGCAGCCATGCTGGAGATTCTGGGGTCCAGTCAGTTCAGAGATGATGAACCTGTCAGATGTGGCACCAGAGCCCTAGGTTCTCAAGCAAGGAGCTATGTGGCAGCAGATGTTGTGTACAGTGGCTCTTGGAACTGTTTCTGGTAGCTCACTTAGTGCCTGCTCCTACAGGTCTTTCTATTATTCTCAAATGTCTTTAAATCCCTGCAATAATTCTCTTTTTAAAATAACTGCAATAGATTCTGTTGTCTGCAATGGAACCATGACTAACATACTATGGAAGAAATGTTTCCTCTGATTGGAATCCAGTTCCAGCTTTATAACAAAAGCATTATGAAAACAGTTCACTTTGAAGAACATTAGTCTGAAATAAGCCTATTCAATGGAGGAAAATGAAATGGAAGAAAACACCAGCTAGGTCAACCCAGTGAATGCTCAAGAACTAGGTAATGATGACAGTGACTGTTTGTTAGAGTACAGTCACAAATGCATTTATGTATTTCAAAACCAAAAGAAATGTAATGTTCTCTATACAAAAAAAAAAAAGATAAATGTTTCAGGTGATGGATATCCCAATTACTTTTATTTAATCATTACACATTGTATAGAGGTATCAAAGTATCACATGTACTCCAAAAATTTATACGACTATTGTATATCAATTTTTAAAGAAAAACAAGGAAATGACCTACCTTACCAACCAGTTTATATTTTTCATTATTATACCTCTTTTTCCTTCAGAGAAAACAGTATAGAGCTGAATATATTTACTATTTTCCTTGTCCTCATATCTAGCAAGTTGTAAAAATAAAATACTACAGAAATACTATACATATTTGTGTACCTATTTCCTAAATGGCATTGTTTGCTTATTGTTTACTTTGAGACCATATATAATATCTAATTGAACTGAGTAAGACTTATCTGAGATGAGGGAAAACCTTTATAAGGTTCTTGAAATCATAAATGTTTCCCTGCACATTCAAAGGCAGCAAACTGACCTTAATGGCCCGTAAATCTCCAGACAAGAAACACAAAAGGAGACTAATTTTGTAAGAATTCTGCACAAAAGAGGCACTGCTCTCCGAATGAACTCAGGCTGATGATTCATTGAGCAATTATTGGAAGAGTTTTCTTTTTCCTTCAACAGCTGCTTTTCTATTTCTAAAAGAATTTGAACTAAATCATTTTACTGCTTACAATTTCCAGAGACAACACTCTCAATCAATACTTTCTTAAAGATAAAATGCTTCCACTAACAAAACCTTTTTTTCTGTAAATAACAAAGTCCCTGCTGAAACATCTTCACCCTCCTGCATAGGTGAAGATGCTTGCAAGGCCAGGGACGCTGCCAACAGGACAGGCACAGGCTGCCGTGTTCTACTGTGTACCATTCCCAGCCTCTTCATTGCCCCTCGCCACAGAAGCCAGGCAAATTGGTCCAGTGTAAAATGGTAAAGGGGAGGTGTTTTGTGGAAGAAGAAAAGAGAAAGCCTCTTAAGAGGGTTCAATTACATCAAGAGGACCTAATTAATATGAGTAAGTTATTTTGCATAACTTCAGCCCAACTGCCAACCTAAACTCAGTAACATCCTCTGGCCACAACTCTACCTACAGACCTGTTTCTCAGAAGTCACTTTGGATTATGCAGGAGAGCAAGACTGCAGAGTCTATTTGGTTTAACTTGAATAGATTCTGTCTCCCTGTTCTGTCTATGCCATATTCCCACCTTTCCTTTCCTCCTAAAGCCAGCAAAGAAGGAATCAAATGCTTAAAAAGAAACATTAAATTTCAGGGTGAAGTTGAAGGCACAAAACTGTATTATTTTCCCCACATCTCTCAAATTGGAAAAACACTATTTTCTACAAGGTATATGGAAAAAAGAGCTATAAACAATGAAAAAAGGTGATAAATTGGAGATCATGATTAAAAAATGTAATAGAATGAGATGACTAGAGAACAAATTACACAGAATCATGATTCCTCAGCTTCAAACTATGGTAATAAATCACACATACCATTAGTGTCACTTTCCCAGAATATCCAAAAGACAAAGTGAGTCACAACAACATGGAAGGAAAAAAGATCCCCAGCCTGTTGGGGGCCACAGCCCCTCAAATGATCCTCACACTCAGAGAATTTACTTTCTGCTTAGGAAGTCTTCACATATGCAAGAAAACTGATTTGTACAGAACATCTCTGCAGTGGGCAAACATAGCAAACTGGAACTCCACATGGAGTCCCAAAATGTTGGAGGCCCCCAGGGCAGAAGGCCAATTAAAGAAAGTGTGATCTCAGAGAGAAAAAGGGAGAACTAACATTTCTGCCATCTATCTAGGGGAAGAAGAAGGGAACCCTCCATAATCCCAGCTGCCACCTTTCTACTTTACATACTGCCTGGAAGACCAGGGAAACGGGTGAGCAGAGCTATGTTGAAGAGTTCTCCCATACATCTTTACATCTGTCCCCTTTGCCCATTAGCTGCCCAAGCTGTCCAAGAGACACCTCCCCACCCAGAGCACCTCTGAACCCACCAGCCATCACAGGCAGCCCAGGGGCTTGGGAGACTGGGAATAGAGACAGAGAAAAACGAGACCAAGGCTCACCACATCCTCAGGACACACTGCCCCATCCTTCCCCCAGAGTCCATTGCTTCCACCATCTCTCTTCAGAAACCTATTTGTGTATTAATAAAATAACTCATCTTATTTATGATGCCTAAGACTTACTTTAAAACACAAGCTACAACACAGAGACATCTACTTTCAGACAAGATATAGTACACACATTTATCCCTATCCCTCCACTAACGACAGCTAAAACCCTTGGATGTAACATATAAAACAAATGTAAGGAGATTGTGAACGGTGAAAAGAGCAGGCTGGCTAGAGAGCTCAGGGCCTAAGGAATGACAATAAGCAAAACAAAATTAAGTATTAAGTAAATCTTGATATAAATATTAACATTTACATTAATGCAATATTATACTTAATATAACTTACTAGATGGGCTTAATAGCAAAAGTAGATTACATGAGAATTATTGAGCCGGGCGTGGTGGCTCATGCCTGTAATCCCAGAACTTTGGGAGGCCGAGGCAGGTAGATCACTTGAGGCCAGGAGTTCCAGACCAGTCTGGCCAACATGGCAAAACCCCCTATCTAGTAAAAATACAAAAAAAAAAAAAAAATTAGCTGGACATGGTGGCACATGCCTGTAATCCCAGCTTCTTGGGAGGCTGAGAAGAATCATTTGAACCCGGGAGGCAGAGATTGCAGTGAGCCAAGATTGCGCCACTGCACTCCAGCCCGGATGACAGAGTGAGATTTTTTTTTTTTTTTAAATTATTGAACCTAAGGATAGGTCAATAAAAATCACCCAATCTGAACAAGAGAGAGAAAACTGACTGAAAAAATACAGCCTCAGAGACCCTTGATATAAGAACAAAAGATCTAACATTGGTGTCATTAAATTTTCCAGAAGGAAAGAAGAAAAAAATACGAGGTTAAAAATATGTTCAAAGAAATAATGGCAAAAAAAAAATCCCCAAATTTGGCAAAAAGCATAAACCTACAAATTCAAGAGGCTGAATAAACCCCAATCAAATTAAAGACAGCAATTAAAAGACAGAGCTTGGCAGAATGGATTGCTAGAAAAATGACCCAACTCTAGACTGTCCACAGGAATTCACTTTAAATATAATGAAATGGGGAGGTGGAAAGTTAAAAGATGAAAAAGGATATGGCATACATATATGAATCAAAAGAAAGTGGGAGTGGCTCTACCAATGGCAGATAAAGTAGACTTCAGAGAAAGAAAATCACCAGGGTCAAAAAGGGTCATTGCAGAATGATAAAAATATCTTCTCACCAATAAGATATAAGAATCCTAAATGTGTGTGTGTCTATACACATACAAGTATACATATATATTTAAAAGCATTGTGGTTTTTCAGGGATTAGAGATGAAGAGGAGGAGGGTGAGTATGGCCATCAAAGAGGCAGCGCAGAATAGCTCTTCAAGGTTTTGAAGAGCTTTGTCATGTCAACATCTTTGTCATTTTGGTGTTTACATGAATCTACACATGTGATAAAACCTCATATAACTATATACATATACACAAGTAAGTGCTTGCAAAACAGGTGAAATCTGATTAAAGTCTGTGGGCTGTACTAATGTCAAGTTCCTGGGTTTGAGTTCACTATGGAAGATTCCCCACTGGGGAGCTAACCATCAGATCCTCCGTTGGCAACAACAGACACCAGAAACTGCTGGGGGGTGGGAGGGAGGACTGGCAAGGGCTGAAAAACTATTGGGTACTGTGCTCAGTACCTGCGTGACAAGATCATTCATACCCTCAACCTCAGTGTCACATAATACACCCAGGTAATAAACTTGCACATGTACCCCTGGAATCTAAAACTAAAAGTTGGGGATTAAAAATAAAAAAAAAAGATTCCCCACTGGGGAAGCTGGGTAGAGGTACACAAGACCTCTCTGTACTATTGCTGCAACTTCCTGTGAATGTGTAATTGTTTCAAAATAAGATGATGCTAAACATAACAAATCGTACTCCAAGTCCCATTATAGAAAAAGGGCTAAAACGAGTGTTTCCATGGTTAACCCAGGATGGGACTTAGAACCCAGCTAGCATGTCCTCTACTTCGCCCCCTAGTGGTAGCACCAAAGGCACCCGGTGAATAACAAGGTGTGGAATCTCAAGGGGATGACTCAACATCTCATTTGCATACCCATAGTACCCTGCACATAGTAAATTATTTAAAGCTTAAAAGAATATTTCTTTTGACTCAACATTTCTAACTATGGGAATATTAAAGAATTCTTTTTGTGCAAACTGTAGGCAGTAATTCTTTTTGTGCGAACTGTAGGCACCATCGGTGTACTAGGAGTTGCAGTTACTACAACAATGAGTTGAACTAATTCACGGCATTCACTGGTTTCTCTTCAAATCGAATAAATCTTTCGCCTTTTACTAAAGATTTCCGTGGAGAGAAACAAATCAGTTTTAAACTAATATTTGGAAGCCTTGCTTGAGCAAGGCAAATCATGTTTTATAAAAAAAAAGACTTAATGAGAAAACATTGTGGTACAGCTTTAGGTTCAAGTGTTTTGTTGTTACTGATTGTTTAAACATTGTACAACAGAACTTTCAAGGCCACAAGTAACTTTTGTTTTCCATGTCAAAGGTCCGAATACTTGCATGATGAAGTCTGTGTAACTTTCCCTGGTGATATCTGACTTGCTAATTAGCAAGATTAACATTGGAGACACAGACTGGCTTAGACCATTTAGAGACTCTTCCTTAAGTGATGGCCTTTAAGATCCTAAATTTAGCCACACGGTTGGAGAATTTCTGGTTGCCTGTCTGCAAAAAAGCCCCAAATCCATCCTCCTCTAGATAATATTCTATTATCTATCTACCCAGTAAGAAATTCAACACAAGGTGGTGATGCAAGCTCCTTAAAGGACTCCATCAATTCCACTGATCAGCTTGGAGTAAACTGGTTTCCACTGCTTGCCTAGTAAGTGTTTAATAAACATAGACATGCCAGATAGAATTTGACCTGAGATTTGCTTTCATCAAACCTGGGAGCAAAATCATGATGGAATAACAAACCTTCATCCATCTCGAACTTTTCGGCAGCTATTGTCATCCCTGAAAGTGGCATCAGTCAGTTCCCCACACAAAGACACCCCACTTTACATCTTCTCCCACGTGCCCCTGTGATCTCGCTCTTACCTTGCTGCTGCTGCTTAATTTCTTTTTAACAAAGGCTTATCAACTGTCATGTCATGATTTTAAAAGGTAATAACCTTTTTAAGAATGCTGACAGGCACCACTTTTAGGAAATGTACTGAGAGAAGGAAATGTTTTCCCTCCTTCCCACTTCCCCATACCTCCCCCCGAATTTCAGATCCCGCCACTATTCAACCTGCCCTAGGCTGGAATAATCCCGTCCCCCTCTCTCTCTGAGTCTTGTTATGGCACTTATATAAGTCTGAATCCTGTTACAGCACTTCCATGTTTGTGTGTAAATTAACTTTAATCCACCTCTAAGGACAGTTCTTAACATTGAAAGTATCCAAATGAGGAGTCCAGAAAGGGTGAGTTAGCATTTGAAGGATTCTAATCAGAAATCTACTCCCAGACATGACCACAATTCAAATTCCAACATGGTACCTAAAGCTGCACCTGAAAGTTTACTAGCATAAGGAATGTTAGAAATAAATATTGTAGTAATGAAAAGCATGGTGCTCAATATGTGATGGATTAAAATTTTTCTCAGGCTCTGATACCCTTGTAATAATGAAGCATGTATGTAAGAATCCCTTGAGGCCAGGTACAGTGGCTCACGCCTGTAATCCCAACACTTTGGGAGGCTGAGCCAGAAGGATCACTTGAGCCCAGGAGTTAGAGGTTACAGTGAGCTATGATCATGCCACTGCACTCCAGCCTGGATGACAGAGCAAGACCCTGTCTTTAAAAAATAAATAAATAAATTAGTCTAGGTGTTGTGGCTCACACCTGTAATCCTAACAGTTTGGGGGGCCAAGACAGGAGGACTGCTTAAGGCCGGGAGTTTGAGACAAGCCTGGGCAACAAAGCAAGACCCTGTCTGTACAAAAATTTTAAAACTTAGCTGGATATGGTGGCACATGCTCACAGTCCCAGCTATTCTGGGGGCTATGGTGCTGGCACCACTACACTCCAGCCTGGCCAAGAGACCCTATCTAAAAACAAACAAACAAACAAACAAAACAAACACCTCCCTTGAGCCCAGCACCCAAAGCACTGAAAGTCTAATACTCTCTTGGTCTGTGTCCTTTGCTTTAATAAGGCTCTATCCTCTAATCAGACTAGAAGGGTAACTGCTTCAGCCAGCAGAATAGAATTGCACCAGCCTCAGAAGGAACTTTCATGCAAGATGCTTGTTGGAGTACCTAAAGACAGACAATAGAGGCTTCACAAGCTTTCAGGAACAAGTTCAATGATGGGTTTTGTACCTCCCTACCTAATGAATGTTTGTACTTGTAGGAGAATTCAGAGTTAGACACCTTCACTGTTTAACATACCACTTGGTGGCAAGGTTGTGGGAGAGAAGACATTTAACTCCTGTCCACCTCCAAGTGACAGAAGTTACCAAGAGTAAAACCAAAGAACTTTATTTTTGTTAAACAACAAAATAGGCTTGGGTCAGTTCAAAACATAGTACTTCTGTTCAAGACTCAGCTCCAATCCACCTATTCCAGAGAGTCTTCTCTGATCATTCCAAGGCTAGAAACTCTCCCAGCAATTTTTGGCTACACCGACTAGGGACAATCATACATATGGAAACACTTTGTTAAATGGCATGCCAGGGCCAGCTTTCAGGCAGGACCCACGAGCAGGGCCAATTGTCCTGGCTGTGTACAGCCCTGGCCCTTGTTAAATACTTCACACATCAGCCATATTAAAGCTAGGGGTGTCCTCCTGGAATTCTCAGAGTATAAATTTGTTGAGTAGAGAAAGAATGCCTCTTACTTCCTTAACCCATAGCATTATCACAACCCAGATCAGAAAGCAGGTAGTAAGCACTGACTTGTAAGCTGACTGGTTTGTGACTGAGAAATTTCTCACCATTCTCAACAGTGGGAATGTCTTCATCTTTGCATTGAACTACCTCAAACATTAGTAGACTCTTGATAATGTTTGCTGAATTGAGGTGAATATGCCCACTGGGGTTGGGGACTTCTTATAAAGGAACATTGATCTCTTGGCAACATTTGCTTTGTTTCATGTGTGTAAACTCTGGTGAGTTTACAGAAGTTAGGCCTTAACTCATTTTCATTAAGCTGCAGCCCCTCAAAGATTATTCCAGCATGTCTGTCATATCTCTGCCTCCCTCCATCTGATAGGAGCAGATTAATAAGTGATTTGGCTGTGTGTGTGAATGTTCAGCCTGTCTTAACAGAAAATTGGATTTTATACAGTTTTTCCCCTTCTGAGAAGCTTGCTTAGCAGAGACAGATTCCTGTGTTCCATACCAGCCCCTCCAGACAAAGAATGTGGATTGAAGAGTCTCCAAAATGTCAGGGGTAAGAAACTCATGGATTAGGCCAGGCGGGGTGGCTCACACCTGTAATCCCAGCACTTTGGGAGGCCAAGGCAGGTGGATCACTTGAGGCCAGGAGTTTGAGGCCAGCCTAGCCAGCATGTTGAAAACCTGTCTCTACTAAAAATACAAAAAGTTAGCCAAGTATGGTGGCACGTGCCTGTAGGCCCTGCTACTTGGGAGGCTGAGGCACGAGAATCGCTTGAACTTGGGAGGCAGAGGTTACGGTGAACCGTGGTTGTGCCACTGCACTCTAACACAGGCAACAGAGTGAGACTCTGTCTCAAAAAAATAAATAAGAAAAAAAAGAAACCCATGATTAGCGATGGAAGGTCAGGTTTGCTTCCTTCTTGTGAACACAAAGAATGCCGGCTCTTTACCCATCAGTACATGACCTTTTGTCTAGTCTCATCCATGCCAGATTTTCTTCCTGACATGTAAATTTGAGGACAGGTAGGAAAAACGTAAGATGCTAGTGATTTCCTGGAGAGAACAGGAATAGGAATTGTAGCGCTCTGCCTCATGTAAAAATAGGATCTGCAGCCAGGTGCGGTGGCTCATGCCTGTAATCCCAGCACTTTGGGAGGCCAAGGCAGGTGGATCACAAGGTCAGGAGATCAAGACCATCCTAGCTAACATGGTGAAACCCCGTCTCTACTAAAAATACAAAAACTTAGCTGGGCGGGGTGGCACGCACCTGTAGTCCCAGCTACTTGGGAGGCTGAGGCAAGAGAATCGCTTGAACCCGGGAGGGGGAGGTTGCAGTGAGCTGAGATCACATCACTGCACTCCAGCCTGGGTGACAGAGTGAGACTCCGTCTCCCAAAAAAAAAAAAAAAGCATCTGCAATGTGAATGGATAAACATCAAATTTGCTTATTAATTCTTAGCCACCAGGTACCCTGCTCTGTTCTCTCTCTCTTCTATCTAGTAGTTCATGGGAAATATTATTCGTTTCATTAAAAAGGTCCTTGAAGGCCAGATGCAGTGGCTCATGCCTGTAATCCCAGCACTTTGAGAGGTCAAGATGGGTGGATCATGAGGTCAGGAGTTCAAGACCAGCCTGGCCAACCTAGTGAAACTCCATCTCTACTAAAAATACAAAAATTAGCCAGGCATGGTGACGGGCACCTGTAGTCCCAGCTACTTGGGAGGCTGAGGCAGGAGAATCGCTTGAACCCAGGAGGTAGAGGTTGCAGTGAGCCAAGATCATGCACTGCACTCCAGCCTGGGTGACACAGTGAGACTCTGCATGGAGAAAAAAAAAAAAACAAAAAACCATCATTGAAGAAGCTAGGAGAAAATAAGGTGAAGGTAGAATCAAGGGTTTAGCTCTGCAAAACTAACAGATCAAGAGTGTGTGTGTGTGTATATGTGTATGGAGAGAGAGAAGAGAAAGAGAGAGACAGGGCAAGGCAGGAAAATCAGTCAGAGGGCTCCAGAAAAGAGTCCACAGAAGAAATGGCACCTGAAACCCTTCAATGACTGACCACTGCCCTCTGGATAAAGTCCAGACTCTGCATATGGCACTTCATGGCCTTTATGATCTATCCCCTGCCTGTCTTGAGTCATTTGCCCTTCTCACAACTCAACCTTCTAGCCAAGCCAAATTTATTTCACTCAAATCCAGGTCGTCAGGCATGCTATTCCCTTCACCTAACCTTTCCTGTCTCCCAGCCATCACCTCCCCTCAGTCCCTGCCACTGGGGTTCTCTGCACCCTCTGTCTCTACAAGCCCCGGTGGCTGTTGCACCACCAGCTCACTGTCACATCATCACCTTCCCCCAAACTTCAGAGCCTACTTAGGACAGAGACTGAGCCTGGAATGTCACAGCATCCCTGGCATGTGGCCTGGAAGCTGCTTACACAGCAGGTGCTCATTTAACTCATTTGTTAAATGAGTCAAAATGGAATGTTGTTTTCCTGAAGTATTAAAATGCAGAGGCATTTATAAATAAGCCAAATCTTAAAAATCTTCATGGGCAAAGCACGAGTAGCTAAGAACTGTGTCTTTATAGAAGTACCTCTTTCTCTATGTTCACAGTCATTCGTATTCAAGCTCCCCTGTCTGCCTCTGTCTCTTCTTCCTAAGCCTCCTCACGGGCAATGGAAAGTCCTCTCTGATTTTACTTCTGAAAGAACAGCTTATTTAGAGGTCTGCCCCAATTTCAGAAACCTGTCATGGGAAAATGTGTCCTCAGGAAAGAACACAATTGATTACTTTTAACACTCTTCATAATGCATTAGGATTTTGAGAGCTCTTTTCAATAGCAGTCCCCCTCCTACATGTAAATGTCTCTCTGTAGAACATTACCTCCTTGCTACAGAGGGAGAATCAGCAATTCTTTTTCTTTTTTTTTTTTTTTTTGAGACAGAGTTTCGCTCTTGTTGCCCAGGCTGGAGTGCAATGGCGCAGGCTCGGCTCACTGCAACCTCCGCCTCCCGGGTTCAAGATTCTCCTGCCTCAGCCTCCCAAGTAGCTGGGATTATAGGCACCTGCCACCACTCCCAGCTAATTTTTATATTTTCAGTAGAGATGGAGTTTCACCATGTTGGCCAGACTGGTCACGAACTCCTGACCTCAGGTGATCCGCCCACCTCGGCCTCCCAAAGTGCTGGGATTACAGGCGTGAGCCACCGCGCCCAACCGAGAATCAGTAATTCTTAATGCTAAAGCAAGGAATTATTCATCCATGGAAGAAAAAAGTAACAATAACCACAACAACAGATATTGTGCATCTATTCTGTACTAAGTACAAGCATGCTGGGTGTTTTCTGTCCATAACCTCTTTCTCCATAACCTTGTATTCCCATGTTCCAGGTAATAAAACTGAGGCTAAAAGAACGTAAATGAGGCCAGGCACAGTGGCTCCTGCCTGTAATCCCAGCATTTTGGAAGGCCGAGATGGGTGGATCACTTGAGGCCAGGAGTTCGAGACCAGCCTGGCCAACATGGCGAAACACCATCTCTACTAAAAACACAAAAACTAGCTGAGTGTGGTGGCACACGCCTGTAACCCCAGCTACGCAGGAGGCTGAGGCAAGAGAATCACTTGAACCTGGGAGGCAGAGGTTACAGTGAGCCAAGATCATGCCAGTGTACTTCAGCCTGTCTCAAAAAAATACATACATTTTTTTGAAAAGGAGGTAAATTATTTTCTCAGATGTAGCAAAGCCAAATTTGAACTCAAGCCCATCCAACCCCAAACCTGTGCTCTTTCCATGATGCCAAGTATTTATGATCTTGAATCCTAAATAAAAGGAAAAAAATTAATGACAATATACCTGACATAGAATTTCATTTGTATCAATTTCGTTCAGATGCTACTGTCTAGAAACAAGTCTACTTCATCGAGCAAGCAACATGGGCACGGAAATATTTCCCCTATCTCCCTGGCATCACTAGAGAGAAGACCAGCAAGAAGAAATAAAAAGGGATTGGCAAATACAACGACAGATCACTCCAGAACCCAGCAAGGCTGGGTTCGCCCCATTCTAGCACAGCACACTGGAGCCTGCAGGAGGCGCTTTTACCCTGACAGCCTGGAAGAGCAAACATTACAAAAAAGGATGCAAAAACCAAACCATATGGAGTCTGAACAGCCCTTGACAGCCGCACCTACACAAGCACCCACACCACATATGTTGTCTCGGCAAGTGCAATCAGCGTTACCCTCAAAGAAAT
Source organism: Pongo pygmaeus (assembly GCF_028885625.2). Classification (NCBI taxonomy): domain Eukaryota; kingdom Metazoa; phylum Chordata; class Mammalia; order Primates; family Hominidae; genus Pongo; species Pongo pygmaeus. Next base: position 39,066,883 of record NC_072373.2, read on the forward strand.
GACAAAGCTCAAAAGCATTCTTGATTGGGGCTGTAATCCTCCAAACCTGAACATCATCAAAAATTGGAGGACTACAGTCAGGTCCAGCTCCCTTTCACTGCCCTAAGTGAAGCTTCACTTTGAGTCACCATTTCCCTAATATGTTCTTCCCTTTTCTAACCATAGCAACACCACTGGAACACCGTCTCCTCTACTGATGATCTTGCCAAATCCTACCCATTCTCTGGAGCTCAGGTGAAGGTCAGCCCCCTTCTCCCAGAAGCAGTTTGTGATTTTTTGTGCCCAGAATGGTCTCTCCCTACTCTGACTCTACACACTGTCCCACTTAGCCCATGTACCTACATGGCTATCTAGAGGCACGTAGGACCAATGTATTTCACCTCCATGCTGCAACCTGGCACGTCACTCTTTCCTGCAGTTAAATTCAGTAAAATGCTCACTGACTCTGCTCCAGGCATTGAAGACACAGAAATGATTAAATCCCAGCCCTGCTTTTGTGGGACCCACAATCTAAGTGAGAAAGGACAACACCAAATAAAATTCTACAAATACATTTGTCATAATAGGGTACACAATTTCATCCAAAGAGTGCTATCCTATCACCCTGTTTACTGCCTTCCTGTCATTTAGCTCAATCTGTGGCCATTGTTCATTTGTTTGTGGTCAGCCTGTCCCTAGTAGGAGAAACTAGCATAGGAACATTGTCTGTCTGGTTCACCACTGTCCCCAGCACTCCATATGGACTTGAGCACAGAGACACTCTCATTGAAAGCTGTATTTGTGGAAGGAAGTAAAGAGAGAGGCAGGCAAGTGTCAGGAACTATGAGCACCAAGCCCAGCTTGAGCTTCAGGCAATGCTTCCGTGACAGGGAGCCAGCTATGATCTGAAGTCTGAGTGAGGGCTGGACAGGGAAGGCGTGAGCCCCAATCCAGAAGAGGAACAGGATGAGCAAAGGTAAGAATGGCAAATCGGCATGACCAAGGGAGTGGTCATTTAAGAGCCCTTAAATATTGCTATAGACCAGCTGCTCTTAAAAGGGGATGATTTTTGCCTCCTGGGGGCATTTGGCAATGCATGGAGACTTTTTAAATTGTTTCTTGTTTTTATTTTTAGAGACAGGGTCTCAATCTGACACCCAGGCTGGAGTGCAGAGTGCAGTGGCATGATCTCGGCTCACTGTAACCTGCACCTCCCGGGTTCAAGCAGTTCTCGTGCCTCAGTCCCTGGTGTAGCTGGGATTATAGGCACACACCTGGCTGTAATTTTTGTATTTTTAGTAGACATGGGGTTTCATCATATTGGCCAGGCTACTCATGACCTCAAGTGATCCGCTGGTCTTAGCCTTCCAAAGTGCTGGGATTACAGGAATAAGCCAGCACACCCAGCCCACTTTTTTAAATTGTTAAGGCTTAGGGCAGGAAATGCTGCTAGCATCTACTAAGTAGAGTCCAGGGACTCTGCTAAGCATTGTACAATGTCCAGAGCAGCTCCCCACAACAGCCATCTGATCTACAATGTCAGTAGTGGCCAGGCAGCATAGCTCACACCTGTAACCCAGTGCTTTGGAAGGCTGAGGCTAGGAGTTCAAGACCAGCCTGGGTAATATAGTGAGACCCCATCTCTACAAAATATTAAAAATCAGCCAGGTATGGTGGTGCATGTCTGTAGTCCCAGCTACTCAAGAGGCTGAGGCAGAAGGATCATTTGAGCCCAGGAGTTCAAGTCTCCAGTGAGCTTTGATTACAACCACTGTACTCCAGCCTGGGTGACAGAGCAGGATCCCATCTCTTAAAAAAAAAATTTTTTTAAATAAAATGTGGCCAGGCATTGTGGCTCACGCTTGTAATGCCAGCACTTTGAGAGGCCGAGGCAGGTGAATCACTGGAGGTCAGGAGTTTGAGACCAGCCTAGCCAATGTGGTGAAACCCCATCTCTATTAAAAATACAAAAATTGGCCAGGCGTGGTGGTGTGTGCCTGTAATCCCAGCTACTCAAGAGACTGAGGCAAGAGAACTGTTTGAACCTGAGAGATGGAAGTTGCAGCAAGCCAAGATTGTGCCACTGCACTCCAGCCTAGGTTACAGAGCGAGAACCTATCTCAACAAAATAAAATGTCAGCCAGTCATGGTGGCCCACACCTGTAATCCCAGTATTTTGGGAGGCCAATGCAGGTGGATCACCTGAGGTCGGGAGTTTGAGACCAGCATGGCTAACATGGCGAAACCCCATCTCTACTAAAAATAAAAAAAAATAGCTGGATGTGGTGGCAGGCACCTGTAATCCCAGCTACTCAGGAAGCTGAGGCAGGAGAATCACTTGAACCCAGGAGGCAGAGGTTGCAGTCAGCCAAGATCACACCACTGCACTCCAGCCTGGGCAACAGAGGGAGACTACATCTCCAAAAAACAAGTCAGCAGTACTGAGGTTTACCAACCTAGCTGCAGACTAACATTCAAGAGATGGGCTGGTCAGAAAACATAAGCTTTCTTCTAAAGGTCATGATTTCTAGTCACACCTAATATCTTCTTTTGATTAAAATTTGGACCAAAATAGCATGTGCTTGCCACTTCCTACAGCCTCTGAGAAAAGAAATATTCAGCAAGGAGTGTCTTGCCTAAGGACCCATATCAATGTCCTTCATCTGCCGGATACCCACCAGGACTCATCATTTCCTCCATAAATTCTAGGGCTCCGAACCACCCACCCCACATGCAAGGTGATGAGAAGTAGAGAGATAAGAAAATGAGAGGTGCTCAGAGCACTGGTAGATTAATGGATAGTCAGACAGAGGGATGGACAGACAGATTTGTCAGGATGGCAAAAGACAGAATCCTTGGAGCTCCCAGAGTGTGTGTGTCTGTGCCACGTGGACTTTTCTGTGAAGGCAGAATTGGCCTGAGCAACAACACTCCTGACCTCAGCCCTGTTATGAGAGCTGTTGTGGAGAGCACTGAGAAGGGGTCATCTCTGCAGGGCTCTGGAGCCTCTGCAGGGAGTCAAGCAGCTGGGCTTGACCCAGTGAAGTGACAGGAGCCGGGAAGTCAGTGAAGACAAAGCCGCTTTGTCTAGAAGTAGCAATGCATGGCTGGGCTGAGCCTGCCCTTGATAATGAAATCTGTGGCAGCTCCAAAACTTGTTGGGGCCTGACCCTGTGTTCACTTTCTCACGCTGCCTCACCATTGTTCCTCTGCAGCTAAAAGACTTTCAAATGTGTCTGCTTATTTTTGCCCCGGCAAATAATTCTATATTTCCAATATTATCTAAAATGCTTGAATTTTAACTCTAAAAGGAAAAAAAAATCATCTTTTTTTCTGCTGTAAGACATCCGCTAGTGTTATATTCGTAAAGAGTAGATCCGAGACACTCACAGAGGCTACCTCCTATTTCATCTCAAATTCTACTTTGTAACAAAGCTTCCCAAATTTCCTCATCTCTGAAGTGGGCACAATACTACCTACATTACATTCTTACTAACAATCCTAAAAAGGGTTTATTTAAATAAGAAACATCTAGAAATGGATGCCATGGATGAAAATTCAATTTACATCTAAGTTTTCATGGAAGTATCTGGTGGGTAGAGCAACAAAAGCCAAAAATGGCACCCCATGCAGGGCAGGATGCTCTTCCCAGTTCCAGACAAACATGGGCCTTGTATCTTACATATGGCTCTGTACAGAGCTGGGAGAAAGGAACAGGCTACCCTAGCAAATCAAAATGGAAATTGAGCTACATTTGTTACAATTCAAGCAAGATCTGCAACTTTCAATAGAAAAATATTAGTACAGGCAGTACCCAACTTGGAAATGAACTGTCTTGCAAAAGTTCATTTGCAAGCAGAGTGTTCTGAACCTGGAATGCAAGGTGTCTTTTATGTCCCAAGCCAGCCCACAAAAGGCTGATTGAATTTGTAATGCCAGCCCACAAAAGGCTGATTGAATTTGTAATCTATCTGGTATATTACATAAAGTAAAAATAGAAAACAAAACAAAATGCTCTGATAACATTTTAAAAACATATAAAAATACTTAGAAAAACAAATATACAGCCCATAATTAGCCTTGACCCGAAGCCCACACCATGAGCTGGGCCCTAGACCCCTTACGGTCCAAGTCGTAGCTGAAATGGAGTCCTGAGAAACTGAATGGAGAAGAACGAGAAGAACCCCAGCCTCAAAGGGACAGGGGTTCTGGTGGGAGAAAAAAGTAGTCAGGCATCTCTCAACTGGAATAGAAGGGTCTGCTACCTACCCAGAATATATACTCTAGCACAGAAGTGCTACTGGTCACATCTAGAAAGACATGGGTATGTGAAAGAACAGTGGCCACTCTGCCTGCTAGCAAAGTAGACAAAATGAGCTGCTGCTGAAGACAAGTGAGCCAGCCGCCTGGCACCGCCCTACCAGAGGGACGAGGGATGTGAATTCCCAGCATGCTCTGCAGCAGCGTGGACAGCCAGGGACACTCAGAGGCTGGAAGGAAGATGTTCCTACAGCTGCCGGCAATCGGTATAGGAGTGCCCAGGGGCCACATGTGATTCTGATGGATCTGGCTAGGTCAAGAAGGAAGTTTCTGAGCTTTACAAAAGTGAAAACTGTCCTAACTGATAAGTTTAATCACATTGCTGGTATCTTCAGAAGAGAACAGGGGACAAGAAGATAGAGACCCCGGGAACGCCTTCCCCAACACAGCACACTCACACCTTTACGGCAGAAAGGGCGCTTCATTCCAGATTGTTGCTGAATCCGATACCTGGATTGACTCCAAATACAAATGTGATGTGAAATATTGAAAACTGAGATTTATTATTCATCTACTTTGTACCTTCTTTAATCCTCCAAATAAAGTGTCAGTCTCCAGCTCAAAGTCCTGGTCCAGCTCCTCTTCGTGTTCTGACCAAAAAAAAAAAAAAAAAAAAAAAAGTCTTCGTTAGTCACAAATCTAAACAAAACTGGGTTGGCTGAAGAGCTGAAGCACTGAAAGAATTGGACTATGTCCTGGAAAAGCAGCCAGTGGACTAAGCTGCAGGCACGGAAACATACCACACTCCTTGACCTTGCTTTCCAGTGTTCTGTGACCTAAGTTCCTGGAAATATGTAGAGCCACTGATGGAAACTTGGCTTGTAATAAGGGTCACAAAAGGAGAGAGCAAGGGAGAAGAGTTTCCAACACAGGAAAACATGGGAAGGGTTACTGCAAATGGCCCATGTGCACACGCTGTTAGAAATTTTGGGCCGGGCATGGTGGCTCACGCCTGTAATCCCAACACTTTGGGAGGCCAAGACAGGCGGATTACAAGTTCAGGAGTTTGAGACCAGCCTGACCAACGTGGTGAAACCCTGTCTCTACTAAAAATACAAAAATTAGCCAGGTGTGGTGGCACGGTCAGGAGAATGAGGCAGGAGAATTGCTTCAACTGGGAGGCAGAGGTTGCAGTGAGCCAAGATTATGCCATTGCACTGCAGCCTGGGCAACAAGAGCAAGACTCCATCTCAAAAAAAAAAGAAATTTTGACACAGACTATGCCGCAAAACTATGGTGATTGGATCCGCTATGATATAATGCTAATAAAATATAATCAAATAGTCATATAATGGTAATGAGCATGTTTATAAGTAAATAATACAGTTGATTTGAAACAAAAGATAAAATCTGCAAACACTTCTTGAGGATGTACAGTAACCAGACACAGTACAAGATACTAGGAAAGAAATGGAACCAGACTGGCATGGCTTTTGTCTTCCTAGGGCTTACTGTTTACTGCGGAAGATAGACAAACACAGAATAAGAAACTATGATAGTGCTGATGAGTGCCATGATGCAGGAAGGAATGCTGTGGGGGCCGATGCTGAGATCTGTGCGATGTCCTCTAGGCAACTGCATGGGTGCGGGTGGAGCTCAAAGGAATGCTGCTGGAGATAAAGACGTACAAGTTCTCAGTATAAGGGTGGGACAAAACCACCAGAATGGCTGAGATTCCCCCCCAAAAAAGGTCAAAGAGTACACAGACAAGAACGGGGAAATATTAACGCATATCAGATCAACAAAAGTATAAAAACCTCAAGAAACCAAAAAGGAGCTATCCAGAAGGAAACCCAGGAGAGAGTGCTGTCACTAAAATATAATCATGAAATAATGCTGGTTTCAGAGTAGGATCAAGGGGCAGATTCACACACACTAGATGCAAACAGCAAGCCAAGCATCAGACCACGGGCAACATTTAGGAACAACAGAAAAGAGACGGGCTTGCACACTGGTCCAGGGTACACATGGCACACCTCCAGGAGCCCCAGCCACAGTGCACTCCAAGTGATCTGGGCATGCCATGGAGGTGTGTGATTGCAGTAGGGCACTGGTCCTCTCTGTGACAGCTGCACGCAAGACCACATTGTGTGGGTGTGCGTGCACCTATTTGCGTGTTGCACTGCACACAGACACACAGACTCAAGTCCAAAGGAACAATTGGCAAACAAATGACAAGTTACTGTGATCCAACAAAGAAGTAACAGAAACCTCTGAATTCATTAAGGCAAAGAGGGTAGAAAAACTTTCTGCCTCTTCCCTCTTCTGTTTTGGCTTCACTTTCACACAAACTGCAACCTTTAGAAACATCAGAGTTATACGGGATTAAAACAAAGCAAAAACTTAAGCTCTTTTTCTTGGTGCTTCTTAAGAGTTCTTTCAAAAGCAGTGGCATTTACACACTAGCCTCAGATTTTCTGAGGCTGGAACATATCTCCCTCTAGTGGGAGAAAGGAACCCCATAGCAGACAAGAGAATTATAATGAAATCTTGCCTAGTGCTGTCCAACAGAAATAGAACACAACCCACACTTAAAATTTTAAAGTTTCTAATAGCCACAAAGTTTAAAAAAAAAAAAAGTGAAGTTAATTTTATTATTTATTCCACTATATCCAAAATTGTATTTCAATATAAAATCAATATTAAACAGTTATATGAGTTATTTTACATTCCCTTTTTCTAATTCTTTATAATCCTATTCACATGTCATCTTTATAGCACACCTCAATTTGGCCTGGCCATATTTCAAATGCTCCCTATCCAGATGTGGCCCACGAGTACAATATTGGACAGCATAGCTCTAGACCAAAAATCCGTCCTCGGCCAGGCGCGGTAGCTCACACCTGTAATCCCAGCACTTTGGGAGGCCAAGGCAGGCAGATCACCTGAGGTCAGGAGTTCAAGACCAGCCTGGCCAACATGGAAAAACCCCATCTCTACTAAAAATACAAAATTAGCTGGGCGTGGTGGCAGGCGCCTGTAATCCCAGCTACTCGGGAGGCTGAGGCAGGAGAATTGCTTGAACCCGGGAGGCAGAAGTTGTGGTGAGCCTAGATCATACCATTGCACTCCAGCCTGGGCAACAAGAGCGAAACTTCATATCAAAAAAAAAAAAAAAAAAAAACCTTTCCTCATGTTTTGGAGAATTCATATAAATCACCTTTGTCTCATTTCTTGACACAAATGCTCCCTGACATAAATTTTAAATTGTAACTTAAATCCATTCATGACCTGTTTGGAACTCACTGTTTTCAAATTGTCTTAAGTTAGCTGAAAATCTCAGCTGCAGAATGTAGTTGATACAGGAGAACCTGTGGCAGGACATCTTTCCACAAGCTGCAGTAACCCTCAGAATTTCTGATTATATCTTCTGGTAACCGCCCTTTGGGTTCATTCGGCCCACTGCCCAGATACAGCGGATTTATCAAGACAGAGGAATTGCAATAGAGAAATTTAATTCACACAGAGCTGCCTAAATGTCAGATGGGAGTTTTATTATTACCGAAATCAGTCTCCTGAAAATTCAGAGACTGGGTTTTTTTTGTTTGTTTTTTTCCCAGAAGTCTTACTCTGTCGCCCAGGTTGGAGTACAGTGGTGCGATCTTGGCTCACGACAACCTCCACCCCCTGGGTGCAAGTCATTCTTCTGCCTCAGACTCTCAAGTAGCTGGGATTACAGGTATGCACAACTACGCCCAGGTAATTTTCGTATTTTTAGTAGAGATGGGGTTTCACCATGTTGGTCAGGCTGGTCTCGAACTCCTGACCTTGTGAGACTGGGGTTTTTTAAGGATAATTTGGCAGGTAGAGGGCCAGGGCTGATTGGTCAGGTTGGAGATGAAATCATAAGGAGTCAAAGCTGTCCTGCTGTGCTGAGTCAGTTCCTGAGTGGGAGCCACAAGATCAAATGAGCCAGTTCATCGATCTGGGTGGCACCAGCTGATCTCTCCAGTACAGTTTGCAAAATATCTCAAGCACCAATCTTAGGTTTTACAATAGTGATGTTATCCCTAGGAGCAATTGGGATGGTTTAGAATCTTGTGGCCTCTAGCTACATAACTCCTAAGCCATAATGTCTAATTTTATGACTAATTTGTTATATATAGCAAAGGCATATATAAAATATATATAAATATATATAAATATAAATATAAAAATATATAAATATATATAAATATTTATATATTTTTATATATATTTTTATATATTTATATATATTTATATATTTTTATATATGCCTTTATATATAATATATATAAATATATGTAAATATATAAATATATATAAATATAAATATATAAATATATAAATATATAAATATATAAATATATATATAAATATATATAAATATATTATATATTTATATAATATATATAAAATATAACAAAGGCAGTTATATTTATAATTTTTGCACAGGCAGTTTTATTCTTAGGGAGGGACCTCAGACCTTCATTCTTTGAGCAGAACTGGAGTTTTTATCCTAAGTCAAATACAGTCAAGCAAGAGGCTGCTACAAACAGAAAAGAAGCCTTCTGTGCCTGGGAATTCTCTCCCCATCACACAGGACTGTCTGGCAGAACCTGCTCTTTCTTCCAGTGCCCTGGTTCTATTTCCCCAAATTCAGTGCTCCACAAAACTGCCTGAGAGCATAGAAATGAAGCAATTTCTGCTGATGAGTCCTTATTACCATGTCAGCTGTTGATTCTTCCCTTCCACAAAAGGATACATCAAAGCTCCATCCTACCTACTGAGTGAGAGGATTTACATTTTAATCGCTGCCAATGAGCTGTGGTGGTAAACCATTTACTTAAAACCTCTAACCAACCTACCCCTTTTCACTCTCAGCATTTTGATGGGAAATTAATTCTGCAGTGTGTGTAGTAAGAGGGCAATAATTAGAAGAAAACACATACACACACACACCCTAGTATGACACAAGCCACTGCCAGGGAGCAGCACACCCAGTCATGGGGCACGTGCCCCGCTGTTTCTATGCATTGGCAAAACTCTAATCAGCTCCTACTGATTATTTCTCCAGGAAGCCATGAGTACAATAGACTGTGGTCTTCACTGAGAATGGGGAGGGGGGCACAGAAAAGATGGGCTTCTAATGATAGGAGAATTTAGCGGTAAGCAACTCTCAAATATTCTTCTGCAGATTATCCTACAGAAAGGGGGTGGCTTTTCATGACACTCTGGAGGCCTAGGGGCTCCTTCTTTCCTCTTCCAATTTCCACTTGAGGAATAAAAAAGTGATTTAGAAATAACTCAAGGAAAAGCAAATCAGATATGTCAATGGATGTAAAAGGAGACACTGCATAAATGTACTTCAAAACTCCCAAATGGGGCTGCTCATCTGCCACTCACCTGAGAAATTCTGAGTCTGCAGGGGCAAACCACCAGGTACGTAATTTGCATGGAAAACTTTAGAGCTTCTGGGAGAAGTAGAAGCAGCCTGGACTGAAATGGAAACTCTCAAGCCAAGAGTAAGCCATAAGCTGCTCTGTGCATGTTCAGGGGTCTGACATGGAGCACCAGCTGAGAAACAGAAGGAATGAGGAGCTGTGGAGTCTAACACTAGGGCTTGCCCACAAATGCCCTCTAGCCTAGGCTCTGCCCCATGTCATTGTGGGAGGCTTATTAGAAGTCTTAAGAAAGCAGATTACCTGGAAGCCAACACTCTCCTATGTAAGGATAAAAAAATATTTTTCCTCTAACTTTCTTAGGTTCATGACTGAGGCCCCTATAACACAAGGCACATTAACAAGAGAAGAGCATACAAATGTATTTAATGTAAGTTTACATGATACAGGAGCCTTAGTAAGGAAATGAAGACCCAAAGAAATGGCTAAATTTTTATTTTATTTTTTGAGATGGAGTCTCACTCTGTCACCCAGGCTGGAGTGCAGTGGTACAAACTCAGCTCACTGCAAGCTCCGCCTCCCGGGTTCACACCATTCTCCTGCCTCAGCCTCCCAAGTAGCTGGGACTACAGGCACCCGCCACCACACCCAGCTAATTTTTGTATTTTTAATAGAGACGGGGTTTCACTGTGTTAGCCAGGATGGTCTCGATCTCCTGACCTCATTATCCACCCACCTCAGCCTCCCAAAGTGCTGGGATTACAGGCATGAGCCACCGTACCCAGACAAATTTGTATATTTTAATGCTAGGTTTGATGAAGATTGGACAGTCATGGAGAAATAGATTTGGATAAAGTGAGTATGTTCTAATGGTAATAAACTGAGGGGAACTTAGCAAGACCTATTTCTTCTGTGTGATCCTTCATCTTCTGAGATAAGGACGTTCCCTTCTTTTCTGTATAGAGAAGGCACCTCTCACATGAGAGTTTTATGACCTGCTTCAGGGGAGAAAGATTGGGAGTAACTTTCCTGCTTTTGCTGTTTTCTCAAATGCCAAGGTGCCATGTTTTGAGGTAGTGCTCCTGAACCCCCAAACACCTACCTGAAGGACCAGTGTTAACCCAGGAGGAAAATGCCAGTGCAAGGAGGAAGGGATAGGCTACAAGACTTGGGATCCATTCCAATAGGAAGACAGTGATTCAACTGTTTCCTAAGACCCTGGCCATAGATAACAATGGAAACCACAGCCAAATATAATGTGAAGCATCACCAAACAGAATGTTTGGAGCCTTGGCTGTTCCACAACACTCACTGTTAATGCTTCAAGACAGGCTGTTCAGTTCCCGGCTCCTACAGGAGAAGTGCAATTGGGTCTTTTCACAAGCCTTGTAAACTGAAGGGCCCCTGGTGGCCCCAGCCATACTCAGTCAGCTCACCTGGTTCCAAGAGCAAGGACACCTGTTCAAGGACAGGACCAGTGGCCTTTGTTTTCCCACCCTGGACTGGGTTCTCCAGAGTTACTGATCATCTTGCAACCACGTTCCTCTAATCACAAAAGTCAGTGGGAAAAATTACTTCCTAACAAAGCCCATGACCCATGAGAGGTTGGCACATTGCATGAAGAATGTAAAAGAAAGAATTAATCTATAAATGAGCTTCTGTATCCTTTCTTCATAAATCGAGCTTAGTAATAATGAAGGCCACAGGTTTATACAGAAATAAACAAAAGATAGAAGGTGAATGTGTTCAGCTATACTAGCTGTATCCCACTTTAAGAACAACTATATAAAAACAAAGAAATAGGGAGTAGTGATTCAAATAAATACTTTGCACTATAAAAAGCAAAGGCTCTTTAAATATGAGGGCTCCCTGGTGCTAGAGTTTATTTAAAATAACATTAACTACAGATATATCACTGAATATTAAAAAAAATTTAAAAAAAGCCTGTGACATGAAAACGCCAAATCAACAGGAAGCACAATTTCATTTATAAAAACGTCATTAATATGCAACTTTTCAGGAACATAGCTACTTCATAAAAGAAGATGTGCCTGGGATCTGTAAAATCAGAAGGTTCTAGGGTAGCTGCTTTTCATTAGAAAATAATTTTCACAAGCCAGGCATAGTGGCTCATGCCTATAATCCCAGGACTTTGAGATTTGGCTTGAGGCCAGGGGTTTAAGACCAGCCTGGGCAACATAGCAAGACCCTGTCTCTAAAAAAAAAAAAAAAAAAAAGCCAAGCAAGTGTGCAAGTGTGGTAGTGTGTGCCTGTAGTCCTAGCTACTTAGGAGGCTGAGGTTGGAGGATCACTTGAGCCCAGGCACTTGAGTTTGCAGCGAGCTAGGATTGAGCCACTACACTCCAGCCTGAGCAACAGAATGAGACACTGTCTCAAAAATAATAATAATGAAATAGAAAAATATGAATTGCTCAAACTGACTTAAGAATGAAAACATACCAATAACCCTGAAAGGTACTGAAAAGTTTTCAATGAATCTACTCCCAAAGAGACTTCATGCCTAGACAAACTTAGAAGTGAATAACAACAGACACTGATGCAGACATTTCATATACTACTTTAACAGTTCCATAATATTTTTAAAAATGGAATCATCTCCAGTTGTTTTATAAAGCTAACAGAATATCAAGATTGAAATTTGGGGATGAGACAAAACAAAATTACAGGCCAACCACTCTCACTTAGAAATCCGTATTTTTTTTTAGCCCTAGGGAAAAAAGCAGTATGTTTAAAAATACCATGGTCATAGTAGGTTTGTAGTAGGAATGAATCCGTATGGTTTGCCTCTGGAAAACTGATAACTTTCAAATATCATATCAATAGGTCAAAAAAGGAATAGGTACTTTAAAAACAAATAAAATTCAACACTTATTGCCAATTTAAAGGGGCTAGGATTCCTTAACATGAGTTTTTAAAAACAAGTAAGTAAAGCTTGTTCAACCTTTCACTATACAGAGATTTCCATTAAAGTCAGAATTAAAACAGGATAACATTCAACTATTGTATTGTTCTAGATGTCCTAGCAAAGCAAAAACAAATGAAGCAAAACTACTATCATTATCTGTGGATGATATTATCTAAATAAAAGAACAAGGAAGATCAAGCCAATAGAACATAAGAGAATTCAATAAATTGCTGAAATATAAAAATACATAAACCAAAATAAATACCTTTAGTGTAGATCAGAAATAATCAGCTAGAAAATTTGGAAAATATCCCAATCACAAAAGGAGAAAGGAAAAGACTCAGAAATAATCTTAAGTTTTAGCAGAATCTATTATGACGACAACCACAAACCTTCATTAAGGGAAGTGATGAAAGATTTTGAATAAGCAAAGAAAAAATATATTCTTGGATAGAAAGACACATTATAAAAATATCAATTATTTACAAATTAATTTATAAGTTTATTACAATTCTAATTAAAACCCTAATGATTTTTTGAAAGTAGCCAATTTCAAATATATATCTGGAAGAATAAGCCAGTAAGAATAGCCTAAGAAAGATCTGAAAACAAAGAACCAATAACTAGTAACTTACTCCAGATACTTAGGCATTTTGTAAATCAAAAATAATTAAAACAGCGCAGTATTGATGTAAGAATTGATTGAGAAATCAATTAAACAGAATATAAAAATTTAATATGTGAGGCCAGGTACCCTTGTTCATGTCTGTAATCTCAGCACTTTGGGAGGCCAAGGCAGGAAGATTGCTTGAATCCAGGAGTTTGAGACCAATCTGAGCAACATAGAGAGATCTTGTCTTTTTATAAAATAAAAAATAAAAATAAATTTTAAATTTTAACAAAATAATTCAGTACATGATCAAGATTGCATCATAATTATCATAATCACCAGGAATCCCAGCACTTTGAGAGGCCAAAGAGTTTGAGACTAGCATGACTAACATGGCGAAACCCCGTCTTTACTAAAAATACAAAAATTAGCAGGGTGTGGTGGTACACACACACCTGTAATCCCAGCTACTCGGGAAGCAGAGGCACAAGAATTGCTTGAATCCAGGAGGCGGAGGTTACAGTGAGCAGGGATCGTGCCACTGAACTCCAGCCTGGGTAACAGAGCAAGATTCTGTCTAAAACCAACCAAACAAACAAACAAACAGACATAATGTTTAGTTATCTATTTGTGAAAAAATATCACATCATATACTAAAATACACTTGAGATGGATTGAAGAGCACTCAACTTGCTGAGAGTAGTAGAGAAAAATGGATCTCCTCCTTTGGAAGCGTTAATAGGCACAGACTTCCTGAGAGAGCAGCCTGGGTACGTCTAGTAAGCACCTGAAAAATGGTTGTGTGGTTTTACTCTATAATTCTTCTTCTAGAAATCTTTCTGAGAAAAACAATCAACAATCCAAACACATTCTTTACAAAGTAAATGAGCTAAGCATTCAACTCATGACATTGAAATAAAAAGGAACAGAACAAACCTAAAGAAACAATAAGGAAGGAAATAATGAGATAAGGGCAAAAATCAATGAGTTAGAAAACAAAAAGAAACAACTGAGAAAATAAAGCCAAATGCTGAAAAGATTAATAAGATCTCTGGCACCATTGATCAAATAAAAAGAAAAAAAAAATAGAAGGGAGGGAGAAGTGGAAAGAGGAAATGAAGGGAGTGAAGATGAGGCAGATAAAATATAAAATAATGAAACAACAAAAAAATTTTTAAATAAGAGTTAAGAACCACAATATACTAATCAAACTGAAAACCTACATAAAGTATATAGATTCCTAGAAAGCTATAAAATGTCAAAATGGGTACAAGAAGAAATAAAACATTTCAATAAGAGCGAATAGGTGGTAAACTGAAATAGTCAAAGACTTCCCCTCCCAGGTGCTTTTTAAAAAAACAAAAACAAACAAACAAAAAAAAAACAGGTGACTTCCTTCTATCACCAGGATTTTCAATGATGGGAATTCAATAGTTTTTATTCTGAATATTGCATTAAATTGACATGGCCAGAAAAATATATGGCATTCTTTTAGGCAGAGGCATCAATTCGTTCAAGGCCTATCACACAAGCCTTCTGATGCACGGTACATTGCATTTTCACATTAAATGTAAACAGAGAGGGGCCGGGCGTGGTGGCTCATGCCTGTAATCCCAGCACTTTGAGAGGCTGAGGGGAGTGGATTACCCCAGGTCAGGAATTCAAGACCAGCTTGGCTAACATGGTGAAACCCTGTCTCTACTAAAAATACAAAAATTAGCCAGGCATGGTGGCATGCACCTGTAGTCCCAGCTACTCAGGAGGCTGAGACAGGAGAATTGCTTGAACCCAGGAGGCAGAGGTTGCAGTGAGCCGAGATTGTGCCACTGCACTCCAGCCTGGGCAACAGAGCAAGACTCCATCTCTTATTTAAAAAAAAAAAAAAAAAAAAAAGTAAACAGAGACATAAAAAGTTTTATGTCTACTAAACCATAAGGCACCAACCTAATGCAATAGCTGTGGATTAGCCACAGTACTGCAGAGCACCAGGGGCAAGGTCAGCCAGCATAGCGGATCACTATCACCACCCCAAATATTTCCATATGACTTCAAGATATTCTAATTTGGTAGAGTTGGGGGGAAGAAGGGGTATTCTGTTGAGTCCCTGCTGTGGATTTGCTGAGAGATTCCATTTGACTAAGGCTGTTAAAATCAGTCAGCTGTCCCCAACCACGTGACAACCCCACTACTGCTGATAGAGACAGCAGTGAATGAGATACCTGCTCTGTGCCCAAGGAGAGTAGCCACGCAGATGCCCACCAGAGACATTTCACTTAACAAATACACCTGGAGCCTCTAGTCTATTCTAGGCAGCACGTTTGCTCCAGACACGAATGCCCTAAAAAAGTTCAGAGTAAAGACAATTTTTCCAGTGACCTACTTCTACAATGTGGGTAAGTAGCACTTTTTCCTGAATTAGAAAGTGAGATGTGGAACCAAGAAGGCTCAACATTGCATCAGTTGAACATACTTAGGCATGGCATGAGGATCTGGCTCCCGTGAGCTAAACTGGCAAAAGCATTTGAGGAAGATATTTCTTGGGAATGGCCTGAGAAACACTTCAGCACTGACAATAAAAGGAAAGGCATTAAGGATTAAAGAAGCTTCAGGCTAGGGAGTGGTCAGCATGATGCACAGCATGACAGCATCTGGACAGGTTAAGGTGCAGAAAAGTTTTGTACTATCCACAAAGGAACCCCTCGCCCCATTCCCAGAAGCTGCCACAACACAAGAAATAGATTTGTAAAGTCCTAGGTTTAAGCTTCAGCTCTATTATTTCTATTATTAAATATATGACCTTGGACAAGTAATAGTTTTGAGCCTCAGTGTCCTCATGTGGGTAAAGAAGTATAACACCCATTACAGAAGAGAGAAACTCCAGAGGTGGCTGCCATCAGACTCTTCCTCTACATGCTGCTCCACCTGTAAAAAGGTGCAGTCTTTCCTCCCCTTCAATCTGGACTGGCCCTGTGATTTGCTTTGACCAATAAATGAGGCAGAAGTGACCTGTATAACTTCCCAGGCTGCACATGCAACAGCTGGAACCCAGCTGCCCCATTATAAATGTAAGAAATGTAAGCCACATGAAGCCATTTAGAGAGGACCATAGTACTCCACTTGACAGTCCCCAGCTGAGCTCTCAGCTGAAAGCCAGCACCAACTGCCAGCCATGTGAGTGAGCCACCCTGGATGAGTGAGCCCAATCGAGCCCCCAGATGACTGCAGCCCCAGCTGACAATATATGAAACAGGAGAAATGCCAGCTGAGTCCAGTGCAGGTATATTAAAGTCAAAATCTCACAGAACACAAAAATCATGTAATCCAACACATCAACAGGCTAAAGAAGAATAAACTGATCAAGAGATGCAGAAAGAACACTTGACAAAATTCAGCATCCATTGTGTTGGTTAGTGCTATGTGTCAACTTGACCAGGCCAAAGAGTGCCCAGATTAAACACTATTTCTAGGTGTCTGTGAGGGTGTTTCTTGATGAGATAAGCATTTGAATCAGATACAGTAGATTGCCCTCTTTAATGCGGGTGGGCACCATCCAATCCATTGAGGGTCTAAATAGAACAAAAGGAGGAGGAAGGAAGAATTCACTCTTATTTCTGGCTACTACTTGAGCTAGACCATCTCGGCTCATCTTCTCCTGCCCTCAGACTGGGATTGACATCATAGGCTACTCCAGTTCTCAGGCCTTTGAACTTGAACTGAATTGCACCACTGGCTTTCACAGGTCTACAGCTTGCAGACATAAGATCATGGAACTTCTCAGCCTCTATAATTGTGTGGGCCAATTCCTTATAATAAATCTCCTTTTATATCTATATGTAGCCTGTTGATTCTATTTCCCTGGAGAACCCTAACTAATAGAGTCATTCATAACAAAAGCTCTCAGAAAACTAGGAATAGAGGGGAACTTCCTTAACTAGATAAAAAGCATCCATAAAAAACCCACAGCTAACATCATACTTAATGGTGAGAAACTAGAAGTTTCCCCAGTTAAATTAGGAATAAGGCAAGAATATTCCCTCTCATCTCTTTTTCAACATTGTACTGGAAACCCTAATTAATGCGATACAACAACAACAAAAAAGAAAAGGTATATAAGATTGAGAAGGAAGAAATAAAATCATCTTTGCAGACGCCATGATAACCTATGTAGAAAATCTGAAAGAACTGACAGAAAAACTCCTGGAATTAGTAAGCAATAATAACAAGATTGCTATACCAAAGTCAATTGCTTTCCTATATATCAGCAATGAAATAAGTAGAATTTGTAATTTAAAACAGTATCATTTACATTGTCACTCAAAAAATGAAATACTGAGCTATAAATCTAACAAAATATGTAGAAGATCTATATCAGGAAAACAATAAAACTCTCATGAAAGAAATCAAAGAACTAAGTAAATGGAGAGATAGTCCATGTTCATGGATAAGAAGACTCAATATTGTCAAGATGTCAGTTCTTCCCAACTTAATCTATAGACTCAATGCAACCACAATGAAAATCCTGGCAAATTCTATTGTCTGAATGTACCACAGTTTATTAATCCATTTCCCTGCTTAATGACATCTTGATTGCTTCCAGTTTTTAGCAATTATGCATAAAGCTGCTATAAACATCTTTATTTTATGGCTGAAGTTATTTTGTAGATATCAACAAATTGACTCTAAAGTTTATACAGACAGGCAAAAGACCCAGAATAGACAACACAAATAACAGAAGACTCCTATCCAACTTCAAGACTTACTGTAAAGCTACAGTAATCAAGACATTATGGTGTTTGTGTAAGAATAGACACCTCCCATTTTGAATATACTTTATTTTTTAAAAGTAGTTTTAAAGCCAGGCATGGTGGTGCACTCCTGTAGTCCCAGCTATAGGGTGCAGTGGCTCACGCCTGTAATCCCAGCACTTTGGGAGGCTGAGGCAGGAGGATCACCTGAGGTCAGGAGTTTGAGACCAGCCTGGCCAACATGGTGAAACCACGTCTCTACTAAAAATACAAAAATTAGCTGGGCGTGGTGGTGGGTGCCTGAAATCTCAGCTACTCAGGAGACTGCGGTAGGACAATTGCTTGAATCCAGGAGGCAGAGGTTGCAGTGAGCCGAGATTGTGCCATTGCATTCTAGCCTGGGTGACAAGAGTGAAACTAGGTCTCAAAAAAAAAAAAAAAAAAAAAGTTTTAGGTAGCACATAGCCACCAAGCTAAAGACTATTTCCCAGCCTCCCAGCTGTGCCCATGGGACTCAGTGCTGGCCAATTGGGTGTGAGCAGGAGTGACTAGTGCTCCTTGCCAAACTGCCGCTAAAATAAAGGAGGGCCCCCATTCCCCTTCCTTTGGGCTGGAATGTGACCTGATGATGATTTATCTCCAACACTCAGACAAAGGCAACACATTAAAAATGACAGAACAAGAAGACAAAATGAGGCCAGGTCTAGTATGTCTGAGTGGAGTAATGATGAAAGAGAAATTTAAGAGTTTACTTTGAATTCTGAATGCAAATCCCCTCCACGGCCTTCAATAGCCTTTGAATCAAACCCACCAATTATAGAAGACGAGCCACAGCATCACCTAAAAGACCCAGGATTAGGGTAGAAAACTTAATGGACTCAGGTCACTGATTCAAACTATCCAAGACAGGGGGAAGCAAATCAAGGCCCACATCATCTTGACACTATTGGATCATCCTCTTGAATCTTCCACCTCTGTTCCTTTTTTTGACAGGAGTTTCCTTGTTTGATAGGAGGTCTGAAAAGCTTGGGGCCTTACCTCTGGAGACTTTGTAAACTTCATAGAAAGAATAGAAGTGGAAGCCTAGTGAGGCAAGTAGGTAAAGTGCCAGTTCCCATCGGGGCAGCATGGCTCCTTGGCACGAAGGTTCCCGATGCCTACGCTGAGAGTTTCTGAGAAACAGAGACAAAACATTAAGCCATGAACATGACACTAGAGAACAGCATCTAAACATCAATTCAGTTAGTTCACACTCCCGGAGACCCATCACTATTCAAAGTGATACAGACATAACCCCAATCAAGCTTCCTCCTCCCTGTGACCTTACTCCATCCTGCATCCAACACACACACACACACACACACACACGCACACATATACCACACAAGTGCACCCTGCCTGTCAAAGGGGTCAGGTCTTTTCCTAGGAGTTCCCATAGCCTCCCATCAGAGTATACATCAGACAGTTCTCTACCCATTGCATAATATACCTGTCTCTTCTGTGGCGTGGACCCTCAGATAGCAGGGACCATGATCTCTGACTCACCAGCCCCTAGCACAGTGCCTGGGATGTAGCAAGAAGGGACTACCAGTGCTCTGTGAATAATAAATGGCTTCAAAAAGTCTGAAAAGTACAAACAATATCCAAACCTCTAAATCAACAGGTTCACCATCCTTGTTGTCCCTTTCAAGTATCATACTATAGGCCAGGCATGGTGGCTCATGCCTGTAATCCCAACACTTTGGGAGGCCAAGATGGGAGGATCACTTGAGGCCAGGAGTTCGAGACCAGCCTGGGCAACATAGCCAGATCCTCTCTCTAAAAGTAATAATAAAATAAAAACTTAAAATCAGCTGGGCATGGTGGCACACACCTGTTACCCCATCACTTTGGGAGACCAAGGCAGGTGGATCACTTGGGGCCAGGAGTTCGAGACCAGCCTGGCCAACACGGCAAAACCCATCTCTACTAAAAATAAAAGAATTAGCCAGGCGTGGTGGCGCTTGCCTGTAATCCCAGCTACTCAGGAGGCTGAGGCAGGAGAATTGCTTGAATCCAAGAGGCTGAGGTTGCAGTGAGCCGAGATTGTCTCACCGCACTCCAGCCTGGGTGACAGAGTGAGACCTTGCCTCAAAAAAATATATATAAATCAAGTACCATCCTGTAGTTGATTATCATAATGGAATACTATACACCTGTCTGTCTGCCATGCATCTATGCACCTTATTTATGTATTTTTGGAGACAGGGTCTATGTTGCCCAGGCTGATCTTGATTTCCTGGCCTCAAGTGATCTTCCCACCTCAGCCTCCTGAGTAGCTGGGTTTATAGGCACAAGCCACTGTGCCAGGCCTCATCTGTACATTTCTTAAAGGGCAGTTAATGACATAACCACAGGCATCTGTGACAGACACTGCTTGTAACCCACCGCCCCTCACTACCCCTTTTCAGAATTCAGTCTCTCTTCTTACACGTCAATTAAAATTTCCTCTGGACACCAACACTACACTGCAGCTAAGTGTGGACACCCGAATAGCTCCATTCAAAAGCGTGTGAGTGAAGGGACATGGCTGTGGCCATCTCTTTCTTTCCCTCCCTTTCCTGTTGAACAGAATTGGAACAGCCTCCGTGGATGAAGAGGTGAAAGCCACATGGACAAGACAGAGGCCTCTCAGTCCCCAAATCGATGTACCACACCCAAGCCCCAAAGTGCCCCAGACTACTTAGATCTAGACTGTTAGAGGGAAGAGAAATGCATTTCTAGGTTGTTTAAGCCTCACCTATTCTAGATCTCTCCATCATGGCAGCCATGACTATATTCTAAGTAATAGAGAAGGTATGGGAAAGTTAGGTCCTAAAATTCAGCAAATTAAATGATTCCAAATGTTCCAAGTAACAAAGAGTTCACTAAATTTAAACCCATTTATGGCCTTTACTGCTTTACTTAAACCTCTCAAGTATGTCTCATTGTGGATGCCAAAATAAGAGCAAAATTTTAAGCAGCACCCCCGCACCAACCCCACCAAGTACTTCTAACATGTGACAGTCATGCCAAAACCCAGAATTCACACATTGTCTCATTTTGTTTTCAAAACAGCCTGGTGAAGTAGGTGGAAGTGGAACAGGGGAGGTAGGCATTTTATAGATGACAAATGTGATGAGGTCACAGAGCCAGAAATAACTGAGCCAGAGCAAAAAAGCAAATACTGCATGATCTCACTTATATGTGAAATCTAAAAAAAGTCAAACTCACAGGAGTGGTTGCCAGGGCCTAGGGGGGAAGGGGGGAAGATGTTGGTTAAAAGATGTTGGACAGGATGAATAAATTCTGAGGATCCATTATACAGCATGGTGATTATAGTTAATAATAATGTATTATATTCTTGAAAAGTGCTAAGAGTAGATCTTAAATGTTCTCACCATAAAATGATAAGCAGGTAAGGTGATGGGTATGTTAATACCTTGATTTAATCATCTCACAATGTATAGCTAGACATCACATTGTACACCATAAATATGTATAATTTTTGTCTAAATAAATGAGTAAACAAATAAGTAAATAACTGAGCTAAGGCTCAAAGCCAAGTCTTTGGACCCAGGCCCCTGCCCCTCCACTCTGCCATGGCCAATCCCATTAATGCCAGTGTACAGTTACTCAGACTTAGAGCCTGGCTTAGAATCTGCCGCACACACAAACTCCTTTCTTCAGGCCACTGGGAGACAAAGCAGGAAGGGAAATAAACTTCAGCCTTGATAAACCACGATTTCAGAAATAAGCGGTCTTGTACCCAGAATGCCCCATTTCATTACCTAAAAGTCACCCAGAAAGTTTGGTCTGGACTTTTCCTGCAACCTAAGAGATCCAGAAGCAATCATTCATGCTTTAAAACACAAGCCTAAGCCCTAGTATTTCAACACCACTTTCTCAAGTTCCTTACTATTTTTCAGAACTGCTTCTAGCTTTATCCATTTCTATTCACAATTTATTTTTAAATACTTTCATCTTTAGAATAACAAGACTCCTTTCTGCAACTTTTCAGGAATTTGGTAGTCTTCCCTTTAGTGGGAAGGTAATTTTAACTTCTTGGCTTATAATTTAAGGTCTCGCCTGTCAAAAGATGTTGCTAATACATCGGATGACCTCTTTGCCTCATGAAGAATCTGATTAGCAAAAAGCTGATCTCCTAAATGGGCGACTGAAATTTGAACACAAATGATCTTGTAGACTGAATGAAAGTTTTAGAAGGCCTGCCATTAGATGCTTTTCAGGGACATTCTATCTGAGACAATTCTCCTGCATTAAGAATTTAATCCTCAGGGAACTAGAAAATTCGGTTTAATAATTTTTCATTTTGGTGCTGCTTTTTTTTTTTTTTTTTTTTTTTCTTCCTGGAGACAGGGTCTTGCTCTGTTGCCCAAACAAGAATGCAGTGGCATGATCTCAGCTCGCTGCAGCCTCAACTTCCCAGGCTCAAGCAATTCTCCTGCCTCAGCCTCCTGAGTAGCTGGGATTACAGGCATGCACCACAATGCCAGGCTAGTTTTTTGTTGTTGTTGTTACCCAGGTTGGTCTCAAACTCCTGAGCTCAGGAGATCCGCCCACCGTGGCCTCCCAAAGTGCTAGGATTACAGGCGTGAGCCACTGCACCCAGCTTAGTGCTGCTCTTAGCTGGATTGTACAGTGAGTCCTTACTGAACATCACCAGTAGGGTCTTGGAAATTTTAACTTTAAACAAAACAATGTATAATGCTACTACTTTTACAATACGCTAATTGATATAAGCAAAAAGTAAGTTCCTACTGCATATTTCTGGTCACAAAAACATCAAACATCTAAATAAAGACCAAAACACTTCTAATAGTAAACACTGAAATAAACATGAGCTATACACACACTTAAAGATTAATAAGCACAGGTAAGATCATTATTTACCCAAGTTTGATGAATCAGCAAGTGATGGCAGTTGTAGTGGTGGTGGGTTAAACCAAGGAATAAAATGTTTGCAAAGCAAAAATTATAAGGAGCACCTCCTGCCACCATGCAGTTCAAAACATTTACAATTAGGGTGGGCTCACTGAGCGCTTTCATACCACATTTTTTTGGTCATGCATTTGTATGATTATCATAGACTTTACAAATTTTTATTAATTTGTATTCATTAATTCATTTTCCATCCCACTTGTTCCAATTTAGGGTCTCTGGTAGCTGGAGCCCATTCCAGCATCTCAGGACTCAAGGCAGGAACCAGCCCTGGGCAGGATGCCATCCCAGCGCAGAACCCACTCATACTCACACCCCCACACTCGTTACCAAACACAGGTTCAGCTGCTCACCACTTGCAAAACAAATTAGCAAGATAGAGGTATGGTAGAAAGAAAGTGACTTTATTACAGACCAAAGCTAGCAATGGGGAAGACAGTCTAGACTCTTGCCTTAATGGAACCACTTCAAATTTCCAAGCAAAGTGCAAAGGTTTAAGAAGGGGAAGAAAGTTGTGGCATGGGGTGAGGCAGTGCAGGCTGGCATGACTTGTTCGTATGACTTGTCTTGAATTGTTGCTCCATCTTGTGAATGGGCTGGCAACATCTGGGGCTCTGCTGGGTTGTAAATTAACTGTAGCCTCGAAGCCATCTCCCGGTAGGGGAGATTTTCACAGGTGCCTGTACTGTTTCAAGGTCTAGTCTCTGGAACCTTGACTTCAGGCTGAAGGAGCCTAAAGACCAGACTGAAAGCAGATAACAGTGGCCCCAAAGGCTCCCCAAAATGGGAGGCAATTGCAGGGATTCCTAGGAACATCTGGCTTTTGTTGAATTTGAATTCCAAACTGGGGTTGATGGCTAAGCCACTTTATGAGGCCTTTAAAAGGGACTAGATTCAGAGCCCCCTGCCTTGGACAGATGAACATCAACAGGCATTCGATGCCATCACAGAAAAACTTAATGGGGTACTCAGTTACACTCACACACTGGGACCATTTAGACACACCAATTCACCTAATGGGCACAGCTGTGGGATGTGGGAGGAAACCGAGTACCCAGAGAAAACCCCTGCAGACATAGCGAGAATGTGCAAACTCCACAGAAAGCGGCCCTAGCAGAAACTCCATTTTCTTCTACTCAGTGGTATAAGGAAACAATAACATAGTTTCAATGAAACAATAACATAGTTTCAACAATGCTCTATGTTTCCTAGACATATACGCAGAGATACATAGTAACTAGTGGCAAAACAGCAGGTAACTAAGCAGGGAAACTAGCTGTCCCCTCACCCCCAAAATTTAGGAATTGAAACAAATAGTCTCCACCTGACAGCACAGTGATACATTCTGGCACCAAACCCACCTGTGGGGTTCAGGGAGTAGGGGTGGGCGGGTGCGGGGAGAGTCCCAGGCTCTGTCATTTATTGGTTAAGGACACTTGGGTAGATAACGGCCTCCCACATGTTTTCTTATAGGATTGTTGAAGGGGTTAAATGTAAAATGCTTAGCCCAGGGCCTGGCCGTGAATAAGCACTCAACAAACATTAGTAGTTACTAGTTAGTGAATTTCACTCATCAGGAGCCTACCTAAGCCCTGACCCTGATTTTCTCCCTGAATCAAAGAAATCTGGCTGACCTTCCTGGGGTGTGCCCATCCTATGTGCATCTGGACCTCTTTCAGGAGGTTGGCATCCCCAGGGGTATCGTTAATGTCTCATTCCTCTTCTGATGCCCAATCCAAAGCCACCCTGGACAGCAAGCAAACTATCCCCGGGGGCCACCCTGCAGGCTTTCAGCCCGGTGCCTCTTCCTCACCACCTACCTCTCTGCTCCCAAGGGAATGATAGGCAGTACTTTCCACTTTCATTTTCACCTCTCCATTACACAAATGCCACCTCGAAACACCACCACCACACAGACACTCACCCATCCTCCTTAACAGAGCTTTCTTCCTCACACCTCTCTTTTCAACTCTTGCCTGTAGCTGACTGCAATGGTTACTATTTGAGACTGTCACTACGACAGTCACTACTATTACTACTTGAGACAGTCATTAGGAGACTGAAGGAAGGAGGAGGAAGGCAGAAATGAAAACTTAAAACAAAAGTAACTATTTTAGAGGAAGGGGCCAGGGGAAGAAGAGAGCTCCCTGCTTCTAGGGAGCAAAGGCAGCAACCTCGAGCTTCTACAGCCCTTTGTTTTTATTGGGTAGAAAGAGCAGGGAGGAGGAGGTAACGACTGGTCAGCTGCTTGATTGATCACAGGTTCACGTTATTGCTAACAGGCTTCAGATTTGCCTAATCACAAGAAACACTGTGCCTGGGTGGTGACTGCCCCCCAGCATTCTTTCTGGGAGGCAGACACAGTTTGTCAGTTTGCCAACAACCTGCTTTCATGAGAAACAGTTTACTGTTTACTCATATAGCCTCCAGTGGTATACTGAGTTGATCACGACCCTCATTCTTTCGGCCTTCAACACTTGCCCACTTATCTTAGGAAAATTATTTCCCTACTTTGTTTTCCCTGTTTATTTCAGCTGTGCAGCCAGAAAGTAAATCAGAGTACATATGTCTTAAGGGATTTATGACACAATGTAAAAGAAAAGGAAAACTATATATTTGGGAATATAACTGGAACCTTTTTAAAATGTCCAGGCCCTTAGAGGTTCCCAAAAACTCTCAGAAAATTACCAAGTTCCCATTTCTCATACTCTAAACAAGCATGTCCCTCTTTAGGCAGAGCTATCAGGCTGAAATCAAGGAGGTTCTTACTCAAATGTGTAAGTGATGTTTCTTTTCGGTTTTCATGCAGTCAGTTCTGCACCAACATTATCAGCTAAGTGGGTAGCTGTGAGATAGCTTAGAAAAGTCATCACCACTTACAGTATTATTTCTATAGAAAACAGCCAATCTATAGGGACACAGCCTGTGTTTAAGTAGCAGTCTACCTGACTAATCTACACAAACGAGATTGCACTATTGATATGTAAGAGTGAAGGAGGGTTGTGGGGATGTGTGATGGTGAGATGTGTCTAAGAACACTTCCCCAGTATGGGAATACTGGTCAGAACTGTAAAGAAGAGAAAGTGTGGATGGTTCAGGGAAGGGAGAACAGGAGCCAAGTGGTAAGGAGTCTTAAAACATATGATTTCATGTTTAAATTTTATTTCCTGCAGAAACCTCAGGCTTTCAAGCCAGTACATAAAATTATTCGAATGAAGCTCTACAAAGCAGCCCCTTGATGCTGTGGTAGACCCAAGAGGCAGGGAGGTTGATGATTTAGGCCCTTAGTGAAAGTGGAGAGAGTGCTGGAACCAAGCCACACAGATGGGGAAAAATTGAGTTGTCCTTGGCATCAAACTAGTCCAGAAGTTGGTAGGGGGAAAAAAGAGGAAGATGAAGAAGATAAAACAGCAACTCCAAAGCTGTAAGACAACAGGATCTTGAAGCTAAATGTTGTTGAAAAGAGTGAGAATTTTGAGGCAAGTGAGGACAAAGCGATAGAAAGTGCATTTAATACTAGATGTTAAAGGAAATCATAGCAAAGTTTTCCCTGGAATCAGAGGGAAGGAATTCAGACTGGAGTCATAGGGAGCTTTCTCCACCTCCAAATTGGGTACAAACACCCCGAAGTTGAATATTTCAAAAAATATATTTATCTGGGAATTATAGAACTCAAGAGGGCCACAGAGTAAAATCTTAGCTGTAAAATGGCAAGAATCTCTCAGCTAACAGAACTTTTTCTATACTGGAGCTACTTACATTTGCATTTACTTTAGAATTTAACACTCCACCTGCTTTCGAAGATGCCATCTACTCGGATCCTCTCAGGAGGGCTAAGTTTTTAGGTCCCTTTCAGGAATCAGAATCCTGCTCAGGAAGAAGCAGCTATCTACCCACGGACAGAGAAGCCAGCAATGGAGCAAAAATTAGAACCAAAATTCCCAAGCCCCGCTGTCATACAGGCAGAAATCCTTTTCCTTGATCTTGGAAGAAAAGTACAGCGCACCTTGCCAAAGCCTGAAAGATACATAAACATAACGGTTGCAAGATGCTTTTCCCCCAGCAACTTCCAATAGCATTTCAAAAGTACTTTAGCTTTACTTCTGATGCAGGCAACTAATGGATTCCAACACTTCCATTTTAAATTTTTTCGCTTTTAAATCTTGATATCAAGCACTAAATGGGCTATAACCCAATACTCACGTGCACCAGAGGACTTTAACAAGGCAGCTCTCATCATAAAGCTAACAATCCCTCCACACCAGCATCACCATCGTCATCTATACTGACTCACTGCTTAATGTCCTAAATGAAGATTTCCCTCTACTGAGTTTTCTTATGCTTTAGTAATAGCTGTACTATAACAAGTACTATTTACAGAATTCCTATGCTGAAAAGGCACTTTACAAGTATTATCTCACTTAATCTTCATAACAAACCTTTGAGGTTGGTGCTTCTGATAACCTCACTTAACACAAGAGGAAACCAAGGCCCAGAAAGGATAAGAAACCTGCCCCAAATCACACAGCTGGTAAGCGGCAAAGCTTAGATTCATACCCACTAAGTTTAACTCCAGAGCCTTCCCTCAGCCACCTCACTAGTCTTACAGAGTGTACTGGATTCATTTTTTCCAAAATCTATAATGAAATCAATCCGTTAGGAAAGCTAGAAGGTAATATAAGTGGTCTAAATGTAGTAGAATTTTTAAACGTTATGCATAACATTAGACACTCTATGATGAAAAAAATTTAAATCAATGAAACGTAATCAAAATACACATGAAACATCTAACTCACTACATTCCTTAAAAGATTTACTGAAAAAGGCAAACTAAACCAAACCAATTTACCTTGGAAATAAGAGGGGAAAGGCAGCAGTTATGCAGAGATAAGAGTAAAATTGAAACAGCTCTAAATTCAGGAAAAAATGAGCACTCTGGAAACCACAAGTAATAAAAGTGAAAGAAGCACATGCCCACTGAAATGACAACGGCTTTAAAGAAAATGAAATAGTAGTGCAATATTCTAGCATATTCGGAAAAAGTGGTATGAGACTTTTGCCTTTTCCAGGGTTCAATTTTCATGAAACTGAACCCCATTTTGTAGACTCTATATTACATGATTTTCTCCAAGAAAACCACCAAGTCCAGATTCCCATATCACAATTCCCTCCAAACTCCACTTGAGTCTTTTTTTTTTTTTTTTTTTCTGAGACAGAGTCTTGCTCTGTCCCCCAGGCCGGAGTGTGCTGCCCCACTAATTTTTGTGTTTTTAGTAGAGACTAGGTTTTGCCATGTTGCCCAGGCTGGTCTTGAACTCCTGGCCTCGAGTGATCCTCCCGCCTCAGCCTCCCAAACTGCTGGAATTACAGGCATGAGCCACTGTGCCCGGTCCCCATTTAAGAGTCTTACAAAGACTTATTCTTCAACCCACATAATACTAAGAGGAAACACTTCTCCAAACCCAGAAAGGTTTCACCAACACAGAAGAATGACTAGATAGACTGGAAGAGGTGCACTGGAGTGGGGAAAAAAGTAATTACAGAATAGTTTAAAATATATACCCACTACTTCCACAACCGCACCAACATATTATGTATCAGTTATGTATTGCTGCATAAGAAACCATCACAACATGTGGTGACTTAGAACAATGAACATTTATTCTTTTTAAGGATTTTGTGGGATGGCAGTCTGGACAGTTCTGTTCATGTCCCTCCTGGGGTCACTCATGTGACTTCTGTCATCACACAACTCCATTGGGGCTGGAGGGGGCCACGATGACCTCAGGCACATGTCTGGCATTTGGCGCCAGCTCACACAAGTCACCTCCCTTCTCCTCCAGGCCAGGGCTCCTCCTCTGGTAGGCTAGACTCGGCTTTTTCAAAGTAGTGGGGCTTCAGGGTTCCAAAAGAACAGAGGCAAGAGGTGCAACATCCCTTAAGGACTAGGCTCCAGAGTTCACAGAACACTTTATTGGTCAAAGCAAGTCCAAAGACCAGCCTGGATTCGAGGAGGAGGAGAAAACAGACCATACTTCTTTATGGGAGGAGCAGCAAGGGTACCTTAGAAAGGGGTGGGGACACATCTAGCACACCAGGTATATTATAAATAGTTACTAATCAATAAAATCTGGAAAGTTAGTTGAAAAGCTACCTTTCACAATGGATCTTTATTACATAAAATGTCACAAACGTTGTTCCCTACCTTGTTATATATGTAATGAAAAAAATTATGTTCCCAAATCAGAATTTCAAAATCAGTGGGGTCTCTGTTGCCATTTGGTCTCATCTCCAGCCAGTTTGGGAATTCCTTTTATAACAGCCTACTTGACCATTTCCAGTAACATTACAAGGCAGAGAAACTCTGTTCCTAAGCAGTTCTTGCTTTTGTCGTTGTTTTTGTTTTGAGACAGGGTCCCACTCTGTCACCCAGGCTGGAATGCAGTGGCGTGATGATCATAGCTCACTGCAGCTCCAAACAGCTCTAACTCCTGGGCTGAAGTGATCCTCCTGCCTCAGCCTCCCAGGTGCACACCACTATGCCTGGCTAGCAGTTCTGATTGTTGTGTTTTCCCTTGAAATCTACCCCTGTATTTCTAAAAAATACAGATTTCTAAAAAATACAGGGGTGGATTTCTTTTGCCACCAGTCCTCTTCTATCTTCTGGAACTAAAGGCTTGGAGACAGCATAGTGTGATATGGTTTCAGGGGTGGCTCTGGAGTCAGAATGCCAAAGGCTGAATTCCAGCTTTGCTGCTTCATGGTTGTGTGACCTAGGACAAGGTGCATAACTTCTCTGAGCCTCAATTTCCTTATCTGTAAAACACAGTAATAACAAACCTCAGAAGATTGATATCAGGATTAAGTGAATTTATAAAATGATAAAACAGTGCCTCAGGCATAGTAAACTCTGCAATGCTTATTTTTGTTGTTTTTAATGCTATTACTGAGTATGCTTAAAAAGGCTTTTTTCTTCTTTCCAATAATACTCCTTCAAATGTTTAAAGATAATTAATGCCATCTACTCCAACCAAACCCTCTTCCAGACCAACATCTGTGATTCCTTCAACCATTACTTCAATGACTTGGTTCCAGGTTCCTTTTTGAAACAAGGTCTCACTCTATGTTGTTCAGGCTGGAATGCAGTGGCACAATCTTGGCTCACTGCAGCCTCAACTTCCCAGGCTCAAGCAATCCTTCCATCTCAGCCTCCCGAGTAGCTGGGACTGTAGACAAGAGCCACCACATGTTTTTTTTTGTTGTTGTTGTTGTTTTTTTTTAAGAAATGGGGGTGGTCTCACTATGTTGCCTAGGCTGGCCTCGAACTCTTGGGCTCAAGTGATCTTCCCACCTATGCCTCCCAAAGTGCTGGGATTATAAGCATGAGCCACCATGCCTGTCCCCAGATCCTCTGCCTTTCTGTCAGTTGTCTCTGTATAGTACATTTCCCTAAAACTGAACCCAAAGCTCCAGTTGTGTCAGTGAGAGGAGGACAAGACCATCACTTTTCTTTCAGAAACTGCACTCAAATAATGAAATCTTAGACCCATGTTTTCATTCAACAAATACGAATGAACTTCTACTGACAACCAGGAACTGTGCTCTTTGTGAAGACAAAATATAAAGATACCCTCTGTGGGGTCCACCAAAGATGGGTCCCCTAGAAGTGTCCGTGTCCTGATCCCTGGAACCGTGAATATGTTGCCTTACACAGCAAAAGGGATTTTGCCAATGTGATTAAGGATCTTTTGATTGAGAGATTAGCCTGGATTATCTGCATGGGCCCAAAGTAATCACAAGGTTTCTTACAGGAGGGAGACGGAAGGGTCAGAGACAGAGAGGAAATGTGAGGTGATGATGGAGGCAGAGGTTAGAGTGGTGTGCTTGGAAGATGGAGGAGGGGCTCCTGGATGAAGGAATCTAAGAGGCATCTAGAGGGTGGAAAAGCCAACGACAACAAAAAGATTCTTCCCTAGAACCTCCAGAACAAATGAACCCTGCTGACCCATTTCGGACTTCTGACATCCAGAACCATAAGGTAATAAATGTGTGTTGTTTAAAGCCACTGAATTTGTGTTAATTTAGTACAGGTGCAATAGGAAACCCATATGCCATCCCTGCCCTCAGTTCATGGCCTTAAGGGAGGAAAGTACCTAACTGAAAGGATTTATAGAAAACAGATTGTTTTTTAATCCAATAGTCATAAACTTTTAAAACTTAAATTGGAAGAAAAGTTTTTTAATCCAGTGGTCATAAACTTTCAAAACTTAAGTTGGAAGAAAATTAAATCTGAAAACAAAAATTTCTACTTAATACTCCCTTAGCTTTTTAAATTTCCCCCTCACACTGATATCAATCTTATAATCAAACATAACTCTAAGTCTTTTTATATGAAATTCCCTTAAGCCAGATCTCTGCCATTAAAGATTGGCAAAAGGGAGTCAATTATATAAGTCCCTAATTCAAAAAAAAGCTACTGATGTGATATTGCATTCTTTCCCCTGAAAATTCTCAACCTATTTTAAGCCTTTTTAATCAGCAAGGCTCGTGCCCACCACATCTTACACTCCCCAGCCTGGGAGCATCAGAATGAACCTAACTTTTTACAAGATTTTAAGTAAACTTTATTAAAATACACTTAAATGAAGAAAAAACCTTAAAGCTTCCTTTTTCTTATTTTTTAATTTTTTCTTAAACAGGGTCTCACTCTGTCACCCAGACTACAGTGCATGGCATGATCATAGCCCATTGCAGCCTCAAATTCCTGGGCTCAAGAGATCCTCCTGCCGTAGTTTCAGGAGTAACTGGGATTGCAGGCTCGCATCACCACACCCTGCTAATTTTTTAGTCTTGTTTTGTTTAGAGACAGGATCTTTCTATGTTGGCCAGGCTGATCTCAAACTCCTGGCATCAAGTGATCCTCCCTCCTCAGCCTCCCAAAGTGCTGGGATTACAGAAATGAGCCATCATGCCCAGCCCTTAGGGCTTTCAAGAAGTGGAAAGGCTTATGTAATTACCAAGTAATTGTCACTGAGATAAAAACTGCATGCCAGGCCAGAGGCAGTGGCTCACATCTGTAATTCTAGCACTTTGAGAGGAGGAGATGGGCAGACTGCTTCAGCCTAGGGGTTCAAGACCAGCCTGGGCAACATGGTAAGACCCCATCTCTAAAAAAAAAAAAAAAAAAAAAAAAAAAAATAGCCAGGCATGGTGGTGCATGCCTGTAGTCCCAGCTACTCAGGTGGGCTGCAGTGACAGGATCGCTTGAGCCCAGGTCAGGGAGGTTGCAGTGAGCTGAGATCATACCACTGCACTCCAGCCTGGGTGACAGAGCGAGATCCTGTCTCCGAAAAACAAAAGAATGCCTCAGAAGCCCCTTCTGCCCTTTCCTAGTCACTAACTCCATCAAAGATGACCACTAGCCTAACCTCTACCACCATGGTTTATTTAGTTGTCTGGTTTTGAACTTCACATCAATGGAATCACATTGCATTTACTCTTTTACATCTATCTTGGTTTTGCTCAGCTTTGTGTCACAAGATTCATCCATGTTGTTATGTGAGGCAATAATTTGTTCATTCTTATTACTGTACCAATTACTGCTTTTTGTGGCCTATTCAAAAAACCTTGTCCCTAGGTCACAAAGATATTTTACTTTGCTTTCTTCCAGGTGCTTTGTTTTAGTGTTCACATTTAGGTGTATCTTGTTATCTTGATTAATTTTTGTATATGAGATGAGGTACATGACCTAGATTCATTTTGTCCATGTGGACAGTCAATCGACCCAGTGTCATTTACTGAGAAGACCATCTTCTCTCCACTGCCCTGCAGTGTTGCCTCTGTCATAAATCAAAAGACCACAGATGTATAAGCCTGTTTATGGACTCAGTTCCATAATCTGTGTAGCTTTAAGCAATACCACACTGACATGACCACATATTGATCTAGTAGCTTAGGTCCTCCAATTTTGCTCTTAAGACTGTCTGGAATTTCCAAATAAATCTTACAATCAGCTTATCACCTATTTTTGAAGAAAAAAATTTGCCGGGATTTTTATTGGGATTGGCCCGAATCTATAGATTTGCAGAGCAATACCGTACCCTCTGTTATTTTAAATCTAATTTCTCTCAATGCTCCAGCTTGCAAAGAGTTTTTTTTAATCATGAATGGGTGCTGAATTGTATCAAATACTTTTTCTCCTTTACTTCATGTATGGAGTTAAATTGCATTTGTTGACTTTTGTAGTGTTAGGCAAAGTTTACATTCCTGAAATAAATCCAACTTGGTCATGATTTATTATCCTTTTTATAGATTGCTAGATTTGTCTTCCCATATTTAAGACTTATGTGTCTGTCTTTATGAGCATTTGGCCTATAATTTTCTTGTAATATCCTTATCAATTTCTAGTAACAAGATTGTGCTGGCCTCATAAATGCAACCGGAAAGTGGTTCCTCTTTAATTTTCTTAAATGTTTGGAAGTTTCACTAGTAAAGCCATCTAGGCCTGAAAATTTTGCTATGGAAAGATTTTTAACTACAAATTCAATGTCTTTGGTAGATATAGGACTACTCATTTTTTCTAGTTTTTGTATCTTTGGTAATACATTTTATTGGAAAAACTTGTCAATTTCATCTGAATTTTCAAATGTATTACCATGAAATTGTTCATAACAGCTTAAGAGCTTCTGTCTGTGGGATATGTGATAGTAGTTCATTTTTCTTCCCTGACACTAATAACATCATCTACCACTAAGGTTCATTTCTATTCGCCAAAAAAAAAAAAAAAAAAAGGTAGGGTGTATACACTACATGACATACATCCACTATTTCAGGAATATTCTCCAACCATATTACCCACAGAAGGAGCAGGGCAGGTAGATTATATAAACAATCCAGCAATCCCCTCTCAAAAGCTTTCATCAAACAGAAACAACTGTGAACCCGGGCTAAGGGGAACACTAACTGAAGGAGAAGGAAACTGCTATCAGTAACGCACTAACAGGCCGGGTGTAGTGGCTCATGTCTGTAATCCCACCATTTTGGGAGGCTGAGGTGGGCAGATCACTTGAACCCAGGAATTTGAGACCAGCTTGGGCAACATGGAGGAATCCCTTCTCTACTAAAAATACAAAAATTAGCCAGGAATGGTGTTGCATGCCAGTAGTCCCAGCTGCTCAGCAGGCTGAGGTGGGAGCCTGGGAAGTTGAGGCTGCAGTGAGCTGTGATCCAGCCTGGGAAACACAGCAAGACCCTTTCTCCAAAAAAAAAAAAAAAAAAAAAAAAAAAAAAAAAGGGATATGCTAAGGTGGCCAGCAAGTACTTAGATGAAAAACAACTACAAAGCAGGGTTGTATGTAACCCAGGATCCCCAGCCCTCCACTCCCAAGGTGTCCATAGAGAGAATTCAGGGGGACATGAGCTCAAATATCTTTATTTTCATGAATTTCTGGCTGAAAATTAGCATTTCATTGGATTATAGATGTGGACAACGAATCACAGTAGTAAGAGCAGTTCCAGCCAGATGTAGTGGCTCACACCTGTAATTCCAGCACTTTGGGAGGCCGAGGTGGGCAGATCACTTCAGGCCAGGAGTTCAAGACCAGCCTGGCCAACATGGCAAAACCCTGTCTCTACTAAAACTACAAAATTAGCCAGGCACGGTGGTGAACATCTGTAATCCCAGCTACTGGGGTGGGTGAGGCATGAGAATTGCTTGAACTCGGGAGGCAAAGGTTGCAGTGAGCCGAGATCATGCCACTGCACTCCATCCTGTGTGACACAGTGAGACGCTGTCTCGAAAAAAAAAAAAAAATCATAGTAGTAAGAGCAGCTCTGATGACTGTCACCAATAAAAGTCAGATACTTTCATACTACTGTGTAGCCTTTGAAAATACTACAAAATACCATTTACATGGGCATCACTACTTTGAAATTACAGGAGTTGCTTGCTACTGCACTGAATTTTGTTACTTACTGCATTAATAAAGAAGTACATATACTCATACATTTGGAGCTTTTTTAGTTTTTTCATTTTATTATTATTTTTTAAGAGACAAGGTCTCACTCTGTCATGCAGGTTAGAGGGCAGTGGCCTGATCATAGCTCACTGCAGCCTTGACCTCCTGGGCTCAAGTGATCCTTCCTCCTCAGCCTCCCAAGTAGTTGGGACTACAAGTGATGCTAGCACTGGGGAGTGGCTGCAAATACAAATTAGCATTAACAGAGAGGTTTGACTACACAGAGAGCATAATAAATCAATTGCTTGCAGACTCATATCAAAATCCTATCAGTGAGTGTCAAGTAATAAGTAGCTTAATGCTGCCTGGTGGCAGGCTTTATAGTAGCAAGTGAGTTGATGTACTTCCATTGTACAGCTGCATCTGTGGGCAGGCTTTAAGTCAGAATCCAACACTTATTTTAGTCCACTCATGGCCCGCCCATTATTTACCACTTCCAGGTGTGCCTGTTTCCTGCACTGCACATTTGTCTCAGTCACAGTTTTGGTAAGCCCACAAGCTAACCCTAGCCAAAATGAGTAAAAAACAAACATCACTGGTAAGCTTCTTTGAAAAGGGGGAAAGACCCAATGATGAGACAGAAGACTAAGACTGCCAACAAAAAGAAAGCTGCATTTAAAAGAAAATACCAGGAGTCATACTCAAATTACAGGTTCATTGCAACAGGTGATTCACATTCTCCAAGCCCACTTTGTAAAACATGTGGCTACTGGCTATCCAATGAAGCCATGAAACCTTCAAAACTGCTTCACCACATGGAGACCAAGCACCCTGCATTAAAAGACAAGCCTTTGGAGTTTTTCAAAAGAAAAAACATAAGCACAAAGAACAGAAGCAATTATTGAAGGCTACCATTTCATCAAATGTGTCTGCAATGAGAGTATCATTCTTAGTGGCTAACCATATTGCTAAAGCTAAGAAGCCCTTTACTACTGGTGAAGAGTTCGTCCTGCCTACTTCTAAGGACATTTGTTCTGAACTTTTAGGAGACGCTGAAGTTCAAAAGGTGGCATGTGTTCTTCTCTAGCAGCATAACTAGGTGAATTGAAATAGCAGAGGATATTGAGGCACAATTGTTAGAGAGGATTAATGAGTCACCGCAGTAAGCAATCTGGGTTGACTAGTCTACCAGTGTTGACAAGGCAACAATGCTTGTTTTTGTGTGATAAGGTTTTCAGGAGGATACACATGAGGATGTTAGGTGCACGAGGATAAGTCACTTGCACTTTTGTTGCTAACCAACACCACAGCTGCACAACTATTCAAGTCTTTGAATGATCAGAAAAACCGAATTGGTCATTTTGGGTAGTACGTGCTTGGGCAGAGCGACTGCTACCACTGGTTTCACTACTTGGGTCAAAGAGGTCACTTCTGAATGTGAGTCTATGCACTGTGACATCCATAGAGAAGTGTTGGCTAGCCAAAAAATGTCACCCGAACTTAACAACATTTTGCAGGATGTGATTAAAGTTATCAACCACATTAAAGTACATACCCTTAACTCACATCTGTTCATGCAGCTCTGTGAGATGGACATAGAGCACACACATCTTTTATATACAGAAGTGGGATGGCTTTCTAAAGATAGATCACTGGCCGGAGTTTGAGTTATGAGGGCCACTCCAGAGATTTCTTCTAGAAAAATAGTCACCACTGGCAGCACATTTCACAGAAGGGGTTGCAAAACTTGCTTACTTGCTTACCTCCTCAATGAACTCCATCTGTCCCTTCAGGGGAGAACTGTGTTCAAGTCAGCAGATAAGTGGCTGCACTCAAAACCAAACTGGAATTATTGCAGCGACAAGTGAACACTGGGATTTCTGACACGTTTCAAACATTAGCAGAGATTTTGAAAGAGACTAAGCCAGGGCCTTCTCTCTCCCAGCTGGTGCATGATCACCTATCTCAGCTTTCAAAAGAGTTTGAGCATTACTTTCCAACTACAAAAGACCCCCGAACTGGGAAGGATCCTAGACCCATTTGTGAATAAGCCAGGTGAATTGACTTTGTCCATGCTAGAAGAGGACCAACTGCTTGCTATGGCAAATGACGGGGCCCTAGAAGTATGTTTGAGACAACTTCAAATATCCATACATTCTGGATTAAAGTCAAGGCAAAATATCCTGCAATTGCCACAAAAGCACCGAAAAGCCTGCTTCCATTTCCAACATCCTATCTTTGTGAAGCAGGGTCTTCTGCAGTGACAGCAACCAAAATGAGACTATGAAGTAGGCTGGACATAAGCAAACACACTTTGGGTGTCAATGTCTACCAACACCCCCAGATGGGACTGCCTAGTTGCAGGAAAACAAGCTCAGGGGTCCCACTGATTCTATTCTATGGTGAGTTATATTCATTATATATTACAATGTAATAATAATAGAAATAAAGTCCACAATAAATGTAATGCAGGTGGGGCATGGTGATTCACACCTGTAATCCCAGCACTTTGGGAGGCCAAGGAGAGGATGGCTTGAGCTCAGGAGTTCGAGCTCAGGAATTTGAGACCACCTGGTTGACATGGTGAAATCCTGTCTCTACTAAAAATACAAAAATTAGCCAGATGTGGTGTTGCATGCCTGTAAGCTACTCTGGAGGCTGAGGCACGAGAATTGCTTGATCCCAGGAGGTGGAGGTTGCAGTGAGCCAGTATCGTGCCACTGCACTCCAGCCTGGGTGACCCAGTGAGACTCTGTCTCAAAACAAATAAATAAAATAAATGTAACGTGCTTGAGTTATCCCAA
Organism: Pongo pygmaeus; assembly: GCF_028885625.2. Lineage (NCBI taxonomy): Eukaryota > Metazoa > Chordata > Mammalia > Primates > Hominidae > Pongo > Pongo pygmaeus. The sequence continues at coordinate 39,104,567 of NC_072373.2, forward strand.
AACCATACCCCCTCCCCCAGTCCATGAAAAAATTATTTTTCATGAAACTGGTCCTTGGTGCCAAAAAGGTTGGTCTGGGGACCACTGCTTTAGGGAACACTTCCCCCTGGGCCAGGTCCTGAGCTGGAAGCAGGGGGTACAGGTAAGGCCCATGCTCGCAAGTTCCTAATGCTACCTACTGAGCTCCCACCAACATCTGGCCACCCACAAAAATGACTGCTCCCTCCAAAGAATTGACTTTCACCCTAAGTTCATCCATCTAACCTACTTCCAAGCAGGGGGCAAAGTAAACAGTAGATAAAGCACAGGCGTTGGTCCAAAAGAGGAGTCCAAAACCCAGCCCTGACATGTAGTTTGTGGCTTTGGCTACCCTCCAAGGCTTTCTGTATCCTACTGTGAAAAGAAATGACACTTATCTTTCCAAGTTACTGTAAGGTTTAGAAATAATGTATCTAAAGCACCTAACAAGCACATAGTCTCCTTAAATTAACATTAATTGAATCTCTCAGGTCAGAGCTGTCCTTATCAAACACTTAATCACAATTAGGGACTGACTGGCAACGAAAATGAGGGAGAAAAATCACAGGGAAAATGGAACATGAGGAATGGAAGGGGAAAAAAATCATTCCTCAAAGTATCCTTCAATGAACTACCGTCTCTTCAATGAAGCCTTCCCTCTCCTCTCCTTGCATTCCCATAGCACTTAATCACATTGAAATAGGTCCTTAGCTCTGAGAATGAATGAGATGCCAGGCACAGTGGCTCACGCCTGTAATCCCAGCACTTTGGGAGGCCGAGGCAGGCAGATCACCTGAGGTCAGGAATTCGAGACCAGCCTGGCCAACATGATGAGACCCCCGTCTCTACTAAAAATACAAAATTAGCTGGGCCTGGTGGCGCATGCCTGTAATCCCAGCTACTCAGGAGGCAAGGCTAGAGAATCGCTTGAAACCTGGATGCTCAGGTTGCAGTGAGCTGAGATTGTGCCATTGCACTCCAGCCTGGGCGACCAGAGCGAAACTCCGCCTCAAAAACACAAACAACAACAAAAAACAGAAAAAGAGAAGCAATGTCTCACTCCCACATAATGCAAACCTCTGAGGATGCCAAATGCCCTAGCCCTACAACCCTGATCCAAGAGCAATGTACACTGGTAGCAGCACATTTCTTAACACCAATGCTACCCGTAAAGTACCTCTGGTGAGGATTAGGGGGAGGGTTTTTCCACATAAAGACCTGCCACCCGAAGGTTAGACTCAGAACAGAGGAAGGAAACTGAGTCCTGAAGATAGAACGCAAAGGAAGTCTCTAACTTTAGAGTCCCTGGAGTCACAGCAGGCAGGCAGGCGCACCGCCGATACTGCCAAGAGGACCAGAGTTCGCAACTCCCCGCAGCAGTGCCGGAAGCTGGGGACGAAGCCAAGGAGAGAGAACGCGGGCAGGGCCGTGCACGGACTTGTCCCGGCGCCTAGATCCCCGCCTTTGCCCGGGCGCACTGCGCGCGCGGCCCCCGCCGCTTTTGTCTCCTTCGCCCGACCGGGAACTTCCTCTGTCCCGCCCTCAGGCGCGCACACGGGAACTGGGGTAGGAAACGGAAAGCGTTTTGTGCATTTTTTTTTTTTTTTTTAACAGAGTAAACTGACGCAGAAAATTCAGCATCTAACCTCCCCAGGACCCCCTACGGTCACCAGTTACCAACCTCCGGGCTGTCCCGGGCGGCGGCGACGGCAACGTTCACGCGCGCCGCGAGTTCCCAACACCCCTCTTTCGGCACTTCCGAGTCCCAGCGACATCGGCGGCGGCTGCGGGCTTCCCCGGGACGCCACCCTCTTTCCCCCGGAGCTGCCCTTTGGAGGAGCAGCCCAGCGCGTCCTCCGAGCACGCCCCTGCCGCCGTGCTCGCGCGCCCTCCGCGCCCGGACTCGGGAACCCGCGGCGCTCCCGGGGCGGTGGCGAGCAGGCCATGCTGCTGCAGCGGGACGGGCCAGAGCGCGGCCTGCCTTTCTGAACCGCGTTTGCCCCGCCGGCGGCCCGGGGCCCCTAGCCCAGCTCACCCCTCGGCTGCTGGTTCCCACTGACCCTGGCGTGCATATCTCTCCCCCACCCGTGTGTTCATTGCAGGTCTGGGGCTGCCTGCAAGTTAACTGCAGAGTGGAAGTCACCTGAAACTCGAGGTGGGCCGTCATTCCAACACCAGTGGTCCCCACCTACGTTTTGTAGGCGAAAGGAGGTAGTTCGATGCGGTGGAAAGAGGGCGGGCTTTGCAGCCCTGGCGACTTTGAGGGCTTACTATGTGAACTTAGCCCCTGTAAGCCTCCCTGTACACACCTCTCTAAAACAGAAATAAACTTCCCTGCTTTTCTTTGTAAATTAGAGTGAAGATCAAATAGAATAAACTTTATGAATTGTAAAGCAACTTACAGAGATCACTACTGCAAAATGGGTACGAAGACTTTGATTGCGTTGTGAAAAGAGTGGAAGATCTGAAGATGCGCCAATGGGGTATAATTGGGACGATGTTGCTGCTCCGAGGCCTCCAAGCCTGAGCCAAGAGACAGGCTTGCCAGAGTTCTCCAGACTTATCTCAGCAGAATCACCTGGCTCTCGTTAAAACCTCGGGCTTCAGGATCCCTCCCCAACCCAAATGAATCAGACTGTCCATGGCAGGGGCGTCTCAGGTGGTTCTGTGATAAGGTAAAGGTGGATAACTCTGCCCTAGGCAGCAGGGAAACGCGGAAGCTGTGCTCTCAGAAATTTCCTCTAGCAGTCATTGTAATGGTCGAGAGGATTATTTTAACGATTGTAGAATTCTCCAGGAAACCAGAGTATGAACTCTCCAAGAGCTGGAGCTATCTTTTCTTTCTGCTTCCCCCCAACCCATTTACCCCAAAACCTAGTACTGGATGGTGTTCACTAAGCAGGTGTTAGTAAACTAGCCCCAAATAGGAGTGCCAGATTTAGCAAATAAAAATACAGCATACTCAATTAAAATTGAATTTCAGGCTGGGCGCGGTGGCCCACGCCTGTAATCTCAGCACTTTAGGAGCCGTAGCAGGAGGATCACTTGAGGCCAGGAGTTTGAGACCAGCCTGGCCAACATAGTGAAACCCCGTCTCTACTAAAAATACAAAAATTAGCCGGGTGTGGTGCCCTGCGCCTGTAATCCCAGCCACTTGGGAGGCTGAGGCACGAGAATCGCTTGAACCCGGGCGGCAGAGGTTACAGTGAGCTCAGATTGCACCACTGCACTCCAACCTGGGTGATTGAGCGGGACACTGTCTCAAAAAAATAAGTAAATAATTTCAGGTGAACAATATGTAACTTTTTAGTATCACTATGACTCATGCAATATTTGGGATATACTTTTTTTTTTTAAGTACTTACAGGAAGCTTGTAATCCTAGGACTTTGGGAGGTCAAGGTGAGCAGATAACTTGAATCCAGGAGTTCGAGACCAGCCTGGCCAATATGATGAAACTCCATCTCTACCAAAAAAAAAAAAAAAAAAGAAAAAAAAATTGTATATCTGAAATTCAAATTTACATCCTGGGTATCTGAAAATCAAACTTAACCAGGTATTTTATCTGGCAACTCTAGATCCAAGGGTTTGGCAGAGGGAGTGGCAGAATAAGAACTCAACTCAGGTAGTGTCAAACTCAGGGACAGGGATGTGATAACAGCTCCTACATTATTTCTAAAAGATGCTGTTGTTAATATAGGTTCAGTGTGATTTACACTTAACCCCTATCTATATATGCACTTTAAATTCACCGGTGAACACAAAGGAGAAAAAGGTAGATTTAAACACAGGCAATCAGAAACATCAAATAAAAATAGCCAAAGTTTATGTATGTATGTATATGTATGTGTATATATATATATATATATATATATATATATATTAGAGACAGTCTCACTCTGTCACCCAGGCTGAGCGCAGTGGCATGATCTCAGCTCGCTGCAGATTCAAGCAATTCTCGTGCCTTAGCCACCTGAGTGGCTGGGATTACAGGCATGTACCAGCCACCACACCTGGCTATTTAGTAGAGACAGGGTTTTGCCTTGTTGGTCAGGCTGGTCTCGAACTCCTGGCCTCAAGTGATGCACCTGCCTCAGCCTCCCAAAGTGCTGGGATTACAGGTGTGAGCCACCACACTTGGCCATAATAGCCAAAATTTAAAGATAAGCAATAGACTGGGGTATTTGCAGGAAATTTGCAAACGGTTAATTTTAAAATTATATATTGAGTTAATACAATCAATAAGAAAACGTTAGAAATCAATTATAGATGAGCAAGACACATTTATAGACAACCCACTAGAAAAAGCAGGAGGGAAATAAAATTAGGAAACAAAAATATATTGCAAAAAGCTCGATGAAATGCATAGTAAAACAAGAACACGGCCGGGCGCGGTGGCTCACGCCTGTAATCCCAGCACTTTGGGAGGCCAAGGCGGGTGGATCACGAGGTCAGGAGATCGAGACCATCCTGGCTAACATGGTGAAACCCTGTCTCTACTAAAAATACAAAAATATAGCTGGGCACCGTGGCTGGCGTCTGTAGTCCCAGCTACTCGGGAGGCTGAGGCAGGAGAATGGTGTGAACCCGGGAGGCGGAGGTTGCAGTGAGCTGAGATCGTGCCACTGCACTCCAGCCTGGGTGACTGAGCAAGACTCTGTCTCAAAAAAAAAAAAAAAAAAAAAAACAAGAACACACAATTTTCACACATTAAGTTGGCAAAAAATTAATAAATAACATTACAGCCTGGCATGGGTGCTATGTGATAGCACTCACACACAATGTTTCGTTGGGTAAGCAATTTGGCAAGACGAAAACCCTTAAAATTTATCAAAATCTAAGGGAGGTGGGGCAAGATGGCCAAATAGTAGCCTCCACCAATTGTCCTCCCTTCAAGAACAACAAAATGAACAACTATCAACAAAAAACACCTTAATAAGAACCAGAGATCAAGTGGGCCATTGCAGTACCAGGTTTTAACTTCATATCACTGAAAGAGGCACTGAAAAGCATAGAGAAGACAGTCTTGAATTGCAGACGCTACCCCTCCTTCATCCTCCAGCAGCACCTGGGGAAAGATTCTTTCAGATCTTATGCAAGACCACTAAGGTGGTATCTCTGAGTCTGCAAGAGCCATAGCATTCCTGGGCTTGGGGTGTCCCCTAATGCAGATATGATGGCAGTGACCCAAAACTAAGATCACAACACCTAAGTCCCTTTGAATACCTGGAAAGCCTTCCCAAGGAGGATGAGTACAAACAAGCCCACACTGTGAAGACTACAATAAATACCTAGCTCTTCAATGCCCAGACACTGACACACATTCACAAGCATCAAGACCATCCAGGAAAACATGACATCACCAAACAAACTAAATAAGGCATCAATCCCAGAGTGACCTTTCAGACAGAGAATTCAAAATAGCTCTTTTGAAGAAACTCAATGAAATTCAAGAAAATATGGGAAGGAATTCAGAATCCTATCAGGTAAATTTAATGAAGCAATTGAAATAATTGAAAAGAATTAAGCCCGAAATTCTGGAGCTGAAAAATACAATTGATATGCTAAAGAATGCATCTGAGTCCTTTAATAGCAGAATTGATCAAGTAGAAGAAAGAATTAGTGAGCTTGAAGGAAGGCTATTTGAAAATACACAGTGGGAGGAGACAAAAGAAAAACTAATTTTAAAAAATGAAGTACACCTACAAGATCTAGAAAATAGCCTCAAAAGGCAAATCTGAGAGTTATTGGCCTTAAAGAGGAGGTTGAGAAAGAGATAGGGGTAGAAAGCTTATTCAAAGGGATAATAACAGAGAACTTCCCAAACCTAAAGAAATATATCAGTATCCAAGTAGAAGAAAGGTTATAAAACACCAAGCAGATTTAACATAAACAAGACTACCTCAAGACATTATGTAATCAAACTCCCAAGGGTCAAGGATAAAGAAAGGATCCTGGCTGGGCACAGTGGCTCATGCCTGTAATCCCAACACTTTGGGAGGCTGAGGCAGGTGGATCACCTGAGGTCAGGAGTTTGAGACTAGCCTGACCAACGTGGTGAAACCCTGTCTCTACTAAAAATACAAAATTAGCCAGGTGTGGTAGTGGGTGCCTGTAATCCCAGCTACTTGGGAGGCTGAGGCAGGAGAATCACTTAAACCTGGTTGGCAGAAGTTGCAGTGAGCTCAGATTGCATCACTCCAGCCTGGGCAACAGAATGAGACTATGTCTCAAAAAAAAAAAAAAAAAAAAAAGGCATACAATGGAGCACCAATAAGTCTGGCAGCAGACTTTTCAGGGGAAACCTTACAGGCCAAGAGAGAGTGGCATGACATGTTTAAAGTGCTGAAGGAAAAAAAATTATCTTAGAATAGTCTATTCGGTGAACCATATCCTTAAAACATAGAAGGCAAATAAAGACTTTTCCAGACAAACAAAAGCTGAAGGATTTCATCAACACCAGCCCTGTACAAGAAATGCCAAAGGAAGTTCTTCAATCTGAAAGAAAAGGACGTTAATGAGCAATAAGAAATCATCTGAAGGTGCGGAACTCGCTGGTAATAGTACATACGCACAAAAACACAGAATATTTTAACACAGTAATTGTGGTGTGTAAACTACTCATATCTTGAGTAAAAAGACTAAAAGAGGAAGCAATTAAAAATAATAGCTACCACAACTTTTCAAGACATAAACAATACAATACGATATAAATAGAAACAACAAAAATGCTAAAAAGTGGGGTAAGCAAGTTAAAATGTAGAGTTTTCATTAGTTTTCTCTTTGCTTGCTTGTTTGTTTACGAACTCAGTGTTAAGTTGTCATCAGTTTAAAATAATGGGTTATAAGATATAATTTTCAAGCCTCATGGTAACCTCGAATCAAAAACATACAACAGATACACAAAAAATAAAAAGCAAGAAATTAAAACATAACCACCAGAGAAAATCACCTTCACTAAAAGGAAGACAGGAAGGAAGGAAAAAAGGAAGAGAAGAACACAAAACAACCAGAAACAAATAACAAAATGGCAGGAGTAAGTCCTTACTTATCAATTAGAACATTGAATGTAAATGTTATAATTTGATTGAACTAAATACTCCAATCAAAAGACATAAGAGTGGCTGAATGGCTTTAAAAAACCAGAGGCTACACTTCTCAGCCTGTCAGATGGCCACCCTGCAGGATGTAACTCTTTATAAAAAATAAAGTCTCCTTTCTAAATGTATAAAAAATGTGTGATTTTTTAAGCCAACATATGTCAGAATTTCCTTCCTTTTTAAAACTGATAATATTCCATTGTATGTATGTCACACATTTTTTCCATTTATCTATCTATGGACTCTTGAGTTGCTTTCTTCTTTTGGCTGTTGTGAATAATGCTCCCATGAACACGGATATACAAACATCCCTTTAAGACCCTGCATTCGATTCTTTTGAGTATATACCCAGAAGTGAAATTGCTGAATCATATAGTAATTCTGTTTTTTAATTTTATGAAGAATTGCCATACCATTTTCCATAGAGGCTGTGCCATTTTACATTCCTATCAACAGTGCAATTTCTCCATATCCTCACCAACACTTGTTATTTTTTGATTTGTTTTTATACTAGCTATTCTAATCAGTATGAGGTAGTATCTCCTTGTAGTTTTAATTTACATTTCCCTAATGATTAGTGATGTTGATCATCTTTTCATATGCTTATTGGTCATTTACATACCTTCTCTGGAGAACTGTCTAGTCAAGTCCTGTGCCCATTTTTTAAATTGTATTGTTTGTTTTCTTGTTAAGTTGTAGGAGTTCTTTGTACATTCTGGATATTAATCCCTCATCAAATATATGATTTGCAAATACGTTCTCCCATCCTGTGGGTTGTCTTTTCACTCTGCTGATTGTGTCCCTTGATGCACAGACATTTTAGTTTTGGTGAAGTCTAATTTAACTATTTTTTTCTTGTGTTGCTGGTTTTTTGTTTTTGTTTTTATTTTGTTTTTTGAAACAGGGCCTCACTCTGTCACCAAGGCTGTAATGCAATGGCACATTCATAGCTCACTGCAGCCTCCGTCTCCAGGGCTCAAGTGATCCTCCTGCCTTAGCCTCCCAAGTAGCTGGGTCTATCAGGATGTGCCACCATGCCCGGCTAATTGTTTTTATCTTTAGTAGAGAGGAGGCCTCACTATGTTGCCCAGGCTGGTCTCGAACTACTGAGCTCAAGTGATCCTCCCACCTTGGCCTCCCAAAGTGCTGAGATTACAGGCATGAGCCATCATGCCTGGCCAGTTGCTGGTATTTTTAATGTCATATCCAAGAAACTAGTGTCATGAAGCTTTTTTCCTATATTTTCCTCTGAAAATTTTATAATTTTAATTCTTATGATTAGGGGTTTCATCCATTTCAAGTTAATTTTTGTATTTGGTGTTAGGTAAGGATCCAGCTTCAATCTTTTGCATATGGTGATCCAACTTTCCCAATACCACTTGTTAAAAAGCATAAACATCTTTTAAATGCCAGGGATTGGAGTAAAAGGAATGGATGGTAGGAAACTAAGTTCCTTTTGGAAATGAGAAATAAGATCAATGGAGTAAACCAACGTCAAAGTCTAAACACCAGGAGAAAAGTTGGGTTGGGGAGAGTGTAGATGGGAGGAGAGGGAGAAGAGGGAGATTCTCCCCCACCTTTAATGCTTCACACACAGGCAGAAGTGTCTGAACTTTGAGGATCTCTGCTTGTCTTGGAGAAGTAAGGCCTCTGGATCTTCCCAACTTGGAGCCAGAGCAGCCAGCCCTGAGGCGAGACATGACCAGACATGCCTTGGCTTGAAACGCTTCAGTTCTGACTACAAGCAAAGCCAAGGAGAGTCCTCCCTGGAGTTGAGAAGCAAACCAGAAATAGAGTAAATAGAGCAAAATTATGATAATTGAGGTTTAAAGGAGGGAACCAATTTGTGCCTTGGTATTGTATTTCCTTAAAAGCAAAAATACCAAAATTAGTATGTAAATGTGAGTAATTAATGGTCAGTTCCTCTCTATACTATTATTTTAATCATAAGTCATTAATCAGGCACCTGCACTGGGTGTGTTTTCTCTCTGTCTCTCTCAGTTAGTGGAATCTAAGTATTCCACTGGGGCCTCCCATCCAGACAGGCAGACCTGAGTACCTGGTAGCAACTCTCCAGACAGCAAAACTGGTGCTTAGGAGGGATTAACCAGGCCAGTCCTCCTTTTAAGTTCAGCCGTGACTCAGCCATAGAATTATACTCATTCAACAGAGGCGTAAATGGTTGCTAAGACTTCATTGATAAAGGCTTTAAGACAAAGGAGTGAATTTCTAATAACGAAGATTCACACTCAAGGAGCAATCACGAGCTATTTTGAAGGATTCAAGGATCTACCCAACCCTGACCACCTGGCATAGGCTTTTGTCTGCTGCACCTATACGAATGTCCACCCTGGTTTATTGTGGTTTTCAATAATCAATATTGAACTAGCATTTGTCTAGCACCAACTTTACACACAGCACAAAACTGAGTATTGGGGGAGATTTTATAAAAAGGGAAAAAAGACTTCTCCTGCAGGAAGTTGCAGTCTAGCTGGGGATTCACCAGATATACACAAAACAACAGGCAAATCAGAAGTATAATTAAAATGATATAGTTCAAACTACTCATAAATGCTGAAGAACAGACTCATGTCAGTACCCTAAACTATGCAGAGTGCAATTCATTATCATCTCCTCCAAGAACCCTTCCTATCTAGGGTAAATTCAATCACTGGCAAAATTAATCTCTGCCCAGTCACTCTCTCTTCTATCACATTATTCTTTTTCCATTTTCCTATAGCACTTACCACTCTCTGAACTTCCCTCATTTGTTTATATATTTATTACTTATGTCAGCATTATTCAGACTATTTGGAAGACATAATACCCTAGTAGGTTGTAAAATAAACTTAAGGGGTCACAACTACATTTAATTTTTTTTACTTATTTTTTAACAAAATGAAATAGAGTACAATAAACAATTAGAATAAAATAGAAAAAGTGAGAACACATCACCGGACTTTTATTAGGAATTGTGAACACTATAAGAAATACTGCATCCAATTGCTATGAGCAAGATTAAGAAAGCTAATAAAAGACTATGATGGGCCAAGCACAATGGCTCACGCCTGTAATCCCAAAACTTACAGAGGCCGAGGCAGGTGGATCACTTGAGGCCAGGAGTTCGAGACCAACCTGGCCAACATGGTGAAACCCCATCTCTACCAAAAAAATATATATATTAGCCAGACATGGTGGTACACACCTGTAATCCCAGCTACTTGGGAGGTTAAGGCAGGAGAATCGCTTGAACCTGGGAGGTGAAAATTGCAGTGAGCCAAGATCGCACCACTGCAGTCCAGCCTGGGTGATGGAATGAGACCCTGTCTCAAAAAAAATTAAAAAAAAAAAGACTACGATGAATATCAATTGGCTAGTACAAGTCATTCTACCTTCTAAAAACAAACATCTCATTTGATTTTCTGATATATGATATGAATATGGCCATCATCTTTATAAGATAATTAGCTGTTTATATTTTATGTCAACATTAGTCAGAATTCATTGTAAAGCATTTTTCTGACAGAACATTTTCAAGTGAGATATGTCTCAGGTTTGCATCAAATGTATATTTTGTTAAATTAGCATGAATTTCCCTTTAACAGGATTTCTCCTTATTAGAAAAGAATGATGAAGGAAAAATTAGAGAAATGCCCAAGTTCAACCTAGAACTGTAAATAATGACAATGTTGAGAAAATTATTGATTCTAATTACTTAGCTTCATCTTCATTTGTGATGTCTTTTAAAAAGGAAAAGAGAATGTACAGCTTTATAAGATGGATTTTTTAAAAAAAATTTTCAGTGCATAAAATCCAACAAAAGTGACAAACCCCAATATATTATTTGTAATGACACCTTCAAAACTAGAAGGACACTTGGAAACATAGCATGCTGGACTTATTAACAAGCCCTTCAAACATTTTTAAAAGAAAACAAAGGACAAAAAATTATTGGCACAATTTCTCTGTTGTTCTATTAACTATTTTTTGTTTGTTTATTTTGTTTTGTTTTTTTGAGGTGGAGACTCAATATGTGGCCCAGGCTGGAGTGCAATGGCACAATCTTGGCTCACTGCAACCTCCACCTCCCAGGTTCAAGTGATTCTCCTGCCTCAGCCTCCCAAGTAGCTGGGATTACAGGTGCCCACCACCATGCCCAGCTAATTTTTTTGTGTGTTTTTAGTAGAGAGGGGGTTTCACCATGTTGACAAGGCTGGTTTCGAACTCCTGACCTCAAGTGATTCGCCCGTCTCGGCCTCCCAAAGTGCGATGATTACAGGTATGAGCCACCGTGCCTGGCCTGTTCTATAAACTGTTAAAGAGACTTAGTTACACATGGTTGGACAAAAGAGAAAATGGCTCTCACACAGTTGCTGAAAAATTATTCTTCTAACAATCCAGAGCATTGGTCTCGCAAAGGTTTCTTGAGTAAGACCTCAGAAGCACAAACAATGGAAGCAAAAATGGACAACTGGGATCGCATCAGGCTAAAAAGCTTCTGCACATCAAAGGAAAAAATCGACAAAGTGAAGTGACAAGCCACAGAACGGGAGGAAATATTTGCAAACTACCCATCTGACAAAGGGTGACCACAATATATAAGGAGCTCAAACAACTCAATAGGAAAAAAAACCAAACAAATAATCCAATTTAAAAATGGGTAAAAGATCTGAATAGACATTTCTCAAAAGAAGACATACAAATGGCAAAGAGATACAGGAAAAATGCTCAATATCAAATCATCGGAGAAATGCAAATGAAAACTACAATGAAATATTATCTCACCCCAATTAAAATGGCATTTAACCAAAAGACGGGCAACACGAAAGCTAGTAAGGATGTGGAGAAAGGGAAACACTTGTACACTGTTGGTGGAAATGTAAATTGGTAAAACCACTACAGAGAACACTATGGAGGTTCCGCAAAAAATGAAAAATGAAACTACCATATGATCCCACAGTCCTACTGCTGGGTATATATCCAAAAGAAAGGAAATCAGTGTATCAAAGAGATATCTGCACTCCCATGTTTAATGAAGTGCTATTCACAATAGCCAAGACATGGAATCAATCTAAGAGTCCATCAACGAATGAATGGATACAAAAATGTGGCACATACAGACAATGGAATACTATTCAACCATTAAAAAGAATGAAATCCTGCCATTTGTACCAACACAGATAGAACTGAGGGGCATTATGTTAAGTGCAGTATGCCGGGGCAGAAAGACAGATATCTCATGTTCTCACTCACAAATGTGAGCAAAAAAAAAAAAAAATTGAACTCAGGGAGATTAGTGGGTACAATTATGGTTACTGGAGACTGGGAAGGGTAGCAAGGATGGGGTGATAAAGTGGAAATGGTTAATGGGTACAAAAATACAGTTAGATAAAATGAATAAGGTCTAGTATATGGTAGCACAATAGGGTGACTATAGTTAACAATAATTTATTGTCTACTTTAAAATAACTAAAATAGTAGAATTGGAATGTCCCTTACATAAAGAAATGATAAGTGCTTGAGATGATGGATACTCCAATTGCCCTAATGTGATTATTACACATTGCATACCTGTATCAAAGTATCACATGTACCCCATAAATATATACAACTATTATGTACCTATACTAATTCAAAATGAAACAACTTTTAAAAAAATCAATCTTTCAAAATAAAAAAATAAAAATTATTCTCTAATACAAATAGCTATGTTGAATATGATTTTAATACCAAATCAGCTAATAAATTGCAATGTACAATTCTTTGGGACAGTAGTATTTATAGTCAAATCTGTACTACTGCAGAACCTTCTAGAGCCATGCTTCTCATGTGGTTAAAATCCAGTATAGAGCTTAAAATCCATCCCCAAAAGAGCACAGATACTGCAAGTTGTTAAACTCCTCTCGTGTATGCAAAACAACAAGATGCGTGTGAGTGTGTGGGGGTGTTTGTGTTGTTTAAATTTAGCCTCACACACAATGGATTGTATATATTTACAAAAGTGGAAAAAAGCTTTGTTGGTCAATATCTACTAAAATGGAAAAATAGAGCCAGGCATGATGGCAGCACCTTTAGTCCCAGCTACTTGGCTAGCTGAGGAGGGAGGATCACTTGAGTCCAGGAGTTCAAGGATATAGCATGCTATGATCATGTCTGAGAATAGCACTGCACTCCAGCTTGGAAAACATAGGGAGTCTCCATCTCTAAAAGACAATAATAAATTTAATTATTTTAATGTATATTTAAAAATAAAATAAAATGTAATAATGGAATTATGAGTGACAGGGCCACCTGATATGGCTAGAAAGCAGCAAAGCCATTAAAATATTTGTAAAAACTATTAATGACAGTTGTGTCTAGAAATCAGAATCAATAGAAATGTGCCATCTCTTGAAATAATTCTGCTAAATCTCATAGAAGTACTGGAAAACATCATGAAGGTTGTTAAATGTATTAAAGAGAGCTCATCAATAGCCAAAATATTGATGTGTTTTGGTGAGATTTGAATGAACCACACTCTCACGCTGAAGCTCACTGAAATTCATTGGTTATCCTATGGATAACCACGTAAGGGAAAGTATTAAGCAGGATGAATAAACTCAGAAATGACAGTCACATTTTTCTAGTTGGAAAGCAATCTCATTTGGCAAGCAATCTCATTTGCAAAGACAATATTTGACATTTTTAATTAGTATATTTAACAGAGGTTATTGATTTTTTTTAAATGAACTTAAATGTATAACTTCAGGGAGAAAACAACAATATAATTCAGCAAGTCCAACACATCCAGGATTCCAAAGACATTTTGTTACGGCAAGTAAGACTTAAAAGCAATCACCCTAGCACCTATTTGTTCCTCGTATTGTTACAACATATTGAAAATGGTATTATTAGTAAAGTCAGTATGATGGAAATAAAATTAGGGAGATCGCTATATTTCACTCCTAGTTTCAAACTTGGAGTGATTTTCCAGATGCAATCATGATTTTCCAGATGATAAATTATAAACACAAGATAAAAGTTTTCAAATGAAAGACTCATTTTCTTTTCAGAACCCTGAATCAATAATTGACCTAAACTTGGTGCCCAAAAGAGGTGAATGAATTATTGCAGCTTAGTTCTACGTTTGTACGAAAGAGTAATCACAAGACGTTAAATGAATCGTAATTGTAGGGTGAGATTAAAGAAGAATCTCCATTCCCAGGCAAAAAGAATGCATCTTTATTATCACCATTCACAATTACCTATTTGTATGAACAAGGATTTCCAACTTTTAAAACCAATTAAAACGAAGGAGAGAAAGAAACAAGTGCATGAATGTATGCACAGTGAGAATTATCCTTGTATGTTCTGGACTGGAATAAACTTAGAAGCAGACAAGTACTCCTAGTGCATTAAATACAGTCTTGTCTGACTCCTGTTTTTGCATTGCTTGTTTGGGAAATTTTTCTTATGCTGCATTCAAGTTTTTTTTGTTGTTGTTTTTTGTTTTGTTTTGAGATGAGGTCTCACTCTGTCTCCCAGGCTGGAGTGCAGTAGCACCATCATACCTCACTGCAGCCTTAACCTCCCAGGTTCAAGCACTCCTCCTACCTCAGCTACCTGAGTAGCTGGGACCACAGGCACATGCCACCAAGCCTGGCTAACTTTGTTTAATTTTTTTAGAGACAGGGTCTCATTATGTTGCCCAGGCTGGTGTCAAACTCCTTGGCTCAAGCAAACCACCTGACTTAGCCTCCCACAGTACTGGGATTACAGATGTGAGTCGCCACACCCGGCTGCATTCAAGTATTAATAAGGCAATATTAACTTTATGTTTTTAGTTTTTATATTTAATAAGAATAAGTGTTCTACAAAACTTTGATCCTATTGTGTGGGGGCGGAAGGGAGAAGGAATATACTACATTGCTGTGCAAGACACATTTCTTACTAGGAAGTGTGACTTAAAAGAAAGCTGAAAACCTCCAGTCAGTGTCTGCCCTCCCCAGAAACCAGCCCCTATAGAGTGTAAATTTCAGAAGGGGAAGAATTTGATCTGTCTTGTTCATCACCAGATCTCCGGTAGCACCTAGAACTGTGCCTAGTACATCTTCAATAAATATTAATATTTGCTGGATAAAGAAGGAACTCACCAAATCAAAGGAGAAAATTCAAGTTTATAGTTATGTTTTGTTTGCATTCTTGAGATATCTTTCTCCTTTTTATAGCTGTGGGTTTTAGAAAAGATAAAGGGAAGTTACCATGGTCATTTCCTATGAGGATCTGCAGGTTGCTAAGAAGAAGGAAAGACTCCTAATCCCTTCTGGTTGGAAGAATATTCTGGATGATCTTGAGTTTTAGGCAGTAGAAAGCCCTAGATGGAGAATGGCTAAGAGCAGCAGGAGGGATGGGTGCAGGTCAAGCTGCAGGCCTATGCAGCAAGACCATCACTTTACCAACTTAGTAGAAAGCAGCCTTGCCTTTGAAAGGTTGCTGGACTCTTTCTGAGCTGAGAGAGATGGTCTAGTTTTCATCCCTAATTTTATAGAGGTAGGGCTAGAACAAAGAAACTAACAGACATGAGAAATGGTCTCTGGATGTAA
This sequence comes from Pongo pygmaeus, assembly GCF_028885625.2. Lineage (NCBI taxonomy): Eukaryota > Metazoa > Chordata > Mammalia > Primates > Hominidae > Pongo > Pongo pygmaeus. The sequence continues at coordinate 39,120,266 of NC_072373.2, forward strand.
AGGGCAGAGAAATAGTTAAATTTAGGTTAGCCTTAACTTCCTTTTTATAAAATGGGGATAATATTTGTACCATATCATAGGGATGGTATAAGGATTAACTGAAATAATAAACATGAAATGCTAAGCATCATGCCTGGCCCATAATACATACTCAATCATAATTAGTTACTATTACTATTACCAATAGAATATGTAATGCTTGGTTTTTTATTTTTTATTTGATTTGATTTGATTTTTTTTTTTTTTTTGAGACTAAGTCTTGCTCTGTCGCCCAGGCTGGAGTGCACTGGTGCAATCTCAGCTCACTGCAACCTCCACCTCCCAGGTTCAAGTGATTCTCATGCCTCAGCCTCCCAAGTAGCCAGGATTACAGGTACCTCCCATCATGCCCAGCTAATTTTTGTATTTTTAGTAGAAATAGGGTTTCACCATGCTGGCCAGGCTGGTCTCCAACTCCTGACTTCAAATGATCCACTTACCTCAGCCTCCCAAAGTGCTGGGATTACAGGTATATTTGGGAATATTAACTGAGGTTTTTTTCCCTTGTGCTTCTTCATAGCCATTACTCTTTTCTTTATCATTCTGTCATATTCCACACACATTGTTCTCAGACGGAAAGTAGATAAAGCTGAGAAGAAAAAATCTGTTGAATGTCTGAATGGATTTATTTTAAACCCATAGTAGAGACAACAGCTTGAGAGGCAGGACTTTCTTTGATTCTGAAAGCTGTGCATTTTGAGAAAGAACAAAACAAGTGTGTAGCTGCTTCCTAAGTTTTGGTATGGAGCCCAGAGCCCACCCTGTGAACAAAGTAAACCCACTATCAAGGCAATATTTTTTAAACTGTGGGCTGAGACCTCTTGCATCATAAAATTGGTTTATTGGGATAAAACCAGCATTAAAAGAAACAGAATACAATGGACTAGGAAATCCCAGAGTTTGTTCCAAGGTAATGGTAATGTTTCATGAAGTTGTTGTTTCATGTGTGATGTGTACGTGTGCTCAGCCGTGATGTAAAATGCATTTTCTATTATGGTCATAGTCAAAGAAATTCATACGTCACCAGAGACTCTCCATAGCAGAGGACACATGTGTCTCTCCTCTCAGAATGTACCAGGGAGAATCATAGTTCCTGGGAGAATTTCCACATCCAGAATGGCATCTGAAGAACAGAGCAGCCATGATCTAGGGTGGCCACACAGAAACCCCTTGCATCTTGGCGAGGCTGGGGAAAAATCTGAAAAGTTTCTATGGCCACCAAAAGGGACACAGAAGAGGCCCTGGACAAGCCAAAAGGATCCAAAGGAGCTGCAGTCTGGACCATAAGGATGTAAGCAAAGGGAGGTGACAGTGGAAACTTGGCCATCAGAAACTAGTGCTGGCTCAGGACAATGAGACCAAGTTGCAAGAGTCACTGATCAGTGGAAACTGCTGTAGACAGAATGTCATTATGAAAATGTCGGGGAATAAGGGGAGGGAACTTCTGATTCGCTGCTCAAATACTATGTTTTAATTCTGTTTTAAAACAGAATGGGGCTGGGTGTGGTGGCTCACACCTGTAACCCCAGCACTTTGGGAGGCTGAGGTGAGTGGATTGCTTGAGTCCAGGACTTCAAGACCAGCCTGGGCAACATGCCGAAACCCTGTCTCTACTAAAAATACAAAAAATTAGCCAGGTTTTGTGGTGTGGGCCTGTGGTCTCAGCTACTCGGGAGGTTTAGGAGGGATAATTGTTTGAGCCCAGGAGGCAGAGGTTGCAGTGAGCTGAGATCAAGCCACTATACTCTAGCATGGGTGACAGAGCAAGAGCCAGTCTAAAAAAAAAAAAAATCAGAATGGGTCTGATGGTACATTTCAAAAACAAGTTGGAAGAAAATAAAAATTTAAAATAAAAATAAAAACAGAATGGGCGCTGGGTGTGGTGGCTCACACCTGTAGTCCCAGCACTTAGGAGGCTGAGGTGGGAGGATTACTTGAGCCGAGGAGTTTGAGAGCAGTCTGGGCAACAAAGTGAGACTCCTGTCTCTACAAAAAAAATTTAAAAATTATCCAAGTGTGGTGGCATACATCTGTAATCCCAACTACTCGGGAGGCTGAGGCAGGAGGATCCCTTGTGCCCAGGAGGCTACAGTGAGCTATGATCGTGCCACTGCACTCCCGCCTGGGTGACAGAGCAAGATTCCATTTCTGTAAAACAAAAGATAAAAAACAGAAAGCGCTGGATTTATCTTGAATTAGGAAGACCACAGACATTGGAGGTAGAGTTAATGATTTGATGTCGGTTCTAGGAAAATTAAGTTACATCCTCTAACACCAGGAGCTGTGACTGTATAAAATATCAAAACTGACATGTTATTATTAATGAAGCCTTTGGATTTGGCAACTAGAAAGTCATGAGCAACCTCCAAAATGGCAGTTTCCATCATGGTTAGGACAGAAGCCAGATGGGAATGGGGTCAGAACAGAGTGGTCAGAATAAACTGCTCTTTGGAGACACCGGCGAGGAGTGTGGGTGTGGGTGAGTATGGATCGCAGGCTTGAGGGAAAGTTCCGTTTATTTTAAATGGAGAAACCTAATAATTTATAGGCAGACGTTGTAGGCAGATGAGAAAGGCTTACACAGCACTGTCTGTGGGTAAAGGAAGGAGCCAGTGGACATCAGATACATTACTACTCGGATGAAAACTGGTCAAATCCTCAAAGGCAAGGTGCTCGCGGGATGGTAGCACTCACGGTGGTACTGCAGGGTGGTGTATGGAATGAGAAGAAAGGTGTGTGTCTGATCGTGCTGGTCTTTGACTTCCATCTCTTTCTTGAGCTCAGCACCCCGGGACCTGTGAAGGTTGAAGACCCCGTGGAAAGGTTCCAGAGTCCTTAGGAGCTCCTAGGAGCCTCGTTCAATGTTATGGCTCTTCATTTAAACCCCATTGCCCAGTGGCTGTTGAGTTCTGCCTGCCCCTGTTCTCTGATCACTGCTTGGCTGACCCTTTTCTGTGTCCTCCGCAATCACAACAGTTTCTCGTTCCCAAGGGACAATTCTGTAAAGGAACTCGAATGGAGGGTTCAAAACTGAGGCAAGGCATGTTCATGAAACGAGTCTCTCAAAGCCTGACGTTTCCCATGGAACAAGGGCTGTCTGTCCCACCCTGGCACTCATTCCTATCCCCTCGCCCCCGCCCTCCGTGTCAAAGGCTTCTCGGAGAAGGAGACCATGACATCACTTCCTTCGGGTGCTGCAGGGTCGTCTGGCCTCACGCCCACAGCCTTTGGCCGCTGACCCCCGAGGAAGTGAGGCAGCGGCCGGAGCCGGGCACGCCCTGAGCTCGCTCTCCTTTTTTCCCTCCGGCTCACCTCTGGGTGCGGTCCCAGATGCCTTGAGAAGTGGGCTGTCTTCAAAGTATCTCAGTGCCTCCCAGTGCCCTCTGTTATTTCCTTTAGAAGCCATGGGGAACTGCAGGGGTGAAGAGACACCACTAGGTGGCTGCACAAGACCTTGTTTGTTTCCATAGGTGCCAGGCTGGTGGCAAAGAGAGATGAGACCCCCCCCCCCGCCACTGGGGGGGTGTGTGTGTGTGTGTGTGTTCGCGCGCGCGCACGTGCCGGGGGGGTGGGGGGAGGTGCCCAGTGGGGAGAATGGGGAGGCAGAGACAGAAGTTTAAGAAAACCCAATGTTAAAAATGCCTAAATTTACAAAGCAGGTAAGTTGAAGGGCTATCCTTAATGCCCACAGTGGAAGGAGTGCAGAGCTCCTCCTTATAGGAGAATTCTCTTGATATTTTTAGTCCTTTTTAGTTCATCAATTATTTAGCAGAGAAACTGAAGTGTCAGCCTACTAACGTTTCTGGCTACTGAAAATGAATCAGAAATGAGGACGTTGCATGAGATCTGAACTCTTCTAAGAATCTGATTTGCATTCATTTTCATTCATGATCAGAAATTTGACAAGTTCCTACTACCTGCCACACCCTGGGCTAGGTGCTGAGGAGAGAGCTGTGAACAACACTTTGTACCCTCATGGAACCTAAGTAGAAAAATGCATATACACTGTACATAGAAAAAAAAAGTGTACAGTTTCTCCAGCTCTGTCATCCTACCCTTCCTTTGCACAGCCCTCACACGAAGCATGGGATAGTAAGACTCAGTTCATCCACCAAAATTAGATGCCACACAGATTTTCTGCAGTAGAGTTGCAGTGTAATTTCCGGCATGTGGTCATTTTACCATCAAAAGTTCCATAAGAAGTGATGCCATGGAATTTCCAAGTCTCTCTTCTTTATCTGTTTATTACCTACTTAGGTCATCTGCCAGTGCCAGGACAATCATCTGAGAGGGGGGCCGCTCCTGCGGCAGAAAAAGCGGTGGGCAGGCTGAAGACCACAGGCTGAAATACGCAATTGGAAAATAAGAAAGAAAAGTGATCACAAGTCCTGGACACCAAGAAGATTGTGGAAAGACTCATAATATAAAGGTGTGGCATTTCTAAGCACTGACAAATTTATTTCTCCAGCCAAGTCAAACATGACACAATGGAAGCCAGCTCCCAGATGCCCCACATGAGAAAGCATAGATTATAGATTCAGTGTGGAAATCACGTTTGGGTTTGGGAGATGGCTGGCTTGATCTGCAAGAGGGTGGGGTATGACTTGCACCCATGTGTGCACATAAGCACATGTGAGAACTAGGAAAATGGGTGTTCATATGGAATCATGGAACAGCAGAGCTGGAACATACTTTCAAACTAATTTAATCCATCCTCTCATTTTATAAATGCAAATACCAGGCCTGCAAAGGAGAAGGTCTTGCCCAGTATCCCAGAGTCACCATTGACAGAACTAAGACTATATAACTCAGTATCTTGATCCGCAGTTCACAATTCCAGTCATTTTATCTCTTCTTAAAGGATTATAGACATGTTTATTGCCTTTTTCACTTGGATTTACTTGACTTACCTTTACATGTTATGGTGGTTGAATGGTGCCACCATCCCTCTCCCAAAAAAGATACAGAATCTGTGAATATGCCCTTACTTTTATATTTATTTTTAAACGTTATTTAATTATTTATTTTTTTGAGACAGGGTCTCACTCTATTACCCAGGCTGGAGTGCAGTGGCACAATCATGGCTCACTGCAGCCTCAACCTCCTAGGCTCAGGTGATTCTCCCACCACAGCCTCCTGGGTAGCTGGGACTACAGGTGAATGCCACCACACCTGGCTAATTTTTTGTATTTTTTGTAGAGATGGGGTTTCACCATGTTGCCCAGGCTGGTCTCGAATCCCCTTATTTTTAAAAAGGATCTCTGCAGATGTAATTAATTAAGGATCTTGAGATGGGATTATGTTTTATTAGGATCAGCCTATATCCAATGGCAAGTGTCTTGAAAAGAGAAGAAGAGGAGTGAAGAAGAGAGGAAAGGAAAGGAGAGGAAGGGAGGGGAGAAGAGAAGGGAGGGAAAGGGAGGGGAGAAGAGGGGAGGAAGAAGACACATGGAGAAGAAGACAATGTGAAGACAGAGATTGGGGTGATATATCTACAAACCAAGGAACCCCAAGGATTGCCTGCAGCCACCAGAAGCCAGGAAAGAGGCATGGAACAGCTTTTCCCTCAGTGCCTCCAGAAAGAACAAACTCTGCTAGCACCTTGATTTTGGACGCGTGACTCCAGAACTGTGAGAGAATAAATTTCTGTTGTTTCAAGCTACCAAGTTTTTGGTACTTTGTTACTGCAGCTGTAGGAAACCAACACATTTATATGTCTCAGTTCCTTCAACAGCCTTTGTTCTATTCTTTTGTTACCTTGAAGAGGGAAGCATTCTTTGAGCACAGTAGCACATCATGGTTATGAGATGCTGTTGCTATTGGCAGGCGAAAGATTGCTTAGAGATGGTCCTCTTGGAAAAATCTAAAAGTGTTGTACTCTAAGTGCCACTAACTAAAACCAGCCTTGAGAAGTTCTCTAGACGAGCCTTCCAAATGCCCTAAAGCTGTCTTCGTATGACCAAAAGGAGAGCCAATGGGAAAAGAACATAACAGTTTTTCACCATCCTAGATGTTGAGTATGGTCATGACTGGCTTTTATTAGAATCGTGTTCTCTCTGGTAATATGAAAGGCTGTTATCAGTATGATTATTTATTTATCATCTAGGGGTTTTTTTTGTTTTTTGTTTGTTTGTTTGTTTTTTGAGACAAGGTCTCATTCTCTTGCCCAGGCTGGATTACAGTGGCGCAGTCTCGGCTCGCAGAAGCCTTGACCTCTTGGGCTCAAGTAATTCACCCACCTTAGCCCCCTGAGTAGCTGAGACTACAGGTGCATGCCACCATAACTGGTTAATTTTATCATTTTTGTAGAGACAGCATTTCTCCCCAGGTTGCCCAGGCTAGTCTCAAACTCCTGGGTTCAAGCAATCCACCCACCTTGGCCTCCCAAAGTGCTGGGATTACAGGCATGAGCCACCATGCCCAGCCCACCTAGGTCTTTAAATGACTTTGGATGATGCAGGGGAGTGGGGAGTCACACCTTAAATGAATTTAAAATAGAATTGGAATTATAAGTAATATTATAAGGCAAATCTGTTGCAGAATGCAATGTCTTCAAGCATATTTTTCCTTTTCATGTAGTTGTTGGCAAATATCCGGAGTAGGAAAGAGGATCATCCTTTTGGGAGACTTTCTTTTGTGTTTCTCAATGTTGCAGAAATAAACACACAACTTTAATTTGTTCCCCAAAGGAAGAAATAATAAAAACAACCTACTCAAAACTAGTCAGAGTTGCTGGAAAAATCAGGAAATAGTTTTTGTGGTTTGTTTGTTTGTTTGTTTGTTTGTTTGTTTTTCTTTGTAATTTTCCAGGAAATCTAGTAAAGACAGTAGCCGCCCTTTGGATAACACATTCATTCCAAGGGCCAAAGATATTGGTGCATATGCTGAAGCTGTCTCATGTCCTGAGCAAATCTCTCCATCTAAGCTCATGGCGCCCCAGGGCTGGGCTCAGTGCCACGGCATAAAGAAGTCAATGGTGTCAGTCTAAGGAAAACAAGGCAGCTGATATCAAACTTCTTTAGAATAATGTCATCTGATGAATTAATTCCACTTTAAGCCCAAATTGAGATTTAAACATGTCAGAGAATGGACCTAAACTGGTGGGTGGACAAGAATAGTCAGTTTGTAGGTTTGGTATATGGAATAGAAACAGAAGGGAGGAGGTTCGGTGGCCAGCTGGTTGGAGGTAAAAATGAAAGGCCAAAGTGGGATTTGTTCCATACCTGGCACCTCAGTTTGGTGTCTGAGCCTGGTAGAAAAGGGGCTGTGAGCTAAAGCTATACTACTGGTCTTTGTGAGGGATTCAGTGAGGCCTGAGGCAAGAGTATCATTCTTACTTTCCTGAGGGACCCGCATGACACAGGTTGCCGGACAGATGGGCCAGGACATAGTGCTGTTCTGGCCCTCATGGATTAGAAACTTTGGCCTCCGGATTTAGTTGGCTTGGATGTTGAAATTCTGATTGTGGTGGCCAGAAGCTGGGGCAATGGAGAGTCATGTCAAGAGGTTTTGTGGACAGTGAACTTGGATGGGGCTGAGGCCAGAGAAGAGGGATGAGCCTAGAGGAATCTGTGTGTTGATTATAATAACATGGTCACCATTCATAAGGACATGTGAGACATCCTCTATGAAGTCTGGATGGAACTTTGTTGAAACAAATAGAAGGTCCTAGTTGAGCATGTGGTAAGAAGAGTCAATAAAACTTGGGTTATTACTGATTTTTTTTAATTTTGTATTTTTTGTAGAGATGAGGTTTTGCCATGTTACCCAGGCTGGTCTCAAACTCCTAGACTCAAGAGATTCACCCACCTCAGCCTCCCAAAGTGCTGAGATTACAGGTGTTCACCATGGTGCCTAGCATGGGTTACTACTATTAAGATTACCCCCTTCGGTACCCAAGAAACACTAAGATTGAAATTATACTTCATCTAATAGGCTATGTTTTCAAACTGTGCTCCATAGTAGTCTAGGTATTCTGAGGAGACCCTTGAGACTGGAGGAGAGGCTCACAGCAGGGTCTGGGCCTTCTACCACCAACTCAGTGTCAGCCACTATTTCACTTAATTTATCTACAGTAAGAAGAGTTTTGTAACTAACAAAAAGGTCTTCATAGCTTAATGCAGAGTTCTCAAACACCTCTGCTTTAGGGCTCCCTTGACTAAGCCTGGCAACATGTACCGAGTAGATTTTCAATGAATTACATATTTATTTGTATATACAATCTAGCCAAAAGATGATTTGAAGCAGTAATAAGTTTTTACTAATGGATGAGACCAGAGTAAGTGATTTATTTCTAAAACCCGTTGAAAATAACAAAACGATTAAAAGATTAAATGTTTGGGAATACTGTTTTATTCCTTTTGGACACACCAGAAATGAACAAACACAAATCTTAATGTGGGACATTTATAGTGATTCTATCTATTGGAAATAAGCAAAATAGCAGTAAACGATCATATGTACCTCTGTTTTAAGTATATTTCTAAGTTACTATTTGTGAGCTTGTTCAGTAGCTGTTATCTAATTTTCCATAGCAAGAAAAAAATGGCCAGCTCATAAGTTGTGTTTCTGTATGCATTTAGATTAACAGATTATTATTGGTTTTTTAAAAAGGGAGGTTTTGGCCAGGCACCGTGGCTCATGCCTGTAATCCCAGCACTATGGGAGACTGAGGCGGATGGATCACATGAGGCCAGGAGTTTGCCTGGCCAACATGGTGAAATCCCGCTACTGAAAGTACAAAAATTAGCTGGGCGTGGTGGCGCACGTCTATAATCCCAGCTACTCTGGAGGCTGAGGCAAGAGAATCGCTTGAACCTGGGAGGCGGAAGTTTCCGTGAGCCAAAATTATGCCACTGCACTCCAGCCTGGGCAACAGAGCAGACTCCGTCTCAAAAAAAAAGAAAAAGAAAAAGAAAAAGAAAAAAATAATAAGGGAGGTTTTTAAAAATTAAGGTTCCATTAATAAATAAAAATTGTCTGAATGCAGCTAACAGTTTTCAATGCCACCAGCCTTCATAACATACAGATCAATAAGGATTTTCTTCTAGGCAGAAGTCTCAATGAAAATAGCGTGCGTGTGTGTGTGTGTGTCTGTGTGTGTGTCTGTCTTCCTGTATGTTTTTATTTTATGATAAAAAGGTTTAAAACTAAAATATCATGTCAAACTTTTTTTTAAGTGTGCAGTTTTCAACAAAAGAGCCAAAGAAATTTTGGAAAGATTTATTTATTCATCTTGGTCTTTACAAGTTGTAATTTTTCCTAGAGAGTGGCCTAGCAGCCAGGGTCGCCTGTGTGCAGGCTTCACCTATTATGTCAGTGCCCAGCAGGCAGGCACGTGAGGCTGAGACCAGCTCACATCCTCTCTGCTGAGCAGCCCGCCCAGGCGCTGGGCTGCATCTGTCTCTAATGTGCCCACAGGCACAAGTCACCTGTAAAAGCAGGAGACTCAAGTCTGTGAACTGGAAGATAAATGGATGCTTTCAGAATATTTCTAGACTTCTGACCTGCATCTTTTAACCAATGTTTTTTTGATTTCTTATCAAAATCAAAGCTGTGGGCCGGGTGCGGTGGCTCACACCTATAATCCCAGCACTTTGGGAGGCTGAGGTGGGTGGATCACTTGAGGTCAGGAGTTTGAGACCGGTCTGGCCAACATGGTGAAACCTCATCTCTACTAAAAATACAAAAATTAGTCAGGCGTGGTGGCGCATGCCTGTAGTCCCAGCTACTTGAGAGGCCGAGGTAGGCAGAGGTTGCAGTGAACTGAGATTGTGCCACTGCGTTCCAGCCTGGGCAACAGAGCAAGACTCTGTCTCAAAAAAAGAAAAATCAAACCTGTAGCATTTTAAACCAGATTGCAATAAAATAAGCGAGAAAAGTGTCAAACCTAGTAAGCATAATGCTGAAATCTCACATAATTCTTAAATCTCAGAGATGTTCAATTTATTATATATTTAACCACTTTTTATCAAAATGTATCACAGAATGCCACCGTGCCACCATGATTCAGTGTGAAAGCCACATCTGCCCATCCACTGCAATGGTCCAGCCTGCAGTCTCTTTTCCGTACCAGTAAGCAAAAGTAGCAAAACTGCCACTGGCTCAACTTTTCCCAAGTAATAAAGTCACTTTGCTTAGTCTTCAGAATGTTTAGCTCCTCTTGCTAATCTATCAGCTTCTTCATTGCCAATAAGCCCTGGATGACCAGGAACAAGTATCCACTGAGTGTCCATGCCTTGACTGAGCTTCTCCAGTGCCACAAAGTCCTCTTTGTTCGTCACCTCTTTCCCTGTACTTGTCTTCCACCTGTTCTTCTTCCTACCTTGAACCCAGTTAGTTATACCATTTATAGCAAACATACTATCTGTGTACAGAACCAATTTATTGATGTTTTCAGCCTTTGCTTGTTCAATGGTGTTGCAGGCTGCATGATTTTCTGCTCTTTGGTTTGTCTGTCACACAGGAAGTCTAATGCCTACATTTAAAGAATGGCCTGGCCCCCAGTAAACATCAGTTCCCACTAGTGCTCTCCTCCACCCGTTACTGGAGCAGCAGCCATCAGTGTAGACAACGACAAAGCCTCCGATGTAAGAAAATGTCTCTGCTCACTCAAGGCGCCGGCTCTGTGATTTGCTTCACAGGCTTTGCACAAGACTCTGAGCTTTCATCTCCATCTCCATTCAGTGGCTCACAGAGTCCCTTGCTGGCTTTCATTTGTGATTCTTGTATATGTTTATTTTTCTGCCCTTCTGAACCTTCTGGGCTTGCAGATTTCCTGACAAAGGCCCAGGCCTCATTTTCTGTGGCAAACTTCTTAAATCTGGCAGCAGGAAATAGGTCCACCTATGCTCTACATTCATTCCAGGTCAGACAGACCCTGGTCCTGCAGGCCCTCCCCACAGCATAGACCATCCTGAGGCTGCAGCAGTCCCTGTGGCAGCGCACAGCTATCAAGGTGACTCTGTGGGCCAGGGACAGAGGCTGGCACGTGGCTCACTCTCGCCTCACACCAGTGTGACCCCAACAGTGCCCACTGAAAATAGCTTCAGTAAAAGTACACTCTAAGGCCAGACACGGTGGCTCATGCCTGTAATTCCAGCACTTTAGCAGGTGGAGGCGGGTGGGTCGCCTGAGTCCAGGAGTTCGAGACCAGCCTGGGGAACATAGCGAAACCCCTTCTCTACTAAAAAGATTACAAAAAATCAGCTGAGCATGGTGGCCTGCACCTGTGGAGGCTGAGGTGGGAGAATCACCTGAGCCCGGGAGGTCGAGGCTGCAGTGAGCCCAGATTGTGCCACTGCACTCCAGACTGGGTGACAGGCGTGAGAACCTATCTTAAAAAAAAAAAAAAAAAAGTACACTCTGAGGCATAACTAAAGACTTGGCTAATTATTTTTCCCTATGGTCAGGTGGTGGACCATTTGCAAGAACTAACCCATTTGTGTAGCTGTGTCTGATAAGACCGGCCTGCTCCAGGGCAGAACATTCTTTTGAGGACCAAAGCTAGCCAGATCAATGCATTTGAAAAAGGCCTTGTCATAAATCTATCAAATCTCCTATTCCTTGAGCTAGGCTGTGGAGAAAAAACAAAACATGTGATCTTCTAGAATGTTCTTGAAAACTTTACTTTGAAAGGTAGATAACATTCTCTGAAAGCCTCTGCACTTGATAAGATTATTTTGTTCAGCACAGATCATAGCTATAAGGAGCTCTTCCAAAAGAGGGGTTAGCATTACCTAGAATTCCAGATTGAAGCCAGTTGCACTACAGTCTGGGGGGAAGGGATATCATGAATCAGAACATACGGACACGACACAGCCCTTCCCTGAGCAGCCATATACAAGTCCAAGGGATGTGGCATAACTGCTGCCTGTTTCCAAGCAGACAAAGTGGTCCAGAAGAGTCTGATCAGAAGGGGCCAAATGGGAATCCAGTTTCATGAGTTCTTGGCAGCAACGAAGCTCACCATTAGGGGTAGACTGAAATGCTAACAGGAACCAGTCAGCTCCATGTGAGGCGTGAGACCGGGATTAGGCCCAAGTCCTGGGAAACTGAGCTGGCAGCAACCAGCTAGGCGGCTGGAACACAGGCTAGGTCTACCTCGGATGCCAAAGACCAGGACAGAAGGGACCTAGCAGAGATCCTGGCTACTTGTGTACCTGGCAGCCAGCTTTGAGGCCATGTTCTTAGTGCTCTAGCTGCAGACAAAAAGCAGCAGTAGAGGGTCTTCATTTCCCATTCTCGATGGGAGAGAAATGCAATCTCTAGCCTGGGCTTCCAAAGCCCATTCTAAGCTCTAGCCAGAACAGGGAGGAACAGGGCTGGGGATCATTGCATGGCAAAAGGTGATAGTAGGCCTAGGAAATCTTGAGTTTTAGAGTGGCCAACTTGGGCAGGGATACTCACAGATTAGGTATACTTCTTGGTAGACCACCACCAAAGTCCCTGATTCCACATCGATATCTTGAAAATGTGCTTTTACTGAGAAACCAAGATCAACTTTTCTCTGGCTGAATGGATATAAGTTAATTCTACATTCAACATAGATTTCAAAAAACCACACACAACCTCAGAAGAATGTTTAAATCCTTTGGAGAAGCATGAGGAGGTAGCTTTCCCATTTTCCCGCATAAGTGGATCACATCTTTGCTTTTGTGCATTTTCTTCAGATGCTGGGAACCAGGCCCAAAAACTGTTGAAAAGGGGTTTTCTAATGTAAAACAAATTCAGGTTCACATTTAGAGAATACTACATGCAAGTGTGCAAGATCACGTCACTGCTTCGCTCTTACTTTGTATCAGTCCAAAAAGCAAATATCCAGAAGCCACTTCCAAGTCCTTACTCTACACGCAAGTTGTTGTCTGGAACCAGTTTCCACCATGCCACATAACCTCCTGGATGATTAGCAAAAATCGCTTTCCACTTACTACTTGCAGCTGTTTGGAATTCCACATTGCTGCTCTGCTGAGTAGCAGAGCCTAACTGGGCGAGCTGTACAGTAAACACATGAATCTCTGCCAGCGTTGGCATCTAACAGCACCATGATTTGCAAACATGTTGAATTGCTATTTTATTCAATAAACGAACTTACAATAGAAAATAGATTTGGAAGTTACATCAAACTTGTTTATCCTGTTACAGTGGGCTGGGTAAAGCTATTGTGCTTTGGTTATAAAGAAATCCCTGTCGGGAAGCAGCAGGCGGAATCTCTGCTATTCTTTCCTAGGCTAATATTAAGCACTCGGAGTATACCTAGGTCACACTGACTCACTCTACATGGAGGGACACCCCCTCCTTTTAAGATCTCTTTTCCCCTGCACTAACTCCATAGTTTGGGTCAACGAATACTAATCATGCTGTCTCTTAGTCTCAGTGTTATTCATCAAATGCTACTTTTCTCTATGTGTTCCGAGAAAAAATATATTAATATATAATATTTGGTGGAAATGTATGTGTATATATGTGCACATATGTACATGTGTAAATGTATATATGTATGCGTCTATGCGTGTATGTGTGTGTGTAAATTTCCTCATGTCAGGGCTGTGCCTTCATCAGCTGAGAGCTCTCCAAGGGCAGCAGGCTGGGTCTCCTCTGTCAGTATCAGATGGTCCTGAAATGATTCTCACCCCTACCCCTATCCCCATCAGTCAAGAGACACCCTCCATCCTAGGACTAGGCGTTCCTTGACCCTTGTGGGGAGCAGAAGGGGCAGTACCTTCTGCATGTGACTGAATGAAGGGAAGGCAGTAAGCTCACAGCAGAACAACACAGGATGAGGAAGAAAACTCTCAAAGATTTGCCCAGATAATAACAGCACTTACTTTGCCAGCTTCTTCCATCTGAGCAAATGGGTGTGGTCATTATAAGAAGGCGACTATTTCCCCCAAGTAAATAGGGTATGCTATTTGGTGAAAACGGAAATTGTAAGAGAAAGTGTCTCATTTCTGCAGTTTGAAAGCAGGTAATCTCTGTAGTCTGGGTGTCTATTTACACTGCTTTTCAGCAATAAAGGGTAACATTACCTTAATAACCTGCTCATCTGAGGCAGGGAGGATACTTAAGGCATCAGAGAGAGAGGCATTTACTCTGATGAGCCACTTTCCCCAAACAGCACAAAATCGACACCATTCGCCCAGGAGATTTTTTTTTTTTCTGGATTTCTAAAAATATTTCCTGGTTATGGCATGTGATCTAAGACACAGGCACCCTCGGCTTACACTTCTGCAGCACCTCAACTTCCCCACTGCCATCCCCGCCAGACAGGGAGGAAAGGGGAAAATCAGTTGAGCACTGGACTTTGAAAGAAGAAAGTTTTGCCAGTTAAAACCTCAACTAAGGCCAGGCATGGTGGCTCACGCCCATACTCCCAGCACTTTGGGAGGCCAAGGAAAGTGGATCACTTGAGCCCCGGAGTTCAAGACTAGCCTGGCCAACATGGTAAAACCCCATCTCTACCAAAAATACAAAAAGTAGCCAGGAGTAATGGCATGTGCCTGTGGTCCCATCTACTCGGGAGGCTGAGGTGGGAGGATCGCTTGAGCCCTGGAGGTGCAGGCTGCGGTGAGCCAAGATCACGCCACTGCACTCCAGCCTGGGTGACAGAGTTAGACCCTATTTCAAAAAAGTAAGAAAGAAAAAAAAAAACTGAGTAATTGTGAGGCAGAAAATGGTTTTGTAATTTGATCTCGGTGCTCCCAGAAACACCTCTGGGAAAGGGGTTCACACATGGGAGAATAGCAGCTCTGCTTCCCAGCTAGGAAGGCTGTTTTCTCCCCTTTTCTTTTCTCAAGGAGACCTCTGGACATTTCTGACCTAGGCGCTGCCCTCTTTTAGGTAACTGGAGCGCTTATTTCAAAATGGCCTTTTTTGACACCTCTTCAAAAGCTGCCGGATGACAAGCCGCACCCACTCCCACACCCACAGCTACAGGGCATTGTTCTTGGTCCCAGCCAGCTTGGAAACCTCTCGTCTCAACTTGTATTTAAAAAGGATCTGAGGACAGATTCGGGGAAGAGTTTTTCTTTTTTTCTTTTTTTTTTTTTTCATAGGTATGGCCTGAGGCATACAATGTTTTTTTTTGTCATCAACAACTAGTACTTACAATGCAAGCAGATGCCTTTTCTTTGACTGAAAAAGCTTAGCTGGGCATTATGGCAGTGATGTGGACTGGGAGTCTGCACAGACAGTAAACTCATTGATTCAGGCTCAGCTAAATCAAAACTTGATCAATTTGATCTTTGAAGAAAGGGTTGGATCTTTTTACTTTTCTTTTAACCTGTTTTAAAAAAAGGTAATTGAAAGGGTAGTTAAGACCAGAGAAGGCACGTTCAATCTATTTGGCATGTTTCTAAGTACCCAAGGATATTACCAGCATGGGAATAGATGTTGCTCTGTACAAAACAGTCTTATCTGTTCATTAACCAGGTTCCACAAAACCATAAAACTGCCTCTGAAAAACCCTATGAACAGTTATTTTAAATGTGATCATGAAACTAAAAATACTTGAAATAGACTCAGTCTTTACAATGATTTTGTAACAGCCAAGATGAGGTGGAAAAGTTTAGGTTGTGGCTTTGGAATTCTTGGGTTCAAATCTTGCTTACTCACTAAGAAATATTAGATAAATTGCTTAACCTCTCAGAGCCTGAGCTTCCTCCTTATTTGTAAGAAGATTCTTCATTCCAAAGAGTAAATGGAATATTGCTTATAAAGTGTTACTGATACAGACAGGAGGCAGGGAAATACTGGGTAGAAGAGGGTGGTTACCCAGCAAAGGCCCCACCCTCAAGCCTGGAAACCATGGCCCTAAATGAGAACAGTTATCCCTGTTCTCCTGCCCAAGTGTTTTCCAAAACCACCCTGGCCCACTACATCCCCCATTCTGTACCCTTAAAAACATCAAACGCCAGGCTCCACAAGCAGAAGAGCAGCAAAGCAGCATGGCAGAGAAGGGGAGAACAGACAAAGCATCTGAATGTCGAGAGCTCAGCTGGGAGCAGTTGGAGAGGAGACTGGCTGCAGGATGCCTAAACTCCAGGGGAAGATCATCTTCCCATTCCATCCCCTCCCCAGCTCTCCATCCCACTGAGTGCCACCTCTATCACTCAATAAAATCCCCACATTCACCATCCTTCAAGTCTGTGTGACCTGATTCTTCCTGGACACTGGACAAGAATTCAGGATGCACTGGATGCAGGAAGCCAAAAATGCTGTCATACTGACTCTCCACTCAGCTGTTTAACAATTAAGCCATCCCCATATGGCAGGGCTAAAAGAGCATTGTAACACCCCTAGACGCTGCTGTGGGGCTGGAGCCCAAAAGCGCTCACCCCAGCTCCTGCACCTGCTCACCTGCATGCTCCCACTGCCTTAAGGGATTTGAGTATTTGGGGGGCCGAATAAATGAGCCACACCCCTATTGCACATCCTGCAAAGGGGTCAGGGAACTCTCTCATTTCATTACCAGAAAGGAGTCCTGATCCAGACCCTAAAAGAGGGTTCTTGGATCTCATGCAAGAAAGAATTTGAAGTAAGTCCATAGAGCAAAGTGAAAGCAAGTTTATTAAGAAAGTAAAGGAATAAAAGAATGGCTACTCCACAGGCAGAGCAGCCCTGAGGGCTGCTGGTTAACCATTTTTATGGTTATTTCTTGATGATATGCTAAACAAGGGGTAGATTATTCATGCCTCCCTTTTTTAGACCATATAGGGTAACCTCCTGATGTTGCCATGGCATTTGTAAACTGTCATGGCACTGGTGGGAGTGTAGCAGTGAGGACAACCAGAGGTCACTCTTGTCACCATCTTGGTTTTGGTGGGTTTTAACTGGCTTCTTTATTGCAGCCCGTTTTATCAACAAAGTCACAGACCTATATCTTGTGCTGACCTCCTGTCTCATCCTGTGACTTGGAATGCCTTAACTCTCTGGGAATGCAGCCGAGTAGATCTCAGCCTCATTTTACCCAACTCCTATTCAAGATGGAGTTGCTCTGGTTCAAAAGCCTCTGACAAAAGCATTTTGTAAACTGTAAAGTGCTATATAAATGTACTTTGTTGTAAAAACCCTGTTATTAGATTAGAAGACCTTTGAATCGGAATTTCTTAAGTGGAGCCCAATAATCTGTATTTTTAAACACAATTCCTTAAGTGTTATGCAATTAGGCTTGGGAACCATGTTGGTGTTGTCCCTGGATCAGCACCACCTGCACCACACGGGAACTTATTAAAAATGTACATTCTCAGCCATGCCAGAACTTTGGAATCAGAAACTCTGGGGCACGGTCCTGCAGTCAGCATTTTAACAAGCCTTGCCAGTGATTCTGAGCCAAGCCAATTACTGAGAACTACTGATCTAGAACACAACTTCTCATTCTACAGCATTCACACAAATCACCTGGAGGTCTTGTTAAAATGCCTGGGATACGGGGCAGGAAAGGGTGAGGAGACTGGACTTTTGAAGATTTCAAGTGATGCTAATTTTGTCAAGCACATTTTAGGTAAGGAAGACCGGAAAGACACCAGGCACCCTTCAGAAGATGGGGTTCAGACCCTTCTGGGCCACCTCAGGCCAACATCTGACAACAGTGCAGAGGGAGAGAATTTCTCATCCTACACTCATCCCCTTGACTTGAGTGTATCTGTTTGAAGGGTTACAAGGTGTGGATTGGGAAGACAATCAGTCGGATGCTGGGGCCCTGTCTGAGCTGCTCATTTATGCAGTTGGGAAAGGAAGTGACAACAACTCCTGAGCCCTGGTATCACAGCGATGGCTTTGTGGAGGGTCATTGTAGGGTAAACGCACCTGTCAGCATTAAGTTTAGCATATCCTCAGAATGACCCTGTATGGCAGATGCACCAGAATGTGTGTTCCGAGCTAGGGAATCTGGGAGTAGCCAACCAGGAGATTCATTCCTTGTCTATGCAGAACATCTGAGTCCCTGGCCCATCCTATGGGACATGGTGGTACGGGGATTGAGGCCCTGAGTTTTGGGGCTAAATGAAGTCTGTTGGGTGAAAGCTGTTAGGGGGAGGGTGTTAAGTGAAAATGCTATACAAACTGCATGAGATTTGGAGGCCATTGCAGTTTTCCTGCCCAGCCCACTGCCACTAGGCCACTCGATTATGCTGTCCAGCCCGATGTTCCCCCGTATGGAAGCCTCTAACAAAACCCCATGTCTCATTTGCTGGCTCTGGGTCTCATCTTCAGCCTCTTGAACTTGGTGCCTTACTCACTGGGGTTAATAGGGGTTTCATACAACTGTCACCCAGCCCTGGAAGAATCTGACTCAGTGTCTTCTCTGGTCTTTTTACCAGGATGTTTCATTTGTTTGTTTTTGAGACAGGGTCTCACTCTGTCACCCAGTCTGGAGTGCAGTGGCACAATCTCAGCTCACTGCAGCCTCAACCTCCTAGGCCCAAGCAATCCTCCCACTTCAGCCTCCCAAGTAGCTCAGACTACTGGCTAATTTTTGTATTTTTTGGAGAGACAGGGTTTTACCATGTTGCCCAAGCTAGTCTTGAACTCCTGAGCTCAAGCAATCCTCCTGCATCAGCCTCCGAAAGTGCTGGGATTACAGGTGTGAGCCAGTGCAGCCAGCCACAGGATGAGTTTTAGACAGGAAGAAGGGAGAAGAAGAGCTGGTTCAGAATTCCCCCAAAATGATTTTTTTTAACCCCACGACCGATCCCCTCTCATTTCTATCTTTCCAAAGGGAGCCTATGTCTGGGGAAAATGTGGCCAGAGAAGACTTTGATTTTAGACCCACAAGGATATTTCCAGCAATAGAAAACACAGACACTATATTCAAATGAGGAAAAGCATTTGGAAGCGCCTCTGCCCCACCTGATTCCCAGGCCCCTGTGCCAACCTCAATGACATGGCCCTTGTCAGAGGACAGGGTGTTGAGAGGAGGTTCTCCTTGAAGGGAGAAGCATCTTTCTGGGATTTAATGAGATCACTTATTGTCTCTTTGCTCTGACGAAGATGGTAAATGTGACGGGTGAAATATAAAGAATAATTAGTCCCAGAGGTGAATCCATCCCCTACAAGACATCTTTTCTTCCCCCTCAGCCTGCTGAAAAGTTTACTGCTTCCAGATGTGCCCGATTTCAACAGTGAGAGGAGACAGTTCCTTCTGAGCTGCAAACTTGTCAGAGAAAAGCTGGTTTCTGAGAAAAGGCTTAAACTGAAGAGATGATTCCTAAAGAAAGCGTTGACGTTGGGGAGGAAATATGGCCATAGTAAAGCATTGCTCGTCTCTCCTGGGGTCTTGACCCCGAGGAGGAGGTGGAGGAAGGCCTAGGTCAGTCCCTATCACAGTAGCGACTTCTCACTAATTAGCTGTTAAGGAATCCACCAGCCTCTGAAGGAGACATTTGTGAAGAATGCTTTCCTCAGATCCTGCCAGTGCTCCTGCAAAGCCAGCAAGCCCCAGCCCAGCCGGGGACTTCCTGCTTTCCCAGAGCTCAGGACAGGCCTCAGCCACTGTCTGGAGAGGCCGCTGGAGCCCACACATCAGTCTTTGATAAACACCAGCCACTCCCTCTTTAGAAACATAAGCTGTTTAGTCTCTGCCAGTTGCCTGGTAGCTAGGAGCCAATCCTAAGAGCTATGTGCCCCCAGGGACTGACTGTATGACCCAGCCTTGTGACTTCAGATGGAAGAAAAGCTAATATCATGCAGGAGAGTGCCTTTTTCTCTCATGCCCACTTCCTGAGGCTCTCTGCAGTTGAAAAGTACCCCGGAGGTGGGCCTGCCCTGAGGAGAAAAGTGGGTGGGAAGGCATGGCCAGATATTCCACATGTGGGGCTCAGGAGGCTAGGGCAGTGTTGCCCCAAAGCGTGGGATCTCCCCCTGGCAAGAGGGACTAGAATCCTGGCAGGATAAATGCCCGTCTGTGAAGAGGAACTACTGAGAGGGGCCTGTAGAGGAAGGTGGGCTTTACACTACCTACCTGCCTGGGTATGAGCAGAGGGAGTGGAGATAGAGGGCCAATGGTGCAGAGGGCGGACCTAACGTACAGGAAGCATGGTCCTGACAGATCCTGCAGGGAGGGCTACAACAGCAACCCCATGTGATGGCGAGAGGATTGGGAGGAGGCTGAGTTTATGAAAGCTATTTCTCTCCTGCTTCCCCCCACTCTCACTCATTACACTCTTCTCTCAGTTGTCTCTTTACTGTGACTCCTCACACATCATAGACATGCCCCTATGTCTTTGTTTGGGCTACCCTAAAAGCAGATCCCGAGCTGGGAGACAAGCAAGGCTGACATCCATTAGGCACAGTGCCGAGGGCCCACAGTGCTTTTGGGGGCCCATGGAAATGTTTTAAATTTCTTTGTAGAAACAAAACAATATATAATATTTTTAGATTAAAAAATGCTTTAGTACTGGCCGGGCACGGTGGCTCAAGTCTGTAATCCCAGCACTTTGGGAAGCCAAGGCAGGTAGATCACTTGAGGCCAGGAGTTCGAGAGCAGCCTGGCCAACATGGTGAAACCCCGTCTCTACTAAAAATATAAAAATTAGCCAGGCATGGTGGCAGGTGCCTGTAATCCCAGCTACTCAGGAGGCTGAGGCAGGAGAATTGGTTGAACCCGGTGGGCAGAGGTTTCAGTGAGCCAAGATCGTGCCACTGCACTCCAGCCTGGGCCACAGAGCAAGACTCCATCTCAAAAAAAAAAAAAAAATGCTTTACTACATAATATTATTATGTTCATCTTTATACAAATGCAGCCATAAAATATTTTTGTATTTTTTAATTTTTGTTTTTGATGAAGGGCTCATGGCCACAAAGGCCAAAATGCCTAAAACCCACCAAAGTTACAATGTAGCCCTAGGAACAAGAACTGTGTTAACTGCTTTATATAGTACATGTTATATAAGTCCTCATAACGGTCCTGTTGTTCCCCTCATGTAACAGGCAAAGAAACTGAGGCTTAGAGAGGTTGAGTCACTTACTCAAGGCCCCATCTAATGGGTTGGGGAGTTGGAATTCCAGCTACCTCTTGTCTGACTCCACAGTTCTTGCTCTTCCCCATGGTCTGCAGAAACCTGAAGGACTTGGAGGCAGGAAAAATTTGGTGGGGAACATGTGTCTTCTCTCTCGCCTGCTCTGATTTCTCAGGAGCAGGACCCAGGAGGGCATCCGAGCCTCTGGCGGCTGAACCTCTGCACACAGCAGTCACAGTGCATCTCTGCAGGCTCTTGGAGCTGCTCCCTCTGCCTCGGCCAGATGCGTATTTGTGGCTTTTCCTTCTTGGCTCCTTTCCCCAGGTTTTCATTCCTTTTATTCTGGGATGGAGCTGAAATTTTTCCAACAGGGCCCATGGTGGACACCCAGAAGTCAGTAGGGACTCCAAAAGGAAGTTAAGGCCGGGGAAGGGGGCCAGGAAGAGGGAGACCAGCCTAAAGTACACAACACTCAATTCTTTATTACTCACATGTGGCCTGACCGCTGGTGGACTGGCTCCAGGAAAATCTGAACCCTGGGCTGAGCCTCCCCGCCGGCTGGCCAGGACAGACCTGGATGCCCTCCACCCTCTGCCAAACTTATTTTTTTCATATCATAGCTGCAGAATATTCGGACCCTCCAGTCCCAGCCGCACAGTGAACTTGAGCTGTGTGACCTTGAGCAAAAGGCAAAATCTTTCTGATTTTCAGTCCCCTCATCTGGAAAAGGAGGAGGCTGTGGGACATGATGATCTTTGAAGGTCTAATAATGAAACAAACAGAAAACCTGTGTTTCTAAGTTGGTGAGTCTAGAAAAGTACGTCTGTTGCTTAGGGAAAAAAGTCCCAAATCCCAAAGAGCCCCTTTTGGCAAGTGTTGTACTTAAGACAATACGGGCGCTGCCCCTCCTGAGGCGGGGGGGACTCGAGGACTGGATTTAGCAGACGTTCCTTCCGCAGAACATCTCGGACGACGACGCCTCGGAGGACCCGGGGCGCTTTGGGGGAGGCGATGGCGGAGCAGGGCGGGTGGCAGCGCAGGCGTGGGAGGGACAGGTGGCCCGTTCGCGTCAAGTCAGGGCGCCCCCTCTTGGGACACCTGTGCCCCGCCTAGTCCCAGGGCCCAGTCCCGGGGCAGACACTGGCCGAGCTCGGAGCCTCTTCGCGTCCCCTCCCACCCAGACCAGGCCGGCGTTTCCCCTGGGCCCCCGCGCGGCTCTGGCCCGCGGAAGTCGCGCGTTCTTTCTTTCCCCTCGTTAGTCAAGCTGAAACCTGATCGTGGAAAGTCTGGGGCGGGTGTCAGACCCGGCCAGCTCTGGCTCCCAGCGCCTGGGGCGATTCCTGCTGGAGGAACCCGGGCGGGGCCCGCCAAGGGGGCAGGAGGTCGGACACCTCGGGAACAGGCCTCTTTGTCTCTGCGCGGGTGAGGGGCTGGCAAAGCAGGAGAGGGAGTTAATTGCAGGGGCGGGGAGTGGTGGGGGGGCTGGGTAAGCCGAATGACACCTGACAGCTCTGAGAGAGCCCCCCAACCCCCGCCGCTGGGGGGTGGTCCTCCTAATCCCCTTCGCAAGAGGAAGCTAATTGCTGCAGCCAGAGAAGGCAGGATAAAAGCGAGCGGGCACCCACACCCACCAGGCCTGGAGTCTTGCTATTTGCTGCTAAATTAATATAATTATATTACCTAATGCAGAAACCACGTTAAGAACTCCAGCTTTCGGCTCCAACAGGAGCTTCTGATGGGTTAAAGGCAACATCTTGCTTTAATTCCCCCTTTTTTCCCATCCTCCCCCCACTCCCCACCACCACCAACTACAAATGTCAGAAATAAATTATTGAAACCAGATGTAAGGTTTTTGGGTGCACATTTTCAGGCAGTTCTGCGCTAACAGATGCCTTGTATTAATAATGTACAGTTGTGACAGGAAATATGGTTTAGAGTCCTGGAAAAACATGAAAGCTAATTCCATTACCCCTTTTCATGGTACCCAGTTCTTCTCAAATGTTCAACTGGTTTGGATTACAGTGAAACTCTAGAGGAAAAACGATTTGGCCTGAGATGGTAACTTGGTTCTGCTTTCCAGCCTCTCCCCTGGAGCAGCACCCACCTTCCTAGGCACCTGCAGACCTGTGTTCTATGTACGTGCAAATAGCCAGAGATGAGGACATCTGGACCTGGTGCCTCCCCAGGGAAGTGGTTTCCAAATATTCCCCCCTTTCCTGGTCATGAGGACCTGGTAGACAGTAAAAGCAGGGCCAATGATCCCAGCTTCACATTCTTGCCTGGGACAGTCCCTTTAAACCTGGCCTACCTACTCACACTTCACTTGGAGCAAAAGTAAAAGCAATAAAACACTTTTATGCTCGAGGAACCAGATAAATCCTAGTAATTGATCTCAGGAGAGGGATTATTAAGGGGCTAAGTGCAATGCTTTCCAGAACCGGGGGTGTAATAAGCATGAAGCCAAACAAATTCACAATTTGTTATCTGTATTTCATCACTTGATGCATTGCAAGCAATGGGCTTGAAAATGGCTTTTCTCCAGGAGGGGAGAAAGCACTAAAATAGATGTAACACATCCATTGACAGTTATGTTCTGTTGCTGAAAAAATGTCTGCATTCTCCATGGCTCACACTGTCAGCTGTGCTCAGAAGGGTCAGAATATTCCCACTCTGCCATTTTTGGGGACAGATTCCCCTCCACTTTAGCCAATGTACAATGCTAAAAGAGACAACTCTCAAGGTCTTCCCCACTCTAACCCTACACTTACGAAGAAATAACAAAGTAACAGCAAGGATATCGAACTGCCCTGGACCTGTAGATAAGAAAGGCTTTCCCTGTCCTAGACAAGAGTGAAGAAGGAAAGATATCAAAGATATCTACCGGTTCAGTTGGGTGAGACCTAAGAATTACAGCATCCAAAATAATAGCTAATCTTTATCAAAAGCCTACTATCCCATCTGCTGTTACACCTGTGGCATCTAATCCTAACAATACCTGAGAAGGCAGTTGCAGTGCAATTATATCCTTGGTTATGGATGAGGAAATTGGGTTTTAGGGATGCTGGGTAATCTGCTGAAGGTTGCAGAGTTAGTGGCAGAACCAGCACTCACAATTTAATCTATTTAATTTTAAAGACTGTTTTAACAACCTCAACTATCATTTATTCTAATAGGTAAGGAAAGTATGCTGTGAATTATGGGCAAATCCACACTGTCATTCTCTTAACGAAACTTTTTTTTTTTTCAGGCTTGGTGTACAGTTGATGTCTGGAATATATTAACAGAAGGCTGCCCTATAGATGTTTTGAGTTAATGGTTTCCATCAACGTAGGAGTGGAAGAAGCTACTGGGAATCAGGAATCAGAAGTCCTAGCTTTAAGCCTTAGCTTTAGCCCTCACTGGCAATAAAATCAAAGCAATTGGTCTCTTTGACTTCAGTTTCTCCACTTTTAAGGTTGACCTGATAATACTTGCCCTGCTTGTGAAGAGCATGTGAAATAATAGCTATTCAAATTTTTACAAAGCACCAAGCAAATAGCTGTGTGACCTTGGGCATGTTCTTTTACTTTTCCGATCCTTATTTATCTTAACTGTAAAACTATGGGATTGGATGAAAGAGCATCCAACTTCACCTCCTGCTCTGAAACTGTACATTTCAAAGATGGGTGTTATGGCATAGTTCAAGGGAGCAAAAGCCAGGAAACAGAGGGTTGCCTTCCAAGAGGGAAAAGCTGAACACATTATTACATGTCCACACCATGGCATAGTACGTAACAAATGAACATGGAAAATCAGAGTATGCCAGATAGCTTGGAGGAGTTTCTATGAGGTGGTGTTGAGATGAGGAGAGAAAAGGTGTATAAATGATCCCACATTGTAAAACAATAAACAGCATTCCCCTGGGTATGTGTATAGGTATATATTCTATACAGAATTACATAAAAAAGAGAAAAGTATACTCCATATTCAAGGTGTTATGGTGGGAAGAAAATGGGGCTAGGGCTGACCATAGGAAAGGAAATGGGGAGAAAAGACTGCATTCAAAAATAATAAGACAACATGTATTTGCTCAATGCATGTGTTTGTGTAAAGATCTGTATTGTGAATACGTGCTACTTTTTTTTTTTTTTAACAGGAATTACACCCCCCAGAAGTTCTATTTTTTAAATGATGAACCAGGCATTTTTATTAAAAATAACTAAATTTTTTTCATTTAGACCTGTGTCTTGGTGCAAGACAGTACTCACATACATAAGACTCGACCTGCTGCTATGCCCCTCCCCTATTGACTGTATGTCAATGAGAAGTTCCCCTGTGTAGGCAGGGCCCAGTGGCTCATGCCTGTAATCCCAGCACTTTGGGATGCCAAAGTGGGAGAATCGCTTGAGGCCAGGAGTTTGAGACCAGCCTAGGCAACATAGTGAGACATTGTCTCTATAAAAAATGAACAAAATTAGCTGGGCATGGTGGTGCATGCCTGTAATCCCAGTACTCAGGAGGCTGAGGCAGGAGGATCACTTGAGCCCTGGAGGTGGAGGCCGCAGTGAGCCATGGTCACACCACTGCCCTCTAGCCTGGGTGACAGAGTGAGACCCTGTCTCCAAAAAAAAAGTTTTCCTACATAGAAAGTTCCCTAACATAGCATGTTCCTTAACATAGTTTGAATATTCCCTGTCCTTTAGTCATGTTTACACTGAATATTTGCATATGAAACCCTTTGTCATATAAAGAAAATCTTCCCAGCACCTACCTAAGTGCTTCGTTTATATTAAAAAAATACCTGTTTGCAGACACGGACCTAGAGGCTGGTGATGCAGCAGTGGGTACAACAAAGCCTCTGTCCTGATGGAGTTGACCTTTTAGTGGGGGAAGTTGATGATAAAAATACATCAATAAAATATAAAATATAAAAACAGTGGATGACACAGAGTATGAGTAAAATAAAGCAAAGAAAGGGGAGTGAGAGAGGAGGCACCAGGCACCATGTTAAAGGGGATCCTCAGGGAAGACCTCTGAGGAGGTGATAATTGGAGAGAGACCTGCATGAGGTGGAATAGTGAGAGAAGCGCAGCTCAGTTAGTAGGAACAACCAGGGAGGAGGGAATGAGCTTGGCATGTTTCAGAAGCAGACATGATCTCACTGGTCTCACTGGTCTCATCCCCGCCCCAGCCACCAACCTGGTCCAAGCCACCACTGTCTCTTACCTGCTCCCCTGCTATAGCTCTAACCAGTCTCTCCATTTTTATTTCTTCATTTCTGTGGTCGATTTTCTACACAAGTAGCCCGAGTCATCCTTTAAAAATGCAAATGTGATCATGTGTTAGAACACTTGCAGTTTGTACCTCCAAGAGCTTCCCATCACTCAGAACAACATCAACTGTCTTCACCTTCCTTGACAAGATCCTCATCATCTGTGCCAAACACCTCTCTGACCTCAGCTCCTGCCTTTTCTGGCTCACTGCTTACTGGCCTCCTTGCTCTTCCTTGAACAGGCCATGTACACACCTGCCTAGGCTGCTGCCTGGGCTGTCCCTGTGCCGAGAGTTCCCGTAAATGGACCATGATTCCTCCAATTGCTCTAGCAGTAGATTTAGGAGTCATTCTTGATCCCTTTTTTTTTTTCTCACACTCCATAGCCTATCCATTGGCAGGTCTCGACTGGTTTCCATTCTAAGGAGATCCAAATCAGACTACTTCTTATCACTTCCACCAAAGACCCTTAATCCAAGCCACCACCATCTCTCACCTGCCCACCTGGATTACTGTAGCCACCTTGCTTGCCATCTTGCACCCCCATAGCCTATCCTTCACACATTATCCAGAAGGATCTTTTTTTGTTTTTTAGAGACAGTCTTGCTGTGTCACTCAGGCTGGATGGAGGGCAGTGGTGCAATCATAGCTCACTATAACCTTAAACCACTGGGCTCAAGCTATCCTCCTGCCTCAGCCTCTTGAGTAGCTAGGACTACAGGCGCATGCCAACATGCCTGGTTAATTAAAAAAAAAAAAAAATTTGTAGAGATGGGGGTCTTACTATGTTGCTTAGGCTGGTCTCAAACGCCTGGCCTCAAGCAATCCTCCTGCCCTAACCTCCCAAAATGCTGGGATTATAGACATGAGCCACTGCGCTTGGCCCAGAAAATCTCTTTTTTTTTTTTTTTTTTTTTTTTTTTTGAGACGAAGTCTCGCTCTTGTCTCCCAGGCTGAAGTGCAAGGGCACAATCTTGGCTCACTGCAACCTTTGCCTCCCGGGTTCAAGCGATTCTCCTGCCTCAGCCTCCCAAATAGCTGGGATTACAGGCACCTGCCACCATGCCCAGCTAATTTTTGTATTTTTAGTAGAGACGGGATTTCACCGTGTTGGTCAGGCTGCTGTAGATATCCTGATCTCGTGATCTGCCTGCCTCTGCCTCCCAAAGTGCTGGGATTACAGGCGTGAGCCACCATGCCCAGCCCAGAAAATCTTTTAAAAAGATATATTCAACATTCAAATAATATTGATTGAGCCCAGCTGTGTGCAAGAGTCTATTTTAGTTGCTGGAGATATAGCAGTAAACAAAATAGAAAAGGTCCTTGCCCTCATGGAAACAAATGTTTGCGGAAGAAAATGAAGAAGAGTTATATTTTTGTTTTAAAGAGGTTAAAATAAACAGTCAATATATTAGGTTGGTGCAAAAGTAATTGCGGTTTTTCCCAATACTTTTTTTTTTTTTTTTTTGAGACAGAGTCTCATTGTCACCCAGGCTGGAGTGCAGTGGTGTGACCTTGGTTCACTGCAACCTCTGCCTCCTGGGTTCAAGCAATTCTCCCTGCCTCAGCCTCCCGAGTAGCTGGGATTACAGGCATCCACAACCACACCACCACCGGCTAATTTTTGTATTTTTTAGTAGAGACGGGGTTTCGCCATGTTGGCCAGGCTGGTCTTGAACTCCTGACCTCAGGTGATCCACCCGCCTCAGCCTCCCAAAGTCATGGGATTACAGGCATGATCTGCTGCACCCGGCCTCCCACTACTTTTAATGACAAAAACCGCAATTACATTTGTACCAACCTAATAATTGGTCAATAAGGATGCCACTGGCAAATTCATCATTTAGGATGCTGTATTTTTCCCAGAGTTGGAATGCTCTGCGCCGAGCTGGTGATAGATACCTTGATATCACATTCCAAACCACAGTATGTGTGTTGTACCTCAGTTCTTGTTTAGAATAACATTTCTAGATATTTTTTAAATGAAAAATATAATTATTTGCTAATGCATATGAAACAAACACTCCACTTGGGGAAGATGCTCAGGAAACAAGCATTTCAATGAAACATATAGGCAGGGATATTTATCTACTGACTCATGTCAGCTCCAAAAAGGATTTAAGGGGAACAGCTCTACAGAATTGGGTAATTTGAACTGTCATCAATCACAATTTAATCTAAATTTGGTCTTATTCCCAAACTTTGATTAAGATACTTCTTCCAAGCTGCCTTTAATTTTACTTTGGATTTTTGCTCCAAGCACCTGGAGAGCAAGGATTATGGTTTATTCTTTATTTGGCCACAGTGCCTAGTATCGTTCCTGGCAGAAAAGAAAGGTTTGTTGAATGACTAAATGAATGAAACTTTCCTAGGACAAGCTTTAAATCTAAGCCCTCTGACCAACTTGTAATACAAATAGGCATAAAAATTACCTTTCTAGCTTTTCATGGGCATTTCAGCAAGAACAGTACTATGACTGTCCCCTTTCCACAGTCAAATGCTAGAATTTTTCTCCATGGCTCTCAGCTCTTTGTACTTCCAACCACCCCCCCCCCCCGCCCCCATTTTAAAAGCTTTCAGGTATAGGAAACAGAACCCATTATTCCAATTTTAAACAAAAAAATTATGTAGTATCAGGAATTAGATGCCTGAAAGATTATTGCCAGGGCTGAAGCAGCCGACCCCATACTATGCCTCCTAGAACAACTTTCAGAACAGCTCACCAGAACTGGCCCAATAGGGGAGCTGCTACCAAGGTGGGTAAATCTAAAGCTGATAAATTTAAAAATCCATGTGGCCATGGCCATAGCTGGATTCAGGCATCTGCTACCACCACCATCACCACCACCAGTGGTCATCATTGCCTCCTGACACCTACAAGGCTGGTGACAGAGCACTGGAAGGCTGCTATTGAGAAGCATAATGTCTGTACAGCCATGCTTGCTGCTGGTTCCAGGGATGGCTCTGAGCAAGACCCTGAGGTAGGACAAGCTTAGCTGCTTGGTTCTCCAGTAGATACTTAATAGTCAAAGCTGCAGGAAGAGAGCCTTTGTCTCACTTGGGTCAGGCACATCTAATTGGGAGAACCTAATTCTCTTCTAGAAACCTAGCTGCAAGGGAGTCTGAGAAATAAAGAGTTTAGTTTACCAGCCTCTGTAAATCAAACAGGAAATGCTATCTGGGAAGGCAGACTAGATGCTGAGTGCCAATTGACCGTAACCACTGCAATCCTTTCATCCATTTGGCAGAATAATGACAATACAGCTGACATGTAGCATGGACTGCATACTGGTGTGAAGAAGGAAGAACTATCTGTGACATCCCTAGTACAACAGCATTAAACTCTCCTATGAACAATTAACTACCCACTTTAACAGGAGGAGGAATTACAACTCAATTAACATGTGATCACACATCACCCTTGCTGAAGCTGTAGGAGGGAGCAAGGGACAGAGAGAGACATTTTCAGTAGAAAAAAGGAAGGATGAGAGAGGAAGAGTTTTCCATTTTAAATAAGCATCTTTTACTGCAGATTGCCTTCTCTGTGACCATACTGAATATCTTTCAGTTGGTCAATGTGCCTGATGGGGAAGAGAGACACAGTTGTCCTCAGGCTGAGAGGAGAGACCCAGTTCCAACTTGTAGGGTTCTCTGGGGTCTGGCTTGGTAAGTTGCTTTCTGCTATTATGTGGTTCTAATTAAGCAGAAAGCTTGACAAAGGGGAAAAAAAAAGAAAACATAAAATGGAGAGAGCCCAAGGATAGGAATTGGAGGATTCTGAGGGAATCATTGGGGAGAACCCCATTTAAAACAACCATGGAATTCTGTGTGTTTGGGAGCGAGGGAGAGAGAGCAGAACCCCAACAAAATTTGTGCTGTTTCTTGAGAACCAGAGACGCAGGAGTCCCCCAAAACTGCTCAGCCTGTCTCCACCACCCAGCAGCTGCCACTGGTCATAGATAGCCTGGCCATCATACTCTTCAGTGACCTCAAGGACTTTTCTTTCTTCTTCTCTTCCCTCCCTCCCTCCTGTCCGTCCGTCCTTCCTTCCTTCCTTCCTTCCTTCCTTCCTTCCTTCTCTCTTTCTTCTTTTGTTGTTTCTGAGACAGGGTCACTCAGGCTGGAGTGCAGTGGTGTGATTACAGCTCACAGTAGCTTCAAACTGCTGGGCTCAGGGGATCCTCCCAACCTCAGCCTCCTGAGTAGCTGGGACTACAGGCGTGCCCACCATGCCAGGCTAGTTTTTAACTTTATTGTAGAAACATGGTGTTATTATGTTGCACAGGCTGCTCTCAAACTCCTGGCCTCAAGCCATCTGCCTTGCTCATGGACTTTTCTGATCTTGCTTGTCTCTGTTTAGGGTTTCTGGAGTCAGGACTGCTGTCAGGATGAGTGGGAAGGGCATCCCCTCACCTGTCTGTGCCTCAGATTCCTCATCTTCAAAATGGAGAGAATAAAGCTACTTACCTCGAAGGGCTGGTGAAAGGTTAAAATGAGATGTAATTAATTTAAACATTACATTAATACATAATTAGTTTAGAATAGAAACTGGCGTGTGTTAAGTGTTAAAATAAATATTGGCAGCTTTTGTTGCTTTATCTCTATGAATCCTTTGCAGAAGTTAGAAATCACGGATTATCTAGAGGTAAGCCATAGTGGAGAATTGAGAATGAGGTGTGGAGCGGTGATTGGATGAGGAAGTCATATAAGCTGCAGGAAGGGCGAGTGACTGAGGAAGCTTTTGTGGAGTCCTAATTAGAGAAACAGAGTTAGGCTGGCAGGACCAAGGGAAAGCAAAGACAGAAAGCAGATAAACAGCCGGGTGTGGTGGCTCACACCTGTAATTCCAGCACTTTGGGAGGCTGAGGCGGGTGGATCACCTGAGGTCAGGAGTTCGAGACCAGCCTGGCCAATATGGTGAACCCTGTCTCTACTAAAAATACAAAAATCAGCCGGGCATCATGGTGTGTGCCTGTAATCCCAGCTACTCAGGAGGCTGAGACAGGAGAATTGCTTGAACCTGGGAGGTAGAGGTTGCAGTGAGCTGAGATCATGCCACTGCACTCCAGCCTGGGCAACAGAGCGAGGCTCCATCTCAAAAAGAAAAAAGAAAAACAAAAACAAAAAGAAAGCAGATAAACTATAAGTCTTCCTTTCTTCATGGTCCAGGACACATAGCCCTCCTGCGCAAATAACTCACAATCTTCCTGCGTCCAAATATCACCAGACACCTGCAAGCTATTATAGCTCACTGCAACCTTAGCGTTATCAGAACTGCACAAAGCCCTCTTCAACAGACAGCATAAACACTCTTCTATAGAATCTCCAGCAAGCCTGTTTCCTGGCGGTTAGCTTCTCTTCTGCTGACTGCCCATTGCCTCCTTGCAACATGTTTTCCTACTTTCTCTAATAAATCTGCCTTTTGTTATTGTCTACAACTGTCTTGGTAAATTATTTTACCCCTGCACCACTGGCCCAGGTACTCCCCGCTCACCTGCAACAGCTATGGCAATGGATCACGATAGCAAAATGTCAGAGGTTGGCCAGCAAAATGAAATGGAGCCCAGAAGAGAATAAGAGTAACTAGGAGTAAGAAGAAGTGTGACTGAGACCAACATGGGTTAGGGTACAGATTTAGCTACTATACCAAAGGCCAAAATAATGGTGTCTCTAACAAAGCATATTTCTTTTACATAAAAGAATGAGTAGATGGTTCAAGGTTGGTATGGTAGTTCTGTAGTGTTGGAGATCCAGGCTTCTTCTATCTTGTAGGACAGACAGGTTTCTTCTACCTTGTTGCCATGCCATTCTCAGCATGTGGCTTCACCTCCCAGTCTACTCCAGCTCCTGCCATAACTCCTACCTTCCAGCTCATGGGAAGGGAAGAAAGGTGAGAGTGGACACATTCGTTTGCTAAAGGAATGACCTAGAAAGTACACGTACCACTTCTGCTCACATCTCACTGGCCGAGACTTAGTTATGTGTCCATCTCGTGCTGCAAAAGAGGCTGGAAATGTGGTCTTTAGCTGGGTAGTCACGTGCCCAGGGAAAGGAATGGAGGGAAAGGGAAGGAAAAATGGCTATGGGGAGTGGGCAATGAATTGTGTCTGCTACAGGACAAATACATATTTTGGGATCGTAATGGAATTTTTACCCCTAATGATTTCTGAAAATGTCTGATAAAGTTGCACCATCTTGTTTTTGACCAACATTCAAAAAAACCAAACTACATAAAGAATTGGAAGCTGGAAGTTTCCTACAATGACCCCACTACTACCTGAGTACCAAAGCCTCATCAATGCTGATGACCAAAAAAGACTTGAATTGTCCAATTCCTCTCTAGGAAAATATTTTGGAGACAAATTAAGATGAATTAAGTCCAATGACTATTAAAAAAACTTTCTTCCTCTTGATTAATGATTCCATCCATTACCATTGAGACTTATTAAGCAGCTTACCTTTTCTGAGGGAAGATATTAAAGGACAGAACGTGCCAAGCTTTTAAAGTTTGACAAAAATACTCACTTAAATTATTATTAGATTCTGAGATATGCTCTGAAGGTGATGAAGGAGCTTTTTGGAATAGAGCCAAATGCTAATGCTGATTTCCACAGCTAAGCAAGGTCTGTGCAAGCACCCCAGGATCACTCCCTGCTCTCTCTCCTGCTGTTTAATGCCTAAAACATAGGTTTACATATGTTGAAATGTTTATATTTGTCCCAAGGCTTTTCTGGAGGGAATTAGGTTTAAATAAACCACACAATGGATCCCTTCCTCACTAGAAACTAAAAATTAGGCTATCTCCTTTGTCTTTCCCCATTCCTCTCCTGATAGGAATGTAGATTTTTAAACAAACATATCAAAAGTATGCTGTGAAGAGGGATCAGTGTTAGTAACAACGGGCTTTTTTGTCTTATAATTGCCCTGCTATAAAAACTGAGAAAGGAGATGGAGAAAAGAAAAGGGAAAAGAGAGGAGAAAAGAGAGAGAGGTGTTAGGTTCTTATTCTTTGAATCTTTTTGGTGCCATAGATGACTTTGACAAACTAGTGAAGCCTATGGACCCCTTCTCTGAATGGTGTCTTTAAATACGTAAAATAAAGTGTATAGGATTACCTAGGAAACCAATTATATTGAGACAGAACTCCACTTATGGATTCTTTAGGAGGTCTGTGGACTGCAGATGAACTCTCTGGGTTGTCTCCCCTGCCTACATCATCAACTCCCTTAAATCAAGCATAAGTTCCAACAGTTTAGGCTGCCTTAGTTTGACAAATACAATCCCTCACATGAAGCTGCTACATTGCATGCCCAAACTCTTTCTCAGACACATGGTCATTTGTGTTCCATGGACATGGAACTAGCATTTGAAGGCTGTTACTATAAAGCTCAAATGCACAAGCCTCTTTACTGCAGGTTAAATTGGCCCCACAGTGATAGATCTCCACAGGCTCTGCCTGGATGCCACTTGCTTTCCTGTAGCACTGAGCAGAGACATGATACAGGGATTCAGTCCTTAAAATTAAAAGCCTTATAATAAATATGTAAGTTCCTCTTGATGAAATATGTAGTGAGCAAAGGCTGCTTTTGTTACAGTCTCAGCAATGTACCACAATGGAGCACTCTCTCATTGTGAGGTATCACCCCAAGTTCTTTGTCTCACAACCAAGAGAATTAAGGAGCATGAACACAAAGGATGAGGTTGGAGTGAAAGTTTAACAAGCGAAAGAAGAAAGCTCTCCACAGCAGAGAGGGGTCCCGAATGGGTTGCCATTTTTATAGTTGAATACAAAGCCTTTTATAAGAAACCGATAAGGGCTAGGCATCTCATTTACATAAGGCGCAAATTTCTGATAGCTCCACCTCATTCTCCTAATGCGCATGGGGGCCTTTAGCTTGAGTTACTCCATATTGTTTTGTTCCCCTTACGTGCATGTGTTAAAGGACGGAATTTTCCATTGCAAGCACATCTGGGCAAGTCACCTGTGCAGTTGTTCTTATCTGTGCAGCTGTGGGAATGTCTTAGGCAAGACCCCCTGTTTAAATTTCCTTATCTGTGCCTGCAGCTTGATTTTTCAGGCTGTTCTTTTGTTTGAAAGAATTTAACTGAGGACCCACCCTAACTGCCTGCCTGACTGGTTTCTTCCTTTCTCCTCTCGCGTTCTCATAGTAGCAGAAGCTCCTAGCCTTTAAAAGAGGGCTTTGTTTTGGGCAAAGGAGAGACAGGATGATGGGGAAATGCAGGGAGGGAGTCACCAACTCACATCTTAATTAATTCTGCCTCCGCCGTGGATCTGGGCTGAGGGACCTAAAGGCAGATATCATCTCAGTGTTGGTCCTTGGGTGCTTCCTCACACAGACAAGTTCAGAGTAGGAAAGATGATACCAGGCAGGTCCCCAAGACTCCTGTCATCCCCCCTTCTCACCAAGCCTCACTTATATCTAACATGTGTCTTCAGGAATCCCCAGGTGGGGAATGACTCTTCCCCAGGTTGCCTTACTGAGACCTGAGAAATAAAAAATAAAATTCCAAGGCCCTAACTGACTGAAGTGATCCCCTCTTGGCCAAGGGGACCCCAGAGAAACCTTGGAAGCTGAGTCCTGACCATGATGCTATAGAAAGTTGGACATACCTCATTACATCTGCTCCCTTGATAACTGCCATTAGGCCTTCTTCCCTAAGTGCTACACAGAAACCAGCTCTTTCAAAAGACTCCACGCTGATAATGTCAATGACTAACTTATCTTCCCAGGTATAGAACAAAGACAAGATGAGATTAGTCACTTCTTCACCCTTCTCTGAGACATCTGCTTCCTCTATTCCTCTTCTTTTCAAATGTTCACCTTTTATTATGTAAAATGTACATTTCCTGGGCACTAACTAAAGTCTGACAAATATGTAGTCATTCCTCTCACTGCTCCCATTCCTTTTTTAAGGAAAATGTATAAATATCAAACCTCCTGCGAACCTCTTTGGAAAAAAAGAGCTGCAGATGTGTCTGTGACTCTCATTTTTCCTGGGCGCACCCTCAAGCTGGCTTAATAAACCTTGATGATTTGAAACTTATGCTTCAGTCACTAATTTTGGTTGTCAGGCTCCCACAACTAAAGGGAGCCATTTTACTGGTTCAAAGGCTCAACCAACGCCAGTCTTATGCACTCAGCCCTTCTCCTACCCATTATGATGAACTCTGGTCAGCAAAGAGCCATCTATAAATTCCATCCAAAGACACAAGGCCACCTTGGGACTGCCAATCACAACAGGGTTACTTCTATTGTTTCCACTGTGGGTGGAACCAAAATAATTCCTTAGCTAGTGAAACCCTGTTTCAGGTTCTGTAAGTACCATCAGACTGTACTTAGCAACATTTGGTTATGGCCCACAAGGTGTTTGGGCCATTTCCCTAAGGAAAATCCTTTGTTTCCTTATCTCCCTCTAGGAACAGTACTCAGCTGGGCCCTCGTCCCACAGAGAGGGGAGAGCACTCATCCTGTGTTATAGGAAAGGGATCCTGATCTAGACCCCAAGAGAGCATTCTTGGATCTTGTGCAAGAAACAATTCGAGGCAAATCCATAGAGTAAAGTGAAAGCAAGTTGATTAGGAAAGTAAAGGAATAAGGAATGGCTACTCCATAGGCAGAGAAGCCCTGAGAGCTGCTGGTTGGCTATTTTTATGGTTATTTCTTGATTATATGCTAAACAAGGGGTGGATTATTCATGAGTTTTCAGGGAAAGGGGTAGGCAAGTCCCAAAACTGAAGGTTTCTACCCTTTTTAGACCATATAGGGTAACTTTCTGGTGTTGCCATGGCATTTGTAAACTGTTATGGTGCTGGGAGGGGTGTCTTTTAGCATTAAAATGCATTATAATTAGCATATAATGAGCAATGAGGACGACCAGAGGTCACTTTTACTGCCCTCTTGGTTTTGGTGGGTTTTGCCTGGCTTCTTTACCACAGCCTGTTTTAGCAGCAAAGTCTTTGTGACCTGTATTTTTTTTTTGACCCACCCACCTCAGTCTCTCAAAGTGCTGGGATTACAGGTGTTAGCCACCACACACAGCCAAGATTCTTTCTCAAGATTGTTATAGCTATTCTGGGTCCTCCGCAAATCCTTATGAATTTGAGAATTCGCTTATCAATTTCTACAAAGAAACTGCTGTTCATATACAATAGATTATCATTTTTCTTACCGATATTTGTAGATTTTCTTTAATAGATATTTCTTCATTTGCTGTATGCCCTTAGGCATGTTTCCAGAGCCTTTAAGTATTTGGGGTTTTAAAAAAATGATTTTCATCATTTTCACTGGAGCTTCCCAAATCATCATACCGGAAATCAATCTCTTCAACAAAGGATCACACACACATACACACACGCACACACACACACACACACGCACACACACACACACATGAACTCCTACAACTCAATAGCAAAGGGAAAAACAACTCCATGTTGATGATGACAAGGAGCAACCAGATATCTCATACATTGCTGATAAAAGTGAAAATAGAATAAGCACTTTGGAAAACTGTTTGGCAGTTTCTTACAAGTGAAAATAGAATAAGCACTTTGGAAAACTGGCAGTTTCTTACAAAGTTAAATGTTTCACCTATTCTATCAGTCAGCAATTAGACTCCTAGGTATTTAGGCAAGAGAAATTAGAGTTACAGCCACAAAAAGACTGGTATAATAATGCTCACAGTGACTTTATTCCTAATAGTCTGGAAATAACACAAATGTTCATCAATTTAAAAATGCATGGCTGGGCGTGAGGTGGTGCACACCAGTAATCCCAGCACTTTGGGAGGCTGAGGCGGGTGGATCACCTGAGGTCAGGAGTTCAAGACCAGCCTGGCCAACATGGTGAAACCCTATCTCTACTAATGACACAAAAATTATCTGGATGTGGTGGTGCATACCTGTAATCCCAGGTACTTGGGAGGCTGAGGCAGGAGAATCGCTTGAACCTGGGAGGCAGAGGTTGCAGTGAGCTGAGATCACACCACTGCACTCTAGCCTGGATGACAAGAGTGAAACTCCATCTCCAAAAAACAAAAAAAAATTTTTTTAATTAACGCATAAGAAGAAAACATAATGTATGCATCCAGTAGAATACTACTCAACAATAAACAGGAATGAACCACTAATACATGCAGCAACATGGGCTTTGAAGTCAGGCAATCAAATTGCTGTGTGACCACGGGCCAATTACTTGGCCTCTCAGTGTCTTTTCTGTTATCTTTTCTGTAAATGGGATTGTTGTGGATTGACTCGTATCCCGCAGAAATTGATGTGTTATGGCCCTTTCCCCCAGTACCTTAGAATGGCACCATTTGGAGACAGGGTCTTTAAAAGGGTCATTTAAAATGAGATCATATGGGTAGGCCCTAATGCAACATGACAGGTGTCCTTATAAGAAAAGAAGATTAGGACACAGACACTGTCTCAGTCCGTTTGGGCTGCTATAACAAAATACCACAAGCTAGGTGGCTTATCGAGACCAAATATTTATTTCTTACAGTTCTGGAGGGTAGGAAGTCTATGATCAAGTCTCCAGAAAACTCAGTGTCCGATGAGGTCCCTTTCACCATAGATGGCACCTTCTTGCTGTGTCCTCATATGGTGGAAGGGATGGGGTTTCTTGTATAAGGGAACTAATTCCATTCATGATGGCTCTGCCCTCGTGACTTAATCACCTCCTAGAAGCCCTACATCCTAATACCATCACACTGGGGATTAGGATAGGAACATGAATTTTGGGGGAACACAAACATTCAGACCATAGCAGACACAGAGAGAGAAAATCATATGAAGATACAAAGAGGAGAAGGCCATCCACAAGTCAAGAAGAGAGACCTCAGGAGAATCCAACCCTGCTGACACGATTAATTAATTAATTTATTTATTTATTTATATTTATTGAGACAGGGTCTCACTCCATCAGATCACTGCAACCTCTGCCTCCCAGGATCAAGTGATCCTCCTGCCTCAGCCTCCCAAGTAGCTGGAACTACAGGCGTGTGCAACCACACTGGCCTAATTTTTGTGTTTTTTAGGAGAGATGGGTTTTTACCATGTTTGCCAGACTGGTCTTGAACTCCTGGGCTCAAGTGAATTCACCCACCTCAGCCTTTCACAGTGCTGGAATTACAGGCATGAGCCGCTGCACCCAGCCTTGTTTAGTTAGTTATTTTAACATGGAGTTTCACTCTGTTGCCCAGGCTGGAATACAGTGGTGTGATCGTAGCTCACTGTGGCCTCAAGCTCCTGGGCTCAAGTGATCCTCCCACCTCAGCCTCCCAAGTAGCTGGGACTACAGGTGCAGATCACCACACCCAGACAACTTTTAAAATGTTTTTGTAGATACAGGGTCTCACTTTGCTGTCCAGGCTGGTCTCAAATTCCTGGGCTCAAATGATTTCCCCGCCTTCGCCTCCCAAAGTGCTAGAATTACAGGTATGAGCCACCACGCCTAGCTCCTACTGACAACTTGTTCTCAAGCTTCTAGCCTCCAGAATTGTGAGAAAATACATTTCCGTTGTTTAATCCACCCAGTTTGTGGTACTCTGTTATGGTAGCCCTAACAAACTAATACAGGGACCATAATTCCTATGGACGAAACTGTGGGAAGGGTGACCTGAGAAAACATGAAAATCACCGATCATAGGGCTTAGAACATCGTGAATGCCTAGCAGTACTATTCCTTTTGGAGATGTAAACCACCAGGCAATGTGTAAAAGAGGCCTGTGGTGTGTGTAAATACATGTAAAGCTGGGGAACACTATGTGCATGTGTGTGTGAGCATGTGTGTGTGTCCATATGTATATGTAGCTTTGCACGAACAAATGGAATATGTCAGTCACATTCATACATCTCACAGTGAAGCCTGGAGCAGAAGGTGAGCTTTCTGAGGGCAGGACCCCTGCCTGGGTAATCTTATAAAGCAATAGGCCAGAGGGCCAAATCCAGCCCTCTGCCTATTTAGTTAAGTGAAGTTTTATTGAAGTACAGCTACACAGGCTGGTCCACATATTGTATCTGGCTGCTTTGGTGCTACAATGGCAGAGCTGAATAGTTATGACAGAGATTGTATGGATCACAAAGCCTAAAATATTTACTCGCTGGCTCTTGAAAACACAGTTTGCTGCCCTTGTTATAGAGCCCAGTGTAGTAAAAATTAAATAAATTCTTCTTTCTGTTTCCTTTTCCTCCTTCTTGTTATGGAAAGAGACCAAGAAAAAGAAAAACAAATGAAAAATGAACATGAAAGTTACTCTTTTTTTTTTTTTTTTTGAGACAGGATCTGGCTCCGTTGTCCAGTCTGGAGTGCAGTGGTGCCATCTCAGCTCGCTGCAATACCCACCTCCCAGACTCAAGCAATCCTCTCACCTCAGCCTCCCAAGTAGTTGGGACTACAGGCATTGGCCATCATAGCTGGCTAATCTTTGTGTTTTTGGTAGAGATGGGGTTTTGCTGTGTTGCCCAGGCTGGTCTCGAACTCCTGGGCTGTCTTGAACTCCTGGGCTCAAGGGATCCGCCTGCCTCAGCCTCCCAAAGTGCTAGGATTACAGGCATGAGCCTAGCATTGCAGTGAGAGGAGATCATTCGGCCACGCTCTGCCAGAAGTTACTTTCGATTCCTTTTGTCTAACTTCTTTATGGTTATGAAGAAACTGTAGTCCAACACAGTTCTGCCTCAATCTCCTCATCTGTAAAATAGAGATATTTTGATTTTTAAATGTGCTAACAGTGTCATGCACCACATAAAGCATGATGTTTTGGTCAAGGATATATGACCCACCCACATATAGGAGGGTGGTCCCATAAGATTATAATGGAGATGAAAAATTCCTATCACTTAGTGGCATGGTAGCCGATGTAACATTGTAGTGCAATGCATTACTCATGTGCTGGTGTAAACAAACCTACTAGTATAAAAGCATACAACTATGCACAATACATAATAACTGATAATGATAATAAACAACTATGTTACTGGTTTATGTATTTACGATACTATTTATCATTATTTTAGAGTATGCACCTTATACTTATTTTAAAATAGCTAACTGTAAAACAGCCTTAGGGAGGTCCTTCAGGAGATATTACAGAAGAAGGCATTGTTATCATAGGAGACAACTATTGCCCCCAAAGACCTTCCAATGGGGCTGGGCACGGTGGCTCATGCCTATAATCCTAGCACTTTGGGAGGCCAAGGTGGGTGGATCGTTTGAGCCCAGGAATTTGAGACGAGCCTGAGCAACATGGTGAGACACCTATCTCTACAAACTACACAAAAATTAGGCCAGTGTGGTGGCACAGGCCTGTAGTCCCAGCTACCTGGAAGGGTGATGTGGGAGGATTGCCTGAGCCTGGGAGGCAGAGGTTGCAGTGAGCTGAGATCACACCACTGCACTCCAGCCTGGGCAACAGGGTAAAACTCTGTCTCAAAAAACAAACAAAAACAAAAAAAACAAAAACAAAAAACTTTCCAGTTGGACAAGATATGGAGGTGGTTCTTGACCCTGTGTAGACCTAGGCTACTGTGTATGTTTGTGTTTTAGTTTTTAACAAAAAAGTTATATAAAAATAGAAAAAAGCATATAGAATAATGACATAAGGAAAGAAATATACAAAGAAAAATTTTTGTATAGCCGTACAATGTGTGTTTTAAGCTAAGTGTTAATACAAAGGAGTCAAAAAGGTTTTAAAATTTTTCAAAGTTTATTAGGTAAAAAAGTTACAGTAAGCTAAGGTTAATTTGTTATTGATGAAAGAAAAATATTGTTTATAAATTTATTGCAGCCTAAGTGTACAGTGCTTATAAAGTCTACAGTAGTGCACAGTCTTAGGCCCTCACATTCACTCACCACTCACTCACTGACTCGCCCAGAGCAACTTCCAGTCCTGCAAGCTCCTTTCACAGTGAGTGCCCTATACAGGTCTACCATCATTTATCTTTTATACTGTATTTTTACTATGCCTTTTCTATGTTTAGGTAAGTTTACATACAAAAAACACTTACAATTGCCTGTGGCATTCTAGAACTTACCATTGCCTATGTTACAATTGCCTATGGAATTCAGTACAGTAACATTCTGTACAGGTTTGTAGCCTAAGAGAGATAGGCTATACCATGCACCCTAGGTGTGTAGTAGGCTCTACCCTCTAGGTTTGTGCAAGTACACTCTATGATGTTTACACAATGGTGAAATCGCCTAACAATGAAATCGCCTAATGACACATTTCTCAGAACATATCCCCTTTGTTAAACAATGCAGGACTGTATACATATAAGCAATTAGAACAGTGTCTGGCACACAGTTTTGCTATTATTAGTATCATCGTTAACTTCTCTTCCCTATGAACATCTGAAAAACCCCTATCTTTTCTTGTTTATATTAACATATACACAACTCATGTCCTTCCCTGCAGGGAACGTGAGAGAATGAGGGCAAAGGGGGAATCAAAGCTGGAAAGGCAGAAACAAGCGACCCAAGGCGCCTGCTTGGCACCAAACAACTCCTCAGGTAAGCCCTAGCCAGCCCCCATCCCCACCCCCAGCTGGCCTGTGCTAATAGAATTCAGAAGGTAACACAATCCTCAGGCTCTGAATTCTTGGAGGATCCTGGCCAGGGGCTACGGGAGCTGGTAGGAGGCCGGGAGGCTGAGGGCTGTGATAAAGATCAAGTGCCCACAGCCCTCCCGTCCCTTCCATCCCACCCGGGGCTGCCTCCTGAAGCCTGGCCTCAGTGCAGGTTTGCAGATTTTCTCTAACTGGCTGTCTGGCTTCCTGGAGAGAAAGTGTTCAAGCCCAGAGAGCCTCAGGAATGAGAGTCTAATCAGACCCATGTGTGGAGAAAACCTCTAGTCCTTTTTCTTAGTTCTTGCTGCTTTCGTCCCCACCTGGGAAAAGACAGTAGCCCAATAGGGAAGGCCTTTCTTATGGGGGGAAAGCTGGTGGTCAGGGTCCCCCTTCCCCCACCCCCACATTTTCCCCCATGGCTGGGGCTTACAGACCTCTCTGTCACCCTGCAGGGGAACGTGGATCCAGACAGGGCTTTTGCTCCTCCACCCACCCCAGGACCAACCACAGTGAAAGTAACCACTGAAACAAGATAGTTGGGACCTCTGGGTGTCAAACAAGAAGGAGGGTAGAAAACACACAGAAGGCAAGAGACATAGTCCTTTTGGAGCCTCAGCCCCTGCCTAAGCTCCCTGTCTGGGGCAGAAACATGAGATGCCCACGGGATACAAGAGAAATAAGACAGAAACTTTTTTTTTTTTTTAAACTCTGTACCTCAATGGATGCAAAGGGACAGAAACTTATGAGCAAAAATTGTTTGACTCTTACAGGATCCAAATTCCTGGCAAACCACGAACAACTATGGCAAGAAACTGCCTGGAGTGCTTTCTGCCATCTTCTCGCCGAGATCAGGAGTCAGCACTTCTGAATATGTCTCGTCTACACCATTCACTATATAGGCACTTCTACATACCGTCCATTCTTATTACTTAGGGTACTTAGGCCCTACAAAATCACTGCAGACCTCGAACCTCTGGTCAGAACATTTTCATTAACCAATCAATACATAGCCTTGTTTTATGAGCTTCTATGAAGTATGTATCATTGATTCACTAACATTGAACTCACAGCCCACAACACTATCATTTCAGCCTGAACAAAGCTTATCTAACAGACTTCTTTTCTCAGTAAATCTCATCACAGTCTTCTTGTGCTTAGGAGCGGGAGACACCACTTCAGCACTATGCTTGGGGACCATTTTAGACAGTGAAATCACCAAGAAAAAGCACAAAAAATGCCAAAACCATGGCGCTAAATAGACTGCAAAAAGGGCATTTGTTCACAGCATGAGGGCTGAAAGAAGAAGGAAGAGCATGCCTTATCCAGCCTTAGCTGGGAACGTGATTCGAATTTCTGCTGCTCTGTGCGTGTCTGCAAATGACCCCAAAAACACTGTAAATATTAATTTGAGGGTTACAAATACATTTTAGTGAGTAGGCAAATTTGCAAATACAGAGGTCACAACTAACAGGACCAACTGTACATTATCTCATTTACTTCTCCTAGCAATTCTATGTGGTAGGTATTATTATTATTATTATTGTTAGTAGTAGTAGTAGAGACAGAGTCTCGCTTTGTTCCCTAGGCTGATCTCAAACTCCTGGGCTCAAGCAATCCTCTCTCCTCAGCCTCCCAAAGTGCTGGATTACAGGTGTGAGCTGCCATGTCCAGCCTGTGGTGGGTATTATTATTCCAATTTTAAAGATTAGAAAACTTGGGAGCTGGACACGGTGGCTCATGTCTGTAATCCAGTGACTCAGGAGGCTGAGCAGGAGGATCCCTTTAGCCTAGGAGTTTGAGGCTGCAGTGAGTCCACCACTGTAGTCCAGCCAAGGTAACACAGCAAGACTCAGTTTCTAAAAAAAAAAAGTTGGAAAACGGAGGCTCAGAGGAGTTTATATGATTTGTACAAGGTGGTGCGGCTAACAAGTGGCATTTGTATGTCTCCCACATCAAGCTTAAGACCTTTCACTTGGAGAAAACTCTACCAGAGAAGATCGTCCTGCCTCAGTCAGTCTTTTATTCTGTATCTATTTGCCTTACCTAAATGGGCTTGTTCAGCTACTGCTGTGGGCTGGTGTGTTCTCTTTGATTTATCTGGGGGTGCTTATGGGGATGGGGAACTATAACCCTCTTCCTCTATCCCCAGATTGAACTCAGATTCTTGAGTAGAGAGAGGACCTTTCCTGCTGTTTATTCCCCAGGAGCTCTGCAAGCAGTCTTGAGAAAAGCAGCCCCCATTCCTATCCTGGATTCAGCTACTGCTACAGGCTCACAGGGCAGGTCGTCTGGGGCAAGTGTGGGAGGGCTCAGGTAGGCTCTGCATCAAGTCATTCAACAGATGCAACAGATATTGGGCCCCTGCTATTTACTTAGTCCAATATCGAGCTTGCCTCGGGGACACTGTAAAGACATAGGAAACATCTCCACTCTGGTCTGCATTCAAATAAGTTACCTGTGGTGTGGGAGATTAAGACACAAACATCACAGGCCAACCAGAACCGTGCATGGTGCAGAGCTGAGCTCAGTGCAGCCTTCAGTGGGTAAGAGCATCCATGAGGGCTGGCGTGGGTCCTTCTTCATGGAGAAGGAGTTTTGAATTGGAACTCAAATAGTGAAAGGGATAGATAGAAGGAAGGAGGGGAGTTCAGGTATAGCTTGTGAGGAGATCAATGTGGCTAGAATCTGGGCTGCAAGCTCAGGACGGAGTTTAGCAGCAATGAAGAAACAATCCAGGAAAGAATCCATGAAGGTGCGGGAGATGACAGAGCTGTGACTAAGGGTTGGAGGCTGGAACTGCACAAGGCAGCACATTCTTGGTTACTCCTGAACAATGCTGAGTGGAGCGCAGAAAAAAATGATGTGGGTCCC
The DNA here is from genome assembly GCF_028885625.2 of Pongo pygmaeus. NCBI lineage: Eukaryota > Metazoa > Chordata > Mammalia > Primates > Hominidae > Pongo > Pongo pygmaeus. The sequence goes on from NC_072373.2 coordinate 39,164,970, forward strand.
TTGCCAGTCACAGTGGGGCTTCAGCCCCTTCCAATGCAGCCTGATAATAGGACATGCTACAGAGAAGAGGAAATGCCCTGTCAGGGGTTTTGTCTTTAGCCTCAGAACCCCACAGCTGCCTTTACCTCCCCAATCCATTTTTTATACTCCCCATCTCCAATTGATTCCTCAACCCACCCAGTCTGGCTTCTGTTCCATTTCTTTTCTTTTCTTTTTTTGAGACAGGGTCTCACTTTGTCATCCAGGCTGGAGTGCAGTCATGATCTCTGCTCACTATGGCCTCGACCTCCAAAGCTCAAGCTATCCTCCTGCTTCAGCCTCCCAACTAGCTGGGACCACAGGCACATGTCACCATGCCTGGCTAATTTTTTGTTACTTTTTGTAGAGATGTGGTCTTGCTATGTTGCCCAGGCTGATCTCAAACTCCTGGGCTCAAGCAATCCTCCTGCCTCAGCCTCCCAAAGTGCTGGGATTATAGGCATGAGCCATCATGCTTGGTCCCCATTTCTTATAAAAGCCATTTTCATGAAGATCACCATTGACCTTCAAGTGACTATGTCTAAGGCACATTTTTTCTTCAGTCTTCATCTAATTGGATAGTTCCCTTTTAGAATGTAATAATCATGAAGTCAAGGAATTTTGCATTCATTACTACAGTCCCAGAACCTAGAACAGTCTGGTATAAGTGCCTGATAAATACAGTAGGTGCCTGATAAATACTCAGTGAATAAATGAGTGAAATTTCTTTCCACGGCTTCTGTGACGCCATGCTCTCTGGTTTTCCTTCTACTCCCTGTCTGCTTCTTCTCTGCCTTTTTTTTTTTAGACTGTTCTTCTTTATCCTGACATGTAAGATGACTCCAAACCTCCATCCTAGGCACTCTCCTCTTCTCATCCATATTGTTTTTCTTTGGGACACCTTATTCATTATCTTTAAGTAGCATCTGTGGCTCATAGTATTGTCCAAGAATGGCCACACCTATATATTTATCCCATCCCACATACTCTTCTTAAAACATAACTGACACTCTTCCACCAAGAAGTAGGGTCTAAGTTTCCTCCCCTTGAATCTTCCTGGCAGCTTATGACTTCTTTGGTCAAATGGAAGTAACGCTGTATGACTTTGGAGGTTAGGTCATATGAAGAATTCAGTTTCCACCTGGATCTCTCTCTTGGGTTTCTTGATTTTAGAAGCAATCCATCCTGTGCTGAGGAAGCCCAGGCCACGTAGAGAGGCCACATGTGGGTGTTGGCAGCCAACGACTCCAGCTAAGCTCTCAGCCAGCAGCCAACATTAATATCATATAGGCCAGGTGCAGTGGCTCACGCCTGTAATCCCAGCACTTTGGGAGGCCATGGCGGGCAGATCACGAGGTCAGGAGTTCAAGACCAGCCTGGCCAATATGGTGAAACCCCGTCTCTACTAAAAACACAAAAAATTAGCTGGGCATGCTGGCGGGTGCCTGTAGTCCCAGCTACTCAGGAGGCTGAGGCTGAAGAACCAATCACTTGAACCCAGGAGGCGAAGCCTGCAGTGAGCTGAGATCGCACCACTGCACTCCAGCCTGGGCGACAGAGCCAGACTCTGTCTCAAAAAAAAAAATAAATAAATAAATAAATAAAATAAAATAAAGAAAACAATATATATAGTTTCAGGTCCCAGACATTGAGTCTCCCAGCTGAGACCTCAGACGCTGTAGAACAAAGTCATCCCCTCCATACACTGTCCAAAGTCTCAATACAACAAAACCATAAGAGATAATAAATGGCTGTTGTTTGAAGTCACCAAGTGTTGAGGTAATTTGTTACTTGGTGATAGACACCCACTATACCATCTGTATGCTGATATTCTCTAAACGTATATTTCCAACGCAGTCTTCTCCTTTGATCTCTGGATCCATATATCCAATTGCCTGCTCAGCACCTCCACTTGGATGTCTCAAGGGAGCTGTGATCTCACCACAACGAAAACTAAACTCTAATTTTCCCAGAGGTCTGATCCTTTTCCACTGTTTTCTTTCTTAATAAATGGCTCTACCTTCCAACCATTTTCTGAATCCAGAAATTTAGGAATCCATCCTTAATCCTTTCTTTTCCCCACTGGTCCACAAGAAATTCATCAATAAATTTGGTCAATTTTACCTTTTAAATGTCTCTCTCTTTTTTTTTTTTTTTTTTGAGACGGAGTCTTGCTCTGTCTCCCAGGCTGGAGTGCAGTGGCACGATCTCAGCTCACTGCAATCTTCACCTCCCAGGTTCAAGCAATTCTCCTGCCTCAGCCTCCTGAGGAGCTGGGATTACAGGCACGCGCCACCACACCTGGCTAATTTTTGTATTTTTAGTAGAGACAGGGTTTTGCCACTTTGGCCAGGCTGGTCTCGAACTCCTGGCCTCAAGCAGTCTACCTGCCTTGGCCTCCCGAAGTGCTGGGACTACAGGCCTGAGCCACTGTGTCTGGCCAAATGTATCTTAAATCTCACAACCTCTCTATATCCCCACGATCGCCCTGATCCAACCCACCATCACACCTTACCTGCCTGCACCCCTGTAGTAGTTTCTTGTCTTCCCAAATCTAGCCTGCTTCTCTCCACTTTGTTCTTCACACTGCAATCAAAATGATCCTTATTTGGAAATTAGCTGGGCATGTTGGCATGTGCCTGTAATCCCAGCTACTCGGGAGGCTGAGGCAGGAGAATCGCTTGAACCCGGGAGGCAGAGGCTGCAGTGAGCCAAGATCGCACCATTGCACTCCAGCCTGATAGAGCAAGACTCTGTCTCAAAAAAAAAAAAAAAAAAAAAAAAAAAAAAAGCCCTTTCTGCGTGGTCACACGGAGCCAGAGCCTGGAACCAGGCTGCAGCCCCTCAACTTCGCCCACCGCCTCTGGACCATGGACCCCCACAAACTGAACGAACTTCAGGCCTTTGTGAAAATGTGTAAGCAGGATCCGAGTGTTCCATACACCAAGGAAATGCGCTTCCTGAGGGAGTGGGTGGAGAGCATAAGGGGTAAAGTACCACCTGCTACTCAGAAAGCTAAATCAGAAGAAAATACCAAGGAAGAAAAACCTGATAGTAAGAAGGTGGAGGAAGACTTAAAGGCAGACGAACCATCAAGTGAGGAAAGCGATCTAGAAATTGATAATGAAGGTGTGATTGAACCAGACACTGATGCCCCTCAAGAAATGGGAGATGAAAATGCAGAGATAACAGAGGAGATGATGGATCAGGCAAATGATAAGAAAGTGGCTGCTATTGAGCCCTAAATGATGGTAAACTGCAGAAAGCCATTGACTTATTCACAGATGCCATCAAGCTGAATCCTTGCTTGGCCATTTTGTATGCCAAGAGGGCCAGTGTCTTCGTCAAATTACAGAAGCCAAATGCTGCCATCTGAGACCGTGACAGAGCCATTGAAATAAATCCCGATTCAGCTCAGCCTTACAAGTGGCGAGGGAAAGCACACAAACTTTTTTTTTTTTTTTTTTTTTTTGAGACGGAGTCTTGCTCTGTAGCCCAGGCTGGAGTGCAGGGGTGCAATCTTGACTCACTGCAAGCTCTGCCTCCCGGGTTCACGCCATTATCCTGCCTGAGCCTCCGGAATAGCTGAGACTACAGGCGCCCGCCACCACCCCGGGCTAATTTTTTTGTTTTTTGTGTTGTTTTGTTTTGTTTTTTGAGACGGAGTCTCGCTCTCTTGCCCAGGCTGGAGTGCAGTGGCGCAATCTCTGCTCACTGCAAGCTCCACCTCTCGGGTTCATGCCATTCTCCTGCCTCAGCCTCCCAAGTAGCTGGGACTACAGGCGCCCGCCACCATGCCCGGCTAATTTTTTGTATTTTAAGTAGAGACGGGGTTTCACCATGTTAGGCAGGATGGTCTCGATCTCCTGACCTCGTGATCTGCCCATCTCGGCCTCCCTAAGTGCTGGGATTACAGGCATGAGCCACCGAGCCCTGCGGGAAAGCACACAGACTTCTAGGCCACTGGGAAAAAGCAGCCCATGATCTTGCTCTTGCCTGTAAATTGGATTATGATGAACATGTTAGTGCAATGCTAAAAGAAGTTCAACCTAGGGCACCGACAACTGTAGAACATTGGAGAAAGTATGAGCGAAAACGTGAAGAGTGAGAGATCAAAGAAAGAATAGAAACAGTTAAGAAGGCTCGAGAAGAGCATGAGAGAGCCCAGAGGGAGGAAGAAGCCAGAGGACAGTCAGGAGCTCAGTATGGCTCTTTTCCAGGCGGCTTTCCTGGCAGAATGCCTGGTAATTTTCCCGGAGGAATGCCTGGAATGGGAGGGGGCATGCCTGGAATGAATGGCCAGAATGCCTGGAATCAATGAAATTCTTGGTGATCCAGAGGTTCTTGCAGCCATGCAGGATCCAGAAGTTATGGCAGCCTTCCAGGACGTGGCTCAGCACCCAGCAAGTATGTCACAATACCAGAACAACCCAAAGTTTATGAATCTTATCAGTAAATTGTCAGCCAAATTTGGAGGTCAAGCATAATGCCCTTCTGATAAATAAAGCCCTTGCTAAAGGGAAAGCAACCTACATCACCTTATGGATGTCGCAATGATACAAACCAGTGTACCTCTGACCTTCTCATCAAGAGAGCTGGGGTGCTTTGAAGATAATCCCTACCCCTCTCCCCCAATGCAGCTGAAGCATGTACAGTGGTTTGCCATCAGGGTATTCGTTCAGATAATGTTTTCCTACTAGGAATTACAAACTTTAAACACTTAAAAAAAAAAAAAAAAAGATCCTTGTTTGGGACACCTGAATGAATTTTCCTTGCTCGTAAGACCAAGACGAAAGTCCTTAACATGAGCAAACCCTATGAGATTCGGCCCTTGCCTAACCTCTCAAAATCCCTGCCGTCCTCCCCTGGATCTCTGCTCTGCATTCCACTGTGACAGTTCCTGGACTGCACTGAGCTTCTCCCCACAGAGGGATGCGGAGACATGGTCACTATTCTCGGGAAATCTCCTCTGCCCCCTGTCTTTTACCAAGCTAATTTTCATACATTCTTCAGATCTTAGCTCAACCAAGGAAACCCTTCCTGACTCTCCCTCACCTTCTTTGTAAGATCTTCTGTAATATACTGTCACTGCTCCATGTGCTTTTAAATCCCAGCCTATCTCTGTCTTTAATTGCGCATCATCCATGAGTCTATTTGATTAGTGTCTCCCTTACAAGACTGAAAGCTCCAGGTTGGCAGGAACCACACGTCTGTTATGTCCCTTGCACCACGCAGAGGCATTCCGTAAATATCTATTGCTTATGGAATGAATGAACGAAGGTGTGAGTCCAAAGTGAGTAACAGAGCAGCAAGTTCCAGCCTTGAGGCCCAGGACCGCATTTCTCAGTTTCATGAACCCAATACGCTGGGGAGAGCCTGTTGTGAACCACACAGCACCCTCTTCTTTCTCCAGAAGGTACATTTTCTTTTTAAACCACACAGCACCCTCTTCTTTCTCCAGAAGATAAATTTTCTTTTTAAGAGAATATGAATTTTCTTCATGTTTCACATTCCACACCCCAGTGTCAGTGTGGGGATAGGGGTGAGGGATGTCAATTAAATTAATCATGGCAATCCCCTCGCCCAGGATTGATTGAGGAATAGGCATGGGACACAAGGCTAGTGAGACATGAAGGGAATTTGAGTTTTATAAAAGGACAGGAAGATGTTCTTGGGTAGGATGTGATACTTGGAGCCACTGTAGCCTCTTGCGGCCCTGAGGGAACGAAGGCCCAATACATGGCAGAGGCAAAGGCTACTGGTGGGGAGAACCCACCTCTTCAATGGGCACATAAAATGACCACCCTTGAAACTGCTTATTGTATGGAACAATAAATTGTTTCTTATTGGTTTAAGCCAGGGTTTCTCAACATCACCACTGACACTTTGGGCCACATAATACTTTGTTGTGGGCAGCTGTGCATTGTGTGTGGTCCTGTGCATTGTGGTATGTTGAGAAGCATCGCTGGCCACTACCCACTAGATACCAGTACGACACTCCTCCGCATCCCAGTTGTGACAACCACAAATGTCTTCAGACCTTGTGAAATGTCCCCTGGGGAGTAAAATTGCCCCCACTTGAGAATGACTAGTATAAGCCAACTGAACTAAATTTTCTATTACTTGCAGCCAAAAGCAGCTTAACTGATACAGCACCTTTTCAACTTAGTTTACCCATAGCACACGAATCTCTTTTTACCACACCCACATCTGCCTCTAGCACCAGAGCTGCTCACAGACCCATTCACACAATTACATCTTCCCACCAACCCCATTCAATCACAGCCTTCCTACTCCTGCTTTACCACTCACTTCCCCAGCCCCAGCTCCAACCATCTCTGCCTCCCCCATCTCCTGCCACTTGCTGTGAGAGCTGATGGCAATGCTGTCAGTTACTTGCTCTTGCTCTAACATTGCTCTCTGCAACTTCTGCTCCTCATCAGAAGGAGGTCAATAGAAGCTTCCTTCAAACTTCCCCTGCCAAGGCTCTTTCTCCACCCCTCTATTCCCACTTCACTAATTTCATCTATCCATCCGTTTATCCATCCATCCATCCATTATTCAACATTTATTTTGCACACTTACTATGTGCTTGGAGCTACAATAGGCACTGGATAGTGAATGGATTCAGATATAGAACCTGTCCTTAAAGAACATACAGTCTGGCTAAGAACACAGTTCACTAAGCCAATGAGAAGTACTATATAAATGTTGAAGATATCTGACCTACTATGAAAAAAAAAAAACGCATTTTCACACCTTGAGTGGCCCACACATTTAATTAGGTACTCAAGATAATGGAAAAAGTGGTCTTTACCTATTCATGGAGCAAGTCTGGCAAAACCGTATCTGCCAGTGTGGTGAGTCCAGTTCCAGTAACTGGATGCACTTGGGAGAAGGGAGAGGGCCTAAGAAGAACTGTGTTCTGTTAAGTCAGACTTTTTTTCCCCTTTGGACTTTTCTCCAACTGGTCTGAATTAGTGAGGTCTAACTGTTTCTATTTAAGAAAAGGCAACAAAATCTTGAGGGCGTGCCTCTAAAAATCTTGCCAAAAGGCACACATGCACGCACACGCACACACACACAGGCACACATCACCACCACCACCAACTCCATCATCCACACACTCTGCCCTCAGGACAGGGACACACAGTGACACACACTGTCAGGCAGTTAAGGAAAAAGCAGAAATTGGGCATCCGTTCAAACAGCTTGAAGTTAAGAGATGGAAGATGGCTGCCGGGAGGGCAGAGCAGAGAGGGGCTTTGGTAAAGGAACCGCTCCAAGCACAACAGAAAAGGTCTCGCCTGAAGATTCTGGATTTCCTCTTTGGTTCTTTCAAAGAATGAGTCTCTGGTTCTATTTGGCTGGGGGACCAGCACTTGTGGGGTGTGGCCTTGAGCTCCCTCTTCCCCTGCACAGTAACGCTATTGTTCGGTAACTGCGGCCAATTTATGGAAAGAGGTGGAATGTTTATGTAACTGACTCCGCTTTAGACAAGACGTTTGAAAGCAGAAAAAAATGACGGATGGAAGGAGGCCAGTCCAAACACAGTTTTTCTTCCTTTCTGGACACAGATGTTGGAAAAATGAGGAGAAGGAAGGAGGGAGGGAGAGAAGAAAGTCAGGGTCTGAGAAGAAGTGCCAAAGTCCAAGCTGGCCAGAGACAGCCAGAGTCTGTCTTTGATTGAGGCCAGGGGCAGAGCCTTGGAGCAGAACCTCCGTTTTTGGAAGCTGCTGTTTTAATTAAATAGGTCAACGCAATCAGGACAGCTCTGGTGTGGGGTCTGGATCTCATTAGCCTAACATGGGTGGGGTGGGGCTGGCCTCGGGGAGTGGATCCCCTGGTGTGTCTGTAGTGGGGGGCAGCCTGAGATGAGGGAACTTCTTTACTGCTTGCCCCAAAGCCAGGCCCCAGGCAGCTGGAGCTGCCAGGAGGGGCAGACCACAGATGGAGAATGCGCTTCATTAAGCATGAGTCAGTCCGCTCTGCAGCCTGGAGGCCCAGGCAGACTGGAAAAATCAGAACTGCTTTGAAAGGGAGTCACAGGAACAAATCTCACCCCTTCACCAAGCCCAGGTGCAGGGTAGTTAGGAGAACAAGATCCATACCCACACTTTCCCTTGGACCTAAGTTGGGCACTGAAGGCAGAGGCAGAAATAAGGAGAAGATGAGATGATTGTCTTCCAGGTTACAGGACTCATGTCCTTGGGAGCTTCATCTGATAGGGGAGACTGGTTCCTGCCATTAGAGACCCCTGGTTTGATGGGGGAAGAACTCAATCCTGCACTTGGGGATACCTAGTAGATAGCCCCTAACCCTGGGATCCCCAGTCTGGTGGGAAAGGCAGGACTGTAGTAAACGAAATAATCAAACTCATACAGAATTGGCATGTAAGCAGGTTCAGTGAGTTTTATGCAATGTGGGGACATCATATACTAAAGGACTTATATTTATAGTGGATCAGTGTTAGGGATGGTTCCTAGAGGAGGAAAGTTTTGAGCAATAAGATGGCCGTGGCTTGGCTAGGACCGTAGCCTGTGTGTGAGCATCTGTGATTATGCATTCTTGATTCTTAGGGGACAGGACTTAGGAGCCCATGTCCCCAGAGGTCTCAAGTTCAACTGGCTGGGGGTGGTGAGGTAGGGCCTGGAGGTCCGACCTCTCAAAATTGGAGAATAAAGACAAATCAGCTGACCACCTAGTTTTTCCCAAGGGCTGGCTGGGTCAGGTTGCAATTTCGTTTCTGTCAGCACATCCCAGAAGCCAGGGACGGTCAGGTGTCCCCCAAGATTAAGATGACTGTATAATTTATCATTTAAATGAGGACTTTGGAGAGGGTAGGTGTGTTATTAATCATTATGCTGGGCCCATAGGCATTAACCAGGCCTGTTCCAGATAAACCAGGACATTTAGCCTCCCTTCCTTCTAACATCTTTAAGGGCCTGTGTGTGTGTGTGTAGCTGAGGGTTATGAGAAACTGAAGGATTAGCTTCAAATATTCTCCTCAACACCCCTATTCTACTTGATTTTTAGAGAAATGTGATTATTATGGTAAATAAAACATGTATGTATACAATGTGTGCTTATAAATAGTATATGTGTGTATGTGTATATATATATATATTTCTAGATAGATGATAATAGATATATACACATATAATACAGAAGTCAATGAATTTTTTAAAAATTTGTTGAAATTAGGCCAGGTGTGGGGCTCATGCCTGTAATCCCAGCACTTTAGGGGGCTGAGGCAGGAGGATCCCTTGAGACTGGGAGTTTGAAACCAGCCTGGGTAACATGGTGAAACCCCATCTCTACAAAAAATTTTTTAAAATTAGCCGGGTGTCGTGGCATATGCCTGCAGTCCCAGCTACTTGGGAGGCTGAGGTGGGAGGATTGCTTGAGCCTAGGAGGTCCAGGCTGCAGTGAGCCATGATCACACCACTGCACTCCAGCCTGGGTGACAGAGTGAGACACTGTCTCAAAAAAAAAATTAAGTTAAAATGAGAGACCTCAAAATACAGTTGTTATAGCAAGTCTCCTGGGACTATGTCCCCAGCATCTCAAGGGGCACTATCATAGACGTATTCATGGCTGCCCAAATGTTTTCAACATCCTCTTGATATTTTGATAGTCTTTCAAGGATGCATCCTACCTTTCCAACGAAAACTAAAACAAAAGAAAACTGCCCTTATTTTTTCATTTCCGTTGCTGCTAGGGGTGCTAGTCGCACCAATCTGAGCTAATCTGTCTCTGAACAGAGTTACCTAGGGACAGGGACATGGCAGGAAGGGGTCCTCCCTTTTTGCTGGCACCAGATCACAGCAGGCACAGAGTGGGTTAGAACTGGCAACTTCCTGCTCCTGACGGAGGCAGCTGCTCCCCTGGCAGCCAGATCTGCAGTGTCTCTGGGAGTCATCCTGGAAGCTCAGACTCTAGTCTGTTTTTCAGTCCTCTTAATATCCTTACTGAATCCCCTCATGCTTAAACCAGATGGGGAGGATTCCAGGTTTTTACATTTGCTTTGTTTTACAAAGAAGGACCCTGATCAATTCAGAGGATGCAAGGGCAAAGTTTGAGGAGACCCGTTACCTACAGTGTGAGGGATGGGGAAATTTAGCCCCAAAGGATGAAACGGCTGCATAAAACAAAACCATCCAATCTATCCAGTGCCCAGCCCCAGCCTCTTTGAACATCCACTTGCTGTCTTCTGTTCTTCCCTCTTCCTCCCCTCCCCTGCCCCGTCTCTGGAGCTCCATCACATTTCATGTCCTTGCTTCCTCATACTGTTCCTCAGAAGTAGGGAGGTCAGAGAATGCTTCTCTCTGGAAGGTAAAATGCTACTCTGGGAGGTAAACTGATGTGCAGACAGTGCAGGATAGTTGTGCAGCTGGCTAGTGGTGGAGCTGGGATGACACATCCATTCTTAATCTGGATCTCATTGTGTAGGGGCTTGGTGTTTCCCAAGCTAGGGCTCCCTGGAGCCAGGAGCAGCTCAGGCATCTGTAAACCTCATTATAATTGGTGTATAGTGAAAGGGCGACTGACTCAGATTTCAAGTCCCACTTCTGCTCTGAGGCTAGTGCAGTCCTGGGCAAATCACTGGCCGTCTTTCGGCTTCATTTACCTCATCTGTCAAATGAAGAGGTTGGTCTAGATCACAGATTCTTAACCTTTTGGGTGTCATAGACTTCCTTAAAAATCTGATCTTTGGGCCAGGTTGGGGGGCTCACGCCTGTAATCCTAGCACTTTGGGAGGCCGAGGCGGGCAGATTGCCTGAGCTCAGGAGTTCGAGACCAACCTTGGCAACACGGTGAAACCCCGTCTCTACTAAAATACAAAAAATAAATAAATAAAATTAGCCGGGACTGGCAGTGTGCGCCTGTAGTCCCAGCTGCTTGGGAGGCTGAGGCAGGAGAATTGCTTGAGTGCAGGAGGCAGAGGTTGCAGTGAGCTGAGATCACTCCACTGCACTCCAGTCCAGGTGACAAAGTGAGACTCTGACTAGAAAAAAAAAAATCTGTTCTTTGGCCAGGTGCAGTGGCACACACCTGTAATCCCAGCACTTTGGAAGGCCGAGGCAGGTGGACTGCTTGAGGTCAGGAGTTTGAGACCAGCCTGGCCTACGTGGTGAAACCCCGTCTCTACTAAGAATATAAAAATTAGCTGGGCGTGGCGGCGCATGCCTGTGATCCCAGCTACTCGGGAGGCCGAGGCAGAAGAATCACTTGAACCCAGGAAGCAGAGGCTGTGGTGAGCTGAGATCGTGCCACTGCACTCCACCCTGGGCAACAGAGCAAGACTCTTGAAAAAAAAAAATCTGATCTTTTTCCTTCATCCCCAGTCCCTCCCTCTAAAAACTGTACAGACAACATTTTCTATAAAATTTCAAGGGGGTCATGGACTGTTTAAAGTCCATTGTTCAGTAAGAGGATTCAAAGCTTTTTTTTTTTTAATCAGACTCCCAAAGGGATCTATGACCCCCAAATTATAAGAGCCCTGCTCTAAGGTCAGCTTGAGCAATGACTCTGGAGAGCTCTGTGAAAAAGCCTGCCTGCTGATCTTGGCTCTGCCCCTGGAAAGAGTGTTTCCCTTCATTGAGCCACGGTTTTCTCACCTATAAAATAAGGATAACAATACCTGTCCTGCCAACACTATAGAATTGTTGGGAGAATTACACTGTAATAGAGGTGAAAGTTTTTTGTAAACTGTAGTGTTGTATAAGAGTGATCAATCAGCCAGCTCCCTTTCCCCTTTCTAAAGCCTGAGGGATTGTGGCAACATCAGGCTAGAGCTGGCAGAGTTCCTGGTACCACACAACGACCTGAGAACTGGACCCCAGTAAAGTTGTCTCTTATAAGTGGGTGACTCTCACCCTCCCATGGGACCTCATTGAGGCTTCATCCTGTTCCACTGTTCCAGGCCCATAAACAGCACTTCCACTGGAGCTCTTTGCTCTCTGCAGCGCCCTCTTCTACTCAGCATGCTGACCAAGCCTGCCCACTGTCTGGAACAGTCACGTGCTCATTCGTCCACTGCTATTCCACAAGGTAGCAGAGAGCAGTCAGGGAGGTAGGACGGGCATGGTGAGTACAGTATCATCTGTCCCAGCCTGTGGTCCACTCCGCGACACTCCTAATTTCTTAGGCCACATGTCTAAATGTGAGGTTCAGAAAACGTGAACCTAGGACTCATTCCCGTTGGGATGCTGTCAGATTGAGGGCATGCAGAGACAGGCATCTGCAGCTTGAGAAGGAGCCAGGATACACTCTGACACACATACACACACAGTTGCAATCGCCCAGGAAGGGCCTGTCTGTCACAGGCCTGGCCTGGCCTGCATGGCACCGAGGTGCTACATCAAAGGAGAGCGGTGGAGTCGGCGATTACTCGGGCATGTGTCTCACCTTCCTGCCAGTATTTTCCCTGACAAGACTTTACTTGCCACCCACATTTTCCTCTCTGGTAGCAGAGAGGATTAAAGGCTCTTCAATCTGCTTCTAACTAAAGCCCTCACCACTCCAGGAACTACTGGAACTACTGTCTGCAACTCCTCCTTTTCCCCAACCTGCCTGCCCTGTCCTTGACTCTGCCACTCTAGGATAGCCCCACACAACCCTCTCTGGGCCGTGGGGATGATGCTGGAGGGTGTAGACCAAAGCCAGCCAGTCCCAAAATGTTGACCCCCTGGTGCCGGGGAGTTTTCACCGAGCAGTCCCTGGGAGTGATGACAGCTTCCATTGCCTTTCCCAGGCCTTCCAAAGTCTTGAACTAGGGGGATGGGCTAAGGGTCCCCAAGAAGCAAGAACATGGTGCCCAGAGGGCCCAGAGGAGAAGGGACGTGATTGTGAGCCAGATGGGAGCTGCATGATTCCCTGTACAAGGGATCACGGAGATCCAGGCCTTGACTTGTCCAATATGGTAGCCACTAGCAGTATGTGGCTATTGAGCATTGAAATGTGTCTTGTCCTAATTGATATGTGTTGTCATTGTAAACTAGACGCCAGATTTCAGACTTAGTACAAGACAAAAAAGAATGTAAAATATCTCAGTCAAAATGTTTATATTGATTACATGTTGAAATGACAATAATTTGTATATATTTGGGTTAAATAAAATATATTATTTAAATGTTTTATAATTTAAAACTTTTTTTATTTTTTAAAAATTAAGGGACTGGGTGTGGTGGCTCATGCCTATAATTCCAGCACTTTGGGAGGCTGAGGCAAGAGGATTGCTTGAGTCCAGGAGTTCAAGACCAGCCTGGGCAACATAGTGAGACCTTGTCTCTATTAAAAAAAAATTAAAAAAAAATGCAGTGGTACAATCATAACTCACTGCAGCCTCAACCTCCTGGGCTCAAATGATCCTCCCTGCTTAGCCTCCTTGAGTAGCTGGAACTACAGATGTGCAACGCCACACCTGGCTAATTTTTAATTTTTAGTAGAGACAAGGTCTCCCTGTGTTGCCCAGTTTGGTCTTGAACTCCTGGGCTCAAGTGATTCTCCAGCCGCAGCCTCCCAAAGTGCTGGAATTATAGGTGTGAGCCACCACGCCCAGCCTTTATTATTAAAATTAATGTCACTGTTTTTTTTAATGAACTTTTTTTTTTAATGTGACTACTAGAAAATTGAAAATGACATTCATGATTCGCATTGTATTTTTATTGAGCAGTGCTGGTCCAACAAAAGTAAAGTGTTCCCCACAGGGGGATCAGCCACGGAGAGGGCACCAGTGAGAGAGAGCCTGCTGTGCCCACTTTTCTCTACCATCAGTCTTGTTCAGCTGGGAACAGGAGCCTCTGAACAGCTTGCCTGACAATGAGACTGACCTGGAGATAGAACTAAAGCTCCTGACCCCATTCTAATGCTCTGTTCTCTCAAGACAGGGCCCCTCATTCCCTCACACCTGGGGCTGGGTTGATGAATTTGTGGCTCATGGTGTAGGGGAGGGGGAAGGTACCCCCAGGACTCTGGGCATCTGTCTAGGGGACTTTCACTGCTGGACTCACCGAAGTTTTAGGGACCAGGACATGGTGGTAGTACATGTTTCTTCCTGCCAGGAGCCCTTGTCACAGCCTGCAAGCTTAGAAAAGAGAGATGCCCTTTCCAATGTAGGGCATATTCTATTATTTATTAACCCCGAGGAGGCCTGCCCACGATGGCCTTCCAGCTGGTTAATTGGATTTCATGACAACTTTTTAAAAAGGAATGTTCTGAGGAGCAGTGTTGTGTCCTGCCCCAGCGGTCCTGTGAGGTTTCCTCCATCTCCTTGAAAACTCAGCCACTGTGGTATAACATGGAGCTTTAATCATACATGTCAGTGTAGCTCCAGTCCCATCAGAAGCTGTGGTGGGGCTGACACAGCCACTGATGCTCCAGGATGAGAAATAAGTCCCTTTCTTACCTATGATAGAGAAAATATATTCTGTGCTTGATGTGTAGGGGACTGCTAGTTAATTTGTGAGGCACTTCTGCTTCGATTACAGCCCCTCGTAGGTAAAAGTGTGCTGCTTATCACAATCAGAATGTCATAAGTTTGCATTTCCTTCTGCTGAGGAGACATTAATAGACATAAAGTCCTATGATAATAGCTATTAGCATGGCTGAGGCCCCTACTTAAACAATTGCTTTGAGACTAGGCAGCTAAACACTAGTATTTCATGCATGGGCTCATTGCTCTTCCTCCCGGGTCAGTTTTGCTGTGGTTGTTTCATCCAGAGGATGTTCAGGGGAGGACAGAAGGGGAGCCCCCTGCAGATTCATGGCCACCCACTGTCTCATGGCCTAAGCAACAGATAAGGAGAGGGACAAAGCCTGCTGTACAAAAAAATCTATGTATGCACAAAACTGCATTTTTAAGGACAGGCAAGAATTTCTGGTGTTATGGTAGAATTTACTGGAGAGCCCTTATAGACTGTTAGCTTCCTGCCAGAATGGGTTATTTACAGGGAGGCCTACTGAGGATGGAGATTGGGAAACTTAAAACAAGAAGGCAAGGAGCTAACCCCATGTTTAGTGTCTTTCTTGTGTAGAGTTCTGACACTAGACACTTATAGTAAGTATGTGCCCATAAACCACTATCCCATGGACCCGAGGGTAGAGCCCCTTCCTAGGATTTGGAAGCGACCCTGGAGAGAAGGAATGGGGGTGCATAGTGAGGTACTAGAACCCCTAGGGATGAGTGTGGTGGAAGTTCAGATAGCCACAGAATCTATCCTTTGACTGGGTGCTCTCTTTTTCTGGAAGACTTGTTCATACAACAACAAATTGTCACCCTAAGCTATTCCCCCACATCAACAAGGACAAGGGTCCCAGAGCTATTCATATTGTGTGCTTGGCATTATGTAAAGTGACTTACAAACACCACCCCAATAACTTAGTTATGAGCATCCTTAGCCACATTTTACTCATGAAGAAACCTGCACTTAAGAAGTCAAGACATTTACCCAAGGTCACAAAGTTATAGGAAGCCAGGATTGTAACTAAGCTCTCTGATTCCAAAGCCCACGTTTAATTTCTACTTTATAATGCCTTCCAAAAAAAAAAAACTCCCTCAAAACTACGATTCTAGTTGAAAAGTAATTCTAGAGAGGGGGGATATTACATTTTATGTATCACAGACCAGACCTGCAGTAGCCCTGGAAGGCTTCACACAAAATGTGGACCTTGAATTGGCCTTGAGGGCAAGTTACTCTTTGTATAAGTGGGGGCATGGAGAGGTTATCCCAGGCTAAGGGAAAAGCAGGAGTGAAGGCTGGGAGGTGAAAAGTTGCAGGTCAGCAGGAGAGGACATTGAGAGGACAGACGTGGCTGGAGCAGAAGGTTCCCCCCAGGGAGCAGAAGGTGGGGCTGGGCATGTAGCCTGGGCTGAGGTTTGGAGGCATTGAAAGTCAAACCTGGGCGGTAAAGTATTCCTGTTTGCCTGATGATTTAGGATGATCAGCTACAGAATGGATGGAGTGGAAATGCTTGGGGACTTAGGGGGCCTCCTGGGCAGGGCTGAGGCTGTGGACTTCACCTCTGTGGACCTTAATCTCCCCTGCTGTGAGAAGGGTAGATAACCCTGGGTGCTCAGAAGCCTGGGCCCCTGTGGAGCTTGGTGATGCTAAGGCACCTGATGGATGCTAAACCACCTAGGTTATGGCTGCCAGGTGCAATGGCAGAGGTGCAATAGTAGCACCTTCTTTTTCAATGTAAAGATAGCTAGAGGGAGAGAATTGACTAATTGTGTGAGAGCAGAGGGAGGAGTTCAGGTGACTCTGAGACTCCAGTTGAAGGATGTGAACAGAGTATCCCTCTCAGCAGTTGGTCCCCAGCACTGCCTGAGGCCACACCCAAATCTAGGAGCTCCAGTCCACCCCCTTGGGCACTGGCATTCTGCATGCCTGGCTTGGAGTTAGGGTCTCCCCAGCTCCTCCCCGCCCCCTCTGCAGAAAAGCTGAGACTGTTCCCATTTCTCCTGCCTCTTGTTTCTCTAATTTTATGATTGTATGAAAATAAGTTTCCCAAATTACCTTTAATTAGCTTTAATAAGACAGCCTTTTTGCTAATTAAAACGATTATTAAGAAACCATTTATTGAGAATGAACACAGTTGTTAGAACCTATGAGAATTCTGAACTCTTAATAATAACAACAGCAGCCACCACCAGCCCCATCAGGCCCCAGAAACTCAAACTGGGTAGTGCTCAGGCTGGGGGCCCAGGGTTTCCAACTTCTCCCTCTCTCCAGGGCACCTTGTGGGCAGATGCTGCCTGCAAGGCTATAGTTGCTCCTTTCCCCAGCACTGAGGTTCTCTCTGTAGAAACGTCCCCGGTAAGTAAGCACTGACAGGTTTGCCTGTTAAAGGGTCTGGTGCAGCCAGAATAAAGCTGGGCAGGCAGTCAGGAGGCCATGAAACCTCCAGTCACTTCACCTCCCTGGACCTTTATCTCCCCTGCTGTGAGAAGGGTGGGTGGGCCTGGGTGGCCTCAGAAGCCCAGGGCCCTCTGGAGCTTGGTGATGCTAAGGCGTTGGTTGGAGCCTGCACTCGTGGAAACCCACACCTCTGGGTAATGGGGGAGTCTGGGGCTAGCAGAGCCCAGAGCTCATTTCATCCTCCTCTCCTCCCTCTCCAGGAGGACTGCTCAGGCTGCTGAGGCAAGAGACTCCTGTCGCGAAGCTGTTGAGGAGACTCGGAGACTCTGGGCTCCCGCTAGGAGCAAGCAGGCTCTGTGCAGCGAGGCGCCCAGGCGCGGGGCCCGGAACGCGGTGGTGCGGCTCCCCGGTCCCCGGGTCCCTGGGTCCCTGGGTCCCTGGGTCTCTGACTGCGGTGCTCTCTCCCACCCCGGGCTGCGCAGCTGCTGACAGCTCCTGGGTGACGGCGAACGGCTTGTGCTGTCACATTTCCTTCCTGTAGGGAGGGGGTGGGGAGCTGGAGCCTGGAAGTGCCCGGACGGGGAGGGAGACTACCCAGGTGGAAGGCGGTGCAGAAGGTTGCTGGAAAGAAGATGCCCCGGGCATTTTCTAGTGACGTCGTCTAGGCCGTATCTACCTTCCGGGGTCAGGAGTCTTGCTACACCCTAACCCCGCCTCCTCCAGAGTCCCCCCAGGGTTTTTCCAGGGACCTGGTGAGCTTGAGGTCTTGGCAGCACTTGAAAAGCAGCGGTGGTTTTGATTTCGTTGTTTAATTTTTATTTTTAAATATTACAGTGGAAAGAACGTGGACTTTGGAGTCCCATAGCCCTGGACTCCAATTCGGTGGGTCGAATACCTAGCTTTGTGACCTTTTGTGACACTCAACTGAGCTTCGTTTCCCGACAGCTTTTTTCCCACGGGGCTGCTGTAAGGCTTAGATGCAATAATGGAGGTGAAGTTGCCCAGTCGGTAGCCTAAGACTCAGCGCTAGTGTCGGGGGAATGTGCACTTGACCTCAACCAGTGAAGGCGAAGGATAAGCTTCAAGGCCCTAAACCCGAGGCCCAGCCGGCCCCGGTCTCCTTGGCGCTCGCTGGCGTCCAGGGTCCGCAGCAGGGCTGGGGATGGTGGGAGGGGGTACCCGGCGGTTCCCAACCACGCCGCATGTCGGAATCCAAGCGGACGTTTGAAGAAACATCCGCTGGGGGCTTCAGCAGAGTCCAATTCATCGCGAGCCTCTGGGGTAGGGCTCAGGCCTGAGGGTTTTGTAAAAGCTCCCGAAGTGGGGGCTCCGACGTGCAGTCAGGGTTGAGAACTGGTGATTGAAGAACGACCGCGGTTTCTGGAAAGAAACAAAGAGGCCTTCCTGGGGCGGAAGGGAAGAGGGCTGGCGGGTGCCCACCCGTGTGCAGGTGACCCCTTCACACCCGCATTCCCACGTCCAGGGACACGGTTACACGCACGCTCGGACACACACACGGGCACCCACACTCATCCGAACACACACACCCACGCCCATTCACGCTGTCCCGGACACACCCACACCCACTGCATTCTCCGGGCGAGTCCTGCGGCCGGAACCCAGACAGAGCGCGCCCGCTGGGGGCCGGGCCCCTCTGCTCCGAGGGTCTCAGGCCAGGCGGCCCGAGCGCGCCACAGCCGCTGACAGCGCGGCTCCTCCGAGCTCGGGGCGCTCGGCAGAGCCCCCACCGGGCCGCGGCGCGCTCGCTCCGGCTCTTTGTTATGCTAATTCCCCTTCCCAGCTGGTGCCAGCTGCCTGCACAATGAGCGCCCGGAGCCCTTGCCAGCCCTCGCCAGCCAGGGAGTGGGGGCGGGGCAGGGAGGGCCACCTCACACTGCGGCTGCCCTCCTCACCACCCCCTCGCCGTCCCAGCACAGCACAGCCTGGCCGGGTGCTGAGCAGACCAATAAGCAGCCTTTCCCCCATCCTCCCCTCCCCCATGCTTGCAGGGCCGCGCCCCCCGGGGCCTGCAGGGCATCCTCTGATTCATTCCAGTCGCCCGGGCTGCCCGCCCTCCAGGTGCCAGGGCTTGATGAAAAGTAAAAGGCTCCTCCGCGGCTCGAGAGCCGTGAGGATGAAAGAGAAGCAGCCGCCTCCCAGACCACACAGCTAATCCTCCCATAAACCTCGAGCAAATAAGGGGAGAGGAAGAGCAGGCCGGCTACAGATGTGGAGTGCAGCCTCCGGGGATCCCCAAATTAAAACTCGTGCAGGGGAAGCCCTTGGACCACAACCAAATGACACTAATTGGGTTATGGGACCATAATCTTGGCTGGTATTTAAAAAAAAACTGTTATAGTCACAGCTGCAAGAATTGTCTTCATAAAAAGAAGGGGGAAAGTCCGCTATTCTATTACGCATAAGAATGAGAGAGAAGAGGGTTCACGGATCTCCTGCCTGCATGGTGCAGGCAGGCTGGTTTCTTGAAGGCGAGGACAGTCTTGTGCCAGGGGGAGCCGCGTTGTGCCTGGCTGGCTCCGGGTGTGTGGAGCTAATCGGCTAAAGGAGGCGGGGGCAGGAGCACTCCAGGGGGAGGGGCAGAGGAACTGCAGTGAGAATGGGGAAGCATGGCCTATCTGGAGGAATGTATATTACAGAAGACAATAGATTAGACGCCATATGCAGAAAACAATCATTTGGGACAGGAAAACTCAGAGATGTATTCTTAAAGAAAGATCCAGAAGCAGTTTCTCAGTTTCACTGGGAGGGAAAAAAGCCATTCTGGGGAAGGAAAGGAAAGGGTGACATGCAGAAGACTCAAGTGAACATCTTCAGAAAGATCCCTGATTATTAGAATCAGGAATTGTTAGAATCAGAAGAGAGGGTCAGAAGGGAACAATCTTTTAGAGGCCCTTTGAATCCAGCCTCATCATTTGACAGATGGAAAATCAAGATCCAGAGAAGTGAAGGGGCTTATTCATGGTTAGATCGCTAGTGAGTGGCAGACCTGGGCAAGAATCTGTTTCCTAACTCCTAATCTAGTTCTCACCACTAAGTTGGTTATAATCTTGTGGTTAAGAAACAGCAGTCATTTGACCAGAAATCAATACAATAGATTGACTCTAAGCAAATAAATGAAGAGTTAGGATTTCTTTTTCTTTTTCTTCTTTCTTTCTTTTTGCTTTCCTCTTTTTTTTTTTTTTTTTTTTTTTTTTTTTTGACAGATTCTTGCTCTTTGCTCTGTCACCCAGGCTATAGTGCAGCGGCACAATCTCAGCTCACTGCAACCTCTGCCTCTGGGGTTCAAGCGATTCTCATGCCTCAGCCTCCAGAGAGGCTGGGACTGCAGGCTCACTGCAACCTCCACCTCCCGGTTTCAAGCGATCCTCCTGCCTCGGCCTCCCAAGGTGCTGGGATTAAGATGTGTACCATCGCACCTGGCCTAACAGGACATTTTTAAAAGATTGAGTTAAGCTTTGTTGGATCTATAATAAGAATAAGTGTTAGAAATCAATTAATTCGTACAAATTCCATCCCAGGATTCTTCCTAGTTTGTATTTATTTGTCACTTAAAACACCCAGATGGATAAATGGCTCCAGAATTTCTTTAAGAGTTCTTTCTGTGTAGGGACCAATACCATCTCCAGATAGAGATGTCTCTTGTGCAGTAAGTCATCTTGCCTAAAACCAGCTAGGTCAAGATTGGGCTGGTTGAGAATTCTAATTGATCATCTTAACTGGTTAAAATCCTACTGATTGGAAAACAAAAATATCTACTCCAGCTGCTGGTTTTCCAAACTCTGAGAGGACAAAGGTTTAGAGATGGCCAGCCTAGACCTCCCAGGGCAGGCTGAGGTGTCCTGACTGCCCACTGCCTCTCTCAGCTGGCTCAAATGGCAACTAATGTTGCCAATCATGAGATCCTTGCCCAGTCAGATAGGAGGGGAGCCTCTTGCAGAGAAGTCCTGGGACCCCCATGGTACAACACTGCATTTGCTCTCATTATACTCTGTTGCCCATTTCTCATTCTCAAGCCATATGGTTCAGTTTTGTTCTCATTTTAGGACCTACCCATCAGCAAGCCTACTACAAATGAACCTCACCTTATGGAAAAATATATACTCTTCAAAAATAAAGAGATGGAATGTAATTTTGTAAATGGAATTCTATTTTGAAATTATCAGTTGGTTTCTGAGTTTAATGGCAAAACAGAAGGGATAAGAATTTGAAATAGGGATAACCAACCTCTAGTTGACCTTATACATGGAAACTGTATCCCAGTTATTTTATAATAGGCTGTGTCCTTGGTTATGGTTATCCAGACAATTCTGCTTTGGCCTCCAAAATTATCAAGTACAGGAGCACAAGGAATAGCGTTTTGTCTAAATTATCTCCCCTGTCCCCCTCCTGCCTTTTTTTTTTTTTTTTTTTGGAGACAGAGTCTCACTTCCTCATCCAGGCTGGAGTGCAGTGGATCAATCTAGGCTCACTGCAACCTCTGCCTCCGAGGTTCAAGCAATTCTCCTACTTTGGCCTCCCGAGTAGCTGGGATTAAAGGCGCCCCCCACCACACACACCCGGCTAACTTTTGTATTTTTAGTAGACACGGGGTTTCACCATGTTGACCAGGCTGGTCTTGAACTCTTAACCTCAAGTGATCCATCCGCCTTGGCCTCCCAAAGTGCTGGGATTACCAGCAGGCATGAGCTGCCGCGCCTGCCCCCCTCCTTTTTTTCCTAACTTAATACTGTACTTTTTCTGAGTAAAAACTAGGTTTAAGAAAATTATTCGCTACAACAACTGAATAAACTTGAACTTTGGCAAATCCTGGAGATGAGTCAGAGGTTAGTGGTTTTTAATCTTTCCATTTGTAAGGGACACCTCTTATTCCCTTCACATAGCCAATGTTCTGAAAGATTCTGTCTGACAAACAAATTGTATTTATTAAGGATAATGCCTTCGTTTTCCCAGTCAGAGTTTCTTCTCAGTTTGTGACAGCCTGGAGCTGATTTAATTCCAGCCAAAGGTAAGGAAATCTGATGTGGGGTTAGCCTGTGCAACCACTCTCAGAAGATTTTATGATTTGGTATTTTAAATACTAAACATATCTCAAGGACACCAATGATGACTTTCATAGCTAAGGGCCCTGGGACCCCAGGTTTCATACCATCCCCCTGTTTAACTTCAAGCTTGCTGTACAGAACCAAAGAGGCTGAATGCTTTCCACCAAAAGGAGGATCTGGCACGGTTGGGTTCCACTTGCAGGGCATTGAAGGACAGTAATGGAGAAGTCATGGAGGCTTGTTCGTTGCAAACCCATAACGTACACCCAGGCAATGTTGAGTCACTTCCCTGATATTAAAACCTTTAATCCTGACAATCTGATGAGGTGGATAATGTGTGCTGCTCCATTTTACAGATGAGTAAACTGAGGCACTAGGAGGTGAAGTGGCTTTTTGGCCAAGGCCAAGCTTGCACAGCTACCCTGGCAGAGCTGAGATTTTCATCCAGGCAGTCTAACTCCAAACCCCCTACTCTTAACACTTTTCTATACTCCAGTCTTGTGAGAAACCCACAACCTGTGTGCCTAAACTGAACAGGAGAGAGATTCCTTGGGCTAATGATCATACCTGTTCACAAATACAGTTTGGTGGGCTTACTGAAAAGCACAGCATCTAAGGACATGGAGAACAAGGAGAACCCCTCCCAGCTCCAGAAAGGGCAGACAAGCCATTTCTCTCTTCCTGCAAAAACATTTAAAACAATCCTTTAGTCCCTGAAATGTTTTTTTCTGTTTTCCTAAAGAGGTTTGACAAAGAAGCAAAAAATTCTGCCTTCTTTCCCTTGCAGTCTTTAGACTTTTCCTTAAAGAGAGTGGATTCACTCTGCAGTGTACAGGGAGCACTGTATTTCTCAGATTTCCTTCAGTGTGCTGGACCAGAGCTCAACTCCCCAACCTTTTGCCCAAATCCCTTGCATAGCCTGTCATTCTCTATCTTTTGCTTATTGTGCACACAGGGATGTTGTGAGTTTTGAAGATGGTATAGATATCTGAGTGCTGTGCCAAGTGTATTTCAGAGACATCTACTCATCTCTTGATTGAGAGGATACCAGGGTCTTACCACATCTGAGCTTAGTTCATTGCAGTCACTTTAGAGGGTATCTGAAGAAAAAGCACTGTGTCTAGAAGTATCAAAGATGGGTTCATGTGTGTGCTGACCAGAGGAGGCAATGGAGAATCACATGCCTGATGCCTGGACTCAGCTGCTTCCATGGAAAGATCTGGATAGAGGTAATGCCTGCCGAAGGCCAGGCTGGTCTGCACAGCACAAGACTAGGGTACGTTAGATCCCTTTCCCCCAAAGTTCTGATATTTGCCTATTGTCTTGGAGATCTTGGCAGAAAGCAAGATCATAACTTACATCTCTGCAAGTTCTTTTATATGTAGGTCCTCCCCACAAGATTTTATTAGATTTTTATGTTTTTAAATCAAGAGAAGAGTCATAGAAATGGGGTTGAGAAATATAAGAAATTTCATGAGAAACAACGAATACATCCCCATCCATTCTATCAGTTTAATTGTGGTCAAAAGCAGGTGTTTCCACGCTGTGAATAAGTAGTTTGCATTTTCAAAGTTAACAAATTGGATCAACAACAAGGAAAAGAAACCAACCATAGACAGCCCACCAGCGGATTGTTTACCAAAGAAGATGAAGCTCATGGCGATGGTTTGCAAACACCACCAGACCAGCTTGTGTAAATTCCCTTCGTTTAGTCATCGTTCTTCAGCCTGTCACAGATACTGAAGGGAAATGCAGAAACAGGAAATTACAGACTATTTTAAACAGCATGTTTTATTAAACTCACTTGCTGATGCACTTTATGGCAGGATGCGAGATTCAAGTGTTCATAACTCACATCTTTGCAAGTGCTTTTCCTAAGTGAGTTCTCCCAGCTCAAATATGGCAGGTACCCAAGGCTGGGAAATAATCTCCAAACTAGTAACTCTTTCACCCCAGGTCGTGTAGCTATATCACATAGAATTGAGACATTTTAGCCGTGTCAAGAGAATATACCTTGCTTAGGCACTATAGCTAAGAAAGCAACAGAGAGGCATCTTGTAGTAACTTAAAAGATCCTTAATGCATTTATTTTAAACCACAAAATCAAAATACAGCAATCTTAAAATGAATCACTACAAATCATACATTGTCTCTTCTTTTATTATTTAAATACTGATATCATTCTTCTCTTCATGGGACAGTTCTGCATCTAGCTTAAACCAGCATTACTAATGCCATGCTGAATGCTTGTCTCTGAAAAGATCTAGTAAAATTGGCAGGGATGTGATAACCTTAACTACAAATGAAATAACTTCAAATTTAAGGGGCTGTCAGAAAAATGGAATTTCACAACTAATTATTTCCAAAAAAGTCTCCTGCTCACCATTTGTTAGAAGGATATAAAAACCTAGCTGCATCACATAGGAATCCTTGTCTTATATTTGTTGCGAAGTTGATGTCTCTTAACGGTAATGTCTTCTACAAGTTGTCCTCTGCTCTGCTCCTGATACACAGAAAGGAAGTCACCAAGTGGAGCTGTAATACAAGTTCATGTCTTGATGGAGTTAACTATGAGCTCTAAAAATAAATACTTTCATTCACTTGCTTCACCATTTAACAAAGTAGCATGTAAAATGTTCTAAATTTCTGTTGTCTTAATAAAAGGTCATGCCAAAGATGCTTTCCCCTAATTTTCAATTCATTGCCAGGTAGTGGCATCTGCTGGTTTTGAATTTTTCTGTCTTCCTCCCATGTCGCCTGTCCCTGCAATCCTGTCCCTAGGACTCCTGCAAAGTGAAGTGTAGAATAATAGGATTTTGAGTGGAAAGATGATGAGACTTTTGCCTTTTGAAAATCCCTTTGCCAGACCACCTTCTATGATCTGCCATTTTTAGAAAGGAAGGACCAGAGACAAAGGTTAATGATTTCATTAGTGATATGCACCCAGATGCCTAGGGGAATAGCAATTAAAGGCACTCTTGGGGAGCAAGGCAACTTTCTTAAATGAAGATTTCCCCTCATTTATCTTTTAATAGTCTTGATTCTGTCATATCAGGTTTTCCTTAAAGCAGAGCACAGCAATGAGAGAAGGTGTGGCTTTCAGGCGCGTAGACAGCAGTGTGGGTGGAGGATGTCTTAGCTTTTCCAAGTTGCTCGAGATAAAACTATAGAATCCAGTTAAGAGATTTAACTTACTATGAAGGGTGTCCTGGCCACTCTAAGAAAATCTAATGGAATATCTCATGCATAAAAGACAATGCTGGGTGCATGGGAGGTGAACACAGGAAGTCCTAGCACTCTCGCCTACTAACAAGAGAATTTTTGTAGTTTGGATGGGTGTTTAGGAATTAGTATTTGGTGAAGAATTTTTTTTTTGCAATGCTAGAAATATCCTGGAAACAAAAACTTGATGACTAAAAAGAACAGATTTTTATGCTAGATTCAAAGGCATCACTTATCCTGCAGAGAAGTGATTCTAGTGGGTTCTACCGAACAGGTGCAGGCGTTCACAGCTCAGGTGAGTGCTGCTGAAAACCACCAACTTTGTCATTTTACAGCTTTGGCCATCAAGAAAAACACTATCTAGTAATGCTGGGCCTTTTAAAAAGCAGAAGGATAAGTCCTTTCGTTCATATTTAAATCTCCATGAGCTATTACACTCATAATAAGAATGCTACATTTGACAAATTAGTTTTTAACTAGCTTTCCCCTTTATCAAATATTAGCTCCTAAGAACATTAATACAGAATTGTATAGAATGCTACTAGCAATAATCTGTAGCTGTTATAACTGTTTACATATGGGTCATCTTCACAGTTTGACATTTCATAATGCAATCAGCTAAGATTCAGTATTTACGGCTTCATGTTATACAATTTTTTTCAGAGACACTCCAGAAAGGAAAATCTTTACATTCTTTCAGACATAACCTTATTGATCACCACATCATCTATTAACATTGTGCTTCTTAATCAATAGAAACTTAAACTTACAAACTAGGATCATTCTAAAACACCTGTCAGATTGGCATTTTAAAATACTCTTTAATTTAGAAAACTCCTGTGTGGCCACTATCCACTACAGTTTCTAGATGTTTTGAGTTTTTTAAAGGAGAGAGAATAATGGAAAAGAGAAACATAGCCAATAGCCATTAAAATTTAAAAAAATCTTAATGAATTTTTATCATCTTAATAAATATATATCAAGAAAACCTCACTTTATTACAACACATTCATATACAAGCATCTATTAGCTAAGTTTTGAACATCAAATGTTTATCAAATATTGAAAATAAAGGACAAAACATTACTAGACTATTTAACTATAACGCAAGAAAATGTTTTAAAAATTGGTCTTTGTGGACAATTGTCCAAATGATCCTACTCATACACTGTATGAATGAGACCTATATTTAATATTAATAGCAATAATAAAAAAAAAGCTTTATCTTGGAGAAACTGGGAGGGCTTACTTATTTCCTCCGTTTGGCATTTGGTTTATGTGAAGTATTATTTAAACAGGCCCAAGTCAATTAGTAAACTTGGAAACTGGAATACAGTTTAGCAGGAAGAGTTGGCTGGAGTGGAAGGAAGGACGGTAGGAGGGCCACTCTGAACACTTTTCAAATGTACAAGTTAAAGACATTATTTGGAAAATGTAGACCAAATACATAGTAACTATTATAGATTAAGTCCCATTTCTCCAAAATAACTTTCAAAAAACTAAAGTCTTTACATTCTTTAAGATAAACCTTATTGATCACCACATCATTTATTAACATTGTGCTTCTCAATCAACAACAAAGTTCATATATAAAAACCCACATGCTTTTATAATCTAAACAAGTGAAATGATGCAAAACAGAGAAAAGTATAATGCATGCCACTGGTTCGTGAACTTCATTGGACAAGAAAACAAAACAAAACAACCCAAAACCCAGAAAACCCCAACCCCAGCAACACACAGTTGCCATAGAAAAGCTCGAGCAGCCCGTGCTGCTTTCTAACAGCTCTCTCTCTCATTTCCTCCATCCCTATTGAAAAAACGCCGAATCCAAAAGCAATTGGGCATCAAAAATAAAGGAAGAATAGAGATGTTGAATCAAAAGCTGAACACATTAGTTCAAAGTTATCAGTTTCCAAATCATATTGATCCACCCTGTGTTTTTTTTTTTGTCCTGTTTGTTAAATCCCTGCTGCAACTCTGATTTATCCTTAATTTTCACATTGGCAAAAATTAAGATAAAGTAAGGCACCAAAAATCGCCCTGTATAACACCTCTCTAAAAGCCTCATCACCCATCACAGGCAAGCCGGAAACTTGCAGGGAATACCCTCTCTGTGTAAGACTGTTGATTGCCACCCCTAGACAGGTGTGTTTCATTATGTTACATCCTATTTTCATCTGTCACACAAGACTGTTAGGTACAAATACTTAACAGCACCATTAAGCCATTTCATTTAGCTCCCTGTCTTCAGTCTTTTATTTTAAAAAAATATTGTATCATATAGAAGAAGCAGGTATCTTTGCTGGTTATATTGATTTGCTTACCAAATAACTCCCTAATTAATTGGCAAACGTAGAAATTTCTTAGCTAGTGACAGGCTCCTTGGGGGGCAATGGAAATATTGCAAGGGCACATTGTCCCCCAATCTAATCTACTGATCTTTTCTGTAAGAAAACTATGATATACTTTTAAGCATTAAGTCAATCGTTTCCTTGGTAAAAATCACCACATTTATAAGAAGCTCGCTGATGCCTACTATACAGATGTTTTATGCAATCTGCTCTCCAGGCATTAAAATGACACGGCATGTTCGTGGCATAATTTTATCTGTTGTACAAAACTACAAAATCCATTCAAAATAAAATTTATGAGAGCTAACTGATCATGCTGTGCATGCTTCAAAGTTCGGTGAGAAGATGGCTCATATTTTACTTCCTTTGCTGCAGCACAGTTTGTTACTTGGTGGTGAAGCCTCCTTTTTCTGTAAGGACTTTTTCCAAGATTCATTTACATTGTTTCTTTCATTATATCCAGTCTCAAAATAATCATAAAATTGGCCTTTGCACTCAAAGGCAAGGTCATTTCCCACAGGTTCATGGCTGAGGGGGCCACCATCTCTGTTGGTGTCATTATTTGCTTTCTCATCATTTAATTTGGCCTTTTCCTGAACACCAAGTGATCTGACATTAGTGACAAAGATTTCATTGGCAGGTATCTGGCCATCACTCTTGTAAATAGGTGCACTACCTACATCAAAATCCACCTGGTGGGAACAACTCGGTAAAGGCAAAGGGGGAGAGGAAGAGGAGGATGAGGAGGAAGAAGAGGCGGAGGGAGAGGAGGCAGCAGTGGAGGCACTTCCAACATTAGCATTGACAGAGAGGGGTAAATTTAGGTAGTGGCCACCACATTCTTGGTAAAAGCAGCAGGCATGAAACTTTTCACATTCCTCTTTGGCCATCCGTGGTCGTTTTCGGTAAGGGCAGTCTTGAGCCATAAACCACTCTTGGGCGGAGGTGCCATTGAAAGAGCAGGCAGGGAAGCACCAGTTATTCTGCATGATAATTTCTCCATGGATCCTTTTCATCAAATTGTTTATAAGGACAGATCTTCGGAGGTACACTTCAGGATCATCGATAAACTTTAGCTTTTCTAAGGACATATAAAGGATGTGGGCTCGTTCCTCAAAAATTGAGATGGTCTACAAACCAAAAAAAAAAGAAAAAAAAACAAAAAAAGGAGGAGAAAAAGCTTAGAAAATGGACTATATGAAAACATCATCATAGCATACTTCTTTCTTGGCACTGTCTGGGTCTGGGCATGTTGTGGTCTTGTTCCCCAGGGTTCATTTAGAGAGGCTGTCCCCCATTCTGCTGATATTCCCTTTCCTCACTTGGCTGGAGCGCCCACCCACTTCCTGACTCACTGGTGTGGTCAAGCACTAGGGAATCGAGCCACAGTGCAGACCTCAGGAGGGACAGTTCAGGTGGTTTGATCTATTATGGTCCAGTAAGGAAGATGCTGAAACACAAAACTAATCTAATCTATTAGAAGTCAGGAGAGGAGGTACTTTCAGAGTTGGGGTGAGCAGGGCGAGGGGTAGTGTTAGAAGCAGGCAGAAGGAAGATTCTGGTTGCTGGTTATGTTTTGGTTCTTGACCTGGATGTTAGTTACATGGGTATGTTGACCTCATGAAATTCATCAAGCTGTACTGTGATACTTGTACTTTTTTATGCTTGTCTGTACAAATACACACACACAGACACATAACTCATATATTGTACATCAATACATGTTTTTAAAATGATGCCAAAATGCAAGTCATAATGAATATACTTCAAACCCTGGTCTAGCCAACAAAGAGCATGAGATTTGGCTTTTAATGCTGTCCCTCTTTTAATCCTTTGGGTTTCATACTTGCAATTATCCTTGCTTGATAAGAGGACACACTAATGAATGAGGCTCAGACCCTGACAGAATCTGTCAGTTGAAGGACCAAAGTAGGCTTCCTTGTGGAGCTGAGTGGGAGACGAGATGCCGAGAGGAAATGAGAGGGCTCACCCCTGAGCTGTGTGACACTGTCACTATGTGATGGTTGGTGCAAATCCAGTAGCAACTGGGAAACTGCTACAACCACAACACAGAAACTAAAAAGGAAATAAACTGCTTGTGTCCTGGGGACCAGTTATTCCAGGTCATCAAAAAAGCAAACTGGCAGCATAACCTGAGGAGCTGTGAACTAAACCAGCCCATACTGACCAAAGGCAGGGACTACACATGCAGGGAAAAGCCCAGTACCTACCAATGCATTCTGCTGTCTTTTCATGAGCAAGGTAAAAGCAACATCTAAAGGATGAGGTGGTAGAGAGGAAAGGCAAGAGGAGACAGAGAGGAAGATGAGTTGAAAAATCCTCTCTGCATTTCAGACAACTATGGTCTGCGGTTATACCTGCCTCGATTAAATCAGCAGATAGTTATTGAAGGAAGGTAACTCTAAAGAAAAATGAACTGATATTTCAAAAGCTTAGATGCCCAGATTCATAATTCTATGCAATTTCCCCATCTTGTTATTTTTTTAACTATACCTACAAAAAAGTTAGCTTTGGTCTTTTCTTGGAAATGAAGTCTATGTTTCAACAAACTTATATGTAACCAATGTCCAGTGAAGTGCATATTTCTACTTGTATACACACATTCAAGGATGATGAGTCTACCCATAAGAGGTCAGGAAAAGCCCTGTGTAACCACCCCCACGTGGACACACATGGAAGTAGCACTGGCTGCAGGAGCCAGAACTCAGACTGGGGAGAACACGACAGGAAAGAACAAGTGCATTTCCCCACACACAAAAGTGCGGAAGAACCATAACCTAAAACACAGTCTGAGAAATATTAAATCATACATTAAAAAAATTCCTTGGATTACATAATTTTGACATTTCTGGGTAGAAGAGCTCTTGCCAGCTTTTTCTTCAAGTACTTGTGAAAAATAACACAGGACCCAAAAAAGCGACAACGATTAATGAGGCTCCACTGAGAAGTGGCTCATTTTCATTGCTTGGGTGAAACAATTTAATTCCTGGAAGTGGATCAAGCAACTGTTACTAAGTATCTTAAACTCTTAATAAAAATAATGACTATTAAAAAAACATACTTTATGGCTACAGCTGCTGAGTGGTGGGTGAAAATCCTCTTCTTCCACATACTTCCTCTTAAAGTATGTGATCTTGGATGTTGTTATAGGATTTGAAATTCCCCTGTAATGTGATCCTGTGGTAATAAATCAGATACGACAAATGACATGCGGTTTGCCAGAGGTTCTCCAAACAAAATACTTTCGTTTCCTTTCCTTCTAGAGGATAACTTGGCTACATATTTGTCTGTACATGTGGTGATTAAAAATAAACATTTGTCTTAATAGTTGCTATCATATGGAATCCTGTGACCCAGGCTAGGAAAAGATTTCTAGGCAATTATAGAGGAAAATCACATATTTTAGCATTTAATAAATATGCAGAATCTTAATTCTATGCAAAAGGAAACTGCAACATTCATAAAGGGGAGGAGTGTAATTTCTCTATAATATATTAGTATTTATTTAAATTGTTTAATTAAATTCATGACAACATAGTACCACTGTTCAAATGTATACATCTTTAACTGTAACCACTGATAACCAAACAACTTTAAAATATTATTGGCTTTAGGTTAGTGAACAAATGGTTATCTGCACATTGGGATTATAACATTCCTTTTTTTCAAAATACAAAATGCAAATTTTTAAAATTTGAATTAAAATTTTGGGTAACTAATGTCCTTTTCACTCTCCAAAATGTAGTATGCCAACCATTAAGACCACAGTTTTTAATCTTTTTTAGCAAAACAGACTTCATTGAGTACTTGTTTTATATTTTAGTTTCTTTTAAAAATAGCTAATACTGCACAAAAATCCAAAGGAACTTAAACTATAAGAAGAAAGAATCAGGAAGAACATACTTCTGTTTTCTTGGCTTTAAATTTTTTTCCTACAATCCTAAAACCAATTGTGTGCTTTACCCATTTAATGCCATAGGTTGCAAATTTTTTTGTGTTTGAAAAGTCAGACCTTGGTGATGAGCAGTAGGATATAAATAACTTCCAAAAGCTTAGCGTTCCAATAATGGAACACTGGGCATAAATGGGTTAATAAAGAAAAGAGGCTCATAGCTGCTGGCCCCAAGTGCAGATTCCTTTATATCTCAGGGGATAAAGGTGTCATTGTTGAGTCCACCAGAGCTTTCATAGTTGTGAGAGAACCATACAGTTCCACAGGGTAGAAAACCAAAACCCAAACTCAGAGTTTCAATATCTGGTTTGGCCCTCTTAAAAATACAGACACATGACTTGTATTCAAAAAGCAGCATGGGTAGAGACAGGTTTAATGCAATTTAAATATCACCTCTGGTCCTCTCTCTGGAGCTCTGGACTCACTTATGAGAGGCGCACAGGCAGCCCAGGAAGTCCCTGGAGCTTTAGCTCTCCTGGCTCAGAGGGGGAGCCCAGACACCACCTCCTGTCCACCAGGCTGGCTGCAAAGGGCAGCGAGGGGTGCGGGGGTGGGCGCGGGTCAAGGGCAATACCTGCCAGTGGGGGACCAGCTCCCCGGTCTCCCTGCAAAGGAGCCTGTGCTGGCCCTGGGGGGCTTGGGCCTCCGTAGCTGTCAGCCTCCCATAGTGTTTGGTACCCAGCAATTTCAGCAGCTCCTTCCGAGACAATGGGCTCGCAGAATCTATTCATGGACAGAACCAGAGTCATCTCTGACAGCCTTAGATCTGAAAAGAAAAAAAAAAACAAGAATGAAGAAAACAGCCCTAATCAAGAGCAAGCCAAGGGACGGCCTTGGCATCTTCATTTCTTTGCTTTGGGAAACTTTTACTTCTTGGCCCTCCCCTTCACCCTGAAACATTTTATTATTTTTTCAAAGAAAACCTCAGCAAACTCTCTAGCTGCTATTAGCTCAGCCTCTGTGTTCAGCAATCTGCATTTCATGGGCGGATCTTTAAAACCCCATTTCTTATTGTTCTCAGATTCCCCTCAGCCCTCTTCTAGACAGCTGCTTTGCCTCCTAAACACATTTTCCTCCTGACCTTCCAAAGAAAATGTACTGCTAAGAAGCCAAAACCCTTGCGCTTCCTATTAATAAGGCAAAATCAATTTTCTAGTCAATCCCCCGGGAGTCCCCTTTGATGAAATCCACTAATCAATCAAAAGAAAAGGGCAAGGGAAGCAGAAATATCCACCGTAATTCCAACTGATGCTCTGAGGTTCGGTCTGTTCCGCTGCCCCCTGCACCCTCCTCCTCTTGTTTCCGCAGGCCAGTTCCTCTACAACATGCTGGGGCTCCCTCCACTTTCTTCTCCCAAAGCAAAGCAGACAGAGAGACACTTGGTAGTTGTTTCCACCAGCCCTGATCGGCCTGAACTGGATCTGCCTCCAGTCAAAACACTGCGAGATGAAGACAGAAAATTGGCTCCAGTTTCAAGCCGTGAGTTGCAGTCCCACAGGAGCCAAGCACAACATCAACGGAGCAGGCAGAATATTAAACAGGAGCCAGGCTCTGGGGCCAGAGGCAGCCAACAACTCTTTACACTGCAAAGCCCAGACACAGAGCAGGAACTTTCCAAGAGGCAACACATCACTGCCCTTCTCTCCAGTTCACGCCCTTCTCCCTTGGGCCTGCAGGGAGATGGGAGCCTCTCTGCTCTGTGAGGCTTCCTGGGCCCCTCGATAGCTCAGGCAGTGGGGCTGCTTTCATGGGGACTCTGTGTCTTCACTTGGCCCTTTGCAGTCTCAAGGTAGGGTCAGGAGCAAGTTCAAGGGAGAGGAGAGTCTGATACGAAGGTAAAAAGACCTAGCAGCCATAGACCAGTGGTGACAGTAGCGCAACCTCAGTGCCTCCTTAACTGCCAATCCCTTTAGAAGACCCAAGCCCCCACTATCTCACTCTGTGGTTTCAAGAACTGTCACACAAGTGATGTCAGGCTTTCTGAAGATTGATTGTCTTTCAAATATAAACTAAGGGCCCAGTTCTTGCTTTCTTTTCTAAATTACACAGCTTGTAATGTTTCTGGGAAAGAGTGAATCTACCATTGTCTCGTGGGAGACTATTATTACCTACATGCTATAACAGGGGTCCACTTCCAAGGAAAAGGAGGAAAAACACCAGGGTAAGGCAAAATATCATCATTAAAGTGACAATGTCCTTCTGGCAAAAAGAGCAGCTCTTGGCAGCAATGACTCTACCTTTCACCCAGTCTTCTCTCTGAGGTCTCAAATTCTGTCCCAACCACACTGAAAAATGAAGCAAGATCTTTTGACAGACAGGGAAGGTGTACAGGTCAGTGGAGAGAATTAGGACTCAGCTGGTTTGGGCTGCTACAACACCTCCCCGTTCTCTTTTAAGATGCCCTCCAAAGAGACATCAGTAAGGACTTATTAGTAAACCTTAAGACAAGTGGGCAAAAGAAAGGTTCGATTAAATCTTTATAAAGAAACGATTTATTTTTCTCTTTGAGTCATTTATTTTTCTCTTTGAGTCATCAACAAAGAAATTTAGCCTACATTGATTTAACAAATTAAGCCCTTCTGTCTATCACTTCTCAAACTCCTCATCCAAGTAGGGTATCAAACTTCACGATGATTTATTCCCTGGAAGACTCTCATGAAATGGTCCAGTTTCTTAACCTATTCTAAGAGACAATCATATCAGGAAATACTATTGCCAAGAGCACATGAATTACAGCTTTTCAACAGTTAGCAGCCTTTTCTTATTGAGAGAATCAACATTTTCTAGTTTGAAGTTTACACTCACTTTTATGTTAGATCATGGGAATAAGATGCAAGCCTTTTGCCTATGCAGACTTTTATTTCATGTAAACAAAAGCAGGTTGACAAACTCATGCCCCTTCAGAAAGAAAAACATTTGCAGGCCCTGGCAGCAATTACTTTTGTTTAATAGGACATTATATGGGCCCTGTACTGTTTTATGTTTGTCAGAGTTTGTTTATATTTTAATAACTTTTTGGTAGTAGCTTTTTTGGTTGTGAGGGATCTCAGTGTTTCTATTTGTTAGTATTATTTCCAGCATATGAGATCCTATTATGCACGTGAACTTGAAACATGGCATAACAGTATTTATCTTGGCTATTATTTTGTTCACAATATCTAATTTTAGTAAGTTTTTCTTTTTTAAATTGAGAACTGTTACACACAAAACCCTAAACTAGAGAGGCTGAGTTCTACAAGTGATTTATGTAAATCTGAATAAAACATGAATGAGTTGGGATTATTTGGGAGCGGGGAGGAGATTTTGCAATTGAGTCTTCCTAGTCTATTTAAAACTTACACTGGATGTTAACAAATTAAGAAGGCAAGTTGAATGTTCACGAAAAATTGGACAGGGCAGCGTTAAGCACAAATGCTTAATGTGAAACTTTCTTCGTATTATATGTAGAGATCTAAACTGTCATAATTCTATGTCTGATAAGATTTATAATTCTGCTACTGATGTCAACAGTTCAAGTCCACAAATTCATGTTCTATTAATATTAAATAAAGAAAAGGATATACACTATGGCAAAATTTATTTTCTAAGATCAGAGATGATGGATGCAACAGAAGGGTGTTAGAGTGTGTTTTGTCTATGCATGGGTTTAAAAGATAAGGAAAAAAAAAGCCCTAACCCTTCATCCTCAGGCTCATGAATGTCTGTTTTGACACCCAGGTGGATGTAGTGGAATGACACGTCCAGCATCCCCAGAAGGCTGAAGGCTAGAATGCCAAGCTTTTCCAGCAAATGTTCGTAGTAAAGTTACCAGGCATTTCTATACAATTTGTTTTTTTCCAGATGAGTTGGGCTTGTTCTTTCCTCGAAGCAATTATGATGCTAATAGGAGTGGCTGGCACACAAAACAGGGTAGCTATGAATTCAGTGGCACCTTGAATCTAACAAGGGGCTCCAGGTCATTCTTTGCTCACCTCTTCTTCCATCTGTCATTGAAAACTGGAGAGCATTTGATTAAGATCATTATAGCAGTTAGCAGTCTGATTCCAGCACTGGAAAGCACGGAAGTAAAGGGCTTATTTCCACCCTCGATCGATGCTGCCAGTCTTAAATGGCATCAAGCCCCTGACCTCCACATTGTCCCAAAATGATCTCAATAACTTGTCCGGCTCCTGGTGGTGGTAGTGGAAGGGACTGGATGGGCGGAACAAAATCCTTCAACCCTTCTAAACAAACAGATGTCGCTTTTGTGCCGTTCCTGCAGTACACCTGTCTGCCCTGGGAAGTACATTTCTCAGCTGCAGCCCCGCGAGGCCAAGAGCTTGAAGCTGGGTCCTGTGGTTGGGGCTGCAGGTGCTGGGCCTAAAGAGCACGAAAGGGTGCTCCGATGCCCGAGCCCTGGTGCCCAAGGTGTGTGTGTGGCGGCTGCGGGGGTGGGGTCCGAGGTTTGGAGGGCCGACCTCTTGAAGGCGGGCGGCAGCCACCAACCACATCCTGGCTCCCGCACAGACACACCCCCGGGGTGTCGGTGCCGCAGCCCTCAGCCCCTCCCCGGGTAGCCAGCAGCGCCCGGTCGGCCGCTGGCCGCAGGAGAAAGTAAACAACACCCCAAGTGTCCGGGAACAAAGGCAAGTTGTCTTTCTACGGTGCCGCAGCCGTGTGCCTCTTCTGAAGAATAAGAGCTATTATTATTCTTTATGTCTTATCCTTTTTTTTTTTTTTTTTAAACCAAGTTTCCTTCTAAGGGAAATAAACACCAAAGGTAGGATTCCAAGGAAATGACTCACAGCGGCTGGCAGGGCTCTGGCGGGGCTGGCCCGGGCCCCCGC
The DNA here is from genome assembly GCF_028885625.2 of Pongo pygmaeus. Taxonomy (NCBI): domain Eukaryota; kingdom Metazoa; phylum Chordata; class Mammalia; order Primates; family Hominidae; genus Pongo; species Pongo pygmaeus. The sequence continues at coordinate 39,201,288 of NC_072373.2, forward strand.
GCTCCAGCCCGCAGCAGATGTCGGCCCGGCCCTCCCTCCCTCCCTTGCCGGCCAAACCCGCTGGAAGCCCGCGGTTGCGGGAGCGCCCTGCGCCCGTGGGACCTGGCGGCGAGGACGCCTATTCCCTGCTTCTGCGACCACAGCTGGGCACTCGGAAAGTTGCTAGGGCCGAAGAGGCGGGAGGGGAGGAAGGGAAGAGAGAGGCGGAGGCGTGGACCAGGCGGGCAGCAGCCTCAGCCCGCCGGGGAGGTGAGCTGAGGACAGAGGAGCCGCCGCCGCCCGCAGCGCGGCTCTGCTGCCTGGGAGGAGGGTGCGGGGGCGGAGGTGGCGGGGGACAGAAGGTGTCAGCTACTGCATCAATCCCTTTTTCTTGCAAACGCGCGCTCCTGACATCCACAATCCCTCTCTCCCCACCTGCCAAGCGCCGCGGCATCCGGACCTGGGGGCACCCCTCCTACTTACCCCCTTCCCCTACGATGAGGGACTAAGCGGCCACCGAGGACCGTGAGGTCTCACCAGAGCTTCTGACCCCACCCGCCCCTGGAGTTGTCTCGGTGCGCGCGGGTGGCAGCCCGAGCAGCCCAAGAGGAGGCGGCGGTTCCCGCCCTGGTGAAGGCGCCGCGGCGCACGCTAGCCCAGGGAAAAGCCCGCGCCGCCTCCGCGCCCAGCTGTGCCTTGGCCCCCACGCCGCTCCGACCCCGCTCCGGCCGCTGCGAGTCCACTCGGTGACCTCGGCACAGCCCTGGTGCCAAGAGGGCGCGCGGGAGGCCGCGTGGGTGCCCGTCTGCGAGGGCAGGAGCCCCGGGGGGCCCTCGCCCTCCACCCGGCCCGGCCCTCCCGCCCCCGCGGCCCGCGCCCAGCCCGGCTCTTACCGCGGGGTCAGCGGGGAGGCGGCGGCCGCAGCGCTTGAGCTGCTGCTGGTCCGCTCTGGGCTCGGCGCCAGCCCGGCCGCCGGTGCACACTCGCGGGTCCCGGCCCGGCCGCCCGCTCGGCGGTGACTGCGGGTGCGCAGCGGGCGAGGGTCCCGGCAGGTCCCGCCGCCGCGACTGGGGCGCTGCGCCGCCGTCGCTGCAGACGGTTATGGTAATGAGCGGCTCTGTCTAGCGAGGAGCGTGTGAAACCCGTCAATCCTGTTTGCCATTTCCCCGTGGATTTCCGAGGAGAGGTTCTGCAGGATGCCCCCAGGGTGAGAGAGGGAACATGACAAGCGCGCCCGCTCTCCCTCCCTCCCTCTGCTCCCGCCGCCGCCGCCGCTCCTCAGGCTGCACACGGGGCGCCTTTCCCGCACCCCCACCCCAGCCCGCCCCCTGCCTCCTTCCCTCCTTCCCGCCCTCCCTCCTCCTTCTCCTCCCCTCCCCTCCCGGTGCCCGGGGACACGCGGGCCCAGCTCCAGCCCGCAGCCCAGACCCCACGCGCTCTCGGGCTCCCGCCCTAGCCCTGGGGCTCGGCTCCAGCCGAATAATGTATTCACTCTGCAACCTTCCGAGATATCTTGTCTTTTTAAATTTGGTTTAGTTTTGTTGTTGTTGTGTGTGCGTGTGATTAAAAAAAAAAAAATCTGTGCCTTTCCCACCCTTTGCAAAAGACTTTCTTCTCCTTTGCCACAGCAAACGGAGATGAGAAACAGATGTCTCTGCAGGACCAAACAGTTATTCTCCCTCGCCGCCCGCCCCCGCCCGTTTCCCTCCTGAGCTGCGTAAGTAAGTATTTAAAAAAAAAAAAAAACAGCAACCTTGGTCCTGCTGCAACTTGAATTGGCAACTCTTTCTGGGTGGGGAGCCTCCAGGGAAAACCTCCAGGAAATAAAAAGTAATACAAGAGATTGTCCTTGCTCAAGAGAATGTAATTTAAGCCTTGGAATCAGAATATTTTGCAAATAGTAATTTTCTCCTATAGTGGCCTCAGAGTTTATTTTTTAAAATCATTAATTCATAACTTCTGTCTAGGGACCCCTCCATAGTCGAGATGGGTCATTTCAGGTGTAATGAAGGCAGAGGCTTGGAAGGCATAGACCTAATAAAATCGGGAGAAGGCACCTGCACAAAAGTGTTACAAAGACTATAATGTTTGTTTACTGCCACTATGCCAGATGTGCTAAATATAACACTTCTTTAAAACAGTGATCCTCCGACTGTGAAAAACCAAACCTCTGGCTGCCTGGCTCCCTAGGAATCAAGAAGATGCACAGACTGAAAATCAAGGGAGGAAGGAACAAGATCAAGGATGAGGATTAGCATCGGCAAATTGAACTCTATCTAATTTGCATGTTTATTTCTTAGAATTGTAATTAAATTTGTGTAATAAATGTTTTCCATTTCATTTGTACACTTAAAACTTGGGTGACTGACATGCAGTTAAGTGAATTTCCTTTTTTTTTAAAGCAAATGTAGATTATTCAATAAAGCAGCAAACCAATATTAAACATAATTAGAACTAATCTGTTTTGAAGGTGTTTTTGTTGAACTTTGTACATTAAAGACTCTCAGAGGTTTTAAGGGTATTAGGAAGCTGAGAGATGGCAATTATGCTTAAAACAGATGAACCCAACAGCTTACCAAGAGCATTATTTCATTTTTTCCAAAAGACATTCCAGGGTTGCATGCCTAAAATTGGGAATTGGGCATCCATCTTGGCTTTATTCTGAACCACATTAAATTGCATTGGCTCGTGCATGATGTAGGCCATTATGATGATAACTTAAGAACTGTAAAGATGCCATTTTGTGGAGTGAATGGAAGTTGCATGTCCAGGTTAAGAGTAGAGTATAATTTTCATCTGGGTGGGAGAGGAGGGTTAGGAAAGGCACAAGGGCGTTTAAAGCAGTGCAAGTACGTAGAAATCCAAATTTCCAAATATCTAAAACTGGTTATTATCAAACTCAAAGAACTAAATGTGAGGGTTTGGAGGCATGGCTTATTATGGTTTTCATCTCCCTATATTAAAGTTTTATAGCATTTAAAGGACTATGGGGAAATCCCCACGTACACTTGGCTGTGTCAAAATACATAAAACCAAAAGGAGCAAATTAAGCATAAAATTGAGAAATAACATGAGACTAAGTTATCAGCATGGGTGCACTGGTATCTTCGGAGCTTTGGCTCTGAGAAATGAGCCTTCTGGGAAACTAGCATTGCCCTTGGGTGGAGAAGACTCTTGGCTTTAATGTTACAACAAAATGATATCACAAGTATCAAATCATTGTACTTTACAGCATCCTTGCAGTTCTGAGTATGAACTAGACCATGTCCTCATCAGATACATTAGGTTAGCATGTTTTACTGACAGCTTTCCCTGCCCTACCTTTAATCCTAAGCTTAATGTTTTTTGAGATTCAATACCCAACTGTTGACAACATGAACCTGTGTCTACAAGTACAAGAGGCAAACAAATGTCTATGGAATGAGAAACCTCATTACAAATTGAAGGTGAGTATGTGGTAGCTATGGCATGAGAAAAGAACTAACTATAAATCAATAATGAAAAATTTGGAATGAGTAAATATTATTTATAATGAGGTACAATATTTAATTGAGAACTATGATGTCATCATTTTGGGGTGTGTGTGTGTGTGTGAAGTTCCAAATAGAAGTTTGATTATAAAACTTACAATACTTTGAGCTGCAAATTTACTGAAGGCAATGGTTGTTTTCCTTTGTTTAACAAAGAGACTTTCAGACTTAAAATTGCTGAAACCCATTTCACAAAACCTTTTTGTCATTTCTCTGATAGGGAGATTTCACAATAAAATTTGACTTATTCAGATTGCTGTGGACACGATACCCATTTGGATTAATTGAAAGTTAAAATTACTGGCTTAAAAAAATAGACCATTTTTGGCTGGGTGCGGTGGCTCACGCCTATAATCCCAGCACTTTGGGAGGCCAAGGTGGGTGGAACACCTGAGGTCAGGAGTTTGAGAACAGCCTGACCAACACGGTGAAACCCCGCCTCTACTAAAAATACAAAAAATTAGCCGAGCATGGTGGCAGGCGCCTGTAATCACAGCTACTCAGGAGGCTGAGGTAGGAGAATAGCTTGAACCCAGGAGGCAGAGGTTGCAGTGAGCCAAGATCGCTCCACTGCACTCCAGCCTGGGTGCAACAGAGCAAGAATCCATCAAAAAAACAAAAAACAACAACAATAAAAAAACCATTTTTTTTATGGCAAAAAGAAGCATCTGCTCCCAATTCCTCTTCTATTCTCAAACCTTTTCCACTGAGGCTTTCTTATCTGATCACTCCATTGAAACTGTTCTGGCCAATGTCACCAATGACCTCCACGTTGTTAAATCCAAAGGCCATTTTGCATCTAACTTGACCCTTAAGCAGCATTTGACCCAGTTGCCCACTCCCTCCTCCTTCAAACGCCTTTATCTTGGCTCCTGGGACAACACATCCACCTGGTTTGCCTCCTGCCTCACTGGTTGTTCCTTCTCAGTCTCCTTTGCTGGTTCCCCCTCTTATCTAGGACCTCTGGATGTTGGGTTTCCTCAAGCTCAGTCCTTGCACCTTGTCTCTTCTCTACAGCCACTCTCTTGTGGATCTCATCTAGTCTCTTGCCTTCAAAACTCTCTATATTCTGATGACTCCCAAATTCATATCTGTAGCCCAGACTCTCTCCTGACTTCCAGACTCCGTGTAGATGCCTAATGGGTATCACAAGCTTTACAGACCCAAAACTCAACCCCTATTATCTCTGCTTTCCCAACCTATGCCATCTTTAATAGATAGGCATCAATAAACAACAGTATTTTTCTACTTGCTCTGACAAAGATCCTTAGAGTCATCATTGATTTTTTTTTTCCTTCATCTCCTTTATCTAATACATCAGAAAGTCCTTGAGAGGCTACCTTTAAATTTTTTCTTGACTCGGCCAGGCGCGGTGGCTCATGCCTGTAATCCCAGCACTTTGGGAGATGGAGGGGAGTGAATCACGAGGTCAGGAGATTGAGACCATCCTGGCTAACACGGTGAAACCCCCTCTCTACTAAAAGTACAAAAAGAAAAGTAGTCAGGCGTGGTGGCATGCACCTGTTTTCCCAGCTACTTGGGAGGCTGAGTCAGGAGAATCCCTTGAACCTGGGAGGCGGAGGCTGCAGTGAACCAAGATGGCGCTACTGCACTCCAGCCTGGGTGACAGAGCAAGACTCCATCTCAAAAAAAAAAAAAAAAATTTCTTGACTTTGATCACTTCTCATTATCTCTACCACCACCATTCTGGTCCACGCTTTCATCATGATCTTCTGCCTAGGATATGACAATGGCCTCCTAACTGGTCTCCCTGCTTACATCTTTGGCCCTCTTTCTAGTTCAATCTCAGGTCAATAGCAATGGTGTCAATTTTTGCCAAGGCTCTTCCTAGAGCTCCCCATTTCAAAGTAAAAGCCATGTTCTTGTAACAGCCTACAAGGACTAGAAGTCTCTCTTTATTTCTCTGATCTCACTCTGCCTCCAACAACTCCAGCCACTCTGGCCTCCTTTCTGATCCTCTAACAGCCAGCCTTGCTCTCCTCGGGACATTTGTACTGGCTATTCCCTCTTCCTTTTGTGCTCTTTCCTCAGATAGCTACACAGATACGTGTTTACCTCTTCTACATCCCAGCTCAAGTATCATCTTCTTAATAAGCCCTGACCACTATGCTTGAAATTCTAACACTTCACCTTTATAGCCTGCTTGATTTTCATCCAGAGGATAAAATAAAGATCACCTTCTAATCTGTTATGCATGTGTTCAATTTATCACTTCTCTTCTTCCACTAGAAAGAAATGTCCATAAGGGGAGGGATTTTTGTCTTTTTTGTTAGCCCCCATATCTTCAGCACCTAGCACAGTGCAAGTACTTGACATACTGAAAGCACTCAATAAATATATTATGATTGATTGAACAACTGACTGACAGTTTCACGTATATACAGAACCCAAACAAGGCTAAAATAGTGCTAGTCTAATCTAGTGTATGTAGAATGGTTAAACAGGCAGTTAGTTTTATTACCTCATTTGCCTCCCAGAATCCTCTGGCCTAGAGCTGCCATCTGCCCTGCAGCTTTCCAGGACCTGAAGATACTACCAAGATTCCCGGGACCCAGTGATTTCATGCTGCCCTCCCTGCCTGAGAGTTCCAGTACTAGATTTTATCCTTGTGGATGCTGGTGCTCTGGACCAGCCTGCCTTGCCCCCAACACAGATTTTCTTCATTGCCAAGATGCTTGTGCTAAGCTACAGTCTTATACAAGATGACAAATTGTGTAAAATTGCTCTCCAGGAGCCTAGGATATCATTTCTTGGCATGGCTACCCTTTCAGAGTTCCTCCACTTTGTTTCTTATCCTCCTTCAAAACTCATTCAAAAATACTTCAATAATTATGTGCATTTTACATGCAAGAATAGATCTAGGCACTGCAAGTGAAGTAGAGATTAATAAGACACTATTCCTAGACTTATGGATTGTCAATACAGTGAGTAGCATAAGGCAAGCATAGGCATGATGGCACTATTTAGTAAGTCGGGGCACAGCAGTGGCCACGGGAATTCCACGATGAGACGATCACATCCAGCTGGGAAAGCCAGAAAGACGTAGTGAAGAAAGTAAAACCTGAAGTTGACCTTGAAAATAGGTAGCTCTCAATGGCTGGAAATGGGGAATGGGTGAAATGTGGAGGAAACAATTTGAGGAAAGGCACGTAGGCCGGAAAGCAAAGGGAATCTTTGAGAGGAGTGAGTGTTCCGGTTTTACTAGTGGGTACATGAAAGTAAAAGTGTATCATAATATAGTGTATCATAATATTGTATATGATAATACAGTGTATGATATTACATAATACAGTGTATCATAATATATTATGCTATTAATATTGTATTATGAATATGAATATACATAATTCAGTGTATCATAATATACACTGAAAAGCAAGATGAGTTTGATCTGAATTTAATAAGCAATGGGAAACATTAAAGTTTTCAAACTGGAGAATGATATGATTGAAGCTAAGCTTTAGGAAGAGTAACGTGCAGTGGGGAGCAGTGCTGGGAACTGTGAGTAAGAAGCTCTTTTGGCAGTCTAGGGAGGAATAGTGAAGGTCTGCATGAGATAGGGCGCCTCTGAATGACAGCCCCTTCAAGTGCGAGGTATCACTGAGTTGGAATCCTCAGGATGTAATCACTGACCGTGGGGAAGAGGAGAAGGAAAGATGAGTCTGACATTACTACTTGAGTGACGTTACTACTACTGTGTGGCTAAGTAAACCCGTAACAAATGAGAAGCAGGTATAAAGAGAATAGCATGTGTTGGTTCTGGGTATTTTGAGTATGAAGTGTAGACAGGGATGTCCACTAGTTAGCTGAATATTCCAGTCTAGGTGTGGACATAATATGAGAGCAAATTACAAAAATTTGTGATTATTTCAATAAACATAAAGGTTGAAGTCTTAGGACTTCATAAAATTATTGAAGACATTTCAGAGAATTAAACAGTAAAGGGTTTGGGTCAGCATCTTGAAGAATCTGATAAATACATTTGTTCAGAGATGAAAAAAATAACATTTTGGGCTTAACGTGTGACTTCTTTCAGGAATATCTGTATTTAATAGTATACAAAGACCCTTTTGGCTAAAATTTAAAATAAAAAATTTGAGAAGGGATGGTGGAGTTTGGGTAGCAGGCAGTCTCTTCTAACTGCCCTGATATCATGACACAGAAGTAGTTATGTGCTGGACTTCCTCATGTGGCTGAATTTACTTATTTGCCATCACAGATGGAAAGAGATTTGATATTTCATAAATAATCCTGCAATAATTCCTGAAAAGATGTAAATCATTGACAGTGAGCTTGGAGTGTTATCTCTCTCAGGGACATTTGTATTTTAATAGGAGTCTCATAATGCTACAAAAACTTTAATCAAAGCAATTAATAACTAATGACATGATTTCAGATGTAATACAAGCTAATGAGTACTATTTCTGAATGGAAATCACTATATATTTATATATGTATGTATATGTATATAGAGAGAGTTCCTTGCTCAAGGTAATATTTTGGAAAACCTATATTAGTAAATAGATAGGAGTGGTTTCACTAAATATCTCAATCCTTTTTTAATTGAAAAAAATTAGAATTAGGGTGTCACTCTATTGCCCAGGTTGGAGTGCAATAGAGTGAGCAAAACTCACTGCAGCTTTGAACTCCTTGGCTCAAGCAATCCTCCCACCACAGCCTCCTGAGTAGCTGGGACTACACACACACACCACAACTCCTGGCTATTTTTTCATTTTTTGTAAAGACGGAGGTCTTGCTTTGTTTCCCAGGCTGGTCTCAAGCTCCTGGCTTCCAGTGATCCTCCTGCTCCCAAAGGGCTGGTCCAAAGTGCTGGGATTACAGGTATGAGCCACCACACCTGGCCCATACCAATTATTTGTAAAGAGATGTCATTCTAACATCTAACAGATATAAACTGTGTTCGTCTGTTTGTGTTGCTATGAAAGGATACCTGTGGCTGGGCAAACTTATGAAGAAGAGAGGTTTATTTGGCTCACAGTTCTGCAGGCTATACAAGAAGCATGGTGCCAGTATCTGCTTCTGGTGAGGGCCTCAGGGAGCTTACAATCATGGTAGAAGGCAAAGGAGGAAACTGTATTACATAGAGAGAAAGGAAATGAGAGAGGGGAGGGGTGCCAGGCTCTTTTAAATAACTAGCTCTCACATGAATTCACAGACTGAGAACTCACTCTTTACCATGAGGATGGCACCAAGTCGTTCATGAGGAATCTGCCCCACTCCCAACATTGAGAGTCACATTTCATCATAAGATTCAGAGGGGGCATATTCAAACCGTATCATAAGCCAAAGAAAATGAGATCCAAAAAACAGGCAGTCTGGAGAGAAACTGAAGCTACTCATAATCTGATTTCAAGACTCCTTTCCTTCTCTATTTGCCCCTTCTGTACATTGTTATAAAAAAGATAGGCTAAACATTTTATGAGGCTTAATAATCGTTCGTGGGATATATTCATGATACTGCGATGTCATCACAATCAAGGAGCATTTATTAAGTGACTAATAGTTGCACTGGCACATAGAGAATTAATCCAACATGGTTTTCTTAGCAGCTGGAGGATTTGCAGATATTGGAGTGTTTTCTTAAGCTTACTCTTCACCTTATTTTTTCAAATTATTAATTATTAATTATTTTAATTTTTTTAGAGACAGGGTCTCACTCTGTCACCTGGGCTGGAATGTAACGGTGGGATCACAGCTCATTGTAACCTTAAACTCCTGGCCTCAAGTAATCCTACCCCCTTGGACTCCCAAAGAATTGGGATTACAGATGTGAGCCACTGCACCTGGCCCCTTCACTTTATACATATGGAATTTCTAAGTCTTTTCATCTTAGTGTATAGCTAGTCTATTTTGTTTTTAGCATTTTTAAGACATGAAACCTCAAAGGAAAGTTTTGGTAATTGACAAGGGCAATAATATATTCCAATTAAGTAAAAATATGAGCTATATAAGAAAGTATAGAGATTTAAGTGTGGCCCTAATTATATGAATTAAATATAATTAAATTTATTTTAGGTAGTGTGCTTTTTCTTGACTAAAATAATTATTACTGGGTTTAAGTAAAATGTGTGCACTTGTCACAAGCATTAATTTTCCTAGGTCAAACATTTTACAATAGGGAACTAGGATAAGTAAGCCAGTATTATGAAGGCATAAATTCCTAATTAGGATGAAAATATGAGGGGAACAGCATTTGCTCATCGTTCTTCCTATTTGTAGGCATTAGCCTTGACTTGGTTTAGAGTTTTTTGACATAACATCCATGTTTAGAATGCATGTAGAGTAAACTGACTGTATCAATAACTAGTGTCAGGAGAAGGGAACTAAGGAATCATGTTCTAGCAGAGAAATACCTGGAGACAAATTAATTTTTGAACATTTCATTTTATATTACTACTTTCTGTGTAGTATAAAATGTGTAGGCATATCAAAGTTCATAACAAAAACTGCTTATACCATCAGGAAGATGTATTTATTTTCAACAATGTAAAGGGAAAAGCATACAATTGGGGTGGGAGAGGGACAGAGAGAGAGAGAGAGAGAAAGAGAGAGAAAGACAACCTGCAGCAGACATCACCTGAGTGGGAAATTACACATCCTGCACACACAGGCAAGCTCTGCACACACATGCACAGAATTCATCTCTGACAATTTAATTGTTTAATGGTAGGACTAACAAGGAATCCTTTCTAAAGTAATGGCATATAAAGGCTTCCTAGTGAAGTTAATATTCCTGCTGCATTTGATGGGTGTTTCCCATTTGTGCAGTTCTGCCCTACCAGACTCCTGGTGTTTGATGGTGGGGAGACAGGAGGGGCGGTAGTGTCTGTATTCAACAGCAGAATCTGGAGAATGCCTTAGCCTGTGACCTTAGCCATTAAAGCAATAAATCTGAGGCCACGATTGGCACCAGAGCAATTCCTCACATCGGTTGTAATGTCTTGGCTTGCACTCCTAGGATCTGGGCTTCCTGAACTGGAGAATATTCTGAGTACAAAATCCTTGCTTGCCTCGCTGTCTGTTTTCTCTTAGTTCACTAGAATTGAGGTTTGGCAGCCATTTGTGCTGAGGCTGCTGCAGGACCTCAGTTTGACCAGCCTTCTAGATAATGACATGCATGATGCCTCTGATGCTGTGGTTTACACTTTCATCCTGAGCTGAAGTCTCCTATCATATTTCCTTATGGTTCACCTTGCTTATATCTGTGTTTTAATTGAATCAAATAACTAAGAATAACTGTCTCAAGAACCATAAAGTTCTCCGAGCAAAGCCTAACGTGTTCTCATTTTGTAGTTTCCATTCTAAAATCAATACATTTTACATTTTTAACTCAGGTTACCCTGCTTTGGGGGGAAAAGTTTCATTGCCTACATCAGAGAAACCCAGTGGATGAGCTTTGACCACAATAGAAAGTTGCTTTGCTCGGGAGTATGGTTTTCTTTGGGTTGTGGATTAACTCCTGCCATGCTGTGTTGGCTCAGCTCGTGGAAGCACGATCTGTGTCTTTCAGTCTAGGAAAAGGCTTAGTAGGCAGAGTGGAAAATGACAGACTATTTTTAACACAAGCTTTCTATCCCACAGTTCTGTGTCTTACTTCTATTATCATTACTTATTCATAGACTTTCATTCCCAAATATCATTACCCTTTACAGTAATAGGATCAGCAAAGCAACCACTTAAAACAAAACAAACAAACGCAGGAATCCAAGTCCTGTACACAGAAACATTTTCTCCACTCTTGCCAGCTCGCTGCCTCTCCCTGACTACCTGGGGGAGAAGTGGTTCTTATCAGTCACTAAGAAACTCAGCTGCTTGACAAATGCCAGTGTAACAAAAGGGCTTGGCAGTGGGGAATGGTGTGAAGGCATCAGCCACTAAGAGAACAGGGAGGAGGTAATGAAATCCGAGACCAAACAAGGGAGAAAGTAGGGAGTGGAGGAAGCTGGGAAGCAGGAAGAAAACTAAGGGGAAAGATCCGCAATGTGCATTCCTTCAGCAGAAAGCCCTTCTAAAACACACTCCATTTAATTTACAGTGCCATATAACTATTATGATACCGTGTAATATAATGATTACAGGGTCATATAATTATTCCCTGTTTAATAACAATAGCTACAATGTATTGAGGACCTACTATGTGCCAGATGCTTTCAATATGTTATTTGACTTGCACAACTTTCAATAATGGGTACGATTAACCCCATTTTATAGCTAAGGAGACTGAGGCTTAGAAAGGCCTTAGTGACTTGTTTAAAGTGGCATGCCTTCATTCAGTGGACCTGGAATGTAAATTTAGACCTTATGGGTCCAAAAACTGTGTTTATAACCGCACTTTTTTTCGTACTGATTCCCACTGTGTTATACTGCCTTTTTTCAATTATTTGTATCTTCACTCATACACCACCTTGTTTCAGAAATGATTTAAGATAGTATAAGTGCCTTGGAGTTACACATACATCTAAGCAGCTTGCATATGGTTCCAACATTCTACATTGCATATTTATTGATTGATTAAGCCAGAGAACCCCATTTGTCAAGAGTTCAGAATTCTTTCACTGTGGAGTCCCTTTCCCTTTCTATATTTATTATTATTATTTTGAGACAGAGTCTCACTGTCACCCAGGCTGGAGTGCAGTGGCTCAATCACAGCTCATCGCAGCCTTGACCTCCTGGGCTCAGGTCATCCTCCTACTTCAGTCTCCTGAGTATCTACGACCACAGTTGCACTCCACCTCACCCGGCCAATTTTTGTATTTTTGGAAGAGACGGGGTTTCACTATGTTGCCCACACTGGTCTCAAACTCCTGGGCTCGAGTGATCTGCCTGCCTCAGCCTCCCAAAGTGTTAGGATTACAGGTATGTGCTACCATGCCCAGCCACTTTCTATCTTTAAAAATAGGCCTACCACAAACTCATCTGTGCAGGGTGGCTTGAATACAGGGACAAGAGACTGGACCAACTAATCTGTCAAAATCTCTTCTAGACCTATGATTCTGTAAGGGACGAGGTTATCATGTGTGGTGAGAATTATTTTCTCTTTAATAGTTAATTACATAAAAGTAAAAAGTGAATTTGCAGGGGGTCCAGACAAACACTACCTCAGTCACTTGATCATCAACAGTGATAACTTAAGGTCATCATCCACACTCAAGTTGATAGCTTGTATCCTTGATATGAGGTCTTGAAAATAGAACCTTACTTCTGTGATAGTCCTCCCCAAAACCCATAATTTCAGTCTAATCATGACAAAAACATCACACAAATCCCAATTGAGAGACATTCTACAAAATACCTGACCAGTCCTCCTTCAAACAGTCAAGGTCAACAAAAACAAGGAAAATCTGAGAAATTGTCACAGTCAAGACAAGTCTAAGAGTCTAAGGAGGCAGGACGACACTAATGTGGCATCCCTGGGACAGAAAAAAAGACATTCAGGGAAAACTAAAAAATCTGGATAAAGTACAGACTTTAATCATAATGTATAAATATTAGTTCATTAAGTGTAACAAATGTACCATACTAATGTAAGATATTAATAATAAGGAAAATTGAGTGTAAGGGGTATGAGAACCCTCTGTACTATCTTCTCAATTTTTCTGTAAACTTAAAACTGTTCTAAAAACATAAAAGTCTATAAAAATATTTTGGCACACACACACAAAAGGGAATGGGCCAAGATTACTGAGAGAACCAGGGGAATGGCAAGATGTAAGATATATGTTCCTGTCTTGAAACCCAATCCAATCAAGATGAATAGCTTTTTCTCGAATTAATGCAATTTTGTTTCCCATTGATCTCTGGATTTTTTATGACTGGCTTTCGAATATCAGAAGATAGGACCAAGTTGCTGAGGAAGTGTCCACCCGGTTCCTGGTTCCCAGACAGTAATTGTTGAATGAATGAATGTCATTGCAATATAACTTATAGAGCTTTCCTGGCTCTGGGATGCATATAACTCAGATTGGGTTTTAGACCTTTCAATGACAGCACCCCTCTGCCCCTACACCTGGTTTAATGTCGAGCTACTCCAAGGTCTTAGTCTCATTCATAAGAACCCAACAGCTGATTAAATAATTCTCTCAGCCAGGGGCAGTGGCTCACACCTGTAATCCCAGCACTTTGGGAGGCCAAGGCAGGGGGATCACCTGAGGCCAGGAGTTCGAGACCAGGCGAAACCCTGTCTCTACTAAAAATACAAAAATTAGCTGGGCATGGTCGCACATGCCTGTAATCCCAGCTACTCTGGAGGCTGAGGCAGGAGAATCACTTGAACCTGGGAGGCTGAGGCTGCAGTGACCCAAGATCATGCCACTGCACTCTAGCCTGGGCAACAGAGTGAGACTGTCTCAAAAAAATTAGTTAATTAATTAAATAATTATCTCAATTCAAAACTCTAATGTCACATCCTGTTTGGATTACTGGTTATTGGTAACTCCCAATGTCTTATATGTAGCAATATCAGTGACTTTGTTACCAACAGAAATCACAGTTATTTGCACGTCACAATTGTTGTAAACACCTTGAATTATTGTTTATACTTGTCACTACTTTGAAATCATGACATTTATTAGATTTGCTACTGTATCTTGATATTTAATGTTAATAAAGAGGCACATGTACTACAGTGTCACAAATTTTAAAATATTTTGATAATTACATTTTAATATAATTGGTTTTCTTTATAATCCTATGATGTTTTAGAAATACATTTGAAAACATTTTTCTAAGAAGGTGTCCAAATGCTTCTGCCAATTCCTAAGGAGGCTCATGGCACATAAAAGGCTAAGAACTCCTGAAGTACAACCTGGGCAACAAAGTGAGACCCCGTGTCTACAAAAAATTAATTATAAAAAATTAGCCAGGGGTGGTGGTGTGTGCCTGTAGTCTCAGCTACTTGGGAGGCTGAGGTAGCAGGATCGCTTGAGCCCAGAAGGCCGAGGCTGCAATGAATTTTGATGGCACCACTGCACTCCCTGTCTCAAAAAAAAAAAAGAATCTTGAAGTAGTGGAAAGAACACTGAACTAGGACCCATGAGTTCTAAATTTTGTAATCTCCATCAAATCCCTTGATGGTGACATCTCACCAGTGTCAACCCTGTAAGTATAAGAAATCACTGTTATTATATTTTTACATTTGGCCATTAGATAAAAATGACTTTTTACCAGAGTTTTAAATGCAGTTCATTGCTAAGAATATTTCTCACTCAATGATTTAGACCATGCTTACATGAGCAAAGTGAAATGGAAAACTGAGCCAATTCTCTGGATAATAATTCATGCTAATATGTTCTTACATTTGCCTGCAACATCCAGATAATCAAAGAAAATGTGTTTTTAACTTGAATTATCAGCATAGCTATATCACGATTCTCAATTCTACTATGAATGCATAAAGTGCCAGAATTGAAGTTCTTAATAAGATGAAGAACAATAGGACTTTTTCAGGACCTTTTTCTAGAGATACTCCCAATGTGCACAATGAAATAGCATGTATCTTCTGGAGACATTTGTAGTTAATTGTGCATCAAGACACATATACACCATTGATTAAAACGTTAGGTAAAAATTGTCAATGCTATTTGTTTTTACAGATCCCTAAGTCAATTGAACTTCTGTGTAATACATAGGTTTTAGGACAGTGTCGTCTAGTTCAGACCCTCAGTAGTTTGCCAGCAGGGAACAATTTACTTTTTCTTCTTTTTCTTGTTATTTTTTGAGACAGTCTCACTCTGTTGCCCAGGTTGGAGTACAGTGGCATGATCTCAACTCACTGCAATCTCTGCCTCCCAGGTTCAAGTGATTCTCATGCCTTAGCCTCCCAAGTAGCTGGGATCACAGTTGAGCACCACTACACCTGGCTAATTTCTCTATTTTTAGTAGAAGTGAGGTTTCACCATGTTGGCCAGGTTGGTCTCGAACTCCTGGCCTCAAGTAATCTGCCCACCTCAGCCTCCCAAATTGCTGTGATTACAGGCATGAGCCACTGGGCCCTACTTCAAGGAACGTTTTAAATGGAAACGTTCTTGCCTTACAGTATATAGATCCTAAGGAATGTATACACAACTATGTGCATTGACTCATCTTTTAAGAAAACATACAAACCAAATCTAAACTGAAAGGACTTGAATTAGTTAGAAAATCAAATAAGGAATGCAACTGGAAAGTCTTAGTCTGATCCCTTCCACCCTCTGACAGAAAAGTAAATTTATTTATTCAGTCTAAAGAAATCAATAATCACATTTTCTTCCTCAGCTATCTCCCCCAACAACTTTTCATTCATAACTATACAAATGTAGCTCAAAAGAAGAATTTAATTCAATTGATGATATAAATATGTTGAGAAGATATTTATAAGTACATTGACTCTCTGGATAATATTTACAACAAAAAGAAAATCTGGGGACTAGACCACCACTTAATAGAAAAAGCACATTAAACACTGAATTAGTTTTCTGGGGTTGCTATAATGAAGTACTACAAACTAGGTGGCTTAAATAACAGAAATGCATTGTTTCATAGTTCTGGAGGCTAGAAGCCTGAGATCAAGGTGTTGGCAGGGTTGGTTTCTTCCGAGGACTGTGAGGAAGAGGCTGTTCCCTACCATTCCCTTAGTTTCCAGTGGTTTGCAGGCGATCCCTGGTGTTCCTTGCCTTGTAGAAGCATCATCTCCATCTCTGCCTTCAGCTTTGCCTTCAACTTCCCATGACATTGCCTGTGTGTGTGTGTCCAAATTTTCCCTTTTTGTAAAGACACCAGTATTATCGAATTAGGGTCCATCCTGAAGACTTCATCTTAACTAATTATATCTGCCGTGAACTTATTTCTAAAGAAGGTCGCATTCTGAGATACTGGGGGTTGGGACTGTAACATATAAATATTGGGGGAACACAATTCAACCCATAACATATACATTAAGTGTTCCATACATACCTGAAGAACTGAATTGGAAGGTAATATACCTGTGAAAAGCTAGAGGGGCTTGCACTTCTTGAGAGGAAACAACATCTGAAAAGTTCTGATGTCAGTGTAACCATTAACTTAGCAGCAAAATTAATCCAAATTTCTTTCCTTCTTTAAAGCCCCACTGTCTTCCATAACCTAGATATGTTTTCTTTTCTTTTTCCTTTTTTATCTTTTTCTTTCTTTTTTCTTTTTTTTTTTTTTTTAAGACAGGGTCTCACTCTGTTGCCCAGGCTGGAGTGCTGTGGCATGATCATGGCTCATTGCAGCCTCGACCTCCCCAGGCTCAAGCAATCCTCCCACCTTAGCCTCTGGAGTAGCTGGGACTACAGGCGTGCACCACCACTCCCAGCTAATTTTTGGTTTTCTTTTGTTTGTTCGTTAGTTTGTTTTGGTAGAGATAGGGTTTCACTAGGTTGGCCAGGCTGGTCTTGAACTCCTGGGCTCAAGCGATCCATCCACCTCAACCTCCCAAAATGCTGGGATTACAGGCATGCACCACAGCACCTGGCCTGATATGTTTTCTAAGACAAGAAAAGAAGCTTTCCACGATTAGCCCTGGATAAAATCGACTTTGTCTTCTAGAGACAGGCCATGCTTACACTGTGTTTCTCACTCCCCCTGGCACACTGGGGTTTTGCTCCTCACATAATTTGGGGGGAGCATCCTTACTGCCAAAGACTTTATGCTTCTGAGAATATGTCCAAAGCAGGGAAGTATGCCTTTGGACCAATCTTTAATTGAAATAAATTAAAGAAATGTGTTTAACGCAGACCTAAGTTCCAATTCGAACTTAAGAAATAAATTCTCTTCTTATTTTTTCCGCAATTTTTATTGAAGATATCCATATACATAGTTAAAAATGTTTAAATTCTATAATTCTTATAACTTAAACCAACAATTTCCATCCCACTTCACCTTACCCTCAATTACTGCTATCCAGAAACAACCACATAGGACACATTTTGGTCTTTCTTTTGGTAGTCACCTTCATGTTTTTAAATAAGATTTTTGTAATGTTACTTTCTTATATTTTTACATGTTGGTTATCATCTATTATAGTCTTCCTGCTAGGTAAGATGAGGCTTCCGTTCTCTTATACCTCCTGATTCTTCTCCTATTCTCACTTCGTCTTCTTAATATAGTTGTACCATGATTTTTGATCAGTTGAATATTCATTGAATTTTTAACACTGTGTAAATATTTTTCACAACGAGACATGTAGTGAACTACAATTATATATTTTTTTGTAAAACCTTTTTTTCCTTTGGGATTAATAATTGTCAGTTTCTTGTTCACTTAATTTTCTATGTATCTATCATTAATTCACTGATAGAGCATAAAACTCCTTTCAATGTGTTCAAACATATTCTTTTTTCTTTTCTTCCTTTTTTATTTCTCCTGCTCTTTCTTCTTTTCCCTCCTTCTCCTCCCTACTCCATTTCTTCCTTCTGCACACACACATGCACAGACACACACACACACACACACACACACACACACACACACACAGAGAGTCTCTTTTGAGTCATCCCTCCTGGAGTCATCTCTTTTCTTGCTCCAGTTAGAGATACTGATTACTCACTAGTCCTGCTGCATCCACTGTCATCCTGAATCTTCCATTGTCATCATCCTGGGATTCACTTTTCCTTGTTCTTGGGATCCTCTATCTCTTGTTTCTTGGATCTCATATATTGCTCTTTCCTAGTTTACTTCCTTTTGGTGGATCATTTTTGAGACACTTTCCTGGGAAAGGCACAAAGGAAGTAGATTTTCTGAGACTTTGTGTACCAGTTATTAATTTATTGCATCTCAGCTCTATTGTGCTTCTTTAAGATACTGGACCCTATAAACATTTCTCCTTTGCCAGCTGGAGCAATGTTAGGCTTTGTCAACAGAGGGCCCTGGAAAAACACTGCAAGTCATGGCAGATAAAAGGGCTTCTCTTCCAAGTTCTCATGTGCAGTTGCAACAGATGTGCAGGGGGCTCAGTGGCACTTGTCTTCAAACAAGTTTCCCCACTCAACTTCCAGTAAGTTCCTCCAGCTCTCCAGCAGGCTACTTCTCATGAGCCAGCCCTAGCTTCCTTTAGTGGATGGCCTCCTGCACACTGGCTCTTGTTGGCACACCCCAGTGGACAGCTTCCTATGGACTAGCTTTGGTCCAGGGTATTCTCCACTATTACATGGGCCTCAGCCACGCCCTCTACAATGAGGTCTGAATCTCAGCCTTTACAGGCCCCTGAGCTTATTTCTTCCTTGATTATGGGTACTTAGTCTCAGCCTTAAAGGAAGCAGTTATTCCCTACAGTTGGTATTCCTGTCTTCTCTAGGGCTTTATTTTACATCTTTTAGTAATTAATCATCTTTTACTAGCTGAGCATGGTGATTCATGCCTGTAATTCCAGCCTCCTTTGGGAGGCCAAGGTGAGAGGATCACTTGAGCTCAGAAGTTTGAGGCCAGCCTGCCCAACATACCGAGACCCCATGTCGACAAAAAATAAAAAAATTAGCCAGGTTCAGTTGCTTATTATGACTGTAGTCCCAGCTACTTGGGAGGCTGAGGTGGGAGGATCACTTGAGCCTGGGAGGTCGAGGCTGCAGTCACCTGTGATCCCACCACTGCATTCCAGCTTGGGCAACAGAGTGAGACCCTCTCTCAAAAAATCATTTTTTTACTAAGTAATAATTCTTCCCTGTATCAGGATACTAACTGGAGTCTCACTGATACACTTTGCACATCTGAAAATGTCTTTATTCTATCCCTTTGTTTAATTGAATGCTTGGCCAGGTGGAAAATTCTGGGTTGAAAATAATTTCCCTCTGAATCTTGAATACTGTTAAGTTTTTTCTAGTTTCCATTGTTAGGTATTGAGTAATTTGATGCTAATCGGAGTTCTAATCCATCATACATGATTTTTTTAAAAAAATTTCAAGGCTTTTAGGGTCTTCTCTTTATTTTAGGGGTTCTAAAATTTCATGATGTGTCTTGGCATGGTTTTCATATGTGTCTTGGTGTCGTGCTGGGCATAATCTGAAAACTTATGTCACTGGATTTAGGACATTCCCTTGAATTATTTCTTTAAAAACACCCTCCCTTCATTTTCCCTACTCATTCTTTCTGGAATTCCTATTACATGGATAGTCTACAATGGTTCTCTAATTTTCTAAATTTTATCTCCCATTTTCCATCTCTGTCTTCTTTCCCCCCTAGGAGATTAACTTAATTTTATTTCACAATCTTTCTCCATTATTGCATATTTAATTTCAGAGTGAGGCACTAAAAAGTTGGATGGAACATTTGTGTGAGTGGTGGGGGCTTCTGGAGTGATGACCACCATCACAGGGTGGCTGGGCTGGACAGCGTCATAGTGCCCTCCGACATGAGTGTCTGTGAATCATTCCTCTTGGGTTGGTCAACTGACCCAGACAGAAATCTTCCAATCCACTTGGAGGTATGAAAGCAGCTTTGTTGTCTGGGGAAATATCCGAGGTTCATTATCTCGTGTTGAGAGGATTAATGACACGGACACACACACATAGAGTGGGTTAAGGAGTGGAAAGTTTAATAGGCAGGAAAGAAGACAACAGCTCCCCTATGCAGAGGAAGGGCTCTGAATGGAAAACCCCACCCTTGGCAGGAAGCAGTAGGTTATATAGGAAGGTTTGAGGAGGTGGTATCTGATTTATATAGGGCCCAGGGGATTGGTTTGACCAGATGTTCCATTTACACAGCCCAAGAAGAAACTGGCCATCCCACCTTAATCTTTTATTATGTAAGTGGGGTTTTTTACATGGCCAGCTCCATGACACCCACATGCATGGTGACCAAGAGAAGGGAGGGGGAATTGCCATATTGGGTGTACCTGGCTTTTAGTATACTGCTGGCATTCATCTATGCAAGTTTCCAGCTTGCTTATTTATGCTTGCAGCTTGGCTTTTCAGGCGGCTTTCCGTTAGAAAAGAAATGGTTTGGGGGCTGCTTTTTATTAAGAGAAAAGACTTACCGAGGACTCCTGTACACTCACTATCTGCCTAAATAATTTATTCTTAATTCCTATATTAGTATCAGCCTGCATGCCAGCATTCTTGGGAGCCATGTCAAAAAGGGCAATGAGATTCTCACCTTTCATATGTAGATTTTCACTTTTAGTACGATATCCCTGTCTTCCACTTCCTGATGTCCTATGACCTGAGCCATTATGGTGCAGCTTCTTCAGAGAGCAATCCAGTCTTATATTGGGGTGGGAAAAGGGTAGTCATTATTTGGGGTTAAAGAGGGGATCTGGGGATTCTATTTCCTATATAGATTTACCCTATCCTGTTTGTATTTATTTATTTATTTATTTTGAGACAGAGTCTTGCTCTGTCGCCCAGGCTGGAGTACTGTGGCGTGATCTCAGCTCACTGCAACCTCTGCCTCCCAGGTTCAAGCCATTCTCCTGCCTCAGCCTCCTGAGTAGCTGGGACTACAGGTGAACACCACTATGCCTGGCTAATTTTTTGTAGTTTTAGTAGAGGTGGGGTTTCACCATGCTGCCCAGGCTGGTCTCGATCTCCTGAGCTCAGGCAATCTGCCCGCCTTGGCCTCCCAAAATGCTAGGATTACAGGCATGAACAACCGCACTGGGCCTCGCCCAGCTAATTTTTGTATTTTTCGTAGAGATGGGGTTTCACCATGTTGGCCAGGCTGGTCTCAAACTCCTGACCTGAGATGATCCACCTGCCTCGGCTTCCCAAACTTCTAGGATTACAGGTGTGAGCCACTGCGCCTGGCCCTGCCCTTCTGTTTTTAGCCCCACCTGATCAGCACCTTGAGATATGTGATACCTATGATTTTTGAGCTTTTCTGGGATTCTGTAAAATCAATTGTCTTGTTTCTAGACCACTTCCCTTTGCCTTACGGTCAGCTTAAAGTTTCAGCTTTCTCTTATCTAGTAAGTAACTTCCCACTCATGTATGCATCTATAAATTCTATCATGTTGTACTGTCATCTCTTCTTTCTTTGTCATTGCCTTTATGGGTTTACATCTTTTAGGTAATCTTTTTACTTTCATGTTAGTGACATTGTGGAAGGAAATGGAGGCAAACGTGTATTCAATCTGTCATATTTAATCAGAAGCCCCCCTTTTTTTGCTTCTTAAAATTTCATTGTAAGAGGTATGAGAGGAAAAAATTTCTTCCACTAGGCCTGTAGGGTAGATCTAGATGGAAATGCAACATTTTCCAAATGCAAAGCTTCTGCTAGAACAACAGAAAATTGGAATCAAGATATTCTATATAAATATAGACCTTTAAGACCTTAAGCATCAACATTTACAGTAAGTTAGAAATTCACTGAATTAATAGGTTAAAAAAAAACTACCAAGATTGCCAACTTTAAAAGGAATCTCTAAATTTCATAACAACATATTGATTGATATAAATGCAATAGATAAGCTATCCTAACTCTCAAAACCTAATAGTTGGAAAGAGAAAGTTATGCCCTTGATATGTCCAAATCCGTTTAAAATCTAACTTATTTAGAGAAGAGAAAACAGCTCATTGATTTCTTCTTTCTCAAAAATTCTCCATGTTGAGGAAATTGCTTTCTATTGTCACTTCTTTTAATTTTCAGGAAAAGAGAGGAGGGGGTTAGGTAGAGGTGAGCAGAGAGGAGCAGGTTACAAGTTAAAGCAGACATCTGCTTGGACCTTTGAGTATACTTAGTAAATTTATGCGAACACCAGCAGCGTGTGAACACAATGTATGAAAATGTCTTTCTCTTCTCTCTTACCAGTAGTGGGAAATAATTTGAAATTCCTTAATTCTTATTTAAAATTAATTTTTTGTACATTTGTAACAAATATAATAATTTTTAAAAATTTAAGCCAATGCAATTTAAGATTTTTCTTAAAGCTCCATTGCCTTCACTCACTGAATCAATATTTCATTGCTTTATAGAGATGGTAGATACCAGCTAGAATAACAGTCATTGCTCAGTTCTGACTGTCAATTTTTATTTTATTTTGGCATCCTGAATGAGAGAACAGTCTGGAAAGCCAGGCTTTGTTGAGGGAGAAAATGTCAAACCTTCTCTTCAGTTATCAAAATCAAGGCTTGGCGATGTAGGCGCCAAGGCCTTGGTCTCCTGGAGAGGCGGGGGTGGTGCACTGAAAATTACTGACATGAGGCAGACTGATTAATAGGAGAAAAGGTATACACATTTATTTAACATGAATACATGGGGGCCTTCAGATTGAAGACCCAAAGATACAGAGGAAATTGTCCATTGGTATGCTTGGATTTCACAAAGTATGAACTGCCATGTAGAAATATGATTGGACAAAAAGGGTCTGATCTAATGCTAATAGACTGGGGAAACCCAGCAAGGCCTGTCTGTCTAGATTCTTCTTTTTTTTTTTTCATATACAAAAATTTACTCAAAATCAATCAGATACCTAAATGTAAAACACAAAACTACAAAATCTCTAGGAGAAAATATTTGTGTCCTTTGATTAGTCAGAGAAATCTTTTTTTTTCCATTTTTAAAATTTTTTTATTATTATACTTTAAGTTTTAGGGTACATGTGCACAATGTGCAGGTTAGTTACGTATGTATACATGTGCCATGCTGGTGTGCTGCACCCATTAACTCACCATTTAGCATTAGGTATATCTCCTAATGCTATCCCTCCCCCCTCCCCCCACCCCACAACAGTCCCCAGAGTGTGATGTTCCCCTTCCTGTGTCCATGTGTTCTCATTGTTCAATTCCCATCTATGAGTGAGAACATGCGGTGTTTGGTTTTTTGTCCTTGTGATAGTTTACTGAGAATGATGATTTCCAATTTCATCCATGTCCCTACAAAGGACATGAACTCATCATTTTTTATGGCTGCATAGTATTCCATGGTGTATATGTGCCACATTTTCTTAATCCAGTCTATCGTTGTTGGACATTTGGGTTGGTTCCAAGTCTTTGCTATTGTGAATAGTGCCGCAATAAACATACATGTGCATGGGTCTTTATAGCAGCATGATTTATAGTCCTTTGGGTGTACACCCAGTAATGGGATGGCTGGGTCAAATGGTATTTCTAGTTCTAGATCCCTGAGGAATCGCCACACTGACTTCCACAATGGTTGAACTAGTTTACAGTCCCACCAACAGTGTAAAAGTGTTCCTATTTCTCCACATCCTCTCCAGCACCTGTTGTTTCCTGACTTTTTAATGATCGCCATTCTAACTGGTGTGAGATGGTATCTCATTGTGGTTTTGATTTGCATTTCTCTGATGGCCAGTGATGATGAGCATTTTTTCATGTGTCTTTTGGCTGCATAAATGTCTTCTTTTGAGAAGTGTCTGTTCATATCCTTCGCCCACTTTTTGATGGGGTTGTTTGTTTTTTTCTTGTAAATTTGTTTGAGTTCATTGTAGATTCTGGATATTAGCCCTTTGTCAGATGAGTAGATTCTTCTTGATCTCCCTGAGCACACATTCCTCCTCCTGTGTGTGGGGCAGATCCTCTCTAGAATGGGGTCTTATGACCTATAGTCAAACAAGGTAGGTCAGATAATTTCTTTGTGGTCAGTCTTTACATAGAAAGATGGAGGGAAAACTGAGTAATATGTTTACGTTTTATGGCTAGCTTTGGGGAAGAGGGGTTCTGGTTTCTATGACCTGCTTTGGGGAAGAGGGATTCCAGCTTTATGGCTAGGTTCAGGGGACAATGGAACCGAGAGACAACAGGACAAGAGAAGATCAAAGGAAAACTTGCTTCTGAGGCTTTTATTTTGGGGTTCTTGGAGTGTGATAGATTAATGTCCCTGTTCCTGGAGAGGAGTGGATGGCACTTAGATAGCTGACGTATGGAGGAGGGGAAGGAGGAAGATTCCGGAGGTGCAAGGCTAGAGTGAAGACACCCCTAGATCCTTGAGAAAGGCCCCAGCAGGCCTTCTCTACTTGGTTAACGGTAGTCCTCATTACCTTATTAGGGGAAATCAGGTCTACCCACCTTCATTGTCTTTTTATAATGTTAGATTTTCATTGATGTTATTTTAAGTACAAAAGTCACCAGTTACATGGAGTTTCTAAGAAGACAATTATTTTTTAGTACTTTTCATTCATCCAGTAGTCAGAGCTGCGGGCATACAGGCTCAAGCCACTCTGCAAGTCAGTCAGTATTGTAAACCATACATAGTAGTACACTGAATCAATATAGAAATGTTATAGGTTTGGCTGGGCACCGTGGCCCACATCTGTAATCCTAGCACTTTGGGAGGCTGAAGCGGGTGGATTGCTTGACCTCAGGAATTTGAGACCACCCTGGGCAACATGGCGAAACCCTGTCTCTACCAAAAAAAGAAATGTTATAGATATAACCTTTTACAAACAAAGTAACTCCTAATATCAAGAGAAAAGATAGGAAAAAGGGTTAACGAACCAGTCTAGGGAGAGTGATGAAGGCTGATAAAAGAAAAATTTCAGCCGAATTAAATTTAAAGGAGTTTAATTGAGCAATGAACAATTCAGGAATCGGGCAGCCCCCAGAATCACAGCAGATTCACAGAGAATCCAGCACAGCCACGTGGTGGAAGAAGATTAATAGACAAAAAAAGAGAAATGACATACAGAAATTGGAAGTGAGGTACAGAACGGCTAGACTGGTTACAGCTTGGCGTTTGCCTTATTTGAACACAGTGTGAACACTCAGCGGTGAATGAATGGTTGAAGTATGGCCGTTGGGATTGGCCAGGACTTAGCTCTTGTTAACAGGTACATACTCCTAAGTTAGGTTTTCAATTTTGTCTATTAAGCTAGGTTACAATTCATCTACAAGGACTCAAATACAGAGATACCGAGTCCTTCTCAGGCCATATTTAGT
The DNA here is from genome assembly GCF_028885625.2 of Pongo pygmaeus. NCBI lineage: Eukaryota > Metazoa > Chordata > Mammalia > Primates > Hominidae > Pongo > Pongo pygmaeus. The sequence continues at coordinate 39,226,663 of NC_072373.2, forward strand.
TTGCTTTAACAAGACAAAAAGAATCTCCTGGGCTGGGCCAGGGAGGTCTGTCGGTCTTGTAAGGAAGGGTCTTTGATGTGGCACAGCCTTCAGCCTTTGGCGCAGTAAATGCCAAGCTTTTTTTTTTTTTTTTTTGAGAGGGAGCTCACTCTGTTGCCTAGGCTGGAGTGCAGTGGCGCAATCTCAGCTCATTGCAAGCTCCGCCTCCCGGATTCACGCCATTCTCCTGCCTCAGCCTCTCGAGTAGCTGGGACTACAGGCGCCCACCACCATGCCCAGCTAATTTTTTGTATTTTAGTGGAGACGGGGTTTCACCGTGTTAGCCAGAATGGTCTCGATCTCCTGACCTTATGATCCGCCCGCCTCGGCCTCCCAATAAATCATGAGTGACAGTAAGTTTTTATGACCATAGAGTCCCCTGGTGATGACTGATAGCAGAAGAGTATGTTTGTTTACGTTCTTATCTGGTTGGATATAGTCTTTGTTATTTGTTTATTAAGCAAAACGTCTTATTCTTATTGGCAAAGTGTCTGATGAAATGTAAAATGGAGTCTTTTTCTAAGGGAGTTATTTCAAGAATGCGCTGCTATACAGTAGTGGTGTACATGTGAGATCATAGCCCCAGAGGAACTCCGGATGGGTTGGAGGAAACTCTGGATAATATCTAGGCTTGCACTTTGGGTTGTGAAGGATAAAGATCAATCTCTTTCTTCCCAGTTGAGGGTAAATAAAGAATACCCATGCAAATTAGTGGCACCTTGCAGTTTTGTCTTTTATTTAAAAAACTGCTATTTTAAATAATAATACGTCACTTAAAATTATTTTTATGGGCCTGGCACTATGCTAAGTACTTTACATAAATTATCTCTGTTTTTTTCACAGTGTGCTATGAGAGACACCATTTCACAGAGAGGTAATAGACATTAAAAGAGGATTAATATCTGCTCACTTGACCTGTTAGTAAGTGGTAGAGCCGGCATAGGAACCAAGATCTGGCTATCCAAGTTCTTAATATCTCTGCAAGGCTGCCTTGCCCCTCTGTGTCTCCATTTTCCTCCCACACTCACTCCAGTCCCTTCTGCTATCCTTGTCTTCTCCCTGAGCCCTAGAGGGTAAACTCGATAACTAACCATTTATATTAGTTTAGAGAGAGAATAATTGTAGTGCACTTGAAATTCATTCACACTGCACTGTTACCTCAACCAGGCATTTGAATTTTTAAAATTTTGTTGAGGTATAATTTACATATCATAAAATTCATCCATTTAAAGAATACAGTTCAATGACTTTTCATGTTTATTGAGTTGTGCAACCATCCCCATAATCCAGTTTTAGAATATTTTCCTCAACCCAGTAAATTCCCTCATGCTGATTTACAGTATATTCATGTTCCCACCTTCAGCCCCGGACAACTACTAATCTTTTCGTCTCTATAGATCTTTCTTTCTCTTTCTTTCTTTCTTTCCTTCTTCTTTCCTTTCTTTTTTCTTTCTTTCTCTTTCTTTCTTTGTCTTTCTTTTTCTTTCCTTTTTCTTTCTTTCTTTTCTTTTCTTTCTCCTTTCTCTCTCCTTCCTTCCTTCCTTCTTTTCCTTCCTTCTTTTCCTTCCTTCCTCCCTCCCTCCCTCCTTCTCTCCCTCCTTCCCTCCTTCTCTCCCTCCCTCTCTCTGTCCCGTGCTTGCTTGCTTCAGGGTCTCATTCTGTCACCCAAGCTGGAGTACAGAGACAGGATCACAGCTCACTACAACCTTGACCTACCTGGGTTCAGGTGATCCTCCCGCCTCAGCCTCCTGAGTAGTTGGGACTACAGATGCATACCACCACGCCTGGGTAATTTTTCTATTTTTTTGTGGAGACAAGTTTTACCATATTGCCCAGGCTACTTTCAAACTCCTGGGCAATCCACCTGCACCTGCCTGGGCCTCCAAAAGTGCTGGGATTACAGACGTGAGCCACCATTTCCGGCCTAGATTTGTCTTTGTAGGACAAATGAAATCATACAGTATGTAACATTTTGTATCTGTCTCCTTTCACTTAGCACAATTATTCCTGAGATGTTGTAGCAGTTTCTGCTCATTCCTTTAATTGCTGAATAGTATTCTATTGTGGATATACCATATTTCATCTGTCCAAATGATAAACAAATGATAGTTGATGGACATTTGGGTTGCTTCCACTTTTTGACTATTACAAATAATGCTGCTATGAGCATTGGTGTGTGAGTCTTTGTGTGGGCACATATTTTCATTTTTCTTGAATAAATATCCAGGAGTGGATGCTGGGTCATACGGAAAGTTTATTTTTAACTTTTTAAAAAACAGCTTCATTGCATTTAAACCTCATATCTGAATGTGAATTTAAAGTCTTTTTCCTCAACTAAGCAAGAATCAGTAAGCAATGGAGAGGTTCATAAAGTTGGAGGGAATTTTGGGAGAACTATGATTTCTTTCTTAAAGGGCATTTGTAAAGTGCCTCTGTGTATTAGTCTGTTTTCACACTGCTATAAAGAATTATCTGAGACTGGGTAATTTATAAAGAACAGAGGTTTAATTGACTCACAGTTCCACATGGCTGGGGAGGCCTCAGGAAACCTACAATCATGGTGGAAGGCAAAGGGGAGCCAAGCATGTCTTACACGACAGCAGGAGAGAGACAGAAGAGGGAAGTGCCACACTTTAAAACCATCAGATGTCATGAGAACTCACTCACTGACATGAGAACAGCAAGGGGGAAGCCTGTCCCCACGATCCAATCACCTACCCCCAGGCCTCTCCTCTGACATAGACAAGGGGATTACATTTCTTTTTTCCTTCTCTATTTTTTCTTTTTTTTCAGACAGAGTCTCACTCTGTCACCCAGGCTGGAGTACAGCAGTGCGATCTCATCTCACTAAAACCTCTGCATCCTGGGTTCAAGCGATTCTCCTGGCTCAGCCTCCTGAGTAGCTGGGACTACAGGCATGCGCCACCATGCTCTGCTTTTGTTTTCCTTTTTAGTAGACACAAGGTTTCACCATGTTGGTCAGGCTGGTCTTGAACTCCTGACCTCAGGTTATCCACCCGCCTTGGCCTCCCAAACTGCTGGGATTACACGGGTGAACCGTTGCACCCAGCCCACAAAATTTTAAAGATTAAATTTGAATGTTTATAGATTGGTCATGCATTCTCCATTTTACCCACATTTCCCCCACTTGGTTTTGACTAACATAACAAAGTTAGAGGATTCACAGACTTCAAAACTTACTGTCAAGTCACAGCAATTAAGACAGTGTGGTATTTGGTGAACATGTAGATCAATGGAAATGAATAGAGAGACCAGAAACAGATCCATTCTTACGTGGTCATTTGTATTTTGATGTCAGTGCAAAGGCAATTTAATGGAGAAATAACAGTCTTTTCAAGAAATGGTATGAAAACTATTGGACACTCAAATGCAAAAAACTTTACAGAAACTAAAAACACTGCTCTTCATAAACACTGTTGAGGAAAGGAAAAGAAAGCCATAGTCTGCAATTAAATATTTGCAAAACACATATCTCCTAAAGAACATGTAACCACATTACATATAGAAATAATTCTTTTGAAAAACCCTCAATAATAAAGAAACAAATAGGCCGGGTGTGGCAGCTCAGGCCTGTAATCCCAGCACTTTGGGAAGCCGAGGCAGGTGGATCACTTGAGGTCAGGAGTTCAAGACCAGGCTGGCCATCATGGTGAAAGCCCATCTGTACTAAAATACATAAAAAAAAAATTAGCTGGGCATGGTGGTGAGTGCCTGTAATCCCAGCTACTGGGGAGGCTGAGGCAGGAGAATCATTTGAACCCGGGAGGTGGAGGTTGCAGTGAGCCAAGATCACACCACTGCACTCCAGCCTGAGCGACAGAGTGAGACTCTGTCAAAAAAAGAAAGAAACAACCCAACAAGAAAATGGCAAAAATTTGAACATACACTACACCAAAGATCATATACAGATGGCAAATAAGCACATTAAAAGATGCTAAGCATTATTGGACATTAGGGAAATGCAAATTAAAATCATAATGTGTTACCACTGCATCTATTAGAATGGCTTACTTTAAAAAAAACAACAAAAACAACTTTCCATATCAAGTGCGTACGAAAATGCAAAGCAGGCCGGGCGCGGTGGCTCAAGCCTGTAATCTCAGCACTTTGGGAGGCCGAGGCGGGCGGATCACGAGGTCAGGAGATGGAGACCATCCTGGCTAACACGGTGAAACCCTGTCTCTACTAAAATACAAAAAATTAGCCGGGCGTGGTGGCGGGCACCTGTAGTCCCAGCTACTCAGGAGGCTGAGACGGGAGAATGGCGTGAACCCGGGAGGCGGAGCTTGCAGTGAGCCGAGATCGCGCCACTGCACTCCAGCCTGGGCGACAGAGCGAGACTCGGTCTCAAAAAAAAAAAAAAAAAAAAAAAAAAGGAAATGCAATGCAAAGCAACTTAACGTTTTATGTATTTGGTGGGAATGCAAAATGCTATAGCCCCTTTGGAAAACAGGTTGGAATTTTCTAATAAAGTTAAACATGAGTTACCATATAACCCAGAAATCCCAGTCTTAGATATTTACCCAAGAGAAATAAAAACTTACGTTAACACAGAAAATTGTACATCAATGTTTCTAGTTGTTTTATTTATAATCACCAAAAACTGGAAACAAAACCAATGCCTGTCAGTTGCTGAGTGGGTATATAAACTGGGGATGCTACTCAGCAATAAAAAGGAACAGATTGGCCGGGCGCTGTGGCTCACGCCTGTAGTCCCAGCACTTTGGGAGGCCGAGGTGGGTGGATCACGAGGTCAAGAGATCGAGATCATCCTAGCCAACATGGTGAAACCCCATCTCCACTAAAAATACAAAAATTAGCTGGGCATGGTGGCGCGCGACTGTAGTCTCAGCTACTCGGGAGACTGAGGCAACAGAATCTCTTGAACCTGGGAGGCAGAACCTCACCTGCAGTGAGCTGAGATCATGCCACTGCACTACAGACTGGTGACAGAGTGACATTCTGTCTCAAAAAAAAAAAACCAGATTTACTAATAAACATAAATAGATGAATCACAAACACATTATGCAAAGTGAAAGAACCCAGAGCCAAAAAGTTATATATTGTTTTATTCCATTTATATGACATTCTCAAAAGGCAAAACCAAAGAAAAAAGATTGATGGCTACTGGGGATTAAAAGCAGGGCAAGAAGTTGAAAACCAAGGCGCATGAGACTTTTGGGTAGAGAAAGCTGTTCCATATCCTGATTGTAGTGATGATTATGACTGTATGCGTTGAAACTCAGGATTTTACACTGAAAGTGATGAATTCTACTATGTGCAAATTATATCTCAATGAGCCTGAAAGAAAAGCCAATAGGGCCACTTTTGACATTAGCACTTATAAGATAATAACCTAAGCTAACCTAAAAATATGGAGAAAGTTTCTCTTTCTTTGGCTAATTATTAAGGATTCAATATGAGAAAAGGCAGCTCACCAAATTTAGCTTGTATAGAAGACGCTCAAAATTGTGGAGTAGTCCTTTAGCACAAATCTAAATAAAGCTTTTCTGGTCATATTTATAGGCATGCTCACATTTTTACCTCGCTAATATAGCTGTTAAGAATATGATATCTTTTCAGTTTCCATATCAACTATGAGCATTTTTCATTTACGTTTTCTGGTGTGCATACAGTACAAATTCTATTACATCACTTTACACCTTTTGTTGTTACTGACTGCAGCACTTGCAAATCATGTTTAATTTTGTTTGCCCAGAATAATGATGAAATGCTAAAAAATATATATTCTATTCACACTTCACACTCTTACAGTAACAGAAGAGTCTTAATGCACTTCTGTCCTCTGAGGTAGCTTGTGGTAAAACAGGAGAAACACTATGAATAATTAAAAATATGATATTTACTCCAGGAGAAAGATAAATCTTTGAAAAATCTCTGCCGGCAGAAAGCTTCACAATCAGGTACCATATCCTTATAAATAAATTGCCAGTCTTTTCAGGTGTCAAGGGATTTCACAGTCAGATATTAATGAGATAAAGATGCTCAACTTGATCATGAAGGGCGGGAAGAATGAGGACCGAGTTGTTTCTTGTTAATTCTTATCATTCTTCATTGTTAGCTAACAAGTAGGTAGCAGATGCCAGCACTGTGCCAAACCTACAGCTATAAAAGGGTAAGGCAGATCCTAGACTGAAGAGTTTATTCTGAAAGATTTGATTTCAAAATATTCAGACTTTAGGCAATTAACTCAGTTTTTCCTCATCATAGAGACAGATCTCTATGTCTTTTATGTAATTGGCCATTTGACCTATTTTTTTTTTATATTATTACAGAAAAACTCTATTCTCTAAGTGAGGAATTAAGGTCAATTGAAAGAAAAAAAAGAAGGGGTCTGTTAGTCAATCTGTGCAATCAATGGATATGGTGTTTGGCTGGGATTCAGTAGACCTGGGTTCCAGCTCCACTGTGACATTAACTAGTGTGACTCTGGATAAGTCCACCTGCCTGGGGCCTCAGTTTTCTTATGTGTACAACGATGCATTTGAATTTGATAATCTCTAAAATCAACTATAGCTCTAAAACCATTGCTGATTCTTAATGCACCATCAATTTTTAAATTACTTGAAAACAATGTCTAAACCTATATTACATATAATTAAATCCTTGATAATTCAGAATGCATTTCAAAACACTGCATACTTTATAAAGTCATTACTGTGAACAGCCTAGCAAAGTTCTGGTTAAATAGAAGTTTCAGGCTAATGGAATCCTCATTAGATTCGCTTTTACAAGTGTTTTTCACAAATATAAAATTCTAATTGTAATGAAAAATTTACCTTCATTTTAACAAAATAAAACCCAATTCTGTAATTAAGCAGTAAAGAAAGAGATGTAACTCACTTATACATGGGTTGAGGTTGTTCACACAGAGCATTCTGGCATTGTCAACCAGCCCAGACTCTTTCACTAATATGAAATGCAGACTATCCACTGGAGTTTACAAAAAATTTGGACAAGAGAGGATATTTGAGTACAGAGGTGCAATCTCAGCTCACTGCAACCTCCGCCTCCTGGGTTCAAGCAATTCTTCTGCCTTAGCCTCCCGAGTAGCTGGGACTACAGGGGTGCACCACCACGCCCTGCTGATTTTTGTATTTTTTTGTAGAGATGGAGTTTTCCCATGTTGCCCAGGCTGGTCTCAAACTCTTTGGCCTCCCAAAGTGCTGGGATTACAGGAGTGAGCTACCATGCCCAGCCTTCAGACTTTTAATATAGTCAATTGATTTAGAAGCCAACAAATTAATTTTAAAAAACAGTGAATACAGTTAACCATCTTTAACATGATTATGTGAATTGGAATTTGTGCTATTTGGATAAGGACCAAGTTTATATTTCCTTCCCTCATGTCTTCCTTCCTCTCAGCCTTCCTTCCCCCAAACATTTATTGAGTGGTTATTATACCAGACTCTGTAATCCCCTGATAGTAAAAAACATGCCAAACAAAAATCCAGACAAAATCCCTGCCATTAAGGAGGGTCACAATCTATGAGGCAAAACTTGATTAAAAATGAGCCAGGCTCAGTGGCTCACACCTGTAATCTCAGCACTTTGAGAGGCCAAAGGATCTCTTGAGGCCAGGAGTTTGAGACCAGCCTGGGCAAAGTAGGGAGACGCCATATCTACCAAAAATAAAAAAAATAATTAGCCAGGCATGGTGGCGCATCCCTGTAGTCTTAGCTATTTGAGAGGCTGAAGTGAGAAGATCTCTTGAGCCTGGGAGGTCAAGGCTGCAGTGAGCGGTGAGTGCACCACTGCCCTCCAGGCTAAACAGCAGAGCAAGACTTGAATCAAAAAAATAATGATAATGTGACAATTTAGTGATAAAGATGTATACAAATGTTACTAGAGGAGAATTTACTTATCTTGGCACTGTCTCACACACATGTACACATACACATATACACACACACAGGTTTGTGTAAAATGACCATTCCATATCAAATTTCAGATAAGGCCTTTGAACCATTCTTAAGCATTTTGAAGCACTAGGTTTACATATAAATAGCATCATAACTCATTTGTTATTGAAAGCAGGTATGAAAATTTATATTTTTTAAAATCCCTATGCTTTTATAGTTGCCATTAGTAGGAGAAATGGGAAAGAAGCAAAACCACATCTAAAAACTATTTTAAATGGAATGGTCATCTGGTTTTGGTGAAAATGAAGAGAGGAGGCTTTTTTCACATATCCTGGCTAGGGGTACAAATTAGTGCAACCTTTCTGGAGGGCATTATAGCATGATTTGTCAGAAGGCTTAAAGATGTACATATTCGGATCTAGCAAATTTATGAAAAAACTGAGGAAGAAAGATTCAGCTTTGAGTGCATACACATTTAGGACTATTAATGTCTTTTGGGTGAATTGACCCTTTTATCATTATGTAATGTCCTGATTTATTCCCAAGCACTGTGGACAGAGTAATATTCTGAAAGTCAGTTAGTGGAGGAACACAAATAAATGAAACACCTGTGATAAGAAGTGGAAATCTAGAAAATATATTCATTAACAGTGGAAACAGTTTATTGGATTCTGCTTGAGCCTGAGCAGGTACATGTTAATGATTACTTGTATTTGTAGAAATGGCTTTCTATTGTTAATAGTCTGAGATGCATGATCTCTAATTAGGCATGAAACAAACAATAGTAAACTTTACACATTTTTCATAATCATATTAGGGGTTTATTGCCATATGAATTGTTTATGTAAAATCTATATGATTTATTACATAATCCCATTAGATACATTTTATTGCTTTCCTGTGGTTTTGTGCTTTGCCTTAATATTATGTTTGAGCACCCCTTGGAGTTTATATTAGAGCATTTAAAAATCATCAGTACTAAATAACCAAGCAGAATGCCTAATACAAGAGAGAAACAAAGCTACATTGCCATCTTTAGATCAAGTATTCCTTACCTGATTATCTGGATATTCTGATGAGAATTAATTGAGCTCAAGGTTGTGCTGACACCTTGTGTCTAAATATATTTGAGAGAAATTTTGCAAAGTTGAAAGAATTCAAATATAAAACCGAATGTGTAGCTCTATCTACTTCACCATTCCTATGGTTTAAATTATTTTCTTGATTATGCTAGATCACCCATTTCACTTTCCATTTGCTACCATACTATGTGCTATTGTTTGGTGTTGCAATATAAAAAAAAATTATGTTCTGTCGGGCACGGTGGCTCATGACTGTAATCCTAGCACTTTGGGAGGTCAAGGCAGGTGGATCACCTGAGGTCAGGAGCTCGAGACAAGGCTGGCCAACATGGTGAAACCCCGTCTCTACTAAAAATACAAAATTAGCTGAACATGGTGATGGGCACCTGTAATCCCAGCCACTCGGGCAGCTGAGGCAGGAGAATCACTTGAACCCAGGAGGCAGAGGTTGCAGTGAGCCGAGATAGCGCCACTGCACTCCAACCTGGGAGACAGAGTGAGACTCCAACTCAAAAAAAAAAAAATTATGTTCCAAGTAATGTAATCATATTATAGTAGTAGATCTTTCTTTTTAAAATCAATATCCCATTGTCTTAGTAAGAAGATCTCTTTAAAACAAAAGGTATTACATTTTTTTTTTTTGCGTTTGTCTCTCTTTAATTCATTAATTATTTAGGAAATAACCATTTTAAATGCTTATCTGTTGGTTTAGAAACTCATTGAAAGTAGAAACCACATCTTTTATTGTAATTATTTACAAAATTTAGCAAAGTTTTACATGTACATAGTTACTTTCATAAAAAGGATTTTTTAAAAACCTAATGTTTACTGAACACTTGCCATATGCCAGATGCTCATCCATGTATTTTACACACTTTATCCATAGTAAACAAGATTAATAACACATAGAACCGTCATGTGCAGGTTCCACTCATCAATCCTCCATCAGGTACCAGAACCTGTATGTACCTTTCTGCCACATTTTGAGCCAGCCCAGAAGGATCAAAGAGGTCTGACCCATCTCTGTTTGAGGTCTTTGACACCATCTAAATCTTTGATGAGGACTCTATTCTCTAAATATTCTTGAAAATTCTTAAGAGTATATAAATATATATATATATATATATATATATATATGTATCTGCAACTTGTACTTATCTGTATGTAGAGGGAGAATGACTGGGTCCTTCTGGAAGTTTCACTTTGTACCTATTACCCACCTGATGCCCTATTCCAAGATCATTGGTTGTTGGCTGAATTCAGTAGAACCCTGTCAATGTCTTTGTGTCACTGAATTCATTGATCACGTGGTCATCAATAGCTGATGTGATGAAAGCTAGAATACTCTCTGTTTTGCTATTCTGAGACAGTTTCCTACAGCGAAGTGGCTTGTGCTCTGAAGAATAAATCTTTAATGGTACAGATCTTTCAGTTCATAATTACATAGATACATTTGCCCCAAGATGGGATCAAGCATCAAGGAAAATTGGTTTGGGATGAACTCCTTTGCCAGCTGTAGGAAACAATGGCCCTTCCGTTAAACTTTAGGTCTTGGTGCTGAGTCTGCCTTGTGGGTTCGAACAAAACTCTACTAGTCAAATGCAGAAAACACAACCTATTGTTGCTATTGAGTGCTTGAAAAAAACTCTAGGCTAGTTTAGGAATGACTACAAAATGCACCACAAACTTGCTGCCATTGGACCTCCAGCCTCTGCCATGGTCTAGAAATTGTAGAATCAGGAATCTTTTGTGCTACATTTTTTGACTCTAGATTCACTCTGCATTGTGACAATCAAGAAGCTACCAGCCAAACTGCAATGCTGCCTGTATTAGTTTTCTGTTGCTATTTACTATTATTTGAATGTTTTTAATCTCTTCAAAATTTATATATTGAAACTTTATCCTCAATGTGATGATATGAGAAGGCTTCTGGGAGGTGATTAGCTCATGAAGGCTCTCCCTGCATGAATGGGACCAGTGCCCTTATAAAAGAGACCCCAGAGAGTTACTTGGCTCCTTCTACCGTGTAAGGATGCAGTGAGAAGGTGCCATCCTTGAGGATGCAGGCCCTCACCAAATGTTCCCAGTACCTTGATTTGGATTTCCCAGACTCCAGAACTGTAAGAAATAAATTTCTGTTGTCTATAAGTTACCCAGGCTAAGATATTTTATTATCGCAGCTTGAGCAGACTAAAACGCTGTGTAACAAAGTATCACAAACTTAGTGGCTTAAAATAACACCCATTTGTTTTCTTACAGGTCTGCAGATCAGAAGTCAAGGCATAGCTCAACTGGGTTCTCTGGTCAGGGTTTCACCAGGCTGAAATCAAGGTGTCATCTGGGACAGTAATCTCATCTGAGGCTTAAGGTTCTCTTCTAAGTTCCCTGGCTGTTGGCAGAGTTCAGCTCCTTGCAGTTGTAGGGTTGAGGCTCCTGCTTGATTGCTGGCTGTCAAACTGAGCTGTTCTCAGCTCTAGAGGCTGCCTGCCATTCCCTGCCACAACAAGGCAGTTTGTTCAAGGTCAACAGGAGACAGTCTCTCTGACTTCTTTTAGGGACTCACCTGATTATCGTGTCAGGCTTACACAGGATAATATCCATAACTTGAAGGCAACTGAAGAATGACTTCAATTACTTCTGCAACATGCTTCACAGCAGCACCTAGTGTCTTATTCAATAACTGGGATACGGTGTGTACACCAGGGAAAGGTGATCTTAGAGGTCATCTTAGAATTCTGCCCACCACTGCATAGTACTAAAATAGCATACTGCTATTTTAGATGCAAACTGTAGAACCTCTGTCTCTCTCTGCAATGTAGTATACCACAAAAGGAGATGCCCCATGCCTTGTCTCTCCACTTATTAAACTTGGTTCACACCTCTAAACCCAACTGCAAGAGAGTGGAGGAAATATAGCTTTTAGCTTTAGGTTAAAGAAGCTTTAGGTTAAAAGAACCTTTCTCACCTCTGCAGTAATAAAATTAAGTTGAAATTGATGTGGAGCAAACCAATTCTTGCTATCTACAATATCCTTTACGATCAATTAAAGATGGTTGCAAATTATTTGCTACTTCTCTCATTAAGAGATGAAGTCTAATTTTACTCCCTTTGAATCTGGGCTGGCTATGATAACTTGCCTGACAAACAGAATGTGGCAGAAGTGACAGTCTAGGACTTCTGAAGCTAAATCATAAGAAGTTTTGCAGCTTCTGCCCAGGCCCCTGGTTACACTCATTCTTGGAGCCCTGAGCTACCAATTTAAAGTCTGACTACCTTGAGGACCTGTTGCGGGCAGTCAGGGACCCTGAATGGAGGGACCAGCTGGAGCCGTGGCAGAGGAACATGAATTATGAAAATTTCATGGACATTTATCAGTTCCCAAATAATACTTTTATAATTTCTTATGCCTGTCTTTACTTTAATCTCTTAATCCTGTTATCTTCATAAGCTGAGAATGTATGTCACCTCAGGACCACTGTGATAATTGTGTTAATTGTACAAATTGATTGTAAAACGTGTGTTTGAACAATATGAAATCAGTGCACCTTGAAAAAGAACAGAATCTAACAGCGATTTTTAGGGAACAAGGGAAGACAACCATAAGGTCTGACTGCCTGCAGGGTCGGGCAAAAAGAGCCGTATTTTTCTTCTTGCAGAGAGCCTTTAAATGGACGTGCAAGTAGGAAAGATATTGCTAAATTCTTTTCCTAGCAAGGAATATTAATATTAATACACTGGGAAAGGAATGCATTCCTGGGGGTAGGTCTATAAATGGCTGCTCTGGGAGTGTCTGTCTTATGCAGTTGAGATAAGGACTGAGATACACCCTGGTCTCCTGCAGTACCCTCAGGCTTATTAGGGTAGGGAAAAACTCCACCCTGGTAAATTTGTGGTCAGACCGGTTGTCTGTTCGCAAACCCTGTTTTCTGTTGTTTAAGATGTTTATCATGACAATACATGCACAGCTGAACATAGACCCTTATCAGTAGTTCTGTTTTGCCTTTTGTCCTGTTCCCTCAGAAGCATGTGATCTTTGTTCTGCTTTTTGCCCTTTGAAGCATGTGATCTTTGTACCTACTCCCTGTTTTACACCCCCTCCCCTTTTGAAACCCTTAATAAAAATGTGCTGGTCTGAGACTCAGGCAGGCATCACGGTCTTACTGATATGTGATATCACCCCTGGCAGCCCAGCTGTAAAATTCCTCTCTTTGTACTCTTTATCTTTATTTCTCAGCTGGCCGACACTTATGGAAAATAGAAAGAACCTATGTTGAAATATTGGGGGGGGGTTCCCCCAATAAGGACCATACTATTAGAAACCTCAATATAGCTCATTTCCTGTTCTAGCACCCAGCCATTCAAGTCATAACAGTTGAGGCCCCAGACATTGCAGGGCAGAGGTGAACTGTCTCCATTGTGCAATGTCTGAATTGCAGATCCATGGATTTATGAGGGAAAAAAATGTTGTTTTGAGTAGTTATTTACACAGGGTAGATAAGTGGAACAGAGTTTGGTGCCAAGAGTGGGGTGCAACCTTAAGAAAATTTAAAACATACGATATTGGTTTGGGGACTAGGTAGCAGGTGGAAACTAGGCCTTAAGAAGACTATTTGTGAAATCTGTAATGGCCTTATGAGTGACACCTTAGAGGACAGTAAGGAAGTCAGAGGCTGGAAGAAAGGGCATTGTCATGTGCATCTGTGTGAAGAGACCACCAAACAGGCTTTGTGTGAGCAACAGGGCTGTTTATTTCACCTGGGTGCAGGCAGGCTGAGTCCAAAAAGAGAGTCAGCAAAGGGTGGTGGGATTATCATTAGTTCTTATAGGTTTGGGATAAGTACATTCTTAAGGGGGGGGAAGAATATTACAAAGTACCTTCTTAAGGGCAGGGGAGAATATATGTATCAGTTAGGGTGGGACAGGAACAAATCATGATGGTGGAATGTCATCAGTTAAGGCTATTTTCACTTCTTTTGTGGATCTTCAATTGCTTCAGGCCATCTAGATTTATGTGTGCAGGTCACAGGGGATATGATGGCTTAGCTTGGGCTCAGAGGCCTGACATTCTTGTCTTCTTATATTAATAAGAAAAATAACATAAAACAGTGTTGAAGTGTTGGGGCAGGGAAAATTTTGGGAGGGGTGGTATGGAGAGATAATGGGCAATGTTTCTCAGGGCTGCTTCGAGCGGAATTAGGTGCAGTGTGGGAACCTAGAGTGGGAGAGATTAAGCTGAAGGAAGATTTTGGGTAAGGGGTAATATTGTGGGGTTGTTAGAAGGGGCATTTGACATATAGAATTATTGGTGATGGCCTGGATGTGGTTTTGCATGAATTGAGAAACCAAATGAAAGACACAAGGTCTGAATAAAAGAAGGAGAAAAATAAGTATTAAAGGACTAAGAATTGGGAGTACCCAGGATGTCCAATTAGAGAGTGTCCAAGGGGGTTCAACATTATTGTTTGCTTGGTTGGTGAGTTTTTGGGCTCTATCGATGAGTTTTTTTATTTTGTCATATACCAGGCCAGATTGATTTAGGTAAAAACAACACTCTTCATTTAAAAATATACAGAGTCCTCTTTTTTCAGCAGTGAGTAAATCAAGGCCTCGGCGGTTCTGAAGGACAACTGCAGCTAAAGAGTCAACTGGGGCTTGGAGAACAGATAAAGTTTGTGATATGTCTGTAATGCTAGCAGAGAAGTCATTAGAGAGACTGCGGAATGTTGTGACAGAGGTTGAGATGCCTGCTATTCCAGTTCCAAGTACAATAGTGGAGGCAGAAAGTCCTAGGCCCACAAGTAAAGGGATTAGTGTGATGACCCTTTTTTGTCATGTTGGTGTCATGAGGGGGACAGGAAGTTGTTCATTCCCATCTGCAAACTGGATTTTTGGGGTAAGGAAGACTAGAGCACATGTGCCCGTCCAGTTGGCAGGTAGGCACATGTAGGTGGAAGAGCCACATAAAAAGAAGAGACCTTGTGTCAGGCAGAACTGGAAATGTAAAGTAAAAAGGTGAGAGGGTGTACTGAAAGAGGAATCCTGCACCCAAAATCCTAGAGATCCAGCAAGGACAGCAGCCGTTAGAGGTTGTAATGGCGATTGATGGTGCAACTGTGTAGAGGGAGAGGTTCTCTTTTCATGGTGTATGAGAAAGTGCATAGTGTCTACAAGTAAACTTTCACTGTTATTCATGGGGCTGGGTATAAGCAAGCAAGAGGAGGAGCTAGGAGGAGATTCAGATGAGCAGGGGGAGGGTAGCCAAGGATGGAGTGAGATGCAGGGTAGGTGTCTTCCTAAACAATAGTGACTGCCAATGTTTTTTAGTTTGTCAGTAATGATAGAGGGCTTATCACAGTAATGTGAAGCTGGAATGCTTCCATCTGTCTGGTAATGTGTGTGGCTGGGTTCTGGAGATAAAGAGTAAAGGAACATTTGGATAGTGGAAGGTTGCCTAAAGGGATTTCAGCAGGCTGTTGTTGGGAGATGCATAAAGGAGAGGCAACAGGGATAGTTGTTTTTGTGGTTAGGGGTACAAACATAGGGGGGTGGAATTGACTTAAGGAGAACAGTGCCATAAGTAGATGTGGAGAAGTGTGGCAGCTTTTTGGTGTGAAATGTCTGGGGAGTTCTGACCAAATTTGTCTAGAAAGTAAAGAAGTTCCTCAGGCTGGTAAAGATGAGGGCTATTAAAGGAGGTTCTGAGGTGCAGGGAGACGGGAGAGGTAGCCCAGCCAGGCTGTAGAGTGGGGATGGCTGTGTAAGAGCAGGAAGAAAGGGAAACGCATAGCCAACAATTCTTTGCTAGAGAAGGATTGGGGGCAGTGAGGAGAGAGTGGGTAAGATTGATAGTATGCTGGAGGTAACTAGGGAGAGGTAGAGAGGGGCATAAGAATGGGAGTGAGAATAAGAGTGAGTAGAAAAGTAAAGAATAGAACTTCATCAGGGTGGAAGTACTGGAGGGTGCCCTGTCAGCAAAGATCATCTATCCACTCCAAGAGGGAGTCAAGAGTGGCAGTTTGGGGATAGCACCAGGAGATATCAGCTGCGATGGCTTGGAGCAACAATGTAAACCAGCAGTGTAAACAAGAGCAGGTCATTTATGCATAGTTGAGAATGGTGAATAGGAGTATGATTAGACAGAATATAGTAGGGATGACAAGTTTTTGGGGCACAGTCCAAGTAGTGGGGGTGGCTGTGTAAAGCCCTGTTCCAAAGAGTAGAGTAAGGATGCATAGACCTAATAGAATGAAGGAATGTATTAGGCTCATAAGGGTTATTAGTGTTCTTCAGAAATGTGAGTGAGTTTAAGGGAAGTAGAGGAAAGTACTCGTGACTTCCAGGAGGAAGAGGAGATATCAGGCTGGCTGTCCAACAGACACAGATTTATTCTGGAATGGTGAACCCAATGGGGAGGGTCCTTCATGGGGACAGCGGTTGGGGTACTACAGATGACTAAGTAGGGTCTGGTCCATCGAGGTTGTAGAGTTTGAGGGGTCAGATTCTTAATAAGAACTGATCGTCCAGCTAGGGTGTCTTCATATGGCTGGGAATCTGGAGTAGGCAAGAGAAGATTAGCAGCCTGGAAAATTTCCTGTCTAGCCTGCTGGAGGATTGGAAGATAGTCACCTAGAGGGCTAGTGTCTGGGATGAGGTTGGGGCCGAGCAAGAAAGTGCGTCCATATAGAAGTTCAAATGGACTGTACCCAGTAGGGTCTCGAGGATAGGCTCTAATTCTGAGAAGGGCAAGAGGTAAAAGTACTGTCCAGCCCTTTTTAAGGTGGAGGCTGAGCTTGGTGAGGTGTGTCTTTAAAAGACCATTAGTCCATTCTACCTTTCCTGAAGATTGAGGACAGTAAGGGGTATGAAGTTTCCACTGAATACCAAGAGCCTGAGAAACCGCTTGGGTGATTTGACTAACAAAGGCAGATCTGTTATCAGACTGTACAGAGGTGAGAAGGCCAAACTGAGGAATTATGTCTGACAGAAGGGAAGAAATGACTGCTGTGGCCTTCTCAGACCCTGTGGGAAAGGCCTCTACCCATCCAGTGACAGTGTCTACCTGGACCAAGAGGTATTTTAGTTTCCTGACCCAGGGCATGTGAGTAAAGCCAATTTGCCAGGCCTGGGCAGGTGAAAATCCCTGAGCTTGATGTGTAGGGAAGGGAGGGGGCCTGAACAATCCCTGAGGAGTCGTAGAATAGCAGATGGAACACTGAGAAGTGATTTCCTTGAGGATAGATTTCCACGATGGAAAGGAAATGAGAGGTTCTAAGAGGCAGGCTAGAGGCTTGTAACCTACATGGAAAAGGTTATGAAATGATGATAGAATGGAATGGGCCTGTGAGGCTGGAAGGAGATATTTTCCTTGGTCCAAGAACCATTTGCCTTGTGTGGGAAGAGATTGATAGGTAGAAGTTTCAGTGGGAGAGTAGGTAGGAGTGACCAATGAGAAGGAGAAAAACTGGCCATGAAGGACAGAAGCTGGAATGCTAGCTGCTTCTTTAGCTACCTTATCAGCATAAGTGTTGCCCTGAGCAATCAGATCTGATGCCTTTTGGTGGCCCTTGCAGTGAATGACTCCAGCTTCCTTTGGAAGTAAAGTGGCCTTGAGAAGAGTTTATTAAAGAGGCATTAATGATGGAGGACCCTTGTGTAGTGATGAAACCTCTTTCAGCCCATATAACAGCATGGAGGTGCAGGATATGGAAGGCATATGTAGTCAGTATAAATATTGACGCGTAATTCCTTTGCAAGAGTGAGGGTTCGAGTTAAAGCAATGAGTTCAGCTTTCTGAGAGGTAGCGGAGTCAGGCAGAGTGGTAGCCTCAATGGTAGATGTGGAAGATACTATAGAATAGCCTGCCTTTGCGGGTGTGTGGCGATTAGGCCTGGTGGAACTGCCATCAATAAACCAGGTGTGAGCAGGGTGAGGAACAGGAAAGAAGGAAATATGGGGAAATGGAGTGAATGCCAGGTGTATCAGAGAGATACAATCATGGGGGTCAGGTGTGGTATCAGGAATAATGTGGGAGGCCAGATTGAATTCCGGGTCAGGAACAATGGTAACTGTGGGAGACTAAACAAAGGGTGAGTCAGCTGAAGGAGCTGGGGAGCAGAAAGTATATGTGTCAGGTGTGAGGAAGAAAATAGATTTTGGAAGTTATGAGAACTGTAGAGAGTGAGTTGAGCATAGTTTTTGATTTTAAGGGCCCCTAAAAGTATTAGGGTGGCGGCGGCCACCCCACGGAGACATGATGGCCAGCCTAAAACAGTAAGGTCAAGTTGTTTGGACAGAAAGGCTACAGGGTGCAGTCCTGGCTCTTGTGTAAGAATTTTGACCACATAGCCCTGTACTTTGGTTGTGTGTAATGAAAAGAGTTGGGCTGAATTAGGGAGAGTTAGTATGGGAGCAGCTTCTAGGGCTGTTTTTAAGGAATGGAAAGAGGAGTGGGGAAAGAATTTAGGATCTATGGGGTCAGCTAGGTTTCCTTTTGTAAGGTTATATAAAGTTTTGTTAGGATGGCAAAACCAGTTATCCAAAGGTGAAAGTACCCAACCGTGCCCAGGAAGAAAAGGAGTTGTTGTTTTGTAGAAGGGGTTGGGGTTTGAGAGATCAGTCGGACATGATCGGCAGGGAGAGCACATTTGTTTTCATGAAGAATTATGCTGATATGGGTAATGGATGAGAAAGAAATTTAGGCTTGACTGAAGTAATGGGGGCTGTCCATGAAGCCTTGCGGCAGTACAGCCCAGGTAAGCTGCTGGGACTGATGGGTGTCAGGGTCAGTCCAGGTAAAAGCAAAGAGAGGTTGGGACAAGGGGTGTGGCAGAATAGTGAAAAAAGCATCTTTAAGACCAAGAATGGAATAGTGAGTTGTGGAGGAAGGTATTGAGTACAAAAGAGTATACGGGTTGGGCACCACAGGGTGGATAGGAGAAACAATTTGGTTGATAAGGCGCAGATCCTGAACTAACATGTAAGACTTGTCTGGTTTTTGAACAGGTAAAATGGGAGAATTGTAAAGAGAGTTCATAAGTTTTAGAAGTCCATGCTGTAGCAGGCGAGTGATAACAGGCTTTTTGTGGGATGGGATACTGGCGTTGACTGGGATAAGGGTGATTAGGTTTTAATGGGATAGTAATGGGCGTGTGATCAGTTGCTAGAGAGGGAGTGGAGGTGTCCCATACTTGTGGGTTAAGGTCAGGGGATACGAGAGGAAGACGCAAAGAAGGCTTTGGGTTGAGAAGAAGGGTGGCAATGTGATGTGGCTGTAGTCCAGGGATAATCAGGGAAGCAGATAATTTGGTTAAAATGTCTCGGCCTAATAAGGGAACTGGGCAGGTGGGGATAACTAAAAAAGAGTGCATAAAAGAATGTTGTTCAAGTTGGCACAAGAGTCGGGGAGTTTTAAGGGGTTTTGAAGCTTGGCTGTCAATACTCACAGCAGTTATGGGGGCAAGGGAAACAGGCCCTTGAAAAGAAGGTAATGTGGAGTGGGTAGCCCCCATATCGATAGGGTATAGACTTACCCTGCACTATAAGAGTTACCCGAAGCTCAGTGGTCCGTGATGGTCCAGGGGGCTTCTGAGGCGACTGGGCAGCGTCAGTCTTCAGCTGTTAAGCTGAGGAGATCTGGGAAGGAGTCAGCCAGCGAACACTGGATTGGGGCTCCAGGGGCTTTAGGAGCAGTGGCGATGTGAGTCGGACAGTCCAACCTCCAGTGGGGGCCCACACAGAGAGGGCACAGCTTAGGAGGAATCCTGGGCTGCAGGCATTCCTTGGCCCAGTGGCCAGATTTCTGGCACTTGAAGTAAGATTCTGTTGGAGGAGGTACTGAAAAAATGCTTGACTGCTGCAGCTTAGGCATTTTGAAGTTTTTGTGTGCTGGAGATGTGGCTGGGGTTTGTCTCACAGCGGAGGCAAGGAATTGCAACTCAGAAATACATTGTTACTTGGTTGCCTCTACTCTGTTATTGTACACCTTGAAGGCGAGGTTAATTAAGTACTGTTGTGGGGTTCGAGAGTGGAATCTAATTTTTGGAGCTTTTTTTTTAATGTTGGGAGTGGGTTGGGTAATAAAATGCATATTGAGAATAAGACAACCTTCTGGCCCCTCTGGGTCTAGGGCGGTAAAGTATCTAAGGGTTGTTGCCAAACGGGCCATGAAATGGGCTGGGTTTTTATATTTAATGAAAAAGAGCCTAAACGCTAACTGATTTGGGAGAGGTCAGCTAAAGAAAAAGGAGCATTAACCTTGACTATGCCTTTAGCTCCAGCCACCTCTTTAAGAGGAAATTGTTGGGCAGGTGGGGGAGGGCTAGTCATGGAACGAAACTGTACGCCAGACTAGGTGTGAGGAGGGGAGGTGATAGAAGGATTATAGGGTGGGGGAGCAGAGGCTGAGGAAAAATTGGGACCTGGCTTGGCCTGGCGGGGAGCAGCCTGGGGAGGAGGGGAGAGGTCAGATGGGTTCATAGAAAAGGAGGATTCAAAGGACTCAGAGCTTGGGGTGGAGACTGAAGGAACAGACGGGAAAGAAAGAAGAAAGATTTGGGATGAGTCGCATTGGGAGCAAAGATTAGGAAGGGACCGATGTGTAAAACAATGCCTGGACATCAGGCACCTCAGACCGTTTGCCCATTTTTTTGACAAAAATTATCTAGGTCTTGTAGAATAGACAAATCAAAAGTGCCATTCTGTGGCCACTTGGAACTACTGTCGAGTTTGTACTGGGGCCAAGCAGTATTGCAGAAGAAAAGAAGGCATTTAGGTTTTAGGTCAGGTGTGAGTGGAAGAGGTTTTGAAGGAGGAATGGAGGGTGGAAGGTTGCCCATAGTGAAGGAGGCAAGTTTAAAGAGAAGGGTAGGGACACGGAGAAGGGGGGTGGGGAGCAGCCCTGGGCTGCAATGTGAGGGAGCAGCCAAAGCAGGTGTCCCCACAATTGACTTGCCACCAGGGGAATGTGGGTGAATGACCAAGGCAGGCGTCTCTGTGGTGATCAGACACCAATGCAATGTGGGTGAATAATCAGGCAGGTGTCCCCACAGTGATTAAACACCAAGGGAACACTGTCTTCCCGAGTCCGTGACCGGTGCCGGAGTTTTGGGTCCACAGATAAAATGTGTCTCCTTTGTCTCTACTAGAGAGGAAAAATAACTGGAATTGGAAGGACAGGGAGATTGAAGGGTAGTGAGAGAGGCTGGAGAAGAGAGTGAAAAGACCGCTTACCCAATTTGAAATTGGTGAGATGTTCCTTGGGTTGGTTGGTCTGAGGACCTGAGGTTGTAGGTGGATCTCTTCACAGAGTGAGGGTGAGGACTGGGGACATGTCTCCCGAAGGAGTCCCTCTGATCCAGGTCTTTGGCACCAAATGTCACGTGCGTCCGTGTGAAGAGACCACCAAACAGGCTTTGTGTGAGCAATAAAGCTATTTATTTCACCTGGGTGCAGGCAGGCTGAGTCCGAAAAAAGAGTCAGCAAAGGGAGGTGGGATTATCATTAGTTCTTATGGGTTTGGGTTAAGTACATTCTTAAGGGCGGGGAAGAATATTACAAAGTATTTTCTTAAGGGCGGGGGGGGCGGGGGAAGGAGAATATTACAAAGTACCTTCTTAAGTGGGGGGAGAATATTACAAATTACCTTCTTAAGGGCGGGGGAGAATATATGTATCAGTTAGGATGGGACACGAACAAATCACAATGGTAGAATGTCATCAGTTAAGGCTATTTTCACGTCTTTTGTGGATCTTCAATTGCTTCAGGCCATCTGGATGTACACGTGCAGGTCACAGGGGATATGATGGCTTAGCTTGGGCTCAGAGGCCTGACAGCCATGTGAGGTATGTCCCAGCAGAACAGTTAGCCAAACTGTTGCTTGGAGTAATGAGATAAAGAAAGATCTTGAGGATCTTGCTAAATAGATTTTCAGGCAGAATGCTGAAAGTGCTACTTGGCTTTTTCTAATAATTTTATTATTTATACAATAAAATATGAGAAGTGAGGAAAAAATTAAAGATGGAACTGTTCACTTTTTGAGAATTTATAGGTTATATTAAGAAGGAAGAACTTGTTCATTTGAAAATAAAAGTCACCAGCCCCATCTCTTTCAGAAAAATATTATCAAAGTAGGAAATGGCTTCAGAGCAAAGGAACTATTGATATGGGTCTGGCTGGGTTTCATAAATATTACAGACTAGTGGCTACTATGAACCTTTGATTCTGTCCTCCCCTTTTTTGAATGGCTGTGTTGATTGCAGTTACCCTATCCATGTGTCACTATTGGATATTGAGTTTATAGACAAGGAAGATAACTTGCATCTTCATTTCATGGTCTTCAGATCAAGAGGAATTCTCCTCCCAAAGTGCTGGGATTACAGGCATGAGCCACTGTGCTCGGCCAACATAACAGTTTTTAGACCTCCAGGGCCACACATTCATTCAAAGCCTGAAGATGTTTGAGAGTTAGACTCTGCACCTTAAGTTTCTACGTGACATCAGTATTTGGCCACAAGTGTAGGCTATTTCAGAAGAAACATGTAGAGTGGCATTTTCAGAGGAAGGAACCAGGAAGGGTATTTCTGCAATGTTGAGAAAAACTGATACATATATCCAGTCTTGAGTTACTCAGTGGGCCATAGGGGTAAATCTAATTGGCATTTGGGGTGCCTTAGAATGCATCTGTGAGGATAAGGCCTGAAAAATACATATTTGTACTATGCTTCCCTCCCCAGATAATTCCTAAACATCTGAAAGCTTGAGAACCACCAATATGAGAACAGGGAAGCATGAGTCCTTTTCCTTTCTCTCCATTCACCCCCTAACCTCCCATATGCTATTTGAGACATTTCACTCTGTTTCTGTCAACAACAAAATCAAATTCAAAGACAGAATCAGAAATAGCTTTATTGGGAACAAAGCATGTGTATAGTGGCAATGAGAAGGCAATGATGACTATCCACTAATGGGTTTCAAGAAAAAGACTAAAAACCCTGTTTTATCCAAATGACAGTTTTGTCTTTTCTGTACCTCAAGACCTAGGTACATTTCTCTCATTTCTATTGCACCTGGCATTACTTTAGTTAGTATTTTATTTTCATACCATGAACTCCCATTTGACATCTTGAAATATATCTCTGTGATTCATGTATTATTTCACCCAAAGGTTTTTATGAAATATGCATTTTTCACTTAATATTAATATTGCTGCATCCAGAGCTCCTCCAATCAATCCAATTTGGCAGGAATTTTATTTCAATACTACCATATGGAGCAATTTCCCCTTCAAGACATTTCACTCTGTGGCTGTCAAAGAAAGACCCATTTAGAACAAAATCAAAATCAAGAGGGAACCAGCAATAACTTTACTGGGAAAAAAGTGATTGTATTTGTAGTGGGAACGAGAAGGCCAGATGGCCATCCATTCATGGATTCCAAGAAAAAAGACTAAAATCTTTGAATAATATGAATAATCAAGTCCATTTTCACCTTTTAAGATTTCCTATGGACTACTGATAATTTATACACTGTGAAAGAATGTTTCTTAACTAGAAAATGTTCCCAATAACAAAATAGAGTCAACCAAAGTTCAATGACAAGAGAAGACCATTTGACTTTGAAGAATAGGTTAATGTTTAAAGCTAGGAGGGAAGACCAGGAGTGGTGGATCACACCTGTAATCCCAGCACTTTGGGAGGCTGAGGTGGGTGGATCACCTGAGGTCAGGAGTTCGAGAGCAGCCTGGGCAACGTGGCAAAACCCTGTCTCCACTAAAAATACAAAAATTAGCCAGGTGTGGTGGCCCACGCCTGTAATCCCAGCTAGTTGGGAGGCTGAGGCAAAAGAATCGCTTGAACCCAGGAGGCAGAGGTAGCAGTGAGCCGAAATTGTGCCACTGCACTCCAGCCTTGGCGAAAGAATGAGACTCTATCTCAAAAACAAAAAACAAACAAACAAACAAAACCCAAGATAAAGTTAGGAGGGGAGGCTGAGGATGCCTCATGTGATATAAATAAGAAAAAATTCTTCTGCCATTTTTTTCTTTAAAATCATACTTTATTTTCTAAAAAAAATGTATCTATGAACCTTTCTGTGATTATATTTGCAAATGCAGTATTCAAAATGTTGTGTGTTTCCTTCCTTCTGTAATTGGGGTAGAGTGACACTGGATGGTGGTGAAGCCCTGATAATAGCCACATGGTCCCAGCTGAAGGCTGTCATTCTAGGCACATTTATTTGACATGCAATTGTGCAATTTTTTCTTTTAATATCTATTTTAAAAGTTGAACCTGTGTTACTGACATGATTTAAAATGTGATACCTGTACAGTAAGCATGTAAAGAGACATCTAAGTAAAACCTGCTAATTTATCATTAATACATAACTCATCACTTACAAATCGTCTTTGAGTGGGAAGTTTTTTAGTGACTCACTCTCCTTCTCTTACATTGAAATCAAAAGCCCGATTCAGGCTGAGTACAGTGCTCCAGTATATCTGCAAGCTGCCTGGGCATTTACCTCTCTGTGCTCATTTTTCTTCTATAGCCAGTGTGCCATGCACTCTTAGCAAATGAGATTATTCTCTTCCAATTGGTCCCAACCCATGAGATTAAATGATTATGACTGACATTTATATGTATATAATTTTTTTTTGCCTTTCCCCCATAAATGGCGGGGGGGGAGTGGGTAGTGCTGTGACAAGAATGTATATACTCAGTAATTGATAGTTTATTTATAGTTAGAAGGTTTCAAAAGAAACATCTTTCCATATCTATGGAATATTCCTGATACAATTGGGTGTCTCAAATATAGCAGGGAAGATTATATATTAAATATTTCTCAGGGGGTGTCGTTGTTTGTTTGTTTTTTTGAGACAGGATCTCACTATGTCACCCAGGCTGGAGTGTAGTGGTGTGATCCCAGATCACTGCAGGCTCAACTTCCTGGGCTCCAGTGATCTTCCCATCTCAGCCTCCTGAGTAGCTGGGACTACAGGCACGCACCATCATGCCCGGCTAATTTTTGTATTTTTGGTAGAGATGGGGTTTTCCCATGTTTCCCAGGTTGGTCTTGAACTCCTGAGTTCAAGTGATCTGCCTGCCTCGGCCTCCCAAAGTGCTGGGATTACAGGTATGAGCTACCGCACGTGGCCTAGGGGTTTTATTAAAAGTCTGTGTCAATTCTGGTCTCCTTTGGTTACAGGGTTTAGCAAAAGAGATCCTTAGGACCAACTTTTAAAAGACAACTTGAAATAATTAGGCATACAATTAGATTGTTATATGCTCTTGGGTTATATTCACAAAAAATATATAGGAGTTAATTTTCTTCACAGAAATGTGCTAGTGGGAAAATAAGAATCAGGCATGCTAATAATTAACGATACCAAAGGTCTCATAATGTTTTATAAGATTGTTGTCAGGTGTTGAAGAGCTTGCCAGCCAAATTTAATTCTCCTTGATAGTGATAATCTAATCATTGTAGTTTACAGTCAGAGTAGATAATGCATTCAACTACATGTATAAATAATCTATGATAAAGGGCTGATAATTAGAATTTCATATACATTCAAATAGTACTTGCAATGATGATGGTTTTGTTGAAAATATTTTAAAAACTCTTTTGGAATTGAAAGCTTCCATGCATTCTCAATATCTCAATCATGGCACCTTAAAAATGGGTTTGATCATCAGAAATATAAAAATATCATTTGGAATCTAGACTTATAAATAAGATACAGGTTAAAACTAAGTAACAGCAACAGGACTATGGCAGATTTCATTTCTCTAAGACGGCCACCACCTTATATCACATCTATATTCCCCCTACTTGCGCTTAGGCAGATCTTTGTGACTGTGTCAATCAACCAAGAATGGAGGAAGCTTCACTCTGAGACTTACGAGGCTGGGTCCTACAGATGCCACACACTTCTGTCTTATTCTCTTGGGATGCTTCTTCCTGAAATCCAGCCTCTGTGCTGCAAGGAAACTAACCAGGAGAGTTCATGCCTCAGTGTCCCAGATGACAACCTTTTTGACCCCCAGACAAGTAAGTGAGCCTTCAGGTGACTTCAAAGCCTACCTGCGGAGTCATTTCCAGCCTGTGAATTATTTCAGTTGATGCTGCATTGAGCAGAGATGAAGTGTCTCTGACAAGCTCTGCCTAATTGCAGATACGTGAGTAAAATAAATGACTGTTGGTTTTTTAAGCCACTAAGTGTGGGGTGATTTGTCACTCAGAAATAGAGAACTGGAACAGGTTTTGGTACCTGGAGATGGGGTGCTGCCAAAACAAAAACCTAAAACTTGTGGCATTGGCTTTGGGACTGGATAGTAGGCAAGGCTGGAAGGGCCTTGAGGAGATAAAGTGTTAGCAGGGGCTTAAGGACCTTGAGGAGGCTGTCAGTGAGGACCAAAGATAAAGTAAGGAAAATGTTATTGGAAGCTGCAGGGAAAAAGACCTTCATTTTATAGTGGTGGAGAATTTTCCCTAAAGTCACCTGCAGTAATATGGAAAATAGGAAATGTCCCGAATGCAGACAATAATCTAGTTAAGAAGATTTGTAGGTAGAATATTGAAAATGTCACCTGACTTCTCACTGGCAATGCATTAGAAAAGAGATAAGAGAAAGGACAGTTAAATATAAGGAGCCAGGACTTGCTGGGTACGAAAATTACATGTTTTCTCATTTCCAGCCTCTCCAGATGGTAAATGATGCTTGAATTAAGAAATGGCTTATAGCCAATCAATAGTGTTGCAGAAATATGTCTACATATAAAGCCAAGGGCATGACTGGAAATCCTTTTGTTAAGACCTCAGAAAGACTTAAAGTGGTGTTAAAAAAATGGTTTTTTTTGAGATAGGGTCTCACTCTGTTGCCCAGGCTGGAGTGCAGTGGTATAACCATGGTTCTCTGTAGCCTCGGCCTCCCAGGCTCAAGGAAGTAGCTGAGACTATAGGCACATGTCACCAGGACCAGCTAATTACATTTTTTTTTTTTTTTTGGTAGAGATGGGGTCTCACTGTTGCCAAGGCTGGTCTTGAACTCCTGGGCTCAAGCCATCCTCCTGTCTTGGTCTCCCAAAGTACTGGGATTACAGGCATGAGCCACGGTACCTGGCCATAAGGTGGTATTTTATATGCCTTTTCAGATAGACAGAAGTTCTTCTAAGGATCTTAAGGAAATGCCTCACAGATCTTCCCTGCTAAACAATGGGGCGTCTAAAGATCTTGAAAGAGTTGTCCCATAGCAGTCTCATAGATATGTCTAGGTAGAGGAGGACTTCTCTTAAAGAGATTTGCGGGTATGGCTTTTCTCTAATAGGGTGGATTGGAAATTAATACACACAAAGCTCACAAGGTTTAAAGAAAAAGTAGATTGCCTAGACCGAAAGGAACAAAGACAGTACAAAAATAAATGAGTTCACTGGATCCCCAAACTTCTGCAGCAGAGAGTAGTCTGATAAAATGCATTAGCTGCAAACACAAGCTACATTTTGTCAAAAGGAAGAAATCCCAGGGAGTGGACATCTTTTTGAGCAGTAGGGTTTACAGTGGTTATCCTCTGCCTGTTCCCCTGTTGTCTATTGGGTGTGTGTCAAGCATGTAACTTCTCTCTGGTTCACAACTCTTCAGAATGCTACTGAAGTAACTGAATGCAGGAGCTGCTCCCAAGGAGTCTCATCTATACTCAGACCTAAATGACATGAGGACATCCTTGACTATGTGTTATTACCATAATGGTAAGAGACTTAGGGCTCTTGGAAAAGAGAGTTGAGTGTATTTTGTATGTGGGAGAGATGTGAACTCTTGCAGCCAGAAGGGAGACTATGGCAGACAGCATTATCCAAAGATGGCCACCACGACATGTGTTACCCCGTGTGTTCTTAGAATGTGACACTGACACCCCTCTCACTGAGTTGTGGAGTCTCTATTATTCTGAACCTGGATAGAACTCTGTGACTGTGTTGGCCAATAGAGTACAAAGAAAGTAATGCTTTGTGACTTCTGAAGATAGGTCATAAAAATGCCACCTACAATTGCCTTGCTCTCTTGAGATCTTATTCTTGGGGCCCAGCTTCCCAACTGTGAGGAATCCAAGCAACCATGTGCATAGGCTCCAGCTAAGGTTCCAGCTGACAGCCAGCATCAACCACCAGGTACATGAGTGAGTCTTTGGATGATTCCGTCCTCTGACCATCAAGTCACCTTCAGCCTTTGTGCCACCCTGGGGGTGCCATGCAGAACAGAGAAAAGCTGCCCCTGCTATGACATGCACAAAGTGCTGATTCATGAGCGAAATATATGATTGTCAGTTTTTCAAAGCCACTTAGTTTGGGATGGTTTGTGGTGCAGCAATAAAAAACTGGGACAAGGAGAATGGAAAACAAATTGTGGTATACACATACAATGAAACTCAGTCATATAAAGGAATGAAGTATTGGTGAATGCAACAACATGGATGAATCTAAGGATCCTATCCTTAGCAAAAGAAGCTTGGAACAAAGAGTACATATGGTATGTTTCCATTTATTTGAAGTTCTAGAATAAGCAAAGTTAATCTAAATGAATACATGGACCCATGATTGCCTTTGGGTGCAAATGACTAAGAAATAATGTAAGGAAACATTCTTGGTAGATGAAAATGGTCTATAATAGAGGTGTGGGTCACAAAGGTGCATCTGTTTGTCAATATTGTGCAGGTAACATTTGTGCATTTCAATGTAAGGTATATAAAAGTATAAAAAATTTACCTTCAAACTTTTTAAAAGTAATAAAAATTAAGTGGGGATGGAGAGTACATGAAGCTATAGATCATACAAGAATGACAAAATGTTAGTTAACTACTCAAGCTTGGTGAGTAGTATATGAAAGTTCATTATTCTATTCTGTTTATCTTGTAGATGTTTTAAATTTCCCATAATAAAAAGTTTAAAAAGAAAAAAGTACTGATTTTTGTCAAAAATGAGTTTTGACTATAAATCATTGGGATGTTTTTCTTACATGACTGCTAGATGGGCTCTGAAAATAATACCAAAATAATATGTTTCCAAAATGTTTTGAATTAGGCAGTATTGTTTAAATAGATGAATAGCATACCATGTTTTAAGACCACCAAAGTACAACACTCAACGCAATGTATAAATATTTGTTTCTAAAATCAGTTTTATTGTTTGATATGGTTCAAGCTTTTACTTTAAGCAGCGCATAAATTTTTCTTTCTTTTTTTTTTTTTTGAGACGGAGTCTCACACTGTCACCCAGGCTGCAGTGCAGTGGCATGATCTCGGCTCACTGCAAGCTCCGCCTCCTGGGTTCCCGCCATTCTCCTGCCTCAGCCTCCCGAGTAGCTGGGACTACAGGCACCCGCCACCATGCCTGGCTAATTTTTTGTATTTTTAGTAGAGATGGGGTTTCACCGTGTTAGCCAGGATGGTCTCAATCTCCTGACCTTGTGATCCACCTGCCTTGGCCTCCCAAAGGGCTGGGATTACAGGCGTGAGCCACTGCGCCGGACCAAATTTTTCATTATTTATTTAGTAGTTACTGTCCATCCAACATTCGTGAAATATCAGTGGTAGAAACTAGTTACAAAAACAAAAACAAACAAAAAACAAAGAAAGAAAAAGAACTAGTTCCCAATAATGATTAAATTGCTGTTTAATAATGATTAAACAGCAACTAGAGTAAGCATAACATTCATTATGGTGGCTCTTTACATTCTATTTATTTATTTATTTGAAATCTCTTCTAATTATTTTATAACAGTCCTTGTTAATGAGTGGTAGGAGTGCTGGAGTCTGCTATGCCATCTTCTCATTGGGTTTAGTATGACCTAAAATGATTTTTTAAATGTTCATCTATGTAACATATATTGGTTAAACTATATGACATCAGCATATAACAAATCCCATTTATCTAGACTCCAACCGATTTGAAACTTGATAAACTCTAAATCCATACCTTTCATTCAGGTTTTTCTTCTGAGCTTTGGACCTGCATATGCAATGACCTATTAGAAATCTTTGGGATATCACCACAGGGAAACTGATTCAGTATTTCTTCCTTCAGAGAAGCTCACCCTATTCTTCCTCTCTCAGTAGACAGCAACATCCTCTATGCCACCGGCCAAGCCAGAAACTGTATCTTCCTAGACATCTCCCTCTCTCTAATCCTCCACAACTAGTCAGTCATCAAGGCCTGTTTAGTCTTCTTGAGTATTTTTTTTTTTTTTTTCTGAGATAGAATCTTGTTCTGTGGCACAGGCTGGAGTGCAATGGCTCGATCTCAGCTCACTGCAGCCTCTGCCTCCTGGGTTCAAGTGATTCTCCTCCCTTGGTCTCCCGAGTAGCTGGGACTACAGGTGTGAGCCACCACGCCTGGTTAATCTTTGTATTTTTAGTAGAGACAGGGTTTCACCATGTTGGCCAAGCTGGTCTCGAACTCCTGACCTCAAGTGATCTGCCTGCCTTGGCCTTCCCTAAGTGCTGGGATTACAGGCATGAGCCATCGCGCCCGGCCTCCTTGAGTATTTTTTCTTTCTCCTTTTCTACATTCCCTCTGCGACTACCTTAGTTTGAGCCCTCAAACATTTCTCACCTAGATGACTGCAATGGCCTCTTTATAGGCCATCTGCTTCCAGTTTTTCCTTTTGCTCCAACCTATCTTCGAAATTGCTGCAAGAATGGTCTTAATAAAATGAAAATCTCATCATGTTACTGTCTGGCTTAAAACTCTTCAGGGGTTCTCTGTTGTCTACTGATAAATGTGAGATTCTTTGCAAGGCAAACAAAGTCCCCCCTGCTCTGTTCTCTGCCTGTGTCTACAGCATTATCTTTCACCCTACTGTCCTCACATACTATGCTCCAGCCATGACTAATGACTTGCAGTACTCATCAAGAAGCAATAGGCCTTGTATCTCCATTCCTGTGTTCATGTGCTATTTCCCTCATCCCAGTTCCCTACAAAATATGTACAGTACTCCTTCTTCTACACTGTATTCAGGTATTAAATTCTTGTTGAATCCTTTTTGATGCAACCCCCTACCCCAAGAAGAACCAACCCCATGACATTTGTGAGCCCCTGGACCATTTGCAAACTTATATCATTGAACATTTACAATTTTTTTGGCCTTGTTTTGTTTTCAGGTCTGTCTTCCTCTACCAGATCACATGCTTCATTTGGGAAAAAACTATATCTCATTTGTATTTATAGCCCTAAGCCAAATACAGTCTCTAACACATAGTAGGCATTGAAAACTATTTGCTAAGTGAATTCAAGCCCAAGCAAAAGTGGTTTTGTTTAATATTTTACTCTTATAGAAGAGGCAAATTTTTAAAAATCACAAAACTGATAGTATAAATGTTTAAAATACTCTGAAAAGTATGAAGATTTCTACAAAGATTTTACTCACACACAAACACAATTTAATTTGAAATCCAATTACCTGTAAGCTTGAAAAAAATTGACATTCATAATAAAGATTATAGGATACTGTTTCTGACTCATTTAAAAAATATCTTCACTGAAGTTTAACATATTTTTTCTTGCTTTCAAAATCTCTGGATATCTATGTGCATGTATGGTATGCAACATATGGTAACATCCTATAAAGACTGAAACTATCTTGGGTGAACAAAAATCATCTGTATTGTACAGTTTAAGAGCTACTGTAGCAAAATATTACCCAGTGGTTAAAAATAATTATCAAAGTAATACAGGGTGAACAAGTTTTGTTTGACAGTTTATAAATAATTAAAATAGAATCTTTATACTTGTTTTGTGACTAAAAAATAAAAAATAAGTAAGATAAGTGGTATAAAATGTAAAGCCATATTGTAAGCCCTTATTGTGTTTGAACCCTTGATAAATAAGTGAATAGAGGCTCAGATTTCATGGATTAAGGGATGTTAAGCTAGTTAGAAAGGATCTAGAGAATAGAAAATCTGGAAAATAAAATTTATTAAAGGTATTAATATTATTTAGAAAAAAGATGGTTGATTTAATAATGCCCCCCAAGCATATGAAGTGACTGTTTATGCCAAAGATAATGAGTGTCCTTTCATTAATCATGAAAAGATGAAAATAAAATTACATGAACACTTATTACGTGTTGGATAACTTGCCTTGGTCAACCCATTTAAACCTCATAACTCCATGCTGAGCAGAGTAATATTTCCAGATGGGAAAATAGGTTTGTAAACCAAAAACATCAGAGAAATCCCAGTTAAGGGACAGTCTACAAAATACCTGTCCAATCCTCCTCAAAACTGTCAAGGTCATCAAAAACAAGAAGTGTTTGAGAAACTGTCATAGTCACGAGAAGCCTAAGGAGACATATAAATAAATGCAGTGTGAGATCTTAAACAGGATCCTGGAACAGCAATAGGGCATTAGATAAGCAAGGAGAGGGGACTAAGACAATCGGATTAAACCAGGGATTTCATTTAATTATAATGAAGCAAATTGGATATTAGTTGCAAAAAAATGTACCAGTGTAAGATGTTATTAATAGGGGATCTGGGTGCATGGTGTATGGGAACTCTCTGTAGTATCATCTGAATTTTTCTGTAAATCTACAACTGTTCTAAAATGAAGTTTATTGAAAAAAAAGCTTGGTGTTAGCTTAGTATTGTTTTCCTATTAACAATTATAGCAATGTCAGAAATAGGGGTTTTTTAAAAAATCAATTAATGAGCCAGAAATCACAGAGGACATGGGGTTTCATAAATCCATTTCTTTTTGTTGAACAAGTATTCTTTTCATCTCAGGTATTATTGAATATATTTCTCAAGTGTATTTGTATATTTTTATTGCCTTGGCAAATAATGCACATTAAATATAATCTAACCATTCTTGGCTGATTCTATTCAATTAAAACAAATAGCTGCCTAAAAAGACACACCCCCCAAAAAAACTCTCAAGCCCCCTCAAACTTCCCAATGTCCCAAACTCCATTAGAAATAAAGATTCACTAATACTCATTCATTTTATGCCCTAGATACTGCTCAGGCACTGGGAACACAGTTGTGAAAAGTTTCTGCCATTGGGGAACATATATTCTAATGAGAGGATGTCAGCTCTTGATTCCTGTGACTTGGTCATTCCAGTACTTTGCATGACTCCTCACTGAATTGGTCATCAATTCTCAGAATGCTTCCTTTTCAATGTCTCTCTCACTCATCTCATTAAAGAAAAACAAAATTCTCTATTCACATGATCTACGTTACTAGTATTACCTTATATCTAATCACTTATGATTTTAAACATCTGGATTAAAAAAAAACTTCTGGCCAGGTGCAGTGGCTCACACCCATAATCTTAGCACTTTGGGAAGCCGAGGCAGGTGGATCACCTGAGGTCAGGAGTTTGAGACCAGCCTGGCCAACATGCTGAAACCCCGTCTCTACTAAAAATACAAAAATTAGCTGGGCATGGTGGCGGGCACCTGTCATCCCAGCTACTTGGGAGGCTGAGGCAGGAGAATCACTTGAACCCACGAGGCAGAGGTTGCACTGAGCCAAGATTGTGCCACTGCACTCCAGCCTGGGCGACAGAGTGAGACCCCATCTTAAAAAAAAAAAAAAAAGCTTCCAGTGGATCTCTTTCTGATTCTTACCCCTATTAAACTGGCCTTCTGAAAATCACTCTTCTACTCTAAACCTTATGGGGTTAACTATTCAAGTCTAGTCTGGATTCAAGGGATTTGACAATCTGGATTTCATTTGCCCCTCGTGACATTTCTGGTGTCCTTGCCTTAACTCCGGTCACTGCTTGAGTTCTTTCTCTCTTCACCCTACAGATGTGTTCCTCCAACATTCCTATTGCTTCAGTTATGTCTGCAGGTTTGATGCTCAGGTTTTAGTTGTTCCTTTGGCTTTCCACCTATCACTTCATTTCATCCCTTGGGTCACAGTTAAACTCATTTCTTGTAGTTTGATGAAGTTGGAGAGTTAGGCATTTTGAATCTCTCCAAAAGCCTTACAATCTATTCCTAAAATAAGTCCTTCCAGTACTGCTGGCAGGCAGTGTTCTGGAGACTTATCTTGTTCTGATTTTTGCCCTCAACAATTAGGTGTTAGACCTTGCCTTTCCGAATATTGTTTGGAACTTCTGTTTTTTTGCTACAGTGCTATCTAGCATTTTCCTCAGTTACTGTGAGTTTCCTTATCAGTGTATGCTAGTGCTGCAGGGATAAAATAGACCCCAAATGAATAACAGCTCAAATACACAGTGGAAGTTTTTCTTTCTCATGTAACACTCTGAAGATATTACTGGTTGATAGGTGATGACCTCCAAGTAGTGAATCAAGGACCCAGGCTCCTTTCATCTGTGGCTTCACCATCCCTTAGTATATTAGCCATCTTCTGTAACCAGCTAATGCATGGGGAGAGAGACCATGGAGGCACTGGGCCTAGAAATGGTACACACCACTTCCACTCACATTCCAGTTGGCTAGGACTCAGTCACATAGCCACAGATACTTGCAAGAGAGGCTGGGAAATGTAGTCTAGCATGTGTCCAGGAAGAGAACAAAGGTTTAGTTAAATAGCTTACTTTCTCCCTAAGGAAGACCACCTAAAGTCCCATCCAGTTATTGCAGTCTTCTCCAAGTCCTCTATCTCTGGTGATACACTCTCCTTTCCATCAAGTCCAGTGACCTGGGAATTTAAAGATATCTGCCCCTGCAACTTCCACTAAATACATAATGCACAGCAGGAAGAAGATAACTGCCATTAAAAATTCCCATTTGAAAAAGGGAAGAATGAGAAACATAGCAGTCGTTGATTCATAGCAGTGAAACCCCGGCCCCCAATTCTCTCAACAGAGGCAGTTTTTAAATGTTTATTTTTGTTTCCTGTTTTTTTAGAGACAGGGTCTTGCTCCGTCAACCATGCCGGAGTGCAAGAGTGCAGTGATATGATCATAGCTCACTGCAGCTTTGAACTCCTCGGTTCAAGTGATCCTCCCACCTCAACCTCCTGAGTAGCTGGGACTATAGGCGTGTGCCACCACGCCTGACTTATTTATTTATTTATTTATTTATTGGTACAGATTGGGTCTCCCTTTGTTGGCCAGGCTAGTCTCTAACTCCTGGCATCCCTCTGCCCCACCCTCCCAAATTTTTGGGATTATAGGCGTGAGCTGCCACGCCAGGCCTAGGGGCAGTTTTTTATTTGGCTCCATCTAGTTTCTAAGAGGAACTCTCTTATTCATTATTCTCAGTGGTCCCCTGCTCTGACTTCTGAGGAGTCCGAAGACTGTTACATGCTATGGTTTCATTTGAAGTAGATATTGAGAACTGTTTCCTTCTTGGAGGCCACACAACTTTCATAGCTTGCTTCATGAGGATGAAAGTTTGCCTGGAGTTCCTCTGAAACAGGAGGGAACACTAAAACAATTCTGATACTTGCCATGAGGTTGAGTCCCGGTGTTTGGTTGAGCAGTCTCAACGGGCTTTTCTTATTCAACACTTTTTTCAATTTTCTATCTTAATACTTGGGAATCCAGAAGCAGCAGACTTTTCCAACCCCAAGGCAGTTAATCTCAGGGCTCTTTTCCATTCCCTTCAATCTCTCCGTGAAAGCCACGGAACTCCTGCCTGAGTTTACTGCTTTCTCGTAATACATTTTAGCAAGGAAAATCTCAAACACACCGCTACTCTGGCTCTTTCCATCCATTTCCCCTGAACTACAGTTTCGGTAGTCGCACTAACCACCTTCATTACACAGGCAACTGGTTTATCCGTGCTTTGCCACTGCAAAATACGGCTACAGGTTTCCAGGCTGCTATATCTATTTCCTCACCACTGGCTGCCTGCCTGCTAAGTTAATGTAAAATATTTCAGGTTTTCATTCTCACAGAACTCCATTGGAAGGTATCAATAGTTTTTTAGTTTCGGTTGTTTACAGTAACCAATGTACTCCAAAATAAGTAATGGCTCAAAAATAATAGAAGTTTTTTTTTCCTTATTTATGCTGTCATTCCAAGGCATACATACCTGGTTGTCTGTTTTCTGTGAGGTGACTCAGTGACCCAGAATCTCTCCAACTTGGGGCTTTGCCATTCCTGAAAGCTTTCAGTTTTCTCTGTGTCCAGCCAGTGGAAAGTGAAAGAATGCATGGAAAACACATATTTGATTCCTTTTTTTTTTTTTTTTGAGACAGGAACGCCCTTTGTTGCCTAGGCTGGAGTGCAACGGCACAATCTCGGCTCATTGCAACCTCCACATCCTGGGTTCAAATGATCCTCCTGCCTCAGCCTCCCACGTAACTGGGGCTACAGGTATGTGCCACCATGCCTGGTCATATTTGATTCTTCAAAAGCCTCCTGGGCTGGGCATGGTGGCTCACACCTGTAATCCCAGCACTTTGGGAGGCCAACGCAGGTGGATAGCTTGAGCCCGAGTTCAGGACCAGCCTGGGCACCATAGTGAGACCCTGTCTCTACAAAAAATAAAAATATTAGCCGAGTGTGGTGGCATGCACCTGTAGTTCTAGCTACTGGGGAGGTTGAGGTGGGAGGATTGCTTGAGTTTGGGACATCAAAGCTGTAGTGAGCTGTGATTGTGCCACTGCACCCCAGCCTGGGCAAAAGAGCAAGACTGTCTCAAAAACGAAAACAAAAACAAAAAACCTCCTAGAAACTGGTACACATCATCTCTGGTTGTATTCAGTTGGCTAGAACTCAGTCACATGGCCATGCCTAATCTCAAGGGAAGGCATTAGAAATGTAAGCTAGCCATATGAACAAGAGAAATACATGGGTTCTGGTGAAGAATTGGCAGTTGCTACCACATATTAAAAGTATTCTTTGGAAGGTTTTCCTTTAGATATATTTTCTTTATGCTGAGTAGATGTTTTCATTTTTTCTCTTACTAATCAATATAAGTTTATGAGATCCTCACATAATTTGCCCAATTTATGTGACACTTAATTTCATAAAAATGTGTAGTGTATTGTATTTTTATGATTCATTGTAAATTACTAATAAAATATCCCATATATACCTTTACTGAGAGCATTTATTTTAAAACTGGGAATGACTTTATTTTCAAATGGGAAATATCATGAAATATTTTGATAATCTATGGAAAGAAAAAGTTGACTTAAATATTATTTTGCATATTGGAGATCAAAGGAGTTACAATCAATTTGCAATTAAAATATAATGTTTGGTGAGGTTTTGGTTTAAAAAAGAGAAAAACAAACAAAAAACATATCTTAAATATAGTAACCTGTTATAATGAATAACTACTAAATCCATTTATAACAATAGAAAATGATAATTTCATGATTTGTTAGCAAGAATGCAGATGTGCCAATTTTTTGCTGGAATTTCACTTTATATGAATTGTAATTCTCCAAAAGACCCAAATGAAAATAAATTTTTTCAAAGTATTAAATAATAAATTGTCCCTAAGTAAGATATTGCTTACAATTCAGAAAAAAAAATTTTGTCAACACTCAAGCAAATCTGTTACTTTGGCTTCTTTAACCTTAAATGTCTTTTTTTTTTTTTTTTTTTTTTGGAGACAGAGTCTTGCTTTGTCACCCAGGCTGCAGTGCAGTGCTGCGATCTCGGCTCACTGCAACCTCCACCTGCCAGGTTCAAGCGATTCTCCTGCCTCAGCCTCCAGAGTAGCTGGGATTACAGACGTGCGCCACCACACCCAGCTAATTTTTGTATTTTAATTTTTGTATTTTTAGTAGAGATGGGGTTTCACCATGTTGGCCAGGCTGATCTTGAACTCCTGACCTCGTGATCTGCCTGTCTCAGCCTCCCAAAGTACTGGGATTACAAGCACGAGCCACTGCGCCCAGCCTAAATATCTTAATAATAGAAGCTCAAAATGTTTGAGAGCGGGGGAAGAATTCAGCAGTGAGTACTGGGAAAGGATACAAATTCCTTAAATTGTAGTTTGGAGATTACATTATGAACCCATTTATTCTGAGCAGAAGAAGTGTTTCATGTTTTCATTATATTTCAGTAGAGACAACTTTACAAAAAGGAAAAAAAAAAAAAAAACTCCACCAGACCAATTGGGCACTGGCATTCCCCTCTTTAAAAATGTTAACTAAAAAAGGCTCTGGATAATTTATGGAACTAAGGATTCAAAGACAATCAGAGATTAGATGATGCAGCAACTTTAATTTCTTTCAGTTTTAGAGCACCAAACGTTTAAATTCTTTTTCATATGCAAAATAGTACTTAAGTCTGTTGTTATAAATCTTTGTTGCTGGAAGTAAAATGGACAAGGTAATGAAATATGAAAAATATCTAAACTCAAGGTCTTTGGGAAACAATACAACTATCTAATGAAAAAGAATTAAAAATCAACAAACTACTATTGGCAAAGAGAAAATTATTTTGTTAAACAGGATAGCAATACTGATAGGAATGACAACAAATTCACATTAAGTGAAAGAACAAACTAGATAACAGTTCATATTCCAGCTGAAGATACTGAGATCATTTTAAAGCTATTTAGTTTAATTTGTGATTTATATGAACTTTAAAGGAGAATATTTCTAAATGTTTGCATTTGTAAGTCTATTTTCTTTGGAAGCCAGATTTGACTTACAATTAAAGAAAATAATATGACCCAAACCTTTTGAGAGCAATATTTTATAGCACATTTAGATGAGATTCCTTTCAAACCCAAGATCTAAATAACATGTACATATATCCATTTGATATTTCCTCATGTAATTGACATTATTTTATTTTTTGTAACAGTCATATTAACATTTATTTGTCAATGACAAGAATTAGGACTGATGTTTATGTATCATCATCAATGAAGTCAGATGTTTACCCATTCCATGTGAGTACTAAAACGTGAACAGATTTTTTACATAAAAGGTGAAGAAAAATAACTTTTAACCCACACAAAATTTATTCTCTGGAAAATTAAACTGCCATTAAAATTTCATTGGAATAATAATTTTAACTTTTTTTACACTGTTTTCACAGATGTCAGCAATTTCTGTATGTAATACAATTATACAAAAGGAAAAAGGCACCGAGACAATCGGTGTATACATAGTAGAAAAGTCGACATGAGAATAAAATGCAACACATAGCACATTTTCAATTACATGAAAATGATTACATATATGCTCACTCTATAAAACAGACTGCTTCACACACGCATCTGTTTATATTTTTGACCAAAAATGTAAATAAATGTGACAATAATACAACACTGTTGATAACCACACAGACACTTGTTTATATTAATAAGATCCATTAATGGTTTAGAGTCACTAGCAAATATGCTGGAGACAATTCAAGACCAAGGAAAAGGTTAATCAGCAGTGTATTTCTTCAGTTGTTTGATAAGAGTTTTGCTCACGGAGCATTTAAACTTTATCACACTGTTATATCCATTATTAGAAAAATAAGTAAGAAAGCTCTGTAGAAACTATATTATTAAGGAAGCTTCTTGCCTCAAAAAATGAAAGAACTAGGAAGGAAGGAGGGAGGGAGGGAAGGAAGAAAGGAAAGAAAGAAGGAAGGAAGAAAGAAGAGTAAGGGAATATTGAATAAAAGATTCCACTAATTGAGCTTTTCCATAAAAATTTCATTATTTTGAGAAATGAAATACAATGCAAGAGTATTGATCAGTGAGGAACCTCATGAGTTTTAGAATAGGTCCCAACATTTATCAAGACCCTTAAAACTCATACAATAACTATTCTTCCTCAAGACTAATTTAACTGAAAACATATTTATACACTTTCTTATTTCAAAATTCTAGTAAAAATCCAGCCAAAGGTTGGCCATCTCTTCCAAACAGCTTTAAAGATTCCTCAAAATTGTTGCCACTATATTATATTCACCACAAAACAAAAGCAATCTCAATAAAATTATACAGAAACATAATAAATCAATTAATTTTATAACGCAAGCTACTACTGGAATTTTTCTCTTGATAAACTTAAAGTAATATTTATAACATCAAAATGTTGTTAGAAGTATCACCATTAATTTCTAGCTCTGCTTCAAACAACTGTTTAAATATGCTTCAATATTAAGAGAGTCAATTTATGTGCAACAGCTACTCTGGTCTCCCCTCACACAACAAATGTCACATAATTACAGAATACTATAAATATTCTCAATATTTATCCAAAAAGACTTCCCAAAACCAAAACAAGCACGATTTCTCCCTTTTCCTCCTCCCCACTCCCCACACTACAAAAAAACCCCAAAAAAACAAACAAAAAAACCAAAAACATAAAAACCAAAAAAATCCCCAAACTTCTTATGACTCTATGGTACGTACTTCAGTTTTCTGGGTTTTGAAATCGCCTGGTTACAGCAACATGTGAAATTTTAAAAACCAGGTTTTTAAAAGAAGGCTTCCTGTAAAATTTAAAATAAAAAGAATGTGCAAGCTAGAGGGAGAAGGGAGGAGACCAAAAGGAGAGAATATGACATAATGATCTCAAATCCTCACTTCCAAGAAGCCGGCTTCTACTCCATTAGAATTGCAATGACATTTGGGTATTGAAGTGGTCGTCCTATTTCAGGGTTCTGGGATACTGATCCTTTATGGGCCTTTTCTCCTATTGGTGCTTATGGATTACTTCCATCAACACTAATGGGGGTTAAGAACAGGAATCACTATGAGGACTAACCCCTGAGGGAATAAATGGTTTGATTGTTACTGAAAATTAAACCGTCAGAAGGAGGTTGGCACACTCAGAAACTGATGAGTGAAGTGATGTTAAGAGGTTCACAACCATCCACCTTCAACCAGATGTGAATGGCAAAGAGAAGCAGTAAGTCTCAGAGATAAGGAAAAATTCCTATTTTCTCATTAAACAAAATAGTCATATTTAATATGAACTGCTAGCAATATCTGAATATATAAACAAAGTTTGAAAAATTTTTTCAGTATATAGAGTATTATATTTTATCTATTAATTCATTTTAAACACACCGTCAGGTGAGAGGTCACATGTTAATGTAATAAACAGAAAGATATTATGGTTTTTCTTTTTAAAATAGTCTTGAATATTTAAAAGACAAACTCAAATGTCTAACAGTACAAACTGGATTTACTGATAATCAGAATAATAAAGAGGGTGAAGAAGGGTCCTAATAAGACAATTATAACACAGACTATCAAACTGACATAGAAATAATGTCAAACATCTTGCACAACTACTGCCACCACAGTGACTTTGTTCTTATAATTAATTAGAAATTTTCATGTCATAAACAGTTGAAATTTTACAATAAAATTATGCCAAACCTTTGTTAGACGAATAATCAGTTTCCTTCCTGCTCCCAGCCCACACAACATAATTTTAGGGTACTTCACACTATTCAAGGTAAGTATACAACAACCACCACCACCACGACCACTGAAACAGCAACAACAAACATGCTATGATTAAAGAGTATTATGCTTTGCTCTTTCTGTAGTCCCCAAGAAAGCCTATTTGGTCCTCCCTATGGTCCAGTACAGGTGATTAAGAGAAAAAAGTCAGGGTATCACTTTTTGATAGGTATTATTCAGCTTTGATGAACTAACTCTGGTATCTAGTTTGAGTGTATATGAGTAAGAGTGGGGAAAAAAGGCAGGGAAGAAGAAAGGGAGTATTTTTAAAAAGGCACATACTAGTCTAAACAGGGAGAGAAAAGAGCAATATTTTTACATTCATTTTTTGATAATAAACTAGTAATTCCAGTCTATCAAGTTGATTACCTTAAGATTATATTAACCAGACCTCAGGCTATCACCAAATCAAACATAGTGATACATCAGCAGTCACAAAACAGCCTAATTCAATGACAACATTACTTCACATATTCAAATAAGCTCATTTTTAAGTAGGATAACCACAGATCTTTGTGGGGGAAAAGAAAACTTCAAAATGTAAAATGTGTTAATACAAAATATTACATCAGAGAAGAAAATATGGCTACATTTGAAATGAGGGGAAATGGAAACTCAGATGTACCTTATCCACAGCATTTATTTTGAGAGAAAGAGAAGGTCCTGAGGCTGCTGTATTAACTTGCTATTTGAAACAAAGGATCCTAAGAACAAAACAATCAAGAACTAGAGTTTAGAGCAGCAGTCACAGAATCACTGCTTTTAGAGAAGAATCCAGTACTGCAGTTCATCTGATGTGTGATGACAATGAAGCCATTTAGATGATGATAAAGGGAAGCAAGAAATCTTACTGTATGCAAGAATGCAAAAATGCCAGCACCTATGGCTGCTACTATACATTTGCTCAAAGGTCAGTCTTATTTAGGATACTGATAGAGAAATTACTTGATA
Source organism: Pongo pygmaeus (assembly GCF_028885625.2). Taxonomy (NCBI): domain Eukaryota; kingdom Metazoa; phylum Chordata; class Mammalia; order Primates; family Hominidae; genus Pongo; species Pongo pygmaeus. The sequence goes on from NC_072373.2 coordinate 39,268,982, forward strand.
AATACCTCCCCATTCTTCGCTTTATATCCATCATTGTAAAGATAACTTAGAAGGAAATATTTGAACAATGATGGAAAGGAATTTTTGGAAGCCATAAAATCAACATATTTATTATACCAAGAAACACTTTGAAAAATGTATGTTGAATGTGAATGTACAGAAACTCATTATTAAATATTAATTTTTTTCATTAAATATCTTCCTTTTTAAGGAAGCACAAGAAAAAGATGAATAACATTAATCCTAGTCTTAATCTCTCTATTACTATCACTATCACTATCACACTTAAAGGTCTGATCTACGGGCACTGAAACATTTCATGAATAATACTATGTAATACACTTAATATTCTATATCAATAGATCTCAGACAGAATTTCCTGGAGAGCTTAATAAAATGTAGATTATTGGGCTCCCTTCCAGGCCACACGAAGTAGAATGTCTGGAGGTGGAGTTTTGGAATACAGGTTAAATTTTCCTCCCTTCTTTCCCTTCTCCTTCATTCTTTCCCATCTCCTCCTTCCTTCCCTTCTCCTCCTCTCCTCCTCCCTCTCTCCCTCCTTCCTTCCTTTCTACAAGGTCTTGCTCTGTCACCCAGGCTGAAGTGCAGTGGCGCTATCTTGGCTCACTGCAGCCTTGACTTGCCAGGTTCCAGCGATTCTCCCACCTAAGCCTCCTGAGTAGCTGGGACCACAGGCATGCACCACCACGCTCAGCTAATTTTTAAATTTTTGGTAGAGATGGGGTTTCGCTATGTTGCCCAGGCTGGTCTTAAACTCCTGAGCTCAAGTAATCCGCTTACCTCAGCCTCCCAAAGTGTTGGGATTACAGGCATAAGCCACCACGCCTGGCCCAAGTTAAATTTTCAAAATAATTCTTAAGGATACTACAGTTTAGGAACCATTATTTCACATTTTGTTCTTGGAAAGAACGTGTGTCCTCAAGTTTGATGGGAGTCTATCGTGTATTTGTTCTTTAAGACCCAACTCAGGGGTTATCTTCTCCAGGAAGACTTTTTTGAATTCCATGTTGCACTCTTCTACTAAATCCCACGGTACTCTATGCATGCCTCTATCTTTATGCTTCATTATACTAGACTGAAATCATCCCATTCTGTGGCCATCTTCGTACCTTAGAATGTAGGCCCCATGAGGGCAAAGACTTTGACCAATTTATTATCTCTGCATCTGTAGCACTTGGAGCAACAACAAATGGCACATATCTAGTACTCTTAAATATATATTAACTGAAGGGATAAATAAATCCATGCATATCACAAGAGTCATAAAAACTAAGACTCATGTAATAGTGTGACTGGCTTCTTCCACAGGTAATTTAGTTCAATTCAATATTTATTGTCTACCTACTATGAGCAAAAGGGGTACAGAAAGATACTAACAAGGCATTGACTACTTATCTAGGGGGAAGAGAGACATATGTAATAAAAAACTAGCTATAATTCCTGACAAATCTTAACAAAATTGAGAATAAAACATAAATAAATTGCAATGAGAGGACAGAGGAAGACAAATCTTTTGTCTCACCACTGATATGAGTGAGATACGGGCTAGACACAGGTTATGCCCTTCATAGAGTAGTAAGGGGGTCATGTAACAATTAAAACACCTTGGATTCTCAAAAGTGGTCAAGGAGCAGAACTGATTAATATGCTTTTGGAATATAAGTGTAGGCTAAACTGGCAGAATAAATCAATTCCAAATCTTTGCAAATCAAAGTCATTTACAAAATGACACAAAAGTACCACCATTTGTGTCCTGAGAAGAAAAAAAGTTTCTGATCTTCTTTTCTAGTCTTTTCTCTTTCCCCAGCTGTTTTTTCCCCCTTAGTTCTGCCATTCAATCAAGGTGAATGGGATTATTGATAAATATAATGTCCTAAGTATTTTTTTTTTTTCAAACAGGGAGGCAAATGCAACATGCATAGCATGGGTTTTAGAGTAATTTACACCTGGGTTCCAATCCCAGTTCTACTACTTACTTACTGAATGACCTTGAGAAAGTCTGCTTAACCTCTTCATGCTGCAGTTTCTTTATCAATAAAATGTTGATAACATTACTTACCTCACAGTATTGTTTTGAGAATCAAGCAAGTAATAAATTATTGTGCTAGATCTTAGTAAATTATAGCTGTTAACTATCACTTTGGAGGGCAGAGACAATGTTTTAAAATAAACATTAGAAAATGCTTTGCTGCATGCTTAAACTTGTATTCAATATTAAATATGGTTAGCAATAATAATACTGACAGCTACCTTCAATGTAGGCCACAGATGAACTGGGGACAGTGAATGGAAACAAAATTAGAAATAAAAACTATCAATGTGAAATAATATAGTGATAACTCAAATAACTATATATATAATAACTGTCTTTGTGAAAAATCTCTGTGAATTGTCTAGTCTATGTAGGCAAATGGCAGTTTTACGCAAATGAATTTGTGTCCTTTCTATTCATAGCTGGATAGGGATCTTGAAAAATATTTGGTGGTGACTACTGTTCTTACTCCGTCAAAAATTTACATCTTCCCATAGCCTATTTTTTCTTTCACCGGAAAGACTATGATATCATTCAGTATCCCCACACATCTTCATATTGACAAACACTCTCAGTTCTTTTACCTCTTTCTCCTATTGGTACTATCTTACTTTGCAGTTATTGATTATGCTTCTGATTCACTTGATAAGTGAAATGAAAATGATGATGGCATCAAGCAAATGATTTAACAAACAGCCCTGGGCATCTTCACTAGGTTGGATGACACTGCTTTACCAGGCCCTACATTTTAAACATGTGTATATTAACCAGGTAGTTATTTTCTCATTGGGTTTTCTTTTTTTTAAATTGTGGTCCAATTTATTATTCTTGTCAGCAAATACAACATTATTGAGAATTCACTAAATGCACAGTAAGATAATATGCAAATGGATTTCAAACAAAATGTGGATTGTACTGAAGACACAAGAATATACAAGAAAGCTTCTGAAAGATAAGGCAATATTATGCTAAACAAATTCTTTACTGATTTGACATACATTTTGTTTACTGGGCAGCAATAATTATCTTTTGCAGCTCATTTGGGAGAAAAATAAACCCCATAATTCCAGGTTTAGAGGCTCCCATAAATGCCAGTCAATTGCCATATTTGGACTATATCATTTTATTAGAAAACTTAGGGGATTTTAACAGAACTATATGAAAGTGGGTTGTCTTTTTCAGGTTTCTGAGCCAACACCTGCTCCCTACCAGTGGGTCCCTATTTGCTATAATTACTGAGATAGAAGATTTTGCTATTAAGCTTTCATGCAAATTCAAGCACACGAAAAAGCAGTAGTACTGTCCGTACATTAGATTCAGTAGAGTGAAGTGGGTCCCCTGAGCCTTATTTAATCCTTTTCTAAAAGAACAGACAACTTTTTGGGAGTAATTACTATAAGTTCTGTCAATCTACAGAAACAAATGTATATTTTGCTGTGTGTGAAGGAGAACAGCAGCAGAAAGCAACCCAAACCAAATATAGTCTCTAGTAAATACATAGAGGAGAAAAATAATCCTAAACTTATGTTTTTCTATTCAGTTATCTGAAAAAGCCAGGGCACCTTTGCCTTTACAAATGAATATACATATACATATTTATGTTGTATGTGTAATGGTGCATGTGTGTATACAGATACATACACTCATATAGATAATTTATAATCTTTGAGGACTTGGCAGCTGGGGTGGAGGTAGGGTCTTTCCAGAAATATTAAAAAACTGTTTATTAATTTTTAAGCCATGAAGGATTTGATACTTAGATAAATCCCTAGGGATGTATCAAATCACACACACAATTCTGGGAATAGTCTGAAAAAAGGCAGATTTAACAAATAACAATTAGTTAGGTCTTTTTCTCACTAAGAGTGAAAGCACCAAGCTGGTCTTACTAATGCGTTTCACTAAGCTCTGTTACAGTTACAAATAAGACTGATAACTCTTTTTATTAGGAAGATAACAGTTGTTAGCAATGCAGTCAGTTGTTTCAAAGTCTAAAAAGATCATTATAGCTTCAAATGCCTAAGTCCAATTTCTCAGTGAAATCTACATCCCCTCTTCAAGTCTCTTTTCATACTGTTGCTGAAAACACTTAAATGAGATATTTTGCCATTTGATTCAGGTTCTAACTCTTACTTGTTTATTTGAAAAATCCTGGAAAAAGCTCATTGATGTAACAATAAAAGATGGATTTTTCCCTTTAATGGAGCCCTGTAACACACATTCTCAAACCTTATGTCATCCAATATAGCATTTGTATTTTTTCTTATAATTCATGTGTATGAATGCATAGAGCTGCCATTTTTTAAACTAAAAAAATTCAGTAGTTCACGGTCTTTTTGGGTTTCTTTTAAGGCCTTTCAGTACAGCCAAGCTGAAGTAATATCTACGCATTGTTTTGTTATTATGGTAATAACAAGTTCTAGTTTACAATAATATATAGTACTTAGTTGGGACTAGAAGCAATGATATACTGCTTTTTAGTAACTGGTAAATAGTATGTTTTTGTCTATTTTAACTAGAAATGAGAAGGAGAAAAAAGAAACTTTTTAATATATATAAAACATACTCTGATAAAGTATATTCATAAAATGATAGGTAAGCAAAATTAAAAAGAAAACAGCTTATAATATTCCTGATTAGAGTTCCTAAATATAAAAACAAATGAAAGTGCCTTGCCATTAAAAAGTTAGCACATTATACAACTTTTACTACTTCAGAGGAAATAAAGATCTTGCGACACTGTTCTGAGGAATCTTTACATTTATAAAAATCGAAGGCTTAATTTTGCAAATACAACTTTCAAGCTGTATGAGCAAATTTAACTTACATGAAAGGCACAAGATGACATCACGTTGAAGAACTTTATCTGTAAATTTCATAAAGTCTAGTCACAAGTTACTAGAAACTTCATAAGGAATCTCATAACTGTTTTTAACATGATGTTCCAATTCAAACTGAGAACTGGATAGTCTTCATATCACAAATATAAATTGAAGTAAGAGTGAAGATTTAGAGAGAGAACAGTTTCTTATTTTGGATGCTATTTGCTTTATGCAGTGTTGGTTACTACATACTCAGAGCAGAAAATTAAAATTGAATTGTTTTCCATTTTCAACAGCTTATTTACTGTATTTTCAGTTTGTAAAAAATGTATTTTCACACTACTGCAATTTTGAAGAGTCAATCACTGAAATAAATTTTAAAGTAAAGTCCTGCTCTATTAGCTTCCTACATTGGAATACAAGAATACAGGAAGTGCTTTCAACAGAAAGTTACGTAGTTCTACAGTACAACCTGTCTAGAAGACTTGCAAGGGACCAGTACAGTGACTTGGTCTCTTTGGATCAGGCAAAAGCGGAGGCAAATGAAAAATGAACTTTTAAAAAAATAACATATTAAAAAAATTCCTGTATGAAAATGAATACTTGTTTGCACTTAGATTTAGTGCTTTTGAGAGGAACTGAGGCACAATGAAACTAAGTGCACAAAGGGAACATGCCTGAAATAAAACAATTTTCAATGTGACTGAAACCCTTCAGCATTAGATATGACTTATGATAGAGTTGGAGAACTACCTTTTCATATTAAAGAACATTACAAACACCAGGGACTGGCCAGTCAAACTATGTTTTGTAAATAATATATAGGGTGATATTAAAATTGTATTGTAACTAAAATTCTGGTTTTTAAAATCACTTATAATTTTGATTTTTCATAAAATGACTGGCTCTTTTGCTAAATTAAAATTAACTTCAAATCAAAAACATCTTATTAAATTTCTGGAGGACTGTTAGTTTAGCAATGATAATGTACGTTTCTCAGTTTCCTAAACAAGCTCTACTAGATACACATATTTTCTTCATTTATGTCAGTATGAGATGTTCTTTCCATAGAACTTAAAACATTTTGGTAGAAGGTTGAATACGATTCTTCAAAGAACAGCTCTTCTAATGGTGACTTGGTAGAAACAGTAATGTTGGAATTGGAAATATGCTGCCTTTGATGGTAACTGCTTGCTTATTCTATTCATCATGACTCTAGCAACGCATGCCATCTACATACTTGCTGTCCTTTTGACTCTTTCATTTCAGTCCAGTGATTGAGTTCTTCTTCTCCAGAGCTATTGAGACCTAAAGAAATCCAGCCTATCATCTCTTTTCTTTTCATGCTGCGTTTGTTATACACAGACAGTATTAGCGTCACATCAGAAAGCTGAAATAGGGCCACTTGAAAAACAAAAGTTTCCTTGTATACTGGATTTGGCTGCCCTCTGCGGATGGATGTCTTGCATTTGGACATCTCTTGACCCATGGAATTCAGTAGAGTTAACTTAACATATGTATCTAAAGAAGAAAAAGACAACGTATCACAAATATCATTTGAAACAAACTCAAAACAATCTGCTTATAGGCTAAGAAAATTAAGTATTTATACTTTATAAGGATATGGTGTATACCATGTTTAATGGACATTCAACCAATTCCATTTTGATGTAGATGCTTATAATATGTGACAAATACGGAGAATGCTAAATAGGCCAAAAATATTTTGGTAGTAATAATATTTTAACCTTACTATTTCTATGTAATAGTTAGAATTTAAAGGTATACCTCATAATCCTTCCTCCACCCTCCCACCCCATCCTTGACCTCCCACTACCCTCCCCTGCCCGTTCCCATTCCCATTTAGCTTCACTAAGCAGGACATCATAGCATTAATAAACACTTAGCAAGCTCAATTAGCCACAACACTGTAAAGCATTCCACTGTTTTCAGAGAATAATAAACAAACAAATAGAAATGAAGGCAAATGGTGAAGAGAAAAGAGGAAGACAAGAATGCAAAGATGACATCAAAACAGCTTAGGATGAAATGTCAAAAAAAATCTCTGCATGGATGTGGTTTTTAAATATACTTTAAAAACATTTAAGGGCAAAAATGAAGCCAAATGCATTAAAGGGTCAAAGTTTAGCAAACCAAGTAAAACTTTCTCCTGGTTTCATGCAAGAGTACATTTAATGTGCTTTCAGGATAGTTAAAATACTATAGGATTGTTTTTTGGCATAAATTTAATGTAAACTTTTAAGAATGATATCTGAACTACTGTTATGAATTACAAAAAAAACTGATGTGATGTTTAGTGTACGAAGTGAAACATAACAGTTCATTGCCTGATTATTTGGGAGACAAATCCTTTCTTTATAAGACTGTGTTTTCAAGGTTTTTAGACTCATGCAAATGATCTTCAGCATGTTGATCCATCATGTGTACTTCATATCAAAATTTCAATTAATTTTAAAGAAAATTGCAATATTTATCAGGAAATATCTATTTCTGTTGTATGAATCAAAGTACAAATGAATGAAAAAATAAAAATTTTTATTTTAAAAAGTTTTGCTTATTTCATATATGCTCTGAATACCATCATCCATAATCAGAGATAAATTCTAAGTTAGTTTTATTTAAAGTACCACAGATAATAAATGTGCATTGTTTTGGAAACCAACATGTTGGACAGCTTCACTGCTGGCAAGTTTTAGGGTATTTTGGTTTTGCATGAAAAGACAACATCCAATTAGCCTCTACAGGAACTCACCTCGGATTATATAAACCTGTCCACCTATCAAGTGTTTTAGACAACAGAACAGTCCATCTGACAACAGGGGGTGGAAAGCAGTAAAAGAAATAATGACCAGATGTCAATCGTTGGGTGAAAGAGGGTCAAAGGTTAGAATTAAAGAGGAAACACTGTTCACTGGAGTGGAAGAACACAAAACTTTAGCATTTTAATTCAGATAGAGGATTGAACAAAAATGATGTTGGGTAAATTTAATGGGATGAGAATTTTTAAGGTTACTGTGTAATCTTAAACAAAAATTATACGTTTTTAAAGGGGGACATCTTTTTAATGATATCCTCTTGGTCTAAAGCACATTGAACATAGAATCATGCATATTATCAGACTATAAAAGACTGAATAAGTAATTATAAAGATCATTAGAATTATTATTATGCTTACTATTATTGCTAAATTTAAAATGTATCAATTTAATATTTCAAATACTTTTATTACTCCCAATATATATAAATTAATTATGCAAAACAAAATAGGACTATTGAACTTTTTGCTCTTGAATATTGCTCTTTCTTTGGAAAAATGGGGATTATTCAGTCTATAACATAGTTCAAAGCTTAGAACCTAGGTATATATGAGGGGCTATAATCTTATATAATATATACTGTTTAGGACAAACTGATAAAACTGTTTTACCTTTTACTTTATAAATATTTCACTTTCATAAAATTACTTTAAATTGACTTATACTTACTTTCTAGTTACCTCCCACCTAACACCATGAATTATCCTTATACTGAAGATCTAATGGTAAAATAATGGCAATTGCTATACCTATTCTGTATACCTATTCTGAAACATTGACTCTGTGTTGCGGATGTTAATCTTTTGTCATCTGTTTATTATCCAACCCTGCGCTTGGCCAGACCTCCCTTTTAGTTGTGATCCTTGTTGCTCTGTTTCTATCAGAGTGACTACAGTAAGGATAGAAAGGCAAACGTATCATTTCATTCTATTTTTTAGCATCTCCAGCTAAATATTTGTCAAAAAAATAGTAAATTATTAGCTAAAGCACAAGTGGCAAACTGATAACTGGGGGCTCAATGTGACCCTAAACAATGCTCTATGTATCCGGCACAGTGCTAACAATCTGTGAATCTGAAAGTCTTCTGGCAGGGTGTGCACTCTCGTGTTTGTCACAGGCCTCACCATCTCCCCATCTTTCACCTATGAGTTTTACTAATTTCAGTTATCCTCCAGGCCTTTTGAGTTTGCATTCCAAGTCTATACTAATGAAGATGATCAAGTCACACTACCAAATCTGTTTATTCTAGAAATTGCTTCTTTTCTCCCACTCAATTTCTCCTTCTGAAATGAGAAAGGGAACAATAATAATTCCATCCTTCTTTTATGCACCTTTATCTGATTTGAGTCTCACACTTACCCTGTGAGAGACATGACCTTAATTTTACCTATAATGAAACAGACTTAGGGGAGTGAGGTCAACTGCCCAAGGGTAGAAATATGAATTTAAGCCTTCAGACTTTTAATTCAGGGATAGACACCTTCTATGATACATGTAAGAAGCAAGCTTTCCAATATTATTTGGGGCAAACCCAATATATTATAATAACTTTTTACTTCCATTGAATAAATAATTTTTATGACAACTAGAAAGAGATAAATTCAAGGATAAAAAAAGTTACCCCTCCTTTATTTTTTAATTTTAATTAATTAATATTATTATTTATTTTTATTTTTTTAGACGGAGTCTTGCTCTGTCACCAGGCTGAAGTGCAGTGGCACAATCTCAGCTCACTGCAACCTCCGCCACCTGGGTTCAAGCGATTCTCTTGCCTCAGTCTCCCAAGTAGCTGGGATTACAGGCACGTGCCACCATGCCCAACTAATTTTTTGTATTTTAGTAGAGATGGGGTTTCACCATGTTGGCCAAGATGGTCTCGATCTCCTGACCTTGTGATCCACCCGCCTCGGCCTCCTAAAGTGCTGGGATTACAGGCCCTCGTGAGCCACCGCACCTGGCCAATTTTTTTTTTTTTTTTTTTTTTTTTAAAGACAGGGTCTTGCTCTGTCACCCAGGCTGGAGTGCGGTGGTGCAATCTTGGCTCACTGCAGCCTTGATGTGCCAGGCTCAAACGATCCTTCCACCTCACCCTCCTGAGTAGCTGGCACTACAGGCTCAAGCCACCACACCTGACTAATTTTTTAATTTTTTGTAGAGTCAGGGTCTCACGTTGTTGCCCAGGCTGGTCTTGAAATCCTGGGCTCAAGTGATCCTCCCGCCTCGACCTCCTAAAGTGCTGGAATTACAGGCGTGAGGTACTGTGCCTGGCCCCCCTCCTATAATAATTAACTTGCTTCTTGGAATAAAACATGGCATTAAGTAAGTCTGTGAGAATTCTTTAAGAAAATTTAAAGTGGCATTATTATTTCAGATTTCATTTCAAATTTTTAGTTTACGGCATTAACAGCTTTAATTTTAGGTAAGTATAAAGAAGCTGGGCCAGGCGTGGTGGCTCACGCCTATAATCCCAGCACTTTGGGAGGCCAAAGTGGATGGATCACCTGAGGTCAGGAGCTTGAGACCAGCTTGATCAACATGGTGAAACCCTGCCTCTACTAAAAATACAAAATAATAGCTAGGTGTGGTGGTGGGTGCCTGTAGTCCCAGCTACTCAGGAGGCTGAGGAAGGAGAATCGCTTGAACCTGGAGGCGGAGGTTGCAGTGAGCCAAGATCATGCCATTGCACTCCAGCCTGGGCGATAAGAACAGAACCGTCTCCAAAAAAAAAAAAAAAAAAGAAGCTGCCACTTTCCCAGTTTACCTCTTTTAGGTACCAACATTTCAGAGGCATATTGGATGACAATTTCACTATCCTTCCATAACCTACCCTGGTCCTGTTGAACTGGGAGAGAGATCCAGAGACAGAAGAGTAACAGGCATAACACGCATATAGTCAGGGAAGAGGTATGCTATCTAGCTTTCCCTTCTTAGCATCCAGGGTAAACAGCAAACTGTTCCTTCTTCTGTTTGTCCTGGTAAGAGCAAAGCCCATTCCATCTAAGAAAAGTCTCTGCTGGAAGTACTGGGTTATAATTTTAAAGGAGAAAAAAAAAAGTGAAGTAATAGTTTCTTCTTAAATCGTTAAGGGAGAAAGAAGGAAAATATAGAAGTAAATAAAATAGTTCATAGTACTGCATGCAGATAGAAAACACATTACTCTTCAGTTAACAACAATAGCTATATACATTCCTGTTCATATTTGTGAACATTACTCACTTTTAAAGGCCCTGTAACCTTTTCTGGCATTAAAAGATAATGGCTATGATAGAGATAATTTATTTTGCAGACACTATGAAAAATTAAAAGTTGTCACTTTACTATGAATACTTTGAATTTCAAATTTTTCTACTTCCCAAATGACTGGAAATAGAAAACATGAAACAGATTAGCTGATGATTACACCATTTCATTTTGATTGGTTAAGACTAAATGATAGGATTGAACTCCCTAATACTGAGAGTCCCAAAAGTGCAGAAAACATTAGAATTAAAAAAATTATTTTTCACTCACTGGGTGGTCTGTTTGCTGCCAAATTTTTGAAGTGGCTGCCTTTTATCACTTCTGCTGATAGTCTTCCGGTTGTGGCATTATAAAGCAGGCCAATAAGAATTTCTGGAACTGAGCCATGTTCAAGAGACTGACATGAGGATGTACTTTCACTACACGACATTTCTGACACGCTCATTTGGGAGTCACAGCCCTGTAATCAATAATAAAATTTTTATAGTATTTTGCAAGAGAGATATATTAAGAGATATATTGTTATGCCACGTTTATTTGGATTAGGTAGGTAAATCACAATAAAGATGAGTTGCAAACCAAACACCAGGTTAGAATTATTGTCCTTAGCATATTTTAGCCCCTGGATTTCTTTTCATTATGTAAAAGCCAAAGAAGTAATAGGAAATGAGAAGATTTCATAAATCCCTGCATATTTATAAAGAAATCAGAGAAATGTTGCTTAAACTTATAGATGCTAATAAACTGTTTTTTGAATATGAGAAATTATTGTTTAAAGACTATCAACCTTAAAAGACTGACAAAGATTTAGACTCAATACATCAAATGTCCTAACTGTGCCTTTAAATAAACAAAACAAAACTACCTGCTATTTATAAGCCAACATCTAAAACACAGAGATAGAGAAAAGTTGAAAAATATGGGAAAAGTTAATCATGTAAAAATCAAACAAATTGATGTAGTTACATTAGTATCAGTCAGGGTTGGCTTTAAGGCAATAATCACCACTAGAGATGAAGAAGTATACAAAATGATGATAAAACATTGAAATTACTAAAAAGTAAAATAATCCCAAATTTGGATGCATTTAATAACATGGACTCAAAATATAGAAAGCAAAAATGGCCAGAACTAGAAAGAGAAACACAGACATCCATAATCACTGGGTACATAAGCACACTTCCCTCATTAACTGACCAAATTCAGTAACTGACTAAATTCAGTAACTGACCAAATGGGCGGACAAATAAGTACCATACGGATGTAGAAGATTTGAATATCACATTAAGCAAAATTGACCTAATGGTCATATGCAGAATATTATACCTAGTAAGTACAAAATAAAATTTTCCCAAGTACACAGAATTTTTAAATTAAAGCAAATAATAATTTCAAATGATGAAAATTATTCATAATTTTTTTGATTGATTAGAAAACCAAACTCTGTTCTAGAGGAGAATAAAATATCTATATTTTTTGGAAATTAAAGGTATACTTTTAGTAACCTATAGGTAACTAAACGATAATAAAAATAAATGATTTGAAAGACTAATAAAATGAATAAATTTCTGGAGAGTCCAATTAAGAAAAAAGGGACAAATGACAATGATCAGGAATGAAAAAGAAGACATCACTACATATTCTACAGACCATGAAAAAATAATAGGATAGGGTACTAGAAGAAAGTTGAAATTTGAATGAAATATGCCAGCGATCTCCAACCTTTTTGGCACCAGCGACCAGTTTCCTGGAAGACAATTTTTCCATGGACAGGGTGTAGAGGGTAATCTAATGCTGCCACTGATCTGACAGGAGGCCGAGCTCAGGCTGTAATGTTCGCTAGCCCACTGCTGCTCACCTCCTGCTGTGCGGTGCCCATTCCTAACAGGCCATGGACTGGTACTGGTCTGCGGCCTGGGGGTTGGAGACCTCTGAAATAGACATCTTTCTAGAAAGTTATTACCAACCAGAAGAGATGCTGGAAGACTGTTCAGAAACAGTCTTACTAAAGAAATTGAATTTGTAATTAAAAGCCTTTCCAAAATACACATACAAAACAAAAATAAGAAACTTTGGCCTAGATGGCTTCACTAGTGAATTCTAATTAATAATGCTAGTTTTACACAAACTCTTTCAGATATTAGAGAAAGAGAAACCACTCCTCAACTTCCTTTAAGAATTTAGCAAAATATTAAAACCAAAATCTAATAAGGGCATTATAAAAAAGAAAAATTACAAGATTTTCTCATTCATAAATCTAGATGAAAAAATCCTAAATATACTATTAGCAAACCAAATCTAGCAACATGCAACATCATACTTAATAGCAAAAAATGTTAATGTTTCCCCTTTGAAATTGCCAACTATTACTACTTTTAGTCAACACTGTAGTGGAGATACCAGCTAGTGAAGATCCTAGCCTTACTAAAGACAATAAAATGAAATAAAAAGTATAATGATTTGGAAGGGGACTAGATTTTTTAAAAAAAAGCCCTTATATGCAGATTACATAATTATGTACGCAGGAACAAATCTACAGATGAACTGCAGTTGTATACAGAGGTAAAATTTAGAAATCCATACATTACTATAAATCAGAAGCAAATAGAAAATAAAATTTATTAAAATATCATTTATTATGGCATTTAAATATAAAATATGTGGGAATAAATGTAACAAATGATATGCAAGTCCTCTATACAGAAAACTACGAACATTATTGAGAGAAACCAAAAAGTACTATATAAACTGTTACTGTATTAGAAAGCTCAACTTTGTAACATTCTCTCCAAATTAATCAATAGATTAAATTCAATTCCAATAAAAATATCGGCAGGTTTCTTTGAATTGTTTGACTTCATTAGTAATCAGGGGAATGGAAATGAAAACTACGAGGTAACACTACACAACAAACAGATGAGCTAAAAGAATACCAAGTGTGGTGAGGACAAAGCACTGGGAACTATCATATATCATAGTTCTCTTGTAGAAATGTGAAGTGATACCAATGTTTTAAATGTTATAAATACACATACCCTATGATCTGGCAGTTCCACTCCTACATATATACACATCAGAAATAAGTGCAGTGTTTATCAAGAGACATATGAAAGAATGTCCATAGCAGCATTATTCATATTGGATCCAATAGAATGGATAATTTGTACTGAGTTCATGCAATGGCATACTATACAGCAATGAAAACCAATTATAACTACATTTACAAATGTGATTTTAAGTAAAACATGTTGGGCCCAAAAGGATACCTAGCTGCATAATTCCATTTATGTAAAGTAACAAAAACAAACAAAAAATCAAACAACCCAAAAACCAAAACCTCAAACCAAGCAGAGCTAAACCATTATGTTCCCGATGTATTAATAGGTGGTAACATTATAAAGAAAAGCAAAAAAGTAATTCACATAAAGTAAAAATTGTAGTTAACTCTGGAGGTGGGAGAGAAGAAGGGTGATTGGGAAGGGCAGGATGGGAGTTTCTGGGGTTACTGAGACAATGTTTCATTCCTTGACCTGGATGGTAATTACATGGGTTTTGCTTTGTGATAAATGGGTTGCACACTTGCATTTTTTACCCTTTTCTACTGTGTGTTGGGTTTTGCAAGAAAGAAGATTTAAGAAAAGAATTACATGATGAAAAGACACAGTATACACAAATGAATATACAACGATAAAAATAAATATACAGAACTTTCTTTGAAGATTCCCAAAGAGATCCAGTCCATGAATTAAAAAGGAAAGAAAAAAAAGACACTAACAGTATTCCCTATAACAATGTAGTTAAAATTTTTTTTAATGTTTTTATAAGAATCCTGGAGTTTAAACCTACTACTGGCTGTAGAAGTAATGAAGGAGAATTAATACATACCTGGAGCCTGAACAAACTTGTTGGACTAATATACAGAAGGGTAAAATCTCCTATTTTTAACTCTAGACTACAGAGTGGAAGCCAAAAGGAATATACATTTTATATTCTTAAGTCATGGGTACACAAAACACATAGTTTGGTATGTTTTCATGACAGTTGGAGATGAAAACAATTTTAGTAAGTTTCAATTAGGATATATCATCACTTATGAAAATAGTGTCAAAAACATGCTTGAGCACATTTGGTGCATTTGTTACATTAGGCTATAATACTAGCAGCATCTGTTAGAATATTGTGAGATAATTTTTCACAATATAGTATTTTTCACATTAACCTACTGTCAGATAAGATGTGAACCTAATAGTTGCTTATACACAGAAGTCATACGGCCACTTTTGAGAAACACAGCGATGCCCAAAGAAAGCGATGGAAAGGCCTTTCTCAATCCTAAGGAAAACACTCCCCACTTCACTGCTGTGAAAATCGTTATCTTCAAGTCCAACCAAAAAGCAAGAGCATTAAGATCCTTGTTGATCACATTCTATTTTAGTAAGCCCTGCTGAAATATAGTGGTGTTTAAATAACACAAGAAACTGTTATCTAGAAGAGTTCATTATGAATTTATGCCCTAGAAAA
Source organism: Pongo pygmaeus (assembly GCF_028885625.2). Classification (NCBI taxonomy): domain Eukaryota; kingdom Metazoa; phylum Chordata; class Mammalia; order Primates; family Hominidae; genus Pongo; species Pongo pygmaeus. The sequence goes on from NC_072373.2 coordinate 39,284,455, forward strand.
AGTACTAATCTCATGTCCCTTCCACTAGCATTAGTGTAACTGCCCATTCAATGTTAGTAGAGTTGTGGCAGTCCAAGGAGATCACTCAGTACAAGAAAAGCAGTAAAGAATAGCTATGTAAACAGAATCACTGTAGTAAAGAAAAAAAAAAGGGGGGGGGCATTCGCCTATAATTTCAGCTACTTGGGAGGCTGACAGAAGAGAACCACTTGACCCCAGGAGTTCTAGAGCAGCCTGGGCAACATAGCGAGATCTGTCTCAAAAACAAACAACCTCAAATTAAATATCGATGCTGTCTGCCCAAATGGCATCTTTCCTCAGAGTACTCCTCAGGGCATGCTGCTCCATTCAGTGTATATTCAGGAATCTCCATCTACTCCCTCTGCAGATCTCATCATTAATTTATAACTGGGGCTTGCCTAGGTAGCAGTAGCTGCAGGTGATTAATGCAAAGTCAAACAAATTCCAATCATAACTAGGTCTACTTAAAGAAATAGTCCCACAGGCTCCCAAAAGTAAAACTTCTTTCCATCTTGCATAATATTTTACTTCTTTTTAATACTTCCCCTCCTTCCCCCTGAGTCTTCTGCCCTAGGGTAAAGGATTACAAGTAATTCTGTGAAAGTAAAGTATATGTAATTTTTACAGGAATGAATATACTCTATATGTTTACCATAACCAGAATTAGTGGATAAGGTAGCCATTACATTTCCTTAATGGAGTGAATAGGTTAAAATCAGGTGGAAGCTTGTAAATACATAGAGAAAAAACAATATGATTAAAAATACAATATAATTCCTATTAAGTAAACATACTGGGCTTTTTATTAATATTAAATTACTTCCAGCTTACTTGTAACTACTTACGCTCAATATTTCTTAAGGTGAAATCACTGAACTGTACAATGATAATTACTATAATTGAATTATCTATTGAATAGTGTCTGTGCAACTTAATTCTCACTGTGTCTGGAAGACAGCATTCAGTTTTTAATTTTATTTATATGTGAAATGCTTCCATTATACTTTTCTGAAAATGGGGCGATCACAGAGGGTGCTGAAGTTAAAACAAGGGAAGTCACCTGCTGCAAAGTTAGAGCTGCCACTAATGATAAGCTTCATCTCTAGCAGCAAGGCTCCCTCCTCAGGGCCCTTTCCTAGCCCCAGGGAACTAGGTAAGGAGGAGATCACCAGAGGCAATTTCAGGAGAGAGGAAGAAAGAGCATAATTGCTCCAAATCCCACCTCCTTTCCATCCTCCACACTGTAAGTCCAGCGTAAAGGAGAGCCAGGCTGGGTTTTAGTAGGGTTTGTAAAAACACCAAGTGTATCAAAAGGACAGCCTACTGGAGTGAGCAGTGGCTTTGTACAGTTTGTACACAGGCAGCTTCAGGCACTCATTGATCCAGGCCTCAACCCATGTCACTAGGAACCAGTTCTCCTTTATCAATTTCTCAGGTTTGTTTCCCAAATTTGGCTTCATTCTCTGGCAGACTTTTCCCTCCTAGTTGCCAGCAGCTCTGAGTGTCATGGGAAAGAGGAAGACAGCATCCTACTTGCTCAAACCCAAATCCTGGAACTTGCTACTTAGAGCCCATGAGATTTAATTCTAGGGCTTCGCAATAAAGTTCGCTTCAGCAGAATACAGGGGCAGGTTAGTCTCCCAACCAAAATCTGGGTACTGTGTACATAAGAAAGATATGAATGCTAGGCAGAAAAAACAGACGTCAACTACAGAGCCCATTCAACTGAGATATCTGTCCCTGCTTTTCCCCCTTGGTCTTCAGTGAGCACTGTTATCCACATTACTGGGGAGCAGGTGATGTTGTTGCTGTTGCTCCAATTGTAAGTACCCTCCACAGGCTCTTGCTGTGCAGTTATTAGCCTTGCAGGAGCCAAGGAAGATGAAAAGATGGTTCGATGAAACGGAATCATGATGTCACCACACTCATGGAGCACAGCTCCGACATTCAGGTTAGGAAAGGAAGAGCTACAATAAAAGCAGAAAATGATCACTTTTTCTTTCATAAGCCCTACATATTAACACTAAAAATTAACATATCTAAGATTTAAGATAGAAGAAAAATGAATCATAGTACAGTCACATAAATAACCATAATAACAAAATATTTTATCAGCGTTTGACCACAGCATCATGTGGAAATGGTCATAAAAATCCCTGCTATGATCCGCCGTGTGCAGTGGCTCATGCCTGTAATCCCAGCACTTTGGGAAGCCGAGGCAGGCAGATCACTTGAGGCCACAAGATGGAGACCAGCCTGGCCAACATGGTGAAACACTGTCTCTACTAAAAATACAAAAATTAGCCAGGTGTGGTGGCAGGCGCCTGTAATCCCAGCTACTCGGGAGGCTGAGGCATGAAAATTGCTTGAACCTGCGAGGTGGAGGTTGCAGTGAGCCGACATCATGCCATTGTACTCCAGCCTGGGTGACAGAGCGAGACTCCATCTCAAAAAAAAAAAAAAAAAAAAATTCCTGCTATAATCAAAATTTATGTATATGTATTATATATACAGACGCACTTTTTTGCTGTATTCAATATGAACATATTTAATTAGCATTTCTGCCTATATGCTTATAAGTGAGATTGGTTTATAAAGTTTATAAGTTTCTTTTCTCATGGTCTCCTGAAATAATACCTATCTGAAGAATATATATGTATAAATATAGGCATATGTGTATATTTTTTGCTGAATTATTTTAAAATGCTTAATTTAGGGTTTCTGCATATATGTTTATAAATGAGATTGGTTTATAATTTTCTCATGTTATTCTTGTCTAGTTGGTGTCAAAATTATATAAGCCTCGAAAGAGAAGTTAGGTACCTTTCCTTTTCATTCTCTGAAATAGCTTATGTAACATAGAAGTTATTTGTTCACTGAAGTTGGGTAAAACTTGCTTCTGAAAGTCGACCATCTTTTTTTCCTCTTTCTTTCTTTTAAGGGGACTCTGGCTACTGGCTGAATTTCTTTAATGATAATCACTCTTTTCATGTTTTCTACTACTCTTAAATCACTTTTTAGACATTTGTATGTTTCAAGAAAATTGTACCTTTTGTTTTCAAATTTATTTTCCTAGAGTCATTCTCTTGCAATTTTGAGACCTCCACTGAATTGGTGGTTATATCCCTTTTTTTTTTTTTTTTTGAGACGGAGTTTCGCTCTGTCACCCGGGCTGGAGTGCAGTGGCGCGATCTCGGCTCACTGCAAGCTCCGCCTCCCAGGTTCATGCCATTCTCCTGCTTCAGCCTCCTGAGTAGCTGGGACTACAGGCGCCCGCCGCCACGCCCGGCTAATTTTTTTGTATTTTTAGTAGAGACGGGGTTTCACCGTGTTACAGGATGGTCTTGATCTCCTGACCTCGTGATCCGCCCGCCTCGGCCTCCCAAAGTGCTGGGAGCTTAAGGTGTGAGCCACCGTGCCTGGCCTAGATATTTCCTTATAATACTGATAGGGGCTGAAATCCACAAATTTAGGTATTTTCATTTGTGTTTGTGCCTAAATATTTCCAATTTTAATTATGCTTTATTCTCTGACACTGAGTTGACTTAGGAAGTTTTTTTTTGTTTGTGCGAGTATTGAAAATTATAGATTTTGGTGGGTTGGAGTGAGAGGGCTGCCTCTTTTACTTTACCTCCTACTACTTTACTCCTCAATCATGGAGTTCTAGCTAAATACACTTCCTTGCTACTCCTTGAACACAATACACGCACTCTGGGCTCAGGATGGGCTGTTCCATCCGCTCGCGGTGTTCTTTCCTCAGATTTGTACATGGTTAACTCCCTCACCTGTTTCAAGTCTTTGCTCGTATGTCACATTCCCAATGAGCCTTATACCTTGACCCTTATTTAATATTACACCTCCTTTCTCACTAGCACTCTTAATTCTGCTCACCCTGTTTTTCCCTCCACCCCACAGTACTTATCTCTTTCTCACATACCCTATACTTATTGTATGTATTATGTTTATCTCTCTCTTCTTTACCTAGAATTAAGTTTCATGCAAGCCAAAATTTGTATCTGTTTTTCATTAATGTATACTGAATACCTAGAACAACGTCTAGCATGTAGTATATTACACTACTGCACTGCCTTCTGGCCTTTGTTGTAGCTGTTGAGAAGTCTGCTGTTGGTCAAATTGTTGTTCCCTTATATCTTCTCTGGTTGCTTTTATCATTTTGTCTGGTATTTTATCCTTTCACCGTAATTTTTATGGGTGTGGACTCAGTTTTAATAATCCTGTATAAAACTTCTAATTTCTCAATCTGATGATCTATGTATTTTAAATATTATCTTTTGTTTTCTCTAGTCTCACATTCTGGAGTCCTTATTAGAAAATATGCTTAACATTCTTATTCCACTCTCCAAAACTTTTTCATATTTTTCATTGACTATTTTTAACGACTTTTTCATTCTAGAAGTTCAATATGGCCCTTATTTAAATCAACCTCTTTTCCCACATTGTCTTATTCTTTTTTTTTGTAGTTTCTATTACTTCTTTTATTTCTTTATTCCATTAAAGCATATTTATTTTATAATCTCTTTCACAGAGCCCTATTAGTTCTAGAGCTGCCAACACATCTTTCTCTTGCGTCTACTGTCATTCATGGTGGACCAATTCTTCCTGCTCATACTTTTTAAAATGTGAGTTCATCTTCAATGGAAATTATTTTTTTCTGTGGGAATTGTATGGCCTAAGTTTGGCTTCCTGAACAAAATAGGATTTCTTTTAACGAAAGAAGTAGTGGAGATGGTCTCGATCTCCTGAGACCATATATACTACATACATACATACATATAGTATGCATGTAGTATATATATGTATGTAGTATATATGACATACATATAGTATGTATGTAGTATACATATACTACATATGTATGTCATATATACACATATAGACCATATATACTACATATAGTATATATGTAGTATATACATACTTCCTTGATTTCTTACTAGTCTATCACATTTCTGAAAATTTCAAAAACCTTCTTTCTCTGAGATATCCGTGTCACTGCTCACACATATTGGGTTGCTAAATAGTAAAGACTCTGCATCCCAGAAATGCTCTCACATTTACACTTGGGGCAGAAAACCAACAGTATCCATTATACTCTAGTACCTAATACACTGTTTACATTTTGTTTAATAGTTTTTAGAAACACTCATATTCATCTTATAATCCTAATTCATTTTATTTGTGACCAGACTTCAGGCCAGTTGCAAAAAGTAATAAATAGACCATATACTGTTTTTTCTTTTTTTTTGAGACCGAGTCTCACTCTGTTGCCCAGGATGGAGTGCAGTGGCATGATCTCACTGCAACCTCTGCTTCCTGGGTTCAAGTGATTCTTGTGCCTCAGCCTCCCGAGTGGCTGGGACTACAGGCATGAGCCAACACGCCCGGTTAATTTTTGTATTTTTAGTAGAGATGGGGTTTCATCATGTTGGCCAGGCTGGTCTTGAACTCCTGACCTCAGGTGGCCTGCCCACCTCAGCCTCCCAAAGTGCTGGGATTACAGATGTGAGCCACCATGCTGGGCCATACTGTTTTTATCTTACTGAAGGAAACAGAATAGACTAGAAATAAAGTTGTTATTTAGAGACTCAGCAGTAGAAAAGTATATTCAATGTCTGTTCAGCACAAGCACTGTACTAGGGAATAGATGAACTGATTTCAAGGCAGACTATGATAAACTGCCTTTAGAGATTTTATGGGAGAAAATATGTGGATATGATTAACTCTGGTAACAGAAACAATATTCCGGAGATACCTGAAGTTGGTCCTAATAGTATTTCAGCAGGCATAGGGAAGGGCATTTCACACAAAGAAAGTATAAGCTAAGCCCCAAAAGTGGGTATCACGTTTGGTAAATGTAAACTGGTCTGGAGTGGCATGTGTATATGGGGTGGGGGTGGAAAATGTAGATGGAAAGGAAGATTGAAGCCAAATTTTACTCACCCAGCACTACATGAATATTTCTATTAGAGACTTTCTGTCCCGTAACTGTTGCTTTGTCTGTCTTTCCCACTAGACTGTGAGCCCCTTGAGGGCAGAACTTTTGTTTTCTTCATCTTTGTATGTCCTCAAATTAGTACAGTGCCTATCATTCAGCAGGCACTTAATAAATATTGCTGAATGAAAATAATGAATCATGAAAGACATGAAATGCGGTGGTAAGAAAAGTTGGACCTACTCTACAAGTAGTGGAAGCAAGAGAGGCATTTTGAACTGGTGAGTAACATGCTCAGATATACATCTTCAAAAAATAAGGCCAAATATGCTGCATGACTGAGTGCTTGAGCAGGGATCACAACTTACTTAGCTGTGCTAGTGATAGATAAGTCTTTACTTGAGATAATACTTGCTTTGTGAACATTTTATATCCCGAGCAAAAAATTGCAATTTTTTACCCTGTAGCAAAACATAGACTTAAAAATATGTTTTATTATAATCAATCTTAGTGATCTAGACACGTTACAGTTGTAGTAATCATGTAAGATTTTTCTAACCTACAGAGCTTTAGCGCATACTAAGAACTATACATTGCGCTTCAAAATTAATGTAGCTGACTTCTTTGATTTCTTACTAGTCTATCACATTTCTGAAAATTTCAAAAAGCTTCTTTCTCTGAGATATCTGAGTCACTGCTGACACATATTGGGTTGCTAAATAGTAAAGACTCTGTATACCAGAAACGCTCTCACATTTACACCTGGGGGAAGTGTGAGCTTTTTAAATTGGTCACTCAGCATATAGAGTGTTAGAATCAGTTATTCCTACGCAAGTTGATATATCCAATTATGTTATATGTTCCCTTTAATGAATTTGTTTTAAATGAGATGATTTGAATCTGTTTTTAATATAAATATGTTTTTATTATTGGAAAACTAAATGGAAATAAATTAAATTATTAATATAACAGCCCCAAATGATTTCTAAGTGTCTTCCATGTTTTGGATTATAATTATCCATAGACTATTGGTTTTCCAACAGTGGTTAGTGAAATCTATTGAATTTCATTTTAAAAATACAATTTTAACTATTTAAAAATTAACATAAAAACAATACAAGTACATAAATGAGTAATATAATAGAGGCAATATAGTGTACTCGTAAGGAAAGGAAACTTTGCAGTCAGATTTACGGGGGTCTGTTACAGGACCGTGACTTTAGTAAGGTATTTAGCATCTCCATACTTCAGATATCTAAAAAAGGTGAAATAACTATGTCTACTTCCTTGATAGTTATACCACTTGTTAACATATTAGGGAACACATTGTATTGCAAATAAATTTAATGTATTATTATTTGTGTCTTGGACTAAAGATTTACCTGTCATTTCTGTTTAATTGAGAATATTTGAAGTTTAAAGAGCAAGCTGTCAAAGTTATCATTTGTAACTCCTTATCTATATGAATCAGAGTTTTCTCTAAAATGTATAATTAAAACAAAAGAAATACGTTGCACTGGATTTCAGAGCTGCAGCAAGATGAAAACGTATTAGCAGCAATTGCATAACTGTAGGTGCCTGTGCTTTGGAGTAAGACAGTTGAGTTTATGAATAAGCTCTAACTTTTTGCCATCTGCGTGACCTTGGACATGTTTTAAAAGTTCCTTGAGACTCGATTTCCTCATCTATAAAAATAATATAGTAATAGTACCCTCTAGAAAGTTTTATTCTCAATTTTTTGTTCATCAAAACAACCCTATCATTTTCAGTATTAATAGATGTTACAAGTAAATATTATAAAATAAGATTTGTTAGTAAAATATCACTTTTCTCCGCCTTACATATTTGAGTTATAAATAATATTTCATTTGAAATAAAGGGTCTGAATGCTTGAAAAGCTTGAAAAGCCATGAAGTACACTATCTTTATATCCTATTTCTGAATGGTCATTCAAATGACCACATTTTATACATTGTAAGATTGTGCTGCCCCCTGCCGACCCAGTTTCTCTAAAATATTTTGAGTCTTCACTTAAGTCAAAACTTACAGTACTACACTTAAGTAACTCTCTAGTAGGCTGGTGGACAGTAATAATATAGATAGTAAAATATTGAATGTAGCGCTAAATATATATGACATTTTTCAAGATATTAAAATATGAACAAACGATGGGAGCAAATGAATATAATATACTTCCAACTGTGTAATATTTAACAAATTTAGATATCCAATTCCAAGTAACTATTGTTAATTGCTATTGTTTACAGTGCTGCTGACACCTGGTGAAAAATCAGCAAAATATATACATTTCTGGCTAAGATGAAATATTCAGTAATTATTTCCCTGATTCTTTCACTGAATTAATAGCAACTTGATCTTTATTTCCCTACATTAGAATGGCATTTGTTTTTTGGCTAGCTGCAATGTTTTAAAATTACACTTTTAATGCATTACCTTTTCCAACTTCTGGGCATCTTCTCTTTTTTAATCTCACATGACCAACCAGATGTACAATGGTGATTTTTCCTCCGGATAGTATCTCAAAATAGGCTCTTCCTTACTACTAAAACCCCTCTAATAGAGTGTTATTACCTAATAATGCAAAAAATACTTGACAAATCAAAAGAGCTAGGAGAAGTTCTACCTGCTGCTAGCCTTAAGCCTTGGAGGTAATTGATCTACTGAAAGTCTCATTTTTCTCCATTATAAAACAGAGATTCATGTTCATGTCCTCTCAAGTGATAAGATTACGTGAGCTAACACATTAAGTGTTTTAAAAATAGATCCCTATATTTCTATAATGCAATTTCATCTTAGTTATCTTTTCTCCATTCTGATGCTTCTTGTACACTATTATCTGTGTAGTCTGCCGTGAATGCATACAGTGGGAAATGGGGGAGGAAGGGGTGCAGAGAGCAGGCACAGGAGAGGTCTCCTATGCTCAATCAGGTCATCCTCCATGTCAACTCAATCTATTACTTACTTTTAAATCTTTGAACTTTTGGCCTTGTATTTTTTTCTGGTAATGTTCTTAGTTTTCCTTAACTGAATGGCCATTTTGGATCAGCTCATCACACTACAGTTCACCAATCTCTATGCCAGCATATGGACATCAGACACTGGTAAACTAGACTTCCATACACCTGGCTTTGGTGGTGACACACCTCTACTCAAAAATCCTTACAGGCAGAATGGTGAAGTAAGGACCTCTGAAAGTCTGCTCCTCTATAAAAGCAACATGAACACTGGCAAACATTGTCAAAAAAAACTTTTTCAGAACTCTGAACTAACTAAAGGCCTGCAACACTCCAAGGAGTGTTTATTCAAGAAAAATGGCTGAATACTGTGAGAACTACCAAGGTTTGTGGCATTTTAAATATACCCTATTCTCATTACCCTCTCCCCAGTTCCCTGGTAGCGTTGAAAGCCAACACTTGCAACTGTGAAATCCAACAGCCTCATAGATGCTGGAGGGGGAAGAATGGGTTTGGAGTGCCCAGGAGCCCCATCTTCAGAGAAATGACATTACTTCACTTGTCTCACAGTTCTGTGAAAAGTTCCATTCTCAGGCTTTGTTTTAATTTTACTTGACTCAGATTGATAAGAACTATATCCTTAGAACATCTGTTGGAAACAATCAGTGGCAATTGTTTAACATTGCAGTCACCAAAGAAGCAGTACCAGCTCTGGCCAATGAAAAAATAAGAGCAAAATCTAGGGAATCAGATGTTAATAGGGATCTCTGAAAAGTTCTAACACATTTCTGGAAATCTAGCAGTCTATGCACATGTGCAAAGTTATGTGCATGCCCAGAAAAAACTTGAGAAGGTCCTAGTCTCTTACCTCTAGCTGATCTTGCTGCTCTGTGCATGCAGAAAGTGAAAGTTAAGGCACAGTTGTAAACTGACTCTTGGAGCATTGAAGTCATGGCTCAATATACACAGAACCCCTCAGCAAAGACTTAATGAAATCTCTGTCCAGTTGCTAGCTGAGCTGACCACTAATGTTAACTAAGATGCACATGACAATAATATAGACTTTAAAAATCCAAGAAAGTCATCAAAGAGGAATGACAACAACAAACAGCAACAATAAACTATGGGGGCGACTAGTCTAGGAGAATGTCTTTGTCAAGGCATTCAGATTGAAGTGAAGAATTAGAACTACCTCTATTCACAGATGACATGATCTCCTATGCAGTAAATCCTAAAATACACATGAAGAAAATAACTACTAGAACTAATGAATATGCTCAGCAAAGCTTCAGGATTTGTGATCAATATATGAAAATCAATTTTATCTCTTTATACTAGCAATGAACAATTAGAAAACAAAACTAAGAAAACAATTCCATTCACAATAGCCTCAACATGAATAGAATACTTAGGAATGTATTTAACAAAACTGTAAAACTTGTATTACACTGCAAGTTACAAGACATTTTTGAAAGAAATCAAAGAAGTCCTAAATAAATGAAAAGACATCTCATGCTAATGGATTGGAAGACTTAAATTGTTAAGACGGTAATGTAGCCCAAAGTACGGATCAAACAGATTCGATGTGATCCCTATCAAAATTGCAATGGCCTTCTTTTTTTTCTTTTTTTGCAGAACCAAAGAAGTCAGTCCTAAAATTTACGTGTCCTAAAATTCATATGTAAGTACAAGGGACCCAGAATAGCCAAGACAATCTTGAAACACAATAACAAGGTTGGAGGACTCACATTTCCCAATTTTAAAACTTACTATAAAGCTTCAATAATCAAGACAGTGTGGTACTGGCAGAAGGATAGACAAATAGATTAAGGAACTATAATTGACAGTTCAGAAATAAAAACTTACATTTATGGGCAATTCATTTTCAACAAGGGTGCCAACACAAACAAATGAAAAAAGGATTTTTTTCCAACAAACTGTGTTGGGACAACTGGATATCCACATGTAAAAGAATTAATTTGGACCTCTCCCTCACACTGTATAAAAAAATCAACTCAAATGGATCATAGTCCTAAATTTAGGACCTAAAACCATAAAACTACTAGAAGAAAACATAGTAGTAAATCTTTATCTTATATTAGGCAATGGTTTAATAGATAAGACACTAACAGCACAAGCAAAAAAAGGAAAAAATCAATAAACTGAATTTCTCAAAATTAAAAACTTTGTGCTTCATAGAACACCATCAAGTAAAAAGAAAAGCAGAATGGGAGGAAATATTATCAAATCACTTATCTTATAAGGGACTGACTTCCTGAATATGTAAAGAACTTTTACAGCTCAAAAATAAAGAGACAAATAAGCCAACTTAAAAAATAGGCAAAGGATTTTAATAGAAATTTATCCAAAGAAGATACACGAATGGTCAATAAGCACATGAAAAGATGCTCAACATCATTAGTCATTAGGGAAATACAAATCAAAACCATAATAAGATACCACTTTATACCCAGTAGGATAGCTTACATAAAAAGACAGATAATAACAAGTGTTGAAGAGAATGTGGAGAAACTGAAACTCTCATACACTGCTGGTGGGACAGTAAAATGGTGCACCTACTTTGGAAAACTGTTTGGCAGCTCCCAGAAATGTTAAGAATAAATACAGCTCTAGAACTGGACATATACTCAAGAGAAATGAAACTATAAGTCTACACAACAACTTGTACACAAATGTTCATAGCAGCATTATTCATAAAAGCCAAAAATGGAAACAACCCAAATGTCAATGAATGAAAAGACGAACAAAATGCGGTATATCCATACAAAGAATATTATTAAGTCCCCAAAAAACAACGAAGTATGGATACGTGATAAAACATGAATGAGCCTTGAAAACATCATGCTAAGTAAAAGTCATCAAACACAAAAGGCCACATATTGTATGATTTGATTCATATAAAATGTGCAGAAGAGGCAAAACCATAGAGACAAAAAATAGGTTAGTGGTTGCCAGGAGGTGTAATTGCTAATGGCTACAGAGTTTTGGTGGGGTGGATAATAAAAATATTGTGAAATTAAATCATGGTGATGGCTGCACAACTATGTGAATATTCTAAAAATCATGACTTTTACACCATAAAAGGGTGAATTTTATGATCTGTGAATCATGTCTCAATAGTTATGAAAAATTACTTACAGGATCCCTATTTCAGAATAATATAATCTTAGAATCTCAAAGATAATTTAATCTAGTGGTTTTCAAAAAGTTGTAGTAAAAGTACCCTTTTGGCTGGGCGTGGTGGCTCACACCTGTAATCCTAGTAGGAGCTGGAGACCAGCCTGGGCAACATGGCAAAACCCCATCTCCACTAAAAATCCAAAAAAAAAAGAAAAGAAAAAAGAAAATTAGCCAGGCGTGGTGGTACACGAATGTAGTCCCAGTTACTTGGGAGGCTGAGGCATGAGAATTGCTTGAACCTGGGAGGTGGAGGCTACAGTGAGCTGAGATTACACCACTGCACTCCAACCTAGGTGACAGAGCAAGACTCTGTCTCAAAAAAAAAAAAAAAGTACTCTTTAAAAAAATAAAATCTTATTCTTATTCCACATTCAAATACATGAAACAGGTAAGTATAGCATTGTATTAGTATACATTTATTACTGAGCTCAAATTATAACAGGCTATTTTAATAAAAAATGAAATTTGATATTTAGGTTTGTTGGTAACAGTTTAGTCATATATTAACTTTGCATCCAGTGTTTGTGTTTTATTTTATGTATAATATCAATAAAGAGCTGATAAGCTGTGAATTACCTTGTCTTGCAATGTCAGAATATTAATTCATTGAACTGACCAAGAAAATTGAAAGATAAAGTTAGGGAATATTACAGAAACTTTTTAAGTTAAAGCATTACTATAATGATTGCTTATATTTTAAAGAAAATTACCCTGATTTTATGCAAATAATTAAAACTACCTGATTTTTTTAAATATAGAAAAAGCAGTGACTGTGATGCATGAATTTAGTATTAATATAATTTTTATGGCAGACATATATAGGACTAAATTAAACAATATATAGCAATTAAACAATATATCAACACCAAGCTATAATATTCCCAAGTCACAATTATAAGAATTTCAAATATATAGAGAGATATGGGAGAAGTGGCTTTATAAGTAAATCTATAGAAGACAAAAAAGTAGATAGTGAGTGATATGGTTTGGCTGTGTCCCCACCCAAATCTCATCTTGAACTGTAGCTCCCATAATCCCCACATGTCATGGGAGGGAACTGGTGCAAGGTAATTGAATCATGGGGGTGGGTTTTTCCTGTGCTGTTCTCTTGATAGTAGTCTCATGAGATCTGATGGTTTTATAAAGTGCAGTTCCCCTGCACAGGCTCTCTTGCCTGTCGCCATGTAAGATGTGACTTTGCTCCTCATTTGCCTCCACCATGATTGTGAGACTTCCCCAGTCATGTGGAACTATGAGTCCATTAAACCCTTTTTCTTTATAAATTACCTAGCCTCAGTATGTCTTTATTAGCAGTGTTGAGAATGGACTAATACAGTGAGTTAACATGTAAACGATTTCCAATAGATTAAAATTTAGTACACAGCATGTGTTTATGTTGATTTTTTTTTATTTACCATTTTAAACTATAATTAAAAAAAGAGGCTGGGTGCAGTCGTTCACACCTGTAATCCCAGCACTTTGTGAGGCTGAGGTGGGCAGATCACAAAGTCACGAGTTTGAGACCAGCTTGACCAACATGGTGAAACCCCGTCTCTACTAAAAATACAAAAATTAGCTGGGCGTGGTGGCATATGCCTGTAATTCCATCTACTCAGGAAGCTGAGGCAGGAGAATCACTTGAACCCAGGAGGCGGAGGTTGCAGTGAGGTGAGATTGCGCCACCGCACTCCAGCCTGGGCAACAAGAGCAAAATTCCATTTCAAAAAAAAAAAAAAAAAAAAAAAAGAAATTTGAAGCAAACATTTCCAGAATCCCAGAGCATTTCTGGAGAACATGGTTCAAAACTACCTACTCTACCTAACATATTTACCTTAGAAATGAAAAAAAAATAAGGCCTGGAGAGGTTAAATATCTTTCGGAAAGTTTTAACATATCTGGTTGTTTTGGAGAAAATGGACTAGGACTTAGGATTCTGGACTCTTAATTCGAATGGTCTTTTTACTAAGAAGTCTAAATCCCTTATTCTGTTTTTGAGGATCTTTACAACCTGGCTTCATCCTCATATTCACTTCATTATTTTTCCCTCTATAATTCACAAGAGTAGTGAGTTCCCCACATTTCTACCAAGGAAGAGTGCCAGTGGGATGGTGATGATTTTTGGTGGGGGTGTGGTAACTGCCCATCAAGAATGTGAGCATAGGAGGCGAAGGAGGCTGTGTCCTACGAGTTTACCTTTCAAATCTGGGGCCCACACCTGCCTCCTCTTCAGAGTTCCCGTTATTGTTTGGGCCTTCAGAGGGGATTGATACAAATTACAAAATTGGGTAAGTCCCTTCAAATCTGCCCAAACACTGACAGAAATTCATTTGTATAAAATTTTCAAGCATATGTTACCAGGATCCATGAGGCACTCCTGCAGATTGTGGTTCAGTCTGAAGCTCCTGCCATCTGACTGTACCATCTTCTCCCTCTCAGCAATGTTTCAACTGCTAATCATCTAGTGAGGCCTGCTCCTTTAGTGAAGATTTCCACCTGGCTCACAGATTCCCCTGCACCCTAATGTCTCTCTGACTTAATGTGACTTAAGGTGAATTAAATTTCCACATGAATGATCCTTCTAACAGTCTGCACACGAAGTTATTTGATTTTCTCATCTCTAATGACTTCTCCCTCCCAGTCTCACTATTATTTCTTGGACCTCAGCATCACCAGAGGCTATGGTGAGGTCTTTGCCAAAATTACTAAGTAAAACAGGTGCTAACTACACCTCTTTTTTCTAACATAATTTGCTCACTCAAGTGCTGTCATAACGCCATGCTTTGACTGGACCTTCAGTCCTTGACACTATACTTCTTGTTAATCAGCCCCTTCTTGTCCTTACTTCTTCCTCCATCAAGCTGGCATTCCAAGCTGCCAAAACGCTAACCTTGGAAGAACCAATTAACTCCTTGATTGTACTAGGAAAAGCATCACACAATGGGATGAATTGGAACTTTGGCCATCATCTGGCTATACTTACAATCTAGTTATACTTCTCGGGTAAATTTATTTTTCCATTTCCCCAATTATTATAAATCTTCCATTTTCTAAAATCAGCTGACCCAGTTCCATTCTCCTAAAATCACTGACCCCGTTCCCTTTCTCCTTACTCATTCCTGCCTCCTGCTTCTCTCTCTCTCACACACACACACACACGCATACACACACACCTCTCAATATGTGGAAACTTCCTCAACTTCCTGTGAAAATATCTACAAACTTTCTGACATCTGGATTCTCTTCTTCTTTCTTACCACTGTAAGAGGAGGCATCCCTTGTATTTCAGACCAATTTCTCCACCTGCTGTCTGGATCCTATTTTCTACAGCCTTCTTGTCTCACATCCTCAATATCAGGCTTCAGTGAATTTGTCTCAGCCATATGTAAATATGCTTAAGTCTCACTCATAGTTTAAAAGTTAATTTTGAATCCCAAACTACCTATGACCAAGGAAAGAAGTGGTGGAAGGAATCAAGCAGAACAATCTCCAGAACTCACACAGGCCTGAGAATAATTCACATTCTGAACAAAGTGTAGAAAACATAATATATGGGGCACTGAGTTGAGTACTTAGAAGGAAATTGCCTGAGTAATGGGGTCAAATTAGCCCTAGAATAAATAATGTCTAGTTTTCTATAGCAAAACTTAAAAGCAAGCCTCAAAGGGATCAAAATGTTTTCAAGTTGCCTGATTGCATCCAAGAACAAAGCTCAAAAGTATGAGAAAACAAAATAATTTAGCACCCAACAATGTAAAATCCACAATATCCGGGATCCATTAAAAATTATCAAGCATGCAAAGAAGAAGGAAAATAAAACCCATATTAAGGAAAAAAAGTCAATCGATAAAAACTGATCCAGAAACAAAACAGATGATAGAATTTGTAGACATGGACCTTAAAACAGCTATTATAAATATGTCCTGTGGTTCAAGACAATAGAAGAAAACATGGGCTTGTTAAGAGAGACACAGACTATATAAAATAGACCCAAATTTAACTTATAGAGACTCAAAAATATATCTGAGATGAGAAATACACTGGACTGGATTACCAACATAGACACTGCACAGGACAAGATCAATGAAACCAAAGACATAGCAATAGAAGATCTAAAATCAAACCACAGAGGGAAAAAAAGACAGGGAAGCCAGGTGCGGTGGCTCATGCTTGTAATCCCAGCATTTTGGGAGGGTGAGACCAGTGGATCACTTGAGGCCAGGAGTTTGAGACTAACCTGGCCAACATGGCAAAACCCTGTCTCTATTAAAAATACAAAAAATTAGCCAAGTGTGGTGGTGCATGCCTGTAATCCTAGGTACTCAGGAGGCTGAGGTAGAAGAATCACTTGAACCCGGGAGGTGGAGGTTGCAGTAAGCTGAGATTGTGCCACTGTACTCCAGCCTGGGTGACAGAGTGAGACTCTGTTTCCGGAAAAAAAAAAAAAAAAAAAAAGACAGGGAAAAAAATTAAGAACACAGCATCAGTGAGTTTTGGGTCAACTTCAAAGGGTCTCATATATATGTATCAGTTTCAGAAAGGGGTTATGTGGCCAGAATTAATATTTGAAGAAGTACTGGCAAAAGGTTCCCTTTAATTAAAACTACAAATCCAAACCTCTGAGAAACTCAATGAACCCAGATCGACAAGATGAGATATGTATGATGAGGTTATGGCTCCTAGCTTTAGCAACAATTTTACAGTTGTACTGTAAAATGATTTAGGAAATGGAGGAGGAAAAGCATGTTTAGGGGTAGGGGCAGAAAGGAGTTCAATATTGTATATGGTGACTTTAAGGACTAAAAGTATGAAGATTTAAAGGTACACTGTATGTGAAAACACTCTGTAAACAGTTGAAGTGTTTTACAAATGATTTAAGTGTGTGTTCAACTAAGGCAAGAAACTCAGGGCTCTATTTCATTAATACTAATGATGATGCTAAGCTTAAAACTGTAAAACTTAGATACAGATGTTCAAATAAATAAGAGTAATACATAGTTAAAAGCAAGATAATCAAAACAGGGTGTGGTGGCTCACACCTGTAATCCCAGCACTTTGGGAGGCTGAAGCTGGTGGATCGCTTGAGCCCAGGAGCTCAAGACGAGCCCTGGCAACATAGTGAGACTCCTGTCTCTACAAAAAAAAAAATTAAAAATTAGCTGGGTGTGGTGGCATGCACCTGTGGTCTCAGCTACTCAGGAGGCTGAGGTGGGAGGATCGCTTGAGCCTGGGAGGTTGAGGCTGCAGTGAGCCACGACTGCACCACTGCCCTCCAGCCTGGGTGACAGAGCAAGACCTTGTCTCCAGCCTGGGTGACAGAACGAGACTCCATCTCAAAAACATCAACAACAACAACAAAACCTAACCAATCAAATTGTAACTATGTGCCAACCTTATATGAATAATGTTGTAATCCTGCCAAAAGCTCCTCTGTCTCTGCCTATACAAATGAAACTTTAACTTCCCTACTTTGGAATGCCAACTCCATTCCTATGGAGTTGGTGTTTCTGAGTGGTCCATCCTCACACTTTACACTTGAATAAGCTCTCCAAAAAAAAAAAAAAAAAAGAGTAAATAAGATAATCAGACATGAATAAGATACCTTTGGGCTAGGTTCTCAAAAATAAACAACCAGACAGTTGCTAAGAAAAAGTCAAAATTAGCACTCAGCTCTAGGATTCTTACAAATTTTTATTTGCCTCCACCTTGCACAAGAAGCAAAAGGAATACTTCAGAAAATACAGAGGTTTTGATCTTTCTGTCAGTTCACTTGGGAATGGATAAGTGAACATATTAATAAATATGGAAGGCAAGAGAAAATACTAATACACTGGACACCACTATCAGATTCACCATTATTGACACCACTATTGGCTAACTCCAGCTACTCAATCAGATTTAAGCATTTACCGGTGTACTCTGCTATGAAATGAAATAAACCTACCTGCTATACAATATCTATTAACTCATTTCTTATTATACTTTCAGTAAATATGAAGAGCAGGATATGAATCTGAGGACTTCTCCAGTGAAAATAGCTGCTGGTATAAATTTGAGGTTGTCACAAAAGCTGCACCTATTATATTATAGGAATAATAAGTGTTGAAGAACCTATATCCCAGTGGAATACAGGAAAAGTCACTGCCTCCCAAACTGAGTCTGATTCTCCAGAGAACCTGACCTGAGGGCAACTGCTAAGATGTTTCGCTAGAAATATATGTGCACTTTCAGAAAGTTCTCCTCCTAGAAAGGGGTATAACTGCAACATTAGGACTCTAACATATGAGCATGTCTATTAATTAAAAGAAGGTACCACCTTTTGAAGTTAGTTATCCTCCATCTGGCTTATAGAAAGGTCCTCTGACCATTGTGGGAAAATAAAAAGATCAGAGTAAGATATAATAAATTCAGAGAATGGTGTACAGACTTACAAAAGCTCCTAGCCAGTCAAAGTGTGGGAATGAAGTCAGGTTTTACAGGGCTTTAGAAAGAAAATCTCAGAAACAAGTAAGAGGTATAGTTAGATCTGTAACAGTGGGGAAGATTCACAATGGTCGGACTTAAGGCAGCTACACTAGAATCCAGAAGAGAGGCTAGGGACTTGTCAGTACCATGGATAGTTCCACCACTCAGTTTCTGTCTTTAATCTCAGAAGGCCAAAAATTATATCTAGTTGCAATACTCTGAAGATTACACTTGGTGGCCATTTCATAGTCATCTGGAAAAGGGAAATATCTGAATTATCTGAGACACAAAGTATGGCCACATCTGTGTAAATGGTCAATATAAGTTAGTGGCTATCACACACACACACACACACACACACACACACACACAATATATATATAAAATCATCATCATCTTAGACTTTATAGAGGGACTGTATAGAGGGGTCATTAACCTACAGAACCAATTAAGGGTGATGAAATAATCTGTACAATAAACCCCTATGACACAAGTTTACCTGTATAACAAACCTGTACATGTACCCCTGAGCTTAAAAGAAAAGTTAAAAAAAATCAATTATGTCCAAGCAGGGTGAGGAGGGTGTCCTCACAGAGGAGTGGCACACCAGCAGGGTGAAGAGGATGTCCATGCCAGGGTGGGAAGAAAGATATGAAGAGGTGGACTTGGCATGGGGAGAGAGCCCAGATGGGCAGCCTGGTGGTGGCCATCAGATCCTTAGCAGAATAAGGAGAACACTTCCACAGAGGGATGGCCTTGCCTGGGGTGTAGAGCCTTGGTGGGGTAAAGAAGACATTTCATTGAGGGCAACACGTAGTAACACAGAATGGGCTGCCAGAACCTTTTGCAGGGTGAGAAGGGCACCCATTCAGAGGAGTGGGCCAGTTCAGGTATCAGGTTCCAAGTAGGGTAAGGACAGTGCTTCCATAGAAGAGTGGTCTAGTGTGGGATGTCAGAGCCCAAGGCTGGTGTCCTGCATCAGGGCCAGCCTGGTATGAGGCTTCAAAACCTTTGCAGGGTGAGGAGAGCCTTTACTTGCTGTCAGAGGCCAAATACAATGAGGACTTCATGCAGGAGGAGAAAATAAACACAGGGAGTTAGAACCTGAGTTTGGGAATGAGTATGTTTATATGGAAGAAGGGATGGCTGCAACAGAACACTGGCTACATTCAAAGAGATTGATCAAATGAGTTAATCCATTAAGGATAACAGAAGCCATGCTTTTCACTATGGAAAAAGGTAGCTACACATATAAAAGGGGAGAAAATTAGTATGAATCCTGTGGTGCTGAACTAAAATTGGTAGTCTCAATGTGAATGCATGGCTTTCAATATATAGGTATAGAAATAAATATAAATGTAAATATGTATATGTACATATACATATATATAAATAATGATGAAAAATAGAAGGATAATTTTCCGTAAGTCTTGCCTCTATGAAAAAGTGGCATAAGCCATGAAAGATATTTAGTATAGTATATACCATTCTACCGTGCAATTAACACTTTAACAATTTACATTTTCTTTCATATTTTATAACAAGTTCTACATACATTAATAAGACTATTCATATAAAGAGAGAAAATTTTTTAAAATTACTCATGCAAGACGTTCAGAGGGACAAAATGGATTATGAAAACAACTGTTAATTCCAACTAAAAGGAAATCAAATTAAACTATCCTTACGAAAGAAGTGGCTAAAAAGGTGACAGTCACAGCAGTGACAGAGTAGAAACAATAGTGATGATGATAATATTAACACAACTATTATTTACTGACTGTTTACTAAGTCCCAGGAACTGTGCTAACCACTTCATATGAATTAAAATCTTAAACACATTCTCACTAAGGAATTAGGACAATGATGATTTCAGTTTAAATTTATGAATACCGTGAGTTTCAAATTTCCCTTCTTAAACATTAAAGTAGTAATAACAATTCTCTTATGCCACAAAACAGACTGTTTGAAGATTAGTTCTGATTCAAATTTCAAATGTTATGAATAAGTTACTGACAAATATAATGGCAAAATATGATTTATATGTTCATTAAAATAGGAATATAGAAGGATATTTCTGAGACCAACTTCATCGTGAATTCTCTAGCTACCTGAGTTATTACATATGATGTTATTACTGTTGTTTTTGTATATATCCTCATAGAGTATTAAAAGCATTTCCCAGGAAATGGAGTTAATAGCTATAGAAATAGCAATGGTTTTTATTTCACTTTATCACAATGTGTTATTTTGGAACAAATCTTTTAATGTCATTTTCATTCCTTCTGTCATTTTACACTGTGAAGTTCAGGACAGTCCAGGTGGGACTATACACCGTAAGAATGGCCTTGTGGATAATTAATGGGCCACTTGGCATATTTTTCCAAATCAGTATTCCTAAATGACCAATGAAGCCCAGGAAATGATGAATTTGTCAGTTTCTTAAAAATTTAGTTCTAATATCTTCAGTGCCACAATAAACTTTGTTTAAATAAACTGAATCCAAAGAAAAATGTAATCTATAATATTCTAGGTTACATACAATGAACACTGGAAAAAAACCATTTTTTTCTCATGGTCATAATGACTTTAATCCATCTTAAAATGTTTTTTGTTTTTTTCTGCTCTCAAAATATACTAAGCTTCTAACGAATCAAGGAGATAAATAATTTTAATATTTTACAGTATATATGAAATGTAAAATTCTGAAAGAAGCCAAAGGCAATGAAATGGTTAACATTTAATAGTGTGCATAAGTACTTCTTTCCATTCGTTTAGCTGGTTGCAGTTTGAGCAGTTTTGGAAAAAAACAGTTTTATAATAGTTTTCTGAATGATATGGTTTGTTTCATGTTAAGTCTATGGTCAGACCCGACAGATATTTCAGAACTCAACAGTTACTCATTGCAGTCCTGAGGCTATCCAGAAAATGACAGTGAAGAAGAAGATATGAAAGTAAGATAGATTCTATGGGGCAATGACAATTGATGCAGTTTTGGTATTAGAGGCTCTTGTAGAGCTTTTACAAGATACAGATACTCAGACCCCACAAATCAACAGGTCTAAGTGGCAGCCTGAGCATCTTTACTTTCAAGACTCTCCAACTCATTCTAGTGTAATTAACATTGAGAATCACCGTTTTCAGGGCTTATTTAGCTCATAGCCAATTAAGCGTATTAGAAAGACACTGACTGTGTGAAATAGACCTCAAGTTTCCCAAAGGCAATGTGCAGAAAATTCTGCCTAATTCTGATGTAGCATCAAACTGATTAAAATAGGATTTCATGTATATTAAGTCCAATCACTAAAGGTTTAGTGAACATTATTATCAAGAAAGTTTAAATAAATATTATATTAGATATTAGCTGGTTATCTCCCTAGCATCCATTCATCACTTCCTTTTAGAGGTGGTACCATGAGCTTAACTCCTTTCTAACTTTCATCTAATGTGATTTGGAAGGTGACCGACCAACCAGCTCCAGGGCATAAGCTGATCAGTGCAGCCTATCCCTGTAGCCACTGTGATTGGTTCTGGAATGGGCACACAACTCAGCGAGACACAAGGAATTTCAAGAGGGCCATTATGTGAAACCTGATTATGCAGCTGATGCATGGAAGGCAGGGCCAGGGAAGAGAGTAGAAAGAGAAACCAGCACCTTGGTAATATTATATCAGTCATGCCTGTAGAAAGGCCTACTCTCTAGGTCTTTATTATTGCTTAAACCATTTTGAGTTGGTGTGCATTCACTTGAAACTGACAGAATCTTAACTGATGCAAATAATTATTCAGTGTAATCTCTGGCTCTTTATATGATTAAATGATGGTAGGGGATTTCTAAAAAGGAAACTTTTCTTAATATTTTTACTATAATTTCATTTGTACTTCTTTATAATTCTACTCCTGAAGCTATTTTTTTGGATACCTAAGGAACATACATTGCTAAATATTTGAAAAGGAAAACAAAGGCAGTAAAAGATGGAAAAATCTGATGAAACACAAAAAAACAGACCAAAATATGTCCTCAGAACTTATTCCAAAATATATACTTCAACTCACTCATATCCACAATGTTCTTCGGGAAAACAATTTATGTATCAGTGGTTCTGATATTTTAGCGTATGCTACTATCACTTGGGCAATTTGTTTAAAATAGATTCCTAGGCTGCTTTCCAGTGATTCTGATTTAGTGGATCTAGTGTTGTATCCCCGAAATAGACACTATTCGTATTCCATAAGATTCTGATGCAAATGATTGGCAGAGCTTACTCAGAAGTTCTGTAGGACATAAGAGGGTAGTAGATCTGTTTCAGAACAAACACTTCAGCTATTAATTTTGCATTTTAAATATTGATTTTTAAAGAGTGGCATTTCTAATGTAATATAAAAGTGAAAAATATTTTCCAAAGGTAAACAAGTCTAAGTTCTTATTAAAAGAAGATGAAAGGAAAAAGAAATATTGTATATGAGTTGTAAACTTTTGCTTGCATTTACAATATAAGATAGCTGTTCACTAGTGAAGAGCTAATCTACTTTTTTTTTTTTTTTTTTTGAGACAGGGTCTCGCTCTGTCACCCAGGCTAGAGTACAATGGTGTGACCATGGCTCACTGCAGCCTCAATCTCCCAGCCTCAAGCAATCCTCCCACCTCAGCCTCCCAAGTAGCTGGGACCACAGGCATGTGTCACCATGCCCAACTAATTTTTTAAAACATTTTTTGTAGAGACTGGGTCTCCCTGTGTTGTCCAGGTTGGTCTCGAACTTCTGACCTCAAGCGATCCTCCTGCCTCGGCCTTCCAAAGTGCTGGGATTACAGGAGTGAGCCACCATACCTGGCCTTAAAAATCTACCTTGAAAATAATTAATAGTCATAGATCTAATCCTATTTTATTTTGAGATGGATTTTCTCTTTTTGCCAAGGCTGGAGTGCAATGGCGCAATATTGGGCACAATCTGCAACCTCCGCCTCCCAGGTTCAACTAATTATCCTGCCTCAGCCTCCGGAGTAGCTGGGACTACAGGAGCCCGCCCCCATGCCCAGTAATTTTTGGTATTTTTAGTAGAGACGAGCTTTCACCATGTTGGCCAGGCTGGTCACGAACTACTGACCTCAGGTGATCCACCCACCTCGACCTCCCAAAGTGCTGGGATTACAGGAGTGAGCCACTGTGCCCTGTCCTGATCATCCAATTTTAAAAATAAGATATTATATACTTGGAAAGAGAGGAGAAACTTAAAGGAGAAATTATTCATTTTAGGTACATTCATCCAAAAAGATAGTTTTATATTAAAGCATAAATTTGAAGACTGCTACCAAAATTCCTGGTTGTAAGCCACAGTGAACACTGTTGCTTGCCTGCTCAACAGCCACTGCCAACCTCTTCATTTCTTGTTGGAAGGGCTCTCCTCCTACTTTGGAGACTAAAAATGCCAGCACTTGCATTTCTAGTCTTTCTGGCAGATGCCATGGGTATATGACCAAATCCTAGCCAATGGAATCTAAGAGGAAGTTTGCTGAGGGCATCTGCTGTAGCCATCGCCAACACAGCCATACTTATACTGTCACCTCTCCTGCCAAAGTCCTCAATAGAGGGTCTCCTTAGCAACTCCCTGAGAATCTCCACTTATAGATTGCTCAAGCCACTGCCCTGGGAGTGAGGGTGAGAATGGGAAATACGTCTACCTCATTATCCAATGAAAATAAAGTCTAAGTGGTACTTACGTTCTCCTAGAATCTTTAGTGCTTTTATAACACTCAGCTTTAGTTCAAACTTCTACATGCTGACTTGCAAATGAACTTTTAACTTAAAAATGAGTATGGGACCACAACACATTCATTAGGTAGGGACTACCTGTGAAAGCACATTTTACCATTTTTCCTATTTTAAATATCCAAGCCCCTGCCCACTCAACAGCCATAGAACCCCATCCACTAAGGAACATAACATTATCAAAAGCCTCTGCTTCTTTCTCTATATGTCACTCACACAATTTAGTAAACTGTTAAATTGATCAGAGCTATGAAATTTTAAGTGAGTTAACATATTTCATGATACATTCTAGGGTACAGAACCATAAAAGATTCAGAGGAAAATGGTGAGAAACATCCAAAACGACCAAAATTTAAAAAGAAATGGCAAGGATCCACAAAGAGAGAATTCAGCACTTTTTCATAAAATTATTTTGGTCATAATATATTTTCAGCAGCATACCAGTACCGATGATGAAAAGAGTACTTTTAGTTCTTATTTCTGGATCTACTTTACATTGTATTTTTGTCCTAAAAATCACAATCTTGACATTTTAGGGATTCTGAAAGATTTTCACATCTAATAAAAAACAAATTACATGGGAATAAAAACATGTTCATACTTTAAACTTGGTTCTATCAACAATCCCAGACAAATTTAACCCCCTTTCAGGTCAAATTTAGTGTTACAAAGATATAATGATAAAGTATAGAATAGCTAAAAGAACAGACTGTGGAGACAGATGAATTTAAATCCTCACTCTGCCTCTTCCTAAGCATGTGACTTTGGGCTATTCAGTTAACCTTTCTATGCATTTTTTTTTTTTGGCCATAAATTAAGGATAATAGTACCTATCTCAGGGGTAAACGTGTTAATATATATCATGCTTAAAATTGCACCCAGTACACGGAAGCACTGTTCAAGCTGAAGAAAGTTAAGTGGACGTTGCCTTTCTGTTTTTTTTTTTCTTGAGACGGAGTCTCACTCTGTCGCCAGGCTGGAGTGCAGTGGGGTGATCTCAGCTCGCAGTAGCCTCTGGACTCCTTGGTTCAAGCAATTCTCCTGCCTCAGGCTCCCGCATAGCTGGGATTACAGGCGCGCACCACCACACACAGAGAATTTTTTGTATTTTTAGTAGAGACGGGGTTTCACCATGTTGGCCAGGATGATCTCGATCTCCTGACCACCTGATCTGCCCTCCTCGGCCTCCCAAAGTGCTGGGATTACAGGCGTGAGCCACCGTGCCTGGCAGGACGTTGCCTTTCTTTACTTCTTTCCACTAATGTAATTATTCTTAGACATTATATGTTAAGAAACCATTTCAACTAGAATCAAACCCTGGTTATGACTGGCAGTGTTTTAGTATAGCATGGACTGCCTAGATATAATTTTAAAATCTGAAAACCTCTTATTCTATCATTAATACTAAACTTCTGTGAACTACATCAGTCAGGAATCAGTGAAGGAAACAGAAATCACTTTGGGTATTTTAAGAAAGAGATTTAATTCAGAAAATTAGGTGCTTACAAAATTGTTAGAAGAGCTGGAGTAGCAAGGTTTAGGCTAGTTCTGCAGAAATGACTCCTAGAATACTGAAAAGCTGATCCCCCAAAGGAGCTACTAAGTAGTGGGAAGGCAGGAAGACATGATTTAAAAAACATACTATCTTAGTTTGATCAAGAGATCAGAAAGTCTTCATGGCCATTGCAATTACCTCTTAGTGTACATGAAGCTGTAAACTAGCTACTATACACCACAGAATACCATGAAGCCCTAAAAAAGAATGAAATCATATCCTTTGCAGCAACACCAATGCAGCTGGAGGCCATTACCCTAAGTGAATTAGCGCAGAAACAGAAAATCAAATCCACATGTTCTCACTTGTAAGTGGGAACTAAATAATGGGTACACATAGACATAAAAATGGAAACAATAGACTCTGGGAATTTCAAAAGAGGGGAGGGTGGGATGGGGCTAAGGATTGAGAAACTACTCATTGAGAAACTACTATGCTCGCTATTTGGGTGATAGGTTCAACAGAAGCTCAAACTCCAGCATTATGCAATATATCCTTGTAACAAACATGGACACCTACCCCCGAATCTAAAAAAAAAAAAAGAAAAAGAATGTTACCGGAGGAGGAAAAACATCTTTCCTTGAACTTGCCTGCCTGAAGCAGTAAGAAAATGGCCTCTGCCTTCACTTTAACGTCACAAATCATGCACAAATGTGTTTAATTGCTGGAACCTGATTAGCATCCAGAATGCTACAGAATCTCAAACATATTTCTCTTGAAGTACAGGAAAAAAAAAAAAAACTAGAAAGGGCTGAGAATATTTGTAGTTTGCCAAGCAATCAAATGTAACACAGTGACTTTGGGATAGTCAAAGTCATAAAATTACAGTTTTGCCATCTGTAAAATGGGGATTAAATAATGACACCCACCCATAATAGTGTTGTGTTTAGAATTTAAGGAGATTATACATACAAAACATTTAATATAGGGAAAATCATGTTTCTTTACCATTTTGAAGCCTTAGCTTAACTGTCTTGTTGCATCTAGCTTTGCCGTTGAAAAGTTTGATGCCTTTCTGATCTTTCTAATTTTTATGTCATCTGGGGGTCTTTTCGGATTTTCTTTTACCCCTGGTGTTCTAAAATTTCTCAATGATGTGTCTAGGTCTGGACTTTTTCATTTATTGTTCAGATCCTTTATTTGGAGACAAGCTCTTCAGCTTTGGAACATTGCCTTGTATTTTTAATACAACTTCCTCCCCTCTGTTTTCTTTCTTTATGAATCACCTGTTAGTCATATGTTAAATCCTCCTGGATTGTCTAAGTCTCTAATCCTTTTTTAAATCTTTCCATCTGTTTCTTTTCCACTCTGTTTTCCTTTTATATCTCCTGGAGTTATTATTATTTTTTTCATTTCTGTCTTCTAATTAATGGGTTAGTAAACTTTTTCTGTAAAGGGCCAGATAGTAAATTTTTTGGTTTCATGAGCATATGATCTCTGTCATAACTACTCACTCTGCTGTCGTAGCATGAAAGCAGCCATAGACAATATGAAAACAAACAGGCAGCGCTGGGTTCCAGTATACCTTTCTTTACAAAAACAGGTGGAAGGCCATAGTTTGCCAATCCTCGTACTGACCCTTCTACTATTTGCTTTGTTTTGGCGATCATACTCGTAATTTACAAGAGCCCCTTTTTTCTGTGACTGTTCCTTTTTCTGAGCATTTTTTCTCTTTTAAAAAAATTTGTCTTCTCAAATCTTTCTGAAAACACTAATTAAAATTAGTTTTTAGTTTTCTTGTCATCTTTCCATTATGGACTCTTTCTGTTGCATAATTTTATTTTCTGTTTATCCTGGATTTTCTCTTTCCTGGTGGAGGCTTTCCCTTAGTGTCTCCTCAGCCATGATTGCCTGTTTATATTTAAGAATACATTCCCCAAAAAACTCTAAATGTTTAAATGCAGCTTGTTCACTGACAGACACAAACATGATTAGATGGAGATAAGGCAATTTCCCTGGGGACTCATAAATGTCAGTATGGGGCAATCTTTGCTTGGAATCTTGAGTTTTTCCAGAGAAGAAACTTATGATATTTACTGCCCAAGGGCTAGACACAAGCCTGACACTATTCTTCATGTTGGATGGAAATACAACTATACATCTTACAGGCTTTTAGTGATTATCTTGTTTTTAATCCCCAGATTCATGCTACCCCATGCTGTACCTGGTAGTATTCATGGTTCTGTGATCAGATTAGTTCTCTCCTTCTGTGTGCACTTTATGCTCGGTTATCTCCATTCTTTCTAATGAGTCAGTTACCAGCCTCCATCCACAATGTCTTCAGAAGGTGGTATGTCTCATCTGCTGATGCCCTCTTTCCAGCTATTTGGACTTTATGGGTATAAACGCGAATGTATATATATGTATTTATTGTTGTAAACTATGATACTATCATTTCAGTGGAGATTACAGGAAGAATAAATAATTATATGTGCCTAATCCACTATCTTTAACTGTAAAAATAAACTCTTTCTTGCATTTTCTTTTGGCAGTGCCAATCCATGCCAACTTGTTTAACACATACTACGACTTGTCAGATATTTAAGTATTTCACGTTCAATAATATTTTTATAAATTAAACACTTGGATTCAGGAACTGTGATAACTGCACACAGTTCAGTATTTAGGAAAGGCTTTGTTATGCAAATCTATTATTTAAGTAAGATGTAAAAGAGAATGTCCCAAGAGAGCAAATTCATGTACTATAAAAGCACAAATTTATTTACAAACTACTGATATGCAAATCATAAGGTGAATATACAGATTATACTAATCTTACAATTCACGGTATGGAATATTGTTTACAGTTATTCATTGCCCCTCACTGTTGATACCAGGCTTGGCCATAAGACTTGCTTTTAGATCAGAAGTAAGCAAACTACAGGATGCAAACTGAATGTGGCATGTGGTCTGTTTTTTTGTACAGCCAGCATGCTAAGAAAGGTTTTACATTTTTAAAAAGAATTGTAAAAAAAAAATGCGACAGAGACCATATGTGGAACCTAAAAAAAAAAAAAAAAATGAACTCTCTGGCACTTTACAGAAAAAGTTTGCCAACCCCTGCTTTAGACAATGAAATGTAAATGGAAGTGGCATGTGTCAGTTTTGGGCAAAAGCTTCAAAAGACAAGGATTAGTTTGCTATGCTCTCTGCCATGACAACCAACAAAGTTTCAGAAAGAACCTGCCCAATCAGTCTGGATCTTACAGTGAAGAAAACATGGAATAGAGCCATAATTGACCCACAATAAACATGTGGCATAAGTAAGAAATAAACCTTTGTTGTGGGCATTTAAAAGTTTCAGGATTTGTTACTTCAGAATAGCCTGGTTTAAGCTGCTTGATATGTATCAATGTAATATGAGTTACTACGTATGCCTGAAAATAATAAAAGTGCATTTATTTAAAGAATATTTATAATTCAGTCTTCTTAATAATTGCTCAGAATATATTTCTTTCTTTCTTTCTTTTTTTTTTTGAAATGGAGTCTCGCTCTGTTGCCCAGGCTAGAGTGCAGTGGCGTGATCTCGGCTCACTGCAAGCTCCGCCTCCTGGGTTCACGCCATTCTCCTGCTTCAGCCTCCCGAGTAGCTGGGACTACAGGTGCCCGCCACTAGGCCCAGCTAATTTTTTGTATTTTTAGTAGAGACAGTTTCACCATGTTAGCCAGGATGGTCTCTACCTCCTGACCTCGTGATCCGCCCACCTCGGCCTCCCAAAGTGCTGGGATTACAGGTGTGAGCCACCGTGCCTGGCCCTACTCAGAATATATTTCTAAAAAGTTGTATCTCAAAAACATTTGAGGCTTGAATTATATTTAGTTCCTGAAAACAGTTATTACTAGCTACTTCTGTTATAATAACGGTACTTTTACCCTCTTCTTTTCCAGCTTGGTATGTTCCTTCTGATTTTGAAACTCGAAAAAATACAATGCAATGATTTTTTACTTGCAGACTAGTATCTAATTAAGATTACCACAAAATTAGAACATTAAATTTATTCATACATGGATAAGATCAAATAAAAATAGCATTTAGCAAGTTCCTACTCTTTGTCAGCTGCTGTTCTACGGACTCTACATGGACTATCTCCTTTAATCCTCACAAGAAATCTATAAGGTAGCTATTATCATTACTATCTCTTTTTACAAATGAAGAAAATGAGGCACAGAGAGGCTGAATATTCACCCAAGGACACACGGTTGGGATAAAGTGGGATCCACGATGTGAATCCAGAGACTGCAGATGCTCCCAACTTTATACCAACCCTCATAAATGCAAACATAAACTTGGTCTTGAATATCTAACAATTTTGGCACTAAAATGGCAGATTTCTCTTATCTAGTAATTCTTTAATATTTTGTGACAAATCACAAATGAGCTGGTATAAAAATTTTTCTTAACTTGAACACAGCTTAAGGGACAGTGCTAATTTTCATTTCAGGGAGAAATATACCACTGAAAATAAATTGACTAACAAAAAAGTTACTTCTAATACGCTGCTTTCCATAAACTAAAATATATCTTATTCTCTTTAGATATGTTATAACTTTTATTATACAAATTATAGTCATGTGTCAATGACACAGAAACGTTCTGAGAAATGCACTGTTTGGCAATTTTGTCATTGTGGGAACATCATAGAGTGTACTTACACAAACCTAGATGGTATAGCCTATTGCTCCTAGGCTACCAACCTGTACAGCATGTTACCGTACTGAACACTGTAGGCAACTGTAACACAATGGTAAGTATTTGTGTATCTAAGCATATTTAAACATATAAAAGGTATAGTAGCTTCTCAGGAGGCTGATGAGCCCAGGAGGTCAAGGTTGCAGTGAGTCTTGATTGTGCCACTGCACTCCAGCCTAACAGAGTGACCCTATCTCAAACAAAACAAAACACAGCAAAAACACCAAAAAAAATGTACAGTAATAAGACCGTGTAATAATCTGGGATCACCATCAATTATGTAATCTGTTGTTGACTGAAACATTATGTGTGGTGCATGACTGTATATAATTTGATTATAATATCAGGTAATTCCAAAATATAACAAAACTATGTGCACCAAACTTAAGTTTTCTGTTTCTATTAGTTCTGTTAGCTTTTCCTACTAGAAAAAAAAATGTAATTTAGTACCATTCTAATCATTAGTTGCCCCAAAAGTGACTGACTATAAAAAGGACATGGTAAATAGCTAAGGTATAGCCTATAAAAACAATTCTAAGAGATATAGGAAAGAAAATAATGTATACATTTTGCAACATCAGAGAATATCGTTACAAAAAATGGTAGAATTACTCAAATTAAATTAAGGACACCTGTTTTATCTCAGAGAAGCAACTAATATTTGTTAGTTCAAAGGTTTTCACATACTTTACCTCATTTAATCTTCACAACCTTGTGAAGTACCCAGGTAAGCTGGCACTACTATTTCAATTCTAACATGTGTACTATGGAGAATTAGCCTTTCTACCAGAACATCTTTGCATAATCAACACCTAAAAATGTGTATTTTACTCTAACACCAGCTCCGGGAATACAAACACGTGGTACTTGCAGGAGCACGTTCATTTTCAATGATGGAAATTTACATCTATTTGCTTAAAATAAACATCAGGAAATTTATATACTGGCTCATCATGAACAATAACTTTATGACCAGAATTATTCTTTTCCCTGCATAAAATTCAATGTAACTTTCAAATAGATATCTTTCTCACTCATTATAAGTCTCTGCTGAATCCACAGCACAAATGTGATTATGAGACTGGAAATCTGCTAATAAACAATTTCATTCAATTTAAAATGTTTAAAATTAAGTTCCTTTGTCCTAGGCTGCATTCAGCATTTCTTAAGTTCTATTCTATTCTAAGAACATAAATACATCAAGGATAAAAACTGCCTCTTTTCTAAATTAAATCTCAAGTTTTCTGGAGAGAAAAACATTTTTGCAATTAGTATTTCCCAGTTTTCTTTAAATTCTCACCATCTGCCTAAATGGACACTACTTTGGAAAAGTCGCATTAAATCCTGTCCACCTCAAAATAACTGTCTCAGCAGATATATCCATAACTCTTGGAAGAAATATCCTCACTACAGCTAAATTCGGAGGAAAGACTACAAGCAATGTAATTACTAGTAGTTAGCTTATAAAATATATTCTTATAAAATACATATTCATATCTATCATTAAAAATAGTAGTATTAACCATTTTTCAAATGAAGCACCTACTATTTTAAATCATCTGTCAAGATTTTGAATACAAAAATATGAGAATTAAGGATTTTGGTTTTAAAACATATTTGCCCATTGTATACTTTCTTGTTATTTTAGATTAGCATGATGGGGAAAATGATTAAAGAAAAGAATAAAACATTGCTTCTGTTTGCTATTTCTTTCATTTGTAAAGGGTAGACCTCAAGAACAACCTCACTCAATGTTACTGTTCATTTAATTATCATCCATCCACCAAATGGTAAGATAATAAACAAGAAACACAGTGGATATAACTATTATTATTATAAAACAATCAGCAGAGGTGGACGGATCATCTGAGGTCAGGAGTTTGAGACCAGCCTGGCCAACATGATGAAACCTCGTCTCTACTAAAAATACAAAAATATTAGCCAGGCATGGTGGCAGGTGCCATAATCCCAGCTACTTGGGAGGCTGAAGCAGGAGAATCGCTTGAACTGGGAGGCGGAGGTTGCAGTGAGCCGAGACCACGCCATTGCACTCCAGCCTGGGTAATGAAAGCAAGACTCCATCTCAAAAAACAAAAACAAAACAAAACAAAAAACAATCAACATAAAAGGGAACTTACTCGGGAACACTATAATGTAATAAAAATGCTTCCTTAAAGTAAAATATATATAATTTCATAGATGTTAATAATGAAGAAGGCACATTTTCAGGATGTCCATAATCTAGATACTCCCCAAAGAAATAATTTTTGAAATAAGTTAATATTTAGAATTTGAATGTTGTCTCCCTATGATGTTTTTATAAGAAACACTATTTTATCCCCTCTTTCTCAATTTAATAAATTTTAGAGTGTACTTAACTACGGAATATGCTGCTTGCTTGGACCCATTTATCTGTTATAATCTACCATAAAATGGTCAAGTAGTATTCTCTTTCCATAAAAACATTTGTTAATCTCTCTCATTAGCATTACAAACAACTAAAGTTGGTATCATGAAGAAATAAATTGCTTAAAATAAAATAGAGCAGCAAAGGAAAACAATACCTGCACTTTAAGCTTATTCTTTCATTTTCTGGCTCATTTTAGAAAAACATAATACACACTTGTTGGTTGGTGACAGTGAAGAGATTAGCATTTGGATGGCTCAACAAAATGAATCCCAATTTAGGTGCTTGATGTTCTTTATTCTCTATATTAAATACTTTAAAAAGCAGTTTTACATACTGAAATTTCAGTTTTTCTCACTCAGTCCTCCTGCATGTTCAAAATTTCTTGAGACTTGACCTGTAAACTTGACTTTTTTCCTACAAAACTAAAAATCTGACTTAAACAAAAGGCTTTCTTTTATGACCTGTTTTAGTTTCTTCTTTTCACCAAAAGATTTATCTGATAACAATTCTTTGTGTGAGACTGCAGTTATTCCTCTCAACTAATAATATATGCTCATTTACTTTCTCTGTGAATAATTCTCTCTAAATAGGTCTATAATCATTGAGTTTTATACTAAAGTGAGCCATGACTCATTACTGTTGTTGTCTAGGGAACTAGAACACATGTAGCTTTCTCCTTCATGTAGTAATTTTTTACTGTGATTATTAGTTTATCATGAAGTATTTATTACAAATTGTTTTACAAAGAAGAGTAATCTACATTCAGAAAATGTAGATTTTTGCTGACAATGGTAGTTGTGAATTATAGTGACTATGAAAACGGATGAAGCTAAGTTTTGAAAGGTATTTCCTTATAATATAAAGTATGATTCTTACAGGGACACACATCTGAATTATAGAGTACCAGCAATAATTTACCTCTTAAAAATAAAAATAACAGTATAAACATCAAACTGAATTGATTTAATCCATTAACATAAAAGACAGGCTATTTCTGACACATAGGAATTTTAGAAATTAAAGGTTGAAATTACAACTATCTACAAGTTCATCATTGTAGTAAGTCATAAAGAAGGTAGCTCACTCTTAACAGTCTGTGGCATTATACTCTTGACTGAGAAATGGCATACACACATATGTCCCTAATTAATCAATTATTATTTAAAAATAAAACAACTCCTGATGTGTTCCTGTTTAAATACCCTGAGATGCATGCTTATTGCATTCCAGGTTATAAAAGATTCTTAGTAGGGCCAGGATACTGACACCTCTCAAGAAATAATATTATATGAAACTGAATAAGAATTTAACAATGATCAGATTTACTTGAACATGTTGATGAATAAATTTAATAAGTGTTCATTGAACACCTATGTTTTAGATGCTATGAAAAATACCATACAAATAAAACAGTCTCTCTTCTCCAAGTGTTTAAAATCTAGATGAAGACATAAAACAATGAGTTCAGAATGGGCATGGTGGCTCATGCCTGTAATCCCAACACTTTGGGAGGCCAAGGTGGGCAGATCACTTGAAGTCAGGAGTTTGAGACCAGCCTGGCCAACATGGTGAAACCCCACCTCTACCAAAAATACAAAAATTAGCTGGACATGGTGGCACATGCCTGTGGTCCTGGCTACTTGGGAGGCTGAGGCAGGAAAATCACTTGAAACCAGGAACCTGGGAGGTGGAGGCTGCAGTGAGCTGAGATTGTGCCACTGCACTCCAGCCTGGCAACAGAGTGAGACTCTATCTCAAAACAAAACAAAACAAAACAAGTTCAATAACATAAGATTAGCTGCAAAAACGAAACCAGAGGCAATAAACTCAGAGATAATATACATACCCTATGAACTTATTCACCCATCCATTCATTCAACATTTATACAGCAATAATTAGTGTCAGGCCTCTGGGCCCAAGCCTGCACATCTACATCCAGATGGCCTGAAGTAACTGAAGAAGGACAAAACAAGTGAAAATGGCTGGTTCCTGCCTTAACTGATGACATTACCTCGTGAAATTCCTTCTCCTGGCTCAGAAGCTCCCCCACTGAGCACCTTGTGACCCCCGCCCCTGCTCGCCAGAGAATAACCCCTATTGACTATAATTTTCCACTACCCACCCAAATCCTATAAAACCGCCCCACCCCTATCTCCCTATGCTGACTTCCTTTTCGGACTCAGCCCGCCTGCACCCAGATGATTAAAAAGCTTTATTGCTCACATAAAGCCTGGTGGTCTCTTCACACAGATGCACATGAAATTTGGTGCCATGACTTGGATTGGGGGACCTCCCATGGGAGATCAATCCCTTGTCCTCCTGCTCTTTGCGCCATGAGAGAGATCCACCTATGACCTCGGGTCCTCAGACCAACCAGCCCAAAGAACATCTCACCAATTTTAAATCGGGTAAGTGGCCTCTTTTTACTCTCTTCTCCAACCTCTCTCACTATCCCTCAACCTCTTTCTCCTTTCAACCTTGCCGCCATCCTTCAATCTCTCCTTCTCTTAATTTCAGTTCCTCTCCTTTTCTGGTAGAGACAGAGGAGACACATTTTATCCATGAACCCAAAACTCCGGCGCTGGTAACGGACTCGGGAAGACAGTCTTCCCTTGGTGTTTAATCACTGCAGGGACGCCTGCTTGATTATTCACCCATGTTTCAGAGGTGTCTGATCACTGTGGGGATGCCTGCCTTGATCCTTCACCCTTAGTGGCAAGCACCACTTTCTGGGGGGGCAAGCACCCCCCAACCCTTCTCTCTGTGTCTCTACCCTCTCTTTTCTCTGGGCTTGCACCCTTCACTATAGGCAACCTTCCACCCTCCATTCCTCCTCCTTCTCCCTTAGCTTGTGTTCTCAAGAACTTAAAACCTCTTCAACTCACACCTGACCTAAAACCTAAATGCCTTATTTTGTTCTGCAATGCTGCTTAACCCCAATACAAACTCGACAATGGTTCCAAATAGCCAGAAAATGGCACTTTCGATTTTCCATCCTGTAAGATCTAGATAATTCTTGTCGTAAAATGGGCAAATGGTCTGAGATACCTGACATCCAGGCATTCTTTTACACATCAGTCCCTCCCTAGTCTCTGTTCCCAACACAACTCATCCCAAATATTCCTTCTTTCCCTCCTGCCTGTCCCCTCAGTCCCAACCCCAAGCATTGCTATGTCTTTCCAATCTTCCTTTTCTACGGACCCATCTGACCTCTCCCCTCCTCCCCAGGCTGCTCCTTGCTAGGCCGAGCCAGGTCCCAATTCTTCCTCAGCCTCTGCTCCCCCACCCTATAATCCTTTTATCAACTCCCCTCCTCACACCTGGTCCAGCTTACAGTTTCGTTCCATGACTAGCCCTCCCTGACCTGCCCAACAATTTCATCTTAAAGTGGTGGCTGGAGCTAAAGGCACAGTCAAGCTTAATGCTCCTTTTTCTTTATCTGACCTCTCCCATATCAGTTAGTGTTTAGGCTCTTTTTTATCCAATATAAAAACCCAGCCCAGTTCATGGCCCATTTGGCAACAACCTTTAGATGCTTTACAGCCCTAGACCCTGAAGTGTCAGAAGACCGTCTTATTCTCAATATGCATTTTATTACCCAGTCTGCTCCCAACATTAAATAAAGCTCCAACAATTAAATTCCAGCCCTCAAACCCCACAACAGGACTTAATTAACCTCACCTTCAAGATGTACAATAATAGAGAAGAGTTGCAATTACCTGCCTCTGCTGTGAGAGGAACCCCAGCCACATCTCCAGCACACAAGAACTTCAAAACGCCTAAGTCACAGTGGTCAGGCATTCCTTCAGGACCTCCTCCCCCAGGACCTTGCTTTAAGTGCTGGAAATCTGGCCACTGGGCCAAGGAATGCCTGCAGCCCAGGATTCCTCCTAAGCCATGTCCCATCTGTGAGGGACCCCCACTGGAAATTGGACTGTCCAGCTTGCCTGGCAGCCACTCCCAGAGCCCCTGGAACTCTAGCCCAAGGCTCTCTGACTGACTCCTTCCCAGATCTTCTCGGCTTAGCAGCTGAAGACTGATGCTGCCCGATTGCCTCAGAAGCCTCCTGGACCATCACAGATGCTTTCAGTAACTCTTACAGTGGAAGGTTAAGTCCATCCCCTTCTTAATCAATATGGAGGCTACCAACTCCACATTACCTACTTTTCAAGGGCCTATTTCCTTTGTCTCCATAACTGTTGTGGGTATTGATGGCCAGGCTTCTAAACCTCTTAAAACTCCCCAACTCTGATGCCAACTTGGACAACATTCTTTTATGCGCTCCTTTTTAGTTATCCCCACCTGCCCAGCTCCCTTATTAGGTGGAGACATTTTAACTAAATTATCTGCTTCCCTGACTATTCCTAGGCTACAGCCACACCTCATTGCCACCCTTTTCCCCAGTTCAAAGCCTCCTTCACATCCTCCCCTTCTATCTCCCCACCTTAATCCACAAGTATGGGACACCTCTACTCCCTCCTTAGCAACCGATCATGCACCCCTTACCATCCCATTAAAACCTAATCACCCTTACCCCGCTCAACACCAATATCCCATCCCACAGTATGCTTTAAAAGGATTAAAACCTGTTATCACTTGCCTGTTAAAGCATGGCCTTTTAAAGCCTATAAAATCTCCTTACAATTCCCCCATTTTACCTGTCCAAAAACCGGACAAGTCTTACAAGTTAGTTCAGAATCTGCGCCTTATCAACCAAATTGTTTTGCCTATCCACCTCACGGTGCCAAACCCATATACTCTCCTATCCTCAGTACCTCCCTCCACAACCCATTATTCTGTTCCAGATAAACCTAGCTGACCCCATAGATCCTAAATCCTTTCCCCACTCCCCTTTCCATTCCTTAAAAAACAGCTCCCACACTAGCTCTCCCTAACTCATCACTCCCTTTTCATTACACACAGCCGAAGTGCAGGGCTGTGCGGTCAGAATTCTTACACAAGAGCCAGGACCATGCCCTGTAGCCTTTTTGTCCAAACAACTTGACCTTACTGTTTTAGCCTAACCCTCATGTCTGCGTGCAGAGGCTGCCGCTGCTTTAATATTTTTAGAGGCCCTCAAAATCAAAAACTATGCTCAACTCACTCTCTACAGTTCTCATAACTTGCAAAATCTATTTTCTTCCTCACACCTGACGCATATACTTTCTGGCCCCTTCCATCACCTCTCAGCAAGCCGAACTCATTGCCTTAACTCGAGCCCTCACTCTTGCAAAAGACTACACGTCAATATTTATACTGACTCTAAACATGCCTTCCATATCCTGCACCACCATGCTGTTACACAGGCAAAAAGAAGTTTCCTCACTACGGAAGGGTCCTCCATCATTAATGCCTCTTTAATAAAAACTCTTCTCAAGGCCGCTTTACTTCCAAAGGAAGCTGGAGTCATTCACTGCAAGGGCCATCAAAAGGCATCAGATCCCATTGCGCAGGGCAACACTTCTGCTGACAAGGTAGCTAAAGCAGCAGCTAGCTTCCAACTTCTGTTCCTCACTGTCAGTTCTTCTCATCGGTCACTCCCAAATACTCCCCCACTAAAACTTCCACTTATCAATCTCTTCCGACACAAGGCAAACAGTTTTTGGACCAAGGAAAGTATCTCCTTCTAGCCTCACAGGCCCATTCTATTCTGTCATCATTTCATAACCTCTTCCATGTAGGTTACAAGCCGCTAGCCTGCCTCTTAGAACCTCTCATTTCCTTTCCATCGTGGAAATCTATCCTCAAGAAAATCACTTCTCAGTGTTCCATCTGCTATTCAACTCCTCCTCAGGGATTGTTCAGGCCCCCTCCCTTCCCTACACATCAAGCTCACGGATTTCCCCCTGCCCAGGACTGGCAAATTGACTTTACTCACATACTCTGAGTCAGGAAACTAAAATACCTCTTGGTCTGGGTAGACACTTTCACTGGATGGGTAGAGGCCTTTCCCACAGGGTCTGAGAAGGCCACAGCAGTCATTTCTTCCCTTCTGTCAGACATAATTCCTCTGTTTGGCCTTCCCACCTCTACACAGTCTGATAACGGACCGGCCTTTACTAGTCAAATCTCCCAAGCAGTTTCTCAGACTCTTGGTATTCAGTGGAACCTTCATACCCCTTACTGCCCTCAATCTTCAGGAAAGGTAAAATGGACTAATGGTCTTTTAAAAACACACCTCACCTCACAGCCTCCAACTTAAAAAGGAGGACTCTGTTAAGGATAGAGCCCAAAAACTTGCCAACCAAGCAAGTAATTATGCTGAACGCCCTTAGGCACTCTCTAATTGGATGTCCTGGGTCCTCCCAATTCTTAGTCCTTTAATACCTGTTTTCCTCCTTCTATTATTCGGACCTTGTGTCTTCTGTTTACTTTTTCAATTCATACAAGACCGCATCCAGGCCATCACCAATCATTCTATACAACAAATGTTTCTTCTAACAACCCCACAATATTACCCCTTACCACAAAATCTTCCTTCAGCTTAATCTCTCCCACTCTAGGTTCCCATGCCAAACCTAATCCCGCTCAAAGCAGCCCTGAGAAACATTGCCCATTATCTCTCCATACCACCCCCAAAAATGTTCACCGCCCCAACACTTCAACAGTATTTCGTTTTATTTTTCCTATTAAGAAAACAGGAATGTCAGGCCTCTGGGTCCAAGCCTGCATGTATACATCCAGATGGCCTGAAGTAACTGAATAATAAAAGAAGTGAAAATGGCCGGTTCCTGCCTTAACTGATGACATTACCTTGTGAAATTCCTTCTCCTGGCTCAGAAACTCCCCCACTGAGCACCTTGTGACCCCCGCCCCTGCCCACCGGAGAACAACCCCCTTTGACTGTAATTTTCCCACTACCCACCCAAATCCTATAAAATGGCCCCAACCCCTATCTCCCTTCGCTGACTCTCTTTCTGGACGCAGCCTGCCTGCACCCAGGTGATTAAAAAGCTTTATTGCTCATACAAAGCCTGTTTGGTGGTCTCTTCACACGGACGTGTGTGAAAATTAGTACTGGATTTTGGGTTTACATAGATAAGTTAAATGGTTTATGTTAACGTGGTGGCTGACACCTGTAATCCCAGCACTTTGGGAGGCCGAGACGGGCAGATCACCTGAGGTTGGGAGTTCCAGACCAGCCTGACCAACATGGAAAAACCCCATCTCTGCTAAAAATACAAAGTTAGCCGGGTGTGGTGGCGCATGCCTGTAATCCCAGCTACTTGAGAGGCTGAGGCAGGAGAATCGCTTGAACCCAGAAGGCAGAGGTTGTGGTAAGCTGAGATCGCACCATTGCACTCCAGTCTGGGCAACAAGAACGAAACTCTGTCTCAAAAATAAGAATAATAATAACAATCTAATACATTTCTATAAAGATATGATTTAAATTAGACTTGTAGTGAAATCCGAGATTTAAATAGAATCAAATTATGACTGAGATTGACATTTTAGTATAATCCTTTACTATGTCTCCTTGGTACTCCTGATCTATGATAAACTCTTCTAGAACTTTAGTCTTTGCTTTGGACTCCCAACACCTTGTTTAATTGAAACGGAATTCTTCCCTGAGGATACTTCATTCCCTCTTGACTTTTCATTCTGGTTATTCCCTCATATCCCAAGTGACTCAAGATCAGGAAGCAAAGTTCTCTGCTGTTTCTCAAGCATTGCTCCTCTAAAAGTTGTGGTAAAGAACAACTATTTTCCTTTAACGTTTGTATCATACTGTCCTCCTATTTTGTCCTCCTGGACATTTCATTTTCATTCCTTGAACATTTCTTTTTTATTCCTTGAGGAAAATGGTCCTTGATTCAATCTTCTTTTTAAAATTTTTTTTATTATACTTTAAGTTCTGGGATACATGTGCAGAATGTGCAGGTTTGTTACGTAGGTATACACATGCCATGGTGGTTTGCTGCAACCATCAACCCATCATCTACGTTAGGTATTTCTCCTTACTATCCCTCCCCTAACCCCCAATCTCCTGACAGGCCTCAGTGTGTGATGTTCCCCTCCCTGTGTCCATGTGTTCTCACTGTTCAACTCCCACTTATGAGTGAGAACATGTGGTGTTTGGTTTTCTGTTCCTGTGTTAGTTTGCTGAGAATGATGGTTTCCAGCTTCATCCATGTCCCTGCAAAGGACATGAACTCATCCTTTTTAATGGCTGCATAGTATTCTATGGAGTGTATGTGCCACATTTTCTTTATCCAGTCTATCACTGATGGGCATTTGGGTTGGTTCCAAATTTTGCTATTGTGAACAGTGCTGCAATAAACATACATGTGTACGTGTGTCTATAGTAGAATGATTTACAATCCTTTGGGTATATACTCAGTAACGGGATTGCTGGGTAAAATGGTATTTCTGGTTCTAGATCCTTGAGGAATCACCACACTGTCTTCCACAATGGTTGAACTAATTTACACTCCCACCAACAGTGTAAAAGCATGGTTATTTCTCTAGCATCTGTTGTTTCCTGACTTTTTGTTGTTGTTGTTGTTTTTTCTTTTTTTTTTTGAGATGGAGTCTTGCTGTGTTGTCAAGCTGGAATGCAGTGGTGCAATCGCAGCTCACTGCAACGTCCACCTCCCAGGTTCAAGTGACTCCCCTGCCTCAGCCTCCCGAGTAGCTGGGACTACAGGTGCGCGCAACCATGCCCAGCTGACTTT
Source organism: Pongo pygmaeus (assembly GCF_028885625.2). Taxonomy (NCBI): domain Eukaryota; kingdom Metazoa; phylum Chordata; class Mammalia; order Primates; family Hominidae; genus Pongo; species Pongo pygmaeus. The sequence continues at coordinate 39,326,166 of NC_072373.2, forward strand.
TTGTGTTTTATTAGAGACGGGATTTCACCATGTTGGCCAGGATGGTTTCAACCTCCTGACCTTGTGATCTGCCCACCTCAGCCTCCCATAGTGCTAGGATTACAGGTGTGAGCCACCGCGCCCGGCCTGTTTTCTGCCTTTTTAATGATCGCCATTCTAACTGGAGTGAGATGGTATCTTGTGGTTTTGATTTGCATTTCTCTAATGCCCGGTGATGATGAGCTTTTTTTCATATGTTTGTTGGCCGCATAAATGTCTTCTTTTGAGAAGTGTCTGTTCATATCCTTTGCCCACTTTTTGATGGAGTTTTTTTTTCTTGTAAATTTGATTCTGGATTCAATCTTCTTTTACACTTCAACTTCTGTCATCATCTTTTGTAACTTCAGTGTCCACTCAGCCTATCTAAGAACCTAGCCCTCTTGACAATTATCCCTCTCCAGTAATTGTACCTTTTACTCTATCTCAGATGCCCACTTCCACCATCACACTCTGGACCCTTCTCCTTCCACATCATATGAACTGAAAACAATCCCTTTCAACCACGGTCTGCCATCCTTCAACACTTCTTGCTTAGTTACTCCTCTCACATCTCTTTCTTGATATCCTTGGGATTTTCAGTCCACTAACTTTTCTACTTCTCCTGCCCATAATCCCCTTTCTGGCTTCACTTCTCTCTTTATTCATTTCATGATCTATCATTTAAATAAATCTCTTGAAAATACTCTAACACTTTTGCCTCTCTGTTTATATCCCAAACACATTGATTAATGGCTCTCTTCAGTTATTTGTCCTTTTTTTAAAAAATCAAATCATGTGCATTAGTATTTAAACATGCCCAAGGCTCTCCTCACCTCAAAAACATTCTCCCTCAACCCTTGCTTTCCAAATACTGTTCTCTCTTTCTTCCTATTGTTATAGCCAGATTTGGTGAAAAAATTGTCTAAATGACTGCCACTCTCGTTTGGATTCTAGCCCCTTAACAATATCAAAATTAGCCCCTGAAAAGCTATCTATGACTTCCATATCCTAAATCCAAAACACAGTTTTCAATATTCAGATTATTCTTTCCATCAGCAACATCTGACAAAGCTGATTATTCCTTCCTTCATGAACTTCATTCTTGGCTTTCATGATCTCTTATTGCCTCTTTCTTCCTACTTTACCTCTCTTTTCTCCAATTTTTAAATCTAGAGGTTCCTGAAGATCTCTTCTCACCCAAGACAATCATGTACTCTCATGTCTACTTCCAGAACTGCTTTGTGTTCACACAGAAGTGTAAGCAAGAGCCAGATTTAATGAAATACAGACATCTAAGAAAATATTAAGTACCCTCTATCATTAGAACTTAAGAAAATTTAAGTCTTCACTGTGGTCCTGTGTTTTCTCCCATCCCTTCACTTATCTTAAATATTCCAGCAAGGAACTTATCTACTTATTCATCCCCACCAAACTGACCAGGGTCCAAATTCCCTGGCCCTTTCTGACCCTCCATTTTTTAACTGACAAATGATTATCATAAATAAACAAAGACAGAAATAAACAAAGATAGAAGTAAAAAAAATCACCATAAACCTAAACCATTCATAAATTGCTATTAGGTAAACATCCTGCAGGAATCATTCTATGAATATATACTAACAGAAAAAGGAATAGAAATACTTTTATAAAAATAGGATCAAACTATAGCTATTTTATTTAAAAATCCATTTTACTTTACATAAATTTAATAGAAAAAATGAAATAAAATGAATAGTTGAACTTTACATAAATATTTCTTCCTTGCTGATTATTTTCTAAATAATCCTTCTCTAAGTTAAATAGGAGAGGGTTAGTCATTTTTCTTAACTACATTAGCATATTAGCATTCTTACATTTCTTCCCATCTGCCCTGTGTCTGCCTTCCAGTTAAAAAAATCAAATACAGTATTTTTTATACTGTCCAGATTTATAGCTATGATAGACACTGTGATACACTGTCAATCAAATGTCAGTATGGTTTTGTTTTGAACTGTGAGGACACAAGATGTGGGAGGGGCCAAGGGTGGAATGATATGGTTTGGCTATTTCTCCCCCGAAGTCTCACCTTGAATTGTAGTTGACAATTGTAATTGTCAATAGATAATTCCCTATCCATCTACGAAGAGACTGTTGCCCTAGCTGTCAGGAGGGCTGTTGGAAGACAGCCTTCAATGTCAGTCCCTTTAGGAACTGATTCAACTGTAAAGAACTGCCTCACCCAAAGTCACCCTTTCAGGGGTGCCCAAGGCTGTGGGAGCCCATCTCTTGCATCAGCATCACCTGGATGTGAGACATGGAGTCAAAGCAGATCATTTTGGAATTTTAAGGTTTAATGACTGCTCTATTGGATTTTGGACTTGGCATGGGGCCTGTAGCCCGTTTGTTTTGGCCAATTTCTCCCACTTGGAACAGGTGTATTTACTCAGTGCATCTACCCCATTGCATCTAAGAAGTAACTAACTTGCTTTTTATTTCACAGGCTCATAGATGGAAGGGACTTGCCTTGTCTCAGATGAGACATTGGACTTGGACTTTTGACTTAATGCTGGAATGAGTTAAGACTCTGGGGGACTGTTGGGAAGGCAGGATTTTGTTTTGAAATGTGAGGACATGAGATTTGGTGGGGGGGGGGGGGCGGGCAGGGGCAGAATGATATGGTTTGGCTGTTTCCCCACCCAAGTCTCACCTTGAATTGTAGTTCCCATAATCCCGCCTCCATGGGAGGAACCCTGTGGGATGTAATTTAATCATGGGGGCAGTTACCCTCATGCTGTTCTCGTAAGAGTGAGTTCGTTCTCAAGAGATCTGATGGTTTTACAAGGGGCTTTTCCCCCTTTTCCTTGGCACTTCTCCTTGTTGTCGCCATGTGGAGAAGGACATGTTTGCTTCCCCTTCTGCCATGATTGTAAGTTTCAAGATGCCTCCCCAGCCCTGTGGAACTGTGAGTCAATTAAACCTCTTTCCTTTATAAATTACCCAGGCTTGCATATGTCTTTATTAGCATCATGAGAACAGACTAATGCAAGCGGCAACCAACATGCAATGACTGACTGATGGGAGTATAAAGGCCTGGCCATCTAGCCCAAATGGGGACAACTCTGAAGGACTATTTTAGTTCCAGAATTGCCTGGGGGTTGGCTAAGACTGTCTTTGGGCATGCACTGCAGCTTGACTTCTCTCTGCCCAATCCTGCTTCCATCTCCTCTTTTACAAGTATGAATCCCAAGGGCACTCCTTAAACATCTGGCACACTAAACTCCCTCTCAGAGTCTGCTTCCCAGGTAATCGAATCTGCAACACATATGGTGCCTTAGATTCTTTCAGAAGAAGGTAAGTGCGTTAGTCAATTCCCTGCTGTGTTAGGCCATTCTTATGTTGTTAAAAAGACATACCTGGGCAATTTATAAAGAAAAGAGGTTTAATTGGCTCATAGTTCTGCAGGCTGTACAAGCATGGTGCAGCAATCTGCTCAGCTTCTGGGGAGGCCACTGGGAGCTTTTACTCTCAGCAGAAGGCAAAAATGGAAGCAGGCATGTCACATGAAGAGAGCAAGAGTGAGAGAGGGAGAGGGGGAGATGCCACAGACCTTTAAACAATCAGATCTCATGAGAAATAATTTACTATCGTGAGGACGGCAGCAAGAGGATGGTGCTAAACCATTCGTGAGAAATCTGCCCCCAGGATCCAATCACCTCCCACCAGGTCCCACTTCCAACATTGGGGATTACATTTCAACATGTTCAACATGAGATTTGAAGGGGACATCCAAACTGTATTACCTGCTTCATCTGACTCTCGACCGCAGGGGTTAATGTACTCCTTAGTCAGAAGAGCAAATGCTTTATCAGCCAGGGTAGATTATGCTATAGTAACAGAGAACTCCAAATTCTCAGCAGCTTAATTCAACAATGGTTTACTTCCTCCTTATACAACATATCGATTTTGGATTGGCAACAGAGGCTTCCTTCAAAGCTCAAAGAGGCTCCATTTCCACACATGCTTCCATAGTAGTGAAAGCATTATTCTGATTCTTAAAAGTTACGAGCAAAAGATAAAAGCAAGTCACCTGGCCACACCTGAGTTCAATAGAGTGGTAATCTATGCTGCTTTTGCAGAGAGGAGTAACAGACCTTACCAAAGCAGGCTACATGCCAGAGTTCACTCACAAGTCATAGTTTGCAAACCCTGGTCAAAAGCAGTGATTCACAAACTTTAATGTGTATCAGAATCATGTACAGTGCTTGTTAAAATACAGATTGCTGGGCCCTACCCTCAGAGTTTTTTTTAATTCAGAAAGTTTCGGAGAGGGACTGAGAATCTGCACTTCTATCAAGTTCCTATGTGATGATGTTGTTGGTCCAGGAATCATACTTTGAGAACCATTTGTCTACAGAAAAAAAACAGGTACGCCTGCAGCTCATCTATTAATGTAGAGAATCTGATTTCAAGATGAAACACACCACAGCTTTGTCAAATATCAGTTTTCCTAAAAGGCAACTCACCAAAAACCACATATATAATAATGAAAATAAACCAAGGATTTAATAAAGACTCCTATATTCTGAGAATTGTCCAATAGCCTCACTATTATTATTGCTAGCCACTCTGAAGAGATCAGGCTAATAAAGTACTGTTTGTAAAGGAAGGGTTGTGTGTATGTTTGAGAGAGAAAGAATAGAGTTTCATTATTAATCAATCAATAAATATAATAATATTAACAAATCTAATAAGCTGAAATTAGACATAAAACCAGGATGAGGAAAAAGGGAAAGGCTATTTTATGCAACTGTTACAGAGAGTAATATAGTACCAAAAATGCAAGTGAAGAAATTAATTGGGGTTATATACTAAGAAAGAGTGCCATCTGAACAAAGCTGTGTATATAAGAGTTCAAATTATGAGAGGGGTATATACCATGGTAGGAAGGATAACTGAAAACATTCTAGCTACCGAGTTTGGCATAAGACAGTACTAAAGCAAGTAAATAGTAAACCATATGGCTATTTCACGATCCTTATTTGAAAACAACAGAAGCTAACTCTGACTCATAAAGTGGAATAGTAATTTATTAAAGGACTAGGGATGAATAAAGAACCAAGTTAATGGTTAAGCTTCTCAAGAATGAAGTCTAAAAACTATACTACAGAATTGGTCAGGTGAGGAAAACCTGCTGCTGTTCTCACTGGATTCTCTTCTGCCAAGGACTTTCCTCTATTGCAACTGTTAGTGGCCCAGCACCAATACCATTTCTGCATCAGCAGAGCTATTTTATAACAGAATTACTATTGCCTCTGAACACCAGATAACCTCCACCATCAACTTCAGGGAAACATGATCTGAGTGCAGTGTCTGCTTCTTTGTTCAGTCTGTATTGAGGTTTCCTGAAAATAAGTATGAGTGGCAGAGTCTAGGTCACACAGCTCCTGCCATATCTACCAGTGAGATGGGGAAAGTCAATTTTATGGCTTACCTTAGGGAGGCAAACATAGTTATTCCCAGATAGTTACTGAAAAGGTAGAAGAGAAAACATAATACATGTCTGCCACAAAATGTCATATCAAGCATACAAAACTCATCTAAAATTCACCAATTTCTGTTCCTACCTAACTCCTTCTCCAATATATACTAGCATAATTAGACAATATCAGAGATGGATAGGCCTTTAGAGATCCCTTGGTCTAATCCTCTCATTTCACTAATGAGAAACCTGATGTCCAAAATAATCAGATGATTTACTTAGTTTACATGGCTAGTCAGTAGAAAGAAATTATGCTTTTTAAACTCTCAGTATATTTTCTATCATGCAATGATCAAGAAGGCACGCTTCAAACTTAATGTTAAACTTTTTTTTTTTTTGAGACGGAGTCTTGCTCTGTCATCCGGGCTGGAGTGCAGTGGCGCGATCTCAGCTCACTGCAAGCTCTGCCTCCCAGGTTCACACCATTCTCCTGCCTCAGCCTCCCGAGTAGCTGGGACTACAGGCACTCACCACCACGCCCGGCTAATTTTTTGTATTTTTAGTAGAGACAGGGTTTCATCATGTTAGCCAGGATGGTCTCAATCTCCTGACCTCATGATCTGCCTGCCTCGGCCTCCCAAAGTGCTGAGAATACAGGCGTGAGCTACTGCGCCCGGCCTTAATGTTAAACTTTAATCTTATTCTCAGGGAAACTCACTGTTTAGTCCTCAGAAAGTCATTTTGGTGACATTGGCCTTTTTTTTCTGTCAATCAGTTCCTGCAAAACTAGCTATAAAACTAAATTTTATATGCAAAATTCTCTTTTCCTATTATCTATGAACAAAACCTGTAAGTTTAAATGTGTTTTAATGGTAGTTTGCAAGTTCTTTGGCTGGATTAAAACTTTTCCTTGCCAAAAGTTACAATAAAAATGACAACAATAATAAGTGATTATTCAAAAGCTACTAGAAGGCCTGGCATGGTGCCTCATGCCTGTAATCTCAGCATTTTGGGAGACTGACATGGGAGAATTGCTTAAGGCTAGAAGTTCAAGACTAGCCTGGAAAACACAGCAAGACCCCATTTCTAAAAAAAAAAAATTAGCCAGGCCTGGTGGTGTGCACCTGTAGTCCTAGCTATTCGAGAGGCTGAGGTGGGAGGATCGCTTAAGCCCAGGAGTGTCAGGCTACAGTCAGCCATGATTGCACTACTACACCCCAGCCTGGGTGACCCTGACTTTTCCCAGAGTGAGACCCTGACTCTGGGGAAAAAAAGCAACTAGAACAAATGTTTAATTATGAGTGTATCTCTTACAGATATATTATTGCATCTTACAAAAATTAGAGCCAAACTCACCCAAGTAAACTGCAATCACAAGATCTCCCCACAAAGTTAATATTAAAACTTAAGCAGAGAGAACATTAATACTATAGTATATATAGAATATATACATTCTATTGGTATATTTTAATGACTAAACAACTGATAGCACAGAAGCCAAAAGCAACCAATGAGATTTTGAGAAGGTGGAGAAAGAAGGAAAGCAACAAAGAAGAACAATTAAATACAGGGTACTGAATTTGAGAAGCATGTCAACACAGAGAAAGGGCAGAAGATGGATAGTTTATTCAAATATAAATGTTACATCTTTAGAGGAGAACAACAGACAATGGGGCCTATCAGAGGGTGGCAGGTGGGGGAAGATAGAGGATCAGGAAAATTAACTATTAGGTCCTGGGCTTTATACCTGGGTGATGAAATAATCTGTAAAACAAACCCCCATGACACAAGTTTACCTATATAACAAACCTGCACATGTACCACTGAACTTAAAATAAAAGTTAAAAAAAAGAAATGTTATGTCTTACAAGCTATTCATTTAGCACTTTTTCCTCAGAAATTATTGTACTGGTTGGCAGAAAAAGATTACAGAATCAATGACTAGAAGCTAACACACGTAATGTAGGTCCATTAAAAAATTGCTTAGTTTGAACAGAAATAAGACAGTATTATTTTCTATGGCTTCATTCTCTTTGTGAAATGAATGTAATTAAAACATAATTAATTGGGAAAAGATAAATTACATACTTCTTGATGACAGAGTCTTTCTCTTCTAATTTAAATGAATTATTTCTATATAAGGGTGTATTTTCCACAGAATAACTAGTGATCACTCAGACCAAATAATGAAAAAGTTTAGAAATCATATTAATAACTGTAGATTATTAAATTTTATGAAAAATTTGTTCTTCTCCCTCTGAAACATTGCCTGCACTCTCTTTTTTCTCCCCTTTTAAGCTGTTATTATTTTAAAAAGGCATTTCCCCAAAATAATTCTGAAAATTTAAAAGGATAACAAGTTATCAATTTTCCCAACAGAGATTAAATCTTATCCTAGAAACCCATATGAATATACTATATTTACCATCATCATTTTGTACTTAAAGACATTGAAATCATTTAGTTAAACTGGTTTGGTGTTGACTGTGAATCAAAGTCTTACAACATAAAATGTTGCCTGATGTAAATGCGATGAGACCCTAAACTACTTGGACTGAAGCTTACACATTTAAAAGCTTAAAACAACACTAAAATAGTATACCTTTATTTTAAAATATAAATCTATTCTAAAATCTGTATATTTATATTTTAAAAATGTTTTGTATTCAATATAACAGAGAGGAATAAATATAAACCATTATGCACACTTATAACATATCACAGATTTTTTCATAATCTAAATAACTATGTGGCATAATGTATCTCCCTGGTTTAAATAAACAGTGCAGACATTTCTCTCCTGTGATTTGCAATGCCTTGTGGGAATTTAGTTAAAAATATGAAGACAGAGAGAGAGATTTATAGGTGATTATCATCCGGAGGACAAAAAGAGAAAAGAGAGAACTAGCTCAAAGTACTAAGCTTAAGGGTTCTCCTGAAATACTTCACAATCTGTTTAAAAAGAGTGGAAAGTCTAATGAGGCCAGATTTATTTTGAAATTTTAAAATAATTTCACAGAAGTTCTGGAAACATATCCAGTCAGGACCTAGGGAGTGGTATATATTCTGTGAGGGCAAATCCTTTCTGCCATACAGCAAATAATATATGGGGCTGATACTTCTTAATGCATTGCCTAGTTTTAACCTGGAAAAAAAATAATAAATTCTATAAGGAGTTTGGATGACTTCATAATCAAACATTTAATAAATGTTCAACAACAACAACAAAAAACATGTAAAACCCTGGGCCAAAACTCTGTGAAGGATAAAATAAAAGACATAAATCACAAATTATCTTCAAGGGCAACTTTTTTAGGTAAGAAAAAGTATATCTATCTATCCAGGGCTTAGATATTTTTGTAAAGGCATGATTACTATGTAAAAAAGTAGACTGACAAACTTGTTGGCTTGATTAAAGATTTTAAAAATTGTGCATACTATAAACCATGAACATAAACTGTATTCAGGCCATTTGATGAGATACTCACAGAATGATTGTAAGAAGGTTCCAATATCACAGGCAATGACATTTTCCCTTGAAGATTCAATTTTGTTAAATAAAAAATCTTTTCCCCCACAATCTTTTCTTTTTTCATGCGATGTACACCATACAGTCTAAACCGAACTGCATAATTTCCAATCATCTCAGATTCAACATGATTAAATTTAAATGTTTCTGTGAAGACAGGGCATGGTCCTCTCTGGATGCTGGTTTTTGCTCTCTGTTTCTTTATAGGTAGAAGAACAAGGTGTACTTGCCATGAGTTGCCACCTGTCCTGTTATATGTTGGGATGTCTGTGACAGCTGTCACTGTTACCAGAAGCTTCTGTTCTTGTGAGTCATAGTCAAAAGTCACATCCAGTGTGCCATATTTAGCTTCTGGCTCAGGATCAAAAGGTTTAGGAAGCTGCGAAGATGATCCTTGAGCTGACATATCCTAAGAAAAGAAAATTTAAATGTTAGAGTTTTTAACTCAATTATTTAACCTAGCATGTAAATAAATATTTGATATTTCTCTAGAAGATGTGAAAACAATTCTGCCACAAAGAAAGTAATACAATAATGATTAACAGTCAACTACAACCAAAAGCTACCTTATAGAGCGAGATTAGTATAGGCAGTAAGTTAAACTCAAAACTTATGATAATAAAGACACGTTTAGAATTTAATATTCACCATTACAATTCTGAGAAAGCGTGATGTATGTTTTTATAAATGAGAATTTAAAGTATATCCTTTAGTGGGTATATCTGCTCCTTTTGTAGAAAACTACTACATTTTACTTTCAATGTTATAAACAATGCCATTGACAGCACTGTATCAGGCTGCAGAGAAAGAGAACATAAATAAAAGTATTAATGCTATTGAAAAATTTGGTTCCGTTTTCAGAGTTTGTTCTAAAACACCCCCATCTCTAATAAAATATAAAGATATTTAGACTTAAAAATCAATGGAAATGTGAAATATGAAAGTATAAATAAAGTTCTCAAAATATTAGCGGTCAAATATTTACTTTCCATACATAGTCTGTATTTACTTCAATTTCTAAACACAATTAAAAACATATTATTTTCTAACATTAATGACTATTGAAAATGGAAGAACACACATTTTAAAAGTTCAAGAAAGGCTGAAATGGTACATTTTAATTATGAAATTAAAAGAAATTATAACCATTTTTCCTGTAATTGTCTCAAGCCAGTCTATCTATCTAGAATGTAATAGGGGTTTTAGCTAGTTACCAACAATGTCAAACCTAGGTCTCTGACCTTTCAACTATACCACTTTGCCTCTTCAAGTATTTTAATAAATCTTAAATAATTCTCGTTTCAAAATGTGGGCCAATTTAACAAATTTCTAAAATTTTCTAAATTTTGAGTGGCAGTGAATACTACTGAATCTCAGTCTTCTCTTTTTCCATTTATGAAACAAAACAAAACAAAACCTTCCTGAGTGTTAGCTAGAAATACTACCCACAAGATTTGGGGAGCCAAGGCGGGCAGATCACTTGAGGTCAGGAGTTCGAGACCAACATGGCCAACATGGTGAAACCCCATCTCTACTAAAAATACAAAAATTAACTGGGCATGGGTGGCAGGTGCCTGTAGTCCCAGCTACTCAGGTAGATGAGGCAGGAGAATTGCTTGAGCCAGGGAGGCAGAGGTCGCAGTGAGCCAAGATCATGCCAGTGGACTCCAGCCTCAGTGACAGGGTGAGAATTTGTGTTAAAAAAAAAAAAAAAAAAAACACCGTCCACAAGAGACTATACTTCAGTGCCTCTATTATAGCTCATATGACTATATGACTCAGCTTTGGCCAATGGGAAGCAAAAATAATTTATGTGTGAAACATTCAGATCAGGTTTATATAGGAAATTACTCGCTCTCTACTCTCTGTCTCACTCTTCTCACAAGCAGATATACAGACAGGATGTGTGGGTCAGCTCAGACCATGTGGACTAGGACAATACCCTAGGGGAAGGCAGAGAAACAGAAGAGAAGGAACTGGTTCCTGAAAAATCTCATAGAGCAAAGCCCCCTGCTCACCCTGCACTGTTGTTAAACATAAGAGAATTAAGTTTCTGTGTTCTTTAGCCATTGTATTTGGTAGGGGTCTTTTTGTTGTAGCAGCTTAACATGTACCATAACTACTGTACCTACTATGTGCCAACCCCTATTTTAGGTCAGGAGAGTGCTTGTTTCTGCAGACAGAACCAAAAACACATGAGTCCTTAATTTTTCTTTTTTTTTTTTTTTTTGACACAGGGTCTTGCTTTGTTGACCAGGCTGGAATGCAATGGCACAATCACGGCTCACTGCAGCCTTGGCCTCCCATGCTCAAGTGATCCTCCTGCCTCAGCCTCCTGAGTAGCTGGAATCACAGGCACACACGACCACACCTGGCTAAATTTTTTGGTTTTTAGTAGAGACAAAAGTCTATGTTGCCCAGGCTGGTCTCAAACTCTTGGGATCAAGCAACCCTCCTGCCTTGGCTTCCCAAAGTGCTGGGATTAAAGGTGTGAGCCACCATGCCCAGTTAGTCCTTGATCTTATAAATCTTATATGCTAGTTGGTATAATGTATGCAGGAAAAAAAACAACAGAAGAACAGTACTTGGGGAGGAGAAATAAATTCCCATAAGAGAATTCAGTTTTTAATGTAGTATAAGAAAATCAAAACATATTCTTATTCTGTTAAAAAATTCACGGTTTAGAGCAAAATGTGTTAATGTATACTGCTTTATAATTGGTAATTAAAGATTATTAATTATATGGCTTTGGTATTTCAATTAAATATTTTCTAAAATGGCATTACGACAGCTAAGATTTTCAGGCAATAAAAACGTTTATCAGGTCCTAGATAGCTATTTTTGAATTTTACTTCTCTTGGTGCCTCCCTGATTGTTTTTTCTTTTTTTTCAAACATTCCAACAATTCTTATGAAACCCAATGTTGAAAGGGTGGAACACTGACAGATAAAAGACATTATCTGCATTCTGAAAACAGGCAATAAGCAAACAATCCTTCCTTTCAAGGTATGGGACCAGTTTTAAAATATCTTTATTTAGATAGCAATAGGTCATCAACAGCGTTTATAAACTCCTACCCATGGAATTCTTCTGAACCTTCTCTCCTCTCTCAGTTTAATCATGTATGTGGATAAGCTCTAAGATAGCTACAGCCTAGATTAAACCAAGAGAAAAGTGAGAATTTTCTATCTGACACATAATATCTATTAAAAGGATGCAAAATGAACTTGAAAAAACACAAAAGTGAATTTTATATTAGCATAGGCTATCAGCATTCACATCTAAATATTTCTGTAACGTGCATTTGCTATATTGTTTGAGTACATTCAATGCTACTACAGAAGACACAAAAATAAGCAGGATGGAGGCAATTCCAAAGAAGTGGTTACAGATAGCAAGTGAGCAGCTTCTGAAATACGGACAAAACTCACAGTGTGTGATAACTATAGATAGTGAGTAAAGCAGCAGCTTGAGAGACATAGGCAGAATTCATAAGATATTAAATATAAATAGTTAATAACTCATATGCCAAAGAAAGATTAAATAGAAAATTTGATGGATCAAATGAGTATTACCTATAGAAAGGGATGAAATGCACAAGCCACGATCATGTAGCCTCTGGGCTGACAGCTCTGTCACCCATGTGCTCTACTTAAGAAATGCAGATAAAACCTACAACTGCCTAGTAGGTTGACAAGTTTCAGTGGTGGCCAGGAGTATATCTAGGTCTGTCCCACAAAACAAACAGGTGTGTGCTGTTGGCTCTTGATACTCTTGTTCAAATCTCAACTCTGGTCCTTGTTACATCATAAACAGGAATGCTGATGGAAAAGAGACAGTGAGACGGGATGTATGGGCACTGCATAAACCAGGACTCAAACACAGTGTGGTCTTGCTACCTCTACTCACTTGCAGCTTATCCCCAGGTGTGTTAATGGATTTCTGATTTCATCTGGCTCCTCTTACTTCTTGCTTTGTATGTGAAATAGATTAAAACACTCTCTCTCTCTCTCTTTCTCTCTCTCACACACACACACACACACACATGCACACACAATAATTTGAGCATCTTACTTTGGTCCTTTACTCCTCTGAGAGAGTTTGCCTGGTAATGTTTGGAGGGTACCACTGAATCAAAGTAATTTCTCACACAACATTTTGGATCAAAAAAGGCAATATAATATAGTTGTTAAGAGCACTGTTTTGGCAGTCAGACAGACCTGGGTTTGAACTATAGTTTCACTATTTAAGAGCTGCTTCTACTTGGTCAAATTGTTTAGCTCTCTGACTCTTAATGTTTTCATTTATAAAATGGAAATAATAACTTCCTAAAGATGTGGTTGTTAGAATTAAATGAGCAGACTACATAAAGCTCACAGCAAAATTCTTGACACAAGTGGTGATAGGTATTATTGTTGTTGTTTATTAATCCCACAATCCAGGCTTCACTGTTAACTTGTGAGCTATATATGTAGTTTACAAAGCTACAAAACAGCTGTCTCAAATTTGTTTAGGTAATGGAGCACAAAGAAACATTCATCATGAAAAATCATAAAATAATGATATATTAAACTTAAAATATCAGTGTACAATTTTCTTCTCGGTCAGATACTGTAATACTAGAAATACTAAAAAAAGCAATAACAGCTACAAAGTATTTTTAACAATTATAGAAGAAAAACCTAAAATTAAGAAAATTCTATCCATAGCTTAATTGTTCTGGGTATTAGGAAACTACATCTATTATTTAATTTTGGCAGCAGATCTGAAAATTCATCTGGTAAGAATACGGACAAATTTCAGTATTACTGAATGTTGTCTGGAACAAAAGCAGTAAAAACTTGCAATCTAAAACTTTTAAGTAGGCTGGGTGCAGTGGCTCTTGCCTGCAAACCCAGCACTTTGGGAGGCTGAAGCAGGAAGATTGCTTGAGCCCAGGAATTTGAGACCAGCCTGGGCAACATAGTGAGAGCCTATCTCTACAAAAAAATTAAAAAATTTGTGGGTGTGGTGGTGCACACCTGTAGTATCAATTACTTGGGAAGCTGAGGTGGGAGGAAGCTGCAGTGAGCTGTGACTGCGCCACTGCACTCTGTTCTGAGTGACAGAGCGAGATTCTGTCTCAAAACAAAAACAAAAACACTTGAAAGTAAATCTAAATACTAACTTATAAAACCTCTAGATTGACTTTATATAGTTTTCATTATGACAGAAACATTAAAACAAATTCTTTTTAGAATACAGTAATACTTCAAAACTGTCACAAAATTATTTTTGTTGTAATTTTCACATTTTTGCTCCAAAACAGTAAGTAAACTTAAAGCTCAACCAACCAGCCACTCTGAATGCATGAAGCCATGGATTCAAATTTCATTAGTAAAGCTGATCATCATTTATCCCTTGCATTTTCTATGATATGAAAATACAATAAGATTATTTTGAAAGACTTGTGAAACACTGAGTAAACTCCCAATAGTAAAAAAATCCAAAATAAAATAAAAAAATACAAATAGTAACCTCAAGATGAAATAAATAGGTAAATTATTCTAGAATGTTTTATATAAAGTGTTAAAAAAAATCTTTAGGTACCCATCTTCTTTTGGTGGTGGGGCTTGGGGTTGGGGAGTGGGGGCAGTTGAAGACTAGTTGGGACATTCCTGATAAGTTTGTTGGATAAAGATTAGATTAAGGATGGATACTGGTACTATAAGTTACAAAGGAATAAGTGATAAAATCAATTCTTCTTACCAAGAGGAGAAGCACAGGATTATTATCCTCCAAATAACATTCATTTTCAAACTTCTATGTGCTTTTACTTACTTCAGGGCTCAGGACTGCAGTGCTGTCACTTGGAACATCTTCTTCATATCCTTTATTATGAAAACTTTCTATTTCATGACCTGTGCTTCCTTCACTTGGGCACTTGTTATATGAGCATCTTGGACTGTTGCTGCAGTGGGAAAATTCACATTTACTGTCCCCAATTTCTGAGGGTGTACATGACAGATGGGGAGAACCACTGTCATCCTGATATGGTGGTGGCTGCAATTCATCCAGCGGGGGTGTTCTTCTCATTCTCTGAATGCAGTTTCCTGATAATGATTAAGAATCTGGTCACTGTTTCCAATTAGCCTCAACACGCAGTATAGTCTACAATAATTGTAAATAACTTTTGAAAACTGGATCAAAAAATTGATGGCAACATAACTATTAGATTTACTAATGACTTCTCTTTTTCCCTAGTTCGGAGGCACAAATAAAATAATCTAGTTTCCCACTCCTCGCCTCCTGCATAATAAGATTAGGAAAAATAAAAGTCATATATGAAGAAAGATCCTGTTATGTATCATAAAAATGAGGGAGTGATAAGTATTAGTTAAACAGCTTATTTGTCTCTCTCAAAACAATCCTGATGTATACATACTTCATCTATTACCCCGTGATCTGTGGCCACCCTAGGGTCAGAGCGACACAAATATGGTTGGAAAAACAAACATAACACCTCTGCTTGTTCTTCACCTATGTTCAACAAGAACTCACCCACATTCTTCAGTTACTGAGATGAACTTAAACTAGTATTCAGCTAGTGGTGTCAGAAATGTTTTTCTACGTCTGTCCTGGATCCAGAATCCTAGAATGAGGTACACTGTGAATCAGGCCCATTCCCTGTTTGCTAACATCCATCAATCAGCAAAGACTGAAGGCTGTGTTCTGTGTCTTCTCCATTATAAGGGCACTCTATCCCACTCTACATCTGTGTCTGTATTCTTTATAAATTATGACTCCGTCTTGTCTATAGTAGACATCTCTACCTCTAGCAGTTAACATGAAACCACATTTTCTTTCACTCTTAAATTATCCTTTTAATTTTTACCTCAATGATTTATCTCAGTGATTGAGAATAAACATATCTGTGATCAAGGACAGAGTTGGGGGCAGGAGAGAAATAAGGAAACAGAGTCCAGTACATGATTTAAGAACAGCTAAGTCTTTGTAGATAAATCCTGAATGCAATACTAAACATTAAATTTAAACACTGATCTTTTTTTTCTTTTAATGAACTGTGCATCTCTTTTCTCAAAAGGGACCCTGAAACAGTAGTTTGTATTATCATTGTTATGGAGTTCAGTTCAAATATTCACTAGTTCCTCTATTCTTCCTAAGATAAAAAGTTACATAAGAACTATAAGTTCATTTAAAAATTCCCAAAATGCTTGGTTCAAATGAAAAATAATAATTTGCACAAATGTAGCATAAATTTACATATTTTCTCAGAGGCCCCAATTTTGAAAAAAAAAGAAAAACTAAATGTCTTACCTAGTGAGTCTAATAGTCTAACCACAGAGTCATCTCTCAGTATACGTGGGGAACTGGTTCTAACCCCACCATTCCCTCTCAAATAAAAAAATGCAAAAATGCTCAAGTACCTATTATAAAATGGTGTAGTATTTACATATAACCTAAGTACATCCTCCCATATACTTTAAATCATCTCTATGTTACTTACAATGTCTAACACAATGTGAATGCTATGTAAATGTTGTAATACTATATTGTTTGGGAAATAATAAGAAAAAGTCTGTATATGTTTGGTACAGATGAAACTATACATTTTTTCAAATATTTTCCATCTGAGGTTGGTTGAATTCACAGATGCAGAACCTACAGACATGGAGGGCCGGCTGTACTAACTTTAGTTTATAACATAAGCAAAAAGTAAAAAAGTGGCTGAATTAATATAGTTGAAGCTAAATTCAAGAAGACAGATTAGACATGTTGCAAGTCGTAGCCAAAAAACCCACAGAATTCCAGAACAGTAAAGAGACAAGTGGTTTTAGTCATTAGCTTGATCCATTTATGTGGTAGGTAAGTATGTGCGGCTGCCACCACTGGCAGACTGACTTGACTCCATCCATAACCTCTTTTTCTCCTAAGCAGCATTCTGATTAGGAGTGGCCAATGAGATCTAAGCAGATTTCAGAGTGAACCTTCCAGGAAGGTTTTGTTTTCCTGATAAAAGCAGGTAGACTCTACTGGCATGCCCCTTTGTCCCTTTGCCTTTCCCCTGCTTCCTTCTTGGAGGAGTAGCAGCAGCTACCTTGTGACCATACAGTGACAAGTAAGAGAATGAAAGCTAGGAAGGCAGAAGCAGGAAAATGAAAAGCCCGGGTATCTGAAACATCACTAAATACCTACCTCCAAACTTGACGTCTGAGAGAAATCCCTATTTGTTAAAGAAAAAGAAAAAAACTACACTAGTTGGATTTTCTACTGTTTCCAAATATATTCTCAATGGATATAGTTTATTAATCATTAAACTGACATCCTCTGCCCCTTTAAAAGTACATATTTAATTAGCCACTGAATTAAAGGGTAATACCTAAATACTGCAACACGAAGTCAATTAAAAATTTTCCAACGTGAGTGGTTTTCGGAGTCAGCACACCATCTACTCCTTTACCTTTTTTCTTAGAAGAGAGGTGATCTTTCCTAGAAGTCTTGAGCATATTGCCTCACAGATCTCAATGCACAGACTTGGGTCACACATCTACTCCTAAATCCATCATCGGTAGAAGAAATGGGATGACCATAATTGGCTTAAATTAATCAGAAGCCATCAAAATTTGAAGCTGGGGATGGGGCCAGCTTCACTCTTCATATCTATATGGAAAAGAGTAGATGCCTAAACAATGTGGGATCCAGGAGGGAGGATGAAAGAGAAAGAATGTTGGTACAAAATGAACATGATCCAGTTCATGATCCAGTGAACATGGCTCACTGCAGTCTTGACCTCCCAGGCTCAAGTGATCCTCCCTCCTCAGCCTCCCAAGTAGCTGGAACTACAGGCATGAGCCACCATGCCTGGCTAATTTTAAAAACTGTTGGTAGAGACAGGGTCTTGACATGTTGCCCAGGCTGATCCTGAATTCCTGGGCTCAAGCAATCCGCCTGCCACAGCATCCCAAGGTGTTGGGATTACAGGCGTAAGGCACTGCGCCAGGCCTGTTTTCTTGATCAGAGTATTTTTTTTCTGTCTGTGGTTATATTTTTCCTCAATATAATAATCCTTTTCTGAGGTTCCTTTTGATATGCCAGCACAGTATAATTTCAGTCTGGTAATGATGTTACACCTTATTTCCTTTGGTTTGCTTTTTTATATTAGGTCCCTGCCTAGCTGTGGGCCAACTAAGTGTATTTTCATAGCTGAGCTCCAGGCATCTGGTGCTAGTTTAGATTTAGTGTAACTCTTGCTCCAGAGACCAAGGCACAAATTACACAAAATGGGCTGGTGATATTTAAAGATGCTAAGTGGGCTCAATGGGTAGACTTCACTACTGTTTTCTGGATTTGAGAGAAACAACATTAAAGCTGTGAATATATAAAATTTATTTTAGCCACACCATATCCTCCAAGTTTTGAAAATAGTAATACCACCCTTTTATCTTTACTTTTCACTTTATTTTTGCATTTTATTTTTTAAAGTGTAGAACACACAAATGTAGGTGGAATAAAAATTTCATTAAAAAATATGGTTAATGGAGATCCTTCCTTTTTAAATGTTTGCAATCTCTTTTTATTCTACATAGTGTACTAATAATTGGCTTAAATGTAATTGATAAAAGAAAAATTTTTAAATAATTTTATAAGGTAAGAAAATTTATATTATTATTGTTAAATTACACTGTAAACATCAACCTTAAGAAGAAATTTCTAGTGGAACTATCAAACACCACGTGATGATGCCCTCCCATTACTTTAGTTCTTGCTTTATCACCTAATTTCATACCCTTATTTTTATATAAATGATATATCTATAAAAGGATTTAGGCATGGATATATTTTAAGCATTTTAATTTACCATCTGCATATTGCATAGCACCTACAAAACAAGATGAAGTATGTTTTTACCATAGAAAAAAATAGCATGTGTGCACACACGGAATATGACCTGTGGTTCTTATCTTTTAAAACAGTGGTGAGAACCACAGCTCTAAAAAAAAATGATGTATATTCAACAACTGCAGAATTCTTTCTTTTTTCAAGTGTTTGTGGAAATCTGCCAAAGTTGATTATATGCTGAGCAATTAATTAAGTCTCAATATATTTCACAAATTGGAAGCATGAAGAGGATGTTTTCTAAATGAGGCAGGAGAATGAAGTCTGAAGGCAGGAAACCTAAGGCCATGCTGACTTCCTAGAACTGAATCAAAAGTAAAACCTCACCTCTCAACACCCAAGTAACAAAAGGATCAGAGGCTACTCCCTTTGCACTGTGTGGCAGATGAAAAATGGGAAGTACCTCTAATTGGTCTCCTCCCACAATCAGACTGGTGACCAGCCAAGTCTTCATGTTTAACGCTGTAACTTCACTTTAGCCTCTGATTGGTTGCCTCCTCCAACCAATCAGACTGGTCACAGACCCGTCCTTCATTACATAGGATGTAGCCAAGTAATCAATGGGAAACCACTAGAGGGTATTTAAACCCCAGAAAATTCTGTAGCCAGTGCTCTTGGACTGCTCTGTGGAGTGTACTTTCATTTCACTATGTTTAAATCTATGCTAGCATAAATCTATGCGTTCAATGCTTCATTTTTTCGTTGCTTTGTTTGTGCATTTTGTCCAGTTCTTTGTTCAAAACACCAAGAATCTGGACGACTCATAGTCAAGACATTCACTGGTAACATGACCACTACAGAATTAAACTAGAAATCAGAAACAAAAATATAGCTAGAAAATGTATAGAAATCTAAACGAAAATAACTAGAGATTAAAATATACTTCAAAATAATCCATGGATCAAAGAAGAAATCACAATACACATTAGAAATATCCTGAAGATAGCGATCATTAAAAAGTCAGAAAACAACAGATGCTGGAGAGGTTGTGGAAAAATATGAACGCTTTTACACTGTTGGTGGGAGTGTAAATTAGTTCAACCATTGTGGAAGACAGTGTGGCGATTCCTCAAGGATCTAGAACCAGAAATACCATTTGACCCAGCAATCCCATTACTGCGTATATAAGCAAAGGATTATAAATCATTCTACTATAAAGACACATGCACACGTATGTTTACTGCAGCACTATTCACAATAGCAAAGACTTGGAACCAACCCAAATGCCCATCAATGATAGACTGGATAAAGAAAATGTGGCACAAATACACCATGGAATACTATGCAGCCATAGAAAAGGATGAGTTCATGTCCTTTGCAGGGACATGGATGAAGCTGGAAACCATTATTCTCAGCAAACTAACACAGGAACAGAAAACCAAACACCACATGTTCTCACTCATAAGTGGGAACTGAACAACGAGAACACATGGATGCAGAGATGGGAACATCACACACTGGGGCATGTCAGGGGATAGAGGGCTAGGGGAGGGATAGCATTAGAAGAAATACCTAATGTAGATGACAGGTTGATGGGTGCAGCAAACCACCATGGCACATGTATACCTATGTAACAAATCTGCATGTTCTGCACATGTATCCCAGAACTTAAAGCATAATAAAAAATAAAAAATAAATATCCTGAAGAGAATGACAATGAAAATGATCTACACAACTACTTGTAGAATGTGGCTAATCTGTGCTTAGAAGGAAATTTATAGGTCTGAGCATAAAATATTGCAGGGAGGTGGGAGGCTGAAAAACAATGGTCTAAGAATCCACTTCAAGAAGTTAACAAAAATAAGAATGATGGTTTCCAGCTTCATCCATGTCCATGCAAAGGACATGAACTCATTCTTTTTTATGGCTGCATAGTATTCCATGGTATATATGTGCCACATTTTCTTTATCCAGTCTAACATTGATGGACATTTGGGTTGGTTCCAAGCCTTTGCTATTGTGAATAGTGCTGCAATAAACAGATGTGTACATGTGTCTTCATAGTAGAATGATTTATAATCTTTTGAAACCATCATTCTCAGCAAACTAACACAGGAACAGAAAACCAAACACCGCATGTTCTCACTCATAAGTGGGAATAGAACAATGAGAACATATGGGCACAGGGAGGGGAACATCACACACTGGGGCCTGTCGGCAAGTGGGAGGCTAGGGGAGGGATAGCATTAGGAGAAATACCTAATGTAGATGACGGGCTGATCAGTGCAGCAAACCACCATGGCACATGTATACCTATGTAACAAACCTGCATGTTCTGCACGTGTATCCCAGAACTTAAAGTATAATTTAAAAAAAACCTCATTGTAAAAAAGAAGTTAATAGAAACAGCAAATTAAATCCAAAGAAAGTAGAGGGATGAAATAATAAAGAGCAGAAATTAAATAAAAAACCAAGCATACAACAGAAAGCATCAAAATAAAATTCATTGAACTAATAAAATTGATAAACTACTAGAAGAGACGAGTCCAGAAAAAAAGAGATTACATAAAGTATTAATACCAGGAATAAAAAGAGGACATCATTTCAAATCCCACAGACATTAAAAAGACAGAAATTTCCCCTTTGTTCTTCTCTTTCTGAAAATTTCAGCCCTAAAGCCACTGAGTGGGGCAGAGGAAGGCAGAGGGCTGCACTGATGGTGGCAAAGGAAGCGGTGCAGAGCCACGTTAGAGCCCAAGTGGGAAGATGTCCAGCCCAGTGTGGTATCTTAGGGCCTGGGCCCCAGTGAGATGACAGAAGGGTGTCCATGTCCATACCAGGGAGTGGAGCCAGTCAAAGAAACAGTGTCAGAACCCAAGAGTAGGTGAGAAGGGTTTTCAATTCAGAAAGTGACCAGACAGAGGTGTAAAGTAGGGTAAAGACAGCACACATACATGGGGGCAGTCCTACAGAGCGTGCTGAAGCCCAAGCAGGTGAGAAAGGCCGAGTGTGGGGTGTCAGAGCCTTGGCAGGATAAAGAAGCTCCCCATGGGAGGGCAGCCTGGCCTGGGGCAACACAGCCCAAACAAGATAAGGAGTGTGTTCGCATTGAGGAAGGAGAGCAACCTAATGTGCAGTCAAGAGAATGAGAAGTATCAGGGCCACAGAGCCAGGTGACTGGGGTGGGCTGTGAAAACCCAGGAGAGTGAGGAGGGTGCCACACACAGGGGTATCTGGTGAAGTATATCAGAGCACGAGCAGGGTAAGGTGTGCATCTGCACAGACAGGTGGCCTATCAGGAAACTAGAGCCTAAGCAGCATTGGCAGGGTGTCCAGTGTGAGGGTGGCCTGGAGTGTGGCGAAGTGGGGTGAAGAGGGCAACTATGTGGAGTAAGGGGGAGTCCTGGACCATGGTACTAAAACTCAAGCAGGAAGTCAGGGCCTAGATAGGACGACAAGGGCACCAAATGTGGGGCAAGCTGACCTTGGGTATCAGAGCCCACGCTCAGCCGGTCATGAGGACACCCACAAGTGGGAAAGGCAGCATGAGATATCCAAACTCAAAGAGAGTGAAGGGGGCATGTGTGCAGGGAGATGGGAGGACATGTGTGCAGACTGATCAAATAATAAATATATTAAGGTTAATGGCAGCCAGGTTTCTTACTGATGGAAAAGGGAGGTACAAACATGAAAAAGGAAAAAACTAAAACAAATTCTGTGGTGTTGGATTGGAATTGGACAATCCACATGAACTCATAGTTTAAAAATACATAGATAGAAGTTATTAGTGCAAATGTGCATATATGTGTGCATATATTTGCACATATACCCATACATAAATATTCTAGCTTTGCTCACTGAGGTTTGTGACCACCACCACCTCAATAGCAGGAGTCCACTGAGCACCTGGGTCTTGGCTTCTAAATCTATTATCCACTAAAAGGAACCAGGACTCTTTATAAAGAAATGGCTAATTCCAGGGTGAGGCCAGGTAAAGTACATGATGAGCCTAGAAAAGTCTGTGTATTGAAAGTGAGGATATGTTCAAAGACTGATGGGGATACGTCAAAAGGACAAATAAATCAGCTTGACAGTGCTTCCACTGACCACTAACCGTCTGAGCTCAAAATAAATATGGTAACTGATTATTGCTCATTGAAGAAATGAGAAAACTATGAGTCCATATAGATATAAATAAATATATGAATAAGTGAAAAATTTTTTGAGGAATGGGATATGTACGTAGTTACACAGTATCTTCCCATAAAATACTTTTTTAATAACGAAGGGTAACTTTACAGTGGAGAAGCCTGGTAGATACCAGCTTAAACTAGAGATCAAAGTGAACATTATGAGAAACAGGACAAATCAAAATTGTACCCCACCTGATAAAATGCAGTGAGAAATATCTCTAATAAAACAGATGGGATACCTCTATAAAATAACTCCACAATCTGTCAAAATGAACCCATGAAGAAACAGGAAATTATAATCTTTTATCTATTACAGAAATTGAATCCTTATTTTAAAACCTCCCCAATAAAGAAAATTCCAGGCCCAGAGAGAGCTTCACTGGTGAATTTATTATTTAAAGAAGGGAAAAAATAACAATTTTACACAAAATTTTTCAGGTGATACAAAAAAGAGGGACTACTTATTTTATGAGGCCATAATAACCTTGACATCGGGACCTGAAAAGTATCTTACAAGAAATAAAAAGTATAAACCAATCTCTCCCATGAACATCGATACAAAAAATCTATACAAAATTTTAGCAAATCTAACTCAGAGTTATGTAAACAGGGTACCATATCACAATCAACTTGGAATGCAGTTATCCTATACATGCAACATTTAACATTTAAGATGTAACATTTAAGAACTAATCAATCTAATTTATTGCACTGAAAGAACAAATATAAAAAGTAATATGATAATTGTAAAAGACTTACTAAAAGCATTTGATAAAATTCATTATCCATTCATGATGAAATCTCTCAGTGCACTAGGAATAGAAAGCAATTTCCTTTATCTCCTAAAGGGTATCCATGAAAGTCCTAAAGCAAACATCGTATTTAATGGTGAAATGTTGAAAGTTTTACCTCTGAAATCAGGAATGACAAGGATGACTGTTATCACCACTTCTATTCAACAATGTATTAAAGGTCCTAGCCAGGGCAATAAGGGGAGAAAAAGAAGATGTAAAATGATTGGAAAGAGAAAAATAACTGTCATTAGTCTCAGATGATGATTGTGATGTAGAAAACCCAAAATAATTTAGAGATAATCTGTTAAGAGTTGGTAAATTTAGCAAATTCACTGGCTATGTGATCAATATTTTAAAAAATGAATTTCTACACTCAATGATCAATTAGAAAGCAAAAATTTTAAAAATCTCACATATAATAGCATCAGATAACATCAAATACCTAAGGATAATCCTAAGAAATGACATTGTTGTTATTTTTCTAGTTCTTGGGTTTATAATTAGAATGTATATTCTTAGCAATTGGTGGAATCCAAACTTTGGCATTCTAGGCAGTGCCTATATGGTACAGGAAAGGACAGCTGAAAACCAATAGAGCTTCCTTTCTCCAGTAACACGGCATCTCAAAAGAAAGGCAGAGACTAGTCTACCATTGGAGATTAGAGAATTGCAGGTTTGACAAATGCTTTCACTAGTTTGGCTACTGCAAAAATTAGTAGGCTTGAAAAATGATGGCAGATTATCATAAACTTAATTAGAAGATGACTTCAACTGCAGTTGTCACTCCAGATGGAGTCTTCTTATTGAGCAAATTAAGACAGCTTTGGTATCTGATATGTAGCTTTAACCTACAAATGCTCTTTTCCTTTATATTTATCCAGAAAGAACAAAAGTTAACAGGTTGTCTTCACCTGGCAAGGACAGGAATACATTTACTGACCTGCTTTAAGGAAGCAAAGAATTCTTGTTCTATGCCACAATCTGCTCTGCAGAAACCTTGGCTGCCTCAATATTCCATACTACTTTTCCTTGAAGGATCAAGCTTGCTCTGATGACAGCAAGCTATTATGACCAGGAGAGTAGAAGAGTTGAGAGATGAAGTGCCTTGGTAAGATACACACATGAGACAGAATCGAGAACTAAATCCTACAAAAATACATGGGCTTGCCATGTCAATAATGTTCCCAAGGATCCAGGGATATGATAAGAATATTCCTCCCAAAGTCAAAGAGAATTTATATTCCTTGTCTGTTTCCTAATAAGGAGACAAAAAGCTCTGTTGGCCTCTTTACACTTTGAAAGCAGCACATTCTATATTTTAATATATAGCCCTTATCCATTTATAAGGTAAACTAAAAAGCTAATAGCTTTTGAGTATCATGCAGAGCAAGGTCTCTCCAGATGATTGAGGATACAGTAGAGGAAGCTCTACGCCTGACGTTTAAGACCCAGCAAACCAAGTGGCGCTAAAATGTCTGTTTTAAGTAATGGCGCTAAAAAATATCATTGGGAAGCCCTGGTGGTAAAATTGCAGTGGAGGCCTATAGATTTTTAAAAATTATCTTCTAGGCCAGGCATGGTGACTCACGGGATTCCCAACATTTTAGGAGGCCAAGGTGGGAGGATTGCTTGGGACCAAGAGTTCCAGACCAGCCTGGGCAACATAGTGAGACCCTGTCTCTACAAAAAATTAAAAATTTGGCCAGGTGCAATGGCTTACACTTGTAATTCCAGAACTTTGGGAGGCCAAGGTAGACTGACAGCTTGTGCCCAGGAGTTCGAGACTAAGCCTGGGCAACATGGCGAAAGTTCATCTCTACAAAAAATACAAAATTAGCCAGGGGTGGTGATGTGTGTCTATGGTCCCAGCTACTCAGGAGGCTGAGATGGGAGGATCACTTGAGCCCAGGAGGTCAAGGTAGCAGTGAGCCATGATCACACCACTGCACTCCAGCCTGGGCAACACAGTGAGACCCTGTCTCAAGAAAAAAAAAAAAATTAAAAATTAGCTGAGCATTGTGGCACACACCTGTAACTGCAGCTACTAAAAGAGGATCGTTTGAGCCCAGGAGATTGAGGCTGCAGTGAGCTATGATTGTGCCACTACACTCCAACATGAGCCACAGAGCACGACCATTATAAAATAAATATATAAATAATCTTCTTTTGCACCTTCAGATACATTTTATTAGAAAACAAAGTTCAGATTATTTTTGTGTCATGCCTTGAAAGTCTAATCTTTAATTAGTTTATTTTCCTGATGGTTTGAAATAATCCATTACTCGGCTGAGCATGGCAACTCACGCCTGTAATCCCAGCACTCTGGGAGGCTGAGGTGGGTGGATCACTTGAGGTTAGCAGTTTGAGACCAGCCTGGCCAACAAAGTGAGGCCCTATCTCTACTAAAAATACAAAAATAACCCAAAAATTAGCTGGGCATGGTGGCACATGCCTACAATCCCAACTACTTGGGAGGGTGAAGTGGGAGGATTTCTTGAACCCGGGAGGTGGAGGTTGCAGTCAGGCGAGATCATGCCACCGCACTCCAGCTTAGGTGACTGAGTGAAAATACGTCTCAAAAAAAGAAAAAAAAAAAAAAGAAATAACCCATTACTCAAACCAGACTGCACGTATAACTACCAACTTTCTACCAGTACAATCTTATTCAGTACATCTATTTCTCTAGTGAAAAATCAATTCACTGCCTCTCATTTCTTGACCCTTAGAGCTCTAAAGCAAGACCATACTCACATCAGCAAGTAAAGTGAAAAGCATTTCTGTTTTGAGAAACAGCTCTTGGTCTACTATTAGTATCAAACAGAGGCTATCTGGAAGACCAAGGAACACCAGGTAGCAATGTGGTCCAACCTGTCCAGTATGAAACAGATGACATGTGATCTCCTAGCTATAAAGTTGAGGATGTCCAGCTGCAAACCATCTTTAACAAAAGTTGGCATACATTGGATGATAATTATCAGGCTAAGTAGTCTCTAAGAGATAGGTAGGTCTTATAGTTATGCCTGTTTTCTCTTGCTTATCTACACTCATAGCCTCACGGGGAATACATCATGACTAGCTAACTGAGTAAAAAAATTATATCTAGTGATATACCAACACCAACAGAAGCAAAATGTTCTGGTATTCTAGTACCTTTCAGAGGTGGCCCTGAAAGATAATATAAAAGGAAAACCTTGGTGGATAGAATTCCTAGTAGTCTATTTGGTTCTCAACTTTGCTTAGAATAAGGGTTGGTCTCCATTATTTCCTAGCTGCCAATGGTTTGGCTCGATGTATGGACTTGGCAGGAGAAAGACTGGAAGACTGATGTCATCTAGAATGGCTCTATGGCTTGAAAACATTTACATTTCCAATACAACTTAAAACTCAAATATGCACCAAATATCATGATTTCTAAAATTTAACCCCACATATTCCAAGTTGAATTCTTTCTCAGATGGAAAACACTTTTAAATATTCTAACAACTACATTTACTCAACTGCTTTGCTTCGCTCCTTAAACTGAATTCCTGCTGCTGTCAAATAGAAACTGAAAATCTTAACATTTAACTTTTCTCTCTACAAATAGCATCAAGGAATTTCCACAACTGAGCTCAGCATGACTTTTTTTCCAAATGAATCTAATTCCTATGCTTAATCATATTCATTTTTAATCAAGACTGTCTAGATGTTTCACTATCACATGCTTGTCAGGTTTTAATTCAAACTTCCTACAAACTATAGTGCTATTATGATTACAGGATTACTATGATATTGTTTATTCTGTTTTGTGAAGTGCTTTGGATACTTGGGTAGTTCATGATGCTTATGAGGCTGAGGCCATAGTTTTATCTCTCCAATTGTGTTTATTCTATATCACATTAAAAACCACAGACATATCATGTTTTATTGTGCTTTGCTTTATTGTGCTTCAAAGATACAGCAGTTACATTGAAGGTCTGCGGCAACCCTACATCAAGCAAGTCTACTAGTGCCATTTTCCCAACAGCATGTGCTCATTTTTCTAGCAATGAAGTATTAATTAAGGTATGTAAATTGTTTTTGGCATAATACTATTGCACACTTAATATACTACAGTATTGTGTAAACATAACATTTATATGTACTAGGAAACCAAAAATATCGTGTTACTTGCTTTATTGCAAAATTTACTTTATTGCAACAGTTTGGAACTGCACCTGCAGTATCTCTCAGGTATGCCTGAACATCCTCAACTATACCCCGAAGCAGACTTAGTCTTGCTCAGGTTCCAGGGACAAAATGTTTTGTTCTTATCATATAGTATTATAGTTCTTCAGAGCCGGTTCTATACTCTTTAAAGGTATACACATTACTTTCAAGACAATATCCTAAATGTTTTTTAGCCTGCACTAAGAAAAGTCTCAGACATCCAGCTCCTGCTCCAGCTTTATCTCTCAGCCTCCCCTTCTCAGAATACTTATACCCCTCAATCCAGTCACAGCCATACGCTGGCAATTTCCTCAATGCACTATGGTCTTTTATGCTCTCTTTGGTACATGCCCTTCCCTTGGCCTGTGATATCCTTCACTTCCTCCTCCTTTTTACTTGGGTAAGTTCACATATTATCCTGCAAGAATCAGCTTAGTTGTTACCTCTTTGAAGAATTTCAAAGATTCACTCTCTCCTATCCTTCCCAGTTGCATTTGTCACCCCATCCCCAAACATAACCACCCTCTCCCCAAACACATCCACCTATGCATGCATGTTGGGTTAAGTGGTCCTAAGTACTTATTTCTACAGCACACATTGCTTCCATCATTTACAATGTATTGCACTATGTTAACATTTAACATTAACTTTTCTATCTCTGTTTAGATGTTAATGTGAGCTTCCTGAAAGAGCAGGAACTGTCTCTTATCTTTGTACCTGCAGTGCCCAGCAACTTGCTTGAAATGCAGTTGCTAAATCACAATTTTTAAACAGTTTGTTGAATAAAGGTCAAAATAATTGTTGCAGAGGTATTCAATGTGACCCAACCATGACGGGCAACGCAGTGAAACCTCTGGGTTCCCATGTCATGAACTCACACTATATTTTCTGTTGTAACATTAAGGAAATAAAGAGTACATGATATCAAGAGGTGTGACTATTCAAAGTAATAAAACTCTTCTAACTGAAACATGTCACAGAAATACCAGGCTGTTAGAAAAAAAGTCAAGAAAACAATTATTTTAAAAATATCCTTCTAATTTGACTATATGATATTATAACTCTAAATTATGATTCTGAAAATGACCAGATTTCTTTTAGGGGACACTGGAGGGTGTTTTATTCACAAAATTGCCTAAACAATTAAATGAAATGACAAGTGTTCCTGCTAAAAGGCTGATCTCATTTAAAATACACAGAGTAGATATTTCAAATCCATTGCTTTAAATTCACTGAATTATCCTAAATAATGCAGCAATTTTTGAGGACAAAATTAAAAAGATAATTGGTATTCCTCAGAAAACTTCACAAAACCAAACTAGATAAATCTAGAATTAAATTTAACAATATATATCTTATCACCTTTAAAATAATATGAGGACAACTCAATATCAACAACGACCAGAATTTCTTTTTACTTTGTTCAACTATACTGAAACTAAAAGACTCTTCATAAATAATTCCCTATTAAATTTTGAAAGGAAGATTCTCCAAAATTACAATGTTAATTTCAATCAATATTTTTGGAGACTGCCAGATTCCATTTTGGTTTTCCCTCCTTGCACTGCGGCCTCAAAATTGTCTGTAAGTAATAAGCTGGGGCCTTCATAGGTATCTCCTCATTCATTTGCTTTCTCTCATGGATCATATCCCTGCCCTGCCTACTGTCCAATGACTCAAAATGGTTTTTTCTTACATTTTTTTTCCAGTGTTCTAATTATTTATGGCAGGAAAGCAAGTCCTTTAGCAGCTACTCCTTCGTGGGCTGAGGTAAAAATTCTAAGTCCTCTAATTTTAAGCAAAATAGGAATAAGCTAGATATGCATTCTCAGCTCAGACAATGTCACGCCCAAATGAGCTACAATTGGTTTTTGGAGTGAGGGCAAAAATATCTTCACTATTATGTTTTATGGGTTACCAAAACATAACCCTACCTGACAAAAAACTTATTCCTTTGTATTTATCTTCTTGTTAGGTAGAATTTCTTTTAAGACTTAGGGGGTACATGTGCAGGTTTGTCACATGGATATAACTGTAACAATTATAGTTATATAATTGTTATATTGTGTGATGGTGAGGTTTGGGCTTCTATTGAACCCATCACACAAATAGTGAACATAGTACCCTATTATGTAGAGATTATTTTCAAATTAATTAATTTAATTGATTTATTTAAATTAAATTGAAATGATCTCTGTATGGGAGCAATAATGAAAAAAGGTTGAGAAACACTGATCTAGATAGTTTTACAAGGCATCTACTCAGGCTAAAAAAAATGATTAAAAAATTGTTACAATACTATAGCTTTAAAGGATTCATACATGCTGGGTGCAGAGGCTCACACCTATAATCCCAGCACTTAGAAGCCAAGACGGGCTGATCGCTTGAGCTCATGTGTCCAAGACTAGCCTGGGAAACACAGTGAAACCTCATTTCTACAAAAAGATTGAAAAAAAAAATAGCCAGGCATGGTGGCACATAACCCTGTAGTCCCAGTTACTGGGGAAGCTGAGGTGGGAGATCACTTGAGCCTGAGAAGTCGAGGCTACAGCGAGCCATGATAACATCACTGCACTCCAGCCTGGGCGACAGAGTAAGACCCTGTCTCAAAAAAAAAAAAATTCATACGTATATCATATTATTCATAGACAGTCAATGAAAATTTTTTCTGACATGCTTGATATTTCTAGAGTCCACACTAGGGTAACATGTTTTCACGACTTTTTTGTCCTTCAACGTGCACCCTAGACCTGTGAATTTCAAACTCTTGAACCAGAACCCACACCATAAATACATTTTAAAAGTACATGTCTTAAATTATGGGGGGAAAAGAGTCATTAAGTAATATCCTTAGTATGTACAATAACCATATCTTATAAGAAATACAATTTGTTTTTCCTAAATATTTTTCATGGCACATCACTTTTTTAGTGTTTGTCAAGACCTACTAAACTGATTTCATGATCCACATGCAATTATCAAATCACTGTACCAACCTTGTCAGGCCATTTACAGTTCCCTGAAATAGATGCATATTTTTATGCTTCAGTGGCGTTTGCTATAATGTTCTTTGTTTCCAACATCAACATGGAGATATCCTTTGTTTTCAATGTCCAAGACTTCAGTTCTAGTATAAAACCTTTTCTGGTCTCTTTAACAAGCCCTTCCTTTGTGGCACCATTCTGCATCTGGTTTCCACAGCACTTAACACAGTATTTAATTCTTTATTTAAAAAAATTTCCCCCAAATCACAGTCAGATGCCACTTTATACCCCATTAAAATATCTATGATAAGAATATAGACAATAGTAAGTATTGGTAGGTATGAAAAAACAGGAATTTTCATAAATTGCAGATAGAAATGTACAATGGTACAATCATTTCAAAAAACAGTTGTCAAAATTGTAAAAACAGAGTTACAATATGACCCAGCAATTTGACTTGTACATTTGTATTTACTAAAAAGAGATAAAAACATGTATCCACACAATGATTTTTTGTACACATATTCACATCAGCATTACTCACATAGCAGCCAAAAGGTAGAAAGAACCCAAATGACCATCAAGTGATGAACTGATAAACAAAATGTGGTACATCTATACAATTTAATACTATCTGGCAATTGATATGGTTTGGATATTTGCCCCCACCTAATCTCATGCTGAGATGCAATCCCCAATGTTGGAGGTGGGGCCTGGTGGCAATCGTTTGGGTGATGGGGTGGATCCCTCATGGCTCGGGGCTGTCTTTGTCACACTGAGTACTCCTGAGATCTGGTTGTTTTAAGTGTGTGGCATCTCCCCCCCACCCACTCTCTCCTGCTCCTGCTTTCACCATGTGAAGTGCTGGTTCCCACTCTGCCTTCCACCATGGGTAAAAGCTCCCTGAAGCCTCCCCAGAAGCCGAGAAGATGCTGGCATCATGCTTATTGGAACTGCAGAACTGTAAGGTAATTAAACCTCATTTCTTTATAAATTACCCAGTCTCAGGTATTTCCTTATGGTAACACTAGAATGGCCTAACACAGCAATAAAAAGGAATCCTACAACAAGGAAGAACCTTCAAAACACTATGCTAAGTGAAAGAAATCAGTAACAAAAAGCCACTGATATGGTTTGGCTGTGTCCCCACCCAAATCTCATGTTGAATTGTAATCCCCAATGTTGGAGAAGGGACCTGGTGGAATCATGTGGGTGGAGTTCTCATGAATGAGTTGGCACATTCTCCTTCGTGCTGTTCTCGTTATAGTGAGTGAGTGAGTTATCATGAGATTTGGCTGTTTAAAAGTGTGTAGCACCTGCCCACTCTCTCTCTTCCTCCTGCTCCAGCCATGTGAAGCGCTGGCTCCATTTTTCTTCTGCCATGATTCTAAGTTTCCTGAGGCCTCCCCAGAAGCAGAAGCTGCTATACTTCCTGTACAGAACCATGAGCCAATTAAACCTCTTTTCTTTATAAACAGCCCAGTCTTGGGTATTTCTTTATAGCAGTGTGGCACATATATACCATGAAATACTATGCAGCCATAAAAAAATGATGAGTTCATGTCCTTTGTAGGGACATGGATGAAATTAGAAATCATCATTCTCAGTAAACTATCGCAAGAACGAAAAACCAAACACCGCATATTCTCACTCATAGGCGGGAAGTGAACAATGAGAACACATGGACACAGGAAGGGGAACATCACACTCTGGGGACTGTTGTGGGGTGGGGAGAGGGGGGAGGGATAGCATTGGGAGATATACCTAAAGTATAATAATAATAAATAAATAAATAAATAAATAAATAAATAAAAAAGAATGGACTAATACAGCCACCTTTTGTATTGTTCCATTTACATGAAAGGTGAGGAACAGGCAAAAATATAAAGAGACAAAGTAGATGAGTAGTAGTTACTTAGATGCTGGTGCTGGGGAGTAACTGCTCATGGGTACATGATTTATTTTTTGGGTGATGAGAATGTTCTAAAATTAAATTATTGTGATGGTTGTAAAACTCTTGAATTATATACTGTGAGTGAATTTTTTGATCTGATACTGCTCATATCAAGTCATTCAGGAGTATACACCATGGCATCTATATTAGTAAAAGCACCTTAAATTTCAGCTTTTTTGGGGTTCCACCTAGTAATCAATATTAATCATGACCCAAAATTATCATCAAAGATTCAATTAAGCCAAGTATCTCATAAAACTCTCCTACTTGTGTCTGAGATTCTAAGTGGAGAAAATGGCTCTTACTATTCCCAAAGTCTACAGAGTAATATCTCAATGGATAAATGAAGTAGCAAATCTGTGTTAGTTGGAGGCAACATAAAACCAGTAAGATAGAATGCTGCCATCAAAAAGTTTAAAGTTGTTTGCTTAAGGGATAAGCCTATGGGAAAGAAAATTACATAAAACATAATACTTAATATTTAAAAAATACACCCATCATGCAGGTACTATTTAACACAAATTTAAGTCCCTATTAATAGCAAAGATATACCTTTGGTAACAGAAAATCTATACAAGGGAACTATTGATACGGAAGGAGGGCAGGGAAGTGCTGGGAAGGGAAAGGCAGGTCCCTGGTAAGGGCTCTACCCCCCAGGCCTGTGCCCACAGACCTAGGTGAGGACAGGTACTCCTGTCTTTGCGCCCAAATGTTGCATTTCCTAAGACCACCCTGGCCAGCCACGCCCCCATCCTGTGCCTATAAAAACCCTCAAGACCGGCCAGGCACGGTGGCTCATGCCTGTAATCCCAGCACTTTGGGAGGCCGAGGCGGGCGGATCACGAGGTCAGGAGCTCGAGACCATCCTGGCCAACATGGTGAAACCCCGTCTCTACTAAAAATACAAAAATTAGCTGGGCATGGTGGCACGCGCCTGTAATCCCAGCTACTCAGGAGGCTGAGGCAAGAGAATCACTTGAATCCAGGAGGTGGAGGTTGCAATGAGCTGAGATCGTGCCACTGCACTCCTCGACAGAGGGAGACTCTGTCTCAAAAAAAAAAAAAAAAAAAACCCTCGAGACCCTAGCAGGCAGGCACACAAGCAGCTAGACGTCAAGAAGAACACATCAGCAGAAGACACAAACGGCTGCACAGCGAGAGAACATCGAGGGGAGCACGCCAGCGGAAGACCAGCGTAAGGGCACACGTCAGCTGGCGTGCCCACAGGCCATCGACTGGCTGGATGAGGCCAAGTTTGGCTGGACAAGGCCAAGTTTGACTGGGGCAGTCAGAGGAGAGCCCGGGCCACTGAGCGGTTGGACTCCAGGGGAAAACCATCTCCCTTCTGGCTATCCCATCTGCTGAGAGCTACTTCCGCTCAATAAAACCTTGTACTCATTCTCCAAGCCCACATGTAATCCGATTCTTCCAGTACACTAAGGCAAGAACCCTGGGATACAGAAAGCTCTCTGTCCTTGCGATAAGGCAGGGGTCTAATTGAGCTGACTAACACAAGCCGCCTATGGATGGCTAAACTAAAAGAGCACCCTGTAACACATGCCCACTGGGGCTTCAGTTGTAAACATTCATCTCTAGACACTGCTATGGGGTCAGAGCCCCACAGCCTGCCAGTCTGTATGCTCCCCTAGAGGTTTGAGTAGCGGGGCACTGAAGAAGCAATCCACACCACCATCACACGCCCTGCAAGGGGGACAAGGGAACTTTTCCCATTTCACTATTATGGAGAGTTGGGAAAAAATGTATTGCTTTCTGAGGGCATTTTCTTCCGACAGTAAAGAATTTACAGAATTGGGACTATGGTCACCTGAGAACATCCTAACAGAAATTTTTTAAAGAGTGAAGTATACCTCTTCCAACATTATTAATAAACAATGTAAATTTTAGGGCAGCAGTTGGCTGACAGAGTGCCTATGTTTGTATCAATACCTTATGTTCATATAATAATTTATGGTCTATACAGTACTTAACAGGGGCTAAGAATGTGGGTTTTGGTATTAGACTACCTGGTTCTAATTCTACCTCTTCCATTCACTAGCTGTGTGACTATGGACAACTTATTTACATCTCTGGTGATTTTATTTGCCCATCTGTAAATCAGGAATTGTAATAGCATCAACCTTATTGTAATTTTTGAAGATTAACTCAGTTAATGTTTTAAGTGCTTTGCACAGTGCTTCATAGTGTCTGTAAATTTAATTGTTAGTATAGTGATCATATTAGCATTAATCAATACAGTAACCCCCTGAGGCAGGTGAGGCTCAGAAAGAATAAATAAATTAGATTTGTATTTTTCATTTTTTATTTAGTGTTCTTGAGAAAAGGCCATGGAACTTCTAAATTTGTTTTCAGATTAATTTTGGACACAGTCTACCCTGTTAAACCATAAAAAATGTTATGTTTTTACATCTGAGTTTTTATTAAACTCAATCAATAACTTGAAATAATAAATTTCGTCTTTATTTGTGTTCTTGATATACCAAATTAAAACTTTGTGATAGTATATGCAAATAACATACTGTAATTGATACTATAACACATACCAAAGATTTTATTTTAGATTCAGCTTAAGGCCTGTTGAATGTGTATATACATAGAGACAGAATACATTTTTTGTTGTGTATAAATTGGTGATTAGTTTTTATATTTGTTTTATGAAGTAGAAAAGAACCAATGATTTTAGAAAGACAAAAAAAACAAAAACAAACCCAAAACATAACTCCATTCTGGCCTGTAAAACATACAAGGACTATATTGGATGATGTTAACAGTACAGTTAGTTGGGGAGTATATATCAATAAAGGCAAGAATGAGAACTAATTAGCTTTTACTTATGACATAAATTGGGGATGTGATATCAATTCTTTGAAGATAAAACAATAAGGAAGTTTCATTCCCATTTTGTGTTAAAAGACTTCAGGCATTCTGAGGATTTTTTTATTTTTTCATTTTTATAATACCAAATAACCAGACACTTCAAAAATAGATGGTTGAAATAGTAGCAATTTAGGATTATGAAGCAGTTAAGTGCTTCACAATGTTGATGTAATACAGCAATTATAGACCTTTGTAATTCAGCTAAAATGCTTTGTTTTCTTGTTATTCATATTGAAACTACACAATAAGAATACCTCCTTATTTTCAAAGGAAAGGGCTTAAATTTTAAAAAATCTTTGCATTAATGTTTTGACCATTGTTACGAACTTACCATTGAAATTTATTATTTTGTAACTAAAAATAAAATGAAATACTAAGGGGGAAAAGGTTGTATAATGTTAGAATTTTGATTAGCAATCACAGCTGCACCAGAATTAGTTTCTATAGCAACAGGAAGAAATAATGTGTTGAATTGCAATGCAATACAAGATTTTTTTTTTTTTACAGATTGCAATTC
The DNA here is from genome assembly GCF_028885625.2 of Pongo pygmaeus. Taxonomy (NCBI): domain Eukaryota; kingdom Metazoa; phylum Chordata; class Mammalia; order Primates; family Hominidae; genus Pongo; species Pongo pygmaeus. The sequence goes on from NC_072373.2 coordinate 39,362,533, forward strand.
AAAAGGAAATCTTTAAAGAATTTTGTCTTAAAAGAGTTATTAATCTTTTATCCATCATAATTCTCTAATGGAAAATACTTAATTATTCTTGTCTACTTTTCTTGAATTCTGTTTTGCTAATTTAAATTTAATATGTCCCAAAAAATACAGAAAATTTAATATACCTGAACAATAAGAATTTCAGCTACTGTATCATTTGCATTTTAAAACAAAAATGCATGGAATAATATTCTGTATGTTATTTAGACAGAAAGTAAATCTCAGGGGTAGTTTAGAACCTACAAGGAAAAGTCTAAGAGGTGCTTTTCTGAATAAACTATGTTGTAGGACTAAGAATTAAAAATGATAAGCAAATACTATATTTGTATCAGTATGAAACTAAGTCTTTTATGAATGTGTACTCCTGTAATCCCATGTCCAAATTGTGATTAAGCAACTGCACTACTATGAGTATTCAGAGTGTACATCTCCCTTACTTTAGTAGAAAAATATAATACTATGGGCAGCATTTAAAATTTAACACTGCCCATACTATTTCTAACAGTGAAAAATATTTCACTGCATCGTCTCCAGTTCTATTTTTGGCAACTAATTAAAAGCATATGCCTGAACCTTTTATGTATTTTGCCCTTATAATGAGATCTATTACTATGGCTCACTCTATGCCTCTGAGTTCCAAAGTATCTTTGGAGTTACCATGGATACCAGTGACAAGTATTCTCCCATAACTGCTCTGTGTGTCTCATCAAACACAAGAAAACTGACATGGCAGGAACCAAGCCATCAAGACACTATGAATCTCTAATTGTTTATATCACTGTTCATGCTTTTAAAAAATAGTGTATATATATATATATATATATATATATATATGTGTGTGTGTGTATATATATATATGTATATATATATATCTTTAATTAACCAGCTAACCAGCTAATTATTTTTAAAAATCTGAATAGACATCAAATTATTGAGTAGAAAATGAGTTATTTTAAAAAAGGTATAAACATTAAAATAACCCAATATGACAATCTGTGATTCAAAGTAAAACCTGAATCCGAAAGTAAACTTGAGTTTTGAGTTCTTCAGTAATAAAAACTTCTAATTATATGAAAGACAATATCTCATAGGAACATTCATATTATATAACCCATAATAAAAAATTTCAAAAGAGGTCATTTGTGAGAACATGCAGATTGTTCAAGGTTAAGTGCTAACTTGTAATAAAAACATCATTGCAAAATGGAATCGAAGCTTTTTTATCAGTAAAATTTATTCGGATTATGTCAGAAATCATCTCATTCTACCCATACTTTCTTCTTTCTTAGTGTAGCAACCAAATCTTTCTTCACTATTTAATATCTTCTACTACATATGAGATCTTTTTAAAAAATCAGGAATTGAATATCAAACTCAGCTCCTACAAAAAATATTTTTCAACAACTCCTTTTGTGACTTATCCTTTTAAAAATAGTATAAGTATGTATAAAGTAGTTGGGCAGACTTCTTGTCGGAGAGATACAATTCTGCTTTTTAAGACAAATGTACACACATAAATAATAAGGAACTTTACATGACATAACAATTCACAGGAATTATATTATTCAATGTGGCTAGGCATGTCCTTTTAGTGAATGTTCAGTTATTTTAAATTTTATGATTAAGATGTGTATTACAATGTAGAAACACATATTACTCCTTCTATAAGGACTTGTGACTTAGAGTTCATAGAGTGAATAAACAAATATTTTTATCTAATATATAAATATACTACTTACTAAAGGAAAGCTCTTTAATTTACAAGCAATACATATACATACAAATTCAGTCTGATGCAGTGAATTTCACACAGCGGTTCCAACTCAACACTCACAATGCCTCAATTTTTCCATCTGTAGAGGGGGAACGCATCTTTTGTTGTTTTGGGAAGATTATGAAATGTTTCTAAATAGAAACCATAAGAATAGTAAAAAATGGTATTACTAGGCTTATATGAGAATTAGCTGAAGGGAAAATATTACAATACATGTCTGAAGTTTTTATCAAGACTCACAGAGAATGTTTAGTATCTGTTTTTCCTCATCACAAAGGACTGTAGCAAAAGTCTAGGCAAAAAAAAAAAAAAAAAAAAAAAATTATACCCAACTATCTTTGTTGAATTGAGCTGACTAGCAGAGAAAATGTATCCACCTAAATCAGCTTCTTCTCATGATTGCTACTGGAGACAATCCCATGTTCTGTTAAGAGTGGTCTGGAGAAAAGCAGACGGCCCTATACCAAGAAACACTCAGCTGATTTCAGTGTGCCTCTTCTGTGCCCACATACAACAAAGCACAAGCCACTTAAAACTCCAAGTGTACCTGTCTTTCCCAGTAAATGGTAAACAACAGGCATTTGTTTTAGGACCTATTTTGTACCAGGCATTATGCAAGTTACTAAACTCCATAGGCCTTGAGAAGAAAACCTAATTTGTCAAGCTTTTATAACAGGGAAAGGGAAAATCAATAAAGAACACTGAACAGGGAGAGCAGAAACCTGAGTTTGAACCCATGGTCTGCTACTAAAAAGCAAAGTGAGTATTTAAACTTTCTGGGCTTTTGTCCATAAACTGAAGAGAATGAGCCAGATCACTAAGATCTGTGTAATTTTAACTACAATGAATCCATAACATTTAACAGTTCCATTTTGAAAGTGGAATAGAATAAGGGATTAATTTTCTAAAAGTGAAAACTGCTATTGCTGCAATGGATTATAAAAGGGAACTAGAGAATCTCATTTCTTGAAAGTCTAGATACTCTAACAGAGTTTTACCTTTTCATATTTGAGATCCAGGCCTTCCTGCAAGACTACATAAGCTCTCAACATCCTTAAATGTATGGTGACGGCACAGTCGGGGAGGAGATGGAGAGTGGAACGAGAGAAGTTGTATGCAAAGGTTAAAACACGAAAAGAATAAAAACATTTTTTCCTCCTCAGAATAAAATGTTTATGCTAAGTGATGTTTAAGTGACCACTATATTTTGCAGACATTTTACATTAATATGCTAGGATCTCATTAGTAAACTCAACTTTAATGTGAATAATGTTTTGCTTCAATGTTTCTAAATTCCTAAAGCTGTTCATAATGTGATCTTTCCTGAGGTTATTTCCAGAGACAGATGCCATCAAATGCAGAAACCATCAAAAAATTTTGCACGCTATCACGTTTCTAAAAGTCACATCATGACAAAGGCAAAAACAAAAAAAAAGGTATAAGGGAGAAAAAAAAGCACAGAAAAAGTGGGGTAAATATAAGAAAATAATATAGCAAAAACATATTCAAATAAGAGATTATAAAAAGTACTGCGATAAATACATAGGAAGTAAATGTTTACAATATACACTTATAACTAAGAATAAAGGTCGAATATTAAAGCATAAAAAAGATATACTTAACAAATATCAATTTTTAAAAGCTGTGTAAGCACATTATAACAAATAAAATAGTTTTTGAGCCCTCTCTGAAGAGACATAAATATAAATATATAAAGAAGGTTATTACCACAAAATGATACAAGGGACAATCCACCAGAAAGATGAATTTGTAAACATGTAAGTCCCTTATAACATAACGTTAAAATAATTTAAGAAAGACAGAATTCCAAGGAAAAAGCTGACAAAATCTACAATCATAGTGGAAGATATTACATATCTCTCCTACTGATTAAAAGGCAAAGCAGAAAGAATATTTAGGAAAGATACAGCAGATGAGTTGAACTCAGTAAGCTCAAATAAAAGACATTCACTGAAACTTATAACCAAGAATTAGAGAATGCGTACTCTTTTGTTGGATACAATAGATATTAATCCCCTTGACACACGTATACACAAATATACCAGCCGCATAAAGCAAGTCTTAACAAATAGGAAAAGTTGTATTGCATAGATTTTGATAGCTGATCACAACACACTTAACTTAGAACTCAGAAACAAGAAGAGACTTCTTTTAGCTTAAATATTTGGAATTTTAAATCCAAACCCAGCAACTGAAAAAAATCATAACAGCAATTAGAAAAATTATAAAAACAAATAAAAATGAAGATATTGAATATTAAAATGTGTTGGATACAACTGAAATGGTATTTTAAAAGCAATGTATAGCCTTAAATCCACGTTAGAAACCAAAAAAGACTGAAAAACAATGAAGTAAGCATCCAGCTCAAGAAGTTAAAGTATAAATCTAAATAAAAGAAAAAAGAAAGGAGATAGAATGAAATTTTTAAAAAACCAATTCTATAGAGAGGATTAACAAAACCAAAATGTTTCCTTGAAAGAATTAAAGAATTATTTTTTAAAAACTCTGAAAGAATTAAGTAAAGAAAAGAATGTTATTAACAACTTTACAATCATAATTCTGAAAATGTACACAATAAAAAATTTTTGGAAAAATATAACTTACCAAAACTGACTCATGAAGAAATAAAGAATCCAATGACACCTACATTTAAGTATTAAATCAATAAAAATCTATCTACAAAAAAACTCATAAGATACAAGTGATTTCATACGTTGATTCTACCAGAGAACAGATACTCTTAATCTTATATAATGGTCTAGAGAAATGAAAAAGAGCAAATAATCCAAAACTTGCTTTACAATTTTGTAAAACCTTGATCCTAAGACTCAAACAAAGATAGCAAGAGAAGAAATAGTGTATAGTAAGCTTCTCTGGGAAACCCTAAAGGGAACACAAGAGGTAATCAAAATACAGCATGACAAATTGGGTTTTATTTCAGGAACACAAGGTTAGTTTAGCAAAGGGATATCTTTTAATGTAATTCACAACATGAACAGATTAAAAGATAAAATTCATGTGATTTCCAAAGATTAGAAAGAGAAAATAATAAAATTAAACATCAATTAATGATTATCGTTTTAGCAAACTAGGAACAAAAGGGAATTTCCTTAATTCAATAAGTGATATCTTCCAAACAACCAGAGCAAACATCATAAAAGGCAAACATTAGAAGCATTCTCTTTAAAACAGAAACAAGAGGCATATTCACTGGTATTAAACGTTGTATGTGAGTTCCTAGCCACAGCTAGAGATAAATTATTAGAATTTATTAGAAATAATGAACAAGATTGTTGAACAAGATACCTTTCCTAATAATTTGCCTGTAGAATCTCTTTCCTCTTCTAGATAAGACAACCATATCATTTCCAAGCAATTCCTGTTTTATTTCTTCCTTTTCAATCTTTACATCTCACATTTCTATATTATCAGCTTTTCCTAGGAACTCCACAAAAATGTGAAATACCACCTATCAGATTGCCAAAAATGCAAAAATCTAGCAAATGTAAGCATTGATGAGGACATAGAAGATCAGTAAGAAGGCTGTTAATGGGAGGGTAAATTTTTAAAATATGTTTAAGATGCATAAATACCAAATTCTAGAATATGGTGATATATAGAGAGAGGTCTTCAAATCTATATAATGTTTCACGTCCTAAAAAAGTTCTCAGAATATAGTAATATGAAATTCTAACGCATGATACAACATGAATAACCTACTAAAACATCTGAAAACTGAAAAACATCGCTGAAAAAAATTAAAGAAGACTTACATAACTGGACAAACATGTTCATGAATTAGAAGACTCAATATTAGGATGGCAATATCCTCCAAAGTAATCTACAGATTCAACACAATCTCCATAAGAATCTCAGACGAATTCTTTGTAAAAATTGTCAAGTTGATTCTAAAATCCATATGGAATTGCAAGGATAACCAGAATAGCTAAAACAATAAAGAAAAGGAAGAATACAGTAGGAAGACTCACACTTTATGATTTCAAGCTTAGTAAAGGCAACTGTAATCAAGAGAGTGTGGTACTGGCAAGAGGACAGACATGTAGATCAATGACATACACTTGACAGTCCAGAAACAAAACCATATGTGTATGGTCAACTGATAAGGGTGCCAAAGCTATTCAATGGGGAAAGAACAGTCTTCAACAAATGGTGCTGAGATAAGTGGTTATTCACATGCAAAAGAATGAAATTAGACCCTTATCTTATACTATATATAGAAATTAACTCAAAATTAAATACCTAAATATAAGAGCTTAAAGTATAAAACTCTTAGAAGAAAATGAAAAATTTTTTACGACACTGGTTTTGGGAATTATTTCTTGGATACAACAAACAAAACACAAACAACAAAAGGATCAAGAGACAAAATGAAATTCATTAAACACTTTTCATTGAGCACTGTATTAGTCCATTCTCACGCTGCTAATAAAGACATACCTACAGAAGCCAAAATTGACAAATGGGATCTAATTAAACTAAAGAGCTTCTGCACAGCAAAAGAAAATACCATCAGAGTGAACAGGCAACCTACAGAATGGGAGAAAATTTTTGCAACCTACTCATCTGACAAAGGGCTAATATCTAGAATCTACAATGAACTCAAACAAATTTACAAGAAAAAAAACAAACAACCCCATCAACAAGTGGGCAAAGGATATGAACAGACACTTCTCAAAATAAGACATTTATGCAGCCAAAAGACACATGAAAAAATGCTCACCATCACTGGCCATCAGAGAAATGCAAATCAAAACCACAACGAGATACCATCTCACACCAGTTAGAATGGTGATCATTAAAAAGTCAGGAAACAACAGGTGCTGGAGAGGATGTGGAGAAATAGGAACACTTTTACACTGTTGATGGGACTGTAAACTAGTTCAACCCTTGTGGAAGTCAGTGTGGTGATTCCTCAGGGATCTAGAACTAGAAATACCATTTGACCCAGCCATCCCATTACTGGGTATACACCCAAAGGATTATAAATCATGCTGCTATAAAGACACATGCACACGTATGTTTATTGTGGCACTATTCACAATAGCAAAGACTTGGAACCAAACCAAATGTCCAACAATGATAGACTGGATTAAGAAAACGTGGCACATATACACCATGGAATACTATGCAGCCATAAAAAATGACGAGTTCATGTCCTTTGTAGGGACATGGATGAAGCTGGAAACTATCATTCTCGGCAAACTATCGCAAGGACAAAAAACCAAACATCGCATGTTCTCACTCATAGGTGGGAATTGAACAATGAGAAGACATGGACACAGGAAGGGGAACATCACACACTGGGGACTGTTGTGGGGTGGGGGGAGTGGGGAGGAGATATACCTAATGCTAAATGACGAGTTAATGGGTGCAGCACACCAATATGGCACACGTATATATATGTAACAAACCTGCACGTTGTGCACATGTACCCTAAAACTTAAGTATAATAATAATAAAATTAAATAAAAAAAAGTATTTCAAATGTATACTACATATATTTCATTGAAAATGAAAAGTTAAGTAAATATTAAAAATTATTTTCATGTTTTCAAAAAAGTTGTCTTAAAATATTCAAAATTATTTTTTAAAAGACAAAATATAAATATAATTGTCTCAATTTTAAATAAAAATTTAAATAAAACTTAAAAAAAAAAGATATACCTGAGACTGGGTAATTTATAAAGGAAAGAGGTTTAACTGACTCACAGTTCAGCACAGCTGGGGAGGCCTCAGGAAACTCACAAACATGGCAGAAGGTGGAAGCAAACACATCCTTCTTCACATGGCAGCAGCAAGAAGTGCCAAGCAAAAGGCAGAAAAGCCCCTTATAAAACCATCAGATCTCATGAGAACGCATTCAGTATCACAAAAACAGCATGAGAGGTAACCGCCCCCATGATTAAATTACCTCCCACTGGGTTCCTCCCATGACACGTAGGGATTACAGGAACTACAATTCAAGATGAGATTTGGGTGGGGACACAGCCAAACCATATCGAGCACTTTTGTGCATCAAAGCACACTACCAAGAAAAGATAGCCCACAGAATGGAAGAAAACATGAAACAACTCAAAACAACTCAATTCAAAAATGGGCAAAGGACTTGAATATACACTTCTCAGAACAAGATAAACAAATGGCTAGTAAGCACATGAAAAGACACCTAACACCATTAGTCATTAAGGAAATGCAAATCAAAACCATAATGAGATACTAGTTTATACCCACTAGAATGGCTACCATTAAAAACAAAACTAAGCAAGAAATAACAAGCGTTGGCGAGGATGTGGAGGAATTGGAACCCTCATGCATTACTAGTGGAGTATAAAAGGGTTCAGCCATTGTAGAAAACAGTTTGGCAGTTCTGAGGAAAGTTAAACACAGAATTAGCATGTGACCCTACAATTCTATTCCTAGGTATACACCCAAAATAACTGAAAGCAGCAACTCAATCAGACACTTGCACATCAATGTTTATAGTAGTATTATTCACAATAGCCAAAAGGTAGAAGCAACTCAAGAATCCATCAGAGGATGAATGGATAGGCAAAATGTGGTATATACATACAGCAGAATATTATTCAGCCACAAAAAGAAATAATACCTGGTACAATATGGATGAACCTTGGAAACATTATGCAAAATGAAATAAACCAAACACAGAAGGACAAATATTGTATGATTCCATTTACATGAGTTATTTATAACATATAAATTCATAGAGACAGAACATAGAATAGTGGTTACCAAGGACTAAGGGGAAGAGGAAATGAGTTATTTTTTAATAGGCAGAGTTTCTATTTGGGAAGATAAAAAAGTTCTGGAAATAGATAATAGTGATGGTTGCATAACATTGTGAATATGCTTAGTGTCAAAGACCTGCACACTTTAAAGATGGTAAATTTTATTTTACATATTTTACCAAAATTAAAAGAAATAAATAACAGATTTTTAAAAGGATGAAATTCTGATACATGCCATAACATGAATGAACTTTGAAAACTTTATGCTAAGTGAAATAAATCAGACACAAAAAGGCATATATTATGATTTAAGTTATATGCGGTCCCACTTATATGGGATAAATTGTATGCTGCGTATATATTTTACCACAATGAAAAGCTAAACAGAAAAATTCACTAGTGTGAGACAACTAAAAGTCAGTTTTCAAATGATTTGGAAAAATGGATCGTGAAAATATGAAAGCACTGTCAGCTAGCCTTCTAAAGAGATTTATAAGAAACGGAAAGAGGGTGTTAAAAGGAATTTAAAAGATCAGAAGGCTGTTATATCTCAAGTTGATTTTTTTAAAAATACTAAAAAAATTAAGATTAGAGGGAGGGTACTCTTCATATAGGGAAACCTAGGAGTGTTTAAGAATGGAAGAATGTGAATCATGGAGAAAAAAGAAGTCCATCACACAATAAAAAAGAATAAGTGATTACTGATAACCAATTCCAGCTGTGGCCAAATGAAGACAGCAATTAAGGCATAAGAGAAGTATCTGGTCTCTAGAATACAACATAGAAATGATGGATAAAAACATAAGAATATTTTGAAATGGAAAGGAAGGGCATCAAAAAACTTCACAATGGTAATTAAAATCTGCATTAAAAGTAATCAAGAAACACTCAACATAAATTCAATGTGATCTCATTCAAAATAGTACCAGAATTATTCTAAAAGTTCAGCTGAAAAAATTATTGAATAAGAATAACCATAAAAGATTTGACAAGGAATATGATGTTACAGCATTAGACACTGTCATAGAGAAATTAATTGGAACACAATAAAGTTCAGAAATAGATACAAGTCCAAAAAGGAATTTAATATAGGATAAAAGCAGTATTTCAAATCAGTGATTAATAAATTAGATCCAGCAAATAACACAGTGATAAATGGCAGCAATTTGGAAAAGAAGAATGCTAGATCTCCACTTCAGTTCTTGCAACAAAAATCAAAGCTAGCTCAAAGATTTACAGGTAAAAGATGAACCCATAAAAATACTAGAAGAAAACATGAACAAAATTTTCCAAATCTCAAAACAGGAAAGGTCTTTCTGAACGTGACATATAATCCAGAAGCTATAAATGAAAAAAACAAAAAATCTGAGATAACATAAAAATTTTGGGTCAACAAAATCACCATCAATGTTACCAAAAAAAAAAAACTAGAAAGAATATTACATGCAACAAAGGCTAATATTCTTAATATCCATGAATTATGAATCAAGAAGAAAAATACCATCAACGCAAAAGAAAAAAGGGTCAAATTTACCAACATGCACAAATAAATATACATGCATACACACAGCATATATAATACAAGCACATAAACTATAAAAAACTAAAACATTTAATATTAAACTTTAAAACTAGAAATTATTTTCACAATTAAAGAACAATTAAAACGTTAGGAAAAATGTATAGTTGGAAATGTAAATTAAAATATGTGTCAAAGATACAGATTGTAGTTAGAATGAACTGTTTTCTACCAATTTGAAATGGGAGTGAAAGGTACAGGATTTCATGAGAATAGAATGTCAAATTTCATTTGTAAACTACAACGTTTAGTTGTACCCACTGCAATTCTAGAATTCAAAATGGACGTGTTGATGGCAAAGTGGTATAACAAGCATCAAATCATCCTGCCTATTTATTGAAAAATATGTTAGAAACAGCATGGCTGAGCAATCAACTAATAATCTGTGAAAGGTAATCCTTATTCATTTGCACGTTATTGTGCCTTTGTTTTGTAGTGTCAAAAGTTTGACAAATTAGAAAAAAAACATTGACCCAGTATACTTATCAGACACTATCTTTTATATTTGTAGAATACAAAACAAGTTATTATATTTGCAGTCAACCATTTGCAGAGATCATCCCTGTATAGTTTTACACCGTAAGAATCAAATTTCCAAATATGCACTTGGTTATTAGTTCTATTTTTAACCTGCCACTCATATACTGTCATGTACTTAAAATTCAGAACATGTTTACATTATCCATCCAGCAGGCTAATGCAACTGCACACCAGACAGTCATGCATAATTCAAATCAATATCCTCAGGCTTGGAACTCTAAGTCAAAGCTGCCTTTAAAAAAGCTAGGGTGTGACTTTAACATGAATAAAGTATATCTAATTTTTCTTTTTATGCGACAAATTGATACTTTCTGCAATGGAATGCCAAAAATGCAAAGCCACTGTATAATAGATCTTTACACTATTGAAAAAAAGGGATAATTGAAAAAATAAGGCAACTACAGTAGTCTTAGAAAATTATCTCTAAATACTGAAAGAGACAAAGCTGAATAAGATTCAAATAGCAAAGCTCACAATATAACAATAGATTATATGAAGTTTAGCCAACAAACAACATGGACATAAAATTACAAAATCAAAGTTCTAAGTTATATTGTGAATTGGGAATTCTTTTAATACTTAAATTCAGATTACTATTTTTGTATCAGTAAAGTTAGTTTCATTTAAATTCCTTAAGTATAAACCCCACTACTAAATTTCTATAACTAGTTACATGTCTAGAAGTGACCCTCATCTGTAAAAGCTCAAGTCTATCAAACTTAAATTGAGTTTTCTTAGTTAAGCATATCAAGATACAGCATTGAATATCCATTATACCAGACTCTAGTTTATGTCACCTTTACTGTGGACATTTGCTTTTAAAATAAGGAAAAAAAGATAACTGAATCTTAGTCTATAAACATCTATTTTTGAGGCTACTAAGAACATAAATGTTTACCAATAACCTGAAATGTAACACACAGTTGATTAGCCTCTGATTTAAAATTCGCATAAGCAAGAATAAATGCATATATTTTGATAATTTTTCTTCCCAGAAGCTTCAAATTTGACTCATCATTTAAAGAAACCCTCCAGATACGAACATCATTGCTCGTGCAACCCAACTCAATTATGAAAATTTCGTACTAGTCCTATTCAATATTACAGACATACCAAACATAATATCCTCTACAATGACAGTCCATTAATGTCAAGGTGTAGTAATATGAAGGATGAAATTAATGGGATAGAGAAAAAGGATTCAATGGTATCTGAGATAATGAAAAAAAGATTAAATGGCAGGCCTTTGGGAAATACAATAAAGGCATGGAAGTCCTTCCAGTGAAGACAGAGAATCTAGTTCAGGTACACAAAACATATCTTTTCAGTTTTCTTGCACAGATAAAAAACTTAAATAATGATGACAGAGTAGATAAATCAAAGATGTCTTAATTGATTAAGCCCTGAATTTAATTAGTTTATAGATAACACTGTTGACCAAATCTATTCACTAAGTATTCTGTAAGAAAACAGCAGAAAAACATGTTTTATAGCAATTCAACTGCCAATTAAAGCCGGAGAAAATGATGCATAGAACTTTAAAATCATAACAGCAACAGCAAATGGAAAATTGCCCTAAAAAAGGACATCTGATCTCACTCAGCAATAATAGCAGCATGGCCCATGGATTGAATACATATATTTTTTCCTTTCTATTAGAGGGCTGTTTCCCTTTAAATTTCCATATTTTTTGCCCACAAGTACAACCAATGAATATTTTAAACCTCTCTAAAGGTAAATAAGTTATTGGCTAAGAGTTTTCTTCCTTTACAAACCTACTTTGGAATATTTGTAATACAGCACCAAAGTTCAAAGCACACAGAATTCTCACATTAATCCTGACATAGAGACAAATGATAAATTTTAGAAAAGTAGCCATATAAAAGAACTAAAAGAAAGATTACAGAATATAAACTGCATACATAGTTTATTTTTTGAAGTTAACTTTACATATTATGCTGGCAATTATAAAGGCAATAAAATGCAATTTTAGTAGCTCTACTTAGGAACATAGGAACTCAAAATGTGAGAAGTGGAATGAACCTTACCTTAGATCGCATTGCCTAACCTTAACATTTGTGCAAAAGGAAACGAGAGCCTGTGACATGCCTAAGGTAATAGTTTATACAAAGGGTAAGATTAGAAACCATGTCTGCTATTTACAAGTCTCCTGAGTACAGACCTATACAACCATACCCATTGGCTCTAACTACTAAGTATGCTTAAGAAAAAACAAATGAAGTTGTATACAATTCCAATGTTGAAACAGATGTAGCAAGGACCAATGCTAGACTAGAGCTGAGATGCAGATACCTCTCATACAATGGAATTAGATGGCATCCATATCCCTCAATTTCCCACTTCCCAGTTCCCACCCCATTTCTTCATTCTCCACCCACTGTAGATAAACTTGCATCCACTGATTTATACGGGAGGGTGAGATGCCTTCAGAGAAAGCATCTTAAACTAAGACTATATATAAACATGTCTTGCAAATTAGAGGGTGAAGTGAATGTGACAATCCAAATTTCTGAAAAGTGCAATGAGACTCTTAATACTCACAATAAGAAAAGGAGATATCTTTCACAGAAAGCCATATTAGGCTATCGGGCCTGAGGTCAGAGAAGAGTATGGACTCCCAGTGCAATGTGGTGGCTAATAAATTATTTTATCCTGCCAATTCTGGCAATGCATTCACACCCTGGGAAGAAAACATGCAGTGCATGAACTGAAAGAACAGCCTCTTTACATCCTAGGGCCCACAGCTGTGACAGTAATTATTTTAGTTGCCATTATTTTGGAAATAATGTAATCCTATTCATGTCTATATATATATATATTCTTTCTTGTCATCATGCATATACAGGTATATATATAATTTATCTTACTCAAGTTGAGTAAGAGAATTTGTCAACTCTTAGCCATCAAATTAATTCCCAAATTAGTATGGGACTTTAGCATGGGAAATTCCCGGGAATTTTTTCCATGGGAAATTTTTATTCTAATCCTTATGTTTTAATTGTATGATAGTGAATTTCTCTCATCCTGCCCTTAATTTGATCTTAAGGCAGAGTTCATTCATTACCAGTCACTTTCTGTTAGTAAAGAATCTCAAGCTAGTAGAATTTAAAACTCCATTCCCAGGTCTAACTTAATTTCCTCTCTATATCTAAGTTTCTAACTTGTAAAACAGAGTTAATAATAGTTCATAGTTCACAGTGCTGTCAAAACATTAAATGAGCTAATATAAGTAAAGGGCTTAAAACAGTGCCTGTTACATCGCAAGCACTATATATGTATTTGCTTTTGTTACTCCCTCCCTCTGATGCCAGCTAAGCTGCTGTTCATGGAACTTTTGAGTGGGAGACAAAGTGAGGTCTGCACTTTTAATCCTCTTTACTCCATCCAGCACCTTGAATGACTTCATTCGGGAACATTTTCCCCACTCTTCCACCTCTAATTACTCTGATGTGTTGGGGTAAGGAACAGGAATAGCAGAAATTGCTGAGATTGCCTTACTGGTTGCATGCAGGTAGTAGAAAGGTACCCTAAACCTCACTCTAGCACTGGTTGGCTGTGGTAGCTTTTGCTGATATGGTGGTTTCTTCATAAATTATGCAGATAATTCATTTGGGTGATATTCTGCTTCATCTCAGCCTCTGCAGTCATGGAGGAACTACCCAGAGGAGGGCAGCCAAGTCTTCCCCTGTGGTCAGCAGTCCATACTCCTAATCCCCTAATTAGGTAGCAAATTCCCTGGTTTGCTGGTTGCCTGATTAGCCCTATAACTCTTGTCTCCTCTATTTTCCATGCTCCTTCAAAGGGAGCCTCAAAAATATCTCCGTATTCTTCACAAATCTCAAGTGCCCACTGAAAAAGGGGATGAGGCAGAAGAGCTGTAATCACAGTACCCCCCAACTTTGAAACTCCAACTCTCTTTCACCCCCTACCTCATCTCCTGCTTATTTGATATGGGGTGGGAGTGGGAGCACAGCAGTTAGACTGATATTTGGGAGTAATAAAAACAGTTTGGACTACCTCATAATAAATACGTAGGGCAGTCTCTGATCCAGAATGTCAATGGCTGTTAGCTCAAGATTTTAGATAGAGAGATGAATTACTATTACCTCTTTATTCCAGCTTTCAGTCTCTAGTCACCGATTCCAGAATAATAAAAGCCTCAAAAAAGTCCCATTAAACATCCTGATACAAACACAATTAATATAGGGACAAACAATCTTTCTTATACATCACTATAATCTGTGGTAGGTATAGACCTAAATGTACAACCTAATCAAATGCCTATGTAAGAACACACAGGGAGAGAAAGTTTATGTGTTCTGTATATTCTGAGGGATGGTCCTCTTTACCCCCAAATAGTCACAAGAAATCTGCATATGGAAGGAGTATTCTGTTGTCAGGCTATGGGGAAGTAGGAGTATAGCTAGCTGTCAAACATGAATGATTTATTATTCCATTTTGTGGGCAAATAAAGATGAATGCAAAATGAAAGAGATCATAAGGAATGTTAAAGAATCAAACTCAAGAAACTCAAGAAGTCCAAATACATAAATCATTAACAAAATCAAAGGCTAACGGTAATAAGGGCAAGGGAGGTTTTAATTGGAAAAATCAAGTTCATAACTTTGTTCCAATTAAATAAAAAAATTATTGATTTATTAAATTTGCATCCAGCAAGCACTATGTGAGATACTGGGAACTCACACCGAAGTGAAGTGAAACAAGTTACTGTACATAAGAAAAGAATATCCAAAGCAACCGAGGTCTATAGAAATTCTGAAAATAGAAAGATTAATCTGTGAGAGTGTTGGCTAGAAAACTTCATGGCAGGAGTTGGCCTTAACTTTGGCCTTGAAATGCAGTGCTAAATAGGTTGAAAGAGGGTGCAATGCTTCAAACTGGGGTACAATATTAACAAAGGTACAAAGTCAGCCATGATGCATGATGACCAAATTACCTCTGCAAAGAACTGGCCAACTAGAGAAGGTTTTAAACAATGGGAGAACAAGGAAAGGTTAATTTAGGTATTTATATTACCTCATGTTTGGGTTTGTCTCCAATCTTGGGATTTCAATTATCAGTATCAACTAGGGTCGGGTGTGGTGGCTCATGCCTGTAATCCCTGTACTTTGGGAGGCCGAGGAGGGCAGATCACTTGAGGTCAGGAGTTCCAGACCAACCTGGCCAACATGGCGAAACCCCATCTCTACTAAAAGAACAAAAATTAGCCCAGTGTGGTGGTGTGTGCCTGTAATCCCAGCTACTCAGGAGGCTGAGGCAGGAGAATTGCTTGACCCTGGGAGGTGGGGGTTGCAGTGAGCCGAGGCTGCAGTGAGCCGAGATTGCAGCTACTACACTCCAGCCTGGGTGACAGAGCAAGACTCAGTCTCAAAAATAAATAAATAAATAATAATAGTATCAACTGGAAGCTTTCAAAAAAACTTTTGTTGTTGTTGTTGTTGTTGTTTTTTGAGATGGAATCTCGCTCTGTCGCCCAGGCTGGAGTGCAGTGGCATGATTCTCCTGCCTCAGCCTCCTGAATAGCTGGGACTACAGGCGCATGCCACCACATCGGCTAATTTTTTTTTTATTTTTTGTATTTTTAGTAGAGACGGGGTTTCATCATGTTAGCCAGGATGGTTTCTATCTCCTGACCTCATGATCTGCCTGCCTTGGCCTCCCAAAGTGCTGGGATTACAGGCATGAGCCACCGTGCCTGGCCCCCAAAAAACTTTTTAGTTATAGAACCTTTTGTTTAAATAAAATCTAATCTACTTAAACTAATAAAAGAAGAAATAAGGAGCTCGAGCTCTGTCTCCTCATTCTGATTCCCTCACCCTGATTTTATCTTACTCCTAGAACAAACCCCTACCAAGGATCCACAGAACCCCTTAATGAAAAACATGTTTAAAACTGTTGTGGAATATTTTTTTGGTAGGGGGTGAGGTCTCAATTACCTTTTTGTTGGTTCAATTCTCATCTAGTTGCACGCCCTATAGATTCCTTCACCCACAGTTTCACTGAAAGCTCTTGAGAGACAACAGCTCCATAAGGATAAATGTTGGAAATATTTAGTTGAGTACAGCTTTTATAATACGATGTCATCAAATGTACTTTAAAGAACATAAACTTATAAAGGTAAGTTTCACATTGGGTGCTAATTTATATCAATTTTTAAGGTGAATTTAAAATAAACAGACTTTCCCTCTAACTGTATAATTACAGAGTTTTAAATCTGAAATGAGGATTAATCTTAGGCAAAATAGCACTTTTTAAAAACAGCATCAAAAATCTTATTTACATGATGTTTCTAAATGTTCTGTAAGAAGTAAAACACCTACTTAAAAGAGATTTAAAGGTGAACTGGAGATGGTAACTGACAACTCACTTTGACTTAAATTTTAGTTGATATATAACCAATAACTATAACAAATTAACTTTTTATATGGGAGACAATCCTTTTTTTTTTTTTTTATTTCGAGTTCAGTGGAACAATCATAGCTCACTGTAGCCTTGAGCTCCTGGGCTTAAGTGATCCTCCTGCCTTAGCCTCCCAAGCACGCCACCACACCCAGCTAATTCTTTGTATTTTTTTTTTGTAGAGGTGGGGTTTCATTATGTTGACCAGGCTGGTCTCGAACTCCTGGCTTCAAGGAATCTTCCTGACTTAGCTTCCCAAAGTGTTGGGAATATAGGCATGAGCCACCGTGTCTGGCCAACAATTCTATTTTTAAGACATTCTAATAGGAAAAAAAAACATATTTTGCCCTCTCAATCAATAAAATATCAATTAAAAGCTAGCTGTTCCCACTTTTTAGATAGTTTGAAGTTCATGAACTTTTATTTTTTTCAACAAATTATCAATGGGCATACCTATTTAATTTTATACATAAAGACTTTTCATAAATACAAATATGTTAATAGCTACCATTTATTCAGAACTATCATATCCCAAGACATGCAGTATTTGTAGTCCTCACTCTAACTCTTTAGGGCAAGTATTTTTAGACAATTTACATTTAAGAAAAGACTCTGAAAAGTTTATTATATCACATATATAATAATCACTGAAGACAGGATCAGAATTAAGTTTTTCCACAGCTTATTCATCTCTTGACTCATGTGAAAATCAGAATATGATAAGAAACAAGCCCGTTCACTCGACAGAGGTCCAGAAAGGCTCATGAATTGAAGGCATTAGTACCTTGGAAGGTAGTGGGTAAGAAGTATGCTAAAACAAGAGCAGGCAGATGAAAGCTTGCCCAGTAAGCAGTATCAACACTCCCACCCCAAACTGTGTCCTCTATAATAGGCACCCAAGAATCCAATTAAGGAACATCAGGCATAAGAGGAAACAGGGATAAGCATTCCCCCTCTGAAAACAGAGAATTAAGTGAAAATCTGATGTACAGTTAAATGCTCAGCTACCTTTTATTACTCAGTTCCAAGAGTGCTGCAGCCAAGCATTATATCACACTTCTCAACAAAAGCAGGATAATGAGGATAACGGAGGATTATTCCGAAAAATTAAGGGGCCTAAGAGACAACAGTTATAAACACTGACATGTGGGAGTCTGAAATGAAATGGTCATATTCCTTCCCAATCAACTAGCAGTGAAGTCACTGATAACAAACTCAGTCCAGGCACACAGTTTCTAATCTACTTTTCTACGTATCACTGTTAAATACGACAATCTCTACATATGTGAGAAAACCTCCAATATAAAAGACAAGAGATTAAAAAAAAGGAAACATAAGAACAAGAAAAAGGCTTAAGATGGAAGAAAAGAATATCCTTAGTGATGAAAAGATATTACAATCATAAAATAGGAACAATTACTTTAAGTAAGAAACCATCAGAGACTGAGAAACAACTCTTGATATTTTAAAATGTGATAGCAGAAAGTTACAGTATGGGAGGAAACTAGGCTTTTCTATATCAAACGAATAATCTTGCCAGAAACAAAGGAGAAAATGGAAGGAACTATGAAATAAATGATTCAATTTTTTTTACATCTTAAGAGATGAATATTCAAACTGAAAGTGTCCACCAAGTACCTGGCATCAACAATGAAAGTTGTACCCCAGGTACAATGTTACAAAATTTCCCAATATAGGAAGAATAATAATTAAAACTTGCAGAGAAAATAAAATATCTAAAAATAAATGAGAACCAAAATAGCAACACTAATAGTGAGAAGACAATAGAGCAATGACTTCAAAATTCTATAGGAAAATGATTTCCAAACTGACATTCTATACCTGGCCAAACCATTAATCAATTACAAGTTAGAATAAAGAGATTTTCAAATGTGCAGCATCTCAAAAAGCTCACTTGCTCTACACTATTTCTCTGGAAGCTACTGGAAGATAGGCTTTATACCAAAATGAGAAAGTAAACAAACAAACAAAAAAGACTGTTGAGTTTTTAATACACTTACATACATAAATTACTTTAATAGAAAGTTAAAGGTGCTGTGATGATAAGACCAGAATTAGGATAACAGTTAACGGCTCTAGATTTCAATGAGATTGGTACCAGAAGTTGAACATGTAAGCACTCAAACTATAGACACAATCCACAAAATTACCTAATGAATGCTAGGAATTGTTACATTTAGCTATTTGACAAGCTTCCTATTACTGTTCAACTAAACCAAACAATTTTCCTGCCTCAACAGTTAACTCATCTTCCTACCTCTCATTGCCACCAGCTCCAATCCATTCTTCATAGACTTAATAGGGTTATCTTCCTAAAGCAAAAGTCAGGTCATGTAATGCTTTTAGTTTAAAATCTTCTAATGGCCTTCACTGCCTAAAAAAACAGTCCTAATTGCTTGGCCCATCAGTTAAGACCCTAAATGATCTATACCAATTTAACTTTTCAGTCTTATGTTTTACCACTACTATTACTTCAGCACACAAACTACCTGTTGCTTCTCAACTTGGCAGAAAGAAGTTAATTTTCTCTTAAACAGCTCTTTTTCTATCTCTGTGCATAGCATAGCAGGCACTCAAAAATAAAACTACAGTGGCATAAATTAGTGATTCAGTGTAATAAAAAACCAAAGGAGATTCTACTACAATATAATTCTACCTTCTATGCATGAACATAAAAAGTTAAAGTTAAATTAAAATGTTGATCTATATTGATACTGTATGGATATAATTATTTCCATGTTCTGGTGTAATTTGCCCTTCTTTGATCTGGGCTTTGTCCTTATGTATAAATAAAGGAAAGAAAATTTGTAGTCATGTAGAATATTGTATAAAATTGTAATACCAGTAGTAGTCATAAGAAAATGTAGAGAATATGGCAGAATGATCTTGGCATTTAATATCACATCTAAAATTTAAAGGTAACATTAAAGGTGAATTAAATTTTAATAAAAGGAAAATAAGCTTATAATAGGTATGTGGAACTATTTTTTATTTTAAAAATTTAATTAATACACCTCAATAATTTCCTGTTAGCAACCTATTAAATGGACTCCTAAGCATTTATAATGCTTTCTGCCTGTCAACTCTTTAATATTTAATAAATTGCTTTAGAATGCCATTGTTTCTGTGCTTGGAGAGCTTTTTTGTTTTTTGTTTGTTTGTTTGTTTGTGAGATGTAGTTTTGCTCTTGTTGCCCAGACTGGAGTGCAGTGGCGTGATCTTGGCTCACCGCAACCTCCGGCTCTGGGTTCACATGATTCTCCTGCCTCAGCCTCCTGAGTAGCTGGGATTACAGGCGCCCGCCACCATGCCCAGCTAATTTTTGTATTTTTAGTAGAGATGGGGTTTCACCATGTTGGCCAGGCTTGTCTCAAACTCCTGACCTCAGATGATCTGCCCGCCTCGGCCTCCCAGGGTGCTGGGATTACAGGCGTGAGCCACCGCGCTGGGTCTGGAGAGTGGCAGGGACCTGTAGTTCCAGCTACTCCAGAGGCTGAGACAGGAGAATGGCGTGAACCCGGGAGGCGGAGCTTGCAGTGAGCCGAGATCGCGCCACTGCACTCCAGCCTGGGTGACAAAGCAAGACTCTGTATCAAAAAAAAAAAAAAAACCCTAAAATTTGCTCCAAACACTTTGTCATGGGGGAAAAAACTCAAAACAGTCAGAATATACTGAAAATTCTATAATTAGAATCCAAATAAATCGCTCTTAAAGAGTAACTTAACCAAGAGCTCAAAAAGAATTTAACAAGTTATTGTTAACAATTCGACAACAGTGTGTTCCTGATTGATTTCCGTTCAGGACATAAATCAAGAAATTTGACTATACATATGCAAAAAAGGGTCCAAAAGTTAACATAAGTAGCAGACAAGAAATCCAACAATCTTCTAAAAACAATTAAGATTTTGTTAGCAGTCTCAATCATATTAAATGTAAAGGAAAGAAAGTAACACAGATATGAGGCTAATTATGCTTTCAAAGAATCTGATATTAATATCCTATAAAAAGTGGTCTGAAAGGTAGGTATTTCTCATGAACGTGGGATACTGGCTGAATATAAGTTAGAAGCTTATTCAGAAGTATAACCAGCAGATGTAAAAAAGAAGGAAGGAGATTTCTGTGAATTCATATGGAGTGGTTTCCAAAATAAGTAACAAAAGAAAAATGCAAAAGAAAAAAGACATATACACACATACACACACGTAGTATTCTATGTGAAGGGAAAATAACAAGACACACATAATTATTTTTTTTCA
Source organism: Pongo pygmaeus (assembly GCF_028885625.2). Taxonomy (NCBI): domain Eukaryota; kingdom Metazoa; phylum Chordata; class Mammalia; order Primates; family Hominidae; genus Pongo; species Pongo pygmaeus. Next base: position 39,383,971 of record NC_072373.2, read on the forward strand.
AAACAAAACACAGGAATGATAAGCCAGAAACTAAAAAAAGTGGTTATCTACACAGGTGAGTGGGAATAAAGCAGAAGAAATAAAAAAGAAATGGGATTTATCTGAGTATATGTTTTTATTTAGCTTTTAATTTAGACTAATGTTTTACATATTCAAAAACAAATTGAAAAAGAAAAACTCAACATCAAATGAAATAAAAAGTGTGAAGTGAACTACATTCATAGCAAACAGATAATCACAAAAAAGAATTAATGCAAATAACTTTTGAACACAGTATATCGTACAACCTTATTGGATATATTCTGAGGACAAACATTATGCAAACAAAATTCTTGAATTTTATGTAATAGATTTATTATTGGTACTGGCATTTAAGTAGCAATACCTAAACTATTTTATATGTATTGTAGGACTGAGCAAATGAATACATACATGAATTTTGCTAGGAACCACAGTTCTATGGGTGAAGAGAGATACAAATACAGAAAAGAGAAAGAAGAGGAAGAACTCTGGTACTGGATTGAATGCGTGGTATCAAAATAAACTGTTCACTAAAAGACCCTAGAAGAAATGATACCCAGCAGTAACAAGCACACCTAGATCTTCATTTCTAAACGTCCTTCCTCACAAAAGGATTAAAAGGAAGAAAGGACTCAAGACCTCATTGGGACTGATATGGTTTGGCTGTGTCCCCACCCAAATCTCATCTTGAATGGTAACTCCCACAATTCCTGTGTGTCATGGGAGGAACTCAGTGGAAAGGGATTGAATTATGGGAGTGCATCTTTCCTGCACTGTTCTCATGATAGTGAGTGAGTCTCACAAGATCTGGTGGTTTTAAAAGGGGAGTTTCCCTGCACAAGCTCTCTTCTCTTGTCTGACACCATGTGAGACGTGCCTTTCACCTTCTGCCATGATTGTGAGGCCTCCCAAACGATGTGATACTGTAAGTCCAATAAACCTCTTTCTTTTGTAAACTGTCCAGTCTCAGGTATGTCTTTATCAGTGGTGTAAAAATGGACTAATACAGTAAATTGCTACCAGTTAGAGTGGGGTCCTGCTGAAAAGATAACCAAAAATGTGGAAGCAACTTTAGAACTGGGTAACAGGCAAAGGGTGGAATAGTTTGGAGGGCTCAAAAGATGACAGGAAAATGTGGGAAAGTTTGGAACTTCCTAGAGACTTGTTGAATGGCTTTGCCCAAAATGCTGATAGTGATATGGACAATAAGATCCAGGCTGAGGTGGTCTCCGGTGATGAAGAACTTGTTGGGAACCAGAGCAAAGGTGACTCTTGTTATGTTTTAGCAAAGAGACTGGCAGCATTTTGCCCCTACCCTAGAGATTTGTGGAAATTTGAACTTGAGAGAGATGATTTAGGGTATCTGGCGGAAGAAATTTCTAAGCAGAAAAGCATTCAAGAGGTGACTCTGTGATGTTAAAGGCAGTTTTAAAAGGGAAACAGAGCATAAAAGTTTGGAAAATTTGCAGACTGACAATGTGACAGAAAAGAAAATCCCATTTTCTGAGGTGAAATTCAAACCAACTGCAGAAATTTGCATGAGTAATGAGGAACCAAATGTTAAAACTCAAGACAATGGGGAAAATGTCTCCAGGGCATGTCAGAGGTCTTCACCACAGCCCCTACCATCACAGGCCAGAAGGCCAAGGAAGAAAAAGTGGTTTTGTGGGCCAGGCCCAGGGTCTCTGTGCTGTCTGCAGCCTAGGGACTCAATGCCCTGCATCACAGCTGCTCCAGCCGTGGCTGAAAGGGGCCACCACAGAGCTCGGGCCATGGCTTCAGAGGGTGCAAGCCACAACCCCTGGCAGCTTCCACATGGTGTTGAGCCTTTGAGTACACAGAAGTCAAGAACTGGTGTTTGGGCAGGAACAGAAAACCAAACACCACATGTTCTCACTCATAAGTGGGAGTTGAACAATGAGAACATATGGGCATAGGGAGGGGAACATCACACACTGGGGCCTGTCAGCGGGATGGGGTGTAAGGGGAGGGATAGCATTAGGAGAAATACCTAACGTAGATGACAAGTTGATGGATGCAGCAAACCACCATGGCACATGTATACCTATGTAACAAACCTGCATGTTCTGCACATGTATCCCAGGACTTAAAGTACAATTTTAAAAAAAAGAAAAAAAAATCAAAATCCACATAAAAGATTTAAAAAAAAAAAAAAGAATTGGTGTTTGAGAACCTCCGCCTAGATTTCAGAAGATGTATGGAAATACCTGGATGTCCAGACAGAAGTTTGCCACAGAGGTGGGGCTCTCATGGAGATCCTCTGCTAGGGCAGTGCAGAAGGAAAATGTGGGGTCGAAGCACCCACACAGAGTCCCTACTGGGGCACTGCCTAGTGGAGCTGTGAGAAAAGGGCCACTGTCCTCCAGACCCCAGAACGGTAGATCCACCAACGGCTTGCACAGTGTGCCTGGAAAAGCCGCAGACACTCAACACCATCCTGAAAGCAGCCGGGAAGGAGGGTGTACCCTGTAGAGCCACAGGGACAGAGCTGCCCAAAACCATGGGAACCCACCGCTTGCATCAGCATGACCCAGATGCAAGACATGGAGTCAAAGGAGATCATTTTGGAGCTTTAAGATTTGACTGCCCTGCTGGAATACAAACTTGCATGGGGCCTGCAGCCCCTTTGTTTTGGCCAATTTCTCCCATTTGGAAAAGCTGTATTTACCTAATGCCTGTACCCCCATTGTATCTAGGAAGTAACTAACTTGCTTTTGATTTTACTGCGTCATAGGCAGAGGGGACTTGCCTTGTGTCAGATGAGATGCTGGACTGTGGACTTCTGAGTTAATGCTGAAATAAGACAAGACTCTGGGGGACCGTTGGGAAAGCATGATTGGTTTTGAAATGTGAGGATATGAGATTTGGGAGGGGCCAGGGGTGAAATGATGTCGTTTGGCTATGTCCCAACCCAAATCTCATCTTGAATTTTAACTCTCACAAGTTCCATGTGCCATGGGAGGCACTCGATGGGAGGTGACTGAATTATGGGGGTGCATCTTTCCCACACTGTTCTTGTGATAGTGACTGAGTCTCACTCATGAGATCTGATGGTTTTAAAAGGGGGACTTTCCTGCACCAGCTCTCTTGTCTTGTCTGCCACCATGTAAGATGTGCCTTTCACCTTCTGCCATGATGATGAGGCCTCCCCAGCAATGTGGAACTGTAAGTCCAATAAACCTTTCTTTTGTAAATTGCCCAGTCTTGGGTATGTCTTTATCAGTGGTGTGAAAATGGACTAATACAGGGACACATACAGGTCAAAAAGATGTGGGAGTCGGTTTGAGTGAACAATTGATAACCCAATTTGAGATAATTTGGGGACCCAAATAAAAAATGACAGGAGTAGATAACATTGAATAGAAAAAGAATCTATGAGTATCAATACTAAAGAAAAAGGTAATAATTGATTTAGTCAAGAATCATCAATGAATGTTAAAACCACTAGGTATTGGGGAACAGGATATTCACACAATCTCAAAGTATCAATCCAGAAATTATTTACTCCTGAAAAAGTGGAAAAAGGTCTTCCAAAATGGAGCAATCTAGTGGACACCACACCACTTAAACAAGCAAAGTTAGTAGCACCAACAATATCTGAGATCATGTGGTCCCTGATGTAACACACTGAAGACATTTCACTGATATAGTATTCCTGCCAAAAATTAACCTGAAAAAAGTGGACATCTGTTTTATTCATATTTTGCATAACATATAACTTGGATTTCCAATTCTTGAGCTATAGTCAACCTATGTTTGCCAATTATAGTATCTTAAAACATCTGTAGTAGTCTCAGGATATTTAATCAGAAATGCATTGAAAATATAATCTACATTAAATTCTGCAAGGCCAGGCACGGTGGCTCACGCCTGTAATCCCAGCACTTTGGGCGGCCGAGGCCGGCAGATCATGAGGTCAGGAGTTCGAGACCAGCCTGGCCAACATGGTGAAACTCCATCTCCCTAAAGATACAAAAAATCAGCTGGGTGTGGTGGCAGGTGCCTGTAATCCTAGCTACTCGGGAGGCTGAGGCAGGAGAATCACTTGAACCTGGGAGGCAGAGGTTGCAGTGAGCCGAGATCGCGCCATTGCACTCCAGCCTGGCCGACAGTGTGAGACTCCATCTCAAAAATAAAATTAAGTAAAGTAAATTCTTCAAATTAGGATATACAAGAAAAGGATAAATAATGAAAAAAAACCTATACCTAAGCAACAGAAAAATCCATGTAATTTTTTATTTTTTGGCTATATTAATTCAATAAACATTTATTGGCTACCTTTCTATATGCCATACTCTTTGACAGGTGCTAGACAAAGAAGGATGAATAAGGCAAAGTACCTGCCACCTTTATCCTTTTCATAAAAATTTCTAATAATAAATCTAATGATAAAGTAATATTTACTTAAATTCCTGTTTAAAAGGACTATATAATGGTGGATCTAAGTTAATTAGAATAATTATTTAACTATACCTATCAATATGATAGACACATTAATATAAAATAAATTAATTAATTATAGAATTAAAAACAGGAGATCTGGAATCAGACTGGTTTGATTTCTAGGTCCATCACTTAGTAGCTATAGGATGTTAATATAATTTTACAGTTTCCTCTTTTATAGAATGGGGATGATAATACTATTTAACTCTGGAGATGCCGTGAAGATTAAAGGTATTAATGTACACAGAGATTTTAGAATACTTACAAGCAACCACACAAAGACTTGCAAGTGAATGTTCATAGCAGCATTATTCCTAATAGTAAAAAACTGGAAATGCCCTAAATGTTCATCAATGGTTAAGTTGATAGACAATATGTGGTATATTTATACAATGAAGTACTATTCAGTAATAAAAAGGAACTACTGACCCATGCTAAGTCAACAGATGAACCTTAAAAACATGCTAAGTGAAAGAAGCCAGACACAAGAGACTTCACATTGTATGATCCCAATTATATAAAATGTCCAGAATAGGCAAATTTATATAAAGTAGATGAGTGGTTGCCTGATACTGAGGGTGAGAGTAGGGATTAACTGTAAATAGGCATGACAGATCTGAATGGCTAATGGAAATGTTCCAAAAATAATTTATGGTAATAGCTATACCATTCAGTAAACTTACAAAAAAAAATCACTGACTTGTACACTTGAAATGAGTAAGTTTTGTTTGTTTATTTTCTACTTGAGACTGAGTCTTGTTTTGCCACCCAGGTTGAAGTGCAGTGGTGTGATCTTGGCTCAAAGCAACCTCCACATCCTGGGTTCAAGCGATTCTCCTGCCTCAGCCTCCCAAGTAGCTGGGGTTACAGGTGCCCGCTACCATGCCCAGCCAATTTTTGTACTTTTAGCAGAGATAGCATCTCACCTAAATGTTGGCCAGACTGGTCTTGACTCTTGACCTCAAGTGATCCTCCTGCCTCACCTTCCCAAAGTGCTGGGATTATAGGCGTGAGCCACCATACCCAGCCATGAGTAAATTTTACAGAAAAAACATAACTCCATAAAGCAATTTAAAAATACTTAGTGAAAAATGTGTTCAATGTGTTAGCAATTATTAAGATAAAGTAATTTTCTTTGTATTATGTGATTTATGATATCAAATATAATCAAGATACAAAAATAATATATTTTCCAAGGACAAACAGAACATACAATAAAATTGTTAAATTTCTGAGAATTAATGAAAATATATAACGATAATTTCCTGAAGATTTAGAAGTTCTAAAGTGATATAAAAATACTATACCTAGAATAGTAATATAAATTTTCCCTACAGACTTAAAAATAGTTTGTTTTAACATGATTTTACTCATTTATTACTAATATTTCATTTGGTTTTATACAGTCTCCTATTTATTTCTGATATATATATTTCCAAATGTTATTCTAAATGAAAGTACAGGAAGATAAGAAGTTGCATTTTCACTGCTATAAAGACACATGCACACGTATGTTTATTGCGGCATTACTCACAATAGCAAAGACTTGGAACGAACCCAAATGTCCAACAATGATAGACTGGATTAAGAAAATGTGGCACATATACACCATGGAATACTATGCAGCCATAAAAAATGATGAGTTCATGTTCTTTGTAGGGACATGGATGAAGTTGGAAATCATCATTCTCAGTAAACTATTGCAAGAACAAAAAACCAAACACCGCATATTCTCACTCATAGGTGGGAATTGAACAATGAAAACACATGGACACAGGAAGGGGAACATCACACTCTGGGGACTGTTGTGGGGTGTGGGGAGGGGGGAGGGATAGCATTGGGAGATATACCTAATGCTAGATGACGAGTTAGTGGGTGCAGTGCACCAGCATGGCACATGTATACATATGTAACTAACCTGCACATTGCGCACATGTACCCTAAAACCTAAAGTATAATAATAATAAATTAATTAATCAATTAAAAACAAAAGAAGTTGCATTTTCATTTGGTTAAAGTCCTTCTTATTTATTAATTTAACTATACTATTAATTCAGAGATAAGAAATGGGTGGAGGTGGCTCTTTTCAATGCCTTCATCTTATAGGAAAGAATATTCCTTCAAAACTGCTAGTAGCATTATTCTGTATTTAAAGTTAATTTTATCTGAAAGCAAAAACAACAACAAAAAAGAATATGTCCTCCATTAAAGTGTACTAAACTTATAAATTTTTAAGTGTGTTAATTTGAAATGTAACGGTCTGAAATAAATGAACTACAAATTAACTACATTCAAAGCATCTCATATATTTTTTACATAAATCTAATTAATTTTGGGGAAGCATTTACTTTGTATTTAGCACTATTATGAATCAACAGATCTTAGTTTGACAAGGTTTTACAATGCATTAAGAAAATATTTTGTTGACTAATTTACACTGATGAATTAATTTCTACATTTTAAACTTTGAACTAAATGTGTATAGCACTGAATGAAATGAGTCTATTCAAGTCTAAATACATGGAAAATTTGTAAATATTCTGAAAGTAGATGTATTATTATTAATAAAGAGAATCATGACATGATTTGGATGTCTGTCCCCCTCAAATCTCATATTGAAATCTAAATAGACCAATAACAGGCTCTGAAATTGTGGCAATAATCAATAGCTTACCAACCAAAAAGAGTCCAGGACCAGATGGATTCACAGCCGAATTCTACCAGAGGTACAAGGAAGAACTGGTACCATTCCTTCTGAAACTATTCCAATCAATAGAAAAAGAGGGAATCCTCCCTAACTCAATTTATGAGGCCAGCATCATCCTGATACCAAAGCTGGGCAGAGACACAACCAAAAAAGAGAATTTTAGACCAATATCCTTGATGAACATTGATGCAAAAATCCTCAATAAAATACTGGCAAACTGAATCCAGCAGCACATCAAAAAGCTTATCCACCATGATCAAGTGGGCTTCATCCCTGGGATGCAAGGCTGGTTCAATATACGCAAATCAATAAATGTAATCCAGCATATAAACAGAACCAAAGACAAAAACCACATGATTATCTCAACAGATGCAGAAAAGGCCTTTGACAAAATTCAACAACCCTTCATGCTAAAAACTCTCAATAAATTAGGTATTGATGGGACGTATCTCAAAATAATAAGAGCTATCTATGACAAATCCACAGCCAATATCATACTGAATGGGCAAAAACTGGAAGCATTCTCTTTGAAAACTGGCACAAGACAGGGATGCCCTCTCTCACCACTCCTATTCAACATTGTGTTGGAAGTTCTGGCCAGGGCAATCAGGCAGGAGAAGGAAATAAAGGGTATTCAGTTAGGAAAAGAGGAAGTCAAATTGTCCCTGTTTGCAGATGACGTGATTGTATATCTAGAAAACCCCATTGTCTCAGCCCAAAATCTCCTTAAGCTGATAAGCAACTTCAGCAAACTCTCAGGATACAAAATCAATGTACAAAAATCACAAGCATTCTCATACACCAATAACAGACAAACAGAGAGCCAAATCATGAGTGAACTCCCATTCACAATTGCTTCAAAGAGAATAAAATACCTAGGAATCCAACTTACAAGGGATGTGAAGGACCTCTTCAAGGAGAACTACAAACCACTGCTCAAGGAAATAAAAGAGGATACAAACAAATGGAAGAACATTCCATGCTCATGGGTAGGAAGAATCAATATCGTGAAAATGGCCATACTGCCCAAGGTCATTTATAGATTCAATGCCACCCCCATCAAGCTACCAATGACTTTCTTCACAGAATTGGAAAAAACTACTTTGAAGTTCATATGGAATCAAAAAAGAGCCCGCATTGCCAAGTCAATCCTAAGCCAAAAGAACAAAGCTGGAGGCATCACGCTACCTGACTTCAAACTATACTACAAGGCTACAGTAACCAAAGCAGCATGGTACTGGTACCAAAACAGAGATATAGATCAATGGAACAGAACAGAGCCCTCAGAAATAACGCCGCATATCTACAACTATCTGATCTTTGACACACCTGAGAAAAACAGGCAATGGGGAAACGATTCCCTATTTAATAAATGGTGCTGGGAAAACTGGCTAGCCATATGTAGAAAGCTGAAACTGGATCTCTTCCTTACACCTTATACAAAAATTAATTCAAGATGGATTAAAGACTTAAATGTTAGACCTAAAACCATAAAAACCCTAGAAGAAAACCTAGGCATTACCATTCAGGACATAGGCATGGGCAAGGACTTCATGTCTAAAACACCAAAAGCAATGGCAACAAAAGCCAAAATTGACAAATGGGATCTAATTAAACTAAAGAGCTTCTGCACAGCAAAAGAAAATACCATCAGAGTAAACAGGCAACCTACAAAATGGGAGAAAATTTTCACAACCTTCTCATCTGACAAAGGGCTAATATCCAGAATCTACAATGAACTCAAACAAATTTACAAGAAAAAAACAAACAACCCCATCAACAAGTGGGCAAAGGACATGAACAGACACTTCCCAAAAGAAGACATTTATGCAGCCAAAAAACACATGAAAAAATGCTCACCATCACTGGCCATCAGAGAAATGCAAATCAAAACCACAATGAGATACCATCTCACACCAGTTAGAATGGCAATCATTACAAAGTCAGGAAACAACAGGTGCTGGAGAGGATGTGGAGAAATAGGAACACTTTTACACTGTTGGTGGGACTGTAAACTAGTTCAACCCTTGTGGAAGTCAGTGTGGCGATTCCTCAGGGATCTAGAACTAGAAATACCATTTGACCCAGCCATCCTATTACTGGGTATATACCTAAAGGACTATAAATCATGCTGCTATAAAGACACATGCACACGTATGTTTATTGCGGCATTACTCACAATAGCAAAGACTTGGAACGAACCCAAATGTCCAACAATGATAGACTGGATTAAGAAAATGTGGCACATATACACCATGGAATACTATGCAGCCATAAAAAAGGATGAGTTCATGTCCTTTGTAGGGACATGGATGAAACTGGAAATCATCATTCTCAGTAAACCATCGCAAGAACAAAAAACCAAACATCGCATATTCTCACTCATAGGTGGGAACTGAACAATGAGAACACATGGACACAGGAAGGGGAACATCACACTCTGGGGACTGTTGTGGGGTGGGGGGAGGGGGGAGGGATAGCTGTAGGAGATATACCTAATGCTAAATGAGGAGTTAATGGGTGCAGAACACCAGCATAGCACATGCATACATATGTAACTAACCTGCACATTGTGCACACGTACCCTAAAACTTGAAGTATAATAATAATGAAATAAAAACAACAACAAACAAAAAAGAATCACAAAAGAAAAAAAAAGAATTTATAATAAATGTGTAATGTCATCTTACCTGAAAAAAAGAAAAGTGATTTCCAGTGTTGAAGGTGGGGCCTGATGCAAGGTGACTGGATCATAGGGGCAGATCCTTCATGAATGGTTTAGTACCATCCCCTTGATAATAAAAGTCTGGGACATCCCTGCCAACTCACTGTCTTGCTCCCATTCTCACCATGTGATGTGCCTGCTCCCACTTCATGCTCCACCATAAGTAAAAGCTCCCTGAGGCCTCAGCAGAAGCCGAGCAGATGTTGGTGCCACGCTTGCCCAGTCTGCAGAGCTGTGAGCCAACTGAACTTCTTTTCTTTATAAATTAGCTATTCTCAGGTATTCCTTTATAGTAATACGAGAAGAGTCTAATACAAATCATTATCTGGAAATTCCAAGAAAAGAGAAATCTTCAGAGATACTTTTATTCTTGGAAGAAAAATGTGTAAGGAGCGAGATATCTTTAATATCAAAACTACAAGATCCAGAAAGAACATATCTATCACATTGCCTGGCAGAAGCACCCTAATAAGTTTCGATGCTGAAACAAGATTCCTATGGCTTTGATTCATTAAAAGACTGTTTCGAATAAGCTTTCCACAAAAGATGCCAGCAGTGGGTTAAAATGGAGTAAAAAGTTGAAGTGAAATTTCTAGAGATTTCAAAACATTATCTAAACTTATTATGAGTTCCGGGTAGTAAAACACAAGGGTCTTTACATTTATTTCTGTATTAGTAAAACTAAATAAAACAAAACCAACTTGAACTAGAATTTTAAGCCAAAGAAAATAAAAGTATGAGAAAAATGGAAGGTGCATCATGCAATCCAGTAAATGATTAAAAAACTAAGCCTCAAAAAGTGCTTGAACCAAGACTTCTCCAGGGATCCAAAAGTAGATGTTTATGCACCTTCTATTTACAACATTGGCACCAACCAGCCAATTACAGCTGTGGAGATAAGGCCATGAAATACAGACATAACTCCTGGGGTTTACTGTTAGAAATTAAAAGATAGTTCCTAAAGAATGGGGAACTGCTTTAAGTTGAGAAACCAATGCAAAAGTATATTTTAAACGATTTCTGAAAAAATACACTCCATGCCCATATTACAGAAATTCTCAGTATTATCCTAATAAAAAATCTGGAATAGTCTGTGAGACAGATTCGACTGCAGTGTAGTATATAATAAAAATAGAGTACCTGGTTTTAAATACCATATATACAGTGATGATAATTAGATTCCTATCTCCAGACCAGACCTTCCCTCTGAGTAAACAGATTCACAGTGAACTTCCAACTTCATATCCTATGTGAGTATCTCAAAGTCCTAACATGTCCAGAAAATCCTTATTCCTACCCTAGTCTTTCTCATACTATGTTTGTTGCTCAAACAAAAACCCAGAAATGTATTCTGGATTTCTCAATTTCTGTCAGCCCCCATACTGCATCCAAACTTGTTAATTCTGGTTCCAAAATATATTTCAAATTCTTATTCTGTCCTCACTGTTACCACAGCAGTAGAGACAACTATATGCCATTTGGATTACCATAACAACATTTTCCAATTAACCCAACTTCCACTTATTTGTTTTTTACAGCCATAAACACATATTTTACTTTTTTTTTTTTTTTTTTTTTTTAGTAAAACAAAGATTCCAAAACTTTTTAAAAAGTTAGAACTAGAGAGGTAGAGTAGAAATATATCTGTCTGGTAGGTTTTCATTAGAAGACTAAGATTTTCTATTAGAAATTGGAACAGACGCCAGGCTGTTTCCATGGTTACCTACTGAAGCCTTTTTCCTTTAATGGAAAGGTATCATTTCTGTACACACCACATGTAGCTTCATGCTTTGTATTGGATCAAATCCTTTGAAAGCAGAATAAAAGAAATGAATTGAAAAAGGTTCTACAATCTGCCCCTGCAGAGAGCCAAATCATGAGTGAACTCCCATTCACAATTGCTACAAAGAGAATAAAATGCCTAGGAATACAACTTACAAGGGATGTGAAGGACCTCTTGAAGGAGAACTACAAACCACTACTCAAGGAAATAAGAGAAGACACAAACAAATGGAAAACATTCCATGCTCATGGATAGAAAGAATTGATATCGTGAAAATGGCCATACTGCCCAAAGTAATTGATAGATTCAACGCTATCCTCATCACGCTATCATTGACTTTCTTCACAGAATTAGAAAAATCTACTTAAATTTCATATTGAACCAAAAAAGAGCCTGTAAAGCCAAGACAATCCTAAGCAAAAAGAACAAAGCTGGAGGCATCATGCTACCTGACTTCAAACTATACTACAAGGCTACAGTAACCAAAACAGCATGGTACTGGTACCAAAACAGATATATAGACCAATGGAACAGAACAGAGGCCTTCACACCATACATCTATAACCATCTGATCTTTGACAAACCTGACAAAAACAAGCAATGGGGAAAGGATTCCCTATTTAATAAATGGTGTTGGGAAAACTGGCTAGCCATAAGCAGAAAACAAACTGTATCCCTTCCTTACACCTTATATAAAAATTAACTCAAGATGGATTAAAGATTTAAATGTAAGACCTAAAACCATAACAACTCTAGAAGAAAACCTAGGCAATACCATTCAGGACATAGGCATGGACAAAGACTTCATGGCTAAAACACCAAAAGCAATGGCAACAAAAGCCAAATTGACAAATGGGAGCTAATTAAACTAAAGAGCTTCTGCATAGCAAAAGAAACTTACACTTATTTTTTAATTAAACATCCTTCCCTGTATGGTTAAAGTAATTCAAGACAGGGTTAAGCTCATTTGTTTCATTGTGCTTTTGGTTTTAGGAAATGTGTTTGTAAATTTAATTTTGCTTTATTACCATGTAAACAAGGTTTGTCACAGAAGTCTAGTTTCTATCCCCGTCCATGCAGCAGGACAGGTCCCCAGATGACCTTGGTCCACTCAGCCCTTCCCCTGCCTCTCCTGCTTGCAGTTGTGAGAATAACTGTAGAATGTACTCAGAATGCAACATGCTGAGGTAAGAAACTGTCCAGAAAAATCCAGGCTCCTCATTCCTCCTATCACTAAGCAACGCTTGGCTCAGTGATCCCAGTCATGCTGGGATATTAAACCCAAAGCAGAGTGCTTTTGGGGTTCCTCAGTTGTGCTGCAACAAGAGGCATACACAGACAAGACTCTATCTACCTAGGGCAGCTTTCCTAAACCCTGGGGGACTGGCTCACCATGGATCCCTGGCTTCTGTTTATCCTGCTTCCTATCTGTGAGTAATAAAGTTGCTTTGCCTAACTTGTAAGAGTATTCTGTCTCACCAGACCCAAGTAGTAGGGTCTCTGCTGTCTCCTCCACCTTGTTTCCTCCCTCATGAGCATTTATTTTTAAGTTTATGGTTTCTTCTACTGTTTTTAACAATAAGCAAATACAAACATATTCCCCGTTTCTAGATAAAAGGTAGTATAGCATAAGAATTGTTCTACACTTTGCATTTTTCACTTAGTGTATGCTATACATCTCCTCGTAGCAGTTACCAATATTAAGCATTAATGCACTGCATATATTCACCTCTGCATCCCACATGCATGCTTCCTTTAGAAAACAATTTTTTGTAAATCATAGGGCTTCACCTATTTAACTAATAACCAAATTAAAATCAGTGATCAACTCAGGGCTGACATTCAGCCACACAGTACGAGTATAGCTTTGATTTCCTCATTTGGAAACCTTCTTTCAGGCTGTTTGGTGCGCAAGCAAGTAGCCACCATAAGTCTCTCCTGCTGAACATCACAAAGACTCAAGAGGGTTGACCTAAAGCCTCCTATCTGGCTCCCTCAGGAGCCCTGGGTAGGGACTGCTGTTAAACTCACCAGTTCTCTAGGCCCTATCCTTACATGTTTTACCAACACCAGAGGAGACATCCTTGGCACTGGCATCCCAGTGGGCAAATGTTCAATGTCCATCTGTCCTACCCAGGTTGAGGCCATCTGCTGACTGCCCACATTTCCTTTGTGTAGCTCCTTATGATAACTGTAGCCTTTACTGGCTCTGAAAAAAACTAAAGGTGGCAATGGAAGTCACCATAGGCACCATATTGGTGTTGCACTGCAGGCCACTCCTGTAAAAGAACAGAGATCATGGAAGCCCAGCTATCTGGGGCTGGAGACAGGCCCTAAATAGAGAACCCCTTTTTATTTATTTATTTGTTTGCATTGAGAGCTTATTTTTGTTCATTTTTAAAAGATTAGTCTTCAAACTTTAGAATTATTATACAGTTACATACACAAACCCATTTAGGAATTTTCAAAGATCATTTTGACCACAGGGGATTCCTGACTAAATGACTTTAGGAACCAATGCTGCTGGAAGCTGCATATCATAAAGACATAGAATTAATTCTTACTAAGTTCAGAAACTCCTATAGTTACACACAGGTTAGATTTTAAAGTTTGATCCTACGTCCATTTATTTATAAGGACAATGTAACATGTATATGAACAATGTATAAACATCTATGTAGAGCTAGTATCACTTTGGTTTCTTTCTTTTTTTAAATTACACTTTAAGTTCTGGGGTACATGTGCAGAACGTGAAGGTTACATAGGTTTACACGTGCCATGGTGGTTTGCTGCATCTATCAACCCGTCTTCTACATTAGGTATTTCTCCTAATGCTAGACCTCCCCTAGCCCCTCACCCCCCGACAGACCCCAGTGTGTGATGTTCCCCTCCCTGTGTCCATGTGTTCTCATTGTTCAACTCCCACTTATGAGTGAGAACATGCTGTGTTTGGTTTTCTGTTCCTGTGTTAGTTTGCTGAGAATGATGGTTTCCAGCTTCATCCATGTCCCTGCAAAGGACATGAACTCATCCTTTTTTATGGCTGCATAGTATTCCATGGTGTATATGTGCCACATTTTCTTAATCCAGTCTATCATTGGTGGGCATTTGGGTTGGTTCCAAGTCTTTGCTATTGTGAAATATGTGTGCATGTGTCTTTATAGTAGAATGATTTATAATCCTTTGGGAATGGGATTGCTGAGTCTAATGGTATTTCTGGTTCTACATCCTTGAGGAAATCACCACACTGTCTTCCACAATGGTTGAACGCATTTACACTCCCACCAACAGTGTAAAAGTGTTCCTACTTCTCCACAACCTCTCAAGCATCTGTTGTTTCCTGACTTTTCAATGATCACCATTCTAACTGGCGTGAAATGGTATCTCATTGTGGTTTTGATTTGCATTTCTCTAATAACGAGTGATGATGAGCTTTTTTGCATATGTTCTTTGGCCACATAAATGTCTTCTTTTGAGAAGTGTCTGTTCGTATCCTTTGCCCAGTTTTTGATGAAATTGTTTGTTTTTTCCTTGTAAATTTAAGTGCTTTGTAGATTCTGGATATTAGTCCTTTGTCAGATGGATAGATTGCAAAAATTTTCTCCCATCCTGTAGGGTGCCTGTTCACTCTGATGACAGTTTCTTTTGCTGTGAAGAAGCTCTTTAGTTTAATTAGATCCCTTTAGTCAATTTTGGCTTTTGTTGCCATTGCTTTTGGTGTTTTAATCATGAAATCTTTGCCCATGCCTATGTCCTGAATGGTATTGCCTAGGTTTTCTTCTAAGGCTTTTATGGTTTTAGGTCTTACGTTTAAGTCTTTAATCCATCTTGATTGGGGCTGAGGCAGGAGATTCTGCACTACAGGTATTTTGGCAGTGAGCCTAAGGGCAGGCGTCTTTTATAGCTCTTGGCTACACTGCAGGCTAGACAGCAATGCCTCACCAATCTGAGTGTCCCAAGAGTCTGGAAGAAGTGAAAAATTCATTGAAAGAATTATAAAACACAGCTGAAAGCTTTAAAAACAGACTAGACCAAGCAGAAGAAAGAATCTCAGAGCTTGAAGATACGTCTTTTGAACTAATCCAGTCAGACAAAAATAAATAAAAGAATTTAAAACATGAACAAAGACTTTGGGAAGTATCAAGTTATGTAAAACACCAGAACCTAGCAGTCATAGGTATTCCTGAGGGAGAAGAAAAAGAAAAAAGTTTGGAAAATCTATTTGAGGATATAATTGAGGAAAACTTCACTAGTCTTGCTAGAGATTCAGACATCCAGATACAAGAGACTCGGAAAACTCTAGAAAATACATTGCAAGGACTTCACCAAGACAAATAGTCATCAGACTAAAGTCAATATGAAGGAAAAATTCCTAGTGTTGGGAGGAAAATAGCATCTAAACACCTATAAAGGAAATCCCAACAGACTAAAAGCAGACTTCCCAGCAGAAACTGTATAAGCAAGAAGAGAGTGGGGTCCCATTTTTGGACTTAAAAACAAAACTGTCAACCATGAATTTGTTATCTTACTAGTATAAGCTTCATAAATGAAAGAGAATAAGTCTTTCCCAAACAGGAAAGTGCTAAGGGAATTCATCACCACTACACCAGTCCTATAAGAAATACTCCAGGGAATTCTAAACATGGAAATGAAAGACTGATACTCACCATCATAAAAGCACACAAAAGTATAAAACTCATAGGTCTTATAAAATAATTAAACAAATGAGACTGCAAAGTAACTAGGTAACAGTAAACATTATAACAAGAAGAAACCCTACCTATCAATATTAATCTTGACCATAAATGCCTTAAATACTCCATTTAAAAGATAAACATTGGCAGAACAGATTTGTAAAAAACATGACACAACCAGATGCTGCTTACAAGAAACCCACCTATCTGGGAAGGACACTTGTAGGCTGAAGGTGAAGAAGTGGAAAAAGATACTCCATTCAAATGGAAGCCAAAAGTGAGCAGGAATAGCTATATTTATATTAGATAAAACAGACTTTAAAATCAACAACAATAAAAGAAGACAAAGAAGGGCATTATACAATGATAAAGTGATCAATTCAACAAGATGTAACAATCCGAAATTTATATGCACCCAGATTCATAAAACAAACATAACTAGATCTAAGAAGAGACAGAAAGCAATACAATAATAGTGGGGGACTGCAACATCCCACTGATAGCATGAGACAGATCATCGAGAGAGAAAATCAACAAAGAAAAACACTGAACTTAAATTGGACTTTAGACTAAATGGACCTAACAGAAATTTACAGAATATTCTACCCAACAACCACAGAATATACATTCTTCTCATCAGTGCAAGGAATATTCTCCAACACAGACCATATAGTAGGCCACAAAACAAGTCTCAATAAATTTTTAAAAAATCAAAATCATATCAAATATCTTCCTGGACCAGAGTGGAATAAAATTAGAAATCGATTCCATGAGGAACACTCAAAACTATACAAATATATGGAAATTAATCAAATCGCTCCTAAGTGATCTTTGAATCAATGACAAAATTAAGACAGAAATTTAAAATATTTCTGAAATGAATGAAAATGGAGATACAACATACCAAAACCTCTGAGATACAGCAAAAGCAATGCTAAGAGGCAGTCTATAGCACTATGTACCTATATTAACAACAACAATAAAAAAAAACCCAGAAAAATCACAAATCACCAACCTAATGTTGCACTTTAAGGAATGAGAAAACCAAACCCAAAATTACTGGAGGAAAAGAAATAACAAAGATCAGAGCAGAACTAAATAAAATTGAGACCAAAAAATTACAAAGGATCATCCAAATGAAAGGTGGTTCTTTGAAAAGATAATCAAAATTGATAGGCTGTTACCAAGACAAACAAACAAAACAGGAAAGAATACTCGAATACACACAATCAGAAATTTTAAACAGGAGACATTATAAGTGATACCACAGAAATACAAAGGATTGTCAGAGACTACATGAACATCTCTACACTTACATACTAGAAAACCTAGAGGAAATGGATAAATTCCTGGAAAAATACAATCTCCCAAGATTGAACCCGGAAGAAACAGAAATTCTGAACAGACCAATAATGAGTGGTGAGACTGAACAAATAATAACAAATCTCCCAACAACAACAAAAAAGCCCAGGACAGATAAATTCACAGCCAAATGTTATGAGACATACAAAGAACTGATACCAATCCTACTGAAATTGTTCCAAAAAACCAAGAAGAAAGGAATCCTCCCCAACTCATTCTACAAAGCCAGTATCACCCTTACACCAAAGCCAGCCAAAGACATAACGAAAAAAGAAAACTACAGATCCATATCCCTAATGATCACAGATGCAAAAATCTTCAACAAAGTACTAGCAAACTGAACCTAGCAGTACTTCACAAATATAATACACCACGATCAAGTGGGATTTATTTCAGGGATATAAGGATAGTTCAACGTATGCAAATCAATAAATGAGATTCACCACATAAACAGAATTAAAAACAAAAACTATATTATCATCTCAATAGATGCTGAAAAAGCATTTGATAAAATTCAGCATCTCTTCATGATAAAATCTCTCAACAAACCAGATATAGAAGGAACATATCTAAAAATAATAAAAGCTATATGCAACGAACTCACAGCCAGCATTATACTGAATAGGTAAAAGAAAGCATTCCCCCTTAAGAACTGAAACAAGACAAGGATGCTCATTTTCTTCACTCCTATTCAACACAGTACTGGGAAGTCCTAGGCAGAGCAATCAGGCAAGAGAAAGAAAGAAAGGTAATCCAAATTGGAAAATAATAAGTCAAATTATCTCCATTTGCTGATGATATAATCTCATGCCTAAAATAACTTCAAGATCTGATAAATTCAGTAAAGTTTCAGGATACAAAATCAATGTGCAGAAATCAGCAGCATTTCTATACACCAACAATAAGCTGAGATCCAAATCAGGACACCAATTCCACTTATAATAAGCTACAAAAATAAAAAAAAAAAAAACACCTAGGACTACATTCAATCACAAAGGTGAAAGATCTCTACAAGGAAAACTACCAAACACTAATGAAAGAAACTGTCAATGATACCAACAAATGGAGAGACAGCCCATGCTCAGGGATTGGAAGAATTGATACTATTAAAATGACCATACTACACAAAGTGTTCTATAGATTCAATGTAATCCCCAACAAAATAACAATATCATTTTTCACAGAATTAGAAAAAACAATCCCCAAATTCAGACACAACCAACAAGGAGCCCAAATAGCCAAAATAACCTTAAGCAAAAGAACAAAGCTGGAAGCATTACATGACCTGACTTCAAATTATACTATAAGGCTATAATAACCAAAACAGCATGGTACTGTTACAAAAATAGACTTACAGATGAATGGAACAGAATACAGAACCCAGAAATAACTGATCTTTAACAAAGTCAACCAAAACATACACTGGGGAAATGACACGCTATTCCATAAATGGTGCTAGGAAAATTGGATTTCCATTCCTCTGCTATATGCAGAAGAATGACACTGGACCCCTATCCCTCACCACATACAAAAATTATCTCAAGATGGATTAAATACTTAAACACAAGTCTGGAAACTTTAAAAACTCTAGAAGAAAATCTAGGAAAAACTCCTCTGGACATTGGCCTAGACAAAGAATTCATGACTAACACATCAAAAGCAAAAACAACAGAAACAAAAATAGACAAATGGGACTATATAAACTAAAAGGCATCTGCACAGCAAAAAAACAATCAACACAGTCAACAGACAACTTGAAAAATGGGAGAAAATATTTCCAAACTACGCATCTGATAGACGAGTAATAATATCCAGAATCGACAAGGAATGCAAACAACTCAACCAAAACCCCTCAAATAACCCTATTAAAAAGTGGGCAAAGGAAATGAATAGACATTTTGCAAAAGAAGGCGTACATTTTTCAAATGGCCAACAAGCATATGACACCAGTCAGAATGACTATTATTAAGAAGTCAAAAAATAACATGTTGGCAAGGATGTGGAGAAAAGGGTATGCTTATATACTGTTGGTGAGAATGTAAATTAGTACAGCCTCTAAGGAAAACAGTATGTAGATTTCTGAAAGAATTAAAAGTAGATCTACCATTCGATCCAGCAATCCCAATACTGGGGTATATATCTAAAGGAAAAGAAATCATTATATCAAAAAAGATACCTGCACTTCTATGTTTATCATAGCACTATTCACAGTAGCAAAATATGGAATCAACCTAAGTGTTCATCAACAGAGGACTGAATAAAGAAAATGTGGTTTACACATACCAGGGAATACTACTCAGCCATAAAAAATTGAAATCATGTCTTTTGCAGCAACATGGATGGAACTGGAGGCCATTATCTTAAGTAAAATAACTCGGAAGCATAAAGTCATATACTGCATGATCCCACTTATAAGTGGAAGCTAGGTAATATTTACACATAGAGAGTGTAATAATAGAAACTGAACATAGAAATTGGACATAGAGAGTGGAATAATAGAAACTGAAGATTCAGAAAAGTGGAGGGCAAGTGGGTGAGTGAGGGATGAGAATTACCTAATGAGTGCAATGTACTCTATTAGGGTAATGGTTACACTAAAAGCCCAGGCTTCACCACTATGCAATATATCTATGCAACAACACTGTACTTGTACCCCTTACATCTATTTAAAAAATATATGTATATATATATTTATATAAAATTTGACTTCCGATTTTTCTATCATGAACATGTACTACTTACACAATAAAAATAAAACAGCAATAAAGATTTACTTGGGTGTAACAGTTACACAGAAGAACATTTTCTCATATTATGTTATCTAAGTTATTTCAGTGGAAGAGTTTGGTGCATTAGCTCTGAGGACAGACAATGTGTGTTTAAATTTTGGCCCTGCCATACACTTGCTATTAACCTTCGACCTAAGTTCCTTAACCTCATTGTGTTTCAGTTTCCTCATTTTCAAAATATGGACACTAACAGAACTTGTCTCTTAACGGTTATTATGAAGATTAAATGAGTTAATTTATGTAAAATGTTTACAATAGTGTTTACCACATAATCATGCATAAATTATAGCTATTGTTATTTGCAAACTATACTTTTTATTAGTGTACTAAAAATACAGATTTTTCAACTTCCAAAATATTGTAATCCATCATCTTTAAAAAGCTGTTCACTATGAAATTATAAAAAAGTTTAAGGGTATATTCTTTCTTTGAGAAACAAGTAAAAATGTTTAAGGGTGTAAATATTTTCCTTATAAAGTGTTATGCTTTATTAAATTTATACTTAAAGAAGCATTTCCAAAGTTACCAATGACCAAAATCCCATGATATGTTTTTCACTTACCTACTAAAATCAAGGCACAATGACTAAAAGATTGGTTAAACTATAAAAAGCCAAAAGCTTTTTTCATAACTATCTGAATAGTAAATAACTGCCTTACTAAGACTCAAAATCCATTTAAATGATCTTACTTGTGGTGGATGGCATTTCAACAACTCAGACTTAAATATAATCTGATCTTCTAGGAAAATCTTTACCCTTATGAGTACATATCAAGCAAAATGAAAGAGATATTCTAAGGCGTCAAAACACCTCATATTCTCAAGGTAATTTTTGACTCACACATCAAAGATTTCAATGTAATTTATTTTCTCAAAGGTAGGAAATCTCAAAAAGAGAGCTCCACATTAAGACTGCTTAGATGAAAGATTTTTCAGAATTACACATTAAAATAAATAGAACCTCAATTCCATTTCACCCAAAACTAATGATATTCAGTTGATATCTACCTATTTAAAATGGCTCTGTAATTATTTAACATGAATGAAGCCAGAGAAACATATTACCATAATGTAAAATTTATATACTTATATCTTTAACTCAACTCTCATGGTCTATCCCTATTGTCCAATAAAAGTTTGCACTCAGTCAGGTCTCTTTTCTTTTTGCTTCTCAAAACTCAAACCATGATTAATATCTGCCTCAAGAGAGGACAGACAGGACATGTTCTTTTGACATTATCATCTGAACATTTCAGTGTAGGTTTTCGCTATTATAACTGACTTCTACTTTTTTTGTCTCCCCTAATTCTTACTCTAGTTTGTATGATAGCAGTACAATAAATAGTGCAAATAAATAGTGCAAATGTATAGGTAAGCGTCTATCACAATTAGTAGAATGGAAAACATGGAAGAGTAAACCAGGAGAACAGTATAGCTAAATTAATCAGTTTCTAATTATTGTCTTCATAGTAAGTATTTAAATAAAAAACCAACAGAATTGATATATTCTTCTGTTACAGTATTTATTTGTAACTATTAATATTTACACTCTACTTCTCAATGATGGGGTTTTTTTACTGGGTACTAGAGTCAGAGTCACTTTAATGAAAAAATGAAAGAAGCAGGTATGAGGAGTTAATATCATAAACAAGTATGATTTCACATGGTTTAATACTCTAACTCAAGCTAGGTTTTCCTCTGCTCCCCCTTTTTACTTTCATTTTTAGAAAGGAAATAAATGATAACTTGGAAACTTCTAGTGGTAAAGAATCTTTCTACTGGCAAGAGAGGAAAACATGATTTGAGAATAAGAGATACTTGGCGTGGGACAAACCCGATGAAGTGCTTAGGGCAATCTAAAGGTAAAAGATGGTGATAAAAAGGTAATACAAGAGACAAAAGTAGGAAGAACTGGTAGAAAACACTGCTTACTTAATTATTTTTCCTAAGGCTATGGAAGCAGCTGGTATGCTACTGAAATTCAACTGCATTGATACCATTCTGCTATGTTGGTACTATACAAAAATATCTGAGTTAGATGGCGCGTACTTAATCTTTCTTAATCTAGCATCTTCAGTTGATTCCAATGATATCCTTCTCTGTGAAAAAAAAAATGACCATATGAAGAAGAGAAAAAAGGAAGATACTTCACTCTGCCATGGCATTTAAATGCTCCACCAGGTATTACTTTCCTGTTCTACTTCCAGGCATATTCATTCTCTGCTAGTTGTCCCTTATTTGTCCTGAAGATGCTAAAGTGCACAGTAGTCCATAGCAAAGGGAGAAAGAATAAATTTCCCTCCTTCTTGTTACCTTCTTTTAGAAAAAATCCCTAAACAACAATAGGTGGGCATTACAGGATTTATTAAAACAGGTTTTTGAGGTCTTACAATGGCCCCCTTGCGCTTCACAAAACTCAGGCATTAATCAGGTAAAAGCTATAACAGGAAAACAACCTGAGAAAGAGATAGCAATCTCCACCACAACTGGCCACATTGATATTAAAGGATAACAAAGGAATATTATAAACAACTCTATGCCTACAAATTTGATGACCTAGGTGAAATAAACCAATTCATTAAAACACACAATATTCCAAAACTCACACAAGAAGAAACAGATGACCTGAATAGGTATATATCTATTTAAAAATTGAATCAAGTATTAATAACTTTCCAAAGCAGAAATTTTGGATTCAGTGGTAAATTCTACCAAGCATTTATGAGAAAAATTACATCAATTCTGTACACTCTCTTTCAGAAGAGAGAAGTAGAGTGAATATTTCCTAACTCATCCTATGAGGCCAGCATCACCACTGGCCTTTTGTAATACCACCACTTTTGTAATACCAAAGATATTACAAGAAAAGAAAACTACAGACCAATATCTCCACGAAGAAAGATTCAAAAATCCCAAACAAATCATTAGCAAATCAAGTCCAATAATGAATAAAAACCACAATCAACTGGGTTTTATTGCAGGTATGCCAGGCTGGTTCAACATTTGAAAATGAATGAATGTAATCTATCTATCACATATGGCTGAAGAAGAAAAACCATATGATACTATCAACAGATACAGATAGCGAGCTATATTGAAAACTGCCCCATCCTGGGCAACGTGGAGAAACTCCCCAACTCTACCAAAAAAAAAAAAAGACAGGCATGGTGGTGCATGCCTGTAGTCCTAGTTACTCAGGAGACTGAGGTGGAAGATTGCTTGAGCCCAGGAGGTCAAGGCTGCAGTGAGCCATCATTGTGCCACTGCACTCCAGCCTGGGCAAATGAGTGAGAACCTGTCTCAACAAAACAAAACAAAACAAACAAAACACTGCCTTCCCAGTGTTCTTGTGAGTGATCTTCTCTCAGACTCTCCTCCCTGTGCAACAGCCACACACAGACATGCATGAATCCCAACAACAGAGAATGTTGACATACTTTCCTAAAACACTCCTCACCTCATCATACTCAATGATAAAAGACTGAAACCTTATCCTCTAAGATCAAGAAAAAGTCAAGCATGCCTATTTTCACCACTTAAACTCAAAATAGTACTGAAAGTCCTAGCCAGAGCAATTAGGCAAGAAAAAGAAATAAAAGGTGTCCAAAGTGAAAAGGAAAAAATTATCTCTGCTCACAGATTATATGATCTTCTATGCAGAAAATCCTAAAGATTCCACCTTAGAAAAAACTGCTAGAACTAATAAACAAATCAGACCAGGTGCAGTGGCTCACACCTGTAATCCCAGCACTTTGGGCAGCTGAGGCAGGCAGATCACTTGAGGTCAGGAGTTAAAGATCAGCCTGGCCAACATGGTGAAACCCCATCACTAGTAAAAATACAAAGATTAGCTGGGCATGGGCATGGTGTTGGTTAGGAGGCAGAGAAATTGGAACCCTTGTACACTACTGGAGGAAATGTAAAATAGTACAATCACTGTGGAAAACAGTATGGCAGTTCCTCAAAAAATTAAAAATAGAATTACCATAGAGCCACCAATTTCATTTCTGGGTCCATACTCAAAAGAACTGAAAGAAGAGTTTCAAAGAGATATTTGTACACCCATGTGCATAGCAGCATTATTCACAACAGCTAAAACACAGAAGCAATTCAAGTGTCCACCAATAGATAAACGGTTAAGCAAAATATGGCACATGCACAAAACAGAGTATCATTCAGCTTTAAAAAGGAAGAATATTCTGATACATGCTGTAACACAGACGAAACTGAGGACATTACGCTAAGTGAAATAAGTTGGTCACAAAAAGACAAATAGGGTATGATTCCATTTATTATGAGGTACTTAGAGTAGTTAAAATCACAGGGGCAAAAAGTAGAATGGTGGCTGCCAGGGTTAGGGGAAGGGGGAATGGAAAGTTGTTTAATGGGTATGGAATTCAGCTTTGCAAGATGAAAAGAGTTCTAGAGATGGATAGTGGTGATGGTGCACAACAATAGAACTGAAAACTATTGAGCTGCACACTTAAAAATGGTTGAGATGGTAAATTTTATGTTATGTGTATTTTACCACAATTTTAAAATTGAAGAAAAAAAAGGGATAAAATTCTGATACATGCGACGACATGGATGAATCTTGATGACATCATGCTGACTGAAATAAGTGAGACAGAAAAAGGACAAATACAGTATGATTCCACTTATATGATCTACCCAGCATAGTCAAATTCATAGAGACAGAAAGTACAATATTGGTTATCAGAGGCTGGGATGACAGAACAAAGACTTATTTTTTAATGGGTATAAAGTTTCTGTTTAGGATGATGAAAAAATCCTAGAGAGGGAATAGTGGTGATGGTTGTACAACAATGTGAATATACTTAATGACACTGAACTGTACATTTAAACATTATTAAAGTGATAAGTTTTGTGCTGTATATATTTTATCACAATAAGGAATAAAAAGGGAAAAGTACTGTAGATGTAAAAAATAAAATAAAATTCTACACTACTGGAAGGAATTAATCCCATCACATAAAAAGATCTCCAAAACACCAAAGATGCAGTAAAAAGAGTCAAGATTATTTCCCCTTCGAATTTGCCATATTTTAAAAATAATACACATGATAAAGAATTCGTTAGAGGAGAGATGTTCATAAACAAAAATCTGAAATTAAGAAAAAAGTTTACCAAAAATCTAAATAAACATGTATGGTTGATCCTTGAACAACAGGAGTTTGAACTGTGCGAGTGTAGTTATAAATAGATTTTCATCCATCTCTGGGATGGATGAGACAGCAAGATCAACCCCTCCTCTTCCTCCTCAGCCTACTCAACATGAAGACAAGAATGAAGACCTTTTTGATAATCCATGTCCACTTAATGAACAGTAAATATATTTTCTTTTCCTTATGACTTATTTTTTTCTTGGAACAGGGTTTCACTCTGTTGCCTATGCTGGAGTGTAGTTGCATGATCATAGTTCACTGCAACCTCAAACTCCTCGGCTTAAGTGGTCCTCCCGACTTGGCCTCCTGAGAAATTAAGGTTACAGGCATGGGCCACTAGACTCGGCTAGTTTTTCAAAATTTTTTGTAGAGATATTATAGGCATGAGCCACTGTGCCCAAGTCTCCTTATAATTTTCTTAATAACATTTTCTTTTTTCTAGCTTACTTTACTGTAATAATACAGCATAAATACAGATAAAATTAAAAATATGCATTAATTGACTGTTAATATTATCAATAAAGGCTTCCAGTCAACAGCTGGCTATCAGTAGTTAAGTTTTTGTTGAATCAAAAGTTATATGTGAATTTCTGACTGAATGGGGGGATCAGTGCCTCTAACTCCTGGGTTATTCAAGAGTCAAATGTAATATACCTAACTTTAACTATTCAAAGACACTACACTATTTTTATATCAAAGAATTCTGGAAAATACAGAGAGAATTTTTAGTACTTTTCCACTTTGCAAAGAAATTATGAAAATTAATAAAACAATTTTTAATATAACAGTTAAAATGGACTTAAAGGAAATACAAACAATCTATTACTCTTAAATATTAAATTATTATAAAAGTAAAATATAAATAAAAGGAATAAATAATTTTGGTAGTCCTAATTTTAAGATAACAAAATTAATAGAATGAAGCTTGTGATATAGCTATAACAGAAAGAGAATGACAAGTAGGGGTGTGTGTGTGTGTGTGTGTGTGTGTGTGTAAGCTATATACCCTAAGACATAAGTGATGCTGAAAATTATTTTTCAGTGGGTTTTACATTAACTTGCTCCCAAAATAAATAATGTAAATTTAATAATACAGCTTTCCATAATATATAAGTATAGCTATGTAATCTCTATGGTAAACTAATAATAAAAAGCCATCAATAACAAAAGACATTCTAGTAATTTTACACAGAACTTGATCTTCATATGGAATCATCTTTAATAAGCTTCTCCTATCTAATATAAAAATAGAAAGTATTAATTAGCGTGAGTGAAATTTTAGAGGTTGGTCTAGCTCATCAATTAAACGGGATATCCACGAACCACATTTTGACACCGACCTTTTTAAAATGAGAGGTTTATCAGAAAATGCCCTTAATTTTAAGCACAACACAGTAAAAATAAATTAAAACTGTGAACAAAAGGATTTAATAAATTATTTTAATGTTTCTTTTTTCTAGAAAAATTTCTTACAGATATCATCCCTTCTGTAGTTCAAAAAAAAAACCTAGAAGATTAATATGGCCACCTAGAGGAGAAAACATGATCAACAAATATGCCATTACATTTTCTTACTTTTTCTAGAATATGTGTATTTCAGATTTATAACATATAACCTGCTCTAAAGGACCAACTGAAGGGATTCATCTTGTATGAAATAGACTTAGGGAGACTACTGAAGTAGCAGTGATGACCTAACGAAAGCCAAATAACATTAATTTTGCTGTCAACTTGACAAGTATAGTTTTTATCTTGCTGTGTGACTTTGGGTTAAAAAAAAATCAACTTAAAGTCACTTCAATTCTGTAGAATCTTACCTACCACAATACATGGCAATGAAAATTAAATATGACAGCATAACAGAAACAGAGTGAGGCACATAGTAGGAACTCAATAAATGGCAGTCCTCACTCATGGTAAAAGTTCTCTTGCACGGGTCTCTCCTAATACCTCTTCAGGTCCTCTCTAATCTTCTCTACTCCTCCAGATTTGTTTTCAAAATTGGCTGTTCCAAAGCTTCTCAACTGGAATTACTCAGGCTGTTGAGAAATAGACTAAAGGTTCCTTATTAGCATTAATGAGGTAAATACTATGCCATGTAAAAAATGTATATTTTAAAATATTTTTCCTTCTACCTTGTGATTCCCTTTAGTTAACTCACATTAGTCAAGTTTAACCTTTATAAACTTGTGTGATGGTCACATGCAGACCAAAGGGTCACAGCAATAAGAAGTGTAACTTACTCTATTCATCTCTTTCCTTGTGTGTCATTTATTTTCTATTCACACAGGAAAATGAATGAAGTCCTACCAAGACAACTGTACCCAGCAGTTCTCTTAGGTGGGTGATCAGCCACAAAGCAGCTGTTTCTGCAGACGCAGCCTTGCCAAGGGGCAATCACCAGGTGGAGACGCAAATCCCCCTCCTTCCCAAATGTATACCAGAGGAGAGTATCAATGGATGGGAGGAAGAAGGTGAACAGCTGGGTTACAAACAAAACCCCCCAACTACCTCTCTGACTCTCAAAGTTGATAAGGAGAGAATAGATGATAAGAAAGTGAAGGCGGCAAATGTATACTTCCTTACCACTTATCCTCTCCGTAACAACATTCAATCTGACTTCCTTACTACTCTCCTAAAACTCTAATTGAAAATGATTGATCAACTTCTACTGGACAAAAGGGTTTATCTGAATTATCATCCTCCCCAACCACGCTGCCTTCCTTCTTCTAAAACTTTTCTTCCATGGCTGATAAAATATAACATTTTCCTGATTCTCCTCTTTATCTCTCTTACTGTTTCTTTGTGTCTTTACATGATGCCCTTAATTCTCCTGTCAAAGGAAATGATTCTCTGATCTTTCTCTCCACACATTCTCCTTCATCAATTTAATTCATGCCCATAGTTTCTATTCTCTAAGCATATACGATCTGAAAACTTCTCCCTCAAACGCATTCTTGATTACAAGCTTGATAGCCATTTCCAACTGCTTAAATATCCTGCCTCATCACATATGTAAAATCACTTATTATATCTCTTATCCACTGCTCACTTCCAACCAAACACAGGTCCCTCTCTGGATTTCATATTTATATTAATGACATCATCATTCTCCTCATCATACATGATGGAAATCAGTCATTTCTGATGCTTCCTTTCTTTTTCCAAATGTTCCAAACACATTCAGTTCCTAAATCCAGTAAGTTCTACCTCAATAATCTCTCTTCTATCTTCCTTTATTTCTATTGCCACTACTGTAATTCAGACTTTTATCATTTTCCACATATACTACCCCAAAGATCTCCTTAACTGATATCTTTTCTGATAGTCTGCTTGCTGCTAAATTAATCTTTCTAAAGCACAACCCTGTTTATGGTTCCTTAGTAAAAAACTTTTCAGCAAATTCTCACTGGCAAACAAATTAAACCCTATCTTCCTAGTCAGGGGGCACTCCAGGCCTTAGACTTCATCTCTCTTTTCAATTTTATCTTCTGTTCCCTCAGATGTATGTGTATAGATGCACCAATGTTGGAGCCAAGTGGATTTCTCTCCATCCCTGAAATATTCTCTACATTTTATCCACTCTCCTGCTTAAAAACCTTGATTAATGTATATAGATAGTATGTGTATAAATGCACCTATGTTGGAGTCAAGTGGATTTCTCTCTATCCCTGAAATATTCTCTACATTTTATCACACTCTCCTGCTTAAAAACTACTGAGCAAGGCATTCCCCTTCTTCGAACAAAGATCCCAAGTTAGAGGCACTGAAATACACTTTCTTCCGGATTCATGATTGTATGAAAGCCCTATTCCATGCTTGTTGAAATAATTCTCACTCAAGTCTAACTCACCTAGACCCCATTAGACTTCCTCAGATTCCTACCTCCCCAAATCGAAATCACCTCCTGCTCTGTGTATCTTTTTTTATTTTTGTTTTTTAAAGTTTTGTCAGCTGGGTGCGGTGGCTCATGCCTGTAATCCCAGCACTTTGGGAGGCCGAGGCAGGCAGATCACAAGGTCAGGAGTTTGAGACCAGCCTGGCCAATAGGGTGAAGCCTCGTCTCTACTAAAAATACAAAAATTAGCTGGGCATGGTGGCAGGCGCCTGTAATCCCAGCTACTCGGGAGGCTGAGGCAGGAGACTCTCTTGAACCCAAGAGGCAGAGGTTGCAGTGAGCCAAGATCGTGCCACTGCACTCCAGCCTGGGCAACAGAGTGAGACTCCATCTCAAAAAAGTTTGTCTTTTTTTTTCTTCCTCTATATTTCTACTGTACTTTGTTCATGTGACTAACAGACCTCTCATCATATTACATATATACTCACTAATTTTCCTCCTCCAGTCAGTAGGCTTTTTGAGATACAGAAGCTTATGCTCTTCATATCCACAGTATCTAGCAGTGTATGACTGCTAAAAAGCGTTCACGAAAGCTTTTCGTGCTTACAAAATAAATAAATATAATCTCAGAATGCCTAAAATTAAGTGCTTCATCAAATAATTTAGGGTAGAAATGTGTAAAAATGTACAGGATAGGTCCTAAATATATGGGTAAAATAAAATGAGAAGGTGATTCTGGGACACTTGGACCACTTGCAGAGGTTAGGGCAAGAATAGTAGAAGCACCTAGGTTGTGTGCCTCTCTCCTCACTGCTCTTTCCATAGGCTATAAAGTCAGGCTAGACTAACAGAACTATCGAGAAGCGCTCAAGACAGCAGAGGGGTGTTGGGGTGAGAGGAAAGAGAAATGAATAGAAAATAAATCCTAAATGTACCTGCAAAAAGGGAATGCACACTCAGGGCTTGCTCATGACCATCACTCTTTTCACTACCATTATAATTAGCTACATTAACTGATCACTTACCTATTAGCTATCGGACACTGCTAAAAACTGTACCACATATATCATTTAATTTTCATGGCAACCCTGCCAATTCAGTTTTATTCATATTTTACAGACAATGAAAGAAATCGAAAAACAATGAACTATATTGCCAAAGGTTTCATAGCTAATATATTAAGAGATATGGCCAGAATGTTAACAAGGACCAGATCTCAAAACACATTCTCTTCCTGCTCTACTATTCATGTACCAGGGGTGTACATAACTTGGGGACTGGTTTTACTGCTTTGCATTATTTAATTAACTTAGTAAGCACATGTCTTATTTTCCCTAGTACTAAAATGTATTTTTGAGGGTAGAGTACCTGTCAGATATTTTTTTATTTCTTCCCTTGAATCTCATAATGACCATATAGTAATCATTCAGTATTTGATTAATTTATTATTATAACTGTGTACTAGCAGACATAAGAATTGAGGTGCACTAATCTTTAGTTGGCATGAAGCCAAATACAGTAATAGATGATTTACCCCCTTTGACAACTGTACATGCTGGGATAAGACTTTAAGTCATCAACAGTAATAGGCCCTAAAACATTAAGTCACAGCTACAAAATCAAGGATAGCTTGTGTTTATGTATAATGATAAAAATGATATCTAGGATATATTATTCTGTCCCTCATATCTGGGTAATAATCAAGATGAGTAGCCATAAATTCTATTAAGCAAGTGAATAATTTATTTAAATGTGGAAATAAATATGCTTTAATTAATGGCAAAACCTGTCTTATTTATGTCACAGAAAGACGTAAAAGCATGTATAAGTGGACTGACATCTTCTATACAGGTTGAGTTCTAAAGTCAATTTCAGCACGTAACACAAAATCAATTAGAGACAAATAATCCTTCAAATTACTGAAATCCTTGAAAATACCTTAAATTGCCTTTAAAGAATGGTATAATATAGTACTAGCTCTCAATAAATTCATCTCAGACAGTTTTCCCTTCTGCACAAAACAGATTACCATTTCTTCCGCTGTCTGCCATGTGTAACATTTGGCTGGTGTTTAGGAGCCATATTGAATGAAACAGCATACATTTACACACTGGAATCATATTCAACACCGTGAGAGACTTAAACTCTATCAGTTCCTATAACAGGTATAGAGAAACCGATTCCATCTGAGAGAACAGCAGATTCACATCTTTCATATCATGCTTGCTAAGCATATGTTCACTGTGAAATAAGAGCTACAATTATCACATTACGTAAGTTATTTGGTTTTTGCTTTGGGGTGTTTTGGTATTGGTTTTGATTTTTGGCCTGAGCCCAAAGATATGAATTTGAATAAATTACATTCCCAGAAATGTGACTCTACTGTGTGTGCTCTCTTGTTTATTCTGCAACCACAGATTCCTAGAATTTCAGGCACAAGTAATCGAATACTATAGTGTGTCATGTAAAAAAAAATAAAACAGCCCATCTTACCTTCATCTATTGATGCTTCACTACTGTATCCATCATACTCTGCAGATAGAGGACTGTATTTCTGCCTTGTTTCCCAAGCATAGTTCTTTGGTCTAGAATCTGCCAGTGGTAGTCTGGAATTGTGTGTTCTGGATAAGGCCTCATGATATTTACCCAGTGCTTCATCTTCACTTTCAGAGGACGAACCATGCTCATCTTTGTCCATGTAGGAATTATCTATTTGGAATGACATGAAGAACAAATGGTAATTGAAAAAAAATTTCCCTCCCCTCACCTGGCCCTACTGGGCCCGTCAAATGATAATTTTTACACAATAAAGTACGGAAAATTTGCTGAAGTTATATATATAAACACACACATATATATACACACATATACACACACACATACACACACACATATATATATACAACCTGAATTTTCAGATTTAAAAAAATACAATTTTTTCACATAAGAAGCCCAAGCTTTGGAAAAAGATCAGTTTGTATATTCTATTATATAAATAATGTTTGTTAGTCACAGGGATTTTTCAACCATGTTACATATAAAGGAAATTATAATACTTACCATTTTACATTTTTTAAAGTATAAGCAACACACAAGTGAAGTTCTAAGTATTGCCAGTACTATAGATCTGATTCAAATAATTCACATTAAAAGACACATTTCTGGTTCTCGTTTTGGTCAAAATTTTCAAAACTGATAATGCTCAGTGCTAGCAGTAAAATACAGCAATGGACAGGTATATACTATTGGTGAAATTATAACTGATACTACTTTCCTAGAGAGCAATTTGGCAAAATATATCAAACTTTTAAATCTGTATAATCTGATCCATTTCCAGGAATTTACCAATTCTATTTCTAATAATTCAGCCTAAGAAATTAATTAACAGATGGATAAAGATATATTTTTGAGACAATTCACTGCACTGTATTTAATGGCAAAAGAGATAACCTAAATGTCCATCAGTGGGCTTTGTTTAAATAAATTATGATATATCTATTCAATGATATACTATGCAGTCATTAAAAATGAGGATGTGAACTTAAAAGAACTCTCAGGGAAAGAATAACTACAATATCATGTTATGAGAAAAAAGGAGGTAAAAAAGTAGAAGTTATAATTATATTCCCATTTGAAAAATATATATACAGACACATGTGGCATATACACACACATAATGCAGTCTAGGTATGCACAGACAAAACTATCTGGGAGGATATACACCGAACTGTTAACACTTACTGCTTGTGAAAGGCAGAATTTCTAGGAAAACTTTACTTAAATATACCTAAATTTCAAACAAAACTTTCAGGAGGTCTAAATTTTTTATTGTTCTAAAAAGCACTAGTTATTACCAATTTTTTAAAAAGGTAACCACTTTGAAACTGCACAACGGTGTAACTTTCTTAGAATTATTAAACAATTCTAGAAAGGTAAAGAGACTACAGTAGTTAAAATTCATTAGTTCAATCTGGTTATTTTTCTCTTTATAGTCAGTTAAGCATCTGTAGTAAAGAAATTGAGGTTGAAATTTGAGTGGGAGTTACAGGATAAGTAATTTTTAAAATACAGGACAGAAACTAAATGCTTAGAGTTAGAAGGAGGTTATATGTCATCTAGTCTAGTCCTAGTTTTTAAATCAGTAAAATAAAGCCATAAATGGGTAATGCTATCACCAATGTCATATATTGTGGCAGTGCTTGCCCAATATGTAGCTAATAGTCACATGTGGCTATTTAAACTAATTAAAATTAAACAGAAATTAAAACCCAGTTCCCCATGCTATAAGCCACATTTGAAGTGCTCAACAGCCACATGCAGCTAGCGGTTACTATATGGAACAATGCATCATTGTTGCAGAAAATACTATTAGACAACAATGAGATGGCTGTGCCATAAGACCTCTGACTCCCAGTGCAGAGCTGTTAGCACTTTCTGGGATACCATGGTGGGGATCTTAAAGCAGCAGAGGGTTTTGAGTCTCTTGAGGAGGGTAACTAGACTGTGGTCAAACTTCATCTATTAAAAAACATTACCTAACATAACCTACATTTAGAAATAAAGAAGAAAACCCTTCCTCCTTTCTCTCTCTCTTTTTTTTTTTTTTTTTGAGGAGTCTCGCCCTCTTGCCAGTCTGGAGTGCAGTGGCGTGATCTCGGCTCACTGCAACCTCCACCTTCTGGGTTCAAGCAATTCTCCTGCCTCAGCCTCCCGAGTAGCTGGGATTACAACCACCCACCACCATGCCCGGCTAATTTTTATATTTTTAGTAGAGACGGGGTTTCACCATGCTGGCCAGGATGGTCTCGATCTCTTGACCTCGTGATCCGCCCGCCTCGGCCTCCCAAAGTGCTGGGATTACAGGCGTTAGCCACCGTGCCTGGCCTTCCCCCTTTTTCTATACCTTATAAACCCTGTGTCAGAACCTGGAACACAGGTACCAGTAATATTACCGTTCAGCTAAATGAAGGGTTAATCTATGAATCAAACAATTTTTGAAAATCATTTGGGAACATTGCGTGTATAAGCTTAGTACTGACTATATTGTGGAATATGTTAGAAATATTTGGTTTCTTTAGGTACTAGCATACTTCTTAATGAAAACAAATTTAAAAAGTTAAAAACCCTACATGCTACTTGTAATGTATTTATTACTAGTATCCATTCTATCATTATTTTCTGAATAAAATAATATGTAAACTATTTTACATTATTTTTTAATTTTTGCTACTTTAAGCAGTAAGTCTACCAGAACTAAACTAGGCCTACCAAAGATCACTAAATCTGACAATCAAAAAACTGCTAGAATGGCCAGGCACAGTGGCTCACGCCTGTAATCCTAGCACTTTGGGAGGCCGAGGCAGGTGGATCACGAGGTCAGGAGACCGAGACCATCCCAGCCAAAATAGTGAAACCCTATGTTTATGAAAAATACAAAAATTAGCTGGGCGTGGTGGTGCGTGCCTGTAGTCCCAGCTACTCGGGAGGCTGAGGCAGGAGAATCGCTTGAACCCAGGAGGCAGAGATGGCAGTGAGCCGAGATTGCACCGCTGCACTCCAGCCTGGCAACAGCGCAAGACTCTGTCTCAAAACAAAAAACAAAAAACAAAAAACTGCTAGAAGAATAGACTCCAAAATGGATACATTTTCAGAAACTGACATCTCTTTTAAGTTAGTTCATCCATCCTGGATTAGCCTCTCCTCTATCACTGTAAAACACTCATATAATAGATAAATATCAGATTCCTATTATGTATGTAGTCGTAGCAGAACTGAAAAGTCTTCCTCATTACCGCTATTCGGCTTTTTGTT
The DNA here is from genome assembly GCF_028885625.2 of Pongo pygmaeus. NCBI lineage: Eukaryota > Metazoa > Chordata > Mammalia > Primates > Hominidae > Pongo > Pongo pygmaeus. Next base: position 39,419,351 of record NC_072373.2, read on the forward strand.
ATTTTATGAGAGTATGAACTTAGAGAAAAATTCCAGATGTGTATTTTATAAATAAAAGCCAGTGTACTTTTGGCCTTGTGATCAGATCAGCAATAAGTGGATATGACTAAGGGATTACCAGAAGTAATTATTAGCAGTATGAGCTGCTAATGAATATTGAAAATTATCACATATACTGTGAATAATGAAAATTATCACATATACTGTGAATAATGAAAATTATCACAAATACTGTGATGGAAAACTATAAATGCTTAGTCAGAATCCTAATTCTACATAGAGAACTCATGAATAATGATAGATTGTTCATGTATACTTATTGTAAACAGGGCAGTAATATAAAATTTTTAATGTATGGGCGAAATGAATAAAAACACATTGTGAACCACATTATTGAATAAAATAAAATCTATTGCTCTCAAGGAAATAATTAAACATTTGATATAAATTTGGATAGATGCAAAGAGCAATATTGTATAAGGGGCTTCAGAGTTAGTTATATAAAAACTTCAAATGCAACTACAGCACATCAAATAAACTCCAAATAAAGCATGTAAGAAAACCATGGAGTTTCTGGTTGTAAAATAAATGGACATTAAGAAAAACTAGGGCTGCTGAAAAGCTGGCCAAATAATGCAGGGACCAGGGGCAATACTTAGTGGGACAAATAACATGAATGCTCTTGAAATGATTTTAGAAAAAATACTGGTTTTAAAATGTTTCCCAGTAAAAGGATTCAAGAAAGTCTTAAATATAGACACATGAACAGGAAAGCTGAGAAATTTGGATGATGTTTTACTAATTTAAAAAATCAAGAGAAAATTTAATCACTCACACCAACATTAGGAGACCTCACCTTTTTCTGGTATTATCTTAGAATATTTTTCATCTTTACTCTTTGCTGTTCCTTTCTTGGCAGAAATGGCCTCAGTTTTCTTTGGTTTTATGTCTTCGTTCACTTTACAGTATTTCTTTGAATTTATCTGTTCTTCAATTTTCCCAGATAACTTATCCTTAGAATTAGTTGATGGTGCTGGATGTATGTCTTCTTTTATAATGGATTTCTGTGTCATATGCCTATTGCTTGTCAAAATATCTTTTAAAGAACATTCATTTCCTGAACACTCATTCCCTTTGGATGCTTTACTTTTAACACATTTTTCAGCCTTCTTTAAATGATCTGAATGCCCTAAATCGGGAAGATGTTTATATTTATTGAAATGCCCCATATTCTCTTGATCTCTTCCCAAATATACATCTCGAGACTTAGGATATTCCTCCTTTTTACAATTATCTGTACCAACGTATTTCTTTTGCTCATACAATTTGTTTATTCCGTTGGCATTCTTCTGATTTCCTTTCATTTCTTGATATCTTACCTCCTTTAAATCATTCTTACCATTATTGGAAATTCCTACTCCAATTGTTTTATATCTGTCAGTACTTTCAAGTTCTTGACAAATAGATCCAGCCCTTGTATTCTGTCTGATAACTGATATCCCACCATTATTCATGTAGCCTTTCAAAGAAGAATCACCAGTATTACCAGTGTCTTGATATTCTGATAGAGTCTGTTGCCTATCATTAACATGTTTAAATACTCTTTCTTCATGTATTCCTTGATCTTGCTTTTGTGAAGTTTTACAAGTATTTATTTGCTTTGCTCTATGCTCTAAATTGGCTTGTGTTTTCTGACAATTAGTGTTTTTGGAGACTTCTGTTAACCCGGCATTTTTTTGTTTAGAAGTGTCTACAGCTTCTTCTGCTACAGAGCTTTCCTCTTCTGGGCGAAAGCCACTCATCATACTTGTTACCTGCACAGCAACTGAGTCAGTTAAAGCATAGCTGACCTCCCCAACAACAGTGGTCAAATCCTCTACAGCACTACTGATTGTGTCTACCAGAGAGGACACTGAAGGCAGATTCTGTTGGAAATTTCTGAAAAATGCCATTTTCTACTTCCTTGTTCCTAAAAGGTGCAATAATGGAATTTTCTCTTCTGAAAATATCAACCACTTTGGAACTTGAATTTAACATTTACTTAAATGTTGCTATTCATCAGCTCAATATTAGCAATTCACATTGTAGCTTTTAATCTTTCTGTAAATACATCATGCATTGAAAGAAATATGTTGAAGTAAAGATTCTTCCGAAAAAAAAAATCAAACCACTTGGTTTAAACGTTATGACATTTTTTCTCACTCCACAGCTATTATAACAGCAGCAAGACAATATTTTTCCCTCAAATACTATTGGTTTTTTATTCTATACCTGAAAGAAGAAGTATAAAAAGGATTTTTATTATGTACTTTTAGTTTGCTTATTAATAGTCTACGTAAGGGTACTACCCTATCTTACTAATAAACTACCCAGTATCATTTCACATTAAGAAAAATATTAAAGAGAAATATCTAAACAATTTTGCCTAGTGGTAAGAATAGGGGAGAGGAGGTGTGGACACCTGCTGAGTGGCTACTATATGCAAGGCATTGTAATTGACACATTTTATCCTACTTGATTTTACAGTAATTCTAGGAAGTAAATATTATTATTCCTATTTAATAAGTGAAAGAAAAACAAGGCTCAGAAAAATTAAGTTCCCTGAGACATTTTCAAGGGATCCTCAAGGTCAAGACTAGTTTTACAATAATAGCAAGGGGGTACTTGACTTTTTCATTCTCATTGGCTCACAAGTGAACACTGGAGTTATCCAGAGGCTACATGACAGATTGAATGTAGAGGCAGAAATGAGAATCCAGCTGTCTTCCATTATGCTAGTCATTAAAAAGATTTGCAATAATGTGCAAATCTTTTTATAAATTTTGTATAAAACAAAATCACTCTTCTCACCACTTTTTCCCCATTTTCTTTTTGTTTTGGAAAATAGTTTTTTAAAATTTAAAGACGTTATTTATATTAATATGTAATAGTCTTTTTTCAAAAAAAATAAATTGATAAATAATATTTTTAAATTTTCTCAGTTTTAAATTGATAAATAATATTTTTAAATTTCCTCAGTTTTAACTCTAATATGGTACATATCAATAGATATAATCCACATAAACAAAAAGCTCTTTGGGACTACTCAATAAAATTTAAAACTACAAAGTTGTCATTAAACAAAGGAAAACCCAGAAATGCTGAACCAGAGAATTACCAAAGGCCGGTAAAGAGATACTTTTAGCCAGTTCTTTCTGCACAAATGATCAAAAAAGCAGGACTGGAGTGGATTATGAGAAACACTGAACTTAACCAAATTAAAACTGTATAAAATACTATTTACAGTTTCTTAACGCAAAAGTCACAAAATATAATTCAATAACTAATAGATTCTTATAAGTAATGGGGCTATCACCTTTTAAGTTATCAGATGTAAGAGAAAAGCATATATATCTCCAACACAGGTACACAGATAAGTAAAGCAAGATTTCTCAGCTATTTTTCGTCACATTCTTCTAAATTAACGCTTTGCTTTTATAATTTCCAATTTGTTTCTGCTATCATTTTTATAAACCAGGCTTTGGAAACAGAAAATTTTAAAAACTCTTGTAGTAATTAAAAAAAAAAAAAACACTCCAAGGAAAATGTTTCCATAAGAAAAAGAATGGTATTACAGCCCTCATCTTTCCCAGTATCCAGTAACACTATAATATATGGTGCCAAGGGAGGGAGTGGAACACTATTTTTTATCATCGGAATTTATATATAAACTAAGTTACTAAGTAAAAACACCTCCAACTCCTCCAAACAATAAAATTACCCATTAGCTGAAAATTAAATAGCAGGTAAAGAAAAAGGGTGAATACTTTCAAAAGCGTTCTAGGGATATGGAGAAAAAAAGCTCTCTAAAGAGCTACTTGGACAATGGAAGTACACTACATAAAGTAACAAGATACCTCCTTCTTCCTCAAGTGTATCTGCTCCTATTATAGGCTCAAAAGCATATCTTACATATGAAAAATTAAAATGTCATTTTGTCATAGTAGACAATTCACCTTTATGTAATAGCAATTCATGAACAACAGAAGAATACCTGAACATAATTTACTTAACAGATCTTTTACAGAACAGTAGCTCAAATATTAGTTTATTGTATGTCACAACCAACCCTTTTATTGCATATATTAAAATAAGTAAATAATAGTACAGATAAAAAGAACAAACAAGAGAAGCAGCAATATGATACTTACAAATTTTATCTTGTGAATTCTTCCTTGTACTGTATTCTGAACCAAGATCTGGAAACCCGCCAACATTTTCAAAACAGAACTTCTTATTAATATAGAGAAAAAGGAGCAGCATCAAGATAATAAACACCCCAACAGCTGACAAAAATCCAACTGCCTCTGGAGATACTAGAGAAAAAAAAGTCACAGCTGTAAGCATTTATTTTTCTTTAAGCTACAAACAAGAAGGAAACCCCAAACATAAGTTAGCTTACTACCTTATTTGAATTATATTTTTTAATTGTCATAGTTTAAAACAGTTTCGTTTATAAGAAAAACAAACTGCAAAGTTTGATGACAGTTGTTCAATTCATTCAGCAGTATTCATTCAAATTTTCTAAGTTTCCTTATAAATTTGTAGGAACAATCTTAAAAGAAAGACAGGAGTCGGCCAGGCACAGTGGCTCACACCTGTAATCCCAGCACTGTGGGAGGCCGAGTGGGAGAATCTCTTGAGGCCAAGAGCTCAAGACGAGCCTGGCCAATACAGTGAAACCCTGTCTCTACTAAAAATGCAAAAATTAGCCTGGCATGGTGGCACATGCCTGTAATCCCAGCTACTTGGGTGGCTACGGCATGAGAATCGCTTAAACCTGGGAGACAGAGGCTGCAGTGAGCCGAGATTGTGCCAGCCTGGGCAACAAAACAAAACTCTGTCTTAAAAAAAAAAAAAAAAAAGACAGGAGTCTATAAAATAGGCAGTCATCATATGTTTAATCCATCAAAGAGCACTGCAAAAATTTGAAAGTAAGAATTAGAAAAAAGGCCAGGCGCGGTGGCTCATGCCTGTAATCCCAGCATTTTGGGAGGCCGAGGCAAGCAGATCACTTGAGGTCAGGAGTTTGAGACCAGCCTGGCCAACATGGCGAAACCCTGTCTCTACTAAAAGTACAAAAATTACCCAGGTGTAGTGGCGGGCACCTGTAATCCCAGCTACTCAGGAGGGTGAGGCAGGAGACTCACTTAAACCTGAGAGGCAGAGGTTGCAGTTAGCCGAGATTGCGCCACTGCACTCCAGCCTGGGTGACAAAGCAAGACTCCATTTCAAAAAAAAGAAAAAAAAAAAGAAAGAAAAAAGTTATATCTGATGCACGGATATATTACTTAACAAAATTTATGAGAACACATATCATTATTTTTATCTCTAAAAGCTTCAATCGCTCTTTCTTAGTAAATAAACTTTGTACTCCCTAATGTGGCATTTAAAGCTCCAACCTCTCTTTTCAATATTATACTCCAGTCAAATGTTGTACTCATTGCCTCAGAATCCGCAATATTCAATACCACACTACTTGTCTTTATTGATCTTCTTCCCTTGCCTGGAACGACCAGCTCCTCTCTACCATATCCTACTCATTCACTCAACCAACTTATATATTTGGAGCACCAACCATACACCAGGCATTGCTATATAAACAGTTCCTGTGTTCCTTGAACAATCTGGTGAAGACAATTACAACACAGTGTAATAAAGGCAATCTAGCGTAATAAAGGCTATGATTGGGAAAGAACAGGGACTATGAGAACCACAGGAACACTTATTCCAGTGCTGAAAGATCAAGAAAGCTTTTCTGGAAGTTATGGACTCTATGACTATATTTTAAGAAATTAGTAAGAATTACTTCAGGCAGAAATAACATTTGCAAAGGCCCAGAGACAGAAAAATCACTTTATATTCCAGAAACTGAATGAAATTCTGTTATGATAAGCTACTAGATTTTCAAGAGAATTTGGTCTCAAGCAAATATATGAAATCACCTAGAGAGGTTTTATACAGCGGGAAAAGACAAAAGACAGCTTCTCCAGTCCTTGGCAAGCTCTCCTTCAACTTTTTTATTATTTGTCACTATATCAGTCATTCGGAGTTAAACAGGAACTAAGTTTTTGTATCCTCCATGCCTTACAGATAATATTCAAGTATTAGTTCAGAATGATTCTAAGCTTCAAACACCCCTACAAAGATCCCTGTATAATCTACTTTTCTTCCTCCATCATTCAAGCCACAACTAAAATGTTATTTTCTCTAAGATTCTTTCTTAAATCAGAGGGCAATGGCAAATAGTATCTTAACTCATTTGTTAAAAATGAAGTCAACAACTGGTCAATGATGAGTGCTTTGATTTCCTTTTTCATTATTTATAAAAACTAGGCATACCAGGTATAGAATTGAATAAGACATTATATCTTTTCAAAGCTGGGTCAATGGTGTTGCAGTAGAAGATGAAGCAGAGAGTAATATTGTAAGGCAGGGGCAATGGGAGTGAGAGGAGGAGGTGGGAGGAACAGTAGGAGTGCTAGCTGGATATCAGGCCAGTGCTGAGGGACAGACCTTGCTCCTAGAACCAAGAAATTATAGCCAGACATTAGCCTTGCCTGTCTTGTCCTCAGGCTGAAGCACAGCCAGGGAAGAAAATGATTTTAATAAAAGAAGCTAAGGTATATGACATAAAAACAGTGGTATGTATCAAGCCTGAGATATGGAGTAAAAATGAAAACAGAGTAATTATCATCAACATTTCAGATAGCCAGGAAAATCAGAAGCAGGACAGAATCTGGTATGAAGAGGCAAAAAAGAGTAGTACTTCAATATTACACTGTAATAACAAAATATATATATAGGAGTTCCCCTTTTAGTACAGGCTCAAAACACTCAGACATTTAATGCTTTAAGTGGCTACAAAGGATTAGATATCATGCAGACTGAAAATCTCCCACGTCTTGGAAAACTAAATGAAAGAGAAAATGTAGTTCATGTCACTTAAGAAAGCTAGTTATTGATAACAAAAATAGCACAAAACCATACAGCATACACTATACACCACTCACTGTTTTAAGCACTTTACATACATTAACTCATTTAATCTTCACAATGATCCTATTATCATCCCCACTGTAAATTGAGACAAAGAGATATTAAATTATGTGTCCAGATAGTAAGTGGAAGAATCAGGATTCAAACCCTGTCTGGCCCCAGTGTCTGTATTTTAAATACTACTCATACTGCTTCTGTTTTCCTTCTCTCCTCTTCTTGCCTCTTTCTATCCCTTGCCTCAATCCTTATTTCTACGTTCCTCTTTCATCTTTCTCTTGCCCTAAAATTCAACCTAATGGGAGAGATCCACTATAAGCAAGTAAGCATAACATACAGTAAATACTATAATAGAGATATGAATATAAATTATTACTGGAGCATAAAGCAGCACTACCTGAGAAAGTCACAAAATGCTTTAGAAGAGATGACACTTGAGTAGGGTATAAAAGATTAATAGAACCTCTATAAATAGTAAAAGTACATTTGAAACAGCACGGTTAAAGACAGAAATAATATACATGGCATTCTATAAGCACTAATGGGCAATAATCACGACAGTCAGATTTATTTACCTCTGTATCTTCAAAGTACCTAGGACAGCACCACATAGCTGACATATAAACATCTGTGGACAAATGGATGGATGGATGGATGGATGAATGAATGAATGAATATATGTGTATTCAGGAAAGATCAAAAATATACCAGAGGAGCTGTAACTGGAGATGAAAGCAAGGTCCAAATTGTCAAAGAACCTTGAATATCATCCAAAAATTTTTGTATTTGGGGAGTAACATGATTACAAGTTTGCCCTGTAGAACTATATTGGTTAAAACAACTAGAAAACTGAAATATGGTAGCAAGTTAATAGTGGTAAAATATCTTCAATTCTTTAAGTAGTAGCAGTGATAACAGAGAAGGGTGAAATCTAGTCTTTGTTCAAAGAAAATTGATAATGATCCACTTATGTAAATTTAGAGGATAAGAAAGAAGAGTTGAGGATAAGAAAGAAGAAGAGTTGAGGATAATTCTAAAATTTCTAGTTTGAGTGACTGGGTAAATGGTAATGCACTAACCCAAATGAAAAATATGAGAAGAAAGGCATTTGGATTAGAGCATGGGAGGAAAGAGGAAAACAGAAGGAGAATGATAGATAATTAGTTTAGTTTTTGACATGCTACACTGGAAATGCCAACAGAATATTTCACAGAGGGAAATATGAGTATGATGTTCTGGTAAAGGTCAGGTTAGTTAACAAAATTTGAAAATTTTTCCCTCTTTTTTGCTCTTCTTATTCCATATGAAACACTTCACTCACTAAATAATACCAAGCTGGCAAATGCAGGTGCCAGGCTTTATTAATGGTAAATATCTTACGTTACATATCTTTAGATAAATACATACTGTGGCTTCAGACAAATTAAAAAAAAAAAAGCAGCTTTCCCCACTAGGAAAAGGTGAAATATGCCTGCTGTAAACATACTATTCACACAATTCCCTGACAGAACGTCTGTTTTTTACATTCATTAAAAATATTTTATCTATTTACAATTTTAAAACAGTAGTATGGTTGTAGAGAAGAAATAAAATATCTTCTAATAAAAACACTAAAAATCTTCAGGCTTATTTTTCATCCTTATCTGAGAACTAAACTAATATTTATTATTTCAAATATATTATGATACCAGAGGTCAGCCAGTAACAGTTCTGAGTATAAAAACATTTGGTAAATCCCACCCGTACATAAAACTGCAATAGAATATACACTGAAATTAAACTAAAGATATGAATACTGTACAACATGCTTGTCCAACTCATGGCCTGCCAGACATATGCAGCTCAGGATGGCTTTGAATGCAGCCCAACACAAATTTGTAAACTTTGTTAAAATCTTATGAGTTTTTTTTTACAATTTGTTTTTAGCTCATCAGCTATCGTTAGTGTATTTTATGTGTGGCCCAATACCATTCTTCTTCCCATGTGGCCCAGGGAAGCCAAAAGATTGGACACCCCTGCTGCACACCATCAATTAAAAAATTACACTGATTCATACCTCCCTAATAAAAAATATATTCTTATTCATTATGGGAGTAGAATTTCCCCTAAAATATTTTTATACTGTGAATCTGCTCAGAAAGTCATTCTGCATAAGTATAAGATAATGTAATTTATCTATACATATACCTTCTTTCAAGCATTCTAGGCCATATACCACAGGAAAGTAAATCTATTTAAAACACATATGCCTCTCAAAGAGGATCTTTAAAATCTCCATTTAGGCCAGGCATGGTGGCTCACGCCTGTAATCCCAGCACTTTGGGAGGCTGAGGCAGGTGGATCACCTGAGGTCAGAAGTTCAAGACCAGCCTGGATAACATGGCAAAACCCCATTTCTACTAAAATTACAAAAATTATCCGGATGTGGTGGCAGGCACCTCTAATCCCAGCTACTCAGGAGGCTGAGGCAGGAGAATTGCTTGAACCCAGGACGCAGAGGTTGCAGTGAGCTGAGATCGCGCCACTGCATTCCAGCCTGAGGGAGAATGAGATTCCATCTCAAAAAGAAAAAAGAATTATATTTAAAAGCACACAGCCAATAATTAGTTTAATATTACACATTTGAAGAATTAAATTTGTTGAATATAGTCAATAACTCAAATTTCACTAATGCACGTTTTCCCATGATCCAAATTTGCAAAGTTTTAATGTGGTAAACAACAAAACCAAGACCAACTAATAACAACCTGAACAATATCAAACACTTAAAAAGTGCTTATTATTTAACAGGGACGGTTTTAAGTGCTTTACAAGCATTATCTTATTTAATCCTCACTGCAACCATATTTTACAGATATAGATACTGAGGTTCACAAAAAGTAAAATTTTCGAGATCTTAAAATTATTATTCAGTGACACAATCTGTATTTGAACTTGGGCACACTGACTCCTGAACCCAAACTGTTAACTGCTAATCTCTTAGCTTCCCATTTGCCAGATATTGTTATAATTGCTTTCATTTTAAAATTTAACACTCAAGACAATTTATGATAAGTACTATAATATTATCTTAGTCTTTAGATTAATAAATTGAAGTCCAGAGAATAATTAAGTTGTCCAAGTTCACAAATCTATGAAGTGGTAGAACCTGGATTTGAATCCAGACATTTTGACTCCAGAATCCATGATCTTAAACACCAAGTAATACTGCTCCTTGCATGCCAACCTGCCTATACAAGATAAGAAAAAGCTATATGACCAAAGTAACATAGCTTACTATATATATTTTGTGCAAATATTTTATTTATAGCTCTTATATATGTTAAAAAATAGTAAGCAATTTCAACTTCCTCAAAATAAACACATGAATTTTAAAACTGGAATCCTAATTTTTTTCTATTCAAGTTACTATTCAAAATATTTTAAAATTAATTTTAGAATTAAGTTTAAAAACCAAAATATGTGGTACATCTTTATATGCCACATTTGAAAAGCTAATAAAACAAATACGAATTTAAAAACTAAAGGTACTCTATAGAAAATAGCTTGATACTCATTAGTAGTGCTCAATAAAGAATATTAACTGCTCTCTGTGAGCTATATCGTCCACTATATGAATTCCCTAAAGACCACAATGCAAAGTGAGAAGGGGCACTAGGTACAATATCTCACCAGAAAATGTAGAAAGCTTAGTCTTTCCAAGACTAATGATTATTTGTGTTATGTATACTGAACTGGCTTTGGCAGTTATATCTTTATATTTAGAAATAAATGTATGTATTTACAAAAAATAAACTTAAAAAATACCAATTTTTTAAAATTTAAGCTTCAGTAACAGTGGTAAAATTCATTTTAATTTCTACAAATAAGTTTGTCATTGAAAAAAATGAAAAAATTATAGTCTTACTAAAGTCAAAGCAAGAGCAAATACATTTCGACTTTGCAAGTATTGCAGAATTCACTTAAATTCTCCATTATATTTTGTTACGAAAGAACATTTTCTAGCTAAGAAAATGTTTTTCTAAGAAAAGTGCTAGGATATACATGAAAATAATTAAATATATGGGGGATATTTATCTACTAAACCAACACATTTTCAATTTTGATTTACTTGGACCACAATAATACTCTAAATAATATTTCTATCAAAACAAATTAATTGCAACTTCTAAAATAAATTTTGTAAGACTATTCTATTCATTATATCTTAAATGCAAAATTAAACAAAAAGCACCTATGCTTCATCTAATTATTTTTTTTTAAAGATAAAAAGCAACAACTTACAATTTGCATTATAAGGGATGTATTGCTGATTTGTCCTGCTGGGCATGAAACACTAATCCTCTAACTCCATGTCATGGATACTTTAATAATTCATTTAATAGATGCAATTCTATCTCTTGACCAAAATGTGAACTATCAAAGTCAACTTTCATTGAAAAAGATATACCTGTTTTACATTTAATTAGTTCTAAATATTTTCTCCATATTTTAATCAGAAAAATGCTATAATTTATTTTGCTCTGGGTTTGGACACAGAGAATTATTCATAATTCTAAGAGATAATTTAAGGTTAATATGTTTCAGTTTCCTTTTATAACATTTCAATTAGTTTACAAATAAAATTTCCCTCAAATTTTCATATTACATCATAAACGATGCAAAACTGGAAAGAAGATATGTAAATTAAAAAAAGAATGTAACAATGCTAGCTGTTAACTCCAGATTTTATAAAAACCAATCATTACAAACAGCATTTACTGATGGAAGTAACACAATTCACTGGTGAGTAACTTAAAGGGACAATGGAAGAAGGCATAGATGGCAGTGATGTGAAACACTAAGATCTTAGGGAAAAAAAATGCCCTCTAAGAGAAACAGTTACCTACCTGGCCAGGTTGATAAAAGAGATGCCACCCAATTTGTTTCACAGTTCAAGTCATGAATAGATTGAACCTGTATTTCCTCTAAGTACATGCAATAAATTGAAATTTCATTTGAATATCATAACAAAAAACTCTAAATCAATCTTGAAGAAATTGGGAAAAAAAAGAAAACCCAAACACTTATTAAGTATGGAAAACCAAATATAAACTATATTTAAACCATATACTTCTTACTTAATAATACTTAATGTACTTCATATATTTAAACCAAATCTTAATATAAAACTCTATTAATCTCTGGCAGAGACTTTTCTTCAAGGACAGTCTTGATTGAGGCTTTAGAATTATGATTCCAACGAAGTTTAGACTAAGAAAAACTTATTTTCCTGGCAAATCTCCCTATAGCAAAGCATAGTCATTCTTTTGAACAACAAATTGTCTCAATTTTTCAATGTGTATGGATTCCTTCACAATCATCTAAATGAGAAATGGCATGGGCAGTATCTAAGGTCACTGCTTCCTCTATTTTTTCAATGATTCTTCCTTCTTTCTTTTCAATAAGATCTTCATTGCTGAGCTACTATGAGTAAGATTTTGAATTCAACAACAACTGCAGGAGAATATTCTGGTTAAAGCCTATCTGTGATGTCAACTACAGTTTTAGATATGCTTATTTCAAGATTTAGTTCAAACCCATCAAAATTCTGATAAATACAAAGCAGTTCATTCAAACCTCTCAGAGAGACACCATCTTCCTCTAAAATTTTAATATTAGGACACCTGGTTCTCTTCTTGAAACGACCAAAACATTGTTTGCTCACTCTAAAACCATCTTTCCCCTACGAAGCCTGATCCATTTTGGAGAGAAGTAGCTTTTGCTGAAAACATTGAATGGTTCAACAGATTTACTGTGTATCAACACATACATAGGCAATCAACCTTACCAGCATATCATGTTTTCTTATCCACTAAATAAATGAGTCCAGCATAGTTCAGTTAGTGATGACAAGAGCTCAACATCAACATCACACTGCGCTACCACCTGAATATATCATGTTTTCTTATCCACTAAATAAATGAGTCCAGCATAGTTCAGTTAGTGATGACAAGAGCTCAACATCAACATCATACTGTGCTCCCACCTGAATACAGCAATTGGAATGTTCTACTCACTTGCATTATGAATGCGTATAGAATAAAAAATGTGTAGCTCCATTTGCAAAAGGATATCATTCTATCTTTTTGTTGATATATCTGTATCAGATATAGTAAAAGCAAATATATTTGAAATTTTAAAGAAAAACTACTCTAAAAGCTTTGAGAGAAGATACAATCCTTTAAGTTCAGCTGCTGATAGATTTGCTGAGTAACCTCTGAACAAGCATCGCAGTTTTGGAGCAGAATCATGTGAGAAACAGTTTGAGTCTTGTCCTTAGAGACTGAAATACAAATTTTAAGTAATTAAAATAAAGTAGGAGCTACTTTCAATAAGTAAGGTGTTATAAAGTAAGAAGTAGTGCTACAAGGGTCACCAGCAATCAAATCAACATTAACTGAAGAGAGAATTTGTCAATCAAAAAGAGAAAGGATAAGCAATGAAATGATGAAATTAAGAGATGTAAAATTTGGTGGTATACCATGACATGTCTTTCAGTGATCCATTTTAGTTAGATATTTTGGGAGATGTATAAACCCGTGTTACTTAATACCTTTACCAATGACCTGAATAAAGGAATTGAGAATATGTTCATTAATTTTGTAGAAGGTCCTAGGAATACTAGGTAGGGCATGATTGCTAATTCTCTGAAAGAAAGAAAGATACACTAAGGACCTCAATATATTAAATAAATAACACATCAAAACAAAATGAAATTCAATATGGATAATTTCAAGGTTACTACACCATTAGGAGCCAAACACTAATAAATGTTAATGAAAATGTTGGCTCAGTAAAATGTGTCAGGAAAAAAATTAAAATAATATAATACTAGTCAAATAGAAATCAGCAGTATAATGTTTCTAACTGGTGAAAACTAATCATTCTATTATGCTATCTGATTCTGATGAAAGCAATTATGGTCTCCAATTTCAAAGTAAAATTGAGAACACCTAGTAAAGAAGACATTTGGAGACTTTCACAATAAAGAAAAAAATTTAAAAAGCAGAATAAAACAAACAGAAACAGCATTTGTTAAAAAAAATCATTTGTGAATAAAATTAAATTTATGTGAAAAAATATTAAAGCCAATTATCTGTAAGGATTTGGCAATATTTAATGCATTTTAAAAGGGAAACTGGTTTCCTAATCCTGCTAAAGAATATAATGCAATGGCTTAAAGAGAGCAAGTTAAGAAGCATTGCCAGCAAGTGACTGGTCAGCAAGCTGCTTTCCAGAACAGTATGATCTTTGATGAGTTCATCACTGTCTACTGTCTTACCCTCACTTTTAGAAGACCAAAAACTTGCCTTTTTTCAGGGCCTAGAGGGCCTATGTGAGGAAAAAAAATGAATAGAGGTAAAAAAAATCTAGGTTTTAGATACTGTTACACAGTAGCCAAATAAATTCAAATGGCAGCGGATATATGAACAACTTAAAATTTAAACTGGAGAAAACTCCATTAGAATAACAGAAATGTTAACAGAATGTCAAATCAGGACACACACATCTTCCTGGTATTAGAGTACCTGAAAAGCTGAAACAGTAATTAAAAGGTTTCTTGGCAGGCACAGAATGAAAAATAAAGGGAGGAAACTCTACCAGATACCAAGAATTATCTTAAAAGTAGAATAATTAAAACCAGATGATATTGGCACAGGAATAGATAACAGACCGAAAGGCCAGACACAGACACTTGCACACATGGATTCTGATGTATGACAAAGTTGGCTGCAGAGCAGTGGGTGAGTGGGGGATCATGTTTTGAATGCATTGTGCTTGGAAAATCGAGGATATAAGGGAAAAATGAATTTACATACAAACCAATTCTAGATAGATTACAGATCTAAATGTGAAATGCTTTAGCCAATCAATTTTGTAGAAAAAAATACAAATACTTTTCTTCATGATCCCAAGGCAAAGGATTTCTTACTAAACAAGGCATAAAAAGCATAAATCACACAAGAGAATACTGATAAATTTTATTACATTAAAATTTAAAATTTCTGATCATCAAAAGATATCATATAATGACTAGGCAAGCCAAATAATACATTATATGGAATAATGTATTTGTAACACATAATCAGGAGGAAAAGGCTCATATCTAAATACACAAAAAACGTGTAAAAACATTTTTTTAAAGACAGCACAATAAAAAAATGGGGAAAGTCCTGATCAGCCTTATAATGAAGGATAAAACAAAAATGGCCAATAAATGTATGAAAAGGTGTTCAACTTTGTTATGTATCAGAAAACTTCAAATTACATCATAATGCAATATCACTATTCCAGAATGGCCAAAATTTAGATCTTGTAATATGAAGTATTTGTGAGGAAGTGGAGCAATGGGAAATCTTTCAGACAATAAAAATCTGAGACTCAACAGTACAGAAAAAAAAATCATGGGTATATAGTCATACACTAGAAAATTATGTAGCCATAAAAATGAATGAATAATAGTTACATGCAAAAAACTGAATCTTGGAAATATGAGGTTAAGCAAAAGCAGCAATGCAGAAGGGGCAAGATTCCAATATAAAGATTCCAATATAAAATTCAAAACAGGCAAAACTAATCTTTCAAGGATGTGTACTTAGGTGGCAAAACTTAAAGAAAAAAATATTAATGTCCATAAAAGCAAGCAGAAAAGGGATAATACTCAGGAAGAGTGCACGGGGGCTTCTGAAGAAATGGCAGCATTCTACTTCTCTACCTGGGTTCTGGTTACATAGATGCTTGCTTTTAAATATTATTCTTCATTTTGTTTCAAAATTTAAAAAGAGCTAAAAAATGTATAGTTCTTATGGGCAGTTTAGCTTGGTTATGGTGATACCTGGTGAATCATTCCAGTCTGCAAGAGCTGCTATCTGAATGACCCACTTACAATCTTGTCCCTCTCAGTCTAATCTTATCACAGTGTCCAGAATGAGCCCTTCAAAATGTAAATCAGAACTGACTGTCCTCTGGTCAAAACCTTCCAATGGCTCCTCATTTCCTGCATGATCTGGCTCTCTATGACTACTCTGACCTCATTTTCTACTACTTCCCTACTAGTTCATTCCACAGTCAGCCTTGATGTTTCTCAAATATTAGCCAGGTTGTTTTTCCCTGGATGTTCTCCCTCTGCTTTGATGGCATTTTCCCAGATATTCACATAACTGATTCTTTCACCTCCTTCAAGTCTTTGCTTAAACATTACCTTCTTAATGAGAGCAACTCTGTCAACCCTATTTAAAAATGCAACCCATTAACACCCATACCTCACCTTTTCCCTGGCTTATTTTTTGTATCTCTTATCTTCTAAAATACCAAATAATTTATTACTTTTTACATCATTTGTTATCTGTCTTCCCGTACTAGCATGTACGCTTCAAAAGGCAGGAAGCCAGCTGATATTTGGGATAGATTGCTAGGCAATAATTATGAATATAAATGTAATTTAAAATGATGAATATAAATGTAAAATATAAATACTAAAACCCAAATCCAGAAATATATGGAGAAATACATTAAGACAGAGTTAGATTTATCCCCACTATGTAAAAATAATGTAACATTAGAAAATCAACTGATAGAATTCATGACACTAACAAATTAAAGGAGTCAAGACACTCTTTCAACAGGGAAAAAAAAAAGTTATTAAGAAACCTCAATAGCAACCTATAATTTTAAAAAAAAATTAGTGAATTTGAGCTGGAAGGTAACTTACTTAGCCTGATAAAGGAAATCAGCCAAAATAATATAGCAAAAAAAATTCATGAAAATGTATTACAATTCAAAAGTATTAACTTTAAAATTAGGAACATAGCAAAGCTGCTTATTTTCAGCACTAAAATAGAGGTTTTAGGATGCCCTGGATTCAAAACAACATTCAATTTGTAGCCTCCATGAGCCTCAGTGAAAACAAG
This sequence comes from Pongo pygmaeus, assembly GCF_028885625.2. Lineage (NCBI taxonomy): Eukaryota > Metazoa > Chordata > Mammalia > Primates > Hominidae > Pongo > Pongo pygmaeus. The sequence goes on from NC_072373.2 coordinate 39,436,339, forward strand.
AGTCCTTTATTATTTTAACAACAAAACTTCATTCTTCAGAGGTTAATGAAAAACATAATTCAGTCTTAAAATAATGTGTTTTTAATCACAAAAGGATGAAAACTATGAGGCACGCAGAAACAAGTTTTAAAAAGGAGGCATCCCAGCACTTTGGGAGGCCGAGGTGGGTGGATCACGAGGTCAGGACATCAAGACCAGCCTGGCCAAGATGGTGAAACCCTGTCTCTACTAAAAATACAAAAAATTAGCCTGGCGCAGTGGCAGGCGCCTGTAATCCCAGCTACTAGGGAGGCTGAGGCAGGAGAATCACTTGAACTCGGAGGGCAGAGGTTGCAGTGAGCCAAGATCACGCCACTGCACTCCAGCCTGGGCGACAGAGTGAGACTCTGTCTCAAAAAAAAAAAAAATAAAAGAACAAGGCATAAAATAGCCCTAAAGAAAGTAGAAGGAGAACATAATAAAAAGAAAAGCAGCAATAAATTAAATTTGATAAAAGCAACAGAAGTACCTAAGAACATTTTCTTAGATTGTGTGTGTGTGTGTGTGTGTGTGTGTGTGTGTGTGTGTGTGTGTGTGTGTGTGTGTGTGTGTGTGTGTGTGTGTGTGTGTGTGTGTGTGTGTGTGTGTGTGTGTGTGTGCGCGCCGCATATGAGGACGAAGGACTAAAATAAGATGAACATATTTTGGCAAGTCTAATAAAAATTACAACAGAAGTAATTCAAGGCTTACTCTGCAGCATGCACTATCCCACGTATTTTACATGGATAATTTCATTCAAGTTTCACAACAACTCTACTACCCTTGCAGAAAAGGAAACCGAAACGTGATGAAATAATTTGTCCACATCCACAAAGCCGTAAGTGGCAGAGTCAGGATTCAATTGTCTGGACTAACACAATACTTACGAATATAGACTACTGTACATGAAAATAGGTAGATAACAGTAAATATATACATATACAATTTTAAGGCAAATACTTTACATACCACAGCAAAAAATGTGTTTGTATACATTTGCAAATATCTGTAAAATAAAACGAAAATCGTAACTTTAAAAACATTTTTATTAATACATAATTTTTGCACATATTCATGGGGTACATCTGATATTTTGTTACAAGAGTGGAATGTGTTATGACCAAGTTGGAGTACTTTAAGGTATCCATCACCTCAGGTATTTATCATTTCCATGTGTTGGGAACATTTCAAGTCCTCTCTTCTAGATTTTGAAATATACAATATATTGTTGTTAACTAGTTGCCCTGCTCTGCTACTGAACATTAGAACTTATTCCTTCTATTTAACTATGTTCATATGCATTAACCAACCTCTTATTCCCCCATCCTTACCACACACACCATTCTGAGCCTCTGATATTTACTATTCTACTCTCTACCTCTATGAGATCCATTTTTAGCTCCCACATATGAGTGAGAGCATGCAATGTCTTTCTGTGTCTGGCTTATTTCATTTACCATAATGACCTCTAGTTCCTTTCATGTTGCTGCAAATGACAAGGTTTCATTCTTTTTATGGCTGAATAGTATTCCATTGTGTAAATTTACCACATTTTCTTATCCATTCATCGGAAAATGGACACTTAAATTGATTTCATATCTGTGCTATTGTGAATAGTGCTGCAAGAGACTATGGATGCAGGTATCCCACTGATAAACTAATTTCTTCCCCCTCAGATAAATACCCAGTAGAAGGATTTCTGGATTGTATGGTAGTTCTGTTTTTACTTTTTTGAGATATCTCCATACTGTTTCCCATAGTGGCTGTACTAATTTACATTCCCTCCAACCGTGTATAAGAATTCCCATTTTTCTGCACCCTTGACAACATCTGTTATTTTTTATCTTTTCGGTAATAGCCATTTTAACTGGTGTAAGATGATATCTCACTGTGGCTTTGGTTTGCATTTCTCTGGTGATCAGTGATATGAAACTGTCTTTTCAGAAATGTCTATTCATCTCCTTTGCCCACTTTTTAATGGGATTATTTACTTTTCTACCACTGAGTTTCTTGTAAATTCTGAATATAAGTTCCTTGTCAGATAAATAGTCTGCTAATATTTTATATTTTCTCCCATTCAACATGTTGTCTTTTTGCTCTGTTGTTTTCTTTGCTGTGCAGAAGCTTTTTAGCTTAATATAGTCCCATTTGTTTATTTTGGGGAGTTTTAGCTTGTGCTTTTGAGGTCTTAGCCATAAAATCTTGCCTAACCCAATGTCCTGAAGTGTTTCTCTTTTTTTCTTTCAGTAGTTTTATAGTTTCGGGTCTTACTTCCAAGTCTTTAATCAATCTTGAGTTCATTTTTGTATATGGTGAGAGAGAGGAGTACAGTTTCATTTTTCTGCATATGAATATCCAGATTTCCCAACACTGTTTATTGAAGAGGCTGTTCTTTCCACAAAATATGTTCTTGGGGCTTTTGTCAAAATCAGTTGGATATAAATACATAGATTTATTTCTGGGTTCTTTATTCCATTGGTTTATGTGTCTGCTTTAATATCAACATCATGCTGTTTTGTTACTACAGCCTTGTATTTTGAAGTCAGATAGTATGCTGCTTCCAGCTTTATTCTTTTGCTCAGGACTGTTTTGACTATTTGGGATTTTTTTTTTTTTAGTTCTATACAAATTCTAGAGTTGTTTTCTCTATTTCTGTTAAAAATGACATTGATATTCTGACAGGGATTGCACTGAATGTGTAGACTGCTTTGTGTAATATGGTCATTTTAATAATATTAACTCTTCCAATCCATGAGCACAGGATGGCTTTCCATTTGTTTGGGTCCCCTTCAATTTCTTTTATCAGTGTTTCATAGTTTTCCTTATAGAGGTCTTTCGACCTCCATGGCTAACTTTATTATTTTATTTTGCTTTCCATACCTGTGGTTAATGTGATTGCCTTCTTGGCCTTTTTCAGCTACTCATTATTGGTGTATAGAAATGCTATATAAAATTAAACAAAAAAAAACCCTAGAAATAAAAATGATTAATACTTTTTTCCTATGTACAAATATGAAAACTCTGTCTTAAAAACACACAATCAAAATTCAAAGTTAAACAAAAAAGAGGGCAAAATTTCACATATGGTTTAAAAAAATTATGCAAAAAGCCTTTAACCTTTTAAATAAAGAACATTAATAAATCTTCAAGAATAATTTCCATGGAGTAGTCACCAAAGAACAATGTTTAATTCTTAAATGTTAAATCACTGTTAAAACTGAAAAAATATCCAACTTCAGAGTAATGAAGCAATTTTAAATAATAAATTTTTACTTTCAACTTTTATTTTAGATACAAGGGGGTACATGTACAGGCCTGTTACATGGTTATTTATATCGCACCCAGGTAATGAGCACAGTACCCAATAAGTAGTTTTGTAACCCATGCCCCCATGCCCTTTCTAGTAGTCTGCAGTGTCCACTGTTCTCATATTTATGTCCCTGAGTATCCAACGTTCCATATGAAATTTAGAATAGCCTTTTTTTTAATTATGTGAAGAATTACGTTGGTAGTTTAATAGAGATAGCATTGAATCTGCAGATTGCACTGGGCAGTGTGGCCATTTTAATGATATTGATTCTTCCAGTCCATGAGAATAGAGTGTTTTCTTATTTATTTTTATCATCTCCAATTTCTTTCAGTAGTGTTTTTTAATATTCCTTATAGAGATCTTTCACATCCTTGGTTAAATGTATTCCCAGGTATTTCATTTTTTGTGTGGCTATTATGAATGGGATTGTGTTCTTCATTTGATTCTCAGTCTGGGCATTATTGGTGTACAGAAATGCTACTGATTTTTGTACACTGATTTCATATCCTGAAACCTTGCTAAAATTGTTTATCAGTTCTTGCAGCCTTTTGGTGGAGTCTTTAGGATTTTCTACGTGTACAATCATATCGTCAGCAAAAAGAAGCCATTTGACTTTTTTTTTTCCCCTATCTGGATGCCTTTTATTTTTCCCTTGCCTGATTGCTCTGGCTAGGACTTTCAGTTCTGTGTTGAATAAGAGTGGTAAGAGTAGACATTCCTGTCTTGTTCCAATTCTCAAGGAGAAAGGTTCTAGCTTTTGCCCATTCAGTATGATGTTGGCTATGAGTCTGGAATAGATGACTCATTATTTTGAGGTATGTTCCTTTGATGCCTAGTTTGGTGAGGGTTTTTGTCATGAGGGGATATTGGATTTTATCAAAAGCTTTTTCTGTGCTGATTGAGATGATCATGTGGATTTTGCTTTTGATTCTGTTCATGCAGTGAATCACATTTTTTGATTTATGTATGTTGGAACAACCTTGCATCCCAGGAAAGGAGGCTACTTAATCATCGCAAATTAACTTTTGGTATGCTGCTGAATTTGATTTGCTACTATTTTGCTGAGGATTTTCGTGTCTATGTTCATCAAATATGTTCAGGATACTGGCCTGAAGTTTTCTTTTTTTGTTGTGTCTTTGCCAGGTTTTGGTATTAGGGTGATGCTGGCTTTGTACAATGAGTTAGGGAGGAGTCCCTCCTCCTTGATTTCCTGGAATAGCTTCAGTAGGATTGGCACCAGTTTTTCTTTGTGTGTCCGTTAGAATTTGGCTGTGAATCCACCTGGTCCAGGGCTTTTTTTTCTTGGTTGGTAGTGTTTTTATTATTGATTCAAATTCAGATCTCTATATTGATCTGTTCAGGATTTCAATCTCTTTCTTATTCAGTCTTGGAAGATTGCATGTTTCCAAGATTTTATACACTTCCTCTAGATTTTCTAATTTGTGTGCATTAGAGTTGTTCCCATTATTCTCTGAGGATCTTTTGTATTACTGTGGGATGAGTTATACTGCCATCTTTGTCATTTCTGACTGTATTTGTTAATCTAGCTAGCAGTCTATGAGTCTTATTTAATTTTTCCTTTTTTAATTTTATTATTATTATACTTTAAGTTTTAGGGTACATGTGCACAATGTGCAGGTTAGTTACATATGTATACATGTGCCATGCTGGTGTGCTGCACCCATTAACTCGTCATTTAGCATTAGGTATATCTCCTAATGCTATCCCTCCCCCTCTCTGCACCCCACAACAGTCCCCAGAGTGTGATGTTCCCCTTCCTGTGTCCATGTGTTCTCATTGTTCAATTCCCACCTATGAGTGAGAATATGCGGTGTTTGGTTTTTTGTTCTTGCGATAGTTTACTGAGAATGATGAGTCCCAATTTCATCCATGTCCCTACAAAGGACATGAACTCTTCTTTTTTTATAGCTGCATAGTATTCCATGGTGTATATGTGCCACATTTTCTTAATCCAGTCTATCATTGTTGGACATCTGGCTTGGTTCCAAGTCTTTGCTATTGTGAATAGTGCCGCAATAAACATATGTGTGCATGTGTCTTTATACCAGCATGATTTATAATCCTTTGGGTATATACCCAGTAATGGGATGGCTGGGTCAAATGGTATTTCTAGTTCTAGATCCCTGAGGAATCGCCACACTGACTTCCACAAGGGTTGAACTAGTTTACAGTCCCACCAACAGTGTAAAAGTGTTCCTATTTCTCCACATCCTCTCCAGCACCTGTTGTTTCCTGACTTTGTAATGATTGCCATTCTAACTGGTGTGAGATGGTATCTCATTGTGGTTTTGATTTGCATTTCTCTGATGGCCAGTGATGGTGAGCATTTTTTCATGTGTTTTTTGGCTGCATAGATGTCTTCTTTTGAGAAGTGTCTGTTCATGTCCTTCCCCCACTTTTTGATGGGGTTGTTTTTTTCTTGTAAATTTGTTGGAGTTCATTGTAGATTCTGGATATTAGCCCTTTGTCAGATGAGTAGTTTGCGAAAATTTTCTCCCATTTTGTAAGTTGCCTGTTCACTCTGATGGTAGTTTCTTTTGCTGTGCAGAAGCTCTTTAGTTTAATTAGATCCCATTGTCAATTTTGGCTTTTGTTGCCATTGCTTTTGGTGTTTTAGACATGAAGTCCTTGCCCATGCCTATGTCCTGAATGGTAATGCCTAGGTTTTCTTCTAGGGTTTTTATGATTTCAGGTCTAATGTTTAAGTCTTTAATCCATCTTGAATTAATTTTTGTATAAGGTGTAAGGAAGGGATCCGGTTTCAGCTTTCTACATATGGCTAGCCAGTTTTCCCAGCACTATTTATTAAATAGGGAATCCTTTCCCCATTGCTTGTTTTTCTCAGGTTTGTCAAAGATCAGATAGTTGTAGATAGGCGGCGTTATTTCTGAGGTCTCTGTTCTGTTCCATTGATCTATATCTCTGTTTTGGTACCAGTACCATGCTGTTTTGGTTACTGTAGCCTTGTAGTATAGTTTGAAGTCAGGTAGCGTGATGCCTCCAGCTTTGTTCTTTTGGCTTAGGATTGACTTGGCGATGTGGGCTCTTTTTTGGTTCCATATGAACTTTAAAGTAGTTTTTTCCAATTCTGTGAAGAAAGTCATTGGTAGCTTGATGGGGATGGCATTGAATCTATAAATGACCTTGGGCAGTATGGCCATTTTCACGATATTGATTCTTCCTACCCATGAGCATGGAATGTTCTTCCATTTGTCTGTATCCTCTTTTATTTCATTGAGCAGTAGTTTGTAGTTCTCCTTGAAGAGGTCCTTCACGTCCCTTGTAAGTTGGATTCCTAGGTATTTTATTCTCTTTGAAGCAATTGTGAATGGGAGTTCACTCATGATTTGGCCCTGTGTTTGTCTGTTATTGGTGTATGAGAATGCTTGTGATTTTTGTACATTGATTTTGTATCCTGAGACTTTGCTGAAGTTGCTCATCAGCTTAAGGAGATTTTGGGCTGAGACAATGGGGTTTTCTAAATATACAATCATGTCATCTGCAAACAGGGACAATTTGACTTCCTCTTTTCCTAATTTTGAATACCCTTTATTTTCTTCTCCTGCCTGATTGCCCTGGCCAGAACTTCCAACACTATATTGAATAGGAGTGGTGAGAGAGGGCATCCCTGTCTTGTGCCTGTTTTCAAAGGGAATGCTTCCAGTTTTTGCCCATTCAGTATGATATTGGCTGTGGGTTTGTCATAGATAGCTCTTATTATTTTGAGATACGTCCCATCAATACCTAATTTATTGAGAGTTTTTAGCATGAAGGGTTGTTGAATTTTGTCAAAGGACTTTTCTGCATCTATTGAGATAATCATGTGGTTTTTGTCTTTGGTTCTGTTTATATGCTGGATTACATTTATTGATTTGCGTATATTGAACTAGCCTTGCATCCCTGGGATGAAGCCCACTTGATCATGGTGGATAAGCTTTTTGATGTGCTGCTGGATTCTGTTTGCCAGTATTTTATTGAGGATTTCTGCATCAATGTTCATCAAGGATATTGGTCTAAAATTCTCTTTTTTGGTTGTGTCTCTGCCTGGCTTTGGTATCAGGATGATGCTGGCCTCATAAAATGAGTTACGGAGGATTCCCTCTTTTTCTATTGATTGGAATAGTTTCAGAAGGAATGGTACCAGTTCCTCCTTGTGCCTCTGGTAGAATTTGGCTGTGAGTCCATCTGGTACTGGACTCTTTTTGGTTGGTAAGCTATTGATTATTGCCACAATTTCAGAGCCTGTTATTGGTCTATTCAGAGATTCAACTTCTTCCGGGCTTAGTCTTGGGAGGGTGTATGTGTCGAGGAATTTATCCATTTCTTCTAGATTTTCTAGTTTATTTGTGTATAGGTGTTTGTAGTATTCTCTGATGGTAGTTTGTATTTCTGTGGGATCCGTGTTGATATCCCCTTTATCATTTTGTATTGCGTCTATTTGATTCTTCTCTCTTTTCTTCATTACTCTAGCTAGCGGTTTATCAATTTTGTTGATCCTTTCAAAAAATCAGCTCCTGGATTCATTAATTTTTTTGAAGGGTTTTTTGTGTCTCTATTTCCTTCAGTTCTGCTCTGATTTTAGTTATTTCTTGCCTTCTCCTAGCTTTTGAATGTGTTTGCTCTTGCTTTTCTAGTTATTTTAATTGTGCTGTTAGGGTGTCAATTTTGGATCTGTCCTGCTTTCTCTTGTGGGCATTTAGTGCTATAAATTTCCCTCTACACACTGCTTTGAATGTGTCCCACAGATTCTGGTATGTTGTGTCTTTGTTCTCATTGGTTTCAAAGAACATCTTTATTTCTGCCTTCATTTCATTATGTAGCCTGTAGTCATTCAGGAGCAGGTTGTTCAGTTTCCATGTAGTTGAGCGCTTTTGAGTGAGTTTCTTAATCCTGAGTTCTAGTTTGATTGCACTGTGGTCTGAGAGACAGTTTGTTATAATTTCTGTTCTTTTATATTTGCTAAGGAGTGCTTTACTTCCAACTATGTGGTCAATTTTGGAATAAGTGCAATGTGGTGCTAAGAAGAATGTCTTATTCTGTTGATTTGGAGTGGAGAGTTCTGTAGATGCCTATTAGGTCTGCTTGGTGCAGAGCTGAGTTCAATTCCTGGATGTCCTTGTTAACTTTCTGTCTCGTTGATCTGTCTAATGTTGACAGTGGGGTGTTAAAGTCTCCCATTATTATTGTGTGGGAGTCTAAGTCTCTTTGTAGGTCACTCAGGACTTACTTTATGAATCTGGGTGCTCCTGTATTGGGTGCATATATATTTAGGATAATTAGCTCTTCTTGTTGAATTGATCCCTTTACCATTATATAATGGCCTTGTCTCTTTTGATCTTTGTTGGTTTAAAGTCTGTTTTATCAGAGACTAGGATTGCAACCCCTGCCTTTTTTTGTTTTCCATTTGCTTGGTAGATCTTCCTCCATCCTTTTATTTTCAGCCTATGTGTGTCTCTGCACGTGAGATGGGTTTCCTGAATACAGCACACTAATGGGTCTTGACTCTTTATCCAATTTGCCAGTCTGTGTCTTTTAATTGGAGCATTTAGTCCATTTACATTTAAAGTTAATATTGTTATGTGTGAATTTGATCCTGGACAGAGAACGACTTTGATGAGTTGAGAGAAGAAGGCTTCAGACGATCAAACTACTCCAAGCTACAGGAGGAAATTCAAACCAAAGGCAAAGAAGTTAAAAACTTTGAAAAAAATTTAGATGAATGTATAACTAGAATAACCAGTACAGAGAAGTACTTAAAGGAGCTGATGGAGCTGAAAGCCAAGGCTCGAGAACTACGTGAAGAATGCAGAAGCCTCAGGAGCCGATGCGATCAACTGGAAGAAAGGGTATCAGTGATGGAAGATGAAATGAATGAAATGAAGCAAGAAGGGAAGTTTAGAGAAAAAAGAATAAAAAGAAACGAACAAAGCCTCCAAGAAATATGGGACTATGTGAAAAGACCAAATCTACGTCTGGTTGGTGTACCTGAAAGTGATGGGGAGAATGGAATCAAGTTGGAAAACACTCTGCAGGATATTATCCAGGAGAACTTCCCCAATCTAGCAAGGCAGGCCAACATTCAGATTCGGGAAATACAGAGAACGCCACAAAGATACTCCTCCAGAAGAGCAACTCCAAGACACATAATTGTCAGATTCACCAAAGTTGAAATGAAGGAAAAATGTTAAGGGCAGCCAGAGAGAAAGGTCGGGTTACCCACAAAGGGAAGCCCATCAGACTAACAGCGGATCTCTCGGCAGAAACTCTACAAGCCAGAAGAGAGTGGGGGCCAATATTCAACACTCTTAAAGAAAAGAATTTTCAACCCAGTCTTGTTTAATTTTTCAAGGAACCAACTCTTGATTTCATTGATCTTTTGTATGGATTTCTTTAGCTCAATTTCATTAAATTCTTCTCTAATTTTAGTTCTTTCTTTTCTTTGGCTAGCTTTGGGTTGGTACTTTTTCTTCTTTTCTAGTTCCTTTAGGTGCAAGGGTAGATAGTTCATTTGAGATCTTTCTAAATTTTTGATGAAGGCATTTAGGGCTATAAACTGTTCTCTTAACACTGCTTTAGCTGCATCCCAGAGATTCTAGTAAGATGTGTCCCCGTTTTCATTAATTTCAAATAATTTATTTCTGCCTTAATTTCAACGTTCCCACAGGAGTTTCAAGAGTAAGTTGTTTAATTTCCATGTACTTGTGCAGTTTTGAGAGTTCTTCCTTAAACTGATTTCTATTTTTACTGTATTGTGGTCTGAGAATGTGGCTGGTATGATTTGAGTTTTTTTGAATTTACATAGATTTGCTTTATGACTGAGCATGTGCTGGCTCTTAGAATATGTTCAGTATGCATATGAGAAGAATGTATACTCTGTAGTTGTTGGGTGGAGTGTTCTGTAGATGTCTATGAGGTCCAGTTGGTCAAATGTTGAGTTTAAGTCTGGAGTTTCATTGTTAGTTTTCTGCCTTGATGATCTAACACTGTCAGTGGGGTGTTGAAGTCTCACCCTATTATTACGTGGTTGTCTATGTTTTTTCGTAGGCCAAGAAGAACTGGTTTTATGAATCGGGGTGCTCCAATGTTTGGTACCTATGTATTTAGGATAATTAAGCCTTCTTGTTGGATTGTACTTTTCATCATTATGTAATGTCCTTCATTGTTCTTAATTTTTATTGGCTTAACATATGTTTTATCTGATATAAGAATAGTGACTTCTGCTTTTTGGTTTCTGCTTGCATATCTTTCTCCATCCCTTTCCTTTGCGCCTACAGGTGTCACAAGAGGTGAGATGGTTCTCTTGAAGACAACAGATGGTTGAGCTTTCTCTTTTTATCCACCTTGCCACTCTGAGTCTTTTAAGTGGGGTGTTTAGTGCATTTACACTCAAAGTTAGTATTGATATGTATGATTTTCATCTTGCCATTATCTTGTTAGCTGGTTGCTATGTGGAACTGATTGCATAGTTGCTTTATAGTACCTGTGAGCTATGCACTTAAGTGTGTTTTTGTGGTATCAGCTTTGTTCTTATGATTCCATGTTTAGCATTCCCTTAAAGACTTCTTATATGGCTGGTCTAGTTGAAACAAATTTCCTCAGCATTTGCTTAAAATCTGATGAAGATTTTATTTCTCTTTCACTTATGAAGCTTAGTTTGGTAAGAGATGAAATTCTTAGCTGGAATTCCTTTTCTCTGTGGATGTTGAAAATAGGCCCCCAATCTCTTCTGGCTAGTAAGGTTTCTACTGAGAGGTCTGCTGCTAACTTAATGAGGTTCCCTCTGTATGTGACTTGACACTTCTTTCTAGCTGCCTTTAAGATTTTTTCTTTCATGTTGACCTTGGTGAATCTGATGGCTATGTGCTTTGGTGATGGTTCCTGTCTATAGTATCTAGCTGGCGTTCTCTGTATTTATTGGATTAACATGTCAACCTCTAGCAAGATTAGGGAAATTTTCATGGACTATATCCTCAAGTATATTTTCCAAGTTATTTTCCTCTCTCCTTCTCTCTCAGGAATGCCAATGAATCTTAGATTTAATCACTACATAATCCCATATTTCTCAGAGGTTTTTTTCAGTTTTAAAAAATTATTTTTTCATACAAAAAATTAGCCCGGCGTAGTGGCGGGCGCCTGTAGTCCCAGCTACTCGGGAGGCTGAGGCAGGAGAATGGCGTGAACCCGGGAGGCGGAGCTTGCAGTGAGCCGAGATCGCGCCACTGCACTCCAGCCTGGGCTACAGAGCCAGACTCCGTCTCAAAAAAAAAAAAAAAAAAAAAAAAAAAAATTATTTTTTCATTTTTGTCTGAGTTGCCTTGAAGAAACAATCTTCAAAGTCTAAGATTCTTTCCTCAGTTTGTTCTATTCTGCTGTTAATACTTCTGATTGTATTATAAAATTTTTGTAGTGAGTTCTTCAGGTCTAGAAGTTCAGTTGGTTCTTTCTTAAAATGGTTATTTCCTCTTTCAGCTGCTTGATCATCTTACTGGATTCCTTAGATTGTGTTTCAACTATCTCCTGAATCTCAATGAGCATCCCTACTATCCAGATTCTGAATTCTATGACTGTTATTTCAGTCATTTCAAACTGGTTAAGAACCATTGCTGGGGAACTAGTAGATTCATTTGGAGGTAGGGGGACACTTTGGCTTTTTGAATTGCCAGAGTTCTAGCACTGACTCTCATCTTGGAGGGTTGGTGTTCTGCAGTGTTAACTGTATATAGTCAGTTAGCTTCATTTCTGGGTGCTTTCAGAGGACTAGGGCTCTGTACAACATCTTTAGGTAAACACTTGCACTTGGTTTCACAGGTGTATATATCAGCAGATTTTTGGTGTTGCAGTTTGGGCTAGAATCCAGTAGCTGGCACTTAAGAGTAATGGCCAGTAGCTAGGCTAATACCCAGACACACAACTCTTTGGTACTTCCTCACTTTCACAGGTGTGCACTGCAGTGGGGAAGTCAGGGACAGCGGGGAGGAGAAGAGATGGCCTCACCAGGTCCACTTGGGGGGAGCTCCCTCCAATCATGGGCACCCATGCCTGAGTTTCTTTTGTTAGGTGTTCCGGGCTGCCAGGCCCCCCGGGCAGAGGTTGCAACAGGAGATATGCCAAACCCCTTCTGGACAGGCCCTGTTTAAGGAGAAATGCATGTCTGGTTCCCACGCTGGTCCAGGAACCCATGCGCGTCACCCCTCTCAGTGTTCTAAGGGTACATACAGTCTCCTCCCCAGCTCATGTGCTGGCCACAGATCTTGGCTGCAGGCTGGAGCTCTGGGGGTACCCAGATGTCCCGCAGCTTGGGGTCAGGTTCCAGCTGTGCTGAGGAATTGCAAGTGTTTCTGGGCCACTAGGAAAAAAAATAAGGTGAAACAATGCACTCAGGCTGGGCTGCAGATGCTACACTGTGCACTCAATCATGCAGGGCAGCTAGGCATGTGTCCAGGGAGGGGCAGTCGACAGGCAAGCTTGCACGACAGATGTGCCCCTGTTCCATGGCGAAGCCAGCCCCACTCTTTTCTGGCTCAGAGGTCAGTTGGGGCTGGCACTTCCTGAAGGGGGATGGGAAGCCCTGGGGAAAAGGCATCTATGATCACTCTCTGACAGAGCTACCCAGTCCACAAAATCTCCCAGGCTCTGCAACATCTGAAAATTAGTCTCTGCCTATCCAAGATCCCTCTGCCAGCTCACATGTCCACAGGGGACGAGTAACTAGGATCCTAGGGGTCAGTGGTGAAAGTGAGCTGTCCCTCAGGTCCTTCATTCACTTCTTTCCCAGGAACTCTTAAGGGCCAGGAACTAGTCCTAGGGTTCGGTTATCCTACAGTGTTCCCAGCTTCCCCAGCTTCATGCTCAGCTTCAGTGTTGCCTTTCCATCCACTCTCAGCTTTTTCTCTTTGGAGATGTGCCCAAATTAAGGTGGTTTACTCAATAATTTGGTCTCTCTCAGTGTGAATGGTATTTCCTCCCTGCGTCTAGTAGGCCATCTTGTCCCCCCCTCAGTTTTCTTAAGCAAGCATTGTTACATTTGCCTTTTATTTGCTTTTTATAAATTCAGGGGGTTTAAGTGCCATTTTGTTACAAAGATATATTGCATAGTGGTGTTTTTAGCGTAGCCATCACCAGAATAAGTATACACTGTACCCATTAAGTAATTTCCCATCCCTCATCCTTCTCTCACACTTCCATCCTACTGAGTTGCCAATGTCTATTATTACATTCTCTATGTCCATGTGTACACATTATTTATCTCCCACTTACACCCATGAGAACATGCAGCATCTGACTTTCTGTTTTTTAGTTATTTCACTTAAAATAATGGTCTCCAGTTCCCTCCATATTGCTGCAAAAGACAAGACTTCATTCTTTTTTATAGTTGAGTAGTATTCCATGGTTATATAAACCACATTTTTTAGCCAGGTGTGGTGGTGTGCATCTGTAGTCCTAGCTACTTGGGAGGCTGAGGCAGAAGGATTACTTGAACCCAGGAGTTCAAGGATGAGTGAGCTATGATCGTGCCGCTGCACTCCAGCCTGGGTGACAGAGCGAGACCCTGTCTCAAGCAAAAAAAAAAACAAAACATGTTCTTTATCCAGTCATCTGTTGGTGGACACTTAGGTTGATTCCATATCTTTGCCATTGTGAAGAGTGCTACAGTAAACATACAGGTGCAGGTATCTTTTTGATATAATGATTTCTTTTCCCTTGAGCATATACTAAGTAATGAGATTGCTAGGTCAAATGGTAGTTCTGTTTTAAATTATTTGAGAAATCTCCAAACTGCTTTCTACAGTGGCTTAACAAATTTACATTCCCACCAACAGCGTATGTTTCCATTTCTCTGCATCCCCATCAATATGTGTTATTTGACTTTTTTTTTTTCTCGAGACAGAGTCTCACTTTATCGCCCAGGCTGGAGTGCAGTGGTGTCATCTTGGCTCTCTGCAGCTTCTGCCTCCGCCTCCTGGGTTCAAGCTATTCTCATGCCTTAGCCTCCCGAGTAGCTGGGACCACAGGAATACACCACCATGCCCAGCTAATTTTTGTATTTTCAGTAGAGATGAGGTTTCACTATATTGGCCAGGTTAGATGTTATTTGACTTTTTAATAACAGCTATTCTGATTGGTGTAAGACGGTATCTCCCTGTGGTTTTAATTTGCATTTCTCTGATAATTAGTGACGTTGAGCATTTTTTCATATGCTTCTTGGCCATATGTATGCCTTCCTTTGCAAAATGTCTGTGCATTTCCATTGTTCACTTTTTAATGGGGTTATTTGAGGGATTTTGGTTGAGTTGTTTGCTTTCCTTGTAGATTCTGGACATTGGAACCTTCATCAGATGCAAAGTTGGCTAGTATTTTCCCCCATTCTGCAGGTTGTCTGTTCACTGTGTTGATTATTTCTTTTGCTGTGCAGAAGCTTTTTAGTTTATATAGCCCCATTTGTCTACTTTTGTTTTTGTTGCATTTGCTTTTGAAGGTCTCAGTCATGAATTCTTGGTCTAGGCCAATGTCTGGAGGAGTTTTTCCTAGATTTTCTTCTACAATTTTTGCAGCTTCAGGACTTACATTTAAGGCTTTAATCCATCTTGAGTTATTTTTTGTATATGGTGAGAGTTAGGAGTCCAGTTTCATTTTGCCATATGGCAATCCAATTTTCCTAGCACCACTTACTGAATAGGGTGTCCTTTCCCCAGTGTATAATTTTGTTGACTTTGTCAAAGATCAGTTTGCTATAAGTATGGGGCTTTATTTCTGGGTTCTCTATTCTATTCTACTAATCTGTGACTATTTTTATACCATGCTATTTTGGTTACTAACACCTTGCAGAATAATTTGAAGTCAGGTAAAGTGATACCTTCAGCTTTGTAATAATACCAATTTGACAAAGTTTTTTTAACCAGGAAATGACAAGAATGTAAAAGAAACAATGATTACTCTGTATTTACTAACTTTTTTATGGGTATATATATATAAGTGTATATATTTATGGAGTACATTAGTTATTTTGATACAGGCATACAATGTGTAATAATCACATCAGGGTAAATGGCATACTGCTAAATTTTTGATAAATAACAAATATTATCATATGACAAGAAAAAGCAACAGACTTTATTTCATTAAAACAAGAAATATATATATATGAAATATATATATGAAATACATATGAAATATATGAAATATATATATGTACATATGAAATATTCCTTCATCCTTAAAAATGGAATTTAGAACAATTGCCAAAATGACATCTGAGGAACACTAGATCAACAGATATTAAGATGTGAGATTTTTAAAAAAGGAAGGTGGGGGGGTTCCATGATGAAATGTATTCAGGAAATATTGGGCTAAATAAAGTTGAGACTTTTTCAGTGCAGGACTTCTAGAGCCATCGATATGCTAATTTTCTAAACTTAGCCATCTCCATCACAGCCTGTGAGTGGCTCTAGAGAAGCCCTAACAATCTGGAACAGCACTTAAAAATCACCAATCTAATACAATATTCTAACATTTTTCATATATTTTGTAAAATGTACAAAAACAGATGAAAGGTGCAGGGAAAATGAATTCTGTTTACAATAAAGCTGAGGTTCTATAAGGCATAATTTATAACTACATATTGGGTCCAGTTTGAAGGAACCAGAACTAAAAGACAGCAAACAGGAGGTCTGTAATTTTGACTTGTTTATTAAAATTGATTTATATGCTAATTTTATATTGAATATACTTTAAATTGTGCTAATTGCAAGTATATGGCTTTAAACGTGATGAAAAGTCAGACCAATATATAGCTGAATTTTAAAAACTATAAATTGAAATGCAAATATACATATATCTTAGAGTTTAAATAAAAACTACACCTTGGACATCTAAAGCAACAATAATTTCACAGCAAAATTTCATATATACACACCAGGCAAAGCACTGAAGTATTTACTAAATATATTTTCATATTAGCCATTAGATGGCACCATGTATCTACTAGTTAACATAACTAACTAAACTCTAATTCCCCTGACATGCTCAAAAAGTAATATAAAATATATTTAACTTCTACATAAATATAATACACATTATCTTTTATCACTGTTAAAGTTTTAAAGGAAGAAAGATGATATAAGCAACTACATTTATATCACCATTTCTGGAATGTTAAAACTTAATAAGTAATCTCATTCAGAGATCAAATGGAATGTTCTAAGACAATGACTCAAAGGCTGAAGAGCAGACAGCTAGAGAATGCCTTTCCTTAAGGTAAATGTAAGATAAAACTAATTCTCTACCTTAATAAATTTGTTTTTACTTTTTATTCATAAACCTACATTGTCCAATTTCCAATTCTTCTAAATAATCAAATTTCTGTTTCCTCTTAAATTTCACCTTATCTTTTTCTCTAATACAGGACTCTCAGTTCCTGTGTAATTTCCCAGTCTCTCCTGAAATCGCTGCTGCAGATTTTTATACAGTCTATTTAAATACCAAAAATGACTCCATTCTAATAATCACATTTTCTACTTCCAGTTAAGATAAAATAACATGGATCAGATTTATCCCACCACCTGAAAACACTAAAACAAGAGAGAACGTATGAAACAATGGCACTCAAGACACTGAAGATGGGCAATAAAGGAGTGATCATTCAGAGGAAGAAAAAAATGAGATCATCTGTATGACTATGATTTTCCAAGCTTACTATCTGGAGAAAGGGGACACTGCAGCCACTGTACAGTCAGGTGAGTGCTGAGGAGATAAACCTAGGAGTAAGAAGAAGCCAAGTGTGCTCAAGTTCATGTGGCTGAGTCCCGGAATAAAAAGCTGTGTAGACAGAGAACTCCAGACACCTGCACTAAGTCACTCCTAACATACAGTTCAGTACTTCTTAGCACATACATGTAAGGACACAATCAGAGGCTGGGAAAAAAACTGCCTAAGAGGATTAGAGGGAAGACATGCCAAATCTTACACAGAGCACGAAATGGGGACTATTCTGAAGATCCAGAATTTTAAAATCTCAAACCTTATGAGCCACTGATTAGACTGACATATGAAGGATTTTGCTTCAGAAAATTAATCTTACACTAAATGCAGGTTCTTCCCCTCCTAACAAAGGTGAAAAGCAAGACTGAAAGGAAAGTCTCAGGTAATTTAACCTATCTCAGAATAAAGCTCAAGAACTAATCACGGTTAGATCTAACACTCAACAAGGGAAACTTCACAATGTTTGGCATCCAATAAAGAAATCATCAGGTATGCAAAGCAGCAAAATGAAAAAAACCTAGCAGAAGAATTAATCAATCAAAACTGACTCAGAAAATTGATTAAATTAGGAGACACGGACACTTACAATTATGAAGATATATTCCATGGGTTTGAAGAACCAGAGGAATAATCGAATGTGGTAAGAAGAGACATGGAACTTTTCTTAAAAGCCTAAATCAAATTTCCAAAGGTAAAAACTAAAATGTCTTAGATAAAAATACACTGAAAGAGACTGACAGCACATCAGATATTACAAAAGAAAATGTTAATGAACCTGAAGACATATCAACAGAAAGCATAAACACAAGAACAGAAAGACTAAAAAAAATGCAAATAATCAGTAAATTGTGGAACAATTTCTAGCAGATAAATATATGTGTAATTGAAGTCCACACAAAAGAGATGAGAAGAGATGAAATCAAGAAAACATTTGAAGAAGTAATGGTCAAAATTGTTCCAAATTTAATGAAAACTATAACCAAAAGCAGCTCACTAAATTCAAAGTACAAGACTGGATTAAGAAATTGTGGCACATATACACCATGGAATACTATGCAGCCATAAAAAATGATGAGTTCATGTCCTTTGTAGGGACATGGATGAAATTGGAAATCATCATTCTCAGTAAACTATCGCAAGAACAAAAAACCAAACACCGCATATTCTCACTCATAGGTGGGAATTGAACAACGAGAACACATGGACACAGGAAGGGGAACATCACACTCTGGGGACTGTTGTGGGGTGGGGGGAGGGGGGAGGGATAGCATTGGGAGATATACCTAATGCTAGATGACGAGTTGGTGGGTGCAGCGCACCAGCATGGCACATGTATACATATGTAACTTACCTGCACATTGCGCACATGTACCATAAAACCTAAAGTATAATAATAATAATAATAATAAAAGAAAAAAAAATAAAAAATAAAAAATAAATATATATGTTAAGTTGCGTGCTTAAAAAAAAAAAAAAAAAAGAAAAAAAAGAAGAAAACTATCATGTCATCTGCAAACAGGGACAATTTGACTTCCTCTTTTCCTAATTGAATACCCTTTATTTCCTTCTCCTGCCTGATTGCCCTGGCCAGAACTTCCAACACTATGTTGAATAGAAGTGGTGAGAGAGGGCATCCCTGTCTTGTGCCAGTTTTCAAAGGGAATGCTTCCAGTTTTTGCCCATTCAGTATGATATTGGCTGTGGGTTTGTCATAAATAGCTCTTATTATTTTGAGATACGACCCATCAATACCTAATTTATTGAGAGTTTTTAGCATGAAGGGTTGTTGAATTTTGTCAAACGCCTTTTCTGCATCTATTGAGATAATCATGTGGTTTTTGACTTTGGTTCTGTTTATATGCTGGATTACATTTATTGATTTGCGTATATTGAACCAGTCTTGCATCCCAAGGATGAAGCCCACTTGATCATGGTGGATAAGCTTTTTGATGTGCTGCTGGATTCTGTTTGCCAGTATTTTATTGAGGATTTTTGCATCAATGTTCATCAAGGATATTGGTCTAAAATTCTCTTTTTTGGTTGTGTCTCTGCCATATCTAGAAAACCCCATTGTCTCAGCCCAAAATCTCCTTAAGCTGATAAGCAACTTCAACAAAGTCTCAGGATACAAAATCAATGTACAAAAATCACAAGCATTCTTATACATCAATAACAGACAAACAGAGAGCCAAATCATGAGTGAACTCCCATTCACAATTGCTTCAAAGAGAATAAAATACCTAGGAATCCAACTTACAAGGGATGTGAAGGACCTCTTCAAGGAGAACTACAAACCACTGCTCAAGGAAATAAAAGAGGATACAAACAAATGGAAGACCATTCCATGCTCATGGGTAGGAAGAATCAATATCATGAAAATGGCCATCCTTCCCAAGGTAATTTACAGATTCAATGCCATCCCCATCAAGTTACCAATGACTTTCTTCACAGAATTGGAAAAAACTACTTTCAAGTTCATATGGAACCAAAAAAGAGCCCACATCGCCAAGTCAATCCTAAGCCAAAAGAACAAAGCTGGAGGCATCACGCTACCTGAGTTCAAACTATACTACAAGGCTACAGTAACCAAAACAGCATGGTACTGGTACCAAAACAGAGATATAGATCAATGGAACAGAACAGAGTCGTCAGAAATAATGCCACATATCTACAACTATCTGATCTTTGACAAACCTGAGAAAAACAAGAAATGGGGAAAGGATTCCCTATTTAATAAATGGTGCTGGGAAAACTGGCTAGCCATATGTAGAAAGCTGAAACTGGATCCCTTCCTTACACCTTATACAAAAATCAATTCAAGATGGATTAAAGACTTAAATGTTAGACCTAAAACCATAAAAACCCTAGAAGAAAACCTAGGCAATACCATTCAGGACATAGGCATGGGCAAGGACTTCATGTCTAAAACACCAAAAGCAATGTCAATGAAAGCCAAAATTGACAAATGGGATCTAATTAAACTAAAGAGCTTCTGCACAGCAAAGGAAACTACCATCAGAGTAAACAGGCAACCTATAAAATGGGAGAAAATTTTCGCAACCTACTCATCTGACAAAGGGCTAATATCCAGAATCTACAATGAACTCCAACAAATTTACAAGAAAAAAACAAACAACCCCATCAAAAAGTGGGCGAAGGACAGGAACAGACACTTCTCAAAAGAAGACATTTATGCAGCCAAAAAACACATGAAAAAATGCTCACCATCACTGGCCATCAGAGAAATGCAAATCAAAACCACAATGAGATACCATCTCACACCAGTTAGAATGGCAATCATTACAAAGTCAGGAAACAACAGGTGCTGGAGAGGATGTGGAGAAATAGGAACACTTTTACACTGTTGGTGGGACTGTAAACTAGTTCAACCCTTGTGGAAGTCAGTGTGGCGATTCCTCAGGGATCTAGAACTAGAAATTCCATTTGACCCAGCCATCCCATTACTGGGTATATACCCAAAGGACTATAAATCATGCTGCTATAAAAACACATGCACACATATGTTTATTGCGGCATTATTCACAGTAGCAAAGACTTGGAACCAACCCAAATGTCCAACAATGATAGACTGGATTAAGAAAATGTGGCACATATACACCATGGAATACTATGCAGCCATAAAAAAGGATGAGTTCACGTCCTTTGTAGGGATATGGATGAAATTGGAAATCATCATTCTCAGTAAACTATCACAAGAACAAAAAACCAAACACCGCATATTCTCACTCATAGGTGGGAATTGAACAATGAGAACACATGGACACAGGAAGGGGAACATCACACTTCGGGGACTGTTGTGGGGTGGGGGGAGGGGGGAGGGATAGCACTGGGAGATATACCTAATGCTAGATGACGAGTTGGTGGGTGCAGCGCACCAGCATGGCACGTGTATACATATGTAACTTACCTGCACATTGCGCACATGTACCATAGAGCCTAAAGTATAATAATAATAATAATAATAATAATAATAATAAAAGAAAAAACGAAAACTACACAAAGGAACACTATATTCAAATGGATTAAAGTTGTAAAGACAAAAACAGAAGTAGTCAGAAAAATTATACATTATCTACAAAAGAAAAGAGGTAAGGCTGACAAGAGATTCATCAGAAATAATAAAAGATAGAACAAGTGGCACACTATCCTTAAAATATTGAAAGAATAAAAGCTGCTAATCTAAAAGTCCTTGCCAGTTAAATGATCTTTGAAAAATAAAAGGTGAAATTTTGTAAAACAACACAACACAACACAACTTTGAGTCATACAAAAGGATATAGTTTGGATATTTGTCTCCACCCAAATCTCATATTGAAATGTAATTACCAGTGTTGGAGGTGAGACCTAGTGGGAGGTGTTTGGGGAGGATCCTCATGGGGGAGGATAGTTTACAGCTTGGTGCTGTCCTTGCAATAGTGAGTACTCACAAGATCTGATTGTTTAAGTGTGTAGCACCTCACCCACATTCTCTCTTGCTCCTGTTTTCACCATGTGAAGTGCTTGCTCCCACTTCATGTCCCACTATTAGTAAAAGCTCCCTGAGGCCTCTACAGAAGCTGAACAGATGCCAGTGCCATGCTTGTACAGCCTACAAAACTGTGAGCCAATGAAACCTCTTTATAAATTATCCAGTCTCAGGTATTTCTTTATAGCAACACAAGAATGGCCTAATATAGAAAACTGGTACCAAGGACTGGGGCTCTGCTATAAAGATATCTGAAAATGTGAAAGCAACTTTGGAAGTGGGTAACAGGCAGAGGTTAGAATAGTCTAGAGGGCTCAGAAGAAGACAGGAAGATGAGGGAAAGTTTGGAACTGCTTAGAGATGAGTTAAATGGTTGTGACCAAAATGACGATGTTGATATGGACAATCAAGTCCAGGCTGCTGAGGTCTCAGATGGAAATGACAAATATACTGGGAACTGAAGCAAAGGTAACTCATATTATGCCTTAACAAAGAGCTTGGCTGCATTGTGTTCATGTCCTAGGGATCTGTGTAAGTTTGAAAATGAAAGATAATTGGGTCGGGCATGGTGGCTCAGGCCTGTAATCCTACCACTTTGGGAGGCTGAGGTGGGCGGATCACAAGGTCAGGAGTTCAAGACCAGCCTGACCAATATGGTGAAACCCTGTCTCTACGAAAAATACAAAAATCAGCCGGGTGTGGTGGTGCATGCCTGTAATTCCAGCTACTCAGAAGGCTGAGGCAGGAGAATTGCTTGAACCCGGGAGGCAGAGGTTGCAGTGAGCTGAGATCACACCACTACACTTCAGCCTGGGCAACAGAGTGAGACTCTGTCTCAAAAAAGAAAAAAAGAAAGATAATTTAAGGTATCTGGCAGAAGAAATTTTTTTTTTTTTTGAGATAGAGTCTCATTCTATCACCCAGGCTGGAGTGCAGTGGTGTGATCTCAGCTCACTGCAAGCTCCACCTCCTGGTGCCATTCTCCTGCCTCAGCCTCCTGAGTAGCTGGGACTATAGGCGCCCGCCACTTTGCCCAGCTAATTTTTTTTATTATTATTATTTTTAGTAGAGGCGGGGTTTCAGCGTGTTAGCCAGGATGGTCTCGATCTCCTGACCTCGTGATCCACCTGCCTCGGCCTCCCAAAGTGCTGGGATTACAGGTGTGAGCCACCGCGCCCAGCCCCTGGCAGAAGAAATTTCTAAGTGGCAAAGCATTCAGGATGTGGCCTGGCTGCTTCTAACAGCCTATGTTCAGATGTGGGAACAAAGAAATGACTAACGTAGGAACTTACATTTAAAACGGATGCAGAGCATAAAAGTTTGGAAAATTTGCAGCCTGGCCATGTGGTAGAAAAGAAAGGCCCAATTTCAAGGCAGGAATTCAAGCAGGCTGCAGAGCAACCACTTCCTAGAGAAATTTGCAAAATTAAAAAGGAGCCAAGTACTAATATCCAATACTATGGGAGAAAGGTCTCAGAGACCTTCATGGAAGCCCTTCCAACCAAAGGTCCTGAAGCCTAGGAGAACCAAATGGTTTTGTGGGCCAGGCCTAGGGTCCTGCTGCCCTGCACAGCCTTGGGAAATTGCTCCTGCATCCCGGCCACTCTGGCTCCAGCCTCAGCTCAAAAAGGCCCAGGTATACCTTGGGCTGCTGCTTCAGAGAGTGCAAGCTGTAAGCCTTGGAGGCTTCCATGTAGTGTTAAGCCTGTAGGCACTTGGAGTGCAAGAGTAGCGGAAGCTTGGCAGCCTCTGCCTAGATTTCAAAGATGTTTGGAAAAGCCTGAGTGTCTAGGAAGAAGACTGCTGCAGGGATGAAGGCCTCACAGAGAACCTCTACTAGAGCAGTGCACAGGGAAAATGTGAGGATGGAGGCCCCACAGAGTCCCCACTGGGACACTCTTAGTGGAGCTGTGGGAAAAGGGCAACTGTCCTCCAGACTCCAGAGTGGCAGATCCACCAGCAGCTTTCACTATACACCTGGAAAAGCCACAAGCACTCAACTCCATCCTGGAAGAACAGCTGTGGGGGCTGACCCCCCAAAAAGCCACAGGGGCAGAGAGGCCAAAGGCTTTGGGAGCCCACCCCTTGAAGCAGTGTGCCCTCAATATAGGACATGGAGTCAAAGAGGAGACTGATTTGGAACTTTTAAGATTTGATGACTGCCCTGATGCGTTTTGAACTTACATGCGGTCTGCAGCCCCTTTCTTTTGGCCGATTTCTCCCTTTTGGAATGGAAATGTTTACCCAATGTCTCTATCCACACTGTATCTTGGGAGTAAATAACTTGTTTGATTTTACAGGCTCCTAGACAGAAGGCAATTGCCTTGTCTCAGATGAGACTTTGGACTTTTAGTGTTGCAACAAGTTAAAACTTTGGGGGACTAGTGGAAAGGCCTGATTATATTTAGCAACATGAGAAGGACATGAGATTTGGTGGGGCCAGGGGTGGAATGATATAGCTTGTATATCTGTCCCCGTCCAAATCTCATGTTGAGATGTAATTCCCAATGTTGGAGGTGGGGCCTGGTGGGAGGTGTTTAGGTACTGGGGGCAGAATTCTCATGGCTTAGTGCTGTTCTTGAAATAGTGAGTACTCACAAGATCTAGTTGTTTAAGTGTGTGGCACTTCCCCACTGACTCTCTTGCTCCTGCTTTTGCCATGTGAAGTGCCTGCTCCCACTTTCCCTTCCAGCATGAGTAAAAGCTCCCTGAGCCCTCTCCAGAAGCTGAGGGGATGCCAGTGCCATGCTTATACAGCCTGCAGAACCGTGAGCCAATTAACCTCTTTTCTATAATAAATTACCCAGTCTCAGGTATTTATAGCAATACAAGAATGGACTAATACACAAATGTTGAAAGACAACATCACCACACCAGCAAATCTGCTGTAAGAAATATTAAAGTTCTTCAGACAGAAAGAAAATGACACAAGATGGAAACCCAGATACACAACAAAAAGAATACAGTGTACTAAAAAATAATTTTCATCTTATTATTTAAAAATTTTTTAAAGATAAGAATGACATCACAGAAAATGAGGGAGAAGGAAGCTTCAAGGGTACGTACCTCCACTGAAACAACCATTAAACAGGAAAAAATTGTCAGAATCAACTATTTCAAAACTCCGGAACCTTGTTGGACAATTGCAGCAACGAGGGATGTGCTTGCTGAAGGGAGAGACTGCTGAAACTCAGTAAGAGAACAGTATGCACAAAACAGCTACCATCCCCCATCTTTCAGCCCCACCTTGGCAATGGGGACATCAGCTCATATACCTGGAGTGGCTAGCTGGCACTAAAATCAGCAGTAAGGACCCTGACTTCCAAAAATTGGCAGTTGTGCATTTTGATCATTCTGGCATTTCCCTGAAGGACAGATGTAGATGCTTGCCTTTGTTTTGGCTGCCTCAGGCTGCAGTGGCTTTGCCAGCAGTGGCTATTTCCAGATGGCACATACATCTTTGGTTGGTTTTTTGGATCCAGACATTTAGGAAAACCTCTGAGAGGTCCTTGTCTGACCACAGACATAAGGAAAAAAAAAATCTCTGGCCATATACAAGAAGGAATAAAGACTTTTCAAAAATAGTCTGGGGAGGTCACTAAATGGATGACCGCAGCACCTACTAACCAAAAATGAGAAATCCCTGAGGAGTAGGACAATCTCAATTCTAATTACCACAATAGAGTGTTCAAACTGTTGTTTTCAACAAAAAGTTACAAAGCTTTCAAAGAAACAAGAAAGTATGGCCCATTCTCAAGATAAAAGAATTTCACAGAAACAATCTCTGAGGAAGATCCAAAATTAGAATTACTAGTTAAGGATGTTTAATGAACTTTCTTAAATAAGATTAATAAGCTAAAATAAACCAGGGACAAACACACACACACACACACACACAAAGAAAATCAGAACACTGTATGAATAGGGAGTGTCAATAAAGGGATAGAAAATATAAAAAGAAACCAAATAGACATTCTGATAGTGAAAAGTACACTAGATTAAATGAAAAGTCTACTAGAGATGTTCAAAGGCAGATTTGGCCAGGCAAATCAGAGACTCAGTAAACATTAAGATAAAACCATTGAAATGATCCAGTCTGAGGAGCAGGGGAAAAAAAAGAAGGCAGAAAAATGAACATAATGAGGGTCTGTGAGATAACATCAAACGTACCAACACATGTATCATAGGAGAACCAAAAGGAGAAGACGAAAAAGGCAGAACAATATCAGAAGAAGTAATGGCCAAAAATGACTTTGTAAATATAACACCAAAGGCACAATCCATGAAAAAAAATAGTTGATAAACTGGATCTCAATTTAAAATTTAAAACTTCTGCTCTGCAAAATACAATGTGAAGAAAATGAGAAGACAAGCTACAGATCAGAGGAAAATATTTGCAAAAGACACATTTGATAAAGGACTGTTTCGAAAATATATAAAGAACTCTTAAAACTCAACAATAAAAAAAAAAAGCCTGATGAATAAATGGGCCAAAGGCCTTAAAAGACACCTCACCAAAAGCGATAAGCATATAGCAAATTAGCATATGAAAAGACACTCCACAACATCTGTCATCAGGGTAATGCAAATCAAGACAACAGAGACACCACCACATACCTATTAGAATGGCCAAAATCCAGAACACTGACAACTCTAAATGCTGATGAGGATGTGGAGCAACAGGAACCCTCATTAATAGCTGCTGTAAATGCAACATGGCACAGCGACTCTAAAAGACAGTTTGGCTGCTTCTCACAAAGCTAAATATACTCTTACCATATGATCCAGCAATTACATTCCTTGATATTTACTGAAAAAAGTTGAAAACTTACATCCATACAAAAATGTGTACGTTGATGCTTACAGCAGCTTTATTCATAATTGCCAAAACTTGGAAGCAACCAACATGTCCCTCTGTAGGTGAATGGATAAATAAAACTGTGCAACATCCAGACAATGGAATACTATTCAGTGTTAAAAACAAACGAGCTATTAAAGAAAAAAAATTTCAAAACTTCAAAACCAGTGATTTAAACTAACCCAGTCACACAAAAGTAAAGGGAATTTTAAAAGCAGTCTCATGCCTATAATCTCAGCACCTTGGGAGGCTGAGGCAGGTGGATTGCTTCAACTCAGGAATTTGAGACCAGACTAAGAAATATGGTGAAACCTTGTCTCCAAGAAAAATACAAAAATTAGCCAGCCATGGTGGCACATGCCTGTAGTCCTGGCTACTCTGGGGGCTGAGGTGGGAAGATCACCTGAGACCAAAAGATCAAGGGTGCAGTGAGCTGTGATGGCGCCATTGCACTCCAGCTTGGGTTACAGAGTGAGACCCTATTTAAAAAATAATAATAATAATTAATAAACAAGTCTGAGAAATATGGGACTATGTAAAGTAACCAAACCTATGAATTACTGGCATTCTTGAGAAAGAGAAAAAGTAAATCTGGAAAACATAACTGAGGGAATAATGCAAGAAAATCTTCCTAATCTTGCAAGAGAGGTAGGCATCTAGATATAAGAAATCGAGGCAACACCTACAAGATACTATACAAAACAAACATCACCAAGACATATAGTCACCAGACTGTCCAAGGTCAATGCTAAAGAAAAAAATCTTAAAGGCAGCTAGAGAAAAAGGTGTCAGATCACGCACAAATGGAACCCCATGAGACTAAGAGCAGGCCTCTCAGCAGAAACTTTACAAGGCAGGAGAGAATAAGCGCCTATTTTCAGCTTTCTTGAAAAGAAGAAAGTCTGGGTCAGGCATAGTGGCTCACATCTATAATCCCAACACTTTGAGAGGCTGATGCAGAAGGATTGCTTGAGGCCAGGAGTTTGAGACCAGCATGAAAAACATAGCAAGATGTCATCTCTCCAAAAAATAAAAATTAAAAATTAGTCAGGTGTGATGGCACACACCTGTAGTCCCAGCTACTCGGGAGGCTAAGGTGGGAGGATTGCCTAAGCACAGAAGTTTGAGGTGCGGTGAGTTACAATCGCCAACACTGCTCTCTAGCTTGGGCAACAGAGTGAGACCCTGCCTCAAAAAAAAAAAAGAAGAAAAAGAAAGAAAATAAATTTCAACAAAGAATTTCATATTCCACCAAACTAAGCTTCATATGCAAAGAAAAAATAAAATCTTTTTCCAATCAAGCAAGCACTAAGAAAATTCATTACCACCAGATCAGCTTTACAAGAGATCCTTAATGGAATTCTAAACATGGAAATGAAAGAACAATACCTGCTACCACAAAAACATAATAAAGTACATAGCCCATAGACCCTACACAGCTTCCACACAATAAAAACTACAAAGCAAAAAGCTAAGGGAAGTGAAGGACCTCTTCAAGGTGAACTACAAACCACTGCTCAATGAAATCAGAAACGACACAAACAAATGGAAAAACATTCCATGCTCATGGATAGGAAGAATCAATGTCATGAAAATTCATACTGCCCAAAGTAATTTATAGGTTGAATGCTATTCCCATTAAACTAACATTGACATTATTTACAGAATTAGAAAAAAAACTATTTTAAAATTCATAGGGACAAAAAGAGCCCAAATAGCCAAGACAATCCTAAGCAAAAAGAACAAAGTTGCAGGCATCATGCTACCCGACTTCAAACTATACTACAAGGCTACAGCAGCCAAAACGGCTTGGTACTCGTACAAGAACAGACACATAAACCAATGGAACAGAACAGAAACCCAGAAATAAGACTGCACACCTACAACCATCTTATCTTCAACAAACCTGATAAAAACAAGCAATGGAATAAGGACTCCCTATTTAATAAATGGCACTGGGAGAACTGGCTAGCCATATGCAGAAAACCGAAACTGGACCCCTTCCTTATACCATACACAAAAATCAACTTGAGATAAAATAAATAATGAAATGTAAAACCCAAAACTATAAAAACCTTAGAAGAAAATCTAGGCACTACCTTTCAGGATATAGGCACTGGCAAAGATTTCATGACAAAAGTGCCAAAAGCAATTGCAACAAAAGCAAAAACTAACAAATAGGATCTAATTAAACTAAAGAGCTTCTGCACAGTAAAAGGAACTATCCATCAGAATGAACAAACAACCTAAAGAACGGGAGAAAATTTTGCAATCTATCCATCTCACAAAGGTCTAATACCTAGCATCTACAAGGAACTTAAACAAATTTACAAGAAAAAAACATTAAAAAGTAGGCAAAGAATATGAACAGACATTTCTCAAAAGAAGATACACATGCAGCCAACATACATATGAAAAAAAGCTCAACATCACTGATCATCGAAGAAATGTAAATCAAAACCACAATGAGATACCATCTTACACCAGTAAGACTAGCTATAATTAAAAAGTCAAAAAATAACAGATGCTGGCATGGTTGTAGAGAAAAAGGAACACTTTTACCTTGTTGGTAAAAGTGTAAGTTAAGTTCAACTATTGTGGAAGACAATGTGGTGATTCTTCAAAAACTTAGAGGCAGAAATACCATTTGACCCAGCAATGCTCCCATTACTGGGTATACGCCCAAAGAAGTATAAATCATTCTATTATAAAGATATATGCATGCACATGTTCATTGTAGCACTATTCACAATAGCAAAGACATGGAATCAATCTAAATGCCCATCAGTGATGGACTGGATAAAGAAAATGTGGTACATATACACCACGGAATACCATGCAGCCATAAAAAGAAACAAGATCATGTCCTTTGTAGGGACATGGATGGAGCCACAAGCCGTTATCCTCAGCAAACTAACCCAGGAACAGAAAACCAAATGCCACATGTTCTCACTTACAAGTGGGAGGTGAATGATGAGAACATATGGACCCATGGCGGGGAACAACACACACTGGGGCCTATTGGAGAGTGGGGGGCAGAAGGAGGGAAAGCACCAAGACGAATAGCTAATGGATGCTGGGCTTAATACCTAGCTGATGGGATGATCTGTGCAGCAAGCCACCATGGCACACGTTTACCTCTGTAACAAACGTTCACATCCTGCAAACGTAGCCCTAAACTTAAAAGTTGGGGGAAAAAAAAAAAAAGACCCATTTGTCTGCTGTCCTCAAGAAACCCATCTCATGCATAACAACATTCATAGGCTCAAAGAAAAGGGTGGAAGAAAGATCTATTGGGTGGAGCCAAGATGGCTGAATAGGAGCAGCTCCAGTCTAGAGCTCCCAGCGTGAGCCACGCAGAAGACGGGTGATTTCTGCATTTCCAACTGAGGTACCCAGCTCATCTCACTGGGGAGTGTCAGAAAGTGGGTGCAGGACAGTGGGCGCAGCACACCCAGCATGAGCTGAAGCAGGGCGAGGCATCGCCTCACCCAGCAAGCGCAACGGGTCAGGGAATTCCCTTTCCTAGTCAAAGAAAGGGGAGACAGACAGCACCGGGAAAATTAGGTCACTCCCACCCTAATACTGCACTTTTCCAACAGTCTTAGCAAACAGCACACCAGGAGATTATATCCCACGCCTGGCTTGGAGGGTCCTACACCCATGGAGCCTCGCTCATTCCTAGCAGAGCAGTCTGAGATCAAACTGCAAGGCGGCAGCGAGGCTGGGGGAGGGCCGCCCACCACTGCCCAGGCTTGAGTAGGTAAACAAAGCAGCCAGGAAGCTCGAACTGGGTGGACCCACCACAGTTCAAGGAGGCCTGCCTGCCTCTGTAGACTCCACCTCTGGGGGCAGGGAATACCCAAACAAAAGGCAGCAGAATCCTCTGCAGACTTAAATGTCCCTGTCTGACAGCTTTGAAGAGTAGTGGTTCTCCCAGCACGCAGCTGGAGATCTGACAGACTGCCTCCTCAAGTGGGTCCCTGACCCCCCAGTAGCCTAACTGGGAGGCACCCCCATTAGGGGCAGACTGACACCTCACACGGCCAGGTACTCCTCTGAGACAAAACTTCCAGAGGAATAATCAAGCAGCAACATTTGCTGCTCACCAATATCTGCTGTTCTGCAGCCTCTGCTGCTGATACCCAGGCAAACAGGGTCTGGAGTGGACCTCCAGCAAATTCCAACAGACCTGCAGCTGAGGGTCCTGACTGTTAGAAGGAAAACAAACAAACAGTAAGGACATCCACACCAAAACCCCATCTGTACGTCACCATCATCAAAGACCAAAGGTAGATAAAACCACAAAGATGGGGAAAAAACAGAGCAGAAAAACTGGAAACTGTAAAAATCAGAGTGCCTCTCCTCCTCCAAAGGAACGCAGCTCCTCACCAGCAACAGAATAAAGCTGGACGGAGAACGATAAGTTGAGAGAAGAAGGCTTCAGACGACCAAACTACTCCGAGCTACAGGAGGAAGTTTGAACCCATGGCAAAGAAGTTAAAAACCTTGAAAAAAAATTAGACGAATGGCTAATTAGAATAACCAATGCAGAGAAGTCCTTAAAGGACCTGATGGAGCTGAAAACCAAGGCATGAGAACTACGTGACGAATGCAGAAGCCTCAGGAGCCGATGCAATCAACTGGAAGAAAGGGTATCAGTGATGGAAGATCAAGTGAATGAAATGAAGCAAGAAGTTTAGAGAAAAAAGAATAAAAAGAAACGAACAAAGCCTCCAAGAAAAATGGAACTATGTGAAAAGACCAAATCTATGTCTGATTGGTGTACCTGAAAGTGATGGGGAGAATGGAATCAAGTTGGAAAACACTCTGCAGGATATTATCCAGGAGAACTTCCCCAATCTAGCAAGGCAGGCCAACATTCAGATTCGGGAAATACACAGAATGCCACAAAGATACTCCTCCAGAAGAGCAACTCCAAGACACATAATTGTCAGATTCACCAAAGTTGAAATGAAGGAAAAAATGTTAAGGGCAGCCAGAGAGAAAGGCCGGGTTACCCAAAAAGGGAAGCCCATCAAACTAACAGCTGATCTCTGCAGAAACTCTACAAGCCAGAAGAGAGTGGGGACCAATATTCAACATTCTTAAAGAAAAGAATTTTCAACCCAGAATTTCATATTCAGCCAAACTAACCTTCATAAGTGAAGGAGAAATAAAATACTTTACAGACAAGCAAATGCTGAGAGATTTTGTCACCACCAGGCCTGCCCTAAAAGAGCTCCTGAAGGAAGCACTAAACATGGAAAGGAACAACCAGTACCAGCCACTGCAAAAACATGCCAAACTGTAAAGACCATCAATGCTAGGAAGAAACTGCATCAACTAACGAGCAAACTAACCAGCTAACATCATAATCACAGGATCAAATTCACACATAACAATATTAACCTTAAATGTAACTGGGCTAAATTCTCCAATTAAAAGACAGAGACTGGCAAATTGGATAAAGAGTCAAGACCCATCAGTGTGCTGTATTCAGGGAACCCATCTCACGTGCAGAGACACACATCAGCTCAAAATAAAGGGATGGAGGAAGATCTACCAAGCAAATGGAAAACAAAAACAAGGCAGGGTAGTCTCTGATAAAACTGACTTTAAACCAACAAAGATCAAAAGAGACAAAGAAGGCCATTACATAATGGTAAAGGGATCAATTCAACAAGAAGAGCTAACTACCTTAAATATATATGTACCCAATACAGGAGCACTCAGATTCATAAAGCAAGTCCTTAGAGACCTAAAAAGAGACTTAGACTCCCACACAATAATAATGGGAGACTTTAACACCCCACTGTCAACATTAGACAGATCAACGAGACAGAAAGTTAACAAGGATACCCAGGAATTGAACTCAGCTCTGCACCAAGTGGACCTAATAGACATCTACAAAACTCTCCACCCCAAATCAACAGAATATACACTCTTCTCAGCACCACACCGCACTTATTCCAAAATTGACCACATAGTTGGAAGTAAAGCACTCCTCAGCAAATGTAAAAGAACAGAAATTATAACAAACTGTCTCTCAGACCACAGTGCAATCAAACTAGAACTCAGGATTAAGAAACTCACTCAAAACCACTCAACTACGTGGAAACTGAACAACCTGCTCCTGAATGACTACTGGCTACATAACAAAATGAAGGCAGAAATAAAGATGTTCTTTGAAACCAACGAGAACCAAGACACAACATACCAGAATCTGTGGGACACATTCAAAGCAGTGTGTAGAGGGAAATTTATAGCACTAAATGCCCACAAGAGAAAGCAGGAAAGATCTAAAATTGACACCCTAACATCACAATTAAAAGAACTAGAGAAGCAAGAGCAAACACATTCAAAAGCTAGCAGAAGGCAAGAAATAACTAAGATCAGAGCAGAATTGAAGGAAATAGAAACACAAAAAACCCTTCAAAAAATTAATGAATCCAGGAGCTGATTTTTTGAAAAGATCAAAAAATTGATAAACCGCTAACAAGACTAATAAAGAAGAAAAGAGAGAAGAATCAAATAGATGCAATAAAAAATGATAAAGGGGATATCACCACCAATCCCACAGAAATACAAAGTACCATCAGAGAATACTATAAACACCTCTACGCAAGTAAACTAGAAAATCTAGAAGAAATGGATAAATTCCTCAACACATACACCCTCCCAAGACTAAACCAGCAAAAAGTTGAATCTCTGAATAGACCAATAACAGGCTCTGAAATTGAGGCAATAATTAATAGCTTACTAACCAAAAAAGGCCAGGACCACATGGATTCACAGCCGAATTCTACCAGAGGTACAAGGAGGAACTGGTACCATTCCTTCTGAAACTATTCCAATCAATAGAAAAAGAGGGAATCCTCCCTAACCCATTTTATGAGGCCAGCATCATCCTGATACCAAAGCCGGGCAGAGACACAACAAAAAAAGAGAATTTTAGACCAATATCCCTGATGAACATCGATACAAAAATCCTCAATAAAATACTGGCAAACGGAATCCAGCAGCATATCAAAAAGCTTATCCACCATGATCAAGTGGGCTTCATCCCTGGATGCAAGGCTGGTTCGACATACGCAAATCAATAAACATAATCCAGCATAAACAGAACCAACGACAAAAACCATATGATTATCTCAATAGATGCAGAAAAGTCCCTTGACAAAATTCAACAACGCTTCATGCTAAAAACTCTCAATAAATTAGGTATTGATGGGACGTATCTCAAAATAATAAGAGCTATCTATGACAAACCCACAGCCAATATCATACTGAATGGGCAAAAACTGGAAGCATTCCCTTTGAAAACTGGCACAAGACAGGGATGCCCTCTCTCACCACTCCTATTCAATATAGTGTTGGAAGTTCTGGCCAGGGCAATCAGGCAGGACAAGGAAATCAAGGGTATTCAATTAGGAAAAGAGGAAGTCAAATTGACCATGTTTGCAGATGACGTGATTGTATGTCTAGAAAACCCCACTGTTTCAGCCCAAAATCTCCCTAAGCTGAAAGGCAACTTCAGCAAAGTCTCAGGATACAAAATCAATGTACAAAAATTAGAAGCATTCTTATACACCAATAACAGACAGAGAGCCAAATCATGAGTGAACTCCCATTCACAATTGCTTCAAAGAGAATAAAATACCTAGGAATCCAACTTACAAGGGACGTGAAGGACCTCTTCAAGGAGAACTACAAACCACTGCTCAATGAAATAAAAGAGGATACAAACAAATGGAAGAACATTCCATGCTCATAGGTAGGAAGAATCAATATTGTGAAAATAGCCATACTGCCCAAGGTTATTTATCGATTCAATGCCATCCCCATCAAGCTACCAATGACTTTCTTCACAGAATTGGAAAAAACTACTTTCAAGTTCATATGGAACCAAAAGAGAGCCCACATCACCAAGTCAATCCTAAGCCAAAAGAACAAAGCTGGAGGCATCACACTACCTGACTTCAAACTATACTACAAGGCTACAGTAACCAAAACAGCATGGTACTGGTACCAAAACAGAGATTTAGATCAATGGAACAGAACAGAGCCCTCAGAAATAATGCCGCATATCTACAACCATCTGATCTTTGACAAACCTGAGAAAAACAAGAAATGGGGAAAGGATTCCCTATTTAATAAAGGGTGCTGGGAAAACTGGCTAGCCATATGTAGAAAGCTGAAACTGGATCCCTTCCTTACACCTTATACAAAAATTAATTCAAGATGGATTAAAGACTTAAACATTAGACCTGAAATCATAAAAACTAGAAGAAAACCTAGGCATTACTATTCAGGACATAGGCATGGGCAAGGACTTCATGTCTAAAACACCAAAAGCAATGGCAACAAAAGCCAAAATTGACAAATGGGATCTAATTAAACTAAAGAGCTTCTGCACAACAAAAGAAACTACCATCAGAGTCAACATGCAACCTACAGAATGGGAGAAAATTTTTGCAATCTACTCATCTGACAAAGGGCTAATATCCAGAATCTACAATGAACTCAAACAAATTTACAAGAAAAAAACAAACAACCCCATCAACAAGGGGGTGAAGGATATGAACAGACACTTCTCAAAATAAGACATTTATGCAGCCAAAAGACACATGAAAAAATGCTCATCATCACTGGCCATCAGAGAAATGCAAATCAAAACCACAATGAGATACCATCTCACACCAGTTAGAATGGCAATCATTACAAAGTCAGGAAACAACAGGTGCTGGAGAGGATGTGGAGAAATAGGAACACTTTTACACTGTTGATGGGATTGTAAACTGGTTCAACCATTGTAGAAGTCAGTGTGGCGATTCCTCAGGGATCTAGAACTAGAAATACCATTTGACCCAGCCATCCCATTACTGGGTATATACCCAAAGGATTATAAATCATGCTGCTATAAAGACACATGCACACATATGTTTATTGTGGCACTATTCACAATAGCAAAGACTTGGAACCAACCCAAATGTCCAACAATGATAGACTGGATTAAGAAAATGTGACACATATACACCATGGAATACTATGCAGCCATAAAAAATGATGAGTTCCTGTCCTTTGTAGGGACATGGATGAAGCTGGAAACCATCATTCTCGGCAAACTATCGCAAGGACAAAAAGCCAAACACTGCATATTCTCACTCATAGGTGGGAATTGAACAATGAGAACACATGGACACAGGAAGGGGAACATCACACACCGGGGCCTGTTGTGGGGTGGGGGGAGAGGGGAGGGATAGCATTAGGAGATATACCTAATGTTAAATGACGAGTTAATGGGTGCAGCACACCAACATGGCACATGTATACATAGGTAACTAACCTGCATGTTGTGCACATGTACCCTAAAACTTAGAGTATAATAAAAAAGTAATAAAATGAAATGAAAGATCTATCACACAAACAGAAAAAAAAAGAACTGGAGTCGCTATTCTTATATCAGATAAAACATACTTTAAACCAACAACAATAAAAAAAGACAGAGAAATGCATTACATAATGATAAAGTGTCCAATTAAACAAGACTTAACTATCCTAAATACATACACACCCAACATTGAGGCACTCAGATTCATAAAACAAATTATTCTAGACGTATGAAAAGACTTAGTCACACAATAATAGTGAGGGACTTCGATACCCCACCGACAGCATGAGACAGATCATCGTGGCAGAAAACCAACAAAGAATTTCTGGACTTAAGTTTGATACTTGACCAACTGAACCTAATAACCATCTACAGAATATTGTACCCATCAACCACAGAATATACATTCTTCTCGTTTGCACACAGAACACACTCTAAGATAGACCACATGCTCAGCCATAAGTGAAGTCTCAATAAATTCAAAAAAACTGAAATCATTCCAACCGTACATTCAGATCACAGTGAAAAAAAAAACAGAAATCAATACCAAGAAGATCTCTCAAAACCACACAATTTCATGGAAATTAAACAACTTGCTACTGAGTGACTTTAGGATAAACAATAAAACTAAGGCAGAAATTTAAAAAATCTTTAAAATAAATGAAAACAGAGACACAACATACAAAAATCTCCGGGATGCAGCAAAAGCAGCATTAAGAGGAAAGTTCATAGTGCTATACACCTACCTAAAATAGAAAAATCTTCATGATCTAACATCACACCTAGAAGAACTAGAAAAATAAGAACAAACTAACCTGAAAGGCAGCAGAAAAAAATAAATAACTAAAAATCAGAGTAGAACTGAAGGAAACTGAGACCCCAGATTCATACCAAGAATCAATGAAACCAAAAGTTGGTTCTTTGAAACAATAAACAACATTGATAGGCCACTAGATTAAAAAAGAGAAAAAGTGAGATGATCCAGACATTACAACCAATTATATAAAAGATCCTCAGAGACTACTATGAATATCTCTATGCACATAAAACTAGAAAATCTAGAGGAAATGGAAAAGTCCCTGGAAACATACAACCTCCCAAGATTGTCTCAAGAAGAAACTGAAACCTTGAACAGACCAACATCAAGTTCCAAAATTGAATCAATGATAAAAACCCTACCAACCAAAAAAAGCCCTGCACCAGATGGATTCACAGCCAAATTCTAACAGACGCATAAAGAAGAACTGGTGCCAATTGTACTGAATGTATTCCAGAAAAACAAGGAGGAGGGACTCCTCCCTAACTTATTCTATGAAGCCAGCATCACCCTAATACAAAAACTTCGCAAAAATACAACAAAAAAAGAAAACTTCAGGCCAATATCCCTGATGAACACAGACACAAAAATTCTCAACAAAATATTAGCAAATAAAATTCAGCAACATACCAAAAAGTTAATCTGCCATGATCAAATAGCCTTCATTCCTGGGATGCAAGGTTGGTCCAACATACATAAATCAATAAATGCGATTCACTGCAAAAACTGAGTCAAGAACAAAAACCACATGATCGTCTCAATCAACACGGAAAAAGCTTTCAATAAAATCCAACATCCCTTTGTGATAAAAACCCTCAACAAATTAGGTAGCAAAAGGAACATACCACAAAATAATAAGACCCATCTATGACAAACCCATAGCCAATATTATACTGAATGGACAAAAGCTGGAACAATTCCCCTTGAGAACTGGAACAAGACAAGGATGTCTACTCTCCCACTCTTATTCAACATAATACTGGAAGTCCTACCTAGAGCAATTAGGCAAGAGAAAGAAACGAAAGGTATCCCTATAGGACAAAAGGAAGTCAGACTGTCACTTTTTAATGATGATATCATGCTATACCGAGAAAACCCTAAAGACTCCACAAAAACACTCCCGGAACTGATAAACGACTTCAGCAAAGTTTCAAGATACAAAATCAAAGTACAAAAATCAGTAGCATTTCTATACACTTACAATGTTTAAGCTGAGAGCCAAGCCAAGAACAATCTCTTTCATAATAGCCACACAAAAAAATAAATATCTAGGAATACATCTAATCAAGGAGGTGAATGATCTCCTCAAGGAGAACTACCAAACACTGCTGAAAGAAGTCATAGATGATACAAATGGAAAAACATTCCATGCTCATGGATTGGAGAGTAAGTATCATTAAAATGGCTATACTGCCCCGGGCGCAGTGGCTCACACCCATAATCCCAGCACTTTGGGAGGCCGAGGCAGGTGGATCACCTGATGACAGGAGTTTGAGACCAGCCTGGCCAACATGGTGAAACCCCGTCTCTACTAAAAATACAAAAACTAGTTGGGCGTGGTAGCACATGCCTGTAATCCCAGTACGGGAGGCTGAGGGCAGGAGAATGGCTTGAACCTAGGAGGCGGAGGTTGCAGTGAGCCGAGACTGTGCCATTGTACTCCAGCCTGGGCAAGAGTGAGACTCTGCCTCAAAAAAAAAAAAAAAAAAGCCATACTGCCCAAAGCAATCTGTAAATTCAATGCTATTCCTACCAAACTACCAATGTCATTCTTCACAGAATTAGAAAAAAAAAAAAAAAACTATTCTAAAATTCATATGGAACCAAAAAAGAGCCCAAATAGTAAAAGCCATCTTAAGCAAAAAGAATAAAGCCGGATGCATCACATTACCCGACTTTAAACTAAATGGTATAAGGCTATAGCAACCAGAACAGCATGGTACTGATACAAAAACAGACACATAGACCAACAGGACAGAAGAGACAACCAAGAAATAAAGGTACGTACCTATAGCCAACTGATCTTTGACAAAGTTAACAAAAACATACACTGGGGAAAGGACACCCTATTCATAAATGGTGCTGGAAAAACTGGATTACTATATGCGGAATGAAACTGGACCCCTATCTCTCACTATATACAAAAATTAACTCAAGATGGATTAAAGACTTAAATGTAAACTCTGAAGCTATAAAAATTCTAAAAGAAAATATAGGAAAACCTCCTCTGGACGTTGGTCTAGGCAAAGAATTCATGACTGAGACCCCCAAAGCAAATGCAACAAAAACAAAAATAGACAAATGGGACTACATAAACTAAAAAGCTTCTGCACAGTAAAAGAAGTAATCAACACAATGAACAGCCAGCCTGCAGAATGGGAGAAAATATTTGCATATTTGCAAACTATGTATCTGACAAAGATCTAACATCCAGAATCTATAAGGAATAAACAATTCAACAAACAAAAAACAACCCCACTAAAGAGTGAGCAAAGACATAAACAGACACTTCTCAAAAGAAGACATACAAGCAGCCAACAAACATGAAAAAATGGTCAATATCACTAATCATCAGAGAAATGAAAATCAGAACCACAATGAGGGCCAGGCACGGTGGCTCATGCCTGTAATCCCAGTACTTTGGGAGGCCAAGACGGGTGGATCAGGAGATCAAGACCATCCTGGCTAACACGGTGAAACCCCGTCTACACTAAAAGTACAAAAAATTAGCCCGGTGTGGTGGCACGCGCCTGTAGTCCCAGCTACTTGGGAGGCTGAGGAAGGAGAATCACTTGAACCCAGGAGGCGGAGGTTGCAGTGAGCCGAGATCACGCCACTGCACTCCAGCCTGGGCAACAGAGCAAGACTCCATCTCAAAAAAGAAAAAAAAAAGAAGAAAAAACAACCCACAATGAGATACCATTTCACACTAGTCAGAACGGCTATTATTAAAAAGTAAAATATTAGCAGATGCTGGTGAGGCTGCAGAAAAAGGGGAACACTTATACACTGTTGATGGTAATGTAAATTAGTTTAGCCACCATGGAAAGCAACTCTGAGATTTCTCAGATAACTTGAAACAGAGCTACCATTCGATGCAGCAATCCCATTACCAGGTATTGCCAAAAGAAAATAAATCATTCTCCCAAAAAAGGCATATGCACACATACGTTCACCACAGCATTATTCACAATAGCAAAGACATGGAATCAACCTAGGTGCCCATCAACAGTGGATTGAATAAAGAAAATGTGTCCATAAACGCCTTGGAATACTACATAGCCATAAAAAATAATGAAATCATGTCCTCTACAGCAACATGGATGTAGCTAGAGGCCATTATCCTAAGTGAACTAACACAGAAACAGAAAACCAAATACCACATATTCTCACTTATAAGTGGGAGCTAAACACTGGGTACATAGGGACATAAAGACGAGAACAAAAGACACTGGGAACTATAAGAGTGAGGAGGAAGAAAGGGAGGCAATGGTTGAAAAGCTACCTATTGGATACTATGTTCACTACCTGGGTGGTGGCATCAATGGTACCCTAAACCTCACCATCACACAAAATACTCATTTAACAAACCTGCACATGTACCCCCTGAATCTACAATAAATGTTTACATTATTTTAAAAGAAATGAGCTACTAAACCATGAAAAGACATGAAGGAATCTGAAATCCATATTACTAAGTAAAAGAACCCAATCTGAAAGGCCTACATACTGTATGTTTCCAACTATATGACATTCTGGAAAAGAAAAAAAAAACTATGGAGACAGTACAAAATTCAGTGGCTGCCAAGGGTTGGGTGGAGGTGGGAAAGGGATGAATATGCAGAGCATAGAGGAGTTTTAGGATGATGAAACTACTCCATATGATACTATAATGGTGGATACACGTCATTATACATTTGTTAAAACCCTTATACTGTAGAACACCAAGAGTGACCCCTAATGTAAAACTATGAACTCTGGTCAATAGCAATATGTCAGTATAGGACTATGTACAGCACTCAATGTCTATTTTAGAAAGCAAGGTCTCAGTCAATGACCTAAGATCAGGCTACATTCTGTCACAGTCCCAGTGAACTTATGCATAGATATAAGCACCTGATTGTGTTACTGTTTCTTGCCATAGTACAATCTCACCTGATTGTTTACAGACTGAAATAGCTATCATTGCATTATAAATTCCTTTCCTTTTATTCCTCAGTTATAGTTAGTTCAATATACTGATTTCTTTAAAAATTTAGTGTAGGAGCAGGTAATGTTATCTATGAATTTAATTTCAGAATTCTAGAGTGGGCATTACATGATATGTGCTACTTGATAGAGTTGAAAAACATCTTAAACCAGAAAAAGAAGAGCTAATAAAACCCTAAGTGAGCAGAAGAGAGGAAGTAATAAAGATCAGAACAGAAATCAATTAACTAGAAAGCAGATACACAATAGGCAAAATAAATGAAATAAAAACCTGACTCTTTAACACCAAGAAAACCAATAAACCTTTACCTATAATCATCAGTGAAAAAATAGAGATGACAGAAATTATCAATATCAGAAATGAAATAGATTATCTTTATTCAAGTCTACAGATATTAATAGGATAAAAAAGATTATTAACAACTTCAGACAAATAAATCCAACAACTTAGATGAAATGAACAAATTCCCTGAAAGTCAGAAATAATAAAAGTTCACTCAAGAATAAATAGATAACCTAAAGAGGCCTATATATTTTTTAAAAAATCAAGTCTGCAGTTAAAAACCTTCCCATAAAGAAGGTTTATGCCACCAAGGCCTAGGTGGCTTCTCTAGTGAACTGTACCAAACATTTAAGAAAGAAATAATACCAACTATATATAAACTCTCTCACAAAATTCAAGAGGAGGGAATACTTCCCAATTCATTCTCTCAGGCCAGTATCATCCTGATACTAAAACTAGAAAAAGGCATGAAAAGAAAAGAAAAGAAACCAGCATCCCTACTGACACGCGAAAAGTCTTAACAAATTTTTAGCAAATTCAATCCAACAATATAGTAAAAGGATAATCCATCATGAACAAGTGGAATTTATCTCATAAATGTAAGGTTGGTTTAACATGTGATTCATCATGTAAACAAACCAAAAAAAGTTTTAAAATCATATGATACCAGTAGATACAGAAAAAGCATTTTCTTGGAAAAATTCCAACAATCATTCCTTCTAAACTTTCAGAAAACTAGGAAAAAAAAGGAAGTTCCTCACCCAGGCAAAAACATCTAACATCATACTTACTGGCAAAAGACTGAATGCTCTTCCCTTGAGATCACCCTAAATGCTTTCCCTTGAGATCACCAACAAGGCAAAGATACTCATTCTCACTACTTCTATTCAACATTGTACTAGAAGTTCTAGTCAGTGAAATAAGGCAGGAAAAAGAAAGAAAAGGCATCCAGATTGGAAAGGAAGAAGTAAAACTGTCGTTATTCATAGACACGGTCATCTACATAAATATTTCTTTAGAATCTACAAAATAATCTACTAGAACTAACGAGTGCATTTAGCAAGGTTGCAGCATACAAAATAATGTATAAAACATAACTGTATTTCTATATAATATCAATGAACCACTAAAAATGTAAATTTAAAATTTCTATTTACAACATTAAAAAATATGAAATGCTTAGGGATATATCTGATAAAATGTTTAAGACTTATACACTGAAAATTACAAAATATATTTAAAGAAAATTAAAGAAGAACTAAATAGAAATATACACTAGGTTCATGGATCTGTAGACTCAATAATATTAAAATAAATGTCCATTTTATCCAGCTTATCTACAGGTGTTTTTTTCTAACATAGTCCCATCCAAAATTCCACCAGGCTATTTTGTAGAAATTGATAAACTGAAGCTAAAATTCACACAGACATGCAAAGGATCTGGAAAAGCGAATGAATCTGAAAACAAATAAAATGTATAGACTTGCACTTCAAGAATAGTTATAAAGCTATAGTAATAAAGACACTTTGGTATTGGCAACAAG
Source organism: Pongo pygmaeus (assembly GCF_028885625.2). Taxonomy (NCBI): domain Eukaryota; kingdom Metazoa; phylum Chordata; class Mammalia; order Primates; family Hominidae; genus Pongo; species Pongo pygmaeus. Next base: position 39,479,037 of record NC_072373.2, read on the forward strand.
GCAGACAAACAGATCAATGGAACAGGATAAAGTTCAAAAATAGAACGGGCACGGTGGCTCATGCCTGTAATCTCAGCACTTTGCGAGGCCAAGGAAGGCGGATCATGAGATCAAGCAATCGAGACCACCCTGGCCAAGATGGTGAAACCCTGTCTCTACTAAAAATACCAAAATTAGCTGGGTGTGGTGGGCACGCACCTGTAGTCCCAGCTACTCGGGAGGCTGAGGCAGCAGAATCGTTTGAACCCAGGAGGCGGAGGTTGCAGCGAGCCAAGATGGCGCCACTGTACTCCAGCCTGGCCACAGAGAAAGACCCTATCTAAAAAAAAAAAAAAAAAAAGTTCAAAAATAAACCAATAAATATATAATCTATTGATTTGATACAAAAGGACAAAGGCATTTCAGAGAAAGGATAGTTTTTTTCAAAAAATGAGGCTGAAACAATTAGATATCCATACCAGGTGAACTTTGATATGTATCTCACATCATATATAAAAACTAACTCAAAAAGTCTTCCTCAGGGAATGCTTAGGGACTGTTGATGGGAGTGCAAATTAGTTCAGTTCCTGTGGAAAGCAGTCTGGAGATTTCTCAAAGAACTAAAAATAGAACTACCATTCAACCCAGCAATCTCATTACTGGGTATATGTCCAAAGGAAAACAAACTGTTCTACGAAAAAGATATACGCACTTATATGTTTATCCCAGTGCTATTCACAATAGCAAAGACATGGAATCAACTAGGTGCCCATTGATTGACTGGATAAAGAAAACATGGTACATATATGTCATGGAATACTATGCAGCCACAAAAGAGATGAAATCATGTCCTTTGCAACAATATAGATGTAGCTGGAGGCCATCATCCTAAGTGAATTAATGGAGAAACAGAAAATCAAATATCACTTGTTCTCACTGAGTACACACAGACATAAAGATGGAAACAATAGACACAGGGACTCTAAAAGAGAAGAGAGAGGGAGGGGGACATAGGTTGAGTAACTATTGAGTATTCTGTTTACTCTTTGGGTGATGGATCCAACAGAAGCCCAGATTTCAGCATCACACAATATATTAATACATCCATATAACAAATATGAACATGTACCTCTTGAATCTAAAATTTTATTTTAAAATAGCCTTCGTCAAAACATGCCCTTCTTTGGCAGTGACCTTCTGTACAGAAAAAAAGTGAACATAGCAGACCTGAGACTGCTATCCTTAGAAAAGCCTGCTAATAAGGTTGGCCCTTGGCTGGCATCTGGGAACTTGACCCTCAGAGTGGTCCCAGTCAACATTAATTGATAAAAGTAGTTTATTGTGCCTAGACTGTTTGTATAAATACTATGGTTTATGCTGAACTCGTAGATTCCTTTTGGAAATCTGCATTTTTTTTGCAAGCTAGGCAGAGGGTGCTTACATGGCAAGCCCTCAATGAAAACCTTGGGCTCTGAGTCTCTAATGGACTTTCCTAGGCAGGAAGATGGTATACATGTTGCTGCATTTTCATTGCTGAGGGAAGTGTGCTCTGTGTGACCCCTCATGACAGGGAGAGAGTACAAGGAAACTCAATTGCATTAGGATTCTTTCTGGGAAAAAGGATTCTTTTGGAATATAAATTGTAGGAGAGGATACTTTATTCCCAAGTTCATCGAAAAATAAACATAAGGGAATAACCAGAAAATGTTTAAAATGAACACTAATGCAAGAAACCCTTTTCTACTAGGTAACAAAAGCCTCAATAATAAAAGCAGTGTAATAGTGGTTCCAGAAAACACATATAGATGAATAGAAAGAAAAAAATATTAACTACAGAAACTGACTGTATTAGTCCATTTTCACACTGCTATAAAGAACTGCCCAAGACTGGATAATTTATAAAGAAAGGAAGTTTAATTGACTCACAGTTCTACACGGCTGGAAAGGCCTCAGGAAACTTACAATCATTGCAGAAGGGGAAGCAGGCACATCTTACACAGCGGCAGGTGGGAGAGAAGAGGAACTGTCGAACTCTTATAAATCCATTAGATCTCGTGAGAACTCACTCACTAACACGAGAACAGCATGGGGGAACCTGCCCCCATGATCCAATCACCTCCCACCTGGTCCCTCCCTTGACATGTGGGGATAATGGGGATTACAATTCAAGATGAGATTCAGGTGGGGACACAGAGCCAAACCATATCACTGACCCAAGCGTGTATAACAACTTAGCATATGAAAACAGTAGTATTGCAAATTGTCAGGGAAAATGAATTATCCAATAACTGGTATTGTACAGCTGGCTGATTAGTTAGAGATTAATATAAAGCTGGATGCTTCCCTCACACCTCTGACTGAAATAAATTACAAGTGGATGTAAACACTTACATGTTTAAAGAAGCCCATATTTTACAGTAATTAGAGATGCGCTGATGTGAACAACCAATTCTTTGAGGAAATCATCACCAAATCTGTCATTTCATCAGATTCATCACTCTCATTTTGTAGATGTATTTCTTAAAGGTTTGTTTCTGTTTACCTAACTTCTGGGGTTGAAATGTAGAAAAGATGAGTCATATTTCAGTTGATGTATGAAAACTGTCCTCTGTAGATATTTTTCCTCCTCATGAAAATGAGGAGGAATAATGTAACCAGAATAAATAACCAGAAAATTAATTTTATTGATCAAAAGATCCCAGCCATACATATTTTTATATATATAATTCATTTAGGTAAAATAAATACGTAAGCCAAAATTACTTAGTATATATCCCACTGCTCTGCCTAACTTTTAGGATGAAATAGGTCGACAAAACAAGAAAATTTCCCTCTTCCCTACCCTCCTTCCAACGGAAAAGACCTTAGGAGAGAGAAATCTAAACTAAATTGGCAATAGGACATTTTGTATAATACCTGGACCCTTACCAAAGAAACTATAGTGGATGGTATGTATGACACCAATTCTGTCAGGACCATCTCAGCAATCCATCTCTATTCCTCTTCTCTCAAGAATAAAAAAAGATTTTCTTTTTTACACACACCCTGGGCATCTCAACTACAATGTCTATTCTGAGTAAAAGAATGCCTAGACCACCTCCCTTGAACGAAGGACCAGGCAGATAAACAACATTCTAGTCTTTCTATTCCGGTAGCAATAAATGAACTTCTGTTCCGTTTCAATGTGATTTATTAAAGAGTCCATAACTCAACTGAATAATGCAGACGGGTTAGGAAAAACTGAAATAGGCTTTAAATTTCTGAAGTTGGTCCACAGACATCATTCTGTAAACACCTTAGTTTTACAATGGTAAAACTCCAACTCATACAGCCATTAGAGGAAGAAATAAGGGAAGAAGAAAATGACACTTTTAGATGGGTATTTCAGAGAAAGGAAAACTTAGTGAGGTACAGGATGGGCTCTCATAGCCTTCATCACCCATTTGCTCTCCATTTTTATTTGGATTACTCTAGATTCTTGCACTCCTATGACCTCCATAATATAATCTTGCCCTTTATCTCTTGAACTTCATTCCCCTTCAAAGACTGGGGGTCTGCTTTACTCTTAGGGTATATGTTAATTTATGGCAGCCTGAATTTGGAATACAAAACTAAAAATAACAAGCATGAGTCAATGCGGTAGGCTCCCTCCCTCTGGGTGCACATAAACCTCTCATTAAGAAGTTCAAAGAAGCTGAGAATGAATCAAAAAAAATATAGCTCCATGATTTCCACGTTCTACTAAATTGTAAATGAAACTGTCATGTTAATTATAGTAGCTAAAGCCCTATTCTCTGCTACTACCAAGGCTATATAAATTCACAACCTAATTGAAATTTCTTGAGCCAGGTTAAAAAAAAAAAAAAGCTTACAATGTACCCCAACAGGGCAGTTACAAAAATCTACTGGTCTCCTCAATTCAAGAATGTCCCTTAACAGTAGTGTCTAGAAGTCACTGAGCTATATCAAAAAAAAAAAGATATCTACCCTAAGAACCAGAAAAAATGAAAATGGCATAAATAAGAGAATCATATTATGACAATATTTTTTAAAATAATTAAAACTAAATTATACACTGAGAAAAAGAGCACTTTATTCATTACATACTGTTTAGTCACAAGAAAGAAAGAAAAGACAGACAATTATAATTTTTACATAATTTTTAGAATTTCTCATTTTAGAATTGGCATGTTGATCTAACAATAGGAGAAAAATTATTTTACTGGATTTGCATAGAAATTGAAGATGGAGGTCTGCTTATATGCCAACACCCAAAGATTCATGGTCAGAATTTTTCATACTAGGAGCCACTTCCTTGTTCAGAGATCAGCAAACTGTTTCCTACAGACATATGCCATTATTTAAATGAATTATAGGAACATTTTAGAAGGCTAACATTAGTAACTCAGTAGGTAGGTCTCATACATTCAAAGTCCTGAGTGTCAAACCACTGAAAGAATAAACAATAGAAACAATCAGGTCATGCCTTCCAGAATTCATACAAAAAAAAATACATCTGATTCATCTCTAATAAGAGTCTACAAGTTTCAAGACTGTCCCTACCTTCTTCAGTAAGATAATAATAACATGTACATACCAATTTACTGACTACAAAGGGTTTCATACACTTTATTTCACTTGATCTTCAGAGAAGTCTTGTGAGATTAGTACAGATAGCCTTAATAATGTCACCATTTTACAGAGGGGGAAACTGAGACTCAAAGAATTTAATGACTTTAGTTACCCAGCCTGGATGAAGCAAATTGGGAAATTTAATCCATATCTCCTTATTTCATAATCATGCACTCTTTCTACTAAATACTAGCTCTAATAAATACTAGAAAAAAGAAAAGTTACTTTATTGTTCTTCTACTCTGGACAATTAGAACTATAAAAGGCTTGAAAGTCAAGTTTGGTCACTAAGCAAGAAATTTGTACTTATCCCAGCCCCCAAAAGTCAGAATATAGTTCTACACCTTCACAAATTCTACATGAAAAATTCTCACCTACATTTCAGACACTTTTCTACTATGTTCCCAAAAGAAATAACTAAAACACCACCAAAAGAAGGAAGAGCCCATGATGCACTTGAGGGGGAAGAGAAAGAAAGAACAAATCTGTCTACCCAGCAAAAAGGGAGAATCCGAGGGTGTAGACAGTAAAATATAAACACCTAACTGGATTTCCATTTGTCCATAAAGTGACATCAGCCAACTCAAAGGAAAACAACAGCACATGCAGAAACATTCCCTTAGTTGCCATAAGTTTGGAAAAGCAGCACCAAGTTCAGCCTCTCCCCTAGCTCTAGTAACTGTAATCTACCTATTGTCTCCAAATTTTCATCTCTCACACCTTGTACTCTCTTATAAGTGTATTATTCTAATACAGTTGTGTATTAGGATAAGAAACTATCAGAATTGAACAGATACAAGGTATCTATTGTAGCTCCATAATTTGTAAACCTACCACTACCATGCACATCCTATGTCAACAATCATACAAGCCTTTGCTCTCAGATGAGTTACAACTACTCACTTTAAGATGTTAATTGATGAGGTTTAAGTTATTATTTGGGATCATATTTGAAAGGCCACCTAGACTAGTGATGAGCAGCATTCAAAAAACCACAGGTGGCCAACCTAGCTTCAAGACAATCTTTGATTCAAATGGGAGAAAAGACTGGAAAGCTGTTTTTTGCTACTACTTCTCAAGTATGCTCAGATATTTATATTTTAGTGGTTTAAATAAGTGACTTCCTTCTAGTCAAGGAAAAACATTGAAGGTAATAAATTTAAACATTCTATACATCTTCCCAGTGGATTCAGTAAAGTCATTTTTATTTTCAATGTTTATAAAAAGGCATATATTTATTTTTCCTAAATTGAAAAAACAAAGTTAACCACTGATCATCTCCTATTCTCTAACCACTACAGAGACTTTTTTCTACAATTTCCAAAAAACAGATTGTCATTCATACTGGGATATTACATGTTGATTTGTGAATACCCAATAAAGTAATGCCATAAAGATAAATTTAGTATATAAAAATACTAACAGGCCAGGACAATAAAGAGTCCTGTGCCATAAAACTACAAACCACCCTCCAGGTTAATATGACTTGGACATATTAACATATATTAGGATATACATTCACCTGTCTCAGGCATATCATTATTTTAATTTAGGTTCATAAAGACATAAAAAATCTAAAGTAATAAATATCAAAGGAATAGAATTTCAGGTAATGGAAACTTTTGCATAAAAAGAGGAGCTGGTTAAGAATAAAATACACTATGTAAGCAGATGCTTTTTTTATTCAGATAAAACACATATGCCACAACATTCACCAAAGTGCATAATTCAGTGTTCTGTAATATACTCATAGAGTTGTGCAACCACTATCTAATTTCAGAATCTTTTCATCACTCCCCAGAAAAACCCATACCTATTAGTAGTAACTCCCTATTCTCCCCTCCCCTAGCCCTGGCAACTACTAATCTATGTTCTGTCTCTATAGATTTGTCTATTCTACACATTTCATATGAATGAAATCCTATATACATGATATGTGGCCTTTTGTGTCTGGTTTCTTTCACTGTTTGCGAGTGAAACAATTTTTATGTCTGGTTTCTTTCTCTGTTTGCAAGGTTCATCAATGTTGTAGCTTGTATCAATAATTCATTTATTCTGGTGGATGAATAATATTCCATTGTGTCAATATGCCACATTTTATTTAGTTCATTCATCAGTTGATGGATATTTAGGTTGTTTCCCTTTTGGCTATTAAGAATAACGTTGCCAGGCCGGGTGTGGTGGCTCATGCCTGTAATCCTAACACTTTGGGAGGCCAAGGCAGGTGGATTGCCTGAGCTCAGGAGTTTGAGACCAGCCTGGCCAATGTGGTGAAACCCCGTCTCTACTAAAAACACCAAAAATTAGCTGGGTGTGGTGGCACGCACCTGTAGTCCCTGCTACTCAGGAGGCTGAGGCATGAGAATCACTTGAATCCAGGAGGCGGAGGTTGCAGTGAGCTGAGATCACACCACTGCACTCCAGCCTGATGACAGAGTGAGACTCTGTCTCAAAAAAAATAATAAAAAATTTTTAAAAAAAGAATAATCTTGCTGTGAATATTCATCTACAAATTTTTGTATAAACATATGTTTTCAGTTTTCTTGGGTATAGGCCTAGGAGTACAACTGCTGGGTTATATGGTAACTCTATTTTTTTTTAGGAACTTTGTAATTGTTTTCTAAAGTTGCTGTACCATTTTACATTCCCAGCAATAGATGGGAGTTCCAATTCCTCCACATCCTCGCCATCACTTGTTATTGTCCCATTTATAAGATCATGCTTAGTCAAGCAGTTGGAAGAGGATTACAGAGTATCCTTTTAGTTCTATTTTGTTTATTTTCCCGAGAAGCTGCCAAAGAAATAAAAAGTATAACTAGAAAAGATTAAAAAACTTATTATTTGAAGATGATATAACTGTCTACTGAGAAAACCCAAAATACCTATGGAAATAGTTAAATAGTTTAGCAACATAGCTACATATAACACTAATTTAGAAAAGTTAATTGCATTTCCCTTAACAAATTTCATTTAGTATAGCAACAAAAAATATAAGGTATCTAAACATATATCTAAAAAAATGCAAGATCATTATAGAGGAATTTTCAAAACCTTATTGAAAGGCATTAAACAAATGCAAAGATACACCATGTTCAAGAATAAGAAATCTCAGTATTTTAAAGACATCGTCTCCACATAGATCTAGAGATTCAATGTAACTCCTATTAAAATTCCAAAAAGGCTTTTTTTTTTTAAGGAACCTGACAAGCTGATTCTAAACTTTATATGGAAAATCGAAGGCCCAGAAATAGTTATTACATTACTGAAGAAGAAAAATAAGAAGAATTTGTCCTAATAGATAATAAGAATCACAACACTTCAATAATTAAGATAATGACACACTGTTAGGGAATAGGTAAATTGATTAATGGAACAGAAATAGACCAACTTGATAAAAACTTGACAGAGGTAGCAGAGGTGGCACTGCATATCAGTGGGAAATGTTTGGAATACTTAGTAAATTGTGCTGGAACTGCTACTTAACCATTAAAAAAATGAAATTAGGTTCTTAACCATATAAAAAATCAATTTCAGATGGATTAGTAAGATAAATATAAAAAGCAAGACTAAACCTCTGAAAGTAATAGAATTGCTATGATCTTAGGGGTAAGGAAGGATTTCCCCAAAACATCTCAAAAAGCACTAGAAAGACAGAGAGACAGAAGGAAGGAGAGGGAGAACGAGAAAAGAATGAAAAGAAAAAATATTAAGAAGTTAGACTAAATTAACATTAAAATTTTTGTTCATGAACATACCATAGACATTTCTGAGTATCTGAAAAAATGGAATCTGCCTAACTCATGTCTCCCAGTTTTACCTCCCCAAAACTGGATACAACAAGAAGGAAAAAGTAAATCTACAAAACACGAAGGAAAAAATCTACAGGCTGGGCGGGGTGGTTCACGCCTGTAATCCCAGCACTTTTGGGAGGCTGAGGTGGGTGGACCACCTGAAGTAGGGAGTTCAAGACAAGCCTGGCCAACATGGCGAAACCCAGTATCTACTAAAAATACAAAAATTAGCCGGGCATGGTGGTGCATGCCTGTAATCCCAGCTACTTGGGAGGCTGAGGCAGGAGAATCGCCTGAACCCAGGAGGTGGAGATTGCAGCAAGCCGAGATCATGCCATTGCACTCCAGCCTGGGTGACAAGAGCGAGACTGTCTCAAAAAAAAAAAAAAAAAAAAAAAGTAAAGCCACATAAAAACTATATTCTCAGAATAATTTGAATACGGAGAATGCTAATATCTCAAAATAAACACGAGTAAAAACAGAAAACTTACCAAATCATAAGGTGCAATCTCTCCTGCTCCCACCCCACCCAAACAAAAGGGAAAGGCTTTGGTGTAAACAAAGGAAGAGAAAAGCTACCAGAGAGACAGAAGAGAGAAGACAGCAATGGGGGCTAATGTTAGAAAGGAAAGTCCATGTTAAATCTGAAAATACTAACAATGGCAATAACAAAACTGAGTAGATGACAGCACAGCCTACAGGGAAGGAACTCTGAAAGTACATGTGAGTTACTTTCAGCATAACTCAGTCAGCCTAAGTTAGTTTCAAGCATAACTTAACAGGGTAGTTAGGCAGTCTTTGTACATAGCTTCTGCAGAAGAAAAAAAGGCAGAAGGGAAAAGGCCCTTCAGCAATTGGGTGGTGAAGGGGAAATGAAAAAAAAAAGGGGGTAGGGACCTAAGAGACAAAAGACAATCACAAAATCAGAGGATTCACAACCCCTAACCCTCCAAAACAAAACTAAACAAAACAAAACAACCCTATTACATCTTTCCATATCAATCTCCCCTTCTACCTAGCCTTAAATTTTCTCATTGAAGTCACACCTTTAAGTTATATACCTACCTCTAGAAGAAATTTATCCAGATGGTCACCATTAGCACATATAGAGCATCTAAGACTATGCCAAGGTAAGCACTTTATATTAGGGTAGATTAATTGATAAATGGCAGAATATACGTTGCTGTACTTCTTGGACTCACTGACTCACTAACACTTCCTAGCCTGTTTTGAAGTTACTATAGATGTAGCCCTGTGACTGAATTATTGACATGGTAATCTTAAGGAATGTACTTTCCTCCCAGGCCTATCCCATAAAAATCTCCTACACAAAATCTTCCTTTCCCCTTTTTTTTCCCCACACTCCCTGCTTAATGAAGATGAACATAGTAACCTCCAAAGCCACGTGCTGAAGATGCCAGAGCCACAAGCTAGGAGCCTGGATCCCTAAATCACTGCTGAAGGAGTGCTCTATGGCAACTAGAAATACCTGATTTAAACTTCACAAAAGAGAGAAATAAAACTCTATCCTGTTTGAGTCATTATTTGTTTGGGGTTTGTTCAGTGCCGCAGCTAACAGTACCTTGAGTAATACAATATGTTGACTAATTATTTCCTAGGGAAGCAGAAAAATCTTTTCTAGGGATAAATGATATAGGAGACGTATACTTCAATATAGGGGGAAGGGTGGTAGCAGAATAAAAATAAGAATGACAGAGAAATCAGAGTGGATTCTGAACCATGGTTAATGAGGAGTTAAGATGGGCGCTTACAATCTGAAAGAAGGGATATTTTAAGATGAAAACTATATAAAAAAGGAAATATAATTATGATATAATACGGCTTTACTGCAAACAATATTGATCATAAAAATCTAAGTTCTGAAAACTGACTTAACCAAAATTGAAATACAACTTAGGGAAATGAGATTTGAAGAAATGCATGGGAGGGTAACTTGGTTTCCATTTTCACAGGTCCACAGATAGAAAGGAATTTTGAACCACAATGGATTACACCCAGAGTCACACCCATACATAATGTAAGTGATTTAGATAATGAGACTTTTGAACTGATGATATTCAGATGACATTTTGGACTCCGAGTTGATACTATAATGTCTTTGTAGATCAGGGTAAGATATTTTTATTTGAGGTATAATGAGAATCCAATCCATAGAAAAATTTCAACAAGCAAAGTGGTTGGCCTGATTTACATTTTTGAAAATCACTAATACTTAGTGAAAGGAGATAAAAATGCAAGTAGGGAAACCAGTTAGAAAACTATGACAGTGATCTAGGCAAAAAACACAGAGAACTAGACTACAATGACAGCAGTAGGATGAAAAAAAGAGGATAAATTAAAAAATATACTTTGCAGGTAGAACTGATTGAACTTACCAATAAATTAAATGTGGACAATAATAATGAGGGAAATACAGCATGATTCTTAAGTTAGGAGTTGCATAACTGGGTAGATAGTGCTATTTATTAGCTGAGATGGAGAAAACTGAGGAAGGTATAGGCTCAGGTAAGAAAATCAAGACTCGCATTTTAAACATGTCAAGTTGTTACTCTAACAGACATCCAGATAGAAATATCAAGTAACTCATTTGATAAAAGATGAGGGAAGTCAGACAGCCAAGAACTGGATTTATAAATTTGTGTGGCATTTAAAACAACAGAACTAGATAAAATCAAACAGAGTAAAAGATGGAAAAACGAAGTAAGCCCAGGACCAAATCCCTGGTACATGACATAATCAGAGGCCTGACAGGGCAGAGAGGTTAGCAAAAGAGAAACATCCAAAGAGGTAAAAAGAAGTTGTGATGTCTAGCCGAGTGTGGTGGCTCATGCTGGTAATCCCAGAATATGGGGAGGCTGAGGTGGACAGATCACTTGAGGCCACGAGTTCGAGACCAGCCTGGCCAACATGGTGAAACCCTATCTCTACTAAAAATAGAAAAATTAGCCGGGCATGGTGGCGTGCGCCTGTAATCCCAGCTACTTGGGAGGCTGAGGCATGAGAATAGCCTGAACCCAGGAGGCAGAGGTTGCAGTGGGCCAAGATCGTACCACTGCATTCCAGCCTGGGAGACAGTAAGAATCTGTCTTTCAAAAAAAAAAAAAAGAGAAAGAAAAAAGGAGATTGTGAAGTCAGAGATGTCATTTCATTAGAATAATCACTGATACTAATTATAATTACTCTACATAACTTTCATATGATCTACTCTATGGAAGTCTAGTATAAAATGCAAAAAGCTTTAGCCCAGAGCATTAATTCCAAAAATATTCAAATACTTATGAAATATTCACTGTACTGAATGCTGAGAGGATAAACAGATTCAGATACTTTTCCATGTCATGCCTATGGTGTGAATAAATTTTTAAATGCAGAATTAAAATTCTATAGATAAATGGAAGAGAGTGAAAAAGCTAGACTAATATAGAGAAATCTGGGCAAAGCATACTTTGAGAACTACCTGGATAGGAATAGAGACAGCAATAAAGAACAACAACAATAAAGAAGTCATGATAAAAAAAGATATATTCACACCATTCTCTATCCTTATCTAATTTTCTCCATTGTAGCTTTCTGTTCCCTTTGTAGCCACAAAAGACCCCCTAAACATTTTCGTTTTCTTACTTCTAGCTGTCTCTATTCCTGTCTTGATTCTCTTTTCACCTGACCACACCTTTAACAGCTTTTGATTCCAACTATCTTTACTGTGTCTTTGGCTATCCCATCAAATTAAAAGTTTCAAAAAGTTTTAGTGGGACTGGATAATAACTATAAAATTATTTTAAGCATTTTTAGTAATTCTGGATTTATACATATAGCAGAAAACTAAAAACGTTTATGTAGAGAAATAAAACAATGCATAAATTTGTCTATCCCCTACCTCCATTTTAGGTAAGAAGCACAAATCAACAATAGTTATAGCATGAGAATCACAATCCTAAATTTGAGATTTCATGAAACTGACTTCAATTTCCTCCTTTGTGGTACTAGAGGAAAGGTATATGGAAAAACTATAATAAAGGAAGAAGATTTTAAATGAACAGCAATTGTATGTAATGACTCACAGATAAACTAGTATGACCATGTCAACAATAGTCACATAAATTCACCTAAAAAGGATTAAAAATTTTTTCAAGTCTAAAGAAGCTGAGGCTTTTCAGAGCTGTTAAAGACTTACTGAAAATATGCTGACATTTTCCTGCCATGCCTCTCATACCCAGGTATCACAAATAATGACACTGCTCCAAACTTCCGTAAAGTGAAATATTAGGGATGGGAGGAGTGCTGTTAGTTGGCTAGACTCAGGAGGGCCAAGTGAGTTTGAAGAGAGATGCAAGAAAAGAAAGTGCCCCAAGTTTAAAAAGAGACAAGAGTAGTAAATTTATGAGGATTTCTTCCCTTGACCTCCCCAGGAATATCTTTCCTTCAATCATTTCATAGATTTGTGATTACTTATAAGGAGTTGTGGGGACTCCCAAGGTTCTCCTGATTCTTCCAAATCTAGAGAATACCTGATTCCTTGCCTCCCACCTAGTAACTGAATTACCTTTCCTGGGGCCACTTTGTTGAACCACCCAGTTGTCAGGTGGCTCCTTCTAAGGAAGCATAGACAGTTGTTGGTGTCAAAGGATGTTGTGGTCTTTGGATATGTTCCCGATTTGAATTTCAACCAACTCCTCACATCTCTCTGATGGGGTACAGTAATAGAACAGAAGTCAATGGGAGATCAGCATGCACTCAGATTCCAGATTCTGAAAGGGAACAAAAATCAAACCCTCCATTCTTTGCCTCGTCACCATGTCTAACAACCAATATGCTAGAAACCAGGCTTTATTAGCCCATCAAAACTAAATATAAAGCAACAACTCTCAATAATCACATAATAAGTAATATGCACTTTACTAATGCTTAAGTCTGTAAGACAAATGTTAATATTTACTAAAATTTACACTTTATAAATACAAATTATCCGCCATCCTACTAAAATCTATTATACACTTTGAAAGTATTCATTTAGTATTTAAATAGCCATGCAGAGCAATGACTTACCTTTTCTAATACAGATAAGTTCATGTACTCCACAGGTTCTCTCTCCACCTATTAAAAAAAGTTTATGGGAAGTTAAAAACATAGAAAGTAGCATGAATTTGACTGTTACAAAGAATCATTTTAAATTAGCACCTAAAAGTGACCTCAGAAAAAGTTTCCCTAACTCTTCTCTTTATACTTAACTAAATGAATATGACAGCCTGATATCAGAATTTTCTGGAACAACCCAGAAATTAGGTCTTAGGAAGTCTCGGAATGAAGACACTTCATTCAAGTATGCGATTTTGAATGGCAAGCTTCTCAACAGCAGAAATCACATCAACATTTCCCAAGCATCTCTTCACATCGGCTAGAAGGAAAGACTGTAAGAGAGGACCCACTTTTGTATCTGAGCCTTAACATACACACAGGTAAGTTACTGAAAGGTCAATCCTGTAAAGTTACTATTTATATTTTATCATATATGCTCATATTATATATTCTCCAACAACCCACTATTATAAATTTGTAAAACAAATTTAATAGTATGATGATAAAAACAAACAACTTTAAAAATTATTTTGATTATTCTTTTTTGGAAAAAGTCTTTTGAAATGTTTCTTTTTTAAAAAATCTCTACTTATTGGGCCAAAAACCAAAAATACAGAAAAGTGCACAAATATATAAAACTTTCATGTAATTGTCACAAAGTAAGCACCTGAGTTGCTAAAAACCAAGGCAAGAACCAGAACTTTGCTGGCATTCCAGGAGTCCTTTACTCATCTTCCTAGGCACTACTTTGTGCCCCAGAAGTACCTGATCTCCTGAGTGCTATCATTACAGCTTGGTTTTGTCTGCTTAAAGAATTTATACAAGTGGAATTGTTAAGTGGGCATTTTTGAGTCCTGCTTCTTTCAATATTAGGTTGGTAAGATCAAACTATTTTATTACTTGTAGTTGTGGCTTATTCCTTTTCATTTCCATATAGAATTCCATTGTGTATAAATATACATATATATACACATATTCATGCATACATATGCATAAATTTCAATTCTGTCGTTCATAAACATTTGGATTGATTTGGGTTTGCTATGACTAATTTTGCTATGAACCTTTTTATATAACATATGTCTCTTTGTTTCCCACATGTGTGCTGCGTGTGCCTTTCTTCTAAATGTATTCCGAGGAGAACAGCTGGATTTATGGGGCAAGTGCATGTTTAACTTTAAAAGATAATGGCACATGGTGGAAATGGATAAAGAAAATGTGGTAAATATATGCGGTGGAATACTATGCAGTCTAAAAAAAAGAAGGAAAGTCTGTCATGTGCAACAACATGGATGAACCCGGAGGACATTATGCTAAGTGAAAGAAAGCAGACACAGAAGGACAGATACTGCATGATCTCACTTGTATGTGGTATCTACAAAAGTCAAATTCACAGATGTAGAGTAGAATGGTGGTTACCAGAGGTGGGAGAGAAGAAGGGAATGGAGAGGGGCAGGATAGGAAAAGGGGAGATACTGCAAAGGGTACAAAGTTTCAGATAGATGAGGAGTTTTAGAGATCTACTGCACAGCATGGTGACTACAGTTATTAATAATGTGTTGTATATTTCAAAATTGCTAATAGACCTTAAATGTTCTCACCACAAAAAAGGCGAAGTGACTGATATGTTAATTAGCTTGATTTAATCATTTCACAATGTATACATATATCAAAACATCACATTGTACCCCATAAATACATACTTTGAATATTCTAATTTATTATAAGACTAATTTTATTAGTTACTACTATATAGATATATTTCTTTCACTCAGAAGCGCGTCATTACTTTAATGTAAGCTGAATAAAATTTTGTAGTGTTCCATATATGTATGACCTTATAATTATGTTGGGAATTACTTTTAAACTTTCCATAATGAAAATACTAAATCATCATTTCAGTTTAGCATAGAAGCTTATTATAAACAGCTTGGTTATAAGAAACAGAAATATCCTACAGAAATAACATGAGAAGTAAAAACCATGATATCCACTAAAAAAAGTAGGTCATCTGAGAAGCAAGCTAAAAAAACTAGAAAATAGTATTTCTATCAGCAAAGTAGGTTAGATCTTCATTCTGACTTGGTTGTAACAATGGCATTGCTTCTTTCTTATTAAAAATACAGAATAACCACTGATTATCAGGAAGATAGGCTTTGCAAGAAGAAACACCTAACTTAAAGCTATGGATATAAACGAATTATTCAGCAAAACCCCAGTGTAAAAAATAGAGTGTTAATTGGAGTATTACCCACAGATCACTTGCTGAAAGGCTAGAATGAAATATACCTACGTACTACAGTTCTTTCCAGTTGAGGAGATGCTAGTCCAATGACTGGATATTTACCAAATTATGACAAAAAGCTGTTTTTGAGACATTAGAAGGATTATGTAATAAAAATAACATAACTATAATGTATTAATATATTGAGACCTATGATGTTTTCATAGGTTACTTAGAAATATTCTCCATACATATTAAGGCTTATTCTCTAGAAGTTACACACGTAACTTAATTTGAGTTACATAGTTAATTCATGTAAAAAGGCTGTACTTTTTAAAGCCTGTAATTAGAACTAAACTCTCCCCCGTATTTAATATAAATTGATTAGGTTTTACCACATACACCTAATCTTAACTGTAACAGCATTATTTTTACAAGGCTTAGTATGTACAGTAACAATAAAAACTACTACATTCTAAGACGTTTATCAGAACTGCAGAATGACAACGAAAGCCAATTCCCACTTTTAAAAGCATTCAATTTATCTATATTATATAAAAGAACCTCTTAAATTTTTTAAGTTACTCGAATAATCACTATATTTCAAATTTACAGTCAACTAGCTCCCAAATTTGTCCAAGTACCCACAAAAGTCAAACAAGCAAATAAGACTATGCATGACCTTTCTTGATATTTGTCCCCTAAATTCTAACCAACAAATAAGACTTCACTGATGTACATGTGGAACTCAAAAGCAATCACTATTCTTATGAAAACGAACAGGAATACTAAGGATACATTCCAGACAATAAAATAAAATTCAAGAAAACCCTGCTTTTCAAAATACAAAAGAAGAAATATAAAAAAGTCATATAAATTTATTACATTATTGGAAACTGAAATTGAGTGTTTTTTTTTTTTTTTTTTTGAGACGGAGTCTCACTCTGTCGCCAGGCTGGAGCGCAGTGGCGCAATCTCAGCTCACTGCAACCTCTGCCTCCCGGGTTCAAGCAATTCTCCTGCCTCAGCCTCCCGAGTAGCTGGGACTACAGGCACACACCACCATACCCAGCTAATTTTTGTATTTTTAGTAGAGACGGGGTTTCACTATGTTGCCCAGGATGGTCTCGATCTCTTGACCTCATGATCCGCCCGCCTCCGCCTCCCAAAGTGCTGGGATTACAGGCATGAGCCACCACGCCCAGCCTAGTGTTCCTTTTATCCCCCATCCTTCCTAAGACTGGGAAGAGTGTAAGGAAAAAAACATGCATTCTCTAGGTTAAGTGTACATTTTTTAATGTATATGTCTGTTTGAAAGTCAAAGGCTTAAATTTTCAGTTAGAGATATGTTGAACTTTGTACAAATTTTATGTCTATTTTGTCTTGAAAAGTAAATCTGAAAAGTTTCCAAAAGAAATGTTAAATTTGTAATCAGGAGGCAAGAAAGACACTGCAGACATACCTTGACTCAGATGTGGTGGTTATCCAAAAAGTGGTGTACTGCTTTTAACAGTGTAATGCACAAGAGGGAATGCTTACTTGGTCACTTAGCCAGTATCTTTGGAAAGAGATTAATCTTCCACTAAAATAAATAATCACCCCCAAAATGAACTCCTGTATAAATACAATTTTCCACACATCAAATTTAATTCAAGAAAATGAAGACTGGGACACCATATTAGAATGACAGAACAGAAGACACTAGAACTCAGAACTACATTTATCTAGTTCATAATTTTATAGATAAATGGAGACGCCCAAAAGTTAAAGTTGCTCAAGGTCACTAGTTAATTGTCAGAAAAAAAAAAAAGAACATTATGTTTAATGTATTTTGGAAAGTAAATATTGATTTTTCCTCATTTTTATGAAAAAATGAAAGTTATGAAATTGTTTTCCAATCCTTTAAGGTAACTTAAATAGAACTGCATAAAAACTATACTTGGAGATAATACTAGCATTGCTTTTGAAATAATCATCTCAGCAACATGGAAAGGAGAAACAGATAGAAAATGACAAGCTTAGTCAAAGTTACCATCTTTTCCCTCAGGCAAACCCATGTAGGAGCAAAATGTAAACGGGCATAATCCTCTACAATTGGCATAAGGGGTGTAAGAGAAAATAGATGTGTGTGGGCACACACGTGTGCTGTGATTGTGTGCAAGTATGTTTGTGTATGAATATACACATAAGTGTGAGTGTAATTGGAAACTGGGATTTTAAAAAAATACACAAGAGGATCATTACAACATATGTACATGTTTACACATGTTTACAGAAGGAAAATATGTAGTTACATGGCAGCCCCATCGAAATACATCCAGGTACAGGCATACCTCAGAGATATCAACGGGTTTGACTCCCAACCACTGCAATAAAGTGTATATCGCAATAAAACAAGTCACATAAACTTTTTGGTTTCCCAGTGCATACAAAAGTTACGTTTACACTAGCCTGTAGTCTATTAAGTGTGCAATATCATTGTGTCTTAAAAACTGTATGATCTTAATTTAAAAATAATTTATTGCTAAAAAAATTATTGATTGTCTAGGCCTTCAGCAAGTCCTATCTTTTTGCTGGCAAAGGGTCTCGCCTTGATGTTGACGACTGTGAACCCATCAGGATGATGGTTGATGAAGGTTGGGGTGGCTGTGGCAATTTCTTAAAATTAGACAATGAAGTTTACCACACTGATGGATTCTTTCTTTCATGGAAGATTTCTCTGTAGCATGCAATGCTGTTTGATAGCATTTTACCCACAGTAGAACTTTAAAAACTGGAGTCAATCCTCTCAAACCCTACAGTTTATCAACTAAGTGTATATAATATTCTAAACCCTTTGTCATTTCAACAATGTTCATAGCAGCTTCACCAGTAGTATATTTCATCTCAAGAAACCACTTTGTTCATCCATATAAGCAACTCCTCATCCGTTCAAGTTTTATCATGAGATTCCAGCAATGTAGTCACATATTCAGGCTCCACTTCTAATTCTAGTTCTCTTGCTAGTTCCACCTCATCTGTAGTGACTTCCCCCACTTAAGTCTTGAGCCTCTCAAAGTCATCCATGATAGTTGGAATCAACTTCTCCCAAACTCCTATTAATGTTGATATTTTGGCCTCCTCTAATGAATCACAAATGTTCTTAATGGCATCTGGAATGATCAATCCTTTCCAGAAAGTTTTCAATTTACTTTGCCAGGTCCATCAAAGGAATCACTATCTATGGCAGCTATAGCCTTACACAATATATTTCCTAAATAATAAAGCTTGAAAGTCTTAATTAATCCTTGATCCATGAGCTGCAGAATAAATGTTGTATTAGCAGGCATGAAAACAATCTTCCTCTCCTTGTACATCTCTATCAGAGCTCCTGGGTGAGCAGATGCCTTGTCAATGAGCAGTAACATTTTGAAAGGAATCTTTTTTCTGAGTAGGACTCAACAGCAGACTCAAAATATTCAATAAACCATGCTGTAAACAGATGTTCTGTCATTTAAAACCCAAAATTTTAGGCTTCGTTTTCCATTTGAAGAGCACACACAGAGCACATTCAGCATCCTTAAGACCCCAAGGATTTTCAGAATTGTCAATGGGCGCTGGCTTCCACTTAAAGTCACCAGATGCATCAGCCCCTAACAAGAGAGTCAGCCTGTCCTTTGAAGCTTTGAAGCCAGGCATTGACTTCTCCTCTCTAGCTATGAAACTCTTAGATGGCATCCTCTTCTAACAGGCTGTTTCACCTACAATGAAAATCTGTTGTTTAGTGTAGCCACCTTCATCAATGATCTCAGCTAGATCTTATGGATAACCTGCTACAGCTTCTCTATCAGCACTTGCTGCTTCACCTCACACTTTTTTATGTTATGGACATAGCTTCTTTCTAAACCTTATGAACTAACCTCTGCTGGCTTCCAACTTTTCTTCTGCAGCTTCTTCACTTCTCTCAGCATTCATAGAATTGAATAGAGTGAGGGACTTACTCTGGATTAGGCTTTGGCTTTAGAGAATGTTGTGGCTGGTTTGATCTGCCATCCAGACCACTCAAACTTCTCCATATCAGCAATAAGGCTGTTAAGCCTTCCTGTCACTCATGTGTTCACTACAGCAGGTAGCACTGTTAATTTCCTTCAAGAACTTTTCCTTTGCATTCACAACTTCACCTACTGGCACAAAAGGCCTAGCTTTTGGCCAGTCTCAGCTTTTAACATGCCTTCCTCACTAGGATTAATCATTTCTAGCTTTTGATTTAAAGTGAGAGACATGTGACTCTTCCTTTCATTGAACATTTGTAGGGTTATTAATTGTTGTGTCTCAGGGAATAGGGAAGCCTAAGGAAAGGAAGAGAGACTGAGGGAATAACTGATTGGTGGAACAATCAGAACACATACAACATTTATCAACTAAGTTTGCCATCTTATATTGGCATGGCTCGTAGCGCCCAAAACAATTACAATAGTAGCATCAAAGATCACTGATCACGGATCATCATAACAAATATAATAATAATGAAAAAGTTTCAAATATTACAAGAATTACCAAAACGTGACACAGAGACACAAGGTGAGCACATGCTGTTGAAAAAATTGTGCCAATAGATTCGTTCAACAGAGTTACCACAAACTTTCAATTTGTAAAAAATGCAAATTTGTGAATTTACAACAAAATGAAGTGCAAGGAGGTATGCCTGTACACAAAAATGGAATTAAACCCCAAAATTTAGTTCCTTTAAAATGGATCTAAGAGTCCTTTTCAAAATCAACTGTATTTTGTCTACCATATTTATTCTGACCATTAGCCTAAATCACCACAATTTACAGATTCTACTTATTTCTTCTTGGTCAAACACTGAAAGGCTACTTTAGAAATGTCTTAAATTCCATCTCATCTAAAGATTCTTCTCCAAAGCACATGCATTAGTCAGAGTCTTTAAATGATCACCTAACTTACATTTATAAACTCTTTTATAGCTAATCCTTATGCAGACACCTACACTGTACATCATAAGCGTGAAACTACCGATGCAACTCCCCCCAACCAACTTAATCCACTTAGACCATCGTCACTAATCTCTAGACATCTTTTAGTTTTGTCCCTAATTAGACCATTCAAGGAATAATACCAATTTTGGTCACCAATTTAAAACACAGTGTTACATAAAGATCATTGCTTCTGAATTGAGTCAGACTTCAATTCTAAAGTCAGCATCACCTAGTACTGTCTTTGCAAACCTGTGCTTGTTACTTAACCTTTGGAGTAAGTAAAAATAATAGCTAAAGTAATTTATAAAATAGTAATAACCACCTCAGGACAGAAAATAGCTTTCATCTCGTATACTAATTCTGATGGATTGGGAGTAGCTGCTGGAGTGAGGGTGGAGGGTAGTGTTGCCAAGGACTCTGAAACCAAGTCCACAAATGGCAGGAAAAAAGATGTCTTAATAAAACAGATGTCTGCTGCAGACCACAGAGGGAGAAGCGGTGCTATTCATGATTGAGAAAATGAATATATGTTGCCTGGCCCATGGCAAGCACCCAAAAAAAGTTAATTCCCTTCGCATTCTTCACCAAGTAGAATATAAAATTCAAAGAAATTCAGGCTCTGGAGATGTTTTCTTCTCTTCTACAGTTATCATTGAATTTCAAGCATTCTCCCATGCAAATATTCCAAAATAAATGTTAACTTTCTCATACTTCTTAACCTGTCCTCTTTTTTGAATTTTTTCTTTAAAAAAGAGAAAAAAAAAAAAAAAACCTTCAGGCCTCCAACCCTCTGGGAGTTATCCTCCCAAATTGGAATTCCTTTACTTTTTGCTGTTGCTATGCAATTACTGCAGAATTAAAATAGTCTGAAAAAGTCAAGTCCTTTCTATATTTTTACAAACTCATTTTATCTATATTTCTATTAAATAGCAGCCTACACTTTGAAACACATACTACCCCTCCAGCATCACATAAAATAAACTAGATCTTATTCACAACAATATCTCAGAACACTTTATAATTTACAAAGCATGCTAAATATGGTATCTCATTTGATCCACATAAGTTCCTATGAATGTATTCAATAGTCTTTTCTAAGAGGTATAAATTTTATCTTATAAAATTAAATTTACTGTTCACAAATTAATCCATTTTTCCAACTTTTGAGCTACTCTTTAATTCGTTTAGTCAATTATGTTTTTGACTGCTAGATGCTCATTAATGTAACACAATAAAACTTTAAGTATGTGCTCACAAAAAATTCTACTTAAGTGAATTTTCTAGTCAACCAAGAATAAAACAAAACCTTTTTTTTTTACTTCTGCACCAGATCATTTTTTAAAGCTACTAATATGCATTACTGCATTAAGTTCAGAATACTGAAGATAATTTAATATTCATTAAAACTTCTATCTCATGATGACTCAAAATAATATCTTGAATACCAATTCTAACATAGTCCTAAAAATGTGAAAATAAGAAATTGTTCTGAATACACGTGTGGCTCTTAGAAATCTGTTCATAAACTCCTAATAACAGCTTCCTGAGTTGTCGCTATTTCCCCCTTCTAAAAAAATGGTAAATCAAGGGTTCTAATTTGATAGGTTCCAATTCAGCTATTACTATATATACATACAAAATATGCATATAATCATTTTACTCAAAAGTGTGAAATGTTTTATATATAGCAGTTTGTTCATTCTTACATTATTCATATATAAGCACTTTCATATTAGGTAGTAATCGACTAGGATTCAGAGGAAAAGAATAAAAGAATAAAGTCAGCTAAATGGAAATAAAATTCATGAAAACAATCTATTATACTATCACACATATACTATGTGCGAACATAATATTTTCAAATAAACTGATAATGCAAATACTATTACTCAACAAATAACAAATTGTATAAATTAAGCCAGTATATGGTTCTCTCTGCTTTCCCCATTGGCATGTACTGCATTCTCTTTTTTTTTTTTTTTTTTGAGATGGAATCTTGCTATGTTGCCCAGGCTGGAGTGCAGTAGCATGATCTTGGCTCACTGCAACCTCAGTCTCCCAGGTTTAGGTGATTCTCCTGCCTCAGCCTCCCCAGCAGCTGGGACTACAGGTGTACGCCACTACACCCAGCTAAGTTTTGTATTTTTAGTAAAGACAAGGTTTCACCATGTTGGCCAGGCTGGTCTCAAAACTCCTGACTTCAACTGATCTGCCCACCTCGGCCTACCAAAGTGCACTGCTGCATTCTAATACAACCTTAAAATAACAAAAAATAAAATACCACTGTGTCTCTAATGTTCCCTAAGTGTTTCTAATTTTGTGTAGTCAGTTAGAAAAGTAACCTTGAATAAACTGTAAATTATTCAAAAGTAAATCTATTGGGTTTTTTAACTGAATATTTCAAATGGCTTTTGAAAGTCTAAATTTTGCCTTAGAAATCTTAGAGCCAAAAGAAAACTTAAAGAACATCTCAGTATTCTTCTCATTATTTTAAAAATACAATATATGTATGTAGCAAACTATAAGGTACATTATTAATAAAAGTAAATGCACTATATACACACACACACATATATATACACACACACAGGTTCTCACTAGTTTAACCTTATTCTACATTTTTAAAAAATGTTACCCAGAGAAGTTAAGTAAAGTTAATATAGCAACGTAACAAGTGTTTATTTTTCACTTTGGCAAAATAGTTTGCAGAGTCTTCTGATATTCTTATGGAAGAGAAAGAAAAATGTGGACTGGATGAAGGAAGGAAGTTAGATCATTAAAGCCCAGCATTATCTTCAGGTTTTAAGAAGCTCAGATTTGCATTTTATAATATGAAGATAACTAGCACTAATTTGGAAAATGAATTGGAAGGAAACTTAACACTGGAAATGAGACTACTTAGGAAATTAATGCAAGTCTCTTAATGAGTGATAAGGGCATAAACTAAAGTGAAGACACCAAGCAGCACAAATTGATTTGAATTGTAGACTTGGCAGGACTTAGTTATCAACAGGATGTGGGAGGTGAACTGCAACACAAGGTTGGTGCCCAGGTTTTTAACTCAGATTCCTGATTACTTAAAAATGCCTCTCAGATGGTGAATCTGCACAGAGCCGGCGGGGGGCGGGGGGGGCGGTAAATTTGCATGGAGGCTGGATTTGGTGGCTGTGATAACAACTTTGGGACATTCTGAATATCCTAAGCTTAACATTTTGGATTGCCAAGGACATCCATGTGAAAGTATCTAGCTACTATTTGGAAATATAAGTCAGGAAAATTCTGTGTTATAAATACGCTTCTGGACAATGGCATAATTTATGATGACGATGTTCAGAACTCCACGAAACAATGTGTAGAAACTTGGCTTGAGTTCATACAAAATACAATTGGCCCCCCATATCCACAGGTTCAACATCTATGGATTTAACTAACCATGCATGGAAAACGTAGTTAGGCCTACAGTGGTTGTATGTGTACTGAATATGTACAGACTTTTTTTCTTGTCATTATTCCCTAAAGAACTATTTACATAGCATTTACATTATAGTAGGTATTACAAGTAGACTGGAGATGATTTAAAGTATATGGGAGGATGTGCATAAGTTATATGCAAATATTATGCCATATTATATAAAGAACTTAAGCATTCTTAAATTTTAGTATCTCCAGGGGACCTGGAACCAATCTCCCCCATGGTTACCAAGGGACAACTGTATTCAGGTACTATACAAAACCTAAGGGGTACAAAAATGAATAAGACATTAACCTCTAGAAATTTACAGTCGGACAGGAAAAACAAATTTGTAAATAAGTGATTACTAAACTGTTCAATGCGTGCAATTACGGCAATGTGTATAAAGCAGACAATGGCAACAGGGTCAAGAATGGAAGCCACTAGAACATTAGGTCAGGTAGATTAACACAAGACAGAAATACATAATCAAGAGAGGAAGAAATTTCAAATACAACAAAAAAGTGTCAACACTATCAGATTAACAGAGGCCAACACTAGAAGAATTAATATGCTGGATAGCAATTACATCACTTCATAGGCTAGGCTACAACAATGATTCCCAACCTGGTATTGCCAGATCACTGGGCCAACAGTAAGGATGTGTAACTACTGTCATTATTTTAAAATGCCTTTTAAAAATTGTAACTTTACCTAATATAGCCTAACTTCTTTACCGCTGACTGGAATTATGTTAGCTCAATGTGGTAACTCTATCATCTCATATTTGTCTCTTTTTTTGATTAGTAGTTACACATCTGACTGATAAAAGGAGGAAATGAATGATTACTTAGTAGAAATAATTTTGTGTTATAAAATAGGTTTACACAGAGAAGAAAATAAAAACAATCCTTAGTACTTAAAAGTCTAGACTCAAGGGCTAAAACACTGGACCATAGCTAATAAGAGTATGCTTAACAGATATAAACGACCTGTTCAGTTCAAAACATTGGTTAGCTAAGTAAGGGAGTAGTCAAGCTAAAAGATAAAAGAGACTGTGCTTTTAGTTGATTACAGCCTCGCTCTGTGCCAACATGAAGCTCCAAAAAAACCTATTCTAATGTTAAGCTATATTAATAGGATTACACATAAGTGAAGGAGTGGTATAACAGTTTTAATGTATGCTATTCAACAGTATAACTGGAATGAAATGGCCCACTACTATATTCCAAATTTTAAAACATACAACTACAGATCATCCAGAGGAGGAAAGTGGATATTTTATCTAGAAAACACTCTAGAGCTGTCTTCAAATGGCAGAAGGGATATCATATATAGAGAGAATAGTGGGCTTTTAATTTATTGCTACAGAAAGCAAAACTAGGATGGGTAGACAGACGTTACTGAATGGCAGATATTCGGCCAAATACAAAGACCTTATGAATATAAGAATTACTGCCAAAAAACAGTGTTAGACCCATCATCACTGAATGTTTTTATACAAAGGAAAGATGATCCATCTCTTAGCATTCACACTACACTGTAATTGCATGTTTAAAATTATCTGTCTCTCCGAATAGAACATGAACTCTTTGAGAGAAGGGTTATAGTCTTATTTATCTTTTTGGCCCCATGGAATCTAGCAATGAACATTGTATACAGCCATTATATAAAAAAAAAAGAAAAGGTCTACTGAATTAATAGGTGAATGAAGAAATTGAATGTTTTAAGAAACACTTCATTGAAAAGATGAGATGCCCTTTTGGGCCCCCAAATTTTTAAGATGTCCTTAGTACAGAGTCTCATGCAGAACTCATTCTACTTCATAACACAGCCTAGGAAGGGTGCGCATAATGAATCTATTTTACTATGTGATAAGGAGCACAGTTAGGCTAATTCGAACTGCCATCTTTATCTGAAGTGCTAATATTAATTACAGTTTTTTTGCCAAACTAGAAAAGATATAATTCCTGATCTTTGTATTATGAAACCTTAAGCAAATGCTTCAGTATGAAAATATTTATGAGAGTATCTCAAACACAGAAGAATCTCTAGAATGTGAGGATTTAAAAAATCTTATTCTTTAAACATGTTAAGCAGTAGGCAGAGCAAAATGCCATCAGGTGACATGGAAAATGAATCAGTAACACTTAACTGCCAGTAGAAAGAAAGGAAGAACTAAGAAAAAAAGGAAAAAACTGAAAAGATTTTAAGAAATTACGAGTTATAGCATCATATCTGAATGGCATCTGCCTGAAGGATTTTCCTCATGCTCTGCCTAAACCTTTCTACTTTCACGTTGTGTGGTAGTGTGGTAGAGTTTCACGGCTTCAAAAGAAACTCTACCACAAACTAGTTGGGAAAACAAAGTACACAACATAAATCAGTGGGTTTGGTTTCTTGATTTTTAACCCTTGGTAAAAGGACAGTGAGGGAAACAAACGTTGAAAGTACTGCTCCAGATAACAGGAACATCATAGATTATAGGTAGATCTTATTCCCCACCATTTTAACTCAAGTAGACATTTCAAACTGTCTGAAAGTGTCTTGCATACAATAGGTACTCCCTCTCTTAAATAAATAAGATAAATGTAAACATACAGGTAACCCTACTTTGGAGTCCACATGATCCGACAAAAAGAAGTCCCCAGAAATGCATACTACCAGTGATTGATCACTTAGAAGGGAAACACTTTAAAAAGTTTTACTTAGGAACACGCTTTCAATGTAGAGAAATAACGATATAGCTATAGGCACCTTGCACAGCTGTACAGATGAATATACACACACAGGGAAAATTTACAAATTACTTTCACTGTTTGAGTTAATCTAAGAGACAGGGCCTGGAAGATGTAATCTTTCGCATAAATATCCTAGACGTGTGAAATTAATTTTCACATCTTCCTTAAAAACAAGGCAAAATATAGACACTTGGTCCCAGTTACATGTTTCTGGAACAAGAGAAAAATACACTTTAGTGTCAACTACCTTATCTAGGAACTGAATTTTTGTTAAGCTGTTTTTCGAAATATGAGCATTGTTAGCACTATAACACTTCATAGACTAATATTTGCAGGATTCTAAGAATGTGTGCTTGTTGTAAAGACGTTATTTACTTCTTTTCATGGAGAAAAACAGTTTTGAGTGTTGGGGGGGAACAAAACCACTTGAGGAAATTAACCTACCCCCAAATTTCCTGGACCCCCTACAACGGCAAACAAGCGGAACGGATAGAGAGTGTAACCCAGCATCAGCCCGAGCGCGGACAGGGAAGGGTTAGGAATGGGACAAAAAACTGGACTCTCAGTTTGGCAGGAAGGCGGGTATTGCGGAAGGATGGTTTGCCGCGGCGGGGGAAAGAAAAGAAGGTGCAGCCTGAGCCCCCCGTGGCCCCTCGCTCCTCCCAGCCCGTCCCGCGGGGTCTGCAGGGCCTCACCCCGACCTCCACTCCGCGCGGCCGGCAGGAGGCGGCGGCCCGGACGCTGTACCTGCCCGCCAGCCCGCTCTGCCCCGCATGCGGCCACCAGGAGGCCGGTAAAACCACGAAGGCCGGGGCGAGCGAGCCAGTCGAGTCCGGCGTCCCAGCGGCGCCGCTCCGCCCACCCGCCTCCCCAGACGCGGCCAGGACCCCCGCGCGTCCTCAGCCGGCTCCAGCCCTCAGGAGGCGGCCCCATCAGCGCCTCGGCCTGCCGGCGCACCTCCGAGCCCCCCACCAGCTGGGCGGTCCGGGTCCTCGCTCCCCGCTGTCAGCCTCCACTTACCTTCAATCGCCATGATGTGCTCGCCATGGACCGCACCAACTGGATGGCGGGGGCAGCAGGCGCGAGGGCGGGCGGAGGACGCGCCGAGTCCGCCAGCGAGAGGGGCGGGGCCCGACCCGGAGTCGCCCGGCTGCGCGGCCGCGAGGGGCGCCGCGGGCGGGGCGAGGGAGGGGCCCCGAGCGCCGCGAGTGCGGGCCGCGGAAAAAATGGAACCTTCCTGGGGCCGCCGCTGCCGCCGCCGGCACGTGACGCCACCCCGCCCCCACCCCACCCTACCCTACCCCACCCCACCGCCCCCACCGCGCCTCGCGCCTGGATTCGAAACAGGTGCCCGGCCCGGAGAGTCACGGGCCGGCGCCCGAGACCCGCCCGAGGCGCGCCGAGCTCGTGTGGGGGCCCGGGCCCAAGCTTCCTGGCGCCGGGCGCCCTCCTGTCCGGTACTTGCAGCAAACGGAGTCGATGAAGGAGGCGAGTGGCAAATGATGTGGTCAGGACCATGGACAGGTCTCCTTGGTTGAAAACGATTCCCACCCACTGACTCTCAGATTTGGTAAAAGGAAAGTCTGTTTTGGTTTCGTTTGGTTTTATTTTGTTTTGGTTTGCCCGAATCAGCCACATACTCGTCTCAGATCTCCGCTGTGAAGTGGAGAAACAGCTAGTTGACAAAAAGCAAAAAGGAGAGAGGAATCCTGAGCACAGCAGTGGTCTCTCTCTCTCTCTCTCTCACACACACACACACACACACACACACACTCACCTGCACGCACTCACTTCACCCCTTAGCCTCGCTCTTGATAAGCCTTGCTGCCACACAGAGCTTGGCTTACCTCTTGGAACTTAGAGTTGGAATTTGTCTACACATTGCAAACGCACATTTGAAGCCACACAAAAGTAGGGGTCAGACAGACGTTTTGACAAAGGACCTGGAAAGCATGTCACATGCAGGTTTTTAAAAATTTGTAAACCTGTGACCATTGTGAACAGTCCCGGGCCAACCCTGAGCACAACAATTGGCCACTTAGTTTTTACTTAAGATACTTGAGCCGCTCAACCATTTACCCAGCTCTCAACTCATTTAGTAATTTGAGGACCTGGACAATCAATGGCATAAACAACATTGAGAAATAGGGAGTTTAGTGATTCTCCCTTGTGGAGGAAATGCTAATTCCTAGAGCAAAATAGCTATATTAGGGACTGAAACAAAGAAGAAAATATTTTACACTTATGTAAGTAAGGTTGGACTGTAAATCTAGAGCAGAAACTGTCTTCCATTGCTTTTATATAACCTCTCCCTCAGTCGCATTTTATGTTCGATAGACATTCATCCTTTACTATTTTCGTTAGTTCAGTGAGTATCTGTGGAGCTGGCACTGTGCTGAAAACTGGCTACAAGCAAGAATTTTTATTGAAGGATCAAACAAAATACTGTTTTACTCAGAAAACATTAAAATGCCTATACTTTAGGAAAGCTCCATGAGAGAGTTTATGATGGACATCTAGAGGATTCAGGTAAAATGTTTAATGACATTTTCCCGAGGCAGCCTCCCTTAAAACAGTCTTGAACTCCAAGACATTGATCTGAACTTGACACCACAGTTCTGAGTTTGTGGTTTCTGGCTAGTTCTGAGTAATCCAATTGTTCAAACTTTTAAAGAATTTCATATTGAAAGCCTGAAAAATTTAATCATCCTTTCCTCACCAATTACATAGTTACTAAGTAAATAACCAGATTATGTGAGTTTCCATAACCTAGATTAACATCGCTACTATTTGTCCAGGAGATTTATTTGTGTGTGTATGTGTGGTGAACTTGAAGTTCAAACTTGTCGAATACAGGAGTTTAGGCCAAGGCCACTGGGTATTGATGACATTTCCCTGTGGATTAGAATGCAGAATTCTCCCTACCAACATTGCCTTAAAAAAAAAAAAAGAAACTGTGTTTTCCAAATACTAGCTGGAAAATTTCTGAGACTGATGTTGGAAAATATCATATGGATTTCCTTACCTAAGATTTCATATAGATGCTGAGTTTGCTTAGCAGCCACTTGGAATCAGATTTTTAATTTAGTGTCTTAACATAGTCTTATTTCTAAAGTATGTTATGTGTTTGGTAATTTTAGGGAGTGTCAATTATTTATAATTTAAATGTTTTACATTTTATTAATTACACATCCTGCTTAATAACAAAAATTGTTCCTAATCTTGACCTTACACTTCCAAAACTGTCTTTAGTCTGTATACCTTTATGTACTAGGGAATGCACAAGAGATTCTTCATTTTTCATTCTTCATTCTTCTTTATAATAAATTATTTGCAAAACAGATTCCAAACACATAATTCAAGCAATTACCATCATGTGATGTGGAGATAATTAGGAGCTCAGTTAGGAAAAGTAGAATAAAAGAAGTCAAGCTGGGCATAGTGGCTCATGCCTGTAACCCCAGCACTTTGGGAGGCTGACGCAGGCTTGAGCCCAGGAGTTCAAGACTAGCCTGGGCAACATGGTGAAACCCTGTCTCTACTAAAAATACAAAAAATTAGCTGGGTATGGTGGCACATGCCTATAGTCCCAGCTACTCAGGAGGCTGAGGTGGCAGGATCACCTGAGCGAGAAGTCAAGGCTGCACTGAACAGTGATTGCACTAGTGCACTCCAGCTCGGGCGATGGGAGTTAGTCAAACTAATTTCCTTTCTTCTGTTATAAAATGGAAATGTTTTTGGTATTTTTAGTTTCCAATTAGTTTTCATAGAGATACTATTTTGAATGATAGTTTTATTTCCAAGAGGACCACAAAGCTTATTACCTAGTGATGT
Source organism: Pongo pygmaeus (assembly GCF_028885625.2). Classification (NCBI taxonomy): domain Eukaryota; kingdom Metazoa; phylum Chordata; class Mammalia; order Primates; family Hominidae; genus Pongo; species Pongo pygmaeus. The sequence goes on from NC_072373.2 coordinate 39,509,765, forward strand.
GGCTGAAACATCAGTGGAAAAATTGAGCATGGAAGATGAATCATGTGGGAAGAACAACTCAAAAGGGAAGTGAAGAGTAATTTCACCTACATTAGTTAAGTAGTTTTCATGTACCACACAAAATAACCACTACTGATAGCAATATCATCTTGATGGGAAAGTATGTTCCAAGTTACAAAAATTCCCAATGTACTTTTAAGGAACAACTCATGTTTAAAATTGGACCTTTCCTTTATTTAATTTAAGCTGTTCAACTGAAAAAGACTAAACCACTAGAAGAATATAAAAAAAAAAATACTGCCCAGCAATTATATAGTTGCGTATATAGAAGTGGAGATTTAACAAGTATCTATACAAAAAATATATATTTTGGAAAATTTAGTAGATCTTAAATTATTCAGGGATTTTGAGCATTTGAGTAAAGGAGACTCTTTTTTCAGACAGGGTCTCTCTCGTCATCCAGGCTGGAGTGCAGTGGCGTGAACATGACTCACTGCAGCCTTGACCTCCAAAGCTCAAGCAATCCTCCTGCCTCAACCTCCTGCATAGCTGGGACCACAGGTATGCACCACCACACCTGGATAACTTTTGTATTGTTTATTTTTTGGAGAGGCAGGGTCTCACTTTGTTACCCAGGCTGGTCTCAAACTTCTGGGCTCGAGCAATCCTCCTGCCTCGGCCTCCCAAGGTGCTGGGATTACAGGCATGAGCCACTGTGCCCAACCTGAGACAATGTTCCCAGCCAACACTTTTAAACTTTAATCTTTGTTACCAGTTGTAATTATCTGAAAAGAGGTGGCTGGATTATATGAACCTGGTGAAAAACGAAGTTAAAACCATTAATATTTCTTTTTCTTCATGAATCACAGTGCCATGAAAAGTTACACTACTAGTAATTCTGATTGTCTTTTTTTCTAGCACTCATGAAGTTAAACAAAATATGGCAAATTGTCTTTATAAAATAATAGTCTTTTTGCAATTATAAATTAGTGTTTAAAATAAATATAAATAATTATCAGAACTTTGTTGATGTATGTAATTGACTTATTTTGTTTATATTTTTACATTACAAATTTGAATTATACTTGCCTCTCTAAATCCATACATTCCAACAAGCTACTCTGTCTTCAATTAACTGTACATTAGTTAATACTTTTTTTGGTTACAAATCAGAGCAACTCAATTTGAATTAGCTTAAGGAAAGTGGAAAGTTAGTTATAAAGATATAAGTACAGAAATGAACCTTGGCCTCAGGATCAGCCAGACTTGGAAATCCCAATGCTATCACCGTATCTTCTACCTCTTATCTCTACTTCTCTGCATGTTAGCTTCATTTTGCTTGCTCACCACAGGCTAACTTTGTCCCTATGGCAGAAAACATGACCCTTGAAAGATGTCGAGCTTTACAGCTCATAGTTTCTGCCAACTTTCTGGGCCCCAGGTTCATAAAGTTCCCACAAAGTGAAATATCATTGGCTCAACTTAAATGAAATACTCTGTTTCATACGAATCAGGAGGCCAAGTACAAAAATTAGCCCTAGCCTGAGTCAAGTACACGTCCCTGAACAAAACCTCTGTGGCCATAATGGCAGGGTCATGAAAGAATACAGCAGCCCCCATGAGACTCATATGGATGAACTGGGGAAGAAGGAAGATAGTTCCTAGAAGGAGGTTGTTGGACAGAAATAACTTAACTTATGCCAAGTGTTCCATTATTGGAACGCTAAGCATGTGGGAGTTGTTTATATCCTGCTGTTCAAGGTTATCGCCAAGGTCTGATTGCAAAAAGTCTAAAAATTGCAACCTCAGGCATAAATGGGTTAAGTAGTAACTACAAAGGTACTGTACTGTCTAGACATCCACTCATGTCTACCTTCTAACTCTTTTGCAAGCACTTGCCTTTCATCACACTTCTCTGCAGTTCCCTTACAGCAGAGCTATCCAAAAGAATTGTCTGCAACTATTAAAACACTCTGTATTTGTGCTGTCCAATAGAGTGGCCCATAGCCACCTGTGACTATTGAGCACTTTAAACGTAGGGAGTGCAACTGAGGAACTGAATTTTTAGTTTTATTTAATTTTATTCAGTTTAAAGTTTAAAAAGCCACATGTGGCTATTGTCTGCCATATCAAATAGCATAGACTTAGAGCTACAGAAATGGCATGGTAGTGTTCAGCCAGGACTAAGAAAGATTATTTAATGAGCACTTGGTGAGATAAACTGTAATATCTATAGTGGGAAAAGAATAGCAGCAATTTCCCATGTTTGGCAATTCTATCTAATGACCTGACACTGTAAGAAATATATCCATCATGCTGTGTGGAGGTAGTTAAAGATGGAGATGGAAAAAAATAACCAGAAATCAGAATAATTTTGTTTTCTCTTCCATTTCCTCCAGCAAATATTTTCCTCAAGAGTTGTCATTTACTCTACTATAGATAGCACGGTTATAACAGGGAAAAACTAACATGAAATATTCTAGAATTATTTTTGTTCACTTAGATCAAATGGTAGTTTTTTTCCTGCCACCTAAGCTTTAGAAGTAACACAAGCTCTAGCAAAGAAAAGAAAGAAGTGAGCAAATAGCACGGACACTAATTTATTATCCTGTACTTTCCTTCCATTGTATCTTCTAAGCGTTTCATTCAGACAGAAGGGCCAACTATACTTCACTTCCTTTCCCTCTGTAAATATCATATTCTTCCTGTATAATCTGCTATAATTTTCTTATTGCTCACTGAAGTTATTGCTATTGGCTAGCTGCATAGAGCAGTACGCAGAGGTTTTTCAAAAGAATAATAACACAGCATGATACTGGCCTGTCAGCTCGTGGGAGTGAACAGAACTTTTAAACATACAGACCAATTTAACACAAAATGATCAACAAGTACATGCTTAGTAGGATACAGGCTACTGTAACTAAGTGTTCTTATTCACAACAAAGAAGTTATTATTTTGTTCTAGGTAGGAGTACTTGACTATATTTAAAATCTTTTTTCACAGCTGAGTGTTTCCATGATAATGACAAGTGACATTTATATAATGACTTTCACTCAGAGGTCAAAAAGTGTGCCACAAACCTTTTACATGACGTAAATATGTCACCCACCAGTAAATGCAGCCACCTATCATGTAGAAAGCGGAAGCAACTTTTAGAAGCCCTAAAGAATATACATATACAGAAAAGAAATTGAATTTTACACCTAAAATAAATTGATAATCTGAATTAGATGAGAAAATGGTCTTCTGCTGCAAAAACATTATTCAAATCTTCTTGGTTTATATAATTGCAAATTTGGACAGGGTAATGATGTGTGGAATACAGGAAGGAGAATCAAAGCAAAAGATAATTTAGGATAATCTGGAAAAGAGATGATTAGGGCATCAGTTAGAAAAAGGAGGTAAAATAATGGGCTTGATCAGAGCAGAGAGTCTATGAAGGTCACTAAGAGATTGTATTGCTTACACTGTTCACATACAATGCTGTCAAACATTATTCTTTGTATAAAAGTAGGTGCTCAATAAATTGTTGTTAAATGAATAAATTGTAACAGGCTTGGTGTCATGTATCCTTTATAATTGTAGTTCTTAAACTCTGATGCATACATCTACACAAAAATCGGATAAAATAGCCATTGACGATTGTGATAAAGAGAAGCTAAAAATGGATTATTGAAAACTCTTTATGTAAAATAGTATTTCTCATTATCATCTTCCTAATCATCATTTCCTAATACAGAATTTCTCTTTGCTTAAGTATTTACTTACTCTTATGAAGGAAAGGGAAAAAACTTAAGGGTTTAACGTGGTATAACATGCCATAATCTGACAGAAAGTTTATTAGTGTTTTCTATTTTAACATGGAGCACTTTACTAAAGGAATTATGGAACATTTTTTAAGGATTCAGAAAGATAGACTACAAAATCAATTATAGAATGACTTGTAAGAGTACAATTTTGAATTGTAAATGATATGTTAAGGACTGGAAGTAAATTGTGAGACTCCAAGCACAATTCATGTTTCAATTACTATGGTAAAGTTTTCATTTCATGAAGATACTGAATTTTTAAAATAATAAAAAACCTGATTAAATAAACTCTTGGTAATAAGTACTTAAGTAATCCAGTTTGTCTCCTAAAACTCCATGCATAAATATTTAGCTTAGTTTTTTTTGTTGTTTGTTTGTTTGTTTGAGACAGAGTCTCACTCTGTTGCCCAGGCTGGAGTGCAGTGGCATGATCTCGGCTCACTGCAACCTCCACCTCCCAGGTTCAAGCGATTCTTCTGTCTCAGCATCCCAAGCAGCTGGGATTAGAGGCATGCACTCTGCTAATTTTGTATTTTTAGTAGAGGTGGGGCTTCACAGTGTTGGCCAGGCTGGTCTCAAACTCCTGACCTCAAGTGATCCACCTGCCTCGGCCTCCCAAAGTGCTGGGATTACAGGTGTGAGCCCCGCACCCGACCTTGCTTAGCTTTCAGTAGAAAAGATAATATAGAAAATATTAGATAAAGCAGTTAGGGTACCTGCTACTTCTACTAGTTTCTGTTCACTGCATCTGATTGTTATGAATTTACAGAGGGGAAATGTACTCCTGTGCTAGATGCTAAGCCATGTTTGTTTTCTTCTCCACCCACACTCCTCACCCAACCAAAATACACTTGATTGAGTTTATGCCTATATTGTTAAATATTAATCCAACTGAATTCACCATTGTTCAAGAGGCTACTAAATTTCAAACTCTCAATCTAAAATGTAACAACTACATTGTCCTTTGTAATGTTTGCACAAAATTTCCACTGGGATCCATTTCTAAACCTTTTAAATATCAGACTATTACTTTCAGTTGCCTACTGGTAATTTCCACCTGTTACGCTCAACCTACTTCTTAATCAAACTCACTACATTCTCTTTTTTAAAAAAAATTATTCCTCTTCCTGTATTCACCACCTTAGTTATTGATACCACAATCCACTAAGTCGTCCAAATTAGAATGACTTAGAATTATTTGTATTCCTCACTCTCAAAAGGTCATCAAATCTGTAGATTCCACCATATGTATATAATCAAAACCCTACTTTTATCTCCTTTTCCTAATGGATGCCCTCATCATCTCTTTTCCAGATTTTTACAATAAATTCCTAGATTATCTTCCTGCTTTGACTGTCTTTCCTTTATTCCACATATCATTACCTTGTGCAAATTTATCTTCTTCAATTCTATCAATATTACACACTGCATTTCCAAAATACATACCTGAGCATTTTATTCTTATGTTTAAATCGTCAGATAATAGTGGTAAAAGGGAGATGCATGTGCGTTAGTTGATCACAGACTTTTAACAACTTTCTAGAGGGAAAACTTCAGCTGCAATGGATATATTAATAGCCAGAAATGTCAGCCCAGAACTCATAGAAGAATGCCAGAGCAATGATGAAAGCTGTCTTTCCCAATAAAGCACCAGGGACCTCGGGCTTGAAGTGGATAGAAATGAAGTGGAAAAGCAGATTCTAGGGTAGAAGTAAGGGAACTTAATTAAAAGCCTATCAGTGGCCGGGCGCAGTGGCTCATGCCTGTAATCCTAGAACTTTGGGAGGCCCAGGCGGGCAGATCACAAGGTCAAGAGATTGAGACCATCCTGGCCAACACGGTGAAACACCTTCTCTACTAAAAGTACAAAAATTAGCCGGGCATGGTGGCACGCACCTGTAGTCCCAGCTACTCAGGAGGCTGAGGCAGGAGAATCGCTTGAACCCAGGAGGTAGAGGTTGCAGTGAACTGAGATCATGCCACTGCACTCCAGCCCGGGCAACAGAGCGAGACTCCATCTCAAAAAAAAAAAAAGCCTATCAATGGATAGCTGGTTCAATCTAGCCTCCCCCATTTTTCTCAAACCCACATGTATGGATAACTGCCAGAAAGAAGTGAAATTTGTAGTATAGAATCAGAGAATTGTAAATAAATTGAACATCTGTCTAGAAAGAGGTAAGGCTCCTAGTGTTGGCACCCTGACATAAAGCCCTCTATATTTTGATATACTAACTACATGTATTATTCAACCTGGTCCTTTATTTTAAAGTGTAAGTTCTTAAATAAAGGATCTTTAGACATTTGTAAAAGACCAGGAGAGGCTGGGCTCAGTGGCTTACACCTGTAATCCCATCACTTTGGAAGGCTGAGGCAGGTGGATTGCTTGAGCTCAGGAGTTTGAGACCAGCCTGGGCAACATAGTGAAACCCTGACTTTACCACAAGAAATACAAAAGATTAGCCAGGCGTGAGTCTAATCTGTGCCTGTGGTCCCAGCTGTTCAGGAGGCTGAGGTGGGAGGATGGCTTAAGCCTGGAAGGCAGAGGCTACCATGAGCCGTGATCATGCCACTGCCCTCCAGCCTGGGAAACAGAGTGAGACCTTGCCTCAAAAAAAAAAAAAATCCCTAGGTGAACAATTGAACAAATGAACCCAAGGAACCCAAGGGGAACTCAGAGAGCTTCAATAAGACATTACAAGCCTTTAAACAAAGACTGCTATTGAAAGAAAAAAAAAAGAAATACAAGAACAAAAAAGATTTATTGAAACTTGATTGTGAAAATATGATTGTTGAAACAAAATACTCATTAGAAAAGATGAAAAAGTTGGAAAACAGCTTGTCAGTCTCATTAAAAGTTAAATATAGAGCTACCACATGATCTAGTTATTTTTCTAGACATTTATCCAAGAGTAAAGAAAGCGTGGCCAGTTGTGGTGGCTCACGCCTGTAATCGCAGCACTTTGGGAGGTCGAGGTGGGCAGATCACCTGAGGTCAGGAGTTCGAGACCAGCCTGGCCAACATGGTGAAACCCCGTCTCTACTAAAAATACAAAAGTTACCTGGGTGTGTGGCACGCACCTGTAGTCCCAGCTACTCGGGAAGCTGAGGCAGGAGAATCATTTGAACCCAGGAGGTGGAGGTTGCAGTGAGCCAAGATAGTGCCTCTGCACTCCAGCCTTGGCGACAGAGCAAGATTCCGTCTCAAAAAAAAGGAATAAAGCATATGTCCATACAAAGACTTGTACCTGAGTGTTCATAGCAGCATTATTTGAAGTTGCCAAAAACTGGAAACAACCCGAATGTTCATCATAAGTGAATGAATAAACAAACTGTGGCATATCTATATAATGAATAACCAGTAATTAAAAGGAATAAACTGTTGATGCACACAACATCATGGATGAACCTCAAAATAATTATGCTGAATGAAAGAAGCCAGGGAGAAAAATGAATACATACTCTATGATTCCATTCATATAAAAGTCTAAAATATACAAACTACATAATCTATAGTGACAGGCAGTAAATCAGTGGTTGCCTGGGAGGAAAGAGATAAGGTGGTCTAGGAAGGGGCAGGAGGGAGAGATTACAAAGGGACAGAAGGGAGCTTTGGGGGCTGACTGATGTCTTATCTTGATTGTGGTAATGGTGTCATGAATGTATTTCTATGTCAAAACTGATCAATTCATACACTTAAAACATGCAATTTATTGTTTGTCAATTATTCTTCAAAGAATCTGGTTGTAAAAGGAAAAAGAAAAAACTAGAAGAGACAAAAGACAGGTGAATGGAAAATAGGAGAAAAAAATAAAATTCATTGAAGATCAATTCTGAAAGTCTAGAGTTTAGCCAATAAGAGTTCCAGATGGAAAGAAGAGAGGATCTGGAGCGCAAACAGTTAAAGAAACAATGCAAAACTATTTCTCTGATCTAAAGAAAGGCCCTGGACTTTAGATGGAAAGAAACCTGCAAGAGCCAAGCAAGATGAATGAATGAAAACCCACATTGAGACACATCCCATGGAATTTTAGAACATCAAGAATAATGAAGATTCTTAAAGCAGAGATTTTTTAAAAGAAAGGGTAAAAAGAAAAATTAAAATAAGTAACTTAACTCTGAAAAACTGAGGTTCAAATTGGGATCAGAGATTTCAATGACAAACTGGATATTAGAAAAGAAGGGAGCAGCCGGGTGCGGTGGCTAATGCCTGTAGTCCCAGCACTTTGGGAGGCTGAAGTGGCGGATCACTGGAGGTCAAGAGTTCAAGACCAGCTTGGCCAATATGGTGAAACCACACCTCTATGAAAAATACAAAAATTAGCCAGATGTGGTGGCAGGTGCCTGTAGTCCCAGCTACTTGGGAGGCTGAGGCAGGGGAATCACTTGAACCCAGGAAGTAGACGTTGCAGTGAGCCGAGATCATGCCATTGCACTCCAGCCTGGGTGTTGCAGTGAGACTCCATCTGAAAAAAAAAAAGGAGCAATGACTGTGGAGTCTTGAAGAAAGAATGATTATGAACTTCAAATTCTATGTCAAGCCTGACTCAATCAGGAATGAGGACAGAGTAAAGCATTTCAGGCATTCATAAATTTTTAAAAAGTCTACTGTTGTGCACATTTTAATTTTTAACTTGATGATATAACCCAACAAAATAATAATCCAAGGAAGAAGTTATAGATCCAAGAAACCATGAAACTAACCTATGAGTATAATGAAAAGAAATCATAGGATGACAATGAACCTGAAAATCAACAAATTTAAAGGGAAGTCTGAAGAAATGTTCAGAAAGAAAATTGCCATTCAACAACTAATATACTACAATGCTGAAAGATCTTATTGTTATGAAAAAGGCATACATTTTTTCTCTTAGTAGAAAAAAGAAGAGCAGTTAGATGCTCTAGGGTGGAAAAGCCATAAGGCCCACATATGAAGCAAATTAAATATGGCTTGAGTTTGAGTCATTGTTAAAGTTGTTAGAGAAAATCTAGTTGACCTTGACACTTGGAATATTCTCTTTTGAGCAGCACTGATTTAGCAACATAGCACCACATTTTCCAATTTAAAATTGTAATCATACAACTTGAAACACAGTAAATAATATTTCTTTAATCATAACATACAGATATTATTATTAATTCAAAGATATTATGAAAGGCACAGAATACTTCACAGAACCAAACATAAATCTTATTAATATTGACAATATCAAAATAAGAATATAGCCATCAGAGGCTGAGAAGTAAAGCAGAGGAATGAGGGATGGAGAACAAGGATGGTAATTTCTCCCAACTTACATAAGGGAGAATTAAAGTTACTTTTAAAATTTATGGAAAATAAGGACAAATTTTATTATATTTTGAAATTGATATAAATGAGCAATAGAACACACATATATATACATACATATATATGTTTAATATATATATTCTTTTTTTTTTTTTTTTTGAGACGAAGTCTCTCTCTGTTGCCCAGGCTGGAGTACAGTGGCGTGATCTCACCTCACTGCAACCTCCACCTCCCGGTTCAAGCAATTCTCCTGCCTCAGCCTCCTGAGTAGCTGGAATTACAGGTATGTGCCACCACACGGGACTAATTTTTGTATTTTTAGTAAAGACGGGCTTTCACCATGTTGGCCAGGCTGGTCTCGAACTCCTGACCTCAAGTGATCCACCTGCCTCGGCCTCCCAAAGTGCTGGGATTACAGGCATAAGCCACCACACCTGGCCTATATATTCTTCTATTGTATCTTCTATATATACATTCAGAAAAAGAGGAAGGGAGGAGGTGGGAAATAGTACATAGTCATCCCTCAGTATCCTCGGAAAATTGGTTCCAGGACACTCCTCCCCATTCCAAAGTCCATGAATGCTTAAGTTCTTTATATAAAATGGAAGATAATTTGCATATAACCTAACCACATCCTTCTGTATATTTTAAGTTATCTCTAGATTACTTATAATTTCTAATTCAAAGTAAATGCTATTTATTATACTGTATTTTTTTTAATTTGTATTATTTCTTATTGTTGTATTGGTTTTTTTTTTCAAATTTTTAAATTCACAGTTGAATCTGTGGATGCAGAACCCACAGTTACAGAGGACGGATTATATATGAGCCAAATTCTTCTTCTTTCATAACCTGGAATCAATAGATGTCTAAACTTATAAGATAGAAATATATATATATTTGTATATGATTTTTGTTTTTTTTTGTTTTTTTTGAGATGGAGTCGCACTCTGTTGCCAGGCTGGAGTGCACTGGCACGATCTCGACTCACTGCAACCTCCACCTCCCGGGTCCAAGTGATTCTCCTGCCTCAGCCTCCTGAGTAGCTGGGACTACAGGCATGCGCCACCACGCCCAGCTAATTTTGTATTTTTAGTAGAGATGGGGTTTCACCATGTTGGCCAAGATGGTCTCAATGCACCCACTTTCGCCTCCCAAAGTGCTGGGATTACAGGCGTGAGCCACCACATCTGGCCAGAATTATATTCTTTTCTTTTTCTTTTTTTTTCTGAGACAGAGTCTTGCTCTGTCACCCAGGCTAGAGTGCAGTGGTGCGATCTCAGCTCACTGCAGCCTCGTCATCCCAGGTTCCAGCGATTCTCCTGCCTCAGCCTCCTGGGTAGCTGGGATTACAGGCACGCGACACCACACCCGGCTAATTTTTGTGTTTTTAGTAGAGACAGGGTTTCACCATGTTGGTCAGGCTGGTCTCAAACTCCTGACCTCAGGTGATCCGCCTGCCTCGGCCTCCCAAAGTGCTAGGATTACAGGCGTGAGCCACCGTGCCCAGCTGACAGAATTATATTATTTAGCATATGGTGATAATCGCAAGAACTAAAAACAGAAACTTATAAAAGTTTGCCTCTTGGGAATATGCTGGGTATGGAGGAGTCTCAATTGGAAAATATTAATTTTTGTTTTGACATTAAAAATATAAAAATATATTCTGAAAATAAAGGTTCGAATGGCTTCTCTCCTCCTCTGTGATGCCTCCCAAGCCTACCTTCCATCAGAGGTAAGAACTCTCATGATATCTGCATTTATGTTTATTATATTTAGAGTGTCTCTTCATAATTGAATGGGCCCTAAACTGAGCCCTAAGTTAGTAACTCTGTTTCATTCATCTTCCTGGTTCCCTTTCACTGAGGAGGCTTAAATGAGGAATTCCTTAAATAGAATTGGTTTGAGCTAGACAGGGCAAGCCAGTCTGAGGGAGGAAGTGTGTATTCAACCCACCTTGGTCTGTGCTCTCATTCTCTTTGTTTTCCTGGAAAGGGTTTTACTGTTCTCTCTTAGGGGCCATTCCCTTTTGATTTAGCCTCCTTTTATGTCTGAGGCTTAGTTATATAATCACAGATGAAGTTCTTTATTTTCTCCCAATTTTCTATGTAGGGCTTTTCTATTGGTGCTGGTCAATGGGAAGTCATTTAATGTGCTGAGCTATATCTCTGCAGATGGGAGACTCTGGAGCCTGGTCATAGTTTTTTTTTAAAAAATGTGGACAATGACATCAAGGATCCAAAAACCACAGGAGGACCCTGAGCATAAACACCTTACAAACTGGGGGCAAAAGTTGGATTTCTATGTATACTTCTCCTATCCCTCCTTACAGTGCTGTCAGGGAGGCTCCAGGAAAAACCCCAGTCTTATATGCTTAATTCTCTCACCCTGACATACCACATAACAACTATGATTTTCCTCACTGTATATTAAATAACGGTATATGCTTGTGTGGTCCTTTGTGCAGAGTACAAATGTATTCTATAATTAATATAAATGCAGAATATAAACTGTAAAACTTTGGTTTGTAGTTAAAATGTCCAAAACCTGCAACTGACCCACCTGAGCTATGCTCTCAGCTTATTCTAAACAATAAACCAGAGAGGGGATTGGATAAGAACTCTGTCCAGAATAGTACACTATTTGTGCTGCGCTTGCACCAACCCGACACTGAGTGCCTCCTTAAGTGTTGCACCCTAGGTTCCTGGCTTACCTCAGCCCTAGTCCTGACCTGGGATTCCTACCATCTCTAGCTCCCCTGGGTCACAGCAACGGGACAGGATCCCAGCAGTGCTAAATCTTCCCCTACTCCCAGTGCCAAGCCCACAGTGATCCCTCATTAGTGAAAATGTATTTAATTAATAAGAAATCATCAATAAAGCCCTTCAATAAATGAATGAAAGTAGAATAGGGAAAACCTAGACCAGAAGCAGCACAGGTAGAATGGACCTGGAGTTTTAATTGAGAGTAAGTTCAATTTGTATATATGGGGTGCCTACTAAAATTATTGTGGTTTTAGACTGCAATTTTAGATACCTATTATCTATCAAAAAGAAAGCAGCAATCCCAGTCTTCCCTGCCCTTGTAGAAAAAAATACCTGGAGTGAATTCAATGGGAAGATATTTCTAATTATATTCTATGTGAAAAAGGCTAAAAAACTGATAATGTTTAGTCTGAAAAAGAAATGACTCAGGGACTCCATCATAATTGTTTTCAAATATTTGAATGTCTGCCAGATGAAAAGAGATCAGGCTTATTCAGTATGGTCACGATGGTTAGAGCCAAAACCAGTGGGTGGCAGCTGTACAGGAAGAGATCTGTGCTTGTTATAAGCCCCAGTGCCGAGATTATCACTGTCATGAATAGTCTCTCTTGGTTTAGTGTGCATAATAATTGTTTTTTTTTTCTTACCACATTAAACCAGATTGTAATCACAGCCTACATGCAAGGTCTATTGGAAGAGAATTATGCTAACAGGCGACTCAACAAAAGCATTAGGTGGATGGCAGATTTGGGAAGCTGCCAGCGCTTTCCCCTCCTCCTTACTTGGCATTTTTTATGTTTGTTTGTTTTTTGGGGTTTTTCCACTCTGTGTTGGTGGAAGCACTTGAGATAGTTGAAACCAATGGTTTCCCAGGTAGGCTTTCTTCTTGCCAAAGACCCATCCTGGAACCTGTACCAGTCTCCCCATCCCTCTCTCTCCCACAGTCCAGCTTTCCAGCAGGTTTCATTTTATCCCAGTCTCCTGCTCTCAAAATCCTAAGGACCACATGCTAGTTTTGTCATAGGGCCCATACCTTAGGTTTCTCTCGCCTCACTCCTCCTCATTTATACTTTAGCTTTAATTTTCAGTGATTCACCTCTAACCTCCCAAAGGTCCAAGAAGCTAAAGTGGAGAGAAATTAATGCTCATATAGAGATTTTCTGCCTAAGAGTCAATGATTCTAAGACAAGCTTCAGATGGAAATGAACATGATGTACTTGAAAGATGAGGATATTTTCAAGAGTAAAGAAGTAGAACTGAGGAATTGTAAGAGTCATATTACTATTGCTGAATGGCAGACTGAGGACCCCCAGAATCTTGTAAGGATTTTAGCAAGAAAGTGATATGTTCGAAGTGACATTCTGGGCAGTAAATTATAAGACAGAGTATAGGATTAGTTCAAGAAAGTAGAGAATAAATGCAGGAACTAATTAGAAGATGCCACAGTAGTCCAAGAATCAGATGGTGAAAGCATGGACAATGAGAGCAGCTGTAAGCGTGGAAAGGAAGAGTTAGGTAGAGAGCCATGTTAAAAGAATTTTGACGATACTTAAGTGTACTGGACATTATCTTATCTGACCAGAAAAATATATCCTTTATTTTCCAAAAGTTGCCCCTCTCCCACTCCAGCCATATGATTATGGAGGGGACTGAGGTGCAGCTGTGAGAACGCTCTTGGTAGAACTCCTACCACAAAGAGCACACTTGAATAAGGGCCTCAGCTGCTGCACTTGGAAATCCATCTCCATGTTTGCACTGAGGCCACATCTCATACAGGTTGCTGCCACCAGTAACTGAGTGTGATAGGGACACCAAGAGAGCTCCATTCCAGGAAGACAAGAGCAACTTTGCCTCAGGAACTACCTGATAATCTTGCAGAACCCTCTATAGACTGCCTAGCAATCTAGACCCAAACTATTCTCTCTTTTACCTTCACTTAGAGTCAGATTGCATCATGGTATGATGGCTTCCCAGCCGTTTCCAGCACCCTCCCTATATATATATCCTTTTACACAGATATATAGGTTGTATATGTCTAAATATATCGAATAAAATCCTTATACATTTAATCCTGTTTGGCATCTGCTTGTTAGAGGACATGAACAAATGCAACTGCCAATCCTATTCTTTCTCTCTGGCTCTGTCTTCTGTCTCTCTGTCTCCCTCTCTCTCTTTTACACATACACATGCCCCAGGGGTAGCACATGATCCAGGCTGGGCCAATTACCTAGTACAGTATCCATCTACCCATAGTGATTATTCTAAGGAATAGGCACATGACCCAAGCTGGACCACTAAGAATGCCCTGAGACTGGCTGAATTTAAACTAGAGGCCAAACTGAGTTTTTAAATGCAGATGCTGCTGAATGGGTGTGACCTAAGTCTACTACTAGAATCCCAGCCTTTTGGAAAAGACCCAGAAAGTATAGCTATCATCCAGGTAGAAACAGAAAGAGTGCATTTTGGTGGCACCACTTTGCTGGTTCCAGTTCCTGAGGTGCGTAGAGCTGCTCTAGTTTCCTGCAGCTCTCTCTTTTTTTCTTTCTTTTTAAATTATATGAGGTACCCAGGATCCTTCCAATAAATCCCTTTTTTTTTTCCTAAGGTAGCTGGAGTTTCAAATTCAGTCACTTGAAGCCAAAAGACTCATAATTAATATACACAGTGACAAAATAGATAAAGGATTAAGTAGAGGATGAGAAGCAGTTAGTTCTAATGTTATAGGCATAGGAGACCAAAATAATGATGCTAGTCACAAAAATATGGGAATTAGAAATTCCTTATGAGAGATGATTGAGACACAACAGTATATCCAAATAAAAATGTAATTAGGTTATTGAGGATAATAAAAAATTGAAGCCTTAGTGAGAGGTTTCAGGATGAGACACGGACACATAATAGACTTGCTACTTGAAACTAGAACGTAAAATCAGTTTACCAAGATAGTATACTGGGCTCAGCTGGGTGCGGTGGCTCATATCTATAATCCCAGCACTTTGGAAGGCCGAGGCAGGCGGATCACTTGAGGTCAGGGGTTCGAGACCAGCCTGGCCAACATGGTAAAACCCCGTGTCTACCAAAAATACAAAAATTAGCCGGGCGTGGTGGCAGGTGCCTGTAAGCCCAGTTACTTGGGAGGCTGAGGCAGGAGAACTGCTTGAACCCGGGAGGTGGAGGTTGTAATGAGCCAAGATCATGACACCATACTTCTTGCCATATAATTAGATAATTATTTCTGGATTTTGTTGTTGTTGTTGTTGTTGTTTGTTCTGAGACAGAGTTTCGCTCTGTCGCCCAGGCTGGAGTGCAGCAGTGCAAAATCTTGGGTTACCACAACCTCCGCCTCCCAGGTTCAAGCAATTCTCCTGCCTCAGCCTCCCCAGTAGCTGAGATTACAGGTGCCTGCCACTGCACCTGGCTAATTTTTGTATTTTTAGTAGAGACAGGGCTTCTCCATGTTGACCAGGCTGGTCTTGAACTCCTCACCTCAGGTGATCTGCCTCCCAAAGTGTTGGGATTACAGGCATAAGCCACCACGCCCAGCTTTCTGGTCTTTTTATTTTGTATTCTTGTACATAATCTAAATGAAATTGCTACTAACACACATATCCTTCATTAATGTAATTTGCAATTAGTTCAAATTAGCTATATTTTTATTTGTTATAATAAAGGCCAAGCATGGTTAAAGTCAAAATAATGGTTAAACTACCCAAATAGTGGTAAGTACTTTTGAGTGTTCCCTTTAAAAAAAAAACCCAAATCCAAGTTACAATTTCTTTAAAGAATAATTATATATATATAAAACATATATAAATAATATATATAAATAACATATATATACATAAAAGAATCTGAATGCAGAACAAGAAGAAAATATTCTACTGATCTGTCTTTACAATTTTTTTAAGAAAAGAAGGAAATTTAATGTTAAATGATTCTGAAAACTAAGTCGACAATGCATTAAGTTTTTAAATTTTTTCCTCCATGAATCCATTCCTTAGTCACATGATAATATGTCTTGCATTTGCCTAAAAAGATTAAGTTCAATGTCATAGTTATAACAGTGATCCATTTGGCAATACAGATAATTTTAAAGTATGACCCTTTTTTGAGAGATAAGAAAGTTCTTTCCCGGAAAACTGATTAGCCCAGGTGACAAGGTGGCCATAATAATTATGGTATTTTGCCAAGCCTTCATTGATCTGAATGCTGAATTTGAATTTTTCACTAAGAACTTTTGGCAACAAATACATAACCATTGCCAAGATGAGTTTGGTCTGTTGGCCATCCAACCTAGTGAGTTAAGCAAAATATCCCCCAACAGGTTATTAAATACCTATGTCTTTCTTTTAAATACTTGTCTTAATGCACTGATATATATTCTTGGCTCCTGAAATAAAACCAGATTTTTTTTTTTGCAGTATTTGACTTGTTGTAATTTAATTGGTATCTATTATTCAACTGTTCTTAGCCCTTACATTTCTTTTTTTTTTTTTAATACTTTAAGTTTTAGGGTACATGTACACAATGTGCAGGTTAGTTACATATGTATTCTTGTGCCATGCTGGTGTACTGCACCCATTAACTCATCATTTAGCATTAGGTATATCTCCTAATGCTATCCCTCTCCCCTCCCCCCTCCCCCAACCCCACAACAGTCCCCAGAGTGTGATGTTCCCCTTCCTGTGTCCCTGTGTCCTCATTGTTCAATTCCCACCTATGAGTGAGAACATGTGGTGTTTGGTTTTTTTGTCCTTGCGATAGTTTACTGAGAATGATGAGTTCATGTCCTTTGTAGGGACATGGATGAAATTGGAAATAAAACTAGATTTTTAAAAAATTATTCTTTTATAACATGCCATTAAAAAGACCTTCTCTATAGCCGTTTCTCAAAGTGTGGTCCTTAATATGACAATACTACCTGGATTTTTAAAAAAAAACAAATTTCCAGATTCCATCCCACATCAAATGAATACAAATCTCTTGTAGTAGGGCCTGAGAAATCACATTTTTAAAAAGCATCCCTTTGGATGTTGATAATGAAGGAGGCTATGCATGCGTGGGGACGGGATCGTCTACTCAGCATTGCTGTGAACCTAAAGCTTTTGTACAAAATAATGTTTATTTTTAAATACAATTTTAATTGGAAGTAAATGTATTTTGCACCAAAAAAAGCATCTCCTCCAAGTGATTCTTGTGTAAACCAAAGCTTGAGAACCACTCGCTCCATAAAGACTGATTTTCAATGCAGAGTATTTTTCACCTGTATACAATTTTAAGTTCTGGAATCTAACACATACTGAAAATTTTCAAGTATAAGAAGTATTAGGCCGGGCGCAGTGGCTCACACCTGTAATCCCAGCACTTTGGGAGGCCGAGGCGGGCGGATCACCAGGTCAGGAGATCGAGACCATCCTGGCTAACACGATGAAACCCCGTCTCTACTAAAAATACAAAAAATCAGCCCAGCGTGGTGGCAGGCGCCTGTAGTCCCAGCTACTAGGGAGGCTGAGGCAGGAGAATGGCGTGAACCCGGGAGGTAGAGCTTGCAGTGAGCCGAGATCGCGCCACTGCACTCCAGCCTGGGCGACAGAATGAGACTCCATCTCAGAAAAAAAAAAAAGAAGTATTAAAGAAGTTTAGGAATAAAAACTAGAAAAACATACTTTTTGGGATATCTTTCTATTCCATGACAAGTATGCTCTTCTCTGAGAATTATTCTCTCAGATATCAATGGAAAATATCTGGAAGTCATGTTTGTGGAGTATGCCTGAGCCCTTGGCCATAATAGATTGGGCCAGGGATAATAAACACCTAACACAGAGGGATTAATCAATCCCAGTCAACCTCTTTCTCTCATTTGAACTAAGACACCAAAAGAACATGATAGTTGGGAGGTTTAAGGTTGAGAATAAGATTCACAAACTGTTAACACCAATCTCCCCAGAGCTGCCTTTTCTCTTAACTTATGCCTGAGACAAGAGAAAATATTTCAACAGTGAAACAAGAACAAGATAAAAAGGGACACTTATACAACAAAAAAAGATTTTCAAAATAAAAAATAAGATAAATTAAAATGTCAATAGAAAGATTGAAAAACATAAGTGAAGACATTTCCCAGAAAGTTGAACAATGATGAAGATGAAGATATAGAAAATAGGGACAAAAATAAGGGGACACAGAAGGTCCAATATACAAATAAAAGGAGTTTCAGAAAGAAAAAGGGAAGAAATCATCAAAGGAAATGAAAAGAAATTAGAGAAGAAATCATCAACAACCAAAAAAAAAAAAAACTTCCTATATCTGAAGAACAGATTTTACAGATTGAAAGGACACTCTGAATGCTTAGTATAATTAGTAAAAACAAGCCTACACTAAGACACTCCTTATGACCTTTTAGAATACTAGGGACAGCAAGAAGGTCAGAAATCAGATATATTGGATATAGAACAATCTGGTGCATAATAGTTGATCAGTAAATTGAATCAGATTGGCTGTAGACTTCTAAGCAGCAATAATACAAGCTACAAAGCAATAAAGCCATGCTTTTAAAATTCTGCAGGAAAATTATTTCCAACCTAAACTTCTGTATTCTACAAAATTATAAATAAAGTGGAAGGATAGCATAAGAACATTGTCAGACATGTATGGCTTCAAAAGATTTTACCTCCTATGCACCCTTTCTTAAATATTTGTAAATGTTTTCCAACATAATGAGGGAATAAGCCAAAAAAAAAAAAGAAGACACAAATTATAGGAAACAGGAGTTCTGACATGTACTCTTGTCAGAAACATATTCTAATAGAAATTCTTGGAATCCTAGAATGACAGTAAGGAGAACCAGAGAAACACCTGGACACCAAAAATGGAAGTCAGTGAGTTCTATCAGGGACAAGTCAGGAGGCTCCATGAGAGAGACTTCTTCATGAAGATGAAATTAATAGAATATTTGATGTGCCTGAACATCTTGAGAGGGTATTTAGGTACTGGGGCTTGAATAAGTGCATTAAAAAAACGAAGATACACACACACACACACACACACACACACACACACACACACACACACACACCATGATTAATTTCATTTTGCATGAAAGGAAATGTAATCATAGCTTACTACCTGGGTTAGCTCTGAATAGCAATCACTTAGTTATCACAATATAAACATTGGATGTTGACCTAATCAAAGTATGATTAAAGACTTTGGGGAGTATAAGAACTATGGCAAGTGTGAATGTGTGTGGTAGGAGTAGGGGAAAGAAAGACAGCTAAATCCTCTTATACAGTGGAATAGATAATGTCTAAAACTGAAAAATTAAGTGGTAACAATCTAACCATGTTAATTGGAGATAGGAAGACAAAAGCCAAATTTATTAGGTAAACAAGGGGAAAGGATTGGCTGTTATGAGAAAGAAAATGGTAAGAGAGGGCCAGGAGGATGCTGTTTTTTTTAAATAACAAATCCTGTAGAACTATTTTACTTTTTAAGCTTTGTTCACATATAACTTTGATTTTTTTTTTAAAAAAGAAAAAAGTTAAAAAAAAAAAACAAGGAAATCTACTTCCTCAAGTCATGGAAATGCATAAACTGGGAAGTCTCATAGTTGGCATGTCAGTTTGAGCTGTCTTGGAAGCAAATGTCAAAATATAGTTAGAAGTGCAAGAGATTTACTGAGGCTAATGCCTGTGAAAGAACAGGGAAAAAGGAATAGAAGTAGGTATAGAAGGCCACCAGGCCACAATGCAGGTCTGACCCCTGTGAAGTGAGAAGAGGAAGGAAGGAGGTGAAAAGAGCTATGGTGCAACTCTGAGAAGGTTTCAGCCAGTCTGATAGCAAGCTCCAGGGCAAAGATTGCCTGTTACAAGAATTTCTCCTTGTATATAAATGGCCAAACCCCAGTTCCCCCTATTATGCTCAGTCTTTTACTCAGTCTCTGCAAGGAGAGAGCATTTCTTGCCTTGAACATTTCAGAATATCATTCAACATCTCCCTGGCTTATAGTAGCTTTTCCTGGAAACTTAGAAGAAGATTAGTGGGATTAACTGCAGTACAAATCTCTACAGTTGTTCATAGGGTTGCAATGGTACTCATCATCTTCCTCTTCAACTAACCATGCTAATTTTACTCACACTAAGCTATCACTTCTTTTTGTCTCGAGGGCTTATCTGGTGGTGTCAAACCCTGATTTCTGCGAAGTCTGAGCTCCTGACCCCTTAATCAAGTCAGAGTTGCTGCACTTTTCCATGCCTCATCACAACTGGTCAAGAGTATCAGGAGGCACTCAAAGAGAATCCTTTGCATTCCATTGATATTACTTTCTGCCCTTATTGTATAACAGCAGCCTTATCTCCACTTGATAACAAGGTCAATTATGACTGACAAGATGGTGACTCTTCTTCTCTCAGCTGATCTCTGAACATAGAAGTACAAAGTACCCAGATGGGCTTTAGCTTGTAGATCAATGGGACCCTGGCACCACTGGTCTTTTGGGGGGACTAGGATCTCAAATGCTGCAGAGCCCAGAACTGTGGGCACAGGAAGCACAAAGTGCCTCATTGGGTCAATGAAAATGATGATAAATGGGGCTCTCATGCTTCCACCTCTTGATCCCAAGCTATACATAGAAACTTGATTCAATGTACACGTATATACTGCGTATGATAGGATGTCATCCCACGCTTGCAAAGTATGTTTCCAAGCTGACACTGTAATTCTGCCTTGAACGAGTCATTCCAATGCTCTATCAGACCAGCTGCTTCTGGAAGGTGTGATACAACCAGTAGCTTCTATGGTTATTGGTCTTCTTGTACAACTCTTTCACTCTGAAGTGGATATCCTGGCCAGATGCTATACTGTGAGGGATTTCATGCCTATGAGTCACCTGTTCCATAAGCTCCCTATTAGTGGTGCTGACTGAGGCTCTGCAGGTGAGAAAGGCAAATCCATACCTGAAGTAAGTTTCTTTTCCTGGGCAAATGGATCTCTAGCCCTTTCAGGATGGAAAAGACCCAGTATAGAAAACTTAAAACCAAGTGGCCAGTTGGTCTCTCAAGGAATAATGCCATAAGTGACCTCAACATTGGTCTAATTGCTGGCAGGTCAGACGTTCATACGTGGCAGTTAGAAAGGCCCTGGTAAGTGGGACTCCATGCTATTGAGTTCATGCATAGATTCCATCTCTGACACCACAATCACTCTGTTCATGTGCCCATTATACTAGTTTTGGGGTACCTGATGATCAAGGCTAGGTACTGCCTTCTTGGTTGTTCAGTGCTTCTTCCAGGTTGGATGTATTCCAATAGGTCTGCATATATCATCATTGAAACAGAATGACTATGATATGACCCTTTATGTTTCTAGATCAACTTAGTTCCCATGTCCAAAAGTCCTCAAAATGCCTTGGCATTCTTCTTGCTCCAGTGGATAGTCACCTGAGTAAATGGCTGTAGGTCCCTTTGGGGAGGTCTAGAGAAATCTTTGCATTTTTCCTAGGGACCTATTCACCTTTTCAGTCAATAGGTTTAGAGTCTGAAAATTGGCTTAGATCCAGTTATCTTAGGAATTTAGCAAGGAATCACAACTTTTTTGTTGGGGGAACTGCCCTCAGCCTTCTATTCACCCATTTTTGCTTTCTTTTGATTCTATGAGGCAGCACTCTTGTTGGTTTCCCATTTATCTTGCTCCTTAGGGATGCCACGTTCAGCTAATCTCCACCGCTTCCTTGTAGATTAGATCCCCTTGGCTGTCTCTACAAATTTATCAATCAATATCATAATTGTTTTGCTCTGGCTTCTGGGGGTTAAGGGTCAACAACTAGCCTTTTTGTTTCAGAACCTCACTATCCCCATTGCTATTGATGAGCCCAGCTCTGTGACTGCATCTCCTACAGTCAGCCCTGGCCTACAGAGAAAAGCCAACCCCGATCTTCTTAGCAATGTTGGTGCTTGTTTTATCAGCACGTTCCTGACAGTTTGGTAAATGATGTGACTTCTAGGTCCTGCTGTGGAAAATAATCTTCTGGTGGGTCATCTGGCCTCACATCATATACATATTCCAACATGCCCATCTCCTTGACCATTTAAATCCCTTCTGCCACCATCTGCCATGGCCACGCAGGAATTTCAACTTCACTTAGTATGAACCATCAACTTCTGCAGGTTTCTAAGAACCACCCCTTCTTCCACTGAGAAGTGTCCCTGAGTCAATGAACTCTTGCTTTATTGCATCTTACTTTCTAGCTTCTTGGATCAAGCACCCTGGCTCCTGCTAGTACATGTTAGTTAATTCCTGCAGCTGCTTTGCGGGTATAATCTCTTCCCTCCCTTTTCAGATGTAGTATGTCCCCAGCTGGACATGCTAGGATTTAATCCTCATGATTTACTTAGCAGCCAGGAGAAGAAGAGGGAGTAGCTCTTCAGGGGGGCACCTGTTGCCTTGTTTGATAAAGGACTCTGCCCTATCTTCCCACATGGGGGACATGCTAGCTCCCAAAAGCTGACATCAGCTGCTTTAGCAGGCCAGGCCACTTTCCAATTCTCTTTATGAGTTTTTTTTCCCTGATAATTTTCTCTAAAATAGGGATATTGTGAAAAGTTCTGCCCATGAACTTGGTTAATTACAACCTGTACATTTTATAAAAGAAATTATTTAAAACACCATGAAGATAAGAAAGAAAGAAATATTTGGGAGTTATATAATTATAATTGCAAAAAACATAGTAAAGGTATGTCCTCTGTTGATAAAAGATTTTTCTAATTACCTGAATGCTCTGCTACCTGCTGTTATCATATCCACAGTTAACAAATTAAGATACTATTCTTGAATTAGCATCTTTATCTTTTTTCCTAAGCAATTTGTATCATGATTCCAAGAAAAACAAAGGGAGTGTGGCAATGCCAAGTATTCCCTCGTCTCCTCATTCTGCAAACTTTTTCAGCTCTCCAGCAAATATGCATGTAAATAAAAGACCTACAAATAAGATGTTTTGCCATAGAAATAATGAATCCAAAACTACCCTACTGTGCAGACACAAGGGATTTTGACAATCTGTTTTTCAAATGTGTGCAGCAGTGCTCTAAGACAAGGATAAAATATTAGAAAAGCTTCACATCATACTCATTAGTTCTACATCCGTGGTCCCTAAATTCCACTTTGCTTTTTAGTACAATATCCCTACTAATGACATCCAGAATAACTGTAGGCCATTATCCCTGTTGGCCATAGTCCTTCCACTGGTGTACTCCCTAGTCTTCTGTGGGTGTGCTCTGAATTTTTATTTCTGAGCTGACCATAATAGCTATTTTTATTGAACACCTGGCATATGTTACATCACTTAGCTCCCACACTACATAGATATTATTATACCCATTAATACTGAAGAGGAAATGGAAGCTCAGAAAAACAAAGTAGTGCTTGCTCAAAGTCTCTCAACCAGGAAGTAACAGTCTAATTGACTAAAAAAGTATGTGTTCTTAATTTCTGCACAATATTGTTGCATATTACAAGCACTGCCAAAATAACCTGATCTGGTTATTTATTCCATGTGTTTCTTCTTGCTGAGAATTACCTTCCCCAGGCCAACTACAAATCAGTTATGGTCTTTTCCTTTTCCTCTACTACCCCCATTTTTTTTTCTTTGAGACAGTCTTTCTCTGTTGCACAGGCTGAAGTGCAGTGGCACAAACATGGCTCACTGCAACCTCAACCTCCGGGGCTCAACTGATCCTTCCACCTCAGTCTCCCAAGTAGCTGGGACTACAAGCATGCACCACCACACTCGGCTAATTTTTTTATTTTTTATTTTTTGTACAGACAGGGTCTCACTGTCTTTCCCAGGCTGGTCTCGGACTCCTGGGCTCAAGCAATCCTCCCACCTTGGCCTCCCAAAGTGCTGGGATTACAGGTGTAAGCCACCATGCCCAGCCCTAAACTACCTCTTAACCACACAGAGATAAAGAATGAGGAGATGGGGGGGAAATTGTAATTATATTCAAAGTTTCAGCTGATAAATGCATCTGTTGTATAAACAGTATATAACAAATTGTTGGACATATAATACATACAGAAATATATTCACACCAGGTGCGATGGCTCATGCCTGTCATCCCAACACTTTGGGAGGCCAAGGTGGGAGTACTGCTTGAGGCTAGGAGTTCAGGACTAGTCTGGGCAATAAAATGAGATCTTAGATCTCATTTTTACAAGCTTTTTTTAAAAAAAATTAGCCAGACACGGTGGGACATGCCTGTAGTCTTAACTACTTGGGAGGTCGAGGCAGGAAGATTGCTTGAGCCCAGGAGTTTGAGGCTGCTGTGAGCTATGATTGTGTCACTCTACTCTAGCCTGGGTGACAGATTGAGGGAAATAAAAGAGAAAGAAAGGAAGGAAGGAAGGAAGAGGAAGGAAGGAGGGGAAGGAAGGAGAGAAAGAAGAAAGAAAGGAAGGAAAAGAAATGTAATATATTTGCCATTAACAGCACAAAAGAGGTGGATAAGAGCAAAGCTTTATTGAGCTAAGAAAATGACTCCAGCTGGTAACTTGAATCCATGGAAACAAAGAGAACCAGAAATGACAAATAAACAGGTTAATATAACAAAAGCTATAAATATAAACTTGTTGTCTCTTCTTCTATTAGCTTCTTTAAAAGACAAAATTATATAAAATAATAACTATAACAATGTATTCTTGTGTTTTTAACATGTATAAATGTAATATGTATAATAATAATGCCACAAAAGGGGAGGAAATTAATAGAGCTATATAGGAAAAACATTTCTATGTTACATTGGAATTGTTACTGTAAATCTGAAGGTTATTTCAATAAGTTAGGATGAGTATGGTAAACTCTAGAGCAATATCAAAATATCAGTAAGAAATTTAAATGCTTCATTAGAAAATATTCACTTAACGCAAAAAAAAGCAGTACAAGAGGAATGGAGGATCAAAAAAAAAAAAAAGAAACATATAAAAACCAAAAAACAAAATGGCAAAGATGAATTCAACCATATTAACTGTATCGTATCACATCATAAGCCCAACTATGTCATCAAATAATTATTTATATTTATTTATTAATGAGATTAGGTATATGTACAATTATCTGTAAAATATTTAATATGTATTAAATAAGCTATTTAATAATAATATTAAATATGAACAGATTAAATATCCCAATCACAAAACAGAGATTGTCAGAATGGATAAAAAACAAGATCTAACTATATGCTGTCTACAAGAGACACAGTTTATATTCAAAGGTACAAATACATTGAAAGTCAAAGATGATAAAATGTGTATATTATACACACCAACCATAAAAAATGGAGTGGCTATACGTATATCAGAAAAAGCAGACTTTTAAACAAAGAAAATTTTTAGAAATAAAGAAGGACATTTTATATGGATAAAGGGATCAATCCATCAGAAAAATATGACAATTATAAGTTAATATGTACCTAACAACTGAGCATCAGAATACCCAAAGCAAAAACTACTGACAGAAATAAAGAAATTGACAATTAGCCAGAAACTTCAGTACCCCACTTTCAATAATGAATAGAACAACTAGATGAACAAGGAATTGGAAGACTGGGACAACTGTAAACAAACTTACCCTAACAGACATCTATGGAACACTCTATCCAACAACAACAGCACATTCTTCTCAACAGCGCATGGAGCATTCTCCAGAATAGAACATATGCTAGGCAACAAAACAAACTTGAATACATTTAAAAGGAAAGAAATAATACAAAGTATGTTCTTCAACCACAATAAAATTAAATTAGAAATCAATAACAGAAAAAAGTTGTAAAACATGCAAATGTGTGGAAATTAAAATACACACTCCTAAATCATCAATGAATCAAACACAATCAAAAAGGAAAGTAGAAAATACTTTGATGTGAATAAAAATGAACATACAACATATTTAAAACATATGGGATGGAGTTAAAGCAGTGCTCAAAAGAAAATGTATAGCTGTAAATGCCTACAGTAAAAAAAGGTCATAAATCAATAATCTGATTTTCTATTTTAAAACACGAGAATAAAGTAGAGCAAACTAATCCCAAACCAAGCAGAAAGAAGGAAATAATAATGATTACAGTGGAAACGAATTAAATAGAGAATTAAAAAACAATAGAGAAAAGCAATGAAACTGAAAGCTGGTTCTTTGAAAAGTTCAACAAACTGACAAATATTTAGCTAGATTCACCAAGAAAGAAAACAACAACATAAATCACTAAAACTAGAAATAAAAAGCAGATATTACTACCAACCTTACAGAAATAAAAAGATTATAAAGAAGACTATGAAAAAATTGTATGCCAATAAATTAGATAACTTAGATAAAGCAGAAAAATTCCTAAAAAACACAAACTCTTGAAACTGACTTAAGAAGAAATAGACATTAATTGACCTATAAGAAGTAAATAGATTGAATTAGTAATCAAAAAACTACCTCCAAAGAAACGCCCATGCCAGATGTCTTCAGTAGTAAATTCTTCGAAACATTTAAAGATGAATTAAGATGCATTCTTCACAAACTATACCCAAAAAATAGAAGAGGAAATACCAAACCACAGAAGAACATCACAAGAAAACTATAAACCAATATTCTTATGAATATGGACATAAAAATCTTCTACAAAATGCCAGCAAACTAAATTCAGGAATGTATAAAAATAATGATATATCATGATCAAGTGGGATATACTCCAGGTATGCATGGTTGTTTTATTAAACTGCAATTACTTTTGCACCAACTTAATAATATCTAAAAGTCAATTAATGTACTATGCCGTAGCAACTGAATAAAAAACCAAAATCACATTATCTTAATAAATGCAGAAAAGGTATTTTAAAAAATTTTACACACTTTCATGATAAAGTACAAAAAAAACACTGACAATACTAGAAATAGAAGAGAACTTCCTCAACCTGCTGAAGGGCATCTACAAAAAATTCACAGCTAACATCATTCTTAATAGTGGAAGACTTCCCCACTAAGAACAGGAACAAGACAAGATGTCTGTATTTAAAACATTTATTCTGTGTTTTATTAGAGGTTCTAGCCAGGGCAATAAAGCAAGAAAACAAAATAAAACCATCAAGTTTGGAAAGAAATAATTAAAAGTCTTTCTACTGCAAATGGCATGATCTTGTATATAGAAATTCCTAAGGAGTCCACACACACAAAATACTAGTACTAATAGATTAGTTTATCAAGGTTGCTGGAGACAAGATCAATATATAAAAATAAATCCTATTTCTATATACTTGCAATTGAAAAATGAAATTAAGAAAATTTCATTTATAATAGCATCAAAAAGAATAAAACATTTAGGAATACATTTTACTGAATAAGTGCAAAACTTAAAATCTGAAATCTATAAAACATTGTGAAAAAAACTAAAGATTTAAATAAATGGAAAAAATCTCACACTTACGGATCAGAAGACTTAATAATGTTATTAAGATGGCAATATTCCTTAAATTCATCTACAGATTCAATAAAATCCCTGTCACTGATTCTATGTAGCATTTTATCAGGAAGCCTAGCCAGTGCAGTAAACACAGGCAAAGAAATAAAGATTGAGAGGAAAAAAAAATTACTACTGATATGGTTTGGCTGTGTCCCACTCAGATCTCATCTTGAATTTGTAGCTCTCATAATTCCACATGTCGTGGGAGGGACCTGGTGGGAGGTAACTGAATCATGGGGGCAGGTCTTTCCCATGCTGTTCTGGTCATAATGAGTAAGCCTCATAAGATCTCATGGTTTCATAAAGGAGAGTTCCCCTGCACAAGCTCTCTTGCCTGTCACCAGGTAAGACATGCCTTTGCTCCTCCTCACCTTCCGCCATGATTGTGAGGCCTCTCCAGCCATGTGGAACTGTGAGTCCATTAAACCTCTTTTTCTTTATAAATTAACCAGTCTTGGGTATGTCTTTATTAGTAGCATGAGAAGAGACTAATAAGACTACTGTACTAGGTTATAAACATCTTGAGGGCTTTGTTTTATTCCTTTTCATAACCTTGGAAATGCTTAGAATTAGACATTTTATAAAGCAATCCTCAAAAAATTATTAAACTCAATTGAAATTGAAACTGATTTCCAGTAGGTAGACTAAACTAGACAGACTCTTGTCTTAAAGTATGAATCTGTAGCCAAGGATTACCAGATATTTGAACACTAAATGCCTCCAAAATAAAAGAGAAACTTAAGGAAACAGAGAATAGGAATACTGAAGAAATACATATGACACCAAAAGTGGAAGGGTTTTTATTTTTTAAAAATCCTGAAGATAAATGTCTCCAAAGAGAAAAGAGACACATTTGATCCATGGAAAAAAGAATAGAATCCTATTTAAAAGGGAGAATCAAAGAACAAGACAGAGCTCTTGAAAGTTAAATATCTGATAGCTGAACTTAAAAATTCAATATCAGGGTTGGAAGAAAAATAGAAAAAACGATGAACAAAAGGAAAGAGAATTTGAAAATCAATCAGCAGATCCAATTTATCTCACACAGAGTTCCAGAAAGAAAGAACAGAGAAAATGAAAGGGAGATAATTACCAAAAGATTGTCAAAGACATTCCCTAGAATTGAAGGATTTATCATTATTATTATTATTGTTATTAAAAAGGATCACCAAATGTCAGAAAAAAAAGGAAGGAAGGAAATGAAAAGAAAAGGAAAGAAAAAAAGGTGTTAACATTAAATTTCATGAGGGATTAACGAAAGAGCCTAAACTTCTCAAGAGAAAGAAAAAAAGTTCACCTACAAGGTGTCAAGTATCAGTGTTCTAGTTATATATTGTTGCTTTATAAACCCATTTAGTGGCTTAAAATAACAATTTATTTAGCTTATGAATTGGGTGGAGGATTCATTTCCAAGATGGTTCACCTACACAGCTGGCAAATTGGTGCTAGTTGTCAGGTGGTGGCTTAGCTGGAATTGAGGGCCAGAGACCTGGATTACTCTCCCTGTGGGTCTCTTCATGAGCTGCTTTGGGCTTCCTCACAGCATGGTTGTTGTGTTTCCAAAGCAAAGTATCCCAAGAGACAGGGAGTAGGAACGGGTATTTTCTAACATAACTGTCAATTCTGCCACATTCTATTAGTCAAGAAATCAAAGAGACCAGATTTAAGGGGAGGAGACAGAAATTCTGCCTCTCAATAGGAAGGCTGTCAAAGAATTTGGGGGCCATGTTTTAAGACTGCCAAAGGGTCCTATGTCCATACCTGTGAACAGGGGACTCCCATTCGTTGTCACATGAGAGAGAGTAATAAGGTTTGGATGTCTCTTCCTGCCAAATCTCATGTTGAAATGTGATTCCCAGTTTTGGAGGTGAGGCCTAGTGGGAGGTGATTTGATAATGGGGATGGATCCCTTATGAATGGTTTAGCACCATCCTCTTGCTGATAAATGAATTTTTGCTCATTTATTTCACATGAGATCTGGTTGTTTAAAAGTCTGGGACTTCCCTCCCCTTCTTGCTCCCTCTGTTACCATGTGATATGCCTGCTCCCTCTTCACCTTCCACCATGATCGTAAGCTTCCTGAGACCCTCACCAGAAGTAAGCAAATGTTGGTGCCATGCTTGTGCATCCTAGAACCATGAGCCAATTAAACCTCTTTTCCTTATTAATTACCCGGCCTTCTGGTGTTTCTTTATAGCAATGCAAAAATGGCCTAATCCAGATCATAAGATCCTGATTGATTTAGACTAATCAGAACCCTGGATCTGGTAGTGGGGTCAGTTTTCTCCCAGTTACACTGAGAAGGTAAAAAAAAAAAAAAAAAAAAAAAAAAAAGGTAAAGGTAGGAGGAGGGAAAATGGGACTAGTTGCTTTGTAACCAGCAAACACCGGCACACTAGTTGTTTTTGTTTTTTTTGTTTGTTTGTTTGTTTTTTAATTCAACTTTCCTACTTCATTGTATATATAATTCTGGAGTCTCCTGAAATCCATTGTCAATTTAGGAGCAGTGTAAATACACACACACACACACACACACACACACAAATATTTTCAGAAGGTTTTAACCACAGTTCAAGGACTCAGTTACAGTTACCTGTATGTACTGGTTAAATAGTTAGCCCTAGTTGCTAGGTAGCATATTAACAAGTATGTATTTAATCTTGTGTTTGTGTATAAATTTAATATTCAGTTGGTTAAAATATTAAACTCTGCTAATATGTGGTCAGCTTTCCTAGTTTGTTAGTTGTTAAACTAGCAGCCTTTCCACACCTTTCTAAATGTTAGAGAAGACATTTGATGGCAGGAAAAGTATCCCACTGCCGACTCTGCCTCTACCTAGGCTTCTTATTGTAATTCCTTCCTTCCTCCCCCTTGTTCAATGTGTCTTCTTCTCTGTGCTATCCAGGAAGTCAAGCAAATGAGAGGTTATTTTGAAGATAAAATGTGAAGAAATGGCAAAGAGGAAAATCAAGAAACTATTAAGTGGAGGATATTTATGATCCAATTTAAAATGAAAAACTGTCAGGAAGTATAAGCTATGGTATAAATAAGAACACATAAAATACATCCAAACAAAATGCAGGTATCATAAAAATATACAAATGACATTTTCACAGCACTATCTTAAGGCCTTAAGAAAGACCCAGCAATATCATATCGGGTCAAATAAAACATGAGGACTCACCTCTATAGCTGGGATTTAATTGAGACTTCTTCCTAGGTATTAACTTTAAGTGACATATTAAATATTCCTCAACTCGACTTTATTCAGATAATCAAACTTCTGGTAGGCATACATTTGGTTGTTATAAATGTTTATCTCCCTAAAACAAAATGTAGTTATGGCTTATAATGATATTAAAAGTAAACCAAAAATAGTCGATTTTCTTGAAATATTTCAGGGAGGCTTTATTCTTTGCCTGAGGTATAAACCATACCACTAATTGAAGAATGTTTTATCTTCTTTATATATATTTTCTTTCATTAAAAACGAATTGAATATTGTTTCAAAACTGCAGGATATAATTTTAATGGCATTTATGAACACTTAAATTTGTTTGCAGACTGAGAAAATTAGTTCATGAGTAAGCCTTTGAAAAACTCAAGTAGCAACTTCTTAGAATACATAATGTTATGAGAGATGACTATTTTGTGTATTAGCATTTTTAGGGTTTTAATAATTTAAATCAATTCCTTCTTCCCAAAAGTTAATGTTTTATATAATATGAATTGCAGATAAGTTGAAATTTCATACATTAACCCTTTTATTTATAGAATTACAGGCAGTGGAAAACAAAAATAAGATATGCAGATTTCAAGTACCAATGCGGCATATGTATTCTGAAGCGGCCTCGGGGTAGCAAGGCAATTTGACTTGTTAAAGCTAAAAAGTAGTTGAAAACACAGAACAAAAAAAATATCCTGAAAATGCTACCAGGATGTGACTACCACACCCTTCCTGCATTAGGCTATTTTTCAGCAATGATAGATCTATATTGTTTTTATTTTGCTTTGGGTTTATGGAGATGGGACTTATGAACCGTTCCTGTAGCAATAGTTTTCTTCTTGGTATTTGCTCTCCACCACTCCAAGCTCAATCATGCTGCCCATCGAAATCTCTGCAGACATCACTAATTTGTGATGTTGGATATCACTAATTAAGGTTAGCGTACCAGAAATACTCGGAAAAAGACTGAGATAGACAGTTACCTGCAGAAGGTTTATTGGGAATACTCTGGGGAGAAACACATGGAAATAAGTGAGGAAAGCAGGAAGATTGGGCAGAGGGAGAAAGTGACTCACAATGAGGTAGCTCCGGAGGCTTCTGCTGATCCCACAGGAATCCTGGAGCCCAGATTAAGGCAAGGGGGTTGGCCTTTATATCCCCTCATTCAGCAGGTCATTGGCCATGAGCCACTGCTGACAGGGGCTGTAGCCTTGGGTGAGGCAGTTCCATGAAGCCCAGGGGATGCAGCTGTAGATACCCCCAGCAACTAGAAGATAGGTGCTGTGGCCCAAAAGAGGGGACTTGGGGGAACAACACAGTATCCAATATGTTTCACTCCTTGCATCACTCAGGTTCACTTGCTTTCTGGAGTAAGTTCCTTCTGGCAACAGCTCCTCCAGAATTGTTAATGAGGTATAAATTTGTTAACTAGATACTTGAACAGGTAAAAAGGAACTCTAAGATATTATGAAGTTAGCATCAAAACACTACCACCCCTACGGCTGAGGGAACAAAAGGAAGATATTAGAATGACTAAACCCTGGAAGCTGAAGAGGAGCAGCTCTGAGAAGCCAAAGCTCAGACCTGAAGAGGAGATACTGTTTGGGAGGAGGGCCTAAGTGGGGCTGGGACCCGCATCTCGGAAAAGGGGCACCTGCTGGCTAATGCTGGCATCTCTGAGGGGGATGTGATAAAACTCATTCTGTAAGTGTTGGGAAAATGGCAAACTGCATTTTAGCTGCTACTGTGGGACAGAACTGCTGCTGCTGGGATGAAGTTCTACAGAAGTGATGCTCACAGGAAGTCCATGGGAAGCAGGTAGTTGGGCTGCTTTGAGGACTTTGTCCTCCCTCCTCCAGCCTTGAGTTCTTCCTCTAGCACTCCCTATTGGCAGAGCCCAACACAGAGCTAACTGGCAAAGCGGGCTGTGTTTTGCAGAGTCCCAGCTGAGCATCACAAAGCTGGGTATCATAGGAGGGGTTTGAAGCTAAGAGGCAATGACTTAATAACAAGTACAGGAATGTTTAGAATGGGTTGGAGGACTGATTCGAGAAATGTTTCATTGAGGACACAGGTTTTGGACTCAGACTCAGGTTAAAATATCTGCTCTTCCACTTACTGTTGTGTAAATTCAGTGATTATCTTAATTTTCTGTGTCTCAGTTTCGTCATCTGTAAAGTGGAGTTAATATCTGCCCCATGGGGTTGTTGTGGGAGGTAATATCTATGAAACACCCAGCAGTCAGCTTGGCTCATAGTAGTTGCTCAGTAAATGAGATGTGATTATTACCATGGGGAAGACTGAAGGCAGAGAGACCTGTGAAGACATTTTCAGTAGCACAGACTTAAGCTTTCTGCACTATGAACTATGCTGATGGTAGCAGGAATAAAAATAGCAGGATAGATAGATGTAAGAGATCTTTAAAAGAGAGAGTCAAAAGAACTCAATGACTGTATACATACACACACACATATATATATATATATGTTGATTCCTATGGGGGATGAAGGAAAGGGAGAAATCATCAAATCAGCAATGACGCTTGATTCAAATGGACCTTTATAGTGGCTTTGGGCCAGCCTAAAAAGATAACTCCAGTAATCAAAGTACATTAAGTGCTTAATAATTGTTTGCTGGATGTTTGTTGAATGCACGTTAAACCATTGTTAAGGTACTGTTTTAAATATACTAAATCATAAATTGTTAACTCACTAACTTACTTTTGCTAAATGTATGACAGGTCGTGGTGAATCTGGTATACATGTACCCTGTTGGTGGTACAGTAAATTAATACAGTTCTTTTGATAAACAATATATAGGCTGGTTATCAAAAGTGGTTTAAATGCTTACTGCTTTTGACTCAGTAATTTAAAAACTGAAATTCATAGGAAGAAGTCGAGAATACGGTACCTCTATGACTTTAGATGATCAACATAGAGGCAGCTACTACTGATCTCATGAAGTGTCCTTTGGCAACAAAATTGGCTTGATCCAAAATGCTAAGTTTGATGTACTCTTGTGCTTATTTTTTGCCGAGTCCTGCAAATGAACCAACAGGCATTTTGAAATCTAGAGTTACATAGCCACTCTAACAGAAGGCGCCCTTCCTGTAGCTTGGCTATGTTGTTAATGACTGCCTTGCAATTTACAAGTCATATGGGTTCTGTCTGCTAAGTTGTACGCTCTTCCAGAAACATTGTGAGCGACCCACTTTAAAAAAATCCCTGAATGACCTGGGCTCCATCCCTCACAGCTCTTTAGCTTTAGGCTTGCTCTGTCTCTTTCCTCCTTTTGCCCTGCTATGCTTACTTCGCTTCTCTCTCACAACCTTAGCAAAGTGTTTCTGCTCACAAGACCACCAGCTTCAGCACAGCATGGAGGCCTCTAATTCAAAACTCTGTCCTGATACATTGTGAACACTCTTTTAGTGGTTGTTTGCAAGCCTCTGTTGACACTTATGAAAAAGTAGGTCAAAAGAGTAGAAATGCATGCAGCAATCATTCGGTATGGCCGAAATAATGCCACTAAAAAAATCTGTACAGTCATGATGTTTTAAAATATTTCTCAAATTATACTGATGGTATGGGGGTGACGTCTGGCAAATTTACTCCTCCTCCTATCCTTGCCTCAGATTCACATCCTCCGTGTCTTGTCACCTTCTCCCCAAAGCCTTCCCTGTCCTCTTTAGATTGTTAGAGAAGCACTGTCTCTATGTTCCCTCAGTACATGTAATATTGAACATACCTTTATTATAGCATTTCTTCTTCTGAAGTAATGATGCTTACATGGTTGTGTCCCCTTCTACAACTGTGAGAATCTCAAGGTGGCATACATTAGGTACTTAATAGGTGTTTGCTGAATGTTTGTTGAATGAATTTATCTCCTTGTGTAATGCTAACCCTCATCAGCTTCCAAGTATCCATGCTAATGGAAGGGAAGAGAGGTTTAGGATGATGTAAAATAACTGACAGTTCTAAAATCTAAGATCCCTGATTCAAAAGGCTTGGGTACTCAATAATGCAGTCACACACACACAAACAGCCAGGCAGCTAGGAAGGTTTCAGAGGAAGAAGTCAACTGATTCAAATCCTCTCCAGGCTGGATTCACAAGTCATGGGAAACAGTAAAACTGATGTGTTGGGTTTGCTCTGCCATAATGCCTTTGCATCAGATACCCTGGATACTCTGTGGTCAAATGTCTTTTCCTGTCACAGCTGCAAGCCAGCGGCTCCACTGCATTAAAATTGCGGGCAGTTAGTTACATCCTATATGCTTTGACGTCAGTTTAATGCTAGGGCACGTAGAAATAAGGGTGAAGAGGGTAAGCTGGTCTTTGTCCTTGGGGAGGGCCTTGAGTACCATGCTCAATAATGTGAGTTTGAGGAGCCAGTGAAGGTATCCGAGTAAGAGAGCAATATTCATATAAGTGGTTATTGAAGATCCTTGGGTGGCAATGTGAAATGTGGATCTGAGGCAGGAGGAAGATCAGTTGGGAAGGGGTTCAGAGAACAAGTAAAGAAGAAAATCCTGAAATGGAAGTGAGACAGAGCAGGGACCCCTTTTAGGGTCCTGCCTTCCCACCCCCAACCCAAGCATGGGAATAAAGGAAAATCTTGAGTTTCTTCAAGGGAAATTCCAGGCACCTAGCTAGCCTTGAGAAGTAAATGAGTAATCTAATAGCTTAAAACAATAGCCAAGAAAGTTAGAGTCACAGGATGTTTGGTTCTCTAGAGAAACTAAAGATAACATCTTAACATACGTCCCTGAGTTGTTTTTCAGAAACCTGGACCCGCCCCTACCTTCCCCCGCACCCCACCAAATGGAAAATACTGTCTGCTGGCATGTAGACCTCAAACGGGAGAACTGAGGACTGAACTCTATCATTCTTTGTTCTAAATTTCTTCCTGAGGGGCCTGGAGAAAGTCATGCCCACAGGCTAAATCTTAACATTCTTTTCTTCCAACCCCAAATGTTTAGACAAAGCTTTGCTTCCTTAGTGAATTGCAAACCAGAGAGTCTTTGAATCCACCTGTGACCTGTAAGGCCCCACTTCGAGATATCCCACCTTTTTAGGCCAAACCAATATATAACCTCCATTTATTGATTTACCATTCTGCTTGTGATTTCTGATTTCCTGAAATTTATCTCAGCCTTTAAAAAAACCTTGCTTGAGGCTGGGCACGGTGGCTCATACTTGTAATCCCAGCACATCGGGAGGCCAAGGTGGGAGGGTCGCTTGAGCCCAGGAGTTCAAGACCAGCCTGAACAACATGGTGAAACCGGTTTCCATTTCTACTAAAAATACAAAATTAGTCGGGCGATAGTGGTGCATGCCTGTAATCCCAGCTACTCTGGAGGCTGAGGCAGGAGAATCGCTTGAGCCTGGGAGGTGGAGGTTGCAGTAAGCTGAGATCACACTACTGCACACGCTGAACGTGGGTGACAGAGTGAGACCCTGTCTCAAAACAAACAAATAACAACAATAACAAAAAACCTTGCTTGTAAGCCATCAAGTAGGTCAGGTCTCAAGTGTAAACTGCCAGATTCTCCTTGCTTGGGGCCCTGCAAACAAATATCCTCCTTTCTTTTGCTGCAAAACCTCAGGGTGGATGTTTAGCTTTACTGCACAGCATAAGCAAATCCATGTTTGGTTCAGTAAGAGAAGTGGGGAGCATCCTCCTTTGAGGCAGAAAGGGAAAAGTGAAGGATTAGTGATAAAGCACAGTGAGTCCAGGGAAGCTGACAGGCTTCATATGATGCTCGGGTAAGAGGGGAATGTTAGGGGAGGAACATAAGGTTTCATCTTTCGGAGAGCACTTTGTTTTGAAACTGGCATTGTGGGGAATTTTAATGGTGAGCTGAAGTCAGTACGATTTGTGATTTTTATCCAGCAAGAACTGTGACCTTAACAATTCCATCTAGAGGCATCTGCTTTGAAAAAAAATGGAAGAAGGGAAAGGGCATTGCTGTGGGACCAGAGGTGATTGCTGGTGGCTTCTCTGCTTACCTCATGAAAATGCCTCTTTGTTTCTCTTGATCTCTTTTCTCCTTTAAACCACTTTGCAAGAACTGAGATCTGTATTCAACATTCATTAATTCGATTCATAATTATAGAGTACCTAATATGTATATTATTCAAGGTGCTGGGGTTAAAACAATGAGCAAATCACATTAGGGAACAAATTCTACTCTCATGGAACTTATATTCTATTTGGGGAAACAAACAATAGAGAGATAGATAATAGTAATTATAGACATTGATTAGTACTATACAGAAAGTAGCCTGGATGCGGTGGCTCACGCCTGTAGTCCCAGCACTTTGGGAGGCTGAGGCAGGTGGATTGCTTGAGCTCAGGAGTTCAAGACCAGCCTGGCCAACATGGCAAAACCCCGTTTCTACTAAAAACACAAAAATTAGCCAGGCATGGTGGCACATGCCTATAGTCCCAGCTACTCAGGAGACTGAGGCATGAAAATCACTTGAACCCAGGAAGCTGGGAAGGGAAGGCTGCAGTGAGCTGAGATTGTGCCACTGCACTCCAGCCTGGGCGACAGAGTGGGACCCTGTCTTAAAAAAAATCTCAAAAAAAAAAAGTAAAGTAAATCAGGGCACTGGGACAGATGTGGATGAGGCACCATTCAAGCCTGTGGTCAGGGAAGACTTTTCTGAGAAGACAACAGCTGAGCTGAGATCAGAGACAAGAAGCTTCAGTGCATGAAAACCCAAGAAGGCAAGGTCCTTTTGGCTTTTGGGCAGATGGAACAAGTGTAATGGTTCTGAAGTGGGAACAAACTTAGAGCATTTGAGGAACAGCAAGAGAACAAGTGTGGTTGAGTTGCAGTAAGCAACGCGGGAGCGGGCAGATGAGTTTGGAGACGCAGGAAGCAGGAAGATGTGGTAGCCAGAGCGCTGGCTGAGGCAGTAGAAGACTGCATTCTCCTGCAAAGATTTCCCCTGTGACCCAAGGACACTCGCCCTGGGTCTCAGCTTCTTGTTACAAGATGAGAGGCCTGGGCAAGATGATAGGAACTCTAGCCTGCCGCAAGAAAGAGAAGTACTTAACGCTGTTTGTTTAAAAGATGAATCCTTAAGGCTTTTGCAGCCTATGTTCTATGCTTATCAGGGCTCTCTGCAACCTAGCTCCAGGTTCCATAACAGCATGTTTCTCTACCTTTGGGATTCTTTAGTTGGGCTATTCTTCTCCCTGTTCCCAGAACACAACAGACCCATGGAAGGGTTGATATTGCAGTTTTGAGTCTGAAAGAAATCTGAAGGCAGAATTTCTTCTTCCTTAGGGAACCTCAGTCTTTTCTCTTTTTTTTTTTTTTTTTTTAAATTTATTTTTTGAGACAGTCTCGCTCTGTCACCCAGGCTGGCGTGCAGTGGTGCAATCTTGGCTCATTGCAACCTCTGCCTCCTGGGTTCAAGCGATTCTCCTGCCTCACTCTTCTGAGCAGCTGGGACTACAGACATGTGCCACCACACCCGGCTCATTTTTGTTTTTGTTTTTTTTTAGTATAGACAGGGTTTTGCCATGTTGGCCAGGCTGGTCTTGAACTCCTGACCTCAAGTGATCCACCCACTTTGAGTCTTTTTTCTTAAAACCTTCAACTGATTGGATGAGACCCACCCACATTATGGAGGGCAATCTGCTTAACTCAAACTTTACTTATCTAAACGTTATCACATCTAAAAAATACCTTCACAGCAACATATAGACTAGTGTTTGACCAAACAACTGGGTACCATAGCCTAGCTGGGTTGACACATAAAATCAACCAGCACAATGAATCTTCCTTTACTATACTCAGCACAAGTCCACTGTGTGCAGGGAGCACTTGATGAAGAGTTAACTAAAGGGCTCTAATTAGTGCTGTACATCCATTCATTCAGCAAACACTATATTTAGTGAGCACCTACTTTGGGCCAGACTCTGTTCCAAGAGCTGGGCAAATGGCAGTGAACAAGATTGATAATGATTAAGTCTATTTTTTATTCATGTGCTTTGGCATCTTACAGATCTAGTGTGAACAGTTTTTGTTGTTGTTTTTATTATTTTGTTTTGTTGGCTGATGTAGACAAGTTATCATAAGCATAATCCCTTTTGTAGGTCTACTCATTAAAGCTGTCAGAGTAGGATTCTTTAAAAAAAAAAAAAAAGAGGTTAGATAGTTTGCTTAATTGCATTAAAGTAGAGTTGGCCTTCCATATCCGTGAGTTCTGTATCCATGGATTCAATCAACCACAGCTAGAAAATAATTTGGAAAAAGATATTGCATCTGTACTGAACATGTACAAACCATTTTTCTTTGTCATTATTCCCTAAAAACAACTACTTACATAGCATTTACACTGTATTAAGTATTATAAGTAACCTGGAGTTGATTTAAAGTATACAGGAGAATGTACATAGATTATAAGCAAATACTAGACCATTTTTTACCAGGGACTTGAGCATCTGGATTTTGCTATTCGGGGAGGTCCTGAAACCAATCACCTATGAATACCAAGGGACAACTGTGTATGACAGATAGATAGAATTATAAAAATGTCCCCTCAAGATGCTTGTCCCTGGTTAGTCAAACACTAATCTTCTTAATGCTGAGAAGGTATTTTGCAGATATAATTAAAGTCCCAAATCAGTTACCCTTGAGTTACAGAGATTATCTGTGTGGGCCTGACCCAGTAGATGAACCTTTTAAGAGCAGAGTTTTCATTGGCTAGCAGCAGAAGAGAAGTCAGAGATTCAAAGCACAAAGGGGATTCTATGCACCATTTCTGGCTCAAAGAAGGAAGGGGTCATCTGCCAAGGAATGTGAGTGACCTTAAGGACCAAAGAGCAGCCCCCCACCAATAGCCAGCAAGGAAATGGGACTTCAGTCCTACAACCACAGGAATAGAATTCTGTCAACAACCTGAATGACCTTGAAAGCAGATTCTTCCCAGATCCTCCAGGGAAGAGCCAGTAGGCAAACACCTTGATTTTGGTCCTGTTTGATCCTGTGTAAAGAATCCAGCAGAGCCCCACACTCTGACCTACACAACTGTGAGCTAAGAATTGGATGTTGCTCTAAGTTTGTGACAATGTGTTATGCAGTCATGGAAAACTAACATAGAGTATACAGCTAAATAATGATATGGCCTGTTTTAAAATCTTATTTTTTTAAAGTAGCTGAGAAAGTAAAATTCTTTCTCATTTTAATAATCTTTGACACACATTTGCATAAAAGAAGAATGCTTTCTTAATGTGGTCAGTGGTATTTACTCATGAAAATACTGCAAATCTGAGACACACCAGTCCTGTTTTGGGTAAAAAGAAGTCTACTGCAAAGTATTAAGCCATTATGCTAAAAGCAAAATAAATTGATGAGGATTCATAAGTTATATCCACTGTCATATGTTTACAATATTTAGTATCATCTTTATCATGTCATATGATGATGAGTCATAATATGGTCAAACTTCTGGTGTTAAATACCCCAAGGACTAAAGAGCTTATGAAGGAAATGAATAATTTGTTAATGCTTTAGAAATGAAGGCTTCAGGCAAGAAGAGTTTTGCTTCCTGTTCTTAATAAATGTAGATGGATGTATTTCATGATAATTTAATATTCCTGGAATAAACTCCCACTTTGCATCTGGCAAGTTTCTCCCTTTATGTTCATTAAATTTTCCTCTAGATCCATACCTCTCCCCAAACCCCTCAGAGCCACCAAAATACACCCTGAAGGCAACGTAGGCTCAAATGCTAACTTCTGAGTATGAAAAGGACATAGGAGCAGGAGAGTTGTCAGTGATGGTCTGGATCAAAACACCCACTGTTCTAGACGAGGAAATGGAGGCCCAGGAATAGGCCTTATCTAAATCACAAAACAACTGGTAGTGGGACTGGAACTCAAACTTTATTTTTAAAATGGTAAGTAGAAATATAAGTAAGCCCACCTAGACTGACTTTTGTCAGAATTAACTTGCTAACATGTATGAGCTATTTGTGACAAAATTAGACTACATAGTTTTTAGTTTTGAATTCTAGGTCCCTAAACAAATATTACTGAAGGTGTCTCCATCCTCCTACTTTGGTAACTGTAAAATGAACAAATTTCTAGTGGCAGGCCATTTTTGAGGGTTGTTAGATAGTATTTGTGTGTATGGCTTTAAAAATCACTGAAAGGGCCTGCGGATTCGCTGATCCATAAAAATAAGGTTAGCCTTGATACAGAACAGACCTAAGATGGAGAAAGCTCCTAGCCCAGCAACGGAGCCAGCAGTTCTGGATGTAAAACCACCTTCTTTTCCTCTCTGGGTTCTGACTCTTAGATAATACACACAAGCACTGCTAGCCAAAAAAAGACAAAAATATTAGCTTTATCAACAGTTTGGCAAGTACCCAATAATCTCTACAATATGACAATCTGTGGTACAACTTCGGATAGAGAAAAGCTGCTTGAAACTGGTGCCAAACTGGGGGCTTCTCACTTCTGCACTGGAATCTGGGCCTTGGGACAGGCACGAGCCTCCAAGGTGAGAAATGTGTAGAGTGCAGAGACTCTTTTGAGTTTGCCGTTAATTCACTAAGGCAAACTGCCACAAGGTTTGTCACACACACTGTCACAAGCAAGATAGACCTAGTTCTCTCTATTGCATGGGCAAGGAAGATGCAATGGGCTCTCTTCACCTAGAAGATAGATAGATGTGGAAGCCCGGACCAGATGACCTGCTAGGCCTGGTTTCCTGTTTTCGAAGCCAATAGCCCTGCTCACTATAAAAAGAAAAGAATTAATCTTTTTTTTTCTCTACCTGGGGAGGAACCAGTAGAGAGTGGATACTTGAACAGTTAGTGAAGTTACCTCCTGTATAGAAATAAGTGGGAATGTAAGAAGAGTAATATGATGTCTCCTTCAAAGTAAAAATGTTATCTCTTTAGACAGAATTAGAAA
This sequence comes from Pongo pygmaeus, assembly GCF_028885625.2. Classification (NCBI taxonomy): domain Eukaryota; kingdom Metazoa; phylum Chordata; class Mammalia; order Primates; family Hominidae; genus Pongo; species Pongo pygmaeus. The sequence goes on from NC_072373.2 coordinate 39,551,278, forward strand.
CCAACTTTGTTTCAATATTTCTGAGAACTCTGAACCCAGGAGAATTATTGATAAAAACTTCTGGGAAGCTGATCGAGCAAATAATTGTTCCTCACCTTGGCCTGGCATTTAGGATGCCTCTCTAGCAGAACAGTAGACAGTATTGAGAGGTGACAGCGTGCTGTCAGCCCTCGCAGCTGTTGCTCGCTCTCGGCACCTCCTCGGCCTCGGCGCCCACTCTGGCCACGCTTGAGGAGCCCTTCAGCGCGCTGCTGCACTGTGGGAGCCCCTTTCTGGGCTGGCCGAGGCCTGAGCCGGCTCCCTCAGCTTGCAGGGAGGTGTAGAGGGAGCGGCGCGGGCGGGAACGGGGACTGCGCTTGCGCTTGCGCTTGCGGGCCAGCGCGAGCTCTGGGTGGGCGTGGGCTTCGCGGGCCCCGCACTCGGAATCGGCCGGCCCCGTGAGACAGTGAGGGGCTTAGCACCCGGGCCAGCAGCTGCGGAGGGTGCGCTGGGTCCCCCAGCAGTGCTGGCCTACCGGCGCTGCGCTCAATTATTTCGCCGGGCCTTAGCTGCCTCCCCGCGGGGCAGGGCTCGGGACCTGCAGCCCGCCATGCCTGAACCTCCCCCACCCGCCGTGGGCTCCTGCACAGCCCGAGCCTCCCCGAGGAGCGCCGACCCCTGCTTCGCGGCGCCCTTTTGTCCCATCCACCACCCAACGGCTGACGAGTGCGGGAACAAGGCGCAGGACTGGCAGGCAGCTCCACCTGCAGCCCCCGTGCAGGATCCACTGTGTGAAGCCAGCTGGGCTCCAGAGTCTAGTAAAGACTTGGAGAAACCTTTATGTCTAGCTAAGGGATTGTAAATACACCAATCAGCACTCTCTATCTAGCAAGGTTTGTAAATGCACCAATCAGCACTCTGTGTCTAGCTAATGCAGTGAGGACTTGGAGAACTTTTGTGTCTATCTCAGGGACTGTAAATGCACCAATCAGCACCCTGTCAAAACGGACCAATCAGCTCTCTGTAAAACAGACCAATCGGCTCTCTGTAAAATGGACCAGTCAGCAGGATGTGGGTGGGGCCAGACAAGAGAATAAAAGCAGGCTGCCGAGCCAGAAGTGGCAACCGGTTGTGGTCCTTTTCCATGCTGTGGATGCTTTGTTCTTTTGCTCTTTGCAGTAAATCTTTCTGCTGCTCACTGTTTGGGTCCACACTGCCTTTATCAGCTGTAACACTCACCACGAAGGTGTGTAGCTTCACTCCTGAAGCCAGCAAGATCGGGAACCCACCAGAAAGAAGAAACTCAGAGCACATCCAACCATCAGAAGGAACAAACTCCAGACATGCCGCTTTTAAGAACTGTAACACTCACGGGGAGGATCCGCAGGTTCCTTCTTGAAGTCAGTGAGACCAAGAACCCACTAGTTCTGGACATGATGAGACATAAACACACAGATATTTATGGTACAAGATGGAAAGACATAAATGCTACATAATATAAGCAGAAAAAGTGCTATGAGAGTCCAGAGATGAGAGAGACTGAATATAGTCAGCCCTCCATGTCCCTGGGTTCTGCATATGTGAATTCAATCAACCAAAGATCAAAATTATTTGAGAAAAAAAATAATAAATTTCAAATGTATAGTATAACAGCTATTTACATAGCATTTAAGTTGTGTTAGGTATTATAAGTAATCTAGAGATAATTTAAAGTATATGGGAGGATGTGCATAGGTTATATGCAAATACTACATTATTTTATATAAAGGATTTGGGTGTCCATAGATTTTGGTATCTGTAGGGTCCTGGAACCAATCCCTTGATGATAACAAAGGACAACTGTACATGTCCAGGAAGAGGAGGTTAGGCTTCATGAAGGAAGTTAACAAGTGAAATAGACCTTGAGGGATGGGGAAAGACTGTGGGGATTTAGGAAGGGAATCCCAGGAAGATGAGGAAAACACAGGATGTGCATAAGAAACTGACTTTTTAGTTTGATAAGAGATGGGAAGTACAGGCTGGGCACGGTGGCTCATGCCTGTAATCTCAGCACTTTGGGAGGCTGAGTAGGGTAGCTCATCTGAGGTCAGGAGTTCGAAACCAGCCTGGCCAACATGGTGAAACCGCATCTCTACCAAAAATACAAAATTAGCTGAGCGTGGTGGTGTGTGCCTGTAATCCCAGCTACTTGCGAGGCTGAGGCAGGAGAATCACTTGAACCCGGGAAGCAGAGGTTGCAGTGAGCCGAGATTGCACCATTGCACTCCAGCCTTGGCAACAAGAGCGAAACTCCATCTAAAAAAAAAAAAGAGAGAGAGAGATGGGTAGCACCATGGAGAATTAAGGTTAGGAAGATAGGTTGGAGACAGACAGTGGGAAGTAGGGAAAGAGGATGGCATTTAATGGTAGGTGAAGAAGTTTAGATTTTATGCTGGGGAGCCAGTGAACAGTTTTTTTAAAAATTAGAGTGACTTGATCCCAGTGCTGTTTTAGGACGTGAATCTGGATTGGCGTGGGGAGAGCTCGGAGCCAGGAATTCTAACTAGGAGGTTCCCACAGGACATTAGATGTGCAGTGTTGAGGGCTGGCCATGAATTGGGGCAGTGGGAAGAGTAATGGAATGGTGGCATCAAATGGACAGAAGCACTGGGTGCTAGTGAGGGACAGGACCTCTGTCTGGGAGGCAGTGCTGTGAAGGAGGAAGAGTGCCAGAACCTAGCCCTTAACTTAGTGGCATGAGACAAGGAGGAGGGAAAAGGATGGGCAAGAGCACACTGTGATAGGTCAGCTCCATGCCAGCTCACACAGTCCATTAAGGCACGTGGTATTATCTTCATTTTACCATCAAGGAAACTAGACTGAGAAGAATCTGCCCAAGGTCACACCTTAGACCGCCATGGACATCAACTTCCTTCCTTATCTACAACCTGCTGAGTTCAGTTTTGAACATGTTGAATGGGAGGTGCTGGGAGGATTTGCAGGTGTAGATGTGCTCATGGGCGATCACATAAACTCACACACCTGTTTGTTCATTCCTTTGGTTTTTGCATGTCTGCCCCACTTCATCTATTTGCACTCTGCATTCTCTCCCTTCCTTCTCCCTCCCCTATTCCTTTCTCTCTTTTTTCTTCTGATCTATTTCATCTTTTTCCTCTTTTTCTTTTTCCCAACTGAATTAAAACATGCAGAAGCCTTTTTACACTGAAAAGCTATGAAAATATAAGAGACTATTATTAATATTCTCTTTTCTCTATATCAGTGGTTCTCAACTGGGGGCAATTTTGCTTCTCAGGGGACATTTGGCAATGACTGAAGACATTTTTGGTTGTCACAGCTGGAAGGGGATAATACTGGCATCTAGTGGGTAAAGACCAGGAATGCTGCTATCATACAATGCACACAATAACCACCCCCTCCCCAAGAAAAATAATTATCCAGCCCCAAACGTTGCTCTATACCTGAGGTCTGGCAGTGACCGCTGCAGCACTGCTGAGTTTTACCAGGGGCTCTAGTTTAAGGCAGGGAGGATAGGCTTGTTCAATCAGAAGTCAAACCACTATAGATGGAGGCATTTAAGGAATCTGAAATTTTTGCAGTGGGTGGTTTTTCATATGCAAATACAATAACACTTATAAACCACTTACTATGTGCCAGGCATTTTTTAAAAATACTTTACATATACAACACGGTTAATCCTCCCAACCATCCTTTCAGATAGAAACTAACAACTGTACATAGGAAGTAGGTGGCCAAGCAAGAAAACTAACCCAGGAAGTCTAGCCCTCAAGCCACAGTCTTAAGACACTTCATCCTATTGCCCAATATAGCAACAATGACACTCTCAAAATGTCGCCAGTATGGCCTATGCCTTTCCTGGTTTTTCCACAGAAGCCTGGATAATAAAACTCCATTCATACTTTCTCATTAAGGCTTGCTTTTCTTATCCTACTCTTAATTATTCAGTGACTAGTTGTGGTACTCTTCTATGACCATGAAATAGATATTTTTCTCTTTGCAAAACTAATTGACTGGCCTCAGTAGCAAGATAACTGTTTTGTGCCTCAGTTTCCTCATGTGTAGAATGAAAATATTAATGACGTCATGAACTTTTAGTAGGGTTTAAATGAGTTAATACAGTGCTCTTCAACAGAGTCCGTAGACTTGCGCCAGTTGGTGAAGGTTTGTTACTAGTCTACGGGGAGATACGTATAGCAACTAAGAGTAAGGATTTAGAAACTTTTATAGCATTTTGACAATTTGATGTCTCTTACACCTAATAGTTAAAAAAGGAAAAAACTGAGCTTGAATTTTGCATGTTTTAAATTTTTTTTCACTTTTGTAGTAATTTATTTTTATTGAATTCCACAAAAGCATTTGTCCATGACACATTGGAAATTTAAAAAACAAATACTGGCTCATTATCACAGCACAAGAAGCATTAAGTTAACATATGTAAAACACTTGAAGCAGCTCCTGGCACTTAGTCAGTGCTTAATAAATGTTAGCTAATAACAATAATAGCACTATATTCTAACAAAATGAGCTATCTGTCCCAAAGATGTACGTTCCTGAGATTTATCCTGTATGTCATTCTAAGTTCATCTTCAATTCTATTAAATCTCTTTCCTATAGTGTGAGCCATTAAAAGAAGTGCTACTCTACTCCTTACCCATTAATCATATATTATCAGACACTAAATATTTTAACAGCCAGTGTCTGCCATTGGTCTCAAGGGGAGTATAACCAGCATAACACATAGTGATTGTGGTTGTTCTTCTGCCACAAAAGGTGACCTATTCTTACACAGTGCCCCAGCTGCTAAGGAATCAGTCTCCCTGACTCACCCTCACGTGGGGAGCCTGCTTACTCACCCTAGCCTCACTGCCCTTCTAAGGCTCCTCCCAGTAGGAGGTTCAGAGTCCCTTTCTAAAGAAACTACACTATTTAACAGTCTAGGAATTCTTGGATCACCCAGGTTAGCCCTCAGTTTCATTTAATCAGGCATTGGAGGCTCATACTGCAAATAAAGCAAATTCCTGGGTAACAGAAATATTAGTATAAAAATGGCTATATTTCTCCTGATATTATTGACTGCCTGTAAGTGTTCATGTAGTGGATCAATGAAAGGGGTGGGAAAAGCAAAAAGAAAAACCCAATTCATGCAAGACGGTCTAGTGCATCTGAGCGGACTTCTCACCAACTTCCTTGGACTGCATATTTTCCTCCCTCCCTCTGACTCACTCCATGCAACCAATTTTTCTTTCCTCCTTTGAACTAACAACATTAGACTCATATCAGTTTCTCTTCTGAAACCCCAGCGGTTCTACAAGATCATGGGCAGGCAGGTCCTGACTCTAGCTAGCTTCATTGTTCCTCCAGATTAATGTTGCCACTATACCCTTTGACTTAAGAATCTCTTGAGAATGTCACAATGTCCTTTAGGATAACCAAAAGCACAAAGGATTGGAATCACAACACAAAGGTCTAACACAGCTTTTCTGAAGACTCACTTGTCTCATCAGGCCGCTTACTAAACTAAAACTTTCTCTGGAACAGTATTATTTGGGTCCTTTCTCCAAGATGTTTTCATCCTGACTGGGAGTTAGAGCTCCTTGGAGAGGCAGAACACAGGGCTCACACATTTTCTCTTTATTGGAGCTCCAAGGGAGGGCCTCTTACCTGCTTAACCATTCACATGATAATAAAATCTCTTTGCCCCAGAGGAACACGACTGGATTTCTTTTGTTAAAATCTCATTAAAGACTGCTTCAGCCTGTAATAATTTGTTAATAGATGGCAGTGCTATTTGGCTGCGATTGGGTTTTCTTTCATTTCTTCTCAGGCAGGTCTCATAATTGTTATCTTATCTCCAAGGTTTTGGTTGTCACTGAAGTGTAACAGATGCTGTAGCCGCTGCAAACCACTGGGTGAGCATCCCACATTATCTGTGAGGAAAGAGATGCCTCATTAGTTTCCTTCCTTTCATTTTTTTCTTTTTTAAGCTGCTTCCTAGTCAGCTAAAAAAGCTGGCTGTTTTTCTCAAACCAGGCCAGATTCCCAGATATTTTCCAGCTCAGTGATATGAGTTAAACCTATCTGCCAAGGGCCTCTCTCTCTCTCTGGTTGCATTTTACACAAAACCACTAAAGCAAGCAGTTTAGATTTCTTTTTTTAAGTATTTTCTGAGTGTCCATCCACATGGCAACAACTAAAGCATTTTCAGAGCCATGTGACAGGGTCTGTCTGAGGATGGAGAGGTCTGAAACCTCATGAGTCACTCTGGGAATCACATGAAATCATGGAGATAAAAGTGTTTTATAAACTGTAACCTACAGAGATGGAGGATCACAAAGTGGTTTGGAGTACCCTGGGTTCTGGCTGAATTGTGGAAGACTCCAGTCCAGTGTCCTGAAGCTTCAATAGAGGCAGGAAGTACTTTTACTCAACCCCATATCCACTAGGCTGTGAATTCCCTTTATAAAATATAAAACAGTGTTGGGGAGGGAGGAATGGGTTGTATGTCTTTGTTTTCCTGCTGCATCTGTCAATCTGCTCCTGCCACCAATCAGAATGCAAGCTTGACGGCTGAATCCCATGGTCATCTCTCCAACAGTTTCGAAGGTAAAATCTCCTTCTGATAATTTGATAGAAAAGAAATGGAATTCTATAAATACTATTAATAATGATAACATCAATAGCTAACATTTACCAAACACCCTTTGCCAGGCACCATATTAATATTTTTATTCCTCACAACCTTATGAGACAGGTATTATTATTTCCACTTTTAAAATTTGTTGCCAGCAATTTCATGTGAATACCAATGTTTCTATTTTTAAAATGAGGAAACTAAGGGTTAATTGATGAGGTAGTATTTGAACCTAAGAATTCTGACTCCAGAAGCTGCTTCTTTATTTAAGCACTTTAAATGAACTATGCTAAGCTGTATTCTATTTATATTAGAAATAGAGGGTCAGCCCACCTTCATTATGCCAAACCACCGTAATGGTCCTTAGATCGGGAAGGCAGTGGAATTGTCCTGAGTTTTTGGCCATCTGTTTCACAGTCATTGTTCTACCCCAAATCTAACTTCAGACCTACTTGCCAAGAAGAGTGACTCTTTTGACAAAAGTGACTTAGTGACATTGGGGCCAGTGGGTAGCAGGGAGGTAGGGAGTGTGGTTGGCCTGGAGCATGGCAAGGGGGCAGTGGGGTGAGGCAGGTGGACAGCTTCCCCAGAGATAAGGTCAGAGGGTTCAGCAGAGACATTTCATGGGCTACCTCATAGGACATTCAAAGAAGCTCAGATTATATGCCAAGGGCAAAGAGAAGTCCACTGTCGGGTTTTAATCAGGAGGATAACAATCATATCTGCCTTATGGGAGCCATTCTTTGGTAGGATTACAAAAGGATTATTAGGGACAGGCAAGCCCAGAGGGCAAGCTTACTACTGGAGCAGAGCCAGAGACAAGGAGGGCCTAAATTGGATTAGGGAAAGAGGACTGTGTCTAGAAGAAGGAAGGGGTCAAGAACAGAGGTGTTAAAAAGATATAAGATTTTGTAAGCAGATTTGAGGGTCTGGAGAGGAAGAAGTTGTCTGGGAAGATTTCCAGGTGTAGGGTTTAAGTGATTAGGTGGATGCCTGAAGGCAATATAAATAATTCAGGTGGAAGAGCAGACTGTAGGGGAAGTCATAATGAACTCTGTGTGGACATGCTGAGTTGGTCCTGGCTGGAGAACACTAAAGTGAGACTGTTGATCCTGCAGCCGGATATGGAGGTTTCACGTTCAGAGAAAGATTCGAGACCAGAGACAGAGACTTGGAAGAATTCAGCCTAAAGATGACAAAGTCATGTGATTGTCATGTGATTGTTCAGATGCAGCTTGAGAAGAAAAGAGGGCCAAGGACTGAGCAATAGTCGAGGGATAAGCTGGCATCTGCAGTGTGGGACAGTGACCAGAAGAAATGAGTAAAATGCTGGAACCTCTGTGTTCACCTTATGATTGTAACTTCTTTGGAACATGGCTGTTTCTTCCTGGTGGCAGGTGGTTAAAACAAAGAAAAGGGTACCCCTGTGTTTGTTTTCTAAGATAGCAAGGAACAGTGTAGTTCATGAGCCAGTAATCTGTTTAGAAGCTGGTCTTGAGGAAAAAATGGCTCGAGAAGTTGAGTCGGTGTGAGGGACATCTGTGAAGGGCAGGGAATGCAACCTGATCTCTGGAGAGGCATCTGGGAACTAGCGAAAGTGGAGCCAGGGCCAAGGGGGCTGGGTTGGGAGATGTGCTTGTCTGGCAGGAGCCCCCTGCGTTCTCTGACCTCGTGGTCTGAGCTGAAGGAATTGCCCTACTGTCTTCCAGGGAACATGGACACTTTCACTAGATCACAAAATGCTGATGGCTACAATTGCCAAGTTGGTGCCAAGGGGGTGCCTTCCATGGGAGACATGCTTGACAGACCCATGGAGGAGCAGAGCATCATCCAACACCTCCACTGCTACGACTGCGTGGGGCCCTCTGTGTGGGAAAACAGGAGGTGGGTTTGCCTCACTTCAGAATATTCACCTTCATGTCTGCCTTTTCCTTCCCACCTGGAAGAAGGCATACCACCAAGACATTTCCACTGTCCCTTTGGCTTCGTGGAAAGCGGTTGTCTAGGCTGCATGGGATGTACCTTAGAAGGCATTCTACATTTGTAAACTTCCAAGTGACAAAGATTGGGACTGTTATTTATTACGTTTTCCTTTGCAAGACTGTGAAATAGGCAAAATTTTAGGTCTCTGTTTCCGGTCTCAACTCTTTTTCTCTCTTTTCTTCCTCCCTCCCTCCCTCCCTTCCTTCCTTTCTTCCTCCCTTTCTTCCTTCTGTCTGTCTGTCTCACTATGTTTACCAGGCTGGCCATGAACTCCTGGGTTCAAGCAACTCTCTTGCCTCAGCCTCCTGAGTAGGTGGGACTACAGGCATGCCAAATCCACTTTTTCCTACCTTTTTGGAACTACTAGTCACCCCTTCTCTACCTTGTCTATATTCTCTTTCCCCTCCACCAGATCCCAGAGCCCTCCAATTTTCACCTTCTCTCCCATCAAAACTCATTCATAAGAAAGAGTTCCAAATTACTAAGTCTGTGGGGGCTGGCACTGTACAATTCTAAGAGGCTTCACGTTTGGCGCTTCCTAGTGACATCTTTCACTGGGCAAAGGCAAATCTCAAGCCAAGGGATGAATCTGAAATGGTGGGAGTTTAGTCCCACCATTTGATGAGAGGTTGAGCTGATGAGAGGTTTCTAAGGAGGACTAAGGGTATATGCCCCCAGCCACTGAAATCAAGTAGACAGATGCTTCTCCTGATGACTTAGAAGCCTGTTCTTGTTCCCAGTGTAACCTCCTAGGCAATTAAAGTCAATCTTATGTTGCCATTAAAAAAAGCCAATTGACATTATGTTGAAAGACAGCATGTGTCAGCCATTCCCCCTGGGTTGCCCTCTCTGTAGACCTCCAGCTTTTCTCCTCTACTAAGGTTAACTTTCCCACAGGGATTTTTACATAACGCAGAGTCATTTGTGCTCATTAAGCTTGTAAGATTTTTCTACTTCGAAAGTAAATACTTTTGGTGAAATAGGTCCAGTTCTTTGGAATACAAATCCTTAGCTTGAGGTTGCTTGAGTGGAAATTTTTAACAAGCAATTCCCTCAGCTACAGAGCCACGCGAAATGTGATTTTTCTTAATGTGTGTGTGTTCCCACAGAAGCTAATAAATGGACATTACTCTGGTATGGACACATCCTATTACTCAGCTTGATCCTAATATCACTGGCAAAAAACCTATTTGCTGCACTAGCAAAAAGCTGAATTCATTATGTCCGGCTACATGAGTAATATCCAGGCGGATTCTTGTTGACACAGACAAAACGCCAGTCTCTGAGGCGCGACAGGGCTGCCAGGCAGAGCAGCCGGTGCTGCCACGCTCCCTCCCTCTGCTCCCATGGTATTCCACTAATCGGAAGTCACCACTCGCTGCCGATAGGGTGATGTATGGCAGACTTATGAACACCTCGTTATTTCTGAGACAAAGGGAAAAAAAAGGACACCAGGAAGGAATAATCTGTCGGTGTAAGTGGGGAAAGGAGAAGATGTACGGCACAGGAGGAAGACTGTTGAGTTAACCACACCTGCCATCACTCAGGGAGCTGGAGAATAGGTCAGATTATGCAGCCAGTCTACACGGTAATTATGGATTCTCAGGCTGAAGGGTCTCACTGAAGGATATTTTCTCTCCTCCCTGCCTTGGGGCAGAATCATCCCCACACCCACGCCACACTGGGTTGGAAATTCTTCCCTGCAAACAGACTGCGTAGTCACTTGTCACTCACTCCAGATAGGAACAACCCTGTAGAACAAATTTGGAGAGGGTTCCTGGGTTTAAGGAGTGACAACTCTTGAGAAACAGAGCACCCGGAGCCTTCAATGAGAGGCTCTGCCCTGTGGAGCATGCAGTGATTCTGCAGAAACACCAAGCAGTTCCCTGGGCAATCCCTTCTTAGCCTGAAGCTATCTCCATTTTCCTGACAATTCCCAGATTGCTCAGAAGGGAAGTAAAATCATCCCACCAGGCATATTCTGTACAATCAGAATATGCACACAATCTGATTGTACATTCCATTGTGCTCAAGTTCATTGTTAGAGTGTTCACTTTTTGGCAGTGTTATTACTCCAACTGGGTAATGTTCCCTACTGGTTCTCAGCAGTTATTTTCTTCCTCTGTTGTCCTTGAGGTCCAGGCAAACAGTCCACTAGCTCTGCATTGAAAACCCTTCTCCATGAAGCTCTTTCTAAACCAGGGTGTAGAAAACGTTCTTCAACCTGATGCAATTTCCCCCTCGTTTACACCCTTTAGCAGTTTGTATCCAACTGTCACTTTTTTCATCCATTCATTTATTCATCAAGTATCCCTTGAGCACCTCCTACATGTATACCAGGCATAGTTCTAGGCAGTGAAGACACAATTATGAACAAGACAGATAATATCTTAACCTAATGGAGCTTACAATCTAGTGGAGAAGATAGTAAAAAAAGTTCCACCTCTTGCTGCTGAGAGTAGAGTCAAAGATTTTTACAACTGGAGAAATTAAAATCATAATCCCTCCAAATTCTCTCACTCAGCCTTGGTTCAAATTAAAACTATAGGTCACAGAGGTGTTTGACAAGCCTTGGGTAAAAGGAATATCTATCTTTTTTTATTGATTTCATTTTATTTTTTATTTACTTGTTTATTTAATTTATTAATTAATTTATTTTTTTGAGATGGAGTCTTGCTCTGTCGCCCAAGCTGGAGTGCAATGGTGCGATCTCAGCTCACTGTAACCTCCACCTCCCAGGTTCAAGCAATCCTCCCACCTCAGCCTCCCAAGTAGCTGGGATTACAGGCACCTGCCATCATGCCTGGCTAATTTTTGCATTTTTGTAGAGACCGGGTTTCACCATTTGGCCAGGCTGGTCTTGAACTCTTGAACTCAGGTGATCCACCAACCTCGGCCTCCCAAAGTGCTAGGATTACAGGCGTGAGCCACTGTGTCCAGCCTGATTTCATTTTAAAACAAGAATCTCTATCTTAATGAACAATGTTCTTATCCTCTTCCAAGGGCTTTCCCTGAGGCTGCCAACCTCCAAAAATTGTTTTATAGTTCCAGATTTCCTACTTCTCCTTCCCCAATCAGAATCTTTATTCTTACAAGGCAAGCTGTTTAACTAGGTATGAGAGGGAAAGCAATCTTATGAAATTAATTCTTACTAATGTGTGAATGACTAAGCGAGACTCCTCAAGAAGTTTTTGACTTTTTATAAGAGAATATTTACTAACCCTAAATAGTATCTAGATTTTCAGCCTTCACTATAAATTGGGGGGGGGGGGGAAGGCAATATAGGAAAGATTTCTACTAAGTTATAAGCATGAGTTCCTTAAGAACAGAGACCATCTCATTTTGGGGGTACTGAGTTACCTAGTCCAATCAATTGAGTACCTAATCAATATTTATTGAATTGAAAAGAATGTGGAAACACAGAGTGGATAGGAGAAGGGAGAGTGTAGGAAAGCGAGGGAAGTGAGGGGAAAGAAAAGACAGGAAGAAAAAGAGAAGAAAGGAAGGAGGCAGCAAGAAAATCCAAGAGAGGGAAAGAGAACTAAACACAACCCAAATTATGGTACAGTTCCTGGTTTCTTTTGCAGTGAGAGCCCTCAGAGAAACTGTAGCAAAAAAGAATTTATTTGCAGTAGAAAAGAAATTTTTTTAAACTGCTGCTGTTTCAGAGTGCCAACAAGAGAATGGAGCCAAGAGATGCTGAGCCCTAAGGAAAGATATTGATCAAAGCCATACATTTCTATTTTTCTAGCACGATAGCAATGACTCATGATGGTTGACTGGCCACCGTCAGTGAGCCTCCCTGAGGGCCCCTTGTACCCAGCAGAATGGGTCCATTGGGTCCATGATCATCTAACAGTCACAGGAACTCAGGGACTAACCCTGTTAGGGTTATGAAAATGGATCTCTGTAGATTCAATATAATTAGAGAGTGCATTCATCCATAGAAGTCCACAGTGGAATTTTCCACAGAAGCCAAACTAAAGTGGAAACTTGACAAAGAAGTGGAGGTCAGAACGCAAGAGCCAGGACCACCAGTTTTCCTTGGGGTCTCAGGAAATAAGGGAAAAAATCTTTCTGAGCTGCTAAAGAAGAAAAGTGAAGCAGCAGACTGGCTACAGGGAACCCAGGAGACCAAATGTTCTTTAGAAGCTAGAGAGAAATGGGCGCAGGGGCTCGGAGCAACAGAATCGTCAAACAAGATCAGCCCAAGAACCAAAGGGATTGGGACCATTTTTGCCAAGATACACATCAGGGAATATAATCTGTGCACTATGTGATTGGCCTGCTCTAGACAGAAATATCAGAAATGGTCCTGCTCAGTTCACAGCCAATAAGATCATATGCATTTAAGTGCTTGCTTCCATCTGTACCAACAGTGAAATCATGGTGCCTGGATTTAGAGCCAAACGCAGTCCTGACCCTCCCACTCAGGGTTTTATGACCTTGGTTAAGCTACTTAATCACTGTAATCCTCCATTTCCTCATCTGTAAAGTGGAGGAAAAAACTTTTGCTACCATTTAATAAGTACTTCCTATTGCCAGACACTATGCGCTCTACAAATGTTACCTTCTTTACTCTTTACCACCATCCCAAGAGGTGGGTATTATGACTGTCTTGACAGATGAGGAAAATGAGGCTTAGAGAGATTACCATGCATGTTCAAGGTGTCACAGCTGGTAAGTATTAGGATTGGAACTGACACTTGGTCTAACTTCAGTGTCCACAGCCTCAGACTGTGCAGCACTGCCTATCCAGCTGCCCTAAAACCACAGAGTCAAATGCAGATGGCAATTTTCCATGCTTCGGTTCAAATACAGCTGAGGAAGCACCCTCTTCCTCTATCACAGTGGGATCTACAAAAGGGAAGTCCTCCCCTGTTTATTTTTCAGCGAACAAAAGACACAGTGCCTTTTTCTGGATATTTGTTTTATCTTGTTGGCATCCTAAACCTACAGACTAGAAAACATCATTCTCAGCCCCCCAGGTCTCCAGTGAGCAGAACTATTATAAGGAACTGCCATTTGTCAGCTTTCCTCGGTACCCTCGACAGGGCAAGGGCATTGCCAAAATATGGTCCCTATTTCTGCGGGCTGTCAGTGGCTGCAACCTTGGAATTCAACCTCTCCAGCTTATTAACACAACAAATTACCCACCACGAGAACTGCGGAGTGCATTCGCTTGGAAAATGGTCTCGTTTTTATGAAGTGATTTAATTAGGAGCAATTTTCCCATCAGCTCACTTGTCAGAGCATGGCTGAGGCAGCCATTGAGATGAGCGTTTGGCCTGTGCCTTCCTGCTCCCTCCTTTCTGATGCCACCTTTTGGAGAAGTAGGAAAGTGAAACCACTTTAGGAAAACACAGTTCAAGCTGGGAAAGGAGACAGATCAGGCCTGAAGGCTGTTTTGTAAGGTCTTCAGAGAGTCCACCGTTTCAGGATGTGATTTGTCCATTTGTAGCATGATTCTCCCAATGGGGATTTTTAAAGACTTGAGCATCTTGTGCGTCTCCCTTCCGCTCCTTGCCTTTAGCCTTGATCTCCTGCAGGCCTGGTGGTTAAGAAAACAAAATGAATTTCAAAGCATTACTTGCTGGAAATCTGTAACTCTGAAGGATGTTTGGGGAGAAGGACCAGTGCATGGTTGAATCCAGTTGAGTCTGTGATATCCACAGGCTGCAAAGTTTCTAAAATTGCATTAGAAATCTGATTTTTTTTTTTTTTTTTTTTTTTTAATGAGACAGGGTCTTGCTTTGTCACCCAGGCTGGAGCGCTGTGGCGTGATCGTGGCTCACTGCAGCCTTGACTTCTCAGGCTCAAGTGATCCTCTCGCCTCAGACCTTCCCAGGTAGCTGGGACTACAGGTAGGTGCCACCATGCTCAACTAATTTTTGTATTTTGGGTAGACACAGGGTATCACTATGTTGCCCAGACTGGTCTTGAACTCCAAAGCTCAAGCAATCTGCCCGCCTCCCAAAGTGCTGGGATCATTGGTATGAGCCACTGTGCCCAGACTGATTTTTTTTTTAAGCCAAATTTCCAACCTGGAACACTTGATTTTGACTTTTTGTTGCATTCCCATCATATTTTCAGCTCTCAGATATACAGTATTTGACATGTATGGATGCCTGTCATTCTGTATCATACATGTGAGCCTTCCACCACACCTCCCAGATTTGGGAATAAGCAGGTAAGGGTCCCCTGATGCCAATGGAATTTTTTGTGTGTGAGTGCAATTTTTCTTAATTTTTCTAGAAAAAGGGGATAAAGTTGAAGTTTAGGATCAGTGACTAAATGTTTTGCAAAAAGGTACATCAGTGTTGAGAAGATCAGAGAGCTCAATGAGTCTAGTGTGGAAAGAGTGCATGGAAACGGTGAGTTTTTGAACGCAGTCTGAAAATACTTGACAGATTTGTGGCTCCCTTTATGCATATTTAATCTTTTTTCCCTAAGAAAACCAAATAGTCACAAATTCTTTCTACTCACTTACAAAAAGTGACAGTAGAAATGTAATCTTTCCAAGGGAAATATTTTTTCACTGTTGTATGAAAGCATCATTTGGTATAGGGTTAGGATGGCATATAAGCAATTCTGTGATCCACCGCAGTGTTTACAAATGCTAGCTGAGACCTCGTAGTGAGTTTATGGACCATGACCAGCACTATTAAAAAGGAAATAATCAAATAGAAAAGGACAGAATAAAAACCACCAGTTTTATCATTATAGGTGTAATCTTGCACACATACTGTGTACCAGCATAAAAGGTAGTTCTTACCAGTGGTTCGTGGAGCTTGAAATGTGGCATCAGAAGATCTAGGTTCTAGTTTTGGTTCTTCCATTAACTAACTATGTCACCTTGGGCAAGTACTTAATTTCTCTTCTTTAAGCTTCTCTTTCATCATCTGTGCAATGAAGGCTGAGGTAACTATTTAAGCTTCTATTAGGTTATGAAATATAAGAAACATAAATATATTCCTGCAAAACTGTACTACATCCCAAAGTCAACTAAATGTGAGTTGAGGGTGTTTTGAATTACCTGCATTGTTGCTTCTCTAGTGATATCTGGGTGGCTACTCAAGATTCAGCAGAGATAAGGCCTTTGATCCATCTAGCCATATTGTCAAAAGACTTTATTGCAGTCTTTATGAAAAGGATATTTCAAGTCATAATGAATTTCAGAAATAAGTATGTCAAAGACAAAATCATGGCACAATAACTTGCTGTGGTCCATGCATCTCTACCACCAGCCCCTCATCTCCCTGAAAAAGGAAATACAACAAGAAATACAAAGCTTTGTGCAGCTGGGGATCGTGCCTTGTGAGAGTGAAAGCACGCTTCTCTCTGATGTTTCTCATTCAAATGGAATGTCATGTGCCGCCTTCCAGAACGAAAAGTTCTCTTCACATGTTCTGTACCATAACTACGCCTTACTTCTTTGCAGTTGAACAAAGGTCTGACTTTTACCACAGATGGCCACTCTTTAGGTCTCAAGTGTAATCTGACAAAGCCTTGCTCTGTGGACTAGTCTTATTCTGAGTCAAGACTTCCCTAAAAACTCACACCCTCAGTTTTCACAAGAATGCATTTCAGATGGCCCACCAATTTTCTGCATATCCTACATATATTATATTGCAATGTCCTTGAACTTGGTCTGCTCTAGCATCTGAAATTTGGATGTGGTAGAACTTAAGTCTTGATAATGGATAATAGCATGATTATAGCAATTACTGTAATGCTTTATAATTATGCCTTTATGTGTATGTCTCTTTCATTACATTGTGAACACTTTGAGGTCTAGGATTTAGTGATGTATATTGTCAAATTCCTCAGTGACAGCATCACCTGACCTATTATTCTAGCCTCTAAATAAATTCTGTTGAGGTTTGATTTATCACTAAAGGAGAGAAGAAAACATGTTATCCAAAACAACAAAAAAATGGTTGGAGTTATTATATTGGGGATCTTACATTTAAATGAATTTTATGTGTAGTATCAAAAAAATCCACTTCTCACCTAAAGGAATTATTGTTATTTAAAAAGATGCTGAAGATCATCTACACCTAGGGTTGGCAAAATACGGCCTGTGGGTCAAACCCAGCCCACTGCCTGTTTTTGTAAATAAAGTTTTATTGGAACACGGCCACACATTGCCTATGGCTGCTTTTGTACTACAACTACAGAATTGAGTAGTTGTGACAGAAACTGTATTACTAATAGATCCTATACATTTACTATCTGGCCTTTTACTCAGAAAGTTTGCTGACCCCCAGTTTAGAGTACTACTCTCATTTGACATAAAAGGAAATTGAGGCCAGGGAGAGGAAATGACTTTCTCAGACTCATTAATGGTACAACTGAGACTATACTCTAGGTCTCACTTTCCAGTTTCTCTTTTGAATATTCCTGTTTCTTCCCTGGAATAGCAAACGCTCGCGTTGAAGATGTGATTCAGAGGGAGCTAGGAAACTGTCCCCATGTTTGTCTGCTTAGCTAAGGAAATATCTGTGAACTTCCTTTCAGAGCTGGTGGGTAATGTTCTATTGTCCCATCTATGTCCATTTTAAAGGGTGACAGTGTCTCAACTTGAACCTCAACTTTATTTACTTTGGATCCAGACACCCCTGAGCATATTTGGAGAATCATGGCCAAATGGGCCATGGGCCCCCTAAGGGGCCTTTCTCATAAGTCCCCCAGGAGAGTTCACCTGAAGGAGCAAAGGGTAGAGTTGCACAAATCTGGGTCCATGTGAGAGGAGCAGAGAAACCCAGATGGTGCTAAGGGCACCTGCCTGAGTCCTAGGCAGAAAGGGCTGCCATAAGGAGAGAATTAAGTGAGTCATTCCACAGACCCTAGCAGGGGCATGGAGGGCATCAGACAGCACAGGGCACTTGTGGTCCTGGTGCCAGTGGCTTTGGCATCATGAATGATGGTGTCTGTGCTCTGGTAGTGTCCAGCTAGCTGCACAGGAGTATGTGATCTCTGGAATGAAACTCAGCACAGGAATTCAGGGCGGAACTAGAGAGAAATGATGGTACTGGTGTTACGTACCAGAGGACTGTGCTATGTGCCCATGTGGAGTGCTCTTTGGGGTGCCCTAGAACCAGCAGGGAAGAAAAGGCAAGGGCTGGGAGGGTTCATAGCAGCAAATGGGGCTGAACCAGATAAATACTCTCTTTTTTTAAAATCCTAGGCTAGAACAGCAAGTGACAGTAACAGTTACAAGTGTTAATCCTCTCATTTGCCTCTGCCAGTGTTAGAATGTCATAGAGGTGAATTTGAGTTCTTCCCAAGCCATATCCCCTGAGGTGGACAGTAAAGCCTCCAAAACTCCATCGCTGAGTTTATTAATCCTGGTTCAATAGGGCAGGGAGATCCTCCAAGTCATTCAACAAGCAATTTCCTTACTGTCAGATACCACTTGTCTATAAATACAGCCCATGCAGTTGATGCTATTGGCACAACCACCTAAACTTGAGTGGGATCCAGAGAAATGGCTTCTGGCCTGTGAGGGAAAAAGCAAAAGAAAACAAACACTTGTTTAACAACGATTTAATTCTCTTCCTAATAGGAAAGACTCGCTCATAAATCTAGGACTTAAGCTGTCAGACAAGGAGAGGTAAGTCTATTCACTTCAGGTAGGTGGTTATTTCTACCTTCCACCTAAAGAATGTGGATGGAAATGTCAGGGGAGGAAAAGAAGCCAGGGTTTGCAGGTTGGATTAGATCACTCTGAAAACCATTTTCTGGGTTTATGGGTGATCATGCATTGTGGTTTTTATTTATAGGCAAGTGGTAGCTTACCAAGAGTGACGCTAGGCTCATTGCATACTCTGCCTACTTTTCCTTCCCTGACTTTTCCATCTAAACTCACAGAGGCCAATGAGAGGATTAACACTTCTAACTGCTACTGTCACCTGCTATACCAGCCCAGGATTTTTTTAAAAAGAGAGAGAGGAGCATTTCTCTGGTTCCCATTACTCATGATTAGGGGCCAGACTCTGTAAAATCAGATGTTAACTTGAAAAGATTGCTACATTGCAAATGACTCTTGTTCAGTAGAAAGGCAAAAGAGTTCTGTCAAATAGAAAACATAACCCCAAAGGGTCTGATCTTGCTGCTGTGTAGGACATTAAACAGTTTTGCCTAGCTTTGCAAACCCACTTCTACATCCTTACTTTCAATGATCATAGAAAACAGCCTCTTGTATTCTCCTTTTATTTGGATTTGTCTTCCTACTGGTTCCCTCACTAATAAGTTAGATCAATCTTTGACTATATATGTATGAGAATCATGTTTTTAACATTGAATAGCAACCCCCTCCTCCAAAGTTCTCTGTGGGCTTCTCTGTTTGTAATTACCCATCTTATTCTCTATGCATCATAATGAATTGGACTCATCTGGCTTTCATTTCTTAGCTGGCAGATTAGACAAAGTCTCTTTGTTTTATTTTTTTAAAAAAGAAAGTTCCTTTCATGTCTACTTAAGCCTATTCCCTTCAGCAAGTTGTTTAGTGACCTTTTGGGCCCAGCATTGTGCTAGTTACTCCATAAATCATAGAAGAAGGTCATAGCCCCTGTCCTTAAGTATCTTACAGACCAAATGGAGAGATGCATCATGTCATCTCTCCATAATTTTTTAATAATAGTCATCTGTTTTGAGACATTGCCATGGCATGTGCAGACCAGTTAACTACCTTGAGCGCTAAGGCTAATCTGATTTTATTCCAGGATCTAGAAAAAAAAAAAAGTAGCAAGACAGATGACTGTAGCTGTAACAAGTTTCAGCCTCTGTTGGCTCCCACCCAAACTAATTGGCCTGGGAGATTGATTTCCCCTCCAGCCAGCATCTTGTTCAGCATTTCTGCTCATCATGCTTCTGGCATTGCTTCCTCAGAGGACTGTCCATCATTCCTAAATGATCTCTGGTCCTCTTGATAAAACAGCAGACAGATGCTGGGGATGCAGAATTGAAATTCAAAAATATACCTGATTTGCAGACTCATTCCCTCCTTCTTGTTACCCTGACTTCTCTCACCAGAGAGAACCATCAGGCAGTCTGGCAGTGAATTGGGAGGGGTGTGTGTGTGTGTGTGTGTGTGTGTGTGTGTGATGTGTTGAGGGTGGGAGTGGGAGTAAAAGGGAGAAGATTCCTGGGATGAGTTTGAGGGGAGAAAGCTTCTAAGCAGGGGTTCTCTAAACTCTCTGAATTCTTATAGGCCCATCTTTGGGGGGATATTTTGGAGAATTATGTTGATTTTACTGTCTTTTCAAGGTCAGAAACAAAGGCCAGTTTGTTCAGTGTTAATACGAAGATAGAAGAAGGAAAGAGCAGGCTTTAGTGCCCACATGTTCATTTGGATACAAGGCTAAGAACTTCAGGGTGGGGGTGGACTGGGGAGGGGATGACCATACTTGTGCTAAAGTACTTTATAAATGAAACCCAGCTGAGGATCTCCCAGGCCCTTCAGATCCAGATAAGGTTTGTTTGAACTGTCTGGACTGTGGAAAAGCTACAGCCCCCTCCCATATTTCTGTGAATTATTAAGGGATCTATATGATCTTATTAGCTCTGGCTCCAACTTTCTGCCCCAGCTGAGTTCTTGATCCCTGCCCTATTGCTTGTGGCTGTTCCTTTATTTTCACTCTGGCTTTAACCCAAACATGAGAGAACTTGGCCCTCTTTCCTTGCTTTCCACAAAATAACCATTCACACATGGAAATGAAG
Source organism: Pongo pygmaeus (assembly GCF_028885625.2). Lineage (NCBI taxonomy): Eukaryota > Metazoa > Chordata > Mammalia > Primates > Hominidae > Pongo > Pongo pygmaeus. The sequence goes on from NC_072373.2 coordinate 39,571,613, forward strand.
GAGATTTCTATGCAGCAACATGAGCTATTTTAAATGGCACAGCAGATATTCCTCTTCTTAAAAGTTCTTTGGCCACCCTGCCTTCTTGCCCTGCCATCCCCCAAATCTTCTTGTTCTTTTGTGCAAAGGCAGTGTGTTCTAACAGGAGCATGAAGGTTGCCTGCTAGAGTTCCTATCCTAGTCCAACCCTTACTTGCTGTATACCTTAGGTAAGTCACCTCAACTCTCCATGCCTCATTCTTCTCATCTGTAAAATGGATTTAATACCCCACCTATCTCATAAAGTAGTTGTGAGAATAAAAGGAGATAGATATTGCCAATAAGCTCATTAAAAGATGCTTGCCACCATTAGTTAACAGGGAAATAGAAATCAAAATCATGATGAGATACCACCACCACGAAGATGGCCAGAATAAAAAATTCAGATAACAACAAGTGTTGGTGAGAATGTGAAGAAATCAGAACCCTTATATATGGCTGATGGAAATGTAAAATGGTGCAGCTGCTTTGAAAAACAGTTTGGCAAGTTCTCAAATAATTCAACATAGAGTTACTATAGAACTCAGTGATCCACTCTTAGTTGTATACGAAAGAGAAATGAAAACAACGTCCACACAAAAACTTGTGCCTGAACATTTATAGCAGCATTATTTATTATAGCCAAAAGGTGGAAACAACCCAATGTCCATCAACTGACAAATGGATACATTAAATGTGTTAAATTCATACAGTGGAATATTGTTCAACTACAAAAAAGACCAAAGTGCCGACATAAGCTATAATAACATGGAAGAATCCTGAAAGCATTGTGCTATGTAAAAGAAGCCAGTCATAACAGATCACATACTATAGCATTCTATTTATGTGAAAAAGAAAGAGAGAAATCTACAGAAAGTAGGTGAGCGGTTGCTCAGGACTGAGGGGTGGGGTGTGGGGAAGAGGAGGGTAGTAGCTAAGGGACATGGGGTTTCTTTTTGAGGTGATGAAAATGTTCTAAAATTAACTGTGGTATTGTTTGTACATATCTGCGAATACTCTGAAAGCCATTGATCTTACCCTTTATGTGGGTACATTGTATGGTATGTGAATTATATCTCAACAAACTGTTTTTTTAAAAAAGAGGAAATGTATATTTATATTTATAACCGTGCCTAGCACACAGAAAAGCTCAGGGACCTGAGAGGAAACAGATGGCACAGTGACGTGAGTTATTAAGGAGAGATTAATGAAGTATCTATTCACAGAGGTGTGGGCAGGGTCAGTGGAAACTAACAAGAGATGCTGGAGTGTCGCAGGGCAAGGGGAGGAATCCAGAGGCTGGGCTGTAGTAGAGAGGGTCACCCAGCAGGAGCTGTGGCTTTCATAGAGACAGCAGCCACCACCCACCTGCAGCCCAGCAGGGAGACCCTGAGAACCAAGGCCTCCACATGATCAGACGTTATTTGCTGGGGCTTCTCTTGGCTGGACCCATCCGCGAGCTTGAAGAGCCATCGAGGAGCCCACAGATGTCTCCTGGAGCAGAAGCTGTTATTATTATGTGCACCAGCTTAGCCTTCGTTTGTTTTGTCACATCTTAACAGCCCCACCTTAGTGCCAATCTTCTACGGCCATGCTTTTCCCACCAATTGGTCCAAAAAGGTAGGTTCTTAACTAAGAGGTTTGCTTACTAAGAGGTTTGGGTACTTTTCTATTGGGAGAACTCACCCCCAATATTTCAACATAGGTTCTTTCTATTTTCCCTAAGTGTCGGCTGGTCTGAGAAATAAAAAGAAAGAGTACAAAGAGAGGAATTTTACAGCTGGGCTTCTGGGGGTGACATCACATATCGCTAGGTCCATGATGCCCACCTGAGCCACAAAACCAGCAGGTTTTTATTGAGGACTTTAAAAGGGGAGGGGGTATATGAACAGGGAGTAGGTCACAAAGATCACATGCTTCAAAGGGCAAAAAGGAGAACAAAGATCACATGCTTCTGAGGCCAATAAAGATCACAAGGCAAAGGGCAAAGCAAAGATCACAAGGCACAGACAAAATCAAAAACTCCTGATAACGGTCTATGTTCAGCTGTGCACATATTGTCTTGATAAACATCTTAAACAACAGAAAACAGGGTTCGAGAGCAGAGAACTGGTCTGACCTCAAATTTACCAGGGAGCAGTTTTTTCCCCACCCTAATAAGCCTGAGGGTATTGCAGGAGACCAGGGTGTATTTCAGTCCTTATCTCAACCGCATAAGACAGACACTCCCAGAGCAGCTGTTTATAGACCTCCCCCCAGGAATGCATTCCTTCCCCAGGGTATTAATTATTAATATTCCTTGCTGGGAAAATAATTCAGCGATATCTTCCCTACTTGCACGTCCATTTATAGGCTCTCTACAAGAAGAAAAATATGGCTCTATTCTGCCCAACCCTGTAGGCAGTCAGACCTTATGGTTGCCTTCCCTTGTTCCCTACAATTGCTGTTATTCTGTTTGTTTTCAAGGTGCACTGATTTCATATTGTTCAAACACACATGTTCTACAATCAATTTGTACAGTTACCGCAATAGTGGTCCTGAGGTGACGTACATCCTTAGCTTACGAAGATAACAGGATTAAGAGATTAAAGACAGGCATTAGAAATAATTATAAAAGTATTAATTTGGGGAACTGATAAATGCCCATATTAAAATGAAATCTTCACAATTTATGTTCCTCTGCCGCGGCTCCAGCCGTTCCCTCCGTTTGGGGTCCCTGACTTCCCGCCAACACTTTTCCGTAGCAAAATATTGGCAGGCTTCTGCAAAGATGCCCTACAGACTTTATCCTAGACTGGCTGGAGAAAGAAAACTAAAACATCAGAATGCTTTCCCCAGGCTGTACACAGAGGGTGGGAGTGGGTGGAAGGGAACAAACAGGGCTGAAGTGTGGGGTACCACCCTTTTGCAGCCCACATGGAGGAAGTACCAAGAGTGTAGGCAGATAAGAAACAGATTTTCAGCTTCCCCTTCTAGTAACCACACCTCCACAGGCTTGTATTTATTCCTCCCCGATGTAATTTCCTCCTGGAAGTGTGGCCTCCTTTCTCAGTGGCCTTTTTTTTTTGACAGATTGGTGAATCTATATTTGCATTAAAGTCTGGTCAGAAAGGGGACCTGAATACACATTATGGGCTGAATTATGTTTCCCCAAAATCCCTATCTTGAGGTCCTAACCCCCAGTAGTTCAGAACGTGACTGTATTTGGAAATTGGGTCTTTAAAAAGGTAATTAAGGTGGGCCAGGCATGGTGGCTTATGCCTGTAATCCCAGAACTTTAGGAGGCCAAGGAAGGCAGATCACCTGAGGTCAGGAGTTCAAGACCAGTCTGGGCAACATGGTGAAATCCCCGTCTCTACTAAAAATACAAAAATTAGCCGGGCGTGGTGGCAAGCACCTGTAATCCCAGCTACTTGGGAGACTGAGGCAGGAGAATCCCTTGATCACGGGAGGAGGAGGTTGCAGTGAGCTGAGATCACACCATTGCACTCCAGCCTAGGCAACAGAGTGAGATTCAGTATCAAAAAAAAAAAAAGAAAAAAAAGTATTTTCTTTTTTTTTTTTGTCTCATTTTCTTTATTGTGGTTTAATCCAATTTAAATTAAAATATGAAATGCTTAACAATCATAAAATCAATATATGCTGTGGTAAACAAAAGAGATCTATACTAGTATTTACAACTCTTTAATTTGTTTAAAAAGGAGGTAATATAACCTTTTTAACACACATTTAAACCTTTTGCCTCCAGGAGATATATCAATTAACACACAATATTCAAGGAAATCAGTGCTGTATAGATATTTTTGGTCTATTAAGGTGCAATTTAGAATACAGAACTGACAAAATACTGAAGCAGAAACCATAAGTTACAAAGTAGTAACTCTCACAGACAGTAATTAGAACCCCTGTCCTACATGCCTCTCCAGATATAGCAACTTACATTCTTCCAGAAAATAGGTTCTTTCCCTGACTAGGAAATTCACATGTCTTTCTAAACTAAACAAACACTTTTCCACTCAACCCTGGTTTTTTTTTTTTTTTTTTTTTTTTGGTTATAGATACAATCTTTATTTTTTAATTAATTTTTTTTCTTCTTCTTCTTATTATTATTATACTTTAGGCTCTATGGTACATGTGCGCAATGTGCAGGTAAGTTACATATGTATACATGTGCCATGCTGGTACGCTGCACCCACCAACTCATCATCTAGCATTAGGTATATCTCCCAATGCTATCCCTCCCCCCTCCCCCCACCCCACAACAGTCCCTGAAGTGTGATGTTCCCCTTCCTGTGTCCATGTGTTCTCATTGTTCAATTCCCACCTATGAGTGAGAATATGCGGTGTTTGGTTTTTTGTTCTTGCGATAGTTTACTGAGAATGATGATTTCCAATTTCATCCATGTCCCTACAAAGGACGTGAACTCATCATTTTTTATGGCTGCATAGTATTCCATGGTGTATATGTGCCACATTTTCTTAATCCAGTCTATCATTGTTGGACATTTGGGTTGGTTCCAAGTCTTTGCTATTGTGAATAATGCCGCAATAAACATACGTGTGCATGTGTCTTTATAGCAGCATGATTTATAGTCCTTTGGGTACATACCCAGTAATGGGATGGCTGGGTCAAATGGAATTTCTAGTTCTAGATCCCTGAGGAATCGCCACACTGACTTCCACAAGGGTTGAACTAGTTTACAGTCCCACCAACAGTGTAAAAGTGTTCCTATTTCTCCACATCCTCTCCAGCACCTGTTGTTTCCTGACTTTTTGATGATTGCCATTCTAACTGGTGTGAGATGGTATCTCATTGTGGTTTTGATTTGCATTTCTCTGATGGCCAGTGATGGTGAGCATTTTTTCATGTGTTTTTTGGCTGCATAAATGTCTGAAAAAAGAAAAAAAATTATTTTCAAAAAAGGTAATTAAGGTAAAAGGAGGTTATTAGGGTGGACCCTAATCCAATCTGATATGCATCCTTATAAGAAGAGAAGGACACAGACAGACAGACAGACAGAGGGAAGACCATGTGAAGACACAGGCAGGCCTCAGAAGAAACCACCCCAGCTAATACCTTGATCTTCGACTTTTAGCCTCCAGAATTAAAAATCGATTTTGGTTATTTACTTATTGTTTTTTGAGACAGGGTCTCACTCTGTCAACCAGTCTGGAGTACAGCCTCTATCTCCCAGGCTCACTGCAGCTTTGATCTCCCAGGTTCAAGTGATCCTCCTGCCTCAGCCACCCACATACCTGGGATTACAGGCATGTGTCACCATGCCCAACTAATTTTATAAAATTATTTTTTGGAGAGACAGGATCTCACTATGCTATCCAGGCTGGTCTCAAACTCCTAGGCTCAAGTGATCCTCCTGCCTCGGCCTCCCAAAGTGCTGGGATTATAGGCATGAGCCACTGTGCCCAGCCAAATTTTAGTTTTTGAAGCCACTCAGTCTGTGGTACATTGTTATGGCAATCCTAGCAAACTAACACACTACTCCTTGCAGGATGTCAGTTGCCCACCTTTCTCCTGCAACTCGTGGCTTTACAAGGTTGAGAGCAAAGTCCCTTGAATTAGGGTTTTGCTTCCTGGCTCTGCCCTATTGTTTACTCATAAGAAGAGCATTTGGGATGCTTTGCTAATGTTTTGTTCCAAGTATATATTCTGTTTCATAAAACTTAGGAGTATAAGCAGTATCACCCTTTCTTTCTTTCTCTCTTTTCTTTCTTTGTTCTTTCTTTTCTTTCTTCTTCTTCTTTTTTTTTTTTTTTGATGGAGTTTCACCCTTTGTTGCCCAGGCTGGAGTGCAGTGGCATGATCTCCGCTCACTGCAATTTCCACCTCCTGGGTTCAAGCAATTCTCCTGTCTCAGCCTCCTGAGTAGCTGGGATTACAGGTGCCCACCACCATGCCCAGCTAATTTTTGTATTTTTAGTAGAGATGGGGTTTCACCATGTTGGCCAGGCTGGCCTCGAACTCCTGACCTCAGGTGATCCACCCGCCTCGGCCTCCCAAAGGGCTGGGATTACAGGCATGAGTCACCATGCCTGGCCTCATTTATTTCTTTAAAACAACTGTAATCTGCTCTAAACCTCATCCCTCCTGATTCACCAGAAAGTCAATTTCAGTCATACTTGGGGCTCCCCATTTCAGATTTGTGCAAAAATCCTGGAGGTCTTATAGAGGCTACAGCATTTAGGGAAGGCCTTCTGACCTGGCCTTCAGTTACTCTGGTCTCTTTTTGTTACAGTAGGTAACAAAAAGTAGGTAGCTCATGTCTGCTAGTCAGACATGAGCAGGGCAGGATAGACACCCCTCCACCCCCACCCCCTCCACCCCCCCACCCTCACCCCCACTCCCCCCCCCCACACACCAGGAATGTTAGGCAATGATCAGGTGATGGTCAGGTGACTGTCTCGTTAAAATAATAATTGGTTTCAGCCAGAGCCAGGGGAAGGCTTTCTCCGAATAAACAGAAACACCTGAAACTGGTGATCAGCAGCTTCCTGATCCCAGGAGTTGGTGAGTGGGCTCAAGTATGCACATTACGAGGCAAAATGGCAAAGTTTAACTGGTATATAACCTTTAGAGACATTTGACTGGCAAGGGAAGAATGTCTCAAGTGAACATGCGTACAATTCCAGTAAACACACTGTGCGTGCTCCCTGCCCCAGCACTAGCAGGCCACTGTGCATGCGGACAACCCACCCCAAGGGAAGAATCAGGGGATAAGGGACGCAAAGCCCCAGAAGTATGCCAGCGTCTAAAACCCCAAGTCAAAAGGTGAAAACTGCACACTTGATCTCTCAAGTCACCTTCTTGGCCCTCTTCCAAGTGTACTTTCCTTCCTTTCATTCCTGCTGTAAAGCTTTTTAATAAACTTTCACTCCTGCTCTAAAACTTGCCTTGGTCTCCTTTTCTGCTTTATGCGCCTCAGCCGAATTCTTTCTTCTGAGGAGGCAAGAATTGAGGTTGCTGCAGACCATTATGGATTTGCCGCCATTAACATGTTTACCTGTTTATTTTCCAAACTTCTATGAGTGCTTAAAGGGAGCAATGTCATGGCTTTTGTGCCATGCTTGGACAGGAAGGTCTTTGCAAAACCCTTCCCTCCTGTTCTAGGAGAACCCTCAAAACTCTTTTCCTTTGGCTGCTTCTGTCTCCCCCTCCTCCACCCTAGCTTTAATGTCCTCTACTTACATGACACGCCAACAAAGTTCTCTTGGCCTGGAAAATACTGTTCACCTCTCTCCCAAAGCTCCCCAAGGCAAGGAACACAAGACCTGGTTAACTTTTTGGTGGCAATTTGCAGAAACATTTACAGCAATAAAAATGGAGCCAAAATTAGTATCTTCACAAGTCACCCTGCTTTGTTTTGATGGAGTGTAGGGAAGCCACTACACTCTCCAAGCCAGATTGCTATCGCGGAACAGCTGGAATTCTGTCACAGATGGGGCAAGAAGAACTCAGCTGGCATTTCCTCTGAGTTCAGGTTCCTGTGGGGAACAAACGCAGCTCTACAGATGATGGCTGCTGGCTTGGATTCCTTTCTGTGCCCAAGACTCTCAAGCAGCTTTTTTCAACCCGGGAGTTAAGTCAGTGCAGCCAGATTTAGCTTTCTCTGCAGGTTTCATAACAGATAGAACAAAACCGGGATATCTCCCTGCCCACCCACAGGGGATGGGAAGAACTCTGTGACAGGTGTTCCACAGCCATTCGCCTCCTGTCGACACCTCCTCACCCTGTGGCTGGAGCTGGAAAGGGAAACAAATCAAAAACTTGAATTCCAGGATGCAGGGCAGCCACTTTCTGAGAAATGATTAGGACCCCAGAAAGGAGGAGTGCTCAGACTCTGAGCATCTCATTGAAAAGGATCAATCTGCTACTGTGGTGCTGGAGCTGGGGTGATGCGGGTGGCTGACGGCTCACTGCGGGCAGTGAGGGGCAGGTGAACACACTCAGACTCTGCATGTCCTTCATGTGCAAAATGCCTTCATTTAAGTGGCTTCCAGAAATCCAGCCTTTTGCAGGAAGGCTTCTAAAGCGTTTTAGGAAAAAAACAAACAAGAGAACTAGTATCCCTCCTGCTAGAAGATTTAGATTTTCCCTCCTCTCAGTCTTCATCCCTGCCTCTATGACAGACAGGCACACACACCACACACAGTCATGAGCACATGGGTGTGTGCACACACAAACACACACACATCCCAGGGGCATGGTTCATTTTGTTTGGAAGTTTGTTCCTTTGTACCCATCTGGAAGTACCAGGATGCCTGTCCCCTTTCTCCCCACTCTCGGATTTGCCACTTGCAAACCAAGGTATCGGGTAGTTGTTTGGGGTTACAGTGTCAGTTTTCCTCTTCAGTATATTTGTGGAGCTTTGCTTGAGGGTGGGACAAAGGTGTGCAGAATGGAACAATGAGTAAGATATGAGTGAATGTCCACAGCCTCGCAGGTGGATTTAGACAACCAGTGGGAAAGTCTAGAGGAGGGCACGATTAAAGTTCATAGCGAGCTGTGATGATTTCACAGAGATTATCATTTGAAGGGGGCCTTTAGAGAGGAGTAAGTTCAGCAGGGGAGGAGTAGTGATTGGGCATTCTGGACAAAGGAAACAGGATGGTCAAAGATCTCTATTATCTGACCCTGTTTTATTCTCTTCCAACATTTAGCACCATCTGAAATTGTACTTTTATCTAGCCTCTAATTCTTTCTTTTCTGTCTACACCATGCACTGTAACTCTATGAGTGCAGGAAATATGTGTGCCTCATTCATTGCTGTGTCCTAAGTGCCTAAAATAATTTCTAGCACATCGTGGGTGCTCAGTACATATTCACAGAATGGATAAATCAATGCTCAGACCAAGGAAAAGAGAGAGAAGGAGACTCTTTCTTTTCTAATGTATGTGGTTTCATTTCATCCTTACAATACCACTCAAGAAAGACATAATCATCTCTACCTTACAAATAAGGAAACTGAGGTAAGCAAAGGTAACTTACCTTTTACTCCCAGTAAAAGGTAAAGCTGAGATTAAAAGCCTAGTTTATCAGTTTGTAAAGTGTAGATTATGCCATGAAGACTAATGGAGGTCTGAATTAAGCAAAGCTGTGGGAAGGAAGTTAGAGAGGTGAGCTGATGTTTGAGGCAGTGGGTTGATAAAACTGACAAGACTCGGGCACAGATGGAAAGGGAGAAATCCCTTTGCAGACTCATCTCCATCTGAGTGGCTGGTCCTGACCTCCCTCTCCACTGGATTCAATCACATGGGGATTCAGAAAAAACATGTAGCATTGGTCACTAGTCAGTTGTTTAACTTTGGGAGACCTGCCTAATTTCTCTGAGCATGTTTTTCCCCTGCTATATGGTGATAAGCAATCAGCTGGCTTTTAAGGGTTGTTGTGAGATGACTGATGTACATAAAGCACCCAGAACAGTGCCTGGCCCACAGTATGTGTTCCATAAATATTAATTCACCTATCTTTCCCCATGGTTTCCTGATGTCTTTTGGCTTGGGAAGTACTGTTCCCAAGAGGAGGACCAAAGGGCAAGTGTGAGGACATCCACCCTGGCCTAGGTATGGGAGTGGATAGTCTCAAGAAGGAACTGACAACCTAGGCCTGGGAGCAGTGGATGGAAAAGAAGTTAGGAAAATACCCAGTAGAGAAAATCTCCCCGTCTCTGAGAAAAACTCTAACCCCTCTGGAAAAAGGTTAGACGAGAAACCACAATTCTAAAGGGATTATGGTCAATCTCTTTTCTGCAGAAAGGTGTAGCCAGAGGGTGGTGATGGGGAGCCAGGGGGCTGTTGGGCTTGGGCCTCATATATGTAAATTTGGTTGTGAATTGGGTTATGAACAACCAAATGAAGCTACTCATAGTTATTATAATTTAGAGTTTGTTAAGTTAGTTTTTAAGAAATTATTTGTGAGTTTAAATATGCCATAGCACTTATTGGAGATTTTCCATTTCTTAAAAGGTAATGTTCACTACTCCATAAAATTATTTCCTGAAATAAATACACGATTATGAAATCATTTTAATAAGGTATTAACTTATAAACAAATTCTATCACAGTTGTTTGTAACTCTTTGAATTTCTTAATTTCCTATGTATTGAAGTTGTTTAAAAAAAAAAAAATAGAGGCCTAGGTCTCTGTCTTTTCCAGCTCTGAGAGCTGCCAGGCACAAGCCGCACAGCCCAAGGCCGGCACCCGAGGGGAGGTGCAGATCTCCTTACTGTACTTGTTTACAGCGCCACCTGGTGTTCCTAACGCATAAGCGTTCCTCACCCCTAAGAGTTGGAACTTGCTAAGTTAAAAAGATATACCTACAGCTGTTTTTCTGAACAGAGATTCTCTCAGAATCTCTTTTCTTTCCTTTGAAGAGTATGAGGCATATAAATAAGAATAATACAAAATAACAGTTAATTTTCTAAAATTTTACTAAGCTTTGTAACGCGGAAAAGAAGGTCTGGTTTTGTTCTAAGTGCCCTGCATGGATTAAGTAACTTAGTTATTATAACTCTGAAGACAGGTTATTCTGATGACCATCCCCATTTTACAGATAGCAACTGAGGTACAGAGAGTTTAAGGAATTTGCCAAAAGTTACGCAGCTAGAAAATATTAAAGCAAAGATTTGAACCTAGGCAGCTTGGCTTCAGTGCTCACACATTCTTACGCTGCTTCTCTGTGCATGCGCGTGTTTCAAGAAAAAAAAATATTAATTTGTATTTGGACTGACATTAAGAATTTAATCTCTCTGGGTAAAGCTCAATGGACCAAGGATAAACGGGGCAGCAAAGGAGTGAAAAATATGCCTTAAATGATCCTGACACATGAGACGTTATGCTTTTCAGGTTGCTTGAATTCTCCTTTAGAATGTCACTTGGTGGTGGCTGGGTGCGGTGGCTCACGCCTGTAATCGCAGCACTTTGGGAGGCCGAGGCTGGAGGATCACGAGGTCAGGATATCGAGACCATCCTGGCTAACATGGTGAAACTCCGTCTCTACTAAAAATACAAAAAAAAAAAAAAAAAAATTAGCCGGGCGTTGTGGCGGGCGCCTGTAGTCCCAGCTACTCCGGAGGCCAGGGCAGGAGAATGGCGTGAACCTGGGAGGCAGAGCTTGCAGTGAGCCGAGATGGCGCCACTGCACTCCAACCTGGGTGACAGAGCAAGACTCTGTCTCGAAAAATAAAAGAATGTCACTTGACATCCAGAAGGATGGCACACAAGCAACTCAATGTTTATAACAACCCTCCCCAAGAAAATATTATCATCTCCCTTAGGCCTTTTTTTTTTTTTTTTTTTTTTGAGACACAGTCTCCCTCTGTTGCTCAGGCTGGAGTGCAGTGGCATCGTCTTCTTGGTTCACTGCAACCTCCGCCTCCTGGCTTCAAAAGATTCTTGTGCCTCAACCAACCGAGAAGCTGGAATTACAGGCGCCCACCACCACGCCCAGCTAATTTCAGTATGTTTAGTAGAGATGGGGTTTTGCCATGTTGGCCAGGCTGGTCTCGAACTCCTGACCTCAAGGAATCCACCCACCTCAGCCTCCAAAGTCCTGGGTGAGAGGTGACAGCGTGCTGGCAGCGCTCACAGCCCTTGCTCACTCTGGGAGCCTCCTCGGCCTCGGGGCCCACTCTGGCCCCGCTTGAGGAGCCCTTCAGCCCGCCTCTGCACTGTGGGAGCTCGTTTCTGGGCTGGCCGAGGCTGGAGCTGGCTCCCTCAGCTTGCGGGGAGGTGTGGAGGGAGCGGCGCGGGCGGGAACCAGAGCTGCCCGCAGCGCTTGCGGGCCAGCGCGAGTTCCAGGTGGGCTCCTGGGCTCAGCGGGACCCCCACTCGGAGCGGCCGGCCCCGCCGGCCCCGGGCAGTGAGGGGCTTAGCACCCAGGGCTGCAGCTGCGGAGGGTGCACCGGGTCCCCCAGCAGTGCCGGCCCGCTGGCGCTGTGCTCAAATTCTCCGGCCTCAGCTGCCTCCCCGCAGGGCAGGACTCGGAACCTGCAACCCACCATGCCTGAGCCGCCCCCCCACCCCTGCCGTGGGCTCTTGAGCCGCGGGAGCCTCCCCGACGAGCTCCGCCCCCTGCTCCACGGCGCCTGGTCCCAGCCACTGCCCAAGGGCTGAGGAGTGCAGGTGCACGGCGCAGGACTGGCAGGCAGCTCCACCTGCGGCCCCGGTGCCGGATCCACTAGGTGAAGCCAGCTGGGCTCCTGAGTCTAGTGGGGAACTTGAAGAACCTTTATGTCTAGCTAAGGGATTGTAAATACACCAATCAGCAGTCTGTATCTAGCTCAAGGTTTGTGAACACACCAATCAGCACCCTGTGTCTAGCTAAGGGTTTGTGGATGCACTAATGGGCACTCTCTAGCTAATCTGATGGGGACTTGGAGACTCTTTATGTCTAGCTAAGGGATTGTGAATACACCAATCAGCACTCTGTATCTAGCTAATCTAGTGGGGACTTGGAGAACTTTTGTGTCTAGCTCAGGGATTGTAAACGCACCAATCAGCACCCTTTCAAAACGGACCAATCAGCTCTCCGTAAAACAGACCAATCGGCTCTCTGTAAAATGGACCAATCAGCAGGATGTGGGTGGGGCCAGATAAGAGAATAAACGCAGGCTGCCGGACGCAGTGGCAATTTCTCACCTTTCGTTCCACTGTGTGGAGTATTTGTTCTTTGGGTCCACGCTGCCTGTATGAGTTGTAACACTCACTGCGAAGGTCTGAAGCTTCACTATTGAAGCCAGTGAGACCAGGAACCCAGAAGAAGGAAGAAAGTTCGAATGCGTCCGAACCTCAGAAGGAGCAAACTCCGGACATACGGCCCTTAAGACCTATAACACTCTCCGCGAGGGTCCGCAGCTTCATTCTTGAAGTCAGTGAGACCAAGAACCTAACAATTCCGGACACACTGGGATTACAGGTGTGAGCCATCCCTTAGTCCTTTTAAGAGTTAAACAATTAAGATTGCTTTCTTAAAAAAGGTAAAAATAACTACTATTTATTGAGTGCTTTTTTTTGTTTTGTATTTAGAGAAGTAATTATCTAGTTAACAACAGTGTAGGTTTTCAGGGTCGTGCTACCTGTGTTCAAATGCTGGCGGTCCTGCTAAAAAAGTTATTTCATATTTGTAAGTTTCAGATTCCTTCTCTATAGAATGGGGAAAAATAAGGATGCTTACCTTACATGGGTATGAGGAGTAACTGATTTAATACATGCAAAGAGCTTGGAAGAGTTGCTGGAGCTTAATAAGTACTCCAGAAAATGTTACCTTCAAAACCACCTTTCAATGCAAAAGTATATATATACACACACATTGTTGGTTGTTATCATTCATGCAGAAAAGAATCTGGGAGGAAACATAAGACATTAATAATGATCACCAAATAGATGTAGTTTGATTTTTTTCTTTACTTGTATTTGCGGAATGGGCATGGGTTGCTTTTTTAATAAGATAAAAAACTTTTCGGGAAAAAAAAATAAGAGTTTAAGGAAGTAAGGATGATTGGCCTGGAGAAGAGAAGTTTCATAGGAGACATGGTAGATGTCTTCAAATAGTTGAGCCTTAAGTGGGGAAAAAAAAATTTGTACTGTACAGCTTCAGAAACAGGACTGATGGATAAAAGTTTCACAGTCTCTAACAATCAGAGATGATTAGAAAAGCCACAACGAGCACCCCATCCTTGAAGGGAATTCAAGCAGAAGCTGGAGACCACCTCTCAGGGATGACCTATAGGTAATTCACAGATCGACTGGCAGATTAGATCACAAGACCTGTAAGTTTCTATTGAATTGGGGATTCTGACTCATTTCCTGTTTGACCTAATTTAGTTTTGACATAACTGGAAGAGAGGAGAAACAGGTGGTCATCAGCCTTCAGAGAGTTGAAGTCTGTTCTCTTGCTAATTATTTTTCTGCAACGATCACTGTTTCCATAAATCCTATGAGAAGACACTTGTGTTCCGTCATTCTATGGATTCAGTGTGGAATGGACAGGTCAGAACTGCTAGCAGAGGTTCCTGAGTTGCCCACTCCTCACGCCACCAAATGGCCAGCATCAGCCCTGAAGTACAGTCCCAATGTTGGTGTTTGCCGAGAACAGACGAAAGAATAGGCAGTGTCTTTGGAGTTCAGGAGTCTGTGGTGCTATTTGTGTCTTCTGTATCAGTCAGGAATGGCTAATAGAGGCCTGGTCTAATGGCTTAAACGAATTAGGCGTTTATGTGTTCACGTAAGAGTAGTGCACAGGAATACCATGCAGGACTGGTATGGCAGCTGTACAACGTCCTTGGAGAACCAGGCTCCTTTCTTCACCACTATCCTACGTACAGAGCTTACAGCCTCAGGAGCTTCAGCCATCACTTCTGCGTTCCAGGCAGGAAAACTGGAAGAGCAAAAGGTAAAAGTGGTGCTCCTCTGAGTTTTAAAGAACTCCCCTAGAAGTCCTGCTCAGTAGTTAGTGCTTCTGTTTCATGGGCCACATCTTACTGCAAGGGGTGGGGGATGGAAAATGATGCAGTGTTTTTACTAGGTACTTTGTTATCTCATTAAAATCCAGCGTTCTGGAACTAGGGAAGTAGGTGGATATAGGGCAAACAATAGCAGTCTCTTCCCTTCTCGCACAGTCCTTCTATAAGGATAGTGGGGATTACTGCGTACTTTATAAAGATGAGAAAACTGAGAAGTGGTCGTGAGGACTTGTTTAGAGCCACAGAATGTCAGTGATGATGTTGGTCGCAACACCCAGCTTTGAAAAAATGAGAGAACACAAAGACAGAAACCCATGAACATCTGTGGACAAACACCAGCTGTGAGCCCAGGGCCACCTCTCCCTGTGGAATCAAACTGGCAGATGAGAGAGGCTGCAGAGGTCAGTGAGGACGAAGGTGGCAGGTCACTGGGGCAGATGTCTCAGTGATGGTGCTCCGTGCTCTGTGTCATTCCCTAGGTTGGCAAAAGGTAGACAGCTTTGGCCTTGGCTCAGCTGGGAGAACAGATGGGCAGGAATTCAGCACAACTCCCAAATCAGCCAGGCGGCAGACTGCCTCCTTTCCTTCTCTGGGTCAGCCAAGGCTACGGTTTCCACCTGGTCACAGCCAGCTGCAGAGGCCCAAGACTGAAGCCCATGACAGCTCGGCTAGGAGCACCTAGGAATGTGCCATCCCACACCTGACTGTGAGGGGCCATCAGGAGAACAAGCAAGGGCAGGTGTTTCTCCCAGCAGTGAGGGGACATCTGCATTGAGCTGCCCAGCAGGAGAAAGATTAGATTTCTCTGTGCAAAGCAAACAGCTCCTTATGGCAGTCACATCTCTGTCCTGACTCCTTTTGAGCATAGGGCTATACGGAGAAAACCAGTTTGTTTGAAAAAGGCCTGGAGCGCTGTTCTTTCTCATCCCCTTTATCTACCATAGGAATAATGGCAATGTGACCAGAGGTGTAAGGGGAGCCCAGGACCTACTCTGAAATACATGTAATGCAAGTGGAGGCAACTCCTCCCCACATCTGAGGAGGGGAAGGTCTTCATAGAAGGGAAACAGAAACAAAGCAAAAGTAGACAGGAACATGTGTTTAGCTTTAGACACGGGACATAAAATGCAGTTTTGCTGCAGTTTCTGGTGAGAGCATGTGGTATAGGAGGAAGACGGCCGAACGTCACAGGGTTTGCTTGGGAGGAAATGACCAGGCCCAGAGGGAAAGAAGCGTTCCCTGTTTCACCTTCCAATGCTTACATCAATTTTGGATTATCTGTGTATTTACTCCCCATTCATTGACTCTGTAATTAAGTTGACTGAAATCTGTGTAGAATTCTATGTAGCCAGGCTTTCAGAAAAGCTTTTTAAAATAAGTGTGGAATAGAAATTTGGTAGTGAAGAGCACTACCATGCTCCTTTGAGAGAAAAGATGAGAAAGGGACTGGAAGGAGAGGATGGCTAAACGGAGGGAGGGCTAGCTGTGGTGGCCCCACCTTCCTCAGAGGCTGTGCCCTGAAAAGAGCCACTTCTGAGCATTCCACTGACTTTCCTTTTCCACGAAGCTTTGGGCACCTCAGGCCTCTGCAGTTGTACAATGAGGCTCTTCAGACAACTATAAAGAACTTCCAGCTCTTGCTCCCTCACCCCAGGCCTCCTGTAATCTTGAGACCCTAGATCTGCTCACATGGCCTTGGGAAGGCTGGTCAGACGGCCAACAGGGTCTGGCCCCACCTGCCTTTCCCTTTCCTCCTTCAGCAGCGTAGCTCCTCGCCCTCACGAGGGCACAATCAGGGCTGAGAGCCTTCATGAGCCCCCCTTGGTCCTCTGGGGTATGAGGAGTCAGCAGGGACACATTCCCCATCTCCGCTAGGACCATCTGCGCTCAATTATAAGCCCTTTGGAAGCAAGCAGAGGGCTGTTTAGCTACTGCTGGTTCTCTATGATTAGCTTGTTCTTGTTTTTTGAACATTGCACATGGTGCAGCCAGCTGTGAGAAGCATCCACCATTCAAAGCTTTTTCTCTCTCAAAAAGAAAAGTGCTAAGCTGGTTGTTTTAACTATGGGCAAAGAAAAAACATTTAAAAGTGTTACTTTCTGGGTAAGTTCCTTTCCATACCTTTTAATTCTACTCTTTCCAGGACTGGGACCACTCCTTTGTCTGTATTTCACAGACCCTATATAGGCACTTGCTTGCTGTAAATGAGCCTTGTTTAACATCAAGATAGTGTGTAATTCCAGCTCATGCATCCATATTTCAGTAGCCTCTCCTCTCCCTTATTGTGTATTGAGAGAGACCAGATGTTAAGGCATCCTTTTAATAAAACCATTCCAGAGACTCCACTCTGCAATGCACTAAGGAGCCAGGGCTAACTGCAGAGGCTTACCTTCTTCCCAGGTGCTGGGCCAGGAACAAAGCAACACTACTTTGTTCACACTTGAAATCCTCAGTGTTCTCTGCAGGCAAGAAGCAGTTGGCTGGGTTTGGCTCTACACCAGCATGAAAATCACTAGGGGTCTTAATAAAATGGTTATTTCTGGGGCTACATCATGGATTTGAAATCCAGACTCACATGTGAGTGGAGAGCCCAAGAAGCTGGAGATTTGGGAGTCGTGTGAATAGTGATAATGGAAACCACGAGATGAACTACAATTCACAGGCAAAAGAATATGGCAGTAGAAAAAGATAGGTAATTGGCCAGGCGTGGCGGCTCAGGCCTGTAACCCCAGCACTTTGGGAGGCTGAGGCGGGCGGATCACTTGAGGTCAAGAGTTTGAGACCAGCCTGGCCAACATGGCGAAACCCCATCTCTACTAAAAATACAAAAAATTAGCGCTGCGTGGTGGCATGCGCCTGTAGTCCTAGCTACTTGGGAGGCGGAGGCACGAGAATCACTTGAACTCGGGAGGCAGAGATTGCAGTAAGCCAAGATCATGCCACTGTACTCCAGCCTGGGCAACAGAGCGAGACTCCATCTCAAAAAAAAGAAAAAGATCCAGGTAATTACAGTCCCTTTGCCTCACATTTCTGAACAAGGTAAATAAACTCATTTCTTATTCTCACAATATACAGGATCTATGATAAACAGCAGCACAATTATGCCAATAACCACAAGGCATGCCTATAGATACAAAAAGTTCTTTGTAGCATGGGTTCGGTTGGTTTTTATCTATCAAGTAAATTTTCTGAAATTTAGAAAACCATCTAAATATGGAATAAATGGTTTTACTTACCATGCTGAAGAAAAAGAAGTGTCTAAATGTTTAGCAGAAATATTACTTCAAAAGTGATTTTACTTTTTTTTTGATAAGTAATTTTAAGCATGCCCAAGGATAAGAAAAATCTGTACCAATCATGGGTTATTACATTGAGCATAACGGGAGCCACTGTCTGAGAAAGGAATTATCAATATGGAAAGAAAATGAGAAGCAATCCTGTGTTGTTGGACTAGAATTGGAGGTACTAGTGTGAATTCATGGTTTTCAATATATGGATATGAAAGTAAATTTAGATATTAATTTGAAGCAAATTTAGACAACGTGTGTACATATGTGTGTGCATACATGTACACAATTCCGAAGTTCTGACCACTGAGCCTGGGATGAGTGGCACCACAATAGTAAGCACTCCAATCTAACCTTTTATTATAATTTTCTACTAAAAGCAAGCAGGGCTGGAGTAGAGAAACCTGGAATGTCTCATTGTCAAAAAATACAGCAGTGCCCAAGTAGATGGGGAACACGTCAAAAGTACACAGGGGCTAACCTAAAGGTGCTCCCAGCGGCCATATTTGAGACCAGTTACGCATCGAAAGAAATAATGATGTAACAAACCATAACCCATTGAATAAAAGAAGAAACTACAAGTCCATACTAGGATGAGTTGATGAATATCTCTTATCTGAAATGCTTGGGACCAGATGTGTTTCGAATTTTTTTGGATTTTGAAATATTCACATTATCCTTACTGGTGGGGCATTCCTAATCACAAACAATACCCTTAATTGTTTACAGAAATATATACTAAAGTATTTAAAGGTGATAGGCCTATTGGGTTGGCAACTTACTCTCAAATGGTTCAGGTTCTGTACTTGTAATTTTTGTGTTTGAGAATGTTTCAAAATATGTTTTTTTTTAAAGTATAATTTCCTTTTTATTTGCATCTATTTATGACTCAAAAAATGACTAGTTATTATGAAGACACTACTGTTGAAGATGGATATTTTAACATGGAGTTTCAACAAAATTACTTCTTGAGACAGAGTTGATATGTTTTTTAAATGACGTGATTTTAAGCATATATTTGAACAAAACTAAAACATTTACTATTATGAAAATAAAAAAAGATCAGTGAATCAATGTACTCTTCTAGACTGAATTAAGGTAGACTATTCAAGGTTTCAAAAAAGTTTGGCTGGGGCAAAATAAGTTTTACAAAACCCATGTCATCCAAAATTAAGATGACGTGTAGCAGCAAGAAGTATTCCAATGTCTCATAACCAGTTCTCGCAAGCAATGTGTATTCCTTACTTTAAGAAAGTGTCAAACAAATAGAAAAATCTGGAAGAATTTACTAAGTGTAATAAATTAGAGGTAAATCGTAATAAAAGAATTTATGTCTCACAAAAATATTCACCAGTGGGAGTTTTCTTCTACCAACTTCTCAGAGTCCTTCTAGCCCCCTCTTCACTTCTGAAAGATGTGATTTACCAAAATCTGGTTTACATTTAACTTTTCAGGGACACATGACCTGAAAAGAAAGATGTCAGATAATACTGACATTGCCTATGCGCTTTCTAGCAATCCTTCTGTAAGTAATCAGAATTGGGTCCAAATGGCATAGAATCAAACATTATGTATCATGCCAAATACCACTTTCTGCCCAACAAAATTTCATTTTTCTCCAGTAATGAAGAGGTGGACATTCTTCTTGGACTGTAGCATCTGTGCTGCCCGCTCCACACCAACCACGGCAGCTAACCTCTGGGCATCATACTTGGAGTAGAGAACAGTGCAGGTCCACGTGGCCTCTTCTCCTCTATTGGTGGCTCTCAGCATATTACAGATTTCACTGTAAAAGTGTGGATATGTCGGCAGTTCATAGAAAATCAGGTTCCTGATGCCTTTTATTGTATACCTGTTAGAATTGGAAAGAGAGAGCTATGTCAACTTGAGAAACAAGTTCTAGAAAAACTACCTAGGAGTTGTACAGAGGCATAGTTCATGCTTGTTGCTTCCTGCTAATGGAGAAAAACAGTGGCACAAATAACAGAACAAAAGTTATTCTAACTTGAGGTGGCAACATATTCGAATTCCTTTTATGACAACATATTCGAATTCCTAATATTTGGCTTAAGATAATGATCAAATAAATACACATTTATTGATCCTACGCTGGGTAGGCTGAGGTATCATGAGAAAGAACAGTAGACCAGGATTTTAAAATCTGTCATAGAAAACTTAAAAAGCAGGCACTTAAAATGGAACATTAGCCTTATTATAATCAGGCAGAAAAGAATAGAGACCAGGTCAGACCCAGTACATAAAATAAGTTGTACGGATTGTAAATACACTCCCATTAGTCTTTTCTTGCCACTCTGGAGACATGTGAACTCCATGGCAGATGTCCCAAGTTCATCCATTTACAAAACCCTGCCCAAGGACCCACTAGGCATCATGAGAAAGCAATTAGTTTCAACAGCGTATGCATTTCCATTTCTTTCCCGGCTGCACAGTGCTGCCCTGTGGTGGGGGGTGGTGTACACCCCAGGGACTGACTCACAGTATGGTTCAGTCAGGCTGAGGTCAACCGTTCCCCTGTGGGATTCCATAACAAAAGATTTTATATGTTGACAAGCTTCTGATTTTTCCTGTTAAGTTTCTCTCATACACAGAAGATTACTGTGTATGCAGCATTACTGGTCTCAACCCACTAGAACCACCAGAATAATCCTCCAGTTGTGATAACCAAAAATGTCTCCAGATATTGCCAAATGTCCCTGAGGGAGCAAAATTGTTCCCCAATTGAGAATTAAACTAGATTAAAGAAACAAAAGCAGTAAGTTAACCAAACGTTATGTATGATCCTTACTGAATCCTTTTTGGCTGGAGGGGAAAGAGCTATAATGGTCATTTTGGTGACAACTAGCAAAATCTGAATATAGACTAGATATCAGATGATATTATTGTAGTAACATCAGGTAGCACGATAATGGTGCTATGGTTAGATAAAAGAGTGTTTTTGTTTTTAGGAGCTACATGCGAAAATATTTAGGGATGAAGTGTCAATGAAGACTCACGCTACTTTACTTTCAAATGGTTCAGGAAGAAAAAATAAGAGATGTGAGTGGGGATAGAGAGAAGATGGGTGTGTGCAAATGTGATAAAATGAGAACAGCTGGTGGAATTTGGGGTAAAAGCATTTATAAATAAACAGATGTTTATTGTTAGTCTCTTAACAATTTTCTTTCACAATGAAATCTTTTCAAATAAAAACCTGGGGGAAGAGAGGATGTGGTAGAGCTATATATAGTAACTTAAAAAATATACACAAAAAAATCCACAATATACAAATATACAGGCCAAAATGTTAATGTCTTTGAATTTTTTTAAATGAGCACATAAAACATCTAAGACAAAGGAAAAAAAATCCTTAAAACAAAAAAAGATCCTCATTTTAGTATTTTTTTAAAAAACACCTGTGTGTGTGCATGCGTGCATGTGCACACATGCATGCACACATTTTTCATATAAAAAAGATGGAAAAAAGTTACCAAAGAGTATTTATATCAGGGCAGTGAGATTTTTAACCTAAAATTTCCAATTTCTCTACAATAACTGTGTAATACCCTCAATCAGGAAAAACAAAACAATAAAACCGTTAAGTGTTATATTAAACACACACACACACGAAAATCTGTCTCAGTCCCAATGCAACCACAATAGAGACTAAGTATCTCATGGCAACAGAGAACATGGCCAGGGCCTCTTCCAAGGGGCAGTTAGTGCCAAGTCTCCATAGCTTGAGCACCTCTTACCCCTGCCTTCCTCCTCCCTTATATATGCTTTGTTTTCAGTGACTCCTGCAAACACAGCCTCACCCTGACAGGACCTTCCACATGTGTATTTCACCGGCCACTGTTGAAGACAAATGAGGCAACCACAATGAACTTGAAAAGCGGCTCCTTCCTATGGTCCATAAAGACCAAGTCTACTACTTCTAGAACTGGGATTCTCATGTAGGGGAAGGGAGTAATCAGAAACTCCCACCAGCCTTTCCAAACTCCACAAATCCCACCTCTAGTTTCTGACTTGCCTCCTGGTTGAGATCCTCCCTGCTGTGGAAACCCACTGATAACGCACTGGAAAAGAGCTGTGACCCATCGTTGGGAGGGCAATCATGACCAAATGTTCATTCAATCCTAAGATTCTGCTAGTTTAATCTTCCCCAAATAAAACAAATCTTCAGGTTAAAAAATTTTTGCTAACTCAGAAATGAATTCTAATCTTCCTAACATTGCCAGCTGTCATAGAGAATACAAAAACAGAGTCAGATACTACAATATAAAATACATGTACATTTTCTGGCCGGGCACAGTGGCTCATGCCTGTCAACCCCAACACTTTGGGAGGCTGAGGTGGGCAGATCACACGAGGCCAGGAGTTCAAGATCAGCCTGGCCAACATGGCGAAACCTCATCTACTAAAAATACAAAAATCAGCCAGGCGTGGTGATGCAATTCTGTAATCCCAGCTACTCAGGAGGCTGAGTCATGAGAATTGCTTGAACCCAAGAGGCAGAGGCTGCAGCGAGCCGAGATCACACCACTGCACTCCAGCCTGAGCAACAGAGTGAGACTGTCTTTAAAAAAAAAAAAAAAAAAGTACTTTTTCCCAGGTCAAATTAAAAAAAAAAACAAAACAAATCACAAAGGCACTGCATACCAAAACACCCATCATCACCTTGGTGATCTCTCGAGCAAAAAATTCTATAGTTGGAAACCTCGAGATAATTAGCTGTTGCAGAACTCTAAAGCACATTATTTTCATTCATCTTCTGCAAAAGAAACACCAATTAACCTGGCCCCGGGCATAAAGCAAATGGCATATGCTGAGATTTGTTCTTATCGTGACTTTGAGGGCAACATGGCTTGGTAAATAAACAGACAGTGTAATACAGGGGACTGTCCTGCTTACAAAGGGCTCCATGCCCTGTCCTTGAAAAGCTGCTGAGATATTAAAGAGCAGTCCTCATCCCAGCTTAATTCACAGTTGCCATAGACAATCACACTGGGAAGTTTTCCAGTCCATCCACTTCACTTAAAGGGCTTGCTTTCATTTGTCAAGATGACAGAAAGCTAAGAGCTTTTAAGACCTGATGAGTGCAACTTCCCCAAATACTTTCCAACATGAATGGAAACGACAACTTACTGGAATAGAGCAAATAATGAGGCCAACAAGCAGGCATTCATTAACACTCTTTGGCCAAGCAGCCTTCTCTGGGTAGCCAAGAATGGAGCCTGGGAAACACAAATTTAATCAATCCTCAACTCTCTCAGAGGTCATGCCATGCCAGCTTTGCTATGCCTAGGCAAGCTGCTGGGACTCCTCCCTCCCCATCCTGGTAACAAGAACGTTATCTGGGGAGCACCATCCTAATCGTTTTAGCATAAACTAAAAGGTAATGCAATGCCAAAGTGCATCATCTAATGTGCTCCAAAGCTTGGGAGATTTCTGGCGTATCTGTTTAGGATTCTCTGAGAAAATGCACCCATTGTGAGTTAATAAAACAGTAAAGTCAGAACTTAAATCCACTGGACATTATTGTGAAATCAGGATGAGGTAATAGAATATAATTTACATATCTCTACAGGCAAGGGTTAAAAAAAGCCTTTTCCATACTATGCAACCATGAAAATTGAAAATAAAAATCTAAAAATAAAATAAAAAAAGCTTTTTCTATTTATCAACAGAGAGAGACTTAGCAAAACAATAAAATACATGAGCTCTAGGGCCAAAAGAGCCGCCACTATCCCAAACAGTAATAGAAGGCTCAGTATTACTAACCCTCTAATTAAAGTTTTTTTTGTTTTTTTTGTTTGTTTGTTTGTTTTTTTTGAGACGGAGTTTCGCTCTTGTTGCCCAAGCTGGAGTGCAATGGCACGATCTCAGCTAACTGCAACCTCTGCCTCCCGGGTTCAAGCGATTCTCCTGCCTCAGCCTCCCGAGTAGCTGGGATTATAGGCACACACCACCACACTCAACTAATTTTTTATATTTTTAGTAGAAATGGGGTTTCACCATGTTAGCCGGGATGGTCTTGAACTCCTGACCACAGGTGATCCGCCTGCCTCGGCCTCCCAAAGTGCTGGGATTACACGTGTGAGCCACTGCACCTGGCCTGAGTTTTTAAAAAAATAACATGAAGACCAATCAACTTATTTTGTCAAAGTCACCTGGTAGGAAATCTAAGCAAATGCTGAAACCCTTCAACATTCAACTTGAAGCCCTTACCCTTTTACCTCCTGCAAATGTCAAGGAGCCCACAGTCCTAGTTCTCCTTGGTAGGGAGTATCTGTGCATACCTCAGGAACACCGCAACTGTCTGGAAACTGACACTGTACTCAGCCTCCATCTCCCCAGAAAACACAGCTCTCAATGCTTTTGTCTGTGCACTGAGGGCAAACAGAGGGAAAAAGTCTAGACAGGGACAACTCAAGTGAATACAGGGAAGGTCCCTCCCCTTCCTTGTATTCATTTGAGTTGTCCTGTAATGTCCTTCTTGCAGTGTATAACCACAGCTACACGCCAGGTCTATAGACAGGGTATGCTTTGGTTTCTACATCCTTCTTCAGCAATGCTCATTTTGGGAGAAAACCGACTAACCAACCAAGAAGAGTCTGTCCAGACCAAAAACTCTCTGGCTACTTTGTAAGAGTGCGAGAGTGAGGGATGATCTCATAACACCACGAAGCCTGCCATGCATTCAGAGCAGGCCATGATTTGTCCTGCACTTCCCCTGCAGAGAGGAGACTTGAAACCTGGCACTACTTTACCTTTTGTAGAAATGGAAGCGCTCTGTGAAAAGTAGAAACTGTTTCTCTCCTTGAAGGAAGAAGTGCCTGGCCCTGGAGACACCAGACTTCTGCGTGTACTCGCAGATGTGGGTAAAATTCAGTTCCTCCTTCTTGAAGTAATTTCGAAGACGCACGAAGTCAAAGTAGGAGGGGATATAGATGAGCGTGTGAGACATGACTGCATCACGATACTGCGGCAAAATCTTGTTCACAAAAAAGTTAAACCTGATTTGGAATGGCAAAGGGCAAAGTTAATGTCTAGAGCTAAGCTTATGGTGTCTCTTAACTGTGTGACCCTGAGCAAATCACAATCTCGTGTTACAAGATTACCTCCCCAGAGGCCAATATGATTTACCTCCTCTCAAAGAGATTATGTAAGGATAAAACTTGATAAGCACACTAAAAAAATAAGTGTCAACACTATTCATTGTAAAAAACAGATGTAATACCATTATATCCCAGAGAATTATTCTAGGAAGTACACACCACACTATTCAGTCAGTCAGTCAGTCAGTCAACAAATAATTACTGAACATCTACCATATACTAAGCCCGACTAAGCTTCCTTGGGGTCCCCTAACTAAACACAATTAAGAAAAAGGGGGAAATTATCTATACAATTAAAAAAATAGTTCTTTCCCTGAGGGGCTTACGATTAACTTGCTGACATGAGACACTTTGTAGCATAAAGCTGTATAATTTTAAAATGCCACAGTCAAGAGTGAAAGAGTCCTGATTTACAGTAATAACCCTGCTACTAACTAGTTATGAGACCTAGGCCAAGTCACTATTTCTCTCTGTGCTTCAGTTTCCTCCTCTGACAAATGACATAATTAAGTTCAATTATCTCATCCTGATTTGGTAAACAGTAATCAATAAAAGCAAAATGGAATCCAATTCTAGGTTTGTACACCCAAGTCAAATTTCTCTATGTGGTCCCCAGGGGCCTGCTGGGAGCAGTGGGTTACCTGGCATCAATCACTGAAGCTAGGTTTTCAGCTTCCATCCTCTGGAAGACATGTGGGAGCTGCACCAGGACATGACTGATAGAGCCTGTCATTGGGACATTCCTCACGGCCACCTGCCAGTAGTCAACGAGAGCGTTAGGTGGACAGCCATCCCCTTCTTGACCAGAAGCTATCCCCTCCTTCTACCTCAGGACCCAAACAATAAACAGTGCTCATGAAGATACTGAGGAAACAAGACGAGAACCCACCTGGCCTTGCATGTTGACGCAGTACTTGTTGAACACTGAGTTGATCTGGGCATCCTGAAGGGCCCCAAATAGCAGTGTCTGGCGATAGTATTTGGACCAATTATTGAGGCTCCACATCCGCACTCGAGAAAAGTCTACCCCATGTGAGTCCAGGGGTAGTAGGTTCATGTGATTCATCAAATGCTTTGAGTGGGAAATAATACTACCATTAGTGTTGACTGAGCATTTACATGTTGGACATTGCTAAACATTTTCCGAGTCTATCAACTCATGTACTATCATCTCCTAAATTATAACAAGAAAACTGAGGCTCACATGGGTGAGTGACTTGCCCATGGTCAGCCAAACATCCCCAATGAGGAGATAAGCTAAAACTGGCCCTCCTGGAATTTTAACAAATGATCAAAATGGTACCTACAGGAATGTTCCTTTAAAATGAACTTCTGAAATGCCACACTGGTCTCTCTATGGGTCCCTAAGTCCCAGACTTGGACAATAAGGGAAATGCCATGGAAAACAGAGCTGCTGTCCCTCAATGACCTGGTTCTCAAAACATTAGGAATAGTCGCAGTGTCACCCTACCTGTCTTTTCCTCAAATCTAAGAATATAACTCGACTATGCCAAAATGCCTTTTCCATTTTAATTATATTTTTACCTTGTAATAGATATTGAAGGGTAATGAGTACAATAAATTTATTTCCTACTTTAGAAGTAAGTTCTACCCTTCATTTGTCCCAAACTTCCTGCAAGCTTCAAGACACAGGGTTGTAGAAGGGGTGAGTTCCCATATGCCTTAGAAACATAAACCTATAGTTCCTGAATAAGGATTGTTCCAAAGCAGTTTTTCAGTCCTAAAACTGATAACACTGCAGAGTGTGTGGAGAAGGAGAAAAAAATTACAGTACAAATTACATCGGGTAATAAAGACATCCTATATTTCTCTACAAAACAAGATCCCACTTTAAAAAATCTTGAGAAGGGTATTCCCATCTTCACTAAAGACCAAACAAAACAGCATAAGCAAAAACCACATGTGGGATTATGTTAGGAAAAGATGTTCCTGGTGAGGACCCATCCATCCGTCAACCTATCCCATCCACCCATCCACCCACCCTAAAGTTAGTAGAAAGAAATTTTAAGGGAAAGAAATCTTTTCTGGAGATTTGAAAATGACTGACAGGAATTTTAATCTCTAGATAGTTTAATTATGGACAACCTCTGGGTAGAAAAGGGGACAAAAGACTTTTTCAAATTAGAAAATGTGGAGTGTGTGTTCTTGCTTCCAAACAGAGTTCTAATCTGGACTTAAATAATTCTTTAGGACTTAAACCACTGGGTGTCTTATCCCTCTAAATATGAATACTGTCCCACTGAATGTGAATGGCCAGCATTACCAGGACATGCTCCCAGTTCTGCATCAGGTAAATGTCAGCTTGATCAATGATGAGAAGCTCAATAGAAGACAGAAAGTCAAAATCTCTCTTCTTCTCTCCTTCTCCACCAATGATGGTCCTCAAGCCCAGGGGGGAAGCAATGAGGATATCCGAAGAGTAAAATGGGGCATAGAGTCGGATGCTTCTCTGAAGTATTGCCACTCCTACACAAAACAGCCAAGTATACACCAATTCATTAGTTACTACCAAGCCATTACCTTCCACCTTCTCAAAGCAGTCCACCACTTCTATTGCTTCCATATCTCTTATGTTCCTCTTAGCATGTAACTGTGCTCAACTGCTTTAATTATTAAAACATAAGAACAAGATAAATCTTTCCCTTGCATCTATAGTCCCTTCTAGCTTCTACCTTCTACCTTCTCTTCCTTTCCGTCACTATCAAACTGCTCCAGAGAATTCTCTCTACTTTCAAATATCTCCTTCACTTCTCACTCCACTGCAATCTGGCCTCTGATTCTCAGGAGTCCAGAGAAATGACTCTAGCTAAGGTCTCCACAGTCCTCAGTCACCAACAGGATGAACACTTTTGAGAGCTTCTTATGAGGAACGTACAAATGGCACAGAATATACAAACAGCTGCCTTGCAATGCTCTTTTCCTTGCTAATAGTTTCCATGACTTCAACTCTCACTTTTGCTTCTATCACTGACCTGGCCCTTGTCTATCCTTCCAGATCCAAATAACTCTTCTTCTGCAAACTGGTGGATTCACTTGTCAGCTCTGCTCTCATGCTGCATAAAGCTTTGGGTAAACTGACTCACTGATGATGGCTTTAATGTCACGTTCACACAAATGTGTATTTCCAGCCCATATCTTTTTCCTGAGCTCCAGAACAATATACCAACTGCTTCCTGGACAGCTATATATGTTCCAAACAAAACACGAGCTCTCGTCTCCTTATGCCTTACGTTCCACCATACCGAAGCCTGTGTGAATCATAGGTCATTCCAAGCTTAGTCACCCTGATGCCTCTGCAACAAGCAGTTTCCTGTCTGAAATGTTTTCCTCCACTCAGCCACCTCCCTTTGAAACTGGCTGAATCCTACACAGGTTTCTACCTAGTACAGATGACACCTCCACCACAACATCTTCCCTAACCACCCTGCCCCCATTTTGGGTAAGGGGGTTTGCTTTAAATGCTCTGAGAACAACCGCTGCACACGTATCCTGCACTGCCTGCTCCCTGTCGTAGGCTGGATTTCCTTAGCAATGGGAACTATAACTTTTATTTCTATATTTATTTGCATATTCCCAACTTCTTAACAGTGCCTGGCACACTGTAGATACTCAATAAGTATTTGTGAATGAGCATATGTGACTAATGAACATTTTCCCAAGAACTTTACTCTATAAAGGTATAACCAACCAAAGTCAATGGGAGCTGAATGAGAGACAAGCAAAAATGTGAAAATTTGGGTGGAGGTCATGTGTGGAGATTATTCAGGGTAGGCATCTATGTAGCACACAGGAGAAAGTCCACCTTTATGTAGAGACAGTCATTTTATTCAGCCTCCCCAGAATGACCCCATCAGCCCCATCACTTCCAACATCCTAGAGCACCCCTTGTAGCATCTATCTGCTACCAGCTATGGGTGTGCTTTCACACTTCTGTTATAAACTTGCTATAAATTTCTGTTATAAATGTACATGTGCCTTTCATATATGGCCTCAGAGATCCTCCCCACTCCACTGGCCTAATGTCCACCCGATTAGCCAAGGCAAGACTCTCCCATGGCAAACAACATGTCTCAAAGGCACACTGGTTCTGTTAAGAGGCGCAGTGAGTGATCCACTGGGAAAATATCTAATTCCAGCTTCTGGTCTCCAGCTATGTAGACCTTCACACTTTAGATCTCAAAGTTGATAAGGAATAATTACCAATCCTGAAGTGGTCGTCAATATTGCCCACAAATACGGCTTCATAATCCTCAGGCCTCTTCAAGTTGGGTGGTCTCTCCTCGGGATCTGATCCATATTCTCCCTGAAACCTCTTTTTGTTGCTCACAATGATTTTCTTCTTGCTGTCACCCTCAAGGAGGCTGATGAAGAGCTGCACCACCCGCAAAGCAGCTTCCCGGAATGGCACCACTATCAGTACCTGTGCAGAGAGCAACAGCAGCCTTAGTGGGTGCAAGAGGAAGGAACCGGATTTTGAGGTGAAACTGCTGAGGAAGTGGAGCTAAAAACCTCCATGTAGAGCAGTGGCTTCCAGCCAAGAAACATACCTATGTTACCCCTTTTGTGCAGGGCCTGGCTCAACACCAGAAACTGAGCACCTTTCATATAACCCCAGCACCATGACCTGCAGACTTTAGACCCATCAGTCCATGTGAGACATTTCTCAAGCAGAATTTGGAAATACCTTTTACAATAAGCCAATGCCTCTAACAGATACGTCTACCAGTAAAAACTCAAGGACATAAACACGTGAGCTCTTTGAGGGAAAGATTTCTGTGTCTCCCACAGAATTAGTGCAATATTTTTATCCTAAAGACACAGTGAATAAATACATGCCAAATAAATAAATGGAACAAGTAGAGAAGAAATAAAGCGGGTAAGAAAAAGGATTAACACATCATTACATTTTTAGTGCATTCTCTAGTACAGTCTTTCAGAAATGACAAGCATTTCTAAAAAAAAAAATGACCACAATTAATGGGAAAAACAGGACTCAGCTTTCTAAGCATATTCAAAAATATTTAAAGTTACTATTGAGAATAAAAACCAAAGATGCTTAATAAATGGTTAATTTCTAATTTCCTATTGTAAACAATGGACATAACCCCAGTTAAATCACGTAACTCACCAAATTATAATGTTTCATAGATAATCTGCCTCTTATTCTCCTATGTAATTCTAAATGGAAACAAATAACCTTATAACCTTGATGTTCAAGCCCCAAGGAGTGCAGTGGACTCAGCTTGGTACAGTTACAGAGATGGTGGACCAAGATTTAAGAGGACTGGGTTATTGTTCCAGCGGTGACACTAAGTAAGCATCAGGGCTTTGGTCTCCCCCGCTATTACACAAGGGAGTTTGACTAAGAAATCTCTAAAGGCCACATTAGTATCAAATTTCTAGAATCCTATTAAACTCAATGGGAAAATTCTAAAAAGATGAGGCTTCTTCAACACGGAGAGATGCAGTTCAGGGCAGGGGGACAAGTCCTGGTTCTATAACATCATGAATAATGTAGACAGAATTGAAAGCCATTTCCTGTTAAGGCCTCAAATCCACTAGAACTTAGACTTATGAATACAAACTCATCACTTTAAGCAGCAATAATTTTACAGTGGCAAATGTAAATTTTTGCTTTCAAAGGCTGACATATGTATGTGGCTTAGTGAAGAGAATCTATAGTTCTTGTCTCATCTTTGCTACTCTTTCCCTGGTTCTCTTTAGCAAGGACCTCTGTGAATTTCTACGAATTTGGGGCTGTCCACAGCTGTAATATGGAGGGACTGGATAAAATGCTCATTAAGGTCCCATCCAGCTTTGACAACCACAAAGAAGAGATTTATAATGGAGTTTTATTTATATACTCTGGGTTTATCTTTAAGGAAAGTGTCATGAAGTGCCTCCTTCTCACAAGTTTCCAGCTACATCCACTGTCAGAAACAGCCCACTAAGCTGTTGCAGTGCTGCTCTGACACTACCTGGCCTACTTAATATGCTCACATTTGGGCTCATTCATTATGCCAGTCAATTATTAAAACACCCAAGTTCCTGCTAAGTGTCAGGCACCTCTGTGGCAGTGCCTTGCAGTCTCCTTCTCGAGAGCAAAGCTTTCCTGCTAGACTCACCTTGGGCCTTGTTAACCCTTGGTCTCTGAAGTCATCATCATCACCCACTCCAAACTTCTGGCTTCGGCGTCTGCTATTGTTGCCAAGCACCTGGGCATTGGCTTTCAGGATGTGATTTATCACATGCAGGCAATACACATGGCGGATCTCTTCCCCGTTCTTCAGAGCAGTCCTTTTTGGGTAGAACAGGTCCCGGTAAGAATTCATAATTAAGAAGAGTTCTTTCTGGAGGGGGGTGAATGGGCTGCTTGATTTTTGGGGACCAGATAGGAACTGGCTGTTGGTCTTAGTCCAGGTGGATTCCAGAGGCTTCTGGAGATGAAGTGACTTTAAGTCAATATCCTTTGGGGGTTTACACGTTTCCAACTTCTGAAACTTAGAGGAAAAGACAAGCTGGCCCAGAATAGGCCACTAGGGGAGAAACAGATCAAGAGCCAAATTAGAAATGAATAACAGTAAATTACATTCACGTAGTACTATATTTAGCAAATTTTTTCATGATTTATAGATCATCTCATTTAAACCTCACAACAGCCCTGCAAGGTAGTTACCATGATACTCATGTTATAGTTTAGGAAGCGCTGAGGTTCATACAGAGGTTGTATGATACAAAGTTTACACAGAAGAAAATGGAGCTGAAGGCCAGACCCCAAGGTTTCTGACTTCAAATCTGAGCTCTTCACCCTATCAGTTGTCCCATACTGTTCTGTGGAATATATTCGGGAAGAATCAACATTCATTCTAGAAACAAAGGGGTTCCATGGTCAAATACCCTTGATAAACATTACAAAACTTAATTCCTCGGAGGGAGATTCACAATGTACATTAGATACTAAAGGTGTTGACAAGTTCTATGACAAGAAATCTGTCCATTTTGTTTAAATCCTGAGGAATACTACTTTCTATTTTGTGGGATACAAGTTTAAGAATTTTTGCATTATAGCTAAATTGCTGATCTAAAAATAGGAGAACCTCAGCAATAAAAAGAAATAAATTACTGATAGCTGAAATAACTTGGATGAATCTCCAGGGAATTATGCTGAGTGAAAAAAAACAATCTCAAAAGGTTACATGCTGTATGAGTCATTTAACATTTTTAAAATGACAAAATTGTAGAAATGGAGACCAGATTAGTGGTTACCAGGGGTTAGAAATGGGGGTGGGGCGGGGTGCAGAGGGAGGTAGATATGGTTATAAAAGGGCAACAAGGATCCGTATTTTGCAGGAAATGTTCTGCATCTTGATGGCAGGGGTAGATACAGGAACCTATGCATGATAAAATTGTACATAAATATAGGCACAGGCATACGCAGTTGAACAGGAGTAAAATCAGATCTGAGTAAGACTGGTAGATTATATCAATGTCAGTTTCCTGGCTGTGACATTATACTACAGTTCTACAAGATTTCATCATTGAGGAAAACTGGGCAAAGGGTACAAGATGTCTTTGTATGATTTCTTACAACTGCATGTATATCTATAATTATTCCCTCAATAAAAATTTCAATTAAAAAAAGGATGACCAACTCTCATGAATGGCATCAGTGGTAAGAACAAAGAAGCAAAAACTGCCCAATATCTGGATAATTTATTTGTGAACCTACCTCAGACATTTCAAACAAATGAACAACAGTAGTACCTACTGTTTTAATGAACACTGTTTTACTGAACACTATGTATTAGTAAACTATTGTATTTTGAGATAGGTATTATTATCCCCCTCTAGCAGACTAGAATAGTGAATAGCAAAAAAGCAGATGAACTTGCCTTGGGTCAGAATGTGACAGCTCCTTGAAGATGTTGGTCTCCAAATCCACTCTTACCCATCATTACATTATCTGGCACCCACACTCCAGCTTCCTGGTGCTTTTTCTAGCTACATCTGTGCCTCACTAGGCTCTTCTAGCCTTCCTATGCCCTGCTTCCCTAGCAAGCCATCTACTGCAGGTGTATATCATACATTCTGGGAGGCCACTAAAACCCAAGACCACTGTTTTATTTAGAGCTTTCTCTATTTGTGACCGGGATGACCAAGCAACACTTACTTTAAGCTCGTGGGTAGTTTGGGGATTTGTGGCAACAGCCTGAATTTCTTTTTCCTTCAGTTCTTTGTTCACATGTTGAAGAAATGGATCTAATTCAGAAATAAAAAATGTCAGCACACTATGCAACTATAGAGGAGTTTTCTGGTCTTCCCCTGTGAAAGACATGTTGATCTTCATTGTGTTAACTCATCCTTTTCTCCATTGACTTTCCCCATCCTCTGGCCAAGTCCAGAGCTTAAAAACTTCTGAAAGGTTCATCTTCCTAAAACATTTCTCTAATTATATTACTTCCCAGCTTGAAAACTTTTGAAGAAACTTCTCAGCCTGGAATTCAGAGCACTTTAGGATATACCTCCAACCTGCATCTTCATTATCATTTCTGGACTATATGGCCCTCAAATTCTTCTGCCTCTGTGCTTTTCCTTCCTTCAACTAAAAATTCCAGCCTCTCCTTCATTTCATTTTTGCATATCCAAATGTTATCAATTTAATGTTACCCACTGAATCACAATAAATACTTCCCAGGCTTACTGTATTAGGCACAACGTTGGCTCCCCTTGTTCCCTAGAGTCATCACTTTCTCAAGTCTTCTACCCTGCCTAACCCACCCATTCCAACACATATACATATATACATGTCTTATCTAGCAGACTGCAAGGTCGCTAAGAACAGGTTCCATGTCTGATTGATCTTGCACTGGGACACATAGACACGACCAATATTCCCCTGAATTGAACAAATGATCCACATGATAGCATCTGCACTCCAAGTAATCTTTAGTATTCTGAGCTAGCCACCCAACCTTCTCTCCCAGTCCCACTCATAAGAAACAGAACAAAGTTAAATGACCCATTCAAGCATCCAAACAGTTAAAATTTCAAATGAAATGCATCTTGTATTAAATATCTAAGAGTGAACAACAGGACATAAGAATTCTAGACGCTAATATATTTGTATGGGCAAAACAACTACAGAAATTATGGGACAGTCAAGCTTCCTAATGTTTCCTCCAAAGTTTCTAAGTTTTAATGGTTCAGAATGGAGTTTGTACTAAAATCGACAAATTCTACCTGTCACTTCTTCTCCTGCAAAATAACCAACAGAACTAAATGAGTCAAATGAGGATTAAAATTTCTGTTTCATTAAAGGTAAAGGTGGGTTGAAGAATGGCAATGAGATCAATGAAGGCAATCAGGATACAGAACGAGACCAGCCTGACTTGCCTACCCAGACACTGGCTGAGAAACTGGACTTGAGACAGCAGGAACCCATCAAAGCCCGCCATAGGCACGTCTTGACCACGTGACTGCCATTTGGTCACAGGAGTGGTCGAGTCTGTGGGAGGCAGGAGACACGGGGTAGGGCTTTTTGGCTTTTGAGGGTCTCCCTGGTAAGAAAGACCACTCAGATTAGCCACCCCTGGGTCTTGCAAATCTGAAAAATTACTGCTCCAAAAAGGAACAGCAAGTGAGGGGTAGAGGAAGTATTTTTTCCTCTTTTTCTTTCTCTTTCCCTTCTTGGGGAGAAAATCAGAAATCTTCCCCTGACCCCAATTTTGAAAATGTGAGGCCTGAGAAGCTGGCCTTCCCTACCATCATTCTTAAGTTGTTTGTTCTCCTAAATGTCCCCTCCAACCCCTAAACACTGAGAAACCCTTGAAAAACACAAAATATCTTTTAGAATTATTTTTCCCAGCTCTAGATCTAGCCACTAAACAGTTTTTATTGCTGTTTGTTCCAATAATAGATTCAATGTGTATTAGTACACAAATTCCATACTAAGCACCTGGTGAATTCAAATAACACAGACTGCGCTATGACCTTGAGATGCTTTCAAAGAAGAGTTGTCTCCACTTTCCTCTTCCAGAAAATTGGTTGCCAGGCTGAACAGTGACTCGTGTTTTGCATCTGTGAACTCTTCGGGGGATGCTTGTGATGTGCCCGGTGGCCCTTCCCCATCTTCTTTTCCCTCAGGGTCAGCAGATAAAGCTACATCTGCAGTTTTGAGAAACACTTTATAAAACTATTTACTCACAAATTATACTTTTGTTGACAAAATTTATTTCCTTAGGCTATACCAACAATAATGTTCATTGATACTATTTATATTTAGGTAAATTCAGGTAGAAAACATAGATTTCAAAATTAAGCCTAATCATCAACACATGATGTGTGATGGTGGGTTTTATGTCTCAATTTGGCTGGGACACAGTGCCCAGATATCTGGCCAAACATTATTTTGGATGTTTCTGCGAGGATGTTTTTGGATGAGCGTTTATTTATTTATTTATATATTGAGACAGGGTCTGGCTCTGTCACTCAGGCTGGAGTGCAGTGGCGTCATCTTGGCTCACTGCAACCTCCACCTCCTGGGCTCAAGTGATCCTCCCACCTCAGCCTCCCGAGTAGCTGAAACTACAGGCATGCACCACCATGCCCGGCTAATTTTTGCATTTTTCTGTAGAGATGGGGTTTTGCCATGTTGGCCAGGCTGGTCTCGAACTCCTAAGCTCAATCGATCTGCCTGGCTCAGGCTCCCAAAGTGCTGGGATTACAGGCGTGAGCCAGATCTCTTTCTCATATACACACATATCCTACCGGTTGTTTCTCTGGAGAATTCGAATTAATATACCCAGTTCTAGTTCTAGGAACTTATTCTAAAATAGTAACCAGACATAGTACACTAAGATGTACATGAGAGGATGTCCAAAGCAGCGAGCGCTGATTATAAGAAATAACTGGGGGAAAAAGGGTCTATCAATGGGGTACAATCATATTTTTACAATGGAATACTATGTAATTAAGAAGCTAATGTGAATCCACAGTCACAGATACAGGAAGTTACGGAAATGTATAAGGCCATTATACAGATACACATAAATAGATATACATACTCACATATATAATCATAAAAATGTAGTCTGAAAGGTTATATACAATGCTAAAGGTGTTTATCTCTGGGTAGCAGGGATACAGGGTAACTATATTACCCTCTTAAATGTTTACAGTAAATATATATTATTTTTATAATGATAAAAAAATTTTCATTTTTAAAAATCCAAAAAAGCAAAGAAAAATAGAAACAAACAAAACAAACTCCTAAGTGTAAGTCAATGAATTTTTATCTCAGTAAAACTGATCAGTTAAAATACCTGGAATGATATATAATACTAGAAGGTATAAAAAAAAAATAAGGCTGTAAGAAAAATAGGCATTAAAATAATGAGTAAAAAGTCACCCAGATATATTCAGACAATGGAATGCTATTCCAGCAACTAAAAGTAGTAAGTGACTAATACATGCACAACACAGATAAATTAGAAAAGCATGAGAAGCAAAAATAGCTAGACACAAAAGGAGTCATACTGTATGATTCAATTTATATGAATTTCTAGAATAGGCAAAACTAATCTATAGTGACAGAAGGCGGGTCAGTGGCTGCCTGATGCCAAGGGTGGGGAACTGATTGCAAAAGGACAAGAAAAATTTCTGGAGGTAATGGAAATGTTCTGTATCTTGATTTGGATGTATACCTTTGTCAAAACCCATCAGACTGTATATTTAAATTGGATACATTTTACTGTATGTAAATGATATCTCAATGAAGGTGATTTTGAAGTTAAAGAAAAAAGTCACCTTCAAGTCTGAGTGAGACAGAGTCCCTGAAGCCTTCCCTAATTTCCACTGGCAGTGTTCAACCACTCTGCCTCTCTTCAACACCTTACATCTAGCTGTTCCATGCAATTGCAAATCTACTGTTTGAAAATTTTTATATATTTTTATGTCTATCTTCCATCAAACTTGGTCTCCCTAAGAGAAGAACAGTAAACTCTTCAATAAATTCAGACAGTCACAAAGAGAGAACTGTGTTCTCCTTCCTCTGTATTAGGAGGTCTTTCACTAGTACTGATGAAGTCCCTGAAATTACAAGCAAAAATGTTATTTCTGCCTAGCTGTGCTAAGAAGGTTCTGTGTTTCCATCAGATTATCAAAGATATAATCAAACCCAACAAGGTTAAATCCCTGTTTTGGATTCATGTCCTTTCATCCAACTCACACAGTATACAAGGTACCATGCCCATGAGATGAACTGTCTATAGTTCTGGCAAAGATGATGAGCCTATACTAAAGACACTTACTCTCTGGACTTTCAGTAGACTCTGCAGCCATCTCTTCTTCCACACTGACATCGCTACCACCATCTTCATCGTTCATTTCTGCATCATCTACAATACTGTCTTCTTCCTCTTCCTCCTCATCTTCCTCTTCTTCATCAGAAACATTCTTTAATGTAGCAAGTAGTTTGTGGTAGCCAGAAACTTGTTCTGGTTCACTCTCTGATTCACTTTCAGAATCTGAAGAATCTGAACTCTCTGACTAAAAGGAAAAGGGGAATTTTAAGAACAAAAACTATATTGTTCTCATTGTTACCCTAAAACTATCATCAAGCCAACATCTATTCAACGAAGCCCAAATTCAAATTTACTTAAAATTGCTAATCTAGCTATGATTCTAGAAGCTCTTCATATTCTCCAAACTGCTACTGCCCCACTTTTAAAACATAAAACTTCAGGTTATGAGATCTAATTTATGTCCCAGGCATTAGGCCACAGGTTTAACAGAACAACAGGATAATTACAAAACAACAAAAGAAAACAGGTTTTTTTTTTTTTTTTAGTTTGTTGTAATACGATAGGCCCTTTGTTCATTTAGCACTATATTTGTGACTCCTTTATGGTAACCAAAAAAGATATTCCCTGTTAGGATTCACTAAGAGCCCTCTGATAAGCCTCTGTAACAGGGCCTAATAGGCTAGTCTCCTGGGACAGTTTCAAACTGTGGCTTCTGTATTAGATACCACAATGGCATTTTTATAGACATCTGCATTTAAAATTAAGTAATACTGCCAAAATAATAGCTTGCATCTGAAATCAAAAGGAATAGAAATGTAATCAAGCTTTATTATCAGATATAATCTTAGTGGCAACAACCCAAAACAAACTACTAAAAAGAAGGTATAAACCATTACCAGTTGACAAATCTGTGGTTTTGCTTCCTTTCTGGAAACCCTAAAAAGAAACAGGCAATGTTACACTCTAACTACTAGTATGTAGAAATTAGGAAAAAGGTCAAATGAGATGCTAAATGAAAAAGGCAGAATATAACATTATAAATACATTTTAGATATAGTCATGCAAAAATTACACATGCACTTGGGCAGGGCTGGCAAGAATATGGTTAATAACTGACAAATGAAAAGTTTAAGGAGGTCACATGACAAACCCTACCGTCACACATGGCTCTCATCCAAAAGAAGGATACAACTTGGCTAAATAAAAGATCTCAGGGTTCATGTTTTTCTAGCAAATTTCTTAATCAGAATGTCCCTCTAAGCTGGGAGCGGTGGCTCATATCTGGAATCCCGGCACTTTAGGAGGCCAAGGTGGGAGAATCACTTGAGCCCAGGAGTTTGAGACCAACCCAGGTAACATACGGAGACCCTGTCACTACAAAAAAATAAGAAAAATTAGCCCGGTGTTGTGTTGTGCACCTGTAGTCTCGGCTACTGGGAAGGCTGAGGCAGGAGGACTGCTTGAGCCCAGGAGGTGGTGGCTGTAGTGAGCCAGGATTGCAGCACTGGATTCTAGCCTGGGCAACGAAGTGAGACCCTGTCTCAAAAAAAAAAAAAAGAAAAGAAAAGAAAAAAAGAATGTCCCTAACTGATGACAAAGCAGCCCAAAGTAGTGGGATGAGCATTGAGATCATAACTGCACCTAGCCATTTCTAGAGAAACCACAACTACTAATACACTTAGTTCCTTATCGTAATTGCATAGATCAATGATGTCCCAACAAATTCTTTAAAAACACACAAAACATATGATGTGACTATAACTAACAATTTATATTTTCAAATGGCTAGAAGGGCAGATTTTCAATGTTCCCAACGCAAAGAATTGATGTTTGATATGATGAATATGCTAATTACCCGGATATGATCATTACACATTGGGTACACGTATTGGTATCAAAATATCACACTGTATCCCACAAATATGTACAATCATTTTATGTAAGTTAAAAATAATTATAAAAACAGGCCAAGCGCGGTGGTTCACGCCTGTAATTCCAGCACTTTGGGAGGCCAAGGCGGGCAGATCACCTGAGATCAGTAGTTCGAGACCACCCTAGCTAACATGGTGAAACCCCGTCTCTACTAAAAATACAAAAAATTGATCGGGTGTGGTGGCCGGCACCTGTAATCCCAGCTACACGGGAAGCTGAGGCAGGAGAATCGCTTAAGCCCGGGAGACGGAGGTTGCAGTGAGCTGAGATCGCGCCACTGCACTCCAGCCTGGGCGACAAAGCGAGACTCTGTCTTAAAAAAAAAAAAAAAAAAAAAAAATTATATATCTCTATATATCTATCTATATATATATCTCTGTCTCTACAAAAAATTCCTAGATCTCTGACCACACAAAAATCCGCCCCCACAGCCGGGCGCGGTGGCTCACGCCTGTAATCCCAGCACTTTGGGAGGCCGAGGTGCGTGGATCACCTGAGGTCAGGAGTTCAAGACCAGCCTGGCCAACATGGTGAAACTCCATCTCTACTAAAAATACAAAAAATCAGCCGGGCGTGGTGGCGGGCGCCTGTAATCCCAGCTACACGGGAGGCTGTGGCAGAAGAATCGCTTGAACCTGGGAGGAGACAGAGGTTGCAGTGAGCCAAGATCGCGCCATTGCACTCCAGCCTGGGCGACAGAGGGAAACACCGTCTTAAAAAAAAAAAAAAAAAAAAAAAAAATCCCCCACACAACGGGCGTACCTCTTAGCATGAAATTACGGGTCAACAAAT
This sequence comes from Pongo pygmaeus, assembly GCF_028885625.2. Classification (NCBI taxonomy): domain Eukaryota; kingdom Metazoa; phylum Chordata; class Mammalia; order Primates; family Hominidae; genus Pongo; species Pongo pygmaeus. The sequence continues at coordinate 39,611,560 of NC_072373.2, forward strand.
ATGCCCGTGAAGCACTCCATCTCCCGGCGGGATGGCGCCAGAATCTCCCCGGCCGAGCACAGCGGGAGCCAGGGAAGCGTGGGAAAAGACCGGAGCAGCACTATCCGGGAGACCAGAGGACCAAACCCGAGGATACATCTCTGGCGACTGGGGAACCCTGCCACGCCCCTTCAGACCTGTCATAGAAGGGATGCTCCTCGCCGAAATCTCGAAGATGTTTCTTCTGCTTTTTAGTTAGGGTGTTGAGTAGCTGGCTCTGGCTCCGGCTCCCGCGTTTGCCCATAGCGAAAACGTCAAGTTTCCCCACTTGCAAGAGTCGCGTTTTTCACCAGGAAGTTGTCCAGTCAACACAAGCACGTGGGCTCGCTGGCGGCGCTTTACGGCGAAAGCAAAGTGCCATAAAGTAGATCCGCTTTACGTCGCGCTCGTACGACAGGCTTAGAACATCCGGTTCCCGATTCTGCCCCCTACCGCAGCTCTTTGAAAGCACGGGAGTTCGTTCCCATGTGTTCTCAGAGCCCTAGAACGTGGGCAGCTGGGCTTCCTGGGTTGCGTTAAGTCGGGGCATGAGCTTTGTGCTTGTGTTTTGGTTATGGAAATCAGTCTGCGTAAATGTGTAGTAGCGGAGATAGTCGAATGCAGTGACTTTACAGTATACTGCGATAAAAATATCAACCAACATTTAAGGGTGCCTGAACATCTCACTTCATCACCACAACAGTGTACAGATAGGTCTTGTTAATAAGCCTGGTGTTGCAGATAAGGAAACTGATGCTTAGAAAAGATAACACGCTAGCGGCCGGGCGCGGTGGCTCACGCCTGTAATCTCAACACTTTGGGAGGCCGAGACGGGCGGATCACCTGAGGTCGGGAGTTGGAGACCAGCACGGCCAAACATGGCGAAACCCCGTCTCCACTAAAAGTACAAAAATTAGCCGGGCGTGGTAGCAGGCACCTGTAATCCCAGCTACTCAGAAGGTGAGGCAGGAGAATCGCTTGAACCCGGGAGGTGGAGGTTGCAATGAGCCGAGATCACTCCACTGCACTCCAGCCTACTCCAGCCTGGGCGACAAGAGCGAGACTCCATCTCAAAAAAAAAAAAAAAAAAAGAAAAGAAAAGATAACACGCTAGCAAGAGAAGAGAGAAAAACCTTAACTGATGCAACCACATGCTTTTACCCATTACGGTCTGCCGCCTGTGTGTGTTATATCAATCATGGGGCCCACAAGTCTGAGATTCCCACCCTCACCCTACTCGCGTTTTCTGAAAGTATTGGAAGAGTCCCTGCAAACAAATCTGTTCCAGCATTCCTCATTTAACAACAGCAGAAACACATCTAGAGAGGTAAAGTGACTTTACTTCAAATCACCTCAGTCAATGCTAGAAAAGGCTGTGAAACCCAATCCAGTGTCTCATAACTGAACTCGGACAAAAGGGGATGGAAAAGCTTTTGAAGGTAAAGGAACCATCTTACATTTTGATCATGCTGGTAGTTACACCTTGTATACAATGAGAAAAGTTAAACTGTACAGTTAAAGTGGATGAATTTTAATGTATGTAAATAACACTTAAATCAACAGGAAAAAGCAAAAATATAAAAGTAGACTCAGTATTCTAGGGATTTGCAAAGTGTGCAGGGCTGCTTGAGACCACAGGATAAACATGGTGAGACCCTTTTCGTAATAGTACTTATGATACCATGTTCTATAGAAACGGAGTGCTTAAATCATAAGCCGCAGAATTCACTTGAATATTTATGGTAAAACAGGAGCGTCCAAAATAAGAGAAATGAAAAGCAAAATAATAGCTCTGCTATTGGAGTACTACTGTGGGAAATTTGGGTTTTCCCTGATACTGTGTCATACCATAGAAGTTGTAATAAAACTATTAGAATGCGATTCTTGTCAGTTCTAGTGACCATCTACTATTCTTAATTAGATTTGGAGAGGCTGGGTTGGGGAAGGGAGGACAGGGCTGGAGAATATGAGGAACACATGCAAACACAGCGGGTGGTGCCCAGCAGCTGGGCCAGCCAAGGAACCCATAAATAGCCATTTGTCTTCTATGTAATTTCAAGATAAAAGGTACAGTCACTTAGGTCAACAAAAGCCTGTTTGCAAGATGTCATCATATATTTTAAGGTGCTGACCACAGTATAACTTGGCTATAACAATAAAGAGCTATCCTTTTTCTCCCTCCCAACATATCCCAAGTGCCCCGGTTTCCCTCCCCAGAGGCAGCCACTTTCTTGGTGTTCTTCCAGAGATCTTCTATGAAAGCTATATTCTCAAGCACTTGAGGTGTCTCTTACTCTCCTGGTTTCCACACCCTTGTGGTCTTGTGTACAGGTCTAGACGGTTCTCAGGTTCAGGTAAAAATTTACCCTAGCCCCACCCAAGCAGTCTCATCATTGGCTCACTGGGTAATGGAAAAAGAAGCCCTTTTTGTCCTAAAAATATTTATATTATCCTTTGACAACATAAAAAGGGATCCTTTGTGAAAATTTAACCTAAAAGCCAAGAATGTAAGCATTTCTCCCCCCCGCCCCCCGTGAAAGTTCTCTTAGTAAAACCTGCACAAAGACGATGTATATGCCAACAAATGAAGGCCTTAGGAAAACTGTAATGAAGACAAAATTTGTTCTTCTTCTTTCTTCTTCCCTCCCTCTCCCCTTCTGTTTCCCTCCCCCAAAGTTTTCTTTTACCTCTACTCACAGGAACTCTGTATTTTCAGTGTTAAAGGCAGTCCAGGAAATAACCCTCTATATTAGTTTACAGATAGCTGTTAATGAATTAACAAGTTACTTTCCTTGGGATATTTGCAATTTCCAGAAGATTCTCTAGGATAATGATCTCAAGGAGTGGGAGAGGGATAGCTATCCCTTAGGACAAGAATATCAGAATGTTTCGGAATCAGTTAATAATTTAAAAGAAAAAAATGTTTTATATGGCACATTTTAAGTGTATGCAAAAGTAGACAAAATGGGAGAATGAACTCCCATATACCTGTTGCTCAGCTTCAACAACTATCAACTGAAGGCCATCTTGTCTCATTTATATGCCCAACCCATACCCTGTCCCGACTCTGCATTATTTTTGAAGCAAATCCCAAACATCATATTATTTCATCTGTAAATATTTTAGTGTGCATTTCTAACAGTTAAGGCTTTTTTTTTAATGTAGCCTCAATGGCATTATCCAACCTAAAGAAACCTGAAGATAACTATTTAATATAATCATATATACTGCCAGTGTTCACATTTTTGATTGTCTCATAAATGTTGTCTTTTAAAAATACTTTGTTGGTTTAACATGTTATGCTCTTCTGTATATTTCTTATGAATTGATTGTTGGATCTAGAAGTTTGATCAGACTTGGTTATACTTGGTATTTTATACTTCCATCAGAAGGCATATGATGTCTGGTTGCCTTTCTTTCTGTGATGTTACCAGACATTGATGCTCAATGTCTAAATTCATTAATTCATGAATACGTTATAATTCTATTTCAGGGAATGATACTCTGATTCTGTCATTTATTCTTTACTTCATTGCTGAATTCTTGTTGTGAAGACAAATTTCTACCTTAATTAAATTTTGGTTACCCAGTGGTACAGTTTATATAGGAAAGAATAAATGCTTGATTCTTTCCCTTCATTTGCCAATTTTCAACGTAAGAAGTTGATCACTAGATTTAATGGTGGCCAATTAAGTTTTGGTTTTTATGTTTAGTGTCATTATGAATTCATGGAATTCTACAAATTGATATATTCTAATTGTTTGTAAATATTATGATATATATAATTTGAAAGTACTTACTTGACATATAGCTATAAATATTTAAAGACACAAGTCAGTCACTTTCTAATGCAAAATACAGAAAGTAAGCAGAGGTCTATCTGAGATTCTCAACAGAGCTAGGGGGAACACTCCTTGAGGATACATCTCAGATGCTGGGGATGTTTGAGGTTTAATTTTTTTTTATAACAAGGTCACATAGTTTCAAGATATGTTGAGAGGAAGCCATGTATATCCAAAGGTATGACTCTCTAATGGTGAAAGTCAGACACCTCAGCTTCTGATTTGGGAAGATTCTAGGGAAGGAGTGTGTGTGTGTGTGTTTTCCTAGTAGCCTTAAATTAGCAGTTTCCTACATACAAGACCAGCTCTTCTACAACATGTATACACGTATGTCTGTGTACAGACCCAAAGCAATCCAGCCTCTTCCCGAGACTGCTGGCAGAAATCAGTCTCTCATTACTCTTATAAAATTATGGAATTAGCTCACTTATTTGTTTAAAAAAATATTTACCTAACAATTAGGTGCCAGGTACTATGCTGGCAGCCAAAGCTAGAAGAAAGAATAAGATCATGCTAGTCTCCTCAGGGAGTTCACAGTCTTGTCTGGGTGTAGGTAAGTACACAGACAATTACAATACACTGTGCTGAATGCTGAACTGAACAATGCTGGATGCTAAGGAATCTGCAAGGACACATTTACCCAGGTGGGAGGATGCTGGTCTCAGGCTGAGCATCTGTCAGCCAGACACATTCATTGAACACTAGTATTGAACTCAAAATTGATCGAAATTATAGATATGAGGCTGTATGAGTTGTGTTTCCTGACCTCATCAACAGTAAGTGTGTGTGTTCAAGACAGGATATGACGGATATAGGACAATAGGAAATTAGGAAGCTGTGTAGTCATCGGATTCCACAGCATTTATTGTATGTGGAGCAATAAGCTTCTAGGTGGAGCAGACTTTAGAAGTGAGATTATGTCTGCGAAGAGCAAAGCTTTGTGATGCACGCTACATAACATAAAAATACAAAATATGAGTACATATGGCCCCTGCCCTTTCCATTCGTCTGTACCCGTATGAAGTATCCACTGTGAAACTCAGAACCTGGAATATAGTGAACATTTATAAATATGTTTCATCAGGTGTATCAGGGATTGATTTACATTAGGTTTAGCTTAAAATGGAAAATATTTTATCATATTACTTTGAGAACAAGCCTTAAATGCTGTTAGAGGGCATCAAGTTTTGCATTGCTCCCTCTAGTGGGACGTTGGTATAACTACATACTATTTTTCGTTTGTTCCGGCAAGGGCTCAGCTGTTCATACATTCATTCATTTTATCAAGCATTTTCTAAGCAGTTACTGTGTTCCAGCAATGACACTGGGCATCAAGGATTTAAAAAGCTCAAACATCAGACTTTTCTCTTGAAGATCTCAGAGTCTAGTTGGGAGACAAAGCAGTTAACAAAGAATGACATTGTCATGGGCTAAAAGATGTACGAAAGGGTTAAAGGAACCCAGAGGATAAAGAAACTCATTCTGCCGTGGAGAAGAGGGAAAAGTTTGTGGGGAGCTGCACAGAGGATGGGCTGAGTCAGGGTTTCCTGGGTGAATAAATAGGAAGAGAGAATTCCAGGTAGAGGCAATAGCATGAACAAAAGTATAGAGACGTGTTTGGATAACTGCAAGTGGTCCACGTCACTGAGGTGGACGGGCAGGACAGGAGGGGTTAGAGAGCAGGCAGGTGAGGAGCCAGTCCATGAAAGGCCTTGGATGCCTTGCGGAGAAGTTGACATCCAATCCCATAAAAGGTGAGGAGCCAATAAGGGATTTCAAGCAAGGAAGTTATGTGATCAGATTTGGAGTTTAGAGAAATCACAAGGATGTCTGGTGTGGGTGTCAAGTCTATTAAATCTTCCTTTCTGATGCCTTACCTGAGCAATTAGTTTGCTTTGGATGCTGCCCACCATGACTTTGGAGACTTTTTCACCTGGGCTCTGTGGCTCATGCCTGTAATCCCAGCACTTTGGGAGGCCAAGGTGGGTGGATTAATTGAGATCAGGAGTTCAAGACCAGCCTGGCCAACATGGTGAAACCCCATCTCTACTAAAAATACAAAAATTAGCTGGGCGTGGTGGCATGCGCCTGTAATCCGAGCTACTTGGGAGGCTGAGGCACGAAAATCGCTTGAACCTGGGAGGTGGAGGTTGCAGTGAGCCAAGATTGTGCCACTGCATTCCAGCCGGGGCGACTTTGAAGACTTTTTCATATGTTTACCAAGTGCTTCCTCCTACTTCTCAGCGTTTATTGAAACCAGGATTTCAAGTCTCTCCTGGTATAATTATCATATTTTGAGACTGTAATGAGTTCAGTTTACCAGAAACATCCATGAAATCCACACTATCCATGCTGGTCACTATGCGAATATGGTTATAATATGATGGAATCACATGGGTGAACCCAAGGGTTCAGCTCTCCACAGCTCTTAACTTCTTATGTTCTCCCTTTATCCCTGTGGGCTCAGAAACACTGCATCCATCTGCCCAACAAGTGCCCAGATAATTCTTGTTTTTTATTTATTTTTTTGAAACAGGATCTCACTGTTGCCCAGGCTGGAGTGCAGTCATGTGATCTCAGCTCACTGCAGCCTCTGACTCTCTGGTTCCAATGCTTTTCCCATCCCAGCCTCCCGAGTAGCTGGGATTACAGGCGTGCACCACCACGCCTGGCTAATTTTTTTTATTTGTATTTTTAGTAGAGATGGATTTCGCCACATTGGCCAGGTTGGTCTCAAACTCCTGACCTCAAGTGATCCACCCACCTTGGTCTCCCAAAGTGCTGGGATTACAGGCATGAGCCACCATGCCCAGCCAGTGTCCAGATAATTCAATTCACATATTAAGCTATAGATAGATTCCCCTTAGACATCTAAGTGGAAAGGTCCAGGTATGTGGCACATCTGGAGTTCAGGAGAGAGGTCCAGGCTGCCAGGATGACCAAGCATATCTGAGAGTGGTCAGTGTATGATTGGGACTGAATGAGATACTTAGTATAAATATAGAGAAGAAGCCTGAAAACTGAGCCCTGGGGTAGCTGCGAATTTAAGACACAGGACAGATGAAGAAGAACCAGCAAGGTGACTAAGGCGGAGCAGCCACTGGCGAAGAGGAAAGCTGATGTTGTCTCCCATTTATGGACTGATCCTTCTTAGGAAAGGCAGGTTTACAAAAGAGTTAAGACTGAGGATGCTGGACTCACATCGATCTGGATTTAAATCCCAGTGACACATTAGTGCTAAATGACTTTTACACCTCATACAGGGAACTGGGTGTGGTACAGAACCTGGGGAGTGTTTGTTTGCTGAGTAATCATTGATTCTGTACCACTGCACTCCGGGGGTATATTAAGTGCCAAGGGAATTTATGTGAAAGAATAAAACAAAGTCTCTGGCCTCAGGGAGCTCACAGTCCAGAGAAAGGGAGCAGTCATAGAAGCCAGTGATTCTCCACAACATCACAATGTGATAAATTCTCTCATGAAAGTGTGAGCCATCACTGAGGGAACGGAGAGGAGGGAGTGATTAATCTAGTCTAAGGTGGCCTGACTTACATATGATGCATTTTTTTTTTCTTTTTCGCCTGTTAAGTGCCATTTTGCCCAAGAAAATCACCACTCTTCTGAGCACCATTGATTCATTTATGTGATGACTTACAAGAATTTGTTTATTTTTGGAGGGGGAGAAATAAGGGTAAAAAATCCCCAGGGTACAGATTGTGGTCCTGCTTTTTAAAAAATTAAGTTAGGAATTACAATCTTGAATGAAACTGAGTCTATAATTGCCTATTAGCCCAAATCAATGTTTTCTCCCTTTTGGCTGTTAGCAAATCACTCCCTGGTGTAACTTTGACATCCCAGCCTTAACCCCTGAGACTATTACATCTGGTGTGGTAGGCTTCAGCGATTTTAATGTTTTATTTGAGCAGTTATTTACCTTCCATTTAGGGGGCAGCTTTTCTTCTTTAGATAGTGAAGCCCCTAAAACACCAGCTTTTCTCATATTTACTTTAACAACCATATCCACTTCTCATGAACAAGATTTTTTATCATTTTCTTGTACATTTTTGTTTCTTCTTACTTTCTTTGTTATGCATTCATTCTGGCTAGAACTAAAATTTTTAGAAATAAAATTTATAACTAAAAATATTCTTTCAGCTGGGTGCAGTGGCTCACGCCTGTAATCCCAGCACTTTGGGAGGCTGAGGCAGGCAGATCACTTAAGGTCAGCGGTTCAAGACTAACCTGGCCAACATGGCAAAACCCTGTCTCTACTAAAAGTACAAAAATTAGCCGGGTGTGGTGGTGTGTGCCTGTAATCCCAATCCCAGCTACTCAGGAGGCTGCGGCAGGAGAATCACTTGAACCCAGGAGGCGGAAGTTGTAGTGAGCCACAGTCACACCACTGCACTCCAGCCTGGGCAACAGAGTGAGACTCCACCTCAAAAAAAAAAAAAAGAAAAAAAAGTCCCTTCATGAGTTTATTATAAATTCTTGCACTGGATATTCCACAAAGGCAGATTGCAAAACTGGTTGTAATTCAGTGTTGAGTGCAGTGGAATAGTACTACCCTTATTCTGCTAACTAATAGCTCCTCTAGCTCTGTCTGAAGACACAACTAGGGATTTGGGAGCCAGATAAATGTTAGGATAATTTTGTTCTCCAGCCCTAAAGTAACTGTAACTGTAATTCCTTTGATGGCTAGGGTAGATGACGGTGAATGTATTTGGGACAGGACAGGTTCTAGTGCAAAGAGAGATGAGGGCAGCCTGGGCCAGGTCTAGACATTGTCTGCTGGAATGCAAAGAGAAATTTTTTTCTCAACCACACAGGAATATACCCTTGAACCCATGTTGGCTCTTCAAGAAACAAAAACACTTTAAAAATCATTAAAGGAAAGGAAATCCTGAGAATTCTGTATTCCTGATTTAAAAAATGAAGACACTAGACTTTTTTCCCAAGAAAAGATAGTTAAGGTTTATTTCCTAAGTAGGATATGCTATTTTAAGAATAATCATTCTTAAAAGTTGTCCCTGTGTTTCAGTCTTTAATGAAAAGGACTGAGTTTCTTTTAGTATGGGATTCTCAGTGAGGCTGAGCTTCTACAGGGTTCGATTAGCAGGAAGTCCATTCTTTCCCCTGGTTTCGCCAAGTCTCTCAAAAATGCTAACCCAGTCCAAAGGGTTAGTCCTGATTACCCTCATCTTGAGTAGCTGCTGTTGAAATCTGGTTGTGTTCCAGGAGGCAAAAGCAGACATTCTCCCCCATTCTCCCCTTTCTTCTTTCCTAGCTCCCTGCAACTTGTGATACTCTGCTTCATGTCTGCCATGCCAGGACTAGCTGTCAATGGCACAGTTCTTTAGGGTCCAGACTATTCAGTTCACAAGTGCTAGCCATTTCCCTAGCAGTCCCATAGGGTCAGGTGAATGGATTGGAAGGAGGTGTCAGTGTCAGCTGCATGCTGTTTCCAGAACCAGCTCCCCCTCTGATGGGTCCTAGGCCCTCTGTCACCCATCCAGAGTCTCCTCTCTCGTGGTGAAGCTATTTCAGAGGGCTTTTCACCACTGTCTGTCATTGAGCCTCGGTCAGAGAATCCCTCAATCACATGTTCTGGTAACCCTGAATCTCAAAGAGGCCAGGTCAGTTATGCTCAATTCAGGCTATGATTATTGTTATTGAGCACTATTTGCTGTCTAAGCCTTAGTTCCTATTAAGTTAAACTGAATGAAAGAGAAAATGGGTGGGGAAGAGCTAGCTCTGCTGCTCCCAGATGAAGGTGTGCGTGAGTGTGGATGCATGGGTGTGTGTGTGTGTGTGTATGTTGCGGGGTGAGAAGCAAACTTTAAAGACCAAGCCCTCAGAGTGCTTTCCTCTGCACTCTAGGGCTCTTCTCTCTCATGATTTTCCAAGAGAATCTAAAGCACAACCAACATAAAGGTATTAAAAAATAGATTCTGAGTGACAGATAAATTTTATAGCCTCTTGCTAACTTGCCATGATCATAGTCTAGAATTTTTTTTTTTTTTTTGAGAGAGAGAGTCTCACTGTGTTGCCCAGGCTGGAGTGTGGTGGCACGATCTTGGCTCACTGCAATCTCTGCCTCCTGAGTTCAAGCAATTCTCCTGCCTCAGCCTCCCAAGTAGCTGGGATTACAGGCGCCTGACACTGTGTCTAGCTAATTGTTGTATTTTTAGTAGAGACAGGGTTTCACCATGTTGGTCAGGCTGGTCTCGAACTCCTGACCTCAAGTGATCCACCTGCCTTGGCCTCCCAAAGTGCTGGGATTACAGGCATAAGCCACCATGCCTGGCCCATTTTGACAATCACAACAGGCCAAATTCTAATCACATTGTAGGTATGCCAGGAAATCCCAGAGCTGTCTGGTAAGAGCCCTGGAAACCCAGAAAGAGACAGAGATGCTTCTTTGGCCTATCAGGAATAGATTAATTTGGCCCAACCCAATTAGTAACACAGCATCTTCTCTATGCTGGGCCACTGGGGAATGAAATGCTGCAGCTCTTTCTGTGGAAGAGTTTATCATCTCCTTGGGGAATGCAGAAGGATGCACTCCTAGAAATAATTAAGACAACAGACTCTGTGCAGGGCTTCTGGACATGAACTTTCCCAACCTGGTTACCATTGCATGACCAAGCTGTTTCAGCAGAGTAATGCTTACATGTTCTTTGCCTGGTCACTCTGCACAGCCACAACCTGACTCTTGGAATCAAGGAAGCATTTGCTTCTAGTGGTCAGGGCATGTGGGATGAGAGGTGAGACCACAGCAGCGGACATCCTTTCTGTCTGGGTGCAGAGCTAAGGTTGAAATGGTAAAGCTTCGGGATTTACCATTCACCAGGTGTTTTCAACCCAGGAAAGCAGACACAAACAGGAGAGATGGGGTCCTGTGTCTGGAGATCTGGGTGCCCTGTTTTGATGAAGAATCATCTGAAAAGGTGAAACAAACAAAAAATACGAAACAACCTCTATATCTAAGTCAGAATGGGGTGGGAACAGGGACCGGGGCTAGGGTTGGGTTAGAAGTGGTGTCCATCTCCTGGGAGAGTGTGGTGGGGATTTCATACAAGAAGGGAAGTCCCCCAGTTTCCTATGGGACTATGAGACAAATTGCTTTTAATTATGTTAATTACAACAACAGAGCACTCCACTTCTCAGGAGAGCTTTTCATCTTCAAAGGGGCTCCAGGATGGAGCATTAACAGTTGTCATGAAAGTCTCTGGAGTTTGAGAACTGAAGTCAAAGGAGCCCTAGCTATGTGGGTTGGGGCCCATGTATGCCCTGAAAAGCCAATGTCTAAGGGGATTCTCTAGCTTCAAGGTTAGGAGCAGGTCAAGGCAGGGGTATATGTCCAGGAATTAGCCCTACCTCACTGAAATCAGAGAGGCAAAGGAATGGCGTGCCAGCCTCAGTCCAGTTCCCTCAAGCCCCGACTCCCTTTATTGGGATTGGCAGTAAAATCAAGGATCCCCAGTTAAATGTGAATTTCAGTTAAACAACAAATAATTGTTTAGTGTATTCATGCATTGATTGTTTATCTGGAATTCACATTTAACTGGGCATCTTGTATTTTTATTTGCTAAATCTGGCCACACTATCCTATATGCTTCTCTCCCCCAATACACACACACACACACACACACACACACACGTCTGTCTCTCTCTCACACTCACACACACACACACACACACACAATGCGAGGCCCAGCTTCCAACCTGACAGACTCCTACCTGAGAGGTCAGCAAGCCTAGGCGTGTTCCCCTGGGGCAGGGGAACAGAACTCTCTAGACCTGTCCAGGCCCAGCCTCTTTCCCTCCTGCATGTGGGAATGTGAGAAAACTCCTCTCAGTTCTCTAGGGGGAGGATCTCCAGGGCTGGGCAGCTGGACATATAGTGCATCCTTCCCAACACCTTTATTTACCTTGGAATTTGAGGATGAAGCAGCCTGAGGAATGGACTCTCTAAATCTTCCTGATCCTTCCCTCCCATCCTTCCTCCTCCCTGTGCTTAGCTTACCTCCAATCCATGGCTCTTGTGGCTTAAGGGGGAAACCTGTGGCCACCCACCCCCATTGCCCCACACTGCTGGCATGGAAATTCCTCTGTGACAAAAAACAGAGAGAAAAGGTCACTGGGCTGAGATGAGCTTCCTGCCTAGGCAGTGGAATCCAGGCTGCCAGGACGGGTCCGGGCCTGAACTAGAAATGCTGCCGGTTTCCTGGGCTGGGTGGGGAAGAGAGGACAAGCTGGCACTTGCCACAGCACAGAATAGTAACTGGGAGGTTGCGATGCCTGCTCTGAGCCTGAGCGAAACTCTCGGGGCCTCCAGACATTGATGCAGGTAGAGAGGTTCCCAGGCCCCAAAGCTCCAGATTCAGCCCCTGGGCTCAATCAGGGTCAAGGATAGAGCATGCTGCCTTCTTCCCACCCCCAGGACAGGCAGATGGTCACACATGTTCACATCCTGAGATATTACTTCAGGCCTCTGGGTAAGATTAACATTCCAAAGCTCCAATCCTCAGGTTCCCCTTCATGACCTAATGGAAAGGGCATGGAGTCAGACAGATCGGGCAGAATCAACTTCCTACTCACCATTTACCAGCTTTGAGACCTTGGATAAAACTCTTAAAAATTAAATTTTAAGAAAATCCCCTGATGAACCAAGCTGAGTAGCTGGCAAAGCTGTGCAGGGGATTTCCAAACAGAGAGGGGCAGAATACACAGCCACAACTTTTCCTTCAAAGTGCAAGATTCTGGAACAATTCCAGAAAAGCTAACATAAGTAAATTACTCTTAGATTTGTATTGGGGAACAAGAACAATAACAACATTCTCCCTGTGAATAGCCATAGTTGGTAAAACATGCTAGTGTTTCCTTCCCTCCTTCTCCTTTCTTAATAAATCAGAAGTGCATGAATTAAGTATAATACACTCAGCTCATGGGCACCATTTAAATCATTACCTGGCAGTTATGAAGAATGTGGAACACTGAAGTTCTTTATTAAATGTTTATTGAGTAACTGGCCAGCTAGAGGAAGAGAGAAAGGAAAGGAAGAAGAAAGGAAGTATTTATTTTATTTCAACTGAGTAGGACTTAGTAGAAATTATTTCCCTTATTTTACTTTTAAAAACACTTATTTATTTATTTACTTTGGCCATTTCCACTCAAAGTTCTGACTCTTATTTTAGAAGCCTCCAGTGCTGGTATTATATTTCCTCAAATACCCCTTTGCTAGGTCTACTGTTTCCCTACCACCTTCCATTTCTATTCTGCAGCAGCTGTGCCCAGCTCTTCTCATAGTGTTTTATAAACAGTGAACTAGAGCAGACAAGAGCTTTGAAGCTTCCTGGCTACCCCAGGGAATTAAGCTGCAAGGCACCTGGCCAGCGTAGGCTTGGTGGGTCCTTCTTTGGATTCAAAAGGCCCAGGAGAAACTGCTACTGCTAGCAGCAGCTCAACAGTATGCAGATGTCATTGTGCTGGGGAGGGACAGGTGGTGTGTAGGCAGCCTTGTCTCTGATTCTTGGGCCTGAACAAAATAAGAGGGGTAAAACAGTCTCAGAGGGATCAAAAGCTTCCCAGGGGATTTAAAACCGGGTGGAGTCATGCACAGGACATTGGTAACATGTGGGAACAGCCCTGGGATGGGGGGGATAGAAGGGTCTGATGAAGCGCTCTTCCTACTCTTATTCTATGTCTCTTGCAAATCCACTTGCCTATTTCGAAGTTCAGGGATTTGGACTTGAACTTGAGCTTGGCCACTTCTCATGTGATCCTGGGGAGTATCCTTTATGGGCCTTAGTTTCCTCAGGAATAAAATAGAAATGCTATTCACTAACCCACACACATGCATTTAGCAAGGATATGTTGAACACCTACTGTGTGAGAGGCCCTGAGAATACAGTAGCACACAAGACAGACAAAGCCTTTGTCCTCTTGGAGCTTATTCATACTCCAGGAAAGAAGCACCCAAATGACAGCTCCTGTGGGGTGTTTTATATGGCTCATGTAATTGAAAGTTAAAAAATGCAAATGTATAAAAAATTAGTAGATTTTACATAAAAATCTAGATTTCCCAGTGGCAACATTGGGCCTGTATTTCTGTCCGGCAGCCGTCAGCCAGAGCTTAGTGGCTGCTTCTTTTAGAAAGAAAGCATGCTTTCCAGGTAGCCACAGTCCTCACCATTTCTAGACACTCTTACCTTGCCCAACCTAAACAATATTTTTGTTTTTTTACCCAAAACTTTTCAGTGCCCCTCACTGTAAAGAGGAGAAAGTCCAACTCTTTCATGTCACATTCAAGGCCTTCCTTCCAGTTCTGTTTCCTGCCTAATTCATCCCTGCAAATGCTACACTTCAGCAAATTGCAGTTTCCTGACTATCCCATGAGGTACTGCTGAACTATTATAATATTAGCCTCTTTGCCTGAAATTATTTTCTGCTTCTCCTTTTCTATCTAGAAAATGGTTACTGAACTTTAAGGATCATCTTAAACATTCCCCTCTCCTTTTGTGAAGACTTCTGCTGAGAAAATACTCAGAGGGTCATGTGAAGACCCTCAAAGATGGAAATGGTCCACTTGAGACCAAAGGGCCATCAATGGCTCTACATCCTATGTTTGATTGGGCACGGGGCCCTCCAGCTGGTCACAATTTGTAAAAAGCCTCAGCTTTCTCAATAAATGGGGACAAAATATGAACATTAAAAAAGATGTCTGTAAATGAACTTAGATAATCATGAAAAGTGTTTGAATGGTCATTAATGCTTATTAAGCAGTAGCTATTGTTCCAGCTGTTATTAATATTCCAAATGGAGGCAACTTCATTAAAGATGGTAGATCAGCAGGTGCAAAGCATATTCAAGGAAGACAAATTTATTATGGTTGAAGGGTAGCAAAATGGTGGAAGATATGGTTGGAAAAGTAGGCTAGGGCCAGAGAGGGGCCTTCTAACTGGTCTCTCTCTGCCTGACCTTTTTCTCCCTTCTAGCTTAAGCACAGTAGCCAGACTAATGGTGCAAAACAAGTTACCTACGTCACTCCTCTGCTCAGAAGCCTCCAGTGGCTCCTGCTCACTCTCAGAGTAAAAGTTGTTACCTCTCAGACCTCATATGCCCCACCTCCAACTCTCCCCTTGCCCCAGCCACACTGGCCTCCCTGCTGGTCCTTTAGTGGGGCAAGTATATTCCTGCCCTGGGGCTTTTTACTTGCTGGGCCCTCTTTCTGGAATAATCTTCCCTCTGATACCCACTTGACTCCATCACATTCTTAGCGCTCTACTCAAATGTCATCTTCTCCCTGGTTAGTCCACGTAAAATTTGGATCCACTCCACCCCCTCCTAATCTTTTTCAGTTGCCCCGTTGTCCTTCTTAGAACTTGCCATGGACTTACATACTTTACTTGTTTATTGCCTGTCTCCCCAGCTAGAATATAAGCACCACGAGGGCAGAAATTTTTGTTTGTCTTGCTCACTGCTGTGTCCCCAGCACCTAGAACAGAAATTTGGCACACAGTAGATAAACAATAAGCATATGTTGGATGAGGGAATAAGGTTTCTTGATTCAGTAAGCATTAGGAAATCACAGAATGTTTTTGAGCAGGACAGTGATGGGACTGGAGCTCACAGAGGGCTGTAGAATAGATTGGAGTGGGGCTGAAAGCTGGGAGTTGGGAGGTAGTCACTATAGCAGAAGGGCACATAAACAGAAGGCTTTCATAGGAACAGGAGACAATATGTTTCAAAAAGGTGGGGATTTTTCTGGTGTATAGTGCTCAATAAAGATTTACTGAAGGGTGAATGAAGGAATGATGTTTGTGTCTCATGTCAGGTAGACCCAGGGCCCTGGTCTTGGTCTGTCTTAGAAAAACCAAAATCCTATCTGCTTCTGACTTTGGTGCTCTCCCCGTCAGGGGTTACATGAGATTGTTATTGAAAATCTCTTATTTATATATACATTCCCCCTTTCTTCTTTGACTGGGCTAACCCTCTGTAGCATCTAGCCACTTCTTAGGCCCAAGCTTAGCTTGGACAAAGCTGCGATTCAAGCTGTAGAAATTGAGGTGGGGTTTAGGCTGTCAGTGTCTAGGGCAGGGACCTTTTTGAATGTTATGCAACCGGAATTTTAGGCAATGTGGAGAAATTAGTGTGGCAGGTAGTCCTTAGGCCTTCCCTGGCCAGTCCAGAGCCACTCAAGAGAGTGGAACTCCCCATGGAAACCATCTTTACCTTTTTCCACAGAAGGCCAGGGTAATTGGATAGGAGGCCAGTGTAGGTTGAGGCTGAGCATGTGGACTACATGAAGAGAACATTCTGACAGTGGAGGGCTGAAAGGTGGGGCTGCTACTTGGTCAAAGAACTTCTCGTTTCTACCCTGTCTTCCCTGTCCCTTAGCCATATCTCCTCAACGAATTCTTCACTAGGCTCTGAGAGTCACACTTGGGCCTTGCTGTTAATCCAATCAGCAGAGAAGAGATGCTTTGTATCCTTGCTGTCCCAAGAACAAATACACAGTAACGCTGCAGGTTTTTATTAAGTGAATACCAGGTGCCCTGAACTGTGCCACATCTTTGCCTAAAGATGGGGAGGGGGATGCAGCAATAGAAAAGAATGACATTTTCTAAGACGTGGTATTGTTTTATTTATTTCATTGAATCCTATTGTCAATCCCATGAAATAGGCAGCATTCTCATTTAGGAGGTGAGTAAACTGAGGCTCAGACTGCCCAGACAGTTAGGAAATGAGAGACAGGAAACTGGAGACAAATTTTGACTCATTCCAAAGCACAGTTAGTTTTTCTGATGCGGCTCTGCTGTCATGGAGTGCCAGAGAATGGTCTGACACCCAGGTCTCCTGACTCCCCAAGTGCTCTTTCTTCTTTCTTGAAAAAAAGCAATGATAATATTTTCGTTAAATAGTGCATAAATCTGCTTTAAGATTTAATCAAATAGGACTGAAAGCTTTATAACCAAAGCATCGGCCCCTACCCACATCCTATTTTTGTTGAAATAATATTTTGTCTTCTATTATTTTTGTTGAGCTCTCTCATCCATCGACTCTCATGCTTTTTGTCATCTCTTAACCTTATAGATTAATATGTTTTTAAAAATTCCTTCACTGTCATTGATCACCTGAGGTGATCTGGGGTGGTGGGGGGTGGGAGAAGAGAAAAGCACATTTGGTTATTCACTCATATTGAACAGGAGTCCAGCTTCTTGCCACACTGCTCCCCGAAGGTTCTGTACTCCTGGAGTCCTCATTTTCTGAAATCGACACATTGTCTAGTGCTCTGTAGCTCAAACTGAGCCTAACACTCTGCTAGTTCCTGTCTGGCCTGCACCTTGCTGCCCTTAGGGCTTGGCTGAAGCCTGGAGAGAATTATCTACACAAAGGAAACAAAGAGCAGATAACAGCAGTGATGGTCACTCCATCTGCACAGCACTCCACCTGTTTCAGAGAGTGTTCATATCTACTATCTCATTTCAAAGCACCATAGAGTCACAGGATAGGTTGTTTGGTACTGACCATGAAGCCAAAATCCGGCCACCATTTTGTCTCAATGGGGAAGCAGCTTTGAATCAGAACTCCGAACTCTCACATTCATGGTGGTTGTAGTTTCTTCAGCTCTTCTGTCTGCAGAGCCAAGGAGAAAGCTCTCCATGCTGGGGAAGATGGGAAGTGGACCCTCAAGATTTGGAATAAATGGGCAGAAGAATGAAGGGAGGGACCCAAGGGGGAGCTTACTTCCAAATAATTTCCTGGGCTTTGTTTTTCCTCCTTCGCCTCCCATAGAGATCCAAGTTTGGAGTAAAAAAAAGCTGCTTCTTTGAGAACACTTTCAAATGCTCAGCTTGCTTCAAGGATAAAAGGGGTCTTCTAACTATGGAAAGACTCAGAAGATGTTCCGAACACTTTGGTGGAGAATTCTAGAGTCCAAAGCCAAAGTCTGTGCCATTGCTTGGATTGGAAAGTGAGATTCTTTTATGCTTCCTGCCATCTTGGTGAATCTAGAATTTGGAGGCCATTATAGAGAGCAACAACCAATGTGCATTCAGTTTAGGCTGTGGCTTAGGCAATGTGTTAGGATCATCTGTAGCCCTGATGCTTTAAGATACTTGGATGGAGACAGAGATAAACCAGGGTCAAGAGAAGAGTGAGGGTAGACCTGATGGGCTCCAGAATGCCTTCCAGAAGGGAGGTTGGAGTCTGATTTCCTTTGAAAGCACATAATTGGATTGTTTAGTGCAATGTCCCTACCTGACTCTTTAGCAACCCCACCAGAGATGCACAGCTTCTTTGCTATCCACCGACTCCAGTAACACTAAACTCCCCACTGTTCGGAGCCTTTGGGAGGAGTCCCAGTTGCCATGCCCTCTGCTCTGCCAAGAAGAGAGTGGGATTTGGGTTCATGGTTTTATTGTCACATGTCTGATATTGTAAAATTTATGTCTCTGGGTGGAAAAAGAAACTCTTTCTACCAAATGAGAGCTGACTGGGAACAGGAGAGGGGAATTTCCTCATTCCCTGTGGCTGTGAATCAGGGCCCCCATGCTGAAATGTACGTCCCACTACCTGAAACTCAGACTCACTAGTGAGTCAGCAATGCCGCACCTGATTATCAATGGAGGGCAAAATGATGGGAGCATTGCAGGCCCAGGGCATGTTGGGAATGACTGAATCCTGAAGAGGCTCTTTTGAGAATACAGAAGAACTGATTCCTCAAGAGCCTGTGGAAAGACTCACAAGATGTTCTTATTCCCCAGATCAAGCAGATGAGGTGTGTATCGAATAGAAGACATCAGGGTGGCCTATTGCCAGGGCTTATTGCCTGCAGAGCCAGGGAGTTCCTCCTGATCTCTACCTTAATTCCACCTGCTTTACCCCCTTTCATTAATTCTTCAGTTGAGTGACATGAGTGTAGGAACTTGGTTTTGTTTATGACAATATCAACAATATCAACAGTACCTAGATCCACGGGTAATTTTTTTTTTTTTTTTTTTTTTTGAGATGGAGTTTCACTCGTTGCCCAGGCTGGAGTGCAATTGTGCAATCTTGGCTCACCGCAACCTCTGCTTCCCGGGTTTAGGCAATCCTCCTGCCTCAGCCTCCCGAGTAGCTGGGATTACAGGCATGTGCCACCAAGCCTGGCTAATTTTGTATTTTTAGTAGAGTCGGGGTTTCTCCATGTTGGTCAGGCTGGTCTCCAGCTCCTGACCTCAGGTGATCTGCCCGCCTCAGCCTCTCAAAGTGCTGGGATTACAGGTGTGAGTGACTGCACCTGGCGATTTTTTTTTTAATAGTTAACAGCCAGTGCAGAACAGGTCAGAATAGACTCTGGCTGGGGAGCTGAGCAGGGTCCAAGTGGATAGAGCCCTGGGTTTGTGTTCTAGTCTTGGTTTGTGGCTAATACGCTATGTGACCTTGAGTAAATCACTTGACCTCGCGGGGCCGCAGTTTTCTCATCTATGAAAAGGGAGAATTTAGACTAGAAGTTGCAATCAGATGCCCACAGGGTCAGGCAATTAAAGTAAATGAGTGAGCTCAATAGAGTGAGTTTGTACTGGCTGTAACGTGTAGACTCCCTCTAAATGGGCAACTGTTGCCAGGTAGAACTGCTGGTAGAGCATCCAGGGCACTTGACTCTTTAAGAGATGCTGAGAATCTGGATGTTTATGTGAGATCTCCTGATATTTAAAATACTGTGTGGGTAAAAACTGGCTAAGTCAGTTTTAGTCTTGATCTAGATAATCCAGAAGGACCCTCCCAGCTTGAGTTTTCTGATTCCAAAATATATGTCTTCTAAAGAAGGTCCTTAAGACATCCCCTTAGTCATGGGAATTTCAGCTGGTGCAAAAGTGAGTGCCTGTGTGTGGGCTCATACTTGTATGCCATTGGGGTTTTGACTTCCCTCAAATGACACTCTCCCAATGGCCTTACCCCTCATCCCTCTCATATACCTGTAGTGGAGCTTGTTTGGTCCCCAGAGCCCAGCCCTGGGCCAGATGGAAGATGCTATTTGTCTAGTGCACTCATCAGCAGTAAACAGCTAGCTGTGCTGATGAGCTTGCCCTTGCCCCAGTGAAGGGAAGAGTGGCCACAGGGCAGTGGTTGAGACAGAGGCTGGCTGAGTCAGGCCTTGGGGCCTTGCTGCCTTCCCAGGCCTTTGCTGGCCACATTCCAAAGCTAAATTGGGACTTGGAATCATGCCTACATTATTATCAATCTGGGGCTCTTCAACACACTTGTATGAGTATGCTAGGGCTATAACAATGTACCTCAGAGTGGGTGGCTTGAACAACAGAAATTTTTTGTTTCATCATTCTGGAGTTTAAAAGTCCAAAATCAAGGGTCTGAGGGATGTGAAAAAAAAAGCTCTATTCCAGATATCTCTCCTTGGGTTGCAGCTAGCTGTCTTCTCTTTGTGTCTCTTCATATCACCTTCCCTCTGTGGGTATCTGCCTCTGTGTCCAAATCTCCTCTTTTTATAAGGACACCATTCATACTGGATTCAGGCTGTCCCTAATAACTACATTTTAACTTGATTACCTCCATAAGGATCCTGTCTCCCAATAAGGTCACATTCTGACATCTGGCTGTGGTTGCAGTGGGGGTGGTCAGGACTTCAAAATACAATTTTTTTTGTATGTGGGTGACAATTCAACTCATTGTACCACTCCTCCACAGTTTCTCACTCATTACTTTAAACACCAAAACCTAAGTGACCTGCTCATGCCCCATTTCACCTACGACAGCTCAGTGGTTGAGGGTGGGGGATTTTTAAAAGTCTCATTTACTGTTGCACAGCCTCCTGCAAACCTGTCCTCTAGACAGATGAGGACGGTGAGGGAAATCTCATCAAGCACCTGTTAGGGTACATGCAGGACTTGGATTTCAGGTAATAACAAGGAATGCCTTCTTGTTCTCTGACGCACTGTCTATATGGTACTTTTAATCTTTACGCCAATAATAATTGCAAGTACATATAAAGCACTTGATAAGTGCTAAATACTGTTGCAAGCAGTTTACATGTAGTTATTGAATTCCCATAATACCCCTGAGGTAGGTACTATTACTGACCTCTTCTACAGATAAGACACCAGGGCCTAAAAAGCTTAAGAAACTTTCCCAAGTCTGTAGTAACTGATAGAGTTGGGGTCTAAACCCCAATAGTTGGCTCCAGAGGCTATGCTTTTAATCATTACACGATAGTGATCAGAGGAAGCAGGAACTCCAGTCTGGGCAACATAGTGAGACTCTGTCTCTAAAAAAAAAAAAAAATTAGCCAGGCATGGTGGCCCATGCCTGTATTTCCAGTTACTTGGGAGGGTGAGGTGGGAGAATCGCTTGAGCCCAGGAGGTTGAGCTATGATTGTGCCACTGCATTCTAGCCTGGATGACAGAGCCAGACGCTGCCTCAAAAAAAAAAAAAAAAAAAAAAAAAAAAGGAATTGAACTGGGTGCCAGTGCCTGTAATCCCAGCACTTTGCGAGGCTGAGGCAGATCCCTTGACCCCAGGTGTTGGAGACCAGCCTGTGTAACTTAATAGCAAGACCCATCTCAAAAAAAAAAAAAAAAAAAAGGAAGAAAAAAGAAAAGAAAAAGAAGAGAAAAAAGCAAACAACAACAAAAAAGAAGGCAGGAATTATTATTCTCATTGAAGAGATGAGGAAACAGAAACAAAGAAGCTAAGTAACTTACCCAGGGTCACACGTGTGAGAGGCAGAGTAAAGGCAGAATTCTAGTCCTGGAAGCCTATGGCTTCCCCCAGACAGGACCAAGTGTCCTGGTTCTCTTCTTCATGTACAACTCCACTTACACAGGCCCACGAGTAGTAGGACCAACCCAGAATCTCAAAACCCTTATTTGTGCTTAACTGTCTGCATACTGCAGGGTAATTATGGGGCGTGAAGGAGGGAGGCACCCTCTCGACTTAGATCTGAACTCCCAGTCGCTTCCAGTTCCCAGGACCACCAGCCCTGAGGCGTAAGGCTAGGCCTGAATCTGGGACTTTCTTAGCCGG
Source organism: Pongo pygmaeus (assembly GCF_028885625.2). Taxonomy (NCBI): domain Eukaryota; kingdom Metazoa; phylum Chordata; class Mammalia; order Primates; family Hominidae; genus Pongo; species Pongo pygmaeus. Next base: position 39,633,448 of record NC_072373.2, read on the forward strand.
AGTTAGAAGCGGAGGAGTAGGGTGGGACAGTGGGCGGACGCCGCTGGGCCGGGCAGCCCAGAAACGCGGGGTGTCATATTTCTTGCAACTCGCCAATCCCGAACGCCGGGGGGCGTGGCCACACCTGGGAGGCGTGGCCGGTCGGATGCGAGGGCTGCGGCGTCCTGGGGCGAGGCGCTGACGTGAGCTCGGCGCACCTGGGCCGGGCAGGTAAGGGCTGGTGTGGGACGGGGAGAGGAACCCGCAGTCCCTACTTGGGTAGAGCCAGGCGCCCCTTGGCTAAGACGTCGAGGACCGTGGTAGCGACGGGTGATCTTCGCTGCGGACTTGGTTCGGAGGGACGTCCGCTTCTGGTGGACAGATTGAGCAAAGGTGGGTACGCCAACTTCTGGGGACCAGCTTGAGGGAGGGGAGGCTCCCCCGTGGGTGGGGTAGGACCCGTCCCCGGAGTTTGTAGGGGGTGAGAGAACTTGCTTGGGGGCATCTGTGTGTTTGGGGTGGGTACCCACTGGGGCTGGTTGCCTGTCGCCCTCTTCCAGATAGCTTTGGGGCGGCCTCAGTTCTGTAGCGCTAGGCCCCTCTCGAATCTACACTTGTGTCTACTCTCCCTACCCCCGCCGCCAAAGCGGAGGGCACTGCTCTCGGCCCTCAACCCCACTATCCGGTAGAGCTAAAGCACCGCGCCCCCTTCAGTCTTACCAACTTGCCGCTGGCCCCTGTGTCCCAGAGAGGGGACTTCCCAGGTCCGGAGGCCCTTGGTCCTAGTGGGCGTTTTGGGAAACTGGAGTGAGGGTGGCCAGGAGCTTTGGAGCATTGGCGGTTTGTTTTCCCTCCCTGAGTGTTTGGCACAGTTAGGCCCTTCGCCCTGGGCCTGGGAGACACCCTTGGATTTCTAAGGAGCGGAGCTAGGTGCTGGGGAGGGTGGTGCTGGGGTGTGGTTGCTCTGGGGGTGGGCCCTCTTTGCCCGAAGGGGCTGGAGGGTGGTGTGGAGAAAGGGGAAAGTCTCCCAGGCCTGACTTGGAAAGGAGGCCTGAGGTGTCACTCTTTACAGGGAGCCTGCTTTGTGGTAAAGAGGTCACCCTGTCCCAACCTGTTCTCTTGGTGGATGTCAAGAGTGGAAGTGAGGGAAAGGAGATGGATAGGGAGAGGAAGGCGCTTGGGTGGGATTGGTGAAAGCTGGTGTTGACCCAGGAGTGTGGTTTAAGATGAGACGTGTGTATGATGTATGACAGTGGCACTCAATACCTTGTAACTCCCGTTCGCCATCCCCCAGCTTCCATCTAGCAGAAGGGAAGGGTGTGGGCATTTTGACTAGAGGCCTAGAGTTTACCCCTAAGCAGGGCTAAACTAAACAGGGAAGCCTGAGGAACGGAACTTAGAGGATGGCATTTCACTTCCTTCGGGAGAAAGGGAAGAACTGGGACTGCTAAGAATTGTCTGCAAGAAATGGCGTGTGTTTTAACCTGAGCAAAACCACTGATGGCCAAATCTCGGCTTTTGTGTGGCAGTGCCCCTGGAAACTAGTCTGGGGAGGAGCTATGGAGGTGGCAATGAGGGTGTTTATGGAGGACCTGCTCCCTAGAATAGGGGTATGGAGAGGACAGTTAGTGCTCGGAGGAGGCTGTAAGTGTCCCTCCTCTATGCTCACTGTGAGGGGAATAGATAGGTTAGCATCATTGTTCTTTGGCTGATTAAGTACCTGTTAGAGACACAGGCCTTACATTTTGCTGTGATGGCAGCTAGAGATACCAAGATGAATTCATCTAGGCTAAGGTGGTTCTGCAGGCATTGAGATTTGGGTGGCAAGAGTGTTTAGAAAGAGAACTCTGATTTAGGTGTGTTTGAGAGTGGATGTTATGCAGTCTCCACCTCAATCACTTTATTGGCCCTCTATGCTGCTGGGACCTTTGTTGATGTTTTTAGTTTACTTTCTTGGTGTGCAGAAGATGAGAGGGACATGGAAGACAAGGTGCAGTGGCAGGGTTTGGTACAGAACACTCTGACTTAGGAAATAAAGCAGCTCAGCCCAGATGTAAAATGGGGATAGTAATATCACATTCAGGTTCATGAGGATGAAATCAGACATGTTAGGTAAAGGTTCGTGTAAAAATTGTAAAGCCTACACAGATACAAAGGATTGTTGTTACCATCCTTCATAAGAAATGTCTTATTGTCCTGAGGTTAAAAAAATTACTTGTAGTTTTTTAAATTATAAATTGAAACATATCATTGTAGGAAAATATGAATCATATATAATGTATATAGGAGAATGTAAAAAGCACCCATAGTTCCATCACTAGATAACCATTACAAATATTTTGTTGCATTGTTGTATTTATTTCCTTTTTTCAGTTCTGTGTGTATGTGCACATGTATGCAAGTACATGCTGTGTTACAAGATGGAGATAATGCTACACAGTCAAGTTGTATGCTGTGTTTCCCCTGCCCCCACAACTTCACATTGTAAACATTTCCTTGAGTATAATAAAAATTCTGACACCTGTTGTTAATGGCTACTTAATATTGCAGCCTGTGGTTGTGATGTAATGAACCGTTTGTCTTCGTCATTTGGGTTTTCAATTTTTCCATCTCTGCCTGTTTTTAGAGTTGTAGTTACTGGGTGGTGAGTGGGGGAGATCTTGGCTGACTTTCAGAAGGTGGAGAGGGTTTACAGTGAGGGAGGCAGGGCATGGGCTTGGAGGAGGGCAGGCTGGGGCTCCTTCCATGGGGCTGAGGCAAGGCTGCTCTTGTGTAGTCCTATCTTAGGAGAACACTGAGAACCCAAGGCTCTAGATCTTAATCACTGATCTCTATGGGTGGCTGCTTCTCCCTTCCCATCATCAGATGCAGCTCCTGGTCTTGGCCTGATTGCCTTAATTTTTTCATGGTGGGCTTTGGATCAACTACAATAAGTCGTTTTGGACTTTTCTTCAAGTCCACTATCGGTCAAGAGTTGGATTTTAATGTCTGACAGGCCCAAACACAGCACTTACCAGCATTGCAATGGAAATTCTCAAAAGCTCTTTTGTAGATTGACTGGTTTGGTGCCTATTTCCCTATCCTCTTCTTCCTTCTCTTGCTCTATCCCCTTTTCAGTAGTGATAGGACTGGGGAGCAGAAGGTAGAACTAGCCCTTGAGAGAATATGCATTCCCTCCTCCTTATAAGGCTTATAATGCACTCCATGGTTTGATGGTTTCACATGCTGCCCTACAAAACACCGTAATTCAAGGCCAACTACATGGGGGCACTTGAACACTGCATGCCAACCTGACCTACCCACTATGCTCCCAGGGGGAAGGTTTCAGTTGCAGGACTTGGTAATTGGGTCAGAAAGCTCAGGTGAGAGCAGGTCTTGCCTTGCTCTTAAAGTGCCAGACACTGAGTTGGGTTTGGGTTTTTCACATTTGTTGGGAGTCTGGCTGAGGAGAGAAGTGGTGTTATGGGCCACCCCATCAGCTAAGCTCTTCTGAGTAGGAGCCTTCAGCTGACTCTTTTAACCTCTTTTCTTTCCCACCTGGCACAGTTTATTCCCATATTTAGCATCTTTGCTGCAAGGTTGTTTGGTTTCAGAACTGTGATCCAGGTAGGGATCTTTCTGGGTATGAAGGTGACCTATTTATCTTCCACTCCTCCTCAGGCCATTGTGGGGCTTGAGAAGTTCCAATGTGGAGTTTCTCAAGAAGGAACATGGAGCTTTAATGTTTAGTAACTAACACCGTGCTTGGCACACAGTAGCTGATGAACAAATATTTGTTGAATGAGTGTTCTTTTTCCAGGCATCTCATTCTCATCTTAAGTAAAAACAAAATAAGAACACCAAAAAATCCAAACATAACATCTCAGACAAACAATTCTCCAGTGACTGTTTTTTATCAGTCACCAAATCTGGGAAGGCTTTTGTTTTCTGCTGTGAGTGCCAGCTGCTCTTGAATGTTATCTGCTATGCCCATGTATTCTTACGAGAATCAATTGCAGACTTTACCCAGGCTGGCTCCGGCAACCAATCGGTTCACTCCAGCCTTCATTGGGAGATAAACAGACCCAAGGGAGGAGGCTGTCCTAGCCATGCAAAGCTTGTCTCATGACTGCTTTTAGTACTCTAAGTACTCTTAGTACTTTAGTATTTGGTTATTCTAGGGCTTCTGAGCTTTACCAGACTCAGTAGCGGAGACGTGTTCTCAGCCTATGTCGCCAATGTTCCCAAGCCTTCTCCCAGACACTGGATTGTTGTATGGATAGCCAGCTGAGACCCCCCTTTTCTCCATACAGAATCTTTGAGTGGTCAAGGGAAAGACAAGCCGACTCTTCAGATCCCTGTGGACACACTGCCTGCTCTTCCATGTAAGTGAGGACTCTGGAGTCCAGGATCTACCCCTTATCTACTTCTCCCTCATCATGATGGTGTCATTTATTTCTAAAATATTCCCATTCACCTTTAGTTGTCTTGTTTAAAAAGAGAATGTGCGTCAGCTTCTCACTTATATAGTTGTTGCTGTTTCCATAACTTTTTTCTTCCCTCTCCTGAGATGAGATTGAAAAGAGCAATTTCCCTTCTCTTCCAAAGCCCTTGGTGCTTCAGGAAGGACTGTGTTCCAGCAGGATGACATCACCTTTTTATTTTTCTGCTTCAGGATTTAAATGGAAGAAATGTGATCTACTTGCCTGATAAGTCTGATTTGGCTAGAGCATGAAGTATAAATGGCTTTGGAATCAGAATAAAAAGGACCTTTTAACCTCTTTTCTTTCCCACCTGGCACAGCTTATTCCCATATTTAGTTTCTTTGCTGTAATCTAGTGAAACTGTAGCTCTAGTAGGTGGGAAAGGTGGCTGGGAAGGGTTCCCAGTGGCTGGCCTAATTCTTCTGCTCTTCCCATTTCTCCCTCTGACCCCCCAGATCATGGCCCTCCACCCCCGCAGAGTCCGGCTAAAGCCCTGGCTGGTGGCCCAGGTGGATAGTGGCCTCTACCCTGGGCTCATCTGGCTACACAGGGACTCTAAACGCTTCCAGATTCCCTGGAAACATGCCACCCGGCACAGCCCTCAACAAGAAGAGGAAAATACCATTTTTAAGGTAAAGGACTTCTTCTACCATCAGACCTTTCTGGGTTTTTTTTGGCATGGGGAATATACCAGATCTAAAACTCTGGTGAAACAGAGAGAATGCTTATGATGGGGGTGCCCAAACTCAGCAGGCATAGTAATTCCTCTTTTGGGGGCATGTCTGCAATGGCTGAAGCTGTTTATTCTTTCCCACTCATTGAAGGTACTCACTCACATCCCAAAGGATACCAGCTGGGGTTGGCTAAAACTCTCATTAGTGATTGTAGTGATGTGTTTGTTTCAAAAGCTAGCGAGGGTGAGCAGTTGACTCTTCCTCCTCAATCACTCAGAGCTGTTGCTATGCAGAGAGGTGCTTGGGCCTGGGAATGGATACTCAGGCCAGGACAGAACTATCAGGTGTTAGCAGGCATGCAGTATAGCCTATGTGATTGGTATAGAGGGCTCTCAGCAAGTTTTTCTTTCTTTTTCTTTTTTTGTGGGATATGGTCTTGCTCTGTCAACCAGGCTGGAGTGCAAGTGGCATGATCATAGCTCACTGCAGCCCTGACCTCCTAGGCTCAAGCGATCCTCCCACCTCAACCTCTCACGTACTGGAACTATAAGCACACACCACCACGCCTGGCTAATTTTTGTATTTTTTCTGTAGAGACGGGGTTTCACCATGTTGCCCAGGGTGGTCTTGAACTCCTGGGGTCAAGTGATCCTCCCTCCTTAGCCTCCCAGAGTGTTCAGATTACAGGCATGAGCCACTACACCTGGCAAGCTTTTCTTTTGAGTTAAAGTATTTCGCCCCATCTATAACTGGGGCTTAAAAATTAAAGGTGATTTAATTACAAGTTTTAATTTTATAAATGTTTTTAAAAATAAGAAATAGCACTGATTTGACAGTCATTTTATTTAACTGAAAACAAGATTTAATCACAGAGCATTTTACAAAATTTAAGTGAAACCAAAGCTTGACTTAAGACAGAAGTAGGTGGACAGGCTTGTTGTGGGAAAGGTTTTCACATGGTTTGAAACCCTGGAGGCTGTGCCTCTGCTCCAGACCAGCTTCTTTCTTGGTCACTTCCATCTCATGAGTAGCTTTAGTTCCTGCATCCCAAGACACTGAGAAGTTAGTTTGTTTGCCCTTTTCTTTGAGTATAAGCTAGAAGTCACAAGTGAAATACAGTCTCTACTGTGGGTCTCTCAAGATTCATGCTTTGGGTCCTTGCTGAAATTGGGTTGGGAAAGGGCAGAAAATGTAAGCGCAGGGTTCAAAAGAAAGCCATCCTTAGGGTGTTTCCCACCCAACTCAGTTATGTCAGGTGTAGAGAGGACAGGCAGAGAGAATATTGACCTGAAGGTACTTAGAAGGTAAATGACAGCTCTTAATTTAGATTTTAAATAACAATATAAAAGTTGATAAGGTTAGTGCCTATAAACCAGCACCAATTATTGGAGTTGGCATTGAGAAGGGCATGGGCCCATCTTGGCCCAGTTGGCCTCTTGTGGCCGTGGTCTGAAACTGGATTTGCGGTTCAAGTGTCTGACAGTGGCTGGCCCTGGGGAAGAGGCTATTTCCTGAAAGCCCTACTCATGAGAGTGATGCTTTGGGCTTGCATGCTTGGGGCTTGAGGAAAATTGGGCTGTTGGGAGGTGGCTTTGTTTTAGTTATATCTGTGCATCTGTTTGCAGAGTGCAGAGGGAGAGTGCTTTCACAGGTACCAAGCTCTGATGGCCTTTAGCAGAATATGCAGTTGGGGCACTAACATTAAATGGGTGTCTGTGTCCATTATCTCTTTTAATTCTCATGACAACCCTGTAAGGGAGGTATTACCTTCATGTTGTTGATACAGAAGCTAAGTCTTAGAGGGGCTGAAGAACTTGCCAAAGTCAAACAGCCAGTAAGTGGTGGGGGTAGGATTTGAACCCATTACTTTCTGTCTGCATCCACCCCCCATTATACTGCCCTTTCTGATCAAGAACTGGAAGACCTGGCCTCAAATTCTACTACCATCAACTGCATGTGTTGCCCTGAGCAAGTTAACCTCTCTGGGCTTCAGCTCTCCCTTTGGTAAAATGGGGATGAAATTAGTCTTGCCTGTGAGAATCAAGTGAAATAAAGTATGGAAAGGGATTTGTAAAGCACTATAAAAATGCAGAGATTATTTCCTGTTTAGGAAGAGAAATAAGGACCTGCACAGTGATCAGAATCTCTTGCTAGCAAGACTCAGAATGGGTTTGAACAAGCGATGTTTATAAATCACAATGATTGCCACATGGTTCCTCCTAGGCGCTCCTTTCTTGATTCTTTTTTTTTTTTTTTTTTTTGAGATAGAGTCTTGCTCTGTCACCCAGACTGGAGTGCAGTGGTGCGATCTCGGCTCACTGCAACCTCCGCCTCCCGGGTTCAAGTGATTCTCCTGCCTCACCCTCCCAAGTAGCTGGGATTACAGGTGTGCACCACCATGCCCAGATAATTTTTGTATTTTTAGTAGAGACGGGGTTTCACCACGTTGGCCAGGATTGTCTCAATCTCTTGACCTCATGATCTACCCACCTCAGCCTCCCAAAGTAATGGGATTACAGGCGTGAGCCACTGCACCTGGCCTCCTTTCTTGATTCTAAAGTTCCAGTCTTAAACGATATGGCTCTTCACTGCATCAGCCTTGGGTGCCCAGTGCAATCTGGGTGGGTCCTGGGGATGGCTGTGTGGTGAGCAGGAAGGCTGGGGCTCTGGTTCTGGGTTGGTCTGGCTGTTCTCCATGGAGGAGCAGGGCTTTAGGGAACCACAGAAATGTGCAGAGCTCTGCCAAAGTCTTCATAGCCCGAGTCAGCTGGGTGGGGCCAGAGTTAGCATGGGCACACAGAGGATCAAACAAATGGAAGGGAAAATGTGGGGAGGCAGCAGCCAGGTACTGCCAGGTAACTGGAGATAGGCCTTCCAGATACCAGCGACCAGTGAAGTTGAAATCTCCTGTAGGGGGTTGGATAGAATGGAGCAGCAGTTAGGCCCCCTAGTGTCTGCTCAGCCACCTGGGGCAGCAGAATGTTGTCAAACTTCTTCATTCCATACCACAATCAAACGGAGGGACCCAAATCTGAAAAGATGGTAAGAGGAAGTGATCTGAATTGGAGGAGGAGTATTTAGATTAGCTTTTGAGGAAACTTCCTCATGACTGTGAGGTTCTTCAGGGGGCGACTGAAGGAGATCAGAGCTCTCAAAGGATGGGGCAGAAAAATTCAATTTCAGCTTGAGGAAGAAGCCTATGATCAGAATCAGAGGAAGGGATTGGGTTTGGACAAGTCATATACCCTGTTAGCTTGAAAACGCTGGTGTGTGCTTCCTGTCTTGAGTTCTCTGCTAATGGTACCTACTTTTTCGGCATCAGAACAAGTTGTACTCCTGCACAAAGAGATCAGAGAACTTGTTAGCAATGGGGGAGAGTGGCTATCCCATGAGCAGAAACAAGAATGCCTGTTAGAGCTGAAAGTAGGGCTAGGTGTCTACTCCCTGCTTTGCTCCTGAGCACCTTGGTCTATGACTTGAGTGGCTTAGATTTTTCGTTTCCTCATTGGGGAAGCTAACTTCTTGTCTGGGGAAAGTGCCATGAGTTTCCATATTTGAAAACCAGAGAGAAGGAGTCAAAGTGGTTTTAGTCCGTGCTGCCAGCCACTGGTGTGGTTGACAGCATGATGTTTCTAATGAAGCAGAAGTTTGAGGGGATAGGGTAAGGTGAGGGGTGTGGATTTTTTAGGACTTGAGGCCCTCAGCCAGTGGGACAAGCTGAACCCCCAGTGTGTTTCCTTCCCTCCTAAAGGCACTTGGTTTCTACGATTCTTTTTTTTTTTTTTTTTTGAGATGGAGTTTTACTCTTGTTGCCCAGGCTGGGGTGCAATGGCACGATCTTGGCTCACCACAATCTCCACCTCCTGGGTTCAAGTGATTCTCCTGCCTCAGCCTCCAGAGTAGCTGGGAAAATAGGCATGCACCACCATGCCCGGCTAATTTTGTATTTTTAGTAGAGACAGAGTTTCTCCGTGTTGGTCAGGCTGGTCTCGAACTCCTGACCTCATGATCCACCCGGCTTGGCCTCCCAAAGTGCTGGGATTACAGGCCTGAGCCCCTGCACCTGGCTTACAATTCTTTATTTATGTATTAGATTGAAGACTGACAGGAGGGAACACAGGAGGCCAAACTCTTCATATCCTCTGCCATGCCTCTTTGTCTTACCTATTGTCGTATAAGCAACTCATGTCAAAAATGAATAAGTGAAGAAAAAAAGTTACTTGAAATTCTGCCATCCAGAGTTACCATCTGCACTTTGGTGCGTATTTTCAGCAGGCTTTATCTTCAGCCCTTCATTAGACCATTGTCGTCTTGATGAGTGCTGGTACCAGTTCTTGAGATAAGGTTCCTCCTTTTAATATATTGTGTTTGCACATGGCTTTATTTCCCTTAGGCACCTGTCTTGCCTGGTCCTAAGGGCAGTGTTTCCTGCTGCAGTCTCTGTAAATTGGGGTTGGGATGGTGGGGCAGTCATGCAAAAGTGTGTGTGTGTGTGTATGTGTGTGTGTGTGTGTGTGTGTGTGTGTTTGTGTCTATGAGAAAGGGTAAACACACGCTTTGCAGTGGCTCTGGGCAATGATAGGACTCACTGTGGTTTCTTGTTCTCAGGCCTGGGCTGTAGAGACAGGGAAGTACCAGGAAGGGGTGGATGACCCTGACCCAGCTAAATGGAAGGCCCAGCTGCGCTGTGCTCTCAATAAGAGCAGAGAATTCAACCTGATGTATGATGGCACCAAGGAGGTGCCCATGAACCCAGTGAAGATATATCAAGTGTGTGACATCCCTCAGCCCCAGGGCTCGATCATTAACCCAGGTGAGGCCCCAGATGCTGGGGAGAAGGTGGGCAGTATGCCAGATTCTGGGCTGGACTCTTAAAAGAGATAGTCAACTTGAAAACAGCCTGATTTACACAGTTTAAGATGGATAAAGCAAGAAAGCCTTTCTCTGGGAAGGACCCAGAAAACAAAAGACGCAGACTCAGCAAAATCTTGCTTACTTAGGGGAATGTTTTTTAGCCTGGTTACTTAAAGCATTAGAAAGTGGAGGGGTATACAGTTCTACTGTAAAAGTAGCCTCTCTTGGGATTCAAGAGGCCAGGTAGTTTTGAAGGAGAAGGGATTAAAGCTTAAGAGGTTTGCGTTCTAAACCTGGCCCTTATCACTTTACTATTTGTGGGACTTGAATCAAGTCATTTTACCTCTTGTGATCCTCAGTTTCTTCAACTCTAAAATATGGGATCTCAGCTTTCCCATTTACTTCAAAAGCTATTGTGAGAATCAATTAACATGATCTGTAAAAAAAAAAATAACATGATCTGTAAAAAAGTTTTTTTTAATTGACAAATAATAATTGTACATATTCATTGGGTATATAGTGATGTTTGGGTACATATAATAGTGACAAGATCAGGGTAATAAGTTCTTTATACATATTGAGTGAGTGATCATTTAATTCATAGGATACTTCGACTAAGAGAGTATCTCCTGATCCCTCCAATTAACTCCATACTTAACAAGTACTAACAGCCAGATAATTTAGACATGTGCTCCAGTCAATCTAGGGAGGTCCTTCCATGAGAGAAGTGTTCATTCCCTTGATTCTCACTCTTTTTAGTTAGGACATTGAGGGTGTGTACTGAACCTGAGGAGCCTCTGGGCTAGCAGTCCGTAGCTTGAATGGTGGGTCAGCTGCAGGGGTGGCAGTGCAACCTGAATGGCTCACCTGTGAGCTTGTGTATCTTGGGTAGGATCCACAGGGTCTGCTCCCTGGGATGAGAAAGATAATGATGTGGATGAAGAAGATGAGGAAGATGAGCTGGATCAGTCGCAGCACCATGTTCCCATCCAGGACACCTTCCCCTTCCTGAACATCAATGGTGAGTGGGGATGATGGGTGGTACAGAGACATACGGAGGATGTAAGGAGTTTTGACCTTGGAACTGTCAATACATTGGCCACCACTGCCCTGAAAGCAGGATTGATCCCTGCAGCCAGGCTACTGGACTGTTAGCAAGTGGGAGTCAGAGGTGAGGAACTCCGTGCTGGCTTAGTTATCCCAGTAGAGTTGGGTGGGTTCCAGGCAATAGAACATCTTTGGAAGCTTATGTGCTAATTCAAAGAAATAAAAAATTTGAATTCATTCTTAACCCAACATACAAATATATCATCAGTTACACATTTTGCCAGTTTCCTTCAGGCCAAGTACAGTGTCATTTTTATGCATTACGGGAAAACTCTTCTAATATTTCCCTTGGTATAAATTCTGTGTCACTTCCTTAACAAGGACTACTCTGCTTAGGCTGTATCACGGGAAACTTGTGAAGTCTGTAGCTGATAGTACTCGGCTCTGATAGGATTTATCTGCAAGAGACTTTTCTTTTATGGGCTTTTGAATCCAGCTTCCTAGGAAAATTGAGTTTGGAGCTTGAGAATCCACTGTGTGACAGAGCAGGTGCTGAATCTCCCACTGCATTTTCTGAGGATACTTGAACACACGTTGAATTGCTCTTCTGCAGCAAATTTACTTCATTTATCCACTGAAATGCGCCTACTCAAATAACTTGCATCCAGCCAAGCAGTTTTTCATTGTCTTTTTAGTACCACCTGGCTGCAACGGGTCAAAATGAGATAACTTATGCCACCTATAAAACTTAGGATATCAAGATGATTTATTTAGGATTTTCAGGTACCCTACTGTAGGTGATGCCTCTACCTTTGAGACAGGAAATGACACTTGTCTGTCCACTGGCCCTCCTTCATTTATCCTTCTACTTATATATTTGCAACTAAGTGGGTAAAGAGAAGTTTCATAGAGATCTTGCAGGTCAATATTGCCACATGTTCAATGTCACTAATCATTAGAGAAATGCAAATCAAAACCACAATGAAATACCATCTCACACCAGTCAGAATGGCTGTAATCGAAGTCAAAAAATAGCAGATGCTGATGAAGTTATGGAGAAAAGTGAACACTTATATCCTGCTGGTGGGAATGTAAATTAGTCCAGCCACTGTGGAAAGCAGTTTAGTGATTTCTCAAAGAACTTGAATCAGAATTACCATTTGGCCCAGCAATCCCATTATTGGGATTATACCCAAAAGAATATAAGTTGTTCTGCCATAAGGACACATGTACACGTATGTTCATTGCAGCACTTATTCACAATAGCAAAGACATGGAATCAAATTAAATGCCCATCAATGGTGGACTGGATAAAGAAAATGTGGTACATATATACCATGGAATACTATGCAGCCATAAAAAAGAGTAAGATCATGTCTTTTGCAGCAACATGGATGTAGCTGGAGGGCATTATCCTAAGTGAACTAAAACACAGGAACAGAAAACCAAATACTACATGTTCCCACTCATAAGTGGGAGCTAAACATTGAGTACACATGTACACAAAGAAGGGAACAATAGACACTGGGGCCTCCTTGAGGACGGAGGGTGGGAGGAGGATGAGGATAAAAAACTACCCATTGGGTACTACGCTTATTAACTAGGTGACTAAATAATCTGTATACCAAACGCCGGGACATGTAATTCACCTATATAACAAACCTGCACATGTATCCCTGAAACTAAAATAAAAGTAAAAACAAAAAATTGCCACATGTTACATTCTTACTTAGTGAAATTGAACATCTAGAAATGTAGGATCCTTTCCCAAATGTCTGGCTGACGCATTCTGTTATTCTCACCCCCTAAAAGGATGCAATTTATTTCCAGGATCCTGATTTCCTATTTCTGTTGATATTTTATTAAAGCTAATATTTGTGTGTCCTTATGTTTTGAGTTGCCTTTAATCCTTTTTTGGAAAGTTGTAGAATAGATATTGAAAACAAAAAAGTAAAATGGGAACATAAATTCAACCAGACTTATACACAAAGGGTCAAAGAAACATTAACCTTCGTGATTTCAGAGCTGTTGGGGCAGAGGATGAAGAATTGTTGAAGAATAGATGCCTAAGAGGTGAGGCTAGGAGGAGAAATCTGTAGACTTTGGAGCAAGTCAACTTTGACAGTAGCAGGGAAATACTTTTTTTTTTTTTTTAAAAAAACCTTTTAATTGGATCCTTTTGAATAAATAATACTTCCACATGGTTTACATTCATAATGGTACAAAAAGGTAAATCAGTGGAAAGGTTTTTCTTCTATCCTGTCCCTGAACCTTTCATTTCTTTCCCTGGAGGAGTCAGGTCCTTCTAGGCTCTTGAGTATCCTTCCAGGCATTTTATGCATGTAAAAGTATTTGTTTGTTTTTAAAGGTATTTCTATGTATTAACACTTCCTCGAAGCTAATCAGCTAATTCAGCTGAGTTCGTTTTATGGAAGACAACCAGCTTCTATTTAATTGCTGGGGCCAAATTTTACAGTATGGAATGTCTTACTCCTTGTAATTTAACCTCCAGAGAAAACTCACTTGTCTATGTTAATCTTCAGCAAACAAAGGTTTTTAAAACTATGAATTATGGGAGAAATAATATGATTAGGAAGCAGGAGCAGGGGAACGTGCAGGGGAACCTTATTTCTTATTGTGTTAGTTATGGGAATCACTGATGGGCTGGAAGATCACACTGGGTCAGGGTTCAGTGTTTAGTTCTTGTCTACTGACCTTGTGAGTTCTCAGAGCATCAGCAAGTGATGCGCATGTGTGGTACCCCTGTCTGCTCACCATATGCTTTTGTTTTAGGTTCTCCCATGGCGCCAGCCAGTGTGGGCAATTGCAGTGTGGGCAACTGCAGCCCAGAGGCAGTGTGGCCCAAAACTGAACCCCTGGAGATGGAAGTACCCCAGGCACCTATACAGCCCTTCTATAGCTCTCCAGAACTGTGGATCAGCTCTCTCCCAAGTAAGTGAGACTTTATCTTTCTTGCTAGGTCTTCTGCTTCTGTTATAGACTCTTTCCTATCCTGCTTTCTAACTTCATTTCTTTGCCATGTATTGAAAAACTACCTATCTCAGAGGCACCCTCTGTTTCTGTTTCCTGGCTAGCCCATGAGTCACCAGGGAAGAAGTAAAGAAACACTGGCCCAGCTAGGTGTGGTGGCTCACACCTGTAACCCCAGCCCTTTGGAAGGCTGAGGTGGGAGGAGTGCTTGAGGCCAGGAGTTTGAGAATAGCCTTGGCAACATAGTGAGACTCTACAAAAAAATTTTTAAAAAATTAGCTGGGCATGGCAGTGCATGCCCATGGTCCCTGTTACTTGGGAGGCTGAGGTGGGAGGATCACTTGAATGCAGAAGGTTGAGGCTGCAGTGAGCCCTGATCAGGCCATTGCACTCCAGTCTGGGTGACAGACTGAGACATGATCTGAAACAAACAAACAAACAAACAAACATTGGCTGATACTTACTTGCCCATAGGGACGCTCTGATTGGTTACAGCTCCAGCTCCAGGTTATTCAGGTCTTAGGTGGGTAGGAGGCCCAGGTTTATCAGTCATGCAGGGGGATTTAGTGACAAGGCCAGTTGTGGAACAGGGAGGTTAATGGCCATGGATTTGGTAGAGGAGGCTCTTGGATTTTGAGAGGCTTTAGGACCTACAGAAAAAAACCTCTTTCTGAATTTGGTACAAATTTATCTCAATGAAGAATCAACGTCATTGCTTGGGTCTCCCTTTCACACTACACATGGTAGGCATGTGAGTGCTATTAATAAAATTTTGTCCAAGAGGCTAAGTAGCTTTGATAAGGGCCATTGGGTTCAATGGAGATTTGCTGAGTAAAAATTAACTTTGATGTGAACTGTGTCCTTTTATGGTATATTATTAGAGCAGATCCCCAGTGTGTGTGCTCACATGTCATTTTCAGAAAAATTGTTTGGTATTGCTTCTTATTCCTCAAGTTTCTTTAAACAATAAGCTAAAAATGATAAACAAACCAGATACGTTAGTTTTTAGCTCCTTCCAATGACCATTGGTGTGAGGACTCAGTCAGTATAGTGTGGGGATACCAGGACCACTTTACTTGATGAAATTGTAGCCCTTGGGGTGTGGTGATTGAACAGAAATAGTTGAGATGGACCTTGAACTGTTTGCCTTCAGGCAGCCTTTTGAGTGAATGTTCCAGGGATATGTTGATGTCTCCCTTTATTGCAGGAAGGATAACTATGGCAGTGGCCTTCCTGAATGCTGGTTGAAAGGTGGCTTGATCTTAATGGACTTGCATGAGTCACAGGGATGAACAGGCAGAGCAGTGAAGCAGGACTCTCACTGTCATCTCTAACCTTGCAGTGACTGACCTGGACATCAAGTTTCAGTACCGTGGGAAGGAGTACGGGCAGACCATGACTGTGAGCAACCCCCAGGGCTGCCGACTCTTCTATGGGGACCTGGGTCCTATGCCTGACCAGGAGGAGCTCTTTGGTCCCGTCAGCCTGGAGCAGGTCAAATTCCCAGGTCCTGAGCATATTACCAATGAGAAGCAGAAGCTGTTCACTAGCAAGCTGCTGGACGTCATGGACAGAGGACTGATCCTGGAGGTCAGCGGTCATGCCATTTATGCCATCAGGCTGTGCCAGTGCAAGGTGTACTGGTCTGGGCCATGTGCCCCATCACTTGTTGCTCCCAACCTGATTGAGAGACAAAAGAAGGTCAAGTTATTTTGTCTGGAAACATTCCTTAGTGGTAAGTCATTTCTCAGAAGGTTGATGGTGGGAATCGTTCTCTGGAAGTACATTCCTTCCACTATCCCTGTCTTTCACCTTCCTGCTTTCCTGGCATGGCAAAGATCTTAAAAAATTTAGTCTGGAGGAGGTCAAGGGAGAACAGAACTTCAGTTCTAAAAATTGGAGGTGACCTAGGCAACAAAGAAGGGAGGTTCACTCCAAGGCTACGTACTTGGAAGCTATTTTTAAGGTGGTTGTGGCTCCTTCAATGGCAGAAGAGGGAGGCAGCCCTGTCATTACACCTCAAATGTTACCAGCTTGTCTTTAACTTTGGAAGGTAACCCTGTTTGTCATATTCAGAATAGCAGATATTCTTTTGGGAATTATCTGAGTGGTGAATTCAAGCAGGCAGTTTTAGGGAAAGCACTGAGATGTGAATTTTTTACAATGTGGTTTGAACTGCAAGTCGTGATCAATGATGTCCAAGAGAACCCTCTGTAATTTGTACTGTTCAACATATTTGTGCTGTTCAGTGTGGTTGTCATAAACCATATGTGGCTATTGAGCATGTAAATATGACTAATGTGTCCCAGGAACTGTTTAATTAATTGAAAACTAGTGAGCACATGTGGCTAGTGGCTATTGTAATGGACAGCATAAAAGATGGTATTTGTTGAGTGGATGTGGAATGACCCAGTATACCAAACTTGCTCTTCCACTTTCTGCAGATCTCATTGCCCACCAGAAAGGACAGATAGAGAAGCAGCCACCGTTTGAGATCTACTTATGCTTTGGGGAAGAATGGCCAGATGGGAAACCCTTGGAAAGGAAACTCATCTTGGTTCAGGTGAGAAGATAAGGCTGTGTCAACAACTCTTCATCTTTTTGCCAATGCTTTAGCCCCCAGGTCTGGGTTGAGCCCTCATCAAGCATCCATCAGCCCATGTAGGTTTCAGTCTCATCAGATGGGGTAACAGACTCAGGTTTGTGCAGTAGGACTCATGCTGGGAAAGGCAGGGTCCTTAAAATGGGTGACTGATTTAGTGGAGATCTTATCTTTCATTCTCTTACTAACCTTAGAGTCTTGCTGAAACCTCATAGGATATAACCCTTTCCAGGTTTTCTTCACACACACATACACACACACAATGTAAATTGCACTTTTTTTTTTTTTTTTTTGGAGACATGGTCTTGCTGTGTCGCCCAGGCTGGAGTGCAGTGGCACCATCTCAGCCCACTGTGGCCTCAACCTCCCAGGTTCAAGTGATCCTCCCACCTCAGCTTCCCAAGTAGCTGTGACAACAGGCACAGGCTACCATGCCTGGCCTAATTTTATTTTTAGCAGAGATGAGGTCTCACCATGTTGCCCAAGCTGGTCTGGAACTTGTGGGCTTAAGTGATCCTCCTGTCTCAGCCTCCCAAAATGCTGGGATTATGGGTGTAAGCCACCACACCTGGCCTTTTCCAGCCTTTCTTAGAAAAACCTTTTGAGTTACTTTTAGGAATATAAATTTATTCTAGGAAGTGGCAGCAAGGCCACTTGGGCTTTGCCCCTGGAGTTGTGTAGCAAGGCAAGAAATAGATGATATTTTGTAAAAAGTCTTGCAAAATAAGCAGTCATTTATTTAGGCATGTGATGTAATGTTACATCTAGGTTCTTTGCCTTCATTTGAACCACCTTCCACAGTGATCCTTGGCAGAAGGATGATCCAGAGAGATGAAGGCATATCCTATATTTAGACATCAGAATGGGGGGCTTCCTCAGGGCTTCTTTGGTCTGTCCTTCAATCTTGGGTCCATTGTGCTATTTAAAAATACCTTTTCCTCAGAGGATACACCTGTGTTCTGTGTCCTGAACAGGTCATTCCAGTAGTGGCTCGGATGATCTACGAGATGTTTTCTGGTGATTTCACACGATCCTTTGATAGTGGCAGTGTCCGCCTGCAGATCTCAACCCCAGACATCAAGGATAACATCGTTGCTCAGCTGAAGCAGCTGTACCGCATCCTTCAAACCCAGGAGAGCTGGCAGCCCATGCAGCCCACCCCCAGCATGCAACTGCCCCCTGCCCTGCCTCCCCAGTAATCGTGAATGCCATCTTTTTCCTTCTCTTTTTTATAATATTGTACATATGGATTTTTTTATTGTTTAGATTTAACCAGCTTTTAAATCTCTCTTTTCTCTAACAGTATTAGAAGTCTGTGATTCTCCAAATATGCCTAGATTTAAAGCTGATTTAATTTATGGAAAAATCACCCTTCAGACTTTGCTTTTCTTTTTCAAATCTCCTAATGGTAGTATGATACAACATAGTAGAAGGAGATTTGGCCTGGGAGTTTGGACACCAAAGTTCTAGCTGCAGCTTTGCTTCCAGTGTGACCTTGAATAAGTCCTTTAACCTCTGGGCTTCAGATTTATTGCTTATAAAGTGAAGAGATTGGAGTAGTGCCTGAAATTGCATCCAGCTTTAAAACGGACTCAATGACCTTCTTCTACTTGTACAAGGCTAAACTGCCTGGAACAGAATCCTTCTGCATTGTTCTTGTACCACATTTTTCCTTGGTTTTGTTAAAGTTTCCTCAAGCACTGATTTTTCCAGGATCGAGCTCTGTTTGACCTGTTCTGCTGGTATAGTAAGCTGGCTCCCTGATGGGGGAAGTGAGAGGGAGAGGAGCTGGCTGGCTGGTTGCTTAGAAACTATGCTTGATATCTAAATAGAAATGGGTGCCAAAGTCTGAAAGTCACCCAGCCTGTGGAGTGAAAGCTCACAAATTTGGCTTCTAAAGGGAAGCTGTTGACACAGAAAGCCTAGGGATTCTGTGGAAGAATAGGTTGTCAGGCATTTACCTTATTACCACTCAAATACCAGTGTGTGTGTGTTGGGGGGTGCAGCGGGGAGAGGCGGTAGGTGACAGTATGTGACTCAGGTGGTAGCTTTAAGAGGAAAGAGCTTTATTTTTCTTATTTTCTTCTCTGAGCTACACTGAGCTGGGGATCTAAAATATACTTCTCTGACTACAAAAGGGACAGTATCATTTAGATTTTTTGCAGTTGGAAGAAATGGGTTGTTGAGTGTGTTAAGGCTGGGATGAAGAAGGGCTGGGCAGTACTCTTCTGGAAAGGCTCACCTAGCACAAACCTGCTTGTCTCCCTTACTAGTGGAGGTATCTGAGTGTGAACAGTGAAGGTAAAGAGTGGTATAGAACAATGCAGCTCTATATGTCACAAACTGGTCTTATCTAGAAACATCTGCTGAGTCTCTAACCCTTTCGGCTTTCTCTTCTTTTTTGAGACAGTCTTGCTTTGTTGCCCAGGCTGGAGTGCAGTGGCAAATCACCACTTACTGCAGCTTTAAGCTCCTGGGCTCAAGCAATCGTCCTGCCCCAGCCTCCTGAGTAGTTGGGACAACAGTCGTGCACTATGATGCTTGGCTAATTTTTTTTTTTATTTTTGTAGAGATGAGTTCTTGCTATGTTGCCCAGGCTGGTCCTGAACTCCTGGGCTCAAGCAATCTGGGACCTAAATGGCAAATAAGATGCTAATCTGTGGTTCCAAGCCCCAGTCCTCTTGAATAGTGATGCCTATCTGTCTGTGTCGGGACGTAGTAAGGAAGCCTATGTCTAGTCTGGTACCTTTAAACCAGGCCATCTCCTACTTTTCAAAATGACTCAAAAGTTGAGCTAGCCTTATTTTAAAAACTAAAAATTCAAAATCAGTGGTGACATGAGGACTTATTTATTTAAAGTGCTTCAGCCTTGCTTTTAGAGTTTCTAAGAGACCTAGTGGAATCTGCTATTATGAAAAGCATGAAAAGATTAAGAAATCTGGTTAAAGGTCAGGTGCCCAGCTTCGAGGAAAAGTTGGACTTTTAGGGACCAGGAAGCATTAAAGGCACAGAAACTTTACATTTTGGGGGTCATTTTGTTGAGTAGGTGAAGTGAGGGATTTGGTCTTGATATTTGGCTGCCCCATCTCTATGTGGGAGCTCAAAGTTAAAAACCCACTGTAGGTAAACTGGAAGGGCAGCTCTTGAATCTGGGCCAGTCTGTATCCCTTCTGTGAAGTGCCAACAGCCAGGCTATCTGTAGCCTGGGTGGGAGCCCAGATAATGTGAGCTGGTAAAGGGTATTGGAAAAGTGCCAAGAAATACCAAGCTTTTGGTTCGTAACCACTATAAAAAGTTTATGAACATGTCAGAGGAATGGATGAGTGATTTGTGAGGTCTTAACTAGATACCCCGGTTTCTTCCTTTTTTTGGCTTCTTTTCAGAATGCCGGGAGAGTACATGCAGGGATTCCATCTGATTACCCTCAGTGCTCTTTCTCTGGTCCTGCTGGATAGATTTAGGTTTCCTTTCTTTTTTTAGGGCCTTAGTCTGCTATCTCCTTTGGTAGCTACCACCACTCACTCCCTTGATATCTTCTACTCCCTTGCCTTCACCTTGCTTAAGACTGAGAAGGGATTTAGATTTTGTCACTAGCTCTTTTTTCCTCACTGTGTACCCCACCAAACAAGATAAGTTCAAGTTAAAAAGAACCTATTGGAGGTAAACTGGGAGAGCAAGTGTTGGATCTGGGCTGGTCCCTTTCCCGTAGAATTAGGTCCCTGGTTATATGTTCCCATAGCACCCCATACTTCCTCTCTCAGAATAATCATTTCCCTTGTAATGCTCAGCATCTGTATCCTGCTTGACTGCAAACTTGCTGAAGGTAGGGATTGTTTGTCTTGGACTTCGCTGCCAGTCCTTAGAACAGTGTCTGGGACACAGTGTGTTCTCAAATATTTGTTGCTGGAATAAATGAATGAACTAAATCAGTCTTTTAGAGATTTATTGTTAACCACCATGGGAAAATTAAATAAATGCGGGAAGGAAAACGTTCCAAAATTAGAAGACTACTTTCTACTCTCAGCTTCTGACTCCCTCTGAGCTAAGAACCAGACAGCCTTAGGCTGGTAACTCCTATAAGCTGGTCCTCCTCCCATGCTGACCCCATCTTTACTGTACAGTTCACTTTTCATGGTCTGAAGGCGCCACCAAGATAGATCCAGGAGTGACAACTCCAGTGTAGGTGTCCGCTGTTCCTTAATCTCTGTCCTGCTCCAAGTATAAATAAATTGGGGCCATTTCCTTAGATACTGGGGGTTTCTCAAGAAACCCTTTCCCTTCGTGGCATGGGTCAAATCGCTGGTAGTTAAAAAGGTGTTAACTCTTACGTGAAATAACACATTTTCTTTGTAATGACCTGACTGGAAAGCCTCTGTGTCGTCACTTCTCATTTCTTATTTGAAATCAGCAAACTGGATTCAGTAGACATGAACTTAAGCCCCATGAAAGTGGGGGTTTTGTCTGTTTTGCTCACTGCAATACCTCCAGGGCCTAGCAGCATGACTGGCACATATTTGTTCAAAGTGAATACTCACACCTTCACACCCTCCCTAGAGAGCTGTTGTTGTAGGCCTCTCAAATGTAGGATTTAGGGAAGTCAAGTTAAAAAAAATTAAAACGTTTCAGCACCACCCACAGGTGAGGCTATTCTGCAAAATATGTTGTCTTGAGGTATGTTTCGTCTGGACAAAACGTATTTCCACAGACACAAACCAAAGGTGTTAATTTAAGTGCTGTGTGCCCTGTTTCTGGATTCCCAGTCAAGTGGGACACCAGACGTCATAACACAGGGAGGGCGTTCGGCGAAGCAAAATGAGGGCAGCAGCGGGAAACCAGTTTCACCAGGTTCCGCCTTTTCTCGTTTACTTCCGCCCTTCCCCGTTCCTAAGCCGACAGGTGGGGCCGGGTTCTGTCTCGCCGGAAAGGGCGGGCCGCCCGGTGGCCTAAAGTTCCGGCGCGCAGTAAGGCGGCCTAGCTAGTGATTCTCACGCGAGGCGCGCGAGCGGCTGGATGACGTCACGGAATGGGGGAAAAGAGGGCGGCACTCGAGTGGGTGCGCATGCGCAAGAATGTGCCTGCGGGACTGGAGCAGAGCGGGCTGCGGGGGTCTTCCCGGCGTAGGCGGGATTTCCAGTGTTACTTGCGGCTGGACGTGGGGGACTAGCTGCCTTTCTGGCAGCAGGCAGGAAGCCGCAAAAAGTTTCTGAGCCCGCGAACCTGTAGCGGAAGTGGAAAAAGAACGTATGTGAGAGAGAATTATGCCTCATTTAGCAAATCACTATAATCTGCTGTGGTGTGGGATGTGTGGATCGGATAAATCCCATCTTCCGAGGGTCCTTGATGTCGGACAGAAAGGGAAGGCGGGGCCAGCAGAAGTTAAAATACTACCCTTCTGCAGTTCTAGCGGATTTCATTCATTCATTTTCATGTGTCAGGGTGAGATGGTTGTTAGTCCATATTCTGGTGTATATTAATCAAATTGCTATTCTTATAACTATTCTCTGGCGGGAAGAGTAGGGGAGTTGTCAGTGGAAAGGATACACTTGGAACTTGGAGCTCTGTCCCAGAAGGGCTTTCGGGCGAAATGCTGTGAATTTTGCCAAACACTGCCCCGCCTCCGCCTCTGCCCCAAACTCCCTACGGTTTGAGCCAGAGAACGTAATTTGCAACAGGTAAAATTTAGAATAAAAGCCAGAGGGAATATAAATCTAGCTATAAGGCTAGAAAAACACACGAATTTAAGATTGAGGGAGACCAAGTCAACCAGAAAAATCAAGCAGCATCGGTGAAACTATCTTGTCTGGGCTGGGTCGCCATTTCAAAGCAGGGAGGGACAGAATAACCTTTGGAAGATACCTCGATTTAACGGGAAGGCTGTTGGCAAGGTTTCCTGGTGTGTCACTGGCTGTTAATAATTCTCTGCTCCTACTTTGTTTCTAGGCCCCTCCTCAAGTGTCTGGCTGAAAGATGCCACCCAGGGAAGGGAACTCGGGCTAGATAAGGAGGCCATTCTTGATGTTGCTTCTAGATCTCATGTCATCACCGAGCCCTCAGCTGCTGGTGGCAGCTGCTCAGCAGACCCTTGGCATGGGAAAGAGACGGAGTCCACCCCAAGCCATCTGCCTTCACTTAGCTGGAGAGGTGCTGGCTGTGGCCCGGGGACTGAAGCCAGCTGTGCTCTATGATTGCAACTGTGCAGGGGCATCAGAGCTCCAGAGCTATCTGGAGGAGCTGCAGGGGCTTGGCTTCCTGACCTTTGGACTTCACATCCTTGAGATTGGAGAAAACAGCCTGATTGTCAGTCCTGAGCATGTATGTCAGCACTTGGAGCAGGTGCTGCTTGGTACCGTAGCCTTTGTGGATGTTTCCAGCTGCCAGCCTCACCCTTCTGTCTGCTCCCTGGACCAGCTTCAGGACTTGAAGGCCCTCGTGGCTGAGATCATTACACATTTGCAGGGGCTGCAGAGGGACTTATCTCTAGCAGTCTCCTACAGCAGGCTCCATTCCTCAGACTGGAATCTGTGTACTGTATTTGGGATCCTCCTGGGCTATCCTGTCCCCTATACTTTTCACCTGAACCAGGGAGATGACAACTGCTTAGCTCTGACTCCACTACGAGTATTCACTGCCCGGATCTCATGGTTGCTAGGTCAACCCCCAATCCTGCTCTATTCCTTTAGTGTCCCAGAGAGTTTGTTCCCAGGCCTGAGGGACATTCTAAACACCTGGGAGAAGGACCTCAGAACCCGATTTAGGACTCAGAATGACTTTGCTGATCTCAGCATCTCCTCTGAGATAGTCACACTGCCGGCTGTGGCCCTCTGACTTTAACTCTCCTCCCATATAGAAGGTACTCAGTAAATGATCATCTCTAGGTTGGGGATGGCAAATAATCATCTCAACTGCCAATTCCAAGTGTCTTGAGTACACTAAGGCACAATGCTGTAATCAGTTGGCCACAAATGCAAAGGGCATGTAAATAGGTAATGGTGGTGCTAGTAGCAAATTGGTAGATAGTACATACTTGCCATTTCTATACTAGGAAGTCCTCTTAGTGGAGATGTTTTCATTTTCACTAGATAAAAGATAGAAAGAGATGATAGAGGAAAAGCAGGGTGGTGGAAGACAAGCCAAACACTCTTGCATGGTAACCTTGTAAATATACCTGCTCTATGTGGGTGCTGCCTGCTAGGAAAGTAGGGCTGGGGGCTTTTCTGCATGTTTATATGCCTCCAACTGAATTTGAGGAGAGTAGACCACCAGTATGCTTAAATATGTGATACTTGTTAATGTAATACACCATTGAGGAATAAACACAGTTCTGAGGAACAATCTGGTCAGGTGAAGTTTATTTACAGTAGGTTAAGAAAATAATAAAAAGTCAGAAATCCTAAGTCAGTTGGAAAACCCAAGCTGTAATGTACCCAAACCTTCTGAGTTTTTTGTTGAGTTGCTTGCTTCTGATTTTCACCCAAGGCAGTTGCCACAATTATTCAGATCATCAGGTTGTCTTTATTGGCCAGGAACACTGCCAGTGCTGCAGCAATCACCACCATCAGCACTGGGAGCCATCGCCCACATTGCCTCTGTAGGGGGACAGGGAGACAGAAGAAAGTGGTCATGAGTTGATTGGAAAAGATGTAGGCAAAAATCTTTCTTCTTCCTACTCTAGCCCAGTGGAAAACCCTGGGTTGGTGGTGGAGAAAAAGCTTTTTACTCTGTCTCCCACTTTGTCACCTGTCTTGGGGTAAAACCACTTAACCAATGTTCTCTGGCCCAGGGAGCCATATCCATCAGGGACCAGATATATAAATACTGATATGAATAATGAAGGGTGGAAAATAACCCAGCAAAATTATATTCTTTCTTTGTATTCCCCAGTACTTTTGTGTCCTTCTGTTCTTGCCACCATGCTTATCATCGGCTAAAAGAGCACCCTTTCATACTTTAGCTAAGAGTAAGTCTTTCCTTCTGGCATTGAGAGTTCTGTGAAAGTTGGGCTTTGATGCACGAGCCAGTGTTTTTTTCAATGGTTGCCATAATGTCAGTATAGTATAAACCAAGCACAGTGGGACAGGATGGCCAGTTGTTGGCGTGGGCTGATACATTTTATCTGCAAAACTTGGTTAAAGAAGGAATCGACCCATCATCCAGGGCTTTATGGGAAGGAGAGACCCTCTTACTCTGGGAGGCAGCTGCTGGCTCTGGTTCAGCTCTTCTCGACAGTGCTGCAGCTTACGCAGGCAGGAGAGATACTCGTCACTGAGGTTGTCTAACTCTGAATGCAGTTCTCTGCACTGGGGAGAACATCACCAAAGTCATCACTGTCACTTCTGTCTAGGACAGAGCCCAGGCAGGGGAGACTGCCCTTTGTAAGTTTCACTCATTTGGAATTTTTACCACTATCTTCCCTTCCCAGCCATTCTCAGGGATTTGAGTTTGTCTTTTGACTGTCTCACATTGTCTGGAATGTGTTCATTTAAATGATTGACAGTAGTGCA
The DNA here is from genome assembly GCF_028885625.2 of Pongo pygmaeus. Taxonomy (NCBI): domain Eukaryota; kingdom Metazoa; phylum Chordata; class Mammalia; order Primates; family Hominidae; genus Pongo; species Pongo pygmaeus. Next base: position 39,658,559 of record NC_072373.2, read on the forward strand.
TATTATAGTATTACATTTTATACATTTAAGTTCTTTTATATGACTTTACGTGCAAGTGCTTTGCAAATGAGAGGCACCGTAAAATGAAGTTCTTATAGAACAAACGACCTAGAAGTGACCTTAGTACAAGTTTCTTTCCCGGGAGCTAGTTGCATATCAATACTTCTGGGGATGTGTATGTTTGTGAGTATGTACAAAGGAAGAGTTTTACTCTTTAAAAGACATATAAAGACTTAAGATACTCAATGTGGGACGACATATTGAGAAGTTAATATTTTTATTAAATGTGTTGAGTTTTGGTCGACTTTCTAAAAGGTAACCATTTAATAAAACCTTGAATAGGAGTTGGTATAAATAAGGAAGGGAAAAGATCGACACGTCAGCCCAAAAGCACAGACACTTTATGTAGGCAAATGAATGTCTGTGGTTATCCACTCACAACTTAAACTTTGAAATCCCTGCTCTTTGACTGCCTCCCAGGTTTCTCTGCTATTCTGCAAATGAGCCCTCACTATCTCAGGTCACCCTCTCACCTCCTTTTCCTTGGCCTGGAGCTGCAAAGTCTTCTTTTGCAGCTGGTCTCTGAGATCCCAGTCTTTGTCCTTCCCTGTACCCTCAGGCTCCACTTCGTTAGGGAAGGACTTTGGACTCCACACGGGCAAAGCCTGATCTAAAAAAGCAGCCAGATTCTTGGTGACAGTGAGGCCCACACCTGAGGAAGGGCCCTGAGGGTGAGACCACTGGGAGTGGGGAGAGGGGAGGGAACTTGGGAGGGCGTGCTCTTGGCTAGACTGATGGCATTCTCTGACATAAAGGTTAACTTCCAGTAGGCCCCTGCTAAGCTTGGACAGACAGCTGGAATCTGAGCTCCTTGAGGGCAAGATTGGCATCTTTTCTTTGTATCCCCAGTCTTATCTAGTGCTAGATAGTTTTAGTGAATACTTATTAATTGAATTTCATTGGTTGTATGTCACATTCTTCCTAGTTTGTCAAATAAGTTTGGTGAATGCTTTAATACAATCCCTTTTCCCTGATGTCCTCATTTGAAAGTTGTGAAGATGGCAGTCATATACTAAAATTTATCTTCATACGGTTAAAGATGGTTTTTTAGCCACCCTGCAGTCTTAGTCTTGGTGAAAAGAGCATGGACTAGGAGTCAGAAGTTTTGGATTGTTGTTGTAGCTGTGTTGTTAGTTTGTGTCACCATAGGCTTTCATGTTCTTATCCATACTATGTGGGCATAAAAATTTCTGCCTTATCTATTATATTATGCCCAATGATTGTGAGGAGAAAACAAAAGGTCGTGTGTAGTGGACAGGTGAGGAGCTATTGCCCCTCTGTATACACAGTGAATTCTCAGGAAACATGGACAGTAGACTCTCTAGGGCTAAGAGTGAGTTGACTCTGGCATGCTATGTGGTTTGGGGCTGGCGAGTTGGATGTGATTTGGAAAATCAAGTGTGTAAAAATTGACATGAAATCCTGAGTTCAAAATAAATTTATTGAAATGTTCAACACAGACATGTGCTTTCAAAGAGAATAGAAACCCTTTTTCACAGTTTATATACCTCAGGATAGAAGGCTAACTAGTTGAAGTGTCCTCAGAGCCAATGGTCAGTCCTTAAAAAGCTCCCACACATCCCAGACTTAACAGACTCCCAGAACTGGCTGAGACTCCAGGAGGTCATGTAGTCCATCCCGCTGCCTCTAGGCAGGTAAGGGAAGAGCAATATCTTAGAATTTGTGGTGATAAATTTGCTGACCTTTCTTTGTTAAGAGTTTCTCCTGTTCTTGAAGCTGTAAGGATTGATTCTGAAGCAAACCTGTTGGAAAACACAAGGAACTTGTCTATGCTAGCATATTTACTACAAAGAGTTTTCAGAACTTTGCTTGGAACCTTGGTTATTAAATATGTTCCCATCTGCTGTGTTGAATTTTGTCCCCCAGAATATATATGTTGAAGTCCTAACCCTCAGTACCTTAAATTATGACCTTATTTGGAGATAGGTTCTTTAAAAGATAATCAAGTAAAATGGGGTCATTCAGGTGGGCCCCAATCTAATATCACTGGTGTCCTTATAAGAAGGGGAAATATGGACAGATATGTTCATGGGAAAGACAACGTGAAGAGACACAGAGAGAAGATGGCCATCTACAAAGCCAAGGAAAGAGCCCTGGAATAGATCTTTCCCTAAACGCCCTCAGAAGGAAACAACCCTGCTGACATCTTGGATTTCTAGTCTCCAGAACTGTGAGACAATACATTTCTGTTCTTCAAGGCAGCCAGTCTGTGGTACTTTGCTATGAATATAGCATCCTTATATCTCCCCCTACCATGCCTCTATCTTCAAGTCTTTGCTTGAAGATTTTCCCTTTTCCCTGCGGTTGCTTTGCTCTCTTAATAATCATTGCTGTTTGCATGAAACTTCTCTATCAGGTGTCAGAGGTTAAAGTGGTGAGCAACCAGCAGCCGTATTAATTGAGTCAGGTTCTCCAGCTTTTCAGAAACTGCTTTTCTTCTGAGAAGTCCCTTTTCCTCTTTGGGCCCAATATGTAGTTTTGAAGTGGATTGAGGCATGTATAGTGTAGGCTTATTTTCTAAACCATCTCTAGTGACAGGTCTATGTGACACACTCATGTACATAAATTAGAATATATAAAATAAGAACTGCTTTAGGAAACCCAGTACTTAAAAAAAATCTGCAATTCTAGGGGAAATGTAAGTGGTGTCATTGGCATGGAAGGAGAAAAGTAGAAAAAAAAGAACAGAGGCTAATACATAATTTATGGAGAGCTATGTAAATGACCTCACTTCACAAGAAGAGGGTCTGAAAATGCACAGAGTTAGAGCGTATGCCAAAGACTGGGCCCTTAGTCCCTACTCTGGGTGCCTTTTGTGGGCCAGGAGCCCCAGGAAAACCCTGTGGACTTTCAGAATCTGGAAAGCGAACTTACTCTGCAACTGCTGTACTCTGGTCACCAGGGTGAGTTTCTCCGCCTCTGACCTTTTTAGTTGACCTGAAAATGCAATAATGCAAGCCAAAATAAAGGAACCCAAGACTTAATGAACTCAGTACTTAAGGATGGAAATTAGTAATAGATGCTGTCTTGTCGTGGCCTTTAACATGTGTCTGTTGGAAGTTGCTCTGTCTTCGTGTCCCAGTTCTGAAGAGGTAAACCAGAAGCCAAGTACCTCAGGTTTTGTGCATCAACAATGTTGGGTTGCATTGAGGCTTGTGTTTACACACTATCTAGTCCTCTCTATCAGCGGACACAGAGGGTGTGACTGAGAGACTTTCTCTATGCCTTGTGTTTCAACTGACCTTTCCCTTTCAAATTAGGACTGTGGCCTTGCCATATGTGACTGATGTGGGAGCAGCTGTGATCTGGCCCAGAGGGATGGGCTAAAAAAGAGAGCTCAGACAACAAGATACTCTATCTAGTACAGTGAAATTAATTTTCAATTTTGGATGATTAAAACAGTCCTGCCTCTCCCTCAAGGTAAAATGAGACTATAAAGCCAATCAACCAAATCAAGCAAACAAATAAAAGGCTGAAGCCTTTCTCTTAACTCAGTTTCTTTTTTCTTAGCTCACTTGGCCATGGCTGCCATGTGCCCAAGGCCTCCAAGGAGAAGAGTACCTTGTAGGTCCTGGGTATCCAAGCTGCACAGGTCTCTGTCCCCTTGCAGGCATTCAATCTTGGCCTGCAGTTCCTGGTGCTCATTTTCCAAAAATCGCAGGGCCTGGTTCATCTGTAAGTCCCTGCTATCTGCTCCCTGTAAGGAGGAGGAGGGGCCGATATAGAAGGAGGTCAGTGTTGGGGTGGAGGTTGGGGGGCGGGTACCATGGAAGAGGAAAATATAGAAAATTCTGGAATTTTAGAGATGGAATGTTAGGGAGATGAGAAAATAGAGAAATCTTTCTTTTTTCCTATTCTTCCCTTTGCTTTGTTCCTCACATTTATAACAGCAGATTAGACTTTTGATATTCACAAGGAACTCGTGTCTTTTATTTTTTTTTTTATATTTAGAGATGGGGGTCTCACTTTTTCACCCAGACTGGAGTGCAGTGGTGCCATCATAGCTCATTGCAGCCTCGACCTCTTGGGCTCAGGCAATCCTCCCACCTTAGCCTTCTGAGTAGCTGGGACTACAGGCATGTGCCAGTAGTTTTGAAGTGGACTGAGGCATGTGTAGTGTAAGTTTATTTTCTAAACCATCTCTAGTGACAGGTCTAAGTGACACATTCATTTACATAAATTAGAATATATAAAATAAGAATTGCTTTAGGAAACCCAGTACTTTAAAAAATCTGCCATTCTAGGGGAAATGTAAGTGGTTGTCATTGGTGTGGGACTCATGTCTTGACACTTCGGTAAATCACCAAATTAAGGAATACGAAGTCATTAGTTTTCTAGATGGTTTCGTTTTCTCTTTTTTCTTCTTCTGGCAGTATCAATTTTTTTTTGGTTAGGGTCTTTTTTTTTCCACAAAGATTCAAAGTTAAAAAACCCCCCACAAAAATCTTCATAGGAGTTGCCTTATAGGTAATGGGAAGAAGAGAACAACAAAGGTTGAGATGTGGATACCACGCAGAGTGACCAGCTGGGTTCACTCCTTTGATAAGACTCACATACTCTGTCTCTTATCAAATGGGCTGTGCTGAGCCCTGCTTCAGGAAAATTACAAAGATCAGCTTTTGAGGTGGATCCTCAAAATTCCAAACCAGGTAAATAAATCTATGCAAAATAATAGCTAATATTTACTGAGTGCTTTTATGTGCCAGGCATTGTGCTAAGTGCTTTACATGGATCGTCTTACTTAATACTCAGAACCACCTTATGATGTAGGTACTATTATCCTCATTTTAGAGATGGGGAAACTGAGGCTTAGGACAGATTGAAGATGATGGAACCCTTGAGGATGCCAAGAGTATAATTGTAATTGCTAAATATAATTGCTTAAAAAACACATTGGCAGAAAGTGTTAGTACTCACCTGTAAATAAATTAGTGACATTCTTTCTGTGCCAACAGTGAGCAATTCTGAACTGGATGCTTTTTTGGGATGGATTTTGGAGAGTGGGTTGGGAGATGACATTAGTAGGCTGATGAATATTCCAGCCAGTTCTTTTCATTTGGGTGGTGATGGTGTCATTCCAATGAACGCTTAGTTCATTTGCATGAGCAATGCAGACATCCTTGCTAAACTCAAAATTAGATTTCAGAGCCAAAACAGTGAATTTGGTACAAAGTAGTGGTGACTGAGGTACTGAAAGCCAGATGCTGTCAGCTGCCTTTGGAGTCCCTAATCCAGAATAGCTTCTTTCATCACCATCCCTCCTCCCCATACCCTGTCTTCCCTCCCCACCCCCAGTGCCTGGTACCTGCAGTTTGGACTGAAGCACGTGGAGTTGGCTCTCCAGCTCCCTGTGCTGGGTCCCAAGGGTCCTCCAGTCCTCCTTCAGAGCCTCATACTGGCTCCTCCACTCTTCACACTTCTGCTCTGCCAGGGCCAGGGATCGCTGGTGGAGATCAGAGAGGAGAGAGTTCCAGGGAGTTGTGCAGCTGGCTTCCTTGTTCCCCAAGCTGTCTGGAGTCCTCAGCCCCATGTCTATGTGGCATCCCCATACCTGTGTGCTCTGTAGTTGCTGCTCTGCATTCATTTTCTCCTCCAGCACTTTCTGCAGTGACTCCTTGGCCTTCTGCTCATAGCTGTTTTTCTGGTCTTCCATCTCCAGTAGTACTTTTTTCATTCCCCAAGGGGAGTATTTCTGTAAATTTGATGCAATTCAACAAGTACACATTGAGCTTCTGTGTGCCAAATCCTGAGCTGGGATACAGAAATGAAAAGAAGTTGGTTCTTCCCCCAGGCAGAGATACCAGTAATCTAGTGAGCCATTTCTTTTAGGGTAGAGCTAGCAAGGAGAGTCCCTCAGGCAATGAGAGATGAGTGGGGGGCATAATAAACAGTGCCCTAGGCTTGCTGGGCATTATATCTGAGGCCTTCCACAAGCTCTTGAAATCCAACATGTCTAAACAGGACTCATCTTTCTAAACATGTTCTTTTTTCTTGGGGTTCCTATCTCAGTGACCAGAATCATCATCCATCCAGGCTTTTCCAAACCCTAAACCAGGGAGTCAATCTTCATTTTCTCTCTCACTTCCTCCCAGTAATCAGTTGGTCATTGAGCCTTGACAATTTCCTTAACAGCTCATATCTGTCTCCTTTCTATTCCTACTGCTGCTTCCTTAGTTCAGGCTCTAGTAGTAGTGTTATGTGGATTAATGCAACAGCCTCCCTTTCTTCAAATCTTGCCTCCCTTCAGTCCCTTTTCAGTCCTGCATTTAGAGGGTTCTTTCTAAAATGCAAATCTGATCTTGCCACTTCCTGTATAAATCTCTCCATGGATTCTCAGCATCCTAAGAATCACATCCAAACTCCTTGTCATGGCTCCACTTACATGCCTAGACTTTCATCCCATGCTACTTCCACCTAAGCTGAGATGTTTGCAGATCCCCCAGCACTCTGTTTTTTGGGGCTCTGCCTTTACCCATATAGCTTCTTCTGCCTACAGCCAGTTAACTTCTATTCATACTCAAGATTCAGTCTAGTATCATCAGTTCTGATAAATTGACCAACTACCCCCATCCCACAATGTCTTATGGATTAGGTAGCTTTTCTTAGTGTTCATGGTGTTCACATAGTATCCCCTGCATGCCTCTATTATTCTACTCTATTGACTCATCTGTCTTTCATACTGGATTGTAAACTCCTTCAGGGAGGGAGCATACTGCTGCTGCTTTAAAAAAAAAAATCATTGTAGCTTCTCTACAATGCCTAATGAACTCAATGTTTTAAAGTTAATACATTTGCATTATAAACTTCCTCCTGGCTGCAGGATTAAGGAGACACAAGCGCAGCTTTGCAGATTCACTGGGGGTCTTGCCTTCTCCCTTTCTTTCATCTTTATGCCCTGTGATATTGGAGAAGGCAGGCAGATTTTATTGTCAATTCTGGATTACCCGCTGTGTAAGCAGTAGACCAGATGACAACAATTTAGGGATCAATATGAAATCATTTCCATTTAGCTTTGGAATTGTCTGAAATTTTGGATTTAAATTTGAGCGAGTCTTATAGTTTTGGAACTTTCATTAAAAACCAGATCCAGGAATTAACCTGGTTGAGGTCATATGTAGGGGATGTCCCAGTTATTGGACATCCAATGACCATCCATGCTGGGCACTGGTTATGTGTTATTCCCTATTGAAAATGAATAGACTGGCATTCTGGATTATATATTAGTCTCCTGTGAACTTGGTTGGCATTATTTAGTCCTGACAAAGCAAATTATGCTGAAAAAATGAAAGTTGTGGACCAAGAAACTTATAGACTCCATAAACTCTCTTCCCCTGTAAGACGCCATCAACATGGCCAGGACTGGCTTCTCTCTCTAACTCCAGATGGGAGAATTCTGCCTGTTTCACCCCATTCTCTTATTTGACATCTTCCCACCTGTCAGGTATCCATCACTTCTCAGAAAGAAAGCTGATTTCTTTCTATCTCTTGTAAACCAAGATTAGGCCAATCAAGAGATTACTAATGCTGGAAAATGGTGTTACAGAAGAGCCAAATAAAAGAGCTTTTACATTCTTCCAGAGGTTGCTAGAAAAAACAGAAAAAAGTTACCCATAGAATGAAAATAATTTTCTAAGACTTCATTATAACATCTAACTCATCTGTTCAAAGATTAGGATGTGTAAAGGGCTGTCTTGGTGGTGTGAATCTTTACCAAGGGCCTTTCCCTACAGTGTCAGGTATTCTCAAGGTTCCCCTGGAGCTGACAAAGTGGTTACTGCTGGCATTCCTCCAGGGTGCAAAGAGAAGGATACTGGGAAAAAGGGAGAGGAAGGGAGAGGAAGACTAAAGTGTAAATGGCCAAGCCAGAACTGGGTAAGTAGGAATGGGTGTGTTATTCTCTATCTGGTGGCGTTTCTTGAAAGTAAGATTGAGGTTCAAAAGCATTCTTCTCATTTAATTCTAGATTCCTGAGATGGAAGCATCCTTCAGAATGCTTACCTGGGTACAGGTGTACAGCTGGTTTTCTAAGGATCTCAGTTTCCCCTTCAGTTTGTCTTCATTAAGCTGTCCCTGGAGCAAATGGGATGAGTTAATGAGCTTGGGCCGAAATCTAGTCTGCAAAGAGTTTGACTCTATATTCCTATCCTACTGCCCAGCACATGGTTGGTGCTCAAACAGTGAACTCTTTCAGGAGGCAGGCAGGAGCAAAGATGACAAAGGATGCTGGATAGAAGAGGATCTTCTCCTGTTTCTCTGGACTAGGACAAGAAAGAATCAGACTGGCCTCAAGTCCTCTTTTTACCTTGATTTTTATCAAATGGCTCAGGGTAGCATAGCAGGGGGGCCCTGGAAGGAAAGCTTCTAAGCTACCCTTTTGCTCACTATTTCCCTCTCCTGTCTAGGCACTTCTACACTCCTCACCTCTTCTCAGTCTTGTACATGGACTTTTCCCTGTAAAATGTACGCCAGTGAGGCTAACGCAGTCTCCCCTCCCGGGAGAATGTTTATTCCCTCCCTTGCCCTCGGTTATGAGCTCATTTATATCTCCTCAACATTCCTATGTTGAAGTCCTAAGTCCTGAGTGCCCCAGAATGTGACCATATTTGGAGAAAGGGTCTTTAAAGATGTAGGTTAGTTAAAATGAGGCCATTAAGCTGGCCCTAATCCAATATGATGGATGTCCTTGTTAAAAGAGGAGATCAGGGCACTGCAGGAATGCCACATGGAGACACAGAGAGAGATGGCAATCTGTAAGCCAGGAAGAGAGACCACAGGAGAAACGAACTCTGCTGACACCTCGATCTCAGACTTTTAGCCTCCAGAACTATGAGAAAATAAGTTTCTGTTTTTGAAGTTCCCCTGACTGTGGTACTTTGTCATAGCAGCCCTAGGAGATTAATACACTCCCCTCCCTGTCACACACACCTCCACATGCACACACACACCTTCACATGCACACACACACCTCCACATGCACACGTACACTTCCACCTGCACACGTACACCTCCACCTGCATACACGTACCTCCACCTGCGCACACACCTTCACATGCACACGCACACCTCCATATGCACACGCACACCTTCATATGCACACGCACACCTTCACATGCACACACACACTTCCATATACACACACACCTCCACCTGCACACGCACACCTTCACATGCACATGCACACTCCCACCTGCACACACACAAAACCTCCAGCTGCACACGCACACCTCCACATGCACAGATACACCTCCACATGCACACGCACACCTTCACATGCACACGCACGCCTCCACATGCGCGCACACACCTTCACATGCACACACACACATCCATATGCACACGCACACTTCCACATGCATGCACACCTCCACCTGTACACACCTCCACCTGCACATGTACACCGCCATCTGCACACACACACCTCCACATGCACATGCACACCTCCACCTGTGCATGCACACCTCCACATGCGCACGCACACCTCCACCTGCACACTCACACCTCCACATGCACACACACCTCCACATGCACACGCACACCTCCACATGCACACACACACACCTTCACATGCACACACACACACCTTCACATGCACACACACACCTCCACCTGCACACTCACACCTCCACATGCACACACCTCCACATGCACACACACACCTCCACATGCACACACATACCTCCACATGCACACGCACACCTCTACATGCACACGCATACCTCCACCTGCACACGCACACCTCCACCTGCACACGCACACCTCCACATGGCACACGCACACCTCCACATGCACACGCACACCTCCACATGCGCACACACACACACCTCCACATGCACACACACACACACCTCCACATGCACACACACCTCCACATGCACACGCATAGTTCCATCTGGACACACACACTTCCATCTCCACACACACACCTCCACCTGCATACGTACATTTCCACATGCACAAGTACATACTAGACTCAAGATGAGAACTTCTTTAAGAAAGCAAGAAACGGAGAGATATTAAAGCAGAGTGAGGGCGGCAGGGGGTGTAAGGGAGCTTCCCAGAAAGTCACATTCTATTTATTCATAAGCTGGGGCTGTCTAATGGTATTTTGGACATTCCAAGAAAGATGCTAATCTCAAGGGCGAGAGGGCAGCAAGGCCGGCATGAAGAGCCAATCTGTTTCTCAGTTTTTCAGTATTTCAGCTTAGTGGCTACAGCTTCCCTGCCACTTTTTTGTCCCCTCCCTTTGTCGACTTGCCCCTTTTGCCCAGGTAGGGGTTTTGTTATTGCAGCCTGGAGTTTTGTGTAGGGTGTATGTGTGTAGGGGAGGGGGTAGGGGAGCCATCAATGAGAGCAAGTTTTCCAGAGAAAGGCAGTGACCGGTTTTCCTATCCTTTCTCTGGCTTTTTCCAGCCAGGCCAAGTGGGACGCTTGTGAGGTCTTGAAATTCCACCTCTCTTTAGGCCCGAGACGCCATGGCCCCTCTCAGCCAGATGGCCTGGACGTTTCCATCTCTTATAACATTTCCGGTCTGTAACGGTCTGGGGGTAGAGGAGGGGGCTCGGCTTTGAGGTCCGCCTCCCTCAGTGAGTTTCAGGGTGCCTGGGGGAGGCAGGAAGTGGTATCTCGCAGCTCCTGTTTTGATCTTGTTTGTCTTATTCTTCTAACCATGGGAGCCAGGGGGTGCCCCCACCCTTTCAGCTTCCTGTGTTACTCAGCTGGGGCTTGCAAAAGCAAAAAGCGTTGCCAAAAATAATTTTTTAAAGTGCCTCCTGCTATTAATGTTTTTCCTAACGTCTCATGTTAGGGAGAGCAGAGAGTCAGGGATTTGGCATCTACAATAAGCACAGGGCTTTGGGACCATTGGAAGATGTGGACAAAGACTTCTACTGTTTGAGCTTTGAAGTAACTGGTAAAACGGCTGCATTCCGCTGTGGCCTGTTCATTGTCAATCCACAGGTCCTGAAATCAACTGGCTGTACACCTACCTCCTCTGGTTCACATCTTCCGGCTCCACACATTTGCCTTTGCCCAAACTCTTTCTATGCAGAATGCAATCAAACCTACCAAGGTGAAGGTTTATCTTGCTATATTTTGGGAAGAAAACAGGCCTAAGGCAATATTCTTAAAATGTTCCCAGTCTCCTACCCTTTTGGGGTATCTCCTCTCTCCGCATTCCATAGTATGGCTTTAATCCAATATTTTGCCTCTTTCAACTGTTTTTATATTGGCCCAACCCCAGATTACTTTTCCATTCGTGTTGCAACGGAAGACAATTTACGATAGCCCCTTCAGTGGGGATGAAGGGCCACCCAAGTCTGGAGCTTGAACGAAACCTCTTTCCACAGCTCTGCTTTTCTGGACTCCCCAAAACGTCACAAAAGTCGCAGCCAAGTTGTTGCAAATCGGGCATGTAGTTTCCTGGTCCGAGCCCCAGGGCTCCCCACACTGAAGCCCAGTGTTACAGTATGTGGGAAGAAGCACTTTTTACAGGACTACTGCTGACATTCTAGGCAGTTAGACCCCGGGAGCTGAGGGCTCAGAGGGCATATAACCCCCAGTGAAGAGAGGAACAAGGCGGAGGCCATACACACCTGGTGCCGGTCTGAGGTCTTCAGCTCCTGCTTCTGCGTGGTTTTCCCCTGCCTCTGATCTGCTCTCCAGAAACACCACCACCTCACCACAGAAGCACCAGCCCACAGCTCATCTCTGCTGTAGTAGAGGTTGCTTAGGGCTTCAGCCAATCCCCGCTGTGCTGTCATCTCAAGATCATAATTCCACGATGCAGATCTTCAAACCCAAGGCTGCCCTGCTCTCGTTTTTGTATTGCACAATATTGAAAGCTTACTTTCTCTGCTAGTAGAGCTGTTTCTGCCCTGAAGGTTGGACCCTGCTCAGGAGTCTCAATAGTGCCGCAGGGCCTATGGTATCCAAAAGGCCTAGAGACATCTGGAGGTGAAGCCAGCGGAGGGAGCTGATCCTTGGAGTTCTAATAGGGAGTTTGTGGTGAGTTCTTAGCATGTGAAGTTGTAAATTCAAATTTATGAAGGTCAAATGGCAAAAATAAAGGTCTGAACCATTTCTGGCCACTTTCTTCTGATTATTTTTCCCAGAGCTATACTTTTATTGAAGTTGAGGCTTTCTTGGAAGAGATAGAGAGTTGAATTGCCTTATTTTAGGGGAAACAATAGCTGTTAACTGAAAAAGTCTGAGACTGTTTTTCTTTAAAACTGGAAGCTGGGGGTTGGTGGGGGGGAGCGATGAAGAAGAGAAGGGTGAGGATTGGGAGGGGTGAGAAGAAGGGAGGGAGAAAACCACAACCAAGGGAACTTCTGCTCTTGGGCTGGAGCATGGGGTGAAACTCCTCCTTGGAGACAAACCCAGAAATGTCTCTTAATATATCCCCCCTCATTCCCACAAAGCTTGCTTTGATTCAAGCTCTGGTTGTGTCTTACCTGGGATATTACAAGATTCTCAACTCCCCCAACCCCCGATTGGAGCCAGCGTTCTTATTGCTACAAGTTAGAGAATCCTTGAACCCTCCCCCCTCTTTTTTTTTTTTTTGAGACAGGGTCTTGCTCTGTTACCCCATGCAGGAGTACAGTGGTGCATCTTGGACCTCCTGGGCTCAAGCGATCCTCCTGCCTCAGCCTCTCAAGTAGCTGGGACTATAGGTGTGTACCACCATGCATGGCTAATTTTTTTATTTTTAGTAGAGATGAGGTCTCACTATATTGCCCAGGCTGGTCTTGGTCACTCAAGTGATCCTTCTGCCTTGGCCCCCCAAAGTGTTGGGATTACAGGTGTGAGACACTGCATCCAGTTGGAAGTTAGAGAACCTTTTAAGACACAGATCTGATCATTCACAAGTCATTTCCTCAGATAGTAATTGTATACCTTCTAAGGATGAGCCAGACATTGCTAAGTATAGGACTTTAAACCTCAATAAAGCATAGTTCCATTCCTACTCAGCTTATTACCTATAGCAGTGTTTCTCAAGCTGGGTAGCATGCATTCTAATGGATCTCTGGTTTTATATATACACATATATGGGTTTCATTATTCAAGTTTGAGATACCTTGTTCAACAGAAAAAGTTTAAGACCCATAATTCTAAAGACCTGTCTAAGATCCTTTCTTTGGCACTACTCTGACACACCTTCGTTTCAGCCATACTCTGCTATACCCAATTCTTTGCCATACATAGGCCTGTAATCATTCCAATTCCTTTACCTTAAACACTCTTCTACTTTCTGCTTTTTTCCCTCATCATCACTCTTCCTTCTCTACTGGTGAGCTCCAACTCATCCTTCAAGATTCAGCTAAAATGGTTTCTTTCCTTTATTTTTATTTTTTGAGACAGAGTCTTGCTCTGTCACCCAGGCTGGAGTGCAGTGGCACAATCTCAGCTCACTGCAACCTCCACCTCCTGGGTTCAAGCGATTCTTGTGTCTCAGCCTCCCGAGTAGCTGGGACTTCAGGCATGCACCACCATGCTCAGCTAATTTTTGTATTTTTAGTAGAGATGGGTTTTCGCCATGTTGGCCAGGCTGGTCTCGAACTCCTGGCCTCAAGTGGTCCACCCGCCTTGGACTCCCAAAGTGCTGGGATTATAGACATGAGCTGCCATGCCTGGCCAGGTTTCCTTCCTTTAAAGCCTTCCCTAGTCCACCTCAGGCGGAATAATTGCTGCCTTCTTTCTCTTTTCCCTGCATCATGCTGTATGCACTGCTGCTATAACCTTATTACACTGTTTTGGTGTTATTTATTACATGTCTCTGTCTTCATGGCTGGACTGTGAGCTCCTCAAGAGTTAGGACTGTAATGTTGTTTGTCCCTGTAGCACAAGGCCCAGCACAGAGTTGGAACTTATCAAATGACTGTCAAACAAATGAGTGAGAGGATCTCAATTTAGCTGAGGACCAGAAACCACCTCACATGCACAGCTGTCTGCCCAAAGTTCCCACTCTGTCAGTGAAAATAACCTAACAATCAGGAGCCCTGACCATAGATTGAAAAATCCAGGTACAATGTCTGATGTGAGGAGCAGGGCTGAGCTTAGGAAGTCTTTTTTACATCACTGCAACTTCTCAGTTTTGTTCCTTACTCTCCCATCATCTTTCTTTCTCTGCTCAAGCCATCTTTGAGGTAGGGTGAGATGTCACACAGGCCGGTGAGGTTGTGTGCTCCATCTCTTTCCACCTGGTGCTTTATGCTTTGGTGGTGTCAAGCTGCTTGTAGCTCATACTAATACATGAATTTATAGTATATACTAATTTACAGGTTTCAACATGGGGATTCTGAGGAACCTTGGGAATCCCCAAGACCCTTTTAAGGGGTCAGCAAAGTCTTACTTTTTCTAATGACATATTTGTGTGAAGACTGAATTTTTCTTTATGTTTAAACCAATAGATTGAATACAGAAGCAAATATGAGAATCTAGCTGTCTTTTTTTAGCCAGACATTAAAAATATTTGCAAAAGTGTAAAGCAATGACACTCCCATCACTAATTTTGTTTTTGAAAATATGGTTCTTTTTCTTTTTCTTTTTTGAGACAGAGTTTTGCTCCCGTCGCCCAGGCTGGAATGCAGTGGTGCAATCTTGGCTCACTGCAACCTCCACCCCTGGGGCTCAAGAGATTCTCCTGCCTCAGCCTCCCAAGTTGCTAATACTACAGGTGCATGCCAATGTACCTGGCTAATATTTTGTATTTTTAGTAGAGACGAGGTTTTGCCATGTTGCCCAGGCTGGTCTTGAACTCCTGAGCTCAAGTGATCCACCTGCCTTGGCCTCCCAAAGTCTGGGATTACAGGTGTAAGCCACCGCGCCCAGACTGTTTTTCTTAAAACATGTAATTTATGTTAGCATGAAATATTTTACTATCATTATTTTAAATTTAATAATTCTTTCTCAATTTGTCTTAATTTCTTTTCTTTCTTTCTTTTTCTTTCTTTCTTCCTTTCTTTCCTTCCTTCCTTCTTTCCCTCCCTCCCTTCTTTCCTTCCTTCCTTCCTTCCTTCCTTCTTTCTCTTTCTTTCTTTCTTTTCTTTTCTTTCTTTCTTCCTTCCTTCCTTCCTTCCTTCCTTCCTTCCTTTCTTTCCTTCTTTCTTTCTTTCTTTCCTTTCCTGCTCCGTCACCTAGGCTGGAGTGCAGTGGCACGATCTTGGCTCACTGCAACCTCCACCTTCTGGGCTCAAGCGATTCTCATGGCCCAGCCTCCAGAGTAGCTGAGATTACAGGTGTGCACCACCACGCCTGGCTAATTTTTGTATTTTCAGTAGAGACAGGGTTTTGCCATGTTGGCCGGGCTGGTCTCTAACTCCTGACCTCAGGTGATCTTCCTGCATCGGCCTTCCAAAGTGCTGGGATTTATAGGCATGACGCACGGCACCTGGCCAACTATTTTAATTTCTAATATGGTAAATATAAACATTTCTTATGTATTTTCAATAATTTAAAAAGTATAAAGGAACCTGAAATAAAAAATTGGAGAACCATTTTACTAGACTGTGTTATGCCCTTAGATTTTTTTTTTTTTTTGAGATGGAGTCTCACTCTTTTGCCCAGGCTGGAGTGCAATGAGGTGATCTCAGCTTACTGCAACCTCTGCCTTCTTGGTTCATGTGATTCTCCTGCCTCAGCCTCCTGAGTAGCTGGGATTACAGGCATGTGCAACCACACTCAGCTAATATTTTTGTATTTTAGTAGAGAAGGGGTTTCGCCATGTTGGCCAGGCTGGTCTTGAACTCCTGACCTCAGGTGATCCACCTGCCTCAGGCTCCCAAAGTGCTGGGATTACACGTGTGAGCAACCACGCCCAGCCTTGCCTTTAGACCTTTGCCTGTACCCCAACTAAAATACTATTCCTGCTTCCATATTTTCCTGGCAAATGCTTGTATAAGTATTCCCCTGGCTCTTTTCTTCTCTGGAGTCACTCATTCCTTCTTGTATTTTCCTATATCTTGAAAACATTTCTTTTATTTTTCATGTTTTTGTATTGTTTAGTCATGTGTCTTTCTTACAAAACCATGAGCCTTCTCAAAGCAAGAACCCTATCTAAATAATCTCATTATTTCTAGTGCTAGTCCAGTGTTCTGTATAGAGGATATAACCTATGAATATTGTACATTGAATGGACTAAAATCAAAGGCCTGAATTTTAGTTGCAGATCTGCCACTAACTAGCTGTGTGACTTTTGGCAAGTTACTTGACCCCTATGAAACTCAGTTTCCTTAGGGGCAAAATAAGAGTATTAGACCAGATTTTCTCTAAGGTCCCTTCCCACTCTGATATTTTTATTTGGACTGAGTGGGTACATGGCATGCTGGTTTGGATAAATATCAGTGTGAATCCCATATGAAAATATTTGACATTTACCATATTCAGTAACATAAACTATATTGAGATCTTCCTTCATTCCTTCCAACAAATTAAAAAATGGGAATTCTTGCCACTTTTGGTTCTGGGTCTTCTTTGGATATGTAGCACCATGACCCTCAGGTGATGACCCATATATTTGTTGTGACCTGTTTGACTTCTAGGTCTGAGCACCATCCCCCTCATCTCCTGCCTCTTCCCAGCTCACTTTTCAGTAGTGAGAAAACCCCTTCTCTTACTGTGATGATGTGGAAAGAAAAATGAGATGGGAACATATAGAAGCCCATGAGCTTTGTTCAAAAAAAATTTCATTCCCTTACCTTCCAAGAGCTGTCAGAGGCCTGAATCAGAGTGGACAGTAGGTCTTGGAGAGTCACCATTTTCTGTTTTAGGACCAGCTCCCTTTGTAGGGCCTCCTGGGGGTGCGGGCACAAAGTGCAAGAGGGTAAGATTAACCTGGAGGATCGGGGGTAGGTGGATGGAGGAACTGAGGGGAGGGGTCACATGCCACTTACTTTGAGGTAATCAGAAAGCTGGATGATTTCCTGGAGAAAAAGAACAAGGGTATTCAAAATGTCTCTAAGTCCCCTGAAACCCTGGGACATAGAACCAGAGCCTGGGTTGGCTTGTGTAGAGCAAACCTCTTCTGCTTTGGCTCTGACAGGGTCCCTTTAGTCCCCACGTCTATGCTCAGTATGCCCTTGCCATCCAGGAAGAAGATGCCCCTCCATCCCAACCAAGTTTATCATGGAATTCCAGAATGTCAGAGCTTAATACTTTCTGATTCCACCCCTTCAAAGTGAATATGTTCTTACCTTATCCAGAACTGCAACTCCGTAACTGGAAAGAGAAGAAATTAAAAATCATGATAATGGACCAAAGAATCAAGTCAGGAGGCAGTGGGTCGATTCCTTCTGAAATCCCTTCTGAAGAGCCAGTAGGGTGGGGAAGGGCTTCCTCTTTCTTAATTAAGGTGGACATGGAAATTCATTGTGTTCTCTCTAGAGAGGAATGGATGGGATGTGAGAGGGTTAGCGTCAGGAACTCACTTGGTTTGCTGACTGGCATCGTTCTTAATTGTTGGTCCTTCTGCCTTTGTCTGAGTACCTGAGAGATGGAGGATAAGTAGATTTAGAACTTATGGGGAGGAAGTGAGGGAAGTGGGGAGGGACAGGGACTCTCCATTGCCAGTGAGCTGGGACAGCTGTCTCAGGATTCTCTGCAGGCCCTGTGGAGTGAGGGAGGCTCTGCTCTTACCACGGTGGTGTTTGGGTGGCTTCTTGATGGGAGCGTCCTGTGGAGGAAGGCCCCCAGCCTGTGAGGAGAGGTGGTCAGTCAGATCCCTGCAGATGCCTGAGGGAGGAGGATGCTGGGCTGGAAAGACTTCAGAGCTGGTGCCTGTCACCTGGAAGGCAAGTGGGGAATGCTGAAAACCACTGCCTGGAGCCTCTTGAAGGATTCTCCTGATGATTTCAGAAGGAAGAACTAACCATCATGTTTGTTATGGACTGAGTGTTTATTGTCCCCCCGCCCAAATTTGTGTGTTGAAATCCTGTCTCCCAATGTGATAGTATTAGGAGGTGGAGCCTTTGAAAAATAATTAGGTCACAGCAGGGAGCCCTCAAGAATGGGATTAGTGCCATTATTAGAAGAGACACGAGAGAACTTGCTTTCTCTCTCTGCTCTCTGCCTTGTGAGGACACAATGAGAAGAAGGCCATCTGCACAGTGGGAAGAGTGCTCTCATCAGACACCAGATCTGCAGGATCTGTGGTCTTAGACCTCCAGACTCTAGAATTGTAAGAAATAAATTTCTGTTATTTAAGCCACCCAGTCTGTGGTAATTCATTACAGGACGAAGACAATGTTTCAGATCCACAAAACCAAAGTAGCCCACTCAAGCTTTCAGAGCCACACAGGCTTCTCCTGCTCCTGACATCCTTGTCCTGACTGGCAGAAATGGTCCTCCTCAGGCCAGGCATATGTGGAGCTGTACTTTTCTCTAGGTTTTCTCACTAGAATCTCTAGTTGTTGTTTTTTTCTCTCTCTCTTTATTTGGTTTTGGCCACTTACATAGCCAGCATGGTGATGTGGAAAGAGAACTGGTCTGAGTGGGGAGTGAGGGGATCTGGGTTCAGATCCCATCTTTTCTAGGTCTCAGTCTTCTGTCTGTGTAGTGAGGAGTTTGGAATAGATAATCCATAAGGTTCCTTCCATATTCAAAGGAAAGCTTCCTTCCTCTTAGTAACAGCTAGAAAATCATTGAGGTTTTGTGTGAAGACTAGGTAAAGTGGGGAGTTGTGGGAAGGTTTTTTGCTTAGTGTACAGTTCATTTTCTTTTGCAACTGGGCTCTAGGATCATTTCTCTGAACAGCATCTCCTATTGAGCATAACAGATCCACTAGTTAAGAAGCCCTGATGAAGTACCCACTCTGGGTAGGGAACAATGCCAAGCATTTCCATGGAACCTAGTGGACACATCCCTGCTGTCAACATGCTCACAACCTCAGTAGGAAGATGGTTTGCTGGCCAAGGTCATCTCAGCATACCCTGGTTTTTGCCAGCATTGTTCCTTTCCAGGCCAGACTAATGGGCCCTCTAAGGGTTACACAATCTTAGAAGATTTTAACCTCACAAGGCCCATAGACAGCAGAGGTGGCCTGGAGAAGCCAGGGAAGGCTTCCTGGACCAGATGAGGCTATAGCCAAGTGATTTAATAGAATTGGAATGACACAAGAGGAAGTGAGAAGAGTGAGCACAACAGCCTTGCAGAAGAAAAGAGGACAGATGTGTCTGTGTGTGTGTCAAGAAGACTGGCCTGTGTACTTGGCATATAATAAGCTTTCAGTAAATATTTGATGACTGATGGATGAATGAATGCTGTAAGATAGCTGTAGAAGATATGTGTATGTTGCCTAAATTTGAACTGATATAGGCATTACCTTTGGAATTATTTTTATTTATTTTATTTTTAAGTTTTTTAGAGATAGGGTCTCCCTCTGTTGCCCAGGCTGGGGTACAATGGTGTGATCATAGCTTATTGCAGCTTCAAACTCCTGGGTTCAAGTAATCCTCCCATCTTTGCCTCCTGATTAGTTAGGACTACAGGTGTGCACCACCATGCCTGGCTAGTTTGTAAAGTTTTTGATAGAGACAGGGTCTTGTCTCTATCAAAAGGCTGGTCTCAAACTCCTGGCCTCAAGTGATCCTCCTGCCTTGGCCTCCCAAAGTGCTGGGATTACAGGTATGAGCCAACATGCCCAGCCCGGAATTGTTTTTAAAAATTATTTTTTCTCTCTTACAAGTCAAGTGCAGGACAAAAAGAGCTAAACAAATGAAAATACAACAGCAAAAATCTCTGAATAAGTAGCTGTTGGCAACTTTACTATAAGTAGCTCTTGGCAACTTTACTATATGACTGAGGAAGAAGGACTTAATTTAGATCACTCTTTAGTGACCTTGAGCCCACCCACCCTCCTTATCCAGAGAGGGTCCCAGAGCACAGAGCAGTATGTCCCTTGACACGGCCCACCTGCTCTCTGGGAGAAGAAATCCTGCTGGCACAAGACAAGGGTTCCTTGAGGACAGTCACCTGGCCTGGCCACCTGGAGGGCCCTTGCTCCCTGGCCTGGAGACGCTGCACCTTGCCCTTCTCTAGCTCCAGGTTTCTCCTCCTGAAGAACTGCTGCAGTCGAGCTCTCTGGAGCTGCTCTCTATGCTGGATCCTCAGCGTCTTCCCCACCTGGCGGCAAGTGGTCACATTGGGACGGCAGCGGCGGCTTTCACGGGTCTCTTGCCTGCGCTCACACTTGGCCTCATAGCTCTCAGCCCACCGTGCCAAGCCAGGGGAGGGCCTGGGCTCTGGGTTGATCATGATGACCTCCGAGCACCTGTTGCGCTTGGCTTCCAGTTCCTGGAATAGATGCCTGGATCTGCCAAATGCCAAGAGGGAGGAGAAGGGGAGGGGTCAGAAGATGGGCAGAAAAATGACTATCTCCCTAGGCTAGGGGGCAGAAATAGCACAGGGTTCCATCCATGTGTGTTGAAAACTGAGGACATGGTGGTATCATACTGGGAGTCAGGACTCTTGGGCTCAGTCTCTAATGAACTAATACAATCTTATAAAAGTGAATTCCTGCTTTTCTCTAGCTGATGTTTCCCCTTTGTAAAGTAAAAGGGTCTCTATGGCTGCCACTTACTCCTTGACTGAACGTCTTACCATGCCTCTAAGTCAGGGGAACATGAGAAATAATTGATTAAAATCATAATGAGCTTATAGCCTCTTGGATGGCAGGTGTGTGTTCATTTTCCAGACTTCTAGAGAAGCAGCTAAGTTGAGCCAATCTGCCCTCTTATCCCCCAGTTGAAAAGGAAAGTCAGTATCTTTACTGCTCTCTTGGTGCAAGCTGTCACTAACATAGTTGGGTGACACTTCTCAAGGATCTGGAGGGCTAACCACACCCCCCTCAGGTGGTGACCAGTCCTGTGACCAGGACCCACTGCTCTCTTCTTGACTTTTAGCAACTAGCTTGTGAGCCTGGACGTGGCATGGTTTAGGAGGGAAACCCTACCCTAATTCCTCCAACCTGTCCTGACAATGGTCCATGGGCCCCCTACTCCAAGCTCAGGACTGGGCTGTGTCTCTCAGGTGCAGATCAAGTCCAATCAGTATTGACTGAGCATCTGCCACATGCCTAGTGCTGGCCAAAACCCATTTCAGAGCATCTGGCTCCAATACTCTTGGGGCTGAGGGTTCCATTTCTTTAGGATTACCTCCCTGTCAGGGCTAATTCTGGTGCCAAGTCTGCTTTCCTTAGCCCAGACACAGATTGTGCCATCCAAACCCACAAGCACATGAATTATACCTCAATAAGGCTGCTGCAAACAGAAAAGAAACAAAACAAAAACAGTAATCAGAAGTTTCCAGGGAGACAGGCTTGGTGTAGGGGCCACAGGATGTCCCTCTGCATGGCCTTACCTGATATTCACATAGCACCCAGACCTGAATCCCCTTTTCCTTCTCTGTGCCTTTCTCTTTCCTACTCTTCCCCACCTACCTTCTGTAGTTTATCCTCCTAGAACCCTCTGGTCACTCTGCTGAGTTGGGCTGGATTTGGATGAGCTGGATCCTGAGCGTTGGAAATTCTGTGTCCTGCCTCCTCTGATCACTGGAGTCAGACCAGGGACTGATGAAGGAAGAGGGACTCCCCCTCACAGCTGCTGCTGCTTCTTTTCCTCCCACGACCTCATTACCCACCACCCTGGGAGAAGAGTATCTCAGCTTCACCAACTAGCAGGCATTTGCTAGCTCTAACCCCTTGGGGTTTATTTATAGGCCAAACAGACTCAACAGGTAGCAGACTCTCTGCCCCTTTACTGGGACTTCGCTATCCTGGCTCAGTCTGGAATTCTCTGCAGGATTCTTGTTTTCTCTCTGACCCTACCACTCATTCCCCAGGGTCATGGGTGGGGCAGTCTTCTTCCCTGAGAGGAGTTTTGTGTGGTCAAGCCCTGGACACTCAAATGCCTGACTCTTGAGGGTTGGAGGGGCATACTCTGGTGTCAGGCAACATTGATTCCAAGCAGAAATGTGAGGTTGTTAATGTTTGTCCTCTACATACCCATTCTGAATGGCTCTCTTCTTTGTTTTTCCTTACTTCTTCTTCTTGGATAAGGGTGGGAGTGGGCATAGAGGGTGGTCCCTTGACTTCCTCCCTGCCACTTTCTTTCTTTAAAGTCTTAAAAGAAAGGGTCTGAGAGACCCATGTCTATTGTTATAAATGACTGAATGGAGGAGACCCAGGATTATGTGCATGTGAACTCCATGTCTAGAACCTACACTCACAGCATCCCTGAGCCACAGCCCCTGGCTATTCTGCCATGTATTGCAGTGGAGAGCCCTGGCTCTTGGAGTCACACTGTGTGGACTCATGTCCTGGCTCTGTCACCTACAACCTGTGTGTGTTTTTAGATAAGCTATTGAACATCTCTAAGCCCCAGTCTCCTCATTTATAAAATGGGGCTAGGACCTGCCTTATAGGTTATAAGGATTAAATGACAAAATGCAGGCCATGCACCTGGCATGAAGCACACAATAAATGTTACCTTTTAATAATAAAGACATAAAGTATTCTTATTAGGTTGGTGCAAAAGTAATTGCGAATATTATCCTTGTTATGCTGATGTTGGATATTGAAGACTTGGTGCTGTAAGACAAAGGCTCCAAGCTAAACTAGCACTTCTAGGACCAAGAATGCCTTCTCTCATCCTCTCAACCCTCTCTCTCTTTGACAGAGTATATTGTTTACCAGATTGAGGGGATGCTGGCCCCAGGCTGAAGTCCCATTTACTTCTGACCTCTGGGTTTGGACTCTGACCTCTGGGTTCCTCTGACCTCTGGGTTTGGGCTATAAGGAGAAAGGGCTTCTCTGTGGTCTGGACATAATCGCCATCCCAATTACACCAAGCAGAAAGGTAAGGAAGAGATGGGGTCTGCCTGCGTCACACATAAGGTGTGAGGTCCCCTCCCTGTTTGGCTCCAGCTTCCCCACAGGTTTTGTATTGGAGGCAGAACATTGAGAATCCTCCTACCTTCTTGCCGCAGAGGAAAGGGTTATGGGGGAGAAGACAGTGCCTGAGATGAGGTCTCTCTGGGCTCTCCACCCAGCCCACCAACCTTAGTCCACTGAAACACACAGCTGCTCTGCTCTCTGCTTCCTTGGGGCAGACATTGAGCCTTCTTACCCAAAAAAGGAGCTGCAATGGAAATGGCTCCTTAGAGAGGAGAGTGGTCCCAGATGCCTTGGCTACCACACCTGCTAGGATTTGGTGCAGCATGCTGCATAGAACCCTACCCAGGTTTCTGGGATATCTGGACCCTACTGACTTGCTTGAAAACAAGAAGGTATGTGGGACGGCTGATAGGGATAGGCTGCTAAAGAAAAGGGAACTGGTCCCCGTAGGGTTCAAAGAAAGATCACTGGGCCACTGCCCAGGCTTTCTGGCATCTCTCAGGTTCCCCCCTGGCAGCATGACTGGGCTCACTTAGAGCTTGGAGGAAGAAGGGTTACTGGCTGGGAAGGCTCAGCCTGGTCTCTCAGGCTGCAGAGAGAGAACAGGGCACAGCTCCTCACCTGACTGTGGCTTGACATGCCTTTCTGAGTCTTGCTTTTACTTCCTGGCCATGTGTGCAACGGAGACAATGAATGGCTTCCTGCATGGGTTGGCCTTCCTGGCCCAGAGCTCTCAGTGTGAACTGAGGGGAGAGGGGCCTGCGTTCAAGCTGCTGGGAAGGCAGTCTTGTGTTCAGGGATCCCTGCTTTGAAGAAAACTATAAAAGGTCATTTAATTCATGCCCATATCACTGGGTAGCCTGAACTCTTAAGTCATTTGACTCACTCTTAATCTAATGTAATCTAATCTACTGGAACAGAGGAGTGGTGCAAGCTGTACCCTGTGCCATGGCTAGCGCCACAGAAAACCAACACAGGTTACTTTCTTCGTTACCCAAACCCCTGGCACCCTTAAACTATGCCACCCACTCTCTCTTCACCCAGGGGAGCTGGGATGGTAGAGCATCTTCTGCCCTACCCCAAAGTTGGAGTTCCCAAACCTGGACACAAAAGCATCCTCCTTCTCAGTTACCTCCAAGTCCCAGGCGCCAACTCAAGCCACTCAGGAAAGCATTCCAGCTCCTGGGAAGATCTTGGCTCTGGTTTCAGATGGAGCAAGATAGCAGATGGGTAAAGCACACGCTTTCAATCCATAGGTCTAGGCCCTATTAACACGTCCCTTCTTGGTACTGTCTTTCTTTTTTGCACAGCAGCCTTGCTGAAACAGGAAACAGACAAAGCCACAAGGTTCGCAAACCCCAGTTCCTCTCTCTTGCTCTCTGGTATCATCTAAGTGGGCCCCTGAACTCTGAGGCCTCCAGGGCTGGGCTCAGGAGCTCCTCCCATCAGTAGGCACCCCGGCCACCCTTTCTCTTGCTACTGGATTGGTCGGAGCTCTTGGACAGTTTCAAGTCAAGATTCCTTTCCACGATTAGAAAAGGATAGTCCTCTGGGTCAGATTCAGACCTTTGTGGTTTCTATGAGAGGGAAAAAAATGCCTTTTTGGTGGTAAGACCTAGATGAGATGTTCTCAGTGTAGGCTTTCATGTATATCAGGTAGTTCTTTGTGCAAGCATTTTCCTTTTTCTTTAGCCACCTCTTCCCAATCCTGGTGTTGTAAAGAGTTTCTGCTCTTCTGAAGTAGCTGGTGTCTTTCTCAGATTCTGGAATGATGCCAACTCTGGATTTGCTCCTTTCTGGAGCAAGGAGGAGGGGGTGTAAAGGTGGGTAGCTGCGGGATGAAGGAAGGAATAGAAGGCAGAGTCTTCTACACATTTTTTATCCAGTCAACCAGACTAGGAAATTTAGGGAAAAACTAAAGGGAACTGATTTGCATGCATTAAGATGAAGCCATCACAAATGATGCAGCCAGGAAATTCCCAAGAAGTTCAGGCTAAAATAGTGGAGAGGAAACTGGAGTGGGACAAGTTAACTGAGCAGCTTTGTAACCTTGTAAAATTCACCTTGTCTGGATGCTACTCACTGTGGTAGTTGGGTGATGTACGTGGCTCTTTGGAATTCTAAGATTTGACACACGTGAGGCAGGTAATGAGACTTAAAAATAGCTGTGATCACATTTATTAACATGTGGAGAATTTGTCACCATTTTCTCTGCTTCTGCTTCTTTCTCTGTTCTTTGAGGAGAAAAAGGACAAGGAATGGCAGGGAAAAGCAGAGGATGGATTCTCAAGCACTACGACTGAAGACAAGTGGCATTTACTCAGGATGAGAGACAATAGCTCAAGGCCCTGTGTCTGGAGTTTGACACATAGAGATGGGAATGAGTAGAGGACAGAGGGCTTGGGGAGCCCAAGATGAAAGAATAAGAGAATTTTGGCCGGGCACAGTGGCTCACGCCTGTAATCCCAGTACTTTGGGAGGCCCAGGTGGGTGGATCACTTGAGGTCAGGAGTTCAAGACTAGCCTGGCCAACATAGTGAAACCCCATCTCTACCAAAAATATAAAAAATTAGCCAGATGTCGTGGCATGTGCCTGTAAACCCAGCTACTTGGGAGGCTGAGGCACGAGAATCGCTTGAACCTGGGAGGCAGAGGTTGCAGTGAGCCAAGAACGTGCCACTGCACTCCAGCCCGGGTGACAGAGTGAGATGGAGTTTCACTCTTGTTGCCTAAGCTGGAGTGCAATTGCACGATCTCGGTTCACTGCAACCTCCGCCTCCCAGGTTCAAGAAATTCTCCTGCCTCAGCCTCCCGAGTAGCTGGGATTACATGCATACGCCACCATGCCCAGATAATTTTTTGTATTTAGTAGAGATGGGGTTTCACCATGTTGGTTAGGCTGGACTCAAACTACTGACCTCAGGTGATCCACCTGCCTCGGCCTCCCAAAGTGCTGCGATTACAGGCATGAGCCACTGCGCCTGGCCAGAGAATTTTTATTGGCATAGAAGAGTGAGAAGATTCTGGGAGTTCAGGGCATTAGAGTGTAAAGAAAGACAGGAGATTTTAATAGGAATTCCTATAGAGACCTACTATTTGGACTCCATTAAACATCAGAAAGAAATGTCTACAAAGCTCCGCAGTCATTGGGATACTACCCCCATGATAACTGGGATTTAGGGCGGTCAATGATATACTCAAGATCACACGGAAAGTGTTGGACCAAGGTTTGCTAGACAGTAGGTTTGCGCTCTTAACATTGTGTTCTGAGAACAAAACAATTAATAAGGTTGTCATACCTATCTATCTATATTGAAAAAGACACACACACACACACACACACACACGCACACAGAACTTTGAGAATAAAAAATATACCTTATTTTCAAATGCCCATGAGACATTAAAAAAATTGACCATATTGATCAAAAAGCAAACCTCAGTGTATGTTTTGAAAAGTTGCTCTATTATGGCAGGATTTTCTGACCATAGTACAATACAATTGAAATAAATAACAAAAGATGGAAGAAAGAAATACTTTAACTTCTTGGAAAAAAATTCTTCCCATTTACTCTGAAATATAGAGGGAATTTCAAATCTGCAATTAAGAATGCATTGAAAATGGTGATAGTGGCAACATTATGAGCAAAATCTGTGAGGTATGGCCAAGCAGAACTCAAGGAAAATTCCTAGTTTTAAACATTTTCATTACCTAAATCAAGAAGATTAAAAATAAATTTCCTATTCATTTATTTTCAAACGAATTGCTAAAAAATGATCAGAAAAAAAGGAGGTGAGAATTTTGAAATGATAAGAGGAGAATATATCATAAGTTAGAATCCTGTTTAAAATTGATAAAAAAATTCAGTTTTGTGTGTGCATCTGGCAGGGGGAGGAAGGGTAGACATACAAATAGAAAACAAAATCAATAAAATAAACTATCAGCGAGCTAAATCAATTTAAAAAAGAGAAAAGACATTATAAGTTTAGGAATGATACATGGAAAGTAGCCACAATACAGTGGAAATTAAAATAATTGTAGAGAGTCATTTGTGTAACTATTCTAATGATTTTTAAAATCTAGATAAAATGGATTTAAGAAAACGAATTTACCAAATTAAGCTCAAGTAGAGATTTGTAGTGTAATCATCAGCTGGCCTCCAATGGAGGGTTTAATTCAGGCTGCTGTTGAGCTGGGCAGCAGGCTTTTAGTGGCCAGTATCCTTTGCTTCTCCTCATAATTTCCAGGTTCAATGGGAACAACGGCTCCCTTTTTTGATGGTTATATTCTGAAACAGTTTCCCTGATAGATGCTGGGCCCTGTGTAGTCCCCCATGAGGCGATGAGTATGGGGTAAGCTACCCTTTCCTTTATAGCCTGGTTGCTTCACAATACCACACAAGCATGTGTAAGATTATCAGATTTTATTATACAGCTGGGGTAACTAAACTATATGCTAATATGACTTCTCCCATACTCTAAGAGACAGCACTAAGGAGTTAAAAAAATTTTTTTTTTTCTTGAGATGGAGTTTTGCTCTGTTGCCCAAGCTGGAGTGCAGTGGTGTGATCTCAGCTCACTGCAACCTCCGCCTCCCGGGTGCCTCAGCCTCTGGAGGTGCTGGGATTATAGGCGTGTGCCACCATGTCTGGCTAATTTTTTGTATTTTTAGTAGAGACGGGGTTTTGCAATGTTGGCCCGGCTGGTCTCGAACTCCTGACCTTAAGTGATCCACCTGCCTTGGCCTCCCAAAGTACTAGGACTACAGGCATGAGCCACCATGAAGTTAAACACTTTATGGGGGTCCCCTCATGGGTGTTACCAGTTCTAATCCCACTCCTCTTTCCACTCTACTGGGTGACTCCTACCTATCTTCTGGGAAACGGCAACCTCATTCATAAGAGTTGTTCTTGCCTTAGAATCCTTCTCTACACTCCTGACAAAGTTTCTTCAGCACTGCATTCCTCAAGTCTAAGTTATTCATTCTAGAATAGTGCTGCAGACACTCTTAATAGGATAGTCCACAGTGGCCTTGGCACTCCAAGTTTTGCAGAGCAGCTCAGGGCGGGCATACTTAAGTCTGTTCCCATTCAAGTTCAAGTTCTCCTTATCAGGTGACTTGCAGACTCTCCTCCTTAGTTTTCCAAGTGTCTAGCTGGTAACTGTTTACTCAGATGTCCACACAAACATCCCAAAGACAAATATTCATTCTCAGAGATGATACAGTCTACACTCACCAGGAGGAAGATAAGTATTTCCTTGACTCCTACGTTTGCAAGGTTGCTGCTCTGTTGAGTTATGACTGTACGTTTGTGGCAGGACAGAGTTCTAAGTCCTCCTCTTGTCTTTGCTTGCTTTGTATCATCATTGTTGGTAGAGAGCCTTTTCGTGTAATGAAACCTCAAATTTATGCTGTAAGAGACATTCAATATTAGCAAGAGATTTATCTGTTGTTTAGATTCTAAGAATCTGAAAGGCCTAACCATAAGGCACAAATAACTGTGGATAAATTCTTGTGGGTCTAGCATTGAGCAAGGGACAAGTTACTTTTTGTTGTAGGCTCATAAGAAAGGTGGTCTCACTGGCTGTGACATTGAAGGGCCTTGACAGGCTGCAGCCTCAGGCTTGGGGGTGAAGGTGGGGTAGGTATAGAGGTAGGAGTGTATGTATATTAGGAAACAGAAAAGGAAAGGTAATGTAGAACAGAAAAAGGGGGGCCTCCCAGGCACCCATCTCTATTTGGACGGAAAGGACAAACCACAAGTTAATCTTCAGAGAGCTTTCATTTCTCTTCTTTATCCTTCATTTGAGGTTCTGTCCCCTTGAGTACTGCCAGAATATGAAATAAGGCTATCCCTGAGTTAAATATCATAATGACTTGTCTTCTACTCATAAAATGCCCTTTTCTAAATGAAAAATTACTGCTTTTTAGAGCTCAGCCGAAGCACCACCCTCCTCTCCCCAGTGTATGTGTGAGTTTTCCAGTAAATAGGACTCCTAGTTTGTGGCTAAAAAATCCATTCTTTTTTGAGATGGAGTCTTGCTCTGTTGCCCAGGCTGGAGTGCAGTGGCACTATCTTGGCTCACTGCAACCTCTGCCTCCTGGGTTCAAGTGATTCTCCCATCTCAGCCTCCCGAGTAGCTGGGATTACAGGCACACGCCACCATGCTGGCTAATTTTTGTATTTTTTAAAGTAGAGACGGGTTTTGCCATGTTGGCCAGGCTGGTCTCAAACTCCTGACCTCAAGTGATCCACTTGCCTCGGCCTCCCAAAGTACTGGGATTACAGGTGTGAGCCACTGTGACTGGCCCACATTCTTTATTTAAAAGATATTCTTATGTAAATTACTGAGTTTCCAAAAATTATCATTCAACAAAAATAAAAAATATGAGGTTTCTGTTGATTAAAATATACTTCTACTTACTTTTTATATGTCATGTTTCTTCACATAGCCTAGGCAGTCAGAGCCATGATCAATGTCTTTAGCTAAGAATTCTGAGAGCCTCAGTGCTAGTAACTGTACTCATTAATACTCTGATATTGGGGATGTTGGCCGTCTAACAAAATTAGGTCATTTAATAGTGTGATCCTCTTTCTGAAACTGACAATTTTCCTTCCTAGTTAAACTGTCATCTCTTGGCACAGCCTCAGTTAAACTATACTAATTATTTCACAAATGCCTTCACATTCCAAACTGAGATATCTTCCAGAGACTTTTCTATACATTTTATACATTTCTACACAAACCTTTAGAATCTGTTTTATACTCAGTACGATTTATCATCCGTAACAAAGAATATTAAATTGATGCTGTAACACCGAACCAAACTGATTTCACCAAAAGTGCTCACATATTAGATTGCCATCAGCACTCCCTGCACACGCCCTCGCCCCCGCCTGCAGAGAGCAACTTTAGGGCTTGCTTAGAAAACTAAAGGCAGATGGACAGAGAAATGAGTTGGAAAGCATTCGGATTATCCTTTTTTTTTTTCAGATTTATACAAATTTTAATATAGTATTACTAAAAGATTTTTAAAATAGAAAAATAATTATCTTAACCTACTACCCAAAGACAAATTAGTTTCATATTTTTCACACTACCTTCTAGTTTTTGATCACATGCATTTCTTTTTAATAATATTTTAAGCATAGTGAAATCTACATTTTTGTAATATGTAATTATATGAATTATATGTTTGTTTTTTCACTTGATACTATATTATAAATTTTTTTGTTTTTCCATTTTTTCCATTTTTTTTGCTTTCACATCGTCATGGTCTTTCATAATATTAGTGTCCCACAATGTGTTTAGTAATGTCCTTATTATTAAACAGTAGCCACATGATCCAGCATTGCTCTGGATAATTATTAGCCACTGGCAAATACAATGCAAATACAACTTAATATACATAATAAAAATTAATATGTTATAATAATTTTCTGTAATTGTAATAATTCAGAGCTGTGATTATGTTTAACTTTGTAACAGTATTACTTTATCTATCACATCTGTCATCTATACTTCAAGACTGTTGCTCACTCTGAAGCTGTCCTGAGTGGCAGCCTGGGGCTAGATGGGCAGGGACACCAGAAGTCAGACTGCCTGGGTGTGAAGCCTGGCTTTGCCCCTTACTATCTGTTTGAGCTTAGAGTGCATGAACACTATGTTTGAGGTCTTTGCATCTCAGTTCCCTCCTCTGTAAAATGGCTATAACTGATAATATCTACTTGACAGAATTGTTATAGGATTACCAGATATAATACTTGTAAAGCACTAAGAAACATGAGCTATCACTATTAGCAACACCTGCAATTTGGAGCATCTGTCTTGCGATTTATTAATGGTTATGATGAAATGGACTTGCAGATCTGTAGCTGTGTGAAAATGGAGGAGTAGTTTCAGTGAGTCAATGCATTTTGTCTGATCTAATCTTGTAAGTTTTAAAACTCATTTAACTAAGTTTTTTAAAGAATGTGTCTTACACTGTTCTCTATGGAAGAAAAACATTTGAAGTGGCTCGTAGTGTTTCTCACTGTGTGTCATTTAAATTCTATTTTAAATTAGACCAAAACAAATGTGCTCTGACTAATAATGGGAATCATAATAGCACCTGTCTCACAGGGCTCTTTTGAGGATTTAAATTAGTTAATATTCAGTAGAATAGTTCCTAAATATAGTAAATACTATGGAAGTATTTGATAACACAATAAAGTAAAAATAAAAACATTCCAATGTTGCAGTGAAACTCGTTTTAGTTTGCATGATATAATTAGGAATTTTATTCATGTGGAAATTATATAGAGGAATTTAATTTTATTTAATTATATGGAGATTTTTGTCATTTCTAATTTTTAGCTTTTACAGATAATTCTGCCAATGGGCATCTTCATGCATGCATTTATTTGTTTTTCTTCTTTTAAAATACTTCCTTTGGGATAAAACCTTGGAGTGGGTTTGCTGGAGAAGTTTAGTGAAGAAGTAGGTTAGTTCTGACAGCAAAGATTTCCAGGAAGTGGGTGGGAGGGAATCAAGCTGGGCTTTAGGGCATCGTGGAGATGGCGGGGTCAGTAGAGCTGGAAGGCTCTCTCACCAGCTTGAGAGCTCAGTGCATTGGGTGTCAGCAGGGGGCAAAAACAGCGTGGTGTGGGGCAACAGGCAATGACTGGGATCCAGTGAGATGACTTTTAGATCCGTCTTCACCTCTCTGTTGAAATGCAAGGCTGTTTTGCCCCTGTGGGTCTCCATTTCTTCTAAAGCCTTTCCCAGTATAAGGGTCTATGAATTCCTTATTTCTTAAATATTAAATAACTTCTAAATGCCTAAAATTGCACTCAGTACTAGAGATGCAACAATGGGTACAATATTGTCAGTATCTTCTCTTAGTTACAGACACACAAGACAATTTTCAGGTAAATTTAAAAAGTGTGATAAACTCAAGTGATAAACAAATACAGAAAGCTGTAGAGGCATGGGATAGAGGTGGGAGCTCACTTGCTCCAGCCTTGCGAGTTGGACTGGGTGGAAGGGAAGGAAGTTTTCCTGGAGGAGGTAATGGTTGGGCTTAACCTTAAAGGAGGCCCAGGAGTTAACCAGGCAATGGGGAGAGTGAAGAGTGCTCAGGGCAGAGGAGATGGCATGGCCAACACACAGTGGGATCATCAGGGTGCTTCAGAGGACCGGCAGTTCTTTGTCCTTGGGGAAATCAAAAGCAAGGCAGGTGGCCCGAGATGTGGCTGGAGAGGCAGCCAAGGTCGTTGTACATCACTTTAAAGCGTTTGGGTTTTCGACAGACCATTTTACCCAAGAGTGGCTTCGGAAATGTGCCACCTTCCACTCAAGGCCAATAATCTGTCCTGATTTCCCCATCTCTTGACAGTGCTTTCCCCGCGAGGCTCAGAGCACCTTGTTTTTGAGGGTGACCACTAGCTGTCGCTATTGAACAGGTCTAGTTCCCCAGGGCTCAATGCCAAACGTAGGCCCCAGCAGCCGGACGGAGTTACCCGACGCCGGAGTCCAGCCCCGCCTCTAGGTCAGTTCAGGGACCTAAGCGATGACTCACTGGTAGGCACGCTGGTGTGCAGGTGGTGGCCGCCCTGAGGTAGAACCTGCTACGCAGTGGGCAAGGAGATTGTCTGAAGCGTGGTACACCACCACATTCAGCCACGGGGTGGCGCTGCCACCCTGACGGCCCAAAGGGAGGCCGGCGAAGAGGCAAAGTCTTTCCTTAGGGCAGCCTTGCTCTTTTGTGGTCCACGGTACTGTTCAAGGACGGTGTGAGGGAGCCCCTGACGCACACCACCCCAGCGGTCCCCGGGCAGCCAGTCGCTCAGCAGAGAGATGCTCGAACGCTCTGCCATTGTGTCCCTTGGGCCTCAGCCCCTCATTGTTAAGGGTCTTTTGGGCCAGTCCCCAGTTTCCACCCTCTGATTCCAGGTTATGCGGTGTACCAATCTGTCCTCCCCTAGGGTTGCTGTTTCCTATCATCCTTCCCAGAAAGCCTCCCCAACTCAGCCAGTGCTCATCTGGTACCCATCTTTTAAAAATGGATTTTTTGATATACAGTCATGCATAGCATAATGATGTTTTGGTCAATGATGGACCGTATATACGATAGTGGTCCTATAAGATTATAATATTGTATTTTTACTGTACGTTTTCTATGCTTAGATATGTTTAGATACACAAATATTTGCCATTGTGTTACAATTGCCTGCAGTATTCAGTATGGTAACATGTTGCACAGGTTTGTAGCCGAGGAGCGGTAGGTACACCATACAGCCTAGGTGTGTGGTAGGTTCTATCAGCTAGGTATGTGTAAATACACTCTATGATGTTGGAACAATGATGGAATCAATTGTGATGCATTTCTCAGGTTTTATCCCCGTTGTTAAGCCATGCATGACTGTACATTTACATAGTGAAATAATGGCTACAGTCAAGCAAGTTAACGTACTCATCATCTCACATAGTCACCTTTTTTTATTGTGGTAAAAGTACGTAAAATCTACTCTGTTATTTCCAGTATATGATGCAATACTATTAACTATAGTCCTCGTGATGTTTCAGGAGTTAAAGATACGCCATTCTGTCATATTGACTATTTGAGTTAAGGGCACTTAAAAAGCAGCAAGTGCAAGATGATCACTCTGACCTTTGAGCTGTTTCTTAAAAGCAGATGACATTCTCATGGGAAAGACATCCTCCCTGTAGTAGGAAAAAAAAGGAACAGTCTTATCATCAAGGATGAGAAGCTGAAGCCAAGAGAAATCTGTACAAACAAACCTTGTTAAACTAACCCTTATCTTCCCAGTTGCATCTCTAGCCAATTAAGTACCCTAGCCCAAGCCACTTGCCTTATCACATTTCACAGTGTGCTATTCTTTGTCAAATTCAGTATACTGAATTTGTAACTGACTCTAACTGCTTCTTTGGGTCTTTATTTCCTTATGAGGTTCTCCTGTGCCATGTAAAATTTCTATTAAATAAATTTGTTTCCTTGTCTTCTGTTAATCTGTCTTATGTCAGTTTAATTCTTGGGCTCAGCCAGGACTCTCTGAGAATGGAGGTGGAGTTTTGCTGCCCCTATACTGTACATTAGATCTCTAGGCTTATTTATTTTACATAACTGAAACTTTGTGCCCTTTGAACTCTTATCTCCCCATCATCCCTGTACCCCAACCACCTTTCTACTCTCTCTTTCTATGTATTCAAGTTTTTCTTTTTTTTAAGTGAGATAATGCAATATTTTTCTTTCTGTATCTGACTTATTGGAGTTCGCCCTAAGCCAAGGGAAGGTTTGTCCCATAACTCACGTCCCAAAGGGCTAATTAAAAGCATAACATATGCTGACTTCTTTCTCTAATACAACTTTAGAGCCATAGCCTCCAAAGGGGGATGTGCAGGAGAACTACTCGGATGGGCAGAATATTGGAATTTCTATTTAATTAATTAAATTTAATTTTAAAAATGTTTTATTTTTATTTCACCTAATATGTACATATAGTTATATAATTTTACTTAGTGAAATGTTCATGTTTTAGGTTCCAAGAACTTGGCCAAACTTGAACTCTGGAGAGAAGCGAAATTCACTCCCTAGCTCTGGAAAGGGGAATTTGGTAGAAGAGGGATCTCATCCTTCCAATTTCTTCCCCTCGGGTAGTTTTCTGTATATGGAAAAGAACGGGGCTTAAAATTATTACGTGTTGACAATTCTACTTAAGAACTTAGGAGACTATCATTTCCTCAAATTAATATGGCAGTTTCTTGATTGAAGAATTATACTTTTAATTTTCCTGGCTGCCTTCTTAGAAACAAATATACATTTTTAGTACAGGCAACTTTTATTGTTTCATTGCCTCTAAGTTAAAACATATTTGCATTATAATAGTTCACAGTGTTTCAGAGTAAAAGAGTTTGTCATTTTCTACCATAAAGGAGGCAGACTCTAAAACAAAACAAAACATGCTTTTAAAATCCATTCAAGCTGTCAGCATCATCAACACAGTAAAAGCAGCCAAATAGAACCATAAATATCTTTGTCAACCCTTGGAGCCTACTAATAACATGTATATGTTACCTAGATATATGGTAGCTCCAGGGGAGTGCTCAAAAGAGGCAGCCCATGTGCTTGGGAGGTATAGCTATCTTTCACAATGAGAATCAGCCAGTCATGTCCTGTCCCATTGTTTATTATGTATTTATGCCTTCTCCTCGAAGAGGCCAGAGCCTGCTTCACAGGCCACACTGAGAACAGGCTGTGCCCTGACCTGCCCATTCCCATTATTGAGATCAGTCCAGCAGTGAACATACCTGTAAATAATTTAATTATAGCAGGAGTCTCTGTTCCAGTGGTCATAGACAATGGGATTGACAATCAAATTTGCATGTGACAACAGAATGGTCATCTTCCTTGCCCACTTGGGCTTATCTTTAGCCTGAGCTAGCTGAAAAAGAGTGACACAGTCCATGGTGCACACTGGTAGCAAGCACAGAGCAAACATCCCCACCATCACAGCCAGCGACTTGGCTGTGTATATCTCCTGCTGGAGGGTGGTCCTTGAGTGGTCCGTCGACTCCGTGTACTAAAGCTGCCTGCAGGTCACTGTGAAGAACTTGATGGAGATCAGCCACATTATGAGCAGTGGGGGCAGGACTTATCCCCTCAAACTGAAATATACCATGTAACTCATGGGTACTGCATTCTAAAAGAGACACTTCACAAGGCAGCAGCTTTCATTCATGGTTCCATCCCAGGGCTCCATGCAGTTGTTAGAGGTTCTGTCTTTACTGTTCCACTCCAGGAATGGGGTCAGTCCAATGCCAAAGGCAAGGACCCAGAGGACAGCAGTAACCCCTCTTGTTTGAGTCCCAGTGACTAAACTTTTATGCCTGAGCCGGCTGTGGCTGACCAGGTACCTGTTGATGGCCATGGACAGGAGGCTGAAGATAGAGCTCCGTGTGAGCACAAGCATGAAGCAGGCAAGGAAGAGGTGGCTGTGGAAGTCAGTGCAGAACCCAGGCTGATGATGATGGTAAAGGGGAAGGCGAAGAGCCCCACGGCCACGTCAGGGACACCAGGAAGGAGTTGGTGGACGACCGCAGTGCACTTG
Source organism: Pongo pygmaeus (assembly GCF_028885625.2). Lineage (NCBI taxonomy): Eukaryota > Metazoa > Chordata > Mammalia > Primates > Hominidae > Pongo > Pongo pygmaeus. Next base: position 39,694,637 of record NC_072373.2, read on the forward strand.
GCGTGCCAGCCCTAACACCACGAACGGGTGCGCCCTGCACCTCCAGCAGCATGGCCTGGCCAGCCAGGCTCCAGGCCTCATCTACCTGGGCCCATGGCCCATCTACTAGGGCCTTGTCTACCATGAGCCTCACGTGGGACAGTTGTGTGTGCCTGCACTATGCGTCTGCCAGCCGCATCTCTCTATTTTTAGCTTGTCCTTTTAAGATTTCAATTTCTGCCTATGTTTTATGCTAGCAAATATTATATGCATATATTAAATAAATAGTAACCATATATCTATTAGAAGCACACATGCTTAATCATTTTTTTCCATCTTGGGGATCTTTTGAATTCCCCAAGTGTAATCATGTTTTAATAATGAAGTATGTGATCAAAAGCTTTGGAGAACCCTGCTCTAGAGAGTCTTTGATCCAGTCATCCTTTGAAGTTTGCCATGGACAGTGCTCTGGGGTGGGTTTCACATGCTCGCCCAGAGTGGTCCAGCCAAGGAGAAAGGTCCTGTCAGTGTGGAGAATGGTAGCACAGCAGCTCTGGAGAGGGACTTGTTGGTGAGGGGGGACTTAACTGTCCTTGAGAAGGAGATCTTTGGAACAGCAGCTTGGATGTCTGTCCCCTGTGCCTGTGTGTGCTCCTCCTCTGAGGTCACCTCCTCAGGGCTCCCTCCTACTGATATCTAGGCCTTTTCATGACATTCTTTACTGAAGAGAGGGAATCACAATTTCTCAAAGGGAAATTTGCAGATGTGGGAGGCCCCGGATTTCCTCCAGCATAGATAGAACTGTGGTGCCCAAGTAGGACCTTGCAAATGGTCAGTGTGAGTGGATGCTGTCAGCATGCTTAGGAGGCTGATGTCTTCAGACCTGTGTCCTTCTGCTCTGACTGTATCTCCCTGCTTCTCTGGTGATTTATACTTATGACAAACACTATTGGTTGCTGAATAGAACCACAGTTTTGTTTGGCGTGGCAATGTGCCCAGTTGAAAGCTCCATTTCTCAGCCTCCCCTGAAGGGAACAGTGGCCACATGCCATGGCTGTGGGCCGTGAGATGTAAACTGAAGTCTTTGGATGGGGCTTCCCAGTGTGCTCATTATCAGGGGTCAGAGTCAGCTGGTGTGCATCCTGTACCCTTCACCTTCCTCCTTCTCTTGCCAGAAACACTGAGTGATGCTGAGGGTGGGGCCACTGTCTTGTGAACACCCAGCAACAAGGAGGAGGATGGAGAGCTGAGTGGAAAGGCAGAAGGAGCCCAGGTCCCCGAAGGCCCTAGTCAGCTCCACCCAGACTTTTTGTTAGGAGAGGAAAATAAGTCTCTGCCTGATTCAGCCAGCCACTGTCAGACAGTTGGATTTTCTGTTACTCCCAGGGGAATGCAGTGCTGACAAACTTGAAAGTCATGACTGCAGGTCTCCCTGACACCTTGGTCGAGGCTGTTGACTTCATGCAGGATGCTGACGCCCTTAGAATGGAAGAGTATGAGCATCCCATGTCTTCAGGAGCCCTTGCTGCCTCTCCTTCCCTGGCAATGGTATTATAGAATGTTGATGTCTTGTCACTGCTAGTCAGCTTGGCCACGCTTGCTGACAGAAAAACAAAACACAAAAAACAAAAAACAGAAAACGCCAATTTGACTCATGTTATCAGAGTTTGATTTCAAGTCCTGGAGGAGGAGAGAGTGAACTGTCTCCTTAAGAATAACGAATTCTGTCAGGAATGTGGAAAGTGAAAGTCATGATGATGTGCTGGAGCCAGTACACAGGCTTGAGAGAGCCGGGGGTGTCCATCTCTTCCCAATCCACATGCCGTGATGTCCTGTTGGTGACTTGAAGTTGGCCACAGTAAGAGTCTTTACATCATAGATACAGGCAAATGCTACAAATCAGCAAATTAAGGCTTTGTTTCTTCTTTTTCTGGAGAGTTAGTTGTTAAACATTTCTCAGTACAGCCCTGCAAAAGACCAAAGATTTAGTTTAATATTAACTCATAGATACTGGCTATTAGTTTTCATATCTTCTGCTCCCCTAATGCTATGGAGGGGTGAATAAGCCCAAAATTAGCAGAATCAGAGAAAGGCTGCTTTATCCTGAACATGGGCTGAAACCTTACAATATCTTTGGGCCTAAGGAGAACTCTTACATGTTCAGACTAAAGGCAAAAACTAATTTTAACTTGACTTTGGCTATCAATTTGTCACCTGACAGTGTTTCTGTCTCTGCACTCATTTCCTCCTCTCCTAATCAGCCCTCCCACTCCTGTCCTCTTGACAATCTGCAGGGCCTTGGCTCCTGCAAACCTGCCTTCTTCCTGTGTTTATGTGACCCTCAGAAGCTCCTGATTCTGTGTCTGGTACAACAGTTTATCACTTGCATCTAGATACCTCATGATCTTCTCTGGCCCACACGTATGTGCCAGGTGCTTCTCTAGGTGCTGGGGGCACACTGAACTAAACAGAAAAAACTCCTGTCCTCATGAAACCAACATTCTAGCAGGGGGAATGTGGCAGATGGTACTTTCTAAAGATGGCTGCAGCAATTTTTAGCCCATTCATCCCACATGCTCTTCTTACAATGTGACAATGACAGTCCTCCATCAACAGGTGGGGTCTGTATTCCCTTTCCTTGAAACGAGGTGCATCTTCAGAAGTGCTTTGACCAAAAGCATATGGTCAGTCCTGAAAGGCAATATAGCTTCTGCCTGGCTCTTTCTCTTGGGACACTTGCCTTTGGAGATCTCAAGTCCTCCAAGCAGTCTGGCAACCCTAAAGCTGCCATTCCAAGTGACCATGTGGAGAGATCACACAAAGATGAGAGAGACTCCCACTGTGCCCTCCCTGCTTAGCTTCAGGTACCCAAGGAGCCAGGCACCTAAAGTGCCCTACCTGTTTCAGAGTCTAGCTGTTCATGTCTTCCCAGGGCAGGCACAATCACACTTTTAGGTGATTATAGTTCCTGACCTTTGAGCCACCCAATCTTGCTGAGTGGAGCAGAAATTAAGTATCCCTGCTGAGCCTGCTCAGACTACAGATTTGCGAGCGAAGCGAATGTCGTTTTATGTTTTAAGCCACTGAGTTTTGGGATGATTTGTTATGTCACCATAGTAACTGGGACAAGGACAGATAATAAACAAGATAAATGACCAACAATATGGATAATAATAAGTACTAAGGAGAAAAAACAAGCAGGGAAGGCAGACATAAAATTTCATGGCAGGCCTGGCATGGTGGCTCATGCCTGTAATCCCGGCACTTTGGGAGGCCAAGACGGGTAGATTGCTTGAGTTTACGAGTTTGAGACCAATCTGGGCAACATGGCAAAACCCCGTCTCTACAAAAAATACAAAAATTAGCCAGGCATGGTGGCACATGCCGGTGGTCTCATCTCCCTGGAGGCTGAGGTGGGAGGATTGCTTGAGCTCAGGAGGTAGAGGTTACAGTGAACTGTGATCATGCCATGGCACTCCAGCCTGGGTGACAGAGAGAGACCCTGTCTGAAAAAACAAAACAAAAAGAACATTTCAGGGTGGGTTTGAAATTTTATTTAGGGTGGCTAAGGAATGCTTCATTGAAAAGGCAACTTAAAAAAATTTTTTTTTTTATTTCCATAGGTTATTGGGGAACAGGTGGTGTTTGGTTTCATGAGTCAGTTCTTTAGTGGTGATTTGTGAGATTTTGGTGCACCTATCACCTGAGCAGTATACACTGAACCCAGTTTGTAGTATTTTATCCCTCACTTCCTTCCCACCATATTCCCCTGAGCCCCCAAAGTCCGTTGTGTCATTCTAATGCCTTTGTATCCTCATAGCTTAGCTCGCACTTAGGAGAGAACATACAATGTTTGGTTTTCCATTTCTGAGTTACTTCACTTAGAATAATAGTCTCCAATCTCATCCAAGTTGCTGTGAATGCCATTAATTCATTCCTTTTGAAGGATGAGTAGTATTCCATTGTGTGTGTGTATATATATATATATATATATATCACAGTTTCTTTATCCACTCATTGACTGATAGGCATTTGGGTTGGTTCCACATTTCTGCAATTGTGAGTTGTGTTGCTATAAACATGCATGTGCAGATATCATTTTTGTGTAACGACTTATTTTCCTCTGGGTAGACACCCAGTAGTGGAATTGCTGGATCAAATGGTAGTTCTACTTTTAGTTCTTTAAGGAATCTCCACACTGTTTTCCATAGTGATTGCACTAGCTTACATTCCCACCAGCAGTGCAGAAGTGTTTCCTCTTCACCGCATCCATGCCAATGTCTATTATTTTTTGATTGTTTTGATTATAGCCATTCTTGCAGGAGTAAGGTGGTATCACATTGTGATTTTGATTTACATTTCCCTGATCATTAGAGATGTTGAGCATTTTTTCTTTTTCTTTTTCTTTTTTTTTTGAGACAGATTCTCGCTCTGTTGCCCAGGCTGGAGTGCAGTGGTGTGATCTCGGCTCACTGCAACCTCCACCCCCCAGGTTCAAGTGATTCTCGTGCCTCAGCCCACTGAGTAGCTGGGATTACAGATGCTGCCACCATGCCTGGCTAATTCTTGTATTTTTGGTAGAGATGGGGTTTCACCATGTTGGCCAGGCTGGTCTTGAACTCCTGACCTCAGGTGATCTACCCAACTCAGCCTCCCAAAGTGCTGGGATTACAGGCATAAGCCACCATGCCTGGCTGATGTTGAGCATTTTATTCACATGTTTGTTGGCCATTTGTATATCTTCTTTTGAGAATTGTCTATTCATGTCCTTAGCCCATGAAAAGGCAACTTTTTGAATGAATCTGAAGGAAGTAAGGCAGCTGGCCATGTGGTATAGAGAAGTAGAAGCATATTTGGCATGCTCTGGAATAGATAGGAGGCCAAGTGAGGCCTCTTAGAGTGCTTGAGCAATGAGGGGAGAAGAGAAGGAGATGCCATCTCAGAGCCAATGAGGACCCAGATCATGTAAAATTTTGAGGTCTCTGTAAGGACTTTGGCCTTTACTCAGAATGAATGGGATAATTATGGGTTTTGATGGAGGTATGACTTGATTCTGTTTTAATTAGATCACATTTGTGTGTCAGGATTCCTAGAAGTAAAATTCTGAGTCAAGGAATATGTATCCCTTGCCTTGCTTCTCTTTGTGGCCCAAGATTATGATAATATTATAATCATTACATTATGATAACATCATAATCTTGGGCCACAAAGAGAAGCAAGGCAAGGGGTACATATCCCTGTATTAGGGATCCCTAATACAGGGATTAGGTTCCTAGGGCTGCCAAAGAAAGTACTTCCTCTATTATGTTCCAAAGGCTGCCAAAGAAAGTACCACAAATGCAGTGGCTTAAAACAATAGAAATTTATTGATCCACAGTCCTGGGGGCTAGAATACTGAAATCAAGTTGTTGACAGGGCCACACTTCTACTGCAGCCTGTAGGGGAGAGTGCTTCCTTGCCTCTTCTTGCTTCCTGATAGGGGTTTTCAAGCCTTGGTGTACTCTGGCCTGCAGCTGCATCACTTGCATCTCTGCCTCTGTCATCACAAGGTGTTGTCCCTGTGTGTCTCTGCCTTTATGTGGCCTTCTTCTTAAAAGGACACTAGTCATGTTGCTCACCTGAATCCAGTGCAACCTTGTCTTCACCTAAGTAATTATATCTGGAATGATCTATTTCCACATAAAATCATGTTCTGAGGTATTAGGGATTAGCGCCTTAATATGTCTTTTTTGGGGACATGGTTCAACTTGCAACACTGCCAGTCTGAGAATCACAGGTGTATTCCTTGGAAGAAAGCTGTTCCTAATTTTCTCAGGTCTTACAATAGTGCCTTATGCTAGTTATATTCCCCATTCCATTCACATGGAATCCACACATCCTCATTCCATGAGTGTGTGTGTGTATAACTTATTAACATAAATGGAATTATATTATGCATCTTTGTAAGCAACTTGTTTTATACACTTAACAGTATGCCTTGGAATTCCTTCCACGGATGTACGTATAAATTGACTTGATCCCTTGTTACCATGACACAGTGATTTCATAATATTGAATTTAATTCCTATAATTTGAACATTTCCCTATGAGTAGACATTAAGGTTGTTTTCAATTGTCTTGGCTACTACAAATTTAATATTTGGTGAAGGAATTTCTTTGTGGGAAGAGGCTATTTTTGTTAAAAAAGATATTGCTGGATAGCCTCAAGCTAGAGTCAGAATCAACTGTGCATAATAAATATATGAGGGAGAAGAAGGAGGCTGGAGGCTGGATTCTCTGGGGGGTCAAAGTCAGATTAAGAGGGGAAGCCTAGAGGAAGCACTTTGAGGGCAATATGGCCAAGGGGGATCTTTTGAGTTAAATGATGCACACCGGGCTGGGCACGGTGGCTCATGCCTGTAATCCCAGCACTTTGGGAGGCTGAAATGGGAAGACTGTTTGAGCTCAGGAGTTTGAGACCAATCTGGGCAACATAACAAGATCTCATCTCTACTAAAAATAATTTTTAAAAAATCAGCCCAGGCACGATGGCACATGCCTGTAGTCCTAGCTCCTTGGGAGGCTGAGGCCAGAGGATTGCTTGAGCCCAGGAGTTCGAGGTTGCAGTGAAGCCACGATCATGCCACTGCACTCCAGCTTGGGTGACAGCGCAAGACCCTGTCTCAAAAAAAAAAAAAAAATGATGCACGCTGAATGAATGTAAACTTAGTCTTCCTTCTCGCCTCTGAGATATGCTACCTTGCATATTGCAAACACTACCTTGCTTGCTAATACTTTCAGTGAGAATATAATTACTTTTGGAACCTACAAAGAGAAGCTGAATTTTTGTGTTAATGTGGGCGAGAAGTGAGTGATGCACATCTGGATTTCACATAAGGATGTGAAAATGGACGTCCTTGGATGTATATTTTTGAGCTCATGATAAAGTGAGCTAGGACGGCTAGGTTCTTTTAAGTGGAACTAGTCCAAAGACAAGGGTCATTGTACTGCTGGTGCCACTGAAATTGGAACTTGGCTCCAGCTGCTGGAACCCCTGCCACTCCTGAGAGATGGGACAGGTATTTAAGGGGCAGGGGAGCCAGGTTAGGAACTGGATGAGGACCCTTGAGAGGACCTCTTAGGAAGGACTTGTTGAATGTTGGCTCCCTAAAAATGACCACCAAAACAACCTGTTGATAAGGCAAAGCTGGAGTCTTGATGGAGTCTTAGTAGACTCTGAGAGTGGAGAGGGTAAAGTCAGGGTCTTTATGGGGCTTTGAAGTCTAGGTTAAGGCGAGACTTCAGCATGGTGACTTTATTTGAATTGGATGAGGATTGTGATGCCATAGCTGGAGACTGGTGAACACAATGAAGCTGGGGTTTGGAACTAAGCGTTCCAAGCAGTCTTAAAGAGTAGCAGTCATTTGATGCTATCTGTTGAAAAGTTCAGCACTTTTAAATGGGCTTGCAACATTTATCTTTGCGGACAAGAATTTCCTGGAATAGTAAAGTCATGCTGATAAAGAGAATGGAATGTTAAAATCATGTTAATGAAGATAATAAGCTATGTGGGTGTAGATGGTTTCAGTTCTCAGACCTATGTTTTGAGATCTTCCCCTTTGGATTCTGAAGAAAGTCTCATTTAGAAAGAGGTTTAACCTCTCCCCAGGCAAATTCTAACTCAGCTTTAATATTATCTCTACCTTTGAGTAAAGGAATTACTGCACTTCATCTCACTGTGAAGAAGGAGTCTCATTTCTACAAGAGACTGAAGGGTGTTAATCTGATTGATCAGAAACCAGGACATATATTAGGCGACGTTGCAAGTGTGGGTGCATTTCATGTCAGAAACCAGACTACATTTTTTGGCCCTTTTTGTTTTGTCTTGTTTTTGCACATGGATGCAGCCAGGTCTCTCCTGCTCCCTTGCACTGAGCATAGCCTTGGAAGGACCTCTAAGAAAAGTGCAGCCATATTAGCAGGCTGAGATCCAGCCCTTTGTCCATGTGGCTGGCAGGCTCAATAGATTCCAATATGTTCTGCTGCCCAGCCGTTTAGATTCAGAGGCGGGAAAAGAAAATTTCCCCTGCACTTTTAGGCACATGTCTCATGTCCCAGCATTACTTACCATGGAAGCTGTATGTTTGGGAGTGTTGGGGTTCCTGATGGATATACTCCATTCATTTCTCCAGAACACTCTCTACCCTTTTCTGTCTGCTCTGTACATGGGGAAGCTGACCTGTATGGTCTATACCTATCTGCTCCCTTGCCCCTCTGTTCAGCTAATGCAAAACACTGGCCAGAGATCAGAGGGAGGGAAGAGTGTGAGGTGAGGCTAGGGTGTTTTTTCCCCTAGATACCTCCTTCACAATCCTTGGTGGGCTGGCTGCATCTCTTTTTTTTGAGATGGAGTCTCGCTCTGGCGCCAGGCTGGAGTGCAGTGGCACAATCTCAGCTCACTGCAACCTCTGCCTCCCAGGTTCAAGCAATTCTCCTGCCTCAGCTTCTCAAGTAGCTGGGACCATAGGCGCGCACCACCACACCCAGCTAATTTTTGTATTTTTAGTGGAGACGGGGTTTCCCCATGTTGGTCAGGATGGTCTGAATCTCTTGACCTCATGATCTGCCCACCTCAGCCTCCCAAAGTGCTAGGATTACAGGTGTGAGCCACAGCGCCTGGCTGGCTGGCTGGCTGCATCTCTTAACTAAATGTCACAGCTCCTGCCATGTGGTACTCTCCACACAGGTCTTCACATCTTGAGGTTTTTGTAACAGGTCTCTTCTCTTGTCCCTGTGGGACTTACGGTGGAAACAGCTGCAACTAACCCTGAGATATCACTATCTTTTGTGATTTCCCTGTGCCTTGCCCCTTTTTTTTATTAAATGCTACTAAAATTACACAATTTGAGGGTGTCATCTCTTACTTCTTGGGCCCTGATCAATATAGGGCTTTGCTGAGTTGTTCCTTTTGCTGATGTTTTGTTTCCCATTTAATTATAGTTAGGTGATGCCTAACAAGTGCTTACTAAATTTTTGTTGAATGAGTAAATGTCTAAATGAGTGAGTGGCAGGATTTGAACTCCAACTCCCCCTCTCCAAACTTTCAATGTAGAGTTTAGTGTTCACATGTAAAGTACAGATGCTTGATGTCCTCTGAGAGCAGTAAACGGGCATTGGGTCTGTGGCTCAAGTTTCTGGGACCTCCATTTCCCTGGGTTTGCCCTAGTTCCTTATGCCTAGGTGTCTTCTTTCCCAGAGGAGCAATATGCAATAATATGAAGAATATCAGAAATACACAGAAAAGGTAAAGACACAATATTCCCCACCAAACAAAGATTAGGGTGATTTCTTCCACTCAGGAACAGATAAAGAGTTCAGACCACAAAATAAGAAACAAATGTTGAAAAATTTCATTTGTACAGTTTATGGTTTTAAAGATACCATCCTGAATAAGCTCAAGTTATAGCTACCAGTTATGAATTTATAAAGTTTATGTGGCCTTTATTATAATTAATATTGTATTAATCATCACATATTATTATATATAAGATATAAATTTAATGTAACTATCTGGTAATTATACCTATGTTTACTAACAATTTTACAACTGCTGGCTGCAGCGGTGCATGACATTCATTATTATTACATTTCCATTGTGCAAATGTTAGAGGAACTCCTTCCACTTGTCAGGTGTGACCCATGACTTGCATGTGTCTGGGGACACTCTGGGAAGATGTCTTCATAGATAAGAGCTCAGATAAACATGAGACAGAACAGTCCCAAAATCCCTCAGCATGCCCAGCCCTCAGGGAGTTCCTAGTTGTTTATGAGTCTGTCCATATTATAGCTTGTTGAGTAGAGAAATTCCAGGATCTTCCTGCATGGATTTCTGATCAGAAGAGTGGTCCAGAGTGAGCTGTCATAATACACTTCTTCTTGGCGCAGAGCTCCCCCTTTGATGATCTCTAGGGCACATTCCTCCTTTGGAGCTGCTTGCATATGGACTATCCCAGAAACTGCCTTCATGGCTGTTTCTATAGAATGACAAGGGAAGAGTAGGGTTATCCGACTAGGACAGTCTACATGATGGAAGGCCTGGAGACATCAACCACTTATCTGTCAGGGGCTTTTGGCAGTGTTTGCTCTGCAAGCCTCACAGGCGCTATAGGGAATACATAGAGAGACTGGGTATGTTAGAGTCTGTTGGGCAAAGAGAGGCCTTAGTGTTAATAGGGGCCTTGCCTTCCTGGATGGAGATTGGTGGGAGCAGTTAGAGGTGATTACTTGGGAGATCTGAATCATGCTCCTCTCCTGGGTATTTTGGTTGGAGGCGGAGAAGTAATATGGGGGAGCAGAATGAGGATAGAAGTCTCATAATGACTCAGTAGCTAATGGGAAGTGCCAGTGGGCAAAACCAGAGTGCTGTATGATAATGACTTACTGTCTTGTAAAAGGAAGAGATACACAAGAATCCAGGCTTTTGCTCCCTTGTCACCACTTTCACTTCTCTCCCCTTCCAAGTTTTCATGTCCATCTTACACAACTTCTCTCTCTCCATTCCTTTCTTGTTTCCCCCTGGGTCTCGGTCTCTCTGTCTATTTCTCTAACTGTTGCTCACTTACTCTTCAAAGAGCATTTTCTTTTAATATCTGCCACATGTTTTAGATAAACTTGTATTTGGACTTGACAGAAAAGTTGTAAAAATTGTAGGCAGTACCCCCTTATATTCCACACCTGCTCCCCCTGGTTGCAACATCACACATAACCATTGTGCAATGATTTACGACAGGTATAATAATAGAATTGATACAATATATTAACTAAACTACAGACCTTATTTTTTCACTAATGTTCTTTCTATGTTCCTGGATCTTATCCAGGATTCCACTTAGTAGTAATTTCTTCCCATTTTTCTTCCAATGTGTGACAGTTCTTCAGCCTTTCCTTGTCTCTCATGGCCTTGACACTTTTGAAGAATACTGACCAAATGTTTTATAAAATGTTCCTTGATTTGGTTTTGTTCATTGTTCTCTTATGATTGGAGTGGGGTCATGTATTTTGGCAAGAACACCACAAAAATGATGTTGTGTCCTTCTCAGCACATCACATCAAAGAGTTCGTGATACCAGTGTGTCTTATTACTGGTGCTGCTTTTAAGAAACACAAACTTGTATTTTGATAAGTCTCATATAGAAATGTAATGGCCATTGAGTGTCCATGAGGACATAAGGTGTTCAGCAAAGGGTTAAGTGATGAATGTGGTGAGACCCAGCCACCTTGGTAATCAAAATGGAAAGGAGAGTCAAAGAGTAGCCAGAGCCTCCACTAGTGACAGAAACGCCTTTAAATGAGAGAGCAAGTGCTTTCTGCACTGGTTTGTTTTTAGTGCATTACGCATGAGGTCAGGGAGTTCAGCACCCTTGTTTATCCACAATGGTAAGGCAGACAGTTCATCTGCAGGTCGTTATTCAAAGTATTAAAAAACCAAACAACGCATGTTCTCACTCATAGGTGGGAATCAAACAATGAAAACACTTGGACACAGGAAGGGGGACATCACACACCGAGCCGGTTGGGTGGGGGGAGGGGGGAGGGATAGCATTAGGAGATATACCTAATGTAAATGACGAGTTAATGGGTGCAGCACACCAACATGGCACATGCATGCATATGTAACAAACCTGCACGTTGTGCACATGTACCCTAGAACTTAAAGTATAATAATTAAAAAAAACACAAAGTATTGACCTTACCTGTGTCTATGAGGCCAAGAACACAGAGAGTGATTGATACATTGACCTTGGCCACTGAATATTCCTTTCTGATGGAAGAGAAGAACCCATCCAAAGCAAACTTGCTTGCAGAATAGGCAGCAACCATTGGATAAGCCACTTTCCCTAAATGATAGATTAAAGAAATGGGTTAACAAGGCTGCCCATTTCAGCTTCTGACAGAGCTGATCTTTATCTGTAGTAGGCTTTGTAACTCCTGTGGTGTCCTTTTACCCCTTTGAGTCTTAGTTTCTCTATATTCCCCATGGAAGTTATACTGCTGTGTTGAATTTTGAAAACATTAAGGTATCGAAGGCATAGGGTGGGATTGGGCTGCAGGACAGCCTTCATTCAAGAGGGACTGTTTAAGGTTTTGGTAAGGGTGATAAACAAGCTGGGCTACAAAAGAGCCATGTAATTCCACAGCTGCTAACTCTTCCATCTCTGAACCAAGTGCTGGGGATCCAAGAGTTTGACAAGTGATCTCTGCCAACTCAGTGACCCGTTGACAATGGAAAGGGTATGTTTTACTTTCCTTACAAAGGGATTAAAAAACTGCCTGTCCTGGCCAGGTGTGGTGGCTCACACCTACAATCTAAGCACTTTGGGAGGCCGAGGCGAGCAGATCACTTGAGGTCAGGATTTTGAGACCAGCCTGACTAACATGATGAAACCCCATCTCTACTAAAAATACAAAAATTAGCTGGGTGCATGCCTGTAGTCCTAGCTACTCAGGAGGCTGAGGCAGGTGAATCGCTTGAATTTGGGAGGTGGAGGTTGCAGTGAGCTGAGTTCGTGCCACTGCACTGCAGCTTGGGTGACAGAGAGAGACTCCATCTCAAAAAAACAAAAAACAAAATCCTGTCTTCGCTTTTCTACCCAAAGCCACTTTTAAAAAAAAAACGTTCACCAGACTGGTTAATTCTCACTCAAGTTGTTTGGAGGATATGTGGACATATGCCTAATAGGATAAACTATTATTAATACCCTTTTTAGGAGAGGAGAGTAGAAGTGACCTGAGACCCTACAGTCTTTACCGAGCATTGTTATAGCAACTACTTTAAAATCCATTGTCTGCTAATTCTCAGAATTTGGGTAATTTTAAGATTGATCTTTATGGATTTCCTTTCCTCCTAAGTATGGGTCATATTTACCATTCTTGTATGGGTGTTAATTTTGTATTGTATCCTGGATATTGTGAATGATACATTGCAGGGTGCCTGGATTCTGTCACATTCCTCCAAAGAGTGTTGATTTTTTTTTTTAAGTGGCCAGTTAACTTGGGTGAAACTCTGTCTCTTGTAATAAGTATCAACTGAAATCTCTGTTCAATTATTTGAATCTTAACTTGGCTGCTTGGTTTCTGCATTGCCCATGCATTGTTCAGAGAACAACTAGAGATTTGGACAGAGCTTATGTATAGGATTCAGTGTTTCTCCACTGTGACTCTCCTTTCCAGCATATTCCCTTTGCATTCCAGCTATTACGGTAACCCCAACCTCTTCCTTCTAGCTATTCATGTTGGCAAGATGGCAGGTTTCTATCCCAGATATGGCACTGATTGGGGCTGCCCTTAGGCATAAAGCTATACAATTGAGAAACTTGCCTACTGTCATTTCCTTCTTCCAAGTGTCAATAACCCTCCATTTTCTATCTGCTCTTGGTTAATCTCCAGTGCTTTCAATGGTTGTCATCGATATTTTGTCAAAAGTTTATAGTTGTAATCTGGGGAAGGATGGTCTTTCAGGTGCCACTCTGCAGTTATCAGAATTGGAATTTCTATATGTTTCAAATATAATATGTTTTATGTCAAACCAATGAAGAAAGGATGGGTTATTTAATAAAGATGCTGAGAAAGGTGGTTAACTAATTGGAAAAAATTAACTCTTTGTTTTATATCATATAGCAAAAAATATTCTAGATGGAAAATGATAGTAAACAGTGTTATCTACCCAATATCCGTTCCTCCTTCTTTAATAATAGAGTCTGATTTTGTTCAGGACAGCAACGTAATCATTTTAAAATGCTCATCTCCCTGAGATTTTCTTGCCCTAATAGGCCATGCGACGTAATAGTTCTGGGCAATGAGAAATCTAACAGACGAGGTTTCTAGGAAAGATATTGATTTCCGATAAATTAGATGGATTTAGGTGGCATGCAACTTTTACATTTTGCCCTTCTTCTTTCCTCCTAATGAACCTCAGATACGATGGCTGGAATTGTAGCAGTCAGTTTTTGAACTTTAGGAAAAGCTAATGTTAATTATAGTGGAACAGAAACGTGGAATGACCTTGGATTCTTGAAGACATCATGTAAGTCCATCAAAAGCAGCCCTAAACTATTACCTGAGAAGAAGTAATCTCTTTTTGTTAAGTTGCAGTGAGGTTTTTGACTTCTTTCTTTCCAACTGGGATGCCCTTTATTTCTTTCTCTTGTCTAATTGCTCTGGCTAGAACTTCCAGTACTACGTTGAATAAAAGTGGTGAAAGTTGGCATCATTGTCTTGTTCCAAATCTTGGTGGAAAGGCTTTCAATTTTTCCCTGTTCAGCAAGATATTAGCTATAGATTTGTCATATATGGCCTTTATCATGTTAAGGTATATCCCTTCTATACCCAATTTGTTGAGGGTTTTTATCATGAAGGGATGTTGCATTTTACCAAATGCTTTTTCATCATCTACTGAAATGATCATATAGTTTTTGTCTTTGATTCTGTTGATGTGTTGTATCACATTTATTGATTTGCTTATGTTGAACCGTCCTTGCATCTTGGAGATGAATCCTACTTGATCATGATGAATGATCCTTTAAAATGTTGAGTTCTGTTTGCTAGTATTTTGTTGAGGATTTTTGCATCTGTGTTCATCAGGGATATTGGCCTGTGGTTTTCTCTTTTTTGTTGTATCTTTAGTTTTGGTTTCAATGTTGGGACACATCCTTAAAGGGAGAAGCCAGTCTCTCCTTCCCACTCCTTTGTCCTTCTTGGTGTCTGAAGGTAGATATAATGGCTATGGCTCCAGACCTATCTTGGACCATGAGGTATAAGCCATGTATTGAGGATGGCGAAACATTTAGATAGTTTAGATAGAAGGAAGGAACCTGGGTGACCATGGAGCTGCCATACTATACTGGCCCTATACTGCCTACCTTCAGACCTAATTTAAATTTTAACTTACTTCTGTGTGTGTGTGTGTGTGTGTGTGTGTGTGTGTGTGTGTGTGTGTGTGTTTTGTTGTTTTTTTTTTTTTTTTTTTTTCTGAGGCAGAGTCTTGCTCTGTTGCCCAGGCTGGAGTGCAATGGCATACTCTCGGCTCACTGCAACTTCTGCCTCCCAAGTTCAAGTGATTCTTCTGCCTCAACCTCCCAAGTAGCTGGGATTACAGGTGTGAACTACCAAACCCGGCTAATTTTTGTATTTTTAGTAGAAACAGGGTTTCACCATGTTGGCCAGGCTGGACTTGAACTCCTGACCTCAAGTGATCCACCTGCCTCGGCCTCCCAAAGTGTTGGGATTACAGGCATGAGCCACCATGCCCGGCCTAAATTCTAACTTATTGAATCTACTATTATTTTAGGTTTTCTGTATCTGAGAGCTGAACTTACTTCTTATTGATAGTTATCCTCACTTCTATGCAGCCCATGTGCCAAAAGAAAGCTGACATCATTCCTAACTGTAGGTGTGAGCTTACGTAATCTGTTTTATCCCATTCTTCTTACTCACGATTGATACAGGAATGGCCATGTGGCTCATTTTGGACCAATGAGACTTGAAGAAAATTTTGTTGGAGTGTCTCAAAAAGTTATTGTTCTTCTGGAAGAGTTTTTGAGAGTAGCAATCTTCTTTTTCTTCTGACACATTTTTGTGCATTGATATGGGGGCTGGAATTGCTGCAGCTATCTCATTGTCAGCCTGAGGATGAAGCCACACATGGAAGAGAGCAGAGCCAAGAGAATCACGGGGACACTGAGCTTCAGCCAAGTCAACTGTGAAGCCCGCCCTACATCTGGACTTCCAGTTATGTCAATAATTTTCCTTATTGTTTGAGACAAAAATAGATCCACATTACTTATCAGAATAGCATAATAATTAAAAGTATGAGCTCTAGAGTCAGATGACCCAGGTGTGAATCCCAAGTATGACAATTCTTAGCTATAATATGTGGATAATAATATAACCAAGCTGAAGTAACCCATGTAATATACTTAGCACAAACTCTGGCACATAGAAAGCATTCAGAAAATGCTATTATTGTTAGCAGTATTAGTATTCAAATTGGTGAGAAAAATATGAGCTATTCAAAAAATCATGTTGGGACAAATAGCTAGTTACTTGGAGGAAAAAAGTGCCATTCTAATAAATAAATTCAAATTAGATCACAGAGTACATGTGGAAAGTAAAAAACTAAAAGAAGCTATGGGTGAATTTCTAATCTCAAAGTTAGAGATACTTTTTAAAGCATGAAATTGGAGGCGTATACTATGAAGGAAGACATAAATAGGTTGGAATATATAAAATGTGAAAAGCTACAGGGTACTAGAAATGCTTGCCATGGCCTTCCTGCCCTCATCCCCTTCAAAGAGCCTTTATCTTTCTAGCCATGGAAGGTTGGCCCAGTTATCACGAATATGCACACTGGCTTGAACACACATCGTGGTCTCTCTTTCAATAAATTGAGACAAGTGACCAAAAGATTCTGATTGCTGCTGTTGAATTTTGAATGAAAGGTTATGTAAGGTTGGGACTGGGGTAGCCATTTCAGCCATGGAGAGGCATAAGTAAGCGGAGACAAGTATTCTGCAAAAATAAGCAAGCATATGGAGCAAACACAATAACCTCTGAAATTGAGCTAAATAGGAGCTAACATTTATTTAGCTCTTATGTGCCAGTATAGAGTCTAAAGGATAAATGCTCAAAGTTTCAAGGTTAATGAGTGGGAGAAGCAGGATTCAAACCAGGATTCAGATTTGACTCTAGTGGCCCACACTCTTGAACACTAGGTGGTACTTCCTCTACAGAAGCCACTGTTCTTTATATGAGTGTTTTCCAGGAGCCATGTGTTAAATCCAGTTCTTCCTGCGTTGGTGAGGATTCTCTCTCTTTTGATAGTCGAGTCCAAAATAGGCAAAATTTATGAATAGCAGTATTATTTTCACTTCTAAGCTGACAGATGAGGATACCCATAAATAAACAGGGCTAGTCACTCCTAGTCCCTTTGTATTCATTTCCCAGGGCTGCCATAACAAATTACCACAAACTTGGTAGCGTAAGACTACAGAAATGTGTTCTCTTACAGTACTGGAATCCAGAAGTCCAAAAGCAAGTTATCAGCACAGCCATGCTCCCCCCAAAAGCTATAGCAGGGAATCCTTCTTTTGTCTCTTCTAGCTTCTAATGTCTGCTGGCAGTTGGAGCTGAGTTGTGCTGGCAACTCCAGTCTCTGCCTCCATCTTCACATCACTTTCTTCTCTTCTGTCTGGGTCTTTTACTCTTCTTATAAGGTAACTTGTCATTGGATTCAGGGCCTCTCAGATAATCGGGGATGATTTCGTCTTGAGATCTTAGTTACATCCTCAAGGACTTTATGTGTCCACTTAAGGTCACGTTCACAGGATCTAAGTGGATTTATCTTTTGGGGGAGGACCACCATTCAGCCCACTACACACTCCTAGATGACAATAAAGATATTGACTATGACATTTAATGTGTTTGTCTAGGTGGCAACAGAGATACAGAAGCAAGATATCCTGCAAAGCCATAGTCTGAATTCCTAGAGCAGTTATTTTTATACCACTTATGGAGCTCATGCATCACATTGCCTATCCTTAGTTATGCCTCAGGTTATGCTCAAGGTACATAGAAGAATCCTAAATGGTTTTGTAGGAGAAGGAGGTAAGTAAGAGAAGAGAGAAAGTGAAAGCAGAAGAAAGGAGAGAAGTAGTGAAGGAGCCAGACATGTCAGAAGACCACCTGAAAAATTCATGACATGGATGCATGTATGGTTTAAAAAAGTTTTTTTGTTGTTGTTGTTAGAAACAGGGTCTCACTCTGTCACCCACCCAGGCTGAAGTGCTAAAGCACAGTGGTGAGATCATAGCTCATCCTCCCACCCCAGCCTCCTGAGTTGCTGGGATTACAGATGCATGCCACTGTGCTTGGCTAATTTATTTTTTATTTTTTGTAGAGATGTCTCACTATGTTGCACAGGCTGGCCTAAAATCCCTGGCATCAAGTGATCCTCCTGCCTTGGCCTCCCAAAGTACTGGGATTACAGGCATGAGCCACCGTGCCCAGCCTAAAAAATGTTTTTGGTTTTTCTTTTTTTTTTTTATGGAGTCTCATTCTGTTGCCAGGTTGGAGTGCAGTGGCACTATCTTGGCTCACTGCAACCTACGCCTCCTGGGTTCAAGTGATTCTCCTGCCTCAGCCTCCTGAGTAGCTGGGACTACAGGCGTGTGCCACTATGCCTGGCTAATTTTTGTGTTTTTAGTAGAGATGGAGTTTCACTGTGTTGGCCAGGATGGTCTTGATCTCTTGACCTCGTGATCCGCCCGCTTTTAATTGGTGAAAAAAATGAATTATTATGCAAGCATATAAGGTTGGACAAAGACTATTGAAAAACGATTAGCCTTTATTATGAAGACTATGCATGAGGTACACTGTAACATAATAACATATGGCTATAGCTGTTGTTGACATCTCTCAGATTTTGTGACCTGCTATTGATCTGTAAAGGTTTAAGCCAGTACTCAAATTCAATGCACGTAAGGACCATGTGCAAATAAGGACCATTAACCTGCAGATCTGAGCTCTGCCCCCCATTCTTCTAGTCTGTTTATGGAGTAGAGGACTGTGCTAAAGAGTTCAGTAGGAAAGAGTGGCTTTATCCATAAATGATATTCATAGTGGGTTTTGAGAATGAGTGTGGGGCAGGAAAGGCATGGTGGCCTAAGCTTGTTGAACATCATCTAGGAACTCCTGAAAGAAATGGGGAGAGGTCTTTGGAAGAGGCTAAAGTCCCACAATGACAGCTGGGTGAGCAGTCACTGAATTATGAGTTAAGTCTCTTTAAAATCCAAACTGGCATGACTAAGGAAAACATGTATTTCAAATCTAAACTGGATGTTTAGGTGAAGAAAGATATTGGACTATCAGGAAACTCCACCTGGAGGAGGTAGGTTGTAAATTCTCCTTGATGAAAGGAAGTACATGAAGGACCAGGGAGGTGGAAGAATGGCTTGTACAAAAATTAGAGGCAGGAGTTAGATAGGCAGTGAGAAGCTAGTCAGACAAAGAAAATAATAGCAAAATTTATTGCATTTTTTCTTTTACAAAAGTACAGACTTATAAACACTTATCCAAAACTCTTAGAGCCAGATGTATTATGGAATTTTAATTTGTTTTTGGATTATAGATGGTGGTATGGGCATTAATAGATACTACATCGCATCTCCAGTAGGGTTGGAGGGGGCAGCCTGTAAGAGAGCATGTTATTATTTCTGCACTAAAACATTGGAAAGTTCATACTGAGATAAATAAAGGATTTACGTAGCCTCACTTCAGTTCAGGTTAAATTCATTAGGTAGATTTAATTATGAAAAGAAAATCCTTAGTTTTTGGAGTTTTATTATTGTTTCCATTTTTTTCCCATAGCTTTTTGGATTTTGGAATTGCAGATAAGGATTGTGAACCAGTCTAGGCTCACTAAAGGAAAGCTGGAACATATATTTAAAAAAAAAAAAAAAACAGAAAAAAAAATGAAGAGAAGAGAGAAAAATCTTCCATTCCCAAACAACCTTGGTGCATTTAATTAAAGTCTATTTCTATTCACAAGTGTGTTCTTAAACATTTTTCCACATAATGCTAATTAGCTTGTGTGAGGAAACCCCTATGTTCTGCTCTATGTAAACCATATTTAGAAGTTTCAGAAAGCTGAAAAGGGCAAAATCCCTCTAAAAATCTAGATTTTTATTTTTTAAAAAAGGTTCCATGAGTCAAAAGGCCTGGTCAAAGTGGAGTAAACAACATGTAACAGGATGTTAAAATTTGACTTTTTCTGCTTTCGTTTCAGCTGAGGTTCAAAGGCTGAGAACATCACAGTAATTGGCAAAGGCTTCCACGTTCTGAAGGGAGGTTCCAGACCACCTGTGCACTTACAGGGAACATGGAAACACAAACAAACATCCCAAGGAAATAAAGGGGCTGACACTGGGAGGCCAGAGAGGATAGGAGTTAGGGAGAAGAAATTAGCAATGTCTCATTGATCTTCCAAAAAGAAGGGGTGGGGGATTTTCCTCACATCAGTCTTCGTGAGAGTGACTTCAAAGAGACCTCAGAGAGCTTGTCCCAAAGAGTTTGATGAGCAAGGAGGACTGGGGTCTGACTCAATCTGAGAGGCCATGGCTATGGGCAAAGCCATTGCATAGCCCAAATTGTGTCACACCTATGGAAACTCTCCCTTGTAGGTGGACCTGAAATCCATCCCACACTCTGCTCACCACCCTGTGGGCCTTGTCCCAGGACTCATCCCTTCTCTTCTGGAGCCATTTCCAATTCTGCCCAAAAGGACAGCCTGAAGTGGTGAGTGTATTCTCTTGTATTCCCAGGGCCCAAAGGAAATAACATAAGCAACTGCTGCCCAAACCACAAGAAGAATAACTAGTATTCCAGAAAGGGCCTCCAAAGAATCCACAAAAGCATGCAATGCAGGAGTCAGATTTGATCATCCACCAAATGGTCAGAGAGCGTGAGTTCTGAATGTCAAGAGAAGACCAATGTATTAGCTGGGTGCCAGCCAAATAAGACCTTTCCTACTCCTTATCCTCTTCCCTGCATTCTTCCTTTGCCTTTAACCCAAGACAGGCTAGAGGGGGTCAGGGAGTGGGAAGAAAGTGGGGAAAGAGAGGAAAGAACGAACACATTTCCTACCAACAGCAGGTTCCAGTTTAGCAAGGGGAGAAGCTTTGGTTAAAGTTGTATTGCACATGACTAGACTTCTTACCTATTTGGAAATGAGACTGTTCTGGGGACTAGAGGCAGCCATAGGATTTTTTATTGACCTGGAGTAACCAGAAAAGTGTTGCCATCTGCCCTAGCTCATGTCCAGGCTCAGGGAGGACCTGCGCACAGAACAGGTTTGAACAGGCAGTGGGAAGAAAGAGTCAACTTGTTTTCTGATTGCACCCTATGAGATCCACTTGTTAGACTGCCAGTTTTTTTTTTAAATGTGCCAGTGTATGTGCTCAACAAAATTAATAAGTAAATAAATGTACTGTTCTAATACACATGAAGCAGTCGTGCAGTTGAGGGGGTCGGAAGCCTAAGTGTTTCTACCCAAGGTTAAGTTTTGGCTTATGTGGGAGGGTGGGCCATCATAGCAGAAGAGAAAGATGGCAGCTAGCTTCCTGGGAAATTTTAGAACACAAAGAAACAGAGCTATGGTGACTATATTTTCTGAAGCAAAATATGGGACACAGAGTCTCAGAAGGATGAAGGCAGACATGATGATAAGTGGGACAGAATGTTTGTAATTAGCTCTGTCCCAGAAATGCTGGGACTCAGCCACTGTAGAAACAGCAAGAGCCAGAGAACTGGCAAAGAAGCCATGCACTGAGGCTTGTTAGCTGAGTAGAAGAGGTCAAAAGGAGGCCTACGTGCTTTCATTCATCCTCTCTCTACCCTCCATCCCTAACTGCCTTGCTGAGATTTTGAAATGATTACCAATTCAAAGGTGGATTTTAGACTGCTTTAATTGATTGCTCAGAAGGGAGTGCACAAGGATTGAAAAACTTAATTCCTGCCTGCCTTCACACTTTTAGAGCAACCCCAGGCAAATGAATGAGGCCAAATTTGAAGTGCATCAGGCCTAAATGGCTTCAAGGCCAGAGAGTCATCTGGGATCCTGCCCCCCGTTTTTCCCAGCTCTTCCTAAAAATCCTTTCTCAGTTGAGACCCTCATGGTCTAAACTCTTTAGTTGTTTGGATTGAGTTGGGCTCTCAAGATAAATCCACCTATCTTCTCCATACCCCAGAAGACCTGAGGTGTCATCATAAGTATTGAGACATCCCACAATCCAGTGATAATTGAAGCAATGGAATGAATGGATTTATCCAGGGAAAGTGTGTTGAGTGAAAAGAGAAGAGAGTTTAGGATAGAAAAATCCTGAGGAAACCAACAATTAAGGTTGGAGAATTGCCAAGAAACCTAAGAGACTGAGAGGGGACAGTTAAGGTGGCCAGAGAAAACCCAGGGCAAAGTTTTGGCTGATCACTAGGAAAGAGCATTTGGTGTTGAAATAGCACAAAAATGTAACAGAGATAAATAAGATAAAACTTTTACTAAATTTCACAAGGTGACTTTGGCAAGAATATTTCCATGCAAGGTATGGGGCCTGTTGACGGGATGTGAAATGGAGTTCTTCCTAAAGTCTCAGAGTATCAGCACATCTTCTAAGGCAAGAATAAAAGAATAGATTTGAGGAACATCCACAGTTGAAGGGTGGGCCCAAACCAGTTCTGCCTGCATTGCCTAATCACCTGTGCCTAGCCTAAATCACCCTTGGATAAGAGAGAGTTCTCAGTGTCCTGTGCCTATATCCACCAACGCTCAGGGCAGTTTCATCCCTCTCCACTTAGGCCATATGAGAGGGGCCTCAACAGCATTATTTGGAGAACTTTTAGTATGTACCCTGGAGTTCAGGGACTGGAATTTGACTCACATCTAAAGTCTAAAGGCAACAGGGAGGGCTGGAACTGCCCTTGCTTGAGAACAAAGCTGAGTGCATTGTGGGATCAACCATGTAGTCCAAGGATTGGCTTCCCAGAGGCCCAATGTGGATCCTGTGGATGGGGGCTGCCCTGGGGTCACCTGCCCAGGGATGGTGGGGTAGACTGGGCCAAGTGGCCTGGGCTGATTGAGGCCTAGGAACTGAGGAGAAAGCTGAACTGAAAATAATGAGCTAGAGAAGGCATTGCTCACACAGAGGGAACTGCAGGGGGAATGGGTGGCAGCAGTGGTGTCTCCTGCAGGGTATCTCTGAAGAACCCAGAAAAAGCCCCACAGAATTCACTTTCATATGTCCTCCAAGTCACTGGACTCCCAGGATGGGGATTTTTTTTTTTTTGCTTTTGAAATAATTTTAAACTTAAAGAAAAGTTGCAAGAATAGCACACACAACCTATTTTTTTTTTCTGTTGAGCCATTTGAGGGTAATAGCTGTAATTGAGGTCATTGCTGACCTCATGTCCCATCTCCCCCAAATACTTAGTGTTCATTTCTTACACAGAGGGACACTGTCCTACATAATCACAATACAGTCATCAAAATGAGGGAATTTATTAGTTTCCTAGGGCTGTCATAACAAATTACCACAAACTGGGTGGCTTAAGACAACAGAAATTTATTCTCTCACAGAGCTGGAGTCAAGAAGTCTGAAATCAATGTGTTGGCAGGGCCACATTCCCCCCAAAGACTCGGAGGGAGAGTGCTTTCTTGCCTCTTCCAGCTTCTAGTGGCTGCCGGCATTCCTTGTGGCTACGTCACAATCTCTACTTTCCATCTTTACATGGCTTTTTCTTCTCTCTGTCTGTGTCTTCTCTTCCTCTGACTCTATAAGGACATTTGGCAGTGGATTAAGAGCCCACTTGGCTAATCCAGGATGATCTCATCACAAGATCCTTAACTTAATTACATCTACAAGGACCCTTTGTCCAAATAAGGTTGCATTCACAGGTTCAGGCAGGTAGGATGTAGATATATCTTTTTTGGGGCCACTATTCAACCCAGTACAGTAACACTGACATATCCATGTTATCTAATCCACAGACCCTATTCAAATTTTGTCATGTGTGCCAATAATATCCTTTATAGCAAAAGGATCCAATCGAGGATCATGTGTTGGTATTTAGTTGTCATGACTCTTCAGTTGCCTTTGCTCTGCAATGATTCTGGTCTTTCCTTTATTTTCATGACCTTGGCACTGTTGGAGAGTACAGCCAGTTATTCTGTACAAGCTGATATGCTGAAGCTGGCTTGTACTAGATTGTGAGAGCTGATGGTTAAATGTTTATAAATTTTGCAAGCAAGAGAATGTCATGTGGATATGGTCATCATGGGAGTGTTGATTCCACAGAAAGGCTACAAATCAGGGCTTTTGATTCTTCCTCTCTGGATAGCTTGTTGTTAAACATTTACCAGTGCGCTATTGATGGATGTCCCTCAGTTTGGATTTATCCGGTGTTTCCTCATGATTTGATTCAGGTTATGCATTTTGGCAGGTTCACAGAAGTAACTTTTGTTCTTCACATTGCACCCCATCAAGTGATACACATTTTCAATTTATTCCATTACTGGTGATGTTAATAAACCATGATCATTTGAATCAGGTGCCGTCTATCAGGTTTCTCTTCTGTAAAATTACTCTTTTCCCCATCATAATCAGTAAGTTTTTTTTTTTTCGGGTGGTACTTAAAAAAAACTATCTTAACCATTTTTTAAATTATACTTTAAGTTCTGGGGTACATGTGCATGACATGCAGGTTTGTTACATGGGTATACATGTGCCATGTTGGTTTGCTGCACCCATTAACTCATCATTTACATTAGGTATTTCTCCTAATGCTATCCTTCCCCCAGCCGATCTAGAACTAGAAATACCATTTGACCCAGCAATCCCATTACTGGGTGTATATCCAAAGGATTATAAATCATGCTATAAGGACACATGCACACACATGTTTATTGTGGCACTATTCACAATAGCAAAGACTTGGAACCAATTCAAATGTCCATCAATGATAGAATGGATTAAGAAAATGTGGCACATACACACCATGGAACACTATGAAGCCACAAAAAAGGATGAGTTCATGTCCTTTGCAGGGACATGGATGAAGCTGGAAACCATCATTCTCAGCAAACCATCACAAGGACAGAAAACCAAACACTGCATGTTCTCACTCATAAGTGGGAGTTGAACAATGAGAATACATGGACACTGGGAGAGGAACATCACACACCGGGGCCTATCTTAACTATTTTTAAGCAAACAGTTCGGGGGCATTCAGTACATTCATATTATTGTGCAACCATCACCACCATCCATCTCCAGAACTCTTTTCACGTAGCAAAACTAACTATACTCATTAAACAATAACTCCATATTCTCTCCTTTCCCAGCCCCTGGCAACCACCCTTCTACTTTCAACTTTGTATAACTTTCACCACTCTAAGAACTTCATATAAGTGGAATCATAGAGTTTCCTCCAATTGCAAACCAACACCAGAGGGTTCATTCTCTTTCTGTGGCTGGCTTATTTCCCTTTGCATGATGTCCTCAAGGTCCAGCCGTGTCATAGCATGTGTCAGAATTTCTTTCCTTTTAAAGATTGAATAATATTCCATTGTATATACATACTACATTTTGCTTATCCATTCATCTACTGATAGACACTTGGGTTGCTAATAGTGAAACATACAGTGTTTTTGCTATTACAAATACTGTTCCTGTGAACATGGATATACGAGTATCTCTTTGAGACCCTGCCTTCTTTTCTTTTCTTTTCTTTCCTTTTTTTTTTTTTTGAGATGGAGTCTCACTGTGTCACCCAGCCTGGAGTGCAGTGGCGCGATCTTGGCTCACTGCAACCTCCGCCTCCCGGGTTCAAGTGATTCTCCTGCCTCAGCCTCCTGAGAAGCTGGGATTACAGGCACCTGCCACCATGCCCAGCTAATTTTTGTATTTTTAGTAGAGACAGGGTTTCACCATATTGGCCAGGCTGGTCTCAAACTCCTGACCTCAGGTGATCCGCCCACCTTGGGATTACAGGCACGAGCCACCACACCTGGCCTCCTGCTTTCAATTCTTCTGTGTATATACCCAGAAATAGAATTGCTGGATCACATGATAATTCTATTTTAAATTTTCTGAGGTACTACCATACTGTTTTTCATAGTGACTCTACCATTTTACATTCCCATCAACAGTACACAGCATTCCAATTTCCCCACATTCTCACCAATACTTGCTATTTCTGTTTTTTTTTTTTTGTGGCTGTGGGGGATAGTAGCCATCCTAGTGCTGTGAGGTGGTATCTCATTGTAGTTTCAATTTGCATTTCCCTAATGATTAATGATGTTTAGCATCTCTTCATGTGCTTACTGGCCACTTGTTTGTCTTCTTTGGTAAAATGTTTATTCAAGTCCTTTGCCCATTGAATTTTTTAAAAAATTTGAGTTGATAAGTAATATTTGTATATAGTTATGGGGTACATGTGATATTCTGTTACATCCATAAAATATGTAATGATCAA
Organism: Pongo pygmaeus; assembly: GCF_028885625.2. NCBI lineage: Eukaryota > Metazoa > Chordata > Mammalia > Primates > Hominidae > Pongo > Pongo pygmaeus. The sequence continues at coordinate 39,720,674 of NC_072373.2, forward strand.
GTAAGGGTATTTAGGATATCCATCATCACAAGCATTTATTATTTCTGTGTTGAGAACATTTCAAGTCCTCACTTATTTTGAAATGTACAATACATAGTTACTAACTATAGTCACTCTACTATCGAACATTAGAAATTATTCCTTCTAACTGCATATTTGTAATCAGTAACCAACCCCTCTTCACCCTCCTGCCCACACGCTGACATCCTTCCCAGTCTCCGTTAACTATCATTCTACTCTCTACCTTCATGAGATAAACCTTTTTAGTTCCCTCATATGAGTGAGTACATGCACTGCTTTTCTGTGTCTGACTTATTTCATTTAGCATAATGACTTTCAGTTCCATCCACATTACTGCAAATGACTGGAGTTGCATATATCTCTTTGATATATTGATTTTCTTTTTCTTTTTTTTTGAGATGGAGTCTAACCCTGTCTCCCAGGCTGGAGTGCAGTGGCACGACCTTGGCTCACTGCAACCTCTGCCTCCTGGGTTCAAGTGATTCTCCTGTCTCAGCCTCCCAAGTAGCTATAATCCCAAGTAGCTGGGATTACAGGCATAGGCCACCACGCCTGGCTAATTTTTGTATTTTTAGTAGAGGCGGGATTTCACCATGCTGGCCAGATTGATCTTTAACTCCTGACCTCAAGTGATCCGTCCACCTTGGCCTCCCAAACTGCTGGGATTAGAGGCATGATCCATTTCACCTGGCCAATTTTCTTTCTCTTTGATAAATACCCAATAATAGGATTGCTGGATCATATGATAGTTCTATTTTTAGTTTTTTGAGAAATCTCCAAACTGTTGTCTATAGTGACCGTAATAATTTACATTCCCACCAACAGTATATAAGAGTTCCCTTTTCTCTGCATCCACACTAGTATCTGCTGTTTTGTCTTTCTGATAACAGCAATTTGATAAGATGATATCTCATAGTAGTTTTAATTTGCATTTTCTTAATGATTAGTGATGTTGAGCATTTTTCAAATACTTGTTAACCATTTATATGTTCTATGTCTTTTTTTGAGAGATGTCTGTTCAGGTCTTTTGCCCATTTTAAAATCAGATAGTTTTTTTTTCCTATTGAGTTATTTTTTTTCCTATTGAGTACCTTGTATATTCTGGATATTAGTCCTTGTCGGATGAATATTTTGCAAATATTTTCTCCGATTAAACAGGTTGTCTTTTCACTCTGTTGATTGTTTCCTTTGCTATGCTGAAGGTTTTTAGTTTAATATAGTCCTCTTTGTCTATTTTTGTTTTTGCCTGTGCTTTTGGGGTCTTAGTCATAAAATACTTGCCTAGACCAATGTCATGGAATGTTCTCCCTACATTTTCTTCTGGTTTCATTGTTTCAGGTCTTACATTTAAGTCTTTAATCTGTTGGGCACTAATTTTTGTATATGGTGAGAGATAGAGATCTAGTTTCATTCTTCTGCATATGAATATTCAGTTTTTCCAGCACCATTTATTGAAGAGACTGTCCTTTCCCCAATGCATGTTCTTGGTGCCTTTGTTGAAAATCACTTGGCTGTAAATACGTGGGTTTATTTCTGGGTTCTCTATTCTTGTCCATTGTTTTGTCTATTTTCCTACCAATACCATGCTGTTTTGGTTACTATAGCCTTTAATATATTTTCAAGTCAGGTAATGTATTACTTGCAGTTTTGTTCTTTTTGCTTAGGATTGCTTTGGCTATTTGGGTCCCTAAACATTTTAGGTATTTTTTTTTCTATTTCTGTGAAAAATGTCATTGGTCTTTTGATAGGAATTGCATTGAATCTATAGATTGCTCTTGGTATTATGGTCATATTAACAACATTAATTATTCTAATCCATGAGCATGGGATATATTTCCATTTGTTTGTGTCCTCTTCTATTTCTTTAATGGGTGTTTTATAGTTTTTCCTGTAGAGGTCTTTTACCTCCTTGGTTAAATTCATTCCTAGGTGTTTTTTTTTTGTTCGTTTGTTTTGTTTTTTTTCTGTAGCTATTGTAAATGGCTTTTTTTTTTTTTTCAGATTAATCGCTGTTAGCATATGGGGACACTGTTGATTTTTGTATGTTGATTTTGTATACTGCAACTTTACTGAACTTGTTTATCAGTTATAAGAGTTTTTTTGTGTAGCCTTTAGGCTTTTCTGATTATAAAATCATGTCATGTGAATGAGTGAAAATTTGACTTCCTGTTTTCTAGTTTGGATGTCTTTTGTTTCTTTCTCTTGCCTGATTGCCCTGGCTAGGACTTCCCGTACTGTGTTGAATAAGAGTGGTGAAAGTGGGCATCCTTGTTTAGTTCCAATTATTAGAGGAAAGGTTTCCAGTTTTTCCCCATTCAGTATGATGTTAGCTGTGGGTCTGTCATATATCCTTTGCCCATTTTTGAATCAGGTCGTTTGTGGTGTTTTTGGTTGTTGTTGCACAGGGTAGTACTTTGAGACTATGTAAATACCCTCTTCCTTGTTTAACTTTTACCCACTACTTTTAGCATCCTTTGTTGCTTCCTGGCTGAATTATTACAATTATGGTTACCAAATGGTGATTTTCTAAGTTCATCATTTCGTATCAGTTGGCTTTCCACTTCATGAAAAATCCTTCCCCTCTCTTAATTTATTTATTCATGCATTTATTTATGACTTCATGGACTTATTTCCTATTTTTGCAATGGGTGATAATCTGATACTATTATTTGTTTTGATGCCCCAATGGTTCTAGGTTTGGCTAGTGGGATCTCTTTAAAGTTAGCCTCTGTGTCCTAGTAATGTGTGCCTATTATCCTTTGAGCAGTTCTGTACTTACTGGCAGAACAAGATTTTCAGGCTTATCTTGTACCTTTCTTGCCACTGCCCTGGAATAAATCATTTCTCTAAGAAGCCTTGGTGGTTTTTTTTTCTGTTTTTTTTGTTTTAGTGGAGAACGATATTTAGAAAACAAGATCTGGGCACCAAGTGTGCTCCCAGGTCCTGTCAGTGATCAGAGTGAGTGAATACATGCATGTATATGTAGACACACATCTATATTTACATATCTGTCCTTGTATATTAAACAATTATTAATTCATACCCACACTTCCAATTGCAATCCAACACTAGAGGATTCATTCTCATTTTCTTCCTTTTCATATTTGTAACATTGATAGTGAGAACCTGAGGCTTCCAAGATCTGCAATATGTGTTACTTATGTGATTAATGCTCCTGTATGTGATCATTCTTCATTTGGCCTCTTCATCCCACCTGGGTTCTGACACCCCAGTGCCAGGCTACATGAATGCCTGGTGAATGCCTTCTTCACCCTATGTCGGGCTGCCCACGGCAGGCCCCTTTGCAGATGCCCTCATCACCCCCCTTAGTTCTGATACCCTGTGCCAGGTGCCACATGAATAGCCTCCTTGGCCCACTTGGGCTCTGAAACTTCACACTAGGCCACCACTGCTGCCCCACATGAGAATGCCATCCTCATCTCACTCAGTCTCTGATGTCCCAAACCTGTTCTGTGACACAAACCTGTCCCATCCTGCTCAAGTTTTTCAATCTGTGCTGCCACCTTCCTCCCCCGTGAAGATGCCTATCTTGCTTGGCCTCTATGAGTGGCCTTTAGATTGAATTATTCAGAGCCAAGGATGCTAAAAAATGCTCGACAATGCATCAGACAGTCCCACACAATGAAGAATTGTCCCTCACCAAAGGCCAATAGTATCCTTATTAAGAAGCCCTGACACGAAGGCCTAGAAACAGAAAGGAAATATGGAGGGAAAATATGACTGTGAGTCTCCAACACAATTTAAGGAAAGACATGAAGCCAGAAATCCAGGTACTAGCAAGCCATTTTATCATTTGTTCATTCAAGAAGAATGTGTTGATTATTTGCAAAATTTGTTAGCTCCAGGGAATCAGAGATGAATGAACAATGTGCCTGCCTTTAAGGAGAGCACAGCCTAGTCACTGTGGGTAAAATGCTGTGTTTCAACAGCTTTCAGAGGCAAGCAGTTGTAAAACATACTACTATTTTGTATACCAAGAAATAAAAACCCTTCCAATAGATCTATAACATGATTTTTATCCCTTAGAGTGTTTGTTTTATGTTTGTTGCTACTTACGTTGTTTCTAGTTTTTGTTTGTTTGTTTTTACAACTATAAACAATACAGTAACAACTTGGCTTACACTAGAATGTGGGTGCACAACAGGTATCTTGCCTTGGCCTTCTTGCTCCCTGCCATAGCCTTGGCATCCGGCATAGTACCTGACTCAGAGTTGACCCTCATGCATATTTTTTGAATGAATGAATGAATGACTATGTTTGGGAAGCACTTGTTCAAGTTTGTTTATAGAATGAACTTCTCAGACATGAAGTTCTGCTCTCTCTCCCCGACCATTCCTCTTGAAGTACTTAAGCAAACTTCTACTTATGGAAATCAATACAGGCAGCCCTCTGTATCCATGGGTTTTGCGTCTGTGAATTTAACCAACCATGGGTTGAAAATATTCAGGAAATAATTTTGTGTCTGTATTGAACACGTACACACTTTTAAAATCTTGTCATTATTCCTTAAATAATACAATATAACAGCTATTTACATAGCATTTACATTGTATTAGGTATTATAAGTCATCTAGAGAGGATTTAAAGTGTCCAGGAGGATGTGCCTAAGTTATATGCAGATACTATGCCATTTCATACAAGGGACTTGAGCATCCAAGGATTTTGGTATCTGTGGGAGGTCCTGGAACCAATCCATTGAAGATATTGAGGGTGTATATGATTATATTCAAAAGAAGGAAGCACAGCAAGAAGCAAATAATTTCTGAAATGAATTTCTCATAAAAGGTTATGAAAAGAGGCACAAAGCAATGGAAAAAACAACACTCCCAACAACTTATTGAAATGTTTCTATGATTATAAAAGTTACACATGCATGCATACACACACACACAATGAAAATTTGGAAAATGAAGAAAAATATGAAGCTAAAAATAAAAATCATTCATTGTTCTATAGTTTAGATATAATCATGCTAATATTTTGGAAAATGTCCTTCCAGAGATATAGATATAGCTATGGATACAGATACAGATACAAATATATATATATAGTACAACTAGTTATTTTCCTACTGCCAGACATTTAGGTTACTTCCAGTGTTTTGCAATTTAAAAAATCCTACAACAAATGTTTTTGTACCTAAATCTGTGACTAATTTAATAGCTATTTCCTTGATATATTCTTGCACTTAGACTGGGTGAAATAAAGGAAACATTCTTTTTTTTTTTTTTTTTTTTTTTTGAGATGGAGTTTCACTATGTTGCCCCAGTCTGGAGTGCAGTGCTGCGATCTCGGCTCAATGCAACCTCTACCTCCCAGGTTCAAGTGATTCTCCTGCCTCAGCCTCCCAAGTAGGTGGGACTACAGGCACCCACCTCCTCACCCAGCTAATTTTTGTATTTTTAGTAGAGACGGGGTTTTGCCATCTTGGCCAGGCTGGTCTCAAATGCCTGACCTCGTGATCCGTCCGCCTTGGCCTCCCGAAGTGCTGGGATTACAGGCGTGAACCATTGTGTCCGGCCAAAGGAAACATTCTTAAGGCTTCTGGTACATATTTCCAAATTACCTTAGACAAAATGACAAATAAAGACCTAGACTTTAAAAAATACACAAAAAATAAACAATTAAATGAGTATAAGAATCATGCATTTTTCCTGCTCTGAGTACAGTCATCTCTCAGTATTCAAAGGGGGATTGTTTCCAGGATCTTCTGTGGATACCAAAATCCATAGATACTCAAGTCCCTCATATATAAAATGATGTAGTATTTGCATATTACCTATGCACATCCTCCTGTATACTTTAAATCATCTTTAGATTACTTATAATACCTAATTTGGTGCCTACGCCTTATATCATTTCTGTGAATTCAACATAGTACCCAGCATGTGGCAAATTCAAGTTTTGCTTATTAGAACTCTGTTAATTTATTTCCCCCCATTTTTTTTTTTTTTGATCCACATTTGGTTGACTCCACAGATGTAGAACCCAGGCATACAGAGTGCTGGCTGTATACTGATCTTGTCCTTTTTCTTTTCTTTTTCTTATTGTTAAGAAATTCAAGTGCCAATATTGAAGCTTAAGCACAGGATCTATACTGAGTCTAATTTGGGCACATTTATATTCTCCTTTCCTTAAGACCTAGTTTTCTATTTGTGTTTTTCCAAATAGAATGTATTTGTTGTAAGCCTTCTCAAACTCCTTGGTAAGGAAACATAAAGATACGAATGATGGTAGAACCTTGCTATTTCCATCCACAAGTGCACTTGAATGAAACCTGTGGTCTAGCAGGGATAAGTAACCTCGACTACCTAAGTTCAGCCTAGCCTTTCCAGAAGAGAACATGAAGCAACAATAATTACGGGTAGCATTATATTATTCTCAACCTGCACTAAATTGTCACTGTCTTCATCAAAGAGTCTTCCTCCCTTTCAAATCTCCCCCACTCCTTTCTTTTTGGGGCCGATGCAGAACTGAATTCCTAAATAAATCTAGCAGATTCTGTCTCAATCCTCACAATGTTGCCCAAACACGATCTCTTAAATTGAGACAACAATGATTATATTTTATAGAATAAATTTTCTGGAATTTTTATGCCCAGGTTGCTGATTTTACTCTGATCTCCTTCTTGGCATTCTTATAGGCCCTATGGATGACACGTCTACATACACACATACCTCGCCTCTGCATACCACACAGTTCAACCCTGTGCAGCTGTTGCCACTCCCCATCCCTCATGTAAATGCTTACGTTCACATGGATAAACACTTCCACTCACCTCAGAAATCCTGGTTCCTGAAGATTATTTCTGAGGTAATTGGATTTAAGGGTAAAGAGGCATCTTTTCTTAGAAAAATGAGAACAACTGTGGCGAGGGATAAATTACCCCTTTCCACTCTGGTTCTGAGGCCTGTTCATAATCTGGAGTTTGGGTTCCCCCCGCCCCCAATACCCTGAGGCATAGCCATACATTGAGACATTGGCCCACCTTTCAGGAAGGAGTGGGTATGCCAGAACTGAAGGCGGGGATGACATTAACATCTGTATATCCTTGTCTATGCAAAACATCATTATAGGTCTTCCAAGTCCTGTTAGTTGATATGTGTAGTTGAAAAACCTGTTTTTTTTTCCCCCACTTCATAATGTTGAATTTTTGAAATAGGTTTAGACCACACAGGCAGACCTCCACTGACAAAAGGTTAAGATCCAGCAAGTGACTTCATCTGTTAGTTTGAGTTTTCCCACAAAGCACTGTCTTATGAATGTTTGCCCCCGGCTAGTCAACTCAAAGTGCCTGAAAGACTGCACACGTACATTAAAAAACAGTATGAAACAATGCTGCGAATGAGTAAAACAGAAAAGGAATACATTTGAATAAGACTATCTATATATAGGGAAAGTTGATTTTTTAAAAAGATTTACTTGGAGAAAAGTGAATAGTTAACTGGAGACACTTATGGAGCTTCTCAAGAGAAGTCTGATTCAAAGGTTATTGAAAAGGTTCTTTTATTCCTTCTGATCTATTTTCATTTTGAATATTTAAAGCAACTGAGTCTTTTATGATGTCCAATTTCACTTCAAAATATACCTTGCATTTTCCTTGATCCAGAAGGATTACTATCCCTACACGTATGCTTGCCGAGTATGTTTAACATTTGCGTTATTAGTAGTTACGAGTAGTATTAACAGTATTTGGATTACCAATAAACCCAAAAAAGAGAAATGATTTTCTCTTTCTAAAGTTTCTAAACTTTAAACTTTAGAAACTTTCTAATCTTCTAAAGATTTCTAAAGTTAACTTACCAAAATGTAGTAGATAAAGACAAAGAAGAAACATTGAAATGGCTCTGGTGAGTTCTGAAAAAGACTTCATAGGAGGTAGGGGGCTAAGTAGATTTTGAGAGGAGAAGGGAGCAGAGGAAGACAGGGTTTGTCCATGATTCCTCTCAGGGGCATAAAGCGGGTGGAGAAATGGCCTTAGATGCTCAGTTCTAGCTGCCATGTGTGCAACTGATGACACACGCCTCAGTGATGGGATTCACCAAGCCCAGGAGCCCGAAAATGAAACCAACTTTACTTTTCTAATATTGAACCTAAGATGGCCTATTTTGACTAATGTCAGATAAACGTTTTTCCAGATGTTTTCAAATGTTCTTTGCCCACTCCAGTGATTTTTTTTAGTCAAATTCAGTATTAATATTTCTACTTTGGTTTGTTTCACAAATGCTATTTAGGTATTCTCTTTCCATTCTTTCTCTTACCCTATTGTCCCCTGCACGCACTGCCTGATGGAAGGACTTTGTTTTTTGTGATGGACCTTGAATGTGAGAGGGAATGAGTCTTTTGTGTGTGTGTGTGTGTGTGTGTGTGTGTATGTGTGTGTGTGTGGTTCACATGTGGGATGGCCTGGAGGGTATACTTTTTTCTAGTCTTACGTGTTTTTTAGCATGGGTGATGTGGGAGAGATTGCTAGTTGTTTATCAATGTCAGTGTCTTTTACAGAAATAGAACTCCTGATTTTTAGCTGGACACATGTTCCCTTTGAATAAAGATAACAATTGCAGCCAGCTGTGGCAGAAGAAAAGTGTACACCTTCCAGGTGGTATCCTTCTTTTTTCATTTTCTTGAGTTAGAATCAGACATGCCAATGAGCCATCTTGGACATGTAGATGTAAACAAGCACTCTAGGAATGGTGGTTCTGAGATAGAAGGCCTCCTGGGCAGCCTCATAGGACAGAACTACCATATCAGCCCTGGACTGCCTATCCAGCATGTTTTGTGTGAGATAAATAAATTTAGATTTGCTTAAGCCATTGTAAATTCGGGTCTTCGTTACAGTAGCTGAATTTACATCCTAACTAGCAAGTGGTGGAAGGAGAGGAGGCTAATCAATGTAACAGGATGTTACACATACAAGAAACTTGCTCAATAGGTGCCAAGAAAAGGTGGTGAATAGTGGATAGATGTGGACTACAAGGAGGTTCCCAGAAGCAGCAGTATTGTCTCTGTTAATGCTACAGAGGTAACCAAGCCTTTAAGGAACATATTAGAAGTATAGTATTCCCATGTAATGCAACACCCAGAAATGCATTGTGGATAAAAACAATTCTTTATCACTGAAACTCAATAAACAACTTAATGTATTCCCTAGAAGAAATGATTAAAACTCCATCCCAGTACTGTTTGGCTGACCTTAAGATCAATTTGATGTTTAGCATCCCATATTTATAGAGTTTAGATTTTAAAGAGGAAGGATTAATGAACATGTTTACTGACTGATTAAAAGAATACATCATAAAGCAGAGAATATCCTTCAGTTGCGGCAAGACAGCAATGTGCCTGTACTTTGCAAGTTTGTAGACAGGTTTCAAGGCCAAAAAGCTGGAATCTTTTGGCTACACAAGCAATAAACATCAAAGATACTCATCCAGCTAGATTTCCCATCTCTCAGAGTTCATGGAAATTACCAAGTGTCATTCAATAAGTGTAGGAGATATGGGGAAACAGAGATTATCAGAATTTCATCACGTCCTTGGGCTCAACAGTAATTCTTAGTCCTTCTGAGCACATTTAGATCGTGGGTACATTCTAGAAAGTTACATTTGTCAAAGGTGAAATACATCCTTTGCCTAGAGTGAATGTATTAGTTAATCAACTGAAATCATTAAAGCCACCTACATCATGACCGATGTGAGGATTTTGGCCAATGCCCTGGGATGGATTGGGGATGTGCCCAGCACCCTCCCACTCAGTATGCATCTGGAAGCTCTCCCTTTCTTCCAGCCCAGAGAGAGTCTGTGTCTGGGGAGGGGTGGGGAGTGTGTGTTGTCTGGGAAGCACCGGGATGCATATCAATCACTCTGTTTGGCGGGTAGCACAGACACACTGCCCCTTTATCCAATCACTATGCAGGCCTTCCCTGGGCCAGAAAGGAGAACTCTTTACAATACAGATGGTGCTATTAATTTCAATAAGAATGTTTGTGAAGTGCTTAACAGTTTACAGAGTCCTCTAGGTTATTTGTTTTTATTTTGCCAGGAACTACATTTAGATGGCGGATTTTGATCCTGGTGTTTGCACTTTCCAGCCACATCCTTCTAACTGACTAATCAACAAAGATGTGTGGAACTTGTCTCCTGGATCTATGATAAAAATGGGCCTAGAAATGTCCCAGGCTGGGAACTCACTATTTTTTTTACTGGTGATGGCTTCTGATGCTACCACCATCCAGAACACCAGGGACCTCTCTTGATCCCACAGAGATCTTTTCATGACCATTTCTCTGGACACAATTCCTCCCTACCCAGCTGGTTGTTTAAATTGATCTTTTCATGTTAACATGTTCAGATTTTGGAGAATACACCCAGTATAGGCAGGTCTGTTCATCTTTTTTTTTTTTTTCTCGTTGTTCATTTTATTTAGCTTTAGCTTAGCCCACTTATCAGACAACTGTGTGTTGCTAAAATAGTTCACTTCTCAGTTGTACCTTCACATTTACATAACTTCACCAACCTATGGCTTTTGGTCATAGAGGAAGCAAAGTCCTTTTTATCCATTGTGACTAGGTCTCTCACTTAGGACCAGGACAGGCTGTACCTCCAGCAGCCTCTCAAGTCCCTTCGACCTTCCTTTGTAGAAAACAATTCAGGCTTCCAATAGGCACTCTGAACTACTGCTTTTTCTCTGTTACTTAAAAGAATTTTGTAGCCGATCTACCTTGACCAATCCTTCATTTTTTATGGTGTTACTAGTTTGTAACAGTGTCTCCTTTACTCAGGATGCATGCCTCTCATTGAGTCCACAAATCACCCGCCTACAAGTCTCTTATCAGTACATCTGCTCGTTCATGCATATGAGTAAGCTGTTAATCAGCTTTTGTTTAATATTACTATGAACATTTCAACTTCAAGTTAATATTGTAACTAGGTCTCTCCCTTAGGACCAGTACAGGCTGTACCTCCAGCAGCCCCTCAAGTCCCTTTGACTTTACTTTGTAGAAAACAATTCAGTCTTCCAATGAGCGCTCAGAGCTACTGCTTTTTCTCTGTTACTTAAAAGAATTTTATAGCCCACCTACCTTGACCAATCCCTCATTACTTCTCTGTATGGAAACTGATAAAAATTTATGTCTACTTCAGAGCCTAGCATCATCCCTGGCATTTTTTTTCTTCTACCTTCCACATATGTCCCTGTCCCACTCACCAGCCAGAGAGGAGACGACAACAATGCTTCCATTGCTCTGCTTCAGCATGGGCAAGGCAGCTACAGTCAGGACCACGTAACTGAGGAAGTTGACTTCCATGCTTTTGCGCACATGGTGAATATCATCATGAAAAAGATTCAAAGAAGTGTTGGTGATGTGGTTGAGAATGAGCATGTCTAGTCCTCCTGCAAGAGATGGCTATATTAAGAAATCATCTGGGGTTGATACCTTTCCCATTCTCCTCCCAAAAGCTCTTTGGTGACCCAAGGGCAAAGTTCAGAGGTGGAGGGAAGAGAAACAGCCTCACCCATGAGCTTTCCTGCTTGGGCAACAAATTGCTCTGCGAAGGTCATGTCTTCCATGGTGCCAGCAATGTAGTGTGCTGAGGCTGCTCCAAGCTCCAGGCAGTGGGATACCACCTGCAGTGATACAGCAGAAATGGCATCAGTCTTAGCTGCAGATTTTTGGGGGGTAGTCTCTGAAGTAATGGGGGGCTTAAATGAGAGATTGCTCACAGCCCTGTTTAGGTAAGAAATGGTAAGTATGTTTGTGTGTGTTTTGACTAATATAACCCTCATGATCATCGTCCTCTGTCTGAAATATTTTCTGAAACATGGTGGGGTTCAAATGGATAAATCATCCCCGTGCTGGGGTTTAAGTTCATGATTTATGCTGATGGCTTCTGTGAATAGGCATTTCTGAAGGCATTATGAGTGTAGTTGCTGGTTACTATGTGGGTAGCTCTAGGTTTGTGAATGTTTGTACATCCTTGGGTTTGTGAGTCCATGAGAGGGCATGTGTCTGGGAGTCTGCATGGGTATGAGGATATGTATTCATGAGCAGGTACTGGGATTTCAGTTTTTGAAAACATCCCTATGTATCTGTAGTTCCATGTGTAAATGTGTGTGACTAGGCATGTCTGTGAGCATATATAGCTCAAGGACTCTGTTGCAGAATATATTACACACACACACACACACACACACACACACACACAAGAATGAATGCTTAAATGCATACTTTTATATTCCTGTGGGTTTTTTGGTGTTTGAATCTATATATGAGAGCGCAAAATTAAGTGTCTGTGTGTGTGCATGTGCATCTGTATATAGATCTGCGATATGCTAGCTTCTGTGTGTATGTGAGCATATATAAGAACACATCTGAGCATGTGATGGTACATGTATCTGCGGGCATAGAACCCTCACCTTCTGTAGAGTTTCTTTTGACCTCGCTGTCACCACCACATGGGCTCCCATCTTCGCCAGATGATAAGCCATCTCTCTTCCAATCCCTTTGCTGGCCCCTGTGACAATCACTTTCTTTCCTTGGAGCATCTCTGGGGAACCCCAAAAGGAAGTGAGGACCATACCCAAGTTGGCAGCAAAATTCCTTCTCCCTCTCTGGATATAGGCAGGCTTATCTCAATTTGTAACTTAAAGGTTATGAGCCGAGATCAGTTTGTCACAAACTGTGTAAATCACTGTGGGAACAGGCCAGGTCTTTCATAAACATGCTCTGAAGTGGGAGGTTTGGGCTGACAGCCTCCCTACTGTCATTTCTAAAAACCTCCATGGAAAGAGATCATAGGATGAAGCCAGAAAAGTCATGGTTCAGCTAAAATGCTGGAGTTCCAGACATTTCTGGACTCTTTCAATTTTGCTCAATTGAAAGTACATTTAACAAGGAATCAAAACACATGTGTTCATAGAAATTCCAGGGATTTTCCCTCACTTCTATGTAGTCATCATCTCCAGTTTTTTTTTTTTTTTTTTTTTTTTTTTTTTTTTTTTTTTGCCTCCCACTTATCAGTCTCTTCATAGAGCCCAATTAGCTGCTGAGTTGTGAATTTGGGTATTACTCTCATTTTTGTAGAAGATTTGAAACTGCTTTCCATTAAGGGTGCCAAATAAAGCATGGCCTATTTGGCTAGATTTTGGCTACACGATTACCCTTCTTACACAGTCCCCCCTGCCCACAGCCTGTAGCTGGAGGACACAAAAATACCATCTTACCTCAGGGTTCCCTCATTTTCACCAGCTTTGAGGATCAAGAACACATGTTGGTCCTCAGGAACACTCAAGCACCCCTGTGTTTTTTAAACCTATTCCTCCAAAATGAGACGCATGGGTACTTACCTGGTCTGAATTCCTCGTTTGCAGAATAGTAGTAGTAGGCCATGAAGAGCCCCAGAATGGGGAGGAGATATTTTTTCATAAAAGCCATCCGACAGGGAGCTGGCCTGAAGACTCCTGTAGGACACACAGAGAGAGAACCTACAGAGCTTTCTACAACCTCCTAAGCAGGCAGCAGCCTCTGAATTGTGACATCAGGGACGGGGGAGGCTGGAGTAGTCTCAGGCAGTGCTAGCCAATTTCCCTGTCAGAGCAGCGATTGGCTTTGGGTGGGATCCCATTCGTCCCTGGCAGCCTGTGTGGTGGATTTCATAATGGACAATGTTTACTCCATTTCATTGAGCAAGAGGAGACTTCCAGATGGCCAAGCTCATGACTGTACAGGACTGGATTCCTGAGCATCCCTACCCGAGTCCATCTTACTCTTAACACCATTTACGCCAGGGATCAATGATCTTTCAATAATGATTTGTCAAAGACAGAGACAGAGGAGTGCATGTAGGGCTTCTGGGGGGAAATGTGAGTAATAGCAAGGAGAGCCAAACTCAAGCGAAATCTCACTCTCAGTCCCCCTACTTCCCCACCCAGTGGGAAGCAATTAAAAATAACAACACAAAACAGCAAAATAAGCTTAAGAAAAAAATGTGCACATTTTGGGAAAAAATAATGAAAGCAAAGAAACTCTATAAGCCCCACACTCAAGTTCAATGAAAAAGTATTACATCAAAGGAGAAATTGCAAGCCAGCCAGAACCCAGATGGCGGGAAATCCAAGACTGGTTCAAGACTCTAAGGCAAGTGCAACGGATCGTACACCTATTACTTTAACAGAGAACAAAGACGAAATAATGAGTGACAAAAAAGGCACTAAACTATTAAACTGGGTCTTGTAAATGCTGTAGAGCAACAAGAAACATGGAGAAGATGGTAGGAAGAGGCGACCTGATGTAGAAGAAAAAAGAACTAGCATTAGGCAAGTGAAACTAGCTGGGGACGCCCACACCAGCTAAAAATAGATCTAGTAACAGTAAAAGGACGAGGGTGGTGAGAAACCCCTAGCAATTTAGAATTTATTATCAGGGAAATATAAAAATAACCACCTCAGTATGTCCGTAGCACGAATTCATTAAGGAATAATCCTCAAAGAAAGAATTTAAGATGTATCGTTGTTAAGTTTTTCAACTCAAAACCAACCAATCAACTCATGGAAATTACCCCATCACAATGCAATCCTGCATTCTGTAAGTTATCAGTAGAGCAGGGAAAACATTTAAATGTGATAATAAGTATCAGTGCTTTGGAGGAGGGATAGGAGTTGGGAGTAGTGGGGGGACAGAATTTACACAAGGTTAAGGGAAATTAAGTTATGATTCCAAGTGCAGTATCTGGAAACATTCATCGAATTTTCACTTTAGAGTAAGAGAAAATAATTTAAGACCCAGAGGAGATGAAACAATTTGTCAACAAAGGCCCACAGCTGTGAGGGTCACTTGTAGAAAACAATGGAGATTTGAGAACAGTTGAGGGCTAGACAGAGCTCGAGGTCTATGAAGGACAAAAAGAGAAAAAAGATAAAATTCAACTAAAAATTAGATTACATGCCTTTAGAACTGCAAGCTACATTTGTATAATTTTATAAATATATTTATGATACCAAGATATATTACAGGCTAGACTCCATTTTCATCCCTAGAGGGAAGGAAGTGCCAGCCAGAACCCAGATAAGGTTTATTTTCTTAATCCTATACTATTAATAGTAAAATTATAGGAAACAATGAAAAGTTATTTGGAAATATGATGATGCTGAAATGATAGAAAGATGGGCAGACTAGGGATGTTTATTGTCTGACATAAAAAAGAAATAAAGAATTTTAAAGTCCATTAAGAAAACATAAATTTAAAGAAAGCAAAAATAACAGTGAGTAAGATAAACTGCAGAGTAATAGAACACAAAGCAAATGCATTAACAATTGCTGATTGTTGGCTCCATTAAAAAATGAAGTCCAACATTGTGTGGCCTCAAAAGACACATTTAAACCCAAAGACACAAACAGATTAATAATTAGATGACCTAATAGCTACGATGCTAGAAAATAAGGATATGGCAAAAGCATCCAATAAAGTGATTTTCATGGGATTAGATAAAATAATTGCTGTATAAAATGCATTGGTGAGAAACAAGGACACTGTGTAATGGTAGTTGATGCATTAAATCTTAGCAGTTCTCAAATTTTTGGTCTCAGGACCCCTGTACACTCTTAATAATTTCCAAGGACCTCAAAGAACTTTTGCCTGTGTAGGTTTTACCTATTGATATTGCTATTGCAATTTATGCATTAGAAATTAAGACTAAGGATTTTTTTCTAAAACTCAAGAATACGTAAGCATACATTCCATTAGCATTCAGGGCAGTGGCATTAGCATACATCCTGTAGCCTCTGGAAAAGTCAGGTAATGTCTTAGTATAATTATGAAAATAGTTTTGACCTTTCAACCCTTCAAGAGGGTCTCAGAGACCCATGGGAACCACACTTTGACCATATTATATAATAAACATCTAATCCAATTTGTGTCCATATTTACATGGCTGGTTCTCTCATTAGCTTGTAAACTCCTGGAGGACATGGATTATGTCTTTTTCATCTTTGTCTCTTTCCCTTTCCCAATAGCCTTGCTCCAAAATAGGCATTCAATAAACTTGCTGTTTTAGTGTTTTTGAGATACTGCAGCAATGAGAAAATTGCTGTCTTCCTGGAGCCTGGTTTAATCTGGGGAAATTACTGGGATTCAGCATTCTGGTCAGAACAGATCAATCCCATCCCCCAAATCTTCTTTCTGGGGTTCTCAACAAAGTTTTAAAAAATAATAAAGACAAAATGAAATACAACTGTTTCAGCTAGCATTTGTTTCAAGTCAAGTATTCCCTGATTGAATTAAAGTTCCATAGCAAAACAGAGAAGTGTTCACTCCACTTCTTGCACCCTCCTTTGTAATACACTGACCATTCACATTCCAGAGCAGGTTTTCAGCAGATACCTGGAGCCTACCTGCACAGAATGGGCTTTTCACTGCTGGAGGTGAGTATTAGAGCCCAGCCAGGAATTCTCTCTGATTTGATCATTCCCACCGGAGTAAATGGAATCAAGCACAAGCAACAGAGTGAGAAGAACATAGGGGCTGAATGAACAAGAATGGGACTATGAAGGATGGGCCAAATCTGGGGAGACTGATAGGAGATGGCAAAAATGTGAGGAGGGGCAGGCAGAGGGGAAGTTCCTTGCATTTGGCATAAAACGTTGATCATGAAAGAAACACCTGTCATTTAGAAGGTGGCAGCTGTAGTGCTTTTCATGACTGTTTAGTAGCTTTGTTAAGCTAGTGGTCTCATTTGAAAATGAATCTTGTTGGGTAAACCTCAGAGTAAAAAGTAGGTGAACACTGTGTTCAGAGGTTCTGCCTTTCCTGGGAGAATAACACTGCAACGTTGAAACAGGAGAGGATCTTAGCATTATATGAGAATTGATAGGGTCTGGCTGTGTCCCCACCCAAATCTCAACTTGAATTTTATCTCCCACAATTTCCACATGTTGTGAGAAGGACCCAGGTGGAGGTAATTGAATCATGGGGGCTGGTCTTTCCTGTGCTATTCTCTTGATAGTGAATAAGTCTCAGGAGATCTGATGGGTTTATCAGGGGTTTCCACTTTTGCTTCTTCCTCATTTTTCTCTTGCCACTCCATGTAAGAAGTGCCTTTCACCTCCCGCCATGATTCTGAGGCCTGCCCAGCCATGTGGAACTGTAAGTCCAATTAAACCTCTCTTTTTTCCTGGTTTCGGGTGTGTCTTTATCAGCAGTGTTAAAATGAACTAATACAGTAAATTGGTACCAGTAGAGTGGGCTGTTGCTGAAAAGATATCTGAAAATGTGGAAATGACTTTGGAACTGGGTAGCAGGCAGAGGTTGGAACAGTTTGGAGGGCTCAGAAGAAGACAGGAAAATGTGGGAAAGTTTAGAACCTCCTAGAGGCTTGTTGAATAGCTTTGACAAAAATGCTGATAGTGATATGAACAATAAGGTCCAGACTGAGGTAATCTCAGATGGAGATGAGGAACTTGTTGGGAACTGGAGCAGAGGTAACTGTTGTTATGTGTTAGCAAAGAGACTATTGGCATTTGCCCCTGCCCTACAGATTTGTGGAACTTTGAACTTGAGAGAGGTTTTTTAGGGTATCTGGCAGAAGAAATTTCTACGCAGCAAAGCATTCAAGAGGTGACTTGGGTGCTGTTAAAAGCATTCCATGTTAAAAGTGAAAACTAGCATAAAAGTTAGAAAATTTGCAGCCTGATGATGTAAAAAAGAAAAACACATTTTTTGAGGAGAAATTCAAGCCAGCTGCAGAAATTTGCATATGTAGCAAGGAGCCAAATGTTAATCCCCAAGACCATGAGGAAAATGTCTCCAGGCCATGTCAGAGACTTTCATGGCAGCCCCTCCCATCACAGGCCCAGAGCCCAGGAGGAAAAAGTGGTTTCGTGGGCCGGGCCTAGGGTCCCTGTGCTATGCGCAGGCTAGGGACTTGGTGCCCTGTGTCCCAGCTGAAAGGAGCCTGAAAGGAGCTGAAAGGAGTTAGCCTAGAGCTCAGGCTTTCGCTTCAGAGGGTGGAAGCCCCAAGACTTGGAAGCTTCCACGTGGTGTTGAGCCTTCCACATGGTGCACAGAAATCAAGAATTGAGATTTGGGAACCTCTGCCCAGATTTTAGAAGATGTATGGAAATGCCTGGATGCCCAAGCAAAAGTTTGCTGCAGGGCAGGGCCCTCATGGAGAACCTCTGCTAGGGCAGTGTGGAAGGGAAATGTCGGGTTGGAGACCCAACACAGAGTCCCTACTGGGGCACTGCCTAGTGGAGCTGTGAGAGGAAGGCCAATGTCCTCCAGACCCCAGAATGGTAGATCCACTGGCAGTTTGCGCCATCTGCCTGGAAAGCCGCAGACACTCAATACCAGCCCATGAAAGCAGCCAGGAGGGAGGCTGTACCCTGCAAATCCACAGGGGCGGATCTGCCCAAGACCTTGGGAACCCACCTTTTGCATCAGTGTAACCTGGAGTCAAAGGAGATCATTTTGGAGCTTTAAAATTTGACTGCCCCTTTGGATTTTAGACTTGCATGGGCCCTATAACCCCTTTGTTTTGGCCAATTTCTCCCATTTGGAATGGCTGTATTTACCCAATACCTGTACCCCTATTGTATCTAGGAAGTAACTAGCTTGCTTTTGATTTTACAGGCTGATAGGCGGAAGGGACTTGCCTTGTCTCCAATGAGACTTTTAGACTGTGGACTTTTGGGTTAATGCTGAAATGAGTTAAAACTTTGGGGGACTGTTGGGAAGGCATGATTGGTTTTGAAATGTGAGGACATGAGATTTGGAGGGGCCAGGGGTGGAATGATATGGTTTGACTGTGTCCTCACCCAAATCTCAACTTGAATTGTGTCTCCCAGAATTCCCACGTGTTGGGGGAGGTACCCAGGGGAGGTAATTGAATCATGGGGGCCGGTCTTTCCCCTGCTACTCTTGTGATCTGATGGGTTTATCAGGGGTTTCTGCTTTTGCTTCTTTCTCATTTTACTCTTAATGCTGCCATGTAAGAAGTGCCTTTTGCCTACCGCCATGATTCTGAGGCCTCCCCAGCCAAGTGGAACTGTAATCCAGCTAAACCTCTTTTGTTCCCAGTTTCAGGTATGTCTTTATCAGCAGTGTGAAAACGAACTAACACAATAATGCATAAGATTCTCCCTTTCTTGCCACCCCCACCCCCATTCTCACCCCAGTTCCTCAGGTCTGATTTTAGGAACTCACAGCTGCCAAGATCCTTTCCTCTCTATAGAAAGAACTATCATTTCATGCGATTTTGTCCAATAACAGACTCCCTCCTCCTTCCCTTCCTCCTGTTCTCCTCCCTCATGTGTGTATCTAATGAGGGGAGAAGTTCTCATTTGTCAATCCTTCATGTCAGTCTCAATGGACAGATTTATTCTATTTTTTAGCTAACAGAATTGTGGATCTGGGAGAATGAAGTAGGCATGGGAAAAATTGCCCTCTGTGTGCTTTCCCGTTCCTGCCTGGCACGTGTAGCTTGTGGTAGGGGACTGAGTGGGTAGAATACCTGGAATCTATTTGCCTGGGAGAGCCAAGGGCCTTCTAGGGAAGAAGAGACCCTCACAAGGTCACGAGCATGGTCTGATCCCTGCCCCCAGTGGAGATGGAGACGCAAACAGTTCTTTTTATAATTAAAAAAATTCTGTTGTTGTTATGTTTTAAGGGCATGATCTAAGTAGACAGTTCTAAGCATGTTGTAGTTGTAGTTTTTCAGGTTTTCTCTCTTGCCTAGCTCCTGTGGATTCACATCTGAGCATAGAAGAGAGAGGGGGCCATGTAATAACTAAACAAAGTTATTCAATGGAAGGTCTGTTGAAACATTGGCAGCATGGGGAGCGGTGGGAGAGCCCCACACAGCTGAGAGGACTGACCTCAGCATGGCCACCACAGGGCTTTGGCCCATCTTGTGTTTTCTCTTGGTTGGTCAGCCCAACTTTCAGGAAGCACACTAGGGTGGCACCACAGCCCCAGCCAGGTGGGCATCTCAAGGTTCCAAGGATGTCAGCATTAGAAGGAAGTCACTTGCCCCTGGTGGGACATAGGGTTGCCAGATTTAGCAAATAGAAATACAGAATGCCCAGTTAAATCTGAATTTCAGATAAATGACAAATAGTTATTTTAAGGATGCCTGTCTGTCTGTCTGTCTATCTGTCTGTCTGTCTATCTATCTATCTTATCTACCTATCCTCTATCTAAGCTATCTACCTATCAAGATGGGATAAACTATTGAAAGAAATATTCCTAAACTATTGAAGGGAAGATGTCTTGAAAGGAACATACTTACACTAAAACATGATTCAAGCCAGGTTTGGTGGCTCTTGGCTATAATCCCAGTCACTGGGGAGGCCAAAGAGAGGATCACTTTCAGCTAAGAGTTTGAGACCAGCTTGGGAAACATAGCAAGACCCCCATCTCAAAAAAAAAAAAAAAGAAAAAACAAAGCCATTAATCATTCATTGTTTATCTGAAATTTGGATTTAACTGAGTGTCCTGTGTTTAATTTGAAAAGCTTAGAAGTGGCACTGGGCTTTGAGAACCTGAGAAATGGTCTCAGGTATGGACAAAACATTCTGGACCATGGCTACTGATAGCCATCTGGTCTACCTTTACCAAAGTGGAGCCCAGCATCCTGGCCACAAACAGCCCAAAAAGGCCCTAAGTAGCAAAAGAGGTACATAGCACATGGTAGCAGGGTGGAGGAATCATCTACTAACATTTATTTAGTTAGGTATTTACTGTTGGTCAGGTACTATGAATAAAAACACCATTGAAATGCTCTCCATGCCCTAGAAGAAGAAGATATGGAAATAAATGAAATGTGTAAGACGTTACCAGTGCACTAACGGAAGTCTACAGTAGGGGCATAATGAAGGGAGTAGCCCATTCTACATGTGGGACGGGCCAGCAGGAGCTGCTTCCAGGAAGTTGTTCATTTTGATCCATGTTGAAATATGAGCAGGAATGTTCCAGGAAATGAAGAATGATAACAGTGAGCACTGAGTTGGGTTCAGGAGTGTGTGGGGAGAGGGGAGGGCTAGTTTGTAGAACATTCTTTGCATAGGAAGCTGTGTGGGAAAATAGAAAGAGGTGTGAAAGAGAAAGTCATGTTTGGGAAACTATGAACAGTTCCATATGGCTGGATAACTGAATTTTACAAGGTGGGGTTACACAGTAAGAAGCCTGGAGAAGCAAGCAGAGGCACATCTTTGAGGGCCATGAGTGCCCACTGTTGGAATCTGTAGTTCTGGCCATTTGTTCTCAAGTCATGAAGACTTTGCCCTCTGTGGCCTCTTCATCCCCATCCCAGAACTCTATCCACTGGCTCTTTGTAGCCCCTCATTGCCTTATGCAAAAAATTCTGAATCTTCTGCACTCTTTCAGCTCTTCAATCCAGCTTCACACCCCCAACAGCACTTCACTCTCCCTGCCAGGCTGCGCTGGGTATGGCCTTGACCCCAAGGGCTTGCAGCCCCTGGAGCTATGCCCAGCAATGTTATTGGGCTCTCCTATAACCAGCTGGATTTTTCTACCATGCTTTTTTTCTCCTTGATCCTTCTTATTAAGTATCACTTGCCACTTTAACCTCCCCAAACATCCTCCTCCCTTGGCTTCTGTCAATTCATAGTCACCGGGCTTTTCTTTCTATTTCTCTCGCTGCTTCTCAGTTTTCTTTATAGGCTTATCTTTTCTTCTGGATTCCTTGAATGTTGGAGTTGGCCTTGATTCTGTTCTCATTTTTTTTTTCTATATTCCCTGCATAATTCCCTTCTTTCCCATGGTTATAATTACAACCTTTGTGTTGATGGATGAGTCTTAAAAGTCTCTATTTCCTGTGCAGCAATTTCTCCTAAGCTTCAGGTAGTATAACCACCTGCTTACCCAAACCCTCTCCTTCTGAGGCCCTCCTGAACATCTCAAATTCATCATGCTGAAACTGACATGATTATTTTTTAACGGCTTTGTTGCAGTGCAATTTATATACTAGAAAATTATCTTATTTTAAGTGTACAATTCAATGATTTTGAATAAATTTGCAGAGTTGAGAAATCATTACTGCAATCTAGTTTAGAACATTTCCATCTCCCAAAAAGATTTCTTGTGCCCATTTACAGTCACTCCCTGTTTCCACCCCCAGCCCCAGGCAACCAGTAATTTAATTTCCATGTATAGACTTGCCTGCCCTGGACATTTTGTATTAGTAGAACTACACAACATGTGATCTTTTGTCTGACTTCTTTCACTTAACATGTTTTTGAGATTCTTCCGTATTGTAACATGTGTCATTTAGTGACAAATCATATTCCACTGTATGGATGTACCACATTTTGTTGATCCATTCACCAATTCACAGACATTTGGAATTTTCCCCTTTTTTTGCTATCATGGATAGTGCTGCAATGAACATTGGTATGAAAATTTTTGTGTGAACGTATGTTTTTATTTCTCTTGGGTACATGCCCAAGAGTGGCATTGCTGGGTCATATGGTAAACTTATGTTTAACTTTTTTTTTTTTTTTTTTTTTTTTGAGACGGAGTCTCGCTCTGTGGCCAGGCTGGAGTGCAGTGGTGTGATCTTGGCTCACCGCAACCTCCACCTCCCAGGTTCAAGCAATTCTCCTGCCTCAGCCTCCTGAGTAGCTGGGACTACAGGGTGTACCACCACACCCAGCTAATTTTTGTATTTTTAGTAGAGACAGGGTTTCACTATGTTGGCCAGGATGGTTCAATCTCTTGACCTCATGATCTGCCTGCCTCAGCCTCCCAAAGTGCTGGGATTACAGGTGTGAGCCACCACACCCAGCCATGTTTAACTTTTTAAGAAACTGCCAAACTGTTCTCCAATGACTTTGTTATTTTTACTCACCATTTCCCATTGATCTCTATTTCAATCACTGGCTTCACCATCCATCTAATTAGTAATCCAGAAACTTAGGAGTTCTTTATTCCTCCCTCTCCATATTCCATTAATCACCAAGTACAGTCGATTCTACCTCCTAAGTATCTCTAGAACCATCTCCAAATCTTCACCCTTTGTGACCATCTGTGTTAGTCCACTTTCACACTGCTATAAAGAAATACCTGAGACTGGGTAATTTATATAAAAAAAGAAGTTTAATTGACTCATAGTTCTGCATGGCCAGGGAGGCTTCAGGAAACTTACAATCATGGTGGAAGGCTAAGGGGAAGCAAGGCACATCTTACTTGGTGGCAGGAGAGAGACAGAGCGAAGGGGGGAACTGCCAAACACTTTTAAACCATCAGATCTCATGAGAACTCACTCACTATCATGAGAACAGATGAGATTATGGGGGAACCCCGATAATCCAGTCACCTCCCACCAGGTCCTTCCCTCCTCAACACCTGGGGATTACAATTTGAGATGAGATTCGGGTGGGGACACAGAGCCAGACCATATCCTAACTCAGGCCACCGCTGTTTTCTGCTTTAGTGACCTCCTCACATTTCTCTGGCCACCTCACCTTCCCCAATCTATTAATTTTTAAAACTAGCTTGTGAAATATTTGGTATTCACAAAAGAACATAGGAAAACACGAATAATGTATAAAGCATAAGTATGAAACAAAAGCCTCGTGGCTCACCATCCAACTTAAGACATGAATATCCCAGCACTGTGAAGTTCCCCATAGGCTCTAATCCATCCAATTCTTCACACCACAACTGATCAGCACATTTCTCTGCTTTGGAAGATTCAGTGGCTCCTTATTGTCTTTAGGATAAAGTCCAAACTACCTATTACAGCTTTACAAGTTCTTCATAATTTTTGAAATTCTTCCCCAGGAACCTCCCCTTGCCCCAATTCCTTATCATTCAGGTACTGCTCTTCAAAGTCACACCTTCAGGGAATGCTGGGGATCAGACAAGGTGCTCTCTGAACCCTAGGCATTTCTCTAATCATTGCACTCATCACTTTTTACTCCTAGCTGTTCACTGTCTGCCTTTCCCATTAGATAGTTCTGGGAAGGCAGAGACCATTTCCACCTTGCTTGCCCCTGCATCTCCAGTGTTAGTACGGTGCTTGGCACAGGGTAGGTGCTCAGTAAGCATTTTTTGAGTGTTTAATGGATGAACTGATTCTTATACATCCACATACAGATGTCTGGTAGGTATTTGGAACTCAGAAGAAAGGTCCAGATTAAAGATATAGAATTGGGAGAATTAAATCATGGAAGTTAATGTTACAACCATAGGAGGAGATGAAGCCACCAGGGACAGAGTGAAGGCTAAGAGGGAAATCTTACACTCATGTTTGAGGGTTGGGCCGAAGGGGAGGGCCAGCAAAGGAGAACAAGGGTGAGCTGGGAGCAGGAGGACAGACAGCACAGAACCCAAGGGAACAGGTCTCAGTGAGATGGGAGAGGTCAAGGAAGGTGAGAAGTGCCAAGAATACAGGGGGTCTGGCATAAAGGAATCATTGGAGATCTTTGCCTCAGAGTTCCAGAGGAGCTAAAGTGGAAATGCTGTGAGTTGAAGAGTGAAGTACCTGAGGGAATGCAATGTTTACTGGTCCACAATTTTGAGCCACTTGAAAAGCATGGAGATCTGAAAGAGGGTTTTGATTTGGGGGATAGAAATGAGTTAAACTTTCATTCAAATTTTATTCAAATGCTCAAATGCATTGAGCATTTGTGCCAGACAGTGTGCTGGGCTGAACATCCTTTCTGTTTGTGGGAAAGATCCAGTAGAATGTAAAAACAAGATCACTGGAAGGATATGATTTATGGAGTCATACTCCAGATGATATGGCACATGGCTCTGGAAAAGGAGACCACTTCTTTTGAGAATCGAGGAAGTAGAGGACGGGTGGATATTGAATCCTTGCCTTCTGCTTCCAAATTCAGTGAGCTTTTTAGTTTAACTTGTTTCCTTCTTTGCATTTTTGGAAAGCAGCTAAAT
Source organism: Pongo pygmaeus (assembly GCF_028885625.2). NCBI lineage: Eukaryota > Metazoa > Chordata > Mammalia > Primates > Hominidae > Pongo > Pongo pygmaeus. The sequence continues at coordinate 39,745,624 of NC_072373.2, forward strand.
GCAGCTTTCCCATCTATTCATATCTCCTGGGGGAGGGCCGGGAAGAAGAAGGTGGGAACTTAAATTCTCAAATGTCTCCTCTTTCTCAGTACTGACCACAGCATATACCTTTCATTTTCATTTCTGCCTTGTCCTGCTCCCTCCTAATCTTTATATATTCACAAATTTAAGGCAAGAAAGTTTTCCCAGGCTTCACTTTGTATTTTATATCTGATGGGAGGATTCATGAAATTTGAGGGTTTGGCGACAGTCTCGAAAAACTGACCTAATAGGGAACTGAAGGAGAATTTCTAGATATAGGATGCTAAGAATTTTAACACGCTTCTGCCAGCAGAGGGAGCCCCAGGATTGGGAGAGATAACTCGGATGGCTACTTAATTTCTGGCAATGCCGTCAGCAGTCCAGAGGGATTTATGGGTTAACTGAAAATAAAAGAGAATGAAAGAGGGAGGGAAGGAGAGAGACTTATATATACAGAAATAGTTATACACACATAAAATACATGTAAACTGATGTCCTTGCTCCTCCTAACACACACTCCTGATTTCTACTCTAGTCCAGTGTTTCCCAAACCTCCATGAATCCTCTGTGGGAACTAAGGGCAGATCCTTAGACCCCACCAAGTCCTGTTGAGTCTGGCTTATTAAGGGTGGGACCTAGGAATCTGTATTTTTTACAAGGCTCCTGACAAAGATTTTTTTGGCCAAACTTTAGTTAGGCTCCTGAACCTTCTAGGCCCATCTGGGCACTTCCTTGTAAAATCCAGTTTTACAAAGAATCCTGCTAAGTCAGTTTAGCAAGAACTGCGCCCCCACCCCACCCCCCCATTTTAATACCGGATTCCTTCATCTCTAATTGGTTTTTTCATTTGCCATCATCCCCCAGGGGGTGCCTGACCACCCTGGCCTGTCTTCAGAAATAATCCTGTTTCCTTTCAGCCAGAACCCTCCTTATCCCAACCCTGATGTTTCCTCTTAGTAATTTTCCATCCACCAGTCACCATCCTGCTCTTTGAGTGTAAATTATCACTCACTTGCCCATGGTGTATTTGGAATTGAGTCCAGTTCTTTACTGAGATCTCTTTTCCCCCATTGCAATAGTCCCGATGAAAACCTGTTTTTACCACTTTAACTGCTCTCTAGCTCTGGTTTTCTTTGACAGTCCCCAGGTGCTTCTAAAGTAACCTGTAGACACACCGGTCCCAACTTCTACTTTGGGTAATTAGGTAAATACTTTTAACTTTAGCTTGTTAGAGACTTAATTTAATGGCTCCAGGCATCAACATGCTGACTGGTAGGTAGAATATATTCCCTGGGAGACTGCTGTGTTATGACTGAGCCATTTCCTTTTTTTAAAAACAAACAAACAAACTAGTTTTTACATTTATTAATATAATACATGAGAAGGGCTTAAAAAGTCACCTGGTACAAAGGGTTTACAACTAGTGACAACAATCCTTGCTCTTTCCTTTCTCAGCCCTGGTCCCACTGACAGGCAATCACTTTTAAATCTTAATTTATTTTCCCCTGAAAACCAACTCCACATTTGTAAACGATGTGCTTTTACTGCTATTTGATTTTGCAGTTTTGGAAATTACTTATTCATTTCCTGCTAAGGAATATTGGGATTTTGCTTTTTTACAACACAAAACACCCATTCCCTTTTTTCTAGATTCCTAATATTATAATATCACAATTTTAATTAAATCAATAGTGTTTATATTATTATGATTAATTGTTTACAGCTGAACAATATAGTGTACTATGATGCATTTCTTTTCTTCTAGTCTTCATTGAATTCCTGGGAGTTAATAATCACTTCATTTTGATTTGTTTGCTTTCTTAGTTGTACATGTCCTTCAAACCCTCTGACAAGAGATATAAAATTCAAATAAATAGGTCAAATTAATTGGGTAATCTATGAGCTCCTTTATTTTTTTCTTGGAGACATTTTACTGAAACCCTTAGTCCTCCTGTTCCCTGAATCTGGGGACTTTCCTTTGGGAATGGGAACTCCTGTTTTTCTCTTTCTTGGTTTACTTCCTCATGTATGATAAGGGAATGTTTTGAGACCTTGTATGCAGGAGTGATGTTTCACATTTTTAACATCTTTAAGAGGGCATTAATCCATCAGACTCTGGCCAAATAAAGGACAGTGTGACAGTTCTGGTCAGCCCCATCTGCTTGTCCTTGCATTACCTTCTCCTTGATTGTTTTTTGGCCGGGTAAGGATTTCTAGGTAAGTTTTCTCTCAGAATTGGAAGATGTTGTTGTCTTGCCTTTCAGTTTCTGGCTTCCAGTGTTGACACTGAGAGGTCCAACTGCTGTTCAGATTTCTGACCCTTGGTTTGTGAACTATTTTTCTTTCTCCAGGACTTTTGGGGTCCTTTTATTCCTGGGATTCTAACATTTCCAATAATATGCTTTGATGAGTTTTGTTTTTGTGGTTCATTGCATTGGGCACCCACTGGGTCCACTGAATATGGAAATTCAAATCTTGTATTTTGGTAAATTTTAGAGAAATTTTTTTGATTATTTTATTCTCTTTCATTTGCTCTGTGCTCTCTTTTTGGACTTCTTAATAGAAGATATCAGAGCTCCTGAGCTGATGTTTTAAGTTTCTTATCTTTCTATGTCTTATTTTTTTAATCTCTTTCCATTTTGTCCTATTTTCTGGGAGATTTCCTCAATTTTATCTTCCAATGCTTAAGTTTAATTTTAATTAATTAATTAATTTTTTGAGACAGAATTCCACTCTTGTCACTCAGGCTGGAGTGCAATGGCGTGATCTTGGCTCCCTGCAACCTCCGCCTTCTGGGTTCAAGCGGTTCTCCTGCCTCAGCCTCCTGAGTAGATGGGATTACAGTTATGCACCACCATGCCCGGCTAATTTTTGTATTTTTAGTAGAGATGGGGTTTCACCATGTTGACCAGGTTGGTCTTGAACTCCTGACCTCAGGTAATCTGCTCACCTTGGCCTCCCAAATTGCTGGGATTACAGGCATGAACCACCATGCCTGGCGCTTCATTTTAATTTTTAAATGTCCAGTTGCGTTTTCATTTAAAGAGCTCCTTTTTCTTCTCCATACTTAAAAATTGGTTCTTTATTTTATCTTCTTATTATTTTTTGAGACAGGGTCTCACTCTGTTGCCCAGGCTGGAGCGCAGTGGCGCCATCACAGCTTATTGCAGCCTCAGCCTCTTATGTGCAAGCAATCCTCTCATGTCAGACTCCTAAGTAGCTGGGCATGCACCACTACACTCTGCTAATTTTTTTATTTGTAGAGACTGGGGTCTCTCTATGTTGCCCTGGCTGGTCTTGAACTCCTGGGCTCAGGTGATCCTCCCACTTCCGTCTTCCAAACTGCTGGGATTATGGGCATGAGCCACTGCTGGAGAAGGAAAGTTTATTTTCAGCCAAAAATTGGCTTCTTGATCATAATTCATGAAATATCTTCCCTTATCTCTGGGGGATATTGATGTTGCTGTGGCCATTACTGATAATTGTTTCTTCAGCTTTCTAGATTTCCTCTCTTGAGGTCTTCAGTATCAAAGGCTTTTGTCCCATGCCCGGTGTCTTAGTCTGTTTGTGTTACTGTAAAGGAACCCCTGAGGCTGAGTAGTTTTTAAAGAAAAGGGGTCTGTTTGGCTTATGGTTTTGCAGCCTGCAGAAGAAGCACGGTGCCGACATCTCCATCTGGTGAGGGCCTTAGACTGCTTCCACTCATGGCGGAAGTCCAAGAGGAGCAGACATCACATGGCAAGAGAGGGGTGGGAGGGGCCAAGCTCTTTGAACAACTAGTTCTTGCAGGAACTCATAGAGTAAGAATTCACTCATTACTATGAGCATGGCACCAAGTCATTCATGAGGGATTCATCCGCACGACTCAAACACCTCACATCAGGCCCCACTTCCAATCTTGGGGATTAAATTTCAACATGTAACTTGGAGGGGACAAATATCCAAACTATATCACCTGGTGATCTTTGTAGTCTCTTCCTTGGCTGTTGGAAGCTTTGTGTGTGAGGGCAGGGCTTGTCAATTTTTGGACTTCACTGTAGGATAATCCAGAAAGCCCCTGGCGGTTTCATTGGAGGAACCACACATCAATGTCTGTAGTGTTTGTCTTTGGTTGGGTCCTTTCTACAGGGAAGAATCCTTAATTCTTCTGCTTAGTGTAAGCTGGGGTAGGGTGGGTGGAGAGCGGTAGAGCTAGGCTGTTTGTGTTCTGGGAGCTGAGCCAGTAAAATGGGCTGGGGAATCTCATCTTTCAGTATGGAGTCTTTCTCTAATCTCGCTATTTCCAGCTCCATGCCTAACCCCACCCTCTGCTGTGTCTGATGTCCCAGAGCCTGGTGTGTCTTTGTTAAGTTTCTCCAGAAAATAAACTTTCCTTCTCCAGCTGGAGTAGCTGTAGAGGCCAAGGGTCTTCTGCTATGTTTACCCCCACCTGTTCCTCCAACTCCTGAGGCTTCCCATCATGAGCACTCAGACTCCAGCAGTCTTGGGTTTGCTAAGTCACTTATTACTCATCCATCCACTTTCCATCTTCCAAGAGTGTTGACATTCCTTAACTGTTGTTATCTCTGTTGTTCCCATGTTCCCAGTCTTTTTGTCCTTGTGGCTTATGGCATATGAATTCTTCTACTGTCATCAAAGCATTTTGTCAGGATGCAGAAATTAATGTCTGTTGAGAGTGCCAAGTTTAACCCTAGATAGCTATTTCTGAGTGGCTTGTCAGGCTTGAAAGGAGAGGAAGCTTATAGTAGTGATATCTTCTATTTACCCCCAAGTTACTGAAGAGTAAAGAGCATGGAAAGAAGACTTTTTATTGCATGGTTTTATTCGAAGAAAAGGAGGGGAAATATTTCATTTGTTCGTCCATTTAAAAAAGTACTTATTGAGCACTAATACATCTCTGGAATTGTGCTAGGTGCTGGGAATACAAAGCCTCACTAATATGTGGTGTCTGCTTTCAAGGAGTTTGAAGTAAAGTACAAGGAAAGTTGGCAAGTAAGTCAGAGCTCACCATAGCATGATGTATACTATAATAGGAATGTGTGTAGAGGGCTGTCGAAGTAGAGAAGGGACAGGCCATGGCAGCAGGAAAGGGCTCTGGGAGGTGGTCCTGGAGCTCAGTTTTGAAGGCTAAGTACAAGTTATGAGGATGTTGGAGAAAGGCATCCCAAGCAGAGGTAACTGCATGTATTCAGGCAAGAAGTCTAGAAAGCATGGCATTTTGGAGGCAACTCAGGTAGCCTGAATGGCTAGAGCAAGGGTCTGTGTTGGGGAGGGGTCTGAGTAAGGCTGGAAGAGTCACTGAACTAGCCATGTCTCTCCAGAGCCTGATCCTGGGCTTACCAACAAGAGCTCCAGAAATCATAATATCTTATTACCTCTGTGAATTTGAGCAAAGTTAAAACAATGTTACTTGTAAAATGAGGATAATATGAAGATTACATAAAGAAATGAGACATGTAAAATGCTGATCCAATGGTAGGAATGTAAAATATTCTAGTTCTCTCATGACAAATCTGCCTTAAATCTTTCTCCTCCCTAGTCTCCTAACAGTTATAAAACAGATTCTGGAAAAACTGAACTATTGGGGAAATCTTTTTCTTCTTTCTATTTCTGCCAGGGAAAGATTACTTGAGCATCTTTTAACTGAATGTTGTATTTAGTCAGCAGCTGCGGTGTTTATGAGCTCTCAGACATCTGGGGTACCTTCCTGTAAAGTTTTCATGATTTCTTAAAAGGCTCCTGTGTGGGACTCTGGGAGAACTGAGTTCCAGTCTCCCTCCCATCACTGACAATACAGTGACTTTGGGCAAGGCCCTTCCCTTGTCTTGGCTTCAATTCCCTCATCTGGCAAACAAGGAGAAATACATTAGATTACCTTTAATATTTGTTCTAGCTCAGAAATTGGATGCAGGGAACTTTTAGCTGTACTCAAACTAGTATAAAGAAAGAGCTAGGATTTTCAGATTTTATTTTTATATCATCCTAATGACAGGGAGGCAGTTCCTTTCAAACCTTGGCAAGCCAGCAGAAGTGAGATTGTTTCATCTCTCCTTACCTTTCCCACCCTCCTTTCAGCTTCCGACTCTGATGAACTCACACAAACCCCAAAGAGAAATACTGGCACTGAAGGAAACACTTCAATTGTGTCCCTCTGATACTGGTAAGCTCTGTTGGAAAAGTCAGAGGAGTTGGACTCTTAAAAGCCAACTTTCGTGAAAACACATCATCATCGTCTGTAGATGTTTTCTGAAGCATGCATCCAGCTATTTTAATCTCTCCAAAGTGACTGGATCACTAAACCACAACCCTCTGGATGATATGGTCTATTGATGGCAAGTGAAGGTTTGGGTAAATGGTGAGGGTGGGGAATGGTATTTCCCTTTCCTGTCAGGTTTCTCTAGTTCCGTGACCTGAAACAAGTGTTGGGATTTTCGAAGAGGCCCGTTTAGGGCTCAGAGGGTCAGTATTCTGAGCAGCCCAGCTGGACTAGGATTAAAGGATAGATGAATAGCACATGAAGAATTTTGATGGACACATTTAGGCCTCCCTTGGTCCACTGAACAAGACTTGTGGAAATAAAATGAGCCTTTTCAACACTCTAGATCTAAATGTTAATAACATTAAACTAGCTGATGTTTGGCTGCAACATGCAGGTATCAGCACATTTAAGCGCTTCCCAAGATACAGCATAGTGTTTGTGCTCCGTCATTGGTTTAAAGCCGATTTTAAAAACTGCTTACAACATTTCTATAATTCTTGCAGTCTTTCTGTAATTCCAAAAGATCATGCAGACATTTTTTATACTATCTTTGCAACTTTTTTGTTCCAACTTGACTTTCTGTCCCACAATGATCAGAATGCTGTCAGTGCCAGCAAGAGACTTCTGGTTCCATCTGCATCTTATCATATCATCCCTCCTACACATTCGAAAGCTCATCGGGCGTTTCTTCTTGTTTTTTCTGACCAGCATTTCACATTGAATTTTTTCTTTAGCCCAGCCCTCCTGTTCATTTCAATAGATTAATTATTTCAATAGCAGTTTTTTTGAGGACCTACTATGTACTAGGCCCTGATACAAATGGTGATACTATTATATATAATGTGATTTTTAAAAGTCTTACCTCAAGATTTCGAACAAATCTGATTTCTTTTTATTGATGTTCTTTTTTCTTTTTCTTCTCTTCTCTCTCTCTCCCTCCTCCTCTGCCTTTCCTTCTGTTTCATCTCTCTCTTCCTTTGCGGTTTCCCACTCTTTGGGGAGGGGCAGGATTTCCTGCTCAGAAGTTGGTTGGTTTCTGGGAGGAGTCAGAAGACCTGATTTGGGACTGAAACCAGCTGGTCTGCCACCTGATACAAGAAGGTGAAACCCAGGCCAAGGAAGAAGTCCCTTATGCTAGGACCGAGCTGGCAGCCAGAAGGCGCCTGCAGAGACAGCTCCAAAGAGAAGCCAGAGTGGGCCAGTTCTGGGCATCAGGCATCAATCAGTACTCCCCAAAGGACAGAGGAGCCCTCGAGGCAGCCCAAGACAGCAATGCTTGGAAGTGGTCCTGGTTGCCCTGGAGACTTATCCATTACTATTGTTAGCTCTTAACATGGGAGAGGCATACCAGACAGAGCCCCTGTCCCACCCTTAGCAGGTGCTTACTCTCAGATTCCTGGCTTTGTCTCAGAGGAAGTTACTGAAACAAAAACTGGGTTTGGGCAGGTTTTCCCTTTTCACCAGGAGAGACTCTAGTGATCCAATGCATTCTGTGAGGCCTGTGTGTCCACACATTTCTCAATTATAAACTCCTTAGGGAATCTCATATGTGACTTATAAACCATTTTAGTGACTGCATCAGCTGATGCTGGAGTGGATGGTAAAGGGAAGACAGGAATCTGCAATGGGTTGTATAAGGGAAAGAGAATCTGTAAGTAGGGACAGTAATTCTACCATGATTCTTGCCGATTAATGACAGAGAGAGTCACATCCCAATTCAGAGGTTTGTGATCTCTGGACTAAGGAAGGGACTACAGCATGTCAAAACAAAAATGTACTTTCTTCCTCTATTTCTTCATTTGTTCAACAGATATTTAATAAGCACCTACTCTATGCTAGGCACTGGGCTAGAGGCTGGGGATAGAGTGGTAAGCCATACTAGATGTAGCTATGCCCTGATGGAGAGTATAGCGACATGGTTGTGCACTGGCCGCTCTGAGATCTGGGGACACAAGCTCAGAGGAAGGACTGTAATTGTTTGGTGCTAATGTCTCCTTTGGAGAAGCACCATTAGACAGATTTTGGAGAGTCATCCTTCTGTTACTTAGCCAACGTGGAACATTGGTTCTTTGAATGACTCTTTTGCTTGCAATATCTACAAGTACCCCTCTCTATATGTTCCCAATTCTTAGAAAATACAAGACTTTTTGGTCTTGTTTTTATTTCACGGGCAAGATTTTTTATGTAGAGAACCATACGTTCTATTGATTTCTAGCTTATTTACTTTCTAGAGCTCTCCGAAAATGTCTAGCTATGTATTGGATATTTTCTAAGCTGTCAGTTTCATATTTCAATTACTTTTTTCTCATTAAATCCACGAATTCATATTTGAGCCCTTTAATAGAAAAAAATAAAGACAATGTTTCTTTTGTTTCAGCTGTTGAGTGTACTCCAGAATGCTCTTTGAAAGTTTTCTGAAGTTTCTTTTCATTTTTATTTAGTTTACAATTTTTAATCTTTGTCTAATATACTTTTAAAAGAAAGATTTTTTTGAAATTGCTTTTTTGTACTGTATTTTCAAGGTTTTTATGTCCACTTAAGGCATTTGTTTTTCGTTTTGCGCAACTGAGTTATTTAATTTTTTTCTTACGCTGCTGCTTATAATTTTTTTTTCTCTATTGGATGGACTAACAATTAACTGACTCATTTGGTACAGATGTTTAATCCAGAACAATAAGTACCTAATAAAATCCTGAATTGTTAACTAATTTCTGCTCAACCACCCCTGAGGCTTAGGAAAATCTTTCATGATAACTTTTAATTTTGCTCCAGGCCAGGGTTTAAATTCAGCTTTTTAGGGCTCCCCTCTGGTTTAGCAATTTTACAATGTGATTACTCTTTTCCAGAGAAAACTTAGAAGAAAGGGGTGGCTGATGTTGAAGTTCAGGTAAAGCTGAGTAGAAAGACAGATAAATGAAAGGAGGGTGGGTTTTAGGTGGTATCAGAGTCTTTGAGAGAGACCATTCTCAAGTTAAAATTTTATTTTGAAGCCTTAGCTTACCAATGAAAGAAGCTAACTATTGCCTCTTTGGGGCTTTGTCTCCTAATTTTTCTGGGGCTCCTCTTAAATATCTGAATTTATTCATTTTGACATGTCAGAAGTTCTACATGATGGCCATTGCTATTCTAACATTAATTTTTACACTTTACCAAAATAAGTACAAGAGTTAGGATTATAGGGCAATTTTATATGGAAAGCAGGAGTTCTTCCAGTGGAGACTGCAGTTTTGACATGGAAGAAACCAAGAAGGACAAGAGATGCCACTGAGTAAAATGTGTGCCTGTGAATGGTATCTTGGGTTCCCTCTCTAAGCAAAGGTTAGAAAGGACCACATAATTAATGATCTGACAAAATCTTTCACCCCAGTGTACAAACTAAAAGTGTCCTATCACAGACTGACAAGACAGGGCATGCTCTCATCAAAGTTTTTTGTAGATCTGACCAATTGCCTTTTCCCAAATTGGTTTTCAGTCTACTGGACCTCCAAATGTTATCACCAAGGACTAGCTTGGATTGGATTGGTAACTTATGGAGTATATATCTCCATTCATTTCCTCTGGAACACTCCCTTATATCAGAAATAAGACAATACAGAAAAAATACAATGAGATTTTTTAATATAGACAAGCAAAAGTAAACAGAGAGTAGGAGGGGAGTAAACAGTTTAATGGTAAAAATATTTATGCCTCCAAAACTAAAGGTCTAATGAACTTATAAAAAGACCTATGTTGAACTACCCAGTGGTATATTTCCCACACAAAATATCAAATGATCTTATATCAAGACCTATGTCCAATTACTCAATGGTGTACCTCCCAAACAAAATGCCTAATGACCTTATACAAAGGTCTAGGCATAATTGTTTACTAAAATGTGCACCTGTTGACTAAATTTTCTAATTATGTAATACAAAGAACTAGGCAAAATGATCTTATACAAAGACCTGTTTGCTTGCAAATCACAGAAGCAATGAGAACTTAATGAAACTAGTCAGATCTCAGGTTATCGTTGAGATTTTCTCACGCGGCAGCAGATCTAAAGGACGAATGCACTTGGGCACAAGGAGCCCAGTAAGTGTACCTGTTGGTCCCATGTTCCCTGGAATATTGCCAAGGGAAGGTCTTTAAAACAATCACAGTAGAGCTTCCAGAATTGTCAAAGAATGATGAGACCCCCATTGAATGTCTAAAATAAAACAAAAATGGTAAACTTATTGCTCATTATACTAAGGGCAAGGTTTGCTGCTCAATCTCTCTGAAAAGTAGGCTGCTGATCTCACACAGGGTTTCGAGGATGCCTGAAGGTCAGGGACTGGTGTACTTTCCCAGACATAAATGGGCTAACATCAGCTATAGAAGCATGACTATTTGCTGATTGGTTAGCACTCTGACATGCAGTTAATGGCATGAGTTCATTCCTGATTGGTTGACTCTCAGAAGTGAGGGCCTATCACTGATTGATTGGCTTCTAAAAGCTTAACAGGTGAATTGTCATTGATTAAGCCAGTGGGTTTTCTACTAGTTCTGGTTAGCATGACTACAGAACAATAAAATTTTCCTAAGAATGTGAGAAACTTTAAATATTCTCAGTTGATACCTACTATTTATTTTCATTACAATATAGTGCAAGATGGCATCTAATATAGCACAAAACTATATATGTTTATTTCTATAAATAGACCAAATTTTGTGGTGCTTTGTGAAGAGGAAGATAACTTTAATAGGCATTTCACTATGACCAAATTTGAGACTATTAGGTTTGACCAGTAGGTTAAGGTATTTTTATAAAAGGCAAAAACATTAGTTAGATGAGCTTAATCAAGAAATAATTATTTTTGGAATTAAATTTATCACATTTAATAGTAATTCAGTGAAAAGGAAACATATTTATCAATATGCTGAGAAAAAGAATAAAGAGGCATTTAAAGAAAGGGATGATCTAGACAGACAGGCTGGAAAGGGAAATACATCTGCTTTTTGGTGGTAATATTAGACAGAATCCTAGCATCTTATAACTGGACGCAACTTCCAAGTCCAGGAATCTCCTCTCCAGTTTATACCATCCCTGGCAGATGACTTCCAACCCCTGCTTGAATGCTTTTGGTAATGGGGAGCTTACTATATATCACAAGGCAATTCATTATGTTTTTTAATTACTCTGATAGTTAATAATATAATATCTGCCTCCTTGTAATCCTGCTTAATAGTGCTAGTTCTCTATTTTTGAGCCAGATAAGTCTTATCCTCTCCAATATAGCAGCTCTTGAAATATTTGGAGCAATTGTCATGTAAAGCTACTGAATCTAATATCTCTATTGTTCTTCAATTGTTTTGTATGTGATAGAGTTTCTGGACTTTTATTTTCCCTAGTCACTCTAATTAATCTAAGCAGATTTTCTTTTTGGTCAAGGTTTGTCTTAAAATATTAACAATAACAATAATAACTCTCATTGACTGATAGAGCCTGCTATATGCAAGGTACTACTGTTAAGAACTCTATGTGTATTATCTCATTTAATCAGCAAAATTTTTCCCTGAGGAAGGTACTATTTTACAGATGAAGAAAGAATTTAAGTAAATTGAGAGAGAGTGTGTGTGTAAATAACTTACCCAGGTTTTAGAACTACAAATGGGAGAGTCAAGATGCAAACCCAAGCAAATCCAGGCAGTCCGATTTAAACTCTTTGTTTTTCACCCTGACAAAATGCAAAGTATAACAAAGCCACCTGCTCTTCTCTTTTTCTGCACATTATACTTCTACTAATGAAACATTAATTTGTTTTAGTAGTCCTGTTATAAGCCCTCATTGGCTTTTATTGAACTTGTAACCACCAAAAATCTTTAGGTCTGAGCAAAAAGAGCAAAACTAGAGGCATCATACTACTTGACTTCAAAATAAACTTCAAAGCTATAATAACAAAAACAGCATGATACTGGCATAAAAGCAGATATATAGACCAATGGAACAGAATAGAGAGTTTAGAAATAAATTCACTCACCTACAGCCAACTGATTTTCAACACAGTTGCCAAGAGCCCACATTGGGGAAAAGACAATCTCTTCAATAAATAGTGCTGGGAAAATTTGATATCCACCTGCAGAACAAGACTAGGTCCTGATCTCTCACCGTATCAAGTCATATGCCACATAACATTTTGGCCAATGAGGGACTGTATATATGATGGTAATCCTATAAAATTATAATAATGTATTTTTACTGTACCTTTTATGTTTAGATATGTTTAGGTATACAAATGCTTACCATTATGTTACAATTGCCTATAATATTCAGTACAGTAATATACCATACAGGTTTATAGCCTAGGAGCAATAGGCTACACCATATAGCCTAGGTATGTAGTAGACTATGCTATCTAGGTATGTTTTTAGTGGACTCCATGATGTTTGCACAAATGACAAAATCGCCTAGTAAAGCATCTCTCACAATGTATCCCCGTTGTTAAGTCACGCATACCTATAAAAATCAACTCAAAATGGATTAAAGATTTAAACATAAAATCAGAAACTATGAAACTACCAGAAGATGATATAGGGGAAACATTTTGAGACATTGGACTGGCAAAAAAGTTTTAGATAAGACCTCAAAAACACAGGCAATCAAAGCAAAAATAGACAAATGGGATTACATCAAACTGAACAGTTTGTGCACAGCAAAGGAAACAATTAGCAGTGAAGAGACAACCTGCAGAATGGGAGAAAATATTTGCAAACTATATATCTGATGAAGGGTTAATATCCAGAATGTATAAGAAACTCAAACAACCCAATAGCAAAATAAACCCAAGTAACCTAATTTTAAAAATGGGCAAAAGACCTTAATATTTCTCAAAAGAAGACATTAAAGTGGCCAACAGGTATATGAAAAAAATGTTCAACATCACTGATCACCAGGGAAATACAAATCAAAACCACAATTAAATACTACTTCACTATAGTTAGAATAGCTCTTACCAAAAGACAAAAGAAAGCAAGTGTTGGTGAGGATGTAGAGAAAAGGGAATGCTTATACACTGTTGGTGGGAATGTAAATTAGCACATCCCCTAATGGAATGGAAAACAGCATGGAGGTTCCTAAAAGATTAAAAGTAGAACCACCATAAGATCCAGCATTCCCATTGGTGGGTATATAGAGATATCTGTACTCCCACGTTTCTTGCAGCACTATTTACAATAGCCAAGAGTTGAAATCAACCTAAGTTGCCAGCTGTGGATGAAAGAATAAAGAACATGTGGTATATGTATACAATGGAATACTATTCAGCGATGGAAAAGAATGATATCCTGTCATCTGAGACAAAATGGATGAACCTGGATGTTATGTTAAGTGAAATAAGCCAGACACAGAAAGACAAATAGCAAATAGCACATGATCTCACTTAAATGTGGAATATATATATATATATATATATATATATATATATATATTTACTGATCTTACAGAAGTATAGAGTAGATCAGTGTGGTTAACAGAGACTTGGGGGGAGATAGGGGAGAGGAGGATGAGGAGAGGCTGGTCAAGGGGTACAAAGTTTCAATTAGATAGGAGGAAGAGTTCTGGAGTTCTTTTCCACAGTAGGGTGACTATGGTTAACAGTAAGGTATTGTATATTACAAAATAGCTAGAAGAGAAGCTTTTGAATGTTCTCACCACAAAGAAATGATAAATACATGACGTGATGGCTATGCTAAATACCTTGATTTGATCATTATGCAATGTGTTCGTATATGGAAACATCAAATTGTACTCCATAAATATGTACAATTAGAATGAGTCAATTAAAATTTTTAAAAAACTCTGGGTCTTTTTCACATGATCTGCTGCTAGAATATGTCTTTCAAATTCTGTGGTCATGCAATTGGTTTTTTGGATCTGAATTCTGTGTTGTATCTTTTTCCCTATTCAGTTTCAGTGATTTTTCTTCGGTGCGTGGTTCCAGCCTATTGAGTTCTTTTGAGTTCTGACTGTGCTATCTCAGCTCTGTGTCACCAACAGAACTGATAAGTATACCTTCTGCTACCTCTTCTAGGTTGTTGATAAAATTACCAAGCAGCATAGGACAAAAGACAATTTTTGTTCCTGTGTTGGGGGAGGAACATGTTTGATCGTAACCAGACATAGCCTTGTGAGACCACCTCATAACTTCGATTCTTAAATTATTAAGCAAACCTTTTTTCCTTACTTTCCTCTAACCCAGAATTTTTCAACTTCTGCCATATTAACATTTTGGAATGGAGAATTCTTTGTGTTGGGGGCTGTCCTGTACATTAGAAGATGTTTAACAGCCCCCTGACTTCTACCCTCTAGATGCTTGCAGTCCTGGCCCTCCCCTCACCCAGACACCAGAAATGTCTTTAGACTGTCAAATGTTCTCTGGAGGGACAAAATTGCTTCTCCTTTCATTTACAATCACTGCTCTAGCCTCATAAATGATTAATTAAACAATCAAGTATTTATTAAGAACCTACAATTTGCCTAGGACCTAAGGATTTCTGTGAACACTGAAGAAGACATGGTCCTTTACTTCAAGAAGATTATACTATAAGAGACATGACCAAGCCCACAGAACAACTGGAAGAAAAAAAGTCCATTACTGAGTGATGCGGTATGAGACTCAGGCTGTATGGCATATAAGAACTCAGAGAATTGAGAAGACCAGTGAGAACAGAGATTTCAATAGCTCGGATTTGACTGGTTTGGGTAATTTGAATATAAATAGGCATGGGGAATTTCCTTCTACACAAAAACATATAGGCATACTTACATATTTAGGGAACTTTATTTTTTTATGTATAGGCAAACTTTCAAAACATAGGCATTACCTTCTAAATAAAAAGCCATGTAATCTCAGTACTTTGGGAGGCTGAGGCAGGTGGATCATGAGGTCAGGAGATCGAGACCATCCTGGCCAACATGGTGAAACCCCATCTCTACCAAAATACAAAAAATTAGCTGGGCATGGTGATGCACGCCTGTAGTCCCAGCTACTCGGGAGGCTGAGGCAGTGGAATCGCTTGAACCCAGGAGGCAGAGGTTGCAGTGAGCCAAGATTGTGCCACTGCACTCCAGCCTGGTGACAGAACAAGACTCCATCTCAAAAATCAGAGCACACAATTTTACATGTGTTTTGACAATGGGCAAAATACCTGTATTTGAAATCATGCCTTCCTTGGAGAATTTGAGGTATGTGGTTCTAGAAGATGTGGAGGTAGTGGGTGGGAGGACATTCTGGTTGGAAGGGTAATGTAAACGAAGGTGCAGAAAACCAGAAGGAAACAGGAGGGGACCAGGGTTCATGCTAGGCAGCCTGACAAATCAGGCAAGATGGCCGGCTGCGATGGACGCACATCACAGAGGCACTGAAACCTGGCATAAGAGTTTTAGTCTCAGATGTTTTTGAGTTCAGGAGCAGCAGAATGAAAGATATTAAAGGAAGACAGTCTGACAAGGGATTGTTTAGGGTGAATGTGCTAGAGGGTGCAGGGGGTGGCTTGAGCGGTTGAGAGCCAGACAAGGTGGTAACTGAATGGGTAAAGGAGTAATTAATAAAAGAGGCATTTTGGAAGACCAGCAGGAAGGATAAAATTGAGTCAGTTCCTAGGAAGTTTCTTGGACATTGAAAGTGAGGCTCTGCCTTGGTATAGGGCTGAATTTCCCATTTTGGAAACTGGGAGAGCCATGGTGCCACCAACATTCTTCTTTTCCTTTAAAACTCCAAATATGTTTCTTTTCCTTGATTAATCTTACCACATTCTGATTGCTTTTTTCCTTAGGGAGTGATAAGAATAGATTTCAGAAAGAGATGGCTTTTGATCAGGGCCAGGAACACTGGGTAGGAATTGAGTTGGCAGAAATGAAATGGAGATGTGTGTAGGGCATTGGACGAAGGAGAGAGTCTGAGCAGAGGCAATGGTGTGAGCCAGTGATACGTTTGGCAAAAATGCATAGCTGTTGATGAAAGGAGTAAAGTGTCAGTACCTGATTAGGACAGGTGACATGAAAAATGTGAGGAGACTAGCATCAAGGCCATGCCTCTGGCTCCTGGCTACTTCTTTAAAGTTTAAAATTTCTTTTGCTGAGCCCTATAGAGTCACTGAATTAGCTATTACTACAGATGAAGCTGGAGGAAGCTATTACTACAGATGTACACTGGAGGAAGAGGACTCAGATCTGTAACAACCAGTTTTTTTCTCTTTCTAGCCCAGAGTTTCTTACTATGATCTGGATTCATGGGGAGGAAGGCTGGGTAGAGCTAGACTCATCATCTGCTTTGGTGTTCTTGGGAGCTTATCTCTTTTCCTGCCAGGTAGATAGATTTTCCTTTCTTT
Source organism: Pongo pygmaeus (assembly GCF_028885625.2). Taxonomy (NCBI): domain Eukaryota; kingdom Metazoa; phylum Chordata; class Mammalia; order Primates; family Hominidae; genus Pongo; species Pongo pygmaeus. The sequence continues at coordinate 39,762,251 of NC_072373.2, forward strand.
CCTCCCTTCACCTGCAGACCGCCCTCCTTCCTTTTCTTTACTTCTCTCTCTGTCTCTCTCTCTCTAAAATACAGTTGGGAAGAAAAAGGTATCAGTCATGGGAACCTCTGGGGCACAGGTATGAGGAACAAAGAGCTTTTCTGCCTTAGAATTAATCAGTTATCTCCTACTCACTCTAGCTCAGAAGTTGAACTACCTTTCGATCTTAAAATGCTAAATCTCACGGAAGTTATAAAAGTTTCTCTCTTCCCACCCCTAACAAGAAGGAAAAACAAGTCCTCAACAGACTTATATGCATATAGTAACTTATTACACAGTTCCTAGGTGTGAAGCAAGTGTCTGACCTTCAGGAAGCTGCTCCCTCTGCAGTGCTCAGGTAAGAACCCATCACCATCACCCACCTGCTCACCCTCCCTGCTGCCCACCCCAGGACACCACACCTCTCAGGAATTAGATGAGATATGGTATAAAAAGTTTTTTATTTCAAAATGCAAAATGGTGGTCATTGTAATAATTAATAATAATAATATAAAAAGCATTTATCCTTCCTCCCTAGTGCAAAATGGTAGATGCATTTAGATAATTCACACAGTATTGGAAACGTCATGACAATGCAGTGCTGCACAGCAGCAAAACTCAATCCCAAACTCCTTTTGGTGGATGCTTGTGGTAGGTCAGTTCTAGATGTCAGCGGTTTCTCTTAAGTCCAGATAAAAAACAGCACGTGCTCCTGCACTCTCCCAGCGGAGTCAGGCTCCTGTGCGCGCGCCCCCTCTGTCTCTCCCTTCCTCTTTCGGTCTGTTTGTCTCTGTCTACTGCCTCTCCCTCCCACTCCGCTGGTCTCCCACAGTTTCTAGGAGGCGTGCTGCCGGTTGGACAGGGCCCGGCCGCCAAGGACCGTGTCCTGCTGCTTGCCTTTCTCCTGCAGGGCTTGCTTCTGGAGAGCCTGTCGCTCCAGGGCGGCCTGCAGCTCCGCCGCGGCTGCCTCCTGGTCCCGCAGACGTCTGGCGGCCGTGAAGGGGCTGCACACAGTCTCCATCAGGCCGAGCACCACGCCTAAGAGGGCCAGCACGCTGCCCAGCACGTACAGCTTCACCATCTTCCCCTTGCGCTTCTGGGCCATCATCTCCTTGGCCAGGGGGATCAGCTCCTGGACCGTTTCCATCTCGGCTCTGGGCTCTCGGAGGCGGGAGTCACCTGCAGGAGGAGCAGCAGGAGAGAGGACTTCAGCCACCGAAGAACGGCTGCCACCTCCCGCCACCCTGCACCCAGCTTATCTTGAGGAGGGCTCATAGAAAGGCGGACTACCTTAGTGGCACGGCGCAAGCAGGAGGCAGCGCGAGCTGCAGTTGGCGGCGGTCAGCGCGTCCGTTGGTCCGACCGGCCTCAGCGTTCTCCTCCTCTCGGCAGCTGCAGCTCTTCCAGTTGGAGACTCCGCCGCTGGCACCGCTTTAGCGTCCGGGGGCCGCTTATATCTTTTCTCCGAGACACGCCTCCTGGGCTCTCGGGCCCAGGCCAGCGCAGTCAGAGCCAGGGGAACTGGGAGGGGGAGGAAGAAGAGGAGGGGAAAAGGAGGGGGTGGAATCCGGCTGGGACCTGGCAGGAGGTGGCCATGCGCTACGCACGCTCCGACTGTGTGAGCTAGGGGACCCGGCGCGGGGGCCATCGCAGCGGGGCGTGTGGGAGGGCCAGTGGGCACGCGAAGGTCCCACTCCAGGCTAGCGCAGGGGAGGACCCGGAGCCCAGGCAGGTGTCCGCGGACATTTCTGACATGACGGCACCTTCTTACTGGTGTCAGTGGGTGCACAGCTTCCCTTGTCCAGGACAGCCTGACATAAATAATGAGGGAATCTGGGGGTTCCATCTAAAGAAGAAAGCTTTCATTTTTATTCGGAAGGGTTGTCATCTTCCCACGTGTGCGGCAATGGATCAGAGAGGAGAAGGCAAGGGGGAGGGATCTGGGTAACAGAACAGAACAGGTCACGCTTGGATAAAGCAATATGTGCTAATATTGTTTCTTTCCTGCCTGGTTGGTTTTATTTAGAGGTACATGCATGTATAGCTACAGTCAGTTGATAGAAAACTATTCATTGATGGTGCTTTTATGTGCAGAGGTGTGTGTGTGTGTGTGCATGTGTGTGTGTGTGTGAGAGAGAGAGAGAGAGAGATTAGTCTCTTTGCCTGCAAGCTGTTTCCTTATGTACTTCCGTGTATCGGGGAAGAGCCTTTAAATTCAAATTGTTCTCACTTCCAGTTGAGAAGTGGAGTTGGGAGCTGGGGGGTGGGGGGTAGAGTATGGAAGGGGCTGTTGGTAGAAGTTCATCTGCCATTCTAGAATGGAAGTATTTCATGCTCTCCTCAATAATTCTTTGCCACCCTCCTGAGTTTGGGGGTACAACTTCACTGCTCCAGCTCAACTTCAGCTTTGAAGCAGTTTGTGGGCAGAAGGGCTTATAGTAGACAGCTTAGGTAAGAATCCAGAGTGTGAGTACTCTTGGACTTGTGAAGATGTAGGATTGATTTTGACCAGGATTAGGTATAATCACCTGGGACCGAAGAAGCATTCTAATTTGGCTTTGGTTATGGATATGCCAGAGTTAGCAAACTCTGGGGAAAAGGAGAGGCAAATTGGCCAAAGGGTTAGCAAACTTGGGGAAAGGAGAGGCAAATTGGCCAAAGGGCTTTAAGAAGAGAAAGGGAGGGGGCAGGGGAAAGAAGAGGAAATCAAACTGGCCAGAAAATTGCAAAAGTCAGTGATGCAATCTTGCAACAGCCTTTGCAGTCGGTCAGACTGAGTGAGCCCTGAAGGGCAGGTCAGGGGAAAGGGCTGTCTCAGGGATCAAATATTTTAGTTTTTGAATTGTTAACAGGAATCTTTCTTTGGGGGTCTGAAGCAATTTCTCAGATGATTCAGTTTAAAAAGGCAGCAATAACAACTACCCTTTGCCTTGACTATTAATAGTTCAGGCAAGGGCTTGTGTGTGGAGAATGGTCAAGGTTATCTAAATAGCTTATTTGAAATTCTACATTTTAGAATTCGTCTGTTTGAGTCAAGGTGACCAGGGGCCAAATAGGATTGATTATTCCTGGAGGATTGTGTTTCCTGCTTATTGTTCTTTTAACCTTGTCAGGCAGGAAAATTCTGTAACAAGGGTTCCTGCCAAGTTTAATATCAGTCTTGGCACTTTCTTTGAATCTTCCTTATAATTTCAGAGCAACCTCTGATAACTGGCAGAAATGATTAGTGAGCTTTCCCAGTATCGGTGAGGGTTCCAGACACATTGACTTCTGGAAGAGCATGTGGTGTGTGCCCTGATATGAGGGCTGTCACGTGGTTTCCATTCTGAAGGTGAGTCAGCCTAGCTTGGGACCCAAAATTCTGAAATTGACTGGTCCAGTAAGCATTTCCTGTGTTTCTGTAACTCAGAGATGCAAACCACACGTCTTCCTAGGTCAGAAGGCTGTAATTTATCTGGGGTTCCCCTTTCCTGTGATTTGCTGTGTTAGCGCACGTCACCAGCTTGGATCCTTTTTTTGGTAATTTGACTTTGACCTCCAGGTTCCAGCAGCTATATTGGTAAGAGCTGGACAGAGGAGGCGCAGCAAGTGCCATGGACGGAGGTCACTGGTAGATTTGATCTTCCTAGTTTAGGTGGTAGCTGGGGCTGAGTGGGAGATGATGGGAGTAGAAGGCTAAGGAATCCAGTGTCAACTCATGTCTAGGAATTTCTGAGTGCAGCTCCTCTCTCTGGGTGGGAAAAGAGAACCTGGCTCCTAGGGTAGAAGGTGACTAGGTAGGGCATGGAAACTAAACACATACTTTAATGGGGCTGATGTCATTTTTAGGGAAGTAAAGCACTGTGTTGTGTCATGCATGCAGGTGAGACACAGGTTATAGCTATGATGGTCAAACCAAGCCATAGGGTGACCAACCATCTTATTTTGCTCAGGGTTGAGGGGTTCTCTGAAATGCAGGACTCCCAGTGCTAAAACTGAGATACTTCCAGGCAAACTGAAACACTACCAGGCAAACTGAAATAGTCATCCTACCCTTGAGTCTATCTCAACATTTAACTCTTGCCACTTCTAGGAAGGTAGGAAGGGCTAGTTTAAAATTTTTATATTTTGCTTTCTTAATCCCCTTCTCTCAGACATTAAGACATTCAGAGCTATCTGCAGAGGGTAAAGTCACAAAGGGGTGCATGTGTTTCAAGGGGTAAGTGCAGAGGAGGGATAGAACTGTCCCTACCACTCTGCCTTGGGGATTGAAGGCACAGGAGAAAGAGATCTTTTGGATGGTTAGTTGTAAATGAGCTTCAATAATAATAATTATTATTATAATTATTATAATATAATAATAACAATAATAATTACTATTTTGTTACCAGCTGCTTGCCGCCTACACAAAGTCACTGCCCACCCCTGGGACTCCAGGCAGCTGGAGGGAGGGAGTCATCATAGGAGATATGACAAAACTATTTGTAGTTTTAAGACTACCCCACCTGAAATTTTTTTAGATCCTTAGTTACTTTCATAGTTTTAGAAAGAAAGTTGCTTATCACTCAGATATCAATGGAAGACACTGAAATTTATATGTGTAGCCTCTATCTCCTCTGGTCTTATAGACTAAAGTTCTAGAGTCTAGATATTTCTGTGTGGATACACTGCTATTATCACAGCTTGACACACTTAAAACAAGACTCCTTACCTTCTCTATACTCTTACAAGCTAAGTCTTCTCCTCAATATCCTTATTTCTAGCAGTGACATCTCTGTTTCATTTGTTCTCTGGGCTTGAAATATCATGGCAGTTATTTGGAGAGGCCTTCCCTGGCTACTGCATCCCACCACTCTCCACCCAGTGCCCTACTTTCTTTTTCTTCATAGCACTTGGTTACCTGATTCTATGTGGATGTACTTAATGGTTTGGTTTTATATTGTCTTCCATGTCCATTGGAGGATACGCTTCATGAGGGTGGGGACTTTGATTTTCTTCTCACTGTGTCCCCAGTGCCCAGTATAATTCTTAGCACATAATAGGTCCTTAATGGGTAACTATGGGATCAATGAATGGCTTTTCCATTGGACTGTGAAGGCTGGCAGGGAAGGGACTGTTTTTGTTTGTTTGTTTGTTTGTTTTTGCATGCAGTCCAACTTTTAGTAGATGCTTAAAGAAGCATTCAGGTTTTCGAGGGGACAGTTTTTTTGCTTTTAATCCTTTCTCCTCTAATCCATCTTAAACACTACCACCAAATGAATCCTCCTAAAATTTAGTTTTTTATTGTCAACTGCCGTTTAAAGCCCAAGATCATTTCTCATTGCCCACATAATGGACTCCTGGATCCTGCATGTTGAATTTGCTTGATTTAGTATTCTTAGAATTCAGGACCTCTACGGTCCGATCTTCTCCTATTCTTCTCCCACAATAGCCCTTTGCTCCGCACACAGGTTTCTTCACAGGCCAAGAAAAATTCATTCTCATTGCTGCTGCTTCATTTATTTTTGCTTACACTGTTGTTTCTACCTGAAGTGCTGTCCTCTTTCTACTTTGTCTTCCTTTCTTCCTTGAGGTCAAGTTCAAGTTCCTGTGCTCCAAGAAGCTACCACTGCCCATGGCAGCACACCCTGATCTCTCCTTTCTGTGAATTTCAATTGCCTTTGGGGCTTGTACTGTACAGGTTGGCACTGGATTGATTACCGTTTTGTACAACTCTCTCATTGTTTCCTGTGGGCTTGCCTCAGCTCTGTGGAAGACCAAAGCTTTGTATCTTTTGTGGTGCTAACATAGAATAGGGGGCTAATCAATATTAGTTACATTGAGCTAAAAGTCAGTGCTGAGATAGAGAGGGCCAAGTGACCAGTTAAGGCTCTCTTGGGAAGTTATTTCAAGCACAGTAGCCTGTCCTTGGCTCAGAGCCTTGGTGTTGAAATTGCCCAAGGCCTGGCAACTTGGCTTAGTTTCCTCCACTCTGGTCTCCTCACCTTTCACTTCCACTCCCAACTTAGTGTCTGACATTGTAGCCATTGGCTCATTCTGGGCACCCTCCAGCCTGCCCCTGGTACAAATCAAGGCAAGGGAACAGACTTTATAGGCATTCTGCTTTTGTCCTTCATAACTTTTGGTCAAGCAGAGCCACCAGCTGCTGGGGCATGCAGACTGTGCTGGGAGCCTTGAATAGCCATGGGTGGTATGGTTAGAATTACCTGCACCCTGCTGCCTACATATCACTTCCAGATTAAACAATATACTTTACAAGTTTGAATCAGCACAAGAAATTTTCCCCAAGCTCAAATGCCAGTTGGACTTAAGGGTATAGGGCTCTAAAGTCAAGCAAACCTGGGTTCCTCCAAATCCTGACTCCTCCATTTGCTAAGGCCCGACCTTGGGCAAGTGACTTAACTTCTATAGCTTCTATTTCCGCATCTGTAAAGTGAGAGTTATGATAGCCCCTATTAAATGGGGTGTGGTGATGATGATAAGCCCCTATGAAACAGAGTATGATGAAGAGTGAATGAGATAGAGCTCTGTAAGGGACTTAGGCAGTTTCTGGCACAAACGAAGCAATCATTAAATGATGGCTGTTATTATTCAATTGTCTTTGCCTCTTGCTCTACGTCAGCAATTTCCATGATGCTTTATCCCAGCCCAGGACGTTTGCATTCCTTAGGTGATATTTAGGTAGCTTCTAGTAAGGTCCAAAAATATTTGTTGAAGCCAGCCATGTACCTGACACTGTGTTAAGCATAGTTATAGGAAGCAGAATACAGGCCGGGCGTGGTGGCTCACACCTGTAATCCCAGCACTTTGGGAGGACAAGGCAGGCGGATCAGGAGGCTAGGAGATCAAGACCATCCTGGGCAACATGATGAAACCCCGTCTTTACTAAAAATACAAAAATTATCTGGGTGTGGTGGCACATGCCTGTAATCTCAGCTACTTGGGAGGCTGAAGCAGGAGAATCGCTTGAACCCAGGAGGCGGAGGTTGCAGTGAGCCAAGATCATGCCTCTGTACTCCAGCCTGGTGACAGAGCGAGACTCTGTTTAAAAAAAAAAGCAGAATACAAACTGCATTTGCCCTCAAGAAGCTTATAGTGAAATAGAGGACACAGACTGTAAGCGAGTTATTATCGTATATTGGGAAAGGCACCGTAATAGAAATTTATACCAAATGAACAAAAAGAACAGAATGAGACAGGTATTGATTCCCTTTGGGGAGGAGGTAGTCAAAGAAGGCCTAAGGGTAAATGATTCCTGAGAGGCTTGGGATGTTAAAGTATGGATGGTGTTCATCAGATGGTTCTGGGACAGGGTGTTGTTCAGGGCATGGGGAGGCCTTGAATGAAATGGGACTGCATATGAAAATGGAGGCTGAAAGATAAAGCATCGCATGGTCCAAGAGAAGTTAGACAAGTTGGTGTTAAATCATAAAGGATGGATTTTGGGCAATGGCAGAAAATGAGCAGGAAGCAGTAAGTAGGAGCCAGATAATAAGCAGTTGTATCAATAATCACTTATTCATGCCATGCCTAGGAATTGGTGACCACTCCCTTCTTCTAGAAACACATTTCTCCTTTGCTTCCACAATACCATATTCTGCTGGTTTTCCTCTTACCCTATTCGGGACAAAACTCAGGGTCTTTATCTCAATTGTCCTCTTTATCTAACCTACAAATGTCAGCATTTCTCAGGACTCAGTCCTGGAGCCCCTTTTCTTATTCCACATGCTCTCTTCAGTGATTTAATTTACTGCCAGGGCTTCCATTGCTGCTTCTACACAGATGACCTACAAATCTGAGCTCTAGACCTGTGTATCCCTCTGCCTATTCTACATTTTGACTTGGATGTCTTGCAGGTATCAGAATTACTGTGTCTAAAGCCAAATTCAATATTTCTACCCCATAAACTTGTAACCGCCTTTCTTAACCTAAGCTGCACCATTCACCTAGCAGCTCAGGTTTGAAGTCAAGGAGCCATCTTTTCCTCTTCACTCTCCATCACCTCTCCAATGTGAAAAATCACCAAGACTTGTGGCTCGTGTCTGTAATCAAAGCACTTTGGGAGGCCAAGGCAGGTGGATCATGAGGTCAGGAGATTGAGACAATCCTGACTAACACAGTGAAACCCTATCTCTACTAAAAATACAAAAATTAGCCAGGTGTGGTGGCAGGCGCCTGTAGTCCCAGCTACTCGGGAGGCTGAGGCAGGAGAATGGCGTGAACCTGGGAGGCGGAGCTTGCAGTGAGCCTAGATCCCACCACTGCACTCCACCCTGGGGCGACAGAGCGAGAATCTGTCTCAAACAAACAAACAAAAAATCACCAAGACTTATCATTCTACCTCTTAAACATCTGTTAATTCAATCTGCTTTCTATCTCCTCTGCCACTCTTCTAGTCTAAGCTCTCATTGCCTCCCTCAGACCATTTAGTATGGCCTCACAGCTGGTCTCTGTGCCTCAGGTTTTGGCCACTCTACTCCACTTCAAGCCAGTGTAGTCTTTTTAAAAAGTGCAGACTTGGCCGTGTCACTCTTCTCTTTCAAATCCTTCAGTGGTTAGCAAAAAGTTAGTGGAATAAAAAAAAAAATCATTCAGTGGATCCCCACTTTGCCCTTTGGAATGCCCCAGATTCTTTGCATGGCATATAAGCCACCCACCATCCTGTCCTTGTCTGTTTTTCCAGCTCCATCCCATATCCCTTAACCCTCACTCTCTGGGTGCCAGTCACACTGTTCTGTTCCTTTGCAGACTCAGGTCCTTCCCCATGTAGTTCTTTCCATGTGAAGAGAACCCTTTCTTCATCCCCTGTGGTCTGGTGAACTCTTACTTATCCTCCGAGTGTCACTGTTCTCTCATTGCCTCAGGGAAGACCTTTCCTCTCACCTAGAGAAGGCCAGCTCCCCTTGCTGCACGCTCCCACGGCCACCTCACTTTCCCTTTCATAACTCTGTTGTCTGTCCCCATTGCAGGGCTGCAGTTCTATTCAGAAGCTCTCTCTGTCTTGCTCAGTGCAGTGTTCTCAGAACTAGGGCAGTGCATAGTTCCTTTGAGGTGTTTGATACATAGCGACCAATCTGTCTTCGATTGGACTGTATCCTATAGGCAATGAGAGACACTGATACATTTTACACAGCAAAACACTGCAAGATAGGCATTTTAAGTAGATCATTGTGCCAGAGTGCAGGATGGATAAGGGAGGGGCAAAACTAGAGGCAGCTAGTGAGATGTTACAGTAATTTAGGCAGGAGACCATGAAGAACTGGGCCAAAACAGAGGTAATGGGGAGAGAAAGAGACAGACTGAGTGATAAATCAGAAAACCTGGAAGACTTGTGCTGTGGAAGAGGAGTCACTTGGGGCTTGGGAGTCACTGGGGTGACTCCCAAGTGTGGGAATGCAAAGGGGAAGAACACCTCTGATGAGAAAAATGAGTTCCATCTTGGATTTATTGAGTTTGGGCTGTTATGGGACATGCAGGCAAAGATGTTCATCAGATAGTTGTATGTGAATCATGAATCAGGAGCTCCAGAGAAAGATTAGTTCTGAGGTCACTGCCCCTGCTGTTGGAGCAGTCCAGGCCCTCCCATGATTCCTTTCTTCTCCTGCATTATTTCTGTGGGTCAGTAGTTCTCAGCCCTGGCTCCACTTTGCAATCATCCTGGGTTATTAAAAACTAATAACCCAAGACAAATGCCTGAGACTTCCCCAAGACAAATCAACTCTGAATTCCTGGAGGTGATTTTAATGTGTAGCCAGAATCATGGACCACTTCCTAGATGACTTCCTACAGTTCCATGGTTTGAGACTCCTTCAGTGCTCCCTACAGAACTTTCTGCAGCAATGAAAATGTTACATATCTCTGCTATCCAATATGGTAGCCACTAGCTACATGAAGCTCTTAAGCAGTTGAAATGTGGTGAAATCTGGTGACCCGAATGTTTAATTTTGTTTAATTAATCTAAATTTAAATTAAATAGCCCCCTATGTGTGGTTGGTGGCTACTGTATTGGACAGGACAGCTCTATATGCTAATGAATCTGAAATTTGTTTCTCTCCTGAGCTCCAGGCTTACATATTGTCTGATTTGCATCTCTTCTTGGATATCTAATAGGGTGTCTTTAAGTTAATGCATGCCAGATGAAATTCTTGATTTTTTTTCTTCAAAACTTGTTTACCTCCTAGTCTTCCCCGTCTTGGGACACAGCATCACTTTCCACCCAATTGCTAAAACCCCAAACATGGAAGCTATCTTTTATTCCTTTCCCCCGCTCATCTCCCTCTTCCAGTTTTTCAGCAAGTCCTGTTAGTTCTATCAAATTGACACTTTGACTCCATCCACCCCTTTCCATCTCTAGGAGAGCATAGGATAGTCACAGCTATTTTAGTAAAAGTTATTGCATCTTCAGTGTGTGCCTTCTGAGACCTTTCTATGTATTAACTTATTAGGCCTACAAACAGCTCTATGAGGTAGGTGAACTATTATCCCTATGTTTATAGATGAGGAAACTGAAGAACAGAAAGCTTTTACAAAGTGCCTGAGAATCAAACGGCTAGTCAGTGGTGGGGATGGGACTCAAAACCAGATAATCTGGTTCCAGGGTCCATGTTCTTCACCATTCAACACTGTGTCCCTCTGCCTGGTTCCAAGGCCCCACATCAATGTTTTTTCACTCTGGTTACATGTTAGAATCACTTGAGAAACTTAAAAAAAAAAAACCAATTCCTCAACCCCATTCCAGGTCAGTTAAATCTCCTGAAGTAGGGCCCAGGCGTCAGAAAATGTTCGAATATTCCAAGGACTTTTCATACATAACTAGAGTTGAGAACCATTTCCTCTATGTGACCTGGCCCCTGTCTGCTCCCCCAACCCTAGCTTTAACCCCCAACCTTGCTCATGCTGTTTTCACCCCTTCTTCCTGCCCCTAGAAGAGGCCAAGCTCTTTGCTGCCACTGAACTTTTGTGCTTGTTCCTTCTCTGCCTAGAACACCCCTTCATGGCATATTCTGGGGATTGAATATGTCTTTAGAGATCCTAAACCCTGGAAAGATTAAGGGTCCTCTACACTGCCCATCTAAATAAAAATAAACACAATATTACATTTAAAAAATATGTATAAGGAGGGGCCTACAGCATTCTCATTTTCCTAAGAGGTCTAATTTTCCTAAGGGCTCTAATGTCTACTTCCATGTCTTTTTTGATGTATTAAAAATAAACATTTTCAAAGGAAATTTTGGTGCTTCTACCTTACCAGTACCTTAAATATACGCTTAGCTTGTTTTGGGGAATCCAGACCTAAATCTTTTGGACTCATCCCAAATGTCACCTTCTCAGGGGGACTTCTCTTATCTGTCCTATCTAAAGTGGCATTCCTCCCTTCTTGAGACCCATCTATCACACCATTCTGGTTTTCTCGTATTTCTTAGAAAGCATCAGAATTTGTAATTTTCAGGTATAGTTTTTAGTTTACTAGCTTATTGTTTGTCTTCTTTATGAAGGAGGTTCCTGTCTGTCTTATTTGTCACTATAACCTCCTCACCTAGTGCAATGCCTGATACGAAGTAAGTGATAGTTCCTGAATGAATGAATGAATGAATGTAGGCTCATGGATAGCAAGCAGCACAGAGTAGATTATAATCCCAAGGCAGATAGACTTGTTTGGGTTGTCACCTCGTAAGACGCTTTCTTCCTGGGGTGGGAAGGGAGAAGTGAATTCATAGAAAGAGAGGACTCTTGTTGAAAGAGGGAGGGCCATAGCCTCTGCAACCTAGTGAAGTCTCAGAGCTCAGGATATGGTAGAAAGAACATGCTGTGATGTTGCATGGATTCTGGGTGTGGTGAGAGCTAATACTTATTTTTGGATAGTCATTTCCCTGTGTCTTCTCCAAACTTTCAGTAAAGTTTCTTAAACTCAACAACTATGTGTTTTGTTATTTGGAAAATTGAGGAAAGACCATGTGTTCATGCTCTGCTTTGGGGGCCAAAATAGGCAAGAGAGATTGGGGACAGCATAGAGAAATGGTGATAAGAAAGCTAGAAGTGTTTGGGGGCAGCAACAACTAGAATGGATTTGTACATTAGCATCTAACTTTAGAATTCCCAGAATTATTGTTATTTGGATAGTAGAGGAAAGAGTGACTCTTGGATGGCTAAAGAAGTCGAGGTTATTCTGGTTGCAAAATTAGTAAGTTATTTGGTAATTATGTGTTTAATGTCTGTGTCCCATGACACAGTAGACTTCCTCTGGATAATGATTGTGTCTGAGTTGTTTACTACTATGTTGCTGGGTTCCTGGCATTGGGTGGGCACTCAATAAATATTTGTTGAATCAATGAATGGTTCTGGGTGTTTTTGTGTTTCTAGGTTGTAAGTCAGAAGGGTCTGCTGAAATGTGATGAGGAAAACTAGAAGAAAAGTCCAGGACCTGAGAGTGAATACCAGACAGAAGCTGGGGGTGGAAGAGTATCAATATGCAATATGCAGACTGATTTGCCGAGGAGGATTCAGATAGGAGATTCGGACTCCCAGAACAACTAAAAGGATAACAGGCACTGTCAAAGATCTAGACAGAAAGGCCAGAAAAGCAGCAGTTTGAACACACAGAAGGACTATTGGTGAGAGAAGCTGCCCCTCAATGCTCATGTCAGCTCCTGGGATACTCTTGATCCCCAGGCAATGGACTTAGAGAAACAAACATTCCTAGACCCCATTTGGTTGTGGGGCGGGGCTTCTCAGCATATTGGCTTTGGCGCTTATTGGCCAAGGGCTGCAATGGGCCAGAAACTAACAGTGGGACACATTATCATTGGCAGCACAGGGATAGACAGCAAATGTTAGACCTTTTTGATACACATGTTGCCTAATTCTTTGGGAGTGACACAGAATTCTTAAAACATGTTTAGGGGTACTTGATTCCTAAGATCCTCTGTCCATCTGTGCCCTCCTCTCCCCTAAACCCACATTTACCTCTTTCATTCTCAAGGTTCTAAAAGCTGGATCTTAAAGGCTCAAGTGACTAAAATCTATGGCCTGATCCCAGAAACTATTTCAGTTTCAAATACCAAAAGTACTGCTAGTTTGGTTCTTCCCATTTGTAAGTACCAGCTAGGGTGGATAGAGTAGGAAGTTGGCATGTAACTCAAGGCTGCATAGGGTTGAAATTCTGCTGATGAGTGGATCAGTTCATCATGAATTTTCTCAGGTTCCAATTTTTAGGGGAAAAATTATTTTTTTTTCTGGGTGATTTTCTTGCTAAGTTGTCCCAAGAGGGAGTTATGGGGTAATATTCATGGAATCATATTCTTCAAACACTTTTTATGGTTTTCTTTTGCCTTAAGATTTCCTACTAAGAAATCAGTATCTGCTTATTGAGCACCTATTATGCGCAAACACTGGGCTATGAACTCAAGAATTCTCCTTGACTTCAAGGATTTTATAATCCACGTTTGGGGACAAATCACAAAATAATTAACATTGAACAAGCATAAGTATGCAACTTTGAGATATTTAGAAAAGAGGCTGACAAAACAGAATGGAACTGTTTGCTGATGGAGTTGTATAGGTCAAGGTCCACTTGCCAGAGTTTGGGAAGAATTTACAGAGAATGCCAGAGAAGCCACCGCTGATTCAGGAATCTGATCTGAGTCTTGCATTTAGGATCTTGCCAAGTATACAGGAGGTGGAGAGGGCAGTGTAGACAGGCAGAGTTGGATGAATCAAGCCTAAGTGTGGTTGAGAGAGCAGATGACTAAATCAAAGCATGTCTGTGAAGGGGGTTGTGTGAGTTAGGGCCTAAAATGCAACTTTTTCAGCTGGACGCTGGGTACCTAGCTGAAGACTTTGGACTTTAACCTGGAGATGATGGAGAGTATGCAGGATAAAGTCCATACCAAATCCAACGCCTAGCAAATGGAGAACAAGCCAAAACTAACATGATAAAATGTAGCAGGAAAAAGTGCAAAGGTATGTATGCGCCTGTGTGTGTGTATGCTCACATGTATCTTAAGAATGGCAACAAATTCAAGAGTGAACAACCTGTTTTAACAGTATTTGGCTCGAAAAAGACAGAGTTGTTAAAGTTTCTACAAGCTCAATATTGGGTCTGTGGTGTGATTTGGCTGGGAAAAGCTTCCTGCACGTCAGGCCGCAGCAGTGGAGTAGAGTCTCCTGCACAAAAGCTGTACTGGCAATACTATTTTCTTCCCCAAGTCCCTGAAGGGAACTGCTGTTCCCATGTGCTGTTTCCACCCAAGTTTTTCCTGGACTCGAGGCAAACTTTACTTTCTCAGATCATTGTGCATCTTCACGCGGAGTTTACTGAGCCACCTGAGGTAACACTTTTAAAAACTTGGAGAAAAAGTATTACTGTCCAAACAGAGTGATCAAGTATTCCAGTTTGCCTGGGACTGATGGGTTTTCTGGGATGTGGTACTTGCAGTGCTAAAATGATGAGAGTCCTGAGCAAACCAGAATCATCAATCACCCTGCAACAGACCAGAATCTTCTCCTTGATTTTCTCCCACTTCCAGTGGTATGTCTTTAAGAGACTGAAGAGGTGGCATACATGTCTCCTAAATATTTATCCTCTGGCTGTAATTTGCAGAGGTCTCATCTATGTTTTTAAGGTTTTTCAGGAGAGCATTCTTGTTGTGTTCTAGGTTTTGCAAATCTAGAATATTCACCACAGCAGCTTTTCCTACCAGTTTCCTTGAGATTTTGTTTTCTATAAATTGTCCCATATATCATTTCTTTTTGGTGAAAAGTAGATTCCCTCAGTCTTGGTAAGCCAAATGTAGTGGAAAGAGCACAGACTTTGGAAACTTAAAAGTCTTCTATTGAGGCTGGGCACAGTAGCTCATGCCTGTAATCCCAGCATTTTGGGAGGCCGAGGCGGGCCGATCACCTGAGGTCAGGAGTTCGAGAGCAGCTTGGCCAACATGGCGAAAACTGTCTCTACTAAAAATACACATATTAGCCACACATTAGGTGTGGTGACAGGCGCTTGTAATTCCAGCTGCTCAGGAGGCTGAGGCAGGAGAATTGCTTGAACCCAGGAGGCGGAGGTTGCAGTGAGCCGAGATGGCACCATTGCACTCTAGCCTGGGCGACAGTGCGAAACTCCGTCTCAAAAAAAAAAAAAAAATCTGCTATTGAATTCTGGTTTCACCATATACTGGTTGTGGTGGACAATGCTATGTGTTTACCATGCCCTGCTTTGTTTTCCTCTTTTGGGCATATAGGAAAATTACCTAGGACCCCCGTGAGTAGTTCCAGTCAATGAGTTGTAAGCCAGACTGATTGTGTCATTTCAGAGCTGAAGTGTGGAATAAGTGGGAGAGGTCTGCCATGCCCTATCTAACCTTGCTGCCATGACCTTTAAGGCCGTGTGTCCTGGTTGGTGCAGCTACAAGATGGCAGAAATGCCTAAGTGACGGTATGGAAGAGAGGATCCCTCTTCTCACCATTGTCTTGCATGTTTCCTTGTGTGAACCACAAATAAACTTTTGTTATGTTAAGCTGCTGAGATTTTGTGTTTGATTTATTGCTGTAGCAAAGCATATCCTAAAGTATTAGCTCTGCGATCTTGTGCGAGCTACTTAATGGTGAAGTTGTAAAAAGGGGAGTATAAGATCTTCCTGAAAGAGTCATCTTAAAGGACCACAGGGATGCCTAAACAAGGTATTGTGTATACATTTCTTACCATGGGGCCTGGTTCATTGGAGGAGTTGGAAAAATATTTTGTTTCCTTCTATTCTTTCAGAAAAACACAGATATTTCTTTCTGGAGTAGTACTTAAACAGAGGGGTAAATACAGTCTCTAATATCCAAGAAGCACACATGCCATCTCCTGATGATGGAGGGACAGGCTTCTCCCTGCACTGTTGGTTCAGTTCTCAGTCCTTCACCTGGAGTGGCCTTTGACAAAGGGGCCCTTGCCCAGAGGATGCCACCATGATGTCACGGCATCTGAAACCCAGGCCACCTGTGCTCATTTCTAACCATTATGTTTTGGAAGATTACTAACAGATGGGGGCTTTCTAGAGGAAGATGACCAGATTAGGAAAAAATCTGGCAGTCATGGAACTGGATAAACAACGTACTGCGAGTGAGGTTGCCAGATATAGCAAATAAAAAGACAGAAATCTCAGTAAAATTTCTGATAAACAACACATATTTTAGTATAAGTATTCCCTATGCAATATTTGGAACCTACTTACACCAACAAAGTATTCCGAGATCCAGTTTTAACTGGGATTCTTTTATTTGGCAATCCTAGCTACAAGAAGTCATGGTCTTTTGTTGGAAACAGTACCCAAATATGACATAGAGACGTAACATCACAATCTTGGGATATATACACATTTATACTTGAACAATATGAGCTGCTGGGTGTACAGAGTTCTGAGTGAGCAATGGGAAAAATCAAAATCATTATCCTGGGAGATATCCATGGGAGAAGCAAATTTGGATGAGAGCAGTAATTTGAGTTATCCTTACTTCTTTCTCCCAAAATATAGATACATGAGAATTGACTCTAGTTCTTTCTTTTTGGTTTGTCCTCATACATACAAGCAGTTAGGAAGCAGGAAAATAAGGTGCTGGTAGTTACTCATGTGTTCAGTTCTCCCTCCCTTCCTGTCTTCTTTCCTTACTCCCACAACATTTATTGAGGAACTGTGCTAAGTGCTCTCTTGGCGTAACAAATCGTGCCTCAAGAAGTAATACTTCTTAAAAACGGAAAACCCTGTCTTACAAAATCTGCAGTGATGCAGAAAACATACACAGCCTACCCTCAGACTCTCAGGCAGTCAGTGGGTTTAGTGAAAGGGCATTCAGGTCAAAGAGGGAGCAGAGAGAGGAATGACTAATCAAAGATCACTTGTAGTGAACAAGATTTACTCTTCTAATCCTAAATCTTTTTACCTTACTGTCACTGATTATTCTAGTAAAATACGCTCATTGTGGAAGAAGAGAGCACACAGAGAAATAGAAAGGGAGGAGAAATGTTAACATTTTATTTATTTTCTGAGTACTTCTTTCTTTAGAGTGAAGTAGATTTGGGGTAAATTTGTTTTCCTTTTTTCTGCCAGGTAGTAGTACCTCCTAAACATTTTCCAGTTATAAAAATCTTTTTATCGATATTTAGATCAGAAGGTGGCAATTTTGAATTCTGTTTGAAAGGGAAAGAGTTAAATTGAGTAAAGAGTCATCGCCTTTGTCTGATAGGTGAAGGCAGGGGCCCCAGGAGAAGAAGTGCCTTTTCTCTACTGCCATCAGACTTCCTGGCGATTATCCTGAGTTCAGTTGCAAACCTGCTCTCCAGACTAGCTTTGACTCCTTTTTTATTCTTTCTTTTTTTTTTTTTGAGACAGAGTCTCGCTCTGTTGCCCAGGCTGGAGTGCAGTGGCGCAATCTCGGCTCACTGCAAGCTCTGCCTCGCGGCTTCACGCCATTCTCCTGCCTCAGCCTCCCGAGTAGCTGGGACTATAGGCGCCCGCCACCATGCCCGGCTAATTTTTTGTATTTTTAGTAGAGACGGAGTTTCATCATGTTAGCCAGGATGGTCTCGATCTCCTGACCTTGTGATCTGCCTGCCTCGGCCTCCCAAAGTGCTGGGATTACAGGCATGAGCCACCGTGCCTGGCCTTCTTTCTTTTTTTAAATCAGATGTTGGACTCTGGTTTTACTAACTCTTGAAGGCCATAAAACAATAAGTCCATTAGCTGATACTTGCCCCTCTGTCCTCTGTGTTTGTAAACACTCCCTCCCCTCACACCCTTTGTCTTTCCCTATCCAGCAAGGCTGGAAGCATCCTCCTACTCCCAGGAGCTTAGCTCTGACTGGTCCCCCTGGGGGTCTTCTCTTTCTTTCTGGTCTGGGTCATGGCTACTGGGGAGTTTACAGCTCCTAAGGAATAGGGTGGAATGCGCAAAGCACAGATGCTCAGCTTGGGGCCTGGGGCTTCCCTGGAGGAGGAGAAGAGGAATGGGCTGCAAAGACTGCTGATCATAGCCCCAAATACCTGTGTGTGAGGCACACGTGGGGTCAGTCACCCTTTGTAGAGCATGGCCCTAGCCAGGCACTTTAATGACAATTATGCATGTTTCTTTTAATCTTCACAGTATCCACGAGGTAGATTTGTCATTAATCCCATTGCAGGAATGGGACTATCGGAGATTAAACAAGCTGTCCAAAGTCACACAGATAGTGAGTGCAGAACCAGGACTTGAGCCTTCATCTCTCAAGTCTAGGCTTTTAACACCTGTCCTGCACCACCCCACCCTGAGGCCACAGCATCCTATAGCTGGAGGGGGCTTCCGTGTTTCCCAACCCTGGCTGCACATTAGAATCACCTAGGGAGCTTGAAAAACATATGTCTCTGCCCATCTGCCAGTGAATAATTCTCTGGGTAAGGCCTGGTCTTGGTATATGATATGTTATGTTCAAGTAATTCTGAGGGGCAGCCTGAGTAAGAACCATTAGAATCCAATACCTTTAATTATAAATAATGAAACAGAGGCTCAGAGAGGATCTTGCCCAAGTTTACAATTCTATTGAGTAGCAGAGCAGAGCTACGGTCAAGTCCATACACATACCCCGTTGTAGCCACAGGCGCTGTGGGCAAGTGCTGATTAAAAGCCCTTAGGTGGTGTTGATTCTAGACAAGAAGCCAGACACACCTATTCTCTCTTCCCCATCAAACCACAAGGTGCTTATTTCTCCATACTCAGCCGTCAAATGCCAATTTAAATGTTAGGACACTTAGTTTGTCTGTCTAATAGCCCTTTCAGGGATCATATTTGGAATTTGAAAGTCCTGTGGGGCAGCCCTGTGAGAGCTTCAAAAGCAGATTTCAGGACATAAAAGCCCCAGCTCGCTCTCAGCCATTGCTTTCCCTCCTTCTTCCCCAGAAGCTCCCGACCTGTCAGACCCACCATGCCACGTGGCTAGGTGCCCCTTCAGACAGGTGTATGTCTCTCTCCTCTCACGGAGGCTGGACCATGGCCACATGGCCAACTACACATGGCAAATGTTATCCAAAGGTCACAGAGGTTGGACTTAGATCCCATAACCTAATCCCCAGAGGTCAATGACCAAATAGAATCACAGAATAGAGACAGAGGTGACTGGGGTTAGAGGAGGGGGTGTGGTGATGGGCCAGCCTGTCTGCCAGAGGAATGTCAGGAAATATGGGAGGGGATGGAGGTGGTAAGAATGAAAAGATTCTTCTCTCTTCTCTGGGAGCCAGGCAGCCATGGGCTAGCATATGGCTCCACCAGGCTGTAGGCTGTACTGGGCTGTACCCCTCAGGAGGGCTGGGCCATTTGGAGGGCACACTGGGAGACAGAGCAGAAGGAGCTGCAGCCTGTAAGTGGCCCAGGCTCTTGACCTCAGGGCAGGGGATCTCCTTCCTTTGGCAAAGGGGAAGTTGTGTCATCCTCTCGTCATGCCCTCTGCTTCACCTTGTCAGTTCACCAGAATGTTGCGGTCACCTTCTGTCTTCCCACGCCTCCTGGCGTGCTCCTGTCCTTAGTCTGAGCCACCCCTGTTGGTATGAGGGAGGAAAGCCTGCTGGTATGTGCTGGAGCCTCTGAGATGGAAGAACTGGAGGCCAGCACCTTCTCCATCTGTGCCCATACAAGAGAGGTTGTCAATAAGGAAAACAAATAAGGAGGCAGCACCTGGTGGGGTTTGTTCTAGATGTCTCTACAGCATCAGTGTCACTCCTGGAGCCCCTAGACAGTATCAGTGCTCCTAGGTTTGGAACAAGGGCACAAAGAGGAGGTTTTTTTTTTTTTTTTTTGTTGTTGTTGTTGTTTTAAGACAGGGTCTCACTCTGTTGCCCAGGCAGGAGTGCAGTGGCCCAATCTTGGCTCGCTGCAACCTCCATCTCCTGGGTTCAAGTGATTCTCCTGCCTCAGCCTCCTGAGTAGCTGGGATTATAGGCACCCACAACCATGCCCAGCTAATTTTTGTATTTTTAGTAGAGACGGGGTTACACCGTGTTGGCCAGGCTGGTTTCGAACTCCTGACCTCAAGTTATCCAACAACCTTGGCCTCCCAAAGTACTGGGATTACAGGCATGAGCTACGGCGCCCGGCCAACAAAGAGGAGTTTTTAGACATTGGGAGACATGAGGTCCAAAGGCTGGTGGATTAGCCAGGATGGACTCCGGGAGTTCAGGCAATATGGCCCATCTTTGGCCCTGTGTAATGGTTAAGAATATGCGTGCTGGAGCAAAGTGGCCTGGGCTCAAATCCCCTGGGCTCAAATCCCTAGCCAAGGCCAAGTTATCGAAAATGTGCCTCATTTTCTTTGTCTGCAAGATAAAGATAATTGTCTATCCCCACAGAGCTGTGGTGGGTATTAAGTGAGTGGATACATGCAAAGGGCTCAGAACAGTGCCTGGGCACAGCAAGCACTCAGCAGATATCAGCTGTAGTGATTTTAGGCCGATTGCCTGATTGCTCCCAGCCCTCGGGCTCAAGCTGCATGCACAGTTGTCCACTGGGTGAATATTCAGGTTGGATAGGTGAGGGTGGGGAGAGGAGAAGGGCTACGGAAGAGTCACTCATGACAGGCGGCTTCTGTCCTGCTTAGCCTCCCCTCTCCTGAGGCTGGGCTTCTATCTGTGCCTCCGTAACACACCAGGCCCACTTTCTCTCCCTGGTTCCTGGGGAGGCACAGAGAAGAGTGTGACCAGTTGTCTGGACAGCTGAGCAGTTGTGTTGTAGTGCAGGGCAACACCAGCTTTAGTCACATGGCAAATCCCCAGGGCCGTTCCTGGAGTCCACCCTGTCCCACAGACGAGGACTCAGCCATGATTCACTGTATTCAGGTGTGGCCTGAGCTTGAGTCACCTAGTGCCCCTTCCTCCAACACCTGAGAGTCACAGCCTGGACCAGGTTCTTCTATGCCCGCTGAATCTCTTCTCTCTCCTTTTCTTCCTCCTTTTCTCCTTCCTTTGTTCCCTATCCCTTGATCTCTGATTGATCAGATCTTGGCTGATCTCCCTAGCAACTTGGACGCTTTGAGCCTGACAGATGGATAATAGACACAGTAGCTTATAATGCCACCCCTACACGCTGTCAGAGACATTGCCAGGAATGACTGAGAAGCAGGCAAAGAAGGAGACTGCCTCTGTCAATATGTGACATTTCTGTAATTGGAGATAGGTGCCTCAAAAAAGACCTCCGCACTCTGGCTGATACATGAATTTCCACTATTGGTAATCCATCCCAGTGCCCAAAGCCTGGATTGTCCCCTCTGAGAATGAAACTACACATAAAAGGCACGGGGGATGCATTGAACTATGTCAATTGTTTGTACTTTAGTGTGGATCCATTCATTCCACAAGTATTGAGCACCAACTATGTGCCAGGCACTTGGAAAACAGTAGTGAATAAGATAGAAATCTCTGTCTTCTTGGATATTACATTCTAGTTGGGAAGAGACAGAAAATAAACATGATAAGTAGATAAATTATATAGTTGGTTAGAAGCTGGTACATGATGCCCCCTACCAAATAAGTAAATAAATAACTCACCAAAATATAGGGTAGGTGGGGTTAGGAGTGCTAGGATGGGGGACAGGGATGGGGCAGGGAATTTGGCTGTAATTTTAATAGTGTGTTTAGGGTAGGCCTCATTGAGAAGTTAGGATCTGAACAACTCTGAAAGAGGTCAGAGGGTTAGCTTTGTAGATATCCAGGGGCAAGACCGTTCCAGGCAGCAGAAGCAGCTGGAGCCAAAGCCCTAAGCCTGAGCTAAGACAGGGATAGAGGCCATTGTAAGTAGAGGTGAAGAGTAATGGGAGGAAGACTCTGAAAAAGCTCTGGCCTTGGCCCTGAGTGGGATAGGGGCATGTGAGTATTCTGAGCTGGGGGTAGATAACCTGCTGTGTTGGGACTTGACTGTATATCAGTGAGGAGGCTGTTGTAGACGTCCCAGGAAAAGAGGCTCAGGCCAGGAGGGAAAAAGTAGATTCTGATTATTATTGGAAGGCAGAGCTGACCGAATTTGCTGATGGAGTGATAAGGTTTGAGAGACACTGAAGTCTGGGATGACTTCACTAGCCACTTTCCTGAGCACACATTCTAATAAGCCAAGGCTCTAGGGCAGATAAGTGCTCTGTTGTAGGAGGATAGGCACAGGGAGAGAGGAAAGGTGTGCACACAGGGGAGACCGAGGGGCTCCAGCCACAGTACCACACCCGTTTAATCTTAGCCGGACCCTGATCTGGCCTCAGGCTCTATTTTAGGCTACTTGACTGAACAAATTGGGTTCTGAAGTTCCAGAGCTTGTGCCTGGAGCCCTGGAGTTCTCGGGGGACTGGATCCCCACTTGGAAATGATCAGCGTCCCTCAGGAGTGAGGCTGGCTGGGCTGCTCTTGGGGGTCTGCATAAACAGCTTCCTGGACTTTGCTAGGAGTGCAGGGGAGAGCCAAGCACAGCAATTGCCATGTCCCTCCTGCGAAGCCAAACCACTCCAGGACCTGCCCAAGCCTGTGAAGTCTGAGACACCGAATGTGTATTTACCTGGGCTCATAGACTCAGATAAAGGGAGGAGGAGGGGGATTTAAGGGGCCCCAGCTACTCATGGTGAGGCCCACCGCACACCTGCCCTGCCTTGTCTCTTCTGAGGATCTGGGATTGCAACACCTGCTCTCTTCTGCTGAGTTAATTATTAATGAGTTCTTTGTCACATCCTCTGGTGATGGGCAGAGGGCAAAAGTTTCCTGAGCGCTCTGAGTTCAGGGAGTTGGGGAAGTGGAGAGAAAGAGACCACCAGGTGGAAGAACTGAAAACACAGGTGTGTCAGTGTCAGAGCTGACCTTTCTCTGTGGGGGACTTGAGGGAGGTCTCTCTGTGTTGAAGGGACACTGCTTCTACTGACCCTTACTTGCTGAGTTGAGCTAGATTTCACTGGAAAGCCTACAGGGGGCAAGACTCTAACATTTATTGGAATATCAATTATGCATCAACTTACATCAACAACTTACTGCCCACTTGCTAATTACACTATTTCTTCTGCCTACCTGAACTTACGCTTAATTAGAATCTGAGGCTTAGAAATGCCCAATTTAATCCACAAAATTCTACATTTCCCCCTTAAGGGTCTTCAAGCCAATTTCTTGGACATAACCCTCCAATGGTAGAGAACTTTCTGTTTAGGAGACACTGACGAAGTGGAATAGTAGTTAAGAAGCTCCTTTAAATAGCAGCTTTGAGGTCCTAGCATTCCAAAACGGTGCCAGTGCAGGCTCTCCAGGGCCAAGATATGGACTGGCTGACCCTCCAGGTTTCCCTAAAAGCTCTCCGACCCTAACCTGGGGGGAGAGTGTCCTGTGAGACCAGCCTCTCAATTTGGACCTGCCACTTCCATTTACAGTGGCTGGAAGCCCAGGAGCCCTGAGCAAGGAGCCCACAAAAGAAGCTGTGTTCTCAGGCCTGGCAGGAGGCCAGGGAAAGTCTGTTTTGACTTTGTCAGTCAAACTATGCTTCAGCCTTTCCTTCCACCACTTGTGGTCAGGTCTGTTTTCTGGCCTTCCAGGCGGGCATTCCTGCCTAGGGAGGGAGGGGCTAGGAGACTAACCCTCCCCACAGGTGGGAGGAGTGACTCACAGGCAGCTACCTGTCCCAGGGCTCCCTGCCAACCCTGTGGAGGGAGCTGGAGGTGAGCCATTTAGTTACTCTGCTCATTTCTCTTAAGCTTTCCTTGGATGAGTTGAGCTTTGAATCCTTCCTGATGAACCTTGCCTTTTAAGGATCCTCCAAATTCCCCAAGAAGCTGGGATTTTTCATTGTTTTTTTTTTTCCACTGGGGAGGGGAATGGTGCTTTCCAGGGTCCTGGATGTTTGAGTCTCCTCACCTTCCAGCCCAGTGACATGTCTGGGGCTTTAACTCTATATAAGCCCTAATCTTTGTGTTCTCTGCCTGATCTTCTGTCTGGGGTGGTCCAGGTCACAAGAAGAAGCTGACCCCTGCTGGTCTTGGGAAAATGCTGAGTTCATTGCCTGGCACAAATGCAAGGGCCCTTCCCCACCCTATGAATCCTGGTCTCTGATGGATCACTTACATGTGCCTGGTGCTTTCTGTTTATGGTGCCCCTTGCAGCCCCCACAGGCAGGCAGGCATTGTGGAGCTCACTGCAAGGCCTCTGGGACCGACCGACTCACCCACTTGCCCAGTCCCGTCCTGGGAGGTGGGGGTGCAGTGACGACAGATGGGTGTGACGGCTGCCAGATTCCCGAGACCCGCCCTGCGGTGGGGCTACACCCAGCCAGGGAGTCTCCAGAGGTGAGGCTGTTGTTTAAAAACCTGGAGCCAGGAGGGGAGACCCCCACATTCAAGAGGAGCTTTCAGGCGATCTGGAGAAAGAACGGCAGAACACACAGCAAGGTATGTTACCTGTCTTTACCTGCCTGGTGTGGGCCGGATCCAGGCCAGATCCAGGAGGATCTCTGGATGCCTGGGGCCTGGTTGCAGGGCCTGATTTATTCCTCTTCCTGGGAGCTCACTCAGGTGAGCTAGGTTAAAATGTCTGCTACAGTTTTGATTTCTTTTTCACATTTGATCAGTGCCTCAGTGGCTTAGAAGAAAGCAGGTTCAGATCCAGGGTTGAGCACAAAAGAGAAGTGAAAAGGGTGGGCTGGCCTGGCTCAGAATGCCTACTTGCAGGGGGATTTTCAGTCGGGGGCAGGAAAGCTGAGAAAGCACTGGGTGAAAGTCAGAAGATGGGTCTCTCTTAGGCCATCGTTAGCTGTGGGACCTCAGGCCACATGTTCCCTCCCTGCGCCCATGACTCTTTTAGGAGAGGGATTGGAAGGAATGATTTTGAAGCATTAGGATCTATAATTTAAAGATGCCAGGAATGTCCTCAGTTCCCCCCCTGCCCCTGCCTTGCCAAGCCCCCAGCCCTCCACCCCAGCCAAAAGAGTTTGTGGCTGTCATTGGAACAGAGTGAACATCCAATTCAAGGCAGAGGGGGTCACTGCATGAGCAAGGGTGGGGCATGTTTCCACAAGGCAGGCCTGCCTCTGGGACCCCACAGTGGCTTTCAAGCATCCTTCCCCAGCCTCCTTCAGAATCCCTGCTTTGTGGCCTCCCAGCCCCACCCCTCTTGTCAAGCCCCAGCCCATCATTGAAGGCATTTTGGGTTGCTTCCCTTTCAGATGAAATCCTCACTCACTTGTTAAAGACAGCCATACATCTCTCCCTGTTGCATCCCAGAATTGTGGACTCAGAGCCTCAAACTCAAAGTGGCCCTGAATGGTATTGGAGGCCATGCCCATGACAGGAGAAGGCTTGCCTCCAGGCTGTCAGCCACTCTGACTCATTCACTTTGGGCGGGGCTGGGTTGAGGCTGCTGGTCTAGGCCCTGAGAAAAGCCAGCCCTCTCTCTTGGGGCAGGAACTAGGTCTTGGCCCTTCCTACAGCTTTTCTCCTGCAAAGGGTCCAGCCTTTTCCTGCTCCCCACGTTGTCCTTATGGCTGTGTGGGGTAGGGCAGGGTCGACACTCATTCCCATCCATTTTAGAGGAGGAAGCTGGAGTCTGGGAAGGGATGGGATTTTCCCAGGGCACACTGTGAGTCACATGCCACTTGAGACAAGGGTCTAGAGCTCCAGCATTTTCCAAGCTACAAATGTATCTGCTGCTCCAAGTGTCCTAGATCAGGACCATAGGTAAAGAATTCTGAAAAAAACTTGAGTCTAGAAACAGAAAAGAAAAAGGGCTAATGTGCTCTAGGGGTTTGCACTGTTGTACCCAGGTTGCTTTGCTCTGTCCTAGGTAAGGTCCTCTCTGGGGATCACCCCATTGGCTGAAGATGAGACCATTCTTCCTCTTGTGTTTTGGTAAGTACCCCTT
Organism: Pongo pygmaeus; assembly: GCF_028885625.2. Lineage (NCBI taxonomy): Eukaryota > Metazoa > Chordata > Mammalia > Primates > Hominidae > Pongo > Pongo pygmaeus. The sequence goes on from NC_072373.2 coordinate 39,788,115, forward strand.
CCCATCTTTCCAGGCCCTGTTATATGGCAGGGAGGTGACAGCCACGGGGAGGAGGAGAGTTTACCAAAGTGTGGGCATCACCTGTCACCTGCAGTCCCTTCAGTTGGGAATACTTGTCTACTGGGGACACCTGTGAGATTTCCCCATTCCTTTGGGCCTTTGGAGAAGAAGATTCTCTACCACTCTGGAAAGGCTCCCAAATGTCTTCTTACTCTTACCCGAGGGTGGTTTGTGGTTTCCTAAGTGCTCTCCACAGTTTCCCATCCTTTCTCAAGCTGGTTCCAGAGCCATTGTGGCTTAAGTTCCTGTTTTCCAGTGAATTGTAGCTGGGCACTCACAAAGTGTGGCTGGGGCAGCTTTGAAGTTAAAGGAGCAGAATGAATGCAGGCCTTTCTTAATGTTCCACCAATGGCTCAGCAGTCAGCCCTCCTCTGGGCTGCTGACAGAGGCCACAATGCATGTGGAAAGAGCTGCGGACCTTGTCATGATGGCCGAGTCTATGTCCCCAGTCTGGTTCTAAAAGCCATATTTTAGGGTCATCTATGGTTTTTGGTTGCCATTGTTTCTCCTCTTCTCCTTTTCAAGTTTTGAGTTCTAGAATATGAAACCAACTTTCAAAATATAACAGTATCAATACTGCAATTATTACCGCCAGCAGCGAGTGGAAACTTGAGTGAGGGAGAGGATATAATCTTGCTAATGTCAGCTTCCCTGAAAGATACTGGGGTGGCCATCAAGGTCCCTCTCTTTCTGGACTGCACCATCACACATCCCTGTGATTTCAGCCTTGCCTGGCCTCCTGCATGCCCAGCAAGCCTGCTCCCGTGGGGCCTGCTATCCACCTGTTGGGGACCTGCTTGTTGGGAGGACCCGGTTTCTCCGAGCTTCATCTACCTGTGGACTGACAAAGCCTGAGACCTACTGCACCCAGTATGGCGAGGTAGGCCCTACTTCCCAGGATTGGAGGAAGGTGGGATGGGAGGGGTGTGTGAGCTGCCATTTGTCCACTGAATACTTAGAATGCACTTGGTGTAGGCCAAGCCCTGTGCACTACGTGGACTGGGGAGTGTAGTAAAAGTATAAGGCCAGATCCTTTCCTCTAAGGAATTTACCTGTTGGTTGGGCAAGAGGAAATGTACTCAGAATTAACTAAATAGCTCTTTCCTCTCTTATCTTTCTGAGACGACACGGAGTCTTTTCTCAGTCCTTGGGCATAGGCAGGATAGTCTTTCAAGTCTTGGGAACAGGCAAATAGGTCAAACACTGACCCTTTAGGTGTATGGAGCCTCATGTGTTATTTGGTGCTGGGTTGTGTGGGCTGAACTGTGTTCTAGCCATGGCGGGAACTGAGCTGTGCCATGGTCAGTGAGATAGATGAGGAAGTGACTTGAGCTTATCCAGCAGGATCAGAGGCTCAGATGTAAGTTGGATCAAATCCAGAAACACGATGCTTTGAGCTATGACTAACATTGCCTGTTAGGCATGGCTTTTATAAACAGCTGTTGTATTTTTCTTCTAATTTGTCTCTGGGTCTTTTTTTGTAGGAACTTTGGTTTTCTTTTTGTTTGCCCTCAACAGGGTGGAATCTTTCTTTATCAAAGCTGAAATCACTCAGTGTTTTCTTGTCTACCAGCTGCCTCATTTGGCCATTTTGCTTGAACAAGGGAATGGATAAGGGAGTGATTTGTCCTGAGTTGCTGCAGCCTTCTGGGGAAAGAGACCGGGGTTATCTGTCCCCTTTCCAGGCTGCCCTTGTCTTCTGGGCTGTGGAAGGTGGTATCTGATATGGCCTCTAGGCCTCACTGCCCTTCTAGTCCCTGTGTTCTCTTGGCTATTTTAGTCACAGATGGTATAGGGAAATGACTGGAGTTGCTGAGCAGAGATGGCTGTGGTTTTTGCATCTCACCCACTTGGATGTGGGGAAGCCCATTTGACAGGGTTGGGTAAGATGGCCAGTCCTAGCCAGGACTCCCTGTGGGTCTAGATTACTCCATGAGCATCAGGGGACCTGGCAGTATTGAGAATTGAATTTAAAAAAAAAAATTAAAAAAAAATTTTTTTTTTAGGCAACAGAGTGATTTTGGCTGTTCCCTCCACACATAACCTCCAAATTATGAGCCCATATCTAAAAATTATAGGGAGACCTCTGCCGATTTCCTTTCTCAGGCTGACTTGCATTTTGGGAGGGGAGGCAAGGAGAGGTCAGAGACCCCTATGTCGGCATGTACCCTTGATCCCAGTCCTGTCGGAAAAGTCTCTCCTCCTCCAGGCCTGGGGCTTTTGGCTTCACACTGGCCTGCCCTCTGCCTCTCTGATGCCCCAGGAAGCCAACTGTCTTCTCAGCTCCTAAGTAGCCCCTTGAGAGCAAAACAGGGTGCTTATAAAACAGAAGTCTAGAGTTTTGCAACCCTGGGGATGGATAAATCTCAGCTATTTTTCTGCTGTGAAAGCTGAGAAGCACTGGCTCTTTCTTCTTTTTTTCTAAGGGGGAATAAATTTATCTAGCCTTTTGGAAAGAATAGAGGATGGCAGGGAGTATCTTTAGTGTAGTGTGTAGTTTCAGGTCTGCCACTGACTTGAGGTGTGACCTTGGGCAAGAGATTACCCCTGTCTAAGCCTCGCTGTCCTTTTCTGTAAGTGAGTATTAGATGAGATGGTCTTTAGGGTCCCTCCTTTTCCCTAACATTCTTTGGCAATGAGCCGACTGCTGACAATCAGCATCTCTCCCCCATCTTCCACCTCTCTGTCTTGTTTCATTCCTCTTTCCCTCACTACTACATGCCTACCCTTCGCAGAGGCCATGAGTTCCAGCAATGAAGATAGATACTAAACGCATAGAGACTCCCTTTTCGTTCTCTGGACAGATGTACCCTGAACCCTCTCTGGGTGCACTGGTGGCTGTGTGATAAGAATTAGAAATTCAGGTTTTAATTCTGCTGAGTTCTAATTTCAGTTTTTAAGTTTATTTTGTTATTAAATGCTACTAATGGCAACTATAATTCATTAAGCATATCATATGTGTCCTCAGCATCATATTAAGAGTTTTATATAAATTATCTCAAATAATTCTTATAACACCCCATGAAGTGGCTCTGGTTTTCCTTGTGAGCTATTGGGAGGGTTTGGTTGTGTGCTGGGATCTTAGACTCCCGAGAGAAACACATTGTGTATTGAGTTTTCTGAGTAGTTAGAGATAGGGGGTGTACTGGACAGCCACAGCCAGAAATGAGGCTGGCGGAATGCAATGCTGTATTCCTACTGCCTCTCCCTTCACCCTTCCCTATCACCCCTCTCTACTCGTTCCCACTCCCACAGACACACCTCCCTGAAGCCAAGGCCTCTGGCTAGTGCCTCTGTTCTATCTCCATGCAGAGATGATATAGCGAGCCCTGAGCCCAGGACCAGATCATTCTTCTGTGCCACATCCTACTGATGTGCCATGAATGCAAGGACAATGGGGTGGAGATTTATGACCCATGGACATTTCTGCTTTGCTCACTCCACTCCCCAACCCCAGTTCCAGCCGACTAACAGAGGGCGACTCAGCAGAATGGAGTTACAGGAGCAGTAGAGACTCCTTTTAGTTCCAAAATTGTCTCTCCTAGTTCCCTGCCTCCAAGCGTGGTTTCCTTTTTGTGGACCAGTCTTAACCTGTCTGCATGTTACCTCTTCTACCCAATTCTGTCTCAGTTGCTGAATCCCACTGGTCTCAAGGGCTTGCTTCTGTAAATTTTGGGTCCATGTTGCAACCCTTGCAATGGACATAGGTCTTGGCCAGCTTTGCCTTATGGCATCTTCTCTGCCTCCCCAACTTTGCCCTTCTGGGCTCATCTGCTTTGATGACCTGTTAACTGTCTGTGGTTGGGACAATGCTGTTATTTGTCAAAATGGCCTGAAGCTGTAGTCCCATCACCCTGGCCTCTTGCTTTCTTTCTTCCAGCTCCTAGATGGATTCTACGAAAACTCACTGCACTATTATTCCCTCAATCTCAAGGCATGGATGAAAATGTCTGTGATTCTGTGATGCTTCCCTGCCCTCATTTACTTCTGTGCTATCCGTGGGCCTCATTTGAAAAATGGGCTTCAGTGGTTGTCACGAGCACTCTATAAAAGAATGTGTAAAGTGACCACCAGCATAGTGCCTGGCAGATGCAAACTGTTCTATCCAACCCTTCTCTCTTGCCTGCCTCCTGGTGGCTGCATCCACATGCAGAGGCTGCCCCATCTGCAAATCACATTCCTGAGCATTTCTTCCCTGATCAGGACATGCGTTCGCTTACCTCACTAAAATCCACCCATCCCTGGGCTGCCCTCCTCTGTGCCTCCCAAGTGATCGGTGCCAGTCTGACTTAGAGTGAGCTGTTGAAGAATCCACAGGTGGTCATGGTTAGCGAAGTCACCCCAGACTGGGGGTGAAGACTCCCTCATTCTGGTTCTGGTTCTGACACTAATAACAGGGATGTGACCTTGTGAAAGTCAGGGCTCTTCTCCAAACCACCATTTTTCCATGTGTGAAGTGAAGGAGTTTAGTCAACCTTTGCCGTTTATTCAGCTCTGGCCACTCAGCTTGCTTCTCAGAGACAGATGGGCTGTGTGTGACCCTGAGAGTCCACTGTCCTCTCTCAGGGCGTGTGAAGGCAGGGCCTGCACCATGCCCTTCGGTCATCTCTGAGATGGCACACATTCCTCAAGAACCAGCGGATTTGCCGGAAAGCTTTCCATTCCTGATTTCTGCTCCTGACAATGTCTCCTCCAGTGTTGTATCTGCTCCCCTAAATGCTTTATTTATCCCCCATTCCCTCCCTTTCTGGGGAAAAACTTAATTGCCCAGCTGCCTTAATAACAGTCTTACACAGCGCATTCCTCAGGTTAATTATCTATGTAAGCCAAACAGCTGTCATTTTTATCTCTTGGAAACAAGCTGAGGAACAGTAGCCAGTTGGAAGTCCCTCCTCTCTAATACGCGCAGGCGCACATGCATGTAAATGCACCCTTATCCCCCTGCCCGCGGATACACACACTCCAACGACCACTGCCTTTCTTTGTTTGACAATTGTCTGTTTTCTTGATTTTCAGAAAGGCTAATGTGTAGGCAGAGGATGTGTTCATATATGTACTATGATCCCTGTACTCAACCCACAAGGGATTTTGAGCCCGCCTCTGACCAAAATATCTGCTTTTTTTTTTTTTTTTTTTGGGACACGGAGTCTTGCTCTGCCACCCAGGCTGGAGTACAGTGGTATGATCTCAGCTCACAGCAACCTCTGCTTGCCAGGTTCAAGTGATTCTCCTGCCTCAGCTTCCTGAGTAGCTGGGATTTCAGGCATGTGCCACCATGCCCAGTTAATTTTTGTGTTTTTAGTACAGACAGGGTTTCACCATGTTGGCCAGGCTGGCCTTGAACTCCTGACCTCAAGCGATCCGCCTGCCTTGGCCTCCCAAAGTGCTGGGATTACAGGTGTGAGCCACTGGCCCCGGCCCAAAACATCTGCTTTTTTGTTTCCCAGAAGCTCTAAGCAGGTCTAAAGCTTCCAGAGCTCTACATAGGGAGTTTACTGTTTTGGATGAAGCATTACTGAGTTCCTTGTTTAAAACACAGGCAACCTTGAGAAAAGCACCAGATCAATCTATGACCTACCATTCATCCCTCGGCAAGAGTATGTTTATCAGAAACTTAGATGTGACTTTTGCAAAGGGACCCACGAGACCCAAAATGAGTCTTGTTTTGAGGGGATAGAAGAAAATGGAAAGGGACATTGTAGGGAAAAGTTGCTATCAGAGAGAAGCAAAACTTGGGTTGGTGGAATGTGAGATTCTTGGGTCCTAATTGTTATGGGCTAAGGGGTAGGGCTTGTGGGGTTAAAAGCAGAGAGGAGAAATGTGAAATGGGAAGGCCTGAAGACAAACCTGGATGGCCTCACAACTTTGCTAGCCTGGCTTCTCACTCCATTGCTTCTGGGGTCCAGTCCCACAGAAGCCTCTGGGAACTGTCTTGCAGACCTACCTTGCTTCTTTTCCTGGCCATCTACCCCCTGCCTGTGTGGCCATATGAGGGGCTGTAGCCATTGCCACTGGCAGGACCTGTAGAGGTCCCCGGCACACTAGCCAACTTTCTGCACTCAGGTCCAGGGGACATCCCTCTTTCTGGAGATGTCTGTGCTGGAGTTGAGGTTGCCTTTCCAGCGGGGTGGAGTGAAGCAGAAGAAGGGAGTTTCCTGAAAACCAACTCTGAAATTTTCAGTGTTTGCCAAGTGATTGTTATGTTCCTTGAATCAGAACAGCACCAGTATGCTAGGGAGGGAAAAAAACAACAACAACAAAACAAAACAAAACAAAAAACAGCACAGGTAGTTTTGGAGTCAGATAGGTGGGACAAGAATCTGTGCTTCATCCCTTGCTAGCTTTATGGGCTTGGACACATTTCTTAACTTATCACTTTCCTAATCTGCAAAGTGGGGATACCTACCATTTGTAAATGTAGTATGGCTACCTCAGAGATTTTGGAAGGATGGAATAAGATAATATATGCACACTGCTCAGGACTGAGGCTGGTGCAGTGTAATTTTTGAGTGTGTAGCATATATCATCTCTATAATCAGCTTCAGAGAGTGATTTCTGAATTTAGTTAGGATGGAAATAACAGCTGTACTGAGTTAAGGCTTTGGTCAAAATTTCACTTCATGATAAGGAAAAAGAGGAAGTTGAAAGTATCTCACATACGGCTGTCCTCCCACCCAGCGCCTGCAGTAGGCGCTGACTTTTGATCTTCATTGCGGATATGCATTGACTAGAAATGCTGAGGCTTTTTGCAGTGGGTTCTGATGGAGGCCTGGCTGACCATAGGCCTCAAGGATCCCCTTCTCCCTGTCCATATTGCTGGAAAAAGTGTTTCTCCAGGATAGCATCTGGTGAATGTCTTGTTTTTCTCTTGCTTTCTTTGTCTACTTGCTGAGAGTGCCTTTAACTTCTGGGCTGATGTGCTAGAACAGGGAAGAATTCTAGTAGCATGTTAGAACAAGATGGAACTTTATTATCTCATTCAACCCTTGCATTTCACCAATAAGAATGTGGAAGTGGAGGAAATGTATTTTCTTGAAGGCAGCTAGAATTTTTTATTTTATTTATTTATTTATTTATTTATTTATTTTGCTTTTGGCCCTGGCTGGTGGTCATGACCCGACCGTAGCTTCTTAGATGAACTCAGACAGCCCTCTGGCTTCCTCATGGGAGGGAGCTGGGCCATGCATAATCAGAGCCTGTTTTCCTATTTTCCCCCAGAATTAGCTCTGTGTTTTGCAAAGGCTCAGAGTTTTTACTTGTGTGTGCCCTCCTTTTCCACCCATCTCCACCATGATTCAGGCCCCTGCTAGCTCTTGCCCTCTTGCTCCTTTGCCCTCCCCTGGCTCTCTGGGAGGGTTCATCTTCCAGCCAGACTGCTGAGCTTCTAGAAAGCTCTAGGATAAGGGAGAAGGCCTAGCCTTTCCAGCTGGAGAGCAAGCAGGAGCCAAACTGGCTGGAGGCCTGACAGGCTGAATTGATAATAGTACTGTGTCTCTGAGGTAATGCAGCCAGGAGAATGCCAGCCAAATGACCCCAGAGAGGGAGGCAGCTGCAGCAGAGAGCTGCCATCGCTGGGAGAGATGGGGGCACATCACATATGAGAGAGGAAGAGCCTCACACTGAGAATCACACATGCACACGACGCTTACAAATGTGTGCACCCTACATATAAGCATACAAGAATGAAGCAGAAAGGGAAACTGAGGCCCAGAGGGAAAGGATAAATTAGCAGCTTGTCTTCATGTGGGCTTCTGCCATAAACTGCTCTATTTCAGGCTTCTGTCCTGCTAGCTCGTTGACAGGCAGAGCTACTTAAAATACCTGTCTCGCCTGTTGGCTTAGCCTGTCTCTGAGGATTGAGGTAAATTCCTCCTTTGGCTATGTTACTGTGATAAGCAGCACATAGTTTGTAAGCCTATGATGCCATCTGATCCCGCCATCAGTGCCTGCACACGTGGACAGAAGGAGAAGAAGGCATGGGTGCCCCAGATTATCCCCATGAAGACTGAGGGAGGAGCAGGGCAATAAACCCTGGCCATTTTTAGTTGGTTTTGTTTTATAATACCGTTTGTTCTCCTGAACATAAAAGTTAATATGTATCCAAGGTATAAAAATTTAAACAAGCTGAGTGCAAGTGGCTCACACCTGTAATCTCAGCACTGTGGGATGCTAGGGTGGGTGGATCTTTTGAGGTCAGGAGTTCGAGACCAGCCTGGCCACCATGGTAAAATCCCGTCTCTACTAAAAATACAAAAATTAGCTGGGCATAGTGGCATGTGACTGTAATCCTAGCTACTCGGGAGGCTGAGGTGGGAGAATTGCTTGAGCCTGGAAGGCAGAGGGTTGCAGTGAGCAGAGATTGCGGCACTGCACTCCCAAGTCTGGGTGAGAGAGTGAGACCCTGTCTCAAAAAACAAACAAACAAACAAAAAAGCTTAAAAATAATAAAAAATAACAGAGAAGGAAAAAAGTTATCTATGATTCCACTACCCAGAGATGTCAGGTTGAACTGTATGCAGTTGCCATTTTTGTAGGTCAAAATGGGTGTATATCAGCAATTTCCTGTTTTCACTTAATATATTGGTATATTTCCTTCCAAATACTTTACATTCCTTTAAATGGAAATATATACATATATATATTCACACACACACACACACATATATTTGAGATTATAATGTATATGCAAGTGTATGCCCAGCTTTTTTTCATAAAACATAATATAATCATTTCTCCATGCAATTAAAATTTTTTCTCTAAACAGTGTTTTTAATGGTTACATAATATCCTGTCGTTTGGGAGTATCAAGGGCATTTCCGCAGTCTCCAGCTCCTTGTCCCATGGCCCAGGGAAAGAAAGAGCCTTGTTTCTGGCACTCTCTTGACCAGGGAAGGGCTGGACCAGCTCCCAGCAGAGCTGGGGAGAAAGCTCTGGTGACAGGCAGCCGGAAGGCAGCTGGCCCTTGTCTCTCCTCAGGACATGTGCTGAGTGCAGACAGAGGAGGGAAGTGGAAAAGTTTGTCCCTGAGAAGCTGGGAAGAGTATAAAGAAGGGCATGCTCACTGCCAGGGACCAAAATAGGGGTCTGGAGGGGAGTCAGGCTCTAGGCTCTAGCAAGGGCCTTCTCTTGCCCAGAAAGGATTATTTTAAGTGCTCAGGTATTTCAGCCAGCGACAGGTCTCCAGTTTCTGCGGTAACTGAGCTGAGTCAGCCGGAGAAGCCCCATTTCTTCCCAAAGTGCTCTCTTTGCCTTAGCCTTCCCTGTGATAAGCTTCAAGTTCAGACCAAGCCCTTCTTGGGGCTCGCTGCGTGAGACAGAGACTGCTACCCTTTAGCATACTTCCCCACATCTTTGCCACCCAGCTAGTTTCCAGTGGAAGTGAGAGGATGAAAGAAGGGAGAAAGAGAGAGAGGAGAGGGACCCTTTCTGATGCTGACGTTGGGGATCAGTCAATAGCAAAGTCATGTTGCCTCTTTGTGCCTCAGCATTCTCCTCTGCAAATGGGGCTAATACTACTTATCATGTAGGGTTATTGTGAGATTTAAGTAGGTTATTGCATTGAAACTACCAAGGGCTGCTCTGCACGTGGCTGTACTCCATCACTTATTATTGATGCTTTATTACCTACTCACTCTTCCACCCCTCCTTTCAAACTCCCTGAGTGCAGGAAGGGAGTGCCTAGTAATAATGCTAATGCAAATAGTTGGTCTTTACTGAAAATTTGCTATTCATTTATTCAAGAAGTATTTAATGAGAGCCTATTATGTGCTAGGTATTTTTCTAAGCACTGGGAATACAGCAGTGAAGGAATGCAAATTCCTGCCCTCATGGAATATACATTCTGGAAGAGGGAGGCAGACAATATACAAATAAATAAATAGACAGTAAATATACAATGTGTCAAGTGGAGATATGTACTATGAAAAAATATAACAGGGCAAGGGAATGCACAGTGAGTGGGTGGGAGGTGGGGCAATGGGTGCTACTTTATTTTATTTTATTACTTTTTTTTTGAGACGGAGTCTCGCTCTGTCGCCTAGGCTGGAGTGCAGTGGCACGATCTCGGCTCACTGCAACCTCTGCCTCCCAGGTTCAAGCGATTCTCTTGCCTCAGTCTCCTGAGTAGCTGGGACTACAGGCACCTGCCACCATGCCCAGCTAATTTTTGTATTTTTAGTAGAGACAGGGTTTCACCATATTGGCCAGGCTGGTCTCGAACTCCTGACCTCATGATCTGCCCGCCTTGGCCTCTCAAAGTGCTGGGATTACAGGCGTGAGCCACCACACCCCACCAATGGGTACTACTTTATAAAGGGCTTATGTGCCAGCTGTTATTTGAGCCTTAAACACCCAAAGAATGAATGTTTAATAAAGCATTTTTGGACATGCCAAGGGCACCTCCAAGAACTAGGAAGGGTGATAGTTCTCTTCATTTGCAGACTGGGTGAGAGCTGGAAAGTGGAGTGGGAAGCAGAGGCCCAGGGAACCAAGACACCTGGCTCCCCTCTTTGCTCTCTTCTGTTGCAGGCTGTGCTAGCTTTGGAGAGGGAAGATGGGTGTTGGGCAGGGAGGTTCTATCACTCAAGGCATAGGCCCCACATATCCACTCAGACTCTTTGGGTCGGTTCTTTGTTCTGGTGAGTGGAGGCTTAGAGGAAAGCAGCGGTACAGGGTGTGTGGAGGGACAGTTTTCCCTACCCAGAAGGACCCGCAGGTCCAGGAGGTTCTTGTCCAAGCCTTGCATCTATTTGTGGGTAAATCTGGAGCCCTCTGGACAGTATGGTTTAAGCCGCGCACAGGGTTTGGGATCATGGTTACTCACAGAAAACAGATTTTATGTGTGTTATATGGGGGAGCTGGGAAAAGGTCATGTTATCTGTGCGTGTGTGTGTCCATGTATGTGCACATGTGCACGCGTGTGCATGTGTGTGTATGTGTATATGTATGCACATAGGCACAAGCTAAAAGAACAAGGGATATGTCGCCTCTCTGGCCATGCTCTTTTTCTTGGTGATCCTTGCTCTGCCATGAAACCTATGGGGTTCAGTTCTGGCTCCTGTCTCATTCCAAGAGATAAGCATAGGCCAGGCTATTGGGGACCACCCCAGTGAGGCCGGTTGCTCTCCTGTAGGTAGGGAATACTGAACCTGAGAAAGATCCTCAAGCCCCAGATGTCAGTGCTGGAAGGCCTTAGAGATCATTTGAATGTCACTAGAATTTTGGCTCCCTGAGGGCAGGACCTTTGTTTTGTTCCCTATTATAACTCCAGAGCCCATAGTAGAGTCTGGCACATAGTGTATGCTAAATAAGCATTTGTTGGGTAAATGAAAAGCTCTAGCTCAATCTCCACTTAATTTATGGAGGAGAAAGTTAAGCCTAGGAAGTAGAGGTGACAGAGCTAGGACTGTAACCCCACAATTTCCTTGTCCTCTTTTGGAGTCCTCTCTTTCTGATCCTTAAAACCCCAGAATTTCCCAGGCTGCCAGGATTAAATAAGGTAAGCTATAAAACTTCCCAGCCTGTGCCTAGTACGTAGTAGATGCTCAATTAATATGAATTTCTCCCCCTACCTTTTTTTTTTTTTTTTTTTTTGCCCTTGGCACTTTTCTCAAGTTTCTCTGCAAGGCAATATCATATACTCAAGTATTTTTTTCCCACCTTGTACCTCTTCTCCATTCACACATCTATTCACCATTCACTTGCTATGTGTTAGGAGGGGCACAAAGGAATTAAAAGATGACCAATTAAAAGATGATCAATAGCCCTGTTTTAACAGATTAATCCTTCAAAGTGTATTAATAAAATTAGTGATTCCTAAGGGCAGGATTTCCACAGGGGAGATATGCTGGGATCTCAGGACGCAAGGGGGAATGCTATCAGGACCCCACCTCTGAGTGTCTGCTATGTCCCACTCCCACAGTGGCAGATGAAATGCTGCAAGTGTGACTCCAGGCAGCCTCACAACTACTACAGTCACCGAGTAGAGAATGTGGTTTCATCCTCCGGCCCCATGCGCTGGTGGCAGTCACAGAATGGTGAGCATTTGCCATCTACAGGAACTCAAACTGTACAGCCTCCACAGGATGAGGCGGATGGAAGATGCCCTATAACCCTTTGGGTTTCCCAGGCATTTTTTATGGTGGTGTCACATGGGTGATTGACAAGAAGAACCTTTCTGCCTCATATTTGGGATCTATTGGATGTTATGGTAGAAGAATTTATTGGAGGTGAAAGAAAGGGTATGAGGAGAGAGGAATGTCTTTATTTCCCTCCACTCAGTCTCAGTGGGTGGGCCTGCAGAATTAAACTTTGGGAACAAGTCTGTGTGGAACAGACAAGTTGAAACCCTCCAAAGTATTGAAGACATCAGGTGATGGTGGGAAGGAAACTTAGCTAAAAACAGATAGGATCTTGAATAGATAACATAAGCAGAAACATACCACTCCCCACTCCTCTCCAAGAGGGAGTTTGGAAATTCAAGTTTAGAGAGTTTCTGACTTCCTAGAGCTAGTCTAGTCCAGGGCTTTCTTCAGAGCTGGGGAAGTGGACAGTCTCTGGCTGACAGTTTCTACTTTTTGTCCTTCCAGATGTGAACCCTGTATCTCTGCAGCTGGACCTGGACAGGAGATTCCAGCTTCAGGAAGTCATGATGGAGTTCCAGGTGTGCCTCCTGGGGGTGGCAGTGGATAGGAGAGGGGCTCCTGGGCCATGTGGGTGCGGAGCCATGGAGGAGCACAGTGTCCTTGTCTCTCTGGGCTGGGGCAACACTCACCATGAGCCTATATCATGGTGACAGCAGAGGACTCGCTCCTGGGTGAAAAGTGGCACCTCCAGGCTCCCTGTCTTGGCCATGCAGTGGTTGCATATCCTCTTCCTCTCTCATTCTCCACCCTCAACCCATCTAATTAATTCAGCTCTGCCAAGTACCAATTCTACTGGGCCTGGTTGCTTGTTGTACAGTTGTGTATTCTTGGTATACTCTGTTTTAATAACTTGGCATATTAGATTGAGTTTAACAAGCAGCCAAGAACTTGCCTATCCAACTAACTGATGGATATTCCTTTGGAGCAGCTCTCTTGGTGGGCAATCTACTCATTCAGCGCCATTACTTCTCAAAGCACTTTCAGATTCTGCCTTTAGAACAGCCTTCTAGATACTTCTTTTGGAGGAAACATTTTCATTTAATTGCCATAGGTCAATTTTTTCTTTTCAGAGATGATCTGGTTTTATTCTTTCTACAGAAATAGTCAGATATTCAACGATCAAATTTGGTTAATAAGATTAAATGATTAGGAAGGGAGATATAATTTTCAGGAGTTAAAATGAGCTTGGAATAAAAAGTAATAGGACCTAATTTATTACATGACTGAAGAAGTTGGCTCTAAGAGCCTTGCCCCATCTAAAGGTCAAAAATATTTTGAGAAATGCCAGCATTGTTTGAATAAATGCCCGGTCTCTAAAGGTGGCAACTTTGAAGGGCAGCATATTCACTTGATGGACAGTGTTAAATAGTCTCCTCACTTTATCATCACTCACCTGTTCATTTATTTGTCAATTATTTGTGAGCACTTATTGAACATGGATTACATGTTAGGCTTGGTGTTGGATGTTAGGGATATAAAGATGAATAAAACCAAATCACAGTCTTCAAGCTGCTTTCACCATACATGGGGAAGTCAGTAGTGAGAAAGTGCAATGTGTGCTCTGATATTTGTAAGAAGAGGTGCTGGGATCCCAGAACGGGGCTCTCACGTGGTCTGTCTTGGGAGGGCTTGTCAGGGAGTGCACCCAGGGGAAGACGAACTTTCATAGACCAGTAATGGCCAGGTGAAGGGCAATGTTTATTCCAAGAAAACAGAACCATAAGCACAAAGGCCAGGAGGCAGGCAGCAAAAAGATGAGGTATATGATTGGGGTTGGGGGCAAGGGAATGCACACAGGGCCTGGAGGGTAAAATGTGCTTGGTGGCAAGAGGCAGGGATGTGGAGGGCTGAAGACTGCTGCGAGATGAGTTTCCAGGTATACACAGGGGGAGGGGAGCAGACCGAAGATTCACCATTCGTTCAACAAATATGTGCTAAACACTGATGTGTTAGGTGTTGGGGGTCCACCTGTGAACCACAGACAATAGGGGCTACAGCCTGGTTTACTCAGTCTCAACCAGGGGCACTATTTTGCCCTCTCCTCTCCCCCAGGGGATATCTGACAATTTCTGGAGACATTTTTGGTTGTCATAACTACGGGTATGTAATGATAACTGGTGGGTAGAAGTCAGGGATGCTATTCACCAGGCTACAGTGCACAGGACAGCTCCTAGGACTAAGAGTTCTCCAACTCAATACTTTAACAGTGAGAACGGTTGAGAAATCCTAGTCTCACAGGAAAAGAATAAAAAGCCAGAAACCAGCAAGTAAATAATTGGAAATCGTGGTGATGTTTCTGAAGGAAACAAGACGCTGAAATAGAAAATAATGGGGCAGGGTGGGGTGGGCCGGACATGAGCAGGAGAATGCACTTCAGTCAAGTATCAAAAGATCTGTACCAGGAAATGACGTTTAAGCTGAGAAAAAAAGATGAGAGGGAACCCATGAGTGGGAGGAGCATTCCAAGCAGAAAGACTGGATAAAGGCTCTGAGGATGGACTGAGCTTGGTTTAGGGCTTGAAGAGAGGAGGTGGCCTGCGAGGAGGCAGGGCCCAGGGAGCCTGGGGCCTCTTCACTCATGGTCAGAAGTTCAGATTTCATTCCAGAATAGTATTGGAGGATTTTTAGCAGAGGATTGACAAGGCCCATTTTATGTTTTAAGAAGATGACCAGCCTGGCCAACATGGCAAAACCCTGTCTCTGCTAAAAATATGATTAGCTGGGCGCGGTGGCTCACCCCTGTAATCTTAGCACTTTGGGAGGCCGAGGTGGGTGGATCACTTGAGGTCAGGAGTTCAAGACCAGCCTGGCCAATATGGTGAAACCCCATTTCTACTAAAAATACAAAAATTAGCAGGGCATGGTGGTGTGCGCCTGTAATTCCAGCTACTCAGGAGGCTGAGACATGAGAATCGCTGGAACCTAGGAGGCGGAGGTTGCAGTGAGCCGAGATCATACCACTGCACTCCAGCCTGAGTGATGGAGTGAGGCTCTGTCTCAAAACAAACAAACAAACAAACAAACAAACAAACAAAAAACAGAAGATATGACTGAGTAAGAGTGAATGTGGGGAAAGAGGAAATCAGATGAAGCTTCTAGAGAGATCAGGCAGGAGGGGACCCTGAAGCTGGAAAGACAGGCCTGGGCCTGGTTCAGTATCTGCTTTGGAGGCTGAGTTTATAGACCTGCAGTTCCAGGAAGTTGTTCAAGCTGGGAGCTGTCAGCATAAAGACCACATTTAAAGCCACCCAAAATGGATGAAATCATTTTGTAGGAAGGAGCAGGGACTCAATATGTCACGCTAAGGTGCTCAGATTATATCACGAGATCAGTGCAGACTGATTGAAGCTCTCACAGATCAGATAATCACCCAGGAAGAGCTCTCTGGTGAGTGGGGAACGTGGTTTGGAGGGCGAGGACAGAGGAGGCTGGACATGAGTTCCAGGAGAGAGACAGACACACACACACACACAGAGAGAGAGAGAGAGAGAGAATAAAAAATGGTCAACTGTGGGAAGTGTAGGAGCAGGGGAATGTCTAGCCTGGAAGCCTAGTGAGCTGAGCTAGGGATCACTCCTGGAAGGCAGATCCTGGGAGAAACTTCTGTGGCCTGTGGTATGCCAGGAGGTTTGGACCCGGATGCTCCGAGCCCACTTCCTCCCACTGGGCCCCCTTTCTCCCCACTTCACTGGAGGAGCCTGTCTCTTTGCTTGTGTCTCCATGGGGCACAGCCCCAGCGCCTCCCCTCTGCACACTGCCCCTGTCTCCACAGGGGCCCATGCCTGCCGGCATGCTGATTGAGCGCTCCTCAGACTTCGGTAAGACCTGGCGAGTGTACCAGTACCTGGCTGCCGACTGCACCTCCACCTTCCCTCGGGTCCGTCAGGGTCGGCCTCAGAGCTGGCAGGATGTTCGGTGCCAGTCCCTGCCCCAGAGGCCTAATGCACGCCTAAATGGGGGGAAGGTAGGTAGAGGGAATCCTGAAAAGTAGGCCTGGGGAGAAGTCCCTGATGTCCCACTGTTCACACAGCCACACGGACTCTCGAGAAGGGACGGAAACACCCTCGCCAGCTCCCCTTGCTGACTTTCCTGAATTCCCCCCAGTAATGACCCTTGTGGCCACCCTCAAAACATTTGCTGCTTATCCTCTTTGCTGAGGAGGGATATTTCAGCAACACCTTGGGGCCACCACATTACTCACCCCTGCCCTCTTCCACAGCTCCCTCCCCCGTGACTCATTGGCTCATCCCTCTAGTGGGAAGATGAAATCGACCCTACTTTGGTGTGAGGACTTTGGGATGGCTAGTTAGACGCAAGTGAGCCAATTACACAAATTTCATTTCACCTTGGTAGGGTTTAACACAAAAATAAACATTTTCAATTTAATCTATCCATCTAACCCAGTCTTAGCCCTTGGAGGGAATTCTGGTATAACCCAGAGCCCGAATTCTCCTGAGCTTAAACCCTGAGCTAGAAATAAGAACCTGCCTGAAGAAAAACTCAGAATGTTTCTCCCTAAGTCCTCCCAATGTGGGTCAAATTCTTTCATAACTGCTTTTCCACATCCCCTGGAAGAGGAGGCTGTAGTTTCTTTTCTCCTTTCCCTGGCTGAGACATAGGTGAGCCCTCAGAGCTGCTCTCATGTGGACCGACGCTCAGAGTGGGGCCCTCTATGCAGGCCATGCAACTCTTCCTTTGGGTTTAGCAGTTCCTCCTTGGTTATACCCTTAACCAAATCTATGTTAACCACATTCTTCACACACCAGATAAGAACGCAGGACTTCTTCCTAACTTGTGGAGGGCTGATGTGAAAACTCTTCCTCGGATATGTAGAAGATGAGTGGGTTTTTTTTTTAAATAAATCAAAAGCATAGTTGAAATTGGGATTGTCCAGAGTGCTGTGGTCACCCACATTCATGCATCCTTGGGTTTTAGATTTCTCACTCATTCTGAGTCATCAGAAAATTAGTATCTCCTAAACCCTCTTATGTAGATGATATATCTTACCATACTTTTTGACCCAGGGAACTCAGGAAATTCTTAGGATACTTATATTTTTAACTGGGGGTGGGGGGTACACACACACACACACACACACACACACACAACAACACATACACATATTTAGGGCCCAGTGATCATCTTTCTCCCCCATAGCAGATGACAAGCCTCATAGCCATGGTCTGTCTCAGGTTCCAGGTAACAAGGACTTCAAGTGTGAGGCATATAATGGAAAGGAAGGTTTCTTCTGAACTCGGGGCACACTATTTGTCTCTTCTTCAGCGCTTCTCTTTCCCTTCCCTCTGTAGGTCCAACTTAACCTTATGGATTTAGCATCCGGGATTCCAGCAACTCAAAGTCAAAAAATTCAAGGTCAGTGTGGCTACTCCTCTTGTCCATGGAACTATGGGTGGGAAAGAAAACAGAGTTGGAGTCCAGGTCATGGAAATTTCCTGGTCTTTCATGTTTTTGTCAACGTGGTTGGGGATCTAATACTTGCCCTGCTTGCCCCATAGGGATATTGTCTGTGGGATGCTATGGGATGATTGAGGTCTAGAGAGGATGGCCCATGGTATCACATATGAAGGAGACTCTATATGCCTCTAACTTCCTTTATTTTCCATTCTCCAACCCCTCCCTCCTTGCTGTTTGGCCCTCTCAGAGCTGGGGGAGATCACAAACTTGAGAGTCAATTTCACCAGGCTGGCCCCTGTGCCCCAAAGGGGCTACCACCCTCCCAGTGCCTACTATGCCGTGTCCCAGCTCCGTTTGCAGGGGAGCTGCTTCTGTCATGGCCATGCCGATCACTGCGCACCCAAGCCTGAGGCCTCTGCAGGCCCCTCCACCGCTGTGCAGGTAACAGCCTAGGGTGGGAAGGGGAGAGGAAGGGGACAGGACCAGGGCAGACTACAGACACTCCTGGGGCTTCTGTAAAGCAGGAAGGGCACTAAATCTAAGACTTGGGTATTTAATACTTCAGCAGCAACAACAAAAAATCTAAGTGGTTTTCATTCCAAAAATCAGAATCGTTTAGTACTTCTTTAGATCTGCTTCCTAATTTGAGATGATTTTCATTTCATTTACATAAGTGTGGAAATTGGGAGGGAGTTTAAGGCAATGATTCTCAACCCTCATTATGCATTATAATTTCACTGGGAGCTAAAAATGTTGTCCAGCCCTCCACCCTAAGATATTCTAATTTTATGATTGGTTTTTAAAGCTCCCAGGTGACTCGAATGTACTGCCAGGTCTGAGAGCCACTGGTTTAGGGATTTTAAAGTCTCATCTAGTGGTGAGATATGGGGCAGGGTGAGAGACCAATGTTTAGTACAGATGCTAAGTCTACCCTAGACCAGGCGGATTGGCTTCAGCAGGGATGGGGGTTGAGAAGTTCCAGTTTAACAAGTCCTCCCCTCCCAGGGGATTTTGCTGTGAAACCAAACTTGAGAACCACAGGTAGAGAAGAGAGAACCTTGAGCAAAGAAGCAGAGGGACCCAACATGGGAGCGTGACAGCTGTCCTAGATAGGGGGACAGGAGGAAATCGTGTAAGATGGCCTGGGTGGGAAATAGAGGTGGCACAAGCCTTGTCATTCTTCTTTCCACTTCTGGGCCAACTTCTGCCTCAGGCTGCAGAGGTGTGCAGAGGGAGGCCAGCTCAGGGAGTGTGTCATCTGTCAGGGCCCATGAGACATACTCCTAGAACCCAAGGCTGAGTGACACGGAGGGAATACAACATGCTATGACATGACGAGGTGGGAGGGAGCCACCCAGCCCTGGTGGTCCTCAAATCTGGCTGTGCAGTGGAATCACCACTTTTAAAAGGTGCCACTGCCTGGGCCTCATCCCTGAGATTCAGACTGAATTGGGTCTGGACCTTGGCATTTTAAAAAATGCTCCCCAGGTGACACTGAGGTACAGCCAGTGTTGAGATCTATGGAATTAGAGGGACCAGGGAGGACTTATGAGAGAGGTGCCATTCTAGCTGGAGCCTAGCTGGCAGGATTTTGTGGATCAATACAGAGAGAAGAGAATTCTAGGCAGAAGAAAAACCATTGCTAAAGGCGAAAAGGTGGAGAAAGTAGGGCTTGCAGAGGGAGCAGCTAGAAGTTCAGCTTGCTATGCTGTCAGCACGGCATGGGAGCTGAGAATGCAGCTAACATGATACAGGTCCTTGAATGCCAAGCTGAAGGTGTTGGGCTTAATTTGGAAGGCAATTAGCACACAATAGCTATTCTATTTTTATACCTTAATGAGTCTAGTGACAGTTCATCACAACAGCTCCATTAGCCAAACAACTGTAGTCATAGATTGTTGGAATAGAAATCTCCAGAGGGCCCCACCAGCTTCTGGATCCCACAGTTTGCCAAGGGTATCTGAGCACCTTCCAAGCGCTGCCTCTGACTGGGTGTCATGGGGGTGTCCAAGTGCAAGCAGCGAGCTTGCAAAAACCTCACTAGGGGAGCAGTGCGGGCACACGCACGTGCACACACACGTATGCTCATACGTGCAGAACAATAGCAGACAGTTTCACAGGAGCTGGGTGAAGTCTGCGGCATTCAGAGGAAGCTTCCTGGAAGGGTTGGGATCTGAGCCAGATCCTGAGTGGTGTGCAGAGGGTCAGAGGGGAAAGGGCAGGTCCATCCCTGGGGCCCTTCTTTGTTGATTACTCCTGATGGCTGATGGTCCCCCTCCCAGGTCCACGATGTCTGTGTCTGCCAGCACAACACTGCCGGCCCAAATTGTGAACGCTGTGCACCCTTCTACAACAACAGGCCCTGGAGACCTGCAGAGGGCCAGGACGCCCATGAATGCCAAAGTAGGAGCTTTGGATCACCCCTCCCCTGTAGGGTCTGGGTCAAGTGCTGGCCCCTCTAGGCCTCAATGATCTCACCTGGGATGCAGGGGGATCCAGTCTTTCTTATGTAAATCTAAACCGAATTGCACCATTACAATTCAAGCTCTCCTGGCTCTGTGAAGATGGAGAGAGTATTTGGGTGACAGCCTCCCACTGTCCCCTGCTTCCTTCTCAGCCAAGCCTGGAGGGACCATGACTTGGCTGATGCTTCTGATTCCATGTGACTTTCATTGTATCCCCAGAGCCTGCTTCTTCTGGCCTCTCCAGTTGCTTTATCCTGTTTAGGACATATCTGGTTTTTCTATTGTCATTTTTCCTACTTCAAATGGCTCCCTAGAATCAGGCCCTTTGTTTACATAAATGAGGAAAACAGAGATTCTCATCCTGGAGACAGGCAGTGACCCAGGAGGAGACCAGTGTTGGCAGTGGGAGGGTTGGGGATAGAGCATTCAAAGGGCTCTTTCTTTGGCCCAACATGGCCACTGTTCTTGGGTTGATTCCAACAGTAGGAATCAGGAAGGCTGAGTTCTTATGCTCCTCTGCTTTCTTATTGGTCATGTAACCTTAAATAAGTTATACAAACCTCCCTTGGCCTCAGTTTCCCCACTTCCCTGCCTTGATCATCTTGCAGAGTTGTTACAGATGCCAATGAGCTTTTGTGGAGCATGCTCTGTAGATAGCAAAGGTGTGGGTCAGATGTCAGCCCTGGGACTCTCTTTTTCCAGGGTGCGACTGCAATGGGCACTCAGAGACATGTCACTTTGACCCCGCTGTGTTTGCCGCCAGCCAAGGGGCATATGGAGGTGTGTGTGACAATTGCCGGGACCACACCGAAGGCAAGAACTGTGAGCGGTGTCAGCTGCACTATTTCCGGAACCGGCGCCCGGGAGCTTCCATTCAGGAGACCTGCATCCGTGAGTAGAGGCTCTGGAGACCCAGAGTGTCATTTGTCTGTTACTCCCCATCTCCTCTGAGTACAACAGAGTACATGTTCCTGGGTACACCAAGGCCCTCAGGGAGCATGAAAACTTGGCTGTGAGTCAGGATTTGTGGGAGATTATTTTAATTTAGCTGAGTAGTACTGAGCAAGTCACTTAACCTCTCTGGACCATCAATCAGACAATCAATCAAGAGATGGGCTTTATTTGGGGCATAGGGAAGAAAAAAGTAAACATAAGATACAGTTTCTGCCATCAGGGAACATACACACTGTTTGGCAATATAAACTATACACACCTGAAGAAGAGGGATGAAAGCACGCTTTCCATATGTATATGATCGCCTTTACCATGTTGTAATGAGGTTTGTGATTTAATTTTCTATTTCTCCCAACATCGAGAACTCCTCCATGGCAAGGATTATTTCTCACATCCTCTAGCCCTAGTACACTGACTGGAAAATCACTGGTGCTCAGGGAGTGTTTGTGAATGTAATGGGAGGCAACAGGCAGAGGCAGCTTAACATGCCCACAAGAACCAGCGACTTCATATAGGAGAGGGCTGCCTGGACTGAAGCAATCGGATTCGGGCAGGTTTAGTCAGAAAAGACTTTCTGGATGAAGGGGTCTTACATTTTGAAAGGTCTGAAAGAAGTCAGGGAGTGGGGGTTGGGGAAAGCTGAGTCACTTTCTGTTGATATTTGTTTCCGGGAAGAGTGAGACGGAACTGAGTTTGATCCCTGTGTCTTGCATAAACTTGTAATGAGAACTTGAATAAGTTATTTGACATATCTGAGCCTCAGTTTCCTCCTCTGTACAATGAGAATAATAATCTCCAGGATTATCATGAAGATTACATGAGGCAACATGTGAGAGTTCCCAGTTCAGTGGTTGGCACAGAGTAGTTGCTCAGTAAGTAAAGACAACAAAACCCCTTCTATAGTACTTAGCATGTGCCAAATATGCTCCCCCTGCTTTATGTTTACTCATTTCTTTCTCTCTCTCTCTCTTTTTTTTTTTTTAAATGGAGATGGAGTTTCGCTCCTGTTGCCCAGGCTGGAGTGCAATGGCGCCATCTCAGCTTACTGCAACCTCCGCCTCCCAGGTTCAAGTGATTCTTCTGCCTCAGCCTCCTGGTAGCTGGGATTACAGGCATGTGCCACCATGCCTGGCTAATTTTGTATTTTCAGTAGAGACAGGGTTTCACCATGTTGGTCAGGTTGGTCTCGAACTCCTGACCTCAGGTGATTCACCTGCCTCGGCCTCCCAAAGTGCTGGGATTACAGGCATGAGCCACTGCGCCCCGCCATTTACTCATTTATTTCTCATAAGAAGCCTATGAAGGCTGTATCATCATTTTTATTTTACAGACAAGGAAATTGAGGCACAGAGGGATTAAGAAACTTGACTAAGGCTGTGAAATTGAAATCCAGTGGTGGAACAAGGATTTGAACCTGGCAGCCTGGCTCCTGGAATCTGCTCTGAACTCTACTTTTCTTTGTTCCTACTGCGGTGGCTGCTGTTGTCTCTCAGCCTGCGAGTGTGATCCAGATGGGGCAGTGCCAGGGGCTCCCTGTGACCCAGTGACTGGGCAGTGTGTGTGCAAGGAGCATGTGCAGGGAGAGCGCTGCGACCTATGCAAGCCGGGCTTTACTGGACTCACCTACGCCAACCCGCAGGGCTGCCACCGTGAGTAGGGGGCTTGGCCCAGCATGACGTGGGGTGGGCTGCATGGGGCCACCAGACCCATGGCTTGCCCTGCTCACTGTGCTCTCCTCAGAGGAAATCCCACTGCAGGGTAGACAGAGGGGGTGAGCCCAGGCCTTTGTCAGGAGTCCAGACCTCTTGCCCTCTCACCCAGAGCCAGCTGCTGTGCCACTGACCTCCAGCAGGTGGCAGCACAGGTCCGAGTTGGAAGATGGGACTGAGTCAGCCAGATGGAGGGTGGGCAGGCAGGCGGCTAAGCTGCCAGGTGGCTGGAACTGGTAGGACAGCACAGGGGTCCTGTGAGTCAGCCATGTCATCTGCAGGGAAGGGCTCTGCCCAGTTCTTTTCCCAGGCGGGGCCCCTCCCTGGATGTGTGTCCTCTGGGGGTGAGTTTTTCATGGAACGTCTGCCTGAGCTCAGCAGCTCTCCTCCTGCAGGCTGTGACTGTAACATCCTGGGGTCCCGGAGGGACATGCTGTGTGACGAGGAGAGTGGGCGCTGCCTTTGTCTGCCCAACGTGGTGGGTCCCAAATGTGACCAGTGTGCTCCTTACCACTGGAAGCTGGCCAGCGGCCAGGGCTGTGAACCATGTGCCTGCGACCCGCACAACTCCCTCAGCCCACAGTGCAACGAGGTACGAAGTGAGGGTGGTCCGGGGGCCCCTCAGTGGGAGAGGGGTCCTGAGCATCAGCCTCTCTGCTGCCCCTCCATGCTGCCCTTCTAGGCCTCTTCTCTGTCAGACTGGGCGTCTTCTGTCCCCATTCTCATTTGGGGAAGTCACCAGATGTCCCTCCCTCTGTGGCTCTTGGCCGTCAGTAATACCATAAGCACCACACCTTCTGAAGGGCCTATGCTGGGCCTTGACTTCAAGGCTCATCTCTGAGTGGGAGCCCTTGTTTTGTGGGCACAGCAGCTCTGGAGGTGGCCATGAGCCCTGGATTCTACCTGTGGACCAGGAATCTAGGACACAGTCCCTGACACCAGGGTAAGGCAGAGGCTGTGAGGCAGGGTCCACTGACGGTGCTCTCCCCACGCAGTTCACAGGGCAGTGCCCCTGTCGGGAAGGCTTTGGTGGCCTGACGTGCAGCGCTGCAGCCATCCGCCAGTGTCCAGACCGGACCTACGGAGACGCGGCCACAGGATGCCGAGGTGCATGCTCAAAGCCTGGGGGATGCTGAGGCTGTAGGGACCAAGCACACGGGTGGGCACGTGGTGGGGGCGTGTAGGTCTGCAGCAGGGCAGGACGTCCTGTACTGATGCGTGTGGTGTGGGCCTGGGCAGCCCTGTGAGTGCACACACTCCGGCCTGTTGGCGTGGCCTCCAAGCCCCTGAGGCAGGCCTATGCCCCGCTGTTCCTGCGTCCCCGTGACATGCTGGTTGCTTTGCTTCCCACTTCCCTGAGAGAGAGAGAGAGCATTTCCCAGAAGCCATCTCCAGGGCAGCAGCAAGGAGGGGAGGCTCTTTCTTCCCTCTTCATAGATGGAGGAAGTGAGTCCTGAAGGGGAAAGGGTGTCATTTCCCAGGGAGTCAGTTTGATGTCACTATAGGAGCACAGGCCTTGGAGTGTGCAGACCAGATTCTGGTCCCAGCTCTGCCCCTGCCTCACTGAGTAACTTTGAGGGAGCTGCTTCCCCTCTTTAGACTCGGTTTCCTCCTTTGAGGAAGAGGCATGCTGTACTTAACCTCTCTGTCCCTCAGTTGCCTCATCTAGAAAAAGTGGGAAAACAAGAGTGCTAATTCCCAGAGTGGTGTGAAGACCAAATGAGTTAATGTGTGTGTGCGACTTTAAGTGGTGCCTGGCACATGGTAGGTGCTAAGTAAGCGTTTGCTTTCACTGCAGCTGTTACCATGGTTTTTATTCTGGCTGTGACTTCTGTTATTCTAAGTCACGTAGAAAGAGCCTCAGGTCAGACCTCCTCTTCAGGGCTCTCCCTGACAGCTGCTTCTGTTTCCCTGACCCCTGTCTCTGACTGTCATTTTTCTTGGCCCTAGCCTGTGACTGTGATTTCCGGGGAACAGAGGGCCCGGGCTGCGACAAGGCATCGGGCCGCTGCCTCTGCCGCCCTGGCTTGACCGGGCCCCGCTGTGACCAGTGCCAGAGAGGCTACTGCAACCGCTACCCAGTGTGCGTGGCCTGTCACCCTTGCTTCCAGACCTATGATGCGGACCTCCGGGAGCAGGCCCTGCGCCTTGGTAGCCTCCGCAATGCCACCTCCAGTCTGTGGTCAGGGCCTGGGCTGGAGGACCGTGGCCTGGCATCCCGGATCCTAGATGCAAAGAGTAAGATTGAGCAGATCCGAGCAGTTCTCAGCAGCGCCACAGTCACAGAGCAGGAGGTGGCTCAGGTAGCCAGTGCCATCCTCTCCCTCAGGTAATTCCCTTTCCCTGCCAAGCATTTGGAAGAATTATGCTCCAGGGGTTCCTGTACCGGGCACACTGGTCTTTCCTTACATTTGTACAGCACATTACAGTTTAAAAGCATTTTCACAGTGCTCTCTTTCAACCATTACAACAGTCCTGTGAGGTTGGTGTGGTTTTCCAGATGAGAAAACAGGCACAGATAGGTGATGTGACAGAGCCACATGACCACCGAAGGGCAGAGCTGGGACTCAGAACACAGTCCAGGAGCCCAAGCCTGGCGTTCTTTTAAGTGCCCGGTGCTGCCTGTGGGAGAGAGTCAGCTCTGGATTAGTCACCCTGGCGGAGGGCATCCGAGAGGCAGGGGCTCTAAAAATAACTCGCGTGTGGCTTTGGAAAGGAAGTGGTCCCGCCCACACCCCCATCCCACCAGCAGAGGTGCCTTCTTAGTGAGGTTCAGTTCTGGAAGCTTCTATAATCAGTTTGCATTCCCTGAGCACTGGCTTTCTGAGTGTGCACAGAGCCATCCAGGTGTGTGAGTGGCAGGGAGGGAAAAGGCAGCCTGAGAAGAATGAAAATGGAGGCTCCGTGACTCACGATGTGCTAGAGCTGCTGGCTGGGGGCTCCGGGAGAGGAACTGAAGCCAATATTGAAAACCAACCTTCCTTCCTTCCTTTCCTCCTTCCTTCCTTCCTTCCCTCCTTCCTTCCTTCTTTTCCTTCTTTTTTCCTTCCTTCCTTCCTTCTTTTCCTTCTTTTTTTCCTTCCTTCCTTCTTTTCCTTCTTTTTTCCTTCCTTCCTTCTTTCTTTCCTTCCTTCCTTCTTTCCTTCCTTCCTTCCTTCCTTCTTTTCCTTCTTTTTTCTTCCTTCCTTCCTTCTTTCCTTCTTTTCCTTCTTTTTTCCTTCCTTCCTTCCTTCCTTCCTCTCTTTCTTTCCTTCTTTTCCTTCTTTTTTCCTTCCTTCCTTCCTTCCTTCCTCTCTTTCTTTCTCTCTTTCTTTCTTTCTCTTTACATAATTTTAGAGCATCTGTTATGAACCAAGCATTGTACAAGGCATCGGGGATATTGAAATTAGTATGACATAGTCTTTGCACACAAGAAGTTCGTATTGGGGAGAATGATGTGTAAATGGTAAACTATAATGTGATGCATGTTGTAATGTGTCATGGCAGGCTTCACAGAGGTGCCCTCTGACCTAAGTCTCAGATTCGGGCAGTCAGTCCACCAGGTTCAGTAGGTTGGAAACACAGGCATGGCGGGGCATTCCATGGAAGGGCGTTCTGTGCCTGATCAAAGCCTGGAGGTGGAGAATGTGAGGCTTGGAGGAGGGAGTTGGTGGTTGGGTTGGTGGAGCTGCAAAGGGCACAGGGAGAGAGGACTCTCCAAGAGCTCAGTGGCCAAGGGCCTGGGAGGTAGACTCTGAGCCTCCTTCAGGGGGGATGACCAGCTGGCAGCAGTGACCGGATCTGGAGCTGACTGGGAGGTGTGGACTGTGGAAGAGATTTTGGAGCTGCAGCTGTACAGGTGGTAGCTGAAGCCAGCCCGTAGAGAGCGAAGGAGGAAGGCATCAGGGCATTGCTCCTCATGGAAGCCAGGAGCTGGAAGAGAGGGAGGAGAATTGGGAATGTTGGGTCATGGAAGTCAATGGAGGAGAGCTTTGTGGCTCCACCTGCACGTGGACAGAGAAAGGTTTTGCTGGCCGCCAAGCCTCTGTCCAGCGGAACCCCCTTAGCCTGTGGATTCTCCGTTCTGTTGCCTTTGCCCAAGGTCTCTGTTTGTTCTGACTCAGTAGCAGTTGCTCTAAGGGGATGGCTGCTTTGGGGAGGCAAAACTCCCTCCTATATTTTAGTGTAAGCTCCTCTCCCTTCTCAGGCGAACTCTCCAGGGCCTGCAGCCGGATCTGCCCCTAGAGGAGGAGACGTTGTCCCTTCTGAGAGACCTGGAGAGTCTGGACAGAAGCTTCAATGGTCTCCTCACTATGTATCAGAGGAAGAGGGAGCAGTTTGAAAAAATAAGCAGTGCTGATCCTTCAGGTGAGGAGAGGGGCACCCAGATAACCCCAGGCATGGGCACTGCCATGGTGGGCATGCCACCCCCTCTCCCTCCTGCTCCTCCTCCATCTCCATTCCCCACGCTTCTTGCCACAGGAGCCTTCCGGATGCTGACCACAGCCTACGAGCAGTCAGCCCAGGCGGCTCAGCAGGCCTCCGACAGCTCGCTCCTTTTGGACCAGCTCAGGGACAGCCGGAGAGAGGCAGAGAGGCTGGTGCAGCAGGCGGGAGGAGGAGGAGGCACCGGCAGCCCCAAGCTTGTGGCCCTGAGGCTGGAGATGTCTTCGTTGCCTGACCTGACACCCACCTTCAACAAGGTGACTTGGGGCATGGAGTCCCACTTCCTGGAGCCCACTCCCCAGCTTGTCACACACCAACTGCTGCCACCTGTTTCCCATTAGGGCAGACCTGCCCCTGTGAGAACCCCACTCCCCCAGCCATCCCGACTCTTATGCCGCTCACTGTGAGCTCAGTGGTTGCCAAGGAAACCAGTTTCTGGTCCTTGGTTGTCATGGAGATGTCTGGCTGTTGGTTTCCCAGGTGTGGGGTGGGATTGGTTATTGAGGGGCTTTGGGTAGGCTCTTTAACACCCCCGTCTCTCCACAGCTCTGTGGCAACTCCAGGCAGTTGGCTTGTACCCCAGTATCATGCCCTGGTGAGCTGTGTCCCCAAGACAATGGCACAGCTTGTGGCTCCCACTGCAGGGGTGTCCTTCCCAGGGCCGGTGGGGCCTTCTTGATGGCAGGGCAGGTGGCTGAGCAGCTGCGGGGTTTCAATGCCCAGCTCCAGCAGACCAGGCAGATGGTAAGTGTGGCTGAGGCAGGGAGGGCACAGGTAGGAGGAGGCAGACAGGATAGATCCCCTGGGCAAGTCAGAGTTCCCATTTTACACTAAAGTCCAGAGATTTTAGGCGATCTGCTTAAGGTGCCACAGCAAGTGCAAGATAGTTTCTTCGTCTTTTACTGGACATCCACATATAAACTGGGTTGGTTACAAATGCATCCTAGGTTGGTCTTGGCATAGAGGATGATCCACAGAATCGTGGGGCTGCTGAGAGGTTCCCTTGGGGCCTTACCCCTTCTGACCTAGAGTGTATGTCAACAGATTAGGGCAGCCGAGGAATCTGCCTCACAGATTCAATCCAATGCCCAGCACTTGGAGACCCAGGTGAGCGCCAGCCGCTCCCAGATGGAGGAAGATGTCAGACGCATGCGGCTGCTAATCCAGCAGGTCCGAGATTTCCTGACAGGTAAGCACGGTCTCCACTCCCACGTTGACTGCTGTTCCAGTCCTGCCTGTCCCTCATTCCCATGTTCAGTGCATCAGCCAGTCCCAGGCCTGCAACATCCAGGCCTCCACCTCTCCTTGGCACCATGGCCATGACCTTCTCGTTCTCCCGTCTGCTCTCCCCACCCACTCCGCTCCCTCATGACACATTCTCATTCTCAACACAACAGCTGAAATATCTCTTTTAAAATGCATAAGTCAGATCACATCTCACTCCTGCTTAAAATCCTTCAGTGGCTTCACCTTGTTCTTGGAATGAGCTCTCAACTCCTGTCGTGGCTACAGGGCCTGGCCTCTGTCTGTCTATTGGGAGTGACCTTGGGCTCGTCTCTGCTTTGTTCACTGGCTGTCCTTGAACGTGTCAGGCTCTTGCCTGCTTCATGGATGTTTATTTGCTCTTTGCCTAGAATCCTCTTTCCAGGGCTGCTGCTTCTTGTCCTCTGGGTCATCTCCCCAGAGAGGTGTTTCCTGACCATCTGATCCGGTTGTCCCCCATCATCTTACCTTCCTTGCACTACTCACCCTCATTCAGTTGTTGACAAGTGGATTGTCACTCCACTAGAATGAGGACTCCAGGAGGGCAAGGATGGTTGTCTGTCTTGTTGACCACTGTGTCACCAGCACTTAACATAAGGCCAGACACAGAAAGACATCTGACATTGGTGGCATGAATAAATGAACCAGACACCCTTCCTCACTGCTCTGGGGAGTGAGGAAGGGCTGTACAATGGAAAGATCCCTAAACAGGACCTGGGAGACTCGTGTGACATTGGGCAGACTGCTTTTCTCTTTGCCTCATCTTTTGCTTCTATAAATGGGGACGGTAGTATTTCACAAGTTTATTCTGAGGATCAAATAACTGATGTAAAATGTGTTTTGAAAAAGGAAAATTGCCTCAGGAACAAGAGTTGATATTGTTAGATTTCTGGTTCCTGCCAGGTTATTTGCTTGGCTGGGAGCCCAGTTAATACGAGCCCAGGTCTTGGTGTAATGACAGTGGCTCCTCTTGCTACTATTACAGTGTTTTTGCCCCAGATAGGCCAAAGTCCCCTCCTGAGTGCAGATGGCAGGTCAGAGAGGGGCAGGAAAGTTCTTCTGAGGTCTCATGACTTGCATAAGGCCTTGAGGCACACACCTGGGGAAAATATTACCTGGGGATGTAGGGAGATTGTGCCCCATAAACGTGGATGATGGGGGAGGTCAAGGTATGGGGCTGAGGCTCATGGATAAGGGAGTCTTGCCCTTGAGTCGAGTCCAGTGAGGCTGAATGGCCACTCATCCTGCATTAATCTCAGCCAGGGCTCTGGCCTCAGTGGGTGGGAGGTGAGTTGGAATTCTCTCCTGCTGGGTGCAGCTGAGGCTCATGTGAACAGACAGGGAGCTGCCAGGCCCCTTTTGTCCTCTCTCTTATACTTGTATCTCAGGTCAAGTCTTATGATGAGTCCAGGGTCAGAGAGAAAAAGCAGGGCCTGAGAGAGGCCTGGCCCCAGGGGGAAACCCAGGAAAATTTTCTGTAGCGGTGGGCTCGGACTCTGGTCTCCAGAGTCCTGGTGCAGAAGCCACTGAGCACTGCCTGCTGTCGGATGTAGGGTCACAATGTGGGAGGGAGAGTGGAAAGTCTGTGGAGGGAGGAGGAAACATCGCCTTTCCCAGTTCTTCAAATGGAATTGACAAAATGAATAGTTAAGGCTTATTAAGTTCTAACTGAGTCCAGGCACTGTTCCAAGTGCTTTGCATGTATTACATCATTTATTGCTGACTGCATGAACTAAGTACTCATTACTTCCACTTTGCACACAAGTAATCTAGGCACAGAGAGGTTAAGCAACTTGCCTAAAGGCATCTAGCTTGGCAGTGGTGCAGGTAGGCTTCAAGCCTAATTGTCTGACTCTGTCATTCACACCCTATTGCTTTATGGCATGGACACACGCATACATATGCACATGTGAGTGTGCATACACAAACACACACTCTCTTGCCTCTTGCCTTTGTGAATGTTTTTCTTCTCTCTGGATTGTCTCCCCTTTCCCACCTCTGCTGACCCGTCTAACTCCTGCTCATCTTCTAGGAATCGAGGCATCCCACTCTCCAGGCAGCCTCCCTGGACCTATCAGATGGCACTGGGGGCCCCTCCCATGGCCATCATAGCACCTGTGTTTACTCTGCTCACGCAAAGCTGTACTTCCTTGTTCATGTGCCTGTCTCCCATTAGATTTCCAGCTCCATAAAGGCAGGGACTGAGTTTAATTTGATCTGCAGTCTGAACTCCTCCCATGCTTTTGCTCAAAGCAGTAAATATTTACTGAGCCCATCCTGAGACCCAGAAGGCTCTGCGACTGAATGTCATGCAGATTGAGCCTGAGGGTGCAGCTGAAGTGGCGCAGAGTAAAGGAAGGGCCAGATCTAGGTGGGGATGTGCTCATCCTGGAAGGCTTTCTGGAGAAGGTGCATGTGAAGCCTTGTTTTGAGAGTGGGACTCTGGGTTAGATGAGAGGTCGACGATCTCTATGAGGAAGGTCCTTAGGAAAGCTTGCTGCTGGGATAAACCCACTTAACAAAACTGACCACAGTTATGCCACATGCAAGCCCCGAGGGACACAGCAATGAACAAGCGTGGCTTCCACCCTCCAGGAGTGTCCTTCCACCCAGCATGGGATGGGGCAGGGAATGAGACCTGTGTGGCCAGCTAGTATCCTCTAGTTGTAGAGTGAGGCTGGGCCTGGTGCCCCAGAGGAGTTCAGGTCCCAGAGCAAATCATCTGGGTGAGTGGGTGCCCCCTCCTTAATACCTCAATACCACTGAAATCTGTAAAAGCAAATTGGGAGAGATGGGGAGGACATGTCATCTCTGTACTTCTGACGTTACCCTCTCACCCAGAGTTGGTTTGCAACAACTCTTGCAAATGGATTGTTTCATGTTGTACCTTCAGCTTGGGGATTGATATTCCTTTTTCACAGATCAGGAAACTGAGCTTAGAGGAACAACTTGACTTGCCCAGGTGGCTTGAATAGTAAAGCAGAAATCTGAACCTGAAGCCCTGTCAATCATTCATTCACTCTACGCACACGAGGACCTCCAAGTGCCAGGCTGGGGTCAAAGTGCTGGGGTCTGGGGATATAGCTGTGGACAAAACCCAGCCCCTGCCCTTGTAGAGCTTACATTCTAGAGGAAAAGAGACCAAAAAAACCAGTTAAATGAGTACAGTGTTTGGCACATGGGTGGTGCAAGTGCTAGAGAGAAAGATGAGGCAGGGAGCAATGATAAGGTGTGCTACAGTCTAGGGTGGAGGTTGCAATTCTAGATTGGATGGCTGGGGTTGGCCTCCCTGAGAAGGTGATATTCCAGCAAAGACTTGATCATTCTTATTTGCTTTTGCAAAAATGAGCAGTCTTGCCTGAGGGGGACTGCAGGGAAGGGGTCCTTTTGCCAAGGAAGCAGCTCCAGTTTCTGGCCACTCTTCCCAATTTAGGGCTGATTGTGCATGTGCTGCAGGCATTGTTCAGTACCAGCTGTCTGGCACCACCTCCTTCTCCCCAGCCCGCAGCTTCCTGTGGCACCAGACACTTAGTTGCCACAGCTGTGACGACACCCCCCCTCCTCCTCCCTGCTGCAGCATGGAGCACAGGATAGTCATCCTCCTACAGCATTCCCATAAATCCCCAGAGAACGGACGCCTGAGTCTGGTTGAAAGGGGGCAGCAGCTCCTTGGGACACCACAGTAGAGGGGCCACTGCGGGTGCCTTCCACAAGTGCTGCTCAGCTAGGAGAGGCCTCGGATCTCTGGGGAGGTTAGTGGGCTCCCACAGTCAAATGCATGATTGTCTTCCAGACCCCGACACTGATGCAGCCACTATCCAGGAGGTCAGCGAGGCCGTGCTGGCCCTGTGGCTGCCCACAGACTCAGCTACTGTTCTGCAGAAGATGAATGAGATCCAGGCCATTGCAGCCAGGCTCCCCAACGTGGACTTGGTGCTGTCCCAGACCAAGCAGGACATTGCGCGTGCCCGCCGGTTGCAGGCTGAGGCTGAGGAAGCCAGGTATGGCCTTGGGCCCTGAACTTCTCTCTGCCCAGGATTAGGCTGGCGTTTTGCTCCTCAACCCCATTGCTGGCAGAGGGGTACAGAGGGCTGGTAGACAGGAGGGGGTGCTTACCATGGTAGAGAGTGGTACACAGAGTCCAGAGTGCAGGTTAAACTTAATTGCGTGACTGTGTCTTCCGTATTGGAACCTGCCCAGAAGGTGACTTGGGTATAACGCGAACATTCATCACGTCTGCTTGGTGGGGTCCTGGGACATCAAAGCTACTGAGTTAATACTTTCCTTGCTCTTTGTCTTGGCTGGGAAGGGTGTTCTTTTGGACTGGTGTGTGAGTCGAACCACACATTGATTCACTGTTCACTCATTCTCTCTCTCCTCTCCCTCCTGCTTCTCTCACCCAGGAGCCGAGCCCATGCAGTGGAGGGCCAGGTGGAGGATGTGGTTGGGAACCTGCGGCAGGGGACAGTGGCACTGCAGGAAGCTCAGGACACCATGCAAGGCACCAGCCGCTCCCTTCGGCTTATCCAGGACAGGGTTGCTGAGGTGAGGCATAATGGCTTCCTCTGCCCATATTTGGGCATAAACAGGAAAATTTGGGCACCAGGCATAGAAAATGCCAGAAAGTGACTAGATAAAACCTGAGGTGGAGTTCT
Organism: Pongo pygmaeus; assembly: GCF_028885625.2. Taxonomy (NCBI): domain Eukaryota; kingdom Metazoa; phylum Chordata; class Mammalia; order Primates; family Hominidae; genus Pongo; species Pongo pygmaeus. The sequence goes on from NC_072373.2 coordinate 39,821,204, forward strand.
AGAGGAGGGTGACAAGCTTTGGGCTGGCTTTGGGCCTTGGATTTTCTGGTCTTGTGGCTGGGATGCAGAAGGCAGGGGTGAGAGGTGGGCAATTGTGATTGTTCTGGTTGGAGACGGTTTTTGCTGCTTGATGAGTTGGAGAAAAAATGGGGATGAACCCCTCCACCTATGAGACCCACCACAAAGGCCAGATCTCCTTGTTTCCACAAAGGTTCAGCAGGTACTGCGGCCAGCAGAAAAGCTGGTGACAAGCATGATCAAGCAGCTGGGTGACTTCTGGACACGGATGGAGGAGCTCCGCCGCCAAGCCCGGCAGCAGGGGGCAGAGGCAGTCCAGGCCCAGCAGCTTGCGGAAGGTGCCAGCGAGCAGGCATTGAGTGCCCAAGAGGTACAGAGAAGGCAGAGTTAGCTCAATGATGTACGGCCAGTGAGGGGGTCCTGAGCAGGAGAGGACTTTGCACACTTTATAAGACCACAAACTCAAAAGTGCTTAGAATAACAGAACCAGAAGAGGCTTGAGAATCAACCGAAACCTGGCCAGGCTGATTTCTCCCTCCACTGCCTTTGGTATAGCTGGCTCAGGGACACTGGAGATGACCTAGTCCAGTCCCTTTCCTTTTACAGATGAGGTGGTGACTTGTTCACAGGCCTAAGAATCATCTACAAAGCAGGTCCCCTGACACTGGATCCAGAGCTTGTCTCTTGGATCCCCAGCCTGGACAGATGCTCTTTGCTTAGCCTAACCTGGGCTCCATGATTGTCAGAATTAGATGAGAGAGAAGATCAAAGAGCCCATTCTCAGTGTCTCAAGCACACTACCTGCTCCCCCTGTGGCCAGGAACATTGGCACTTTCAATCCTGGCACAGTGACCAAGTTGCTAAGTATACTATTAAGTGACAGCTTACTATTAATATCCTATGATGTGATTGACATTGTCCTGGGAGTGAAGTGGGGCATGTCAAGAACTGGAGACAGGAAGAGGGAAACACAGAAGTTTAAGTCATAGTCTGTGGCTCAGGGGTTTTAATAGGCAAAACCAATGTTATTGGGGGTTAATAGGAGGCACCTTCCCACTGTGTATTGATCTGGGTGATATCAAGTGCTTTGGCCACAGGTTTTTAGGACCTTGCATGATGACAATGGCACTGAGACTATTCTACCTTTTTCAGGGATTTGAGAGAATAAAACAAAAGTATGCTGAGTTGAAGGACCGGTTGGGTCAGAGTGCTATGCTGGGTGAGCAGGGCGCCCGGATCCAGAGTGTGAAGACAGAGGCAGAGGAGCTGTTTGGGGAGACCATGGAGATGATGGACAGGATGAAAGGTGAGGGAATGGTTTAGGGGCATGGACTATTGGGCATCCGTGAAGGCTGGTCCCACCCAACCCAAGGCTTCTGAAGCCCGTTCTTATTGGAGCTAGCAGTGCTATGGGAGTGAGATCAAATGAGATTTTTTTCTGGGCGTCTAGCGTGTATGAAGCTGGGGAATGCAGAGATGGTCCCGTGACTTGTCCTGGCCTCAAAAAGCTTGCAATTAATGGGACCATTTTTTCTACTTTTGCAAACAGTGGGGTCGTATTTTCTATTCCTATTGCTTTATGCTTAAGATGCATAGAACTATATTTAACAGGATGAGGTGGTCTCTGATAGGGGTTGAATAATGAGTTCTGGGGCTCAGGGAATAAACAATTTGAGAGAGACATGTTCAGTGAAGGTAAGAAAAGAAGATTTGAGATGGCCCTGGAAAGATGTGTAGGCCTGGGAGAAGCTGTGAGGAAGAGGAGGGACATTAGTATAAGGGTGTTGGGAAGCCCCAAAAGGTATGTTCTGACATAGGGACAGGAGAAGAGGGTTGCTGAGGAGCTGGTAGGAAAGAAGTGGCATGGGGTCAACGTGACTTGTCCCTGTGCCTGGCTTCTAGTGTGAGGATGAGGAGGGTAGATAGCTCAGGAGGCGGTAGGGCACATCCAAGGGTTTTGAATATGATGGAAACATAATGAAAGTAGCTTTCAAAAGGGTTCTGAAGATTCCTTAGAAAGGAGAACAGGGGCTCCTGGGAACTAGAGTCATCGCTAAGATATGATGATGGGTGTCTGTGACCTCCTTCATTAGCCTTGGACAACTATGAGAGCCCAGAGGGTCAGGGACCCAGGGATAATTAGGAGTGGGGTCCTGCTGGGTTTGGCCCCTGCCAGGTTACTGAGCATGGAATAGGGGCTGGAGAGGCATGAAGCTGGAGGGGCACCACTGCTTTAGAGGCCAGATTTTTCTGGAGGGGATTCCTCTACACATGCTACCTCCAGTTAGCAGGAGGGGAAGGAAGGGTTGGGAGTCTTGGGGAGTCTCACCATCAACTCCTCCTCCTGCTGCTGTTCCATTTGCCTCAGACATGGAGTTGGAGCTGCTGCGGGGCAGCCAGGCCATCATGCTGCGCTCGGCGGACCTGACAGGACTGGAGAAGCGTGTGGAGCAGATCCGTGACCACATCAATGGGCGCGTGCTCTACTATGCCACCTGCAAGTGATGCCACAGCTTCCAGCCCCTTGCCCCACTCATCTGCCACCTTTGCTTTTGGTTGGGGGCAGATTGGGTTGGAATGCTTTCCGTCTCCAGGAGACTTTCATGCAGCCTAAAGCACAGCCTGGACTACCCCTGGTGTGCAGCTAGTAAGATTACCCTGAGCTGCGGCTAAGCCTGAGCCAATGGGACAGTTACACTTGACAGACAAAGATGGTGGAGATTGGCATGCCATTGAAACTAAGAGCTCTCAAGTCAAGGAAGCTGGGCTGGGCAGTATCCCCCGCCTTTAGTTCTCCACTGGGGAGGAATCCTGGACCAAACACAAAAACTTAACAAAAGTGATGTAAAAATGAAAAGCCAAATAAAAATCTTTGGAAAAGAGCCTGGAGGTTCAACAAGGAAAAACGGTCTGTTCCCTCACTGCGTAAACTCTTGCCACTGTTTCTGTCTCCCATTTGGGGTTTGTGGGGACTCCTCTGTTCAAGCCCATAGTTTGTTCTCCTCTGTTCCACCGAGCTTGCTGGGCACCCAGATTTAGGGAGTCTTGGCCCCTCTGCCCCATAACCTGATGGATTCTATCCTTGAGAGACCAGACAAGCAGTTTTCATCTCTAAGCAGTGATTCAACTTCGTGCTTACAGATGGGGAAATAGAAATCCAGGGAAGGGAAGGAACGTTCAAATTCATGCAGCTTCCAGAGGAAGGACTAAGTCTAGAATCTATGTCTCTTGGGGTCTTAAAGAGAAGTTGTAAATGGATATGTGTGGGTGGTGGGGTGGAGGATGATAAGGAATGGCATGGACATTTGTGTGTTAACCATGGCCCAAGCAGGCACTGTGCTAGACATTTTATCTACATTAACTTTTTGATCACTGTTAATCATTTTGATTTTTTATTGGCCATGAGGCTGGGCACATCATCTGCATCATTTCATGATGCAGGTGGCGCTGCTATTCCCATTGGATAAGTGAGGAAACCAAGGCACGAAAGGCTGAGTAACTTCCCCAAAGTCACAGATATGGCAGGTCGGGGCAGAGCTGGGGCTTGAACTCATGCTCAGCTAATATGGCCATTAAGAGAATGGCCACTAAAGCCAGACTGCCTCGGTTCCAACAGAACCTGCCCCAAGGGGTTGTTGTGAGAAGTAATGAGTTAATGGTGTAACTCATGTCCAGTGCCTGGAGCACCGTATACTTGGCTGTATGCACATCTGTATGCACATCAGCTACAACTGCTGGTTCCTTGCTGACCCCAGCCATCCATGCACTCTCTACTCCAGACATGCTCAGAAGTCCCTGAACTGCTCCTGACTTTGAAAGAACCAAATGAAGCCTCATAGAGAAAAATATGTCCATTTTATTAAGCACAACACTGAGCGTGAAGCTGGAGGGGTGGAGGGTGAGGAAACTGGGGAAGGACAAGAACGGTGTGCTGGACTTTCAAGGAGAGAAAAGGGAACAGAGGCAGGATTAGAACTCCTGGCAGACATTAAAATAGTCAACTTCTAAGGTTAACTCCATTGGGTGTGTGCACGGAGGGCATGTGGCCAGGATAAGAATTCCTTGCAGCCCTTACTCATGAACTTCTTTCTATTCCACTTTGGAGGGTGTGGCACTGCTTTTAGATTGAGGCAGGGAGAAGGGCCAGAAGTGTGCTGGCTGGGTCTCAGCGCACTTGGGAGCTAATCCTGGAGTTAAGGATTAGAACTTGAAGAGCTCACAGGCAGACCACCATGGGGAGCTGCCTGTCATTCATGCAGATGGGCAGGCAACGACATTAATGAGCCCAATCTGGCCAAGAGGTTGGAGGCTTGACAGGCGGGAGTGAGTGTGTGCAGAGTGGGAGTCTGGGTAGATGCTCCATATGGCTTTGCTTGGAGAAGGTGACACAGCCTGGCCAGCCCATTAAGCTTTTCATGACAAACAGCACAGACCCAGGCGAGAGCTATCTACGTACACTGCACAGAGCCACAGCACGTAGGGTGTGGGGCATACAGCAGGCAGGTCAGGGAGACCTGGAAGCTGGTGGGCACCGCTCCTCCTGCTCACAGCTTCAACAAGGCTTCTACGCCTTGGGGCTCCCTCCTGGGCCTCCTGTGAGGGGCTGCCCCGCTGGCAGCACGCTGGTGCTTCTGGCCAGAAACCGCTCCTGCTAGGCCCTGCTCCACTTGCTCTGCCTTCCTCCCTCTGCCGGATAGACACCAGGTTTGGAAGAGCAGAGGAGTTGAATATGTCTCCTGCAAAAGAAAGGGGCTCAGAGTGAGGGGGGGGCTGCCACCTCAGACCCCATCACTCACACTCTGGCATGGGGCTCTCCTCTGCGACAGAAACTCTCCCCAAGCCTCACAATGTGACCCTCCTCACCTGAAAATTGCAGTGACACAGGCACAGGCTCCAGGAATCACATAATGAGACAGACTCCAGTCTGCCCTGCCCGGCAGTGGGAGCTGCCACTGGCTTTAACTGGTACCATGACCTCTGACTTGAAGTTCCTGAAAGGAAATGAAGCAACAACCTTTGAAGTATTTGAGGGGAGAAGAAGAGTTGATGGGGCAGGGCAGAGGTGGTAGTTCTTTGTGCCTGTGGCATCCACTCAGCTCTCCCCTCATGAGGTTCAGAAAGTTCAAGAACCTGCAGAAAAGATAAAGATAACCAAGCCCCCCTACCCTTCCTCCTCCAAAGCACAGAGGCCCTGGAAACTCGGGGAATCTGATGCTCACCACTTGCACATATCCAGTTTCTGTGGGCTTTTATCATCTCTGTTGCTTCACTAACCTTTTATAGTACCTCTGTGAGGCAGGCTAAGCAGGTAAATAGACTTCAACCCATTTTGCAGATGAGCAAAATAGAAACAGAGACATTCACTGACTCGTCAATGGCCTCACAACTAGTGAATGATGGGGACAGGGCTGGAAGCATTTTCCTCGCCCCCGATCCTGAACTCTTCCCTCCCTATAGAGCTGCCTGTGAGTAGGAGAGGCCTTTGTGTCCATTTCTTTCAGTCCTGTTGGCTGATTTCTTTCAGACACAAGCTGGGGCTCCATCTTTGGCTAAAAATACGTACTGTTTTTTGTTGGCCTTTTTGAGGAGTGTGGGCTCAGAGCAGTAGGAGGACTTTCCTTTGCTCCCAATGTTCAGGCAGCTGGAGCAGCAGCCACAGGGCCCAGCGGCCAGGGACCCCTGATGCATGGGCACCAGACTGCTGCTGATGCGGAGGGAGCCGTTGACCAGGCAGTTGAGGGACCTGCCACCAGGGGCAGTGGGCCGGCGGCCATGCTGGCAGGGTAATTGGGTCAGGGCAGGGAGTGCTACACTGTGGTCCAGGACAGGTGCCTCGGTGATGGTGATCTCAGGGGAGCTGGGTCTAGAGGTTTCTGAGGCTTGAGTTTCAGGCAGCCTGTTCTCCACCTCTGGGCGGACGCCTGGGCTGTGCAGGTTCATGTGTAGCTTCCTCATGTGGTGCACCACAGCTGCTGCGTTGAAGGCTTGCTAAGGAGACACAAGAGCAGCCTCTGGCCTTCTGCAACCTCAGAGAGCCTTGGGGCTTAAACTTTCCCTTTGCCTTGCGGCCTCTTGAAACCTGGGTGCCCACTTCTCATTTCAGAGAGGGTACAGGGAGCTCCAATGCCTTCTGGGACATCCCAAGGAAAGCCCTTATGCCAGCCTCTGCCAGCCCAGCCTCCAGGGGCCCAGAACAGCTTTCCCACCCCCTGGAGAGGACAGCTCACCCTCCACTTGCTCTTAGCAAAGTTCTTCTGGATCTGGAGGCTGACTGATGGGTAGATGTCCCGGTGGAGGGCTGTGTTCCCGTCAATCCTGTGGATGTAAGAGGGGACACCTGGCTACTGGGTGGCTACGGACACTCATCCACGGAGTGCGAAGGGTGCCTGCAGGTCCAGGTGAGAGCTGGGTAGAGTGTGCCGAGGAAAGGCAGCCCACAGCAGGAAAGGGCTGCAAGCAGGGCTCCTCTGTGCCCCTGGGCAAGTAAGAGTGGGCTTTAGCTTTGGCAAAATCAAAAACTTTAAGAGCAGGGTCAACAAGCTATAGCCTATAGGCCAAATCGACCTATTGCCTGTTTTTGTAAATAAGGTTTTATGGGGACGCAGTGGTGCCTGCTAATTCAGGTGTTGTCTGTGGCTCCTTTTGCACTGTGACAGCAGGGTTGAGTAGCTGCCGTAAAGACAGTATGGCCAGGAAAGCCTAAAACATTTACTACCTGCTGCTTTATAGAAAAAGTTTATTGGACCCAGCATCACAGGGTAGTCACCATCCTTTAGCTCAAAACCTTGCCTAGAACCCACCTCCTCCTGGAAACCTTCCTCAATAAGGCCATCTGATACAGGCTGCCCCTTTTCTATCCCCTAAGCCTCTTATTCACTGGTCTCTAAGTGTTCCTCAGACACTTGCTGTGTGCATAGTACTGTGCCAACTACTAATAGACCTCGAGAAGTAAGAGACATGGGCCCTGACCCCTAGGAGCCTACAGTCTAGGTGTGGGGTGTTGTTCATGCTATGGACTGCAGTAATACATGGTAAGCTGTGTGATTAATAAAGAGAACTGGGGAGATTGGGATGGGCTGCAGGGGTCAGAGGCTTCAGGGAAGGGCAGAGACTGATCTGGATCCTGAAGGATGCTACATACAGGGCAAGAGGCAGGACATTGTAGGTAGTGGGAATGATCTGATCCAAGGTGTAGATAAGACAGCTTGGTATTTGGGGTGAGGGATGGCAGGGAGACAGATATAGCTCCCAGGCCTATCTGGACAGAGGAGGTATGCTGGCAATCCTGGGAAAAGAGGCTGGAGATAAAGGGTCAGGCCATATTAGGGAAACTGGAAAGACAAAGGAATCCAGGCTTGCTGGGGTATGAAGTGGGGAGCTATTGTAAATTGAGTTGGGGAGTAACATGAAAAAGTATTTTAAGATTTTCTTTTTCCTATTTTGCCAATTGGTTGCTTTGCAGTTGTTCTTAAATCACTTCACCTGGAACAGTTATTGATCCCTGAGTAAAACAAAGCTCTTAAGGACAGGACAGAGTTGCCCATTCCTGACACCTCTTGAATAACTAGTACTGAACATTGCACCCTGTCCCAGTGCTGAATGACAGTGCTCAGCTGCACCTGCCTCCTGCACTTGACCAGACAACCCAGCTGCTACCCTTGCATCAGAACCTGCTCCACTGTATGCTGTTTGAATCTCCACCTGGGCCTGATGAACAATGGCATGGTCCTTGCTTGTCACAACATTAAATGGTTCAGGGCAAGCAGATTCTGGAGGAATGCAATATGAATGAGTCAGCATGGTTTTGGGAACTACAGGGCTGGGGTCTAGAGTCCACTCCATGTCTCACTCACCAGGGATGACTCAAGGCCTTCTCACAGGTGTACCGCTCATTCGGATCCTTCTCAAGCAAGTGGCAAATAAAGTCCTTGGCTAAGGGGAGCAATCAAAGACACGACAACTAAGGACCAGATTTCATGACTGATGGAAATTCACTTCCGGGCTGGTGGGTGGCAGTGAATGCATCTTTAGCTGATCTTCCAAAGAGGCAATTTTAAGAGTCTTAGAAGAGGAAAAAAAATCCAAACCACCTAACAACAACCCACCATAAACCACCAAAGAAGGGAAGCTCTAAGCCACCTCACCCACACAGCACTGCAGAAGCATCACTAGTCACGAGGCCCCCATGTGCCTGCACATCACATGTGCATGTGTTTGCACTGAAACAGGGGCCAGCACTGGCACATGGGCACGCATGTGAGTGCTGGATTGTTCCAGCTCTGATTTCCACTTAACAGGTCCAACAATCACGTAATGATCATCTTCTCTCACACATAGATATCGCATGCTCTTTCTTGGTATCTAACCCCTTAGTTTTGCTGCTCTTGCCTGGAACTCTTCCCTCGCCACCTGGCTCTGCCCTCCTGGCCCATCTTCTAAACTGCCCCCCATCTCCTTATCAGGCATACTGTGGTTCTGCTTCCAGAAAAACAAAAGCATAGCTTTTAGATGTAAATAATTTATCAGGTCTTTGAAGCAGATGAAGATTTCTCCACTTTCCTTGGCAGCCTGTTCTGTAAGATCCCCAGGGACTTTGAAGAGCCAGGACTATCATCCTTTGTTAAGCTAATTTCTCTTGGCAGCCTCTACCTTGAGCCTGTTATCTCTCCTTCACGCCTACTGGCCTTACCTGACTCAGAAATGTCATCCCAGAATGGAGACTCAAACTCATAGTAGCCCTCCTTGATCTTCTCGAAAAGCTTAGACTCCGTTTCTTCATAGAATGGGGGGTACCCACAGAGCCTGCAGCAGGACAGGAAGGAGGCATACTACTGAACAAACCTGTCCTCCCCGAGCCAGCCTCTCTGCTCCCCCAGGCTCCCACCGTATACACAGGTGGGCACTGAAGGTCCCAGAACAGTGGTGTGACCACGACATGGATCTGCCTCAAATTCAAGAATGATACAGGTCCCATAAAGTGTTTATGCAAGTGCCAAGCCTTGGCACAGGCATCCCTAGAAGGTCCCTGCGTACATTATGCCCTCAAACCCTTGCCACTTCTCCTTTTACTTTCCCTGGTTTATGAATGCTATATAAAATAACTTTAAGAAAGATGGTAGACCGTCTACTTGAATGTAAGTTTGAAGAAGGATTTTTTTAGGCTGTGTTGTTCACTGCTGGATTCTTTAGAACCTAGCATAGGGATAGATGCAGAGTAGATAGGCAGTGAATATTGGTTGAGTAAATAAATGAGAGTACTTATTCAACATAAATGGAGGAGATAATTGAAACCAGGTTATTTTCCTAAGAGCAAAGTTTGCTATAGGTGAGGAGGGATGGTGGGGAAGAGGTGATGGGCAGGTTAGGAAAGGGAGAGCTTGAGAATGTGCGGAGAGGAGTGAAAAGGAGAGGCCCTGACCAGCTTCATCCAGGCCACAGTTTTGCCTTGGGAAAGCTGAGATGCAGGAACAGAGGGTCCACCTGGCTTCCAAGCCTGGCTTGGCCTCTGTTTTTCACTGTTCATTCCACAGAGTGGGATGCAACACATTTATAGGCAGTAAAAGGCGCAGGGGTGCAAGAGGAGGGAGTGCCAGGTAGCTGTGCAGTGGATTCACGCTGAGCTCTGTTTTAAAACCTGGTGGAGGTCAAGAGAGAGGAAGCTTTTAAGCTGTGTGTACATGTATGTGTGTGTGTGTGTGTGTACCCGTGTGCCCGTGTGCCTGTGTCTGTTTGTGCACATGCACATGCTTGGAGGAGGAGCTGAGACAGGGGAGGGAATGAGAAGGGGTAAGCAGGCTCCGAGACTTCTCATCAGCTGAACCCAGGCCAGCGTCTACTCACAATATGTAGGTGATGACGCCGATGGACCAGCAATCCACAGCCTTGCTGTAGGGTTTCTGGGCCAGCACTTCTGGAGCTGCAGCAGACCAAGGGCAGAGTCAGGGCTGGTGGCAAGAGGAGAGGGCTTTGGGGTGGGGGCTGAAGGTCAGGCTTAGAGAAGATGACTGGGGAAGACTGTGGGATGGTGGGGTTTCTAGGAGACTGAAAACTCCCTAAGGGTGGGGGCTGTGTCTCTTCTGGGAAGACTAAATCTTCCTGTAAAGAGAGACTGTGACTTCTGCATTAGTTTGTGAGTTTCCCCATGACAGGGTTGATGACTCCCCTGTTGGACTGGGGATCTCCAGGGCTATGCCTCCCCGATTACACTGAATATTCTCTGAAGGCAGGGCCTGTCTCCCCACTCAGATAGGGGATTCCCAGGGCAAGTGTGAGCTCTCTCCCTTCATACTGGGAGATCTTCAGTGTAGGACTGTCTCTCCTCCACTAGACTGGGAGCCTCTGGGGGTAACTCAGAGGCTGAGTTACCCCCATTAGGTTAGGAGCTCCCAGAGCAAAGGCAGTATGTCTCTCATCAGACTGTGGGTACCTTCTGAAGGGAGGCATTTAGTCTGTCCCATCAGATTGAGAGCTTTCAGAGGGCATGAGCCATGACTTCCTCTGATTAGGAGCCCTGTGGGGCATAGAGAGCTGCCTTCTGTATTTCTCACAGCTACCAGAGCTTTGTACCTGGTGGGACTCAATACCTATTGATGAGTGAATGACCTGCCTTTCTGGAAGGATAGATTCCCTCTTTTGAGTCAGAGCTCTGCTTCCCATTACCCAACTGCAAACAGGTGATGACTGGTGAAGGGGGAAGGGACAGGAGCGGATGCTCCGAGTTTCAACTTTGTCTCCTGTAGATCCCAGGAATACTTTCCCAGGTGCCCTGCCTGCTCTCACTCTTTTTGGGGGCCCTGGAAACCTACAAGGATGTTCAAGAAGGAATCTCCACCTCTGCCAATTTCCCAGAGTGCTTCCTTGGGTGGATATTTAGGAGCCCATTTCTGGGTTCCTCAGGCCCAAATTCAATATCCTGTGCTTCCAGGCTCCCAAGAAAAGGGGAGTAACGTCTCCTTCAGAGTGGGAGAAAGGAGTAGAGTCGGTGCTCAACCCCTCAGCTCTCTGCTGATCTTTGGGTTTGCGATCTTGTCTGCCCCTGGTCCAGCTGGAAAGACAAAGGCTGGAAGTCTATCTGCAGAAATGAGAGCGAAAGCATAGGCAGGGACTCTGGAGGGCTCAGGGGTAGGCGGTCTTTAAAAATGTAGAATTTGGGAGCAGTATAGATAGATCCTGAGATGAATGAATTGGCTGGCCCTAAACTTTATAGGTAGATGTCCTACCTGGATAGCCCCTGAAGTTGAACCCTATGTTCTCAGAATCACCCCTTTCTATGAATGATAGGCATGTGGTTGAATGCAGCCAACTGGTCAACCTTCCTCCTGCTCCCAGACTTACCCACGTAGCCTGGGGTCCCACAGGCAGTGGACATGACGCCATTCTGTTCCATCTTGGACAGACCAAAGTCAGTGATCATGATCTTAGAGTTCTCTTCAGGGGTAAGGTACAGCAGGTTTTCGGGCTGTAGGAGAAAAAATATGTAGTGTAGGATATAACCACCTGAAGCAAGTATTTTCCTTCCCCTTGATACCTAATTTCACAGGAAGCTGAGCCCTGGGCTCCTGACTTCAAGGCCAGCTCATCCTGCCCCATTCTTCCCTTTTTCCTCCTACCTGCACCCTCACACCTGCACCCCAGTATTCTGCATCTTGCTTATGGCTCTGACTTTGCTCAGTCTTGTAACCATTAATATACTCACCCTTTCCTTCCCTCACTTCCAACTACTGCTGTTTGTGTTTTGAGGGAACCAGTCTTTGGTTAATGGCGTCTGATCTCTCCAAAGTCCAGCGCAAGGCCTAGTACAATGTAGGCCCTCAGTAAGTATTTTGTTGCATTGGGTTTTGACTGTGGCTGGATGTAAGAAATGTGTGTATTATTTTGGTATTGAAATAGGGTAAGGCATAGTGAAAGTTTCAGGAAAAGATTGAGGTGCAAATTAGTAAACATTGTTCATTCATCCAAGGTCTGTTTAAGGAATGTAAAGGCAGAAGGGGCCTTGGGAGTCACTAGTCCAACCCTCTTACTTTATGGAGCTTAGGTGTCCCATGACCCATGCAGCTTCCTTAAGGGTCATTATCTGTTTCCCACCCAGGACTCCCGCCTTGACACCTTTAAGTCTCTGTGGACGATGCCATTCTCATGGAGGTATTTCACTGCCGACAAGACCTGCTGGATCACCAGACTGGCATCCTTCTCTGTGTAGACACCCCGCTCCAGGATCCGGTCAAAGAGCTCTCCACCAGAAACACTGTGGGCATAGGATCAAGATAGGAATTCAGTTCTCATTTCACTCAAAGTAATGAGAAGGTGTTTGCTTTGAAGACTTGGGGGACACAGCTGTGGTGGAACAGGCAGGCGCCCATGAACTGTGATTGAAGGGCTGCCAGCAGGACTACTCCAGTCTCAGAACACCCACTCTGGGTACCTGGAGTGATATCACTAGGCAGTCATTTCTTTGGGCCAAGCATTGACCTCTCCCTCTGAAAATTTCCTTTAAAATGTAAATGCTTCCGGTTGGGGTTGCACAAAAAGCCAATAATCCCTTAGTGTGAACACACTTCTTAGCCACCTTCCTTCCTGGCCTATGACACAGGAAGCCATGATGAAAGAGAGAGGTAACACAGAAATTAAGCAAAGTAGGAAAGAGAAGGCATGCAAGTGAGACTAACAGTAGTTATATCAAAATTTCTTTCCTCATTTTTGGAAATTGGGCTTCGTAAAGCTGGAATTACAGGTAGGGCTTTAGGGGTGCTTTGAGACTCAAATGGTAGAGTATCTTAGGACCCAGGGGAGCTTAAAGATCAAGTCCGACTTCTATCTCTTGAATACCATCTACACTATTTTTGCCTAGAAGTTTTCTAGTGAGTACTAGAACACATAAGTGTCAGAGAACACTCTACCTCCTAAGACGTGTTTTTTGGCATCTTCCTAATGTTTCTGTACATTATGTTGAAACCTGATGCCCCGTCATTTCTACCAGTGCTACCAATTCCACCCATCGGGACTGCACAGAACAAGAATAACAGCCTTTCCCGTGCACCTTTCAAGTATGCAAAGACAGTGAAATGCTCTCCGGAGGGCTTGTCTTCTCTGAGTTAAGCATTCCCAGACTATTTCAACCATGAGCCAGGGGTTCCAGTCCTCTCACCCTCCTAGTCCCCCTTACCACTGTCCCATGACATTAGATGTGGCCATCCATGCCCAACTAGTGATGAGGGAACAGAATTTCTCCAGTCAAAATTCACCTCATCCTGCTCTTTGGCTTTTGGTCTTTAGGCTTTGGGCTCTCCTATAGTAGCTGAAGGCCTGTGGGAAATACACTGTTTGTACAGAGCTATGAATTCTTAACCCTGAGGGGCCCGAGTCCTGGAGCTATGCTCTGAGGAGGCTTAGTGTCTCCTCAGGGACATCCAACTCTTCCCATCTCCTTGCCTCCCTGCCTTCTGAATTATTGTGTGCTAATTCTGTTGGCTTGGCCTCATTGAAGTGCCTGATGGTCCCTGGTCACTTGTTAGTGCCACTAGGGGCCCTTTCCACCTCACTCCCTTGACTGCCTGCTACCTCTCTTTAGAGGTCCTCAGATAAGTCCCCAGTTAATCAGGTGCTTAGGCCTGAGTTATCTCGTTAAAGTTTCTTAGTAATCAGCCCATCAGCCAAAAACCACGTTGTGTCCAGCCACGCTGAGATTGCAGAGTGATGTGTGAGTGTGTGTGTATGTGTGCATGTGCAAGTGTGTGTATTTGTGTGTGTGTGTGTACTTTATAAACAGAAGTGTCTTTGAGCCCAATGCTGAGCCTTTATGAACACTGACCAACCTCTACAGCAGTCGCTGTCAGGCAGAGCTGTTGTTTGGATGCAGCAATGATGCAGAGACCTTGCTAATGAAGCACCACTTCTGTCCTACAGATGGACACATACAGTCACAGCCTGTCTTTAACTTTGGGTGACTCTCTTTTGGGAAAATCTTTCTTTATATTGAAATATATATACCTGTGGCTTCTGCTCCTACAGTAATTTTATGCTGGAGTGATGTTAAAACATTTACTATCCAATTTAATTAACATGTATTGGTCCAAAAGGACTGAAGCCACAGTGCCAGAAAAGGGTTCTGGTGACTCCTTGTTAGTCTGGCATTACCCTTTCGGTCATTTGGTTGCAAGGGGCGAGGAGGGGTAGGGCAGCAGAAGGACATGGATGGGTTGGGGTCGCAGCTATTTGCTGACTGGTAGGAAATATTCTAACCACTGATAGGGTTGTCCTGGTGCAAAGGAGCTTAATAATCAGCCCAGGTTTAGCTTGTGGCCCACATAGAACCTGCCCATGACCAGAGGCACACTCAGTCTAAAAGGATTCTTGGCATTTCTGAGCCTCCTGAATGAAGTCTTCATTTTTTTCTTTAAATCGCTGTCCATCCCTCACCAGCGACCAACCTCCTCTAGGCCTCCCAGGCCCCACCAGGCCTCTGTGAAGGAAGCAAGTCACCTTTCACTTACAGCTGCATGACCAGGTAGTAGTGGGTGGTGCTCTCGTAGATGTCCTCCAGGGTCACAATGTTTTCATGCTTGATCCTGGGAAAAATAAAGTGCATGATGAAAGGTGTGTGGTTCAGGTTGTCCAGACAAATAATGCAGACCTAGCCCAAAAGTTTCTGTTGGAGGCTTTTGACAGCAATGTTTAGGAAGACTAGGTCTTTGTGAAGCCTTCATAATAAGTAGACTGTGACAAATTAATCCCAGAGAAAAGGTTCCTGTGGTGGTGCTCGGTCCATGTCTACTAAATGAATAATTGATCATCCTTCCTTCAGGAAACAAACACTTCCTTGTTACGCCAGGAATATCTTTAAACTTTACTAAAAGAGACAGTCAGAAGAATGGAGGAAGGCTAAGGGAGTACCCAACACTAGGTTATTCTACGAAGTGGGTATTCAGATGTTAGAAATACTGCATTTAAAAAGTACAGGTTGAGTATCCCATATCTAAAATGTTTGAGACTAGAAGAGTTTTTGGAATATTTGCATATACATAAAGGTATACCTTGGAGATGGGACCCAAGTCTAAACATGAAGTTTATTTATGTCTCATGTGTACCTTATACACATAGCTGGTAGGTAATTTTACATAATATTTAAAAAATAATTTTGTGCATGAAACAAAGCTTTGAATGCATTTTGACTGTGACCTATCACATGAGGTCAGGTGTGGAATTTTCTATTTGTGGCATCCTGTCAATGCTAAAAATGTTTCTGATTTTGGAGCATTTTGGATTTTAGATTAGGAATGCTCAACCTGTATACAATGGGAGGGATTCAGGTGAGCTGGGCCTCCTTGTGGATAACCATGGAGGAAGTGTTGAAAAATTAGTGTTCCATGATATCGCAAGAAGCAAGGTAGATGCTTATTTTTAGGGTTAGTTCTGTGGGATGACTTAGATGGTGATTCTCAACCAGGGACTATTTTGCCTCTCAGGGAACATTTGGCAATATCTTGAGACATGTTTGATTGTAACGACTAGGGCAGGGGAAGGTGCTGCTGGCATCTAGTGGGTAGAGGCGGAAATGATGCTAAACATCCAACACTGCACAGTACAGCCCCCAACACCACAAATAATTATCTGGTTCAAAATGTCGACAGCATCATGGTGGGGAAGTCCAGCCCTCTATTACCCTTGTTTGGGGTTACTCAGAGACTGAGTCAAGCAGAATAATCATACTAGCAGAGGGGCTCGACTTGCCAGGCAGCAATGCTGTGCATGCCTGGAAAGGAGAAAATTCTTAAGAAGTTTACTCCTGGCTGTGCAGCACAGGGGTTAAGGACTTAGGCTCAGAGTCAGTCAGGCCAGAGTTCAGATCTAGCTCAGGCAATTAGGTAACGTCAGCTGGCTTATTCCAGTTTTCAAACCCTTACTTTCCTTGTCTGAAAAGTATGTGTCTGTTATAGAATTGTATCAGGATAAAAGGAGATAATGCATAATGCTTAATACAGTGTCTGGGGAATAGTAAACACATAATCAATAGTAGCTATCTTCTTTAAGATATTTTAGAAAATATAGACCTGTGTCAGTTGTCACTTGATGAATTCAACTATACTCATAAGCTGGCAATGCTAACATTAATTTATCAATTATTCACTCACTGAACAAACATTTATTGAGCACAAATACTGTTGATACAAGGCAATAATAAGAAAAAGACCTGGTCCTTGCTCTCAATTAGTTGAGAGTCTTTCTTTGCCCTAATCTCCCTGGATCCTAGACCTATGTCTCCAGCATGTTATGAAATGCCTTCATGTTGAGATAGGTGGATACTCATATTCAGTATGTTCCAGCCAATTTCTATTTCATCCAAGCCTACACATCCTCTTTGTTCTCTATCCCAAGCAGTGATATTGTTGTCCACTTGATTGCTCAATCTCAGGGTCTCTTTTAATGCTTTTGTCTTGTATACTTTTACCAGTCAACCCCAAACCCAATCACTTCTCTCTTTGAAACATCTCTTGTATCTAGTCCTTTTAGGCACATGATTCTGCCACTACCATTGCTCGTATTCTCAACCCATGCCTAAATTATTGTGAAAGTCTTATAATTAACCTCCTGTCCTCTAGGCTGGCACCCTCCAATCCATCCTCCACTGTGCTTGAGAGGGATAGCTCCAACACGTTAATCAGACAATGTGACTCCTCACTTAAAATCCTTTGATGACTTCTTTTTGCCCACAGAATAAAGCCAACATTCTTTATCATGGCATGTAAGATCCTTTGTAATCAGGTCTCATTTCATGATTTTAGTTTCATCACTTGTCTCTTAATACTATGCACTCTAAATTCAGGGATTTCCAATACTCACTCTTCCCTAAAAGTCCTTGCACTTCCATGGTTCTACATTGAAGTTTATGCGAGACTTGGCCTGAATTCCCTTTCTGCATTGCCTTTCTTGCCCCCACAAAGTTTGACTCATCTATCAAGGTCTATCTTCTTTGAAAGTGGTCCAATAACTCATACTCATAAAAACACATGCATAGGCAAAATGAATCTTTATCTCCTCCAAACTCTGCCTTCTGCTAGTGTGACTCACATCCGATTTTGTTGGATTTTCTTATGGGCACCTCTGTATCCAGCGTAGGCTCCTGAGGGTACGGAATTTTGTCTGCCTCATCCTTGTGGTCCTGATCCTGTGTTCATGTGCCTAATACACTTTTGGTACACCATAAGGGTTTCACAAGGGTCTGTTGTAAGAGTCTTGCTGTAAACATTTGAGGATTTGTAGTGTTGCCTTCATCATGATGGTTGGGGTGATGAACCTCCATTTGCTTTGTTATAAATTGAAGCTAATTTCCAAATCTTATGCTGCCTCCTTAATTATTAATTCTTCCTGATGTTGGCCCTCAATTGATTTTTGTTCCTTTGAGCTAATTACTCTCCAGTCTATGTGCACAAACCAGTTCTGCCACCAGTGGATTTGCTCATCAATTTGTTGCCAAAAAAAAAAAAAAAAAAATCAGCTAGGACAGCTGTCCGACTAAACTTAGCTAATTGACTGAACTGACCCATCAACTCAATCAAAGGGAGCAATGCCTTTGGGTGCAGAAATCCAGTCCTAGTCCTTTTTGAAGGTAATTTGTGAAGAAAATGTTGTGATCCCATAGTGATCCAATCAACCCTAAGACCCACTCACTTTTTCAACACAGCAATCTCATTCTCCAGGCTGCTGTCCCGGAAGGCAGGTGACTTCTTGATGCACTTCAGAGCAAAGAGCTTCCCAGTCAGTCTTTGCTTCACCAGGAAAACTTCTGAGAAAGCTCCTCTGAGGAGAAAATACCAAAAGATAAAACTTAGTACTTCCAGATGTGAGACCTCAGAAAGGGCGCAACAGAGTCTATGTAGTCTTCTGACCACAAAGGCATATCCTGAATTTAAATCTGGAAGAAACATCAGGAAAATACAAAATTTAAAAAAGGGCAGGGGGGAACCTGTATTCTTCCAAAATGCCAATGTTATAAAAAAGCTAGGGAGAGATAACACCCAAGTGCAATACCAGACCCTAGACTGGAACCGGTACTGGAGGGGAAAAATGCTATAAAACACGTAATAGGGTCAATTGATAAAACTGGAGTAGGGAAGACAGAATAGGTACACTTAATGTGTCAATGTTCAATTGACTGAAGTTGAGAACTGTCCTATGGTCATGTAAGGGAATACCCCATCCCTAGAAATATACACAAATGTCCTTGATAGGTAAAGGGTCATGATGTCTGTCCACAACTAACTCTTGGGAGATTAGGAAAGAATCATCTTTCTACATCTATCTCTACAAATCTACAGAGAACATAGCTATGAGAAGGCAGATGGGGGAAATTGTGGACAAGAGGTGAATCTGGGCAGGGGGCATTTGGAAATTCTTTCTACCATTCTTATTCTTATTTTGTTTTATTATTTTTTTAGAGATGGGACTTCACTATGTTGCTGATCTGGTTATGCTTTGTGTCCCCACTCAAATCTCATCTTGAATTATAATCCCCATAATCCTCATAATCCCCATGTGTCAAGGGAGAGACCAGGTAGAGGTGACTGGCTCATGGGAGCGGTTTCCCTCATGATGTTCTCATGATAGTGAGTGAGTTCTCATGGGATCTGATGGTTTTATAAGGGGCTCTTCCCCCTTTGCTTGGCACTTCTTCCTGCTGCCTTGTGAAGAAGGTGCCTTACTTCCCCTTCATCTTCCGCCATGATTGTCAGTTTCCTGAGGCCACCTCAGTCATGCTGAACTGTGAGTCAATTAAACCTCTTTCCTTTATAAATTACCCAGTCTCGAGCTGTTCTTCATAGCAGTATAAAAATGGACCAACCCAGTTGCCCAAACTGGACTTGAACTCCTGGGCTCAAGCAACTCTTCTGCTTTGGCTTTCCAAAGTGTTGGGATTACAGGTATGAGCCACCAAGCCTGGTGCTATTCTTATTTTTGAAATGTTTTTCTAAGTTTGAAATTATTTTCAACTAAAAAGTTAAACAACCAAACTTAGGGGCAAAGTGAAAGGGTAGATGAGGGAAGGACTGAAAATTACTCTTCATTGTCATGTGGGTGCTGCTGAGTTATGTTGATGGCAGGTGTATCTGACATGCTAATGTGCTTTCTAATTTAAAGACCATATTGGAAGAAAAAGATCCCACCACAGATTCAGGGACTAGGCAGGTGTTATTTCCTGGTTCTATAGTTTGGGAATGACCCCTAGAGACAGAGACTCCACTGCAGCTGTGGAGAGATTTCTTCACTTTGCATGCCCACTAAAAAGAAGCCACTACAGAGTCAATTCATGTCACTTTCAATGTGACTCAGCATGGCACACTGGAGTGGCAGCTAGAGGTAGCAGAGGGGACAGAGTGCAGATACAGTGAGAACAAAAAGACTCGTCTCTCAATTTTAGGTGGTGGTGATCACCCTGTACCAGTTATCAGAGGCCAGGGTGCTGAGCAACCTCTCATTCATTCAGTAGGATCTGCAAAGACAAAAGACAGAACCTAGCAGTCTCTGAGGCAGGCTCTGAAGACAGAGCAGGTGGAACCAATGGGACTACAGGGCAGGATTCCAAATTACAGGACTCTTGGTTTGAAGAGGGTCCTCTGGAGATCAGGCTATCAGACCAGCAGTTAAGCTAGGTACAGATGCTGAAGCCTGATTGTTCACGTTAGAATCTCAGCTTTTGGGGTAAAAAGTCACTTAACTCCCATATTCCCAGTTTCCTCATCTGAAAAGTGGGAGTATCAATAGTATCTGATTCACAAGGTTGTTTAGAAGATTAAATGACTTGATATATGTAAAAAGCTTAAAAGTGTTTCTGACATCTATTAAGACCATATGTGTTAGATACTACTATTATCGTCACTATTATTTGAATACCATTATGAAGAACACCCAGTAGTACAAGAGGAGAGAGAATCTAAGTAAGGAAACAGCTGAGCCATCCTTGACCCTGCCATCTGGATATGCTAGAATGAAAGCCCAATAGGAGTCAAGCTTCTATAAGGACTTAAAAATCTGCATTAGAAATTACTTGGTGTTTCCTGTGTCTGAGTTTCCTGTTTTCCCAGCTGCACTTGGAACTGAGTTAATCAAAGCCGCCTGAGCTTGCTCTATTCATCCATTCACTTACTCATCCCTTCAACCAAGATTTATTGAACACCTACTGAGTCTTAGACACTGGAAATTAAAAGGTGAGTGTTTCCATTCTTAAGGAACCTGTAGAATAGTGAGGAACAGGGACAAGTAAGAAATTAGCATTTGATTTGAAAAATGCTACCAGGCATTCACTGAATGTTTGTTGAACTCATGGAACCTCTCTGTGTCAGGCGCTAAGATTAGTATTGGTCTAGCTTGGAATTCAATGTGAAAGACAGATACATACACAACACATAAGAATGACATATTAAGAGACCACAGAAAATGGACACTTAAGACAGGGCCCCTGCTATGGTTGGGCAGGTTGTGCAGTGCAACAACTCCAGCAGGTGCCATTCACCTTGAAGCCATCATACATGTTCATATGATAATTATTATATTTCCTGCCCGAGCAGACAGCAGGCTAGATAAAAGAGCACCTTTTTCATAATTTGTACACTTGTCCACTCTCCACCGCACCCCACTGTGGTAACTCTGTGGGGTCTGCAGCCTGGGGATACTGGTCTTCATCCTGAGCACCACTGAGGTGTCTTCTCTTTCGCTCAGCTCTAACTTCTGCAACGGCTGTGACATGCCTCCTGTCTTGTCCTCCTGCTCCCTTCAAATCACTGCTGAGCTAGATACACTGGAATACCAGAAGCACTTAAAATATAGATTCCTGGCTGCTGCATCTTATCTCCCAAAATTCCAGTTTAGTGGGTCTGAGACCAGGGATCTATTTTTCAAAAATCACCCAGGCTAAAAGGAATTGTTATTCACTTTCTTGAGTGTGACAATGATATTGTAGATATATGTGAAAATGCCTTTATTTTAGGAGATGCAAACAGAAGATTCAGAGGTGACATGTCATCATGTTTGCAACTTATTTACAGATAGTTCAGTGCTCAGTGTGTGTGTGTGTGTGTGTGTGTGTGTGGTGTGTGCGATGTATACTCTACAGTGAAATGTTAACAATGTTGAATTTAGATGGTGGGTATACTGACGTTCATTTTATCATTATTTCACCTTTTCCTTATGTTTAAACATTTTCACAGTTAAAAGTTCGAGGCATAAACTCTCCAGATGACTCCGATGTTCTCCCAGGTTTAGGTGCTGCTGTGGTAGACTTCACTGAGCTCTAAGAGGGAAGGTGTGTCTGTCTTTTGAGTCCTACAGCACAAGTCCAGCAGATGGTAAATTCTTGTCAACCTGGGCTCCCTTCTCTCCTTTCCTCTGGATTTTTGGGACACTTAGCAAATCATTTCTGACTTCCTCATGAGCCTTGTCTCTTTCTCCTGCCAAAACCCCCTCTCTAGTCACTCCCATCTTGGTAAAGGCCTTTGATGGAAGGCCAATGCTCTCATGACCAGCACCCCGCTGGGATCCTCCTGCACTTGCACAGCCTGACAACCTGCCTGTGCCAGGAGGGCCCAGAAGTCTCTTCTCTGTCTACTGCATGAGTGTGGGCAGCCGTCATTGCCCGAGGTCACTGCCTCCTAGTCAGGGCAAAGTGAAGTGGCATTGGCGACAGAGAAAGCTTACCCGGATGGACAGCCCGCTGGCTGCTCTTCACTGCCCAGGCCCAATTAGCCTAGACTAATTAGGTGACCAGCTGGGGTTCTGCGGGGTTTGGGGGCCAGTGGCCCGGAGCTGCTGCCAGCCTGCGTCAGAGTCTGCAGCCTCCCAGGGGAGAGGCAGTACTAAGTGGGGAGTCAGCTCCAGACAAACTGTCTCTGATCTGCCAGCCGTGTAATCATCTTCAAGGGGCAGGCTCAGACACCCTGCAGGCTGGCAGATGTATGGACTAGAGCACAGCTGAAACACTTAGATATGGAGGAGGGAGGATGGTGGTGCAGGGGGCTGATTCAGGTGTGTGTGACCCACGAGCTCCCTGGGCCTCAAAAGCCCCTTCTGTTGCAGTTAGAGCAGAAGATGAGGTTGTTCACTGCTGGAGAAATGAAGATGCTGGGGGAGGAGGCTGGGAAAGTTCTAGGGTCACTGGACCTCCAGAAGTGCTCTCCAACTCCCCTCTCCTGTGACAGAGGCAAGAACCCATAAACTGGCACAGATCTGGAAGGAGGAAAGGGTCACTGCAGGTGGGTCAGAAGGAGGCAAACCCTGGAGGAAAGGGACTGGTATTCCCTGAGGGCTCCAATTTTGTTTTGTTTTGTTTTGTTTTGAGACAGTCTCGCTCTGTCACCAGGCTGGAGTGCAGTAGCGCAATCTCGGTTCACTGCAACCTCCACCTCCTGGGTTCAAGCAATTCTCCTGCCTCAGCCTCCCGAGTAGCTGGGACTACATCCAATGTATTAAATCATCTTTGGTATTACCCAAAGTACCTGCCACCCACTCCACCCACCATCCTCCAGGCCACAAAACTCTCCCTAAGTTCCTTAAAGAAATCGAAATGAAGTCACAGCAGCCTCAGTCCAGTTCATCAATTGCTGCCAGCAGAGAACAACTCTTCCAACCTCCCACTGCAGGCAGCCCAGCCCACCCGACCTCACAGCCCCAGGACTTACGATCCCAGCACTTCCATAAAAATGAAGGTTTTCCGGATGTTGGTGGTCTGTTTCTTCCAGGAACTGCAGTCATCTTCTTCCTTTCGACCCATCGCCTCCAGAGTTGAAGCTTCTGAGGATGCTTTATTGGAGGTAGTGGGAGAAGGAGGAGAAAAAAGGTCTGGTCAGCTGCTTTCCCAAACAAGATTAAAAACAGGCTGCAATATTCACATCTTTCTGTAATTATCAGAAGGAAGGATTAGGAGCAAACCTGGATAACTGGCAAAAATAAAACTATCTCCACACTTGCTTTCAAAAATTACAAGGACAAATTCATGGAATACCTACTACATGCGCACAATGCTTGCTGCATGCTCACATCAGGGCAATAGTGAGTATGTGTGTAGATAACCTGGGAATATTCACCTTGAGAGGATCTGAGCTGAGCTGAGGCATGTCCTGTGTTTTCCAAATGATAGTCACAATGTTTACTCAGACTACAGAGTCAGCCAGGCTTCCTCTCTAATGTCACAACTCTGCCACCTCCCTCAATTTTTCTCACTAGCACCTCTCTCCCACCTGTTACGGGTTAAATGAATGAGTATTGTGCTGTTTTTGTAACTCCTACAACATTTAGCACAGTGCTGGGCAAATAGTTATTCACGAAAATCTAAATTGAATCATTTCCTAAATTTATATCAGAGTTCTGGAGTTACCATATTTATTCAACAGTTAACCAATATGTATTTAGCACCTACCGTGTGCAAGGTGCCGATGGGTACTGATAACAACACAGATGCTGGCCCTGCCTTCATGGGGCTGCCAGCCTGAAGGAGACGGGCAATGGGCAAGTAAAGTCATACGTGTACAGTTACAAAGTGTGGGGAAAATTATGAAAGACAAAAACCTGGGTTTGTCATAGAGATAAACAGGGAGGGTCTTCTTTAGATAAAGGCCAGGGAAGGCCTCTTGAGCAGGTCATATTTAAGCTGAGACCCAAAGTTTGGGAAAGAGCCAACCAAGCAAAGAGCACATGAAGGAGCTTCTCTGCAAAAGAAATAAAATACCAAAGCTCGAAGGGAGGAAAGAGCATAGTGTGCTCCAGAGCCTGAAGGGGCGGTGTGGCTGGTGCAGAGTGAGCTCCGTATGGTGAGGGGTGGTGAGTGGGTAGGGAGAGGCAGGCAGGGGCGGACAATAAAGGGCTTTGTAGACTCTGTTTAAGACATTGGATTTTCTTCTAGGTGAGATGAGAAGACATGAAGGATTTTTAGCTAGAGAGTTATTACACCATTGATGTTTTAAAGAGTTCACTCTGGCTGATCTGTGAAGGGAGTGGAGGGGCAAGAGTTGCAGCATGGAAAACAGGTAGGGGACAGAAGTCTAGGAGAGAGATGATGGTGGCTCAGGCCAGATGGGAGTGAAGGAGAGAATGGTGAACCTGGGATGTATTCTGGGAGTCCAGTTATCTACAGTATTAGGCGATGTGTCATATGCTGGGGCAGACGGAGTCTGAGAGGACTCCCATGTTTCTGGCAGGAGCATCTGGGGTTGGTTGGGGGTGCCTTGACTGAGCTCATGAATACTAGAGAGAAACATGTTTTTGGGGTGGGGTTAAATGGTTGGAGGGAATCTCTGATCCTTTGGATATTCCACTCTGTCTACCCCCTCCAACAGCTGATGGCAGGGTACCAGGTGTCCAGGAGTGATGAGTGAGACACCATTTCTGCCAGCACCCTCTCCCTCATCCTCCTTGAACCTGATGGAGAAATAGGAAAATATGCCTAATAGCTGCCCCTCTTGGGCAATGACCTTCCTTCCCCACTTGAGAAAAACTACTTGTAGACTCTAGGGGGTCTTCTATTAATAATAGCCTTTGAACAAAAAGAAAGTTTGTTCCTCTACAATTCAGCATTAAGTGAAGAGCATAGTTTTGGAGGCCAACCTGAGCTCAAATCCTACCTTTGCTAGTTACCAGTTAAATGGCCTTGCCTAAGGCAAGTTACTAACCTCTTTGAATCTATTTCCTCATCTGTAAAGTGGGGGCAAAACCCTTTATGATATGGTAAAGGTTAAATGAAATGGTGCACACAGAGACATTGATACACATGATAAACAGTTGTTTCTTTTTTATTTTTATTTTTTTCCTGTTCTGCTACAATCATAAACAGTTGTAACAGAGATAATATTCTGGAGACATTTATTGATGTATTTCATTCCTGATAATCCACATCTGGAGGACTCGTGGTAAAATAGGTTTCATGGAATAGAGGGAAACCTCTTCTGCCATTAAAACACAACTATGAGACTTAGACCCCGGGGAATAAGAAGAATATGATACAAGAGACACTCTTGGCAGAGGGGAAGAGGAGGTGGAAAGATGGATACTTTTGGTCCAAGTGGATCCTGCAAAGGGGATGGGGAGACAGATGGTGTAGTTTTCCGAAGCACAGATCTTTGCTTTCGCTCTCTTGGAGTAGTGCATCTGGTCAGGAATGGGGAGACAGGTGACATGGATGGGGTGGCTTACCAGGACCCTGCTGGTGGGAGGCTTTAAGCCTAGGAGGAGCGCTGCCTGCAACCACATCTAACGGGGCAGTGAGGAATCATGGGGAGGCCTCGAGGGAGGAGGTGAGTTGAGATAGTGCCTCATGCTGGGCAGAGACTCCAAAACCTCCCCAGGGCCGGTTTATGCCAGCTCATGAGAGTCAGCTGTGTACCTCTCTGGTGTTAATGTTGGCAGCTAGAAAGTGACCACAGTAGGAGTACTGGAGTATTTTTTTTTTTTTTTTGAGACAGAGTCTTGCTCTACTGCCCAGGCTAGAGTGCAGTAGTGTGATCATTCCTTACTGCAGCCTCGACCTCCTGGACTTGAAGTGATCCCACCTCAGCCACGCTAGTAGTTGGGTCTACAGGCATGCATCAACACGCCTGCCTAATTTTATTTTTTTTTCCAAAGACAGGGTCTTATTCTGTTGCCTAGGCTGGTCTCGAACTACTGGGCTCAAGTGACCCTCCCATCTTGGCCTCCCAATGTGCTGAGATTACAGGTATAAGCCATCAATCCCAGCCTAATAGGAGTATTTACACCATGGACAGTGGCAACAGCTACAATCAGGGCTTCTCCCTGACTCCACCTCCCCCTTGCCCCAAGACCTGTCATTAGGCATTTACCAGCTCATCGTGGCTCATGGCTCTATGAGGGGATGTAGAGCAGGTCATGGCCAGCTGGCTGGGGTTGGTGAGAAGAGATGGTGATGACCAGGGCTTTTCAGGTAAGCAAACAGCTGGGATCAGGGCCTTTAATAGAGTATGTCAGTATGATCCCCGTGAACCAGTGGGACCAGTCATACTTCAGAGGTCACTAGTCAGCTTCTGATGAGATCCAGAGGACTGTGGAATCCAGGGTCCCTGATAAGTCTAAGAAGTCTGAGGCCCCCTTCTCCCGTATGACAACAAGGTTAAGTAAATACCTTACAACATAAAATGCCACCTTGAAGTAGAGCAGGAAGAGGAAAGGCCATTTCAAGCTGTGTTTTCCTGAAAGGCATAAGGTCAGCTAAATGAGACTCTTGAAACCCAAAGGGAGATTTATACGCTACAATGGACAAATTCAAATTTAAAGTTCCCCGTTTCCCTTTTTGCTGCCTGATGGGATGGGAGTTCATGAGAAAGATTTATAAGAAATAAGGAAGCTGCATTTTTTGGTGTACATTTTAATAATCTGTCAACTTGCAACCTGGCTATATAATAATTGGTGGCTATTTATCATTAAAAAATGCACTTGAGAAACTCCTTCATGATTGACCTAGTTGAATATACATCTGGTAACTTGTGTTTGGGTCTTCTGGCCCATTTGCTGATCTGCTTTTCTTGGCAGGGTGGCAGCCCAGAGGGACCACAGCAGTTCAGGATGCAGGCACTGGCCAGAGGAAGTCTCACTGGCAGTGGTGGGCTGACACTTGACTTCGAGGGCACAGTACACAAGGTGGAGACAAATGGACCCTGACTGGTGGAGATCTCTCTGAGGAAGATGGAATATAAGAGTCGGGGGATATCTTTAGCTAGATGCCCTTCTGTAGATCCTGAGTCCCAAATCTAGCAGCTTCCACTTATAAGGGTGCTTGGCATCTAGAATGCATGAACTCTCACTCGCTCTACAGGCTGCAAAAAGAAAAATGGGGTACTTTAAATTTGAGATTGTCCATTATTGCATGTTAATCTTATCAGGTTTAAAGAGTCTTATTTAGCTGACCCAGTCTTCAGGGGGCATCAAAAATACTTCTTGCTGTGCGGATACACTGCTGCTGGTAAGTCTTGAATGTAGGGGATGAGGGCAAAGTTTTGAACATTTAACAAAGCAAAATCAATTGCCTATGTTCCTGCCCCACCCTTGCTCTCTCCCCTCTCCACAGAACAACACGACTGTGGATGCTGCTTTTCCAGCCAATGAAGAGCCGCTTTCCAGCTCTGGGACCAAGAGCCAGGCGTCCATCACTCCCCCTTCCGGAGCTCCCATGGAATGACGGCCTGTTCTCCAGGAGGCTGCACCACCTCATTAGCAGATCTGTACTCACTGTTCCTTCTTTCCCTTCTCTCTTAAATAGCTTTAAAAACATAGTATTCTTAGCCGAAGCTAGGCTATGAGAAAACATCTTTCCCGCCCACGCCTCCTCCCATACACTGACTCCTAACCATTTAGTTCCGTCTTCAGTGCAATGTGGAAAACTCAAAGGCCCAGATCTGAAACCCCCATAGCTTTGGCTTTTCCTTCCCACCCCTCTGTAACCAGAGTGATCGCCTCAAGACTCCCATGCCCTGTGTGGTGGAGGTCTGAACAGCGGGCTTTGAAAGGGGTGCCCACGTTCCTTCCATGGCTGCATCCTGCTTCTTTCTGCTAAAGTCCTCCCCCTCCTCTCTTGACTTCTGTAATCTAGGCCTTTTCAGAGGAAAAGAAAACAAATTCTAAGGAGCTTGAAGCTCCAATATTGCTCTCATTTGTTTCCAAAGTACTCCCCGCCTCTCACTCTATTTCTGGCAACAATTTCCATTGGGTTTCAAAGCTCAGGAGCAGCCGCCACAGATTTCTCTGAGAGTTAGGGCTGATTTTTCACATCGGTAGCTCAGGATACTTGGAGGATGTTGGCTTCATGGCTGGTTCAGGCGCCTTGCTCCTCAGCACAGCAAGATTCTCAAGAATATTCTGCAAAAATGGCTCCTAGCAAAGAAAATTACCTTACTCATGGAACTATCTTTGAGTTGTGGAGGTAATACTCCTTCATTCAACATGCATTTATTGAGTACTTCCTGTATACACTTTGGGCTATAAATAGACATTTCTATGATAGGAGTCTGGCCTTAAAAGTGCTTACAATCAGGTTATGAAGACCAAACACAGACATATAAATAAGGAGCTAAGAATGCAGGCCAGTCTGCTTAAAGGACTGGGACCATGTGTTACTCATCTTTGAAATCCTAGAACCTACTACTGTTCCTGGCACTCACTAAAGGTCCAGCCCATGGTTGCTAAATGAGTGAATGAGAAAGAAAAGCTTGGGGGTGGGTTGATTGGGGAGTGCATTGTGGAGGAGTTAGACTTAAAATGAGTATAGAAGGTGGGTGGATGTATTCTTTATATTGCTTTAGAGAGGAGCCTATAGCAAGAAAACCTGAGCCCTGGGAAAGGACTGCAGCAGGGCCTCCCTCTCTATAGTCCTTGCTGTGAGGCTCTGCCCATGGCACAGCAGCAGGAGAGGGTGGAATGGCCATAGAAGGCCAAATCTGCTTGGCTTCTTTCTCGTCATCATAATTTCAGGGACACTAGTGCCTGGGATGGGATCTGTGTCCAGTTCTTGGTCAGAAGAACTTCCCTGGGACACTAGACAAGGCTCTTCCTGACCATTCTACCTAGAGTGCGTCTACCCATACCCAGAATCACTCTCTCTTAGGTGAGCCAGTCCTTTCTTCTGTAATAAGTGTGACAATCTCAAAGCACCCTGTTTACTTGTTTGAGGTTGATCTCCTCTATAGAAAGTAACTCCACACAGACAAAGACCTTGGCTATCTTGTTGCCTCCCTTGGGGCTACTGCAGTACCTGCCTCCTGATTAGTGCTCAATTGTGTTTTTTGAATGAACTTCCTGGCCTCTTGGGGGAAAATTCTGCAGCTGTGGAGGAGGCTACAGAGGGGAAAGTTCTTCCTAAAGGGCAGGCAGTACAGCCTTGGGGTGGACACTGCCTCTGAGTGCAACCCTTTCCATGCTCCCAGTGGCAGGCTGTGTGATGCCTGTTTATGAGAAGCTGGTGAGAGATGCTTGGGCCACGAGCCCAGGAGGCAAGTGCTCCTTCCATGGAGCTTCCCTGTCCTTCCTCCTTTTCCAGCTTCATTTAGTGAAGGGAGCACCACTAGCCCGAGACAGAACTCTCAGGCAGATAAGGTTTGTCTGCAGTGGCCTCCTCACTGTGGTCATATACCCTAAAACTGCCAGGTCACCTCATGACCCCACACTGGCCAGATTCTCTCTCTGGACTCTCATGTCTGCCCCACTGTCCATGTGGCCTACATACCCAAAGTTTCCTATTTGAGTTGCAGCCATTTAGGGACCTGCCCTGAGGCGCTTATTAAACAAATCAGCTGGGCTAATAGCTTAAAACTGTTGCACTCCTAATTAGGTGATCCAGAGTCTTAGGAGCATCATGTTATAATTCAAAGGCTTTCCATCCAATCCAATCCAATCCAATCCAATCCAATCCAATCCAATCCAATCCAATCCAATCCAATCCTATCCACTCCACTCCATTCTAATCCAATCCACTCCAATCCATTACAATGTGTGTACAGTGTAGGAACAATCATAGTGTTCTTAAACTGGGCATGGACAAACCAGAGGAGATGGGGACAGGGAAGGAGAGCATCTTTGAGTAGCACCTCTGCAATCTTAAGCTCACAGATAATCGTTCTCAATTCTACCCATGGGCAGAGCCACCCTCCTTTTGCTGGTGCTCTCACTAGGGGCTTCTGAGCAAGGAGGCATGAATCACTCTGGGGCATAGTGAGCAGGCTCAGAGACTTCTGGATCATGCCTGGCTCTTTTACTGACCTTAGAGGAATCAGTCTTCCCTAAGACTGCTTTATAGTCTCTGCTTCCGGGATTTTCCATTCTTTGGGAGCATGACTCAGAAAAGCGTATGGGCCTTGGGAGGGAGGTTATCAGTTGGATCATCTTTAATAAGAATGTGCTCTCTGCCTCCAGGCTGGGGCACACCGAATCATGGAAATCTATCAGCGCTTGGTTACAAAAGGGTAAAAGGCAAAAGTTGGGAAGTTTTCTTGCTGGGTCCCACAATTTTCTAGACTCTGGCCCATATTGGACTTTATATCATCCACTGGGTTAAAAGAATACTAGAAAGAACCCAGACTTGTTCCAGTCTTGGTTTGATATCCAGTAGCTGTGCAGCCCCAGGCAGATCACTATACATCCCTGAGTTTCCTCCTCTTTGGTGAACAGAGGAGATTGGACTAGATTAAAGTTCCCTGAAGTTTGCTTTTCAGTATCTTAGTCCTGGGCGACTCTCCGTGAGCAGGGTGGATTTGCTACCTCCTCTGGCCCCCTTCTTGGAGATTCATAATCCACATTAGCTTATTAAAGGCTCTGAGGACCACTAAGGACACATGCTGTTTAATCTGGCATTTCCCAAATTTTTTCCTTCTTTAACACTAATATTAGTGTGCAGGGGATCTAGGGTTTCTCAGAGCATCCTTTGGAAAATGTAGACTAGGCCATCTCTAATGCTTTGTAATTCTTCATATTTTGCAGGGATAGATGAAATTTCTAGCAGCCCTCTGCCATCAGTCACAGTTTCACCCTCCTTGTGGTGTCATAAGTGAATGGCTGGGCCTGTGTCAGAACTCATTCCCAGTTCATGGGTTGCAACCCAAGTGGCTCATCAGCTTGCCAAAGCCCAGGCTCTGGAACCTAAAGGCTTCAGGAAGCTTCTGGCTGGACAGAAACTCCAAGGACCACCCACTCCATTTCCCAGCCCTTCTGCCACTGCCATTCTGCATTTCAAAGATCAACTCTGCATGCCAATTTCTGTTCACAAAATGACCCAGGGAGAAGGTTTTTCAATTGTTGCCGCAGTTTATTTAAGGCGCAAACCTACATTGAAGTTTAACAAAATCACTCCTGCTGCAGTGACAAGCCATAATTTATGTGTTGCTTATGGTTTATTGTGTGCTTCTTACAGAGGATGTGAAGATCATTCTCTAGGGCTTCATGCGGTAGTTGAGAGGTCAACACACGGGACATTGTAGAGAGCAGGGTATGCTGTTTATTCTTAGTGTGCTGCTAAGTATATTGGGCCTTGGTTTCGTCATCTGCTGAATGTGAATAATGATCCCTGCTCTATTTCTCAGCATTCCTTTGGAGGGCTAATGCTTCAATGGGTGCAAAAGCAGTTTGAAGCCTCTAAAGTGCCATGCAGTGGGTCCACATTATAGGCACATGAATTAAACACTAAGTACTGGAGAAAGAGAAAGGGAAACCAATAAGGACTTAAACAGGGTGAGCACAGGACAGGAGACAGGAATCTGCTATTCCTTCAGCTGATTCCAGCTCCCATGTGCCTTTCACAGTGTGAGCATCTCATCTCACTGTGTTTCTAAAGTGTTTAAAGATATATGGTTTTTCATACATCCTAGCCCTGAATGCAAGCCAACTACTTCATCTGGTACTCAACCAAGAAAACAGGGAACTGTTGCAACAAGAGAGGAAATAATACGTTTGTTGGTTTTTTTCATAGGTGATATGCGGGTCTCCATTGGGGCACTTTTCTAAGGAGTTTTCAAGGTTAACACTGACTGTGTGTCACACACCGCCTTCAAGCCTAATCCCGTGCAAGAGGTGCCTCTTTTGTATAGGTTGGACGCTCATTACTATTAACTGTCCCAGCCAGGCACTCTACTGTGGCTTCCAGAAGGGGAGAGGAAGGATCTTTCCCCTACCAGGGATGGAGTACAAAAGGAAGGACAGGCTGAACTCAGGACGAAGGGCTGTGTCAGGAAGCTCTGAGTTACCAGCCTTTCCTCCAAGGATATGGGTTTGACAATCATGGATAGTCCGTGCAGTCCCCTGCCTGCTTCAGCTTGCTTTCTTGCTGGCAGCCGCTCCCACTCAGCCCCAACCCCCTCGCCATTGACCGTGGCGGCGCGCCTGCAGTTGTAGCGCCAGGCACGCAGCCTGTTTGCAGACTCAGCCGCTCCCCTCATTCATGCTGCAGCTCATTCACTCGCTGGCGCTGGCAGGCTGCGGCTGGGCGCCGCCACTCGCGCGCACTCGTGTGGCAATTTATTTCTTGCCCTGTGTGCGTGTGTATGGGGGAGAGGGAGCGAGGGAGGCGCTCTTCTCTTAGAGGGGGATGCTTTTTCACTTCCAAGTAGAATCGCTCCCAGGCTTTATAGTATTCGCTGCCCTGGACCACGCACCTGGGTGGGGCGCCGCGCTAGGCACTTTGCATGCATTATCTTGTTTAATGCCCTACGGCCACCTTTCAAGGTAACGGCATTTTACAGCTGAGGTACTGATAAGTATAAATGTTCAGAAAAATCCCCCACATGAAACAGATAGTGAATGATACAACTGAACTGGATTCCAACGCTAGTCTTCTCGTCACTGTACCACATAACCTGTTGCCTCTTTCCTGGTGGCGATTGCTGGGATGTCACTCATCTCCACCTTCATCCTTATGATGCTGTAATGCAATCCTGATGTCTGACTGATTCCCCTGGGAACACATGGCTCGGACAATCTTTAAAGGGCTGAATCCCTAAAACACTCAGATTTCTCAGCATGGAGGCTGGGGACAGCATGTCTATTGCCCCAAGCCTCTCATGGCTCCAGCTCAAACCATTTCTCACTCTAACCTCAAGCTTCTTTCCCAAAGAGTACTTTCTGAAGAGTGCTCTTAATAAGCATCCACACACACACACACACCAGAGCAATCTGCAGCATCATGGAAAGTTCACTGAATTTATCAATAGATCTGGGTTCAGATGCCACCACCATCACCAGCTTTGCAACCCCAGGCAAACCTTTTAACTTCTAAGCCTCAATGGTCTCATCTATACTAAGGGGGAAATAATACATGCCACATCATCTGATGGGATCGTCCTAAAGATGATTAATTATAAACACATTATAAACTGTAAAGTATGGTCCCCATATCAGGTATTACTAAGCACTCTGTGTTACGGCCTGTTTCAGAGGTGGGTCTCGTCTTTGGTTCTGGTTAAGCGTGGGTCAGCAGGAATGACAGGGACCTTGTTCTGTCTTCAGCTTATGATCTGGAAAAGATCATCTTCTTACCTAAGGCGGAATCTGCTTGACTCTCTTGACCCTTCTCAGAGATTTTCCTCATGATCAATTTATCTGACTCCAGAGCAAGAGGCTAGCCAGCCAAGCACTGCAGCCAGACCAGCGTGAGCCCTGGCAGCCACCTCCGGGAGCCTCAGGGTTAATGTTTGTGCGTCAAAGTTACGTGGAGAGAAGGGGCCATGGTGTGGATGGGGGTGGTGGTGGTGGTGAATCCAGACCTCCTTTTAAGATCTTCACTTGAGAGGT
Organism: Pongo pygmaeus; assembly: GCF_028885625.2. Taxonomy (NCBI): domain Eukaryota; kingdom Metazoa; phylum Chordata; class Mammalia; order Primates; family Hominidae; genus Pongo; species Pongo pygmaeus. Next base: position 39,854,480 of record NC_072373.2, read on the forward strand.
AAACTAGGGAAGTTTAAAAACATAAAGGAGGTAGACGCGCCCCTGGGGAAGGTGAAGGAGCTGTCTTGTGACTGACAGCGATAGCTCGGCTGCATTCTGCATCTTAACGCGGCTGAGGATAGGGAGCCTGAAGCCTGTCCACAGATTCCCTCCAGGAGAGACTGAGGCTGATTCGTCTTCCTTAGGCTTGCAGAGCCACAGGCTGTTTACAAATCTTTTTGCCATTGGTTCTGCTAATCCTCCCAATAACCCAAAGAGGTCGGCAGAGAGGGCATACTTTATTTGATGGATGGGGTCAGAGAGGTTAAGAGATGAAGGTTGAGCAGGAGGGAGGGGTGCAAGAGAGCTGGAGGTCCTGACACCCCAGCAGATGGATGGAGTCCCTCCAGGCACAGAGCCTTGTCCCTAGAATGCAGGCATTGCAGGAGGGGCACATAAAGATATTTTTCTCCCTTTTCCCTGCCCAGAAGGGCAAAAGGCTTCCATGAAAGCTAGCCCAGGAGTGACAGACAGATGGCTCCACCCGGACCTCCCATTCAGACTTATTTGCCAAGACAGCTGTAACTTACCCTTGATGCCAAAAGAGTCAGGGAAGACTGGAACTGGGGCTGAAATAAATGCCCAAGTTGCTTACAAAGTGGCTTTTCAAATCCACTCGCTAGTTGCTGCACGCTTCCCACTAAGCAAGGAGACCCTCTAAAGCCAAGAAAAGAAGCAGGGTTGTCTTACCCAGGGACTCGGGAAGAATCCTGCTTGGGCTCCCACTCCAGCTCCTACAGGTCTGTGAGGATTAGCTGCTCCAGTGCCTTAACAATAAACCCAATTAAAGGGGAGGAATGCAGGAGTTTTCTTTCCCAGGACCGTAACCATGCAGCCTTAAAGGGGAGTGAAAGTAGCTAGGGTGGCTTGCATCTCTTTCCTTTCCTCGGCTCTGCTCTCCCTCCCTCCCAGAGAGCAGTAATGAGTCTTATCCAGAAAAACGCTTGTGCGTTTTTGCCTGGTATGTGTGTGTATATGTGTCTGTGTGTGTGTGTGTGTGTGTGTGTGTGTGTGTGTGAAATTGTGTTTGCATTGATGTGTGTGATGGAAAGACAGAAAGGAAGAATGAAAAATAAAAACATCAAATTATAGATTCCCATTATCCTGAATGGGTGATGACAGAAAAAAATCAGAGAAGCTTTCTAGGATTGTCTGCCTCAGTTTCCCTTTTAACCCCTCGGGTGCTGGTGTATGTTGTCTAAAAACACCTCCCTGAAAAACAGAACATCTACACTGGCTGACATGTAGGGACTGAAGACAGTGTCCACCTTGCTTGTTATCTCTTACAGAACTGGGAGAAAGGGTCTTGGATGTCCCAAAACGGGCCCCTCAGTTGGACGGTCTCACTCAATATCTTTGATATGTCTCCTTTCCTCCAGAAGCTCAGCATTCTGATCCCCAAACCTGTCTCAGTCCTAACCCATGAGACCCCAGGAAATCATTCCCCTCCTCTGGAAACTCTGTGCTCCCTCTGTTTCCTGTACTCATCTCTCCATCCTGGACCTTGACCAAGGCTTCACAGTCTCCATCTTAGCTTCTCTGGGGCAGTCCCTTTAGTGCAGATTTCCTTAACCTCTGTCATCTGCTCTCTTGTTTTCTCCTTCTCTACTCTCTCCTTAAGGTTACTATCTACTCACAGGGTCTATTACCATCTTCATAAGAATCTCCTCAGTCAACACCCCACCTGGGTTATCATGCTCAACCTCAACATCCAAATGCCCACTGTCACCTACAAACAAGGCTGAATGTGTTACGGCCACCCTCAAACCCACTCTCCTGTTTTCCCCAGCTAGGCTAATGGGCTACCATCTTCCAAACACTCAAGTGAGTAACTCCAGGGTTTGCTTTGTTTGTGTTGTCTGTTAAATTTGTCTTCCAAACCCATCCAGCTCTTATGCACTTTCATTTGTTCCTTGAAATTAGCTTTTTAACATGTACCATTTCTTTTGTGTCATCTTGTTTTTTGAATAAATAACACATTCATATGGGCAAGAAAAGGACCATATTAAAAGGCATACATTGAGATGTGTCACCTCCTTCTACTCCTTATCTGTCCCTTGACCCTGACATTGCCCTCTATAGGTGACCACTTTTATTATGGTATTTCTTTATGCGAATACAAGCAAATATTCACCTCTGTGATCTCAGTTCAGGCCTTCAGCCTTCCACCCAGGTATAACTGTGATAGGATAGGGTGAGATGGTGCAGTAGGATAGTTAAAAGTGGCTCTGGGGAAGACTTCTAGGTTGGATTCCTGGGTCTCCCATTGACAGATATGTGGCCTTGGGAAAGTGGCTTAACCTTTCTATGCCTCAGTTTTTCCATCTGTAAAATGGCATAATTATTAAACTTATTTCACACACTAGTAGGGTGGAGCGAGACAGAATGCAGCTGCTTAGAACAGTGGCTCGTACATGGTAAGCACTTAATAAATTTTAGCTATGATCATTCTTTATCTGCCATAGTCTGAATATTTATGTCCCCATCCAAATTCATATGCTGACACCTAATCACCAGTGTGGTGGTATTAAAACATGGGGTTTGGGGGAGGTGATTAGGTCATGAGAGTGGAGCCCTTGTGAATGGAATCAGTGCCCTTATAAAAGAGACCCTAGAGAGCTGCATTGCCCCTTCCACTATATGGGGGCACAAAGAGAAGGTACCTTCTATGAATTAGGAAGTGAACCCTCGTCAGGCATTGGATTTGCTGGGACTTCCAGCCTCCGGAATGGTGAGAAATACATTTCTGCTGTTTACAAGCTGCCAGTTTATGGTATTTTATTACAGCACCCTGAATAGACTAAGACAGTCTACAATGTAACTTTCATTCTAGAATTACCTCAATAAAACATACTGCTTCCTCATCAAAAACATTCATTGTCTACAGAATAAAATCCAAACACTTCAGCCCATCATTGAAAGCATTCCAGGATCTAGCACAAAGCTATCCTTCCTCCACTACATCTGTCTTTCTACCCATGTGACACTCCAGCCACACCATATGAAACACTTATTTCTAACGTAACACTCACTCCAAAACTCCTGACCTTCGTTTATCCTGATCTGTTGATGAAGAAAATGCCCTTTCCTCATTCTCCGCCTATAGAAATGCTATAGATTCAAAAATTCCACATCCAGGAAGCCTTCTAAGATTTCCTCCCCCACTGAGAACTGATCACTCTTCACTTTGGACTGTTCCCAGAACTCTTTGTCTACAACTCTTCTTAGTTCTTAATCTTTTTTTGCCTTGAATTCTAGTTTGTTTCCTGTCTCCTTTTTTAAATTGATAGTTATTTAAGGGCTGTGATTCTGCCTGTATTTCTTGCCCCTTTTTTCTTTCCTCCATCCTCCTCCTGTGCCTGGCTCTGCAAATTTTTATTGGACCTGATTTATCAGCCCTCAGGGGTAGAAAGGCCTTTGATAGTCATCATAATTAAGTAAGATATGATTTGCTAATTATGGTACATAAGTAAGTACTTAATAAATGGTAACTATTATTAGTATTGAAAGTAGGAATAATAGCATATTATTGCTATTGATACAACATCTCATTTATTGCCTAGACTCTCTGGGTAGAGCATCCCCGACTAAGCTGCTGTCCTCCTCCTGTTTGCACACTCTGGAGCTGGGGAGTTTATCACAGCCTAAGACAGCCCAAATAATGCCCATGGGCATTGACACACATTACAAAGTTTATCTCTAGAGGAAGATGAATTCTGCTTCTCTGAAAACTTTCCCAGCACACACATACATATACTCATTCCTTAAATATTTATCAAGTGCTGACTGTATACTAAGTATTGGGGACCTAAAATGAGACCTAGTTCCTATGTTCATACAATTTTTACTGTCCAAGTGTATGAATCAGTCAACTCTGCACCTTGTAAGTCACTCTGATGAAAGGATGAATCGGCAAGGAATTGCCTGTTGTCATCAGACCACCAGAATCCTCTTTCTTTCCCATTCCCTCAAATTCACCTGCACCCTGCTGGGCTGGACAAGCCACAGAGCCAGGAATAAATTCTCTGCTGTGGAAACAGAAATAGGTTCAGCAGATGTCTGCTGCCAGAGAAGAAAGCATTGTCTCTTAATGATGAGGTCAGAAGCCAGATCTCCTTGCAAGCACTGACTCGGCCATATGCCAATCATTGGAGGCCTAGTGAGGAGGCAGAGCACCCATTGCTCAAATATTAGAACAGATGACTAGAGAACTGAGGGAGTTCTCTAGTCTCTCAAGGACATGGAAGAGAGCTTTTGTTATGACAGCACAGGTACAAGCGTGCACATACACAAAGACATGCACATGCACATGCGTGGTTGCAGTTTTGCCCAGTTCATATTCTTTTAATGGCCTTATCTCTATGTTTTTCTCAATTGACAATTTGACCAAATATTTATTAAACATCACCTATGTGCCCAGGACAGGAGACAAGACAAGCTACAACGTAACAATTGGAGATCATTCAATAGCTAAATAAGGTATTATTAATTTATGTTGTTCCCAGAGATAGGGTCATGGAAAGATTGCTGCAGGATGGAGATATCAGGAAAGGTTTTATAGAAAAAGTAGAATCTGCATATTAAGGATGAGTGGGACCAGATTCGGGAGTCATCAGTTGTGGGTGTGATAGAATTAAGAAAACACAGAGGTTTGAATACCTACACAAAATCCATACTGGAAATGATGAGACAGCTTTGCAATGTCACAGGTGACATTGGCAAAGGGGAAAGTGGCCATATAGAACCTGATAGTTATATCCACCACTCCCATCGGACCATGCTTACCCTTCCAAGTAAACAAAAAAAGGGATCCTCTTAAGGTTTGGTATAAAGAGTAGAAAAGGGAGATGCGCTCATGAGGACAGAGCAATCCTTCCTCTGTTTAAGAGCGATTCTTGCATCACCTCTTTCTGCACTGTCTTTTACATTTAATTAGATCTCCAGATTGAGCTTTCTGGACAGCCAAATGACAAGACATGGTGATGTGCCAGGGTGGAAGAGGGAAGGGAAAATGAATCAGGAGAAAGAATTGGCTACATGAGAAGTCAGAAAAACAAACCAAAAAATGGTATGTGTAAAGGCCCTGGGATGGAAAGGAGCCACACCTGCTGGAGAAAGACAGAGTAGTGCATTGTGACTGGGCAGGTAGAGTAGTGGGGAGAGTAGCCCAAATGCAGCTGGTGAGGCAGGAAAAGGAGGAGATCATTCAAGGCCTTGAAGGCATGATAGGACAGATAATGAGGAGGAAGAGGGGACACCAAAGAGTAAATATCACTTATTTCAAAAGATATCTCCAGTTGGAGGTTGGATAACAGAGAATAGAATGTGCTCCTGATCAGGGAATGAGGGCTGGAGGGAGAGAATGGAAATTATAGGACCATAGAGATGGGCTGGCTCACAGGCGTGAATCAATGCAAGACTCGCTGCTTTAGTATTTATTTATGTTAAAAATAAGACACCAGACTGCTAGTATTTCCAGGAATAGATATTTTACACTGCTGTGTCTTGGACAACATTGTTCCTGCGGCCTGCAAAATGCTCATCTTTTATTTGAGCTGGATCTTTAAAAACTCTCCTCTCCTGAGCATCCTTCCCTGGGTCTACAGGCAAATGATGACTCCCTCTCTTTTCTCCCAAAGCTCTTGCCTCTCTGCAATGGCACCTGCCCTACTCTGCTTGGGTTAAAATTGGTATGATAGATGTCAGTGTTGCCCCTTAGATGATAAGCCCTCTGAGGGTAGAAGCCAGGCTTCAATGACCTCTACACTTCCACAAAGTCCTGAAAATTGAAGGGCTAAATAAATCCTAAAAAAGAGAGTTTTCTGGTGTGTCCTGAGTTTGACACCATTTGCCATTTGACACCGTGGAAGGGAGGAGGAGGACAATGGATGATAAGTACATGGGCTTTGCATTAGTCTGTTCTTATGCTGCTAATAAAGACGTACCAGAGACTGGGTAATTTATAAAGGAAAGAGGTTTAATGGACTGACAGTTCCATGTGGCTGGGGAGGCCTTGAAATCATGGCAGAAGGTAAGGGGGAGCAAGTCACATCTTACATGGATGGCAGCAGGCAAACAGAAAGAACTTGTGCGGAGGAACTCCTCTTTATAAAACCATCAGATCTCATGAGACTTATTCACTATCACGAGAACAGCATGAGAAAGACCCATGATTCAATTACCTTCCACTGGGTCCCTCCCATGACCTGTGAGAACTATGGGAGCTACAATTCAAAATGAGATTTGGGTGGGGGACACAGCCCAACCATATCAGGCTTACCATGGGCTGCCCCCATGGACACACAGAATCCTGAAGAATGTACAAAATGGCCCATTATTTGGTTTGTGTTGCATCTTCCAATTTCTTTAGATGCTGCAGAGAGTTGGGTGTCAAGGGTGGGCCATTCATCCAGGATGTCTGGCTGGGTCTTCATGGCCACTCTGCCTAGAAGGAAGGTATCAGTTCTTCCCACCTGGACTTTCTTCTTTTCTCCTGTTTCCCTGGGCCTCTCCATCCTATGTATTCTTTCCCAGATCTTTAATCCTCCTCCTCAGCCTCTGCCAGTGTTCATCAAGCATTTGGTCATGTCTAGCTGTACCTTGGATAACATGGGGGTAGCAGGGGATCTTGCAGGTGGAATGTCTACAAGGCATGTAGATTTTCATCTGTCCATCCGACCCTCTCTTCATGTGTGTGATTTGTGTCTATGTGCTAAAAGAATCTATCACCTCTACTGCTTTAAATCATATTCCCAAATGATCCCAGACTGGGTCTATGTCATGTTCCAGGAAGAGTTGGTGGAGGGCAGGATGAATCTCATCACCCTCAGCTTCTGGTTCTGGCTATGACCTAGTCACTTCCTGTGGGAACCTGCTTCTGGTCCTCAGCAGAGACTGGAGGACCTTTCACCTCTGCATCCTTTATTATCCACATGTATTTCTGTATCCAGAGCTGGAGGCATTTGCAATGACTCTCCAAGGTCACCAGGATGTGACCGGGAAAGGCCAGCAGGAGGGGAGTCAAAGGAAGTGGGTAGACATAAGTATCCCTAGCCTCATCCAAACTTTTATCAAAGCTACTTACAACGTATCTGATTGAGCGATTCCATTTTAACCTTGTTTTTCTGTTTTTTCCCAACCTTCTAGGGAATACACAAGTAACAAAGGGAGAAATTACAATGGTGAGAATTTCACCAAGGAATCTAGCCCATGTCATCATGTTTACAGATAGCCCTGGATTCAACTTGGGACTGGGGCTTAGGGAACCTGGCACCTTTATTAGCTGGGTAACCTGGGATGAGTCTAACCTTCATGAGTTGTCTTCTTATCCGTCAAATTGGGCTAAAGATCTCAGTCTACCCCAGAAGTCTACTGTCAGGGTCAAACAAAACGAAAGAATGTGTATAAAAACATCAAAAGTAATGTCACCTTTGTCCCCTACCCCTAGAATCTCGAGTCTACCTACCTCCAGGTGCTGCCCCGCCCCGCCCCGCTGGGACACGGTGATTTTCCAGCAGGATAGCTCTCTGGGAGATGGGATGGCCAGGCTCCCTCACTCCCAAGAATGAGCTGCACTGCCCTCTAGTGACAGTGTCCTGTCTAGCAACAGGCCCAGAGGTGCCTGTGTCCTCGCCGCTGGCTGACTGGTGGGGAGAACGGATCATTTTCTTGGTAGCACTGTGTCTGACCAACCCCTTCTTCTGCCTTGCCTCACAATTCTCCATATTTCTTCTGTATAAGTTTCAAGCGGTAACCCATTGAATAACCGGAGCATCATATTTCTGATACGGGCAGTAACTGCTGCTCCTTTCCTTTAATATTTTAAGAACCAACAGATATTTGCAGGTGTCTCTTGTGGGTAAGGCAATGCCCAGGCAGTGAGCTGCCACTGCTCCCCCACCGCCCATCTCTCTCTTCTGCCTTAAGAGGGAGCTGTCCGCAGCCTTCCTCAGCAAGTCAGCCTTCTGGAGACTTCCCAGGGACAATTACTGGGCCCCCTCCCCACTTGTGGAAAGGACTCAGTGGGATCACAGGGATTGCCTGAGAGTCTTCTCTGTCCCCCACAGTGACCATCATAGAGCAGGCATGGCACAGGCATTCTGGAAAGTTCTTCTGAGTGAATAGATGACCTTTACGAATCCCTTCCTTGGATAGATCCTGACATTCTGTAATATGTGCACACCTTTTTGAGACTCACTGTAGTGCAGAGGCTGAGTCAGACAGTTTTAAAAACGTTTCTGAGCCTCAGTTTCTCAAGCATAAATTGGGTATAAGAAGGTCATAAGCGCTAAATAAGATAATGTATGTGAATTGCTTGGAAAATGACAAGCACTCAGGAAGAGGATGCATTGGGGATCTGAATCAGTTTGAGACACAGCAGAGACCAACATGGTATGTAAGGTGTCTCAGTGATCTGGGTGAAGGGAGCAAATGGGGTTAAGGAGGGGGCAGTGTTTGCACAGAAGGCGAGAGGGTGCATACGCATGCTCACCCATAAGCCAGAGGTCTGGGACGGAGGACTTCCATGTATAGTGAGATCTCAGCTTAAGATCCTGTGATTTAGAGGTTACAGGCACCCTCATCTCTTGGGATAACTGTCTAGAGGAACCCTACTGAGCTCCTGAGCACTCTCATCTCCAAGGAGTCCAATCAATGTATGCCTTAGTTAGGGGACTTAGAAAGAGGGAGGCAAGTGAAAGACAAAACCTTTCCCTTATAATGGGTTTGGGAGGGTGACACCCACGACTCTTGAGCAACTAGAATGCCTAGGACTTGGGAGCCAAACAGCCTTCTGGGGACACATCCAGCCCCAGCTGGCCCTAGGGAGAGTAGCAAGAAGAAAATCCTTCTTCCAGTTGTCCTTTCCCTTTGCATTCCCTGCAGGGAGGTGAACCCCTCTCACTCCCACCCTCCTTCTCTTTTCCCTTCTTCTAGGCTTTCAGGAGGAGGAGAGTTTCTGAGGGAGCAGCAGCATCATCAGCTACATGTTCTCCTCTGCTGTTGTTCCTAAGATGTAATATATAAATAATATGACTGACAATAAGTAGAAATCAGCAGAAATAATGTACTCCTGAGGAAGGAAACAATTGCTTGATTTAAACACCAGATCTCTTGTCTGAGTGCTCTCAGTGCCATGGTCCACATTTGACCTTCAGAGATGGATTGAAAGAACCTCACATAGCGGTGGAATGCAGGCACAATGCTTCCAGAGTAAGGTCTGTGGGCCGAGAACAATGGCCTGGCTCCTTCTCTGTGCAGTGAATTGGAAACGAGTCACAATAGCCACTCCAGATCCAAGGCTGGTTCCTTCCGCTCCATGTTGGAGACAAGTCCTCAGCATGAGGACAGAAAGCAGGCTGGCATTGCCAGTCCTTGTTATGGATTGTTTTGATATTAGCTTTCAGCATTTCTACCTCCCCACAATAGGTGGAGGGAAGGAGAAAGAATGGTCTGCCCAGGTTTTCCAAAACCTTGGGAAAAACAACCAGCCTAACGGATTGCAAAGAGACAAAGAATTATATTCTTGTGAAGGTGGCAAGGCCAGGTGATGTGGTCATGCCAGAAAATTATTGATTGATTTTGGGGTCCAGAGGACTCTAAATGGGGATACTGAAATCAGCCCCTTGTTTGGCAGCAAGATGGTGTGAAGCGGAGAGAAGGGAAAGGGGAAGGAGAAACTTCTGTCCTCTCCTGGGTTTGGGCATGAGAAGGCAGATTTCAAAGACAGAAGAAAAGGGCAGCACCAAGGCAGACCCTGTTCCTTTTATAGCCCTAGGAAGCTCTGCAAGTGTCAGCCGACGAAGTAAACCCAGGCCAGGCATTTTGGACATTTCTTTGTAAGGTAAGGTTGATCTTATCATAGCCTGTAACCCAACTGAAAATGGAAAGATTTAGGGACCAGAAAGGGCTCCGTATCTAGAGAGGGTGGTGATAGGGAATGGGTGCTATGTCCAACAAGTCATCACATCCCAAAGTTCCCATGAGAGGCGAGGTGGGGCATCACAACAAGTGTGCATACAGCAGGGTTCCCATAGAATAGGGAGTCTAAGAGAAGACAGTATCTGAGATTTTCAGGCCATGTGCCTTTGCATGGACCATTTCCTCTGCCTGGAGTGTTCGCTCCTTTTCTGTTTAGAGGATTCCTAACTATGCTTCAAGAGCAGCTCACATCTTGCCACCTCTATGAAATCGTCCATAACAAAATAATCCTCTCTCTCTACAACATTTGGCAATACCTCACTCATAATTCCATTATATGCAAAATTTTCAATTATTAAATTAATCCATTTCACTAAATTTTGAGCCCTTAGAGTTCATTCTGTGACTTTAACTACCCAGTGTGTAGCAGCTAGTAATTTACTAATTCATCCAACAAACGTAAATTAAAATTCAGGAAGCAGGCTGGCAGGTAGCGTGAGGAGGTTTGGTGGGAGAATTCAGGGCAAGAGCCATCAAGGCAACAAGCTCAAGGTGAGAGTGGAAACAAAAAGCTAGGATGTGTCTTTGTCCTAGTAGATTTGGACACTGGGCAGAGTTTCAGTGCAGGGATGGCAACATGGGAATCTCCTGTTCAGGGAGGAGAACTGGTTGTGGGAGCAAGGCAGAGACTTATACACAGTTCAGCATTGGGCCTGAGAAAGGCTGGATGCTGATTGAGTCTCACGAACATTGAACTGAAAGGGCTTTGAGGCTCCTTAAAGGAAGACGGTCCTGGTGTCTAGGCTTGGGACCATGCTGAGTCTGCTGCTGGGGACATAGCCTTGAAGTGATCTCAGTTGCAGCTGAGGAGCTGAGGGTGCAATGAGCCAACAAGTCAATAGGCCAGACTCTTGACATTGCTTTGTCCTCTTTTTCTCCAAAAAGGGAACACAGGCATAGATATCCCAGCCTTCTAACCAGAGCAAGGCAGCATTAGTGTCTGATGGAATCCCGAAGGAATCTGCCTCCTGCCACCATTAAATATTGGACATTTTGTGCATACAATTGGCATATGAAACCTGCAGCAGAGACACTGATGAACCATCCATACAGGTACTACCTGCTTCCTCTGTGTTCCACAGAGCCTACTTCTAGTTTTTTTTTTTTTTTTTTTTTTTTTTGAGACAGAGTCTCGCTCTGTCGTCCAGGCTGGAGTGCAGTGATGCGATCTGGGCTCACTGCAAGCCCCGCCTCCCAGGTTCACGGCATTCTCCTGCCTCAGCCTCCTGAGTAGCTGGGACTACAGGCACCCGCCACCACGCCCAGCTAACTTTTTTGTATTTTTTAGTAGAGATGGGGTTTCGCCATGTTAGCCAGCATGGCCTCGATCTCCTGATCTTGTGATCCGCCTGCCTCGCCCTCCCAAAGTCCTGGGATTACAGGTGTGAGCCACCGCACCCAGCCGCCTACTTCTAGTTTTTAAATTCAAGGACTGTTCTGTGCCTTTTATCTTCCCAAGAAGAGTATGGCACAATTTCTTCCTTCAGAGCAAGACCCCTGAGAGAGATTCTGCTTCTAGCCCATGGATTGGAGAAGGGTATGTTAGAGCTCAGATGTGTAAAACAAAACACGTCTATGGGTGATGTTTAGTCAACATGAAAACAACTGGAATGTGACAAGAAAAAGTCAATCAATCACAAATCTTAGTATAAAGACAGTTCAGAGCCAGGCATGGTGGCTCATGCCTGTAATCCTAGCACTTTGAGAGGCTGATGAGGGCAGATTGCCTGAGCTCAGGAGTTCGAGACCAGCCTGGGCAACATGGTAAAACTCTGTCTCCATAAAATACAAAAAATTAGCTGGGCTTGGTGGAACGCACCTGTAGTCCCAGCTACTCAGGAGGCTGAGGCACGAAAATTGCTTGGACCTGGGAGGCAGAGGTTGCTGTCAGCTGAGATTGCACCACTGCACTCCGGCCTGGGCAACAGAGTAAGACTCCATCTAAAAAAACAAAACAAACAAAACAAACAAACGAACAGTTCAGGTCCTAGCGTCTCTTTGCAAATTCTTATCTCATAGAAGAGCTTTTCATTCTAAATTTGAGTCCCTGTCGGGTGACTTCAGATGAATCTGAGCCTTAGTTTTATCTACAGAACAGGAAGAATAATGCAATATTGACAGCCAGTGAGGTCTGATGAGCATAGAGAACATCTGCGAGGTCTAAACAGCACCCTTTCCCCTTTCTGCACTTCTACCCCCTTTCTGCTGGAAAATACTCATTTCCCCATTATGTGACTCTAATGGGCATCACGACTTCTGTGTAGAACCTACCCCTGTTCACAGTTGATGGGTCAAGTCATGAGCTCAAGTCCATTTAGTTCAGTTTTGCTGCCAAATGAACTTACTTCAAATTTATATTTTAAAAAATTCTATTTAGATTTCCAGGGCACTTTGAATTTGGGGATTATGGAGCATGGGCTGTGGAATTGTAAGTAGTTGAGTCTAGGCATATTTGGATCATACATCTAATAGAGTCTGTCGTCTCTATTAGAACATGAATTCTTTGAAGGCAGGGATGAACACCACCCCTGTCCTACAGTCACTTCAAGTTGAGCATGTCCAGAAATGCACCTAAACAGGGAGTGAGAAACCATAACATATTAGATAGTGAAGTGAAGCCGGGAACATGAAGGACTGGGGTAAAGCACAGCCATACAATGACCCTGACATCTTCTTCCCCACCTGTTCCTCCACCTGTGTCCTCTGTTGTCTTCTCCATCAGACTCACCTAGAAGTCTGAGCCACTTGCCGTCTCCACCCTCCTTTACTCCGCAACATCTGATAAGCCTCCAAGCCTTGCTGATTTTACCTCCTAAATATTTCTTATATTTGCATGTTCTTCTCCATCTCTTCATGGGTTGACTTCATCATCTCTTACCTGGATTATAGTAAAAGCCTCTGAGTTGGTCTTATTTCCTCTAGTTTTGTCCTTCTCCCATTCCCATTCTTTCCTAGCCCTGCTGGATTGATGGAACATGTCACTCTTGTTTAAAATTTTACCAATAAGTGACCAGCATGACCAACATGGTGAAACCCCATCTCTACTAAAAATACACAAATTAGCTGGGCGTGGTGGTATATGCCTGTAATCCCAGCTACTTGAGTGGCTGAGGCAGGAGAATCACTTGAACCCAGGAGGCAGATGCTGCAGTGAGCCAAGATTGCACCACTGCACTCCAGCCTGGGTGACAGAGTGAGACTCTGTCTAAAATATAAAATAAAATAAAATAAAATAAAATAAAATCTGATTAATGAACGTGGCTTTTTTTGTTTGCTTTATCCCCTGGCCATTGACATCCCCATCTAGCCTGGAAGATGGGTTGGTCGTTAGGGGAGGCATGCCCTCCCATTTGGGGTGAATTGTGTCCCTCCAAAATTTATATGCTGAGGTCCTAACCCCCAGTACCCCAGAATGTGACCTCATTCGGAAGTGGGGTCATTGCAGATGTAATTAGTTAATTTTAGATGAGGTCATACTGGCGGAGGGTGGGCCCCTAATGCAGTAAGACTGATGTCCTTATAAAAAGGGGAACTTTGGACACAGACACACACAGGGAGAATGCCACATGAACATAAAAATTCATGATCATAGGGATGATGCTTCTATGAGCCAAAGAATGCCAAAAATTGCAAGCAAATCACCCAAATCTAGAAGAGAAACATGGAACAGGTTCTCCCTCACAGCCCTTAGAAGGAACCAACCCTGTCAACTCCTTGATCTCAGACTTCTTGCCTCTAGAATTGTGAAACAGTAAATTTCTGTCATTTTAGCCACCCAGTTTGTGACCTTTGTTAGGCAGTCCTAGCAAACTAACGCACCTCTGCAGCGATGGTTAAGACTGAACTCTGGGGCAGGAAGCTTGCTTGGCTGGGCAGGGCTGCAGTAAGGAATTATGGGGCTCAGCATGCCTCCTGGCTCAAGTGCTGGAGAGAGAGCTCCCAAGCATCCCAAGTCTGCCTTTACCACCCTCTCAAGACATGGATTCGCTGACAGCATGAAATCTTGGATCTCCATTTTTTCCCTTTCGATCTGAGTCAGAGCCCATGGGGTGCCCTTCAGGAGCTGTGGGTGCAATATGCTTTCTATGTCAGAATTAGCCAAGAGGTGGGCTGCTGTTGACTTTTTCCAAAGCACAATCCCCACTGCTGGTCCATCTGATAGGTACTCTTGCAAGAGAGGAAAGATATGTTTCATGCCTTTAACCACCTGGAGACTGGACCAGAAAGAATTGCTTTAGCCACTACTCCATGTGCCCTTAGTAATGCTAAGCACACCTTCAAGCAGGTTGGAGACCTCTCATAACACAGATGCAAAATAACTTGTTGGAGTGCTTAGTCAATTTCCAACCATTCCTTCTTTGCTGGACCTCTGGTTGCAGACATGGGTTTGAGTTGTCAGCAAGAATTGTGAAAGTTGAGTGTGTGTGTGTGTGTGTGTGTGACTGAGAGAGAAAGAGAGATGGATGGAATGACTGACATGTATCTTTGATGGCTGTCCAACCAAAAGACAGGATTTTCAGATTTCTTGAAAACTGTAGTGATTCAAAATCATTGCCAGGGAGATTTTGAACTTTTCTTAAGAAAAACAGGAAATGAGAGACTCGTAAAACCCAGGGAGGAAATCTGACATTTTGAGGCCACTGACTGACTCCATTTGAGGCACTAACAAGAACCATCGAGCATCCTGTGTTTCGGATTAAACAGATTCTTCTTGATGAGGGAACATTCCCCGCGAGATACCTTTGAAGGCGGACCTGTAGCTTACATTTGAAGCTATGAGACTATCGCCCTCTGCTGGCCAGAGGCTCTTTGCAGCTAAATTCTAGGCATCCACCAATGAGGAAAACAAATTCATCTAATCCAGTGAGTCCAGGTGGGATTTTTCTATCTCATATATATATATATTTCATTTCCCAACTTATTGTGGGGAGGGGGTATTTGGTGAGACAGAATAAAGAAACAGAGTTTTTAATAGCATACTCATTGAAGTTATAAGAGGCTATCACAATCAGTAGGGAGAAAGGTTATTTTTTGTGTAGATGCTTCAACCTGAAGAATTGCTTTTTCTTGCTGATGTTAAGACTTAAAGCCTCTTATGATGATATTGTCAAATAAGAACCTGCCACTGGCCCACCAGGGTAGAGAAAGAGTAGATGCTTGGGTCAGGGTGGGGACTCTACAGTTTGTAGTGTCTTTCCAGATAGAATGGGGCCAAGGGGAAGTGTAGGGGGAAACAGGGAGGAAAGTGGACATAAGAAGATTCCTGGCTCCCCTCCTAAGGGGGATCTGTATGACCTGGGAAGAATTCTTTGAGCAATGCAAAAAAAAAAAAAAATTGTCCATCCTACTGATCAATTTACTGGGAAGAGTGTGATTTTAGGGGGAACAGATACTACCTGAATGGCCTTCCAGACATTGTGGGGCATTAGTGAGGACCCTGAAAGCCCTTCTGTTGGAATTGGATCCCATTTTGACATATTTGGGCATATTTGGGATATCAGTAGAGATGCTTGGGTGGGGATCCCCTCTCTGTAGAACTGTATTCGGATTATTTGGGTTTGAACTATTCACTCATCTATTAATAATAATCAGGCCTTCTACTATAGTCTCCTCTTATCTTCAAAAATAAAGTTAGCTGGATAGTGATAGAGCAGAACAGTGATTTAAAACATGGACTCTGGTGTCAGACTAGCTGGATTATAATTCCAGCTGTGTCTCTTATAGCTCTATGACCTGGGTGAGCTATGTAATCACACTTTGCCTCAGTTTCCTCATTTATAAAATGGATATAAAAGGTACTTATCATGTAAGGTTATTGTGAGGGTTAAATGAGTTGATACACAAAAACTACTCAGAACAGTTCCTGGAACATAGTGAGCACTCAGTAGTTATTGTCTGTCATCATCATCATCGTCATCATCATCATCATCATCATCATCATCATCATCATCATCATAAATGACTAAGACTTATGAGGCCAAATATTTGTCCCCGCTAACAACAACCCCATTTTGCTGTGATCACACATGTTCTTGAGAGTGAAAAGAGATATGCTTGCGTGTTATGGTTGACAGTACTGTTCCATGAAAGGGCCGCATGTATAAGGCGACCCCCAAATGCAGAAGGAGCCAAGTAACCAAATAAAGAGGCAGACAAATCCAGTTTGTCAGTTTTGAATGATTTATTAGGGGGAACTAACAGGCAGAAGCAAGGTCTTGGGTGGTCCCAAGACAGGTAGATCTCTGCACCACAACACCCCTGAGACCCAGGGCTTATATCTTGAAGAAAAAGCATACATGCTCTGGAAGGGATGCGTAGATGGCTATGGGTGTCACAGCCTTTGATTTCTGCAACTACAAGGGTTGTTTTGGGGGAAACTTAATGAATAGATGTTCCTACATAAAGAATAATACATCAAGTAGACATTTTGGAGGCATTCCTGGACTCGGGGTTAGTCAGAAGTTACATGATGAATTACCATTTAAAATAAAGTCATTCTTGTCCCCGAAAGTACAAGTGTTCGCCAACATCCAATCCACTTCTTCTAGAGACATGGAAGACTGCTGCCTGGAATGTGGGCAGGGCCATGTGAGTAGCTCTGGTCAATGAAATGTGAGTGCATGTGGCTTATGTCATCACTTCTGGGCTGAGACAGTTAAGCCCCAACATGATTCTTCAGTTTCTTTTCCTGTGACACAGCAACCAAGAAGGTCATATGTTCCAGAAGCTGCAGCTATAAGGTGGGTGAGGGGACCTATGTGGGCCTGGGCTCTTGAGTGACTATGTGGAGCAGAGCTGTACTGACTCTTTCTTATCCATGGGTAGCACAAGTGAAAAATAAACTTCTGTGGTGCAAAGTCACTGAGATTTAGGAGCTGTTACCAAAGCGGAGCCGAGCTCAGTCGTTCCCAGTCTGGTCCCAGGTAAGTATCGGGGGATGTTTAAGAGATGCAAACCCCCAGGCTTCACCCCACGCAAGCTGAATCAGAGGCTGAGGATGGGGCCAGAGTCTGGATTTTAACAACTCCCCCAGGTAATTCTGATCTAGCTCAGGATTGAGAACCACAGCTGTAACTGATCTTGAATGAAACAGGTACCAGAAGCCTGAGGTGAGATCTCACTCTGTCAGCTTCCAGTTACACAGGGAGCTTGCCCCAGAGGCCACCAGTGTTTGGGATGATCCATTCTGCTTTACTTCTTTCCTTTGGTAGAGATATTTAAGCACTAAACACCTGAGAATATTTAACCACAAATATACTGATGTGGTTTGGCTGTGTCCCCACCCAAATCTCATTGTGAATTGTAGCTCCCACGATTCCCATGTGTTGTGGGAGGGACCTTGTGGGAGATAATTGAATCATGGGGATAGATACTGTTCTCATGGTAGTGAATAAGTCTCACTAGATCTGATAGTTTTATAAGGGGAAACCCCTTTCGCTTGACTCTCATTTTTTCTTTGTTAGCCACCACGTAAGACGTTCCTTTGCTCTTCCTTCATCTTCCACCATGATTGTGATGCCTCCTCAGCCACGCTGAACTGTGAGTCAATTAAACCTCTTTCTTTTGTAAATTCCCCAGTCTTGAGTATGTCTTTATCAGCAGCGTGAAAACGGACTAATACATATACTAAGGCCCAAGCTACTTACCTGAAGTTAACAAATCACCTGGAAATAGGTTCAGTTGTAGCTTTAAGAAGGTGAATGCTTTCTAGATCTTCCCAGTTATGTCTGAAATCATCAGGTTCATTGGGCTCTTTCTCATTCTTTGCTTGACAGCCCCTCTCTGAAGCAGAGAAGAAAGAGTCTGATGATCCTTATTTCACAGAGGAGGAAAGTGAGGCTCCAGGCAGTCAAGTTATTTATCCACAGCCTGGAGACATAGCTTTGCCCTGCATACAGCCCTAGTGCTGCACCTCACACAAGCAGTACTCAGTGAAGAGTTGTAGAAAAATGAAGATACAAAGACATTTGCTGGCCTCACACATCGCTTAATTGTCTGAGCTTGTCTGAGTCTCAGTCGGGTGCTCATTGCTGTGCCTGGGCGGGTGCCCCAAGAACTAAAGTTGAGGGTGGAGGCAAAGCTAAGGGTAGACACGGGAGGGACAAAGCAAAGGGCTGGGAAGGAACAATCTGATCCCTCTCTTAGCCCTTTGCAAGGCAGAGCCGTCCCAGAGAAGTAAGAGCCTGTAGTCAGCAGGGGGCGGTGTTGTTCTAACAAATACCTTAATAATGGCTGGTGAGAAGGCTGCCCGCGCATCTAAGCTTGGGCAATACTGATGGAACTGAATTGATCGAGGCCAGAGGATCTGGTCCCTTTGAAAAACAAAAACAGCGAAAAAGATGGGCACCTATATACCCACTATCTATACTGGGCATTTTCTGCAAAATTCTTTCAATTTTTCTGTCTGGAAAACGTTATAATAAAATTTTGGAAGAAAAAAGAGGATGGAGCCCTCCTAGGCTGTGCCTGTCTCAGCCCTGCTGCTGCGGTTGGTGCACCCATCTGGGTCCAGGCCCATAGCCACTGGGGGCAGTGGCATGAGTCTTCACGGAGCGTCTTATTCTTGATACTCATCGTATTCTCCCTGCCCAGAGGTATGGTCTGCCAGCTCTCTTCTTTGCTTGCTCCTTTTTCTCCTCTGCTATTTCTCCTTCTTCCCGTCCCCCTCATACTCTGTCCTCTACCTCCATATCTGACTGTGAGTCAGGTGGATGGTTCATGAGTCAGCAGGGCCAGTACTGGGGATGTGAGGGGTTAGGTGTGAAAGACACATCAGATCCCATCCCTTCAGAGTTTATAGTCGTGGAAAGACAAACCCACAGAGGCAGAACTTAGAGAAAGAAGACAGGAAAGCACTGAAATCATGTTCTCTGGGCCATAGGATACATGCAAGTTTCAACCTCGATTCAATCTTGGCAAAGGCTCTCTAGTTGTTCAGGACTTCCCCATCATGAGCTTTCTGGAAGGCACCTCTTCCATGTCCAAACATCCTGCAGGGTTTCGCGAGATAGAGCCCATCCCTATACCCAAGAGACAAGCGGTGGATTTCTTGATTTGGCTGTGAGGGGGCAGCTCAGCTCAGCTCAGCTCATCCAAGAGGTCTCACATAAGCCTTCTTGTGGTATTCTATAATCCATCCTTCCACCTACCTGAACCATTCCAAGTCTCTGTGACCCAAGGATGACCCAGATTTGAGTTCAGCCTCCTAGTACCACTCCATCCAGAGGTGGAACTCAGCCGGGTTCTAAATCAGCCTGGCTCCATGACCCCAGATACTAGCTTAGCCTTCTAAGGAAGGAAGCCATTTCCTGCTGCTCTGCTGCCAGAAGCCAGGATGCCCCATCCGGAACTGGGTGTGGGGAGATGAGAGGCACCATTAGCAGCCATGGCTACACTGGCATTAGGAGATTAATGAGGCTTTTTGAATAACAAATGTAGCTTCAGCCAACTGTTGGCAATTAGTTAGAGCAAAGCCATGCTGTGCTCTGACTCTGTCAGCTGGGACCTCCAAAGGAGCATTACAACAGGAAGGACTAGACCCGGAGGGAAAGAGTTGAAATTCCACCTTCCACATTCCAGGCTGGCCCTGTAGGTGTACAGTGACCCTGGGCTAAGTCTTCTCATAACCGTCTTTATCTGAGATCATGTTGAGAGATATGTAAGGCAATGAGGGGCCTTGAGAGATCATTTTGTCTACCAGCCTGCCTCCTCTCAGGACCACACAGCAGTGCTTCTCGAGGTTTAATGTGTATATAGGTCACCTTGGAACCTTGCTCCCAGGTGACTGCTGATGTTGCTGGTCCAGGAACTACTTTGAATGGCAAGACAGACGAGAGAGAGAGAGAGAGGAGAGAGAGAAAGATATGGGGGCAGGGGAGCATGCTTTGGAGCCCAGAGCACATTTATTTCATTAAGTTGAGATTTTAGTCTCTATAATTCATTCATCATTTACTTCATCATTCATTCAACAGCATCTACTCTGCTAGGCAACTGAATTCACATGTATTGGTACAGAGAGAAGGGTGAAAATAGTCTGGAGTAACCAGAGAGTCTCCTGGGACAGGAGGAGAAGCCTGGGGAAAGCAGAGTGGGTACAGGACTGGGCCCCCAGGGTGGGCCTAGCTGCAGGCTAGCAGATGCTGCTGTACTCCTCCCTTCCAGGAAGGCCCTACCAAAGCTGCAGTGACTACAGGCCCACAGCCAAGGCAGGCAGGCGGCAGGGAGAAGTAATGCTCACATCATCTTCTCTTTAAGAAAGAAAATGCGTCTTAAAAGCAGTGGGAGCTAATTTGCTCTTCTGTAATCAATCACCCAGTACAGGAAACAAAAACACAGGGAGATTCGAGGCAGGCAGGCAGGCAGGCAGGCAGGCAGGGGGACTCTGTAGAGAGGATGGTCTTCACTTCATGGGTTTAACAAAATAAATCTTAAGGACATGTGGCATGAACATGTGTATGTTTGGGGGTGAGGAGGTGTGTATGTGGGGGGCCATGTTTAAAGTGGTGCCAATCTTCTCCAGGCTTCCAAGCAGTCTCGCCTCATCTTGCCTGTCTTTTGATCTATATGGGGGTAGCGGGGAACTATTATTTCAATTAAGGCTTCTCTGAGCTCTTACCTCTAGAAAAGGAAAACGGTCATGTGCGGTGGCTCACACCTGTAATCCCAGCACTTTGGGAGGCTGAGGCCAGTGGATCACTTAAGGTCAGGAGTTCAAGACCAGCCTGGCCAACATGGTGAAACCCCATTTCTACTAAAAACATAAAAATTAGCCAGGCGTGCTGGTGCATGCCTGTAGTCCCAGCTACTCAGGAGGCTGAGGCAGGAGAATTGCTTGAACCTGAGAGGTAGGGGCTGCAATGAGCTGAGATTGTGCCACTGCACTCCAGCCTGGGCGACAGAGGGAGACTGTCTCAAAAAAAAAAAAGGGGAAAACATCCAGATGTCACCCTGGAAACAAGGAGCTTAGATTTACCTCCACCTTTCAGCTCATCGCTGGCTACCTTCTGTTCTCTCCCGAGCCTTGGCTTCCCTGTCTGTAGAATGGGGAGATTCTCACTCTTCCCTCTCTGTCCCACACCACTGAGGTGAGGAAAACGACAGTGTTACTAAACCAAACCTGGTGTAAGGTAAGCTCCAGGGGAACCTGGTGCTCGGGCTATTTCCATCTGAGCCTTGGGGTTGGGGTGAGAACAGCCCACGACAGTGTTAGACAGTGGCTGTGGAAACAGCACCCCTTGGGAATGCCGTATGGTGTGGCACGCGTTTTCTAACTGTTCTGTCCCCACTGCTCAAAGAAGTGTCCCAGCCAGGTCCTTTTCTCATTTGCTGTCTTTCCTTCCCTGTCTTTTCTTCCTTTTTTTCTCCCTCTCCGTCATACTGTTTCTTTTATCCCTGTATCTATTGTGACTATAGTTTCCAAATTAAAAATTGGGACATAGCCTGACAATATGTCAGAGTATTTGAGATAAGGACATCCACAGGCATTCTGGGATGGGTGAGCTAAACACCCCTCTCCATGTGCTGCCTCCTCTGCCTGTGTCTGCTCTGGGCGCCAACTCCATGGTCATATGACAACACGTTGGGGTCAATGTCATGCCAAATACCCAGATGTTTAGAAATGTCCGGATGGTAGATTTAATGTTTGCTGTTTTGTATATTCTGAGTGCCCTGTGCACACAATTCAGTAAAAACAAATACATGAATAAATTTTAAAAACCTCTGCAACCCAAGCAGTGATTTGTTTAGCATCTTGTCTTCAAAACAAGTGGTAGAGATTGGGTTTTTTTCCTTCCTCCTGGCATTATTTTGGTGGTATGCAATGCAGACTTCATATAAGCCATCTCTGACCAAACTCTCTGAATACCTTCCTAGGAAGAGACTCTTCTGTGCAAAGAACCCCATTCTTTGGTTTCCTGAAGCCACATAGTCTGTATAACAGTGAGTGTGGTCCCTGGTTCAAATCCTTACCACATCATCCATCTGTCCATCCACCCACCCACCTGCTTTTTCTTCATTCCTTCCCTCCTTCCCTTTTTCCCTTGCTCCCTTTCTCCCTCCTTCTCTCCTTCCAAACTTATATGTCCCCTACACACCCTGCACTGTGCTAGATACTGATCCTTGTCTGCTAGGACTCGGGGTTTATTGGGTAAGACAGACGTGCACACAGCAGTTGTAGAACATGTTCAAGTGCAATTCTTCCCCAGACCTATCTCTGGATATTTTCCCCTTCTCTTCCTGACTTCATGTCCCATGCCTCCACCAGCTTCCCTGTACCCACTGTGTTTCCAGGGTGGGAGCTCAAAAAATATTAGAGAAGGGCCACTCCTTTGTAGCAGGGAGATTTCCTTCCCAAACATGTGTGGGTGTCTAGAAGAAAGAGAGATTTATACCCACAAGTTTGAATGGTGTCCTTTTCTCTCGTCTCTCTCTAGAACACCTAGTTGATGTCTCCCCACAGAACAGCAGGCCTCCTGCCATGGAAGGCAGCACCTCTCATCTAGGGTGGGGGACATTTCTTCCTGCAGAATGTCCTCCCCTTGCATCCCCACCCCCATGTGGGAGCAGATGGACAGGGGGATGGAGCCAGTTGTTTGTTTCAGTTCTGGCTGGTATCGGCCTGGTGGGAGAGAGTGTAACCAAGAAGAGAGAAGGCTTGTGGCTTTGGGAGCTTAATTAAACATATTTACAAAGTCCAGGCCTGGTTAGCTAGTGAGGAACAATGAGACAGAGGATGGTATTGCATTATAAGATTAATAAACCAATTAAAGAAAGACTGCAGCAGCCTGGTGGCCCCACTGGGGCAGGAGGCAAATTTGACAGCTGCTCTTTTTTGATGATTGCCACAAATTTCGGAAGAAAAGACAGCCTGGGCTTCCCCCAGTCCACGAGAGAATACCCCAGGCTGTTGTCCTGTCTAATCGCTCAGACTGCTAGTCAAGTTGTTTTCCAAGCCTGTAGGTCAGATGTCATGTTTAGCCAACTGGGGGAAAAAAAAACTAAAAAAAAAACCAACAAAACAAAAGCTACTTCTTCTTTTGTAATCCTAAAAAAAAAAGGCACACATATGAGACCATTTATTTTTTCTCAGGACGCACCATTCCCAGGAAGAGTGGGATAGGATAGGCAGGGGAATTTGGGGAGCTCCTGCAGGCAGTTTGCAGAAAAGCCTCCCTGAGGAGAGCCTGCCTCCCGTTGGTCTGTCTCTTGCCCGTTCTATCAACGTTAGCATGCTGCTCCACAGCTCTGGTTCTCTTGCAATCAGATTACTGTTAGGATTTTTGCACATGTTACATTATGTTTAAATGACTGCCCCTTGCCATTGCCTGGGACATAATTAGTAAAAACAGGCCCTTATGCAAAGTCCAATGAAGACTCTGACTTTATGAAGCAACAAAACAAGCACCTCGACTCAGGGAGTGGCAGTGGGGAGTGAGACCAATAGGACTCTCTTTTCTCACGACCTCCCCTCCTCATTAACATTATTTTCTCAAGACCCCTAAAGGCATGCCCCTTTCCTAAACACTCCTGGGCCAGGGCCCAAAAGCTCCTGCTCAAAACCAGGAATGAGGCTGTGAACACATAGTTTCCCTACATGATGGGAAGTGTGAGTTAGGAGCCCGCACCTTCAGTGATAGCCAAAAGCATAAGAAAGTGTGTCGGGGCTCCTTTCTCTTGCTTAGCTGTACCAGCCCCGGGAGCTCAGGGGCCCCGGTGTTCATGGCATCAGCTGCCTAGGCTTGGTTTTCACAGCTGTCAGACTGCTCCTATTAGGAGCTGAAAGGATGCTAAGATGGCCACGCAAGTTTCAGAAGAGGTTCTAGGTATTTCAGTTTCTTCATTTGGGGAAAAAAAAAAAAAAAGAAGGGGGATAGTAATATAGTAAAATCAGTTCTGCCCACTTTATAACATTGGCAGAGAAGCAAGGGGAATAAGGTATTTGGAGAGTTCTAGGTAAACATGACTATTTGTTGTTATCAGGCAGTGCCTTAATTCCTTCCTATCTGGAATAAAATAAGGAATGAATGACTCAGATTGACTTGGGTCTTACCAATTGTGATCCTGGCAAATTGTTGGAACTCTCAGACTCTAATTTTTAAATGGGAATGACAATGCTTGAGGTCAAAGTGTGGCTTTTGGCATCATTATCAGGTTTTTGTCCCTTCCTAGCTGCTTAGTCTTGCAAGATTTATATTCTCATCTGAAAAATGAGATAATTCCCACCTCATAGGATTATTCTAGAAATTGATTAAATCATTTATGTAAAGTTTCCAGCTCTGTGTCTGGTACATAGTAAATGCTTAGTGTAATAATAACCACATATAAAAATAATCTTTTCTTTTTCTTTATTGAGACAGGGTCTTGCTCTGTTGCCCAGGCTGGAGTGCAGTGACAGGATCACAGCTCATTGCAGCCTCAACCTCCCGGGTTCAAGCAATCCTCCCACCTCAGCCTCCTGAGTAGCTGGGACTATAGTCATGCACCACCACACCCGGCTAATTTTTGTAGTGTTTGTAGAGATGGGGTTTCCCCATGTTGCCCAGGAGGGTCTTGATCTTGAGCTCAAATGATCTGCTTGCCTCTTCCTCCCAGAGTGCTGGGATTATAGGCATGAGCCACTTAGCCCAGACAATAATCTCGATTTTTCTTGTTACTAAATGAGATTATCTAGACAGCATCCTGCACAGTATCTAGCACATGGCAGATATTCAATAAATAAAGGTCTCCACCCTCTCTCCTTCCTAAATAAATGAAACCAGTCCATATAATAAAAAACCTGGCCCATCTCAGTCTTCTTTTGAACAGGAAGGCTATTGCAGCATAGAACGGTTAGAGCCTGAGAAGGTCACATACCTTTAAAAGCTGCTCCACAGGGTCACTGCTTTCTCCAGGAGAGAAGAAATGGACGTAAGAGGCCGGGCACCGTGGCTCACGCCTGTAATCCCAACACTTTGGGAGGCTGAGGCAGGTGGATCACGAGGTCAGGAGATCAAGACCATCCTGGCCAACATGGTGAAACCCCATCTTTACTAAAAATACAAAAATTAGCCAGGCATGGTGGCATGTGTCTGTAATCCCAGCTACTCAGGAGGCTGAGGAAGGAGAATCCCTTGAACCTGAGAGCCAGAGGTTGCAGTGAGCCGAGATCATGCCACTTACTGTGCTCCAGCTTGGGCAACAAAGTGAGACTCTGTCTCCAAAAGAAAAAAAAAAGAAATGGCCATAAGGAATGAAGTGGGAAGAACAAGGACAGAAAAATCACAACTCCACAGGAAGCACAGGGCTGGCCTCTCCTGCGAGGACCCCCCCCTTCTCCCCACGCTCAAAGACAGTGCCTTTCAGTTTTCCTCACATGCCTCTGAAAGTACTCTGAAAGTCTATGTAGCTCCTCAAACATCTTTAAGCTAACATCTACAATTTTCTCCATTAAGTTTGGAATCATTCCAAAAGGTATAATTTCAGGGTGTTATAAGTACTGACTCTTTAAAATGAAACCATTACTACTTGTTCAATGTATTCAATGGAATTGGAATACTATAGTTATCTATCATCATCCCTTAAAAACTATGTGAACAAACTGTTCTCTATTATTTCAATTTGGTTTTTTTTTGAAGTTTTGTACAGGCAGGGTCTCCCAGTGTTGCTCAGGCTGGTCTTGAATTCCTGGTTTCAAGAGATCCTCCCACCTTGGCCTCCCAAAGTGCTGGGATTACAGGTGTGAGCTACCACGCCCAGCCTCAAAGTGCTATTTAACATTGAGAAATTTTATTTCATTCTCTGATCTTCTTAAACTCACCTTTGTATTCTAACTCCCGCAGAATTTTATTCTAATGTGATGTTTTTATGCTTGACAGTCTTTTTTAAGTGTACAGTTCAGTAATGTTAAGTTCATTCATATTGTTGTGTGTAATCAGACATTTTAATAGTAGTATGTTTCCATAAGTTTCCAAATGTCAAAATTACTTCTTCAATGAGTAATCATTATATTTCAGTGTACACATTACCAAAAAACATAAATATAACAAATTTTGTCAATGCTAACTTAAACATAGTAGAAATTTATTGGGACTACATCTCTTAATGAGATTAGTGAGATCCTCCAATTAGATAATAAATATTCCTTTTTGCTAGAATGATAAAGGATATAAATCAATTCTATTCTTTATTGAAAACTTGTTTCACTTTTATAAATGTGCACATTGATTAATTTTGCTTACACGCGTAAGTTGATGGGAACAGGTGTTTTATTATGGTAACTTCATCAATTATTTGAAATCTTTTTGGGTTCAAATGCTCCAAATCACACAGTGACCTATCATCAAAAATTATTTTCTCTTTCAATTCTGTCAAAAGAGAAAAAGACTTCCTAAGGTATTTCTTGCCCATAATTAGAACCATTCTCTTTCTCAATTTCTGGGAATATCCAAAAAGCCTTTTCCAAAAGTTATTTAATGACTATTAATTAGATCTTTTATTCATTTTTTTTTTTTTTTACTTAGCAGCAACTTGTCTCATTCAACTTATTAAGAAAAGATTGAGGCCAGGCACGGTGGCTCACAACCTGTAATCCCAGCACTTTGGGAGGCCGAGGTGGGTGGATCACAAGGTCAGGAGACCGAGACCATCCTGGCCAACATGGTGAAACCCCGTCTCTACTAAAAATACAAAAAAAATTAGTGGGGTGTGGTGGCACATGCCTGTAATCCCAGCTACTTGGGAGGCTGAGGCATGAGAATCACTTGAACCCAGAAGGCGGAAGTTGCAGTGAGCTGAGATCCACTGCACTCCAGCCTGGCAACAGAGCAAGACTCCATCTCAAAAAAAAAAAAAAAAGAAAAGAAAAGATTGAAAAATTAAAATATTGTAAATTTCAATATACTTTTTTCAATGCATTTTAAAAAGTCAGATGCATTTGTTTTATTGCATGCTTCAAGTGTCTTTTTGTCAAAACCATATAGCTCAGATTTAGCTCATTCAATTTATGAAAAATGCCTTGTGCATAATCTCTTTAGCAAAGCCAGTCTTTCTTGTCAAACCAGTATGCAAATCAGACTTACTTTCTACAAAAAAAGTCTGACTTAAATTTTTAATTCAAATCAACATCATATATTTGAAGGAATATTATAAAAACTACTGTAAGAGGGATTACTTATAATCTTGTAAAAAGATTACTAAAAAGCAGTCAAGATTAAAATCATGAAGGATATAATGTAATTAATCTATTTTATGGTAAATTATAAACGCAAGAATAAATCTCCATGCTGTTTCTCATTACTTAGTCACAATTAAATGTTATGTGCAGCCAAAAATGCAAGTTATTTATGAAACAAAAGAAAATACATAGTAAAAGTGTGGCAAATATGCATGCATATGCGTACTGAGCTTTAGAGTTGGCTTTTGGGAATAATTAAATTAAAATCTTGTATAAAAAACAGAAATAACTCCTTTAATTTCATTAGACATTGAGATAAACTCTCCAACTGATTTAATGAAAAAGAAATGTATAAGTTACTAAAGATGAATTGGTCCAGTAGCTAGCATTTAATTTTATTTTTTGATTAATAGAAGGTGTAGGAGAAACAAATTTTAAACATTTTATAAGATGAAATAGTCTCAGGATTGATTGTAACTGGAATACATATTACATTATTTGATAAAATAGATTTTAAGAACCTATTGAATAATGCACACTGCATTCAAAAGAAAGCACATACAATTTCTCTCTGTGGTTTTATCTGGCTTAACTTGTAAGTGTTAGTAGCCCTGAATACATTTTATTTGTGTTTAAAAGAATTAACATTACAAACCTGTGCTGCTTTGGTTATTCAAAGAGCCTTTCTTCCCTTCCCTTTTCCTTCCCCTTTTCCTTCCCTTTTCCTTCCTTTTTCCTTCCTTCCTTCCTTCCTTCCTTCTTTCCTTCTTCTTTTTGGTCATCCTAGGGTTGGTACTGAGAATATTTGAAAAGAGCTGCTTATGTTTAATATGTGAGGAAAAAAGGACATTCTTTTAGCCTTCGTTATTCTTTATGATGTCTTTTCTTTGCTCTCCTGGGACCCTGTCAAAAGCAATGCATTCTTGGACAAGCCTTGAGGAATGCAGAGAAGAGGTCCTTACCCCAAATTGCCAACATTCCACTGCCGCTACTCTATAGGATGACTGATTAAAGACCACTTCTACCAGGGCCCGTTACTGAGCTTGTAGCTTGCTCTTGACTAAAGCAGGGAAGGACTGAAGGCCTTAAGATGAGCTTTGTGCCTTAATTTATCAATAAGAAAACACACCCCTGAAAAATGTTTTTAATTGTCCTTTTTGTTTGGTGCCCTGAAAACTTTTCCATTCTGGAGAGTAAAGCACAGTAAAGTTGCGAATGGGTGAGGGAAACTCCTTTCTTTTGTAAAGTGAGAGAAAGGCAATTAAAAAGTGCAGGGGTGGGGAGAGCAAAGGGGACCGATAGGACACTAGGAAATAGTAAATGCGGTTTGAGTATCTTAGTATCTCCCAGCAATGGATCAAAATAGCCATATCTGAATACCCCTCAGAAGGTCCTCATGGATGGAATTATTTCCAAACACTCAAGCTCACACAAGCTCACACTCACCAAACATTCCCAAACACACACCTTCACACCTACAAACACTGTTGTACACACGGATGTATACTCACAGGCTCACCTATGTACACACCGTTATCCATATACACTCACAAACTCTTTCATACACTTTCACACTCACACATGAAAACACACACATCCACACACGTACGCACACTCACCTTTTCTTCACTCACACACACCTACACTTACCCACATTGCAGAAGGTGGTGGAAGGCTCAGAGAGGTCTTTCATTTGCTCCAGGTCACACAGCACAACTGTGTACCCCAGTTTTAAGACTACTGCTCTAGGATATCATGTACAGCTCCCCTCACCCAGGCCGAAAGTCTCGCTTTCCTTCTAGGAGACTGGGAGAGATGTGATTTTTTTAATGGAGATGGTTCAGCCCCTTCCTTGTCGAGGAGGAGAAGGTGCCAGGTCCTGGCAGGTCAGCATGAAACCCTGGCTGCCCACTGCTGTGTCAGCAAAACTCTGCCTGCCCTGGGGATCAGCAGGGTTTTTCTCTGAGGCACCTCAGCCAGGGCAACTTGTCTGAATAGCACAAATACCTAGAAATATACTTCATTGTCAATCAGGTATGGCATTAGTCACTGGTTGGCGGCAAACAGAAATCACTGTTAATGTGCCCAGACACACTTGTACACCTTGTGGTCCTGTTAGTCCAGTGGGAGGCAGTGTGGTCACCTAAGCAGTCACCTTGGGATATAGTGCCAGGCCTGCCCCAGTAGTGCTGTGTGACCTGGAGCAAATAAAGACCTCTCTGGGCCTCCCACTAACCTCTGCAATGTGTGTGAGTGTATGTATGGATGTGTGAGCGTGTGTGTAAATACGTGTATGTGTGTGTGCAGAGGTGTGTACACTTGAGCATGTTTCAGTGAGTGTGAGGCAGTGTGAGAGGGTTTGAGAGTGTATGGCATATGTGCGTGATGCTACTGTGCAAGTGTGTGAGTGTAAGAGTGTGTAATGAGTGTGAGCATTTGTGTGCAATGAGTGTGAGTGTGTGTGCATGTACATATAGATGGTGGAGAAAGAGAGGGTCAAGTAGAAGGGAATCTTTAAGGGAATTTCCAAAGTATATTAGTATCTCCCAGTGACAGGTGAGGACACAGGAGACTTTTTCTTCTATCAACAGATACTGATTTGTTCTATACAACATACATAGTTTGCTGCTAGGCTCAGTGTTGAAGTTGAATGATAAAGAAGACAAATACAGCCCTTGCCCTCATGGAGCTGACAGTCTCAGATTCCAATAAGAACACAGTCATTTGCAATTCAGTGTGAGAGTTGCAAGAGGGGCTGTAGGGAGTGCTATGGTCTGGATGTTTGTGTCCCCACAACATTCATATGCTGAAGCCCAAGGTGATGGTATTAGGGTAAAGGGCCTTTGGGGAAGTAGCAGGTCATAAGGGTGGGGCCTCAGAAGGACACTCATAAGAGAGACCCTCACCGGTTCCACCAAGTGAGGATACACTGAGAAGTTTGCAGTCCACAGCTGGAAGAGGGTCCTCACCAGAACCTGACCATGCTGGCACCCCAGTCTCGAACTTGCCTCCAGAACAGTGGGAAATACATTTCTATTGCTTACGAGCTGCCCAGTCCTATGGTAATTTGTTATTGTGGCTTGAATGGACTAAGACAGAGAGCTACGGGAGCACAGAGGAGGAGCACCCGGACAGACAGGACGAGAGGCCGGGCCTTGCTGCTGAGACCTAAACCACAGAGCGGAGAGCTGGGTGGGGTAGAAGCAGCGGGGCTCTAGGCCTGTGTTTCCACTATGGTAGCCACTAGCCACATGCGACTGTCGAGTACTTGAAAACAATGGCAAGTCCACACTGAGATGTGCTGTAAGTGTGGAAAACATACCAGATTTGGAAGACTTGGTACGGAAAAAAATGTAAACTATCGCATTAATCATTTTTATATTGATTCCATGTTGAAGTGATAACATTCCGGATAGATTGAATTATAAAATATGATTATTCATGATACCATCACTCCTTTCTTTCACTTTTTTTGCACTGTGGCTACTAGAAAACTCACGATTGCCTATGTGACTCCCATTCTGTTTTTATTGGCTGGCACTGCTCTAAGCAACAAGAACGGTCTGCGCAGAGCTCAGAGGCAGGTGGGAGTTCGATGGATTTGGGGAATTGGAAGGGATTTTTAATTGCTGAGCTTGGGGTTTAGGGAGGTCACGGGGCAGCCTCATGAAGCGTCCCAGTGAGCCCTTCAAAGAAACCTGACTGTATCCTGAAGGCATCAGGAAGGATTTCAGGCAGGGATGTGATCAGATCAGACTGATGTGCTTCAGAAACCCTATTCTGGCTTTATTCATGGAAAAAGGGATGAGGAACGAGAGCAACACTGAAAATAGGGAAGATGAGTCAGAGGCTCTAGCAGGCAGGGGACTGGTGAGAGATGACCGTGGCCGGGGCTTGGTGTTCTCAGTGTGGATCGAGAGAAGTGAACCATCAAAATGAGTACTTTCATTACAGACACCTGGGATTTATTTCAGCAGGGAACTCTAGGAGAGTTAAAGTTTCCAGTGTCTGCATCTTATACTCATGGAATCCTCAAGTTACAGATGAATAGGGCAGGAAAGGAGTTTTCAAAGTGATTTGGACATTCCTCTTTAGGGGCTCTGATAGAGCAGGGCCCTTTTTAATCCCCAACCTGAAGAACTACCTAACAGGCAGGTGCTTTTCTTCCTGGGATGAAGAGAAGAGATTTTCTTCCCAACAGAAGCTTGTCAAAGCAGCAGTAGCTTGAGGGTACCCCAGGATGTGGGCCACAACACCCATGGAGCCTGTTTTGCATGTCATTTCTAACAATTGTCTCTGCAGGCTGCCGTCCCAGAGAACATCTGAGCCAGTGATTTTAGGTTTTCTTTCTGCGGAAGCCAGCGCTTTGGCAGATGCTTGTGGAATGATAGGGTGCCTGTCTGGGCTGGCTTCCTGGTGCTGTCCGCTTTTCCAGCCCACAGTATAACAGCCTCTGGCATTTGATGCACCTGACTTAGAAAATCAGCCGTTACTTACCAGCTGTTCTTAAAATGGTCTCCCAATTGCTTTTCCCATTGCTGATCTTGTCCACTTCCCCCTACATCTAATTCTTTATTTGTGATGCTAAATCTGATTACCTTCCTCGTCTGCCTCAAAGTGTTCCAAGATGCGGCATGTACCATAGACCAAAGCCCAGCACTCCTCCACAGGGTATTCATGGCTCTCTAAAATCTGCTCTTCTTCTTCTGTGACCTCATCTCCCATCATTCTTTCCAAGTCTGTAGCCCTCTAATGATGCCCAGCTGTCTGCTAGCCTCGGAACACATCACACCTTGACTCATGCTGTTTTCTGCGTGCTATCAGCTTTCTGTTTTCTCTCCCTAGTTCCAAGTCCCAGGTAAAACTACTACAGGTTGCACATCCCTAATCTGAAAATTCAAAATCCAAAATATTTCAAAATCTGAAATGTTTTGAGCACCGATGTGGTGCCACATGTGGAAAATTCCACACCTGACCTCATGTGATGGGTCACAGTCAAAACACAATCAAAACTCTGTTTCATGAACAAAATTATTTAAGAATACTGTATAAAATTACCTTCAGTCTATGTGTATAAGATATATGTGAAATATAAATGAATTTCATGTTTAGACTTGAGTCCTATCCCCAAGATATCTCATTATGTATATGCAAATATTCCCAAATCTGAATAAATACAAAATGCAAAACACTTCTGGTCCCAAGCATTTTGGATAAGGGATACTCAACCTGTACCTTCTCCTTGAAGCCCTGTGTACTGTCTCTTATTGTGAGGAATCCCAACCTCCACTGCCTTCCACATGTTACTCTGTTATAGGACTTGGTCTGGCCAGTCTTGTGTTATTTCTTGCTTATAGGTTTTCCTTCCCCATTATGCCGTGAGTTCCTGACAGCCAGGAACTCTGTCTTCTTTGTGTTTATAACCTAGAGATACACAATAAATACTGGCTGAGTGACAGAATAACTTCATGGAGCCCTTGGGGTTGACAGTGTCCTACTTTAGTCTTTCATAGGGACCTGGAATATTTATGGCAACCTGGGGTAGGAGGCAGTGCTGGGACAAGGATGAGGTGAGTGAGGGGACCAGGGTGCAAAATATAAGAAGGCACCCCCTCTCTGGTGCTGATCTGGGCTTGCCCGACCCTGAGGGTGGGCACCTTCTAGGTGCCCCTCTTGTTTTCCCCTCATCCCAGCCCTGGCATGAGGGAGGGATGAGAGAAGTCTTGGGATCCGAAATGAGTCTTGCCACAGGGCATCTACAGGGACAGGCTAGGCTGTCAGTTCCTCTCATTCTGACACATGGAGCTATCTGAACAAGTGAGCTCAACCCATGTCTAAGGGGCCCAGAAGTCCCAGCATGAATCCACAGCCTACTGGCATGAGGAGAGTGGCCACAGAGATGTGGCACCACAGATGGGATGGCCTGGGGAATGGCTGACATTTGGAACACTCTGGGGACAGGCAGAAGGGTAGCCCTCACATGCAGTCTCTTTAAGGGAGCAAGGTACCAGCCTGTGGGCCGGAATACGAAGCCAGAGGACAGTCTTAGGACGCAGAGCTAGTACAAGCATAGAGATGAGTGGGGCCCATAGCTATTGACCGAGGCCTGGGATAGGGTCAGGTCCTACAGAGATCTGAGGTACCAGGGTAATTAGTTGGAACTTCTGAGAGGGGTCATGTTTCCATGGGCAGGCCTCAGTGGACGAGATGAGGTGGAAAGAACAGAAATAGTTACATTCTGGGAGTCAGTGTAGACATTTAGTCAATGTCACTGGGAACATTATGTCCTTTGTCTGATGGCATCACAAAAGAGTAGGGGAGTCATGTGGGGCCAAGCACTCAGCTCTGGGGCACTGGAGCCCATCTCTGAGGGTATGAAATCCACCAGATCCATCTGAAGGAAGGAGAGATGAAAAGAGGAAGGGTGAGGTAGAGTCTTTAAATATGGGTCAAGACATACCAGGATTGGTTTGGGGATGGGGGCAGTGTTGCTTTCATGAAGAGCAACCAACAGGCTTGGTTATAATCCTCTAGAAATGGTACCCAATTGCTAGGTCGTAGACTGGGGCTGAGTCTGAATACACAAGGAATTATGTTTAAAACACAGTTTTATGGACATCAAGATTTGGAGATTCTGGTTCAGTAGGTCTAGAGTCATTTTCAATGAATTCTCAAGGTGATATGCTGCACGATATCACTATAGGGGGCGACTAGCTAGAAACAAAGTTAAAGGAGGCAAAGAGACTGGTGGTTCATTTGGAGTTAGTCTCATATTTTCCTTTAGGTCTCACTGAAGGTATGAAAGACTCCCAATACGAGGTACCACTGATATGTAGGCAGAAATTAAGTGCACATTTTTAAGGCTACTAAATATTTCCAGCAGCTGTCCTTCCCTTTCCTCTGTATCACCCTTTTCAGATGTCTTGGTGCTCATTTTCTTGCTTTAGCATGGTTGTTCTCAAACTTTGCATGCCAAAGAATCACCATGGAATAATTGTCTTCCATTAAACTAGTCCCTGGTGACAAAAAGGTTGGGGACCATTGACCTAGAGGGTTTCATTAAACACCCATTGCTGGGTCCCACCCAAAAACTTTTGAGTAAGTAGGTCTGGGCTGGAGTGAGGCCTAATAATTTGCATGTCTAACAACTTCCAGAGCGATGATGCTGCTGTGCAGGGACCACACTTTGAGAACCACTGATGTGGTAGGACAAAAGGTGTAGTACATGCTTAATTGTTCAGCAGGAGAACAGACAGAAAGGAACAGAAGAAATATTTGAAGTAATAATGGCCAACATTTTTCTAAAACTAGTGACAGATATCAAACCACAGATCCAAGAAGCTCAGAGAACACCAAGCGAGATAAATACCAAAAAATTCACACCTAAGCATATCATATTCAAACTGCGGAAAACCAAAAACGAAGAAAAAAATCTTGAAAGATGTCAGAGAGAGGAAAATACCTTACTTACAGAGAAACAAGGATAAGAATTACAGTGGACTTGTCAGAAACTATGCAAGCAAAGAGAGAGGGGTGAAATATCTAAGAAAACTCACCAACCTGAAGTATATATCCAGTGAAATTGCTCTTCAGAAGTGAAGGACAGATCAAGACCTCCTCAGACCAAAAAAAAAGCAAAAAACAAAAAAACGAGAGAATTCATTGCCAGTGAACAGTGAACTTGCTCCTCTAGAAATGTTAGAGGAAGTTCTTCAGAAACTCAGGTCTATGTGAGAAAGAATAAGCACCAGAATAGGGATAA
Organism: Pongo pygmaeus; assembly: GCF_028885625.2. NCBI lineage: Eukaryota > Metazoa > Chordata > Mammalia > Primates > Hominidae > Pongo > Pongo pygmaeus. Next base: position 39,889,408 of record NC_072373.2, read on the forward strand.
GTGAAGGTAAAATGAAAATTTTTATTTTTCTCATTCTTAATTGATCAAATAGATAAGTTTTCAAAGTAATAATAGTAACAATATATTGGGCAATTACAGTGTATGGATAAGTGAAATGAATGGAAGCAATGTTATAAGAGATGGGCGAGGAAATTGGGAATACTTTGCTATAAGGTACCTATACTACCTGTGAAGCAAATAGTGTTATTTGAAAGTAGATTTACATTAGTTGTAAATGTGTATTACTTACAGAAGTAAGGACTCCAGATGACTGCGACTCCAAGATATGATCTAAGGCCTAGGGTCCTTTCATATCTGTGCTCTAATATCCTTAGCTTATTACTTCTATCCCCAAAGTCACTACATTGTCGCAGATGACTAATGATGTGCTGGCCATCACATCCTTGTTCTAGGAAGAAAATTGGAGCAAGTGGTTAAGGGTATTAGTATGCTCCCCCTTGGTGAGTATCTCCTTGAGGGGATTTCTTGGAAGCCCCATCCCATGACTTCTACTTGCATCTCTCATTGGTCACCTCTAGCTGCTGTGGAGGCTAGGAAGTGTAGACATAGAGCTGGGCACATTGTTGCCCTGAATTAAGTCAGAGTTTTATAAGCAAAGAGGAATTGAAGAAAGAATGTTGAGTAGGCAAATAGTCTCTACATAAACATCCAACTGAACATTCCTCAGGGCCAAGTTTGAAAAATGTTGATATGTTACTTTCCCACTAGTCTTCAGTGTTTTGTTCTACACACATGCTAAACGGTCTTGGTTGGTCTCTTTCTGTGTCTCTGTGTACTTTTGTCTTTCTTTCACACACATATATACAGAAATACCCATACATGTTCACATATGTATCTTAGGTTACTCATAGAATATAAGAGACAAATAAAAAGTTATAGCAGGAAGAAATGTTAAATATTGTCTACCTTGATGGCTCTCAACCCTGGTTGCACAGTGGCTGTCAGCCTTGGTTCCCCACAATCACTGGGGAAATTAGAAAAATATCTATGCCTGAACCCTACCAAATTTAATAATCATCTTTGAAGATAATGCCCAGATAGTCATCTTTTTTTTTTTCTAAAAGCCCCTAGTTGGTGCTAATCTATAGCCAGAGTTGAAAGCCCCTGATCTAGACCAACTTCATCATCTTATAGGGCAAATGTCTGTGAAATTATTGCTTGCATGTTTATTTCTCATATTAGATTGAAAACCTTATATGAACAGCAAAGGTATCTGTTAATCACTATATTCATCCCCAGGGCATGGCACAAGGCTGGCACAAAGTTGAATGAATAACTGAGTCAATGGATGAGTAAACCAAGGCCCAGGGAGGGGAAGGAACTTAGGCAATGTCATGCAGCAAATACACATGTGACAGAACCAGCATTAGAATCTTTGTCTTTTGACTCCTTGCTTGGTGTTCTTTCAGTTATCCCATGACTTCCATGGTTGGATGGTCACACCTTGGAACGCTTTACTCCAGAACTGGTAGCTGTGCTTTTGTCTTCCTACAGGCCACATTGCCTGCTGTTGTAATTATTTGGGAGTCACAGGTTTGGAACTAGATCTTATTTTTTTGAGCATCACCAGCTGACCCACCACAAACAACTGATTTTAATAACTAAGGTGGGGAAGGGGTGGCTGGAAGGGAAGATGGGGAAATAAGCCCCACGCCGGCTCAGGCTTTTGAAGTACCATACCTTCATTTTAGGACTTCACTTGCCAAAGGCCACTTTGCTGTTCTTCAGCCTTCCCTACTGTGCCCTACGTAAACTTGAATTTTCCATCTTCTCTAGCCAATTGCTCAATTTTAATTACCTGTCTGGTTGAAAAGTCCTGAAAACTAATTCACAGCAAGGTGTTAATGATTGATAAGCTTTGATGGAATACATCTTCCTGGGATCTTTGCATATCAGCCAGGGACAGTGTCCTGACTCAAAATAAGGGACGTCTAATTGCAACATTTTGAGTAGAAGGGAACAGAACTGTGAGGGGCAAGTCAGGGTGTAAACAGGGTGGCCTTCCTGGAGAGACTATCCTCAAATCAATCAGAGGAAGGCAGCCAGGAGTTTATCTTTGAGTAAGGCATCTGAAAGGCACTATTGGGGGTCAAAGTCTCGAGTCTACCTGGGTTAGAGGTGTACTTTGAACACAGAATTCTCACCTATTACCCGTGGTATGAGACCAGCAGCTTCCCTGGGATTCTGTAGGGGGCTTGGCCAATGGGCTCAGACCCCTAGTGGTCAAGGAGGAAGAAAACATATCGGTGCCTGAGGCGGAGCTCTTAATAAATGTTAACTCTCTTTCTTCTGTCAGCAGGGACTGCTCAGCCTGCAGCTCCAGAGGGAACAATTAGGTTGTTTATCCAAACCTCAGCCACTTTGCTATGTAATTGATTTTTCATTGAGTGTATTTAGGAAGTGGTTATTTACATGAATACAGGCACACCAGGGACATGGCAGCATCTGATCATAGGAAATGGGAGGGGACCGAGATCAAAGGGGTTGCTGGAGGAGGAATAGTAGGAGGGAGGGTGGGCTTTGGAGGCAGACTTCCTAGGCTGAGATTCTGACTCTGCCGCTGACTGTGCAGATATGGGCAAATTATTAACCCTCCTTGGCCCTGGTCTTTTTTTTAAGAGGGTGATAAAATTTACTTCCTAGTAGGGTTGCTACGAGGATTAAGCTAAACCATGCTTGCAAAACACTAAGAACCGAGCCTGCCGTATCATATACACTTAGTAGGCTGTTGTTATTATTACTACTACTACTATTGTCCATGCCTGGGAAGCTTTTCTATCCTCCACTTAGCCTGCTGCTTCCTATGTCTCGGCAGTTAGCCTAAGTCTCGCCCCTTCCCCAAAGCCTTCCCTGACAGCCACAGTCCCATCTAGTTCCTGCCATTTTCCATAAACATTTATGAGATTTAATCTGTAGCATCATATTTTAAACCTCACTTGCAAGCCACAGTATTTTATCCTTTTCTTCCCCTTGTCTAAACCAAATGTTAGCAAACTACAGCTCACGGACAAAATTCTGGTCTCTTGACTAAGTTCATTTAGCCCACGGGCTAAGAATAGTTTTTACATTTTTAAATGGTAGAAAAAAATCCAAAGAAGAATATTTTGTGACACATGAAAACTATATCAATTCAAATTTCAGTATGCAGAAATATTTTATTGGAATGCAGCCACAACCACTCATTTACATGTTCTCTATGGCCGTTTGTGTGCTACGACAGCAGAGTTGAGTAGTTGGGACGGAGACCATATGACCCTCCAAGTAAAAAATATTTACTGTTTAGTCCTTTGCAGGTAAGTTTGCTAGCCGTAGACCACAAGCTTCTCTCCAGCAGACAATGTGTGCCATTCTTGTTTGAATCCTCAATAGCACATGGCAGAAAGCTCAGGCATATTGCAGGGGAGCAATAAAACCTATGCCTTGCTGATTGCAGCAACTCAGTTTTGCCAGAGAGGACAGACAAGGGGTCTCTTGTCCGTCCTCCCTCTGCTCCTGGTTTCAGGGTGTGGGTGGAAGGCTGTAGGGCAGGTGTTTGTGATGAGCTGTGTTCATGGTGGATTTGAAACCCTTAAAGGCAGAGAGACTAGCTCTTATTGCAGTGCTTAGAAAACAAGATGGAAAGGAGAAGGAAATGAATATTAACAGGCACCAACATGCACCAGGCAAGGTGCTGTGTCTTTTGTATACTTTTCCTCATTTTTTATGTATTCATGTATTCAGTAAATATTTATCAAGTGCCTACCCTGGACCAGGCCCTGTTCCAGGCACTAGGAATGCAGCAGTGAGCAAAGCAGACAAAAAATTTTCTGCCATCATTGAGTTTACTTTCTATTTGGAGGTGGAGTAGGCATTCTAAAATAATAAATAAGCACAATATATTAAAATATTTTAATATTAAGTATAATAGTATTGTATATTAGATGGAATAAATAAATGCAAAGGAGAAAATAAAGCAAGGATGGGAGAGAATACTTGCCAGTTTTTTTGTTGGCGGGGAGGGCAGTGTTGGAATTTTAAATAGGGAGGTCAGAAGAGACCTCTCTGACAAGATGACTTGAGCAAAGACTAAGGTGTGAGCTTTGTAGCTATTTGGGGAGAAGAACTTTATAGGCAGGGGAAACAGCAAGTGAAAAGGCCCTGGGGCAGATGAGAACTTTGTGGGTCCAAGGAACAGCAAGAAGTGCAGTGTGGCTGGAGTGAGGAGACAGAGGAGAGGGCAATGGGAGAAGAAGGTAGAGAGGTAAGGAGGGAGGGGAGGGGGGAAGGAGACAATTTATGAAACATGATATGCCTCACATATCACTGTACGAGCTTAGCTTGTACCCTGAGATAGGAAATCATGAAAGAGTTTTGAATGCAGGATTGCATTCAAAATATCTGATTTCCATTTTAAAACAATAGCTGTATGAGGTAGGTGTTGCTTGGTTTCATCCTACAGATAAGAAAATTGAAGTTCAGAAAGGCCTGGTGGCACATGATTATACAATCAGGGAGGGGCAGGGGTGGGATTTGAACCTAGGCTTCACCAGATTCTCTCTCCTACCCTCACTCTCTCCCTGCCTGGCTGGCACAGAGTTGAGGCTCAATAATTGTTCATTAGGTATATTCAAAGTAACTTCTGAGGCTTGGACAGTGAACGAACTGCACGCCCCACATGCTGTCCCATCTGCTCAGCCCTCCTTGGTGCCGGGGACAGCTAGTAACTTGGTCTAGGGGCTGGCCGGCAGGTCCCTTATGTTTTCCTTAACCTTGCACCAGCTATACAGCGGCCAAATGACAAACATTAATTAAAGTACGAGGGAACAACTTAATTAGCCCCTAATAGTCACATGCTGCCAATTAAACACGTCGATGGCTAGTTTACTCTGGAGCTTAATTAGGTGTTTCTCAATAAATCTAGCCACGTGCCACCACCTGTCAGTTTAGGAGCCAAATCTTTTCTTGGATGTGTCCTCTCTTAGGAGGAGAAGGATGGCTGGTTTGGGAGGAGAAGTGAAATCTGATATTGGAATATCTCAAGATTATTTCATGGTCCTGTTGCATATTTTACACTTGATGGAAATTACTGTGCAGGTAATATTTCACTTCCTGTCTGTGCCACTGCTGCACCTCTGGCAACAAGATCCTTTAGCTAAAGGGCCCTTAAGAGAGGAAAACTGGAATGTGCACTGCAGCTTTCCCCTTGTGTAGGTAATGTGGAATCCTACTCTTTGGTGCCAAACTGTCAACTGCCTAAGCACAGGCTATCCTCTTAATAACGGTGAAATTGAATTTGTAATGAATGAAGGGCTAGGGTTTAATAGCACCACAGGGGAGAAAGTTTTAGGCTCCTGCAAGGTCGGTATGTGTAACTGAACCAAGAGACTGCTGAAGACATCAGCCTGTATCTGTTGATGGAGTAGCCACAACAAGGGAGATGTTGCCCACTGGCACCTGGCACTATTCAGGGACATGAGCACTGAGTGTGGGGTGGCATTTTCCAAGAAATGTATACAAGCACAGACATTTCCCAGGGATGCTGACCAGCTTGGCAAGGGGACCTGGAAATCAAATCGGTTAAGGAATGGAGGAAGATATTGAGAGTGCTGAGTCTGGAGCCTAGGTATTTCTTGGGATCAGGAACTGGGTAAGGTAGGCATCATGGAATTGATGACAAGCTGCCATAAGCAGAGGGCATAAGCAAATTTCATGTTGCCCCGTAGGGCAGTACGAGTGTCCAGAGGTGAGTGTTACCATAACCCATGCTTTTAACTACTGTACTTTCTGGACGAAGAGTACAGGTTAGCAGGTTTACAGCCTTCCCCATAGCTGGAGCCATTTCTTCCCAATTTGCAGGCTGTGGCAATTTTTTTTTGTTGTTGTTGAGATGGAGTCTTGCTCTGTTGCCTAGGCTAGAGTGCAGTGGCGTGATGTTGGCTCACTGCAACCTCCGCCTCCTGGGTTCAAGCTATTCTCTGCCTCAGCCTCCCAAGTAGCTGGGATTACAGGCGCCTGAGGCTGTGGCAATTTTAAGACAGGACCCGAAATGTCTTTGACTCTCTTCTCACCAAGAGGAGGGGTCTCTGCCCCCTTTCCTTGAATCAGCGCTTTGTGACTACTTCACTATTAGAATACAGGGGAAGTAGCAATGTGCCAGTGTCCAGCCCTGGGCCTTAAGAAACTGGAGGCCCAGTTTCTTAACTGGGTGAGAAGTGGAAGGGGCCACTTCTGTCTTCTGGGATGCTCACTGCTGGAACCCAGCCACTGCACTGTGGGGAGGCAGACAAGTACATGGACAGCCATGTTAGATGTTTCAGCTGACAGCTCCAGCTGAGGCCCCAGCCAGAAGCCAGCATCAACTGCCAGACACCTGAGCAAGCCTTCTGATGATTCTCTGCATGGAGCAAAACGAGCTGTCCCCACCAAACCCTGCTCACATTGCATGTTTGTGAACAAAATAAATGCTTGTTGTTTCCAGCCCTATATTTGGGATGGCTTATTAGACATCCGGAACATAAGCCAAGGCAGGCTCCCAATCCTCAGAACCTGAAGTGTCAGATATTTCTGTCTCTGCAGTAAGCCAGGTTAGCCTGACCTTGATTCATTGCCTGGTGCATAGTAGTGTCTCAGATTATTTGTTTAGTGGATGAATGAATACATGTTCCCGTCATGCAAACTGGACTGTTGCCTTAGTCCTAAGATGGGATCTTCCTTGAGTTACCCTAGTTAAGTGTTTTTTAAACCTTGGTTTTAACAATGGTGTCCATTTTTCAAATACAATCTGAAGGTATTCAAAATATGTAAATGATCTAAGTGTGGAGTTCCTTTAGGTGAATTGAGGGGAGGGCTTTCAGCCCTACCAGCTCAGCCTCCCACTCACCACCTCACCAGGACCCCAAGGAACTTGGTTTCTGTGGCGCTCACCTGGAGAACCCAATGCCCTTGTTGATATAATTCTTACCTTTTGCTTTTGGTCCTGCTCCTGAGTCATCTCTCAACCACTTTTCTCTTCTTTTTTCTCCCAGGGGTAGCCACCACAGGCCCACAGGCTAAAATTGAGCTGGAGTAAGTGGCAACAGAGAGTCTTTATTGTCCCCTAAGAGCCCTGGTAAACTTCTGAGAAATTAAGTGCTCATTTCCCAGCAGATAAAAGTGAGCATTTGGCCAGGCACAGTGGCTCATGCCTCTAATCCCAGCACTTTGGGAGGCTGAGGTGAGTGGATCGCTTGAGCCCAGGAGTTGGAGACCAGCCTGGGTGAAACCTTGTCTCTACAAAAAAAAAAAAAAAAAATTAGCCAGGTGTGGTGGTGCATGCCTGTAGCCCCAACTACTTAGGAGGCTGAGGTGGGAGGACTGCGTGAGCCCAGGAGGTCGAGGCTGCCATGAGCGAAGGTTGCACCACTGTTCTCCAGCCTGGGTGACAGAGCAAGACCCTGTCGAAAGAAAGAAAGAAAGAGAGAAAGAGGGAAAGAGGGAAAGAGAGAAAGAGGGAAAGAGAGAAAGAAAGAAAGACAGAAGGGAAGAGAGAGAGAAAGAAAGAAAAAGAAAGAAAAAGCAAGCAAGCAAGCAAGCAAGCAAGCAAGAAAGCAAGCCAGTCCCCGGCCCCTGAACCCTAGGGCCCCATGGGGCAATGGTGCTGGCCCTTCCTTTGGGAGGAGATTGAGCTGGCTGTGGTCTGCCTTGCCACGATGGGGGAAGGGCAGGGGGCTGCGAGAAGGGATTCTCCACTTGTGGGTGATGGAGCATTTAGCAAAGGGGATCAGGAACACTTGCCTTTGGGCTGAAGCAGAGAGGCTCTGAGCTGTCACCTGGGAGCAGGCTGAGCGCTCACCAGACCTGGGTGGGAGGAACCTAGGTGTAAACATGGCCTTGGAACGGAGAATGTGAGGCCTGAGGGGAGCAACAGTTCATTTTTTGTCCGTGACTAGACTTAGGAGGCTCGGCCCAGGAGTGGACTTGGGGTTGAGACTGGGGTGCAGGGTAGTGGAGGGGTGATAAGAAATGGGGTCAGAAGGTACAAGGACATCAGAGAGGGACCAATGAAGTGGTCCAGGCTGGGAGGGCGGCCAGGGAAAGGACGGCTGGCAAAGAGCAAGGCAGGGTGTCAGAGAAAGGCAGCTGATCCAGAAGCTCACCCAGTTGGAAGTGCCTGAGGGTAGGAATACAGGAAAGAGAATGTGGGAGGAATCTGGGGAAGGGATCATCAAACTTGCTGAAGGCTCTGAGGGAGCCACTCAGTTTCCTCCTGAACTCCAGAGGGATCCTGTGGCCCAGGCCTAAGGGACCATTGCTTCTTTAGAGAGTCAGTGTGATGCAGTAGGAGAAATGCTGTCTAGGAGTCAGGGGGTCTGGCCTCTCGTCTGATTTGGCCACTGGCCAGTCATTTTGGTTTTCTGAGTCTTTCACTCCCTTGTCTGTAAAATGAGAAAGTTGATTGTTATTGATTTCCAGGTCCATTTGGGTTCTAGCAATTGCATGATTCACTTCGACCCAATAAACACAAGTGGGTCAGGCACAGCCCTGGGCCCTGGCGGTGCAGGTGGACCAGTTCCCCATGACTTCATGGAGCTCATGCTGTAGTGAGGAAAGTGGACATTTCTACAGGTAGCAGGGCTACCAAGTGAAAGTGGGAAGAAAAGCGTGATTTTATTACTAGGACCGGGTCAAAAGTGAGGGGTAGGTATTAAGGAGGGGGTAGAAAACCTTCAAAATGGGAGCTGAAGGAAGAGCTGGTTGATTTGGAGGTGAGACAGGGAGGTCTGGGATGGTGTGCTCAAGGGTTCAGAGCAGAACCAAGTTGAGGTAAGAAAAGATGAGGGAAATGTTTGTTTGTCCTTGGCCCATTGTGGACCTTTGGCCTGCTCTGAACAATTGGCTTCCTGTGCTGGACAAACGGGTGTGGGCAGGCCGCCCTAGTCCCCTTTGTTCTGGACACATTGTAGGGGTGTAGCTCAGCAGCAGAAGTTCTCCAATCCATCTCCTTCATTTGAAACATGTACTAATTTTTTAAAGTATTGATTTTCACTTTAGAAAAATTAAAGAATTGAAAACACAAATAATTCATAACGTTAGCAGCCAGTAACACAGTGCCCATCCTTAGTTCTCACTCTCTCACTACACACACACACACACACACACACAGGCATGCAGGCACACACAGAGGATTAGATTAGGCTATTTTTCTTGCTTGGCAATATATTGGAACATCTCTTCTTGTCGATAAATATGAATCGATATCATCATTTTTAATGGCTTCATAGTAATTTTATTGTGTGAACATAACATAAATTATTTAACAATTCCTATTGTTTGAACTTTAAATTTCTTTCCCTTTTTAAGTTTGCTATAAGTAATGCTTTGATGGAAATAGTATTATGCATAGATCTTTGCACCTTACCTTATTATTTCCTAGAATATAATGATTTTACAGCTTTTGATATACATTACCATATTATTCTCTAGAATTAGTTGTTCTCACCTATTCCCAAAAGCAGTGGATAGATGTCCATTTCCCACCCCCCATGCTGACACCAGGCATTATAATGCTTTTTAATCTTAGCCATCTGAAAAGTAAAAAGGGCATATCATTGTTTTAAGTCATATTTCTTTTATTTCCACCGAGGCTGAAAATGGTTTACATTTTTTATTGTCATTTACACTTCTTCTTTCACGATTTGCTTTTACATATCATTCTGCTGTTTTACCCCCCATGGTGCATATATTAGTTTCCTAGAGCTGCCATAACAAATTACTACAAACTTGGTGACTTAAAGCAACAGAAATTTATTCTTTCATAGTTCTAGAGGCTAGATATCTGAAATCAAGTTGTTGGTAGGTCTACGTTCCCTCTGAAGACTCTTAAGAAAGAATTCTTCTTTGCCTCTTTCTAGCTTCTGGGGGTTGCTGGCATTCTTTGGCATTCCTTGGCTTACAGCTGCGTTACGCAATTTCTGTCTCCTTCAAATGACTGTCTTCTCTCCATGCTTATCCGTGTGTCTCTAAATCTTCATCTCCTTATAAGGACACCAATTATTGGATTTAGGGCATACTCTAATGCAGTATTTCATCTTAACTTGACTGCATCTGCAAAGACCCTACTTCCGAATCAGGTTGCGTTCATTGGCCCTAGGGCATTAGGACTTGAACATATATTTTTAGGGGACACAATTCAGTCCCCTATAATGTGCTTGACTTTTTCTTATTAATTTGTAATAGCTTTATGCTTCACCTTTTAGATCCACTGACTCACACCTGCCTCTCTGCTTGCCCAGAGAGGTACAGAGAAGTAATGACTTGGACTTGAGGAAGGTAGGTTCTTTTGGTTAACCACAGTGTGAGTCATGAGTATTGTGGGTCTTAGGAGTTCCTGCATTAACCCTTTATTTCCGGAGAAGATAAGTGGTGGTGGGAGGGAAAGAGGAGGGCATTTTTTCTGGTGCTCTATGAGTGGCTGTTGGCAGATCTACCACTAACAGGTCAGTTTGGTAGGTGGACAATGATTGGGATAGGAGAGAGACTGAGCAAGCGGTGATAGTCTCTGAATCATAAATTGGTAAATGAATGACCCCTGAGGCTGGGTAGGAGTCATCCAGCTCTATCAGGACTTTCTGGGCTCATTTGAGATTGTTTTGCTAATAGTGGTTTCTTAAAAGCATCATGCATTTTCTTTCCTGCTTCTTAAGCACTCAAGCATTTCAATGGCAGCTTAGCCCTGAACTTACAGGTTTCTTGCACTTGAATGGATCATGTTCGTAGTAAGAAGCAGAACGATTGGAAGCTAAGAAGACTCTCTGCAGTCCTTGACCTCTGCAAGTTGCTTTCTTAGATGGGTAGCAGAATGAAGAAGAATCGGCTCAAATTTCCAGTTTGGTTAAGCTGAAGCAGTAGTCTAGTGGGGAGTTTCATTAGGGGCCCAGATCCAGATCCTTCTCTTCAGCAACATTGCCTCTGAAGAACAGGTCTGCAGAGTGAAGAGCAATATGGGGTTCCTGAGAGTTCTAGGGTCTCTATAAGTGGGAAAGGCCTTATTCCAAGGTGACAAGGGGCCAGTGTGTCAGGTAGTCTGCCCTCTAGTGGGCCTGGGACAAGAACAAGTGTGGGCAGCTCAACCTGTATCTTTCACTGGGGTGGCAAGTGGCATCAGGGCTGGAGGAAAGAGTTGGGATAGAGGATGGTGTCCCATGTCTACCACTGCCAGCTCCTGCTCAGAAAAGAATGTCAGCATCAAATTCAAGTGACTTCCTGGAGCTGAAAGCCTACTATAACAAAAGTGTTGGAATAGAAAACTCCTAAATTTAGGAGAAAACATAGGCCTGGGTTTGAACCCCAGTTCTGCAATTTACTAGCTGAGTATCATGAGTTAATTTTCTTAATCTCTTTACATTTCAATTTTGTTTTGTACAAGTAAGATAGTATTTTGGTAAACTGTTTATAGGATAAAATTAAGTAATGTGTGAGGAAAAATGCATCATAGGGTCTTGCAGATAATAGGTACTAAATAAATAGTAGTTTATTTCTTTCTTCTAGTGTCTTTTTATTCTATATAATATGAATTGAGCAATACCACTGAATGTTTTTCTCCCAAATCATTCCTCCATCCAGCTAGTTGAAGTTCTATAATTCCATGTCTCATTTCTTTGTTAAGATATTCTCCCTTAAATATGCTTTTGAAAAGTTACTGCTGTTTTTGGCTGATCAGAAATCAATATATCTCTGACCTACTAGGCCTTTGTAGGACATATAAATGCCAATGCTGATGTAGAAAGGTGGAGGAAGAGAGCCAGAGTGCAGTTCATCTCTGGGAGAGCAGACCAGAGTGGCTTCCATGGGCACATGCTGGATTGAAGGTGAGAGACACAGGAAGTGTGGCACATGGGAGAGCCTGGGCCACACTTCATTCTCCCTCAGCAAATGTCAGTCACAGGCTGTCTGATCTGTCTTCTATGAAAGTGGGGATGTGGGCATCCTGAGGACTTGAGTAGAGTGTGAAGGTAAGGCCATTACCCACCTACAGGTGAGGAATATGGGACTGAGAAAGTCATCTAGGTGAGCAGTTGCATTCCAAATCCAGGCAGGCTATGGAAACAAAGCTTCAGTTTGGAGAGGCTAGTCAGAAAGGGAGAATCTAAGTGAGGGACAGCATTCAGGAAAGCCAGAGGTTCAAAGCCAAGATAAGCCAGGGGGCCTGGGCTCTGCCCTGAGATGGTGGCTGCAGAGATGTTTTCTAGAGTGCCTGCAGCCCTGGGCAGGAGCAAGGATGGTTGGATGGAGTGTAATAGGGTTTTTTTCCCTGCAATCCAAAACCTGCCAGGAGTCCCCCACTCCCTGATTGGTTCTAAGCACTCTTCTTGTCTCTTACCTAATAGTGAGAAGACGTGACTACTAAAGTTGAGGCCCCAAGTCTCAGCTCCTTCCCCCTCCGAAGCATGAGTGGAGGATTCACTTAAGGCCACTTTGGTGAGACTAGATCAACTCTTCTCAAAACTACTTCATTCCTTTGGAATAAAATCTTGATTTTAGACTTTCCCAATATTCCTCATGGTATTGCAGTGGCCAGGAACTGTATTCTGTACTCAGGGCAGCTGAGACACTCTGGCATCAAGACCTAGCTCCCAGGTGCATTGGCCCCTCAAAAATCAGTCTTTTGAAGGATAAGGCATTTTCATCACCAGGGGGAACGAAAGACCACGAGGACTCCCATGATCTTCCTCCCAGGGGGTTCATAATTCCATAAGCTAAGACTGAATTATGTGTTTTGGGGGAACATTGTGCTCTGTGTGATTGAATGTGTGATTCATTTGACACTGAGAATAAAACCAGGTTGAATAATAAGAAAATACAAGCCTCAGAGGATTTGAAGTAAAGCCTTGAAATCATTGTCGAATCATAAATTAACACCCATAACAAGAGTAAAAATTTACCCTGAATTTAGGACACTCTGTTTTTATTTTTTTCAACTGAGTTTAAATGCTTTCCATAAATCCTAGATATTTGGGGGCTGTAAAGATGATTAAACACCTAAAATGTAGTTCCCTTGGACATAAGAAGAAAAATATTAAGCACTTTCTTAAACAAAGTCCGTAAGTGAGGACTGAGTTATGGTTTCTTTGAATAGTGAGGCTATGCCTTCCCTACTGAGGTCAAAAGGAAATGAAGAGAAGGGAAATCAATTGGAAAATGACTCTCATGCTTGAATCATTATTTTCTTCTTCCATCAGGCACCTGCTATTGGTTTTTATGAGTAATAGTAAAGTGATTAAAAACATACTGAAACCTTGACACAGAGTCTGGGGGAGGGGGCCTGAGCAAAAGAGTCCTTGCTCCTTCATAATCCTGCCTCCTTGGTGTCCCTGTCCCTCATTTTCATCCATCTTTTGAGCATGATTCATGCCCTAATACTGCCCTGATGCTAAAGCATTTGTATGGTGATTTGTCTTTCAAGAGAGTTGGTGCCTAGCCTTGCAAACAAACTACCAGCCCTTCTCACAAACACTGAACTATGCCATCCCCAGTGCCCAGAAAAAATGTACTGATGTTCCTCCCACTTGCTATAAATGAGTGCTTGCCTCTTGATATCTTTAGTCACAGTCAAGTGGTCAAGTCAATTAGCACTGAGCACCACTTCTCAGATCCTACCATTTGATGTGTGAGGTAGGGGAGTGGCAGGCTAGCCAGTGCACCCCCAGAGATTGGGGACAGAGGCTGCTTATTCATAGGCTCTGCTATCTCCATTTTTTAAAGATAATAACTTACCCAAGGTACTAGGTTAGTAAATGGCAGATTTGAGCCCAGGTCTGTTTAAGAGAAGAGGAACGTAAGAAGTTACAGAGAGGATAATGGGGACATCTAGATGAATTCTGAAGAAGGCTCACCATCCCCAGGGTTTCTTGACACCCTTCTGGTGTGCACTTGCTTAAGTGAGCTGTGTTTATTTGATGTATCGGAATGGATGGCCACCATGTATATACTTAGCATGATTCTGGGCACTGTGGGGTTAGAAAGGGCCAGCCAGACTTCACTCCTACAGCCTCTGCCACTGCAAACTTGAGTGAAAGCGGAACAAAGTTGGAGTCTTGAAATACTGGGAACCAGAGAACCTGCCACAGAGCTCAGCACAGGAGAGAGAGGGAGTCAATTCTCAAGCCTGGAGAAATCCCCTGGGGTGGTGGGGTGGAGCAGGAGGACCAGAGAAGCTGCTGAGGATTTGAGCAGAGTCAGCCTCCGAGACAGTTCTTTCATGTCTGTCTCAAAGGCTCCACTCTGTAATTTTGATGATTTTCCTGTGCATGAGCTCAGTCTCACTAATGCTGGTTACCTAATGAAAATCCCATTCTGGTGCCTTGGGACCCCTACCCTCCCTCTTCCTGGATCCACAAAACTAGTGGATTATGCCCTAGTCCATTACTTTGGGTCTAGCTGATAGTGGACATTCCTTGGATTGTGACTGCTTGTTGGTATTTACCAACAGCTACCTGGATTCTTTGTGCTCTGTCCTTTGCCCTTCCTTTCTCCTACCAGTGGGTCTTCCTCCAGCAACTGTGACCTGAGTCATGTTGGAGGTGATGACAGCCTTTAATAGTGTACCTCAGCTTCACCCTGGAGGGAAATGCCTGAAGACTCTGCCTCCACAGGCAGGTCAATGTCCTCAGCCCCCTCTCCCACTCCAGTGTGACATCCTTGAGCAGATCCTTGATCTGTTTCTCTTTCCACCTCCATGATTCTTCAAGGAAAGTCTAAAACCAAGATTTAGTTCTAAGAGAGTCTGCAATATTGCTAGATAAGCAAGAAGTACAAGCAAAAAATAAAAATAAAAAACAGCATTCCAAAGTAGGACACAGTCCAGTGCTAAGCTGTGTAATATGGCATGTGGTAGAAAATCTGAGAAGGGAAAGTAGCACAGGGCATTGGAATCAGGAACGGCTTCATGGAGGAGGTGAAACATGGCTTGGGCTTTGAGGATGGAGAGGTCAGTCTTCCATTTCCCCACTCTGGTTATAAGTGCTGTGTGCTTCCTCGGGAGAAGGGGGGTCCTTATTTATGTGGGCATCAAGGTCCCCAGTTTTTGGAGGATATGTGAGTGCCAGCAAAGGGGACCAGGAGGATAAGAAGGTCACACTCCCCTCTAGATAGTCATCAAGAGCTATTAGTTAGGCAAGCAGTTATTGACCAACAGATATTAAATCTTGGCTGCTTGTCCATATGGGTAATGATCATAATAGAATCTACTCTCTTGCCAAATGGATACAGATAAAATCTTGGAGAATAAAAAAAGACTTAGCTTTGTTGAGAGGGAACTCTCATTGAAATGGCATCCATGAAGAGCAGATGCCCTATTCTTAAGTAAGGCTGCAGGGAAGCTAAGGGTATGAGTGGAACACAGGATGGGGAGGTGGGAAATTAAGGCAGGGAAGGGGACTGGAGTCAAGTCTGGTACTGAAGCAGTAATACAGGGCTTTTGAACCAGAGGTTTGTATAACAGATACGTGTGGAACTTTGGTGAATTGCATACGTCAACTCCATTTTTATCCCAAGATTCTAATACAGGAGGTCTGGGTGAAGGGGAACCTCCAGCTGGAACGTAAGAGGATGTGGTTGTACTTACTCACATCCCCTGCCCACCTGAACCCTGGGAAGTGCTGACTGAATGAATGACAGAACCACTCTGAGAATGAACAGGACTTGGAAACCTGGTGGGGCAGTGATTCTCAAAGTGTGGTCTGTAAACCACCTGCATCTCAATCACCTTGGAGCTAATGAATGGAATCTCTAAGAGATGGAAACTAGCAATCTGCCTTTTCAACAAACACAACAGGACAGCAGATACTTAGACACTTACATACTAAGGTTTGAGAACCACAAGAGAAACAGTAAGTACAGAAGCCCATCAAGCTCATACAAGCAGTAAGTGTTAGAGCCGGGATTCAAACCCAGGTCTGACTGACTTTCCAGGATGTAAAGGAAACCCATCCTTTTGCTATTATGTCAAGCTGCCTCTAAGAGCAGGTAACAGGAAGAATTTCAGGCTGGCCGTGCTCAGGCAGGGGCGACTACAGGAAGATCAAATCTGGAGGTAGACAAAGAGGACCTCACCACAAAAACTGCTGGGCTGAGGCAAGACCCACACTTCAGAGGGATTGAATGGGGATGTTAATTAATACCTTTGTTCTTAACAATCAGCAGGGTTCCAGGAAGAAGGGCAAGAACCCCGGAGCTGGGTCAGAGGTACAAGGTAGGAACCTAGTTCCTAGTTCCTAGAAATAAGAAATATCTTAGGAATCGATGTGGATCCTCAGAGTGGATTCAGAAGCCAGGGATTCCTTAAATTCTCTCTGGCTAGGGTCAGGACTGATCCCCAAATCTGGTAAGTACTCTTAGCGAGGTAGACATTCAGTCCTGGGTAAGAAGCTGTGCTGTCCTATAGTTGTAAATACTGGTTGCCCATTATCAATTTGAAGGGTACTGAGAAGGCCTGTGATTATACTCATAAGGCAAAAGCTCCCACCCAGAGTTCTAGTCTTTCTATTGCCTTTAACACAGTGATCTTAGAGAGATTCTCTTCTTCACATGCTGACCCTAGGGCTGAAACTCAGCCTCTAACTCCTGGGCTTATTCCTGGGACAAATATTTATTTATTTCTCTTGGCTTTTCTGAATCTGATCTCTTTCTGATATTTGGAGAATTCTTGACCCTACAAGTCTCACTGAAATGTGGATCTGGACTCTGTTAACAAAGATCAGAAACTCAATTTTCCAGTCTTCTGAAGCTAGGGTGGGGAAAATGATGTGGACTTAACCAGTTAGATAATCAGAGAGAGCAATCTGAATTTTATTTGGGAGCGAGTGACCAAGGGCAGCAGAGGTAGGCTCAGCATCACAGCTGGTGGAGTTCTCATGGTGGTCATCACATTCTGGAGTCCAGCAGTGGCTGCGGAGGAGTCCTTGCTGTCGTTTCCATTGAATGAACTTTGCTCTGTGTCTGGCTGCATAGCCCCTCTGCTTCCTGGCAGTTCTGTAAATGACCCAACGTCCTTCTAGTTAATTACTTGGCTACTAAACAAGTCAGAATGTATTAAGTTTCCCTTAGGAAAACATAAACCCCTCTAGGTTTTTCAATGGAGAGAATTGGATATCAGGAATTGGATTGGTGGATGATGGGGAAGCTGAAAAGCCAAAGAATGGTGAAGAAACCAAAGAAGAACAGTTGCAGAATGTTGTTAATTACAAAGGACTGGAGTCACAGTGGGAAGAGGAGGCTGAAGCTAACCAATGTGAGCTTCAATCATGCCTTGTCTAGTGGAGATGGAGCTTACCTGATGCAATGTAGTCAGAGGCATGGCCTGAGGCCAAGCAAGGAAGAAATAACTACCCTGACCTTCCTCCCCGTCTTTCCCCAGGCTGCCACCAGTGCACCACTGGCAGAACTACCCAGAGGCCAGCTGGCAAGAGGGCCTCATCATCCCTGCAAGACATAGCAGAGCAAGGGAAAGGTGGGGAATCGATGGCAAATGACAAGCCCACAGTTAGTCTCTGCAGCTTTCAAATAAGAACATTGTTGATCAGATGCTAAAAGAGGACATCACCACAAGAATATATTAGAGACAAAAAATTTACAGGCTGGGTATTTCTTAGGTCAAGTAATATTCTGTCTAGCAAGAAAACTATGGGTACATAGCGCAATCATAGACTTTACTTAGTTGTGCTTAACACTCATGTCTGTTTTGGTTTGTTTATTTCACCGTATTTCATACCCTTGGGCTGTCTGGCCTTCTCTTTTAACCTGGAATCCTGAGGAGGGGAGGGAGGTCAGTAATAGCCACCTCCCTCTGCAAACTTCCACATCTCCAGTCCTTTCCAGACTTCTTTTACCACCTTGACCTGAGGTTTTTATTCTGCCAACTGGTTAGGGTGCCATAGTTCATTGTGAGAATGATCTAAGGGAGTCTTAAGTCATCAGGTCATCAGGGAGGTGCTAGACACCTGGCAGAGGAGAGCTCCAGAGTTATAAGAGGCCCCAAACACCTGCAGCCCTGTGGGGGGAGATGGGAAAGCCTGCCTTCAGGTGAAAGAATCCATCCCTTATAGTTTATGACCCTGAGCACTCAGCCCCTACACTTCCTTTTTCTTGCTTTGAATTAAAATTAGGAACTGAGTTTTTTTCATCTTGATACCTTCAGTACTTAACATAGACCACTGTAACCGTGGTGACAAAAAAAAAAAAAAAAAAACTATGAATGAGTAAATAAGAGAAACAATGAATGAATAACAGCTGCTATGACAATTAAGGCATATGCTCCATTGTGTGGCCATGTGAGATAAATGTCCCCTAACTCACTGCTCTTTCTGTGGCTGACCCTGGAGATGGGCACGCGCACCTCGCTGCCTTTCCTGCTGTGGGAGGTGAGAGGACTGGGGAACCCAGAAGCCCAGAAGATGCTCCTGCCAGTAGAGGGCTCTTCCTCTTCACTGCTCCGAAGGGATGGCACAGCGGCTGAGCACGATGCTGTGGTGGTGTCTGCCCACCTCTGTCCTTTCACCCACATCTCCCCTGTCACACTACTGGCCAGGTCAGGCTGGCATGGGAAATTTGCCTTAGGAGACCTGCAAGCTTATGGCTTTCTTTTTTTAAATGGTAGTTTCTATGATAGGGAAGGAGTGGGGACTATTATCCTAAAGCCAAACTCACTAAATTTTCAATATGGCAAAAGAAAATAAAGCAAGGGGAGACTTAGCACATCTTAGCTTATAAATTCTGGCTGTCCTATGTGACTTTCTGTTCCGAGTGAATGCGTGATTTTTCCAATGACAAAGAAGGTTCCAGAGCCCCATAACTTGGAAATGGCTTGGTCTTGGTCTATATTGATGGATATCTTTCTACCTCCACCTATTTCTCCATGAAAGCCTTCCCCTTACACACACACACACACACACACACACACACACACACACACACACAGTGTACACTGGTGTTCTGCCAGCCCCAAGGCCTCCTTCCTACTGTTAATTTATGATTCCTCTTTCCTGGTGTCTGTTTTGGCTGATAATAAAGTGGCTAGTACCTCTTTGGAGATCTTTGGAAAACGCCAGTGAGTTGGAAAAGACCAGGACATGGAATCTGAAGAATAACTCTGGATGACATCTGGTTGGATGAAAAATGGGGACAGTCTGACCCCAAGCAGCTTGCCAGAAGCTAGGAACAGATGCTTCTCAAGGGGAAACTGTCATCATCGCATCTCCTGAGTGGCCCATTTTCTGCTCTATAGGAGGTAAATAAACATAACACCACCTGAAAATTGGCGTTTTGAAAAAAAGACTTTTTTTTGAAAACCATCATGGAGGTTCTAACATTGAAAACTGGAAGCCCCTGGAGCCAGAGTCACGGGAGGAAGTAGGAATGTGAGGGCCAACGGACTAACCAGTCTCTCTTACTGGGGCCATCTATTAACCCCAAAGATGATGTCTACTTCAGTTTCTACGGTAACAGCTTTAGGGCTGCCCAGTGGGCATCTAGTGGGAGAGAAGGTGCATATTTGGGGGAAATTCTTTAAACACCAAGCTGTTGTGTGTCTCCCACACGGTGTGTGCGGGGGTCTGTGTATCTGTGCTTCACTAGCATCCTTCTCTTTCTCTTCCTTTCTCATCTTTTCACTCTGTCTTTCCACTTCTGTCTCCTCTTGTCTCTGTCTCACTCTCTACTTTGTCTGTCTTCTGTCTCATAGTTTCCCTCTCCACCTACTTTTCTTTCTCAGGTTTTCATTCTTCCTCCTCAGCTTGGCTCTCATTTTCTTATTGTGCTGGGTTGAATAGTGTCCCCCCAAAATTTCCGTCCTACCTGGAGCCTCAGAATGTGGTTCTATTTGGAAACTGGATCATTGCGAATGACCTATTTAATTGGTTATTTAATTATTCAATTGGTTATTTAATTAATGGCCATCTCAGTTAAGATGAGGTCATTCTGGTACAGGTGCACCATGAATCCAATATGATGGTATCCTCATAAGGAGAGGAGAAGAGACACAAAAACAGACACACCCTGGCAGATCACTGTGTGACTACGGAAACAGAGACTGAAGCAATGTGTCTACAAGCCAAGGAACACCATGAATTGCTGGCAATAACCCAAAACTACAAAGAGGCAAGGAAGGAATCTTCCCTAGCACCTTCAGAGAGAACATGACCCTGCTGACATCTTGATTTTGGATCTCTAGCTCCCAGAACGGTGAGATAATATGTTCTTTTAAGCCACCAATTTGTGGTACCCTAGGAAACAAATGAATTTATCACCAAGTTCATGCATACTTCTTCTCCCTATGCATAGCACACCCCCCACACACCCCACCCCCCTACTGCCTTTTTTCAGATTCAAACCATTGATCTCACCTATTGCATTTCTGGCATCAGGTGTCAGCTGGCTCATTTTCTTTGAGGGCAAAGTTCATATCCACTGGATTCACACCTCAGTTGCCACGTGGGCTGCTTTTCTGCTCAGAAATGTCAGGAGTTTTTAAATAGTTCATAAAAGGGACCCCCTTTTGACCTGACCCTCCCAGGTAAGTATGCTGTCTTTGAGGACCACAGAAAGGTTCAAGAATCCGGGTTTTCAATCTCCACATGGCCCTGGGCAAGTCTCTTAACCTCCCTGAATTCTTTCAATGGCTTCATCAATTAAAAAAAAGGCAACTGCTTTTAGTCTTTCCTGCCTCTGGAGAATGTTGTTAGTGTGAAAAGACCTTCAAAAGAACAACAAAGAATGCTGTTCACATTTATAGCCCTTTATTATTCAGACTTAGGAGGCTGGGATGAAATAAATATTTATGGAACCCGGAAGGTGACATGGAATTTTATGGATATTATTATGTTGGATCCGTAAAGCAACCTACCAAATAAGTGATTCCCATTTTAAGTGAGGAGAAAATTGACTCGAAGCAAAGAAACATCACTTTCATAAGAAACAGTGAAGATTCTAATTAAACCCAGATTTCCTGACGTCCAATTTAGAGATTACTACATTACACTGTGACCCTCTTATTTGTTGATTTATTATTATTTTTTATGGCACACTTCCTTCCCATCTTGAAATATTTCTCTGACCCTTCAGGAGAAGCCACAGACTCAATAGAGTCTGGTTCCATGTATAAGGAGAGGTTTAATTTTCAAGTACAAATATTAACAACAGGCACATAGATGAAACATTTTGGAGGAACAATCGATGTTGGCAGACAGGAGCCTATCAGGAGGTAAAGGATTTGTAAAAGTGAGGTTTAAGGCAAACCTTTGGAGGGAAGATGAGAAATGCTGCCTTCAGAAAGGAGGAAGGGTCAAATTCAAGATCCACAGTGGGCTAGAGAGTGTGTGAATCTGGGCCTGAGCTCTGCAGTGGGGAGAGTTTGGAAATGTAGAATTCTGTCTGCATAGCATGCATTATGTCTTTATGTGATACGTATGCGTCAGAGAAGAGAATTTCTTTTCTGTCGCAGGCATCGTCTAAAACTGCACACACTTGAGAAATCACCACTCTCTCTCCTTTCTCATTTCTGCACTTTCTGCACATCTTTCTACTTGCTGAGCCTTTCCTCTCATTCCAGAGCAACAGAAGCACCAGCCCCTTCTTTAGGAGCTGTTTATCTGGCATCTGCCTCTCTGCTGAGAGAGCAGACCCCTCTTCTTCCCTTCTTTAAGCCCCATTTGTATCTTCCATCCTCCCACTCTGAATGTGATTAGAGGAAGAAAATCTCATAAAAAGGAAACTCAAACGTCAGGTAATTACAGCCCATAATTTGTTTATCTTTCAGAAGCCCATATTGGAGGAGCATTACTCACTCTGAGGATCCTGGCATAGGCAGATGCATCACTTATATTGAAGTATATTATCTGCTGTGATATTTATGATGAAATGAGTTTGCCAGCCATCATCTATCAGGTCACAAACTCTTACGCAGCCTTGAAAAATGGCTTTTAATACACCCTTGTTGCAAGATTGGGGTGGATGTACAATTTGTGACTTTCCTACCTCTGCTGCTCCCGGGAACAGGGTGTACAGGGCTGTGTACAGGGTGAACAGGGTGGGGAGCTGTGTTCCTTTGCCTTATTCACAACCCCCACCCTTGGTGCAGTGAGACCATGAGTTCCTTAAGGACAGTCCATGTCTTACTCATTTTGTGTCCTCTTTGTACAGGGTCCGGCACATGGTTGATGTCAACAAATGTATGTTGAAACAAAATGAATTGATTCACATGTGAGGAGATTTAGCTTCTGGGATCATGACCCCATAAATTCCTGGAGGAAAAGTAAAAGATGTACTTAACATCACCTGAGATCACTTATTAGCTCACTTATTCAATCATGCATTTGCACATTCATACAACAAATGCTTATCAAAAACTATTGTGTGGAAGGCACTGTGCTAATTGCTAAGTGGGCTAAAAAGATAAAATAAAATACGGCTTCTGGTCAGGTGTGATGGCTTACACCTGTAATCCCAGCACTTTTGAGAGGCTGAGGTGGGAGAATCGCTTGGGCTCATGGGTTTGACACCAGCCTGGGCAACATGGCAAGACCTTGTCTCTACTAAATTGTTTTTAATGAAAAATTAGCCAGCTTTGGTGGTGCACCTATAGTCGCAGCTACTTGGGAGGCTGAGTTGGGAGGATCGCTTGAATCCAGGAGGTCAAGACTTTAGTGAGCTGTGATCATGCCACTGCACTCCATCCTGGGTAACAGAACAAGACCCTGTCTCAAACAAACAAAAAACAAAACAAAAAACGTAACTTGTACCTTAAAAGAGCTTATGATCTAGTATTAAGGGTAAGAGAGAAATGAATGGTACAGGGAAGAAAATGAGGCCTTAAAAATGCTTTGAATGCTCTGAGGATGAACAGATTGCTTCTAGCTGGAGACATAGGCAGGAGTGGATATTTGAATAGAATTACAATGGATGGTATATTAATTGTTTTTTTGCGAATAAATTAAAGTGAATCTAGCTTTTGTAACAAAAGGTGTTCACAGGCAGCAGACTCTACTATCTCACAGAACCCATGAAAAAACTCAACAAATAAGTCTCTGGTAGGGGTGAGAAGCAAAGATCCTCAGGGACCCTGTGGTGGAATCTGTGGCCCTTCCCCCGAGAGTTCCCCTGTCAATGTAATTCAGTGCCAAACATTCTTTGTTTCTCTGATGAAACCTTCAGTTTCCAGGAGATCTAATGTGATTAATCAAGCAGAGTGTCAGGACTCCAGTCTGTAAACTCATTAGCTATGGCCAGGGGAACTGTCCCCAGAAACATGGCTGCTAAGACCCCTCTTTCTGCAGTGGAAGCAGTTCCCAAGAACAAGGGCTGAGCAGCCTCTCTGGCTGGGGGCACCTACATGTGGGTAAGATCTGGAGGTGTGTGGACGTGATCACGAAGGACATTGCAGATGTGGGGAAGCACAGGGCTGAAAGCCTCCCACCAGGACTCTCTGTCTGGCTCCATCTGTTCTCCCCAGGCTCAGGCATGGTCATTTGTTCCCCCAGCTCCCTTCCTGATGGGCTCAGGTATGAGTTTGTGTGTGTGTGTTTGCGCCTGGGAGCGTGTGTGTTTGCACCCGGGAGCATGTAAGTGAATGCAAGTGTGAGCACTTGTGTTTGGTTACTTTGTATGTGCAAGTCTGAGCACGTGTATGAGTACATCTGAGTATGTGCGTGTGCCAGTGTGAGTGTGTGTGTGTATGTCTGGTGCGAGTGTAATATGTGCAGTGTGTGTGTGTGAGTGTGATTATGTCGTGTGTGAGTGCGATTATGTCCTGTGTGTGAGTGTCATTATGTCCTCTGCATGTGTGTGATTAAGTCCTGTGTGTGTGAGTGTGATTATGTCCTCTGTGTGTGTGTGTGTGAGCATGATTATGTCCTCTGTGTGTGTATGAGTGTGATTATGTCCTGTGAGTATGTGTGAGTGTGATTATGTCCTGTGTGTGTGTGAGTGTGATTATGTCCTGTGAGTGTGTGTGTGAGTGTGATTATGTCCTGTGAGTGTGTGTGTGAGTGTGATTATGTCCTGTGTGTGTGTGTATGTGTGATTATATCCTGTGAGTGTGTGTGTGAGTGTGATTATGTCCTGTGTGTGTGTGTGAGAGTGTGATTATGTCCTCTGTGTGTGTGAGTGTGATTATGTCCTCTGTGTGTGTGTGTTTGTGTGTTGAATGTGATTATGTGTGTGCTGTTCTGGGTTCTACTTTGGGCCGGGTAGCAGGGTGGGGAGAGCATGATAAACAGCACAAACTTTCTCACTGCCAGAATGGGTTTCTTCTTAGCATAGCTTTTATGGACTACTATGTAAAAAGAGTTTCTGGTTCTCCACCTGAGAAAATTACTAAAATTACTAAATGCTCTCTGGTGTTAATCTGCCTTTAATATGTACTGGCCCAGACAACGGAGTAGAGCAGGGAATAGAAATATCCATTCTGCAACACAACAGTTTCTTCATGTCCAAACCTAGTAATTTCTTTCCTGAAGGAGGAATTCATTTCATCCTCTTGAACCTTCTCTGTTTGTTCCTTGCTATGCTAATCCCCAGGATGAACATAGCCACCGCCCCCTCTCTTCTAAACCACCTCTTTTCCACACAGAATCATTCTGGTTCTGTCCATTTGTTGTGGGCTCCTTTCTCAGCTCCTAAATGCATGGGCTGCTCGCTGGCAGGCTCTTTCTGTTCCTCTGGTTCATCTTGCTCACTCCTGTATGTGCCCACCGAAATCCCATGGAATCAACAACAGCTTTAAAAAGTGGGCTTTGTTTCCTTCTCTCTGCAGGGGATCAAACATAGGCACCTGCCTGTCCAAGGGGGTCTAAGTCATAGTAGAGAAGTGGTTTGCAAAGGCTCGTGGGATGGTGTGGCAGGCCCGTGGAGTTGAATAAAAATCCTGATGTCCTTCCTGGCATGAAGAGTGGAGCTGCCAAGCTGCCCCCAGGAGAAGCGTGCTGCCTATGCATCTCACTGGACTTCTGTGTACAGAAGAAATATTGGTGGTTTGACCAAACGCTCAGGCTCCCCACAACTCCTGTTGTTATATGGGAAAGAACAAGGTCTGGCCCACCTCTCTAAACCTTTATAAAGGAGCCAGCCGGTGCCTGCCACTTTGTTCCCCACTGGAGAAGACTGGCTGCATGCGTATCATGCACCATATTCCAGCAGCAGAGGCCCTGATTTTTTTTTATCAGCTGTAGTTCATTTGTAAATTATTAACCTTTCAAGAGCCAATATTTGCTCAGGGCCTTCCAGTCCATCTCAAGTGTCGATACTGTGCTTGGGAGATTGCGGGGGAGGATGGTGCGGGGAGCTCAGTCTGACATGCTGTTGTTGGGGAGGAAAATGCTCTTTGTCTAGCAAGAGAGGAGGATCTGACTCAGCAGCAGTAGAACCTCAGGCCAGCCCTTTTCTCACCTGGGGCTGAGGAGACTCAGCCATGGGAGAGTCCACATAGGAGCAGGGGTCCTCAGTGCTCTCTAACCACATTGAGAGTCTACTCTGCCCCAAACCACTCCACTATGCCAGGCTGAGGCTTTTTAGGCCAATATATTTCTAAGGATAAAATGAAGGGAGTTCTGGACGATGCACTAAGAACACTCTCGAGATATTAGAGCCTTGCTTTGGATTTCAAGAGGGGAACTTTACTTGTCACCCTGGGTGAAGTCAATTCCTCTGTGAGTCTCCCCAATGAGACTGTGGGTACCTTAGGAGAAGAGACAGTGACTTATTCATCTCAGAATCCTCAGACTAGAATAAGGCCTGGGATTTATCAGGCATTCAGTAAATTCTTGCTGAATGAGCAATTAACTTGAGGTCTTCAGGGTTCCTGGGACAAAAGAGTTGGCCTTTATAAAAGCACATTCGTAATTCAATCTGTACAAGTAGTACAATTCAGTATGGTATGTTACAAGTCAGTTATTGAATATTACACATTGCCACAATGATCTGTCAGTAATAAAGACACAGTCCACAAAATATTCTCTCTCGTAGGTCACTACAGTTGACCAGTTGACTCCAATGATCTCATTAAATAGCTTGAGGTTGAAAATAACCTAGTGTTTCTCTTACCCAATACACTATTTGCTGATTGAACAACATAAAGTTTCCAAAAGTGGAAAGGGCATTATGAGGAAAGGTATTAAAATTAAAATAAAGCTATCATCTTAACTTTTAATAAAACTATGTACAATACTGAAGATACTTTATAGCAAGATGAAAAAATTAGAGTCCTTGGTGTTGTACAGATGAATTCTAGTCCCAGCATTATTCCATAATATGTACCTTGGGCAAATTAACAACTCTGAGACTCAGTTTTCTCATCTTTAAAATGGGGATACTCTATCTACCTCTTAAAGTTATTGTGAGGACTGAATGAGTTAATACTTGGAGAGGACTCAGAGCAGGGCATAGTTAAGGACCCAGTAAGAGCTAACTTTCATTACTATCATCACTACCATCACAAATAATAAATAATAAGTGAGAAAACGTACCTTGAGGATCTTGCATAGTACCTGGAATAAAATAGGCTCTTAATAGATGAAAGCCAATTAGTACTAGTAATTAGAGTTTAAAATGATAAGATTTTAAGGCATGTAGAAAACAAGAATATCTTGTGTTTCTGGCAACCAAAGTCATTCTATCCCACGCCATGGGGATCTCCTATTTCTCCAGAAATATGGAGGCTACAAGAGAGAACTAACATTTATTGGGCACTTACATTGTACTAGTTACTGTGCTAGGGGCCTTAAAAACATTTTTTCCATTTAAGCAAATAATCCTAATATTTTAGATAATTTACCTGAAACCCACAGAGATTATGTATTTCTCCAATGGTCACATTAGCTAATGATGGTAGGACTAAGATTTCAACCCAGATACATTTGGACTCTATAGCCTGTATGCTTTCCACTTTTCAGAAACTATCTTAAAAACAAAACAAAGCAAAAACTTTCTGGAACTCTCTGGAGCCCTTGGCTGTTCTCTGGACCTTCCTTAGCTGTGTCTGGGGGCAGGCACATCTTGGCTTAGGCTGAGCTTTTCTATTTGCCAAAAGAGTCATCTCAGAGGGCACAGCCTGGAGTGCAGCTCAACAAACATATGTGTGACAGCTGAGTGCCAAGCACCACATTAAGAACTGGACTTACAAGATGGTTAGGACCTGGTGGCAGCTGTCCTTGAGGAAGCCAGAGCCTGGAGAGACAGATCTCATGTAATTACTTAACCCCTGTGAAATGGTGGGAGGTAAAGGGCAGGAATGTGCACAGGGAGCTGCAGGAGCACAGAGGAGGACACTAGGGGAGTCTGGACTTTGAAGGAAGATTTCCTGGAAGAGAAGATGCCAGAACTGAATGTTGAAAGTTTAGTAACAGCCAGCTGAAGAAAAATGAGAGGAGGGTTCAGGAGAGGGGAGAGCAGGAGCAAAGACACAGAGATGAGAGATAGCATATAGTGTCATGGAACTCCAGGCCATTCAGATTTATCAAAGTGGAAAGTGCAATGCAGAAGTGAGTAGACAGAGATCAAGCAGAAGGGGCAGGCAAGGCCAGGGCTCAGAAGTCCTTATATGCATGTCTGAGAGTTTGAACGTTATTCAGAACATGCTGGCAGAGGAGTGATAGGTAGGAAGCTTGGAGCTGAGGTGAGCAAGACTGGAGGTAAGGGGTTATGAGTGGCTATTGTCCAGGGGAAAAGATGATGAAGGCAGTGATAATGGAAATGGGGCAGAATGCAGAGATGCAGGAAATGTTAGGAGGCCAAGCCTTCAGGATTTGCTGGTTAATTGGGTGTGGGAGAGAGGGAAAGAGAGGTTCAAGAATGATTTCCAAGAATTTTGCCTTAGACAACTAGGATTGATGGTGCAATTAACAGAATGTTAAGAGGAGAAGTAAGCTTACGAGAAATATAAAGCATCAATTGTTGTACTTATTGAATCTGGGGTGCTTGTGGGACACCTGAGTGAGATTGGAAGTGCAGCAGGCAGTGTATCCTGAGGCTAAAACTAACAGCCACATCCAAGCTCAGAAATTAGCAATGAATATGAATGTCTCTTCTTAACACTACCTGCCTCACTTTCTTACTCTCTATTTACAGGTTATAGCAGAGTACCAATATTCTGCAGAAAACCAAAACCTCACCTGCATTCCTACTCCTATCATGATGTTCTACCCACCCGGACCCTTGTTTATGCTGGTCTCTCCTTTTGAAAGAGCGTTACACTTTTCTTCACCCAGCAAATTCTTACTCAGACTTCAAGACTCAGTCCAGAGTCTGGGGATAAATAATCTACAAATAGCCCCCAGGACTGTCATGGTCCTCAAGGCAGGCACACCAGCTAGTTTTCTTATGATACATAATAGATGTACATATTTTGGGGGTACATGTGATAATTTGATACATTCATATAATCAGTTCTGAGCAATTGGGATATCCATCACCTTAAATATTTATCTTTCCTTTTTGCTAGGAACAAATTTTGAAATATTCTAGCTTTTTTTTTTTTTGAGACAGGGTCTCACTCTGTCACCCAGGCTGGACTCACCTCTACCCAGGTGCAAGCAATCCTGCCTCAGCCCTCCAAGTAGCTGCAACTACAGGCGTGCACCACCATGTGGGCTAATTTTTGTATTTGTTGAAGAGACAGGTTTTTGCCATGTTGCCCAGGCTGATCTCAAACTCCTGGGCTCAAGCAATCTGCCTGCCTTGGTTTTCAAAAATGTTGGAATTACAGGCATAAGCCACTACACTTGGTGCACATTCTAGCTATTTTGAAATGTACAGTAGATTAATGTTAATGATAGTCACCCTGCTGATCCATTGAACACCATTATCTTATTTCTTCTATATAATTATATATTTGTATTCATTAATCAGCTTCTCTTCATTCCCCCTTCCCTCCACTTTCCCAGCCTCCAGCAACTACCAATCTGCTCTTTATCTTTATGGGATCTACTTTTTAAGCTCCCACATACGAGTGAGAAGATGCAATATTTGTCTCTGTGCTTGGCTTATTTCACTTAACCTAATGACCTCCAGTTCCATGCACATTGCTACAAATGACAGGATTTCATTATTTTTTATGGCTGAATAATATTCTGTTGTGTACATATACATTTTGTTTCTCTATTCATCTGTTGGGCACTTAGGTTGATTCCATATTTAGGCTATTGTGAATAGTGCTGCAATACACGTAAGTGTGCAGATATCTCTTTGATATCTTGATTTCCTTTCTTTTGAATATATACCCAGTGGTGGAATTGCTGAATCATAAGTTAGTTCTAATTTTAGTATTTTGAGGAACTTCCATACTGTTTTCCATAATGGCTGTACTGATTTATGTACCAACAGTGACAAGCTAGTTTTAAAAAATAACCCAGAGTTACATTAGCAGATGCTTTGTGCATCATTTCTTCTTTCAATTCTTCTGGGAACTGAAGTTTCTCACACTGCAAGCCCAAGAGTAGTGGCTGCAAATCAAGAAACTTCTCTTCTAATGGGGTTGTGCATGGAGTACCCCCAGGCTACCCGGGCACTGGGGTTTCTCAGCCACTCCACTGAAATTTGTATTGGCTTATTGAAAGTCAATCACAAGTCAAAACAACAGACTCACATAGGAGAACACTGTTGTTTGGGCCCAGCAGCTCTGAAATCAATACCTTTAATGGTAGAACCTAAAAATAAAATAAATAGGAAGGAAGGAAGGAGAAAGAAAGAAAGAGAGAAAGAAAGAAAGAGAAAGAAGAAAGAAAGAGAAAGAAGAAAGAAAGAGAAAGGAAGAGAGGGAAAAAGAAAGAAAGAAGAAAGAAAGGAAGGAAGGAAGAAAGAAAGAAGAAAGAATGAATGAATAGAGGAGGAGGGAGAAAAAAGGCAAGAAAGAAAAACAAGGGAAGATTTGTTGACTTTCTAGTATGTACCACACTGCATAAAAAGCTGTTGCTCTGTAGATTCATTCATCTTCCACTTATAAAGCACCTACTCTCTTCCAGACACACTAGGCACTGGGGATACAGAGATGAATATGCACTATGCTTACCATCTAGGGGGGCAGACAAATACCTAATGAAAGCACAACAGTATGAGTACTATGGACAAAAAGGGGAGAATAATTTTTTCTGGTGAGGGAGAAACGTGGGTTAGGGATGATATCATAGAGGCCTAGTAGGAGTTTCTAAGCAGAGATGGGATGGAAGAATATCTTAAACAGAGATTAGCAGGAACAAAGGCATGGAGCATGCACACCAGTATATTTGGGGATTATTGAGTACTTTGGCACAAACTGTCTCCTATTTTCCAATGCTCAATAGACTAGTTCCCTGAATATTTACTTTCTTCATTTGCTTTTAATAATTAAGCACCAAGAAAGTGGCTTTGATTGTCAACTTCACTCTCGGGTTAATTAGATATTTCCAAATAACTTGCCAAATACTTGCTTTGATCCCAAGTTTGGCTCCTCCTTTCTTTCCCTTTCCCTAAACACTGATTTCTCTGGAGAGCTCTTGTTGGAGAATTGACTGGAGCTAATTATTCCAGATAATTAAGATTGCTAAGCAGAGCAATTTAATTTTTTCTATTTCTTTCTTTCTTGTTTTTTTTTTGAGAAATGTTAATGTCTGCATAACATGCCATCAATAAAACTCCTTTTAAAAGGTTAAGTTGGCTGAGTGCAATATTGAATTGAGAATGACTAGGATCAAATGAAATCCAGTAAAGATATTTAGCAGAGTAATGAAGTTTATTCTGGAACAAATGGCTTTTCCTTATCAGAATTTGCTTTTACTTGATGCAGTGCTGAAATAGGGAAGAACGAAGTCAGCCCAAGCCAATTGCATTAAAAGAAGTTTGTTTTCAGTGACTTTCCATTTACATTCTGTACCTGCCTTTCACTGTCCTCTACCCCTTCTCCTCTCCCTCCTAAGCACAAGGGTCTTATAATATGCTCTGACTTCCCCCTTCCCTTTATCTCCTCTAAATGTAGGCTGCTCCAAACATGCAATTCTCTCAAGTGTCCTGTGAGTAACAAATAAGTGACACATAGGTCAGAACCCATATAACAACTTTTGGGAGAAAGGTCAGAATATACAGTATTGAAAAAAACAACTTGAATTAGTTGCCAACATTTAAACATTTGGAGACTCCAGATACGTGTCCAGATTTCCAACTTCTAAAAGCCTGGCATTCCTACCTAATAGTAATTGACTGAAATAGACCAGGAGCTGTCCCCTTTAGGTCAGGTCTGTGGACTCCAGCTTGCCAATACCCTACCCAGCCGTCTTCACTCATTATCTTACCTGCTCAGCCCCATAGAAAAGCAGCCCCTGATGGGAGCTACTCTTTCCATTTTCTCCCTCTTCTATTATACCCAAACTAGCATTTTCTATTTTCTTGGAGAGATTTAAATTTTGTGATGAGAAAATAATCTGATTTAAAAAATTCATTTACTGAGAGTAAATGACAGATAGTCTGTTCAATCCTACCAGGAGTGTTGCATTTTCAAATTATCTCACTTGAATCTCCAACTGTTAACATTTTGGGCCATGTGCCCAAAAAAAAAAAAAAAGAGGTGAGGAATATAGGTAGTATAGGAGGAGTATTGTTGGTTAGCCGGACTTGCCTGGCTTATCTCCAAGTACTTTGATGGTTATAGTGTCCTTTAATGGAGAGAACATGGGCTTTGTACTCAAACAGATCTGCGTTCACACCTGTACCATCACTTATATCTCTGATGACCTTCGCAGGGTTTCTGAGCCTGTTTCCACATCTGGAAAATATACTTGAAGGGGCTCTGCTGAGCTGGCATATGTAAAGTGTTTGAAACAGTAGTTGCCCAAGAAGTGTTGCTCTCTTCACTGCCACTTTACTTCCACATGGGTTCTGGGGATGGATATTCTGAGTGGTGTCTGAATGACTACAAGGTCATGCCTCACTTTTTAGTTAAAAGTATTTATATTCAAAGTAAGTGTCAGATTATATAGTCACTATTAAAAGAGCACATGCTTAAATTAGTTGATTTGGTGATGTACATAAGAGCCATAGTCCTAGCTAGGTACTGGAGAAAACATAATTCACTCAGTCATTCATTGTTTTATCAGTATACTCATTTGTTCAACAAACTTTTATTGGGTGCTGTGTTCACCAGCTTTCAGCTTTCACTAGGTTATGTTGTGATAAGTACAACCCCAAAACCCAGTGGCTTACAACCAAATACTTATTTCTTGTTCATATTGCATGCTCGTTGCCAGTCAGCTGTCATTCTAATCCTGTTCCAATCTGTTTCCTGGTATCTAGGATCTAGGATGGAGGAGCAGCTGTATCTGAGACATGCCATTCTCATGGCAGAGGGACGAAAGGAGCTAGTAAAATCGTGGAATGCTTCTTGAAGCGTTTTTCTGGAATGGGAACACTGTCACTTTTATTCACATTTTATTGGCCAAGACAAGTCACATAATTTTGCTTGACATAAATGGGCAAGGTACCCTTCCTTTAGGAAGGCACTGCAAGTCACAAGCAATGGGTAGGAAAGGTTAATAATCATACAGGGGAGAGGGAAGATAGGTGTTCAGGAACATTATTATCTTAGTCTGTTTTATGTTGCCGTAATAGAATACCTGATACTGGATACTTTGTAAAGAAAAGAAGTTTATTTAGCTCACAGTTCTGCAGGCTGGGAAGTTCAAGGGCATGGCGCTGGCTTCTGATAAGGTCTTTCCTGTTGTGTCATAACATGGTGGAAGGTCGTGGGAAGTGGGCATGTATGAAGGAGCCTAATATGAAGGGCATCCATGCTTTATAACAATCCATTCTTGCAGGTAATCCATTCCCCTAAGAGCTAATCTAGTCTTATGAGAGTGAGAACTCATTCACTGTTTTAAGAATGGCATCAAGACCCATGAGGTGCAGCCCCTATGACTTAAACACCTCTCATTAGACCCCATCTCCCAGTATGGCCACATTAGTGACTAAACTTCAGTATGAGTTTTGGTGGAGACAAACCACATCCAAACCATAACATTCCACCCCATTGCATTGCACCCCTGGCCAACTCCCATCCCCTGACCAAAACTCATGTCCTTCTTACAGGTAAAATACAATCATTCCCTCTTAGTGGTCCCAAAAGTCTTAATTTGTTCTAGCAATGTAAAAGTCCAAAGATCAAAGTCTTATCTGAGCCTCAAGGCAAGTTCCTTTTAGTTCTGAGTTCATAAAATAAAAAACAAGTTATTTACTTCCAAGACACAATGGTGGAACAGGCATAGGGTAGTCATTCCCACTACAAAATGGAGAAATACACCAAAAGATCAAAGATGTAACAGGTTCCAAGCAAAAACAAAACCCTTCAGGGTAAACATTAAATCTTAACCGTCTGGAATGATCCCCTTTGACTCCATGTCCCACATTCTGGGCACACTGGTGTGAGTGGTGAGCTCTCAAGGCCTTGCACAGCCCTGTCCTCATGGCTTTGCTGGGCATATCCCACTTGGTTGCTCTCATGAGTTGGAGTCAAATGCTTGTGGCTTTTTTGAGCTGATTGACTTTGCATGTTGTCAGTGGCTCTACAATTCTGGGGTCCCAGTGGCAGCCTTGCCCCTGTATCTCCACTAGGCATTGCCCTGGTGGCGACTCGCTGTGGCAGCTCCAACCCTACATTTCCTCTTGTCATTGCCCTAGTAGAGGCTGTCTGCAGTGCTCCTCCCCTGTGACAAGTCTTTGCTTGGGCCCACAGGCTTTTCCATATATCCTTTGGAATCTTGGTGGAGGAAGACATACTTCATAGCTCTCACATTCTGCAGGCCTAAAGAGTTAACACCACACGATTCCAAGGCTTACTGCTTGCACCCTCTGGAGTGGCTACCTGAGTCTCTTTTTCTCACCTGGAGTCACCTGAAACATTGCAGTAGTATCCTGAGGGGAGCTAGCATCCCAAGGCAGCACAGGGCAGCAGTGCCCCAGACCTGTCTCCTGAAACCATTCTGTCTTCCTAGGCTTCTGGGTCTGTAACGGGAAGGGTGCCCTCAAAAACCTTAAACATGCCTTTGAACCCTTTTCCTCATTGTTTTGACTATAAGCACCTGATTCCCTTTTAGCCATGGTAATCTCTTTAGTAAGTGTTGCTCCACCAAACTCTTAATGCCTCTCTTGAAAAATGTTTTTTTTATTCTCTGCCACATGGCCAGGCTGTGAATTTTCCAGATCTTTCTACTTTGCTTCCCTTTTTTCCTAGCAGTTCACTGTAAGCAGTTAGAAGTAAACATGCAGCAGCCTGAGCGCTTTGCTGCTTAGAAATTCCTTCTACAGATATGCTGTATTATTGCTCTTAAGTTTGGCCTTCCACAAAACCCTAGGGCATGGACAAAATATAGCCACATTCTTTGCAACCATATAATAAGGCTGACCATTGCTCCAGTTTCCAGATCAATATCCTCATTTCCATCTGAGACCCCATCAGAATGGCCTTTATGGTCCATTTTCCATCAGCATTTTGGTCATGACTGCTTAACTGATCTCTAAGAAGTTCCAATCTTTCCCTCATCTTTTTGTCTTCTTCTGAGCCCTCACTAGAATCACACTTAATGTTTAATTCATAGCAATACAGGCTTCTGCTGGTCTGCTCCTCCAAACTTTTTCAACTCTTGCCTCTTAACCATTTCCAAGCTGCTTCTATACTTTCAGATTTCTTTACAGCAATATCCCACTCCTGGCACCAATTTCCTATCTTAGTCTGTTTTGTGCTGCTATAACAGAATACTTGAGACTGGGCAATTTATAAACAAAAGAGGTTTATTTATCTCATGGTTCTGCAGGCTGAGAAGTTCAGGGGCATGGCACCAGCTTCTGGTGAGGACTTTTGTGCTTTGTTATAACATGGTGGAAGGTCAAAGGGGAAGTAAACACAGGAAGGGGCCAAACATGAAGTGTGTTCTCACTTTATAACAACCACTCTTATGAGAACTAATCCATTTCTGCTAGAACTAACCCTGTGTCATGAAAAGAACTCACTTCAGCAAAAACAGCACCAAGGCACCCAAGAGGGTGAAACTCCTATGACCCAAACGTCTCCCATCAGGCCTCACCTCCAACACTGCCTCACTGGCAGTCAAACTTAATGAGTTTTGGTGAGGACAAACCACATACAAACCATAGCAACTATCTAAGTGATGGGCATAAAGAGAAGGATAAGATGTGGACTTTTCCCTCAAATAACTCATAGCTTAAAGAAGAAGATGGATATGCTGATGATTATGGTGAAATAATTAATGGCCATAATAGCTCACAATGGGCATTGGGTTAAGTAATTTACATGTATTAAACAGTTTAATCTTCACACAACTCTGTGAAGTAGGAACTATTATTATCTCCATCCCATTTTATAAATGAGGAACAGAGACACCCAGCCATCAAGAAAGATCACAGCCGAGATCAGACAAGTAATAAGTAGCAGAGAATAGACTTGAATCTGGGTTATCTGGCTCAGGAATCTGTTTGCTTGGCCACAGCAAATGGTAGAGTGTCACAGAGTGCTCCAGATGCACAGGCTAGAGGTGGGGAAGTGGTGACAGGAGATGATACTTAAGGGTAGAGGAGAATTTAGCAGGTGACAGAAAAGTCACTCCTGCTGGAGAGGCAGGAAGTTGCAGAGGCTGAGGTGTGAGCAGTGTCCGGAGTGATACCAGGAGCAATTTGGTGCTGGAAAAGCCGGAGGTATGAGGCTGTAGAGTGGTAGGGAGGCCAGCTCATGGGGGACTCACCTTAGGGAGCTACTTAGGGTGAATTTAGGAGTATGGGAGTGGACACAGAGAGAACAGTGTGAGGCCATTGTAATATGCTCCTCTATCCCTTTCACCAAAAGGCATTTCTTATTAGGAAATCCATTTTTCTATTTGCGTAATCATTTTTACTCCTGCATACGTGCGCCTGTCTCTCTGGACAGTGGTGCTGGCTGTGGGGTTTGGGCTGGTGCACCCTGAGTTGATAAAAGAGACGACCAGTCTGGGCAGGCTGCAGTATTTTCTACTGGATTTCACAAGTCTGCAGAAACACTGAGCGTTTTTGTTTTCCCTAAGAAACAGAATGTTGGCAGCTTTATTTTTCTCAAGGGTACAGCACTGAATGTTATTTATTGTTCTGACTCTGAATTTCGTGCTGCCTTTTTTCTGTTTCCTGCTGACAGGTGATTTGCTCTTGAACAATTAACAGAGTGAAGGCTGTGTTCCGTCTCCTCACAGTCTCCTGCCGGGCACCCTTGGGAGCACAGGAGGAGAAAGGCTTTCTTCTTGATCCTATTACTGCTGCCCAGCATCAAGAAGGATTAATTAACCCACCAGGTTTTGCTTCATTATGAGGAAAAAAGAAAAGCCAGTGACAGTGGAATTCAAACATTGAACAGGCAAAGGAATCAGTGCTCAAGCACCTTATGAACATTTAGACGACTTAGCTGGGCGGTGTGGCACAATGTAAAGTGGGGTGACTTGGTGCAAGTTACACACCCCTGCAGCCCTGTTTCTTCATCCTGAGAGTTCACACTTCAATTCTACAAATTGATGGCCTACTTTGAGCTAAGCCCCGCCCACTCTGAACTAAGCCCTGCCTACTTTGATTCCCTACTCTGAGCTAAGGAACAGTCTTTCATCCCCATGAAAGCTTTCTGTCTAGAAGGAACTAAAGAGCATAATTATACTTATTTTCCAGTGCTGTTGTTAGAATTAATTAAATGTGGTATAGCATGTGAAAGTACTCTGTAACTAAACATTGTATAAATGTTAATTATTCTAATTTTCATATTTGATATTCAGGCATTCAAACAATTATTGAGCACTTATTAGGGCAAAGAACTATACTTGCAGCTAACAGTTACGTGAAAGAATTCGAAGACATTGGTTTTGCTGTTTAGGAAGTTCCCACGTGGCAGAGCAATTAAGACACACACATGAAATAATTAAACAACAAAGTTGGGCCTAAAGAAGTTTCATGTCACATGCTAATCATGGCTGGTTGGCTATGGCTATCTGGAGTATTACGCTGAAAATGATTCTGAAGCTTTTTCTGGGATCAATTGAAAAGGATGTTCTGGTGGATTAGCAATGAATGCCATGGGCATAAGTTGGGCATGTAGTGGTACATGGACTAGTTGTTTATAGTGCCTAATACAAGGTAGCAAACATAATGATAAAAGTAACTGTTATTGAAATTCAGCCAAAGTTCGTAGCAGTGTAGGCTTGTATGACTGGCAAAGAATGTAGAGGAGCTAGAGATTAAGCTTGACCTTGAATTACGAATAGGACTTCAGTGAAGATAGGAGACTATTTCAGAATGCAGGGCATCTGGTAGGGAGTAGTGGATGGTGGAGAGTAAGGAAATCAGTACCTGATTCAAAGCCTGGGTCTCCCAGAAGTGAGCTATGTGGCTTGGGCCACTTTATCTCCTGAGGTCTCAGAGTTTTCATATATAAAATTGTAGAAATTGTCTTGATGGTTTTGAACATTCTTTCTAATTCTGCACAACAGTCCATTTGTGGGTTAGATGAGCCTTTACCAAACTGTATTTCATGGAACAATGGTGCCAAGAGCTGTTCTGTGAAAAGTAAGTTTCATCATCAAATAATTTTGAGAAATTCTGAATTCTATATACTTGTTGATTCCTATTTCTTTCCTTCCATTCTTTCTTGAATCCACTCTGATTGGTCCTTAAAGTTGGAGTTTATTTTTATTATTATTGTTATTGTCATGGTAGTAAAGATGGACAAAGACAGATTTCACAAACATCTCAAAATAAAAGTCAATAGGGCTTGGTGATTAATTGCATATAGGCAGTGCAGGAGAGGGTCTAAGCAAAGATGGCAAATATTTCAAACTAGAAAATGAATAGAATAAGCCAGGGAATTATTGATGGACAAAAGAGGTTGAACCAGTTTGGTGGACATGGAGCAGGGGTGCGGAGGGAGAATACCATCCTGCAGGCTAGGTACCTCATGGGTACAGGAAGAGATGCATCTAGGTTGCTCACAGCTATGGAAGATTATTGCAAAGGTGTAGGAAAAGGTGAAGGAGGTAATCTCAGCAGCAGCAGCAAGAGCACAACGTTGGGGTCTATAGAGACCACCTTACTTTGCCTAGGACTAAGAAATTTCTCAGGACACGAGCCTTTCAGTTAAAAAACTAGGTAAGTTCTGTACAAAAAAAGTTAGTTGTATTATTAGGGGATCAATTTTCCTTATTCTAGAATGGACAGCTGGATTCATAATCAAAGGACAATGTGTTGTTGCCAGCAATTTCTGTTGAGCATTTTATGAACAGAGTTTCGATTAGCCCCTTAACAGGTGGCTGGTGTCTCCTGTGCCTAGCACATGTAGAGGCATCTTTAGCCCGTCCAACCCTCTCTGGTCTTCCTGGGTATGGCTGGGTAACATTTGGATCCACCTCTTAATGGAGTATGCCATATGCAGTGGGAAAAACAGAGAGGACCGCTTTCATACCATGTTCGTGTGATAGAATGAATAATTCTTTCATGAGTTCCTCCCCGAGTCCATCCAGTTCAGAGGAAAGATGATTAGGACTTTCCTCCAGCTGGCTTTAAGGGAGGGTGTGATGTTTAGGTAGAGGAGTATTTACAAACTCAGGGGAAAGAGTTGCATTTGGGCTTAAAAAATCCTGAATATCCTTTTTTAAAAGAAATGCCTGGTCAAATGCTGTAGGGAATTACTGAGGAAGATCTTGAAAGAGGGATGGAGAAGGAAGAGGAAAGACAGAAAAGAGAGAGTAGGAGAGAAAAAGA
Organism: Pongo pygmaeus; assembly: GCF_028885625.2. Classification (NCBI taxonomy): domain Eukaryota; kingdom Metazoa; phylum Chordata; class Mammalia; order Primates; family Hominidae; genus Pongo; species Pongo pygmaeus. The sequence continues at coordinate 39,928,168 of NC_072373.2, forward strand.
GAGGAGAGAGAGAGAGAAAGGTTTGCCACAACCAGGTTTTCCCACCCCCACCTAGGGCATTAGAACCTTCCACTATTGCAGCTAAGAGAATAGAGCATGTGAACAGCTTGTACGTTTACTTAAACACCAATGGTTTCAGCTTCTCATACTGCACTCTACTCAAAGGTACAGTAGATTCAGGGACCTGTCACTTAAGACAACTCTTCACCTTCCAACCAACCAAAGTGCATTTTGCAATGTCAATGCCATTTCACAGAGAGGGGCATTCATCAGGGGTGTCTGAAGCCCAGGCCAGCCTGAGAAGGAGGTGCCAAGGCTTGGGAGTTGAGGGACCCAGGTCCTAGCTTTCTCTCCACTGGGCTCCATTGTGTGATCACGGGCAACTGGCTTAACGTCTCTGGACTTTGTTCTTCCAACCTTTAAAATGAAGGAAGGACCCACACTTTTTGTTGAAAGAAGCTGGAGAGAGTAACTGCTGAGCCCAGGGAGAGGAGGGCAGATGCAGGGCTATTGTAGCCTGCTGTCATGAATATAAACACTCTAGAGTTTGGTCATCCCCAAAGGCCCTTTGTTCCTTATTGGTTACTCAGGATTTCCAATCACCCGGGGCTCTCAAAAGTCAACAGGAGCCACTCAGCTAACCTCAGGGGTTTGATATAACCAGCAGGTGAAAGAGGCCACAAAGGCCTCCCCAAACTTGAGCGAGTTGTCAGCCCTTAAGCCCTCGAGCCTGTAGCAGGGGATGAAATATCCTTTGGTTTTCACATCCCATTGATCCAGGGCTTATCCATGAAGGCAGGCTGGAACCTGGAGCATAGGGTGAAGGCAGATGTGGCAGGTTGGCTCTAGGCAGAATCACGTGGTAGACCCGTCCTCGGCACCTGATTCTACATCTGCAAAAGTGAGTGATAACTGTTGGAGTAATAGTCCTCAGGAGTGCCTGTTAAAAGGGATCAAAGCTTTGTGCTAAAGGGGGTCCTGGGAAGTATAAGAGCAGCCAAAAGGTACAGGCTGAGAGCAGCCAAAAGGTACAGGATGTGGAATAGGGGCACGGAGGCAGCGTTGGTAACCAGCCCTGCACACACACTCATTAAGGCCCAACCATGAGCTGTGACCAGAGAGTTGGGATATGCATTTGGAAGTTGAAGTCCAAGTTTACATCTTTCATTGTGAGTCCTTAGTGGACCCATCTACCTGTTGATGGTGAACAGGTCCAAGACTGTAATGAGGTGTAAGTACCATTAGGTGGCGATACATGAATGCCTTTCCCATCTGGTTCTAAAAGAAGAGCGCTATGGGTTTGTCTCCCAGCTCAGGCTTATAAGCAGCACATCCATGTTCCCTGCATCTGTAGATCAGCTTTAGCACCCACAGTGCCAGCTGCAAGTGGGGGTAGTGTGTGTGTTTTTCGAGCGCGTGCATGCACACATGCCAATTGGTGTGTATTTTCACCTCAATGTCGGTGACCAGCAAATGAGGCATCAGTGGCACCCTGGCAGCAACTGACTACCTGGGCCACACTCTGTGAAAATGGATTGTCTCTGTCTTCTCTGCTTGATCTTCAATGGGGGAAAAGAGTTAAATTCGATTTCCAGGAGCTCTTCATGACAGCCAACTTCAGCACAAGTTCCCATTTCCAGAGAGGCTGCCGAGTCTCTTATTTGTAAAGGCCTCCTCCCTTTGCCCTGAGCGACTAGCCTTCCCCTACTTCTGCGTCTTTGCCTCTGTGCCACAGTTTTGTGGTCGATGACACCCTCTCCCTATCCTGCACCTTCTCCTGGTCTTGCCAACATGGCTCAACACTTTGTGCCTAAATACAGGACTTGCACCAGCCTCCTACGTCCCCATGGAGGGCCCAGTGACAAAGGAACAAAACCAGTCTTTCTCTGCTCATCTGGGTGCATAGGACTCACCCTGAGGGAAGCTGGAAGTGGCAACAAATTTTTGTTTATAAATAAAAACAAAGACAACTTGTTGTTCCAAAGGAAAATGCCTCCTGGTGAAAGAAACACTTAAAACCACTGAAGAATTAGTTTCGTTTTGTCCTTGGTGGCCACCCTGTCAGCAGGTTTCCTTGATCTTATGTTGGTGACAGAGTCTCAAACTGAATGCCAAGGGAAGGATTTCACACATATTCCTTGGATTTGTAGCTGAGGTACAGCCCTGGGCCTGGGGCCATGGAGAAGACCCAGCCTGCAAAATTCAATCATGGCTCTGCAGATTTTACCCAGTTTGGAGATCTACTAGCTACCACACTCGACACACACACACACACACACACACACACAATGATGGATGTCATTCTTGTCTGCAACACGCTGTAGTGACTGGGCCCAAGTCAGGCACGGCTTCTTGTGTGAACTGAAACACCATTCTTTTCTTCCCTGTGTGAAAAAATAGAATACAAGGGTGGGTGATCTTATGAAAACACTACTGAATCTGTTCCATTTTACATATTCACAAAATTGAGGCCACTTAATGTAATAGATAAAAATAATACAGAGACAACTACAATAGGAAACAAAAGGGGAGAAATGAGAGAAGAAACAATACTCAGTGAATACTGGGACTCAGGAGAGGAAGCAATGGCAGCCACTTTGGAGTAGGAAGGTGAGCACTAGGAAGGGCCCCCCGCCCTCTGCAATAAGCTTTGATGGATGGATGGAATTTTTTTCAAGGTATTCTTTATTAAAAAACATCTTTATTGAGATATACTTCAAATACTATAAAATTCACTCATTTAAAGCATGCAATGCAATGGTTTTTAGTATATTCACAGAGGTAAACAACCGTTGCCACAATCTAAGTTTAGAACATCTTTGTCACCTCCAAAAGAAACACTGCACTCATGAGCAGTCAGCCCCATTCACCCCTCACTCCCCAGCCCTGGGCAACCACTAGTCTACTTTCTGTCTCTATAGATTTGCCTATTCTAGATATTTTATATTAATGGAATTATAGTTTTTTGTGGCTGGCTTCTTCAACTTAGCGTAATGTTTTCAAGGTTTGTCCATGTTGTAAAAGGTGTCAGTACTTCATTTCTTTTCATGGCCAAAAAATATTCCATTGTATAGATATTCCCCATTTTTGTTTATTCATTCATCTATTAACGAACATTTGGGTTGCTTCCACTTTTTGGCTATTATGCGTAATGGTGCAGTTCTTTCATCTGCATGTTTTTATGTGGACATGTTTTCATTTCTCTTGGGTATATACCTAGGAGTGGAATTGCTAGGTCATATGTTATCCCTATGTCTAACTTTTTGAGGAATTGCCAAACTGTTTTTCAAACTGGCTGTATCTTACCACATTCCCACCAGCAATAAATAAGAGTTTCAATTTATCAGTATCCTTGTTATTGTCTGTCTTTTTGATGATAGACATCCTGGAGGGTGTGAAGTGCTATCTCATTGTGGTTTTGTTTTGCATTTCCCTGATGACTAATGATGTTGAGCATCTTTTCATGTGCTTATTGGCTATTTGTATTTTTTTTCTTTTGGTGTGGGAGGGCATATGTCTATTCAAATCCTGGGCCCAGGTCAGGCACAGATGCTTTTTAATTGGGTTGTCTTTTTATTTTTGAGTGGATGGCTGAGTTTTTGAGAGGTGTAGGAGTGTAGGGGTGAAAGCTTAGATGTGGAAAAGTGGGCACTTGTAAGGAGTAAGGAGTAAAACAGATTGGTTTCAAAGTGTAGCATTTTCATGAGAGATGTGAATCTGCATTTAACAGAGAAGGCTGCCAAACTTCTCTAATTATTTATCAGTTTGGGGTAACAATGAGATAAAATGAGATAAAGAACCCGTGTTTATACGTAAGAGGAATTCATAAATAGAAGCTGATGCCATTGCTATTATTGGATGCCTAAAATGGGCTGATCACTGTCCTTGGAGTATTACGTATGATCTTATTTAATCCTCCTAACAACTCTATCAATTTATCCATTTTTCAGGTTGGGAAAGTAATCGTCAGTAAAGTTAAATACCTTGCCCCAGGTCACCCAGCTAATAAATGACAAAAGCAAACTTCAAACCCAGGCTTGTCAGTCTCTGAAGTGCTAGGTAGCTGTACAGCACTGCTTGAGAGATAAAACTAGAAAGTTTGGGGATCTTAGGCTTTGTACAGGACCTTGGCTATTTAGAAAAAACATATGTTTCATTTGGAGTCACTGGAGAATTAACATTTTGAGCAGGGGAGACTAGGAGCTACATTTTGGAAAGATAAAACTGGATGGTAAGTGTGTTAGGCCATTCTTGCATTGCTATAAAGAGATACTTGAGACTGGGTAATTTAAAAGAAAAGAGGTTTAATTGACTCACAGTTCTGCAGGCTGTACAGGAAGCATCTGCTTGGCTTCTAGTGAGGCCTTGGGCTGCTTACAATCATGGGGGGGGGGGTGAAGCAGGAACAGGCATCTCACATGGTGAGAGCGAGAGCAAGAAAGAGAGATTGGGAGGTGCCAGACACTTTTGAACAATCAGATCTCATGTGAACTCATCACCAAGGAGACGGCACTAAGCCATTCATGAGGGATCCACCCCCATGGTCCAGACACCTTCCACCAGGCCACACCTCCAACACTGGGGATGACATTTCAGCATGAGATTTGGCAGGGACACACATTCAAACCATATCAGTTGGAGTAGAGGAGACTAGAAGCTGAGACACAGATTAGCAGGCTATTAAAATCATCCAGGTGAAGCATAAAGAGGCCAGAACTGTGCAGGTCACAGGGAGCCAGGAAGGAAGGCAGGTATGCAGTGGTGTGCTGGAGCCAGCTTGGGCCACCTCACAAGAACCAGTTATGAAATCTTCAGCCAATTTTTTTTTTTTTTTTTTTTGAAACACAGTCTTGCTCTGTCGCCCAGGCTGGAGTGCAGTGGCCCCATCTCCTTGGCTCACTGCAATCTCCACCTCCCAGGTTCAAGCAATTCTTCTGCCTCAGCCTCCTGGGTAGCCGGGACTACAGGCGTGCGGCACCACGCCTGGCTAGTTTTTGTATTTTTAGTAGAGACAGAGTTTCACCATATTGGCCAGGCTGGTCACAAACTCCTGAACTCGTGACCTGCCCGCCTCGGCCTCCCAAAGTGCTGAGATTACAGCCGTGAGCCACCACGCCCGGCCAGCCAATTGTTAGACATGGCCATTACTATAAATTAAGTTAAAAAACTTACAATTTAAAAATTTATATTAAAAACAAAGGTAATATATACTTAATAGCCAGCTCAAGTTCTATGCCTTTGCCCTTCATGCCATGTCTCCTTGTTGTCTGCTCCATTGTTGGGCAGGGTTGCTTGAGTTCCGGGGGCTCTGCTCCCAAGATGCTAATTTATGAAGCAATCCTTCATCTGGACATCATCCGTCAGGTGGGGAAGGAGGGCCTGTGATCCCGTCAGCCTGAGTAAAGGCAACACAGAAGAGGTCCATCAGACAAAATGGGACAGATGGATGGCGGACTTCCCAGTGTCAGGGAAATATTGATTCAGGCAAATATATGATCTATCACATGAATATCCCGGAGGCTGTTGCAAATAGAGACACTGCAATATGGGTAGTGTTTTCCACATGATGAAGGATGGCTTTTTGGTGCTGCATCATTGCAATGAGAAGTGATGCGTGGGGCCCCAGCCTCATGCCTTGAGTCATGCATTATGGAAACACTGATGCTCTTTCATCCCCACAGGTAGGTGGAGAAATGTACAATTATGATCCTAATAAAATCAGAGAGGGAGAGAGATGATGGCAGCTTCTCCAGGGATCCAGGGTTGCCTAGGACCAGGCAGGGTGCCAGGCTGCTAATTGGACTTTCTGGGAGTTGCCTGCTGGGGGAGTTGTGGGTGTGGAGTAACTGCCCACTCACTGCACCCTCTGTCTTGCCTCAGAGTAATGAACACACAGGAGCCCTTATCAAGCCTTGGTCATTATCATAATCAGAGATGGAATTATCTTTATCACAGGTGTCATAGATTTACACTAGCACTGCGTTCTCTACTGCACTCTGAATTGTCATGTGAGCCTAATAACAATTTGCTTTACCGATGCAGGAACTGCACTCTGGGAGCTTATGTGGCTCACTGAAGCTATTCTGCTGTGTGGCAAAAAAAGCCAAGACCAGAATCCAGGCTTCCCAAATAGTGGGTGGATAATTTCCACGATATATCAGCTTTCAAAGCATGCTACAGAGAAGGCTTAACTCAGAAAACTTTTCTACCCTATTTGGAAATCTCAAATGCTGCACTTCATCCAGACTAGCAATAAAGGAAGAGAGACTGTTGTTTGCCCACCTTCCTACTATGGGCTTGAGGAAGGCTGTACCTGGATTCTAGTCTCAGCTGTGCGGCTTCCCATTCTTTGTCTCCCAAATACTTAATCCTTTGTTTTTTTTGTTGTTGTTTTTTTCTTTATTTTATTTTATTTTATTTTATTTTATTATTATTATACTTTAAGTTTTAGGGTACATGTGCACAATGTGCAGGTTTGTTACATATGTATACATGTACCATGTTGGTGTGCTGCACCCATTAACTCGTCATTTAGCATTAGGTATATCTCTTAATGCTATCCCTCCCCCTACCCCCCACCCCACAACAGACCCCAGAGTGTGATGTTCCCCTTCCTGTGTCCATGTGTTCTCATTGTTCAATTCCCACCTATGAGTGAGAACATGTGGTGTTTGGTTTTTGTCCTTGCGATAGTTTGCTGAGAATGATAGTTTCCAGTTTCATCCATGTCCCTACAAAGGACATGAACTCTTCATTTTTTATGGCTGTATAGTATTCCATGGTGTATATGTTTTTTTTTTGTTTTTTGTTTTTTGAGACAGGGTCTCAGTCTGTTGTCCAGGCTGGAGTGCAGTGGCACAATCATGACTCACTGCAGCCTTGACCTTCTGGGCTCAAGTGATCCTTCCACCTCAGCCTCCCCAGTAGCTGCGGCTACAGGTGTGTGCCACTACACCCAGCTAATTAAAAAAATCTTTTTTGTAAAGACAGTATCTCGCCATGTTGCCTAGGCTGGTTCTCTCACCTCAGCCCCACAAAGTGCTGGGATTACAGGTGTGAGCCCCAAATACTTAGTATTTCTAAGCCTCAGTTACCACATCTGTAAAATGGAGATAAATTCATTCAACATGTATTAATTGAGCCTCTATTTTGTGTCAGGTACTATGATAGACACTGATAATAATAGTGCCTATCTCATAGGTATTTTGGCAAAAATTAAATGAAATGAAGGCAAGTAAAGGGCTAAGCAAAGTGCCTGGCTAATGATAAACATTCAACTGGTGTTGGCAATTAACATGAATAAAGTTCCCCGATATGTCCCTATTTCTTCGTTTTGCAAATATTTATTTAAGGGCCTGATATAATCTGAGGGTTCAGGAATGAATAAAGCATAGTTCCTGCCATTGAGGAGTTCTGTCTTATAGCACAGGCTATCCTGGTTTGAATTCTGACCTGGCTACTGGCTATAAATTTTTGAGCAATCCCATAATCTTTTTGAACTTCTCGAAATAGGGATAATAATACTTACTTAAAGGCTTTTATGAGGTGTTGAGATTATATATGTAAGTGTCTAACCCAGTACCTAGAACATGATTGGCATTCAATTAATGATGCTAATTATCATTATTGTATTCTCATTGTTATTGGATTATCATTAAGCAGATACTTTCAACGCAGTGTGAATGGTGAATGTACTTGACTAGCACACAACTGTCATTCAATTAATAGTGCTGACAATCATTATCATTAGATAAATAGATACTTTCAATGCAGTGTGAATATACTTCAGGAAACAAAAGGCAAAGCACTCATAAAGGGGCAATTTCACAGAGCTGGTTCTTGACAGATATATTGAAATTGTTCTGGAAAAAAAAGGAAGAAAGAAGCTTCTATAGCGGGGAAATAAAATTTGCAAAGGCTAGAATGTTCAAGAGGAGGGGACCAGCTGTGCCTGGCTGGAGGAAAGGGAGAGTTGGGGAGGGTGCAGCAGGGTCAGGCAAGAAAGATGGAGCAAAGTTGTAGAAGGTCTTGTGAGACCCTAAAGAGTTTGTCTTGTAGAATTGACACTGAGGAGTTGTTGCAGGTTTATAAGAGCATATTCTGGGACAGGAGACAGAGACCAGGCTTTGATTACCTGTAGCATGCAGGCAATTTCTCTGGGGTCCTCTCACCCTACCTTATTCCTCCAGCTAAATACCCAGCCAGTAGCTCTGAAACTGTCCGTACTGTTGGAGTGCTGAGCCTGAGGTGAGCATGTCCACCACAGGCTGTCTTGCTGGGAGCGCTGCTGAACACCTGAATTCACCTCTAAATGCAGAAGGAAGAAAGATCTCCAGCCAGGCTGTTTGACCTCCACTTAGCAGAGCTCAGTTTCTGAAGAGTCTGTATTCCAGAGACTTCAAGGCAGAGACAACATCCCTGTGGTTGATACCAAGAGCTCGATATGGGTGATTCTACCAACCAGTGTCCCTGGGGAGAAACAAGATAAAAGCAGACGTGAGCAAAAACTCACAGGTCTATGGAGTGAGAAAAGTTTCAGATCCCTCACTGTTCTATTTCTCTTTCATCTCCTTTGTATGTTGGGGCATTTCCTGAGGGCTGGCTTTCTGTTTTACGTTAATGATGAGCTGTTTTCCAGTTACCCTTTTGAGATTTTAGTGCTGTTATTAACTTGTCAACAGGTTTCCCCTCTATTTTAATTACTCTTGCTCAGCAGCATATGGTGGGACATGGACACAACTGATATTTGAATTGTGTTTCCCATTGAGGAGTGGCTGTTTCATCTTTCCTGGTGACCTCTGAGTGAAAGTTACATTGTTGGTGTGGCATCTATGTGAGCCCAATGCTCTCCCTCATCATATACAGAAAACCTACTTTCTGGGGCAGGGAGCTCCTTTTCTTTGTGGCTTCTGGGAGTGTTTGAAGGATTTGTGAAATGTCTGACACCAAAGCAGGACTGTACTTATAGAGTGGGGAATCCAGGCCCAGACCTTAGTGGAACTTCTCCTTTCTCTCTTCTTAGGAGCTAACCCCCTTGGTAATATGTAAAATGGAGATGATGTTTACTAGATTAGCCCTCTCATATTGTCCTCAAACTTCAGGGCCCCAGGTGTTCCATGGAGAGTAGCCCAGTTGACACCTCCACTGGACCAAGGCCTCTTCTGACCTTTCCCTGATCATAGGAGACAAGGGAAGTCTGCTCTCTAGAATAATCCTACTGGGAAAGCCACTTAGACCTTAGTTAATGATCACCCATTCAAACTAATTTTTCCCATTTAAACACAAGTTTTCAGGATGCAATGCTTTAACCTAAAGAGTGTCTTTATGGCGGAGAAGAGCCCATCAGGGCAGATGGACTTTGGAAGCCTTGTTTTGCATTTCCTGTGTAGGCAGTTGCCTCTGTCTCTGCTGTGTCTGCCTGGTTAGCTTTTTTTTTTTTTTTTTTTTCCCCCCTGGTTTTCCTGAGAATTATCAGGAAATTACCTGGGTACTGGGGAATGATACATATCCCAAGATTGTATGACAAATATGGTTAAAGACAGGAGTGGTTCCTCACTTCCTGAATCCCTTTAGTCAGGACCTTGGAATTAGTATCCGGTTATACAGGGCCTGGTGCTGTCACCTCTTCTTTTGTGTAAGTTATGCTGACTCCCCAGCTAAGTCATAAGCTGCTTGAGGTCAGGGATCTGTACTTACATTTTGTGCATATAATGTTATAATAATAGATAATCTCTGTCCACAGTCATATAGTCTTTATTTTTATAGTTATTTTTAAACATTTAATAGTTTTAAAAACTTATGAAGGTTTTACAGATGAGGAGAGAGAAAGGTTGAAATGCATTGGCTGGCATCCCATAGCTAGTAAGTGACAGAACTGGGATTTGAACCTTTGAACTGGGCTTTGAATCAGGCTTAACAAAGCCAGTGATCTTTCTACTGCATCATACCATACAGCATAAGTACCAGGTCTCTTGATTTCCAGTCTTGACCTCTAGGCTACATGATTGCTAAAGTGAGTCCATACCACAAGTTCTTCCTCCTGAACTTGGTAGCTTCATCTGTTTCCTCATCATTCCTGATGGTGGTGAGATGGCAGAGGAAAGCATATGAGGAGAGCTGGCAGCTGTGACTGAGTCTCTGTGTGCAGGAGTTTAGGCTTGCAGTCTGCTGGCTTCAATTTACCTCCCTTAATTGATTTTCATTTTATTTTGATCAAATATATACATGCACACAGTAGCAATCTTTTTCAAAAGGAGTCCCTCATTTGAATCACAAGATCACAGAATGTATTTTGATTGACATTTTCCCCCATTCTCCCAAGGATGGTAGAAAACTGGTGTCCCTCTAGATATGGGAGAGATTAATTCATTATATATAATGGATACCTTAGAACAATGGTGCTCAAAGTGTGGTGCTTGGAGCCCCAAATGTCTCTAAGACTCTTTTAGGACATCTGTGAGGTCAAACCATTTTTCATACTAATGCTAAGACGTTTTTCCTTTTCACTATGTTGACATTTGCACTGATTGTTTATAAATTGTGTTGTGTATAACTGCTGGCACCTTAGCATGAATCAAGCAATGCACCAAATTGTTCCTGATCACTGTATTTTTCATGACCATATATTTGCTATGAATAAAAAAGCATTTGTTTTCCTTAAGAATTCCTTCATTAGGTTCTAAAAAGTATTTTATGTGATGAAATAAGAAATATTCATAAAGCACTTCTGCTGTATACCACACTACCATTAATGTCCTGAGGAAAAGCAGCTGTGTGATTGTTTGAGTTGTGGGCTGAACTGACAGCCTTTTCCACTGAGCACCATTTTGCTTGAAAGAATGACCAATAGACAAGCTATCATTATTCAGACTTCAGTTTTTGGCAGATATTTTCCAAAAATGGATGAAATGGACAAGTCAGTTCAAGGAAAACAACTGATAATAAAATGAGCTTTCAAATGAAAATTAGAATTTTGGAAAACTTTTATCTGCTGCTGTGAGCTTGAAAACTCTCCCATCCTTAAAATATTTTTTTCTGATTAGATGATATTAATGTCTGTGATTTTTTGACGTTGTGTTGTAATCAAAGGTGTCAATGTTTGGAAGACCTGCAATATGAACCAATATTTTCCAAGTAACCAGTGCATGCTGTTACAAAATCATGCATGGATAAAAGAACCAAAGTACAAGATAGACCAGTATATTTTAGTATAATAGAGTACATAAAGTTCATTGATATGACTTCAGATTCCACATCACAAGTAACTTTTGAAGAACTATTATTTATTGCATTTTTGTGTAGAATCAAAGAATAGCCACAATTATTGGAAAAGACTATTGAAATTCTTTTCATGTTGTGTGGCTGGATTTTCTTCATTTACTTCACCAACAACATATCCCAAAAGATTAAGTAAAGGAGATGTGAAGATAAGTTCAGAAGATGGTTGACTAGAAGCCCATAGTGCACATCCTGCTCACAAAGACAGCTAGAACAGTGAAGAAACAATACTATTTTAATAAAAATAACTGAGGGAGAGCCCCAGAATGTGTCCAAGGGGTAACAGAAGCCCTGGAGAGCACAGAAACTCAGGATAGTCACATAGAGAATGAAAGGAAATACCAGGCCTCCACCACCCCATCCCCAACCGGATCAGCTGGGAATCAGGAGAACCTTCTCCCTAAGGCAAGGAGATAAAGAAGAGGATCCTAGCAACCCCATCAACACCTTCGCACCTAAGTCCCCACCATTCTGGTTCACCTGCAGTCCTCAGGGGCACTACACCCATTGGAGGGATCCATCTGGATTCCACATAGCTGTGCCTCAAAGTGAAGGAGCCAACACTATGCCCCATCTCTTATGGTTTGCTACACCTTCTTGGGATTGGAACTATGGCTGGAGTGTATCTTGCTCTTGGGGTGAGTAGCCCCTTAATTCCTGAGGCTAAGCCACCAAACCACTCCAGCCCAGTGACCCAACATCCCCAAGCCATGCTGTGAGCAAAGCCGTGAACTCCTTGTGGAGCCAAGCAGAGATGAAGCTGCCCCACCTACCCCTGCCCTCGTCCTCTCAGACCATAGGTGAAGCAGCACCCAGCCTCCAGGAAAAACAGTACCTTGGCCACTCAGAGCAGTCATGCCTCCCTGGTGCCTAAGTTGAAGTAGCACCCTGCATCCCAAGAAACAGTACCTTGGCTTTCCATAGTGGTCATGTACTCAAGCTGAAGCAGCACCCTGCATCCCCCAGAAATGGTGCCTGGGCTTCCCAGAATAGTCATGCTCTCACAGACATGAACTGAAGTGGCATATTACCTTCTGGGGAATCAGTACCCTGGCCAAGCTGTGCAGCTGGGCATCCCAGGGCTGAGCCGATGTGGTACCTCACATCTCAGGGAAACAGAGCAGTGATTGAGCTGACACACCTCACCTTACAAGCCAAACAACTCTAACATCCTGCTTCCCTGGAGCTGGACTAGCCTCCTTTAGGCTAAGCTGCTAAGATACTGCACTCTCTCTGGGGAGTGCAGTCATCATTGTGCTGTTTTCTGTCCCCATCATCCTCATCCCAGTGCTCTAATAATAGCTGAGCTTCACCATCCTGGGGTACTTGTTGCTGCTGCACCTGGCTTCGCAGAGTCTGGGATACTGCTGAAACCCACCACCACAGAGTCTAGAATTACCACTACACAGTACCTCATCTCTTGGGACCTGAGTTGCTACTGTGACCTATTAGCTCAAGTTCCTGAATTGCAGCTATACCCTGCTCCCTGGACCCAAAGCTCCAGAGCACTCCACCTTCCAGTGTTGTACCCTACCCCTCCTGGGGGAGAATCACAGTTACAATCTGGATCCCTGGGTCTGAGCTGCTAGGAGGTGCCTCAGAATCACAGATCCTGGCTTTGTGGGCAACCTACATCCCTGCCACAGGGAGCAAGCCTGCAATGGAAAACCCAGATGCCACAATAGGTTCATGAGACCCTCAGGCTAGGACCCCAGTCCCAAAGCCACTCTGAACACCTGCACCTGGAACCCAATGCTGCTGCAGCTGCTTGTAGAACCAGGTCAGACCTGACATTAAAAAGGATCCCCTTGGGTAAGTCTTCCCATTGTGGGAAAAATGACAATAAGAGGACCCCAAAAGCCCTTGACACCAAAGATATTAATAACCTACACAATTGCTATGACTGCCATAAACTTCTACAGCCTGAGGCATCCATGGTTATTGCTTATGTTGAATGTAGCTGAAGAAGCTGCACAAAGACTACACCACTGAACCTATGCAAAAACAGTCACCACATCTCTTCCAACCAGCACTGTAACGTTTAACTGCAGGTGCAGTCTTCCTCTATAAGAGTGACACTAGAAAGTTTGGAAGAGACAGTTGTTCTACCAGATGCACAGACATCAATGCAGAGACAAAAGAAACACAAAAAAGTAAAGAACTGTTATATCACCAAAGGCACATAATAACTCTCTAGTAACAGATCCCAAGGAAAAGAAAATCAATGAATTGCCAGAAAAAGAATTGAAAATAACCATCTGAAGCTGAAGAATTCAGTGAATGAAATGAAGAGTACAATAGAGAGTTTCAGTAGCAGGCTTGATTGAGCAGGAGAAAAAATTCTGAACTCAGATATAGATCATTTGAAGTCACACTCTCAGAGAAAGAAAAAGAAATAAGAAAGAAAATGAATGAAGAAAGCTTACAAGACTTGTGGAACACTATTAAGTGAACAAATATTTGTATTATGGGTATTCTAGAAAAAGAAGTGAAGAAAAATGTAGAAAACCTAGTTAATAAAATAATAGCTGAAAACTTTCCAAGTCTGGGGAGAAATATGGACATCCAGATCCAGGAAGCTCAAAAGTCTCCAAATAGATTCAACCCAAAAAGAGCCTCCATAAGACACATTATATTCAAATTGTCAGAAGTAAAAAATAGAGATAATTGTAAAACTGCAAGAGAAAATCATCAAATCACATATAGGGGAATCTCCATTACACTAACAACAGATTTCTCTGAAGAAACCTTACAGGTCAGTAGAGAATAGGATTATATATTCAAAGGGCTGAAATAAAAAATTGCCAGCCAAGAATACAAAGCCTAGTAAAGCTATCCTTCAGGAATGAGGAAGAAATAAAGACTTTCTCAAACTAGCAAAAAATGAGGAAATTCGTCACTACTAGACATTCTTAGAAGAAATGTTCGATCAAGGTAGTCCTATATCTGGAAACAAAAAGATGATAATCACTATCATGAAAACACATAAAATTATGAACTCATTGATAGAGTAGATACACAATGGAGAATAAGAAATATGACCCAACTATATGCTGCCTTAAACAAACTCACTTCACCTATAGACACATATAGACTGAAAGTGAAGAGATGGAAAAAGATATTTCACGCAGATGGAAATCAGAGGTGAGCAGGAGTAGCTGCTATACTTACATTACATAAAATAGATATTAAGTCAAAAACTAAAAAGATACAAAAAAAGTAATTATATAATAATAAAAGAGCCAATTCAGCAAGAGTATATAACAGTTGTAAATATATATACACCTTAAGACTGGAACACTCAGATATATAAAGCAAATATGATTAGATCTAAATGGAGAGATAGACTCCAATTTAGGTTGGGGACTTCAACACTCCACCCACAGCATTGGACAGATCATGTACACAGAAAATCAGCAAGAGACATTGAATTTAAACTGCACTTTAGACCAAATGGACCAAATAGACATTTTCAGAACTTTTAATCCAACAGCTACAGAATACTCATTTTTTTTCATCAGCACAGGGAATATTCTCTGGGATAGAGTACATTTTAGGCCACAGAACAAGCCTCAAAAGAGGTAAAATAATTGAAATTGTATCAAATATCTTTTCTGATCACATGGAATAAAACTAAAAGTTAGTACCAAGAACAACTTTGGAACCATATAAATAAACGAAGATTAAACAACATGCTCCTAAATGACAAATGGGTCAATTAATAAATTAAGAAGGAAATTAAATAATTTCCTGAAACAAATGAAAATAGATACACAATATACCCAAACTTATAGGATACAGCAAAAGTAGTCTTTAAAAGAAAATTTAATAGCAATAAATGGCTCTATTATAAAAGCAGACAGATTGCAAATAAACAACCTAATAAGGCATTTCAAGGGCCTAGACAACCAAGAAAAACCAAAATCCAAAATTAAAGGAGGAAGGAAATAATAAAGATAGGAGCAGAAATCAACAATATAGAGTCTAAAAAATTTTAAAAGATCAAAGAAACAGTTGCTTTTTTGAAAAGATAAACAAACTTGACAAACCATTAGATAGATTAACCAAGAAAAAAAAAGATGAAAGATCTAAATGAATAAAGTCAAAAACTAAAAAGGAGACATTACAATTAACATTGCACAAATACAAAGAATCATAGACTATTATGAACAACTAATTGCCAATTAATTAGAAAACCCAGCAGAAATCAGCCAGGAGCAGTGGCTCATGCCTGTAATCCCAGCGCTTTGGGAGGCCGAGGCGGGCAGATCACGAGGTCAGGGGATCGAGACCATACTGGCTAACACAGTGAAACCCCGTCTCTACTAAAAAAAATACAAAAAATTAGCCAGGCATGGTGGCGGGCACCTGTGTAGTCCCAGCTACTCGGGAGGCTGAGGCAGGAGAATGGCGTGAACCCGGGAGGCGCAGCTTGCAGTGAGCTGAGATCACGCCACTGCACTCCAGCTCCAGCCTGGGCAACAAAGTGAGACTCCGTCTCAAAAAAAAAAAAAAAAAAAAACCTAGCAGAAGTTGATAAATTCGTGGACAGTGTATCTTGCAACCTACCAAGATAGAACCAAGAAGAAATAGAAAATCTGAACAGACAAATTATGAGTAAAGAGATTTAATCTGTAATAAAATGTCTCCCATCAAAGAAAAGCCTAGGATCTAATCACTTCATTGCATAATTCTAGCGAACATTTAAGGAAGAACCAACACCAATTCTCAAATTCTTCCAGAAAATTTCAGGGGAGAGAATTCTTTCGAATTCATTCTATGTAGCCTACATTACCCTGATTGCAAATCCCTGATGAAAATATGGGCAAAAATCCTCAACAAAATAATAGCAAATTCAGCAGCCCATAAAATGATCATTCACCATGATCAAGTGGGAATTATCCAAGGATGCAAAGATGGTTTAACATATGCATATTAATAAATGTGATACATCACATTAACAAAATGATAGACGAGAATTGTATTATCATCTGAATAGATGCAGAAACATCGTATGATAAAATTCACCATCCCCTCATGATAAAAAACTTTCAATAAGTTAGTATACAAGGAACATACCTCAACACAATAAAGCCTATCTATAACAAACCCACAGCCAACACTATAATGAATGGGGAAAAGTTGAAAGCTTTTCCTCTAAGATTTGGAACAAGACAAAGATGTTCACTTCCAATACTTTTATTCAAGGTAGTACTGGAAACCCTAGCCAGACCAATTAGTCAAGAGAAAGAAATAAGCAGCATACAAATTGGAAAAGAGAAAGTCAAATTGTCCATTTGCAGAAAACATGGTGCCATATATCCAAAAGTTTCACCAGAAATCTCTTAGAAGTGATAAACAAATTTAGTGAAGTTGCAGGATACAAAATAAACTGCCATAGTTTGGTTTGACTCCTCCAAATCTCATGTTGAAATTTGATCCCCAGAGTTGGAGATGAGGCCTCTTGGGAGGTATTTGGGTATGAGGGGAATCCCTCATGAATGGTTTGGTGCTGCCCTTGTGGTAATGAGTTCTCATTCTACTAGTTTCCATGAAAGCTGGTTGTTAAAAAAAGCCTGGCACCTGCTCCCTGCTCTCTTGCTTCCTCTTTCATCACGTGATCTCTACACATCAGCTCTCCTTCCCCTTTCACCATGAATGGAAGCAGCTTGAGGCCCTCACAAGATGCAGATGCCAGTGCCATGCTTCTTGTACAGCCTGCAGATTCATAAGCCAAAGAAACTTCTTTTCTTTATAAATAACTTATCTTCAGGCATTCCTTTATAGCAACACAAGATGGACTAAGACATCACTATACAAAAATCAGTAGCATTTCTATACCCCAACAATGAAGTAGCAGAAAAAGAAATCAAGAAAGCGATCTCATTTACAATATCTACAAAAAACTTAACTAGGAATAAATTTAACCAAAGAGGTAAAAAACTCTACAAGAAAAACTATAAAGCAGTTCTGGAAGAAATTTAAGAAAACACACAAAAAAGGAACGATTTCCATGTTCTTATTGATTTCCATGTTTCTTATCCCAGTTAGAATGGCTATTATCATCAAAAAGACAAAAAAAAGTACAGGTGAAGATGCAGAGAAAAGGGAACTCTCATACACTGTTGGTGGAAATGTAAATTAGTACAGCTATTATGGACAATAGTATGTAGTTTCCTCAAAAAACTACAAATAGAACTATCTTATGATCCAGCAACCCCACTGGTGCATAAATATCCTAAGAAAAGGGAATCAGTATGTCAAAAAGATATCTGCACCCCCATGTTTATTGCAGCACTATTCATAACAGCCAAGATGCAGAATCAACCTAAGTGTTCATTATCAATGGGAGAAAGAAGAAAAGATGTGGTATATATACACAATAGATTATTATCAGCCATAAAAAAGAATGAGATCCTGTCATTTGTGGCAACATAGATGAGCCTGGAGGACAGTATGTTAAATGAAATAAGCCAGAGACAGAAACACAAATATTGCATGTTCTGACTGATATATGAGTGTTAAATAAAATTGATTTAATGGAGGTAGAGAGTGGCATGGCGGATACCAGAGAATGGAAAGAGTAGAGTGGAGAGGGAGATGAAGAAAAGTTGCTTAATGGGTACAAAAATATAATTAGATAAAAGGAATAAGTTCTAGTGTTTGACAGCATAGGAGGATGACTATAGTTAACTGTAACTATATTGTTGTATACTTCAAAATAGCTAGAAATGAAGATTTGGAATGTTTCCAGCACAAGAAATAATAAATGTTTGAGGTAAAAAGAAGCAGATATGTAAATCCAAATATCTTCTATTAAGTCAGACTTTGAACACATTTGCAAAAAATAAAGGCCAGTTGTGGTGGCTTGAGCCTGTAGTCCCAGCACTTTGGGAGGTCAAGGTGAGCGGATCGCTGCTTAAGCCCAGGAGTTCGAAACTAGCCTGGACAACATGACAAAATCTTATCTCCACAAAAAATACAAAAATTAGCCTGGCGTGGTGATGTGTGCCTGTAGTCTCAGCTACTTGGGGGGCTGAGGTGGGAAGACGTTTGATCCTGGGAGGTGGATGTTGAAGTGAGCTGGGATCATACCACTGCACTCCAGCCTGGGTGACAGAGTGAGACCCTGTCTCAAAAACTAAAATAAAAATAAAAAAAATTAAAACAATGTACTATTTTTTCTATTTTTTGAAAACATATTTGTATAAAAACATGTTTTATTAATATGTAATAGGTTTATTATGCTATTTTAAAATAAATATTTAACATTTTTTATTTTTCTTAGTTTTTATTTTTAATATGGTAAATTTCAGTACATATAGTCCATAGAAACCCAAATTCTTTGGAATACTCAATGAATTTTAATAATTTAAAGGGATCCTGAAATTAAAAATATTTAAGAACCATTGCCTTAGAGCCTTAGGTTTAAATCTCTCACAGACTGCAGAACTTTAGGGTGAAAAATTCTACAACAATTGCTATGCAAAAGGCAGTCAATTTTATGTTATCTGATAGCTTTTTAAGAAAGGATGCCTAGGAAGTAAATTTCTTAAACCTTGGGTGTCTTAAAATGTCATTATTGTACTCTGATTCTTAATTGTGAATTGATACTTTTGTTGGGTATAGAATTCCAGGTTGAAAATAGTTTCCTTCAGAATTTGATGAACTTCTCACAAATTTTTAGCTCCAAGTATTGCTCTTAAAAATTCCAGGCCACTCATGATAGTGTGTGCCTTGTCTCAGCTTCTTGAGAGGCTGAGGTTGAAGGATCACTTGAGCCTGGTAGTGCGAGACCAGCCTAGGCAACATAGTGAGACCCTGTCTCAAAAATAAAAAAAAAAGGAAAAAATCAAAAAGTCCAAAGACATTTTGGATATCTCCTTTTTCTTGAGTGCTCTAAAATACCATGTTTCTATGATGGTATGAGCTTGTCCTTATCCACTTCTATTTTTATGATTATTTGGTGGACCTTTTCCATTTGGAAACTTATGTCTTTTAGTTTTGGTAAATTCTCTTCATTTGTTTCATGCATGTTTCATATTCTTGGTTGTCTTTTTCTAGAATTTCTTCCATTTGAATATTGGACCTTCTGGAATGAGTTTTCTAATTTTCTTTGTCTTTCTTGCTATAGGCAGAACATCTGTGTCCTCCTCAAATTCATATGTTAAAATCCAACCCCCAATGTGATGGTATTTGTAGGTGGGGGTCTTTGGAAGGTGATTAGGTCATGAGGGCTCTGCCTTTATGAATGGGATTAGTGCCCTTCTAAAAAGGACACAGAGAGCTCACTCACCCTCTTTTGCCATGTGATGTTACAGTGAGAAGATGGCCGTGAATCTGCCAGCACCTTGATCTTGGACTTAACTAGTGTCTAGAACTGTAAGAAATAAGTTCGTAAGCCACCTAGTCTATGGTATTCTGTTGTAGCAGCCCAAACAAAGACATTTTTATTCTGTTTTCCCTTGTGTTCTGTCTCTCTCTCTCTCTCTCTCTCCTCCTTCCCTCCCCTCTGGCTTATATACCCTAAGAAATTTTCTCAATTTAACATTTGAAGTCTTATATTGAGTATTTTATTTGTGCAATTATGTTTTTAATTTCCAAGAGCACTTTTCTGTTTACTTAGCTTTCCTTCACTACAGTATGCTGCTTATGTTTCATGGATACAATATCTGTCTTGTTATCTTCCTGAGAACATTGATGATACAAAACTTTATACTTTTGTTTTCCTTGAATTTTCTGTTTTTTGCAAGTTGTTATTTTCTCCTTGATTTTGTTGTTTATTTTTTCCACTACAGGATTCCCTCAGATATTTAGATGTCCCTGGTCATTTGTTCATGTTTATGAATGAGTACTAAAAAGCAAACTTAAATCCCTGAACACATACGTTCAGTTTGTTGACTATTGAGCCTCACTGTAATGTGTTCTGTGCGGACCATTTGTTGAGAAACCTCCCATGTGAAAATCTAGCCCTTTCCTTTGGGCTGGCCTGACTCCAAGAAACGTCTTTCAAATATCTACCTTATAGGCCTGGCTGCAAGCATTCTGGAAACTGACTGGAAGGAGAAGGCTGAAGATCACAATGCACTGAACATAATATTCATTTTAGGCTTGATTAAAGTATGGCACCTGTCTTCTACCCTTCAACCCTCTCTGTCATTCCAAATACCACTGGTTTTACTCTCTTTAGAGATGATATCTTCAGCTCATGTTGGATGGGGAACAGGAAGTCACCCAGACACTTGGGAGAAAGAGATCTGGCTGTCTGTTTATATTTTTACACAATGTAATATTTATACAAGATACAATATACAAATATTATATGCAAACCATATTAGTAACACATATGTAAATTATGAAGCATATTAACAAAATGAACATCAACTAAGAACAAAGGCATTCCAAATATTTTTGTACCTACCTCTGCGTTTCTTCCCTTTTCCCCCTCCCTGCCTCTTTCGCCATCCTGACCCAGAGGTAATTAGTCATGAATTTTGTATTAATCATTTCCCTGCTTTTAAAATATAGTTTAATCATATATGTATATATCCATAAACAATGTATGTTTTCAGTTTTGCCTGTTTTGAGCTTTGTAAGTATGGTACCATAGTAATAGTTTTTCTATGAATTGCCTTGTATGTCATTCAAGGCATGTTTCTAGGAGCAACTGCTTCTAAGCTGACTTTAGACCCTTTCTCCTATTTTCAGTTTCACTTTCATCCCCACTTCCAGAATTGCCTTGTTGCCAATTCCAGAGCCTTTGGAAGTTCCTCAGTATACATTGATTTATTTGCTGGATTTCTCTACCACTAGCTTAGTGTTTAACTTTTTCAAGTTTGTTAAATCACTAAGCTACTTTATCTGAGTAGTAGCCCAACTTATAAAATGTTGTTGCTTGCATCATTTTGTATTGTTTGTCTTTGAGAGTTATGTTTAAAAATCCCTTTGCTGTAATATTAATAAGATTTTTGGAGAGAGCAAATCTAACCATGTGTGTTTAATCTTTTATCATTCAAATATTTACAAGTCCTTACTTCCTTTGAATGGATTAAAATCACTCAGGATGGTCTAATCCCACCAGATTTTAGTTTTCCTGTCTACCATCCCCACTTTCAGAACCTGCTCGTGTGTGTGTGTGTGTGTGTGTGTGTGTGTGTGTGTGATGCACGCCTTTAGAAAAAAAAAAGCATAGTCATGTATATGTACAAACATGCAAGTAGGGCTAAAATCCTACTTTTTGCATGCGGTTTTTGATCATTTATTTGAGCGTATTGAATGTCTATTATATGTTATGCATTACATTAGGTACACAAGGATATAAAATCTAGTTATAGTTTCTTGCAAAGAGAGTTTATTGTACTGAGAAAGAAAAAAAATCTATAAAATAGCACAGTGTGATATGTACTACTTTGAAATTTCAAGGCATTAGAGTTAGGTTGTGTAAGGTTGAACAAGGCATGACAGATGATGGTTGGAGTAGGTAAGAACTTGTAGAGGAGGTGAGGCTTCATTTGAGCTCTAAGGGTATACTTTGGAGAAGAGACAAGGAGTTCAGAGAGTGTTCCAGGAGGGAGGAACTCACTGCCTCCTTGCCTACTGAGCTCTAGCTACACTGGCTTTTCATATCCCTGGATGTGTCATGATCTTCCCCTTTATAGGAAGTACATTCATGCTGTTTTCCTGCCAGGATGGTCTTTCTCCCATTCTTGTTTTAGCTTAATCCTATTTGGCTTTGAAGACTTAATTTAAAATTTTACTTATTTAAGAAAGCTTTCTTTAACTTCCTCAGTGCAAATTACAGCTCCCCCACCACGTTATACTCTTATATCATGTATCATATTTTTCCTTCTCAGTTTCTTCACAGATTTTTAGTTGTACATTTACTTGTGTGACTACTTGTCTAATGTGTATTTCTTACATTAAATAGAAAACTCCAAGATGCAAGAGACTGGCTGTTGTCACAACTACCTCACTGGTGCTTAGCATATTGTGTGGCCCATGGAGGAGTTACCTGGACCTGTATGGACAAGGAAAGGTGAGCAGGAGAAGGAGTTTGGAGTAGCCAGACTCAAAATAGTCCTCCACAAATCTCCACCTCTTGATATTTATACTATTGTAATAGACCCCGTTAAACCCAAAAATCAGAGACAGGTCTCAGTTAATTTAGAAAGTTTATCTTGTCAAAGTTGAGGATGTATGCCTGTGACAGAGCCTCAGGAGGTCCTGATGACATGTGTTGAAGGTGGTCAGAGCAGTTTGGTTTTATATATTTTAGGGAGACATGAGCTATCAACCAACATATGTAAGATGAACATTGGTTCAGTCTGGAAAGGTGGAACAACTAGAAGCAAAGGCAGGAAGACTCAGCAGGGAGAGAGCTTCCAGGTCGTAGGTAGATAAGAGACAAATGGTTGCATTCTTTTGAGCTTCTGATTAGCCTCTCCAAAGGAGGCAATCAGATACGCATTTATCTCAGTGAGCAGAGGGGTGACTTTGAATAGAATGGGAGACAGGTTTGCACTAAGCAGTTCCCAGCTTGAGTGATTTTGAGGCCTCAATATTTATTTTCCTTTCACAACCCCTCCCACATGGCAGCAGGATTATTCTCTGTGACCAATAGAATATGCATTTTCCTCCTGAGTTTATGTTATAAAAAAGCAGAACTTCCATTGTGGCTTCTCTCTTTTTCTATCACTCACTCTGAGGGAGACCACCTCCATGTCTTGAGGACACTAAGACAGCCCTGTGGAATAGCCCATGTGGCAAGGAACTGAGGTGTTCAGCTGGTGAGAGGCTGAGGCTGCCCAATAACCACATGCATGAGCTTGGAAGCAGATCCTCCAGTCTTCAGAAGATTGCAGCTCAGCCCACAGTTTGACTGCAACCTCAGAGGCTAGCCAGAACCACTTAACTAAGTTGCTCCAAAATTTCTGAACCTCAGAAATTGCGTGAGATAATAAATGTTGTTTTAAGCTGCTAACTTTTAGGATAATTTGTCATATAGCAACAGATAACTAATACAAGGCTTAATGAGAGAAATAGGTGCATGAGAATAATCCTGCTCCTTCCTTTGATTCATTTAAACGGTGCTTGTCAGTGACTTCCCCTGATTGGATTTTGAACCCATCTTTCTGAAGAGTCTTTATTTTTCTCCAAGACATCCCCTAGTTGAACAGCTCTCCATATTCCTGAGTTTCAGTGGTCTGGTGCTTGTTGAAGAGGCTCTGACTACAACCTCAGCACAGATCTTCCAGTTGATTGAAAAGCCCCAGCTGATACTGAGTTCAAGTTGCTTTAGGGTGTGGTGAAGAAGATTCCTTTTCTGAGATTTACAAAGATGCCGCATCTTGAAGATTCTCTCTCTGGAGGGAAGAGAGAAGGTTTGTTAAAGTGTGTCCTTGGATGCCACATGTGCATCATTACATTTCAAATTTGGGGGGACTTGCTGCTTTTCAGAGGGCCACAAAAGATTAAGGTCTGTGCTATGCTTCTGAGGCAGAGTGGGGCAGTGGGGGAGAGCTTGAGTTTAAAGTCACGTGGACTGAGTTTGAGTGTTGTTCTTCTTTTTAGTACCTGTATGTGTCATTTCACCTCTCTAAGCCTCAGTTTCATCACCTATAAAATGGAGTTACTGATACCATCCGTCTTCTCCACAGAATTGATGGAAGGATTATATGAGCCAATGTATTTAGCACAGCACCCGATGAATAGTAAGTGCCCTTAAATGGTGACTATTTTGATTGCAAATGACAGAATCAGAAGTTAGTGCCAAGTCCAGATCTGCCTCTAATTAGCCATTTGGGTTTGGGCAAAACATTTAACTTCTTGATGTCTTAATTTCCTTATTTATAACATGAGGGGTTTTGGCAAGTTGGTATTTTCCAAAGTAAAATCCACAGTGCTATTTGCATCAGAATCAAAACCATTTGCTTAGTAAAATACTACAAATTCCCAGGTCCACCCCAGCCTCACAAAGTCGGAATCTCTTAAATGGAACTCAGGAATCTATGTTTCAATAAAGTCCTCATATTATTCCTGTGCACACTGCCTGCTCTGCCATTGTATAAATCTATCTAATGGATTTAAGTACCAGTTAGATTAGGAACTTACCACCAGGGCCTGAGGGATCCTGGGACAAGAGATGAAATAGTATGTATTATCTTATTCTGTATGAATTTTCCATCAGGTAGGTAAGATTTAAGACGTTCTTCTTTAGACCACACCAGGATATCCAGATCTGACGAATTAGTGTACTTCTTCCTTATGCCCACAGGAGGTCAGTGAAACATTAGGCCTATCCTTTTTGAAATTTCAGAACAAAAGAATTTTGAACAGTGCCAAACTAGAAGTAGAATGTTTGCGTATTGCAAAAAGATAAGCTTTATTTACTAACAGACTTCCCAGGTGAGTGTTCGAGTTTTTATGCAGACAAAAATCTAGCGGTGCCTTGCTTTTTACAGAGGAAGGTACATTAGCTTTCAGGTTCATAAACTTTAAGTCCATCAATAGGTTTGCTAAAATAATTGTCCTTGGAGCTCTGGGAGTCATTTTAGGGAAGAGAAAATTCTCTGCTTTGAATTTCTCTAGGGCGCCTCGTTAGGAGAGGTCAAAATGTCGGACATGTGTTGGTTCAGATGTCTGCTTGATGGGCCTGGAGGAGAAGATTATTAGCAAGCTAGAATTGGGCTAATAGGGGCTCAGAGAGGCTAGACCATCTGACTGGAGATATATAGTGGTGGAATGGAGATCAGACCCAGGACTACCACCTCATCATCAAGGGCCTTCTTAATAAGATAGAATTAATGTCATAGAGTATTCCAGCCAATGTTCTCTTAGCCGATTTATACCATTCTGTTTATCTTTTATTGAGCTTCTGTCTGGAGCTCAGCAGCTGGTCTTTTCCTGAACTCAGTTTTATTTTATTTTCTTCGTTTAGAACCACAGTAACCAAGTGAGAGTAGAAGTAGGATAATTGTAATGGGCACAGGTATCTGCGTCTCCTTCCCAAGCCCTTGTGACTGCCTTGACATAAGCCCTTTAGAGCTGGCCGCACTGACTGCTCACTCAGGTGACCCTCTGAGGCTGCAGGGCTCTGAAGTGTTTTCTACCTCTCATCTGCATGTAGATGGCTTAATGACTGATATATTAAAAACCAAGAAAGTGCTGGGTCTTAGATCTAGCAAGTGTTAGACACTTGACACAAAGAGAAGGATCATCTTGATCAACATGAACTAATTAATTAATTAGCTTACTTGCCAGACAGTGCATGAGAAACTCCTACATGCCAGGCGTTTTCCTGGGCTCTAGGATTTCAAAGATGAGCAAGGTATGGGCTCTACTATGAAGGAAATTGATCACAAGCTGAGAAGGTGAAAAATAAAATCAATGACCCTAATATACTCTGAAAGTGCTATGATGGGCATATGCCTGGAAGGACATGGAAACATAAACAGGAGGCCTTCTCCCACCTGATGGGGATAAGTTGGTGAATGACAGTTTTCATGCATCCTTGGGAATATTTCATATAAAATTTGTGGCAGGTGTGGGGTAAAAGACAAGGAGATATAAAAAAGTATCTCTGTAGACAGGGCCTTGGACTCATTACTTACAGGGTTCCCTGTAGGGCTGAGGAATATGACAGGCCAACCACACTGGACAAGAAGGTAAATCCTCCAGTTCAGTGTGAAGGGCTCATCCCCTTAGAGAGGATTGCTGGACAGGGTAAGCCTTCCAGACTGCAGAAAGGGATCTGATCCTCATGTCACCTACCATTGCCATCCCAAGGGCCCTTGGTCAGCATAGAGGTTCTGAATGAATCCTCAGTGCAAGTTCCCCTGAATCCACTGACAGGCCCATCTAGCCAGGTTGCAGGGGGACCATGGGCTCTCCTGGTCTAGATTGATCTGTATTGGCTTAGGTCACTTCTGTAAACATGTTCTGGGTGCTGACTATATATTTCACCATACAAAACTTGCTTCTTCCACATTACTCTTTTACTGTCTCTCATTGGCTGGCCAATTCATCCTCATTTGTTCAGGTTGTCCCAGTATTAAACCTGAAAGTATTATGTCCCAGGAACCCCCTCAGTGCAAGGCAATCTGGGATGATTGGGTATTCTACAGTCCTTCTGTCCCTCCACACTTCTTTATTTACATTTGCTTCCCTTTCTTTTCTTTTTGCCTGCAGGCTCAGGCTTTGCAGTTATTATAAGGGCAATGTTTCACCCCTGCAGCGGGTCTGTTTTGCAGTGCCTGCCCACATCATATTCCCTTCTGGGGAATTCTGGGGAATATCCCTCTGTTACTCCAAAGATCCCCTTTCTGTAGTGGATACCTCCTCCTTCTGGCTGAAGATTTGACTAGAATTGGATTCTGTTTGGCAAATCATGACTAGGGTTGAGCTGGATCTTAAGCTGCACTCTTTCTCATTCTTTCTTTCTTTCTCTCTCTCTCTCTTTTCCTCTCTTTATCTGCATTTATGTGGCTCCACAGCCAGGAAATGATTGGATTGCTTTGCCTCCACTCTGTAGAAATGCCCCAACTAGACAAAGAGTGACAGGCTGGCTCAGAGGCACCCAGCTGTCTCTGTCTACGTCCATGCCCAACTGATCTGCTGAGTAGCAGGGATGATCTCTCTAGCAAAACCTACTACTGCTTGTGCCATAGCAAATGAATTGACTTCCTAGGGCTGTCATAACAAAGTACCACCAACTGGGTTGCTTAAAACAATAGAAATGTATTTCTTCACGGTTCTGGAGACTTTAAGTCCAAAATCAGGGTGTCAGTATGGCCCTGCTTCTTCTGAGACTCTGGATAGACATTTCCCTTGTCTCTTCCTGCTTCTGGTGGGTGGCCAGTGATCTTTGGTGTTACAGCAGCAGCACGTCAATCTCTACCTCTGTCACCACATGGCACTCTCCCTGTGGGTCTCTGAGACTCTTCTTTCTTTTAAGGATACCAGTCATAATGAATTAAGGGCCCATCTTACTCTGGGATGACCTCATTTTAACTAATTACATCCACAATGACCCTAGTTTCAAATAATGTCATATTCTGAGGTGCTATGGGTCAGAGCTTCAACATATTTTATTAGGGGACATAATTCAGCCTATAATAGCCAGCAAGTGGAAAAGGATGGATAGGGGCCACTTTCTTTAAAAGGTGGCTATGTATGCAGCAGTTGCTAAGGCTTCATATAGCCTTCCTTCAGATCACTTAATTGGCCTTTGGGGAAGCTTTTATTCTGTTCTTGTCTTTTTGTTTGTTTGTTTGTCTTCTTGCATCTGGTCCTGTCTTGTTCCCTTTTTCCATTCTCCAAATCTTTTCAAGCCACTGCTCCTAGGTCCCACTATACCTTCCTCTAGGGAAGCTCTTTGCTTCCATAGCTCCAGGACTTACTGCACACTTCTTCTCAGCTTGAACCACTTCCTCTGAGTCATTTTTACTCTCAACCCTGGGAATCTACAGAAGGGCTGGGGATGGTGATGACAGGGACAAGCAGACTCCACATAAAGTATTGCCAAATAATGAAGATTTAACCTATCTAGAAATCTGTGTATTCACTTGATCAGTTATTCATATTGTGGATTTCCCGTGTAATGTCATTTAGGAAAGGGATTCTGCTCTTTGAAAGGTATGGAAATTATAGCTCTAAGACTGTCAGTGAGAGGAGGCCTGTGACCATAGAGCTGAAAGTCTGATTTGCGTGACAACCTGGAGACTTATTGTAGAACTGGGTAAGCATTTAGTGTTAGCACTGGCTTGAGGTCTCAGAAGTCACCCCCTTCAGTTGTTTTCACACTTTCAAAGTGTAGGGAAGAAAGACTTTTCCTTTATCCTTTAGGTTCAATAGCTAGGTCTATGAAGTAAACTGACAACAGGCATATTAACAGAAGAGTAGGTTACAAATGTATTAATGTTTAATGTTAGATGCACAGGGGCATCCTGGGGGGAAAACAAATACCCCCAAAAGTGGTGATATTTAAAAAGCTATATATCATCTTAATAGGGGAGGGGGAGAGGGATGTAGGCCACCTGAGGGAGAGTAAGTGATTTTTAGAAAAGATGAATGGGCTCTTTAAAGAGTAAATAGGATATGATAATTTGTGACAAAGTTTGTCTGGGTTTAGTGTCAACTTCTACAGATGCTCTTTGACTTAAGATGGGGTTACATCCTGATAAATGCATCATAAGTCAAAAATGCATTTAGTTTGCCTAACCTACTGAAGCTACTGAACATCATAGCTTAGCCTAGCCTGCATTACATGCGCTCAGCTTACATTAGCCTACAGTTGGGTCAAATCATCTAATACAAAGCCTGTCTTATAATAAAGTGTTGAGTATCTCATTTAGTTTGCTAAATACCATACTGAAAGTGAAAATACAGAATGGTTGTATGGGTACTCAAAATACTACTGAATGCCTATATCACCTTTGCATCACCCTGAAGTTGAGAAATCATAAATTGAACCATCCTAAGTCAAGGATCGTCTGTAGCCTCCTCTGCTGTGATAAGAGTCAACCTTCCCTGGTTGATGAAACTCCCAGCAAAGGGATTTATGCCAATTGAATTCTTTTTGAAGGATCTGTCTTCAGGCAGATAAGGAGACTTCAGTGAAAGCCTCTCCCTGCATCTGCTATTTTTCAAGTGTTTTTCGCTCAAAATAATCAAAATACTAAGGCGACATAATTTGGGGTGGCATGTCCTGCACCCCTTCAACATCATATTTTGGGGTGGCATATTCTGATCTCTGACATAAAGATGTGCAATCTCACTCCACATTCCCCTCCACCCCCTTAAAGCTAAGCAGTTACCCAACATGGAAAATGAATACAACTTGGCAGATGTTCTAATGGCCAGGCCCAGAGTCCTGCCTCTTTCCGTTTTTTTTTTTTTTTTTTTTTTTTAGCCATTGCTGAAGATCTTGAAGGAACTCTACATTTGAAAATCTCTAAGTGCTGGTCCAACCTGTAAGTTTTAGATGAAAATAAGGCCCAGAGGGGAGCAGAGATTTGCCCAAGGCCTCACAGTGATTGTTGGCAGAGCCCCAAGTGGCAGAGAGCTTTCCCATGATAAGTGCAGAGCTTGGGCGTCCAGCCAAGAGCAGAACAGGCCTCCTCTTGCTTTGACATCCATCATTCCTATCCCTTGGCCGGCAATTTTATCCTCTTGCTGCTCCACCCACTCCGCTCTTACTCATCCTTCCATGTTAAGCCCAAGCATTGCCTCCTTTGTGGAGTCTTATTAAACTGCTTATGCCAACTTAACTCCTTCCTTGTTCCCACAGCCCCTTTTGTCATCTATGTCAGAGCAGTTCTCATGTTCTACTGTGTGGACTTGTCTCTGGGCCAGTCGCTGCCACTTCTTATTACTGTATAACTTACTTCATTCCAAAAAGATTTCAGACAGATGTTTTTCTTGTTATTCTGAGGGTTCAACAGTGTAACTCCTGCACCTAGCACAGTGTCAGCACATAGTAGGTGCTTATTTTTAGAACAAAAGATTGTGTGCAGTTTGGTAGAAGAAGCTGGGTAGAAATCAGCTTATATTCAAAGCCAATGTGCCCCAAATTTTAATGCACATTAAAGCATCTGGGAATTGTGTTAAAATTTGGATTCTGATTCAGGAGGTGTAGGTTAGGGCCTGTGATTCTGCATTAAACAAGTATCCAGTGGATACAGATGCTGTTGGTACGCAGACCACATTTTTGAGAAACATAAGAGAGAAGATTACAGTGTGCCCAGTTAGCCATACTGTTAAGAGACAGGAGAGCAGGGATAGGATGGGGATCATTATAAAGGTTTCAGGTCACATCCAGAAGGCATGCAGACAGCTGGGATTCAGAATGAGCCTTAAAGATATGCCCCCAGTTGGTGATTTCTGTCTGCCCGAAATGGACTTTCAGCTTTGTTTACTTTGGTAAACAAAATCTCTCACCATTCAGCACATTGAGGCCTTCAGAATGGAAGATAGACTGAAAATCTCTTGGCAATAATTCAATTCTTATGGGGAGAGGTGTGATGTTCCATCATAAAGATGGTAAAATTCATACTCTCTCTCACACACAAGGCTTGTCCAGGGTTATTCAAACCACAGGGAATTGATTAAAAGAAAATGGCAATTAGATTTTCATCACATCTATGTAACACCTTCCGTATCCTAACCTCCTTAGTACCTCACTGCAATCGCTTGCTTTAATTATCTTCCAGGAAGACTGGGACCTTGTCTGGGTTGTTTGCTAACAAACCCTTAGCACCTAGCATGGTGTCTTGCATCTAGAAGGAACTCTAGGGATATTTCTTAAATAAATAAATACAGAATTTGACCATTGCAGGGTTTCCATTTGTACACTCCATCAAAATTTTGTGGTTGTGTTCAGCCTATTACAATATGTCACTAATGAGGTCAAGACTGTAGGTATGGGTCACCTGAATGAGTGGCACAGATCTGCCCTGTCCCCCACCCATACTTGTCAACATGCTCCACAGCCTTCAAGAAAATAGGACCTATCAGAGATTTAGAAGATTGGGTGAGAATACGGCTATGTGTGCTGGGAATGGCACTTGGCAATGGCATCGTCATCCATGAAGATGATGACTGATGTTGTAGGCATCTCGCTGTATCAGCTCTTATCAGTGGTGCTCTAGGTCGATTTCATTCTCTACTATCTTTCAACTGTATACCCATCTGTAGCACACAAAGTCTTACCCACAGGAGGAGTTAAGGAGGGGAAGCAGGGCCTATTTCCGATTCAAAGGAGAGAACTGGACTCTGTTTTTGTATTTGTTCTGCCCTTATGCTTCCTTTGGTTGCTTTCTTGTGCCTGATATGTGTTCCTCAGAAGACATTCAAAATTACTTCATAGAAAGGTCTTATTTCACATAAGAGCCAATCAAACTGCAAAGGAGGTTTCCTGTGTGCCCAGGAAGAGGAAACGGAATGATGAGCATCTAGCTACGCTCTGTCAAAATCAGCAATTTTTTCTCAGCCCCACAATATTTCTAGATTATTTCATCCATTCATTAAATAAGAGCTAAGTTATTGGGCATTAATATGTGTGAGGCACTGTGCTAATCACCCACATACGTTAATTTATCAATCCCTTACAAAACTCTTATAAGGTAGGCAGTGTTTTTATCTCCATTTCACACAGATAAGGAAAATGAGACAATGGAAGATGAATTGAGTGAATTGAATGGCCCCAGGTTGCACAGTTAGAAATTGGCAGAGTCGGGCTAGAATTCAGGTCTATTTGATTCCTAAAGCACTGTACAACACTGTGTTAATTGACTTCTGGCTTCCACCTGATAGGACCAATTTTTTTGCAACCTTCTCCTTGGAAGTTACTCACTTTCTTTGTTTCTCTTTCCACCTACCCTTCCTTCAGCTCCAGCCTGGAGATCAGGTTGAAATTCTCTAGGCATTCATTCCTTCTTTCAACCATTATTGTTCAACATTGTTCCTTCGCCAGGCTATGACACCCACAGCTTGTTGTCACCTACTGACCTGCTGGCCATGGCCATCTCTTCATTGAAGTATTCAGCTTCTGGCTTATGGTCTTCCTCTGCAAACCATTTCTTATCATTGCCTGGGCAACCTCAATGTCCATGTGGATGATATGCTTAATTCCACAGCCTCAGAGTCTCTGCTTGCCACACAGAAGTTCATTCCAGCCCCTCTCAGTGGAGACATCTGGATCCTGCTATCACGAGGGACTGTTTTGTCTCTCCATTCTACCTCCACATCAGTCTCATCATGGACCTTGTAGAACACTGACCTTCTCCACCTTTCTAGGCCATTGCTCCCTCCTGGCTTCATTCCTCTTCCTATATAACCTGTAATCCATAGACAACCATTTCACGAGGCACCAAAGGAGTAAAGTTGGATAGTGTCACAGGGTAGAAAGGAATCAGGAAATGGAAGTTAGATGCTGGGAAGAGGAAGTCTTCTCATCATATCACTGAGGAGCAGTTCTGCTCTGGGACCAGAAGGGAGGTGTGGGAGTTGTTAGGCTCCTACTTGAAGTAATCCTTTTCTGTCTAGGTAAAGTTGTGCCAGGAAGGGTATCTGGGAATCCTAGCCCTGGATCTGGTCCAGGTGGTCAAGTTTTTCTCAAGGTATGATCTTGTAGACCACCTTATTAGAATTATCTGGGGGGTCATTGCTAAAGGATAGATTTTTATTTCCCATCCCAAGCCTCCTGAGTCAGAGTCTTTGGGGTTGGGCCTAGGAATCTGAATTTTAAGCAAAATTCGTTGTGATTATTATCTACTTTAGGGTTTGAGGATCATTGATTTAGTCTGGCTAGACTGACAGCCTTCAGGAGGAGCTAAAAATCTCTGTCACATCCCACTAATACCCCTGAGATTCACTCCAAGTTGGACAGAATTCAGACTTGCCAATCAGTTGTGATTTTTCTTTGAAGCCCCTTACAACTAGTTCCACTCCTTTCCCTGAAGCGCCTAGAGTGGGACAAACATTCTTGGCTCAGGAACAAACAGAAATTCCACCCCAAATCCCCATCTTCTTCCCTTTTGCCTCCTCCCCACATTGAGAAAAACTTTCAGTACCTCTCTCTCTGTGCTGGGAAGGGGCTGGGGGGAGGGCATCAGTGTGATCAGAAAAGAGATTAATCT
The DNA here is from genome assembly GCF_028885625.2 of Pongo pygmaeus. NCBI lineage: Eukaryota > Metazoa > Chordata > Mammalia > Primates > Hominidae > Pongo > Pongo pygmaeus. The sequence goes on from NC_072373.2 coordinate 39,961,080, forward strand.
ACCAGGGTAGGCGTTGAGAGATAAAAATCCAGTCTTTTATAACTTTTTAAAACCTGCCTCAGGGAGAGGACAGTGAACCAGGACTCCATGTACTGGTAGGAGCTTGATAGTTCCTTATCCATGTTGAGATAAATCAGATCAATTAAGTTCTCCTCAGAACACAGCATTTCTTTTTCTGCATGGTGCTTTCCAAACAGCGACTCTGCCTCCAGGGTCCCCACAGCCTCCTCCCAGTGCTGTAAAGCAGGTGCATTGCTACCTGTTTCTGGGACAGATGGTTTCTATCATTTGAAATACCACAGGGTTTGAACTCATAAGACTTGATTCAAATCCAAGTTTTACTCTCTACCTGCTACGTGGCCTTTCATAAGTCACCAAACCCTTTTCTCTATTTCCTGATCTCCAGAAAGGAAAGGATCCTAGTCCTCCTTACCTTCTCACAGGGCTTTTGAGGACAAATGATTCTTGTTTCAAAAAGGTTGGAGCTGTGAACTGTTAGGAGCAGGAGTCAACCTGAGCAATACCTGGAAGCCTCCTCCACCAGGAGCTCCACCTGCAGCTGGGCTTCCAGCAATCCACAAATATTGGTGAGCACTAGAATGGGGCCATGCTTACAAATTCACATTCCCTGGCCCTACTGGGCAATCAGCAGTGCTCCATATAGTTCTAAAGCAGATGGCCCAGTGGCCCGGGTATCATATCTAAGCAACCCTTTGAGGAGATGAAGAGGGTTGGATGCTCCATGAGACAGAAGAACTTTGCTTTCCGTGGCCCACCAAGGACTTGAGCTGTAGACCGAACTCACAGCTGCCAGTTTCCATCAAGAGATGGGAAGCTACTTAGTCAACTTCCTGCTGGTTTTCAAACACACTAAAGTTTGGGTGGTCAGGCAGGCTTTTAGGGCTACTGGATTTTGAAGGACTCCTGGTTCAATTCGTGATCTAAGTTTCTCTTCCTCTGTCCTCCCCTCATCAATACATGGCAACCTGGGTCTCCTTACCTCAGGCTCATGAACTGGGAATAACCTGTCAGGCCAACTGCTTCTGTGTGTCAGGGCTGACTCAGGTTCAGTGGGTTCCCATTTCTTCATGTGCTTATTTTTAAAGGACCATTATTTTCTTTGCCTGAAGGAAAGCTTACTGGTAAGTATTTCAGGAGCCAGGGAAGGGGCTTAGATAACACTGTAGAGCTGGCTCACTTGGCTATTTGAGAGAATTTATCAGAAACTATTAACCAGGAAAACAGTGACATCTTATCACTCTCACCCAAGCCGTATGGGCCAGCGGCTCTTTTTAAATCATAAAGATGATGTCAGTTTCCCACTTAAAACCTTCCAATGATTTCTCATTCCACTTGGAATAAAATCTCAACTCCTTACTCTGGCCCTTGTCTACTGCTGGGGACTGACCTGACACTCCTCCATCTCCTCACACTGCCCCTGAACTGGCTTTTTCTTGCCATTAGATATCTCTTTAAATGCCACTTCCTCATAGTGGCCTTCCCTGACTATTCAATCTAATGTTGCCCCTGTCTATCACATGACCCTATTTTCATTCTCTGCAGAGTACTCATCACTCTCACACATTTCTCATTTATTTCTTTATTTCTGTCTCTTTTCCTTAGAACAGACGACAGAGATCTCATGTTCACCTCTATAATCCCTGCTTCTAGCACTGTGCCTGACACATAACAGCCTCTCAGAAAATACTTGTTGACTCTGAATAAATTGCCTTTGGAGACAGAGACTAATTGCAGGCCTAAGCCTTACTAGCTGGGTGATCTGAGCCTCGGTTTCTTCTTTGTTAAATGGAGCTAATAACACTGGGCTTGCAGGGGTGTATTTAATAGAAAAAAAATACGTAACAGTGTCTTGAACATGGGAGTTACTCACTAAATAAGTACATACATACATTTTTCTTCTTCTTTTTTTTTTTCTCTCCTCTGGCCCTGGCTCTGCCTCTTGTGAGCCCTGAGGCCTTGGAGAGTCATTTTTGTTCTCTAGGCTGTATGAGAGGAAGAGACTGTCTGATCATCACAGACAGTGCAGGCTGAGTTTGTTTTTTACAAGGTGGAAGGAAACCAGGCCTCTTTTTCTCCAGCTGCATGGCCAAAAGGGCTTCCCTAAGCTAGATCAGATATGCTCTGCCCCTGCCTCAATGGATATGGTGGGGAACTTCGGAAAGGAAGCTAGTGAAAGGGATCACCCTTTGAATACTAAGCAGAATCTTAATTTCTCCTTGAATTGGCAAGCTTTATATTATGGGCCTGCTGTTGGCAGATAGTAGGGAAACCTTGATGGCGGCTGAGTTAAATATGGCCGGAATTTACAGTGGAATAAAAGGTGCCAGATTAATAGGGTTTCTTTTCTCTGAACTGTAAATTGGAAGACCTGGTGCCTGATCGGCTACTAAATCTTTAGTCCCATGGGCTTCTAGATAGACAGCTTTGGGAGCACCAGACTGGCAGCCAAAGGTTGATGCAAATAGTGATCTCACCAGGGGATTTGCTCTGCAAGGGGCACTGGGTTGAAGGGCAAAGGGACCCACCATATGTGCGTTGTGACAACAACATTTGAGCTAGCCTCTGAACACTGCTAAGGGGACAGGTCAGCCTTTCCCCACATCATCTCGGGATATGGCCTGGGTAGAGGGCGGCAGATGACAAGCAGGTATATTTAAGCATCCTCTGGTAGTACTTCCTCCCCTCTCTCCTCTCCCTCCGCTTCCTAGATGCATGCTGCTGAGAGATGGAAAATGGCCCGGGCCTGTGACTGCTTAGGGCCACTCCTACAAGCCCCTAGGGACATTTTCTTTGGTAAAATACCCTCCAGCATTTTAAGGAGCAGGGTCTTGGCACATTGCAAAGATTGAGTTATCACTGGCTTGAAGTTGGGTAGGATGGGGCAGAGAACAGGATGGAGGCTGGTCTGATTGTTTCTCAAGGCTCTCTCTAGCACTGCTTCCTAAGAATTCTGGAAACTAGATTGAGGGCAGGGAAACCATTTCATTTAATTGTCACAGTAAACTTTGAGGTAGGTAGGACTGGGATTGATTTCATTCTAGGAATGAAGAAATCAAGGTTTAACAAGATTGGGTGACTTGCTCACAGTTGAACAGCAACAGCTGAAAAGAAAACAAATTTTCTAGACAACTCAGGCCCCGATGCTTTCTCCCTAGATGCCTTCGATCTCAAGTAGCCACTGTCTATAGAGAGGAGTAAGGGAGTGGTGGTGAGGATGTGAACATGGTGATGATGGTATTTTTTCCTGCTGCTTCCAGCCTTTTTTATGGGCAGGAGACATGCCTGTGGACCATGAGGGTTGGCATGACAGGAGCAGCATAATCTCAGAGCAGCTCCTTAGGAGGGGTTGCTAACCCTTTCAGTGCCCTTATGGGACTTAGAAAAGAAGCTTGTTTGGAATAAATGTAGTCCTTTGGCAGGCCTGGATTTTAGCCTCAACTTACCCATTTTAGCTAGTACTCTTGCAGAGAATAATGTGCACATCCAGCTGCTCTCCTGAGGAGAATTCAAATCTCAGCTTCAAAAGAAGAATCTCCATTGCAAAGGCTTTTCATGTACCTCTCTAGTCTTCCCTCTGTTACCTTAAGCTAAGAATACTCAGACAGCTTACCAGCTGCCTATCTGGGGCTTCCAGTAGAACTCCACCAGGCCATTTAATCTAGGAAACCAGAACAAAATGGCAGAGGTTGAGGGAAATGCCCTGAAGTTGACAGTCAAGTGAGGGCCACCCAGGTGCCACCTCTGTTGGTGTCTTCTACCATTTTTCCTGGTGGCTTGTACTGTCTCCCTGGCCAGTCTTGGAGTGCTCCCAGCCCTTCTCCGAGCCAGCATCATTAAAGCACTTTGGCTGGAGCCTCCACGGACATGCAGCCGAATATTTATGTCCAATCTATTTTTTTTTAATGTCAACAATTCAACTTACTTTTTGCCTTTTTCTTTGCTGCATTAGGAGAAGTCAATTTCTCTTATAGACAGGGAGGTGACCTTCCTTAGAATGAAATACAGACATTTTCCCTGCTAGCCATTGTACTTTTGAAGACCAAGCCATCCTTCCCCTAAAGCAAACCTTCTTATTGTGTGTGTGTGTGTGTGTGTGTGTCTGTGTGTTTGCCTGTGTATACACACTAATTATTTAGGATAGCATTAAAATTACACTTAAAAGTTTAATGAAAGAAAAGAATAAAACAAAAATTTGGAATGGGAGGGCAATGTGGATATGTTCTGGAATTGAAGAGAGACTGGAAAAGAAGGAAAAAGGAGGGTTATCTGGAATCAGGATTTCTGCTAAGCCTGAGTAGTTGGAGTGGAACAGCTGCCTGGAATGCCAGCCAGTTGGGCAGAGAGGACCACTGGAGGGGTACCATTTGGGTTTCTAGGAAGTGGGCTGGATCAGGGCAATTGCCAGGAAACAACGTGCCTGACATTCCCCACTCATACAAGGGGGAGTACCACATCATCTGCCCCTAAGGTCCTCATCAGCCAAAAGTCCAGCGGCTTGCCCAGGTTGTAACTATTTTCTTTATCACCGTCTGGATCTCCTGTGAGGATGTCTGTCTGCAGAGGTCCTAGGTCAGCTACAGTGGTGAAAAGGAATCCTGATCACACAGCAAGAATAGGGGAAGAGCTGCTACACCAGTTTGACAGGGTTAAGCTGAGCAAATGCAGGTCCAAGGAGTTAAACATGGGAGCCTTGATTTCTCAAATAGATAACCTCCTCAAAATTGATAGAATTATTTGTTGGTGAGGTCAAATCCAATTGCAAAGGCATAAAGGGAGCTTATAGTTTTGAAGAACTCAACTGCAGATTATTTTATGAAATAACTCGTTGGTCATAAGCTGACTTGGCCCTCATTATTTAACTTAAGTAAAACACTGTACAAATCCAAACCTTTTGGAAAGTGTGTTTTCCTCAACCTAACTGGAAATCCAGACACTTGTAATCTCCTCCCATAGATGAGAAGCAATAGGCCCCCTTGGACCTGGAGGAGAGAAGTATGTCCCAGGGATCTTCTCATCTTTTCTCCTCTACCCACATTCAAGCTGGAATGCATTTGTGCGGTTTGCTAGGGCCAGACTTCTCAGAAGGCAGACTCACTGGTTGCTGTAGTTAGAAAGAATGTCAAAAGTCATCTGATCTACCCTATCATCTGTAGTAGTAGCAACCTGCTCTTGAGGAATGGCCACTTTAGGAAAAGGACCACTGGGCCTCATTTGACTTTGGTTCCCCAGCACCTAGAACATCATTTGACAAGTGACGGGTGCTCAATTAATGTTGACTGAATGACTGACTGACCGATTGACTAAGTGAATGAATATTTCTTGGCAACTACTCGAACACCTTTGGGGACAGGCAGCTTAACTATCTTAGAGAGCAATATATTCTTCCGAGAGATCTCTCTGATTATTAGGAACTTGTTTAAATTGAATCAAAGGCTGACTTCCTGGCAGATTTTCTCTGTGTATTGGTTTTGTTCTCTGAAGGCAGCAAAGAAGTCAATCTCTTCATTCTCTCACCATAGCTTTGCTGTCCCATTCCACCTGGTACTCTTTCTTCAGCAACCAGTCACCTTGTGCTTTTCTCATATCCATTGAGTGTTAAACCCATGGATACCTTTCCATAGCAGTGCTCTGTGATTTAGGTCTCTCATTTCCTTTTGGCTCTGATGAATGAACATGTCTTAGGCACCATTCTTTCTCAGCCAGCTGCAATTACAGAAAACTAGCTAAAAGGAGAAGCTATCACTAGTGGTGATAGAATCGGTGATGTTTATTTTCTTCCTTACATTTTCTTGTTGTAACAGAATATGTTTGCAAAGAGAATGCATTATTTTAATAAGGAAGAAAACTATAAAGCTATTTCAATTGTGGAAAAAACCATACTAACAATCTGGTTTATTACAGAGTGTTGATAAACACTCTATTATTGGCCTAGGGAAACTTTATCAAATATCTGCTAAGTACCAGGCACTGAACTGGATAATACAGAGATGAGCAAAAATAACCTTTTCCTTCAGTTGGCTCTCAGTATACTTGCTCACTTATGCCCTATGTAAAGAAAAAGCCCAGGTTGCTATGGGAGCATGGAGGAGGGGCACTGAAGGTCAACTAAGAGAGAAGCAAAGAACTTATATAAATAGGTGTTCAACAGGTAACAAGGAAGAGAGAACTAAACGTGAAGACTCACTGGTATGTGGTATGTGAAAGACGGAAGCTCTTTCGAGGAACATGCCCAGGTTTGATGGGTCTTGAGGTAGGGTGTGAAGCAGAGAGGAGCAGGAGCTAAGAGGAAAGAGGGGATGAGAGCAGGGAGGGCTTGCTGCTAGAAGTTTAGACTTCATTCTGTATGCATGCACATGGGGATGGGAGGGCGGGGTGTAGGCATTTAAACCAGGAGAACTAATAACTTTGTCTAGACCTTTAGTTTTTTTTCATTTTTCTTTTTGAGACAGAGTCTTGCTTTATCACCCAGACTGGAGTGTAGTGGCACGATCTCAGCTCACTTCAACCTCCGCTTCCCAGGTTCAAGTGATTCTCCTGTCTCAGCCTCCAGAGTATCTGGGATTACAGGCATGCACCATCATGCCCAGCTAATTTTTGTATTTTTAGTAGAGACAGGGTTTCACATTTTGGCCAAGCTGGTCTGGAGCTCCTGACCTCAGGTGACCCACCCACCTCAGCCTCCCAAAGTCCTGGGATCACAGGAATGAGCCACTGTACCCAGCCCAGACCTTTAATTTTTTAATGGTAAAATGTCTGATAACATGGTGGTTAATAGGAAAGATTTTCTGGGTTGGGGATGGATAAGATGGATATTCTTTCATCCTTCAAATAGTGCTGTGCAGGTAACTACTAAGCCCTGTTCATTCTCCTGCTGTGCCATAGGAAATAGGTAAAATAATTGAAATAATTACCAGGGCTTAAGAACGTGTATTCTAGAACCAGTTTTTCTAAATTTAAATCTCTGCTTCACTACCTATTTACTGTGTGATCTTGGCTTCTCTGTGTCTCAATTTCCTCATTGCTAAATATGCCTACCTCATTGAGTTGTTGGGAAGAATAAATGAATTAGCATACGGACAGCTCTTTGAGCCATGCTTGGCTATTAAAAAGTTAATATGGGGTTGTTATTACTGTTAGCAGCAGTGAATTTGTACAGGTCTGCAGCAACCTCAGTTCTTGTATCTTCAGAAGAATGAATTCAACCAAGAGGCATGAGGCAGAGGGAGAGACCAAGGCAAGTTTTAGAGCAGGAGTGAAAGTTTATTAAGAAGTTTTAGAGCAAGAGTGAAAGGAAGTAAAGTACACTTGGAAGAGGGCCAAGTGGACAACTTGAGAGATCAACTGTGTGGTTTGACTTTTGACTTGGGGTTTTATATGCTGGCATGCTTCCAGGGGGATTGCATCCCTTCTCCCCTGATTCTTCCCTTGGGGTAGGCTGTCTGCATGTGCAATGGCCTGCCAGCACTCGGGAGGGGCTGCATGGGTAGTATGTTTACTGAAGTTGTGTGCATGCTCACTTGAATGTTTTTCCCTCGCCAGTCAAGTATTCCCAGAAAAATGTCATCTACCAGTTAAACTCCACCATTTTGCCTCTTACTGTGCATGCTTGAGCCCACTCACCCAACTCTTGAGATCTTATCAGGCAGCTGCTGATCACTAGTGTCAGGTGTTTTCTATTTATTGGGAGACTGCCTTTCCCTTGTGCTGGCTGTGACCAATTATTATTTTAGAGAGACAGTTAACAACCACCTGACCATCACCTGATTGTTGGCTGACCTTCCTGGTGGTAGGGAGCACCCTCTCCTGCCCTGCTTATGTCTGCCTAACTACCTACTGTAACATTACAAGGCATGTCTTATCTTATCATCATTATTCTATCTATGAGGGGAGAAGAAGAGCCTAACGGGATTTGGAGTTAGAAGCAGCATGCCACCATTACTAATTGATTGTGTGACTTGGGCAATTTAACTTCCAAGAGACCTAGTTTTCCTGCTGAAAATGCAGATGATAAAAATTCCTACTTCACAGGGTCTTGTGGAGATCAAATGAGATAATGGATTCAAAAGCACCTTATAAATTGTAAACTGATGAATACTAGCCACTATGTTAATATTCCCTCACTAGTTCTCTCATAAACAGGGCAGGAATGGATCTCCCTATTGCACAGAGAAACTGAGGGCCAAAGGGGTTCAGTAATTTATTGCAATTCTCCTATGAGTTTGGGTTGGGTCTGGCCTAGGACGCTGCCTCTGCGCTCAGCAATTTCCCCACATTATCTGGACCAAGTATGCTCTGTCTGCTATATCCAGACCCAGAATCCATACAAATAAAAGCAAAATCCTGGGCTGGCCTCCTCTTGCCACTTTACTGTATTCTAATTGCCTCTTATTTCAGCAATATAAATGATTAAACCAGGAACTTGATTTTAATAGGCCTTAGGTCAGTCTTAGCATTCTGCATCCTTGGTCAATTTCCCCAGATTTCTTAGCTAATCTGGGGGAGAGGAAACTGTCCTGGAGTGGTTCATTTGCATCAGAACCACTATAATTTGTAAGTAAATGGAATTGCTTTTAAATGCAAAGGAGCATACTTGAGTTGACAGAGCAGACAGTCTTTGATTCTTCAAATACTGCAATCCCTAATGTTCTGGAAATAATCTTTCCATCTCTCCAATTACACTCCTCCCAGGAGAAGTCCCCTTAACCCTTCTTAAAAATATAGCCATTAAAGTTTTTCTAATCAGGGGCAACTCTCCTTGCCTATAGGGGGACTTATTTGAGGAACAATTCTCAACTCGGGCAGACACACAGAGATGCTACCAAGTGCAAACCATTGAGCAACAAAGGTGTGTAAGATACTGTCCTAGCCATTAGGAAGTTTACAATCTCCAAAGAGAGATAATGGTGCAACACATGTAGGAGAAAGCAGAATGTGGTATTTTAAGAGTGCTGCAAAGTTTTTCATGACTTAGGGTCTGAACCTGCTTAGGAGATTAGGATAGACAAGGATAGAAGATGGTTACTCGGTGGGACCTCAAAGGCTGATATGATGTCTCCACCAAGACAACTCTCCACTGTCTCTCACCTTTTGCTCACCTCACAATGTCAGTTCAGCTGCTCTTCTCAATTCTTGATCATCTACCATTTGAAAGTTAAAACATCATTGTCTCCAGGAGTCCACTGGAAAGGGGACTTTGCTATCTAAAGTGAATTAGTGTATCCAATTTACTAGCTCCTTCTTTTTCAGCCTTTGTTCTATACCCTCCATGCTTATTTCTTCCATACTTTGAGCAGTTCTCTGAATGCTAAGGATAGATGGTTCAATAGGGGGTCAGAATTAGAAATGGATGGAATCCAGGCTCTGGCCCTGGCCAGTGATATAACCTTGGGAAGTTTGTTAAATCCTCCAACTTCACACTCCTCTTCTGTAAAATGACAGTGATATGGTCTGAAAGTTTGAGTCCCCCAACCCCATTCGTAGGTTGAAAACCTAACCCCTAAGGCAATGGTATTAGGAAGTGAGATCTTTGAGAAGTGATTGGGTCATGAGGGTGGAGACCTCATGAATGGGATTAATACCTTTATAAAAAAGGCTTGAGAGAGACCCCTTATTCCCTCTACCATGTGAGGACAGTGAGAAGGCACCATCTATAATCTATTTCCAGAAAATGGATTCTCACCAGACACCAAATCTGCCTTGACCTTGGACTTCTCAGCCTCCAGAACTGTGAGAAATATATTTTCACTGTTTATAAGCCACCTGTCAGGCCTCTGAGCCCAAGTTAAGCCATCATAAACCCAGTGACCTGCATGTATACATCCAGATGGCCTGGAGCAACTGAAGAATCACAAAAGAAGTGGAACAGCCAGTTCTTGCCTTAACTGGTGACATTCCACCATTGCGATTTGTTCCTGCCCCACCCTAACTAATCAATCGACCTTGTGACATTCTTCCCCAGGACAATGCATCTCATGATCACCCCACCCTGCACCTAGTGACCCCTGCCCCTGCCCACAAGAGAGAACCACCTTTAACTGTAATTTTCCACTGCCTACCCAAATCCTATAAAACTGCCCCACCTCATCTCCCTTTGCAGACTCCTTTTTCGGACTCAGTCCGCCTGCACCCAGGTGATTAAAAAGCTTTATTGCTCACACAAAGCCTTTTTGGTGGTCTCTTCACAGGGACACGTGTAACACCACCCAGTTGGTGGTATTTTGTTGTAGCAGCTTGAAAGACTAAGACAGAAAATTGGTATTGAGAAGTAGGGGTGCTATAGTAACAAATACCTAAAATGTGGAAGCAGGTTTGGAACTAGGTAAGTGGGTAGAGCCTGGAAGAGTTTTGAAGTTCATGATTTAGAAAAGCCTACAGTTGCTGTGAATTGGCTAGTGAGGGTGATTCTGGTGAGGGCTCAGGAGAGGAGGAGAGCTATAAAGAAACCCTCAGTATTCTTACAGGATAGCTTATAGGTTATGAACGGAATGCTAATAGAAATATGGATAGTAAAGGTCATTTGGATGAGGTCTCAGATGGAAATGAGGAACATGTTATTGGAAACTGAAGGAAAGGTGACCTGTTATACACACTGGCAAAGAACAACTTGGCTGAATGTTGTTCATCTCGTAGTGTTTTGTGGAAGGTAGAATTTGTAAAGAATGAAATTGGATATTTAGCTGAAGCTATTTTTTTAATTTTTATTTTTGGGATAGGATCTTACTCTGTTGCCCAGGCTGGAGTGCTTTGGTATGATAGCTCACTGCAGCCTCCACGCCTGGGCTCAAGTGATCCTCCTGCCTCAGCCTTCTGAGTAGCTAAGATTACAGGTGTGTGCCACCACATGTGGCTAATTTTTTTTTTATTTATTTTATTTTTTTTGTAGAGACGAGGGTCTCACTTAGCTGAAGCTATTTTTAAGCAGTCTTGAAGGTATGGCCTAGTTTCTCTTGATTGCTTATAGTAAATGTGAGGGGAAAAAAAGGAATGATTTAAAGACTAATCAAAATGACAGCAGAACTTAAAAATCTCAAAAATTCACAGCCTATCTATATTGGAAAAAATGAGAAAGCCTGTTTGAGAAAGAAAATGAAAGATGTGGCCAAAATGGATAGAAAATTAGTATGAATCAGCCATCTAAATAGAGGCCAGGACTTATTGTCTAAGACAATAGAAGAATGACTCTAAAGGTATCTTGGAGATCATCACGGCTGTCCCTCCCATCACAGTCCCAGAGTGCAGGCGCCTGCAGAGCAGAACGATTTTAAAGGAAAGGAGAGCACACCTCCTGCTTAGTGCTGCCTCATCATGGGCTCTGCTCTTCACACTCCATTTCTATGCTCCTCAACTGCCCCAAGTGTGGCTCCAGGGGGCCTGGTACGGTTTGTGCTGCACCCTGCAAAGGTATAGGGGCTTGACTGCCTCCACCCAGATTCCAAAAGATGCTCCAAAAGCTGAAGGACCCAGGCAAAGAGCTGCTGTGGAGGTAGGGCTACTGCAAAGAACTAGGGCAATGCCCAGCAAATTCATTAAGGTGGATCATGACCCCAGGCTGGTAAAGACATCAGCATTTCATTCTGGCCTAGGAAAGCTGCAGTCACATTATTCCAACCCTTGAGGGGTGCAGTGTGGGTTGCATGCCGCAAAGCCATGGGAGCAGGGCTGCTCAAATCCAAAGGGGAAAGACAGCCACCCCAGTAGGTCCAGAAGGCATACCTCCACTCTAGTGGTTTCAGAGGGCAGACCACCAACTCAACAAAGATTGTTTTAGGGCTGCAAGACTGAATGTTCTTGGCCTTGTTGGATTTTGGACTTGCTTGAGATATGTCACTTCTTTCTACTTTTCTATTTCTCCCTTGTATAATGGGAATGACTGTCCTATGCCCATTCCACAATTATATATTGTAGGTACAAAACTAGTTTGATTTCACAGGCTTATAGCTGGAAGGGGATGGGGAATTTGCTCAGAATGAATCATACCTTAAGTCTCACCCATATTTCATCTCATCTAAATATCATATTGAGATGACATTTAGATGAGACTTTGGAATTCAGACTCTTGAGTTGATGCTGGAATGAGTTAAGACTTTGGGGGCTATTCAGATGGAAGAAATGTATTTTGCATGCAAGAAGGAAATGAGTTTGGAGGGTAAATCAGAATGTCAGAATGTTTGTAGTAAGTGTTTATAATTTTATGTTGCCTCAGCATCTATTTTAAAATACGTTTAACTTTCTTATATTAGAAGCAGGTTTCAGTCATCCTTGACACTGTTCCTAGTACTATATCCCACCCAAATGGCTCCAGCTGGTGGCCAGAGATAAAACTTAGAGGCATCTTTCCTGCCTAACAGGCTGGGCTCAACATTTTCCTGCCATTTCCTTTAAACTGACCATTTAAACAATTTGCCCAAGGACTTAATGTGATCACCTCTCAGTCACAGTGTGGCCTCCTAGAACTAGAGCCCACTTGTATTCAACTGACCCATTAAAACTCCCCTTGGGCAACCTGTTTGGATAACACCCTGTACCCAATAAAAACACTGGCCCATGGGTGCCTTCTCTCTCCCTCTGCCTGCATTCCCTGGTATGTGGCCTCCAGGCATGCCATCAACACCCCCAGGGTCTGTAAGTACTAAAAAGTCTTAAACTTTCACATTGTTTTTGCGTCATTGCAGTGGCACCTGTGATCAGACTCCTGATGGTGAGGCCTGCCTTGAGAAGATTCATGCAGGTGGATCTCCTCCTGGTGTTATTGGCATCTCTGGTGACTGCTGGAAACAACAGCTAAGTTAATATAGAAGCTCAAAGTAGCTGATTCAAAACAGCCTCTCCTCCCAAATTTATATATTGAAATCCTTACCCCCAAGGTGATAGTATTAAGAGGTGGAGCATTTGAGGAGATGAATAAGACAGGGGGAAGAGCCCTCATGAATGAGATTTTATTAAAGAGACCTGAGGGAGACCCCTCACTCCATCCAACATGTGAGGATACAGTAAGAAGATGCTACATATGAACCAGAAAACGGACCCTCACAAGACACCAGATCTGCCAGTGCCTTTATCTGGACTTCCCAGCCCCCAGAACTGTGAGACATTTTTGTTGTTTGTAAGACACCTAGTCTATGCTATTTTGTTACAGCCATCCAAACAGACTAAGATAGACAGGAGTAACAACTATCACACTGAGGAAATGGGGAGGTGTCGTTCATATACATAAAGCAATTGTATAAAAACTTTTGTATAATTTATATAAAGCAATTTGGATAAAACTTGTATTTTCTCTTATGACTATAAGTCATCGGTTGTATTGGGTGTATTAGCTCATGTAGCAGACCAGAATATACTGCTCCCAAATATGCCACTCTGGCATATGAATTATTTTGAGCTAGAGGCAATTGAGATAAAGCAGACACAGGATGAGTTTTCTGCTCTCTCCCTATCTGCCTGAAAGTGGAACATAAATTCTTCTTGTGAAGGTATTCGACCCACCCTACTTTTTGTACCAGTTAGGGGAAGGCAACATCATCACCAGAGATGAGATGACACTGAAAATAATATACGTAAACAAACCTTGCTAAGTAACCGTTATCTATCATTGAGTGTCACCCATATATTTACCTTCCCACAGTTTACCATCCCTAAAAAGCACAGAAATGCCTTTCCTTTGTCTTATCACTTCTCTACAAATTGATCATTCATCGTCTGAATGGCATAAAAGCCTCCAAGCCTAACTGCTTCTTTGGAGGCTTTTCTCTTCTTTATGAAGCTCTCTTGTGCCACATAAAACTTTTAATTTTAAATAAGTATGTATGCTTTTCTCCTGTTAAATTGCCTATGTCAGTTTATTTTGCAAGGCCAGCCACTAAAAATAAGAGGGTAAGGGGATTTTTTTTCCTTTCCTACATTCATTTATTGGGTTTGTAGAAAGATTTTTTTCCAATACTCAGTACTTAGTAGATGATAAATAAGTGCCTACTGACTGGATGAATGCTCTTTTCATCTTTATACATTTGCATGCACATTTGTCCTCATTTGGAACATTGGCACCTTAATCCTTCTCTTCCCTTCAAAATAATCTGGTTAACTACTATAGTTATTTTAAAAGTAGCCCTGAACCCCACTCCCAGCTTAGATAGCTTCAGTTATGGAACAGGGAAAGGATGGGGAGAAAGATGAGATGACTTAGTTTTCTAGAATATTCAAAAATAACCACTGCCTCTCCCTAGAAAAGGTTGTACCTCCCTGCTCCACTGATGGCAGGTTTTACCATGTGACTTGCTTTGCCTAACAGGGTCCTATGCCATTTCTAAGAAGGAGCTGTAAGAGCCAATGTGTGGATCACCGCTCTCTTTGTTTAGGGCACTATAATGAAAATACCTTATGAACAACTGTTATTCCTTACAGTTCTGGAGGTTAGGAAGTCCAAGATCAAGGTGCTGGCAGATTTGGTGTCTGGTGAGGGCTCCTTCCTCTTAGTAACTTCTTGCTGTATCTTCACACAGTAGAAGGGGTGGGGCAGCTCTCTGGGGCTCCTTTTATAAGGACACTAATCGCATTCATGAGGGAGCACTTCACCAAAGTCCCCCATCTTCTAATACCATTCCACTGGGACTTGGGATTTCAACACATGAATTTGGTGGGGGACACACACATTCAGGTCATAGCAACCAGGCTACCTTTTTCCTCAGTTACCCACTACCAGCCATGCTCTTCCACTTGCCTGGATCGTGGAGAGAAAGCATGGTGCTGTGGTTTGGGTGAAGTTTGTCTCCACCAAAACTCATGTTAAAGTTTAATTGCCAGTGCTGATGCATTTGGGACATCATGGGGCCCAGTGGGAGGTGTTTGGGCCATGGAGTGGATCCTTCATGAAAAGATTCATACCACCTCACAGGGGTATGTTCTACCTCTCTCAGGAATATATTAACTCCTGAGAATGTAAGTTGCTATAAACCCAGGATGCCCTTTGCATTTGGCCCCTTCGTACGTCTCTCTTACCCCTTTGACCTTTCAGCATGTTACGTTGTAGCAGGAAAAATTCTTGCCAGAAGCCAGTGCCATTACCATGAACTTCCCAGCCTGCAGAACAGTGAGCTATGTAAGCCTCTTTTCTTTATAAATTGCCCACTCTCAGGTATTCTGTTACAGAAGCACAAAATGGACTAAGACACATGGGCAGAGCCCTAGCTGACCCACAGTGCACGTGTATGAGTGAGAAATAGACCTTTAATGTTGTTAGTTCCTGAGATTTTGGGGTTGTCACTTCAGCTTATCCTGACTAGTACAACATATTTGCGGCTCTTCTTCCTCTGAATTGCTGCACAGCCTTCTTCTTCCACCCTGATTACATTAAATTCATGTCTTACATTTTCCAAATCTATATCTCAGGCCACAGTCCTCACCTTGTGGATAGCCTGCTGGCACCACAAACACAGCATGTGTAGAAGCAAAGTACTATATTCCTCTCCCAAAACCTGTGTCTTTTCCCACTGTTTCTTTCTAATCCACACACCCAGCTAGAGGACTCTGAGACATCACTGAGGCCATTCCCAAACCCATTCTCCCACTAGGAGATGAACTTATCACTTCTACTCCTGAAATGTCTCCATTCTGTTTCTCCTTTGAAAGTTCCTAACCACTAATCTGGCTTTCCTTTTGTCATCTCAGTGCCTGCAAGAGCTCTTCCACTGGGTTTCCCTGCCTTTTGTCTCTTTCCTAAGATTAATATGCTCTGGGGTGAGAATATGAATGGAGATCCTGATGCTAAATGTCTAAATATTTAAAACTCATAAATCAACCTAAAGAAACTTGCATTTTTGCCTTCTGGTTTAAGAAATATACCTTCATAATGACCTGGAAGCTCAGATTCAAATTTAAAGTGTTTAGACTCCTCAGAGTTATATGGTGAAATGTTGTAGCATGTGAAGTACTGACTCCTGGACCCTGGCCCATTGTCCACACTCCCTTGTTTGCATCGCAACTCCATCCCATAATAGGAGAGGATGTGTAGACAGTTGTGAGAGTTTTGGGTCTGCACATGTGAGATTCATCCACACCTCCTGTAAGCAGCCAAGCTTTGGCCACCCCTAGGCCTAGGGTGAAAACGTCAATAGCACAGTCTACTCTTATGGTGAAGAACAAGGAAAGATAATGATTTGTGCCACGGAAGCAGGCCTGGAGTCATATGTGCAGGGAATTTCAGGATTCTGAGTGAACTGAGCTCACTCTAGAGGGAAGGACACAGGCTTGGATAATCATGTTTTCTTGGCTCATGTACTTTTGCCCTATGGATAGAAGCAGAACTGGAGATGGGCCAGAGAGGGTCCTTCTAAAGTGGAGGGTCCAGGGCAGGGGCCTCTTTTCCTGGATCTACAGCAATTACTTAATCCATAATCATGAGCGACATTTATTGAGCACATTGGGTTGCCAAGCATTGTTCCAAATTATTTGCCAATAAAGAAACTCAGGCACATCTCTTAATTTGCCCGAGTCACACAGTTCATAGAAGGCAAAGCTAAGGATTAAAGCCAGACAATTTGGGCTGAGTAAGGTGGCTCATGCTTGCAATCCCAGCACTTTGGGAGGCTGAGGCAGGTGGATCATCTGAGGTCAGGCGTTCAAGACCAGCCTGGCCAACATGGTGAAACCCTATCTCTACTAAAAATACAAAAATTACCTGGGCGTGATGGCACACACCTGTAATCCCAGCTACTTGAGAGGCTGAGGTGGGAGAATCTCTTGAATCTGGGAGGCAGAGGATACAGCGAGCCGAGATCATGCCATTGCACTCCAGCCTGGGTGACAGAGCAAGACTGTCTTAAAAAAATAAAAAAAAGCCAGACAATTTGATCCCAGAACTACTACACATATCATGCTACACTGTCCCTAGAATCATCTTCTTTTTTTTTTTTTTGAGATGGAGTCTCGCTGTTGCCCAGGCTGGAGTGCAGTGGTGCAATCTCGGCTCACTGCAAGCCCTTCTTCCCGGGTTCATGCTATTCTGCTGCCCCAGCCTCACAAGTAGCTGGGACTACAGGCACCCGCCACCAAGCCTGGCTAATTTTTTGTATTTTTGGTAGAGACAGGGTTTCACCATGTTAGCCAGGATGGTCTCTATCTCCTGATCTCGTGATCCGCCTGCCTCAACCTCCCAAAGTGCTGAGATTACAGGCGTGAGCCACTGCACTTGGCCTAGAATCACCTTCTAAATCACAGATATAATTGAGCCCATCTCCTCTTCACCAAAATGCAGTGTTACCCCGTGAGAGTAGTATAGTGGAAAGAAAACAAGATTTGGAGCCAGAACATTTTGGTTTCAATGCAAGCTCTACCATCTGCTAGCTCTGTCTCTTAATCAAGGAACTTTGCCTTTTTATAAAATTAGGAGAATAACAATTCATCCCCCATTGGGGACCAAGTGAGTAGTGAATGTGAAAAGCTATAAAGCTCTGTTATTATTAAGCCTGCTATTATTAAGATCATATTCCAGTTACTGTATATTGGATACACAACAAATTACTCTAAAATGTATTGTCATCAAAGAATCATTTACTATGCTCCTGAACTCCATGGGTCAGGAATTTCAACAGGGCATTTCCTCTGCTCCACAATATCTGGGGTATCAGGTGGAAGACGTGAGGGCTGGAAACTGTAGTCATGTGAATACTTCCCATTCCACATGCATGATTGTTGATGCTGGCTGTTGGCTGAGACGTTAGCTAGTGCTGAGGGTTAAGACACTCACCTGGGGCTTCTGCATGTGGCCTGGGCTTTTTTACATCATAGTGGTTGGGAGATTGAGATAAAGAGGGAGAGAGAGAGAGAGAGAAAGAGAGAGAGAGAGATAGGGAGATAGAGATTGGGGGGATATATGCTTTTTATGGCCTAGCCTCAAAGTCATGGAATATCACTTCTGCTATTCTATTGGTCTGATCAGTTACAGTCTGCTCAGATTCAGGGAGAAAAGAATGAACTACATCTCTTGATGGGGAGTGGCGAAGTTCTAGAAGAGCATGTGAGACTTGAAAATATTACTGTGGCCAATTTTGGAAAATATGATTAGCCACAGGTGATCATAAGCTTAATCATCATCTATATGTAGACTAAAACCTGATGCCCTTACACAGCACCTTAGGCAATCCACAATCTGGCTTCCTCTTTCCCATTCTCTTACTTTAATATTCTATGCCCATCTTGCTGAGTGATGGTGTCTCAACAGTATAAGGAACTTGCATGTTGACCTTTTGGGTGCACATACTGCTCCTTCTACTTGGAATACTCCCTTTCCCCACTCACAGTGACTGTGGATATTCTACTCATCCCTTTGGTGAACTCTTTCCTCTTCTCAACTCACAGGACTCTAGGCTAAGTAGAGCTAACCCAGGGATAGACATGATTTCAAATATTTAGCTCCACTGTCAGTTTAGAAACTAGAAGTATCATAACTGCAGTTCTTACCTAAGTGTCTATAGATGGTCAGTT
Source organism: Pongo pygmaeus (assembly GCF_028885625.2). Classification (NCBI taxonomy): domain Eukaryota; kingdom Metazoa; phylum Chordata; class Mammalia; order Primates; family Hominidae; genus Pongo; species Pongo pygmaeus. The sequence goes on from NC_072373.2 coordinate 39,979,578, forward strand.
GTGTTGTGATTGTCTCCTTTCACTAAACAGTGAGCTATGGAGTAGCAGAATATGCCACCCCAAAATATACCGCTTACTCAAAAAGATTATTTTGAACTAAAGGCAATTGAGAAGAAGACAATCAAGAAAAACACTTTACTCTCTCCCTATTTGCCTAAAATCAGGACATGAATTTGTTAAGGTGTTCTTTCTCCCCTCTCTACTAAAAAGGATGAAAGTTAATCACTGGAAACAACTTTAGACCCTATCAGCCTGGAGATGGCACCAGAAGAATCTACATAGCAAACTTTACTAACTAGCCCTTATTTTCTGTTATTTATATGTTTTCCTTGCTACAATTTGCCATCCTAAAAAGTCAAAGTCCTTTTTTTGTCTTGTCATTTCCTTAAATTTTTATTTTCCTTTTATTAAGATGTTACATAAGTTCAAATTCTAACCATCACTTTTAGTTAATCATTTTTTGGCTACTCCCATGTATATGCATCAAACAAATGCTAATACATTGGTTTGTTTTTGTAGGAAACCAGAATATACCACCTTAAAATATGCCTCTTTGGCATAAGGATTATTTTGAGCTCATTATTCTGAGAAGCTGCAGACACAGGAGAAGTCTTGGAAACAGTAGAAGTTGCCCTTTTGTAAGGGAAATGTAAATCTATTAAGGAAATATCCATTTGTAAGGGTGTCTCCTTCTCTGTACCAGGAATAGAAGAATGACTCTAACTCATGAGAGCCTCTTGCTAATGGAGAAGGCACAGACTTAAATCTGCATAATGAACTTAACCCTTGCCCGTGCTTTTTCTCATCATTATAATAATTATCATCATAATATGCCCTCCCCATACCCTTCTTGCTTTGTTTCAGCAAATGATGGTATTTAAGCCTGAATCCCAGGATAGCTGTTTGAGATTTGCTTGTTTCTCTGGATATCTCCTGTATGTACATGAACTTCTGTTTTTAAACTTCTGTTTGTTTTTCTCCTGTTAATCTGTCTTTTGTTACAGGAGTCTCTTCCAATTAAGAGTTATGAAGAGTAGAGAGAACATTATTTTTCCTCTCCTACATTTTTCTCTTGTTAATCTGTCTTTAGTTGGTTCCATTTATGGGCCATAGCTGGACAACCTGAGATGGGTAGAAGGAAAAGGTTTTTTCTTCCTCTACAGAGCTTTCTGGGTTTATTTCTCCCTATCACACCCTGCCTCCACTCTTATCCCTTCTCCTTTCTACTTCCAGCTGGGTGCGGTGCCTAATAGATACTCAATAACATTTGTTTGTTCAAGCATCTCTGTCCTCATTAATTCACCTAGGATTTTCTCTTACTGAACAGATTTTCTAGGGAATGGATAGAGCCAAAATTGAATTTGGCAGTTTCAAATTCAATTTTTCAGATGTTTAAGCATTCTTTTTTCTGCTTGTTAGAAGCCTTTATCTATACATGGTTACTGAATTGCCTTAGTTTGCTGTATTTTTTTAAAAGTCTCTCTTATTTAAGCAGCTGGTTGTTTAAAGGTACTCTCCAAATACACTGGTTCCTTTTATTTTATAATAATGTGACATTGTAGTTTCTGCAAGTTTTGAATAACCACAGATTCTTGTAATATCTAGAGTTGTGTAATTTAAATGCTTTTGGAAGCCACTGGTTTATTTGTGAAATACTTACATTCTTTTGCATGTGTGTAACTCCCCAGTGGAAAGGTTCTTCTTACCTGTGGCACAGAAAAGCCAATAGCCTGAGACAGTGGTGCTGCAGTAAAGAAAGTGTTTTCTTATTGCAACGCAGCCAACTAGAAAGGATGAGAGATATTTCTCAACTCTGCCTCCCTGAGAGCTCAGAGACTAGGATTTTTAAGGACAATTTGGCAGGTAAGGGGCTCGGGAACGTGTGCTGCTGATTGGTTGGGGATGAAATTATCATCAGTTTCTAGGTAGAGGTCATAGAACCATTGAGTCAGTTGCTTGGTATAAGTCATGGGTTGGGGTGATGTCAGTTGGTCGTCGGAGTGCAAACATCTGAAAAATATCTCAAAAATCAATCTTAGGCTTTACATTAGTGATGTTATCTATAGAAGCAAGTAGGGAAGTTTCAGATCTCATGATCTTTTGCTACATGACTCCTGAGCAGTAAGGAATTATAAGAAAGCAAGCTAGGGGTCAGGCACAGTGGCTTACACCTGTAATCCCAATGCTTTGGGAGGCCGAGGTGGGCAGATCATTTTAGGTCAGGAGTTCAAAATCAGCCTGGCCAACATGGTGAAAGCCCGTCTCTACTAAAAATAAAAAATTAGCTAGGCATGGTGGTAGACGTCTGTAATTCCAGCTACTTGGGAGGCTGAGGCAGGAGAATCATTGAGCCCAGGAGGTGGAGGTTGCAGTGAGCCGAGATTGTGCTACTGCTGCACTCCAGCCTGAGAAACAGAGCGAGACTCCATCTCAACAAAAAAATAAATAAATAAAGAAAGAAAGAAAGAAAGAAAGAAAAGCAAGCTAGGGACAATGGCTGGTTATTGTTTAACTATGCCTACAGCTTAGCAGAATTCAGGTCCCTGCTTTAATCCTAACCTTGTGGCCTTTCATTAATCTTACAAAGGCAGTTTCAGTCTCCAGAAGGGGTCAGTTTTAGGAAAGACTATTATCATCCTTGCTTCAAAGTTAAACTCTAAACTAAAGCAATCCTCCTACCTCAGCCTCCCAGGTAGCTGGGACTACAGGCACACACCACCATGCCTGGCTAATTTTTGTATTTTTCTGTAGAGATGGAGTTTTGCCATGTTTCCCAGGCTGGTTTTGAACTCCTAGCCTTAAGCAATCTGCCTGAGTTGGCTTCCCAAGGTTTTGGAACTACAGACATGAGCCACCACACTGGCCTATCTTTCTTAATTCCTCAACTCCCTTTCCTCTCCTAGCTTCTATCATTCCTTTTCATCCCATATCTCTATGGTATAGAGAAGAAAGTTGTTAAAGACCAGAACTGAAGGTGTTAAATTGTCAAAGTACTTGGTGATTACTGGATGGGAGTCCTAGCATGTCAAAATAGAAGAGGTCATTAGAACAACCAAGTCCACTTCCCTAAATTTAATGGATAGTGTTTCAGTCTGGGAAGCTATAACAAAAACCATAAACTGGGTGGCTTATAAACAACAGAAATTTATTTCTCACAGTTCTAGAGGCTGGAAGTCCAAGATCAAGATGCCAGCATGCTCAGTGTTTGGTGGCGGCCTGCTTTCTGGTTCACGGATGGCACCTTTTTGCTGTGTTGTCACACAGTAGAAAGAAAGGGCTAGCTGTCTAGTGCTCTGAGGTTTCTTTTATAAAGGCACTATTTCCAGTCATGAGGGCTCTACCTTCATGCTCTAATCACTTCCCAAAGGCCTCATCTCATGTCCTAATACCATCACCTTGGAGGTTACATTTCAGCATACAAACTTTGAGGGAACACTGACATTCAAACCAAAGCAGATGAGGAAACTGAGACTCGGAGGATTTATTCTGGAGGCTCTTCACAAGTTCTTCTTGGATATAATGTGAATGACAGAAAGAAGGACCAAAAAAGCCAAAACTAAAAACAAAAAACCCAAAACCAAAGCCAAAAATAAAAACAACAAAGGTTCTTGATCTGAAGAGGATCTTCACAGTCAAAGGGGAAAGATGACAATGAATACAGTGGGGTCTTCAGGCCCCTTACAGCCAAGCAGGACCTTAGCCTATTCCCTCAGAGCAAGGGGAAATGAATTACTGAGACGCTGGAGTTTAACATGCTATTCTTACTAATAAGCTCTCTTAGCTACAACCCCAAAAATGCCACTAGATGTTCAGAGAAGATTCATAATGACACTTAAGTTTGCAAAGGCTCTCATTTTGAAACTGCAGCCATAACACATTATCCACGTTATACTGAGCTCATATTTAATTCTGACAAAGACAAATATGAGGTGGTGAGGACTTGATGTTTTTTCCTCCATCACTGGAGAGAAGACATGTTGGCCATATTGTTTTTGACACAGCGCCTCAATTAGGTCTTAAAGAATAGGTAGCACATGCTCAATGAAATAGGAGATGCTGCACTGATCTGGGGAGAATTTAGCAGCTTGGTTTGAGGTTTAAGTTTGATGTTCACCCACCAGGGACCCACCAGTCACAATAATTACATTTCTGTCTTCTCATAATATGATTTATTTAGATGTTGCTTTATGAATTAATTCCCTCTAATTGCTGCTCCTCTCACTGTAAATCAAGGTTTCTTGCTTTCTGTAGTACGACGAACATGATCCTACAGTGCAGTAATTAGTCCAATTAGGAAGCAAGGCAGATGTGGAAAACCAATTAGTTTCAGGAATATGTCTGTGCCTATGTATCCCAGGCACTGTTCAATTGAAATTTAATAGCAACTTAATAAAACATTGTTTTATTCATAAACTATCTCTTCCTTCCAAGCTCCCATTTGTTTGTTTATCTGTTCATTTCTAGAGGAGCCAGTGCCAACGTGCTTCATGCTTGGCGAATCTCTTTCCATGCAGAGATTATTGTTATTTTCTCCCTGTGGTGAAAGTGAAGGGATCCTTATTTGTAGAAGGAGGCAAAGACTAGTGGCTTGGGAAAAGGGTGGGTTTTTGGCCTCTTCCCCCTCTTCATCTTAAATACAACCATCACTTGATTCAGGGACATAAACCAGGAGACAACAACAATGTATTTTGTGCACACACACACGAACACACACTCATACACACATACACATACAGATACATATACACATATGTATACATATACACATAGATGAAGATGCACACATATATGTAGACACACATACACATAATCCCTGTCATGACCCCTGGAAGCAACCCTGGGCTCAAGCTCACCTTGTGTCTATCAATCTCACTGAGGCTTCTGCTGCCTGAGTCTGGGTCTGACTCAAGGGACATCCCATTTCCTGAGGTTTATTCAACTGGGAAATGGGAACAAAATGAATTATTAACCCTATGGTTCCAAAAGATAATAACTTATTTCTCAAAGTTCTGAAGTATTAACTCACAAAACACCAAAAAAACAAAAGGGTTTAACAATACAAACTGATTGTGCTCCAATTTGAGGGAAAGGAATGGATATGACAGCACCCTGTTATGTGTGCAAACCATTTAATCCAGTGTAAAAGGTGGAAGAGGCTGATCCCAGCCATTGATCTAGTTTAGAGTCTGAGGTTGAAGCAGTGTTCACAATGAAGAAAAACTGATATTTCTCTATTTGGTGAAGGACAAGAGGACATGGGGAACCCCATCGGTGGGTGGGCAGACAACTGGCTGACTCTCATTGGTACCCCAGCCCAGTTCTCTCTGCAAAGTGGAAGGCAGGAAGGAGTCCCTTCCACTTTGCTGGAACAAAGCAAGTGTGGACAACATACAATCTCAGATAGAAAGAAACCTTTAGAGAGTGCAAAGTTCATTCTATTTCATAGAAGAATCAGAAGCCCTGAGAAGAGAAATGGTTTCCTTCCCCAAGGTGGCAGAGCTAAAATTAGCTCAAGAGTCTCTTGATATGCCATGCCATGTCCTGCACAGTATTCTGCTGCCTCTCTTTGGGGAACAAATCTCTAGTTCCAGAACATCTACATACAAGAGTTATTAAAAAAATCTATCACCAAACAATCACAGTTACTGAAAATCCCTATTCACTGCTCAGTCTGATAGGTAAATTACCCAACTTTGATTTATGTAACTCATTATCATTGCACAGTCGCTGCAGCGATATGCTCCATTTGTCTCCTTGATCATTATGTGGTTGGTTTTCTCTGTCCTGAAAGAAAGACCTTAATAATAACCAGCAAGGGTAACACAATTAGCAAGATGTGGCATTAACGTGTGCAGTTGGCCCCTTGTGTGTGCATGTGGGCATGCTTGTGTATGTGTTGGGGAGGTGAGGGTGTTGAGAATGTTCAACGCAATAGGTAACTAAGCCTATCTTTTGGGAAGAACAACTGCTTTCCCTCCTGACCCAGGAGAGGAATGGGATATATGAAAGTTCTGTTTACCTCCTCAGACAATTCAATCAGAGAACCCTTGGATGCAAGCTGGAGTGTGTGGGGCAAAGGAAGATGGAATAATGTCAGTGTGGAAAGAAAGAGAAAGGATTGTGATAAATCTGTGGCAGATTTCAGAAGATGGTTGCCTGGTGACCTGGGGGATAAGGTCATTCATCCCAGATCGCAGAAAGTCATTATTGCTCTTCTGATTGTATCTCTCCCTTGGGGGACATGTGACAGTGTTTGGGCTACAAACGCCTACCACTCTGGAGTGGATGATTCACCAACCTCAGCTGATTGAGGTGGTTAAAGTGGAAGCAGGAGGAGCAGAAATGCTTTCCTTGCCTTTCCTAGGCTTTCACTGGAAGAGGCACTTTTTTATGGGGGTGGAGGTGATTAATAAGGCAATTATCAATCAAACCAATGTAATTTTTTAAAAGTCTGTTGCAATATCTGAAAATTCAATACAATTCAATTTGACATATACTTATTAAAGGATACCCAAGAGGTAAAAATAAGTGTATACTACACTGGAGCGTATGGGTTATTTAAAGGATTCCTGTCCTCAGAGGAGTTGACAGTCTATGCAGGCATAAGTCAATGGTCCAAGGGTCTGTAAGACAAAGTAATATATGATGAGTGATACAGGAAGCATCCAAGTATGGTGAGGCAGAGAGAACGGTTGAGGCAATTAGGAAGCTTCCTGGGGAATGAATGTGTGAGCTGTATCCTGAAAAACGGGTAGGTTTTGGATAAGCAGAGAAGGGCATTGCAGGCAGGAGGAACAGCACAGAAGTCAAGCGGTGGTGGAGAGCACAGATGACTTTAGAGAGTAGCAACTCTCCAGGTCATCTAGAACCACAATAGCAGTACGCTGTGAATGTGGTTTGGTATGGAACATGGGGACCAAGGTACCTGCCCTGAGTTTAGTGGGCCCTGGGCAATGACAGAATCTTCAGCCATATTCTTGGGACTTTTTCTAACACAGAAACGATTTCAGTGATTGATTCCATCTGCTCTGCTAAATGAGTGTTTCAGAAAATGAAATGCATCAACCCATTGCAAATGACATATTTAATTCCATGCCCCTCACGGCTCTTATTAGATGAGTTTTCAAGCACACACCCCTTGCAGCCTTATCTACAATGGTAATATTGAGTTATGCATGAGTCCAAAGACTTGTAAACTATTGCTGTGAGGTAAGCGTTTGCAGTAACAGAGCAGCATAATTTTTCTCTGTTACTAATAGGGGAGGGGAGGATAATAAAAATAAGAATTATTTAAGTTTCTTTCAGGGACCCCAAGGAGAATAAAGAGGCCACACTTTCTCTCATGTCTGTTACTTGGAGAGAAACGGGAGCCAGGACAAAGACTCAAAGACTTCACGGCTCTCCCCACGGCTCCCATTGATTGTGTGGAAGAGCTGTCTTTGGGGCATCTGCTTTCCCAAGCAATCAATGCAACAACACGAGTGAGAAATGAGTAACAGCAACTGCTTAGCATCCATTCTTCCTTGTAATTAATATCACGTGGCTACACAGACAGCCGGGAGCTGTCTGGTGAGAAATGCTCATTCAGGGAAACCAAGCAACAAACAGACACGAAAACGTGTTTCACACAATTCTTGGAAAATGCAAAAGGGAAGGGGCTTACCTCAAAGCTGTCTATAACTGAATTATCACTGGAGGTTTGTGTTTGGTCTTTTTTTAATTTTCCTCCGACAAATCAGCTCATATATTTTCTTGCGACTGAGACAAGCACTGTTTTAATTGTTCCATTAAAAGAGGTGTTGAAATGTTACTAATTGTCAAATGCAATTAAGTGTAGCAACATGTCACAGGTAAATTAACGAGAAGCCAGGTGCTTGGGGGGTGGTGCTTAGCATTCAAGGGGATGGGAATAATTGTTAGCCTTCCTGGGGGTGACTCATGCTTGCCTAACCATGGAGCACTATGCACTGAACTGGCCCCTGATCACAGCTTTTAAGTGTTTCTGACTCATCAGTGGCCATTTGCTGTGAGTCGTTTTTAGCTGCTCTGTCTCTCAAAGCTTGATGGTGATGCTGTGAGCAGGGTGTTGGTAATTTTAATAGGAAAAGACAATTGTTTTTCTTGAATAACCCAGAAAAAGGGAACAGTATTTGCAAAGAATCCAGAGGCTCACGTCTGGAACTCTCTACCCTTCCCCCTTCACATGCCATGACAGAGATAGACGGCAACCATAGTGCCTGATTGTCCCATAAAGACAAAATAAAAGCCAAGATAAAAGCCAAAGATGAGCTGGAAAACACAGAGAGCTACAGAGAGCTGCACCCATAAGTTTAGAAGTGCCTTATGGACATGGTGCTGTTGTCTCAGTAGGTTAGTTAGGTTTCACATTCCTTCATTTGATTTCCTATTTATTCGTTTATTCTTTCCACATGCTGTGTGCAGTGGATCACACAGAAGTATAAAACATAACCTTATGCCCTCTGCTTTCATTTTCAACTACAGTCACGCACCACATGATGATATTTCAGTCATTGAAAAACCACATATGCAACATTGGTCCCATAAGATTATAAGGGAGCTGAAAAATTCCTGTTGCCTAGTGACATAGCTTTCATAACATCATGGCTCAACACATAACTTTTTCCAAGTTTAGATACATTTAAATACACAAATACTTACCATTGTGTTACAGTTGTCTGCAGTATTCAGTACAGTAACATGCAGTACAGGTTTGTAGCCTGGGAGCAAGAGGCCATACCGTATAGCTTAGGTGTGTAGTAGGCTATACCATCTAGGTTTGTAGATGTATGCTCTATGGTGTTTGCACAATGACAAAATCGCCTAAAGATGCATTTCTCAGAATATGTTCCTGTTGTTAAGTGACACACTGAATGTATCTTATCTAGATTAAGCACACACATTTTCAACTAGCTTGTAAGCCATTGACAGTAGGTCCTGGGCTCTATTCTTTGAACCTGAAACACCTAGCACAGCACCTGGCACATATTAAGAACTCAGTAAGTATTTAATGAATAAACAAAAATAGAGGAGCAAGGCAGGAAAGGAAATTTCTTCATGGGAAGAGGGTACACTAAGTTAGGTAGAAATGCCAAAATTTCCGTGGCAGGTGGTGCAAGAAGGAATTGAGTTCAAGGAGGTAAAAAGTTAAATGATAGTTACCAGAGAATGAGAAGGGTGTATGTGTGTGTGGTGTAGGGGAGGGAGTGTATAGGTATGAAGAGGGGTTGGTTAATGGGTACAAACATTAGCTGGATAGAAGGAATAAGTTCTAGTGTTCCATAGCATAGTAGACTGACTATAGTTAATGATGTATTGTGTATTTCAAAATAGCTAGAAGAGATTTGAAATGTCTCCAAACAAAGAAATGATAAATGTTCAAGGTAATCCTAAATACTAAATCAGGATACCCTAAATAGCCTGATTTGATCATTACACATTATATGCATGTATCAAAATATCACATCTACCACGTGAATATGTGCAAATATTATGTATCAGGAAGGAAGGAAGGAAGGAAGAAGGAAGGAAGGAAGGAAGAAGGAAGGAAGGGGAAAGGAAAGGAATTAGTTCAGTGAGAGAATCACAACACAGATACCTGGAATTTTTGGGCAAGGCTGTATTATCTGTAACAGAGAATTACATACCATTTGAAAAACAGCTCACAAAGTGTTAATGCTCCCCATAGGGCTGGAATGCTTGATCATCAGACATTAAGTTAGCATGCATTTGGGATTGGCCATCGTGAGCTAAGTTTGTTCAGAGCCACCAAATCATAAGGTCAGGAGGGCCTGGCTTTCTGAGGGCCTGGCTTTCTCACGATGGAAGTGATACATCTAGAATTGTACACAGACAGGACCAAAAGGCACAAGCAAGCTGCACTATCAGGTGGCCCAGGTCTCATGACCTCTGCCACAGTTACACCAGAACATTTTCCTCAGCTCACATATGTGGCTACACATGGTATTCCTTATGATCTGTTGATGAAAGAAGAAAAAAACCTGATTGTGATTCATGGATGGGTTGGCTTAGTTGTGGGTATGTTTGGTAGCTGAACTATAGCTCCACTCAGGATGAGATTGAAATGGGAGAAAATCTTCATAGTGGGAAGAGCTAAGGAAGCCCACCTAGTCATCCATTTTGTGTGTAAAAACAAGTGTTCCAAGACTAGAATGTATATGGACTCATGAGTTATGGGGAGTGGGTAGGCTGGCTAAGTAGGAGTTTGGATATAACAAGATTGGGGCTGGGCGCAATGGCTCACGCCTGTAATCCCAGCACTTTGGGAGGCCGAGGTGGGAGGATCACCTGAGGTCAGGAGTTCGAGACCAGCCTGGACAACATGGTGAAACCCCGTCCCTACTAAAAATACAAAAATTAGCTGGGCGTGGTGGCAGCGCCTGTAATCCCAGTGACTCAGGAAGCTGAGATAGGAGAATCGCTTGAACCCAGGAGGCGGAGTTTGCAGCGAGCCGAGATTGTGCCACTGCACTCCAGCCTGGGTGACAGATCTGGCAAGACTCTGTCTCAAAAAAAAAAAACAAAAAAACCAAAAAAAAGGATTGGAAGATTGGGACAAGGAGGTACGGGCTAGAGTCATGAAGATAGACATATGGAAGCAGGCCTAAAGTGTGAAGATTTTTATATCACATTTTTTATGCCTATTAGAGCACATTCTACCACAGAACAGATATTACGGAACCAAGTATGCTGAAAGGATCTATTATTGGCCACTCCTGTGTTGGCAAAATGGACCAATGAATATGAGTCATGCTGGCAGGGTTGGAGGCTGCCCATGGGCACAGCAGCATGAACACCCAAGGTTGATTTATCTACTGTCACTGTCTAATGACCAACCTGCTAGCAACAGAGAACAACAGATTCAACACCATCCCTCAAGGAGAACAACTGGCCACTTGGTGGCAAGTTGACTATATTGGATCTCTTCTACTTTGGAAGAGGCAGCACTTTATTTATTTATTTTTCCTTCAACTTTTATTTTAAGTTCTGGGTTACGTGTGCAGGATGTGCAAGTTTGTTACACAGGTAAATGTGTGCCATGGTGGTTTGCTGCACAGATCATCCCATCACTTAGGTATTAAGTCCAGCATTCATTAGCTATTCTTCCTGATGCTCTCTTAATCCCCACCCACCTCTGACAGACCCCAGTGTGTGTTGTTCCCCTCCATGTGTCCCTGTGTTCTCATCATTCAGCTCCCCCTTATAAGTGAGAGCATGCAGTGTTTGGTTTTCTGTTCCTGTGTTAGTCTGCCAAGCAAGGATAATGGCTTCCAACTCCATCCATGTCCCTGCAAAGGACATGATCTCGGTCCCTTTTACGACTGCATAGTATTCCATGGTGTATATGTACAACATTTTCTTTATCTAGTTCTATCATTGGTGGGCATTTAGGTTGATTCCATGTCTTTGCTGTTGTGAATAGGAGGCAGCACTTTATTTTGACATGAATATATGCATATTCCAGATATGGATTTGCCTGTCATGCCAACAGGATCACAGCCAGCATCACTACTGGAGCCTTGTAGAGTATCTAATCCATTGGCACAGGATTTCACATAACATGGCATCAGTACATGGGACATATTTTACTGCCAAAGAGTTGAGTTGGTGAGCACTTGATGGGGAATCTGCTGAACATATCACATACTACACCACCTAAAAATGCTGGCCTGATAGAGTGATGCAATAACTTACTCAAGGCACACAGTAGTGCCATCTCAGGGGATGTGGCGCTGTCTTTCAGGAAACAGCATATACCTTAAATAAAAAATTTTATACAGTGCTATGCACCTAATATGTAGGATTCATAAGTATGGAAACCAAATGGTAGAAACCAGAGCCCCACTCCTAGTGAGCCACTTGGGGAACATGGGCTTCTCATCCCCAGAACTCAAGGCTCTGCATATATAAACGTTCCACTTTCTTTTCTTTTCTTCTTTTTTTTTTTTTTTGATGGAGTCTTGCTGTTTTACCAGGCTGGAGTGCAGTGGTGCAATCTTAGCTCACTGCAACCTCCGCCTCCCAGGTTCAAGCGGTTCTCCTGCCTCAGCCTCCCAAATAGCTGGGACTACAGGCACATGCCACCATGCCAAGCTAGTTTTGTATTCTTAGTAGAGATGGGGTTTCACCATGTTGGCCAGGATGGTCTCGATATCCTGCCCTTGTGATCTGCCGGCCTTGGCCTCCCAAAGTGCTGGGATTACAGACAGGCATGAGCCATCGTGCCAGGCCTCCATTTTCTAAAGGAAAAAATACTGCTGCCAAGGGACACAGCAGGCATCTGGCTGAATTATAAACTATTACTGCTTTGGCACTTTAGACTCATTGTGCTCAGGAACCAGCAGGCAGGAAGAGGAGTCACTAGTTGACTAGAGTGATTTACTCTGGTCAGCAGGAAGAGGTAGGGCTGCTAGGAGCAGAGAGAATTAGGTTTGATACTCAGATGATCCACTTGGGCATCTTTTGAGACTCTCTTGACCAATTTTAGAAGGATGTGCAGCAACCTTGGCCTGAGGAGGGCATGGTAACCAGGAGTTCAGATCCTTTTAGGGTCCAGCTCATGCCACCAATAGGATAGCAAAAGCAGCAGGGATACTAGCTGAGAGTAAGGGGATCTATAATGGATAACAGAGGATGGTGAGAATGTCAGTTGTAGCTCCAAAGCCAATTGCCATGGTCGGGACTGCAGGTCATCCCACTGACTTTCATCTTCCAAGTTCCCTCCCCAACCAGGGATTTACAAGAATGCTGGAGGAACTGCTCCTAGGACTTCAGTGAAAAAGTGGATCCAAATGGTGTAAGAGGTGCACTGTGCCGCGTGCTGTGATATGTTGCTCAGATCCCCTTTGGAGAATGAAGAATTAATTACTCCAGCTGCTGTGGTGGGTGCTGCTGGCAGATGACCCTAAGTTGTCAGCACTTCTTGGGGGATTGTCTCAACCTGAGAAAACAGCCTCAGCTGAGGTCATGCCTTCTTCCAGGGGCCACCCACATGCAATGACTTATCATCATGGGGATATAACAGCTCAGCTTATTCAACCCCAATGCAGGATAACTCTGAAGGGACATTTGAGCTCCAGAACTTTCTGTGAATCTGCTGAAGTTGTCATTAGACCCACATCATATCTCAACTTCTCCCTCTGCCCAAACTTGTTTTCTTCCTCTCTTCTATAGGTTTTGAATCATGAGAAATCTTTAAATGACATCTCTGTCTCATATTCTGCTTGCTGAGAAACTCTACTGCAAATACCTATCTTGCAAACTCCACCACTATTATTACCATCATTGGGTTGCCCTTCTCTCCACAGTCCACATTCCTTGCTGCCTAGAACAGTCAATAGCAAATAATTTCCTTCCATGTTATAATTATGATCTAGTTTACCCTGTGGTTTCAGGCCTTGCTCAAAGACCATCACCAAGGAAGCTTCCCTGATTGATATTTTTCTATTCTGATCAAACTTTAAAATGTGGGTCCCACATCCCCGTCCTCTGGTGTTCTGTACCCTCTGGCATTGTGTTTGTTGCATTACAGTGCAGTGACTGTTTATGAGTCTGAATTTCTTCCTCCACGGTGAACTCCTAAATGCTGAGGACACGACCATGCCATTTTCCTCTTTCCAGCCCTGGTACCTAACACCGGGCCTGACTCATTGTGGCCTCTCATTCCGTGTTTGTTGCAGAATTAAATGCATTTGGATTTTACTGCTGGGAAAACAAGGACAGGCAGTCTGAACAGAGTTGTCATCATTGTCTAATTATTCTTGGGTGTGTAGCTGCTTATTCAATTTAAGAGAAAGCTCCTGACATTGCAGAGAAGGTGCTTTTTCATTTACTAGTAATTTTTCTATCTTCCTATAGAGCATGGTGCTCTCTTTTTCTCTTCTTTTCTCAGTAGGACCTGAGTAAACACTAATAGACTCACTGTAACAGGAGTGTAGAACAGAGCCTGGGTTGGCCCGAGGCAAAGTTGCAAAACAGCAAACATTTATCTTCAGTTCTTTACCATTTCTTTTCTATATTCTTTCCCCACTTCCAGCACTCCATTATCTCTGCTATTTCATTCTCCTCAGAAAGCTTAGTTCTAGGAAAAGGACTGATTTAGTCATTTATAGCTTGGTGTGACTTTAAGTCAGTATGCTGTCTCTTCCTGGAGTACTTGCACTTTTGCCTCACTTTTTATTCAAGAACAAAAGTCTCCATAAAAAGTTCAAAGGGCTCCCCGCCTTCCGGTCAGAGTATCTGTTTTTGTTTTAAATTGCATTTTTGAAAAATAGTGCCATTATTTGACTCATATTTTCTTCCCCCTTGTATTGTATCCTCAAGGAGGGTAGGGACCTGTTTCTGTTTTGTTTTTGGCATTGTATCTCAGCACTCAGTATAGTGCTTTGTATACCATGAGTAATCTATAAATAATGACAAATGCACATTTATAAGTAATTGTATTCATATAAGTAAATTTATAAATAATAGTTGAATAGTTGGGCAGGTGTTTTAGAAGTAGGTGGAGAAGCTCCGCCCCAGAGATTCCCACTGACCTTACATCATCTGGCTCTCACCTCCTGTTTTCTCCAGGGCTACGCCCCTCGCTGTTTCTTACTTGAGCCTTCCACATTACCAGAAGCAATGGGTGGGAAGAGTAGAAGAGGCTGAAGCATGAGGAAAATTGTCAGTTCTGAAGCCCTGGAAAGAAGCCCCTGCTGGGTATCCAGGAGGGTGAAGATACTAAAGCATGGCAAGCATGGGGTGCTTTACTTGGGAAGGACCCTAGATGTCTTCCAGCTCAAGGGACTGAGACATACAGAAGTTAGGGGACTTAAACAGGGCCACTGTGTTCATTTGCCAGAGCTGCCATGACAAATTGCCACAGACTGGGTGACTTAAACAACAGAAATCGATTTTCTCATAGTCCTGGAAGCTACAGGTCTAAGATCAAGGTATTGTCAGGGTTGATGACCTCTGAGGCCTCTCTCTGTGACTTTAGACAACTGTCTTCACATGGGTTCCTTTATGCGTATCTGAGTCCTAATGTTTTTTCTTTTTCTTTCTATTTTGTTTTAGAGATGGGGTCTCACTCTATTGCCCAGGCTGAAGGGCAGTGGCACGATCTCGGCTCATTGCAACCTCTGCCTCCCGGACTCAAGCCATTCTCTTGCTTCAGCCTCCTGAGTAACTGGGATTACAGGCACACACCATCACACCCGGCTAATTTGTGTATTTTTAGTAGAGATGGGGTTTCTCCATGTTGGCCAGGCTGATCTCAAACTCCTGACCTCCAGTGATCTGCCTGCCTCAGCATCCCAAAGTGCTGGGATTACAGGCACGAGCCACAAATCTTTTATTCTTATAAGGACACCAGTCACAGTGGATTAGAACCCAGTCATATGACCCAATTTAAACTTAATTACCTCTTTAAAGGCCTTGTCTCCAAACACAGTCACATCAACATATGCGAGGTAGGACATCAACATATGATTTTGGGGGGAAGAGAATTCAGCCCATTATAGTCACCAGGCAAAGAGAGGCAGTATAGTCCAAGGGTTAAATATACTATGTGTAGAGACAGACTAGATTTGGAACTCTGACACTGCCACTTAAAATCATGTGGGCCAATTTTTCAATCTCTTGATCCCTTAGTTTCCTCTTCTGTTAAATAAAAATAAAAATAATTACGGCAACGGCCCTGTTAAATGAGATGATGTATGCAAAGTACAATGTGTGGATATTGCCAGTAGTTAATAACTGCCAGTAGTAGTAGCTATTGAGTTTGTGTTGTTACTGTTGTTATTATTAGTTTCCTTTCCTTTTCTTTTTTCTTTTTTCTTTTTTTTTTTTTGAGATAGTCTTGCTCTGTCACCCAGGCTGGAGTGCAGTGGCACGATCTCGGCTCACTGCAACCTCTGCCTCCCAGGTTCAGGTGATTCTCCTGCCTCAGCCTCCCAAGTAGCTGGGACTACAGGTGCACACTACCATGGCTGGGTAATTTTTATATTTTTAGTAGATGTGGAATTTTGCCATGTTGGTCAGGCTGGATTGAACTCCTGGGCTCAAGTGATCCACCAGCCTCAGCCTTCCAAAGTGCTGGGATTACAGGCATGAGCCACTGCTCCCTGCTTATTAGTTTCCATTTCTGTAAAATAGGGCTAATTGAAGTGCCCACCTACTTCTTAGAATTGTGAGGATTGCATGAGATAATGCATAGTGAAGAGCTTATATATTCCCTGGCACAGGGCAAGGCCTCAAAAAATATTAGTTGTGGTCATTGTCTTCATGAGACAAGAACCATTTTTCCAAAATCCTGTAGCTTCCTTTCATGCTACTAAATAGGATCTGACATAGCAAAATTGTCTGTGTATTTCATAAGACGCGAATTTTCTTATTTGATTAGTTTTCAAAAGAAAAGCCACCTATTTCATGCAGGTACTCTTATATCAACTATTAAAACCTGAAATGAAGCAACACAGGAGCACACACAACTTATAGCTAAAATTTTTTTTAGCCATAGGAAGGTGGGATCCGCGTTCTGAATTACGTGGTAGAAAAATGTTCTGGTTCAATGTGGGTGATTAACTGTTTGATATCTTGTCAGGCTTTGACAGTTCTCCCTCTGTTTTACACCTCTTACTATGTCTCATGTAATTAAGAAATGGTACTGAGTTCTTGTCATCCACCATTAAGGAGTAGTCACAGATAGTTTCATAACATCTGCTTTTTGCAACCTGCTAATTATCCATAAAAATCTGGCAGAGAGACCTGACAATTTATCCAGAACATAGAATATGAATGCAAAATAAGATATTTGCTTCTACATACAGAGCGATGGTATAAAACTATCAGATACTTTCTAACCTCTTATTTTGCATGCAGCTATGTTGCCTGTTTAAATCAGAGTTAGGTGCATGTCTTCTCAATAAAGACTCAATTTTAAAAAGCATTTTTTGACACATTGAATGTGGGTCAGGAATACACTAATGGTGCTGTGTCAGAATCTGTTGTCAATTGCTGCCTCATTACTCTCCTTAGAATCCATTCAAAAACAGTTACTTCCCTCCCCTTATCTGCAAGCTTTGAGCTGCCCATGCCCTGATAGGAAGAACTGAGGAACTCTTGACTGGTCCAGATGCTTGCCTCTAGCAAGGTCAACTCTCAGCCTCCTCTTGCTTGTTTCTGGTAGTTGGTGCCTGTCTAGTCCACCAACCTGCCTGGCTTTCTGATTCATTACCTGACCTTGATTCTGGGAAACGCACTTTCTGAACTCTTACACTGTGTGTCTTTAGTCTGTTGAAACACTATATTATTTTGACTTTTGGCCATAGCATGTCTTCTTTCTACCTACACCTTCAAAATCCATTTGGACCCATAAATGACTTTTTTTTTCTGCCCTTTGGCTTTAAATCCACAGATGCCTATCTGAACATTTTCTTTTTCTTTTTTTCTTCCTTTTTTTTTTTTTTTTTTTGAGACAGAGTCTCACTCTGTCCCCCAGGCTGGAGTGCAATGGTGTGATCTCAGCTCACTGCAACCTCTGCCTCCCCAATTCAAGTGGTTCTCCCACCTCAGCCCCCCAAGTAGCTGGGACTACAGGCATGCACCACCATGCCCAGGTAATTTTTGTATTTTTAGTAGAGACAGGGTTTTGCCATGTTTACCAGGCTGTTCTTGAACTCCTGACCTCAGGTGATCTGCCTGCCTTGACCTCCCAAAGTGCTGGGATTACAGGCATGAGTCACCGTGCTCAGCCTGAACATTTTATTTTAGACCTCTACTTTGTTAAGATCTAGTCCTTCTGTGTCTTATAATTTCCTTATGGCTATGACCTCACAGCCTTGCCTCAGCCCTCCTTGTCCTGCTGTCTTTTCTTTTCTCTGTTTAGTAGGGGGAAAATAATCCTTCCTCTACCCTTTTAGGTTCAGTGGCTGGGGCCCACAAGTCAAACTAATAAATAGCAGATTAACAGAAGAAGAAAACAGATTTAATTGAGTAGGTATGCACAGAAGTTCATAAAGAAATGTGAAAGAAGGAGATTAGAATTCAGAACTTATATACTATCTTAACAAAGGGTGATAAAGTATGGAGAAAAAGCTAGACAAGGGAAAAGGAGTTTGGGCCCCTGTGGTGGGGGTAAGTTGTGGGAAGATGTTTAGAAAAATGTATGGTAATTAAGAGTTGTGTAATGAGGTCCAATAAGTCATCTCAAGTAATAAGTGTTGCCTCTAGAACAGTTATCTTTCTGGTACAACACAGGAAGGCACCCTTACAACTGGAAATTTATGTTACCTTTACAAACGAAAAAATTTATGTTGTTCTTAGGCAGTTAAGGGGAGGGAAAAATAACTTTTCCTATGTCTGCTTCTTCTCACTTGCCTTCAAGTCAAAATAATTCTCTTGCCAAGTTGGTATATTTGAGATGGCACGTTCTGATCCTTTTCAGTATCCTACTACAATTGAGATACATAAAAATAATTATTTTCGTATTTATCATTCATGAAGTACTTTTTGTACCTGAAATGACTTTGAAAGGTGAAAGGTAGGGACTTTGTTTTGCCTTGTAACATTTTACAAACTGAAGCACAGATTTACTGTTTTGCTGAAGGCCACAGACACTGGATTTGAACCTAGATCTATCCTGCTTCAGCTTAAGTTCTTCCCACCCAGTCACTGACTTTCTGATCCAACATCACTGCTTGGCCTGTTCATTTATTGATGGAGTTCGTTTCTCCAGTAAACATTGGAAAAGAAAAGTAGCTAAACATTATAAATATCCTTTAAAAACATATTTATATTCAATATTTAATTTTTTAATTTTTTCAGCTCTACAGATTCCAGTCCCAAAATAAGATTAAAAAAAAGAATGGAAGCACTGAGTTTTAGAGTGATGATAAATTCACATGGTAAAGTTAATGAGAGAGGAGTAGCTTCTCAGCACAGCAATAAAGTGACTTGTTAGAAACAACACCTGACAAAGAGGCAGAAGAAATGGGTCAGTTTAAGGCCTGGCCCAGAATCTTGACTTTTGATAACTTACTTAACTCCTTTCTTCTTAAATCTTGAAAATTGCCCACTAAGTTTAGGTCTGGATTTTCTGGTGGCCAAAGTGTACTCATGGTTACTTGCTCCAGGTTGGTGTTCACTTGTCAAACTACTTGAAGTTGCTTTATCTTAGTTTCTGGGTCACAAACATTTCATTTCTCAGTAACTACCTCACATATTAGGTGTTGGGGGTACTTTTACTATTCTAAACCACTGGTGTTTCCTGAATAGGGATCACCCAGGCCATTTTCACATTCAGAAAAGGCTCCATCTTCTTCATCATTTGTCAGAGCCTCTGCTGCTGTGACAAGCCAAGCATACCCTCCTGTGGCCTTCTCTGGGCCTCTCCCGTCTCCCCAGATTGGCTAAGACACCCATGACTTGAAAGAGAAGCCAAAGGAAAAGGAGAGACGCCAAGATGAGACATGAGTCTGGGCCTCATGCTAAACTGAGAGGAATAGTGTAGAAGAACGGGGTTTTGAATCTTGAGCCCTCTAAGCCTTTGCTATTCACAGTGTGATCCAGGCACCACAGTAACATCACTTGGGAGCTGGTGATAAGGGCTGAATCTAAGGCTCCATCCCACATGTGCTGAATCAGAATCTGCATTTTTACAAGATTCTCAGGTAAATTGTATGCATATTAAAGTTTAAAAAAGCATCATTGATTCATGAATCCATAGCAACTTTCAAAATTAGCTCTGAGTGGCAAGAAATGTTGAATAGAGCCCCCGTGGAGGGGCATAGGAAAGTTGCTGCCGTTGCTGGGAAGGACTCGACTCAGGAAGGAGGGAGCCTGGATCTAATTGCAGTAGACAAATTGACTCAGCTAAAAGCCAAGCGTTCAGGAGGGCAAAGTGGAGTGATGTGGGCTTCTGAGGTGAGGCCATTAACAGTTGGATTATAATGCAATGTGCCATAATGGCATAGTAATGAAATGTAATTGATATGGTTCTGTTATTAAAAGGGACACTTTCTTTGTTCAAGGCTTTCTTCCTTCTTAGAAGGCAGATGGTCACAGGGTAAGCTAATGAGACAAAAGGAACTCATTCCATAAAATGTCTTAGTTTCTCCTTTGGCCTGCTTTTTGTCTATTTTCAGGTGAGTATCTCCCTCATGTTGGCAATTTTGCCGGGTGAGTGTTCTCCAGCCAAGAACTTCATACTTTAAAATTAGCTGGATACTTAAAGGAGGGAGTGGTAATATGAAGCCAGGTGTCCAAGGGGTCCAGCTGACATAACGGTCCCCAGTCTCATCTCTGAAAGGTCTTGGGGAGTGACCTCCAGTCTGGGGATGACACTCCTGGTGTCAGAGCTGCCTCGACTTTGGAAATTTCTTTGATGGAGCCCACAGGATGGGGCTTCATCAAGAAGCTGCTTCTCCATTGCTAAGCTCAGTGCCCACGCCACAGCAACATGATTGCATCCTCCTCCCTGATCACTGGTTTGCTATTTCTTGCCTGACTTTTATTGATTGTTCTACTTTCTTGCATGCTCAAAAATTTTTTTTTGGCCGGGCACAGTGGCTCACACCTGTAATCCCAGCAATTTGGGAGGCCAAGGCAGGCAGATCACCTGAGATCAGGAGTCCGAGACCAGCCTGGCCAACATGGCCAAACCCCGTCTCTACTAAAAATACAAAAATTAGCCAGGCATGATGGTGTATGCCTGTAGTCCCAGCTACTTGGGAGGCTGAGACAGGAGAATCGCTTGAACCCAGGAGGTGGAGGTTGTCGTGAGCCAAGATCATGCCACTGCACTCCAGCCTGGGTGACAGGGTGAGACTCCATCTCAAAAAAGAAAACAAAAAACAAAAACAAAACAAACAAAAAAAAACCAACTTTTTTTTTTCTTTATTAGCTCTTCACCAGCTTCTTTCTCACCAGTACTTTTCACCTGCCTTCGGAAAAATGAAGTAAAAATTTGAAATGGCACTTACCCTGGAAAAATTGTTGTATCTTTCTCATCGATCTCATGACAATTTTAAAAAAGAAAACTCTCAAGGCTCCTACAGTATGATACACATACTAAATGTAAAGGTAAACAAAGCAATGAAAACTCTCCTAAAAGGAAGGTGATGGGAGGAGGAGATAATTGTGATAAAAGTTAAGGTTGACCTGAAGGTGTGACTAAATTGCACAGTAAGTTTAATGCTGGATTTCTGGCAGCCAAAGGTGTGCCTATGCTTACTTACTCCAGCTGAGTGGGCACTAGACAAGCTTCTCGAAGATACTTTTACTTAATACTGAGATTACCATCATCAATAATATTTTTGAGTGCATGAAATTTACTAGGCCTAGGCACTTGCTAACACCTTTGCATGCATTATCTTATCTAATTCTCAGCTATCATTAAGAGATAGGATAGAGTAGTAGCTCCAAGTGTGAACTCCAGAGTCAGGGAGCCCAGATTGGATCTTAGCTCTGCCACTCGCAGGCTATGTGACCTTGGGCTGGTCCCTTACCTTCTCTCCTCCATAAAACAGAAATATCAGTCATACCTTAAAATGGCTGGAGACATTAAATGATTTAATATATACAAAGCATGTAGTGTCTGGCTCTTAGTAAGAACTTGCTATTATTATCATTATTTCTATTTGACAGATAAGGGAATTGGGTCTTAGAGAGGTTAAGTGGCTGGCCCAAAGTCCCACAGCCATGTCAAATTGGCACCAGATCTAATTTGACCCCCTCTTAACCACTTCACATGCTGATTCAGAAGCTTTGGGCTGCTCTTGACATCCTCTTGGGTGCAAATAAGAAATTCCTCAGTATTCGCCTTGAGCAGTCAATGTTCCATTATCTTTGGTGAGAGTCTCACATCTATGTATTATCTTCAGGGAACTTCTTCCAGCTGTTTGGCTTGGTGAGTCCACTGGGATAGTATCTATTTTCAATGTGACTTTAAGTAAAGTTTAAATAATGTGGAAGTTGCATTAAACATTATAGTGTGTATTTGTTTATCTATGGATTCTATTTATTTATATTTATTCTGAGCCACCCATCTCTTCCCAAACACAATTGAAAATAGCAGAAATTTAAGTCAATTGCTACTACATTTAAAGTCCACTTCAATGTCACATCCCCTAGAAAGATGCCTTCCTTGTTTCCCATGATCTCAGAATACACAGGTCTTCCTAGACCTGGGTAGTGACGTTGAGGTCCGATGTGGCTGTAATTCCCCGACTGCCCACCAGGTGTCCCACCGGTCCCTGCTATCTGACAGACAGCAGGAAAATGGCCATCTTCACCCCTCCGAAGGGGACAGAAGATTTGAAGGCGGATGGTGGAGAGATTGTGGGGAGGAGGGAGGGGGGCTATGACGAGACTCCCAGATGCTGCTTCTTGTCTCCAGACAAAGAGAATTTTTCACATTATTCTTCTTTGATGTGTAGGTGTCTCTCCAGAAAGCCCAGCCAGTTCCCTGCAATTTAGGAAGCTTTTATTTCCACTAATGAACTGGTGTCTGGCCAGGGCTTTTCATCTCTGATCTTGAGGTTGGGGCTGCTGTCTGCCTCCTGTTCCTTTTGCCTGAGAGATCCTGACAGCCTCCCTTCCCTCCTCAGCCTCTCCTTTTTCTTCTAGGGGCTGAGTGAAAAAGAGACAAGAAAGAGACTGCCCCTTCTGCCTTGTAAGTTTCCTTAAATATCCCCTGAATCAAGGGAGTACCAGCGTGTGACTGTGGCACTAACTAGCCCTCTTGCCCACATTAACCTTATTTGTCCAGATTACTAGTGTTACTATGGTAGAAATATTTCCTCTCTGCTCTTGGGTAAGACTGTCATTTGCTTCTCTTGCAGTGGGGAGTAAGGGAATTTGGATCCACTGACAAAAATTTAGTAAGTGGGGCATTTTAAATTTCAAAGTAAATCTGTCTTCCTTTGCAGGTCGTTGGCTCCTTACCTGTCATCAGTACTTGCCTTTTTTTCCTCCCATTTTTCTTTTGGAAGATCACATACAAGTTGGGGAGGCTGCTCCAAAGCCACATGGTCTCTCAGATATTGCCAGCTGTACTGGGACTCTCTGGAGTCCCTTGTCCATCACCACAGGTCACCCCAGCAGAACCCGGGCATCTACCATAGACCTGAGGTGTCCAAATTGGGGCAGCGCTCCAAGCGGTCTGCAAACTGGTGCCCTGATTATAGGTTATTCTGTGACTGAAGTTTCACCCAGAGATCGACTGAGAATGTGAATGAGATGTCTGCATTTAGCATCAGGTTTTGGAGCTTTGATGTGGGCTATTTCCTCCCGAAGGGCCTTGATAACAAAGACCACAGCACAGTCCTGTGGGAGTTTCCAGCTTCTCTACCCACTGCCTCATTATATTCATGGCTTTTAATATTCGGAGAGCCTTTGCCAATACACATTTTCTTGTGTACTGGGAAACTGGAGCCCGGATGCGATGTATTATTGATAGGATTGTAATTTACTCCTCTTGGGTTGTATCTACAGTGTATACCATTAGCAAAAAATATTAAATTACCAATGGTTGTGTATATTTGTCTATCCAGGTTTGGCTCAATGATATTTGCCTTTTGCCTCAATAAAAGATTGTGAATAATGAAAGCAGGATAATATTACTTTGTTGTTGTTGTTGTTGCAAGGGAATTTTGATGAAACAATTTTCTCTGTGTTGTGTTTTTGGTGAGCCATGCTTTGCAATGAAGACATGAGACATAAAAGAGTGGGGGTTGGACACAGAAGATGGATGAGCAGCTTGCTCTAGCTCTGGGCACACACTGGCTTCCCTGGCAAGCTGCTCTGGGCCAGGCTTGGGGCTTTCTTTTTCTGCAAGAGGGAATAAGCAATCTGTGCTGCATTGGTGGGAGGAAGTGGGCAGTTCAGACCTTGGTGCCAGAAATACCAAGTCCTGTGCCTCTCTTGTGAAGATAGCATTTGCATGGGACTTTGGTTGTGGGGGAACCCAACAGCATGTCAGGTAGAACCTTTTGTAGTCACAGCATTGTGCCCTGGCTAGTGTTTGACAGTCTACCCTCTGGTCACCATTGTTGGCCATTTTGGTTCTTGCTTCTACCTGGGCCAGGTGGCACATAAATACACAAGCACTTATCTCCTTTAAAAAGATTCCAGGTCATAGGGCTCAAACCAAGCTGCAAATAAAAATGCCACATCGTGTCTGTCGTGTGCTTTTTGTTCTGATCTCAGGGCTTGTTTCAGAACCTTGAATGGGAGGTGTTTGCTGGTTAACTACGAGTTTGCTGGACAAACAGCACCCCACAATTGTATTTGCTACGTAATTTTTGTGAGTAAACATGTTTTTAAAAAATGCCTGTGGCTTGGCTTCTTCATCCTTTTGTTGCCTGTGGGTCTTGGAATGAAGGGGTGGGGGTGACAGAAACTAGGTTTTAAATCCGTGTTAACTTGACACAGAAAAATATTTTGGAGAAAGGTTTATTCCTTTTAGTTCCTGCTGGCAATCTGGGACCCTCAGGGGTCAAAAACCAGGGAAGGGTTGGGGGAAGGTGAAGAGACCTATCCCCCTCAGAGGTCACTGGCTGGGGGGCAGGGCTTGGCCATTCAAGTGATAGGTATCCATCTGCAAAGCTGGAATCTCCTTTAGAGTGAGCTCCTAAGAAAAACACCACTCAGCCAAGGAGAGCTGTTGTATTTTGCTGCCTGGGGCACATTCTGGAGGTGAAAACCGGTTTTTCCGAAGACTTGTCAGGGCCAGGCTTTGTTCAGTCTGCCAATTTAGCCAGACTGGCTCCTTAAAGGAGACCCCTTTACCTGAGGCAGGGGCCAATTATAAAAAAGCCTTGTGGATGGCATTCCCTTCATAACTGGGTTGGACTTCCCTCAGACTTAGGAACTTTCTCTTGTTCCACACCTTCTCCTTCCTTAAAGGAGAAACATGGAGTAACACACCCACACACACACACACCCAATCACACTGAATTGTAAAGAGAATGAAATCAGTGCTAAATCTATCAAAGCATATCATAGACCCTGACAGCTGAGAGGTATTATTTGCTTTTTTCCTCCCAGATTTCTACCAAGCCTGGTGTTTTAAGCATAGGTCTTGGGGAGAAGAGACCCATAGAAAGGCAATTACAATTGGTGAATGATTAATGTTGGATCTGACATTTTTGTGTCAAATATGTTTAACTGCATTAACCTTTGCAGAATTTACACCCATACTATGAGATACATCTTGTATAGCATCGGAAATATCTGCAATCTGTCTTCACTTAATTCTTATTTACATTTACTTTATTACAATGTAAATGGGTTTGAAAAATCTTTAATAGAGTATTTTTACCCCATTCTGCAGGTTCTGCTTGCTCTGTGGGGAGTCTAAGGGCAGCAGGTTTCCTTGCTGATTGCAAATAGTGTCCCAGCCACCTGCCTGGGGACCTCAAAGAGAGAGGAAGCCAGTGTCAATTTTTCAAGTTCATGTCTCAGTTTTAGCCTAAAGGGGAGGTGGCTTAGAAGGCTGGGAGTTGGCATCCGATGGTATAAAACATAGAGGCAGAGAAGCTTTTCAGTAGACAAGCAACTTTTAGTTTTTACAAGTTACAGAAAACGCAAATTTTCATAGCATCAATTTTAGAAAAGAAAGATTAATGTTCCCATCTGCAGTGCTTTTTCCAGTCTGCCCATCACCAGTCCCTCTGAAGAAGCACGCACACTCCACATGTCTCCTTCATTGATCACATTTCTCTCCGGCTGTCTCTATTCCTAAGTCAGAGTTACTCTTGCTGCTGCTGCGGCGGCGGCGGCGGCGGCGGCGGTGGTGGTGGCGGCAGCGGTGGTGGCTGCCGAGGCCTCGTGGTCGTCAGCTCCATGCCTCCTGAACTTCACTCCACTGAAATCTGGTTGGGTATGAGACAGACTCCGGTGGAATGAAGGACAAGAGAAGCACATGGATTGTCTGAGGATCTTTTTCTCAGAGGGTGGGGATGCATGTCACCCCCAGCCTGTGGACACTGTATTACCTGGCCAAAGGCCTTTGGCATCCCGGAATCACACATTTGGGAGATGTCGAGGACCTGAATACTCCTACCCCTCCCAAAGGATCACATCCTCCAATGAGGCTGCAGAGAGCTAGTTCAACACATCCTTGCACCTGTTGCACAGATAGACAGTGCTGAGTTGGGGAGATGGGTCTGTGGGGCCAGCGACTCTTGACTGTTTCTCATTTTCAAAGCAGCCACCCAGATAAGTCCATGTGGAACCTCCTCTGTGTTTACCTAGTTGGGATGCTGGTCACCCTCTCCCTTTGTCTAGGTCCCACTGTGTGTGCCATAACTGAGCTCGAGGTGGTTGGTCCTTTCTAGAGGAAACAGAGAAAAAGCAGGTATTCTGCAATTGCTTTAGAAAAATCCAGCTACTCTGAGCTTGCTTACCAAGGCCGTGGAATGCAGGGGCATGGGCATTCCTCTCCACAAGGCACTGTCCAAAGAGCATGAAGAGCACTTTGCAGCCCTGTTTGCCAGTGTGAAATCCAGAAGAGATAGGTGAGGAGCTCAGGAAAAACCACAACTCCCGGCTGGAGCCAGGCCCATTCATGGGAGTGGGTGGACAGAGGAGGGTAAGACTCCTTGTTCTCACTCCTAAAGACTTATCTAGGAAGGACAGCCTCCAATGGCCCCACATCCTCCCCCAGATGTGCCTGGAAAATGATTCAACTATTTCTTTGTTGGGCATGAGGATGGAGGATTTAGGGAGGAAGAAAGAAAGCTAACCTGGCTTTCATAGACTGAGTCAAACAGGAAGGACGCAAAGTAGCTAAGAGTTTTCTGCCCTCTCTTAAAAGAAATGCCCATCAACCCTTTGCATGCAGTTGCTGTTCTGGCCTCTTCCTTGTTGTGTTCAGACATGCCCATGGCTTAGTGCAAGCCCCATAAAAGGCTGTTCTCAGCACCAACATGCAGGCTGGATGGGTTGGGGCAGATGCACCTTGTTGTTTGAAATACTTTCTTCCTGGGGCTTGTTCTGACCTGAAGCAGGGAGGCAGATTCTCGCATGTGGCTCCTCCCCACGCATCTAGCCTTCTGGGCATTGGGTCTCTCTAAAAAAGGCCCTTAAGCAAGGGCTTGAGGTTTCTGGCTAGTGCTGAGAAGGAGTCACACTCTCCTTGGTCTGAATGTAAAGACTCTTTGCCAGGGTGAACACGGGGCTTGTTGGGAGGCAGAAATCTGGGTAGTGAGGGGAAGAAGACTGGTTCATCTTCTCCCACTCTGCCTCCTTGATAAACACTCACAGTTCTCAATAATGACAGGAAAATGCACCCTGCTTGTGAATTATCTGGACCAGATACTCCTCCTGCACTGCCTTTGACCCATTCCCAGTCAAAGGGAAGAAAGAGGCCAGTCTGTTGGCTGTAATAAATAAATGATGGCCTGGGATGGTAGGAGGAAATGATGCCAGGAAGGCAAGATTCTTTGCCTTCTCTTTAGATTTCTGCTTAACTCCAACAGCAAAAGGGGAAGTCAATTCTTCTCCCTCCAGACCCTCGGCACCCCGCTCTTCCCCTCCCAACATGTACAGTCCACTAGATTATTAAAGTCCTCACTCTGGAGTGTGCAGAGAGCCTCACCCTCATGTGGGGTCCGTACCCTCCACGATGGGTACTTGAGAGATGACAGTGCCTGCAAAAAGCAAATGAGAGGTGGCATTAATGTCAGAGAGCCCCAAAAAGGTGAGTTCTTCCCTTATCACTCTACCCTTGCTTTACAGACCTGTAGCTGCTATAGGCAGAGACAAAAAACCATGAGTCAGAACCTGTATCAGGAGACTTGACCTGATCTGGACTCTGTGTTCAAGATTCTTCTGCCCACTATGCCTTTGCCAACTGAATCCCCCAGTGGCCTTCACCATGGTTACATGGGTCTATAGCCAAGCACATGCACCATCAGAGAACAAACCATGCATGGGCTCGCTACAGGGTAAGTCCATCCAGTGACCACTCTCTTCCCCCCAGCTGCCCTCAGGATTACGTCCCAAGTGTCTTCATAACATTAAAAACAACTTGAACATGAGACTCAGAGAATGAAACCAGGTCCTAAATTTTCCAGTATAGCTGCACCCTGCACCCCAGGACTGAAAAACCAGCCAAATCTCTGTTCTTCTAGTTGAGTAAATCTCCACAAAACCAGACAGAGCTACAGTCTTGGTGCTTAAACTGCTCAGCACCCACCTTATCACACCAATTCCTATTATCAGCAGGATTTACTGCCTGGGATCCCTGGAAATCCTTGAGAAAACACAAAAGTGGCTGAGGATTGGTTTAAAATGCAGCAGGTTCAGCTATTTTAGCCTTGGAGGAAGTTGATAATTGACTTGCAGTGAATATGGCATTTTCCAGTCTCCTCTTCCTGCCCAATGAGCCCCCTGATCTAGCCACTCATCTTTGTTTTTCCAGAGCTCCTCAAATCCACAGATTTCAGACTCACCTTTAAGTACGAGTACCTGTACCTTGAGATATCAGGACCTAGCTTTGAGTTTGATTCAAAATAAGAATTTTTTCTTTTGTCATAAGATAATGCAGAACAAAGAGATGGCTACAGCCATGCAGATGAGAAGAAGAAAAGGAATTTCAAATCTTGATGTTTCTTTTGCCCCTAAGACTTGAGGACAGGGAACAAAAAATGAGTAACACTTACCCTATATAAAGCACCCAGTTCAGCAGGCCTGTGCAGAACAGAAATGACTCCTGAGGAAAGGTGGGGGCCGGTCCTGAATAGTTGATTTCTCTCTTTAATGAAAAAGAACATGAGGCCGGATGCGGTGGCTCACGCCTGTAATCCCAATACTTTGGGAGGCCGAGGCAGGTGGATTGCTTAAGCTCAGGAGTTCAAGACCAGTCTGGGCAACATGGTGAAACCTCGCCTCTACAAAAAAATACAAAAAGTTAGTCAGGCGTGGTGGTGTGTGCCTGTAGTCCCAGCTAC
The DNA here is from genome assembly GCF_028885625.2 of Pongo pygmaeus. Lineage (NCBI taxonomy): Eukaryota > Metazoa > Chordata > Mammalia > Primates > Hominidae > Pongo > Pongo pygmaeus. The sequence goes on from NC_072373.2 coordinate 40,008,554, forward strand.
TTGAGGGGCTGAGGCAGAAGAATCGCTTGAACCTGGGAGGTTGAGGCTGCAGTGAGCCCAAGATTGAGCCGCTGCACTCCTGCCTGGGTGACAAAGTGAGACCCTGTCTGAAAAAAAAAAAAAAAAAGAAAGCAGAGGAAAGTGGAATTGAAGGAGAGAGAGTAAAGGCAGCTGGAAAGGAGAGAGTTTGGAGTATGGTTGAGAATTGAGCTGAATTTTTAGAATAGAGATTAGCAACAGACAATAAAAGAGAAACTGGTTTTTCCAAGTCAAGGGTGAGCAAGAGGGACTCAGCCCATTTCAAGGAGGTGGTACTAGTTTCACTCTTTATTTATGCACCTCTCAGCAAAGCTTCAGGTTACCTGCTGAGCTCAACCAATGGAGAAAGGGCCTGGCAGCTGGTCCCACCTCTCAGAACCCACACCCCTGGGGGCCATGAATGGAGAGATCTTTCTGCAGGCTACCCGTACTTTCTCATTGTTCTGTGAACACCAGAAAAGGGAAGTGAGGTCTTTGGCATCCCAGAGTTGGAGAGACACTGCGGGTTATCTGAGCCTTGCACCTGAAGCCTTAGGCCTCCCAGAGACCTAATTGGGGAGAGGGGAATGCTAAGATTTTATCTTGTCCCAAGGAGGCTGAGTGTGTGTGTGTGTGTGTGTGTGTGTGCGCGAGCGCGTGGGCACTTGAGCTTTTAGCCTGACCTGAGTTGCTGTCTTTACACAATGCACTTCGGGAATCCAGCAGAGATAGGCCAGTCCATCCAGGCAGCGCTGTAGAAAGAGGCCAGAGGGTCACAGTCGAGGCCCAGCCAGAGGCTTATCCTGGCATTTAGTACAGAGTAAGTTTGCTGCTCCTCTTGTGAGAAGCAAGTGTTTCTTTTATAATCCGAAAGGCTTTGTGACCTGCTTCCCTTTCATATCTGGGGGTGGGGAAAAGACCACACTGTAAGGGGAAATTAAGGAAAGAGAAGGCAAGCTCATTAGTAACTTTAAAGAGGGCCGTCTATAAACTTGATTATTTTATCCCACCCCTCCTTCCATGCGCAACTTGGGCTCCGCCTCCTGCCCCTCCCCTGTCTCTCCACCCACCTTGCCAGCTTCCCCCTCCTTCGTTCCCCCTTCCAAGTGCACACTTGGAGGGCAAGGGAAGTTGAAGTCTCCTCAAATGTGCCACATTTCACCCAGGATCCTGGCCTGCTTTCCATTTGTTCTCCAGGTAAATCTCCTAGTGTGCAGCGAAAGCAGATTCCTCTATTCTCCAGCGGAAGTAGGGGAACTGAAGAATGCAATCTATAGGACCTCTTGGTGCAGTCCTGTCCCACATCCCTTCATGGAACTGAATCATGCCTGCTCAAAATCTCCCTAGAAATCAGCTAATCTAAACTTCTTACCGCATAGACTGGGGAACAGAGGTTTTGAAAGGTGAATTTCTGTCTTGCATAGCCAGTGCAGAGTCAAGATTCTAATCTACCTGGATCTCCCAAACCCCATTTAAAAGCCCTTTAAATCAAACCCTACACGTTGTTTTCCCCGGTTCTGGCGGACCTGACGCTTGTCTGAACTATTCTGGATTCTTCCTGGGAGAAGAAAAGCCTCCACTGGTGAAGGAGAAAAACCAATACAGACCAATAGGAGGAGGGCAGGGAGATCTTCCACGTGATAGCTTCCTTAAGCACCGGACTCCTCCCCTAAACCGTGGAGCTCATGGCTTCCCTGCTGACTGGACCCAGTTTGCCTACACTGAGCCTCAGCTCTCCCATTTCCCAAAAAGTAATGCAGGCAGAGAAGCGAATTGTTCCTGGCCACAGTGATACACCCACACTGTGTGCTGAAGACTCTGGGCCCCCTTCTGACCTTTCCCTGCTCCCTCTCTCCCTCTTCCTTCCAGAATAGTGTGTGTGTGTGTGTGTGTGTGTGTGTGTGTGCGCGCGCGCGCGCACTTGAGCTTTTAGCCTGACCTGAGTTGCTGTCTTTACACAATGCACTTCGGGAATCCAGCAGAGATAGGCCAGTCCATCCAGGCAGCGCTGTAGAAAGAGGCCAGAGGGTCACAGTCGAGGCCCAGCCAGAGGCTTATCCTGGCATTTAGTACAGAGTAAGTCTGCTGCTCCCCTTGTGAGAAGCAAGTGTTTCTTTTATAATCCGAAAGGCTTTGTGACCTGCTTCCCTTTCATGTCTGGGGGCGGGGAAAAGACCACACTGGGAGGGGAAATTAAGGAAAGAGAAGGCAAGCTCATTAGTAACTTTAAAGAGGGCCGTCTATAAACTTGATTATTTTACCCCACTCCCCTTCCATGCGCAACTTGGGCTCCGCCTCCTGCCCTCCTCATTCATTCATTCACTCACTCACTCACTCACTCTCCCCCTCACGCATCATTCCGTGAGCATCGACTCTGTGCCAGGTGAGTGAGAGGCTGCGTTTACCCCCTAGGTGCTCCCAGCTTAGATGGACATCTTCAGGAAGAGGCAAAGACATAGGCCAACGCGGAAAAACGTGATGAATATCCCCCACAAAAGGAACTGCCGCATTTGTCTGTGAGATTCAGGGAAGGCTCTACAGAGAGAGTGACGTATTGGAACTGAATCTGAAAAAATGATGGCGGGCTGAGTGTGATGAAGACCCGTGTAAATTCAAGCCTTGAGGGAGGAGCTCTCACACATTCAGAGCAGCCTGGGGTGCCGGAGACTGGAGAGCGCAGCCATCTTGTGACGGGCCTGTGGATTTCATTCACAGGTCAGGAAGCTCCGGAAGTCTCGAGACACGGAATGAATGGACCAGAACTGTTTTTCAGAAGCCAGCTAGGACTGGAGGCAGAGCAACTGACTGCTGAGGAATATGACTGCCCCCAAAATATAGGGGAGAGGAGGGTAAGGAGGAGTGCCTAGGACAGACGATATCAATAGTCCTGCTGGTCATATTCTGTCCCCTCCAGGGCTCATCTTTGACCTCTAAATTTGTTCAGAAAAATGGGATAAACCTATAGATTTATTGATTCTATATCCATCCAATACAGTAAAGAAAGACGACCTGCCCAAAATTATTATTATATTCTTTTTCTTCCCTTCAACTTCAGTCACCACAGCCCAGGAGGATGCTCTGTGGACTGACTGGACACTGGTTGGTGTGGAAGGTCTAGAGGGTGGGGGAAGCATATCTGGGTGGCTCTGCTGGAAGTTTCTTCTCCCAGCCCCTCAGCCTGGCTCTTTGTTCCAGAGTCAGCTTGTGAGGCAAAAGCCTTGATGTCCCCCTTCCCCTAGGTTTCTAGTTCTATGTCTCTGAGAGGCATTCCGCAGAGTCATCCAGGGTGGTGCTGTGCTTGCCTGAGTGTGTCTGGGGTACAGGAGGTGGAGATGGGGAGTGGAGCAGCGTAGTGTGGTTGGAAGGGGAGGATACATGGCTTCCTCCCGTCTCCACTGAAGGGTAGCCGTGGTAACCATGGTTTATTCACTTTGGCTGATCTTGGGCCTCACCTTTTGTTTTCATGCACTGTATGCCCCCTTGATCCTCATTTCTCCTCCCCCTCAACTACCCCAGCCAGAGTTCCTCTACTGTTAGAAGTTCTTGGTCCTCACATGCATTTCTGGGTCCTGAAAAGACTCTGCCATTCTCTCTGCTCAAATTTCCAGCCCCATGTCTAACTGCCACATCTTCAGTTTTTGAAGAAAAAGATAAAAGACCTGAAAGTCTCCAAAGCTTTTTAACACGTGGTTAGCATTAGAGTTAGGTATGGGTCTCTCTGACTAAATTCTGGTTATAAGCTCATCTAACTTTGCAGCTTCTCCTCCATGCCTAGCACTATGCCTGAGGTCTTTGATAAAGGTCTATTGAATCAACCGCAGTTATTTCTATAGGGGAAGAACACCAAAAGATAAGCTACCTAGGTTCCACTGCACAACATTTGGAGTGGGCTGGACTCTTGGGGGTGAAACAGTGAGGACAGTGTGATGCAGGGAAGCAGTGTGTTCCCAGGAAGCTGCTGGGGACATCAGGGTCCATGACCATAATGGGGATGGCCTTTGGGGTGTCTGTAGACTGGAGCTTCATCACCAGCCTTCTCCTGATCCAGGTTTACAGCTTAGTTACATGTATTGAGGAGCTGGGAGGACCTCTCCCTGAGACATTTCTTCGTTAGGATCCAGAACTGGGAAGTATGCATGCTACTCTTTCAGCCACTGGTCAGGGTCTACACAAATGTAGAGTGGGGGAAGATGTGATTTGATAGCACTATAAATAGAAAAAAAACGGCTGGGTGCGGTGGTTCACGCCTGCAATCCCAGCACTTTGGGAGGTCGAGGTGGGTGGATCAAGAGGTCAGGAGTTGAACACCAGTCTGGCCAAGATGGTGAAACCCTGTTTCTACTTAAAATACAAAAAATTAGCCGGGTGTGGTGGCGAGTGCCTGTAATCCCAGCTATTCAGAAGGCTGATGCAGAGAATTGCTTGAACCCGGGAGGCAGAGGTTGCAGTGAGCTGAGATTGTACCACTGTACTCCAGCCTGGGTGACAGAGCAAGACCCCACCTCAAAAAGAAGTAAAAAACCTTAGGATGTGAGCTGATGGTAAGTTTCGTGGGACTCAGTGGTGTGATATGGCTACCAAAAGAGCACATTCTTTCTTTGGTTGCATCATTAGAAATATGAAACAGAAAATAATGGAGATGGGAGATAATAGTTTTACTCTACTCTTCACTGATCATATTATACCTGGTTATTACATTCATTTGTGGGCTCCACATTTTAAGAGGGGTCAATACAAACCTGAAGGAGAAAAAAAAAGTGAGCACAGAGGACACAGGCAGGCAACAACAACAGCAGAAACTGTGATGATTCTGGAGTCAATACAGTCTGAAAGAGGCAAAATCTCCACCCAAGGAGTAAGTGGAAGGACCAGGCAGCTTATCACCTCCTACCCCCAGACCATGTACACACCCAGGTAGTGCAGAACACCAATCTGAACAAGTGGGGCCAAAGGCCTAAACCCAAGTTCATAAAGCAAACCCAGGCCCCTTCCTCCCACCTTGAATGCACCTCTGCTTTCACTTCATTGCATTTCTTCCATTGATTCACTCAGTGTAAGTGTGGTCCAGCCAGAAGTTGGGTTTGGTGTGGTCATCATTAGCCAGGTCTCTGCAGATTGGCTGTTTCCTGAAGCCACACCCCGACCCTGCACATAACACGTGTGATCTGTGCATACCTCTGTAGCACATCGTATTGTAGTTACTGAGTTTTTGTTTTCTCTTTCACTACACTGTAAACTTCTTAAAAGAAAAGAAAGCCTGATATTCCTAGTACCTAGCATGTAATAGGTGCTCAAAAACCATTTGTTGGCTGGGTGAAGATGAAGACAGGCCTGAATGGGAGATGTGAGCCTCTGTTGCTGAGGAGACTTGAGGTCTGGGTTTAATACTCCTCCCCTTCACTCTCCTGGTTCCTCTAGACGCCAATGTGGATCAGTACCTATCCCAGATCTTCAGGAGCTATCCCTTGATGTTTATTTGCTCTAGGGGATCTGATAGATCTGACAGCTCACTGCCCACTGCTGTATTTCTGGGGTGGGGCTGGAGGCCCCTCATTTTCATTTTCTGAGATGGGCTTATTCTCTGGAGAGTGTAGAGAGAGTGACGCAAGTTGAAGCCTGCCTTTTACATTCCCCTCTCCCTGGCCCCTTCCACCCCCGCCCCTCCCCCTCACCAAGGCCTAACCTAGTCCTTCAAGTGAGGAAAATACCTCAGGGCCTACCTTTCTCCTCCCACTGCTGAAGATAGAAAAGAGAGCCCAGGGGACACGGTAGCACTTGAAAGCAGTCATTTTGTCTTTAGCTCTGCCACTCTGGCCTTCCCTTGCATTTATCAGCACCTATAAAGCACCATAACAATTTCTCCAACTTGCCTGCAAGCCTTCTGGGATCAGGGGACTTCTGTCTCCACTGAGAATGCTTGTTTGTATTCTAATTTTTCTAAATTAACATCCGAGTACCATCTTAGGAAAGTGGAGGGGTTGGTTGGGGGAGAATTCTTAATAGAAGAAGATTTGATAAGTCGAAACAGTTCATGTTATTAAACACCCAAGAGGGAGATCCAGAAGCACTGAACTGGGGGTAGTTTGCACCTTCAGTCCTTAACTCGTGGCTGTCATGATTTGGGGAATTAGATTAGGAAAATTTGGAAAATTGCAGCCTGTAGCAACTGCAGAAGAGAGACAGGTAGTGTTTGTTAATTTGCATCTTCACCTAATATTTATTGAGTGCTTATTATGTGCCAGGTATTCTACCAGGTGCTGGAGATAATAGAAAACTAAGTCCCTGCCCCTGAACACAAAGACTTCCCAGATTTTCCAATGGGTGTGGGGAGGGAGGCAGCTAGGTGACAGGTGCTGCAATAGGAAGGGGCAAGTGCAATAGTCATCCCCCCTGCCCCATGAGAGGCTCTGCAGGAGCCCATAAGGAGGAGCCCTTTAGAGAGGAGCCCTATAGATCAGGACAGCTTCATGGAGGAGGTGACACCTAGTTGAACTATAAAATGTTAGAGGAAATGTGCCAACTGGAGAAAGGAGAGAATTCGATGTGGGGACTTCTTTGGGATAGTAGGGCTGAGTTGGAATGAGCAGGGTTGAAGTCTTCCTAAGTAAAAGTTTTAAAAAATGCAAGCTCCACTCTGGGTCACTGGGCAAATACTGATTTACCACCTGGGGGGCCTGGAGTGAAGGATGGAAAGGGGTTTGAAGGAGCCCACACTGCCTCTGAGGAAAAAATCTAAGCCAAACTCTTCTTCATCATCTTTGCAAGCTGGATCTATGCAGGTAATCACGTTTGGCAATCTCTGTTGGCTGCTTCACCGCGTTTTTTTGTATGTTTCATGAGATACCAGTTAGAGTTTGCTAAATAAAGAGGGAAGATTGGCAGGAGAGGGGCAAGTTTTAAAGGGGAAAAATGACCACTGAGCTTATAGAGGCAGGCAGACTGTGAGGCCACCAGGCTGCTTAGCTCAGTACCAGGGAAAGCTGGTGTGTGTGTGTGTGTGTTTGCACATGCACACATGTGTGCACTCAGCTAGTTTCAAGTTAATTACAATGCCAGAGTATTTCAGCCTGGCTTGCCTAATAGTCACACAAGGGAGATTATGTGGGCAAAGTGGATGAGGTAGGAAGAAGGGAAGGGTTGGATAGTTGCAAAACTTTTATATGAAAGGTTCCTAACAAACACTTGGTAAGCTGCTGGAGGGGAAACAAACCAAGTTTGGGCCTCTCTTCTCATACCTGAAACCCTTAGACAAAGCAATTCGAAACCTAGATCTTCAGTTGGAGAATCATTTTGGGGCTCAGAGTGCAGGTCTCTGCTCTCAGAACATGCTGACAGGTGCCAGCCCATCCATTCTGCTGGAGTCCTGGAGAAGTGAGCTTTGGTGCTGAGTTCAGCAGTTCTGAGCAATACAGCAATAAAGCAGTCACAGAGCCCTGTCGCTGCAGCAGAATGGGATAATCCCACAATTTAATAAGTAGGAACATGCAGCAGGACTTAGGCAAATTGTTTGTAGGTGATGAGATTGCCATCCCCTCCTGGGCCGGCAGAGAAACATGTGAGGAGTTTGGGGTTTGAGAGCTGGGAAGGAAGAGGACCTAGTTTCAGCCTTCACTCTGAGATTTGCTTTTGGAGGACTAGGAGGACCTTTGGCCTAAATCTATTTATTGTCATTTGAAACTTAGAATGGGAGGAGCTAGGGAAGAGATTCTCATCGCTTTTACTGAACTGGAATGAAAAGGGTGTTGGGCAGTGGAACTCTTCTGGGGTTGGGGGTGATGGGGGAGAGAGCAGACTTAGAGACAATAGGATTAGGTTTGAGTCCAGACTCCATTAATTACTAATTATGCAATTTAGTCATCATATGGACTCCAATGCTCTGCTTCCTCCTCTGTCAAAGGGGCATAATTGCAACGCCTGATAACACATGAGAGCATCCCCCAAAAGGTATGAAGAGCTTCACAGTCATCATGAATGTTTATCACAACTGAGATTCCAAAATGGTAAAATGCAGAATTGTAATGCAGGAGCTGCTGGGTGTTCCTGGTTTCCGGGTTCAGTGTTGGGTGCTGAGGACCTGGCTGGCATTCCCCCGATTTTCCTCAACCCAATCCGGATGCTGACTGCAGCTAACTAATACCTGCTTGTGAGAGTCAGTTGTTAAAATGCCAGGAAACAGCTTGCTATCTGGTTGTTGAACATGTTGGTAGCTTGAAATCAGCCATGGTGAAAAAGCTTATACTATGCTACAAAACCAGAGTGTTCCTGAGAGCCAGTTGTTAGGCATTCACCAGCACATCTGACCCACCTTTCCCCCTCCATTGGTTCCCCCTGTTGTGTGAAATGTCCAGGCTTCCCCACGGCCAGCTTTCCAGCCACTTTGCTCCTCAATAATACAGCATCCTGGGGCAGGGGTTGCTGAGGCACCGGCGGGTCTCTGATTCTGATCCCACAATCACTACTCCAGTCTCACAGGGCTGCCTTCTCTTCCTCAGAGATGCCGTCTAGTGTTTTGTCAATCTATGTTTTGCTCATACTCTTGCCTCCATCCAGAACATTCTTCTGAAATGTTACCTAATAGTAAGCTCCCTGGCCCCCCTTCGTGGCCTCTGCTCACATGGCTTCATGCAGGCCTCCCTGCCCTGGCGCTACTCTGTGTGGCAGAAAGATGGGTGCCGCTGTTTCCCTGGCTAGGCTGTGCCTGCCTTCAGAGGTGGGCTGGAGTCCACTAACCATCTCAGCGCTTCTCCTACTATTATTAGGCCAGCATTTTTCTCATATTTTGCTCCTGTAATCCTCACGGCACAGACTTTTTCAAATGAGCAAACAGAGGTTAAATAACTTGTATGAGGTGACATAACCAGTAAGAATTCGAGTCTCCATTTGAAAAAAGAGGTTTTTTGGATTCCCCAGGCTAGGGATTTTACCCCTCCCCTCCCCATTCCATTTTCAGACTCAGCCATTTCTCTCTTTCGTACAGAACCTAGCAAAACAGGCTGCACCACGGCATGGATTTAATACCGCTTAGTGAATTAACTAAAACTTCCCTTCTTTTCAGTCATGTATTTTGTAACAAAAATGAAATGGGGATTAGAGAGGAATTAGAGCATGATATTACTTCTGCAAAATCAACCCTGTTCTCAGTGAAAGCCTGAGAATATTTAACCTCAGTAGGCACCATGCTAGGTGTTCTGTTCTGAGTGAAACCTTGAGTTTTTGCAAAGGCAATTGAAAAGGTTTCAGCAGAAGAATAGACATGCCCTTGGACTTTCAGCAAAAGAATATTATTTAACCAAAATTTCAGTCATAACATTGCACACATCAAACCGTTTAAGCTTTAGTAGGCTCTTCTGCTTCTTATTCATAACCAACAGAAACAATTTACCATCTCCCTCAAATTTGAGGGCCATAGGTCCACATGAGAATGGAAAAATGGATAAGTAAGTAGGCTCTTTCACAATGAATGAGAGATATTTGTAATAGTTTTTCTTGTAATTTCTGATTTAAAGCTTAAAAAATCTAGACGCCCGCTTCCCACTCACACTCAAGAAAAAAATATTAAAAGTAGGAAATAGTAAGAATGTAGGAATGATAATTTCCTATTTCTCAACAGACCTAGTGCTTAATCCTGTTTGGACTTGGAAATATGAGCCCACTCATTTTCTGGCCAGGTTTAAACAAAATAAGAGACATCTCCCTACGCCTGTCTTCTTTAAATCCGTAAGTGAGCCAACGCCACTCAGCAGTGAAGGAGCTTTCAGTGGGTTGTCCTCTGATTGAAAATCGAGAGCCACATATGTCTTCTTTCCCATGAAGGTTCCACCAGGACAACAGTTGGTGAAATTACAGGGGTACCTCTGGCCAGCGTTTTGAAGAACTGTGGTGTTCCTATTCTTTCCCAACTAAGCTCTGATGTATGCAGACTCCCTGTAATTATGGTATAATTAGATTTAACTATAGGGGTAGAACTAGTTTTCAACCAAGTCCCCTCAAATAATTTGTTGCTTATTAGAAAAAAAGAGAACTTCTGCTGGCTTTAGTGGAGTGTATGTATGCCCCACCCCACCTCACTCCACAAGAGAGAAGAGAATTGCTGGTGTGACCTCTAGCAATTTAGTGGGGTTGGTTTAATCACAGTGCCCTAGCTCTGAATATTCCAGAAAGTTCATTTTCTCTAAAAAGGAAATCCAGAGAGAAGGTGGTACAGAGTCCCAAAGTGAAATGTCTTGGTCTCTCTCATTCCTGTGGTTGGGAGATTATTCTAAGTGTCCAGAGTTTGCAAACTGTGTGCTTGAATCTGGGCATGGGCTTATACTATTTGGCCTGCATGATGTTTAGAGTTTTTGTGACTTAGGTGCCACAGATATGAACTAGGAGATTTCACATAAAAATCTGGATTTCAGCCTCCCTTCAAAAACAAAAAAGGAAAAAAATCTGACCATCCAGGGCCTGAATTCCTTCATTACTACACTTGCTGGATTTGAATCTCTGTGATACTTTAGAAGGGGCAACTAATTCACAATTTACTTTCCAGTGCTCATCACTCATTTACTGAAACTTCTTGACTCTCCTGGCATTTGAATTTGTATCTTTGTCTCTCTCTCTCTCTCTCTCTCTCAATCCCCACCCTGCCCCCGCTCCACCTCTCAGCCATATGAACTCATTTTTTATTGAAGGCAGGGTGATTTAGCACAAAAACTTAGTCCTTTTGTGTGGAAGAAACATATTTAAATCCTAGCTCCATTGTCCATCAGCTGTGTGATTTTGGATGAGCAACTTAACATTTTGGATCACTGTCTCCACATCTGGGGCTTACGTGATACCATGACATAGGCCGGTGTGAGCCCTGGCATGGTCTGTGGCACATACTGAATGTCCATTAACAGTTAGTTTCCCATGCTCTTATTCTGCCTTAAATGGAAGCAGACAAATGTTATTAATATCAGTCAGTGTTGTAGACCCCTTACATGGAAAGGCACCTGGGGAGTTTGTTTTATCTACTTTTCTACCTTCAATTTAACTCTCCCACATAGGAGAAATGCGGAGATGTGAATTGACTTGCTCAAGGTCACTCAGTGAATAACAAATAAACCCAGGTGTCCTGGGCTTTCATCCCAGTGCTCATCTCACTCACAACAGCCTGCCAGATCCACACAGACTGTTCCCAGCAGAGTTGAAGATGGAGTGAGCGTGGGATTTCTGTTGCTTATGGCTTGACAAAAAGGCTGCAGACAATGAGTGGTTTGAATGTCTGAAAAGAAGCATCAGGGAGTGACTTGAATTAATCACACAATTGTTGCAAGATATATCCAAGATGTTAAAAAGCTCTGCCTTGCCATTTCACTCTTTAATGAGGCAGTTTGGACAGGCTTCCCTTCAATATGCCTTGCCTTCCTTTTTGAGGTGACGATGCAATATAAGTGTGCCATCTAGGTCAGGGCCATCATCATCTCTGGCTGATGCATTAAAATAAAATGAAATAAAATGAAACAGCTGATCAAGGCTAATTTCCTTCCCACCACCAAGATCCTTTATAGGCAATGCGGTCATCAGTTGCACATCTTCACTTGCAAATGTTTCAAGGGATGTGATGACGTGGAGGCCAGCCAAGGTATTGGACAATAATTCCATCTTCTCATAAGGTAATTCAAACTTCCTGTGGCCTGGGAATTAGGAGACCTGGATTCTAGTCCATGCCTACTACCAAGGATCTGTGTGACCCTGGACAAGTCACTTCACATCTGTGGATCTTGGTTTCCTTGTTTGTCAAGTGGCGGGGCTGGAGAAGACAGACTCTAAGGCTCCTGTCAGCTCTAACAGTCTCAGTTGATTCTGAATGTAGAACTTTAGCTCCTCAAGTGGTTGTAGATAGACTTTGGGAAGCACCCAAGTCAGGTTGCTGAAGGACAGAGGAAAATATATAATCTTGAGGTGGGTCAGATAAAAGCCGGGGTCAAGGAACAGGCCCCATAACATGTTGTCCACAACTCTTGGGAATTTTAATGACCTTGAAGAATGCCAGGCTGCTGAGTTGATTTGACTTAGAACAGTGTAGGGTCAAATGATGGTTCCAGGGAGGTGAGTGATGGGGTGGTGAGGTAGGAAGTAGAGAGTTTGGCAATTCCATTCTTAGGTTTTAGGCTGAGCAGAGCATCCTTGGGTGGTGGGTTTCACTCAGACTTACCTACCTCAGAGATATAGGTGTGGGAAGATTGTGAGTCAGAGATGAAAGCTCAACAAGTCTCATTTTTGCTCTTTAGTTGGGGTCAAACTAGAGATAGGAATGTGAAGAAAAGATGTGGTGATGGATTTCTCCTTCTTAATTGACTGAGTGGTTTCCAACAAAGCATTTATCCTCTCTGAATCTCTGAGGTTGGTGTCTTTCCTGGGGCTGATCTTATTTTATTCTCTGGGTATATTCAAGTTTTTGGATGAAGAAGCTTTAGCCAGAGCCAGAAAATGAATGGATATTAATTTTTTGACATGTAATCTTGACCTTGGCTCATGACCACCATGAAGTGGAGCTCAGTGCTGCTCCTGTTGCTAATATCCTAGCAGGATTCTTGGAGTTGCCTGATAGCTCAGGAAATTAGAAAGGCCCTGTGGAAATGCAGAGACCGTTTGGAATTGGGCTGGGCTGGATTGGATCAGTCATGGTTCTGCCAGGAGGAGTCTGATCCCCAACCAGTCATGCTCTCACTTGACTCTTGAAGATTGAATTCACGTTGCACCCTCTAGATGCTAATGACAGCACACTGGTTCCTCTGACCATGTGGACAGCCATCCCTGGCTTATTTCTTTCCTTCTGTCTTGCTCTACCCATCCTCTATGCTGCTGTGTGGCCTTCTTCATGTTTTCTTCCCCAGATGTCTCAGTCAAAGGTGGTCTTTTTTTGCTATGACCTGTGCCTGTTACATTTGAAGCCCTCAGTTTAGCTTTTAATTATATGCTGTTTTGCAGTGTCCACTAATTGTTTCACATATATTAGTAACCTTTTCACAGTCTATCCAGATTGTAGAGTTCTTGGGTCATGGGACCATGTCTTCTGTTTTCCTTAAATTGCTCTTGGCCCAATCTTGCTGGCCTCACAATCAGAGTGCCTGATCTTTCATGGTCACAGGCTTTGTACTAGATATCCCCTTCACTGGGATTTTCCCCTGCCTCCACACACTTCCCCCAGCTCCTGCTTTGCTCCTGCTGGTGACAAACCCTCCTGTACAGCTGGGGCCCTGCAGCTGCCCCAGCATGCCGGCTGCAAATCAGCTTGAAGTAAACTGTCTGGAAGTACCCTGATGAGTCAATTGGGCCCCTCCTTGGAGACAAGGAATTCTGAGGTCTTGCAAGCACACACCTGCCCTCTGTGGAATAATTCCACAGCTGGCCCCAGTCCTGCCTCTGGGAACGTGTCTTACTTTTGCCTTGCTTCAGTAAGCTTATTCCCTCCTCCACTGGCTGCCCTGACTTGTCAGGTGGGGATGGCAGGGCAGTTGTGAAGAGCCAGCCCTCGGTAGGGAGAGGCAGGACATCCACCTGCTAAGGACTGAGGTGTTGCTGGATTCTGGTGGGTTTACTTTGGTAAGCTTAAGGGAAAGAGGAGAAACCACGGAATCATGACATTTGAAATTTTCCGCCACAGAGAGCAAGAGTAGAGTGGGGAAAAGGGCCCTGGATTTTGACTTGGCTTGGCCACCAATTGGCTGTGTCACCTCATGTGACTCACCTGCCTTCTCTTATTCTTAAGCTCCTCTTCTGTAAAGTGAGGCTGTTATATTAAAGTGGTAGCTTTCAAACTTATAAAAATAAAGGAACCCATTTATCAAATGAAATTTTGTAAGGAATTCCATTTTCTAGAAAGAGAGAACAGCCATTCTGCTTAAAGTAAAGGTGCAGGGGGACCCTTGGTTTCCTCCTTGTCTTTCAAATGATCTCCTGAAATACCTTATCAGAACTTCCCAGGAAAACACAGTGTGAAAAGCACTGAGAAAGATGATATCTATGGTCTTTTCTAGCTTTGACAGTCTCCACCTTCTTGCTACTCAAAGTGTGGTCCTCAGCCAGCAGCAAGCATTTGGGAGCTTGTTAGGAATGCATCATATCAACCCTACCTAAGACCTGCTGAATCAGGATCAGCCTTTTCACAAGATCCCCAGGCAATTCATCCAAGTTTGAGAAGTACTGGTCTGTACAGTTCTGTCATCCAGAGAGCTAAGTGACAAGAAGACCACGGGAGCATCGTGCCTTTCATCGTAGAATGTGGGCATGGTCAGTTGGCATAGGAAGTGTGGACCACATCTCTTTCTTGCCTCGGTGCACTAGTTGTATCCCTGATGGGGAACCAGTCATGGTAAACAGGTTGGATTGTTCTTGGGCTTAGCCAGAGAGGGAGAAAGAGGGGGAAATCGCCTGACCCTGTGGAATGCATGTGAGTAAATGCTGGTGACACAGCATGTGACAGAGGGATTTGTGTTTCCAGCAGGGAAATGCTCACTACAGATGCCTTATTAGCATGACTCAACTAGGCATTTGTGCTTCCTAACATATGTCTCCTCCCTCATCTCGCAGGATCCCTATTCTCTCTTCAGCACCTGGGGTATGACAGCTGGCTTGGACTTAAAGACCTATATTTTGGTCCTAGCTCTGGAGGTTTCTAACATTGCTCCCTTGGGTTTCTCCACCTCTGCAGGCTTCAGTTTTTCTGTGTGTAACACAGCATGGTAAACCCCACAGAGTGGTGGTGAGGATGAACTGAAATATATGGAAGCTCTTTGTAAACTGTAAAGTGATAAAAACTCAAGGATACTTTTATATCAATTCTAATCTGTAAAAATATCCAGAGTTTAGCTTCAGCTGGGCTTACTAACAGTGCTAACCCCAAGACCTTAAATGCCCCTGTGAGGCTAACAGCTGGTTTCTTGTGTTAGCCTAAGCTTGTCCCTGGGGTCTGGATTCCTTCAAGGTTGGTGGCCCAGTTGGTGGTTCTTAAAGATCCCTCATCAGAACTTGATTATTGTGGGAAATTGGAAGGAAAGGGGAAAAGAAAAGAAGGACAGTTTTGCTGCTGTTTTGTCTCTGTACTTAGAAAATGCTAGCAGCCCCTTCCTAGTTTGACTTTTCTATTTGGCCAGAAGTTGGAATGAAGTGGGTCTTGAGTCAACTGTGAAGATGAGCTTGTTATTTTTCTCTTTCATTAGTTAATGTTCTAAGTGGCCATTTCTGGGAAAACTCTTTCTGGTAATCTAAAAGCATGTTTGTGCTGTGGATGGAGATGTTTCGGGAAAATGTGTACATTTCTGATGCTTTTCTATTGATAGAAGAATTTGAGTGTCATTGAAAAATAAGACCTTTAGGGTACTGATTTCTCATTTCTTCTGTCCTTTTTGAAAACCTGAAATATTCCTCAGCCAAGAACAAATAAATTTTAGCCCCAAAGAGTGGGCTTGATTTGCCATCTAAATGTCTGGGATTGAAGTAGGTTCATATACTTGACAGGCGGCCTCAGCCCCACCCTGTTTGGTTGCACACTGTAACACCCCACCCTTTTTCCTTCTCTTTGCTCAGCCCAGCCCCTGCTATTTTATTCTACCTCCCTTGTCAATAACCTTTTTAAGGAAAGTACCTGCAGAGGATCTATTCCCTTAGAAAAAAATGTTCCCTTGAGGAACTCAGTGCTGGACTCAGGGAGAAGCACTTTGCTTATGGTGATGCTGCCACATGGACTCTCCATGTGGACTGAGACAGATCTAAAAAGCGTTAGGAAGGCAGGGCACAGTGGCTCATGCCTGTAATCCCAGCACTTTGGGAGGCTGAGGCGGGGGGATCACTTCAGGTGAGGAGTTTGAGACCAGCCTGGCCAACATGGTGAAACCCCGTCTCTACTAAAAACACAAAAATAGCCACGCATGGTAGCTGCTGCCTGTAATCCTGGCTACTTGGGAGGCTGAGGCTGGAGAATTGCTTGAACTTGGGAAGCAGAGGTTGCAGTGAGCTGAGATCACGCCATTGCACTCCAGCCTGGGCAACAAGAGCGGAACTCCGTCTCAAAAAAAAAAAAAAAAAAAAAGAAGTGTTAGGAAGATATGAATGCTGTTGGAGTAGAACAGGTCAACTTCCCTTGAAAAACAATTTTTAGAAGCATTGAATCTGCTGTAAATTTCACCCTGTGAAATCATCCTGGGAAAGGTTTGGTGATGCTATTCAGGTGAGTCTAGGGAGCTTTTCTTTTAGGCCTTCTTTACCATGGGCTGGGCAAAGGTCCCTCTTTGAAAGGTCATGCCATCATTGGCCAGGCCTGGCAGGGTGGAAAGGGTGGCTCTGTGCAACCGGATCTGCACAGGGCTCCGTCTGCCTGCTACTGGAAGATACTGGCTCTCTGGGCCAAGCAAAGCTGCCTTTGGTAAATTAATGAGATTTTCCCACTAATTCAGCATCTTTCTTAGGAATCCATACTAGTGATCAAGTCCAAGCACTGTGGGATTTTCATTTGCATCTTGTTCTCCCTTTAGGGGCAGGAAAGATACACATAACTTCGCCAACCCTTCCTTCCTTTCCCATTAACAAACTGCCTGAATTCAGTTCTTCCCAAATTCGTATCTTTAGCTCAGATCCTTGTCCTAAGCACAAGATCCATTTCTCCAGCTTCCTCGTCCACATCTCCACTTGGATATTTCAAGTGGAGTTCAACCTCAACCTGCCTAAAAAGGAATTCATTATATTTTCTCCCAAACTTGCTGTCTCATACCCTCCTGTGTTCATTTTCTCTGCAAATGACATCATCTTTTACTCAGTGGATCAAACCAGAAATTTAGGAGTCAACCCTGGTTTTTCTCTTCCTCCTTACCCTCCATATTGCTATTTGTCACCCAAATTTGTCAGTTCTACCACCTTAACATGCCTTGAATCTAACCATTTCTGCCCATTCCCATTACTGCTACCTTGGTGTAAACCATGGATAGCAATCACCTGGATTAGAATCAAAGACTTTTACTGGTTTCCCTTCTCTTCCTCCAAGTTTCAAGTATAAAAAGTGACACAATAGATGCTGAATAAATGTTTGCTAAATTAAGAAATGAAGAAAGGAAGGAAAGAAGAATGAAGCTATTAGCAACTCTATTGCCTCCTGAAAGGGTCAGAAAAGACAGAGGAGAGAGATGAGAAACTCTTCAGATATTCAGACTTCCGGAGGAGATGTTTCACAACATCCTTTTGTTGCAGGATGCACTGCCAGTAACTTCATTATCTAACCTGGATCCCAGCAGCTACAGTAGGAACCTGTATTTGTTGGCTCTGTCCTGAAGAAAGAGTAGCTAGTCCCATTTCTTCTGTAAATGGCAAAAGAAGCTATGAAAATTACACAGCCTATGTCCAAAGCCTGGTCCCAATCCAGACTGGAGAACTGGATCCATTTGCTGGGAAGCAGCTGCCCCAGGGCTGGCTCTCTATGCCAGATAATTAGCAGAAAAACAAAAATGAATTTGAAGTTTGGGCTGAACTTCCAATTGCTTCAAATAGTTACATAGATTTCAGTTTCTCACATACTCTTCTCCTTCACTTTCTTTTGGTGTAGCCCCCAAATCCTTTGCCGTTTTTTTTTCTTTTTTTCCAAAGACCAGTGAGAAAGGAAATAAATAGCAATAAGAGAGGCCACGCATCTTAAAGCCCCACCTATTGCAGTTTGAATTCTTTCCCTTTTTGTCTCCTTACCAGAGCATGACATAACATGTTTTGCTGATGCTAGATCCTAGAACTGTTGGAAAGGGAAAAGAAGCCTGACAGAACTCATTGTTGTAAAATTATTCCTTCCCCGTTTCTCACTCTCCTACCAAGAAAAAAAATAAAGAGGCATCTTCAGTTTCGCAACCCTTTTGTGTCTGTCTGGACTTGCTCAGAAAGCCTTGAAAGGGGCCAGATATTTTTGGTGGGAGGTAGGGGGTGGCCTTCCGCTCTGCTAAGAAAACATTTTCTGAGCAT
The DNA here is from genome assembly GCF_028885625.2 of Pongo pygmaeus. Lineage (NCBI taxonomy): Eukaryota > Metazoa > Chordata > Mammalia > Primates > Hominidae > Pongo > Pongo pygmaeus. The sequence continues at coordinate 40,026,536 of NC_072373.2, forward strand.
GTTGTCTGTAAAGACCCCTGTATTGCATTTGAGTAGTCATGCCCATTTCTGCTGAGGGGAAGCAAGCTGGTCGTCATTCTGGCTCTCCTTGGGTGGTGGTAGTGTTGGTGGTGCCAGTGGCGGTTGTGGGGGTGATGGAAGGGGCTGGTGTGTGTGCTACTAGAGTGGGGACAGGGAGATATTGCAAAGAGGAAGGATAAAAAATAAGCCTCCTTGGAAGGCACAGTGTTGATGGACTAAATTATTTGCTCTGAGAGAAGGCAAATACACAGTTCTGAGCAGAAAGATAATTCTCTTGGATTTGGGGAAATTCTTTTGATCTGCAGAAGAATTTCAAGTTACAGTAGAGAATAAGAAACTGGTTAGGCTTTCACTTTTTTAAAACAAAGGAAAAATACATGGATTTAGCAGCTTGCTTTTCTTTATTGTGATGCTGTAATAAGAATTTGTCAACATTTTAGAATTCATCTAGGCTCTTCATTCGATTGACTTAAATGATTAATTGTGTACCAGTTTTTCTTAATGTCTAGATTGGTAATTAGTTACTCCTGCTAATTTTGAAATATTGGATTAAAATGTTGCATGTCTACTGTAATTGAACAGACCACCTGTATTTCATCCAGAAAATGACTTCCAATAATGTAATATGTTATTGACTAAAACTTAACATAAAGTTATTAATGATTGAAAACTTCAAAGCATCTGTCTGCAAACAAGGATAGATCCAGAAATTCAGAGCTGAAAGAGACATTAGAGATCATACCAGTGGGTCTCAGCCAGGGACATTTGGATATGTATATGGTTGTTTGAGATTTTCACAGTGACAGTGACCAAGGGACACAATTGCATTTAATGTCCCAAAATCATGGATGCTAAGCAATCTACGGAATGTGATATAATTCCACACAGCAGAGAACTTACCTGTCCAAAGTGCCAGTATTGCCTCAGTTAGGAAGATTGAATTCAGTTCTTCATTTGAGATATGAGGATACTGAGCGCTGATATTCCCTGGGTCAATAAAGTGGCAATGAGTGGGGCTGATGTCCATGTCTATCTGTTACAGGAAAGAGGTCAAGACGCAGACCACAAAAGGGGGTTCTTGGATCTTGTGCAAGAAAGAATTCAGAGCCAGTCCATAGAGTAAAGTGAAAGCAAGTTTATTAGGACAGTAAAGTAATAAAAGAATGGCTACTCCATAGACAGAGCAGTCCCAAGGGCTGCTGGTTGCCCATTTTTATGGTTATTTCTTGATTATATGCTAAACAAGGGGTGGATTATTCATGCCTCCGTCTTTTAGACCATATAGGGTAACTTCCTGATGTTGCCATGGCATTTGTAAATTGTCATGGCGCTGGTGGGAGTGTAGCAGTGAGGACAACAGAGGTCACCCTCATGGCCATCTTAGTTTTGGTGGATTTTAGCTGGCTTCTTTACTGCAACCTGTTTTATCAGCAAGGTCTTTATGACCTGTATCTTGTGTGAACCTCCTGTCTCATCCTATGACTCAGAATGCCTTAACCATCTAGGAATGCAGCCCAGTAGGTCTCAGCCTTATTTTTTCCAGCTCTTATTCAAGATGGAGTTGCTCTGGTTCACATACCTCTGACATATCTTTGATGTGATTCAGTTTCTTTGTTTCCCTTATGCCAATGTTAACAGTAGTTGCACAACTAGAGTAAAGAGACCTTCTCCGTTATATAGTGGAAGAAGCAACCAAAACCTGGTGTCAGTTTTGGTGCCTGGGTATCTGTCATCTTCTTTTCTACTGTGGATCACAAATCTTCTCTCAACCAAAAAATGGCTTAAATGTACAAGAAAAACAATGAAAATGATCAAGAATGGATGGGCCAACTCTTTGAGGAAATTGTCAAGTTAACAAATAAATGAGAGAAGATGAAAGCCCAGTGGGAGTTGAAGTACAATCTCTTTCAAGAATAGGGAAGCCAGGCACGGTGGCTTACTCCTGTAATCCCAGCACTTTGGGAGGTGAGGTGGGCAGATCATCTGAGGTCAGGAGTTCAAGACCAGCCTGGCCAACATGATGAAACCCTGTCTCTACTAAAAATACAAAAATTAGCCAGGCGTTGTGGCATATGCCTGTAATCCCAGCTATTTGGGAGGGTGAAGCAGGAGAATTGCTTGAGCCCAGGAGACGGAGGTTGCAGTGAGCCGAGATTGGGCCACTGCACTCCAGCCTGGGCAACAGAGTGAGACTCCATCTCAAAAAAAAAAAAAAAAAAAAAGGAGAAGAAGAATAGGGAAGTCAAATTAGAGAGGTTAGAATCTATAAGTTAAGGGTGGGTGGGGAGATATTAATATGTAGTCATTTTGAATCAGATCACAGTCTTCATGTCCAGGTGGCTGGATCTCATATAATAAAGACATTTGTAGATGAAATCTCAAAACTCTTGTTTTCCACATCACAAAGAATGAAAAATTTCCCAGAATACTAGAAATAGAAAAATATTCTTCTAATTTTCAAAAAGAGGGAAAAAGGAGTTTTGGAAGCCACCTCTAACAAAACTTGGCTTGGATCTGATAGAATTCTTCAACAGTACATTAAACTCATGCTTTAAGCATGCTTAGAAAAGAATGAGGTGACCTCTAGCAACCAGTGTGGATACTGCTACCATAAACTGACCCATTATGAACTGACTACACTGGCAAATCTGTCCATAAACCTAGAATATCTTTATTTCCGTAACATGTTTGACATGGTGTTCTATGATATCCTAGTGGATAAGACTACAATAGCTGAATTAGGCACTATTGAAGTTAAGTGAATTTCCAGTTGGTTGAATTTAGGTATTTAAAGAGTGTTGATAATCTGGAAGGTGAGGCTGGTAAGGTTTACTTTTGCTATAACTATGTGATCTTTAATATATAAATCAATAATTTGAAGGAACACAGTAACAAATTTTTTGTATGTCATAGAGTGATGGCATTAAAAGTAATCTCTATACGCTAGAAGTCTGGATCAGATTCAAGAAGATGAGACTTAACACATATAAATGTTAATCTACTGCACTAATGCTCAAAAAAATCAGCTGCGCAATGACAGAATAGGGAAAGCTAGTTTTGCAGATGCTAATATTGAAAAGGCAAGGGCTTTTTACGTAAAGGACTCTTTATTGGACCATAACCAAAAGATGAAACGATAGTGACATGTGGTTTTCCTAAAAGCAAATATGATCTAAGATGTGTCCAGAGAATCATGTTAGGTTGGTGAAGGGCTTGGAAAATATGTTACATGAGGAATGATTGAAAGACTAAAAGAACTTGTCATATCTGGGCTAAAGAAGAGATGACTAAAATGTCAAGGTTGTCTTCCAATATTTGAGGTTTCCTGTAAGGAAAATGGAGAGGGTTTGCCTTGCAAGAAGTTAAGGTAGTAGAATGAAGACCAACCAACTGGCAGAAGCTACAAGGAGGCAAATTTTAATTGAGTATAAGGAAAAACTAACTAGCAGTCAAGAAGAAATGGGCTTACATGCATGTTTATAGCAGCATTATTCACAATAGCCAAAAGGTCATAGCAACCCAACAATCCATCCACAAACGAGTGGATGAGCAAAATGTATTACATACATGCAATGAAATATTATTAGGCCTTCAAAAGGAAGGAAATTTTGACACATACTACAATGCAGATGAACCTTGAAAATATTATGCTAAGTAAAATAAGCCAGTCAGAAAAGGACAAATATCATAATGATTCCACTTACATGAGTGCTAGAGTAGTCAAATTCATAGAGACAGAAAGGAGAATGGTGGTTGCCAGGGACTTGGGGAGAGGACAATGGGAAGCTGTTATTTAATGGGTATAGAGTTTCAGGTTGGGAAGATGAAAAGCTCTAGAGATGGATGGTAGCACAGTAATGTGAATGAACTTACTGCCACTGAACTGTACACTTAAAAATGGCTAAAATGGTAAATTTTATATATATTTTACCACAGTTGAAAAACAAATTAGGGGCTCCATTGCCTATGGAATAAACCTAAACAAAGAAGAAGGAATGGGCTTATGTGTGAGGTATTGAGTTTCCTGTAACTGTAAGTATCAAAATCGAGACTGGACAGCCTCAGGGTGACATGCTCTAGGGAACACTTCAGGGTAAAAAGCAATCCCAATGATTTCAGAACATCTGTAATTCCACGTGAAAACAGAGGCTTACTCTGTGCCTCAGATTGAGTAAGGCTGCATACTTTCTTGATATGTATTAACATATGCAAGAGTATATTCATATATAATATATCATACATACAAAAGACCATGTTATATAACAAATATGCATTTTACTATGTACAATTTAATAAATATTTTAAAAATGGATCTCCTTCTAGTCCCCATGCAGGTTTAATACTGAGAATTTGCCAAGATCTTAGAAGTCCCCAACCCTGTCGGATGCCCTTAACCCATCACTTCCATTCCCTCCTCTTTGAGATGATCACTCTTAATTAAGACTTTTGTGATGATCTGGTTTTTTTTTTTTTTTTTTTTTTTTTTTTTTTTTTACAAAATAGCTTTACTACCTATTATGCATCCCTAAACAGCATAGTATAGTTTTGTCTGTTTTCAATGTCATGTATATCATATGGTATGTTTTCATTTGTGACTTTCTTCTGTAGCTCATTATGCTTATAAGATTCATCCATGTTGATACATGCATGCAGCTATAATTAATTTATTTTCAATAGATCATTTGTCAAAAGTTTGTAATAGATGCTGCTGCTAGGAACATTCATATGCGTGACTTCTGGTGCTCATGCATAAGGTTGGGAATTCTGGATTGTGTGATATACACATCTCTGAATTTCTGAGATAATGCCAAACTATTTTCCTAATGATTCTATCAATTTTCATTGTCTCCAGCAGTGTAGGAGAGTTCTTATTGCTCTGCCTGTTGTCAGATTCGGACAGCACTCTTCACCTAAGAATTAGAGAAAGTGATGAGGTTGGTAGCCTGGCTCAAATACCTCATCATAAAGTGGGAAAATGGACTTGAGCTGCACCAAGAAAAATTTAGGTTCCAAATCAATGTAGGTGCTTCTATTGAGTTAAGTGGCTTGTCAGAGACAGGCTTCCAATTATATCCTAAGCACATGAAGGGCATGAAGTGCCATGTGTCCTTTGGTGAACTGCCCCCAACCCCACTTTTTCCCTCAGCCTTAGTTTTATAGTGCCTGCTCACCAAACACTGACTACATCGTGTCATCAGTGCAGTGGTTTTGCGAATATTTCAAACAAACAAACAAAAAAATGAAAGTGAGACATCATTTCCTGAATTATGTTAATTTGGTGAGGCTTAGTGAGTGGAATTAAAATGAACATCCCTTGAGAGGATGTTATGGACCACACAGAGCTCTGGGCTCTGGAGCTGACAATCTGAACTGGAATTCCAGCCAGGCCACTTTTCAGCTATTTCACCGTAAGCAAGTTGTTTGATCTGCCTAACTTTACTTGTCTCACTTGTAAAACGGGTAGAGTAATGGGACCTACTATGAGTGTGTTTGCTGCGGAGAAGGAATTTTGAAGGTGAGATAATTCATGTAAAGTGCTAAGCTCAGTCCTTGGTGTTTAGTGTTCAGAAAATATTTGACATATTATTAGAATCTCTGTCCCTGAAGAAATACTTTTACAATGGCTTCCAGGATAACATAAGCATGGATTTGCCTAAGGAGACGGGGCAGGACTTGATCTCTTCAGAATTTTGTTCCCGTCATCATTCCCTTCCACACATATGCCTTTGGTAATTTTCAGCAGCAAACATTTAGAATAAGCTCTGGTTTTACCCTTCATCAAACCAGAAGTGACAGGAAAAAGACATTTTTTTCAGAAAAGAAATTAATCTCCTAAACAGGGTGATTCCACCCTTTTCTTTAAATACTTCTAAACTCAGGATGGGGGAGCAGAGCACACATTATCCATCAGATTGAGGCATCAGCTAGCACCACCGAGTTTCATTTACTTTAAGATTGCCCTCTGAGCTGTAGGTTTTTTTTCTTCTTTCCCAGAGCACAGTTAGAAGGGATATTTTTCTTTAAATGGCCCCATTTAATTTGCATTTTTAAGCTTTCACTGCAGAGAGTAGAAGCAGTTGTAAATGGTTCCAAGAAGGTAGCTGTGGCTGCTTGCCTGAAGCTTCTGAAATTGAGTGTCAGCTTCCCTCAGAGTAGAAAGATATTACTTCATATTTGTGCATGCGGTTTGCCGCTCTGCTCTTGGTTTGATGGTCTCATTTAGCCACAGGCATTCTCCAGCAATGATTCGTTCTCCCCAATAAAATTAAATATCACCTTTCTCCCCTCTCCCACTACCACTCCACCCTCTTTTTTTTTAATAAGACATTTTCTTGTTTATACTGAAGTGAGACAAGGTAAGAAAGTATGAATTTTCCAATTCCTTTTATTGCTCCTTTTTGACAAGAGAACAGCAAAAAGGCAAAAGAGAAAGAAAATCTACAATTGGAAATCTGAAAGGGAAGTTGTATCCAGATCACAGACCTCTTTGAGTTTGTTTAAGATTGTATAGCAAGCTATTGAGAGGGGAAGGGTATAGAGAGCCTATGGGATGTTTCACTATGTTGTAGAATGAGGGGACCCACTGATCAGCATTATCGCCCTGTTGATTCTTGAGTTCACACCCTTTACCCCAATAATCCCCTACTTAGGGGCTTAGGTCTGCAGTGAAAACCACAGGTGCACCATGTCCACAGGGTCTTGACATCTCCCAAAGGACTGCAGGAGGAGCCTGGGCTGATTCCACGGAGGGGTGAGCAGGAAGCTGTTTGTAAGATGAACAAAGAGAGTCTTTGATGGATGGGTCATTACTGTCAGAAGGTGGAGGTCAGGGTGCCTTGACTGATAGTGTTCCTAAACAAAACAAGCTGAAACTTTTATATGCTTTCAGAAATTTGGTTTTAGTATATAGGCAGCCTTCACCCTACTGATGAGCTGTGTGCTGGAGTTTACAAGTTGGGTTTTTAGAATCTGGAACACAATTTACTTCAAAATAGCCCTTTAGTATGGTGATCTGCTTTCTCAGCCTACACACAACAGTCCATTTAATGCTTACTAGTTTGTTGGAAATGCATTGCTAAGAGTTTTAGAGTGATGGAGATGGAATCTATGTGGTGAGGGAGGAGAAGGTAGAGAGTTTCTACTCCTTTCTCCTGTATCTTGAGCCAAATTAGGGGGAAATTTTGAAATAGGCATAGCATGTTTTTGGCATCTTCCCTTTCTGCTCCTCTCTCTCTTGGTTGTCAGGGAATTGTGTAGCCCCCAAGGTGACTAAATTCATTGTTGTAAGAATGCTATAAAAAGGGCTCTTGCTCGGGATAACCAGTGTCAAATCTGAATGAGATTCCTCCTATTGATCTTCTGTGACTCACGGACAGAGCAGAGGAAGAGGATTCGAAATTTAGCCTGACTCACTTCCCAGTGCCCTGGTATTAGGGTGATTCTTAGGTATGCCTGAGCTGTCCTGGAAAAGCCTCTGTGCCAAGGCAATTTGGGTGCCCAGGGTCCAGGTCAGTGACTCCAACCCAACCACCAGGTTGCTCCCAAGAGTAATTAGCTTGACATTTTTGAGACTTCTCATTAGATGCTTACATCTGAAATATGTTTTCCCAGGTGATTTCTGATCCTGTGCCATCAGCCTGTGCTTCCCCTTGCCTGGCCCAGCTACTACAAACACTTTTATGTCTGTCCTCTGGAATGTCCATGGTGAATAAACTCATTCATAGCCTCAGACTCTTCCTTGACCACTTCACTCCCTGTGCCTTTTCATCTGAACCTGCCTCTCCCTCGAGTGTTCTGTGTTCTCTGTAGCCTTCTCAAGGGGAGACTGCTAATTCCGCCACATCTCAGCATCAGCCGCTGGTGTTGGCACCGTCCCTGCTCCCCATCTTCACTCCCCAAATGATTCATGTGAAAGTCTTGGCCCCTTTTAGGCTCAAGCTCGCTGGCATTGCCAGTGATCTCCAAAGTGTCTCCAGTGAACTGTGACAAGGGCAGGTCTGCCTCTTAAATGAGTGACACAAGCCCTAGGGGGTCAGTGGTGAGCTGGAGACACCATGATGCTCAAAAAGGGCACAGTTGCTCCACAGTTCACAATAGAAAGAGATAAGCCCTGTGTTCCCAGATCTTTTTTTTTTTTTTTTTGAGACGGATTCTCACTCTGTCGCCCAGGCTGGAATGCAATGGCGTGATCTCGGCTCACTGCAACCTCTGCCTCCCAGGTTCAAGCGATTCTCCTGCCTCAGCCTCCTGAGTAGCTGGGATTACAGGCACGTGCCACCATGCCTGGCTAATTTTTTGCATTTTTAGTAGAGACAGAGTTTCTCCATGTTGGTCAGGCTGGTCTTGAACTCCCAACCTTAGGTGATCCTCCTGCCTTGGCCTCCCAAAGTGCTGGGATTACAGGCATGAGCCACTGTGCCTGGCCTTTTCCCAGATCTTTATAGTTTCTAAGAGAAGGCTTTCAAGGAATCTAGATTTTTATATGAACTTTCCCGATTTTTTTTAAATGGTAGATAGTAAACCATCACACACACACACAAAATAAAATAAGCAAAAAGCACCATGACAGCCAAATGAAACCTGGCTATTGGGTCTGAGTTGGCCCACAGGCCTCTGATTAGTGATTTCTACTCTGCATTTCCTCTTCTTCATCTACCACTCTCTTAGTCATTCTTCCCATTCACTAATGACACCAGCATGTGTTACACAGTCTTTTCTTCCATCTGAACCCTGCTTTCATCCTGGGGTTCCTCTGGGCTCATGAGGATGCCCAGCAGCACTCGACCCCCCCATTCCTGCATCTTCCCTTCTCAACATGTCCACCTCACCTGGAGCTCGTCATCCCCTAGGTCACCTCCCACAACCTTCTATCTTTCTACTTCTTGTACTCAATCATTGACATTATTTCTATTTTAAAACTAGGGACTCCCAGACCACTGATCTCTCTCTCTCTCTCTCTCTCTTTTCAGTCATACCCTCTCACATCATACCGTCTCAGCTTCATTTTACTTCAACCTCTGTCTTGCTAATATTGTTGCCCTATTGGCTTTCTTTCATACTTGGATGGCAAAACCTCAACCTTGGATCTAACAAACTATTAGCCTTCTCTGCCAGTGTTGCTGCATGTCATAAAGAAAACTACACGATCTGTAGACTCATTGTACTACTGTCTCCCATTTCCCAGACCCCACTGCTCCCTGCCACTCTCCTGTAATCACTCTAGGCTTCCTTAGTCACCTGTCTAGTTCTCTAGACTAGATTTTCAATGCCTTCTTCACTCTCCTCCCCTCCTCAAATATTTGGCCTTCACAAGTTAAGCATTTGACATTGCTTCCTACTTCACAGAAAGCGTAGAACCCAGAGATGGAAACATCCCACCCCTTAACTCAGTGCCATCAAACCTACACCTTACCTACATCTGCCACCATGCCTCTTTTCTTCACTTCTGATTTTATGGAAGAGGAGCCTCTCTCTGTCTGAGCTTATCCCCTTTCTTGTCCTCTGGAGTTTTTCTCTCCTGCCTCCTTAGCAGCTTGGCTTGATCAATTTTCCCCTTCTCTTTCCTGTCCCTTCACCCTGTCCCTCTTTCTTTTCCCCTCTCTCTATCAGGACCTAAACATATTTAAGCCTTCCATCTTGTATATTCAATTCCTTGCTGGCCCCATGGCACTTTTCAGCCACCGCTTTCTCTTTAAAAAGGCATCTGTATCTGTCGCTCAGCTTCTTTACTGCCCATTCTGTATTCTACCCACTGCAAGTTGGCTTCTGCCCTTATTGTTCTGCTGAAACTGCTCTCAGCAAGGTTGTAGATGACTACTTTATTGCTGAATCCAATGGCAACTTTTAAGTCATTATCTTCCTCGACCTCTCTGCAGCGGCTGACACTGTTGGTCCTTTCCTGCATACTGAAAAACTCTTTTCCTGGGCTTCCATCACCACGTGCAGCAGCTGGATTTCCCCACCTCTTCAGACTCCTTCATGGGCTTCTCTTTCTTTGCTCACTTTTAAATACTAGTGTTGGTTCCGTCCTACTGGTCTTATTTGTCCATGCTCAGGCCTTATTCATGTGCACCCCTGAGGTTATCTCAGTATTTTGTAACTTGTGTGGGGAGATTGAGATAGACCAGGAGGGGTAGGATGCAGATTTTATGATGGGGAACAGTGGAAATGAGATTGGCCAGGCATAATGGTACCAGATGATGAAGAGACTGAAGAGTCAGCAAGGGAGAGTTTAATCTGCTGAAGCTGACAACAGGGGGACAAGCCTTGGGTCTAGGTTGTTAGTATCTAAGATGCTGAAGCCTTCCCTCCTTTTGTATAATGAAGCATTTGTCTGGCCTTTGTCCTGTGTTCCTGGGATGGAACTTCTAAACAACCCCTCTAACTTTCCCAGGTGATAAGACTTTCTGTTATTCATAGTGAGCCCTTGGGACCATGCCTGAGTTTATGTTAGTGAGGTGACTCACAGTGAGTCGCTACATAATTTCAGGATGGGGGCTGGTCATGCTGGAAAGGCCAACTGTGTGATTAGAGAGTTGGTGCTTTGAGCCACGTGATATTTGTCCAACCTCCGGGAGGGATTGGAAGATGGAGATTAACCACTTGGCCAATGATTCAATCAGTGATACCTACATCATGAAACCCCAGTGAAAATGCTGGATGCCAAAGTGCAAATGATCTTTTTGATTGGTGAACATATCAATGTGATGGGAGGGTGAACCAACCTGAGTCCATGGGGGGAAGGCATGGAAACTCCACATTCTGGACCCTCCCAGACCTTGCCCTGGGTATTGTTTTCACTTGACTGGCTCTGATTTGTACCTTTTATGGTAAAACTTTTATCCTAAGCATAGCACTTTACCGAGTTCTGTGAGTCATTCTAGTGAATTATTGAATTTGAGGGGGCTGTGGAAACCCCCAAATTTGCAGCCAGAAGTGTAGGTGGTCTGAAGACCCCTGAACTTTTGGCTGGTGACTGAAATGAGGCAGTCTTTTGGAGGCTGTGCCTTAGTCTGCACTGACTCTGGGTGATTAGTGTCAGAATCACATTGCAGTACTGTGCCTCCCCAGGGGAAAGCATGTGGACTCAGTCAGGGAGCAAGTGCTGTAGACGAGACCTGGTTATAGAATATAGAAAACCGAGAGTCACAGGAGATTGGAGACATAGCTGATTGTATTACTTAGAAATAGTTTTTCTAGGTTTTTGGGTAGCATGGCAGCAAGGAGTTTTTGTTTGTTTGTTTGTTTAAGGCAGAAGTAGTGCTCACTTTATGTCTGGTCATACTTTCCTTTCACAGTTTTTGTGCTTCTGGGTTCTTGAGTTTGTCCCTTGAAAATTCTAGAATACTACATATATATATATATATATATATATATATATATATATATACACACTACATATATATAATACTACATATATAATACTACATATATATACTATGTATATAATACTACATATATAATACTACATATATATATACTACATATATATATGTAATATATATATATATATATATATATATAAATGCAGGAAATCCCTATATTTCCAGGCTAAAAAATATGACTTTTTCTTTTGTCCCTTAGAAAGGCAGAGAGCAGCCCTTGGGGATAATAATGACGCCATTTCTGCTGTGGTTGCTTGTAGTTAAAATTGTGTCAGCCATTTTGACCCCTGATGAGATTTATGGTGGCTTAGATCTCTGTTGGAGAAATGAGTTTCAGGCAGCAGACAGGAGGGAAAAGGTCTCAGGCTTAGAGCATATTGTTTTAGTGAAATGGGGAGAAAATTCACCTTTGCTTTTTTTTCTTCTTTTTAATTTTTTTAGCTGTAGAATCTGATTGTTCCCGTTCTAGTATCCTTGTGTGCCCCTAATGTCACTGAGCTCCCTCACAGGGGACATTGGGTGGTTCTACATTTAACACTAGGAGCTCCCGTGAAGTGCTGACCTCCGACTACGTGACAGGTTTCCTAGCCACCCCTTCCAGACCCTTGCTTTGTTCTTCCTTCCAACCTTCTCAGATCAAAAGTATCTCTGTTTCACAGATGAAGAAACTGCAGCTTAGACAAACTGAGTCACATTGTCAGTGGCACCTGCTTAGAATGCCACAGTGATCGGAGCCGAGACCTGCTCAACTCCCGACAGAGTGCCTCTTAGGGATGGGGTAAGCGTTACATCTGGTGCTGGAGAAAAATAATGACAAAGACCCTGTTCTTATCCCTTCAAAAAGCTTATAGTGAAGTCAGAGGAACTGACCTTTATCTTCTGATCAAGGTGCACGTTTGGAGGAAGCGTCAGTAGAATGAAGACTCTAATTAAATACATGGCCTGTTGCTAAGTCAGGCTAAAAAGATCACCAGAGACGGTCCCCAGCAGCATCTTAGTTTAGAGACAACGTGCCTCTATCTCTTGAACCTTTTGATCTTTGTATTGCAGCACCTAGCATGATGCTTTCCACATAGTGTGTATTCAATAAATCTTTCTAGAATAAGAGAGCGGATGCCTAAAAGCCTAGCTTTTGCATATTTGAATCCAAGCAAGCCACTTCTTGTCTCTGAGAGCAATAGGTACCCATGCGCAGAAAGGCAATTCTCAAGGAAATTTTGTTTTGGAAGGATTTGGCTCCCAAAATTTATTACTTAGTGTTTAGCTCCTTTTTTACAAAATACTTAGAGTTTTTCAAAGTCCAAATCGGCTGTTCATTTGTATAACTAAGTGACACATCATTTTTTGTTTTAACCTCCTGAAAAACAGTAGTCAAGTAGGTGGGGCTTGCTTGAAAAAGGAATATGTGGACTCAGAGATTACATGCTTTTGTTATGTAAGAATTTGTAAGATTTGCCATGGTTTCTGGTAAATGCTGGCACATGTTTGTTTGGCCCCAGGCTCTGTAAAAGCACTAAGCTGCTTCCTGTCTGATGTTGCTGTCCTTTTTTTGGCAAGGGAGCAAGACATAGTCAAGTCCTGCAGGGCTGGGGCAGGGTGGAGGCAGGTGAGTGCAGGGGAGGGTACCAGCACCCCACTCTTTTCACCCCATTTCCTTAGGTCATATCTGCACTTAGAAACTCTTTGAGAGCAAATTGAAGTCTCTTGATTGCATGGTGAGTCAAAACTCTGAGGGTAGACCGTTGTGGGCATTCTCTTCTCTTTTCATTGCCACCCCCACACCCAAGATCACAGGATGGAGCTCAGATACAAGGCACTGAATTATTGCCACTGAATAACTGCAACATCTGCCACATGTGCCAAACACTCCATAGGGCAAGGTTGTCACTATAAACTTATTTAACCTCTGCTGGAACACTGTGAGGGAGGTGTTATCTCCAGGTTATAGACAGCAAAACTGAGACTCCGGGAAGTTGAGTGGCAATGTCCAGCTAGTAAGCATCTGGACTGCATAATCATCCCAGTCTCCTGACTTTCTGTTAGGGACTCATTCCGCAACCGAGAATGTGACCTATTTGGCTGGGGCAAAACAGGACACTGATTGGAAGGGAAAAACAGCGGGACACTGACTGCGAGAGTGTCCCACAAAACAGCAGGACACTGTCCTTGGAATGGACCCATGAGGCATGAGGGGATGCATTGGTGCAAAGGTGTGAGGATTTAGAGGTCTCTAGATAGGCTCTGGAGGTGAGGAAAGGCCTGAGCTGACTCTGTGGTGCAAAGAGGTGGCAGCCAGGCCTGCTGGGTGCCGAGACTGCCTCATTCCATTCTGGGAGACTAAGTAGAGAAGCCTGGAGGCTTCTTCCCTCCATTTGGAGTTTGGAGAAAACTCAGAGTAAACAGGCACATAAAACCTACCTGAACTTGTCATTATAAGCCCATAAAAGGTTAAGAAACAGTTGAAGGTTGGGGAAGAGAGAAATCAAGGGACTCTTGGTGTAGTCAGCTTGTTTACTGCTGGCTCCTTATTTATTGGTGTTGTGTCTTCCATTTGTCAGGCTATAACGATAGTAGCTTTTATGAGTAAGCAATTTTTTAATGAACTTGTTCCAAATGTGTATTCCATTCTTGGAACTCTCTGTGCTCTGAAGCAGCTTTATAATTATTGCCTTCGGTGGAATAGCCAGGCTCTATCTGGCTTTTATGTAAGCAATTTCACTCGGTTTGCCTCTTCCTCTTTCAGCTTCAAATGAGTCAGATGAAGGGGTGGAAATATACAATAATAATAGCTTTTTAAAAGAGTGCTTATTATATGTTAGGCATTGTCCTAGATGTTATGCATTTATCTTTTTATTTTATCCTGACATTCCCCAGGACTGATATATTTTACAGCTCCCATTTTACAGATGAGGCAACTGTGGCTCAGAGAAGTTGAATAGTGTCTAAAGTTCCTCAGTTAGTGAGCACTGGGGACAGGATCCGAACACAGGTCTGTCTGGCCACACAGCCTGTACTCTGATCCCTCTGCTGTATAGAGTGGACTGGAAGGGCTGTTCGTGCCAGTGTATTCCAGGTCAAACTGGGAGTGGGAAGAGGAGCTCAGGACACTCATTAGTGGTGTGGAGTCATTTGCCATGTTGGCCCATGCAAGAGATGCTGTAATTAAGTCCTGATGGCTCAGTAATTATAGATAATTTTCTGGTCTTTTGCTTTCATAAAGAGAAATAGAAAAGTTTAGAGAGCTCCCTAAACTTGTTGCTGCCCACAGTAATGCTACCTCCTGTCTCAGCCAGTGACTGTGCCATTTATCCCAAAGCTCAAAATTTTTTCATATGGTAAATTGGCCTCATCTTTGTGACATGGACTGTTACCATCCTATTCAAAACCCTGATTCCTTCCCAACTGGATTGAGGCTGCTTATGAGTCCCTGCTTCCAGAACTGTCCACTTTCTCTCCATCCTGCATGCTGTTCACAAGTACACAGGGCCAACATGCTCTTCTATAAGACCCATCTGCTACTGGAGCAATGCAGGCCACACAGTGGCTGAGACCAGCTCTGGAGTCCGTTGCAAGCTCAGATTTCCACTTCTGTACTTGCTCACTGTATGACTATGGGCCAGTTATGTAACCTCTTTGAGCCTCAGTTTCTTCATCAGTAAAATGGAAATAATAATTAGAAGAATGTCTATTAGATAGTGTTATTGTGAGGGTTAAATAAAATGGTGCATGTAAAAATGATTGGCTCAATAAATTCTAGCTCTTGTTATTCTCTCAGCTGCTATCTGAACTCTTCAGTTAAGAATTGGGAGCCACTATCAATTGGCTCCTAGTACCTCACCTAATTGTAACTGATGTTCAGGGTGTACCAATAGTTAGGCTGTCTTGAGGACTCTGTCTCTTCATGCATTGTCATTTGCAATATCTTCTTATGGAGTAAGCGTGTAAATTAGCAAAGTTTGTTTTGGAGAAGGCTCCTCTATCTCCCATTCCTCGTTTATTTTCCTTGGTGCACTGACTCTCTTCTTGCACTGGTTGCCCTCCTGCTGACCCCTGGCCCCTCAAAGTTCCCCAAGGAACACCCAGGCACTTACCTCTTAATTAAGACAGAGCCAGGTCCTATACAGAGATGGGGATGTTTGCTTGGTTTTGACCCAGGAGTGGGTTTGTTTTTCTCTAATTAGTTGGAAAATCGAACTTGATCTATGAAGAAGGCAGATTTACAGCTTGAGTGGGTACATGACTGCCTGAGCTTTGTTGTAATAAAAGGTAAAATCACTCCTGTGGGGGATTGGGTGGGCATCGAGCTGGCTTCTAATGGCTGTGTTCCCTCTAATTTTCAGGTCCTGAGTGAAACCATCCAGAATGATCAAATAGTCCCTCCTAGTGAATAAGTTTGGGGAGCTGGAGAGGAAGACAATTGAAGTGTTTGCTTTCTCTTTCCTTTCACTGAGACATGATGATATTCCTCTATACACAGAAACTTGAACTATTTTGGCCAATTTTCGGTGAAAGGTCACGTAGATGACATATCCTCAGGACAGATGGCTGCCAATGTGGCCTCCACCCCACCCATGGGGAAAGACTATTTCTCTCCACTTTGTTTTCCAGCTTTCCTTTTGCTGCTGTTGATTTACTTTTGTTCTGTTTTGCTGCACCATTCTCTCTGCTTCGCTTCTGCTCTCTGTCTTTTGCTACCTATTTATATATTTTCCTGTGTCTTTTCTTCATTCTGTCTTCCTCTCTTTCTCTTCCCTCCACATCCTCTTTGCCACCGCATCTCTTTCTCTGCCTTATTTGCCTCCCTTCCCGTCGGGATCTTATTTTTGGCACTCCTCTACTTCCTTCTCTCCCTCTGATTCTGGTTCATAATATCTTGAAAGAGTGTTTGATAACGTTTGCCTGACCCTGCCTGACACTGGGTGAGTGATTCTCCTCGGGCCGCGTTTGCTGTGGTCTGTGTGTGATTGATGAAAGCTGGTCAATTTGCTCTTCAAAGCTCTGTTTACGGAGAGCTTGGATGCATCTCCTCGGGATTTTACTTTTTTTTTTCTTCCCTCCAGAAACAAGCCCAAATTATAGGATAAAGCTGGAACACTTCCCATTTGTTCATCATCTTCACAGACCCCTTAAGGCTTGCAATAGAAGGACCAGATTGTACATGTCCACCTTTTAAAAAACTGTTCTTTTTCCTAGAGTCCTCAAGTCAGAGATTTTAACCCACAAAAGAAGTTATTTGGGTGAACTTTAATTTGAATATGACCACTTTCAGCCCTAAAGAAGACATTTAGATTTGGACTCTGGGTACTAAAATGGAAGAAAAATGCTAATGCTATTAATACTAGAATCTGAGTACCTGTGTTATCTTGGCTACTCAGTATGAGTTCATCATAAAATGAAAGAAGTAAAATCAAAAGAATTGTCTGTATTTTCTGTTTCTGGAAAGAACAGTGGTTCAAGTTTTTCTTCCAGTATTAACTATACTGGATCCCACATGAGAAGATGAGACATATTTTTCACCTGGCTCAGGTTTCCTGTAGAGCCGTTCCTATTTTTCAACCCGAAGAGAGGTCTTATGCACCTGCACTAGATGCTTTACATATTCAACTGCTTGAAAGAGGGACGGACTAAGTAACCTGCAGAAGTTCTTTCTAGTTCCTAGATTCTCTGATTCTGAGAATCTAATGCTTTAGGTATGATAAATACATTGCAATGGAAGGATTACCGAGTTTCATGCTAGAATTCCTGAATTTAAATGCAGATTTGTGCAATTATGACTTAAATGATCTTCAGTAAAGTTTTACAAATAGTTTCAGATTTTGTTCAATAGGTTTACTGAGGGATAATTTACATATCAAAAAATTCGTCATTGTAAGGGTTTTACTATGATTTTTAGTAAATTTATAGTTGTGCAACTATCACCATAATCCAGTGTTATGACATTTTTCATAAAACTTTTGACCTATTTTTTTCTTCATCTTAAAATTAAACTTACATACTGAATTGATTGCAAAAATGGCCGTAATTCTTCAACCTATTGTGGCATGAGTTGGTTGCTCCTTCCATTGAGAGGTGGAATTGATTTCCCCAGCCCTTGAATCTGGGACTGGCCTTGTGACTTGCTTTAGCCAAAAAAGTGTGGTCCAAGTGACGGTGTGCCAGTTCTAAGCCTTGCATTAAAAGGTCTTGCATGTTTCCATTTGCTCTTTGAAACCCTGCTCTCTTCACCATGAGTGTAAGTATAGCCTGCTGGAAAATTAAAAAAAAATCATGTGAGGAGAGGCCCCAATCATTCCAGCTGCTCTATGTTAGGCCATCTTAGATCAACTTCACCCACCTGCCCTCCGGCTGACCACAGATGCATGAACACCCCTCATGAAGATTGGCTGAGCCCAATGCAGATCAGCAGAATTGGCCAGCCAACATGTAGACCCACAAGAAAAAATAGAAGGTTATTGTTTTAATCTACTAAGCTTTTGGGTGGTTTATAAAATGTCATTATTGAGGCAATCAATAACTGATAGAGGATGGCCATAGGGATCAACTTTTTTTAAAGCCATGAAAACATCTAACATTCCGCCTACATCGCATAGTATGCCCTCACTACATTTAAAAACATTCAATTTAATAAACATGTATAGAGGCCTTCATATATGAAAAGAACTTTGGAGTTGTGAGGGATGTGGAATTGAAACAGAAATGATACAAACCCTTAAGGAGTCAATTACAGTGGGAAAAAAATAGATACTTACACAGAGAGCTATAATATAGGGCAATCTGTCCATCTATTACAATATTTATGTTGAAGTGGTCCCTCCATTGTCTGCAAATAACCATGTTCTTCTTTTCTTGGTATTTCAGTTTGTTCCAAAATGTGTTCAAGGAATATGGTTTATTGAAAAACTCCCCAAACAGCACATTGACAGAAATTAAGTTCCATTGGTATGTCCAAGTACAGTGTTTGCATTTGTAGGAAATAGTCTTTACGGCAGCTTGGCCATGTGAAATGTTTTATGAGCCAGGGAAACAGAAAAGCAGACATGAATTTAGAGTGAGGATTGGGAGGAGAATAAAAAGAGGAGAAAGAGAGGTGGGTGGGAAAGTCTTAATTTCTAAAATAAGCAGAAATTTTAATTTCAAGAATGCCTAAAGAATAGAACATTGCCTTAGCAGCTTGTTTGTGCTCAGCTCCAAAATATTCTAGGGGTTTAGGTGGCTGGGATTGGGCTGTGGAAGAGGAAGAAAGAGTGGGGGTTTTGGCAAACAGGACCTCAGGCAGCAGAAGTCTTGTGGTTGGTTGATCTCAAGCAGGTTCTCTGAATTCCTTCATCCTCTCCAGTAAGTGAGAGAACAAGCAAGAAGTGGCAGAAGCCCCTGCCAGGGTCTGAGTCACCAGGAGTTGAGCCCCCCTCCCCTGCTGGAAGGAATGAATTCCTGACTGCAAGTCTTCAAATCCTGTCCACCAGCATTTCTCCAAGGAGCCTATGTGAAATAGACAGATGTCCCACTATGAAGTTGTTTGGCTTCCAACCACGGGAAGGGCCTCTGAAGAGGAGGAGGCTCCTGTCAGCTGTTGATTAGGGTAGCAGTCAAGAGAGGCTGTGTGCGTCCCCAGTGACCACCGCAAGGCTGTGCTGCCAGAGGCCAGGCCCAGAGATCCTTCGTGAAATGTGTTTACATGAGGTTCCATTTTCACCTCATAAAAGCAAACAGTACAGATGCTCCTCAACTTATGACGGGGTACGTTGAAAATATTATAGTTTCAAAATGCATTTAATACACCTCACCTGTGGAACACCATCTCTTAGCCTAACATATCTTAAACATACTTGAACAATGTTCATGCAACAAACAAGGACATAGCCCACAGCTGGGCAAAATCATCTAACACAAAGCCCATTTTATAACGAAGTGTTGAATATCTCATGTAATTTATTGAATACTGAACTGAAAGTGAAAAACAGAATGGTAGGCGGATATTTGAAGTATGGTTTCTACTGAACACATGTTGCTTACGTGTCATTATGAAGTCAAAAAATTGTAAGTCAAACCATTATAACTTGTGGACCGTCTGTATAAATAGCACTGTTCAGATCATTGTTTGTCTTCCATAGTGGCATGGTCTGGTCTGTGCATTCCTCTGTCTCCTTTTTCTGACACAGATCACTCTCCAACACCCGCAATCCCCATCATTGGATCAAGGAAGCCCTGCAAGTCACTATAGTTTGCACCTACTTAGGAGCATAAAACATAAAAATAACTTTTTTTTTTGGCTCACAGATTTCGTGGGCCAGGAATTTGAACAGGGTATGGCAGGGGCTGCTTACCTCTGCTCCACAACATCTGAGCCTCAACTAGGAAGACTCAAAGGCTGTGGGGAATTCAAGGCTGTGGAGGAGTGGGATCATGAAAGGTTGATTAATTCACAAGTCAGTCAGGTGATGCCGGCTCTGGGGTGGGACTCAGCTGTGACCTTCAGCACTCTTACACGTGGCTGCTCCAGACACCTGAGATTCCTTTCATTGTAGTTGTGGTTTCAGGGCAGTTGAATTTCTTATACCATGGCTTGGGGTTCAGAGCTCCAAGTGCAAATGTTCCAGAGAACAAGATGGAGGCTGCAAGGTCTTTTACCATTTGGCTTTGGAAGTCATGGAACATCACTTCTGCCACATTCTTTTGATTACAAGTGAGTTAGAAGCTTGCTCAGATACAAGGGGAAATGATATAGGCCTTCCCTCTCTCTCTGTCTCTTTCTCTCTCTCTTTTTTTTTTGAAACCAAGTCTCACTCTGTTGCCCAGGCTGGAATGCAATGGTGTGATCTCAGCTCATTGCAACCTCCACCTCCTGGGTTCAAGTGATTCTTCTGCCTCGGTGTCCTGAGTAGATGGGATTACAGGCATGCACCACCACGCTTGGCTAATTTTTTGTATTTTTAATAGAGATGGGGTTTCACCACGTTAGCTAGGCTGGTCTCGAACCCCTGACCTCATGATCCACCCACCTCAGCCTCCCAAAGTGCTGGGATTACAGGCATGAGCCACCGCGCCCAGCTGGCCTTCCTTCTCTCTAAGAGGATTGTCAAATAATTTGCAGACATGTGGTTTTTTTATTTAAAATTTTTTATTTTAATACAGTTTAGTTTTTAGGAAAGTTGTGGATTCACAGCTAAATTGAATGGAAAGTATAGAGATTTCCCCTCTACTCCCTGCCTTCACACATGCATAGCCTTCCCATTATCAACATCCCCCACAGAGGGGCCCATTTGTTACAACTGATAAACCTACACTGACACATCCTTATCACTCAAAGTTGAGAGTTTACACTGGGGTTAATTCTTGCTATTGTACAGTCTATGGGTTTGGACAAAAGTATAATGACAGGTATCTACCATTATAGTATCATAAAAGTAGTTCACTGCCCTAAAAGCCCTCTGAGTTCTGCATATTTATATTTTAAAACCCTCACAGTAGCCCACATTGCCTAACCCAAACTAGGCCCCACCATCACTCTCTGTTCATTTCCCTGTAAGGAGCTCCCTCTCCTCCACCTCTCAGATCCTAGGAAACTTTGGAGACGAGCATGGGGAAGTTGCTAAAGTGCTTCTCGGTTCTTTGGCCAAGGTTGAGTTTAAAAGTAGCGGGTCTTCTGGGGGAAGTCCTCCTTTTCTTTGCTCTTCCCCCATCCCTGCCTCTCCACCCCACACTACCACTTGTGATTGCACCCACGCTCTGCTTTGCTTGACTCTTTGGTGGGTTCCTGGGAGTGGTTTCCTACCACCTTGTGTTTCCTTGCAGAGTAAATTGAATGCTAAGGATCTGCACACAGGCTCAACACAGATCTCTTCCTTGGTAATACCTCCATGCCAAGCTTTTGACTCACCATACTTAACTGAAATGGTTTCTCCTTCATGGTGTGACTTGGGGAGAAAGACTGTCAAATATGTTCTAGAAACATCAGCCTGCCGTGCCTAGGACGGCATCTGGCAGTAGGAACTTGCTTTCCTAATGATTGCTGAATAAATTAACCCAGGGTTAGATGCGCTCTGGATGACTCATGGGCTCTGATTCAACCTGATTCACCAGAGGATTTAGGGTCATTTGACCATGGAGAGCCCTGTGTATCTCCAGAGGGAAATGAGCAGTGTGTGTGTGTTAAGGTGGTGGTGGGGAGTGTGGATGTGTGGTTTTGGGATAGGGGATGGGTGTGGATGGTCCTGTGGTGTGATATGGTGGGTCAGGGCCAGCAGTAGTACTTGCCAACATGCTTATTACCTGGCCTTCTGGTAATGTGCCTCTGCTTCCATATCTCCAGAATTTGGAAACTTTACCGGACACGGTGAAGAATCCCTTCAAGGGTCAGGCCACTTGTTGAGTTTCCAGGAGGCTCAGATCAGTGCTGCTTCCTTTTGTCCTCCCCAAGGTGTCTGTAAAAATCACCAGAAATTATCTGGATAAGCTGACCTCACTTGAAGAGATCTACCTATAAAAGAGAAGGTCTAGGTTTTTAGGGTTAATGGGAGAAATCATCAGAGTAACCACGTTATTAATATTCTGGCTAGAGATGCTGGATTCCCAGGAAAACTTATAAAAATGATTCACTCATGTGTTTATCATTTATGAAAAGAGAGAAAAAAAGAAAGGAAGGAAGGAAGAAAGGAGAAAAAGAAAGGAAAAAAGAAAGGAAGGAAAAAAAGGACTTCCAGGCTCCCTTGCAGCAAGGGAGCGCTGGTTGGGACAATACATCCATGGAGGAAAGGGTCTGCACACTGACAGCAAGAGTCTTCATTGCTCTGAGCTTGCTGCTTTTGTGTTTATTTCTTCATTTCCTGTGCAAATCCACAGCCCTAGGTGAATTGACTCTCTGTGCCTATGTGTCAGCATTGTGGAAGGCCTTTACATATGTCACCTCTTCATATGAGCAATATCTCTAAGAGACATGGATTGTTATTTCCAATTAATAGATGAGAAAACTGAGGCTCAGAGAAGTGAATTAAATTGCCCAGAACACACAGCTAATAAGTGGATGAACCAGACTGTTTATTCATACAATAAACATACAAGGCTATGTAGTAAGCTATGGAGAGGAAAAAAGATGAATAACATGAGTTAGTTATACAGAAAGTTTACAGCCTAGGTGAGAAAGATGGGTAAATATATAACAATATGGTAAAGTGCACAGGTAGAGCTATACAGAAGGCCTTGCGGGGAAGTATCAAGACAGGCATCTAATGCAAAGGGGGAGGTCAGTGGAGACTTCCTGGAGGAGGTGATGTTTGAGCTAAGTGTTAAGGACAAGTAGCAATTAGCTCAGTGTAGAGAGGCTGTGGACTGGGAGAGGACATTCCAGAAACATTAGGCACATGTTTTTGGAATGGAATGTGATAGGCACCAAGCCTACACATACCAAGAAGATATAGTCCTTTAATTGTCTTCTTTTAGCAAAGAAAACGGTAATTGACACTAAAAAGATAATTAAATAATATTTTAAATGGTAAGGCATGGAATGAAAATATGGCAAGGTATGTGGAACCATAAGCAGTTCTATGTTGCCCTGTGGCTAGTCTTACTGGGGTTTATCCGAATTGAAAATACAAAAGCTCTTCCTACTGTGCTCCTTCTCCTCAACAAACTGATTTTGGAGGGCTTAGCACATGTAGTATTTTATGCAGAGCTTGGGCTCCCATAGCTCATTCTTTAAACGTCCCTTATGGAATTAGCAGAGCCTGGAAAGTTTTACTGGAACTAACTTCTATGTTGTAACTTAGGAGGGGCTCAGCCTTCAGAGTTCCCCCTGGGGTTAAAAGGGATCAGGAGGTAGCTGTCCCAAAGGCCCTTGGCTACCTGAGAGAAAGTCAATCTCTTTCACAAGGCTCCATGGCTGCCTCACAGTGTTTTGGAAAAAGTAGGCCAGAGATCACCAGGAAACAATGGCGCCTGGCTTTGCTGCCACAAGCAAGGTGTGATGAGTCAGAATGAAGCAACAGTTACACACACCAACAGGTCTAGTTGGCAACAGGTAAAGATATTACCTCAGTGAAAGTCCAGAGCTGAAAACGGGTAAGGGCTAACTGTGTCAGAGATCTGCTATGCTCCTTTTTTTAATGGCTATGATAGCAGTGGGGGTGGGGAGTGGGGGGTCAGGCAGTATACAATGCATGCATTTAAGGTTCCAGCCACTAAGTAAACAGATCCTGTTCCTAAAGGATACTCTTTACATGGGCTGTGCTGTTTTGAATTCCTTCCTTTAATAAGTCTTCTCATGGGGTCACTTGGAGAAGACTGGAAGATGGAGACTCTTGGGGTCTGTCAGGAGATAGCTTATCCCACAACCCAAGCCTAATGCAAACAGGTGAAGTTTCTGCCCTGCTGGGAAGGATAACTGTGACCAGATTAAGGGGACCCTTAAAAGAAATTCCTTCTTGTATTGGACCTGGAATCATAAAACTAGGAAGTGGAAGTGACTTTTGTCATTTTGCAGGTCAGGAAACTGATTAGATAGGGAAGTGATTTGCCCAAGGTGGGAAGTAAATTCAACATAGAACCAGAATAAAACCCATCTCTTTGACTCCAAACCCAGTGCCTTGGCCTGCTTTCCTTGTTGCTGTTCTGCCCATTGTCACAAAGTTTAAAATACTATTTATTTAATTATATTTTTAATGAGTATTGACAATTACTTTTTTTTTAACTAAAAGAAGACAGTTAAAGGACTATATCTTATTGGTATTTGTAGGCTTGATGCCTTTCACATTGTCTAATGCAGAATTGATACTAAAAACATCCCTACAATATTTCTACCCTTGAATCTGCACATAGAGACCTCATGGGGAGCTGAGCCTTGGTGGATCATTTTGATTTAGGTGGGACTTCATGTCTAACAAATCTTTCTGTCCATTATCTTGCCCAGCCCCTATTCAAATATAGCTATATTTTCAGGGTTATTTTTGCATTCATAATTCTTGACAAGAAAATCCTCCCATCTAATCTTTGCTTGATTTCTTTGTTTCAGGAGATTATTTAGCATGTCTAATAGAGAAACAAGTCATGTCCTGTGGCTCCAGGCCTGGCATTCCATAGCATACCAAAATCAACCAGAAACCTTTGCCTCCAACCTCACCCATGTCAAGGGCAGAGATGAGGCTGCCCACTAGGGAGGTGGAATTTATAACCAAATGATCGTGCTCTTTCTGGGTTTCTGCAGGGTTCCCCAGAGAGGTAGCATTCTTGGGTTATGGGGTACAGAGAACTCTGAGATTAATTTTCAGTGATGCAAAGCCAGTGTAGAACTATGAAAAAATTGCTCCCTGAGGGTTACTAGAATATTGGTAAAATATTACTTCTTGCTGAAGGAGCATAGGAAACTTCACCCAAAATATGGCTCCCTGGTATAATGGGTATTTTAAATTAAAAGTCCTTTGAGATCAACAGATGCTGGAGGAGCCTTTTCCCCTATCTACGTAAAGACCAGACGGACCCACCAAGGAGAACAATTGTTTTTCCCTCTCTATCCGCTTCTGTCTCTCAATCCTTTACTTCTAC
The DNA here is from genome assembly GCF_028885625.2 of Pongo pygmaeus. Taxonomy (NCBI): domain Eukaryota; kingdom Metazoa; phylum Chordata; class Mammalia; order Primates; family Hominidae; genus Pongo; species Pongo pygmaeus. The sequence continues at coordinate 40,051,474 of NC_072373.2, forward strand.
CATGGAGAAGGATAAAGCTGTTCTCTGAAATTCCCTTATCTGCCTAAGATCTATACCTACCAAAGACGAAAACAATTACTTTTGATCTCTTCTCTGAATTTTCATTAACTGAACTCATATCGCAGGAAGAAAAACTGAAGTCTGTCAACAAACATGGGCAGACTTTTATCACAAACTACTCTCTGCTCTGTGGGCCCAACAGACTTTCTCCCAGGCCATTGTATATTCTTCACAGCCATTGAATTGCCCTGAAAATTATTTACTAATGTCCCTAAAGTCATCCACAGTGCCCTCTCTCCCTTTCCCTCAAGAAGTAGGTATACAAACATCTCTATCCCACTGGGATATTGGGAAATCACCCTGTGATTCTCACATGAATGTGAACAAATATCTATGCCTTTTCTCTTATTAATCTGCCTTTCATGAGTTGATTTTTCAGTGAAACTTCCAGTGGTGAAGGGAAAACTACATAGCTATTTAATTTATTCACCTGGAATAGAAAAGGCAATCCTAGCAGATGATTTAGGTCAGTGGTATCCAATCTTTTTAGTCAGGAGAGCACATTTTAATCTGAAAACATGTATAGTCCTGTAGATAAAAATACATTTAGGAATGCATTGGTAGAGCAAATGCTTAATAGCAGACAGAGACTACTAGCTTTAAAGGAATTTGAGTTCTATTAATCATAACCTTATCTATATAATATTCGAAATCTGAGTTATTGCTTTCACTCTGTGTTTCTGCAGCTCTCTCTGCCTGTTTTTACCACTGGACAGGAAGCTCCATGAAGGCAGAGTCAGTTTGACTTATTCCCTGTCTATTATATGCTCAGCACCTACCACAGTTTCTGGCACAAAGCAGTACTGTATTTGTAGAATGAATGAATAAAACCATTAGAAGTATTAGAATATATGTGTGTGAATCATGCTATTTGGTCAATCTATAAGCACTGATTCACGCAAATATGGTGCTCCTATGGGATCTCAGGGTCCACAGATTAGAAACCATGCATTTAGATTTATGTCTTTGTGCCCAATATTTTGTTCCATTTTCCTCATAGGGAGCTTACGAGTCAGTAGATCACAAACATTGGCTCTGGATATAGAGACAAACAATGACTAAAGGCAGGAGCTTGAACCAGGTGATCGCCCAAGGTTCTTTCCAAAATGAACAGTCCATGAGGACACAGTGCCTACCTTAAAGAAGGCCGAACCTTCCTGACACCCACGGGGACAAGGATGTTGATGACAGGTTCTCTCAAGAGCCAGCTTCTAACATTTGCAGGAGCAATAAGTAAGCTAATATCTGGCAGCCTCTAGGCAGTCTAGTTGTTATTTCAACCCCAAATGGGCCTGCAAAGGTACTTTGCCTGTTTCCTCTGTCAACCTATTTGTGCAGTGTTGATAACTGAAGTGACACACAGTAAATACTCTTTGTCTTGTAAGACATTTGCTGGCAGTGAAGATGAGGAGGGAAATGTAGGAGTTGAAAGAAAGAATGCTTAGATTAAACTGTGTGCATGTATATGTGCCTCTCAGTGTGTGTGTTCACATTTAAATTCTGACCTCTCTTTTCTGTCTTCACACAACAGCTCCTTCTCTTGATTCTCCCATGCTGTAATTTCTGCACTCTTCAAACAAAGATAGAATGGCATTCCAGGTGTGAACAAATCAGGGAGGTTTCCTGTTTAAGATTCAGAAATTCATAGCCCTGAGGAAGTGAGTAAAAGAGAGAAGAGGAGAGAGAAAGAGGGATGAAAACCAGAATCTCCGCCACCTGCTATTTAGTGATTAGCTTCCAGATAAGGAAGGCAAAGATGCATTCCAGGAGCTCGGGACTTGCCCAGACAGAACTGAGAGCAAAGGAGGACTTAGAGAAAGGTGAAGCCAGAAATTACAGGAGGAGGCTGGGCTACTGAAAGTACCATCTATCAATTTTCTCTCCAAACTCCTTCATTTCATGGAGCTCTTGAAAATGTCGGTTCCTCCCTTCACCCTCTTATTGATCCTACCTCACCTGGTTTGGTTTATGTAAAAGATTCTTGTAAAGACAAGCTCTTCCACTAGCAATGTAACCCTGGGCAAACCACTTACCTTCTTAGATACAGGCCTAGTGGCTGCTATCTCATGTGTTTAAATAGCTTCATCCAAACCCCTATGAAAAGAAGCCAATGACAACAACACACACACAAACAAAAAAATACCATAATTCTGGGCAGAAGCCCTGATGTGAGTTTGCAGGTGAGCAGCCTCTGCTCTAGTTCTTACTTGCATATATGCCAGGCCATTTGACTCACCCACAATGAAAAGCAAGTGCTTATTCATTCACTTATAGAGAAGCAGGCTGTTCAACTGTGGTGTTTTCCTTTCTCAGTAGAAAGGAGCAAAAATAATTTCTGCACAGCCTATCCTTCTGTTAAATGCGCTACCGGAAAGGAGTCCCTATCCAGACCCCAAGAGAGGGTTCTTGAATTTCACGCAAGAAAGAATTTAGGGCAAGTCCGTGGTGCAAAGTGAAAGTAAGTTTATTAAGAAAGTAAAGGAATAAAGAATGGCTACTCTGTAAACAGAGCAGCCCTGAGGGCTATTGGTTGCCCATTTTTATGGTTATTTCTTGATGATATGCTAAACAAGGGGTGGATTATTAATGCCTGCCCTTTTTAGACCATACAGGGTAACTTCATGACATTGCCATGGCATTTGTAAACTGTCATGGCGCTGGTGGGGTGCAGCAGTGAGCGTGACCAGAGGTCACTCTCACTGCCATCTTGGTTTTGGTGGTTTTTGGCCGGCTCTTTTACTGCAACCTGCAACCTGTTTTATCAGCAAGGTCTTGATGACCTATACCTTGTGCCGACCTCCTATCTCATCCTGTGACTTAGAATGCCTTAACCTGTCTGGGAATGCAGCCCAGCAGGTTTCAGCCTTATTTTACCCAGCTCCTATTCAAGATGGAGTTGCTCTGGTTCGCACACCTCTGACACTTCTGCATGCATGTGGCACCTGTGGCTGCAAACATGACCCCAGATTCTGAGCAAAGGGGCAGGAGGCTGTGTACTTTTCAGGGTTGTATGGCCTCTTCCCTCATTAGCCTTTCTTGCTCTCTTTGTTCTTATGACTGAGAATGTCTTGTCCTTGACAACCACGATGTGTTCAATTTTTTTCAACACGATGAGGTCAGCACATTGCCTTCTAGCCTCTAGAGCAGGTAAAAGCCATCAAGCCTTGACAGATACAAGATCAAATTACTAATTCACTCTGATTATCATTTTGCATTGTCTCCTATAAAAAAATCAGTGTGGAGCCATGAACAATTATGCTAGGGTAGAAAATAAATACCCTGCTGATTAAAAACTGGAAGTCACTAGCTTTGAAATTTCTCCAAAAATAGAGCCCCAGATGTCATGTAAACTGCAATCAAAATGGGCTGTAAAACTCAAACTGTAGACATTGCCTTGTAAAGCGTTCACAGATGTAGCAGCAGAAGAAATTCTCGCAGCTTAGAAAAGCAAGACTTCTGCTTTTTTTTTCTTTCTGTCTGTCTCTTTGTTTTTGAGGGGGATGGTAGACAGGATGAACACCAAACTGTTCATTTCAATATGTAATTTGCCTCAAAGAATTCTGACTTAATATATTTTCTCACCAACCTAAATCCAATTCAAAAAAACATTTACTGAAACCCGAACAATCTACTTTTGGTTGACAAGTGCTAATAGGTGCAATGTTACCCCTGTCAACTTATAAGATCACCTACTGAGCCTGGAGTCAAACAGGAAAAAGGAAATGAAACTGGAGTTTGAATTTGTATCTTCTAAATTCTCAGTCATAGCTGAATGTGTATAGTGCTCAATGAGAAACAAATTGCATTGCTAGCTTTTCTTTATTTAAAAAAGAAAAACAACTGAAATTAAAGCTGGAACATGTTCACATCTTAATCTTGGATCTACCTCTAATGCAGATGAGATATATCTGTATGAAAAAACAAATGAGGCTGGGCTCGGTGGCTCAGGCCTGTAATCCTAGCACTTTGGGAGACTGAGGCGGGTGGATTACTTGAGGTCAGGAGTTTGAGACCAGTCTGACCAACATGGAGAAACCCCGCCTCTACTAAAAATACAAAATTAGCTAGGCATGGTTGCGCACTCCTGTAATCTCAGCTACTCATGAAGCTGAGGCAGGAGAATCGCTTGAACCTGGGAGGCAGAGGTTGTAGTGAGCTGAGATTGTGCCATTGCACTCCAGCCTGGGCAACAAGAGAGAAACTCCATCTCAGAAAAAAAAAAAAAAAAAGGAAGAAAAAGAAAAAGAAAAAACAAATGACATCAGAGAATCTTTTTCAACACCTCTTTGCTAGTTCTTGGATTAACCATGTATTTCCAGTGAAAAATAACAAATAAGATTGGTTTTTGACCCTGTTTTATTTTTCTCCGGAGACCAGCCCTCTGCTCTCGAGTTCCACAGATAGGTGGATTTCCCTGAGAAACTTAACAACACCATGTCATTTTTAGTTTAAGAGCTTTTGTCGGGAGTATCTAATAGGTAGCAGGCAATAGCAGAGTGTGTGAGTGTATACGGGTGTGTACACTCCCTTATGTGTAAGTGTGTATTATCAAAGATGATGTACCACTACTGGATCAAAATTCCACACCACCTTTTGGGTAAATCAGACAATGTAGTCAAATGGTTAGTCCAACATTATCTCCTTTTCACTCTTGCTTTGTAGTTAACTAGCAGAACGTGGCCATTAATTGTTAACATTCTAGACCTCATTGGCCAGCAGTGTTCATATCAAAGATCGTCTCCTTCCTTCCTCTCTGTGCAGACAACTTCTGCTATACCTGTAAGGCACAACCAGAGTTCAGTTGCTTTTCAGTTCACTCATTCATTCTTATATACAGTAAGAAATAATGAAGCAGCAACCCTGTACCAGGCAGTACTCTAGGAGCCAGAGATACTACAGAGAATAAGACAGAGAGGCTCCTAACCTCATGGGGCTTACATTCTGGTGGGAGAAGACAACCAATAAACAAAATAATCGGAAATAGGTCTTATATCTTAGGTCTCAATAATTATCATGGAGATTGAAAAAGCAAAGAGACATAATAGTCAATGGATGTGCATATGTGGGGAGCTCTTTGGGTGGGGATATTAGAGAAGCACTCTCAGAGAAGGTGATGTGTGAAGACAGCCAGGCAGTAAGGGTGGGGTGACATGCACACTGTTGAACCCAAAAAAAATAGTAAAGAGCTAGCAGCTCTCAAGGACAAGTTTTGCATACTCAAGTGAGCTGGTCCCACACTACATTCCTACAGAGGAGATTTTCTTTTCTTGACTCATTTGTAAACCAAGTAGGAATTTGCACTCTGAAAGGGATGAACGTGAGGATCTGGGGCACTTTATTAAGGAAACTGAAGCGTTGCTCTTAGATATGAGGAATTTGCTGGAGAAGTTGAAAAACTTAAGGGCTCTGGTCCCATCTTTGCCAATAGCAGGTTATGTACCATTGGGAAGTCCCTTGTTCTCTCTGACTTCAGTTTCCTCTTGAAATGAGGATGTTGGATATCTAATTCTCATCCAGTGCAAAAAATCTCTGAGCTTTCTAAAAACAGAAGCTAGAGCTGCATATTCCTGCTTGAGAACATACTGTTAACATGGACTCACTCACCAGGATGTTCAAAGCCATACTGTGCATAAAAACAGCACATGCACTGGAGTGACACTTGATCAACTCCTTCTAGAGTCCAAAGGAGCCATGTTCAGACACTTGATCTCTTTTAACCTCCTCAATTTGGTCTGTGTTATGACCAAATTGGTAGCGAGCCCTTTCAACAGGCAACCAATGGAGAGTTTCATGGATAGGCCAGATCTCCCAGTGCACACCAAAATGAGGCATCTTGTCCATATGCAACTGTGTGAGAAGTGGCAGGTCTGATGGAAGAGATAGATCAGACAAGGGTCCCAGGGTCTCAACTTTCAATAGTGGAAGATCCCTCCTAACAAAAGTCTTTGGTTAAAGACAGCTGTTTACTATGATCCCCTGGCTTCCTGGCATGAAAGCAGCTTTCTTTGAATCCTGCTATAATGGGCAGATAGTCTCACAGCTGTTTCCTCCTCTGTTGGGTCTGTTGCATGATGCTCTATCAGTACAGAGAGACATTCCAAAGCTCAGAAAAGGTATAGAACAAAGGGCTATCATTAGTATATATATTTTGAGCATCTTGGCTAGGTGGAAGAAGGATCCAGAGAGACACACAGTGATTCAGAAATAGTCCTTGACCTCAAAGACAAACCCCCAGCCTAGATTCATATACACATAGCTACCATTAACACAAGTCAGAGAGAGAGGAGGAGTGGATGCAATGACAAGGGCGATGGTGGTGAATGAATTGACATTTGGAATTGGTCCTCGGGGATGATTGGGACTTCACAGGTCAGAGGCAGAGGATGAACATTCCTGCTAAGGGAACAGAATGAGTAAAAGCCAGGCACAGCATAGAGCTTCCAGGAAGAACATCAGTTTATACAGACTCCAAGAGGAGGGATCCTCAGAACTTTAAATCTAAACCCCAAGTATGGGACACAAAGGAAGCCAGAGCCCTTTGACAGGCAACTACTTTTGTCCCGAGAGTTTCCAGATCTTATTCCAGGAGAAGCATAGCACCCTCCTCCCCTCCACATCCCCAACCACACATACAAGGAACCTACAAGGAGGGCAGGGCTGTGGCTTTTAGTCACCAAACTTGCATCATTTGTGATCAGGGAAATATATATATATTTGAGATGGAGTCTCACTCTGTAGCCCAGGCTGGAGTGCAGTGGCACGATCTCAGCTCACTTGTAACCTCTGCCTCCCAGGTTCAAGAGATTCTCCCACCTCAGCCCCCTGAGTAGCTGAGATTTTAGGCATGCACCATTACGTTTGGCTAATTTTTGTATTTTTAGTGGAGATGGGGTTTCAGCATGTTGGCCAGGCTGGTCTCGAACTCCTGGCCTCAAGTGATCTGCCCGCCTCAGACTTCCAAAGTGCTGAGACTACAGGCATGAGCCACTGCACCTGGCCAGCGAAATATTTTAAAATTGTATCAGTTTTGGAGTTGTGATCATTTGTTTCAGAGTTGGAAATCAACTTTAGTCTCAGGATTCCTTATTGTTCCTCTGCTGCAATTTCTTTTCTGTTCTTTTTTCCTTTTTGGAGACAGGGTCGCACTCTGTCACTGAAGCTGGAATGCAGTGGTGCTACCAGAGCTCACTGTCATCTCGAACTCCTGGGCTCAAGTGATCCTCCCTCCCCATCCTCCCAGGTAGCTGGGATTACAGGCACGTGACACCATGTCCGGCTAGTTTTAAATTTTTTTTTGTAGAGACTGGCTCTCACTCTGTTGCTTAGGCTGGTCTTGAACTCCTGGCCTCAAGTGATTCTCCCACCTGGGCCTCCTAAAGTGCTGGGATTACAGGCTTGTGCCACGGGGACTGGCCCTTGGCTCTAATTTCTAAATGCCATTTCAACGTTTCTTTCCTCCATCCAGCCATGCTTCTTCATCGCAGACACAAGTATTTGGAAACTTCCTTTTTCCTCTCTCATTTTTGTCCCTGGGGCTTCTACAAAGACTGTCAGAGGTCTCACCACTCTTTATCGTCCAGATGTCTCCGAGAAACAAAACTACACACTTCCCAACAGCCATCCTGATCTGATCATTTGCACATCAGGAAGGCTTTGTCCCAACTGAATTCTACCTTGTCATTCCCATCAATATTTTTTTTCATCTTAGCTCTATGCCAACCAATTGTTCATATTTACTCTCAGTATGTATTTGATGATCACACGGAATTTCACTGTCTAGTTATGTTCTGGTCTACTTAATTTGTCATCTCTATATTCCTTCTCTTGACAGTGGCAGTGTTGCCAGGTAAACAAAGTTCTCTTTTGTTATCACACTTGTGGCCAAATAGTAACAATAATGGTAATAAGAAATAAGTTGTATCAGGTAAGGTGTTTTTTTTGTTTTTGTTTTTGTTCTTGTTTTTTTTTTTTGAGACAGGGTCTCATTCTGGAGTGCAGTAACATGATCATAGCTCATTGTAGTCTCAAACTCCTAGGCTCAATGATACCCCCACCTCAACCTCCTGAGTAGCTAGGACTACAGGCATGTGCCACCAAATCCAACTATTATTATTATTATTATTATTATTATTATTTTATAGAGAAGGGTCTCTCTCTGCTGCCCAGGCTGACCTCGAACTCCTGGCCTTAAGCTATCCTCCTGTCTTGGCCTTCCAAAGTGCTGGAATTACAGCCATAAGCCATGGTGCCCAGCCTCTTACAGGGCTTTAATAGAGGACCATCACTTCCTTAATACTCAAGCCAACCTGTGAAGCAAATTATCCCATTTTACAAATGAGAAAACAGGCTTAGAGAGATGAAGTGACTTGTTTAAGGTCACTCTAGTAGTAACAGATAGGCAGGGCTCAAACTCTGGACTATTAGATAGAGTTGGTGGATATGAAGTATGCTTTGAATTCTGTGCTGGTCCCCCTGTGCTTCCCAGAGATGCTCTAAACTGGAGTCTCAAACACCAGTGGGTTTTAGAATTACCTGGAGTCCCTTTTAAAATGCAGAATCTTCCCACCCCATACCCAGGACAATCTGATTTTGATGTGATAGGGCCCTAAAGTTTGCATCATTTACCCAGACCCCTGATTTTATTAATGCAGGAGCTTGTGTTGAGAAATTGCCAAGCAAAATGGAGAAGCCTAAAAATGCCTTATTTGTATTTACTGTTCATTGTATATAACTGTGAGTTCATTCAGGGAAAGATAGTTTGTATTCTGCTTTAGTTCTTATAAAATATCACTATAATCTTATTTTAAGTGGCTGCATTTCTGGAAGAGACCATTTTATCCCAAAGAGAATTTCATTTCTGATCATTTCAGATAGATCTTTTATTTTAATTCTCCCTTCCCTTCTTTTAATATGACATCATAATCCTCTTCACATCTAGCTTTTGTGTTTTATTGGTGGTTTTTTTCATGGAATATTGCCAGGCTTAGCATTAATGATGGAGATTTCAGAATTATATCCTAAATGAGAGTAAAATTCAAATAAGGATCCAAATGGAAAATATGTCTATAAGTATACGAAAATACCTCCTTTTTTAAGCAGTTTTTTTTCTTCTTTTTTCAGAAGGAAATACTGGTTTAGGTAGATATGTTAGGGGGTGCATTTTACTGTTATACATACCATCTTAAGAAATATTCAGATAAATCCTGCTTGTCAGAACTCCAAAGAGGTCAGAGCACTGGATAAAAAATGAGACCAGCTTTGATTTCCTTATGTAAATGTTTTCTCTAGATGTATCTATTATGCCAAATGTAATGGTTCTAATAACCACTCCAGACCCATCTAATTCAATTTAATTCCCCATGATCAAAAAATGCAAAACAACTATTTGAAGGACAGAGATTAGCTCTCTTTCTACTATTAAAGGAAATGAGAAAGGTATTAAAGAGATGGAATCTCAGACACAGCTTCAATATTGATCTCATCTCCCTTAAGTTTGATCTTATGTAAAGTAAGTATACAGAGTGAGGTTTGGTGTAAAATTTGCTTTTGTAAGGCCTAAAGAAACTGGAACAAGCCATCCATATTCATCCCCTCTTTAGCAAGCATATTCCTTCCTACCACTTTCAAATATTTGGATCAATGTAAAGATTTAAGATCGATTTTCTTCCAGATTTCTGATCATTGCCTCATAGCCACATTATCTCACAAGCTGTGGTTTGCATTCTTGCACACTGAGCTGTCATATTTCACATAAATACCTTCTTTACATGGGGCAGAATATAAATTGTCTCTTTCTACTTAACCCTGTCTTGAAAACACAAAAGAAGCTGAGTTTTGGAAAATGAATTTCAAGCCCAGTCCACTGGAAAATGTCCTTTGGTCATCTATACACCTGCACTTACTGATACTCTCTTTTCATCCCCTGCCTGGCCCTTAAACCACATTGTGTCCCTTTATGGGATACTTTTCATCCACTCCTTTCACTCGTTGGCTCCCTCTTTGGTGAGCTGATATAGGAGCTTGTGTATTTGCATTTCCTTTGGGAGCAGCATTCTTTAAGCAGAGCAGGAAATTCAGTGTCAGTTAGTGTATGCTCTTGGTATGCAGAAACTCTGCTGAGCTCTGGGAGCACAGAGAAGAATGAGATGGGTTCTCCCTGTCTTTAAAATGATTGCCTCTAGTTAGAGGCAATGGGCCCAACAATAACAATAGCTCCCGTGCATTGAGCATTTGTTTCGTGCCACCTTCCCAAACGCAATTAATTTTCATCTTCACAATAGTCCTGTGATTTAGATGCTGTTATTCCCATTTTTCAGATGAGAAAATTTGGGCTCCCAGTTGCCTCGGCCCTCCATGGGTATGTGTCAAAGCCAACATTTGAATCCTGGTCTGTCTGACATCAACACCTCTTCACTATATGCTATGCTGGTTGAAAATACAAATAATAGTCGATGACTGAGGCACAGAAAAGATCAACAGAAAAAGAAATTCATCTCCCGGGTCAGAAGGATTAAAGTAGAAGTTGGAAGGCTTTACCCATTCCGGTGTGGCAGTGCCTCCTCTTTTAATGACCTCCCCTTGCGGGCAGAATTCTCCGGAAGAATGCTGTTGACATCCTTCAATGCATCATAAATAATGTCCGAGGTGCTCAACTACCAGACTCAGTCACACTCCTCTGGAAGCTTTGCAAAAGTCTTTGAACTTAACCCCCTCTCAACCAATGTTTCTTCTCATTCCTTGCTCCCCACTATGTGCTCAGTATCATTTGCTCATATTTCATAGTTGCTTTGTAAGTGCTCTTAAATATTTTTTTTGTCTGTTTGTTTTTTCATTTTTTGTCTTTTTTGAGATGGAGTCTCTCTCTGTTGCCCAGGCTGGAGTTCAGTGACATGATCTCGGCTCACTGTAACCTCTGCCTCCCAGGTTCAAGTGATTCTCCTACCTCAGCCTCCCGAGTAGCTGAGATTACAGGCGCCTGCCATCCTGCCCAGCTAAATTTTGTATTTTTAGAAAAGATGGGGTTTCACCATGTTGGCTGGGCTGGTCTCAAATCCCTGACCTCAAGTAATCCGCCCGCTTCACCCTCCCAAAGTGCTGGGATTACAGGCGTGAGCCACCGTGCCCAGCCAAATATTTCCAAAGCAATTCTTAGTTCAAATGAGTGTTACCTGCACAGATTCAGGATCTGCTGCTTCTGTGTTATTACTGTCTAACACTTCTGTGAACTTTTTGTTTGCCTTTTTGTTTTTTGGTGGGAAAGAAAGGTCACCTAAACTTTAGGTTCCTTTAAGGCTGGGCTGTGTTTTATTTGTTTCTGTATCCTTGGCCCCTAGGACAATAGGGCCCAGAACACGTGTTCATAAAGGTTTGATGGACCAAACCAAATGTGGAGCCAATTGTCCTAAGCTCTGTGACAGGGAAATATAGACCCTCAAATCAATTTAGTCAGTAAAGACTGAAGTGTGGGGATCAATTAAGGTAAGTATAGATATAACTATAACACAATGCAGAACAAGGTAAAACATCATAACAGGGTACCAAATGCCAGGGAAGTTCAGAGGTTGGAGAAATCTTATTCAGTGATCTAGAAGGGGGTATCAGAGGGCTTTAGGTACCCACCAAGTTGATAACAGGATCACAGCTATTATAACTTGGTACCTTGGTACCAGTTTGTTGTTTTCAATAGTCACAGTGGGAAGTGCGTCATAGAGAAACTTTTACTTTATACTTTCCAAGTTTGACTGCATTTTTTAAACAATAAAATTCACTCCTTTTGCAACTAAAACAAAAAGGAAAGGACTTCATGGTGAAGGTGGCATATGACTGGGTTTGGAAAACTCTGTGGATAGGCTAAGGGGTGGGGAGGATTATTTCAGACTGAGGACCCGGCACGAAGGAAAGCACAGAGACAGGCAAGCCTTGAAAAGGTTCAGGGAGCTGGAACCAGAAAGGTGGGCTGGAGTGCTGGATGTGGGCAGGGGCAGCAGCAGGGAAGGCCAAGAGGGAAAGTCAGGCCATGTTGTGTGGGTAAAGATGCTGTCACTGAACTCATTTGGATGGGGGAGCCTCTGGGTCTTCTGAGCTGAGCAAGGCACAATCATGGCTGGGCTTGAGAGGAGTCCTCCTGGATGCTGCTCAGATTTGGATATGCACTGAAGTTGTCTTTCTTCCTTCCTGAGCCTGGTGGCTTGTACCTCCTAAATGCCAAGGACTGATTCTACTCCATGTACCAGCCCATCCAGTGCTACAACCCAAAGGAGTGACTCCTGCTAGATTTTCCAAGAAGTATGACGGGAGGAGAAGGGAGATGATAGGCACGTTCACAGCACCCCTCAAATCACCTGTAGGGGTTCCCCTCTCTTGCTGGTCATGGAAATGCAAGGTGGACATTGAGATTCCCTCGGTTTCAAGTGTCATTCTTTGCTTCAGGAAAATAAAGCTTTCTTAAATATTTGTATTCTTGCCTTCCTCTCCCATTCCTCTCTCTTCCATTTAAATATGTCTGAAATATAAACACATACACACTTACACATTCAGCATGCCCACTTACTCACTCTACGCCCTCCTCTGCTACCCTGCTTCTGTTGGGAGCAATAAGGGCAAAAACTCAATTAATTTCTATGAAATTTCCATCTACTGCTTTAGTCAATAACAGACTTTTCATATGTTAGGGCTCTCAATCAGCCACCTCCTGTGGCTTTAATCATTTTCTAACATTTCAGTTTGCTGTCTAGTCTGAATGCCCAACTCCACCTCCCCTTGCTTTGGTTTTTATTATTATTATTTTAACTCTGAAAGGAAAATTCATGACCTATGCCTGGAGCCTAACCTCTTTGTTTATGCCCTTTTACCTTTCAAAGTATTTCTTTGAGTAATCAGTTTGTTTTATCCACTAAAAGCTTTTTTGAGCAAAGAAAATCTGATAGCAACAGAAGGTCCCCAAGTGGGTATGATTCTATTTCTGGATAAGACTCTGAAGATCTTTGTGATAGTTGATCTCATGTGTCAACTTGGCTAGGCCATGGGACCCAGATATTTGGTCAAACATGTCTGCACACTGTGAAGATTTTTTTTAAAGATGAGATTAACCTTAAAATCAGTAGACTTTGAGTAAAGCAGATTGCCCTCCGTAATGTGGGTGGGCCTCATTCAATCAGCTGAAAACCTTCAGAAAAAGACAAACTTCCTCCAAGGAAGAGAGAACTCTCTAGGCAGTGGCAGGCTGCCTTCTACTCAAACTGCAACATGAACTGTCCCCTGAATCTCCAGCCTGCTCTTCTACCTTGCAGATTTGGGATTTGCCAACCTCCTAATTACATGAGGCAATTCCTTAAAATAAATATTTTTTTTCTCTCTCTCTCTGTATATACATACATACACACACACAGGTATACACATACACACACATATAAGGTGTATATATAAACATATATACACACACAACCTATTGATTCTGTCTCTCTGGAGAACCATGACTAATTGACTAATACAATCTTCATGTCTATATTCTGTTACTCCAGAAAGATTGCAATTTCTTATTTGATTCAGAAAATGCTTATTAGATATCTACTAAGCCATTAAAACAGCTCTACCTTAAATTGACAGTATCCCTTCCACTTCCTCCATTTCCTGATTGAAAACCTAAATACACGCGGACCCCAGTATCATCTAACTCTCACCTTGTTTCACATCTTTTTCTTTTGCCATCTGCAGAAGAAAGCACAGCTTGGCAGCCACCTCTGATAGATCAGACTTTCACAGCTTTGAGGACCCCTGCCTTCTAGCCAAAACCCTGATGGCTTCTTCAAACATCTCCCCCATGGGTCCTGTTTAGCAAGGCTTTGCACATCTTCACTTATCTCCTTTGAGCACTCTGCAAGTTCATTATTTGACTTTATTGGGATCTTCACTTTGATCTCAGTGATAAATCTGATGGTATTACACTGTGTTCCTGGGATGAAGTCAAGTGTTGGGTATTGCCAAGACTTCTCATGGAAATGTATTCCCGGGTGTGGGGGGTACATCAACCTTAACTATAGCAGTCATTACCATTTACGGAGTGCTACCTACATGCTAGACCCTGAAATAGATGACTTACACCCATTATCTCATTTTATCTTGTAGATTAGACAGGACAGACTAATTATCCCCCAATACTCACTCATATGTTTTAAGAAGAAATGGAACCATGGAACCTCTGAGTCTTAGCTGGGCCCATGGCCACTGGGAATACAAGCTAAATCTCCCAGCCCCCTACTCCCTTGCGTAGAGGTATGGCCATGTAACTAAGTTCTGGCCAGTAGAACATAAGAGGAAGAGTTAAGTAGAACTTCTGAGGGGGATGATGATTCTTCGAGGGGGATGATGCATGCTCTGCCTTCCTGCTGGTGGGAGTTTGGAGAAAGCGTATAGAGCTTGCTGCCATTTTGAGCACACATTGGAGAAAGATAGAATAGCCAGATAAAAGGAACCTGGATCCCTGATGACTTGTTCAGTCCCCATACTAGTCCAGAACCCCTTGCATCCGGATTATTTTTATCCTCTTTAATGTTTTAAGTCACTAGGGGTTTTAGAGTTTCTATTACTCATAGCTGAATCTAATACTAATTGACCATTCCCATTTAAAAGAGGAAGAAAGCAAGACTCAAAGAGGTTAAGTTACTTGCTTCACATTATGTGAGTAGAAAGTTGTAAGTGGTGGAGCCTGGTTCTCTCTGATTCCAAAGCCAAGGGTATGGCCCCTTCCTGCTATACCATACTTCCTGCTAGTGAGAGCTACCCTCTAAAGTGAACTTGTTGTCTTCTTTCTTGGTTTGACAATTCTTCTAAGCAAGTATAGTTTGGCTGAGTTGTTACTTCCTGGAGAGAGGTTTTGAGGCCCTTTCACTGTCTTGAAAGATGTCCCAACCAATGGGACATCTGTGACCATTCAGGGACCGGGATACACTTATTCCCTAGCCACCCAATACCAATACGTTTGCTAAGTAGCTCCTTCTTAAACTGCAGAGTAGGGTGGGTGTCTTGCATACCTTGTCAGACCACTAAGCCTGCCTGTCCAAACAAATCTACTCTGCTGTGACTGTATTCCTCTGGCGTGTTGGTACATATGCTTCTCCCACTGGCGCTTGGGGCCCCAGCATGTCTGAGAAATTGAATGGCAGCAAGTTTTTCTGCCAAGACCAAAGCAAATATCCCTGGGAAAAAAAAAATAACCAAGAGCCTCATTGCAAAGCGTCCTGGCTTCTGTGTGGATCTTCCGCTAGGGAATTCCAAAAACTTTCTTCAGAAGCAGAGACCCTAAAGGTCCTTCAAATGCTGAACGTCAGTCTGTGCCACAGTCAAAATTACAATCCCAGCAGAGAAAAATGTGTCTGCTTTTTGCTTGTGTGGAATTACAGGGGTCCCATATACTGGCTTTGATCTAGTTTACTATGTGATCTTGAAGAGAGACATCATGGTGTGTTGAAAGAGCACAGGGTTGAGATTCTGAAAGCCTGGCTACTGGCTGCTACACTGACACTATGTAGTTCAGTCCCGGGCAAGTCATTTAACCTCTCTGAGCCTCTCGGCTGTGAGTATTCATTCATTCACCCTGCCCCCACCCCCATCCATTCATCCATCTATCCATCCAATTCAATATTTATTAAAGGTGCATTTTTTTAGGCTTGGGGCACACAAAAATGAACAAGATATGGCTTCCCTGCTGAAAGAGCTCCCCTTCTACCTGATAGGTAGTAGCAAATGCAAAATTGTTAACAGATGTGATGGTACTTGAGGAAGCATAAGCTTGTACATACAGTCAAAGGGTTATTTTTAAGTCACAACTTTGGAAACCTCAATTTCTCCTCCCCTTAGGTGGGACCCCCTAATTGTGCACCAGGGAGTCAATAGAGAAATAGGTGTAGAATTCATGAACTGGCTACAGAGGTCCCTAGCGATTTCTGCATCATAGATGGGGCATTTAATAGTGAATGTGACCCATCCTAGGAAAGCTGTGTACTGAGAAGCACCTTGAAACTCTCTGTCTTCAGAGACCATACCCAAGCTCAGTATTTAATGGGAGCCAGAGGCCACAGAATCCTTATCCTTATGATTGGAAGATGCCTTGGTCAGCCATGAAAGAAATTTCAGTATTTTATTGGAAGCATTTTGCAGTGGGAAATCCTTTCTTTCTTTTTTTTTTTTTTTTTTTTTTTTTGCCAGTGCCAGCATAATTTAACTATGATTTAATAGCTTCTTTCATTTACTTGTTAAATTATGCCTCTCCATCACCTTCCCTTTGGGTTTTCCTGCCTTTTGGTCCTACAACCTCCCATTATTTATTAATGCTCCATAATACATGATCGAGGTAGGCAGAAAGCAGTCATTTCACAGTGATTTAGGAGACTCCTGGCAGTGAAACAACAGGAACAGGAACATACGCTCTGAGAGTCTCCCCTGTACTTGCCTTTTTGGAACAGAGTCAGACAGTTCTTAGCCATATGAGTCTTCCCTTCCCCTTCCCATCCCACCCTCCTGGCCATTTTCCTGCCCTGAGCAAATTCAAAATACTTGGCTCAAAATGACTGGTGAGTCACAGCTCATGTTTTTTTCCAAGTTCCAACTGCTAGGATGAGTCTACTCCTCAAAGTTGTGCTTAACCTAAAGAGACACCAAGAGGTAATTTGGCTTTCCCTCCCAGGCAGGAGCCTTGTGTGAGATTAGATTTCAGATATTTAATAGTTTGAATCTTGAGGGAATCAGTTGTTGAAAGGAAGCCTGAAACAAACTAGGGAGATACTCCTTGCTGTCCTTTTCTTGGGACAGATTGGCGTGTTTTGACTCATGGAATGACTTTTATAGGGATGGAGTTAGGATGAGTAGTTCTAGAGTACAGATGGGAAAATAGATATGTTTTGTGACTTACTAAAAAGTATGGATTGGGCCACATCTGCAACTTCATCACAGTTCTGTTTCTTCCAGCCATCAGTGAGGGGCATGTTCATTTGCTGCCCCATCTAGGTTTCCTTTGCCTTATCCTTTCACTTGTGCTTTGGACTAGACTAGCACCTATTCAGTGACTCAGTGGATGAAGTAGGGAGGCTCTGCAGATGTCGGGGCAGAGGGACACCTGGAGAAGTGCAGTGACCAACCCAATATCATAGTTGAAAAGTGGCAGAGCCAGAATTAGAGCTAAGCTTCCTTTTTCACTGTAAACTTTTACTGAGTAGATTATTATTTTTATATATTTAAAGATATATTTTATATATTTTTATATCTTTTAAAGATAATGTATATTCAAGCTCTTAGCAGAGTGTCCGGCATTTAATGCATGCTTGCCTTCCTTTTACTACAGACCACCAAAACTTATACAGTGCTTAATAGGAAGGGTAGTGTTGTATATGGCCAGATCCCTGGAATGAGACTTGGACCTCATCCTGGTTATCTACTTACTCATTGGGGAAACTTGGATGGGCTGCTTTGCTTCTCTGAGCCTCAGTCTTCTTATCTGTAAAATCAGAAGATTGAGTTAGATGGCCTCTGAGATATTTTCTTCCTGTAACTTTGTTCCTGAGACTGCTTTAGTCGAGGTTGGGAGTAACTTAGAGCACGGAGCAGGACTCTAGAGTCTGGGGAATGAGTTGCCCAAGTAGAGTAAGGGAGTCATGACAAGGACAAAGTGCTCGGGGATCTATGATTGTTGTATTGAGTGATGGCCAAATCAAACAGGAGAATTTCTTATGCTTCTTGTGCAGTATAGCCTCTTACTCCCTCTCTCCAGGTCCTAGACAGTATTTGGCAGGTACGGCATCGTGTCCCCACTGGTTCTCTTTCCAGCTTTTCGGGGAGCATGACTGCACTAAAGGCTGGGCATGCTTGTCATTCCTTCTTCATCTCTGACTACACTCATCTGCTTCATCCCTCTAGATGGTAGCAAGAGCTTTGGAGCCTAGGCATTGCCCCCTGGAGACATGTCCTGATTTTCCCTAGGGGCCTGGGCAGCCATTCTCCATCTGGTCATCTAGGCTTAAAGTCCAAGCACAGGAGAGAAAATCTGAGATAAAACAACAGCTGGAATAGAGAGTCAGGTCCCTCTGTTTCTCTATGACATTACTTCCTACCCCCAGCCGTGCCTTGCAGAAGGTAGCAAATGGAGTAAGTCAGTCCAGAAGCTGGAGCTTTGGGTATCTCCTGTTCACCCACAGTGCTATCTTCTGCAGCAAGCCTGACTTTGTGATGACCTTTGCAATTTCTCCATTTGCATTTCCACAGTGCCCCGGGTTTGCAATGACACGCTCCACTCCTCCAGAAGTTTTCATTCCTGTGGCGTCAAGGCTGGGGAACATCAGAGGGCCAGGCTGTTCTGTAACTAACATAAATGTGTAATCTGCCTAAGCCTTGACTAATGCATTCCTTGCATTATTAAACACAGATTAAATATATATGGATATTTAAATGTAATGTGTTATTTTCCTAAATCTAGCTATGCTCAATGTTCCTTTGACTTATGCCTTTTCATTGCTCATAATTGTCTCAGGGATCATGAATTACAGGCAGAAAGGAGCTGGAGCTTCCTCAGCACCAAAGACTTTGCTATCCCATTACATTTGCCCAAGAGATGCAGCAGTAGTTCTCCCGCCCAGAAAATTACTGCTGGGGTTCTTCACAGGGGAATGTATTTTTTTTCCCTTCCTAGACAGAGCTTATTTCTCACCAATGATTCAAAGGCTAAGCCAGCCAGAGCCTGGCAGACTTTTCAGTTTGTTTCTATTCTACAGGAAGGCTTACATCTGGGGCAAGTTACTGAATAAGAAATTCAGACAGAGTCTGTGCCTTCATGCTGGTGGTACCTTCACCCACTCTCCATCATCTGTACAGACAGTCACTTGTCCTCTACAGGTGCTTGGAAAGCCCCAGTGGATTCTGAATGATTTCCTTTTTCAAGCATGCAGTTAATCGGCAACATTTCTGCCCAATACCTCAGCCCAATGGCAGGGAAACCAAAACTATCCATGACAATGGTATGTTTGAAGCAAAGACAATCTAAAGCACTTCACATTTGCATGCCTCAGTTTCCCTTTCTCTAAGAGGCAGGGTGGAGGATTGATTCTGATTGTCTCCAAAGTTTTTGTAGTCTTTCCCATGGTTCTTTGTGCTTCTGAGGAACCAGAAGGGGCAATACAGTCAGATACCGTTCACCTAGCATCATTTGCCCTGCTACCATTAAAATATGTTCCTCCTTGAGTCTTGGTTAAAGATTTTTCATCCATGTCAATCAGTCAATTGATCAGGAGGTGCTGCTTTTGTATCCTGTCTTTATCTGTATCAATATACTAGAATTTAAGCCACTGGTGTTCAAGAGCCATCTCATAGCACCTAGGAAGAGCTAACTATGCACATGTCTTCCCATCTCCTCTCTCAGTGATATCTTCTTGGTTTCTAAAAATCAACCATTGTGGGAATATTTGCACCATGGAAACTGGCCAAAGCTAGAAAGCAGAACTTTTTTCCCTTGAAAAACTGATCATTAAAATTTACCAGCACATCACTGCCATAAGCTCCCTGAGGGCACTGATCAGTTCCTATAGCTCTCTTTCTGTATTATGAAACACATATTGGGGTGTATGGAAATCTTTTGTAGATGAATACAGAGGACACGTCAAGTCACAGACCTCTCCCAGTTCAACTGTAAATAAGTTACAATCTCCATTAAGTGCCACAGTCTTTCAAACATACCTCCTTTCTATAGTATTATACTTTTTTTTTTTTTTTTTTTGTGAGACGGAGTCTCGCTCTGTCACCAGGCTGAAGTGCAGTAGTGAGATCTTGGCTCACTGCAACCTGCGACTCCCTGGTTCAAGCAATTCTCCTGCCTCAGCCTCCTGCGTAGCTGGGATTACAGGCACATGCCACCACACCTGGCCAAATTTTGTATTTTTAGTAGAGATGGGGTTTCATCATGTTGCCCAGGATGGTCTCCATCTCCTGACCTGTGATACACCTTGGCTTCCCAAAGTGCTGGGATTACAGGCATGAGCCACCATGCCTGGCCTATAGCATTATACTCTTGATGTTATTTTTTTCTCACTATGGGGACATGCTTGATCTTACCATCATCCATCCCTCCGTGAGTAGATTCTGCCTCTCCTAGGTGTGTTCATCAGAACTTGCTGAATTAGGCATCAAAGGAGGTAAGACAGGAAACTCGTTTTCCATCTTCCCCTGGACCCAGAGCAATTATTGATAATCTCCTTCCTCTAACAGGAGAGCAAGGTGACCTAAGGCTTGTATGGGAGGGAAGAAAGGAGCAGATGTTGGGATTTTGGGTGAGGAAGAGCAATGCTTGTCTAGACTGACTCGAGCAGGCAGTCCACTTGTCAGCTGGACTCATGAAAACCCCAAAAAAGGAAGGGAAACAACCACGTTCAATGGTCACAATGTACAACATTTACTGTGTCTGTCACACAATCAGCAGCATATGGAATCTCATATATCTTGGGCCTCCTGACTTGGACATTCCTCATAATAGCTTGATTTTGGTTGTCTTCTGTAAATGCCTAGTATGGAGCTTGAAGCATTATAGGCCTTCAATAAGCACTTACTGAATTAGTGAATAGTTTTATTTGCCATCTACAGGTCTCAGGGTTTGGAAAACAAGTGCAGGTTGTGGTTGGAGAGTGGGGAAGGTGTCGAGGGGGCTTGTTCTTTTCCTGAACCCTGCTTTATTTTTTACACTGTAGTCAAAGTTGTTATCAGGCCCCTCAAAGAAAAGGAGGTAATTCTTAAGATGTGAAGGTGCAGGCACAGAAGAAAGGTTAAGGAAGGAGGGCCACCAGGCCTTTGCACATTACCAGTTCTCACTTTAAGGAGCCTTTCAACAAAATGTCTCTGCAGCTCAGGTAAGCAGGGAGTTAAGGTCTGAGGAGAATGGAATTTTCCTTGTGGTCGTACAGACTTGTTTTAACCACAGGAATGAACACAAGATTCAACTTGTCCCCTCAGCTATTGTCTGGAACTCCTTTCCCTCCAGCCACCGGCAGCTGAGGTTTTAATGTGACATTTTTCTAAGTATTAGGATTGCTCTCTGGACTTCTCTTTATAGCTTTTTTGCTTCCCTCCTCCCAGGCTCTCACCTCCCTATCCTTCAAATGCTTTCCAATAAGCAAGTGCTCTCCTCCTGTCTACCAGGCAGGGGAAGACATAGGGGTTTATTTATTCTTTTTAAAAATGTGTGTCTCCTCTCCTTCCTGAACCTTCATCCTGCAACTCCTCCTTGAAACCACAAAGTATTACCCTTACCCATTCTCAAATCCCAAAACCCGGTGCAAAGATATCTGAAGGATGATAAGCTAACTTCATACACTGTTTGAGCCATCCTAGCAAGAGTTTCAACAGCCTTATCAACAAAACCAAAAATATGGGCATATTTTCTCTCAATTAGTTATTGGGCCCAAGCATAAAAGACCTTTTGAGCCTTAGTCAGAGGTCTTATTTTGTGAATTTTTGCTTTAGATTTTCTAGTCTCTGTGTGGCTTTCTCTAAGGTCTCTAACCAATCCCAGCCCATCTTCATCCATTTATCTTTAATGTAGAAGAGCTCAGAAAAAGTTACCCCCAAATTGATTGACAAATTGGGGTGGGAGGAGGTGATGGATTATTTTACGGATCCTCTCCCTTGATTGCCTTGATGTTCCCGCTGCACCTTTGTCACCTTTCTGCCTGGTTTCTGAGTTCTCTCTGTGTCCGAGGATGACAAATGGCAGTAGAAAGTCAGCATGCCTTGGAAACTCAAGCAACCCGAAGGCTCAGTGCTCACTTCTCCCTGCCAATATTGCAAAGGAAAAGCCTTTCTGCAGACAATTTTTAAAATTTTCTTTTAAAGCAGCATTAGAGAGATTGAAACAGATTTCTTTCCAAGGCGTTACCCTTTGATGAGATACAAAAAAGGTTAAACAAAAAGCCAAACTTTGGTTTCAAATGTAAGAAACCTTTATTCTAATTATAATCATAATGATCTAATGTGTTTGGGATTTAATTATTTGGAATTAGAATAAAAAAAGACATCCTGTAATTACCGTTGAACTTATCTTGAGGCATAAATCTAATAATTAAACACTTTCAGATTTTATTCAGTGAGTAATTAAAATAGAAAAAAAATACTGTGGATTCCTTTCTAACTCTGTAAGGAAGTTTCTAAAATTATCAATGGATTTCAGTGGCAATATCTAGAAATTATTGCGTATAAAATATAATTATTAACAAAATTATAATTTCAGTTATTTACAGTCTTTTCCCTTGGCAGTCAGGAAGTTTGAGCAGGTGAGAATTGACAGAGTTAGGAGTTGGATCTGAATGAAAAATATTTCCTTCCCGAAAGATAGCTCCCTGAACTCAAGTTTCATTTTTATTGTCAGCAAGGAAAGAGAAGTAGGTACTGTGCAATTTTTATGAGAACTGAGTTCTGTTCTCTGATCAGTTTTTGGCAAAAAATAGCAGACCATATGCTTTCCCCTTTTGGAAGTGGAACATGGGAGTGAGGTTTGGCAGGAGCAGATGCTGTAGCATTCAAGGGAAAGGTCTTGGGAGACAGCGCGCTTCAGGGAATTTAGCTTTGTTCATGGGACTAGGCCCCAAATGTCAACAAACCCGATTCATCAGCTTGGGGTGGGGAAGGGGAGGAGCTGGCCGGTGCGGGGACAGTGTATGCTCAGGTGGCATATTCTCTTGGAGCTGAGGTGTACCCCTGCTGCTTGTTGCTCACCCCCATAGGGAACAGAAGTCAGGGTATTGGCATTTTTAGGCAGGCAGATCAGAAAGAGGAAAGGAATGAGGGCTTGGGCCAGTCTCATTCATCAGCTGCATGGCTTATCTAACCGAGTTTGAGTGGGTCAAGTTGTTTTTCCCCAGGTATGCAAACCCCTTTGACATTCTACAACCATTAAGCCCCGCTGTAAAATGCTGCTTCCCTGGGGATAAGCAGTCCATTCAATTAAAAACACCACAGATGAATGCTACCTGAGAAGTCAGATTCACAGACAGAAATTTAGACTAGGTCCATGGTGAGCAGGGAGTTATCAATGGAGGTGGGAGAGTGCCTATCAATAACAGCAATAATAGTAATAGCAAAAGCTCCTAGGCACTTTACTCATGCCTTCCTCATTTAACCTTTACACTGATCCTGTAAGGTAAGTGTTATCTCTGTTCTGAAGAAGAGGTAACGAAGACCCAGGAGGTTGAGCACTTAGTCCAAAGGCACAAGTGCTGTTAAGGCAGAGGCCAGATTTGCTACTCACCACTGCAGTACATAGAAAGATTCTCATATAGGGTATTTCTGGGATCACACATAGGGCTTTAAAAAATAAAGATTTTGGCCGGGCACAGTGGCTCATGCCTGTAATCCCAACACTTTGGGAGGGCGAGGTGGGTGGATCACCTGAGAAGTCCAAGACAGCCTGACCACATGGTGAAACCCCGTCTTTACTAAAAATACACACACACACACACACACACACACACACACACACACAATTAGCCAGGCATGGTGTTGGGCACCTGTAATCCCAGCTACTTGGGAGGCTGAGGCAGGAGAATCCCTTGAACCCAGGAGGGGGAGGTTGCAATGAGCTGAGATCACACCACTGCACTCCAGCCTAGGCAACAGAGCCAGACTCTGTCTCAAAATAAATAAATAAATAAAAACAAAGATTTTGCATCTTATCCCAAAGATACTGGGGACTCATTAAAGGCAGTGTGACAAAGAAGTTAGAATTTGATTTTTGGAGCCACACAACCTGGATTGGTTTATTACCTGTTAAACCTTAGCTAATCATTAAACCTCCCTGAATCTGAATTCTCATCTGTGGAATGGGTATAATTAATGCACTGGCATCATGTGGTTATGGGAAAGAGGTAATACACATAAAATACTTTGAGTGATGCCTGGCACCCAGTACATGCTCAATAAATTCAAACTATTAATAATTACTTTATGTTAGTATTGTGTTACACCTTGAAGAATAATGGTAATGTAAATAAATGAAGTGAACCTCATAGAATGAAGGAAAAATAGCAGATGAAGGAAAAATATCACAAGCAGATATGGATGTGATATTGCGTTTTCCTGGTCTTGCTTCCTTTTCTTGCTCCCTAAACTGTAGAAATTACTTAAGATTCTGTCACTGGTCTTCTTTTATATTTTGGATATCTCATCTATCCACATAATTCTCACTGACCAATTCATGTGAATAAACTCCAAAGTTTTATCTTGTGAGCCAACCATTTTCCTAACCTCTACTGCTTCTAATTCCCATTGGATTGTTTCTTCTCCTGGGATCTCCATCCCAGCATGTCAAACAGTGGTTCTCTAAGCGTTTATTTTCCTTTAACGCCCCCACCATACCACCATACTCCAAGTTCTCTTGAACATCTCCATCCATTTCCTCACATCCAGTCAAGTTGTAATTTGGGTAATTTGTTGTACTTTTATTGGCTCCAGAATTAAGTCGGTTTTTGTTTTGTTTTGTTTTTTCAATATGGATGATTGTATTTCCTTCTTACCTGGTTAGTGAATACCCTCTAAACTTTATTCAATCACTAAGTTGATCTTCCTCAAAATAATTCTAATGATATCAGTTTATGCTTAGAGATCTTTAGTTTCTGAAGCTTTAGAATTTAAAAACAAAATTCTATTTTGTTAACAGTTCTGCTGAAACCTATTTCCTTTTCTCTGGACAGAGTCTGATTTTTCCTTCTTTACTTTTGGCTTATAGAGTTCCCTCAATCAACCCTGTCCTTCCCACAAGCTTTACCTGGCAGACTTTACCCCTTAAGAGGCTTAACGCTCCCACTTCCATTAACTTTTCCTGATCACTCCAGGTTGACAAGACCTCTTTTTTTCTGTACTGCTGAAGCATTTTGTGTCCCTTTTCTGATAGTGTTATTGTCTTGTGCTATGGTTTTAACCAGTTAACATAAGCACATGGAAGCCAGAGACCTTCTCTTACTCATATCATGCATTATCTCAGTTAATTCACAAAGCAACACCCTTCTGTAAGGTAGTGTCTTTTCATCTTCTAGATGTAGAAGCTGAAGCTCAAAGCCATTAAGTCAATATTGCCCAAATTCTAATTGTACCAAGGATTAGGTGGAATAATCAGTTTAAACTCAAGTTCATTTGGTTCCAAAGCCACTAAACAATACTGGTATAAGTGGGCTTGAGAGGAGGAAGATGGAGAAGAGACGGAAAGGTTGGAGAAATGTTGAGTAAGGCTTTAAGTTAGAGGCAGATGTTGAGTTGGAGCTTGAAAATTATGATCTCATGGAGTGGGTGCATAGGAAGGCATGCTGGGCAGAGGGACCGGCATAAACAAAGGTATGGAAGCAGGCCTTCAATAACCACCTGTTGGGAAAATGAACTAAAAAGCAGGTCCACTTTCCTACTTAATGAGGGATGTCCTTGGTAATGGGGCTTTGTCCCCAGTGGATTCTTTACTCCCACATTTGCAGACCTAGGCAGGGAGGAAGTTAATTCTGTATGCAACTCTTCTATTCAATGGAAAGTTCTGAGACTCAGATTTTCAGGAAAATTGAAGTACTTTCATTTCTAAATCTAGGTTTTTGCAGTGCATCAAAACCTGTTTGGTAAGCAGGGTCCCCTCCATGCCAGCCTGGCTTTCCTTCACCAGCCCAGACTCAGCAGAAAACACATGCTGAGTGAGTCCACAGCTACCCCTCCAGGTGAGACAAGAACAAAGAAATGTCTCCCCCCGAGCAGTGGGCAGTAGTCCACAGGTCATTTGCAGTTACTTCTTTAAGTTCTACTTTCCTAAACCCTTCACTCCCCCGATCCCTATTGGCCTTAGCCTAGAGCGGCACAGCCAGAGCCAAGAACTCCATGGGCCTGGACCTCATCTCATAGAATCTCTGCCCACACCTCAGCGATCCAAAGAGCTGGGGAAATAAACGACATGGAAAATTAAAATAAACTGTTCCACCATGAAAAGCACAAGCTGGGTCATATTTATCACAACTGAATAGAAAGAGGTGATAGGTCCTTTCTCTCTGAAGTTTCCTTACTCCGTTTAAAAAGCACAATGAATTAGGACCTCGCTCATAACCCCAATTAAAGACACCGCTGCTAAGGCTTTGCACATAACCACGCGATATGCTTGTTATTTAGAACCTGCTGTCAACCTCACAGGGAGTTGCATCTTCATGTTTCAAGTAGCTCCTTTCACAGAATCCTTGTAGCAAATGGACCAACATATATTTTGGGCAAAACAATCAAGATGGATGACTAACCCCAGCAGAGATTATTTCTATAATATTAGAGTGAGTGAGGCTCATGATACTGTGATGCCATGATACTAAGCATGAGACTCAAGGCAGATACTTTAAATAAAAAGATTGACAGACTTAACTACAAGAAAAATAGAAACCCCATGGAATAAAAACTCAATAAAAAATTTAAAAATGCCAAAGTGAGAAAATTGTTTGCAGAAAGTATGACAGAGGGTTAACATACAGATCTATTAAAAATGAAGAAAAATTTAAGCACTTTAATATAGAGAGGACATAAAGTGGTAAGTAACAAAAGAACTATAAGTAGAAAATAAATATATGAAAAATGTCCAACCTTACTGTCTATCAAAGAAATACAAATTAAAACAAAGATGGAATTTCAATTATCTATCAATTTGGTAAAGTACTGAACGTTTGATTCTGTCCAGGGTTCTGAGCTCCTGGATGGTAGTCCCCAGGTCTGAAGAAGAGTCTGTGAATTGGCTCAAGCTTTCTGTAGGGAACTTTGGCCATTGATATTGAAAGCCTTAAAAGGAGCCACAGCTACTGGCACAGCAAGTACGTTTCTGGAAACTCACTTTCAGAAAATATCAGACAAATGTACAAATATGCATAAGCAGGGTTGTTGATAACAGCATTATTTGAGTGTACAGGAAGCTGTAAACCTACATGTTCAAAAATTATAGTACAATATCATAGTAGAACATTGTACAGTCATTAAAATGCTGATACATAGGGTTATATCTATTGATGTGGAAGGATGATCATATTATATTATAAAGTGAGAATATTTAGTTGGGTTTTCTTTTTTAACGAAGTGGAGCTATTTTGAAGGTGGTTATTTTCTGTAGTCTGTAGTTTTAAACTTTTCTGTGTCTTCTAATTTTTCTATAGTGAACATGGATTACTTGTTTTAAAAAACAAATGACACACGTAGTAGGCAGACTAATGGCCCCTTCTCCAAAATGTCCTCACCTTAATTCCTAAAACCTGTGAATATGTGAGGAGATATGGCAAAAGGAGCTTTGAAAATGTAGTTAAGTTAAAGAGCCTGAGATGGAGAGATGATCCCAGTTTATCTGGGTGGGCCCAGTGTAATCACAGTGCTCCTCATAAGAAGGAGTTAGGAGGGTCAGAGTCATAGAGATTTACACTGCTAGATGTTACACTGCTAATTTTGAAGATGGAGGGAGAGGCCACCAGCCTAGGAATGCAGAGAGCTTTAAGCAGCTAAAAATAGCTAAGAAGCAAATTCTCCCCTAGAGCTTCCAGAATGCAACACAGCCCGCTGACACTTTGATTTTAGCCCAGTGAGACATCTTCTTCTTTTTTTAAAATACTTTATGTTCTAGGGTACATGGGCAGAATATGCAGTTTTGTTACATAGGTATACAAATGCCATGGTGGTTTCCTGCACCCATCAACCTGTCATCTACATTAGGTATTTCTCCTAATGCTATCCCTCCCCTAGCCCCCCACACCTGGACAGGCGTGGGTGTGTGATGTTCCCCTCCCTGTGTCTGTGTGTTCTTATTGTTCAACAACCACTTATGAGTGAGAACATGCGGTGTTTGGTTTTCTGTTCTTGTGTTAGTTTGCTGAGAATGATGGTTTCCAGCTTCATCCATGTCCCTGCAAAGGACATGAACTCATCCTTTTTATGGCTGTATTGTATTCCACGGTAAAAAAGGTAAAAAAGGGAATCCTCCCTAATTCATTTTATGAGGCCAGCATCATCCTCATACCAAAACCTGGCAAAGACACAACAAAAAAAGAAAATTTTAGGCCAATATCCCTGAGGAACATCGATGCGAAAATCCTCAATAAAATACTGGCAAACCAAATCCAGCAGCACATCAAAAAGGTTATCCACCACGATCAAGTTGGCTTCATCCCTGGGATACAAGGCTGGCTCAACATACACAAATCAATAAATGTAATCCACCACATAAACAGAGCCAATGACAAAAACCACATGATTATATCAATAGATGCAGAAAAGGCCTTTGAGAAAATTCAACAGCCTTTCATGCTAAAAACTCTCAGTTGTTAAAATAAATCTTACTCAAACAATATAAAAAAAAAAACCTCTCAGTAAACTAGGTATTGATGTAATGTATCTCAAAATAATAAGAGCTATTTATGACAAACCCACAGCCAATATCGTACTGAATAGGCAAAAACTGGAAGCATTCCCTTAACCGGTACTAGACAACGATGCCCTCTCTCATCACTCCCAGTGAGACTTCTGACCTAAGAACTGTAAGGGAATAAATTTGTATGACTAAGTTTGTGGCAATTTGTTACAGCAGCAGTAGAAAATGAGCACAACACGTTTCTCAGGCCTGTAAAATCACTGCCCTCTATCAGGCTCTGCTGGGTGGAGGAGGATTAGGACGTGGAAGAGCTTTTGGTTTAGGGACAATCTTTCTCAGGCCATAGTTAAAGTTGGGGAATGTGCATAATCAGCAGTAGACTAAGAGATCCTCCTTATGAAGAATCACTACTCCTTAAAGTTGGCTTCAAGAGTATTTTTAGTTGTTTAATTGTTTCCTTCTCTTTAAACTTGGGAATGCTAGGGATCTGTGCTTACTTTGTGCATTCCTATATCCCTAGCACTTAGCACCAAGCCCAGGAGCTACTCAGCCCACAGTCACTTGCTTTTGAATAGAAGGATCAAATTCGAGGAGCTACAGTCTACTCTCTGAAGCTGACCTTCCACCGGATGCAGAAACTCAGGGCTAATTTTCTAGCTTTCTTCTCTTCTTTTTGTGCAGTTGGTGTAGAGTTTAAAGCAATTGTGTTCTTTCCTTCACACTCAGATGGTTTTTCCTTCTAGATTTCAGAAGCCTAGAATTGAGGTTTCAGCACTTGGACACCCACTCACCCACATTTAAAATCACAAAGAACCATGGTGCTGAAGTGGTAGTTTAATACTTGGTCTGTGGAGATACACACACAAGTCTCTGTAGGATCCTGTTTTCAAAAATTTCAAGAGTGCCATTTGCTGGTGTCTACAAAGAAGAGTTGCAGGATCTCAGAGCAGAACTGAGCCCTGACTCAAGTGTAAGAAAGAGGTTGTCCATCGTCTTCTAGGCTCAAGCCTCCCTAGAGTCCTTCGACTACCTCCTTTCACAAAAGTCTGGGATCCTTGGCGCATTTAGAGAGGATAGAGTGGGGCTGGTTGTTTCAGTGTCTCTCCAAAGAATGTTGTCAGTTCCCTGTGGAATCCACCAAGGCCGAAGGCCATGTGGGGCTCCCAGTGGTGTCAGAAAGGAGTCAAATGCCTACTCCCAAACACAGCATCACTCACCCATCTTGGTTTAAATCTTAAAGGGATAGGAGAAGAAAGAACTTTCTTGCAGATGTGCTGCTTTACCACTGAAAGAAAGCAGCCTTCCTCAGAAAGTGACAACCTCCTTGTTGAAGAAGTAGAACTGAGGCAGGGTCTGAAAGAGACTTGGCAAGAAGACTCTGGCTCTGGAGGGAGCTGGATTCTATTCTCTCCCAACTCTGAATCACATGACCCCATAATCCTTAGATATAAGCTGGGTCAAGCAGGCTTGCAGTAAACTGTGATCACAAATAGTTAATGGGGGAAACAGTCTCGTCCAGTGCAGCTGAAGATAAAATTAAAGAGCTTGAAGAATACATAATGGGAGGGAGGAAAAGAAAGACTAATTGGTAGAATAAAACCCTGCCCTAAATCTACAGAAATCTTAAATCCACAAAGGTGCAGGATTATAAAACCCATCCATAAGTAACAAGGTGATCAACATAGATTTCCTTCAGCTGTGCGAGAGAGCAGGCGGCTAGCTACGCCCGCTGTAGGTTCTTCCAACATGAATTTGCCATTCTTTTCCTGCTCCAGTTTGTCCTCATTTAAATGAAGCTGGTTATGTTTGCACCTCCTGGTTTTGCCTCTGTGCTCCTATACCAAGGAGTTGCCCGTCCCTGCTAAGCAGAGGCACAATCCAGGCGGGAGAAGCAGGGGATTAACATTTGCATGTTGTGTCTCTGTTCCAAGAGCTGTGCAAGGGGTTTCAGCACTTATGGTCTGATGTAATTAAAAGTCATTCTCCACACCCTCTTCTCTTCATCCCCTGGAGGGATTCAGGGAAGGAAGGGCATGAAACTCATCACTGGCTTCTTGCCTGTCAGCAGCTCACAGAGCTGTGGGAGGACAGGGGCCTTTTCTGGGAATTGCATTAGGCAGCACACCTGACCAGGAGTTTCTTGTTTTTGTTATTTTAAAATAAAATCTTGGGGCCGGGCACCGTGGCTCACACCTGTAATCCCAGCACTTTCGGAGGGTGAGGCAGGCAGATCACTTGAGGTCAGGAGTTGGAGAACAGCCTCATCAACATGGCGAAACCCCATCTTTACTAAAAATACAAAAATTAGCCGGGTGTGGTGGTGGTGCATGCCTTTAATCCCAGCTACTCAGGAAGCTGAGGCAGGAGAATCGCTTGAATCCGGGAGGTGGAGCTTGCAGTGAGCCAAGACTGTGCCACTGCACTCCAGCCTGGGCGACAGAGCAAGACTCCATCTCAAAAAAATAAAAATAAAATAAAAAACAAAATCTTGGTACTAAGGTGTGATAGATCCTGGCCACAGTTTGCCTGTGACTCTTCTACATAAATTCAGCAGCCCAAGACTGCTACTTTACATGGACATAACTAAAGACTAGTGCTTGTAGTGGACTGATCCCCAGAGGCAACCAGATGCAAATATCTCCAATGTTTTCTCTTCTATTGCCTTACTCTGCTTTTCTGTCTACCTACTGTAGCAGCCAGTAAAGTCACCAAGCTTAGGGCCGAGGAGCTTTTCAAATATTTTTCTTAGGAAAATAATAAAAAGCCCTCCTCCCCACAACAACAACAAAAAACCCTCACATTGGAGCCGTAATTCAAAAAGAAAACCAATGTTTAAGTACTGTCTACAAAACATGCCAACTAACTCAAAAGCAACTCAACTCTTAGCTACATGTAAATTTATTTAGTGTGGGATGTGGGTGCATTTTAGTGTCTTTGAAGTAATGCAGGATGCGACCTCTAAAATAAGCTTGCCTGAGGCCCAGGAAAGCTTTGCAGCGTTCTTCTGTGTGGCTTCTGGGAAGGCTCCAGCCCCTACAGAAGTAGCTAGGCCTTCAGCGGTTTCTCCTGCACCTGCTTCTGAACACTAGGTGGCAGCACGGAACTTCCTAAGCCTTCTCCAGAGGCTGAGTACAAACCTGAGCAATTCCACCTTAAGAAGGGCCATGCACAGAACCATGCAAAAAGTGCAGTAATTCTTGGACGTGGCTAATCTCTATAATTCACCCGATTGCAGATACAAGTGACAGCTGCAATAGGGGTGATGTTCTCTCATTCGCTGTGTCACCGGGATGCTATTTCGAATCTTCCCGAGATTAGAAAAAGGATTACAATTGCCCCGAGGGCCTTGCCGTGTAATTTTTACCAGTCTTGATCTGTGAGTTCCCCTAGGCAGCGCGTGTGCCTGTATGTGTGTGTGTGTGTGCGCGCGCGCGCGCGCTCACACGTGTGTGAATAGGTCCTTGGTGAGATATGAGGCTCTTGTGGACCACACAGAAGTTGTTTCAGAGGATGAATTTCCAGATTCATCCCCAACTCCAAGACTCTTGCCTTCTCACTTGTTCATTCCTTCAGATTCAGTGGTGCAGCGCCAGCTTTGTAGCCATACAATCTGTGCAGTTGTACGTGGCCTGGTGTTCAGCAGGTCCCTATCTTTGATTTCATATTCTGCTGTCACTGTCTTGAAATTCTTAATACTTTTTGAACAAGGAGTCCTTCATATTTACTTTGTACTGGGCTCCATCTATGTTATATAGCTGGTCCTACTGTGGAAAATTATGGCCAGAGGTAAATTTCTCTCTAAGATGTGACTCTGTTCTTTCTCAGCATCATCTCAATGACTGGCTTGTCTTAGACTTGAGAATGGGAAAAACAAGGGCTTTTGGTCAGATGTACTTGGATGCAGGTGGGGAGCCTGCTACTTACTGCCTATGTGACCTAGAGCACATTTGTTAACCTCTGCAAGACCGCCTCATCCTTTAGAAGAATACAATCATCCTTTCCTCATAAGATGTGGTGAGTAGGAAGTGCTAGGATCCATGCAAACTGCCTAGCACACAATAGGTATTCAACAAACGTTCCTTTATTTGCCCCCATCTCTCCTGGAAATCAGCGTCAATTCTTTCTACATTATCTCCCCTGTCCAGAGTACCCAGCCTTAGTTGGCATTAAAGCTTGGTTTTATTTACAGTGAAGCAGGTTTAGGGGAAATGTTCAGTCTCTAACCCATCGTGCTGTGAGTTGAAAGCAGTTTCTTATTCTATTCAGGTCTCTGTGTTGAGCGAGATGCATGACCAAACTGTGGTTATGATTTCTGCACCACGGGAAAAACTGGCTTTACAGAGCCACCTACTGTTTGGGGAACCTCTAAAGAGAGTTTCTGATTGAAATGCCATCTTCAAGGAATTTCCCTTGTACTAATTAGCTTAATATGTTGCACTTGTATAATGTGTTTTTCTCCTAGGATCTGTGGATACTTGGCAAACAGCCATTAATCACATCCTCTCACCTTGATGTCAGATGACTGCAGTTGACACGTTCATCTCCCTGGCTGGATAGGGAGTTGCAGGGCCCTGGGTCCGAGGCCTGCCTCTGCTCACCATTTTTGTGTGGTCTTGAACAACTTTTCTGGACCTCAGTTACTTCATGTGTAAATTGAGGTTAATAAATTATATTTGGAAATTGATTCTATGACTAAATCCTATGAAGATGAGATAGTCTCCAAATAGAACACTCTTTATAAAGTAGAAATAATTCTGCAATGCAAAGGATGACAATATTACATTTTGACAGTGAAGTTCAGGTTTAAATTCCAGTGCTATATTGAACATTATGCTTTTGTAGGCATTGAAATTTCCTCTTGCAAGGACTGGGATTGGATATCCAAGAGGCAAGTGGAAAATTCCTTTGGCCACTAAGATGTTAATTGGCTTTAAGATAATGTTCTGCAAACAGTCCATTTGCCCAACACTAACAAAAAATGAGTACACACTGGAGGCTTGATGAATTCTCACTGGGCCTTTTCAGGACATCCTTAGGTCCAAGTGACTCTGTGTCATCCCACCTATCTATTGATGAAGGTCAGGCAAACTAGGGTCACCACTTGTGACTTGAAGCATCGCCCTGTCTTCTCATCTTGACAGTAAGCTCCTTGAGGGAAAGTCG
Source organism: Pongo pygmaeus (assembly GCF_028885625.2). Lineage (NCBI taxonomy): Eukaryota > Metazoa > Chordata > Mammalia > Primates > Hominidae > Pongo > Pongo pygmaeus. The sequence continues at coordinate 40,085,072 of NC_072373.2, forward strand.
GGGGTAAAGTAGGTATTTGCCATTACATACTGAACATAGTCTCTGCATCAGTAGGCCCTCAACAATGACTGCAGTGTGAAAGGGGATGACTGAGTTAGCCCACCACTGCCAACTTCAAAGGTTCTCCAAAAAGCTCAGCAGCTGTGTAAGAAGAAAACCGTCCGGTAGTGCCTCTGTGGCCTAAGCTAAAGTCTCCCATTCAAGAACATCTTTCCTGTACCAGGCTGATGCTGACTTAGCCTTTAATCTGCAAGGTTCTTCCTTGATAAATGAAGTTACTTTTGGTGATTTGGTTAGTCTTATGAAGGATTTTTGGTGACTGGTGTGGGAAAGTTTATCAAAATCCTACCCCACATCTTTCAAAAAGGCCAAAGTGCTATTATCCTATTAAAAATCAAAAGGCCTTTCAATATGAGCTTTGAGAGAATAAGGCTGTAGTTATGAAGTAGCTGGAGCTTCTCACTATTAAACTGCAGATACAATCTCAGACTGCTTTATCATTTAATTCATTATGCTGAGTGTATCTATATGAATTTCTACTGATATATTCTTGTATGTCTATATGCTTTTTAACATTTTTGAGCCTATCCCTTTCTACCAGCTTGCACAGTTCTTCCCATAGACATCAGGCAGGAGTGAAACTGACATTGTATATTACTGATCATTAAAGATTGATACTATCTCTCATTTAATGAAAGGAGATAGCTATTTACAACATTGATTAAAAGATGAATTTAGTGTGTATCGTGTAAGCTATAGGAAGAATGGGGAATAGACCTTAAGCCATCTGTCCCTGACTAATCATTCTGTTATGATAATTAAGGCCACAGTTTTGTTTTGTTTTTTTTTTAAGTTGGCCCCTGGAAGGGAAACAAAGCCTGGAATCTCTTGGAGTTAAATAGCCTCTGAAGCAAAAGGTCAATTTCTTTTAGCCCCCAAATCATGAACCCCCTTTGGTATAACACTCACTCCTCATGCTAATTATCTTTCTTCCTGGCAGGAGGCAGCTGACCTTGACCTGATCCATGGCGCTTTAACTCTGGTAGAGATAGGGCTGACTATGCCATTGAAACCTTTTGCTGGGGAGGGGGAGTCATAAGGAACCTTTATTTTGGGCTGAGGTTTTTCTGAAAATCATAAAGCTAATGATCCCTGAAGACAGCTTGACTTCACTCCCAAGCTTTGAATAATCTACTTCTGTTGTCAAAAAAGGAGCCACAGTAAGTCATTTAGTCCATTCCTCTGTTTCTGTGCTGTATTTTGTATAAAAAGTTCCAGAAAGGTGGAATAATAACAATCCCCATGCTTGATAGCACTTTAGTGTTTACCAAGCATTTTACATACATCATTTCATTTATTGCTTTCCATACTTCAAATTAGTTATTACTATCTCCATTTTACAAAGCAAATTGAAGGTCAGAGAGGTTGCAGCATGCTGAAAGTCAGGCTGCTTGTAAGAGCCAGTGCCTTGGCATGGACCTTATCTAATGTCCTTTCTACAACATGACCGCACCAGACTATCTGGTGGATTTAGGCTCTTTCCAGGCAAAAATTTCCACCACTTCCTATTAGGTCCCCTGGCCCTCAGAGATACCTAATATCAATTTCTCCTTCTGTACCTAAACCCATAACTTTTGTTCTCTTACCTAATGCAAATAGGTTTCCAATCTTTAAATAATAATCTTAGACCAGCCTAAAGTTTAGAGGAGCTGTTTTCCTAGTCCTATCTTCTCAACAGTGACTACTTCAAGCTGCTTTAGCTTTTTCTTCTCCTGCTTTGGAGTCAATCAGTTCTGCTACTGGACAAGTCATTTAACTGGCATATATTTTGTCACCTGCCACAGGAAGATGATGCCACCTCTCTTACAGGATTATGACGAGAAAATTAGAAAATGAATGTAAAGTGAACATATGAAATGCACAATAAATCAATATGCTGTACTTACATTTTTTCCCCGTTCCTACCTTTACCTTCCTCTCTAGTGTTTTTGTTGTCCTTGAAGTTACCCAGAGAGAGGACGCACTCCCCATTTAAGTATGTAAATTGATAGCCTGGCACTTTTCCAGGAAAGGGACTCTATTTGGACAAACTTCTTGAAACAAATCATGGAGAGAATCCTAGAAGTACTTGAGGGGTTCCTCAAGTACTTGTATTCTTGTATCATCTGCATGCACCAATTATGGGCCTAAAACATAGCCAGGAGGTGCCACCTAACAGCATTTGATTTATCAGTTTTATTAAACACAGATGCCTTTAATGTGGAGTTGTTTGTAGCTTGTGCTGGATTTCCAGCTACTTTATCGCATCTACTGGCCAATGTATGAATTATCTTCAAAGGACACGGTTTTTGCTTTTTATCACACTTTCTCTCCAGCTACCAAGGAAGAGGTCACTTGGGAGACACATCCTTTCATGGCAAGAAAGTAGCCTCGTAGATCAAACGTGGGTTTGTTCTGGAATGGCAAAGCAGCCAGGCCAGGCCCAGAGGAGGGGCTGGCATCACTCGGAAATGCTCATCAATCACTCACCAAATGGGACCCATGGATAAAGGCTTTGTTGGGAGATGAGTCTCAGGGATCAATTTAGTAGAGGGAGGGAGTGTGGTGCAGTAGGAGGTGCATCCGCTCTGGGGCCAGACCAGGTTTCAATTCCTGTATTTGCAGCATACTAGTTTTGTGTTTTTAAGGCAAATTATTGAACCTCTCTGAGCCTCAGAAACTATATCTGTAAACTGGGGTTCATACTGGCTTCCTGATAGCATCCTTGTAAGCACCGATGAGATCATCAACAAGTATGCATTCCTTTCCCCTTCCCTTGATAATTACAGCCTCAGCTGAGGGTCTAATGTTGAGGGCAGGGGTGAGTGAAAGAGATGTTTGTGGGAGGCCCAGGAGTCTTTGCTTCACTGCGGTTTGATGATTGTATTGTGCCTACTCCTTAAAAAGAGAAAAAGCCTTTCCTGCAACTTGTATTAATACTCAACACATATTTCATTCTTCCATTTTCCCCTATTATGTTCTAAGTTGCATGAAAACAGTGCCCTGTTTTTATTCATCCCTGACTTTCCTGCAACACCAGCCATACAGGGCAGGTGGTCAGAAAATGTTTTTGAGATAAAGTCAAATGGACTCTTTTTTCCACCTCTGTGATTACAGTATTTTGTTTAGTTTCTGTCTGGCCCAGCAGACTTAGGAGGAAGGTTCTAAGCATATTGGCTGCTGCTATTAGCTTTTGAATTCCAGGCAATAGCTTTATATTCTGAGGGGGAGAAGTAAAAAACCACTGAATGGTGACTAAAGAGACCAAGGGTCCCTGCCTCATGTGAGCAGGCATGAGTCCTGGCTTCGCATGAACTTGGGAAAGCTATGTAAGCTCTCTGAACCTCGATTCCTCAACCATAAAATAGGGATGATAATAATGGTATCTACTTTACGGGGTTGTGGTGCAGATTAAATAAGTTGCTATCTTTAAAACCTTAAAATAGTGCTTGGCCATAGTGAATGCTTTTTGTGTTTGTTTATGTCACGACTACTATTATTTCTATCTAGTTGTGTGATGGGTAGAGCAAGGTGAGCAGGGCTAAACTCTGCCAGCTATACTATTCTGTGGAATTTGATGAGCTCAATGGAATAAAAAGGAACAAGAAAGGCAAGACAAGGCAGAACTTGTGTGTGAGTGGCCTGAACCTCAGTCAATCTTCTCTGATGCTGGGCTCTGAACCAGGGTGGGAGTGAGTTCATGATGGATTTGGGGTATCCAAGGGAGAGAATACAGTAATAGATTCTTAGTTTCTGTTTCTGATTGGGCCAGTAAAGCCCCTTCCTCATCCCTCTTTTCCTCTTATCACTAGAGGCAGAAACTAAAAGCCATGGCTTCAGGCTGCTAAGAGCCTAAAACAAAACAAAACAAAACAACAACAACAAAATAAGATGAGTTGGACAAGCTTGATTTAAATCTTGGATGACAACATTTGTCCAGGTAGTTGCTTTTTCTTTGAGTTGGATGCCGAACCAAGTAGAATGAGTCCTGCGATCCTCTTAGCAGATAGCTCTTCTGGCTTACAGAAACTAATCACATAAACACTGGGAAGAATTCCAACTCCCCAAAACTAGAAATAAAATTCAAAGATGAGGGTAAAGGTGGGAGCTCCTATCTCGGGAATTTTTAACACAGAGAGTTAAAAATCTGGAGGCTGAGGCTTAAACTTATGGCAAGAATTATTCAGGATTTGTTATTATTCCAAATAGTTTTTACCTTCAGGGGAAAATGGAGCTGCAATAGAAGTGTGAGCTTAGCTGTCATTTTTGGCCTTTAGCACACTCTGTCATCAAATACTTAATACTTTGGTAAATATGACTCGGTGGTATTGGGTGGTGGGGGCAGGTGGGGATCACAAAGCTTCTTGCTTCAAGCAGCAACTGTCTTCGGGATGGATAAACCCTCAAAGGAATAGCAGGATTTGATACCTACCATAGAGCTATGGAATGCAGCCCCAGGAGAAACACCTACCATAGAGAGCAGCACTTATAACTTTTGTGGGGTGGGGTAAGAGGGTGGGGATAGAAATAAAGTAATTTATTGCTGGCAAAGGAATGTTCTTCTTCTATCAAAAGTAGGATTTATTGTCTGTATAATGTGTGACATACCCAGATTGGAAGAGTGGTATTTTGTTGAAGATGGTTTTGCCTGGTAAATCCACTCAGGGCACCAAAATTATTTAAAATATTAAAATAAACATTTTGTCTTCTTTACAGTGAATACATGCTATTATAGAAAATTCGTGCATGAAAACATAAAGAAAAATTAAAGCTTTTCATCATCTGACCATCCAAGATAATCAATTAGCATTTTGTTACAATTTTAGATGTTTTCTATACTTTTTAAACATGGTTCAAAATGACACATTAACATTTTAATTCTGACTTTTAATTATGAAGCATAAGCATCTTCATGTTGCTAGAAATGTTCCTAAAATGATGGTGATGACATTATAATATTCTATTTATTTCTGTGCTTAAATTTACTAAACTATAATAATGCTGGTAAACATTTCATGTCACTTCCTATGTGCCAGATATTGTTCTAAGTGTTTGACATACATTAACTCATTTGATTCCCAAAACCATGTTGTAAGGCTTGTACTGTTAATATTCTCCATATTACAGAGAAATAAATTGAGAGGTTAAGTAATTGCCAGAGGTCACTTGACTGTTGAGTGATGGGGTCAAGATTTGAACAAAGGTAGATAGTGCTCTATGGACAATTCATAGCCTCTCTACGCTGTTCAGCCACTGTACTACTGTAGACCCTAAGATCATGGCTAATTTTTTAAGTGAATAAAACTTTTATGAAGGATGTGTTCTCTTTCCCTTACAAATGACAACTCGGGGAACTGGGTCCAGATTGGCCCTTGGGGTTGGGTGTAGAGATGACAGGGCTGCTGAGCCTGGGAGATAATTTGGGGAACGAATCTCAACACGAAACTCCAACTATGGTGGCAGGGTCCGAATTAGAACCTTTATTTTCTGATTCTTTCCTAGCCTGTTTCTTTCAATGAAGAAAGGCAATGTAATCTTTTGAAAGATCAATGTCTAGAATGAGCTTTTGTGGGCAAAAACTATGGCTTATTAATTACGGAGTATTTTCTCCCTATTTCCATGTTTATAATCTTACTTAGCAAATATTGAGGTTTTAAACCGCTTTTTAAGTATTGGGAAGGGATTTCGCATCCTTCTCTTTGCCTTGGACCATGGCAGTAGGACGATTTATCTGACTGGGAGACTGGATGACAGGCAGGGGCACAAGGATGGTTTGACCCCTTGTAGGCCTTCTCAGCCCTCTGTCCCTGCCCTTCTGCAAGAAGGTCTAGTTGTCCATCTGTCTCTTTGGCCTTGAGATCTTTAGCTCAGGAAGACATGAGGCAGTCAGCTCTTCAACCCCCACTTCCCCCAACTGAGCCCTGTGAATTGAGCATGAAAGAAAGCTGTAAGGAGCTTTATTTTGACCACAAGTCTAAGATTCTCCAATCTTGTTTCACCAACAAATAAATTTATATTTGGACTTCCTTATACTTCTAGGGCCTATTTCTCAGCTGGTTTAGAATCCATAGAGAGAGGCATATGATTAAAAGTCCTTTTTAAACTCGGCCTTGATCTTTATGCATTAGAGACAAAAAGTATTAGGTTGGTGCAAAAGTAGTTGTGGGTTTTGCCGTTAAAAGTAATTACTTTTGCACCAACCTAATGTTCATGGGAGAGTCACAGTTCCCCTTTCCCCCTAGACCCCAAACACTTAAGAGAATACAGTCTTGGCATGCTCAGCTTCTCCCACCTCTCATTCTCTAGGAAGGTTTCCACCTTGTGAGATATATTACTGAATCTCTCTGAGGCCCAACTCTTGGACTTCTGTGATGCAGAATTCCGGCAGTGAGTGGTGAGAGACCGAAAGGAGAAGCAAGGATGGAGGGGTTGCATATAAAAGGACAGATTTACTCTTGGGAGGAATAAAAGAATAGAGACAGAAGAATAGAAGAAGAAGGAGAAAAGTCAAGAGCTCACCCAGACAACCAGAATGTCTTCTTGAGGAAAGGATTCAGATCAGCTAGGGCATGTGGGAGAGAGTTAGAATCAGAGGAATGGAGAAAGAGAATTTTAAATTTTTACTGGGGGCTGTGCATTGGGTTCCTTTGACATTTTTATTGAAAGAGACTCTGATAAACATTAAAATTCTCAAGAAACCTAAAGAGATTGGGTTTCTTTGAATGTGAATCTAGTTGAAGAGTGGGCCATTTACCGGGTTACATACATCTCCCCAAATGTTAAATCTAACTTGATAGATGTGATCAAATGGGAAATGGAAGAAATGCCCCAAAGTGTCCTGAACCCTGGGATGGATAGCTGTGGATATATTCAAGGGCTGGGGTCAGCCCCACTTTGAACCTATGCTGTTTTATCCTAAAACTGGGCACCTGGGGAGACACCCTCAATGTCTCCCTGGTATCCACTTGTATGAGATACTGAGGATATGTTGTGAGAGGTTATGTCCTAGAGAAAGATCAAGGAGTACAAGCTTGGTCTGGGACAATACCTCAATGAGAAAGAAAGGGAAAATTCTGATACCTATTCTTCAGGGTCCAGATTCTACAAGAAATTCAATACAAGAAGGGGTGTAACAGAAAGCTGTGCTTCACTGGTTGTCACCAGCACCAGGCAACGTCAGAGAGTCCTGGAGCACTGCAACCAGCTTTGGCAGAGAGATGGTGCGAGATCTGAGGCGTCTTCCCAGGGATCTGCACCTCGGTCTCAGGTGTCTGTGGCCTCAGCAGCTGTCAGAGAGGAGCTCAGAGAATCAGCAGACACCACCTGCAGTTAAAGAGATGTTTGTAATCACAGGAGGACAGAGGCACAAAAACTCTATTCTGTGACTGCCATAGAACAGGCTAATGGAGAGTGAGCAACACAGCTTACTGTTTTTTGTTTGTCTGTTTGTTTGTTTGTTTTTGAGATCTCACTGGGTCGCCCAGGCTGGAGTGCAGTGGCATGATCTCGGCTCACTACAACCTCCACCTCCCAGGTTCAAGCGATTCTCATGCCTCAGCCTCCTGAGTAGCTGGGATTACAGGCGCAAGCCACCACGCCTGGCTAATTTTTGTATTTTTGTAGAGATGGGGTTTCACCATGTAGGTCAGGCTGGTCTCAAACTCCCGACCTCAAGTGATCCGCCTGTCTCAGCCTCCAAAAGTGCTGGGATTACAGGCATGAGCCACCGCTCCTGACCTCACAGCTTACTTTTATTTTTGTTTTTCCTCTGCACACAGGTCAGGTAAACCTTACATTATCTCTCTGGGATGAAGGAGGGAGAAACTTTCAAATAGGTGTCAGTTGTACAGCAAAAAGTTTTGAAGAAGTTTGGCAGGAACCCCACTCAGCCGTTCCTTCTGAGTTCCTCACATCAGGTTGGCAATATTTGGATTCTAGACCTAGGCAGATGGACCATTTACCACATGTCTGTTTTTCCTGGCTCTTGTTTTTCAGCAGCACTTGCAAACTTGGATCAGGCTATTAATGGATCTGACTCCTAGGCACTCAGCACTTTACACAGATAGGCGTCCTTACACATGCAGTTTCTGGTTATTGTAAGGACACGGAGGAGTAGAGGAATGAGGTCCTTCTTCTCTAGTCAAGTATGGTACCCTCTGCACACCTAAAGCAGGCTTGGCTTTGCGTTGGTGCTGCTGGCATAGATCTTCACAAGACTCTCAATGCTATGTGGACACTTGGCAGCACATTCTGTGGCAGTGTGGGGTGGCAGAAAATAATCAAAGATCTGAGCCCTCACCTTAAGAAGCTGGATTTCAAAGTGGGAAATCCAGTGGGGGAGGGGAGGGTGGTCACTGAAAAGTTTTGAGTTCGTCTCCAAAACCACAAGGCAACAAATTTAAATACAGATGGCACACACTGGCTGTTAGGCAGACCACCCTGGGCAAAAGTGCACTTTGTTCCAAAGAGTTAGCAGTATGGTTTAGAAGAGAAACAAAGACACACATGTACAAGTTAAATCTCCATGAGAACTTCCAGAACAGACAGCGCTGACAGCAGGCTCCATGGCTCTCTTTGTTTGTCTCATGCTGGTATTGGGTCCTAGATTGTTGAGGCCAAATCTGGCTTCACAAGGCCATGCTCTTGTCAGACCATGTGCAGAAGCAATATGTCCCCATTTGGGTTGGGCAATTATGGACTCTATACTCATATGTCCCTAGGCAAGTACCCAGCTGTCCTAAGCTATCATTTCCATATAAGGAGAAACACAAAATTGAATAAAAATGCAAATCTAGCTGATTTACTGGATTCTTGATGTTACTGCTGGCAACAAGTGCCTGGTGGCCACATCGTTCAGGAGGCAGGGCTCAGCTCTCTCTAACGTATGCTATTGGAATTTGCAGGAAATCAGTTTATTTGTGGTGTGGTCTTGAGATTCCGTTTTCCTCCGAGGCTCAGATCAGAAGCGGGGTATTAAACTTTATCCCAACTCTTTGCTCACACAGAATGGTTACAAGATATCTATGCTTTTAAACCAGGAATATCAGAGCATGGGATAAAGGAGGATTGTGAGAATTTCTTAGCTTAGACTACCTGAAATGTCTGGTGAAGAGTTTCACATTCTAAAATAGAGAGGAGTTGACACTTCACTTAGGTTCGATGGAAATGTAGCCTTCTGGGTTTCTGGAAAAAAAGTCTCAGGATCTTACAAGCAGACTTTATATCAACATTTGGAGTTGTGAGAATGAATCAGACAAACACGGACCAAACGTTCCTAGAAAAGCGGAGGGACTGAAAATGAAACTGCAAAGTGTTCTGGCAGTTTGGGATTTTGGAATAATATTAGCACTCTCCCGCCCCAAACACCACCACATAATCGACTGTCTGTATTCGGCTAGTATTTGTTTGTCTCAGAGACAAGTGATTTTGAAGCCTATTATGAGACACATTTCCATTGAAATGCTTCCTTTCCTTTTTTTTTTTTTTTATTTTGTGAAGGGTGTATCAGATAGAGAATTCAGTCCATTTGGAGGGTGATTCTGGTTTTATGTCTTTTCAGACACCTGCCTCCAGATCAGAGCTCCCAAGAAAGGGGCCCGTGCTGTAATACACACAAAGCCTCATTTCCTGACTTTGGTACCTGGGCCCCAGAAGCAAAGGAATCAGGAAATTCAAGAGAGGCTGCCTTCTTAAGTCAGATATCCATTCCAAGCTTTCCTGCTCAGATGGGTGGGTTATTGATTTTTCCCCTTGCCAGAAGATGACTTGTAATCTGGGAACCAGAGGAAACTGTATTTACTTTAACATCTGCACTTAATGCAATTTTGAGTCAGAGCCTGATGGGCTTATTGTCTCCTTTATTCTAAGAGGGCCAGTGTCAGGCCAATCTAATGTTGGGTGGAAGTGATCAAGCTGCTCCATTAGCTGGATAAATTGCGCAAAGACAGCCTCATATTAAGTCCCCTAGAGCAGGAGGGAAGACTCGAGAAGGTCTGTGAGGGACGATGTCTGGTTGTATAGAGAACAGACTCTCAGTGGAATCTTGAGAGTTGGGCATATGCTGCCTTCTTCTACCTCTGCAATGGGACACTGTGACTCAGTTAGGCTGCCCAGTGGTCTGAGGATGCAGCTATCACAGCTAGCATTCCTGAGTCCTGTGGCTGGGCGAAAGGTGGTGGGGGGGGGAGGGCTGTAGCAATTTATCTGAGTTTCCTGTTTTATTTTTCTCTCACTTTCTTTTCCACCTTCTCTTCTTTTCTGTTAGGAAACTGAGGGCACCGTCTCCAACTTGCTCAGCTCCTTTGCTGTCTCCACCTGCCTTTTTGGACCTGTATAGATTTCTCTTTTCCATTTGGAAATCACATATTATTGCTATCTACACATTGTCACCAAAACCAATTTGTGCAAACTAACAGGCTTATCATCGCCGCTGAAATGAGATTAAAACTGCTTCCAATGAAACAGATAAAAACCAGATGAATGAAGCCCGCTAATAAGACATTAAAGATAATGACAAGAATGATTAACTAGCATGATATATTGAGCAGTTATGAGGTGTTGGATGCCCAGGATCAGTAAACTAATAAAAAGAATCTACCTGTAATTCCTTTTAGTCAGTGAGATATAATCACATCAACATTATGACTTTTTGGTTATTTATCTGTGAGAGCAATATCACACCTTTCCACCAAATTGTTCAAAGCTTATTAGTGAGAAGAAAAGAGAGAGAGAGAAAGAGAGAGAGAGAGACTGAGAGAAATTGCCTTGGGAGGGGGAAGCTCTTCTCATTTCAGCTCTCTAAAAATAAAAAGGAATGCGGGTACCCTGCTTGCATTTACACACTGATTATGCAGACAGTCTCTCATTTATGTTTCATCTCTGAGAGTGGCCTATTCATAGCCAGACTGTTTTACATTACACAATCAGTCAATTATCACATGATCAAGTCACATCAACACCATCTGAAAATTACATTTCTACTGGGCAATATCTCGAGGTTGGCCGGGGCCACCACCACCCTGGAGGCTGGCACTTCTCACAGTTGCGGGGATCCCTTCTAGCCACCCTTCAGCTGGGTTGAGGAAGGAGCATGAAAGAAAGCTTCACTTATCATTCACTTAGGATTTCTCAGACCTTACTGTGTGACAGGACCAGGGCTATGCTCCAGGAATACAGGCAAATAGAAACTTGGTTCGGCCTTTGAGGAGCCCACTGTAGTGGTGCAGGGGAAGGTAAGGGAGAAAGGGGAAGACAAGTAAACAAAGGTGATAACAAGTAAACAAACCCACGTGACAAATGACTCTGTTAATACATAGCGCCATGGGTGCCTAGAAGAGGGAGTAACTCTGGAGAAGCCACAGGGGGCTTTCCAAAAGAGGAATCCTTTGAAGTAGGTATGAAAGGAAGAGTGGGGTTTTCCTAGATAGAGAGAAAAAGGATAGGGCAGAGATGAAGTATGTGAACAAACAGCCATGAAAAGGACAGCTGTGTTGTGGGAAGAAACACTTGGCAGGGAAGAGCAGCCTGGGAGACCCTGGCGAAGGAGTCTGGGGACAGTCAGGAAGGACCCTGCATTTCACGAAGAGGTTTTCACGTTTTATCCTAAAAGCTGAGCTGATCCATTAATACTTTGTGAGGATAGCTACAGGATCAAACCTGTGCTTTGAAAATAGAACTTTGGTGAAGCTGTGGAGAATGGATTAAAGGCAGAAGAGAATCGTGTCTGAGAAAGCCTGCCAGGGCCATGATGTAGTGAGAAAAACACAGACAGGACCAAGACAGGTATGCACGGATACCTGGACTCAGCTGCTAACTAGCCTTGCGGTCTTGAGTAAAATCATCTCCTTAACTGCAGTTTTTCCATCTGTAAATCCAGGATAGTAATACCTACTTCCTGAGGTTACTGGAAAGATTAAAAATAATATAAAACAAGGCCCAGGTGTCCACCATATAAGCACATCACACACAGTAATGATAATTCTCAATTAAGCACTGTGGTGGAAGGGTAGGAAGGGATGGAATCGGGGTCGGTGGTAGCAGGGTGTGTATGTTTGTGTATGCATGTGTGCATCACTGTTAGGAAAATTAGTGAATAAAATAATACAAAATTATTATGTTGTGTTGAGAACAAAAGGGAATCTGAAATAACAAAATACATGTTCAGTTATCTGAGCCATTGATGTACTTTGTCGAAGAAAATTGCATGAGTTAGACATGTTTGCAACATAGGAGAGAGTCAGCAAGTTATAAATAACACCCACTTCACCTATCTCACAGGGCAGCTGCAGGGACTCAAAACTGATTGTGAGATTTCTTGATTGCTGAGAATGTCAGCTCCATGAGGATGACAGCATGTTTACTATTATATCCCTCATGCCCAGAACTCATGAAAATAAGTATTTATCGAATGAATGAGTGGAAAAACGGTGGAAAGTTTAACTCAACTGTGAGCCAATAGCGTCAAAAATACAGTTTCAGTCTTTCCATTCCCCTCACCAACTATAATTTTTATTCATGACTTTCAAAACATAACAAAAATTATTGAATCCCTCTAAATATCGCTGGCCTCTGTATGCCATGCGTATAGAATGAGGTACTTAGTATATAATGGTGAATGAATAATGCAGACATGGTCTTGCCCTGAGCTTACAGTGAACGTGGGCAATTGAGTCTCATGAAGGCTTTCAAATGTGTGAGTGTCTTTCCCTCTCTTCCCTGCACATCATTATCACTCCAGGTGAGATTTGAATAAAGAATAGATGTGCAAAGACACTAGGTAGAAGGCTGTGTGATGGGATGAAGGAGGATGCATCCTGGGGTCGCATGCATTTGGGTTTGCCATCTCACTCCATTGCTTACTATATGGGAGACTTCAAGCCAGCTATTCAGCCTCTCTGAGCTGAAATTTCCTCATCTTAAAAATGAGTATTTTCAGTAGAAATTAGTAAAATTAGGAATGCAAATCATTCAATGCATAATAGGCTCTTAATATTATTTTTTTCTTACCAGTAGATTTCCTTGTAGACAAGACTCATAGCTAAGGAAAGACAATTGTGTTTGAAAGAACTTAAAGCTTTGCTATCCACAGGTTGCTCCTCCTGTCTTTACGATGTGTTAGAGAAGACAATCAATTTATTCAAAAAGTAGAAAATCTACTTTCATATCCTCTACTACCTCTTGAAAATGTTTATCGTTTCTGGTGGTTTATTAACATGCAATCAAGTCCAGATTCAGAAGGGTACATATTTTCAGATAGGGCAGTCCTCTTAAAAATTGACAAATATGATATGCTCCAATAAAGAGAAAAATCTGAAAACAGTATGTCTAAAATCAGTTCTCTGCTTAATAAAACAATCCCGCTGTTTAAGATACCAAATAAAAGGACTTGGAAATGCTAATTCCATAATTTTTACACTGACTGTTAAGTTTTATAAACATGTTTAAAAAGCCATTATTTCTGTGTGTAATAGAAATTTTAAATGTATCATTTTCGGTATTGGTTTAAAGTTCCCAATCAAGACTTTCTCCCAGCTTGAGCCAGTCCCACACCTGCCATCTGTCCTGTGCCTTTGCCCTCTGTAGAGAAGGCAGATTCTCATAAATGTGTAATATGCTGATGAATTCCAATTTTTATAACCAATATGTTTGATTGAGAGAACACATTGAGAGATACTTAACATATCTATATTCTGTGAATGACTTTATTTAAAAGTACATTTATTTTTGCAAAAATCTGCATGGTTACAGAATATATATTTTATAAAGTGGGCACTTACTCCTGCAGTGAAGGCCTAGTGTGTCCATAAAATTACATTTGCTATTGTGATGCCTTGATTGAGAAACTGCTCCCCCTCTAGTTTCCAAGATCTACTGTTTGGAAAAAGAGTTGAGGCTGATTTTTCTGATGCACTATACTGATCTAAGAGTGGAAGTTGCAGTTGTAGGACAGGTCTAAATTGCATTCTTTCTTTAGTTTTGTTCTAGCTTGGAGTTTATATGTTTCCATGAGTTAATGTTAAAATCTAGGATGAGGCTCCAGCTAGCGTCTGTTCCATTTTCTGGGAAGTCCCTAAATCACGACTTTTTCAGACAATACAGCCACTGGGAGCAGGAGATCTGAGATACAGGCTCTCCTTGTTACATTGAGAGAGAAATTGTCTACCACTTTGTCCATGAGAAACAAGACTTGCCTATGAGGTAAGTGTAAAGTTGATAGAGTGGAAGGGAGTACTAAAATAATATAGACTATATAACTTTTGAAATATGCATTTATTAACTTACGAATGGGTTTATGATATGGGAGAATATATGAATTAGTTCTATTCAACAATTACTTCCAAAAAAGGTGAATGTTTTAAAAAAATACAAGGAACAAGTATCATATACTTAAAGTCAGATAAAATTTATTTATATTGGTTCTGTGAACACAGAAAATAACATAGGTCAATCATTATTTTTGGTATATCTTTACATACATGAATGAGTGCAAATTTCATTTATTGATTTTATCAATCTCTAATACTGTAAGTATTTTTCTAAAGAAGACTTTTTAATATGGCTTATTATTCAAATTTTTTTATAAAGTTGACTGCAATCTCCCTCAAAGCTACATTTTATGGTTAATAAATTTAGAATTGTTGATAACTTCAACTGACTTTTATTTATAGACAATACTATTTCTAATTGAGAAAATTCCTCAGGTATTGGGGTAAGTGGTAAGCTCAGAGTATATCTGCTGATTGGAAGATATTCTTGAAACCATTTAAAAGTATTTAAATATATGAATATTTTATATCAAATGTGTTCACATGTACTATCCTTTTGCATCCATTTCTTCAAAAAATAATTTTATAAAACAAAACTTGTCAACGAATTATCTGCACATTTGAAGGCTACCTCAACATAGTTCTATTCCAGTACAGAATATAAGATCATCCAATAGTAAAAAAGGGAGCCCCATCACAAGATTCTTCCCAGAGGTCAACATATTCCAAAATGTAATTATAGAATTTCAAAACTAAATGTTTTATGCCTTTCATCTCCTATCATCTAGTTTGTTCAGTTCTTCCTTTGCTTTTGTGGGATTAAATTTCATCATTTTTCTGGTGTCAACCTTTTCTTTCAATAGTTACAATTTGATATCCATTTCAAAAGTTGAAATTATTTGGTGTTCCCTTACATTTTTTTTTAATGAAAGTGGTTTTACTTTATTTTTTTTTAACTTTTATTTTAGGTGTAGGGGTACATGTGCAGATTTGTTATATAGGTAAACTCATGTCATAGGGGTTTGTTGTACAGATTATTTCATCACCCAGGTACTAAGCCTAGTACTCAATAGTTATTTTTTCTTCTCCTCTCCCCCTTCCCTCCCTCTACCCACAAGTAGGCCCCAGTGTCTGTTGTTCCCTTCTTTGTGTTCATGAGTTCTCATCATTTAGCTCCCACTTAGAAGTGAGGACATGCGGTATTTGGTTTTCCATTCCTGCATTAGTTTGCTAACGATAATGACCTCTAACTCCATCCATGTTCCCATAAAAGACATGATCCTGTTCTTTTATATGGCTGCATAGTATTCCATGGTGTATATGTACCACATTTTCTTTATCCAATCTGCCATTGACAGGCATTTAGGTTGATTTGCCTTTGCTGTTGTGAATAGTATTGCAATGAACATACTCGTGCATGTGTCAAACATTTTGAATAAAAAATTGCAATTTCTTTCAAACAAAATTCAACCTTAATTTGGAAGACTGTTTTACAATAAGGTTCAATACCATTGTAAGATACTTAGGTTGATCTACAAATTAGTTCTTTAAAAATGAAAACATTTTACAAATCTAATGATGGGTGTCTTAGTCTGTTGGGGCCGCCATAAAAAAAATGCCATAGACTGGGTAGCTTATAAACTATGGAAATTTATTTCTCACAGTTCTGGAGGCTGAGAAGTCCTAAATCAAAGTGCCAGCAGATTTGGTGTCGGTGGAGGGCTGTATCCTGGTTGCTAGATGAATGGCCACTTTTTTGCTATGTCCTCACATGGCAGAAGAGGTGAAAGATCTCTCTCTCTGGAATCCCTTATAAAGAAACTAATCCAATTTATAAGGGTTCTACTATCACAGCCTAATAACCCTCCAAATGTCCCACCTTCTAATACCACCACTTTGGGGTTCAAATTTCAACATACAGTTTTTAGTGGGACATAAACATTCAGTCCTTTGTTGTAAAAAGAGAAAACATGCACTGCCATACTGAAACTTAAAAAAAATTAAACATGAATGTTGTCACAAAGATTTCTAATTTAGCTGCTTTAAATACTGCTTCTATTTTGATACCTAAGCATGTTGGGACACACTTTATGAATAACAGGTTAGTACAACCAATTTTAACTAGAGTTCTGCTCCAGAGGTTTCTTAATTTCATTAGAACATTGATCCAAATTAAAAGTCATGCTTCTCGGAGTTGATTATGAAACTTCTGCAGCTGTATATACTTGTTAAATTGACATCTTTGGAAATAGTCTTCTTAAAATAATCACTAACTTTTGAATTAAATGCTAATGCTTCTTCAGAATATGTGTGCCTTCTGGTAGATTTCAGGTAGATGGTAAATGTGCACCAATAATTTGTGCAATTTGCATCTTCAGCATCAACTTTTTTAAGACATTAAAATTCAATATTTAATATTTCATTAAATGTTACACTTTTTGAGATTATTTCTTTGAAAAGGACAAAATAAAACAAAGCATTACTAAACAGTAAAGTACATACATAATTGTAGATTTAGATCATACATACTATAAATACCACACCCCTGAAAAAAAGTGTTCAAACGACTCTCTCTGTGGTCTGTGTTATGACAGTAAGTTCTATATTGCCTGTACATAGTTTACATATTCCAAAAGTATGATTTCTGACAATTCCTACTATCCTACTGAGCGGTGGCTTGATGACTTCCTGCAACTCACAGGCTGTGGCTTTGGGCATTGTCCTGGTCACAGCACAGCTAGCTGCTGATACACCAAGTGGCCAGAAGGGGCAGCAACAGTGAATACTTCTCCCATTGCTGCCTGAGATCAGGGGAGTTAGCGGTCCCTCGCCACCTATTACAAGCCTCGTTTTTTATCAGGGAGTGCATGCTGTCCTTGAAAAGAAGGAGTTGGCACCATGTGTCTTGAAAGGGAAAGGAAAAATAAGTTGAGCTACCACTTATCATCTGTCAGATTAAACCATGTGTTAATCAGGACACTGTCCACTCCGTACTACTAGACAAGACCCTAGCAGAAGCTAGACGTACAAAGTGGGAATTACCGAACTCATCTTAGTATATTTTCAGGCTTTGCTAAAAAATGAAAATTCTAGGATGAATGTTAAACTGTGCTGGATCTAGGATAGTAGATATAAACTAGGAGTACTCCAAGCGAAGTAGGATGCATGGTCACTCTAATAATAGAGATTATTTTCAATTATGGAAGTTTAATAATACTTAGTGTTGATGATTAAATACAGAGTTAGAAATCTAAAGATGTATTTTATCTACCCAAATATATTAGCAGAAAAGTGCAAATATTAGACTAGCCATTGTTCTCAGTTTTTTATTGTGCTCAAGATACAGAATTGAACACTAAACAAGCGAGCAAAGCAAAGATTGCTAGAGTACAGCAGAGTCTCCCAGTGTCTATTCAGTCACTGTAGTTCCAGCTCTATTCACCTGGTTGTTCTTCAGCACTGGGTTACTTTTGAGCTGAGTTGCTTCTTGTCCTGGCTATACTTGTGTTTTCTTAAATACCCATGCGACAATGTTCTTACACTTTGCTGTAAATATGTGATCTTTTTTGGTGCCTGATTGATTATGTGCTATGGCTCTTACCCATTACTCTCCTGCAGTTGATCTTCTGTCTTGCTTCGCTTATGCCAAAACTCCTTCTGATGTGCATCATCATAACATCCTGTATACCCATTGTAGCAATACCTATTTTTATCCATTGATAAAACTTGCTGATATATAGTGAGAAGAACCTGCAATTTAGGCTGAATTGATTAGATCAACCTCAACTCTCATTCCCCTGCCTCCGTAGTCCCATTCGAAGAAAATTTATGTCATGGGCAGGGAAGTTACACATATCCAGAGGGAATTTATCCCTTCTCAGATGTCTACTTAGCCTGCAGAGGTAAGGAAAACAGGAGAGGTAAAGCTGGTATTATGATAGGTATCCTAATAAAGACTTTCCTTATTCCTGCTAATTCATCTCAGAATGTGAACACTAAGATGGCATGCTGTATTATTACAGGTGGCAGCAGTTTTAGGGGAGTTCTCCACAGCCTTATCTTTTATTGGTGCTTGTACCAAGGTCCTATAGAAATGAATATGTAAATCATTCATTATAACTCTTTTTTCATTATAATGACTTTTTTTTTCTGAGTCACATTAAATTTGTATACAACTGAGGGCAAGCAATATATTGTCATAATTCTGTCACTTCATTCATTCCATTTATTCTTCATTCAACATTCAAGATATATCAATTCTCTACGTAGCCCTTGGCATTCACTCTTTATGCCAGCGCAGGAGACATAAATGTAAATAAAACACAACTCCTGACTTCAGGGAATTTAGATTGGTGATAGATACAAGGAGGAGCCCAACACTTTTACAGAGTGTGCCCATTTCTAAAACCATAGAACATATAAGGTACAAATGGAAGAAAATGCCTAGACCTGTGGGGGAACATTCCATTAGTTCCTCAAAGAGTGGGTGTGTGCCTGAGTTGAGAATTTTGCCACAATTGGTGGATTGGGAGTGGTAGATGGGAGGGCATTCCGAGCACAGTCAATATTCATGTGTGAAGCTTTTCGTATGGGCAGGTGGGAGCCACTTCTGAGGCTCTAGCATACTATTTCCTCTATTGGGAACACTCAGTCCCACCCCACTCCATGCCTTAATGTGGCTGATTCTATTTTATTTCTCAGATTACTTCCTCCAGTAGTCCTTCCATGATATACAAAGTCTGGTTTCTGTGCTTTTTTTTTTTTTTTTAATGTGCTTTCTTAGTGTCCTGAACTTCTAACAGTGTGCAAATAAATTCAAATTTCAAATGGTAATTTTACCCATAAATTCTAAATTCCTTGAGGATGGGACTAGAAGGCCATTTTTGTTCACGGTTCTTGCCCTGCTACCTGGCATAGCCTGTGGTAAATAATAAACTTTCAGTATTTATTACAAAAAAAGAATGAATAAATGAATGTATGGAGTCAGTCCATGTAAACTGAAAGGTAATTTCCCCCAAAGCTGACCAATATCCTTTTAGAATGCTATTAGCCACTGCTTTGTATTTTTTATAGCCCTCCTTTCTCATAAAACTTGGTGATATTCTCCAAAAGACATTTACAAGTATTTTTCTAATTTTGCAGAGGCTGGCAAATAGAGACTTTCCCCCTCATCGAGCATCATCAAAATGATAGTTGGAAAGTATACAAAACAATGAATACCTGGTGGCAAATGTATGGGGGTGGGCAGGTTCATCAGCTGAGAGGTTACAGCACATCAGACAGGATGAATGGAAGCATGTTCACAGAGGAAACAGTGGGGGAAGCGGTCCAGGCTTGAGCATTTGCTGGGTGAAGCTGCAGTGCAGGTAGGATTAGCATGCTGATTAAAACTTGGACACACTTGCAGCTTGGTGTTGGTAAGGAGGGCAGAAGGGGAAAGAGTAATTTCAAAGAGGTAGGTTAATCTATGATTCATCTGTGGAAGGCTTTGCTGATTGCATCCACCCTCTCCTGTCCTGTCCTGTTCACAGAATGACCGGCAAACTCCCTAGGAAAACATCTAGATGTTCTTCTCTAAAGATGAATTTCCTGGAGTAACCAAGGCTCCTTAACTGGGAGTGGTGGCCCAGGGTAGTCTTTCTTTTCCTGGTCCCTGTGGAGCTTGTGGTCTGCGGCTGCTGACTCTCCCATTCTGATTCTACGTAACCTAGAGTGAAACTGCTAGTGGATAAGCCCACCCTTGTACAAAGACATCAGGTCTCCCGCCAAGAAAGAGGTCTGCTGGGGGTATTAGGCCTACAAGCCCACAGTAGTTGAACTCAATCCATCTACTCAGAATAATCAGCCTACATCTCAATTCTTTAATATACATAAACAAGGTTCTCCAGAACTAAAGGAAACAACAGCATGAATGAGAGTGGGCAAGATCACTGGGAACAAGTATTCAAAATAAAACTGGCTTCAAAACTGCAAAATAAAAATAATTTTAAAAAAGAATGGCCAAAATAACAAAGAATAGCCGATCTTAGACAAAAGTGCCACTCCTGTAATCTCAGCACTTTGGGAGGCCGAGGTGGGCAGACTGCTTAAGGCCAGGAGTTTGAGACCTGCCGGGGAAACATGCCAAAACTCTTTCTCTAACAAAAATACAAAAATTACCCGGGCATGGTGGTGTGTGCCTGTGGTTCCAGCTACTTGGGAGGCTGAGGGATGAGAATTGCTTGAACCAGGGAAGCAGAGGTTGCAGCGAGCTGAGATAGCATCACTGCACTCCTGTGCTCTAGCTTGGGTGATCGAGAAAGACTCTGTCTCAAAAAAAGAAAAAAAAAAAAACAGAAAAAGATGCAATCACTTAAGAACAAAAGAGGTAAGTATACTCCAGGCAAGGAACATTCAGAGAACATGACTGAGCTCACAAAAATAAAAAAATATATGATTACTACAGTAAAGACTGCTAATGGTCATCAATTGAACACAAAATTTGTGTTCCTCCTTCCCAAGTATATAGTTATTATGGGGAAGCAATTGTTAACCAGGAACTACATTTTACAGTGCACCCTACTCCTCCCTATTGCATCTAGAGGGACCAAATGACTATTTTCACCAGTTGGAAGGTGAGCAGAAGAGACATGTGACATTTGCACGTCAAGGCTGTTGAGAATAAGATTTTCGTCATCTTCCTCCCTCTTCTGGCTGAATGCAAGGGAATGTGAGGCCTTGGAGGACGGCAGAGTCAGAAGGTGGAAAGATTCCAGATCTCTGATTCTTCTGATGGGGAGGAGCTGCCTGCTAAACAGGGGAACCTGTGTTCAAACAGTTATGCTAGCATGAAGTTAGTGATTACTATGATAAGCCACGGAAATTTGGGGGTTTATTTATTACAGCAGCAGAGAGTGTTGCCCTAACTAATGTAAGTGTTAATATTTAATTTTTTAAAAAATCAGTAGAATGACAGGAAGATGAGTTGAAGAAATTTTCTAGAATCTAGAACAATTAGGGAGATAAACAGAAAACTAGAGAATGTATAGATGACATAAGGAATTGATCCGGAAGCTCCAAACGCTAAAAAAGATTTCAGAAAGAGACAGTACAGAAAATTGAGGACAGAAAACTATCAAAGATGTACTAGAAAAAATTCTCCAGGGCTAAAGATTCAATGTGCAGATTGAAAGGGATCAATGAGGTCTGAATAGGGTAAAACAATGATAAATCCCAATTTAGAAAGTCAAAACTGCAGAAGATTAAGATTAAAAAGAAGATCCTAAAAGTCAATGCAAGAAAAAACAAGTTATACTTAAGTGAAAAGAATTAAGCTGGCTTTAAATTTCTCAGCAGTATCACTGGATGTCAACAGGCAATGGAGAAATGACTTCAATATTTTGAGGAAGAACATTTGTAACCTGTATTTTCAATTTAGACCTAGCCAACTGTTAATCAATTGTGAGAGTAAAACAGGAATATTTGTAGACATTCAAGAACTTAGAAAATTTGCTCA
Organism: Pongo pygmaeus; assembly: GCF_028885625.2. Lineage (NCBI taxonomy): Eukaryota > Metazoa > Chordata > Mammalia > Primates > Hominidae > Pongo > Pongo pygmaeus. Next base: position 40,106,870 of record NC_072373.2, read on the forward strand.
CTGTATCCTTCCTAAGTTATCTTCTCCAGCAAACTGAAAGAGCAAACTCAAGGAAGAGGCTGATGTGGGATTCAAGAAACAATGTGTGGTGTGAACTAAGAGAATCACAGAGATTCTAAAGATCTGAACCCTAGTCTTCTTACTGGATGAGTGTATCAATGTGCCTATTGTTGAAATTAATTCAATCAGAATTTTCTGTCTTACATTTCTCAAAGTATTCAATTCTATGCAGAGGATTTCTTTAAAAATTATAAATTGTTGTACTAGGTTAGGTCTGAGCCTCTTCCTACTTCCTTCACTCCTACCTCCTGTGCTCTTTCCTACCTCACGGTGGCTAGTTTCCAGCCCATTTGGGCCACTCTGTCTGGGATTTGGGGCCAGATTTTTTTTTTAACCTTGTCTTATTTGTAAGCCTTAATTTGGTGGCCCTGTTTCCTGGGCTCAAATATCAGTCCCAAAGCCCTTAACAAGTCTCCCATGAAGCTTAGGAATCTTCATGCAAAATATCCCAGTGGTCTAAGCCATTTTCTGAGCTTCCTGATGTAGGTATACAGGTTAGGCTTCTAAACTGACCCCTGCTCTGTTTTTTCCAGAACTTGCAAAACACTGGTGCCTCAGTGCTCCAGCAGCATAAAAATGGATCTGTAGATAATGCTTCCCTCCATTCTCTTCACTTGGAGAGTCATATAATACGGTAGTATATTAAGAGCTCTGAGAACCCTGGCAGAAAACAAACAAACAAACCTGATTAACATTGTTTAACCCAGCATCTCCTAAACATAATTGACCGGAGAACCTCCTCTTCCCCTTTTATTTTTCTATTGTAGGGGAGAAGTAATTTATTTACCTTACCCATTTAGGTTCATGGCTGAGACCACTATAATAAAAGGCAGATTAACAAGATAAAAGCATACAAATATATTTAAGTTTTACCTAACATGACAGCCTTCGGAAATGAAGACCCAAAGAAACAGAAAAGATTGTGTTTTTATGCACAGTGGTGCAGAAGTATGATTGGAGGACAAAGGAATATTACTAATGGTAATAATTTGGGAGGAAACTTAGCAAGGCCTGTTTGTTCAGATTCTTTCTTTTAAAAAAATCCAAATGAGACAGGGTATTGTTTTGTTACCCAGGCTGGTGTGCAGTGGCTCAAACATGGCTCAATGCAGCCTTGACCTCCTGGGCTCCAGAGATCCTTCTGCCTCAGCCTCCCAAATAGCTGTAATCACAGGCATGTGCCACCATGCCTGGTTAGCTTTTTAATTTTTTTGTAAAGATGGAGTCTTGCCATGTTGCCTAGGCTGATCTTAAACTCCTGAGCTCATGTCATTCTCCCACCTTGGCCTCCCAAAGTACTGAGATTACAGGTTTGAGCCACTGCACGTGGCCTTGTTCATGTTTTTCTCTGTGTCCCTGTGTCTTCATTCCTTTTCTCTGGGTACAGGGAGGACTCCTCTGGAATGAGGGTCTTATGCCCTACCCTAGAGAAAAGTCAGAGAATTATTTTATGGCCCACTTCAAGGGAGAATGACAAAGGTCATAGAGACCTTCCTGCTTCTGCTCTTTTCTTAAATACCAAGGTGCCATGTTTTGGAGTAGCATGTTCTGAACTGCATGACTATAACATCCTTTAACATTCTAAGAAATTAGGTTTTCTTAGAACACATTTTCACAAATGTTATTCTAGCAACAAAGCCTATCTATAGAGTGGCGTGTGTACCCATTGCATGTTTTATCTGTGGCATAATTTTAGATTGCAAGCCCCCAACTACGTTGGTTAATTCTGTTTCACATGGAAGAGACAACCTTTGGGCCAGCCCTGAACCAAGATCCCTGTCATCAAGATCCACTGCTCCTGCTGTGGTCAGGCAAAGAGAAGGGTAAGAATCTACTCTGTGAACTCAGAGAGGTCTGGGTCTGGGTGTTTTGAGCACTGTATCTGAAGAGGTATAAAGATGATATAAAATTATGTCAAACCACTGGAAACAAATAGAGTGAAATTACATAATGTGCCAAAGGAGCAAGAACAAATGGGGTGACCAGAACCATATGTATGCAGCGGCTTAATAAATATTTTTGATGGTGACATGACGATGATTAAACATAGAGCAACTCAGATACATAGGATCCCAAGAGGGTAGATTGGGACTCTGACACTGAGATAACCGACTGTGAGCTTGCTCTTGTGGAATTAGCTCTTGCTCCCTGCCTTTTGGCGGCTCTTGCAGCAGCCGTGCTTCCTCTCCCTGTGGTCGCAGAAGGAGCAGGAGGGCAATGTGCAGAACATCTGCTTAATGGAAGAAATGGGACACTCTGATTTTGCCCATTATTTTGAAGATGAATTTTAAAAGGGAAGTTAAATTAATTAAATGCAATCAGACTTGCTACTTTCCTTAAAGATCAGGTATTTACTTTTGTAAGTCACTGGGCCCTGAATATTTACAGCCTGCTTTTTCTATTCCTGTGTACATGAAAGGCAGTGTGCATGGTGGTTTGAAGTGATTGTGGAGTCAGGGAGACTTGTGTTTGAATCCAGCTCTGCCAGTTACTTGCCTTAACTGAACTAGTAATTGTCTAGCCAAGTTCCTTTTTTAAGACTCAGTATACTTGGTTATAAAATGGAGTTAACCTCCTCCTCATAGTACTAATATGAGGATTACATTAAAATACTGCATATAAATTACTTAGTACACTTCCAGGCACATAGTCAGTACTCAATACATAGTAGCTTTCGTTAATAGTTCATATGCTATCTCCTACTAAACTGTCCCTTGAGGGCGTAGGCTCCTTGTACTTAATCTTTGTAACCTAAGGCATGGAGCCTTGAACACAGTATACAGCAATCAATTATTAATTGGTAACCTAAGATTATGCTACCATAGCTTAAGGGAAAATATGGCCAATTATCCATTCAGCCTGGAAAATTTGGTCTCCCAAATGAAATTTTGTTATGGTTTAATTTGGTTATGCCCTAATTAACATCTAAATAATGGCCACATCTATTATTCCTGAAGACTGGTATTGGCATGTCTGCTCCCCATTGCATACAAACAGATCCATTTATTTGCTTCGTAATCTAGAATCTGCTTTTCCATCCTTTGCCTACATGTCTTCAGGGGTGCAGATGAGAGTCAAGTCTTCCTCAAGTGGGCAGAGTGTTTCAGGTTGACCGCCATATTTACTGAACTGCTGGACCACTTGCTGCTCACCTCTCTGTCAATGCTGTGCTGGCTGGAATGCAGCAATGACAAGCTCAAAAGTCAGTTCATCACCCGGACAGTTGCATGCATTCACAAAACAGACAACACGTAGGAAAACACATCTAGATGACACACTGCATTTTTCACTGCCCAGCTGGACTTCTGCATGTTACATAAAGAGGGGCCTTGGGGACTTGCAAAACGACAATATGTGCTGTTGCTGATATGCCCAGCCCACAGGGGAGTGGCAGGGGAGGCGAGTGGCAGGAACCAAGCCTTCTTGGGGGTGCCATGGGTTCTTCTGCCTGCCAATCACAATGGTGATGTGGCAGGAGCCACCCCCACCCAGCAAGGCTCAATGGCCGCAAGCTGACTTAAAAACATAGTCCCAGGGAAGGCATTAACATTCTGAGCTCAGCTGTGTCATCTCAGTTGCCATAGCAATACTGAGAAATATATTTTGTGTCCAATGGTTATTTCTCCACACTAATGAAATGGACATTTTTCTTCAGTGAATTGAATCAAAACTAATTGAGTAGTAATCAGCACAGACCCTGAAGTTCAGGGGAATGTAGTCTGACTAGTCTGACTAGCGCTTTGTGGAAATGCAGAAACCATTAACTATCTTCAAATGAGATTTTTTTAAATTAGTGGAATCTTAGCAACCTATTGCAGGCTGGCGTGTGTTATCACACAAAAAATTTGTCATTTGTTTAGTGCTGGGAGGGGAAATTTATTTTGAATTAATTCAAGTGCTGATAACATTCTATGGCTTGTTGTGTCCTCTCCTCCAATAAATAGCCCAAACTGATTGATGTGTGCTTCTAGATGGACTTTTAAATATATATATACATACACACACACACATATATAAAATACATATAATTCATAATTTGGATTCTCAGATTTTTCAGAAAAGAGTGTTTTTTGCTGGGACCAACTGTTCCTGAAGCTCATTGAGCAATGGAGATGAAAAAGTGATTTTTAAAAACTATATATTATTGCTTAATCTGTTCAATGTCAAATATCACTGTGATGGAAGAAACTACACAGAGATGGCTGGAAGCCATATGGAGTCATCATTTTTGTCCTCGGATATATCTACAAATTCATCCTTGATTAATCTTACAGTTCTTTTTGCTTTCATTTGGATCATGAGTATAAACAAAAATACAAGTACAAACTAGTTCCCTAAGTATTAACACTCCCCTTCTGAGAACATAATATTGATAAGTAGATCTTCATCTCCTTTGAATATGAGCCTAATTCACAGCAAAGAGACATTTGGTTACATGCAGATATGAATGAGTTCCTTCACTACACTGGGATAGACTGGAAAGTTTCCCCTGAATCTTTAAGAGAGCTGGCTTGTCAGGTGTGGTTCAGTAGTGGGTTGGGGGTGGCTAAATGAATTCCTAATTTCAGATGTCCTGCTTCTCTTATTTATGGAGTCTGCTGAGATGCATCTGAGCTCTTTGCCCTCTGACTCTGTTGTGTCACCGGGCCTTGGGAAAGTAAGAGTGTCCATTCTTCTTCCCCTCTGCTATCCAGCATGGGGCTGGATCTACAAGGGGCAGGTTCCTGAGCCTGGCATGAGCAGCCTCAGTAAGACTGTGTGTGATCTTAGGGGCAAGAGCACAACCAGGTTAAGGCAGGTGGGGTTTGAGAAAACTGCACCCCAATATTTGGCAAATTAATAAACAGATGAATCATTTTCCTAGGACTCAGAGTCTAAAGCTTCCAACCAGCACTAAATTCACATTAAAAACTGATTGTGCCATAATTTTTAAGTACAGCCAGACCTGATGGCGTATGTTAGCATTTCCTTGAGGTGAGATAAAGCTGTGTGGAGTCAGTCTCTCAGATGATTGGCAGGACAAGGTGGGGAGGAGGAAGCCAACAGGGAGAGGGAGCAGGCACTCCTCTTCTACGCAGACACCTTCCTTTTTTATAGCCTTTGGTTCTCAATGTGGAAGAAGACACAGTCTTCTGTCACCATGGCAACATAAGTGCATCACAGTGGGATTACGGGGTTGAAAGGCAAGAAACATCAAGCTTGTAGGAGTTGGGGCAATTGAGAGAGGATGGACTTTTGCTAGAAATAAACACAATAAGGTGGCAGGGCAATAGAAGAGAGTGGATTTATGGTTTATGACATTCCTAAAATATCTTTATTTAATAATGAAAACTTCATTATCCGGGCCTGGGTTGAAGTGTTGCTGTGGGCCCTCTGAGGATCCCAGCAAAGATCTTTCATCTTGACAGAAGTTCTAAATTACAACATTAGTGTTCTAACCGAGAGGCTGTTATTGCCTATTTGGTCTGTCCAGGGAAATGAGACACACATTGCTGGAGAGTGGGTTATTGAAATCTAGTAGCTTGGAATATTAAAAATGGGGGCTGGGTTGGGGGGAGGTCTCTTTCCCCATGAGCTAGGGATAAATTAAGTGATAAACCTGGGATGTTTACTAAAGTTTCATTATTTTTCAGGAAAAAAAACCTTAATTCATCTTCATTATGGCCAAAGTCATTATTATGTTTCACACCATTAAGAAGCAAACGTAAGGAGATCCCTAAAGCTAATTTTCAGACCAACTATATGAACCTATTATGCCTTTATTTTCATCCCAGGTACCTCTGACTCCTTCTCAGTTATGCAGCCTGACCTCCAAAAAAAAGTGTTTGGTCTTCAGATTTTTCAAAGACAATTAGGTCTAACTGGCTCCCAGTGTTTGACTAATGATCAGAACAGATAGCTCTCCAGATCACAGTTCAATTTCTACTCCTTCTGGCAGGGCAAGAAAACGGCCTACCTGTGCTGGTGGAATCAGAAGAGGGCCAAGTGAGCAGAGGGCTTTGCAGTCTTTTCTTCCCTTTGCTCTCTCAATTCTTCTTCCTTATCTTCCCACCTCCCACTAATGCAAACACATCCATTTTCATTTTCTGTTGGCTGTCTCTAAGGCCAGTCTCACAAAAGGGAAGGCAGTTGCTTAAGTGGTTTAATAACAACAATTAAAAGGTAGGTTTAATATGTGCTAGACACTTTGTTAAATGCTTTCAATGAATTATCTCATTTAAGCTTTACACCCATTTTATGAGGTCGGTACTACTATTAACCCCACTTTCAGTTGAGGAAGCTGGAGTCAAAGAGATTAAGCAACTGGACCAAGACAACACAGTTAATATATTGCAGCACTGGGTATTGAACTCAAGCCTTTTCATTCAAAAGCCCAGACATACTGCTCTTAATCCCTCTACTGTATTTTCTCCCATATATTGTAGTGCTAAAAGTTTCCTCCTGCCCAGTTACCCTGTATCCCCACCCTAATCCCGTCAAGGCTTGCTTTAAGATGAACTCAACAGCAGTCATTCCTCTGCCTTAAGAAGGAGGTTGGCGACCCCTGGTAAAATGGAAATGTATTCCCTGGAGATAGAGTAGCAAGTTTGCTGCCTAACCTTGGTCAATGATGACATGTCACCTGTTGAGTGTGGCTGGTATTGCACAACAGTTTAGTTCTGCTAGAAATACTAAATGAGAGCGTTTAAAATGCCATTTTAAGTTATGGTACCACATATCCTTACATGTAAGTTATCATTATAATTATCTGGAATGATTTTTACCAGCCAATATGTAACTGTAGATAACTTTATTAATTAGCAGATAGCAGGGTCCTAAGTGGTTACAAAATGGGTCAGTTCAGTGTTCCTGCAGAAAGAGATCATGAAAGGCCCTCAGTCTGGGGCACAGCTTGGGAGAGCAGGCCAGAGTGAAGGATTTCGGAAGACATCCTGGCAAGTAGAGAAATGGGCACTAGAAGTGTGTGTGTGTGTGTGTGTGTGCCTGCACATGTGTACTCCTGCACAAGATAGGCATGGACTGTGGACGGGAAGGGGATAGAGGGTAAGGAGAAGAAAGGTGGTGGCCTCTGACAGCAGAAAAAGACAACACTGAGAACAAAACTTTCCTTCTTTATTTAGGGGAGGCCCTAGATATCTGATCTAGTGGTTTCCAAAACTGGCCAAGGTTCAGAAGGAAGACTTAAGAATCTTCCCATGTGCTACTCAAGACCAATTTAGTAGATCAAGTTTAGGCCATACACTTGCTACTCTATCCCCAGGGAATGTGTTTCCATTTTACAAGGGGTCTCCAGTGCATGGGTAGAACCTAGGCATTTATACTTTTAAAACAGCTTTCTAGGCAACATCCACCGAGTGCTCAGCCCTTGGGCCCATGTAGACACTTTGACTACACTACTTTTCTATTCCATACACCTTGCCTTCCTTCTTCCCTATCAAACTGCCCTTGCTTAACTCCTACACATCCCACAGCTCTCAGAGCAAACACCCCCTTCCAGAGATGCCTTTCTTGACCTTGTCTAGGTCAAGCTCCTTCATTATGCACTCTAGAGAGACAAGTTCTTTTCCCTTTGAACACTTGTCTCAATTTATAATTACATAGTTAGAGAGTGAAAATCCATGAATATGAAGCAGGGATAATATTTGTTTCCTGAAACTCCAATCTCTTTCCAGCACCTAGAAAAAATCAGAATATGGTTGGTGATTAATAATGTACATAATTTTTATCCTTTGTCTTAACCTGGGTTTTCTGGACATCAGGCTTTTACCATGCCAGTTCTTTGCTCTCTTTTCAAACTATATCAAGTTAAAAAGCCTCTACTCATCAGCCCAAACTCTCCATCATCAGACCCACACTCCCTATTCAACTTGATTTCAAAGAATTTCCTCCTTAATTAGCTGGCTTCTTTATTGTCCCACGGAGTAAGCTTTTCCTTACTCCAAACTCCATGTCCTTTTTAAATTTATTTTTTATTTTTTGAGATGGAGTCTTTCTCTGTTGCCCAGGCTGCAGCAGTGGCGTGATCTCAGTTCACTGCCACCACTGCCTCCCAGGTTCAAGCGATTCTCCTGCCTCAGCCTTCTGAGTAGCTGGAACTACAGGTGCCTGCCACCATGCCCAAATAATTTTTGTATTTTTAGAAGAGACAGGGTTTTGCTATGTTGGCCAGGCTGGTCTTGAATTCCTGACCTCAAGTGATCTGCCTGCTTCAGTCTCCCAGAGTGCTGGGATTACAGGCCTGAGCCACCATGCTCAGCTTCCATGTCCTTTTCATGTGCCATTTTCCTTCCTTAGAATGCAACAGACTTTTTCCTCACCACCTATATAAATCCTTTACATTCTTCAAGATCCAACTCAAGTTGGAAGAGCATCATAAAGCCTTCTGTTTTGGGCTGAATTGTGTCCCCCCAAGAGATGTTGAAGTCCTGACCCCCAATACCTATGAACGTGACTATATTTGGAAATAGGGTCTTTGCAGATGATGAAGTTAAAATAAGATCCTTAGCGCAGATGAGCTGAGCTGGCCCAATATTCCTGGTTCTAGACTAGTGCCATTTGTAACAGGTATGCTAGGTTTTAGTCAGCCAAGTGGTACTTGAATTTTAACCCTGAAATTTTCTTGGTTCTAATTCCTGAAAAGATCTTAAGGAATATTAACAAGCTCCTGGCAGGCTTTCTAAGACCTGACTTCTTAGAGCTGGAGACCTCATAGGTCTACCAAGAGCTTTTGCATCAGGAGACATGGCCAAGGAATATATCTATATCTGTGGATTGTCTCTTTTCTTAATGGCCATATCAGTAGAGTCAACCAAGAGAGTTGGAAAGTGAAGCAAAGAAAAACCAATAATATATCTATCTACATATCTTTAAATTTCTAAATTATTATTTTAATTAATTAATTTTGAGATAAACTCTCTCTCTGTCACTCAGGCTGTAGTGCAGTGGCACAATCATAGCTCACTGTAGCCTCCGACTCCTGGGCTCAGGAGATCTTCCTGCCTCAGTCTCCTGAGTAGCTGGGGCTACAGGCATGCACCACCATGCCAGGCTAATTAAAAAAAAAACAAAAAACAAAAACAAAAACAACAGTTTTAGGGATAGGGTCTTGCTATGTTGCCAAATCTGGTCTTGAACTCCTGGGCTCAAGTGATCCCCCTGCCTCAGCCTCCCGAGTAGCTGGGATTACAGGTGTGACCCACTGCACCCATCTTCTATAATATATTTTAAGACTGCATTCTGAAAGTAGTCTTAACTACTCACGTACCAGGGACTAGGCTTGTCAAGAGAATATACAAGTGATTAGTCAGGGCCTTGCAGCTACTGTTATTTTGCTAACATCTTCCCAGGCTGGCTCACACAACTGCCTCCTTCTGGTGACAATGTCTGACCTAGTAGCAGGCCTAAAGAGCCAGACAAACTGGACCACTATCACTATTTAATAAGGCCTGAGTGAAATGTATGTTGAGGTCATTCCTAGACCAGCAGTCTCTACAGAGTGGGAGCTGCCTTGGCTCTTTTCAGTTCAGCTCAGGCCCTCCTGTGTACTTGATGTGTGTCTCTCCAATTTGCCACAAGAAAACTTCTCCTTTTCTTTTTTTTCAGTTATGTCTCCTGAGTTCTAGTTCTCCGTCCTGAAGACCATGTAATGTGAGTTACAAGCTGTCTACAGAGGTGAGCATTCGACTCTGGCCAGGTCAAGATATTCAGCAAGGTGTGATTGTCCAGTCTTGAGGTTGTTTGCTGGGAGAAGCACTACATAGGCTATTGCCAGTGCCAAGGAGAACAATCCTAACAAGACTGACAGCCCTGCCCAAATGACATGGCATTGAAAATGACACCTGACTGAATGAAGCTGACACTGAGGTAGGCGCTGAGCTTCTTCAGAGAGAAGGGAGGGTCCAGCCACAGAGGAGGCATGATCCAAACTGTTGGGGTCCTCAGAAATGTGTGAGTGACTGCTTGCCCCAAATCTCAAAACCATTTTGATAAAATAAAATATACCAGATTCTTTCCATGACATTGAACCAATAATTTTTTTTTTTTTCCTGAGGAATCATGAAAAAGAAGAGGGTAGAAGTGATAGGAAGGGTTTTTCAGGGTTTGGAGAATGACTTATGCTTGAGTTATGATTTTCCAACTAGTTGTTCATATCCTGCCTTTGGCACTCGTCTTTCCCCAGGAAGAGATACAAATAGAGGTGGGGGGGGGGGAACAAGGCTATGAGACCTGAGAGGAGGTCTTCCCTCAGGATGAAATTGGGAGGATAGTCTTGAGCTAACCCCACCCTCTAGGAGTCTCAGGTTTCCCATAGGTCATTTATTTGCCCGAGTGGGTGCCCTAATTTCTTTCTAGGCTAGGAAGTAGAAGATTGATTGAGATCTGGAATCTCCACTGTCTCCTGAGCATAGGGACTCTCAATCACTAAGGTTGGGTTCCCTGAGCATTTATAATGCTGTGCAATGTTGTACATCTTTGCAACCCACCGAGCCCCATGATACCCTGGGCTATATTCTTATTGTTCTCTTTTTGAGGATGAGGGAATCATGTCTTATAAAGTGGAGAAATCAGGATGAGTCACTTTGAGTGACGGGAATAGTAGAGAGACATCTGTTATTTACATGGATCCTGGCATAAATGACATTATAAAGCTAAGCATCATCTCCTAAATTCTTTCTGAGTTAAATCTGGGATAACATAAGGGTATACTGAAAAGATGAATTTCTAAGAACAAGTCTGATAACATAGGTTGGCTTTGGAGTTGAATTCTTATCTGTTTTCAAATGGGATACAAATGTGTCAAGCTGTTAATACAGACTGCTGGGATCTGAACACATAGCATGTGTCCCCCCAAAATTTACACATTGAAACCTAACCCCCAAAGTGATGCTATTAAGGAGTGGGGTCTTTAGGAAGTTTTTGAGCGGTATCATGAAGATAGACTCCTCATGAATGGGATTAGTACCCTTATAAAAGAGGCCTAAGGAAGTTTCCTCAGTGTTTCTGACATGCAAGCACACAGCTAGAAAGTGCCATCAATGAGGAGTGGGCCCTAGCCAGACACTGAATCTGCTGGAGCCTTGGTTTTGGACTTCTCAGGCCCCAGAAATGTTAGCAATAAATGCCTGTTGTTTACAAATTACTCTAAGGTATTTTGTTATAGCAGCCTGAATGAACTAAGACACTCACCTATCAAGTTTTCCCTGATGGTTAAGTAAAATGAGTGTATGAAAACCAGGGCTGATGTACTTGCACAACCCTGGGAGTGAGAACTTCCTTAAATTTTATACCCTAGACACCCCTCCTGCCCAGCCTTGTTGAAAATACCCAGCATGAGGTTTGGTGCATAGTTGATAATGAGTAACTAGATTCCTACCTTCTTTCTTCAATCTCGATTGATTAAATTGATGAGGCTTACTTACACCTTCTCCGTTCTGTACCTTCCCAGACTCTTCAACATTCCCATTCTACTTCTCTAGATCTCAAAGTCTAATGCACAAGCAGGGTCCTAGATAGCACGAGTTCACATAAGGATGGACAGAGTGAGACTTTTGGTCTTTCGGAAGAGCCCGGGGAATTGCAAAGTTTAAGATGAACTCTAAAATGCCATCCATCTTGTTTTTCTGGCAGGATGAGTAGCCAGGTGGCAGATTTTAGATGTGGTCTAAGGGGCAAATGCAGTTTTAAAGAAAACTTTAAGAGTACAATTAGATGCTTAAGAACCTTAAATTGAGAGTACAATTAGAGGTTCTTGAGATGAATACAAAATACAGTTTAGGTTCTTAAGAAGCCTTGGGTTAAGGAAGATAGTCATTTTAAGTGTTTCTTCTGGGGTTCCATTTAAAATGAGCTCCCACTCTAAGGTCTCTCAGGAGAGCCAGACTGCTAGAGTTTAAATTTGAGCTTGCCACTCACTATGTGACCTTGAATATGTTGCATGACCTTTCTATGTCTCAGTTTTCTCATCCATAAGATGGGGATAATATGGTATCTGTTTCACAGAGAATGTAAATAATACAAATAAAATACTAGCAAAGTGTACATAGTAAGCTCTCAGTAAGTGTTATTAAGTGACAGTATCATTATTTCAGTGACCACAGAGAAGAGGAAGTTCTATAACTCAGCTCTAGAAAGTCTGTTGTACAACAATCTATTGCTTTATGCACACTTGTTATGGGTAACAAGGTGATTTTGATTCAGAAGAGAATGCAACACATCAGAACTTTAAACAGCGTATTCTCCACTACATTTAAAATATGATTCATTTCTCTAATTTAATTTACACCCTTTATTTAGAAACACACCTTCTGTGTAGAGCAGCACACACCTGCAATATATACTAACAGCATCCACTGCAGAAACAGGTTGAGAGACAGGAAGAAGCTGAAAGAAGCTAACATTGATAAAGTTCCAACCATGTGCTAAGGACTCTACTTACATTATGTTGTTAATTCTTTTAAACAGCCATTTAAAAGTCTATTATTGTGTCCATTTTATAGATGAAGACATAGAAACTAAAAGCACTCAAATTTTCCAAGGTCAAAAAGCTGGTAGATGGCAGAGCTGTGATTTGCATCAACTTCTGTCCGTGCTCATTTTATTAGACCACAAAACTCTTGAGTAGAAAGAACATTAATTTCTTTGCCTAATCCTTTCTTGTCATCCCCTTGTGACTCTGCATCCACTAACCAATTCTAGTCTCCATGAACCCACATCCAATGACCCTCCATGCTTCTCAAAGTAGAAGAATGAGCTTTGTCAGCTCGGGAACTCATTCTTTTGGGGTGTGTGAGAACAGCATGATGAACAATAGAGAGCAGGGACACAGGGCTGTGGTGCTGTTTAATTAAGTTAGCTTGAGATAATGGTATATCCTGAAATGGGAACACATCCATTAATGCTGTTATTATTATCAAGGACACGAATGGCCCATTGAGGATTGATGAGAGAATAAACTGTCCATATGCTACGAACCATAAGGAAACAATTGATAGGAAAAACCTCAGCGAGAAACTTTGGATGGGACTGATAATGCATCCTCCACCATAAAACACATACACACACAGTAAAGGGGATGTATGCTTGCCATCTGGTAAATCAATGAACTATGAAGGGACTGAGGCAATAAAGTGAGCAGGTTTCACATTAATATTATAATATGATATGTTTATAGGATGGGGACATTCAAAAATGATTCCAGCAGCAATGTATAGGAACTGTTTTAATTGAGTTCATGTTCTGCAACAGAAGTGCAGACTTCAGCAATCATGCAAAGAAAGGAGTCATGAGAAAGGAAGGTTTTGGACTTGTTTTCCCCTATAAGTGACCTTTGGATTTTATTGGATGTAACCTATATAATGCATTGTTTATCCATATACTATTTAGCCAGGGAGGGTGTTTAGGAAGACACAAGCCTTGTCTACCCTATACCCAAAGGATGATAAAATAAAATATGCATATCTTAATGCCTTCCTGAAGACATAAGCTTGTTCTAGTTCACTAGGGATCCATCTCTGCCTGTATGATCTATGGTGTTATGGACAGAGGGGAGCAGAATGCAGCCAATTATAACCATGGAGCAAATCCTGGGAAGAAGAGAAGTAATACAGGCTCAAGGAATGATTTGCTGCGGAGAGGGGTTCTATTAGCCCTGGAAAGGGTTAGAGGGAAAAGTTCACAGCAGAAGAGTGCAGATATGTGCCTGAGAATGTCAGGAAGGGCTGCCTAGGGTGAAACAAAGGGGAATTTCCCACTGGAAAATGTTCCTCCTGACAGCAGTCTGTTCCAAGTGAAATCAAATGGTTTGCAAAAATGTGTTGGGAATCACAAATGTTTGGTGTGCTTGGGATGTGAAATTATTCAATGATCTGGCCTTATGCATAGCCTTTGGATAGCTTATGGGTATTGATCTTTGGATCTTCATAGAGCCCACCGGGTTTGTTCTCAGGCCCACACATCAAAACTGAGATATTCTCTCTAAGCCTGTTCAAATAAATGAAGAAGGACCCTCCCACCAATAGCTATTACCCTCTGCTGTCAAGCTCTGACATATCTTGGAAAGTAATCCAGCACCAGACTTCTCTGTTAGTCTCCCGCAGTGGCCTTAATAACTAGGTTGAGGGCTGGGGAACTGCCCTGGGTTAGGGGTAGGGGTGGGAGTCGGATGGTGTAGTTCATATTTACTCTACTTCTTATCCATGGGCACGGAGGGGATTTCTTTGCACATTCAAATATGAAGGGGATATTTCTGGTCCTTCTTCCTTTCATTTGTGCCTTCTTGCTGAAAGAGGAGTGATTTGTCTGATTGATGAGAGTGATGTCCTTCTCCTCTTTCCTTCCACTTCTCTCTTTCCATTTATCCTGACTTCCCTTGAGTGGAACATATTCCCTCTGCCTTGATTCCCAGGAAGTCAACACATACAGCCTTGGGTGTCCCTTGTCATGGAAGCTCACAGTATCCAGTTGGTCTGCAAAGACCTTCCCAGGTGGTGGGAGACCTCACTGAGTCAGACATATCCCTTCTCCATGTCTTCACTCTCTCCCTCTCTAATGGCTTATCACCCCCAGTTTACTTACATCCTCAATCTGATTGAATGACAAAACAATTCTCCTTGCCTTTTACATTCCCTTCCTTGTTATCTAATTGTTCTCTTCTCTTCGCATTGACACTCCTAGAAAATTAAACTTTCTCAAATGCTCTCTCAAGTGATCTCATTTCCCAGCCTCAGCTCAGAAAAGGCCTCCATGTCCACTGCAGGCAAACTGCTTTTTCAAGGCCATAAATGACCTCTTATTTCTAATCCCATGGAAATCTTACTTCTACTCTTGGCTGAATTTGAACATGTTGATCACATCTTCCTCCTCCTTCTATAAATTCCGTTCTTCTTCAGTGTCTCTGACATAGGGCTCTTCTGTTCTTTGTATTTCTCTAGATGCTTCCTCTTGGCCTCCTTTAATAGACTCTTCTTTCCCACTCATCTCTTCCATGTTTGTATTCCCCAGGTTTCTGCATCAGCCCTTTGCTTATGCAGGTCTGTCATGAATCCACTATGTATTACTTAAATGCTAATGACATCCCATCATTGTCACCTTCTTGCTGCAGGACTTCATGTCTGGGCCACTGTGGCAGCCTCCTAACTATCTCTCTGTATTTACTCTGTTCCCTCTAATTCCCTTTGGCCTTATAGCCAGAGACATCTCTCTAAAACATAACCCTGGTTACATTGGTCTAATATTTAAATTTATCCAATAGTTCCCCTTGTTTTTAAGTAATATCCCTGTTTGCTGTCTAGACCATGCCACCACTAACTGGGTTGTGTGTTCAGGTGCCAGCCAGTTTGGGGGTACCTACTCTGTGCCAGGTCCCATACTGAGTTCTGGGAATACAATGATGACTTAGATAGAATCAATCTTCTGCTTCCAGAGCTTATTTGTAGTTAGAGATGGTTAAACCAGTAATTACAGTAAAATGTGATAAGTTCTAAGATCGAAGAAGTACAAGTTACCGTGGGATCAGATCACAGAGCCTCTTCACCTGGAGTGCAAAAGTAGAGAAGGCTTCCCTGGCAACCATGTTTAAGCTAGAAAAAAAAATTATTTTACAAAATTGCCTATCATCCTTGCAAAGGGTAATGCTCCCTTTTGCTCTCTTTTCACCACACCCCCTTTCTGTTACTTTCTGCCCTCCAGTGGTGAGGAAAGCTTAGGGGTTCCTGAAAAGACCATGCACATCTTTAGTCCTTCTCAAAGTTAGCTGGTACCCATCCTTTAAAGCTCTTTCATCGGGTGGTTTACAAAGGGCAGTGAGCTTGCTGGTTAGTGCTGCAGTACAGCAATCCAGGATTCAGTTCAATTGTGCCCCTGAGTTGTGCATCCTTGGGAAAGTTATTTAACTTTACTGAGCCTCCTTTTTTACCTTGTAAAATAGGGATAACAGTGGTACTTCCCATTGGGATTCGAAGGGACCCAATAAATGGCGGCCCTCTTTCCTATCCAAGTTTTGAACAAATTGAAAAACACAATAAAATAATAAAGCAGATGAGAAACTCAACATCCCTTTTATTAGTGATTAAGCTGGTACTAAAGAGTATGGCTACTGTATTTTATTGATACTAAAATGTACTTTCCCTTCACATTTAACATCTTTTCACTGAGGGTGCATTTCACAATCAATTGGCATGTTACAGTTGCTGCTGGCCAAGTGGCAGTCGTGACATAGTTGTTAGTGCCTGCACACACATGAACTTGGGTTATTCTTGGTGGCAAACCAGGCCACTACTAAGAACCATTTAGGGAAGAATAAATAAAAAAGTCCTGGTTGTTGTCTAAAACCTTCCTTTGCTGTCTTCTAAAAGACAGAATGCTAACAGAATGAATGTCTTCAGCTTGGAAGAAAATTCCAGAATAATGAGAAACAAAGGCTGTATCTTCATGGCAAGGAGGAAATATATATATATATATATATTTGTAAATCATGTAGCTACATAACTCTGTGTCAAAATGTGATTCAAAACAGACTCTAAATGTGAATTTTAAAGGTATGTATTAGCAATTTATTTTCCTTTTTATGTACACAAAAGAGTGACATGTCATAAACATGTATGTTTGAAAGAAACAATCTTATTCAATAAGCATTAAAAAATTCAAAGTGATAGAATGGAATGTATTGCTTCATGGTCAGTGTTTTTCTTTCTTTGTGATACATAAAATCATGATGCCACTTTCACTGATGGTGCCTTCCATGAGGTGAAATATCACGTATCTGCAGACAAGCAGGCTTCAAATGCGGAGCCATAGGATGGAGCAGACCTCTCCATGAGGGGTGAGAGCTGGTTGCTTTGCAGCCTGTAAAGGCAGAGCACAATTATGCTTCCTGTGGGAAGCTTGTTCCTAAGAAAAGGGGAAAGGAAGAAGGAGCTGGATTTCCACATGTGCAGTTCATGTGTAATCCAACTCACAAATTGGATTAAGTCACTCCTCCCTGAGAAGAGATGGAGAGAGTTCAGGAACGTTTGTTACCCATGTGGAGTTCCCTCGACATGGAAGGACACATCAATAGAGAAGCTATCTCACAGGTTTGACGTGACAGCAAAATTAAGTGGGTAATGTAAAATGTCACTCAGTTGTCTTTTAGCATTCAGTGTTGCTGATGAGCAGTTTGACATTTGACATCAGTCTGATTCTTGTTTGATCAATGGCCTATTTTATTTTGCTTCCCCACCCTTGTGGGAAGACTTTATCATTGCTTTAGTCTGATAAAGTATTGCTTTAGTCTGATAAAGTAGTGCTTAGTATTCTGAAATTTCAAAAAGATCTGTCTAGGGGTGGGTCTTTCTTTTTCTTTTATTTTACGTTCAGGGGTACTTATGCAGGTTGGTTACATAGGTAAACTTGTATCACGGGGTTTTGTTGTGCAGATTATTTTGTCGCCCAGGTATTAAGCCCAGTACCCATTAGTTATTTTTCCTGATCCTCTCCCTCCTCCCAATCTCCACCCTCCGAAAAGTCCCAGTGTGTGTTGTTCCCTTGTATGTGTCCACGTGTTCTCATCATTTAGCTACCACTTATAAGTGAGAACATGTGGTATTTGATTTTCTGTTCCTGTGTTAGTTTATTAAGGATAATGGCCTCTAGCTCCATCCATGCCCTGCAAAGTATATGTTCTCTTTCTTTTTATGGTTGCGTAGTATTTCATGGTGTATACGTACCAGATTTTCTTTATCCAGTCTATCACTGATAGGCATTTATGTTGATTCCATGTCTTTGCTATTGTTAATAGTGCTGCAATGAACATACCTGTGCATGTGTCTTTCATTTATACTAATTAGAATTTTGTTGGCACTTACATTTTGAATCTAATGTCTACGTTCAATTCTGGGAAATTGTCTCCTGTTATTTTTTTGATGGTCCCCTCTTCTCTGTTTCTCTGCTCTAAATTTCTGGAACTGCTCTTAGTCAATGCTGGATCTCCTGGATTGAATGGCTATGTCTCTTATTTTTTCCAGCTCTTTTTAATTTTTTATTTATACATTTTTCGAGACTGTCCAACCCTTTAATTTCTAATTTCTCAATCCTTTTTTTTTTATAGCATCTTGTTCCTGTTTTGTAGATGCAATATTTTCCTGAATCTCTCTAGAGACTTCTGGGCAGGTCAGAGAAAGTAAAAATGTGAAGCAAAATGGGTTTTGTGCTGGTATGGTGGACAAGAAATTCTGTTGAAGTGGCCTTGAATGCTTCCCCTAGTGATGTGATGGTTTCTAGTATCATTGCCTGCTGGGGCAACACATCTTGTGATGGCAACTTAAAAAGTTTACTGCTTTCTGATGCTTCTCCTCTTCAGAGAAATCTAAGTTAAGAAGTCCCACAGGCCAGGTGTGTTGGCTCATGCCTCTAATCCCAGCACTTTAGGATGCCAAGGTGTGAGGATCACTTGAGGCCAGGAGTTCAAGATTGGCCTGGAAATCATAGCAAGACTCCATCTCTACAAAAAATTTAAAAAGTAGCCAGACGTAGTGATATATACCTGTAGTCCTAGCTACTTGGGAAGCCAAGGTGAGAGGATCTATTTAGCCCAGGAGTTTGAGGCAACAGTGAGCTGTGATTATGCCACTACACTCCAACCTGGATGACAGAGCAATATCCTGTCTCAAAAAAAAAAAAGAAAGAAAAGAAGTTCCATAGACTTCTTAGCACTCTGTGCTTCACAGTATCGGAGCACATATTTACTGAGTACCTACACTATGCTTGAGTCTCTACTTTCTCCCTTGCTTTGATCTAGCAACTGGATCATAGCATGCATTCAGTAAATGCTTGTTGAATGAATTATTTCACTTAAATACATTTCAATAATTACTCGCTAAATACCTCCCAATATATTTCCAGCAGAATACAAAGCATTGTGTATTGTTTAAAACAAAAAAAACAATATCAACAACAAAATAGTGCAAGTCACACCCAATGCCATTGTGGAATTTACAGTTTAGTAGAGTAATTAAATTAACAAATAAAACTCCAAAGTGATATAAGATGGTATTTAGGTATTCAGATAAGTGTTAGAATGCAGTTTCCAGGCTGTGCGCAATGGCTCATGCCTGTAATCCCAGCACTTTGGGAGGCCAAGGAGGGCGTATTGCCTGAGGTCAGGAGTTTGAGACCAGTCTGGCCAACGTGGTGAAACCCCGTCTCTACTAAAAATACAAAAAATTTAGCCAAGCATAGTGGCATGCACCTGTAATCCCAGGGCTTGGGAGGCTGAGGCGGGGGAATTGCTTGAACCAGGGAGACGGAGGTTGCAGTGAGCCGAGATTGTGTCACAGTACTGGGGGACAGGTGACAGAGAAGAAGGCACCTTTGAAGGGATCATTCACATCAGCGGGGGCCCCAGTGGCAGGTCTGCATAGGCATGGCAACATGCAGGTCCGAGCTTCACCCCCTTGTCATTTACATTATTCATGCTGCGTGGCACTATCTACATCACCTCTTTTCCTTCTAGCCTTCAGAGAAAAGGAGGCAAGTTCCAGGACATTAAGTATGCTTTGCCACTTCCTGCTCAGATCCAGTTCTAAAATAAGTGGTTATCATCTGCCCAGCAGTCTTTTGACCTGTGGCGGCGGTGGCTTTGTAGTAATCTGGCCATTCTTTTTTTTTTCTCTCCTGCTCTCTGTTCATTTCCCAGGCTGCACATAAGCTCATTGATTGCCGTCCTTTGACTTGTATTCCTATGATACCTTGTTATTTTTGCCTCCTTGTGTTCTTTTTCTGCAAAATGGCTGGTGGCAGTCACTTGGACAGGGCTGAAACCATTGCTAGCTCTCCTTGTGCATAGATTTCTTATATTATTCCTACCAAAGCTATTAAATGTTGCTGTTGACATTTTCTTTTTGGCCACATGACAATAACAATATTCAGATCTCTAGCCAAACACCTGCTCAGGAAATATGTTACTGAGGAACTTGAAGCCTTCATTCTTATCCCACACCCCTGGGCAATATTGTCTTCTTCCACAGCATGGCTTTATAGTTTACGCCTCTTTGCCTGGCACTCACAGCCTTCCATGGTCTGATCCATGCCTGCTTTGCCATGGTGCTTGTTCCTTATGAGTCTTCTCACATTTGAGCAGTGATGTCTGAAGTTGCAGGACTAGGAAGAGGCTGGGTCAGGATCAGAACCCAGCTTTCTGATTTCTAGAATGAAAGTTCCTGTTTACCAAACAGCCTGCCTTTAGTCTTCCTCTTCAGCCAATGGGGCTATTTCTTCCTGATGACATCCTCTAGCATTGACAATGCCTCTCAAGTGACATTTACTCAAGTAGTGCTCTGTATTCTTGCTTAACTTTGTCTAGGGTTGATATTCAGCTGGTATCATCCTACATGGTTGTATAGATTGTTAAAATATCAAAATAATTCTTTGGTGGTTAGTAAATAACTGTTACTCTAAATCCCTAATTAAACTGACCAACCATCATCCAGGCTGTCCTGGCACCTTCTCTGGGACCTCTCTAGATCTCCTTGTGATCTAACTATTAAGGGTTAACACCTGGTACTGTAAGGCGTCTCCATTACCCAGCTCTAGTCCTATGGCTGGTGTTTCTTCTTACCAGCTGATGCCTATGTCATATGGGTTTCTTAGAAATTTTATCGGTCATGATGTTGTGTCTGTGTCATCTAAATGCTTGCAGGGCTCATCTGTCTATTTGGCAAATGAGATGGCACTAATATGTATACCCAGCTTGGGGGCCTGTACCTGCAACGTTACTGGATGCCAGGAATCTCTGCCTAAAGGTCTCTTGTGCTGGTAGAAATTGGAGCCACTTCCCATGCCATTACCCTCACTTTCTGCCTAGCCATAGCTCCATGTCTCTCCACAGCTGCCATGATTGGAGCATTTCCCACTTGCCGTCTTCCTCCTTTCTCCAATCAGCTCAGTGCTAACTACTTGTGCTTCTGTATCAAGCCACAATCGTGTCATTCTTCTTGGGATGCAGCCTATAAAGCTGATGCATTCCACTCTTTGACCACTAATGTTTCCTCTGGGAGCTGCTTGCTTTGTTGTTCTACTTGGGTTGGCACCATTCACTCACACTACAGCTCTACCCACTGCTGCTCCCCCTGAGCTGCTAACTGATAGTCCTTCTTTTACCAGGTCTCCAGTTGTCACCTCAATTTCTGGAAGGTGAATAACTACTTTTTCTCTGTGTTGTACTTTTTTGGAAGGTCTCCAGAGCAGTGTTGCTTGGGCCTCTAAAATTAAAGATTTGTTAATGCTCATAGACAAGGTTTTGTTTTCTTGGAACAAACATGTGCTTGCAGGAGGCTGCATTCAGTCGCTCCCTGCTGTAGTGGAACCAGTTCTCTTCCCTACTCCCTGTGCTATG
Organism: Pongo pygmaeus; assembly: GCF_028885625.2. Lineage (NCBI taxonomy): Eukaryota > Metazoa > Chordata > Mammalia > Primates > Hominidae > Pongo > Pongo pygmaeus. The sequence goes on from NC_072373.2 coordinate 40,128,300, forward strand.
CTGCTAAGCCCACCTCATCATGCCAGGCAGGTTCTTTCTTCTCTCAGAGTAGACTACTTTCCAGAGGTGGATCTCACACACCTCCATTGCAGTTTGGCCTTCATCAGGATCTTTCTCAAACTTATCCCAGTTTTTCAGAAAACCTATTCGTCTCTGAATTCCCCATACTGAGAATTGAGGCATTTTTCTATAGGGAGGTCCCCATTCCTACAGGAATCAGTCAGTGGAAATGAACTCTGGGGAAAGGGAAGTCACCAGCCCCCACTAAGTCATTCAGCCAGCAGTACCTCTTAGCGCTTTCATACCTCACTGAACTTTCTTGGGGGATGAAAAGTGTCTTCTTTTTTTCCTTTATGTTCTCCCACGTCCTCTAGCATAGGTCTAGGCACTTTGTACACATTTAATATAACTTTGTGGAATGAATGCATAAATTGATTCATTTCTCTGCTAGGTATTGTTGCTGGGGCTTACATTAGAGATTTCTTATTTGGCTGTGTGTCATGAGGCTTCAGGGATCTCACGAGTTTTTTTTTTTTTTTTTTTTTTTTGAGACACAGTTTCACTCTGTCTCCCAGGCTGGAGTGCAGTAGTGCAATCTCAGCTCACTGCAACTTCTGCCTCCCCGACTCAAGCTATTCTCATGCCTCAGCTTCCCAAGTAGCTGTGATTACAGGCGCACACCACCACGCTAATTTTTATATTATTCATAGAGACAGGGTTTCGCCACGTTGGCCAGGCTGGTCTTGAACTCCTGACCTCAAGGGATCCACCCGTCTCAGCCTTTCAGAGTACTGAGATTACAGGCATAGGCCACCACACTTGACAGAGCTTTTTGAAATTATAAATAAAGATTCTGTGTATATGAGATTTTTTGAAAGGGAGAGTCTATAGCTTCCCTCTTCCCTAGTCCCCACAGATTTTCAAATGAGTCTATGCCCCTCTACCTTTAAGCATTTCTTAAAGGTGGATCTTGAGGATCTTGAAGGAGTCTTCTTGCTCAGAGGAGGCCTTGTGGTACTTAGTGTCTGTATCTAACTGAGTCTGGACTGGTAGAACATGAAAGTGGGTGACTAGGTAGGAATTTTCTAATGGACGTTTGTCCTTTAAGAGTTCTTCAGGGTTGCTCAATCATAGAAGAAAGGACTGAGAATGCTTTGTCTACATGCTGATCTGATCTAGCACCCTTCTATCTTGGCCTAAGCTTTTTGGTGTAGAATCTTCCTGGTGACTGCTATCCTTTGTCCACTTGGCAATCCACTGGCTCCTGTCTGTTTCCTGGTCTATCTGTGTCTTTGTGATCAGTGTCTCCATGTGTTTTTCAAATGGGCTGTTTGTGCTTGCTGTTTACATAGATTTGTATAGATGTTTAGGTCATCTACTTTTGGCAACCAATGGAAGGCTCCGTAAGTACGTGCCTGAGTCCTTGCCTTCAGAATTATGCCCAGAGGGGCACTGAGCAAATAAGGTGAGCCATGTTAATGACACCTTGGGTTGAAGACACATTTGAGATTACTCTTTTGCTGTCTTGAAACCCTAAAATCAGGCTACCCTGAATCCATGATGCTTTTCCTAAACTGGAATATTGTAGAAGTTAAATATTCCAAGTGGAAATGGGGATGGAGTCTTCAATTGTGAAGCATTTTATCAAACTGATGTGATTATAGTGTTTTTTACATGAGAACTATCTTCTCCAACAAGTGAAATATCATGATCTGGCATTACCCTACCCTTTCAAAATAGCAGGCAGACAGTTTAGAGCAACTAAAAACAGTGTAAGTGCCCCAAGCACTTTAGGAGCTGAAATAATCACAACTTTCCTCTTGCAACAATGCTTACTGGTTAGACATTCACAAGACTTTTCACTGTCTTTGTACTTCACTGTTTGTGGGAGCGGTAGATGAAAAGAAAAAAAGAAAGAGGAGAGGCAGGAATGTAGCCCAAGATCTCAGGAGGAAGGAGCCTTTAGCTGGAGCCTCCCTCTTTTTCTTCCAAGAGGATGATATCAGGATAGTAAATTGCCAACCCTGGGGAATCAGCTTGTCCCTTTAAGGCTATTAAAGGGACCAAGATGAGCTGGATTCCTAAATGAGCTTTGAGGATTACTCTGCCAGGTGGAAGGTGACTGCCCATGGGGGGAAAGAGAAATTGGCTCCCAGTATACCATTTTTGAGCTGTCCAACGGTAATCCCCACACTGATTTAAGCAGGAGGCATTTGAGATAGTAATGGACAATTGCCTCTTGCTTTTTTCTGATAACAGCAGGTGCTCTCAGCAGCAGCAGCTTATCCTAGGTATGGAGAATGTGAAAGGTGGGAGCCTTGGACAGGACATGAGGATAGAGGAGAGATGTAGATTGGCACCTGGAGGGATGAGGAACAGATTTGGAAATGGCAGGTATCATCTCAGTCCCCAAAGGGAGCTGCCTCTCAGACTGAGTTTTGGGAAGAAAGATCAGGACTGCTCTTGTTCAGCAGAGGGAATATAGCTTCAGGGGCAGATGTCATTCTTCAAAGGCAGGAGCTAATTTTCTCTCTGGATTAAGGAAAAGATTCATGAGGTCAATGGTGTGGGCTGTGCAACCCACTCAGTGGCTGTCCTGGAAACATCAATCAAGTCCAGGCATCCAATCTTGACCACTGGCAAATATCTATTTTAGGTTGACCCCATCCTCACTTGCTGGAGGGAGGAGATGTTATTCAATGTGTCAGGGAACTTATTAAACTACTAGATGGCAATATTTTAAAGTTAACTTTAAAAAAAGTGTCCTTGGCATATGAGCTCTGAGAGGATATTGGGATCGTTTTTTGACAGGTGAAAAGCCCTAACACAGGCCTTTGGGTAGATGGATGAGTTAGAGGCTTTGTGGGCTTTCACCTGGATGATTGTAATGTCCATAATGGTGGTCTCATCCTCTGAAGTCTCCCTACATCAGTCTGCCACCCTCCACGCTGTTTTCAGTGTGTAATTTCTAAAAAGGCATTAAAACAAAACAAAACAAAACAAAAAAACCCTTTGCTTAAAAACCTCCAGAGACTCCTGGTTTCTATCATTGATACAGTCTTGGTTCCCCAGCATGCTTATTACTGTATTCATCATCTGATTTCAACATGCTTTTCCAGCCTCATCTCCCATTACTTTTTGCCCCGAATGTCTGCTCCAGCCCCTAGAAACCACACGTTTCCCTGTGGATGTGCTCTTCTCTTTTCTACCTGAGCTTGTTGCTGGTCCCTCTCACTGAAATCTGTCTCCTCCACCATGCTCTGGCAGGGGGATGCCCAAGAACCAGTTCCAATGTCACCTCACTTAAAAGCCTCCTCTGGTAGCTGCCTCTCTGCACACTTCCCAATTAAGGCAGATTTTGCGGTTTCCTCTGCTGTTCTCGCAAATAATTTTTAGTAAATTTCTGCTAGAACACTTGCCCCTGCTGTACAAATTATATTGTAATTTTTTGTTAATATGCCTACCTTCTCCAGTGGAACTGGGAGACTATTCTCATTTACCTTTTTCTTCAGTTTCAGCATCTATTACAGTACGTAGGAGAGGTGCTCAGTACATACTAGAAGAGAAAATGAATGAAGGCTTGAATGAATATAGAAAAGAATAGAGCACAGAAACAGAGGTCTCCGATGTACAGATAGGAAAGGCCTATAGAAGGTTATGTGCTCCCGCATCCCCAGCCGCTCTCCCCCTTCCAACTTACTGCAGGCAATTTGCACCTAAACTGTCCTTTATTTTTCTGTTCCATCGTGTCTTGTTGCCCTCAGTTGCTGTAGTCTGATGTTGACCCTGCATGACAAGCAGATCAACTCCTAATCTGCCAGAGCCCCAGTTTTTCTGGGACATTTGCAAGCTCCTGACAGAACCCGAGGAGAGGAAAACTGTCAGCCCTCACTTGTCAGTTCTTGGAGCAGCCAGTCCAAGGCTTAATTTGCACCTTGAAATCCCCTGGGGCCACCATGGCTCTGATTGCTGGTTTAGGCCCCTTGAATAGTTTATCTTAGGGGATAAGTAGGATAGAAGGATGGAGGATGAGGACTGTCACCACTTTATTGTTACATCTCCAAGCATCTCCAAAAAGCCGGGATGGAGCAGGGGTGTTGGAAGAGGGGTGTAGACAGGGAAATAGAAAATGAGGAATGAATAGACTGGTTTTAAGTTTCCCACCAAATTAGAGTACTAATGGGGAAATTGAGTTGGGAAACATTAATAAAATACAAAGATGACTCAGTGTAAACAGCACTGTCTAAAAAGCAGCCGAAGATCCACATAGGGAGAAGCTGCACTTGAGTGATAATAAAGGCGGCAGCTAAAGCAAAGAGATCTCCCCGTCTGCACCAGGTTTCTATCACTTAATCAAAACTGGCTCCAGCCACTGCAGCTGCAAAAAAATGTTCGCAATCTTCCATTAATTTCCATACAATAATCCTCTAATGGGGGAGCTGTTCGGGGGAGGAGCGCAATCAATCTGGCCTAATGACACACTGGAGACCTGAGGAAAATGCAAACTTGGAGCAATTTCATGGCAGGTGCAACCTTGGAAAGCATTACCATTTTTCTAAGTTAATTTGTTCCCTTGATATGTTTGAAATCCATATTTGTACTTTAAAGGTCTAAAATGCAAGGTGATTAAAAAATATAACCGGATTTTTGTAAACCTTTCAGCAATAGCAGGTGATATATTGGCTGCCTCCCTCCTTCCTCTCCTCTGTGAGTGGGGATCACTTTGCCTTCTTTTATCCTTTGCTGTCATCTGAGGTGGCTGTAGATTCTCTGTTTTGTTTACTATTTTTAGGTTTTCTCTTGGCTCCCGCCTTCTGGAACCCTTTTGCACTCTGGGCAGAACCAATCTAGGAAATGGCAGCCAGACCTCTGGGTGGGATTTAGACCCTAGAGGAAGAAGAGCAAAGAAATCCCATTCCCGGATTGGCCGTGGGTGGAGAGACTGCAATGTCTTCTCCTTGTCCTGGGCTCTTCCTCCATGCCCAACTTTTCTTCCCAGACAGCTGAAGAAAGGTCCAGGGAAACAAAAACAAAATCTGGCATTTGGCCCTCATTCAGGAAATCGAGAATTCAAGAAATCAAGTCCCTTGATTTCTCAGTTTCACTGGCCCTCCCCTGGCCTTGAAGCCTGAAGCTGGCCTCTGGAGGTCATCTAGGCAGAAGCCTAGATGTTATTGGCAAATCCTTTTCCTCTTAGAACTTGTCTTAGGAAGTAAAAGGAAAAGTACTCTCTGCCCCACTGAAATACACACACATTCTCTCTCTCTCTCTTTTTCTCTCTCTCCCCTTCAAACATCTACTTGGAATAAAATGATCATGTGCAGATTTTTGCTCCCTGGTTTGCCATCTTGCCAAAGGTCTTACAGACTAGCACTGTTTATGGAACATGCAGGTAACTTCCCTGCCTCTCCTCCACTTTAATCTGGGGAACTTTACGTTGAAAGAACCCTTCCTATAGACTCTTGCAGATTGTTCTTCCCATGCTTCAAGTGGCTTTTCCCATTCTGCGAGCAAGGCACGTTGGGAACCCTGGGTATATCTCTCATTGGTAGGGCATTGAAACAACCAGAACCTCATAAGTTCTTCCAGCCTTTGAAATAAGGTATATTTCATTCCATTTAGCCTTAAGGTTTATAAATTAATCCAAAAACTCTCTGAGAAATGCATTTGATATCATAATTGAGAATTTGATGATAACTTACTCAAGAATCCAGCTCTAAGGCTCATTGATAGTGCTTAGAGTTCAAGGGTTTCATGCTGCTTAACTCTGTTAAGTGCTCTGGGATGAATTACCACTGGAGAGAAACACAGATCTTTTAGGGCCAGAAGTTAGCAGACAGTCTTTTTTTCTGAACTATCATTAATTAGCTCTTTGGGAGCTTTAATTCCTTGCTCAGAAAGAGGGAATTAACATTCATCCCATACTTAGGAAATATTCTCTTTACTGTCTTGCACTGATGCTATCCTGGCACCTTAGGATAGTAGCTGTGAGAATGCCCCATGCAAACCTCTAACTCCGGGGGGGCATAGTTAACCAAGAGTCCCAGCTGCTGGGCTCTGGGCTGCATTACTGTGTTTATGCCAAGGCCACACCTCCCAGAGGTGGCTCCCAGACAGTGACTGAGGTTGGCAGGGATACTAAGGCAAATCAAACTCTAGGAAATACCAGATTCTTTAGATTTCATCTTGATAATTGCCCTATGGCCCTGCTGTACTGTCCTGAGTCTTCATGGTGATCTAAGACAATTCTACTCAATCTTTCTTCTTGTCTTTTTTCTTTGGAAGTCTCAGACTTGCATGGTAGTCTGATGGCTCTTCGCATCTCCCCAGCTCCCTTCTTATTTTTATTTTACAGGTATATTCTCTATAAAAGTATTTCACCATATTTAATCTCAGCTTGGTGTCTGTTTATCAAAGAACCGGGACTAACACGAATAGTCACAGGCACCAGAGAGACTATGTCTCCTGGAAAATGAGAATTCAATTGGTTATATTCCACTAGGCTTCAGGAGTTCAGATAGCATTATTTATTTTGCATTTAAAGGTAAGCACTGCAGTATAAAATAATGCCAAAAAAACCTGTTGAACTCTTAGATTTTTCTCTTGGTTTTGGAACCTTCCATCTGTGTGCAGAATTCATTTTATTCTAGAAATGTGTTACCTTTCTACTCCTCAGCATGTGATCTGTGTATGGCACTCTAGGTAACAGGAGCTGACATTTATTGTTAAACCTGCTTCTTGAATCACTCTGAGGGAGACCATAAATGTCTCTGATGTAAGTCCATATAGAGACTTAAAATGGCAATGTTATCTATATGTGCAATTATGATTCATCTATTTCTCTCCAAATATTACAAGTGCTGGAAAGAGGCTGCAACCTTTTTTTTTTTTGGTGAGGTGGGGTGAACAGTGGATTTATACAAGCGCTATAGGGTTATGAAAACATTATCTTGGATCAGCTTCTGGGACTAACTTTATTTATCAGGAACTCTTCCCTAGATCAAGAGTTGAAATAAACTGGACAGATTATAGTAGATGTAGTAGGTCTTCCATCTGGGGCAGTTGGGTATACACAAGCTGTAATGCTATCATTTAATCTTTTTGCAAACCACACATAGCAAAATTTTGATTCACATCCTACTGGAGACACTCAATAATTATTTCTAGCTCCTCAGTCTCTCTTTTAATATTCTGTCATTTATTACCACTTGCATGAAACAGGAGATGTGTAGATATAGCTGTGGGTTCCAATTTTTGTGTTTTTCTTTTCTCCCTTTCCCTGAAAAAAAAAATAAACACAGGTTTTGTTGGAATGAGTAGTATTTTATTTTATAGCAGAAGCCAGTATTTGATTAGAATATTTAGTCAGAGAAGTTTTATCCGTTTATGACATCTTCTATCTTCTGGACAAAATGCTTCTGACATAGCTTACTTTTTTATGAGATGGACAAATTTAAAAACAATTTTTCTTTTTTATTATAGAAGTATTCCATGTTTGATTTCGATTTCTGCGTTCTAAAGTATTAACCGAAAACAACATTGTTGGCTCATTCCAAGTGAAAAACATGGTAACTGCTGTTCTCCAAATTTATTTATCTGGAGGGCAGGTCTGAGATCCCATGCACTTATTTGTTCTTTCTTTTACAAATATTTGTTTAAATTTTATTCAACCAATGTTTATTGAGTTCCTGCCATATGTTAAGTGCTAGGGGTACTTGAATTAACAAAATGGACAAAATGTCTAGCCTCACTAAACTTATTCCTAGTGGAAGACTCAACAATGAGCAAACAAATATTTTATGGGGTAAAACCAACAATATTTCTGATGAATTAACTATGGGGATGTTAGACAAAAAGAAGAGCCAAGGATGAATGCAGGGAACTTAGCTTGAGCTAAATCTACAAGACAGGAGACCATGGAGGAGAAGCAGGTTTGGTGGCAGGCAGACTGGGACTGGGTCAAGAACTCTGTTTTAGACCCTTTAAGTGTGAGATGCCTATGAGATATCCTGGTGGAGATTTCATGGAGGAAGTTGGATGTATAAGTTAAGTTTATCGTGTAAACTGAAATTGAGAATATGTGTTTGGGATAGTACTTATAGCTTTAGGGCTAGATGAGAATTTGAGGAGTATGTTGATAGGGAAGATAAGCATTATAAAAACTAAACTCAGGGGCTCTCTAAATTCAAGAATCAGGCAGAGGAAACATATATTATAGGGGGCATGTACCATGTGCTGGGCATTAAGCTAAGGGCTGAAGATACAAAGAAGAGAAGGCATTAACTAAACTCATTGAGGACAGGGAATGTGTTTTATTCTCTTCAGAGTCCCAGGCCCTAGCACATTACTAGCCACGTAAGACTTTATTTAACAACAACAAAAACATTGAAAGGAGGGACTACACAGAGTCTAGTGATAAACCAGAAATTATAATTAATCCAATTCTGTGCATATGAAATCCTATTAGAAAAAAATAAAGCTCATATTCCAGTGATAGAGGCAAAGAAGGCATTACAACACAGCATGAGTGTTTATCAAATATAATTTTGTTCAAAATGTTTTGGGAGTGTAAGGTAGGGACAGCTATGTCTGCTCTGGGTTATCACCAGAAGAAGTGATGCTTCAGAGGAGAGAATTCTTACCAGGCACACAAAGCTGAGGGAGGGCATTTGTCAGATTATTGAAGTCCAACAATTTTGCTGCACAATTTGGTGTCACTGGTTCCTGGGTGGAGTGAACTTCTCCACTATCAACTCTCTGTATTTTCCAACTTTGATTTTATAATTAATCCATTTTCCATGACAAACATGTTTATCTCTTTAAGAAACTGATTTAAACAAATAAACATCTATTTAATACCTACCTTACATATTATATTCCTATCTGCCTTCAAGAAGCTTTCAAATAATGGAATGAGAAACAGATGTTAGTAGTCAACTACAAGGCAAGCCAAGATAATGTCCTAAACAGAAGTGCGAAGAGGTGTTGTAGGCATACATCAGAAAGAAGAAATGCTTTTGACCAAGGATCAAGGAAGGCTACAGAGAGGAAATAACAATGAGCTTGTTCGTGGGACTATATAAGATAAGGGAGTGGAGTATATTTCAGGTTGAGGAAACAGCATGAGCAAGCATAAATATAATAAAATGTTTGGTGTGGGAGAAGCAGTGAAATGTGATGTCAGTGATTGGGGGGATGTTCCAGGAGACTGGCTAAAATGTTGTTGGCAGAAAAATCAGGAAGGGCTTAGGATATCATGCTGAAGAATTTGGACTTTACTTTGTAGGCAATGGGGATGCTTTTCTGCAAAGGGAAGAGAACTTTTGGGCAACTCCTCAAATATCAAATCAATGGAAGACAACCCTGAGAAGGTTGAAATGTTTCTCATGACTAAAAAGTAGAGTGAGAATATCATAGCCTACTTCCACTGGGAAGGGTTTGAAGGGTTTGTATAAACCATAATCATATCTTTTAAAGTCGCATTAAGCCTTGCTTCTAGTCCATTAGTTTGGGAATGTTAGGCTGACATTTTTATTCATGTAACCCCATCGTACTCTCAGATATTCCTATATCCAAGAGAGATAAGTAAACCCTTAGCCTGACCATAGAACTTCTGAATATATATGGTTAGTTGATGACACATTTCTCTCTCCAGTTACCCAAGCTCCATGAAACAATCATAAAGGAACAAAAGAACAAAGTAATTGGGGGAATATAACAACAATGAACACATGTAAGTTACATGTTTGTTCACCTATGTTTCCTTAAAATCTGGAAGATAGTAGGTAAACAATTTTTGAATGATTACAAACTGAATTAAAAGAATCAGATAGACTTTTGCAAGATGAAGAGCTGTTGAAGGACTGATAATAGAACATGGCAGATAGGAGTTGGTTACAACCTATGAACTCGAAGAGGAGGTATTATTGATACTAGGAAAGATTAAACTTTTTCTTTCTGTCTTTTTGCCTCCCTAGGGCTAGAGTGTGTAATCCGGTTGCTGTCCTTAATCCTGTTGCATTTCACTCTTATCCAATTCTGTATGCTCCTTAGATCCAGAAACAGGCATGTTGTGTCCTTGTGCATCTGCTCTGCCCAGCTAGATGTTGTCATCCCTACCCAAGAAGAATGCATTAGATCCAGTAAAAGCTTCATGTTCAGTCTCAGTTGCAAAGAGCAGAGCATTTCAAAGTAGGGGTCATGAAGCCTGCTCCATGGGCTTTACTGATTGTCTGCAGGAAACCGCTCTCATCTTAACTTCTGTGTCCTTGAATCAAAAGACATTTTTGCTGGTCACACAGGACAACGTTTTCTCAATATTCCTCAAATTTCCCTACCAAATCTTAAAAGTATGATTCTCCTCTGAGAGTTAAAGTAGCAAAACCTGTATATGACGCACATGATTCGTCATTTTTTAGAAAAAACCAGAAAGACATTTTGTAAATGGACAGCTGAGTGATATGGGGCTAGTAATGGAAGGGAGGCTTTGGAAGGGCTGGCCTTGAATGTGATTAACTTAACAGTAAAACCTGATGAAATCAATCAGTTCCTTCCTGAAGAGACCACAGCATGGTGCTGAAGAGCGTGATCTCAGTAATACAGATCTGGATTTAAATCCCTGCTTCGGGTGACTTTGTGAACCACATATCCTCTATGGAAATCAGTTTCTTCATCATTGAAATGGAGATAACTGGTATGTTATTGGAGTTGTGTGCTGATTAATGAGGTAATGTCTGCAGTGGTTAGTATAGTATGTGGCACATTTAACAAGTGGGTCTTCATGAAGCTGAAAAAAGGACACCAAAGGACCAAAATTTGTCATCGTTCATCTCACACACCCAGAGGACACAGAGTCTGAGTGTGAAGGAAATGAGCATTCAGGTCCCTGGGGAGTTGAACTCATGTGGGACAGGTGTAGTACATCAGGATTTCCTACAGCTTCTAGGAGCCACCCTTCAAGGCCACCCACTTCCCACTATGCTCATCAAAGCAACGCTGTGGTGAGGAATTTTGCTTCCAAGTTTTCTGCTGCCTGGGAGAGCTCTAAATATTGTATTCCAGTATTCTGTTCACTTAGCAAACGGTATTCCCATTCCAAATACATGAATTGCAATTTGATCTACATTTTAGATTCTTGTTTGTTTCGTTTACATGAGTCACTGTCTAATCTTGATCCTGACTAGGATGAACTCAATAAGTGATACCTGCTGTGTGGAGTTATAAGTTTTTCCACACTGTCTCCATTTCATGCCTCTCCTTTTCCTTTCCAGGGGTGATCTCCTGTGTCCAAATGACACTGGTTTCTCTCTGTAGATTCTCCCACCATCATTGACCTTGCTCCACTCTGTGGCTACCCAGATCCTCTCTGGTGCCTGAGACCCTGCTCTGTACCATGCCTACCATCAATTCCAGGGAAGCAGCTGTTTTCAGGGCTTCACTGGCTATGCAGGAAATAGTGGTTCAGAGACACACTGAGCCCAAATATGTCTGCTGTCTGATTTTACCAGAGTACACACATATTTGGCTGATGCTTCCATATCTTCTTGCCTCAAGGGGCTATATTTCTTCTGGAATTGAGGTAGTTTTCCTCATTCATGGGAGGAGGTATAATTTCTGCCTCTGGCCCTTTAAAGGATCTCTCTCTCAGACTCAGAGACTGCTCCTTAGCTCTAGCAAATTTTCCCCCAAATTTCCATTTTATTTTCTTATGTGAATAAATATGATTCTGTCAGAGGGTCTGATCTTAACTGTAGGAAACAAGAAATCCCACAGCTTGTTGAGATCCCACAGGGTGTTGGCTATTATCCCGTGTCTCCAGCCAGTTCATTCTTTTAGACCTATTACAACTAATTGTGACTACTAGAATTTTCTTTTTTTAATATGTTTATCTCAAAGTAAGTCAGCTTCTTCCATTATCATTCCCCACCTCTCACCTCACCCAGTCTTCTGTTACAAGAACCCAAAATCTTTATTCTTACTGAGTTACTGTCTGGCTAGTCATCAGGGTAGGTAAATATTTGATTTACTTCTGGATTCTTCCACTTTTCTCCTGCTTTTGAGGTATTACATGCAATAAGATTTATTTATTTTAGGGACACATTTTGGTGAAGTTTTATAATCATATACAATTGTATAAACCACCACTACAATCAAGACAATGCAAGTTTTTCATTCTAAAAAATTTCCTTTCTTCACTGCTTTTTAGAGATGACTAAATCCTTGAAGCATCATTTACCTCAGACGTAAAGATTCTTTATAGTGAAACACTTTAGGGAAAATTTTATTTAAAAGTTTTAATCTGGGTGATATGTTCAAAGTTTTGACTTTGGGGGACTTCCAGGTCTGATGTTCCAATTGTATCTGACATTTTTCTTTCAGCTAAAGGCCACATTTGCCATCTACATCTGCTATTGGTGTAGAATATGTTCACAGATGGCAGGTATCTTGGGCAAAGACTTATACATTGGCCTCATACCCTCTCCATACTTGCCACCTGCCATTTTAGCAATTCTTCATCAGCCTCACAACTCATCCAGCAGTGGCCAGCCTTTCCCCAGCTAATGAACTGAATGAAGTGTCACAATCAGATCTTAGCAGTTTTAGAAAACTGTGTTGTCCAAAAGGCGTTGCATTCTTTTCTGTTCTTTATAGAATCTCTTCCATTCCATTCAGCATTCCAGGTCTTCATCTAGTAAACAGAAGTGCTCTTTGTTTTTTCCATGCTTCTTTTATTGTATCTGTCCACTATGATCATGTGTGATCTTAGTAATTATGGCTCATAGAATCTCCATTTCTATCCATCCATCCATCCATCCATCCATCCACCCACCCACCCATCCACTCATTAGTCAACAAGCATCCAATATGTAGAAATATGTGATTTACATATGCCAGGCATGAGATAGCATTGCACTTTACAGTATTATCTAATTAGATTCTTACCAAAACACTGAGTTTACATTTGGAAAAACTAGGTGGCTTACCTAAGGAAACTGATGACAATAAATGATAGTGCCCTAACTCAAAAATCTGATTCTGTCTGATTGCCAAGAGTATTCTTTGTCCTGAGTTCTGAGTTGGTTGTGTTGTGTTGTTGTGTGTGTGTGTGTGTGTGTGTGTGTGTGTGTGTGTGAACTCAGTGGAGAGAATGAGTAGGGATTTGGCTCTATGAGTCTGAAGTTCATTGGAAAGGTCTGGAACAAAGATAGAAATTCAAGAATTATTGACACATGGATGGTTTTGGAAGCCATGCACATAAATGAGATTGCCAATTGAGAGTGGAGAGACAAGATCAGAAGGGTGATCCAACTAGAATCACAGCTCAGACTCTGGTTGAAACATTCTGCACTACTTTAGTCTCCACATGTTTGCTTGTCTCTGTCAGCTGTTCTTCATGTTATTACAGAAAAGCATATTCACAGCATCGTCTCTTGGTATCCTTCTGTTGCTCTGAGAGACACATGTTAAAAGTGGAAACTCTGCTTCCACTCACTAAAGTAAAGGAAGAAGATGCTTCTTGAGTACCCATCCTCTATATACCCTGGACATTCCTGGGTCTCAAGTCTGTCTTACCAACCCCATAGCTACCCACTCAGTCACTGGGAGTCTGTTGTATGCATTGTCCCTCTCCCAATAACCGATCTCCATTGTGCAAGGAAACTTTTCCTAACCTAAGAAAGCCTTCTTCTCCTCCCTGACTTAACCTAGACAAAATTGGAATTTATCATGGAGTTCAGCTATTATGGGAAGCTATACACCAAAATGTATGTACGAATGAAATGCATTCATATGTCTAGTTTACAACTGGAACATCAGACCTGGCAGTCTCCCAAAGATTTTTAGATTCTAGTTTTATTTATAATCTAGCCGGAAACTTGCTTATCTGTTCTTTCTTACAAAATCCATCCCCCAACCCATGCTTGGTCTTTCTCAACACTGTTTCCTAAGCCCACAACAATTCTATTTCAGGAATTTTGGGATTATTCTATGACCCTCTGGTGGGAGGCCTAGATTTATTCTTTATTACTTTGGGGTTAATGAGAAGTTTCTAGTAGTTAAAGACCATTTTCACTTTTGTGGATCACACCTCATACTCCTGTGGCCCACTAAGTAGGCTGTTCATTCCACCCACACAAACGACATATATCACATATATCAGAGATGACTGAATGTTTTTCTACCATAATGAGGACCAAGGCCAGGTAGATGCCCAGTCCTAGGAACTATGCTGTATACATAATGTTCATCCCAGGAGAGAACTCGGTAAAACAGAGAAGAGGACATAGGTTTGTATGTCTTTAGAAAGTCTTGGGTTAGGCCAGGCGCAGTGTCTCACACCTGTAATCTCAGCACTTTGGGAGGCCGAGGCGGGTGGATCATGAGGTCAGGAGTTCAAGATCAGCCTGGCCAAGATGGTGAAACCCCATATCTACTAAAAATAAAAAAATTAGCTGGGGTTGAGGCAAAGAATTTCTTGAACCCAGGAAGTGGAGGTTGCAGTGAGCCGAGATCAGGCCACTGCACTCTAGCCTGGCAACAGCGAGACTCTATCAAAAAAAAAGAAAGAAAGAAAAAGGAAAGAAAGAAAGAAAGAGAAAGAAAGAAAGAAAGCCTTGGGTTAGATATTTAGGAGAACGTTTTTTGGCCCTGGGGATGAGTGAAACTTTTTAACATGAGAGGACTGCAGCAGTCCTTGTTGTTATTTGTATTTTTAAAAGAAAACAAATCACTTCCCAAGGATAGTTTAAATGCCATCCTGCCTGGAGGAAGGGCAATGGGCTAAATAACTTCTCAAGGTCTCCCTTAACCCAAGGACTTTTATAGCCAGTCATTCAGAAAATGTGCTCCCTGAGTAAAAATCACCCTAACTGCACTTTTCCAAGTGAAAATTCAAATACCCTGTTTCTGATAGGTGTCCAAGTTTCAATGATGTGTTGCTATCCTGCATTATGAACTACAACACCTTTTCTCAGATGTCAAAATCTTCTCTTACCAATACAAGCAAATATCTATTTCCCTCAGACATCTGGCTGATTCCCAGGCAAATCTGAGTGGGTCGATAGCTCAGTACTAATTATCTGCCTGGTTTGTGCTGTCTCGTGAGCACCTGGGAGACATAACTGAGACTTTGTTCATCCTGGCTCAGGAGGGAGCAATAGGTATTGTTAATGTAAGGGCTCTATATTTGGGATTGAGAGAATTGAATTTTGGGGTTGGCTCAGCCCCCAACTAACTGTGGCACAAATTTCTGTGCCTCTTTGGACCTCAAGTCATAGAGGTTAGAAGTGCAGATACTGGACCAACATGGGTCTACAACTTATTGACTGAATGACAAGCTACCTAAACCCTTTAAACTCTGTTTACAGTTTAGCCTTCTGTAAAATTCTGATAATAACACCTACTATAAGAAGAAGCATGATGAAGATTGAATGGGAGAATTTATGTATCTTATGTATTTGATCACTTGGTACAATAGTAGATGCTCACTACCTGTTAGATGTTGTCATTTGCTTAGATTTTATTTGTAGAATCGAGATTGGGCAACGATAAAAAATTCCTTTCCACTATGAGAGTCAGTGAGTCAAACACTATTTTTTCTGTAGTGATATCTACTTCCTCTCCTTCCTTGGTCTCCATTTTCATGGGGCCCCACAATTTCCTACAACCACAAAGCCAATTGGAATGTTGCCTGCTGTGCTGAATTTCCTCTTTCCCATAGCACGGGGCTCCTCCCTTGCTGCTCACTCCTCCACATGGTGGTCCTGTGTTTGATGAAGGATGCTGTCAGGTCTACAAGTGTACATCCTCCTCCTCCCTGGCCATTAATTCTGTCAAGCACTGAGCAATGTTGTTGCCAAGCCTTCCTCTCCTGTGAGCAATCTGTGAGACTGCCTGACATTTATAAGTTCCAGAGCTGTTTTTACCCCGAAACAAAGTCATCTCCCAACTTTTACATTATAGATCATCCTGGAGCTTTATTTTCACCATCACTGAGCTGGAAAGGGGACGAAGATATCCCATATTTTTCTCCTCCTCAAAACCAAGCATCTCGAATAAAACCCTTTTGATTCTCATCTTTTTCATTTGCTCTCCTAATGCTCAAATGAAAATGAGACTTTGCTTTTGATTTTCACTCCTTTGTCAATTTTCCAGTGGCTGCCAACCCAAGAGCAGCATGGACAGGCTTCAGCAGCTCCTCATGGGTGAGAATGTGAAGGCGGCAGCTCCATCACCAGGCACCTGGGGCTGCCTGGGTATTCTCTCAGTGCCAGTTTTGCTAATGCCCCAGGACTAGTTTGACTGAATAGCTTTTAGAATAGTAAAGTCTGTGTGGCAGCCCGGGAACAAAACTATTCTTAATAGCATGTGTGTGGGGAGTGGGGGACATACATGTGGGAGGCAAGAAGTTTAGAAGCTTGGTTTGAATTTCTAACTCATCTCAGGCTTCCTGGGCTTTCAGGATAATTTAGCCCTCCAATCACTGTAAGGATGTAAATGTCCTAATTTATGGAACGGTGCTGATAATTTATTGTGTTGACCTTATCAAGGGCATTTGCCATTTGAATGAAGACCACATGAAAACTGTGTTTAACCTCCAATGTTCTGCTCTAATAATGGAATTTCAGGCAGCCTCTTAGCTGATTGAGGGAAATGTATTTGCTCTGGAGTGTCTCCCTGGTATTTCTCAAATCTCAAATCACATATGTAAGGTAGCCATGTAACTCTAAGTATATTTCGGGCTGATTTTATATACACACATATGCCTTGGATGGGGTTCCCTTCCCTGCCTGCTGCTGCTTGATGTGTCTGGACTGACACCTCAGTGACCCAGACCGACAAGAGCTTGTTGCTCTATTACTGAATTGTTATTAAGTTTTGTTTTTCCATCTCTTTGAATTTTCGAGATATTGGTTTTTATTCTACTCTGCTGTTCACTGAAGGGAAGGAGAAATTTATTTGGCAGGTGCAGTTCACAGTTTTAAAATTAAACTGACTTTATCCTTTTGTCTTTCTCCTTCTGAACCCTCTATTTCCATATATGTTCACTGTCCATATATGTTACTTTATCTCTTTCATTTCCCCTCTCCTTTCTTCCCTTTCTCTTCTCTTTTTCTCTCTGTCACACACACACGTGTGCGCACACACACAGATACTTCCTTAGTTGTATCACTCTGGTTTTCATACACATAATTCCTTCTTCCCTGCTTTGTAAGCTCTGATTCTCAAGTGATGTCACTAGGTGAGCTATTTGATGACCATTACTCAGTGGAGGCTAGAAAGGGCATTCCTGGATCCTGATATTCTTCCATTTTCCTTTCCTTTGCTTAGACATACAAGCTCCTTTGTGCTTGGCAGTTTCGGTTAAGGGTTTATTGACTCCTACCTTGAGACATACTCTGATGAGAGTAATACTTGTATGCTTGACATAGAGAACTCTGGCTAACCTTATTAAATTACCTAGCTTGGCAATGCTAAAAAGTAGAGGTGTTACAGATTTTGTGGGGCCTGAAGATAATACAAGACAAATAATATAAAATTATAAATAAAAATTATATTTAGAGCCTTAAAAGGGAGCCATGAACTTGAAAGGCCCTGAAGCTCTAGGTTCACTAATTTCATGATAAATTTAATTCTTTTAGAGTGGGGTCCTCATTGCAAGACCCTGAAATGTTTTGCCTTTCCTAAAGTATTGTTTGTTTTGTCATAGTTTTTAAAGATGCCCTCAATCTTCCCTGTCACGTATTCATTTACACTTAAAACTAAGATACAACTGCCATTTGACTTCTGAGCCTGTTGTTCAAGCCACCCTCTAGTTGCCACCCGTACTTTCCTATCAAATTTGTTCCTGATGTGTGATTTTGGTTCTAGCCTCTGGCCCCTCAGGTCTTGACCTTCCCTTCTATTTATCCTGAAGTCCTGTCATTTCCAATTCTTCCCTTTCTAGACTGATTAAACCTCCCTATATTTCCTGTAGATCCAGGGAGAGATTCCCCGTTGTATTCCCAGCCTCAAGGAACCCAAATTCCATCCAAATTCCATTGCCTGGGAGCAGTTTTTAGAAAACGACAAAAATATCTTTTAGAATAGTAAAGTGTGTGAGGCAGGTTGGACCTGGTTGTCTGGTTAGAAATTGGAGAAGAGGCTTTGGACAGTTACACAGATTTATTTCCATCCATAGTGAGTCCAGGTCAATCCCTCAACTGGGCTTCGTCTGCCTTTTCAGTCATGCATCAGCTCCTTCCATCCTAATAGAGAACAATAACCAAACTTTGCAATCTTACATCACACAAGGGAAAAGCATCTCCTGTTACACTATTGCAATATCAGCATTATACCCAGGGGTGTCTGGAAGCACAGATGCAGGGAACTCAGCCCACCCTAAGGATACACGATGGTTTCTATGAGGAGGTTACAGAAGACCATGAATGTCAAGTAAACCAATTTGAACTTTATCTTCAGGAAAATGGAATTCACTGAAAGACGTGAAGCTCCACTGAAGAGTAGAGCCTTCACCAGGTTTTCCTTCCAAACATCTCCTGCTAACAGTTTACAGAATATGGCTTGGAGGAAACCCTACTGGAGCCAGGGAAGATAGTTGGTCAGCCACTATAATCTATCTGAGAGACCAGGACAGGGCTGGCAGGGACAGAGAAGGGGCAAAGGAGGGAGAAGAGGTTAAAGCTTCAAAAAATATTTAGAAAATAAAGTAAGCAGAACTGAGTAATTTGGAGCTTGAATTCAAATTCCAGTAATTGGCAGGACTGTACAAGGACCAAATCTTTTCTCACTGTCTCATGTCTACTTAATTCCTTTCCTATCTAGGATAGATATAGAAGATGATGTGTTTCATCTTTTGTAAGGTGAGCTGTGTTCATTTGATAAGTTGTATTACCCAATATAGCCCATGGTAGGTCGGCGTGAGTGAAGGAATCTCCCTTTAGCGGGATCTCAAATCTTAATTAGCTACAGGCCTGGGTCCAGCTGCCATTGTTAGTGGAGGCTCCGCAGCTGTCTTCTGTGCCCTGTTGTTGTGTCTGGGCTTGCTATCTCTCTCAGGCTACTGATTGTAGCGGGTGGCCTTGTCTTTCCCCGGTGTTTATGATGGGTGAGACAGGGCTTTTGTGGCTGTGAAGCACTGTAATTCACAGAGCTCAGAGCTTCCACTGGGGGAAGCTCAGATATATAAAGCATGGCCTGCAAACCAAGGCCTCCCGGATTCTAATCAGACAGGGCTGATTCCTCTCCTTCCAGTGGCTTTTATGACCCATCCTTTCCTGAGATGACGAAGTTCTTCATTGTCCAGCAAAAAGTAAAAATCCGTAAGAGGCAATTCAATTTAACAGATCGTAAAGTTATATGTCCACTTCTTGCACTTCTTCTTCTTGTTTATTATGGCGGAAAACTTTTGAGTTCACCATCTATATTTTGTCAGTGGATAAAAATTGTTTTATTCTATATGTTTCTCCTGCATCCTGCCACCCTCTGTCCTCACCCTGGCCTTGCTTGTATTTCATTCTATTCCTTACTAAGAGATTCTTAAATCAAAACTCACCACTTCCTGGCAGATAATACCAATCTGCCTGTTGCTGAGACTGGAAATGCATTCCCTCTAGGTGACAGAATTTTTGGTGGCATGAAGGCCAGAGGAGGTGAGCAAAAGAAGGGGCAGAGACTCCCTTTTCTGAGCAGCAGACTCCCTTTTTAGAGTAACTGTATAGTTTTTCTTTTCCCCTTGGCCCCCAAAGGTTTATATACACAGATACAGTGTTCTCATCTTGAGTATGGTAAAAATTTAGTTCCTCTGTTTATTTGTTCCCTTATTTCCATTAAACCTGGTATAGAGGCATGTTTCACAGTGTTACCCTCACACACAGCCTGTTGCAGAAGCAGCCTACTGTATCATGGAACTTCTTGTCCCCAGAGCCATGGCTGATTGAACCAGGAATCAAACCTGATTTGAACCTGATTAAAAGGTAGCCAGCCAACTCATTACCTAACCTAGGACTCGTATGGCCCAGCACAGAGATAACCTGGGCCCATCAGATTCCCCCTCTTGAGCATTTGTTTGCTTCCCTCCATCATTTTGTTATGAAACATTTAGAAAAGTTGAAAGAATTACACATTAAATACTTATAAAGCCACCATAGGATTCAATGATTAACATTTCACCATTTATTTTATTACATACCTATCTCTCTAGCCGTTCTTCTAGTGATCCATCAATATATCTTATTTTTTAATGCATGTGAAAGTAAGTTGCACACATCACTACAGTGAGACACATAGAATGTAGCATCTGTTTTAAACTTATAGAGAGTGCTGGAGCTAGAAGGTCATGTAGACTAGGAGAGAGAGAAAGATGACTGGGTTGAGTCGTAGACAGCTGAGAAGTGATAGATCCAGTTTGTAGACAGACATGGAGCGGACATGCTGAGGAGAGCAGAGGCACGTGGCTGCTGTGGGACACGGATATGCGGAAAGGGCTTCAGTTCAGATGCTTTTCCAGTACTCAGTTAAAATTCCCATGGGACCCAGCTGTATGTATTTTTTAATTTTTGGTGTTTAGACACAATGAGATTTCTAAGAACCCTTAAAATACTTGAGTTAGTTTGTGTAGCTGGCAACTTAAAGATTCCCACTTTGAGCACCATGCTTATTTCAGCATAGTCATTGGGCTCCTACCATAGCTAAGTGAGTGTGTTAGGCACTCTGAGGACACAGTTTCCACTGCCTGTAATGCCCTGGCCCTATGACCTGCCGGACAAACTCCTGCTCTTCTTTTGATCACCCCCTCTCTATGAAGCCTTCCCTGACTGGTGAAGGCAGAAAGAATCAAGCTCTTATTTGTGCTCCTAAGACTGTTATACATACTTGCACTGCACTAATTTCAACATTGTGCCTTATTTATTTCTTTTTGAGACAGGGTCTCACTCTGTCGTCCAGGCTGGAGCTCAGTGGCATAATTATAGCTCACTGCAGCCTTTAACTTCTGGGGTCAAGTGATCCTCCCGCCTCAGCCTCCCGAGTAGCTGGGACTACAGGCATGAGCAACTGTGCCCAAGCATTGTGCCATATTTAATATTTTATGAGTCTTAGTTCTCTGCAGGCTCTGAGTGACAAAGCAGATAATGCATTAGTCGTTTTTGTATCACTGTGAACTAAGTCTATTTGACACACAGTAGGCCTGCAATAAACATAGCAAGATTGATATATATATATTTGATTCTGTTGATATGAATGGACTGGAAAGCTCTCTTGGCCTGTTCTACAGGAGAATGGCTGCTGCTATCCTCTAGGAGAACAGGCACTGCTCAGATCATCTCGTAAGAGGGAAGCTTTCACGACGAATGCCGTGAGCTAACAGTCTCCAGCTGCAGCATGTTGGCCAAAGAGTTCTTTGGTGGCTTAAAAAGGGGAAATTATCCCTTGCATGGTATTTAAGCTGAGGAGATACACTCCTCCATTGGCTACAGCCAATAACTGAGCATAAGGGTACATATGTAGGCAGGGGAATAAGACTTTGCCATTTCTGCCCAACATGCATATGGCCAAAACTTTTTCAGAACTGCATGGCAGTCTTCTGAGGCTCTTCCCACCACATCCTCCTTCCTTCCTTCTATCCTTTCAGGGATGATGGATTTGCATTGCAGTCTGAAGGTCACCCCTGCTGACTCCTGCTCCTTTGCTCCTATATTTTTCATAGGTATTATCCCCAGTGATTTGCTTGCCTTTCTTACACTGTCTTGATATCTGCATCTTTGAGAATCCAAACTGACACAGTTGTCACCAGAACTGGACCAAGAAGGCAAGTGGCAAGTTGGGGTTTGGGAACTGAATCTCTGACCACCATCTGGCTATGGTATGTGGCTCATGGAGAGTTCTCAGCATAAGGTGGCAGCCCAATTGGTAAAACTTTCACCAGTTGTGGACTGGAAAATGTCCTAGTGGAAGGAATGCCCTTCCTAATGTGAAGACTCAGAAATTGGAAAGGTACATGGGACAATGCACACGGGACAGTGGGATTGGCTCATTATTACTAAGTTGCCTTGACCCTCTACAGTGTGATAAAGAGAAACAGGGTAGTTAACAAACAGCTAAAAATTAAGCATGTTGGCCAGACAGCTTTTTTGGTAGCTTAAAAAGAGGTCATTATCACCTGCAGTGGATGATTAGATACAGATGAGAAGCAAACACAGGCTCCAAAAGTGAGGGTCACTTATGGGGAATTAAAAGGATGGTTGATTATACCTGAGAGCTGAAGGGCAAGACAGATGGGGAGCCAAGAAAGATATTTCTGAATATATATGATTAAAAAAGGGTGAGAGTGGAAAAGCAGAAGGCTGATGCCAGTTGCACTAATAAAATATCATGACCTGTTGCTCAATTTCTAGGCCTAACCCAACTTTCAAGTCAGAACCTATTGAGTTAAGAGTCGGAGTAAGAATCATATAATGTCACAGCAAGCATATACTGCAAAGATTCCTCCAGGAATCTTTTCCAAAGGGACATTTGACCACTTACTTGGATGACTGTACACTGGGGGAGAAAAGGGAATACTCATTTTGATGACAATTGGACACAGACAATGCGTTGACATTGATACCCAATGATCCAGAGTATTATTCTGGCCCCCATATTAGAATGGAGCATACAGGAACAAGGAAATAAATTGAAACAGGATTAAATCAGGCTTGCAGTGGGTCCATTTCTTGAGTCTCCAAGAGTATAACTGGGATTAAAATACGTGGCAGTGGAGTAACCTGCACCCGGGATTCTTGGCTTGTGGGGTAACAATTGTTGCAGAATGCGAAGTGGAACTTTCTGAAACCGCCACCCCTCTACCCATGGGCAAGCACAATATCACATTCTAGAGGGCAATGGCAGAGATTAGTGTCGCTTTTAAAGATCTAAAAGATGTAGGACTGGTGGTACCTATCCTAGCTCCATTTAATTTGTCCATGAACCCTGAATAAATCAGATAAATCCTTGAAATGACTGTAGACTACCATTCAACCAAGTAACATTCCTGAATACATCTGCCATGCTGGGTATTGTATTGTAGCCACTAAATGGGCAAACACATATTTTTATGAATCAGAAAAGAGGACCAAAAATTGCTTGCATTCACATAGAATGAACAAAAACATTTCTTTACAGTTTTACCTCAGCGCTATGTTAACTTTGCCATGCTTGTTGATAATAAAATTCAAAGAGATATGGACCATCTGGACATACCGCAGGATATCATATTGATCCAGTACATCTGTGATATCATGCTAATTGGACAAGGTAAGCTAAAGCGACTACTCTGCTGGGGGCCTTAATACAATGATGTGCTTCAGAGGATAGATGATGAACTCTACAAAGATAAAGTAAACTGCCACTTCATAAAAGTTTTCAGGGGTTCCTTGCCAGGAATCCCATCCAAGGCAAAAAAAAAAAAAAAAAAAAAAATCTGTATCTTGCATCCAATTACAAATAAGAAAGCACAAATAAACAGGTTTTTTTTTTTTTTTTTTGAGAAAAGGTCTCACTCTGTCACCCAAGCTGGAGTGCAGTGGCATGATCACAGCTCTCTGCAACCTCAACCTCCCAGGCTCAAGTGATCCTATCACTTCAGCCTCCTGAGTAGCTGTAACTACAGGCATGTGCCACCAAGCCCAGCTAATTTTTGTATTTTTTGTAGAGATGGGGTTTTGCCATGTTGCCCAGGCTGGTCTCGAACTCCTGGGCTCAAGCAATCCACCTGCCTCGACCTCTCAAAGTGCTAGGATTACAGGCGTGAGCCACTGCACCTGGCCCTGTAGGTCTTTTTAGTTTCCGGAAGTAACATATTCCATACCTACACATTCCTCTCCAAGCCACATCCCAGATCATAGGACAGGGTGCCAACTCTAAGTGGGAGCTGGAGCAGGAAGGGGCTCTGCAATAGGTCCAAGCTGTGGTGTGAACAGTGCCTCCTTTTGAACTCTGTCATCTAGTAGATCTTTTGGTGTTAGAGGTGTCAATGGTAGGAAAAGATGCAGTGTGGAGTTCGTGGCAAGCCCCAAGGGAAGAATCACAATACAGTTCCCTGAGATTCTGGAGCTAGGCCATGACATCTACAGCAGAGCATCATGCACCTTTTGAAAAATACTTCCTAGTAGGCTATTGGGCCCTGGTAGCTGTGGAACTCTGGACCATGGGATACTAAATGACCACAGATTCAGAACTGCCCCTCATAAGCTGAATCAACCAGACCTCCCAAGTCATAAAGTTGGGTGGACCTAGCAGCAATCATTATGTTGGGTGGGTGTAGCAGCAATTATTATAAGAAGCAAGTGGTATAGCCAAGATTAAGCCCAAGAAGAACTAAAGGAGAAATAAACTGCATGAGCAGGTAGTCAACCCACTACAGTTGCACCAACATGCCTTTTTCAGCTCTGCTCCACATATTTCTTATTTATCTGGGGTGACTGGGCTAGCTGGGGCTTATTCTTATGGTGGTGGATGAAGAGCAGATGTCAAGTCCTAATGTCCTGGCACATACTAAGCCTTGATGAAGTCCCGGAAAGGGTAGTGATTCTCTGCTGAGCAATAATCCAAGCTGTTCCAGTCTGATCTCTTGTTCATAAATATTCAATTCCCTCGCACATATAAAATATACTTATACCTTACCAAGATCCCACAAAGTCTCAGCAAATTATAAAACAGGTTCAAAGTCCTTACAATTTTTATCAGTTCTTATATCTGATCTTACAATTTATATCAGACTGGGTATGCTCCTCTTAGCCTAAAAATCTAGGTGCAAAAAAATGACACGTTAATTGCCCATGACATATCCAACATTAAATGGTTGAACAAGGACAACACAACTACAATACACATCTCTGTTTAAAAAGGGGAAGAACAAGGAATGGAGAAGCCAATGATCCTTAATATTCTGAGTTGTTGCTAATTTCCCCTACCTTGAGGGTGAGATATGTCCTTTAATTAGGCCCTAATTAATTAGGCCCCTGGGAAAGTGGCAGTCCCATGAGATTGTAATGCCATATTCTAGTCCACTGTTGTCCCTAGCTCTTGGTTTCTCCATTTCGAAGTTCCTTCTCTATCCATCCAGCTCTTTGGCCATTTCTGAGGATAGTATGGGAGAATATACCCTTTTTGGAAGCTGAATAGCTATTTAAGTCGGCTTCCTGCTTATAGAAATTTGGAGGTCCAGAGATCTTATAATATGTTTCACAGTCTTAGACTTTTTTAGTCCAGGCTCGTAACACTTTTGCCAATACAACTCTCTCAAAAACATTATGGTCTTTCTCTATATTTGATTTTAATCAAATGTATGTACCAAAAATCATAACAACGATACATCTTGAGAAACACCTTTCTTCCCATCCTTCGCCCCTACTTAGCTTTTAGTACTCTGTGATCATCAGGCTTCTGTAGAACTGCATCATTAGACTTTGTAGGGACACTTCTGTCCAGACAAACTTTTTTTTTTTTTTTTTTTTTTTGAGACGGAGTCTTGCTCTGTTGCCAGGCTGGAGTGCAGTGGCACTGTCTCAGCTCACTGCAACCTCCACCTCTCAGGTTCAAGCAATTCTGTCCCTCAGCCTCCCGAGTAGCTGGGATTACAGGCATGTGCCACCACGCCTGGCTAATTTTTGTATTTTCAGTAGAGATGGGGTTTCCCCATGTTGGCCAGGCTGGTCTTGAACTCCTGACCTCATGATCCACCCACCTCGGCCTCCCAAAGTGTGGATTACAGGCGTGAGCCACCGCACCTGGCCCAAATAAAAGTTCTAATAGAGAACATCTTCATCCTTTGAGAGGTGTATTTTATTTTTTATTTTTTATTTTTTTGTTATTTATATATTTATTTATTTTTATTTATTTATTTTTTGAGACGGAGTCTCACTCTGTCACCCAGACTGGAGTGCAGTGGCATGATCTAGGCTCACTGCAACCTCTGCCTCCCAAGTTCAAGCGATTATTCTGCCTCAGCCTCCTGAATAGCTGGGATTACAGGTGTGCGCAACCACGCCTAGCTAATTTTTGTATTTTTGGTAGAAATGGGGTTTCACCATGTTGGCCAGGCTGGTCTCAAACTACTGACCTCAAGTGATCTGCCCACCTTGGCTTCCCAAAGTGCTGGAATTACAGGCATGAACCACCGCGCCTGCTCTGTCACCCAGGCTGGAGTGCAGTGGCATGATCTCGGCTCACTGCAACCTCCACCTCCCAGGCTTAAGCGATTCTTGTGTCTCTCAGCCTCCTGAGTAGCTAGGATTACAGGTTTGTGCCACCAAGCCTGGCTAATTTTTGTATTTTAACAGAGATGGGGGTTTCACAATGTTGGCCATGCTGGTCTCGAACTCCTGGCCTTAAGTGATCCACCCACCTGGGCCTCCCAAAGTGCTGGGATTACAGGTGTGAGCCACCACACCCAGCCGAGAGGTGTTTTTTTAAATATATAGATGGGGTCTTGCTCTGTTGGCCAGACTAAAGGGCAGTTGCCAATCACAGCATCACAGCTCACTACAAACTCAAATTCCTGGGCTTAAACAATCTTCTTGCCTCAGTCTCCTGAGTAGCTGGGATTACAGGCCTGTGTCACCATGCCCAGCTAATATTTTTATTTTTATTTTTTGTAGAGACGGGGGTCTCACTGTGCCCAGGCTGGTCTCAAGCTCTTGGTCTCAAGCTCCTGGCCTCAAGCAATCCTCCTGCCTTGACCTCCCAAAGTGCTGAGATGACAGGCATAAGCCACCATGCCTGGCCCTTTTAAGGGGTTTTAATAAAGAGTGTTACAGGTTTAAAATCTCACTGACAGTAGCCTGGGTTGGATTTTTCCCTGAAATTGTGTCATATGGGTCACATTTTGATTTGGTAAGAAAGAGTTTTGTTTTCCAATCCTTCTAGTTCTGAAATTTTTAGACTCTTTATTTTTCCTCTTAATTCTGTTTGTACCCAAGCCAATTCTTTTCTGAACTTATTACTCTCTTGTATTTATTACACACAGTCAACAGAAGCCAGCTCATATTCCACACTTTGCCTCAGAATTCAACTGTACCATTTCATTTGGTACACTTTCTGCCTTACAGATTATCATGAGAGACATTTTACCAACAATTTCACCATCACCTAGCACAAGTCACCATTTTTCAGCTTCGTTTAAGTTTCCTTGAGCCATATATTTTAAGTTTTTGTTAACATAAGCAGCTGCTTCTAGACATAAATTCCTGTATCAATCAGCTATCACTGCATAATAAACCATCCCCAAATTTAGTGGCATGTAATAATAAACGTCTATTATCTTGCTCACAAATCTGCAGGTCAGCCTGGGTGCCCTGCTTCAGATTGTGCAGGTTGGCTGTGATGGCTCGTCTTCTTCCTTGTGCCTGTGGGTCAGCAAGAGTGCCTCTGCCCCACCTGCTACTTTCATTTTGTACCCAGTTAGCTACCCAAGGCATGAGTAGTTCTTCCCATGACAATGGCAAGAGCCCAAGCAAACAAGCCCCATTGCACAGACACATTTTAAGCCTTTCCCCATGTCCCATTTGCTGACATTCCATTGGACAAATCAAATCACATGGCTAAGCCCAGCCAACAAGAATAGGATGGGAAAGTATGTCTTCTCACAATAGAAAAGAGTGGAGTGAATATCTTCTGAATGATAATCTGGACTATCATGGGTATGGTAATTTGGGGAAGTTTTACTAGCAATATGGAGTATTTGAATGTGGAGGTTGAGTATTCCCTATGTAAAATATTTGGGACCAGCGGTGTTTCAGATTTTAGATTTTTTTCAGGTATTAGAATATTTGCATATTCAGTCAGGCACCACATAACCATTATTTGGTCTATGATAGACCACATATACAATGGTGGTCCTGTAAGATTATAATAACAAATCATAATACTCATATTATAATGATCTGTTATAATTGCCTAAAGTATTCAGTACAGTAACATGTTGTACAGGTTTGTAGCCTAGGAGCAATAGGTTATATCATGCAGCCTATATGTGTAGTAGGCTATGCCATCTAGGTATGTATAAGCTCTATAATGTTTGCACAACAAAGAAATTGCCTAACAATGCATTTCTTAGAATGTATTTCCATTGTTAAGTGATGCATGACTGTACATAATGAGATATCTTGGAAATGATACCCAAGTCTAAATACAAAATTCATTTATGTTTTATATATACCTTATACACATAGGCCGAAGGTAGTTTTATATAACACTTCGAATAATTTGTGCATGAAACAAAGTTTGTGTACAGTGAAGACTCAGAAAGCAAAGGTGTCACTATCTCAGCACCTACGTGGACAATCTGTGGTTGTTTGGCATTACCATAATTCCTAACTCTGAATTTATTTGCTACTGATAAGCAATCATTTTCTTACACTTATTCTCACATAAGTACTTAACAGTAAAAAACATAACATGCCATTAACACAGAGGAAAAAATAATGTATTCAGGGTAACCAAGCAGCACAGTAGAGTCACCAGAATACCTGCATCAGCTGCTAAACAACAGCAGCAACAAATAATGGCAGGCTTTTACTCAGCACCTGCAATGCCATGCTTTAATTAAAAGATTATTGTACACAGTGTTTTATTTTTTTAGACAAGAAGAAACATCAGAAGCAGTTGAGGAACCAGGAAGTGGGTCCCCTAGGAATGAGGAAGCATTCTGCTAGATAGCTTTTTAAAATGTTTCCTCTATACATGAAAACTAAACACCTTGCTTCTGAGTGACTTTTGGGTAAACAATGAAATTAAAGCATAAATTAAAAAACTCATTAAAACAAATGGAAATAGAGACATAATGTACAAAAACCTCTGGGATATGACCAAACAGTGTTAAGAGGGAAGTTTGTGGCACCAAATGCCTACATCAAGAAATTAGGTCTCAATTAACAACCTAACATTGCACCTAAAGGAACTAGAAAAACAAGAACAAATTAAACCCAAAACTAGAAGAAAAGAAATCACTAAAATCAGGGCAGAACTAAATGAAATGGAAACCAAAAAACCCATACAAATGATCCACAAAAGGAAAAGTGTTTTTTTGATAGATAAGCAAGATTGATAGACCACGAGCTAGGAAAAGAAAAGAAGATCCAAATAATCACAATCAAGAATGACAAAGGCAAAATCGCAACTAATCTCACAGAAATACGAAAGACCCACGGAGACTACTATGAACATCTCTACGCATGTAAACTAGAAAATCTACAGAAAATGAATAAATTCCTGGAAACACACAACCTCCAAAGATTGAGGGAGGGAGAAATTGAAACACTGAACAAACCAATAATTATATCTTTTTGCTAATGATATAATTGTATACCTACAAAACTCTAAAGACTCCTCCAAAAGACTCCTGTACCTGATAAATGACTTCAATAAAGTTTCAGAATACAAAATCAATGTACAAAAATCAATAGCATTCCTATATACCAATAATGTTCAAAGCTCAAGCTGAGAACCAAATCAAGAACACAATCCCATTTACAATAGCCACACATACGCAAAAGATATCTAGCAGTACATTTAACCAAGGAGGTAAAATATCTCTACAAGGAAAACTAGAAAACACTGATGAAAGAAATCATAGAAGACATAAACAAAAAGAAAAACATTCCATGCTCATGGAATAGAATAATCAATATTGTTAAAATGTCCATACTGCCCAAAGCAATCTACAGATTTAACACAATTTTTATCAAACTGCCAATGTCATTTTTTACAGAATCAGAAAAAACAATTCAAAATTTGTATGAAACAAGAGAAGAACCTGAACATCCAAAGCAATCCTAAGCAAAAAGAATAAAGCCAGAGGCACCACATTACCCAACTTCAAACTATACTATAAGGCCACAGTAAACAAAACAGCATGGTATTGGTCAAAAAAAAAAAAAAGACACATAGACCAACGTAACAAATTAGAGAACCCAGAAACAAAGCTGTATATCTACAACCAACTAGTCTTTGACAAAGTCAACAAAAATAAACTATGGGGAAAGGACAACCTATTTAATAAATGATGCTGGAAAAACTAGCTAGTCATATGCAGAAGAATGAAACTGGACTTCTACCTCTAACCATATAAAAAATTAGCTCAAGATTACATTTGTAATGTAATCTTTAAATGTAAGTTTTATATTAAATGTAAATTTATATTAAATGTAAATTTATATTAAATGTAAATTTTATATTAAATGTAAAACTTATGTTTAAAGATATAAATGTAAGACTTCAATCTGTAAAAAATATTAGAACAAAACCTAGGAAATACTCTTCTGGCCTAGGCAAAAATTTATAACTAAGACCTCAAAAGCAAATGCAACAAAAACAAAAATGTACAACTGGGACCTAATTAAAGTAAAGGACTTCTGCGGGGCAAAATAAATTATCAATAGAGTAAATGGAGAACCTACAGAATAGAAGACAATATTTACAAACTATGCATTCCACAAAGGCATAATATTCAGAATCTATAAGGAACTTAAGCCAACAAGAAAAAAAATCAAATAACTCCATTAAAAAGTGGGCAAAGGATACTAACAGACAATTCTCAAAAGAAGACATACAAATAGCCAAGAAGCATATGAAAAAATGCTCAACATCACTAATCATCAGAGAAATGCAAATTAAAACCACAATAAGTTAGCATCTCACACCAGTCAAAATGGCTCTTATTAAAAAGTAAAAAATAACAGATGTTGTCAAGAATGGGGAGAAAGGGAATGCTTATACACTGTTGGGGGGAATGTAATTTAGTTCAGCCCCTGTGAAAAGCAGTTTAGAAATTCCTCAAAGAACTAAACAAAAAACTATCATTCCACCCAGCAATCCTATTATTGGGTATCTACCCAAAGGAAAAGAAATCATTTGTACCAAAGAGGCACCTGCACTCATATGTTTATCACAGCACGATTCACAAAGGCAAGGACATGGAATCAACCTAGGTGCCCATCAATGGTGGATTGCATAAAGCAAATGTAGTACATATACAGCATGGAATACTATGCAACCATAAAGAACAATGAAATCATGTCCTTTGCAGCAACATGGATGGAGCTGGGGGCCATTATCCTAAGTGAATTAATGCAGAAACAAAAAATCAAATACCACATATTCTCACTTGTAAGTAGGAGCTAAACGATGGGTACATACAGACATAAAGATATAAACAATAGATTCTGGGGACTCCAAAAGGGAGGAGGATGATAGGAGAGAAAAACAATTGAAACATAACTTATTTGGTATTATGTTCACTCTTTGGGTGATGGGATCAATAGAAGCCCAAATCCCAGCATTATATACTATATCCGTGTAACAATACTGCACATGTAGTTTCTGAATCTAAAATAAGAAGAATGTTTCCTCTAGAGTTATAAGACTCTTCAATGGTTTCTGTCTTGGAAGTCTAAATGCTGATACCAATAGTTGAACAACAGTACAAGAAATGGTTATTATAAGTCAATATCTCTTATGGACATGGATGCAAAAGTTCTAAACAAAATATTAGCAAATAATATCCTGTAATGGATTAAAAAGATGATGTGTGATGACCAGATCTTGTGTTAGATCTCTTTAATACAAGATTAGTTTAAACTTAGACCATCAAGGCCGGGCGCAGTGGCTCATGCCTGTAATCTCAGCACTTTGGGAGGCCGAGGTGGGTGGATCACAAGGTCAGGAGTTCGAGACCAGCCTGGGCAACATGGTGAAACCCTGTCTCTACTAAAAATACAAAAAATTAGCTGGGCATGGGGGCAGGTGCCTGTAATCCCAGCTACTCAGGAGGCTGAGGCAGGAGAATCGCTTGAACCTAGGAGGTGGAGGTTGCAGTGAGCCAAGACCGCACCACTGCACTCCAGCCTGGGCAACAGAGTGAAACTCTGTCTCAAAAAAAAAAAATTAGACCATCAATTACTATAATTCAATGCATTAATACATTAAGAAAAAAATCAAAATCATATAGTTATTTGAATAGATGTAGATGAGTGTTTTATGAATTCTACACATTTATATGATTTTTTAAAAACTAGAAAATTAGAAAAAGAATAATTTATTTAACAGTTAAGTGAAAGCCACGAGAAACCTCAAATTAACTGTTAATTAATGGCAAAAATTGACACGTCAAGAGTGTTTATTCTTACCACTTGTATTGAACATTGCACTGAAAGTCCTAGCCAGTACCAAAAGGCAAGAAAACATAATAAAAAGTAGAAGAATTTGAAAAGAGGAAACAAAAGTGTGATTTTTCACAATTATATTATTGTATACGTAAAAAACCTGCAATGATCTAATGTGTTTGAATAAAGAAGAGAGTTAAGCAAGGATGTTGGATATAAAATCAACATACAAACATTAATTGCATTTCTATACCTGGCAAAAAACACTGAGAAAATGTAATTTTAAAAAATACATCAATTGTTCTGGCTTCTAGTAACAGTAGAATAACTTGGCTGCATTAATCTTTCATTAGATAACAATTACAAATATGGGAAAATATTTTTAGAATTATCTAAGTTTTTAGAGAAACAGGAGTATTACCAAATATTGGAAGAAACTAATGAGGAATCAATGGTATAAAAATTAACTGTGAAGGATATATTTTAGTTTGTGGCACTCTCCAATGCAACAAATCCCAATGTGCAGAAAGCCACAGTCTTATTGGCTTAATGTGTTAAGGAACAGAAATTGAGACTGGTAAAAAAGGTAGAAAATTAGGTGAGAAATCCTAGAAGATAGAGATCCACAGAGGAATGAACCCTAAAATCTGCACATAAAAGCCACCTAACTCTTTGGCTGACCATTAACTCTCTTTGCATAGGGAAAACCCCAGAAGGAAGTGTAACAAATAAGAAACAAGAAAACAGCACACATACATTGCAGGAGAGACAAAATTTGGAGTTTCAAGTCCAGCATATGTAACAAAAATAATTCTTCAGGGAAAAATAACAAAATGCAGAGTCTATACATAAATTTTTATAATGTCCAGTATCAATCAATTATCAATACACATGTGCAAGAAATAGAAAAGTGCAAGAAATAGAAAAATGTGACCAATAACCAAGATTAAAATAACTCAAAAGACCCCAACTCCAAGATGATGCAGATGTTGCAATTAGAAGACAGAGACTTTAAAGGAGCTACTATGAATATGTTTAAGAACTTAGAGGAAGATATATTCATAATGAGCAGATGGGGAATATAATTAGAGAAATAAAACCTATAAAAGAGAAAAAAATGAAAATTTTAGAGCAGAAAAATACTATAACTAAAATGAAAAAGTCACTAAATGGGTTTAATAGCAGATTGAAGGTGGTAGAGGAAAGTCAATAAGCATAAAACTAGAACGTTAGAAATTACACAAGCTGAGAAATGGAGAGGAAAATATTGAATAAAAAGAAACAAATCTTTAGAAACCCATGTAACAATATTAAGCAGTCTAATATACGTATAATTGGAGACCCAAAAGAAGAGACAGAGAATGGGGCAGAAAAAAAATGTTTGAAGACATATTGGTTGAAAACTACCAAAACAAGATAGATAATTCAAAATAAACCCACAATGATACAGTCAACTGATTTTTCATAAAGACACTGAAGTAATTCAATAGAAAAAAGTTTTTCGGCCCTGTGCAGTGGCTCATGCCTATAATCCCAGCCCTTTAGGAGGTCAAGGCAGGTGGATCACTTGAGGTCAGGAGTTCGAGACCAGCCTGGCCAACATGGTGAAACCCCATTTCTACTACAAATACAAAAATTACCTGGGCATGGTGGCATGTGCCTCTACATGCCTGTAATCCCAACTACTCAGGAGGCTGAGGCAGAAGAATTGCTTGAACCCGGGAGGCGGAGGTTGCAGTGATTTGAGATCATGCCACTGCACTCCAGCCTGGGTGACAAAGCGAGACTCCACCTTACCAAAAAAAAAAAAGAAAAAAGTATTTTCAACTATTGTGCTCAGTCAACTGAATAGCTACGTGGGGAAAAAAATGAACTCCAAACTCTTACCTCACCATACAAAACAAATAACAAATAGTTGTAAATTTAAAAGCTAAAATGTAAAGATTTTTGAAAAAAATAGGAAGATATTTTCTGAAGTTAAACAATTTCTAGCCAAGCACCGTGGCTCACGCTTGTAATCCCAGCACTTTGGGAGGCTGAGGCAGGTGGATCATGAGGTCAGGAGTTTGAGACCAGACTGGCCAACAGAGTGAATCCCCATCTCTATTAAAAAATTCAAAAATCAGCTGGGTGTGGTTGTGCACGCCTGTCATCCCAGCTACTCGGGAGGCTGAGGCAGGAGAATTGCTTGAACCCAGGAGGCGGAGGTTGCAGTGAGCTGAGATCACGCCACTGCACTCCAGCTTGGGCAACAGAGCTAGATTTCATCTCAAAAAAAAAAAAAAATTCTTAAATATTGAAAACAACGATTACAAAAGGAAGTAACTAATAAACCAGTTATCAAAATTAAAAACATTTGCTCATTGAATTAACTGTTACATAAATAAAAAGCAAAGAAACAGACTGGGGAGATATATTATCTCATGCATAGTAAAACAACCCAGTGAAACTAGATTAAAATTAAGAAGTTTGATGGGTTTCAAAGGGAAATAAAAATTGTTAAGGATACAACATAGAAATTGAGTGAAAGTTCTGTTACACATATAATTGTCAAACAATTAGTATACAGAATCTACTAAAAAATGTATCAAGAACTACCCAAACATCCAAAAAAATGAATAAACTACAAGAAGATAAAGAACAAGAAATGAAGAAAACCATAAAACAAAACATTCAACCTCATTAGTGGGTAAATGCTAATTGAAACCATAAGGAAATATTTCATATTCAATAGATTGGCAAAAATTTAAAAGTTTGACTACTTTAAGTTTGGCAAGGATGTGACTTCAATCAGAACTCTTATACACAGTATGTAAAAATGAAAATTGGTGCCAATTTTTTTTAACTTAGAATTATCCAGTTTACTTAAGAATACATATAGCTTTTGACCTAACAACTCTATTCCATGATACACACCTAGAGAAACTCTGGTCCATACCTCAAGCAGACATACATAGGAATGTTAATCCTAGCACTCCTTGTGATTTAAAAAAAAAATACTAGAAGCAATCCAAATGTCCATCAACAATAGAATGGATAATATATTGCTGAATAAATGGGATACTATATACCAGTAGAAATAAATGAACTATAGCAATATACAGCAACATAGATGAATCTCAGGAATATGAAATTGAACAAACAAAAAAGCAAGGCAAAGAAATACACTTTATATAATTCCACTTATATAAAGTTAAAAAACATGCAAGACTAAATAATATACTGTTTAGAAATAAGAAGATATGCCATAAAACAATAAAGAAAAACAGAAGATTGATAAACAGAAAAAACAGGTTCTAAGAGAATAGGGAAGTAGATGAGAGTGGTGACGGGGACACAGGAATTCCATGATGGGTAATGGGAATATTCTCTTTCAGACTGGTATATGAGTAGGTGGATGTACAAAAGTATACAGAAGTATATGTATATACTCATTTATATTCATTCAGTAGTGAATAAATATGAAAATACATCTCTCTCTCGGTAATGTTTATTGACCTCATGGTGTTCACCACAATTTTGGAAGTGGGAAATATGCCGTCTGAATCCCAGCTCATAGACCAGTTTATGCTTCACCCTTGTTCTCATCTTTGAGTCCTATTTCCTTTCCACTGCCTCCACTCTCCCTTATCAACATAAAAACAAATCCTATGACCAGTATTTGGGCATGATCAGGAAAAATGATAGGGAAGTACTTACAAATTAACTTAACGTTTTCTCTCCATGTGTTTGTTTTATGGTATGTTTATTTTTGAGGCTCTCATTAGTGGTTTAGTGGATCCTTTATAGAAACTGGCCAGCCAGCACTTGACAACTCATACTAGGGTGAAGGCTTTCGACTTCTTGGCCCCAGGGTGTACTCCTTAGCACCATAAGGGTCTTCTTTAGCATACAGCCTCAATAGATAAGGTGTACATAGTAAATAGGGCAGTGAGAAAGAATGTATTATTAGCAATGTCCTAAGGGAATGTGGGTTATCCTACAAAGGAAACGTAGGTTATCACTGAAGATCCCTGTTTCATAGATAAGGAAATACAGGGATTAGAAGATATAAAGGTGTTGTCCTGGATAATGAGTGGGTGGGGAATGTATGTCAAGAGGTACTGACAGCAGATATCTGCCTCTTAAAGAGGGTCAGTATGTACCATCCAATTTTATGTCTTCCTAATCATGCCCTCTCCCTGACCCCCCACTGTATGTTTAAACAGGAGAGTCCTCTCTGTCTTCTCTGCACTGGGAGCAGCTCTCCTGCCACAACCCCTCACCCCCCAAAAATGTATGCCTGCTCCAAATTCATCTCCACTCCCTCCTTGGTCAAGAGCACCTCACAGCTGCTGAGCCATCCACTATCTGCAGTGGTGTTGAAATGACCGGAGACAATGGCAGATGAGAGTCTCAGCAGCTTCGCAGTCTCACGTGCCCTTACCTCACTTGTCCCTAGCTGCAGTTTCCAAACCAGTGCCATTTCAAGGGACATAGACATGACAGCCAAGTTCATTGGGGCTGGGGCTACCATAGTTGGGGTGGCTGGCTCTGGGGCTGGGATTGGGACTGTATTTGGGAGACTCATCATTGGTTATGCCAGGAACGCTTCTCTGAAGCAATAGCTCTTCTCCTATGCCATTCTGGGCTTTGCCCTCTGGGAGGCTTTGGGGCTCTTTTGCCTGATGGTGGCCTTTTTCATCCTCTTCGCCATGTGAAGGAGCTGTCTCCACCTCCCATAGTTCTTTCTTCCATGTCTGGTGGACCCTGTGTGTTCCTTTTCCTATACCTCCCCAGGCAGCCTGGGGAACATGGTTGGCTAAGGGTTTGATGGAGAAAAGACAAATAAATACTGTATTAATAAAAAAAAAAAGTAAACAGGAGAATGAGACCAGCCTGCACCCCTGCTTGGGTAGTCAATGATATACTGGTACAGATAGTGGTAAAAAGAAAATAGCAGTGATGCCAGGGGAGTAGTAGAAAGTGGTAGAAATTATTACCAAGAGTGAGAAGGGGATTGTTCACCCACTACATTTCTTTGGACTTGTATATCTAGGAGTATGATATTCAAATGAAAAGGAATAGAACAAATATAGCCAAGGAAGAATTAAATCCCAAGAAAGGGATGGAGCATATCAGAGAGAACCTTGATGCCCAAAGGAGTCAAGGTCCTCAGATTCAGTCAGTCACTGGAGTTCTGAAAGGACTTGTGTTGCTGCTTACAAAGCTATTTTCCTACATCAAGGACCAAAAACATCAACGGCCCATGCCCAATAAGTTGGAGAACTGCTTTACTAGAAGTTCACTAGAAAATATTAGGTGTTTTTAGTTGACTGCAAGCTGAAAACAAATCAGACATAAGAAGAAGCACTGGAATGACTCATAATCTTACACTGTGCTGATGTAAGTGTGATGCTGAGACAAAGAAAGTTGAGTCCCACTCTTGTTTATTTTTGGCATTTTAAGAGAAACATTAATAAGCTTGAGTGTGCTAAAGGAGAAAAAACAGATTGCTGGGAGTACTGCAGACAATGCCACAAAAGGAATAAAAGTGCTGGCTGTGTTTATCACCATGGAAAAAAAGATAAGCCTTAGCCACAAGGAAGCCCCACAGCTGTCTTCCAGTGTTTCAAGCATTGCAAAGTACAAGAGTGATGAGACTTATCCTGCATAGCTTCAGAGGGCAGAACCAAGAACAATGCTTAGAAGTTAAAGGGGAGAAAATTCCATTCAACATAAGAAATCTGACAATCTTATATTTATATAATGTTGTATAATCCACAAATACGCTCATGTGCCTCATCTCACTTTAGGAAGAACTCCCGAACAATTGATGATAGAGTGAGCTGCCAGGCATGTTTAAGCATAGACTAATGAATCCACTAGACTAGATGAACTTAAAGATTGTGTCCAACTCAGGCTGTGAATCAACCTAGAGGTGCTTCCAAGTCAGCTTATAAACTGAGAGGAAACAGGGAACAAACTCAATAACACCTGCATCAATTCATCCTTGTGTGTCTCCGTTTATACTTTTGAAAAAGGAAAAAAGTGAAAAGACAAGTTTGTCTTTACCACATGGGGAACTGGTTGAGTTAGACATCTCATTCTTTAACATATTCAAGGGGATATTGGCTGCCTGTCTTCCTGGGGAATTCTGCACTGGGTAAGAAGATGGACCACATGCCCCGAGGTTCCTTCTAACACCAAGATTATGGGAAAGCTGCATTTTATACTTGGCTCTACTACTTTCTACACTGACTTTGAGAAAGCCTTTTTCACTCTCTGGACCTCAATTATCTTTCCTATTACAGGAGGGTATTGGACTCTGTGACCTTTAAGATTTTTAGAGAACTCACATTCTAAAATTATAAGATTTTATAAAGAATATGTGGAAGCTTCATTCTTCCACATTCTCTAAGAAAAATTGATCCTGAGTTCTGGTCCTAGTGAGATTATGGTGGCAGTTTAGTTTCTTAATCTTTTCAAAACTCCTCCAGAAAACCAAACAGAAAATTAGAAATAGTGTAAAAATATGCATAGATTATATATTTTTAAATGCTAGGTGATAGGAAACACCTCTAAACCCTAGAGTACTGATGTGGTCAAAACCACATGGAGAAATGGCACCTAAAGGCAATCCGCTGTGGAGTGGTGGCAGCAATTGAGCAGGGTAGAAACACTGGGGTTCAGGGAGTGTGAGGTGGCGGAAACAGGAAAAGAGAGTGGTGGGCTCAATGCAAACCTTTGACAAGCCCTATAAGCTATAGAACCCAAGATCTCCCATGAAGACTCACCCTTAAAAGAAGGCCTAATCTGGAATAAACATCTGTGTGGACAAGCCTGAGAATAACTGTGAAACTACTATTCTGATATGTTCAGAGTTGCAAGTGAAAGCAGGCGCACACAGCATCACAAGAGACCTGAGAGTGAGGCAGTAGAGCAAACCCTGGATGACCGCCAAAATGTCCAATAATATCCCTTTCCAGAGGGGAAAACCGCCAGAAGCAGACACGTTGAGCCGGGCAGTAACTCTGGACAGTTGAGATGGTAAGTGGTGTGGGGAGGAGGTTGTGGGCCCAAAGGAATCAGATCCCGGAAAGTCATGTAACAAAAAAATAACTTGTCTAAAGGGGAGAGCTCTGGGAAACACAGGACTGAAGGCAGGAAACCTTCTTGGCCAGGCATAGGCCTGAGAGATGGATGGGATGATGTATTTTGAGTCCTTCTTAATAACAAGCAAAGATGAAGCTGAGAGAGTTCATCCCCTGGCCCCCACTGACCAGGAACTGTCCCTTAATAGTCTAGGAAAAGCCATTTCATTTAAACAGGGGACACACAGAAAAAAAAAGGGTCTAAATAATTCAAAGTTATTATTTAAAAAAAGGTAATAACAAAATAAATGACACCAGAAAAAGTGGACACAAAGCAGATGAAAACTATAACACTCTGTTTCGGAAAAACACCCGAATCAAATTTTTTCTTTGCTCTCACACCACAGCAATGAATGCAAAAGAAGACTTCTATGGCCAAATT
The DNA here is from genome assembly GCF_028885625.2 of Pongo pygmaeus. Lineage (NCBI taxonomy): Eukaryota > Metazoa > Chordata > Mammalia > Primates > Hominidae > Pongo > Pongo pygmaeus. Next base: position 40,167,950 of record NC_072373.2, read on the forward strand.
CTTTTGGGGGGGGGGTGGTTCCCCACCGACAAACAGTGGACACCAACTAATTCAATTCTAATTCACCTCAAATTCACCTCTAGTTCAATTCCCACTCTAGCTACCTGGAGATAGCATCAGATCCCACAGGCTGAGGGCTCAGAGCCCAAGACTGCCCCCACCAACACACCCTTGTGGCAGACACTCCTTGCTGCATATCTGAACTTCTGACCTACCGGCTTCAAGTTGGGGTTCCCACAACCCCCTCTGGGTTCGATTAATTTGCTGAAGCAGTTCAGGGAAACACTTAAGTTTATCAGTGTATTATAAAGTATATTACAAGTATATCACTAAAGATCCCTGTATCGTAGATAAGGAAATACTGGGTGTTTTTCCTGTTTCACAGAGAAGGAAGTACAGATGAAGAGACTCATAAGGCAAGGCACGGGGGAAGGGGTGCGGAGCTTCCACGTCCTCCCCTGACATAGCACCCTCCAGGAACCTCCATGTGTCAGCTATCTGGAAGCTCTCTCAGCCCTGTCCTTTTGGGTTTTTACGGTGGCTTCACAACATAAGCATGATGGACAACTATGTAGACATGTGATTGGGCAAAAAGCACGTGTTCTAAACCCAGAAGGCCTGTCTGCTCAGACTTTGTTTTTTTTTTTTTTTTTGGCCTCTCTGTGCAGCATCCCTTCCTCTAGGGTGTGGGGCAGGACCCACTCTGAATGAGAGTCTTTTAACCCATAATCAGGATAGAGTCCTGCCTTGGGCAGCTGAGAGGAGGACAGGAGGTTAAAGAGAGAGATTCTGTTTCTTGAGGCCTGTTTCAGAGACATGAAGCACCCCAGATTATAAAAAAACTGTAACCAGAGTTACGGAGTCATGATCCAGGAATGGTGGATGAAAACCTATATAAGTGCGTTTATATATAAAGTATCTAAAATCATAATATCACACATGCAATAGCAAAGTGAGAGAAAATAAATTAAAAAATCAATAGACACTTTGAAAGAATAGCATAAACCAGAAATAGAAGAAATAGTTAAATAGCCAATGGCTATGAATTGAGAACTTACAGAACTCAGGAAAGTTATTTTAAGAAATACACTAATAAATAAAGACTAATAAGTAGCAATACATGGGAGAAAGATACTATGGAAAAATACAGTGAGAAAAATCAAAAGATAAAAAAGGAAAAATGAAGGAAATCAAAAAGAAATAAAGGAAAAGATAAAAATGACTTGAGAGAAAATGAAAGATGAGAAGACAAGTAAATATAAAGAAATAATGAAAAAAAGGAGGATCCAACAAAACAGTCCCTAAGGAAGGAAAACGAGTATTAAAACTATAAATCAGGAACAGTTTGCTGAAATAGAAGTTTTAAGATTTACATATTTATTTTAACTAGAGGAATCAACCCATAACAGTTATCACCAAGGAAATCCTAATAAAATAACTGAACGTTAAAAGTTAGAAAAAACAAAAACAAAAACAACCTCTTTGGGAATTCAGACAAAGAGACCAAGTCATTTTAAGAGATAGAAAAGCAGATTTGAATTAGACCTCTCAGGTCACAGCTGTAATCCCAGCGCTTTGGGAGGCTGAAGTGGGAGGACCATTCGAGCCCAGGAGTTTGAGGCTGTAGTGAGCTATGATTGTGCCACTCCTCCATCCTGGGTGACACAGTGAGACTCTGTCTCAAAAACAAACACACATAAAAATCAGAATTATCAACAGCAACATTTTCTGTTAAAAAAATAAGAGAAGGACTGGGTGCAGTGGCTCATGCCTGTAATCCCAGCACTTTGGGAGGCTGAGGCAGGCAGATCACGAGGTCAGGAGATCGAGACCAACCTGGCTAACACAGTGAAACCCCGTCTCTACTAAAAATACAAAAAAAATAGCCAGGTGTGGTGGTGGGCGCCTGTAGTCCCAGCTACTTGGGAGGCTGAGGCAGGAGAATGGCGGGATCCCGGAGGCAGTCAAGCCACTGCACTCCACCCTGGGCAACAGAGAGAGACTCCATCTCAAAAAACAAAACAACAACAGCAACAACAACAAAAAGAGAAATATTTTAAATGATTTCATGAAAAGAAGATGAGAATCAAAGGTTGTATGAGTTAACAGGAAGAAGTCCAGCATTGTGAACTGCAAGATCTCATGGAATGTTACTCTCATGAGCTGTTTCAGAGAAATTTACTGGAGAATGAGCTCCAGACAAGCAATAAGTAATTCTAGAAAATTCAGTACAAGTTTTCAGAGATAAGTGTGAATGTATTTAAATGTAGAATAACAACTTGAAATTGGAGATAAGAATTTAAAAAGTGTACTGTTGATGTGTGCTTTGACAGTGTCATATAATAAAAACTAACAAAAATAGGACAAAAGGGGTGAGTAAATGGAAAGAATAATCTTACAGATTGCCTGATATGTGCTAGGTGGGAGCAAGAAGATATTGCTTGAGGCTGACAATGGAAGTAGTTGAAGCTTGAGCTGTCTTAAAATTTCTCATTAAGTTAATACTAGAGACAAGGTGGATAGTGGGAAGAGAGAAGAGGGGAGAAAAAATGACTATTGGTTGAGATTTTATAGAATAAATTAGAGTATTAAATAATGATAACCACTAGAATATAAAAAACTTTCTAAATTTTGAAAGAAAGAATAATTATAAAGAAAATCACAAAGTAAAGCACTTTGCATGCATATTGTATATGTCTGTGAGCATAAAAAGTCATAGACATATGTAAATATGTAAATATTTATGGATACATTTGGCATTTTGGTAGGTCATAAACAATAGGCTATTAGCAATTTCACATGATTCAACAAAGAAATAACATATAAAACAATATGTCAGAACTGAGAAAAAATATTGATTATATCAATAAATGTAAATGGACTTTACTTACCTATAAAAGAAAAAAAAAGTTGATCTTAACAAAGCAAAATCTGACTCCATGGTGTTATATGAAACATATCAAGGAAAAAGAGTGAATCAGAAAGGCTAAGAGTAAAAATATAGATCAAGATATATCAGTCAAGTAAAATAAAAAGAAGGCAGAAGACATGATCTGAATATCAGAAAAATATAGATTTCATCCAACAAACATTGAAAGACATGAATGCCATTTAATGAACCTAAAGAATACAATACACAGTAAAGATGTAATAGTCACTAATATCTTTACAACTTTTACAAACAGAAAATATAGAATATGAAAGACAGAATGGACAGGCACAATTAACAAAAGATTTTTATAACATTTTTTCAAGACAGTGAGATTAAAAACATATTAAGAATATAGAAGGCCTAAAAAAAAGGTAGTTCAGATAGCTATATATTGAATTCTGAATCCCGAGAGTAAAGAATATACTTTTTTTCCCAGTGCTTTTGGTTATTTGTAGACATTTACCATATGTTAAAACACAAAGAAAAACCTCAGTTAATTTTAGAAAATAGACATAATAATCCAGCTCTTTTCCCTCCAAAATTACAGTTAAACCAGAAATAATCAATAAGTTCTCAAAACTCTTTAAGACTCGAGTTAAATGGAAAATACAAAGTAAAATTGTAGAATTTCTAGAAATGTATGTAATAATGGAGATATTATATATTTGAAAAAATCGAGAACTAGTGAAAAAGACTACTATAAACAATGATAGAATTTGGTAAAATTGAATACAAAATTACCTGATAGAAATTAATAACCTCATTAAATATGAACAGTAACTAGTTAGAGGTTTTAATAGAGGAGATAAATCTATTTACAATAACAACAAAAAATACTTATGCATAAACTTAACCAAATGTGCAAAACTTATAGAAAGCTTTTATACATTTGTTAAAGATATAAAGTAGATATAAACAAACTGAAAGCTATGCCATCAAAAAAGATGAGAAGGAAGGATAGATATAGTAAGTACAGCAAAATCTTGACACTTGGTGAATATGGGTGAACAGTATAGCAAAATTTATTACATTATCCTTTTTGTGTTTTTGAATTTTGAACATTTTACAATAAACTAATTTAAAATAGTTAATCTCAGTATTACAAATAAAAGTATTAGGTTCCAGCTCTGTGATATTAAAGCCCACCTAGATATTTAAATAAGTTAATTAAAGTGATTTGATTAAATTTCTATGGTCAGACTTAGTTAAGGTAAATCTCTTTGAAATCTCTACTTATTAAAAAATTAATTGTACATGAATATTTTGGACACTTTAAAGTGATAAATATTTTTCTCTACTCTCTACAACTCTGCCTATGGAGCCAAATGAGGAGTCATATTTCTCATTCCCTCAGCTTCTAAGGACTAGATAAGGCAAACTGTGAGGTGGAAAGATAATTATGCAGACTGCTGGAGTTATTGCTGGAAGTGCTTCAAGTTCTCAGCCTGGAAGTTGTCTTCACAGACCATCGTACCCATACTCTGACTTCTAGATGGGGTAATGGGGAAACCAGGTAAGTGTCTTTAGCCTTTTGTCTTTTCTCCAAAGTGTTACCACTGAAAAAGTAAACCTGCTCAAATAATCTTCAAAGACAAATTTGCACCACATTCCATGCTTATCCTCACTGAAAATTTCAGATAAACAATTTTACTTTTTCTCAGAGTTAATGCTTGCTATTCATGAAATAATAAGTACTAATGCTTTTATAATCACCTTCAACAAACCAAACCAAAACAAAACAACTGAAAACATGACATGAACTGACTTCTTCATGCCTACTCGTCCTACTGGACAAAGCTCAGCCTCCTCCCCCTGGCATCCTAGCCACACTATCCCCAACCTCCAGGGTATGGTTCCAATATTTTTTTCATTGATATTGTTTAACATAGCTTGGCTGGTTTCCTTTAATCCAAACAAACAACAACAGAAATTGTAAAACCTAATATTTGCTTAATGTTATTTAGTTCACAGAATATAAGTTTTTCAATATATTTCTCATTTAACTCCCACAAAAACCTTAAGAACTAGGCATTATCTACCCTCATTTTTAGAATGGGCAAAGTGGTGCTGGAGGAGTTAGAGCTTTGCTCAACATAATAAAGGTAATAAAATTATGATGAAGCCAATTTTTTTAAATTTTAAATGCTGTGTTTATCCCACAAAAATATGTTACCACTAAACTATACACTCATTCCCATCCTTTCAAACATTCTGCATTGCACCTGGTTTAATGGCACATGGCCAGTGGTTTAATAAATCACACCTACATAATGAAGCTCCAATAAAAACTGTGGATACAGAAGCTCTGCTGAGCTTCCTTGATTGGTAATAGTCTGTATTGTCACCCACTGATATGTTATAAGTGTGATACATCCTGGTCTAATTTTGCTACTGGATTCCTTTCTTCAGGAATCCCATCTTCTTACCCATCCAAGTCTCTCCAAATTCTGTCTGTCCTTCAAGATGTGGATATGAAATTCTTCTTGATCCCTTGAGGCTTATGTGCTATCTTTCTCTCCTCTGAACCAGCAGAAGGCTTTCTGTGTGTGTTTGGACACTTATTACATTCTGCCTTGAGTTGTGTTATTCTATGCACACTTGTCTTGCTGGTGAGAGTCTATGTCCTACCCCTCTTTCTATACCTTCCAAGTTGCACATTACAAGTTGGCACATAGTAGGTATTATACTTAACAAATGTTTCAAGAACTACATAGAATTTTGTTTATTATGATTTAAAGACTTGCATTCTCTCTAAAAGAGAGTTCTTTCCTTATAATAGGAACTCATATAGTAAGTAGAAACCACTTTTGTGATAAGTAGACAGATTCATGTGAAGTATGAAAGTGAAATAATATTGCTAATAGTAATAATCAGTGACATAATAATAATCGTAATCTTATAACCTTGACTCATGAGGTTATTCCCTTTCAGATTATAATAATTCATATCTTTCTAATTTATTTTCCCAATATGCCTGTAAGCCAATTATCAGTATAGTGTTACGAATGGAAACTTAAGAATCAGAATTTTGGACTCACAGTTGTGGTTGAGTGACAGCTCCTCCAATTACATGAACAAGTTATTTAACCTCCTGAAATCTCTATCACCTCTCCACTCTTTACAAAATAGAGATAATAAAATGACAAAATTTGCAAGTTTATGGTGAAGAATAAATGAGATTAAGTAGGCAAAGTGCTCAGCACAGCATCTGGTGCATAGTAAGCACTCATTAAATGGTATCAGTAATTATTGCTGTAAGTGAAAAGAATGAGATGTAAAACCCAAGATGATTAAGTAACCTGTGTGAGCAGATATAATAAACTCTAACTAGAACTTCAGTTTTTGCTTCCTGGATGACCTCATAATCTCCCACCAATCCCATTCCTCTGTCCCTGTAAGGATTTGGCTGGGTTTTGTCCCTAGTTTTGGGAAGGTAGCCTCCAACCCCTTGGAATTTCCTAAGTAATAAGAGTGTCTTTGCTATTAATTGTAGGTCATGATAGGTTTTGCTTATGAGGTGACTCAGGATAGGGCTTTAGGTAGTTTATGTTAAGGAAAAGACTCGGGATGGAGGCTGGTCATGACAGAAAGACCAACCATGAGATTATAGAGGCTTTCAGCTACCTTGATATTGAACCAGTCTTTAGGGAGGAAAAGACTAGAGATTGAGTCACATAGTCAATGGTTTAATCATTTATGCCTGAATACTGAAGCCCCAGTAAAAACCATGGACACCGAGCTCAGCTGTGTGTAATACTCTGTATTATCACTTATCAGGAGGGTGATGCACCCTGAACGCATGGGAGAGGACAAAGGAAGTTTCACATTTGTGATCCTCTCTGACTTTGCTGTACGTGTCTCTCCTTTTGGCTGATTCTGATTGATTTGTATTCTTTTGCTATAACTATAATCATAAGTAGAGTGCTTTTCTGAGTTCTGTAAGTTGTTCTGGCAAATTATGAAACCTGAAGAGTAGTGATAACCCCTGAATTTATAGCCAGTTGGTCAGAAGGGAGGAAGGCCTGGGGACTCCAGAATTTGCAACTGGTATCTGAAGTGACAACAGTTTTGTGGAGGGCTTTGCCCACAACCTGTGAAGTTTTGTCTGGTTCTGGATAGTTGATGCCAGAAGTCCCCTTCACCAAAAAACCTCAACAGAAAGATCAGGTACACTTTGTACTCTCAGAGTCAAAAATGAGATTTGTTTAAAATCTATAACATTTTATTTCTTGTGGTTTGGATGCAGGTGTTGAAATGCAATCACATTGACTCTGTACATCTTATTGTTTAGGTAACATTCATATTGAAGTAAAAAGGATGCAACAATGATCCTGTGCAAAATGATTTCTATTTGGCACTAACCTATTATGTATTCTTTTCTTTCCAAAAATCCTTCTCCAATCTTCAAACAAATTAATTCATCTGCTCAGTGAGAGGAGGAAACCAAGCAGAGACCTCCGCCATGAGGGGTACAAGGGGGAGGTTCACGAGGACAGCTGGAGTGCATATGCTGTGGCTCTTGACACCGTGCTGGGGAGTGTCTCTCTCGCCAACAGTATGGAAATCGTAATTAGCACCCTGTAGCGACTCAGGGCTTCAAACCCACCCAGATCTATTTGCAGCATTTCACAACTTACTGAGAACAGCATCTCTCGCATTTAGGTAGCTGCCTCCCGTCTGCTGTCTGCTCTGTTGGCCCTAATGTATTTAGATAGATTCTTCTTCCGTGAGGCAGAGCCCAAGTTCATTAGAATCATGCGTTCTGCTTCAAAACCTCCCTTAATCTCCCTAGGTGCTCTTTGGGCTTTTCCAGTTGTATTCACTAACCTTGGACGGGTATTTAGGAACAATGCTAATGTTCTTAAATTGCTTTGCAGTTTCCTCTCCTGGATTATTCTGGCAGGCAAAAGAAAGAAATACCAATTAAGCCCCAAGAGCCATTTTGCAAATGCTCTTTCCCTTAAACCAGGAAATGTCTAACTGTGAACCCAAATGGAAAAGATGCAGGATGGTGCTGTGATGTGTTATGCATGTTGACTCTTTTCTTTCAGAGGGATCTAATCTTTTGGAGTGGGCATTAGGTAATGCTTTCAATGTAGTACTCAGGGCCAAAAAAAAAAAGGAGAGACACTTTTATACATTTTGGATAATAACATCCAAATACTAAAATACTCATCTTAAAAGGGTATTTGTTATTCATTATGTACAGTGCATTTGTGTTCTGCTCTCCATTAACCCCTTCTTTGAGCAGACAGCAGATAGTTTGAAAACATTTCTGTTCACTAAGCCAGCCTCAGATTGAATTTTGAAACCTGCTTTGATATTGGGGTGACTTGTGGTGCTACAGTAGAGCAGTGGTAAATAGTAACATTGGCAGCCTCCAGAAGGGGAACTAAAAGGCTTGGAGACAGGAATAAAAGGTAGATATTTTGTGATCAATCTTGTGTTTTGTATCATGTGAATATATTGCCAATTCAAAACACACACAAGAAGTACATAATTTTTAAGCTGAGCATGGTGACATATGCCTGTAATCCCGGCTACTTGGGAGGTTGAGGTAGGACAATCACTTGAGGTCAGGAGCTTGAGGCTGCAGTGTCCTATGACCCTGTCTGTGAATAGCCACTGCACTTTAGCTTGAACAATATAGTGAGACCCCATATCTAAGAATTAATGAATGTATAAATAAAGAAGACCATTTTAAAAACCTAGAGAAAATATTTTTAAAAGGTAAGAAAAATGGTGCAGCTGCTGTGGAAATAATATATTAGTTCCCCTTAAAAATTAAACATATAATTACCACATTAAAAAAACTTATCATATAATCCAGCAATTTCATTCCTGGGTATATATGCAAAAGATTTGAAGATAGAGACTCAAGCAGATACTCGTATACACCCATGTTCACAGCAGCTTTATTTAAAATAGCCAAAAAGTGAAAGCAATCCAAGTATTCACCAGTAGATAAACAGGAAAACCAAATGTGATGTGTTCATACAATGGAATATTATGCAGCCTTAAAAAGGAAGGAAATTCTGACATATGCTACAGCATGGATGAACCTGGAAGACATTATGCTAAGTGAAAAAAGTCAGTCACAAAAGGACAAACATTGTGATTCCACTTATTTGCAAAACCTAGATTAGTCCAATTTATAGAGATAAAAAGTAGAATATTGGTTGCCAGGGGCTGTGGAGAGGGGGTAATGGGGAGTTGGTGTTGAATGGGTACAGAGTTTCAGCTTGGGAAGATGAAAAAATTCTGGATATAGACGGTAGTAATAGTTGCAGAATAATGTGAAGGTACTTAATGCCACAGAATTGGACACTTAAAAATGGCTAAAATAATAAATGTTTTTATTTTACCACAATAAAAAAGAAGAAAAAAGTAAGAAAATTTGTGGTCATCCTCATTGATTGCTATATCCACGTTCCCCATTTCTAGTGGATCTGACAGGCAACCTCTGTGGGTCTGTCACTCTTCTCTTCCTGGGACTTCAGCATGTGCCTTTCATGCCAAGTGGTAATAAGTGCTCTGGTTGAGATTAAAGTCGGGGTGAGGTGATTGCTGGATGGAGTTGTTAGTGGAGGGGGTGGTAATTAGGAATATTATAAGTAGATTGCAAAGAAATTATGCTTTTTGGATGTTTGAAGAGTCATCTTGCTGCAGAATGGTCATATGGACTTCATCCTGGTGCATTCTGTCCCAAATTCAATGAACTTTGCCTCTTAGCCCAAGTGAATATTCCACCAATTTTCTTATTGCTATAAAAATATAAGGTGACAGCAGTCACTACAGAGCTAAGAGACCACATGTCTTATGCTGGATGGTCCCTTTTGCGGCCTCCCTACTTGAGAGTGCTGAAGAGGCAGTGCATTCTGACACCAATTCTCTGATACCAACTGTGTGTCCTACAATTCTGTTCAATCCTGACACCAGCTTCCCAAGTTAACATCATATCCCACAAGTTAAAGGGCAAGGTCCCCAACAAGACCCCAACAAGGCTGCCCTTTCCTCAGATGCTAGTTGCAAGGGGAGTCCCAGGCTACCCACATTTCTGCCCAGTCAACTACAAATTTGGGGTTTCTCTTATGAGAAACCCCAGTCATTCATCCTGAGGTTGAATAATTTGCTAGAATGCCTCACAGACCCCAAAAGGCACGATGCTTACAATTCCTGTCTTATTATAAAGGATATAAATAAACAGCCAGATAAAGAGATACATAAAGCAAGATCTAGAAGGGTCCAAGGACAGGAGCTTCTGTACCCATGGAGTCAGGGTACATCACCCTCTCATTTGATGATCTGTTGATCAGTTTTTATCTGGGATTTCATTAAGTAGGCATAATTGATTGCATCATTATTTATGTGATTGAACTCAATATCCAATCTCTCTTCTCTCCCTGGTGTTTGGGGATAGGCCCATAAGTTCCACTCTCTAAATCATGTGCTTGGTCTTTCTGGCGTGACCAGCCCCTCCCTTGAAACTAAGACCCCCACCATGAGTCAGCTTATTAACATAAACTCAAATATGATCAAAAGGACTCCTTGTGAATAACAAGACACTCCTATCACTTAGGAAATTCCAAGCATTTTTGAAGTTCTGTGCTAGGAACTGGGGGACAAAGATTAGATGGATTCCTCATTATATGACAGGTAGAAATAACTCTATCTTGATTTCTGCAGTTAATGCCTACCTAACGATCATATAGTTGGCTATATTGTATCAAGAATAGTGAAGAAACCAGTTTTTGCAGCTCTCAGCAAAGAAATGTCAAGAAAGCATGGCTGCTGTTGGTTTAAGATCTATAAGGTAGAAATATCATTTGACCCAGCCATCCCATTACTGGGTATATACCCAAAGGATTATAAATCATGCTGCTATAAAGACACATGCACACATATGTTTATTGCGGCACTATTCACAATAGCAAATACTTGGAACCAACCCAAAAGTCCATCAATGACAGACTGGATTAAGAAAATGTGGCACATATACACCACGGAATACTATGCAGCCATAAAAAAAGGATGAGTTCATGTCCTTTGTAGGGACATGGATGAAGCTGGAAACCATCATTCTGAGCAAACTATTGCAAGGACAGAAAACCAAACACCGTGTGTTCTCACTCATAGGTGGGAATTGAACAATGAGAACACTTGGACACAGGGTGGGGAACATCACACACCAGGGCCTGTCATGGGGTTGGGGGGAGAGGGGAGGGATAGCCTTAGGAGATATACTTAATGTAAATGACGAGTTAATGGGTGCAGCACACCAACATGGCACATGTATATATAGGTAACAAATCTGCACGTTGTGCACATGTACCTTAGAACTTAAAGTATAATTAAAAAAAGAGTACATATATGAAGATATTGCTGAAAAAACAAAAAAACAAAACAACAACAACAACAAAGATTTATAAGGTAAGATGTGAGGTAAGTCTATCCTTGACTCCCCAGCTAATGACCAGCCAGAGGATACGGATAAAAAGCTGCTCAATTCAGCCCTTTGAGCCTGTGTTTCTGCTGGTGAGCTCTCGGATCACCTTCCCTCTGATAACTCTTTAAGCATCAAGTAGCTGTTTAAAGCAACGTTTTCTTCTGTTCTTTTCCCTTTTTCTTGGTCAGTGGATTAGCCAAGATTGATTTTTCTGCATGGCTGGGGAAGGCCTAAGGTTAAAAGATAAAAAGGTAGATTCCTTTTAAATGTAATTTAGATTTTTTTTCCCTGACATTAGTTCTGATATCAACCACAGAATCACGTCAATGTTCCAGAAACACCTGGGCCCTAGCTACAGCTGCTGGGATAGGGCAAAACTACACTTCCAGCATAGCACAGCTGGGGCGGTCTAGGCAGATTTGCCATTAGGTGTCATTCTCTCTCTTTCTCTCCATCTCCCCCTCTAGCCCCCAGCTCTTTCTGCCACCCTACCCATTTTTTTCTCTCTTCTTTTCTTTCTCCGATTCTGCTTGCAAAATGTAGCTAGAGGACACACATGTTTATTCTACTCCATTGTTCTTTCAAGTCAGTGTGTACTTATCTTTTGCAAACTAAAGAGCTCAAGGGAGAACTGTTTCTGAGTCTACCAGATGACAAAAAGAGCCAATCGATTGAGTCGGAAAGCCTGTCAATTCAGTGGAACATCTTTGGCATGAGTGGTGTGTGGACAAAACAGGATTCAATTTTCCACTTTTTGCCAGGTTTCTCTTTGGCAGTGAGTAGACCCCATCCAAATGCTATGCCAGGTGCAATAAATAACCCTCTTCATTTCTAAGTGGCTATCTTTCCACTTCCCCTTAAAGTGGATACCAGTAAGCCTCTGTATGTTAAGTGTAAATGAGTGGTTTTATAAATGATGTCTCCTAAGGACTGGAGACTCCCTGGAGCTTGAGGCAGAGTGTACGGGACAATGGTAGGAAGGAGGTGATGTGATGTGACATAGCCAGAGAACTGGAGAAGCTGGGGATGGAGAGAAACTGTTATTCAATGGATGGGGCTAAGCAGGGAAAGAATATTTGAAAAAATAAGAGTGAGAACTTGAGGCATGGCCACTGCAAGCTGGATAATGCTTAAGATGGGAGCATTGGCCAGGTTCCCACACTGTGCATAGCCCAGTGGCTTAAAAGGTCTTAAGCATTTGTGGCCTCAGGAAATGGCAGTGTGACATCGCAACACTGTGTTTACATGGGATATGGGTGCAAGAGATGGGGGTCTGTGCCCTGTTCTGCCATTCCTCTTCTTCCTTCTTTCCTCCCTTTCGTCTTTCTTCATTTAATTATTGCTAAGATTGTAAGGGACTCTTGAGTAATATTTACATGTGTCTTAGCCACATTCAGTGTTAAATTCAAAGAGTTGGCTTCAATCCAGCCAGCCAGTGAAAAAAGCTTCTAAATGCCAGGATACAATTTCAAAAAGCTAGCAGGCTGGTAATTCCCCATACAGAACCCTCCACCGCCATTAGGTCAATAGATGGAGGTGGGGAGAGAGTTTGGACAATCTATCCAACCAAAATGAAGCTACAACAATAAAACAAAATGGAAGCCATTATATGAGTAATAGTAGAGACAGACACTCGCAGACAAACTGGCCGTAAATGCAAGAGGGAAGAACCGGAGAACTGAGAATGAACGAAAATCTGGATTAGTCAGGATTTTCCTGATTACAAGGGGTAGAAACCTATCTTGACCAAGCTTAAGTGAAAAGGAAGTTTATTGGTTGATCTCATTAAAAAGCCCAGGATTACACTAACTGCAGAGGCACACTGGAGGCTCCAATGCCACCTGGTGTTCCGATGCCACCTGGAATGACACATCTTTGCTCTTCTCTGTATTAGCTTCAGTTTCAGACACACTTTTGCTCGTGGTGGCAAGAGAGCCCCCAGCATTTCCAGACTCAAACTGCATCTCACTAGTACCAGGAAAAGTTCTGGGTGGGCTCCCATTGGATCAATTTGAGCCATGTTCCTTCTCTGAACTAATTAGTGTGGCCAGGGGAATAGGATGTCTTTATGGATCATGCCTTAGCCAGTTGTTCACTCCTAGAGCCTGGAGTGGGGCCAACCACACCCAAAGTACATGGTCTGAGAGTGAGCAAGAAATGATTCTGCCAGGAAAATCAGGAGTCTTCTTTACAGAAGAGCAAAGATGCTGGCAGGCAAAAACAACAGATGTCCACCCCAGATGCCAACAAGAAGCCAAAGTCATAAAACTGAACCAAGTACAGTTATGTACCAGTTTCTGGAATCCACCAGGAAAGGGTCAGATCTATATGAGGACTCAAGGTGTAAATGACAATTGCCCAGATGGCATTCTATATAAGGGTCTCTTTTTTGATAAATGTTTCAGGTCCTCCCTGGCCTGCTCCTTAATGCTTTAGAAAGAAACCTACTCTTTCTAGGCCTGACCCCAGAAACCCTAGTGCAGAAAGGAATCCCTTTGTAGAATGCAAGAGTGTCCTCCTGTCTTTCACTTTTTCATTCTCACAAAGTCTGGTCTTAAATCTTCACCCAGGCTAGACTCCTCCCCACCACATACGTCTGTTTCTCTATTGATGCTACAGAGTAATCAGAAAGGGTCATTGGTATTGCTGCTCTGGTGAACATATCCATTGAAACAGATGTGTAGCAGATACCTGGGGCAGGAGTGGGAGTTGAGCAATGTGGCCCCAGCATAACCAGCATGAAGAAAAACCAAGGTAGAAGAGAAGAAGTGAGGGGGTAGCTGCCTAACAGGTTATATTTACCAAAATGTTTAAAAGGAAGGAGGAGGAAGCATACTTATTAGAAAAGCTATCTCCATTTAAACAGCTCACAAAATTAGCCGTCTCACCCATATGCCAAACGCTGACAAACAAAACACAACAGTCCTAGCACAAAAAAAGAGAGAGCAGAGCTGCAGGCTCAGGCTCTGAGAGGGCTCATTATCAAAGCTCTGCCTCCATCGTGTTCATATCAATCCTGGCAGGGCACTGTGGCTGCTGCCAGTGGAGAGGAAAAAATTACCCAGGCTGACGCCTCCAAATAATTGATAATTTGCCTAAATGAACAAATCAAGTAAGATTTAATTGTTGGCTGGGACTGCCATCCAGGAACAGCAAAGTATATAATTGCTTAAGCATTACATATGGCTTTCCACACATCCCCCTCCGTCCCCCTTTCTTTTTATAAACCAAACATAATTGTTTAATGACATTGATGGGGAATAGACTTGTGACATTAAAAATGACACTTATGACAGAACTGTCAGTTGATGACAGCTCACTGACAGCGCCAGTGAGAAATTAATCATTTTAGATGCTTTATGGTTTGCTCATTTAATGTCACAAATAAGATCTTGCTATCTAACCACATATAATCTCTCCCCAACAACCAACTCTGTTCCCTCTCCAGGGAGAGTTTGGTTATTATCTTGCCTCTGGTATGGGGGCTGGCTGAGTGGAGTCTGGGGTAAGTTTTTAGGAATAGTTGGTGGTGGGTTACCTGCAGGGAGGGGCTAGAAATTCCCTGGGGAAATTTGCACCTGAGCTGAGTCCACATTTAGTTCTCTCACTTGCCACTTGTTTAAGGAAGCTTTCAAGGGGAAAGAGCTAAACTGTTGGGACTGATTCTAATAAGGACAGAAAGCTGAGGAAGTAGAGAGGCTATTTTTAGCTGGTTAATGGGGAGTAAATGGGGCCACCCTGTGATATGCTAAGATATGTCTTGTGCTCATTGCTGCCTGGTACTCCCACACTCTCTGCTGGGCAGACATCTGTTAATTGCTTTCTGTTGGACTTCACTTTGACATTTGGAGAAATGGAAGGAGACTGCCTAACTATTTTTTCCCTAAACGATGTCTCTGTGGAGCTTGGGAGCAAGGGAGGAAGGAAGTGAGGTGAGTTGGAAGCTTGCTCTCTGCTCAAGTTTGCTAAAACCTTCAACACAGTGTGCCTAAGGCACTTTGGCCTGGATTTTATTGAAAACCCCTGTGTGGGCTCCAGACAATCCGTCACTGAAGTCTTTTCTTCCATGCTGCATTGGCCTGTGGTCTATTTAATCGGAACACACGCTTATCTCTCTACCCACCTTTCCATACATTTTACTAATCTTGTAAATAGATTCTAAAAAAATAAAATAAACTTTCCAATTTATAACAAAAAATGTTCTTCATCTCGTTGTGCATGCATCAGTGCTTTCTTGATGAGGCAGCTCCTGTCACCAAGCAGCAGAAGTGTAAAAATCAAGCTTCCTAGAGTGAAGGTGGTAGTTTCACTGGTATATAATCTTACCCTGCCTTTTCTTTCATTTAGGCACCTAAGTTGCATTTGTATTTGCGTTTAGGTAGGTTTAGCTATGTGGTGTAGTGCAATTAATGGCCACTAGGTGGCAACAAAGGACCTCTTGGCCTGATTATTGGCTGTAGGCAGTGACTGATACAGGTGAAATGGGCCTGCCTTCTGTTTTAACAGGACCAGTGAAGACTTATTTGATGCTAACCACCTGGCAGGCACCATCATAAGTGCTTGCTTCTCATACATTAACACATCGATCTGCAACAATCCTGTGAGTATTACAGAGATTAAGGAACTCACTCACATACCTAGCAGTTGGCAGAGCTGAAATTTAGCCTTGGCTCTGACTACAAAGGCTGTGTTCTTAGACTGCACTTTACTACACCCTTAAAAAATACCCTTCCAGTTTGGGAAAAAGTTGAATAGCCAAAACAAATGCCTCACCATCACTGAGCTCTGAAGCTTCCTTCACATAAAATAAGAAGAAAAGGACCCAGAAAGAGCAAACTTATCAAGGTACACAGACTCTCAGAGTTGGACAATTCTTGACCCTATAGCCTAGGCTCCCATCCAGTAGAGGGGTCTCCTTGGCACAGCCCTGAAAGAAGATCACGTGGTCTCTGCCAGACGACTTCTGGGACCTGATTGCCAAATGAAGGTGGCATGAGTTTCTTCTCTGTCTGCTCATGGTGACTTTTCTTTCTAAGAAGAGGAATTCAGAGAGAGGAGACCAAAAAAAAAAAAAAAAATTCTGAACAAACAAATTCATAGCCCCTATCCATCAGAGTAGTTCTAGGGAACAATGCGGATATGATGGTTAATTTCATGTGTCCACTTGACTGGACTGTGGGGTGCCTAGACACCTGGTCACATATTATTATGAGTGTGTCTGTGAAGGTGTTTCTGAAAGAGATTAACATTTGAATTGGTAGACTGAGTGAAGCAGATTGTCCTTGCTAATGTGTGCGAGCCCCATCTGATCTGTTGAAGGCTTGAATAGAACAAAAAGGCTGACCCTGCCTAGAGTAAGACAGAATTCCTCCTGCCTGCCTGACTGCCTTTGAGCTGGGACATCATTTGTTTCCTGATGTTGGATTCAAACTAAAACATTGGCTATTCCTGGGTCTTGAGCCCGCTGGCATTTGGATTGGAACTTATACCATTGGCTCTCCTGGGGCAGCTTGCCACTCCAGATCTTGGGACTTAGCCTCTATAGTTGCATGAGCTAATTTCTTATTTTATTTATATGTAATATATATTATACATATGAATATATGATACATAATATATATTATACATATGAATATATAATATATATGAATATATAATATATATTATACATATGAATATATAATATATATGAATATATAATATATATTATACATATGAATATATAATATATATGAATATATAATATATATTATACATATGAATATATAATATATATGAATATATAATATATATGAATATATAATATATATTATACATATGAATATATAATATATATGAATATATAATATATATTATACATATGAATATATAATATATATGAATATATAATATATATTATACATATGAATATATAATATATATGAATATATAATATATATTATACATATGAATATATAATATATATAAAATAACAATTAGCTATACATCATAATATATAGAATTATAATGTATATTACATATATATAATATAATACGTATTTTACACACATGCACATACATATCCTATTGGTCTATTTCTCTGAAGAACACAGACTAATACAAAAGGTCAACCAAAAAAATCTAAATTGTAAAAGAATGAAAGCTGCCTCCTTATTATATGCAGTGCGTGGTTAAGCAGGAGGGACTCTGTTGTCAGACCACCTGGGCTTTAGTGCTGGCTCTGCTCCCTCCTGTTTGTCCTAGGAAGCCTCAGTGACCTCTTTATAAAGGGGATAATCATAAATGAGATGATGCAGATACAATTCTTTGCACAGTGCTTGGCAATTAGTAAGTGTCTGTTACTTTCTTTAGGTATTTGTTATTTCTTTCAATCAGTTACCAAGCAATCTTGGCAAAATAACTTACTCCACTTTTTTCACAAATGAAAAAACCTAGAGGGGAAAATAGGCATAACTCTCCTCTTTTTTCTTCTTGGAAGGGATGCATGAGGTCAAAATGGATTAAAAAAGGGCCAGGCACGGTGACTCATGCCTGTAATCCCAGCGCTTTGGGAGGCTGAGGCAAGAGGATCACTGCAAGGCTCATGACCACTGAAAGATTCATCATTGAGTCAGTAACTGCTTCCAAAGGAAAAGAGAGAGGCCTTCCTGGAGAGCCCAGCCAGTGCAAACAGCAGTCATTTCTCCGTCACAGCTCTCAGCTTATTCAAACAGGAAAGTGCAGTGGAATGCAGATTGCCAGGGAAAAGCATTCTTACAATATAATACACATAGCTCTGTGGGCCTCCCTTAGTTTTAAAAATTATTTCTTAAGAAAGAAAGAGGCCTCCCTGGTGTAGATATAACATTCTTTTAGGCCGGGCTCAGTGGCTCACGCCTGTAATCCCAGCACTTTAGGAGGCCGAGGCAGGCAGATCTCTTGAGGTCAGGAGTTCAAGACCAGCCTGGCTAACACGGCAAAACTGTGTCTCTACTAAAAATACAAAAATTAGACAGGTGCAGTGGCACGCGCCTGAAATCCCAGCTACTTGGGAGGGTGAGGCAGGAGAATCACTTGAACCTGGGAGCTGGAGGTTGCTGTGAGCCAAGATTGTGCCACTGCATTCCAGCCTGGGTGACAGAGCAAGACCTTGTCTCAAAATAAATAAGTAAATAAATAAATAAATAAATACAATTCTTTTAGTGGCACCTGCACCTAGTAAATAGCATCTGATGGAGGAGACTCAAATGCCAGTGCTGAACTTCTGAGCAAGCGGGTTCTCCTCCTTCAGTTCTTGACTCTGTCTTTCCCTCTCCACATTGACCTCACTCACATTGCTGGGGAGTTTGTACACTCTCGTGGCTTCAGCTAATCCCTCTCAGAAGGAAACTAGAAGAACTTCCTCTGCATGCAACCCAACAACTGGACATTTCCACCCAGATGTCCAACTATGGCCTAGAAATCTACATTCTGAGATACCACTCCCTGTTCCTCCGGGCTCCTGGGCTAGATGGTTTGAGCTGATCTTGACCGCATCCCTCCCCTTCATCAGTTCCTGCCATTGTTTGCTCCCAGTTGTCTTTCAGGTTTACTCTTCTCTCTGCATCCCCACAACTCAGGTGTTTCATGCTGCATGTCCAGGTGCCTTCAACAGCCTTCAGGAGGCTCCTTGTTTCTCACCTATCTTTTGTCCAATCAATCTTTTAAAATATTCCTTGCGCCTTAACCTTCCCTTACTCCAGACCCCACAGATACTTCCCACTGCCTGCTCCCCAGATACAAGCTTCTCAGCCTGGATTCCGTATTGTGCTCCTTTTCAGTCTATTCAACCACTACGCTATTTTCCAGCTTCAGCCAGCAGGCCCCTCCCTGCCCTCCAGCTCCGTGATGTTCCTCCATCCCCTTTTGCACGTGCATTCAGCAGGTGCGTAATGAAAGCTGGAGGACTCTGTGCGTGTTCTCTACTTTCCCCTCTCCCCGCTGGCATCTACCACCCTGCATAGCCCTCCAAACCACTCCAACTTTATCTGCATTGTGATCCCATTTCTTCTTTGTAATTTAAATTTTAATTACACAAGTGATACAATGTTCTTTAAAAATAAACTTTATAGAGAAGACTAAAGTCCCCTTTATCAGTTCTTCCAATCTTCCTCCATCCCCCTTGCCCAGGTAGCATGGCTAAGTGCTTGAGGAGTATACTTCCAGGCATGGGTTTTGTTTTTTTTTACATTTTCATATATATTTATATATGCTCATTAAGTATATGTAGAATTTATGTTGTATGTGCCAATTAAAAAATATCAATGGCATCATATATTTACATTTTGTAAACTTGTTGGACATCTATCCATGTTAGTCTACTTGGAGGAGCCTCACACTGGTTATCTGATGTGGACAGCTCTGTAGTATGAATAACCACTTATTTAACCATTACCTCTTTTATGGGCATTAGGTTATTCCCGTGTCTAGGTGTGCAAACTCTGCTTCATGAAACAATCCAGGAATCCTTTTTGTCTGTGTGTGGATTGCGTTTGTTGAGTCTGTTTTCTTCTCAGGATCATATAGTAAGGTTAGAACTAAGCCAATATTTATTGAACAATTCTTATGTAGCAGGCACTGAGGCATTTTTACAACAAACCTTGAGTTAGAGAGACTCATTTCCCATTCTATAGATGAGAAAACTGAGGCTTCAAGAGACAAAGTGAGTCAGGTTTTGCAAACACACTAAAGTGGTTGCTCCTAACAGTCACTTGTGCTGGGTTTTTCCCCAGAACTCCCCACTGTGAGTCTCATGACAGTGGAAACCACGTGCCATACCTCTTTTTAATCCTCTAATATGTCCTGGCTACACAATAAATCTCAATAAAACTTGATTGATTATTTGGGAGACAAATTAGCACTATCGTATTAACTAGTAGGATATTTTATTTAGGTATTTTAGCAACAATAAGAAGACACTAGCATCACTGAGTAGCTGGTTAAAATATTATTAGAAGTTAGTTCATATTTTAGCAGATAATTCCTAATTAATTTGCTGTAGTTATCTTGTTAAATGTCAATTAAATCTCTCCATATCCCTTACAGGTTTCTGCTATTCATAAAATGTAATTATGCAGCTATTGCTCATGTACTCTTTATTGCTTATACAATCTACCAGTTAAATACAAGACAACGAGATTTATCTTCCGAGTTCTTAATAACATCACTAAATGTTCTAATTAATAATCAATAACCTATTTGCATAATTAATTAAAGAAAGAATCCTAATGAGATGGTGCCTTGAAGCTAGCCACACTGAGCCTGGAACTTTTATCTCCTGTAGCAATCCTAGCTCAGAGTGGAAGAGTTTATTTGAACAACTCGTTCCTTTCGGGCACAGAGAAGTGCTGGGCTTAGCACTAGTAACGGAACTCAGATGATTCTGCTGGGAAATCCTTATGTACATTTTTTCTTAACAATGTGTAATATAAGTATCTCCATGGAATGTAACCTACTTGTTGGATATGAATTTTCACTAATACAGGTTCAAGTGAACAAAAATAAGTTTCTTCATCTTCTTAAAAGCCAATTATCTGAACCTAAGCCCTCATTCCACCCGATGCAGAAACTTAATCTAGTCACTTTTGAGTAAATTTACTCCTATGTAGTATCTTCTCAGGAAAATGGGGTTAGGATTCAATTACATTACAGATTTGAAAAAATTCTCCCTTTGAATTTGTTCCCTCCCCCACCTCCTCAGCACAGAGTTTTAGCTGGAGAGGAGGTGGTTTTGCAATGGTGCCCCACCATGGTGTCATCTGGACAGGAGCTGCCCATTTCCCAGGGTCCACCTGTCTTGATCCTGATCTGTTGTCCTTTGGGATGTAACATGAATGTTTGGTCTTTGAGGAAGCCCCTTTCAAACTGCCCCACCACAAGGTGTTCGGTCATCCCAGTCCTTTAGGAGCCGCATTCTCTGAAGTATTTGTGGTTTTGCTGTAGCCTCCACCATCCAGGCTCATAGGGTTACTCTTCATTTTCCTTGTTTGGACTCTCAGGTTCCTGTGCATCCATCAGCCCTTCCTCATCCTTCTTGCGAGCCTGAAGATCACATGGTTCTGAGTCTTTCTGAGACCCTGGAAAGACGAAGGGGGCACTCAGGGGTCCTCACTGCCCCAGCATAGCCTTGCAATCTTTCTGCTTTGTTGTTCACATGCCCAAAGGCACCAAGGTCCCTGGAAGGAATGTTAAAGACTGAATCTCTCTGCATCTCTCTCTCTCTATGCTGAAGACATAGGTCTCTCTCTGACCCCTGAAAAACAGTGATTCTTGTTCTACTCCCTTCTTTCAAATTATCTGGGTGTAGTGGGAGCAAGACACAAAGAGGAATCCACATCTCTGCTTCCTGTATTCCCCTCTGACTCTTTCCTCTCTCTTTTACATATGGAGAAAACAGTTGGGGCAGAGATGTTTCTGCTTAGAGTAATTCCTTTTCTTATATTTTCTGTCTTACACCAGAAATCTCAACACTTTATTTCAGAAGCTGACAATGTGACATCTTTGTTCTCTAGCTCTGGGGTTGAAGGTGGCCCCTTGTCAACAGCTGGAGCAAGGATGGACACAGGGAGGTAAAAAAAATTGTGGCTGGGCACAGTGGCTCACACTTGTAATCCTAACACTTGGAGAAGCTGAGGCAAAAGGATTGTTTGAGGCTAGGAGTTCGAGACCAGCCTGGGCAACATAGGGAGACCCTGTCTTTACACATACACACACACACACACACACACACGCCAGGCCTGATGTCGCATACCTGTGGTCCCAGCTACTCAGGATGCTGAGGTGGGAGGATCGCTTGATCCCAGGAGGTAAAGGCTGCAGTGAGCCATGATCACACCACTGCACTCCAGCCTGGGCAACAGAGTGAGATCCTGTCTCAAAAAAAAATTGTGTGCCAGGTAACATCTCAAACTGTTACTCTATCACACCATTATCACGTCAGAACCAAGGCTGCTGATGCTGAAATATCTGAAGTCATCCAGTGTTCATTTCAAAGAGGACCAACCCAAATCAATGACACAGAGGCAGAGAGGCAAGCATGGAACCTGAGGGTTGCACGAAGTGGGATTCATCCAGGTTTGGAGTCAGTTTTTCTTGCCTAAATTCAAGAGGATGGATGAGTTGACCCCTCAAAGGGACTTTCCGTTTCCAGCAAGTTTCTGTTAAAGCAGAGAAAAAGTGCTTTTCTGATTTACTTTTTTTTATTCCAACTCTTCTGGTTTTACTTAAAACATAAGTCTATGTGCTTGGGGCTGAGAGCTGCACATTCTTAAGCATTTTCAAAGAGCAAAAAAAAAAAAAAAAGGAAAAGGATTTAAAATAAAATCCCATCATTGTTCATTGAACAACAAATTGCAACTAGTGAAAAGAAATAATATTTTGATTTGGAAGAAGAAAACTGCCCAGCACATCCTGAGCCTCTTAATGGAGTTGCTTCTGTTCGGACAACAGTGGCAGAACAGCCACACATCAGATCAACCAGACATATTATCACCCCCTGTAAAGGTGATTGCTTGTCATCTTTTATGAAGCATCTGCCCCTTTTGGTTGTCAACAGTGAGGAGCCTTACCCCTTCTTTCCTGCTTATTCTTCCTCCTGGATCTTATCACGGGGGAACTGCTTCTCCACAACGACCCTTCTCACAGAAAAGAGCTGCTGCCTCTGTCCAGGATAACAGAAATAAGATGAAACAGGATGAGTGTATTTCTCAAAGCTCGGAAAGGATTGCCAATCAGCTCAGCACCAGCACACTGGATAGCAGCACGGGAAGCTCCCCTGAAGATCATCTTGTCCATCTTCTGTCTTGTGCAAGATGCTCTTCTAGAGATCCCTCCCTCACCTCAAAAGTCTCCAGGGAAGGACACTCCTCAGCTTCCTGCTATTGGCCATGACAATGTCTTATATTTGGAATACTTTATATCTAATTGAAATCTTTTCTGCCATATTTTACTTTCCTTCTTCCTCACAAAGCTCGCCCCCATGAAACAATTATAAAATAGGTAAAGGTTGGTTTTAGTGCCTTCTCTTCTCTCCCCTCCCCCACCCTTTAATACATCCTCTGCTCTTTCTGTTTTCCAAGGCTTTCTGTGTCTTAGTTGTCATAAAGGAAAGTAGATGGGTATTTTTTTTTTTACATTGGTCCCTTGCAAGATAAGCCCTGCAAGAAGTGAGCAATGCTTAATACAAAATGCTGAATTATTAATGATGACATTTCAGGAAACTCTAAAATGGAGATTGGGGTTAGGGTGAACTTTGCCCACGTCCCTCAAGTAATGTAATGCATGTAAGATTAACCATGAATATTGAGTCAAGGCAGCCAGCCTAAACTTTGGGAGACCTGTATCCAGCTCCTCTTAATAGCTGTGCCACTTTCATTAATTTATTAAACCTCTTGGAACCTCATTTTTCCTATCAGCAAAATGGGAGTAATTGGCCTACTTCACAGGCTGTTGTGAGGATTACAAGAGATGATGTAGATAATGCACATTCCACAATGCCTGCCAGGTATATTGTCCTTAATACAAACTGGCTGTCATTATTATTATTGTTGTTATCCACGGTTACTTTTTATGAATGCAATCCAAAGATTTCCAGCCAAGCCAGTGGAATACTAAAAAGTTTGAGTGGGGAGCAGTTGCTCTTTCTACTGATATACTTGATAAATATTACCATACGACTAACAAATATCTTTCTCTCTCCCCAGGATAACATAGGCAGGTAGTGAAGAAAGAGAGGCACAGAAGGGGCTCCCTAGAGCACAGTAGGAGTGGGTAGGCAGTGAGTAGGAGTGAGGATGGCTGTCCTTGTCCTCTGTCTGCCCTAAACATTTTTGTGGTTCCCATTAAACAGTGTGAATGTCAACAAGGGCTGGGATTTGGGTTGGACTTATTCATGCTTCACATCTCCATATTTTATATTCCCCAGGACTGACCCATATGCAGCCTCTTTCATTCTGAGATAGAGGTCTGCTTAGCATACAACCCAGTAGATAGACAAATCGTGACCTGGTGAAACCTAGAAGAATTATGAACTGTAGCAAAAATAGCCAACGAAGGCATAGCTAAGACATATTTTCCTTTCCCCTTGATATCAGTGGAAAGGTGCATCTTCAGGCATCACAGAAATAATCACCCACTCTGTATATTTTCCTCTTTTTATGGTTTTTATTAGTATAGCAACATTATTCAAGCTAGGCTTTTCCATCTCCCAAGCCAATTTCTTTTGCATCTGTGTTTATATTGATGCTATTCAAACAATGATCTTCCACTTCCCCTGTCAGTTTCCATCGTGCATTTCACATATTATGAACTTATTTAAACAAAAATAATCCTCTCAGGGTACTTTTCTTTCCCATCTGTTTCTCCCCTGCCCTATACTACCAATTCTTATTTCAAAACAATGTTGTAATATCATTTATTGTTATTTTCTCTTGTTTTTAAGCTTCTTCTGTAGCATTCAGAGTGGAGGGGTGGGAGAGAAATATACAGCATTAATGATTTATAGTCAAGAAGGTATTTCTTACTGAAAATGTTTCTGAAAGGATTTCTATCAATTTTTAAGAGCAATGAGATCTCAGCAATTATGACATTCTATATTTGCAGGGTGCTTTACAGTTAGTTTTTCATGTACTTTCACTAAGTGTCATTTTAGGGAGTTTGGAAAAAGAACATAAAAAGGAAAAATAGAGCTTGTTATCTAGATCATTCTAAATATACAGATTTTTGGCAACCTATAATACACTGTGTTGAAGTCAAAATAAAATATAAAGGTGGATCTCTAAACTTAACATTGTATTTTTAGAATCACAGAATAGTGATTCGAGACATACCTAGAGACTGGGTGCTCTTTGGTGCGTCTGAAGAGCAAAGAGAAAGTAGAGGGGGTTATTAGAAAGGGAAATGTTATTTACTGTTTTGAAAGAAAGTTTCTTGGCACTGGTAGAGTTTTAGGAGATGGTAAGCTCTGATTGGTGGGTGACGGTGGTAGGTAAAATCTAGTCTTAAGAGTTGTGGCAGGCTGTTTCAGCAGCTATTGGATCTAACTGGTTTTAGAGTTACAGCAGTTAGTTTCGGCAGCTAGGCTTGCAAAAAATTAAATTCTTTGCACAGTGTTATGTGACCCAAGTGCTTTCCCACCCTGGCTTCTTGACTCTGATTTAGTTGGGTATGACAAGAGTGACCCAATTCGTATAATCACCCTTCAAACTGGACATGCAACATTCGCCTGTCTCCAATATTCCTGGTATTGTGGAGACACAGCTATTTGTCTACTAGAATTCATGTGAGGTGGTGGGGGTTTGCTTGGAATTGTTCTTAATTTGGAAATGATCTAAACAGAGAGAGGTAAGTCTGTCCCTGAATATGAATACATGTTTAGCTTAATAATATTTCTTTATAGTTCCCATTTGTTCAGAGATTGTATTCTGTTTCCCAGGCTTGGAAAGACTTGTTATAAATACTCTAACCCTTTCTAAATCAGGTGTCTGTGCACCTATTTCCATATAGATATCTAAGGAGCATGAGTGATAATTTATTCTCATAATCTGCCTACAAAAGAAGAAGGTTCCTCCTTCCTCTGCCAGCCTTGCCCAGATGAAAGAGCCAGAGCCTCCTGCATGCTTCTGAGGCCAGCTGTGGGAAATCAGCTGAGGTTTTTGAAGAGAAATAAGCCTTTTTAGTCTTTGAAGAAATATCTGTAGAACCCACACTCTGGTAGACAACTTCCAGAGGTCACTTAATTCTGCATGGAGTTTCTAACTCAACATTTATAAATGGGTCACGTTTCTTCCTTTGGAAAGGCAGATTTGGCAAGTTAATATTATCTCACAGAACACATATTCTTCAAATGAGAGGTGCTTTAGTGATTCAGAGTTCTTTCTCAAGGGTTCATGGGCTAGGCTGGAACTCTCACATGCAGGAAGAACATTGATGAGGCATCCATCCTGTCTGACCTCAATCCTTCCTTAGGCCTTGAAGCCCAATATTCCTGATTTGGACTTTAAAACCTACCCCAGGTTGGAGATTCTTGCTCCACTTTCTGCAGGCTAAAGAAGCAAGATTCTTCTAATTGTTTTTCGTCTGTGATGGTTTTATAAGTGAGGAAGAGCTTATAAGTCTCTTTTACAGTTCATTACAACCGAGAAACCTTATTTAGTCAAAGAAAATTGTCCTTTGGGGAATGATTAGAATTCGCAAGGAGTAAAATCCTTTGGGGGTGGAAAATGCTCTCTGCATGGTACAGAAAACAAAAACCAAATCCCCAAACCTACTCCTCAATACAATTTCTCATTAAGTGAATGAAATGTCCTTTTCCTTTTCTCAACTCAACCCTATGAGTTTTAATCAATTTAGTTTCTGCTATCCTGTCCTTGTTTTCTATTTTTCTCCAGTGGATCACTTCTGGTTTCGGTACCATAATAGACTTTCTAAAAGTTGGAAGATTCAAAGTTAAAATATATAGCCTTGAATCATAGTTATTGAAAGTTCCTGTGCAGTGTCTTAGACGGGTTAGGTCAAGCAAGTCAGACTCAAAAGAGGATTGAACTCTTCTTACCAACAGAAGTTAGCATCCTGTTATCTATAAATAGGTCATCCCCATTTATGATGATCAGAAATCATCATAAGCATGACCTTTGTAGTCATCAGTGACATAATCTTTGTTTCCAAAATCTTTTTCTACTCCTGTAGTTCATCCTGGCCTCTTCTGGCTTGAAACAATCTCTTTCAGGAACTTTGAAGTCCATAATCTTGACTTCTTTACCAAGGCAGCTCATGTTGCTTCTTTTTCTGGTCTTGATTACGTTCAAATTCCACTGTCCCAACTAAATACTATCATATAGGTAAAAGTAAAGGGATTTCTAATATTAAGAGGCTCAGAGATGTAGCCTTGATGTGATGTGCTCAATCATAGGAATAGTAGCAGGGAATGAAGGAGTTTTGTAGAGTTTCTCAATACTTTATGGAAAGTTAGAATATCTCCCTGAAGTCTCCATGGGAGGTCTGAGAAATTTTTCTGATCATTTGGACATGTGCTAAATGATAATTTGAAGCATGTTTGAAAGATATGGTTCTGTGTTTAGGCAGTTTCGACAGTCATTTTATTATAAATACCCTCTTGGTTTATGTCACTCTCCCTAAACTAAGTTTGAGGTGCAAAATCCTGGTTTTGGAATCTGAAAGCTCGCCTTCCAGTGCTCTCTCTTGGGCTAACCAATTGTGTGATCTTTGGTAAGTCACACAGTGGCTCTGGGACAATTTCACATTTGGAAAATGTGGAAATAGGGCTGGGTAACCAAGAAGGGAGTTAAAGAGCTAGGCAAGCACAGTGTTTTACAGTGATTGTCCCAGGATAAGTTTACAGACCTTGTTGGGCTTCAGTATCATCAGGAGGTCTTAATGATAGATTTCTGTGCTCACCCCAACAAGTCCTATTCAGTAATGTTTGGGGGTTGGCAGGGGAGAAGCAGTCCAGTTGCTTATTTAATCAGTGTGTTAGGTGATTTTGATGCTCAGGGTCCTCACACCATACCTGGAGAAACTTACCCAGGGAGGTATAATTCAGAGTCCCAGAGAACCTCTCCTCTCCATCCCATCACTAGCACTAGAAAGGTCCTTGAGGGTACAAAGGGAAGACTTCTCATTGGGCTTAAAATCCAAATGTCTGAGATAAAAGCAATCACACTAATGAATAATTAAACAGCATGGGTCCTTTCCAGATCAGGTTTTGAAAAGGCCAATCCAAACCAGCTGTGGCCAGTCAATACTGGCCTAAACTAGTTGGGCCATCACAGCCTAAATTTAAACTGATTGCAATCAGTTGAAACTACTCCAAATTGATGGGGACCATCCATGACTAGTCAGAACCAGCATAGACTGATTGTAGCTGGTCAAAATCAGTTGAAACCAGTTAGGTTCGGCCATAGCCAATGTAAACCAGCTGTGACCCATTACAATTGGTCAAAACAAATTGGAACAGGCAGTAATGGATCAGAACCAGCATAAATCTGTTGTGCCCAGTTCAAACCACTCTAAACTGGTCATGCCTTTCAATAACCATTAGAAACTGGTGTTGTGGGCCACTTAATACTGGCCTAAACCAGCTGCAGACAGTCAGAACTGGTCTAAACCATTTGTGGCTAATTATAACCAGTCAAAATGGTAAGAGCCTGCCATGATCAATCAGAACCAGTTGAAACTGGTTGTAACAAGTCACAGTTGAGCCTAGCTGAAACCAGCATCAATATTTTGCAGCTGGTCAAAAGTGGTCTAAAGCAGTTGTGGCCAGTTGAAATTGGTTAGAATCATCAATGACTGATTGAAACCCACCAAAACTGGTTGTGGATGGTCTAGGCAGGGTTTAAACCAGTCACAGCCAATCATAGCTGGTTCAGGCAAATTATGGCAGGTCAAAATCAGCCAGAACCAATTGCAGCTGATCAGAGGCAGCCTAAACTGGTTGAAACTAGTCTAAAGAGGTCAGAATCAGCCATGACCAGTCAGAATAGGCATAAACTAATTGCAGCTGGTCAAAATGACTAATGAGTCAAAACTGAGGCTGGGCATAGATGTCCTAAAACAGTTGTGGCCAATTAAAATAAGTTGTGACCAGCCACAACCAGCTTAAATTGTCTGCAGCCAGCCAGAACTGGTTTCAACTCATTGTGACCTATTGAAATCAGTCAAAACTGGTTGTGAAAAACCACGACCAGTGAGAAACACAGAAACAAACTGTGGCCACTGAAAATTGGCCTAAACCAGTTATACCCTATTAAAACCAGTCTAAATCAGTTGTGGCTGGTCATAATAGGTCCAAACTGGTTTGGGACAGTCAAAACTGGTCTAAACCATTTGTAACAGACCAAGACCAGTCAGAAATGGCCAAAATTAACTGTGGCTGGTATAAACCAGCCTAAACCAGTTGTTCCATGTTCAATCTGTCTAAACATGTCATGGTCAGTCATAACCAATCCAAACTAATTGTGGCCAGAAGAAACCAGCCTAAACAGATTGTAGCCAGTTATAGTCAGTCTAAATCATTTGTGGCCAGTTAAAACTCATCTAAATCAGTTGGAAATAGCCTAGACCAGAAAGAACTGGTATAAACAGGCTGGGGCCAGTCACAACTGGTTGAAGCCGATCTTGGCCAGTTTAGATTAGCTTTTAGCTAGTTTCTCCTGGTTTTGACTCATTATGTCTGGCTTCAACTGGTTATGATGGGCAGTGTCCAGGGGTAAACAGCAGTGTCCAGTGCTGACTGCTCATGACTGTTCATAGAACAGTAGCAGCACATGATGAACAGCAAACCATAGATTATTGGAGGTCCTCAAATTAAAAATAAACTTTTGTGAATTGTGGTTTTGATTTGCCTATACCTTGTGAGTAATGACGCTGAACATATTTTCATGTGCTTCTTGGACATTTATAAATTGTTTTTGCAGAAATGGCTACTCAAGTCCTTGTTCAATGTTTAAAGCAGTTGAAACTGGCTTTGTTGTTTCTTCCCTGTGCAGAAGCTTTTTTGCTTGATGTGATTCCATTTGTCAAATTTTGCTTTTGTTGCCTGTGTTTTTGAGGTCTTACTCCAGAAATCTGTGTCCAGAACAATATTCTGGAGTGTTTCTCCAATGTTTTTTTCTAGTAGTCGCACAGTTTTAGATCTTAAATTTACATCCTTAATCCATTTTGATTTGTTTATATGGCAAGAAATAGGAGTCTAGTTTCATTCTTCTGCATAAGCATATCCAGTTTTCCCAGTACTATTCATTGAAGAGACTATCCTTTTCCCAATGTATATTATTGATGCCTTTGTTGAAAATGAGTTAACAGTATATTTGTGAATTTATTTCTGGGTTCTCTATGTTTATTTTTTTTATCTTTTTTAGATGCCCATGCACATTTCGTTAATAAAAACCAACAGTGCCAAGTTAAACAAGTCAAACAATTAAAGTCTCTTTATATTCCATAAAATATTACAGAAAAGTTTGTTTCAATAAAAAGACTCATTTTAGAACAGGCAGCTAATAGCAACCGTGCAGTTAATGGATTTTGTGAATAAATTTTAAAAGACTACCGCCTGTCCTTAAATTCCTTTTTTCTTTTGATAAAAAAAGAACTATTAAAAATGACTAATTTTGAGTTAAAAATTGTTAAAACATTCCCTATATTTAATTTCAATTTTGTAATAGATTACAGGAAGATGCTTATGAAACAAATACAACATTTGTTTCAGTACATGTCTTTAAATGATAGACTTGTAAGTATGTAAACAACTATATAATAAAAGGTTTCCAAACGCTGCCTGTAAGAAATCAGGCAAGTTTTACCATAAGCAATAAACCATTCCAAGCCTTCCAGACAGTCTCCATAGCCACACCAGCGTGGCAATAAGCTTTAACCAAACCAAACAAAAACAAACAAAAGCACTTTGCAATTTGTTGCTGCAAAATAGGGAGATAAAAGAGTGTATAAACTTGATGGAATCACAACAGTCAATATAATTTAAGGGAGAATAAAGTCAGTAAGGTTGATGGTGTTTATTGTTTAGAAAGTCGAATTCTGCTGTTTGCTTGGGGCTCTTGGACACCGTACCACTGAACAAATGGACAATTCGGCAGAGTCTTGCTATCAGCCAGCGTGGGTGCTGTCCAAACTCACGACGAGTAAACGGCATTCGGTGCTCACCATCCACAACAGGAGGGCGTTTTATTTTCATGTATGTGGATGAAATACAATTTCTTCAGCAAACTCCGCAAAAACTGTTAAGGGGCAGAAATTAAGTCTGCACTCAAAGAAAAACAGAAAATGAAAACACAAAATCCTAAAAAGTAAATAAACTCTCGGCATCAGCACACTAGTATCAAAACATACATCCACAGCACGTCCTACTCCCACGGTAAACAATCCTTGCTTATCGGAGGTGCATATCTAAATTCAATGGCTTACCAATATTTTCTTAGGAGTAGGCCAAAAGGAAACAGAAAACCCACATTAAAAAAAAAAAAGTTTCTTTTCCCTAAACGTTTTCCTGAAGCTGAATGTGAAGTGGAGAGGACGTCAGTCGTCCTTGTTGTTCTCGTTGAAGTCGTCGTCCTCGTCATCCTTCCCGACGTAGGACACCGGGGTCTCCACCCGGGAGCCATTGTACTGAGATTGGAGCTTGTGGCCAGTATCTCATCCGCACCGTTGGTCAGGTCACTGGCAGAGAGCTTCTTGCCGTTAGACATGGAACGTGCCGTCGTGATGAACACGCCTCCGACAGGTCCCTGAGCCATTTCTGTCACGTACGGCTCCAGGGCCTTTGGGACCAGGCTTCTGGCCATTTTAAGGCCTTCGGCAGAGCAGCTCCCGGACTCCAGCCCACAAGCCATGCTCATCCGCTTCAGCACTTCTGTGTCATCGTAGATTTCAGATGTGTTGTCAAAATTAAACAGATACTCGAATTTGTCGTTGCAGATGCTGCAGTCGATGACGGTCTTCTTGCTGGTGTTAACAATGATGAAGGGCAGGTGGATGAGCGAGCTGGGCGTCGTTGGCCGGCTGACCTGCTGCTCCACGTGCTGGTTTCTCTCTTCACCAGGTCCTTGAAGGCAATTTGCTGTCGAATAAGTTCCTGAAATTGAGATTTTCTGTTTTATTCTGTCAAGTCTCCTCTGTCTTTCCACCTCTCAGTTCTGACATTCCCGAGCCGAGTTGGCGGGCAGACGAACTCACTTGATCTCCTTCTTCTCCTTGGAGATGTTCATGGCCATCAGCACGTTTAAGGCATCGTAGACGCGCCGTCGATGTTCCTCTGGTCATAAGCTGACTCGCTTGGTAAGATGTGGTTGCCGGCAGCACTGAATTCCACTACCAGCTCGTCCGCCACTTCGTGGTAGGAAGTGGTCATTTTCCACTGCACCTTGTCTCAGACCTTCCTGGAGAAATGCTACAGGGCTTGCCATTCTTCTCTCCTTTCCTGTTGCGCTTCCCCGCAGACCAAGGTGAGGAGTCGGAAGGTTGGTTCTGAGAGGCAAAGTGAGTGCTGGCGGTGTGTGGGCTACCTATCACGAGGGCGTTTGACGCTGCCGGTCTCTGAGGCGTACCGGTTACCACTTGCCGGACAATGCTGACATTGGACTGTCCAAAGGTTTTCGGCAAGAGCTGCTTCCCGAGCGGGTTGACGATGGAGGGGTGAACGGCCACGAGGGACACCAATGCCTTTTCCGGGACTAAGGTTCTGGTCTATGAAGACCTTGAGTTCTCCGTTGGCTTCAATTAGACCGGCAACTTTTGCCATGTTACCAGATCTGGGAAATCAATGCTATAAATGATCACCCTCCCAAAGAAGAAAAATGACTTTTCTGGGCGCAGCCCCTGGGTCCCGGAGCAACGTGCAGACTCATGGGACCACCCCAGACCCCGGCGGCGCCGGCCCAGCTGACCGGTAACTCTGACAAGTGGGCTTCCGGGGTCCGCGCCGCGCGCCCGTCACTAGGCCTCCGGCCGCCTCTGCAAGCCTCCCGCGCGCGCTGGAACCGGGTACCCGTAGGCTGGGCGGCCTGCCTCTCCTCCCCCACCCTCCGCGCTCCGGCCAACCCTGGCCCCGGCCTCGGCCCCTAGTCCGGCGCGGGGCACGGGCGCTGCTGTCAGTCGGGAGGGCCCAGCCCGGGACCCCCGCCCCGCGGTCACCTAAGAAGCCCCCACCGGCGCCGAGCGCGCGGGGTGCGGGAGGGCGCAGGTCGGTGCTAGGCGGGGCCTACAGGCGGCGGGGGCGCGGGATGGGGTGTCCCGGGGTCCAGCCCCGCGCCCCTTGCTCCCGTCCGCTCCCTTGGGCCCCGCCCACGGCATCCACTACCCGCCGCACCTGGCTGCTCGGCCCGGACGCGCGGGCTGGGCGCAAGGCGGCGCGGGGAGGCGCAGGCAGAGGCCGGACCGGGCCGGGCGGTCCCGGCGGTCCAGGCCGTGGACCGGTCCCTCTGGGCCAAGTGGCGCCGGGACCTCTATGTTTATTTTTTTATGCCACTACCATGCTGTTTTGGCTACTATAACTTTATAGTACATTTTGAAGTCTGGTAGTGTGATGCCTCCAACTTTGTTCTTTTTACTTAAGAATGCTTTGGCTATTATGGGTCTTTTGTGGCTCCGTATTAGTTTTAGGATTATTGTTTCTATTTCTGTGAGGAATATTACTGATATTTTGATGGGGATTGCACTGAATCTGTAGAACACTTTGAGTAATATGAACATTTAACAATATTGATTCTTCCAATACGTAAACATGGAATATCTTTCCCTTTTTTTGTGTGTGTGTCCCCTTCAATTTCTTTCATTGGTGTTTTATAGTTTTCATTCTAGAGATTTTTCATCTCTTTGGTTGAATTGATTCCTACTTCTTTTTCGTAGCTATTGTACATTAGAGCGCTTTCTTGGTTTTCTTTTTCAGATTGTTCACTGTTGGCATATAGGAAGGCTATTGATTTTTGTATGTTGATTTTTTATCTTGCAGTTTTACTAAATTTGTTTATCTGTTATGAGAATTTTTTTATGGAGTCTTTAGGTTTGTCCATATATAAGATAATGTAATCTTCAATCAAGAATAATTTGACTTTATTATTTCCAGTTTATACGCCATTTATGTCTTTTTCTTATCCAATTGCTCTGGCTAGGACTTACAGTACTATGTTGAAAAAAAGTAGTGAAAGTGGGCATTTTTGGCTTGTTCCGTATCTCAGGTTTTCCCAGTTCCGTATGATACTAAACTAATTGCACCTCATAAGAGAAGGTCTAACGTGGTTGTGGCCAGTTGAAACAGGACTGATTTGGTTGGAACTGGCCATAATCAGTCTGAACTGGTGTAAACCAAGTATAGGCAGACAAAGCTGGGCAAAACTGGTTGAGGCCAGCCATAGCCAGTCTAAAGTGGCTGTGGCAGTCATAACTAGTCTAAACCAGTTGTGACCAGGTGTAATTGGCCTAAGCCTATCAGAACCAGCCATAACCTGGCAGAACTGGTATGAACTGGTTGAGGTTGGCCCAAACCAGCCGAAACCAATTACAGATGGTCAGAACCAGTCTAAACTGGTTGTGGCCTGTCATAGCTATGGTCAGAACCAGTCTAAACTGGTTGTGGCCTGTCATAGCTATGCAAAACCAGTTTTGGCCAGTTGAAAACTGGCTTAAACTTACTGCAACTGGTCATATTCAGTCTAAAGGGCATTCAAATGGAAAATAAGAAAGTCAAATCATCTTTGAAGATGATGTGATCTTCTATATGGGAAAACCTTAAGACTTCATCAGAAAACTCTTATAACAGATAAACAGTTAAGTAAAGTTGCAGGATACAAAATCAACATACAAAATCAATAGACTTCTTATATGCCAACAGTGAACAACCTGAAAAAGAAACCCAGAAAGTGTGCTAATGTACAATAGCTACAAAAAAATAAGTAGGAAAAACAACTGAAGAAGTGAAAGATCTTGGAATGAAAACTATAAAACACCAATGAATGAAATTGAAGAGGACACACACACAAAAGGAAAAGATATTCCATATTTGTAGATTGGAAGGATTGAGAGGACACCAAGAATGGGGACATGGTGGAGGAACAAACAAGATAGCCCAAAGGCAAACTTTGCTGGCTGTGCATTTTTGCTACAAGCTGTCTTCAGAGATGTAGACAAGAAGTTGGCGAGAGTTGAGGGGATATAGAAAGAAATTGGTGAGAATGACAGATATAATTCATCTGGAAAATAAATGCCTGGGGCATTTTCTGAAAGGCATGCAGGTGAGAAATATGTGACTAAGAGATGGCTTGTTCCAGCAAGTACCCTATGGTGTCTGGCTGTGCCCTGAAGTCATAAGCAGAATTATTTGATCATATGACATCTGTGGGGTGATGGTAACTGTTAGCTTTAAGTAAACAGAGAATCTGTGCTGGGGCACGTGTGTTTGTGCATGGAGGGCAGATGAGGATTGAGAGAGAGGAGTCGTGTATAATAAGTCCTAAAGGAGAGAGAATGCAGCTAAACAACTCAATAACTCTGTCCTAGTTTCAGCTCCATCAGTGCAAGGGCAAAGCATTGAAATTAGCCTTCAATACAGTTTATTTGTTGCTGTCTAAATTCCAATTTTTTTTTTTTTTTTTTGTCAAGTTGGTCCATTTGCATGCAAAGTTGCTAGCTCTAATCTACTCTGATAATGACTTGGGTAAGCAGGTTGAAAATGTCTTACTCCTCCCTAAAGGCTCACAATGTAGAAAGGAAGGAGAGTAAAGCAACCTTTTCATAATTAAGGTAGAAAATTACATCACGTTTTCATACTTTTCATTTTTTTTCACCTCTCACAAATTTGGATGCTGAACTAGGGTTGGCAGGAACATGGACTGGAGAAGATGGGTGACACGTTTCTTGGAATTCAAACTTCTCTTTATCACGAAGGCTTAGTAATGCTGCCCAGCCAACTTCTGCATTAAACAAACACAAATTGAAGGAGAAGAACATTATTTAATCTCCCTATGGCCAACATCCATTAATAACCTAGATTTTCCTGAACCTAAATCTTTTATACAGCTAATTCATCATCTTCTTTTTTTTTTTAATGGATTCTCTAAGATTTATTCTCAAAGATACTTCTTTCAACTAACTGATGAGATCGTGAGCTAGTGACATGGCTGAAATTTTATATTCTCCTTATAGGAATTGAACACCACTCCTTTCAATTCCAATCCATTTCATTTAGTTCTGTTCTCTGCTGTCCCATTTTCCCTCTTGTTTCATTCTGGAAATCTCCAGAGTCAGATCTTGAACTTAATACCCACTTTGAATGCCTAGATCAAGACTGCATTTTGATGGTCTGGGTTAAAACTCTACAAGTGCTTAATTCCTTTAACCATCCCATTATCAACCTCTTCCCCCATTCCTTTCAGACACTAAACACAGAATAAATGGGATGCATTTACTTAAGAGGCCAGGAGCTTTGTGAATGGCCAGCCAGCACTGGGGCATCACCAGAAGGAATTAATAGAAAGGAAAACCAGCCCAAGGGAAAATTTTAAATAGGTGAAATTTATTTAAATTCACTTAATCTCTCTTTTCCTCACATCTTTCTTTCTTCATACGGCTCCTTAATTAACTTCCCCCTTTCTCTTTTCTAGCCCCACAGAGTGTTCGTGCTACTTTCTGGCTATCCTAGATTATATATACATCTGCCTTGTATAGCACCACCATGGATGCCTGACCCCTCCTTCTCATTCAGATATAGTCACAGACCTCACTCTCTAGTGTCCTAAGTAAACACTAGTTAACTAGTCAGCTCAACTGTACCGGAGAATAAAGGGTTAATATGGTGTTTTCTCCTGCGGATTTTGAATTTCAGAAGGAGACTTCAGAAGTGATTTAACCCAAAGGAATGCATATCTTTTGGTGGAATTCTAGGCACCTTGGTAGAAAATTTTTGAGTTGAGTGGCCCTATTGCTCAGATGCCACCATGTATGTCATTTTCTATGTTGTCTCTAATTAAATTCATTCTGCCTCTGGGACTGTAATGGAGAAATTTTAGATAAGTGTGCTTTCTAAGTGAATTACTGACTTTATTCATTTTTGCAAGCCACACCATTTGTTCATTTAATAGAGATTTACTGAGCATCTACTATATTGCAAGTTATGAGAGGTGCCTTGGATATACCTGATGAATAAGACAGTATGGCAGGTAGTAAAATCTGAACAACCAGAGTTCACTTCCTGGCTTCCTCTAGGGAAGGAATATTTGCCAAACCTGTCCCATTCATCAAAAAAAAAAAAAAAAAAAAAAAAAAAGAATGAAGAAGATATATCACACACTTGAACTTAATCCATGCAGCTCGCTTACTGTGGCTCAAGAAGAAAGGGTTTGGAAAAACTAGATAAATACTTCAGTCAGGGCACGCTGGCTGCTGAAGCATATTTAAAAATCAAATTACCATTTTAATGGTATGCATCGTTTCCATATCAAATAATAATATTATTGGCAAAGACTAGAAGGTGACACAATTTTGAGTGCTTAAACTGTCCCAACAATAGATGAAGCTATCTTAAAAGGACTACAAAGCCACTCCACCATCTGGCACCCTCTCTCGCCATCCTGGTGGGGTTGGGGAAAAAGAGCGCTTCCACGTGGTGAAATGAAATGAAATTGGCTTGCCCTGAGGATGCACGTTGAGGAGGGCCTGTTCGGCCATCTGACATTCTTTTTACTGTAACTGCATAAAGGGATGGCTTCCCAAGCAACAGTCTTATAAACAAACTATTTTTTATTATTACAAGTAGACAGGTTTACTACAGGTTTATTGTAGAAAGCACAGCAGAACACAAAGCAAAAAAATAGAAGTCATTTATAAAACCTGGAAATAGCTAATATTGATATTTCAGTGTATATCCTTCCAGTCTTTAAAATCTCCTGTGTGCATTCGTGTGTGTGTGTTTATGTGCGTATGTGTGTGTTTTCAAAGCAAAAATGAAATCAAACTGTATTATTTTCCATTTAACTCAGGCTGACTTCATGAGCATGTGGCCTGTGCTTAGTTTAATGCTCTGCTGTTGCCATCATGAAATACTTAGTTTTATCTTTGAGCCTGTGTGTTGTAAGTGAAGTCCAACGGGAGTGGAGGAGATGCATGCAATATGGGTGGCTCCTGTTCTTGATGCCTCATTTGCGTATAGTGTTCACAGTGCTTCATAAGCACAGAATTCCGATGGGTCCACAACGCAAGGGACTTTGTGAGACTGAAAGCAAGCATGAGGTAAGCATGTTATACCTATAACTGAATGCTCACCATCCTGAGGGACTGTGCTTTCCACTTGAACCAGAGCTTGCTTCTAATGCAGAGAGAAGACAATGGTGTTTTAAGAAACATGAAGGACCAAGAAAACTTATCATATTCTTTCTTACACAGGTTACCTCCCTGTATTAGCCAAGCACTTGAAATGATGACATAGAAGGAAAAATAAGGCAACCTGTAATTCCTTTCCTCTCAGTTCTTCCTTACTTATCAGTAAGCCAAAGGCAGAGAGTGCTGGTAGACTGTGGCTACATCAAGAAGTGAAATAAAAACAGTTGAGTTTACTTTGTGAACTCATTTCCATGTTCTGGCAAGAGAGAAATACATATGTATATGAGAACTTCAAAGTAGAAATTGTATAATTTTGGTGATTCTAAAAAAGAAATGGTTTTATTTACATTTTAAACTTGCACCACACAACAGAAAGATGAACGGTACAATTCATGCTAATAAATTAAATTTTAAAATTTTATTTACTAACAACATTAAATAGCAAATTAAGAATTTCATGTCAAGTCAAATGAGAGACCACAAAAGAAAGGAAAGATACTTCTTTCTGTTTAGGGGCCCCTCATTTTCATTTTCCACTGGGCCCTGTGAACTATATAGTCAGCCTTGACTGAATGATATATTATGATCATTTTTTTCAAATCATTAAATATGATTTATTCTTATTTTTTATTATATGTTTTAATAGACTTTATTTTTAGAGAAATTTTAGGTTTACAGCAAAATTGAATGCAAGATACAGACAGTTCCAATGTATGTCTTGTCCTCACACACACACAGCCTCCCCTATTATCAATATCCCCCAACTAGAGTGGTAAATTTGCTATAATTGGTAAACCTACATTGACATATCATTGCCACTCAATGTCCACAGTTTACATTAGAGTTCACTGTTGGTGCTGTACATTCTATGGGTTTGAATGAATGTATAATGACACATATCCACTATTTTGGTATCTTACAGAATAGTTTAACTGCCCTAAAAATCCTCTGTGCTCCATGAACATGATTTTAAAAGATTATTACTAACATCTGCATAGTAAATGGCTTCAATGGATGAATTTACTTAACTTATTTTCTATAACTTTTTGGACATTTAGAAGATTTATGATGTGTTTCAATTAGTTGGTTATTATGGTATGAGGAAAATATCTGTATGTAAATCTTTATATACATCTATGGCTGTTTCCTTAAGGAAATTCCAATAAGTAGAATGGCTAAGTCAAATGATATGTACATTTATAAGCATTTTGAGATATAGTGACACAGTTCTCCTGGGAAAGTTGGTAACAATGTCCAATTTCTACCTTAATACAGCAACCACATTCAGTACTTCATCTATCCCTTTTTTGTATCCATGCATTCAGTCTTTGGTGTTTTTTCACCTATTTATTCTTTCATCAACAATCCCTACTCTGTGTCAGGTACTGTATCCGGAAGATACTGGGCCAAATGATGAAGACTTGACTTTATGGAACTGACAGTCGAGTGGAAAAGGTCAGACTGAAACAACCCCACAAATACCTATGTATTTACAAATTGCAATGAGTTCTGTGAAGGGAAAGGCTGGAATGGTTTTAGAGCATTGAGCTGGCATCTTCACTTAGTTGGAGTGTCAAGACATGTTCCCCTGAAGAGGTCATAGCTAGGTGAGACTTGAAGGAAAAGTCGAAGTTAAGTTGGTAAAGGAAAGGAGAAGGAGAATGGAAGCGTGACAGACAGACGACCAGCCTGAGCAAAGGCCTGTGGCAGGAGGGGTGAAATCATGGAAGCAAAAGTCCAGTGTGGTTGGAGCACAGAGGGCAGAGGGGAAAGTTGAGAGAGACAAAGCTGGAGGCATGGATTAGGCCAGAGGTCCACAAACTGTGGCCACCAGGTTAGATCCAGCCTGCTGTCTATTTTTATGAATAAAGTCTCATTGGAATGCAGGCATGCTCATTTGTTTCTGTATTGTCTATGGCTGCTTTTGAGTTACAATGGCAGAGGTGAGTAGTTCCAACAGAGGCTGCCTGACCCCAAGAGCCTGCAATATTTACTGTTACACCCTTTATGGAAAAAGTTTGCCTACTGCTAGACAAGACCATGCAAGGTCTTAAAATCTGTAGAGAGGTTTCATTCTTTCCCAGGAATGGTGGGAAGTGATTAAAAGGTTGAAAGTTATAGGTAGCATGTGATTTGTATTTTGGAATGGATTGGAAGGTGCAGAGGGAAATGCAGGGAGACCAGTGAAGACTGTCACAGTATTCCAGGTGGGAGCCAATGGACCCCTGCAAGAGGGTAGTGGCTTTAGAGACGGAAATTGAAAGACATTTGAGAAGCAAAACCAAGAGGATATAACATGATGGGAGAGGGAGAGAGTTATCAAAAATTAACCCTAGATTTCTGTTTAGTACAATTACATGAACCATGGTGCTCTTCACAGAAATAGGGAAGATTGGAAAAGGACCAATTGAGAGTGCCCAGGGAGATATTAATGAGTTCAGTGTGAGGTACCTTTGAGATAGCCAAGAGGATTTTGTATAGGCAATTGGATAAAGGTTTCTGTAGCTCAGAAAAGTAGTGAATACTCCCCATTGTAATTTGGCCAAAAACATACTTAGTATCTCATTATATATTTTCTACTGGGTTTATATTTGCCCCTGACTTTTCAATGCAAAGAACATTTATTTAGTGTCTATGATGTGCTAAGCACTTGTGTGTTACTGCAAGAGAATACAAATACAAATAAAATAGGCTTTCTATTCTCAAAATTACACAATCTACAATATAAAGCAGTCACTAATGAATGGTACTAGAGTTGAGCCCAAAAATGCTATGGGAGCAAATAGTAAAATGCAAAAATGAAACCAAAATGATATGGGAAGTGCAATTAATGCTGTCAGGGGTGAGAAATCCACAATGAAGGTGGTACTAGAAAAAGGATAAATGGGGTTTCAGATGGTAAAGAGGTGGTAAGGTCAATGCATACAGGGGCAAAAGGAATAGCATGAGCTGGGGAATGGAGCTGAGAAAGGTTATCTGTTACTGGTGGGCAGTTCTTCTGAAATAAAAGAAGTTTGTGATTTTTCTATTCTTACTAGACCCAGGAGTCCCCGCCTGAGCTTAGAACAATATTTGGCACCCTAATTCTGCTTTGGTTGACTCTAATCTTCATTTCTGGTGAGCATATGGTGCTTTGCCACCCATATTGTAGTTAGGAGATCTTATCTGACTGATTTCTTACTCTCATAGTGAAATAATTAATTGCTTTATCCTTTGCACTCCCATATTGCTTTATCTTTTATGCTTAAATTGCTCTTGTCACACACTATTGGGGTTAAATATAGATGCATTTCTCTACCTACCAGGACATGAACTTATTAAGGGTTGCTGTTCTGTCTTCTACATCTTTGGACCCTCAGTGCCTAGAACAGTGCAAAGTAACAGCGACAACAATGGCGAACATGCGCTGAATCAAATTAAATGGAAGCCAGAAACTTCTGGCTCCAGTGCTGGTGTTTGAGTGATCTAATGAAAAGTCCCGGGCTACATGCTGGTGAGGACTGGGAGAAAGAGAAGAAATTGAATTTGAATAATTGAATTTTAAGAAGCAGGCATATGCTTCTGCTGTAACCTCCCCACACCAGACAGCGTAGCCCAGATGCAAGTCAAAATGCATTATGTATTTAATGTGTCTCATGGGGTTGGCATCTGAGATAGTAGGAAGAGAAGGCAGGGATTATAATCAAAGTAGTAACATCTAAAGACATTTAGCTGGTGGTGAAAGATCAGGGCATATCTTTGGATATTTAGTCAATCTTGTGTGGAGAAGAGTGGATATGATTGAGGGATGTGTGTGTGTTGTGGGGGTGTGTTTATGTGTGGGTGTAGATAATTTAGAGACGGAAGAAATGAAGTGGAAAAATCAGGATCTCTGGGGCAGGTGTTTCTTGGAGTTTTGGGAGTTGGATGTCAATTCTGATAGTTGGTACTGATGTATGGGGCTTGAATTTGAGAATAATAAAACTATTTTGCCCCCGGGAAACAATACGTTGTTTCTCAGTTTCTCCTGAAGTTAGGGCAAGAGAAAATGAGATTTTGTGGAACCAATAAGAAATTAAGTTATGAGGAAGAGGGAAGATATCTAACACCTGCCATATGCCAAACACTTTGTCTTCTTAAATACTCCTCCAATACAGTTATAAGTGAGGTATCAGTATCTATGTTTTGAGTGAGAGAAAATGGAGGACCAAAGAGGTTGAATAACATCCTTAATATCACAAAGCTGAAAAGAGGCAGGGTTGGGGTTCAGACTCACGTTTGATTAATTACAAAGCCCCTGATTTCATCACCACCCTCTCTTATCTTCCTAGATTCTGAAATCTGAAAACTGACTGTGAAGCTTTTGTGTGATACCCTCCTACACAGACATGTGAGGGGTGGCAATATAGGTGTTGTCATGATAGGGACTCATTGTTATTGAGGGGCAGGCAGATAGATAGCCTCAATGAGCTCTGGGTGCCTCATTTAGATCTACAGTATCCTTATGAGTATGCCCTAAGTTCCCTTGTGATGCTGTTGTACTAGAAAAGTTGTGATTTTCATCTAAAGGTCTTAGAACTACCTTCTAGATTCCAAACAGAGAGACAGAAAAGAGGATAAAAGGAAGCTGAGAATTCCCAGGACACTAAAGGCTGACAAAACTCTAGTTATTGTACATTACAAACTATCTTCATGATCATTTAATGCAGTGCTTTCACTTACAGATAAAGACACTAAAGCCAGGGACTGACTCCAGAAAATTTATTTCAAAATGTCAAATACACCCTTGTGGTCTTGCTACAACCCCTTTCAGCACGTCTTCACCTCCCTGGACATTTCCGCTCCCCAAAAGCACATGACCCTTATCACTTTTTATAGGGCCTTTCCCCCAGAGAGTTCTCAAATTCAAGACTTGGTAAGATCTGAACATATTACCCTTATTGGATTTTCTATATTTAAGAAATCTAAATGTCCCTCATTTTAAAAAAAATTCTCATAAAAATTTTATAACATAAAATTAATATAGGAAGAATATCATTTTATATTCTTCCATCCAGACACAAACATTCTTAATATTTTAGCAACAGTTTCCTTCCAGTCTTTTTTGCTTTTCAAATGTATCCTTGTTTCCATGTTGCGTTAGGAAGCAATTTGAATAGGAGAGTTCAAAACTAAATTTCAGGCATGTGGGACCGATGTTTGGCTCTGTGAATGCACACACACACATACACACACTATATATATATATATATATATATACATATATATATATATATTCAGAATTGTCACTATATATATATATATATATATATATAGTGGCCCCAGAGTGGTGTATGCTGGCACCAATGTTAGTGGGCCCAGGCAGGCCAATATATATATATATACACACACACACAAACGTGTAAATATATATATATATACACACACATATGTATATATATATACATATACACATATGTGTATATATATGTGTATGTGTGTATATATATATAGAGAGAGTGTGTGTGTATGTGTGTGAGTATGTGTGTGTGTAGCAGTAGAAAAGGCTGGAAAGTTGGGTTTGAGGGAATGGTAGTAAACCCAACCTAGCATCTTTGAAATCCATGGCATGAGTGGCTGGCACAACTCTCTCAGACCTGGGGCTGAGTGCTTTCCTTGGCAAAGGG
This sequence comes from Pongo pygmaeus, assembly GCF_028885625.2. Taxonomy (NCBI): domain Eukaryota; kingdom Metazoa; phylum Chordata; class Mammalia; order Primates; family Hominidae; genus Pongo; species Pongo pygmaeus. The sequence goes on from NC_072373.2 coordinate 40,211,832, forward strand.
GTGCCCAGCAGCCCCAAACACTTAGCATAATTCATGTCCTTTGGGTGTCACTCAAATGGGGACCACAACGTGATCAAATGGTGGCTGGATAACCACGATGTCTGCTCCTGCCATCTCTGCTCATGAAAAACTACTCGGAAAAGAAGCAGCAAGAAACAGAATTTAAAAAAAATCATCCAAGAGGAGTCAGACTCCTTCGGGAACTCATCAATGCCATCTTGTCACTGGTCAAAGACAGAGCAATTGAGAGATCAGGAGCTGAGTTATCTGCTTTCTCAGTCCAGAAAGAAGAAAACTGGCTCCGTCAGGGCCAGCCGAAGGAACATGCTTCCAGGATCACACAAGAGCGCCTCAGCATTTCTCGCTGTCTCCACTGTGTTTTTCCGTTGACAATTCTGAAGCCTTGCCACAGCAACCAGCTGTCTCTGTCAACCCCAGCGTTTTCCTGTCTCTCGCGCTTTCCCTCGCTTTCCATCACACAAAAGAGTTCTGTTAACTAGAAGCCTTTGCAGTGTGGCTGTTGAGGTCGTAGTGGTTAAAGCCCCAGTTGCACAAAGCTGCCGGTAGCTGTCTGGGGCTCCAGACATTTTTAAGATCAAAATCAGGAGGAAAAAATATCAAACCACTTTTTGAAGCTGCTGCTCCAGCGTTCTTTGGAGTGCCCAGTCTCCTCCCTACGCACAGCCCCAGGCACTGTCTGACCCAGCCTTTTATGCACTTATACTCCAGAACATTTCCAAAAATACACACCCACTTTAACAAAAAGTCATCTGAGCCAGTGTTCCCTTGGCGGAAGGAGGCTCTGTTTATGCTCTAAGTCCTCTTGGTTCCAGGAGACGAAGTTGGGAGGGATGTGAAACCCCCAGTTGGGTGGGCAACAGCCTTATGCTTGTTAGTCCTCTCACATCCCCACCAGGTGGAATGGCTTTCTCTGAGTAAAATGGCTCCCTCTGGATAGAATGGCTCCCTCTGGGTAGAACAATTCCCCTTGACTAGAAGGGTTCCCCTTAGGTAGAATAGTTTCCTATCCCCACTCCCCCCACCCCCCCACCCCCCCCACCCCCCCACTGCCCCCCTGCCGGGGTACAATGGCTCCCCCCGGGTAGAATGGCTCCCCCCGGGTAGAATGGTTCCACCTGGGTAGAATGGCTTCCTCTGGGTAGAACAGTTCTCCTTGGGTAGAATGGCTTCCCCTGGGTAAAATGGCTCCCTCTGGCTGAGCTTCTCCTGCCTCAGGACTCCTATGGCCATAGACTGCAAGGAGGAGCCCAAAACCTCTAGGCAACAAGCAGATAACAATTCTAGTACCTCCACTCACTGGTTGGTGTGACCTTGGACACATCTTAACATTTTTGACCTTTGGTCAGTTTTCTCACCTATAAATTGAGACTAATAATACTTCTCTACTGGATTTATGAGAATTAGGGTAGCAACATACGCTTAAAGCCTAATACAGTGAGCACATGGTCAATTTGTGGATACAATAGCAGTTATTACTATATCTCAGTTATTACTATGTCTTTCCATATCTTGAACTGCCTCCTAGTTAGGGATTCCATATGACTCATCCACCTTTTTATGTGAGGGAATCTATGTACTTAGACACATAAAGAATAGAAACATCTAATAAGGTAAAAATCTGAGCCCTAGGAGTTGCCCTGCCCCACAAGCCAGACACAATCCTGCTACTGGGCACAGAAGAAGATGACCCGAGGCTTAGGGCCCTTAGAAGGACTTCATGCCTCCAAAGATTCTTCCTCAGTCTGACTGGCTGATGCCAGAACTCCCACCACAACAGATTCTTTTCTATGATCTCTGTTAAAGAAATAATTCCCCAGAGGGCTTACACATTATCAGACATTTGTCTTTGCTTGTGACTGGGAAGGATGTTGACAGAAAAAAAAAAAAAAGAAATCTGTGGCTGTTTAAAAGTCAAGGAGTCATGGAGTCATAGTCAGACCTGGGAGGAACTTTCTTTGAGATCATCCTATGGTTTTTTGTTTGTTTGTTTTTGTTTTTGTTTTGACAAGGAACAATCTGAAACCCAGAAGCTTTTAAAGTTGCTGCAAAGGTGCTGTGCAGTGTGGGAAAAGACACATGAAGCAGAAATCTGGGAGTCTGGAAGACCAATCTTACTGAATTTTAGAGATGTGCCTCCAGGCCATCCATATCCATGTTCTCTCCCCCAGTTTTAGAATGAGTTTTTCTTAGAACAACTTTAACTCTGTGGAATTGTGAAAAAATTCAAATGTCAACAGTATAAGTGGAGTTTATACTGTATATAGTAAAATAAAATTTAAACCTTATGTTAGGAATGTTCTCAGGTAATTTTAACATAGGTAAGTCTTGATTCCTCAGCTTACTAATGGAGTTTCAGGGCAGAGTGTGTTTCTTTCATATCCAGGCCCCTTGTCCACACCTGGCTGTCCTGGTGTGTCTGGCATGGAACACAGCCAGAGGTGGCCTTGACTGCAAGTTGTTTGTCAGAATGACAGCCTTTTCTGCTAAATGCTCCCTCCCTCTCATGCATGCTGGCACCAAAAATGCCAGAAAATGAAAATTGCAATAAGTAAAGGACACTTGCCTGTCTGCTTCAGTATCAGATTAGAGTTCTCCAGCACACTCTCCTTTCCTTTACTCTTCCTTCCCCATGGAAAGGGGAAATTGGAGGAAATTCTCTGCGGGAAATTGGAGGAAATTCTCTGCAGGAAATTGGGGAGTAACCTGATTAGGTCAGACTAAATGGGGACATTTTCTAAATGGTCTTTTGAAGTCAGCCTTCTGCCTGTCCCCATTCCCTAACCGCCCCACCTCTAACACATAGAAGAACAAGGCACATGTACTTGGAAAATTCACTAGGAACTGGCTAAAGGAATTATCGAGAGAGAAGTCATGAATTCACCAGTATATATTGAGCACTTGCCATGTGCCTGGAGCTCTGCTAGTTATCAGGTGAGGTGCAAATATGGCTGTTCTGTAGTGTACAGTGATGGTGAGATGGGAGTTAGAGATTTAAAAAGAAGATTATTTGAATATTTGGTCACTTTAGGGTGTTCTGTATGTCATCAAGGCTTTGCTCATTCTTTTTAATTATTTTTAAAAATTTTTGTCTGACTGTGTTATTTCAAAAGGCCTGTCTTCAAGTTCTGAGATTCTTTCATCTGCTTGATCCAGTCTATTGAAGCTTTTGGATGTATTACATTTTATATTTTATTTAATGAATTCTTCAGTTCCAGAATTTCTATTTGGTTCTTTTTTATGATGTCTGCCTTTTTTGGCAGATTTCTCATTCATAGTCTGAACAGTTTTTTTCTGAGTTCTTTGTATTGTTTTGCAGAATTCTCTTGTATCTCACCGAGCTTCTTTAGCATCAATAACTTGAATTCCTTCTTTTCAGGATTTCGTGTATTTTGTTTTCATTGGTATCCATTGCTGGAGAGCTAATTGCGTTCCTTTGAAGGTGTCATATTTCCTTATTTTTTCATGTTTCCTGCTCTTATACTGATATCTGTGCATCTGGTATAACAGTCACTTGTTCCAATTTTTTGAATTTGCTTTTGTAGAAGAATTTTTCCTGAGGATGAATCTATGGTGTTAGTTGAATAAAGCATTTGGCTTTGATTCTGAGTGTGTGCAGTAGTGTAGTCTCTATGTAATTTCTTTGGCTGTAAACAGTGTCAGTGGTATCTGTAATTTTCTTGGTAGCTTAATGGAGGATGTGGAGAAGTTTTGCTGGGGACTAGAATGGCAGGTGAGCTAGTCTTTGGGCTCCAGTGGTGGCAGTGGTGGGCCAAGCATGTTGGTCCTTGGGTCCCTGAGTGGTGTGTGCTTGCACCAATGTTAGTGGGCCCAGACAGCCTAATTCTTGGCCCTCCGGGTGGCTTACTCAAATGCCAGTAGTAGCAGCAAGGGGTCAGGCTGGTGGATGGGTTCTTATGCCCCTGGGCAGATGGCATAGTCTGGAAGTTAGCAGTGTCAGTGGCAGGATGGTCCTCTGGGTCCAAGTGGTCTGCACTGGTGTTGGCAGTGGCTGCAGTGAGCTGGGCTGGGCAATCTCCAGGCCCACAAGAGGCACATACAGGTAGTTGCCAGCTGTAATGGTAGCAGCCTGGTAGATAAGTCCAACTTCAGTCTCCCAGGAGAAGTACCAATAGTGGTGGATTGGGTTGGGCAAGAAGTACCAATAGTAGTGGATCGGGTTGGGCAATCTCCTCATTCCCAGACTGTGTGCTCTGACATGGGGGGAGTGGCAAGGAGCGGGAGGACTTGTTTTCAGCACTCCTGATGGTGTGAACAGGCACTACCATGGTAAACAGGGTGAAGCAATTCCCAGGACACCTGCAGAATGCTTGGGTAGAAGCAGCAGTGGCTGCACTGCCTCCCTGCCACTGGAGAGAGTGGTGCTTCCTTCAGTGATGGCGGCCTAGGCTGGCATGTGGGGAGCTCACATGCTACTCATGCCTCAGCCCCACTGGCAAATGCACCTCAGTCGCTACTGCAGTAGTCTGTGCCTGGGTGTTGCCTTTGCGCCAGGAGCAGTAGCCCTGTGATCACTCACATTTAAGCCTGGCACATAAGCCCTGGAATTAGCAGCTTCTCTTGCACCTTAGTCCCCGCACTGCTGGGCCCCAAAAGAGTGCACAGTCTATTGGGGGTGGGGCTCTAAAATGGTGCTTTGCTGTAGCTGCTTAACTCTCAGGGAGGGTGTGGACCCAGAATAAGCATCCTCCTTAGGGAAGTGCCATTGCACAATCTCCTGGAAATTTCCAATGTTAGTTTCAGGGCCTGTGAGGGCCAAGGGGCTCTCTCATGGCTAGGACTGCAGGAGTTCACAGTGGGAATATGGACTACTGAGTGTATCACTTGCTCTTTCCCCTTATTAAGGAGTCTCTCTTGGCTCCAAGGCAATGTGGCTGACCAGGTTGCCACACTTCCTTCTCCTTCCTTGCTTTAGGTATTTCCTGTCACTTTTCTGTTGAATTCAGTGTTCTCTTAGATGATCTGTTTGACATGTGATTACCTACTCTATTTTGGTTCTTCTTAGTGGAGAAGGCAAGTATGAAATGTCTCTAGTCAGCCATCTTGAAGACCCAGACCCCCAAGCAATCCTCAACAAAATACTAGCCAACAAAATTCAACAGCACATTAAAAAGATGTGATCAAGTAGATTTATACCAAGGAGGCAAGGATGACTTAAAACACACAAATCAATAAACATGATGTATCACATCAATGGAATGAAGGACAAATACCATATGACCATCTCAATAAGTGTAGAAAAAGTACTTTAGAAAACTCAATATTCTTTCATGATAAAAACTATCAATAAACTATGCATAAAAGGAACATATTTCAAAATAATGAAGGGTGTCTATGACAGACCCACAGCTAACATCATACTGAGTTGGGAAAAGCTAAAAGCTTTTCCTTTAAAAACTGGAACAAGACAAGGGTGCCCAAATTCATCATTCCTATTCAATATAATACTGGAGGTCCTAGCCAGAGCAATTAGACAAGTGAAAGAAATAAAAGGCATCAAAATTGGAAAAGAGGAAGTTGAATTTTCACTCTTTGCAGATGACATGATCTTATATTAGGAAAACCAAAATACTCTACAAAAAAATTCTATAGCTGATAAGCAAACTCAGTAAAGTTGCAGGGTAAAAAGTAAACATATGAAAATCAGTAGTGCTTCTACATACCAATAAAAGAATAGCTGAAAAAGAAATCAAGAAGGCAATCCCATTTATAATAGCAACAAAAATAAAAAATACCTAGGAATACATTTAACCAAGGAGGTAAAAGATCTTTACAAGAAAAACTACAAAGCACTGATGAAAGAAACTGAAGCAAACATAAATAAATGGAAAGACATCCCATGCTTATGGATTTGAAGAATTGATATCATTAAAATGATCATATTGTCCAAAGCAATGTACAGACTCAATGCAATCTCTATCAAATACCAATGGCATTTTTTCACAGAAATATAAAAAGGAATCCTAAAATTCTTGTGGAATCAAAAAAGAGCCTCAATAGCCAAAACAATACTGAGCAAAAAGAACAAATCACACTACCTGTAGCCTTGCAAAATATACTGCAAGGCTCTAGTAACCAAAATAGCTTGGTCTTTTTATAAAAATTGACACATAGAACAGTGGAACTGAATAGAGCACCCAGAAAATAAATCCATGTATTTATGACCAACTTATTTTCAACAAAGACTCTGAGAAGAAACACTGAAAAATGGACATTCTGTTTAATAAATGACAGTAGGAAAATTGGATATCCAGAAGCAGAAGAATGAAATTGGACCCCATCTCTCACCATATATAAAAATATACTCAAGATAGGTGAAAGACTTAAATGCAAGACCCAAAACTATAAAACTACTAGAAGTAAAACACTTCAAGACATTGGTCTAGGCAAAGATTTTATGTCAAAACCTCAAAAACACAAACAACTGAAGCAAACATAGACAAGTGGGACTATATCAAACTCGAAAACTTCTACACAGCAAGGAAACAATCAACAGAATGAAGAGAAAACCTGTTGAATGGAAGAAAATATTTGCAAACTATTCATCCAACAAGGAACTAATATTGAGAATACATAAGGGACTCAAACAACTCAATCAACAGTGGAAAAAAAAGATCCTATTAAAAAGTGGGCAAAGAACATAAATAGACAACAGGTACATGAAAAAAATCCTCAACATCACTATGCAACAGGGAAATTCAAATCAAAACCACAATGTGATATCATCCTACCCCAAATAGAATGGCTATCATTAAAAAGACAGAAAAATACCAGATGCTGGCAAGGATGTGGAAAAAAGAGAACTCTTATACGTTTTTGTTGTTAATATGAATTAGTTCAATCACTGCGGAAAACAGTATGGAGATGCCTCAAAAAACTAAAAATAGAACTATCATATGATTCAGTAATCCCATTAGTGGAGAGCCATCCAAAGGAAAAGAAATCAATATATGAAAGGGATTTATGTACTTACATGTTTATTGCAGCACTATTCACAATAGCAAGGACATGGAATCAATCTAAGTGTCCATTGGTGGACAAATGGATAAGAAAAATGCAGCATGTATCCATAATAAAATGCTATTCACCCATAAAAAGAATGGAATCATGTCATTTGCAGCAACATGGATAGAACTAGAGGTCACTATGTTAAGTAAAAAAAACCCAGGCACAAAAACACAAATTGTACGTGTTCTCACTCATATGTAGGACCTAAAAAGCTTGATCACATGGAGATAGAGAATAGAATGGTAGATACAAGAGGCTGAGAAGGTTGTAAAGATAGGATGAAGAGACAAAGAAGGCTGGTGATTGAGTACAAACTTACAGTGAGATAGAAGAAAAAAAGTCTCAATATTAAACAGTCGATTAGGGTGACTATAGTTAGCAACAACCTATTATGTATTTCAAATTAGCTAGAACACAATCATTACACATTCTATGCATGTAAAAAACACATATGCCCCATAAATATGTAAGATATTATGTATTAATAAAAGGAAAAACCATATTAATAGACAAAAAAGTAAAAAAGGGGTGAAAAGAGAAAGTAAAATAGCCCCTGGCTTTGGAGAACTTTTACAGTAGTAGGGGTGACATTTGAGTAGCCATGTGAGAGATCAATACAAGCAAACCAATGGAAGACAGTGTTGCAGGCAAGCAGGAACGAGCCCCACACAGGCATAGTCAGAGGGCTTCTTATAAGAAGTGGAACTGGACTGCACAGCACGGACATTCGTTGAGAGCCTCTTCAGATCAATGAAAGCATGGATAGAATTAAGATGGTTGAAGAAAGAGGGAATGAGGGCAAATGTTGGAATGCCTGGATAGAGAGTCTTCTGCCTAAGGTCAGAATCATCCTGGGTCCTGATGGACAGTGATGAGGGATCTGGAGTCCTAGATTAGAGGGATCAGCTACAAAGCAGTTAGAGAGGAAACTCAAGGGGGCTGAGTGTAAAGTTGCTTGAATTCCAGGTGGGGTAATTTCGACTTGACATGTTAGATAACGGTGAAATGTGCCTGATTATTCAATAATTATTTATTACATGCTTACTTGGTGCCAGGACTGTTCTGTCCATGGGGATGAAAATGATTAAGAATGTCAGTGAGCCAGAAGGCAGGGTGTACCTCAGAGTGAGGGGAGTTTTAACTAAATGGCAGGCTGGGGAACCTCGACGGATGTTTCTGAGGGTGAGGATCTGGACCTCCCTGGTGACTACAGGAATAAAGAGAAAGAAGAAAAAATAAGAGATTATTTTTCTTCCAAAGAATGAATCAGCAGGTCTTAGTGGTAGACTGTTAAACTTGTTAAAGACCAGGAAGGAGGAATCATGTGAAATGTGTCCTTCTCTTTCTCATTTCCCTGAGCTGAGTAGCAATAACAACAACAACAACAACAACAACAGCAACAACAAACAGCTAAAAGGTAGAGGTTTCAAGCCACTGAACCTGTTATTTTATGCTATGATAACTCCCTGTACAGCAGTGTGACCACACTGCATGACCCTGGGAAACAGAGAGAAGAACTTGCAGGTGTTCACTTAGTGGTACCCACTGGAACCTGAGAAACCATTTAGAGGCTTATCATCCCCTGCCCTCATGAAAGCATGTGCTGCTGCAGCCCTGCTTTTGTTTTCTAGAACAAACAGAGGAAGAGGATGGACAAGAATCCAAGATTACGTTGTTCTTCATTCATTCAACCAATGTTTATTAAGGGTCAGCTTTGCGCAAATCATCAGCAACTGTATGTACCTAAGAGCTAACGATCAAAGTTTCTAGGTGCTGCAAGATTCCGAAGACATTTGCAAATGCCTTGTGCTGTAGCCATATTTGTATCCCTAGTGCCTGATCCATAGGAACATTTGATCTGGGCTTGATAAATGGACACACAGGTGAAGGAAGAAACAAATGAAGTGTGGCACCTATGAAGCCTGGAGGACTCAGGGACAACTCCTGGATGAGATGAACTGTGATGAGGACACAAAGGGTAAGCAAGAGTTAGATGGACAGGATAAAAATTCTACAGGTACATTAGAGCCACAGAAACAGAGAGGTCAGGATACATTTAGCATCTGTAGGGGATAGGCAAAGTTGTCTAATGAATTGTTGCCTGAATTCCTTATGTATACTTATATTCAGCAAACGTGGTCTATGTCTTATCTGGTCTTCCTTACAAGCCCCCATATCCCCTGAGTGGTGACAAAGAGACTAAAGTTTAATCTACCATAGTATAAAACATGGTTCGTCCTGTTAATGTCAACATTCCCTGAAGGTAATGTCCCGAATTTGGGGATGGTACTCAGTCTCTCCTATTCTTTCCTCTTCTTTTCTGAGATAATGCCTGGGTGTGTGGCAGGGTGGGAGTGAGGGGCTCACTTGGCTCTAGGATGGGACAGTGAAGAAGTGTCGATGTTGCCTTTGGATTCTCTGTTGGCCTCCAGTGATGAAGCCAGTGGCTAGTGTCACCCCCTGGGTTTGATCAAGGGCAGTAGTCCTTTCTAGCTGACTTCCCTGGCCTGCCTGGTAGACCCCTCTGTTTTTGTCTCTGCCACAGCTTCCATCTTCCCACCTAACCTCTGCTCTGAGTCCCTTTCCCTGGTCATAGTGAGCCCCATGACAGGCCTTTTGACAGCCAGCTCAGCAGCCTTTCCTGTCTCACTGTTGAGGCTGCAGGTGGGGTGCTATGGGGACATCTGGGTCCCATCTGTGTCGCTGAAACTCAAGGAGACCCACCTAAGCTAAGCCCTGAAGTGTGTTTACGCTTCACCATGCTGCAATACCAAGCCAGTGTTGCTGTGGCTGTAACCCAGGGGCAGCCTGTGAAACATCTCCTTGGACCAGAGCTCCCTTGTGGTAAGAGAGAAAAACCAGAGGGCTAATGCACATGTACCCCTTTAAGCCAAACCCAACTTCCTTCTTAACTCTGTTCCTCTCTCTGTGCCTTCTTTTTTCCCGTCACCCCCTAAATGCCCTGCAAAATAACTTCCTTCTTAAGTACAGCAGTGACTCTCACAGCTTAGCTGTTACAGGCCACTGGGTTCCTTTCTCCAGACTCTGAGAAAATTCCATGAACAGAGATGTTTAGGCTTAATTCTTGCTAGACTTAAAAGGGACATCATGAAATTCAGAAAATCACATCTCAAGAAAACATCACTTGCTTAGATGCAAATTCAATTATTCTTTCTACCAACAATAGCTGACTTTTAACTCTTTCTTAATTCTGTTGAAAATAAAAAATTCTCATTGTCCCCCAGGGCAAAGTGTCTCCTGGAAAATTTTTTAAAAAGAAAAACATAGAACAGCACATTGAAACACATGACAGATGTTTCACAAGCTTCTATCTTCAAAAGAGCCCTGCATTATTCTGCAGAAGATGAAACCAAGGCACAGAACAGTAAAGAGACTTGCTCAAGGCCACACAGTTCATAGGCCCAGCTCTTCACTTCTAGGTCTCTTGCACCTTCCATAACATCATAGTATATCTAAAGTGAAGACCACAATGGGGAGCTCAGGAAAATAGGACCAGATAGGAAGAGCAGGGCTGGAAACTAGGCAGAGAAGTTAAGAATGAATAAGGCAGAAATGGAAGGCTATGGATGATTTATAGGGAAAGGGTTGGGGGTTAGGATAGAATCAGTGTTTAAGGATAATTTCCCAGAGATCAGCTGCAGGAGGTTTCTCTTCCTTACCACCTGGGGGAAGGAAGCTGCTTGTTGCAGAACATCTCAGGAGGAGTGTTTCTGGAGATCTCTCCTCCTGAGCTCCTTGTCTGTGAATCCCCTGTTGATGAGCAGCACAGGCAAACCTGCAGAATGGGTCTGAAGCCATGCAGTCCCCTCCTTACTCAGGGCAGGGTAGAGTGGAGCAGTGGAAAGACCCTCTGTCCTGCTCGGGGACCTCGGCTGCTCCTCAGCTTTCACAGTGATAACCCATTCTCCCTGGTGCCTTGGCGCAGCAGAGGAGGCAAGCACTATATAAATGCTAAACAGATGAGGCCGTGCTTGTCCCAGGAATAAATAGACCATCCGCTCCTGCTGTCAGTTCTGTACCTTTCATGAACACAGACACATCTCCCAGGAAGGGGAAAATGTTGGTGTCACTTCTCTATTTATTTTTGTGATTTTATCTCAATCATAGCAGCGGAATGTTGTGTTCTATTTTTTGTTTTTTTGGTTTTTTTTCGGTGTTATTGATTTATTTTTTTTTTCAGAAGGACTTTATGGTTTGTTATTTTAATTTCCTGAATTCACATTCAGAAAATGGGATGTTTTCTTCTGATTGCCCTTCCAAAATAACAACAATAATAACCATCGTTTGTATATTGCCCTCACAGGCATTATCTCATAAAAATTTATTAGACCTGGACTCAGATGAAATGGATTCCTGTCTTGATTTCACCGTCTACTTGCTATGTGACCTTGAATACATGACTTGGCCTCTCTGACTCCTAGTTGATTCATTTGTATAATGAGCATCATGAGAGACCTGTTTTTCCTAGCACAAACGCTTGTGTGAGGAGTAAATAGGATAATTTATATGAAAACTTGAGATAGGTATTGATTTTTAGATGAGAAATTTGAGGCACAGAGAAGCTAAGTGGCTTACTTCAAGTGCTATAGCTTATAAGCAGCCCAGGCTACATATAAACACAGGTCTTCTGATAACAAGTGATCTATCCATGAACCTGCAGCTTTGAGTGATGACTGAGACTTGGAGATGGACGTGGAAGCCAATATTACAAAATAGAATCACAGTTAGCATTTATTAACACTACATGTCAGCCACTCTTCTAAGAATTTTTCTGAATGAATTCATCTAGTCCTTACAATAACCCTATAAAGCTATCTCATGTTCATTTTACAGAAATTAAGTCATTTCCCCAAGATCACAGGACCAGTAAGTGGAGTTATCTAAATTTGCACACAGACTGACTGCAGGACCTGTGTCATTAACCACTACCTTATCCTGCTTCTCTCAGATCACTCCTGTTCCATGCTACTGCAGGTCAGAGCAGATCATTTTCCAAATCAGCTCCAGGGGAGGTTGGGACTCACCTGGCCTCTAGGAACCTTTAAAAGAAGGAAGAGACTGGAGTGCAGGAGTATTGGGTCATTTCTCTCTGGAAACTCACTTCAAGATCTGTCCTGGGGCTTAACTCTCTAGGTCTGTGATTCTTACACTTGCCCACATCAGAATCTCTTGGAGGGCTTGTTACAAGGCAGATGACTGGGCTCCATCCCTGGAACTTCCATTATTTCAATCTGGGGTGGGACCTGGAGAGTGTGCATTTCTAACAAATTCTTAGGTGACGTCGATGCTGCTACCCAGGGACGGCATTCTGGCAAACAGTACCCAAAATGACAAACCATGGTACGACATCTGGGTCCCAGGTTCAGCCATCTCTGAACTGCCCCGATCTGAATAAGAAAGAACTTGATCTGGACCCTAGAAAAGCCAAAAGCCCACTCGCTGGGTCTCTGTGAAATGTTTAGCCCTCGAAAGAGCTGGGGGTGTCCTCCCCGGGCCAGAGCTCTTCCGCAAGGGCGCTCACTGGGGCTGGCCGTGAACTGCGGGCTGAGGGCAGTGGGCTCTGCATTATGGATGGATGAGCTCCGAAGCCCCCACTGCAGATAAAGTAAACACACAGCCGCTGCAGCCGCGGGAAAGCCCGGGACCAAGCCACCCAGCCCTCCCAGACAGAACCTTTCCTTCAGCTGTTGTTGTTTTCCTCTGCTGCTGCCTTCTCATCGCCTTGTACTGACAATAGTCGTAAGTAACCGCAGTGCTGTAGAGAAATCATTTTAACAGGAGAGAGTCAAATAAATACATTAGACCTGACAGCTTAACTACGCGGAGTCCATTTGTATGTGGTGGCCGGCAGCTTCCCTAGGCTGGCAAGGAACACAGAAGCCACAAGAGGGAGCGCCGAGCTCGCTGTGAGACAGGCCGACGGCGGGCGGCCTCCCGAGCCCACCCTAAGCCCTGGAGTCGAGGCTTCCGCCTACGCTGAAACAAAGCTTTCAGGCTCCGACTTGCGTGGAAAAATAATGCCAACTCCTGCCTCCGTTCCGCGCGCCTCCAAAGAGTAATGATTTGGGGTTTAACTCGGCTGGGGGTTTAGGTTTACAGCTGGGGTTGAAGTGGTAGGACCTGTCTCCTGGCCCTGTGTCTCCCCCCAGGGGTGGCAGAGTCACCAGTCACAGCAGAAGCACCAGATGTTCATGCGTGTGCCACCCACATGTTCCTTTTCTGGCCCTGGTTTTCAGCAATGGTAGTTTCTGCCTGGCTCAGCTGATCTGGCCGATTGTGGAGCTTCTAAGCCCGATTCTCTGATTCCCAGGAGTATTTATCTGCCTCTTTTCCTCCCTGTGGCTGAGAGCCAAGGTGTCCTGATTCTCAGGCTGCTCACTCTTTCAGGAAGTGCTGAGGCTCGGTTGCCAGGAAGGCCATGATAGACTCAGGGTACCAACTTCCTCTGGGCAAGCAAGCATCCATGGAGTGGATCCACAGAGTCTCCTGGGCTGGCTGCGCTCGGCCTGCAGCCCTCTGCTTCCTCCTTGTCAGGGCTCAGCAGCCTGTGAACTAGAGGGCTTCTTTTGTGACTGAATTGCACACCAGCGAGTGGGAGAGGAGCTCTTGGTGCAGAGTTGCCTATCTTGGGTTCAAACCTGCTGGCACCCAAACAGCTGGAGGTCAGGGATGGGGAGGGCAGTGGGAGATGTGGTCTTTGCATCCTCCGAGTTCTTCTCACAGAGCTGGGTCTTCAGAGGGGGACAGAGAAACATAACCAAATGCTCTGCTGCTAGTTGGTGGAGGTTTGATTTGTCTTTGCCGTCTTGCTAGGTCCCAGACTTCAAACTCCTTGTCAGCATGGACTGGATCTTAGTTGCTATTAAAAACCTAGAACCTAGCCGAATACTCACTGTGTGGCAGTCTTTTTGTCAGTGCTTGATTATAGGGGACACATTTTAGAAATACTTACTAGTTGTCTTTGAGTCTGTGGTCATGAGGAGAATATTTCATATTCTCTAAAGGAAGTGTAGATATGACAGGTCAAATGTAAAGAAACACTTGCTGACAATAAAATTATTAGATGCTATGGTAAATTCCAAAATAGGATTGTTGTCTGTATCTTAGGGACAGATTGGATCAGACCATGTCATTGTCTCCTTGAAGCTGGTAATATTTCCCTGTGGCTTTGAATGGAGCTCATGGTGGCGTGGGCCCCTATAGAACTGTCTGCTCAGCACTATCTTTTTTTTTTTAATTTGAGGATTTGACCGTCTGTCTATCCCTAGGCTGCAGAATAGTAGCTGCATGAAGACATCCCTCCCCCAGTGCCCAGTTTTCTTATATTGATTGAGGACTTGGCATAGGACCTGTGCTGGTTTGAACATTTTAATGCCCCATGTCCATAGCAGATTGTTCCATAGATACCTGACATAACGTCAGTTGATCTAAATTCTTCCCTGGGAATTTTGGCACTGAAATGGGTAAAAAGAAGTCACTTTCTCTTTGCATTCCTTGAATGTAAGACTGAAAGCCAGGGTGTGTTGGCAGCCATGTTTCTCATTTTGTGGACAAGAAAAGTAAATGAGAAAGTATTTAAACAACACACGTACATATCATGCAGAGAAAAAGACAGGCAGAGAGAGAGAGAGAGGAGCAGAAATTTGTGATGCCTAGATGACTGGATTACTGACAATATGCAAGTCTCTGCTTCCAGCTGTTTCTTTCTTTTTCTGAGATGGAGTCCCGCTCTTTTGCCCAGGCTGGAGTGCAGTGGCGCCACCTCTGCTTACTACAAGCTCCGCCCCTGGGTTCACGCCATTCTCCTGCCTCAGCCTCCCGAGTAGCTGGGACTACAGGCACCCGCCACCATGCCTGACTAATTTTTATTTGTTTATTTTGTATTTTTAGTAGAGACAGGGTTTCACCATGTTAGCCAGGATGGTCTCGATCTCCTGACCTTGTGATCCACCAGCCTCGGCCTCCCAAAGTGCTGGGATTACAGGGGTGAGCCACCACGGCCGGCCTGCTTCTAGTTGTTTCTGAAGCCTAACTGTATCCTTCTTCTTGAGTCCTCTGAGACATCTTAGCACTTCTATAATAATTTTTCTTAACAACGGAAACAGCTCTCCCTGTCCCAAACCTGAGCTCCAGCCTGGGTATTGTTACTTGCAATTAAAAGGACTTGGCTAACTGTAGCATATAAAGCAATTGACAGTAAGACCCCAACCAACTTTTACAATTCTTATTTTCAATATTCTTCAACGGAATTTATCATCACTTAAAACAGGCTGAGCAATTTTCTGCTTTTGTACTACGTGCATGTCTTTTCTGCCCAGAATTCTACAGAATTTCTTCATCTCCTTCAGCCTTTTATAAGATGTCCCCTGTCCTCTGAAGCTGCCCCAGACACTCAGAACAGATGCATTTGTTCAGTTAGCACTTTGCTCAGTCCTCATGGAACATGTTCTTCTGTACTGGGATGGCAGAATTGTCTTCAGCACACGATTAGGATCTTGTGAAGAGTGGGAGCCATGCCCTTGTCATCCTTGCTTCCGTAATGCCTGACACATTCTAAACACAGAGGAGAGTTTGTGCAATGAGTATGAGGCTTATGCCCAAAAGCAGGGAAAGGTCCTTGTGGCCAGTAATTCCCAAAGGGTGGGATGGTGATGTGGAGGTAGGGAGGGAGGATCTATCACAGACACAAAGTGAACACAGCCTAGTCAATATCTCCATGTGTTTTCCTTCTTTTTTAGCCCCATTTAACTTGCACCCCTTTGTTCAACACACACACACACACACACACACACACACACACTTCTCGCCACTTCCCTCTTGTGGCCCTAGCCCCGACCCAGTATTTAGAAGTGGCTCACACCTCAGTGTCTTCTACAATATTATACTCAGAGGCTTCGCCAAGCTCTAGTTGCCAGAGGGAACCCTTCAAACTCAAAGGCAAAAGAGAAAATTTTAAAAAAGGGTAGGGAGAGAGAGGAAAGAGGAGGTGAGACAGAAGTAATATCCAATTTCAACATTTCGTACTTTGCCACTTAAACTTCCAGAGGCAACAACAATACGATTTGTATGTTTTGTATCATGCCTGCTTCCTTGTGGGAGTTTCATAAATTGATGATAACACAGCACATTTCTTTTAAGTCCTTAGACATTCTGTCTTTATTGCTTTATAAAGTCTGCTTTGGGCACAGATGAAATGAAACTGTTGAGATTTTGCTCTGTCTATTCTGCAAGTTCCACCACATAATTTGCACCTGCTATGCAACTTGCATTCTGAAATAGCAAGTCATGTTACCAAAGTTACCTGAGGCTAGCACCGAGAGGCCCAGGACAGTGGGTGACCCAGGGATACTGAATAGGGTCATCTCAGTGGCTGGTTGGAGAGGAAGGGACTTGATTAAAGATCAGTCTAAGGGAACAGCCATGGCTTTCTGTAGCCTCCACATGCAATGAGGATTTTCAGAAAATTATGCAAAATTCATTTCCCTCCAGCCCTATAATAAAATATATGCAATGTGTAAATAGCAGAGTTTCTAATGTGGAAGTCGTAACACTCACCTGCTCTATTTAATTATTGGAATACAATGTGGTTTTTTTCCACAGCTGAATAGCTGCACTAATAGGAATATTACATTGATGGACAAACTCACTCTCGAAGCCAATACATTTTTTGTTTTTATGCTGATTTCATGAAATACAAATGTGTGTCGTTTGTAGTTCACAACAGAAAACAATGAGCTCTGCAGTGTATCACTATCTGCCTATGCAGAGTCGGCCTCTTAAATTCAGCCCGGGAGAAAAGCCTTCACAATTGTTAATAAAAGGAATCAGACCTTTTCAGACAGAGTTATAAAACTGTGAGACAGATGAAAATAATCTCAGACAAGTGGATTTTCAATTCTCTTACCCTCAATCTCCCCAAATCCGCCCCCCCCCCACCACCACGCCACACACACACTCACATATACAGGATTCATTCCCCTCTTGAACGAATTAATTTATTCCGGAGTGCAAGGGTGACTTAACTCATGCTGACTATATGCAAATGACAAGATGTAGCTGGTTCTTGTTTGTGAAGAAAGAACAAACCAGACCTCCATGATGTGGCATTACTAGGCCAAATGAGGAGATGCTGTACCCGTCGTGCCCAGCCCAAAAGCTTTGGCCTTTCAGCTGCTGACCTCCCCATGGTGGTCCCAGAGACACTGAGCTGAAGTGATGCCTATCACTAGTTGAGTACCTTAAAATACTGCCATTGGTTCCAAGACCTTCTGTAGCAACTGTTTCCATATAAAGTGGATACAAATGGATCAGCAGGACATTGTGTATGCATTGTTCATCAGTATAATGAAGTTGCATTATGGCTGGGCTTGGTGTGTATGTACATTCACTTGTCAAATAAGATTCTGCATGCAAAAGAGCTTTACCCATCCTACAGTGCTTTGTAAACTATAAAATGCCGTAGACACATGGGTTTGCTATTATCAGAGTTGTGATTATGAATCCCTGAAGGGCAGACATTACAGCAGGCAGACCTGGGGTGCTCTCAGATGGAGCAAGTTGGGCTTGCAATCAGAAATGAGCTTGAGATTTACTGACTTTATTACAGGGAATAAATGCTTGGAGACAGAGAGGGACCGTTTATGACTGTCGTTAATATCTTACTTGGAAAACGCACATCGTGTTGCCTGCCACCTAGTGGCAGGAGAATAAATTTGCAATTCCCTTAAGTCCCTGAGAAAGGACTTACAGATCATTTATAGATCATTTCTGAGAAGGGCTGGCATTAGGAATGAGGAGCTGTGGGTGGAAGCCCACGGTGCAGTGAGTGAGTGAGAGTGATGGTCATTGCTACCTCTGCCAGCCCAGAGGCCTGACCTCAGGCCCCACCACAATTTTTCTTTTTTTTTTTTTTTTTGGAGATGAAGTCTTGCTCTGTCACCCAGGCTGGAGTGCAGTGATGTGATCTCAGCTCACTGCAACCTCCATCTCCCAGGTTCAAGTGATTCTCCTGCCTCAGCCTGCTGAGTAGCTGGGATTATGGGTGTGTGCCACCACACCCGGCTAATTTTTGTATATTTAGTAGAGACGGGGTTTCACCATTTTGGTCAGGCTGGTCTCGAACTCCTGACCTCGTGATCCGCCCACCTCGGCCTCCCAAAGTGCTGGGATTACAGGCTTGAGCCACCGTGCCTGGCCAGGCCCCACCACAGTTTTAACTGGCATCTCCACTGTGTACATCTTGAGAGCCCTGTGGGCCGTTTAGACATTAAGTAAGAATAACAACAAAAATGATCTGGGTGATGATTATAATATTAAGAAACATAAACAGTTATAATCATAATACCAGATTGCTTCCCTATTCCTTTTTGGGATCTGATGAGTAAACAGACAAAGGACTGAAGAGGGAGAAGGAGGATGCTCAGGAGGTTGCAAACAGAATATAAAATCCTCTCCTCCCTTAACCCCTCACTCCGGGAGGTTGTGCTGAATGATAATCATACCTTTGGAGCACCTATAGCTTTTGAAGACAGGGGACCCACCTTCAGTGGTCTCAGTCCATCTGGACAAATATTTCACTTTAGGATGCCCTGTACTGCCGGTCTGGCACTGCCTTCTCTCCTGTATGGTAGACTCAGCACCTGCAGCATATCTGAGCTTCCCAGGAAGAGTTGGGCAACCACTAATAAGAAATAAATATTTGGTCTTTGTCTCCTGTTCCTGGCAGAGAGCTTCTAAAACTCTTTAGTGATAGGGGTAATAGGCACATCTTTTGTAATTCATAACAAGCCTCTTTCAACTATTTCTGAGTTTATGCTAATGAAATGACTATTGGTGGGCACCTAGATAGTTTCAGGATGGGGTGGGTTTCCAGAGGAACCAAACATGTGATTAGAGATTTTGTTTTCAGCCCCATCCCTCAACCTCTAGGAGTGGAGAGGGGATGGAGATTGAGCTCAATCACCAATAGCCAATAATTTAATCAATCATACCTACCTCATGGAACTTCTGTGAAAGACCTAAATAATAATATTCTGAGAACTTTTGAGTTGGTGAATACATCCACATACTGGGAGGGTGATGTGCCCCAACTCCTTGGGGGCAGAGAAACTCCTGTGCTCGGGACCCTCTGGACTTTACCCTATGTATCTCTTTATTTGGCTCTTCATTTGTATCCTTTATTCCTTTATAATAAACCAATCAATGTAAGTAAATATTTCCCTTACTTTGTGAGCCATTCCAGCAAATTATCAAACTCTGGGTAGTTAGTGTCTGACTTGAGTTGAGTTGAAGGGCAACCAGTTGATGTCCAGATGGTTAGAGAATTGGATAGTGTCAGAAAAAAAAAAAACCCACAAATTTAGTGTCAGAAGCGTAAGTAACAGCAGTTCACCATTGAAAGGCAACAACAACAACTGCAGATGTACCATTTATTTAAATTTTTAAAAATCTTTTTAACTTAGTAATCTAAGGACAGTCAGCCCTCCATATCTGCAAGTTCTGCATCCACGGATTCAACCAATCTTGGATCAAAAATATTTGTTTTAAACCCAATAAAATGATAATACAACAATTAAAAATAATACAAATTTAAAAATACAGTGTAACAGCTATTTACATAGCATTTATATTGCATTAAGTAGTATAAGTAACCTAGAAGTGATTTAAAGAATATAGGAGGTTGTGTGCAGATGCACCATTTTATTTGTTAGTTTATTTAAAGACAGGGTCTCACTCTGTTGCCCAGGCTGGAGTGCAGTGGTGTGATCATAGCTCACTGCAGCCTCAAACTCCTGGGCTCAAGCAATCCTCCCATCTCAGCCTTCTGAGTACCTAGGACCACAGGTGTGTGCCACCACACCTGGCTAATTTTTAATTTTTTGGTTGAGACTGGAGTCTTGCTATGTTGCCCAGGCTAGTCTCGAGCTCCTGGAATCAAGTTATTCCCCCTGCCTCCACCTCCCAGAGTGCTAAGATTACAGGCATGAGCTACTGCACCTGTCTTACTGTGCTATTTTATACCAGGGACTTGAGTGATGAATTAGAATGTTGAAGTCACTGATAAGAGCTGGCATTTATTGAGTATTTACTATGTACTGGGCCCTCTACATCCTATCTCAGGTAACTTTCATAATGGTCATATGAGGTGAGGGCAGTTACTACTCCCATTTTACAGATGGAGAAATGGAGGACTCAAGAAGTTAACAAGTTTGGTGAAGGTCACATAGCAAGTGATGGAAACAAAATCCAAATACAACTTGCACACACCTCACTCTTTGCACCGTATGGACTTCGTTTTGCTTGTACACAATACCAAATATCGGAATCTTGGTGTAGAAAAGAACTTTTAAACTAGCCTAATTCAATTGCTCATCTCAAGACATTTTCTATGGCAGTGGTTCCCAGACTCCGGCTCTTTCTAATTGGTTGCATTAAAATCATCAAAAAACAAACAAAATCAAGCCAAACCAAACCAAACCAACTAACCGATCAAACAATAGCAGCAGCAGCAACAACAACAACAACAACAACAACAAAAAAGCAAGTTTGTGAGACACCTTCCCCTTCCCCTCCTGCCCTGACATTCTGATTCAGTGACTTTCCACTCAGGTCTGTAGATTCATACTAAAAAGCTTCCCTAGTGATTCCCAAGCCCAGCCAGGTGGGGAGCCTGTGCCCCGCAGCGCCTCTATAGCACTACAGAGAGGGTGGAGTAATACAGGGCTGGGGCAAGCAAGAGAGGGAGGAGTTGGGCTTGAATTATCTAGCAGCACGAAGGAGGAAAGATAAAAGAGAGCACAAGGTTAGGTTGTACAAGAGGCTGGCTTCAGAGACTGTCAGGTCCTTTTTTTTTTTTTAAAGGGAGTGTGAAACAGTAACATTCTTTTTTTGTTTGTTTGTTTTTTAAAATGAAATATCAAGCAGAGATACACAAGGAGCTAGTGCCTTGCTTCTCTCCCACATACTGCCTAAGCAAATAAGGTTCATTGTTTAGGTCAAAGTTTAGTAAAGCCTTAACTGATCTGATTTTTGTGCGTCCATTTTTAATTGATGGTGGAGAGGAGCAGTGCAGCGGCAACGGCTTGCTGTAGTGCCCTTTACTCACTTGCTAATCTCATGGGCACAGTGAACTACCGCAGCTTCTCGGAGGCTAGGTGAAATGATAGACCAATACAGGCAGCTTCGGGAAATGCCTATGTCGGGTAGGGCTGTCTGAGATGTGAACGGGAAATCACGTGCTTACTATCCTAGAAATGGGCTACCAGGGATGGGATGTCTTACAGCTGAGGGATCACTAATACACTGTTGAAGAGGGAAAGCTTTGCCTTTGCTTTATTAATTAATGTGCATGAGCAAGGGGGAGTTACAGGATAATGATTCCCCAATAACCCAATGAGGTCCAGATACTTATGTACACTTCTTCATAGGGGAAGGGGAGATGGAGGTTGTAAAAGTAAATCATTTTCATGGGAAAGGAATGACCCAAAGAACAAAGGCCTGGGACAGAGTTCCTCTGTGCTGTGGGGGAGATGGCAGGAAGGTGAGGGGTGGAACGTCACTGTGAACAAAAGTTGTGTTGTTATGCAGATAAAGCCTCACAAATAATCTCTTAGAACTGCCCTCAGAAGAATAGACGAAAAATCTGCCTGGGCATGGCGATGACTCCTAGTGTCTTCTCTTCTCTAGGGATTAATATTTCCTGGTTATTTGATGAGATTCCTAGGAAGGGGGTCTTAAGACAATTGCATTTCTCCAGAGAAAATACGTCCTGGTGCTTCAGGAAAGAAAGAGGATCAGAGACACAGGAGAGCAGGAAAGGATCAGAGAGAGATCTTGGTTCTAAGGATTATTTCTGAGGCCTTTCCATTGTTTAAAATTCAAAGCACTTGGCATGCCAAAGCACTGTATTTTGGGGCATAATTTTCTTGCCCTAACATTAACTGCCATGAAATGCAATCCTCATATCATACCTCTTTGTGGTTGGTAAATGATGCTGACTCCCTGCTTGGCCTCTAGAAAGAGGTGAACTTTTGATTATTTGAGGACTTCAGTGTCTGTATGTAGCTAGTGTCTTTGCTTCCCATTAAAGTGAAAACATTTATCTGTCCAAATGAAGCCACCCTAGACTATTCTAAAAGCAAATGTCCTTTAGCTATTTTGTGTCTGATGTTTGTCTTCCTGTGAATTCTCTCTTATCTGAGGACTTTGTGGATTTCTTAAAAATCAATATAAGAGGCTGAAAGCACATTACCCATAAGAGCTACATTAATAAGAGAAAGAGAAAGAAAGAAGTAAATGGAAAACAGTCCATCAGTTAGTGAAAATCTACGTGCCTTGCCCTGTGTTAGGTACTATGAGAATACAAAAAATAAAGACAGGCTCAACTTTCATGAAACTTACAGGTATTTGAGGATGCAATTCAGCAAAGAGGCTAAAAACATCAAGTGTAACCCAAAGGATCTAGGTTTAAATCTTGGCTCTGCCACTTAATGCATGACTAGTTACTTACACACTCGGAACTTCATTTGTCTTATCTATAAACTGAAGATAAGAGAGACATCTTATTCATGAGAGTAAGGTGAACTTATATTGGATTTATTAGTACATCCAACATGACAACTCAAGTAAAAAATAGAGCAAAATGGTTATGTATGGACTCTTAATTTAATGTGTGAAAATGAAAATTTGTGCATATAATAAATTATGACAAAAAGTAAAAAGTAACAATAATCTGATAGGCTATTCTTAGTTCACATCACAAAAGCTTGTTTCCCAAGTATGTAAAGGGTTCTTACAACTTAATAATAAAGTCATAATTTAAGTCATAATTTATATGAAGAGAGAATTCACATACACACATAAAAGAAATGCAAATGACTCCCTTGAACATAGAAAAAGATACCCAGTTATATTCATAATAAGATATATCTAAGTGAAAACTAAATTGATGTTTGTTTTAAATGTTTGTTCAAAAGTTTGAAGACTATATGAGTAAGAGTGTGGTAAACAGCTCTATCATGCAGTGATGGTAAGTGATTTGGCAAAAATATATCAAAATTATAAACATATGTCTTTGACTCTGCAATTCTGGGAATGTATTCTACAGCTGTAGTCACAGAAATGATACATCTATATGGCAACATTGTCCATAATCAAAAGATTGTTAACGATCTAAATTTCCTCTAGTGGATGACTTTTTAAGTAAACTGTAGTACATCTGGAAAGTGTAATATAATATATTCATAAGTATTTTCTAAGATCTTATTAAAGATCTTAGAACTTTTTCTCTAAGATATCTTAAGTAGAAAAAATTAAGGGGTGTGTGTGTGTGTGTGTGTGTGTGTGTGTGTATTGTAAGGGCAGAAAAAGCGTGAAAACTCAAAGAAAGGCCAGATAGTTGATGCTTAAATATCATCTTCACTGGGGAGATGTAAAGGGGGAAGCTGTAAATGAATGGGCCCAAAGATCAGGCAATGGTTTGTCAATGATTGAAGGACAAACAATAGTTTGTGGACAAGTTACAGGAAGGTGAAAGACAGAACAAATGTTGTCTTCTTATGCAGATACAATCTCCCAGGTAATCTCTCAGAGCTTCTCTCAGAATAGATGGAAAAGTCTACTTGTGCATAATGACAACTCCCAGTCTCCTCTCTTAATCTTTCCTGTTTCTTTGAGGAAATTCCTAGAGAGAGGGTTTTAAGATAATTGTATTTCTTTTGGAAAGTTTTCTTATTCAGATAAGAAAATTCCAAAGAAAGTCTCTTCTGGTGTCTCAGAAAAGAAGAGGATCAGAGAGAGGAGTCAGGGGGTCAGAAATAGAATTTGCGGCTGCTGCTTTAAGCCAGCATGTCAAAGCAACATATTTTAGGGCATTGTTTTCTGAACCCCAACAGTACTATATATATACATATGTATATATCATGTATATGTTTTGCCATATGTTATATTTTGTGTGAAAATAGAAAAAAAATTGCTTGTTTTTGCATAGAATATCTGAAATGTACTTAAGAAACTGGAAACATTGGTTGTCTTCAAGGAGAGTTGTGGGATGGTTAGCAGAAAGGGTTGGGAAAAAACATTCATTGTATACTTTTGGATTTTGTGAGAGTAAAGTTTCTAAAGTCAAATGACACAATGGTCAATGCATATTGTATTTTCCTTTTGGAAAGCTTTTTATGAGTATTGTAGCATATGTACTCATTAATTTGGGGATAAATATGTGTGGAGTGCTACTCTGTGCCAGACATTATTCTGTGGTAGCTTATGCATGTATGGCACTTTTGTTACAGACCAAAAGAAACCAGAGGGTTCTTATGGCCTGTTGCACAGAAGCCAATACACTGAGACAGCAGGTGTTGCAGTAGGGAAAGAGTTTAATATTTGAGGGGCACAGAGTGAGGAAGATGAGAAATATTTCTCAAATCCACCTTCCTGAGAACTCAGAGGCTAGGTTTTTAAGGATAATCTGGTGAGCAGGGGGCTAGGGAATGGGTGCTGCTGATTGGCTGGGTATGAACTCATAGGAATGTTGAAACTGTCTTCATGTGCTGAATCAGTTTCTGGGTGGGAGGTCACAGGACCAATTAAGTCCGTTCCTTGGTATGAGTGGGTCCAGGTGGTGTCAGTTGGACCACTAGAATGCAAAAGTCTAAAAAGTATCTCAAAGATCAGTGTTGGGTTTTACAATAGTGATGTTATCTATAGGAGCAACTGGGGAAGTTACAAATCTTGTGACCTCCAGCAACATGATTCCTGAACGGTAAGCAATTATTGAAAAGCAAGCTAGGGAACAATGGCTTGTTATTGTTTAATTATGCCTATGTCTTAGCAGAATTCAGACCCCTGTTATAATCCTAATTTTGTGGCCTTTTACAAAGTCTTACAAAGGCAGATTCAGTCCCTTGAGGGACTCAGTTTTGCAAAGTGCCTATTATTCTTATTTCAACATTAAACTATAGGCCAAGTGTAGTGGCTCACATCTATAATCCCAGCACTTTTGGAGGCTGAGATGGGAGGATAGCTTGAGGTCAGGAGTTCAAGACCAGCCAGAGCAACATAGTGAGACCCTGTCTCTACAAAAAATTTAAAAATTAGCTGGAAGTGGAAGCACATGCTGTAGTCCCAGCTACTCAGGAGTCTGAGGAAGGAGAATGGCATGAATTGGGGAGGCAGAGCTTGCAGTGAGCTGAGATCCTGCCATTGCACTCCAGCCTGGGTGACGGAGCTCAAAAAAATAAAAAAGTAAATGTGGAACAGATAAGCAAGAAAATAATAACAACAATCTCCCAAGCAAGCCAGAGTCACAAGTTGTTTTGGCTCCTTACAGAAACTAAAAGATAACATCTTAGCATATGTTCTTGAGTTGTTTTACAGAAACTCCCACCAGCTGGAAAATGCCCACTGCTATCACATAGACCTTAGATAAGGGGGAATTGAAAACTAAATTCTGACTGTGGTTCTTGTTTTAAATTTCTTCCTGAAGGGCCTGGAGAGAGTCATACCTATGGGCTGAACTGATATATAACCTCCATGAGTTGGTTTACGATTTTGATGGCAACTCCTGCTCTCCTGAAACCACTGCTTGTAAGCCATTAGGTAGTTCAGGTCTCAAGTGTTAACTGCTCATTCTTCTTGCTTAACGCCATGCAATAAATGCCCTTTTCTGCACTGCAAATCTCAAGCATCTGTGTCTGGGTTTACTGCACCAGGCAACTGGACCCTAGTTCCGTTCAGTAATATGATACAGCATGCCAGGAAGCCTGACACATTCTGCAGTAAAGATACCTGTTTCACTTTATTTAACCCAGGTTTTTCCTAATTTATTGACTATATAATCTTTTAACTGAACTTAATTTAGTATTTAAAAAATTTTTTTGCCAGGCGCAGTGGCTCATGCCTGTAATCCCAGCACTTTGGGAGGCCGAGACAGGCAGATCATAAGGTCAGGAGTTCAAGACCAGCTTGGCCAACATGGTGAAACCCAATCTCTACTAAAAATACAAAAATTAGCCAGGTGTGGTGGCAGGCACCTGTAGTCCCAGCTACTCGGGAGGCTGAAGCAGAAGAATCGCTTGAACCCAGGAGGCAGAGGTTGCAGTAAGCTGACATTGTGCCACTGCACTCTAGCCTGGGCAACAGAGCTAGACCCCGTCTCAAAAAAAAAAAAAGGAAAATTTCACCTTATACTCCTACCATCCTGTGGAACTAGAGTTGTAACAAACTCACTGGGAAACTCTGATCTAAATTAATCCCCTTATACTAAAGATGAGGAAGCTGAGGCCCAGAGAGGGCATGGGGCTTGGTCAATGTCATAGATAACCAGCTGGTGGGTGCCAAGATCAGATCTCATATCCCTTAGTCCCCCTCCACCATTCTCTCTAATATGCCAGTAGCAACGAAGGCATTTGCTAACTTATTTTATATTCATTCACATATTTCTGCCGTTAGAGAGACTTCATCAAGAACCAGGTAGTGTTTGGTTGTGCTTTATAGGTGATAAGGATTTTATTTTGTATTGTCCAATTATTTGCAGATTTTTTTATCCTTTAGTAAGACTTTTCCTTTTAAAGCTTTTTCTCCTCCTCCTTCTTTTTTTTCTTATTTTCAATTCACATAGACCTTAGATAAAGGGGAATTGAAAACTAAATTCTGACTGTGGTTCTTGTTTTAAATTTCTTCCTGAAGGGCCTGGAGAGAGTCATACCTCTCTCCAGTCATACATGTACCACTGTTTTCTGAAATGCAAGTCAATGTTATACTTGATACCATCTTAAGAACTAAAGGATTCACTTCCAAAATAATAGGTTGCATTAAACAACAAATGTATCTATTAAGGAAAGAGTACAATCTTTGCATCTAAAACTAGTGCTTTGTCTTATTTTGTGTGTATGTGTTGGGGTGGAGAGCAGAAATACAGGCAAGTGTTTATAGAATGTTAAATTCATTCACTGTTAAAAGGATACACATAGACACTGTGCCCAGGGCTCTTTAGGTTGTAGAGATAGTGACATTTTAAAAACATTTGTCTTAAATTTTGCCTTAAAGTAAAATCTCTTCACAGCCCTTTGCTTCTCATCAAAAAGGTGAACTTTAGGCTTTTCTTACTGCATTTAAATCAAGTTTTTGACTGAAACGATGATTTTCTCGACTGTATTTCATGATTTTTCATGTTTGTATTGACCAACTCAAGCAACTGTTTTGGATTCACGTGAACACAGGGTCAAAGTGCTGATGCAGCTGAAGAACTGTAGAAATTAATTATGAAAATGGTGGCAAAAAGAATAAGAGTCTAAGCCGGAATTCGTGCTTGGTAGGCTAAAACTGAACAATTTCCTGGTCCCTAATTAAAACAAGCCACCAAACACAACAGCAGCAGAAAATCCAGGGCTTTTTCTGGTGATGAATGCAACTAGCCTGCAAATTTCTCCTTGCTGGGAACAGAGATTTCATGTGCACAGCAGTTAAACAGAAAGCGTACTGGCAATTTATGTTTGCTAATATGTATCTACTCACTGCTCAGACCCTGCCCCTACCTACCTTCATCCCAAGCCTAGGCCCCCAGTGAAATTAAACCAATGAAACTAAAGAGGAAGTTTTCTTCTTTTACATGTGCATCTTTGAAGGAGCTCATTCCTGCCTATTGAAAGGGTAAACAAATATGGCAGGATATCTAATCTTTTGTATTACTCAAGTTGTGAAAATCTGTATGTGAACCATCTGCTTTTAAATTGAATCCTAGCATTCCATCAATTAGCACTATAATTTCAGACGTAACGTAGGTTAACTCCTGATTGATCTTCAATTAACACTAGTTCTTAACCATTTGCTTTATTTTAAATTCATTTTTCCCCTCCCAGATAGATAGGGAAGTTGCAGAATGACTTTCTTGCTTTTGAAATGCTGATAGCTCTTTAGGATGAAAGAATTCACATTCTTCCCACCCTCCCTTTATACTTGAGTTAGTGAAAACTCAGGTAATGCAAAATCAGTATAATTTTGTATTCCAAAAGAACATCAAGGAAATTGCTAGGAAGACCTCATCATATGCATTTGTGCTTTTCTTAATTAGAATTTAGAATTGGGAGTTTTTAACAAAATAAGTAAAAAATTGCTCCAAGAATTCCAAATATGGCCTCACATTAAGCCTCATAAAACTTACGGAATTTGGAGATCATTTGGCTCCTTTGCTAAGGCATAAACACTCAGAGTTAAAAGAGCTCTCAGACTTCCATCCTATACCCACCCAAGGCAGGCATGCCCACCAGAGCATCCCTGCCAGATGGTCAGGGAACTTTTCCTCCTTGCCATCATTGGAGAAAAGAACAGAGCCTACCTCGATGAGGTTCTGACAATGAAATTCTGGCAGCTGAGTAATGCTCACCAATTGACATAATGCAGATACTTCCTTTGAAGTCTAGAATGATATATAATATTGATAATTTCTATATGGTATATAATAGTACATAATTGTGATAAATTATTCTGCTCTCCTTTAATAATTTTGATTTATAAAATATTTATTATATCTTTAAACATATAACTTTACCACATAAAAGGCTGTTTTTTCTTCAGAAAAAATACAACTGGTTTTATAATGGTTTTCATTACTGAAATAGATTCACTTAACAGTCTTTCTTGTATGGTCAGTTTACTGGAAGCTTTTTATATCATTAAGCAAGGGATAGTTTTTTAATGAAAAATATACAACTTTTCCTCTTTATTATCTTCTTTTTAAAAATTATTATATGCATCACTGCTTTTTTTGTTAGCATGCTGTTTTGAAAGTAGAACCACAGGGTCAATGTACTAGTTAGACCAAGTAATGCTTGCTGATATAATGAACAGACTCAAAATCTTAGTGGCTTAATACAATAAAAGTTTATTTCTCACTCATGTCACAGACCAAAGTCCATGTTTTTCCCTGGATAGTGTCCCATATTATAGCCCACTGTCCTCCAGGAACTTGAAATCTTTTTCATTCAGCTAGCATATGAGGAAAAAAAAAAAAGGAGGATGAAGTGTGGGAGTTTTTAAGAGCCTAAACAAATTCATTGTTTCTTTATATATGGATTTTTACACATGGATTAGAATTCAATTACTGGTCATAGCTAACTGCAAGGCTGGCTGGGATGTACAGTCTAGACATAGGCTCAGAGGGAAAAAACAGGGCTGTGAGTCTCAACTTGGCTCTGCCATAGTTGTTGTTAGTGTCTATTTAGCCTCTGCACCCTGGAGACCTACCTGTCCAGAATAGTTTCTCGAATTGCTATTGTATGTGTGCTGTTGAACTTTACTGGAAAATGAATGAAGAGGAATGCAAGACTTTTAAGTGACCCGAATTCCTGGGTATACACGCGGATACACAGGATACCCAGGGCTCCCCTCTGCCATGACCCCTGAGGGCGCTCTCTATGAACCAAGGAGTCCAGAAAGGAAAATCGCTGGAGGTTAGGCTTTGAATAGCGCTAAGCCTTGTTCCCTTTCTCACAAAGAACTGCACAAGACCGTTGATGACACTAGAGGGCGCAGCAGGCGCCGTGCAGGAGATCACCCCCTACAAGCGTGGTGACAGCAGCAGTTAGCAGTGTTGTGAGTGGCGCCAAAGACCGTAGGTTCCTGGCAAGCTTGCCATTCCTGGCGAGACCAGCCTCCCTGAAAAGAGGGATTAAAAGCCTTCCTAAAAGAAGACTTGAAGACCCATAAACTTGGGCTGGCGTCCTTACTTAACCTCACCCATATAGAGTGAAAAATGTGGCCAAAGAAACTGGGCCTCACAGTAAGGGGTTGCCTTAATTGAGTAGATTTCTAATAGCATTTTACGGGCAGAATCTATTTTGGCCTCTTGGCTACCCTGCTAAACTACGGAGACACATTCTTTCCTGTTTGTTAGTTTTCCATCCCAGCATACATAGGGGCTGTACATATTTGAAAACCAGCTGATACTCTCTGAAATTAGATGTGATTCATAGGCTAGTTTTCCTCTCCTCAAGTCAACTTTCTTACCCGTGGACTTACTACCTATTTTGTCCTACCATTTGGTGGGTAGATGTATTACGATGTTCTATCTTCTGGGCTAAAGACGGAGTGGTGCTTATTTTTGTTTATTTTTTATTTGCGACTTTATTTTTTTATTGTGGCAAGATAGACATATCTGTCATTGTAACCACTTGTAAGTGTACAATTCACTGGCATTAAATACATGCTGTGTAACCATCAGTACTCTCTATGCAGATGAGTGATTCTTGCACAATTC
This sequence comes from Pongo pygmaeus, assembly GCF_028885625.2. NCBI lineage: Eukaryota > Metazoa > Chordata > Mammalia > Primates > Hominidae > Pongo > Pongo pygmaeus. The sequence goes on from NC_072373.2 coordinate 40,242,151, forward strand.
TTAAAACATGGAGCTAGCAAGTTAATTACAGTGAAGTCATTTCCATGTTTACTATGGAGCTGTGCACCAATTGCCAGTTATGGTAAATGTCACCATGACCTGTGCTATGGAGACCCTATGGAAAACCTGCTTCCCCAGGACCAGAGAATCTAGTCTCTACTACACTACCCCGCTGAGCAATTTCAACCATTAGCAAACCGAGTGAGAATAATATACTCACTTTTGATTACTGATATATAACCTGTAGATGATCTTATATTTTAATTTCTTGGATAAATTCTTGTTATTATCAAGAATATTCTAGGCTATGAAAACTTTACCCAACTTTCCCTGCAACCCAATCAGCATTCTCTCATTGGGACTATAAATTAGTGAAATAGACCCAGAAGGAAAACATTCTGCCAAATAAGATATAATACTGCATTCCTTCACTTATTTGGATGTGTATTGATAAGGGTTTCTCAGGGAAGTTCCTTTTTGGTGAAACTTGGGCCTTGAAATTACTTTTTCCGATTTCCAAATTCTACTCTAAGTTAAAGCTTGTGGATTTTAACTTATAACAACAGCAACAACAATAACACTAGACAACATTTAATGAGTTTTTACTACATGCCAAGCACTATTCTAATCTCATTTAATCATCATCATAACATTAAGAAGCAGATGCTATTCTCTATCTATCTATCTATCTATCTATCATCTAATTTTTGAGACAGAGTCTTGCTCTGCCATCCAGGCTGGAATGCAGTGGTGCAATCTTGACTCACTGCAACGTCCACCTCCCAGGTTCAAGTGATTCTCATGCCTCAGCCTTCCAAGTAGCAGGGATTACAGGCACCTGCCACCACGCCTGGCTAATTTTTTTAAGTAGAGATGGGGTTTCACCATGTTAGCTAGGCTGGGCTCAAACTCCTGACCTCAAGTGAGCCGCCCACCTCAGCTTCCCAAAGTGCTGGGATTACAGGCATGAGCTGCCACACCTGGCCTCTTTTCAGTATTTTAAGTGAAAAAACCAAGGCACAAAGTGATTCATTCAACTGTATGAAACAGTTGTATTTGAATTTAGGTGCAAATGTTATATTAGATTTGGAAAGATGTGACTGGTTTTAGGGATGTAATTTGAAAAAAGCACTTCATTCTCGGCATGATGTCCAGCACTTGAATACCTAGCCACACCTCCTAAGGGCCATGCTTACTTCCAAGTGGCCGCTTCTCTCTGGGGGATCCTAGCACACTTGTCCATGCTAAAACCAGCAACAGGATTGATGACCTTTCTGACCAAAATGGGACTCGGCTCTTTTTCATAAAACACATGCTGCTAGGACAATGTCTGTTCATCTGTATTCTTGCATGGTGCTCACACTGTTTGGCACTGTGAGAGCTATCACTCTGGACCAGGGATGCTGCCCTTTCCTCCCTTTGGGTGCTGACAGATTAGGGGTGGCATGGAGGCTTACTCTTGTTTTACTGATGTCTAGTGAATCTATGTAAGCCTCCTGCGAAATGGCTTATTTGGTTAAAGGAAAATCTCAGCTCATAGTTCTTCCCTTAATGTTTAGGTAAGAGCCTTTAACAGGACCAAAGCAAAGCGTTGCCTACTCAATAAGCCAAACTCAATGAAATGTAGCCAAGAATAAGGAAGCAAATACAAGAGACCCTCAATATGAAAAGAGATGTTACTAACTGAATTCAACAGTTAGGAAGGAGAGATTAACTGGGCAAAACACCAACCCCTACAGAGAAGGCCTTGGAGTCTCAAGAATGTGTATGGCCCCTTTTCCTTGGCATGGTCAGTTGAGCATTGGCTCTGCTTGCTTCTGTAGGATGACAAGATGAAGGGAGGCAAGAAGAGAGATATGGCTACTCTATTAAAACCATGTTGGCTTTACATGTTCATGTAGCAAAACCAGTGCCTTTAACACTGTTTAACATAGTCTAATTGTCCTTCAGATCCTCTGCTTTAGAGGTCAATATTAGAGAAACCTGTAGTACTTGCTCTTCCTCCAACAAATGACTCAATTATGAGAACTAAAAATAAAATTTTAAGCCCCCCAGCCAACTGAATGGACCAAGGGGACCTCAGAGAAACCTTAGCCAAGGGGACCTCGAGAAACCTTGGAAGCTGAGTTCCTGGCCATGACAGGATAGGGGATCTGACATGCCTTGTCACACCTCCTCCCTCGCTAACTGCCATTAGGCTTTCTTCCCAAAGGGTTCAACAGAAACCAGCTCTTTCGAAAGACTCCACCCTTGATATCCACCAGCCACCTGACACTGCCCCTGTCTTTTGTGGTTTCAACACAACTAACCAGCACTCCTTCCTGATAAGAGACTACTGACCATGGAGTGGTTCTGGCAAGTCTGTGGAGGACGTGCAGTGAGGGTTTTCATGTCCTCTGCTTCACCTTTTGATATTAGAGGCCCAAAAATTCCACTGTTGGCTCTTGCTTGCCACCATTTTTTTGAACATGGGACCCATGAAGGAGCATGAAGTTCGTGCATATTTCTCCTTTCATAAATATTCATGACTTCTCCTATAACATATAATATCAAGCAGAATGGCTTTATATATATTTATATAAATTGCTTTATATATACTTATATATATTTATATAATATATATTTATATACATATAATATATATATACACATATCTCTAAATAAATTATATAAAACCATTCTGCTTTATATATTATAAATTTCTATTCCATTTACCCTTCCCTCAAAGTGTCTGTTTCTGGCTTCTGTCCAAAGGCTATGCTTTCCAGCCTATCAGATTGGCCACCCTGCAGACTAACCATTTATGAGAAATGAAGCTCTCCTTCCTAAATTTATGAACCCATCATTCTTCAGTTGACAGTTATAAGACTAAATCTGTTTCTCTTTTGTCACCCATGAATGGAGACCTCCACCTTCCCCGTTTTTTGTCTGGTCAATACCTTTTTTCCCCTTACAGGTGAGTATCTGTATGTTCAGTTCTCAGTTGGACTTGAAACACTTTCCCCAATTCCTTTTTTTCCAAGAGTCAGCCAAAAGTTGATTAAGAAACGAATTCACTGGAGATTAGTCTTGCAATTTGCAGGGAATTGGGTTAAGAAATCCAGATTTAAATATTTCCTAATAAGTGGCTTTAAAGTAAATAGTTACCTCTGACAGAGTGTCTATTACCCGGAGGACATCAGGAGCAAATCAGATGGGGTTGCTCCTGGGTGCCTTGGGAAGGATTTGGCCTTTCCAACGAAAGTGCCTGCCTTTGATCTCTAATATATAGGAATGCGAGATAGGGAAGGCTGAGGGGTAATTCATCTCCCACTGTGCCTATCACAGTGCCTTAACCACACGGGACACTTAATTTATGAATTTTTGAGTAAGCTGATGAAAGCTAGCCTGCAGGTGTGGGAATAGAAGAAAAAGAAAATTACCTAGGAGGGGTGGAATACAGAAAAGGTGGTTTTTCTATTTTAAGACACTGAAATGCTTGAGAGGGGCCTGGGTTAGTACATTTTGATTTCTGGGGAGATGAAACACTCTGTGTTGGACAAGAGAGGAGGGACCCCAGGAAAGCACAGCTAACCTCTGAGTCTGTAAAGGACATTGCAAGAATGTGTGGGGGTAAGAAGTGCAGAAGTTGCGTCTTCCTCAAATCCCATTAGTGGAGAATGAGAGCATTTTCACAGCCATATTTTTTAAAAAGTGAATGGCAAGAAACAGGATTTTTCTTTCCCTCCCCCAAGGGGGCTGAGTGAGGGGCCCTAAGCCAGCACATCCAGAATAATGGTGCAAGAGCAATTATGAGACCTTTCACTAAGGACTGATTTGTCTGCAGAAAGGGGGAAATCATCAGGTATCCATTGTGAGAAGACTTGCCTCTTCTTAACAATGGCTCTGATGAAACTGCTAGAAGGTTCTTATCAGAAGAAAAAGCCTCCCAGCAGCAGGAGAAGGGAAGAGGGAGGAGAAATAATAGGCTACAAAACCCCAAATCATCCTCAAGGCTCAGCGCAGGGGGGGCAGTGAAGGGGGAGACATGCTTCCTGAATGCCAAGTGATGTTGGCTGGTCAGTCAAAATGAGCCTCTAAAGAGACATATTAAAAGAGAGGAGAGAGAGAGGGCCAGCTCTCCTCAGGCAGCTTTTAGCAGCGAGTGCCAGGCTGGCTGGATTTAAGCTATGGAATTCTAAGTTTCTCAGGCTAAAGTAAATAGCTAGAGGTCACAAAAACTTATCTTCTGGCCTCCACCTGGGGATTTTTCTAGACCCAGGTCACACCTTTAGCTGGATTCTTGGAGGAAAAATGAAATTCACAGCCAGCAGAGTCTTGATAGGACTCTAGGCCCATTTTTGCAGATCACAGCTTCAGAAACAATGAGTGCAATAGAAGGGAGAAGAGGGAATTAATTTTGCACCTACTAAATTTAGTTAGATACTTCACTGCTTTGGACTCATTTAATTTTTATCATTTCCCAAGATGTGAGTATCATTTACCACATGGTTAATGGACTCTGATGAAAACTCCAATCATATTGCCCCCTGTTCAAAATGTCTCATTGGCTCTTTCTGATTGAGTTAATCTCCATCCCCAACATTGAAAGCATCCACAATATGGCCACAACCCACCCCTGCTACTTTTTCTCCCACTATTTAAATACATGTATCTCTTGCTTTAGTGCAATTGAAGTTGACTCCTTGATGTTCTCCAAGCAAGACTTCATTTCTCCATCTCCATCCTTGCTTAATGTTATTCCCTCCACCTGACAGATTGTCTTGACATATCCTCTTGCTCTGCTCCCTCCACTTGTTGAAATTCCACTCATCTTTTAAAGTCACGTGATTTCTCCTTCATGAAGTCTTATTTTTTTAATTTATTTTTCATTTCAATAGGTTTTCAGAGAACAGGTGGTACTTGGTTATATGAATAAGTTCTTTAGGGGTGATTTCTGAGATTTTGGTGCACTCATAACCCAAGCGGTGTACACTGTATTCGATGTGTAATCTTTTATCCCTCACCCCCCTTCCACCCTTTCCCCTAAGTCGTCACCAAAGTCCATTGTATCATTCTTATGCCTTTGTGTCCTCATAGCTTAGCTCCCACTTATGAGTGAGATCATATGATGTTTGGTTTTCAATTCCTGAGTTACTTCACTTAGAATAATAGTCTCCAGTTCCATTCAGGTTGCTGCAAATGTCATTATTTTGTTCCTTTTTGTGGCTGAGTAGTATTCCATAGTATAGGTATAGATATAGCTATAGATATAGATATAGATATAGCTATAGCTATAGATATAGATATAGATATAGCTATAGCTATAGATATAGATATAGATATAGCTATAGATATAGATATAGATATAGCTATAGCTATAGATATAGATATAGATATAGATATAGCTATAGATATAGATATAGATATCACATTTTCTTTATCCACTTATTGAGGGATGGGCATTTGGGCTGGTTCTATATTTTTGTAATTGCAAATTGTGCTGCTTTGGACTCATTTAATTTTTATCACTTCACAAGGTATGAGTATCATTTACTGCATGATTAATGAGCTCTGATAAAAACTCCAATCATATTGCCCCCTGTTCAAAATGTCTCATTGGCTCTTTCAAATTGAGTTAATCTCCATCCCCAGCATTTAAAGCATCCACAACCCACCCCTGATTCTTTTCCTCTGGGTAGATACCTAACAGCAGGATTGCTGGATCAAATGGTAGATATACTTTTAGTTGTTTAAGGAATCTCCACACTGTTTTCTATAGTGCTTGTACTAGTTTACATTCCCACCAACAGTGTAAAAGTGTTCCCTTTTTACCATATCCACACCAACTGTATTAGTCCATTTTCATGCTGCTAAAAGGAAGTGCCCAAGACTGGGTAATTTAAAAAGGAAAGATGTATAATTGACTCACAGTTCCACAGGGCTCAGGAAACTTACGATCTTGGCAGAAGGGGAAGCAAACATGTCCTTCACAAGGAAGCAAGGAGGAGAAGTGCAGAGCAAAGCAGGGAAAAGCACCTTATAAAACCATCAGATCTTGTAAGAACTCACTCACTATCACAAGATCAGCATGAGGGAACCACCCCCATGATCAAGTCACCTCTCACAAGGTTCCTACCCCAAAGGATTACAATTTGGGTTACAATTCAAGATAAGATTTGGGTGGGGACACGTGAGCCAGACTATATCATTCTGCTCCTGGCCCTTCCAAAATCTCATCTTTCTAACATTTCAAAACACAATTATGCCTTCCCAACAGTTTCCCAGTCTTAACTCATTTCAGCATTAACCCAAAAGTCCAAGTCTATAGTCTTATCTGAGACAAGGCAAGTCCCTTCTGCCTATGAGCCTGTAAAATCAAAGACAAGTTAGTTACTTCCTAGATACAATGGAGGTATAGGCATTGGGTAAATACAGCTGTTCCAGATGGGAGAAAGTGCCCAAAACAAAGGGGCTACAGGCCTCACGCAAGTCCAAAATCCAGCAAGGCAATCATTAAATCTTAAAGCTCCAAAATAATCTCCTTTGATTCCATGTCTCATATCCAGGGCATGCTGATACAAGGGGTGGGTTCCCACGGCTTTGGGCAGCTCCACTCCTGTGGTTTTGCAGAATATAGCCCCCTCTGGCTGCTTTCATGGCTGGTATTGAGTGTCTACAGCTTTTCCAGGCACACGATGCAAACTGTTGGTGAATCTACCATTCTGGGTTCTGGAGGATGGTGGCCCTCTTCTCACATTTCCACTAGACAGTGCCCCAGTGGGGACTCTGTGTTGGGGCTTGGACCCCACATTTCACTTCTGCACTGTTGTTCTCCATGAGGGCTGCACCCCTGCCGCAGACTTCTGTCTGGACATCCAGGCATTTCCATACATCCCCTGAAATCTAGGCAGAAGTTCCTAAACCTCAATTCTTGTCTTCTGCATACCTGCAGGAACTGACACTACATGGAAGCTGTCAAGACTTGGGGCTTGCACCCTCTGAAACAATGGCCTGAGCTGTACCTTGGCCCCTTTTAGCCAAGGCTGGAGCAGCTGGAATGCAGGGCACCAAGTCCCAAGGCTGCACACAGCAGGGGGGCCCTGGACCCTGCCCAGGAAACCGTTTTTTCCCTGCTAGGTCTCTGGGCCTGTGATGGGAAGAGCTGCCATGAAGGTCTCTGACATGCCCTCGAGACATTTTCCACATTGTCCTGGCAGTTAGCATTTAGCTCTTCATTACTTATGCAAATTTCTGCAGCTAGTTTGAATTTCTCCCCAGAAAATGGACTTCTTTTCTTTTGCATTGTCAGGCTGCAAACTTTCCAAACTTTTATGCTCTGTCACCTCTTGAATGCTTTGCTGCCTAGAAATTTCTTCTGCCATATACCCTAAGTCGTCTCTCTCAAGTCCAAAGTTCCACAGATCTCTAGGGGGGGCAAAAAGCCATCACTCTCTTCAGTAAAGCATAGCAAGAGTCATCTTTATTCCAGTTCCCAACAAGTTCCTTATCTCCATCTGAGACCACCTCAGCCTGGGCTTCATTGTCCATATCCCTATCAGCATTTTGGTCAAAGCCATTCACTAAGTCTCTAGGAAGTTCCAAACTTTCCCACATTTTCCTTTCTTCTTTAGAGCCCTCCAAACAGTTCCAACCTCTTCCTTTGGAACTTACCCAGTTCCGAAGTTGCTTCCACATTTTTGGGTATCCTTATAGCAGTGCCCTGCCCCTTCAGTACCAATTTACTGTATTGGTCCATTGTTACACTGCTATAAGGAACTTCCCAAGACTGGGTAATTTATAAAGGAAAGAGGTTTAATTGACTCACAGTTCCACAGGGTTGGGAATGCCTCAGGAAACTGACAATCATGGCAGAAGGGGAAGGAAACACATCCTTCTTCACAAGGCGGCAGGAAGGAGAAGTGCAGAGTGAAGTGGGGAAAAGACCCTTATAAAATCATCAGATCTTGTGAGAAATCACTCACTATCATCAGAACAGCATGAGGAGACCACCCTCATGATATAATCACCTCCCACAAGGTCCTTCCCCCAACACGTGGTGATTACAATTCAGACTACAATTCAAGATGAGATTTGGGTGAGGATACGGAGCCAAACTGTATCACCAACATCTATTATTTTCTTTATTATGGCTATTCTTGCAGGAGTGAGGTGGTATCACATTGTGGTTTTGATTTGCATTGCCCTGATCATTAGTAATGTTGAGCATTTTTCCATATGCTTGTTGGCCATTAGCATATCTTCTTTTGATAATTGTCTATTCATGTCCTTGGCCCACTTTTTGATAGGGTTGTTTGTTTTTTTCTTGCTGATTTGTTTGAGTTCTTTGTAGATTCTGGATATTAGTCCTTTGTGGAATGTATAGATTGTGAAGATTTTTCTCCCATCCTGTGGGTTGTCTGTTAACTGCTGATTATTTCTTTTGCTGTGTAGAAGGTTTTTAGTTTAATCAAGTTCCATCTATTTATCTTTGTTTTTGTTGCAATTGCTTTGGGTTCTTGGCCATGAAGTCTTTGCCTAACCCAATGTTTAATAGGGTTTTTCTGATGTTATCTTCAGAGTTTTTATGGTTTCAGTCTTAGATTTAAGTCTTTGATCCACCTTGAGTTGATTTTTGTATAAGGTGAGAGATGAGGATCCAGTTTCATTCTTCTACATGTGGCTTGCCAATTATCCCAGCAGCATTTGTTGAATAGGGTGTCCTTTCCCCACTTTATGTTTTTGTTTGCTTTCAAATATCAGTTGGTTGTAAGTATTTGGCTTTATTTCTGGATTCTCTATTCTATTCCATTGGTCTATGTGCCTATTTTTATACCAGTACCATGCTGTTTTGGTGACTAGGGACTTATATATAGTGTGGTTTAAAGTCAGGTACTGTCATGCCTCCATATTTGTTATTTTTGTTTAGGCTGGTTTTAACTATGCTGGCTCTTTTTTGGTTCTATATGAATTTTAGAATTGTTTTCTCTAGTTCTGTGAAGAATGATGTGGTATTTTGAGGGAAATTACATTAAATTTGTATATTGCTTTTGGTAGTATGGTCATTTTCACAGTATTGATTCTACTGATTTATGAGCATGGGATGTTCTTCCAATTGTTTGTGTTGTCTATGATTTCTTTCAGCAGTGTTTTGTAGTTTTTCTTGTAGAGATCTTTCACCTGGTTGGTTAGGTATATTCTGAGATTTTAAAATTTTTATTGCAGCTATTGTAAAAGGGGTTGAATTTTTTATTTGGTTCTTAGCTTGGTTGCTCTTGGTGTATAGCAGAGCTACTGATTTGTGTACATTAATTTTGTATTCTGAAACTTTGCTGAACTTATTTACCAATTCTAAGAGCTTTTTGGATGAGTCTGTTGGGTTTTCTAGGTATATAATCCTATCATCAGCAAACAGTGACAGTCTGACTTCCTCTTTACCAAGTTGGATGCCCTTGATTTCTTTCTCTTGTCTGATTGCTCTGGCTAGGACCTCCAGTAGTATGTTGAATAGATGTGTCGAAAGTCTGCATTTTTGTCTTGTTCCAGTTCTCAGAGGGAGTGATTTCAACTTTTTCTCATTCAGTGTAATATTGGCTATGGGTTTGTCATAGATGGATTTTATTACCTTACGGTATATCCCTTCTGTGCTGATTTTCCTGAGGGTTTTAATCATTAAGGATGCTGGATTTTGTCACATGTTTTTTCTGCATCTATTGAGATGATTATGTGATTTTTGTTTTTAATTCTGTTTATGTGGTGCATCACATTTATTCACTTGTGGATGTTAAACTATCCCTGCATCCCTGGTATAAAACCCACTCGATCATGATGTATTATCTTTTTGATATGCTGTTGGATTTGTTTAGCTAGTATTTTATTGAGGATTTTTTGCATCTATGTTCATCAGGGATATTGGTCTGTAGTTTTCTTTTTTTATGTTTTTCCCTGGCTTTGGTATTAGGTGGTACTGGCTTCCTAGAATAATTTTGGGAGGATTCTCTCTTTCACTTTCTTGTGGAATAGTGTCAATAGGATTGGTACCAATTCCTCAAACATCTGATAGAATTCAGCTGTGACTCCATCTGGTCCTGGACTTTTTTTTGTTGGCAACTTTTTTATTACCATTTTAATCTTGCTTCTTGTTATTGGTCTATTCAGAGATTCTATATTTTTGTGGTTTAATCTAGGAGGGATGTATATTTCCAAGAATTTATCTATCTCCTCTAGGTTTTCTAGTTTATGAGTGTAAAGTTGTTCATAGTAGCCTTGAATAATCTTTCATATATCTGTGGTATCAGTAGTAATATCTCCCATTTCACTTCTAATTGAGCTTATTTGGATCTTCTCTCTTCATTTCTTGGTTAATGTCACTAACAGTCTATCAATTTTATTTATCTTTTCAAAGAAGCGGGTTTTTTGTTTCATTTTTCTTTTGTATCATATTTTTTTGTTTCAATTTCATTTAATTCTGCTCTGATCTTTGCTATTTCTTTTCTTCTGCTGGGCTTTTGTTTGGATTGTTCTGGTTTCTTCAGTTCTATGAAGTATTACCTTAGATTGTTTATTTGTGCTCTTTCAGACTTTTTGATGTAGGCATTTAATGCTATGAACTTTCCTGTTAGCACCACTTTTGCCATATCCCAGAGGTTTTGACAGGTTGTGTCACTATTATCGTTTGGTTCAAAATTTTTTTAATTTCCATATTGATTTCATTGTTGACCCACCAATCATTCAGGAACAGGTTATTTAATTTCTATTTATTTGGATGGTTTTGAGGAATCCTTTTGGCATTGATTTCCGATTTTATTCCATTGTGGACTGAGAAAATACTTGATATAATTTCAATTTTCTTAAATTTACAGAGACTTGTTTTGTGGTCTATCATGTGATCTATCTTGGAGAATGTTCCACGTGCTGATGAATAGAATGTATATTCTGCAGTTGTTGGGTAGAATGTTCTGTAAGTATCGGTTAAGTCCATTTGTTGTAGGGTATAGTTTAAGTCCATTGTTTCTTTGTTGAGTTTCTGTCTTGATGACCTGTCTAGTGCTGTCAGTGGAGTATTAAAGTCACCCACGATTATTGTGTTGCTGTCTATCTCATTTCTTAGGTCTAGTCTAGTAGTAATTGCTTTATATGTTTGGGGGCTCCAGTGTTAGGTACATATATATTTAGGATTGTGATATTCTCCAATTAGACTAGTCCTTTTATCATCATATAATGTCCCTCTTTGTCTTTTTTAACTGTTGTTGATTTAAAGTTCATTTTGTCTGATATAAGAATAGCTACTCCTGCTCACCTTTGGTGTCCATTCGCATGGAATATCTTTTTTCACTCACCTACCTTAAGTTTATGTGAGTCCTTATGTGTTAGGTGAGTCTCCTGAAGACAGCAGAAATTTGGTTAGTGAATTCTTATTTATTCTGCCAATCTGTATCTTTTAAGTGGCACATTTAGGCCATTTACATTCAATGTTAGTATTGAAATATGAGCTACTATTCTATTCATCATGCCATTTGTTGCCTAAATACTCTTTTTTTAAATTGTGTTATTGTTTTATAGGTCCTGTGAGATTTATGCTTTAACAAGGTTCTATTTTGGTGTATTTTGAGGATTTGTTTCAAGACCTAGAGCTCCTTTTAGCAGTTCATATAGTGCTAGCTTGGTAGTGGCGAATTCTCTAAGCATTTGTTTTTCTGGAAAAAAATGTATATTTTCTTCATTTATGAAGCTTAGTTTCACTGGATACACAATTCTTAGCTGATAATTGTTTTGCTTAAGGAGGCTAAAATGAAGACCCCAATCTCTTCTAGCTTGTAGTTATTCTCCTGAGAAATCTGCTGATAGTCTTATAGGTTTTCCTTTACATGTTACCTGATGGTTTTGCCTCTTAGCTCTTAAGATTCTTTTCTTCCTCTTGATTTAGATAACTTAATGACTATGTACCTAGACAATGATCTTTTTGCAATGAATTTCCTTGTTGTTTTTTCAGCTTCTTGTATTTGGATATCTAGATCTCTAGCAAGGCCAGGGAACTTTTCCTTGATTATTCCCTCAAATATATTTTCCAAACTTTTAGATTTCTCTTCTTCCTCAGAAACACCAACTTTTCTTAGGTTTGGATGCTTAACATAGTCCTAAACTACTTGGACCCTTTGTTCATTTTTTAAAATTCTTTTTTCTTTATCTTTGATGGATTAGTTTAATTTGAAAGCCTGGTCTTTGAGGTCTCAAGTTCTTTCCTCTGCTGTTAGATTCTATTGCTGAGACTTTCCAGTGCATTTTGCATTTTTCTAAGTGTGTCTTTGATTTCTAGAAGTGTGATTTTTTTTATTTATGTTATCTATTTCTCTGAAGATTTTTCCTTTCATATCCTGTATCATGTTTTCAATTTCTTTAAATTGGACTGCATCTTTCTCTGGCGCCTCCTTGATTAGTTTAATAATCGACCTTCTGAATTCTTTTTCTGACAATTCTGAGATTTCATCTTGGTTTGGATCCATTGCTGGTGAGCTGGTGTAATTTTGGGGGGTGTTAAATAAACTTATTTTGCTATATTACCGGAATTGTTTTGCTGGTTCCTTCTCATTTGAGTAGACTATGTCAGAGGTAAGATCTGGGACTCAAGGTCAATTCAGATTCTTTTGTCTGTGGGGTGCTTCCTTGATGTCCTGTTCCTAGGGGGACTTCCCTAGGAACAGTGCTTCCTGAGACCCTAACTGTAGTGATTGTTTTTGCTCTTCTGGGTCTAGCCATCCAGCGGAGCTACCAGGCTCTGGGCTGGTACCAGAGAGTGTCTGCAAAGAGTCCTATGATATGAACTGTCTTCAGGTCTTTCAGCTGTGGATACCAGCACCTGCTCCGGTGGAGGTAGCAGGTGAGTGAAGTGGACCTTTTGAGTGTCCTTGGCTGTATTTTTGTTTAGTGTGCTGGTTTTATGTTGGTTGGCCTCCAGCCAGGAGGTGGCACTTTCAAGAGTGCATTAGCTGTGGTACTATAGGGAGGAAGGAATCTTGGCTAGGGTCACCTAGTTAAGTATTTGTGTTTCTCAGGCAGTGGGCAGGGCCACAAGCTCCCAAGAGATTATGTCCTTTTTCTTTGGCAACCAGGGTGGGTAGAGAAAGACCAGAAGGTGGGGAAAGGGATAGATGTGTCTGAGCTAAGCCTTTCCTCGGGCAGGGCTTGATGTGGCTGCTGTGGGGGTTGGGGGTGCAGTTCCCAGGCCAATGGAGTTATGTTCCCAGGGGGATTATGGCTGCCTCTGTTGAGTCACACAGGTCACCAGGGAAGTGGGGGAAAGCTGGCAGTCACAGGCCTCACCCCTCTCCCACACAGCCCGCAGTCCTAAAGGCTGGTCTCACTCCCATCCTGCCGCACAACAGCACAGTCTATTTCGAGACAGCCAGCGACCAGGGCTGAGAACTTGCCCCAGACCACCAGCCTCCCCACTGAGAAAGCAAGCAGACTCACAGTTTTTTGGAATCTCAGGGAGCCTGCAGCGGCAATCCAGTTCCTTCAAAGGGTCTGTGGATTCTCTCAGTTTTCCTGGTATGTTCCTGTGGTATTTCTTGGAGCAAAAGCTCACAATGTGAACCTCCACATGCTGCTCTGTCTGGCTGAATAGAAGCTGAAAGCTACTTCTGCTTCCTGTCTGCCATTTTAATCCTCCTTCATGAAATCTTAATCAAAGTGGAAGTACCTTTTTCTTCCCTGGAACTCTTAAAATACCTTTCTTCTCTCTTGTGCAGCTTCTCTTCTTGCACTTTATATATACAGGCATACCTTGGAGATACTGCAGGTTCAGTTCTAGACCACCACAACAAAGGAAGTCACACAGATTTTTTGGTTTCCCAGTGCATATAAAGTTATGTTTACACTATAATGAAACATATTAAGTATGCCATCACATTATGTTTAAAATAATGTTCATACCTTAATTTTAAAATAAATTATTGCTTAAAAATGTTAATAATCATTTCAGCCTTCAGCCATTTGTAATCTCTTTGTTGGTGGAGGGTTTTGCCTATATGTTGATGGCTGCTGACTGATCAGGGTGGTGGTTGCTGAAGGTTGACATGGCTGTGGCAATTTCTTAAAATAAGACAACAATGAAGTTTGTTGCATCAGTGAACTCTTCCTTTCACTAAAGCTTTCTCTGTAGCATGAGATACTGTTTTATAGCATTTTACCTACAGTAGAACTTCTTTCAAATTTGGAGTTAATACTCTCAAACCCTGCCACTGCTTTATCAACTTAGTTTATATAATATTCTAAATCCTTTGTCAACATTTTAACAATGTTAACAGTGTCATCAGGAGCAGATTCCATTTCAAGAAACCACTTTCTTTGCTCATCTATAAGAAACAATTCCTCATCCATTCACATTTTATCATGAGATTGCACTAATCTGGGCACCTCTTCAGGCCTCACTTCAAGTTCTAGTTCTCTTGTTACTTCTTTCATATCTGCAGTTACTTTCTCCATTAAAGTCTCGAACTCCTCAAAGCCATTCACGAGGGTTGGAATCAACTCTCCCAAACTCCTGTTAATGTTAATATTTTGGCCTCCTCTCATGAATCATGAATGTTATTAAAAACATCTAGAATGGGTAATACTTTCCAGAAGATTTTCCATTCGCTTTGCCCAGATCCATCAGAAGAATCACTATTTATAGCAGCCATAGCCTTACAAAATGTATTTGTTACACGGTAAAAGTTGGAAGTTGAAATTACCCCTTAATCCATAGGCTGCAGAATGAATGTTGTATTAGCAGATACAAAAACAACATTAATTTCTATGTATATCTCTATCAGAGCTCTTGTGTGAACAGATGTATTGTCAATGAGTAGTAATATTTTGGAAGAAATAGTTTTTTCTTAGCAGTAGTTCTCAACAGTGGGCTTAAAATATTCAGTAAACCATGCTGTAAACAGATGTCTTGTTACCCAGGCTTTGTTGTTGTGTTTATAAAGCATAGGCAGAGTAGATTTAACATATTTTTTAGGAGCCCTGGGATTTTCAGAATGGCAAATCAGCACTAGCTTCAACTTAAAGTTACCAGCTGCGTTAGCCTTGAACAAGTGAGGCAGACTGTCCTTTGAAGCTTTGAAACCAGGCACTGACTTTTCTTCTCTAGCTATGATAGTCCTAAAGGGCATCTTCTCCCAATATAAGGTGGTTTTATCTATATTATCTATACTGTTTAGTGTAACCACTTTCCTCAATTATTTTAGTTAGGTCTTCTGGATAACTTGCTGCTGCTTCTCCATCAGCACTTGCTGCTTCACCTTGTACTTTTAGGTTATGGAGATGGCTTCTTTCCTTAAACTTCATGAACCAATCTCTGCTAGCTTCAAACTTTTCTTCTTACTTTCCTCACCTCTCTCAGCCTTCATAGAATTGAAGAGAGTTGGGACCTTGCTCTGGATTAGGCTTTGGCCTAAGGGAATGTTGTGGCTGGCTTGATCTTCTATCCAGACCACTAAAACTTCCTTTACATCAGCAACAAGGCTGTCTCTTTCTTCTTCATGTGTTCACTGCAGGGGCATTTTTTTTTTTTTGGAAAGAAAATTAGATTTCTGATGGACATCCTGATGTTGGTTTTACTGTTTCCTTTTGAATACACAGGAGCAGTGAGATTTGCCAGCACTCAGGGCTCCAAGGGTCTTGGGCCAGCTCTGGATGGAGGGAGAGCCCCACATGCCCAGAGCAAAGCCCCCCATTAAGGGACTGCAGCCACCTCCAGGGGCTCCTCCCTCCACCCACCTGCTACCAAATGCCAGAGGGAGCCTCCTCACCCTCGCTCCCTGCCCACCATCCCCTCAACCATCAGCCTGGCATTCAAAGCCTTTCCAAGTCCCACCTCACTTTTCCCGCTCCCAAAGGTGCCCAGGCTCTGGACAGGCCCTGCTCATATCCCTGATGGTGGCACATTCTCTGGAGGACCCTCCCGTTCTCGGGTAGTGGCCATGCCCCACCTAGGTAGCTGTCCCATGTGGGATCCTATAGGATCTCTAAAACCCAGCTCTGGCCCTAACTTTCTGTCTGCCCTGGAGGTTTCTCAGCCTCCTGAGAGCTCTCCTGGGCCCTGGTCTGGGCAGAACCTGGGCCTAAACAAACAAGGGCCAGAGCAGCCAGGGTCTCTGCGTGGCTGGGCCCAGGGCTTGCCTTCAGAGCTCACCTGTCCAACAGGAGAGGAGTGTGCCTCCAACTTCCCTACTGCCCGCCCCTTTTTCAGAGTCTCAGGGCCTCTAGCCCTGTGGTGGGGCGGGGGGGTGCTGGGTGCCCCAGGTGGAGCTGAAGTCACGGGGCTGTTGAGGAGTTGGTGTCCACCTGGAGTCTGTCCAGTGAATTTAGGTCAACAGGTATGCAGTCTGTCCTTCGAGGCTGAGCCACCTCCCAACAGCCCGAACAACTCCAGGGGCCTTTTGAGGGAGGGGCAGGCAGGCCCAGTGGGTGGTCAGCCCAAGGTGAACCCACCCATCATGGCCAGGTTCCTCAGGTTGAGCCTCCAGTGGGTGAAACCTGGGAGTACTCAACCTTTCTGGCAGATGGGGCCATTGACAAGAGGAGGTGGGTGGGGCCTCCACAGACTCCGCCCCGTGGTGTCACACAGCTGGCAGCCAATGGGAAGCAATCAGCCAGGAAGCCTGGCAGCTACCCTTGCTGGGTACCCTTGCTGGGGAACCTGGGCCATCGCAGTTTGTGGGAAGTGGCCAGAGGCAGTTAGCAGCCCACGTTCAGTCCAAGGCTGTCCACTGAGCCCCGTGTGACTCTGACTGGGCTGGAGGTGTCCATGTCCTCTCTGGACCTCAGTTCCTGTAAAATGGCCCATTGGCCAGATCGGCCGCCGAGCTGCTCACAGGTTCACGGGCTGCACGTAACTATGTGGGAAGAAGCCAACGCGCCCGCAGGATCGGCCCCGCCACCAGTGTGGGGTCTGGGCGCTCCAGGACCTCAATGATGTCGCCACGGCAGAAGCTGAGCTGCGAGGGGTCCTGGGCTGAGAAGTCAAATTGGGCCTGGGCAAAGCAGGCCCCAGGTGACTTGAGCAAGGGCTCCTCGTCGCGCAGGAAGATCTGCCGCTTCTTGGCGATGGTGGTGGTGCGGTGGTGCGGTGGAAGTCGACCAGCTCGTTGAGGGAGTTGAACTTCTCCTCCCACAGGAAGTACTTCCCCAAGGCCTCGCGCAGTACCTTGAAGTGCTGCACCTGGTCTCTATAGCTAGGGGAAAGGACCCGGGGCGACCTCAGATGGTGACCGTCCCAGCCTGGCATAGTCCCAGGGGCTCCTGTCTCACTACCACCTGGAACCAGCCTATCTCAGCGTGGGACCTGGAGTCAGATAAGGTGCAAGTGGGAGAGGCCCCACTGACCCAGCTCCACATGGGGTCTGGGGCGTCCCATCTGGCAGTGGAATATGGGGTTAAGGGTGTGGGCTCTGAACCAGGCCACTTTCTCACTGTGTGACCTCATGCAAGTCTCTCAACTTCTCTGAAACTCAGTTTCCTCATAATTATAACATCTCCATTATGGATAAGTGCACAGCGACTGGCATGTTAGCAACGTGAAATGGGTACCTCTGAGTGCGTCGTGATCAGAGAGCATCTCCTTCACATCTCTTTGCCGTTCCCGTCAGCTTGGACCTTCTCCCTGTTACCCTGCTCCTCCCAGTCCCCACAGTCCCTTGGGGAGCAAGTCCTAGACTCATCCTGACTCAGACCAAAGCCTACTGCTATGAGAGGAACTCAGACCTGTTGGATGTCTCATGTCCTCCCCCTCCCGTGAACCTTCTGTGGCTTCTCCCTTGGCCTCAGGGTAAACTCTTAACACTTCAGACTCAAGATCTGGCTCTGCAGTGGCACTTTTAATTTCCCTCAAGAACTTTTCTTTTGCATTCACAATTGGGATAACTGTTTGGCAAAAGAGCCCCAGCTTTCAGCCTATCTTAGCTTTTGACATGGCTTCCTCACTAAATTAATCATTTCTAGCTTTTGATTTAACATAAAAAATGTGAGACTTGTTTTCACTCCAACACTTAGAGACCATTGTAGATTTATTAATTGGCCTAATTTTAATATTATTGTGTCAGGGATTGGGGGGCTCAAGAAGAGAGAAAGAGGGAGATGGGGGAATGATCAGGTGGTGGAGTAGTCAGAACACCCAACATTTATTGATTAAATTTACCATCTTACATGGGCACAGTTCATGGTTCCCCAAAGGAAGAATGACAATAGTAACATCAAAGATTACTGATCACAGATCACTATAACAGATATAATAAAAATGAAAAAATTTTAAATATTTTGTAAATTACCAAAATGTGACACAGGGACACAAAGTGAGCATATGGTATTGCAAAAATGGCACCAATAGATCATGGCACCAATAGACTTGCTCAATGCAGAGTTGCCACAACCCTTCAATTTGTAAAAAAAAAAAAAAAAAAAGCAATGTCTACAAAGTACAATAAATGAAGCACAATAAAACAAGGTATGCCTGTTGTCATTTATGATCTTATCTAATTCTCTCTAATAAAACACATGTTCCTCAAAGTCAGGGACTATGTCCTGCTTATTTTTCTTTTTTAATCTTCCAGTGACTGTCATAGCAGGTAATCATTACATAGCAGGTGAATTAGATTTTCATTAGCATTTGTATTTCTGATTTTGAAGGAGCATGATCTTTCTTTTGCCAGTTTTAAGTTGATTTGAAAAACAAATGTATGGGAAACATCTGGATCCATAACAGCAACATTTGAGTGCTAGATGGAAGGTCACATGGGAAGAGCAGCCCCTGACCAGAATGCTGGCCAGGGACAGACTGTTTAAATGGACTTGGATTCTGGCTCCTTTGACTTCTTTTCCTTTCCTTTCCTCTGAAGAGGGGTGAGGTAGAGTACTGTGAGATGTGACTTATTGAACATTACCCTGTGCCTAGCACCTCATTAGCTATTTTACATCATTAGCTTGTTTAATCTTTGTAATCTTTTCATTTAATCTTTAAAGGATACATTATTCCCATTGCATAGTAAACAAAGACATAGCAAAGTCAAATAACTTGTTTAAAATCATATAGTGAACAAAGATTTTGACTCAGATACTGGCTCCAAACTCATGTGCTTCCCCATGCTACTATGCTGACTCCCAGACTCAAGCTAGAGAATTCTCTCAGAAAGGAATAGCCAAGGAAAACATGCAAGATGCAGCACTGTGTTAAAGATGGAATTTTTTAAAGTTTCTTAAGAATAGAATAGATGGATAGCAAGATGTAGTAATGAGTATTATGTCTGTTGATTCTCACAGCATTTGAGGGAATTTTGATTATCACCAGATCTGGAAGCCACTGCTCTGGTAGACAGAGTATGAATATGGTAGTTGGAAAACTATGGTTCAAAGCCCATCTCAGCCACTGACCAGTTAAGTGAAGTTTAAGCTAGTTATGCAAACTTTGTAAACTCAGTATTCTCATCTGTAGAATGGAGAACATAATTCCCTCTGGGATGTTTATTTTAAGAATAGAAAGAAGGAATTCAATGTGATTAAATGACCACAAAAGAGGAAAAATTGATACCATGGTGCTTGAGACACAAGCAATTAGAGCACCCTTTAAACATGTTTTTAAGATATCTTCTGTTTTATTTCCTAAAAGTAACCAACTCCAGATGATAAAAGATGTTATTGTAATGCATGTCTATGGCTGGGCATGGTGGCTCATACCTATAATCCTAGCCCTTTGGGAGGCTGAAGTGGGAGAATTGCTTGAGTCCAGGAGTTTGAGACCAGCCTGGGCAACATACTGAGATCTCATCTCTACAAATAATTAAAAAAATTAGCCAGGCACGGTGGCACACACTTATAGTCCCAGCTTCTCGAGGGGCTGAGATAGGAGGATTGTTTGGGCCCAGGAGGTTGAGGCTGCAATGAGCCATGATCATGCCATTGCACTCCAGCCTGGGCAACAGAGTGAGATCCTGTCTCAAATAAATAATAATAATAATAATCATCATCATCATAATGATAGTAATTCATGTCTATCTTGGTACAAGAAGCTTTCCTGACCCAACACTAGGCTCAGTGACTGCTCTTTCATGGTGTTTCTGGAGCACCCTAAGCACACGTTCGTCTTTGTTCTGCCTCACCCTATAGTAATAGTATATAAAAGAGTTTTGTCAAGATGGCCCTGAGGCAGAGCAGAAGGGGTGGCAGTATTCCATTTTTAAGAATAGCAAAGATAAGGCATGGTGGTTCATGCCTGTAATCCCAGGACTTTGGGAGGCCCAGGCGGGCAGATCACCTGAGGCCAGGAGTTCAGGACCAGCCTGGCCAACATGGTGAAACCCTATCTCTATTCTTGTAAGACTACCCCATCTCTATTCTTGTAAGAATACAAAAATTAGCTGGGCATGGTGGTGTACACCTGTAATCTCAGCCACTTGGGAGGCTGAGACAGGAGAATCATTTGAACTTAGGAGTCGGAGGTTGCAGTGAGCCAAGACTGTGCCACTGCACTGTAGCCTGGGCAACAGAGTGAGATTGTGTCTCAAAAAAAAAAAAAGTAGCAAAAATACTTAATAATTTGCTTGAGACCATGATGTGATTAGTTAGTGGCAGAACTCAGGATCAGATATCGCAGCTAATGCAACTACACCAGGGAACAGCAACTTAGAAACTTGTCCTGTCCCAAGGAAGAGGTAACAGTCCAGAGGTAGATGAGATTGGGTTTTCTCCTCTTCTCTCTAATGTCCTTTGATTTCTTTACCCTGGTTACATGTTAATGGCTTGGCAGAAACTTCAAAATTGAACTTGTGAGAGACATCACTGTTATTAACCTCTAGGCAATTACAGTAACTGTCAAAGGTTTTTGAGCCAACATGCAACCTGACCCTTTCTAAATGACTTAGAAGTGACATTTTAATGAGAAAAGAAAGCAGAAGACGTGGTTTTTTTCTGAACAGGAAATTTTTATGGAGAAACTGACACTGAATTTTACTGTCTATCCATAGGGTATATGTGAGATGAAGAGCAGAGCCCAAGGCTGTTAGCTTCTGTTTGTTACTTCTGCTCCCCTAGTCCCTCATCCACTGGCGCCTCTCCTGAGAAGTCACATAGAGGCATGCTAAGGAATTATTCCCCTAGCAAGGCTTTGCTCATGAGTGCATTTGGGGTAAATAAATTACCAGCTCCGGTCAATCCCCCTTTTCTTTTTTATCTCTGGGCCTGGTCAAAGGAAATCTATGGGGCACAAACACTAAGCTTTTTAAAAAAGATGTAATTCATGTATCACAAAATTCACTCCTTTAAAGTGTACAATTTAGTAGGCTTTAGTGTACTAACACAGTTGTGCAACCATCACTGCTATCTAATGCTAGAACATTTTCCTCACTCCTGAAAGAAACCCATATCCTTTAGCGGTCACTCCCCATTTCCTTCTTTCTCAGCTCCTGGAAATCACTAATCTACTTTCTTTTTCCACGTATTTGCCTATTTTGAACATTTCCTTAAAATGTGTTAAAATGCATAACGTTTGTATCTAGCTTCTTTCACTTACCATAATGTTTTCAAAGTTCAGAAGTTAGAGGAACAGTCTGCAAGACCATTCTTTCTTCTGATACTAATTGCAAGTTTGGGAATTACCAAGACCATCAAGATAAAACCCCACAAAACTCACTGAAAGCTATTATGCTCATGATTATGGTTTATTACAGCTAAAGGATACAGATTAGAATCAGCCAGAGGAAGAGGTGCATAGAACAGAGTTCAAAAAAGTACGAAAAGCAAAACTGTCAGTTGTTCTTTCCTCATGAGTCATGGACAGCATTGGCAAGAATGCTTCATATTCTTGCCAATGCCATTACTTTCCTGGTATCAATATGTGACAGTACCCATGGAATATTGCCAGCTAGGGAAGTACACCAGAGCCTTGGTGTCCAGGTCTTTATTGGAGCTTGATCACGTAAACCTGGCTGGCTGCTCACATGGCTGACTTCAGTCTTCAGACTTTCTTTCTGGAGGTGATACCACATGCCCCAAAGCCCTCACCCTAAATTAGATTGTTAGTATCTGGCTGGCCCAAGGATCCCAGGCAAACAAAGATATTTTATCAGGCAGGACATTCCAAGGGCCTGGAGATTACCTCCCAGGAGTCAAGGGCAAATGTCAGACCATGCTTTGAGTGAAGTTAAATTGTTTACTACATAAAAGTTCATTTATGTTATATCCTGTATCAGTATTTCTTTCCCTTTTGTGGCTGATTAATATTTCATTGTAGGGATTTACCACATTTTGTTTATCAATTTATCAGTTGATGAACATTTGGGTTGTTTCAACTTTTTGGCTATGATGAATAATGCTACTGTGAACATTTGTGTACAAGTTTATCTGTAGACATATGTTTTCAATTCTTTTGGATAAATGCTGGATCATATGGTAATTCTTTGTTTAAGGATATACCAAACTGTTTCCAAAGTGGTTGTACCATTCTACATTTTCACTAGTAATGTATGAGTGTTTCAGTTCTTCATATTCTTGCCAGTGCTAGTTGCTTTAAAAAATTATTATTATTGGCCGGGTGCAGTGGCTTATGCCTGTAATCCCAGGACTTTAGGAGGCCAAGACGGGCAGATCATGAGGTCAGGAGATCGAGACCATCCTGGCTAACATGGTGAAACCCCGTCTCTACTTAAAATACAAAAAATTAGCCGGGTGTGGTGGCGGGCGCCTGTAGTCCCAGCCACTTGGGAGGCTGAGGCAGGAGAATGGCATGATCCCGGGAGGTGGAGCTTGCAGTGAGCCGAGATCATGCCACTGCACTCCAGCCTGGGTGACAGAGCGCGAGACTCCATCTCCAAAAAAAAAAAAAGTATTATTATTATTATAGCCATCCTAGTGGGAGTGATGTCATATCTCACTGCAGTTTTGACTTTATTTCCCCAATGAATAGTGATGTTGAGCAAAGTTTTATTGCTTATTGTCCATCTGTGTATTTTTGGAGAAATGTCTGTTTGGATACTTTCCCCATTTGAAAATTGGGTCATTTATTTTTTATTGTTGAGTTGTAAGAGTTTGTTATACAGTCTGCAAAGAAGTCCCTGATCAGATATATGATTTGTAAATATTTTCCCTCATTCTATGGGTTGTCTTTTCACTATTTTAATAGTGTATTTTAAAATGCAAAAATTTTAAATTTTGATGAAGTTGAATTTGTCTGTTTTTGTTGTTGTCGCTGTTGCTTGTTTTTTGGTGTCATATTGAAGAAATACTTTCTTAATCCAAAGTCATAAAGGTTTATGTTTATGTTTTCCTCTAAGAGTTTTAAAATTTTGACTTTTACATTTAGATGTTTGCTCCAATTTAATTTTGTATATGGTGTGAGGTAGGGGTCCTACTTTATTCTTTTGCATACAGATAAACATTTGTGTCAGCACCATTTGTTGAAAAGATGGCTCTTTTTCCATTGAATTGCCTTGGCACCCTTGTAAAATAATATTAGTTTACCGTAAATTTGAGGTTTTATTTCAAAACTCTCAATTTTATTTCATTGATCTACATGTCTTTCCTTATGTCAGTATCATATTGTCCTAATGATTATAGCTCTGTTTTGTTCTATAATTCTTTTTTTAAATAGTTTTGAAATTAGGGAGTATGAGACCTCAAACTTTGTTTTGTTTTCAAAATTGCTTTGCTTATTCTAGATCTCTTGCAAATTATAAAATCCATTTGTCAATTTCTGCAAAAAAGCCAGCTGGAATTATGGTAGAGATTGCATTAAATCTGTAGATCAGTTATGGGAATGTTGCCATGTTAACAATATTAGGTCTTTAGTCTGTGAACATGGCCTATTTTTCCATTTGTTTTGGTCTTCTTTTATTTCTTTTGATTATGTTTTGTAGTTTTTAGTTTATAAATCTTGCACTTCTTCTGTTAATTTATTTGTATTCTCTTCTTTTTGATGTTTTTGTAAATAAAATTGTTTTCCTAATTTTATATGCAGATTGTTCACTGTGAGAGTGTAGACTGTACAATTGACTTTGCATGTTTATCTTGTGACCTGTAACCTTGCAGTGGTTGTTTATAAGTACTAATAATTTGTGTGTGTTCATGTGTGTGTGTGCATGCATATATATTTCTTAATACTTTCCACATATAAGAGATAGTTTTATTTTTTTTCAGTCTGGATAACTTTTATTCCTTTTTATTGCCTACTTTCCTTGGCTAGACTCTTCAGTACAGTATTGAATAGAGATAGCAAGAGTAGACATCCTTGTCATCTTTCCAATATTAGAAGGAAAGCATTCAGTCTTTATTAAGTATAATATTACTTGTGAGTTTTCCTTAGATGACCATCATCAGGTTGAGGAAATTCCCCTCTACTCTTAGTTTGCTGTTTGTTTTTATTTCATAAGAGATTGTTGGATTTTGTCAAATATTTTCTCTGCATTGATTGTAGTAATCGTGTGGTTTTAAATTTTTTATTAATATAGCATATTGCATGGATTGATTTTTATATGTTGAGCTAACTTGGCATTTTTGGGATTTTTCCCATTTGGTCACGGTGTATACTTCCTGAGATACTTGTGAGGTCTTCCGAAATCATAGGCTCCAAGCTCAGTTGGACCAGAAACTCTCCTCAGGACCACTGAAACTGTCAGTTTTACCGTGCTGTTAAGTACGACAATAGTCTGACTTTACTGCCAGATTGTGTTCAAATTAAAATACCTCCAGCTGAGCTCCTTGAACACAGTTACTATGTACTTTCATCTCTGGGCCCGAATACTGAGTGCAGTATGGCACAAAGTTGACATGCCACAAATGATTTCCAATGATTTAATTTATACATACATGAATGAGTTTCAAAATAAATTTCACCTCTTTGGAAGGCATCTTCTGTAGTTCTGAGCTGTGGGAAGTTGTGAGGTGTGGTTCAGAAGAAGAAAATGTACTACATGTACAAGTTCTTCACTAAACATTAATGACAAAATTCTACCTTATGATCATTCAGATTGATTTGAGAGGTAAAAAAAAAGCAACTGAATTCAGAAATTAGCCTTTTTTGTTTTTAGGATACTTCATTTTATGGCCATTTTGTATATATCTGATTATGGGATGAAATTTAACCATTATTCTTCCTTTACATAGCTTTTGGTATATTCTCTCAGCTCTGTGTTTGTGAAAATGATGCCAACCTTAACCACATTTCTCCTCAATGACTTGCACTACCCATGGAACACATAAGTGTAAAGAGTATTTGTCAAATAAATAAATGTACTATAAATACAGGTGAATTAAGACTAAATGGTAAAAAAAAAAAAAAAAAATGGAATCAGTACAGCAGGCTCTTCCTTAGAGGATCTTAATAGTCTGCTATATTTTATGTTTAAGTCAATGACATCTCCTATTTCCATTTCTTCCAGGAAATTTTTTAGAAATGATCTCATCTTCCCTTTCTTTCATTCCAAGTTCTGCCCTCACCCTATAGATCCTTTCTCTTTGATGTATAGACCAGGTATCAGTGGCACAGGCATCACCTCAGAGCAGAATCTC
This sequence comes from Pongo pygmaeus, assembly GCF_028885625.2. Taxonomy (NCBI): domain Eukaryota; kingdom Metazoa; phylum Chordata; class Mammalia; order Primates; family Hominidae; genus Pongo; species Pongo pygmaeus. The sequence goes on from NC_072373.2 coordinate 40,267,669, forward strand.
AGGCTCCTCCACAGACCTAGTAAATCAAAATCTGTATTTTAGCAAGATTCCCAGGTGATTCTCATGTATAGTAATGTTTGAGAAAAGATGATCTAAAATGTTGCCATATGCTTGCTCTACATGCTTGTTTGACTATCAAATAAATCTTGGTATCTATAGGTATGGTTCAACTTGAGATAGCAGGAATCATAGTAGAAAGTTTCATCTCCTATTTAAAAAAATTAAATAAGCAAATAATTATGGAAACCCTATTGGATGGGGGGTAGGTGTTTCTTTATGTGCTGTGAAGAAATGTGTCAACATAGTTGCCCCTTCTGAAAATGTGTTAGGCTGTTTTTACATTGCTATAAAGAAATACCTGTGACTGGGTAATTTATAAGAAAAGGGGTTTAGTTAGCACATGGTTCTGTAGGCTGTACAGGAAGCATGGTGCCAGAATCTGCTTCTGGGGAGGCCTCAGGAAACTTACAAACATGGTGGAAGATGGAAACAGGAGCAGGTGTTTCATGGCAGAAGCAGGTGCAGGAGAGGGTAGTGGAGGGAGGTGTTACACACTTAAACAATCAGATCTCATGTGTACTGACTCACTATTGCAAGGACAGCACCAAGCCATGAAGAATCCACCCCCATGACCAAAACACTTTCTATCAGGCTCCACCTCAAACACTGGGGATTATAATTCAACATGAGATTTGGCAGGGACATATATTCAAATTTATATAAAAAATACCTCAACAGTGGCCCACAAGGGCCCAAAATTCTGTTACAATCATTCTTTTGGATTCTCATTCATCTGTCACATCAGGTGAGACAATGAGATAAACTGCTGTTATGTGACTTACTTTACCATAATTAAGAAAAAATGACATTAAATAGAAGAAAGTCCAATTTTGATGGGGGAAGAAGCAGTAAAAAAGTCCTAGAGGGCAGAGATAGCAAAAGTGGTGGGGTTGGTTATAGGAACCTGTGGGAACAGTGCAAGGAACTGGGTGTACTAGTTATAGTTCTTCAGAGAAACAGAACCAATAGGATCAACAGAAATGTTTGAGAGAGGATTTATTATGGAAATTGGCTCACACAAATATGGAGGCTGAGAAGTCCCGCCATACGCTATCTGCAAGCTGGAGAACAAAGGAAGCTGATAGCATTGCTCAGTCCAAGTTCAAAGGCCCAAGAACTTGGGGAGCCAATGGTGCAAGTCTTAGAGTCCAAAGGCCAAAGAACCTGGATGTCCAAGAGTAACAGAAGACGAGTGTCCCAGCTCCAGAAGACAGGAAAATTCATCTTTCCTCTGACCTTATTGTTCTATCCAGACACTGAACCAATTGTTTGGTGCCTGCCCACATTGGGTGAGGGTTGATCCTCCTTACTCAGGCCACTGATCCTAGTGCCTCTTTTCTGTAAACACCCTCACAGACATACCCAGAAAGAATGCTTTACCATCTATCTGGGTATCTTTTAATCCAGTCAAGTTGACACCTAAAATTAACCATCATACTGGGGTTGCTAGAGCAAGAAGGAACGCTCTGCAGGAGGAGGTGAGAAAAAATCCAGGATATACCCTGCATCTATCACAGTGCTATATCTGTCTAGTCTTGCCTACTGAAAGCAATGCAGTTATGGCTTTCTAACTCAGGCTTGATTTTTTCTTATTGAGAGCCACCCCAAGGATTCTTGTTGTGGAACACTGGCAACAATGCAATAAGACATCCTTTCTTATCCAATTCCTTTGGAGACAGAGAGATTGATGGAAAACAATGCAAGCATCTTCTGGGCACAGATGGACAAGGCATTTTTCTTGGGGCAGCTGAGGCTTAGCACATTAAAGACAGTTCCAAGAACCACGTCAGAAATGTTTAGGGAATGAAAGACTTGGCCGGGAAATAGCAACAGGAGCTAAATATGGACTGGCTGACTAATCATCTCTGAAAAGGGAACCAAGCAATGTGGTGATGATCTTATGGGTAAAATGCTGTGGAGAATTTGCCTGGGCTGTAAGGGACAACATGAAGCAAATGTAAGGTGAAGGACCATCCAGGAAGAATACCTCACATCAATGGATTTGCAGGGGACTGACTCCCTCTTTCTTCTTCCCTTTCCCTAGATGTTATACATTCCTCATTTTTGTTGTGTATGCACCTCTAGCGTAAGGCATCCAAGGAGACAACTTGAAAATTGCCTAAAGAAAGACCACATGGTGTGTGCTAACTTAAGCAGATGATGTGAATAGCAACACCTAGGCCTCCTTCAACTTTATGCACTTGATAGACAAACCCCATTTAGAGGTCTTTTTCATAAAATTTTGGGGTCTGTAGGGAATAGACATGCCTTTTTCCTCATTTTGCTTTTGCTTGCCAAGGTAAGAACAGTTAAAAAAAAATGAGTCTTCAGATTGATTTTCAAGTCTGTGAAACAGTTCAGTGGCTTAAAGAGGCTTCAGTGGCTCTTTTACCTAGAAAAGAAAGTATTATCACGATGATACTTTTACGTTAATTGTTTTTCTTATTTTTTAATGGATTTGAGTTGACAAGGGATAATGTCTTTAAAAAAGAAAACACAAACTTTATTTGTGATTGTTTTAGTTTAGGCTGTTATAACAAAGTACCATAGACTATGTCAACTTTCAATAATGAGATTCAGAAAATATGATTAAGTATAGAGTTTATTTGACCCCAAAGCTTGAGGATGGCCACCCAGAAACATAGAGTCAAGTTGCTGTGAATATACACTCTGATTAGCAGCAGTTACAAGTGGATTTTCAAGGAAAAAAGAAGAGGCAGTTCCTCCATTATTTACTAATAATTTACATAGAAATAACCTAAGCTATTGATTGGCTCTGCATTGTACTGAATATCACAGATTCCAGGAACGTGAAGATAATGGGAGAGGCAGCCAGTCGGGAGCAAAGATGCCGTTAAACAGTCAGCCCTGGGCATGGATGTGCCCCCTCCCACTGAAGTCCTATATTCATGTCTTTCTGGGCCTGGTAAGTTTTGCATACTTCACAGGGCCCAGACTGCCTTATTTATTTATTTTTTTTTTCTTAACTGGGTGGCTTATAAACAACAGAAATTCATTTCTTACAGTTCTGCAGGCTAGAAGTCCAAGATCAGGCTGCTAGCATGGTCAGGTTCTGGTAAAGGCTGTCCTTCAGGTTGCAGACTACCACTTTCTTGTGTCCTCACATGGCTGAAAGAAAGCAAGCTAGCTCTCTGGCCTCTTCTTATAATTTCATTTATGAGGACTTCACCCTCATGACCTAATCACCTCCCACAGGCCCCACCTCCAAATATCATCACACTGGAGATTAGATTTTAACATATCAGGCAGTTTGGGGTGGCTCATATCTGTAATCCTAGCACTTAGGGAAGCCAATTTAGGAGCATCACTTGAGCCCAGGAGTTCAAGGCTGCAGTGAACAATGATCGTGCCACTGCACTCCGACCTGGCCAGCAGAGTGAGACCCTGTCACTAAAAAAAATTTTTTTTAAGATTTTAGGCCGGGCACAGTGGCTCATGCCTGTAATCCCAGCACTGTGGGAGGCCGAGGCAGGCGGATCACGAGGTCAGAAGTTTGAGACCAGCCTGACCAACATGGTGAAACCCCATCTCTACTAAAAATACAAAAATTAGCCAGGCATGGTGGTGTGTGCCTGTAATTCCCAGCTACCCAGGAGGCTGAGACAGAAGGATCGCTTGAACCTGGGAGGTGGAGGTTGTAGTGAGCCGAGATCGCGTCATTGCACTGCAGCCTGGGTGACAGAGCGAGAATTTATCTGAAAAAAAAAAAAAAAAGATTTTAATGTATGAAATTTGAGGGGACATAAACATTCAGTACACAAGAATGATCCCACACACAGATTCTCTGAGACATTTTGGGGACCACTCATAGAATACTCTGACCTTAACAGTTCCATTGCCTGAGCTGTGGCAAGTCAGTATGCTGACACCAAGGGTTGTAGCAGAGAGAGTTTAAACATCATGGGGCAGCAAAATGAAGAGATGGTAGGAAACCTCAAATCCTCCTCCCCAGAGAGTTTGGGGCTAGGGATTTTAAGGGGTTTGCAATGAGTTGAGGTGTGGGGATTGTTGATTGATGAAAGAATGTAGGGTACAGTCATGGGACAGGGAAGTGATGAAACTGTACTTTATACTGATTTGATTTTTCTGTGGAGGTCTTTAAACTGGTTGGTGTCAGCTGCTTCACTGGAATTCCAAGTCTGATAAACATCTTAAGCATTTTTAAACAAGTCTTTCATTCTAACATCAGTGGTCTTATCTTTAAGAATGATAGAGTAGATAGTTAGGCAAACAAGAGCAGGGCAAGAGCAGAGCAATTCGCCAGAAATGTCAGGTGACCATCAAGTGATGGTCAGGCAGTTGTTAAATTGTTTCTTTAAAATAATTGGTTGTAGCTGGTGTCAAGGAAAGGCAGTCTCCCAATAGACAGAAAACACCTGAAGCTGGTGATCAGCAGCTTCCCAGTACAATCTCAGGAGTTGTGTGAATGGGCTCAAGCATGTGCACTAAGAGGCAAAATGGCAGAGTTTAACCAGTATAGGACCTTCCCCTAGGAAGACTCGACTGATAAAGGGAAAACGCCTCAAGTGAGCATGTGTACAACTTCAGTAAATACACTGCGTGTGGCCCCTCCCAAGTGCTGGCAGGCCACCGTGCCTGTGGACAGCCCATCCCAAGGAAAAATTAAGGAAGAAGAAATGCAAACCCCAAAACCATGCCCAGGGCAAGGGTCAGACGGCGCCCTTGGATTTCTCAAGTGGCCTACTTGGCCCTCTTCCAAGTGCACTTTACTTCCTTTTGTTCTTGCTCTAATATTTTTTAATAAACTTTCACTCCTGCTCAAAAATTTGCCTTGGTCTCTGACTCTGCATTATGCCCCTCAGCCGAATTCTTTCCCCTCGAGAAGTCAAGAATCGAGTTGCTGCAGACCCAGATGGATTCTCCACTGCTAACGGGAACAACGGGGATGTAAATCAATTCTTAAACTAAAGCCTTATGATTTTAACATCAGAAATCCCATCTATACAAACAACGGGAAGTTAAATTGTCAGTATCTAGTGTTATGTGATTTTCAGTTATAAGGAAGTAGACCAGAGTGCAGTCTGATTGATGTTTAATGATAATTATATTTTTTTCCAGAAGCTGGCATGTAATTCTCGTTAACTCTGTGAGCAGAGTTTCAATACTGCCCTGGCCAGTGGGCAAAGATGATTCCCAGATCTGTTGCAAATATCCAGAAATTAACTTTTGCTTTACACAGTTTTTTTTTATTTAAGTTTCATGTAACTGGTTCTGAGTAACAATGCTCTTTTCATTTATTTGGCTTTTACAAAGCAAGGCTATGACAATTAAGCTTGCGACTTAGGCTTTACTGGATGGGGAACAACTGTCTTAGATTTTTAGCTCTGGGGCAAAAGAGAGTTTAGGGCCCAAGGAAAAACTTTTGGCCTCTGAAGTTTTGCTGAGAATCTAGTGACAAAAGGCAGATTAATAGGAGAAAAGGTGTATAAATTTATTAACATGCACAGGAGTCTTACAAAATACAAGATCTCAAAGAAATGACCAGATGGTTGATGCTTTTATACCACCTTGAAGTTACAAAAAGAATGGGGGCTTGGAGTAGGGCCAAAAACATGTTATCGTTGGTAAATCAGTTGATAGTGGCAAGACAGTTCATCAGAGGGAGAAGAGGGGGCCTGACTAATAAAGATGGCCTTGTTATACAGGTGAAATCCTCTAACAGGTAGCAATCTCTAAGGTAGCAATACTCTACACAGGTAGCAATCCTCTAAGAGAATAGATGGTAAATGTTTCTTTCAGGCCTTTAAAGGTGTCAGACTTTTATTTAATCTTGCCTAGATCTGGACAAGGAAGGGTCTCTGAAGAAGCCTGGCTGAATCAATGTGGATTCACTCAACAGATGCAAATCTCCCCCGAAAAGACAGCTTTTCAGTTATTCTTGTATTTCCAGCCCTTCTGAATAGCCATCTTAAAATATATCAAAGAAGTATATTTTGGGGTGAAATATTTTGGTTTCCTTCAAAAGAATGGGAAGTGAGATCCAAGATGAAGTAGAGAAAAATATAGAGCTAGGAGCAGAACGGAGCCATAAACCTTCCTGGCAGTGGCCCTGAAGCTGGAGGACTGCTGGGCTTTCAAAAGGGAAGGGGAAACTTGTGTTGGTTATTTATGGGGAGCACCCCTGGAGCCTGGTCCTGAAGAAAGAGCCTCATCCCATTACTCCCTGGAAGTGGTTGTAAACATTTACGGATCCTGAGCACTTTGAGCGCACGCGGGCAGGGTTTTCAGGAGCAGATTGTTCACTTGCCAGCACACCACAGGTCACTCATAAACACTGTCTCCTTGGAAAACGTGCTGACTTCTATTTCATATCCCTCCTACCTCCCTTTGACTTTAGGAACTAGATTTTCAACGATTGCCAACCCCTCCTTCCAGGGGTGATACATATCAAAAGGTTAGAGGGCTGCCCTGGTGTGATAGGCTTTTCCACAGGCAGCTCCCCTTTGAAGAAAAGGGTCTCCATCTTGTGTGCAGGGAAGTATTCCTGGCCCTGTGAAAGTGAACTCATTCATCATGAGGTAACCAAACTCCTGTGGAGTAGAAAATATGAAGCTGAATGACACGCATCCAGCCACAGATGTACTAATTCAATTTCATGCCCCTACATCAGCTGCTCCTCTCCACTTAAAAGGAACATTTGCATCCATCTGTCATCATCTCTCCCTTTCATTTTAAAATCTCTTTGCTCTCTTTTCTTTCCCTTCACTCCTCCCCCCTCCACCACAACTTGATGAAATAATGGGGCACATTTAAAATCCAAACTCAGGCAATTCAAATTCTGAACAAATGTGATTTTGTTCCATTCTAAGTCAACCTCGAAGGGTGTCTGGGGAGTAGAAATCAAGGGGCCAAACAAAAAAGCAAGTGAGGGAGAGAAGATTTTGAATGCAAATCAACCTCCTCAACCCATTTGAAACAACCTGCTGTGAACTGGGCTAGAACGTATGGCCCATTAGCACCTTGTTAGGCTGTCAGAGCCTGAGCAGCTCAACAGGGCGATAATGGGGAGGAAAAGGCTGAGACCTTTCTGAGCCCAGCCCCAGCTCTTTGGCACTCTATCCTCCTCACTTCTGGGACCTGAGGGGCAGGGTCAGTTGCTCAAGAGGAAAAGCAGGTAAAAGAGAACTTAATTAAATTTGCTAAATTTTTTTAAAGCATCTTTCTAGTAAAAAGGGAGACAGAGGTTAATTTAAGTTTTCCATGGTGGGGGGCAATTGATTTTTTTTTTTTTTTTTTTTTTTTTGCATTTTGGTGGGGATCTCTTTGTGCTTGCTATCTCTTGCTTTATTCTATATTAGTTTGAGGTTTAGTAAAAACATTACAGGGATGTTGAAGACTGCATGGTAAAATCTCAGTGATTAAGTCTTAATTCCCGTAAGGCAAATCCTCAAATTAAAAAAAGTTCTATCGTTAACATGCCTATCTGTAGACATCCATTTGCAAATGTGTTTAAGAATGCAACACTTACTTGCTTAGGATTAGGAAAGGAAAAGCTTACTAGAACATGCCGGATCCCCTTCTTTCTCCAATGCTTTGGTTGAGAGCCCAGTCAGTGACATTGTCTCTAACACCATGATATGTAGACTGCAGAGAGCTCACAGCTTTTGCTGATGGCAATATTTACTTCTTGATATTAAAGACATTAGATATTCCACTATTAGGCAATTGAAGTATTTTTTCTTTCTATCATAAAAATGCACAATTTAAAGGCCAGGTGCTGTGGCTCATGCCTGTAATCCCAGCACTTTGGGAGGCTGAGGTGGGCAGATCACAAGGTCAGGAGTTCGAGAGCAGCCTGGCCAACATGGTGAAACCCCATCTCACCAAAAATACAAAAACATTAGCATGGATTACGGGCATGGTGGCACATGCCTGTAATCCCAGCTACTCGAGAGACTGAGGCAGGAGAATTGCTTGAACCCGGGAGGCAGAGGTTGCAGTCAGCCGAAATCCCACCACTGCACTCCAGCCTGGGCGACAGAGCAAGACTCCATCTCAAAAAAAAAGAAAAAAAAAAAAAAAGAAGCACGATTTAGTATTAAATAAACCAGAAAAGACTTGCTGACTTTAATGACCCATTAGAGATGGTCATGGAGGGAAAAATAAAAAAGTCTGTTACCAAGTTTTTGAGAAGAGATTCAACTGTGCTGGTAGTACCTTTAAGGTCAGGCCTAATGAGCTTGGACCAACTTAGGGTCAATGACCTTACAAACTTAGGATTTGTGCACAGAAGAAAAATAATAACAACAATAACCAGAGGAATTAGTGTGGACTTCGGGAAAAGGCAGTTGCTAGAGAACCCGCTGTTTCCCAAATGACTGACATTTTCAAGTGAAAGTTCTTTGAAAATATATTTAATTGATTGTGTTGTCAGAGAAATTTTAAGTGATATCGTTTGGAGTAAGAGGATAGATTTCATGACCTCTTAAGGTCAGCAGAATGTTTCCATGCTGTCTTGTATGTTTAAGTACCAACAAGAGATAGATAATCCAAGGGTGTTTATTTTGGTTTTCATTTCGGCCTGGAAGCAGAGATGAGAGTTTACAATACTAGGACAATTCTTTTGTTTGTCCACATTTTTTTTCAAAAAGAGTAATAAATAATCATATTATACTTAATTTTATAAAAGTGCAAAGTAAGTGCAAAATTTTGCAAGTTTTAAAATAGTACAACATAAGTGCTAAATGCTAATAGTCTTGCTTTCATTCCTCAGGGAGATTTCTCCCACTTTTTTTCTATTGGCTGGATCCCTGAATGCTAACTGACATCCTGCTTTTCTTAAGGGATATGGAAATTTCCCTGGGACAGCTGTGCTCTGCTGGCTAAGGAGCCCACAAGGTTAATGAACACCCACAAAGACTGAGGAGGATAGAGAGCATTCTTCACTGGATGATTAGCATGCCAGCATTCTTTCCTCTGTGGTAATGACGGTCAAGACGGTGCCTGGTGATAGAGGGGAGAATGAAGGGTTGCTGCTTCTTCTGCCTCAAACGCTTATTAAAATTCATTTCCATTCAAATAGCCATCCTCTGATTTTCATCATCAAATAAGCACACACTGTACATACTTAACAGGCAGGTGACCTGCCTGTTCATGTCTTTTTGAAGCAAAAGCCTGTTCTCTTAATCAGTGTCCATGCTTATCTCTGTATGTAAATTTCTCCCCTCTCCTCTTACCCACTCCACTTTCCTGCTACCCCAGTTCTGGGATCTTTGATGGGCAGCCTAGATGTCTATTATAATGATAATTCATTTGGAACGAAAAGGAATCTCCTCTTCCAGTCTAGCTCATTATAAAGGTGAAGCCCTCGAGAGGGCAGGCTGGGAATGAGCAGGTTTACAGAGTTCTATTTTCCTTTAACGGGCAAAGGCAGGATGGGAGTGGTTTCCTTAGTTTTCTAGTCTTTGGGTTTCTCTCCCTTTGGAACTGGCCTCCATTCCCATGCTTGGTGACTGTCTTCTGGCTCCTGGGCACCACCATCAGCTGGAAGGCATTTCAGCTTAGGCAGTTCTACACCAAACAGCTGCTGGGAACAGCTGGGCCTGCTCTATTGTTGTCAGTGAGAAACCAAGTGTCAAATGTGAGTGTATTGAGCTTTCTTAAAGGGTTTTTGTGCTCTGATAATTCAGAACACAAAGATATTGTCCTCACTTGTGGTGTACCAGGTAGACCCCAGTAAGGCTTATCTTAATTTTTTTAAACATAAGAGACATAAAAAATGTCTTTGAGGACTTTGAAAATTCCAGAAGACATGATCAAGAAGCATAGCAATAATGTCAATGTGTAAGCGGTGAGAGTTCTTTTTTGTTTTTGAGATGGAGTCTTACTCTGTCGCCAGGCTGGAGTGCAGTGGCACAATCTCGGCTCACTGCAACCTCTGCCTCCTGGGTTCAAGTGATTCCCCTGCCTCAGCCGCCTCAGTAGCTGGGACTACAGGCGTGCACCACCATGCCAGGCTAATTTTTTTTTTTTTTGTATTTTAGTAGAGACGGAGTTTCACCGTGTTGGCCATCGATATCCTGACCTCGTGATCCACCCTCCTCAGCCTCCCAAAGTGCTGGGATTACAGGTGTGAGCCACTGCACCTGGCCAAGAGTTCTATTAAACTCATGGCATGATTGCATTTTTTAGCATGATTTACGTTTGTAAATTATCTCAGTGTACTTAAAGAGCAGTCAGGGCAGGTTAATAAATAGCTTTTAAAAATTTTCTTTTTGTTTTGCTCTTACTTGCCTTTAATAATAATAATTTTAGAAAACCCTTTCAGGTCTAAAATAACCTAATTCAGTCTCGTGGGGGGTTGAAAAATCATCACTACATCTGCAAAGAGTCCTTATGGAGAGTGTGAGGGGAGAAATTAATTTTGTAAAGCATATGCTTAAACAAAATATAAAATAAGTGAGACTTGGGGTAAAGCAAATAAAACATTTCTTGCTTAGGGTCTGGTTCTTGTGATTTCTTTCTTATGTTGAATCATATTGTATCTCCTAATTTCAGAAATGATTACTCATAGGAAGTTCATTCTGATGAAGCAGTTTCCCTGTATTTCAACAAAAAAAATTGGACAACTTCAGAAAGTTTGTCTCTTCTCGTCTTGTCTGTCTGGAGGAAAGGGCTGCCCCAGGATTTTGCCACAGTTGCCATGAACTCATTTTTAACTCTCAGAAGCCCACATAATAATTTAGACACCAAATGACCTGACAATATCTGATTCCTTATTGCTGTGGCTACATTGTTTGTTTTTTTTTTTTTGATGTAGGGTATGGCACTCACTCCCTACTGAACAATAAGAATAAAGTTGCGCAGATGTAGAATTATTAGAGTAGCTGTTTCAGTTTCATCAATATCAAGGTTGGCAAACATTCCCCTTTCTTATCTGTAACAGAAACCAGCCAAGGCAATGTGAAGGATTCCAAGAGAGGCAATATGGATGAAACCATTTATTAGATTTATAAGAGCTGAAGGGAAGTGGTAAAGCTATCCATCTTCTATACTTTATTGAGAACAGGACCAATGACTCAGACTATCAGGACAGTATCTCCAAGACAGAATTGAAATCCTAAAGTAAGCGGAGAACAAGTGCATACATTTTAGGAGAAGAGGGATCAAAGGCAGAAGGAAGAAATGCACATAAGCCTCCAAATACATTGAATACAAATCTGTCTGCAACAGTTATGCAGCTACATAACTTTGAAAATAAAGACTTCATTTCAGAAGGCTTTAAAGATTTTTTCCTTAGTCCTTTCCTCTATTGGAAATCATAGCTCTAAAAGCCAGTGACAGCAGGCAAAATTATTATTTGGGTCATGTGAGATGCATATGTATATGTGAATAAATAAAACTAAGGGTGATGTAAAGAACAAATTATACATTTAATTGAGAAATGGCACAAAGCAGCTCCCCTCTTTTGTCATGATGAAATTATCAGCATCAGTCAAATTGGCTGAATAAAATCTTTTCTGTGTTTAAAAATATTCTGAGCACATGCAAGCTTTGAAAATAGGTAAATCTAAAAACATTTGCTTTAGAACTTTAGAACTTGGATAATTCAAGATTCTAACATGTTCCTCAAGGGTTTCATGGGTTTTATTTCTTCTAGTTTAGACACTAATTTCAAAATCCCTTTTTTGACCTGCATTTAATCAAACAGAGCTGATTTCAGATCCCACTTCGCTGTATTACAAGCTATGTGAAGTTTTATTTATCTTTTATTTAGCTCAATTTTTTTCAGTTATAAAATTGAATAATAATAGTCCATAGTGCAAAAATAAAATGATAATGAAGTTTCAGGCGTCAGATCAGTGCTTAATAATGAATGTTGGCTATTATTATTATTATTATTATTTAGAAAAGGTGGTGATGGAGGACAGAGGCTTCAGTGAGCCAAGATTGTGCCACTGCACTCCAGCCTGGGTGACAGAGCAAGACTTCATCTAAAAAAAAAAAACAAAATTGGGTGACAGAGCCCTGGCCCGTTCTGGAAGACAGCTATCATAAAGCAAGAAGAGGGCTGTGGGCAAGGAATTCTCTGGGATATCTGGTCAGTGCAGAGAATTGAAGCTAAAATTTTAATTCCATTGAAAATACATTTACTGAGCACCTACTAGGTTCAAGTTGCACACTTTTTTTTTTTTTTTTTTTTTTGAGATGGAGTTTTGCTCTTGTTGCCCAGGCTGGAGTGCAATGGCACGATTTCGGCTCACCGCAACCTCTGCCTCCCGGGTTCAAGCGGTTCTCCTGTCTCAGCCTCCCTAGTAGCTGGGATTACAGGCATGTGCCACCGCGCCCAGCTAATTTTGTATTTTTAGTAGAGCCAGGGTTTCTCCATATTGGTCAGGCTGGTCTCAAACTTCTGACCTCAGGTGATCCGCCTGCCTCAGCCTCCCAAAGTGCTGGGATTACAGGCGTGAGCCACCATGCCCGGTCTCAGGCTGCACACTTACTACTCTCCTGTAGACTGTATTCAAGTAATGGAAATAAAATACCTACATAACTTTCTTTGCTCCAAGTCAGAATAATGTAAGTGCCACAAGGAAGGCACACACAAGCACTATGGGAATTTAAAGAGAGACATGCCATTGCTGGGGTTCAGAAAACGATACCCTAACATGAAGACCCCAGAAGAAAAGTCTCTCTCTGACCTTCTCCTGACCTCTTGTCTCTCACGCATTATTCTCCCCTGAGGCTAGCCACAGAAACTAGAATTCCTCTTCCTCAAGGCGGTTCATAGAAACCAGGACCCCTTTTCCCTAAAGAAAGCCATAAAGCTTAAAAATATTACTCTAACTTTCCCCCACCTTTCTGTGAAACAGGTAGCTGTAAAAAAAATTACCCTCATTCCAGAGGAATCTTGCTCCATCCCTAGGGGGAAGAAATGCTGCAACAGGGAGATCAAGAAGAATCTAAACAGACAGGCCTTGCTGAGGTTTCCCTGCTCAGTCTGTTACTACTAGAGCTTACCCTTTTTATCTCATCACATTTCTACGTGGTTGTTCCAGCTTCATCAAACCTAAGCATATAATCAGATAGCTTCAACTGTATCTTTGAGTCTTCATTCTGAAGACTCCCATGTCATATAAAACTGTTATTGAACACATCTGTTATGCTTTTCTCTTGTTAACCTGTCTTTGTTATAGGGGTGTCAGCTGTGACCCTCGAAGGAAAGGGATCACCCTCTTTCTGACCCTATACCACCTTCAGCAGGGATGAAGGCAGTCAGAGAAAACTTAGTTAAAAATAAGTGAAGACGCTTTATTTAAGGATTAATATAACTTTAAAAGGCAGAAGTCAGAAATGTTCATTTATTTAACAAATATGTATTGAGTATTTGCCTGATACTCATTTATGTAGTAGAGATTCAGCAGTGAGCAAAGCAGATGAATTGCTTTACTTGCTGGAACCAGGAACATTTGAATAAATGTTCTTTGATTTTTAGAAAAAAATCTAAACTTTATGATAAAAAGTAAGAGTGAACTGTTAATAAATATCTTAAAGTCACAATGCCTCACTTACCTCTATCCAACAAGCATAAAATTGTAATCCATTCCTCAAAATTGGAAAATTAGAGACAAAATTTTATAGATAGGCATAAAGTGATAAAATCTTAAAAAGTGTACTCTTCGTTCTGTTTCCTTGACTCATCTTCATGTTCATTAAGTTTTTCTATTTGATATAAAGATAATAATTTTCTCTATATATTTATATCTTTATCTCCACCTCGATATAAATTTCCTCAAGAACAGTGTATCCAAGCTAATTTCTTTCATAAATAAGAGTCTACATTTTATCTTCTAATATGTCCGCTTGGCACATTTCAGATTCTGCCCTTTTATTTCTACTTTGAGTTTACAGCATGGCACTCCTGAACATTCTCTTCACAGTTCTCAAAACAGCTTATGTGAAGGAAATGCATTCAGTTATAAAATAGGGCCCAATGATGCTGGTGGGTGCTCTATCAATCTCCCTGAAGGAACAAGGAAGAAACCTAATGTTGATGGATCCTGTCACTCTGCCCCTAAAACGCAAAATTATTGAATTAAGGAAAACATAATTATTAGCAAATATGGTGACACAGTGATTTTTAATAGTACTGTATTTTGTTTATTAGACAGGCACATTTGTCCTTGGTCAGCCTGAAGGCATCAAGCGTCCTAGGCAATATCCATCTTCATTGAGTTTTGAAATCCCAGCGGTATGAACAAACCAGATGGCCCCCCAAAATGAAAATGAATGCATATAACTGTCATTCAAAACTCAGTAGTCCATGTTGCCATATGCGATGAGGAGTTTGCTGCTTGTGCAAGAGGGGTAGTGGTGTGTTTCTGTCCGTGGTCCTGAAAAGCTTGCCTTGACTTCAGATGCAGGAAAGCCGTTAATGAAGACAGTAGTAAATATTAGAAAAGCACATTTAAAAGTAGATTTCTGACTTAGCACTGTTTCTCAGAGATACATGTGCTTCAATTATAACTATTTTCTCACAGTGCTGTTTTACTAACAGTCTTTTTAAAAACAATCAGTCTCCCTTTCTCTCTCTCTCTTTCTCAACCTTGGGTCATAGGAAGAAAATGTCAGGGTTTGTAGAGAAGAAAGGAGCATGGATTTATTAAAGGCAGATGGTTGAACTGAAACTAGAGTTTGTTGCTTCCCATTATAAAATCATATTTCAAAGGTTTTACTACTCAACCATAAAAAAATTATACTGTTGGATAAAACTTAGGAAAGAAATGACTCTTTGCAGGCTAACTAATTAAGGGAAAGTTCTGTAACCTACAAGTTATACTCATGGAAAATAAGGCAGTACTGAACTGTAAGTGCCTAAGAATCTACCACCCATTGTGTGAATTATAATTTGAAAATTGATAACTAAGTAGTGTATTTAAGACTTCTACCCCCAGAGTTGTACAACGCTAACCAATTAGGTTTTGTATTCAGGGAAAAACATTGATAGTACTGCCAAGAAATGGCTGAGATGTTGAAGTTCATGAGCCAGCTGTTATGCATCTGTTCTACTTTTTACCGATATCATTATGAGGAAGAGGTTTAGTGAGTTGGCAAGAAAATCTAATGCCTGATGCTTTTGAAATCATTAAATAAGATGACATTGCTTAATCTTACATCAGGGCCACCTGAGCCCTTTCAGAATAGGTACAGGAATTTCTCTAAATAATGACATTTAAAAATAGGAAATAGGCCACGTCCAGATTCAAGACATCTAATCTTTTACCATAAAGTGATTCATATATCTCTAGCTTAACAGAAAAATAGGGAAAAAAGAACTCCGAACTCTTTTTCCTGGAGTAGTAAAAAAAATAAAGCCTAGAATTCTAATGTGAAACATGTTTGAAACTTTCATTTCAGATATCAATAACCATGAATATATTTGTCCTAAAAATTACTGGTATTTAATTGTATGGTAAATTATTTCAGCTGTGACTATTCAGATAAAAGAAAGCAACATAGAAATGATGACTATATGAGAGTGCTTCAATAATTCTTGTGAATGAGTTAATTTATTTAATGTTCTACCTTGAGCCACTGCACTGCAGCCTGGGTGACAGAGCGAGACCCTATCTAAAACAAAAAAAAAAAGTTATACATTGAGCACTTCGAACAACGAATGGCACATAGCAAGCCCTTCTACTACAAATGTGTTTTGTTATTGCTGATGTTGTTTACTTTATTGTCGTCATTACAAGAGATGGGGTAAAAAGCTTATCTTCTAGGTAAGGAAACCAATTTATCAGTTAAATATAAGCACCAGTGGTGCTTGGATGATCCTTTTCCTTTTTCTTCCTTCTCTTCATATCCATCCCATTACCTTACCTCAGTATGTGGTCTCTTGTCCTGATAATCTTGGGTTAAATTACTATAGATGAAATAAAAATTAATTGTGAAAAGGCACAAAGATCTCCTTGGATGATCTAATAGTGATGAAAATGTTTTTGATGCAAATAATAAAAATATATTAAAAGGATAGTCAGACTTTTATTCTAGAATCCAAAGGACAAAATAACAGCCTCAGTTTCCTCATATAAAAATGGAAACCGTAACGGCTGGGCGCAGTGGCTCATGCCTGTAATCCAAGCACTTTGGGAGGCCTAGGAGGGTGGATCACGAGGTCAGGAGATCGAGACCATCCTGGCTAACACAGTGAAACCCCATCTCTACTAAAAATACAAAAAATTAGCCAGGTGTGGTGGCACATGCCTGCAGTCCTAGCTACTCAGGAGGCTGAGGCAGGAGAATGGCATGAACCCGGGAGGCAGAGCTTGCAGTGAGCTGAAATTGCACCACTGGACTCCAGCCTGGGCAACAGAGTGAGACTCTGTCTCAAAAAAAAAAAAAAAAAAAAAAGAATACCCATCTCTATTCTTGTAAGAATACAAAAAAAAAAAAAAAAAAAGAGACCATAAGACATCTCATAGAATATAAGGAGGATTAAATTAAATATTTTCAAAGTAATTAGGGCAATGCTTGGCACTGGTGTCTAGGTGTTTTAAAAAAAAATACTTACTTTGAACTTTGGTTCTCATTTGAGTTCCTGTTTTTCTCAGTTAAACCAGAGTGGGCATGGAGATCTTAGAGAGTCTTAAATTGTTCCAGAAGCAGAGAGTAAAGCACTGCTTCAGAAAATTCTGAGGTGATAAAATTAACTCAGTGTTCGAGACCCAGGGAGCTCTCATGCCAGGCGACAGAGTGAAACTCTGTCTCAAAAAAAAAAAAAAAAAGAAAAGAAATCATCTTATATTCTTCTGAACATTCTCCAGAACTTGCTTGTGGAGAGAAAAGGATGCATATCCTATTTATTTTAGTGTTTCAAAAATTCACTTGTATTGCTAAGTTGTTTGAATAGTCAACTGTTGAATCTTTGGCTACCCTTGTATGTAAAGTAAGAAGATAATTGCTCTGATCCCAGGGTGAACTATCTGCTAGTACAAATTGCTCTGCTATCTGCTTCATTGAGACACTTGTGTTCGTTATATTATGTTGAAATGTTCATGAAACGTGGTTTATACTAAGCTGTGTTCCTGGAAAATTTGATTCTATAAATGGGGAGAACACTCTTAATTGCAAAGACTCTTTTCTCTCCTTAGATTTCTAAACTGCTTTGCTGATTTGATCTGGGGCCCTGGAGTGCCAACATCCTGTGATAGTGGCTGATTGTTGATGCCTGGGAGGATACAGCAGTGACGATCCAAATTTACAAGACTCAACATGGTTTTCAAAACCTCCTTTTAAAAAAGATGTTCCTGAGTTCTGGAATCTGAACAAAATATGCCTGGTTATTATACAATTCTAATGGTCCTTGTGGATGCTACCATTAGAGTTCAGTTAGTGTCTCATCTATCAGTGTAATATTTGTATTGTAACACTAATCATGGCAAAGTATGATTTGATAAATGCTCATTCTCAAATCTTTTATTTTAGTGTGTTCGTGTAAGATTAATTACCATGATGACTTGAGTAGAATTTTTTGATTTGTTGCTTTCTTTGTGTCTTGCAATATCACACAGGTTTGCAAAGATATCTATGGCACAAGGGGAGAAAATAATAACTAGAGGATAGGAGTAAGGCCTTCTATTAACAAGATGCTGTTGACATTTCTAGGTAGATTTCAGAATTTTCCAGGCATGCCTGGTAGAAATTTTAGAAATAAAAGCCAGGAAAGAAAGGCAGAAAGACTATGTTGGGACATTAGCAATTTCTTCCTGCCACAATATTTCTTTATTCACTGTAAGTAAATCTAATGCTAATTTGTTTATCCGTCTATCCTTTGAATTACAATTTAAAATGTCATAAAACAAAGATTCAGATAAGATGGCTGATTTGCTCAGATTGAATGTCACATTGATTTTCACCATCTGAGGCCCATTGACATAGTATGGGTATTAGAGAACCTGGAATCACGAAGGTGGGGTTCTCCCACTGTTGTCTTCATGATCCATGATCATTTGTACACAGTAAATATTTGAGTACAATGACTTTACAAATGATACATGCAGATTCTGTATATAAGGCTGAGAGTGAGTAGACCCGATTTCAAACAAAAGGTTATATATGTGACCAGTGAGAGTTTTCTATCATTCTCTAGGAGGCTAGACTAGGCAGAATGCAATTTAGGCCTCTGTGTGGTATGGTGAGTTTTAAAATTCCTCCTTTATTTTCTCACTTGTTTTGGACAGCCAGGACCCAAAACAGGGCTATTTATTTGAAACCTCTCTCCTCTCTCACTTCTTCATCTTTCATCAATTTGATTCCCTTTTTATTATCATTATTTATGTTTTGTATAACTAGAAAAATAATTTGTCATGGATTACATCTTATTTGCAAGAGGCTCTAGTAAGATGGCAACAAGGCATGCACAATATATCATTATTTAGCAGCTTCTCTTGTAACTATACTAAACTAATGGTGGAAAAAATACATATAAACAACTCCGACGACAGATTTCGAATGATCCAGTAACTTTGATTTATATTTGGTATTTCATGGAACTGTATTAGCAGTTAAAGCCAATGGCTAAATGATTCCCAGCACAAAATGAGTCAGAAGTACAAAAGTAGCTTTACAATGCACAGTAGAGAGCTCTGAGCCTCCCAGCTTAAATTTCCAAATTGCAGTGTAAATTACAGGACTGCTTGTCACTTTTAACTAACAATTCTACCCAATAGGATCTAGCTAGGTAATTCATCCATTATTCCTCTATGAAACAGTAAACACCAGCTAAATTCTGTTGGCTTTTCTAAATAAAATTGCCTCATCTCTCATATCTACTGCAGAAGAGGAGTGAATCAACCTCTGATGACAGTAAGTCCCACTCAACAAACAACATGTGAAACCTGGAATTAGTTAAAAATGCTTTCCGTATTTGTTAATAGCATTGGATGCCAATCATCTTGAGATGATCTCAACCTTTCCAAGTTCTCTTGGTGGAAGGACTCTCACATTCTTCTATTTCACCTCCTTACCCTATATTTTCTCTCATCCCCAAATAACTATTTTCTCTTCACTTGTTTCCTCTATGGCTTTCCCTGTCACAAAGAAGAAATCAATGAAAGCTTTGGAAGTCAAAATCTAGCACTCCAATTACCAACATTAGCAGGAAGAGAAGAATGTTCCAAATATCAATAAGAATCTCAAATCTAACCAAGCACAATATGCAATTATGTAGGCAGATGCTGGCTCATCAGCCACTGATATAGACTGATTTTTACCACTTCATTAATTTGACTTTCTTACTCTGGGCAATTTGATCATGTCCATACAGCATATTTCTTAGCCAGTAACAGATTCGATTGTTCTAGGCCAGGTGGGAAAGCCAATAGATTTGCATAAATGCTTCACAGGGCATCTGTATTATAGCAGGGATGTGGGAAGTTTTATTCTAGAGTTTGGAAGTGGACTGCTGAATTCTCTTCCTTTAACCTAATCATGTCATTCACGTGTGGAGCATAGTCAGTCTTTACATGTACCTATTGGTCTTTAGTGTTCAATTTTTTTTTTTTTTTTTTTTTTTTGAGATGGAGTCTTGCTCTGTCACCCAGGCTGGAGTGCAGTGGCGTGATCTCGGCTCACTGCAACTTCCACCCACCAGATTCAAGTGATTCTCATGCCTTATCCTCTTGAGTAGTTGAGATTACAGGTGCATACCGTCACACCTGGCTAATTTTCATATTTTTAGTAGAGATGGGGTTTTGCCATGTTGGCCATGCTGGTCTGAAACTCCTGAACTCAAGTGATCCACCTACCTCAGCTTCCCAAAGTGTTGGGATTACAGGCGTGAGCCACTGCAAAAAGCTTATTGCTCTATTTTGAATCAAAGGATACAATCTCTAATACTATCTTTCATTTAAAAAGAATTTTTGTAATCATCTTTTATTCACTTAGTAAATATTATCAAATATTTACTGAGCTTCTACTTTTGCTAAGCATTATAATGGGAATTAGAGATGTAAAAATGAACACTGCTTGGTCACTGTCTTTGCAGAACTCAAGGCCTGATGGGAAAGATAGACATGTAGATAGACTATTAGAATCAGATAGACTATTAGAATCACAATAATTACAATAATATGTACAAACAATAGACATAAGAACTAAGCAGTCTAGGAGCATTAAAGAGAGAGCAACTAACTGGGAGAGTTTGAAAGGGTTACAAGAACAAGTGGTACTTGAACATATTTCTAAAAGAGGCCTAGGAATTTGCAACTTTTAGTAGGGAGTTTCTGTGGTGGTGAGGGTCTGTGTGACCACTACTCAATCAGGAAAATTTTATTGCTCGATAATAGTGTTTTCAGCATTGTGCTAGGTAAATTCATTATACTAACACAACTGCGTTATTTACCACCTGATCTTCTAGCCAGATATCTCCTCCAGCATGGAAAAGAAGGGATAGAGTTGTGGGGCAGGGAAGAGAAAACTTTGAGGTTCATTACCTAAAGGTCATTTGGAGAACAAGATAAATGTGACGCAGCTCCTCTTTGGGAGTGCATCTACTAAGGTGCCAAAATGCTGCCATTTAAGAAGACACTAGCAGAGTTTTACTCTTTAATTTTTCTGCTCATTAAGCCTTCACTTCTGAGGTGTGAAAATGACTTCAGGCTGGTAATAAACTGCTGGAGAAGTCATTATTGTAAAAATGATCTTGCTCCCAAAGGGGATGAAGTGGTAGAAAGCACAATTGCTCCAAGATCAGCTCCTCTGTAGGACAATGATTGTTCAAATGTTTCAGTTATCATAAGAATAAAAAAGGGCTGTCTGTTACAGCAAGAAAAGATGAAGCACAAAGTACCCAGACCCACTCAGTAATCACATTGGTCTATTTTTTGGAGAAAGGAGATGTTATATTTCAATGGGGGAAAATTATAGTACACTGTATTGTTAGCCTGTGTATTATAATGCAAAGAAAACGGAGGAGGTACAGAAATGATCAAAGAAGACAGAAGTGATTTTCAGGGAGTATTGTGATGCTAAAGAAGAGACCTGGAATAAGTTGGAATAACAATCATGTTATTAATAATAATAACAAAGTCCTCCTGAAGCAATAAATGGCACTTAACATTACTCTTGTGAGAACTTAGTCCTGTGTAGACAGAACCTCTTCAGTTTTGCCTTTTTTCACATGGTGCTCATTTTGCCTCCAAATTAGCTACGGGGAAGAAAAGCTTCTCTTGACCAATAGTTTCCTAAGGCAGTGAGTCCCAGGCCTTGAACACGTTAACTTTCTGTATTTTCTGTCCCTCCCTCCTTTCCTTTCTTTTTCCCTTCCTTTTCTTTCTTCCTTTTTTTTTCTTCCAGTTGTTTGGATTAAGGCAATTGATTTTGAGAAATTTTTGAGCTTGCTGTAGAACCTAGCGAGACAATCAGAGAGCCCCTGTGTTGTTGCCTAAATGGGGATGGTGGGAGGTATAGAGTGAAAACTGATTGATTGGATGTGGAAAAAATGTTATTGTAAGGATTCTGCTTTTCATCCACCATTTTTAAAGCCTTTGAGCAATCAGCCCCCTCTGCTTTTACCAACTAAGGGGCATGATTAAAGGGAAATTGAAGTTGCTGTTTGGTGATGCAGGAATATCATTTCTCTTCAGGAGGCAATCTTTTCTCTGAGGGCAGGAATTCACTCAGTTACCACACCTCTGACCCAGAGCCAATGGGCTTCTGAGGGGGAGAAGGAATAGTAAAACCCCTGTGGCCTCTGCAAGGTTCTTGGCTTTTCTCCGAATGTTGCTAAATATTTTCCTCCACAACAAGTTGGTCATCATGTCCTCATTGGAGAATCACTTTACCTCCCAAGACCCATTCTCAGGTTTCCTTCAACCACAAGGTATATTGAGTTTTTTGAACATATAGCAGATGTTTCTTAAGGCATAAAATGGCTAATTGCTCTTTGAGTATCTGCTCAGGGATGTTATGGTCCATGAAACAATGACAAGTAGTTTCTTATAGCTCATATCTTCTAAGACTCTTTACATTATATGGACAATTTCTGGGTGATAAGTTATTCTTCAGCCCTTTGATAGTCAATACAGTCCCACCTGGAAACTAATGAAGAGACTGAACATCGTGGATCTAAACACAAAGCCTTCTGCACAGTGAAGAAAACAATCAACAGAGTGAAAAGGCAATCTAAGAAATGGGAGAAAAGATTTGCAAACTATGTATCTAAAAAGGGGTTAATATCTAAAATAAATAAAAAACTTCTACAACTCAATAGCAAACAAACAAAAAAAATTTAGGCTGGGCATGGTGGCTCATGCCTGTAATCCCAGCACTTTGGGAGGCCAAGGTGGGCGGATCACAAGGTCAGGAGATCAAGACCATCCTGCCCAACATGGTGAAACCCCATCTCTACTAAAACACAAGAAATTAGCTGGGCAAGTGCATGCATGTAGTCCCAGCTACTCTGGAGGCTGAGGCAGGGGAATCACTTGAACCCGGAAGGCGGAGATTGCAGTGAGCCAAGATTGCGCCACTGCACTCCAGCCTGGCAACAGAGCAAGACTGTCTCAAAAAAAAAAAAAAAAATTTAATAGGCAAAGGACTTGAGTATATATTCCTCCAAAGAAGACATACAAATGGCCAACAGGTATATAAAAAGATGCTCAGTATCATTAATCATCAGAAAAATACAAATCAAAATCACAATGAGATATCATCTTGTGTTAGGATCGCTATTAAAAAAAACAAAAATAAACAGAGAATAACACGTGTTGGCAAGGATGTGAAAAAATTGGAACCCTTGTACATTGTTGGTAAGAATGTAAAATGGTGCAACCTTTATGAAAAACAGCATTAAGTTTCCTCAAAAAATTAAAAATATAACTATAATATCCAATAATCCTACTTCTGGGTATTTATCTCAACTAATCGAAATCAAGATCTTAAAGAGATATTGGCATTCCCATGTTCACTGCAGCATTATTCACAATAGCCAAAATGTGGAAGCAACCTAAATGTCCATCAACACATGAATGGATAAAGAAAATGTAATATACACATACACTAGAATATTACTCAGCCATAAAAATAAAGAACTCTTGTGATATGTAGCAACATGAATGAATTTTGAGGACAATATGGTAAGTGAAATAAACTAGTCACAGAAGAACATATACTTTATGATTCTACTTATATGAGATATTTAAAGTTATTAAACTCATAGAAGCAAAGTAGAATGGTGGCTCATAGGGGTAGAGAAAGAGGGAAATGAGGAGCTGCTGTGCAGCATGTATAAAGTTTCAGTTATGCAACATGAAAATAGTCTACAAATCTGTTATATATGGCATTGTGCTGGTAGTTGACAATAATGTACTGTACACATAAAAAAGTGTTCAGAGGGTAGATCTCCTGAGTGTGTGCGTGTGTTCACTACAATTAAAAAATGCATTAAAAATAGAACACAAAAAAGAAGGAGGAAAGCATGGTGACTTTAACTAGATTGAGATAGAGTGTTCCCATATTTTTTAGCCCATATTGATGAGTAAGTCTTTTCTATTGCCTAGGATATTTGGCTAATAGAAACTGTATAGCTTAATGGAGGAGCTCCAAGAGCTGGTATTATCCCCATTCCAATCCCTACCAAACCAACACCTCCCCTTCTACTTCCACTTCTACCACCACCACCACCTCTACTACTATCACCTCCACCTTCACCAACGCCACCTCCACCTCAATTGCCTTCACCTCCCACCTGCACCACATCCACCAACACCACTTCTACCTCCACATCCAACTCCACCACCACCACCTTCACTTCTACTACCACCACCTCCACCACCACTGCTACATTACTACTTCCATCTCTATCTCCACAAGCACAACTACTTTATTAAGATCAGTAAATGAGTAGGCAATGAAATTTGCCATTACTACCTCCATCCCAATCTCCACAAGCACAGCTACTTTATTAATTTAAGGCCATTATATGAGTAGGCAATGATGTATTCCAATGAGGCATTTATGAGTCTGCCTACCCTCTAGTACCTTTTATGTTGCGTACCTCATCTGATCATTTATTTTTAATTTAAAACTAGTGCTTAATTTATAAAAGAATGTGACTTTCATCTTGTTTAAGATTTGGAAAATAGGGTATAAGCAGTAAAAATTCTCTCCCATACCTGCCCTCTACTCACCTTCACCACCCCAATCTTCCTCAATGAAAGCAACTTAAGACCGCCTCTTCAGTCTTCTTTTATATTTTTAAATTAAATTTCAGCTCTTACTTATATTAATGATTTCCTTCTATGTTATTTGGGTTTACTTTGGTGGTTTTTTTTTTTTTTTTTTTTCAGACGGAGTCTCTTTCTGTCCCCAGGCTGGAATGCAGTGGCATGATCTCAGCTTCACTGCAATCTCTGACTCCCTTGTTCAAGCAATTCTCCTGCCTCAGCCTCCCAAGTAGCTGGGATTACAGGCACGCACCAGCAGCGTGCCCAGCTAATTTGTGTATTTTTAGTAGAGATGGGGTTTCACCATGTTGGCCAGGATGGTCTTGATCTCCTGACCTCATGATCCACCCTCCTCAGCCTCCCAAAGTGCTGGGATTACAGGTGTGAGCTGCAGCTCCCAGCAAGTTTTCTTTTTGTTATTGATTTTTAGATTAATTACATTGTTGTCAGAGAACATATTATATAAAGTTTATTTCTTTAAGACTAATTAATACTTTTTATGTTCCAGTAAACAATTATTTTTTAAATGTTCTATATATTCTGTAGCTATTGGTTAGAGTCTTGTACATGTATCTATAACCTTAATTTTGTTAATTTTGTTGTTCAAATATTCTATTTCTTTACTTTTTTTTCTATTTTATTGATTTCTTGTTATTGTAAAGTTCTGCTTTATATATTTGAAGGCCATGTTATTAGGTGCATGTAAATGTAAAATTCTTATTTTTTCCTGCTTAAGTTTAGCTTTTATTAAAGTATTCCTCCTTATCTCAATTCTTTTATCTAAAAGTCCATTTTCACAGATATCTAACAAAGCTACATGAGCTTTCTTTTGTTCAAAGTTCCTAATAATTTTTAAAAACTACATTGTATTTTTAAGATTTAGATGTTTCTTTTAAATAATGTATAGCACTGTACTTTTTGAAAATAGCCTTTTATTAAAATATTCTGTCCACTTATACCTAATATAATTACTGGAACATTTGGGTTTAAATCCAGCATCTTATTTTCTTCTTTGTGCTTTGTGTTGGCTCTAGCTAGTCTATGCTCATTTTTTTCCTTTCTTGCTAAGTTTCAGATTGATAAACTTTGATCATTGCATTTTTTTTCCTACAAGTTTAGATATTAAAAACATAGTTTCTATTTTTTTAGTAGGGACCTTAGAATTTACAACATACACATTAGTTAAGTCTAAAATTAATTAAAGACGGGCACCATGGCTCACGCCTGTAATCCCAGCATTTCGGGAGGCTGAGGCAGGTGGATCATGTGAGGCCAGGAGTTTGTGACCAGCCTGGCAAACATGGCAAAACCCCATCTCTACTAAAAATACTAAATTAGCCAGGCATGGTGGCGTGTGCCTGTAACCCCAGCTACTTGGGAGGCTGAGGCAGGAGAATTGCTTGAATCTAGGAGGTGGAGGTTGCAGTGAGCTGAGATTGTGCCATTGCACTCCAGCCTGGGCAACAAGAGCAAAACTCCATCACAAAATAAATAAATAAGTATAAAAATTAATATGTTGCTGTCAAGTATTTTAATATTGTCATAAAACACTCCACTAGACAGTATTTTTACTGTTTTATCTGTTTTATACATCATTTTCAAATGTATTTATCCACATATTTACCAGTTTATTTTTCCTCCTTTTTACATCTCAGATTTCTTTTGTTTTGTTTTGTTTTTTGGAGACAGAATCTCACTCTGTGGCCCAGGCTGGAGTGCAGTGGCACTATCTCAGCTCACTGCACCCTCCGCCTCTCAGGTTCAAGCAATTCTCCTGCCTCAACCTCCCAAGCAGCTGGGATTACAGGCACGTGCCACCCACCACACCTGGCTAATTTTTGTATTTTTAGTAGAGATGGGGTTTCACCATGCTGGCCAGGCTGGTTTTGAACTCCTGACTTCAGGTGATCCGCCTGCCTTGGCCTCCCAAAGTGCTGGGATTACAGGCATGAGTCACTGTGCCTGGCCACATCTCAGATTTCTATATAGTGTCCCTTTTTATATCTTCCCTACGTGCTATGTGGGATCATTTTCCTTTAGGGAGTTTGCAATTTCTATTTTCCGGAACATGTATTTATTTTTCTCTCATTCTTAGAAGATATTTTTGCTAGGTGGAGAATTTTAGGCTGGTAGTTACTTAGTCTGGCACATGGAAGAATTCATTCCACAGATTTCTACCTTTCATTGTTGCTGTTGAGAATTTTACTTCTTGGTCTTACTGTCAACTTCTTTGAAGGCATGTTGTGAAAGATTACCATTTTTCTTTTTAAAGTTGCCATTTTCTCTTTTTAAAAGTTTTATCATAAAAACTTTTAATAGATATGAAAGTAGGAAGGTAATATAATAAACTATGTACCATCAACCATGTACCATGTGCCGAACATCCATCTTTGATAATTACTAACTCATGTCAGTCATGTTTAATCTACAGCCTTACCACAGATTTCTCTGCTTTTTTTCTTGCAATTTATTTGTTGAAGAAATGAGTTGTTTGTCCTATGAAGTTGTGAACATTCTGGATCTTGCTGGTTAGGTTGTTTACATAGTTTATTACGTACATTTAATATGTTTCTCCTTTGTATTTCTGACTGCTTTTAATATTTTCTCTTTTCCTGTGGTTTTCTGCAGTTTCACAATTGTATGTGCCATATAGTTTTTTAAAAATGTATCTCGCAAAGAATTTGTAGGGCATTCTAATTACATGGATTGGTGTTTTCCTCAATTCTAGGTGATTCTTAAATATTTTATTTTTAAAAAACTTTTTTTAGTGGCTGCCCTTGAGTTTGCGGTATATACTTACAATTACTTCAAGTCCTCTTTCAAATATTTTTATACTACTTCACAAGCAGCGCAAGTACTATATAACAGAGTACTCCCAATTCTTCTCTCTCATCCTTTCTAACATTGCTGTCATTCATTCCACTAATCTATCTATAAGCTATAATCACTGAAAACATTGTTGCTATTATTATTTTGAACAAACTATTCTCTTTTAATCAATTAAAAATAAGAATAAAATATTTCATTTTACCTTTATTTCTTCTCTAACATTCTTTCTTTATGTAAATCCAAATTTTTGACCTGTATCATTTTATCATTTTCCTTCTGTCTGTAGAATTTATTGTATCATTTCTTGCAGTTAAGTCTGCTGGTGACAAATTCCCTTAATTTCTGTTTGTATTAGAAAATATTTATTCTGACTGGGCACAGTGCCTCACACCTGTAACCCCAGCACTTTGGGAGGCTGAGGCAGGCGGATCACCTGAGGTCAGGAGTCCGAGACCAACCCAGCCAACATGGTGAAACCCTGTCTCCACTAAAAACACAAAATTAGTTGGGTGTGGTGGTGTGCGCCTGTAATCCCAGCTACTCCAGAGGCTGAGGCAGGGGAATTGCTTGAACCTGGGAGGCGGAGGTTGCAGTAAGCCAAGATCATGTGACTGCACTCCAGCCTGGGCGACAGAGCAAGACTCTGTCTCAAAAAAGGAGAGGAGAGGAGGGGAGGGGAGGGGAGGGGAGGGGAAGGGAGGGGAGAAGAGGGGAGGGGATTTATTCCTCCTTCATATTGAAGAAAATGTTTGCTGTATTCAGCATTCTATGTTGGTGTTGGTTTTTTTCTTTCAATGCTTTAAATATTCTAAATATTTCTCTTCATTTTCTTTTTGCTTGCATGGTTTCCAACAAGCCTCTTCCATAGATAAGGTTGTTTTTTCCCTCATCCTTCCCCTATGGATTCTTTCAAGATTTTTATCTGTCCTTGACTTTCTATAGTTTGAATATGATATGCCTAGGTATAATGAATATGATATGCCTAGGTATATCATGTTTGGTGTGCTCTAAACTTTCTGGATCAGTGGTTTGTTGTCTATTATCAACTTTGGGAAATTCTTATTCATTATTATCTAAAATAGTTGTTTCTTTCTTTTCTTTCTGGAACGCACACACTGTATGCATTTATACTTTTTGTAATTGTTCCACAGTTCTTGGATGCTTTGTGATTTTTTTTATTCCCCCCTTTTTTTTTTGCATTTCAGTTTTGGATGTTTCTACTGAAATTTCTTCAAGCCAGCTGATTCTTTCCTCCACTCTGTCCTATTGATGAGCTTTCTGAAGGCATTCTTGTTTCTGCTACAATGTTTTTTATTTCTAGCATTTCCTTTGATTCTATCTTAGAGTTCTCATCTCTCTGCTTGCATTACTTATCTGTTCTTGCAAGTTGTTCCCTTATTTCATTACAGTCCTTAGCATTTTAATATTTATTTTAAATCCCTCTTCTAATAATTTCAACATCTCTGCCATATCTAGTGCGGTTCTGATATTTGCTCTGTTTCTTCAATGTTTGGGGTTTTTTGTGGGTTTGTTTATTTTTTTTTTGTCTTTTAGTGTGACTTGTAATATTTTATTGAAAGCCAAATATGAGGTATTAGTGAGACTGGCATAAGACAAGGTGGTCATAGGAGAACAGAAAATTCTAAGCAGCAGTTTCACATGACTAGCAAAAGGAAACTTGAAATAGCTGCATGAGATAGGGCCTGATAAGACTGAAAACGAGGATGTGGACCAAGCTGGCTAAGACTGACTGGACTCAACATGGCGCTGAATTTGACCTAGGTTTCACCTAGGACCTAATTATATGCACATTAACATTCTAAATCATATACCCACTAGCGCCAAGACAGTTCCAGGAGTATCCATATTTGTATGTTAAAACGGGTAACACCACAGTTCCAAGAAATCTTCACCTCTTTCTGGGAATCTTCAGGAATGTTTCACACCTTGGTTAAAGAAGCCCATAAAGTTATAAACCCCAAACCCCACTGGGAGTGACTCTTTCTATGAGTATGCCCACATTCTCTTTTCTTGAATGTGTCCTTTTCGCTTTGCAATAAGTCTCTGTACTTTCACTCTTTTCCAACTCATCCTTAAATTCCTTCTCACAACAGTGTCAAGAGCCTGGACACTGGCCAGGCCAAGGTCCCACCTGCATTCGGGGACCTCCCCCAGCCCACAAGTATCACTAGGTAGAAAGAAACTGAGGTAAAGAGGCCTTTAGTAAGGTTTTATGTTTATCTTGCTAAGGCTTAGGCTGTGTTTTTTATTTGTTGTAACTGTCGATGTCAGAGTCTAAAATTTACTTTGGTATCCTTGTTTTTTGTCTCCCCTCTGATCTTTTGGTTTCTTCATAGAGACTTCTTAAATAAGGTCTGAGACATGCAGTTCTTTCAGTTGTATTTTCCCATTATTATACTGGAGCCCCACTGAAGTGGTGGTAAAAGGTTGGGGGAGTGGAGGCCAGTGTTCTATAGCCCTGTGATCAGGTTTCAGTCTCCTAGTGAGCCTGTGCCCTTGGGCTGTGCCCTTATCAAGTGCTTCTCAGTTTTGTTTTGCCTTGTTTGTTTCCTCTCTTAGGTGAGACAGGAGGGCCAGAGGGGGCTGGCTTTGGGTATTTCCCTTCTTGAGGTCAGTTAGATTCTGATGAAAATCCAGTAGGTTAGGTAGGCTCTGGTAAAATACTGTCTTTTGCAGGTGGGCCTTGTTAAGGAGAGCAGAACGCTCTGGCATCCTTGAAAATGGCGACTTTTTCCATCCCCGATAAACACAAGGGAATTTTTCTCTGATGTCCACTGTGAGAACCTGGTAGAGTTTTACCTCCTAGTGGTAAAACTCACAAAATTGTGGGTGCATACACCTAAAACGGAGTCCCCTCGGAGTTTTAAATTCTCAAACATCTTCATCCTGAGCCTCCAGCAATTCATTAGTTATAGTTTTAGGTTTTCTTATCCCAGTATTGGTTCCTGGGGAGGTGTTCATTCTTGGGTGTTTGCTCCAGTATATTGTGATTTCTTGTATCTGCCTTTCTGTCTCTCCAATTCCAGGGGCATCAGTTTGCACTGTGGTCCCCATTCTCTGATGGATCTAAGAAGAGTTGTTGATTTTTAGTTTGTTCACCTTGTGAGGACAAAAACGACAACTTCCAGGCATCCTATATGCCAGATTTGAAACCATTTTCCTCAAATGCTGTCATTTTAAAAAGCAGATTTTTTATTTCCTTCAAATAGTAAGCAGCTTTAAGTTTTAATTTCTAATTGCTTCTGCATCTGAAGTCTTTGAGGATCAGTTTCTAGTTTCTGTTCCTTGTTATTGATACAGAAGGCCTGGGCCCCTGGCTAAACCCCACCCTTAAGCCTGGAACCGCAGCCCTAAGTGAAAACAGCTGACCCCATTTTTCTGCCCAAATGTTGCCTTTTTGGCCTGCCCCGCCCCTATCCTGTGCCCATAAAAAGACTTCAGCTGGCAGAGTAACACAAGCTGCTGAGCCGCTGGGATACAAATGGTTGAGCAGCAAACAGAGAAGCAGCAACTGAGTGTCCGAGACCACAGATAGACGCAGCTAACTTCAGACGGTGCAGCTTCGGGGAAAGATCACCTTCTTACCGCACCATCCCTTTTCCCATTCTCCATCCCGCTGAAAACTGCTTTTATTACCCAATAAAATCCTCTGCACACATTACCCTTCAACCCATTCATGGGACCTCATTCTTCCCGGGTGCTGGACGAGATTTCAGGTGGCGAGAGGGCAGGGGCTCGGATGCTGCTGCGGGGCCCACACAGAGCCTGTTCTCACCAGAGAGAAGTGACCCCCGTCCCAGTATTCACTCACTCCAGTTTCCGCACTCACTTGCTTGTGTAGCAGGACAAGCCGCAGACAAAACCCCTCAGACACCGAGTTAAAGAAGGAAGAGCTTTATTCGGCTGGAAGGTTCGGCAAGACTCACGTCTCCAACAACTGAGCTCCCCAAGTGAGCAATTCCTGTCCCTTTTAAGGGCACAACTCTAAGGGGATGCGCGTGAGAGGGTCGTGATCAATTGAGCAAGCAGTGGATACGTGACAGGGGGCTGCATGCACTGGTAATCAGAACGAAACAGAACAGGACAGGGATTTTTACAATGCTTTTCCATACAATGTGTGGAATCTGCAGATAACATAACCAGTTAGGTCAGGGGTGGATCTTTAACCAGGCCCAGGGTGGCGCCAGGCTGTGTGCCTGTGGATTTCATTTGTGCCTTTTAGTTGTTACTTCTTCTTTCTTTGGAGGCAGAAATTGGGCATAAGACAATATGAGGGGTGGTCTCCTCCCTTACTTGCACACTCCCTCTCTCAAGAATTGGCCAGTGGCAGGCTGAGTGAAATGAGCCATTCCAGTTCTTGCCCACAAAGGGGGTCAAGGTCAAGGGAACACCCCCATCTCATCATTTCTATTGGTTCTCATTTCTTTTCTTTTTCTTTTTTTTTAAAGACAGGGTCTTGCTCTGTCATCAGGCTGGAATGCAGTGGTATGACATGGCTCACTGCAACCTCTGCCTCCCAGGCTCAAGTGATGCTCCCAGCTAGTCCCAAGTAGCTGGGACTACAGGCACACACCGCTATGCTCAACTAATTAAAAATTTTTTGTTGTAGAGATGAGGTCTCACTATGTTGCCCAGGCTGGTCTTGAGCTCCTGGGCTCAATCATCCCATCTCGGCCTCCCAAAGTGCTGGAATTATAAATGTTAGCTACCATGTCAGACCTTAGTTCTCATTTTTGGTAACTTGTTTCTTTATGTAATCAAAAATCTTTCTGTGCCCCCTGTGGCCTTTAAAAATTATTTGTGTATATTCTCAAAGGCCTATGTCAACAAAAAAGAGGCAAACTCTGTAAAATTTGTAAAGAGGTTTATTATGAGCCAATCATGAGTGATCAAGGCACAAGGCATAGTTTTAAGAGGTCCTAAGAACATGTACCCAAGGTGGATGGGTTGCAGCTTGGTTTTATACTTTTAAGGGAGACATAAGACATCAATCAATACATGTGAGGCATACATTGGTTTGGTCTGGGAGGGTGGGACACTTGAAGTAGGTGATTCTAGGTCACAGGTGGGTTCAAAAATTTTCTGATTCACAATTGGTTGAAATAATTAAGTTATTATCTAAGGGCCTGGAGTCAATAAAAAGGAGTGTCTGGGTTAAGATAAAGGATTGCAGAGACCAAGGTTTTTATTATGTAGATGAAGTCTCATAGGTGGCTGCTCTTAGAGACGATAGATGGCAAATGTTTCCTATTCTGATCTTTAAAAGGTACTAGACTCTCAGCTAATCTCTTCAGGATCGGGAAAAGATCTACAAAATGTAAATATCCCCCATAAGAGTAGTCTGGCAGGGCCATCTCAAAATATCACAAATATATTTTAGGGTAAAGTGATTTCTTTCAGGGCCTGCTATCAGTCATGTGATGCTATACTATAGTTAGGTCTGAATTTGGTATCTTATTGCTACAAAGAGTCTCTTTTGTCAGTCTCAAGATCTCTGTTTTAATGTTAATGCTGCTCAGTTGTTCCTGATTTCCAAAGGGGGGAGAGTATAATGAGGCATGTCTGACCCCCACCTTCCTGTCATAGTGTGAACTAGTTTTCCAGGTTTACTTGGGAATCCCATTGGCTTAGAGGAGATGTCCATTCAGTTGGTGCAGGGCTTAGGATTTTATTTTTGGTTCACATTAGGATAAAGATACCTCCCTCCAGAGTTGATTTGAGTTTACTTTTTCAGGTACCTGCAGAGAGTACAATCAGACTTGACATTTTTGGACCACACCAATTATGCAAATTTGAGCAATTTCCACTGGACTATCAGAACTTGTTTTATAGCTACTTTTTCTGTCTCCCTCACCACCATTCTATCCTCTCTTCCATTTGTCTTTTTATCTTTTGATTTCTTTATCTCTTTCTCATCACCATTCTATCTTCTCTCCCATTTTTCCCATCAGGATGTGGGAGATTTATTTCTAAGGAGTCACTATCCTGAGTGCCCTGAGTGGGGATAATTCTTTGACATCCTGGCTTAGCTTGTGTGTGTGTATGTGTGTATGTGTGAAAGGAAAAGGGGGTTGTCTATTTGACTCTCTACCTTGGTTAGGACTTCAGTTCCTGGTTTGCAGTACGATGAAGATACCTCCTACATACAGAATCATTCGAACTAATTTTTTTTATGTAGAGAATCTGCCAACACTTTAGATCAGTTTTGCAGCCATTTCTTCTTCTTTTTTTTTTTTTTGAGGTGGAGTATCACTCGGTCACCCAAGCTGGAGTGCAGTGGTGTGATCTTGGCTCACTGCAACCTCTGCCTCCCGGGTTTAAGTGATTCTCCTGCCTCAGCTTCCCAAGTAGATGGGATTACAGGCACTCACTACCATGCACAGCTAATTTTTGTATTTTTAATGGAGATGGGGTTTCACCTAAAATGGAGACTCCTGACCTCAAGCGATCTGCCCTCGGCCTCCCAAAGTGTTGGGATTACAGGTGTGAGCCACTGCACTCAGCTAGCCATTTCTTCTTGATTGTCAAATGCACTTAGAGTAACAGCAGTATGGAGTGTCAGCTTAATCCTCAAGTTCTCAACTCTTCTTCTATTTTAAACCTAGTAGTCACTTTGTATCCTTTTGTGCCTTTGCTATTTAGTATTTAACAAATATTTTACCTAGAATTTTCTTTCTTTTTTTTGAGACAAAGTGTTGCTCTGTCACCCAGGCTAGAGTGTGGTGGCGTGATCTCAGCTCACTGCAACCCTTACCTCCTGGGCTCATGTGATTCTTCCATCTCAGCCTCCCAAGTAGCTGAGATTACAGTCGCCCGTGACCACACCTGGCTAATTCTTCTACTTTTGATAGAGACGATGTTTTACCATTTGGCATTTTACCGTTTTGGCCAGGCTGGTCTTGAACTCTTGACCTCAAGTGAGCCGCCCACCTCATCTTCTCAAAATGCTGGAATTACAGATGTAAGTGACCGTGCCCAGCCTAGAATTTTATTTTTTTCTGCCAAAAAATTAATTCAAATGACCTAGTCAGAACCAGACATCTCTGATCTTCTATATGTTTTCAAATTGTGACTTGATGACTCTTTTGGACTTTTGTTCAAAGGTCTGTCAGCACAGCTTTTATACCAATCCTAAACATCCATTTTCAAAATCACTTGAACTTGGAATTCTTTTTTTTTTTTTTTTTTTTTTTTTTCTTTTTTTTTTTTCTTTTATTATTATTATTATTATTATCATTATTATACTTTAGGTTTTATGGTACATGTGCACAATGTGCAGGTAAGTTACATATGTATACATGTGCCATGCTGGTGCGCTGCACCCACCAACTTGTCATCTAGCATTAGGTATATCTCCCAATGCTATCCCTCCCCCCTCCCCCCACCCCACAACAGTCCCCAAAGTGTGATGTTCCCCTTCCTGTGTCCATGTGTTCTCATTGTTCAGTTCCCACCTATGAGTGAGAATATGCAGTGTTTGGTTTTTTGTTCTTGCGATAGTTTACTGAGAATGATGATTTCCAGTTTCATCCATGTCCCTACAAAGGACGTGAACTCATCATTTTTTATGGCTGCATAGTATTCCATGGTGTATATGTGCCACATTTTCTTAATCCAGTCTATCATTGTTGGACATTTGGGTTGGTTCCAAGTCTTTGCTATTGTGAATAATGCGGCAATAAACATACGTGTGCATGTGTCTTTATAGCAGCATGATTTATAGTCCTTTGGGTATATACCCAGTAATGGGATGGCTGGGTCGAATGGAATTTCTAGTTCTAGATCCCTGAGGAATCGCCACACTGACTTCCACAAGGGTTGAACTAGTTTACAGTCCCACCAACAGTGTAAAAGTGTTCCTATTTCTCCACATCCTCTCCAGCACCTGTTGTTTCCTGACTTTTTAATGATTGCCATTCTAACTGGTGTGAGATGGTATCTCATTGTGGTTTTGATTTGCATTTCTCTGATGGCCAGTGATGGTGAGCATTTTTTCATGTGTTTTTTGGCTGCATAAATGTCTTCTTTTGAGAAATGTCTGTTCATGTCCTTCGCCCACTTTTTGATGGGGTTGTTTGTTTTTTTCTTGTAAATTTGTTGGAGTTCATTGTAGATTCTGGATATTAGCCCTTTGTCAGATGAGTAGGTTGCGAAAATTGAACTTGGAATTCTTTAGAGCAGAGTCTAAGCCAGTTTATTCACTACCGATATTTATTCTTATCCATTGGACTGGTTCTGGTCCTGGGTAGAGGACAGGGGAGGGGTGGCTGGTCCTGCTCAGGTGCATGGTCATGTAGGCATGGGATTGCAAACTGTTCATTTATACACATATTTCGTCTTCTCTTCCCTCAGGTTTTACTCCACTGGGGATTTTTTAATTTGGGGGTCATTATTGATCTTCTAGTTTTCTTCCTCTCCCTCACATTGACATTATCTCTTGTGTGCTAATTCTTTATAGTTTTCAGACTATTTACTTATTTACTATTTTATCTCTCTGCATGACATTAAGAATCTAGAGTGCCTAGATCCAAAATGTATCTGTTCCACTTCCTAAGCCAAATCCCCTTGTCAAGCCATAAACAATGACATTCATTGAGTACTTATTGTGTGTGCTAAGTGTTTTACTCATTATCTTGCTGAACCTTCATTTTTCTCTTATGTATAATTATTTTGCTTATTTTTAACATTAGTATTATGTATGGAAAAAAAACCTGTGTCTTAGTCAGCTTGGGCTGCCATAATAAAATACGACAGACTGATGGTTTAAACAGCAGAAATTTATTTCCTCACAGTTCTGGAGGCTGGGAGTCCAAACTCAAGGTGCCAGCATGGTTGATTTCTGGTGAGGGCTCTCTTCCTGGCTTGCAAATGGCCACCTTCTAGTGGTCATATATGTTCACAGCGCCTTTCCTTGGTGCCTGTGTGTTCAGAGACACAGAGAGAGAGAGAGCAAGTTATCTAGTGTTTCTTCTTGTAAGGGTACTAATTTCATCATGAGTGCCCACCCTGATGACCTCACCTAAACCTAATTATCTCCCAAAGGCCCCATCTCCAAATACCATCACACTGAAAGTTAGGGTTTCAACGTATGAATTTATATGGGAAACAGGAGGGAAAGACACAATTTAGTCCACTGCAAACAATCTAACAGATTTTGCACATCTTAATTATTATCATTTTATTGTCCTTTTTTTTTCTCTCTCTCCTTTCAAATGTACCTTCTCTCTTATTTAAACCAATTTGAATCTTGGGAAGTCATTTAATCCAAAAATATTCTTTTCACAGATGAAGAAACTGAGACTCAAAGAGGTTAATTAAAATTTTCAAAATCATGTAGGTAACTTGTGGAAGAGTTAATTTAGACTTACGGGGAGTCACAAAAATAGTGCAGAGTTCTTGTAACTCAGATTCCCCTAATGTTGACATTTCATATAGCAATGGTATATGATCAAAACGAAGGTATTAACCCTGGTACAATACTGTTAATTAAGCTATAGATTTTCTTCAGATTTTACCAGTTTTTCCATGGATTTCCTTTTACTATTTCGGAATTCAATCCGGTATTCCACATTGCATTTAGTTGTTATATGTCCTTAGTCTCCTCCAATTTGTGATAATTCTCCAGTTTTCTTTTGTCTTTTATGCCCATGCTACTTTTGGAAAACTGTGGTTAAGCTATTTTTTATAGTATGTCCTTACTTTTTGTTTCTCTGATATTTTTTCATGATTAGATAGAGATGATTCATTATTAGGGAAAAATACCACAGACATGATATGCCCTTTTAGAAAATCATATTGAGGAATGCTTGATGCTGACATGTTCTACAGCTGGTGAGGTTGACATTTATCACTTGGGTAAGGTGGTATCTTTCAGGTTTCTCCACGGTAAAGGTGCTATTTTCCTTTTTAAATTAATACATATTTGGTGGGAGATACTTTGAGATACTCCAATTATTTATGGAGGATTGTGTATCCATTAAGAGATGAGTGTGCTTAATGGTCATTGTTCTTGCTTTGTGTTGAGCACTCCATTTTTTCCTTCTCTTTTTGTTTCTCTCTAATCTCAGAGAAGGACTTTGATAAGGGTCATGAACAAAATGACCCAAAGGAGACCACACAGACCAACTCTTCCCTTCACCTTCTTCACTGGATAGGGAATGCTTTGATGGGAAAAGTAAAGAGATTGTTGTGCTGTTTCTCTGGGTTCTTTTTTCCTCTCCTCTGTTAGAATAGAAGTTGGGGCAGACTCTCTTAGCTGAGGAAGTTCCCTGTCAGGTTTAAGAGAGTTATAGAGGGACCAGAAGAAAGGAAGTGGAGCAAGACGAAATAAGGAGATAGGGAAAGGAGGAATACAAATCTGCTCAGTCCAGAACTTTTGGAAAAAAGAATGATGGGGGAGACTAGGAAGAAGGGTATGCATTTGGCTGTGGTTTCCCTATGGAATATTTTTCAGGATTCCAAGCAATGGAGGAGGGGGTAAATGGCCAGTCAAGGTGAAGTTAACACCCTATGGACTGGGATTTCCTCAATGATCTCTGCTCTTTACATTTCTGGTGATAATGCCAATCCCATCGCTTTCAGTTTGACAGTGGAAAGCAGACCTTCTTTGGGAGGAGTACCCACTTCTCAGAATCTTTCATTTTTTCCATACTGCTCCTAAGTTTGAAAAATTAACTTCTCCTGAGATGGATAATATAGCCAGTCTAAAGCACCTTAAAATCTACCAGCTTATCAAAGAGTTATTTTTGAATCAATCACTTAAGACTCTGTATTAGTTTTCTATTAATGCTTTAACAGATTGCCACAAACTTAGTTGCTTCAAGTAACACGAATGTACACAAATGTACTTATTTATTATTTGTTTATTTTTTGGAGACAGAGTCTCACTTTGTTGCCCAGGCTTGGATGCTGTGGTATGATCATGGCTCACTACAGCCTTGAACTCAGCTCCAGTGATCCTCTCTACTTCAGTCTCCTGAGTAACTAGGACTATAGGTACACACCACTACATCTGGCCTTTTTTTTTTTTTTTTTGGATGGGATCTTGCTCTATTGCCCAGGCTGGTTTTGAATTCCTGGCCTCAAACAATCCTCCTACCTCAGCCTCCCAAAGTGCTGGGATTACAAGCATGAGCCACTTTGCCCAGACTCACAAATGTATTATCTTACAGTTTCTTTAGCTCAGATATCTGAAGTGGTTCTCACAGGGCTAAAATCAAGATGTCTGTGTTCTTCACTGGAGACTGTGGGAAAGGATCTGCTTCCAGGCTCATTCAGGTTGTTGGCAGCTTCCTGTGGTTGTGAGACTGAAGTCCCTGTTTCTTGTTGGTTGTTGGCTGGGGGTCATTCTCAGCTCTTAGAGTCCAACCACATTCATCAAAACCAGCAATGGTAGGTCAAGTCCTTCTCACTATTCATATCTCTCTATCCTTTACTTCTGCCTCGTTCTTCCTGATTCCCTTTGTCACCTCTATCTCACTGATTTCAGATGAAGAAGTTTCCAAGCTTTTAAAGGCTCATGTGATTGCACTGGGCCTGCCTGGATAATCCGGGGTCATTTCTCTGCCTTAAGGTCACTCTTTCCATGTAATGTAACATATTCACAGGTTCCAGTATTTAAGGCATGGATATCATTGGGAGGGCTATTATTTGACTATCATAGGCTCAAACAACACAAAAGGGAGGTTTTAAAAGGAGATGGGGGAAGAGATATGGGGGCAGGCCACATCCTGGGAGGACAGCGATGGGTATGGGCAACTGAGAGGAGCAAGAAGGTGTTGGTCCTCTGAGTGGTTGAGAGATGAGGCTTTAAAACTAGAGAGTTCCAACTGGAAGCAGAGGTAGTGGAGGACAATGTTGCCTTCTTCAATGTGCCTAAGCTGCTTTTGCTGAGGAAGTCAATGGGATATGGAGTGGGGTTGATCTCTGGAGCACTCAACTTTCCTGAAGATTGTGTAGATCTCTATGCAGCCTCAGATAGGCCAATTGTCGAAGACAAAGCAAGATTTGGGGGATACTGGAGTGAATGACCTGCTGATTCTAAGGCACAGGTTTCTGGCCATCTGTTTGCTTTGCTGGCAGTCCTAGTCGTCTGGCTCTGCCTGTCCACAGCACCAGTTTTGAAGGTGCTGGTTTTTAAGAAGCTCCTGCACACCCCATGTCCATGCTGACTCCCCTCCCTGCATTCTACTTTCTCCTAAGGGAGCTCTGGTGTGGTCCTGTCATTGGAGGCTAGAACGCTGGGCTTAGACACATGTGGTACACTGGACTCTTCATTGCATTGTCTCCCATTTGCTCAGCCCACTTATTAGCCCAGTCACTACTAGGGCAGCCAGCTTCACACAGGTGCAACCTGACATCTTCTTACTTGCTTTCTGCCTCAGGATCATCCAACACCATGGTGGAGATACTCAGAAATTAACTGGCATCTACATGTACAATTTAGAAGTGAAAGGGAGCTTTAACCCATGGAATAATCTTGGGCAAATGAGAAATGGGAACTTGAGATAATGCTCCCCTGAGGGGATGTTTCTCTTCCCTGAGGGGGATGTTTCTGAAGTGCATTCTATATTAATTCCTTAGAGGGTCCTGATGAAACTAATGTCCAATTTTCCACAGAAGTGACCAGCTCTTTGTACTGGCTTTTTACCTTTGTACTGGCTTTTTACCTTTCCCAATTTTATCCTGCCACCTGACTTCTGTTTCCTGGAATCACTTCCCAAAATAAATTACCTGCATGCAAGCCCTATCTCAGCTTCTGCTAAGGCATGTGCCAACTGTGTTAGTTGGTGAAGTGGAGGAAAACCCAAGTCAGGATAAAAATATTTTAATAAGACAAAGCTCAGTCTTTCTTTACAATACCCACCTGTGAGTTGGAAGCCAGGCCTAGGAAAAAATAGCCAGAGGCATCTCTTACCAGAACACCTGGCTTTTGGGGAGATCAATAGCCCTGTAACGCCTTTTAAACAGCGGGCCAAGTTGTAGATGACTTGCTTGTGTAAATAAAAGAGGCAGAGAAGCATAGAGCCGGCATAGTACTGGTGTTGTAAACAGCTTATATGGATATCTTGAGGAAACAAAGTAGAGAGCCTATGATATATCAATTAGTAAAATGAATTGATTGTTGTATTTTAAGCATGCTCTTTGGAAGAAATTGGGAGGAGGCAGAATCTTCATACATCTTTTATCTTTAAAAATGTGCGATAGGAGCTTGGGAATGAAAAATCTTTAGGGATGCTTAAAATGCCAGGCAGCATAAGGCTAGAATGAAAACAAACACAGTAGAAAAGAGGAATACTAGGAGGAGGACTAGGCCATGAGTAAAATATATAATTTTAAAGTACTGGCTCTGCTTCTTTTCCACCTGTGAGACCTTGTTTCTAGTAGCTTAACATAACTGAACTGCAATTTTCTTATCTGGAATTTGGGGATAGATAGTAATAATTTTGTCCTGATAGATATGTTGTAAGAATCAGATTATACATATATATACAAACATTAAAATAAGCATACATTTAGTGAGAACCTACTATATATCAGGACTTCCCTGGGCACTAGGGAATAAAGAGATGAGTGTGACATTCCCTTTGAGGACCTGCCAAGTTATGAAGAAGACAGTGACAGGTGCAGGTATGAATATATAGAAGGCAATGCCATTAATGGAGGAAAGAAAAATCTGAGAAATCTAGAAGAGAACCAATCAATCTTTCTGGGTGTAGAAAATTAGCCATTGACATCTAAGCTAGAAATTGGTAGTTTTCTTTAGGCATAGCAAGAAGTGAAATAGGAGGGAAATGGCAACGGCATTCCAAGAAGATAGAAGAGCAGAACTAAAGGCATATGAGGTGCAAGTTAGAAATATAGAATGAAGAAGTTAGTAAGCTTGTTTGGAACTTGCTAAATTCAAAGTTTCCATAGTGCCCCCAGAGTCTAATTGTTCAGTGAGTAGTTGGAATCTAAAGTCAGAGACTCAAGTGAAGGGATGAAGCTGTACATAAGGACTGCTCAGACAAAGTGAGTGTGTTGGGTGAAGCAATGATTGGCTCAAGAAATTCAAATATTTAGTAGATAGGGAAAGGAAGATGAAATAAGATGTCAAATTAGGTGTTTTGACTGAGACATTAAAATACAACAGATATAAAAAAATTACAAATAAGATATCAGATCACCAGGTAGAAATGTAAACTAGGTGTTTGAGGATGTTTCGCTAGTTCTCTCACCAACAAGGAAAATATGAAAAGATCTAAAGAGATTGATAGAATTTCTAATGAGGACTTCTTTGAGAAAAAATTGTTCTGTGATTCCTAGTATTTTTCATCAAGTCTTGGGAAGGGACTTCAAAGGAGATCACTTGGAGAGCTTGATATGTAAACCTTGTATTAAGAGTGGGAGAACTATTGATTGATATCTAATCTATGCCTAGGGAATCATACAGTGAGAGAGAGGCCACCTGGTCTAGCCTCCGGTAGCAGGACAGTGGGAGATTATTCTTCCTTCTGAAGGTGTGTTTAAGATGCATGATTCTGGAGAAGGGATGTGGAACTCATGGTAAAAATATTAGTACAATGTCATTTAAAAATTATCTTGACCAAGAAAATTTATGCCAGTGTTCTATTTGGAGGCTTCAGTAGGAGAGCCTCCAAAAAAAAATCTTCTAATTTGCTCATGAGCGGAAGAGTCAGCTTTTAATTTCTGCCAGACTCTGAGATAACAAAACCACCTTAAGACAGTATCAGTCAGGGTAGAACTTTGGCATTCTTTTCTTCTCCTCCCATGGCAAGTTTAAAAACAGCAATTAGGAGGAGGTAAGAAAAAGAGCAAAAGTGAATCAAACCTCCTTTCCTGAAGGTAGTTAATCTGCTTTCAATCATGTCCTATTTGGGGCATAAGGAGGGGAATAAGGGCTTATGCTTTTGAAGAGTTATAACTTTGAATGAAGATTTAAGTACCAATTAATATATTGAACTAGAACTTTCTAATGTCCAAACTGAGACTTCGTGACTTCAATCATTCTTCGGCTTTATTTATTTCCCCAGGGTGACTGCCCAGCTTTTTATTCAGGAACACGAAAAAGATATCTCCCAATAAAAAAGTATAAATGGACAATGAAATACCAAAAACAAATTGCATCTCACAAGTTGTGTGGTATCAAGCCTTTATATGAAGAGGATTCAGACAAAGAGAGCCTAAAAAGCCAGAGAAGTCAATGAGATTAGAGTTGTAAAAACCAAGAAAATGAAAAGTATCAAGCGTAGTTCTAGTACAGGAGACAGATGTTTTCATCCTGACAATGAGCACAAGCTGGATAAACTGTAAAATCATAATATTCTTTTTTTAAAAAACCGTCATCAGAGATCAGTTGTATTCTAGATTAAGTAAAGCTGGAAAGAGATGAGCCCTTTCTAAGAGAGAGGAATCTCATAGCTGCTTGGATTGCCAGGGGCATGGTGGAAAAAGGAGTGAACCTACCATGAAAGAAGTAATGAGAAGCCAGTCTATTTATTAATGAACTTTTCAAGGCTGCATGTGGACTGGCATGACAGACCATAATTTGGAAGCCCTAGTTAGTCATAGGAGAGTCTGTATGCACCCACTAATTCTTCCCATGGACCTGCACCGAGTGTACCTGGGCACTGTCCTAAAAAGCTGTGGCAGGGGCAGAAGAACTGAGAGAGATTTCCCCCTTGGCATAAGGGGTCTTTTCTAAGAGCAAAGCAGGGCACAGCTGGGCACAGAGCAGAAGAGGTGAAAGGAATGTCTATAAATTTCAGGCAGGGCACTGTGGCTCATGCCTAGAAACCTAGCACTTTGGGAGGCTGAGGCGGGCAGATCACCTGAGGTCAGGAATTCAAGACCAACCTGGCCAACATGGTGAAACCCCATCTCTACTAAAAATACAAAAATTAGCCAGGCATGATGGCAGGCGCCTGTAATCCCAGCTACTCGGGAGGCTTAGGTAGGAGAATCGCTTGAAACTGGGAGGCAGGGTTTGCAGTGAGCCAAGATTGAGCCACTGCACTCCAGCCTGGGCGACAGAGCGAGAGTCCGTCTCAAAAAAAAAAAAAAAAAAAAAAAATTTCAGTGGGCCTTTTCCAAGTACAGTATGGTGGGTCCAGCGAAGGCTGGGAACAGGGCTGCAGAAGAGATAGTTCTTCTAAGATACAGTGAGCCAACATTAGAGCTTGAGAGCAAAGAAGATTCTTTAGTGATTGAAAAAGTTGTCAACACGGCTGGGAAGGAGAGAGACAGCCTATAATTTGGAAAAATAATGCCTAAAGAGATCTACAGATTATCACAAGTACACAAATTCTGAGCACTGCTGGAGGGAAAGGCCTAATCCCTACTTTCAATCATGCCCTATTTGGGGTATGATGAGGGGAATAAGGGCTTTTTTTTTTTTTCAAGAGTTATTACTTTGAATGAAGATGTAAATAGCAGTTGACATATTGAACTAGAAATTTCTAATGTCACTCAAAATAATTGAAACCATTAGTAAGCTAAATATAACCCAGTTGCTAAAAATCCCAAATCTTGCTCAAGTGCAGATTAGATTCACTTTGCCCCCACACTCTTATCAGCCTGGGATGAGAAGAGGTATACTTTTTTTTCTGGGAGGAAATACCACTTATTTCAGTCTTTATTGTCCTTTTACACATGATGTCTTATATACAATAAAAATTATAAAACATAGAAGGTAGAAAATGTAAGCCATAATAATAAAAAAAGTAGTTGGAGACCCACAAATGGTTCCGATATTGGAATTAGCAGACAAGGACTTTAAATAATCCATTATAACTGCATTAAATATTTCAACAGAAAAATAAAAAGTATAAAAAGAACCACCTGGAAATATTAGAAATAAGAAATACAACATCAGAAGAATTCATTCAATGACCTGAACAGCAGTCTGGAAACATGAAAAGCCATTATCAATAGAAATATAGAAAACTGTCCAAAGTGAAAATCAAAGAGAAAAAATAATGGAAACAGAACCAAACAGAATGTC
The DNA here is from genome assembly GCF_028885625.2 of Pongo pygmaeus. Taxonomy (NCBI): domain Eukaryota; kingdom Metazoa; phylum Chordata; class Mammalia; order Primates; family Hominidae; genus Pongo; species Pongo pygmaeus. The sequence goes on from NC_072373.2 coordinate 40,311,793, forward strand.
TGAGACCTGTCAGACAATATCAAAAGGTTAAGAATATGTATAATTAGAATTTCAGAAGGAGAAAAGGACAAGATAGTAGTGCAGAAGAAATATTTAAATAGATAATAGTCTAGAATTCTTCAAAATTGATTAAAAACATCAACTCATAGATCCTAAAAGTTTAGCAAACTCCAAAGAGAAAGTGTAAATAAATGATACAAATATGTCATAATCAAACTGATGAATACCAAATATGAATGGAACAACATTAAGAATGTTGGCTGATTATGCCAAGTGCACTTATTAGAAATAATGAAGGTAGAAGGCAATGAAATAATATTTTCAAAGTGCTGAAAGGAAAAAAAAAGGCTGTCAACCTAGAATTCTGTATTTATTAAAACTTTCTGTCAGATAAGAGCAGAGATAATTCCTTTTCAGCAGACCTGAACTACAAAAATAACATAGGATATTTATCTGATATCAGATGGAAGCTGGTTTTTCAAGAAGGAATGAAGAGCTCTACAAAGAGTAAAACCATGGGTAAATGTAAAAGATCTTTCTTTTTAAATTGTTGTAAAAATCTAATGACTATTAACACAAAAATTTGTAACAATATAGGGTGAGTGTGAAGAACTGACCAGCTCTGTGGTGTGTCTTGTGGGATTAGGACCAAGTATTCAACTGGGGTGGTAGAGTCTAGTAGGGTGGGACCAAGGAGGCAAATCTGGGTGATTAGGACCAGTATGGCTGTGGCCAAGAGAGGATCTGAGACTGGTTAAGTGAAGAGAGCTTGGGCACATAAGTAAATATTTTGAGTACGGTGGCATCCGGTTTTTTACTATTAAAGGACAAAGTTACAAATATGGCTGGGCATGGTGGTGCATGCCTGTAATCCCAGCACTTTGGAAGGCTGAGGTGGGACAATTGCTTGAGTCCAGGAGTTCTAGACTAGCCTGGGCCACATAGTGAGACCCCATCTCTAAAAAAACATTAAAAAATTAGTTGGGCATAGTGGCATGTGCCTGTAGTCCAAGCTAGTCAGGAAGCTGAGGTGGGAGGGTTGCTGGAGCCCAGGAGGTCAAGGCTGCATGGGCCGTGATGACACCACTGCACTTTACCCTGGGCAACAGAACAAGACTCTGTCTCAAAACGAAAACAAACAGGGAAAGAGGGGAGGCCACAATAAACTCTATAGTGCTAGATTGGAATTTACGTATTGGTGTGAACTCATGGTTTTACATCTGTCTATTTATTTACCTACTTATGTATCTAAAAAATATACATATAGACAAAAAATAGAGATGAATAGAAATAAATATAGATGTAGGTGTGTGTGTATGAGTATTTATGAGGTTTGCCCATTGACTGGACCGAGAATCAATGACACTCAGGAGCAGTAAACACACTTACATCTTGCTTTCCAAATACCATTATCCAATAAAAGAAACCAGGACTTCCTAAAGACAATCATTGTGTTTTTTGTTTGCATTTTTGTTTTTGTTTCTTTTTTTTTTAGACTTGGTGTCTCCCTCTATTGCCCAGGCTGGAGTGCAGTGGCATAATCAGATTATGTCTCCTGGGCTCAAGTGACCTTCCTGCTTCAGTCTCCCAACTGGCTGGGACTACGGGTGCATGCCACTATGCTTGGCTGATTTTTTTATTTTTTTAGGGATGGGGTCTTTCTGTGTTGCCTAGGCTGGTCTCCAACTCCAGGTATGAAGTGACCCTCTCACCTCCACCTGGAAATGATGATGCTTGAGCTGAGCCATGGAAAGTACAAGATGTGTCTGCAACATTTTCATGTGTTGGAAAGTAAGAAAGTGCTCAGAGTGATGGGGATATGACAGAAGGATATAAGAATCTGTTCCTTTGAACTTCTACTGGCCAAATTTGGAACAATTTGAACATAAAAATAAATAATGGGTTATGACTTACTCAGTAAAATAGAAATCCGTAACCCCATACTAATATAAACAATTGAATGGATGGATGAGAAGAGATAGTTCTACCTTGGAGTAAAATGCCAACTAATAAGTGTTGAAGTAATATAGGCATTAGAAAAATCACCATTTTTCAATCACCATAAGATTAAATGACTCAGACAAGAATCACCAATGGATGTTAAAATTTGTGGGTAAAAGTTAGAATAAGAGCAAGATATTTTTGTACTGCCAAAGCGTTTCTCCACAAATTACTTATTAACCAATAATTACAAAATATGAATTAACCATATAGTGAAGCTAGCTGGTAAACTCCATTTTAATCAAGTTAGTATCATCACTAATTGGACAAATAGACATTATGTGCTTCCTGGTATGTTTCATCATCATGAATACAGCAAATATTTTGTGATATTCATGCAAAAATATATAAGCTGAATAAAATTATGAGAAAATATCAAACAGATCCAAATTGAGGGCTATTTTACAAGGCAACTGGCTGTATGTGACTATAATTTTTCTTTCTTTTTAAAAATAGAAGCAGTCAGATGAGCTGCCAGCTTCCATTCCAGTACAATATATAAATGGGATGCTTTCAATAGGACAAGATGAAAGGGAAAAGAGTTAGCCAGCATAGGCAAGGTTTAGTAAAGACCCCTCTCCTCTCTACACATCTGTAACATCAATTAGAGACTTGCTTTCTAGCTAACTCCTTTTTTAAGACAAAATCCCTTATGAAAGTTAAACCTTATATTCTCACCTTAGTATAAATTTCTTTAATCAGATAATTAAATTGCTTTCTTTTGAATACTTAGAATCACAAACAGATTTTTTTTTCATTTTAATTAATTTTTTTGGGTGGTAGTAGTGACTTGGAGCATGTTAGCACTTAGGAGAGAAAATTCAATGAGAGAGTGGGGAAGCTTTGGGAAGCTGAAGGGTAGCTGAAAAACACTGCTCCCTGAAAAAGTGAGAAGGATAAGGGAAAAGCTGAAGATTGGAAGGAGAGAAGGCCCAACCAAAATTTTTCCTTCGTGTAATTTTGTGTGTGTGTGTATGGACTCAACTCTTTGTCTTCACGCCCTGAAAAATCACCCAAAGGACCATTGTCCTATGGGATGAAGGTAATTACCAATTCCTTGAACAGAACTAGTAGACAGTCAAGATAGTTTCCCAGGAAATAAATGGCGAGGTTGCAGCCGTCACTCATCCAATCAGAGTACTAAAAAAATGCCATTCTCATCTGGGAGGAGTTGTTGCCCTATTAGACATATGTGGCTGGAAATGTTATCTGGGTTGCAGAAAGATTTTACCAAAAGAAACCCTGCTTTTGTTTGTCCTAATGCCTCAGAAATCTGTCCCCCATGCTATCTGATCATCCTGTGGCCAATCCCTAAAAGGAAAATGTTCCATAATGGGATATGGGCCACTGAAATCTCAGATAAGTAAAAAACAATATATACAGTCACTAAATAATGCTTCCAGTAAGTAGGCCGTAAGAGAGAAGAGGTTGCTCTTATCAAACAAAGGCTAAGAGAGAGAGAAAAAAATTTAGAATGTTTTGCCATGTCCATGTAGCTTTTAATTATATTGTCTTTTCAGATTCTAATACGACAGAGAGGACCCATGTTGGAATGGCTGTGGCCAGTTTTCTACAGAGCCACCCTCTATATTGTTCAGTGGGACCTCACATGGCAGAATAAAGACCTATAGTTATAGGTGACAGTTCCAGCAATGCAATTTACTAAATGAGAATGTCGTAAATGCTCTAGTGCTAAAGAGATTCATGTTAGGATGCTGAAGGTTGGAGAATAAATTTAAGTGTCATTTGGGGGTAGGCTTGGTGACCAACTAATCTGTTTGCCCAGGGCTCTCCTGTTCCGTGTTGTGAACAGCCCCTGAGTTCCAGGCAAACCTGGACAATTGATCACCCACCCCGCAGACCAGGCTTGGTGATTTATAAGGCTTTTTTCAAACCCTAAAATCCCTTTGTTCTGATGCGTGTATATATAAGTCCAGTGTTGCTTTCATGAACTCTATAATAGAAAACAATAATGGTGTCACTCACTCAGTCTAGAGGGCAGAGTGATAGACTGGGAAGTGGTGGTTCTACCAGTAAACCACTGTGTGAACTTGGGAGAAATCTTTCCTCTGTGAGTCTTTCTTTTTCCTCAAAGAGAAAAAATTCACAGGAATCTTTTATAAGATTCTTTCCAACTGTACCATTCTATGGCTTTTTCCTATGCATTTGAAGTGTTTCATGCTAGTCTTGAGAAGATGCTCTTGCATACCAATTCTCCATTTACCTGTGTGTTTAAGGACAGGGAGGGTGCAGTGAAGGAGGTGAGGAATGCAAGTGTGTAGAAATAAAAATAAGGTGTAAAAAGGACAGCAAAAGAAAAAACATTCAGAGCTTTTATTTCAAGGAATCAGAGGATATATTATACATCTATTCATTTTCTATCACTGAATTCCTTTTGGGGGCATAACAAACAAAACCTCTCCTTCCCCCGTTTTAGCTACAGAGAGAAAAAGAAGTTTCTCTAAGGCTACACAATAAATTAATGACAAAGGTAAGACATAGAGTTTATGTCTCCAGGACTGCGCTATTTACCTGCCAGGCTGTGCTGCCTATGAAGTGCCCCTAATTAAAGTACCTGCTCCCTTCTCTTTTCATTTTTGAACCAAAGAGGGAAGCATTATGTCTGATAAAAGAAAACATAGTAGATAGGGAGTAATTTTCAGGCTCCTGCTCTTCTCCCAATTCATTGTCCAACCCTTGGCATTGTTGACAATTTCAGATATGGGTTAAATACAGCAAAGGGAAGTCAATGCTACACCTTAAAAATTAATTGTTCAAGCACTAGGTCATTTCAGAGTAATGCACTGTGAAATTATGTTATTCTCCAGAAGAATTTCCATAAAGTTTAACATGCCATGACACATTCTTTTTCCATTGGAGTTAGTTTTTTAAAAAGTGCATAAAAAGAGTCTTTGGAGTCCAGGGGTGTGTGTAAACCTTGCTACAGACAAAGCAGAATGCGTTAGGCAGGGCTTTCAGAGCAGCAGATGCTGCGGGATCGCTGCTAAGGGAGACTCCATTACCCAAGCATTGCCTATAAAAGCACAGCCTGGGCTGGTATCTGTGGAGGCAAGCGCGGAAGAAGTCATTAGTCTTGGTGCTTTTTTACTGTTATTCACACTGGGATAATGAGATTATTGGAATATTTTTTTTCCTAATGAGAATGAGACAGAATACCTTGGTCTCTAAATGATTTAGTCACAGAGGGAACACATTACTCTTCCCTTGATTGCTGTCAAATGCTGGAAAATTGGAATATTATACTGATATTTATCGTGATGGGCAATATTTTTCCTGCCTTCTAGGTGTCAAATGAGATGGGAAAAACATTTGTCTGAAAAGCAGACCCCTTTACAAGGTTTACGGAAAGGAAGACAAATGAAGATGCAGGATAAGGATCTGGGGGCGGAGGTTAGAAGGATAAGATAATTGGAGGATGGCTTTTCGCTATTTTTTTTTTCCAACAGTAAAACTATCCCCTTGTTTTGATTTCCTACGTTCTTCTCTTCCAGTTAGCTCACCAGTGTTTGGGGCTAATTAGACACTGTTTAGATTCAGAATAGAAGGTTAATTTCAAGGGGAAATGGGTTTGTGTTGGTCTGGAGGTCATTAGTGGCAGCTAGTTAATTTGTGTTTCTTGGGAAGGAATAACATTCTGGGGCTGGAGAATTTTTTTGTAGGGGGAGGTAAGAAGGATTTTTCAGTTTTATTCTCAAGAACCTTTCACTTGATACTTATCAGCCCAAAGTTTATGGGGCCAATACAGACTAATTGGTTGGCCTGGTGCAATGAGTTTCAACACTGGTCATATATGGGTGGCTTCACAGCCAAGGTGAACAAAGAAATCCCGAGTTCTAACTTCTGCTCCTGCCCCACCACCAAACTTCTTCTCCACGAAGGTCTAAAACATCTGAAAAACAGACAAACAAAAAATTAACAAGTAACATATTTCATGCTGTCATTATGTGCTGGCTTTCAGAAGGCCATCGCCCTGTTTCTACATCACAATAAGAAATGTTAGTGTTCTTGATGTAACAGGTGGAAGAATCTTACAGCATGAGCATTAGTCCTCTGATTTGCAGATACCACTCTTTATTAGATTCATTCAGAGATCTTATAAATATAGAAATTTCGGCTCACCCTCTGTGGGCTTATTCATCTGTATTTTACAATTTCCTAGAAAATTTTGTTGCAGACTGTCCTCAGTATTTGGGAATGAATGAAATCCAACAGACATGTTATTATAGAAGAGGGCAGGGCTTCTTAGGAAGTAAATTGACTTGTCTAAGACAACACAACTAACAAGTGACAGAGCTGGGACTTGGTCTCATAGGTAAGGGTGGTGGGATTTGCTTGATCCACGCTGGATCCTTGTTCTCTTAATGCCTCAGTGGTCTGGTCTCTTCCTTCCTCCCTTTCCTCATTTAGCAGTGTGGCATGTGAATTGTCAGTAATTAATAGTTCTATGGCGTTTGCTGACCTCTTCCTTTGTGCCTTCCTGTAAGGCTCTGAGACATAATCCTTACTCTTAAGGAACAATTAGATTTGCAGAAACAAAACACATAGCCATAAACATAAACTATGATGGCTTTTATAGGGAAAGGAGATGCTCTAAATGCTTAGGATAGTTGAGGAGGGGGCCAGATATAGACATAGAAGACAATGTGGAAATGAGTGAGATGCATGGTGGTAGCTGCATCATGTGGTCAAACTTAACACCTAGAAGCTTCTGGAAGCAGTTTTACATTTCATTATCAACTTATCTGTCATTGTGTATCACAATGTCTTCTGAGATCGACGATTGTATCTTCTTGCCATGAATCCCCAGAAAGGTAAAATTCCTTAGTTCCCGGAAAGAGGGCATTCATTTAGCATAGATAAAATTGTCAAAATCCAGGTCCTCCATAAAATTTCCCACCCCTGGCTAAGAACCTCTCCTTTGAAATTCTAAAACCTACCTCTATGGTGAATGTAGTAAAATCTAACTTATAATATTAGTATTTGTGTCTATAATTTAGCCCCAACTGAACTATATGTAATTTGAAAGCAGAAACCATACATCTTGTTCATTTCTGTATCCCACTGCTGAAGATTACTAGTGGGTCTTGCCTGTAATTGGTGCCTGATCTCTTTGTATTGAATTAATAAAGCAGGCAAAAAGTGCCATGGAAGGGAACCCCCTAATGCAGTGAATGGTTCTCTACTGCACCCTGACATATACCTCCTGTCTCATATACCACCCTGCATATAGTTTGTGCAGCTATATAACAGGATACCACAAAATAGGTAATTTATAAAGAATGGACATTTATTTCCTCACAGTTTTGGAAGCTGGGAAGTTTAAGATGAGGGGCTGGCATCTGGTTGGTGTCTTCCTACTGCATTGTCTCACGGTGGAAGGCAGAAGGGTGAGAGAGAGCAAGAGGGGCCAAACCCACTCCCAATATCATAAATCCCTCCCTACGTAATGCACAAATCCATCCATGAGGGCAGAATTAAATTTCAACATGAGTTTTGCAGGGGGCAAACATTTAAAACATTGCACCTCTTTTGTCACTTGCCACTTCTTTCTTTTTCTGCTTTGATGTCTTCCCAAGAGTCATTGCAGGTTCTCAGATAATGTCTTACTTGTCTCTTTTACCTCCTTCTTTGCCTTATTCATTTTCCTTGCTCAGAGTCACCAACAGGAACATTACTTAGTCCTTTAGTTGGTCTATAAGACATAGGAAAAAAAAACCACAAAGTGTTTTTCTCTACTCTCATACAGTCACTATAACACAGAATACTTTGCCTCTGGTCACCAAAACACATGGGGTTTTTTTCCCACACACCAACTAAGCAATTCCATAGCATTGGTTGGATACTAGCTGGGTGTCCTCCACAATGCAATTCAATTGTGACACTATCTACCTGGAGATAGTGTCAGATTCCACAGGTTGAAGGCTGAGTCCCACAAGACTACCTCTAATTTCAGATGCTAGTTGCAAGTAGTAGATTGACGTTTTATACTTTTGACCCACTTGTTATAAATCAAGGATTCCCATGACCCTTTCTTGTTCAATTAATTTGCTAGAATGGCTCACAGAACTTAGGGAAAAAGTTTACTTACTTTTTTATCCTTTTTTACAAAAGATACGAATAAATAGCCAGTGGAAGAAATGTTAGGGCAATATGTGAAGGAAGGGGCTTGGAGCTTCCATGCGTTTCCTGGGGGGCACCAGCCTGCAGAAGCCCCCACATGTTCAGCTAGCCAGAAGCTAGCCAAACCAGGTCCTTTGGGGTTTTTATGAAGCACTATTATGCAGGCATGATTGATTAAGTTATTGACCATTAGTAATCAACTTAGTCTTCTGCCTCTCTTTCCTGCCAGGAGGTTGGGTGGTGGGGCTAAAAACTCAATCCTCTAATCATGCCTTGGTATTTTGGAAGCTATATAGGGGTTGTCAGCTACCAGTCATCTCATTAGCATACAAAAAATCACTTTTCTTATTCCAGAGATTCCAAGGGTTTTAGAAGGTGTGGGCCAGGAAATGTGGAGAAAGAGGTCCAAATATATATTTCACAATAACATAGTAGGTCAGTGGTCCTTACTGCAGCTGAGGATCATGATTAGGTTTAGGAATCTAGCATCAGTTTGTATCGGAATGCAAATGACTTCCTGGGACGTGAGAGATAGTGTATTCTAGTCATGCTTAGTTAGCTTCAACTAAGCTTGCATCTCATCCCAGTAAAACCACTTATTTATAACATATCAATGTATTGACAAGGTTGAAGAGCAAGATTGTCCTGAGGTGAGATGCAAATTTCAAATTGCACTAATTGTTCCAGTGGTTGTTTATTTATTGGCTAGGACATAATTACTCTCGTTGAGGTTACACATCTGCCTCCAGGTTCCTGTGTGCTTGTGCCCTTGGGATCAGGCCAGGGCAGATTGTGGTCACTGAGATTCAAACTCTCAGAGTAATCAGCAAGAGCTTCCTAGAGACCAGGGCCAGGCCTGATCCCTGAGGGATGCATGAGAAGGCTTGGAATCTCATTGTGCTATGGTGGCTCTCTCTTGATCTTCTTGGAGTAGCAAAAACAGCAATGTGGGCCCAATGGTGTGGCCTAAATGATCACAAAGGTAAATGGGTAAAGGGCTCAGCAGATGAGTAAGGAACCTTGTCCTGAGAAATTAGCAATGGGCTCTGCATTCAGAAACATGTGATAAGCATTGCCCATTGCACATTGCCTTTATTGTGTAAGGACCTGAAGTTCCACTTTTGCATAGCTAGTGATGAATATCTGAAGGGAACTGCAGACATATTTTATTTTATTTTTAATTGACAGATGGAATTGTATGTATTTATCGTGTACATAATCATGCTTTAAAATATGTACATTATGGAATGGCTAAATCAAACTAATTAACACAGGCATTATCTCATATAATTGTCATTTTTGTGGTGAGAAGACTAAAAATCTACCCTTTTAGCATTTTTAAAGAATACAATGTGTTTTATTAACAATAGTCATCATTTGGTACACCAGATCTCTTGGACTTCTTCCTCTTATCTAACTGAGATCTTGTAACCTTGGACTAACAGCTCCCAAGCCCTTCCCCCACCACTGCTCCACCCCTGGTAACCACCATTCTATTCTCTACTTCCTGGTAATCACCATTCTAGACACAGGGAAGACTCTCTACCCTCTAAGGGTTCAATATTTGAGTCTATGAAGTAAACAGACAGTAGGCAGAGTAACCGGAGAAAAAGTACACAGTAGTTCCCACTTATCTTTGATTTTTCTTTCTGCAGTTTGTTAACCTCAGTCAAAACATCAAATGGAAAATTCCAGAAATAAACAATTCTTAAGCTTGAAATTGCATTCCATTCTGAGTAGCATGATGAAACCTTGTGCCATGCCACTCTGTCCTGCTAGGGACATGAATCATCCCTTTGTCCAGTGTATTCATACTATAGATGCTACCTGCCCATTACTGTATAGGAAAAAATATAGAATATATAGGGTTCAATACTCTTCGCAGTTTCTGGCACCCACTGGGGGTCTTGGGATGTATTCCTTGTGGGTAAGGGGGGACTATGATACAAAGGTATTACATGCATGGGGGCATCACACGAAGGAAAAGAGAGTACCCCAAATCCCAGTGAGATCTAGAAGAGTATACACCTTCTTTGTAGGACAGAAGGCAGGGGGGACGTAGGCAACTTAGCCTAGGTTAAGTGATTTTTGGAAAAGGTGAATGGAGCCAGGCATAATGGCTCACACTTATAATCCTAGTACTTTGGGAGGTTGAGGTAGGAGGATTGCTTGAGGCCAGGAGCTTGAGACCAGCCTGAGCAACATAGTGAGACCTTGTTTCTATAAAAACATTAAACAATCAACCAGGCATGGTGGTGTTCACCTGTAGTCCCAGCTTCTTGGGAGGCTGAGGTGGGAGAATTCTTTGAGCCCAGGAGATTAAAGTTGCAGTGAGTTATGATTGCACCACCACACTGTAGCCTGCACGAAAGAGAGAGAACTTGTCTCTAAAAAAATAAAAAATAAATAAATAATTAAAGATGAATAGCCCTCCAGAGAAGTAGGTGACAGCCTGTGACAAAGTCTGTCTAGTCCTGGCATTGACCTCCAGGCTCCTCTGCTGTGATCTGAGTTTAATCTTCCCTGGTTGATGAGATTCCCTGGGAGGGCATTCATGACACTTGTGCTCCTCTTGGAGGATCTGTCTTTAGGTACATTAAGGAAGTTCAGAGGAAGCCCCTTTCTGCATTTACTATTCCCAAGTGCCCTCAGTTTTAAGTCTAAAACAATACATTTTGGGGTGGCATTTTCTGGATTACTTCAAGATCAACATTTTTAGATTCTGCATATGAGTGAGACCATGCAGTATTTGTCTTTCTGTGCCTGGCTTATTTTGAGAGAAGAGAGACAGACCCTCTCATATTGTTTTATCCTCAGAAAAGGCAGGAGAAGCAAAACTAAAGGCAGGTAGGCTGGCGCCTAGGAACCAGACCCGAAACCAAGGAATCAGACCTGAAACCAGGCCTGGGCCTGTCTGACCTAAGCCTGGTAGTTAAAATTCGACCCCTGACCTAGCAACTGATGTTATTTATAGATTATAGAAAGACACTGTAGACCTTCCCGGTGGGTTCTGTTTCACTCTGACCACCAGTGCATGCGGCCCCTGTCATGTACCTCCCCCTTGCTCAATAGGTCACGACCCTCTCACATGGACCCCCTTAGAGTTGTGAGCCCTTAAAAGGGACAGGAATTGCTCACTTGGGGAGCTCAGCTCTTGAGACAGGAGTCCTGCCGATGCTCCTGGCCAAATAAACCTCTTCCTTCTTTAACTCAGTGTCTGAGGAGTTTTGTCTGCAGCTTGTCATGCTACAATTTCACATAACAAAATATGTTATAGCAGACTCTTTTGACCTCCATAGATCCAGCTGCAGAGAATAGACCCCAGATTCTGTTCCTGGGTGGTAAGCAATCATTCCCGGGCAGTATGGCTGGGATCACTTTGGACTCCTCCAGAAACCACCGCCGTCCTCAGGATCAGGAAGGATGAGACACTTCGGCCCTGTCCACCCTGTACAGCCTGAACCCGGGGGGTCTTCAACATGGAGATGGATAGATAGGTCTGATTTTTCCAGCTGAAGCACACTTGCAAAGGTCAGCACAAAGCCAGAAACCCAGTAGGTTCTGCCAGCCGCAGCAGACAGTGCCCTGCAGGAAACTTGGTTTTGGGCCTGGGGTAACTTTTGTTTACACTATTGTCTTACTTGGCTGGGAGCTCTCCCTGGGAGAGTGAAGAGCTGATGCAGAGAAATGGCCTAGTGAGAGAGAAATGGGTTTCCACCAAAGCGATTTGCTCAATTTTCTTTTTCTGTATATCCTTATACATTTTTAAGGCAGATTTATTGCTAGTAAAAGTGCTGGCTGGACAAAGCTCTCTCATGCTGTGTGCTTGCTTTTTCTTCTCCTGAATGTTTTTAAACCTCTCTAGGTGTTTTGTCTTTTTGACATAGACTGGCAGAGAAACCTGGGCATCCTAGATTCCCGGTTCACTGCTGTAGGGGCTTTGCCGGCTTGCTGGCTGCCCAGCCTGGCCAACTCCAGCCCTGCAGGGCCCACTCAGCGGGCGTACAGCACCAGATGGAGAGAGGGAAGGCAGACCCAGCAAGTATCCTCACGAAGAGGAGCTAGCATCCCGGGGAAGAGAAAGATCGTGCAGGACCAGTTGGACAAGAGCCCAGCTCTGAGTAACTCCCTGCATTCAGGGAAAATAAAATCACAAATGAGAACAGCAGGGGGCCAAGGACCAGCTGGAGACAAAGGGGTGTTAGCTTCGGGGTGGGGGCTGTGAGACAAGCAAGGCTCTAGTGAGATGTTCCAAAGTCTGGCCTGCCATGGACAGCTGCCACCCGAGCTGCAGGCCTGGAATGTTGTCACAAGCTCAGCGAGCCATGCTGTCTGCCTCAGCCCAGGACCCGGAAAGACTGATGAGATAAGAAAGGCCTTGGGCTTCCTCTTGCCTCCCGCATCTTTTAGCCTTCCCTGAACAACCCTGGCAACTTAGCAGGTAAGGCCAAGATCCCTTCCCTTAGGCAACTGACAGCAAAAGGAGGAAAACGAGGAGGAGAGGAAAGGCGAGGAGGAGAGGAAAGGCAAGGAGGAGGAGAGAAGAGAAGGAGGAAGATAAGATCCTGAAGTTTCCAGACCACATAAGTTTCAGAGCAAAGGCTTCTCACCACCCTCACTCCTGAAACACTAACTCCCCACCAGCAGCTGAAATGGTCTTTCCGTAGGGTTATGAGCTCTCCACATTTCAGAACAGTGAATAGAAATATAAATCAATAGGAAGGGGGTGGCCTCAGCCTGGCTGTCCCTGTCCTGTTGGGCATGCCACTTGCTCTGTCTCATTCTTGATTAGCAAATCATCCCTGCCTACATTCAGACAGAACTTTTCATCCTGAAAGATCACAGGGCACATGCCAAGTCAGAGAGCATCTCTCTGCTGCCTAATAAGGCACAACTCAGAAGATTAAAGACTTCTTCCTCCTCCACCCTGCCCAGAAACAAGAGGAACATGAATGCCGTTTAGTTATTTCTGTGCATTAACTGATGATCAATGCTTGATCTGACTTAAGGCTTTTGAGGCATTTTCCCACCTGGATAAAGATAGGGCTTGAAAAAAGGAAGCCCCAGTGTGTGGAGGGGGTTAGGCTGTCTTAAGTATATAATGCAATATGCATGCACATTCATATTCATTGTGTGTGCATACAAATATATGCATACACATATCTATGTCTATATCTATGTATAAATGAAATGTTTATACAACATTTCAAATATTTGTATAATGCATTATATTAAACAATTAAAGTATATTCATATCTTTTATCACATTTGTTGTGAGTCACATGCCAACTTTGCAAGATATATATACCATTAGAACCCTCATTTTTTAGAGGAAATTAAAGTTCAGAGAAGTTGTTAGTTTTTTGTTTGTTTGTTTTTGCCTTTTTCTGTCTTAAAAATAAAATAAAGTACTAACTTTCTACCCTAACGCTCTCCCTCTTCTAATATATACAGACACTACCCTTTTTGGCCTTTCATACTGTTTTCTTCCTCTGATGCATGTGGCAACTTAATCATTCTAACACAAGGGGTGGAGAAATGGAAAAGGAAACAGCATGACAAAATACTTCTGGGCCATTTTGGAATTAGTGATATTTTTCAGGGGTGATCAATTACCTTACTTAATGGGAGAGCTCACATTATAAAGAGAAATATAATTAGTGGCAAATGTACTGAGATATATAAAGATAGATAGGCCGCCCAAGGAATGGGAGCTCGTCAATTTTTCCAGGTTCCATCAGGAGGGCAGTTGTTTGACTGCAAGACTCCATCCAAGTGATTCCAGAGCAAAACCAAGCATGCTCTGAGCATTGCCAGTGCTTGAAGGAAAGAGCATCTGCTGAAAATCAGCAGGCGTGTGTCTGGTCTACCCGTGATTATCAGGCACTTCACTGATACTGCCTGTGTCTCAGTTTCCTCCTCTGTAAAAGGGGGCTAAGAATGCCTATTTATCCTGCTTTCCTTGGGGCTCTTATGAGGCTTAAATAAACTCCATAGATGTGAACTTGCTTTGAAAATTAAAAACCCTATATACATGCAAAGGAAGATTAGGAATATTACCATCATTGAGCTGGATCTTCCAGAATGGATAGGATTTGACTCTCTGGAAATATGTGTGGGAATATCAGCTAAAGGGTGCAGCATGAGTAAGGCATTGACCATATACATTTGTTCAGCTATAACATAGGATATTTAATCAGAAAAGGAAAATATCATATCCAAAATGTAGGCTGAAGCAAGAACATACATGGAAACTTGGGAGTTTCAGTTTTTTTCCACAGCAAACACTGACTAGTCCAAGCAGGGAATAGTATGATCCAGGCAGTTTTGCAGGAAGACAAAGCTGGAGGTATAAGGTAGAAGGCATTTGTCAGGGGGGATTAGTCAGGAAGCTAAGGTAAGAAACAAGGGACACCTACCCAGGGGCATCAGATGTGAAGAAAAGAAGCATTGTGGGAGAAATGCTGGGCAGAACTAGCAGGAGCTGGAGATAAGGGGAGAAGAGAGGAATCAAAGATTACTTCAATAATACGAGTCTGGGCACCTGGCAGGATGGCCAGTCATTGACAAGAGTGCAGATTGAGGGGCATGTTGGGGTGCACATAGGGAGCATAATAAATGTGATACTGACTTGAAGGTGTTGATAGAACCAACCACTGAAACTGCTGCAAGTACGGTCAAAATTGCCAGGATAGAGCTCAGAAGATGGGTCAAGGCATTTTGAAATCATTAAGAAACAGGAAAAGCTGGGAGGGAATGAGAAGAGACAGGAGAATTGAGGGAAGATTTTCAGGAAGTTTATTGGAAGGTGAGGCAGATGCCTGGACTTAACTTGCTTGCTGAATTTTCTGCTTTCCTTCAAAACTTTTTACCTTTCTCCCAAGATAAGAAGGAGTAAAGGAGGAGTAAGGGGGGAAATGGTATTATCTCCTTCTGTGAGGAAGCAACTTACTGTGCACAGAAGTTCCCAGAATGTTTACTCATCCTGGTCCAATTCCTCCATGGTACGTGGTGCAGGGAGCTGGGGGTCAGGGCTAGTGGTTCTGTCCAGCCCACTAATGCCATGGTCAGGCACTCTGGCCTTGGGGAAATCTAGGAGATTACTCTGCAGCTAATTAGGAATCGCTCTTGAGGATCAATACTATAGTTTTGATTTCCTGTGACCGGAGCCAGAAAATTAGCTCTTCTTTGAGAGTATGGATGGTCTGTGTGGCTGCTTTGCTAGTAGAAAGCTACATTTTTCTTGACTAGAGTGTTTTTCAAATAAGCAGCTTCTAGATATGGAGGAGCCATCAGCTTGCACCTGTCTTCCCTGAAACACAGTCACAGGCTCGACACTGTCATAGGAGGAAGGAAACTAATTGAACCAACAGATGGGAAACTACAGACACATGGCTTTTCATTTCGTGGCTAAAAACTCCACCCCTGATTTACAATGCCAAAAATGGCATCTTGGCTTCGGTATTTCCCAGCGCTTGGGTCTTATTTTTATTGCGTTGTTTATGTCTGTGCCTGTGCGTGTTTATTTTTGAAATTTCAGACACGTTTTACAGGAAAAGTATTGGTATTTCAGAAGTCATTGATGTTTTGGGTTATTGTATACTAGGGATGTGGGTCATTTGCTGAACAACCTGACATAAACATCATCAAGCTTGCAAACCTGTTTTCAAGTGTGATGTTCTAAAGCAATATTTATAGCAAAATTATGACCTCAAGGCATCTAAATATGATCCATTTTTAAATCTCATTTTTTCCCTCTGAATTCTTCAATCTAATTAGGCTCACATCAGTATATTATTACGGAGAGTAATCATTCCTTTCTTCTAATAACATTCATGGATAATTTTATTTCTCAGTTCCAGCCTCCTACTCCTGTGGTGTAATTAGTGTCGTTGGCACCTCGTGATGCTCAGAATGAGTTGCAGCTGCTAATTGCTAATTGAAAAATTAGAAACTCAGTTAGAAAAAGGATCTAATTAAAATTAAATTAGATAAAATCCCTTCAAACCAGCTCTCCCCTCTCTCACTTTTCTTTGTTTTTCTTTTTCCCTTCTGCCTTTTTTTTTTCCTGCAGAACGATTAGCACTTGCAAAATATGTGTAATGTGTAATTGCTGAAAGCAAAATGCCTTTCCCTAGTAGGCTATACAACGGCCTTTAAGAGGGAGTTAGGGAGGGGTTTATAAAAATTGAATTAAACTTCAGAACGCGTGCTTTCTTTCTACTCCTGATCTATCCAAAAGTATGAATTTGACCTTATCAATAAGATCTCCAGGCTGTCTAGGAGGGACAAATGTATGGTCAGCCCTGTGTGTTTTTTTCTGTGTATTTGGAAGAGTTGTTGCCAGCCTCATGATTATGAGGGGTAGGGATCCACTCACTTTCTTGCTGCAAATCCATTCCCATCCTCTTCTCTATTGCATCATCTCACCTGACAAATAATTATCTAGTAAATGCTCAGCCCTCTGGGAGATTCAAGTATAAACCAAGGCTGCTTCTGCCTTCAACGTACTTACAACCTATTGAGAAGTCTAGAAAGATAAGCATAAGAACAGACTAAGAGAATATATAATCAAATGCAAAATAGCATTTCAGATATGTATGATATTTAGGTCAAGTCTTCAAATATTTTCGAGCCCCTCCTTAATGTATGCCAAGCACTGTACTAGAGCCTGGTCATAAAAAATACACACTACAGGCCGGGTGCGGTGGCTCACGCCTGTAATCCCAGTGCTTTGGGAGGCTTAGGTGGGCAGATCACCTGAGGTCAGGAGTTTGAGACCAGCCTGGCCAACATAGCAAAACCCTGTCTCTACTTAAAAAAAAAAAAAAAAAAAAAAAAAAAAAAACACAAAAATTAGCCAGGTGCGGTAGCAGGTGCTACTCAGGAGGCTGAGGTAGGGAAAATTGCTTGAACCTGGGAGGCGGAGGTTGTAGTGAGCTGAGATCACACCACTGCACTCCAGCCTGGGCAACAGAAGGAGACTCCATCTCAAAAAACAAAACAAAACCAAAAAATCACAACAATAAAAACATACTACATTGCTCCTACTCTCAAAGAGTTTATATCTGGATATATGTGAATAAGTGATTTATAACATTATATGATGAAGGCCATGATAAATGCAGAAGCTGCCAAATTAATGCAGAAAATGGTTAATGAGTTTTGGTAGACCAGACGGAGAGGACTTCAGGGGACTCTGTATGTAGAGGAGGTGACACCACTTATAAGAAGTTCAGGATGAGTAGGAGTTCACCAGTAGACATGCATTTTAGACGAAGAAACCAGTTCCAAAAATCAGACACAAAAAGCAGTATGGTAACTTCTGGAACTGTAAGTGATTTGGCATTTCTGATGCCTAAATTGGAAGGTGTGTGGCAGGAGATGAGCCTGGGGAAGTGAATGGAGGCTGGATTACAAAGAATCTTGTGTGCTTTTGAAGTTTAAAAGGGTGAGAGGTGGGTGAGACTCTTCGAGGGAAAGTTTCTTAGACAATATGGAATTTAGATGATAGTAGGAGGGGATTTTGTGGGGTGAGAGAAATATTCTAGATAAAGCAACAAAAAAGTACCACATTGAGTGGCCCAGCTTGACTACAACAGAGGGAGGAATTTAGAATTTAATAATACATAGAGAAACATAAAATGAGTTCAGATTATGATTAAAATCAGGCGAGGACATTTATTTTAAAAAACGATATAAATAGTCACTTTCATTGCATGCCTTTTTTTGTAGATATAAATGGACACCTTTTAAGATGTGGAAACCGAGGCTCAGGAAGCTTCAATAATTTATTCAAAGTCACAGAGCTAGTTTGTGATTTAGAGGGATTTCAACACAAGTCTGTCTGGCTCCCAAAGCTCTTCCCTCCACACTCCGCCAACATGCTGCCTCAGGCCCCCAACTCATTTTTGTGTTCATTGCCCCATCATCTGCTCTCTGCACATTCTAAAGGAGGCAACTTATGTTCCGCACAGTTGGCAAATGCAGTCTTGCTTGGTCCATGGCAGACAGAGGAAATAGAGCCTGCGTTCTTTTGGCTTGCCAGTTCTTCTCGGTTCAGCAATAGAGGCAGCCACTACCAATTGATCTGTGAACTGGCAGTTAGGGGAAGCCATTCTATTTGTTAAGAATTCTCAGTCAACCAAAAGCACAGAGATGAATGAAAAAAAGTGGCAGACTAATGGGCTAAGGGAGTACTTCCCTGCGTGTGCTGTAAAAGGACAGAGCCGGAAACACTAATACCAGAAATTCATTCACCAATAATCTAATGTGTCTGGAAAGTGCCAGCAATTGATTTTCTGCTTTAGGAGTGACTACCTAAACAACTCTGAAAACATATGTATTAATGTTGTTTCTCATGACTTATACTGATCCAAAAACATAATGGAATGGCAATTTTAAATATTCTTTGCCTTCAAGAAGTTCTTCTTCATTGCTAACCTACATTTTTCATGCTGCAATTCAGTTTACTTTCCTCTAGTTTATTACCACAAAACCCAATGCTTTAAACAAACCTACATCTTCCAGAATAATTAAACTGCTCCCTTTTTCTCATGACTCAACATGCTACATAGAGCTAAGGTGAACTGGTGTGATGGTAAAATATGTGAGCGTTGAATCAGACTAACTGGATTCAAACCCTAACTCTTCTGTGTAATTGTGCAAGTCCGTAAACCTCTTAATGATAATGATGATGATGATGACAATGATGGCATTTGTAGGACTTGGGTACATTAAATGAAGTAGTATGTGGGGTGCTCAGCACACATTTAACATGAACTGTGTTCAGTAAATGTTAGCTATTATTACTGTTATTGGGAAAAAAGAGTAAGAAGAAAACTAAGGTGGAGAGATAGGGAGGAAAGAGATGGCCAGCCCTATTTACAGGCTGTGCCTGGCAGAGATGAAACCCTCTATGTTTATGGCTTGGGCATCAAGCAGACACCTGAATGGCACCAATTCTTCACCTGATTTGCTGCATGCCAATTTCAGCCCTCTAAGCTACATGAGGCCTATGCTATTTTGATGAAGTGAGGTGTCCTAAAGCATACTGAGATAGGAAAGGACGCACTGGCACTCTCTTGTTTGCTACTTCTGGAACAAGACTGAACAGTAAGGAAAAAGGATTGGGAACTGCTCAAGAGAATCAGCTTAAATTCAGTTTTCGGAATCAGTGGGAGCTCTTCGGTGGCAAGGGCTTGTCCTCTCAAGCTTCTCGATCCTGGTCGATCTCCTGGTTCTCCTTTACCCTGGGCCTCTCCTGTGAAGTTCTCTGGAAGCTTTTTCCTCCTCCTAGAGCCTGATAACTGGTTAATATGTAAGTAAAAACTATGGGAAATTTAAGTGAAATTACTGCCTACTGGGAAGGAAAGTTAAGGGCAAATTTTCTACTTATGCCAATTTACTCTGAAAGGCTTATTTTTAAAACAGGCCCCTAAGGCTAGTCAAGGGGAGCATTTGTGGATTACAAATAATAACACCCTTGAAATTCAGTAGCCATCAGCCCAGGTCTCAGGAAATAGATTGGGTAACTTGCCCCTTTGTTAAGCCGTTGCCCTGTTCAGCACATATTTCTCTTTTCCTCTTACACAAAGCACCACTGCACATCAAGAAAAAATATTTCAGCATAATATACCAGTGGAGAAGCATTTCTCCACTTTACCCTAAACTCTCTACCCACTTAAATATATATCAGGAAAACTCTCTAGTTTCTCAGGCTATATACTCTAAAGGAGAAAATGAATAATTGCCCTTGAAGAAAGATAGTATATGAGGCACATCCATATTCAAGGCATGATCCTGTTGGACAGGTCAGTTCTTCTGGGTTTCAACTCACTTCCAACCCAACATACCCTATGAACTGCCGCAAAGAAAGCAAAGCTATTGTTATTCTGTGTCTTAGTGAAGGGATTTTCAAAGAAAGGTGACTTTGAAGGATTCAAGGTGAAAGTCACTATCAGTTGGCAGAGCTGGTTGTTTGCAGAGAATGAATTCACTAGGGGATATAAGAAGGACTGGGGGCTTTAAGTCCTTGATATGGCTAAGCTTCCCATCTCAGAGAAACAGGTCGTCCTGCTAATTATCTGTCATGTCACCCTGGCTCTCCATAGAGACAGATAATTTTCTTCACTGAGTTTTCAAATCCATTTATAGTTGTGGAAAACTCTTCCCACCCTGTCTTTCAGAGAGTCTAGGTGGAAACACGAGTAAAAGTGGTGACCACTGAAACATTTTTCTTCAAGGACTTTTGAGTTTGTTAATATCATTGCAGGAAGGCAAATGCTGTCAGTCCCAACAGCACCTTATAGTGAATAGATGCTGTGTTATGGTTGCTAATCTCCTGGGCAGGGGGCCAGGGATGGCAGGGATGAAAATAGTGCTAAGGGAAAACTTACATAAGGGGAATAATAGAGATTTGGAAATATGTTATCCATAGGACTTGGACAGTCTGACCTAAAGGATTATGGTACCAACATCAAATATTCTACTAAAGCCAGATTTTGTCATGTGCAAACATTTTGAATCATAATGCATAGTGTAGAAGTTGTCACAGAGGAATCATAGTAAAAGGAAATACAGAGGAATGTCACCAAGAGAGGCCCGGCTTCTAAAAGGCTTACTAAGACTGCTGAATTCATTAAGGTTTGGAGACCATCCCTCAGCTTTACAGGTTCAGAGACTCAATTTTATCTGTATCCTAGAGTTCACCAGGGAGACTGATACTCACTATCAATAATAACATCAAAGTGTTCAATACAGCTGCACCTATTGCATGTTCTTTATATTAGAGGATGGCAGCCTCCAGTGTTTGGAAGAGAGTGAGCCTGTGGGGAAATGAACTATGTACAATTTATCTTTGAAGCTTCAGTGTCTAGCCCATTCCCTGGTCCCTAAAACATTTTACTGGATGGTAAATGACTGCTAAATTTACTTGAATGGTTAGCTGGCTGGCTGGGCTGGGTAGATGAGTGAGTAGACAGGTGGAGGGTACATGGGTGGAAAGATAAGAAGCAGGCAGAAGATAAAAAGAGAAAGGGAAAAGAACACAGTGACAGTACTAGCTGACGTTTATTGGACAATACTATGTGCCCAGCACTGTGATAAATACATGCTTTAATCACTAGCTCTCACAGCAAACCCAGGAGAATGGTGAGGTTGTATTTTCCCTTGTATAGATGAGGAATCTGAGATTTAGAGGAAAGTAACATGCCCAAGGACACCCAGCTAGTAAATGGTAAAGTCAGAATAAATTTACAAGAGACTTACATTTTTATTAGCACAAAATTTTTTAATTTTTTTTTTTTGTGAGATGGAGTCTCTCTCAGTCACCCAGGCTGGAGTGCAGTGGTGCAATCTCTGCTCACTGCAACCTCCAATGCCCAGGCTTAAACAATTCTCCTGCCTCATCCTCCTTAGTGGCTGGGATTATGGGCGTGTGCCACCACGCCTGGCTAATTTTTGTATTTTTAGTAGAGAGGGGGTTCCACCATATTGGCCATGCTGGTCTTGAACTCCTGACCTTAGGTGATCTGCCTGCCTTGACCTCCCAAAGTGCTGGAATTACAGGTGTGAGCCACTGCGCCCGGCCTAGCTCACAATTTCAGCTAGAACTTCCAAGGTGACACTACACTTGCATTTTCTGGCCAACATAATTTCTTCCTCTAGATAAGCTACATGAGAAGCCAACTAGTAATTAGAAGGGTTCTTGTGGAGCTTAGCCTCAGGAGGAAGTGTCTGTGGGTCTTCTAGGTTTAATATTGCCCAGCACCTCCCTACATAGGGGTCCACCTGCCAGGTGCCTCAAACCCCCATTAACCCTTCAGAGCGCTTTCTCCGCTGAGCAGTACTCAGATGGACGGCTCTGTTTCGCTGTGTTCTATGTTTCCATTGCTCATCTTTTAAACGGACACTATCCAGGAAATTAGACTCTCTTTCAGACCATTTTAAAGATTTCTACTCTGATACACTTTGCATGAAATTAATCATTTTCAACAGCTATTCTTGTTTCCCTCATTTTTCAATTCCTGGGGCATGCCTCAGTGTCATCTAAAGTTAGTCCTAGGTAGGTGGCAGGGGTGGGGAAGGCAAGTGACCTACTCAGCTGGTTGGGGCCAAGTCTCCTGATCCCTGCCTGGTGCTTTCCCACTGTATTACACTCAGTGGTTGAGTGGATTAATAGCATTCGCAAAATCTTATATCCATCAAATTAAAGTTGATTTTAATGAGATGTGTCATGGTTTTTAAACGCCCCATGAGGCCGGTAGAACACGGGATCTTGCAGCACTTAAAGGCTTTCTGCCTGTTCTCCCTGATGTAGCCCAGCCAGGGACCTGCTCCCAGCCTGTGGGCTACTGGTACTGGTCTGCCCAGTCTGAGTGGGTCTCTGATTCACGGCTTAAGTATTTTGGAAACACACTATAGATCATAAAAATGACTCCTCATGTGAAATAAGCAGACACCATATGGACATGTCTTTTAAACCCACATACCTGCTTCCAGTAAGTTTATTTTGACATCAAAATGTCAAGATTACTGGGTGTTCTGGACACCTGTCAACCCCACAGTTAATCATAAAATCTCTCTGCTGTAGCAAGACTTCCACACTTTCTTCTTAACCCTGCAGGACTCTGAAGGCAAATTGATGACACCAGAAGTTCTAGGGAGGCTGAGAATGTCTTGTGAGATATATTTTGTTTCCCAATAAGGCAGCTAGATGAAAATATGACCACCACGGGGGATAACCTGATGGGTCAGGTTACTTTCTGCAAAAAACAAGGAGCTGTTTGCAGGGACTTTTCCCCCGTGCCCCTTTTCATCCTTACACACGCCTGCGTGTGTGCTTGTGCAAACACATACACACACACACACCCCTTTCTCTCCAGTGGAAAGCCTGAGAACTAATCAAAGCTGGCCTTACAAAGTTGAATAGGCCTTGCTTTTATTTTTTTACCTATGTATTTTTTCTATTTCTGGCAAATGTATCCTATAAATTCTCCAAGTACTTCATTATCTGCTTGTTTTCTGTTTGATTTATTTGCCCCCTTTCCTGGCTAGCAATTTAACTGGTACAGCTCAAAATTACTTTTAATGGTTTTCTTTTTTTTTGAACTCATTTGAAAACACCTCCCTTCCCCAATCTTTTCATGCTAGACTTGGCTTTCTCCTAAACGAATCTCTGTGGTAGAAAATTAAGGTCAATATATATTAAATATACCACTAATCAGAGTTTATAATGAGAATCCTTCCACTTATTAGTTTTGTTTTAAATTAAGTGGAATGATAAATAGAAGGTACTCAGAGCATTGAGAATCATGGTCTAAATTCTTGCATTCAAGAACAGGAAGGGAGTCAATGGCACAGAGATGGTGCACTTCAGACATTTCTATGTAAGCCCAGGCTGAGGTACATTGCCTATAGCAAGTAAACACCCTCAACCTGTCTACGGGTTCTGAATAGGCCTGCTCCTAATGGTTACAGAACCCCAGGGCAAAAGTACCAAATGGAGGCTCATATTCCATATGTCTACCTATTTAAACATTTTAAATCAAACCAACCAACTGTTAAATAAGTTATGTTCTAAATGTCTACATTGACATTTATACCTAAGTAACAGCCTTACTCCCCAGTGTGCATGCAGAACTCAGACTCCTCAGAATTCTGTTGCTGAACGTGGTAGCATGGGGACATATGGACACCTGGTCCCTGACCTATGACCCTTCTTTTTCTTCCCACTGCTGTCTGTGAGTTGCCTCACAAGGGCCTCAGTGAGCATGCATGTGAAGGCCACAGTCTGTATAATCAAGCTGTGTCCAATCTTCATCACCAAACCTCTTTCTTCCCCTCAACCTGAGGCGTGGGAAAACAGAAAGACCTGGGAGGAAGCCTACCTGGCTGCTGGCAGTGAACTCCAAGCTGATTGGGCAGGGGATTGCGGGGGTCTAGGTACTCTGAGTGTGGTCTAGATAGATGAGGTGGGAGGGAGACCACAGCCACTGGGTAGGCACGTCCTTTCTGCCCATGGACTTCTCATTCCACGGGGTGGAGAGCAGTTGGAAGAGTGGGACAGAGAGGAGCCTGCTAAATTGTGGGGCTCAGAGTAGACCCCTCTGGTGGAGTCAAATGGTAGCACTAGTGTTAGGAACTCTGTGTTTTGGCCAGAGAAGTTAACGTGAGAAGAATCAGAGCTGACATCAAATTATTACTTTAAGGATATTTCCATCTTATTTTTATTAAGTCGTTTCCATTATTATAAGCAATAACTATTTTTATTAAATTAATAAGCATTATACACTCTGAAGAATTCCCGTAAATCATTCAGACTTCTGCTGTTTTAACTAGATGAAATAATCTGTCAACTCTGTAGCATCCACCTCTCTCTCCTTCAACCCACATTATTAACAACACATGTATGCATGCACACACCAATACACACTAAATATCTGAGGCAGCATTGTACAGTAAACTTTTAGAGCTGGAAGTACCATGAAAAATCCTTGTTATCTACCCATCTCCCTTTGTTTAGGGTAAGAACTGAAGTCAAGAGAAGGGAGATAATTTGCCAGTGTTTTGTTTGCTGACCTTTATTCCATTAGAGCCAGGATATTCATATCTGGGATACTCAGAGCTATGGCCATGAAAATCGGAATACTGGGGCCACTGACAGGGTCAATTCTAGGGAAAGAAAAGTAGTAAAGTGTCCCTTGACCAGGGCTAAGTGGGGGGATCCACTAAGAAACCAACTTTGTCCCCCTCTGTATTAGAAAACTTCTCTCTACTCTTGGGGGAGGTTAACTAATTAGAAGGAATTGACATGTTTTTACTCACCTTTAGAAGCAAGAGATAGGTTAGAATGTTTCTAAGAATTGACCCAGTTTTTACCCTAAAAGGAGGGCAAATATATATGTTTTATATCAGGATTATATAAATAAAATTTACATACAATAAAACTCACCAACTTCAAGAGTACAAGTTGATGAGGTTTGACAAATGTTTGCAATCGTAACTACTAACACAATCATGACATAGACCATTTTCACATACCCAAAAGTTCCCACCTACATCGCAATTTGTTTATACATTCACCAGTCGATGAACATTTGGATTGTTTTCAGTTTTTGACTGAAAGGAAAAAAGAAAAAGGTTATCCTCTGACATTTGAAAGCTGGCCTGAGGCTCACAGCTAGGTTGAATTATTTTCCTATTGGATGCAAACAACCTCACAAAATCGAAACTCAGATATGGTTACTCTGAGACCATGATAAAATGAAACAAAAACAAACCCACTTCATAAGCTCACCTCATAATTTTGTCTAAGCACAAACAGAAACAACGTCATTGTGCCATCCACAAAATACTAAACATCCCCTCTTGACTAAAATGAGTAACTCCTACATCTTTACTTATGACAGCTGCATGCTCCCTTAGATAAGATTTATTGAATTACCCAATCATAGAATTTCCTTCTCTTTCTGAGAGCCCCAATCTAGATTCAACTCCTACTTCCTTAGGCTGCCCAACAAATCATCGAAGCAAACTCCAAATCCTGCAATAGCTTCTTTCTAATGCCCTCTTACTGAGACACCCAAGGTTCCCTACGGTATCTGCTCTCCCTCACTGCAATGAGTAATAAACTCAGCGTGTTCAACTGTAGATATGTTACTGGGGACTTTTGGCTGAAGCACTGTTACTTTAAACATTCATGACAAGTCTTTGTGTGTACATACACGTTTTCCTTTCTTTTGGGTGAATCTCAAAGTGGAGTGGTTTGGTTGTGTTAAAAAGCATATGCTTAAATTTATAGGAAACTACCAAATTATTTCCCAAAGTGACAGCAACATTTGTGTTCCTATCAGCAATGTATGAGTGTTTCAGTTGCTCCACACCCTCACCAGCACTCTGTGCTTTCAGTCTTTTAAATTTGGCCACTCTAGTGGGTATATTGTGATAGCTCATTGTGGTTTTAATTTTCATTTTCCTGTTCACTAGTTATATTGAACAACTTATAATATGCTTATATGTACTCTATACCTTATTTGGTGAAATGATTTCAAATATTTTGCCCATTTTAAAACTGGGTTGTCTTCTGTTATCTTCTAATAACCATTAAAAATTTTAAAATATGTTTTAGATTCACCTCTTTTATCAATTTTTGTTTTTGCAAATATTCCTGCTCCTCTGCAGTTTACCTTTAGATTTTCTTAAAATTTTCTTTTAAAGAGCAAAAGCTTGAAGAGTAAACTTTTAAAATCTGGATATCTAATTTATCAATTTTTAAATTTTGTGGTTTGGCCTTTTTTGTGTTCTATGATACTTTTCTTACCCTAAGGAGACAGAGATTTTCTCCTATATTTTTTTCTAGGAATTTTCAAAATGCTGTATGTACTTCATACCTACAGCATATTTTACTTTATTCTAACTACAACTCAATAGCTTCATGTGGTGAGGCCAGTGGCTACCATATTTGATAGTTCAATACCTGAGGCATACTAATCATACTGATCTTTTCAAAGGGTCTGCTTATGATTCTTGAATTTTTTTCTGCTGAGGTTCTGTTTTCAACCTAACTTATTTCCGTTCTCATCTTTTTTAGTTTTACTCTTCTCATATTTTGGCTTCAATGTTTTCTTCTTTGTCTGGTTTCTTAAGACAGAAATTTAGACAATAGATTTGAGACTTCTTTCTTTTCTATAAAGTTCTACCCACAAATACATTGTGATATATTTCACTTTCATTTTCATACATTCAAAGATATATTCTGATTTTCTCTTTAATTTCTTCTTTTACTCATGTGTTATTTAGAACTGTATTTTTTGTTTCAAAATATTTTGGCTCTTTCTAGCTGGCTCTTTGCTGTTCATTTCCATTTTTATTCTGCAATAGTCAGAGAACACAAGCTTTTAATTTTCTTAAATTATTTGATAAATGTTTCAAAATATGGTCTATCTGGTGAATGTTTTTACATGTCTGCATAAAAAATGGATACTATACTGCTGTTGGGTAGAGTATTCTGTAGATGTTAATTGGTCATGTTTGTGGATGTTATTGTTCATCTATTCTATATGCCTAACTTTGTGCATGTGTGTGTAACTAGAGAGCTTATTAATTACTGAGAGAAGAGTGTTGAAGTCTCTAACAATAATTGTGGATTTCTGTAGTTCTTCTTTTAGTTCTATCAGTTTTTGCATGCTGTGTTTTGAAGTTCTGTTGTTATGTGCATACATTTAGAAAAATTATGTCCTTATGATAAATTGACCCTGTTTTAACTATAACCTATTCTTCCATTTTCCTGGTTAAAATTCTGGTTCTGAAGTCTGTATGTCTGTATTAATGTAGTAATTTAAAGTTTCTTTTCATTAGTGTTTGTATAGGATGTCTTTCACCCTTTAACTTTTGACCTACAAAAGTTTCTATATACAGGATAGGTTTCTTATAGATAGCATATAATTGGGTTTTGCTTTTTTATACATTCTCACGAGTTCTTCCTTTTGACTAAAACGGTAGACTCATTTAAATTTAACACAATTATCAGTATAGTTGGGTTAAATCTACCACTTTGCTATTTTCTTTCTATTTGTCATATCTGTTCTTTGTTCTTATTTCTCTCTTTTTCTGTCTTCTTTTGGGTTAATTAAATTTTAAAAATAGTATTGTTCTATGTCCACTATGAATTTATACTCACAGTTCTTTGTTTTATAATTTTAGTGATTGCTCTAGAGTTGCAATATACAGTTTTAACTCATCACATTATACTTTAAAGTAAATAACTTTATGTGTAGTGTAAGAACATAACTGTGTTACAGTTTCCTCACCTCTCCTGTCTTCTCTGCAATTTTTGTCATTTGTTTTACTTTTACTTATGATACAATCATACATTATGTTGTTACTATATTTGCTTTAACTTGTCAACTATTTAAAAGATTATAAAATGAAATAAAATGTTATTTATATTTAATTCCATATTTACCACATACTGGTGCTATTCATTCCCTTCAGTAGATTAAATCTAATATAATTTTCTTTCTTCTTGAAAACCCTTTTTTAGCATTTCTTATAGTTCAGGTAGCTGGCAATAAATTATGTCATCTTTTGTTTGTCTGTTTTGTTTATTTCATCTCCATTCATTACTCACATTTTTCCTGGATATAGAATTCTAGGTCGATAGTTTGTTTCTTTCAATACTTAAAACATGATGTTCTATTCTCTTCTATGTGTATGGTTTCTGATGGTGAGTCTACTGTAACTCTTATCTTTGTTACTTTGTATACAGTGCGTCTTTTTTTTCTCTCCAGCTTCTTTTAAGGTTTTTTTTTTCTTTTTTTTGTTTTTTGAGACGGAGTCTCGCTGTGTCGCCCAGGCTGGAGTGCAGTGGCGCGATCTCGGCTCACTGCAAGCTCCGCCTCCTGGGTTCACGCCATTCTCCTGCCTCAGCCTCCGAAGTAGCTGGGACTACAGGCACCCGCCAGCACGCCCGGCTAATTTTTTTGTATTTTTAGTAGAGACAGAGTGTCACCCTGTTAACCAGGATGGTCTCGATCTCCTGACCTCCTGATCCGCCTGCCTTGGCCTCCCAAAGTGCTGGGATTACAGGCGTGAGCCACCGCGCCCGGCCCTTTTAAGGTTTTCTTATCACTGTTTCTCTGAAATTTCATCATGATGCATCTTGATGTGCTTTTCTTTACATTTTTCTGCTTGAGTTTCTTTGAGCTTGTTGTGTTTATGTGTTGATATTTTTCTTCAAATTTGGAAAACTTTTGATCATTATTTCTTTAAGCATTTTGTCTATCCCTCTCTTTATCCATGTGGGACTGCTATTATACACACTGACATTGTTCTACAAACAGATGCTCTGCTCACTTCTTTAAGTTCTACAAACAGATGCTCTGTTCACTTCTTTTAAAGTTTTTTCCTCTTCTTCTTCATTTGGGTAGATTGTATTGCTGTATCTTCAAATTTACTAATCTTTTCTTCTCCTCTGTTTGATCTGCTGTGAACTCCACCCAATGTCTTTTTCATTGCAGATATCGCATTTTTCATCTCTATAAAATTAAGTGCTGCTCAACAATTTAAAAAATAAACTTTTATTATGTGCAATAACATGTATAAATATCACAAGCATTATGCTGAGTGGAAGAAACCAGACACAAAATTTGGTATACTGTTTGATTCCATTTATATGAAATCCTAGAAAACACAAAGTAATACAGGCAGAGAGTTGATCACTTGATGGACAATGGGAGTAGATGCCAGTATTGACTGCAAAAGGGCATGAGGGAACTTTTGGGTGTATAAAAATTGTCTATGTCATGATTGTGATAGTAGTAATGACTAATATTTGTCAAACCTGATTAAGTTGTATTCTTAAAGTTGGAGTAAGAACGATTCAGTTCTTTGAAATTCTCTAGTTTATCTCCTTTCTCTAGAGTTAAGTAAAAACATTTTCTTTCCTTCTCTCTTCTGTTCTTCACTTTTTTGGATTAGTTAACATACCTCAAGTAGATAAAAGTTTTCTAACTTCTACATCTGCATCTCCAGAAGTTCAGTTTGGACACACACATACACATACACATACACACACACACACACACACACACAAAGTTCATTTCCCTTCTCATTATGCTTATGTCTTTTTTTTTTAAATTTTTGAGCTTATGAAGCATTTTTATGATAACTGTCTTAACATCTTTATTGGCTAATTCTATCACCTGTCATTTCTGGGTCTGCTTTAATTAATTAGGTTTTCTCCTGGTTGCGGTTCATATTCTTCTACTTCATTGCACATTTTTGACTGAATGCAGATACTATGAATTTTTTATGTTGGATTGTTGGATTTTGTTATATTATTTTAAAGAGCATCACACTTTATTTTGGCTTGTACTTAAGCTACTTCAGATTAGCTTGATTTTTATAAGGTTTGCTCTTTAACTTTCTAGGCCAGGTTTAGAGCAGACTTTTATATAGTGCTAATTTAGTTCCACTACTAAGGCAATTTTACTCAAGGAATTTATATAGCGTCTCACATATTAGAAGTCTTTCCATTCTGACTGGTGCAGGAATAAATTGTTCTCATTCCCGTTTGATCTCCAGATAGTGTTCTGCCTTCTATTTTCTGGTGATTCTTTTTCCAGCTTCAGGTTATTTTCTTACATGCATACTCATAGCAGGTCTCAGCCAAAGGCTTCAGGGACCCTTTCTTCAGAGCTCTGCAGCTCTGTCTGTGAATATTTCTTCTACTATCTCCTTCTTCCAACTTCTAGCTACCTTGGGTCTCCTTTAATTTCAGTCTCCATCTCTTCAACTCAGCAAGAACATCAAACCCTTGTTGGTTTCACTTTCCCTGAAAAGTAGCATAGAAATTGCTTTCAGATTGTAATATTCTACAATTATAGGGGCCACTTCATTTATTTATTGTTTTCTCTGAGAACTCACAGTCCTGTGGAACCTGTGCTCAATGATTGAAAATTGTGTGTGTGTGTGTGTGTGTGTGTGTGTGTGTGTGTGTATTTGGTCTGGTTTTGTTGTTGTTATTGTTGTTGTTTAAGGCAGGAAGACAAATCTGATTTTGGTTTTTCCATTATAGTCAGAAGCAAAAATCCTTGGTAAACATTTTTTTTCCTTTTTCACATCAGGAGGGTCTTCTTGTTTCTATACCATCAGTGGTATGGAGGGGCACTAAGTTGAGTAAAATAATCATGCTAAATGGTTAGTAATTTATGTTCCCCTCTTCATAAGATTTTTATTTTTAAAAGAAGAGTTTGTTAACCCCAAAGAATTGAACTTAAATGTGTATGCCTTTAGCAAATATGGGTTGAGCAAGGAGCATCTGTTCCATGAATAATCAGGGTTAGGACAATGCAATGGGAAACATTCTGGCTTATTTGGCTTTCTCAATTCAAGTACTGAATAAATTTAACCAATAGTGTAAGATCAGATTTAATTTCTACAACTCCTAGAAATCCAGACCACATTTATTCATTCTTTGTTGAGAACAATCAACAGTTAAATACTTAGAAAACATTTATGACATCTAAGTTTACACTATTATAGTGAGAAATATTTTCCTGTTTTGCAGAGAGGCAAATGAAAGCCTGAAAATTCTTAATCCAAATAACTGATAATACAAAAAGAAAATCAGGACCCTTATTCCTGGACTGCTTTTGTTGGCCCCGGAGCCCCTCCTTGTTGATGCTATCAGCTGTGCAGTGAACACTCCCTCTCCTTTGGATGAGAACATTCCCTCTCCTTTGGTGGAGCTGAGTTGCAAAATGCAGCCAGTCCCTGGAGCATTTACAACTTCTCAGAATGTAGTCATCTTGTCTTCCTCGCTTGAGATGAATAAACCACAAGCAAACTTCTGCTCAGCCCTCCTATGCAGCTGCTTGCTTTTGGGACGTCTTGCTCACTAGTTTTCTTAGCAGTGTTTCAGCAGGCTGTGCAGTCAAGCAGAAATACCACACTCTTTGTGAAAACCTGAGGTCAGCACAATTTCTTCCCAGGGAAATTGTAACCTTTCGTGCTGAGATTGGGATGTCTGGGTTAGAGAAAGGGAGTGAAAAACCAGTTTCAGGGGTCCCCAAAGCCCTTATCACTTTCCAGAGTACCAGAGCTAAGATCACAAGTTCATTCTTGGCACAAGGGCAGCCTCCCATCTCTCAAGGCTGCTAAGAGAATGTGGGGCTTTTTGCAAGTTAGGGGAACACTTACATTGAAGTGACATGTGAGTTTGGGTTCCCTGATGTCTTGCACTTGCCTCTGTGCTTTTTTAAGTGCTCAACGTTCTGTGTGGCATGGCCTGCCTTCTTTGGACTAATTATCCTCCATCTTCAAAGACTCAACTCTTAAAAGAGGCCTTTCATCAACTTTATGTTTTACATGCACTTCTCTTTCCCCAACAACTCTAGGTAGTGGAACTTCCTTGCTCTCAAATCCTCTTTGCATACATCCAACCTGGAAAGCCAGAGACATAGGACCTGTATTATAGTCTTCTGTTTACATATCTGTGTCTCGCATTGGTCCACAAGAGCAAGGACCATGTTTTATTAATCAATATGTCTTGAGGTCTTAGGGTTTCGTTTAAAAACTTTTGAGTCCGAGACACCTGGATTCATATCCATTCCATCTCTTACTATGCTCGTAAACTTCATTTCCTCATCTATAAAATAAAGATAGATGATGGCTCATGCTTATAATCCCAGCACTCTGGGAGACCAAGTCTGGAGGGTTGCTTGAGCCCAGGAATTGGAGAGCAGCCTGGGCAACACAGGGAGACCCCATCTCCAAAATGTTTAAAACATTAGCTAGGTGTGGTGGAATATGCCTGTGGTCCTGGCTACTTAGAAGGCTGAGGTGGAAGGATCACCTGAGCCCAGGAGATCAAGGATGCAGTGAGCCACGATTGCACCACTGTACTCCAGCCTGAGCGACAGAGTGAGACCCTGTCTCTTAAAAAAAAAAAGATAACAATGCATTGAAGATTAATGTAATTTTAAAAATATGCGTAAGTTCCTTGGAAAAAAAGATTTTACAAAAGAGCTCTACATAGGTTGAGGTGATTGTAACAGAAAGACGTGGACGGTAAAGCAGCCAGTCTTTTGGTGACATGGGCACAGGTGTTGGTGGGATGTTACTAGCTGATTCTAAATATGTATGTTTGCTAGGTCTAATGCAGTGCAAGCCAGCTGTGCAGCAAACTTCTTGTCAGTCTGAGGCCACTTCTCCCATGCGATCTCCAAACCTACACCCTTCAGTGCATGACCCTGAGTATTAACCTGGTATTACAAGGTTTTGTGGACAGATGTGATGTCAAAATAAGGATCTAGAGAAATGGCCTTTATATATATATTCAGGTCAAAGATTAGGCCACATTAGCTGGACCCCGTCTCTTATTTATTTATTTAGACAGAGTCTTGCTCTGTTGCCCAGGCTGGAGTGCAATGGTGTGATCTCAGCTCATTGCAACATCCACCTCCCGGGTTCAAGCAATTCTTCTGCCTAATTTTTTTGTATTTTTAGTAAAGACGGGGTTTCACCACATTGGCCAGGCTGGTCTTGAACTCCTGATCTTGTGATCCGCCTGCCTTGGCCTCCCAAAGTGCTGGGATTACAGGCATGAGCCACCACGCTTGGCCTGGACCCTGTCTCTTTCTTTTAAAGACTTAGAATGATTGTATGAGTTCAAATGGATTTCCATTTGTGTGGAAACATGCTAATCACATAGGTCTATTTCTTGTCTCACCTTCCCAAAGAAAAACAATGTTAAGATTTCGTCAGTTCATGATCACACCCAGGAAAGTATGAATTTAGATGGCAAGAATTCTGGGGCAGGAGATGAAGTAGTGGCTCTCAATGTTCTGATTCTTTAGATATTCATTGAACAAGGATTCCTTGAACATTTCTGACATACCAGCCAATTTTTTTTATGTGCACTATTTCTCTTACTCTTCACAACATGTGAGAGAGCTATTATTATTGCTATTTTGTAGATGAAGAAATAGAGTCACTGAGGTAAGCTGACCCATTCAAAAGACAAAGGGAGCAAGTGGAAGACCTAGGATTTGAACCCAAGTCTTTTAGCTTCTTCCCCTTAACTTCAGTAGTTTCCTCACTTTGCCTCGAAGAAGTATGAATGCTGGTATGCTATGTATGGTTTGAATATTTGTCCCCTCCAGAATTCATGTAGAAATTAATTCCCAATGTGGCAACATTAAGAGGTAAGATATGTGTGTGTGTGTGTGTGTGTGTGTGTGTGTGTGTGTGGTGTGTATGTGTGTGTTTTGTTTGTTTGTTTTGAGACAGAGTCTTGCTCTTGTCACCCAGGCTGGAGTGCAGTGTCATGATCTTGGCTCACTACAACCTCCGCCTCCCAGGTTCAAGCGATTCTCTGCCTTAGCCTCCTGAGTAGCTGGGATTACAGGCACCCGCCACCATGCCCAGCTAATTTTTTTTTTTTTTTTTTTTTTTTTTTGTATTTTTAGTAGAGATAGGGTTTCATCATGCTGGCCAGGCTGGTCTCGAACTCCTGACCTCAGGTGATCCACCTGCCTTGGCCTCCCAAAGTGCTGGGATTACAGGCGTGAGCCATTGCTCCAGCCAGAAAGTAAGGTTTTTAAGAGGTGATTGGGTCATGAGGGCAGAGTCTTAATGGAATAGATTAATCCATTTATGGCTTAATGGATTAATGGGCATATGGATTAGTGAGTTGTCATGGGAATGGACTTAGTGGCTTTATAAGAGGAGACAGACTTGACCTACCATGCTCAGTTTCCTTACCATGTGATACCCTGTGTTCCCCTGAGACTCTACAGAGAGTTGCCACCAGCAAGAAGGCCCTCACCAGGTGCAGCTCCTCAACCTTGAACTATCCAGCCTCTAAACTGTAAGCAGTAAATTTCTTTTTCTCTATAAAGCACCCGGTTTCAGGTATTCAGTTATAAGCAACAGAAAATGGACTAAGACATAGTAAAACCCTCCATTTCATAAATTTTGTGAACCCTAGGTTCACTTGTAAATTTGGCAAAAATTATAGTTCTTCCTAGTAGAAAAAATGAATGTATCAAATTTTACATCTAATTTCTGGGACTTAACAAAATCCTGAATCCCATCCATGGGCCTCATGTTAAATCTCCTCAGGTTAAACCGCGAGTCCCATCTCTGGGCCTCCTGGTGTGGCCAAACAATCAGTTTACTTATGGAGAAGCCAACACCAAGAGAAAGGAGAAGGGAATATTTAGTCAGTTACCTAGGACTAAAACCCAGGTCTTTCATATCTTACTCTACTTTTCTTTTATTACACAATAGGGTCTCTCACATTCAACTGTGCACTATAAATAAAACCACATTCAGGAAAAGAATTTAAGTCAAGGTGATGGAGAGAAAAGGCTTTAATTATACAAACACTGATTTCTAGGCCGAAATTACTGCTAGCTGTGAAGGCATTGGCCTACAGAGTGAAGGCAGGACATGCTGGTGACTTTTACTCCTTTAGGTGTTTATTAGTCCAAGAAGCCTGAATTCCCAAGGCACCTCATTTACTAAGGAGTAGCTTTATATAGACAGAATCTGTGATATCAATATTCTAGCCTTCCCTCACGCCCTATAGATCAATGGCTTGTTCTGATCTGACAGCATCCACTGACATATTTCCTTGGGATCGAAGAAGGAAGGGAAGAAATTGCAGGTAGGATTTGCAGCTGGCTGGCATATTGTGTTTTTATTGAAAGGCTTTACTGTCCCACATTGCCTGGATGTCCAAAATCCACGCAGTCAAGAGTCTCAGCATGCATGGAAACTTCCACTATTCTACGTTAGTTGGCTCCTTACCATATTGGAATATCATCTTCAAGGGCCCTGACTCTTATCCTGGCAATTCCCTATTTTTATTAGAGAATAAGCAGAGGAAATCCATGCCATGTATAAATGTAGATCCATACACACACTTGTTTAGGGTACTCCTTAAGATGAACTACAAGCATTGTTAGATGAGATTTAGGATTTATAAAGGGGAAAAATGTATGATGGTATGCTATAATTTTGATTAGTTGCACAAAAGCACCCCTCAAGTAAAATCAGTTTTACAAACTCTTACTGAGTATGTGCCTGGGACTGTGGTAGATAATGGGGATGTAAAATGAATAAGAGTCAAGGCATTCATTCATTCACTCAACTATTCAACCATCCATTCTTTTAGGAAAAAAAAAAATGGTCTAGTGTTTCTACAGGACCACAGGAGAAGTAAATGTAAATCAAATTAAAGGATCAGGTAGAACAACCTGGAGGAAGTGGCCCTTAAGCTGAATTTTAACACTGGTTAGGGGCACTCTGGATATACTGGATGAAGATTCGGCAGGGATAAGTAGGGCATTCATTGCATGCATGGAAGACAGCATGTATACTCACATGCAAGCATTAATTAGCATGATGGGCACTCTAATTTGAGTGGGTCCCTTCCAAATTCAGGTGTTGAAACTTAATGGTCAATGTAATGCTATTGAGAGTTAGGGCCTTTAAGAGGTAATTAGGCCGTGAGGGCTCTTCCCTTGTGAAAGCAATTAAGGCCTCAAACTGCACTTGGTTTTGCTTGCTCTTCCACTTTTATCCATGTAAGGACGTAGAATTTGTCCCCTCCAGAGGATGCAGCATGAAGACACCATCTTAAAAGTGGAGAGTGGCCCTTACCAGACACCTAATCTGCCAGCACCTTGATCATGGATATCCCAGCCTCCATAACTGTGAGAAGTAAGTTTCTGTTCTTGATAAATTAGCCAGTCTCAGGTACTCTGCTTTACCACATAAACGGACTAAGGCGATGGGTTTAGGGAATTGCATGTACTTCAGTATTGTTGGAGTAAGGGATGTGCAAGGTAGAATAGTGGGGTAGGGAGGAAGGAAGCTGGAGTATTATTCAGGGTAGATCACAAAGAGCTTTATGTGCTAAGCTAAGGAGTTTGAACTTTATCTTGAAAACCAAAGGGAGCTATTGAAGGATTTTAACAGGGGTAAGTGGCAGGATTAGATTTATATTTTGGACAGATTACTCCATCAGGGAGGAGAATGTGTTGGAAAGAGGCCAGACTGGAGGTTGAGAGATGGGTAAGGAGGCTAGTGCAGCAATCCAGATGGGATCAAGAATAAAGTAACAGTTGCTAAAGACAGGAAAGCAGATGTGTTAAAAAGATATTAAGAGGTAGGACATAAACAGCTTGAACTGTTTGTATGTAGAATAAAGAGGAGGGAGGAATCAAGGATTTTGCTTTGGGAAATTATTTGTGGGGTGGTGCCATTTACGAAGATTGTGAATATAATCAGAGCAACACATGCAAGAGCAGCAACTAAGGCAAAATAATTCTTTAGGCGATATTTTGAATGTAAGGCGAGAAGAATGCTCAAATAGATACCAGTATAGCTGTTGGCTATAAGGGTGTCAGGGAAGCAATTTGAGCTGAATATATGGATTTTGGATGTATCGTTCCTAGATGGTTATGAGTGAGATCACCTAATGACAGTGTAAAAGCTGAGAAGAACAAAGGATAAGGATGAAGTCCAGGAAGGAAACCAAAGTGTGGCCAGCAGGGTAGAAGGAAAACTGGAAAAGAGTTATCTCAACAGATGTCGAAAGAGGAGAAAGTTTCACTAAGAATTCTACAGTGTTAAGTCTCTAAAAGACAGAGTTTAGTCATATGGTGGGCTTTGGTGTCCAAAGGAAGATCAACATTCGGAGAGAGTTATCGTTGGAAGGTAAATGTGAGAAATTAGAACTTAGAAGGTATTAGAAACAGCTGATGTAGTTAATACTTTCAAGGAGGTAATAAAGGGAAGGAGGGGAGGTGGGGAGGTAGGAAGCTTGAGCAAGAAGGTATTGTTTTGATTTGTGTTGTTTGAGCTTTTGTTTTAATGGGAGAGATTCAAGGGTATTTGTTTGCTGAATAAGAACCATTATAAAGGGAGAAGTTGAGTAAACAAGAGGGATAATTGATGGAGCAACATCCATGAGGTGGTAAAATGGGATGCGATCTAAAACATTAACAGAGAAACTATGCATGGACCACAAACCAGAAGGAAGAAGCAAAAAGCACAGTGGAGATCTGTGTACAGGAGGCAGAGGAGAGAGCTGAGAAGTTGCCTGGAGGCTTGCATTTTTGTCATAATGACATAAGCAAAGGCACATCTGAGAATGACTGGGGTGGCACCCCTGAGGGGATAACTGGATCAGGAACTAGCTAGAGACCATTGCAGGATTACTGGGCAGCGCTGAGGGCCCAGCTGGGATAGCAGGCCTTGAGGTTGTAGTGGCACCAACCTGTGCTGCAGAGTAACCAACTGCAGAATAGCCTGAGTGCTGTCCACACACCAGTCAGTTGTCTGCAACACAATCCTTTCCATCCACGTGACATCAGGGGAGCCCGTGGGATGCAGCAGGCAACACACTGAGCAGCGTGGCTGAAAATCCAGGTCTTCATCTGACCAGACCTGGTCCTAGTTGTGTGACCTTTGGCTAGTAACGTTACTCTCTAAACCTCATTTTTCTTATCTGTAAATGGGCTAGATTTGCGTATCTCAGAAGGTAGTTACTGTGTATGAGAATTCACCCTGTTAATTATTTAATAACTTAAAAAATGATGGATGTTTTC
This sequence comes from Pongo pygmaeus, assembly GCF_028885625.2. NCBI lineage: Eukaryota > Metazoa > Chordata > Mammalia > Primates > Hominidae > Pongo > Pongo pygmaeus. The sequence continues at coordinate 40,350,060 of NC_072373.2, forward strand.
CTGAATATGAAAAATGAATGCACAGACTTTGAAGATCTTACTGTCTCACATAGAATAAAAATACTATAAATGTAAACTGAAAAGATGCTGAGCAGAAAGCACCTTTGAGATTAAAGATGAAGAAGTCAGAAAGTTTCTTTTTTTGGAAGCAAAAATTTAAAAGTTACAAGATAAGTTGCAGTGACCAAGGTGCAAAAATATCTTCACTCTAAGAATCCTATCTGGCAATGAAAACAAAAGGAACCCTTGCTGGTTGACTATCTTGGAAACAAATTTGAAAAATAAGGAGGGAAAATGGAGGAGGATGTTGTGACGGAACTCTAAGAGGCTGTTCCAAGAGACATGCAGATGCAATACCTTTAAGGTCCCTTTTGTTAATAAAGGAGGAAGGGGCTTGTCATTTTGCTAGAAAAACTTCATTTTCTGAGGCAACTGAGGATAGATTCCCCCTTCTCTTTCTCAACCAAGTTACCTTGTACGGCCCTGACTTGACTGGGCACCAGAGCATCATATCAGATGATGAGTGATTGAGAGAGTGTGTGTGTGTGTGTGTGTGTACACATAAAGGACTGCCACAACCAACCTCTTATGTATAAAATCAATTTACTTTCCAGAAAACACTATGTTCTGAAATGCCATTTTGTGCAACACGATTTCAGGAGGAAACAACTGGTAATGATTATAGAACAGTAGAAGGTGGCATGTAACCTGGAATGCAATTGTGAGTTACAAATTATAAGAATTACAGAATTCCATAGGAAGGGATTGGGCATTAGGGACTGGAAGATCTGAGTTGAAAAACATCAAAATTGGAAGGATCCTGGAAAGAACACAGTTTAAAAGTTTTGCCCCTTTCCAAACACATCTCCATTTTACAGATGAGAAGACTGAGGCTCAGAAAGGTGAAGTCACTTGCCTGGGGTCAGAGAGTGAGTGGTAGAGCTGTACCAGAATAAGTAACAACTGGCAGAAGCAGCCCAGAAGTGGTTGGTCAAAGCCAAGAAGGACATGGTAATAGCAAATATTATTACAAAAACAATTTCCATTGATGGGATGCTTTGCAGCAGTCACTGTGTTAGTTATTAGGTATGCATTGTTCTTTTCCTTTTTTTTTTTTTTTTTCAGATAGAGTCTCGCTCTGTCACCCAAGCTGGAGTGCAGTGGCACGATCTCAGCTCACTGCAACCTCCACCTCCCAGGTTCAAGCGATTCTCCTATCTCAGCCTCCCGAGTAGCTGGGATTACAGGTGTGCACCACCACGCCCAGCTAGTTTTTGTATTTTTAGTGAAGGCAGGGTTTCACCATGTTGGCCAGGCTGGTCTTGAATTCCTGATCTCAGATGATCCACCGGCCTTGGCCTCCCAAAGTGCTGGGATTACAGGTGTGAGCCACCGCACCTGATCACATTGTTCTTTTAATATGTGACAGCTCTGTGAGATAAGTTGTAGACAAAGGTAATAAACATTTGTGTTTCTTTTTTTTTTTTTTTAATTTGGCTATTCAGAATCTGAATCCTCTTTTTATGTTTGAAGAATCTCTTGCTTTTTGAAGTGGTCAGTGACTACCTCTGTCAATGTTGAAAATGCCAGATGAAGAGCAGAAAGGAGTATTCCAAATGATGGCAGAGTCTGGAGCTGGATAATTTAGGGTTTAATCCCAGCTCTGCACATATTGCTGGGTACCTTGGTTAAGTTACATGGCTCTTCTGTGCCTCTGTTTCCTCATCAGTGAAAATGTGGGTGACATACTGATTTCACAGAGGTCTTGTGGGGATTAAGTGAATTAATATATGGAAATACAGCAAAAGTGCCTGGCACATAGTAAATACTTGGTAAATAATAGCTACCATTATCATTCAATTTCCAGCCCCATTAGCAGCTAGGGCATGGGCCCATGACTTGGGTTCCACCAATGAGACATTCACTTTACATACTGACAAGAAAAAGGAGGAGCTACCAAAAAAATCTTTTCTAGTTAGTATCATGTGGCTGCAACAGCAGTAACTATAACTAGTTCTAGAGACTTCAGTGGCAGCCTTTGGATTGCTGGTGCTTCCAGTAAACTATACAATATCCTTTAACACATTCCTTTAACACATTTCTGTTCTTGAATTATTAGTGAGTGTCAATTGCTTTTATCTAAGAATGTTGATGCATTAAAGCAGCATTATTGGCCGGGCTCAGTGGCTCACGCCTGTAATTCCAGCACTTTGGGAGGCTGAGGAGGGTGGATCATGAGGTCAGCAGATGGAGACCATCCTGGCTAACACAGTGAAACCCTGTCTCTACTAAAAATACAAAAAAATAGCTGGGCGTGGTGGCGGGCACCTGTAGTCCCAGCTACTCGGGAGGCTGAGGCAGGAGAATGGCATGAACCCAGGAGGTGGAGCTTGCAGTGAGCCGAGATCACACCACTGCACTCCAGGCTGAGCGACAGAGCGAGACTCCATCTCAACAACAACAACAACAACAAAAGCATTATTATTTTCAGCTCTTGGCAATTAAGAAATTTTTTCAAGGTCAGGTAGTTAGTGTGTAGTGAAACCAGAATTCCAAACCAGATTTTTCTCATTCCAAATCCTTGCTGTTAAGCACAATGCTGTTCTGTCACAGAGACTCATGGACTCCTATGTTAATGAACATTAGGAAGGCATCTAGTCCACCCTTCAGTGCAGGAATCTCTCATACAATACCCTAGCTGGTAGTCATCCTACCTCTGTTTCAACCCTATTCATAACAGGGTAATAGTTACCCTGTACTTGTTACTCTGTGCATGTTTATCTACAAAAAGAAGAGCAGCTGAAATGGTGTCTGATAATTGACAATTATCAGATATCTGACAATTAGCAGACACCTTTTCGGCTGCTCTTCTTTTTGTAGATAACATGCACAGACTGGATGGTGGATCAAAAAACACAGTTTTTGGTAAACACTGTTGTATTAGTTTTCTAGGACTGCTGTACTGACTTACCACAAACTGGGTGGATTACGACAATGGAAATTTATTATATTACTGTTTAGGAGGCCTGAAGTCCAAAATCAGGGTGTCAGCAGGGTTGCTTCCTTCTGGAGGCTTGAGGGAGAATCTGTTTCACGCCTCTCTCCTAGCTTCTAGTGCCCCCTGGAGTTCCTTGTCTAGCAGCTGCAGCTCTTCAATCTTTGCCTCCCTCATCACATGGTCATCTTCTATTGGTGTGTCTTTTCTGTGTCTTTGTGTCAAAATATCCCTCTCCTTTCTCTTGTAGAGCCTACCCCAATTCAGCATGACCTCATCTTAACTTGATTACAATGGCAAAAACCTATTTTCAGATAAGGACATATTCACAGGTGTGAGCATTAGGACTTGAACATATATTTTGGGTGACATAATTCAGCTCACAACAACTGATAAGCAAAATTAAAAGACACACTGGCCGATGTGAGAAAGAGGCGTATAGGAAAATGAAAGGGCAAGGGACTGGCAGGCAGATCTGTCTGCTGGAGATGGGTCCTGTTCCTCCCTGATAAACTACAGTAGCTCTTGAAAAAGGTTCCAGTACTGACATACATATAGATTAAAACATTAACATTTACCTCCCTGGAACCCCGCCTTTCCAAGAAGTAACTACTACTATGGGAATTTTTTTCAGCCCTAGTTAAAAAACAATTTTCTCTATTAATGCATAAATTTTTTTAAGAATATGAGTTCACGCTGTGTTATAATTCTTTTTTTTCTTTTTATTATTATTATTATTATACTTTAGGCTCTATGGTACATGTGCGCAACGTGCAGGTAAGTTACATATGTATACATGTGCCATGCTGGTGCGCTGCACCCACCAACTCGTCATCTAATATTAGGTATATCTCCCAATGCTATCCCTCCCCCCTCCCCCCACCCCACAACAGTCCCCGAAGTGTGATGTTCCCCTTCCTGTGTCCATGTGTTCTCATTGTTCAATTCCCACCTATGAGTGAGAATATGCGGTGTTTGGTTTTTTGTTCTTGCGATAGTTTACTGAGAATGATGATTTCCAATTTCATCCATGTCCCTACAAAGGACGAGAACTCATCATTTTTTATGGCTGCATAGTTTTCCATGGTGTATATGTGTTATAATTCTTATTTGTGTTGTTTTCCATCTGGCTATTTTCTCTTAGATTTGTGCTTACATCAGCAAATACGTCTACCTTATTCTTAGTTGTTCCACCTTTGGTCTGCCGTTAGTGTTTCTAGTTTTTCACCATTACAAGTAAACATAAGTTAACAAACTTATGCAAAAAGAAATCTTTGTACACCTATGCAAGCATTTTAGAGTTGATCCCAACAAGCACTGTTATTATGTCCAAGGGAATGTATTTAAAAATTTTCTTAGATATTACTGTCTTCTAGAAATTAGTTTGTTAACTCATTCTCTCACAAATAGTAGATGATTGCCTATTTTTGTGTATTCTTGCCCATGCTGATTTTTTTTGCTAATATAGAAAAAAAAATATGTAAAGAGAGAGAGAAAGAAAGAGAGAGAGAGAAGCGTATACATTTTTCACCTCTTTGTTATTTTTTATTTGTTTATTTATTTTTTGAGATGGCGTCTCACTCTGTCACCCAGGCTGAAGTGCAGTGGTATGATCTCAGCTCACTGCAACCTCCACCTCCCGGGTCCAAGCAATTCTCCTTCTTCAGTCTTCCAAGTAGCTGGGACTACAGGCATGTGCCACCACGCCCAACTCATTTTTGTATTTTTAGTAGAGACGGGGTTTCACCATGTTGGTCAGGCTGGTCTCAAACTCCTGACCTCAGGTGATCCACCCACCTTGGCCTCCCAAAGTGCTGGGCTTACAGATGTGAGCCACCATGCCCGGCCACCCTCCTCTTATTCCTGGTGAGGTTGAGCAACTTAATCTTCATTGGCTATTTGATTTGTTCTGTGAATTTCCTGTTTGTATTTTTAAAAATTTAGTCTATATATTTTAAAATTAATTTGTAGCTGTGATTTATATACTTTGGATATTAATCTTTTGTTTCATACAATCATTGCAAATATTTTCTCCCAGTCTTTCCTGGTGTTTTATAATTATTTTCAGTCTTTTGAGTATAGAAGCTTTAAAGTTTTATGTAATCACATCTGTTAATTTTTTTCATGTTTCTGTGTCTTCTACTTTTTTCTGATACTTTTATAGTTTTCATTTTCACATTTAGATGCTTGCATTTAAATGGATTTTATTTTTGTGCATAGTGGGAGAGTTCAGACTTTTTTCCAAAAAGCTAATTTCAACACTATTTATTGACTAGTCTACACAAGAAGTTTGTTGGCAAACTGTGGCCCAAAGGCCACATTTTGCTCAGTACCTGTTTTTGTACATAAAGTTTTGTTGGAACACAGCTATTTGTTTAGTATTGCCTATGGCTGTTTTCACACTACAGTGGCAGAGTTGAGTAGTTGCAACAGAGACTTTGTCCCACAAAGTCTAAAATATTTATAATATTGTCTTGTAAAGAAAAGGTTTTCTGATCCCTGATTCCCCACTGATCTGAAATACCTTCTTATATATATACTAACTGTCTGTTTGTATAATGACTGAGTGCTAGTTTTCTCAACTTATTTATGAATCTATTCCTGGGTCAATACCACGCCACACAATGGTAGGTTTATAGTATGTTTTGATATCTGTATGACAAACACTCATTTGTTTTTCTTTTCCAAAAATTTATTTGCTCTTTTACATAAATCATTTTCTGTATAAACTTTAGAAATGTAAAATTTTAAAACACATGAACAAATAAAAACTCTTGAAATTCTGATAGAAAATTTTAGTGAACTTGTAGATCTGGAGAGGATTGACATATTCACTATATTGACGCTTCTGCTTCAGAAACATGGTATGCCTTGACATTAATGTTAGACTCTTCTCCTTCATTGAGGAAAGTTTTATAGTTTTCTTCTATAGGTCTTGCATAATTTCTTTTTAGATTTGTGCATGTATATTTAGCAGATTTTGATTGCTAGTGCACACTGGACATTTGCAATTTTGCTATTTTGCCATCCATACTCCTTTTCTATGTTGAGAGAATCTCAAGGCATGAGAAAGGAGGACCTCTGTTTCCTACTTATCTCTCACTACAGAAGATAAAGTAGTGGGGGCATTTTATCTTCCTTCCCTGGGTAGCTAGAGAATGGACACATAATTTAAGTTTGGTTAATGAAATGCCACTGTCAGATTGTAAACCCTAAGAGAATAAGGTAAAGGGTTAGTTAGAGACCTTTTTTGGCATAGCAGGTGCCTGGAGGCCAGAGTTCTGTTCAGTGGCATGGTGGTGCAATTGCTGGGATGGAGCAGTCCAGCAGCATGGTAGTGGGCATCCAGTGGTGGCGTCAGTGGTGGTGTGCTATGCCAATTGCCTTTGGCATGATCTTGGCTGAACATTGTTTGCCTTGGTTCTTCCTGAACCCCTGTTCCCAGTCAATGCAGTGGACTACCTAACACCCTACCAATAAGCTTTGTTTCTGTCTAAGATAGCCAGAATCAGTTTCTGTTGTTTATAACCAAGAAACCTGACAAGAGTCCATCTTGCATTACAATTTACAATTGGTTATTTTTGATGCATATAGAAGCTATCGATGTTTGCAGTAGTCTTAGAAGTCAAAGATAAAATTGATTATTTTATCTTCAGGTCATTCATAGTTAGAGGATTTTGAAGCTGAAATAATCCCAAGAGCTCCTGGATACAGAACACCTACTATGTGGCAGACACATATTTTCTGTATTGCTTTCAATCTCCTTAATTATCTTAGAGAACTGGCATTTTTTATTTCTACTTTTACAAATAAGGAAATGGAGTTTTGGAGAGATTACATGGTTGTGTAATTCATGAGGAGTGGAGCCCGATTTTGAACTTGTGTTTGTTCTATCACTAAGTCTCTGATGTTTTGAGTTCCTCAAGCTGACTTTCTAAATAAACGTCTTTTAAATATTTACTTCCCAGAGCTGGGCGCAGTGGCTGATGCCTGTAATCCCAGCACTTTGGGAGGCTGAGGTGGGTGGATCATGAGGTCACGAGATCGAGATCGTCCTGGCTAACATGGTGAAACCCCACCTCTACTAAAAATACAAAAAATTAGCTGGACATGGTGGCAGGTGCCTGTAGTCCCAGCTACTCGGGAGGCTGAGGCAGGAGAATGGCATGAACCCAGGAGGCGGAGCTTGCAGTGAGCTGAGATGGCGCCACTGCACTCCAGCCTGGGTGACAGAGTGAGACTCCGTCTCAAAAAAAAAAAATTTACTTCCCAGATACGCATATGCAATATTCATCACTTTTTTTCTCTAAGAACATTGACTGTGATCCCAGGTTCAATTCAGACCTTCAAGTTTTGTTCTTGTCATTTTCTTTGGCTTTCACTGCCTCTGCACCTGAAACTAGACAATTTTTGCACAAATGCATCATTCTTTCCCTCCCTTTCTCCATTTTATGTATTTGAATTCTTCATGAAGCCTCTGTGATGTTCTCTTCTTTTCTGAACTTCTGCAGCACATCTCAATTCCACTCACCTGACACTTAAACTTATACAGCTTTGCACTTTTATTGGCTTTTTAGGCATGTCTACCTTATCACTCATACAAAACTGTTCTGACTCTAGAGAAAAAAATGTACCCTATTCATCCTTGTGGTCCCTGTAGCTTCCATGTTAAATGGCGTGCCCATGGTAACTCTAGAAACATCAACAATCTCTAAAGCTCTGAGGTCTTAAAAAACAATTGACTTTTGTATGAAACAGTTCAACCTGTGGCTGCTCTCTATCTGGAGAGCATGTATCTCTATGGCGGTAGTTTTCTGATTCTGTCTTTAAATTACTTCAGATTTGGCAAGTTTTATTACAAATGCCTGAAGCATGGATTGTGACCAGTTGACAATCTCCACCACCATGAGACCTGGGCGGGAGGCCGTGGGCAGACCTGGAGCACACGGTAGCACACGGACATGGGGTAAGGTGGCTCTGTAGCCCAGTTTGTACTTTGCTCCCAAACCTGCTTCCCTGAAAGAGGGCTGTGCCATCTGGAGGTCGAGGCACTTTTTCTAATTTGCACAAAAATTATCTAGGCTCACAGAGGCCCTGGGTATGGGTTTTGCCTAAAGCAGGAAATACTGGTGGTAGACAACACAAAGCATTTTCTTAGTCAGAAATCAAGACATTGATACTGGTGGTTTTTCCCTCTATAGAAATTTTAATATCAAAAATGACCATAGTCTCAGAGAACCTTAGTTTTATATTTACCTGAAGACGAGGGGAATAAATGTATCCATGGATTCCTAATTTTGGTAAATCGCTTAAACTGTAAAGGGTTTTAAGATTCATTGCTCAGAGGAGTTGTAGGAGAACAGGGGTGGGAGCTGATGTACCAAGTGTGCCTCAGACTGAAACTGGAAGGGATCATCATCCCCAATGTCCTTGCCCCTTTTCCATGTGTACACCTATCCTGTGTCCGTCTGTCACCTCTCCTTGGGATGGATACTAAATCATGGTGTGTTCACATTTCTGATCTGAGATTTTGTTAGTGCAATTCTACATTAATAATGGAGCCTTAGGTCTCTCTCCCAATACCTGCATCTAAGGCCAATTCATTGCCCAGCATCTCAGGTCATTCTGTCTTGTCAGGGGGAGGCTCTTGGAGGTAAGGGGGTACACACACGCAGGCACTGAGGCCACTCTCCCTCAGAGTTTCTCTGCCTCATCAGCCGAAGAAGAGAGTCCTACCCTATCTGGTTTCACAAATGTCTCCCAGGGCCGCAGAAACTCTCATACTGGCTTTAGAGTCATTATTTTCCTCCTTCTAGAGGTCTGGTGACTTCAGTTTATAAGCTCTAATTTTGCCCCTGAGGAAAGATGGATTTTTCTAAAACATATTCATCAATACTATTCAGGCTGATTCTACCCCTCTAAACTAATATGCTGATCCAGTGTCCTAAGGATTTAGTGGCCATATTTTCCAAATGCAAATTCGGAATACATGGTCTGACAAGGTGATAGAATATTTGAAATTGGGACTGACCTAGAAAATTCAGGACACGCAGCTGTCATACATAATGGCAACACGGCCTAGATAACACACAACATTTTCCCTGAAGCCTGTCTGCATCATGACAGCTTCATCTGATGGTCCAAGATAGCCTGTCTCTTTCTGTTTTGGGTCACCCAGTTAGTATATCCTCATTTCCTCTTGGAGGGATGAATCCTGCGTTCAGCTTATTTACAACACAGGGATGACTGACAAGCTGTGTGCCCAACTCCACCCACTCTGACAGGTCAACTTGACTATATGTGAAGGAAGCATCCTCCAGGACCTCTGGTAACGGAAGGAACCAGCCTAACCACACTGAACATCAGACTTTGGGGGGGCGGGGTCTGGAAAGCTCTCCTTCAGCCTGTGTGTGTGAGTTAATATTCGTGGAGTGTGGATACGGTCTCTATTTGGGAGATAAAGGAAAGGAAGGAATTTTGTACATCAACACCTGGGGAAAACATGGGGAAAGTGAAAGGGAAGCTTGCTTTTCCTGTGCTAGACTGAGAGAAAGAGCTGGAATTGGTCTTCACGATAGAGAGAGCTGCAGGATAGTTTTCTTGGGAAGCTTTATGAAATTTCAAGCATGAATATTGTTGCTCAGGATCTAGTGGGTAAAGGAGAGAACTGAATTTAGGAGAGGGGCTTTCTTCCTATTTCTGGAGTTCAGGTACCTCTAGGATTTATGGTGTGGGGAAGACTCGGAGAGAATACCTGTTATGGAGTGAATTTTGTCTCCCCCTAATTTGCAGGTTGAAGCCTTAAGCCCTCCATGTGACTGAATTGGAGACAGGGCCTTTCAGGAAGTGATTAAGGTTAAGTCAGGTCACGAGGTGGGGCCCTCATCTGATGGAGCTGGTATCTTCATGAAAGGAAGAGACCTCAGAGATCTTGTTCTCTCTGCCATGCGAGGGCACAGGGAGAAGGCAGCTGTCTGCAAACCAGGAGGAGGGCCCTCAGTAGAAAGCAAATCCTATCAGAACCTTGATCTTGAATTTCCTATCCTCCAAAACTGTGAGAAAAAAAATTTCAGTTTAAGGCACCCAGGCAATGGTATTTTGTTATGATAGCAGACCAAGACAGCACCTTTATCATAGACATTATTGTTTTTTTTAGAGTATATTGGTGACCTAGGTGTGGGAGGATAGAGAATACAGAGACTCAGCAGGGAGTTCTAGAGCCGGACTGAGTGGATTTGTATCCTGCGCTGCCATTCACTAGCTCCTCAACCTTCAGTAAGTTACTTGACCTCTCTGTGCCTTGATTTCCTCATCTGAAAAATGGGTCTAATATTTAAAGATTAAATTAACAAATATATGTAAAGGGCTTAAAGCAGTGACTAGCATGTGGAAAGGTCTCAGAAAGCGTTTGCTATTATTGGTGTTATTTTTGTTGTTGCTATAAGGAAGTCAGAATAGAATAACATTAATGGAATTATTTTTGAGCTCATTAAATACCTTGCTGGAGCTCCCACAAACAACCTGCACAGGCTTTTACAGGGGGCGTTGAGGGTCTATGGTCAATCAGTTGATATACATGTCTTTGCAAATTTGGACATAAATATTAATGTAATCTCATTTATATCCATGGGTTGATGAGGCCAGAGAGCATCAGTGCAACATATAATTACAGTTTTATCATGCTCCATGCAGCAGAAACTGCTAGGTTCTCACTGAAGTCTATGCTTTCTACTTCCTGGGTAGAAAGACTGTGGGTCTAGCCTCTCTTGTTGGTAGGTGCATTTATGTGATAGAAGTCCAGCCAGTGGAAGGTGACACAGCAATGACGTGTGCCACTCCCAGGCTTGGCCTCTGAAAATTCCCATGCATGTCTTCTTCATTGTGTCTTCAAGGTGGCAGAAATGAGAATATATAAAGAATAACACCCACATCTTGAAAATGGCATAGCCTCCAGTAGTCTGGGTCCTTGAATAATTGCCAACTGTTCATCCAACCAGCAATAAATAATTTTGTGTGTGCATTTGTATTATACATTTTGAAGGGTTCTTTGCTATAGTAGCCTAATGTACTTCAAATATCATGAGCCTATCAAAAGCACAAAATGTCTCTTATTTCTTCAAAAGGGTTATTTACTTACAGCATTATAGATGTTGCTGTAACTATGAATAGTCAGGCCTCATGGGATTTGATCATAAAGCACTTTTATATTTATCTTCTACTGTTCTTTTACACTTGCTCAGTGGTAGTGGCTCTGCCTTTCCATGGATACAAACTAGGATAAACAGCTTGACTTTTCTGGTCAGTTTCAGGAAAGAAAAAATCTATGTTTACTTAAAATTGCAAACAGACTCAGTTTGGAAATTAAAAATGTCCATTTCTGTATATTAATAATAACAAAAGACTTCGGCTTCATCAAAAGTTCACATTTTACTCTTTCACTTTCTTTTCTGCTAATGGCATGTTGCAGATGAGATTCCTGCCTTGGGGAAAGAAGATGTGGTTGGTTTCTTCTCTTTTTCTATCTGACCCTCCCAGGTTAAACTGGACTATGGAATATGGGAGGTGGTATGGATGTAAGGAGACGTAAGAGGAGTGGAGAAGTTTTTAGCTTACAGGCACTGTTGGGATGAGAGATGTTGGCCTGAGAGATGTTTACATCTGTCTGTCTCTATCATGAGACTGTTTTGTATGCTCTTTGGAAACTTCTCATCATAGATAGTCTCTCATCTGGAATTTCCTTAATCTGGATATATGCTTCTCTATCTGACTTTGTTCTTCTTCAGTCCTTAAAAATCAACGGTCTACTTCTAGATTCTCTTTGTTAAGGTCTTAGTGCCATTTAGGTGAACTATTTTAAAAAGCATTTTAAATCCCCTAATTCTGACTCTGATTGATATCCTTTGATCAGTCAAACTTTGAGCATGTCAACATAGAAGAAACTCTTCTTTGTTTTACCACCAATGCAGCTGCCAGCTTATCTTTTGTTTTCTAGATTTCCAGAATGTCAATAAGACATCAGCCCACGGCAAGTACCCCAACCCCATTTAACTGTAGGGACACATACGAAGCCCATTGATTATTTCCATGTGACTCTTCTCTTGAAGTTAGGTGGACAAGAAGGAATGCTCATAACACCACTATCTCCAAAGACATTCTCATCACAAATATTCTCCCCATATTCGTTCTCTCCACCCTTGTATCCTTAATGTGGGCAGAAAGATGGGGGCTATCTAAGAATTATAACACTGGTTCTTATCATTTCCTCTGAAATTTGGCATCTTGATTGTGTACCTGAACTTGGTGTCCATTATAATTGCAACTTAGATAAAACTTCTAGTTTAACATCCTGCTACAAAGATGTTAATTAAACTAATATGTCAAAAACTAGGGCAAGAGGTTCAGAGTTATAGCAAGTAGGCAGCTATTGAATGAACAGAAATTAGGATGTGTTAAGTCATCCAACATTGATTCTTTAATATATAACAGCTTCAGAAAAAGGCATCAGAGGTAGAGAGAAGTAGAAAACGCACATAGGCACTGCCTTCAGGGAGTTTATAGTCTAAATACAGAGAGCAATATTAACTAATCAAATAAAATAATACAGTTGACCCTTGAACAACACAGGTTTGAACTTTGCAGGTCCATTTATATGTGGATTTTCTTTCATCTCTGCCACCCCTGAGACAACAAGACCAACCCCTCACCTTGCTTCTCCTCCTCAGCCTTCTCAACATGAAGACAATGAAGACCTTTATTTATCTACTTTTACTCAATGAATGAAGTAAATATATTTTCTCTTCCTTATGATTTCTTAACATTTTCCATAGCTTTCTTTATGGTAAGAATACAGTGTATAGGTTGGGTTCAGTGGCTCATGCCTGTAATCTCAGTACTTTGGGAGGCTGAGGCAAGCAGATCACTTGAGGCCAGGAGTTTAAGACCAGCCTGGCCCACAAGGCAAAACCCTGTCTCTGCTAAAAATATAAAAAATTAGCTGGGTGTGGTGGCAAGCACCTGTAATCCTAGCTACTCGGGAGGCTGAGGCACAAGAATTGCTTGAACCTGGGAGGCAGGGATTGCAGTGGGCCAAGATCGTACCATTGCACTCCAGCCTGGGTGACAGGGCAATACTCCATCTCAAAAAAAAAAAAAAAAAAAATACTGTATGTAATGCATATAACATACAAAATATGTGTTAATTGACTGTTTTATGTTACTGATAAGTCTTCTGGTCAGCAGTAGGCTGTTACCAGTTAAATTTTGGGGGAATTAAATGTTATATACAGATTTTTGACTATGTGTGGGGGGTTGGTGTCCCAACCTGTATGTTGTTTGAAGGTCTACTGTGTATAATTTAAAATAGCAATGATTGTATGAAGAAACATTATAAGGTGTTATGGGGGAGAATGAGAGAACACTTGATTTAGATGGAAGATTTGTAATGAAAAGTCAGTAGGAGGTGAAGTTGGCCAGGTGAAAATTTGTGAGTATTTCAAGGAGAGGGAAGGTCATCTTTCAAATCTGCAAGGCTATAAATGGCACAGAAAATTTGCGGAATTGGAAGAAGACCAGAGGCCAGTGTTCCCAAAGGAATCCACCCATCATGCAACACCTTGGAAGTCACATAGAAGGCTTTGGACTTTAACCTGTAAAGCAATGGAAGCCCAATAAAGGAATGTAAACAGGACAGTGAGGGGGGCAGATTTGTATTTAGAAATGATCACATAAATTACTGTAAAAAGAATGAATTAAGACCAGGAGTAATCCTAGAAGCAGGGACACCTTCGTGGTGACCTGGAAGAAATGTGACGTGGACTGGGCATGATTATGGAGATAGATGGAAAGTACATGATTTATTTGGGATAGATTTAGAAAGTATAAACCATTGAATTGGATGAAGGAAAGGGAGTTGTTAAGGATGACTCTTAGGTTACTGTCATGGGCTAACGAGTGAATTGAGATGCCATTTACCTGAACTCTCTAGGAAGAAGCCAATTTTAGGTGGGGGAAAGATAAGGAGTTTAGTTCAGTGCACAATGAATTTGAGGAGTCTGTAGGACATGTAAACAGAGATGCTAAATAGACATTGTATGTACGAATCTGGAACTCAGAAGTATGACCTGCAGACATAAGTGTGGGAGTTGGCAGATAGTCATTATTTAGAGGTTGCATAAACGAGAAGTAGCCAGTGAGACTGAGAAAAAAGCAGGAGCGTATGACATTATCAAAGCAAATATATCAAGAAAGAAGGGTAGCTAGCTGTATTGGTTTCTGTTGAGATATCAAGTAAGAGAAGAAACTAAAATGAGTCCATTGGATTTTGCAACATGCAAGCCATTAGTGACCTTAGTGAGTATATGTAATGGATTTCCAGTTATTAATGGAGTTCCAGTTAGTGTCAGAAACCAGAGGAAAAAGAGCTTGGAGGAAAAGGTATTGAGTAGGTCACAATCATTCCGAGATCAAATACCAAAATTACAGAATTTGCAGTAACGTAATCAGAAAGATTCAGAAAGAAGGGCATGCACATAAGTCAGGAGTCGGGCATCCAAAATGAAGCTAGGATGAAATATTACATCAAAGTAACAAAGAACAATTTAGAATAAAATGATCCTCAGTGATTATTTAATCAAAATATAACTGTATGGATAAGTAAACTGAGGCTGAGAAATGACTTTGTCAGGGTTACACAGTGAAAGAATGGCTGAGCCAGGATTAGAAAGCTGTTCAGAGTCTACATCTGTTGCTTGTTCTGTTTGTGTTGCCTCTTGTGGCCTGCTTATTCTAGGCAAAAGACACAGGAGGAGGAATATGGCTCAGTTGTCAGGCAGCACCTGAGATCACTCCCAGCTGGAAGAAACTCATTGGAGCAGACTTAAGTGACCTATAACTCACAACAGGCAAGCCAGGGTCAGAAATAATCAAGCCTCAGCCTCGTAATTTATCAGCACCTGAAAGTCCGCTTCTGTGGTTGCCTGTCTCTTCCAGTTGCTCAGGCATGGGGCACACAGCTCTCTGTCCTCCAGTGGCAGGAGGACTTCATAAATGACATTTGATTATGCTCAACACAGCAGCCAGGGGCTATACACAAACTTCAATAAAGACGGCAAACACTAGCGATCTCCATAAAGCACAGAAGCCCCGGGGGGAATGGAATCGAAATCTTAATGTCGAGGTCCATGGCCACCAAAGCAAATGACAGCAAAATGCGAACAAATTGCAAAACCAATAATAATAAAATTCCTGCTTGTGCTGCCTGTAAGGCATCAGCTCTCCAATATCACCCCCAGGGAGCAAAGTCAGCTCTCCATGGGGTCAGTGGAGGCTATTAGAAGCCTGCTTGCTGGGCTTCTCAGCTGGAACCCAGGGCTGCTGAAATAGCTTTGCATTCAATTGTGTTCCAACCCTCTAATCCTGCCCTTCTGCCTGAGGGGAATCATAGGCAAATTTAGCCTTATTCCCAAGCCAGAAATATTTTTTGAGACATGTGAATCTTGATGTTTTTGATTTCTCAATTATGACCAAGTCTTGAATGACATTTTAGAATTTTAATGCTAGAAGTATTAGAGATCATTTCTCTCCCCTCAACTCCACCCCAAACTAAGACCTAAAGAAATGGAAGCGTTTGTCCCAAGTCATACAGCTTGTGACAGCACTGGATTGGAATCTGGAGCTCTGAACGTGCAGTCAGAGCTCCCAGGCAGATTCAGTGAAAGGGAACTTACTATTAAATAAGGAACTAAATATAGATGCTTTTTTTTTTTTTTTTTCTGTTCTAGGGGAGTCACAGCACTTACCTCACCTCAGGGGAAAATGTATTCTTTTGTTTAGGAACACACTTTAATGGGGGTTTTTTGGGTCATAAAAGCCATAGCCTTGGGTCTCATCTAAAATCGGGAAGTTAAGTGTCTGTGTAAAACCACACAGTCATGTAAAAGCATATTCTCCCTGGGGCCAGAGAGACTGTTCTGATGTGTCTGCTCTGATGCTAGTGGTGAGGAAGATTTCCCCTGGAGTGGAGTTCTGGTGGGTTCCTTGCTGTGAATAGAAGGGAGAATGGACTAGATTGAGAATTGCCTGTGGGCTTTGCAGATCCAAACTGTAGCCATGCGCGCCTTGCAGTGTTGGTAGCTCTAGACCTGTACTATGCAGAATATCTGACATCGCCCCGACGTTATCCATGTGAGCCTTCAGTAAAATGGTTTCCTAGCACAAACCTTTGTGCTAATGACGTTAATAACGGGTGGAATACAAGCCAAGCACTGTGTGGGCCTCTATCAGTGAAGAGGAGAGTTGCTTCCCTAACACTTGCCTCCCCCAAGCCTTTGAGGCCTGCAAGTGGTAGTAGCAGCGTAGAAAGAGAGGGCTGCATCGCAGGACTCTGGGAGCTGACAGGCAAGTGGAAGCCTCAGGGAGAGTAGGCAGGGATGAACAAGAGCCAGCGGCTGCAGAGGAGCAGGCGGCAGTGGGAGCTGGGTGGGGCAGGCTTGCCACAAAACCAAATCTACTGAGAGAAGGTAACCCCTGAAGGGATCTTGAGTGTGGGGTGAAAAGTGGGAGGAACTAGACTATGCTTTATGGAACTAGAAACTGCAAGCAGTAATCAGAGGTGACCCTGGCTTTGGGTGTTTGTGTTTGTCACTGTTAAACGTCACTGTCCTCATGTTAAAATAGGTTTGGTTATATTTATCAGTTATTGCTCTGGTTTAATTCAAATTGAAGTGCCATGGAAAATAAATCAATGTTTCTGGGGCATGGCAGTCTTCACTCCAAAGTCCATCTCCAGCAGGACGAGTGTCATAACTCCCTCACCTGTGTGCGCGACTGCCCGTATCTGTCAGCTCTAACATCATTCCAAAGGGCAAATGAGCAAAGGGTTGTGTTGTAGAGGGGGTTCCAGGCCCACTATGCCTTGAAAAGGTGGGACTGCTCTCTTTTAATCTCCCTTCTTATTTAGGGTTTCTGAATGAAAGAACCAGGAGCTGAAATTTCCCCTCTTCTGCATTTTGAGGTTAAGATCCCAGAAATGTTCAGTGTTCTTTTTTTTTTCTTTTTTTTTAATGGTGATAAAGAGTAAAGTTGTCTTAATCATCAGATACTTGCAGATGATGGAAATCGGTGGGGAGGGCTAGAGAGATGGAGAGGAGAAACAAGAGTCAGAGAGCATCCACACCTGTTATTGGGAGTTCTCTGGAGCTCGTGGGAAAACACCAATATGTATTTTGAGCTGTGTACATCTCATTTCACTGTTTAAAGGAAAATAGCAGGCCTAGGCCACAAGGGGCCCAAACAGAGAGAGGAGGCCTTGGGGTATACATATACTCAATACTGTGACCTTCTCAAATATAAACATTCCAGAGATGAATAGTTTATGACTTCTGCTGGTGCCTGAGATAGATAGCTTCATAAATGAATGAGTTAGGTTTGGCCACAGTAAACACCAACTGTAAGAAATCTGCAAGGCCAGCAGAAGAAAAACAAGGGACGAAGATTTCTAGTTGGCATTATAAGAAATGTGATTATTTCTCATTTGTAGCCTGTAGAACATATGTTGATTTTCATGCTGTAGTTTGTGTCTAAAGAAAAAGGATTCTTGCTGTTTGTGGCTGATACTGTAGCTTGTCTGCCTGACAACCCTTCTCTCTGTTTCTGTATTATAACCCTGACTTTGTTTTGGGTGACAGAGAGTCTAGTTATTTCCCAGTCCCTCTTTGCAAATAGAGGTGACTGAATAAAACACTTCCAGCCAGCGAGATATCAGAAGTCACTAGATAAAACTTCTGGAAAGGCTTTGGGGTGGGGTACAGGTTAATCTGGCTCTTGCATTTTCTCCTTGCTCACTGCCCTTCTACCCTCTTCTAAGAGCTGAAGCTGGGATGTGTAGAGGTTCCCTGTGACCATGCGGATGACAGATGACCACTAAGGGGGCAGTGCAGGAGCACAGGGTGGGTGGTCCCCACACCAGAGGGCAGCCTCCCTCTGGACTTCTTATGCAGGAGAGAAATTAGCCCCTTAACGTCTTTGTGAATGTGACTGTTGAAGCCGAAGGCAATTCTGAGTGGTCTTTTTTAACTTCAAGGTACACATGGAGAAAAACGCAAGTTGGAATTAGAGGCAAGTCCACTGCAGATCTCAGGTTACCTCCATGATGACACGGTCTGTAAAACACAGGAGATAGTCCAAGATCATAAATATGGGCTCAAATGTGTCTCTATGTACAGGAAATTCCAGAAAGAAAGGATGGTAGCTTTATAAACATAGCTTCTGGTGGAAGCTTTATAAGTGTTGTAGGTGTTTTCATGCTCAGTATGTAGCAAGCGCTACACGAAATGGAATGGAACGCAGAAGTCTGTAGAACTGCCCAGATACGTTGCCAAACCATGGAGATGTGTATATATATCATCCGCCTCTCACCCACCTCTTTGTCTCACACCTCTCTCGCACCTCCATCAACCCCCCTCACTCCCTATCACCTCCCTTCTCACGCCTCTTTTTGTTAGCCCTTTCTCTCATGTCTCATTTCTTTCTCACCCCTGTTTTCTGTCACCCCCTTCACTTCTCTTTAGCTCTCACCTCTCTTTCATGTCTCTCTCATATCTGTCTCTTATATATCTCTCATGTCTCTCATATATATCTCATCTCTATTATATACCGTATGTGTATATATGTATATATATACATATATTCCAGGAGAGATCTGAAGTGAAGGTCCAGGGGTTGGTGGCCTTTCCCTTGTGGTCCAGCTGCCTTGGTCTGAGGGTGCTCAGCTCCAGTAAGAGTCCTCATGGGCCATGTACTTCACCCATGCAACTCAGAGGCAGCCACAGTGCACACGGTGAACATACCCAGTGAACTTGCGTTTTTCTCCATGTGTATGTATATATACACATACATTATATATATATTTGAGACCAGGATGCTGAAGGCTCAGGATACCCAATATGGTCAAATGGGTATGTCACCTATATTGACATTAATTGTTCTTCCACAGGCAAAGCCTGCTGTTAGATTCGTGAAATCTATATGTTATCTCTACCTTGATAGAGGAAAAGGTGACTTGTGTTTAATTTTGTAAGTTGAGTCAGATTTGAAACGGCACAAAGGAAGCCTGCCACATACCTGGAAGAATATTTTGTAAAGTGAATCAAGCCACCATCCCACTTCATTTAATGTCTGCTCTCCCCACATCAGGCTACATATCTGCTTTGTACATTTTTACTGACTATAGCTCAGGTTTCCTGAAAAGGGGCGTGTTATTGGCAATTATTTGTTGCCATCATTAACAAGCAGGGCAGCCCCATAGAGCACCGAAGAGAACACTGGCAGCTGAGTAGTAAAGGGAGGCATTTGCTGGTAAAGTAAGCAAAAGCAGTTGTGGACAGCTTTTATGAGCTTTTAGAAACAGGCTGAAAAGTGATGCTCTCCTTCTGACTGCTAAGCTCAGCCTGAATGACGAGGAGAAGGTAAATACACTAACAAATTGTTCTGCAAAAGTGGCTGCAAGGTGACTTTTTTCAAAGGAAGCATATTGGAGATAAAATGAGGTGACCTTTTAATGTGCTGCTCCCAGTCAAGTGATTATGAGTTGCTTTATAACAAACACCACCAGGAGTTGCATCCCAAGCGACTTCTTTAACGTTGCCCCCAGAAATTTAATTTGGAGATCTGATGGAGACCCACTAGAAAGGGCAGCCACCATCTGAACAACCCCCATTCTCTAAGACCTTCACACATACACACTCACACAAGGAATTAAAATTGATTTTCAATGTTTTGGCAGTCGCAGGAGACTCTAGTCCCTCCGGCAGCATTTCCCAAAGAAGACATTACCTATCAGAGCTGGTCAGCATCAGCAATCTCTCAGATAAATAATTTATATGGGGAACTAATAAAATAATGGAGTACTTCAGGGGCTGGTAATAAGCGTGCAGATGAGAGCCTCCTGGGTGCACTCCACAAGAGGCAGAATCCACAGCCTGGGTGCACTGCCTGTCTTTACTTTAACTGCCTATACTGCTCCAACTCCCACGTCTCATCCATAGAATGCCATCCCCTGGCTGTACTTTCTTGTACTTTAAACTTGTATAAATCCTCTCCATCCTTTAATGACCAGCTCCACACTGTTTTTGATGTAGACTTTCTTGCCATTCCGATCCTAATCTCTCTCCCGCTCCAATCTCCACAGTGCTTATGTTTATATGACTTGTCTCATCCCTTTTGAAATAGCCATGTGCTACTCCTGGCATTGCTATTTTATTTATTTAATTTGTACAGTCATTAGATTATAAGTGTTTTAGAGATAGAGGCATGTTGAATAGCCCCTAAATCCTCAACAGTGTATGTAGTGCATTGCTGCATATCTGCCAGTTGCATGCATTTGCTGACTCGCCTGCAGGGCAAGAATCCTCTCAAAGAATCATTTCTTCTATTGTTTGTGTCTAACAGGTGATGGAGGGTCTAAATATATTGAATTTTGGTGGCAATTTTAGAGGCAAGCATTCTTTTGTTTTTGAGGAAGTATACAACCTATGCCCAAGAAATAAAAATACCAGATTATTCTGGAAGAATAGCGGAGACTCTAATTAGCATTTAATTTTTAAAAATTGTCCTTTCTGGAAGGTAATCTTTTGTCTTAGCTTGCCTTTGGGCCAATGGGATGGCATCAAAAAGAAGGGGCCTTAAAGGCAGGAAGGAGATAATGAGACCCAAGTGGAGCTCCGTCTTTGCCCACAAGGAGGGCTGGCTTCTTTATCTGATGTCTGCAATGGCCGAATCCTCCCCTTTTACTTAGGGGTCATCTTTGCACAGCAGGGACCTTTCATGGAATCTTCAGCTCCAAGAAACAGTTATAAATCTCTCTCTCTTAAAGCCTTGAGTCGGCTTCCCTCCTGTGTTCTCCCATTTTTGCCTGTTCAAGAAAGCCCCTAGGTATTGGGTAGAAACAGATGCTCTGACACCTCAGGAGCTCTCACTTTCTCCCTCCTGGTACAGCTCTCTAGATTCACACAGGAAGCCAGAGTTCTGCAGCTGCCTATTGATAAGGCTTTGTATTCCTTTGGATATTAGCAGTCCATACAATTTTACATGTAAGCATGATGGTTGCTAGCACCAGAACAAAAACATCCAAAAATGCACACTGAATTGGAAGAAATGTTGCAGATTTCTACTTCAGATCTTAAAGTATATGGGGAAGAGATAATCTCTGACAATGAAGGGAATAAAATATTAAGGTATTTTACAGCTTCTCTAGAACTTTAAAAAAAGTGTTAATAGCTTTTGGTCTAGAACAACTCAAAGGAAATCTTTCTTGGAGGAAAAATATACAATTGGCAAAGCTCACAATTTCTTTTCTTTCTCTTCCTTCTTAGCTGGGTAAAGAGAAGTATGATTATTTTTGGACAGTGGGTGGCTGGTTCATTTCTTTGATCTATTACCACAAGACATCAGCCCAAACTTCTCACCATGTTTCCAGTATGGTACAGAGGGAGGTAAGAAAGTCCTATGTGGCTCTTTCACAAGCTGGGTCCAAGGAAGAAAATCTATTATTTAAAGGTTCTGTTTATTGGGATTTCTTTTTCAAATCTTTGTGTCATTCTACATAAGTCACAAGGTGATCCCAAAGCAGGCATTGCAGGAAAAATAATGGGTGCAGGCTGGGAATGATCATTTAAACCAATGAGCTGGTGTTTTCATAGCTGGCATTTTCTGGGAAGAGCCTCTTAATCTTTGCAGCTGCCTTAGGAAAAGTGCATCCTTAATTTATTATTATTATTATTATTATTGAGATGGAGTTTCATTCTGTCACCCAGGTTGGAGTGCAGTGCACGATCATGACTCGGGTGATTCTCCCACCTCAGCCTTCTGAGTAGATGGAACTACAGGTGTGCATCACTATGCCCAGCTAATTTTTGTATTTTTTCATAGAGACCGGGTCTTGCCATGTTGCCTAGGCCAGTCTCGAACTTCTGGGCTCAGGTGATCTGTCCTCCTTGGCCTCCCAAAGTGCTGGGATTACAGGCATGAGCCACCATACCTGGCCTAAGTGCATCCTTAATGACAAACAGGCCAGGGCAAGAACATGGTCAAGTAGCCCCAACTGTGACCCTGACTTAGGTCTGCAGTATTATTTTCTTAGGAATGAAATGGTTCAGATACACTTCAGTTTGCATTTAATTCCTAAGGGTTAAGATGTAAACCACAAGCATTCTTCAACTTTCCTCATCATTGCTAGAAGAGTCTTTCACATTTGTAATATTTTAGAGTTTTATTTATTAATTCAGCAACTTTTTAAACTTTTAAGTTCAGGGGTACACGGGCAGGTTTGTTACATAGGAAAACTTGTGTCATGGGGTTTGTTGTAGATTATTTCATCACCCAGATATTAAACCTAGTATCTATTAGTTACTCTTCCTGATGTTCTCTGTCTGCCCACCTTCCACCCTCAGATAGGCCCCAGTGTGTGTAGTTCCCCTTTATGTTTCCATGTGTTCTCATCATTTAGCTTCTCACTTATACGTGAGAACATGTGGTGTTTGGCTTTCTGTTTCTGCATAAATTTGCTAAGAATAATGGCCTCCAGCTCCATCCATGTCCCCGCAAAAGACATGATTTCATTATTTTTTTTGTGGCTGCATAGTATTCCATAGTATTCCATGGTATATATGTACCACATTTTCTTTATCCAGTCTATCATTGATGGCCATTTAGGTTGATTCCATATCTTTGGTATTGTGAATAGTGCTGCAATGAACATACATGTGGGTGTGTCTTTATAATAGAACTTATAGAAGTTATATTTCTTTGGGTATATACACAGTAATGGGATTGCTGAGTTCAATGGTATTTCTGTCTTTAGGTCTTTGAGGAATCACCATACTGTCTTCCACAATGGTTGAACTAATTTACGCTTTACAGACAGTATATAGACGTTCCTTTCCCTCCACAAACCTTCCCAGCATCTGTTATTTTTTGACTTTTTAACAATAGCCATTCTGACTGGTGTGAAATGGTATTTTATTGTGGTTTTGATTTGAATTTCTAATGATCACTGATGTTGAGCTTTTTTTCATATGATTGTTGGTACATGAATATCTTCTTCTGAGAAGTGTCTGTTCATGTCTTTTGCCCACTTTATTTACGGGGATGCTTGGTTTTTTCTTGTAAATTTGTGTAAGTTCCTTATAGATGCTGGATATCAGACCTTCGTTGGATATATAGTTTACAAAACTTCTGCCATTCTGTAGGTTGTCTGTTTGTTCTGTTGATAATTTATTTTACTGTGTAGAAGCTCCTAAGTTTAATTAGATTCTATTTGTCAATTTTTGCTTCTGTTGCAATTGCTTTTGGCAACTTCAACAAGAAATGTTTTCCTCTGCCTATGTCCTGAGTGGTATTGCCTAGTTTGTCTTCCAGGGTTTTTATAGTTTTGGATTTTACACTTATAAGTTTTTAATCCATCTTGAGGTGATCTTTTATATGGTGTAAGAAAGGGGTCTAGTTTTAATATTCTGCATATAGCTAGCCAGTTATCCCAGAACCATTTATTGTACAGGGAATACTTTCCCCATTGCTTGTTTTAGTTAGGTTTGTGGAAGATTAGATAGTTGTAAGTGTATCACCTTATTTCTGGGTTCTCTATTCTGTTCCATTGGTCTATGTGTCTATTTTCACACCAGTATGATGCTAATTTGGTTACTATGGCTCTGTAGTATAGTTCGAAGTTGGGTAGCGTGATGCCTCCAGCTTTGTTATTTTTGCTTAGGATTGCCTTGGCTATTCAGGTTCTTTTTTGGTTCCATAAGAATTCAAAGCAGTTTTTCTAGTTCTGTGAAGAATGTTGTTGGTAGTTTTGGTAGGAATAGCAATAAGCCTGTAAATTGCTTTGGGCAGTATGACCATTTTAATAATATTGATTATTCCTATTCATGAGCAGGGGATGTTCTTCATTTGTTTGTGTCTTCTCTGATTTCTTTGAGCAGTGTTTTGTAATTCTCATTGTAGAGACTTGTCACCTACCTGGATAGCTGTGTTCCTAGGTATTTTATTCTTTTTGTAGCAGTTGTGAATGGGATTGCCTTCCTGATTTGACTCTCAGCATGGCTGTTGTTGGTATATAGGAACGCTAGTGATTTTTATACATTGATTTTGTGCCCTGAAATTTGCTGAAGTTGTTTATTGGCTGAAGGAGATTTTGGGCCAAGACTATGGGGTTTTCTAGACACAAAATTATGTCATCTTTAAACAGGGATAGTTTGACTTCCTCTCTTCCTATTTGGATGCCATTTATTTCTTTCTCTTGCCTGATTGCTTTGGCTAGGACTTCCAATATTATGTTGAATAGGAGTGGTGAGAGAGGGCACCCTTGTTATGTGTAGGTTTTCAAGGGGAATGCTTCCAGCTTTTGCATATTCAGTGTGATGTTGGCTATGGGTTTGTCATATATGGCTTATTATTTTGAGGTGTGTTCCTTCAATATCTAGTTTATTGAGTTTTTTTTTTAACATGAATGCATGTTAAATTTTATCAAAAGCTTTTTTTGCATCTATTGAGATAATCATGTGGTTTTTGTCTTTAGTTCTGTTTATGTGATGAATCACATTTATTGATTTGTGTATGTTGAACCTACCTTGCATCCCAGGGATAAAGCCAACTTGATTGTAGTGAATAAACTTTTTGACGTGCTGCTGGATTTGGTTTGCCAGTATTGTGTTGAGGATT
The DNA here is from genome assembly GCF_028885625.2 of Pongo pygmaeus. NCBI lineage: Eukaryota > Metazoa > Chordata > Mammalia > Primates > Hominidae > Pongo > Pongo pygmaeus. Next base: position 40,374,772 of record NC_072373.2, read on the forward strand.
TTTGCATAGATGTTCATCAAGGATATTGGCCTGAAGTTTTCTTTTTTTTGTTGTTGTATCTCTGTCAGGTTTTGGTGCCAGGATGATGCTAGCTCATAGAATGAGTTACAGAGAGTCTCTGTTCCTCAATTTTTTTTTTGGAATAATTTCAGTAAGAATGCTTTCAGTTTTTATTTGTACATCTGGTAGAATTCACCTGTGAATCCATCTGGTCCTGGGCTTTTTTGGTTGATAGGTCATTTATTACTGCCTCAATTTTAGAGCTCATTATTGGTCTGTTCAGGGATTCAATTTATTTCTCGTTCAGTCTTGGGAGGGTGTATGTTTCTAGGGATTTCTTCTAGATTGTCTAGTTTATATGCATAGAGATGTTCATAATATTCTCTGATGGCTGTTTGTATTTATGTGGGATCAGTGGTAATATCTCTCTTTTTGTTTCTGATTGTGTTTATTTGAATCTTCTCTCTTTTCCTCATTAGTCCAGCTAGTGGTCTATCTACTTCCTTTTTTTTTGATGGAGTCTAGCTCTGTCGCCCAGGCTGGAGTGTAGTGGTGTGATCTCGGCTCACTGCAACCTCCACCTCCTAGGTTCAAGCGATTCTCCTGCCTCAGTCTCCCATGTAGCTGGGATTATAGGTGAATGCCACCACGCCCAGCTAATTTTTGTATTTTTAGTAGAGACGGGGTTTCACTGTGTTGGTCAGGCTGGTCTCAAACTCCTGACCTCATGATCTGCCTGCCTGGGCACCTCAAACTGCTGGGATTACAAGTGTGAGCCACCACGCCCAGCCGTCTACTTCATTTTTTTTTTTTTAAACTAGCTTCTGGATTAGTTGCTCTTTTGAATGGTTTTTCATGTCTCCATCTCCTTCAGTTCAACTGTAATTTTGGTTATTTCTTCTGCTACCTTTGAGATTTGTTCTTGGTTCTCTAGTTCTTTCAGTGGTGATGTTAGGCTGTTAACTTGAGATCTTTCTAACTTTTTGATGCGGGCATTTAGTGCTATATTTTTTTCTGTTAACATGGCCTTAGCTGTGTCCCAGAGATTCTGCTATGCTGTATCTTTGTTCTCATTAGTTTCAAAAGCTTCTTGATTTCTGCGTTAATTTCATTATTTACTCAAAAGTCATTCAGGAGCAGATTATTCAATTTCCATGTAATTTTATGATTTTGATTGAATTTTTTAGTCTTGATTTCTAATTTGTGCTGTGAGCTTAGAGACTGTTACAATTTCAGTTCTTTTGCATTTGCTGAGGAGTGTTTTACTTCCAATTATGTGATCAATTTTAGAGTATGTGCCGTGTAGTGATGAGAAGAATGTATATTCTGTTGTTTTTGGGTAGAGTTCTATAGATATCTATCAGGTCCATTTGATCCAGTGCTGAGTTCAAGTTCTGAATATCTTTGTTAATTTTCTGTCTTAATGATCTGTCTAATATTGTCAATGGGTGTTAAAGTCTCCCACTGTTATTGTGTGGGAGTCTATGTCTCTGTGAAGGTCTCTAAGCACTTGCTTTATGAATCTGGGTGCTCGTGTGTTGGGTGCATGTACATTTAGGATAGTTAGAACTTGTTGAATTCAACCCTTTCCCTTATGTAATGCCCTTGTCTTTTGATCTTTGTTGGTTGAATGTCTGTTTTGTCAGAAGCTAGTATTGTAACGCCAGGTTTTTTGTGTTTTCCATTTGCTTGGTAGATTTTCCTTTATCCCTTTATTTTGAGCCTAAGTGTGTCATTGCATGTTGAGATGGGTCTCTTGAAGACAGCATACCAATGGGGGCCTGGGTTCTTCATCCAGCTTGTCACTCTGTGCCTTTTCATTGGAGCATTTAGCCCATTTACATTTAAGGTTAATATTGATACATGTGGATTTGATTCTGTCACCATGACGTTAGCTGGTTATTTTGCAGACTTTATGTGGTTGCTTTATAGTGTCACTGGTCTGTGTACTTCAGTGTGTTTTTGTAGTAGCTGGTAACAGTTTTTCCTTTCCATATTTAGTACTTTCTTCAGGAATTCTTGTGAGGCAGGTCTGATGGTAACAAATTCCCTCAGGATTTGCTTGTCTAAAAAGGATCTTGCGCCAGATGCGGTGGCTCATGCTTGTAATCCCAGCACTTTGGGAGGCTGAGGTGGGTGGATCACCTGAGGTCAGGAGTTCAAGACTAGCCTGGCCAACAAGGTGAAGCCCCGTCTCTACTAAAAATACAAAAATTAGCCGAGTGTGGTAGCACATGCCTTTAATCCCAGCTATTCGGGAAGAAGAGGCAGGAAAATCGCTTGAACCCGGGAAGTGGAGGTTGCAGTGAGCCGAGATCATGCCATTGGACTCCAGCCTGGGTGACAGAGTGAGACTTGGTCTTTATAAAAAAAAAAAAAAAAAAAAAAAAGACCTTGTTTCTCCTTTGCTTATGAAGCTTAGTTTGGCCAGATATGAAATTCTGGGTTGGAATTTCTTTAATAATGTTGAATATCGGCCTCCAATTTCTTCTGGCTTGTAAGATTTCAGCTGAAAGGTTCGCTACTATTCTGATGGGTTTCCCTTTGTCAGTGACCTGGACTTTCTCTATAGCTGCCTTTAACATTTTTTCTTTCATTTTGACCTTGGAGAATCTGATGATTACATGTCTTGGGGATGATCTTGTAGAGTATCTTACTAGGCTTCTCTGCATTTCCTGAATTTTAATGTTGGCCTCTCTAGCTAGGTTGGGGAAGTTCTAATGGATGATATTCTGAAATATGTTTTCCAAGTTGGTTCCATTCTCCCCATTTCTTTCAGATACACCAATCAGTTGTAGATTTAGTTTCTTTACATAATACTAAATTTCTTGGAGGTTTCATTCATTCATTTTCATCCTTTATTTTCTATTCTTGTCTGCCTGTCTTATTTCAGAAAGCCAGTCTTCAAGCTCTGAGATTCTTTCCTTCGCTTGATCTATTCTGCTGTTAATACTTGTGATTGCATTACAAAATTCTTTTAGTGTGTTTTTCAGATCTATCAGGTTAGTTACGTTCTCTGTACCAGCAATTTTGTCTGTCAGCTCCTGCAATGTTTTATCGTGATTTTTAGCTTCCTTGCATTGAATAACAATGTACTCCGATAACTCAATGAACTTCATTCTCATCCATATTCTAAGTTCTACTTTTGTCATTTTAGCCATCTCAGCCTCAGCCTGGTTCTGAACCCTTGCTGGAGAGGTGATGTGGTGAAACAAAGGCGCTCTGGATTTTTGAGTTTTTAGCGTTCTTATGCTGATTCTTTTTCATCTTTGTGCACTTATCTACCTTCAATCTTTGAGTTTGTTGACCTTTGAAATTTTTTTTCTTTCATCCCATTTGATGACCTTGATGGTTTGATTGTGGAATAAGGTGGATTCAGCCTAATGGATTCATTTCTGGGAGATTTTAGGGGGCCAGTGCTCAGCTCTCAATACCAGGACTGCATGTTCTAACTCTAGGAGAATTGTATTGGGCCCTGACTTTGTTCTCTGGCTCCTCAAGGCTTGGAGTCCACTGCGATGGGGGGACCAAAGTGCGGCAGCTGCAGCAGAGTGTTAGTAGATGCCAGGGTGCCCGCCTTCCTGCGGGCATTCACTACAGTGGCAGAGGAAAGGAAGCTGGGGAGGGGGGAAAGCAGGGGTGTGGAGGGGCCTGCTGAAGACTGTGTGTGCTGTTGCACTGGAGGTAGTGGGTGATGATGGCTTGGGGCAGAGTGCTGGCCAGTGCAAGTCTAGGTGCCTTCTCTTTGCCCCACAAACAGGAGTGATCACTCAAGGTGTGGAAAGATTACCTGTTCTCTGTGCAGTGTTATTGCAGGGGTGGAGTGCTGGCAGGGGTGGAACTTGCTGGCTCTGAGCCTGCCAAAGTTCTATCTGCAATGGCAGTCAGTGGGGGTAGGAGGCCATAATGCATTCCTGCGTGCTGCTAGGGCAAGTAAAGAAAAACCTGGTTGTGCAGACATGCACCAGCAAAGTGATGTGGGGAGTTGCCATGGGCTCAGGAAAGGAATGTGTAGTCTGGTATGTGGCCATAGGGGCCACCTCACTGGAGCTCTCTACTGGTCAGGCATGGTCCATCAGTGCAGAAGCTACGGTATGAGCCCCCAGGGAACCCAAGACTGCCCTGTAAGCAGGTGTGGCAAGGCTAGGGCCCAAGGAGAGGCCAGCAGACCAAGGAATGCTCAGGTCGAACCAACCCTGTCTGATATGCAAGACTGCCCTGCAGAGAGATCAGACCCAACAGCTCCCCTATGGCTAAAGTCTCTTATGGGAGCCAGTCAAGCCTAGGCGGATGGCCATCCCTGGCCATGCTTCACTACAGATGCCCCCACACCAAGCCCTCTGGGCTCCACATCAGCTGGCTTGCTGCCCTATCACTCTGCTTGTTGCCTAAGGGCCCCACCCCAGAGAGATGCAGGTGAGCAATTGCTCAGTGCAATTAACCCAGGATGAAGGGTCTGTGCTGTGGGCCCAAGCCAGGGGTTCCCTGTCTAGTAATGAGCAGTGGAAGGTGTGTTGGACCCACGGGAGATAGACTAGCCTGACTAGCCTCCTCTCCTTGGGTAGACTACAGCTTATTGGAGGTGCGGATAAAGCACTTAGGGTCTTTGCTCCTTTGTTGGTCCAAGGGTGGCAAGGAAGGTTCCATCGTAGAAGCAGTAGCAGAGAGGCTTTCAGTTGCCCCTGGAAGCTCTGTCCAGGGAGTTGCCGAGTTGCTACTCCTTTGTTAGGTGGGAGGTGGCTAGAGGCCCAGGCCTGGAGGACCTGTGAAGGAGATAGGGGAACGAGTACCCATGTAACAGTCTGGTCACTTTTCTACAGGGCTGTTTCAGCATGCTGGGGGTTCGCTCCAGTCCCTAGTCACCTTGGGTTTTCCAGGACCTGGAGGTATCACCAGTGAAGGCTGCAAAACAGCAGAGACAGCAGCCTGCCCCTCCCTCTGGGATCTTGGTCCCAGGGAGGTATGGAGCTGTTGCTGGCCTGAATGCATCCGTAGGAGGTGGCTGGAGACCCTGGTTGGGAGAACTTGCTCAGTGAGGAGGAATGGGATTGGGGGTCTGCTTATAAAAGTAGTCTGGCCACATTTTCATAGAGCAGATGTGCTGTTCTGGGGGTTCACTTCAGTCCCTGGTCACCTCAGACACTCCAAAACCCAAAGGCTGGAACAGTTAAGTTGCCCAAACAGTAAAGATGGCAGCCCACCTTTCCCCCTGGGAGCTCCATATCAGGGAGGCACAGTGCTGCTACCGTGGCTGGCTGGAATTCCAAGCAAGTGGATCTTATCCTGTGAGGCGCATGGAAGTAGGGCCTGCAGACCGTCGCTGCTCAGCCCCCTGGATTCAGCCTCTTCCCAGAGATATGTATGGGGATCTAACCTCTTGCTTTGCCAGAGTTGCAGCTACTTTTGCCAGGAAGCCTGAAGAGCCTGAATATCTGAAGCTCCCAGGCATCTGTACATGCCTGAGCAGCTGCTCTGCTGAGACTCCATGGGACTCTACGTGTCAGAATGAAGGCCCTGGTGGAATGGGTTTCCTGACCTGAAAGTTGCAAAGATCTGTGAGAGAAGTGTAGATTCCCAGGGTCACACATTTGCTCATTGCTTCCCTGGGTTGGGGGAGGTTCCCTTGGCTCCCTGTCTCTCCTGGGTGGGCCATCATCCTGACTCCTTTTCCCCTGTTCTCTGTGGGTTGAGTTGTTTCCTTGATTAGTCCTAATGCGTGTCCCTGGATGTTTCATTTGAAGTTGCTGTATTTACTCCCCTCTTCTGTTCCTCTCCATGAGAGCCACGCACACTAGCTCCTTCTAGTCAGCCATCTCAGCCACCTAATTTAGCAAATATTAAGTGACCTCTGTATACCAGACATTATACCATGCATGGAGATATAATGAGGAGCAAGACAAATATGCTCTCTTCCCTTACTGAGCTCACATCCATGAAGGGGAGAAAGCCTTTAAAAATAATGAGAAAACAGACAAACAAACAAACAACCCAATTCTATCTTGTATCAAGTGCTATGAAACCAGTATGTTAAGGATATTTGATAGTGGGAAACTGGGAAGGGGCTTCTTTGAGCAGGTGATCATGGATGGATTCTCAGGAAGCTGGCATTTAAACTGAAGCTTCATGGGCAAGAATTACCAGCTAGGCAAAGAGCAGCAGACTTGCTGGAAAGTTAGATACCACTACTCAGCCTCCCTTCCCATGCTTAACACAGTTTGTATATGTGGGTCAGGAAGCATTGTTCCCTATTCAAGATGGTTAGAGCTTCCAGGGTTAGAGACAAGAAGCACCCTAGGTAGCCTGTTATTACCAATAACGAGTGGTGATTGGAAAGGATTTTACAGGGATAGGGGATTCTTGAGGAAAAAGAAGGTCTTCAATAGTACTGAAACAATGTCAAAGAAGACCAAATAAATGTGGGGAATGGAAAAATATGCGGGGAATGCAAAAATATGTGGGGAATGCAAAAACAGCCCCAATAGTTTAGCTAAGATTTCCAAGTGTTCAGGCACAAGTCTCACTCTATCCTCGCTCGGTGCAGTGGATACATGTATTTGCCCATTCTCTGCGTGTGTCTATAATGACTATGACAAAGTCAGTGCCTACAGGAGGGATGGTGGGTAATATATGAGTAAAGGGGCTGGGGGACTGGAGCATGCATGATTGATTTAAAGGGAATGCCACTGCTGAGCTACAGGAGATTCAGGAATACTGTCTAGTGTTGTCATATGTAATAATTTTTCAAGACAAGCTAAATATCTGGATTTCCATGTGAAGCTTCCTCATTTCTAAATGTTAACAACTAATTACAAAAACACTTTGTAGATGAAGAAAAATATTCTTTTGTGAACTGTGTGAGCCACTGGTTGCAGTATCAGCTCAGGACTGAAATCAATGTGAAGAGGCTTATTTCTCCCACTGTGATCTCCCCAGCCTTACATGGGGCTTGGCACCTGGATGTCTCTAATGTGCCCAGCTAAGTTGATACCTGTGCACCCCTTCCTCTGACCACTGTCATAACCAGCTTGCCCAGACATAGTCTTCTATTGTCTGAAGTCTTATAAAACATAAATTTAACAAAAGAGTCAGTATAATTATTTTTTTCCTTTTTTGGAGGAAGAAATTCTAGTATCTGATTTCTCTCCAATTCAAGCATGTACCCCCAATACTTCCAGGCCTCTCTGAGTCAGACTGAGCTTTCTAATGGAGTCCAGCCTTTTCTTTAAAACAGCCATCACGAAGCAGTTATTTTTTTCCCCTTAGCCTGGCATCTCAGAGTGTTTTTACCAAATGTCTAATTAATTAACCCTAATTAATTGAAATTTAAAATTGCTTTCCAAATCCACAGTAATGTAAAGCTGTCTTCTCTCTCTTGTCGGAAGATTCAGTAGAAAGTCCTACATTACCATCAAGAACATAATATTCTCAAAGCATGCCTCTCATGAAGACTATGAAATTGTTCAAAGGAAAAATCAGGAGAAATTGTCTCTATCAAGTGGCACAAAGCTATATAGATAGAATTACTTTGTCAAGCCAGCTTTGAGCTAAGTTATTCTTTTGTAAGATTTTGGTTTTGCTTTGAGCAGTTTTTTACCCCCCTGCCCAACGATTCTTGTAAAAAAAAAATCAATATTTTCTGGAAGCACAGAGATGAGAGCCTTTGGAGAACTCTGCCTCCTGTTTGCTACAAAAACATTAATAAATGTCACCAGCAAAGTTGGGTACCAGGGGAAACTGGACGACTTCATGAATATATTTTCTAAAAAGCTTAAAATGTCCATCTTGTATATTATTAGTCTCTTATAGAGTCTAAGAGCTATTGATCCCTTCAACTGCTGCAAAAAGCAATTTAAATGCACCCAAAGCTCTAAGTGTATGTGTATGGACAGAGCAGGCCTGTTCAAGATGGCTTCTAAATGTCCCCTTTTTCAAAGTGAAGAGCCAGGCTGCAGTAAACAGTACCCCATGGGTAGGGTAGATGGTATCAATGAGTCTATTATAGCAAAATTAAAGGAAATCAGTGATGTTGTTGCTTAAAATGGTATCATTTTACAGCCCTGTTAAGATTCATCTGCTGATTAAAAAAAACTGATTTTTAAAAAATTCATTGAGCATCATTGCCGGGCTATCCCCTGGTCTTCTAAAGCGGCAATTATCTGAAACCATGAGCCATTGTCCTCCATCCACATGTACTCAATCATAGGTCCAGTGCTGCAGAGCAGCACAGAGCAGGAGGAGGGAATAGGTGAGACACTGTGGACAGGGATCCTGGTGTTTCAGGGTGTTAAGTGACACATTCATATCTCTGTCAAAGACCTTCTAGGGAATGCTGGATCACCTGCTTCACCTGCTTTCTGCAGTTTCCCCCTGGAAAAAATGTCCTTTCCTTGTTTGCTGGGGATAGTAGGAGAGGTACTAATAAACATTATCTGTGATAAGTGATGTACTTTGTCAAAGTGAGGCAACTGTAGATTTGAGCCCACAATTTCCACGACGAAGAATACTTCTGTCCTTCAGAAATTTTAAAGCACTTTGAAGCAATTGGTGCCAGTGATTGTTGCTGCCACCTGGAACTGTCAAAAGCCTTCAGCAGCTCTCAGGCCCAGGAACGGAAGCCCCTTCTATTACCATTTTCTTATTCATCCTAAGACATCTTAACAATGATGCACGTCTAGGCCTGTCTTCTTGAGTGCCCAGGAGCATGAAAAAATCAGAGTTACCTCATACCACAGTATGAGATGCAGCGGAGGAAAGAGTACAAAGGACTCAGAAGATCTCTTCCTCAGTTCTAGCCTACTGCTAACTAGCTGTGCTAACTTGGCTGGGCCGTTGACTTTGTGGAGTTTCAGGTTTCTCTATCTGTAAAAATGGAGATTATAATGGTAAAATTACATAAACTGTTAAAAGCATCTTGTAAGCTATAAACAGAAAAATAAATCTGTAAGATAGGTTAGCAACAAGCAAATATTTTACCTTTGGGAAGAGTTTTCTCGTTGTTCCAACTGCATCTCTCATGCCTTTCATGATCCATCATTGATCCTAGCTCAGCTTTCTATTCTAAATTTTCCTCATAAACCCTCTCACTTCTCTGACCCCAGTTTGAATATGAAAACTTTTAAATGCTAATCTCTTTTTTTTTAAGCAGGATGAAAATCTTTTGGTTTTTCTCCAGCTTCTATCTTAACCAAGCAACCGTTCTAACCGTTGCTGAAAACACTTGCAGAAACAGGCTGGGCACGGTAGCTCAGTGCTTTCAGAAGCCGAGGGAGGAGGATCACTTGAGGCCAGGAGTTTGAGGTCAGCCTGGGCAACATAGCGAGACCCTATCTTTACAAAAAAACAAATTAAAAAATTATCTGGGTGTGGCGGTGTATGCCTGTAGTTTCAGCTTTTTGAGAGGCTAGGCAGGAGGATCGCTTGAACACAGGAGTTTGAGGCTGCAGTGAGCTACGATTGCACCATTGTACTCCAGCCTGGGTGACAGAGTAAGCTCCTATTTAAAAAAAAAAAAAAAAAAAATCCAGAAACAGACTTGGGATCTATTGCAGATACATGGAGGTATTCTACATTTTTTAAAAAAAGTCCTAGGTTAGTAGCCAGGTGGTTTTACTTTGTACCATTATACCAGCTTCTTTGTCATATGATAGATTCTTCCTTACTGATTGTTACTCTGCTGCCTTTGTATTTGCTGCACTTTGATGGGGTTTGAACAGCAGCAGCACAGCCATGTGAAATCTCACAGGTAATACTGTAGGGCTGGGCAAAGTCCACTCAGGTTCCCAAGTTCATTGCTGGAACAGGGCAGTACTTCCTTTTTGTAAGAGGGCTTCTAGTTTTCTAATACTCTCATGGACACACTCAGCGTAAGCAGGCTTTATTCTAGATGATCAAGTGATGTGGAAAACTGCACACTCCGAATTGCTCAGGTCCTGACTGGTGGTTGGCAAGGATAAAGCCATTTGTTATTCTGCCCTAGCATTCTAGTGTTGTTGGCCTCAAAAAGAGTTGGGGTCTCCTATGAATTCTTCTAGTTTTCTATTATCTATTAATTCATGAAAACATTTTTGAACATAGATATTTTCTAGGCTGCATTACTCCCATAGGGTAACAAATGTTGAGCTATATTTCTGAAATGCCAATCTGATTGTGTTATTCCACTCCTTAAAAACTCAGATGACTCAGCCACTCATAAACCTCTTGGTGTTGCTTTCAAAGGCTCTTCTCACCTGGGATGGAGCCCAACTTGCTAATTCCCATTTAGTCCCTCACATATCTCTTAATAGACCACCTGTTTTCATATCTCCATATATTTTTAATGCTCTTTTTCTGTATCTGAAATATTATTTTCCACTTTGCCTGATGACATAATTGTACTCATTCTTCAAATCCCAGATCAAATGTCACTTCCACTGTGAAGTCCAGTGACCCTTTTCTCTCATTACGACATGCTTCAAATAATGCAATCATGCCTAGTTTTCTGTAGTTTTCTCTCTTTGATTAAATTTCCCATCAAGGGCAGAACCAGGTATTATCTAGGTATTCTGAGAGCCAAGTTGAATGCTTGGCACATAGTAGGTGCTCAATAACTCTTCAGGAGAATGAAATAATGAAAAATCAAATATTGACAAACACTGACTTACTGGTTTCAATTTTATATTTTTAAGATTCAGTAGGTCATGCTTCGCATGTATACACTTTACAGTTGATAGATACTTTATATGACACCATTTTTTAAACTCTAGTCTTTTAAAGGATTCAAAACACATCCCCTCTCAACATTTTTATCTTTCCAGGTGGTTCTAATCTTCCTGATTCATTTTCATATATTGCATCCTGTTGATAATTTTTGTTGTTTTCTCTGGAGCTTTGCAGTGTTACTTCATTGTTTATAAAATGAGGACAGGTTAGGCAGCCCCAGCTGAATCAGGATTCCAAGAGTGAAAGATTTATGGCTTGTACAATGGTGCAGCAATGTTTTCTGTCTTATTTCAATATCTCCTTGCCCCTAAAGGTCATAGGCTTTCTTCAGGGAATGATTACAGTGTCTCCTAAATCCTCTTATCAAGTTCTCATGATCACTACAAGCTTTGTGTCCTTTGAGTATAGGTAGATTTTTTTTTTCTCTTAAGTCATCGCTTTATTCTTGTTCATGTCAAAATAGACCTCCACCTCTTTACCTCCACTTGGTTTCTCCTGATGTTTTTTGGAAGTACGTCGCAGGAGTTTTCTCTTCCCATATGGATAAATTCTCTGTTATCTGCAAACTTGAAGATTTAGCTGGATATTCCCTCTTGTTCTCCATTGGCCAAAACTTTAAATATCAGTGATCAAGAATCTAATATCTTGGTGATCCTACTCTTAGCATTTTTTTATAGCACACCCATTTATTTTAATCCTTTCATTCCTGGATCGATGCCAGTTCCCTAGCTACAAAGAAAAAATATCTCTTTAATTCTGTGATGTTGTTAGGAAAAAAAAAAAATCACTTAGTATATAATTTAGTCAAAGGCTTTTTGAAAGTAGAAATAATTGCATCCTTTAATTCTCTTTTCCCAAGTTCTAATTTATTTGTTCAGAAACACCACAAGAATGAGATAGCTGGACCAAGCTAGATGAAGAGTGGATCCAGCTGCCAGTATGGCCAGAAATGCATTGATCAGTAGAAAGGTCAGGAAAAAGGAGGCCAAGGAGAAGAAAAGGTAAAGCAGTGAGGCCTAGAGTTTGTAGAGAATAGAGAAAGTGAGTGAGGTTGACCAGGAGACAAATAAGGTAAACCAGCGTCTGAGGAAGACGGTGCCCACGGGAGCAAGCCTGATAGAAACTGACACACAGCTCAAAGATAAGGGGTAGATACAAGCGGTGGGAAGGAAAGACCTGGGACGGTGGCTATTTTCTGCCTCAACTGCATGGATCCCTAAGGTTGACTTCTGAAGGTACAGAATTGTTAAATAAGGCTTTTCTTTTACTAAAACTGTGCTACCATATTTTAACTTTACTTCATTCCCTGTTGAATGATTCTACCCTTTATTATATAGCCAATAGATGCTTAGTAGATACCTATGATTCATAGATCATTGCAGAAAACAAAAGAGATGCAGAGAATGAAGTTCTCCTCTGCCCTTAAGGATCTCACAATCTAGCAGGGAGGATAAGACAAATAGTCATAAAAGTTGAATATAAAATACACCAGAATAAATGCCACATGAAAGGCAAAATCAAAACGTCTCATATGCTGGCATTTCTGTTTAGAAAGTCCTTTCTACCATTACCATCTCTGATTGACAAAATATGGCTTACCTTTCCAAATTAGCTCAAATGCCACCCATCCTCTGAAATCTTCTCTGATTACCTCCCTCCATAGCCTTTTGTTTATACCTTTTGTTTATATGGTATGTGCTGGGGAAGTACAAGGATTCCAATTTCCTGTATGAACATGATAGCCATTCATCCTAGATATTTTTGGACAGTTTGAATTTCATGTAAATATATACTTTAATACAATAAATTGAATATTTATATGATTTAATATTTAAACCTTGATACTTGATAGACTACATGTTCTGACCCTGATCTTTGGTTTGGACAACGTGGTCATTGTGGTGAGAGGCAGATCTCACGTTCACCTAATATGACTACTCTACCAGTATTTACAATTGGGATCCATTCTTATTCATTGGGCAAAATCTATTCTGACAGGACAGAGCCCATGTCATAGAAGTTAACTATTTTGAATATCACTCTAGGCATATGACAGTCATGAAGTATAGATTGGGTTCAAAAAAGTAGAAACTTATACACTAGGTTAGAGAATAGAGGCTATGAAGGGTTTTGTAGTGCCATCAATGGTTTTGTACATGTCTGCTTAGATAAAATGATTCAGTGGTCTGTAAACTCAAAAAGCCCTTAGCAATCTAGCCTTTCGTTTGCATTTATGTATGTTCATTTATTCTGTTCTCCAACAAGTACTTATTGAATCCCCATGTGGGAAATACTGCTGTTTACGAAAATCAACTTCCTCCTCCTGGGCACAGCTATATGTTTTTCCACCTTCTCTGCAATTAGGTGTAGTCATGTGACTAGACTGTAAAATGATATAACTGAAATGGGGAAGCCCACTGAGTGACCTTGAAAACCATTTAATATGGCAAAGTGGCCATCCTCCTGGATCATGAGTAACTATAGACCAGTGTGCCCTCCACTCCCACCTACCAACATGGAACAGTTAGTGAGCAGAAATTAAACTTCTATTTTACTAAGCAATTAAGTGCTCAGATCTATTTATTATTGTAGCCTAGCTATATCAATTAGGATAAGCTAGGTTATAATGTGGTTTCTTAAAAACCCAGCGGTTTAAACCACAAATGTTTCTTACTCATATTACTTGATCATTGAAGGTTGTCTGAGGAATCTTCTCCAATGTTGTACCCACTTTGTTACCCTCTCTCTGGGACCCAGACTAATGGAACAGCCACTGTCTGCATTATTACTGGTCAGTCTGATACAGAGAAAAGAGTCCTGGAGAGTCTTACATCAGCCATTGCACAATCAGCCTGAGAGTCATACACGTCATTCCTCACCCACAACTCATTGGACAGATTTGGTCATATGACCCCAATCAAGGACAGAAAGTACAATCTTACTGTGCATTCAGAGTATCATTAAAGACCACCACACCAGCCTAACTGGTCTAAAATAGCCTATTATGTGCTAGACTCTATGCTAGATGTTGGCATTTAAAGATCAATATGTCATGGCCCCAAATTTATAATTTTACAATACATTTTTTTTCTTTTTTTTTTTTTAATTATACTTTAAGTTCTAGGGTACATGTGCACAATGTGCAGGTTTGTTACATATGTATACATGTGCCATGTTGGTGTGCTGCACCCGTAAACTCATCATTTACATTAGGTATAATCTCCTAATTCTTTCCCTCCCCCCTCCCCCCACCCCACGACAGGCCCCAGTGTGTGATGTTCCCCTTCCTGTGTCCAAGTGTTCTCATTGTTTAATTCCCATCTATGAGTGAGAACATGCGGTGTTTGGTTTTTTTGTCCTTGCAATAGTTTGCTGAGAATGTTTTTTTTTCTAACCTTGTGGATGGATATCATCCAAATTTGTTGATTTTTCTATAATGTTTTTGAAACAGAGTACCTGTATTATTAATTAACTCATTTATCCCATCAATAATACATATTGTCTCCATTTACTACATATACCTCTCTAGAAACAATTAAACAGTTGGCATGGATCCTTCCCTCAAAGAAATCAGAGTGTAGGAAATGGTTTGTTCTCATACATCCAACCTATCTCTATTAAATGTCTCCTGGGCCATTTTCTCAATAAAACCAAGGCAGATTTCATTTTGTTGCTTTGCTCTTACCATGTGGGAGTTGAGGATTAAGTTGGCAGAATGGGGCCTCTCTGGCCCATGGCACAGAGACAACTTTCCTGCTGAGCCTCTACCATTTTGTTCTTAGGCCCTTGGCTTGTCTTGAGGTCCTGTGAACCAGTTCACACATGACATGGGCCTCCACCAATACACCAGAGAAACAAAAGGCAGGGCAAGGGCTGAGAACCATGTATTTTGCTCAAACTCATCCTTCTTCAGGTGCCAAGGCTCTATTTATTTTGGAGAACTTTGTTCACTTGCAAATTTCTTTGAAAGGTAATAAAGCAATGGTTTTAAAATTGTGTTCTACAGTGCCAAAGGATTAAGAGGAAGGTGTTCCAGAGACAGCTCAAGCAAGAAGCTCCACACCTTCTGCCTCAGTTTCAGCCAAAGCAACTTTATTACTGACTGATTTATGTATTGGAATTGTACATATGATTCTATTGCTAGAAAGGTTTCATTACTTTAAAAGATTAGATGATCTAATGAACTGCTATTTCAAAACATTGCTGAGAGCCCAAGAGAATTAACAAAGTCACCTCCCTCACAGATCCCAGACCATGAAATCTGGAAGGGATTCCGAATCATACGGCCTCTTTGGAGTGAGTAACTCACTAGGACATTAGGAAAGTGCACAAAGTCTCATAGACTGTACCCCATCCCCTCAAGGCCCTGAGTTCCCTAAAGGAAACTTTTAGCCCCGTGCTTTGCACACAGTCAAAGATATGAGTGACTGTAGAATGAGCAAAGGAATGACTCAGGATTAGCATTTTGTATAATGCATATAAAAATCAAAGCTCAGAGTGGTGAAGGTTTTGGCCCAAGGTCATAAAGGAAAAACAATGGCAAAGTTAGGCTAAAACTCTGGGATTTTTTACACTGGATTGTGCCCCATTGACTCTTCAACAGCAATAAAAATGTCCAAAGTCAGCCAGGCACGGTGGCTCATGCCTGTAATCCCAGCACTTTGGGAGGCCGAGTTGGGTGGATCACGAGGTCAGGAGATGGAGAACATCCTGGCTAACACAGTGAAACCCCACCTCTACTAAAAATACAAAAAAAAAAAAGAAAAAAAAAAGGCCGGGCGTGGTGATGGGCACCTGTAGTCCCAGCTACTTGGGAGGCTGAAGAAGGAGAATAGCGTGAACCTGGGAGGTGGAGCTTACAGTGAGCCGTGATCATGCCACTGCACTCCAGCCTAGGTGACAGAGTGAGACTCCATCTCAAAAAAAAAAAAAAAAAAGTCCAAAGTCAACTTCTCACTTCCTAACCTTTGCTCCGTCTCCAAACTCATCCTAATGATGTAACACAGAGACAGTGCAAGTTCCAATTCAAATGATCAATGGTTTTTTCTTTCTATTTCCATTAGTACAAGATTTGAAAGAAGTCCCCCCTCTTTTTTGTCCTCCCTTCATCCCTTTAGCTCCCACAAGGGCAGGGGTAGACGCTGTCCAGCAGCACTGATCTGTGGGTGTTGCTGAGCTCAGGACGAAGGAGACAGTTTAAGGAAGATGAAGCCTTGCTAGGGTTAGGCTCTTCCAGTTTCTCATTCCTTTGTGCCTTGTCTTTTTTTGCATCACTGATGTTATTTATGGAATGCCAGCATGTTTCTTTTTTTAATTAAAAGGAGGAAACATCGAGTCTCATATAAGAACAAGAGTGATGACTCAATAGGGCTGCTCAGTGCCAAATTACTTCCTGTAATCGCATGTGTAACAGTGTTTCTTACAGAAGCAGGCTTTGGGGCTCCTGGTGAGATCGCACCCGGGCTGCCCACCTGCCCAAGTGACTCATTCCTAACAGCCCAGGATGTCTCACACGTTTAGTCATAAACTCTGGCCTGGTGAAACCAAGCTTACCCAATCTTGCTGATCTATAAGCAGGGAAGGGGGATAAGCTAGCAGGGATAATATAATTTTTGGTTGAGTCTTCTTTCAGGTAAAATATTAGGTTTTTCAGGCATTGTAACATATCAGAGGATTATTATTTTTAATAATATAAATCACCTTGAAACATATCTATTTTAATTTCTTCCTGTTACTGGGAAGGAAACTAAGACCTAAGTCAATTTGGAGAGTATTTGACCATCTACTATGTAGAAAGGATTGTGCTCGGCCTCCGTGGGCCAAATGACCTTTCAAGGTCCACAACATATGGGTGACAAACAGAATTAATTGCTAAATATCCTCATTCCCATACAAATCTCCCTTCCACCATATGAATCTAAAGTTTGGGTTATTGTCAGAACTATCTTGCCAGTCTAGAAATTTTAGACTGATATGTGAATGAGTATGTGTGTGTGAATGTGTGTGTGTGTGTGTGTGTGTGTTAGCTGTGTGCCTGTAGCTAGGAGAGATATATTGCAATCCAAACTGGAAACAGTAGACATAGAAGGCAGCATGTCAGAACTAGAAGACATGCCCTTTGGATTTATAGAAACCTAGTTGTCAATTTTGGTCCTTCCAACTGCCATGTAACCATGGCTCAGTTTCAAATCATGTTGAGCCTTACTTTTGTCCTATAAAAATACACAGTAAAATAGGTTTGATGTTTACCTAAAAAGAGTATATGCAAAGTATATTAATCTTCCTTTCTGTTTTCTTATGCTTTGACATCTTGGGGACGTGCTGGTCCTGGAGGGACTGCTCCCTAACCCATGACTTTAATCCAGTCACCTCTATTCTATTAGGCTCTCACATTCCTGGCTACTATTTCTGTTCTAATCACCATGGGGCCAGATACCAGACTAACAGGAGCAGTCCTTCTTCCCCAGAACCTATGAAAATTATTCAGACGGGCCAATCCTAAGCATCCTTATCCTGCCTCACATATTTCTTCCCACGGAAACCACAATAAAAGCTTTTGCCCACGTTTTCCCTTCATTCCCTCTGCCTCCTGAGCTACCTTGGTGACTTCCTGTATGTCTCCTTCCCCACCTGTCCCTACTCCTTAATGTGGCATGCGCCTTCTTTGGGATCTGTGAGTAGCAAACTCTTTCTACTGGTAGTCATCACCCGATCTGTTGATGTTGCCATACCTCAATGATAATATAACCTATATTCAAAAGCGGAGTACTGACAAAGCACTTCATACTTAAAGGTTCTCAAATTCTTCCATGTAACATAATGAATTAATGACTGCCTATGTGTGAAGTTTTTGAGTATACAGATATGAATAACACCTACTTTCTTCTTTCAAGGGAGTACTGAAAAATAGCATCCTATCAGAAGTGTGGGTGGGGTATGGAAATGTTTCTATGACAGATCGAGGACATCAAATGACCTGCTTCAGGACACACACCAATTCAGTTTTCTGACCACCAGCCCAGGATTTGGCTTTCAGTGGGATCTATGGCTTTTTTGAGTAAGACTTTGGATTTTGACCTTGGCCTGTCTGCAGCCAAAAGCATGCTTGGTTGCCCCAGAAACAGTCCATGTTAGCCTCCACCTCCTACTCTGGGGGTTTGTTCAAGTGGTACTTAGACAAAATATTCATTACTTCTTTGGCCTCCATTCTACATTCCATTATTCATTTATTTTCAATAAACAGTTTCAGATTCCTCATTTTTCCCCCTAAAGCTTACAAATAAATTTTTCTGTCTTGCCTTTCTTGCTGCATTTACATAAAAGCCACGCTGAAAAATTTATAGCAGTAATGGAAATCTTGGGGAAAACAAAATGCTCTGAGAACAAATGGCTGCTTTAACCCTTTGCTAAAGAGCAGTGAGTGCCAGGCTTGCAGTGCCACAGGGCAGACAATTGCATGAGGAAGAAACACACCTAAAGATACCCAGCTTACCTATAAAATGCCGATAATGGAATCAATTGGAGGAGGGATCCTTATGACTTTATCCATCAAATTCTTTAAGTCTATATTCTCTTATTACAGAAATAAAAGTGAATTTAATTGCTGAGTTTTGAAGTAGTTGTGTAAATTCTATGAAAGTTTACTGTTTGAAAATGTTGGCAGGGTAGAGTACAGCTTAAAGTAAAATATGACTTCATGGAAAGTCTGAATAGCAATATTTTATAAGGATTACAACTCAACCGCTTGAAAATATATTGCATACAAAAGAAAAGACAATAATTCCTCCTATTATCCAATAAACATTTAATGAGTATCTACTATGTGTCTGTACCTTGGGATAGAGAGAATCCAGTGCACTCTTTGCCTACAAGGAATATCCAGCTTGGTGTTCATTAATAGAAAATTGCTACTAATAAGCCAAATAAGTTAGTAAAAATAGGTTTTTATCATATAATGTAGCATAAACATGAAAATACTTGAGCACATGAGAATTAATTTCTAAATGCCTGTAAGTAAAATTTTTAATTTATGGCCTGTTTAGTTTATAATGGTTTCATATTTTAGGTTGAATCCTCATTCATTGAGAGACATGATTCAAACCTTTGTAGTCAATCCAATCACACACATGTAAACTACCATGACGGAATTGCCGCAAGTCCATGTTAGGAAAGATGGACTCATTTAGGCTTTGCTGACAGCCCTGGCATTGTTACATCCAGGCCCTAAGAAGGAACATAAGCAGTCTCTGTCATTTAGTCACTTAAAGCATTCTTTTCTTTGGGCAAATGGAATGGGTAGATGTGAAGATTTTTAAACTCTGAAAGAGAAATGAAATAAAGGCTTCTAGCTCCTCGGCCAGAAATTTTCAGATTGTTAAAAAAAGAAAAATTGCTCATGTTTAGGACTTTCCAGCTTAGTTGCCTCAATCTTCCATCTTTTCCTCTGCACTTCCCCACTCAATACCCCAACTTTTAACTCTGTGTTCGATATAATCTGACGAATTATCTGCCCTCACTGGAGACAGTTGCTGGCACCTAATGTGCTGTGTGTATAGGGTGGGGCAGGATTTGAGTGCTGTCCTTCCTCTTCCACTGTTTAGATGAATTCAGACTTTACCTGGAGGCCTAGGTTGGGGATCAACTTCAGCATGTACTAAGGGGCAGGCCAGCTAGGCAGCTACCCAGGCAACAAGTGTATCAGGCACACTGTCACACTCCTAGAAATGTTGCCAGATGCATATATGGCATTTAACAGAATACTTGTCTGGGATAGTATCAAATGTGTTTGGAAGAAAGATGACAAGACGCCTGGAATGAGCGTAGACACGAACAATAGACAGGTGACACACAACCTCTAAGAAGAAGGGCTGCACATGACGACAGAACTTTTCTTTTGCTTGGCGGATTTCTCAAGTTTGCAACCAGGGCTGAATTGTCCTGGACAATAGGAAAACACATTGAGTGATGTCTTTGGTTTAACTTCCCCACACTCTCCAGTCCAGCATGCAGATTTTCCTCTATGTAAATGCTGAACAAATATTTTAAAATATTAGCCCCTGTGTTTTAATCTACCCCTAACCATAAAATTAAACACTTGGAGGCACGGTACTATTTTCGTGTCCTCAAATCACATGGATTTGGCCTTATAAAAACCGCAGCAGCAGCAAAATAATGACTATTGTTTGTTGACCTCTTCCTTGGTCCCATACAAAGCAATTTGGGGTGTAGATTTTGGACTCAAAATGCCTGAGCTCAGCTCTGCTGTTTACCGATTGAATAAACTTGATCAAATTACTTAACCTCTACGTACCTCAGTTTTCTTATCTTTAAAGAGGAGATAATAGTACACTACCTCATACGGTTGTTGTAAGTATTAATTGAATCAGTACATGTAGAGTGTCCAGAATGTTCCTGGCATGCAATATGACTGCTTACTTTTATTTGCTGTTACTATTTTATACATTCCACACAATAACCCTGAAAGGGAAGTACTATCCCCATTACGTGGTTTAAAACCTTAAGGCCGTGAAAGTTAAACAACTGGTTCAAGATCCAGTTGCTGATAAGTGACAGAGCCAGGATTTCATGGGCCATGCCCAGGTTTCCCACTGCCCTGCACAGCCTCAGGACACTGCTCCCTGCATCCCAGCCACTCCAGCTCCAGCTGTGGCTCAAAGGGACCCAGGTACAGCTCAAGCTGCTGCTTCAGAGGGTGCAAGTCATAAGCCTTGGTGGCTTCACGTGGTGTTAAGCCTGCAGTTGCACACAGTGCAAGTGTTGAGGCTTGGGAGTCTCTACCTGGATTTCGGAGGATGTATGGAAAAGCCTGCTGCAGAGGCAGAGACCTAATAGAGAACCTCTGCTAGGGCAGTGCAGAGGGGAAATGTGGGGTTGGAGCCCTTATATAGAGTCCCCTCTGGGGCACTGCCTAGTAGAGCTGTGAGAAGAGGGCCACCAGACCAAGAGCTCCCCAACAGTCTCTCAACTGTATCCTCCTTTTTTGGTGGAGGCTCTTAGGATATGCTGAATCTGCACCTGGAAAAGCTGTAAGCATTCAATGGCAGTCCATGAGAGTAGCCACAGGGGCTGAACTCTGCAAAGCCATAGGGGTGTCTACAGCCTTGAGAGCCCTCCTCTTGCACCAGTGTGCCCTGGATGTGAGACATGGAGCCAAAGGGGATTGTTTTGTAGCTTTAAGATTTAATGACAGCCGTGCTGGGTTTTGGATTTGCATGGGGCCTGTATCCCCTTCCTTTTGGCTGATTTCTCCCTTTTGGAATGGGAGTATTTACCCAATGCCAGTACCTCTGTTTTATCTTGGAAGTAACTAACTTGTTTTTGATTTATAGGCTCATAGGTGGATGGGACTTACCTTGTCTCAGATGAAACTTTGAACTTGGACATTTGGGTTAATGCTAGAATAAGTTAAGACTTTGGGGGGCTGTGGGGAAGGCATGATTTTATTGTGCAGTGGGAGAAGGACATGAGATTTGTAGGGGGCCAGTATGAAATGATATGGTTTGGATCTGTGTCTCCAGCAAATCTATGTAATTGTAATTACCAGTGTTGGAGGTGGGGCCTAGTGGGAAGTGATTGGATCATGGAGGTGGATTTTCCTGAATGGTTTATACCATCCCCTTGGTGCTATTCTTGTGATAGTGAGTGAGTTATCATAAGATCTTATCTTTTGGCCGGGCGCGGGGGCTCATGCCTGTAATCCCAGCACTTTGGGAAGCCGAGGTGGGTGGATCATAAGGTCAGGAGATCGAGACCATCCTGGCTAACATGGTGAAACCTGTCTCTACTAAAAAAAATACAAAAATTAGCCGGGCATGGTGGCAGGCACCTGTAGTCCCAGTTACTCAGGAGGCTGAGGCAGGAGAATGGCATGAACCCGGGAGGCGGAGCTTGCAGTGAGCCGAGATGTGCCTCTCACTCCAGCCTGGGCGAAAGAGCGAGATTCCATCTCAAAAAAAAAAAAGATCTTATCTTTTAAAGGTGTGTGGCACCTCCTCCTTCTGTCTCTCTATTTCTCCTGCTCTCTCTCCCTGCTCTGTCCATGTGAAGTTCTCGTTCCTTCTTTGCTTTCCGCCACGATTATAAGTTTTCTGAAGCCTTCCCAGTAGCCAAGCAGATGCCGGTACCATGCTTCCTGTACAGCTTGCAGAAGCATGAGCCAATTAAACCTCTTTTATTATGAATTACCCAGTCTCAGGTATTTCTTTATAGCAGCATGATAATGAACTAATACATGAGTCAACAATGACCTCATTTCTCAGCGCCCACAAACTGCTGGGATATAAGCTGTATCAATCCTCAACTGTCCCAGCCTCAGTCTGCTGCTTTTCAAGAACTCTGTCCTTGAAGCCTCAGTCCCACTTGGTCCTGGGCCATACATTGAGAAGCCATGCCCATGGGAATAGCCTTCAGAAACAACTGGTATGTTTAGGTCCATTTTTCCATTGTTTTGGGGTGGATTTCATTTTCTAGTCTAGTAGCAATTGCAACATCTCCTTTATCTATCTAACTTATTCTTATTTCGATGACCATTGGCTTTGGTCTCTGTCCTGCCCGTCAGTGCCTACAGTGGCTTCTGAACAGGCCGGGCCCCTGCTCATCTCTCTCCCTGAGGCATGGATATACTTTTCTCGCCTCCACTCTCCTTTGCAGAGACCTGCACTCAGCCCCTTTCCCTGACTTATCTGCTTACTCCTCTTGTACCTGAGCCCTTGCTGACTTCACCTGCCTCATTCCCTCTTCACCCAAGCCATGGCATATGTTCCCTTGGAAGCACCATTCTGTTTCATCACTATCCCTTTGCATATTTCATTACCCTGGAATGTACTTTCCACCTTGTCTACCTGATTAGTCCTCATTGTCCTTGAAATTATCATCAAGGAAGTCTTCCTGTAGGAAGTCTTCTCATATTGGGATGGCTGTTCCTCCCCTCTGCCTCCACTGTAGTTTTATATTAGATCATGCTTGTTTTTTTAGCATGCCTATCTTCCCTAGCAAGCTGTGAGCTTCTTCATGTTGAGACAGTGTCTTTTCATACCATTGGTCTCTAGCACAGTGCCTCAAGATATTAAGCACTCAAAGAAGGACTACTGAATGGCCCTTATGCTAAGAACCATCATCTCTTTAAAGCCTTGAATTAGACCCTCTTTAATAGACAACAGGCCCCAGTTGGACTTTACCAGCACTAATTGAGGTTGCTTTAGAGATCCAGGATCCTCTCAAAGACCACCTCTGCCACTGTAGTCAATTGTTCTCTTATTTTGAGCAAAATCCCAACAGGCTCCCAACTCTATCCTCCTTCTTGGTGGAAGCTCTTAGGATATGCTGAAGTGGGTTTGTGATACATTTGACAAATAGAGACATTTAGGAAATGAAACTCCTTGATCTAGCTGAATGCACTCAGCTAGCAATAAACTAATTCATTGTACTCTCCTAAACCCAGAGATGAATCTTATTTTTATTGTTATTATTAGCAATAACAGTGCTTCATAGTTTCAAAAAGTACTTTCTCATTTATTATGTCAATTAAGCATCACATTAACCCTGGTAGGGGGTTATTAGTATTATTCTATTCTCTCTCTCTTTTTTTCCAGGAGAGTACCATGGTGAAAGATCATAGTACCACAATTAGAAGGGCTTAGGTTAGGAGCTCACCTCTGTAAATTACTAGCTGTATGTCTTCGGGCAAGTCAGTTAACTTCCCTGAGACGCAGAATTCTCAAGTAGCAGGATATTTAAACAACACCAAATTGAAACACTATTTGACTCCATCATTTAAACTTTAGGGATATTTCAAATCTTGCCATAAAATTGAAATGGAAAAGAAATAATGCTAATGAAAATGGGAAAAATTACAAATGATTAAATTGTTTAATATGGAACATTGATTAAGGAATTAAATTGGCTTAATGGAGTTCACTGTAAAAAATACTTTCTCCACAAAAATTTATTGATGTTAGCATAATTCTGATTAAAATATTTGTATTTGAAATATACTTGGGGGTCAACATGGGGTTGAAATGGTGAGCACAAATAGCCTGGTCCCTGTTGATCATAACAGTAACTATAATAACTCTTATTGAGCACTATTTCAAAAGCTTTGCACGAATATCATTTAATCATCAAAAAGGCCAGGGGGTAGGGCTCTCATATGGTCCCATTTTACAGCGATGGAGCCAGATCTGGCACATACTGAATATTACATTCACCGTGATCACCACCCTCATCCTTATCTCAATGCCTCCATGCTATGACATTTAATGGCTTCTCAACTCCGTCAGAATAAAATTCAAACTCTTTACCAGGGTCTACAAGGCTCTTCTCTTCTGTTCCCTTGCTTCTTTATTACTTTTTTCTCACACTTCCTTATGTTCATGCACATTCATATCTTGTGGCTCCTGTACACAAGCGTGTATCTGCCTTATGCCCCTTTTAGTTCTACCTATGGAATGTTCTTTTTCTAGATAAACGCATAGTTACTTCTATCTTCAGTTCATTACTCAAGTGCCCCCTCCCAGGGAGGGGTTTCTTGACAACCATTTCTTAAGTAACTGCCCCCATCTTGTCATTCTATATTTACTTATGCTGCTTTTTCCCTCTTCTTGAGACATAGGTAAAATTATGTTTTTATATTTATTTATTGTCTGTCTTCTCTACTGGACTATAATCACTACAAGGAAGGGAATGATCTTCATTTTATTCATTGTTTTATCTCTAATGTCTAGGACAGTGCCACATAGTAGGTGCTCAATAAATACTTAAAGGAATAAAGAGATAAATAAATGTGAGGTCTTTGTACACAAACACATTTCTAAGTGCTTAAGTTCTCTGCTTCCCATTTTAGGGACTTGCCCAAGAGCCTCAGCCAAGAGGTCCCTGAGGGGCAGGTACCAAAAAGCAAGTGTTCCTGTCCACTCAGCTTTCTCTCTTCATGGCATTTCCCAGGCTCTCTGCCATCCATAAAGAGGCTCTTGACCCAAATCCTGTCCTCACGCCAGTCAGTATACTTCCCTGTAGCTCAAATCCTGCCATCCTGGAAGTGACACAGTATAATGTCTACGGACAAAACACCCAGTCACTCCTGTGAAAGTCCTTTCCAGTGTCATTGTGTTTTATTAACAGATTTTTATGTTTAGATTATGGGCAATTTCTGAGGGTTTGAAGAATATGTAAACAGCCTACACCTCTAGGGGGAAGACTGGGAAAGCAGCAGGTGAAGGCTGGCTCCCAGTGGCCCTGTGTGTGCCCTCGGTCCACGTGCTTGCTGTTTGCTGCTTTACAGATTGTCCATCTCACTCCTATTGACGGATGTGCAGCCTCATGAATGTAGTATGCTCAGTCTCCCAGGCAGAAATTGATCTCAACTGAATAATCAGGAAGTTGGATTTACATTACTGGCAAAAGCAGCCACCTTTTCTCTTCAGATTAAACAAAAAAATAAAGGAGATAACAAACTTGTCAATGTGCCAGGAGAGGCATGAGGGAAACAGAGAAGGAGAAAAAATCAAATATTGATTAAAATCAAAGAAAAATGCTGAAAATGGTCAAAAAGACTTTATTCTTCTGAGCAGGGTAAAACATAAGAATTTTTAGAAAACGAATAGCCTGGAGTTGAAGGGGAAGAGGCATGGTGGAATTGAAATGTAGCCTAGTGATCTTTATTTTAGATTTTGTGATATTTATTTTTACAAGTGAAATTCTAAAGGAGAGTATGGAGGAGAGGATGTAAACAAAGATCCCCTAAATCCACACAAGACATGGAATCCAGGCTTTGCATGGGATTTTGACTTTTAAGTTCATAGCCTCAGTCAGTATCTTTAACAGGTCCCTTTGGACTTGGCTCAGAAGCTGTATTTTAAACATGGATTGGTTTCAGATTGATCATCTTCACATCTATTGGAACAATTTTCAGTTTCTCAGGCATCCACCAATACTTTGTATCACAAACCAGCCACTGGGTGGGGTAAAGTGCAGAAAAACTGAAATGAAAGGAAAAGAGGAATAGTCTAAGGCAGTCCAGGAAGCAAGAATGGATATGAGGGAGTGACACCAGAGTTAACCAAAAGGGTATCAGCAAAGGAGGAACTAGAAATGCACTGGGCAGGAGTGTATTTAGGGACATGCGTGAAGATTAAGGAAGAGAATCCTGCATGAGATAATAAGGTGACAGGAAGGAAAGACTTAAGGAGAAGTATTAGGTGGTCCATCTGAGTTGAATATGTATGGTCTTGCACATCTAGATTTCTTTTAGTACTCTGAAACTTTTGAAAATAAACAATGGGATACATGTAATCAGTTATTTTTTTCAGAGCTTCTTTTAAGACGTTTTAAGGATATCATGCATATCTTCTATACAGGATAAAGTTTATTTTTTAAAGCCTGATTCAATATGAGACCCTTATCTCACTATTTCATGTATCATTTAATCATTTATTTTGTATATCTCCCCTTTAAATTAGAATATAAACATCAATGGGGGTGACTATTGTACATTTCTTATATGTGGCTTCACATGTACAGAGTTTTGTTCTTTTTACTTTTTCTTTTTTTTCTTTTTCTGAGACAGGGTGTGGTTCTGTTACCCAGGCTGGAGTGCAGTGGTGTGATCATGGCTCACTGCAACTTTGACCTCTTTGGCTCAGGTGATCCTCCCACCTCAGCCTCCTAGGTAGCTGGGACTATAGGCGCACGCTGCTATGCCCAGCTAATTTTTTGTATTTTTAGTAGACATAGGATTTTGTTATGTTGCCCAGGCTGGTCTTGAACTCCTGGGCTCAAGAAATCTGCCTGCCTTGGCCTCCCAAAGTGCTGGGATTACAGACATGAGCCACCGCGTCTGAGATATTTTATTTTTTAAAAAAACATTTAAATAAATTATTTAATTTATTTTTAAAGTTATCTTGAACCTAGATTTACCTGTTTTTTTTTTAATTTTTAAACTATTCCACATACCTAGTAAATATCTAATATCTGCAGTCCGTGTCATATTTGTTGGGATATAAGATCTAGAACACTTCCTAACATGGTTAATGGTTCAGAGAAAATAATCCCCATGTGCCTCAATGAGGTTCTTATACCTGTTAACATGCAGACCTTAAAGGAAAGAAAATCACAAAACACAGTATTTGTATTAGTCTGTCCTCATGCTGCTGATAAAGACATACCTGAGACTGGGTAGTTTACAAAGAAAAAGAGGTTTAATAGACTCACGGTTACACGTGGCTGGGGAGGCCTCATAATCATGGCGGAAGGCAAAAGGTGTGTCTTGCATAGCGGCAGGCAAAGAGAATGAGAACCTAGCAAAAGGGGTTTCCCCTTATAAAACTATCAGATCTCGTGAGACTTATTCACTACCACGAGAACAGTGTGGGGGAAACTGTCTCCATGATTCAATGATCTCCCACTGGGTCTCTCCCACAACACTTGGGAATTACAGGATCTACAATTCAAGATAAGATTTGGGTGGGGACACAACTAAACCATACCAGTATTCAACTTGGGTTCTGTGTGGCTGTGTGAATGTGTGGCAGGAAAGGTAATACTCTTTTGAGGTTTGCATTGGACATGTCAACATTGTTTCTGCCCCTGATGTGAAACAAGCCATTAGGCTTTATTTAGGTCATGAAACAAGTACTCTTCCTGCTATCCCAGAGCATACCTGCTTTGACCTCAGGTAGTCTCTGACCCAAGGGTACCCAATATCCAGGATAGTCCAAGATCTATGGCATTTCTTTCCTAAGAGAGTGTTGCTGGGCCAGTCAGATTTATTTCTTCCAGATTTTTGAATTGGGAAATACTAGAGGATCCAACAGATTTGATGATTATAGGGATCAGGTGGAACCTATACTATTAAGAAACAAACAATAAATATGGAGAAACCATGAGGTGAGAAAAAGTATAAAGAGTTGCATAAAAGAATAAGCAAGTGTCAGCCAGGTGCAGTGGCTCTCGCCTGTAATCCCAGCACTTTGGGAGGCTGAGGCAGGTGGATCACTTGAGGTCAGGAGTTTGGGACCAGCCTGGCCAACAGGATGAAAACTTGTCTCTACTAAAAATTCAGAAAATTAGCCAGGCATGCTGGCTGTTGCCTGGAATCCCAGCTACTGGGGAGGCTGAGGCAGGAGAATTGCTTGAACCTGGGAGGCAGAGGTTGCAGTGAGCTGAGATTGTGCCACTGTACTTCAGCCTGGGAGACAGAGCGAGGCTCCGTCTCAAAAAAAAAAAAAAAAAGCAAGTGTCAATAGGAGGAGATGGAGTAAATGCTCTTCATGAGAGTGCTCATGTGGCCCTTGAGGAAAAAAGAACAATCAATTTCTAGAACTGCATTGCTTCTGATAGAGTGACAGAACTAGTTTCAGTTCCAGTCCATATATATATAAATAACTAGCACAATCCCTTTTTATTATGTTAGTAATAATAGATAATAAAAAATCGTCTTTATTATCAATAATTTCAGTGAATTTCACTTCCTTGCAACTACCCCCCACCTTCCCCTTCAAAAAAGCAAATGCTAAATAAAACAGAGGTGATATGGGCAGAAGTTATTCATTGTTACCTCCTGCAAATCAGTAAATTTACATCTCAAATTTTAGGCATGCTTTGTGACAGATAAACTGTGATTTTCAGGGCAGTGGATCCCTGGTTATGACTCAAAGAATTATGATTAGCTTAAAATTGTATTGGTTAGCATCCATGCAGGAAAGCAGAAACCAGTATAGATATTTCAAACAGAGGAAATTTAATTTAGAGATGTGGTTACAAAACTATGGGAAGGATTGAAGAAACAAAAAGGGTAAAAAAGAAATATGTGTAACTGTAGGGAGCGATTATTATACCTTCAGCTGGAGGAATTTAATGAAAGATGGTGCTACATAGAGCCCAGGTTTGCTGGTCGTTGAGGCTGCTGGAGCATGCTCTGCTACTGCAGCTGTTAGAAATTCTGGCACCATGTTTTAGAGCTTGCAAAGCATGACCATCACCCCAACTGGTATAAAGTTAAGTATCTATCTGTATGTTGAACTGTAAGCCAGCTGGGAAAGAAGTCTGGTAAACGTAGTTTACAGGCTTACTTCCCAATATTGTGTTGCAAAGGAACTCAAAGAAGGGGGGATAAATGGAGCTGGGAGGCAAGTGACAAACAATTGGCCCAAGAGATATACCAAAAAAATTTGTTTTTAATTATAAGATATTGAGGCCCAGTGTGGTGGCTCATGCCGTAATCCCAGCACTTTGGGAGGCCAAGGTAAGAGGATCACTTGAGGTCAGGAGTTCAAGACCAGCCTGGCCAACATGGTGAAACCCCATCTCTACTAAAAATACAAAACTTAGCCAGGCGTGGTGGTTCATGCTGTAGTAATCCCAGCTACTTGGGAGGCTGAGGCGGGAGAATTGCTTGAACCCGGGAGGCGGAGGTTGCAGTGAGCCGAGATCACTCCATTGCACTCCAGCCTGGGTGACAGAGCGAGACTCTGCTTCAAAAAAAAAAAAAAGACATTGAACTTTGAATATTTGGCTTTTTGTCACAACAGTCTACTACATAATGTTTGTTGCCTACCTTTTGCTTAAAATTCCAATCTTGCATCAGTTACCCAATCACCCACTGCTATGCATTGTATATATGGGTCCCTCTAAAATTCATATGTTGAGACTTAATACCCATTGTGGTGGTATTAAGAGGTGAAGCCTTTGTAAAGTGATTAAGTCATGAGGGCTCCATTCTTGTGAATGGTATTGATCTCCTTATGAAAGAGGCTTCAGAGAGTTGTCTGGCCCTTTCATCTCTTTGCCATATGCAGACACAGTATTCTTCCCCTCTGGAGGATACTGCAACAAGGTACCATTTTGGAAGCAGAGAGACAGCCCTCACCAGAGACTGAATCTGTTGGTACTTTGATCTTGGACTTCCCAGCCTCCAGAACTGTAATAAATAAATGTATATTACTTACTATATCATATTGTATAATATATTATTATATTACTTACTTAATCTAAAGTATTTTTATAGCAGCCCAAATGGACTCAGATACGCATCCTCATAGGAATCAGGGCAAAACCCCATCTCCAGCTCTGGGGGTGTTGGGGTGGACTCTGATGGGTCTTAGCTTGGTTTTTGGATCCGTTTCACCACTGATGTTTGTGAATAGGTATGTGACCCAATTCTGATTAATGATACTACTTGAAAAATTTGCTGAAGAAAGTTTTTCCTAGTTCTTTGAGATAGCAAAGAGAAGCCAGTCTTTCCCTCCTGTCAGACATTTAAAGAAAGCATATAGCCATCTTGCCACCAGCAGCTCTTCTATAAGCATGAAAGGAATCAGAATTAAAGTTAATAGTAGAGATGGCCAAGCAGAGATGTGGAAAGAACCAGATCCTTTATGACATTATTGCACCACCAAATTAACCAATACTGAAATCCCTCCCTGCTCCTACATTTCTTATTATGCAAGCTTCTACATTTGAACATTTTTAAAACTGATTTCAGTTGGGTTTTTTTATTTGTAGCTAAGATCACTATGATAAACATTCAAGGTTTTAATAATGCTACATTTTTCCCTTTCCAATAAACCTCTCTAGTGAGAGATAAAGAGGTCAAGTTGTGTCTAGGAGATTAGAAAGTACATGTAACACCAGGAACCTCTATGTGACCACAATTCATTATGTCCACTGTAGTGGTTTTTAAAAAAAGGTAAGTGTTATTCTAACAAATTAGGAAAGGATGCAAAACCATTCTCAGCTGAGAAAATGTTTAGCTGAGCGCCGAATAGATTTATGGAATAAAATATTTTGAGCTTTATTTGAAATATGGGAGAAAGGTTCTACATTGTTTTAGAGGATGTAGCTAGAATGAAACTGGCAAAACTTACATTAAAAAGTTTCAGTGCTTTAAAAAATAAAATGATAGTTTCAGAGCTGTCTAAAACTGGATGGGGCTTCTTGGAGACTAGGAAGTGAATTCTTTCTTACTGGGGATATTTAAGCAGAGCTAGAATGACCACTCTGGGAGTGTTGGAGAGGAGAGTCATGTTGTGGAAGGAAGATGACATCTGAGGGCTTTCTAACTCTACGATTGTGGTTATATTTCGGTTATAATGTGGTTATATTGACTTCAGTTATATTTACCTTAGAGCCTATGGAAGGGCACACCTAGTCAGTCTCTTGGAAGGTGAATTGACAATGAACAGCTCAGATGTTTTATGATCTCAAGTTTAGAGCTGCCAATATATTGTTGTATTAATCCATTCTTACTCTGCTAATAAAGATATACTCAAGACTGGGCAATTTATAAAAGAAAGAGGTTTAACTGACTCACAGTTCAGCCTGGCTGGGGAGGCCTCAGGAAACTTACAATTACAGCAGAAGGGGAAGCAAACACTTCCTTCTTTACATGGCAGCAGCAAGGAGAAATGCCAAGCAAAACAGAGAAAAACCCTTTATAAAACCATCAGATCTCGTAGAGCTCACTATCATGAGAACAGCATGGAGGAGGTAACCACCCCTATAATTCAATTACCTCCCACCAGGTTCCTCCCACGACACATGGGGATTATGGGAACTACAGTTTAAGGTGAGATTTGGGTGGGGACATGGCCAAACCATATCAATTTTGTACTTCAGAAATGATTACTTCCCTTAGGGGGATAGTTGAACCCATCAACTAAGATGAGATTTTTAGATTTCCATGTGCTATCCTTATACTCACCATCCCTGACTTACATCCCAGGAGTGACTGAAAGTAGGCACAAACTACACTACAAATCTGAGAGAATGTATGCAAAGCCCAGACAAATTAGTGTTCATGCAGTTCACCCCACGGAGCATGCCTAGAAGTCAGCACAAGAGCAACAATTAAAATATCACAAGATGAGCTGTAGACCGCAGTAGGTAGAGCTCCTTTGTTTAATGACCTTTCTCCTAGTGTGATAGCAAATACAATAGGCTGGCCTCATAAATCATACCTCCAGAAAACATCCACAGGGCAGACTTTGACACTGTTTGCATATTCAAATGTCATCCTGTTCATAAGAGGAAAGACTAAACACTTTTTTTCCTCTCAAAAATGTCAGCATGGCTGGATTAGAAAAGATAATTCGGAAGTACTTCTAGACAATAATTACCTCTGGCACCTATCTGCAGTTACTTAATGAATGGGAAGAGAATTTTTTTTTAATTTTTAAAAATTATGATTATTGCAGTAATTAATCAGCTGCTCAGTGACAGCTTATCTTGAGGGGAAAAAAGTGCCTCAAAGGCCATCTTGCTTCTGTAGGGCACCTTGTTGATTTCACATCACATATGCAAAACATATCCTATTATTATTAGCAACAAAAATGCTTGTGGAAGTAGAATTAGCCTCAATTTCCTAATAGTCAGGAAACTCTCACATTTCACAAGTGAGAGAAAGAAAAAAAAGAAGCCAAATCACCCCTAATCCCAAATGCTAGTTGGAAAAAAAAAGTTTCAGACTTGCTCAGCTGTGATTGTTAAAGCAATCTCTTACTCTTAATTACATGCAAAAGTTCCTGGTTCTAATTATGGACCTTGGGGAAATAGCCCATCTCCCCAAACGAATAACGCCTCATGTTAACTCTAGTTCTTTTGTGTTTAATATCTTACTGCTAGATTTCAGCTTCCCTAGATGATCTGTAAATATGGCTTTTTCTACTTTATTTTTCACAGTGCTGCTCAGAACAGGGGCTGGGAGACTTCACTTTTCCCAGTGATTCTTTTTATCACATTTCTTGCTACTTGAGTACAAAATACTCCAACCTGAGATACCCACATCAGAGGCAACTTCTTTCCTCCACTGTGTTCCTACCTGTTTTTCTGCAGCTCAAGGATCTCAGTTACTGCATCAAAGGTCCTTGGAGTGATGTAAGTGCAGCATACTCATGAGGACTCACTGGCAAATGTGGAGGTGAGGGTGTTTGTACAGGTCAACTGGCCCAGGTGCCTTCCCAGCATTGGGCCCTGTACCTCTGAACATTCTGATGACTGAACAGAGCAGAATGCAGCACAAGCTGGCTGACAGCTTAGAAACAGAGATGATTACCACTCAAGGGGCATTAGAGAATATCTGGTCCAAACCCCTCATTTTTCAGAAGAGACTGAGTTCTAGAAAAGGAAAGGAATTTGTTCATATCACAGAGGTAGACCAACTCAGCATCGTGCTTGGTCTACTATCCATACACACCAGCGCTGGTGCTTGGGAATTGTCTAGATTCTATCTATTCTGTCTAGCCTCACCCTAGTTTCAAAGTCACTTCAGTCAAGAAAAGGTGGACTAGCATGAGTTACTTCAGCACTGTGGCCCTGGGTCCTCCTCTGTCCCTTCTGTTAAAGAAATTTTTGACTTCATAAATATCAGTTCTTTTCACCAGTGAAACAGGGGTTATACTACTCACTGTTTAATAATATTGTTAAGGAGGGGGGGAAAGAAAAGGGGGACATGGACAAATTTGAGAAGGTCTCTTGAAGACTAAAACATTTAAAACATTCTGTAGGTTTTGCAAATATACAAGACAAAACCACCTGTGTAACATTTTAGAGGCTATTCTTGGATAAATCTCATTTTATATATTTCAGCAAACTATACTTTGAAAACATTAAAATAATGAGGAAATCTTGCAAAACATGTCTGTGTGTGTGTACTTTCTAAAGAGGTCAGGAGTTGTAACATTTTTGTACTTTACACATAGCCAGTGTTTACTATTTTGCACATAATAGGTATTCAGTTCAATACAATTTGGTGAAATGAGTGAATGATGCTCTTCCCACCTACTTTCCTTTTTCACTACCCATCTAAATCCAACCATTTCTCAAGGCTTAGCTCAAGATTCACTGCATGACCAGCCCTCAGTGATTTCTCTCTTTTTTGAAATAATGACTATTGTACTAGAGCCAGCGTTCTGGATTCTAGAGGCAAGCTCTTGATTATAGACAATTTTCTGTTGTAATCTACTTCTCTCACGTGTGTTTACTTTAGCTTTTTAGGAAGATTGTGAGTTCCATAAGGCAGGGGCTGTATGTTATAATTCTCTGATAGGACCCACAGTCCCTGGCACAGAGCTTATTTTTAAGCAGGAAACTAGTCATGCTGAAATTCAATGATTATTGCTGACACTATGGTCTTCTGTAAAACATGTGCTTATATACATATATGGAATCTATTGACTATAATCAGTGTTAAGCATTTGTTTTGCTAACTCTTAGGTAGGTAGTAGGTGGCAGTTAACTGCTAAGGGATTTCTGTTCTTCCAGGAGACAGAATGTTTTGGAGTCACAAATAACATAACATATTAAACAGAGCCAAGAAATCTATTTAAGCAGAAATTCAAGGTTAGTTAGCAAATGAGAAATGGTTGGGTGAAATTTAACAACCTAATAAAACTGCTCAGAGGCTATCCAGGATAATTCTAATTTGTTTTTGTTTGGATAGGAGAGGGATTTCAAGAACTAAATACAGGTTATTACTTCCTTGGATGATTAAACATGTTTAGTGCCTGAATTTAGTTTGGATTGGGAAAAGGGGCATAATTTCAGTCAATAAATATGTAATGAGTGAATAAAATTTCAGAGGTAACAAAAGGAAGGTGCATTAGTCCATTTTCATGCTGCTGATAAAGACATACCTGAGACTAGGCAATTTACAAAAGTAAGAGGTTTAATGGACTTGCAGTTCCACATGGCCGGGGAAGCCTTACAATCATGGTGGAAGGCAAGGAGGAGCAAGTCACATCTTACCATGGATGGCTGTGGCAAAAAGTGAGAGGTTGTCCAGGGAAACTCTTGTTTTTAAACCCATCAGATCTCGTGAGATTCATTCACTATCACAAGAACAGCACAGGAAAGGCCCACCCCCATAATTCAATCACCTCCAACTAGGTCCCTCCCATGACACATGGGAATTGTGGGAATTACAATTTCTCTATCTCCTTGGAAAATTCATTCTCTAACCAGATATTAAGTGTTAGAATTCATTAACTATTCATCCTTTTTTCTTATCTTACTCTCTTACATTGTACTTAAGTAATCTTATTGATGCGCAGATCTTCCATTACCATGTAAATCTGCAAGACTTGCAATCTTATGTCTCAAGACCCAATATCTTAACTGGGCTCCGTATGAATGTATACTTGAGATTTGCATTTCTTAATGGACCCTCAACCTTAGCAAGTAAAAAACGAAGCTCATGATCTGGCATCCCCAACGCACGGTGGTTTAACCTATATCCACAGTTTAATCGACCTGCCTTTCAAAAAGTGGGGCCTAATTCTACCCTGGATGTGGGTTGAACTTAGTAACTCACTTCTAATGAATAGAATAAAAGCAGAAATGACAGCGTATGAATTCGGGGACTAGGTCAGGAGAAGCATTTCATTTCTTGTGGCTTCTCTCTTGGATCACTCACTCTGGGGAAGCCAGATGCCGTGTTCCCTTAAGAAGCCCATGTGATAAGGAAGGAAGGCCTCCAGCCAACAGCCACATGAGAAAGTTTGGAAACAGATTCTCCAGTCCCAGTCAAGCCGTCAGGTGAATGCAACTCTGACCAACATCTTGATTACAACCTAA
This sequence comes from Pongo pygmaeus, assembly GCF_028885625.2. Lineage (NCBI taxonomy): Eukaryota > Metazoa > Chordata > Mammalia > Primates > Hominidae > Pongo > Pongo pygmaeus. The sequence goes on from NC_072373.2 coordinate 40,410,055, forward strand.
TGGGACACCCTGAGCCAGAGCCACACAACCTGATACTCAGAAATCGAGATACAGATATTTGTTATTTTATACCATTAAGTGTGGGACAAACTTATACAATAAAAGATAGTTGATATTCCTTTCTCCCCCGTAAACAACCAGATCATATTTTAGTTTTGCTGTTTTTAGTGAATTACTCAGTATCCCATTTATTACACAGCCAGGAAAAGAGGCATCACTCTCTTTTTTTTCTTTTCTCGACTTTCATTTTATTAATAGATTCAGAGGGTACATGTGCAGGTTTGTTACAAAGGTATATTGCGCGGTGCTGAGGTTTAGAGTACAAATGAATCCATCACCCAGGTAGTACACATAGTACCCAACAGGTAGTTTTTTTCAAACTTTCTCCCCCTTTCTCCCTCAGCCCTCTTGTATTCCCCAGTGTCTATTGCTCCCATTTTTATGACCATATGTACCCAATATTTAGTTCCCACTTCTAAGTGAGAACAGAGGCATCACTCTTGACAACTACCTCTCTTACTGATTTCCCAACTGAAATCCATTATTAAGACCTATTGATTTAGGCTCCCGATTATCTCTCAAATCTGTTCACTGATCTCTCATCTTCGTTCCCTCCAATACTGGTCCACACTACTGTTATTTCTTGCCTATATAGCCTTGTATTAGGCTCCTGACTCTGGTACCTTTCTGATACACTCTTCACATTGTTGTCAGGATAATCTTTTCAAAAACACTTACTAATCACTGATTCTAAGCTAGATATACTGCCATGGGTCCCTGGACAGCCAGAACACTCCCAAGGGCAGAAACAACAAAGAAAATGCACTAATAGAAAAGTGTCAAGGCCGGGCGCAGTGGCTCAGGCCTGTAATCCCAGCACTTTGGGAGAACTAGGCGAGCAGATCACTAGGCCAGGAGTTCGAGACTATCCTGGCTAACACGGTGAAACCCTGTCTCTACTAAAAATACAAAAAAAATTAGCCGGGCTTGGTGGCGGATGCCTGTAGTCCCAGCTACTCGGGAGGCTGAGGCAGGAGAATGGCATGAACCCGGGAGGCAGAGCTTGCAGTGAGCCGAGATCGCGCCACAGCACTCCAGCCTGGGTGACAGAGTGAGACTCCGTCTCAAAAAAAAAAAAAAAAGAAAGAAAGAAAGAAAAGTGTCTTCCCAGGCTATTCATTGCCTCTGACCTAAACATTCTTAAAGGCCACCATTTGGGGATGGATGAATGGTCCTTGATCAACTTGCTGATTTGGAGGTTTTTTAAATAACTTTTCATACTTTCACATAACTTTTTAATGTAATATGTGCTCATGTTTTAAAAATTTGGAAAATGCATATATTTTAAAAAGAGCAAGAAAAAGCATTTCTAATTCCATCATCCAGAAATTTTGGCTTATTTCTTTCAAACGTTTGCCTCATGCTTTTAAAACCTTATTAAGATCATTCTGTATATTAATGCGATTTTCTATTCAGCTTTTTGTGCTTAAGGTTATAAGATTTTTTTCCATATCATTAAAAACTCTATGTAAATATCATTTTAGTAGCTGCTTAACATTCTATGATATTAGAAATTTCATTTTAAAATTTGTCTTTTGCCTAGTATCAAAACGAATAATTTTACTTTTGAGGGAGGTAGGTGGTGGCAGTGGAAGGCCTATCTCCGTGGCTTGATGACACTCAAAGGTTGCTGTTTAAATATGTAACAAAATTACATCTCTCTCTTTAGCTACGACCTCAGTCCAAAAGGTAGCACCCAATCTGCTTGCTGATTCCAGCACTTTCTAACAATATTTACTCCTTGAGGTTTCTACAGCTAAGGCACATTTGGTTTTCTAGTGGATAAGCCAATAAAGCCTCTGGGATGTCATTTGGGTCAGACACCCCGAGAGAGGGGAAGAGAGGAAGGCAAGAAGCCCCAGAGGAGCTGTGCTAAGTATGCAAACATGCATTTGGCCCTTAAAATACCCACACCTAGCTGCATATTTTTTCCTTATAATGTACAGTGATTAGTAATCCATAATTTATGGCTCTAATTAATTCTTCTCTTTATCATGGAGAGAGACTCACCCAAGCGTGCCACTCTGACAAAGCTCCAATACCATGTTCCACTCAAGCCCTGGGTTTCCTTGCTGGGAACTCATTTGGCAAAACCCATTAAGCTGGCAAAAGATCCAGAGCATTAGAGAGGGAGGCACCCCCCTCCCTTCACCCACCATCACCCCATTCTACTTTATTCCAGGAAGAAACAGACTAACAGAAAACAAAGCTGACTGTGCCATTTAATTGAGGCCACACCTCCTTCAGGAGAACCAGCTTGGGCCTGATAGTAAATAAAGTGTAATTGCAGCCAGGGCAAGATCACCAAAGCAGATATTCTAGACTTCTGGGCTTTGAGATGGGTTCCCAACAGGAAGAGGGAAGAGTGTGAAAATCAAATCACTTGCATGTAACACACCTCTCTGGCTCTCTTAAAACCTGCTGACCTGATTCAAGTGGATCCAAGTGTCTTAGAACTTTAAGGAAGGCTCTTGTTTATAATCTGGCTGGATCCCTGTGTAACCAAAGACTACATTGTTCTGTGATTAGACAATAGGCCAATGAGCCTGCTAGTCTGTACTCTGCCTTTTTTGGTGAAGTATACTAGTTCATGTTTACTGAAGACTTATTACGTACCAGGGGTTTATTAATTTATTTAGTGCTCACAGCAACTCACAGAGGTAGGTACTATTGTCAACTAGAGCAGACATTCCTGACAGCAGGGCCTTGGTTTGGTTCCCTGCTGTGTCCCCATATCCTAAAACTGGTCTGGTGTAGAGTGATAATCAATATTTGTTCAATGGATAACTACTCATTTGACAGATGAGAAAACTGAGGCACAGATCAAGTAAGTGGCAAAGTGAAATTCAATCCAGAGCTCATGCTTCTTTTTTTTTTTTGAGATGGAGTCTCACTCTGTAACCCAGGCCGGAGTGCGGTGGCTTGATCTCGGCTCACTGCAAGCTTCGCCTCCAGGGTTCACGCCATTCTCCTGCCTCAGCCTCCCGAGTAGCTGGGATTAAGGCGCCCACCACCATGCCCGGCTAATTTTTTGTATTTTTAGTAGAGACAGGGTTTCACCGTATTAACCAGGATGGTCCTGATCTCCTGACCTCATGATACACCTGCCTCGGGCTCCCAAAGTGCTGGGATTACAGGTGTGAGCCACCATGCCTGGCTGAGCTCATGCTTTTAAGCATCACTCAATGGCGTGTCCCTGACCTCTGCAGAAGTTTGATTTCATTTCCTTGTTTGCTGAAGGGTAAATGCAACAAATGTCCTCAAGATGTTTTTTCTTTTTTTCTTTTTTTTTTTTTGAGATGGAGTTTCACTCTTGTTGCCTAGGCTGCAGTGCAAGTGCAATGGCACAATCTCAGTTCACTGCAACCTCCGCCCCCTGGGTTCAAGCGATTCTCCTGCCTCAGCCTCCCAAGTAGCTGGAATTACAGACGCCTGCCACCACACCTGGCTGATTTTTTGTATTTTTAGTACAGATGGGGTTTCACCATGTTGGCCAGGCTGGTCTCAAACTCCAGACCTCAGGTGATCCACCGGCCTCAGCCTCCCAAAGTGCTGGGATTATAGGTGTGAGCCACCACCCCCAGCCCTCAAGATGTATTTTTGAGTTCAAGGTGTAATGTAGACACCAGGTGTTAATTATCACTGGCATAGAGCAGGGCATTAGACAGGTGTAGCAGGTGATTGATAAAGGCATTGCCACTATTATATTGAAATGATCATGGCCTGCCTGTGGAGGAGACATTTATTTATTTTTCTACCCTGAGCAACCCTGAATGTTCTAAGTCCCCTTTCTTATGGCAGGCTTTGTCAGCCCTCAGGCACTTTCACTCACGGGCCAGAGAAAATGACCCAACTCTGCAACCACAAGAACATATGCCCTTTATTACCACCTCACCTTTGTTCCTTTGCCCTCTCAGCTTTGATTTAATTTGATTTCTTTCTGATCTGCAGATTGATGAAATCTCTTCTCTTTTCCAAGCCTGCTTGAGCCCCAGACTGTAGCCTGGTGGGCCACGTGAGAGCAGCGCCCGCAACCACAGCCGAGAGAGATGTTATTTACATATTTATTAGAAATTCTGTCCTTCTGGTAAGAGGCGCTCACTTCTGACTTTAATTCCGATAAGTAAACAACCCCATTGGCAAGAAAGAGGGGGGGAAAACAAACCAGAGTAGTTTGCACAAGATAATACAGTAAAGCAGAAAAATATCCGTAATGCAGAACCATTTGCAGTGCAAAGCAAAAGAGAGAGAGAGAAAAAAATTCCATCTCCAAAGCCTAGCTTAGGTTAAATACTCTAAAAGAAATAATTACAAAGTAATTCAATTATATTTGGTATCAGTTGCCTCACAGGCCAGCGGAATGACAATTAATCCCAGGGTGTCTTTTTTTTTTTAATTTTAATACTTTGTGGTTTGTTCAGAATTACCCTCCAGCAGTTAACTGCACTCAGCAATCCTCTGGCTGATTGTGTCTCTCTTCTCATCCTCATCCATTCTGGCTTGATAATGCCCCACACCAGGGAGCCATTCTGCCAAGTTCAACCTTCTCTGACCCCTCTCTCAAACTGTCCAGCATCCTAACATTTTGCTTAGGTGCACTCCTGCTTCCCCTTAATTCTATTGCATTGTGAGAATTGCAACAGGGGGAGAGTTTAGCATCCTACAGCTTTCTCCTAACATCCAAAATTGAGCCAACATCATCATCCCTGTGACAACACAATGAATTAAATCCTTTTCAGCATCACATGTCTAGCTATCCTCAGAAAAAATTACATTTTAGGAACATTAAAATGGACTGACTTTAATCCACAATAGCAAAAGAAGCAAGAGATAGAGCTTAAATCCTGCCTGATGTTCTGACCTGAACGTATTCTGCAGATAAAATCACACTGAATTCTTTGCATTTGTATAGCTTCGTTCAGTCAGGGATTGCAAGGTACTTTACACACAGTAATAAGCTTCACAACCTTTCTTTGATGCTGCTTCCCAGCTCCTGGAAGGGTTCATGCATCAGAAAACTGGAAAATGATGGATGGAAAGGGACTGGCCCAGGCAACCTCCCCAGTTGACCATGGTGGAGAAAAGAGAACTCTAAACAGTTGGCTGCAACACTCAACACCAATGATCAAGAAAATAATTGTACTTCTAAACTGCAAACATGCTTATAAAAATTCAAAATAAGAAATTGTGATACGAGCATTGTGCTTTGTTCTTCAGTGATTCGGTTGGTCAAAGGGCATGTGAACCCAATAACTTACAGTGAAAATTATTTCTGTTATTAAACACACAACTATTCCATCACAGTGACCCTTATGTTCATTAAAGAGGCATGTCCTCAACAATGGGATGTTACCACAATCTTATCACTGGATATAGAAATAAGAAAGAGGTATGTTATAAACCAGCTAAGTTGGTTCATAGGATAAAAAAATTCCATTGAATGCTAACTAAATACAGTAGCTGCAGGTAATTCAGTGCCTATTACGGGACAGATGTTGTGCTAAACTCTTTCTGTGCATTAACTAATACTCCCAGTAGCATGATACAACTGTTGATTTCATTTTCCAGACAGGGACAGAGAATTTAAACAACTTTCCCCAGTTTGCACAACCAGTATCAGAGCTAGGATTCTAATCTAGCTGGTTTGACCCCATAATCCATACTGAGTATTCTCTAACATAATACAGAACATGAAATATACATCTGGAAGTACTTAGGGTAGGAGAGGAAACACATAGCAGTGGCTGGGAAATCTTAATCTTAGACACAGAAGTGGCTCCAGTTCTTGGAAGAAATGTTTGCTGCACCTTCAGCCTCCTTTACTTCCAATAGAGGAGAGCCAGTGTCATGCACGTAGTGTGTGAAAGTGGAGGAGATATTTATTTATTTTTCTACCCTGAGCAACCCTGTATGTTCTAAGTCCCCTTTCTTATGGCAGGCCTTGTCAGCCTTCAGTCCAGCACTAAGCTGGACTGCTTGAGTCTGAACTCCTGGTCTACCACTTTCTCCTTGTGTCACCTGATCTCCCACATGTCTCAAAGGGTTGTGGTGAGGATTGAGTTGATGCATATAACCCACTTAGAACAGTTCTTAGTGCTTGGTATATGAATATTAATATGATTTATAATTATTTCACAAAGGCCTCTCAGGGAGGTTCATCTAGTCAACATGTCTTCTTTTGTGTTCCCAAAATCAGAAGCAAGAGCCTTGAAGTGATGGTGGGGCATGACAGGCACAGTTTTTAAGGGTTCATTCCTTTCTGATTACCCTGGTTTAATTGGTTTTACCTTCAGACAATACCCTCTTGTCTTTAAATACTCTCCTGCCAGCTCACTTACATGTTAACTCCTATAATGGAGAACCCAAGCCTTACATCATACAACTAGAAAATATATTCAAGAGATAAACTCCTGTGACCGAAAGTTATCCAATCACTCACGAGTGCTGGTGAGCAAAAACAGGCCACCTTCTTCTCTCATGAAGTGTGCTCTCTAGTAGCAGGCAGATGAATACATGATCACACAAGTAAGGGGGAAATTACAACTGTGGCAAATTTAACAACATGAAATTATAGTAGGTGAAGAAAATGTCATTCGTGGTGAAAAGAGCAGCCTGTGTAAAATGGTGGAGAAAAGATGGTAAGAAATAGAAAATGGCCAGGTGGGTGAAGTGCAGACACAAAGAGAAGAAGGGATAGAGACAGTTTGGAAAAGATGAGACGCTATAGCTGTAGGCAGCAGCGAGGCCAAAATATTTCAATCCTTTTTCATCCCCTGAGAACAATGGGAACCACTGGAAGGGTTTAAGCAAAAATGATGTATCAGATTTTCTCATTTAGACATCATTTTGCCTCTTTTAATCCAGTGTTCATCACACCTATAGTCACCCATTTAAATGCACAACTGCAGTATCTCCAAATGTCCAAAGTTCTTTTTCAAGTTCCTTTGTGTATGCATTCATTCTTTCATAAGCTATTATTATGAATAGTTATTACTGGCTATTGAGCACCTGCACTGTGTGTGAACACTTCTCTAGACTCACAGCACATGAATACAATTAATAAGCACATGGTCCAGCAGTGAACACAGGATAAAAAGGTAAATTATGATAGTGTGATCAGTGTTGGGAGAGAGGGAAGTTCAAAACAGAACTGAAAGGAACCATTTAAATCTGGCCTTGGAAGAGGGCAAGCCTAGGGTGAAGTAATATTTGGGTTAGTCTTTTCTTTTTTTTTTCTGAGATGGAGTCTTTCACTCTGTTGCCCAGGCTGGGGTGCAGTGGAGCAATCTCAGCTCACTTCAACCTCCATCTCTTGGTTCAACCGATTCCCCCACCTCAGCCTCCCAAGTAGCTGGAATTACAGGCATCTGCCATCATGGCAGCCTGGCTAATTTTTGTATTTTTGTAGAGACAGGGTTTCACCATGTTGGCCAGGCTGGTCTTGAACTCCTGAACTCAGGTGATCCACCCGCCTTGGCCTCCCAAAGTGCTGGGATTACAGGCGTGAGCCACTGCAGCTGGCCGGTTTAGTCTTAAAATAATTCATATGAGTTTACCAGGGGGAAAAAGTGGAATATATTTATTGTGGAAAAACTCTGAAAATGCAGAAGGAAGTATAAAAGGAATATAAAATCACACAAAATCCTTCAACTTAGACCCTATGAAGATTATGAAAATATCGATAAAATATTTTAAAAGAGTATCCTCTAAATATAGAAAATCCTCAACTTACAAATATATTGTGTTTCAATGCTTCAATAGCTTTTAAGAGAAAAGTTTAGAATTCAGAGTATGCTCTTCCACAAAAACAACATTATAACTGGAGTTAAGATTCTCAGGCCAACCTGTAATAGTTTATTTAAATATATATATAACATTTAAACATATGCACATACAAAAGGCCATAAGAGTCACAGATTATCATATTAGTTTCTACTGCTATGTAACAGATTAATCCAAACCTTAGTGTCTTAAAACAAGCACTTCTTATTTCACAGGTTTTGTGAGTCAGGAATCTGGGCCACAGCCTAGTTCAGGATCTCTTGAAAGTTCATACTATGCTCAATCAGCTTCAGTTCCATTCTTAACATCTTCCTAGAGTTCTTGAGGCTCCAGAATTACTTTGCTTTTCCTGTTCTGTGCTACCTCACTCCCATTTTTAACCTAGCCTCCAGATAGTATTCCCATTTCTTGACTGCAAAGGAATCACTGGTACAGGATGGGGCAGAGGATCCATCTGAGCAAAGTTACATCAAGAGAGGGATCCCTGGTTGAGTGGCACTATATAGGTCTGATAAATAGATGTATAATTTATGGAATTGCAGTCAGTCAAACTAATGGAAATAAGAGTTTTCAAATTATTAAGATAAATGTTTAGTGGATTTAGTACCACATGTGAGGTTTGTCACAGGATCATTTTTCATAAGTTGATATTATTGGCACTTTACTTCTGAACCTGGAAATTATCTAAGATATCATGCCTCAAATTTTCAGGTGAGCAATATCAAGAACTTCAGCTATTGTATCAAGAACAAACAATGGCGGCTTCCTAGTCCCTATTTCTCACCCCTTGGAATGTCAGATGTGAGGAAAAAATACTCTAGCACTTTCTTCTTCTAACCACAGAAAACCACAAGGAACATAAAAAAGTCATTTTGAAACTTTTACTGGGCAGTTTCCAGGAGACAGATTTGGATGGCTTGAAAAAGGTACACTCATAGGGTTTTTTTCTTTGTTCCTCAAGACTTGGGGGTGAACTTTAGAAGCAGAAAATGAATAACTTATACATAAATGGGGGTTGTTGGGTGGCAGCTGTGGGTCAGATTGTTCAAGGGGAAGGTGGCACTATTTTGGTTAACACAACTTAAAACATAATTCTCTGTTGAGGCAAGGATCTCTGTAAATTATGTTGTATTTAGGGGAATAATATCCAGATAAACAGAAGAAACATTTCCTATGAACAGTTGATGTTCACAGAGTTCATCTAGATTGAGGAATTGTATTGTTAAGAATGACCTTCACCAAGAGATAATGAAACGGATCCTTGTATCAGATTAATTCCTGTGGGGTTGACCTTAGAAGAATGGTGGGGATTTGCACTGTGAATATTTGAAGGAGGAGGCATTTTTGAAAGGAGGGCAGATTCGAGGATAAGGGAAGCAAGGCTGCGAATGGGGATGGAACCTGCCTAGACCTTCTATCAAATGCTTTTGTGTTTTCACTTGGACTATGGGAACAGTTATTTTCTTCTTCTCACTCTCTTATCTTGCAATTCACTTTACTTACCTCTTAAGTCATTTCTGTAGTCGGATCCAATATTGTAGCCTTATATACATTATGGAGAGGAAAAGGAAAACACCCAGAAGTGTGGCCTATCCCACATCTACCTCTCTAGTGGGAACTGTGTGGGACAGGAACATTATTTTGAGAGAGACCTGAGCATGGAAGTTATAGACAGTGCTCAGTAGAGCACTTCCCAGTGAAATCAAGTGAGTAGGAAGGAAAGGGTGATATAGAAAAGCACCTGTCAGATGGACCACCCAGGAGCAGCTCTATTTTTACCTGTTGTATCAGTAAGAGTTCTATCAAAAAAGCAGAACCAGTAGAACCATATATGTATAAATAGTTTTTCCACTAATATCTTTTCTGTATCCAAGGATGCAATCCTTGCATATATATAATTTAAATATATGCGCATAAAATAGACCCTATAATTTACAGGTTATTGTATTAGTGATTCTGCAATCCCGGATAGCGCTTTGCATTTAGGTCTTCCTCGTCTTCTCCAAGTTGTGACATTCCGTTTGGCTTTCGTTATCTTTCATAGTCTCGACACTTTTGAAGAGCACCCGTGTTATTTTGTAGAAAGGCTCTCAATTGGGGTTTGTTATTTTCTTCTGATAAATTGAAGTTATGCATTCTTGGGAAGGGTATCACAGAGATGATGCATCATTCTTATTTTTATTTTTATTTTTTTGTGAGACGGAGTCTTGCTCTGTCGCTCAGGCTGGAGTGCAGTGACGCGATCTCGGCTCACTGCAAGCTCCGCCTCCCGGGTTCACGCCATTCTCCTGCCTCAGCCTCCCGAGCAGCTGGGACTACAGGCGCCCGCCACCAGGCCCAGCTAATTTTTTGTATTTTTAGTAGAGACAGGTTTTCACCGTGTTAGCCAGGATGGTCTCGATCTCCTGACCTCGTGATCCGCCCATCTGGGCCTCCCAAAGTGCTGAGATTACAGGCGTGAGCCACCGCGCCCGGCCGCATCATTCTTATTATGTCATTACCTCACGAGTACCTGATGTCGTTTCTCTTATTACTGCTGATGTTAACCTTTATCACCTGGTTAAGGTGGTGTCTGCCAGAATTCTTCACTGTAAAGGTACTATTTTTCCCTTAGTGATATACTAAATATTTATTGGATGATAATTTAACACTATGCAAATATCTTGTTGCCTCTTAAAACTTTTTCCTGTTAATTCTAGCAATTATTACTTTTGTGTTCTACTGATTTTTTTTTTTTTTTTTGTGACGAAATCTGGCTCTGTCGCCCAGGCTGGAGTGCAGTGGCGTGATCTTGGCTCACTGCAAGCTCCGCCTCCCGGGCTCACGCCATTCTCCTGCCTCAGCCTCCCGAGTAGCTGGGACTACAGGCGCCTGCCACCACTCCCGGCTAATTTTTTGTATTTTTTTAGTAGAGACGGGGTTTCACTGTGTTAGCCAGGATGGTCTCTGTCTCCTGACCTCCTGATCCGCCTGCCTTGGCCTCCCAAAGTGCTGGGATTACAGGCGTGAGCCACCGCGCCCAGCCTCTGCTGGTGATTTTATATACCCCCTTAGTTTTTTTATTTAAGCAATTACTTACTTTGTGATACCACAGGAATGGTACAGGTTTATCGTGAATTGTCTCTGTCCCAAACCTGGAGTCAATCAGTTCTCCATGGAGCGCTGGTTCCTTTTATTAGAAAACGGTATTCAGAAACTAAGATCTAAGTTCTAGGTATGCTCCTTGCTGAGTATCACTTCTTCTAGTCTAGTAGATGGAGCTAGGAAATATATGTCTGAGTACTAACTAATGCATATGTACTTCTATTTCTGTTTTTCTATTGTCTTTCTCTCCCATGTAATTTTTAAAATGCATGAGCTTACGTTTGTATCTTGATTCCAGTTCAGGACCGCAAGTTCATTCTAGCCTTTCACCTTTCCTTATTTGTAATTTATTTCTTTGATGTTGAGAAATCCAGCTCTCACTAGCTAAAATATATTTACTCATTTGTTAAAACCTAGTTTACTAATAAAGTATTTTCAGAGCTATTAACCCATACACCTCTAAAAAATAAATTTACCAGTTAGACTATAATGTTTCTGCATAGTTCTTATGTCTTCAACCTTTAAGTATGTAGTCAAAACACTGTTTTCCAAAGTTACGTAGGTCACTTCCTTTCTTCTCCATCTCCTTCAGTGAGGTCATGTGTTATGTGATTCTTTTGTCATAAATTAAATTCTGTCACAGTCTGGAATCCACCTGCCCTCCCCATTGTCTTGATGGATTTTCTGAAAAACAAAGAAACAAACATGGTAAAATTTATTCTTTTTGGTGAACAGCTCTATGGGTTTTGACAAATGCATAGATCCATGTGTCTGTAACCACAATTCCATGTAGGATAGCTCCATCAGCCCTGAAATCCACTGGTGCTGCCTCTTTATAGGCAACTGTTCCTCCTACTATGGAATGCCTGGAAACCACTGTTCTATTTTTTTTCCTTAGGGTTTTCCTATTCCCAGAGTATCATATAAATTGAATCATATAACATGTATCATTTTGAGTCTAGCTCCTTTCACTTAACAAAATGTATTTAAGATTCATCCACGTAGGCCGGGCTCATGCCTGTAATCCCAGCACTTTGGGAGGCCAAAGTGGGCAGATCACTTGAGGTCAGGAATTCGAGACTAGCTTGGCCAACACGGTGAAACCCTGTCTCTACTAAATACAAAAATTAGCTGAGTGTGGTGGCGTGCACCTGTAATCCCAGCTACTCAGGAGGCTGAGGCAGGAGAATTGCTTGAACTTGGGAGGCAGAGGTTGCAGTGAGCCAAGATCATGCCACTGCACTCCAGCCTGGGTGATAGAATGAGACTGTGTCAAAAAAAATTAAAATTAAAGTTAAAAAAAAAGATCATCCGTGTTGTTTGTGAATCAATAGTCTCTTCCTATCATTGCTGTGTAGTATTATTCGCTTACACAAATCTACCATAGCTTGTCTATTGGTTCTCTGGCTGAAGGACATCTGGAACGTTTCCAACTTTTGAAGAATATAAATAAGGCTCCTATAAATGTTCATACAAAGTACATGTTTTTTAGGAACATGTTTTTTAGTTTGATAGCTAGAAGTGGGATTAATGGATCATAGCATATGCATATGTTTACCTTTGTAAGAATTGTTAAAGTGTTTCTCAAAGAGACTGTAATATTTTGCATTTCCACCAGCTATATATGAGTTCTAGTTGGTTTATACCTTTGTCGACGCTTGGTATTGCTATTTTTTTAAATTAACCATTCTAATAGGTATGTAGTGATACATCATGGTAGCTTTAATTTGCATTTTCCTATCATTTATGTTGTTGGGCATCCTTTTGTAGGCTTATTTTCCATACACATGTTTTCTTTGGTTAAATGGTTTAGATCTTTTAACTAGTTTTCTTTTGTTTTGTTTTTATTGAGACAAGATCTTGTTCTGTCACCCAGGCTGGAGTGCAGTGGTGCAGTCATAGCTCACTGCAGCCTTGCCCCACCCCGGAACTCAGTGATCCTCCCACCTCACCCTTCTGAGTAACTGGGATCACGGGTGTGTGACACCATGCCTGGCTAATTTTCTGATTTTTTGTAGAGACGAGGTCTTCACTATGTTACCCATTCTGCTCGAATTCCTGGGCTCAAGTGACACTCTCGCCTTGTCCTCCCAAATTGCTGGGATTACAAGAATGAGCCATGGGGCCTGGCCACTTCTTTTTTTCTTTTTTGAAACGATGAAAGATGACTATATAGATTTCTCACAATTTTATTCTAAATACACAGAACAAAAAATGGTGTCAGTTAAACTGTGAGACAAAACCAGATTTTCTTTATACTGTCTCAAAATTTAAAGATCAGTTTACCCAGAAGGTGTGCAATGCATCATAAAATGGTTTCATTTTTTTAGGGTGGGAGAAGAAGGATTGGGAAAGATGCATATTAAATTGTATCGTGATAGATGTGCAAGACTGTTATTCAATCTACATAATTTATATACATTTTGATGACTTAGAAAAACAAACTGGGACTTCTCCAGTTGTACCATGTGGGCCTTTTGAAAGTAACAAATAAAAGGTCAATTTCTGTTAAGTTTTCTGATGAACAACACATTCCATCCTTAAATACAGCATGGATTGAGTTGAAGGCTGCTACCTTAATACGCAAAGAAAAGTATGTAAGTGCAAATATGAGCTAAACTGCCTTCAGGGGGAAAAAAAGTCTTTAAAATTGAAAAGGGACATTTCCTTCCTGCGTTGGAGTCCTCCCAATTTAAAGCAGACTCCATCTATTCTAATTTCTGCAGCTAAAAACTTACTCTGCTTATTTAGTTTTCTCCTCTGAGTTTAACTGCTGCTGGATTACTTTGGCATCACTTTGTGCCATGGAATTGATTATAGGATGAAGTCACACACCATCACAACAACGAACTTCTTCAACATCCAGGACAACCAGATTTCTCCCACCTGGACTTAAAAAGCAAGGACTAGATAGGAAGAGGAATGTAATACAGTAGTCAGAGAGCTCTCGAAATCCTGTGAACTCTTTTTAGTGGATACAAACTCTTCCTTCTAAAAATCCTTTAAAAAAGCAAAATCTCTCCCACTAACGTGTCTGGGATAAACAAGGAGCTGCCAAGTCAGGAGCTACTTCTAGCAGAAGTGTTAGTCTTCAGAGTGAGGCCAGTTCAGCAGATAATGCAGACTGGTGTGGTACAAAGAATAAAATCTAACCACTTTTTAATTGGGTTGATTTCCCATTGCTGGGTTTTAAGAGTTTTTATATATCCTGGACAGAAATGCTTTGCCAGAAATGTGATTTGCAAGTATTTTCTCTAGTCTGTGGCTGTGTCTTTTGAAGGGCAAACATTTTTCATTTTAATTAAGTACAATTTATTAAGCTTTTGCAATTATGGATCATGCTTTTGGTGATGTAAGTAAAACTCTTTAACTAATCTAAGTTGGCATAGATTTTCTGTTTTTTTTTTCTAAAAGTGTTATAGCTTTATTTTTTATATCTATAATCTATTTAGGGCTAATCTTTGTAGAAACTGTGAGATATAGGCTGAGATTATTATCTTTTTTTGCATTCAGACTTCCAATTGTTGCAGCACTATTTGTTGAAGACACTGTACTTTCTCCACTGAATTGCATTTGCACCTTTATAAAAAATCAATTGACTATATTTTATTGATGTGGATCTATTTCCTGTTTTTTGCTATCTAATCCATTGATTTATGCATTTATCCTTTCACCAATATCACACTCTCTTGATTACTGTAACTTTAAGTCTTGAAATAAAGAAAGGAAGTCCCCTAGATGTTATTCTCTTTCAAAACTGTTCTGACTATTCGAGTTTCTTTGTCTTTTCACATATATTTTAGAATCACCTCATCAATATTTACAAAAGAGGCTTCTGGGATTTGGTTTCATCTCTAGACTGAATTGGGGAGAATTGATATCTTAGCAATATTGAGTCTTACAATCTATTAACATGATATGTCTCTAAATTTATTTAGGACTTTAATTTCTTTCATCAGTATTTTGCAGTTGTTAGCATACAGAACCTACATGTAATTTTGAAAATTTATATACCTCAGTATATAAATTATAGTAAGTGGTTTTGTTTTTTTATTAACTTTGAATTCCAATTGTTAACTTTGTATTCTGTGACCTTGCTAAGCTCTTTTATTAGTTTCAGAAGTGTTGTTGTAGACTTCTTTTGGAATTTTCTACATAGATACTTATATCGTTCATAAATAAATTTTTTTCTCTTCTTTTTTCTTAATTTTCTTGTTTTATTGCACTGGCTAGGACTTCTATAATGATGTTGAGAGAGAGAGAGGACATCCTTACCTTATTCTTGACTATAGGATGAAACAATTCAGTCTTTCATCATTTAATGCTCATTGTGCACTTTCTCAGATTAAGGAAGCTCTCTTTTATTTCTAGTTTGCTAAGAGTTTTTACCATAAATGGAAGTTTAATTTTGTCAAATAATTTGTCTGCATTTATTGATGATCATATGTTTTTTCTTCTTTCAAGTTCATTGATTTCTGGTTTTATTTATATTTAATTTTGTCTGCTTGCTTTGGATGTAGTTTGCTCTTCTATTTCTAGTTTTGTAAGGTAAAAACTTATATTGTGGGTTTGAGATCTTCTTATTTCTATTATAACCATTTTATACTATACACTTCCATGTAATCACTGTTTTAGTCATCTCACATTTGTTGAAGTTTTGCAGGTTCATTTTCATTCACTTCGCAATACTTTAAATTTTTTTTGAGACTTCCTCTTTGACCTATGGATTATTTAGAATTGTGCTGTTTAACTTCCAAATATTTGGAGATTTTCTAATTGGCATTGTGTTATTTTTCTCTAGGCTAATTCTGTTATGGTCTGAGAACATACTTTGTATGATTTCTGCTCTTTTTAATTTGCTGAGGTTTATTTTGAGCCTGAATAAAGTCTATCCTGGTGAGTGTTCTAATGCACTAATAAAAGAAAGTGTATTTTGCTGTTGTTCTATGGTGTGCTCCAGAAATGTCAATTAGGTATAATTGATTAATAATGTTGTTAAGGACTTCCATATTCTTGCTGATTTTCTCTTTACATGTTCTATCAGTTACTGAGAGAAAAGTAATAAAGTCTCCAACTACAATTCTGGGTCTACCTTTATTTCCTTTCAGTTCTAGTTGGTTTTGTCTAATGCATGATGTTGTCTGTGTAAACGTTTAGCATTGTTATGTCTTCTTGTAAAATTGATTATTTTGTCATTATGTCATGTCTCTCTTTATCCTTGATAATGTTCCTTTTTCTGAGGTCTATTTTGTTTCTTATCAAAATAGCTATTTCAGCCTTTTTGGGTTAGTGTTTACATGGTATATTTTTTCCTTTCTTTTAACTTTTACTTTATAAATGTCTTTTATTTAAAATTGATTTATTGAGGAAAGCATATTGTTGGGGCTTGCTTTTCGATCCTATCTGACAATCTCCCTTTTTTAACTGGTGCATTCAGGCATTCATATTTAATGTGATTGTTGATATGGTTGGATTAACATCTACCATCATGTTAGCTGTTTCGTATTTCTTCCATATGTTCCTTATTTCTTTTTAACTCTTTTTCTCTCTTCTCTTGGGTTAATTGAACATTTTTATGATTCCACTTTATTTCCTAATTGACATTATTTATACTACTTAAAAAATGTTTTTAGTGTTTGCCCTAGGGTTTACAATATACAACTGTAATTAGATAAGATCTTGTTTGTAGAAAGTATCCCAGTCCTAAAACAAACAAGCAAAAAGGATGCAAAATCACTGAGCTTCATTATAGATTTATATAATTAATATTTACTTAATGTCTATCATAGTCCAGATATTATTTTAAACACATGTATTAACTGATTTATTGCTCTTAGCAACACTAAAATTGTTAACCCCATTTTATGGATAAAGAAATTGAAATTGAAGCATGGAAGTTATTTACCATGATAAAGTCATGTTCCCATGATCACAAGAAGACTGGTCAGACTCCAGAGCTAATAGTTAAAAGCGTTGTGTTATACTGCTATACGCTAGCCTAGAAAACTGCCATTTAGAATTTTAATACCCAGACTTTCAACTTACAAAACATCATTTGAGGGCATTTTTCCCAAATATGCTACAGGAAGTTGACCTCTAGAGGGAGTAGGGGATGGGGGAAGAAATTGATGCTTAGCTTACATTTCTACATACTGAATTTTGTAAATCAAATATTTTTAAGTCAGTGGTATCATAAAATGATACCTTCTAATCACCTAATTTTAAAACTGAGAGCATACTTGGATATCATCCAGTGTTCTCATTTTGCTGATAAGGGGAATGATGCCCCCAAGAAATTACATTTCTTGCCTAATAATTAGTAACGGAGCCAGAACTTGAACCTATTATGGAGCTCCCTCCCCAAAGCTCTGCTATCCCCCTCCTGTGTGCTCTTATACTGTTTTATGCATACTTCTTATCACTGAACATATCATCACACTGGGGGCTATTTTTTCTTTTACATATTTGCATCCCCTATTAATATTTTTTATTTTATTTATTTATTTATTCTGGTACTTTATTTATTTATTTAAGTGACAGCAAGTTTATTCAGAAAGTAAAGGAATAAAAGAATAGCTACTCCATAGACGGAGCAGCCCCAAGGGCTGTTTGCCTATTTTTATGGTTATTTCTTTTTTTATTATTATTATGCTTTAAGTTCTAGGGTACATGTGTACAATGTGCAAGTTTGTTAAATATGTATACATGTGCCATGTAGGTGTGCTGCACCCATTAACTTGTCGTTTACATTAGGTATATCTCCTAATGCTATCCCTCCCCTCCCCTCTCACCCCACAACAGGTCCCAATGTGTGATGTTCCCCACCCTGTGTCCAAGTGTTCTCATTGTTCAATTCCCACCTATGAGTGAGAACATGCAGTGTTCGGTTTTCTGTCCTTGTAATAGTTCGCTCAGAATGATGGTTTCCAGCTTCATCCATGTCCCAACAAAGGACATGAACTCATCCTTTTTTATGGCTGCATAGTATTCCATGGTGTATATGTGCCACATTTTCTTAATTCAGTCTATCATTGATGAACATTTGGGTTGGTTCCAAGTCTTTGCTATTGCGAATAGTGCTGCAATAAACATGTGTGTGCATGTGTCTTTATAGCAGCATGATTTATAGTCATTTGGGTATATGTCCAGTAATGGGATGGCTGGGTCAAATGGTATTTCTAGTTCTAGATCCTTGAGGAATCGCCACACTGTCTTCACAATGGTTGAACTAGTTTACAGTCCTACCAACACTGTAAAAGTGTTCTTATTTCTCCACATCCTCTCCAGCACCTGTTCTTTCCTGACTTTTTAATGATCGCCATTCTAACTGGTGTGAGATGGTATCTCATTGTGGTTTTGATTTGCATTTCTCTGATGGCCAGTGATGATGAGCATTTTTTCATGTGTCTGTTGGCAGCATAAATGTCTTCTTTTGAAAAGTGTCTGTTCATCTCCTTTGCCCAGTTTTTGATGGGGTTGTTTGGTTTTTTCCTGTAAATTTGTTTAAGTTCTTTGTAGATTCTGGATATTAGCCCTTTGTCAGATGGGTAGATTGTAAAAATTTTCTCCCATTCTGTAGGTTGCCTGCTCACTCTAGTGGTAGTTTCTTTTGCTGTTAAGGAGCTCTTTAGTTTAATTAGATCCCATTTGTCAATTTTGGTTTTTGTTGCCATTGCTTTTGGTGTTTTAGACGTGAAGTCCTTGCCCATGCCTATGTCCTGAATGGTATTGCCTAGGTTTTCTTCTAGGGTTTTTATGGTTTTAGGTCTAACATTTAAGTCCTTAATCCATCTTGAATTAATTTTTGTATAAGGTGTAAGGAAGGGATCCAGTTTCAGCTTTGTACATATGGCTAGCCAGTTTTCCCAGCACCATTTATTAAATAGGGAATCCTTTCCCCATTGCTTGTTTTTGTCAGGTTTCTCAAAGATCAGATGGTTGTAGATGTATGGTATTATTTCTGAGGGCTCTGTTCTGTTCCATTGGTCTATATCTCTGTTTTGGTACCAGTACCATGCTGTTTTGGTTACTGTAGCCTTGTAGTATAGTTTGAAGTCAGGTAGCATGATGCCTCCAGCTTTGTTCTTTTGGCTTAGGATTGTCTTGGCAATGGAGGCTCTTTTTTGGTTCCATATGAACTTTAAAGTAGTTTTTTCGAATTCTGTGAAGAAAGTCATTGGTAGCTTGATGGGGATGGCATTGAATCTATAAATTACCTTGGGCAGTATGGCCATTTTCACGATATTGATTCTTCCTATCCATGAGCATGGAATATTCTTCCATTTGTTTGTGTCCTCTTTTATTTCGTTGAGCAGTGGTTTGTAGTTCTCCTTGAAGAGGTCCTTCACATCCCTTGTAAGTTGGATTCCTAGGTATTTGATTCTCTTTGAAGCATTTGGGAATGGGAGTTCACTCATGATCTGGCTGTCTGTTTTTCTGTTATTGGTGTTTAGGAATGCTTGTGATTTTTGCACATTGATTCCGTATCCTGAGATTTTGCTGAAGTTGCTTATCAGCTTAAGGGGATTTTGGGCTGAGACAGTGGGGTTTTCTAAATATACAATCATGTCATCTGCAAACAGGGACAATTTGACTTCCTCTTTTCCTAATTGAATACCCTTTATTTCCTTCTCCTGCCTGATTGCCCTGGCCAGAACTTCCAACACTATGTTGAGTAGGAGTGGTGAGAGAGGGCATCCCTGTCTTGTGCCAGTTTTCAAAGGGAATGCTTCCAGTTTTTGCCCATTCAGTATGATATTGGCTGTGGGTTTGTCATAAATAGCTCTTATTATTTTGAGCTACATCCCATCAATACCTAGTTTATTGAGAGTTTTTAGCATGAAGGGCTATTGAATTTTGTTGAAGGCCTTTTCTGCATCTATTGAAATAATCATGTGGTTTTTGTCGTTGGTTCTGTTTATATGCTGGATTATGTTTATTGATTTGCATATGTTGAACCAGCCTTGCATCCCAGGGATGAAGCCAACTTGATTGTGGTGGATAAGCTTTTTTATGTGCTGCTGGATTTGGTTTGCCAGTATTTTATTGAAGATTTTTGCATCAATGTTCATCAGGGATATTGGTCTAAAATTCTCTTTTTTTGTTGTGTCTCTGCCAGCCTTTGATATCTGGGTGATGCTGGCCTCATAAAACCAGTTAGGGAGGAGTCCCTCTTTTTCTATTGATTGGAATAGTTTCAGAAGGAATGGTACCAGCTCCTCTTTTTACCTCTGGTAGAATTTGGCTGTGAATCTGTCTGGTCCTGGACTCTTTTTGGTTGGTAGACTATTAAGTATTGCCTCAATTTCAGAGCCTGATATTGGTCTATTCAGGGATTCAACTTCTTCCTGGTTTAGTCTTGGAAAGGTGTATGTGTCCAGGAAATTATCCATTTATTCTATATTTTCTAGTTTATTTGTTTAGAGGTGTTTATAGTATTCTCTGATGGTAGTTTGTATTTCTGTGGGATCAGTGGTGATATCCCCTTTATCATTTTTTATTGCATCTATTTAATTCTTCTCCCTTTTCTTCTTTATTAGTCTTGCTAGTGGTCTGACAATTTTGTCGATCTTTTCAAAAAACCAGCTCCTGGATTCACTGATTTTTTGAAGGGTTTTTTGTGTCTCTATTTCCTTCAGTTCTGCTCTGATCTTAGTTATTTCTTGCCTTCTGCTAGCTTTTGAATGTGTTTGCTCTTGCTTCTCTAGTTCTTTAATTGTGATATTAGGGTGTCAATTTTAGATCTTTCCTGCTTTCTCTTGTGGGCATTTAGTGCTATAAATTTCCCTCTACACTTTAAATGTGTCCCAGAGATTCTGGTATGTTGTGTCTTTGTTCTCATTGGTTTCAAAGAATATCTTTATTTATGCCTTCATTTTGTTATGTACCCAGTAGTCATTCAGGAGCAGGTTGTTCAGTTTCCATGTAGTTGAGCAGTTTTGAGTGGTTTCTTAATCCTGAGTTCTAGTTTGTTTGCACTGTGGTCTGAGAGACAGTTTGTTATGGTTTCTGTTCTTTTACATTTGCTGAGGAGTGCTTTACTTCCAACTATGTGGTCAATTTTGGAATAAGTGTGATGTGGTGCTGAGAAGAATGTAAATTCTGTTGATTTGGGGTGGAGAGTTCTGTAGATGTCTATTAGGTCTGTTTGGTGCAGAGCTGAGTTCAATTCCTGGATATCCTTGTTAACCTTCTGTCTCATTGATCTGTCTAATGTTGACAGAGGGGATTTAAACTCTCCCATTATTATTGTGTGGGAGTCTAAGTCTCTTTGTAGGTCTCTAAGGACTTGCTTTATGAATCTGGGTGCTCTGTATTGGGTGCATATATATTTAGGATAGTTAGCTCTTCTTGTTGAATTGATCCCTTTACTATTAGTTAATGGCCTTCTTTGTCTCTTTTGATCTTTGTTGGTTTAAAGCCTGTTTTATCAGAGACTAGGATTACAACCCCTGCCTTTTTTTGCTTTCCATTTGCTTGGTAGATCTTCCTCCATCCCTTTATTTTGAGCCTATGTGTGTCTCTGCACGTGAGTTGGGTCTCCTGAATACAGCACACTGATGGGTCTTGACTCTTTATCCAATTTGCCAGTCTGTGTCTTTTAATTGGAGCATTTAGCCCATTTACATTTAAGGTTAGTATTGTTATGTGTGAATTTGATCCTGTCATTATGATGTTAGCTGGTTATTTTGCTCGTTAGTTGATGCAGTTTCTTCCTAGCATTGATGGTCTTTACAATTTGGCATGTTTTTGCAGTGGCTGTTACCGGTTGTTCTTTTCCATGTTTAGTGCTTCCTTCAGGAGCTCTTGTAAGGCAGGCCTGGTGGTGACAAAATCTGTCAGCATTTACTTGTCTGTAAAGGATTTTATTTCTCCTTCACTTATGAAGCTTAGTTTGGCTGGATATGAAATTCTGGGTTGAAAATTCTTTTCTTTAAGAATGTTGAATATTGGCCCCCACTCTCTTCTGGCTTGTAGAGTTTCTGCCGAGAGATCCGCTATCAGTCTGATGGGCTTCGCTTTGTGGGTAACCTGACCTTTCTCTCTGGCGCCCTTAATATTTTTTCCTTTATTTCAACTTTGGTGAATCTGACAATTATGTGTCTTGTAGTTGCTCTTCTCGAGGAGTATCTTTGTGGCGTTCTCTGTATTTCCTGAATTTGAATGTTGGCCTGCCTTGCTAGGATGGGGAAGTTCTCCTGGATGATATCCTGAAGAGTGTTTTCCAACTTGGTTCCATTCTGCCCGTCACTTTCAGGTACACCAATCAGACGTAGATTTGGTCTTTTCACATAGTCCCATATTTCTTGGAGGCTTTGTTCATTTCTTTTTACTCTTTTTTCTCTAAACTTCTCTTGCTTCATTTCATTCATTTGATCTTCAATGACTGATACCCTTTCTTCCACTTGATTGAATCAGCTACTGAAGCTTGTGCATGCATCACATAGTTCTCGTGCCATGGTTTTCAGCTCCATCAGGTCATTTAAGGTCTTCTCTATGCTGTTTATTCTAGTTAGCCATTCATCTAATCTTTTTTAAAGGTTTTTAGCTTCTTTGCGATGGGTTCGAACATCCTCCTTTAGCTTGGAGAAGTTTGTTATTACCGATCGTCTGAAGCCTTCTTCTCTCGACTCGACAAAGTCATTCTCCATCCAGCTTTGTTCCATTGCTGGTGAGGAGCTGCTTTCCTTTGGAGGAGAAGAGGCGCTCTGATTTTTATAATTTTCAGCTTTTCTGCTCTGGTTTCTCCCCATCTTTGTAGTTTCATCTACCTTTGGTCTTTGATGATGGTGATGTACAGATGGGGTTTTGGTGTGGAGTCCTTTCTGTTTGTTAGTTTTCCTTCTAACAATCAGGACCCTCAGCTGCAGGTCTGTTGGAGTTTGCTGGAGGTCCACTCCAGACCCTGTTTGCCTGGGTATCACCAGTGGAGGCTGCAGAACAGCAAATATTGCAGAACGGCAAATGTTGCTGCCTGATCCTTACTCTGGAACTTCATCTCAGAGGGGCACCCAGCTGTATGAGGTGTCAGTCGACTCCTACTGGGAGGTGTCTCCCAGTTAGGCTACTCGGGGGTCAGGTACCCACTTGAGGAGGCAGTCTGTCCGTTCTCAGATCTCAAACTCCATGCTGGGAGAACCACTACTCTCTTCAAAGCTGTCGGACAGGGACTTTAAGTCTGCAGAAGTTTCTGCTGCCTTTTATTCAGCTATGCCCTGACCCCAGAGGTGGAGTCTACAGAGGCAAAGTCTACAGAGGCAGGCAGGCCTCCTTGAGCTGCAGTGGGCTCCACCCAGTTCGAGCTTCCCGGCCACTTTGTTTACCTACTCATGCCTCAGCAATGGTGGACGCCCCTCCCCCAGCCTCGATGCCGCCTTGCAGTTCGATCTCAGACTGCTGTGCTAGCTGTAAGTGAGGCTCTGTGGGTGTGGGACCCTCTGAGCCAGGCGCAGGATATAATCTCCTGGTGTGCTGTTTGCTAAGACCATTGGTAAAGCACAGTATTAGGGTGGGAGTGTCCTGATTTTCCAGGTACCATCTGTCATGGCTTCCCTTGGCTAGGAAAGGGAATTCCCCGATCCCTTGCACTTCCCGGGTGAGGCGATGCCCCACGCTGCTTTGGCTCACACTCCATGGGCTGCACCCACTGTCCAACAAGCCCCAGTGAGATGAACCTGGTACCTCAGTTGGAAATGCAGAAATCACCCATCTTCTGCATTGCTCACGCTGGGAGCTGTAGAATGGAGCTCTTCCTATCGGACCATCTTGGAACCTCTCTCCTAATGTTTTTTTAAGAGACAGGATCTTGCCATATTGCCCAGTCTGCATTCAAGCCCTGGACTCAAGTGATCCTCCAGCTTCAGCCTCTCAAGTCGCTATAACCTTCATGAGTGGTAGCTTCCATTCTTATTTGACTTGGTATCCTTAGCAATTGTCATAGAGCATGACACATTATAACCATGTTTTTAAAAAAGTTTGTTGAGTGAAAAGTCCCCAATTTTTGTTCCAGTCCAGAACTCTGTTCTTCAGATCATTTAATGCCCATGAAATACAAGCTACCATCAGTAGTCTCCCAGCCTCTAGAAGCACAACACACAATCTCAGGGTTAGAATTTAAACTTCTCTTCCATGGAAATCAGAGCTATTTCAGGAACAATAGAAGCATGTCAGGACTTACTTGCATTCACTTCTGAATTGTCTATAGCTCTTTCTTCCATAGGACGCAAATCAGAGTGACTCTCATATCTTGATTATATTCGAAGACTCCCAGAGGACCATCATGGCATGCCAGGGTCCTTCTTGTGTTGCTCCTGTCTACCCCTTCATCCAAATCTCCAGCCTTATGACAATAAACTCCTTGTGGTTACTAGAATTATCTCTATTGGTTTTTGATCTTTGTCTTTGTGCATTCAGCCTCTTCTACCAGAAATACTTTGACAACTTTTGCCTGGTTAATTTTTTCTCCTTCTACGGCTCAGTGGCTGGTTTTTATGTGAACTCCTTGCCAGAAATGATGGTGTGTTACTTACTAATTGTGGTTACTGGCACTGAAATGGTGCTTAACCTAACAACATATTTGTTGGATATTCAGAAAGTAGCACAATGTGGTGGTTACAGATCCAGGCTATGGGGCTTAAATTCCAGCTTCACTACATACTATCTGTGGCTTTTGGCAAGGTAATTTACTTCCCTAAGCCTCATTTTTCCTATTTGTAAAAAGGTGAAATTAACAGAAATGACCTCATAATGTTGTTAGTGTGAACATAGATAAAGCATGGGAAGCATCTAGCAAGTGCCTGCCACACACACAATAACTGTAGCCATTATTATCCCATTGCTATTATATCATGACTGTCATCATGATTTATTCATTTATTTATTTTTTCTTTTTGTATTTGTCTTTCAGATTTGGGGGTACATGTGTAGGTTTGTTACATGGGTGTATTGGATGATCCTGAGGTTTCAGGTACAGTTGAACCTATCACCCAGGTAGTGAGCACGGTACCCAATAGGTAGTTTTCCAACCCTTTCCCCCCTCCCTCTGTTTGCCCTCTTGTAGTCCCCAGTGTCTGTTGTTCTCATCTTTATGTCCATCTGTACCCAAAGTTTAGCTCCCTCGTATAAATGAGAACATGTGGTATTTGGTTTGCTGTTTCTGTGTTAGTTTGCTTAAGATAATGACTTCCGGCCAGGTGCGGTGGCTCATGCCTGTAATCCCGGCACTTTGGGAGACCGAGGAGGGCGGATCACAAGGTGGAGAGATTGAGACCATCTTGGCCAACATGGTGAAACCCCGTCTCTACTAAAAACACAAAAATTAGCTGGGCATGGTGGCGTGCAGGTGTAATCCCAGCTACCCGGGAGGCTAAGGCAGGAGAATTGCTTGAACCTGGGAGGCGGAGGTTGCAGTGAGCTGAGATTGTGCCACTGCACTCCAACCAGGCAACAGATTGAGACTCCATCTCAAAAAAAGAAAAAAGATAATGACTTCCAGCTGCATCCATGTTGCTGCAAAGGACATTATTTCATTCTTTTATGTAGCTGCATAGTATTCCATGGTGTATATGTACCGTATTTTCTTTATCCAATACACCTTTGACACCATGATGTCCTTATTAATCACAATATCAAATTAAAGTCTGCAAGGAGAGTTACAATGACATTTCATTTCATAATTTTAAATGTATAGGCTTTTTTTCAAACAATGTAGCACAAGGGAATAATTAACTTGGTAAATTTAAAGTTCATTTTGCCACCTGGGCTGGGACCACTCAAAAAGAAAAACTTCTCTTTTTGAGCCAAAGACCAGAAAGAAAATAAGATGGGTTTTTACACCTTGGGCATGACAAAGGAACAGTTTAGCTGCAAATCTATGTTTGATAAAAGAAAAAAAAAACTTTGTAGAGTAAGTGGAGAAGTGTTTGTAGCTCATGACCCAAGAGGACCCAATTACTGGGTATCTGTGAAGGAGACAGAAGTGTCAGAGGGCTGATGGCAAACAAGCTCTCAAAGGCTGCTTCTAAAACCTGCTCACACAGAGCAGAATTCTAACAAGAAGCAGATGGTATTCACCACCTGGGACCCGTCAGGGAGCTCCAGAGAGCCGGAGAGCCAGCTCTGGGAGGCTGATGGGGGTCACATGCTTCTGGAGGGAAGGTGTGGTAAGAGGAAAACTTGGGAGACTGACACTCCTTGTTTTTCTATTGCTTTGCTGCATCTTCCAGAGAGGCTTAGAAATTGCTCAAGACACATTGATTTCCTGCATGTTCTTACTCTGTGGTGGAAGGCTTCTGGGCAGGAGAGACAAACACTGTGAACAATGAGAAATAGAAAATGAAAGTAAAATAGCACCCGAGCTGACTTCATGCCAGATCAAGCAGAGATCCCTGAAGAGTATATGGGTGCATCAGAGGGTAGGAGAGAGGGGAGAGTGGGTGAAAAGTGAGGTGAGGTCTCTTGGCTAAAATGAATTTTAAATTTATTGGTAAATTTCAATTACACAGGCTTTCCCTGAGGTGGGTTACTGGGATCAAAACTCTACTGTCATTCCTAATAGAGAGGAAATTCTTACACAGTCTACTTCATTTTAGGAGTGCATTAATCCCTAGGA
This sequence comes from Pongo pygmaeus, assembly GCF_028885625.2. Classification (NCBI taxonomy): domain Eukaryota; kingdom Metazoa; phylum Chordata; class Mammalia; order Primates; family Hominidae; genus Pongo; species Pongo pygmaeus. Next base: position 40,436,591 of record NC_072373.2, read on the forward strand.
ATGTTTAACTAAAAGAGATAATTATAACAGCACCCAAGGAAAAACACACCCTCTTATCTTTTCAACCACAGAATAAACATTTTCCAGACACACTGAAGTGAATTTTCCTAACTCCAGGGCTTAGCACCAGCCATCAGGAGATGCTCACTAAATAATTATTGAATGAATGAATGGCATGGATGACCCTCTATGTGCCAGAGAGCTTTCAAGAACTGAAAAAAAGCAAAGATTAATAAGAGGAAACTTCTGGTCAATATGGTGGGCCAAGCAGAAGTAATCAACCTTTCATTCTGCTCCAAATATATAGAAATGCTGACTTAGAGGCCAGGTGCAGTGGCTCACGCCTGTAATCCCAGCACTTTGGGAGGCCAAGGTAGGCGGATCACAAGGTCAGGAGATCGAGACCATCCTGGCTAACACGGTGAAACCCCATCTCTACTAAAAATACAAAAAATTAGCCAGGCGTGGTGGTGGGCACCTGTAGTCCCAGCTACTTGGGAGGCTGAGGCAGGAGAATGATGTGAACCCAGGAGGCGGAGCTTGCAGTGAGCTGAGATCGTGCCACTACATTCCAGCCTGGGTGACAGAGTGAGACTCCATCTCAAAAAAAAAAAAAAAAAAAAAAAAAGAAATGCTGACTTAGATAGAACACAAACCTTTTCTTAAACTATATAGCTGAAGTTGAAAGCAGGAAGAAGAAAATATCACAAAGTCCCAGAAATGAACAAGAAACTCAAAGCTACAGTGGTAGAATGATGAATGTTTGTAGGCATATACGAATCACATGTGTACCTAAGGGTGGGGACATGTATCAGTCCTAAGCAGAATCAAACTACCACACAATATCATGAATGATAGCAAGAAATTGACTTTAGTTACTCTATATTCCTCTAATTCAGTCGTATAAGAGAGATATTGATTAGTCACAGATTTAGTTAACTTTATGCATTAGCATTATAAAGGCGAATACCAAAAAAGGGAGGAAGGAATGCAATGTTTAATTCCTAAACCAGTAGAAAGGGGAGAAAAAGGAAATAAGGAAATGTGGGCTGGGCACGGTGGCTTATGCCTGTAATCCCAGCACTTTGGGAGGCGGAGGCAGCAGATCACCTGAGGTCAGGATTCGAGACCAGCCTGACCAATATGGTGAAACCCCATCTCTACTAAAAATACAAAAATTAGCCAGGCATGGTGGCGCGTGCCTATAATCTCAGCTACTCAGGAGGCTGAGGCAGGAGAATTGCTTGAAATCAGAAGGCGGAGGTTGCAGTGAGCCGAGATTGCGCCACTGCACTCCAGCCTAGGTGACAGGGCAAGACTCTGTCTCAAAAAAAAAAAAAAAAGAGTGCACATGCATGAAAGAGAGGGTGTGGGAAGAGGTATGGGAATGAACTCATCCTTTAATCAGGAATCTACTCCCACCATAACAAACCAAATCCTGCAATAACAGCCTTAAGCCATCTTGAGAGAAGAGTCCTCAGGACCTATTCACCTCTTAAAGGTCCTACCTCTCAACACTGGAATTGGGAATTAAGTTTCCAACACATGAACTTTGGGGAACACATTCAAACCACAGCAACAGCTAACAGTAGTGCTATTCTATCTGTAAAATCAAACATCAAATTCAAGGATAATAATGACAAGGCTGAGAGCCATCATTCCAATAAAAATTACAATTCCCTGTCCAATATCCAGTTTTTATACCCAGAACCCATTGACTTGCGAAGAGACCCTTTTAGAGGAACCCAGCAAAATCATGGTAAATGTATGTGGTAGTGGCTACTTCAGACTTTTCTCAAAGGGACCTACTGCCTTCTATTGAGTAATTGTATCCTAGGGAAAGTGGAATATCCAAACACTTTAAAGACTGTTGGAAAGAGAATCCAAGTTGATATTGAGGTCAAAGTGTCATCATGATTTTTCTGTCAGAGTGGGGACCTGGGATAGCCAAGTCCAGCCCACAGTGTGTTTACCATATCTGTGAACTCATCCAGTGGTCATTTCTGCAGACCCCAATTAATAATTGTAATAGACATACTTGGTAGTTGGCACAATCTTCACATTGAATCTTCAGCCTACAGGATTAGGGGAAAAGTTAAGAAGAAGCTTGTGAAAACAGCTCATCCCCCATACTTGTTTCAAGATAGTTACTTAAAAAAAATTGTCCAATATGAATGGTTGAAATTAGTGCCACCTTTACAGTTTGTTAAAGGATACAGGAATGATGGTCCCCTTCAGTCTCTGTTTAATTCACCAATCTGATTTCTGCAAAAACAAGACATTATTACAGTGGACTACTGCAAACATAGCCAGGTATCTGACCCAGTGGCAGATGTGGTGTCTTTGCTAGAGTGGATTAACATGTCATCAGATATATGGTATGCAACCGTATTTCCATTGCTCTGGAAAATATATTTTTTTCATCATTAGGTAGAGGAAATGAAAAGAATTTCATTTAAAGTGGACAACTGAATCAATTACATGTTTGTTTCAAGGCTGTGTTAACTCCTTTGCCCTTTGTTTAAATACAGTATGAAGAGGTACAGACCATTTAGACATCCATATAGAATGTCAAATTTGTTCACTATATTGACAACATGCTAATGGAATCAGATGAGCAAAATATAGATGCTAGTTGGAGGATTTGCTAAGAAACATATTCTCTAGAGAGTTGGAGTTAAACCCTATGAATATTCAGGGCCTGGCACATTAGTAAAATTATGGATGTACGGTGTTTATGGCATGATAAGAATCACCCATCCTCCCCAAATAAAGAACAAATTATCAAAATTTGTATTCTCAGCATAAAGAAGGAAAATGCCTAGTAGGTTTCTTTGGGTTACAAAGGCAGCATATTCCACATTATGGGAACCATATCTGGGAATATTAATGTGACCTAAACACCAGATGATGTGAAAGGCTGCCAGATTTTAATAGGGCCCAGCTATGGCTCCTGTCTAGCACTTTGGGCAACTCATGCCAAAGGGTCAGCAGGTAAGGAAATGAATCACTATCTTGGCAAGAGTAAGTCAGGATGCTGTTACACAATGAGAACATTAGGAATATATTTAGCAGCCAGATAATACACTTAAGTATCTTTTAGTGATTCTATATCACGTTTTGACAATAATTGCACAAACAGAGTAACTCTGGTCTGAAAAGGTAATGGTAATGAGGAAGGGAATTAGACTGCACATCGTTGAAGATCTAGTTCACATCACCAGGCAGGTCTCCAAGACCACCAGAGGTGCTTGAGGGTAAGGGGAATTTATAATAAGTGGTAGAGGAGGGAGATAATAAAGATTATTTATGGACTTGAGATAAACAAAAGTGATGGGGATTGTAGTTTATCATCACATTTTTTTTCTTTTCTAAGTTTTTCCACTGGATTGTTAGAAGAGTCACTCCCAGAACCTATATGAGGAAGTGAATCCAGGCACTTAAGGTGTAGTCTGTGGTGAGTACTATAATATACCTCCAGATTCCTCTTTACTAATTAAGGACATACTCCCCCAGCTTCTAGAAGTGCTGATGAAAGACAGTCCTCAGCTGTAAACTTCTCCTGAGAGATTGCCTTTACTAAAAAAACTGTCTCACACCAAATCACACTTCTTTCAGAGAAGTCCACATCTAGTGACTGATCATCCAGAGGGTATAAAGTCCTGGAACCCTTGCCTTAACTGGGCAAACTCTAAAGGACCATCCCAGCTCCAGAGCTCTTCATGGGGTCATCTTAGGTCTCTGTTGAGACTGCATCACAGCTCAACTTCTCCCTCTGCCCAGTCGTGTGTTTTTTTTTTTTCCTTTTCTTCTACAGGTTTTGATCCCAGGAGTCCCACCTAATAAACATCTTACATGTTAATCACCATCTTCATGGTTGCCTCTCAGAGAACTTAAGCTGTATCAAACATTATATACTGATACTATAACTGAAATTATAACTATCATGAATTTATATATATATATTTTTATATATTATATATAGTCTTACTCTTCTCACACTGCTAATAAAGACATACCCTAGACTGGGTAATTTATAAAGGAAAGAGGTTTAATTGACTCACACAGTTCTACATGGCTGGCGAGGCCTCACAATCATGGCAGAAGGTGATGGAGGAGCAAAGTCATGTCTTACATGGCAGCAGTCAAGAGAACTTGTGCAAGGGAACTCCCATTTATAAAACCATCAGATCCATCAGACTTATTCGCTACCATGAGAACAGTATGGGGAAACTCCTCCAATGGTTCAATTATCTCTCCCTGGCCCCGCCTGTGGCATGTGGAGATTATTACAATTCAAGGTGAGATTTGGGTGGGGACACAGCCAAACCATATCATACATTTATACATTTATAAAATAAGTGCTGGTAGAATTATATGAAGACATTTGTAAATACATAATACTTGTGTAAAGATTTTAACACCTATTTTAGAAACTGATAGATCAAGAAGTCAATGTTAGTAAAGATGCTAAAGATTTGAATAAAATAGCTATTTTCTCTAAGGTAATATAATGTAACATACCGTAATATGACATAAGTATATTCTCATGTAAGGAGTAAGGAGCACATCTGGTTTTTAAATACGCATGTATCATATTTTAAAAAGTTGGTCATGTATTAGTTTATAAAAGGTCTCAAAAATGTCCAAATAATTGATATCATATGGAACATTTCATCTTACCAAAGTATAAGACACAGTAAAATATAATTAATACAGTTGGGCCTTCACAAACCTATATTAGAAAAATAATGATCTATAACAAAAATTAATTAGTAATAAAAAATTCTCCCTAAAAAGGCACCAAGCCCACATAATTTTATAGAGAAGTTTTTACCACAAATCGGAAGCTCATAATTCCTTTCTGATACAATCTCTTTCAGCAAATGAATAAAGAAAGTAAACTACCTATTATTTGATATCAAAATTAGGCACAGGAAGTATAAGAAATGAGATATATTGTCCAATCTCACTATAGCATGGATGAACAAATTATAACATGTTAGCAAACCCAGAATTGGATTTATAGTACATCAGGATAAAACAGATTATCCCAAGTATACAAAGATATGTCAACATTTAAAAGATCTATAAATCTTCATTCAACAAATGAACAAAAAAAGACAAAAACGTGAGCATCTCAACGAATGTAGAAAAATATTTCATAAGGTCAATATTCATTCATAAATTAAGGAAAAGACCAGTACATTAGTAATGGGAAAAAAAAAACTTTCGTAACCTTATAAAGAGCATGTATCCCAAACCCACAGAAAATGCCATACTTTATGGTCAGATTTTTAGAAGCATTCACATTAAACTCAAGACAATAAATTATTCACTAAAACCACTTCTATGTAGCAATTACTGGAAGTTTTAACCAATTCAAAAATGCAATAAAAAGAAATAAGTGATATAATTATTTGAAAAAAAGAAGCACAATCGTTATTTGCAGATGGTATCATTGTTTGCATACAAAATGCAAAAAGAATTCACAGACTAACTATTTAGAATTTAAAAAGTTCAGGAAGATTGCCGGAAATAAGATCAACATACAAAAATAATTAGTGAGATTTTATTTAACAATAATTGGAAAATAGAAAATGTTATTTTTTTAAAGATCTCATTCACAATTGCATTCAAATTTACACAGTGCCTAGGGCAAAAATAATCTAACAAATAGTATTTAATACTTTTATGAAGAAAATTACACAACTATACAAAGTCAAAAAGGAGCTTGGTTATGGACGTGCAAGTTCAACATCATGAAAACATGCTATAAATTATTTCCCACATTGATCTATAAATTCAATGTAATTCCAGTAAAAATCCCAATGAAATTATTTTCCATGGATTTGATGGACTTATTTTATATATTTATTTATTTAGAGACAGAGTCTCTCTCTCTATCACCCAGGCTAGAGTGCAGGGGCACGATCTCAGCTCACTGCAACCTCTGCCTCCTAGGCTCAAGTAATTCTCGTGCCTCAGCCACCCAAGTAGATGGGATTACAGGCAGGTGCCACCATGCTCAGCTAATTTTTCTATTTTTAGTAGAGATGGGGTTTCACCACGTTGGCCAGGCTGGCCTCAAGCTCCTGGTCTCAAGTGATCCTCCCACTTCAGCCTCCCAAAGTGGTGGGATTACAGGTGTGAGCCACCATGCCCAGCCATGATGGACTTATTTTAAAATTCCTGTTTATGAGTAAATGTTCAAGAATAGGCAGGACAGTAAAGAACAAGAACTAAGAGGAGTTATTCTCCTGAATTTCAAGAACTGGTTTAAAGCTGTAGTAATTAAAACAGTGTGGTATTTTACAGGGTTAAAAATACGTTAATTAGATAGACTCAAGAGCTCAGGAATAGACCCTGGGGTATATGGGAACTTGATTTATGAGAGAAGTGGCTTCACAAATCAAAATTTATTTAAATAGTTATCTGTATGAGACCAGGTGTGGTGGCTCACGCCTGTAATCCCAGCACTTTGGGAAGCTGATGTGGGCAGATCACTTGAGGTCGGGAGTTCAAGATCAGCCTGGCTAACATGGTAAAACCTCATCTCTATTAAAAACAGAAAAATTTTCTGGGTATGGTGGCTCTATCCTATAGTCCTAGCTGCTTGGAAGGCTGAGACAGGAGAATAACTTGAACCTGGGAGGCAGAGGTTGCAGTGAGCCAAGACTGCACCACTACACTCCAGCCTGAGTGACTGAGTGAGACTATCTCAAAAAAACAAAAACAAAAACAAAACAAACAAACAAACAAAACCCAAAAAATCCAAAAAAGTTATCTGTATGAAAAGAAAATTAGAGAATTACCTCGATATAAAAACAAATTAAAGGTAGATAAAGGCTTAAATTAAAAAAAAAGTTGTAAAAGTTAAAATAGGAGCACAACTTTATGATCCTGTGAAGAAAAATATGTTTACATAGAAAAAAAGAACAAATTATAAAGAAAATTGATAAATTTACACTAAAATTTCAAACACATGCATGACAAAAGTTTACAAACCTAAAAGACAAGAAGATTTTTTGTAACATACTTAATAGACAAAGAATCAGTCTGGAATATATAAAGAATAATTTTTCTTCTTGAAGATGATAATAATAGCTAACATTTATTAAGCAGTTACTATATGCCAGGATGTCTTCTAACATGTTAATATGTATTAACTCTCTTAACTGCCACAACAATCCTATGAGATACTACTTTTTTTCCCCCATTTTAGAGCTGAAGGAAGTGAGCCACGGTGAGGTTAAGTCACATCCCCAAGTACACATAGCTATTAAGTGGCACATTTATAATGGGAACTCATGATGATTGGCTCCAGAGTGTAACTCCAAAAAAAAAAGAGAGAGAAAAGAAAAAGACAGATCATTCAATTGAACAGAAGGCAAAAGATTTCAGCAGGTTATTCATGGAAGAGAAAGCCAGAACTGCCAATAAAGATGAAAATATGCCCAACCTCACTAATCAGGGAAATGCAATTTGAAACCTCAATGAGTTTTCTCAACCATCAGATAGGCAAAATTTTTAGAAGTCTAAGAAACACCAAATGTTGACCAGATTTGACAAAAAAGGGGGATTCATATATCCTGCTGAAGGGAGTATAGATTGGTACACACACTTTGGAAACAAGTTGGCTGCATCTAGTAAAATTGGCACAGAGTATCCCTGATGGTTCAGCAATTTCACCTTCCAGGTATAGTCACATGCAAAGGAAACATGTATAAGGATATTCAACGCAATTTTGAACTATAAATAGAGAAATGGAAAGAGCTTAGGGAACAAGAAAAATAAATTGTGGTGTATTAGTAGGATATAATGCTCTTTAGCAATTAAAATTACTGAGTTTAATTTATATGCATCAAATTGGATGGATCTCTAAGATTGTACTGTTGAATGAAAGAAGTACTATGTAGTCCCTATACATATGTGGAATATTACACCATTTATGTAAGTTATTAGAACACAAAAAATACTATGTGTTGTTTATGGTTCTCAAAGTAGAAATACGTGAGTCTAGGGCATAAACTTCCTTAATAATGGTTGCTTCTGGAGGGGGAGGGAGGTGAATAAGACTTCCTATTTTAGAAACTGATACCAGATACAGAGACATACCAGACCAGAAACTGATACTGATACAGAGACATACCAGGATTTAGTCACATATTTAATATTTATTATATAAAGATAATGCACATATGACAATATATTCTGGTGGGAGGTACATGGGTTGATTATTGTCTATATATTTTACTATATTTTTAATAATAAAAATAGAATAAAGGAACAAGAAAGATGATTAAGACAGTCCATACTTACAAAGATCTCATCTCTATTCATTCTGACACAAAGCTCTGTAAGTAAACAGTACACTTGAAAGAGTAAAGACACACACAAGAGTATCGCTTCCTGCCTACCAAGCTTGTATTCTATCCTCCTGGGTATCTGCTTTTGCCTGCAGCTGGGAGAAAAATCAGAGCTGAGGCGGGACTCAAAGATCATCTATGGTCCTCATGGAAGAGATGAGGAAACTGATCTACAATGGGAGAACTGGCCTAGGATCAAGGATTATATAAAGCCAATGAGTCACAGAACTTAGACCAGAAACTAGACCTCAAGACTTATAAAATAGAAAGTACAAATTGAAGGCCAGCAGGTCAAATTAGGTCCACAGACTGGTTTTGTCTGACTTCTATGTAGTTTCTTTTATTTTTTTAAAATAAATGTGAACATTATTATATACTGTGTATAGTTAGCCACAACCTCTTGAACTCCCTATTTTCTCATGTGAACACTTTACTCATTGATGTTACCATTAAGTATATTTAAATATATTTGTGTTTGTGACTTTCAACATGGAATCTGACATGGAAGAAACCTTAGGGAAAAAAGGTGACATGTTCTCAATGTAGTAATTGCCTCGACGACATCCCTGACAGTTGGAACATGCCTCTGCTTGAACACTTCAGCTATAGGATGCTTACCAACTTTCAACATAGCCCAGAAAATCTTTGGAGAGCTCTGACTGTTAGAAAGTTCTGCCTTTTATGGAGTAAAAAGTACGTCTGACTTCCTTCTCACTCATTATTCTTAGTCCAGCCCTCTAAAGGTGCCTGAAATAAATCTAATTGCTCTTCCGAAAATAATTGAAGACAGCTAACATTGTTGAACTAAATCATTTCTTCTTCAGGATAAACGTTTTGCTGCTTCTCACTCTTCTAGAGTTACTGGTTTTCAAACTCTTAGCGATGCGTTCCAACTCCTTGCTACCTGAAGGTGAGGGAGAAAGATTGTTTATGGATGCATTAGTCTGTTTTCACACTGCTATAAAGGGCTTCCCTAAGACTGGGTCGTTTATAAAGGAAAGAAGTTTGACTCACAGTTCGGCATGGCTGGGAAGGCCTCAGGAAACTTACAGTCATGGCAGAAGGGGAAGCAGGCACCTGCTTCACAAGGCAGCAGGAAAGAACAAACGAGAAACTTCCAAAGACTTATAAAATTATCACATCTTGTGCGAATTCACTGACTATCATGAGAACAGCATGGGGAAACCTGCCCCCATGATCCAGTCACCTCCCTCCCTCAACATATGGGGATTACAGGTCCCTCCCTCGACACACGGGAATTACCATTTGAGATGAGATTTGGTTGGGAACACAGAGCCAAACCGTATCAATGGGTATCACAGTCAACACTCTTCATCCACTGCTTTACCATTCCTCTATTTACATTCAGAAGAATGTATGGCTTCCTTCCTCCCTACTTCTCCAGCCCTTTTTCCCACTTACTTCACTTCATTTTCTTTTCTCTTTTCTTCTCTTTGCCTTCAACCTGTGCCATATTCACACATTGTTTTCACTCCAGCAATGATGAACAATATTTGAAGTTCTCTGAACAAAGCATGCTATATAAAATAGTATCACTATGTCACTTCATATCCTGCTTTCTCCACATGAAATATCTCACTGATGATTTCCCCCTGGAAACTTCCATTTATTCTTCAAAACCCAGCTTCAATGTCACTGTCTATTGAGGCTTTCCTATGCCTTCAGCCATCTCCTTCTCCACTTTTACACTCCAGTCTAAGTCAATCCCTTCCTCCTGCATGCTGACTTCTGTGTTATGCAAATTTCTATTCTTGCACATCTCCCACTGGATTACAATTATTTGTTTGCATTTCTATTTCCCTTTTTTGTATTATAATCTATTGGAGGGAAGGGCTTTTGTTAATCCTTTTTGTAATTCCAACATTAAGCCCAGTACTGGCACATAATAGGTGCTTAATAAAATGCTTCCTGAGTTAACTGCAATTCTGATATCACTGGTTATATTGCACAGATACAATTTGCCTTAAGGCCAGCTTGAGTGTTCTCCATTCTCCAATTAGAATTGAGGTGCCCAAGAACAGGAATCATGTTTTGTTTTCCTTGCTTTCCTAGCACCACGTACAACTCCCATCATCACTTAGATGATTTTTAAAGGAACAAAGGTGATTCACAGGCATATGGTGTGTTGCAAGCATAAGAAAAACAGATTTTTTTTAGCTCTCCATTGTAAAGAAGATTAAAAATGTATACACACATAAAGATTAAATTTGTATGCATATGCATATATGTACACAAATATTTGTATACAGCTATCACTATATATATGTGTAAATAAAATAGTGTTGCTTTTGCACATTCCAGCATATATACATCTTCTGAATTGCAAAGTGCACTCCAGTTTATTTGAAGTCCTGCACAATATGTCTAACCTCCCAGGCAAAGTTTCTTGTTAATTTCCTTTGCCTCCATGAATGTATGATTTATTTAATGAAACTGCTATGCAGCAAATAAAACCTTTGTTCTACCTAGCGGACTAGTTCCCCAACATCACAGAATTCATAGCCCCAGTTACAGAAGTTTACATAGGAGCAGTGGTCCAACTCAGAATCCCAAGTACAAAAGTCTCCTAGCCCATTCTCACTAGATACAGTCCAGTGTCTAATTAGCCCAGGGTAAAGGGAATGAGAAAAAAAATTTAAACAATACAAAACAAAACCGTAGTCCTAACAATGCTTGTGTGGTTGTGTTTTTTTCCATTTTTGTTTCTCTCTTTTGTCCTCAATTCCTATCAATTCACAGGGATGTGTTCAGAAACTAATGTAATTAACTGGATCTCTTTCTTTCTTCTCTTCCTTTATCCCTCTCACCCCTTAAAAGAAAACTTATATTTTTATTGTTCAGTGAATACCAAAGAGTTAGCGATCTATTTCAAAATTGTTTTTATAGAAAAAGACCTTGAGTCATTTCAGTCTGAACCTCTGGGAGTGTATCCAAGAGAGATGAGAAATGTATCATATCTGATTTTCACTCTGCTCCTTTTCAATCCCAACACAAATTAAAGAAACCATAAGATAAACTGCAAAGTGAGGAATCTATAAATTATTAAATATCAACAAAGAACATTCTTTTGAAGCTGAAAATATGTATCACCCTAAAGCAAGACCTATTTCTGACCAGCAGCAGGCAGATTTGTTTGATAAGTTCTAATAATATTTTAGCTTTTATTCCCAGTTCCTCTAAGGCTTAACATTGTAGAAGATGTTCTTTGTTGTGGGGTTTACTCTTAGCACATGTAACATCTGGGTTCATGATTGCACATGCTTTTTTGTTTGTTTAACAATATGCATTCATTCATACAATCAACATTTATTGAACCCTTACTTGAAGAATACAAACATAGATGGTACAGTTTCTATCTTGGTAGTATTCTAGTTAACTATTGCTTTATAATGAACCTCCTTAAAGGGCCATGCTTTATAAATTTTGCTCACAGATTCTGTGGATCAGGAATTCAGAGAGGGTATGGTAAGGATAGTGTGGCTGTCCTTTACAATGTCTGGCCTCAGCTGACGAAACTCAAGGCTGGGGGTGACCAGATGGCTGAGAGCCAACACCATGTGAAGGTGTAATTGGCAGTCATATTTCTGGCGGTAGATAAACTCGGTGGGCTGGGACATCAGCTGGGGCTGTTTGTCAGCATTCATGTGGCCTCTTATGTGCTTGAGCTTCCTCACTGCATGGTGGCCATGCAGTAGTTGAACTTCCTATGTGATTCCAAAGGAGGATGTCCTAGCCATAGGAAAGTTGTATAATCTTTTCTGACTTTTTCTTAGAAGTCAGACAGAATCACTCCACTGCATTGTATTGGTTACATGCAAGTCACAAGCCCAGCTAGAGTCCAAGGAAGAGGACATAGATCCTATCTCTTAGTGGAAGGTGTGTCAGGTCACACTGTAGAATAATAGGAGATACTTTCATGGCCATTGTTGAAGATGCAACCAGCCACAAGTAACTTATAGTTTAGTAGGAAAGTTAGACATGTAAATGGATCAATTCAAGAAAGGGTTATAGTGCTATTAAAAAACAAAAAGGACTTGTTGAATACAGCAAAATACCTGGTCAATCATGTCGGGAGAAAATTAGGTCAGAAAATGGTTAAAGGAGGCAGTGCCTCAAAGTTGGTAAGTGATAGTGGTACACCTCTTGGTGAAAGTAGTTGAATATTGGATTTTTAAGGAGTAACTTACATAAAACACCCTTCTATCAGTAACACATATACAGTACTTAAAACATATCTTATGTTAAAGAAAAAAAATAACACCCAAAACCCAGAAATCCACTGTATTTTCCAATGCCTTTCAAAATCCCTTTGCTAGTTGGGGAATGAACTTGAGATAAGGTGAGAACACCTGAAAAATGGTGACCTCCCTGGGGCTGGAATGAACAAAGGGCAGGATTAGAAATTACACTGTAATTTTTGCCAGGCCACACCACCACAACAACCCTTGACCTGCATAGGAGCTGCTGAAGCTGTGATGGGCCCGCAGGAGAATGCTGCTCAGACACTTACCTTACAGGTAAGCTCAGAAACTTACCTGTCCTCTCTCAGGCACATCTCTAGTCTCACAGAGCAGATGTGTCCCAAGGATCACCCAACCCAAGTTGCTATAAGCTTGATGTGTTGTCTGTTCTCCCCAGGTCTTGGGACTTGATAAAATGATGGATTTGTTGAGGCTTTAGGGGTTGTTTCCCCAGGGATTCAAGCATTTTCTGACTTTATTTAAGGCTAAGGTCAATCTCTGCAGCTTTGAAGTAGCACAAAGGCAATAAGAGAGTGTCCAATGTTCCTAGAGAGGAGAGAGGCAGAGAATGTGTGCATGAACGTCCCCTAAAGCAAACTGGAAAACCTTTTCCATGTTTTATTTATTTTGTGTTATTAAAGGAGCATCACTGTGTCATCCGTGCTGAGCCAGAGCTTCTAATTCAGTGGAAATGAAATTCCAACCCAGTGTGTGCTTAACTTCCCCAGCACAGTAAATCCATTTCTCTTTTTGTCTCTGTCTCATCTCCCCTTTTGTAGTGAAGAGATGTGCAGTACAGCGATGAAGTCTGTCAGTGGGAAACCACTCTGGCAATTTCGGAGTGATGTCTGAAGAAATGAATTGAGCAGGCTTGCCTGGGGTGGAGACACAAGAAAGACCATGCTTTTATAGGCACTGCTGGGTTTGTGATTTGTTGTGTGCTGCCTATCTATGCAGATTCTTTTCTGTTCCAACACATGAAGAAAAACATGCCCAGTCAGATGCTCCCGGCTTATCACTCCATATCAACCCAGAAGCAACACAGGTTTTCAATTTCTCCATTTGCAAGTGCAGTTGAAAATTGGCAGAGGTTGCTATGTAGGGATAAAATGAACAGTGGTGCAGTTTGGCCTCTACAGATAGAGATAGCATCCATGAGGTTGTGGGGCAGGAGTGGGATAAAGAATCTGGGAATCATCTCACCCATATTTGATTGCTGGAAGCTCTGGTAAGCCATATTATGCTATTCCTTTCTGCACTTAGGCTAGCTCTCTTTTGCTTCTGAGCATTTGCCCATGTTATCTGCCTCTACTTAGAACTCTCTCTAGTCCCCCCATGATATCCCGTCTTCTTCCATGATCCTGTTTCATCTTTCTTTCTTATTTTTTTAGAGATAGAGTCTCATCCTGTCACCTAGTCTGAGTGCAGTGGCATGATCATGGCTCACTGAAGCCTCAAACTCCTGGACTCAAGCCTTCCACCTCAGCCTCCCTAGTAGCTGGGACTACAGGCATGTGCCACCATACCTGGCTAGTTTTATTTATTATGTTGTATGTATGTATGTATATATGTTTTTAGAGATAGGGTCTTGCTATGTTGCTCAGGCTGGTCTCAAACTCCTGGGCTCAAGGGTTTCTCTCACCTTAGCTTCCTGAGTAGGTAAAATTACAGGTGTAAGCCACCACACCCTGCTTTCCTCTTCATCTTTCCAACTTTAGCTTGCCCAGTTTCCATTTTGATGTCACCTCTAACTGAATGCCTTCCTTTCCCTGTTAATACTTGATTTGGCCCCTCCCTCATTGTGCTTCCTTAGTCCCTGAACTTATTTTCAACACAAACTTCTCATGTAGTATTATAATTTCCTTTTTTTCTTATTTGATTCCCTCACTATATTGTAAGGTATGTGAGAGCAGGAAACCTATTTTTCTCTGCTGTTCTGTTTCTATGCACCTACTACAATACCTACCACAGTGCAGATGCTCAAAAATTATGAATTAATAAGGTAAGAAAATATAAGTTAGATCCTTTGTCCCACTCTTGCTCCCCCACTTCACAGATACTATCTCTATCCATAACGGCCAGTCTGTACCATTGTTCATTTTATCCCCACGGAAGCCTCTGTCAACTTTCAATTGCACTTACAAATAGAGACATTGAAACGTTATATGTAAATTGAAGTAATAGGTAAATATGTGATTAGAGTTCAAATGGGTCAGTCAAATAATGAAAAGGGAATAAGGTTTTATACCAACCAGATTTGAAAACAGAAAATATAATGCATATTAGTCAGCTCAGGCTGCTGTAATAAAATGCCATAGACCAGGTGGCTTAACAACAGATACTTGTTTATCACAGTTCTGGAGCCTTGGAAATCCAAGATCATGGTAACAGCAGATTCTCTTTCTGGTGAGAGCTCTCTTGCTGGCTTGCAGATGGCTGTCTGCTCATTGTATCTTCACATGTTGGAGACAGAGAAGCAAGCTGTTTGGAGTCTTTTTTATTTATTTATTTTTTTATTTTTAGAAGTAAGGGCACTGATCCCACTATAGGGACCCAATCCTCATGACCTCATCTAAACCTAATTACCTCTCAAAGGCCTCATTTCCAAATACTATCACATTGGGGTTTAGGGCTTCCAAACAGGAATTTTGCACAGTAACAGTAACAGTGAGATCTTGGTGAAAGTTTTACGTACACTTAGAAGACAGCAATATTATAATAGTAGGATATTTTTAGAAAGAAATACATCAGTTGGAATCAAAAACTCTATAATATATGAAATTGACTCTATAATCATACTTCTGGCAATATAACCTAAGAAAATAGTCTTAAAGAAGGAAAAAGCTGTGTACGTGAAGAGTCTTCATTTTAGCATTGTTTTCAATACTGAGAAATTGGAAACAATTTGAACAGTATAGGAATGGTTAAATAGATGACAATATCATGCACTATAATACTATATTATGCAGCCATTAAAATGATAGATTTGAGGCTTATTTTGTAACACAGAAAATATTTATTGTGTAATTTTAGGTTAAACAATCCAATTGTACCTATACTATGGTTTAAATTATATAAAATTATGTTTTTGAATGCACAAGGTCCGAATAGGAATAAATGGAAATAGCTGTACTTACTGGCGTGGTTGGATTTAGAGCAATTTTAGCATTCTTTTGGCTTTTTAGAACTATAATGCAAGACTTTAAAATGATATTTTGAAAGAAAGATCCTGAAGAAGCTACTGAGAACTGAGTCATAAGGCTGATGGATTCTTCTTTCAAAACGTCTTCCTGGCTAATGGGTACAGAAATCTCCTTTCACTCCTCTCAACATGGAAACCTCAAGATTAAATGAGAAAGATCTAGTATGTGGGTGTTTGAATGATTTTTTTCTTCAATTTTTACCTTCTGGTGAGATCACCTACATGTTGGGAGCATATCTTCCCATTGTCAAACAATTGTTTGTCCAAATACAAGAATCTGTGAATTTGCAAAGGCGATTATTACATCGCCAACCATGGATTGGCTACAGAGCCCCATTTTATTGCTTCCTAGTTGTTCACAAAGGTATTTTTGAGCACAAACCTGCACTTTTTCTAAACCGTCACTCAAGAAAAGAATATATCCGGGACATTTTTATCTACATTCATTTGAATGTAGCATGATCTGTCTGACCAGGAGCATGTGAGGCAACTTGGGATGATGGAAAGATGGAGTCTTGGTGGTAGACAACCTAAGTTTATTTATAGGACCATGGCCAAGTTAGGCAATCTTTCTAGGTCTTGATCTCATCTGAAAAATTTGGAGGCAAATCACTATCTTATGTGATTCTTATAAATGAGATAATCTGTGTAACACACTCAGTTTAATATCTGCCATACAGAATCCTCTTCTTCAGTTTAACAGACCTTGAACACCAACCATATTCCAGCTGACTGGGACATGTAGCCAATCAAGCCAGCTTACCCCTTCACACAGACTGCTTTGTGCTCATGAAAAAGCCAGGATCACTTTTATGGCTAAATTGCAGTCACACTGTTTGTGAATACAATACTGAGAGACTGGGACCCCTTAGGGGACTATTGCCTACAGCGAGTGACTGTATGACCTATCAGAGATTAGAGATTCAGATACAGTCTTCCTTAACCCAGTGAGAAACTCACAGGAGAGAGTGCTGCACCCTGTAAGTGAGGCAACAGCAGCATTTACAGAGGCAAAATGTGCAGTTAACAGAATATAGACAATTAAACCCATGTCTCATTGACCTAGCTTTGTCTGCATTCTGGGACTGTTCTCTTTGTAGCAGTGACTTTAGTTCTGGTCAGAAGTACTTTCATCATTAAACTACCAAAAGAATAGTTTTTTTCTCTAACTCTTTTCTCACTGTTTGCATAATAAAGGTATTTTTTTGATCGGCAAGTGATCTTATGAAAGAATGTAATAGGAGATCAAGGAAGTCTAATTTTAGTCTCTCTCCCCCAGAGACTCTGTGTGACTTGGGGACATATAGCTGAAGTTTTCTGTTTTCCAATCTTCGTGTTTTAAACTGTTTTAATAATTCCACAAGATTCCTATCCACAAATAATTCCACAAGGAAGAAAGGAGAGCACCTCAGGAAGCCTGGTGAGCTTGGAGGAAGAAGAATGCTATGGAATCTGTAGTCCCGCAGATCTGCGCACCAGGGCGGTCTGCACATTTTTGCTGATCTCTGACCTGGACTACATCCATGCGCTGTAAACATATTTACCTCATTAAACAAAGTTTGGTTTTTGGCCATCACTTCAAATTCATCACAGTCATTTTCCAGGCCTCTACCCTCGCCAAAAAAAAAATCACAATCAGTTCCTTCTCCAGCATCCTGTCTACTGAGGACACTGAAACCCACAAAGTCATTGTCTACTCATTTTGCTTCCTGATCGCTACCTTCCTACAGCATCTGACATCATTTTCTGAAATGTATGTGGCCTCTTTTCCCCTTCCACCGTTTTTACCCTCCTGGAGGTCATATCAGTTCTCCCCAGGAATTCTGTCAGAGACCCTATAGTCTGCATTTTCCTCTCTTCGACCCACAGCAGCATACACTTCTTAATGCTTATTTTGTCCTGGTTGTCTTCTGATAGTAAAAACTCTGCTCACTTTTCACTTTGTGTGTGTGTGTGTGTCTGTGTGACGGAGTTTGCTCTTGTCACCCAGGCTGGAATGCAGTGGCACGATCTTGGCTCACTGCACCCTCTGCCTCCTGGGTTCAAGCGATTCTCCTGCCTCAGCCTCCCGAGTAGCTGGGATTACAGGTGCCCGCCACCATGCTCAGTTAATTTTTGTATTTTTAGTAGAGACGGGGTTTCGCCATGTTGGCCAGGCTGGTCTTGAACTCAGGTGATCTGCCCTCCTCAGCCTCCCAAAGTGCTGGGATTACAGGCGTGAGCCACTGCGCCTGGCCACTTTCTGTTTCCTCTTGCATCAAGTCTCATTTTCTCTCCCTGACTCCTAAGAATCTTTGCAGCTCCTTCATCCCAGGCTTTTCCCAATCCAGCCACACCCTGCTCCCCAGCTACTGCAGTACCACTTCTCTTTTCTGAACAATTTTCCACCTCTCTGCCTCATAACTTTTTGGTCTGGTCCAATACAGTGTCCCAGAACTGCCTTTCAGGCCTGAGCTGCTTTCTTTGCCACGATTTTCCTTTCATGCTGCTGGTTCTGGGGACTCAGGTGGCGTTTTTTTCATCTTTTAAGAGCAACACCCTCTCTCCGGGAAGTAAAAAGTTAGACAGTGTTTTCAGAGGCTTGCTCTCTGATCCATCACTTCCCTGTCTGTGATTATTTCTTTGTTATGATTTCTGAAAGCGCTTCGTGCAAACCTCCCTCCTTGGTTGTGCAGATAGAGTCATAAAATCAACTCTCATGACAACTTGGAAAAATTAATCTTATTTATTTTATCTATAACTCCTGCAATTTTCCTCTCTAGCCTCCAACTTGCAGAACAGGAAGAAAAAAATAAATTCTTTTCAGTCTAAGGTGGTCTAGAAAAGCAACAGCGCCAGGACTACAGCTCCTTGACCAAGCTTCCCACCCTGTTAGTATGGCTGGGATGCTGATTGTTCCAGGGGCAATTTAAGGAAAACAGGGACTAGAGGCAGAGGGTCCTCCTGCTCCATGTATATGCCCCATCCTCATGATCTGATGTGTCTGTGCATTCCAAGCCTAAGTTCAGAGAGTGGAAACACAAAGATGCCCATGGTCACACTGCTCACCTCCTCCCTCCCCCTTCTCTTTGCTATCCCTTTGCCATTCAGTGGCCTCATGTGGGAAACTTTCCCCCTTTTTTGGACACTTATACCTTTTATGGATGTTCAGCGTCTTTGAACAGCATTGCTTCTTTGTTTCCCTGCTCATCCCCCTCTACATTTCCCACCTTCTGTCCTCAAATGTAGAAGCCAGAACTTGTTTTGTAGTCTCCCTTATGGCCTGTGACCTAGACTCAGTTATTAGAGGCACCATCAGTGTGAAACCTGGATTTAGAAGACAGGTGTGGAGAAGGAGGTGCTCTCTGCCATGGTTTCCCGGTCAATATGGGCGACAGAGCAGAGAGCTACTGAGTCACAGAGGTCCGGGTGTACTTGCTGGCTCTTCTGCTCCATGGTAGCAGAATCACTCTTAATGTGCATTCTGGTGGTATGATTTACAAGTTGTTCGTGGAGATGCTGCTTCTGAGCCTGATTCTCTGGCTTGTCGGACAATTTTGTAAACTATCTAATATTCTTTAATACTTCTGCTTCAAGTGGCCAGAGCATTTTCACTCTAAATACTAATATAATACCCTTTCATCCTCACACATGCACTGACTTTTTTGCCTGGACCACTGTTACATAAAACATACGGGCCTATTTTGATCCTTGATATATGCTAACTGGAAGTTTACAAATATCTGTTTTTCAAGTTTAGTCTTGCCAGGGAGTTAGGTTCCCATTATGCTATGTAAATGTATATCATTCCTCCAGAGTGGTTTGGAGATAGAAGGTTGCAAGGGAAAAGTATTTGAGAATAATATTAAAATGCATCAATTTAATATTTAAAAGCACATGACCCCATTAAATATGCTTTCTGGGAAGATTATGCTTATCTTTTTCCTCAGGGAGACCCCATTTCTCTGGGAATTTTCTGAAAAATTCAGTGGCATGGGTAATTCACATCCCAGAGTCCAAGGATCATTTGCATGTTTGAGGAATGCCAGACTGGGTGAAAGCCCTTCTTCCTTTGGGACATTGTGTTGCAAGTGCATCCCTGCTCTATGTTCTTCCTTGTTGCTGCACTTTTGCTTCTGCTGGTCCTCTCCCTAGGAAATCCCAGCCACACCCAGGATGATGCTTCCCAAACCACTTGCCCTTCACAGTGCAGTTTCTCTTGATGACTCTGATTCCCAATGAATTCCCTCCCCTGTACACTGGTTTAGCATTTAGAATAAGTGTCACACAGTTTAGCACTTAATCATTGTGATATGTATCACACTTTGGCAGAAATAAACCCTAAGAGAGAGTATTCTAAGAAATGTAGTTTCTCCAGTTTCCACCACCTAGAATTCAGAATCTTGATTATTATACATAAAAAGAGTCAGTTCAGCCTAGTGTCATATATTATAATAAAATAGCATAAGGGAGTTTGTTTCTTCTTAGAACTCTAGATTTGTGTATTTCCTTTGGGATGTCTAATAGGCATATTGACACAATATGTCCAAAATGGAAATACTTTTTCCCCCAAACCTGCTCATTATGTGATCTTCCCATCTCCATAAATGGCAATATAGGCCTTCTTAGTAGCTCTGGCTAAAAGCCTTGGACTTGGCCAGGTGTGGTGGCTCATGTCTGTAATCCAAGCATTTTGGGAGGTTGGAGCAGGTGGATTACTTGAACTCAGGAATTTGAGGTTGCAGTGAGCTATAACTGCACCACTGCACTCCAGCTTGGGTGACAGAGTAAGACCCTGTCTCAAAATAAATAAATAAAAGCCTTGGACTTATCCTTTCTTCCTCTCTTTCTCTCCCAAACATATTTAATCCACTTGTAAATTTCATAGGCTCAACCTTTAACTGTATCTAAAGTACACTCACTTCTTGCCAGCTTCGGAGCTACCATCATCTCTCTTCCAGATTATTGCAGTTGCCTCCTATGAGAATAGTCCTGGTACATCTGGCACTCCCAATTATGCTCCTGCCCCCTGCCTTAAGCCTCAGCACATTCTCCACACAATCCTTGAAATAAAACTTTCAGACTTTATGCCATGTCATGAAACTCCTCTCTTCAAAAGTGTCTATTGGTTTCCCATGTCACTCAAAGTGAAAGCAAAAGTTCCTCCAATAGCTGAGAAGATCTTGTATGATGAAGCTCATGGCTACCTTCCTGACCTCATCTGTCACTCTCCCCCAGCTCAGTGTTCCAACCATGTCAGCATCTCTGCTGCTCCTCAACTAAAGAAAACCTGATGATACTTCAGAGTGTTTAATCTTTGCTTGTTCTTTTATTTGGAATGCTTCCTACCCACATTTCCAAATAACCACTTCTTTCCTTCCTTTGTGTTTTGCTCTAATATTACTATTTTAGTGAGACCTTCTCAAACTACCTATTTAACCAGAAGCCTATTTACCTTTCACCGGTCTTCTGTCTTCTAATTTTCTCCATAGCACTTCTTACTGTCTGCTGTACTATAGAAATGCTAGGTTATTTATTTTTTGTCTGTCACCTCCCATTAGAATGTAAGCTCCATGACAGCAGAGATGAAGATAGAGCCTGGAGAACAATAGGAACTGAATTAATAGTTCTTAAATGAATGAATTCATAAACAAATGAAAGGATAGGGCCAAGTATTATTTGAGAATAGATTAACCTGTATGTTTCTATACGAAAGAAATCATGGAATTTTCTACATAGTTAACTTTGACATAAATTTTTAAGGAATCTATAAAAGCTAAAGTATGTAATTTTAATAACAACTTCTAGTCTCTCTGCAGTAAGCATACTAACATAAGAATCTTTCTTTTTTTTTTTTTTTTTTGAGACGGAATGCTTTGTCACCCAAGCTGGAATGCAATGGTGCGATCTCAGCTCACTGCAACCTCCGCCTCTTGGGTTCAAGCAATTCTCCTGCCTCAGCCTCCTGAGTAGCTGGGGTTATAAGCACCCGCCATCATGCCCAGCTAATTTTTGTATTTTTGTAGAGATGGGATTTCACCATGTTGGCCAGGCTGGTCTTGAACTCCTGACCTCAGGTGATCTACCCACCTTGGCCTCCCAAAGTGCTGGGATTACAGGCAGGAGCCACTGTGCCCGGCCTAACTTAAGAAACTTTCACTATTGTGGCCAAGAGAAAAGTCTTGGATTTGGATAAACTGGATGCTTCTTATTTCCTGTCTTGGGTATGCATGTCTATTTTTATAAAATCTTTCTCTCCATGTGTGTCCCAATGAGAATAGTCCTGGTACATCTGGGATTGTGATGACTGATGCCTTCTTTGAAAACCTGATTACGAAGTTTTGTTATGTTGGTTTACATAGTTGGTTGATATAAATTTTTATGGAAGCTTTATATTTCCTCAGCAACTTTGCATAGCACTTGCTGCCTGTTTCATATATTCCCTTTGGAATGTGTCTTCTCTCTCACCCTCCATGTCTGTGTCTCTCTCTGTCATCTGCTTACACTTTTATCTACACACTGTGGCTCCTGCCAGACCTTCAGCATTCTCTCCCTACTGCATTCTCTGCATTTTCTCTGATACTCTACAAGGAAGATAAAAGTTTTACTTTGCTTCCTTTAGTGAGAAGAGTCATTTGCTTGTTAATATCCACGGTGAAAGAAGATTCTCCTATGTAGCCTCATCAAACATCTTCCTGTCTGTCAAAGATGTAGGCTGTTGCTGTGATCTAAGCTTGACCCCAGTCCTGTGGGCTAAAAGATGTTAACACATAGTTTGATGGTAATCTTGTTACCCAACTAATTATAGGTTCCTTAAGGACTTGGGAGCAAATATCTGTTTTCTCACAGCACTTAGTATAGTTGGGTACATCATCAGTTCCTAATAAGTACTTGTTTAACTTATTCTTTCTTTTGGTCAGGTCTTTTTTCATTTAACAAATATGTGTGGGCCCACCATATGCCAGGCATTCTTCTATTTACTGGGGATATAGCACTTAAAAAACAGACTTGAATCTCTGCTGTCATAGAGTTTTTCACTCCGGGGGAGGGAAGCAGACAATGAACAAATAAGTGAATATACAATACATCAAATAGTGATCAGTGCTAGGAAGAAAACTGAATTGAGTCACAGAAATAGGGAATGCTTGGAAAGGGAGAATTGAAAAGCCATATATGGCAAACCCACAGCTAACATCATAGTGAATGGGGAAAAGCTGAAAGTCTTTCCTGTAAGAACTGGAACAAAGCAAGAATACCCACTCTTACCACTCTTATTCAACATAGTACTGGAAGTCCCAGCCAGAGCATTTAGGCAAGAGAAAGAAATAAAAGGCACCAAAACTGGAAAAGAGGAAGTAAAACTGTCCTTCCTTTCAGAAAGCCTTATCTTATATGGAGAAAAACTTAAAGAATCCACCAACAAACTCTCAAAACTGATAAGCAAATTCAGTAAAGTTGCAAAACACAAAATTAACGTATAAAAATCATTACTGTTTCTATACACCAATAACAAACTAGCTGAGATGAAAATCAGGAAAACAATCCCATTTACAATAGCTACAAAAAAAATTAAAATGCTTAGGAATAAATTTAATTAAGAAGGTTACACCAACAACTACAAAAAATTGATTAAAGAGGCCGGGTGCGGTGGCTCACACCTGTAATCCCAGCAATTTGGGAGGCCAAGGCAGGTGGATCATGAGGTCAGGAGATCAAGACCATCCTGGCTAACACAGTGAAACCCTGTCTCTACTAAAAAATACAAAAAAATTAGCCAGGCGTGGTGGCGAGTGCCTGTAGTCCCAGCTACTCAGGAGGCTGAGGCAGGAGAATGGTGTGAACCTGGGAGGCAGAGCTTGCAGTGAGCCGAGATCGCGCCACTGTACTCTAGCCTGGGCGACAGAGCGAGACTCCATCTCAAAAAAAAAAAAAAATTGATTAAAGAAATTAAAGAGAGGGCCAGGTGCAGTGGCTCATGCCTGTAATCCCAGCACTTTGGGAGGCCGAGGTGGGCAGATCACGAGGTCAAGAGATCAAGACCATCTGGCTAACATGGTGAAAAACCACCTCTACTAAAAATACAAAAAAAAAAAAAAAAAAATTAGCGGGACATGGTGACACATGCCTGTCGTCCCAGCTACTCAGGAGGCTGAAGCAGAATCGCTTGAACCTGGGAGGCAGAGGTTTCAGTGAGCTGAGATCATGCCACTGCACTCCAGCCTGGGTGACAGAGCGAGACTCCGTCTCAAAAAAAAAAAGAAAGAAAGAAATTAAAGAGGACCCAAGCAAATGAAAACACATCCCATGCTCATCGATTGAAAGGATTAATATCATTAAAATGACCATACAATCCATAGACAATCTATATTTCAATGCAATCCCTATCACAATACCAATGACATTCTTTACAGACATAGCAAAAACAATCCTGAAATTTATATGTAACCACAAAAGACCACAAATAGCCAAAGCAATACTGAACAAAAACAAAGCTGGAGGCTTCACACTACCTGATTTTAAAATATACTACAAAGTAATAGTAGGCCAGGCATGGTGGCTCATGCCTATAATCCTGGCATTTTGGGAGGCCAAGGCAGGAAGATCACTTGAGACCAGTTGGACAACATAGCAAGACCCATCTCTACAAAAAAATAAAAAATTAGCTGGGTGTCATGATGTGTGCCTATAGTCTCAGCTACTGAGGAGTCTGAGGCTGGAGGATTACTTGAGGCCAGGAGTTTGAGGCTGCAGTGCACTATGCCTGTGCTATTCACTCTAGCCTGGATGACACAGTGAGACCCTGTCTCAAAAACCAAATGAACAAACAAACAAAAAACTTCCAAAAGCAATAGTAATCAAAATAGGGTGGTATTGAGACACATAGACCAATAGAACAGAATAGAGAACCCAGAAATAAATCAATGTATTTATAGCCAACTGATCTTTGACAAAGGAGCCAAAAACATATTTTGGTAAAAAGACACCCTCTTCAAGAAACAGTGCTGGAAAAACTGGATATCTACATGCAGAAGAATAAAACTAAACCCCTAATCTCACCATATACAAAAATCAACTCAAAATGGATTAAAGACAAACGTAAGATCTGAAACTATCAAATTACTAGATGGAAACGGGGGAATGCTTCAGGAAATGGGTCTAGGCAAAGATTTTATGGCTAAGACTTTAAAAACAATGCAACAAAACCAAAAACAGACAAATCAGACCATATTAAACCAAAAAAGCTTCTGCACAGCAAAGGAAACGATCATTAAAGGGAAGAGAAAAACTGGAGAATGGAAGAAAATATTTGCAAACTATTCATCTGACAAGGAACTAATATCTGGAATATACATGGAACTCATACAACTCAATAGTGAAAAACCAAATAATCTCATTAAAAGTGGGCAAAGAATCTGAACAGACATTTCCCAAAAGAAGACATAAAAATGGCCAACAGATATGTGAAAAAAATGCTCAACATCACTAATCATCAGGGAAATGCAAATCAAAGCCACAATGAGATACCATCTTATCCTAGTTAAAATGGCTAATGTCAAAAAGACAAAAGTTAACAAATGCTGGCAAGGATGCAGAGTAGAAGTAACTTGTACACTGTTGGTGGGAATGTAAATTAGTATAGTTACTATGGAAAACATTATGGCGATTTCTCAAAAACTAAAAGTAGAACTACCGTACAATTCAGCAATCCTACTTCTGGGTATTTATCCACAGGAAAGGAAATCAGTATATCAAAGGGATATCTGCTCCCCCATGTTTATTGCAGCACTTTTCACAATAGCCAAGACATAGAATCAGCCTAAGTGTTCATCAACAAATGAATGGAAATATGGTATATATACATAACAGATTTAGCCATGAAAAAGAGTAAAGAATAGACTCTTGTCATTTGCAGCAACATGGATGGTACTGGGAGTCATTATGTTAAGTGACAGGATCCAGGCACAGAAAGACAAACATCACATGCTTTCACTCATATGTTAGTGCTAAAAAAGTGGATCTCATACAGATAGAAAGTAGAATGGTAGTTACCAGAGCCTGGAAACAGGGGTAGGGGGAAAAAGTTGGTTAATGGGTACAATCATATGGTTAGATAGAAGCAATAAGATCTAGTGTTTGATAGCACAGTATGGTGATTATAGTTAACAATAATATATAGCATATTTTGAAATATCTAGAAAAGACTTAAATTGTTCCAACACAAAGAAATGATAACTGTGTGAAGTGATGGATATCCTAAATACCCTGATTTAATTATTATACATTGTACGCAAGTATCAAAATATCACACGTATCCCATAAATATACAATTATTATGTATCAATAAAAATAAATCATTTTTTTTTTTGGCTGGGCACGGTGGCTCATGCCTGTAATCCCAGCACTTGAGGCCGAGTCAGGCAGATCACAAGGTCAAGAGTTCGAGAACAGCCTGGCCAACATGGTGAAACCCCGTCTCTACTAAAAGTACAAAAAGTAGCCAGGCGTGGTGGTGTGTGTCTGTAATCCCTGCTACTTGGGAGGCTGAGACAGGAGAATTGGTTGAACCTGGGAGGCGGATGTTGCAGTGAGCCGAGATTGCGCCATTGCACTCCAGCTCTGGGCAACAGAGCAAGACTCTATCTCTGAAAAAAAAAAAAAATCAATTTAAAAAAAATCTCACTGACAACATGTAAGGAGAGATCTGAGGAAGTATAGGTGAAAGCAATTAGGATATCTGAGGGAAAGCGTGTTCTAGGGAGATGGAGAAACAAATGCAAGGGTCTTTAGGTAGAGATGTGTTTCTTGAGTCCAAGGAAAATCCAGGAAGCTACTATGGCCAGAATGGAGTGAGCAAGGTGGAGGGTATTAGAGATAAAATCATCAAGGTACTGGGGGAAACAGATTTGAAGGTATTAAAGAAACTTTGTAAGTTCTAGACAGGAGAGTGACTTTACTAACTCACATTTTAAAAGAATCATTCTCAATGATTTGTTGGAAATAAATGAGAAAGTATAAGGGAAGAAACAGGAAGATTAGTTAATAAACTATTGTAATAATCCCAGCAAGAGATGGCATAGCTTGGACAAGAGTGGTACCTGGGGAGGTGGTAAAAAGTTGTTGGATTCTGAACATATGTTGAAAATAGAACTTACTATATTTGTCAGTTGATCAGAGGAAGGGTACAAGAAAAGGAGCAGAGTCCAAATGACTCCCAAGTTTTTCAACCTGAGCCAAAAATGATTGCCAATTATAGCATGATTGTTCAATTGTAGGAATCATCAGTCATGAGAGAAAAATTGATGATGTGAGAGGGAGATGGAGAATTGCTGAAGTAGATGAAAGGAGTGGAAAAGCTTAGCAAGCACAGACTATTCATCCATGAAAACAGAAGGATAGGGCAACCATTCAGTGACAGCTGTGAGTAGGTGGTTGGGAATGCATTTCTCGTTACCCTGTTACCTTAGTCAAATGGGAAGCAAGGCCATTACTCCAAGGTGATAATTGGGGAGGAGGTAATAGAAGTTTGAAGACAGTAGAAAAGGTGTGAAGTGGTCAACTACAAGTAAGAGGATGAAAGGATTTGGGAAATATTGCCTTACAAAACCAATGGCTTACTGGTTTGCTTAATATCACAAATATATTCAGCAAAATTGTGTAATTTTCTCTAGACATATTTATTTATTATTTTTATTTGAATATATTCATAGGGCACAACTGTGCTTTTGCTATATTGATATATTGCATTGTGGTAAGGTAAGGGCCTTTAGTGCATCTGGAGCAACCCACATTGAACCCAACGAGCAACTTCCCATCATCCACATCCCTTGCACTCCTACACACACCTCCAAGTTTCTATTGTCCATCATTCTATGCTGTTTCCATGTTTACACATTATTTAACTCCCACTTATAAGTGAGAACATGTGGTATTTGTCTTTCTATGTCTGAGTTGTTTCATTTAAGATAATGATCTCTAATTCTATCCATGTTGCTGCAAATGACAGGATTTCATTCTTTTTATGGTGGAATAGTATTCCATTGTGCATATACACCATATTTTCTTTATCCAATACTCCACTGATGGACACTGAGGTTGATTCCATATGTTGACTATTGTGAATAGTGCTTTGATAAGCATATGACTGCAAGTATCTTTTTGATACACTGATGTATCTTCCTTTGGGTAGATACTTAGTAGTGAGATTGCTGGATCATATGGCAGTTCTATATTTAGTTCTTTGAGAAATCACCATACTTTTTTCCATAGAGGTTGTACTAATTTCATTCCCACCAACAGTGTGTAAGTGTTCCTTTTTCTCTGTGTCTTCTACAACATTTTTTTTTGTTTTTTTGGTTTTTTTGTCTTTTTAGTAATAGCTATTCTGATTAGTGTAAGATAAAATCTCATTCTGGCTTTAATTTGCATTTCTCTGATGATTAATAATGTTGAACATTTTAAAATATGCTTGTTGGACATTTGTTTCTTTTGAAAAATGTCTATTCATGTCCTTAACCCCGTTTTTAAAGATTATTTTGAGTTTTGTTGTTGTTGTTGAGTTGTTTGAGTTCCTCATAAATTTTGGATATTAGTCTGCTGTCAGATGTATAGTTTGCAAATATTTTCTTCCATTCCACAGGTTGCCTATTCACTCTGCTGATTATTTCTTTTTCTGTGCAGAAGCTGTTTAGTTTAATATAGTCCCATTTGTCTCTTTTTGTTTTTGTTACTTGTGCTTTTGAGGTCTTAGTCATGAATTCTTTGCAAAGACCAATGTCTAGAAAACCTTTCTCTAGGTTTTCTTTCAGTATTATTATAATTTCAAGACTTACATTCAAGTCTTTAATCCATCTTGAGTTGATTTTTGTATATAATGACATAGGGGTCCAGTTTCATTCTCATGCTTATGACAATCCACTTTTTCCAGCACCATTTATTGAAAAGAGTGTTATTTTCCCAGTGTATATTCTTGTTGACTTTTCAAAAATCAGTTAGCTGTAAGTATATGACTTTATTTCTGGGTTTTCGTCTGTTCCATTGATCAATGTGTCTATTCTTAATACTAGTACCATGCTGTTTTGGTTATTATAGTCTTGTAGTATAATTTGAAGTTAGGGAATATGATACCTACAGCTTTATTCTTTTTTGCTTATAATTGCATTGGCTATTCAGGCTCATTTTTGGTGCCACATGAACATTAGAATTGTTTTTTCTAATTCTGTGAAAAATGACATTGGTATTTGGTTAGGGATGGCATTGAACCTCTAGATTCCATACTTTGGGCAATATGGCCACTTTAATGATATTAATTCTTTCAATCCATGAGCATGTTTATTAGACTGTTCTTACATTGATATAAAGAAATACCTGAGACTGGGTGGACACCCAGGCTTTCTTATGCATCCTCTGAAAACTAGGCAGAGGCTGCCAAGAATTTACCACTCTTGCACTCAGTGTACCTGCAGGCTTAACACCACATAGAAGCTCCCAAGGCTTACAGCTTGCATTCTCCAGAGCAGCATCCCAAGCTGCATCTGGGCTCCATTTAGTCACAGCTGGAGCTAGAGTGGCCAGGATGTGGGGGGCGGTGTCCCAAGGCTGTGCAGGACAGTGGGGCCCTGTGCCTGGTCCATGAAACCATTCTTCCCTCCTAGGCCTCTGGGCCTGTGATGGGAGAGACTGCCACAGGGTCTATAGAATGCCTTTGAGGGCTTTTCTCCATTGTCTTTAATAGTAGCATGCTAGCAACTGCTCCACAGCCTGCTTGAATTCCTCTCCAAAAAAAGCTTTTTCTTCCTCTGCCACATGGCCAGGCTGAAAATTTTCCAAACTTTTATGCTCTGCTTCCTGTTTAAATATAAATTTCAACTTTAAGTCATTTCTTTGCTCCCACATCTGAGGCTGTTAAAAGCAGCTAGGCCACATCTTGAATGCTTTGCTTCTTAGATACTTATTTTCCCAGATACCCTAAATCATCAACATGAAATTCAAACTTCCAACACAGCCAAGTTTTGTGCTAAGGAATAACACACATTACCATTGCTCCAGTTCCCAATAAGTTCCACATCTCCATCTGAGACCTTGTCAGCCCATACTTTACTGTCCATATCACTGTCAGCATTTTGGTCACAACTACTTAACCAGTCTCTAAGAAGTTCCAAACTTTTCCTCATCTTTCTGTCTTCTTCTGAGCCCTCCAAACTCTTCCAACATTTGCCCATCACCCAGTTTCAAAGCCATTTCCACATTTTCAGTTGTCTTTATAGCAATGCCCTTTCCTTGGTACCAATTTTCCGTTTTAAGCTATTCTTACATTACTATAAAGAAATACCTGACACTGGGTAGTTTTTAAAAGAAAGAGGTTTAATTGACTCATGGTTCTACAGGGTTTATAGGGAGCCTGGTGCTGGCATCAGCTTGGCTTCAGGGAGGCCTCAGGAAGCTTAAAATCATGGCAGAAGTTGAAGGGGAAGAAGGCACATCACATGGCCAGAGCAAAATCAACAGAGAGAGTGGGGTGGGATGTGCCGTATACTTTTAAAAGAACAGATCTCAAGAGAACTCACTATCACAAAGATAGCACCAAGCCATGAGGGATTCTGTCCCATGATCCAAACACCTTCCACCAGGCCCCACCTCCAGCACTGGGGATTACAATTCAACATGAGATTTGGTTTGGGACAAATATCCAAACTATATTAGCATCGGATGTTTTTCCATTTCTATCATCTGTAATTTGTTTTATCAGTATTTTGTACTTTTCCTTGTAGAGATCTTTCACCTCCTTGGTTAAATTTACTCCTAGGTATTTTGGTTAAATACACTTCTAGGTAAATGGGATTGCCTTCTTGATATGTTCCTCAACTATATCATTATTGGTATATGAAAATGCTACTGATCGTTGCATGTTGATTTTGCATCTTGAAGTTCTACTTAATTCATTTATCAAATCTAAGAGTTTTTTGATGGAGTCATTAGGGTTTTCTGGATATAAGATCATATCATCAGAAAACAGGGATAATTTGACTTTGTCTTTTCCAATTTCGACATTTTCCTTTTTTTCTCTTGCCTGACTGCTCTGGCAAGAACTTCCAGTGCTATGGTAAATAAGAGTGGTAAAAGTGGGCATCCTTGTCTTGTTCCAGTTCTTAGAGGGAATGCTTTCAATTTTTTCCCCACTGAATATGATGTTTGCGGGGGATTTGTCATGTACGGCCTTTATTTTGTTGAGGTATTTCCTTCTATGTTGAGGATTTTTATCATGAAGGGATCCTGAATTTTATCAAAGGGTTTTTTTTGCATCTGTTGAGATGATCATATGTTTTTTGTCTTTAATTATGTTTATGTGATGTACCACATTTATTGATTTGCATATGGTGAACCATCCTTGCATCCCTGTGATAAATTCCAATTGATCTTAGGATTACATCTTTTTGATGTGCTATTGGATTCGATTTGGTAGGATTTTGTTGAGGAATTTTGCATCTGTGTTCATCAGGGATATTTGTCTGTAGTTTTCTTTTTATGTTGTGCCCTTGTTTGGTTTTCATATCAGGGTATACTGGTCTCAGAGAATGAGTTAGGGAGTATTCTCTCCTCTAGTTTTGGAATAGTTTCAGGAGAATAGGTATGTATTTTGGAAGAATTTGGCTGTAAATCCATCTGGTCCTGGGCTCTTTTTTTGTTGGGAAATTTTTTAAAAATTACTGATTCAATCTTGCTACTCATTATTCATCTGTTCAGGACTTCCATTTCTTCCTGGTTCAATTTTGGGAGGTTACATGTCCAGAAATTTATTCATTTCTTCTAGGTTTTTCTAGAAACATTTAAATGCTTAGGTGGGAATTTTGCTGGGTGATTTTGGTGAAGAGAAAAAAGTTGAGAGAAAGTCAAGGGTGTCAAAACTGTGCACAAGGCAATGATTATAGTTATTCATCTTGGCATGTATGCCCATGTAAAGGAGATGATGTCATGGAGGGAGTGAGAGATATTGAAAAGCTTGTGTGATGGATAGATTTTTAGATATAGTTTGGCAAGTTTGCACAAAAGAAATACTGGAGATGAGGCACTTGAGTCGGAAGGACAAGAGATGCTGGCAAGATTAGAGGATGCTTAAAATTGATATTAAGGTGATGTTATTGGTAATGACAAGATCTAGGGAATGACCATAGGATTGGGAAGAATTACTGGAGATGAGGCACTTAGAATAAATTGGAAAGACAAGAGATGCTGGTAGGATAAAGAGGATGTTTAAAATTGATATGAGTGCATTGTTATTGGTAATGGCAAGGTCTAAGGAATGACCATGGGATTGGTTGGCTGAGAAAATGGAAGAGATTAAGTCGTGGAGCTGAGTCCAGTATTGAAAGGAACATCTTCAGGCATATTAAAATCAGGAAGAATTGTGACAGGAGTTGTTTAGAGACAGTATTGGTAAACCAGGGGCTAAAACCAACAAGGAATAAAGAGGCTTAATCCATCTGGGGATCTCTAGATGAAAAGGAGGAGGGGGAGATAATATAATTTGATGGCATTGCCATCAAAGCCAGAGAGGAGAAAGAGGGAGTTATGTAGGTATAAGGGCTAAAGGTCTGGAAGTGGCAATAGGAAACATGGACTTCACATGGTCTGCCTATAGACAGTGTTATCAGTGGTATGGCAGCCTTGAGTTTTCTAGAATTTTCTAAGTTAAACCACTTGAAAGGGCTGCAGGAAAGGCAGTATCTTTTGGAAAGAGTCAGGTGTCCGTGAAAGCAAAAAATTTCAAAGAAGAGATTATGTATATAGAGGTTTCTGATGACCTCAGAAGCATTTCAGAATATATTTTGTGCCTCAGAATTTTTGTTTACATTTTGATGATCATGATACTGTAGATACGCTTAAATGGCATTTAATAGAGAACTCTGAACAGCCAAGTTTACTATGTTATTATTTTGACAGTTCTGTGTCCTTATCACATAAATAACATTATAAACATAAGACATCTCTCTGCACATGACAGTGGGAATGGTCTTTGACTTTATTCTAGAAGTATGTTCAGACTTTTCCCCAGAGCATCAACATGCTGGGAACCACGTGTCTTTTCCCCTGGCCTAGGGCCTCAAGCCA
The DNA here is from genome assembly GCF_028885625.2 of Pongo pygmaeus. Taxonomy (NCBI): domain Eukaryota; kingdom Metazoa; phylum Chordata; class Mammalia; order Primates; family Hominidae; genus Pongo; species Pongo pygmaeus. Next base: position 40,469,509 of record NC_072373.2, read on the forward strand.
AGAAGAAGAACAGCTTTCAATTTTCTGTGCTTGTTTGCTTTCTGCCCTGAATACACAAAAAAGACATTTGAGCAAACTTTTGGGTTAAGTTTTCAGGGCATCCTTCCATTTCTCACTACAAAGGATTTAAGAGCCAATTGCTCCTGGGCCCCAGGAGTTTGTTCTTATTATTTAAATGTGGGTGTCTTCACAGCAAAACAACCTCAAAAATTCAACCCAAGCCCCTCAACCCACCACCATTTGCTTAATGAAGCAAAACACCATAATAGACTTAATGATGTGGATTTATCTCTTAACTGTTGTTTTGAGATCACAACAAATCATTAAAATCATTAACTCTTCTAGTTAAATTAGAGAACAGATTTTCTAGAGTGCATAGCCTATGTGTTTTTTTCTGTAACATCCTCACCCCTGTTCCTTTACTTATGCTTCTCAGATTTCTTCCATGCAGAATAAACTAGCTTAATATATTCCAAGTCACACTTTAAAATAGCTTTGTTACCTCCCTCCATGCTTATTCCTCCCTTGTTCCCCAGAGCCACTTCCCTAAGAAATGTGGGCAGCAGAGAGCTAAGTTAAGGGGTTTGAATCAATGCTGACTTTAGGAGCCTGCAACAAACTATAAACAGCCAGTGGAGTTTTGGCTCTCCCAGGGCTCCTGTGTAAGCAGAAGCTCTCACTACTACATCTGGAAAAGGAGAAGGATATGTCAGCAGATGCCACTCTCAGAATGAAGACAAAGTAGAGTTTAGGTTCAGATTCACTCTGTTTCTTTTCTTAGGTTTGTCACTTACTGCCTCCCCAGCCCATTCAGTCCTACAAAAGTGGAGGTAAGAAAGCACATCTTCTATTTCTGGCCCCAACAGTGTGGAGGGCAGTAAGAGAGTGGATCATGTTGATGCAGGTTATCCCCAAAACTGGAGCTTAGTCCAGGAGGGTTCTTGGCTTTCCTTAGGAAAGAATTCAAGAGTGGGCTGGCAGTGAAAGAAAGCAAGATTATTTGAGCAGCAATGTGTAGCAAAATGACTGCTCAATAGGCAGAGCAGGGCTATCCCACAGGCAAAGTAGCACTTGTGGATTGTTGGCTAACTACACTTATACCTGCTTCGAATTATATGCTAACTAAGGGGTGGGTTACTTACAAATTTTCTAGAAAAGGGTCAGGGAGTTCCCGGAACCATATAAGATAACTTCCAGGTCATTGCTATAGCATTTGTAAACCATCATGGTGCTGGTGGGAGTGTCTTATGCAAATGTATTTTAATTCCAAGTCTTGACTGTTTTTGATTGGTTTCTTTGCTATATCCTGTTTTGATTATCAGAGTCTTGACTGGTGTGCAGAAAACTAGTCCTGATGATCTCTTACCTCAATGTGGACATTGAAGAAGTGGATGGAGCCTCTCAGACCAATATATATAGGAGAAATTCATACCCATTCTTTTAGAAGATTCTTATGGAAATAGAACAATGTGGTACTCAAATAACTTGGAGATGACCATTTATTCATCTTTCCTCTAGGTAGGAAGAAAGGAAGCATATGTACCATGCAGTAAAGAGCTGGTTTAATACATCCAGTGCTTGATAAAGATGGAGAATTAAAAGGGGTTTAGGTAGACTGGTTAAACTGAACTAGGTGAGATGATTCAAGCTTATCTCACACTAACTGCTGAACTAAGTTACTGTTTGTTAATCAGTAACATATCTCAGTGTTGCTCAGGTACCAAGAGATGTCCAATTAATGTTGGTTCAATTAAAGACTATAGATAACAATCTCTTTTGGGGATCTGGAGTTTTCTAACTTAAGCTTACTTTACACGGAAGTTAATTTTTTTTTTATTTGGTCACCAGCATGCCGCTGTGTAGTTGAAGCCTGTAGGGCTCTTACAAAGCTGGCTGGTGCAACTTTCTCAAAATTCAGTAGTTTGAATTCAAATGCCAAACATATGTTGGAAATCTAAGTTTTGTGACTTAATCTCAGTCATGTATATTTAAAAGATTAGTTAATTGCTTTTGATAGGGAGGCCCTGCTTGTGGTGTCTGGCCATTCTTGATGTACCTAGGGAGCCCAACTCTGAATTCCTGGATCCCTTTCAGGATAATTTGTTCTTTCAACCTATGCTTGATAAGGGTTGTGAATTAAAAGGGGTGGTTAAAAAGAAAAAAAGAAAGTGGTTCACTGGAGTAGAAACCTTCAACTGCTTTTGTGGTTGGAAGTTCTACCTATTTCTTCTCCATTAGATTTCCAGAAGAGCTGGAGTGGCCATGAAAGCTCTCTTATGTTTTAATTATATTCTGTAAGTCCAAGTGTGTGTGTAAAAGTCTACTTATCTTCAAATAGAAGAACCTGCTCTAGGCTCTATCTTTGGTACTAGAAAATTAGTCTTTTATCAGTCTGATTCAAGGGCTAAATGAAGAACTATAGTACATAAAATCAATGACCTTTTCTAGACAGGAAAACTCAGGAGGATGAAAGGCCATGAGCTGGGCAAAAGGAATACATATCTGCTCTAAGTTGCTGCTTATAGGAGAGAAAAAGGTAAGGTGGATGGAAAGAAAAGAGATTTCCCACACTATGGCAGTTCTATGCTTAGCCTCAGAGAGTGATGTCTGGGTTCAGTACACACTTATGAGTTCATTTCTCTGGACAACCTGGGAGCTCTTGCTTCAGTCTCATCTCCACTGTGGGCAAGTATTATACAACGTGTCCCTGCAACCTCACTCCCAGACCTCAGACTGCCTTGTCTATGCTTTTTTCAGTCCAGTGTTTTGTGGGAAAAGGAATGGAGGGACCGAGCAGCCATTGCCAAGGGTCCGAGCTAAGAATGGCTGTTCTATGTGGCTGCTCCAAGCCTGCTTCCCCACCCACAATCCTATTCCAATCCTTGGTCATTTTCCTAGTGAATCTGGGCTGTCTCTGTAGCCTTCACTTCTGCTGACTCTGAAGGAGCCATGAGTGGCAGCTGGTGGGCTCTGTTTTATGGCCCAGTTGTTTACACAGGAGGCTCTCACACAACTCAAGTGTGTTGCTCTCTGGGAGCCAGAGCAGGGATCCTGCAGCAGCTGCTGATGAACTGTGATAAAGCAAAACATCAGAGCAAGGGTAAGGGTTGTATATATGATGCATTGACAAAATAGTCCTTGCTTCCTTTTCCTGCCAATTCTGTGAACTATTATGACCTACATTTTATGGTTCAGGAAGATAAGGTAAAAACAGTCTAAATGACTTGTAGAAGGTCGTAGAGCTAGTAAAAGGCAGGGTGGAATTTAACCCCAAACTCCCCTAATTCCAACTGTAGGACTTTGCTGCCACAAGATATGGCCTGGGTAAGCCTGTTAAAGTAAAGATCATACCATACAGAACGCTTGTCTAAAGACAAGCTGGACAAATCCTTGTACCAACTCCTCCGGACACACACACACACACACACACACACACACACCTGGTTCTGATTTTATTTCTGTCTTTCCTTCCTGAAGAAATGACCTAACCACCCAGGCTCACCTTTACATATTCATTGCCATTCTGTGGCTCTTCTGCCTTTAGGAAGTGCGGGGCACCAGGGACTCCTGTAATGACATGGACCTGACTGAGGGCTTGTGCAGCTGCCAGTTATTACTTTGGCTATTGCACTTTTCCCTGCCTTTGTTGTTTCTTTGTTTGTTTGGGGCAACAAAAATAAGACAGGCAATCAGACATGGCTCAGATTCTCAAATGTGGATTCTTGTCACACCTGGGGTCTTTTCTGCCTCCATTCTAAGTCCATCTTGCATAGAGGCAATACGTTGATGCTTAGCATAGTGCTTGGTATGTTGTAAGAGCTTATTAAATGCTTCTATCAGAAGAGTCATTTTCAAAATGTCACTTTTACTATATTACTCTCTTCATAAACTTTTAATGGCTCCCTGTGTCCTGCTCTGAGGTCATGCACATGGTTCCCACTCTATTCCTTCACAAACCCATGCCAGATGTGACACCTTCACTGCTACCCCTCATCTTTTTCTATGAGAGTCCTCTGGCTGGAATCCCTCCTGCTCCTCCCTCAAGATTAGAAGTTAAAGTTCCAACTCCCCCTGGCAGCCTTCCCTCACCATTCCAACCCTCTGGGCTTTTCCCTGAGCTAAACTCCTAGACATTTACTGTCTGAACAACTCCAGGTACTTAACCACATGCTATCTTATTTTGCTACTTAATATTAATAGTTTCATGAATAATGTCTTAAAAATTGTGAAATCATCAAGAACCAGAACATAGCGTAAATGCTTTCTGTAGTACTCAGACTGCTAGCCCAGTGTTAGAACTATAATAAGAATTTTTAAATATTTGAATTAATTTAAATTAAAATTCTATTCTAGTCAGAGCTTACACAGTATATTATTTATCGATCTTGAACGCATGTATCCCCTTTAGAGAAAAAATATTTCTCATAAACACTCACCGTTTATTTTTATTATGTTATTTAAGCATATAAACATAAAACTAAGTATAATTTCCTAATAAAAGCTTCAGGTCCTTAAACCACTATAAATCACAAGTGAATTTATAAAATTAAACGTAAAAATAGTATAAACACTGTAAAATTGGAATTAATCATTTACATTTATTGTGATGTATGGTGTTTGCCAAAGCAAACCACACCACAGATACGGGAGTGCTGTGATCCCAGTTCTTTTGAGATTCTGAGCTTGGCAGGATTCATTTCTTACACCACTTTCTTCTGTTCAGTATACAACACAGCAAAACCTTCATTCCTTCAATGTGGTATTAGGTCAATGGAATCCTATTTGGCAAAACGACATCATTATAATTAAGACTGTTCTTTTCTTACCTTGAGACAGTCACGATGTGCTGCAATCACTTAGCAGTGTTTGTGTGTATGTGTAGCATCCAGAAGATCCAGATATGCTCATGGTAATTTTTTAGAATTAAACTAATCTAAATTAAAATATTCTTTAAGAAAACTTTTGGACTATCAAAAATCTATCTGTAGATCCCTGGAAATCTCTTGAGTAACACTGTCAACACACTAATGGGAGAATTATTTAAAGAAGAAAAAAATAGAATTGTTCTCCCGCTTTTTATGAGACTATCTGTGGGAGAAGCATCATCTTATTTTTTTCTATTATCAAATCTATGCTTTTAAAATTATTACTAAGATCTGGTTTTTTCTTACAGGAAAGCAACAAACTTATTGTAAAAGATTTATTAGCCAAGGAAAGAAACTAAGGTCCCCAGAATTCCACCTTCCAGAGATAACCATTGATGGCCCATATAATAGTACTTCATCTCCTTCTATTGCTACTAATAAGAACATCAGCAACTGACAGATCGTGATTACCATATGCCAGGAAGTGTTCAAAGCATTTAATGTATATTAATTCATTTACTCTACACAACAACCTTATGGTGTAGGTACTATTAGTATTCCTATTTTACACATAATGAATTGAAAGCTAAAAATTTAAGCCTTAAGTAACTTTCAAACACACAGTCAGTAGGTTATAGAGTAGGATTCTAACTGAGGTAAAATATAGCAAAAATACATAAATAAAACAAAGGATATTGAATATGGGATCACATTGAATGCAGAGTTTGGAGTTCTGCTTATTTCTCTTAAAAATATTGTAAACATATTTTTTGTTTTGGTAACCAATAATGTTTGTAAGTATCACATGGGTATATTCCATTATAAAAATACATCACGTTATTCAACCAGTACTCCATTGACTGTCTTTTAAGTAGTTTTCAATCTTTAACTGTTATAAACAGTGCAAGGGATGATTATTCTTGGACCTAAATCTTTGAGAACATCCTTACTTATGTAAACATTTTTATTTCTTGCCTGTTACTAAACAATCTGAGAAGAAAAGTACACAGAAATCGCAGCATGTTCAGTCTAACATTGTTGTAACTGTTGATTTTATTCACTGGATAAGTACTTAGTTTCACACAATGTTCAATTATATGTATTTGTTTAGCATTCAATCAAATTTTGAGCTTTCCTCAATGCTAATAGACATTTTTCAACTGTAAGTACACATGACAATGAGCTAGTATAAAACATACAGTAACATTTTAAAATCTGTGCCCTAAATTTTAGAAATTAAAAGAGCCTCAATTCAGTTCTAAACCAGAAATTGTTGTTCCCCATGGGTAGATAGCGCTTTATTAGGTACTCCTTTAAACCATGTTTTAGCTGTTTATTTGGAGTGGGAAGGAATGGGGAATTTTTAGACTAACCACATATCTTCATGCTTATATAAACCTAAATCTAAATCTTAGTCTTTGGACATTTTAATTTATTTTATCAAAACATAGACATAATTTAAAGGTCTTTTGAGGGCTGGAGTCTCCTCACCATCCATCCTGTTCTGCTTTCCAGAAGCAACAACTTCTAACCTGTCTTTTTTTTTTTTTTTTTTTTTTTAGGGTTTTCTTTTTATTTTCTTCTCCTCTGTTTCCTCTTTGTTTTCCTCACCCCCTCTCCTCTTCTCTCTTCTCCCCTTCCTGGTTTTAGGGTAGAGAGAATATAGCATTCTCAGAACGCCTCCTATTCTTCCATCTTGCCAGTATAGTCATATCACAGTGACTAATTACCTGATTTTTTCTCTTCATTTGCTTGTTTTTCCTTGAAATTTTGACTATGTCTTTGAATAACCTCCACTAGCCTCTGAATACAATTTTCTGCCACTAAATGTATGAGATGATCCATAAGTTCCTTTACTCTTATTTGTTTCCTGGAAATATCCCTTCTGGGTCTCTCTGGACTCCTGCTGTAATCTGGATTATTTAGTCGCCAAGCCTGCTCTGCACCAGCCATCCTGGAAATTCTGCTCACTTTCTTCCTGGGACTTTCCTTCACCTCTACTCTATGCGAAAGTCTCTATTTCCTAGCTTCCATGTATCCTTCTTTCTCAGTTTCCTTTCCTGCTTTCAAAGAGCCCATCTCGAATGTTCCTGAGAGAAAGGATGCATGAGAAACACACTTTTAAGACCCTGCATGTTTGCAAATGTCTTTATTCTATCTTCACACTTGATCTCTCATTTAGCTACATTGAGCGTTTTGAGTGGAGACTCATTATCCCTCTGAATTTTGAAAGTACTGCTCAGTATCTTCTGACTTCTGTTAAAATTCAGAAGTCTGATGTCATTCAGGTCCTGAATCCTTGGAATATAATTTTTTTCTCCATCGCTTCAAGTTTATAGGGTCTTTTTTTCAGTAATGTAAAATGTCATGATGCTACTGTAACTCTATGATATCCTTTTTCATTCATTGGTCTTAATATATTTTTCAATATAAATAAAAACTGCTTGAATTCTGGAATAAATTATATTATTTATTTATTCCCTCCGATTTCCTTTGTTTTCTAGAGTTCCCTATTTACTTACCTCATTTAAAAAAATTTATCACTCCCATAGACAATATTTTTATCTTTTTGTCCTACTTTCTTCTTTTTTTTTTTTTTTTTGAGATGGAGTTCTTGCTCTGTCATCAGGCTGGAGTGCAGCGGCGCGATCTTGGCTCACTGCAACTTCTGCCCGCGGGTTCAAGCCATTCTCCTGCCTCAGCCTCCCAAGTAGCTGGGATTACAGGCATGAGCCACCATGCCCAGCTAATTTTTGTATTTTTAGTAGAGACGGAGTTTCACCATGTTGGCCAGGATGGTCTCGATCTCTTGACCTTGTGATCTACCCACCTCAGCCTCCCAAAGTGCTGGGATTACAGGCGTGAGCCACCATACCTGGCCTGTCCTACTTTCTTATACGTTGTCTGAACTCTATCCTCCAATCCTTCTATTTAAGTGTTTTTATTTTAAATTAACTATTGTGTTGTCAATATCCAGGAGCCTTTCTTGTTCTAGGATTCTTCTCTTTCCTATTCTTTTTCTTCCTCTTCCTCCTCTTTCTTTTTCTCCCTCCCCACCCTCCTTCCTTCTTTTTCTTTACTATTGCATCTGTTCCAGTGTCATGGCAGCAATATCTTCCTTTATCTCTCTGGGAATATTAATCATAACTTATTTTAACATTTTCTTCTGTTTCCTGATTTCTCTCTCTTTCTACTGAGTTCCTTATTTCCTGCTTATTTGGTCATGCCTTTCATGATAGATGACACTTAGCCATCTTTTCCTACTTATGACTGAAGCATTAAAAAGCTTATTTAAAAATGATAGGTTTAAAAGTAACTGTCAAAAAACTTCATGCACACTAGTGATAGGCTCTACTATAGGGTATCCTATATTAAGGATATTAGCATCTAGATCCAAGTCTGCAGATTTACTTAAAAGGAAGATCTTCTGATCTGTCATGGATGAAGAAGAAATTGTTGATTGGCTGGGTAGGGTCAGGATGGGGACCTAGCATGCAAACAGCATTTCAGTGAATTTCCCTGATTTATATCCCACACCTTATTCTAGTTCATTTTATCTGTTGTTTACCATTCTGCATTTTTCTGGGTTTCTGTTGGGTGAGGTGGCTTGCCTCTCATTGGTACCCATGTCTCCTCTGTGTAATTGAGTTTCAAATTTATTACTACTTTCATTTACTTTTCTTTTTCACATATTCTGGTTGTAAATTGCAGGTGTCCTGCATTTACTGAATGCAGAATTTATGTGTCTGCTTCTTGTTTGTTTTTTTGTGTGTGTTGACATCTGACATCTTTATCCATTTAAATCTAAAATGTGCCCCTAGTTTTTAACATTTTTGCAAAGGGAAGAAAGAAATCATTAAGAAGACATTTCTGAGTCAGGCCTAGTGGTCCATGACACTAGACCTTAAAAAGAATCTAGGCAGAGAATAGAGTGATTAATGACTTCATGTGATAACTTTTTTCTCTCTGTGCCTTTACTCTGTACCCCATCATTATGTATATGACTTTTACCTGTATTTAAAATCTCTGATAAAATGCCATCTCCTCCATGAAGCCAACCCTGATAATTATAACATAATAATCTCTCCATTCTCTTAACTATTAATAGATGGCATTTGATCTATCATTTTCTTATGGTGGTTATTCGTTTTATATCCAGGCTTGTCATTCTGTGTGCATGTCTCCAACAGGAACATTTTCTCACTAAATTGTTAGTCCCTCTCTCTTGAGGATTTGATTAACATCTTACTCATCTTTGAATAGCTCCTAACTCCTAGTATATGCTGGAAAAGAGCATGTACTCAAAAATGTTGAACAAATATGTGAATAGATATAGGCTATAACAATTCTTGCTCCTGGAAAACATAACCCATTTTAAGGTCCCCTATTTTACAGTATCACAAATATCCTCTGAAGTTCTGATCTGGAGTTGTTACTGTCTTAGGAAAAATTACATCAAGGAGCTGGGCAGCTTCTGCAAAGGTGCTGTAGGCAAAATGTGCCTTTATTGTCTTCTTGCTTGACTCTCTTCCTCCACTATTCTCAGTGATCAGGTACCTAGAACCCCATTGGGAGGTCCAGCTGAATAATGAGAATAAGTATAATACGTAAGTTGAGCAGACCTAGGTTTGAATGTTGCCTCCATAACTTTTGGGCTGGACACTGTTGCCGAATTAGCAAATCCTTCTTCACCTAAACATCCTCTTGTGTAAAATGGAGAAAATATTCTCCACAAGGATGTCATGAAGGTAAAATAAAAAGCATATGGAACGTCCTTAGAAAAGAAAAGACACAGAATGTATTGTCTTTGTATTTCCTCTTTCTTAAAACAGTCATTGCATTTTTCCAGGAACATGGGCATTTAAAAAATACATACAGGAAAAGAGCAATGCTTACCTCAAAAGGAAACTACCCTGGTGAGAGGAGTTTAATAATTTTTCATCACGTTTGTGTCAAGGACTTTTGGAAGCTTTGTAAAACATTCCATGTTAAAGCACCCAAAACTATGGAACCATTTTCCATGACTCCAATCCTCAAGGGAGAAAATATTTAGGGAAATATTGTTCAGAGAGTTGAAGTAAGGCAAAACAATAAAAAACAAAGCATATAATCAGAAAAAAAATTTGTCCTTTCTTGCTTGGAATTCTTTCAAGAATGTTTGGCATGAACAGGAAAACTTTTGCTTCCTCCCTTTGTTCCACTTTCAAAGTTTCTCCTATCATATAATATAAAAATATGTGTTTTAGGGGCATCTATTCAAAGGGCAGCTCTTCTCTGTTTGTTTTTTTTGAAGTTAGTGAGTCTCCAAATGATGGAGGAGGAAAGGAAAACTTTGTATCAGTCAGAACATGGGAGTGTGGGCGTTGGAGTCCTGGAGACCTGCTATTTCAAACACTTCACAGAGTGCTGGAGTGTTTGGGAATGTAGTGTTTGACAAGATACAACTGGCTTCCAATTATCTCTGCCCGGCGGTTTCCCTCCTGTCCTCCAAAATGTTTTCATACAGTTGCCAGTCATGTGTTCTGGTATATAGGTTTTCCCCTGCACAAAGGTAAAATTGATTCTTCTTCTTTTTTTTTTTTTTTTGAGACGGAGTCTCATTCTGTCACCCAGGCTGGAGTGCAGTGGTGCGATCTCGGCTCACTGCAAGCTCCGCCTCCCGGGTTCACTCCATTCTCCTGCCTCAGCCTCCCGAGTAGCTAGGACTACAGGCATGCGCCACCACGCCTGGCTAATTTTTTGTATCTTTAGTAGAGATGGGGTTTCACTGTGTTAGCCAGGATGGTCTCGATCTCCTGACCTCGTGATCTTCCCACCTTGGCCTCCCAAAGTGCTGGGATTACAGGCGTGAGCCACCGCGCCCAGCCTGATTCTTCTTTTTTCATAAAACTCTTTGTCCATCTCAGGAAAATCTATCTTGCCAGATCTCTACCAGTTAATGCTAATTACTAATAGATTTATCCACCTTTTTGTCTCAAAGTCAAGACAATTACACATTTAGATGTGGCAGAAATGAAATGTTACTTCATAGCAAAGTCCATAAAAATTGAGGGAGAAGCCAGAGATTCTTCATTCTAATAATTTACTAGGATGAAAATCTACAAAGGGAAGGATGAAATGTCTTTTGATTCCAGATGCAGCAGAAGAGAAGCAATGTTTATAAATACCTACTATGTGCAAGGTGCAGAGCAGAAACTATTGGATATAATCTTCCCACTGGTCTTCAGAGATAAATGTTCATACTTTCATTTCTAAAATAAAAAAAAAAATAGGTCAGCAAGGTGGAAATTTACATAAGGTGATAGAACTCACTAGGGATCAATACAGAAACTCAGACTGTTCTGTTCTGACTATACTATGTTTTCTTTTAGAGTGAGTTGGCCCACAAGATCCACAGAGAATACCCCAAACAAATGTTTCTAGTTAGGTGTGAACCCCAGCTTCCCATTATCCCTGCAGCTGACTGGCTCCTGCTGTCCCTGAGAACGGGCTTCACCTCACCACCCTCTTTCTCCTCTTTCTCAAGAGCTGAGTTGCACCCACAGTTTACTAACAATGTGGGAGGAGTTTTTCCATTTCTTCTTTCTTTCCTCTACCTTCACATGAGAAAAACATATTTTCTCCTGGAGAGAAGAGGTAGCTTTTTCACTCTGGTCCTATTCCAGAGCCACCAGATTGCAGACCTGAAAAGCGTGAGCTCCCAAAGATCCCATTTGCTGTGATGCGTAGCTCTTATCCCCGCAGCCTCAGAGTGACTGGGAGAGAAAGCCACTGCTCAGGAAGAATCCAGGCAGCCGGAGCCTGTTACTGACTTGATTTAGCAACATGCTGAGGCCTTCTCTGTCTGGGGTCACCCCCACATGGAGCCACTCCTCTTGTCCTTCTTTATAAGCAGAAATGTCAAGGATGGACAGAAGGTATTCTCCATACTGTTCTGCTGGTGGCAAGGTTAGAATTTCTCTTTCTCAACTTTTAGAAAACGTCAAACCCTGATCACATCTGCCAAGCTGGCAGATGTGGTTCTTCCTGGTCCAAGCTGGGCTTCAGTAATGGATGCAGAACATCAACTTATCTTTTCTGGATACCTTGAGCCAGGCGTTGGCACAAGACAGCATCACCAACAAATAGGCATTTTGGTGCCATTTGTGAAAATTAACTTCCCTAATTAACTTACTCATACAAATGCGTTCAGGATGAAGACATTAGGATGATTACCTAGAAAATTACTACCTTGGTAGGGTCCCCTGTGCCCCCTTTTGCCTCTGAAATGTGCCAAGAACAAAATTGCTCTGACGACATTGTCAGATCTCTGAGAGCAAATAACTGATGAATGAAAGAATGATGCCATGTGTTGGCAACTCTAATCCTAATTTTAGCTCATGGACTTTGCTCAGCATGGAGTGGCCAAGAAATGATTTTCTCCATCCAGAAGGGAGCACTGGTGAGCATCAAAATTACTTCTTGGTGTGAATTCAAGCACCTTCTCCAGCACCAGGCTGCACAGCAATTATGGCTTAATGAGTTTTACATCAATTAGGACAGCTAGAAGGGCACTCTGGGGGGGACCAGTAGGAGGCCTACATCTCAGAAACAAGAGGTTCTAAAATTCCATTTGTTTACCCAGCCTACAAGTGCAACTTTATTATTTTTTTTATGAGCCTGAATATGTCCATGGAGAGCCTTAGTAATATGAAACATTTTCAGCCCTAGGGAATTTTACTTCCTCTCTTTGAAATCTCTATGCATAAGTGTTAGTCATTCTTATCAGATCAGAAATTTCTGGAAAATTTTCATTTTTCTGTGGTTTATTTCATTTTATTATATCATAGGAGTTAGTTACTCTTGAAATAAAATGCATACATTTTCCAAATGTTGTTCTATGTTCATTATCTAGTCAGGCATGAAGAGAAGTCAGAAAATTCAGGGTAGGGTTCAAGGTTATGGGTACATGAGGGTAATGGTGTGTGCTTCCTCCAAAAACTGAAGTATTCCGAGAGTTTAAATGAATGATTTCCAACCCTGCTACACATTAGATTCATCTAGCAAGGTTTTTTTTTTTTTTTTTCTTTTTTTCCCTTCCAATGCCTGAGTCCCACTTCAGACGAATTAAGTTGGTGTCTCTGGGAGATGGGGTCAACATATCTCCAAAGTTTCCCAGATGATTTTAATGTCAGTCAGAGTTGAGAATAATCCATTGATTTTCACAAATATATACTCATCATTTATTATATGCTAGACATTCTTCTAGAAGCTGGAAATGTAGCAGTGAACAAATCAGACAAAAATCCCTGCCTTCACAGAGTAAATATGCTAGTGGATTTTGACTGACAACACAAGATTAATAAATAAATAGCATTCATGGTATAAAAATTAATGATTAGTGCTAAGGAGAAAAATAAATCAAGGAAGGAGGATATCACTTTTATGATGGGGGAGGTATGGCAATATTACGAGGCATCAGGGGAGGACTCATGAGAAGGTGATGTTTGCATGAAGATCTGAGAGAGGTGGGGAAAATGTTTCCAGGCAGAGGGAACAGCAAATGCTAGGTCTTGAGGTAGAAGCATATTGATCCCAAGAAAAGCCAGGGGGCTAACATAGGATATATATACACTGTTGGTCTAAACTACCAAAATCCACACTCTGGGTAGAAGATGAACTATGTGTAGAAATAAACCAAAAGACTGTGTGTAAATGTGTGACTAAAGAATTTGGGAATACTTTGAAGCAAACCCAGCATAACCTGCTGCAATGTTAAGGATGCAGGCATGGACATGATAGTAATTTGGTAAACATATAGAATAAATTCCAGTTTGGCCCATTTGATGAAAGGAGGTAGGAAGAGACGGTAGATCAATCTAGAGCACAAAATAAGTAAGGCAGGGGAAGCAAGAGTGAGAGCAGTCCTCTGTGCATGGATAGGAGCTGAAGTAGGGTGGAGGGATGTCCATGGGTTGTGGCAGATCACAACAGGCACGCATTAAACCCTGGAATACATAACTGACAATCATCTTTCTCATTCAGTGTTCTCCAAGCTAACTAAAAAAGAAAAGCCTTCTAATATGTCTAGCTTACAGGGAATGGCAGTATTGATCAGCCAAGGTGAATGTGTAGCCCACCTGTATCTTATTTCTTATGATAAGTTAAGACATTACAATTGGGATTCTAGATATTGGTCTAAGTGACCTTTGTATAAGCCGGTATCCCTGAGTCAGATAATTCCAGAGTTAAATACTGAGAAGGTAAGGCCTCTGAACCTGTGAATTTTGGACAGTAAAGTTTGGGCAATGCAAATGTCCCTTTGTGTGGCCTCTTAAGCTCTTGGCCTATTTCTCTAAGAGCTGACTTTGCATTGCCATGTGACATTCACCTTTTACATCCAACAACACTCCATTCAGTCCCTATCTTGCTTGGCAGCTGTTTATTCACAGTACAAATGATAACAATACCTAATAGCTTATCTGTCTCTTACAGGTAGTGTGAAAATCAGATTTGATAACATATGTGAAGGTTATTTTAAATGCTAAAATGGTGTGTAAAATATAGCATTATTTTTATTAATAATGGAGAGGCAGAAATCTGTTAAAGCCATGTTGTCTTTACCATATACAGATTGGAGTCAATGTTTCTTGTAGGTAAGCATAATTTTATTTTAAAACTATGTGTATAGATACTAGACACATATTTAAAAAGTCTAGAAAGTTAATATGTCAAAAGAAAGCTACTGGTTATAGTTTGATGATAAGATTTTATTCTTTTCTTTATTTACATAAATGCAGTTATTTTTATTGTTCTTTTCATGCAAGATATAGATACTAATATCTGTTTATTCTAAATATTCAGTAGCACATATTATGAACATAAAACAATGAAAGTTACTTTTCAAAGAACCTCATCTGAGGCTTTGTATGTAATTGTTGAATAAATGGAATGTTTCAGCTAACATTACTGGTAGTGAGCTGGGGGATCAGGGCTGTAAATCAGAGTTTTCAGATGTCGGTCAAGAAAAGCCACTTCCAAGAATCCTGAAGAGTCATGCCCATGTGGTCTGGCCTGGCCTGTCCTTCTGAATGCACTCTTGAACTGAGTAAACCATGGGGCCATTTGAGAGGCTAAGCTTCTGTCTGTCAGAACTCAGAGGTTTCAAAGAGACCTTTTGTGTTTTTTTCTTTTCTTTTGCAAATATCAACCCATCTTCCAAATGTAAAAAGAAAAGATGGAATTAAAAATGAGATAGGTAATGTGTCCTCAGTCTAGAAAATTAGTCAGGTGGTAAAGTCTTCTTGACTTTAGCTAAGGAATAATTGACAGAAGAACTTGGCTGAGCCAAATAAAACTGGGCACAGGAACTTCTCTTGATATGACAAAGACCAGATGCAAAGGCAGACTGAGATAATGAGAGAAAAGGAAGAGAATTGATTGAGGCCATTCACCTGTCTCCAAGAACATCCCCTAAGTCAGTTACTAGAGCCGTCTGTGTTAAAGTCCACCAGCCAACGAGCACCAGGAACACTCCTGCAGTCAAAGTTCTATTTGACTGTAGAAAGGTAGAACACACACTGTTGGGAAACTGTGGAGAATCTCAAAAGGAAGAAGTTAGGGAAACATTCCTACAGATTTTCAAGGGACTAGAGTTAATCATATCATGGTCTTGGCAGGGATTCGTTAGAATTCATAAATTATGGAGTTGCTTGCTAAGTGGTCTAATCTTTAGAACATCTGAGTATGTGTAGGGTTACTGTAAGGTCAGCTTTTCTGTAGTCATATACAACGTCTGGGTCACAATAGGCTGATGTTAAAAAACAGAGTTTGAGTTTATATAGTTTCTTCCATATTTATTATTTGGTGCAGTTGATTTGTTTTATGAATTATAGTATAGTTCTGCAAATTGTGGCTTCTGTTTCAATTCTGTTGGGTGAACATATTTCATGGAAAAAACAGGAGTTAGGTACTGGAACATCCAGTATTTGCTAAGGGATAATACTTGTAAGTATTGTACATATCCTTCTCTTCGTGCATTTTACTCTTCTTCCAATGGTCTTTATTAAACAAACTGTTTTCCATGAGGAGCAATCAATAAGCTCTAGAAAATGTTTCCAGGTGTTAAAGTAGGGCTCTCTTCTCATTTGTTTTTTATAGAAGTCAGATGCTGAACAAACCTTCCCACTTTTTGTCATCCACACAACCAGCTACATACTAGTTGGACTTTGTCCCTGTTTCCCATTGACGCTAAGAAGCATAATATAGCCAGCCATCTTGCAGATGCCTGGTGGAGACTCTTTACCAAATGGTCCTAAGATTTCCTGGTCTGAGTCCACTTTTACTTCCGGGAGACATGCTCTTTATGAATAAATCACTGTATCTTTTATCAGCAGCATGCCATTCTTCTATTAAATATTTTACCCCTTAGATGAGAAAGCATGACCCATGAAATTGACCCTGTGTATATTTTTGCTTGCCTTTTCCAGAGTTGGCATGGGATGTGTCAGGGTTTGAGCTATGCCATATTCCTCCAGGCTGTCCGTTTCATGCAAAACGTGAAGATACAATTGGTGTTTTTGCAGCTGTCTCTTAGATCTTTCTTTAGCCTAAGAAACACCCCAGGGACATAAAGTGTAATGTAAAAACCCATTTTGGTCTGGGTAAGTAGATAAAAAAATAAGACCTTGCCCTAAGGCTCAGACTGGAACCAAAATTAGAGGCTAGAACACATACTGACTCTCTGATTCCCATTTTCTTTTTAGGCCTCTCAATTTTGGTGTCATACTCTACCCCTTCCTTTTCTCTCTTCAATACAATCAATGGGAATCATCCTACAGTAAATCATTACAGAGCCACAAGTAGTTACCCTTTTTGCAAATCCTAGTAAGTCACCCACAAATGGGAACTGAGGATGAGATGTAGGAGGAGGGAAAAAGCCTAAACATGGCTATGGCCATTGGCCTTTTGGGTAAGGTGTCTTTCCTGACCTCAGCAGACTTTTCTTGAGTTATATCCCTTGCAACATATTCATTCACTATGGAAAGATGGCAAGTTGCAACCACTTGCAACTTGTATTCCTCATTATATTTCTTCTCCTTTTTCTTCATAATTCTTTCTGGGGAAAAATAAATCCCTTCAAGTCCCTTTCATGTTGGTGGTTGTTTAAGCATAGAAAATAAAATTAGGAGAAATGAAAGAAAACACCCCAGCAGCAACCCATATTCTTGATTTTGAACACGCTCAGAGCAGGCCAAAGTGCCCAGAGAAATCACAGTGCCATCAGATTGCTGGGCTAAGAGCACAAGGATTGGGTGATTTGGAAAATAAGTTTGAACTCAAAACTTACGTTTACGTTCTTCAAACAGCAGCTCCCCAGAGTCACTTTACATTGGACATGAATGGAAGGAACCTATATCTTGTACAAGTAGAACAGGTTGATGCTAAAACATCATCCTGGCATTTAAGAATTGGCTCTTTTAGAATAGGATTTCTCCCATGGCTCTGATAGGATTTACAAGACTAAACCATGACTTCCTCTGATACTAGCAGCAACCTGGTGTGCAGAGCAATCGAGGGGGGTCTCTGGAGAAAGGAAATCAAACTGCCGGGCAAACAAGTCATGGACTTGGCTCACCAAAGCCAATCACAGATACCAGCTTCATAGGATCGGGTGAAATTCTGTTAGGTGAAATACTGTTAGGTGAAATACAAATCACCTAAGGAAGGGGTGGTGATTTGTGCCTTTTTACCTCCTCGGTGGATTTATTGAAGACAGTTTTGAACGTGACATGAATTAAGGGTACTCTCAGTGCTTAGACATGTTGCCCCTGCCTGGAATGCCCCTTTTCCCATATCTGTTAAACAAATTCCTCCTGCTCAAATATCACTTTCTTTGTCAAGCACATTAAGCCCTCCTCAAAGTTCTGCCTCTCTTTGGCTAAATGGACTGTGTGCTTCTTCAGAGATGTTGTTTTAGGCCTCTTTATAACGTAGTCCTAACACAATGCCTGGCTCATAGGTGCTTTACAAGATTGACTGCGTCTCTGGTCCTCTTTGAAATATTTCCAGTTTGCCTTCTGAAAAGTAATCCTGTGAAAGAGATTTCATATAAAGCCCATTCTTCCCTGACTCTTAAGCAACAACTGGGAAGTCTTTCCTTCATAGAAGTTCAAGTTTGGAAATTTCACCTTGCACTGTACCCTTCTAAAGCTACATGTTGGAGAAAGGACTACTTCAAGTCATTCTTTAAAGAAAAGATGCGAGGCGGGGCTCGATGAGCTCTCATTGACCTCTTCGTTCTCAGCATGCCCAGCTCTTAAAAGGAAACTGTGATGTAGGTAAGAGGATACTTGAGTTGGAAGCCTGAGGCCTGAAGTCCTCTGCCCAGATTTCCCATTAATTAACTGAGTTATTTGGATAAGTTGCTCCTTCTCTGGGGCTTGGGTTCATCATCTATGCCTGAGAGGCTTGAGTTCAATGACGTTCAAATACTACTTCCAACTCCAACAATAGTCTTACAATGTTAGGAGTCTCCACGTCTATGAAACACCAGAGTTAACAATCCAATTAATGCCTGTTCTTAGCAGACGAATTCCCCACCGCCTATTGTTTAGGAATTTTTCATCATTAAAATAATTGAGTGGGAGTGGGAGGTTGTTTATATTCTTTTGACCTTTCTGATCTCCTCTGCTATAATGAAACTGCACTGCCATTTGGTGACTAGGCTTCTGAGGAGTTCTCTCATGTGCAGTTGAAACACAGATGTAGAGTGGAAAGGGCACTGGAATAGAAGTCAGGCAATCTAAGGTCGTGCCCGGCTCTTGACACTAACTAGCTCTGTGGCCCCGGGCTTGTCATGTCCCCTCTTGGGGTCTCCATTTCCTCACCTGTTAATTGGGGTGTCTGAACCAGATGATCTTTATAGTTCTTCAACTCTTCTTGCATTCTATGAATTCTAACAATGACATCTCTCCCTAGAGAGTGAGGGCTGAATGGAGACCTTGTGTCACACTACTCCAAATGCCACACAATTAATTATGGAATTCCAGCAATCAACTCCCTCCCCCCACTGTCTACCCCCTGCCTGCCTGCATTAATGGCATTTTCAGAGACTTCTGTCTAGAAGAAAATGTCGGTCCCAGACTAACTGACATCTTTCCATCAGTGTCAAAGGGAGCCCAAAGGGTCTCTTTGCTTAGAACTCTCTTAATTCTCCTGTGTGAGGTGGGGATGGGGTATGCCTTCAGCTTCTGACCCTCCTCTGATATCTGTCAGTCTATCCTGACTGTATTCTCTGTGGTTTCTGTGTCATCATGATGTGTGCTCATTTGAGAAATCTCATAAAAGAGAATGGCTTTCTATGCTGTGTGATATTTGTGAATGTACTAGGCCAGCTTGAAACCATCTGCTAAGAAAGATTAAAATTCAAGAAGGAAAACAAAAGAAGGTACTCTTTCCTATTTGTTCCCATATTATGTATGGTTTAAGAGCACACATTCTGGAGGACAACTGCCTTGCTTTGAATCTTTATTTGCTACTGAGTCAGCCACATAGCAGATAGAAATCTGCTTTCTCTGGCTCTGTTTCCTTATCTGTAAAATGGGGCTCGCAAATAAAAGTACCAAACTCATTTAATTTTCATTTAAGATTAAGTGAAATGATGCATGTTAATTGGTGAAGTGTTTAACACATGATAGTCTTTAATATCAAAATTATGATATTTAACATTATTTTTGGCCAACCAACATTTGCAATGTCTCCTTTCAACTGGTCAACTAGTCATTTTTGTTTTTTATTTTTTGAGATGGAGTCTTACTCTGTAGCCTAGGCTGGAGCACAGTGGTAGGATCTTGGCTCACTGCAACTTCCGCCTCCTGGTCCTGGTTCAAGCAATTCTTCTGCCTCAGCCTCCCAAGTAGCTGGGATTACAGGCACCTGCCACCATGTCCAGCTAATTTTTGTATTTTTTGTAGAGACAGGGTTTCACCATGTTGGCCAGGCTGGCCTTGAACTCCTGACCTTGTGATCTGCCTGCCCTGGCTTGCCAAAATGCTGGGATTACAGGCATGAGCCACCGCTCCCGGCCCAACCCAGTCATTTTTTAGCAGCTCGGCAGCAGTTCATTTCTACCCCACCCACTTTGTCATGACTTCTATAAGATGCTACTGTTCATGAATGATTATTTAGCAAAGTGCTTTTCTATTGGGGAAATCTTCTTCTCAACACTTCCTCACCACTCTGGGATGCCCTAACTCCTGACCTGAGCAACCGAGGAGCTCAGAGCTACCTTTGCAACAGAAAAGACACTTAACTTCTGAAGAGTACTGCCTTAATCATTACTTCTGATGTGCCCTCAGTAAGCATGAGGTCCATAATCTATCTATCCACAATCAAGGCATCTTTTTCTCTCAAAAGAGGGAGAAATGTCCCTCATTTTTACAACTTGCTGAATAGAGGTCTAGTCTTGTGAAAATCGCTCAGTTACAAATTCCGTTTTCTTCACTCCTTATTCCCTTCCTTTAACACCAACAGCTGGGACTATATGGCATCAGAAAAAAGAATTAAAACTTTCTCATGGAGAGGGGAAAGTAGAAGCAATTCGCTTAATGTGTTTTATCAACTGTATGGCACATTTACTCCATGGGTTCAAGACACTATGTATCCGTTCTCTTGAAGGCAAGTCCAAATCACTTATGACATCTTTATGGAAATTCAAAATTGAATGGAAATATGACTATGAGGCCATCAGCTGAAAAGCATTGGCTCCTCATGAGGGATTCTGTTTTGTTTCCCTCTCTTTCTCTCATCTGTATCATCTTTCATGGCAGTGTCCTTGAAGACATCTCCCTTGGGCCTTCTCTACAACAGCTCTTGGAAGGCCAGCTTTGGTAAGAAGCAGTAAAAATGTCCAGATTGTAGAACTAAATTTAACAAGATACCTGATATTGGGAATGCATAACCATGAATAAGCAAGCAATCATTTATAAAACCAATTATACTGCGTATAAAAGTTGCCTGTATTTGTAAAAATCAAAACATGTGTTTAACAATACTCAAATTATGTAAACAGTCTGTGTCTGGTTCCCATTAAAGGTACAGAATGAGCATTAGGGCAGCAACTTGAAAGCCAGGCTGAACAATTCTGCCAGTTATCTGTGAATGGTATCTGGAGGAAAAATGCCAATTATAGTCAAGGTGAGGAGAGGCAAGTTGTATCTAGAAATTTGGAACTGGGCATCATTTCTGAGGACACATATGAAGCCAGAAATCAGAAGGATGGGAATGGGATGGGATGTGGTTGGAGCAAGTGGCTCAAACCTGAGGTTGTGAACCACGGTGGGATGACAAAAGTGCACTTTCATGCAATTCAGTTACATGCGTGCTCTGGGAGTACCTCTAACATGAACTCTACACTCTCTTATTCCAGAAAAGAATACTCATGAGTGTATTAATGGTGACTATAGACACTTTTAGGAATTAATTTTTTGGGATCCAAGAATGGACCTAGAGGGACTAGAATAAGAGGGGAGGGGCAGATGTTGGAGGTCTTGAGAGATTATCACTTTGTAAAAACTAATTCTGTTTTCCTGCCTATTCCTAATACTGTGCTGTAAGACTAGCAGCTGGGCTGCATGCAGCTGAGAAATTAAGACTTTCTCATAGGAGGAAGAAAACTAAAAGCAATTCATTTAATGCATTTTATTGATTATATGGCTCATATACTTCTTGAGTTCAAGATAGTACATGTCTATTCTCCTGACGGCAAGTTCAAATCATCCTTGGCATCTTTATAGTATCTTTCTCTTCTGCATCAGAGAGTAAAGGAAAGGATGGGGAGATAGAGAATATATGTGCATGTGTGCATGAGTGTGTGTGTGTGTGTGTGTGTAAGGGGAGAGTGGGAAAGATAGAGAAAGAGAAAGAGAGACAGTGAAGGAAGGAAGAAGCCTAGGAGAAAAAATACTTAGGAACGGAAAAGAATTAGTACTTTAAGGGAAATGCTAGATCTTGAAAAGTAGAGATTACCAGTGTAATGCAGTCTTTAGGAAAGAGGTTCTGGAGATTTCAGGAATTTCAGGATATAGCATAAGGAATAATAATCCTTTGAAAAGTTTTGGATATCTTGGTGCCTGATAGCAAAAAAACAGCTTCTGAAGGGTCTTTTTTTAAACACAAAAAAAGAATGCTGTGAAAAGAGGTTGTGGCTAGCTTATGGGTGACCAGCAGCCCAAAAAAGACAAAATAGACTTTTCTAGCTGGGAAGGAACTGAATGCTTTACATGCAGCATAGACTGGAAACCTGCTGAATTTAGCAAAGCTTGAACTCCAGACTCTTCATGCTGTGGAAGAGAAACTCCTTGTCCTACACAGGAAGGATTTAGAGGGGGATTTGCATTCCCTTCAGTAGGGGAGGGGAACACTGAAAAGAATTAAAAGGAGAGGGGATGGGCTCCTTGGGGTGTTGGTAGGCTTGGTCTGCACAGAAGGCAAAGATTGTTTTGCTCCTAGGGGACCCTGGATTTGAGACTCTGAGTCTCCCTCAAAGGCAGAAGTTGGTTTCACTGGCCAATGTGGAGAGCTTCATTTTCTATTCTCTGTACTTCAACTGTTGGTAATTTACAGGGGAAACAACTTAGATCCTCCTTGCCCAGAAGTCTCTGGGTACCTAAAACCAATTACAACTCTTCACTCCCGTTATAGATTTAAAAATGTATCTGGGATAATGTCAAACAGCATCGAGAAAAGGCTTTGGGGCTCAAATAAAGTGGCAGTGACCTCTTTACCCTCAATTTTCCCCGGATGTCAGGACACCCTTCACAGGGTGAAGGAGTGTATAAATTTAATCTGGTTGTTCACAGCAGGGCCAAATGGAGGAACCCATCGCTTGTCACTCTGGGCAGTGACAGGCTCACAGCCCTCTCAGTGTTGGGCGATGAAGCACAAACCGCCATTAGATACATCCATGTCACCTGAGGAAGAAGAAAAGGGGATGGAGGAACCCTCACAGAACTACCTTTTTCAGGATGGTTTGCACAGGCTTTGGGAAGGAATGAGCTCTTTCTGAGTCGGTAAAGAAAATCTGCTCCTGAGGCAGTTCGTGGATTCCTATCCAATCACCTTTTTAGGAATGTTAGAAACTGGTAGCTCTGATTCTACTGTGTCTCTCTCTCTCTCTGTAGATCTCACAACACGTTTGCCTATAGAGAGGCTGTCGTGTTTTCTTTTTATCCAAAGCACAGTCCGCAAATCAGCAGCCTCCATATCACCTGGGGACTTGTTAGAAATGCAGAATATCAGGCCCCACCTTGGACCTTGAGAATTACAGTCCATATTTTCACAAGATTTTCAGACGATTTGTATGCCCGTTAGTCACCGTTGTATATAATTCTCTAAATATGCAGTTTTACAGGAGAAAAAATCCGTAGATGTTGCTGATATCACTTACAAAAACAGCAGCAACTTTGCTTTATATATTTTCAAATATAAACTTTTTCAGTCAATTCAGCTGAACGGTATTACCTAAGAGAAGAACATGAACTCCCTCCACCTCCCAGTTGTAGTTTCCTAGGGAAACCAAACATAAATCGAATAGAAAGGAAATGCAAGGAACATTCAGTTTCTTTTACACTTGATACCTGGTTCCTTCCAGGGTCAGTGTTATTTCCATGGCTCAATTGAATTGTTTGAGCATAAGAATGTGTATGCATGTGTGTGTGTGTGTGCTGTCCACATAAACCTAAGCATTCTACCCAGTATTAGGTGATTTTTTGATATGGTAACATGCTTCATCTCTCTGTAGCATCCCCTTCCTTTCAGTTCTTGAAAAAATGATGGTGCTCTTTGCCACAGGCACATGCTCTGTGAAAAGACAGAGCAAATTCTAATGAGTTAGAAGAAGAGAGCCAAACTCTCTACTTAAAGTTGCCTTAATCCCTCTGTGCTCATTACCACCTGTTTCTGCCTATTCTCACCAACCCTTCTGCAGCCATCTCTGCCCTACTCCCTGTCTGACCGCCTACTCCAAGGGAGGATTTTGAAATGCCAAGAGGCAGAGACAAGCGCATTGCCCTATCCTCTTTCTTTGTCCACAAGAAGCTGGTGCAGCAGGGAGCAGGGCCCATGGGCAGATCTGGTAAAAAGGCATTGCAGAATCCAGAGGCTCACAAGCACTGGAGAAAAACACAGAGCTGAGGAGCTCATCTGGAGTTAAACGTGTGTGCTCGTTTCCCTTTTTTCTGCCTTGCTGATCTCCTACCTGCTTAGCAATCAAGATCCCACATGTGGAATAGTCACTTCATTTCTTCCTCTAGTCACATTCTACCCATGATCAAAGCCCTGTCTGAGATTCATTGCATGTATTCATTCAAATATTAACTGAGCTCCAGTGGGGTGCTAGCTGCTGTCTTAGTTCTTCCAAATACAGAGACAAATAAGACAGAATCCTGACCATTTTCATCTCACTGTAGAATAATGAAATGAGTGTGGGCTTTATGACCAAAGTGGGCTGGATGTGAATTTCAACTTTGACGTTTTCTGATGGTTTTGAAGATACACAGGCAAGTTTCTTGAACTCTACAAGCCTCATTGTTTCTGGGCAATAATCCTTCTCTTAAAACTGAGATTATAAACACTTTTAATGTAATGACCAGGACACAGGCTTCTTATGTCTTACATCTAATCAGGAGTTAAATGTAAATATTGCTACTTTATAAATACTGACTAAACTTAATTGAATTTTGAATATAATTTAAAAATCAATATCATATAGAAAAATGTGAGTCCTAGTCGTTTTACCAAGTACCTGCAAGTCCTTGGAGAAATCACTTAACTTAGGAATTTTTTTTACACATAAGAAGGAGAAATTGGAAAATTTAAAAGATGCCTTCTGGAAGCCTAACATGATTTTCCCGTAGGATTCCAAACTTCTGCAAAATGCTATGCTACTGTTCTACAACAAGTGCTGTATTCATAACTTACAAAGATGTGCTTAGACATGTGTAAGTATGTGTATATACATATATGTATACATGTGTCAATAATAGATGTATTATTTTCAGTCATTTTCTGTATGACGTTGTAAGTTCCTACAGTATTTTAGTAAATTAAAGACACAATATGTCTCAGAGTGAAGAAGCCTTTCAATCTGTTTACTGCAGAATTTTCCAAGCTTATTTTGTCCCCCCCTTTTTATAGATTATGTCTATTAACATCTCCAACTGATATCTCCTTGACTAGTGCCTATTCCTTGTTTGACTCTGGGGATGGCTCCTAATTGGTGATTATGGAGATTCACAGAAAGAAAACACTGTTTTCTCAGCATATTGAAATTATAGTTGCAGTAAACCATTGGCTTTCTATATTTTTAAATCTCAGTTTTGACTACTTGTAAATGATCTCCAAATTCCATGTTGTGTAGTAATTTTTAATTTTGGCTCAACCCCCATTGTGTATCATGTAAAATGATTAATGAGCAGGATGGAGTCACTACAGCTAATGGCCAAGCCCAGCTGACTCATGTGGATCATTTAGATGTGCTGTTTTCCACTCACTGCCATGACCAACAACTCCCGATATTGGCATATTTGCTACACTGTGGATTCACGATGATCTTCTACCACAGTCCTCATGAACATCAGGAGTTAAATTACATATTGCTGCCTTTGGATGAAGGCTCCTATTTTAGGCCACTGTTTCCCACACTAAAGGTAGATCATCACTCTTCTCCTCAAGTCATTGGTACTTTGTTAAAAGAAATCTGGCAGGTAATCGACAGACCCTTGCAATCTCATTGATAAGATTCCAGCTCTCCTAAAATGCGAGACTTACCAGTGAAATATGCAGTGGTTTTTGAAATCCTGATATTGGTCAGCAAAGTCTAACACTTTTCCTTTTAGAAATGACCTACCCATAGAAAGCTGTGCCACCTGTATTTCTAATGCCAAAACTCATACTGGCATCTCTCTCAAGGTAAGTATCTTACAGTGCAATGGAATTGTTTCCGAAGGGCTACTGATCTTAGGCCTGAATTTTGAGGAAAAAAGAATTAAGGGCACTTTTTGGAAGCAAAGCCTGTTTCAGAGACTGGAATGAGACTATCGGTTTACAACTCCAACTGATATCTCCTCAACTAATCCCTGTTCTCTGTTTGACCTAGTTGATGATTGTGGAGATTCGCCAAAAGAAAACACTGTTTCTCAATTTAAATGATATGAGCCTGGTTGGGGGCAAAGACTGTTTATTGGCCTCCACTGTTCAGCAACTAATGGAATTAATTTTTTAAGAATAGTTACAAATGAAATACTGCATTTAGTCCGCAGTGTTCTGGCTCACTAGGATATTCAATGAGCCAGACTTAGAGCTATGGAATTTCCCCAAGAGATTGTTCTTGGGGAAGCCAGAGCAGATGATACAAAGATTAAGGACTTCTCAGCAGAAACACTACAATATCATGTCTAGAGTAGTTTCATTGTCTATGTATTATAGACAGGAAACGTGGCTGGCAGTCTGCAACAAGTCCTCTTATTTTCAGCACGGGAAATTATAATTTTTGAACTTGAATGCTATGTAAAATTAAGACTGAAAGACAGAATTCATGGCAAGTCAATTATTGATATTTAACTGAAGAAAGAAAGTCACGGCCATCAGGGCTCAATAAGTCTTACAAGCTATCGTCCAGCCCTTGCAGCTTCTTTGGTCACCAGAAAAATGACAGAGGGCTGACTAATAGTGACTTCAGTTTGCAGAGATTGTTTCATCCATCATAGTGGTGATTCTAGTTTCTCTTTATAATATTATTGATGATCAGTTGGTGGTATTACTCATGATGGATGAAGCCCAAAAGGGCTAGCAGAGAATTCTGTGAGCCCAGGTAACATAGAAATGAGAAGTTAGGTAGATAGAGAAGTTCCAAAATCATTAGATTTTCAATGCTTTTGGATAAAAACAGAACTGAGATAGAACTTGTCCAGTTGAAGCTGGACACAGATATGGCTGCTTTATTGGTAATAATTTTTTTCCTTAGTGGCAATGAGACTGTAGGCAACAACAACAACAACAAAAGAAAAATCTGAAAAAAAAGACATGAGGACAGGCGTGGTGGCTCACACCTGTAATCCTAGCATTTTGGGTGGCTGAGGTGGGTGGATCACAAGGTCAAGAGTTCAAGACCAGCCTGGCCAAGACAGTGAAACCCCGTCTCTACTAAAAATACAAAAAAATTAGCCAGGCATAGTGGCGGGTGCCTGTAATCCCAGCTACTCAGGAGGCTGAGATGGAGAATTGCTTGAACCTGGGAGGCAGAGGTTGCAGTGAGCCAAGATGGTGCCACTGCACTCCAGCCTGGGTGGCAGAGTGAGACCCATCTCAAAAAAAAAAAAAAACCAAAAAAAAAAAAAACCCAGAAGTCTTGCTTCATGAGAGGAGAACCATGGCACTTGGCTTTGCATTCTGTTGGTCATAGTCAAAGAACCATCCTGATTCAGTGAGAGAGGGGACTACATATGGGTTTGGATGTCAGGGGTGTGGTTCATTGGGCATCTTTAGAGAAGAGCTATCACAATGATCTTGATCACCTATTCAGAGATATGCCTATTACTACTTTAAAAAGAGTGGGAAAGAGAAAAACTTTCTTTTTCTATATACATTTGAGACTGTACTGGACTATAAATTTCAAGATACTATTGAGGCTAATTGTTCAATTTTGAAAAGTGAAAAGGATCAGAGCCTGTCTTATAATTATACTACTTTTTTTTTTTTTTTTTGAGACGGAGTCTTGCTCTGTCAACCAGGCTGGAGTGCAGTGGTATGATCTCGGCTCACTGCAAGCCCCACCTCTTGGGTTCACGCCATTCTCCTGCCTCAGCCTCCAGAGTAGCTGGGAATACAGGCACCCGCCACCATGCCTGGCTAATTTTTGTATTCGTAGTAGAGATGGGGTTTCACCGTGTTAGCCAGGCTGGTCTCGATCTTCTGACTTCGTGATCCGCCCGCCTCAGCCTCCCAAAGTGCTGATTACAGGAGTGAGCCACTGCACCCGGCAGAGAAATGCACTTCTATTGAAACATTGTGTTCTTCAGCAAGCAGAAAAAGTCTCATTACTGTGGATGGAAATTAGAATTTCTGCTAAAGGGAGAATAGACTGTTATTTTAGGACAACGGCAATCCTATTAGTCGAGGAAGAAGTAAGCTCTCTGCTAGTTGGAGGCATCCAGGAAATTGGGTAACCTGTAACAATATTATGGGGCAGGCTCTGACAGCCTTCAAGTCTGGTAGCCAGTAGTCAAGAAGTAAGTAAGTCACTCTTTAGAGTGCAGTAATTTCCTTCTATCACCTCTCAAATCTTTGGGAATCTCATTAGAAGTGTAGTTGGACCTCTGCTTTGCTGTGGGAAATAAGGGAACTATCTATGCTCTTGTAAGGGAGCACAGTACTTCCACCCTCGTCCGCAAGGACAGTGTGATCATATAAGTCACATCCCAAGCTAGAGTAGCGTCTTGATATTGAAAGACTCAACTGACCAATGCAGAGGCAGTAACAGACACTGATGCAGCGGTGAGATGAGCCACCTCTGCCTGGTCAATTTTCTCAGAAACACCAGAGGAAAAGGAGTCACCAAAGATGACAGGTTTGGCTAAGTCATTGTAATTTGGTTAGTAGCAAATGTAACTTAACTTTATACTCAAATATGGTAAGGCTTGTACATGCCACTTATGCATGGCTGCAATTATCATGGAAAAACTCTGAGGGGTGAAGTCAGGTTGGAGATTGTGCCAGAGAACATTAGACAATAGACAGAGTAAAACAGGAATAGTTTTCTCAAGAGTGGACCAGAGGCTCGATAGTATTTATGTACATGATTATGATTTCAAAATGCCACTGTGTGTGTGTGTGTGTACCTGTGTGTGTGTGTGTATTGTGTGCACAATTTATGGACAACTTTAACAAAATCTCTTGCCTTACTGAGCAAAGAAGGCAGAAAACAATTTAAACTTTTTTGATGAGAGAGGGTTATGAACACACACACCAGTTAAATGTGCTGTGCCTTAGTATAGAGATTTCTTAGAATTATTTCAGTGGTAGAGGGCATAGCTTATCTTCTTCCTTAATTTCCCCCAAACTCATTTGTATATCCAGTAACCCTTGGTTATTCTTTCAGTGTTTCCCGTACTTTTTTCAGGTGTCGTTTCATAATGCATTGGCTTCTAGGAGCCTACCACTCTCCAAACTTAACTACTTTACATCTGTTGTAGATGATAGCTTAAAAGAAATCAAATATTGTTGGAGCAAATCAGATTTCAAATACTTATTACATGATTTTTAAGTCAGTCCTCCTGAAGGTAGCCCAATGTCTCTCCCATAAATTTCATGAATTTTATAACTCTTTTTGTGTATGTTTTCTGCTATGTCTAGGTTAACAGCTATATTCTGACTAATTTTGGTTGCTAGAAAGCTGACCACTGGGGGGGGCGGTTGCGGTGGCTCACACCTGTAATCCCAGTAACTTTGGCAGGCTGAGGCAGGCAGATCACCTGAGGTCAGGAGTTCAAGACCACCCTGGCCAACATGGTGAAACCCTGTGTCTACCAAAAGTACAAAAACTAGCCAGGTGTGGTGGTGGGTGCCTGTAATCCCAGCTATTCTAGAGGCTGAGGTAGGAAAATTGCTTGAATCCAGGAGGCAGAGGTTGCAGTGAGCCATGATCGTGCCAATGCACTCCAGCCTAGGCGACAAGAGTGAAACTCCGTCTCAAAAAAAAGAAAGGAAGAAAGAAAGCTGACCATTGGGTAAATAGGGCATGATTACACTTCATGAATAAGCCTTGGTTATAAAACAATCACATGGCAAACAGAACAACTAAGCGTAATGTTAGGGGCTGCCATAGCAGGTTGTCTGTTTCATACATTGATATATTCAGTTTATTCCCAGAGCCCCTTTGAGAGACATACTGAACTTTAGTGCAAACCAGTGTTTCCTGAATCATGGGTATGAACTCATGTGTTGAACTACCCTTGCTCCTGACCTCCTGCACATGTCAGCAGAGAAACAGAAATATGAGCTGACACGGCAATCAGGAAAACACACACCCCGACAAAACTTCTGCCAGTGGAGCCTGACCCCCCTTTTCACACCTCTTCTGGCACATGCTGCTGGGACCTGTTAATAGCTTGTATAACAAGAATCCCCAGAGCTGCATCCAACTTTAGACTCTTCAGAAGGAGAAACACGATTTAAAAACATAGAGGAGGGTGCTGGACAGCCTTGTGCATTGCTACAACCTGGAGGTTGGTGATTTAGGAGAGAGGTGGATAAATGGGGGAAGACTTCAATAAACTGTGGATCCAGGGTTGGCATTCCAGGCAGACTGTGTGAGAAAATTTCCTTTGATTTCCTTCCATTTTTTACGTCATTCCCCTTCTAGCCATTTCAGTTATCTCTGGCCAACGCACTTCTCTCCAGGGTTCCCAGACTGTTGCTCTAAGACTCTGTCCTCACCACTCCAGTGACAGTGCCCTGTGGTGTAACCCCCTAAGGTAGGCTGCCTCCAATGGCAGTGCCATTTTTACAGGAGCTCCTTAAACATGAAAAAGATTTCTGTATTTAAATCACTTACTTCAGTGGTTAATTTTCTGGCCAGAACCCACATAGAAGTCCCCCTCCCATCCCACTGTATATAATTACCTACTTCTCACTCCGAGAGCCAAGTGCAGCCTGTTATATCCTGCTGGTTGAGTAATGGAGTTGAGTTTCTCTAACCTCAAACGACAACATGACTAAGGTGAATTATAGTTTGGGGCAAAGGTGGCAGGAGAGGTAGGTGGGCATTTGGATTTAATTGGAGTTGAGGCCACCAGCTCTGTAGATAAATGTTTTTTATTCTGAAGCGATTCAATGATTACAGTCAACATTCACACGAAGAAAAGTGCACCTGAGTTCAGGAAGGGGAGGGCTAGGATTATTTTTCAACTCAGTTGGTCTAAATTCTTGCCTCACTCTTCTTGGTTTCTGCAAGCAGATGCTGAGCATGCTTTGAACAAAGGGCTAGGGGTTTCCTGCCAAGCAGCTCCGGAGAGGCATCTACAAACCACAGCATTGAAGACATTTCCCAGAAGGCTTTAGAAGTACAAATCTCTTTAATTAAAATGGGAAAAGCCATAGTGAGCGAGGTGTGAGGGGATTGGCTGAGAGTGGAAGGGGGATGGGAATGAAGGGAAGAAAAGGAAGGAGAAAAAGCAATAAATATTTTACAAGTGTTTTCAAACACTGGCCGTCTAACACCCAGAGGAAAATGCCACTTGATGGATTATATTTTGGGTTAGAAAGTGAGGCTAATTCAATGTAATGAGAGGTGAATGGGACTTCAGGCCCTTATCCAACCACAAGAGACCCCTTACAAAAGAGTCTGCTCTTTCAGTCATTAATTTTTTATGAAGTTTAATAGGCCTGAGCCTAGAGACCTTCTGTGGTGTTGATTAGCTTCATATTTCTCTCATTAATGTAGAATCTGATTAGCTCTTATAAAAAGCATTTCATCTCAGGCGTGTGGCAACCACATTGTTCTGATATTAGGAACTGCAAGTTGAATTCACCTGAGAAAAGAAACATCCCCAGGGACAAAGGCCCTGACCTCTTGCTGCCACAAAATGAGAGGCCTGGGAAGACCAGCTGGCTCTCACATCTCATTGGCCGCAGTAAGAAACTCTCAGCGTTTGAACTGGGACAATCTTATTGGAGGCCAGCAGAGCTGGTCCACTGCAAAGAGAGCTGACTCCACAGAGTAGGCAGCAGCCACCATATGAATCAGGCTTTGATTGCAGAAGCAAAAATGCCGTGAGTGATATAGAAAAGGGGGTCATTACAGGAACTAGATTCTATGCTATCATAGGAGCTGGCTGAGCAGCCTGCTGCTGTGTCTGGCGTGGGGCCTGAAGTTGCTCCAGGTCAGCCAGACCAGCAGTCAAAAAGGAAAGTGGGATGTGGACACACTGGAATCTGTCTCCGTTTTTCACTACCTCCAGCCTTGGTGTCATGGCTGACCAGTGGAGATGCCCATGCCCTTCACCATGGAAACATGTACACAGTTGGCCCAAGACTCAGTGAAATTGAAGGAGATCCAGGTGCTTTTCCAGGAGCTGCCCCATGCTAAGCAGGTGAACCAACTGACCAGCAGCAACGTGGAAGCCGCCACAGTGCCTGACACCCTGCACTATACTTCAGAGGGTAAAAATGGTCACTCCATCTCTGTATTCCAAATCTCACGATTCTCTAGGGCCAACACTAACCAAGAACCATACAAGGAAGGGAACTCTGGGAACTGTTCTGGTGTAGCTGATTTGACACAGCACAGAGCCGCCACAGCCAGTCCTAAGCAATATACACCAAAGAGAATGATTTGATACCAGTGGTAATCTCTGATATACAGAGAACAGATGAGTGTCACTCAATGAAGACCCAATTCTTAAGAGATGCTGGGAAAATTTAGGCTGAAAGACTTATGCTCTCAGTAAATATTGTGAGGTGCTCATGACTACCCATGCCCGGTGAACTTTACTAAAATAGAAAAAAAATTTATTTTAGAAACCATACAGCATTTCCCTAGCCCATGAACTCTTTCACTTTACCATACAGTGTTTCCCTAGCCCACGAACTCTTTCACTTTCTTTGATGCCTATTTTATTTATTCTTCCCTATATCTCCTCCCCACCCTCAGCTAAGGACTGATTCCTGCTTCACTGAGGAAACTGAAGTATTCTGAACATCCCAGACTCCCATTACCATGACTGGTTTCCTAAGCACATCTGCATCCATCTACTGCCTTTCATTTGTATATTCATCCTTATTGTGAAACCAGCGTCACCTCCTGATTCTCTCTCTTGCATACATAAGGCTCCAGCAATTTTTTCCATCTCACTTGCGTCATTAGTTCTTTTCCCTCTCTACTTGATCATTGTCATCAGCTTATAAATAGGCCATTACTACCTCTTCTTGATAAAATAAGACTTTCTTTGCCACACAATATATCCATCGAATCATTCAGGGCATTTGACTTACAGTTTTCCACAGTCTGGATTTTATTACAGTATATATATGGTGAAGTTCAACATTTTCTTTGTTCTCTTTTCCTGCAAATTGGCAGCTAGATCTATTGGCTTGATTAGACTTATGTCTGATCCCTTCAGCAAGGCTCTAGGAGGTGGTGTATTCTTTCATCAGGAGGTACATAATGTCTACTTTGTATCTTTTTGGTGAAGTAAGCACCTACTGATGTTTAAAATCCAGATGTATGAATTCATAGATACAGAGAGGGAGGGAAAACCTATAAATTAGAAGACACTTAAAAGACATAGTTTTTTTTTTTTTTTTGAGATGGAGTCTCACTCTGTCACTCAGGTTGGAGTACAGTAGCAGTACAGTAGCATGATCTTGGCTCACTGCAAACTCTGACACCCGGGTTCAAATGATTCTCCTGCCTCACCCTCCTGAGTAGCTGGGATTACAGGTGTGCACCACCATGCCCAGCTAATTTTTGTATTTTCAGTAGATAAGGGGTTTCCCCATGTTGGCCAGGCTGGTCTCGAACTCCTGACCTCAGGTGATCCACCCACCTTGGCCTCCCAAAGTGCTGGGATTACAGGCGTGAGCCATCTTGCCCAGCCAAAAGGGGTTTTAAGTGAGCAAGACTGAACTATGGTGTCTGGGAATGCACATTTGACTGATACAACCATAAAGAAACACAAGGAGGTGATTACTACAAGATCAGGAAATTGGGTGGGGTTGGGGATTGAAATAGGGATGTGACAGATGGAGAGCCTTGTGGACTGGCTGGCATAGTTCTATTTCTTGTTCTGGGTTGTGACTAAAAGAATGTTCACCTTATAAGAACTCATTAAGTCATATATTTATTTTGTGGGATTTCTTTATCCCTCTTTTATTTTATAGTAAAATTTACTGTTCTTTCTGTCTCTAGTTCCACAGTGCCCATTCTCTATTAAACTAAATCAAATCAGCTTTTGCCCCCACCACTTCCATGAAATTGCTCTTGTATAAGTCATCGATTACTTCCAATTGCTAAATTCATGGCCAAGTCTCAAGACTCATTTTGCCTGCCCAGCTTGTGACATAGGTGCTCAATCCCTCTTGCTTAAAATACTTTCTTCACTGGGCTCCTGTAGCACCATACTCGCTAGTATTTTTAGTCTCCTTTTCTGATTCGTTTTCTTCTCCATCACTTTACAAAGTTAAAATACCTAAAGCTTCAGTGTTTGGCTCCTTCTTTTCTCTACTGACATGCATTCCCTTGGAAATCTTATCCAAGATTATCAAAATTACCATCCCAATGACTTTAAATAATATCTACATACTGACAGTTCCAAAATGTGTGTATCTTCATCCTAGAACTTCAGACTAGAATACCCGATACCCTACCCAACATCTTTACATGGGTGCCTAATAGAGTTTTGGGTTTACCAGGTACCCAAGCAAACTTCTTATTTTCCTCTCCAAGACAGCTGCATCTCCAGTCTTTTTCATGGCTCAGTTAATGACATCCCCATGCTTCTAGTTGCTTAAGAAAAAACAATTAGGCCAGGTGCGGTGGCTCACACCTGTAATCCCAGCACTTTGGGAGGCTGAGGCGGGTGGATCATGAGGTCAGGAGATCGAGACCATCCTGGCTAACATGGTGAAACCACGTCTCCACTAAAAATACAAAAAAATTGGCCGGGAGTGGTGGCAGGCGCCTGTGGTCCCAGCTACTCGGGAGGCTGAGGCAAGAGAATGGCGTGAACCCGGGAGGCGGAGCTTGAAGTAAGCCGAGATCACGCCACTGCACTCCAGCCTGGGTGACAAAGCAAGACTCCGTCTCAAAAAAAAAAAAAAAAGAAAAAGAAAAAAGAAATAACAATTAGAGTCATCATCGACTTCTCTCTTTTTCTATTATTGGTCATTCAATCTCTAAGCAAGTCCTGTTAGTACCATCTTCAGAAAGCGTCTATCATCCAACTACTTCTTTCCTCTCTTACAGCTACTGCCTGGATTCAAACCACAGTAATCTCTCTCCTGCCATGCTCTCCAGAGCAGTCGCTTTACTTTTCTTCTCGCCTCCTCATATTCTCCATACAGGTTACACTCAGGACAGCTGCCAGAGTAAGTCTTTAAAAATGAAAATATCAGTGCATTTTACTCCTTTGCTCAATGTTTATCAAAGTCTTCCGATTTCACTTAGAGTAAAAGGCAAGTTCTTACAGTGGTGTAAATGGATCCATGTGATCTGACTCTCCTAGTTACCTCTTGACTTCAAGTCCTACGGCAAATCTTTCCCTCCTTCCCTTATCTTAGCCTGCTTGGCAGTTCGTGAATAGGCCAGACACACTCCTACCTCAGGATGTTTCTTACTGGCTGTTTCCTCTGCCAGAAATACCCTTCATCCAGACATCCACATAGCCCACCTCCTGCCTTCATTCAAGCTTTTTAATCAAATGCCATCATATGAATGATTTTCTTCTCCATAACTATTTATTTATACCTCCCAGTACTTCCAGGCCCCCTTACCCGGCTCTCTTCCTTCCAAGAGGTTTGCCACCTTCTAATACACATATATTTTCTTAATTTATTATGTTTAAGGTTTGATGTCTGTCTCTTCACAATAGAAAAATTCCACAAGTGCAGGGATTGTTGTTTGTTTTGTACACAATATATCTCTAGCATGTTGTTCACTGCCTGACTCATAATAGGGATTCACGACATATTTGTTAAATGAATAATTGCAAGGAAGCATCCTGCTAACTCCAAATTTCTACCTTCTTTTTTTTTCTTCTGACGGAAAACTTTTCTAAGCAATAAACAAAATAGACTTTATAATCAGATTTCTAAAAAACTGAAGAAAAAATAGATTTTAGTAACTTATATAGATATTTTCACTAACCAGTGCTTTGGGTTCTCTAATGATTTGGTCTATGATCTCTGAGCTCACTCTTTCTGCAAGGCAAGCACACATTTAATGAGTATAGTGCCCATGTGCATTACTCATGAAAATGTGTCTAAACAAGATAAATTGGACACTATGATTGGATAGTGAGTTTTTTCCAAGAAGTCATGCTATCATACTATTAGTGAACAATATTATTAGCTAACTTTAATTGCTAGTTATCTTTATTTTTATATGACTTTTTTTTTCCAATTTGAACACCAACTGCTTACATTTTAGTGTATCATTTGATGTCCCTTTACCAAGCCTATAGTAGTTGTATATAATGGACTCCTAATCAATATAAAAATATATTCACTGACTTTTGACAAGGATGCTGAATTTTGTGTCAGAACAGGACAGATAAAACCATATCCCCGGAAAATGAAAGACATATACAGAAGGAATTGAGTATACTGCCTGGCCTCGCTACTACTCATCCTAATAACTACCATGCCGATGTTTGGAATCTTCCAGATATGTTTTCATCATCCCCCCATTTGTTGTTAATGTCTGAGTTTAATCTTTAATCCACCTCTTTGGGTTCTGCTTTCAGTTTAGATGAAGTAATTTTAACTGAAATGCTACCTATACCCCACACTCCTCTGCCCCAATAGTGACTCAAGTCTCTAACTATAATCCATGGTTAATGAGGGAAAGCTGAGAATGGGGAGATTTAATTTCAAGTCTAAGGACTTATTTTATTTTTCTTCATGGATTTGTTAAACCAGATATTTAAAAGGCTGAATAAAATTGGGGAAAGGATAATCACCTCCAATTTCTTGAAGCAAAAGCTCACATACTCACTGATGTAAGAAGAGGAAACCACAAGGTTTTTCTGTTCATTTTTCATCCTTTAGCTCTAAGGAAAGAAAGGGCTGAGGTTCTGAACTAGGCTTCTGATGCATGGCTATTTAATCTATTCCTGATTCTGCATTTACTTTGCTCTGTCTAGAAAGGATGCAGAATTCGCCATAATGAATGACCCAAGCAATTTCAGCTAATGGCCAGAATTGAAACCTTTGATAATCCCAGGTGAATAATGTTGTCTCAACAGACTGAAGGAGTATTTTACCTGTCTGACACAATGATAGATGTAATTAGTTAACAGGGATAGTCAGAGGTTTTAGTGGAGGCATTAGCAGAGATTGCACAGGTCATTCTTAATTATGCAAATTCCATCTTCTTCAGACAGAATACAAAAAAATAAAAAGAGTAAACACAGCTGGAAGAAAAGATTCCACAGAAACAGCTGAAGCTAGGAAACTCCTCAGAGAAGTGATTATGTACCCCTCAGGCTAGGTAGGTGAAGAGGAAATAGCCACAGACAAAGGTCTTAATTGTGGGCAGCCCCCAGCTTTAGCCAAACCAAAAAAGCTTGGATGCCTACTAAGTATGCTTATCCAAAGCCTTACGTCACCTTGAGCAGACACGACTAAAGGGATAAATATTGCAGGTGGTTTCAAGCTCTTTCTAAGCAGCAGGCTTTCTCTCTGGGGAAGATAGACAAATAAGTGACTTAAAGCATTCAGAAGCAGGAGACAGAGAATGATGACATGGGTTCCACAGGGTTGAATGAGAAAAGGAAGATGAGGGGCACAGAAAGAGCCTTCTCCCTCAGCTCTAAATTCGCAGTCCCCTTTGAATTCACCATGCTTTGACCTTCTTTGCCATTACAATTTGAGACCCTACATGCCTCCACTCTGCCTTCTAGCAAATAGTCACAGCCACTGTCAGATCTCTGTGAAGGTGCATAATTCAACATGGCATCAAAAACTAAGGACTCTTTGCATCAGACGTGTTTATTTTTCTTGTAAGGCTTTGACACGTCAATGGTTGTCACCCGTGGTTGAGTGAAATCTTGGCATGAAATCAATTTGATGTCCAACGTCAAGCAGCTTTCTTTAATGTCTCTGGATAAGGCAAGAAGGGCCTTGCATCCTTGAGGAGAGGCAAATGAATGACTGGGGGTCAGTCCCTGGGGCTTGATGAGGATCCAGCTGGTCCTCAAAGGCAGTCAAGAGAAGTGAGTATTTAGGCAGTGGCTCTTGCTGGTTGGTTTGCAAAAGCTTCAGAGGACAACCCTGGGAATCACTGATTATCCACGCTTTTTGCCTGGCACATGGGGTGGCTAATTTTAGGACCCAACTTTTTAGCCTCTCTCCTATGGTTTTCTTTTCTTTCTGTAGCTTGGAGGAGGCAAACCAATAAAACATTTTATTATTTTAGAGAACTCACAACCAAAAATTATTACAGCATGAAAATATAAGTAAGTTTAAAAGGGAAAAATGTATGCTTGATTACTGTAGGTGCAGTGAGGAGTGTGGGAAAATGGAAAGAGCATTTCTATTGAAGTTATATTGCCTTGGGTTTAAGTCCTGT
Organism: Pongo pygmaeus; assembly: GCF_028885625.2. Classification (NCBI taxonomy): domain Eukaryota; kingdom Metazoa; phylum Chordata; class Mammalia; order Primates; family Hominidae; genus Pongo; species Pongo pygmaeus. The sequence continues at coordinate 40,507,699 of NC_072373.2, forward strand.
CTCTATCCCTCTTTGCTAGCTGTGTGGCCTCACAGAAGTCGCTTAAATCCTCCGAGACTAGGCGCCTTCATCTGTAAAATGGAGATTATAATGCCTATATGATGATTAAATGAGTTAGAGTTTTGTACACATAGATCTTAAAGAGGCATATTTTTATGGTGAGAAAAATTTTTGAGTTTACATCAGAGAAAAGACAAATCTTTCATATCCCTTGTTGGCTTTTTAAGAGCTAGAACACAATGCACAATATATTTTATATTGAAACCAACATATCCGTGATTAATTTGTATGTATCCAAATTACATTCTTAAGTTCCACTTTTAAGTCTTAAATTGAGATTAGCCTAATTGAGAATTTGTTTATGTAGTTAAGAAAACAGAAGTATCCAAGAAAAGAGGGTAATTTGGAAGGTCGCCCCATTTTCATAAGTGTCTACCTCCCAAATAGGCATCCTTATGGGAAAATTATCCAAACTGGACCCAGTAGATTTACTTAACAAACCCTTATATGGTTTACTGTATGTCAGACATCTGTTCAAAATGCTCTACAAATATTAAGCCATTTAATTCTCATAATAAAACTAAACTGTATGTAGGTAGATAATTACATATTATTCCCATTTTGCAGATAAGAGAACTGAAGAGCTAAGAGGTTATATAAATTGAACAAGATCACACAGCAAATAAGTGGCAGAGCCGGGTTTTATACCCAGGGAGTCTGGCTCCAGAGGCCATAACTTTAACCCGTGGGCTGTGCCATATCTTTTGCATTAACACTACTGCTCTGTGGTAAAGGATTTGTATCACAGTCTGCCAGAGTTTAAGTCTACAAGAGTCTAAATGTGCCATGTTTCTATAATACCTTTCTAGGTATTGATCTGTACATGAGCCGCCGAAGTAGACCTGTTATATTAGGAGTTCAATTCAGCAGGGTCCACATAAAGAACATTAGTTATATTTTTATCCTGCACAAAGTAGTGGGGTCATTAACTGCCTAAAAGTGACGTTAAGAAGACAATACCCAAACAATTCGTGAGACAAATACATGGTATGTGTCAATTGTCTACAATTCTGTAGCATAAGTATGACCTTAAAATCACAATCTCTATATCGATTTATTCACTAGAGAATCTGAGGATCAGGAAGGACTTTAGAAGGTAAAGTTTTTCATTATATTTCCTTACTTCAACATCTATTTCAAGGAATCTCCAATTAGGGTTAGGCCACTCCAGTAACTGCAAGTTTACTGGAAATGCCTGTCCATCATTAGTCCCAAGGTGGCTCATGCATTCCTTTATAAAAAAAAATTAGTAATGGCTTTATCAAGACATAATTCACATATTCTTTTAAAGTATACAATTCAGTGATCTCTAGTATATTCACAGAGTTATGCAACTGAGGTTCAGTAGACGCTACCCCAAAATATGGCACCTTGGCATACTGAATATTTTAAGCTGAAAGAAATTGAGCTACAGAAACAGGAAAGAACTCTAGGTTTCTTCTGAACCCCCTTCCCCTAAAGTAGGTCATAGAAACTAGAATTTTCCTTGCCCTTCTTCTCTGAAGCAGATCATAAAACCTAGGAAGGTCACTCTGAGCTCCCTTCCTTCTTCCCTGTAGACCTTCATGTAACAGGTGTCCTGCCCTATACCAGAGGGAAAGAATGTCACTCAGGGACACTAGAAACAATCTGAACCAACAGGCCTCAGTAAGATCCCCCCTGTTTATTGCTGTTAGACCACACCCTTTCATTCTTTAATCATACGTCTCCATGACTGTCCACTCTTCATCAAACCCATGCATAAAAATACACAGCTGCCAGGCGTGGTGGCTCATGCCTGTAATCTCAGCACTCTGGGAGGCCGAGGCGGGTGGATCACTTGAGATCAGGAGTTTGAGACCAGCCTGGCCAACATGTTGAAACTCTGTCTCTACTAAAAATACAAAAAAATTAGCTGTGCATGGTGGCACATGCCTGTAATCCCAGCTACTTGGGAGGCCGAGGCAGGAGAATTGCTTGAACCCAGGAGGTGGAGGTTGCAGTGAGTCGAGATCGCACCACTGCACTCCAACCTGGGTGAGAGTGAGACTCTGTCTCAAAAAACAAAAAAACCCATAGCTTTCCCCATCTCTTTAGGTCTTCTTTCTGAAGTCTCCATGTCATCTAAAACTCAGTAAATAAATTTATATGCTTTTCTCTTGCTGATCTTTCTTTTTCTATTGGGGTCTCTGCCATGAACCTAACAATAGGTGAGGAAATAAATCTTTTCTCTCCTATATAACCGTCACTCTATCTAATTTCAGGACATTTTTATAACTCCAAAAGAAACCCATTAACAATTACTCCCTGTCCTTCACTCCCTCCAGCCCCTGACAAACACCAATCTGCTTTCTGTCTGTAAATTTGCCTATTCTGGACATTTCATATAAATGGAATCGCACAATATTTGGCCTTTTGTAACTGTCTTCTTTTACTGAGTATACTGTTTTCATAGTTCATTGGTTTTGCAATATATGTCAAAATTTCATTTTTTTAATTTCAAGTTTCATTTTTATTTATTATTATTATTATTTTTGAGACAAGGTCTCGCTCTGTCACCCAGGCAGAAGTGCAGTGGTGCGGTCTTGGCTCACTGTAACCTCTGCCTCCTGGGTTCAAGAAATTCTTGTGCCTCAGCCTTCCGAGTAGCTGGGATTACAGGTGTGTGCCATCACATCTGGCTAATTTTTGTATTTTTAGTAGAGACAGGGTTTCACCGTGTTGGCCAGGCTGGTCTCAAACTCCTTACCTCAAGTAATCTGCCTGCTTCGGCCTTCCAAAGTGCTGGGATTACAGGTGTGAGCCACCATGACTGACCCTAAATTTCATTTTAGATTCAGGGGCATTATATAATATAAAAAATATAATATAAAAAATGCAAGTTTGGGCTGGGTGCGGTGGCTTACGCCTGTAATCCCAGCACTTCGGGAGGCCAAGGCAGGTGGATCACAAGGTCAGGAGATAGAGACCATCCTGGCTAACACAGTGAAACCCCATCTTTACCAAAAATACAAAAAAATAGCCAGGTGCGGTGGCAGGTGCCTGTAGTCCCAGCTACTTGGGAGGCTGAGGCAGGAGAATGGCATGAAGCCGGGAGGTGGAGGTTACAGTGAGCCGAGATCACACCACTGCACTCCAGCCTGGGTGACAAAGCGAGACTCTGTCTCAGAAAAAAAAAAAAAAAGATGAAGTGCAAGTTTGTTAAATGGTATATTGCATGATGCTGAGATTTGGGGTATGGATCCCATAACACATTTTTTTAAATAATTTCAAATTTCATTTTAGATTCAGGGGCATTATATAATATAAAAATAAATATAAAAAGATGCAAGCTTGTTACATGGTTGTATTGCATATTGCTGACCTTTGGGGTATGGATCTGTGGTGGTGAGCATAGCACCCAATAGGTAGTTCTTCAACCCACACCCCTCTTTTACTTTCCCACTCTAGTTCTCTGCAGTATCTATTGTTCCCATCTTTATGTCCATGTGTAACCAATGTTTAGCTCCCACTTATAAGTGAGAACATGCAGTATTTGGTTTTCTGTTCCTGTGTAATTTGTTTAGGATTATGGCTTCCAGATGCATCCATGTTGCTGTAAAGGACATGATTTCATTTTTTTATGCTGGATAGTATTCCATATTGTATATGTAACATATTTTCTTTATCCAATCCACCATTGATGGGCACCTAGGTTGATATTACATCTTAGCTATTGCAAATAGCACTGCAATGAACATACAAATGCAGATATCTCTTTGGTAGAATGATTTATTTGGTAATGATTTATTTTGGTAGAATAATTTATATTCCTTTGGTTATATATGCAGTAAAAATGTTTATCATCACTAATTGTCAGAGAAATGCAAATCAAAACCACAATGAGATCTCATACTAGTCAGCATGACTAATATTAAAAAGTCAAAATATAACAAGTGCTGGAGAGGCTGCAGAGAAAAGGGAATGCTTACACACTGTTGGTGGGAAGGTAAATTAGTTCAGCCAGTGTGGAAAGCAGTTTGGAGATTTTTTCAAAGAACTTAAAACAAAGATACATTTGCCCCATTACTCAGTATATACTCAAAGTATCTCATTTCTTTTTAAGTCTGAATAATATTTCATTATATAGATATACCACCTTTTGTTTATCAATTCATCAGTTGACAGACATTTGGGTGTTTGTTCCTCTTCTGCTTTTGGAAGCATTTGTGAAGGGTTGGTGTTCATTCTTTAAACACATAGAAGAACTGATGGTGAAATCAGGCTCCTTCATGCTGTAGACCACTAATAACTTGAAGAGTGGTGTGTGGAGCAGCAGCATCTGCTCTCCCTGGGAGATGGTTAGAAATGCAGATCCTCAAGCCACACCCCAAATATATTAAGTGAGACTCTCAGGGAGTGGGTGAGGCTATGTTTTAACAACCCCTTTAGGTGATTGTAATGCATACTAAACCTTGAGACACACACTTTAGAAAACTTTCAATGTTCTACTTCCTACCAGACTATAGTAGCTTTGGTAGCTTCTCCTTCCCTAATTCTTTTGGGTCAATTCCCTTTGTGATCTGTTTAACCTTCACATGTTTGAAAACAACTATGCTAATACACCTAACACAACACTGTCTTCTTGATAAACATCACCAGTTCCTTAGGCAAAGCATAGGGAGGAGTAGTATGGCACAGAACAGGGCAGAAATCTTGTCTGTTTTTTCCATGATGCCTTTCAAACTCCTAGAATGGTACCTGGCTTATTGTGTGTGTCCAGTAAATATTTATTCAATGACTGAAAGTATTACTGGCAAATTAGATTACTATGGCCCATTGTATTAGTAACAATTTTGGTTGGGAATGGCAGAAACCCACTGAACCAGCTTAAGAAAAAGACATTTATTTTATGGATACACAGATGTCTTACAGAACCAAGGAACTTCATTCAGGAAATAAAGTGTGAGGGGAAACTGTTAAGTCTCTCTGTGCCTCTCATTTCCTTCTTTTTCTTGCATTTGTGAATCTTTCTTCTCTAGTTCCCACAGAAGTGACCAGTTACCGTATCTCCAGCGCATAAAAATGCTCTCAATAACATCAAGAACGCTTGTTATTAAAACCCACCATTGGAGAGTTAAGTCAGGTTAACTATACTAGCTTAGTCTCAACTCCAAATGTCCAAAGGCAAGCCAAGATTCTGGTTTGTGCAGCTTGGATTAGTGCCTTCCCCCAAATCGTCTTTGGATTTGGTCAAGGGTCTGGGCTCTCAGTGTTTGAACATGGCTACCCCGACTCATTGTAACCATGTGGATAAGGGAAGGTGGCACTGAGCTAGAAGTTATTGAGAGGTATTAAACACACAAAATAATAGATGTCTTATATCTTGATTAATTAAACATTTTTGAGAAACCTACTTTGTGCAATGGTCTGAGGTCCAAGCTTCAGGTAATACAAAGAAATGGGATTAACCTTTGCTCTAAGGAGAAACAGTTTAGTTAGAGTCAGGACCTGAGCACAGGAAACTGAATCTACAATCCAAGTAGTGCATGGCCAGTGTCAGTAAGTAGAATGAATGCTAGGTATTATGTAACTCGTATCATCAACCCTAAAAGCAGCAGCCATAAGATATTCATTATAATATCCTCTCTGCCTCCACAATGGAGATGTCAGGAGTAAAGACCTTATCTACTGTTTTACAAGAGGGACTCACTCCCTTTAGTAGAAACTTTGGCATACTTTCATTATAGGTCTTTTTATTGGGAACCACTATGCAACTCCTGGGCTATGATTATTTGTATTTTACGAATATTGTGTTCTCAATTCAACTAAACAACCAAACTTTGAGAACACCTTTAACAATTGTGCAGGACCTTCTGGTTTGTAGTACACATGCCAACTATATTCCTCATTTCATTTTATTTTCCTATACTTGTTTGCTACTTCACTGAATTTCCACAGTTATTCAGGTTTTTCTACTATAGTACTGGTATTTATATTTCCATATATTGTAAAATATTTTTCTATAAGTTTTCTCAAGTCTGTTTTTGAACCAGGATATAATCAAGTGACAAACAACAACAACAACAAAAAAAAACTTTGTATTGTAGAGTTCATAAGAGGCAGGGCCAGAAGAAGTCTTATAACCACATTTTGCCTGGGTCCCCTCTGGATTTTCACCATCTGTATTTGGACAGTGTGGGGGATGACAAATTAATTGGGATTAAGTTACTAGAAACCACTTTGTGAACATAATTTCATTTTTCCAACTGATAAAAATTCCTTATTCAAAATAACTTTTTGTGGTATGCTATCCAATATAAATGTTATTTAGTAATCTGGGTAGTTACCCAAATATTTGGGTTCTTTTGTTGACATAGACATGACTGTAGTTTTTGAGGGCAGGCATTCAGCAAAAAGTATTTAAGAAGGTTGCTGGTAAATAACAGATTATGAAAGCTGTGGGGAATGCTTTTCTGTTTTGGCATTTTCTATAGAGAGTTAGCTCAGCTGTCCAGAGCATCTGTGTCTGGTTAGCTCAGTTAATTAGAGCATGATACTGATGACACCAAGGTCACAGGCTTAATCCCCTAGTGGACTCCTTGAGTTTGTTTCTGTGCCTTGACTGAGGACTGTATTCTTTGACATCTGCCTGAAACATGTCAGTTGTGCCATGTATGGGAGCAACTGGAGAGACTCTGTAAGAGCTAGTGCTGAATAGCATCTCTGGGCCAGTCTTCCAAAGAATAATCTTTGAAGGGCACAAGATGCCAATGGTTCACTTGTGCCAGTTCACTTCTCTCTCTCTCCTTCTCTCTCTTTCTCTCTGAAAAACGCAGTACCTTGTTTCTCAAGATACACAACATTGGCCTCAGGAAGAGCTAGGTGACACTGAGTAAATCTGTGTAGTCCAATGTCCCTGCTGAAGAAATAACTCAAAGCACAGATCATCTTTGTGATGGGTCAGTTAAACCAACTTGCTTTCTTTGCATGCAGAGAGGACAATGCTTTCATTAAAGCAAAGCACCCACAATGTGGCTGGTTCCTGAGTTGGATACATGCACTCTGGGATCATCAATCAATTCTCATTTGAATCCACAAAGCCCCTCTACTGAAAAACATCCAGGCCTCTGGCACCAATATGACTCATGGGACACTTCTGATTAATACCAATCAGGTTAATGGCTTAGCTATAGTTAATGGCACCTGCTCTGTAGCAGCAACAACAGGAATTAATAACAAATCCCCCACTCGTTTTTGCAAATCAGAGTAAAGATGCTAAGGGCCTGACAAGCTCTAATCTTTATGATTTAATGGAATCGTGTTAGAGCACAGAGACTGTAAAGATAGGGAAACTGAAAAAATTCTCTGTCACATCCCTGGTTTTAAAGATCTGAGCTCTTTCTAATACTCTGTCAACAGCTCACTGTCACTGGGGCTTTACAGGACAGGACAGCCCTGGTGACAAACCATCTAGAAAAAAGATACAAGAGCAAGTGGTTCATTAGCGCTGCTAACACACATGAGGCTTAATCTTTTTGCAGGGGGACACAAAATTTAACAGGCATCTTATAATAATGAGCTGCAAAGTGTGTCATAAAGGCAAGGGAGATGATTCATTTTATTTCTGATAGTGACGTTTACTGATTCAATGTCACAGACACTCCAAATGCTGAAGTATTTGACATTGGTCAGTCTCTGGGATAAGGAATTGGTTTTTTTTTTTTTTTTTTTTTTTTGAGAAGGAGTCTCTGTCGCCCAGGCTGGAGTGCAGTGGTGTGATCTCGACTCACTGCAAGCTCTGCCTCCCGGGTTCATGCCATTCTCCTGCCTCAGCCTCCCAAGTAGCTGGGACAACAGGCACCCGCCACGGTGCCTAGCTAATTTTTTGTATTTTTAGTAGAGACGGAGTTTCACCGTGGTCTCGATCTCCTGACCTCCTGATTCGTCCGCCTCAGCCTCCCATAGTGCTGGGATTACATGCGTGAGCCACCGCGCCCGGCAGGAATTGGGGCTTTTTTTTTTTTTTAAGCTAACTATAATGTGTGCCAAACCGCCAAACATCAGGCATTAGCACAACTTGAAAATGGCTCCCAAGAATCCCTGAAATACTTAGCACCAAGGGTTTGTCATCAGTCAAGCAGATTTGCTGCAGGGAAGCTTAGGATCAGGGTGGTCAGTGTTGGTGGGAGGAGGAGGAAGCCCTACATGAAGAAGGAGCCAATTCCAAGCTAGAGCATGTTGTTTGTGGGCAATAATGGGGTGAAGGGAGGTAGAGGAGGGGGCTGGTGAAGCCAGGCTTGATTTTAGCTGGTGCCACAACCTACATTCTAGGGAGTCCATATTGGACTCACAGCTTGTGGACCACGGTGAGAGTGGCCAGGATGTGGGAAAACTTTAAATCAAATGCATGGGAACAGGATGGCTCCAGTTGGAGAAAATTCTCAGTTTTCAGCTGGGAGAAAAAGAAACAGTTCAGTCTATTAGGGGAGGAGATGAATGAAAACTAAGCAGATGTACAGGCTCACCAAAAAATTTGGGATTCTTCTAGGAAACTAGAATACTGAAATTTGTTTAACAAAAGAGTTTAATACAAGTGGAGTTGGGAGAACAGTGGCATAGAGAACTGTTTGTAGAGCAGGCACCAAGCACATTAACTGCAGGATCTGTGGCAATAAGACTCATTATAGACCCAACCAGTAGGTGGAATAGAGCTTGCCCTGCTCAGTGGTGGTTTGGGCAGAAACAGTGAAGACAGAATATAAGGGTGAAGAATGTCTACGTGGTTCTAAAGAAGGCAGCAGTGGATAGCATTTGCAAAAGCTGCCTTGCACGCTGTCTGTGTTTATTTTATTTTTATTTTACTAAAAGTAGATGTCTAGTTCTTTAATGTAGAATATAACCTTAACTTATTTTAGTATATCCCACAGGATAATTAACATCACTCTGAGAACAAAGTGCATATTCAATTAAATCTCTTTGTCTTTACAAACTTACTTTAATTCTGAACCACTTTGTTCTTGAAAATTTTTCTGGAAATGAAAGGCTCAGTCTCAAATGGTTGTTGATGTGTTTCAAAAGCACATAAAAAGAAGATTTTGAAGGATTAGCTCTGTGCGAGGAATCCTCTTAGAAAGGATGCAGAAGGTTAAGGATCAACAGCAGGTTTATGGATCATTTTTACTGCCACTTCAGCAGGAATTTCTTCTATGTCTACTTCTCAAATGACAACTGTCAGACACAATCTGAACAGCCATCCTAAAAACAGAAGCTGATATACCATGTCCGAATGAAACCTAGTCAGCATCCTTGACAGGCAGTTATAAATGAAGGTTTGCTTGGTGTATTATTCATTTGGCTGGATTTGGATACATTGAATGTCTTCCTACTCTCTCCACAATCCAGTTGCATAACATCAACAGCTTTGGTAACTCAGCTAATGCCATAAAAGAGAGTATATAGATTAAAGTCATCTTCTGTTAGCTTTCCAGCACTCACAAATCTATATTTCCAATAACAACAAATTAGAACTGGTCTGTCCAATATTATTGTCGCTAGCTACATGTGGCTATGTAAATTTAAACTAAGTTAAATTAAGTGACATTAAGAATTCAGTTCATCAGTCACACTGGCCACATTTCAAATGCTCAATAGCCACATGGCTAGTAATTACCATACTGGAAGGTGCAGGAGAGCACATTTCCATTATCATAGAACATACTATCAGATAGCACTGAATTAGACTGAGGGTCATTCATGTTTGTACTCCAGTACCCAGCACCTAAGGACAATTTGTTGACTGCGTACTACTATACATCTGCTCAGCTGGAACAAGAATTCTGAGCTCAAATGTTTTCTACCTGCCTCTTTCTCCAACCCTAGGTGACCTGTAACTCAGGCTTCCTTCCCAGCTGCTTCTACACAAACTAAAGGAATGCCTCCAAGTCCAGAGTTGAAAATGACTTTTCCTTCTGAAATCATGTTTGCAAAAATTATAACAGTGAAAGAATTCTGACCTAACCAACTCTATCCTGCTCTAGTCCTCCAAACTGCCCTAGTCCTTCCTGGGTGTGGGCCAGGCTAAATTGGAAAGAAATTTAGGTTATAGTTTAAATGATAATAGCCCTTCCCAAAACTAAATTGCCTTGGTAAAATTAATGAAGGTCCACCAAGTTAGGAGGATAAGAGGAGCCTGAATTCTGCTAATATGTAGATGTACTTAAGCAATAACCAGCCTTTGTTCTGGAAGTCACAAGATTTGTAAATTTACCCAGTTACTCCTGTAAATAACATCACTAGTGTATTAAGATAACCTAACATTGGTCTTTTGAGATGTTTCTTCAGGCTTTTGCATTTCTAATGACTGGATGGCTCCATCCAAACCAGTGACTGCTCTGTGCCCCCATCCAGAGGCGGACTCAGCAACGAAGGACAGTTTTCCACACACCTATGATGGCATCCCCAATTGCTCAGCAGTATCCATTCCCTAGACCCCTGCCCACCAAACCATCCTTGAAAAGTCCTAACCTCTGAATTTTCAGAGAAACTGATTTGAGTGATAATAAAATTCCAGTCTCCCATTTAATGGACTGATATTAAACTCTTTCCCCATTACAATTCCTCTGTCTCAGTAAATCAGCTCTATCTGGGCAGCAAGCACGATGACCTCATTGGGTGGTTACTTTCTTTCCAACTCCCTCTCACTGTCTCCCTTCCTTCCCTCTCTCTGTCTCTTTCTCTTTCATTCTTTCTCTTTCTCTCTTTCTAGGCTTGCTTGGCCTAGGACAGGGTGCTTTGAACTGTTACTGAGCTCTAAGAGAGGGCTAGAGAATGTGATTGTTCTACTTGGTGACAATAAAATCAGAGGACTGTGGTGGTGGAATAGCTGTGAACATTTACTTTGGATGTCTGATTCTGTCATCTAGGAGGAAAAGAGAGGAAAATGGAGAGACATTGGGATAATTGAACAAAGATTCACTCATTTGGCTCTCCTTAAACAGGGAAGAGAACTATAAAGAAAACCAACATGGATGAAGCCCCTCAATGGTCCAGGTATCTCACAGCAATCAGATGAGGTACATTTTATTTTATTTATTTATTTATTTATTTTTTTTTAAAGACAGAATTTCATTCTTGTTGCCCAGGCTGGAGTGCAATGGCACTGTCTCGGCTCACTGAAACCTTTGCCTCCTGGGTTCAAGCAATTCTCCGGCCTCAGCCTCCCAAGTATCTGGGATTACAGGCACGTGCCAACATGCCCAGCTAATTTTTGTATTTTTGTAGAGACAGGATTTCATCATGTTGGCTAGGCTGCTCTCAAACTCCTGACCTCAGGTGATCTACCTGTCTCAGCCTCCCAAAGTGCTGGGATTACAGAGGTGAGCCACCATGCCCGGCCCTATTTTCCACATTTTAGAGAAAATTAGGAATTAAGATTCAGAAAGATAAGGTGATTTGTGCAAGGCGACAAATCTGCTAGTAAGAAGCAGTCTTGCTAGTCCTGTTCCCCTTCAAGCACATAAACTCTGTTAGTGCAGAGGACTTTGCAAAAATTGGGTGGGCTGGAGATTTAAGCTCTATATGGAAAGGACAATCCTCAGCAGGGAGTCATCCTGAGTCTAGCAGTCAATTTCTATGCCCTGTGACAAAGAAACTGAGTACTTGCACAAGCTTGAAGGGCATTCTCAGGCATAGGGCTACTTCTTCTGCTAGGCCCTTGGCTAGCAAGTGTCATTCAGGCAAGTGTCATTCAGGAAAAAAGAGGGAGGAGATTATCTTTACCTGTTGTAAAATATAGTTTGTTGATTTTGTAAAATGCTTTTTGTGTTACTTTGTTGTTAACTACACTGCAGACTAATCCAGGACATAGTCTTAGGGGCCTGTCTGGTACAGAATTCTTTCCAGCACAGGATGCAACCTTCTTTCCTATTAGTTTATCTTTAACTTAGGGCATGGACATTGATATAATAAGTTCTTTGATGGAATTAGTTTTCTAGGTTTCTGATTGTGGGATACACCCACCATATGAAAACCGAGGTTTCTTCATATCACAGACATTTCTGACACTACCCTTATATTTGTAGGCAGTTCCGTAGTTTTCAGTTTTCTACATGCATTTCGTATGGTTCTCACTAATGTCTTGTGAGTGGATATAATCATTCCCTTTTTTTTTTAGAGATGGAGTTTCACTCTTGTTGCCCAGGCTGGAGTGCAATGGCTCAATCTCAGCTCACTGCAACCTCTGTCTCCCAGGTTCTCCTGCCTCAGCCTCCCAAGTAGCTGGGACTACAGGCATGCACCACCATGCCTGGCTAATTTTGTATTTTTAGTAGAGACAGGGTTTCTCCATGTTGGTCAGGCTGGTCTCGAACTCTCGACCTCTGGTAATCCTCCCACCTCTGCCTCCCAAAGTGCTGGAATTACAGGCATGAGTCACCACACCCGGCAAATCATTCCCTTTAAACAGATGAACAAAACAAGATACAGGGTAGTTAAGGGGACTATGTAAAATTACAAAGAAAGTCAAGCAAGGCTTCTGGTTTCTGAAACTTTTAATATTTTTTTCCCAAGAACAATAGGAAATAAAGAAAAAGATAAACTCAAAATCAAGATCTGTGTCCATCAAATTTGTCCTCTTTTTCTTCTTTCCTATTTCTTATTCTTGGTTTGGATGTCTCTAGCTTTCAAGCTGTGAAAGTTATTGGTCAAGGATTGAAAGTCTTGTGATGAGAAATACACTTCAGAGTCACAAATGTCACAGAAGACATAGAACATGGAAACAAGTGTTCTGCCCCCAAGCATTAACATTCCTTCAGGAAATTGTTAGGTAAGTGAAACAAGCCAATCAGTCAACTCAATAATTCATCTATAGAGAGGCAAAGGTTCTGCCCCCAAGCATTTACATTCCTTCAGGAAATTGTTAGATAAGTGAAACAAGCCAATCAGTCAACTCAATAATTCATCTATAGAGAGACAAACCAATGGTTTCGCCAATTGATTTTTCTCCCCAAATTCAAAGGCCATTGTGGTATCAGGTTTCTACTGTTCAAGTTAAGAAAAGAGAAAAGGTGCAACATTGTCTGGTAAATAAAAAAATAATATTTTACAATAAACCATCCAGTAAAATCCAGATTCTCTTCCACAGCTAAGTAAACTAAGGCACATTTGGGGAATGAAATTGATCTTCTTATTCCTGTATCTTAACTTGCCAAGCCAACAGATGAGAGCACGTATAAACTTAAATGCAAGCCAGAACTATTAAGAACTACTGATAATAATTAGTATTTTGAATAAAAGATTTATCCATCCAGCAAATATTTAATGAATTTCTATTATGCGCTTTCTATCCTCTGCATGGTTACCTTATTGACTGATTCACAAAGACAAAGCCAGGCAGAATAATCTAAACCAAGACGTGAACATTTCCTTTTTCCTCAGTGTGGATTATCCAGATAATTACTTCACTTCACTCCATGGCACCTTGCTTATAAAGCTTTAATTATATTCCAAGATCACAGGTGTAAGAAAATGCAAACTAAAGCTATACTCTCCCTAGATGTTCCCCAAGAGGGAAACCCCCCACAAACTAGAAAGAAATGAAGAATTATCTTACATTAAGAAATTTGCCTTCAGAGGAGCAGGACTAGTGAGAAACTCTTTTACAAAATTTTCCAGGATGGCACTAGATCCATTAATTACCTAATCCTCACATGCCTTATTAGCCATCTTAAAACCCTTCATATGCCTCTATTTCCCATATCCTAAAGGCCTTAGAATTGGGGCTAACATCTTTTGGTCCCAGTGAGATCCACATGTGGCATATTGTGCTGCAAATCTCTGCAGCGTATTTACACTCATTATGAACATTAATTACAGGGGAGCCCTGGGAGCTTAATGCCCATTCCAAAGTCATGAGTGAAGCTAAGCAGAATTTACAATCTAGGAAGCACAGCAAGGAAAATCCAGATTCCATGGAGTCAAGAAGGAGAGAGACAGACATAGAAACAAGCAGAGGGGCAAGGATGACTAAGAAAGGAGGAGGCCTGAGCACAAGAAAAAAGGCAGATGCCCACGTCAGTTTGCACATGTGGGGCACAAGGTTAGAGCTACACATTATCCAGCAGCCGCTGAAATCTTCTCTAAGGTCAGAATTGGTCTCAAGAGACTGGCATGAGGCTGTCTGCAGGTGGGGTTTGAACAACCTTAGCTGAAGGGACAATAGAGTTTAAGGCTGGAATCAAGAAACAGCTACACTAGGAAATAATTAACCTATAAAGATATTTTAAAATAATATTCATTCATTCATTCACTCATGAATGCACATAGTGTGCCAAGTTCTATACTCAGTAACTGTTGCTAACAATTACTGTGTATTTGTAACATGTCAGATAACTGTTCTAAACACTTTACGTGTATTTATACTTTGATTTTCATAACACATAAGAAATATTATCCCCATATTATGGATGAGGAAAGTGCAGCATAGAAAAGCTAATATATAGTTTGGTCAGGAATGCAGCTAGCAAGTGTCCAAGTACCCAAGTGTCTTTGCAACTCAGATTCCAAATCCAGATGGCCTACACTAATTAGTACACACTAATGAACACCATTTTATTCTGCCTCAACTCAATATTAGAAAGTAAATGGAGGCTGGGTGCAGTGGCTCACCCCTGTAGTCCCAACACTTTGGGAGGCTGAGGTGGGCAGATTGCCTGAGTTCAGGAGTTTGAGAACAGCCTGGGCAACATGGTGAAACCCCACTTCTACAAAAAATAGAAAAATTAGCTAGGCAAGGTGGCACATGCTTATAGTCCCAGCTACTTGAGGGGCTAAGGTAGGAGGATCGCTGGAGCCTGGGAGGTTGAGTCTGTAGTGAGCCAAGATTGCACCACTGCATTCTAGCCTGAGTGACAGAGCAACACCCTGTCTCAAAAAAAAAAAAAAAAAAGAGAGAGAAATAAAAAAATAAGTAAATGGAGAATAATCTCAGCCACAAAGGATTCTTGATCTAGAAGATTTAGTTATCAATAATTTTACAACATGAGCCTAGCACAGAAGCCTGAATGATGCTACATCCTATTGTTTATGTCTAGGGGGTGTTGTTCTTTCTTTACCTTCATGATCAGGTTTTCTTTCTCTGCTAGTATTCTTACTGGCATAAAACTATACTATAAAATCTCCCAATTTAAAATAAAATCTTTTAATCCTCTGTTTGCTTATAGTTGCTGACCATGTTTTTCTGCTTCCTTTTATAAAAACAAAACAAGGCCAGGCATGGTGGCTCATGCCTGTAATCCCAGCACTTTGGGAGGCTGAGGCGGGTGGATCACCTGAGGTCAGGAGTTCAAAACCAGCCTGGCCAAAATGGTGAAACCCTGTCTCTACTAAAAATACAAGAAGTAGCCAGGCGTGGTGGCACACACCTGTAGTCCCAGTTACTTGGGAGGCTGAGGCACGAGAATCACTTGAACTCGGGAGGCTGAGGTTGCAGTGAGCCAAGATTGCGCCCCTGCACTCCAGCCTGGGTGACAGAGTGAAACTCTGTCTCAAACAAACAAACAAAACAAAACAAAACAAAATAGAACAAACAAAAAAGTAAAAACAAACAACAGCCTGGGAAAGGTTGCCTTTATTCCCTCATTTCCTATTCCCTTTTAAATCCATTTTAATCAAGTTACTGGCTCTACCATGCTTAAGAAACAGCACTGTTGAGGTCACCAATGATTACCATGTTTCCAATTCCAGTGGTCAATTTTTAGTCCTCCTCTGTATTTCTTCTGTAGCATTTGACATAGCAGATCATTCTTTCCTTCTCAAAATACTTTCTTTCTTGTCTTGGTAGAAACTACACTCCACTAATTTCCCTCCTACCTCATTGGATACTCTGTTTTAGTCTTCTCTGCTAAAACGTCCCAGAATTCAGACCAAAGACCTCTTCTCTACTCTTTTGACACTTTTACTATGTCTTCTTAATGTTTCTCATGGTGGAAGTACTTGCCACATTTCATCAATCTCAGACACAAATGGTTTCACCTTTTTACATCTCTGAATCAGGATGCGTCCAAAAATAGTTGTCATCCAGGCAGTGGTCTTGATTTAGTTTTCTTTGAATGCATTGTGAGAACTTGGTCATTGTTGTTAATATTATCTTAACTTCAATAGAAATTTATGGATAAATGGTACTATACATTGTTGGTTTTAATGGTGTTTAAAATAAATTTAAAAAGTAATACTGTGATTTGGCATTTAAAGATTATTATTGTGTGGCCAGGCGTGGTGGCTCACGCCTATAATCCCAGCACTTTGGGAGGCTGAGAAAGGCGGATCTCGAGCTCAGGTGTTCGAGACCAGCCTGGCCAATATGGTGAAACCCCGTCTCTACTAAAATACAAAAATTAGCTGGGCATGGTGGTGCATGCCTGTAGTCCCAGATACTCGAGAGGCTGAGAGAGGAGAATTGCTTGAACCTGGGAAGCGGAGGTTGCAATGAGCCAAGATCATGCCACTGTACTCCAGCCTGGGTGACAGAGTGAGACTCCATCCCCCCCAAAAAAAAAATTATTATTATGTATGCAGAAAACATGAAAACAGGAAATATGAAGGAATATGGAATGATGAAATTTAATTTTTTTCTTCCAGAACAACAATCAAGTGCTTTAAGCATCCAAAGAAAAAAAGATATCGTCAAAAGAGGCTTTTTTATATTTTGTTACTAAGATATATGCAAAACAATTACCTACCACATGCTTATTGATGTAAAAAGAGGCAGGAGAATTTGTCAAATATGGTAGAAAAAATAACCAAATCAATGTATAGATATGACCAATTAATGTACCATGAAAAACCATTAAGGCACAATTAAACCATACTTTAATTGGTAGTTTTTTTTTCCTTAAGGCTATGTCTTACAATCAATGGTGACCTTGATTTGATGAAACATGACATATACTGATGAGTCCTGTATTTAAAATCTCAAAAATTAACCTTCTCCTGTGCTTTAGTTGTATACATTTAGCTCTCTTCTCAGTATATTCACTTGGATGTCTGCTAAACATCTTTTTATTGTATTTATTTATTTATTTATTTATTTATTTATTTATTTTTTGAGTCAGAGTCTCACTCTGTCGCCCAGGCTGGCGTGCAATGGCGTGATCTTGGCTCACTGCAACCTCCGCCTCCCGGGTTCAAGCAATTCTCCTGCCTTAGCCTCCTGAGTAGCTGGGATTACAGGTGTACGCCACAATGCTCAGCAAATTTTTGTATTTTTAGTAGAGACGGGGTTTCACCATATCAGACTGGTCTCGAACTCCTGACCTTGTGATCTGCCCACCTCGGCCTCCCGAAGTGCTGGGATTACAGGCTTGAGGCACTGTGCCCAGCCTGGTAAACATCTTATTTTTTTTTTCTTTTTTTTAATTATTATTATTATTATTATTATTATTATACTTTAGGCTCTATAGTACATGTGCGCAACGTGCAGGTAAGTTACATATGTATACATGTGCCATGCTGGTGCGCTGCACCCACCAACTCGTCATCTAGCATTAGGTATATCTCCCAATGCTATCTCTCCCCCCTCCCCCCACCCCACAACAGTCCCCGAAGTGTGATGTTCCCCTTCCTGTGTCCATGTGTTCTCATTGTTCAATTCCCACCTATGAGTGAGAATATGCGGTGTTTGGTTTTTTGTTCTTGTGATAGTTTACTGAGAATGATGATTTCCAATTTCATCCATGTCCCTACAAAGGACATGAACTCATCATTTTTTATGGATGCATAGTATTCCATGGTATATATGTGCCACATTTTCTTAATCCAGTCTATCATTGAAATTAAGTTGTCCATAGAGTATACTGGATTCCTAGTTTTCAATCCCACCCACTTCCTCTCAATATTAAAAAAATTACATCACCACTCATGAGTTGCTCAGGCCAAGCATCTAGATGTTATCATCCTTGATTCCTCCCTTCCTGTTATACTACATTTTCAATCCATCAAAAATGCTGTCATTTATCTTAAACTCTACCACTTAATACCATCTCTACTGCTACTACCCAGGTCTGAACTGTCACCATTTCTTGTTTCTATTTTTGTTTCACATTGTAGTACCCAGAGTGATCTTCTGAATACATAATTAAGGTCATGGTGCTGTCTTGCTCAGCACCCTGAGAAATAAAATAGCCAAAATAATAACAATAAAAACAACTCAATAGATGGACTCAATAGCAGAATTGAGAGGACAGAGGAAAAAATGAACTTGAAGATAAAATAGTAGAAATTATCATTATCCTATCTGAATATCAGAGAAAATAGACTGAAAGAAAATAGTGAATAAATTTTCAGGGAACTGTGGGACTAAAACAAATGCTCTAACTTTGGTATCAGAATCCTGAAAAGAGAAGAGAAATTTAGCAGAGCTGAAAAATTAGTAGGAGACTAGAAGAAATAATGACTGAATGCTTCACAAATTTGGCAAAACAACGACAGATTCAAGAAGCAGACTGAACTCCAAACAAGATGAACTGAAAAGTAGTCTAACCCAGATATATGATGGTCAAACTTCTGAAAATCAAAGAAATAAAATATTGGAAGCAGCAAGAGAGAAGTGACACTTTACCTCTAAGGGAAAAGCAATTTGGGTAATAGTGGATCTCTCATCAGAAACCATGGAGGTCAGAAAGAATTTGCACAATTTTCAAATGCTAAAAGAAAAAAAAACCTGTGAAGTCAGAATTCTAAATTCAGCAAAGATATCTTTCCAGAAGAAAGGGAAAATCAAAATATTCTCAGATGAAGGAAAACTAGAGAAATTTTCACCAGTAGGCCTACCCTAAGAGAATGATAAAGGAATTTTTCTAAACAGAAATAAAATGATAAAAGAAGGAATCTTAAAACATTAGGAAGAAAAAAAGAATAACAGAAAGAGTAAAAACTTGGGCAAATACATTTTTCTTCCATTTAGTTTTCTAAATATTATTTAACAATTCAAGCAACAATTTAACAGTCTGAGGTAATTTTAAATATGTATAGAGGAACTATTTAAGGCAATTATAATTGGGGGAAGATAAAAAAACATGAAGAGAAATAAGATTTCTACACCTTACTTGCATTGGTAAAATGTCAACACCAGTAAATTGGGATAAGTTATTTGTATATAATACAGTACCTGGAGCAGCCACTAAAAAAGCTAAAAATTAGACAAACTAAAAGACACTATAGAGAAATCCAAATTTAATTCTAAAAAATGTTCATGTAACACAGAGAAAGGCAGAAAAAGAAAAAGAGGCAAAAGGCATATATATTAGAAAGGAAGAAGTAAAACTGTCCCTATTTGCAGATAACATGATATCTACATCCCAATGAATCTATTTTTAAAATCCTAGAACTAATAATGAGGTCATAGAATACAAGAGAAACATAATAAAAATACAAATGTATAAATAAAACATATACAGAACTCATATGCTGTAAATTATTACTACTGATGAAAGACATCAAAATTTAAATACATGGCAAGACATACCATGTTCATGAGTTGGAAGATACAAGATAGTAAAGATATCAATTTTCCCCAAACTTATACACAGGTTTAATATAATTCCTATCAAAATTCTAGAAGAATGCTTTATAGATATAGACAAGATTATTCTAAAATGTAAATGGAAAGATAAAAACAGACACAAAGAAAAAACAAAAAAAGAAACTAAAAAATTTTGTAAATGAAAACTAAGGCAAGATGAAACTGACTTCAAGTTAAAGTAATCAAGAGAGTATGACAGAGGTATAGGTGCATAAATCAATGGAACAGAATAGAAAACTCCAAAATAGACAAATGTAACCAACAAACTTTTGACAAAGTGCAAAAGCAATTTAATGGTAGATAATAGTCCTTTCAACAAATAGTGCTGGGAAATTGGATATACACAAAAAATGACCTTGACCTGAACCTCACACCTTTTACAAAAATTAGCTCAATATATCACAGACTTAAAAGTGGTTATAAGACTATAAACCTTTTAGAAATAAATATAGGAGAAAATATCTGAGATCTAGACCTAGGCAAAAAGATTTTAGACTTAACACCAAACCACAGTTTACAAAAGAAAAAAAAAACTATACTTCTTCAAAATTACAAACTTTTGCTCTGCAGAAGATACTGTTAAGAGGATGAAAAGAGGAGGTATAGATGGGAAGAAAATATTTCCAAAGCATATAGCCATCAAAAGGCTAATACCTAGTATGTAGAAAATACTCTCAAAACTCAACAGTAAAATAAATAAATAAATAAATAAATAAATAAATAAATAAATACCCAAATAATCCAGTTAGAAAATGGGTAAAAGACATGAAGACATCTCACTGAAGAGAATGTATGGGTGGCAAATAAGAACATAAAAAGATGTTCATTATCACTATGCATTAGAGAAATGCAAATTAAAACCACAATGAGATATTGCAACACAAAAATCATAAAATAGATTAAAAAATAGTGACAGTGAGGAGATAGAGAGACTGGATCACTCACACATTGCTGGTGGGAGTGTAAAATGGCACAGCCACTCTGAAAAAAAGTTTGTCAGTTTCTTTAAAAATTAAACATGTAATTTCCATATATCCCAGTAATTACTCGACTTATTTCATAGAAATGAAAACATATATTCACATAAAAACCTGTACATGGATTTTATAGTAGCTTCATTCATAAGATCACAAGACTGGAAACAACCCAGATGTCTCTTTACAAATGAATAATTAACCAAACTGTGGTACATCCATCCATACCATAGACTACTACTCAGCAATAAAAAGGAACAAATTACAAAATATTGTATATGGAGCAAATTGAATAAGTCTCCAAAGAATTATACTTAGTGGAGAAAACCAATTTCAGAAGATTGTCTATTTTATGATTTCACTTACATAACAACCTTGAAATAACAAATTATGGAAATGGAGAACACATTAGTGGTTGCCAGAATAAAAGACGAGGAATTAGGGAGGAGGGAAGACAAGGGAGGTGAGAGAAAAGCAGGAGTATGTATAAAAGGGCAACGTGAGGGATCACTGTGATGATGAAAATGTTTTGTCTCTTGATCCTATCGATATCATCACTGTGATATTGTACTATAGTTTCACTGGAGGTTACCATTGAAGGAAGCTGAGTAAAGGATACATAGGATGTCTCTTTATTATTTCTTAAAAATGCAAGTGAATCTTCAATTATCTAAAAAAATTCAAAAGATAATTGTCTTTTTGGAAAAGGAACATTAGTGGAAAATTTAATAATTTGAATAAGGTCTATATTTAATTAAGAGTAGTGTATCAATGTTAGTTGTTAGTTTTGACAAATGTACTATAACTGTGTGAGATGCTAACATTAGGAGAAATTGGGTAAAGTATATGTGAGAAATCTGTTTCATTGCAACTTTCTTGCAAATCTAAAATTATTCCAAAATAAAAAGTTTATTTTTTAAAAAAGATAATTTACTATTTAAAGCAAAAACATCAATAATGCATTGTAGAGTTTATAGCATATATAAAAGTAAAATATGTGACAACTATACAGCAAAGTATAGAAGGAAGAAATGATGCATTCATTTGTAAGGTTCATACATTATGCAAGAAGCAGTATAATATTTTTTGAAGGTCAACTATAGTATATAAAAAGTAAACACTGTAAACCCTAGAGCAACCACTGAAACAAAAGGTTTTAGCTAATAAGCCAATAATAAAGATGAAGATGTAAAAAACAAAAAAAGGAACTAACAAACAATTTTGTAAATGAAGATCTAAAAGAAGACAGAAAACAACAAAAAATGGATAGGGCTCAATTAGAAAACAAATCATAAAATAGATTTAATGGTTAACCATATGAATAATTACATTAAATGTAAATCATCTAAGGTCAAATTGAAAGGCAGAAATTTTTAACACATAATGAAGTGCTGTGTGTAAGACCCTGATTTTAAACAGAAAAATATAACAAAATTTAAAGTAAAATAATAGGAAAAAAAACTATAACTTGAAGACATTCAACATTCAAAAATTAAAAGATAAGTATTTGTCACATACATAAAAATTAGTGACCAGAATATATAAAACACTCCTTTAAAGAGCAAGATAAAGACAATTGAAGAAAAAGATAGAACATATATTTAAACAGACTCATAAGAGCAGAAACGTGAATGTCTCATAAACACATGAAAAGTTTAAGTTCAATTTCATTTGGAATAAAGGAAATATAAATTAGAACCAGAAGGTGTAAATTAAAACCAGAATATGAAGAATGTAAATTATCATTTGGTGATGGTGACTGTAAAATTGGCACTGTGGAAGGTAGTCTGGCATTATCAGCATAATCAAGGATAGGAATGCTTTATAACCCAGTGACTCCACTTCTAGACAATTTCCTGCATAATCTACTCATGTAGATATGTACACAAATGCTTATTCCAGCATTGTTTTCAACAGAAAAATTGAAAACAGCTTAAATATTATCAAGAAAAAAGGGATAAGCTATAGTTTAGTCATACAATGGAATACCAGGCAGATAATAAATTTGATGTGTCTATAGCAAAAGGAGTTAACTTCAAAATATGTTAAATGAAAAAAAGCAAGTTGTTTACAAATACACTTTGTATGTAAACTGTATTTACAAATGCAATTTATATGCATTTAAATTACACAAAGCAATATCTATCGATTAGAGATATATCAATATGTAGTAAAAATATGAAAGCATGCTAATGAGATGTCACCAAATCCAGAATAGCAATCACTCATGATGAGAGGGAAGATAAGTGAGAATGAAGAGGAAGAGAAGGAGGGTGGGAAGACTGTAGTTACATTGTAGCTTTAAATTTCTTTGAAAATAAGAAATGTGAAATGACTAGGTTAGCGTTTGACACATTTTGATATTGTGTTTATTGGGTTTGTTTTATTATTTTTGTATTCTTTGTTCATTCCAAATGTTTTCTTTCTTTCTTCTTTTTTCTTTTTTGAGATGGAGTCTCACTCTGTAGCCAGGCTGGAGTGCAGTGGCAGGATCTCAGCTCACGGCAACCTCCACCTCCTGGGTTCAAGCAACTCCCCCACCTCAGCCTCCCAGGTAGCTGGGACTACAGGTGTGTGCCACCATGCCTGGCTAATTTTTTGCATTTTAGTAGGGACGCGGTTTCACCATGTTGACCAAGATGATCTCAATCTCCTGATCTCGTGATCCGCCCTCCTCGGCCTTGCAAAGTGCTGGGATTACAGGCGTGAGCCACCACACCCCGCTCCCAATTTTTTCTTAATTAAATAAACAAAATTCCAAACTGAGGAGGTCCTTTAAATATCTACCCAGCCTGGTTTGGCTGAAGTTTTGGTTAAAGGTTATGGAAGTGCTCTATGGTTTCCAGTGAGTTGAGGGTTGGACCTTTGTCCTAGAATTCGGTATTGGAGGTAACGGCTGCTGTTGCTTGTTTCTGGGTTCCTTAAGCCCGCACTAGGCTTCCTTAGCCATACCCACACCTCTGTAAACAATCTCTACATTAAATTCCCTTTGGCTGAACCATCTGAGTGAAATTTGATTTCTTGCCATGACTCCACCTGCTTTCTCAGTGAGGGTGTTAACAAAGAGGCCTTAATATTTTCATATATTTTACAGAACATAGGGTAGAATCACTAGAAAATTCTGCCCCTAGGAAAGCCAGACTCAGAAAAGGGCTTCTCTTCCCACATTGTACACCTGACTTTGCAGAGAGTCATTTTTTCACATCTCAAAAAGCCAGAAAAGAGTAGCAAATCAGAGCTGACTTCTCAGCCAGCTTCCAGGAATAGAATCCCAACTCTGCCATTTATGAATTGAAATGTTGGGGGAAATTACCTAACTTCCCTTTTCCTCAGTTTCCTCATCTAGAAAATGGGGCTGTAACACTGACCTTAGTGTGAAGATTAAAGCACACATTCCATGTGCAAAGTGCTCTCTGAATAGCCTGATTTCCAAGCAGTTGCTAGCCCCAGATCAATCCTGTGGCTCATAGTCTCTCTTCTCTTTCTTGTCTTACTGGCTGCTTTGTCTCTGATCAGCCTGATTGTCTGCTTCCTTTATACAGAATCTCCTAAAGGAGCCAGCATTGTAATAATAACAACAAACAAGTTAGGAAGAATTGCCCTCCCATCTCTCTTGTAAATGTCGACAGGTTCCATCGTTACATTACAATCCCAATTAAAGGGAAATTCCCCACCAAGCCATAAACCTAAAATGGAAAAAACCCTATAGGGATGAATAAGCCTCTTCCGTGAACAAACCTGCTATTTATCCTTTTTTTTTGTCACTGCTTATGTGTGCTCAAATCCCCGCTGAACAAATCCTGCAAGCTGATGAAGAAGCAAAGCTAAGGGCATCCATCGGTGAGTCTGTCAAGACCTTACTTGTAATGAGTCTCCCATGGATCGGATTATTATTGGGTATTAATTATTAATGGTATTTCCTGCAGGAGGCCTGTGTGGGCTTCTTTTCCCCCAACCTCTATTTTGAACTGGAATTAAAAAATAACCAGAAATCTCCCCCAGTGGAGCAGGGAGAGGAAAAAGAGAAAGGAATCGAGGGAATCCCTCCGCTAGTCTTTCACCACTGGCACCACTTGAAATTCTGGGGCTGTTCTCATAATTAAGAGTAGGAAGCAGCTCTGTGCTTAGCCTCCTCCCGTCCTCCAGCTGTAACCCCTCTTTCAAAACCACAAAGGAGAAACAAAGCGCCCTTCTGCCTGCCTCCTCTCCCCAGTCCTCACTCTCCAGTTCTAACCTTGTCTTCTTTGGCAATTAATTTCCTCTGATGGTTATGTTAATTTTTATGGCTTCCTAATGATTAGAAATATTTGGCAGATTAACATCATTTAACTTTCCTCTCCCTGGGGGCGGGGAAGAGACAGGGATGTAGCTAAATGGTGAGAAACAGCTGGAAAAGGCAAGGGTGAAAATCAGAATTCTGTGCCAAACATTTTGATGGGACGGTGAAAGATGGACACCCAGGAAAGTCTGGAGAAATTAAAGCCAGATTAAGAAATAATAATAAGGCTGAAAGATCAGAAACATAGCCCTGCCCCTACCCTGTGTGTGTTTATCCTTTATACACTGTTGACAGTCCATATGTTGCTTCCTAGCAATGTTTTAAAGACGGCTACACCTGTCAGGGTGTCTGGGAGGTAAAGACAGAGCAGATGTTGAGATTTGTGCCATGGAAGAGAAAAATTCATTTTGTCTAGCAAAAAGTGGCATGCTCCTGTGCGTCCTGAAGAGGTCCCTCCACCATTGCCACTCTCCCCTTTTCCATAAAGCAATGGGCCCCGCATGGTGCCGCAGATGGAAAGATGGAATTTAATTTTACTGGCATTCAATCAAAACAGAATAATGTGTTTAATATCCCTGCAGTGTAAGTGAAAGGGAGAGATTTATGAACTCCTGGGAGGCAAGAGATTCCAAGCAGTGCTTTGATATCTCCTCGTATGTATAAACATAGAATTGCAGTGGAAAATATGGATAAATCCAGGTTAAGATCTCCGCCCCCTCCCCCTTGTTGCTACTTTAAGTTCAAGCCTTTCTGACAAAGGGGTGGCACTCTCACCAGAAGAACAGCTGAATTAATACAAAGGTAGTCAGACACCCTGAGCTTAATCTCAGACTTAATCCAGAGGGTGATTTGGCCACAAGTATCAAGAGAAGAGATAGATGCTTCTGACTGGCAGATGTATTCAATAGGGAAGAGCCTCACAAAGGAAGTTACTAGAAACTCCACCCCAAGTTTCATTTGAAATCTAGTAGATGGTGGCCAGGCGCAGTGGCTCAGGCCTGAAATCCTAGCACTTTGAGAGGCCGAGGTGAGTGGATTGCCTGAGCTCAGGAGTTTGAGACCAGCCTGGGCAACATGGGTGAAAACCCATCTCTACTAAAATACAAAAAATTAGCTGGGAGTGATGGCATGTGCCTGTAGTCCCAGGTACTAGGGAAGGTGAGGCAGGAGAATTGCTAGAACCTGGGAGGCAGAGGTGGCAGTGAGCCAAGATTGCACTACTGCACTCCAGCCTCGTGACAGAGCAAGACTCCATCTCTAAAAAAAAAAAAAAAAAAAAAATCTAGTAGATGGTAATCATATAGCTATATGTTTGTTTATAAAATAGCAACAAATCACATACATATGGAAAACAAAAATCTGGAATTAAGTATCTCAAAATGCTATAAGAGGTTGAGTTAGGATAGTAAAATTATAGGTAATCATTGTCTTTTATAACTTTTCTCTAAATTTTTTTCTAATGCAATGATATTACTTTTGTAATGGTGAATATATGTGCATTGTGTGTGTATTTGTGTGCAAGATTTTCTATTTTTTGGTGTGCATTAGAATCACCTAGGGAGTTCTTTAAAAATGTGGATGCATGAGCCCCACTTCAGACCTCCCGAAATAAGTAAACTCATCAATACGATACAATTCGATGTAAAACCCAATCCTCCCCTAACCCAACCTAGTTCTCCCAGATTTGCTTACCTGGTGTGGAGTTGTCAGGCAAGCTATCTCATCTGGTCTGCATTATATTCATATTGGTCACTCAAACCTTATTCCAAAAGAATACTCTGCTTTCTGTATAATTTTCCCAGAAAACATTTTACGGTCATGTCTATATCTGATTCTTTCTCATAAAAATATCTTTAAACTCTGTACTTTTCTCTTTGGGTTATGATTTTCAATATCCAAGTAACAAAGCCCAGTGTCTGACAGAATACCAACTTAATCCTGTCCCTTTTCTCACAGATACATACATATGTCTACACTCACACCAGCAAGGGAGAGTCTACATATACATGGTTCCACTACTGTTAGGTAAATTCAGTTAATTTGGTGAAAAATCAAAAGTTAATCAAATTTGGGATTGATTGAATGAACCATTTGGGAAGATTTAAAAAACCCTTTATGTGGAATGTATCATTGATATTAGTCAAGAGAGTTGAATCAGGTAATACTGAGGATGCCAGTGTGAAGCTGCAGAGGCATCCTTCTTATTTGAGCTCTCTAGTGACAGAGCAAAGTCAAATAATATGGTTTTCTCATGTTAATTTTTTAGGTCCAGTTAACAGTAATTGTATCAAATTAAAACAAAATTATTTTGGTTACAGTGTTACCTCAGGTATGGTTGATTGTACACACACACACACACACAGACACACACATAGAATACACATCAATTAGAGCTTTGGAGAGACTGTCACCACATTTGCATAAAGACGTGCTCATCCATAATAGTGTGTTTTTTAAAGATGTTGTCAATGGGATTGAATATGGCCTCCCAGCTAACTGCACAGCACTGCAAGAAAAACGCAAAGGTATTTTATTTTGTTTTTGTTTAACTAGGAGCTATTGATGCAAAGGAGCGTTTCATTTCCTCCACTTTCTGTCTGTGCCACTAAATGACTGATGTTACCTTGAGTCAGCTGCCTCTTCTGCCAGGACTGGCAACTGTCCACTCTAGACCTGGATTGGCTCCCAGAGCTAGGGAACAGGGTTCCACAACTAATGAGATGCCAGCTTCTTCAAGGAGGGACCACCATTTGTTTGGTTGTGTGTAAAACAAACTCTTCGAACTTACATGTTGACCATTTTTCCCAGCCCAAGACTTTTCAAATAGACAGCTCTTGTTAATAATAATAACACCTTACTTGACTAGCCCTTTTTGCTTCCTGAGCACTTTGCACATCCACTATCTCACTTCATCTATTATTATTTTTTATTTTTTTATTTTTTTTGAGACTTAGTCTCACTCTGTCACCCAGGCTGGAGTGCAGCAGTGCAATCTGAGCTCACTGCAACCTCTGCTTCCTGGGTTCAAGTGATTCTCTTGCCTCAGCCTCCTGGGCAGCTGGGATTACAGGCGTACGCCACCATGCCCAGCTAATTTTTTGTATTTTTAGTAGAGATGGGGTTTCACCATGTTGTCAGGCTGGTTTCAAACTCCTGACTTCATAATCCGCCTGCCTCGGCTTCCCAAAGTGCTGGGATTACAGGTGTGAGCCACCATGCCTGGCCACTTCATCTATTATTGTGGGTTGTAATGAACAATAATATTGCAACTTACATGTAATTCTGTGACATGCTGGTGATCTGGCCTTGGGGACTAGTAACTTCTCATAGACCTTGCAGGGTAGGAAAAGATTTCCTTGATTTTCTTAGGGTTTTTGGCTGGGTCTGAAAGGAAAGCTACAAAGACAAATTAACAGGGGAAAAACACATATATTTATTTAATGTAAGTTTTACACCACACAGGAGGCTTCATAATGAAATGAAGCATTGAAGAAATGGTTAAAATTGTGTATTTTTATGCTAGATTTGATGGAGAGTAGACAGTCATGGGAAAATATAATTGACAGAGTATGATCTAATGGTAATAAACTGGGGAAACTTTGCCAGGCCTGTTGGTTCAGATGCTTCTCTGTGACATTTTAACTTCAAGGATAAGGGTGTCACCTTCCTCCCGGTATAGGGAGGGCACCTCTCACAGTGGGGTCTATGAACTGCTGGAGGAGAGAAGAGTGAGAAAAGATTAGAGAGAACTTCCTGCTTCTGCAGTTTTCTTAATTTCCTGTAGCTTAAAATACTCAATGTATTGGGCTGGGGGCAGTGGCTCATGCTTGTAATCCTGGCACTTTTGGAGACCCAGGTGGGTGCATCACTTGAGGTCAGGAGTTTGAGACCAGCCTGGCCAACATGGTGAAACCCCATCTCTACTAAAAATACAAAAATTAGCTCGGTGTGGTGGTGCATGCCTGTAATCCCAGCTACCTGGGAGGCTGAGGAAGGAGAATCTCTTGAACCTGGAAAGCAGAGGTTGCAGTGAGCTGAGATTGTACCACTGCACTCCAGCCTGGGCAACATAGCAAGACTCCATCTCAAAAAAAAAAAAAAAAAAACCTCAATGTATCAAGGTGCCACATTTGGGGGTAGTATGTTTTGAGCTCCGTCACCACCAACTCAAGGCCCTCAGTGACAGAAAATAATCTTTTTTTATTTTTCTGACATTCAGCTGAAATAACTTTCCCTTGAGTCTATCCTAAAAGTATGTCAGCCCATTGTTTCTTCAATGGTTTGTGTAACACCCTGACCCTGTGATTCTTCAATCTTCAGAGCAGGACACACTTAGCCCTACTTGTAGTTTCAGCCTTATAGAAAATTCAGAAAAATCTTGCCCCAAGTAATGTTGAATGTTAAGTTTATGCACTCATTTACCTTTACTGAGCGCTTACAATGTGCCTGGTGCTTAACTTACATTATTTCATTTAATGTGTACAGCATCCCTTGAGTGGATGTAGCCCTCTTCACTTTAGAGGAACGGGAACTGAGGTCCAAGGCTATATAACTACAAGCAAAGAAACCAGGATTCAAACCTAGTTTTCTGTGAATCTGAAACCATTGTTCTTTTTCTTAAATTGCTTGCTGACTTTTCCTAGTAGGAGCTGCCTATGAGAGCAGCATTACCTATCCTTCTAAGATCAAGCAGAGAGCTCCTTTAGTCCTTTGGCTAATGGTAACCATATCTTACTTGTCATTCTGCCAAGCCCATAAATCATGTGTTGTCATACAGGGTGTGTGTCTGTGCCTCCTACTACATTGTGTACTTTTTGTGGGCAGCTGCAATATCTCACTTATCCTTGGAGCTCCAGACCCAGCAATGTCCCTGGAACATAGTAACTACTCAATAAGTGCTAATTGAATAGATGAACGAATGAGTAATTACACCCACCGTAGTCCTGTGAAGGATGAAGTTTTGAAATGTTTCCTTGAAAAGTAGATGTTCACTTGTATAGAGCCATCTGGATCCTAAATTCTCTTAGTTTGATACCCCTCAACCTCATTAACCATACCTTTCCAGCTTCCCTAGTCCAGCGATAAACTTAGCACTCTATACAGAGACCCATACCTGGGACTGTCTGAAAATGATGGAAAGTTGTTCCCTATTTTCTCCTTCGTGTGGCCTCAGAAGCACGCTTCCTCTGGGAGCACATTTAGCAAACCTCTGACAGCTGCTTCCAAGATCCCTAAGTTTCTAAAGCATGTGACAGCTTCCTCTGACCCACTGAAGCTGTCTTGTGATAAATCCTCAATGTTCCTTAAACTATCTCTGGTGAAAAAGAAAAGAGTTTTTCTCCCAATTTGTCATAAACTGATACTTATGGAAAATAAAACATCACAAACTTGGATGTCATGACAATGTCAAACTGATATAACAAGTTTCTAGATCCTTTCTCTCAATTTCTTTACTTAACTCCTTTTTGATTAGTAATGGTATGTGGATTGATACTGGTCCATAGGCCACACTTGAAGGAACACCAGCATAAATCACCAAATTCTGATTTTTCTCTCTAGAGTAGTGTCTAATAGAAATGGAATGCAAGTCACATATAAGATTTTAAATGTTCTAGTAGCTGCATTAATAAAGGTAAGAAGAAACAGGAGATATTAATTCAAATACTATGTTTAGCCTAATATGTCCAAAATATTATTTCCATATGCAATCAATATAAAAATAATAAGGTATTTTACAACTATTTTATTTTGTAGTAAGTCTTTGAAATCTGGTGTGTATTGCTACCTAAAACACAGCTCCATTTGGATAAGTCACAACAGCACATATTGCTAGTGACTACCATATTGAGCAATGCAGCTCTAGAGTCATCACTGCTACCATATTTACTGGCTCAAATCCCTTTGAGGTTTCACCATTGCTCTATAGAAAGTTCCTTAGTTACCTCTAAGCTTCAGAAACATTCTGACTCACCAAGACTCCTGCATTCAGTTTCAAGCAATCTTCTATAATTAAACACTTTAGTTCTAGTAAAGAAAAGACAGAAACATTAAAGGCAACAATTGGTAAAAAGAAACATACTCTTACCCACAAGAACTCAGATATATAATTCAGCAAACCATTTTGAGCCTCTACAAGGTGTCAGGCATGGGTGCTAGGTGGATGATCAGCCAGTATCTGTATATTGTCTTTATTTTGTACAGTTGGAACCATCCCATTCTTAAATTCTAAAGACCCTAGGGATTCCTTTTAGAAGAAGAAAAGAAAAAAATCCATAGCTGTATAGGCTACCCTCAGTTCAGCCCTGAGCCAGTATCGCTCCTGGCCTTACTTTGAATTCCCAGATCTGCATTGACTGGATTTCATTCTTCTTCCGAAATGATATAATCTCTGCCTTGGAGAATGGATTATTGCTCTAGGAGCTGTCTTCTTTTGGTGCTTACTACCAAACCATCTAGATGTTGGTCTTTTTTCTTTATGGGACCTACATGTTTTACTGTAATTGTTCCTCTTTAGGAATCATCCTGAATATTGCACTTAGTTGTGAACTTGGCTGAGGACATTCATGACCTATCCACTTCCTTACCTGAAGAATAGCGCCCAAGTTTCATTCAAACTATTTGGACTTAAAATGGCATCTACTCCTTCATAAAATCTTCATACTCCCTTGTGGCTTTGCCTTATATGTGCTATATGTACGTAGGTTGACCCACCTTCCTATTGCTCAGTCCCCAGTTCTAACTGTTATTATCATTAAGAAATATCTAAAGTCATAGAAAGCTAACATAGGTAGAATGACTTATGGTTTAGTACTGATATTTAGATTCAGAAACCATGTTATTAAAGAAATCAATTAGCTATAGAAAGATAACTTTGCCCCAAGTTCCTTTCCCATTTGCAGCACAGAAGCAGTGGCTGGTTAGCATCTGGGTGTCCTCGAGACATACTGAACATTTCATTCATCATACATGACATTTGCATATTGCAAATATCATACTTTATGCACATGCCTTCCAGGCTAGTCTAGGGACTATGATTACTGCCTAATCCTCACATAAATCAATGCACCGGGGAATGCCACTTCTAAACATGAGGAAAATCAAGGATAGCTCTGCCTTTGGACTCTTCCTGGGACCATCTCATTCTCTTCACATCCCAAGTAGATTCAGTGCCTTCATTTTCTCTTCTTTCTTGTAGCTATTAAAATTCTATTAGCCATTTGTGAATATTATTTTATGCCATCTGCATTTTCTCTAAGTTGTGATAGTGACAGCTGCAATCATTTGTATGCATTTTCTGTGCAGGATTTTGTGTGTGTGGAGGAACAAAACCTTTCCTTTGTATGACCATGTATACAAATAGAAAGATGGTTGGTTTGTAAATCTATTTCTCTTCCAAACATTAGTTTATTTGCTGAGAAGACAGAAAAAGAAGATGTTAAAACAGGAAAGGCAAAAACATTTGATCTCAAATAACAAAGTGTATGTTTGCTTTTTCTCAGCTCTTGGTTTGCTGCCTCTCAATCAAAGTTGACCTTATAAGTACTGTTAGACTGTGTTTCCTGTTTTTAATCTGAAGGCCTTCAGGGTATTTTCCTCATTCCACTACCACTCTAAAATCTTTCTCCTTTCCCCGTGTCTCAGTTAGCAGAAAAATTCATGTAGCCAGGCTCCTCCCTTCTTTCCTGCACAAGAATGAATCTGGTTCTTCTTTAAGGAAAGTGTAAGCTCACGGGGAAGGCCAGTGAAACAAGTCTACAGTTTATTGGAAAGTCACCTGCTTGTGAAAGCCACCTTCTAGGGTGGGCATGACGACAAGGAAGCAGAACATGCCCCTTTTTGAGTATCACCTTACACAGCATACAAGAATTAAATACATGAAGACTCCAATCAGGATTAATCTGACCTACTCATGAAAGCCTTAAGTGTTCCAAGGAAGTTGAGTCAGAGGATTTTTAGCTGCAACTTGATTCAGCTAACCAGTTCCCTCATGCCACACAAGGAACCAGGACCCTCCAGGCCATGCCTTTGGGAGGCGCCCCACATGGATAAACCCTTTTCTCTAACTGCCAACCCTTCCTAGTCCTACTTGCTTTCTTCTAATAAACCCTTCTAGAAGCTTTTGCTAATATTCACTGACTGTAGTCTTCACCCTGATGTTAATGGTAGGAGGTGGGATTGTTTTCTTCCTGGAGTTTTTCTGGTCTCAAAAAGGAAGGATGTGAGTGAGTATTTTTTTTCTGATGGGACATATGAGAAAGAAAGTGTTTCTTTCAACCTAAGCTTGGTCCTCCAACAGCAATTGCTCTTGCTAGATTTCTTCAGAATAAGGCAACACTCTCACCACATGAATATAAATTTTCTTCTAAAGACTCACAGTCTAGTCTCACATAGATGCATCCATTACTTCTATTGAAATAATTTTGCTCTATGTAAAATTATAATCCCACCTATATTCTTCTAAAGTAGCATATTGCTT
The DNA here is from genome assembly GCF_028885625.2 of Pongo pygmaeus. Classification (NCBI taxonomy): domain Eukaryota; kingdom Metazoa; phylum Chordata; class Mammalia; order Primates; family Hominidae; genus Pongo; species Pongo pygmaeus. Next base: position 40,541,025 of record NC_072373.2, read on the forward strand.
CTTTCTTAGATTTATTATCCTTATACGGTCTCTATTATAGCTCAGAATGCCTCTGTCTAAGCCATCTTTGATGGTTGGTACTATCCCAAATAGTTGCTCTCTGCCTCAAATTTCTTCTCTGACTTGGGATGCAGGTGGATGATATGCTATCAGTTAATCCTGCTGCCTCTTTATTGGTAGTAATTGTGAAAGACAGAAGCAGAGGTTGGGAAAAGAGAAGGTAAATACAACGAAGATTTTTTTTTTAAATAAAAGAAGTAATAATTTTACAGCACCTTGAGGCAGATAAAGAAAATTGAGTCAAATCATATCAGAAACTGGAGCCTGTACCCTTGTCTGGTAAAAAGCAAGAGGCTGTCTATAATTGAACGGATGTTGCAGCCAGGTTATAGTGCTTTGATGGGTACTAATACATTCTGACATAGAGTTATCTTCTGAGGAGTTAAAGCCATATATATTCCTGTGCACTGGAAAGAGAATGGGAGTAAAGAATACATCCAGCATGCATGGAGGTTCTCCTAGCTTCACTAAGCTAAATTAGATCACATAAGTCATCTGAAGCTTTTCCTACAGAAATAGCCCAAACAGTCAATCACTCCTCATCTGTGACTACATTTGGGAGTTAGAAACTAACAACCATTAGTGTGTCATCCTTTGGCCTAGGCAAAAAGATAGCAAACTTCCATGTGAAACCAACCCCAAAATCTCATAGACTGGCCTTTTTGATAAACATAGAAATTGACCCGTCTGGTCTTAAAGCTTGAAACTCATATTTGTTTTATCTGAGTTCCTTCCTCAGGAAAGGACCTTTGGGCCTCTCAAAGAAAGAATCAAAGAACTAAAACTCACCAGATCACCATATCCTGATAATGAGATGGGGACCCCTCATTCATCATGATTGCTTCCTTGCCCTCCCTAGTTCCTGTTTTCTTACATGTTGTGACATTTCTTCCCTGCTATATAAAGCCCTAGTTTTAGTCAGTCAGGGAGATGGATTTGAGACTGAACTCCCATCTCCTTGTCTGCAGCACCTGAGAAAAGCCTTCTTCCTTGGCAATAACTTGTCATCACTGATTGGCTTCCTGTGCTGCAAGTGGCAGGACCTAGACTGAACCCCTAGTGTTTCAGTTACATATGCAAGGCTGGGGCTAGGGTGAGACGAGGGAGATGCTTAGGGTGCATAACTGAAGGAGATCCTGTAAGAGTGAGTGAGTGAAAAGGAGTATCTTCCTACTTTTTGTTTCCTAGGTATCTTACTTGCCTCACTTCAGTCTCAACTCTGCTTTTAAATATGGAAAAGAAATTTGCCCCATGGGCCAGGGAGGCCTGTTAGCATGGATATAACCAAATGGATATAACCTGTAAGTTTTATTTAGTTAACTCCTGGATTTGCCAATTAAGCTTCAGTTCCCTTTTTTAAAATATGAAATTGCTAATTTTATATATTGGCATTAATTATGTAACACTTTAAGGTAGTAAGGCTTATATGTACTTTCCTCTGTGTAAAGGGACAATCAAACCTTGAGAAGAGGGACAGTGGATGAAATGAATATTGAGCATCTACTAAGCGAGGCACCGTTATTAGTTGACTGGTCTAACTATTATTGCCTATCCCTTTGTCCTTTGACAACTAAAAAGGCTAAAAAAAGTCAAATTGTTTTCCAACCTCCTTTGCAGACAAAGGTTACAGTGTAAGAAGCAATCTGCTAGGATCTCCTGGTACACGGCTACCAGATTTAGCAGAAAAAAACAGAACACCCTATTAAATTTGAATTTCAGATAAGCCATGAATATTTAGTATAAGTATTTCCCAAATATTGCTTACGAAATATGTATTCTAAAAATGCCTTCATTGTTTATCTGAAATTCAAATTTAACTGAATGCCCTGTCTTTTATCTGGCAATCCTATTCATGAATATATGTTTGCATAGCATGTAGCTATGCAAAGAGCATCCCCTCTTTTTGTCTTTTTTTTTTTTTTTTTTTTTTTGAGACAGAGTCTCCCTCTGTCGCCAGGCTGGAGTGCAGTGGCGCGATCTCGGATCACTGCAAACTCCGCCTCCCGGGTTCAAGTGATTCTCCTGCCTCAGCCTCCCAAGAAGCTGGGACTACAGGTGCGGACCACCACACCCACCTAATTTTTGTATTTTTAGTAGAGATGGGGTTTCACCATGTTGGCCAGGATGTTCTCGATCTCTTGGCCTTGTGATCCACCCTCCTCGGCCTCCCAAAGTGCTGGGTTTACAGGTGTGAGCCACTGTGCCCAGCCTCTGTCTTAAACAAGGATTATGATAGTCAAAGTGATCTCAGAGTTGCTGACTGTGCACTCACACATCATGAAGCCTCTGACTAAATATAAACATCATCCAAACTCTGGAGTACTTGCTTTGTGACAAAAATAAACCCTTTATAAGTTTAAGTTATTGTTAATAGTGTTTTTTACTACTGGGATACAAAAGCATTCTTAACTGACACATTTATTCTGTGCCAAACATGTACTTTTTTTTTTTTTTTTTCACTCTGTCGCCCAGGCTGGAGTGCGGCGGCATGATCTCGGCTCACTGCAAGCTCCGCCTCCCGGGTTCATGCCATTCTCCTGCCTCAGCCTGCTGAGTAGCTGGGACTACAGGTGCCTGTCACCACGCCCGGCTAAGTTTTTTCGTTTGTTTTGTTTTGTTTTGTTTTTTTTAGTAGAGGTGGGGTTTCACTGTGTTAGCCAGGATGGTCTTGATCTCCTGACCTCGTGATCCTCCCGCCTCGGCCTCCCAAAATGCTGGGATTACCGGCGTGAGCCACCACGCCTGGCTCAAACATGTACTTTCCTATACCTTACCTCATTTAAATATTTTAACCACTTTATGACATGGATGTTATTGTGCCTGTTTTCAGATAAGAAGAATGAAAATTCAAAGAAACTAAGTACCTTTCTCAATGCCTCATAAAACTAATGCTTAATGTTTATTGTGTACTTAGTAGGTTCTGACACAGGTCGATGTGTTTACATGTATGCAATCACCTAATCCTCCTAACAGCTGTTAGAAAAGTACTACAATATTTGACAATTCTATAGATGAAGAAACAAGAGATTATGAAATTTACTCAGTACAATGGAGCTGGGCTTCAACTCACATACTGGGGTTTAGCACCCTGCACTCCTGACTACAGTGCATACTGGCCAAAGAAAGAGGTGACATTCACACTAAGGCATAGGATGCTAATGCCAGGGCTCCTTCCACTGTGTCTGTCTGGTTCCTGACCTGGATAAATGAGGAAGTACTGTGTTTCCCTTCTACATTTCCAAAAACCTTATCTCTTTAACCCTGATTGCTAAGTCTCCCTTTACTAATTTTTTCCCTGTAGTTTCTAGGTTGTCCTACAATCTGGCACAAATTCTGGCTTTAGGAAGGCGGCGTGAGGCACCTTTCCTCAGTTGCTCATAGGGTTGGCAGCAGGTGGCTTCTGATATGCCAAGAACCTAGTCATTGGGTTCTCCTTGTTCTCAAAAAAATAGGTTCATGTGCCAAACTACCAAATCATCTGGGGAGCTTGGTTCCCCAGAGGCAGTTTCTTACCCTTCCCTCTATCTTCTTACTTTACCCAGTGCAGATTTCCAGCCTGCTGGGAACATTGTGATTTGCTTCCCTCATTCTTGCTAACAGAAATACTCTGGTGTTTCCTCCCTACTTATGTTTTCTTTCTGTGGCTCAAATTAATGACCTCCTTGGGGAAACTACTTTCTAGACTCCCATCTCTGCCTAACTTGCCAAGGATAACAGATTAGTGGCTGCACTCCCATGTGTTGCCTCTGGCTTAAGCCTGACCTCTGGGTCTACTTGTATTCCCACATTACTTCTGTTGGCCTATCCTGCCTGTAGTCAAATTCCGTTTATGACAAATGAACACTTACCTCCTAGACTGCTTAGAGCTTGTTTTACCCTGGAACAGAGCTTAGGGTTTGCCATACTGCCCTTGGACAGCCTAAGAGCAAACATTTTATTTCAGGGGTATAGAGATAGGTTGTTTTATTCCTAAAACAATCCCCAAGTTCAAGGATGGGTAAGTTTGGGCATTCTGCATTCTAAATGAGAGAATTGTTTATTCAACCTTGTTTCTTGGGTCACCATTTATTGAAATAACAATGACCTCAATGTTTTGAAATAGGAAAAATTACTGCTTTGCACAAATAATATTTAATTTTTCATTTCTAAGAGAAGAATGTTCAGAGTGAGAGGAATTAAAGTTCCTTAATCTCATCTTTTAAAATCATATCAAACCATTTACATATCCAGGCTCTTTTCAATTTCCGTCTGAGGTCATCTCTGCTTATCATTTTCTGTGCTCTCTATAGATAGAAGTTTATGGTCTTCCTTTTCATAATCAGGTGTGTGACACTCAAGTATGGACAGAGGAGACTAAGGTGGGAAACCATTATCTCCTTTGTTCTTTGACTACTCTCTGTGTGCCCTGTTTGTAAATATACAAAACCATGCAACACACAAGGCAGATTGAAGGCCTTTAGAAAATGCTTTCTTGATTTTATCTCATTTCCTAGGAAAGCAATTGGTAATACCATTTTAGAAGTAAAGAATGTTTGATTGCAGATGGAACATCTTTACCCAGGCACTATTTTCCCTTCCTAGAATACATAAGCGTTGACTTCCCTGGTTGTTACTGAACCCCTTCATCTAATCATAAAGTTTTTTTTATGCAATGTGCTAGCCCTGTGGATTTAAGCCTAAGCACTGAGGGAACTCAAGATGGGTATAGACTTCCTGAAATACATTTTCACAGAGAACTATAATCCATCTTCCAGAAGAGCCAGAGATTCCAAATTTCCTCCTTTATTATATTATATTCCTCCTTATATCCTCTCCAGATAAGACTTTTATTCTAAAGAAAATCATAGTACTTTGTATATTGTTACCAATAAAAGGGGTAAAGCTTACTAATTTTTAATTTCCTTAGCACTTTCTCTCTAAATGAGGAACAGATTGAGGAAGGAAAATTTTGATAATCATAGTTGGTTGCTAGCTGCTTTGTTAGCACAATCTATTCCTGAGATTTTATGAGATCTGGCTTACGAAGCACTGGTTGATACATGATTCAATATTTAACCATGATTTACCTGTGCCATGTGGAGGAAAATTATGCTGACGGAGCTGAAATCACCGGAACAGAGATTTTTATATCCCATAGAATGCGTCAACATAGCGTTCAGTGTGAATCGCTCACTTGGGACATAAAGTGCTCCTCTTTTTAGGATCCAGGATTACATCTCAATATAAATGGCTGATGGAAGTAAACAAAATGAGCCCAGTGCACTGCCTGGTGACATGTGGTAATAAAGATCAGCAATGAGGGATAGAAGGGCTCCCTTGCCATCTCTAGATGTCGAAGAAGTAGATTTTAAACTCTGTGGGTGGTATCAGTCTGGAAAATAGAGGAACATTCAAGCCATATGGAAATCAATACAGCTTCATGAAAGGAAAGATGAAAACCAGTTTTGCCTCTTTAAAGGAATGACTACGGAGGGAGCATGGTACCTGGACTCCTCCCTGGGGCCTCACTTACCTGTATATTTATTTGAACCTTTTCTTCATCTAAATCAATGAGATCCAATCTGTTACAATCTAGGAGATTTCAATATGAGACTTCCTGGAAAGGCAATACCAATGCAGAGTTGATTAAAATTAGTACAGAGAGTAAGCAGACTAACACAATATTTACAATATTCTATCTAGTATTCTAAAGAAAGCACATAAGCACAACCAAAGATGGTAAAAGTTTTATATTGAGAATGGGGAGGGTGGTAGATCATCAGTTCCTCTTCTGGCAAATCAGGATTTTTTTTTATTTTGCTGGAAAATAAGCTCTACGTAGGCAGGATCACTAGCATACCTTTGTCCCTTCCACCACTCCTGACCCAAAGTGGGTTTTAAATATATATGTTTAAATAGAAAGATAGATGATTGATAGATAGATAGATAGATAGATAGATAGATAGATAGATGGATAAATAGATAGATTTGGTCTGGCTTCTTAGGAAATTTCAGAAGGAGTATAAAATTTGAAAGAGAAATATCTTAAGGGGAAAAACAAGGTGAAATGCGAAATGGCAGCAATCTTACTACAGGATAAGCTGGGCAAAAAGGTCCAGGGGTCTGATTTCCATTCCCATTATAGGAATCCTCAATCCCTGACTGTGCCTGGGCCACTATTCTGACTTAAGACCAAGCTACTATCCTGTGTCTCATTAACCTGACGCATCTATGGCGAAAAGCAAAATCTGGCATTGCTTTATTCATTTTTTATACATTCCCATTAAGTTAACCAGATTTGTAGTCACAGCCAATAAATACACCATACACTGGCCTTTCTCAAGGCCCGAGGCATTTTACTTGGTGTCCAGGCCAAGAATTAAAATAAAATGTCAAGCCCCTTAAACGAATTCTGGGTCTTGCAGTTAGGCTAACAAATAACATTATTCTTGTAGAATCCAGCAAGTGCCAAGGTCCTTATCCTTAAAAATCTGATGACTTCGGATTTAGATAAAGGTCTGAGTTTCCTAAAGGTGATATAAGCAATACCATCCAAGACGTTTTGCTGCGATTGTCTCCAGCTTATTTGAGACTATTTTTCTTAAACTTTATGAGATGGTAGACAGCTTGAAAATCATAGTGTTCTTTGCATAACACTATGAAATATGGATATATTTAATTCCAGCATTTGAACTAGGAACAATTTTACTAGCAGAAAATGACTATATTATAGGTATGCAACATGAAATCACAACACATGTGCATGCAAAAAACAAGCTCTTGAGAGAAGCACGATCTGTTGTTTCTGAGTTTTGCCATTAATATTCATTGGCTGCTTGTTCATTTGTTTTGTTGTCTGCCTCACAGACAAGCAGTAGAAACCACCAAAGGTTTTAGAAAAATTTATGGGAGAAAAATTTAAAATTGAAAACATTCTATCCATTAAGTTATTATTTTCTCTAAATTGGCAAGACTGCCATTATTCAATTTCAGCAATGAAAATCGTTGGATCAGCATGTGGCACGTCAATGATCTTTGGGAAAGTAGTCTGAGAATTAAAGATAGGAATTGGGATAATGTAGGTTAAAAATTTGAAACTCTGGGTCAAACTCACCTTACTTGAGTCCTGGCTGTATCCATTACTAGCTGCGTGTATGCACGTCATTTAACTGTTCTTTGCTATATCTTTCTCCTCTGAGAAATGGTTATAATGGTAACATCTTAGAATTGTGTTAGTGTTTAGTGAGATTGTATATCATTGTGGACTTTGTGATTTTCAGCAAAAAAAAAAATAAATAAATTTGGGCTCAATTAAGCAAAAATTAATTAGCTGGAAAGACATTAAGGCTCTACACAATCCAGGAGATACCCAAGAATCAGGCATGGAAATGGGACTGAAGCAAAGCAGTTCTGCAGGCCTAGAAGCACAAACATTTCCAATAGCTTTGTAACAAAACTCTAGTGTGATCATGCTCGATCAAATGGAATAGAACTCTACCACTGTTAGCCTCTTTGATTCTCTGATCATGTTTGAAGTATCAGAGAGGGAACATCAAATTAGACTAGATTGATTCATGAGGTCACTTCTTTATTAGGAGTAAGGGGCATCTCTGATTATAGTATCCCCATAAGACTATATTCAGTGAGGAACAGGTATTCACATGAATAAAAATGGGTATTATTGGAAAGGAGAAATGAAAACCAAATATTCCAAAACATGCATGTCTTTTACAGATGAAGTATGTAGTCTGCTTGATATCTAGTAGGTAGTCAGTATACTTTATTTAATTAATTAATTTATTTGACAGAGTCTTGCTCTGCCACCCAGTATGGAGTGCAGTGGCAGGATCATGGCTCACTGCAGCTGCAACTTCCTGAGCTCAAGCAATCCTCCCACCTCGGCCTTCAGAGTAGCTGGGCCACAGGCACATGCCACTACATCTGGCTAATTTTTGTATTTTTAGTAGAGATGGGGTTTCACCATATTGCCCAGGCTGGTTTCAAATTCCTGGGTTCAAGTGATCCACCCACTTCAGCCTCCCAAAGTGCTAGGATTACAGGTGTGAACCACTATGCTGGTACTCAGTATATTTAGTCTCACCTTCTGACCTCATTTAAGGCAATCAGATGTTTCACACTAGGTGGAGTTGACTTTGAGTTCTAGGCATTAACTTGTAGTGTTTTGATATCAGCCCAGTAATTTTTAAGAGTCTCAGAAGTCCAGATCACAGTCGTTTTTCATTTCTTTGGAATGAGAACACATTATTCGCTCACAAAGGAACTTTGGATAGCAACTCCTTCAACAAGGATGAAAGGGCTTCCAAAGATGCAGTTTCTCAAAACCGGGGCCCATAGAGGTAGCTGAGATAAACTATCTCAGCCCAATTAACTTTTTTGGTGGCATCCAAGGACCTATGGCTAGATACATCATTGTTTCCAAAATATTCTTGATGATCTACATTTGGGACCTTTTTAAAAGAAAATTAGTTATATGGCCACATTTTTGTTCACTAAATTATGCATCCTAGGATAGATCTTTTCAGAATAAGCATGGCCAAAAAAAACTTGTACCCTCTTTTGTCTCTGCTGACTATAGACTAAATCTACAAATATCTGAAAGAGTTTGGCAAATTCAAACAATCATGATAATTTCACTGTCTCTCCTGGAGTGACTGGGAAAACTCATTTTGTGGGCATATTTTCGTTGCTGACTGGACTCTAATAGTCTACTTTTATTCTCTGTTGCTTCTTGCTAAGCCTGGTTATTTTGTTTGGTAAACCATAGTTGAACTTTATTCTTATATATAAGTGCACCTTCAAAGGGAACTTCCTAACTGGACCCCTTTGAAACTCCAACAACTTGTATTCTGTTGTCAACATTTTAACATAGCTTAATCCCTCATTTTCTCCCACTTGTAATTCAGGTAACACCGTGGGAGGAATCCTTCTTGTAGTGAACTATACCTTTTTCCTATTTCACCTTTGTGACCAAATTCACCATATCACCTCTGGAGTTCTTTGTTAAATTATCTGAACTCTACTGCATTTAGAATTGATTTGATGGGGGGCTTGGAGGCCATTGGAGCCACAGGATCCATATCACCAGTTTTCTTTTTCTTTTTTTCTCCTTAAATCAAAAAATGACTTCAGTTTGTCGTGGCCTGACCCATCTATTCAGAAGTTCGTTCCATTAACTCTTTTAATAGTCCCTTCTTCAGGGCTCTGATGAGATTAAAGTCATTTTCCCCCTAGAGGCTGGAGAGCTCCTGCCATTCCCCATAATTCACTGGCTCCAGCTAATGGGTGGGGGAGGAGGGGTGGAGGTTATTGCAAGGCTAGAGCCATGCTTTGCAGTGACTATGGAGTTATTAAAGAGGTGAAATAGTGGGTGTTCTTCCCTTCCTCTTAGATCTTTCTTAAAATGCTGTAATATTTGTTGCTTGTTTCCCACTCTAGCCTGATTTAGGAAGCATGTAAGAGTAACCCATATTGTGCTCTATGTAACGAGTGCTGGGAATGACCTAGTCTTTCTATATTTCTTTTCCATACCCTTGGCTGAGACCTAAGTTCTCACAATTAGTAATTATTTTTTTCAATGTAAGGTTTTGGACTTTCTAAAATTTTTAGTAGAATAACATATTGAGTTTTACGAGCCATTTGCATCTCATAGGAAATTTATTTCATGCTTACTAGATAACAGAATTTGAGCCAAAAATGATGAGACAAGTCCAAGTATACTAGGTCTTTGAATTCATAAGAAAAGACGTGCCATAAAAATCTCAGAAGTTGATAGCATCAGTGATCAGTTTTTCCCTAACTTTATGATATTTAATACAAAGGTGGTAACCTGTATTCTCCATACCCAGATATTTTCTGTATTTCTCTAAGTCATGGATATCTATTTCCTATATCTTGGAATTAAGTATTTACCAATCACTTTCATCAAAGTATGTCTTATCTCTTTTTCTTTTTGACATATCTGTTCACTCCATGTAATCTCCTTCTCTGTCACAATTGGGGGAGGCAATTACAAAGATTTCCATAAAGGAAGCATTAGGTACTGCCAGACCACAGATACCATCAGAAAGGAGAAGGACTAAACACTAAGTCAGATGACTCTGTTGTCAGCCATGATGTAGTTACTAGTACTGGGCTTCCCTCCCTGGCATTAAAAAAAAAACAAAAAAAAACCAAAGAAACAAAAACAAAATAAAGCAAAAATTCTAGAAAACGATAAAATATATGAAACAGCTGTTTTCAAGCATTAGATGAAAAGTGATACAGAACTATGATCCCTGAGGGAAGGGAAACAAATTAGTTGAGCACTACAATTGTACTGGCTTTCTGCATAAAGGTAATTATTGGAGCACAGTGCAGAAATTGGAATACAAGAGGAGCACAGTATTCTTGCTGAGTTGAAGATAGAGCGGAGTTTAGTGAGGATGAGGAGTCTCACATTTCTTGGAGGGAGCTGCACAAAGAATTTTAGAAACCAGCACGGGAGCTCGTTTGAGTTGGTTGCTGAATACTAAGTTGTGCACATATTGGGTAAGACTTCACAAGGGTGAACAAAGAGCAATCATGAAGAACAACTAATGAGGAGCTATAAGCTGAACAATTCCCAGAGATAAGACTAAGATGCGTTCAAGTTCCAATCAGTCAGGTTAGAGAGAACTGAGAAGGGTCACACTTTAACAGTAAGATAAAATAAATATAGAGTGAAAGGTACTCTAAACACACCTTAACAAAGCTGAAAGGCTTGTTTAATGGGATTAAGATTATCCCATATATTTTAATTGCTTGCCAAAACAAAACTCAACAGTATTTAAAGGAAAGCAACAAGATCTAACATTCAAAAATACAATATTTATGATGTCAAACATCTAATAAAAATTGTCAGACATGCAAAAAAGGCAGAAAATATGACCAATAATAAAGAGAAAAATCAATTTACAAAAGAAGATCCATAAATGACAATAAGTTAAAAAAAACAGCTATTATAAAACAGCTATTATAAATATACTCAAGGATATAAAGAAAAAAAATTACTGCAAACCAATAATGAAGGAAAAGCTGAAAAGCACCTAAGGGAAAAAAGAAACAATAGGTACAGAAAAATAAACAAATAATGAACATAAGACTTCCTATCAGAAATAATGGAAGCCAAAAGATAGCGCATAAATATCTTTAAAGTTCTGGAAAAAAAAAAACAAAAAACAAAACAAAACCCCTGAAGTTAACCGCTTAAACTAGAAGTCTAAAATCAGTAAATACATCCTTCAAAAAGTGATAATGGCAACCTAGATCGACACAAAGGAATGAGCAGTGCCAAAAATAGGAAATACAGGAGTAATTATATATGTGTTTGTGTGCATGTATATTTATATGAATAATTATGTGTGTATATATACACACATATATATTTATTTATTTTTAACTTTCTTAAAAGATAATTGCCTATTTAAAGCAAAATTAATAACAATGCACGTGGAGCTCATAACAGACACGAGTAAAATCTATGACAATAATAGCACAAAGGAAAAATAAGGACAGAGAGTTACTCCTTAGTAATTTTTTAAATTTTATGCAGAAGCTGATATATTATTCAAATGTAACATAGATTGTGATAAGATAGTGATGTGTATTGTAAATCCTATGGCAACCACTATTTTAAGAGGTTATCAGTTAATAAAGAAGATAATAGGAAATACTAAAATACATTTTTAGAACCATAAAAGACAAGAAAAGAAGAAAAAAGAATAGAAAGGGTAGAATAAATAGAAAACAAATATAAATCTGGCAGACTTAAATCAATAAATAACATTAAATTAAATACTCTAATACTCTAAGGGAAAGACAGAAATTGATAGATTGTATGGAAAAGTGAAACCTAATCCCACCTATAGAAAACTCCCTTTAAATATAAAAGACTCCCTTTAAATATAAAAGCACAGATAGGGTAAAAGGAAAAAATGGAGAATGTATACCATGCAAACTAGAATCATAGGAAACTACAGGGGCTATATGAATGAAGGCAAAGTAGATGTGAGAGCAAGAAATGTTATTGAAGACAAAAGGAAATATTTTACAATGATAAAAGAGTCAATTAAAGAGAAAAGTTGTATACTTCTAAATGTGGTTGGAAAACTTGACATTTGCATAATTATAATTGAAAATTTCTAAACCCCTCACTTGGCAATGGATAGACCAAGTAAAAAGAACATCTGCAATCCTATAAAAGATATGAACACCATTATTGACTACCTTAACATAATTGAATCTTCTAGCATACTATACACAAAATGGATGCATATATAGTCTTTTAAAGTACAGATAAACATTAAGATAGGGCATAATACAAGACAATAATAATAGTCTTCATAAATTTAAATAAATTGGAATAATTAGGAGTATATTCTCTGACCACAACATAGTTAAATTAAAAATAGATTTTAAAAAATTCTAGAAAATCCCCTAATATTTGGGAAGTAAAAATCTCAAAAGAACAAAGGAAACCTCAAAAAACCCATGTGTCAAAGAAGAAATCAGGGAAGCAATTAGAAAATATTTTTAACTTAATAATAATACAGTCATAATATATTACAATTTATGGGAAAGACTTAAACTACTGCTTCATAAAACATATAAATGTTCATATTAGAAAAGAAATGTCTAATATCAATGATCTGCTGTGAAGCTAAAAAAAATGAACTAATTTCAAAGTCAGTATAAGGACAAAATAATAGCTGAAATAAATAAAGCAGGAATAAAATAACAGAAAACAATCAGTAGTGGCTCATGCCTGTAATCCCAATGCTTTGGGAGGCCGAGGCAGGCGGATCACCAGGTCAGGAGATCGAGACCATCCTGGCTAACATGGTGAAACCCCGTCTATACTAAAAATACAAAAAAATCAGTCAGGCGTGGTGGTGGGCACCCGTAGTCCCAGCTGCTCGGGAGGCTGAGGCAGGAGAATGGTGTGAACCCGGGAGGTAGAGCTTGCAGTGAGCTGAGATTGTGCCACTGCACTCCAGCCTGGGCGACAGAGTGAGACTCCGTCTCAAAAAAAAAAAAAAAAAGAAAGAAAAAGAAAAACAATCAGTACAGCTAAAAGCTGATTCTTTTAAAAGATAATAAAATTATTAAATGTGTTGCTAGAATAACCATGAAAAAACATGAGAAAAGGCAAATCACCAATATTAAAATGAATGAGCATGTATAACCACTAGAGACTCTCCAAACATTAAAAAGACAATCAGGTGCATTGTTTTTTTCACTTAATAAATCCTAAGCATTTCCCTTTGAGAAAAGAAATCTAAAATATTAGAACAATCTTATTTCAATAAATTAAACAACTCAGTTAAAATGAAAAAACACCCTGGAAGACTCATTATGAGAACTGATACAAGAAGAAATAGAACACCTGAAAAGCCCTACATCTACTTAAGAAATTGAATTCATAGTCAAAAATACGTTTACAAAGAACACACCAGGTCTAAATTGGTTACATTTTATCAATTATATAAAATAGAAGTAATACCAATCCAACACAAACAGTTCAGAAGACTTTCCTCCTCAAATATGAAGCCAATATTATTACTAAACCAAAGCCAGATAGAGATTGCAAAAGAAAACACACTCCTTCCTAAATACAGCTGCAAATATTCTAACAAAATGTAGCAAACTGATTCTACAAGATATAAAGAAGATTATAAACCACAAAATGAAATTTATACTGGAAATGCAAGGTTGGTTTAACATTTGAGGATCAATGTAATTTAACGTATTAACAGAATGAAAGGTAACAATCGTGAATATCTCAACAGATTCAGAAAAAGTCAACACCAATTCATGACATATTGAAAAAATAAAAGCTTCTCAGCAAACTTACAAGGAATCTAACTTAATCTGATAAATATATCTATGAAAGCTGGAATCATACTTAATGGTGTAATGTTGATCAATTTTTCCCTAAGATCAAGAATATCTGCTCTCACCATCTTTATCCAACACAACAGTGGAAATAATAAACAAAGCAATAAAGGAATACAGATTGGAAAAAAGAAGTGAAGTTGTCTTAATCCACAAATGACATGATTATGAACAAAGAACTCTTAGGTATTTGTAAAAACATTACTAGAATTAATAAATAAGCTTGCCAAGATTTCAAGATTCAAAATCAATGTAGAAAAATCAATGTTATTTCTAAATACTAGCAATGAATAATGAAAAAAATTGAAAAAGTGATATTATTAACAATAGCATGAAAAATATAAAATATTCAAAGATATATTTAACAAAATAATGCAAGAACTCTACCCTGAAAAACATAAAACATTGCTGAGAAAAATTATAAACGATCTAAAAATGAAGAGACATGTTTATGAACTAGAAAACTCAACATTGTTCAGATGTTAGTTCTCCCCATATTGATCTAAAAATTCAACTGTACTTTATTCAAAATTTCCACTAAGATTTTTTAAGTAACAGTTTACAAGCTGATTCTAATATTTATATGGATGTAAAAAACTCCAGAATATTCAAACCATTTTTAAAAAGAACAAAATTTTACGACTCAAAGTACCTGATTTTAAGACTCACTATAAAGTAATCAAGACAGAGTGATAAAGATATAAGTATAGAGGCATTGACCAATGAAATAGAACAGAATCTAGAAATATAACTAAAGATAAAGGGCCAACTTTTTTTTTTTCTTTTTTGAGACGGAGTCTGACTCTGTCACCCAGGCTAGAGCACAGTGGTGCGATCTCAGCTCACTGCAATCTCTGCCTCCCAGGTTCAAGCGATTCTCCTGCCGTAGCCTCCCAAGCAGCTGGGACTACAGGCGTGTGCCACCATGCCCAGCTAATTTTTGTATTTTTAGTAGAGATGGGGTTTCACCATGTTGGCCAGGATGGTCTCGATTTTTTTTTTTTATCTGTTATTATTATTATTATTATTATACTTTAGGTTTTATGGTACATGTGCCCAATGTGCAGGTAAGTTACATATGTATACATGTGCCATGCTGGTGCGCTGCACCCACCAACTCGTCATCTAGCATTAGGTATATCTCCCAATGCTATCCCTCCCCCCTCCCCCCAACCCACAACAGTCCCCGAAGTGTGATGTTCCCCTTCCTGTGTCCATGTGTTCTCATTGTTCAATTCCCACCTATGAGTGAGAATATGCACTGTTTGGTTTTTTGTTCTTGCGATAGTTTACTGAGAATGATGATTTCCAATTTCATCCATGTCCCTACAAAGGACATGAACTCATCATTTTTTATGGCTGCATAGTATTCCATGGTGTATATGTGCCACATTTTCTTAATCCAGTCTATCATTGTTGGACATTTGGGTTGGTTCCAAGTCCTTGCTATTGTGAATAATGCGGCAATAAACATACGTGTGCATGTGTCTTTATAGCAGCATGATTTATAGTCCTTTGGGTATATACCCAGTAATGGGATGGCTGGGTCAAATGGCATTTCTAGTTCTAGATCCCTGAGGAATCGCCACACTGACTTCCACAAGGGTTGAACTAGTTTACAGTCCCACCAACAGTGTAAAAGTGTTCCTATTTCTCCACATCCTCTCCAGCACCTGTTGTTTCCTGACTTTTTAATGATTGCCATTCTAACTGGTGTGAGATGGTATCTCATTGTGGTTTTGATTTGCATTTCTCTGATGGCCAGTGATGGTGAGCATTTTTTCATGTGTTTTTTGGCTGTATAAATGTCTTCTTTTGAGAAGTGTCTGTTCATGTCCTTCACCCACTTTTTGATGGGGTTGTTTGTTTTTTTCTTGTAAATTTGTTGGAGTTCATTGTAGATTCTGGATATTAGCCCTTTGTCAGATGAGTAGGTTGTGAAAATTTTCTCCCATTTTGTAGGTTGCCTGTTCACTCTGATGGTAGTTTCCTTTGCTGTGCAGAAGCTCTTTAGTTTAATTAGATCCCATTTGTCAATTTTGGCTTTTGTTGCCATTGCTTTTGGTGTTTTAGACATGAAGTCCTTGCCCATGCCTATGTCCTGAATGGTATTGCCTAGGTTTTCTTCTAGGGTTTTTATGGTTTTAGGTCTAACATTTAAGTCTTTAATCCATCTTGAATTGATTTTTGTATAAGGTGTAAGGAAGGGATCCAGTTTCAGCTTTCTACATATGGCTAGCCAGTTTTCCCAGCACCATTTATTAAATAGGGAATCCTTTCCCCATTTCTTGTTTTTCTCAGGTTTGTCAAAGATCAGATGGTTGTAGATATGTGGCATTATTTCTGACGGCTCTGTTCTGTTCCATTGATCTATATCTCTGTTTTGGTACCAGTACCATGCTGTTTTGGTTACTGTAGCCTTGTAGTATAGTTTGAAGTCAGGTAGCGTGATGCCTCCAGCTTTGTTCTTTTGGCTTAGGATTGACTTGGCAATGCGGGCTCTTTTTTGGTTCCATATGAACTTTAAAGTAGTTTTTTCCAATTCTGTGAAGAAAGTCATTGGTAGCTTGATGGGGATGGCATTGAATCTGTAAATTACCTTGGGAAGGATGGCCATTTTCATGATATTGATTCTTCCTACCCATGAGCATGGAATGTTCTTCCGTTTGTTTGTATCCTCTTTTATTTCCTTGAGCAGTGGTTTGTAGTTCTCCTTGAAGAGGTCTTTCACGTCCCTTGTAAGTTGGATTCCTAGGTATTTTATTCTCTTTGAAGCAATTGTGAATGGGAGTTCACTCATGATTTGGCTCTCTGTTTGTCTGTTATTGATGTATAAGAATGCTTGTGATTTTTGCACATTGATTTTGTATCCTGAGACTTTGCTGAAGTTGCTTATCAGCTTGAGGAGATTTTGGGCTGAGACAATGGGGTTTTCTAGATATACTATCATGTCATCTGCAAACAATTTGACTTCCTCTTTTCCTAATTGAATACCCTTGATTTCCTTCTCCTGCCTAATTGCCCTGGCCAGAACTTCCAACACTATGTTGAATAGAAGTGGCGAGAGAGGGCATCCCTATCTTGTGCCAGTTTTCAAAGGGAATGCTTCCAGTTTTTGCCCATTCAGTATGATATTGGCTGTGGGTTTGTCATAAATAGCTCTTATTATTTTGAGATACGTCCCATCAATTCCTAATTTATTGAGAGTTTTTAGCATGAAGGGTTGTTGAATTTTGTCAAAGGCCTTTTTTGCATCTATTGAGATAATCATGTGGTTTTTGTCTTTGGTTCTGTTTATATGCTGGATTACATTTATTGATTTGCGTATATTGAACCAGCCTTGCATCCCAGGGATGAAGCCCACTTGATCATGGTGGATAAGCTTTTTGATGTGCTGCTGGATTCTGTTTGCCAGTATTTTATTGAGGATTTTTGCATCAATGTTCATCAAGGATATTGGTCTAAAATTCTCTTTTCTGGCTGTGTCTCTGCCAGGCTTTGGTATCAGGATGATGCTGGCCTCATAAAATGAGATAGGGAGGATTCCCACTTTTTCTATTGATTGGAATAGTTTCAGAAGGAATGGTACCAGCTCCTCCTTGTACCTCTGGTAGAATTCGGCTGTGAACCCATCTGGTCCTGGACTTTTTTTGGTTGGTAAGCTATTGATTATTGCCACAATTTCAGCTCCTGTTATTGGTCTATTCAGAGATTCAACTTCTTCTTGGTTTAGTCTTGGGAGGGTGTATGTGTTGAGGAATTTATCCATTTCTTCTAGATTTTCTAGTTTATTTGCATAGAGGTGTTTGTAATATTCTCTGATGGTAGTTTGTATTTCTGTGGGATTGGTGGTGATATCCCCTTTATCATTTTTTATTGCATCTATTTGATTCTTCTCTCTTTTTTTCTTTATTAATCTTGCTAGCGGTCTATCAATTTTGTTGATCCTTTCAAAAAACCAGCTCCTGGATTCATTGATTTTTTGAAGGGTTTTTTGTGTCTCTATTTCCTTCAGTTCTGCTCTGATTTTAGTTATTTCTTGCCTTCTGCTAGCTTTTGAATGTGTTTGCTCTTGCTTTTCTAGTTCTTTTAATTGTGATGTTAGGGTGTCAATTTTGGATCTTTCCTGCTTTCTCTTGTGGGCATTTAGTGCTATAAATTTCCCTCTACACACTGCTTTGAATGCATCCCAGAGATTCTGGTATGTTGTGTCTTGGTTCTCGTTGGTTTCAAAGAACATCTTTATTTCTGCCTTCATTTCGTTATGTACCCAGTAGTCATTCAGGAGCAGGTTGTTCAGTTTCCACGTAGTTGAGCGGTTTTGGGTGAGATTCTTAATCCTGAGTTCTAGCTTGATTGCACTGTTATCGGAGAGACAGTTTATTACAATTTCTGTTCTTTTACATTTATTGAGGAGAGCTTTACTTCCACGGATATGGTCAATTTTGGAATAGGTGTGGTGTGGTGCTGAAAAAAATGTATATTCTGTTGATTTGGGGTGGAGAGTTCTGTAGATGTCTATTAGGTCCGCTTGGTGCAGAGCTGAGTTCAATTCCTGGGTATCCTTGTTGACTTTCTGTCTCGTTGATCTGTCTAATGTTGACAGTGGGGTGTTAAAGTCTCCCATTATTAATGTGTGGGAGTCTAAGTCTCTTTGTAGGTCACTCAGGACTTGCTTTATGAATCTGGGTGCTCCTGTATTGGGTGCATATATATTTAGGATAGTTAGCTCTTCTTGTTGAATTAATCCCTTTACCATTTTGTAATGGCCTTCTTTGTCTCTTTTGATCTTTGTTGGTTTAAAGTCTGTTTTATCGGAGACTAGGATTGCAACCCCTGCCTTTTTTTGTTTTCCATTTGCTTGGTAGATCTTCCTCCATCCTTTTATTATGAGCCTATGTGTGTCTCTGCACATGAGATGGGTTTCCTGAATACAGCAGACTGATGGGTCTTGAGTCTTTATCCAATTTGCCAGTCTCTGTCTTTTAATTGGAGCATTTAGTCCATTTACATTTAAAGTTAATATTGTTATGTGTGAATCTGATCCTGTCATTATGATGTTAGCTGGATATTTTGCTCGTTAGTTGATGCAGTCTCTTCCTAGTCTCGATGGTCTTTACATTTCGGTATGATTTTGCAGTGACTGGTACCGGTTGTGCCTTTCCATGTTTAGCGCTTCCTTCAGGAGCTCTTTTAGGGCAGGCCTGGTGGTGACAAAATCTCTCAGCATTTGCTTGTCTGTAAAGTATTTTATTTCTCCTTCACTTATGAAGCTTAGTTTGGCAGGATATGAAATTCTGGGTTGAAAATTCTTTTCTTTAAAAATGTTGAATATTGGCCCCCACTCTCTTCTGGCTTGTAGGGTTTCTGCCGAGAGATCCGCTGTTAGTCTGATGGGCTTCCCTTTGATGGTAACCCGTCCTTTCTCTCTGGCTGCCCTTAACATTTTTTCCTTCATTTCAACTTTGGTGAATCTGACAATTATGTGTCTTGGAGTTGCTCTTCTCGAGGAGTATCTTTGTGGCGTTCTCTGTATTTCCTGAATCTGAATGTTGGCCTGCCTCGCTAGATTGGGGAAGTTCTCCTGGATAATATCCTGCAGAGTGTTTTCCAACTTGTTTCCATTCTCCCCATCACTTTTAGGTACACCAATCAGACGTAGATTTGGTCTTTTCACATAGTCCCACATTTCTTGGAGGCTTTGGTCGTTTCTTTTTATTCTTTTTTCTCTAAACTTCCCTTCTCGCTTCATTTCATTCATTTCATCTTCCAGGGCTGATACCCTTTCTTCCATTTGATCGCATCGGCTCCTGAGGCTTCTGCATTCTTCACGTAGTTCTCGAGCCTTGGTTTTCAGCTCCATCAGCTCCTTTAAGCACTTCTCTGTATTGGTTATTCTAGTTATACATTCTTCTAAATTTTTTTCAAAGTTTTCAACTTCTTTGCCTTTGGTTTGAATATCCTCCCGTAGCTCGGAGTAATTTGATCGTCTGAAGCCTTCTTCTCTCAGCTCGTCAAAGTCATTCTCCGTCCAGCTTTGTTCCGTTGCTGGTGAGGAACTGCATTCCTTTGGAGGAGGAGAGGTACTCTGGTATTTAGAGTTTCCAGTTTTTCTGCTCTGTTTTTTCCCCATCTTTGTGGTTTTATCTACTTTTGGTCTTTGATGATGGTGATGTACAGATGGGTTTTTGGTGTGGATGTCCTTTCTGTTAGTTTTCCTTCTAACAGACAGAACCCTCAGCTGCAGGTCTGTTGGAGTACCTGGCCGGCCATGTGAGGTGTCAGTCTGCCCCTGCTGGGGGGTGCCTCCCAGTTAGGCTGCTCGGGGGTCGGGGGTCAGGGGTCAGGGACCCACTTGAGGAGGCAGTCAGCCCGTTCTCATATCTCCAGCTGCGTGCTGGGAGAACCACTGCTCTCCTCACAGCTGTCAGACAGGGACATTTAAGTCTGCAGAGGTTACTGCTGTCTTTTTGTTTGTCTGTGTCCTGCCCCCAGAGGTGGAGCCTACAGAGGCAGGCAGGCCTCCTTGAGCTGTGGTAGGCTCCACCCAGTTCAAGCTTCCAGGCTGCTTTGTTTACCTAAGCGAGCCTGGGCAATGGCGGGCGCCCCTCCCCCAGCCTCGCTGCCGACTTGCTGTTTGATCTCAGACTGCTGTGCTAGCAATCAGGGAGACTCCGTGGGCGTAGGACCCTCTGAGCCAGGTGCGGGCTATACTCTCCTGGGGCACCGTTTCCTAAGCCCGTCGGAAAAGCCCAGTATTCGGGTGGGAGTGGCCCGATTTTCCAGGTGCCGTCTGTCACCCCTGGAAGGGGAACTCCCTGACCCATTGCGCTTCCTGAGTGAGGCAATGCCTCGTGCTTGCTTCGGCTGGTGCACGGTGCGCTCACCCACTGACCTGCGGCCACTGTCTGGCACTCCCTAGTGAGATGAACACGGTACCTCAGATGGAAATGCAGAAATCACCCGTCTTCTGCGTGGCTCGCGCTGGGAGCTGTAGACCGGAGCTGTTCCTATTCGGCCATCTTGGCTCCTCCCCTCGGTCTCGATCTCTTGACCTCGTGATCCACCCACCATGGCCTCCCAAATTGCTGGGATTACAGATATGAGACACCACACCCAGGCAGGTCAACTTATTTTTAACCAGACTGCCAAGGCAAATCAATTTTAAAAAGGATGTTTTCAATAAATGGTGCTGGAGCAACTTGATATCCCTAGGGAAAAAACAAACAAAAAATAAATTGCAACCTCTACCTCACACCATACATAAAAACTAATTCAGGCTGGGTGCGGTGGCTCACACCTGTGATCCCAGCACTTTGGGAGGCCAAGGCACGCAGATCACGAGGTCAGGAGATTGAGACCATCCTGGCTAACACAGTGAAACCCTGTGTCTACTAAAAATACAAAAAATTAGCCAGTCATGGTGGCGGGCAGCTGTAGTCCCAGCTACTCAGGAGGCTGAGGCAGGAGAATGGTGTGAACCTGGGAGGCGGAGCTTGCAGTGAGCCGAGATTGCACCACTGCACTCAGCCTGGGCAACAGAGCAAGACTCCATCTCAAAAAAAAAAAAAAACTAATTTAAAATAGATTGTAGACTTACATATAAATACAAAAATTATAAAACTTCCTCAAATATGAAGCCAATATTATTACTAAACCAAAGCCAGACAAAGAGATTGCAAAAGAAAACACACTCCTTCCTAAATACAGCTGCAAATATTCTTAACAAAATGTAGCAAACTGATTCTACAAGATATAAAGAAGATTATAAACCACAAAATGAAATTTATACTGGAAATGCAAGGTTGGTTTAACATTTGAAGATCAATGTAATTTAACATATTAACAGAATGAAAGGTAACAATTGTGAATATCTCAACAGATTCAGAAAAAGTCAACACCAATTCATGACATATTGAAAAATGGAAAGAAAGCGTAAAGGAAAATATTTGTAACCTTGATGTAGGCAAATTTTTTTAGACAAGGCACAAAAATTCTGAAGCATAAAAAAATCATATTTTGGATTTCATCAAACTTTGAGTGTAGTATGAGTCAAAGATCAGGCATCTCAAATATTCCTGCCAGGAAGCTATCATCAGACTTCCCTCTCCTCATTCTCAAAATAAGGGAAAGAAGTAGAGGTAGAAGAAATAAGCCTCATTTAGCCCTTTGTACAAGTGAAGCTTAAAATATCAAACTAGAGGAAGAGGCAAGATTTCAGGGAAAAAATAGGTAAAAAATGTTTAGAGCAAGAGGCTATTGCAGTTTTATGTGAAGGGCAATGAGTAGACATTCCTCTTGATGAGATCGGCACCTAAAACTGTGTGGGTGCTAAAGCCACTAAATCAAGGGTTAAAAATTTAGGAAATCTCAGTTCAAGTAGAAGAATAAGTCTTCTTCTTCCTTCCAATTCTTGTACCTTCCCTCATCTGTTCCCCCTCCCTCCCTCCCTTACACTTTCCCTTCCTCCTTTCCTTCTTTTCTTCCTTCTTCCCTTCCTTTCTTCTTTTCTATCCTTCCAAGTATGTACTAAACCTCTATTAGGCACAAGTCTTTGTAATTGAGCAAAGCAATGCAGCCCATGGTACATGTTCTTCAAAGAACTTATAAACCAGTTGATGAGACATGACAGAAACATGAAAAAATAAAACAACCAAGACATATTATGATGCAGTATAATAATGGCTGTAAGTTTTCAGAAGAGGGAAATCAATGTGCGTTAGCATAGTTAAAAAATATGTGATGTTCAAGTTGTCAATAAATTGAATGGAGCAATTTGAATAGGAATTAGGGAGTTGGGGCAAAAGATATTTCTAGGAGGAAGCGGCATCAGCAAAGATGTGATGATGGGAATATATGTGGCAGGTTTTAGGAAAGCACATTAGATTAGTCCTGTTATAGATGAACAGTCAAGTAAAGAAAAGGGCTTAGGTTTTAAAGTTAGAAATGGAAATAAGTTTTGATAGCTAGGATGGCGACAGATAATAGGAAATGTGGCCCTATATTTAGTATACAATCACTAATAAAACCTCTGGTAGCACTTGAGAGTTTACAAAAGCTTGTTCCCATACGTTATCTAAGATGATCTTTGTGAACTTTGGAGGATAGTTTGTAAATGGGGGAAAAACAAGCCTCAAAGAAGAAAATAACTTGCATAGATTTATAGATCTAGATACTGTGGAATCTGGACTCAGGCCCGGGTCTATTGGCTTTAGGAATCAAATTCTCATTGTTAAATATAACCTACTCTATAAAGTATTCCATGATTACTCTCACTGATTCCAATTTTATCTTTTATAGGGCACTTCACCTATGAGCTTATCTTGTTTCCACCTCTGGTTTATAACTCTCCTAAGGGTTGGAATTGTATCTTCCACTTCTTTTCTATCTTCTATAGGGCATAGAAGAGTGCTAGACTCATAGAGGATACTCAATAAATTAGTTATGAATGAGTGAATGAATGAATGGGTGAATGAATGAATGCAGCAAGTATTGAGCTGAGATATGAAAAGGGACTGGAACAAACTTCACACTATAACCATCTAGTGAAAAGTTTAAACACACCAATGCCCAGGATCCACACAAGAGATCTTCACTTAATTGTTCTGAGACGGCCCAGGCAGTTTTTTTCTATTTGCTTTGGGTTCTTCTAAACATGGCAAAGTTTAGCACCCTTAGACTTCCCTCATCCAAAGTTGAATCCCCATACAAGTGTGTTTGAGAAGGGTCTGGAGAGCCTGCTTTAAATGAAGATGTGGTCAACTCATTCTTTCAGGACAGAAGGAGAGCATATATAATTGGAGTAAATGAAAGAAAATTGCACAGGTGTTATTTCTATAGCTAACGGTCTCAGGTCTTGAGATGTGCAGGCTTGTGACACGTCCAGAAAATATAAGAAGGATGACTTTTTTCCTTTAGTCTTTGTAATATTTCCAATAATGATGCCATTAAACTTCTTAGATAACATTAAACATTATTTAACAGAGAGCACTAATGAACAATGAAATGAGAGGCTTCTGTCTGGACTGTCTGCATGGTGTGCATACCAAACAGGCGCAGCGGTGCTCATTCTGGAATCTCTGCCTGGTACCCATGGGAGAGAAACCAAGAGAGCAAGAGACTGAGAGAGAAGGAAAAGGGAGGCTGTGAATTTCTATATAATAATGCTGGTGAGCTATTTTTCCTTAAGCCCTTGCAACTATATTCTCAGAATATTCTTGCTGTTGTGTGGTTCTTACAGTTTGGAAGCCAAGTGCAAAGGCCTGACAGTAACAGCTGTTAAAGACTCCCTGCAGATGAAAATGAAAGTCAAACTAGCATGCACATGTGAAGGGGATTATCAACCAAATGTGTTGGTTTCATCCCTGGATCTTTACAGCCAGAAAATAAAAAGCCTGTTTCCTGAATAATAATGATCTCTTCTGTTTCTATCATGCTTTTCTGTCCAAAACTCCAAGATATTCTATTTTGTCATTTGTCCATTTATTGGAAGGGACAAGAAAAAGAGCATAAATATTTCCACATGAGATGGACCATCTCAGTTTGCCTGGTTTTAGCACTGAAAATCTAGTAGCATTCCAGGGAACCCCTCAGATTAAGGGCAAACTGGTACAACTGGTTAGCATGATTTCTCCTTATATTATACATGAGATTACTGAGTTCCAAGCTCACACAGTGTAGGGCCTTCCCCAGACTGGGGGTAAAAAACTCTGTTATTGTTTTTTAAACTTGTACTACACAAATAATACATACTTGCTAAATAATTTTCTTAAAAAACACATATACGTGTGTGTGTATATACATATATATATATAGAGAGAGAGATGTGCACATAACATGAATGTCTTTTAATGACTATGCTGTATCTATAGCTATAATCATTGTGAAAAACTACATTGGGTTTCATTAAAACCATTCTATGCTGTATTTAACCAATCTGCAATGGTAATACAATAGAAGTTTGCTCCCCCCACCACCAATATACACAAAAACAAGATTTTTACTTCTAAAATATAGAACTGTGAATAATACCATCTTCATCTACAATTGAGAATTGTCTGATTATTCGTTGGCAATTTCAACGTCCACAAGACTTGTCCTTCCAAAATTTCAACTACCTTAAGTTGGGTTTTCTGGCTAGGCGAGGTGGCTCACGCCTGTAATCTCAGCACTTTGGGAGGATGAGGCAGGTGGATCAACTGAGGTCAGGAGTTTGAGACCAGCCTGGCCAACATGGCAAAACCCCATTTCTACTAAAAATGCAAAAATTAGCTGGGCATAGTGGTGCATGCCTGTAATCCCAGCTACTTGGGAGGCTGAGGCAGGAGAATCACTTGAACTCAGGAGGCGGAGGTTGCAGTGAGCTAGGATCGTGCCACTGCACTCCAGCCTGGGCGACAAGAGCGAAACTCCGTCTCAAAAAAAAAATTAATTAAAAAAAAAATAAATAGGTCTGGTGCAGTGGCTTATGCCTGTAATCCCAGCACTTTGGGAGGCCGAGGCGGGCGGATCATCTGAGTTTGGGAGTTTGAGACCAGCCTGACCAAAATGGAGAAACCCCATTTCTACTAAAAATACAAAAAAATTAGCTGGGCATGGTGGTGGGCGCCTGTAGTCCCAGCTACTCTACTCGGGAGGCTGAGGCAGAAGAATAGTGTGAACCCGGGAGGCGGAGCTTGAGGTGAGCCGAGATCACGCCACTGCACTCCAGCCTGGGTGACAGAGCGAGACTCCGTCTCAAAAAATACATAAATAAATAAATAAATTGGGTTTTCCTAAACCATACCTGAGACAAGTATTTGGTGTAAGTGATTCATTTGGTAAGTCCAGTTAAGGAAGCAAGACAAAGAAAGAAAAGCCAAAAACAGATGGATTAATGAATGAGTTTCTGGTGTGAGAACTGAGGCTGAATCTCACTAGCACCTTCTAAGAGATTGTAGAACATACTGCAGAACTCCATGCCAGAGGAGCAAGACAGATGGGGTATTTATTTATTTTCCTAATTGCTTAGGGTTCTCTCCTGGAGCATGAATCCTCCACATACTGTAAACCAAGGAAATGCCTGTGGCCAGAAAATACCCTCCAGGCAGAGAGATATAGGAAGCCATCAGCATTTATGAGAACTGTCCAGTGTGACCTCCAGAGTAGACCAAGGAGATCTAGGAGGACACCCACAGCATCTACTTCACCGTCTGCTCACTTCCTTGCCTCTCTCTTCTCTGATGAGCTTGGGTTCCACCTGTTACAGCACCTGTTGTTACCAATATCTCCATTGCCTCCATAATATCCCCCTCTCCAGTTTCCTCCTGTCTTTTTTACTGCCTCTGTTACCCCAGCACAACAATTCTTTACCACATTAGAACCTGCAATACACTGCTACAACCACATTTTTTTTGTCACTCATCCCCTTCAAGTCATCATTTCCATCCTTAGCCACATCATAATCATCCCCTTGCATATTTCCTCAATTCCGTTGCCTATCTCGCTTCAAACTGAACTAACCTGGGCAAAACCCTATTCGTTAGTTAAATCCAAATTTCTGTCAACTCTGGGCAACGTACCTGTGCTGTCTTCTGGACAACTATTTCATACTATCTCCTCTCTTTTAAATCTCCAGTAATCATCCCCACGCTCATACTCTGCTGATTACCTTACTTCCAATTTTTTTAAGAAACCGAATCACTCAGAGGAGCACTTTACCAACCTCCCATCACAACAACCATCTCTCACCTGTATCTGTGCCCTCCTGTTACAGTTATTCTGGATACACAGTTCAGGATTCTATCTCAAGGGCTGAGTTGTGTGCTAGATCCCATCCTTTCTTGCCCACCTGAGAATATATTTGATCAATTCTTTGCTTTCCCCTATATCACCAGTTTTTTTCTTCTTTCACAGAGCATTTTCATCAGAATGCAAACATAGTATTTCTCCCATCTGAAAAATATTTTCTTGAGACCACATGCCTGTGTAACTTCTGTCTCATTTTTTTGCTCCCCTTTATAGCAAAACACTTCAAAATAGTCACCTACATTTACTGCCTGCAATTTTTTCTTTTTATATTGTCTCTTAAATCACGGTCAATCAAGCTTCCATTTCAACTATTCCATCAACACTCCTCTTTTAAGTGCCAACAATGACATCCACGTTACTAAATATAATAGCTAATTTTCCCTCTGTATCTTGTGACTATTAGCTGCATTTGAGCCAGTTGATCACCTTCTTTTCCTTGATGTATATTCCTTACTTGGCTTTGGGGACACTATGATTTTTCTGGTTATCCTCTTATTTCATTGACGGCTCCTTCTCAGTCTCCCTTCTTATCTCCACAAACTCTAAGGTTGGAAACACACTAGGCTCAATTCTGCACCATCATTAGTCACTATTTATACTCGATTCTAACAACCTACCCTATATTTACACTCTTGCCTTTAATCAGGCTCATGGCCTGAAGCACCATATATCTGCTGGCAAGCCCAAATTTGTATCTTTAGTCTAAACCTCTCCTTGATATCTGGAGTCATATGTCTGACTCCTACTCAATGGCTCCATTTGGATGGCAAAAACATATGTCAAATCTATGATGTCCAAACCCAGATGCCTGAACTTCTTTTTTGTATTTTTTTAATTCTAATTTAAAATTTTTTATTTCAGTAGTTTTGGGGATACAGGTTGGTTTTGGTTACATGGATAAGCTCTTTTGTGGTGATTAATGAGAATTTAGTGCACCTGTCACCCAAGGAGTGTATACTGTACCCATCCCTATTGCCCCCATCCTGACCTTCTTCCCCGAACCCCCAAAGTCCATTATATCGTTCTTATGCCTTTGCATCCTCATAGCTTAGCTCTCACTTAAAAGTGAGAACATATGATACTTGGTTTTCCATTCCTGTGTTACCTCACTTAGAATAATGGTATTTTTTTTTTTTTTCTGATTTGTTCGAGTTCATTGTAGATTCTGGATACTAGCCCTTTGTCAGATGCATAGTTTGCAAATATTTTCTCCCACTCTATGTGTTGTCTGTTTACTCTGCTGATTATTTCTTTTACTGTGCAGAAGCATTTTACTTTAATTAGGTCCCATTTACTTACTTTTGTTTTTGTTGCATTTGTTTTGAGGATCTTAGTCATGAATTTTTTTCCCTAAACCAATGTTCAGAAGAGTTTTTCTGATGTTATCTTTTAGAATTTTTATGGTTTCAGGTCTTAGATTTTTGTCTTTGATTCATCTTGAGTTGATTTTTGCATAAGGTGAGAGATAGGGATCCAGTTTTATTCTTCTATATGTGGCTTGCTAGTTTCCCCAGCTCCATTTATCGAATTAGGGTGTCCTTTCTCCAATTTATGTTTTTGTATGCTTTGTCAAAGATTAGATGGCTGTGAGTTTTGGCTTTATTTCTGGGTTCTCATTCTGTTCCATTGGTCTATGTCCCTAGTTTTATACCAGTACCATGTTATTTTGGTAACTATAGCCATGTATTATAATTTGAAGTCAGATAATGTGATGCCTTCAGATTTGTTCTTTTTGTTTGGCTATGCAGGCTATTTTTTGGTTCCATTTGAATTTTAGGATTGTTTTTTCTGGTTCTCTGAAGAATGATGATGGTATTTTGATCAGAATTGCATTGATTCTGTAAATTGCTTTGGACAGTATGGTCATTTTCACAATATTGATTCTTCTCATCCATGAGCATGGGGATGTGTTTTCCTTTGTTTGTGTCATCTATGATTTCTTTCAGCAGTGTGTTGTAGTTCTCCTTGTAGAAATCTTTCACCTCCTTGCTTAAGTAGATTCCTAAGTTATTTTATTTTATTTTGTTTTATTTTATTTTATTTTTGCAGCTGTTGTAAAAGGGATTGAGTTCTTGGTTTGATTCTCAGCTTGGCCATTGTTGGTGTATAGCAGTGTTACTGATTTATGTACATCGATTTTGTATTCTGAGACTTTATTGAATTTGTTTATCAGACCTAGGAGCTTTTTGGATGAGTCTTTAGGGTTTTCTAGGTATATGATTGTATCATCAGCAAACAGTGACAGTTTGACTTCCTCTTTTCCAATTTGGATGCCATTTCTTTCTTTCTTCTGTCTAATTGCTCTGGCTAGGACTTCCAGTACTATGTTGAATAGAAGTGATGAAAGTGGGTATCCTTGTCTTGTTCCAGTTCTCAGGGGGAATGCTTTCAACTTTTCCCCATTCTGTAGATGTTGGCTATGGGTTTGTCATATATGGCTTTTATTACTTTGAGATGAGTCCCTTCTATTCCTATTTTGTTGAGGGTTTTTATCAGAAAGGGATGCTGGATGTTATCAAATGCTTCTTCTGCATCTATTGAGACAATCATGTGGTTTTTTTAAAAAAACAATTCTATTTATGTGATGTATCACATTTATTGGCTTGCATATGTTAAATAATCCCTGCATTTTTGGGATGAAACCCATGTGATCATGATGTATTATCTTTTTGTTGTGCTGTTGAATTCAGTTAGTACAGTAATTTGTTGAGGATTTTTGCATCTATGTTCATGAGAGATATTTGTCTGTAGTTTGTTGTTGTTGTTGTTATGTCCTTTAGTGGTTTTGGTGTTAGGTTGATACTGGCTTCATAGAATGATTTAGGGAGAATTCCCTCTTTCTCTATATTTTGAAATAGTTTCAGTAGGATTGGTACCAATTCTTCTTTGAATGTATGGCAGAATTCAGCTATGAATACATCTGGTCCTAGACATTTTTTTGTTGGCAATTTTTTTAAATTACCGAATCAGTTTTGCTGCTTGTTATTGATCTGTTCAGGCTTTCTATTTCTTCCTGATTTAATCTAGAAGGGTTGTATATTTCCATAAATCTATCCATTTCATCTAGATTTTCTAGTTTGTGTGCATGAAGGTCCTCATAGTAGCTTTCAATGATCATTTGTATTTCTGTGGCATCTGTTGTAATATCTCCAGTTTCATTTCTGATTGAGCTTATGTGGATCGTCTCTCTTCTTTTCTTGGTTAATCTCATTAATGGTCTATCAATTTTGTTTATCTTTTCAAAGAACCAGCTTTTCATTTCATTTATTTTTTGTATTGTATTTTTTTTTGTTTCAATTTCATTTAGTTCTGCTCTGATCTTTGTTATTTCTTTTCGTCTGGTGGGTTTGAGTTTAGTTTGTTCTTGCTTCTCTAGTTCCTTGAGGTGTGACATTAGGTTGTCTATTTGTGTTCTTTCAGACTTTTTGGTGTAGGCATTCAACATTATGAACTTTCCTCTTAGCACCACTTTTACTGTATCCCAGTGGTTTTGATACGTTGTGTCACTATTATTATTCATTTCAAACAATTTATAAATTTCCTTCTTCATTTCATTGTTAATGCATCAAACATTCAAGAGCAGATTTTAATTTCTATGTATTTGTATAGTTTTAGGGTTCCCTTTGGAATTAATTTCCAGTTTTATTCCACTGTGGTCTGAGAAAATTCTTGATATAATTTTGGTTTTCTTAAATTTATTGAGACTTGTTTTGTGGCCTATCATATGGTCTAGGAGAATGTTCCATATACTGATGAGAAAAATGTATTTTCTGCAGTTGTTGGGAAGAATGTTTTGTAAATATCTGTTAAGAGCATTTGTTCTAGGGTGTAGTTTAAGTCCATTGTCTCTTTGTTGACTTACTGTCCTGATGGCCTGTCTAGTGCTGTCAGTGGAGTATTGAAGTCCCCTACTATTGTTGTGTTGCTATTTCATTTCTTAGGTCTAGCAATAATTTTTTATGATCTGAGAGCTTCAGGATACACCTGAACTTCTTACTCAAACCTGTTCTTTCCTCAGTCTTTACTTTTCAGTAAATGGCAACCCCACTGTTCCAGTTGATCAACCTCAAAATCTTGGAGCCATCCTTGTGCCTTTTTCTCACATACTCAGATCCACCAACAAATCTTAAAAGCTCCAGCACTCCAACTATGTACAAAGTCAACAACCAGGTGGTTCAGGTTGCTATAATTTCTTACCTGGATTAGTGTTGCAGCCTCTTAACTGATCTTTTGTTTCTGGCCTTTCCTCTTATGAAGTTTAATCTCAACAGCAGATCTAAAGTAATTCTTTCCAGGCTGGGCGCAGTGGCTCACTCCTGTAATCCTAAAACACTGGGAGGCTGAGGCGGGCAGATTGCCTGAGCTCAGGAGTTCAAGATGAGCCTGGTCAACACAGTGAAACCCTGTCTCTACTAAAAATACAAAAATTAGCCGGGTGTGGTAGTAGGTGCCTGTAATCCCAGCTACTTGGGGGCTGAGACAGGAGAATCGCTTGAACCTGGGAGGCGGAGGTTGCAGTGCGCCAAGATGGCGCCACTGCACTCCAGCCTGGGCGACAGAGCAAGACGCTGTCTCAAAAAAAAAAATTAAAACAAACAAATAATAAATAAATAAATAAATAAATAAATAAATAAATAAATAAAGTGATTCTTTCAAGATTTGAGCCAGGTCATTTGTTATTTGTTGAAAGCTGGGAATATTTCTTTTCTTTTTTTTTTTTGAGACGGAGTCTTGCTCTGTCTCTCAGGCTGGAGTGGAACTTCCACCCACTAGGTTCAAGCAATTCTCCTACCTCAGCCTCCCGAGTAGCTGGGATTACAGATGCCTGCCACCATGCCCAGCTAATTTTTGTATTTTTAGTAGAGACAGGGTTTCACCATGTTGGCCAGGCTGGTCTTGAACTCCTGACCTCAGGTGATCCATACGCCTCGGCCCCCCCAAAGTGTTGAGATTATAGGCATGAGCCACTGCACCCACCCATCCATTTCTTTTTATGAGGGGGAAGAAAAGAAAACCTGGGAGTATCTTTAGAACTCACTCAATTAAAGCTTACAAGACTTGGCATGGTCTGAGCTCACATAATCTCTATGACCTCATCATCTCCTCCTCTTTGCCCCGTTTCCCACTTTACTCCAACAACACTGACCTCATTATTCCTCATTTGGGACCCACAGGTTCCCACCTCAGCATTTTTGCCCTTGCTGGTTATCTACATAGTTCACTCTCTTATCTAGTTAAGGAAGTTACTCAAATTTCACTGTCTCAGGTCTCCCCTGACCACCTTATTTAATACTGTAACCTCTACTCGCCCATATCCTCCCACCCCATCCTCTTCTGAACTTTATTTTTCACCATAGCACTTATTAACACAATGTTATGTTTTAAACATTATGATATTTAAAAATACTTGTATTTATTTTATGTCTCTTTGTCCTAAAATGAAGGCTTTATAAGAGGAAAGATTTTGTCTGTTTCTCAGTGTCAAGAAAAGTACTTGGCATATAGTTGGTTTTCAATAAATATTTTTTGAGGAGATGATTGAATGAGGGACTGGTTTGGTGTTACGAATAGGTTTGTTATTTAATAGCTGTGTGATCTTGGAAAAGTCTCTTGAACATTCTAGCTCAATTTTCTTGTCTATATAACCAGTATAGCAAAACCAAATTTATGGTACTGTTGTGAGGACTAATGTATGCAAAACAAACATCCTACTGCAACACTTGGCATAGAGTATATGTTCAATAAATACTCACTGAATCAATTTTCCCCAGAGGTTACTAAAATTTCTTTAAAATTACAAATTTTATTCTCCTGTATTTCCCATTCTCTGCTTGCCCTCAGATATTTCCACCTCTGTGTCCTATTTTTCATGAATTTTGCTACGCCAAAAACAATCATTTACCCTGGGCTGCTCAATTGATCAACATGAATGGATTGTTTCCCAGTGTCAAACCACCAGTTCCTTCTTCCTTTCTTGTCTTTATTGTCCGCCTAATTGACCGTATGTAGGTAACGCAAAAGACTTAACAGACTTCAAAGAAACTTTCCCAAGAGCTTAAATTTTAATTGTGAAGCTAAAATGCGGCCAGGCATGGTGGCTTACGCCTGTAATCACAGCACTTTGGGAGGCTGAGGTGAGCAGATCACCCGAGGTCAGGAGTTCGAGACCAGACGCCAACATGTTGAAACCCTGTCTCTACTAATAATACAAAAATTAGCTGGGCATGGTGGTGCATCCCTGTAATCCTAGCTGCTTGGGAGGCTGAGGCAGGAGAATCACTTGAATCAGGGAGGCAGAGGTTGCAGTGAGCCGAGATTGTGCCATTGCACTCCAGCCTGGGTGACAAGAGTGAAACTCTGTCTCAAAAAAACAAACAAACAAACAAAAAACTGAAATGCACTGTCAGATATGAAGCAAGAATGACTCAGATCAGATCTAGTGTCAAGTATGTGCAAGAATGAATATTTTAATGATTAGGGAAAGATCTCTTGGGAGTGGTAATACTTGATCTTAACCCTGAAGGATAGACAGATATGTTGTTCGAGTAATTAATGTTAACTGCAGCAACAAACAAACCCCTAATAATATGAACTTAACAAAATAATTGTTTATTTGTTGCTTGTGTCACAGTTTGATGGGAATTGAGGGGCTCTTTCTGATCAGTACTCACCCAAGTAATACTGTACGTGATCTTGTAAGTATGCAATCTATCATACCTGGCCTCCAAGATCACCAAGGGGAAGAGAGGGCTGGAAGTTTCTATGGGATGATTTTATGTCTAGGCCTGAAAGTAGCAGTTATGACTTCTACCTTCATCTAATTGGTCAGAATTGGACACCAGGCCTCACACATATGCATGGGGGCTAGATGTTTGTTAAGCAGGAGCGGTCTCTGTGAAAGGTATATTAAGGTGGATGGAGAGGCTACTCCAGGCAAGAAGATTAGCAGGAGCCAAGGTGGAAAGCCAGAAGAGAGCAGATGGTGTTTGGTAAAAAGGAACTAATGAAGAAGTGAGCCTGGTGGGAGAAGACTGGGAGCTGTGAAAGGATTATAGCTGATTAAAAATAGTATTTCTATTAAAGTAATACATGTTTAATGTAAAAAATCTGGAAATACTAAAAAAGGGTAAATGATGTAAGTAAAATTACTCATTATTCACTGCAAAGAGAAAAAGTATTATATTTGATGTGTTTGTCTAGTCATTTTTCTAAGATAGGTATTTATGCATGTGCACATTTTAAATTTGTAATTACAGTCTACATATAATTTTTATCTGATTTTTTTTTTTTTTTTTTGAGATGGAGTCTTGCTCTGTTGCCCAGGCTAGAGTGCAGTGGCGTGATCTCGGCTCACTGCAAGCTCCGCCTCCCAGGTTCACGTCATTCTCCTGCCTCAGCCTCCTGAGTAGGGTAGCTGGGACTACAGGCACCCGCCACCATGCCCAGCTAATTTTTTTGTGTTTTTAGTTGAGACGGGGTTTCACCGTGTTAGCCAGGATGGACATGATTATCTGATATTTATCCATTAGATATTATATCCTAACATTTATTCATACTAGTTAATATTTCTGAAGCCTTGATTACCAATGGCTGCATTTGTTTACTTATTTGTTCTTTCAATAAATACTTATTAAACATCTGCTAGTGCCAGGTACTGGTATACAGTGAACAAATAGACACATTCTTTGTCCTCATAGAACTTATATTTTGGTTGGAAAAATATACAATAAATAAATATGCAAATAGATATACAATCTCAGCTTCAGATAAATGTGAGAGAGTATAAATGAGGAAGGAGTGCTTAATCAGCAAAGCTGTATAAAGGAGGCAAATTTTATTATTTATTTATTTTTGAAATGAAGTCTTGCTCTATTGCCCAGGCTGGAGTGCAGTGGCATGATCTCAGCTCACTGCAACCTCTGAGGAGGCAAACTTTAAACTAAGTTCTGAAGGGTAAATGTTGGTTGGGTGAAGAGTGGAAGGAAGAACTTTTCAGGCAGGTGGAACGGCACATGTGAGGGTCCAGAAGGGACCTACAGGTTACTGACCTGAATGAGAAGCGACTAACAATTTGTAAGCAAGTAAATGACATCATCCAGGTTACATTTTTAAGATCACTTAGGCTGCTGAGTGGAGAACTGATCAGAATTAGGAAAAAGTGAATTCAGGGACACCTGTTAGAAAGATATTGTCATCTTCCTGAGAAAGATAATGTTGATGGTAACTTAAATTGGGTTGAAACAGTGGAAACATTTGTCTTGGAAACAATGGGTATATGGTTAGCTTTACTAGATTTAATAATCTCAGAAGTAAAAAAAATTCTCTACACATTCTTTATTTGTGCTGGTCCTAGAATAAAGCAGCTTATAGAGTTAATGCAGAATCTTGACTCAGTGTGACCTCTCTCAGGGAGTCTTACTCATATTGTTGGACACTCGGGGTCTGCCATGAATGATTGTGTGTTTTAAAAACATTTGAAAGCAACAGAGCACGACTTTTCAGTTCCCCAGAGAGGGTATTGTGGGTTTCAGGGTGTGGAACTGAAGAACAATGATGAGCCATTCTCAATCTTATTATTGTCAGACAAGCCAGAAGATCCCTGAGACTGGCATAGAAATGTATGGGTCTGTTAAGGAGACAGAGACATCTATAAATCAGATAAACAGGTGTGCTTGGGATTACAAGTTCATTAATGAAGCGATGGACCTTTGAGAGACAGAGATTGTTTTTCAGCAATTGTCATAAACAGGTTTGTTTACGATGAGGACTGTCACCTTGTAGGCTGACATAATGGCACACTGCACCTTGTGAGAAGATTACGGTGAGTGCAATTATGGCTCTAATGGGCTTCAGGCAAAGACTCTAAACTAACCAGCAAATTCCCATGTTCTCTCTCAGAAGGATATGTGCAGGAGATATGTTGGGGCTAGCTCACAAGTAAGGCATTGCTTAAAAGAGTTTCAGCAATGAAAACAGAACAGAAATGAAATTTTCAGAGAAGGGACTTACATGTAGAAGGGAACTGCATATCTTCAAATAAAAGCATTAGCTGCCTTCCCTCTATATGTCTCTTTATCTTTCACTATTCCCACTTCTATCTTCTTCTCTGATTTTGTTTCTTTTCCCCTGTATTTTTGGCTGTTCTATCCATGTGTCTGTCTCCAGCCCCGCCTTATATCTCTGACTTGGCTTATACTCTGTTCCAGTGGCCATATAATCCTCCACATTTTAATGAAATAATAATTTAGTGCCTATTTTGTAAGACATTATGCCAGACCACAGAAAAAGAAACCCAAACCTAAGCCCTTCATTCCACAGTCTCTGTTACTGGTGGAGGGTATCCAGGTTCTTCGCATCTTGAACAAAGAATTGGACAAAATGCACAAAGCAAGCAAGGAAAGAATGAAGTAACAGAAGCAGAGGTTTATTGAAAATGAAAGTACACTCCACAGTGTGGGAGCAGGTCAGAGCATAGGGGCTCAAGGACCCTGTTACAGAATACTCTCTAGAGTTTAAATATCCTCTAGAGGATTCCATTGGTTGCTTGGTGTATGCCCTATGTAAATGAAGAGGATGAAGTAAAGTTAAAAAGTCATTTACTCGGCATATACCCTATGGAGAGGGCTTAGTATAAACTAACTTCATCAAAGTCCCACAGTCTGTAAGGGACAAAACCATGATTCAAATATAAGCTGCTGACTCCAAAGTCCATGTGACTACATGGCTACTGTGAGCAGATGCTTTGCACATATTCACCTTATTTAGTCTCTAAGCAGTTATGCATAGTAGTCATTATTATCTCAATTTTTTCAGTTAGGAAATTGAGGTTGAGAAGTTAAATTTTAGGGCCGGACGCAGTAGCTCACACCTGTAATCTCAGCACTTTGGGAAGCTGAGGCGGGCAGATCACCTGAGGTCGGGAGTTCAAGAGCAGCCTGACCAACATGGAGAAACCCATCTCTACTAAAAATACAAAATTAGCCGGGCGTGGTGGCACATACCTGTAATCCCAGCTACTCAGGAGGCTGAGGCAGGAGAATCGCCTGAACCTGGGAGGCAGAGGTTGCGGTGAGCTGTGATCACGCCATTGCACTCCAGCCTGGGCAACAAGAGAGAAACTCCGTCTCAATAAAACAAAACAAAACAAAACAAACAAACAAAAAAAGAAGTTAAATTTTAGGCCAGGCACAGTGGCTCACGCCTGTAATCTCAGCTCTTTGGGAGGCGGATGCAGATGGATCAACTGAGGCCAGGAGTTCGAGACCAGCCTGGGCAATATGGCAAAACCACCACATCTCTATGAAAAATACAAAAATTAGGCAGGCACAGTGATGTGCCTGCTACTCTGGGAGGCTGAGGTGGGAGAATCACTTGAACCTGGGAGGCAGAGGTTTCAGTGAGCCGAGATCGTGCCACTGCACTCCAGCCTGAACACAGAGTGAGACCCTGTCTCAAAAAAAAGTTAAATTTTATTTTGACTAAGATAATGCAGCTGAAAAGTGGTAATTTTGTATGTATGCTCAGGTTTATAAAGTACCGAAATACTCCTGTCCCCAGGGTACTCTCTTTCTCCTTCGTCATACTGCCTCCTGGACCTTTTCCAATCAGTTTTATGTTCTTCCGTCTAACTTAGATTTCCTGATAGCAGAGGTGATCTTATTTTTCCTAGTATCAATTACCAAATAAAAAATCCTATTTATTGTGATTTTTGAGTATCTACTGTGTGTAAACTCTAGTGCTCAGAACTGAAAGAGATAGAAAGAATAATAGGAACTGGTCCCTGTCCTCAAGGAGTAATAGTCTTAATTGGGAATAAGACAGAGAGGCTCATGATAAACTTTAACTTGATAAAGTTAAATGGCTTTTCAAAGCAACAATAGAAGACATGTCATGAAGCGGGAGATGATGAATGGCTGAAAGAATGTTACAGACAATATGTGCTGTAGGATTTCAGATGAGGGAGAAATGAGGAGCAGATGGTCATTTCTCTGCATAATATGCCTTCGTTTATTTAAAGCTCATCATTAAGCCCTTCAGGAATACCTTGTTTAGGACAAACCTTTTAATCTTTCCTTGGGAATATTACTCCCCAATCCTTTCAGCATTTCCTTGCCTCTTCTTCCTCTTTTCCACGTTCCTTAGAAATGTTGGCATCTGAAAATTCAACAGTATAGGTTAAGAAAGTCTGTCCTAGGCCAGGCACGGTGGCTCACACCTGTTATCCCAGCACTTTGGGAGGCTGAGGCGGGCAGATCACGAGGTCAAGAGATAGAGACCATCCTGGCCAACATGGTGAAACCCTGTCTCTACTGAAAATACAAAAATTAGCTGGGTGTGGTGGTGTGTGCCTGTAATCCCAGCTACTCGGGAGGCTGAGGTAGGAGAATGGCTTGAACACAGGAGGTGGAGGTTGCAGTGAGCCAAGGTCGTGCCACTGCACTCCAGCCTGGTGACAGAGCAAGACTCCATCTCAAAATAAATAAATAAATAAATAAATAAATAAATAAATAAATAAATAAGAAAGTCTGTCCTTTCAGGTCATGTGTGAGCTGAGCCTTTCCCTTAGACCATGAAACATCTCATAGGCAATAACAAAAAACCACTGTGTTGTCCTAGCATAGTTTTGGTTTTGGAATATCTGAGGAGAGGGAATATATCCACAGATGTTTTCATGTAGCTCTTGGAATTGGAGGGCATAACCAGCTTACACCTAAGCCTGTGTTAGACTTGGGAATAGGGTGCAGGGTAGGGAGGAGACATGGGGAAACTCCCCCAGCACCTTCTTAGCACCCAGATTCATCCTTCCCATCTAGGGGAAGTTCACCTTTGCAGACACTGTCTTAGGCAACCTCTGGATCCCGTATTATACAATCTCCTAATCTACTTGTAAAGACCTAGGAATGTGTTTATGGGTCAGGATGAGGAAGCAAGTGTGGGAGATGGTGAGATTACTACCGGTGGGCTGAGAAAAGGAATTGGGAAAGAAATGCAAGAAACCTGAAAAGCAAAATGCAGATGAAGATCCCTGAAGCAAATTTTACCTACTTCACCATCCTGCCAGGGACCAAACCTGGTGAAAAGTTCACGGCTGTGGAAAAATATGTATACCTTTCAGTCAAATGTCATACACAAATCCTAGGAGACCAAAAGGTTAGTCCATCATAAATGCCCTCTATCTCGAATCAAATGTGACAGAGAAGAAAAACAGACATAATAATCTTGAGAAATTATATCTCCTAGACAGCTTTCAGAATATGTGTTTCATGATGAGCTATTTGGAGTCACTTTCGTGTCCCTTCTCAATGTCACCTGATAAGTTCAAGACATCTAGTTGCCAGAAGACAATTTCCTATGAAGAAACTGCAAACAACCTTTGATTTATGTTCTCTGTTAGAGGACATTAGAAACTTTCTCAGGTGCCTTTAGTTCCCCTCTCTAGGTGCACGCTATTTTGTGATAGGGAACATAGTTCCCAGCCGCCCAGGCTGCTCCCTAGGCACCCTTGGCCAGCCAAGCATGTGACTCATCCAGTTGAAGAGTTTAGGAGGCTTTTGCAAAGGACAAACAGGCAGCAGGCAAGACCTACAGTCACACCAAAGTGGAAAGAGGATTCCAGTGCTGGACCCTGAAGCACGAGAAGCAGAGCATCAGAAGGGGATTTGCTATTGTTTAAGCTCATTCGCTTTCAGACACATTATCTATAAATGGTGCTAGTAACACCGTGGCATATACCCACAAGTATATTGGGACATTTAAGGTATTCTACTTCTGAGCATATCAGGAAAATAGCATATTTTAAGGAATAGTGGTTAAATTTATGTCTCCCATTTTTCAAGGAGGAAGGTATTTGTAGGGAGGGACTGGGTCAGGGAAAAGAGAGAACTGAGTGATAGCTGTGGGACAGCTACTCAGACCCTGAGCAATAGTCTCTTTATTTTGGCAGCCCAGAGTATTAAATTTGATCTTTCATGAGATGCATCATTCCAAGCTCAACTTTATATGGTCTGTGCTATGCATGTAACAGTTGCTCACTAAAGGTTACATGGAAGATAAATGGATGGATGAATGACTGACTCACTTAAGGAGCCACTAGATATTTTCCCCAAAGTGATAGCTTGCTCAACCATAACAGGTTATGTCTCAGAGACGGTGGAGGTGACCTCTTCCAAGCATGACAGTAACAAACTGCCTGGAAGGACATCATCCTGGAAATCATTTCCAACTGAAACTCCTCAAAGGGCGTCAGATTCTCACAATGGCTGTGCTGGCTGAGCCCTTCATAGCCTGCATCCTCTCCCATGTCTGCGCAAGTCCATCTGCATGCTGGTTCAGTATGTAATCTTGCAGGCTGTAGGATTACTGATGACTGACAGCCATTCCCCGAGAGCATCGGGTCTGCCTGTAGCCTGGCTGTGCATGGATGCTTCACAGTGACAGGATTAAGCACTGAAGCTTCTCCTGTGACAGCCCATGTTCAGGATGTGTGTCTGAGATACTGTCAGACATGGCAGCCAGGGGACTGGCTACCAGGCACAGATGCCTCCTGTGCATGGAGAGAATCACAGAAACAAAGCACCAAGGTCCATTTGCAGGCCAGCTTCCATGGGCTCCCTACTGCTACAGAGTGGTTCCTCCCTTCTGTCTGTCTGGCCAAGAAGATGTTGGTGGGAGGTAAAGAACTCCATCTGTCCCACCTCCTTTATTGTGAGTGGTGTTTATCCAGTAATTAAATATGTTATATCCCAAAAACCCAGCTGGATGCCTTGTAGACATATAACGCCTCTCATCTAGGCTGGGGATTACACTTCCTGAACCAAATGGTCGACAGGAAATTTGAGGAACAAGGAATCAGAGTGGTACCTGAATGCATGCAGCTTTTGGAACTATCAAAACACTACGAGGTTTGGCCACTGACAGGGAAGAATCAGCCCACTGGCTTCTTAAGTGGGATTAATACATAGTTTCTTACTGCTCAACAAGTTAGATTCAGATGAATGTTTTATTCTCAGGAACTCTTGACTTGCATTTGCAAGGCTTAGTTAATAATAAATATTAAGGCTTCCAAGAAAAATACGGTTGCAATTTGATTTTCCCTGCTTATAACTAAAAGAAAGATTTTAGTTATGATAAAGTCACAAATGGAGCTCCATTATGATAAAGTCACAAATGGAGCTAGGTTGGAGATAAAGGCCTTTCAGATCTTTTGTGGCTCTCATTAATTTTTTTTTTTTTTTTGGAGGCAGGGTCTTGCTCTGTCACCCAGGCTGGAGTGCAGTGGTACCATCACGGCTCACTGCAGCTTCAATCCCCCAGGCTCAAGCGATCCACCCAACTCAGCCTCCTAAGCATTTAAGCATCTGGGACTACAGGCACATGCCACCACACTCAGTTCTTTTCTTTCTTTCTTTTTTTTTTTTTTTAAATAGTGATGGTGTCTTGCTATGTTGCTCAAGCTGGTCTTGAACTCCTGGGCTCAAGCGATCCTCCAACCTCAGCCTCCCAAATTGCTAGAACTGCAGGCA
This sequence comes from Pongo pygmaeus, assembly GCF_028885625.2. NCBI lineage: Eukaryota > Metazoa > Chordata > Mammalia > Primates > Hominidae > Pongo > Pongo pygmaeus. The sequence continues at coordinate 40,582,307 of NC_072373.2, forward strand.
TGGGCCACCACACCTGGCCAATCTTATTAATTTTTAAAACAACACAGTAAACTGGAGTTAGAAGTATTCTACAGATCTAGGATGAAAAGAGGTCTTATTTCTCTTATCAACATCCCCTTTCCAATTCTACTACCTCCTCCCATGGCCTTGCAGTCACCAAATAAGTATTCCTTTTCCATCTGCCAACTGGGCTCACAATTCTTCAGAAGGACAAGAAATGGTGCTATCTAAAGAAAAATTCTGATCACTATTATTAAAGCTAATAATAGGAAATGACAGTCTTGGGGGATTGGAGTAATTGGTCTGGTTCAGATGGACCTTGATCACTGTAATTTAGGCCTTTGGTGAATCCTGTTCCCATGTGCTCTATCACCTTGCTGGGCAGGCAGAAGGTGACATCCTTGCTTTTCTTGGGCAAAGACACGGATCACTCTGAGAGAGGCTGAGCTATGAAAACAGCACATGCTTTCTCTCTCTGTTCCTGCCATCCGACTACCCAGCACTGCCCTGCCTGCTGTTGGTTATTAATGATCCTCTCCTCATTTTGGCCAGTTTCCTGAAATCTTTAGCCACCACAGGAGCTATGTCTCTTCCAGAAATCCTTGTGTTAGTACAGGACTGTTGCCAATGACTCCTGGGGATATAAAGTCATTAAGAATCATATAATGATAGAGATCATTCGACATTTTTACTTAATAGAACAGGACACAGAGGTAGTCTAATGGATTACCCAAGTTCAAATGGATAATTGTGGCTAAACAGGAATGAGAATCTAGCTGTTCTGACTCTCAGATTACTGATTGTCCTGGTCATTTTCCTACTAGTCCTTTCTATGCTTCTACTCCAAACTCCATGATTAAACTTCTCCTGCCTTCCTGTGTTCACTTGCTTGAGTATCTTGCAACTTATTTTTTATCCATATTGTTTTCTACAATTTCTGTGCCTTCTTCTACTATGTTTTCTTCTCTCCACTCCCCCATGATAGGACTCTATGCTGTTCAGTCATCTTCAAGAAGACCCACAGAACTGTGTGAATAGAAAATAAATTCTACTTTCTTTGCCAAAGTGGCCAGAGGGAATTCATTAAGAAGCAGCTTTTCCTGGAGATATTTCTGATATGCCTGCTATAATTGTAGTTGAAATTTCAATATCAAAGGTTAAAGCATCATGGTTTTCTTTTTTTTTTTTTGAGACAGCGTCTAGCTCTTTCACCCAAGCTGGAGTGCAGTAGCATGATTCTGGCTCACTGCAACTTCTGCCTCCTGGGTTCAAGCAGTTCTCCACCTCAGCCTCCCAAGTAGCTGGGACTACAGGTGCCCACCACCACTCCTGACAATTTTTTTTTTTTTTTTTTTTTTTTTAGTAGAAACGAGGTTTCACCATGTTGGCCAGGATGGTCTCAAACTCCTGACCTCAGGTGATCTGCTTGCCTCAGCCTCCCAAAGTGCTGGGGTTACAGGCATGAGTCACTGTGCCCAACCAGCATAATGGTTTTCTTTACACTTTCCTTTATTTGCAATTATCCTTGGGAAGATAATATATTCATGCAGGAATGCTCAGTGCAGTATTTCCCAACCTAGATTTCATTGCAGAATGGTGAGCCATCTAAATACATTATTTTGGACTCTAGAAGTCCATAAAGAGATGGAGATGGGCAGATGGAAAGGGGTAAACAGAAAAGAGCCCAGAGGAGAAACAACTGGAAGGGCTAAATAATCTGTGGATGGGGTGAGTGGATCACATGTCTTAGAGGGAAGGACATTTTCACTTTCATTCAGTGTTCTAGTGTAGATACAAGAGAATGAAGGCAAGGGAGTTTGGGTTCAAGAAAAAGAACAGGGGGGTGGAGGAGCCAAGATGGCCGAATAGGAACAGCTCCGGTCTACAGCTCCCAGCGCGAGCGACGCAGAAGACGGGTGATTTCTGCATTTCCATCTGAGGTACCGTGTTCATCTCACTAGGGAGTGCCAGACAGTGGGTGCAGGTCAGTGGGTGAGTGCACCGTGCGCCAGCCGAAGCAGGGGCGAGGCATTGCCTCACTCGGGAAGCGCAACGGGTCAGGGAGTTCCCTTTCCAGGGGTGACAGACCGCACCTGGAAAATCGGGCCACTCCCACCCGAATACTGTGCTTTTCCGACGGGCTTAGGAAACGGTGCCCCAGGAGAGTATAGCCCGCACCTGGCTCAGAGGGTCCTACGCCCACGGAGTCTCCCTGATTGCTAGCACAGCAGTCTGAGATCAAACAGCAAGTCGGCAGCGAGGCTGAGGGAGGGGCGCCCGCCATTGCCCAGGCTCGCTTAGGTAAACAAAGCAGCCTGAAAGCTTGAACTGGGTGGAGCCCACCACAGCTCAAGGAGGCCTGCCTGCCTCTGTAGGCTCCACCTCTGGGGGCAGGACACAGACAAACAAAAAGACAGCAGTAACCTCTGCAGACTTAAATGTCCCTGTCTGACAGCTTTGAGGAGAGCAGTGGTTCTCCCAGCACGCAACTGGAGATCTGAGAATGGGCTGACTGCCTCCTCAAGTGGGTCCCTGACCCCTGACCCCCGAGCAGCCTAACTGGGAGGCACCCCCCAGCAGGGGCAGACTGACACCTCACATGACCGGCCAGGTACTCCAACAGACCTGCAGCTGAGGGTCCTGTCTGTTAGAAGGAAAACTAACAGAAAGGACATCCACACCAAAAACCCATCTGTACATCACCATCATCAAAGACCAAAAGTAGATAAAACCACAAAGATGGGGAAAAAACAGAGCAGAAAAACTGGAAACTCTAAAAAGCAGAGTACCTCTCCTCCTCCAAAGGAACGCAGTTCCTCACCAGCAACGGAACAAAGCTGGACGGAGAATGACTTTGACGAGCTGAGAGAAGAAGGCTTCAGACGATCAAATTACTCTGAGCTACGGGAGGATATTCAAACCAAAGGCAAAGAAGTTGAAAACTTTGAAAAAAATTTAGAAGAATGTATAACTAGAATAACCAATACAGAGAAGTGCTTAAAGGAGCTGATGGAGCTGAAAACCAAGGCTCGAGAACTACGTGAAGAATGCAGAAGCCTCAGGAGCCGATGTGATCAAATGGAAGAAAGGGTATCAGCCCTGGAAGATGAAATGAATGAAATGAAGCGAGAAGGGAAGTTTAGAGAAAAAAGAATAAAAAGAAATGAGCAAAGCCTCCAAGAAATGTGGGACTATATGAAAAGACCAAATCTACGTCTGATTGGTGTACCTGAAAGTGATGGGGAGAATGGAAACAAGTTGGAAAACACTCTGCAGGATATTATCCAGGAGAACTTCCCCAATTTAGCAAGGCAGGCCAACATTCAGATTCAGGAAATACAGAGAACGCCACAAAGATACTCCTCGAGAAGAGCAACTCCAAGACACATAATTGTCAGATTCACCAAAGTTGAAATGAAGGAAAAAATGTTAAGCGCAGCCAGAGAGAAAGGTCGGATTACCATCAAAGGGAAGCCCATCAGACTAACAGCGGATCTCTCGGCAGAAACCCTACAAGCCAGAAGAGAGTGGGGGCCAATATTCAACATTTTTAAAGAAAAGAATTTTCAACCCAGAATTTCATATCCTGCCAAACTAAGCTTCATAAGTGAAGGAGAAATAAAATACTTTACAGACAAGCAAATGCTGAGAGATTTTGTCACCACCAGGCCTGCCCTAAAAGAGCTCCTGAAGGAAGCGCTAAACATGGAAAGGCACAACCGGTACCAGCCACTGCAAAATCATACCGAAATGTAAAGACCATAGAGACTAGGAAGAGACTGCATCAACTAACGAGCAAAATATCCAGCTAACATCATAATGACAGGATCAAATTCACACATAACAATATTAACTTTAAATGTAAATGGACTAAATGCTCCAATTAAAAGACAGAGACTGGCAAATTGGATAAAGACTCAAGACCCATCAGTCTGCTGTATTCAGGAAACCCATCTCACGTGCAGAGACACATATAGGCTCATAATAAAAGGATGGAGGAAGATCTACCAAGCAAATGGAAAACAAAAAAAGGCAGGGGTTGCAATCCTAGTCTCTGATAAACCAGACTTTAAACCAACAAAGATCAAAAGAGACAAAGAAGGCCATTACATAATGGTAAAGGGATTAATTCAACAAGAAGAGCTAACTATCCTAAATATATATGCACCCAATACAGGAGCACCCAGATTCATAAAGCAAGTCCTGAGTGACCTACAAAGAGACTTAGACTCCCACACATTAATAATGGGAGACTTTAACACCCCACTGTCAACATTAGACAGGTCAACGAAACAGAAAGTCAACAAAGATACCCAGGAATTGAACTCAGCTCTGCACCAAGCGGACCTAATAGACATCTACAGAACTCTCCACCCCAAATCAACAGAATTTACATTTTTTTCAGCACCACACCACACCTATTCCAAAATTGACCATATCCTTGGAAGTAAAGCTCTCCTCAATAAATGTAAAAGAACAGAAATTATAACAAACTATCTCTCAGATCACAGTGCAATCAAGCTAGAACTCAGGATTAAGAATCTCACTCAAAACCGCTCAACTACGTGGAAACTGAACAACCTGCTCCTGAATGACTACTGGGTACATAACGAAATGAAGGCAGAAATAAAGATGTTCTTTGAAACCAACGAGAACCAAGATACAACATACCAGAATCTCTGGGATGCATTCAAAGCAGTGTGTAGAGGGAAATTTATAGCACTAAATGCCCACAAGAGAAAGCAGGAAAGATCCGAAATTGACACCCTAACATCACAATTAAAAGAACTAGAAAAGCAAGAGCAAACACATTCAAAAGCTAGCAGAAGGCAAGAAATAACTAAAACAGAGCAGAACTGAAGGAAATAGAGACACAAAAAACCCTTCAAAAAATAAATGAATCCAGGAGCTGGTTTTTTGAAAGGATCAACAAAATTGATAGACTGCTAGCAAGATTAATAAAGAAAAAAAGAGAGAAGAATCAAATAGATGCAATAAAAAATGATAAAGGGGATATCACCACCGATCCCACAGAAATACAAACTACCATCAGAGAATATTACAAACATCTCTACGCAAATAAACTAGAAAATCTAGAAGAAATGGATAAATTCCTCAACACATACACCCTCCCAAGACTAAACCAGGAAGAAGTTGAATCTCTGAATAGACCAATAACAGGAGCTGAAATTGTGGCAATAATCAATAGCTTACCAACCAAAAAAAGTCCAGGACCAGATGGGTTCACAGCTGAATTCTACCAGAGGTACAAGGAGGAGCTGGTACCATTCCTTCTGAAACTATTCCAATCAATAGAAAAAGAGGGAATCCTCCCTAACTCATTTTATGAGGCCAGCATCATCCTGATACCAAAGCCTGGCAGAGACACAGCCAGAAAAGAGAATTTTAGACCAATGTCCTTGATGAACATTGATGCAAAAATCCTCAATAAAGTACTGGCAAACAGAATCCAGCAGCACATCAAAAAGCTTATCCACCATGATCAAGTGGGCTTCATCCCTGGGATGCAAGGCTGGTTCAATATACGCAAATCAATAAATGTAATCCAGCATATAAACAGAACCAAAGACAAAAACCACATGATTATCTCAATAGATGCAGAAAAGGCCTTTGACAAAATTCAACAACCCTTCATGCTAAAAACTCTCAATAAATTAGGTATTGATGGGACGTATCTCAAAATAATAAGAGCTATTTATGACAAACCCACAGCCAATATCATACTGAATGGGCAAAAACTGGAAGCATTCCCTTTGAAAACTGGCACAAGACAGGGATGCCCTCTCTCACCACTTCTATTCAACATAGTGTTGGAAGTTCTGGCCAGGGCAATTAGGCAAGAGAAGGAAATCAAGGGTATTCAATTAGGAAAAGAGGAAGTCAAATTGTCCCTGTTTGCAGATGATATGATAGTATATCTAGAAAACCCCATTGTCTCAGCCCAAAATCTCCTTAAGCTGATAAGCAACTTCAGCAAAGTCTCAGGATACAAAATCAGTGTACAAAAATCACAAGCATTCTTATACATCAATAACAGACAAACAGAGAGCCAAATCATGAGTGAACTCCCATTCACAATTGCTTCAAAGAGAATAAAATACCTAGGAATCCAACTTACAAGGGATGTGAAGGACCTCTTCAAGGAGAACTACAAACCACTGCTCAAGGAAATAAAAGAGGATACAAACAAATGGAAGAACATTCCATGCTCGTGGGTAGGAAGAATCAATATCATGAAAATGGCCATCCTTCCCAAGGTAATTTACAGATTCAATGCCATCCCCATCAAGTTACCAATGACTTTCTTCACAGAATTGGAAAAAACTACTTTAAGGTTCATATGGAACCAAAAAAGAGCCCACATCGCCAAGTCAATCCTAAGCCAAAAGAACAAAGCTGGAGGCAACACGCTACCTGACTTCAAACTATACTACAAGGCTACAGTAACCAAAACAGCATGGTACTGGTACCAAAACAGAGATATAGATCAATGGCACAGAACAGAGCCGTCAGAAATAATGCCACATATCTACAACTATCTGATCTTTGACAAACCTGACAAAAACAAGAAATGGGGAAAGGATTCCCTATTTAATAAATGGTGCTGGGAAAACTGGCTAGCCATATGTAGAAAGCTGAAACTGGATCCCTTCCTTACAGCTTATACAAAAATCAATTCAAGATGGATTAAAGACTTAAATGTTAGACCCCAAACCATAAAAACCCTAGAAGAAAACCTAGGCAATACCATTCAGGACATAGGCATGGGCAAGGACTTCATGTCTAAAACACCAAAAGCAATGGCAACAGAAGCCAAAATTGACAAATGGGATCTAATTAAACTAAAGAGCTTCTGCACAGCAAAGGAAACTACCATCAGAGTGAACAGGCAACCTACAAAATGGGAGAAAATTTTCGCAACCTACTCATCTGACAAAGGGCTAATATCCAGAATCTACAATGAACTCCAACAAATTTACAAGAAAAAAACAAACAACCCCATCAAAAAGTGGGCGAAGGACATGAACAGACACTTCTCAAAAGAAGACATTTATGCAGCCAAAAAACACATGAAAAAATGTTCACCATCACTGACCATCAGAGAAATGCAAATCAAAACCACAATGAGATACCATCTCACACCAGTTAGAATGGCAATCATTAAAAAGTCAGGAAACAACAGGTGCTGGAGAGGATGTGGAGAAATAGGAACACTTTTACACTGTTGGTGGGACTGTAAACTAGTTCAACCCTTGTGGAAGTCAGTGTGGCGATTCCTCAGGGATCTAGAACTAGAAATGCCATTTGACCCAGCCATCCCATTACTGGGTATATACCCAAAGGACTATAAATCATGCTGCTATAAAGACACATGCACATGTATGTTTATTGCAGCATTATTCACAATAGCAAAGACTTGGAACCAACCCAAATGTCCAACAATGATAGAATGGATTAAGAAAATGTGGCACATATACACCATGGAATACTATGCAGCCATAAAAAATGATGAGTTCATGTCCTTTGTAGGGACATGGATGAAATTGGAAATCATCATTCTCAGTAAACTATCGCAAGAACAAAAAACCAAACACCGCATATTCTCACTCATAGGTGGGAACTGAACAATGAGAACACACGGACACAGGAAGGGGAACATCACACTTCGGGGACTGTTGTGGGTTGGGGGGAGGGGGGAGGGATAGCATTGGGAGATATACCTAATGCTAGATGACGAGTTAGTGGGTGCAGTGCACCAGCATGGCACATGTATACATATGTAACTTACCTGCACGTTGCGCACATGTACCATAGAGCCTAAAGTATAATAATAATAATAATAATAATAATAATAAAAAGAAAAAAAAAGAAAAAGAACAGAAATGGTCTAGAGACGTGTGGTAGGTAATAGGCACCCTAGGAACCAGGGTAAATACAGGAGCTCTAAATGCTGTCTGTGGTGGTGATTTCAAAAGTTATGGAGAGATAAAAAGCAAGAGGGCATAGAACAATGCAGAATTGGGCAATAGAAGGCTAGTTTTTACTTTCAGATTACTTACTCGATTTTGAATATGTGACTTCTCTTCTCCTGGCCTCAGTCTCCTTAACTGTGAAATAAAGTGGCTACACTTGATTATCTCAAGGTCCTGACATCTTCAAACTCTTCTGAAGCCAAAATTCTCATATTCCAGTTCCCATTTGAACAACTCATCCAGGTATAACTTTCTCTTGGCATCATCATAAGGTAGTTAAGTCATGTGCTTTCTCTTGTCTCATATGCCTCTCCTCCAAAAAGCAAGCTATTTTTGAGCCTTTTTCTATCAAACAAATCCAAGCATCTTTTTGAAGCCTCACTTTACTGGAGGCACAAAGCTCTGGGGGCCTCAACTCCTGATGGAATCCTTCCCCTCATTGCCCCTTCATTTCTTCTTTCCAAACTCATCCCCTATACTAGCAGACTGAACTCATTTAACACGTAAATGATAGCAAATCAGTAACCTCCTGCTGCTTATAATGATAACACTTCCTATAATTTGCATGATAAAATTCAAGTGATTTCAGATAGCATTTCTCAGGACAGGGAGGTGACACCATGGCTCCATGAGGGGAATAAATTTCCACCTCAAGTTCTATGCCGCAGCAGTGGTGGATCCAGATTGGCTGACATTCAGCCCCAAACAAAAGCGCAAAGCCTTGTCTAATGGAGCAATGAAAAAGGATATCTAGGAAATATTAACAAGTTTCACATGGTAATTTATGCAAATACACGCCATAACTCATCTGAAGAGGTTCAGCCTACACCTATGGAAGGGAGCTGCACTAGCCAAGGATTTTATGGAACTGATAACACCTCATTACATCTCAGAGGTTGTGGGCTTCCATACCAATTAGCACTGGAGGGGCCTAGGGTGGCAATTAGTCTTCAGACCACCTGTATCAGAATCATTGCAGGGTAGTATTAAATTCAGTTTCCAAGGATTCTAGTACAGACCCATTGCATCAGAAGCCCTTAGAACAGGGCCTAAGAATCTGCATTATCAGCAGCTTTAGTTTCCGGTTTGTTTTTTTTTTTTTTTTTTTGGAGACAGAGTCTCGCTCTGTCACCCAGGCTGGAGTGCAATGGTGCGATCTCCACTCACTGCAACCTCCGCCTCCCAGGCTCAAGCGATTCTCCTGCCTCAGCTTCCTGAGTAGCTGAGATTACAGGCACAGGCCACTATACCCAGCTAATTTTTGTATTTTTAGTAGAGACTGGGTTTCACCATTGGCCAGGCTGGACTTGACCTCCTGACCTCACGTAATCCACCCAAGTTGGCCTCCCAAAGTGTTGGGATTACAGGCGCGAGCCACTGTGCCCAGCCTTTACTTTCTGGATGGTTCTTAGGCACAGAGTTAGACCATCTTTCTGAGCCTGGCTCTCATGGTCAGCACAGTCAATGTCTATACACACAATGACCACTATCTTACTCTGTGAATTGGGTAAGTCACTTCAGTTTTGTCAGCCTTGAGTTCCTCATTGATAAAATAAGAGGGGGACTCAATTACTTCTTAAATGTTTCAGGCCATGATTCTCTTTTGAAGCATAGACCAACCTTGAAGTCCAAACAAAACATAGATGCAGGTGGCCAGTTGGCAAACTGTCCCACATGAACCTCATAGCTGTGTACCTCTGGAGTTCTGCTGACTCCAAGGAAAAAGGAAGACAGCACAGACTCCCCAAGCATCTCTGTCTTCTCAGTTTCTTGCCTTCACAGTCTCTTTTTAGCCTGGAAGCCATGCTTACCCTATTGTTTCTACCAGGGCATTGTGTCTAGACCCAAATCCTTTATCTATCTACTTGTCTATCTATCTATCTATCTATCTATCTATCTATCTATCTATCCATCTATCTATCTATCTATTTCAATAGCTTTAAGGGTACAAGTGGTCTTTGGTTACATGGATGAATTGTACAGGGGTGAAGTCTAAAGTTGTAGTGCACCCATCACTCGAGTACTGTACCTTGTACTCAGTATGTAGTTTTTTATCCCTCACCCCACTGCCACACTTCCTGCTTCTGAGTCTCCGATGTCCATTTCAAATCCTTTATCTTAACAATGGCTTAGACTTTTGAAAGCAAAAGCCATGATGCTTTTTGTTTGTTTATTTTTCTCTTGAAGGCTGGTTGTATTTCCCACTCTTTAGTGCCTCTCCTCTGAGGCAATAATGTGTGTATATATATAATACACTACAACATTCCCAACATCTCGAATGGCACCTGCCATGGAGTAGACTCTCAATAAATATTCATTGAATGAAGAAACTCAAGGACAATTACCTGTGGGAATATGGAATGGGAATGAGGAACTAGAAGGTGGCAGGGACATATTTTCATAGCTCAATATATTAGCACATAAAACTAACATTTATTTACAACCAAATATGCTTAAGGTTTTCTACAGGTTATCATATTTATTACTTACCATCTATGAGGCTGGTATTCATATATATATATGAATTCATATATATATATATATATTTTACTTGAGGCAATCAGGCTCAGGCAAGTTAAAATACATATCCACTGCTTTATATCAGTAAGTTGCCTGGGATGGGTTTAGCACCAGGTTTGTGTGACAATATAACCCATAATATTTCCATCCCAGCACTGTATCTCTCAAGGTAGAGTCCAAGCAATAAATTGTTAATTAACTGTTTTATGTACGTTTTCTCTTTTTCTTTCTTTCTTTCTTTCTTTCTTTCTTTCTTTCTTTCTTTCTTTCTTTTTCTTTCTTTCTTTCTTTCTTTCTCTTTCTTTCTTTTTCTTTCTTTCTTTCTTTCTTTCTTCTTTCTCTCTCTCTCTTTCTTTTCCTTTTTTTTTGACAGAGTCTTGTTCTGTCGCCCAGGCTGGAGTGGAGTGGCACAATCTCAGCTCACTGCAATCTCGGCTAATTTTTGTGTTTTTAGTAGAGACAGGGTTTCACCATGTTGGTCAGGCTGGTCTCAAACTCCTGACCTCAAGGGATTTACCCGCCTCGGCCACTCCCAAGTTCTGGGGATTACAGGCATGAGCCACAATACCTGGCCTGTTATTTCTTTCTTATCTGAAACTGGATCAACCACTTTCTTAAAAGATTTAAAACAAGACTGAAGCTTGTTTAGATTGGAGCTCAGCTATTTCTGCAACTGTGGTGGCCACCCAGTGGCTAGGCCATGGCCTTGGGAGAAGGTATGTCAAGGCAAAGACTTCTCTGGCGTAGCTGGGATGAAGTGCCACCATGCAGGGACTGAAACAATTTTTTAGGCTGCTGTCTTCAGGTTAGGCATTGCCTTCTCTTTATCCTCCCAAACCTTTCTTGGCTGGTTTGCAGCCACGTTTCCCGAACAATATTCCGTGAATATTCTCTAGGTGTTCCCTCCTGCAGCCCTCATAATTTCTCAAGCTACATGTGCTTTGGGAATGATTGAAATTGGCTAGGCAAATGAGGAAAACATGTCCCAGAAGAGGAATCAGCCTGGGTACAGGCCCTAAGTAGCTCTAATAGTCCAACAGAAGCCTGGTGATTTGATGGAGAAGTTGTACATCCTACATTATGGTTTCCCTGTTGAAGTTGTACATCCTACGTTACGGTTTCCCTATTAGAGTTACTCAAAGTCCCTTTTCCTTATTCTTTTTATTCCTCTTTTTCTTTGTCTCTGTATTGCTCATATACAAACTCCCTGAGACAGAGTCTCACTCTTCAATTGGCTTTATCATTCCCGGTGAGTGAAGCACTTCAGGCAGGCCACCTGACAGGCTGCTGGCCAGATAAAAGACTAGTTGCCCATTAGCTGGGTCAGTTTTCCTCAGGAGGGTTGTGTGCATAGCAGGTCTTTTTTTTTTTTTTTGAGACAGAGTCTCACTCTGTTGCCAGGCTGGAGTGCAGTGGCGCGATCTCAGCTCACTGCAACCTTCAACTCGCTTCCTGAGTTCAAGCGATTCTCCTGCCTCAGCCTCCCAAGTAGCTGGGATTACAGGCGTGCACCACCGTGCCCAGCTAATTTTTGTATTTTTGGTAGAGACAGGGTTTCACCATGTTGGCCAGGATGGTCTCAATCTCTTGACCTTATGATCCACCCACCTTGGCCTCCCAAAATGCTGGAGTTACAGGTGTGAGCCACCACACTTAGCCACATGACAGGTCTTCAGTGCTTAGGAGTTTCCTCTGCAATACTCTCTTCTCCCACTCAGCTGAACTGTTGGCCATTGCAGCACCTACAAGTAACAGTCACACCTGGACAAAAAAGTACCCAGGAAGACAGAGATGTGAGTGTGGATGGGGTTGGTGGTGCAGACAGTAGTGGGGAGCATGAGAGATCAATGTAGTAGGCAAAGTGCAAATATAATAAAACAGCTCACTGTTGGTCAACTGCTGCCTCCCTGGATTTATAATTGTGCAAAGGAACTTCCTTTATGATCGCAGCCCCTGAAACCCCAAATCCAGCCACTATTCCCTTAAAGCTTGCTCTCCTTTTGATTGTAAGGTATCAGACCACCATAAACTGTTAGCCAATCATCTGGCCTGCAACCACACTCATGATTCCTGTTAGGGAAGAAGGTGCCTATTAATGGTAGAAAGCACTACTAGGACACTTGCGAACTTGGAGGTGGCTCAACAGTTTTTCCTCAGTCTAACACCATCTATGTGGGTCTCTGCTTGTTCCCCGTCCAGACTCCATGTCATCTGTCTCTGTTTTGGTCTTCAGCTTGTCTTCCTCTGGTTGCAGGGAAGCCTCGTTTCATCACTTTCCTCCTCCGCTATTGTCTATAACTATTCTCTTTGCTCCCCATATACCCACCACACGGGATATCTTTGTTCTTCTCACAAAAGGAGTTGTCAGTATTGAAGGCTCTTTTCAGGAAGGCAGAGAAAAGGCTCTTATTTTTCTAAGTCATAATCAGATGCATTATTTGTACCACTATCCTCTTTCAGGTATGCAGCATAAACATAACTGCATACAAGGGATCACATTTTCATGGGTTTATGATAGCATGAATATGTGTGTGCTGGGGAGGTGGTGCAATTCATCACAGGAGAAAAAATGAGACAAAAACAAAGAATGAAGAAGCAGAGAAAGAGATAGAGAGGGTAGAAGAAAAAGAGGGTAGGAGTTTGGGCCAGGGAGGCCCATTGGCATTGGTGCCAGTGGCCCCAAGGCTTTAATATCCTACCCTTGAATTTGTGTTTCTAATGTCAGATTCTTTCAAGGTCCTTTCAGTTCTGAGGTTCAGTGGGTGTTTGGACATTGTTGTCCAATGTGACATCTAGAGTGACATCCATCAAGAGCCCCTTTGGGCTTCTCTTTGGGCTGATGAAATTAGAGTTGTCGGTGTGGAGATAAGCAGCATAGCAGTGGCAGTGACCAGGGAGGCCAGCTAGAGGAAGTAAAGCCATAGCTTATGGTCTCTTCTCGGCAGCCTCACTGGGTGTCAGGCCTGGCACCCCAAGGGCAGTGATTTAGCCTTCACTTTTTATTTGTTACCCTGCTTTATTTCTGTCCTCCCTAAAGGTGGTCCAGTGACAGAGAAACAAGACGGCCACCCCTCTGCAGGCTGGACATCAAGTTCACACATCACCATCGGGACCCCTTTTTGGCTTAGCCAACTTTTCACACCCTGTGCAGCTCTGCAGAGCACCCTTTCATGAGTTGATTCTGATTGACATGAGCTGTGCTCAGGGACTGGCATTTAGTCTGCGCGATCTGGCTCCATGACCATACTAGCAAGCGCTGCTAATGGGGAGGTCAATTAAATAATGCCAGATGTGGCTTTCCTTCCCCACAGCGCTCAACACTGCCAGCGGAAGGTGCTTTGCAGATTATTAACAACAATTAATGGGGGAGTAATCGACTGTGAAAGGAGGCCAGTTGCGGTGGCAGGGACAATCCAACCTTACATTCCTGGGGCCAGGGCATCCCAAGGGAGTGGACTCTATCCTGGGCTAGCAATCAGTGAGCTGAGGAGAAGACACATCTTGGCTTCTATGGGGCAAAAGTTTAGAAAATGCTGGCCTGATTGCTTGAGTGTACAAGGCCCCAAATTGCATTGCCTGGCAAATTCTTCCTGTTGGATTTACTCGTGATCCTAAAGGGAGAGTCATTTCTTTAATCTGCAAAGCTATGAGTGCATGGGCCAGACTTTAGAGCTGGAAATGACATTCATTGTGTGATTTTGGGCAACTCCTATAATCCCTCCAAAGATAATTTGCCTGAATTCAGTGATAATATCTAGTAATTTATTGTTGGAGATCTAGTGTTTAAGATATTAATTCCTGCTAGAATTCAAAGACCACATGGAAAGGATAGCTTGCTATGCATTATAAATTATTGTGATCAGAATGATAGTAATATCAAAGCCTAATATTTATCATATCATTATCATCATTACCATCACCATCACTGCCACCACCACGACCATCACCATCATCACCAACATATCACCATAGTTAATATATATTGAGAAATTTGCCCCAGGCACTGCTTAAAGCACTTTACATGCATTTCTTGTTTAATCTTCATTACAATGCTATGAAGTAGGTACTGCTATTGTTCCCTTCTTACAGATGAGAAAACTGCAGCTTAGTATTTAAGTATGTTGGTTGAGACTACCAGCTAGCAAGTGTAGGTCCAGAATTCTAAACTAGCAGGCTTTTCTAAACTCTCCAGGGTCTGAGTCATTAACCACCTAGTTTCTGGGGTAGACCAATCAGACCGATCTTAATTCAGTCCTGTGGCCTCGTGACTTTGGGTCTCTTTATGGCAGATTCCATATTTAAGGCATGGAAATACAAGTACAAGTAGGGCAAAGAAGGGCAGATGCAGTGAGGCAGAGGAGATGGCTAGATGCAATTTAAGGTGATGCCCATGCTTAGGGTTGTACAGTAGTATTCACTGCACTTACAATCCTGGGATCACTTTTGCTTTGTACCCCGAACAGTAGGTGCCTTCCTAGCCTCATCCTAGTCTTGGCCCTAATAGCAAAAGTTAAATGAGATCCTTTATGTAAGTGCCTGGCATATAGCAGTTTCTGAAATACTAATTTCATTATTTTTCTTGAGACTAACATCAGATCTTTCCTGTGGAGCAACAAGAGAGGGAAGAGACCACAAAGATCCTTTGGATTGGGGTGTGAGGGAGGTGCGAGGAAATTAGGAGGCCCTGATGACAAATGTCACCATTTGCTTAGACCCTCCTTTGCCCCACTCACTTCACCTCTAGCCCCTACTCTGGAACCCGAATTCCCCTCTTCACACAGTGGAGGTCTTTCTTCAATGGAGTGGAGAACAAATGCATCTGCTGTCCCAGGGAGGCTGATTTCCTGGGCCTCTCAGACACTAATTCTTTGGGACATCTTCATGGTGTTTGTATTCTCGCAGCCCTTCTCCAGTTGCACCTGCCTTTCACAGGGCAACCACATGTACCCTGTCTGCAAAGAGGTTCCTTACTAGGGGGGACATTTTATATAAGCAAATACCCTTTACAATAGCAGAATATTGTGGCTTGAGGGGACCTTGTAGACCACTTTGTCAAACCCGCTCATTTCAAAGATGTTGCACGTAAGGCCCAGGAAGAGGAAAACTAATCTGCTCTCTATGGGTTAGTGTAGGTTGTAAATAGATCTCATCTTTTGAATCCATTGCTACTTAGCGCTGTGGGTCTAGTTTTATGTAGCATTCTGGACTGTGCATGACACGTGCCACCAACAAAGCTAGAAATGGATGTTGCAGGGCAAGAGTCTTCCTCTGTACAACATGGTCTTTCCCTTTCTAGAGAAAACTGCTTGGAGAATACTCAGGGATGACCTGCCCTACTTTGTCCAGGAATTCCATTTAGTAACCCTCTTGAAAGAAGACACTCTCTGTATTCCTCTGCCCTTTTGCTGGGCTGGGGAAGGAATACGTAAATCTCTGTGTGTGTGTGTGTGTGTGTGTGTGTGTGTCTGTGTCTGTGTGTGTGTGTAAATGAGGGGCTGCTTGGTGCTAGTGGATAACAAGAAATTTTCTATTTTTCTTTCCTTTAACAAAGCAAATTCCAACAGTTTCCATCTCAGGGACCTAGCACAGTGCTTGGTGCAAACTTACTGTTTCTGAGAATCTCATTGTCTTCTCCTGCCATCTTCTATTCCCAGCACTGCAGCCCTAGAGAGAAAGCTGGGCTCATCTCTACCATATGGGTGCTGCCAACACACATGATAATTATGCTTTAAGGGATTATTGCTTTATGCATCTTTCTCCGCCTTCCCCATCTTCCTAATGATGACACAGTCACATGGCCAGTACTGTTCTCTTTTCCCTCGGGTCATACAGTGGCTCTTTCTAGGAGTCTGGTTTCTTGCTAATTGCAGATGAAGCCTGATCTGATGGAGCCCCCTCACCTT
This sequence comes from Pongo pygmaeus, assembly GCF_028885625.2. Classification (NCBI taxonomy): domain Eukaryota; kingdom Metazoa; phylum Chordata; class Mammalia; order Primates; family Hominidae; genus Pongo; species Pongo pygmaeus. Next base: position 40,598,724 of record NC_072373.2, read on the forward strand.
GAGAATGCTCTGATTCTATGAGACCTGGAGCTGAATGTTTAGGATAATATCTTCCTTGGAGCCTCACGCTTTGGGAAGGTAATAGTCAGCATTGACCCCAATCCCCAAGTGCTTCTGAGAGAAATGCTTACCAAATACTATCTTCCTTCTCAGATGACTTCTTGGTTGCAATGATTCAGATAATCCATGTAGAGATAATTTGGAGATGATTTGGAATAGCTAAGTAATTAGGCTACCTTTTGGTAGCCCTGAATCATCTCAAAAACTAGGGAAATTGTTTCCGTTCATCATTCACCCAGAATATCTCTACATGTGTTGCAGGGGTGAGAGGTGGGAAGAGATGTAGAGTAAAAATTTAGATGTATTTGGCTTTGATAAAACAAAAATAATTTCATCAGTGATGCTTTGTTTAAATGTTGCAGTAACCCTGTGAGGTTATTTTTGCTATCTCCATTTTTCATTAAAACATGACTTGTCCGGCTGGGCCGCAGTGGCTCACACCTGTAATCCTAACACTTTAGGAGGCCAAAGTGGGTGGATCCCTTCAGCCCAGGAGTTTGAGACCAGTGTGGGAAACATGGTAAAACCTCATCTCTACTAAAAATACAATTAGCTGGGTATGTTGGGACGTGCCTATAGTTCCAGCTGCTGGGGAAGCTGAGGCAGGAGAATCACTTGAGCCCAGGAGATCAAGGCTACAGTGAGCCATGGTCATGCCACTGCACTCCAGCCTGAATGACAGAGGGAGACCCTGTCTATAAAAAAAAAAAAAAAAAAAAAAAGATGTGTCTAAGGTGATATAGCTAATAAGAAGCAGACTTGGAACGTAAAACCTGGTGTAACCTTGGCACCAGAACTACTTTCAGAAATATTGCCAACATATATTGGTGCCTTGCCACTCAAAAGTGTGGTCCACAGGCCAGCAGCAGAGGTATCACCTGGGAGCTTGCTAGAAATGCGGAATTTCAGCTCTCACCCCAGACGCACTGAATCAGAATCTTCACTTTAACGGATTCCCAGATTCCTATATGTATTGGAATTGGAGTAGTAATGCTCCAGAGCACTGTCCAATTACAATATAGTATTTAGATTGGTGCAAAACAATTGCAGTTTTTGCCATTGACAGCAATGGCAAAAACCGTGGTAACTTTTGCACCAACCTAATACATAGTACTTATATAACTTAAGTTTTCTTGTAGCCACATTAAAAAGGTAAAAAGAAACAAGGGACAATTTTAACTGTACATTTTAACCCCAAATATCAAAAATATTATCATGTCAACATGTCAGTATAAAAATGATTAATGAGAACTTTTACATTTTTTTTGTACTATGTCTTTGCAACCTGATGTGTGTCTTACACTTGTGCACCTCAATTCAGACTAGACACATTTCAAGGACTCAATAACCACGTGTGGTGAGTGACTGCCCTATAGGACAGTGTGGCTCCATAGCAGTGGTTCTTAAACATTAGCATGGATCAAATCATGTGGAGGGCTTTTCAAACACAGGTGCAGGTGGCTGAGTGTCCACCTCCAAGGTTACTGAGTCAATAGATCTGGGGTTGAGATCCAAATATTTACATTTCCAACAAGTTCCCACATGATGCTGAGGGAGCTGGTCCTAGGACAATACCTTGATGACTACTGCTCCAGAATCTTCTCTGCCCCATCTGAGACATCATAAGTTTCTGGATTTAGAGGAGAGAAACAAAGAGCACTCAGACATAAAGGAGGGAAATAAAATCACAACAGAAGAAAGAACATAGGCACCTTGAGCTACCAAATGGAGTGGGGTAGGCTGGCCTCTGGGGGCTACTAGATACAGTTGTCCACAGGCAGATCTGCCCACCTGTTTACATTGTTTATGAAGAATGTGTGCCCAGGTCTAGACTCACTGACTGCAATGCCATTGTTATACTAACGATTATCTTCAGGGGGCATAGCCAGATATCTGGGGGCCTACTGGATGCTTCCTCACATAATCACTTACCTCGTCCTGCGTCTTCTTTGAAAACTACCTTGAATCTCCTCCTGTCTTTCTATCTCCATCCCACCTCCCTCCTGTCCCACTGAGGAGGTCTCATAGGTCTCCCTGTTTCCAGGCTTGTCCCACCCTCAATTCATTCTGCACACTGCAGCCAGAAAGATCCTTTTAAAACATTTGTTCATGTCTCCCCTATGATTTAAGTTATCTATAATAAACTATCTCTTACCTTCAGAATAAAATCCAACCTGATTTGCTGACCTTGAAGACACTTCGTGACACTCCCTGCCCAATCTCTGGTCACACAGGGGACTGATCTCCCCTCAGCAGCTTGCTCCAGAGACATTGGCCTCTTTCTCTCTTTTTTTTTTTTTTTTTTTTTTTTTTTTGAGACGGAGTCTTGCTCTGTTGCCCAGGCTGGAGTGCAGTGGTGCGATCTCAGCTCACTGCAAGCTCTGCCTCCCAGGTTCACGCCATTCTCCTGCCTCAGCCTCCTGAGTAGCTGGGATTACAGGCGCCCGCCACCACGCCCGGCTAATTTTTTTTTTGTATTTTTAGTAGAGACGGGGTTTCACTGTGTTAGCCAGGATGGTCCCAATCTCTTGACCTCGTGATCCACCCGCCTCAGCCTCCCAAAGTGCTGGGATTACGCACTTGGCCTCTTTCTCCTTTTTGAACAAAAAAATTGATAAGCTTTTCTCTGACTGACCTTCACACCAGTGGACCCCTACTTAGAGTTCTCTTCCTACTCTAATTATTCTGGCTGGCTGCTTCTTCCTTCAGGTCTCAGTTTAAATGCCACTTCCTCCAAGGCAACTAGCTGGACCTCCCTAAGGAAAATAGCCTTCATAACCCACAATCTTCTTTATAGCACCAGGATCATTTTCTTCATGCTACTTAACACAATTTGTCATGACATGGTCATTTGTGTGTGCACGGCTTCATATTGGCCTGCCTCAGTAGTCTATCAGTAACAAAAGGAAAAGGACTACATATTTGGTTCATTTTGGTATTCACCCTAACCCAGCATAGTGCCCAGCACAGCAATAGACCTTCATATAGCTATTAGTCATCTGGATAATTCTGTCATGTTAATACACTGTGAGCATATAAACCATAGAAGAAAATGACCTTGAATATGTTTTCAGTTGCTCAAGGCCATTGGGTGAAGCAACAGAAGGGAGTTACTGTCTTGTCCAATAGTATTAACATTAATATAACCATATTAACGTGTTCAGAAATGGTCCAAGAAACCAGAAAAAATGGACCAGGCCAGACTGGGTGAGCTACAAGGATCACTGTCAAGAAGAAAATGTGTTAGTTATTCCCAGCAAACTACTCGTCAGGAGGGGCAGCTGGTGGCATAGAGGATGATTTTTATTTTCTTTATTAGGGCAACACGTAGAGCCTGATGGCTTTTTTGCCATTTTATATTAAATCAAATTCAACATGATTGCTTACTGGAGAATTTTATTTTTAGGTTTTAGCCAGAAACTCTGGGATGTATCCTGTTTTCTTTTATAGCCAGACCATAGCTATTGATTGCAGTATCTTTGTTCCTTCCTTGCCTAGGTTCAGACAATATATAATCTCAAGCAAAAGTGATTGCCTCCCACCCAGAGGAGCGTTGCCTGAGAAATCCCAGGGGCAGCTCAGAGTGGTCTCCCTTTTCAGTGTTGCTCACCCAGGCCAAGCTGCAGAGCAATAGTTGGGGGCTTCGTTGCCTGAGGCAGAGGTTCTAATAAATCAGCCAGAATCCTGCAGAGAGGCTCCACCAATTCAGGCATTTAGACGAAAGCCAACAAGAACCAGAACTAACCCATTCTTCATCCTGCCTGGTGTTTCCTTTCTCCTGGAGGTGCCTTTTATTGTGCCCTAAAAGGGAGTCCAGGAGCCTGTGCTATTGTGAGCCTCTGAGCTCGCTGTGTGTGTGGGGAGAGGCGGAAGGAGCATACACGCTCGTATGCCTTTTCTCCCTCCTTTCTTCTTTTTATTATCATTAATAATGAAATATTGAGACCAGGCTGCTAATGAGCCTAAACTCCCTCCTGTTAGTTTATTTTTTGCCTTCAGACTGTCACTTCGGGGTAAATTACTTTTCTCTGCATCTTGTTCCAGTAATATTACACCAGCATGACCCTCCCCCTCCCACCCTCCTTCTAATTTCAGGGTTATTCAGTTTCTCTCACTGCAGTTTACTAAGCAAGGGAGATCGTCCCATCTATCATACTTAAACCTGTACAACGTGTCCCCTCCTGCAATTGAGACATCATTCTTTTTGCACTGGGTCAAGTCAGGTTTTAAATACTTACACAATATGCACAGATATAACCTATAAATAAGTAAATAAATAATACATGCCCACATCTGTATGTTATTTGTAAGTTCTATGGAAAACAATTTAGAGACAGCGAGGCAGAGTGAGACCTGTTTTGAAGGGAGCAGGACGAATAAGCAGACAGGTGGCAATCCCCGCCATTGCCCGGCAGCCGCGTCTGCTCAGCTCTGGCTCCTGTTCATTTCATGGCATGCTAAGCATTTCCTTGTCAATTGGGAGATGTCAGGATGTGAAAACAACCAACATTAAGTAGATATTTTGTGCCAGCACGACAGCAAGTGCCTCAAATATGCTTTTGTCTCCTGTTCAAAGATGCTAAAATGGTCTTTATCAAACAGCCAGCATTTCTTCATGTTTCCTTTGCTATTGGCAAATACAAAGAACTCTACTGCTTTCTCTTGCTTTCATTTACTTCCTGGCTTTTTTCTCTCTTTCTTGTCTTCATACTGCTTAAAAACAAGGACTCTCAAGCCTTGATTTGTATCCCAGCTCTGCCACTTACTATGTGAACTTGGACAACTAATTTAACCTCTCTGTGTCTATCGTTGTTGATAGAGTGCAGATGATGGTATTTTATTCATAGTGTTTTGAGGACCAAATGAATTAATACATGTAATGTACTTAATGCAATACCTCACACTATAAGTGGTCAGTAGATTTTCTTCCTCTTCCCTTTCTTTTTCTGTCTTTTTTCTCTCTCTCTCTCTTCTCTTTTTTTTGTACATTAGGAATTCTGACCTCAGAGAATGAGCTTTTCCTAATCACCCACCTGTCTATTGTATATGCAACTGAACTTATTTCCACTGTTGTCGTTGACTGTCACCAACAGTGCTGTGTAAAACCTTTGGAGCCCAGAGCAAGAGGAAAACTCAGTGATACTGATCCTGTCTTTATTTAAAATTTTGGTATTTTGCTCGTCATGAATTTTTTGCATGATTGTCACTTTTCAAAAACTGTTGCATTAAAATGTTATTTATGTTGATTATTGAGTTTTTTTTGGCAACACTTTAGTTTTGTGTTTGAGGAAAGTGCATTGTGGGCTTTTCTTGCCTTACCTTAGCCCTAGCCTGGGCTGTCACAGAAATCAATCTTGTTCTAGTCCTCCCATCTTTTCCTCTTAGGCTGTGTGTGGACCCTTGTAACAGTACATACTGTCTTGATAAAGGGCCACCCTCCTGGTATTGGTCATTGCAGGGGAAGGGAAGGGAGAGTCCATTTCACCCAGAAGAGAGAATCTCTCTGGGCTGAGCAAGAAACAAAAAGCAGGCAAGGAAACACATTTGAGATTGATGTGACGTACAGGTTAGGCCTTCAGATCTCCCCCAGCTGACCCATGAAATCTCGTCTTGCCTCCCTTGATAGGATGTGAATAGGGGCCAGCCTGGAGGTGGGGTTATTTATGAACCTGACCCTCTGGGTACAACACGGTACCATAGAAGGGTCAGACAGCAGAAAGCAAATGGTATAGCTTTCCCTTTTTCACTGCCATCCAAGTGGGTAAGACTCTGCCCCTGGGATTAAGCATTTTTATGGGGTTCTTCTGCTGTGCCCCATGATAAAGCAGGAGCTGCATAGTATTTGTCCCTTACAGTTCTTTTGGCTTGAGAACAAAAGGGCAGCTGTTGGTTAAAGAAGAGGCTGACTGTGTGCCCTCCTAGGCTCTCTTGCTAATAGGACCATCTAACACAGCACTATATCCACTTCTTCTGAGCACTCAGCACACTGCTGGAAAAGTATGCAAAACTTTACAAGCTTTGAGGTTCTGGGGGGGTCTCAGCTCCTTTAAATATGCACTAGAACAACAACAAAAAATACTTTCTATTTAATGTTGAGACTATTCTATCTCTTCCCACCCCACACAAATCCTCTACCTGCCCTAATGATCAAAAACAGGCAATGTACAGGCTTGGGATCATTCAAGGCACTAAGCAAACCTAATGCTCATTAACCTGATGCAAGTCTTGTTTCTTCCCAAGTTGATTCTGTCTTGAAGCAAAGTGTCAGAAATGCCTTTGTTCCAGTGTATTCTTCCAATATTTACATATATGCCTGAAGAATATATCAAAATGTCAAAGTTTGAAGCATTGGGCCATTTACCTCTGCAAACGTGTTTTAAGGTCTGTCCTGGTGCGAAAGTCTCTAGAACAATGGTCCTCAAACTTTAGCATGCCTCAGAACCACCAGACAGGCTTATTAAAATTGCTAGACCCCACCCTCAGAGTTTCTGATTCAGTAGGTCTGGAGTGGGATCCAAGAAATTTCATTTTTTTTTTTTTTTTTTTTTTTTTTTTGAGACAGAGTCTCGTGCTCTGTCACCCAGGCTGGAGTGCAGTGGCGTGATCTCGGCTCACTGCAAGCTCCGCCTCCCGGGTTCATGCCATTCTCCTGCCTCAGCCTCCAGAGTAGCTGGGACTACAGGTGCCCGCCACCACGCCCAGCTAATTTTTTGTATTTTTAGTAGAGATCGGGTTTCACTGCATTATCCAGGATGGTCTCGATCTCCTGACCTCGTGATCCTCCTGCCTCGGCCTCCCAAGGTGCTGGGATTACAGGCATGAGCCACCACACTGGGCCCAAAATTGCATTTCTAACATGTTCCCAGCATGTTATGCTGATGCTGCTCACTTGGAGACCATGCTTGGAAGACTACTAGTGTAGACTCTAGAGGTCACATTAGGTCATTAGGTCACAGCTTTGTCAATGATTTCACTGGTCAGTGGAATTGCTCTATAAATTCAGTTTAGAAAGACAATGTCTTTCTCTTTTTATCTATTAATGTAGGCTATATTCTTACTCATATAAATTCCTGTTTAATATCCTACCTTATATCGTCCCTGTCCTCTTCTATCTCCTTGAAGTCTTTTCTGTTCAGCTGGTTGATGAGGGGCAGAGAATAGGGGGAAAGCATGCTCCCACTTCTTAACTACTTCTTTGCAGGAACAGCTCATGTCACTGAAAGGAGAGTGGAGAACGTAGTTTAGCAGGTGGCCTAAGAGAAAATAGAAGTGGGTTAGGGTTAATTTAGAGCCCTCTCTGCTACACACTTCCAGAGTATTTGGGAATTCCATTTTGTTTTGTGAAAGTTGTTCAGTTAAGTCTCAATTTTTCACTTTACATCAACCATATCAAACACTGGTAATTGTGCCCTCTGTTTCTCCTGTAATTATCTGTCAACTTGCCATGACCCATCACTTCTTCCTAGAGAGAAAGTGCTTCCTCTTTGTGTAGTGAGGGCTTGAGGAAGGATGTCAACAGGTAGGAGGAAATGCTGACTCTTTTACAGAGAGCTGGGAGTTCCTTCTCTAATAACTTCTGAGATAATAAATAACAATTTGACAATCTCTCTTCTACTTTAGATGTCTTCTATTTCTCATACTTTTTTGTTATTGGAAGAAAACAGGAGTGGATAGGGAATAGAAGGGAAGAATAACGATAAAACCTTTGATGCTTATTTTTATTCACTTTATCTCTTCTATATTTCAATTACATATGGTCTGTATGGGATCATGAGAATGAACATGTGACTGGAGGTCAATTTTTGTTGCAATAAGATTCTAACAAATTGAAGGATGTCTAACTATGTATGTAGGCAGAGATACTTAAAATAGCCTAGAAACCATCACCTGCACACAGACATATTATTACATATGATGAAAAAATGTCATCATGTGTCCAGTAAGGTTAAAAGGGAGACACTCACATTAAAATAGTTTTCTTCCCATACCTTCCTGGAGTTTACAGGGAGAGAATGAACTGTCACGAAATCCGTTCTGGCTGCTGGTAACTCTGCCCATATATGTATTTATATACTTCTCCCAGTCCCTTCCAGGGATGTCTATTTTCCATATAGAAAGTCTAAATCATTGAAGGCAGCTGCTGTATAAAGCTTTTGTACCCCTTAGAAACCCTTAGGACAAGCAGCTGGTATACTAAAATTATTTTAGTATAACAACAAACTATTAAATGTACATAACAACTTATGCTTTCCACAATAACTTTGCATACTTTTTTTTTCCTTTGGTGCTACTTTTAATCTTGCAAAAAACATATAGGGTGGATGATATTTGTCTTCTATTTACAAACAGGAAAAAAAATCATGCAAAGGGACAGAGTGACTTGCCTAAGATCACTAAATAAACTTGGAGATGGAAGTAGGACTTGGAATGATACATCTATGCTGAATAGAATGTTGGGCCCAACCACATGTGAATATAAACCCCAATGTTAAGGGACCCTTTCCACTTTCTTCATACAATCCACCCCAGAAAGTGGTTTGTGAAGTTATTCCCTATATAACTGCAATAAAATTTAGGCTAAGTAAATCCTTTTAATGATATACATTCTCAGAATGCTCAGTTATTAGCTCCAGAGAATTCTAACATTAATACGTACACACTTTAGACATCAAATTACTTATCTGCAATGAAAATGATGATGTCAAAATATCACAGACATAGCTTAAATAAGCAAATGATCAAAACACTTGCTACTAGCTTCTTTGCCTTCTGAAGAGAATGAAATACAGCTCCAAACACTCATGTTTTTGTTTCTTTCTTCTCATCCAACTTGCTTTCCAGAAAACAAGCATCCACTATTGTTCCTCCACAGAGGACTCAATATTATCGAATGTCTAGAGATATCTCTAAATGTGATGTCATGGTGGAAACTGAGTATATATTCTACAAAAAAGTACTTATTGATATATCTTAATGACTTATGAGATGAAGGACATGTAAAGTGACATGAAACAAAGCAAAACAAAAGCAAGAACAAAGCATTTCCTTATTCTCTTCCCTTTTCCCAAAATGAGCTCCTTTTCCATCTGTTTATGCAAAACTCTCCCTCAAATTGTTTTTCTATTATAACCAAATGGTGGACGATCTGAGGCATCGCAGAACATGTTGTGGCATTTCCTGTGAACTGCCCTGTCCCCAGCTTGGGTTTAAACGCCCTCGTGGAGCTGACTAACAAGTTGGGCTTCATCCAGAACACTGAGCCTTGCCGGCATTATGATCACATTTTTTTGCATAGTCGACGTTGCTACATTAAACTCCAGATGCTTTCTCACAAGTCACTAAATTAACAACACACACATTTTTGGCCCATTAACATTACACTAAGATCGCAGCAGGATTATCAACCAGAAAGGTGATTGTGTGTCTATCTTCTGTTCTCATCATCTCTTCAGTTTTTACTTTTATAAAATTAGGTCAGGGAAAATGAGGAGAGAAGCATAAAGCCGACCCAGTAGTTTGTTAGGAAACTATGTTCCTATCAAGAGAAAAAAATTGCTATCCTCTGTCAGCAGGTTGATATGTTTTATGAAGTACAAGTGGCATCTTTTAATGTAAGTACTAACAAAATTACTGTTGGAGGGCTTTTTTAGAAAACTAATATACTTTATGACATGAAATATATTAAAATGTCAGTGTTTTAACCAATGTTTATAAAAATATATTATAGTCATTTATTGAGTTTATAAAGCATGTTATAGACTAACAAGATAAAAGATGCTTTGCAAATAAAGTTGCTATTATTTAGAAGGTGCATCTGATGCCTGAGCTTACTGAGCTTAGATAGGTGGCACATTTGACCTCTTTTAAACAGAAAAGCACTTCATTTTAGAAGATCAATATACTGGTCTCAACAGTAGTCAGCCCTCATTTAAGCAAATTAATTTGTACTTCTATGCAAGTACTTTCATGCAAAGTCTTGTACACCATGAAATATTTTGGTATCTATCTGAGAAATCGGTTCACAAATCCAGCACTGTAATTGTCTGTTGTCCTGTAATTGCCTGTGTACTTAACTGTAGCCCTCATTAGACTCTCAACTCGTGAATCAGGCTGAGTGCATTGTTTTTTATTGTGTCTTCAATGCCTGGCTCTAGGTAGGATACATAGTAAACAATCAATAATGCTTATTAAATATGGAAATGAAATAATGAATGAGAGAAGCATAACTGAAATCTGTTGACCTATACTCATCACAAATGTGAATAAGTTAGTGTCTTAGTCTGTTTTGTGCCATTATAACAGAATACCTGAGACTGGGTAATTTATTAAAAAAAAAAAAAAAAAAGCAAACAGAAGTTTCTTTCCTCACAGTTGTGAAGGATGGGAAGTCCAAGATCAAGGGGTTGGCATTTGGCAAGGGCCTTCTTGCTGTGTCAGACCATAGTGGAAGGCAGAAGAGCAAGAGAGGAAGAAGGGGACAAACTCACTCCTTTATAATGGTACCAATTCCCTCATGACCTAATCACCTCTTAAAGTTCTCACCTTGTAATATGTTACAATGGCAATTAAATTTCAACATGAATTTTCGAGGGAACATTAAAACTATAGCAGTTGTGTAGGGATAGTGTATTTATTATAATGAATGGCTTTTTCAGTTGTGCTAGCCTTAAAGAATCAGACAGACATTTTTAAGTAACCATTATTAACTGGAGAGCTGCAGTTTCAGGCATTCAAGCTTATTAGCAAAGGACACCCTTGCTGAGAGGAGAGCCCTGAATTCAAGCTGTGACCCCAGGTTCTCTTCCCAAGGAGAAGAGACTGCTGAGTGAGAGGACCTTTGTGTTGTACAACTTGGGGTGGAGATCCACAAGACTAATTGGTCTTCAAATGCCAATAGTGTTTCTTCTAAATTCTCAATATCCCTTTATGCAAAACTGTCACGAGGCAGGGGAGGGAAACTCTGGGTGAAATATGTGTCTTGCATTTTAAATGTACATACAACCAGGCTACAGTCCCATTCCCTGCCTTGTCTGCTTCTTCAAACTCTAGAAACTACAAGACCCTTCCCAGAGCCCTAACGTCCCCAGTTCTAAGAGGATTAAGACGTGATTTAGGCATGGGAGATGATTTACTTTTCTGAGTACATTTAAATCGGGGAAAGATTGGAAATGACTTTTAAGGAGCCAAAGTAACAACCTGCCATATGTGAGTTGCTAAAACTAAACTCAGGCTTAATGGGACTGTAGTTTTTGTATGATTCAAAATGAGGCTTATTTGAAAATGCAATAACATTTAGAAAATTTGAAAATTAGAGAAAATTATAACGAGAGAAAATGTTCTACATCATAATCCCACCCCCCCAGATGTAGCCACTGTTTATATTTTGTATTTCTTTCCATTTTATATATTTAAATGCGTGCGCACACACACACACACACATGCAGATATATGTAAATGTATTTTATGGAAAATATGGCCATACTACTGCCATGTTTTCTTCTGCTTTTTCACCTGGATTAATTGATAATGAAAGTCTGCATGAAGTTAAAACAAATTTATCCAATAACAGAGATGCTGCCATTGCCAACTTAGACTGAGATATTCCTAAAATTCAAGAGTAGCCTGGAAATCATTTATTTAAACCTCACTTCTCTTTCTGCCTCCATAGATTAGGAAAACAAACTATTTGCTAACATCACATGTCCTTCTTCTTGTGGGCATGGTGCTCCTTTGTACACAACACAATATAAGTGTAGAGCAGTGAAGGAAAGTACAGGTTCTGGAGTCAGATGCCTTTTCAAATTCTGAGTCTGACACTTATTAGTTTTGTGATACTGAGCAACATACTCAAGTCCTATATGTTACTCTTCCCTCATTAATAAAAACAGAGATAACAGTGCTCATATCTCAGATTAGTGTTGTAGAAAATAAATGAATACTAAAATGCACTTTGAACAGAAACTGGTAGTGAACATGTGCTCAGTCAGTGTTAGCTATTATCATTATAAATACACATACTGTCTGTACATAGGAGAAAATACATTTACAAGTTCATGATCATCTTGAATTCCATTCAGAGACCCCCTCAAAAGACTGAAAGTATATGTCAACAAAGTGATTTTTCTTTCTTTTCTTTTTTTTTTTTTGAGACAGAGTCTCGCTCTGTCCCAGGCTGGAGTGCAGTGGCACAAAGTCAGCTTGCTGCAACGTCTGCCTCCCAGGTTTAAGCGATTCTTCTGCCTCAGCCTACCGAGTAGCTGGGACTACAGATGCGTGCCACCATGCCTGGCTAATTTTTGTATTTTTAGTGGAGATGGGGGTTTCATCATGTTGGCCAGGATGGTTTTGATCTCTGGACCTTGTGATCCGCCTGCCCTGGCCTCCCAAAGTGCTGGGATTATAGGCGTGAGCCACTGTGCCTGGCCCACAAAGTGATATTCCAATCAATCAAAGTATAACCAATTTTTTTTTTTTTTGATACTGAGTTTCGCTCTTGTTGCCCAGGCTGGTGTGCAATTGTGCAATCTCAGCTCACCGCAACCTCCACCTCCCGGATTCAAGCAATTCTCCTGCCTCAGCCTCCTGAGTAGCTGGGATTACAGGCATGTGCCACCATGCCTGGCTAATTTTGTATTGTTAGTAGAGACAGGGTTTCTCCATGTTGGTTAGGCTGGTCTCAAACTCCTGACCTCAGGTGATCCACCCTCCTCAGCCTCCCAAAGTGCTAGGATTACAGGCGTGAGCCACTGTGCCCGGCCAATATAACCAGATTTATCAATGAACCAGGCCTTGTGGGGTTATAAAGGAAATTTATAATATGGCTTATAAAATTGACTGTAGAAACAAAACTTACAAATGAAGTAGTCCTGATAAATGTTGTAACCATGTATCTAACCATGTGTACCTAACTATGTGAAAAAATTGCATATTATTCATTTTGATTGCGGCCCTTAAAGAACATTTATTCTGATGTTCCCCACCCCATTTTGCAGCAGCAGAAACAGACCTGAAGAAGTTACATGACTTGTTCAAGGAGCCTGAGCTTGTCGGTTACAGAAGGACTAGAACCAGAGACTTCTGATTCCCAGCCTGATGCAATTTCCACTGCACAATGGCTACACTTTACTTGACAGGGGTTCAGAGAAAATGGGAAAAGATAAAGATTGAATGATTCAAGAAGACTTTCATGGAAAAGGTGGGATTTCAGTTGGGCTTTAGGAGAAAGATTTGGAAATGAAGCCAGGCAGGAGGAGAGCCAACCGGATACAGAAAAAGGAAGAGCAGAGAGGGGCTTCAGCAGAAGAATGGAGAGGGTTGGTTCAGAGGATGATAAGGAGGGCAGGGACACTTGACATGCTTAACTTTCTGTGACCTACTTTTCCTATGCATCTAGTTTTTACACTGATGTCCTTGGCACAGACCAAGAGATTTTGTCCTACAGTAAAATGAAAGGCAGTAGTATCTACTGTGCTCAGGGCTGGCAGTGGGCAGTGCAAGGTTGTGTAATACTATTCTTTCCTCAATTGCAGGTACAGGGACTTGAGAGTTCTAGCAAACAGTGGATAGTGGCAGCATGTTTGAGTTTCAACTCTGCCATTTGATACAAGTATGACTTTCAGTAACTCTTTCAAGCCTTCATTTGTCCAGTAGTCATTACAATACTATCTCACTCATGGGTTGCCATCCAAACAAATAACAAAGTACATGGGCTAAAATTTTGGCTAAAAATATTTCCTCAGCTTTTCCCTTCATCATCAGTGACCAGCAAACCAAGCTAATCCTTTAACAACTCAACCTACCTCTCCTAATATCACTAATGCAACCGGGGTCAATCATGGAACAGCTGCACCAAGAAATGGAGAACATTTCTTAGAAACCTCAGCACAGTTCACAGGCTGTGCATGCATTGCAGTGACTTATTTAAAAAGACAAGATGAAATATTGCAGCTATCAATAATTCCTGCACATGGCTGACCTCTAATGAAAGGATAAAGTTTCCGAGGGAGAGAGAAGAAATGAAGAAAAGGATTTTTATAAATTTCAAAGGAACACTTTGATATAATCCTGAAATTTTTTCTTGGTGAAATATTTTCTTTTATTACCCTCCATCATACAGTGTTTGTTTATTTCCCCTTTTTAGCAGGTGTATATTTCAGTTTTTAATTTTAAAAAACACTGTTGTTCCTCATTGGTTTCTCCACATCATTTCATTTCCCATTTTCTAGTTTCTTCTTGTAATTGTTGTCGTTGTTGTTGTTGTTGTTGTCAGTGATGAGGAATTTCATCTGAGACTTTATTCTCTAAAATATTTGTCTGCAAAGGAGAATATGACCACAGGCGATTTAATTTCCCTAGACTTCAATTTCCATATCTGCCAAAAAATGTGTAATTTCTGCTCCTTCCTCCAACACTTAGAAGTATAATAGTACTTCCATCAATATGATTCTCTGAAATGTTTCAGTAAAAATATTATTAAAAATAAAACATCTGTAATGTAATGAGCGGATGTCCAAATATGAAATCTCTCTAGCTGAAATCTCTCAGCTAAAATCTCTCTAGCTGAAATTTCTCTAGCTGCATGGTGGATTTGGCAATACAAGAAATCACTCAATGCAGTAACTTGCAACATCTCTCTGTCTCTTCTTTATATTTCCTTTCTGGCTTTTCCTTTATCTTCCTATGCTAGTCTCCTTCCTCGTCCCTTTCCCATGTAACCAAGGTTTGGCTAGTCCTTCCATGCTCCCTCGGCCTTGGGTAGGAAAAAAACAGTAAAGAGTATGTAGTATACCACTTTTCTTTACTTTTATTTTATTTTATTACTTACTTACCTACTTACTTGAGACAGGGTCTTGCCCTGTTACCCAGGCTGGCATGCAGTAGTGCAGTCTTTGCTTACTGCAGCCTTGACCTCTGAGGCTCAGGCAATCCTCCCACCTAAGCCTCCCGAGTAGCTGGGACCACAGGCATGCACCACCACGCCTGCTAATTTCTTGTAGAGATGAGGTTTCACTGTGTAGCCCAGGCTGGTCTCAAACTCCTGGCCTCAGGTGATTCACCCACGTTGGCCTCCCAAAGTGCTGAGATTACAAGCATGAGCCACCATGCATGGCCTACTAGACCATTTTATATAAGGCACTTGAGCATCTGCAAATTTGGGTGTCCACTGGAGGTCCTAGAACTGATTTCCATGGATATGAAAGGCCAACTATATTTTTTCTTTCTAGCTCTACTCCTATCAGGTTCATATGGGCATGGGAACCTCACTTGCAGGGGTCATCTCCACTATGAGTCTGAGACATGACCTTCCTCCCCAGTCCTCAAATTAACATTTCATGAATAGGTTTTGTTAAACTGGCTCAGTTCTAGACATCCACAAAGGTAGGGGTACCTGGGAATGAGCCATACTTTGAGGTGAAGAGCCCAGTCCTCCAGACTGACAAGTCTGCCCAAGATTTCTGACCCTGCAGGTTCAGGAGTTGTCCCAAACTACCCTCAAGCTAAATAATCCACTAGAAAGAGTCACTAAAACGACTCACTAAAAGCTATTATACTCATAGCCATGTTTATTACAGGGAAAGTATACAAATGAGGACCAGACAAAGAAAGAGACACATAGGGTGGAGTCTAAGATAGTTCTCAAAACCAATCCTCTATCATCTTCAGGATGCACTGGCCCACTGGGCATTGATATGTGACAATACGCACAGAGTATTGCTTACCTGTGAAGCTCACACAAGCTTTGAGTCCATAGTGTTTGTTGAGGTCTCATGACGTGGGTTGAACTCAGTCTCCAGGTCTACTGATACTTCCTTACCAAAAGCCTCCACCCTTGAATCATACAGTCGGCCTTTCTGGCATCGCCAACATGCTACCCCCTCTCTCAAAGACTATCAGGTGTGGCCAGCCTCACCCTGAGTCATTTTATTAAATCAACTTTTAGGTATGGTCTCAGTGGCCCACCATGAAAAACAAATACTTATATTTTATATATATTTTTAAAGCTTGAGAAATTCCAAGGGTTTCAAGGTTATCTCCCCATAAACCAAGGGCACAGGCCAGACCTCTATTTAGATGTAGCCAGATTCATTACTTCTCAAGGGGTTAATAAAAGTGAAAAATTCACAAGAGCCACCATCATGGTCATCTGCTCCGTGAAGTAAGTCCCAACCCCTTGGATCACTGCCTGTACTTTGTAAAGGATCAAGTTTTTTCTAAATAGGGGAGTGATACAGAACTGTTGCCCTTACCCAATAGGTATTTACTTAAAACAATATTAAAATCGTTTTGAAGTTCCGTATCTCCTGTTTTCTGGCACATTAGATTTCGTGGTAGCTAGTATTTCATGGTGTTTTTCATCTAATAAGTCCTCTGTTTAATATTCTCAGTAGAATTCACATTTTTCTTTAAAAATTTTCTACATTTGAGGATAGTATTTGCAACCACAAAGTGAGTCACTGGAAGATCTGTTTGTTGACAAGATATGGCTGTTCTAAATCCACACAGGTGTTTTCTAAACAAAACATTTTCATGAATAACATTTTTTTTCTAAACCATTCCATATAACTAAGAAACAGAAGGAATTACTATAAGTTTTGGAACTGTAACATTTTATTTGGTCCTGTCTTAACAGTGCTTTCCACATCTTAAGAGTAGGCTGAAAGAGTTTTAAAACATTTCTACCTGTTAAGGGCAATGGTAGGGGGACTCTTTTGTAAGTAGAAACGCTAGTCCAAATGTTTTGTTTGTAACACAGCACTCGTTGTCTTGAAAGTGTTTTCTCTGTTAAAAGGAGGTTGTAATATGCATCCACGCGTAACCATCTGCATCTTCACAACACGTCAATTGCTTGTATATTCACAGGTGGTGATTGACTGATTCGTGCATGTCCATGCAATTTGGCGCATTCAGCTGCGTGCTTGCGGATGTGGATGTATTTCACAGAAGCAGGTTGGGCAATAAATTTTGAAACTTTATCCTCATCTTTGGATAGAGTAATAAAAGTTTGTAGGCTTAAGAAAGCAATATTCCCTGGAACTGCAATATATGGGAATGATGAAACTGTACTAAAATGTACAGTAATCTCCAAGGCCTACCCAAGCTAGAGAGGTGCAAAGTGAGAGCTATAAACCAAAATTTAACACCCGCCACACTAAAAGTCATTTTTGGCCTCTGACCAATTTCACACGGAATTGGGAAATATGACTAATATCAAGGCCTGATTCCCTGGGGGGTGGGGGGTGGGGGGGTTAAAAAAGAGTATGTCGGGGAGAAAAGCAATGGCCCATTGTTAGTTGAACCAATGACAGGTCAGCATGGGCTTAACACAATGTTCCGTGTCTCTCCAGCAGCAGCCTGCCTTCCCTTCCGTGGATTCCATCTGCTGTGCAAAACAAGATCTGTAGTCATTCCCAGGTACGCAGGACTTCTCTAGGCTGGAAGGTCTGTACAGCACAGACCAAGGAACTTCCTTTCTATGAAGTTTAGCTTAGAACACAGGAGAGTCAACTCTTTCCCATGTTGTGAAGTTTACCATGTGCAATTTACCGTCAGACAAGTTAACCAGACCTGCATAAAGAATATCCAAAAAATCTGATCAACATAGTCAGCTAATCTATAGCACTCAGATCCATAGTTCTTCCAACCTCTGTAGCTAAAGACTGGAAATTTTTATCCCATTTTGTTCTTTTTCTGATTTTATTGGATAATAATATTGAATTCTAGGACTTGGGTCGCTTTCCTTGTTTTATGGTTAATTTTTTTTTTACAATTTTCTTTTTATTAATATTATCCAGATATGAAACTATATATTGCACACCTGTTTTGTGTCTAGCCTGACCATCTCCTTCTGTCTCTGCACCATTGATTAGACCCACTTTTGATGATGGTAGACACAGCCACACATGACTATCAGCTCTGGTTAATGTCACTGGCTTATTTCAGGATCATTGCCATGACAGAAACATGTCAGCAATGGGTGATTTCCACTGAACAATGACTTGTAGACTGTGGCCATGCAAGCAGAGCAAAGAGAAAAGATCAGCAATTATCCAGTGGATGTGATCCACGCTGACAGGCAATCTGGATAATTCAAATAGAAACAACTTCTTTTGCCTCACTGGCAGGTTTGGAGCTTGATTTAGTGAGATGGTTGTTTAACTTTCATTGCCTGTGGAAATGTAGTACATGTGTTTGCTGGTTAAGTGAGGGTTTGGGGGTTATAACCACAGCATCTGTTCATTTGACATTCAAGTTTCACTCTGGTTTGGAAGCCCTTGTGCCTACAATTTAAAAGCAGCAATACATACCTAACTCCCAGCTGTCTGGGAACTCAGACTGCATATGCTTCTTGGTTTTCTAATCTGCCCAGAGAAATAAAACCATCACCTGAGCCAAAGAATAGTTTGCCTAATTGGATTTAAAACAAAAATATTTAGAGTCACACACAGTGTGTTCTAATGTCGCAGTTGTCTGAGCGACATTGCTAGCTGAGACAGACCACTTACCTAGACTTGAAGATTTACATTTTGATGATGTTTTTCAAGTGCTGTTTTATCCAGAGGGAAAAAAAGCAATAATTTAAGCAGCTGCAGAATTCCTCACACATCTGCAGGAAGTCCCTCCTTCTGCCTTGGGCAGCACAGCATAATGGATAGACCACAAACTTTAGAGTCGATTTGACCTGGTTCAAATCCCAGCTCCAAAACTCATTAGCAATATTATCGTGAGCAAGATACTTAAAATCTTTTCCAGCATCACTTGCCTTATTTATAAAATGTGGATGACAATCATTTTGATAACTTCAAGGCTGGCTTGAGGATTAAAGTTTATGTATGCAATGCACATCTGTTGATTGCCTACCATGGATCAGGCACTGTTTTGGTCACTGGAGAAATGGCAGTGAACCGAGCAGACAGAAACACTGCCTTTGGGGAGTTGATAATTTATCAGGGGAGATAAACAAAGAAAAGATTATTGAGGAGAATAAATAGCAGGTGAGATGGTGGTAAGAGCCAGGGAAGAAACATAAAACATGGGAAGGGGGCAGGGAATGATGGTGCAGAGAGAGGTGGAACTGTGATGGGGTGTTGTAGAAGACTTCACTGAGAAGGTGATCAATAAAGAGGTGAGAGAGTAGGTTGTGGGGATATTTGGGAGAAGAGTGGCTTGGGTTGAACTGTGTCTCCTCAAAGAGATAGGTGAAAGTTCCAAAGACCAGTAATTCTGAGTGTAACCTTGTTGGGAAACAGGGTCTTTACAGAAGTCATTGAGTTTAACATGGTCATTAGGGTGGGCCCTAATGGAATATGCTGGTGACCTTATAAAAAGTAGAAATTTAGACACAGAAACAGGTACAGAGGGAAGATGATGTGAAAACACAAAGAATGCCTGCAGTGTGCCTGGAGTGATGTTACTACAAGCCAGGGAACACTAAGGATTGCTGGCAAACACCAGGAGCCAGGAGAGGCTAGGAAGGATCCTCTCCTAGAGCCTACAGAGGAAAGATGCCCCTGCTGATGTCTTGACTTCAGACTTCTGGCCTCCAGAATCATGAAGCAATAAATTTGTGTGATGTTACGCATCTGCTTTTGGTACTTTGTTGTAGCAACTCTAACAAACTAATACAAGGAATGTTTGGCTGAGGGAAAAGCAAGTAGGAAGGCCCTGAGCCAGGTGTGTACCAGAACATTCGAGAATCAGCAGAGACCAGTGTGTTTGGAGAGGAGCAAGCAGGGGGAGCAAGTAATGGAAGATGAGGTAAGGGAGGCAAGCCATTGCAGACTCCGCATGGCCTTTGAGGCCACCTTCAGGTCTGTGCCTTTACTCTGCATGATGAGAAAAGCCATTGGCAGTCAGGAGGAAAATGCTCTGACTTACATTATAAAATTATGTATGTAAAGTGCCTCCTGATTGGCAATTATTATTTTTTCTCCTTCAACCTACTTCACTTCTGATAAATATGGGTTTGGGGGTGAAGAAGGCAATGTTTTTAGTATTTATTATTTCTGCAGCTGTTCCTGTGCTATGTGCTGTTGAGAACTTGTACTCACACTGATTGCCATCCTTAGACGTCTCCAGTGACAGATAACTGCACTATACCCGCACCACATAAATGTCATTTATCCAGGTAATGCAAAAAAGGATGATTCATTTAGATGTATATGTTTATTCAGTTTTAATTCTGCCTTGCATATGCATTTATTTTGCTTTTCTTTAGAAAGATAATGCACCTCTATTGGTTTCCACAGGGCTGGTTGACCATTTCCGGATAAATAAGTAAGTTTTGGAAAATAAGATAAAAATGTAGTCTTTGATCGGAGTGTCCTTGGTTGCTAGAGATGCCTGGGTTATTTTTGAGTGAGTAATATAAAGGATAAGTGCTAGCAGAAAGGAGATGCAGCTCTTAAGACAGAAAATGGCATAGAAGTGTTAACTGCAGTGGGTTGGGCAAGATAATGAATGCTAGGACATTACTTCATTCATTTGACTTGTATTTATTGAGCATGCACTAAATGGCAGACACTAGGTTAAACACCAGATACTAAAAAGTTAACACATCTGGTCTTATCCACAAATAATTCCCAATATGTATGAACAAAAAGGAAAAAACACAGAAGAGGGAGATCCTTCACTCTCCTCTGGTATTGAAGAAACCATGAGGCAGGAGGAGCATGGTACCTGGAGAATGTATTATGGGCAGCCCAGGTAGTAAGTTGTTCAGGCCAGCAGCCAGAATGAGGGCTTCCAGAAAGATGGAAGTTGAAATACAGTATGTGACTTGAAAACACAGCATGGCAGAGAAGATTCTAGGTAGTGCTGGGTGATCCAGAGAAACCAGAGGGACATCTGGAAAATGTCTTAACAATAGCTGGGCCCCAAGCCACTGATATTCAGGGGAATAACTCCACTCCATGGAGATGGTGTGGAGGGAGGTGATGGAGGCGCATGATCGTTAAGAGAACAGTAAGAACAAGCCGGGCATATTCTAAGTGTGATGTATATTCTGCTGGTTACTAGACCAGGATATTGACACAGGGAAACAGGGTGGAGAGTCAGTTTAGAAAGCTGAACATAGATGGGTTCAGGTTTTGGAAACAAAGCAAGTCCCCATTTATAATGTGGGAAAAAAGTCAGCCAAACTCAGAGTGAGAGATTGGAGGCTAAGCCTGGATTTATCTCACAGCCTGGGGTGGGGGTGTTTGCCCCTGAGACCCTGTTGGTTAGCTGTGGGGAGAAGGAGACTTGAGGCAATCTCATAGGACAACCAGGAATTGCGGGACTGCAGGTTAAAACACATGATCCACATAAAGTCGAAAAGAAAGCCCTGCCTATAAAATCACGGGTCTCGACCACTGCCCTGCTCCATTATTTCTGCCACCAAAGGCCATCTAAGTTGGCAGAAAATTGGCTGCTTTATGCAAAGTGCATTTCTATCCTCCTGGTGAAACCAGAGAGAAAAGGCATTACAAAGTCTGGGATAGGTGATGAGCCCTTAGCCCCAACTTAGTCCTGCAGTTTCATTTTTACAGGGGAGGATCTGAGATCCAGAGGTGTTATTTGGTTTAAAAAAATTTCAAAAGAGAGACAGAAAAAAAAAAAGACAGCTGCACTTCTTTCTGGTTTGTGTCTTGATTTAGATTTTCTCTTTTTCTCAAATGGCTGGAGAGGAGAAAGATAGTCTTTCAGATGTAATCACTATAATTTAAACAACTTCTTGGTTTTCTTTTGGTCTAAAAAGCAATTCTAGAAAGTAGAGTCACATGTTTGTGGGCTGATAGTAACAAATGAAAAACATCTCCAGAGGCCGGGCACGGTGGCTCACACCTGTAATCCCAGCACTTTGGGAGGCTAAGGCAGGCGGATCATGAGGTCAGGAGATCGAGACCATCCTGGCTAATGCAGTGAAATCCCACCTCTACTAAAAATACAAAAAATTAGCTGGGCGTGGTGGCGGGCTCCTATAGACTCAACTACTTGGGAGGCTGAGCCAGAAGAATGGCGTGAACCCAGGAGGCGGAGCTTGCAGTGAGCGGAGATGGCGCCACTGCACTCCAGCCTAGGTGACCAAGCAAGACTCTGTCTCACAAAAAAAAAAAAAAAAAAAAAAAAATTCTCCAGAGACTGAATTGGAAATTTCTCTCTCTCTCTCTCTCTTTCTGTCTCTCTCAGAGGCCACCAGAAATACCTGTACTATTACTTTTATAAATACCCCAACCTGCATGACCTTTGGTAAGTCACTGAAGTCATCTAGGAATCATTTGTAAAAATGAATGGCTTGAAAAAAACTAATCTCTAAAACCTTTTTTGATGCTCAGTTTCTAAAGTTCTGTCCTACAATGTTGCCATAAAAGTAAAATCAATAGTTACATTTTCACATTGACTGCAACATTTCTGGAAAACCATGCTTTTGGGGGTTTAAAGATGAATGTCACTGATAATTGGAAAACTTTCTCATTTTCGTGAATGATCTTCTCCATTTGCTCCTTATTGCTCATAAATGGAAAAAGTTGTCTTGAACTTCAATTTTATAAAATGTGAGCATTAGTGAAAAAAATGTAGATATTAAGGATGAACACCATTAGTGCTCCTTTTGCCTTTTCTAGTTTCATTGTGTGAGTGTTTACAGTCTGCTGGTGAGGAGAATCCATCTCACTCTGACCCTGACCTTGGCGTAATATTTATTGGATTAGAAAAAAATAATTCACAGAGTAATAAAGATATCTGTACATGCATTTATTATACACAAAACTGTGCTTCATTTTGGAAAATCTGTCCCAAACCTAGTCAGGTGAGTCAGCCATAACAAGGTCGCTGCAGACTTAGCAGAATGCCCTACAGATGTCTTTTTTGTTTTAGCTCAGATTGCAGCCATGGGATGAGGAAAAGGAGAAGCAGGGAGGATTGTCCAGAGGGAGAGACACTCCACCAGCACTGTGCGGATCAAATAAAAATATTCAAGGTGACCTTGGGACAAGCGATCTGTTCCATCAAGGTTTAACAGAGATCCACCTTGATTCCCAGAGGCAGGGCTCCTACTCACTCTCCTTCTTCCCTTTTGCCTTTCTGTCTCCTTAGTTGCTTGCTCCTTTGTCTCTCACACCTCGAAAAAATCCACAGATTCAAACCTTCTTTGCAGTTCCTGGAGATATCACTCCAGGCCAAGATCTCTCCACCTCATACCTTGATGCCTGCAACCATCTCTGAGTGCCTTTCCTTGCTCCACCTTGCTCACAAATCTTTCCCACATAAAGCTTCCAATAATATTTATCTTACATACTGCGTTCATTTGGCTGTTTCTTATATTATGAATCTCAGAGATTTGCTCTTACTTATTGGTTCAGATCAATAGTTTTCATTCTACTGCTTTCAGTCTTCTATCCATTAGCCTTCCACATTTCTAACTAATTTATTTCAGGGAGTTCTGCAATCTGGTTTCTCCCCTTCAGTAAGATTCATCTCTCACCATGCCCCAAATACAGCCATCCCACCTTATCCTAAGGAAATACGTTCCAAGACCCTCAGTTGATGCCTGAAACCGAGAATAGTATGGCACCCTATATATGTATGCTGTTTGTTTCTTGATCTCATAACCTAGAGGGCTACTTAGTGACTAAATGGGCAAGTAGTATACACAGCATGAATATGCTGAACCAAGGAATGATTTGCATGGGACAGAGCAGGAAGGCATGAGATTTCATCACAGTGCACAATTTAAAATTCATAGATTGTTTATTTCTGGAATTTTCCAGTTAATATTTTTAGACAGTGCAACTGCGGGCAACTGGAACTGCAGAAAATGAAACTTTACGTAAGGGGGACTGCTGTATGTGATTTCTCCGAACCCCCACCATTTCCCAGCTTTGTGCACTTATACGTGTTTTGTTTTTCTTTGAATAACATCCCACTTTCCATCTTCAATCCATGTAAGTCAGTTTCTTTAAATTAAGCTGAAGAAGAATTTTCTCTACGAATTCTTTTATGTTTACCTTAATCAATAATTTTTTATTTGTTCAATTAATTTATTTTTTAATGTTTGGAAGAATTCACTTGTTAGGACATCTAGACCTGGATATTTCTTAAACAGGGAGGTTTTAATTAAGGATTCAATTTCTCATATAAATATAGAATGTTTCAGATTTTTTATGTCTTTTTGTGTTGCCTTTCCTGTTATTTTTCCACAAATCTGTTCCTCTTATTTACACTATATTTACATCAAGTAATTGTTCCTAATATCATCTATTGGATCAGTAGTGATATCCCCTTTCTCTTTCTTGTTATTGATAATGTGTACCTTGTAAAAATTTTAATCAATTCTTATTAGAAACAAATGTTATTGGTCTTCTCAAAAAAACTTTTGGTTTTGTTGATTTTCTTTATTATATGTTTGTTTTATTAGTCTTATGTTTATTATTTCCATCTATCACCTTTCAATTTACTAAAGTTTTATCTAACTTCCTGAGAAATTACTCAAGTACCTAGAAGATTAATTTTTAGAATATTTTCTGTTCTAGTATATGCATTTAAAGCAACAAATTTCCCTTTAAGATGACTTTGGCTGCATTTTATAAATTTTGATAACATTTGTTTTTATAAAAAATTTAATCCATTTTCTTTCTCTGTGTGTGTGTGTGTGTGTGTGTATGTATGTTTGTGCATGTGTGTTTCTTCTCTTTTTAAACCATTTCTTGGATTAATAAAAACTACATGTATTATTACATTGTATCCTTCTATTAGCCTGTTAGTAATATATTATTTCACTCTTCATTTAGGGATTACTCTTAAGTTTAAAACATGCATATTTGACTTATTAGAGTATGATATAAATTAATACCTTTACCATATCCCAAACAATTCTAGAAGCTGAGAACCTTCAGTTGAGCCTATTACTCCTTAATTTTATGCTATATTTGTTAGGCATTTTAATGCATATATATTTTAATCTCCTAAAGACATTATTATTGTTGTTTTACTCTTTCAGTATTTATTTAGATTTACCTTTTTATTTATTTTTTCTGATGCTCTTCCTAAAACCAACACAATAGTCCCATAGTTTTTTGTGTAAACATAGAAATTGACCCTTCTGGTCTTAAAGCTTCAAACTTACATTTGTTTTAACTGAGTTTCTTCCTTAGGAATGGACCCCCAGCCCTCTCAAAAAGTATCAAAGAACTAAAACCCACAAGATTATCTCATCTACATAATGAGAGGCCAAGCCCCTCCTTCATCATAATTGCTTCCTTACCCCTATGTAGTTCCTATTTTCCCACACATAGTTACATTTCTTCCCTGCTATATAAACCCCTAATTTTAGTCAGTCAGGGAGGTGGATTTCAGACTGATCTCCCATCTCCTCGGCTGCAGCATGCGATTAAAGCCTTCTTCCTTGGTAGTAATTGTTGTCATGGTGACTGGCTATCTGTGCAGTGGGCAGCAGGACGTAGACCAAACCCCTGGTGTTTTAGTAAAATTTATTTTAATAAACAATGTTATGCTTCCTGTTGGGATTCTTTTCCTTTGGTTGAATAAGTACTACTTTTTTTTTTAAGTAAATATAGAATACTTGGGATTCCCCAGTTTGCATCAAGATCCATTTTTAATGACTTTTCCAATGTGTCTGTACTCTACCTAAAGGTACCAGGATTTTACAATGGCAGAAGCTGTGCCCCATGCTTCTGCTCTCCCTACAAGTGAATCCTTCCGCGACCCCAGGTCAGCATCTCTCTCTTACTGATTTCCCATCTGCTTACCAATTGTTTCTCATGTCAGCTACTTCTAGACACCAGACCCTCATGCCAGAACTCTTCACTTTACTGGACTTCCTGATATTAATAACAATAATAACAGCAATGATGATAATAGTAATAACAATAAACATTTGTCATGTATTTATTATGTATAATGCTCTGAGCCAACATTTCATAGATATATTATTTAATCCATACAGCAATATTCTTGTCTATGCATGTGAGAACCAAAATTCAGAAGGGTTAAATAACTCATCGAATGTCATACAGTTGCTAACAGGAGCTGCTTAAACTCGAGCCCAGTGTGTCTAGTTGAAAGCTGGGTACGATTAATGCTATTCTGTCTCTCTGTGTTCACTTCCTGCTGTGGCTGTGTCCACACACCCTAGGCACGTTTCACTTGTGTGACTATTTACTCCCTAGTATGCCCCTAACTTGGGCCTTGGAGTATCATCCTACCTCAGAGCCTGTGTCCAGTCTATAAGTCCAGTCTGTCCATGTTTTGCCTATGCCACTGCCTCCTCACTTCTAAGCTCATAATCTGCTAACAGTGAGCTTATCCATCTAGGCCAAAGGTTCTTACCAGGAGTTATTTTGCTTCTCAAGACACCTTTGGCAGTGTCTAGGGACACTTTTGGTTGTCACAACTGTGAAGTGGGGAACTATTTCTTTCTAGTGGGTAGAGGACACAGGGATGCTGTTAAATATCCTACAGTGCACAGGACAGCCACCGCAACAAGGATTATCCAGCCCAGAATGTCAGTAGTGTTGAGGCTGCGAAACGCTGATCTAGGCAACAAGTATTTATTGAGTATTTACTATGTGCCACCCACTGTGCTAGGTATGGGGAATAAAAAGTAGACATCGGCTGGGCACGGTGGCTCATGCCTGTGATCCCAGCACTTTGGGAGGTCGAGACAGGCAGATCATGAGGTCAAGAGATTGAGACCATCCTGGCCAACATGGTGAAACCCCGTCTCTACTGAAAATACAAAAATTAGCTAGGTGTGGTGGCACGCGCTTATAGTCCCAGCTATTTGGGAGGTTGAGGCAGGAGAATCACTTGAACCCAGGAGACAGAGGTTGCAGTGAGCCAAGATCACACCACTGCACTCCAGCCTGGCGACAGAATGAGACTTCATCTCAAAAAAAAAAAAATGTAGACATAATTCCTGCTAATGGGGAATAGAGATGAGTAAACAGGTAATTACCAAGCAGTCTGGAAGGAGCTTTTTCACCATTGAGGCTACTCAGGGGACCATAGTAGTACCAAGAAATGGGACTGACTCAGACTTAAAGAATCAAGAAAGGCTTCCCTGAGTAAATGACTTGTGAGCAGAGATCTACAGGATGACTGGTAAAATGTGGGTGATGAATGTGGTGAGGAGAAGATGAATACAGGAAGCGAAGAATTAGAGACAAACACACCCGAAAGGTTTCTGAAATGAAAGAGAATGTGGTATGTTTTAAGAACTGAAGGCATTTCAGTATGACAAGAACAAAAATGTGGTGGGGGCAGGGGGAGTTGTAGCAAGATTCCTGGATAACAAGCTGGTACCATATCACAATGGGCCTGATAAATCCTCGTAAGGATGATGGACTGTTTCCTAAAGGCAATGTTAAAACATCGGCAGCTTTTAAGCAAGAGGGTGGTGTAATCATAGTTACAATTTCAAAGGCCATTGTGTCTTCAGCGTGGAGGACGTATTGGAGAAGAGAGACAGGCAGGGCAGGGAGAACTATCTTAGACATCCTATTAACTCTTGCCTCCTGGGAGATATTGCTCCACCAATATCTAGTATTTAGGAGGCACTTACATTCATCCAGGCAAGAGATGGCTGTCAGTTAGACTGAGATTGAAAGTGTAGGTGGGTTCAGATTATGTCAAAGGGGAGAGCTGGCCAGCCTCGATGATTGCCTGGGTATGGGAAGAGGTGGAGAAGGCGAGAAAGGAATCCAAGTCTAGGGCCAGGATCACAACTTCTTTGTTCACCACTTATTTCTTGCATATAGAACAGTGCCTGGCAGGTGGGAGGCACTCCATAAGTATTTGTTGGTGTTATCATCTGCAAATTATGTTATTGGAGAAACTAGGTACAAGGAGCACCCTTGAGAAAGCAATACACAGGACTAGGAACAGATTGGGAGATAGGAAGGGGGAGGAGGATTTGGGGCATGCACACATTGACTTTAAAGTGTCCTTGGAGACACTTTGGATACTAGAGACTAGAGCTCAAGAGAAAAAGATCTAAGCTGCAAGCAAAGATCAGACAGTCATCAGCAAAGACGAAACCCTGTAAGTAGATGAATAACTCGGGAAGAGAGTTGCATGAGTAGAGAAAGGCCCAGAGAAGACAACTGAGGAACAACCAGGTGTAAGGAGTAGGAAAAGGAAGACAGATCTCAAAGCCATGAAAAAAGAGTGCCTAGAAAGGTGCTGTGCATCTTACTGGGGTAGAAAAGTGAGTAGGGTGAAGAAAGAAAATGCAGCATATTTCAATACTAAATTTACAGGCAAGATGGAAAGGAAATATTACGGGGGTGTCTGAAGGATGGGGAGCTAAAGAAAGACTCATTTTAAGACATTAAAATCTTGAGTATCTGTTAATGGAAATGGATAAGAGCCACAGAACACTAGATACTAGATACTGGTGGAGCAACATCTCTGAGGAGGTGAGTCAATAGGATGCCCAACATAGCAGGAGGTAAGAACGCTGAGCAGGCAAAGAGGCACCTCATTATCTGCAACCAACCAAAAGACAGGCAGAGAAAACAGGCAGAAACTCACATAGATAGGTCTGCTGGCAGGAAGCTGAGAGGCTTCTGGTGTTTTGTGCATTACACAATTGCTTATGTAATTCCTGTGATATTGTAAAGGGAGAACAAAAGTATTCCACATTGAACTCCTGGTCCACTTTCAGGAACCGCACTAGTTTCTGAGAGCATCACCTCCATTTCATAAAGATCAATAACACAGTGAATCAGCAACAATGATCACTGAAATCTAGAAGGCTTACAGATTTCTTTTTCCTTTAGTTATTTTTCACATCCCTGAATAGAAAGGTTACAAGCACAGGCTGTGAAAGCTGAAGAGCTGGATAAAGACTGCATGATAAGGAGCAGTGGTTCTCAAAGTGTGGTCCCTTAACCAGCAGCATCAGCATTACCTGGGGACTTGTCAGGCATACAAATGTTTAGGTCCCATCCAAGACTTGCTGACTCAGAAACTCTGGAGGTGGAGCTTTGTATTAATCTCCCAGGTTTTCTGTAGCTAATTGCCACAAACACAGTGGCTTAAAACAACGGAAGTGTATTGTCTCACAGTTCTAGAGGCTGGAAGTCTGAGATCAATGTGTCAGCAGGCCATGTTTCCTCTGAAAACATCAGGGGGCATCCTTGCTTGCCTCTTCCAGCTTCTGGTGGTTCCAGATGTTGCTTGGTTTATGACAGCATAATGTCAATATCTGCCTCCATCTCCACCTGGCCCTCTCCTCCGTGTCTCTTCATCTCAAATCTCCCTTGGCTTTTCTTTTACAAAGATACTTGTCACTGGAGTAAGGGCTCATCCTAAATTCACTATGGTTTCATCTCAAGATCCTTAATTATATCTGCAAAGACTCTTTTTCCAATATGGTCAAATTTACAAGTTCTAGGGGTTAGGACTTGTACATATATTTTTAGGGCCATTATTCAACCCACTATGGTTGTAGTACTCTGGGTATTTTTTGTTTTGTTTTCTGAGGTGACATTTTGCTATGTTGCCCAGGCTGGAGTGCAGTGGTTCTCAACCCTGGCTGCACAGTACAATCACCTGGAGGGATCTTTTTAAATTCCTAAAAAGTTAAACACAAATTTTTTAGCATGGAACCCAAAATTCCCCAAGTGATCCCAATGTCAGTCAAGTTTGAGAACCACTGGTATAGAGGAAAGAATATTAACTGAGGAGTTAGACAAGCCTCAGTTCCAAAGCTGCCTCTTTGTCTTATCAGCAGAGCCTGCTCTTCTGTAAAATAGAGATAAGCATACCTACCTCATATGATTATGTTACTTTTTGTGAAGATTAAACAAAATCCTCCATGTTAAGCACTGGGATTTTTAGCCATGTTATATGCTGTATGTCTTCAGGGCTTCATTCACCCATTAGCCTGGTGATTGAAGCATTCAAAATGACTTTCTGCTGAGAATCTTGGTCCTGCCTGTGGCATTCTCTCAGCTCACCTGATGACAGATGGAATGGCTTCCTTTGAGGTATTCTCCTTGCAGGTCCCTCAGCTTTCAGAAAGGAAGTTATTCCTGCCTGCCCCAGCTCAATGTCCTCTTATGTCATAAGAATTTCTATTTAATTGGCCACACAGAATATCTGGGTTTTAGTTATTTTCCAGGAAGAATCATTTTGAACTCATACTCACTCACTATTTATTAAACATTCTGTTGAGCAAAATACTTTCCAGGAAGATGGCTTAAAACATTGAAGACATTCTAACTTCCAGATAATTTAAGAAAAAAATAAGAAAATAGAATTGCTTATCTAGCATCTAAATATCAGGGACTAGAGATATTGTGATAGTTTCAGTTGTAACGTAGCTTGGAGTCTAGTCAGGAAGACAAAAAAAATTCAAGTCATACCACAAACACATGAGAAATCGCAACCTTGGCAAATGCCATGAAGGAGACTTACATGATGCTATGAACCTCTAACAAGTTCAGACAGAGTCAGGGAGGTTAAGGTGGCTCTCCCACAGACAAGGATTAAGCTGAGATGTCAAGAATCTAGGAATTAACCATGGGGAGGTAGAGAGGGGGAGCATTGCAGACAAAAGGAATTGCAAGCTCAAAAAAGCTCTGTGGCAAGAGTGTATTCTTTTTGCTCCAATGTTCTTTGCTTCTTGCCTTTCCTTCCTTTTCCTTGTTACTTCATGGTATCAAAATGGCTACCACAGCTCCAGACATGGAGTCCACATTCAAGTCAGAAAAAAGGGAAAGGAGAGCAACACTAGCTCTATCTGTCCCTTTTATCAGAAGTCAAAATCTTTTCTAGAGGTCCCCCAGCAGGCTTCCCTTTTATATCACTGACCAGAAAGAGGGCAAATGGTCATACTTAAGTCAATCCTTGGCAAAGAAGAATAGATCAACATGATTGGTCTAAATCAGGAGTTCTCTTCCTTTTATTCCAAGGTGAAATATAACTTTTCTAAGCAAAGATGCTGTTGCTGCAGGGATGCTATTGTAGGCTCTTAAAAGTGTCTACCACTGTGGCTATGGCAGTAGTCCAAACGCAAGATGGGGTGATATTTAGGAAGTTACAACAGCAGAGCTCATGATTCATTTACCATGAGGATAAGAAAGCAGAATCGTCCTATGCAGCAAGTCACCACATGAGCTCAGGTAAGGAGTACGGCTCTGCCAAAAGCAGAGTTTCTGAACTTAGGCTTAGTGATATTTTGGACTGGATAATTCTTTGCTGTGGGTGGCTATCAAGTGCACTGTGGGATGTTCAACAATCTCCCTGACCTCTACCTACTCAATGCCAGTAGCACCTGCCCAGCAGTGACCAAGTCTCCAGTCTTTGCCAAATGTTCCCTGGAAGAAAAGTCATCCCCTATTATAAACCACAGCCTTAGAGAATTCCTCCTACTGAATATGGCTATGAGTAATATAATGACAGGGCAGGGCTAGTGGGAGGCAAGGGAGGTACCTAGGGCACAGAATTTCAGGAGGCACTAGCACAACCTTGACAGTGGATGTCTCCTTAAATTTTGTGTCTTTGGAGCCTCACTGGGCTCTCCCAATATCTGACGGTGTAGTAGTAGCCCATATTTCAACAAAAATAAACATTCTACTTGTAGTTGTTTCTTGTTCAAGGATGTGTTAAACATATTGCTCTTTATGAAACACAGAGTTCTGTTTATGAGAAAACCCAGGAGAGCTCCTGCCCATTTTTTGTCCAGAGAATAGACATGGTTTTCCTAAGCCACTAATTTGCTTTTATCTGATGAATGTTGTAAATGGTGTAATCTTTTGTTTTCCTTTTTGCATTGATTGTTATTAAGTTGTTTCCCCCTTTTTTGTGGCGTTGGCTCCTATAGAACTTGAAAACCAAATTTGTGGCTTACCACAAGTTTGTAGAATATTCATTCTAGCCTTATTCCTGACTATATTTTAAGTTCCTGCCTTTGTTTTTCATTTCCATTTTGTCTCAGTTTTTATTGGTGTTATTTTACATTTTATGTGTTCTTATAAAATACCTTAAATATGTTTGAAACTAATATCATCAAGTACCCAGCATGGGGCCTGGCACGCAGAAGACATTTGATACATAGAAGTTTCCTTTCTTAATGTTGAGATAGAAAAGTGAGGCACTGCGTGGGACAGCTGTTTGTAGTGGCCAAGTGCTCTGAAAGTATAAGAGTAAAGGCTTCCAATAAAATCCAACACTGTTTTATTTTTTAAAAGTCTAGTAAACTAGATATTGAAGGAACATACCTAAAAATAATAAGAGCCATGTATGACAAACCCACAGCCAACATCATACTGAATGAGCAAAATCTGGAAGCATTTCACTTGAAAACCAGCACAAGGCAAGGATGCCCTCTCTCACCACTCCTATTCAACGTAGTATTGGAAGCCCTGACCAGAGCAATCAGGCAAGAGAAAGAAATAAAGGGGCTGGGCGTGGTGACTTATGCCTGTAATCCCAGTACTTTGGGAGACCAAGGCAGGCAGATAATGTGAGGTCATGAGCTCGAGACTAGCCTGGCCAACATGGTGAAACCCTGTCTTTACTAAAAATACAAAAAAATTAGCCAGATGTGGTGGCGTGCACCTGTAATCCCAGCTACTTGGGAGGCTGAGGCAGGAGAATCGCTTGAACCCAGGAGGCGGAGGTTGCAGTGAGCTGAGATCATGCCACTGCACTCGAGCCTGAGAGACAGAGTGAGATTCCATCTCAAAAAAAAAAAAAAAGAAAAAGAAAAAGAAATAAAGGGCATCCAAATAGGAAGAAAGGAAGCCAAACTATCCCTGTTTGCAGATGACATGATTCTATAGCTAGAAAACCCCATAACCTTGGCTCAGAAGCTCCTTCAGGGGATAAACAACTTCAGCAAATTTCAGCATACAAAATTAATGTACAAAAATCACTGGCATTCCTATACACCAACAGCCAAGCCAAGATCCAAATCAGGAAGGCAATCCCATTCACAATTTCTACAAAAATAATAAAATAGGACTAGAAATATAGCTAACAATTGAAATCCTTACAATGAGAATTACAAAACACTGTTTAAAGAAATCAGAGAAGACACAAACAAATGGAAAAACATCCCATGCTCATGAATAGGAAGAATCAATATCATTGTAATGGCCATACTGCCCAAAGCCATTTACAGATTCAATGCTATTTCTATCAAACTACCAAAGACATTCTTCACAGAAATAGAGAAAAATGATTTTAAATTCATATGGAACTGAAAAAGAGCCTGCATAGCCAAGGCGATCCTAAGCAAAAAGAATAAAGCTGGAGGCATCACATTACCTTCCTTCAAACTATACTACAGGGCTACAGTAACCAAAACAGCATGGTACTGGTACAAAAACAAACACATAGACCAATGGAACAGAATAGAGAACCCAGAAATAAGGCCACACACCTACAACTATCTGATCTTTGACAAAGGTGACCAAAAAAAGCAATGGAGAAAGGACCCCCTATTCAATAAATGGTGCTGGGGATAACTGGCTAGCCATCTACAGAAGATTGAAGCTGGACCCCTTCCTTACACCATATATGAAAGTCAACTCAAGACGGATTAAAGACTTAAATGGAAAACCCAAAACTATAAAAACCCTGGAAGACAACCTAGGCAACACCATCTTGGACATGGGAACTGGCAAAGATTTCATGACACAGACACCAAAAGCAATTGCAACAAAAGCAAAAATTGACAAATGGGATCTAATTAAACTTAAGAGCTTCTGCAACACACACACACACACAAAAACTATCAACAGAGGAAACAAACAACCTACAGAATGGGGAAAATTTTTGCAATCTCTTCATATGAGAATGGTCTAATATCCAGAGTCTACAAAGAACTTAAGTTTACAAGAGAAAAACAAACCCATTAAAAAGTGGGCAAAGGACATGAACAAACATTTTTCAAAAGAAGACATACATACAGCCAACAAACCTATGAAAAAAAGCTCAATATCACTGATCATTAGAGAAATGCAAATCAAAACCACAATGAGATACAACCTCACACCAGTCAGAATGGCTATTATTAAAAAGTCAAAAAATAATAGATGCTGGCAAGATTGTGAGAAAAGCGACCACTTATACACTGTTGGTGGGAGTATAAGTTAGTTCATCCATTGTGGAAAGCAGTGTGGCAATTCCTCAAAGAGCTAAAAGCAGAGCTACCATTCAAGTCACCAATCCCATTACTGGGTATATACCCAGAGGAATAGAAACCCATTCTACCATAAAGACACATGCATGAGAATGTTCATCACAGCACTATTCACAATAGCAAAGACATAGAATCAACCTAAATGCCCATCAATGACCAATTGGATAAAGAAAATGAGGTACATATACACCATGGAATACCATGCAGCCATATAAAGGAATGAGATCCTGGCCGGGTGTGGTGGCTCACGCCTGTAATCCCAGCACGTTGGGAGGTGGAGGCGGGTGGATCCTGAGGTCAGGAGATGGAGACAATCCTGGCTAATGAAGTGAAACCCCGTCTCTACTAAAAATACAAAAAATTAGCCTGGTGTGGTGGCGGGTGCCTATAGTCCCAGCTACTTGGGAGGCTGAGGCAGGAGAATGGCCTGAACCCAGGAGACAGAGCTTGCAGTGAGCCGAGGTCGCACCGCTGCACTCCAGCCTGGAGGACAGAGCAAGCTCCATCCCCAAAAAAAAAAAAAGGAATGAGATCCTGTCTTTTAGGGAACGTGGGTGGAGCTGGAGGCTATTATCCTTAGCAAAGTAACACAGGAATAGAAAATCAAATACCACATGTTCTTACTTACAAGTGGGGGTAAAATGATGAAAACTCATGAACACAAAGAAGGGAACTACAGACACTGGGGTCTACTTGAGGGTGGTGGGTGGGAGGAGGGAGAGAAGCAGAAATGATAACCACTGGGTACTGGATTCATCACCTGGGTGGTGAAATAATATGTACAACAAACCCCCGTAACACATGTTTACCTCTGTAACAAACCTTCACATGTACCCCCAAACCTAAAATAAATGTGTTTAAAAAAAACAGTAATATTTGGGATGAGAGTGGTTTCTGAGAGTAGTTACTACAAGCAACTTGTAGCAAAGATTTTAAAAGTGCATCCACTTCTCCAGGAAAATAAAATCTAGTGGTAGATTTTTGACCTGTGTCTTTGTTGATCTAAGTTCTCAGGGGGTTAGAGAACTTTCATAAAGCCTACCGCCTACACCCAGCCCTGAAAGCACTTATTAACCTGCGTTCAAGTGCCTTAAGTGTCATCCTCCTTCACAAGGGGCACATGTTATGTGGGTTGTGTTCCATTTTCCAAAGATAACATTCAAGCAGAATGACAAAGAAGGATAAGTTAAGAAGCACTTCGAAATCTGAAAGCTGTGGTTACATTAAGTGAGAGAACAATGAGCCTTGATCAGTAAAGACAGAGCGAGGTGGGGGTGGGGGCTACTCTAAATAGCCTCTGCCTCTTGCAATGAGACTATTGCATTTTCATCATAATTATTACATCTTGGCAAGAGGCTCAGCAGCCTGTTACCCACCTCCCTGATGTCAGGCTGCTCTCCCACTCTACAATTTTGAAACCTGGTTGGCAATCGCACCCTGAAGAGCAGTTCTAACAACGCTGCAGCAAACTTTCCCCCACTTGAAATCTTCAATTATATATGTATAGACTAATGGCAATTAACATCCTACCATTTTCTCCCTCTGTCTTTTTTCTTATCGCCATATCGTTAACTTCAACAAAATTAAGTTAGCGATATTTAGTCCTCAGAGAAGCCAGGGGAATGATAACAGATGGATTAGAGTAAAGGGGATAAGGCAGGGGAGGACAGTTTGACTTCCTTTTAGAAAAGTTTGAGCTACGTAAAGACATACACATGCACTCACACACACACAGACACATACACACACACACAGCATTAAACTGTGCAGAGAACATTTCAGCCCACGGTGAGCTGAGCTACTAGAAACCCCTATGATATTAAATAGCCACTTATTCTTGGGGAAAATGTGTGGGGCAAGATGAAGTTATGTTTTGTACAGTGTGAAGCATTGAATTATTTTTCCCCTAACATTTGAAGGACTTTGCAGAAACATGGCATCTGGGCTTTGTTGGTGCCCGGTGCCAACAAAGTCAGGCACCCTTCAAAGGGTTTATTTGGCTTTATTAATTCTGTTGTTAGAATTAGCCTCAAAAATCTGGTCTGATTGCACTGAATTAGGGAAAGTGACTTGAATAGTAGGTATTTAATATGTGTTTACTGAATTGAATTACAGTTTAGAGTGCCTATGTTTCAAAAGCAAAACAGATAAATAAGAGAGGATGTCATTTGAAAGTAGTTCTCCAAAATAAAGATCTTCTAAGATTTCACAAATCTATTTTCCTAGATGGGTATCAAGAGACCAGAGTTTTATAGTATGGATATAGCTTTCCAGAATTCATAAAGCAACTTTCTTTTACCTGACTTGTATAAATTTTACAACACTCCTATGAGAAAAGTTTTGTTATCCAAGCAAGGCAGATATTACTGCTACCTTTCTAGCTCATGGAAGACCTCCTTACAGTTGGATCAGGCTAGGAGATGAGTTCTGGACAATAGGCTGCTAAAAGAGGAGGCATAGGGCTAGGTGCGGTGGTTCACGTCTGTAATCCCAGCACTTTGGGAGGCCGAGGCAGGCCGATCACCTAAGGTCAGGAATTCAAGACCAGCCTGGCCAACATGGTGAAACCCATCTCTATTAAAACTACAAAAATTAGCCAGGCCTGGTGGCAGGCGCCTGTAATCCCAGCTACTAGGGAGGCTGAGGTAGGAGAATTGCTTGAACCTGGGAGGCGGACATTGCAGTGAGCCAAGGTCGTGCCACTGCACTCCAGCCTGGGCAACAGAGTGAGACCCTGTCACAAAAAAAAAAAAAAAAAAAAAAAAAAGCATCGGCTATATTTTGGCAATAAGACCATAGGTAATTTTCTAGACTCTCTTTCCATTCATTAATCAAGGAGTCTATGTGTTCCACATGATGGAGATTCAGCATGAAGCATTTATCAGCCTGGACTTTTAAGATGTCAAATGGAAGAAAGTTGCCCTAAAAAGTCATCCAGACCCAATGGGTATTTGTGCATAGAAATAAACCTTTGTCCTGTTAAGCTACTTAGATCTTAGCTTGCTGTAGAGCACTGTAAGCCTCACTTTTAGTAATACACTTCATTTTAGAAATGAAAAAACTAAGCCTCAGATAATTATTTTAAAATTGCTCCACATCACATTGCAGGTAAGAGGTAAACTGGTGTATGAACCCAGATCTTGCTGAAAGTACATCAATACAAAAATAACCACCTGACCTACTGTAGGATGGGAGAGAAAATCACATTTGATGTTTTTTGGTTACAGAGGCTGGCAGTGGGATCTACTTTGGGCAGTGGGATCAAGCAAACACTTGTGAATAGAGATGGCATTCATATGCTGCAGCACAGACTAGCCTCTACCAGAGAAGCAGGGGAAATAGTTACCTATGTGCCTT
Source organism: Pongo pygmaeus (assembly GCF_028885625.2). Taxonomy (NCBI): domain Eukaryota; kingdom Metazoa; phylum Chordata; class Mammalia; order Primates; family Hominidae; genus Pongo; species Pongo pygmaeus. The sequence goes on from NC_072373.2 coordinate 40,636,294, forward strand.
TTCGCTTTGCCTGGAATGCTCTTCCCACAGCGCATTATTAAGTAAATTCTGTTTTCATTGTCAAAGAACAAAATTTTAACAAATCAAATTTCAAAGATCTAATTGCCTGTTATTAGCATTTTACGAATCAGGCAGCATACCATCTACAAAATGCAAAGGTGCTTCAATGAGCTGAGCAGAGAGGTGGGCTTTATAGGCAAAAAAAAGTCTGAAGAAAGGAAAAACTCGGAACCAAAAGCAGACCGATCATTTTCAGTTACAGCCTGATTTTTTGCTGGTGAGGTTTGAGGACCCAGTAGTTGCTTTTAGTTTCACACAGCCAAAGATTTTCTAGTCTAAACTCATATCTTTGCTATAATACATTACAATACCACAACCTGAATAACAATAAATGGAATAGCCTAAACATTTTAGGAAGCTTCCGATCTATTTGTTTCCAGTCAGTTTCTTGTGCCTGAAATCCAATCCAAGCTTACTGCTTACTTTCTAGACAAAGTTCTTAATCTGTTTTTTTCATTTTTTTTGCTTTCTTACCTCATGCTCTTTTTTTTTTTTTTTTTTTTTAGATGACTGGTCATTCTTTTTTTTTTTTTATTTTTTATTATACTTTAAGTTTTAGGGTACATGTGCACAATGTGCAGGTTAGTTACATATGTATACATGTGCCATGTTGGTGTGCTGCACCCATTAACTCGTCATTTAGCATTAGGTATATCTCCTAATGCTATCCCTCCCCCCTGCCCCCACCCCACAACAGTCCCCAGAGTGTGATGTTCCCCTTCCTGTGTCCGTGTGTTCTCATTGTTCAATTCCCATCTATGAGTGAGAACATGCGGTGTTTGGTTTTTTTCCTTGCGATAGTTTACTGAGAATGATGATTTCCAATTTCATCCATGCATCCTGTCTTTCTTAATATCAGTTTAGTTTGAGACCCTTGAAATATATATAGGAATGTACAGTTTTCTCTTATATCATTTCATTATCTTTTTAAGAGATAGATCTTGCTCTGTCACCCAGGCTGGAGTGCAGTGGACCTGGCTCGCTGCAGCCTTGACCTCCTGGGCTGGAGAAATTCTCCTGCCTCAGCACCCCCAAGTAGCTGGAACTACAGGCGCACACCACCACGTTGGGGCTAATTTTTGTATTTTTTTGTAGAGATGGGGCTTTGCCATGTTGGCCAGGCTGGTCTTTAAGTCCCGACCTCAGGTAACCCACCTACCTAGGCCTTCCTTATATTATTTCTTAATTTCATCTCTGCTGCAAGGATCAGTCACATTGTTCGACTGACTCATTTATGAAGTCTTTGTCACTAAGTTTCTTTTTTAATTATTAGGTTGGTGCAAACGTAATTGCAGTTTTTGCCATTTAAAAGTAATGGCAAATTAAAATTAAAAGTGTAGGACTTTCTCCTTAGTTCAGCTAAAAGCCAGGTTCTTGTCACATGGCTATGAAAGATTAGGCTCACAGACACTTTGAAGGGTGAGGAGAAAGGGTTTATTTGGTGAAAAGGAAAAAAAGGGAAAGAGGGACTCTCGGCAAAGCAAGAGTCCTGCTAGTAGGCTTCCTGCCTCACAGATTGAATGCCCCGCTTCCACCCCAGAACAGGAGAGGCCAGGCTCCTTCCCCCAGCAAACGACATGAACTTTGTGAGGCTCCACTCTAGTATGTACTCTCCCCAGTGCACAGGCTGGCACAGGTTCTCCAAGGACCTATTTCTATTTGGCTGTCTCAGAAGTAATATATCTTCTCAATGTTTGGGGTCTACAGGCAGTAGGCTTTTCCTACTTTTGAGGCTCCAAACTCCTGACCTCTATTTCTTTTCATTCTGATTAAAAATCAGCCAATTGTGTCCTGAGATTATCTCTTTCTTATAATAACTTTCCAATAACAAACAATTATAACCATTTCTTTTTGATCCTTTCAGCCATCTTCCTTAGGATCACTGGCTCAGCATGCATGCCATGTTACTTCCATGTTTTATCAAATGTTTTGCTAAATGTTTGGCTTTGAAAGGCCATGTCCACATGCCCTGCCTCCATTATCAGTCTCTTTGACACCTTCTCCCAAATTGCCAAGTCAGTGCCACATATTTTAGGTTTTTCATCCAATCCTACCCCAATTCTGACAACAATTTCTCCATTCGTTAAGTAAGTCTAGCTTCTATAATAGATAAACCTGAAATCTCAGTAATTTAATGGATGTTTATTTCTCTTTCTCTTTTTTTCGTAACTTCCAAGTGATAGTGACATGGGGCGGATCTAGTCTACAGTCATTCAGGATATCAAGATAAAAGAGTTTTTGCCATCTTGCTTATCACATTGCAATGGTCATGTATATCCAGCTGGCAGATGGAAAGGAGGAGTGAATAAGGATTTATTGGAGAATTTTACAAGCCAGGCTTAAAAGTGGCGTGCCTCATTTCTGACCACTTTTGCCTGGGGCTAAGGTTGTTCAGAGTGGGTGTGGCAGAATAACAGGCTCACAGGGGCAAGGGTTACAGTGACAGAGTGCTTATAGTAATAGGGGTGTGCCTTGGTGGCAAAGGGACTGAAGTCAGGAGGGTGGGATGGATGGGGAAATGGCAGGGTTAAGGGACTGTTGGTCCTGATGAGATCTAAGAGCAGGAGTAAAGCAATAAAAGGATATCAATGGAAATATAGGAAGTTATGACCAGAGAGTAAGATATTGGAGTTTATGATTTCACAGGTGTTATAGACCAGGTGATAGCAAAATTCAAGTTTTGGTTAGAGAAGCGGGTTGGTGAAGCTTGGCTCGGATGTCTTTGTTCTGATTTTTCTGTTCTTATGATTCCAGCTCCATAGTAGTATTATGGTGCAGAGGTTACGCCACTGAGTTCTAAAGTTAGAAGACCTCGGTTTGAATCTCAGCCCCATCACTTGCTAGCTGTTTCACCCTTGGCATGCTAATCTCTCTCAATCTCACTATGCATCTGTAAAATGACAATAAGAATATTTTCTCATTGATAGGGCTGTTCTGATAATCGGAGATAACATGTAGACAGTGCTGAAAACACTCTAGCCCATAGTAAAAGACATTTCATTTATACTTTATATCTGTCTCTGTCATTCCTGTCTAGTTGTTCTGTTCTCAACATTCCCGGCCTTCACCTCTACCCCTTTCCTACCTGAACCCTATGGAGCAAAACAATATGCACAAAGTTCTTTTCAAATGATATGCTATAACTTCAATCTTCCCTCCAAATTCATCATACCACCTTTAGATGGGAATTTCTTTTATACCACATTAAGTATCCAATTTCAGAGGTGGTTACTTAGTCTAAAGTGGTTCTATTTCACTAAATTTCTCTTGAGAATAAGTACCTCCAGAAAGATTTTTTAATAGAAAGTTTTGTCTACTTTCATGATGATCCACCTTAGATGATCCACCTGCATTGCCATCACAGCTGGATAGGCCCTCCATTTCTAATGGTGTCCTCATGCCTCTCTTCTCACCTGGCCAGATATCTCCAATAGACTCTACAGCCTTACTATTCAAAATGTGGTCCAGTAGGTGCAGTGGCTCACACCTGTAATCCCAGTACTTTGGGAGGCCGAGGCAGGTGGATCACCTGAGGTCAGGAGTTCGAGACCAGCCTTGCCAACATGATGAAACTCTGTCTCTATTAAAAATACAAAATTAGCTGGGCTTGGTGGTGTGCACTTGTAATCCCAACCACTCAGGAGGCTGAAGCAGGAGAATCACTTGAACCCAGGAGGCAGAGATTGCAGTGAGCCGAGATCATGCCACTGCACTCCAGCCTGGGCAACAGAGTGAGACTCCATCTCAAAAAAAAAAAAAAAAAAAATGTGGTCCACAGACTAGCAGATCAGCATCTTCTGGAATGTTTGAAATGCAGAATTGCAAGCCCCATCCAGATCTATTGCATCTGAATCTGCATTTTAACAAGATACTGAGAGATTCTAATGAATGATAGAGATTGTAAAGCACTGGTTGACAGCAAAGAGACTAACATTTCATTTGTCTGAAGGAAGGGTTGCACCTTAAAATAAGGTATCCTGCCAGGTATTAGGCAGAGCCCACTAAAGACTCAACCTTCCTATCTAGAGATGTAGAACTTAAGGTCTATGCTTATCTAATGCTCTGAACTTGAGATTCAGAAATGAAGAATGATAGAATATGTGGTAGCTGGTTTCACAAAAGAATTTCTGGTTCCACACAACAAAATTTGGAGAGTGGTTTTAAGATCTTTTTCTTTGTAGGTTGCCTAAGGAAATTTGCTAATTTCCCTGATGTAAGCTTCCCACTACCCTAGAAGAGGGAAAGTATACCAAAAAAAAAAAAAAAAAATACAGAAAGAAAATGACATAGGATTTATGTGTGTGTATATATATAAATTTCAAAGGTCTGCTCCATCTGAGATGTCTCATAAAATAAATCAGTGAGACTGGGAAAGCAGTAGTCCTTTATATGTAGATATAATGGGGCTAAGAAGGAATTGGTCAGAAAGAAACAGGTAGTTGTCCCATGTGTTAAATCAAATTTAGCCTAAAGCTGCCTCCTTACATATTTTAAGTTCAGCCTAAAGGTTTCTCTGCACATCGTGAACTATAACAAGTGGAGGTGTAAATAGACCATAGCTTAGACTTGTGCCAATCAAATGTAGCCAACTGTTCAAACTGCGTTCAAGTAAGGCAAACGCCGAGCCATAAGCTATCCAGCTGCTTCTGTACCTGACTTCCATTTTCTGTACATCACTTTCCTTTTTCTGTTCATAAATCTTCTTCCACCACATAGGTTCACTGGAGTCTCTGAGCCTACTGTGGCTCAAGAGGCTGCCCGATTCGCGAATTGTTCATTGCTCAATTAAACTCCTTTAAATTTAATTTGGCTGAAGTTTCTTTTATCGCATGGAACTTGTCTTGAAACTACGTTAGTAGAGCAAGCGCAGCATTTGTAATTAGAGCATATGCTTATTTGATGTGGAAGTCGTGGATTGATGGAGACTATGGTGAAGGCTAAAGCGCACCCCTCATCACCAGGTTTGGAAAGCAAATTGCCTACTTAAGTGGGGTCTTACTATCAAACACCTATTACTCTACAGAGATGAAGTTTGATTTCAGATTGGAAGAGTCTAACCCCAAAAAATTTTTTTAAAAATCACAGTTTAGTGGGATTTCCCATTGTCATCTATAAATAATCTGGAACATTATTAGACCAGAAGCAAAAACCATAAGTAGCTTATATGACATCTTAATCTTTTTGACTGCTCCAAGTTTGTCTGAATTTCCCCTTATCTGTCTACCCTGCTGATTAGAAAAACAAATTACAATTTAAATCTCTGGCAAATGCAACTTAAGCAGATGACCAAGGTTCCCATCACCATCAGTAACACACATCAACATCACGCACCATCTGATAAGAGGCAGTGAGAAGGGCACAACATCGCTTTTGTAGTATTCTCACCAAAAATGTATGAACTTCTTTCTATTTAAGGTTTTTATGAAAAAACATTGAGCAAACCCAAATGGGAAACATTCTACAAAATATTGGTGCTATTTGAAAGTATGAAGGTTATGAAAGACAGGGACTCACTGAGGAAATAGCTCAGATTGAAGGAGACAACTAAAAGCAATGTGGGATATTGGACTAGCTCTGATGATACAAAATGCACAGTAGCAAAGAATGTGGTGAAATTTTACCATCTGTAGTGTGGTTACTAATAGTGTATAGATGGTGATTTCCTGGTTTTAATCATTGCACTATAGTTATGTTAACATTGGAGAAAGCTGAGTGGAGAATACAGGAGTGCTTTCTGTACCATGTTTTTTAATTTTTCTGTAGGTCTAAAATTATTTCAAAATCAGAAGTGTTTTAAACAAAAACTTAAGAATCTTTTATGTTTGTTTTTGGTGGAAGCCTCAGAAACGGAGTTCCAGTCTACTGTATCAGTCTTGGGTTGAAAGCCTTGAAAAGGATAGAAAATTAGATTGAGATCCTGGGACGTGTGGCAAGAACAGAGAAAGAAGCCCCAAGAACATACATATGAGATGAACAGATGGATAGATAGATAGATAAATAGATAGATAGATGATAGACAGACAATAGATAGGAGATAGGTAGGTAGATAGATAGGAGAGAAAGAAGATACATAGATAGATTATAGATAAATAGGAAATATATAGATCGATGATAGATAGGAGATGTATTAGATAGCTAGCTAGCCAGCCAGCTAGATAGATAGACGGATAGATAGCTATTGCTATGGGCTGAATTGTGTCCTGCCCCCCACCTGTTTCATATGTTGAATCCTAATCCCCAGTATCTTAGGATGTGACTGCATTTGGAATAGGGCATCTAAAAAAGATCACTAAGTTAAAACGAGGCTGTCAGGATGAGCTCCCATTCAATTTGACTTATGTCATTATAAAAAGAGAAGATTTGGACACACAAAGAGATGACAGGGATACACGTGCACAGGGGAAAGGCCATGTGAGGACCTGGCAAGAAGGCAGCCATCTGTAATCCAAGGAGAGAGGTCTCAGGAGAAACCTAACTGGCACACACCTTGATCTTGAATTTCCAGCCTCCAGAACTGAGAAAATAAATTACTGTTGTTAAGCCATCCAGTCCGTGGCATTTCGTTATGACAGCATGAGAAAATTAATATAATCATATATTAACAAATCTACGTTTAAATTGGTCTCTTCAGCATTCTCTAAACATGTCACATTTTTTTTTTTTGCCTTCATGGATGAACACGCTTCTTTCCTAGATATGAGACTCTTGGTATACACTTTTGATATCCTTTAAGGCCTATCTTAAGTCTTTCATTTATCTAAAGGATGGTGTATTCATTCAGGTGAATATTAGATATGTATGAGATAATACTTAGAATGCTTTCTTTAATTTGGGGTATTGTGTTTTAAAAAGAACTTTGACCAACAACAGTAGGTCTAAAGAAAGCTAACCTGAATTAGGAGCAGTCTATGAATTTTGTCCTATTGGGAATAAGTGTAGAATCTCAGTTTGTGAAAGTTAAAAAAGAGTCAGGAAGGATATGATAGATCCCTTTAAATGTTTGTAGGGCTGCCAATGGAAGAGATTAGGTTTATTTTTTAGAGAGCAAATTTCAACCAGTTGAATTTTAGTCAGAAGGAACATATTTTGTATCAACATAAGAACATATTTTTTAATAATTGGCACCATCCAGTAATAGTCTGCATGAAATGGTCTCGCTTGAGAGGTAGTGAGTTCTCAGCCACCAAAGGCATACAATCATCTAGTGATGGCCAGCTGTCAAGAATTCTATAGATCAGTTTCCTTCACTGGGTGGAGGGTGAGATGGGTTGAACTTTTAGAGTTTTCCAGCTCTCAAAGTCTTAAATAATTCTAATGGTAACCTGAAGAGTGAGAGCATTCAGGATTTGGGGGGAAATGCCCTGAAAGGAACTGTCAAAGATATTAGCAAGGCCATGTCCTGTGGGATAAGAGATTATTCAAAAGTCATGCATTTTCCCTGCCCTACAGGGAGTTGGTTTAACTGGACTGAGCTAGGGTCCAGACATGGATATTTTTAAGTCTTCCCAGGTAATTCTAGAGTGCATGGAGGGTTAAGATCTGTGATGCAGATGAAGTATTTAGCAACACTGTATAATATCCTCTCCCGGCTCCTTGGAATTTCCAGCAATTCTCAAAATTCTGAGCTTTACATCAGACTTCCTGAGAAAGTGGATGACATAAATTTTTGTGAAGAATGCTAACACCAAGCCACTAAAGAGTTATGGACTCATCACAGACTTTTCCACTGTCTACACTTGTCAGACAGCAATAATCATACCCCAAATTAATGCAAAATATGTGAAGGGGAACATTGCACTAAATATAAAAGTTTTTCTCCAATTTCCACATTGCATGATTAATTGGAAGAAGGTGGGTAGCTATTCCAGATACTGCCTGATGTTTACTATACATCTGTCATACTTCACAGGCAGCTGGTGCCTAGAAGGGAAGTCACCTTTGTCTGCAGGGAGTGTGGAAGGATCCTACAGGAGTCAATAAAGAATAAAAAACACATACATATTTTATCCTAAGTTTCAGCAGCTACTGCAATGCAGAAAAAGTTTTCCCCTCTTTGAGAGATTAGAATAATATAAAAATAAAAATAACAGCTCAAATTTGTTGAGCACATACTCTATGCCTAACAGCATTTTAAATAAGTACATTATATTCATTCACCCATTTAATCATCCAAGCAATCCTATAAAGTAAGTGGTGTTTCCCCTCTAGACACACACGGTTATATAGATAAGGGAACTGAGGCATAGAAAGGCAGAATAAATTTCAACAGGTTCTAGAACTAACATGTGGCCATGATCTCAGCCATAAACAGGATATCATAGCTCAGAACCCATGCATGCTCTTACTGCTGGCCCCAGCCCGCCCCGTGTAGCCATCTAATTTGGTGTCATCAAAAGACAGTGAAACACATTTGATGCTGTCTAGTCCAGCTCTCCATATTGTAGATACCCACAACATCTGACTCACAGATCTGTCAAACAGATGTTTGTGAGGACCTAGCCACCAATGCAGCAAAGCAGATCAGGTAACCTGTAGCATGTCTTTCTCTGTAATCTGAACATTGATGCTTTAGTCAGGTTCTAGATTATGCATCATCCATGTCACCACTTTAACTTCATGCAGGTAGCTCATTTCTTGTATGTAAATGAATTAAATTTAGTTAACAATGGCAAAACAAAACAAAACAAAAAAACCTTATAATTGGGACTGACCATTCAGTCACCTCTGTGATTTGATTTTTTGTCTAATGCTGTTAAGGCCTTTTTACCTAAGTATCGCTATCCTGGTTCTACATTGCTGCAAACTTAACTTTTACTAGCTCTCAATCGCCACTGACTGCCTTCCTTTTATACCTCTTAACCCATCCTTAAAACCAAACAAAACTAGCCCTGGGAATGATATATCGTGATAAACACATTTGTTTGTATTGATGTACCAGATCATCTGATGGTAGTTGAACATTTCTCCACTGACAGCTAATCCATGTTTATGTATAAAAAGATCTAATATTGTCCATCCTTCCCAAATTAATTTATAAAACGAATACAGTTCTGATCAAAAGTGTACTTTTTGTCTGGGTAAAATAATTCTAATGTTATTCTAGAAGAGCCAATAGAAATGAAGCCACGTAATTCTTTTATTTATATTTATTTATTTATTTATTTATTTATTTTGACGGAGTCTCACACTTTCGCCCAGGCTAGAGTGCAGTGGCGTGATCTCTGCTCGCCTCAAGCTCTGCCTCCCGGGTTCACGCCATTCTCCTGCTTCAGCTTCCTGAGTAGCTGGGACTACAGATGCCCACCACCATGCCCGGCTAATTTTTTGTATTTTTAGTAGAGACGGGGTTTCACTGTGTTAGCCAGGATGGTCTGGATCTCCTGAACTCGTAATCTGCCCGCCTCGGCCTCCCAGAAGCTAAGTTATTTTTGAAGATGAGTAAAGGAGGTTTACACTATTTGATATCCAAATATATTATAAAATGTAATATGTAAGCAGTATGATAATGGCATGGGAATAGAAAGATCAATGGAAGATTATTTTAGACTTTAATATCTTTGGATTCTCATTTGCAAGGGAATCTAACTCTTTGGAAATTTGAACATTAGTGAAAGTTTACAATCAAATTTGGGCCATCTCAATGTTGTTGGTATTTTATTATTGAAGCCTTTTATTTGTCTTACTATTGGAGCATCTTTTATGTCATATTTAATCTCATGGCAGAATCTCTGATACTGTATGTTGGACAATGTAAGTAGACATAATTTAGGATGAGAAATAGAATAAGGAGTTTTCAACTCCAGTAGGAGAGCCTTGAAATTGATTTGATTAATGTGCTGTTTTGATCCATCTTAGAGTCTTCTGGAAGCAAACTCCCAACTCCCCTCAGAAAGGATACCCAAAAGAGCAGCAACCAGTGTTGGGGAAAGGAGCCTTAAGAAGGCAAACGTAGAACTCTCTTGATAGATTGCAGTTCTCCCCTGGGGAGAGAGCCACACTCATTACTCTTAATGATTAAACCTAATGGACTTAGAGAAATAAACCTGAGCAATGTGAGAGAGGAATGTTGTTTTTCCATTCCCGGGATTCTTTATGGACAGATTGTCTGTAACCACTCTTGGCCTCTCATTCATTCAACCAAGGGAGGAGGGAGTAACTTGGCTGATTAGCACATTTGGAAAGAATAAACCAAGCTTGCTAGACCCAGCATACTCCTTTTTTTTTTTCTTGAGTACTAAATATGGAAGCCAGAGATTCCCTCTGAGTCTCCAGTCTGTAAGTCTTACCTGGGAAGGTAGCCCTGGAGAGAGAAATTGCCTGGGACTGAGTAGCTACATTTAATTTAGGGGTTCAATTCACAGAGTCTACTTGGCTCTCCCACTAAACTACATTTTCTAACTCCTCTATTAACAATAACAAATGTAGTATTTTGACCCATCTGCCCTACTGATTTTTATTTCTCAATTTATTCAGAACCCAAGTAGGCCAGAGGATACTATATCCATATTGAGCCTTTTCAGACACTCCAACAATAATGTTTGGTAAACATTTTTTTTTTGATCTTTCAAATTAGATACTCACTGGCTAGTCTACAGAATATTAGGAGTTTTTTTTTTATGCTAACAGATGCTGTGTGTAAAAGAACTACATGGTTAAATCGTAATTCTAAGTAAAGCAAGATAAAATAGGTATCTGTACAGCAGGACTTCTTGAAACCTTAAAATGGAACTATGCTCTGTGAATCTTAATAAGGAACTAGATTATCCAGCATTTCTCAAACATATGTATATCTGCCAGAACTTTTTTATTTTTCAGAATCCTGAAGCAGTAGTGTACCATGGAACACTTTTAGGGAAATGCTGAATAATTCCATAAACATATTAGATCAGTTGGCAGTTTGCAAAGAAAAAACAAAATAGCTACCTATGCAGTATATAAAACTAAATTATAAATGAATTTTTAAAAGTAAAAAATGGAAATAGAAAATACTGGTGAATATAAAAATCTCAGAAGGTGGAATTTTTTTCAAATATTCTAGTAAAAAAGAACCATGACAATAACTGATTCAACTTACCTAACATTAACATTTTATATAAATAATAACAACAACAACAACAAAATGCATAATTAGAGGGAAAAAAAAGCAAGTACCAAGCTAGGAACAAGATATATTTTTAAATACATGTGACAATGGTTTCATATATGTCATATATTTCATATATGACAACTCTCACAAATGAACCAAAAAAAGGTGAGTCTTCCTTTTCTGGAACCCAGGTAAAATAAAAATAATAATAAAAACAAAAGGTGAATATCCCAGGAGCAAAATGAGAGAAATACATGATTTGATAATGCACAAAAAGAAATATAACTTATAACTTATAAGAGATAATATCTGATTTCACTGGTAGTCAAAATTACAATAAAAATAATGATTTTTTTTTACTTTATTTTTAGAGATTATACTTACTTATTGTTTTTACTTTAGTAAAAAAAGAACACTATCCTATATTGTTAGTTATGGGAATATAAACTGGTAGATTATAACTTCTGGAGAGAAACTTGACAATATGTTTGAATGTCTTAAAAATGTACATAATCTCTGACTCAGCAATTTCACCTCTAGAAATTTATTCAAAGGAGATGATCAAGGATGTTTGAAAAGATTTATATTCAAGCATGACCACTTCATCATTGCTTATAATACCAAAAATGGGAATATTTTTAATGTTCTATAATAAATATGACAAATTCATGAGCCAGAATACTATGCAGTCATTAACAATTATGTTGTACAAGAATATTTAATGATCTGCGGAGGTCATAATGATATAGTAAGTAAAACAGCTGTTGTAAAACCAGAAATACAGCATAATCCCATTTGATTAGAAAATATGCATAGTGTGGCCGGGCGTGGTGGCTCATGCCTGTAATCTTAGCACTTTGGGGCCAAAGCAGACAGATCTCTTGAGCTCAGGAGATTGAGGCCAGCCTGGGCAACATGGTGAAACCCTGTTTCTACAAAAAATACAAAAAATTAGCCAGGTGTGGTTGGCTCATGCCTGTAGTCCCAGCTACCCACGAGGCTGAGGTGGGAGGATCACTTGAGCCCAGGAGGTTGAGGCTGCAGTGAGCCATGATGGTGCCACTGTATTCCAGCCTGGGCAACACGGTGATACCCTCTCTCTCTCAAACAAAAAAAAGGAAATTTACATAGTAAAAAAGGCTATGCATTAAAAATATAAATAGTGATTTTATCTGAGTAGGTGGAATTATGTACTACTTTTTTTCTTCTTTGTGTTTTACAGTATTTTTCAGTTTTTTGCAATTAAAGTTTATTGCTTTTTGCAATCAAGAAAAATAAAAGATAAATTGCAAAAGGGATATATCAGTAAAGATTGCATTCTTCAAAGAACAAATCTGTGTGCATACTGTATTAAAATCTCATAATTAGTGAAACATTAGCCTTCTAAGGTTTTAAATGGAATGGGTCATGGCCTTGCTGCATTGTGTAGAGCCCAAAACAATATAGACATTTAAATCAATGTAATTTTTAGTGCTTAACAATCACCTTTCGATTTGCAGGATCTGAATGAGTGGCCCTTTGGGTTATATACAGACTGTGACAGTTACCCAGCTTCAGGTTACAAGCATGCAAGACCATAAATCAAACCATTTCCTGATGTAAACAGGTCTCGCAAATTTAGACTTCTCAAATAATCCATGAAGTCCAAATTTAACAGCCGTTTCAGCTAGAACAACCATCGGCAACCCCCCGAAAGCTGCATCTAAACTATCCACATTATCTGAACATCTCTACAACCATCAGGTCTGTTTACTCGGAACCTAGGGATAAAGGGTTAGTGGAAAAGAAAAGAAAATTGTCCCACTTGGATATCTTACATAGTATAACAAAGAGGGCAAGACCCTCGATTCTGCAGATAGCCTGAAAAAGATTGTGTCAGATCCAAAGTGGAAACACTCTGTTTATCTGGTTCAGATTCCTATTCTCCTATTATGCTCAGTGAGGCCATGTCATTTAAAGCTATTTCTTTCTACCACTGTGTCTTTTAAAGCACATCTGCAGAATTACATTCCATGCACTGACAGGGATGCTTTCAAAAGCTCAGAATCAATTCTTCAATCATTCCACTTTCTTAGCTGTGATTAAAAACATGTGTCCCCTAATTAAGCTAATGAGAAACTGTTAATTGGCACAAAGCCCCCTCCTGTGCACACTTGTTAATGTCACCCTCACTTTGACAGGAGAAAGGATCAAAATCAAGGGCAGAGAGTTCTTAAGTGACTTCAATATTGGACTTAAGGAGAGGAGCTTTATTTGGGATGCTAAGGCTGTCAGTTGTACGACTTGCATGGAGGAATAAGGAATGTCATTTTGCTGCTAATTTTATAAGGAAGCAGAAGGAAGGGATGCAAATAGGACAACAGTTGATATGTTGATTTCTTTTTTCTTCCTCACAGAAATGATGGCATTCAATTCTCTTATTTGCTTTCTATGCAAGAATGAATCTACGTGATAAGCCACAACAGAGTAGGAAAGCATCCCTCTCTGAAGGAACACTAGGAGGGAGCCCTCCCTGTAGACCCATCTAGTTTCCTCTTTGTCTCTAATGAGCAATATCATTATTTCATCTTCCCCTGCACCCAAGGCTCCTTGTGGATAGGAGAGGTATGCTTTGCCAGAGGAAGCACATGCTTTGATAAGATTGTTTTTTATATTTTTCTACAATTTCCATTTTGGAAAAACTAGAATTCTTTACTTGCCTAGTTTGTCCCTAGCTTTTCTTATGTAACTTTGCATACCAGCAATGATTCATTCCTAAAGTCTTAGAATCTTCTGAAGATGAAAAAATGTCCTGCAAGGGGGAGGCTGGACCAGAGCTTATGGAGGACTGTCCAGAGAGCTGTTATCAAGACAGCAGGCCACAAATGAGGACTCAGAGACCATGAACTTGTCTTGGTTCAGAGCAGCTCATTCCAGGAAATGGAGCTCTCTGCCTTAAGTAGCCCTAGGTCAATTCTTGGGGAAAGAGACAAGCCTGGAGGCCAGGGTAACTCAGGTTATTAACCAAAGCTCTGAAAACCACAGGTGAGCGAGATCTGTTGCTAACATCTGAAAGTCCATTGCTTTATGACCCATTGGTGAGGTATAGGGGTGAGGAGGTTCTGCTCATCTGGAGCCCTCTTCTTCAGTTACCTAACTGAACCAAGTGTTTATCAGACCTGTCGATCATCTGAGAGAGGAAAGAACACTTTGCAGTTTGAAGGGTGTGAACCACTGCTGGAACCTCTGAGAATGCCTGGCAGTAAGCTGTCACCCTGATGGGTGTGTGGGGCTGGCAACTCCTCAGGCAGCTGTTTCTATGAGTGATTTGATGAGAAAGGAGGAGGCCAGTAAGAAGAAAACTGTTTTAGAACCAGGGGTTGGAGTTAAGGGACACGGGCAATCTAGTAGTGGTAGGTAGTGTTTTTCCTCCACCCAGTCCCATGGACTATGCTTGAGTTCAGAGAGATGATTTAATAGGGGCTCTGAGAATCATGGGAAGGACAAGAAGCACTCAGCATCTTCAGCTAAGAAAGAATGGCAGTAAATGGGAGGCAGACTCTTGACTGCTGCAGACCTTAACCTCCCTCCAGGGAGACACGCTCTGGCACAGATGCTGGTGTTCCACCACGTGTGCCTGCACCTCACAGAGAGGCAGACTTCCTAGTTGATTTCTGCGCTGAGGACCTTGACAAGGGTCACTGGTGCAGGAAAGGTGGAGCGCTGAGGCTACTGTGTGGTGGCTGGAGCTGTCAGGAAGCCTGTGTCTGCCCGATAAACCTGGAGAGGACCTTAAGAAAGGAGATGCCACATGGGTGCCTACAAGCTGGGGGTCCTGGGGAGATTTGAGTCACTTCCTCCTGTTAGGTGTGGCAGTGAGTGGGGAGGGTTATAGGAAGTCTTGGTGTGGGGCAAGAAAGAAGGAGGGGGTAGGAATTAGAGAGACCATCTTGGGATTGTAGACTAAAAGTCTGAAAAGCCTTTAAGATCCCATCAAATTGTGCTACATGCACCTGAGGTTGTATTAGTTCAACCTACCCATATTTTTCCTTTCTTATAATCTCACCTGGGGAAGTATAAGCACAAAATTCAATCAGAAGAACCCTTCATTATCTTCTATCTGATGCATAAAAGGGAAAGATAAGAATATACCAGTATGGGCTCAGTATCAACTAAGAGTTCACAGGGAGGGGAAAAGAAGGCAAGTTGAGTTTTCAGGAGAGAACAGGGTGTACTTGTCACACTCTCTTCCCACCTCCTGCCATTGGAATCCGCTATTTAACAGAAGAGTTCTATCCTATGGTCAGAAGGCTGGGATGAATCAGCCAGGTGCGGTGGCTCATGCCTGTAATCCCGGCACTTTGGGAGGCCAAGAAGGTGGATCACCTGAGGTCAGGAGTTAGAGACCAGCCTGGCCAACATGGCAAAACCCTGTCTCTACTAAAAATACAAAAAAATAAGCCGGGTGTGGTGGCAGGTGCCTGTAATCCCGGCACTTTGGGAGGCCAAGAAGGTGGATCACCTGAGGTCAGGAGTTAGAGACCAGCCTGGCCAACATGGCAAAACCCTGTCTCTACTAAAAATACAAAAAAATAAGCCGGGTGTGGTGGCAGGTGCCTGTAATCCCAGCTACTCAGGAGGCTAAGGCAGGAGTTTCGCTTGAACCTGAGGGTTGGAAGTTGCAGTGAGCCAAGATCACACCACTGCACTTCAGCCTGGGCGACCGAGCAAGACTGTCTCAAAAAAAAAGAAGGTAGGGATGAATGTTTTATTACCTAGTTTTGTAAATCAGTGAATGTGTTTATTTGAGCTAAAAACCAAACCATGACAGAGTGAGATTAGGACCAGCCAAGTCATGTTTTGATGTTTTGAGACTGATCTGAAGTAATGCCCCCACTCTTTTTTTTCACCCCATTGCTTCCTGCAGGGACAGGGACAAGATGAGATGATGTATATGAGCATATTTTGTAAACTCTAAAGTACTCAGTGAATAGGCTGAAATCTGCTGAGAGTAGCAGAATAGTCCATTTTTAAAGTAAGAAGGATAAGAAATGATTTGCATAGTTTACAAATTCTGTTAGCTCCAGTCTCCAAATGCATTCATTCTAACTCATACCTCATGTCCACTAAAATCAGGACTGGTGCCTATGGCTTTGGTGTCCATGAGCATGTCTGGCCTGGCAGGGAGGCAGAGCTAAGAATAAGAAACAAGTTGGTTATGCTCCAAATATAACAAATTTGTCTATTTCCCTTTTAAAAAATAAAAAAGGATATTGAGATAGATTCTGGCTGAGTTAGGTTTACAGACACTTATTTTGCCTATTTTTTAAAGTAATGAAAATTCTATCTCTCCCGTTGAATCTGTCCTGAACTTAACCAAGAGTTGTCTATTCCTGTCTGAAGACTCTCAGTTGCTTTAACAGGTCCTGAACCCCAACTCTCCAAAAGAGAGGGATGCAGAGGCCTCTAAAACCCAGGGTCTAGGTTTCCGCCTTCACTCCCTTCGAAACCTGCTTGCTGTTTCTTGCTATGGGATTTCTTTTACCCAGTTGTCACCTCCAGACCATTTACAGCTGGAGCTTCTCTTTGGTTGCCATACCTAGCCCTGGACACTGTTTTTGAGATAACTCTTAGTTTTAAACCCTGCCCTGAAGGGTCAGTTCCATATCACTCCTGTGTCTACTGTAGACTTCTGAAAGTCAGGCTGGATCAGAGACTGAGGTCTTGTGTTGAATGGAAAGAGAGTGGACAATTCCACCCTTTGATTCCAATTCTAAGAATAGCAGAGAGGAGCCAGTGTATTGTCCTAATCCAGGGCAGGTTCAGGGTGTGGATGTCCCTACTGCACCCTCTTTGCTAGAACTATGATGACTATCATTGGGCTTAAATGGAAGAATGAGGATGGGATTCATTTTAACTAGGCTACCTGAGCATTAAGGGAAGGAAGCCAGGGCAGGGTAATTAATACAAAGCCCTTGACTCCTGAGCTCTTCCACTTCAGCCATTGGGAATTTGTGCCAGGAAATCTCCTTCTGAGGAACTTCTGTGAAGTTGCTACAGATATCCTGTAGCAACTAATTCCACCCTGATTGCACTTGGCGTGGCCTACTCTAAGGACCAGTATGATGACAAGAACAGAGCAGTAAAGATAAGAGCTGAGAAGGCAGAGTGGCAGTGCTGTTTCTTTATGTTTGGATGTCTTTTGTTCCAGAATGAGGCCACGTGGTTAAGGGGGAGGAGAGGGGGGGTTCTTCCTAACCACTGAGAGCTGCCCTCTCACTAAGCATCAATGACTGTGCTGTGGTTGATAGTTTTTTATATATATATATATATTTATATATTCTACTTTCAAACTTAGAGACCAGTTTTTCAATGTCTAGGCCTGCGGTTGACTGGCATTCCTGACTTTGCTCTCCAAATCTATCCTGCTCTGACCATTACACACCCACACCCCTGGAGGAGCTGTGTCCTGTGGCCCACTGGGAAGTTGCACCCCTGTAGAGTAGACGCACCTGACAGCAATAACTTAACCATATCCTATATAGCAGACACACCTGAATTCGTGTTCCAAGCTAGGGAATTTGGGCGTGGCCAACCTGGAGAGGCATTCCTTGTCAATGAGGAACATCTGAGCCCCATCCCTACGCACACACCCCAGCCCATCCTGTGGAACATGGGCTGTATAGACTATTGAAGCCTTGAGTTTTGGGTTGGATGAAGATTGCCAGGTGGAGGTTGTTAAGGGCAGGTTATTAAGTGAAATGCTATATAAACTACATGCTCTTTGCAAGTGGTGGGGGTTTTCCTGCCTAGCCCACCACCACTGGGCTTTGTTGACTGTAGGTAAGGTGGTAAGGCAGATATTTTGTCTAGCTGCTGCCACTGATCTGTCTCTGTATGTAAGGCAAATCTCTTGTCCAGCTCACCACCACTGGAATCTCTCCTCTCTGTGTAATCTATTAATAAAACCTCATGTCTTGTTTGCTGTTCCTGGGTCTTTTCTTTGGCCTCTTGACCCTAGCACCTTCCCTGTTGAGGTTAATAGGGGTTTGGCACAACAGCTCCAATGCTAACACAGCCTTTATCCCCAATTTTAAAGAATTTTGGCCTCAGAATGAGCATAATATTCTTTCAACAAATATTTATTGAACACCTATTATGTACCAGGCAGTGTTTTAGACACTGAGGATGTGGGCATGAAAGAAAACTCATGAGTAAAATATATAGTGCATGGGACCATGATAAGTGCTATAGAGAAACATAAAGTGGGGAATGTGGATAGTGAAGGCAGTGGGGGTCATTGCAAGTTTAAACAGGATAATCAAGAAAACAAGGAGGTTGAGTGTGGTGGCTCACACCTGTAATCCCAGCAGTTTGGGAGATCGAGACGGGTGGATCACCTCCAGTCAGGAGTTTGAGACCAGCCTGGCCAACATGGTGAAACCCCGTCTCTATAAAATACAAAAATTAGCTGGGCATGGTGGCAGGTGCCTGTAATCCTAGCTACTGGGGAGGCTGAGGCACGATAATCTCTTGAATCCAAGAGGCGGAGGTTGCAGTGAGCTGAGATCATGCCACTGCACTCCAGCCTGGGTGACAGAGCAAGACTTAGTCTCAAAAAAAAAAAAAAAAAAAAGGAAAGGAAATTGCTGATTGCTGAGAAGGGGACATTTGAGCAGTCTAAGGGAAATGAGATATCTGGAGAGAGTTCTAGGCATAGGGATGGCTAAGGACAAATGCACTGAGGTGAGTAAAGTCCTGCCATTTTCAAGGGACAGCCCCAAGAAGCCACAGTAGCTGAAGCACAGTAAATGAGCTGGTGCATGCAGGATGTGAGTGCGTGGAGTGGAGGACCTCTCCCACTACCTCAGGCTATCTTATGCAGAACAAGTGGGGACAAAGGTGGGAGCAAGGAGACCAGGTAGAAGTTATTGTAGTAATATAGGTGACAGATGAGGGCAGTTTGGACCATATACAAGGTGATAACAGAGGAGATGTCAAAAGCGGATTGAATGTATCTTGAAAGTAGAACCAACAGGATTTGCAGGTGGATTCAATGTGGGGTGTCAGAGAGAAAACATCTTCTTTCCTTGCTCTCCCAAGGGGTCTTAAGGCCTCTGGGTGGCCAGTCGGTTCAGAACATGTCCTGGGCTTGTAGATGAGGCTCCCTTTCACCCTTCAGCCCTCACTGTACACACAGAGTATAAGAGGACTCTTGTGACCCCAGGTAAAGCCCAGGGATTAGATGATAACTCACTAGATATAAACAAGTTAAATGAGGAGTCATAAAGGATTATCTTCCTCCCAAGCTTTGAAAAAGTATGCTTTCCTTCACATGGCATCAGCCGGATTTTCAGAAGGCATCCTCGTGCCCACCTTATGTATGACTCCATATAACAGGAGCCCTTAGTGTAACCATTTATTGCTCTTCTCTCTACTACCCACTCCTTTCTTCCGGGTATCCTGGGAAATGTAAGTTTTTTTGCTTTTTTTTTTTTTCAACGTAGGAGCATTTATGGATCTTCCTTGCACAGGGTAAAAAAGAGTTCGTTTTATTAAAGTACTCATAAAAGAAGCTAAGTTAATAAAAGAGAGAGTTGGGGGAGACAAGGGAGCCACAGGCTTCCAGAGTAGCATGTTTTAAGTGTTTTTGCAGCTCAGTTCCCCCCGCTCTCTTCCCCAACCAGCTATTACTGCAGTATTTTTGCTTGCATCAGCTACTTTCCACCTCATCTTTCTTTCTCACAGGTAGTTTTGAAACCTAATTTCAACCTGTTTGGATGAGATGCCAGCACTTGACTGGAGCCCGGCCTCTGCCAGCAATTTGGTGCTCTGTCCTGGCCAGTTCAGCTTTGAACTGCTGAGTGATAGATAACTAGGGCTTGGGCGAGGCAAGTGAAACAGGTGTTTCCTCAAGCTGTCTGTCACTCCTGCACACATTCTTTGCTGGGGGAGATTCCATGTTGTCAGCCCCACCCGAGAGAGACAGGGAAGTTGCCTTTAAGCATCCAGGTAAAATGACACCTCTTGGAAGTTATATGATGCATTGAAATTAGCTGCCGTCCCTTCTATTGTAAAATGTGAAGATGCTGGTCTTACTGCCTAGAAGATAGTGCAGTTGTAAGCAGCTCCTCTTCAGAAGCTTGACTTTCCATAATGTTCCATCATGGCCAGCACCAGCATCCTTTTTTTCCTCCATCCCTCCCCCTTTCACTTCTATTCAGCGGGGTGGAATATGTAAGGACTTTGAAAGGATAACCACCACCACTCCACTACAATGCATCCCCACAATTGAATGGGGACAGGCAGGGCAGAAGCAGCTAAGAGACATGGCCTTTTTCTCTGCCTAGCAAAGATTTCACAAAGCATTTAGGAGGGGGAGCGGGAAGGGGAGGCTGATCAGATTTCTGAAGTATTTGAGCAGCTGTAAGCTTATGCATATGAATAGAGGCTGCATGTATAAAGCCACCAACCGCTGAGCCAAAGGCCATTTGACTACACCAAAGGGAAGAAGGAAACTAGAGGTGGGGGGAGGACACTGAGGAAAATAATAAAGGTTGTATTAAAATGGTGAATAATGGAATTCAGAGGTTATCACCAGAGTTGAAATGGAATATGAGGTTCTCACTTTCATTCTGTCTTATGCCTGGTGCACTGCTGATGTGGTTTATTAAACAGCTGTCACAATCCAGGCCCCTGAGGCAGATGCATTCAATGGGGTGTTAAGAAGAAATTCCAGTAGAGGCAGATACAGCAACTGGTTTCACCACAGGCTCCCCAACCTCAAGTCCTTTCCCATCCTGGTGCTCCCCCTGTTAGAGAGAAATTGAAAACGAAAGAAAAAAAAGCAAAGAAATAGGAAAATAAGCAAAAGATCAGAAAAAGTGAATAACAGGGGAAGAATATTATTGGAAGAAGTGCTAGTTCTTTTCTTTTCACAATAGGTTTAGAAGTTTCTGATAAGCACTTAACATCGGCCACAGTGAGCCATGCATGTGTTGTGAAGTATACAGGATGTCATGCTTGCCCTTTTGAGACTTAGAATCAAGAGTGACATTTGAGTTAAAGGATGAATGGGTGTCACCAGGATAAATCATGGAAGAAGGCAGAGAGAGTAGAGATTGTGTGTGTTATGATCTGAATGTTTGTGGACCTCTGAGCATCAGGTTGAAACAATCTCCAATGCAGTAGTTATTAAGAGGTGAGCCTTTGGGAGATGATTGGGTCATGAGGACTCTTCCCTTGTGAATGGGATTTAGGCCTTTATAAAAGAGGCTTCACACAGCATTCAGCCCCTCTGCAGGATTCCTCTGCAAGGCGCCATCCTGGAAGCAGAGAACAGCCCTCCCCAGATAACTGAACCTGCTGGCGCCTTGCTCTTGGACATCCTAGCCTCCAGGACAGTGAGAAATAGATTTCTATGGTTTATAAATTACCCAGTCTCAGGTATTTTGTTATAGTGACACAAACAGACTAAAACAGTGGGAGGCCGGAATATGCCACCTGAAAACGTGAAGGATTGTCCAGCTGAAGGCAATTTGGAAGAGGCAGATGCAGAAAAGCTCTCTACCTTCCCTCTATTTGCCTAAAAAGCAGGACCTAGACCGTCAGAGACAAAAGGTTCCCTGCTCCTCCTCCTACCAGGGAGAGAACAAAAGTTAAGCACTGAAGACCACTTTGGGTGCTTCTTGGCCTAGAGATGGTACTAGAGGAATCTACATTAATAAGCTTTACTAACAGCCTTTATCTGCCATTTATTTGTCTTCCCACCAATTGCTGTCCCCAGAAACTCAGTCCTTTTCCTTTGTCTTGTCACTTCTCTAAAATTTTACCTCTGTCTGTTGAAGATGCTACGTAAGCTGGGATTCAAAGCCACCTCTTAGAGAACTACTTATTCCCTGGATGTCTGCCATGTATATGTGAAATATACATGTTAATAAACTTAGTTTTCATCGCTTTTATCTTGTTCATCTGTCTTTTGTAACAGGAGTTTGTTCCAACAAAGAACTTATGAAGGTTGAAAGAAAAATTGTTTTTCTTCCCCTACAAGAGGCATAAATATCTTTTCCATTCATGAGGCTTGAGCACAAGATATTAAGTGATGCATAGCAGGAGGGGACCTGGAAAGACAGGTTTGGGAAGGATAGAGCAGGTCCTTGAATGCTATCCATTGACATTTGGATGTGATCCTAAAGGAATGGTGAATTCTTGAAGGATCGTAAGGAAGAGACAATCAAATTCTCATTTCAGAAGGACCTCTAGCTGCTGTGGGGTAGACTGATTGAAAGGAGACAGTGGCTGGGCATGGTGGCTCATGCCTGTAATTCCAGCACTTTGGGAGGCTGAGGAGGGTGAATCACTTGAAGTCAGGAGTTTGAGACCAGCCTGGCTAACATGGTGAAACCCTTATTCTACTAAAAATACAAAAAAAAAAAAAAAAAATCAGCAGGGTGTGGTAGCGGGTGCCTGTAATCCCAGCTACTAGGGAGGCTGAGGCAAGAGAATCTCTTGAATCCAGGGGGCAGAGGCTGCAGTGAGCCGAGATCATGCCACTGCACTCCAGCCTGGGTGACAGAGTGAGACTCTGTCTCAAAAAAAAAAAAAAAAAAAAAAGAAAAAAAAAAGGAGACAGGACTGGAAACAGGGAAACCATCAGGAGACTCAACAGTCTAGGTGAGGGATGGTACTGGACCTCTCTGAAGGAGAAATGCAGTCCATTCCTCCCCAGCTCGGTTGGTGCCCTCTAGCCTGTCAGAGCAGCAGCTGAAGAAACTGTGTGGCCAGCAGACACTGTGTCCTGGGGAAGGCAGCTGGAGGAGCAGTTCACTGGGAGTAAAAATAACACTCTGGAAGCAAATGCCCCTGCAGTTGTAACTGGCTCCATCCAAAACCTTAGGGGTCCCACCATCAGAGCAACTTTTTAAAAGTACCCAACAAGAGTAGCATGCATATTGGAAGAATTTGATTTCCACTCTCAAACTACGTGATAATTATCTCATTTTAAAATGAGATAATTTAAAATGGTACGGCTTTTACTTCTATTCACAAATAGATTTAACAGTTTCATATGATGTTATGCTATTTGATTATTAATTACATCATTATTTTATTATCCAGAAATGAGAAATACTTAGTATGCTTTAACATTTTTGAATTCCAGAAGGAAAAGAAACTAGATTAACTTTTTTTAATAATTAAAAAAATCTTAAATCAGCCCATTCTTTGCCTTATAGTCTTTTTTTCAGCAAGTGCTGAATGATAAAGTAATTGTGTAATTAGGAATAAATGTCTTACAAGAGCAATACCTTATTTTCTAAAAAGGTATAAGTGTTATGTATTCCTTTTTTAAATGTGCTCCCATTAGAGCTAAAAAAAGAAGTGAAAAATATAATTTTGAAATAGTTGCTCTAAATATATATTTGGTGACCAAGATTTTCCCATTGGCATGGTCCTTGCATTTCCCCAAACAAAACTGAATGTGTGTCAAAAGCTGCACAAGTGAGACAAACCATCTCCCTCAAGTCTGGGTTTGGTTATCCTGGCCCGTTCAGTGGTTGTCATTTATCTTCTTCCTCTGAGCAGATCATGGGCAGACTGGAGAAAACAGCTGATGACCAAAGATGAATGATTTTTTTCACTTTATGATTGCATCATCTTACAAACACGAGATTTTTATTGTTTTGTTCTTGTTTTAATGGCAGTTTAACTGCAATAGCGCATGAATACCTTTTGTACATTTGCTTAGTGAATTAGTATTCCCGTTCTGGTTGACTCATTTGGTCGAAACATTAAGTTTACATGCCAAGGGGAGGAGAAAAGACGGATGGGGCGCTAAGCTTAAGGAGAGGTAAAAAAGACAATTATAATTTATGGGGTAAGAGTGCCAGAATTTCATTTTTTATTCTAAAGCAAGGACTGGTTCATCAGAGGAGCCTCATCAGATGGGTAAGCTTTTTTATGCTTTTCTAAGGACATCGACTTACATATTTGATCCTAATAAGGTTCTGGTGTGTAAGAGGGGCAATAAGTATGCCCACTTGCCAGAAGGGATTATTGAAAGCACTTTTCAGTCCTCCTTCCAGGTTTTTCCGTCTAAAGAAAAGGAGCATTATCTCTGACGGATCCATCATTCCTAAGGGTACTGGAATGAGAAAATGACAGAACAGATGCAAATGCACTTAGAAAGTAAAAGCAATATATAAATGCAAGAGACTCTTAGTTTTATTACAGAGATTTATCTAGTCCTGCCACATTATGACAGCATAAGCCCTATTAGCTACATGCATTATAAAAATCTATCATTGGCAGAATCAGCCTTGGGTGGTAGCAGCTGGCTTTGACTATTAAGATAGAAATCTCTTGGAGATATGATGGATGAAGATGGTTGTAAAGAAATGACACTGGTTAGTTTGTGTTACCTGTGGAAACTAGTCTTGGTTCTGTCTGGGCCCTGTAAACTCCTCCAAAAGAAAGGATGTCTGGATGAAGCTAGCTGAACCAGATTGGACAGAATATTAGGTTTGATAGCCAATGTCCTGGTTTCTAGATCCAGCTCAGCCACTTACTAATTGGGCAAGACCTTTCCGTTAAAGTATTACCTGACATGGTTCTTCTAGTAGGACTAATTATATTATAAGTGAGTTGTTGACTTATGTTGGCAGATGTTAACTCTTTAAACTGCTGACAACAGTTTTATTTTAAAGAGGAAAATGAACAGAAATTTAGATCCCAATGGTATACGGACTCTTTCTCTTCCACTTATTCATTAATAAAATGTAAATTCTAAATTTTTAGTGTATATCAGTCCCCAGCTGTAGGATTGAGGATAGAATAAAGAACAAAAGAGAGAAAAGGTCTTTTTCCTCTCAGGGATTATATTTCACTAAAGGAGAGTGTATTAGTATGCCATGATGGCTGTAACAAATTACAACAAATTAGTGGCTTCAAACAACAATTTGTTCTCTCACAGTTCTGGTGGCAAGAAGTCTGAAGTCAAGGTATTAGCCAGGTCATACTCTCTTCCTCCAGAGGTTCTAGGGGAGAACCCATTCCTTGCCTCTTCTAGTTTCTGGTGGCTGTGGGCATTCCTTAGCTTGTGGCCATATCATGCCAATCTTCAAGGCCAACATCTTCACATCTCTGTGTACAGTCGTTACCTGGCTTTCTCTTTTATGTGTGTTAAATCTCCCTCTACCTCTCTTCTATACATGTGACTGCATTTAGGGTCTATTCTGATAACCTAGAATAAGCTCTCCCACTCAAAGTTCTTAGCTTAATCACACCTCCAAAAACACTTTCTCCATATAAAGTGGACAGATTTGGGGGAGCTATCTTCCCACCTACTAGAGAGTGACAGTTAATGGATAGGCAAATTGATCTATAATAAGTCAGATGGTGTTCAGTGCTGGAGAGGTGTAAGGGGGATTGTTATGTTGGTGTGGGTTGGAGTTACTCTTTCAGATGTGGCATCAGGAAAGGCCTCACTGAAATGCTGATTGAAACAGGAATCTAAGGAAAAGAGAGAGCAAGCACCACAGATGGCTGCAGGATGCCTTTTGGCCAAGGCCACTACATTACTAGAGGCACATTGTCCGCCACCCTTGGAAACTTCTGGTCATCCTTGTCTAATATATACTGGCCTGTTGTTCAGTCTCTGGTCTTGATTTCTCAATTAGACCATATTCCTCAATCTGGATGAATTCAGAGCATCCAGTGTTACAGATGTAATGTCTTAGAGGAACCATATGAGAATGATCTTGGAATCCTGAGTGCTCTGGTGTCTCAGCCAATTTCTGAAGTAGGGAAGCTTAAAATTTGACAGACATAGGTCCACATGCTTTCCTTCTTTACTTTTAGAAAAGAATTCCCAAGTATGTTTGTTCTCTTTCTCCTCTTTCTCTCCCTTCTTCAATTCTCTGTTATCATTAAGAAGTCAGAAAGATTTGATTTTTTGGGATATAGATTTTAAAGGAAACTTCTAAAAATATTTCTAGTTTATATCAAAGGTAATTACGTTGTTCCCCTTTGGTCCTATTGATCTTCCTTAGGGACTTGAATTAATTTCAGTATTTCTGAAGGCAGCTGTTTTAATCTTTCATAACTCGAGAGCTAATCATCTGAGAGATAGTGTCTCCTGTTTACATGACCTACATGTGGGCTACACACTGCATTTATCAGGGCATCATTCACAGATAGGTTAATGATGGCCTTGAAGTTTCTTGTGCAATGGCTCTATGACCTCATTTGAAGGAGGTATGAGAAGACCTTCCATATGCAATACAAATGTCTCCAGTCCCTCCACCCCAGTCAGTGCTTGAGATTATTTCCAGTTGAGTTTTGCAGTTTACTCTGAAATACAAATATCCTAAAGAAGACATGCACATGGATATTCTAATCCCGTATCAGTCATTAACATCACAAAGTCTATTAGTTGATTCTCATTAAATAAGAGTAAGTTCTTTAATTGGGAAAGAAGGAGATTCAGGGGCAGAACTAATGGACAATATGGAAAGTGTCCCCAGCCACAGCTTGAAGACAAGCAGTAAGTTTGGTGGTCAACATATAAAGATGGGGAAAGTAGGAGACACAAAAGTCTCTGGTTCATTACAGCAGTGGTGCTACTACTAGGGATTTCAGCTTTCTGGGCCTCCTTTTACTAATTCCTTATTAAATAAAGAGGTTTATATGAGATAAAAAGGTCCCAATTAGTTGTACAGCTTATGATTTAATTTAATAACAATTTATTGAGTGTTTACTCTATGCCAGACACTTATTAAGCCCTTTAACTGCATTATTTTATATAATCGTTCCAATGACTCCCATGAAATACTTAGCATTATTATCTCCCTTTTAGAGATGAGGAAACTGAGGCTTAGAAGGATTTAGTAAATTGCCTACAGTCTCATAGCTCATAAGTGACTAAACCAGGATTAAACTCCATGTCAATTGGTTGTAAAGCCCTTACCCTTATCCACAACACTCCGAGCAGAGGAAAGCACATCATATTTTCAAAATGTCAAACGGGAGACCCATACCCCTGCTCCACAAGCCCTGCACCCAACAAAGGATTTCCTAAGTTTTTCAGAGCCCCATCTGAAATTTCTGGCAATATTTTAAAATCACTGGAGAATGTATATATACCTAGTGATAAGTTGCTGGGCTTGCTGGTTTAACATACAGTCACTGTCCTAATCCACACACAGAGCTTGTGTTTAGCTGCTCTGAACCAGCTCTTCTGGCCAATATGATTAGGGCTTTGCTACAGACAAGTCTACTAGGGCTGGGTGACCCTCATAGATAAGCTGCTCATCAAAGGGTTTCTGCTATTAGAAACCACATCATATTCTTAGTCCTGAGCTCAGAGGTTTAGCTGTGGGTCTTCCCACCTGTGAATCCTCTTCAAACGGGTACCAAAGTTCAGAGGCAGAGAATACTTGACAAGGCAGAGCATCAGGACATCTGTCCAGGAAACCTGCTGGAGTTCCCTTGGCTGGAACAAATGTGTCTCTGGGCATGGCCCGTCATTTTGATACTTTTTTGACAATTTCTAAATGTGTATAGAAACAACTTGCCTCCCTTTATATTCATGTATTCTAGCACATAATGTCTGATTTTCTACATGGCGGGAGTCAACCAAGCGCCCACTCTCCATTTCCCAGTTCACCATTTTAATGCATTTCATGATCTTCTTGCTTTGGTGTGCATTTCAAAATGACACATTTGATCAGTTCTTTAGGTAATATTGATGTTTTGCCCTTTTAAATGTGTCATTTGATTTTCTGATGTTATTCTCCATCTGCTTTGGTAACACTTTCATTTAGTCATAGCTTTTTATTGGGTCCCCAAAGGTTTATATAAAGGAATCTGACTTAAGGATATTTTATTTTATTTAAAAAATGTTTTTCTCCACATTTTGCTCTTGTATGCCCCCAACTCCACCTCTGCCAACAAATTTCTTCTTCTCCTTCGTTCCCCCTTTCCTACAACCTCACCTCCTTATACACCTTTAAAAACACTGTGAATAAATTCTTCACTGCAATAGCCTCAGACCCTGGCCTTTCCTCAATCATATTTAAGTATTTCATTGTGTAAGGACCATTGCCTTGCTTCTGCCATTCCCTGTGGAGTCAATCAAACAGCAATTTTTAAAAGCAGGTATGGGGAGCAGGCTGATGTTTTACATTTCTGACATGTTTTTATTGCCTTTGTTGAAGACATTTCCAAGTAATAATTCCAAATTTTTGAAAGCAAAAAAAAGTCCCAGTACAATCTGTACTTTTCTTGGTGTTTGACTTTGTTTTTTCACTTTTTAACAAGCTCTGGTTGTATTTACCTTAAGTTCTTAAGGTAAATATGAAATTCTAAAAGGTTGATTTCCACATTTCTGATCTTTTAACCTTTTCTTCGAGTACAGTAAGTGCAGATGTTAGAGACACACAACGGGGTTGACAGACTGATTAAAAGAAAGTGTGTGACAATTTTTTCTTGTGAAATATCTGAAGAGATGTGAAGGATGGAGTCAAATAAATAATAGAAAGTACCTTAGTTTTATTTTTACAACTGTGAACACAGATTTTCTCACAGCTTAGATCCCGCACAGAGGAGCCATACAATTTGCAAGAGTCCACATTTTTAAGTTTAAAAACATTCCCATTATAAAATATATTAGCTAAAATGTTTTTCCTAAGAAAAAAACATTGTATTATAAATAAAAGCCATGAAGTAAGTTGATATCAAGTACTTTTTTTTTTTTGGTCTCATCAGAAAGAGTAAGAATCCACTGATGTGTAGGAATGAGCAAAAATTCCTAGGACCGTGAAAGTCATTGGGCCCTCTATGATAGGAAAGTGGAAATGAAGTAAACAAGTTCACATAGCCCTAGCCTTTGGCATAATGTACATCAGCCAAGTTTGTATTTAGGATCATTCTACTCTCCCCATTTCTGCATGATTTGTGCATCCACTGCCCCTCAAAGTGGCTGATGAAGAAGTACAGTGCAATGGAAAGAGTGAACTTTGACATTAAATGACTAGGATTTCAGTATAGGTTCTTCAAACATCAGATTGCAAAGCTAAACTTCATGACTTATTCTACATCTAAGAAAAGTGCTACCAATATGATCTGCTTCCCAGGGGGAGGCAGATGTCATTTCCTGGTATGATGGAACATGCCAAAAATGGCATCCAAGGTCACGCTACATTAGCAGTGGGAGTTTGCCCAGCAGCAGAGACAGTTTTATCCACTTGAGGAACAGTGTGATGGGGGAGATTGTTATGAGCTTAGCTGGGGCTTCCATGTGAACAGATAACAAGAGGATTCCACAGAAAAGAGGCAATTTGCAAGTTCAAATGGGTAAAATCGAGTCTGTTACTGAAGGGAGGTGGCTAAGCATAGTGACAACAGCAGGAGAGACAGGAGTTTGATAGCGCACACATTTTTTTAGGACATTACTGGTTCACTGCTCCTATCTTTAGACGTGGCCACCTTCTTTATGTATAGACTTGTTGGCTGGGTGTGGTGGCTCACGCTTGTAATCCCAGCACTTTGGGAGGCCAAGGCGGGCAGATCACCTGAGGTCAGGATTTCAAGACCAGCCTGACCAACATGGCAAAACCCAGTATCTACTAAAAATACAAAAAAATAGCCGGGTGTGGTGGTGGGCACTTGAAATCCCAGCTACTCTGGAGGCTGAGGCAGGAGAATTGCTTGAATCTGGGAGGCGGAGGCTCCAGTGAGCAGAGATTGCCACATTGCACTCCAGCCTGGGCAACAAGAGTGAATCTCCATCTTAAAAAAAAAAAAAAAAGTATGGACTTGTTTCTATCCATCTAGATTTCCAAGTCTTCCTTGTTTTTCTTAAAAGAAGACTAACTGAAACCAGTAAATTTTCATTCCATACTGCACCGCCCCCCAAACACACAATATCAATACTCCTGTAGTCCAGCTTTATTGTTCTCCATAGCATTTATTTCCATCTATCTGTCTGTCTACTAGAACATAAGATCCATAAAGACAGTGATTTTTGCTCTGTTTCTTCATTGCCGCACTCCCAGCACTTAGAATAGAGGCGATTTCAGAGTTATCACTCAGTGAATATTTGTTGAATGAATAGATCAATTATTAGAGATTGCTAAGAAATATATATAAATGAAGTCTTATCGTAAAGGAAAAGGATTTGATACCTTTAGTGATAGCTTCTAGACTACATTAATCACATGTCCAACATTTTTTGTGCACTAATTTTGTGCCAGGCACTGTGCTATGCTCTTGGAAACCCACCAGCAAATAGGACCAGGTTGTGGCCCTGAACAATCTTACCTTCTGGCAGGGATACAAGTAAAACTTTTGTTGTACAACAGTATAATGAGGACCACCATATAAGTATGAACAAATTATTTCTTTAAGAAAATGCTTTATAATACATTTTCCATAATTCCTCTACCTATGATAAAATTCATTGTATAAAAAAATCTGAGAATACATTCATAATTGTTGGCTTTGGGGGAAAAATTTTCTGTGATGGCAGTTATGTTCTACTGTTCCAAAGAAGAGAGAAACACTGGTGTTCATTGTGGCATCTTCTTGGACTCTAAGAGACATCTGCTTCTGATGATGTCTCCACAGAACTTAGAGCTATACCAGCCCTTTCTACCATGCCCCTCCTAGTAGAAAATAAAGTTCCTCATCCAACAAGAAGGAAACTTGGCTAATTTCTCTCTACAAAGAATTTTTGTAGTTCAAAAGCATTTGAATTTGCTTTCCAATAAGTGGTGATATAAACTCTTTCTCCCAGCCTTTTACCATCCGGAATTCTTTTAGCTGGTACATCAATACTACACCACCACAAGACAGTCACCCTGATGACTTTTTTTTTCTTAATGCATATCACAAAAAGCCCTACATGAGGCCTAGGATAAGAAGAGTCATCCAGAGAAAAAAATGAAATGCAATTTAGTATAGGAATTTTAAAATTATGTGGTGATTCTTTGGTAATTTTTGTCAAAAAAAGATCATTGCATCTTTACAGTGATATTGGTGTCAAAATAACTGAATGAATGACATTCTTTAGCTATGAGAAGAATTTTTGTTGTTTTGATTTACATTTTTAAAATTATGAGTAAGGTGACATTTTCCTATATGATTATTTGTTATTTGTATTTTTTCCTATGAAATTATTTGCCATTTTATTTTAGGTTGTTTATATATTGTAAACCGATGGACGGATGGCTTTTCTCTTTAATGTGGGCATTTTCCTAAAGACAAAGGGATTATCAATTACAAATTTCATAATTGGAGCATTTGCCTAGTTTGCTATTTTTAAGCACTAAAGATTTTGCTTGGAGCTCAGACTGTGTATAACTCTGCCAATTATTTCTTACAATCTTGTGAACTAGAGGGACATAGATTATAAGTGTTTCCATTCTTTTAATGGAGAAATTGAGTCACAGTCTGAGTTTTTTTTTTGTCCAGAGTGATAGAAATGTTGGTTTACAGTTCATCGTAGCCTTCCCTGGAGCATTTATCTAAAAAATTCTTATAAAGCAGGAGGATGGTAAAAAATAAGTGTGCAGTAGTATTTCCAAACATGGGCAAATCTTTCTTTTGTTAGAGATCAGGTGCCTTTGTACAGGTGCATTGGCATTATTCTTTGATTAATCAATGCTAGACAGGGCTTCTGGCTAATCTCATTAGCTAATAGTGCTTCTGGGTAATTAGCTTGATGTGTGCAATTATCCTCAGATTTTAGGGCTTTTTTTTTTCCACTTTGATAGCATTGGTATGCGTTTAATGCTTTGGAGGGCTGTGGCCCTTTGAGAGATTGAGCAAAATTCCCAAGTCTTTTCATATCAAGAGAGCATGACATCCTACCTGGCAATGGAATTATCTGAAGTCTGTCTATTAAGAACCCTGTTACTGCCAGAAATTTCTCAAGCATGCACGCACTTGTGTGCTCACACACACTACAGACACACACACATCACACACCTCACACATACAGACACAATCCAACTGATGAAATCTGCAAGTACTTCCAGAACTTTTTATTTTTGCTAAAGTCATGAATCTCCAGATTTCATGATAAAAATTCTAACTAGGATTTAGCCAAATACAACAAATCAGAAAGAAAAGAAAATTCCATATGACAAATATTTCTGATATAATAGATGTAACATTAAACATTTGGTCCTTTAAGGATCTATTTTCTTTTGGCAAAGAACCCAAGAGATCTGAGCTTTAATTTCAAGTAATTTCATCCTGCCACTATCTAGCCCTGTGACTTTGGGCAAGCCATTTAACCTATTTGATATTCAATTTATATATGTATTTATAAAATGAGAAAGCCCAGTCATATTAAAATATGTTTTAAGCTCCTATTGTGAGTCAAGCCTGTGCTCACCAGGAGATACCATGAGCCCACAGGAAGGATTTGGCCTACCAAGCTGGTTGTCTAACCATGTTGGATTCAATGATTTCTAAGATCCTTTCAAACAAGGCTGCTTTATGACTCTACCATGAATCAATCTTCCCTTGTTGTTTTTTTCCTTCCAAAATCCCTCAGGAAGAAAGGAGGAAAAAGTAAGTCTGTTGAGAATTTAGGTGCTGTCCAGACGTTTCACTCTAGGTGGAAGTTCTTCAGTAGAAGAATAGGAATGCTAGGACATTTCATTTTCCTTTCCCTTTTTCAGCCTTCCCATTGTCACTCTTAACCCCATCCATCATGAGCCCCCAAAAAAGGAATCAAGGAAAGCCATTTATGCCTCTTAAACAGACTGAAGCCTTCAGTCTGCACCTGTGTCTACAGGCCAGGTCATTTCATTCCTCCACTGACAGAGAGCACCCAGCTGAATTTAGACCCAAAACATGTATCTCAGCCTGCAGAGTAATGCCCCTCAGCTGCTGTATCTAAGCCATTTTATTTCAGGGCATTTTTAGCAACCTTGCCTAAACCAATGCTGTCAACTAAATAACACCTATGGACACTAATGGAACCTTCAAAATGAATTGTCCTATTATGAAACTTATCATTTTTTGTTATTGCCTAAACAACCTGGAGTTTGATTTTTTTTTCTCCTTGGGTCTGGTTGCAAAAAATAGCAGAAAGCACCTTAGTTATGTTCAAACTCTTGCCTTGATATGATTTTATATAGCCCTTTCAGAGAAAAAAACCATCGGCCATGACTCATAGGAAATTTGCTGCTAAAATGCATTATTGTTCTGCCACTGATGGCATATCACCCAGGTACTAGAGGTCAGAAAAAAGAGTGTTTACTGTCTCATCTGAGCCAAAGCTGGTTTATATTAATGACCAATGCAACAGCAAATATATTGAATTTTATTCTCCCCTTTAACCCTGCTTCCGTAATAATCTTAATAATGGGACAAGAATGGCTGGGTGCAGTGGCTCATGCCTGTAATCCCAGCACTTTGGGAGGCCTAAGCTGGCGGATCACCTGAGGGCAGGAGTTTGAGGCCAGCCTGGCCAGCATGGTGAAACCCAATCTGTACTAATTATACAAAAAATTAGCTGGGCATGGTGGCGGGCAACTGTAATCCCAACTACTTGGGAGGCGGAGGCAGGAGAATCTCTTGAACCCGGGAGTCAAGGTTGCAGTGAGCAGAGATCGCACCACTGCCCTCCAGCCTGGGCAACAAGAGTGAAACTCTGTCTCAAAAAATAAAAAAAATAAAAAAAAAAAAACAAAAAAGGAAGCTCTCACCATCTTTCTCAGCAGCCCTGTGTTCCTCCCTCTTTCAGGCAACTTTTTTCCCCTGAGGAAAAGTTATGTATATCTGACACCTCAGGGAGTCAGATACATAACTCAGTGATTTTCTTTCTCTTATATATTTAAAAGAAAAGAAGTATTTGAGTGACTACAAAGTATAGGAAGTGACAAGTCAAGTAGTGTTTTTCCATTCTTTAGAGAGGAATTCTTTTCTTTCTAAAGTTAGTAAATGAGAGACGTTGGATCGCTCTCTAAATAGCTAAGCATTGGAGCATTTATATTGTTATTATTATTTTTATGCATGCTATTTTCCATTAGCAGTAGAAAAGAAAATAAATAGTCTTTTCATTGCCAGTTCTATTTTTGTTCAGGGCTTAACTAGAAGATATATCTAATCATAATGAGCAGAGTATAAAGAATATTAAGATTAAAAGAACTTATATTTTCCTTTATCCTCTCAACAATCTCCAGATGGATTTCCTAGGGGTTGCCTTCTAAATCTTCTTGCACAGTGAGCTGTAAATCTCAGACCCAGCAAGCTTCTGGTTTGGCTGAACACAGCCTTTCATGTACAATATGTACAGCCTGAATAATGGCAGAAAATTATTCAGAGGATAATTACAGCAATTGATCTTGAGATGTTTTGTAGCATCCTTCATAGATCATTCTTCAAAGCCTTTTGGAGAGATAGTGTCTTTGGAGTCCGCCAGAGGCAACAAGCTTCTAGGGTCTAATGTAAAATAAATAGCCTGCAAGTGTGGTAGCCACCTGAAAAAGAAGGGAGGACATCCCCTAGAAAAACTCGGGGCAGTGGTTGGAGACAGTTCAAAGAACCATATGATTTGATGGATGGTCTCTTATGAATATTGCCATGATCATCTTCTCCAGCCATATCCTCTACCTCAAGTATTCTAATGCTATAAAACCTATAATTGTGCATTGCTCTATTGTTTCCAAATAAGTCTCCAGGAAGTCCCGCCACATGACTCTGAACACCTTTCTGTGAAGTAGAAGGAGTGGTGAGCCATTAACCTATTTTACAGATGAGAAAAATGGTAATGAAGGATCAGCTTTTTTTTTTTTTTTTTTTTTTGCCAGGGTTACAGCACTGGCAAATGGAGGCACTTGAGGACCACCAGGTCTCTTGACCATGAGTCCAGTAGACTCTGCAATGCTCTCTGTGCTCCCTGACAACCTCTAAACAGGAAGTGAAGTTCCCCCTTAACTTTGGGGAAAATACCATGGGCCATGCTGTAGATGAGTGTCTTTCCTACAGAGAAGAATGATTTGAACCCCTACTTCTCCCCTTGACACCACTTCTATATATACACCTCCAAGTACACATCTCCAGACACACAGACCACACACACACACACACACACACACACACACACACGTATTCTCTTTCCTTTATTTTTCTCAGTGGTCCTGCCTAAAGTAGGAAACAGATGGGCAGCTGAGCAAGCATACTTGTATTGGACAGAGAAATCAATGGAGCCAGTTATTTCATAAACGGCTCCACTAGACACAAGGAAATTCATGGCTTAGAGAGAGCGGGTGGTTGGGGGAGGAGGGGTTGCGGAGGAGGGAAGTGCATGCTTTCTTGATGGCAGCTTGTTTTCAGAGGTGCCTGGAATGCTCACAAACCAGTCTATAGCTGAGCAGACCCAGACCTTTAGATGGTGACATTTTAATTTTTGAATCCCTGGCACCTATTATGATGTGTGGCATAGACCATCTTACATATAATTATATACACATTAAATGTATATTGTCAATGTCATATTTTTATAATGTACATTTATTTCGTTATATAAACATTTTATACTATATAATAATTATTTTTTAATTTTTTTCCACTGAGCTGAATTGAACTCAATGTGTAATTTCTAATGAACTTGAATGAGGCCTGAGTAACTGGTAATTATAGCCTGAAAGAAAAGACTTGTGTTTGAAAAAAAGAATGCATGGAAATCAAATGATGACTGACTTAATCTGGTCAATTAATGGAAAACAGAGATGACCAGATTTATATCCCCAACTCATTAGCTGGTAACTAACGTTGTCCTACCTCTACTTTTTACTAGAGCATTTTTTTTTCACCCTAGAGAATCCCCATGAAGAATAATACAATTGTCTATTTGTTTTATAACATGTGCATCAGCAGCCTTAAACTATCAAAATTTAAATAATCAATTATTTCCCTGTGTCTTTGCAGATGGGATTGAGGTTTCTTTAAATGATATTGAACAAGGTGTGTGTGTTTGTGTGTGCATATGGTTAAGCTTTTAAGCAAGTTGTTATTTAGAATAATAATCAAAGGTTGAGCTTTTATGCAGCTTTTTTGGTTTGTTTGTTTTTTGAGACAGAGTCTCACTCTGTTGCCCAGGCTGGAGTGCAGTGGTGTGATCTTGGCTTACTGCAACCTCTGCCTCTTGGGTTCAAGCGATTCTCCTGCCTCAGCCTCCCGAGTAGCTGGGATCACAGGTGCACACCACCACACCTGGGTAATTTTTGTGTTTTTAGTAGAGACAGGGTTTCACAATGTTGGCCAGGCTGGTCTTGAACTCCTGACATCAGGTGATCTGCCCGCCTCGGCCTCCCAAAGTGCTGGGATTACAGGTGTGAACCGCTGCACCCAGGGTTTCATGCAGCTTTGTCTAAAACTTAAAATCTGTAATTACTGTTCTTTTCTTCCCTATCAAAGCAAAGATAACCCTCCCCATTGAGAAGAGGGCCAGAGTGTGTGGCACTCACGTGTGTGCATGTGTGTATGTGTTACAAATATAGTGATACAGGAACAAAGGAATTGCTGTAATGAAACAGATTCCTAACCAACTGCTGGAGTAGTTCATCATCCACTTTTACCCTAAGAGATGTGCTATGAGAGTACGATATTATCATCACTGATTTCAATCCAGAAAAAAAGGCATTCATTTATTTTGCTTACAGCTTGATATGATTTTATCAGTGACGAATTTGTCTAGGTTCTTCAACCCATTACCAAGTCAGGACCATATGTGATAATATTTTATGAACTTACATATTCAAATGGGCATTATCCATTTCAGAGCAGTCACTCTGAAAAGCTATGTACTTTTTTTCCAAGATGCTCTTAATTCATGGTGTAGCTAGAAGAACACTGGATTAGGAGGTAGATAATCAGGCTCCTATATGTGAGTCCACCACTAATGATCAGTGTGTCTTTTATCAAAGCATGTCTCCTTCCCTCCTCTCAGTTTTCCCATTTGTAATGGGGAAGAGCTGATGATCTCTGCTAGCTCTAAAATCATATGAGTCCATAGCTTCCATGTGTCAAACCTTGGGGGACTTTTGGAAATTTCCTCTGTCCCTTATAATATGTTATTTTGAATTTCCTCAGTGGTTGCAATTTTTTTCCATTGAAAGTAAATTTGATTTGAAACAGCTAAAGATCACCAAGAGCTGAGCCTAGGGATTAAAGGGCTTGATCAACCTGGTTATGAGCATTTTAGGTCAAAAATGAGCTGTGACTATAACTTAATAAGATTGGTTTTCTCAATGTGTCATGAAAATTGACTTTGAGTGCCTATCCCAAAGAAGACTTCTAAAAACGATTCAAGTACTGACAGTTTAAGAAGACTGTTTTGAAGAAAAAATATTCTTTATTTGGCCAAACATGCTGTCATATATTGGGCCAAAACCAAAATGGTCTTATTACTTTTTAAGACTTTTAAGCTGCATTTTGAATGTATCAAGCCAGAAAGGCTTCTTATGATACTAAAGTTAAAAAGCTGTTACTGTGTAAAGTAGAACCGTATCTCTTTACCATAATACTCTGATTTTAAAGAGGATATTGTTGTCTGTTGTTCAATTTATTATTATTATTATTATTTATTTATTTATTTATTTTTTGAGATAGAGTCTCGCTCTGTCACCAGGCTGGAGTGCAGTGGCGCCATCTCGGCTCACTGCAACCTTCGCCTCCTGGGTTCAAGCGATTCTCCTGCCTCAGCCTCCCACATAGCTGGGACTACAGGTATGTGCCACCACGCCAGGCTAATTTTTGTATTTTTAGTAGAGATGGGATTTCACCATGTTGGCCAGGATGGTCTCAACCTCTTGACCTCGTGATCCGCCCACCTCGGCCTCCCACAGTGCTGGGATTACAGGCGTGAGTATATATTATTATATTAATAGTAATTAACATTTATTGACTGCCTTATGTATGCTAAGTACGTTAGATACCATATCTCATCTTTTCCCAATTCTGGGAGACAGGACGTAGATGAAGAAACTGAGTCTCAGAATGGTTAAGTAATTTGTCCAAGGTTGCAAAACTGTTGGTGGCTCAACAATGTTGGAAAGTTTTTCTGACCACAAAGTATACCATAGTGTATTATTGTTATAAATTTAGAAATTCAAGTATTGGTGAAAAATGACAGTTTCTCCTTAATTGCACTCTAGTCCTGTCTTAGTTTGGGTTTCTCCAAAGAGCAGAGCCTGAAATAAAAACCTGGCATCAGGCTATTCATTTGTGGGTTAATATCCAAGGAAATGGGAGTGAGGCAGTAGAGAGAGGGAGGCAGGGAAGAACTATTCAGGTTGCTGCTGTAGGCAAGGTGGGCCCAGTTCTGCCTTCACTCCAGGAAGCACACAGAATGCCTCCTGCAGATATCCGCCCGAGGGAGGCCTGAGCAGTTGCCACTGGCACATATTTTCTGTTGGCTGATGGTTACCCCTGGAAGCTCTCTGAACTTCTGGTATCCATTTTTGTATAGACTGAGCAGGGTGCTCATTGGAGAAGCCCTTGGATAGAATGCAGAAGATGTGACTGAACTCATCCTAGAGGTGGCATTACCTGCTCTCAGGGCATCGTCTCCAATCATCACAGCATTTGTGCTGTTGGAATTCTCTTCACCCTTGAATGGCCTTCTTCTCTTTTCTCTAGAAATTCTATTCACTCTTTAAGATACTAATCAGGTGTCATGTTATCTGTGAAGCTGCACTTGACCCTGCCTCTTTCTCCCTCTAACCTCCTACTACAGGTCAGTCGTAAGACAATTATATGTCCTTTTTATAAATTTTTATTTTTATTATTTTTCGAGATGGAGTCTTGTTCTGTTGCCCAGGCTGGAGTGCACTGGCATGATCTCAGCTCACTGCAGCCTCCGCCTCCTGGGTTCAGGCAATTCTCCTGCCTCAGCCTCCCGAGTAGCTAGGATTAAAGGCACACACCACCATGCCCAACTGATTTTTATATTTTTAGTACAGACAGGTTTCTCCATGTTGGCCAGGCTGGTCTCAAACTCCCGACCTCAAGTGATCTGCCCGCCTCAGCCACCCAGAGTGCTGGGATTACAGGCATGAGCCACCACCCCCGGCCAGACCATTATATATTCTATTGATGTCTTATAAATACACTACTTGCTTACAGGCTTGTTTCTCTCAGTAAATCTGAATTTCTTGAGTGCAGTGGTTGTATTTGCTCATTTCTATAACCACATAACAGAACCAAGACATTTTCATATTTTAATTAATGAAACAAGCAAAGAAATGAATGCATATCTACTTTTCACGATTTCACAGATTTCAATCCTGAGCTCTTTCTGCCTTCCCCTTCCCAGACCAAGACAGAAGAGCACTAACATTTCCTATCATTTTAGGTGCCCTTCCCTGGAACTTCTCCAGACCTCTTTGATCTTGAGATGTGGCATTCAGAACTTCCTAGAGTGCTCCAGGTGACACCGCACCACAGTTGTGCATATCGAGGTGATCCTGGCATCTGTTTCTCTGCTTCTCAACCCAGTGGCAGCAACTTATACATTATTGCTGGCAATCATTTTGGTTTCCTGCATTACAGTGATTCATGGACAGGCCTCTCTTCCCTAATGGACTGCAGACTCCTGAGGGGAAGAGAATTGTCTTATTCATCTTCCTATTCCCACAAGAGAGAGAAGGTGACATACTGAATGGTCAAGGACAGCCACCTTCTCATACAATGGTGATAATAATGATAGTTCACAACGATTAAGCATTTACCATGTCCCTGTCTCCCCGAATGCACTATATGCGCACTGTATAAGTTATCTCACATCATTTTCTAACCTTTAAGATGGTATTGTTATTATCCCCATTTCACAGACAAGGAAACTGCAACTTAGATTGAGTAGGTGACTTGTCTAAGATTATGCATCTAGCAAGTGACAGAGCCAGGATTGAGTTCAGTCCTCTCTGACCCTAACCAGAGTCCATGCAATTACCATAGCATGGCCTGCTAGGGGCTTTTCCAAAAGATGGAAGAGAGTGCAGAGATCATCAAAAACAATGAGGGAAGATTTGTTGCTTGCTTGCTTGTTTGTTTGTATGTTTATTTATTTATTTAGATCAATGGTGCTCAACCAGGGGCAATTCTCTCAGGGAAATATGTCTCCACACATTGCCACATGTCCCCCTGCGGGTCAAAACCACAGCTGGAGTGGGGTACTAATCGCATCTAGTGGGTTGAGGCCAGAAATACTGCTAAAATCCTACAGTGTGCAACCAATAATTATCTACCTCAGATTGGCAATAGTGCTGAGGTTGAGGGAATGAAGAAACTGAGAAAGAAAAGGAGGAAGGAAATAGGTCTAACACAACACAGTGGCAAGGCTGGGATAAGGACTGAGCCTTCTGCCTCTTTATCTCATTGCATTTCCAACTCTACCTTGTCCTTAAGTTGTACTGGCTCATCCCGATGGGTGGTAGTTACTGCACGTGGAAATGCTTTGTAAACCATAATGTTGCACAAAGGTTAGGTTCTGGTCACCAACCACATCTGCCTGCTTGGTCCCACTTTAACTGACTTCTCAGGACTGCCCCCTGCTTGTCTGGATCTATTCACTCTTTCAGCCTTCTCTTCTGTAGCTGAAC
The DNA here is from genome assembly GCF_028885625.2 of Pongo pygmaeus. Classification (NCBI taxonomy): domain Eukaryota; kingdom Metazoa; phylum Chordata; class Mammalia; order Primates; family Hominidae; genus Pongo; species Pongo pygmaeus. Next base: position 40,677,034 of record NC_072373.2, read on the forward strand.
TCCGATTTCTCTCTCTCCTCCATCATCCCTACCCAGGATCACAGATAACGTTTTTTATCTTGTACTTCTGTAACTTCCTTAATGATTCTTAACATGGAATGGGTTTTTTCACTGAAGTTATACTCCGGGCTAATATACTCAGGGATGCTTTTGTCCTTCTAGACCTACCACATGGTTCAGTTTCATTAAAAGTTTTGGACTTAACAAGTTGGGCCATATTCGTGATTCATTCTGGGAAAGTATTTCTGAACATCCTGTTTTGGTCTCCTTTAAATGATCCTGGTGTCTGACAAGTCCTTCCATCTCTAGGACTCCACCAGACCCTTCCCAGTTTACCTGCTCTGATTTGGTACTTGATGTTTACACCTTCCATAGTTCTGACCCCTACTGGAATTTGCATCTTGATCCCAAGTCTCATTGCAAACACTGATGGTCCTGATGGCTAATTGTGGGCTTTAGGTAGAACTCTATTCTCTTTGAGACCCAATTCCCTTGCCAAGCTCCTTACCCTTTTAATCTGCTCACCAGGATAGGGAGATTGGACGTATCTCTCATAGCAGGGTTGGGGAAGGGCCTTAGTGCCTAGTTTGTAACTGGCTTTAGAGGACCTCCACAAAATATTCTAGGTCCTTTTGGTAGTTTATAATAGGTGTTTCATTCATAAATTTCATTTTAAAATTTCTAACTATGATAGCCTGTAATGGATTACAAATAAGTGAGAAATCAAGCAATCAATATTCTAAATAAGTAAATATATAAGAATTCCTCCACAATTTACTGCCCATTATGTCAAACAGCAAGGCCAAAGTAAATGTTGGAAGTTTCCAAAGTTCCAACAGGCTGGGCGTGGTGGCTCATGCTTGTAATTCTAGCACTTTGGGAGGCCAAGGCAGGCAGATTGCTCGAGCTCAGGAGTTCCAGACCAGCCTGAGCAACATGGCAAAACTCCGTTTCTACTAAAAATACAAAAAAATTAGCTGGGTGTGGTGGTGCATACCTATAGCCCCAGCTACTCGGGAGGATGAGGCAGGAGAATTGTTTGAACCTGGGAGACAGAGGTTGCAGTGAGTGGAGATTGTGCCACTACACTCCAGCCTGGGCAACAGAGCGAGACTCTGTCTCGAAAAATAATAATAATAATAAAAAACAAGTTCCAACAAATTGGAACATCTCCAACTAGTGCTGTGTTCTCTATTAAAGATATATAGAAAATGAAAGAATGTGTGTATATCTGTGTATACTGTATATGTGTGTATATATGTGTATATAATCAGTAGGACCATTGTGTGTGATAAGGGGACAGAGGGTAGAATGTACGCATTACACATTTCATTTCTTTCCTTTCTCCCCCATTTCTCCAAGTTGAAGATATTTAAATACAATGATAGCACTGGATAGAGTATTCTGGCTTAGAGAAATCAAACAGGCTTAGACAAAGTTGAGGTTTTCAGCCTTCCATACTATACTTGATATAATCGTGCAAACCACAGAATTGATTTTTTTTTTTTTTTTTTTTTTTTTTTTTTTTTTTTGAGTAGCAGCAACCACTGCTACAAGATCACAGACAAACTGCAAAGTACACAGTTTATTTGGCTGGTCCGACCACCTCTTTGAATTTCTATCCTCTTTGTGTTTTTCTGTCTGTCCAATAGCATAGAAAGAAACAAGTTTTGAGTGCCACTGGTGGCCTAACTCTGGTACAATGCTACCATACCCATCAGAAAAGCTCTGACTTGTCCTTGGCTGCAAAGACCTGAGGTCTTCTCTTTCTGAGGCTCCTAGAAAGTGTCTTTTTGCAGCATCTTGGCCAATTCTCACTAGAGTTCTATTTGGAACGAGTACTAAAATGCAAGCCAGAGTCAACAGAAGAGTATCTTTATATTGAAGCAATATTCAAGCTTTGATGCTAGCTAAATTCACTATCTTTCGTATTCTTGTCATCATGAGATACTATCAAAAAATTCAAGACCCACTGGTCATTCACTTTTCTACTTCAGGCTTCTTATTATGAATTGTTCTGTATTTTTTATTCCCAATTTGCCCTACCTCTGCTTTCATCCAAATACCACCCAGAACCTAAATTCAAAAGTAAACAAACTCCTGTAGAGCTGCAATTCCTCCACAGCCCAATTCCTCTCTCCCTGGCTTTGAGTGTGTCCTGGCAATCCCTCAAGAACACTGCAGGCCTAGTGTGGGTGTTAAGAGCTCAGGCTCTGTGTTCAGATCTTCTGTGTTTATATCCCAGCTCTGTCACTCACTAAGTATGTCACTAAGTAAGTTTGGGCAAGTTATCAAAAACTTTTTAGCCTCAGTTTCTACATCTGAAAATGAGAGAAACAACTCCCTCGTGATTATTATGAAGATTAAATGAGTATACATAGGAAGGACAACAATGCCTAACACATTGAGAGACTTCAATAGACAGTAGTATTTAGTCGGTCCTACAAAGACTGCTTGCATTCCCTGCACTTCAGTATTTGTTCGGTTAGAGATCTTCAACATCCTCTCAATGAAGCATTTCCTTCTCTAAGCCACTACTCCTTCATTCCCACATAAAAACCACCTCTTGCTGTGAGACTCACCCTTGCAAGATTTTCATTCTTTACCCTCCTCAGCCATGCCATAGCCTCACATTCATCCAGAACTTCTGTATTGTCTCAACAGTAAGTTCAATTTCAAGCACTACCATTGGACTATATGGCACCCATGATGGGATGACTTGTTCATCCTCCTGCAAAACCACCCCTGTGTATGGGTTTATTTCCTCAGCATCAACACCCCAGCTTCCTCAGCTCCTGAACAGTACTGGAGATAAGGAAACACCCTTGCTGCTACCCATTTGCCATGAATCCATATTAAATGCTACATCTTGCAACTGAGGAGACAAGTCTCAGTCAAGTTGCCTCAGACATTTGCTCAAGGGCACACAGCTAATGAATAATTAAAACCAGAACTCCTGACTTCAAGTCCAGATATTTTGTGCCACACTAGAGCTGCTTTGCAAGGTTTTCTGGTTTATGCCCATTTGTTTGGCATTTTGAGAATCAGAAGAAGCATTTAATGTTATGTGTAAGCTTGGAGATGCTATTCTTCCTCTCTCCTGTAGAGGTTATTTACATAAGTATTTGTCTTTCATTGTCAGATATGTACTTTTTCCCATACAAATTTTGTAACTCTCCTCTCCTAGCCTATGAGGATATATCTATGGTCCCATTTATCTGGGCAAAGGGGTTCATTTTACCTTGGCAGCAGGAAAGGGGAAAAGAAAACTCTCCTATTTCCTGAGCCAGCAGGGTTCCCACCCTTTGGGGTTTAATGGCAGGCCAATGGTCTGTCATCCAAGGCATCCATTAGCTGAGGGTAACATGGGGACAGGGAATGAAAGACCCACTAGGAATGAGCTTGGGGCTAGCAGTGTGTTGTGGGTTGGTTGGTATTTATTTATTTTCTCTTTGAAGGAAGGGGAATGGTGATAGCACATAGATTGTCCTAGTCTCACTGGACAGGAAATATCTTCCAAGAAAGAGTTGATGATGTCTCCTCAGGCACAGGAAGTGGAGAGATGGTTTGGTGCTTAGAACAGGGTGGTTCCCTTATGAATAAACATTCATTGAAGATGACCTCATGGGTGAGTATATTTCATGCATTCCCTTTTATTTTTCCTTAACCTCACATGTGGAGAACAGGCTAGAGGGCAGAAGTATTTATTTTGAGAAAAGATGAATTCTGGAAGAGAGGTATTAAGAGGAATACATTCCTACCCCATGAAATGAATTGATTTAATTACAATTAATTATTTATTGAAGTTCTACTATGTACATGTACTGAGAAATACTGACATTAAACAGAAAACTTACACAAACCATCTTCTACTCTTAAGGAGTTTACTCTCTAATTTTGGTCAGAGGGAAACTAAGCAGCAAACAACAGTAGTAGTTTTCATTTAACTTTTCAGTGGGGTCAGGGGATGCCCACATGTGATAAAATTTAAATCACCCTCCTATGGACCATTGAAATTTTATGAATTTTCACTTCACAGATGAGAGTCCTTCAAGGGCAGATATATTTATTCTCCTTTATCGAAGATGAGCAACACTGTTCTAGGTGACTCCTGAAGTATATATCAGACTCTTTTTCAAAACTCCTGTTGTGAGAAAGGAAAATATAGATGAATTGATAAAAAATTATAATAGTGAGCACTTTTTATAATTATTTTTATGTATTATGTAAAAAATTGGGACACATAGAAGAATCAGATAAATACTTGGGACAATTGAGAAAGTTTCCATTTGAAGTTTGTATATTTAGATTAACAGAGGCAAATGGTAGAGAGGCAGACTTATTCAGTATTCAGAAGAAGGTTTTAGTGCATCCAAAATTGGAGTTGACTACCACTGGACACAGTGAATGGCTCAACACTGAAAGTATTCAAGGAGGAGCTGGAAAAATGCCTTCAGGGATGATGGCAACGAAGGTCTCTTTTTGGATAAGAGTGTTGTTGTTGTTGTTGTTGTGTCTTGTAAGCTCCTTTCTACATGTTACAATCTTTCTCTGATTGCAGTTAAGGGTCCCCAAAGAGCAGTTCTTACTTGAATTCCCAGAAGATGACATCCACCCCTTCTCTCCTGTCCAGTCACAGCTCTGAAAGCTTTTGAGAGGTTTCCATACAGGAGCAGATGCAGACTGGAAAGGAAAGAAATATTATTTTGCAGCAACTGGTGCTCCATCAAAACAGAGGCCTTGTGAAATGATGGCAGACATCAGTAATTGCCATAGCGCTGGCCTTATTTATAGGTTTGGGAGAAAGATAAATACTGTACATGCACATTCTAATTAAGGCCAACACTTCCCAGCATGCACAGCTCTGCATCTCATTCTCCCTGCCACTGCTGCCTGGGTCTCATATTTTCCGTGCTGTTCTTGTTATTAGTAATGCTGTACTGCCTAAAATGGATGGAGTCCCAAGTTGGCTGCAGGGCACAGGGATTTAATCCACTGGAGCCTGGACTCGGAAACACCACAGCTCATTTGCCCTCATCTTCAGTGACTGACACTTAGACCATGGATAGTGATGTGGCTCTTAGGATGACCTGTGAAGGGACCCCAGATCCACTCTGTACAGCACTCAATAGGAATGCTCCCTCCTCAATGCAATTCATGCCAACTAAGCATCTGTTGCATGTGGAGGAGAGAGAATCTGTTTCCATCAGATTTATTTCTAAGATAGATTTTTGAATGGCATAAAGCTAATGCTCATTTTGCATTCTCCCCTGCCTATTATATAAGGAAAAAAAAAATACACTATGTGCCATGCACATATGACTAATGGCCCTTACAGAAAGCCCATCCTAGCTTTGATTTTTGGGAGATGAGGACATCATAATCATAGCTAATCATGTCAAAGGCATAATCAATAAGAATACACTGATCTCATGGTATAATTAAGTCTGCATAAGTTCATTTCTAAACCAAATCAATCAAGAGTGGTCAATCTAACCAGGAATTCACAAGTATCATTAATGAAAAAAAAATCAAGATTTATTTTTCAAAATATTAGCATCTTGCTATTTAAAAATTTCTACCTATTCTTAGTTGCTTAGAATGTCCTTATATAAATACACTGAAATAAAACTTGGAGTCTTTTCTTGAAAAGAATATGACCTTTCATCACCCCAAAAATAACTTAGTAAAAGTATTTCCTTCAGTTTCTTCCCAGAAACACCATCATTTCATTCTGGAGAGATCTTCAGATCATCCTCAGAGCATGTATACACAGTGGGCAAGGACTGGGTAAAGATCTGGGTTTTAGTTGTAGATTCCTTTTAATCAAGATCATGAGTCAAAGAAAGAAAATAGAAACAGATAGGAAAACTCCAGGCTAACCTAGGGATGGAGTAGTATTTTCTCCTCAGGAGTTTTGACTCAAATCCCAGTGAAAAGCTGTTGGAATTATTAGCTGATTTTTATTGTAAAATTTTTGTTACTATGCCAACCTGGACCAGGTGTCTGTGCGTATTTAAGCATGTATGTATATATGCATGTATGTATATATGCATGTGTTGGTTTATGCATGTGCATGTAGGCTGCCTATCCATATGACTAAGAGACTTAGTGGCCGGGTACGGTGGTTCACGCCTGTAATCCCTGCACTTTGGGAGGCTGAGGCGGGCAGATCATGAGGTCAGGAGATCGAGACCATCCTGGCTAACACAGTGACACAGTGAAACCCAGTCTCTACCAAAAAATACAAAAAATTAGCTGGGCATGGTGGCGGGAGCCTGTAGTCCCAGCTACTTGGGAGGCTGAGGCAGGAGAATGGCATGAACCCGGGAGGCAGAGCTTGCAGTGAGCCGAGATCGCACCACTGCACTACAGCCTGGGTGACAGAGCGAGATGCCGTCTCAAAAAAAAAGAGAGACTTAGTAATTGAGGAGCAGGTTTGTTCTCAATGTACACAGCTAATCCAACAGTGTAAATCCTAACCTAACAGAGTGTGTGAGAATTTGTAGTGCATATTTTTCACCCTCCAAGATTCATTTGGATAATTGCAAAAGCTTAGCACCACATCTTGGGAGGCAGCAGCATGGAGTTGGGTGGAGGGGGGAAGTTAATATGCACCCAGTAACTACTATATAACTGACAAAGACCTAGATACCTCATATATTTGGTGTAATTTATTTTTACAGTGTGGATAATGATACCTATCTTCCAGCATAGCAATTTTTTATATTTTATAGACAAAAAGGTCAAGAAATTAAATAATTTCTCCAATATTTCATGACTAATATGTAGTAATTGGGGGGTCCATTTAAGCCTCTGGAAAGCAGATATGGGAGTGTAAGTTTGTCATAGAGGATTCATGGATAGCTTGGTAAGGTCAGAGGTACACGGGGCCATGGCCAGTTTTTAGCACAGGGTCTCATATGCATAGTAGGCAGTCAAAAAATACTGTTAAATGAATGACTTGGAAATCTAGGGCAATCAGTTGTGACAGAATAATAGAACAGTGTAAACCCAAGGCTTAATCTAGAAGGAGTGCTTAGAAGTTCAGCCCATCTGTGTCACACTGGTCAAATAACGATAATCTGATACTGCAGACCCAGTCAGAAGGCACAGGAAATCAGTCAAGCAGAGGAGTAAGCAAATAACTAGGCTCTGAATATTTAGGATTCAATGTAGAGTCAAGTGATATTTGTTGATTAGCTGCTTTGTGCTACATTCTTACTCTTCTAGGTAGTTTTCACTTTATCTTATTTCACCTTTGCAATAGTCATTTTTCGCAGCTGAGGAGGGTGAGTTTCCTTAACTTTCCCAAGGCCACATGCAAATCTGTGGTGAAGTCAGTGTTTGTATCCGGGTCCCTTGACTCACTCCAGTGCTCTTAACATAATGAGCATAGTCCATATTCAGCAGGCTTCTTACTTGACCTGTAAACAACATCCAGCATCACTTGACTTCCAGCACCCTCCTGTCGTTCTGAGGACAGCATCCCCTCTTCTTGTTTTCTTTTCAAATTGTTGGCACCTCTTTCTCAGTTACTTCTCTCAGTTCCTTCTTATCTACTGACTTCTGAACATTGGAGTGTTCCTAGTTCAGTCTTTATACTTCTTCGCTTTTCTTTCTACACACATTTCCTTGGTGTGATTATCTAGTCTAATGGCTTTCAATGCCATCATCATGACCCCAAAATGTAGATCTCCAGCCCAGAAAACTCTCCTTAGCTCTCCACAGCTCTACTTCAATGTCCAAAAAGCTTCCCAAACTCCACCTCTTCAATCTTGTACTCCTGATATTCCCCAGAACTTGGCTGCACTTACTGTATTCTCCATCTTAGTTTATAGCAATTCCAACCTTCCAATTGCTCATGTCCAAAACCACAGAATCATCTTTAATGCTCTCTCTCTCTCACAGTCTACTTCCAATCTGTTGGCAAATCCTGTTGGCTAGCTCTTCAGAAACATCTGGAATCTGACCACATCTTACCACTTCAATTGCTGTCCTTTTGGCCCAGTTCACTGTCAGCCCTTACCTGGATTATTGCAAGAGTCTTTCTTGATGTAAATTTGCTCACCTTCAGCCTACTGTGCATATAGTAGCCACAGTAACCCTGTAAAAGGTGAGTCAAATCATGTCATTCTTCAGCTTACAATCATTTCATTCAGAGTAGAAGTCAACGTCCTTCTAATCATATACAAGGTTTTACAGATCTGGCCTCATTAAGCACAAGCTTCCACCTCAAGGCCTTGGCCCTTGCTATTCCCTCTGCACAAAACACACTTCCCCAGACATCTGCAGTGCTTGATCCTTCACCTCCTTGAGGTCCTTTCTAGCTACACCATCTAAATTGCCCACCATCCCCACACATACAACTAACCTTTTTCTCTACTTTATTTTCTTCTACAGCATTTATCACTGTCCAGCATAGTCTATACTTAACTTAGCTGTCTTTTTAATTGTCTCCTGTCTTTCTGCTAGAATGTGAGCACCAAGAAGGCAGGGATTTTTGCTATGTTGCTCATTATTGCATCCCCAGCAAAGAGAATGGCACATAAAAGAAATGCCTGGCACATACAGAAACCAAAAAAAATGTTTAAATAATGAATGAATGGAAAGGACTGAGCCATAAGAATTCAGCACAAATCAAAAGGGGCACGGAGCTCAATATAACCCCTGATATATGGGCAACCTAAGCAGGTTCAGTGAGGTTCTGTGGAGTGTGTGCACTAGTTCACAGCCCAGCATGTTCGTTCATCAGAGAATTCCCCCCAGTATCCCAATGTGGTGTTCCTACGCCCCAGGAGAAAATGTATTAACTCTCAGAAACTTGATAGATCATGAACCATGAAAGTACTTGTAATCAGCTGTGTAAATACAGAACATAAGTCCTGATTCCATTAGCTTTGTGCTGGCACACAATTGCAAAATAAAAATCAAAAATGAAAAGGAAAAGAATAATTTGACTGTCTTTTCGTAGAAGCATCTCTTACTGTCCTGTTATTGTATCTCTCCTAGGCCACACAATCCTTCCTCATTATGTCACTCCCCAGTTTTGGAAGACGTTATAGCCTACCAAAAAGAACATGGACCCTAGAATCAGAGAGACTTGGCTTTACATTGTGGTCACACTATTTGCTAGCCACAAAATCTTGGTCGATTTATTTGACCCTTCTCTACAATGCTTATCTGTAGTAGAGGCAGAATAAAACATACTTAATAATATGTAGTATGCACTTCACAGTATGAAGCAGTACCCTACTTCATAGAGTAATTATGAAGATCAAATTATATATATTTTTTATAATTATATATACATAATTGGCATGTAATGCATGCTCCTTAAAAGATTTTAAATTGTGAAATGAGAGCAGATATAGACAGAAAAGCAGAGATGTGTAGCTTAGCGTTTCATCAGAAATTAAGGGCTACAGCTTCTGGACTAGTCACTTCCCATATGTCTTTAAATAACTGGGGTCTATGTTTTGAAAAGACACAGGTGCATCAATAGGCGCTGTTGTAGAGCATGCTGATAGGCCTAATGCCTCCTCCTAAAGTATATATTGCAGATAGTTGTCCATTGTCATCCAGGTTCTGTTTTGCATTTGAAGTCGGACTAGAATTCAGACAATATCTATGGTAGCTAAAATAAACTGGAATCAACAACTGCATCATGACCTGGGCAGGTATGTTCACCTTGACAAGTGGTTCTGACACACATCCTAGTGTGATAATCATAGTCTGGTTGTACAATCAGTCCTTGAAACTCCGAACACAGAAGTCCTTTAAAGAGGAAATATATAGGAAGTGTCTTTTCTCAGCTTTTATTTCTGAATTCAGCAGTATTACCTCCTCTGGGATCTATGTGGTTTTAGAGCATTTCAGTGGGGACGAAGTTAAGTGTGGCCAACACAATCTTACGAAATTTTACTAAAGTCATGATATGCATAGGTACCATGGATGTAAGCAATGTGATATTGAAGCCTAATGCAAAGGAATAAAATTGGAAACTTGTTTATATAAATACTGATGTTTAAATATTATATTCTATTTTAATTTTTTTCTAATTTAATCCTTCCCAGTAACACAACAGCCATCTCTTAGCAAGCAGTGGGTAGAAATCATGTTCTTATTCACATACATTATCTGCTCTATAGTCTTCCCAATTAAGACCCTTTACTTTGTTACAACAAGGAAAACAACAAAAAAGTGCTAAAGGTTTATGAAGGAAGAAGAAACAATGAACCTCTAGGAAGATAACATAGTAAAATTTAAATAGGCTTGTACTCTGGCAGGTGTTTGGTGTTTGGGTTCTCATCTAGCTTTCTGACAAGCCAGCGATTACCAAACTTGGCTGCACATTGGAATCACCTGAGAAGCTTCAACCACTGACACTTGAGAGATGATGATGTGATTGGCCTGGGGTATATTCTGAACTTTGGAAGATTGAAAAGATCATCAGGTGATTTTAATGTGCAGATAAGTCTGAGAATCACTTTCACAGTCCGTGATATGAAACAGCTATTTATCAATTGAGAATCCATCTGAATCAAAGCATTTCTAATTTCATGAAGCCAGAGATATTGCTTAGGACATAGGTATCATCTCCAATGTCTGATGTCAATAAATGAGGCCAAAATAGCTAATTTTGAAAGGCAAAGGATTATATTTACCTAGCAGCACTCCAATAACCAAAGCATTTAAGTTAAAAAAGGAAATACAGGTTATCTATGGGCAGCAACTTTATCATTACAAGGGTGCTATCTGAAGGGAAATAAAAGAAAATAGAAAGCAGGGATATTAGTTCACTCTCAGACTGCTATAAAGAACTACCTGAGACTGGGTAATTTATGAAGAAAACAGGTTTAATTGACTCACCGTTCCACAGGCTGTTCAGAAGCGTGGCTGGGAGGCCTCAGGAAACTTACAATTATAGCAGAAAGTGAAGGGGAAGCAAACACGTCTTACCATGATGAGGCAGGAGAGAGGGTACAAGGGAGAAAGTGCCACACTTCTAAACCATCAGATCTCATGAGAACTCACTCACTCTCATGAGAACATCATGGGGGAAATCCGCCCCCATGTTCCAGTCACCTCCCATCAGGTCCCTCCCCTAACATGTGGGGATTACAATTCGACATGAGATTTGGATGGGGACACAGAGCCAAACCACAGTAGTAGGCTTCAGTCGATGGAAAAGCTGTGTTCCCTAAGCTGAGTATCCATATAACCTATGTTTGAATATATCCTTTTTAAAGCTCATCCTAAAAATCAGAAATGGAAAAATTAGAAAAATCTAGACATAGATAAGAGGAAATTAATAATTCTATGTCTGAATTCTCTTTAATTTGGGATATTCTCACTGGAAACTTGAATTTCAAACCACTCACTGTCCTCTGAACTTTTGCAGAGAGATGACCACTTTGCACAGCCCTGGAATGTAGAACAGGACCCTTTTCTTTGTTTTTTTTTTTTTTTAAAGGAAGATGAGGTCAGACAGCCAATAGGAATGGAGCAGAGTAGCCTAATCAGAGTTCAGTTGGATCCTTACAGGAGGGTTTGAGAGTCTGGGCACTCATTGCTTTCTTATTGAGCCCATAGTCAAGATGGAAAGTTGTGCAGAACAGAACAGTGCTGTCCAATAGAAAGATAATGCAAGCTGCATATATACTTTAAAATTTTCTGGTAGCCACATTAAAAAAGAAAGAGGTGAAATTAATGCTAATATATGTTATTTTACTCAATATTTATTATAATTTCAATATGTTATCAATATGAAAAAGTATTTTTGAGCTACTTTACATTCTTGTTTTTCTAGTAGGTCTTTGAAATCTGTCATAGTCTATTCACTTATAGCACATCTCCATTTGGATTAGTCCAAACGGATTAGCCATATTCAAGGGTTCAACAGTCACATCTGGCTTCTGGCCACTGCTTTGGCTAGCACATGTGCAGAGGAAAGATAACTGGACCTGAGCACAAAAGACCCGAGTTCTAATCTGCCTTTAAATGGTGGATTGTCTTACAGGGCCTCTAGAGTCATTTTTAGCCCTTATGTTCTCTGGTTCAATGGCAAGTCAAGGATGTGGGTGCATTGAAAAATTGGGTAAGAATGGCCAAGTTTCCACAGCTGGACATTCCATAAGGCAAGACCTGTTATTTCTATATAAGATTAGGGAGATTTAAAAAGCATCTTCATCTCTCACCAAAACAGCAGGTTCTGAGCAGAGGGTAAGTTCTTTGTCCCATAAAGCAAAAGGATTCTCTCGAATATGATTCTGGGGAAAACCTCAGTACAGATTGCCTAACCAGGAATTAAACTCTGCTATTGACCTGAGTTGTCAGGCAATGAGCAGTGTGCTGTAAATCAAACCCTTGACCCACAAACAGAAAGCAAAGCCCTTTTGATTAGTTTTGAGGAGCTACATTAAAAAGACCACTGCACACTTCCATGGTCTCTTTCATCCCAAGACTGGTAGAGTTGTGAAGAGCCATTCCCCACCCCCATTGCCGCTGGCTTTCAGAGCAATAATATGCCCAGGCACAGCATAGCTCTGTCTTCCCTCCTAGCCTGGGGTGGCCCTGGAGCTATTAAAAGTCTTTATTCATTGCCCCACTTTCAGATAAATTAGTTCAAATGGTTGTCTGTTTACACCTCGGTCAAGAAATTTCTGTTTTTGCTGGCGTGATATGGAAATGGCAATGGTGAACTAAAAATTGAACTAAAATGAGAGAACTTGATGCACATCCCATCTGTTCTCCTGAAGCTCTGTGTGACCTCAGTCTTCCCATGTCTAGACTTCAGTTTTTCCCCATGTGAAACAAAGCTCTTTCCACTTTGACAGTGAGGATAATGTTTGTAGAATCCTGGAGCATTTCACCAGAAGGTTAAAATAAATGCAAGATACAAAAACGAATCATTTCCTCAGACCCCAGAGGAGGAGCAGGATGGTAAATAACTGTCAAATCTTGGTAAGCAGTTCAGACAGAAGAGGAGTAGGGACACCAAGATGGGAAGGTCAAGGACAGAAAGGGGAGGGCTGCAAGGGAGGAGGAAGGTGAAGAGGGGTGGAGAATGCTTCCTGTGGGGTCACCAATCGCTAAGGATGGCAAAGTTTGGAAACCTTGCCTTTGTTCCAGGAGGACTTGACGAGCAAAACTGATTAGCTGTAGAATATCATTTAAATCTTTCCTTAATCCAAGTCTTTAATCATTATCTCCCAAAACACCAAACGGCTCCAGACACACACACCAGCTTCACTGAGAGACTTGTCAAGACCGAAACAGTAATTCACAAATTCACTAAAATTCCCTGCTCCACCGAGCAGTATGACAGCTCCAGCGACCGCGGTAACATTTCTATTCAAACTAGCTTTGGAGCTGAAGCTATAAATATCCTTGCAATATTTCCTGCTTCAGAACATAAAGACAGCTTTACAGCACTGATAAAATAGAAATTACTTTCTCTCTGAGGTCTTGCTGGAATTTTAATGTCTGTTTTGCAATAAAGCAGCTCCTACACAATTTGATTTGAGGGAAAGAAAACAAACGGTCTAATTTAGTTACAATAATGACTCTTCTTGTATTGTTTGCCCTACTTGCTTCTCTGGCTGCTGGGCTGTTAAAGTTTGTAGCAGCCAGCAGAGGGGATGATGTTTATGAGAATATTAAAATTGTTTCTTTATTATTTAAAGATACATTGTCCCCATCCCTTCTCAACTCAGAGCAACTTAAGGAATTTTTTAAGGAGAATTAGAAGAAAATAAAGTTTACGGCCTTTAATAGTGCTTTGTGAAAATTGCTTGTTAGAACTGTAAAGCTGTTGACCAAAGATGATGTGAATGTAAAAGGCTTTTGGAGCATAAAAGATCATAGTAGCTTTAATTATTCCATACATGTTACCCAAGTTCTAGTTAGTGCCTTCAAAGCTGAACAAAGCATCCTTTCTTTTTTAAACCATGCATGCTGATCTCCTTTGTAGATTATATGATGTGGAAAGAAAAAAAGAGAAATTTGTCTTTGCACATTGACTGTGTGCTGAGGGCATAGGAAAAGGGAGTTGAGAACGGAAGTTAAGGATGAAACAGGCTGTCTGAAGACAGCAATTAAATTGTTTAAGGTAAGTAGGGTTTGCTCAGGTGCTCAGTAATGTTTCTATAAACTAACAATGAAAAAGAAATTAAGAAAGCAATTCCATTTACAATAGCTGCAATAAAATAAGACTTAGGAATAGATTTAACCAAAGAGGTGAAAGATCTGTACATTGAAAACTATAAAACATTGATGAAAGAACTGGAAGAAGACACAAGTAAAAGAAAAAATATCCATGTTCATGGATTGGAAGAATTCATATTTTTAAAATGGCTATACTACCTGAAGGGATCTGTGGGTTCAGTGCAATTCCTATAAAAATTCCAAAGACACTGTCACAGAAACAGAAAAAAAAAATCCTAAGATTTGTATGGACCCACAAAAGACTCTGAATAGCCAAAGGAATTTTGAACAAAAAGAGCAAAACTGGAGACATCACACTACCCGATTAAAAATATACTACAAAGCTATAGTAATCAAAGTAGCATGGTATTGACATAGAAACAGACACACAGACCAATGGAAAAGAATAGAGAGCCTAGAAATAAATCCATGCATTTATGGTCAATAGAGTTATAGCAGAGATGCCAAGAACACACAATTAAATTAAAATGGGCAAAAACCAGAATAGACATTTTTCAAAAGAAGACATACAAATGGCCAACAGGTATATTAAAAGATTATCAATGTCACTAATCATCATGGAAATGCAAATCAAAACCACAATGGTGTATCACCTCACACCTGATAGAATGACTGTTATCAAAAAGAGGAAAGATAACAAGTGTTGGTGAGGATGAGGAGGAAAGGGATCCTTTGCACACTATTGGTGGGAATGTAAATGAGTAATAGTTAATATGGAAAACAGAATGGAGGTTTCCCAAAAAAATTAAAAATAGAATTACCATATGATCCAGCGATCCCACTACTTGGTACATATCCAAAGGAAATGAAATTAATATGTTAAAAAGATATCTGCACACCCATGTTCATTGTAGCACTATTCGCAATAGCCAAGATATGGAATTAAGCTGTGTCCATCAGAATGAATACAGAAAATGTGGTATATATACACAATGAAATACTATTCACCCTTAAAAAATAAGGAAATTCTGTCATAACTGACAATATGATGAATTTGGAGGACACTAGTGAAGTAAGCCAGGCACAGAAAGATAAATACTATGTGATCACTCTTATATGTGGCCTCCTAAAAAGTCAAACTCACAGAAGTAGAGAGTAGAATGGTGGTTACCAAAGGCTGGGGGTAGAGACGATTAGGCAGATATTAGCCAAAGGATACAAAACTTCAATTAGGAGAAATAAGTTCAAGAGATCTGTTGTACATTAGGTGACTATAGTTAATAACAAAATGTTGGATACTTGCAAATAGCTAAGAGAGTACATCTCAAGTGTTCTCAACACAAAAAGTGATGCATGTGAGATAATGCTCACATGCAAATTTGTAGGTTAATTAGCTTGATTTAGCTAGTCCGTAATGTATACATATGTCAGAATATGTTATATACCATAAATACTTAAAATTTTTATTTGTCATTTAAAAAATAACAAGTGATTCTGATGCATTTGCCAAGGGAATATTTTAAAAATAGATAGTATAAGTTAGCAGTTCTCAAAGTGTGGTCTAAGGAACTCTTGAGTCTCTGAGACACTTTTAGAGGGTTTATGAGGTCAAAATTGTTTTTTACGGCTTTTCTAAAGAGCCATTTTAGGTTCACAGCAAGATTGTGAGAAAACGACTGAGATATTACATATATGCCCTGCCCCCACACATGCATAATCTCCATTGTTATTAATATTCCCAACTAGAATGGTTCATTAGTTACAACTGATGAACCTTCACACCACCCAGAGTCCACAGTTTACACGAGGATTCACTCTTGGTGTTGTACATTCTGTGGGTTTAGACAAATATATAATGACATGTATCTGCCATTATAGTAGTATACCGAATGGTTTCACTGCTCTAATCATTCTCTGTGCTCCATCTGTTCATCTCTGCCTTCTCACTACCTTCTGGCAACCCCTAATCTTTTTACTGTCTTCATAGTTTTGCCTTTTCCGGGGTGTTGTGTAGTTGGAATTGTACAATATGTAGCTTTTTCAGATTGGCTTATTATACTTAGTGATATGCATTTAAATTTCCTCAATGTCTTTTGTTTTCTGGATAGTTCATATCCTTTTAGCTCTGAATAATAACAATTGTCCAGATGTACTATAGTTTATTTATCCATTTACCTGATTAAGAACATCTTGGTTGCTTCCAAGTTTTGACAATCATGAATAAAGCTGCTATAAACATCTGCATGTAGATTTTTGTATGGACATAAATTTTCAACTCCTTTGGGTAAATACCAAGAAGTGTGATTGCTGGATTATATGATAGAGTATGTTTAGTTTTGTGAAAAACTGCCAGACTGTCTTTCAAAGTGGCAGTACTATTTTGCATTCCTACCAGCAATGAATGAGAGCTCCTGTTGCTCTATGTCCTCACCAGCATTTGATGTTGTCAGCATTCTAGATTTTGGGCATTCTGAGAGATGTGTAGTGTTATCTCATTGTCATTTTAATTTTCATTTCCCTAATGATATATGATGCAAAGTGTTGTATCATATATGCTTATTTGCCAGCTGTGTGTCTTCTTTGGTGAGGTACTTGTTAAGGTCTTTGGCGTCGTTTTTTTTTTTTTTTGATGGAGTCTCGCTCTGTCTCCCAGGCTGGAGTGCAGTGGCACAATCTCGGCTCACTGCAACCTCTGCCTCCTGGGTTCAAGCGAGTCTCCTACCTCAGCCTCCAGCATAGCTGGGATTACAGGCGCCCGCCATCACACCCAGATAATTTTTTGTATTTTAGTAGAGATGGGGTTTTGCCATGTTGGCCAGGCTGGTGTCAAACTCCTCACCTCAGGTGATCTGCCCACGTCAGCCTCCCAAAGTGCTGGGATTACAGGTGTGAGCCACAGCACCTGACCTGGCCTAGTTTTTAATTGAGTTTTTCATTTTCTTATTTTTGGATTTTAATAGTTCTTTGCATATTTTGAATAACAGTCTTTTATCAGGTATGCACTTTGCAAATATTTTTGCCCAGTCTCTGGTGTAACCTTTTTATTCTCTTGACAGTCTTTCACAGAGCAGAATTTTTAAGATTTTAGTAAATTCTCATTTTCATGGATCATACCTTGTTCTCATATCTAAAAAGGCCATCTAGATTTTTTTCTATGTCACATTCTTGGAGTTTTATAGTTTTGCATTCTACACTTAAGTCTGTTGTTTGTATTGAGACAATTTTTGTGAAGGGTGTAAGGTTTGTGTCTAGATTCATTTTTTTACATGTGGTTGTTCAGTTGTTCCAGTACTATTTGTTGAAATGATGATCTTTCCCCATTTTATTGTCAAAACTATTTTCATAATGATAAAAAGCATTATATTTCACTGTCTTGATGTTTGCAATGATCTTACAGAGAAATTGTGGGTCAACTGTTGGTGCCTTACATCAAGGCAATGCCTCCAAGCTGCACTGGCAGTCATTGTATTCTTTCTCACTTCCCACTCACAGAAGATGGGAAGAAAGAAGGGAGGGGGAAAGGTATAAAAGAAGAAGAAAAGGAAAGAGTGAAAGAAGGATGGAGGAAATGTAGAAAGTGGAAACCTGTTTAATATTAAAATGTTCTTGATGAAGAAGCAAAATTTCTAATTTTACTAAATCTTGAGCCTAGAGTTAATATATTTTTAATAGTTTGACAACATGGAAAGTACATGTGAAACACATAAATGCATAGAAAAGTATGATGACTGTCTCAGGCCAAGCAATAGTGCAATTGTATGAACTGTGAACTGAGTTACTTGCTCTTTTCATGTGCCATTATTTACACTAGAATGAGCTACTGACCAACAAGCAATTATTGAGACTTGGATATTTGGCAGACATTTCTTTGAGAATGAAGTAAGCCTGTTACTTCAAAGAAAACAACTAAAAGTATTTCTCCCCTACCAATGCTAATATTTGTGCTTTCTCTTTTTTGTGGGGGGCAGGGAGGACAGAGTTTTGCTCTTGTCGCCCAGGCTGGAGTGCAATGGCATGATCTTGGCTCACTGCAACCTCTGCCTCCCGGGTTCAAGAGATTCTCCTGCCTCAGCCTCCTGAGTAGCTGGGACTACAGGTGCCCACCACCATACCAGCTAATTTTTGTACTTTTAGTAGAGAAGGGGTTTCTCCATGTTGGCCAGGCTGGTCTCAAACTCATGACCTCAGGTGATCCACCCGCCTCGGCCTCGCAAAGTGCTGGGATTACAGGCGTGAGTCACCACGCCTGGTCAATATTTATGCTTTCAAGCAAAAATTAGAATTCTGGAAAACTGTATCTGGTGCCATAAACTTGACAGTTTCCCACTAGTTAAGGACATTTTTTGGATGAGATTGGTAATGACATTAATAAATGAGATGTTTTCAATATTGGACAATGAAATAGGTCAACATTTGGAAGATCTAAACAATTCAAGGAACTAATATTTTCCGTATCACCAATACATGATGCTACAAATCATATGTAAGTCATGTGAGTAAGAGATCCATTTGATGTACAAAATAGACCAAAGGATTTTGATGTAGCAAAGTGTAAAAAATTAATACAGTTTCAGATTCCACATTGCAATAAATCTTCAAGAAATTATTTGTTCAGTTTTGGCCTGGCACAGTGGCTCATGTCTGTAATCCCTGCATTTTGGGAGGCTGAGGCAAGAGGATTGCTTGAGGTCAGGAGTTTGAAATCAGCCTGGTCAATATAGCGAGGCCTTGTCTCCACAAAAGAAATATTTAAAAATTAGCCGGGCATGGTGGCATGCATCTGTAGTCCCAGCTACTGGGGAGGCTAAGGTAGGAGGATCGCTTGAGCCCAGGAGATTGAGGCTACAGTGAGCCCTGATCATGCCACTGCACCTGGGTGACAGAGCAAGACCCTATCTCAAAACAAAACAAAACAAAAAATACAAATAAGCAAATACAAAAAAGACAAACTATTTGTTCAGTTTTGGTGTAATGTTAAAGATGAATATACACAATTATATCAAAAAAGCTATTAAACTATTCCCTTTTCCAACTACATATCTGGATAAGCCTGGATTTTCTTCATATACTTCAACCAGAACAATGTATCACAATAGATCGATTGCAGAAGAATATTTGATAACATAGCTGTTTTTTATTAAGCCACAAGTAAAAAAGATTTGCCAAAAACAATGTAACTTTTCTCACTCATTTTTTTGTTTGGAGCTAACAAAGGGGCCTTGAGACTAAGAGGTTTGAGAACTACTGCCGTAGGTGGTTCAGAAGACTTTCAAAATGTCCCTCAAATTTTACTGACTATGGTGACAGATTATTTCATGTTTTCTACCAATTTTCCTCAGGACTAGCTCTGTCCAATTATTTAGTCCTTTATTTATATTCCTTCACCAAAGCTTAAGCCATGGAACAAACAAATACTATTAGACAGAGGACTCTTAACTGTAGAGGCTTCTGAATTCTGGGACCTGCCCATCTCTTCCTTTCCTTCTCTTGTCACCAGGCTCCGTTGTGTTTTCTTGTATAAATTTATCCAGTGTTCTGTATGCATTTGCAAATCCCATACAAGTCCACTAGTGCTCTTTCTCTTAATGTGTGCACAGAGACATGGCCCTAAGAGGGAAATTTTAGCCAAATATGGAGGAATAGCCCTTCTTGGAAACTTTTCTTCTAGAAGAAATAAAACACAACCCAGAGACCTCAATATAGGCAAGAAATGTTTCTTTGAATTAAAAACAAATTCTTTCACTGATCATTCCGAAAGGCTTTCTTTTCAGGAGTGGTAAGAAAGGGCAGACATAATGGCTAGACTCCATGATGTGACTTCTATGTCACAATCCAAAGCTTCTCCTTGGTTAAATCATTTCAGGGAACATAATGTGTGTTATTGTGGATAAAACATTAGGCTGGATGTTAAAAGATAGTGGTTTCCGTTGTGGTTTTATCATTCAAAAATGTTGAGATCATTAAATGTACCATCCACAGAAGATGGTAGATTTCTTTTCTATCTGCTGGGTAGTAAATAAATGAACACTGGCCTGGGAATATTGAAGAAAAATACCTCAAGTGTTTGGCAATGCTCTATTGGCAGAATATTAGTATGCAATTTTGCATTGCTATTAGTATGAGATATTGATGTGGGAGGGGGGCAGGGAAGTGCTGGGTAGAGAAGGGCTGGTCCCTGGCTAGGGCTCCAACCCCAGGCCTGTGTCCACGGACCTAAGTGAGAACAGGCATTTCTGTTTTTGCGCCTAAATGTCGCATTTTCCAAGACCACCCTGGCCCACCACACCCCCCATCCTATGCCTATAAAAACCCGAGACCCTAGCAGGCAGAGACACAAGCAGCTGAACGTTGAGAGGAACACACTCACAAATGAGCAGCTGGACATGTAGAGGAGCTGAAGAGCGCACCAACAGGCACCAGCAGGCCATCGATCGGCAGAATGATGTGGATGCTGAGGGGAACCTTGTATCCAGAATTGGTGGGTTCTTGGTCTCACTGACTTCAAAAATGAAGCCGTGGACCCTCGCGGTGAGTGTTACAGCTCTTAAGGTGGCGCATCTGGAGTTTGTTCCTTCTGATGTTCGGATGTGTTCGGAGTTTCTTCCTTTTGGTGGGTTCGTGGTCTCGCTGGCTCAGGAGTGAAGCTGCAGACCTTCGCGGTGAGTGTTACAGCTCTTAAGGCGGCGCGTCTGGAGTTGTTCGTTCCTCCCGGTGGGCTTGTGTTCTCGCTGGCTTCAGGAGTGAAGCTGCAGACCTTCGTGGTGAGTGTTACAGCTCATAAAAGCAGTGTGGACCCAAACAGCGAGCAGTAGCAAGATTTATTGCAAAGAGCGAAAGAAGAAAGCTTCCACAGCATGGAAGGGGACCCGAGCGGGTTGCCACTGCTGGCTCAGGCAGCCTGCTTTTATTCTCTTGTCTGGCCCCACCCATGTCCTGCTGATTGGTAGAGCCAAGTGGTCTGTTTTGACACGGCGCTGATTGGTGCGTTTACAATCCCTGAGCTAGACACAAAGGTTCTCCATGTCCCCATAGATACAGAGTATGGACACAAAGGTTCTCCAAGGCCCCCACCAGAGTAGCTAGATACAGAGTGTCGACTGGTGCATTCACAAACCCTGAGCTAGACACAGGGTGCTGATTGGTGTGTTTACAAACCTTGAGCTAGATACAGAGGGCTGATTGGTGTATTTACAATCCCTGAGCTAGACATAAAGATTCTCCACGTCCCCACCAGACTCAGGAACCCATCTGGCTTCACCCAGTGGATCCCGCACCAGGGCTGTAGGTGGAGCTGCCTGCCAGTCCCACGCCATGCGCCCGCACTCCTCAGCCCTTGGGTGGTCAATGGGACTGGGCGCCGTGGAGCAGGGGGTGGCGCTCATCGGGGAGGCTTGGGCTGCACAGGAGCCCATGGAGGGGGTGGGAGGCTCAGGCATGGCAGGCTGCAGGTCCTGAGCCCTGCCCCGCGGGAAGGCAGCTAAGGCCCGGTGAGAAATCGAGCACAGCGCCGGTGGGCTGGCACTGCTGGGGGACCCAGTACACCCTCTGCAATCGCTGGCCCGGGTGCTAAACCCCTCATTGCCCAGGGCCGGCAGGGCTGGCCAGCTGTTCCGAGTGTGTGGCCCACCAAGCCCACATCTACCAGGAACTCCAGCTGGCCCGCAAGAGCCACGTGCAGTCCCAGTTCCCGCTCGTGCCTCTCCCTCCACACCTCCCTTCAAGCTGAGGGAGCCGGCTCTGGCCTTGGCCAGCTCAGAAAGGGGCTCCCACAGTGCAGCGGTGGGCTGAAGGGCTCCTCAAGTGCCGCCAAAGTGGGAGCCCAGGCAGAGGAAGCACCGAGAACGAGAGAGAGCTGTGAGGACTGCCATCACGCTGTCACCTCTCAATCCCCCCTCTAAACAGGACACCCCAACTGCTGTGGGGAATTTGGCCGATGACCACTCCAGCTACTTCCTGCTGGATAGGGGCGAAGAAGGGGCCCTGCAGTTGTAGTGTCCTTCAGAGGGGTACTCTCTAGGCCAGGGGAAGTGCCAGCGGGTCAGTCCAGGGGTCCTCGGTAGAAGTTGTTGGTTGAACTCATTTGGGGTTCCATTTGTAAGACCATCTGTAGCTTGATGGCCTCGATTCTAGAGGAAACAAATTTGACAAGAAGGTTAAAAATACAGGGCCCAAAGGCGAGTAACAGCAAGATGGCTTCTACGGGACCTAGAAAGGGGAGAAGCCATGTTGCCCAACTCCAGAGGTTGGCATAAGAATTTGAAAGGCATTGTCTGATTTCAGAAGCATTTTCCTGTAAACGCTGGGTGGCATCTCGTACTATCCCTGACTGGTTAGTGTAAAAACAACGCTCTTCCCCTAAGAAGGTGCGGAGTCCTCCTTTCTCAGCAGTGAGGAGGTCTAGGCCTCGGCGGTTTTGGAGAGTCACTGCTGCCAAAGAGTCTATTTGGGATTGTAAAGTAAGGATAGATTTCTTTATTTCTTGCAAACTGTTTGAGAGGCAGATATGGGTTGAAGATCCACATAAGTAGAATATGCCTTGGCTGGGTAGATAGAAATTTACCCTGGCTTTTAAAGGAATAGGGTATACTGTTTTTTCTTTACTATTTCCATCTCTCTCTTTCTCTCTTCAACCTCTTCTTTGTCTCTTCCTCTCTTTTTAACTCTCTGACTTTCTGTGTCTGTCCCTCTTTCTCTCTGACTCCTTTTCTTTGTCTCTGTTTCTGACTCCCTCTTTGACTTTCTGTCTCTCTGTCTCTTCCTCTCTCTGGCTCTTTCTCTGACTTTCTCTTTCTTTCCTTCTTGCTGGTCTTTCCCTACCTCTGCCAGCTGCTTATGCTGCTGTTCTCCCCTCTCCTTCCCATTTTGATGGCTTTGGTAGTGTAATAATCTGGCCAGGGCAGGCGGAGGACAGTCTGGCCACTGAGCCGCCTGACTCCAGGGGAAAAGCACCTTCCCACTCCACCCCCCTTCTGGCTCCCCATCCATCTGCTGAGAGGAACTTCCACCATTCAATAAAACCTTGCACCCGTTCTCCAAGCCCATGTGTGATCCCGTTTTTTCTGGTACACCAAGGCAAGAACCTAAGATACAGGAAGCCTTCTGTCCTTGCAATAAGGCAGAGGGTCTAACTGAGCTGATTAACACAAGCCACCTGTAGATGGCAAAACTAAAAGTACATACTGTAACACATGCCCACCAGGATTCTGCTGTAAACATTCACTCCTAGACACTGCTGTGTGGTCAGAGCCCCACCACCTGCCCATCTGCATGCTCCCCCTAGAGGTTTGAGCAGTGGGGCACTGAAGAAGCAAGCCACTCCCCCTGTCGCACACCCTGTGCGGGGGACAAGGGAACTTTTCCCATTTCAACATGTGATGCTGGGAAAATTGATAATTGCCTTGAGGGAATTTCCTCGTTTCTAAAATGGAAATTTCTGTGCCTTCCTGGTGCATACCCTAAAGCTATAAGGTGCAGTGGAAAAAAGATAAAATTGGGAAGCCAGGGTGCTTAGGTTGCAGCTTTGGCAAGAGCCACTATCAACCAACTGACCTTGGGGAAGTCATTTCCCTGGTCAGCCCCTTTGTTTTCTCAACTTTAAAACAAAATGAGTGGGCCAAATAATCTAATCTCTTAGGTTCTATCTAGCACTAACATTTTCTAGTCTAGAATCACCTATGATACCAGAAGTGCTAAAACTCTTTCCCAGATTACATATTATATTCAGGGCAGAGCAGGGACTAGAACTGAAGTCTTCTAGTATCTGAGTTTGTAAGGATTTTGTTCTGTCTAATGAGATGTTCCCAGATAACCTGAACTCCTGAAAAATTCCACCTCAATGAATCAGCCTTAATGATCAAACACTGAAAGCATGAGGTCTCTGTATGAGTAAAAAAAAAAATTACTTTTTTAGTTAAATCTGGAAGGGAGATGCTATCTCCCGAGAACCAGCTGTCAAGCAAGATTTCAAATATTTACTAATTCTAATGGGTTGGAAACGCCCCAACATTTGTCCTGGTGTCATTTTCTTAGTTCTAGTCCCAACAGCTATCAAGATATGCAGGGGAGTGTGGCAACAATGAAAATAAGGAATTAATCAATCTTTCTCCAACTTTTCTTAGTGGGGGAGCAGTACGATCAAGGATGTGGCAGAAGAAAGACCCGAGATATAATATATGCTCTATGTTTATGCCCATTTTATTAAAACAGTAATGGAAATTGAGTTATTTAAAAAAAATAAAAACATACATTTCCTTTGAGCTTAGATAGCTTTTATTTTTCATCCAAATCACTTGAAACAAAATCCATGTCTACATTCATCTTACATATGAACAATAAATCAATTGCTTTTTATTGACTGTTCCTCCCCACTTTGCCATGGTAATGGCTAGTTTCTGCACAGTCGATCAGATCAGCCAGGCTATTGATTTGATTTGGTCTTTGAAATGGTCCCTGAATTAGGTAACTTTATGTTTTTTGTCCTTTGAATGAAAATCATACTTACCTAGTGTTTCTTTAAAATGTGGTCTGTATACTACCGGCCTCAAAATAATCAGTAGTGGTTGTTATAAATGGAGATCCTAAGGCCTTCTTCCTACTCCTTCTAAATCAGAATCCCTAAAGGTGGAGATTCACAAATTCTATCAACAAGTTCCCCAGATAATTCTCCTGAAGGTCACCTGTGGAGATCACCAATGTCCTAAGTACCAAACTAATACCATCTTAGTAGTCTTCATCCTACTCAGACTTACTGCAGTATTTGACCCTATGGATTACTTTATTGTTGAAACTTTCTTCTTGATTTCAGGAAGATGCTAAAGTCTCCTTCTCCCTCCAACTCACTTCTTATTTGTTTTCCATTATCATTACTTCCTTCTGCTGGTCCAAAATGTAGGATACATTGGTTGACCATTCTACTGAGACAGCACCTGAAAGAGAAAGGTGGCTCCCAAAGTAAAACCAGGGCACTGTTGAGAATGAAAAGGAGAATAGATGTTACATAGGTAACAATAAAACTCGTTCACTGCAAGTCTATGCATTTTGAGATCCTTAAAGTCAAGAACCACTTCTCATTCATATCTGAGTCCTCAACCCTTAGCAGAGTGACTAATACATAGGAGGCTTTCATTCAATCCCTGGTGAATTAATGAATGAATAAATTAAATAAATAAATTCCGCAACACTAATTTTGGAATTACTAAGCACTAACTTTGCTATTTAAATAACTTCTTAGTCTCAACTCTATCTAAACCATCTTCAAAAAAATCTTCAAAAAACTAGATATTAATCAATTTTGATCTTTTGGTTAGAATCGTTAAATGGATTCAGATATAAATGTATGCCCTTGGAATTCAAGTACCTCTTTTATGTGTTCCCAGCCTATTTTTTTTTCAGTGCCAGCCTCTAATTCTGTCACAATACCTTATACTACAGGCAAATCATGCCATTCTTCCTTCTAGAAATACTTTACACATCCTTGCATCTAAACATTTTTCTATGTAAATCCCTTAAACATAAGTGATTTTCTCAAATTCATCTTTGACAGAAAAACAATCTTACTCATCTCTCAAATTTTATTTTAGATGCTGCATTCTATGATCAACAGTTATTTATCAAGTTCCTTCTAAGAAGCAGTCACTGAGTTTGGTATTGCAAATAAAAACAAAGACTTGTCTGTTGCCTTCGTGGCCCTGGACTTTAGAAATCACTATTAGGCAATCCTTCTCCCTCAGGTTTTCATGTCAGCATGTAGTACCTCTGGGTGATGTTTAATACATCCTAATCTGTATTAATGCAGCGATTAGAGTGTATCCTATTCCTATGAAAAGGGTGTAAGCTTTTTAATGGCACAGGCCAAGTGTCATATAATATGTTTTCTAGCTCTCAGTATTTTCATAGTAGTTGCTCAATGAAACCTTGATGCATTGGATTTGACTTATCTATTCCAATCCCTTTATCTGAGAGATGAAGAAAGTGAAGTCCAGAGAGCTTAAAGAAACTACTCAAGGTCAATTAGCTAGTTAGTAGCAGAGACAGAGCTAATGCTTTTATTTCCTTGAAATGCTCTCATTCAAGTTTAAAAATTAGTGTGTGAGAGGAAACCTACTTCTATATTTCAATATTTGTCCCTTTCACATTGCATGTTTTTTGCTAAATCCCTGTCACCTTCATATTTATAGACAAACTGCTATTTTAGGTTGGTCCAAGCTAATTACTTTTCTTTATTTCCATGTTCTTTTCTGGAATTTCTTCAGCACTGTCACACAATATCTCTTGCAGTATGCAGTGAGATTACAGGGAGCATTCCAGCTGCAGCCACATCATGGTTTTGTATACAGAATGATAATAATGTCTGTACCTTCCCAGCCTCCTTTCTGATCATGTCCAGGTAATTGCTGGTCTTTTGGCCGCAATATCAGCATGTGGAGCAGATATTGCAGAGAATGAATGCAAGGGTCCCAACAACCCTATTACAAATTGTAACTAATAGTGAACCCATCATCATATAGGTATCATGTGTATTTATTTTTCTTTCTTTGAATGCATTTCCTGTACAAGCTCACATGGAAATTCACAGGCTAGATATCTGCTCAGTCTCACAGCCTGTAATTTACTCACATCAGCTTGGTGTATTACTATGTGGAATGGTTTAGCTCCACCTGCCTTCATTGTATGCCATTTTCAAAATAATCTCTTAAAAATGATATTAGATACATTCCCAAATTAATATCCTGGAGTTTCTCTGTTATTGATGTAACATACAGGAAAAGCATTTTTTTAAATCTACTTTTTGTTTCTTGTATAAGGTACTTTATATGTCTTATATGAGTATATATAAGGTATAAGTGTAAGGTGCTGGCTTAAAGACAATATTAATGAAGCTATTTTCCCTTGTTCATTCTATGCTTAATAAGCTCTAAAACATCTTCTAGAAAATTGACGAAAGTGTCAAAGATTTTTACAAAAATATACCCATTGGCTTTCCATGTTCATATATTTACCAAGTTCGTCAAACAGCTCCAGGAGATAAATGAGAGATGATTTTCTTTTCCAGAACCACAATAGGTAATGTTTACTTTTGCCTTCAGTGGGCTTTTCCCATGCTATAGAATCTTCCAGCTACTTAAAATAGGCATTATACAAGGTGTCTTGGAGTCCCCTAAAAAGTGTCTGGAACAGTGCCTGGGACATTGTAGTCTTTTCCTTCCCCTCTGAAACTCAAGTTACTTATGATAGGTGCCTTTGGTGCCAGGAGGGACAGAAGACCCAAGGATTGGGATCTGGTTCTGATTCTGCCACTTGTTGGACTGACGAGTCACTTCTCTTTTCGCCATTTGCTCAGTTGTAAACTCAAATATTTGCAATCAATTGTCTCAAAAACTTTCTCTAGCTCTATTTTTTCAAGGATTCTAAAAATCTATTTTGATTCACAGTTTCACATTCGCTATTCGTCTTTCAAAACATTTGGTAGTCTGAGGTCTTTACATTGTCTGGCTCATCAGTTAATGCTGCAACATCCAATATATTTATTAAGATTTCATTGTGTGCCTTTTATGTCTCTACAAAAAAAGAAAAAGAAATGAATTGGTGTGTGACTGCCTTTTTGAGCAAAAATCAAGGTGAACAAATCTCTCTTCTCTTAATCTCTGAATGCATTGTTAATGCTCTGTTTTCTTTTTTATTCTTTTCTGTTTCTATTTTTTGTTTCAATTTTTGTTTTATTCTTTGCTCTCTCCTGTCTTCTCATTCTTTCTTTTTTTGTGATAGGAACTATAAGTGGTCTTGAATAGCCTCTCCATTGTTTCATGCTATTTAGATTTATACTCACAGAATTTCAGAATTAGAAAACATTTTGGAGAGACACTATGTTATAATAGAAAGAGCATCAAACTTTTTATTAATAAGTCTTAATTATGTGATCTTAGGAAAACCACTTAACTTCTCTTATTCTCCATCTGTAAAACAAAGATTATAATAAAAATATTAAACACTTTTCTGAAGACTAAACAAGAGATACTATAAAGCACACTGCAAACTTTTCTACCTAAATGTTATTTATTATTATTACGTAATCCCCTAAGCTTTTCATTGGCTTAGCTCTCCCTTGCAAGCTGGTGGTTGAATTCAGTTTTGAATTCTAGTTTGCACCCGACACATTGCATTTTTAAAAGGATAGCCAGAGCAAGCCTTCCTATTTCCACGTGGGCTATCTTTCCCTTTTAAAAACACAATGCCTATGCTCTGACAAAGACCTTTTTCCTGTGATAGCCATTTGGCAGGGGTTTTGTCTGAGTGCCTGTTCAAGCAGAACGTGTGATTTACTGTTGGTTGCGAAGGTGAAAGAGATTTTGACAAGTGGAGAAATGGAGAAAGTCTGAGCTTTGTTCATTAACATGCAATCTACTTTGTATGTGTGCAGGGGGCGGGAGACAAAGTAGGGAGGGTTAGACATATGAGTTATAAACTTGAAGCCTAATTTGGTTATGGAAACAGATCTGTGTCTGGCAGAAACACATGGCACCTTAGTCCTCAGGCCATCAGTATTTGGGAAGCTTGATTCATTTAATTGGTAAATCATCTGTCTTGCATTGTTCTCCACCAGCATTATCTGTGAGGCAGCTGCCCACCTTGGCTAATTTAAATATGATTTAGCAGGATAGCCTCCTGTCCCTCCTGCCAGGACATTCAGAGCACCAAATTAATGTTGATTGGCATTTCCCACCCAGGATTGGTGATTCATAGATAAGATTTTGTTACTGATCTATGGCAGGAAGAGTTAGACAGGATATCTTTATTGCTCCCTTTTCATTGAAGAGGGTTTGGCCCATTACCCATTTGCTAATTTTCTTTATTTGTCTGCAAGATCCATTGTGTGAGCAGCTGTCATGCAGGTGGGGACTCCTCAAAGCATTCTGGGAAAATGTCCACCATTCCAGGCCATTCTCCTGGTTGTCTTTCTCTTTTTCAAAAAGGGTAACTAATCCTCTAAGTGACTGGGGAAATTATCTTTTCACCTTTTGGGGAACCTGATGAGAAGGTGATTTATTTGATTCAGTCAACATACTTCTAGATATCACCTTTTATGTGTAAAACATTGTGCTAGATGCTGTGGGTGACAGACAGATATGTGAATCACAAACTATGCATTTAGGAAATCAGTTTAGATACGTCTGCAGATAACCAACTACTCTTGGAAATAATCAAGAACTCAAGGAAAATTTTAGTGATATTTGTGCCTAAATCTTTATCTAGTTTTCTTATATAGATTCTAATCCTTAAGCCACTTCTCTTTTTTGTAATTTTCCCTAGAAGCTATTTTAATTTTCTTCCCTCTTTCCCTTTTTCTTCCTAGCTTTTAAAGTTATTGTTTTAAAAAGTTAAATATAAAAAATTGCATATGATACAATAACACTTATGTGCTTACCACTAAAATATTTTTCACATTTGATTAAGAAATTTATTTTTAAAAGAATATGTCACTGCTAAAATTAAAGTCTTCTCAGTTCTCCTTGTCTTCCAATGTCCTTCCTTTCTTTACAGAAGTTAACACTATCATGAACGTGACAGTGAATGTGATAGTGATATGTATGTTCAAATCCATATTTTTAACCTTAACTGCATGTGAATCTATTCATAAAAAATATACGGCATCATACTGAATTTTTAATTTATAAAATTTATATCATACAGTAAACATCATATTGAAAATTGCTTTTTCTGTCAATATTATGTTGAGCAGATCTGTGTCATTTTATATAGATAGATAGATAGGTATAATCTACTTTATCTCTTTTAATTACTGTATAATATGTCCCATACCACTTTATTTATCCTTTCTTTGCCTAATGGACATTTTTTTTCTACTTTTTGTTTTTTTCTTTTTTATGCTACAACCAACAATGCGTCAATGACTATCTTTGAAGATAGCTTCTTTTGCATATGAGGGAGAATTTCTCTGGGGTATATACTTAAAAGTAGAATTTCCAGGTCATAGGTTATACAAATATACGATTTTACTAGATATTTCCGAATAGTACTTCAAAACAGTTGTGCCAATTTATATTTTTACTAGCAGTGTTTGAGAGTTATCATTTTTCCTTTTCCCTGCCAAAGCTTGGTACCTTTGACATAAATATCTTTGCCAACCTGATGGGGCTAAAAAGTATCTTGTTAGTATTTTAATTCTGATTAAAGGTAGGTGGGACTTTTTAAATATTTATCTTCTCTTTGGGCTTCATCTTCTATGAATTGCCTTTTTGTATCTTTCATTCATTTTCCTATTTGTCTTTTTCTAAATTGATTTGTAAAGTTATTATATTTTGAATATTAATGTTTTGCCTGCTATATATGCTGTAAATGTTTTCTCTTAGGTTGTGATATCACTTAGTTTTGTTTACGGTGTCTTTTGTTCCACAGAAATTTTACATTTTGAAGATTTCTATTTTATTATTGTAGTTAAGAATGCTTTCCTATTTCAGGCTTTTGCTATTTATTCTTAATATTGTATTCTAATACTTTAAAAGATTTTTTCACATTTAATTCATATAGACATTTGGAGTTTGTTTTTGAGTTTGGTTGAAATGAAAATCTAATTTGATTTTTTTTTTATATGAAAAGACAAGTGTTTCAGCATCATTTCGATCCCAACTGATTTTATATATCTTCTCTAAACATATATCAAGGTCTCAGATATGCTTAGATCTCTTTCTAAACTCCTAATTGTAGTGCATTGACTTTTTTTCCTTCACTACACCTATACCATATTATCTGAATTTCTAGATCTTTATCAAAATATTTGATATCTTTTAGGATAAATTTAAAATAGCAATTTTGCCTTTATGAGTGTTCCACTATTCTTTTTATTTTACCTTAAAAATTTTTATGACAATTAATTTTCACTGTCAAGTCTTTGCTTTTGCAAATGCTAAGGAGTTGCAGTACCTCTGCTTCAGAATCTTTGTACTCAAACAAGTCGCATACCTTTGACTCCTCTTTATGTTGATAGAAATCCTTTGCATTCTTGCTCTTACCTTTTATGTCAGCCAAAATAGCTTATGCAATCTTTTCACCAGAGCCTGAATCTTTGTGTCTTGGATTCTAACCACCAACTCAAAAGATCCTTTTCCTATTTTTCCCAAGACATATGGAGACAACCATGGGTTGGCAATAATTCCCGGATTTTCAGAACAAACATATTCTCTGAGTTCTCAAAGTGTGACTTGTTGCAATGATGTTGCCTAATACAAAACCAAAACAAAATCAAGCTTACAAACAGTACTAGTACTAAGAGAAGCTGATATAGAGATGAAAATGAGAAGTAAAGATCTGTGAGAACTTGCAGGAAGGTGAAATTACATTTGGCTGGAGCAGTTGAAGGAATCTTCAGAAATATAGTGACATTTTAGTTGAAACTTTGAAAATAGGCAAGATTTTCAGACAAAGAAGTGGAAAACAGCATTCCTGATATAGGGAAATCAAGAGTAAAGCTGTGTTAATAGGATATAAAAATGGAACTCTGTCAAGTATGGCTCAAGAGCAAAGAGAAGTTCTAGACCACACATGTGGGATTTGCATAGAAGCTGTCCAAGAATCAGTTTCATGGAAAAAATAACATTTTTATTACCTTATACATTCAGTCTATAAAAGAGATTGGAAAGGCCAAAAGAAATTGAAAAGGACTTTTATAGAGAGATAATTTGTTGAGATGCTGTGAACTTCTCTCCCCCACCATCACCCTTACTCCACATGCACATAATGGAATAGATGTGGGAGAGTACTTACCCCTCATCTAAAGACAACTGAGAAGGACTTCAAAGTTGTGTTAATCGTGGAGTTTTAATTTTTGCATTTTTATCTTTGACATCTTGGGGTCTTGCTAACTCTGGAGGGACTGTCTTTCCCAGGGCTAGCTAATTCCTAGAGGTAGCAAACAATTCAATTAGGACCATGCCTTGCGTATGCAAACCCACCAATCTAGAGCTCATGCCCTCAAGTACCTTCTTTATCAGACTCTCATCTTCTGGGGCACTACTCCCCTGCCCTAATCATGCCTGGGCCAGACAGCTACAGCCTCTCCACACCAGCCTGCTGAAATCATTTAAACTAATTAATCCTAAATCTGTTTACCCTTCCTGATGGCTCTTTCCTGCAGAAACCACAATAAAGACTCTTGGCCACTTCTCCACTTCATTCCCTCTGCCTCTGACAAACCCTAGTGTTTCCCTGTGGCCCTGCATGGCCTACTGTGCCTCCTGTGCCTGGCAATCTGTGAGTATAACAAACTTCTTCCTCCATGATGGTCATTTCCGTGTCTGCATGTCTTACCATACCATTGAAAACACATCCTGGGTGCTCTTAAGACAGAAGATTATTTGTAGAGTTTGGTAAGGAGAATGGGTCCATAATGGATTGAATTCTAAAAGAATTCAGTAGGGCCTGTGAATTCTAAAGGATAAGTAGAATTACTGTTGGGAAGTAACGATGGCATTAAGGTCTTCCAAGAAGCAGATGCCAAGATGGGCTCAAATGTGCAAGATATTTATGGAAAACCACCTATGAAGGACAAAGGAACAGAGAACAAGAGGCTTCCCCCATGTCTAATACCTGTGAAAGGAGAGAGAGAAGGAATAATTCAGTAGGAAGAGCCTGAGGCTGCTGCTTAGTTCTGAGAACGCCTCAGCGAGGCTGATGGAGAGCCCTTGAGCTGAGGTTGCTTATTAGACAAATCCTGCATCAGGTAGTACTGGTTCTTTTCTAGTGACCCAGCCATGCTCAGTCTTTGTGCAGGAGTAGCCCAGGAGAGCGTGGCCTGGGATAAATTCCTCGATGAACACAAACTTGCAGCAGCTCAGCTATGCTAGTCACAGCAGTTTCTTTTAAGGGAAATCTGAGTAGAAGACCTCCACGGCTATCACAGCCAACCCAGATTGTGCATTTGCTCATGAACTAGATATGGCTACATGAACAATAGGTGATTTTCCCAGGAGACTCCTGGAGGTGCAACAAGATCTCTGCAGTAAGAGGTTGAATGTGTACCTCTGGGTGTTCATGGATGAGGGAAGGAATCATAATTGGCTAACAAGAGGAGATACATTTGACTATGTTAAGAGAGCTGGAGGTAAGAGATCCTCAGTGTTGTGATGGGGAGGAGGTATATTTGAAAATTCTACAGAGCATCCCATGGAAGAAGGAATCAGTATTATATACAGATATATATGTCTCTCTCTCTCTCTCTCTCTCTCTCTCAATTATCTATCTATCTATCTATCTATCTATCTATCTATCTATCTATCTATCTATCTATCTATCCATCCATCGATCCATCTCTCCATCTGTCTGTCTGTCTATATATCCATCCATCTATCCATCTATCTATCTATACATCCATCCATTCTGTCTATCTATCTGCCAAGCTCAGAGAGCACTAATGTCATCTTAGTATAGTACTAGTCCGGTAAGACTTTTCTTGCTCCCTTATCCTTTTTTCCCTGTACCAGCCCTGGCCCTGTAGATTCATAAACCGTAATTAGCATCTGAGACAGGAAGAGACCAAAAGACAAAGGAGAGACACAGGAAATAAGCAGAAATGGATTATATCCCTTTCACCCTTCAGACTTCTCACTCGCAGAGGTTCAAAACGCATTTAGGATTCTCCCCGAAAAGAATCTAAAATTTAAAATTTTTGTCTAGCTAGTGTATTTCCAGTGGCATTTAAGTCATCAGTGATGTGCTAACCTTTGTGATAGATCAATGCCTTATGCATTCCTCTAGCGGGCCCTCCTCTTAATCCTTCCATGTTGTCTGATCTCAGTTCTTGAATCCTGGACCTCACTATTTCCATCCTATCATTTAACCCCATTTTGTATTTTTTTAGCTTCTTGTTCAGTTTAGATTCCATTGTTCATCTCTTCCTCCTGTCTTTTGATCCATGAGTTCAGCAGCCCACTAGCAACATATTGCATATGTGCTTTTGAGTATCATGAAGAAAATCATGCAATGATACAGATGCCACTATAAATTTATGTTCTGCATCACCAGTGGGATCCTCAGGACTGCCCAGCAATCCTTCTGTTTCCCTAGTTAGAATTTGTTCCCTACTATTCTCAAATCTTTGAACACCATCTCTCCTTTCATCTCATTCTCAGATATTCTCTTTCCAATTCATGCAGAAAATAAAAGCCATAATCTTTTATGCCACAAAATTTCCCACTTGCATCTGGGTTATTGCAATAGCCTCCTAACTACTTCTAGTTTTGTCACATTCCATTCCATTTCCCACATTGCAGCTAATCTGGTCATTTCACTACCCTGCTTAAAATCTTTCAGACTCATAGGATGGAACACAGACCACCTAACAGGGTATGTGCTCTCTTATTAGACCAACTCCTGCCTATCTGCAACAGTCTCATTTCTTCCCAGCCCTATACTCAAACGTGATGCCCCCAACATATTTAACCTCGGTTTTTAAGCTGCTGCTTGACTATCTCTGCCCTTGAGACCCTTCTTCACATTTTAATACCCACCTAAAATAATTTTCTACTCCCTCTTTGCCTAACCAATTATTATCTACCCTTTATGTCTCAGCTTATATGTAGATCCTCCTTTGAAACCTTTTCTGACCACCCCCAAACCTGTCTGATGCCCCTTCTAGAATCTTTCAAGTGCTCTGCACATCCATATCATACTATGTAACACAGCATGTTGCAATTTCCTTGTCTCTTTCCTGCTCTATGAGGGCTAAAACTGTGTCTCTGTTGTTAATAAATTTATTCCCAGATCTAAACAGAGTTCCTAGAAACAGAAATCACTCAATAAATGTCTGCTGAATGAATAAATATGAATAGTCACTCTAAAATGCTATTGTCACTTAGAAGGAAAACAAAAACAAGGAACTTTATGGAACAGCTTATAATTAGGGAATCTTGGCTATGGATCCCTCATACTTAGAAACATACAGGCATAATCTGAACACTGTATGGGTATTTATACATGTGATGAAAATCTTGAACTCAGACCAAAGCTGCTGTGTGTATAAGCAGCCACCAAATCAGCAGATAATTTTGCACCTTATACCATAAAGAAACCTACTACTGTAGTTGGCTGACATTCATAATTAATATCTTGTAATAACCCAAATGTCTTTATTTCTATCTGAATCTTTATGATAAAATTCCTAATAAACCTCTTTCTCAACATGAATAACAATTACATTTCCTCTGGTAAAAGATATGCAAGTGCATTTCCCTTCATAAATGAGAGTTAGAGTCAATGAATGCAACAACTCTTTTTATCTCCACAACTCTGTTGCAGTAAAATGGTCATATAGAATTCTAGCAAAATGCCATACATTATCCTCCTTAAAAATTAGCATCTTTAGTGCCACAATGAATACTGATTTATAGACTTCTTAAATATCCTCTTATAACATTTTTTTTAGCATAAGATAGCTAACATCTCTGAGTTAGAATGTATTAGAATAACATTACCCAAAGCAACCGCTGTAACTCAGTAGCTTCCCAGCTGAAAGATGCCTTTTCCTGCTGGGCTAAAAGTGAATGCAGTGTTAGGAAAGCCCTTGCTTTCAACTTTTATTAGGTGGTAACTACAACCTAACAGGGCTAATTGAGTAGGGGAACTGTTACACAAATCATTTTAATCCTGAGCATCTTCACACACTGTGAATACTGCTTCTTGCTTGGTTTAAAGATTTTAACCTTTAAATTAATTACAAATTGTGTTTGTTTGTGATATCAGGCTTAATGGTCAGGAAGGAAAATAGCCCACCCAAGAATGAGTTACGCTTCATGAAGTTGGGGAGGGGACCCCTGTGGTCACTGTCCACTGTGCCCCTGGGGAGAAAAAAACTCCTGTAGCATTAGTGTGTGAACTGGAGGCTGTGGGCTGGGAACGGGGAAATAGAAGGCAGGGTCTCTCTTAGGTACTGGGACTCTTATCTCCTCTTGAATTCTGATATTAGAAGAGACAAAGAAAAGCCTGAATCCATGCCCTGACCCTAAGCTAGGTTATACACCAGTGAGACCCTGCTTTCTATTTCAAAAACAGCAACAACTCACACGGAAAGCTCTTTCATTTAAATAGCACTGAACTAGTATATGAGTACAAAAATACAGTTAGATAGGATGAATAAAATCTAGTATTTGATAACACAACATGGTGATTAAAATCAACACTAATTTATTATACATTTGAAAATAACTAAAAGAATATAATTTGAATGTTTGTAACACAAATAAATGATAAATGCTTGAGGTGATGGATACCTCATTTACCCTGATGTGATTATTACACATTGTATGCCTGTTGCAAAATATCTTACATACCTCATAATGTGCTACTATATACCTGTAAAAATTAAATTGTTAAAAAATATAGCACTGAACTGTTTTCCAAGCACTGCTGGGACATTATTTTTGTCTCTGAAACCACCTTGGGCATGATGTAGATCCCTCTCTTCCCATCACATATTTTACAGGAAAGCAAACAGAGCTATTACTTTTCCTGTTTTATGGATTGGAAACTGAGGCTTAGAGGGGTGTAGTGATTGGTCCAACATTATACAATTAATAATGATGAAGTTAATGCTGTAACTCAAATATGTGACTCCTGGTTCAATTCTGATTGAAACACTTTTTTATCTGTATTGTCCTACATTGTTCATATATTACAGTCTCACAGCTTTGATAGTACATTCTTTCTGTTGCTCAACCACAATTCTTAAAAAGTAAAAGACTTCCTCATTCTTATGCTACCTCAGTGGAAAAAAAGAGAACTGATACACATAGCATACAAGCTATATTAGCTTGTCTCTCTCTAGAATAAATGGTCATATTTAGTAAATGTTTTCTGGCATAGGTTAGGCTAAAGTGATAGCAAATAACAGTATAAGATTTATACTAGATAAACTGAAAGAGAATGAAAATATCTGAATCAAAATCTGGAAGTGCAGAAAAATATTGAGATGTGCTTCAGAGAATACCAGACCTATTTGCAGTAGTGAAAGGAACAATTAGACATCAGTTATATGCATTTACTTCTACAGAGTGTTAAAGTTATAAAGGCCCATCAGAATATTAACTTTTTCCCTCGTAAGGGTTGAACTCTCTCCTAGCCAGGCAGCAGTGCAGGCCTATTCACCCTTAGTTTTCCTTGAACATGGTGTTAGGGTGAAGTAGGACTTGGGTTTAGTAGGAGGGCACTGATGCTGGAAAGCTGTTGCAAGCAAGAAACATTGACATAGGAAGTCAAATCTTCATTTATGTGCAAACATTATTATTTCTGGAGTCCATTGTGTAGTAGGGCCTGGCTTTGGATCATGGGCAAAAGTATGATACAGATATTTACATAGTTTTGAAGTATCTCTCCACATGATACTTATGACTACAAATGGAAAAATAATAAGTGTAGAGACACCTGGCAGTCACCCCTTTACATGTATGTGTATTAGTTTGCTAGGACTACCATAACAAAGTCCACAAACTGGATGACTTAAACAACATATTTTTTTTCTAAGAATCCTAGAAGCTAGAACCAAGATCTAGGTATCAGCAAGGCTGGTTTCTTCTGAGGACTCTCCTTGGCTTGTAGCTGTCTGTCTTTTTCCTGTCCCTTCACATGTTTTCTTCTCTGTTGTCTGTGTCCTAATTTCCTCTTCTCATAATGACGCCAGTCATATTGAATTAGGGTTCACAAGAATGACTTCATTTTAGCCTAACTGCCTTTCTGAAGACTCTACCTCCAACTGCAGTCACATTCTGAGCTACTGGGGTTTAGGATCTCCACATATGAATTCTGGGGTGAGAACACAATTCTGCCCTTAATACCAAATAATCAAAGTTAGTGTCATCAGTAATAAAGCATGTTTTAAAAATTGAGGTAATAGTGACATGTAATAAACTTAATATCTCTCAGTGTATAACTCTTCACCTTTATAGTTTCTAACATTATTCATTCCTTTGTGTAGATTTAATTTTTTGTCTGGTATGATATTTCTTCTGCCTAAAGAAATTCGTTTAACATTTCTTATTGTACATTTTAGTTGGTAACTTATTTTTCAATTTTTGTTTGCCTGAACAATTCTCATTTTACTTTCATTTTTGAAAGATGTTTTCACCTTTATAAAGTCCTGTGTTGACAGTTTAAAAAAAAAATTGGTTGTTTTCCAGCATTTTAAAGATGTCCCTTGACTTGTGTAATTTCTGATGAAAAAAATCTGATGCATCCCAGGGATGAAGCCCACTTGATCATGGTGGATAAGCTTTTTGATGTGCTGCTGGATTCTGTTTGCCAGTATTTTATTGAGGATTTTTGCATCAATGTTCATCAAGGATATTGGTCTAAACTTCTCTTTTTTTGTTGTGTCTCTGCCAGGCTTTGGTATCAGGATGATGCTGGCCTCATAAAATGAGTTAGGGAGGATTCCCTCTTTTTCTATTGATTGGAATAGTTTCAGAAGGAATGGTACCAGCTCCTCCTTGTACCTCTGGTAGAATTCGGCTGTGAACCCATCTGGTCCTGGATTTTTTTGGTTGGTAAGCTATTGATTATTGCCACAATTTCAGCTCCTGTTATTGGTCTATTCAGAGATTCAACTTCTTCCTGGTTTAGTCTTGGGAGGGTGTATGTGTTGAGGAATTTATCCATTTCTTCTAGATTTTCTAGTTTATTTGCGTAGAGGTGTTTGTAATATTCTCTGATGGTAGTTTGTATTTCTGTGGGATCGGTGGTGATATCCCGTTTATCATTATTTATTGCATCTATTTGATTCTTCTCTCTTTTTTTCTTTATTAATCTTGCTAGCAGTCTATCAATTTTGTTGATCCTTTCAAAAAACCAGCTCCTGGATTCATTTATTTTTTGAAGGGTTTTTTGTGTCTCTATTTCCTTCAGTTCTGCTCTGATTTTAGTTATTTCTTGCCTTCTGCTACCTTTTGAATATGTTTGCTCTTGCTTTTCTAGTTCTTTTAATTGTGATGTTAGGGTGTCAATTTTGGATCTTTCCTGCTTTCTCTTGTGGGCATTTAGTGCTATAAATTTCCCTCTACACACTGCTTTGAATGCATCCCAGAGATTCTGGTATGTTGTGTCTTGGTTCTCGTTGGTT
The DNA here is from genome assembly GCF_028885625.2 of Pongo pygmaeus. Classification (NCBI taxonomy): domain Eukaryota; kingdom Metazoa; phylum Chordata; class Mammalia; order Primates; family Hominidae; genus Pongo; species Pongo pygmaeus. The sequence goes on from NC_072373.2 coordinate 40,716,320, forward strand.
TCAAAGAACATCTTTATTTCTGCCTTCATTTCATTATGTACCCAGTAGTCATTCAGGAGCAGGTTGTTCAGTTTCCATGTAGTTGAGCGGTTTTGAGTGAGATTCTTAATCCTGAGTTCTAGCTTGATTGCACTGTGATCTGAGAGATAGTTTGTTATAATTTCTGTTCTTTTACATTTATTGAGGAGAGCTTTACTTCCAAGTATATGGTCAATTTTGGAATAGGTGTGGTGTGGTGCTGAAAAAAATGTATAGTCTGTTGATTTGGGGTGGAGAGTTCTGTAGATGTCTATTAGGTCCACTTGGTGCAGAGCTGAGTTCAATTCCTGGGTATCCTTGTTGACTTTCTGTCTCGTTGATCTGTCTAATGTTGACAGTGGGGTGTTAAAGTCTCCCATTATTAATGTGTGGGAGTCTAAGTCTCTTTGTAGGTCACTCAGGACTGGCTTTATGAATCTGGGTGCTCCTGTATTGGGTGCATATATATTTAGGATAGTTAGCTCTTCTTGTTGAATTAATCCCTTTACCATTATGTAATGGCCTTCTTTGTCTCTTTTGATCTTTGTTGGTTTAAAGTCTGTTTTATCAGAGACTAGGATTGCAACCCCTGCCTTTTTTTGTTTTCCATTTGCTTGGTAGATCTTCCTCCATCCTTTTATTTTGAGCCTATGTGTGTCTCTGCATGTGAGATGGGTTTCCTGAATACAGCAGACTGATGGGTCTTGAGTCTTTATCCAATTTTCCAGTCTCTGTCTTTTAATTGGAGCATTTAGTCCATTTACATTTAAAGTTAATATTGTTATGTGTGAATCTGATGCTGTCATTATGATGTCAGCTGGTTATTTTGCTCATTAGTTGATGCAGTCTCTTCCTAGTCTCGATGGTCTTTACATTTCGGTATGATTTTGCAGTGGCTGGTACCAGTTGTGCCTTTCCATGTTTAGCGCTTCCTTCAGGAGCTCTTTTAGGGCAGGCCTGGTGGTGACAAAATCTCTCAGCATTTGCTTGTCTGTAAAGTATTTTATTTCTCCTTCACTTATGAAGCTTAGTTTGGCAGGATATGAAATTCTGGGTTGAAAATTCTTTTCTTTAAGAATGTTGAATATTGGCCCCCACTCTCTTCTGGCTTGTAGGGTTTCTGCCGAGAGATCCGCTGTTAGTCTGATGGGCTTCCCTTTGATGGTAACCCGACCTTTCTCTCTGGCTGCACTTAACATTTTTTCTTTCATTTCAACTTTGGTGAATCTGACAATTGTGTGTCTTGGAGTTGCTCTTCTCGAGGAGTATCTTTGTGGCGTTCTCTGTATTTCCTGAATCTGAATGTTGGCCTGCCTTGCTAGATTGGGGAAGTTCTCCTGGATAATATCCTGCAGAGTGTTTTCCAACTTGTTTCCATTCTCCCCGTCACTTTCAGGTACACCAATCAGACTTAGATTTGGTCTTTTCACATAGTCCCACATTTCTTGGAGGCTTTGCTCATTTCTTTTTATTCTTTTTTCTCTAAACTTCCCTTCTCGCTTCATTTCATTCATTTCATCTTCCAGGGCTGATACCCTTTCTTCCATTTGATCGCATCGGCTCCTGAGGCTTCTGCATTCTTCACGTAGTTCTCGAGCCTTGGTTTTCAGCTCCATCAGCTCCTTTAAGCACTTCTCTGTATTGCTTATTCTAGTTATACATTCTTCTAAATTTTTTTCAAAGTTTTCAACTTCTTTGCCTTTGGTTTGAATATCCTCCCGTAGCTCGGAGTAATTTGATCGTCTGAAGCCTTCTTCTCTCAGCTCGTCAAAGTCATTCTCCGTCCAGCTTTGTTCCCTTGCTGGTGAGGAACTGCATTCCTTTGGAGGAGGAGAGGTACTCTGCTTTTTAGAGTTTCCAGTTTTTCTGCTCTGTTTTTTCCCCATCTTTGTGGTGTTATCTACTTTTGGTCTTTGATGATGGTGATGTACAGATGGGTTTTTGGTGTGGATGTCCTTTCTGTTAGTTTTCCTTCTAACAGACAGGACCCTCAGCTGCAGGTCTGTTGGAGTACCTGGCCGGCCATGTGAGGTGTCAGTCTGCCCCTGCTGGGGTGTGCCTCCCAGTTAGGCTGCTCGGGGGTCAGGGGTCAGGGACCCACTTGAGGAGGCAGTCAGCCCATTCTCAGATCTCCAGCTGCGTGCTGGGAGAACCACTGCTCTCCTCAAAGCTGTCAGACAAGGACATTTAAGTCTGCAGAGGTTACTGCTGTCTTTTTGTTTGTCTGTGCCCTGCCCCCAGAGGTGGAGCCTACAGAGGCAGGCAGGCAGGCCTCCTTGAGCTGTGGTGGGCTCCACCCAGTTCGAGCTTCCAGGCTGCTTTGTTTACCTAAGTGAGCCTGGGCAATGGCGGGCGCCCCTCCCCCAGCCTCGCTGCCGACTTGCTGGGATGCAAGGCTGGTTCAATATATGCAAATCAATAAATGTAATCCAGCATATAAACAGAACCAAAGACAAAAACCACATGATTATCTCAATAGATGCAGAAAAGGCCTTTGACAAAATTCAACAACCCTTCATGCTAAAAACTCTCAATAAATTAGGTATTTGATGGGACGTATCCCAAAATAATAAGAGCTATTTATGACAAACCCACAGCCAATATCATACTGAATGGGCAAAAACTGGAAGCATTCCCTTTGAAAACTGGCACAAGACAGGGATGCCCTCTCTCACCACTTCTATTCAACATAGTGTTGGAAGTTCTGGCCAGGGCAATTAGGCAAGAGAAGGAAATCAAGGGTATTCAATTAGGAAAAGAGGAAGCCAAATTGTCCCTGTTTGCAGATGACATGATAGTATATCTAGAAAACCCCACTGTCTCAGCCCAAAATCTCCTTAAGCTGATAAGCAACTTCAGCAAAGTCTCAGGATACAAAATCAATGTACAAAAATCACAAGCATTCTTATACATCAATAACAGACAAACAGAGAGCCAAATCATGAGTGAACTCCCATTCACAATTGCTTCAAAGAGAACAAAATACCTAGGAATCCAACTTACAAGGGATGTGAAGGACCTCTTCAAGGAGAACTACAAACCACTGCTCAAGGAAATAAAAGAGGATGCAAACAAATGGAAGAACATTCCATGCTCATGGGTAGGAAGAATCAATATCATGAAAATGGCCATCCTTCCCAAGGTAATTTACAGATTCAATGCCATCCCCATCAAGTTACCAATGACTTTCTTCACAGAATTGGAAAAAACTACTTTCAAGTTCATATGGAACCAAAAAAGAGCCCACATCACCAAGTCAATCCTAAGCCAAAAGAACAAAGCTGGAGGCATCACGCTACCTGACTTCAAACTATACTACAAGGCTACAGTAACCAAAACAGCATGGTACTGGTACCAAAACAGAGATATAGATCAATGGAACAGAACAGAGCTGTCAGAAATAATGCCACATATCTACAACTATCTGATCTTTGACAAACCTGACAAAAACAAGAAATGAGGAAAGGATTCCCTATTTAATAAATGGTGCTGGGAAAACTGGCTAGCCATATGTAGAAAGCTGAAACTGGATCCCTTCCTTACACCTTATACAAAAATCAATTCAAGATGGATTAAAGACTTAAATGTTAGACCCCAAACCATAAAAACCCTAGAAGAAAACCTAGGCATTACCATTCAGGACATAGGCATGGGCAAGGACTTCATGTCTAAAACACCAAAAGCAATGGCAACAAAAGCCAAAATTGACAAATGGGATCTAATTAAACTAAAGAGCTTCTGCACAGCAAAGGAAACTACCATCAGAGTGAACAGGCAACCTACAAAATGGGAGAAAATTTTCGCAACCTACTCATCTGACAAAGGGCTAATATCCAGAATCTACAATGAACTCCAACAAATTTACAAGAAAAAAACAAACAGCCCCATCAAAAAGTGGGCAAAGGACATGAACAGACACTTCTCAAAAGAAGACATTTATGCAGCCAAAAAACACATGAAAAAATGCTCACCATCACTGGCCATCAGAGAAATGCAAATCAAAACCACAATGAGATACCATCTCACACCAGTTAGAATGGCAATCATTAAAAAGTCAGGAAACAACAGGTGCTGGAGAGGATGTGGAGAAATAGGAATACTTTTACACTGTTGGTGGGACTGTAAACTAGTTCAACCCTTGTGGAAGTCAGTGTGGCGATTCCTCAGGGATCTAGAACTAGAAATTCCATTTGACCCAGCCATCCCATTACTGGGTATATACCCAAAGGACTATAAATCATGCTGCTATAAAGACACATGCACACGTATGTTTATTGCAGCATTATTCACAATAGCAAAGACTTGGAACCAACCCAAATGTCCAACAATGATAGACTGGTTTAAGAAATGTGGCACATATACACCATGGAATACTATGCAGCCATAAAAAATGATGAGTTCATGTCCTTTGTAGGGACATGGATGAAATTGGAAATCATCATTCTCAGTAAACTATCGCAAGAACAAAAAACCAAACACTGCATATTCTCACTCATAGGTGGGAATTGAACAATGAGAACACATGGACACAGGAAGGGGAACATCACACTTCGGGGACTGTTGTGGGTTGGGGGGATGGGGGAGGGATAGCATTGGGAGATATACCTAATGCTAGATGACGAGTTGGTGGGTGCAGTGCACCAGCATGGCACATGTATACATATGTAACTTACCTGCACGTTGCGCACATGTACCATAGAGCCTAAAGTATAATAATAATAATAATAATAATAATAAAAAGAAAAAAAAAATCTGATGCATTCTTATATTTGTCCGCTGTATGTTATATGCCTTTTTTTCTGCCTCTGGCTGCCTTCCAGATTTTCTCTTTAGTTTGACTATAATACATTTAGGCTTTTTGTTTGTTTTTGATAATGTTAGTATTCTCTGAACCTGAATCTGTCGTATGATGTGTCATTAATTTTGAAAAATTATAAGCCATTGTCTTTTAAATTTTTCTTCTATTTTCAGCAGTCTCTCTCCTTTCTTTCTGGAAGCCCAATTGCATGCATATCAGACAATTGGATACTTTCTCACAGCTCCTGAATGTTCTGTCTCTTACACACATTCTTTTCTTTTTTCTTTTATCTTTATGTTTTAGTTTAGGTAATTCCTATTAAGCTATTTGATTTTTTTCTCCAGCCTAGAGTACTGATAGGCATGCTGGAGAAAAAAATCAAATGGCTTGTAAGTACTGGTAAGTATAGAAGGCATTCTTTATTCTTACCATTTTTATTAATATTATTTTAGTGTTTTTATTTGATTCCTTGTTATATTTTCATCTTGCTGCTGAAATTTTTTCATCTGTTTATGCATGTTGTCCTCCTTTTCTATTTTCTTTAACATATTAATTAGAATTATTTTAAATTATTTCTCTAATAGTTCCATTATATGAGTCATATATCTCTGTGTGTGGTTCTGTTGATTGCTGTGCCTCTTGACAGTGTTTTTGTTGTTGTTGTTTTGCTTTGTTTTGTTTTGCTCCTTTGTGTTGTAAATGTGGGTTAAAAGCCAGACATTGAGTACAGAACACTTGAGACTGAGGCAAATGGTATTTGTGCCTGGAAATGGAACACTTCTGCTAGACTTTTAGTGTGCAGAGTTGAGTCAATTTAGTCATGTGTTGAGCTAGTCAAGATTTCAGTTTCATGGTAAAAGTGACCCTCAATATAACACTGGCTTCAAATTCCTCTAATATTTCCTTGTACTTAGTGTGAGGTCTGGGCTGCTGGTGGATTTTTTTCAATATTCCTGTATGGCCTTCAGCTTTAGGTTTTCTCTATGAATCTATACCTTGAAGAGGGTCTTTTTGTATGATCTTGTCCCTTCACACAGTAAATTGTTGTTACTTGTTCTTATTTGATGCTTAATAGCCTAGGTGTGGTGGAGGCTGGAAGGGTATTCTCTATCACCTCTGTTCAGCCTCAGTATGGGACAAGCCCAGCATTCCTGGCTTCCAGGGGTGGACTGTCTCAGTGATCCCTCTCCTCCCCTAGTGGTAGATCTCTAGATCTGGGCCCAGGATGGTTTCCTGTCTTTCCTCTCAGGGTAGGCAGTTTTTCTGTTTTCTTCTAGCCTCAATAGGTCTTCACTTGAGAATGATAGTATTTGCCGGCCATCCCCTAGTGACATAAGCTTATTTTTCCATGGGGGAGAAGGACCTAGGCAGAGTTCTGTTGTCTTTCCTCTTTCCTGCAGCAATGGCTGCTCCCCTTCCCCAAGCCTGCAATACAATAGTTTTTTTTGAGATCGGATGCCCTGCTCTCAATCTTTCTAATGAACCCCCCATGAGGTTAATAAAGAGATTTCATGTAATCCCAGCACTTTGGGAGTCCAAGGCGGGCAGATCACGAGGTCAGGAGTTCAAGACCAGCCTGACCAACATGGTAAAACCCCGTCTCTACTAAAAATACAAAAATTAGCCAGGTATGGTGGCGGACGCCTGTAATCCCAACTACCCAGGAGGCTGAGGCAGCAGAATTGCTTAAACCCAGGAGGTGGAGGTCGCAGTGAGCTGTGTTCACACCACTGAACTCCAGCCTGGGCAACAGGACGAGACTCCATCTCAAAAAAATAAAATAAAAACAAAGAAACTTCAAATAGTTAGAAACTCCCTCATATCTATGGCTCTATGCTCTCACACTGGCTCACACTCTGATTTTAGCCATTTGTTAAAAGTTTAGCTGAAATCTTGTTTTCATGGCTGCACCACATTCTTTCAGTCCTCTGTCCTCTGCCCCAAATAAGCCAGGGCTTGTGTCCTGCATCTGCCAAAAGGTGCCTGTTTTTCTTTAGACTTCAGACTAACTGGTTTCCCTGCCATGTCAACTCTCTGATGGGTTCAAGAAAAGTTGTGATTTTGTAGATTGTCCACTTTTTCTTCTTGTTAGGTTGGAAGCAACTTTCTTTACAACTTTCTACATTCTTAGTGGATATTCTGATTTATTCTTCTTAACAAAATTGTGTCCATACTCGAAACTTCTCAAGCCATAAATGTTGGGAATCATGGCAGGTATAGAAATGAGGCAAGATATGTCCTTTGAGTTTCAGAAGACCATCAATGGGTGTGATTTTACTTGGATATGGGTCATAGAGGCTGACAAGAGAAAATAAATGCTGAAAGAACATTTGGTATAAGTCCTTTGGAATTTATTGGCATTCTTTTTAAAGTAGTGTATGGCCAATTTTTGTAAATGTTTCATGAACACTTGGAAAGGGGTACTAATTTGTGATTAGTGATTAAGTTAAAGTGATTAATTTTATAGACTAAAGTCTGATAACGATTAAAGTCCTTATTAATTTTTTATTCATTATATTATTTAAAATTTGTGTCCATTTTTATATTCTTGAATTGTCAAACATGTTTTTATCACTTTGTTCTCATAATTCTAATAGTTTTGATAAAAGCTAGCCCATATTAATGTAAAATAAGGAATTTAGTACAATTTTACTTCTTTCTGTTCACCATTACACAATCTTTATAACATAATATAAAGTTATAAAACTAGATATTATTTTTGTTGTATATCACTTTCCAGATTATTTTTACTTTAGCACTTTTTTAAAACAATAATTAAATAAATATTTCAACATAACTATGTATGTGAACTGATAGAATTGTACTTGCAATCCTTTTCTACTCCAACTTCATCTTTCTTGAGTTCCCACACTTGCTTCACAGTATCTGTCAGCTAGATAGTACCTTAGAATAACCTTTTCAGGAAGAATACATGGGTGGGATAGTTTTTGAGCTCTTACCTATGTAAAAATATATTTCACTGCCACAATTCATAAGCCCCTCTTTCAGCTATAGTAGTTTTATATTGCTGAAAGTTAGAAGTTGGAAACAAAATAATTACTGATGAGAGGAGCTTCAGTGGAAGTAGTGTCTTTATGTGTCTCAAAAATCCGTTCTTGGCCGGGTGCGGTGGCTCACGCCTGTAATCCCAGCACTTTGGGAGGCCGAGGCGGGCGAATCACGAAGTCAGGAGATCGAGACCATCCTGGCTAACATGGTGAAACCCCGTCTCTACTAAAAAATACAAAAAATTAGCTGGGCGTGGTGGCGGGCACCTGTAGTCTCAGCTACTTGGGAGGCTGAGGCAGGAGAATGGTGTGAACCTGGGAGGCGGAGCTTGCAGTGAGCCGAGATCACGCCACTGCACTCCAGCCTGGGCGACAGAGCAAGACTCCATCTCAAAAAAAAAAAAAAAAAAATTCTGTTCTCTTATAGCAGGAAGAAGTATGATCAGGCTATCTGGTTGTAGCCTGGGCTCCATATCCCAAGTGTAGGTGTAATGTGGTTGTTTTGTTTCATGTGTCTGAATGATTTTTCTATCTTGTTCAGACACTCTCCCTCCCAGAATATTTCCTTCAGGAAACTCTAGTTTGAATGCTATCATCAAATGATTTCATTAGTTTCTGGTGTCGTTCAGACTGTGTTTTCTGCCTTTTCATGGCTATTTCAATAGGAGACTGAAAAGGAACAAATCAGGCATGAACAGCTGACCTCTTTTACAATCTTTAGTGTTATTCCTTCATTAAAGAAATATTTATGCAGTACATATTTAAAGGCTATATTATATTTCAAAAAGTTTACTTAACCATGCTTAAAAGTTTAATCATGTTTAGACACTTGTGTTATTTTAGACTATGTGTTAGTAAAATAGTTATTTATTAAGAAACAATGTATTAAGGTGCAGTCTTAAATGTAGAAGTCTTAGGCCAAAGGTTGTGATAATTTTAATAAAACTTATATATAATCCTGAATTCCTTTCCCAAAAGGTCATCACCTTTCAACTTCTACCAACAAATGGTTATGAGTGAAGGTTTAGCTTTTTGCTATCAGAGATTACTCTAACCAACATATGCCTGACTACCAGGAAGGAAGTAATATCAAAGAAATGGCTGAGCACAGAAGCCCCTTGCCCTGTGGGCAATGTGATAGAGTTGCACAGAGAGGTTGGAACCTAGTCCCTGGCTAGAAGGTGAGAAAGAAATTCAAAGAGAGTCAAGCCAGAGATGAAACTAGAATGAACAAGAGAAGCAAAGAATAGGAAAAGAATAGGTTAAATTGCTGGGAAATAAGAGCAGATGGGCTAAAGAAGGAATGGGAGATGGAGAGTCCAGACCAGATGCTGAAATCGTAAGGACAGGGCATAGATAATACCAGGACAATTTTCTACTGTGAACAAAAACATGTCAGCATAGCCAGAGAAGCAGAGGCCTGAGGCCATAACTTCCCAAAAGGGACCTGGAGAAATCCATCCAGGACCTTCAATGAATCCTCCCTACTCTTAAAGATCCCTTATTACTTCTCACTATGAAAAGCCATGGCACCTTCTTGGGTGTCTCCACTAATGCAACAATACAGTGCTGGGGTCATAGTGATTCTTAGTAAGTGCTTGCAGTATGCTCATTGAGCCCAATTCCTGTATTTGATAACTAGATTTTTCCCAATTCAGTGCAGAGGGGGGACTCCCACTAAAATCCAAACCAGCTAAACCCACCACCTTTCACCTACTAGGCTGTAAGCACCAAAGGAAAGGAAGAAGATTCAAAACCAGACATGGACAAAGGTCCAGTAGCTCCAGGGTGGATGTCTAAGTCCTTGAAGAATATAAGGAACAGCTCCCAGGCTGTTGAAAGCTCCAATTTTATTTTAAAATGTGATTAGGAGCTGGGGAAGCTGATGCTTTTTGAAACACTCTTGACTCCAGCATCTGTAGCAGCTCTGAATTATTTGGCGGCTTAAATTGCAGCAGGCAAGTTGAACAGTGAGCATTTTTCAGTAACAGTGGCTGAACTAACATTCCCCCCGCCACCGCCACATTTTCTAAAGCCCACAGAATGATAACTGAATAGCTCATTATTTCCTTTGAAAAGGCTGGACTCTGCAGGTTGTCTCCACCTTTGCTGTTCCCTCTGTGGTGCTGGCTTTAAATAGTTCAGCCCTAAGTGCTCAGGTTGCTTTGGAAGTCAAAAATCTCTGACTTTGATCTCTCCATTCGTACCTGAAAAGCACCAAACGCTGATCCAAACTACTCCAGGGGTTTCTAGAGCAAGCTAATATCTCAGTAATAACAGTACCTTAAAATCATATTCTACTATCCCATTTTCAAAGAATTTTGCATACAAAATCTTACTTTAAAATGTAAAATTAATATCTCACTCTGTATGATGGTTAATTTTATGTGTCAACTTAATGGGGACATAGGATCCCCTGATAGTTGGTTGAACATTATTTCTAGGTGTGTCTGTGAGGGTGTCTGGGAAAAAAACTGGCACTTGACATTTGAATTGGTGGACTGAGTTAAGCAGATGCCCCCCCATCCCCGCTTCAATGTTGGTGGGTATCATCCAATCTATTGATGGCCAGAATAGAACAAAAGGGAGGCAGAGGGAAGGTTGAACTTGGACTTTGCTTGACTACCTGAGCTGGGACTTTCATCTACTGCCCCCAGCATTCCTGGTCTCAGGTCCTCACACTTGGCCTTGAATCTATCCCTCCAGCCTCTAGCTCTCAGGCCTTCAGCCCACACCACTGGATTTCCTGCATCTCCAGCTTGCAGATGACAGACTGTGGGACTTTACAGTCTTCATCATCTTGTGAGCCAATACAAATATACCTCTTTATATACAAATACATTTAATTACAACATACTATAAATACCAATAGGATATTGTATATGTTCAATAGGTATATAATCTCTGTTGGTTCTACTTCTCTGGAGAACTCTGACTGATGCACTCTTTGAGAAAGGCAGTCCCATTTAACAGAGGAAGCCACTAGACACAGAGAGGTAGGTGACACCTCTTTAAGACAATAAGCTAATTAGGGAAAAAAAACAAAAACAAAATGAAATGGGTCCTAGGAAAGCATCACTGACCAAGTGTTTCCTCTATAATCTCACACATTTTATTCACTGAGGATGGGAATAAATTTGATAAAAATATTGCAGGCACTGGAGGGGAGGCTTGCACAACAGGGCTGCATTTCTAAAACCTTCCCATCTCTTTCAGGGCAGGCATGTCCCAGGTCCCAAAAACCTTTCTGTAGGAAGCTTCTTCACCAAGCGTTCTCTCCATGAAGGATTCTGTTGTGGAAAGCCAACTCCTCCTCGGTCTGTTCAGGTGTGCCTGTGAATTATCCTCAGATGATTTTGACATTAGCCTGCTGGCAGAAATGTTTTGTGAGAGTCTATTTCTAGTGGCAAGATTAGAGTCCCTAAAGCTAGAAATTGTATATAGCATGTGGTACAAAATAAACTTCCACAATCAGGACCTTGCACAGTCTCACTTTAGCTTGGGAGCCTGGGTAAAAGCTGGCACCCACTTCACATAAACAGGGTTGGGACCATATGGGAGAGGTCACAGAGGGGAATGACAGAGATGGGAATTATTCAGAGAGCATGAAAACCAACCTCCTCATGTAACAGATGCATAAACTGAGGCCTTGAATTAGTAGTTGGTTCACGAGTAGAAACTAAACCTCCTGATTGCTAATTTAATGTTTCCCTTAACCCACGCAACCACCAAAATCATTCTGCTGATCCAGGTAGGAATAGGCACTTATGAGGTCTGATCTCTTGGATGCTGTCTACATAACTGGCATCTGGAAGTTTGCTTAGCCTGTCTTGGAATGATTGTTTTTATGCCTACTGTCTCTATTCTGACTGGGGCCAACTTTTGTGCTCAAGAATCATGCCACAGTACTAGTGCCAAGGGATGCCTGTTCCTGTCCAATGGTGATGGGAGTACTAACACTGAAGTTATCATTATGAAAATGTAAAAAAGACAGCCTTATTGACCTGGTCTGTCAAATGGGAAGTTGGCTCTTTTAGGGAGCTTTGGAGGAGGGAGAAAACCAGTTCTCTCTGTATTTTATCCTGTCTATCATCCTGATATCCAAGCTTGCATTACATTTCAAAGCATGATAAGTCCATTTCCTCATCCCCTGACAGAGGGCAGAATAACATTAACCAGATTGATTTTTATTCTTTCCTCTCTGTGTAGCCATTAGACATGTGTTCTGCTGGAGTCAGCCCAGTGTGGACTTAATTAATGCCCACTAGTTATTGTCTCTTGCTTACCTTCTTACTGATACTTAGTTCTTGAAAAACTGACCATGGGCAGGGAGAAGAATGCAGATGCATGCAAATGAGTCTTGATGGTGTGGAGCAAGTCATGCTGAAGGCATGGAGCCACATCCCCATCTGGTCTTTATCCATACAGACACAGCTCATTTTTCCCTCCTACACTAGCAAGGGCATGTGTTCAAATGCCCATATCTGTGGTAAAAGAGTTGTGATTCATTGAACCATCTCATTTAACATCCCAAGCCTCAACTATCTTTGATTGATTCAGAGATTTGTCTGGGTCCAACTTCTTGCTTCTGTAAGGGAGATCCAGGGAAATGATATAAAGACAAAAATCAGAGGCATAATATGTGCAAATAAAAAGAAATTCAAAGTAAAGAAGCTCAGTTCAGCCCAGGCGACCTGAGTATTAAAAGGCGAACAATTTTATCAAATATATACATATATATGTTAAATATATTTGATAGATATATCTTTCACTTAGCTCATCAATTCATATGCAACTCTATTTTTCAAGGATAATCTTAATGCATCATTTCTATAAGGAAAATGAGTTGACTCTTGTGTCAGATTGTAATTATCAAAAATGGCACATAGCTGGGAGTGGTGGCACATACCTTTAGTCCCAGCTACTCAAGAGGCTGAGGCTGAAGGATTGCTTCAACCCAGGAGTTCAAGGCTGTAGTGAGCTATATCATGCTACTGTACACCAGCCTGAGCAACAGAGAAAGACCCTGTCTCTTAAAAAAAAAAAGGCATAATGATATTTCCATACAATATAATCTCCCTGAACCTCACCACTCTCCATCAAGAGATAAAGGTTATTTCCCTTCCTTTTACCCTTGGCAGGCTTGTGACTGTGTCACATAGAGAATGTGGTGGAAGTGATGTCACGTGACTTTTGAAGCTATTTTAGAACATGAGTGAGCTTCTCCCTAGTGCACTCTCTATCTCTCTTGCTCATGTGCTTGCCCTTGGAACCAAGTCATCATGTTGCAAGAAAGCCCAAGCCATGTGGAGAGGTCCCTGTATCTGCTCTGGTTGAAAGTCCTATTTAAGGTTTCAGCTGAGAATCAACATCGACTCCAATTATGTGAGTGAACAAGCCTTCGGGTAACTTTGATTCTCACTCTGCAAGCTGTTAATAGATGCTATGGGGTGCAGGTGAGCTATTCCTGCTGAGCCTCACTCAGCAGATTCCTGAGTACAATAAATGCTGTCATTGTTTAAAGCTAATAAAATTTAGAGTGACTTGTTGTACAGCCATGATAAGTAGAACAGGTTTTATTGTGTGAAGTAGAAAACTATCATAACAAAAACCTAACTATGTGGAAGTGGCTTTGGGACCAAGGAGAGGGCAGAAGTGCATGGCCCCTGAAGAGGCTGTTAGCTGAGGCCCGATTGCCCTGAGGAAGTTGTCTGTGAGGGCTTAAAAAAGTGAGGAAAATGTTATTGGGAGCTTGAGGAAAGGGGACTTTTAATATAAAGTGACAGAAAGTTTAGCAACACTGTCACCTATAATGACATAGGAAAGAGAAAGTTTACCTAATGAACTGGATCTAGCTGAGGAGATTTCCAGGCAGTGTGTTCAAGATGTCGTCTAGCTTCTAGCTGTTCATAGTAAAATGCAAGAGGAAAGCTATAACTGAAGAAGGGATTGTTAAATATAAAGGAACCAGGATGTACTGGGTTCAAAAATTACAACTCCATTTTATTACCAGCCTCTCCATATAGCAAATAACACTAAAATTAAGAAATGGCAGCTGGGTGTGGTGGCTCACACCTGTAATCCCAGCACTTTGGAAGGCCGAGGCGGGTGGATCATCTGAGGTCGGGAGTTCGAGACCAGCCTGGCCCATGGCGAAACCCTATCTCTACTAAAAATATAAAAAAAATTAGCCAGGTGTGGTGGTATGCACCTGTAATCCCAGGTAATCAGGAGGCTGAGGCAGGAGAATCACTTGAACCTGGGAGGCGTAGGTTGTGGTGAGCCGAGATCACACCAGTGCACTCCAGCCTGGGTGACAGAGCGAGACTCCGTCTCACAAAAAAAAAGGAAATGGCTTCCAGGCAAAGGTCAAATTGAGAGCTGTTATCAGGAAGGTCAAATATAGAGCTTTATCTACAGAGGAAGACAAGATTGCGACCAGAAAACCCTATGTTGAGACATCAGAAACATTTAAGATGATATCTCAAGCTTAAAAAAAAAAATCTTGCTCCAATTATCTTAAGGTTAATTCTCATGGATAAATCCTATTTTTTTTTTTTTTTTTTAAAAAAAGAGCTTCTAAGAATCTTAAGGGTGTTGTCTCACAATAGCCCTGTGGAAAGCCCAAAACGGAGGAGGCCTTGCCTCAAAGGAATTTCAATGGCTATGGCTTTTATCTGATGGAGTAGACTTTAATAAAATTTAACTAGAAGAAAAAGAGATGATATAAAATGGAAAGAGCTCCACAAACTAGGAATAGAAGGGAAGCTCCAACTTGCAAAGGGCATCTACAGAATTTCACAGCTTTGTCATACTTAAGGGTGAAAGACTGGATGCTTTCCTCCCTAAAATCAGGAATCAGTCAAGTAGTCCATCCTCATTTCTACTCAACAGTATACTGACATCTCTAGCCAAGGAAAGTAGGAAAGAAAAAGAAAGTAAAGACGTCGATATTGAAAATGAATAAATAAAGCTATCTCTATTTTCAGATGCGCCATACACAGAAGATACTAATGAATACACAAACATACTCACCCTCTTAGAACTAAAATAAATTCAAAATATAAGATCAATATATAAAAATTCATTGTATTTCTATATATTAGCAACAAATAATCTTAAAATGAGATTAAGTATAAAATTCCATTAAAACTGCGTCTAGGGGAATAACATACTTAGGAATAAGTGTAACAGAAAAAGTTCAAAAGTTATACTCTTAAAACTACAAAACATCATTGATTAATTCAGAAGATCTAAATAAATAGAAATACATCATATGTTCATGGATTTGAAGTCTTAATATTGTAAAGATGGTGATATGCTCTAACTGATCTATAGATTCAATACAATTCCTATCAAAATCATAGCTGTCTTATAGTACTTGACAATATATTTCTGAAATGTATACAGAAATCAATGGACCAATAATAGTCAAAATAATCTTGAAAAATAAGAATAAATTTGGAAGATTAACACTTCCCAATTTTATACTTACCACAAAGATACAGTAATCAAGACAACATTGTACTGGCATAGGATAGACATACAGATCAATGGAATAGCAGTGATAGTCCAGAAACAAGGCCTTTACATTTATGATCAATTGATTTGTGACAATTCAATGGGAAAATAATAGTCTTTTTAAGAAATGGTGTTGGAACAACTGGATATTCATATGCAAAAATACACCATACACAAAATTATCACATAATAGATTGTGGATTTAAATTTAAGGATTGAAAGTAAAAACTCTTGGAAGGAAACATAGAAGTAAATCTTTGTGATCTTGGTTTAGGTAATGGTTTCTTAGATATGACACCAAAAGCAAAAGTAACAAACTAAAAAATTGATGAATTGGATTTTATCAAAATTGAATACTTTTATACTATAAACCATGTCTTCAGGAAAGGGGAAAGAAACCCCAAAGAATTAGAGAAAGTATTTGCAAGTCATATATCTGTTAAGGGAATTGCATCCAGAACATATAAGTAACTTTTAGTACTCAACAATAAAAAGATAAAGCAATTTAAAAATGGGCAAAGGATTTGAATAGACATTTCTCCAAAAAAGATTCACAAATGGCCAATAAGGACATAAAAATATGGTCAGCATCATTTGCCATTAGGAAATGCAAATCCAAACCACAATGAGATGCCATATCACACCCATCAGGATAGCTGTAATCAAAAAGACAGATAATAAGTGTAGGAAAGAATGTGCAGAAATTGCAACCTTCATACATTGCTGATGGCATGTAAAATGGTGCAGCTGCTTTGAAGAACAGTTTGGCAGCCCCTCAAAATGTTAAACATAAAGTTACCATACGACCCAGCAATTCTACTCCTTGGCATAAACTCCTCCAAAACGGAAACATACTTCCACCAGAAAAAATATCTACAAAAATGTTCATAGCAGCATTATTCATAATAGCCAAGAGGTGGAAACAACCCAAAAGTCCATCAACTGACAAACAGATAAGTGAAATGTGGCGTCCTGGTCCAACAGAATTTTATTTAGTAATAGAAAAGAAGGAACAGTAGTTCATCCAGTAGATATCTGCTACAACATATATAAACTATGAAAACAATACTGAGTGAAAGAAGCCAGACACAAAAGATCACATATTTTATAATTTTATTTATACTAAATGCCCAGAAAAATCAAGTCCCAAGAGTTAGAAAGTAGTTAGTGGTTGCCTACAGCTGGGAGGTTTTTGGGGCAAAGAAATGAGCAATGAATACAATTGGGTATGAGGTTTCTTTTTGGGGTGATTAAAATGTTTTAAAATCAGATTGTGCAAAGATTGCAAAGCTCTTTGAAATTATTTAAAAAATCATTTCATTGTACACTTTAGTGGGCAAATTGTATGGTATGCAAATTATATCTCAGTAAAACTTTAAATTTTAAAAAGTGTCAAGATTGTGAAAGGCTGAAAAACTGTCACAGAATGAAGGAGACTAAAGAGATGACTAAACGCAATGAGGTATCCTGAATTAGATCCAGAAATTTTAGGGCATTCATGGAAAATTAAAGGAAAAACTTGGAAAATATGAACAAATTTGTAGTTTATGTTAAAAAAAAAAAAAAAAAGAAAAAGAAAGAGGCCTTTGGACTCTAGAATGACTACAGGCAAGAACCAGCCAAACAGAGGGCACAAGGAGGAACCCAGAGAACAGAGCCCAGAGAACGGAGACAAGGGGAATAGTGAATCATTCACTCCCAGGAAGTAGAATAGAGCCCTAATCAAGGATTGGCAAGTATTTCACATTTGCTATGAACCAGTAGTTACTGGATGCTTCCAGTTTTCCCACTTTACTAACGAGACATCCATTATGATTATCTCATGCTTGTCACACAATTTAGGTTATTAGGTGTGTAGGGTACAGATAACTCATCTCTTTAGTTCCCAGTTCTTCGTACTTGGAATTCTTGAGGATCAGACTCAAGGAGCCTTCCCTATCCCTGTATCTGACTTAGATGATAAGATTTTGAATCTTCTCTACATTTAAAATATAATGCTGAAATGGGATGTCTTTTTAAAAAAGTATATCTGTACATCTTTTGGGGGTAGGATAAGTTTTGGAAGATTCTAGGAAGAGCCTTGAGTATTTTCTATGTAAGAGGGAGGGGTATGATGCCAGATGACAGTCTATGGCAGAATGTATTTTTCAGAATAGTTGCAACAATATTTCCAGTCTCATATATTTTTCTAGCACTTTGGCATTCCCCATGAAGAGTTGAAGTATATTTCCCCATCTCTTAAACCTGGGCAGGCTTATGGCTGCTCTGACAAATAGAATGAACTAGGAGGGAAGCAGTGTGACTTCCCCGGCTAGGTTAGAAAAGATGATACAGCTTCTGTCTGGCTTTTCTTCTCTTGGATATTCACTCTTAGAACCTGGGCTCAGGTTTGTAAGAAAGCCCAGGCCACATTAAGAGGTCACATGTAAGCCCCAGTATCTACCATCAGATATTTGAGTGAGTGAGGGATGATTCTAATGTCCAGCCTTGGAACTGATGTAGCTAATATAAGCAGAGAAGAGATGAGCTATCCCTGCCAAGCCCTGCACAAAATAAATGATATTTCATTCGATAATGACAATAAATATTTTGCCCTTGAGCAAAATAAATGATGTCATTGCTTTAAGCCATTAAATTTGGGGGTTGTTTGTTATACTGAGATATTCTGGCATGTTACAGTGTTGGCCTGAAGACAATTCCAGTGGCAAGTCTTTCTTTTTACCTAGCATGTGCCACTTACCACTTTTTAAAAAACTGAAATGCAACTGACATACAAAAATGCACAGATTTCAAATTTCTAATAAATATGATGACTTTTGACAATTTTATATACCCGTATAACCACATCCCAGAAGAAGAATTAGAATGTTTCTATTACCAACGAATGTTTCTTCATCTCCTCCCAGTGGCATGCTGAAGCCAGCTCTCCGGGGCTGTGGGAGTCAACTGCTCACATGCATTCCTAACTCCTAGTTCAGTCATATCACATTGGCAGCTAGAAATCTTGAGATTGGAAGTATTCACAGCATAAAATCAACAAATGCTACAAATCAAAACTTTCACCCACCCACTGCCCCAGCTAGTTCCAAACATTTAACAGATACTACTGATCCTTCCCCTTTTCTATCAATTCCTCCACCCTCCAGAGGTAAATCTTTTTTATTGCTCTCATTGTAGTGAGTTTTGCCTATTTTTGGATTTCTTATAATGGGATTATCCAGTCTGTATCCTTCTGGATCTGCTTTCTTTCACTTAAAATAATATTTGGAAATTGATCCATGTTGTTGTGTATGTCAGTATTTCACTCCTTTTTAATTGATGAATAGCACTCATTGTCTAAACATACAACAATGCCATTGTCTTTTTTCTTGTTGATGGACATTTGAGCTGCTTCCAATGTTGAATTATTATGAATAATGCCTTTATGATAGTATTGTGCTTGTCTTTCAGTAGACATATGTTTTCAATTCTTTTGAGTAATATAGGAGTGGGTTGCTGGGTCATAGAATAGATCTACGCTTAACATTATCAGAAAAAAAGAAACAGTTAACCAAAGTGCTTTTAACATTTTACTCTGCCATAAGCAACGTATAAAAGTTTTCATTATTCCACATGTTTGCCAAGATTTAGCATTATTGACATTTTTAAAATTTTATTTTAGACACGTTGTGGGCACAATATGGTGTTTCATTTTGGTTTCAATTTGTGTGTTCCTGATAACTAATGATGCTAAGCCTCTTTCCAGGTGATCAGTCTTGTGATCAACACTGGTAAAGGGTTTTTTTTAGTACTTTGTCTACCTTTCTATTGGGTTGTTTTTTTTCTTGTTATTCATGTGTAACAGATTGAGAATATCCATATGTCCTTTATGCAAGTCCTTTGTCCTAGCTGTCTGTCTATCCATCTATCTATTTATCTATTTATCTACCTATCTATCTATCTATCGATCTACCTACCTACCTATCAATATTTTTTCTAGTCTGTGGCTTGCCTATTTTTTTTCTGGTTAGTGGTTAAAAAACAAAATTATTTAACTATCTCTAGGTTACAAAGATATTCTCTTTTGTTTTCTTTTACAAGTTTGGAGTTCTAGCTAATGTTGGAATTTATAATCCATCTTAAAATTAGTATTAGTCACTGGAGTCAGACGCGGAGTGACAATTTTTTTTTTTTTTTTTTTTTGCCTGTTTTTGTGATGGAGTCTCGCTCTGTTGCCCAGGCTAGAGTGCAGTGGTGTGATCTTGGCTCACTGTAACCTCCGCCTCTGGGTTCAAGCAATTCTCATGCCTCAGCCTCCTGAGTAGCTGAGATTACAGGCATGCGCCACCACGCCTGGCTACTTTTTGTATTTTTAGTACAGATGGGGTTTCGCCATGTTGGCCGGGCTGGTCTCAAACTCTTGACTTCAAGTAATCTGGCTGCCTCGGCCTCCTGAAGTGTTGGGATTACAGGCATAAGCCACCATGCCCAGGCTGTTTTGTTTTTTATTGCTGATTTTTGCAAGGGGTTTACCAATTTTTTAATTTTTCAAAAGGATAAACTTTTGAATATTTTGATTTTTCTCTATTTGACTTTTATAGAGTTTCATATAAAGGGAATTATATGTACTCTTATCTGTATCTTAATAATAAGACAGAGCACAATTAACATAATAATCAATGATAAGATAGAGTATAATTATTATGAGACGCATCCATGTTGTCATTAGTATTCATTGTTTGTGCCTTTTTATTGCTTAGTAGTATTCCATTGTATGGATATACTACAGTGGAAGGACATTTGGGTTGTTTCTAGTTTTGGGCTATTATGAATATAGCCACTGTGAATATTTGAGTAGAAATTTTTGTGTAGATACATGTTTATATTTTTCTTGAGTATATATCTAAGAATAAGATTGCTGAGTTGTATGGTATTTATATATGCGATCATTTTAGAAATTCACAGTTTTTTTTTTAAGTGATTTTACCACTTTGCAATCCCACCAATAATGTATGTGAATTCTTGTTGCTCCACAACCTCATCAACAATTAGATTTGCCAGTCTTTTAAAATTGTAGCCATTCTAATGTGCATACAATAGTATACCATTGTGGGGGGTTTTTATGGTGTGTGTGTGTGTGTGTGTGTGTGTGTGTGTGTGTGTGAGAGAGACAGGGTCTTACTCCATCACCCAGGCTGGAGTGCAGTGGCATGATCTTGGCTCACTGCAACCTCCACCTCAGGTTCAAGCAATTCTTGTGCCTCAGCCTCCTGAGTAGCAGAGACCACACATATACAGCACCACAACTGGCTAACTTTTGCATTTTTAGTAGAGATGGGGTTTCCCCCTGTAGACCAGAATGGTCTCGAACTCCTGACCTCAAGTCATCTGCCCACCTTGGCCTCCCAAATTGCTGGGATTATAGGTGTCAGCCACTGCACCCAGCCCATGGTTATGGTTTTAACTTATATTTTTCAGGTGATGAATGATGCTGAACATATTTTCATTTGTTTATTGACCATTTCTTAATGGTGTCTTTGGAAGAGCAGTTAATGATGTTAATGAATTACAATTTATCCAACTTTTATGTTTTATACTTTTTGAGTAACATGTCACAAAACTTTTTCTCTAATTAGTTTTCTTCTGGAATTTCTAAAATTTTACTTTTACTTCTAGGTCTATCCTTTATTTTGAATTAGTTTTTGTTTACAAGGAGAGGCTAAGGTTGAAATTCTTGTGTTTTCTTAGGAAGGACCAGTTGTTCCAGAATTATTTGTAGATAAAGTTCTTATTTCTCAATTAAATTACCATTTCCTTTCTTTAAAAATCATTTTCAGTTTCATGTTCCCTAATGATTAATGATGTTGAGCATTTTTTTTGCCATTTTTACCTTATTTGCCATTTGTATATCTTTTTTTGAAAAGTGTCTATTCAAATCTTTCCCCATTTTAAAAATTTTAAATTTTTTTGTCTTCTAATTTTTGAGTTGTAAGAGTTCTTAATACATTCTCGATATAAGTTATTTCTCAGATACATATTTTGGAACTATTTTCTCCCAGACTCTGGCTACTAACAGTGCCTTCAAAAGCAATGTTTAACATTTTTATGAATTCCAATTTATTGAAATTTTCTTTTTGTGCTTTTTGATTCTTAAGAAATATTTGCTAAACATAAGATCATTAAGACTTTATCTTGATTACTTCTAGAATATTTACATTTTTTGCTCCCACATTTGTTTTCTCATCTATTCTGTGTTTCTTGTTGAGGTAGATAAAGATTGAAGTTCATTTGTAGATGGCTCTCCAATTGTTCCAGCAACGTATCTTGAAGAGATTGCTTTTCCTCTACTGAATTGCCGTGGCAGCTTTGTTGAACATCAATTGACCACATATATGCGTGTCTATTATTTGATTTTCTATCCTGTTTCATTGCTGAACATATCTTGTTTTTCGAAACCATGCAGAATCAATTATTCTAGCTTTGCAATAAGTATTAAAATTTTAAATTGGGTTTTCCTTGTTATTTTTAAAGCTGTTTTAGTTCTTTTAGAAAGTTGATTTGCTAACGTAGTCCCACTAAATTTTCATATAACTTACAGAAACTATTTTTTTAATTTGTAAGGGAAAAAAAGCCTGCTGTTCATTTTGATTGGGATTGTATTGAACCTATAAATTAATTTGGGAGAGAATTTGTTATAGGACCAACAGGTTCATATACCTATCACACAGTAACAGACCAATTACACTGAGACAGTAGGGTTTGCAGCAAAGAAAGAGTCTAATGATCACAGGGCAATGAGTGAGGACATGGGAAAAGACCCTTAAATCAGCTCCCTGAGGATTTCTGGGCTGGAGTTTTTAAAAGGATCATGGAGGGCAAGGGACTAGAAAATCTGGGTCATTGACTGGTCGGGGTAAGGGAGATGAAATACTCTGGATGTGGAAACTATTATTTTGTGAGTCAGCTCCTGTGGGGTCCTTCAGACCAGCTGACATCACTAGTTTCATTGGTATGCAGGACCTGAAAGAATGTCTCAAATGGAAAATGTAATGTTTTATAATGTTCAAGATATTATCTATAGAGTAGATAAGGGGAACCATAATCTTGTAATAGGATCTCGATGATTTTGAGGCAACAGGCACCAAACTCTGAGGAAGCAAGTCAGAGAGCACCTGACTTAGTGATTAATGCTAAATGTGCTGAAACTTGTAATAAATCTTACATATTTCCTGTCATATTTACCCTAAGTATTTTTTATATGGACTTGATATTCTACAACATGGTATATCAATTTATTTCAATCTAAAGTCATTTATTAGTTCTAATAGCATTTTTGTTGATTCCATAGGATTTTCTACATAGACAAATGTTGGCTGAGGATAAAGTTAGTCTCTTCATTTTTAATTTGGATAAATTTTATTTCTTTTTTTCATCTTATTGCACTGATTAGAACTTTAGTACAATATTGAAAAATATTGATGCATATGGATATCTTTGTCTTTTTCCTGGTATTAAAAGGAAGAATTAATTCTCTCATAATTATGTGATGTTAGCTATGGGTTTCCTTCAGGGATGTCTTCTACCAGGTTAGGCAAGTTTTTTTATTTTCCAAATTTTCCAAGAGCTCTTTTGTTTTTTGTTTTCAGAAATAAATGATGGATTATGTCAAATGGTGGTATGGTTTGAATGCTTCCTCTAAAATGCATGTTGAAATTTAATCCTCAATGCAGTAGTATTGAGAGTTATGGCCTTTAAGAGGTAGTTCAGCTCTCCGGTGCGTGCCTCCAAGATGACAAAGAAAAGAAGGAACAACAGTCGTGCCAAAAAGGGCCGCGGCCCCGTGCAGCCTATTTGCTGCACTAACTGTGCCCGATGCATGCCCAAGGACAAGGCCATTAAGAAATTCGTCATTCGAAACATAGTGGAGGCCGCAGCAGTCGGGACATTTCTGAAGCGAGCGTCTTCGATGCCTATGTGCTTCCCAAGCCGTATGTGAAGCTACATTACTGAGTGAGTTGTGCAATTCACAGCAAAGTAGTCAGGAATAGATCTCGTGAAGCCCACAAGGACCGAACACCCCTACCCCGATTTAGACCTGCGGGTGCTGCCCCACGTCCCCCACCAAAGCCCATGTAAGGAGCTGAGTTCTTAAAGACTGAAGACAGACTATTCTCTGGAGAAAAATAAAATGGAAATTGTACTTAAAAAAAAAAAAAAAAAAACAAAGGAGGTGGTTCAATTATGAGAGCTCTGTCCTCATGAATGGATTAATTTATTTGTGGATTAATGGATTAAAGGGTTTATGGATTAGTGGGTTATCATGAGAGTGAAACTAGTGAATTTATGAGAAGAGAAAGACAAATCTGAGCATAATACATTAGAATGCTCAGCCCCCTTGCCATGTGATGCCCTGCATCAACCTGGGACACTACAGAAAGTTTAACTACAGGAGCAAGACCCTCACCAGATGCAGTGCCTTACCTTTTGACATTTCAACCTCTATACCTGTAAGAAACAAATTTCCTTTTTAAAACAAATTACCCAGTTTTAGGTATTCTGTTATAAGCAAAGTAAGACAAATGGTATCTTCAACTGTAGAGATGATCATTTGTTTCTACTTTGTTAATATGGTGAGTAATATTAATCACATTTTAAGAATTCAACCAATATTTCCTAATAAGATAAAAAGATAGGCCCCACTTGGCAATAGTTTATATTTTAAAATATTGTTAGATTCTATTAGCTAAAACTTGTTAATAATTTTCACATTTATCGTTATTGTTAACATTGGTCTTTTGTTTTCTTTTTAAATAATACTTACATTTTCTGATTTTTATGTCAGAGAAGTGCTAGTCTTATTCACTGCATAGGGAGGTTTTATTTTTCTTCAGTTTTCTGGAAGAATTTGTATGGAATTTATATTACTCTTTTCTTAAATGTTTGATATAATTTACTAGTGAATTTATCTGGGCCTGAAGTTTTCTTGGTGGTAAGATTTTTAACTACAAATTCAATGTCTTTAATATGGAGTCATTTTTTTCACCTAATTTATCTTTAGATAGCTTTAGTAGTTTGTGTTTTTCAAGTAATTTTTTCATTTTAGCTAGATTGCCAAATTTGTTGCCATGAAGTTCTTCATAATATTTCCCTGGTGTCTTCTTAACTGTAGGATCTGTAGTGATGTTCTCTCTCTTCTGGATAATTTGTGTCTTTTTTCCAAATTAGTCTGGCTAAAGGTTTACCAATATTTTTGATCTCAAAGTAACAGGCCTTGGATTTTTTTCTGTTTTTAATTTCATAGATTTCTGTTCTTTATTATTTTCTTTTTGCTTCTTTTGTTTCATTTTGCTCTGCTTTTTTATTTTCTAGAAGTGAGAGCTTAGATTATTAATTTGAGACATTTTTTCCTAAAAGCTAACAGTAAGCATTTAGTGGTATAAATCTTACCCTAAGCACTGCTTTAGCAGCACCCTAAAACTTGTTTAAAAATTGCATATAATGGAAGTTTTGCTACCAACTACTTCTTTCAGACTTTTTGGCTAAAAAATATATTTTACCTTCACATTTGTAAAATATTTATTCTGGGCAGAGATTTCTAGGTTGACAAATTTTTCTTTTAGTATTTTAAAGCTTCTGTTCACTATTTTCTGGCTTGCTTTTTACTGACAGGATATGTTATTTTATCCTTATTATAATTCTTCTGTTCATGTGTGTCTTTTTCCAACCTGCTTTTAAGATTTTCTCTTTATTGCTGGTTTTAAGTAATGTGATTGCCTTGTTCCTTGGTGTAGTTTTCTTCATAATTATTGTGTTACTTTTGTCCAGCTTCTAATGTTGCCAGTGATTGAGAGTCCTTGGTTCTTGTTTTCTTAGTTTAAACTAATTTAAATAAGAGACACACTGCAGTAGAAAAATAGTAGAAAGCAGTTTATTGCAAGAGAGAAAGAATACTCTAAAGCTAAGTGAAGATACATTTGAAAAGTAAGTTAGAGAGGGCTGCTCAAGAGGTAAGTTAGCAAAGACTGGCTCTGAGGAGACTCCCTTTATTGGGGTCTTAAATGGTTATTCATAAGGAAGAGAGAGGAGGTGTTACTAGTAAGTATGTTTGGGGTGGTCCTCTGGGTGCATACGCTCAGTTGCTGTACATGCTTGTTCATACATCATATGTCTTATTAGCATTTTAAATCTGCACCCGGTGGGTATGTTTTTTACTATTATAATCAGCAAAGGATCAGTCTGAGGACAAGTCCTACTTGGATGAGCTTGACTATAATGTGAGTGCTGGAACTCTTTGTGTTGATAACGTGGTTGCCACATTTGCCATGTGCCAAGGAAATGATTACTTCCTTGACTACCTATCCTGCCTCATTTAGATCTGTGGGTTTATAGTTTTTGTCAAATGGAAAAATATTGATCATCGTTTCTTCAAATATTCTTCTGTACATCCCTTACTCCCCTTAGATGATTCCAATTACACATAAATTAGGCCACTTGAGGTTGTCTCCCAGATCCCTCATGCTCTGTTCCCCTTTTCAGGCTTTTTTCTTTGTATTTCATTGTGTATAATTTCTATTGCTACATCTTCAAGTTTACTAATCTTTTCTTCTGCAATTTCTAATTTGCTATTAATCCCATCTAGTGTATTTTTAATTTCAGACTTTAAAAGAGTCTTTTGAAACTTGATATGTTCCTTCTTATATCTTTCTTATCTCTCCTAACATGTTTAAATATTTTTATATCTTTTTAAACATATAGGTAATAGTTGTAACTTTTAATGCCTTTGCCTATTGATTTTATCATCCATATCATTTCTGTCTGTTTCTATTGATTGCATTCTCTCCTCATTATGAATCACATTTTCCTATTTCTTTGTATGGCTGCACTTTTTTTGTTTTTGTTTTTGTTTTTTTTTTTTGAGATGGAGTCTTGCTCTGTCGCCCAGGCTGGAGTGCAGTGGCACGATCTCGGCTCACTGCAAGCTCCACCTCATGGGTTCATGCCATTCTCCTGCCTCAGCCTCCTGAGTAGCTGGGACTACAGGTGCCCGCCACCATGCCCAGCTAATTTTTTTGTATTTTTAGTAGAGAGGGGTTTCACTGTGTTAACCAGGATGGTCTCGATCTCCTGACCTCGTGATCCACAGGCCTCGGCCTCCCAAAGTGCTGGGATTACAGTTGTGAGCCACCAAGCCCAGCCATATGGCTGGACTTTTTTAATTGGAATTTTAATTGTAACAACATTTTACCTTTTGAATATCTTATTGAATTCTTATAAATATTCTTAAATTTTTCTCTAGGGTACAGTTAAGTTTCTTGTAAACTGATTATTTCAAGACTTATTTGTAAATTTGAGAGTTGAGATCACAGAGCCCTTTAAGCTTAATTTTGCCCTACTATGGAGGTAATACCCTCTTGAGTATTCTACTGGAGTGACACAACTTACAAAGATTTTTTCCTCTCTGGATAATAAGAGCATAATCTTGTGTTGGCTCTGTGGAAGTTCCAGAGATTGATAGCTTTGCCTCTTTCAGATGATCTCAGCCTGTTTCTGTGGGGAACCTTGACAAATACACTTAGGTAACTTTCTCACATACATGTGCTGATTATTACTTAGCTGAACACTGGAGGGGAAGCCTCTGTAGACCCATTTGTCTCTTTTCCTGGTCTCTATCTCTCTGGTGAAATTCTCCATCTTTTAGAGTATATGTCCAACTTCTCTCCTAGATTCATTAAAATATTTGTCTACGTATATCTTAAAGTCCTTTCTGTGATTTCAATATCTAAGTACTTGCTGGGTCTACTTCTATTCTTTGTTTCTCTCTTGACTAGGGAATTTCATTTTCCTGCCTCTCTGCACATTTTTAAATGGTATGCATGAATTAAATGTAAAAGAACAGTAAAGACTGAAGTACATATTATCTCCCCAATTGGACATTCTATTTTTCTGGTAGACTGCAGTTTGTGATGATTAAGCTAATTTAATCTCTAGTTGGTCTGGGTTTGGCCTTTGAAGAGAAGCTGTCTTACATACTGTATAGGGTCAGATGCCTTGGAGGCATTTTTATCAGGTCACTTTTTCTGTCCACATTGTTCTGAAGGTTGCTGCAGTATTCCTGAAGATGGTCTTGCAGGCCTAAAATGAAGGACCACTCTCAGCTTTCCTGCCTTGCCCTAATCTTTTAGAATATTTCCCCTCATATGCAATGAAGGCTCAAGAGAAAGTTAAACATTTGCTAAAAGTTTGACTTGTTTCTTTGTATCTCCATTTCTTGTGGATTCTTCCTCATCCTGCTGCTCTACAGGAAATGAAATCGATTCCTTCTCTCTTAAAAAGAGCTTGCCACCTTCTGAAATTTTTCCTTCTTTGTATTTTTTTGCATTCTTGTCTCTCTAATGGACTGGAGAAAACCCACGAATTTTGTGGCTTATCTGGCTTATTCTCATTATTAAGATGAGAGGAAGACAATCATGACTATCATTCCACCAGGCATGAGAGCCATTGTGGGACCGTTTTGTCATCACTTTCAGGAGGTTTCTTTGCATTCTCAGCACTTCAGTGTGTTTAACCACAGCCCTCCCACACACAAACACACACAAGCTATGTTTTTGTAGCATACATACCTTGTTCTCCTTGTTAATGTAGGAGTGATAGTCCTTTGTGACTTTTTACATACTAGCCAGAAACAGTACCATTTGCATTGCATATACCCAAATGTATGTTTTTCTTACCCCCAAATAAACTATTAGCCCCTTGAGGGTAAGCAATGTAATTTTTAGTCATTTAAATTTCCCATAATGCCTAGTAGTTACCTGTTACATATTTAAAATGAGTACTTCACATGTTATCAACTTATTGGTGCCCAAGGAAACCTAGAACTGAAAGATAAATCTCTTATTTACAGAGATTACTAGCAGAGCTGTAATCAAGGTGTAGATCTCCTGGCTCTCAATAATTTTTCTCTTGTATTGTATTTGATTTGTAATCATGATATTCTATGTGATATGTAGCTCCAAGCTGTTATATCATCATAAACAATGTAATTGTCCTCATCTTGTTGGTTATACCTTTTCAATAATTGGTCATGTGGTCAAGAACTCCAATAAAAATGTCAGATGGCACTAGAGTCATTGAGAGAATAAAGTATGTAAATGCATACATACACACAATTTTAGCTATAGACTTGATATAGAAATATATGTGTGTACATCAGCTTGTATCAAATAGAGTTAAACAGTTTAAATAGCTTTAATATGCGTAATTTAAATTCTTGCCTTCCTTTTTATAGCAATTTCATTTTTAATGTTTTATATTCCATTTCCTTCTTTTAATCTTGCTTTTCTGATATGCAATCCTATCTCAAACAAGAAGGCTATTACTGAGCAGGCAAGTAGTTCTTTAATTGAAACACTTACGGGGCACACTAGAAAACTATAAAGACTTTCAAGAAATAGCAAAACTTTAATAGGTTCTTGTGTATTCGTGTTGTAACCTAATTCAGTGCTCTTTCAGTATGCAGGAGGATGTTGCTAATTTATGGCTGTGGTGAGCAATAAAGCAATAATAGTAATCGAAAGGTGCAATATTCCTTGTTTAGGGGGCATTTATGGTTATGTATTAAAACTATAAATACTTCAAGAGGCTGTGAAACTGATCTATAGAAAATGAAAGATAAGATCTCACTGCCTTCTAAAAGTGCTTTTCTAGCAGAAATCTGAGCTTGACTTTAAGGTTTATAAATATAAACAAAGCAGAAGTGAAATGTTCAATGTGTCTACCCATCCAAAGGGACCACTTAAATAACCACTAGCACTCCAATCTAATAAGGGCTGGAAAGTTCCTTTCTTTCTTGTTTTATTTTTTAACTTTCTTCCCCTTATACCTTTATAAAAATTGTTTTTCCTCTCTCCTTCATATCTTTTACACCCTTAATCCTCTTTCTCTATTTCTGGCTTCTCTTTTCTCCCATCTTTCCTCACATTACTTTCTACATCCATATTGGATGAAAGAAGCAAACTGTATTTAGGTGGAACTAAGATCCAGAATGCAGCTCTCCTGGCTGAGGGCCCCAGGACAATAGGTAAGTATAGCCATAGGTAGGCTGAGTCTTTTCTGAGCCTTCTCCTCTTAGTTGGACCAGCCCCAATCTCCAGTCTACCTGTCAAAGCAATTCTTAACATTAGTGCCTGTTCTGTAAAACTATTCAATATCTTTGCCTGTTTTGTTCTTACCTTCACCGCTCTATGTTGTTCTTGTGCCCATCAATCTGGATTTCTGGACTTTTACCTTGTATTTAATATTTGCTTCTGGCACTTATGTTTGGTGGCCCATCATGTGCCTTTTTAAAAATCGTTCTAGATTTCTGTTACTAAATACATAATTTTGGCTTCCTCATACCTCTGGTCCCTACCTCACTTGTCTCTGTGCCCCAGATTCCTCAAAGAAGGGGGTTAATGCACATACGTCAATTGATTTCTAACCTAACCCAGAGCCTACTTATTCTTTAAAGTTGGGGTCAGGTGATTCCTCTGGTTACGAAACATTCTCTGTACTCCCACTATTTTCTACATACACCTCTGCATTGCACTTTTCAGATTATATCTGAGCATGTGTCTATATAGTAGCTCCTCAGATCTGTGGCCCTTTATCTTTAGTCCTGAGGAGTCCCGGTTTGATGATGATTCCAGAAGGATTATCTCTATGCAAGAGAGAGATATGACCAGAGGAGGTTGGGTAAGAAAGCAATCTGTCTGTTCCAGCTTTTCCAGCACTTCTTTATCATTCAAACCGCCAGGTTATGAGCTCTGTCTTATTTCTCAGGGCCTGACTACCATGATCAGTCCATAAATGTAAGTGAAATGATTAATACAATGATCAGCTTTATTTACCTAACAAATATTTATTGGTACCAGGCAGTATTTTCAGGTTCTGGAAATCTAACAGTAAACAAGTAAAGTCCCTGCCATCATCAGACTTATATTTCAGTGGGTTATCTATATAATAGATAAACAAATTCATATAAAATGTTGTGAAGTGATAAGTGCTATAAAGAAGAAATCAGGATAATGGATCGAGAATGACAGGGTGCTAGATAATCAAATTCTAAGCATGATGAAACCTATTTGCACTCTACCAGTCTGACTCCCTGACAGAAAATAAGGGAGCCATTGTTTTCTAACTTGGGGCTTTTAATTCCATTTTCTATGCCCCTGGCTCTTCCAATGATGAAGTATTAGGAAAGCTGGAACAGACATATTCCTTACTCAACCTCTTCCAGTCATATCTCTCTCTTTCATAAGATCCTCATTGTGTCTACATCAGTCAACAGGCGGGCCCATGGATATTTCAGAACATACATACTGGGTTGTGTTATGATGAGAAAAACTGGGGGCCAAATTCTGATAATCAAGACTTTTTAACAATTTTTCTCCACCTAGAGAAAAACAAGTCTTCCCCTAGGAAAATGGAGGCTTGACTGTATCTCTCTCTAGTGACAGGTTGAGAAAAAACACCAATGGCCGTATCTCCCAAGAAATCATTCTTAGATGCTCCAACTTTTTTCAGACCATCCAAACTATGATGGCATCACCTTACCTATTCAGCATTAACTCTGGGCTCTTCAACATACATTCTTTGTATTTCTTGGTGGTTCACTTCACTGTCAGTCAAGCAACACAGCATGTTCCTTCTTGTCCCTGGGAAGGAGGGCTCAGTAAGAAGAACGTGAGCCTTAGAGTCAAAGACATTTGTTTTCCTACCTACTATCAGCATTTACTGTGTGGCTTTGGTAAACATCTTAACCTCTGTGAAACTATAACAAGGATAATAGTACATCTTCTTCCAGTTCTTCTGAGTACTAAACGAGGCATTGTAAACATGTAAATCACTGAGCACCATGTCTAGCACATAGTCTCTTCTTGTCTAACTGGGACCCAGTGTGCCCCCTTCCTTCATCTTTAAGACCCAATTCTAGGCCCAATTCCTATAACCTCCCTAATATAGGTTAATGTGTAACTTATATTATATATAGATTAATATGTAACCTATATTACATATAGGTAATAGTTATAACTTTTAATGCCTTTGTCTATTGATTTTATCATCTGTATCATTTCTGTCTCTATTGATCACATTCTCTCCTCATTATGAATCACATTTTCCTATTTCTTTGTATGGCTGAACTTTTTAAATTGGAATTTTAATTGTAACATTTTACCTTTTGAATATCTTATTAATTAGGTAAAGACTGATCTGCTGGACTCTAGTTTCCTCCTCCTTTAAATATCTGCAGCACATGTGGTTTGTACCAACAAACATACCACTTAACAATTTCCTAGCTTGAGTCTTTTACAAATTGTTTCTCTAAGAACAGGGACACCTTACTCTTCTATGTCATGGTAGTCCCTAGCACAGATCTTGAGCCTTAAAATAGGACACAAACCATGTCAGTTTTTTTTCTCAAGGGTGTCTAGATTTATTTTGACTCAAGTGAAATGAAGCATTCCTTTGAAACTATCTAGATAATATAAACTATTGAACCTCAGAGACTTGCTTTCTAGAATAATTAAGGCAAAATGAAACCCCCTGTTTTTTTCTGGCACGTACATTGATTCATCTAACGAACACAACATTACTTTTTCTTAGCTTTACCAAGTATATCTATTTTCTGATAGAGACTCTGAGGGTAAGTAACCAGGCCAAGATTATACAACGAATTGGGTAAAGAGAGGCCACGTTGTATAAGAAGAGTCAAAGCTAGCAACTCTGATCCCAGACCACAAACCATGCCTTTTCCTTTATGCAGCCCTGCCTCTCTCTCAGTTTATTAACTTCTTATAGTTAGACATTATCACTGTTTTCTGCCCATACCCAAATCTCCATACTCCAAATGCCTAACTTAACTTGTCAGCATTAAATATATGGCACATTTAATGCTTCCTATTGTTTCAGAGTGTTTTTAGGTTTATTCTTGGCTTTCCCAGTAGAAGCAAGTACAAAACAAAACAAAAAGAGAAAAACAACCCATGTTTCCTTATACTAGAGGCCATTTGCATGGTGTTTCTGGACATCTCGTTCCTGAGAATTCTCCAGATAGTCATTACTTACTCTCTCCTTCTCTTTCTATCAAGAGAAGGGAAACTAGCAGAATGACAATATTTTTCTGTTTTGAAAGTTCAAAGCCACTGGTTTTCTGTTTGCTTTCCCACTCTCTTAGATATATCCCTAGATACTGATGGGAGAAGGACTGTCAGAGGTTTAGAGATAAAGAGAAAGAGGAAGAAAGAGAGCAGTGCAAAACAATGGTTTGAAGGACGACACAAGCCTAGGCTTATTTCAAAAGAGACAGCCACAATGTGCTAGCACTTACGGTGACAACAGAGCTGACAGGATGAGGACTTTCTTTTATCTTTTTTGTGTTTTCTTCATCTGCAAGGCATGGTGTTCTGGAAATGTCTCCCAAATGCTAGGGAATAAACTGAGGTTGTATCAGTTAGATATTGCCGAGTAACACATACACGCACAACTCAGCAGCTTAAAAATTAAGCATTTATTATTTCTCATAGGTCTACATGTCAGCTGGACGGTGCTGCTGATCTGCTCTAGTCTTTGCTCAGCTGGGCTTGCTTAAGTATCTGTGGTCACCTGGTGGACAAGCTCTGGACTAGCTTCTCACATGTATGGCTGTCAGCTATTGTGATGAGTGACTGGGCCATGTGTCTCTCATCATCCAGCATTCCAGTCTGGCTTATTCTCATGGGTTAAGCAGGAGTCCCTAGAGAGAAAGGAAGTTGTCAAGGCCTCTTGAGGTCTAGCCTCAGAAATGGCACACCATCACATTTTTTCATTCTATTAACTACAGCAAGTCAAAGACCAGCCAAGATTCAAGGTATGGGAAAATAGGCTCCACCTATTGATTGAAATGGATACAAGGTCACACTGCAAAGAACATGAATTTAGGCAGGAACGATGACTTGCAGCCACTTTTGTAGTCTACCATAGTCTTTCTTCTAGCCACAGGTATTTCTCTCAAGTTTCAGTCCCTTTCAGGACCTCCACCAAGATCTTGTGATTGACATCATGTCTGGATGCAACTGCTTATAATCCACAGCCTCTGAATATAAAGACAGGTTATGTCCCCGAAACACAAAAGAAACAATGATGAGGAGGAACAAAATGACTACAACAAACACTTCCACTCAAAAAAGGGACATAACAGAAGGTAAACAGCCAGGAATTGGTTCATAGCAACTCTGAAATCCTCCTGAGTAAATGTTTCTAGGCCTTTCACTCCAGACATGGGGAGAGTTCCTTGATTAGACCTCACTTCTGCTCCCTGGAAGTGGCTTCTCATTTCATTGTTCTCCATGGCTGTTGGCTTTTCCCTTGGTGGCAGGAGGGAGAGATCTTTCCATTTCTGTAGCATTCCTTATGAATTTGAACAACTTTCTCAACTTGCTTACAGACTACCATAGAAAAGATTCTGATAAACTGATTACAAAGATGTATGCCATTAAAAATTAAGGTCAATTTTTATACCACTTAAACATGGGCTTGGTCTCGTGATTTGCTTTGGACAATACAAGGCAGCAGAAATGATGGGTGTGTCAATTATGATGCTAAGCTTCAAGAGGGCTTCTCCTGGACACCTGTGAACACCCCCAGGCTAGCCTGCGAGTGGAGCATCAGCGACCACATGGAGGAGAGTTCTCTACATCAGTCCATCCTAGACCAGCCAGCCCACAACTGACATGCCAGTTGACTGTATACACATAACTAAGGCAAGTCAAAATTAGCCAGACCTAGTTCATAACAGAAGAACATCCATCAGACCCATAGCTTCATGAATTAAAATAAATGTTTGTCATTGTGCACCCAGGGGTTTTGAGGTGATTATTGTTGTTATTGTTATACAATATTACTATGGCAAAAAATACAGGAGGGGGTTTCCTTAAATCAACTACGGGCCTCCAAGCTCAGCTTATTTCTTGGTCTGAGTAGCTGATGTCTGCCCATGACTGGTGCAACCTGAATCTTGTGTTGTCATCTTTTCTATTTTATCTCTTCCCACTTTTTGTATTAAATATATGAATTTTATTCATAGCTGTTACTTCCATCTTTTCTAATAACAACCAGCCAGGTGAGGAATACAAAACAGGCATTCATTTCACTGATGGAAAAATTTCTGCTCAGAGAGGTTAAGTGATTTGTCTGCTCACACAGTTAGAAGCCAAATAGAGTATATTTTATTCTATGCTAATAATGTTTAATTTTTTTTTTTAGAAATGGGGTCACACTGTGTTGCCCAGGCTGGTCTCAAACTCCTGGACTTAAATGATCTTCCCACCTCAGCCTCCCAAAGTGCTGGGATTATAGGCATGAGCCACCATGCCCAGCCAATCTTTAATTTTTAAAAAATTATACTATATCATCTCATCTCTCCTGCCTCACCTCCTGTCTTTTCTGCTTAAATCAAAAGAGGAACTGTAGTTTGGATAACTGAGCTTCCATCTGGAAATCAGACCTAAATTCTAACAAGCCTGGCTGGGCATGGTGCTTCATGCCTGTAATCCAGCACTTTCAGAGGCTGAGGTAGGAGGATCACTTGAGCCTAGGAGTTGGAGACCATTATGGGCAACAGAGCGAGACTCCATCTCTCCAAAAAAAAAAAAAAAAAAGTTGCTTTTTATGCAAATTAATTATGTCTTAGAAATCTGTCATCAACCCTATCTGCTATTCAATGATATTATAAGGTTGAGTGGAGAACAAAAATAAAAACCTCCCTTTAACTGTGATTGTAGAGGGCAGAACCATGGATACAAGCACAAAGAGAAAGATTCCAGGTTAATTTAAGATAGAGATTTGTAACCTGTCATTGTGAGGGTTCTAATATTTGGTGGGTAGGTAAGCTGGATGACCTTTGAGGACCCTGTCAACTCTAGGAATTAATGACTATAATACACCAATTGTTTAAAAAAAGACAAAGATGTCTATCCATCGTCTTATCAGGGCAGCTTAGCTACTGTTTAAAAGAAAGATTCAGTCAGTCACTATTGAAATGCTCCCTTACTGAAATGTTCTCATAATCTTTTGTGATGCCACTCTAGTTTTCCTGATACTTTTTTGACTATTTCTTCTCACCCTCCCTCTGTGACTTTATTTCCCCCACGCTAAGTACCTTAAATATAGACACTTTCCTAGGACTCTGATTTAGCTTCCTTCTTTTTAATCTCTATGTAGCTTTATGGGATTATCCACTGCCACAGCCTTTCTGCCACCTACATGCTGATCATACCTAGGTCTTTATTTCTGGTCCTGTGATAGTCATTACTGCCATTTGCTAAATATTTCCAGCTCTCCTTCCTTCCAGGAGGAATGCACTCCTGGCTCCCTGAAACTAGGTGTGGCCACTGACTAGTTCTTTGCAGAAATGTCATGTGTCACTTTCTGGTCAAACATTTAATCACCAAGACAAGACCTTCCAGACCTCTCTTTTCCCTCTGGCCCAATAGCCAATGACTTTCAAAATGGTGACTGCTCTCTCAGCTTGAGTCTGCGAGTGGCTGCAGTGTGCAAAACACTCTTGCTGACCTACAGTGGATAGTAGAGTAAGGAAGAAATTAACTTTGGTTATTTTAAGCTGCTGAGATTTTTATTTTTACTGCATCATAACCTAGCTTATCCTAACTGATAAAAGCCATGGCTTCTGTCTCTTGAGTTCCAAATCTCTATGTGACATCACCACCTAACATTTCCATTTGGATGTCAAATGTGTACTTCTAACATTGAATCCCAAACCAATATCACCAACGCACGATGAATCAATAATCTTTCCCCAAGCTCTGCTTCTTCACTTTTCTTCAATTATACAGTGTTGTTACTATTATTTACCCAACTAATCAAAGGATAAAAAATTATTTTGTAACCAATCAGCTACTGTGTTTGCGTTTATCTCTGTAACATCTTTCACACCCAGGCTGGTCTCTGACAACCATTGCTGTTCTAGTTCAGGTCCTCAATACCTCTGGGTGAACGATTCTATCTGTCTCCGAATGTGCTCCAGCCTCACATTCTAGCTCATTCCCTTAAAAAACCAAAGTGAACTTTCTTAAAATCAAATATGACCATAACTATTCTGCTTATTCATCCTTAATATTTCCTCAGGGCCTTCAGATAAGGTTCAAATTGTCCAACATGGTATACAAAGCTCTCTACTGTTTCAGGAGCACTCAAGGGAGAAGGACAGGAAATCCAGGTAGAAATTACACCGTGGGAAAAGAGCAGAAACAAAAAAATGATGATGCTTCATAAGGAAACTGCAAGCAGATGGGCATGACATTAGCAAGGGACCAATGGAGGGTGGAGAGAGAGAGAGGGAACTAGAGAGGTCCTGTTTCTTTGTTCATGCTTCATTCTCTAACTAAATCATACCTGCTCCCCCTCCCAGTCCTTACATCCTCACAGGAAATACCCATTGACTTTTCAAATTTTTATCTTGAATTCCCATCACTATGAGGCCTTTTCTGCTCACAATAACACTTGATCAAGCTTATTTTTTTTTCAGTATTCATCTCCTTCACCAAGCTGGGAGCCTCCTGAGGGTAAAAACAATTCATTTCGGCTGTGAATTCATTCCTCAGGAGCCAGCATAATAGCTGCCACATACCAGTTTCTCAATATGGTTGTTGAATGAATAAAGGAATGAATGAATGGGTACCCATCTTTAGCCTCTCTTGGCTGCCCCATTCACTATTCAGAATGGGTTACTTAAAGTTCCAGCTACAGATGGACAAAAAAGAGGGGCTATTTTTGCTTTCCAGTCTTCCATCTCCATGTTATCAACCCACCCTCCCCACAGTGCCAATCTCTGCCTATAATCCTGTCAGCAGCCAGCTGCTTGGCACCAACACGGCCAACTCAGCAGTTCTCCCCACACATCCCTGGGGGAAGCCATTCACCTTATCACCAAAGACAGACAGAAAATGCCCATCTGTTACAGCTCTGAGTTACAAGTCTCATAATAGTATCAGCACACAGGCTGCATATCAGATTTCCTTGTTTTTAGGGAGCACTTAGAAAGATTTTTCTCTCCTTTTATTGTTGTTTTCTTCCCAGCAAGTGACCATATTTCAACTCCACTGAGACACAATGAAAGAAATTTCCAAGCAAATTTGTTGCCTAATGATTCCACAGAAGGTACTTAGAAACATAAATGTCTTCTTGAAAATCTGTAGAGGAGCCCAGCTCTGTAAACTTTTTAAAATTAGCACATAGTAAATGCACAATTCTTGTGCTGGGTCAATACCCGAAATGAAGGTGATAATGGCATCAGGGCTCCCAGAATAAGCAT
Source organism: Pongo pygmaeus (assembly GCF_028885625.2). Taxonomy (NCBI): domain Eukaryota; kingdom Metazoa; phylum Chordata; class Mammalia; order Primates; family Hominidae; genus Pongo; species Pongo pygmaeus. Next base: position 40,753,989 of record NC_072373.2, read on the forward strand.
GATTCTAGCACAAAAGGTATCAGCCTTGGAAAATTGACTGGAAGGTTTCCAAAGACATTAGCAAGGGCAAGGTTGAAATTACATGGCAATTTCTCAAACATGAACCCGTGGGACTTCTAAGTGTCTCAGGAAACTACTAAGCTGGGAAAACATGCTTGGACTTTTAATCAAACTCTTCCTGGTGACTTGTACAGTCATTGTTGGGCCTATTTCTCCATTTGTAACATAGAAAAGAAATCATCCTGGTCCCACACATTTTTTTGTTCTCCCAAGGAAGGAAGATGACTGAATTTCATAAAAATATTTGAACATGTAGAACTAAACAACTTGTTCATGCAATTAACCTGCAGCTGTTGAGCACCTACTGTTTGTCAGAAGTATGTAATAACCAAACATGACTGACTCCTGCTCTTAAGGCACTAAGTCTAGTAGGGAAGACCTCTATTAAATGAATACTTGCACAAATGAGCATTTAATTTTGAATTAGTTAAGTGCTCTGAAGGGAGAGTGTAGAATACTATGGGAGGTATGAGAAATGATCTAATTTGAATTGGAGGATTGGGAAGCAGAAAGTGAGGAGGAGGACTTTGAAGGGAAGGAAACAGCATGTGCAAAGGCCCTGAATTGACAAGCTGAAAAACACAAATAAAATGAGCTGAAGTGAGCACAATGTGAGAAAACACTGGATTGACAGGTGTCTCCCAATATGTGGACCTTGGATGCCATGCCAAGAAGTTTGGCTTCTAACTTAAGTACAATAAGAACGTAATGCAGCATTTTAGGCAAGGAAGTGGCATATCCTTTTAGAACCTTAGTTAGACAGGGTTCATAGTGAAGGAGTAAGAACAGTAACCGAAAATGTTGAAAGGTCACGGTGGTTGAGACCATGGGCTGGCAAATTACAATCATGGGTCAAACTCAGCCTATCACCCATTTTAGTAAATAGAACTCTATTGGGATGCAGTCATGTCCATTCATTTCCGTAGTATCTATGGCTGCTGTTGCTCTACACAGCAGAGTAGAGTAGTTGCTGTAGAGACTCTATGGCCCACAGAGATTAAAATATTTACTATCTTTAACTTTTTAGAGATAACTTGCTGATCCTTGGTTTAGACTGAAGGGTTATTGATGTCCCTGCAAAAAAAAAAAAAAAAAAAAAAGGACTGATTCAGGATATATCTTAAAGTTGGACCGTGAGACCATCAACTTGAACTCCCACCTTATTCTGAAAGCTCAGAAGATATAGTCTAGAGTAGTAAATAAGTTTCTGAGGCTGTCATTTTGACTGTGGTAGAGATTTGTACGAGTTTATTCACCTTATACTTGTTCACTCCAGTCTTACTAAACTGATTTCACATTATTTTCAAGTTAGAAGAGAATAACAGTTATTAACTACCATTGCATTTTCATTTAGTCATAAGCACTTACTGTTTGAATTAGAAATTGCTCCAGTAAAGACAGTAACTGCAGGTTTACCTGTTTTTATTTTTGTTTGTTTTCTTTAAGGTGCTGATCAGAAACCCACAAATATCTGCAGGCTGGCAATGGACCCTAAAGAGAGGTATGGAATATATGTGTCAGCTGCCTAATGTCCACGGCAGTCTGAAAGCATACCAGACACTCAGGACCTTGGTGGCAGGCTTGCTTTTCTTAGGTTCTCATTTTTTAATGGGCAAATGGAGGCATAGAATGTTCCTGGGTCATTATGCCAGGTCACATTGCTCCAAGGAGGGCCCATTGCAAAGCTTTGTGATTAAGCACTCACATTTAGGGGCCAGGCTGCTGGATTTCATCCTGGTTCTGCCACTGAATAGACAGAAGAAGGATCACTTTGCTAATACAGCAAGGCACTCGACACAGCCCGTGGCACATAAAAAGACTCCAAAAGCCTGAGCTATCTTGTTTTCTCCTGATTTGTAAGAAAATCTTCTTAGAGTTGAACAATTGCCGTGTGTCCAAAACTTTATAAGTATCATTTCCTCCTCTCAAGGAGCCTGGGAGGTAGGCAATATTATCGCTATGTTACTGAAGATACCACTGAGGCGTATCTCAAGCTACTTATGCCAGCTCTTATTGCCTGTGAGGATCAAGCCAAAATCAAATGCAAGTTTGCTTGATTTCAGAGCTTGGGTTTACAACAGCTATGCAGCCCATTTTCTTGATGCTCCCTCATCCTGGGGAGCTTGCCCAGGCCTTCCAAAGGATGAGGGACACATGGGGACCAAAAGGAGCTGTGGAGCAATGTTTCAGGTTCCTGAAGTCCACACAGGAATGCAGGAAGAAGCTGGTCCTCTGCTAAATGTACTGATCTTCTTTCAACTTCATGGACAAAGCTAATTTCCTTGGTTGAAAGTCATAACCCCTCATTTTGAGGAAGGAAGCAGGGAGACCCATAAAGTCATAATTCTAACCACCTCTTGAGTTAATAGGAGCCTAATTGTATTAAAATTTTAAATTTTTATGGAATGGCTCCAACACTTTAAGACACCATGCAAGGGGGTTTAATAATTTTGGTACTTATTAAGAGGTATGTCATCTTAACCCAGTCCAAGTAGTACAACGATACCAGCATAGAACTGTTCCGAGCCACCTAATTTCTTGTTCTTTAAAAATACAATCTCCCTAATGTCAGTATACCTCTCAGAAGCCCTCACTATTTTAGATTTCCTTGGGGACAAAAAGGCTATAATTGCACAAATACTCCTGGAGTAACTATAGAAAGAACACAGAATATTTTATATATTTTCTGCTAATACTAGCCAAGAAAATTAAATTCTACTCCCTGTTTACACCCACTAAAACGAAGCACTTAAAGAGCAAATGGCTATTATCCATACATTTTGTGATTAATCTAATTCTAGTTTCTTAGTGTAGCCACCTTCATTTGATATTCCATTTATAAATAACGCACGGTGCACCACTTCAACAATGATATGAAATTAGAGGTGAAAAACAAGTGACTCCTAAGGGGAAGAACAAAGGAGGTTGGAACTCAATTTATTTGTTGTTGTTTTTTTAAAAAATAGTTATTTGGGTAAATTTGCAGCAGTCAATAAAGCATTCCTGTAGGGCTCCTTCATCCCTGGGTAGCCTTTAACTTAATTTGCATATTGGAAATTCAGCACTTTTTCTTGCTCTAATCAAGCTTGCCAAAAAAGCAAGCTAGCTTGCTATAGCAAAGATATTTTAGGCACTAGTAGAGTATTGGAAAAAACAAAAGAATGTTGTAGGTACATCCTGCCTCCCCTGTTTGTTGCAGCCTTCTAAAGTTGTGAGGTCAGAGGCAGAGATGCTAAGAATAGGTGCAACAGGCATGGGAGTCAGAAGACTGGGGCTCTCCATTTGCTTTGCTACTAACTAGCTACTACTCCTGGACCTGCCCTGGTTACTTTTGGTCTCAGCTTTCCCCCCTGCTTTTTTTTTTTTTCTTGAGATGGAGTCTTGCTCTGTTGCCCAGGCTGGAGTGCAGTGGTGCCATCTCGGCTCACTGCAAGCTCCACCTCCTGGGTTCAGGCCATTCTCCTGCCTCAACCTCCCGAGTAGCTGGGACTACAGGCACCTGCCACCACGCCCGGCTAATTTTTTGTATTTTTAGTAGAGATGGGGTTTCTCCATGTTAGCCAGGATGGTTTCGATCTCCTGACCTGTGATCTGCCTGCCTCGGCCTCCCAAAGTGCTGGGATTACAGGTGTGAGCCACCGCACCCGGCCAGCTTCCCCCTTTTTAAAGAGGGTGTTGGCATATAGCTTCTCACACGCCATTCGTTGGTATGGCTGTGTGCGTGTGTGTGTTTCCCCATATTCTTTCCTCTTGTAGATATGCTTTCCCACTGTTCTTCATGGTGCAGTCCTTCTCTTTGTAGTACCCAGCTCAGCTATCACCTTGATGGCTACCGGGAACTCGATGTACTGTTTATGTTCTGATAGCTCCTTATGTGCACTGCTATCTTATTTTAGAATACTTGTGAAAATCTCAGAAGAGGATATGGGAAGCAAATGGTATGAACACATTATCTATTTTGGGAGCATTTCCAAAAACATAGGTCCTGTCTCTGTACTGAAAGAGGGAACAATTAATGTCTAATAAATTCCTATTTAAAGGGTTTTGGTGTGAAATCCTAATAGTTTTGTTCTTCTGTATATGTTTCTATATATACACTGGAATCCTTGTTCTGCATTTCCAAGTAAGGCAAAAATTAACTGTGATTGAACACACCACCACCAAGAACATTCAGTTCTGCCAAAAGAGCCAGAATGCCCTCTCTCCTGCCTCATTTCCTTATTGCAGCAGTAACCCCATTGTCCTTGAAGACACTTGGCTGTGGACTTTAGGGAATCAAATGAATCCAGGGATCCAGATTTGTTAACGCTATTGAAGAGAACCATCAGTAATAGACAGTTTCTATATATTTCTCGCTATTGTATTTGGTGGGCAATACAATAAGAGTTCAGCTGTTTGAATGCTCTTTGTCTCTTTGTAATCAAAAGATTAAGAATATAATCTGTTCTTAATCTTTTAAGAAGAGAAAATATGGCCCTAAATTTAAATGTTTTGCCTCCTGAAATTATCATTTTTTCCTACCTCTCTTAAAGTTCTTCAAAAGCAAGAACTTGTCTTATGTTCATGTGTCTCACAACCCTTAATCATATCTGGCATATAATATGTATACAGTGAAATTGGTAAAGTGAAGCAGTGTAGAGCCTCAGAAAGAGCAACTGTCTAGTTCTGTAACCTTGGGTAAGTAACAGTTCTTCCCTGGAGTTCTGCTATCTGCTCCATGAAATAAGGAGATTGGGATAGACACTTTTTAAGTTCCTTTAGCATTCTAATGTTCTCGATTTATTCTATGGTTTTTTACTCCATAGAAGCTGAAAAGCTCTTAGCAGTTCCCAAGAAGAGGACATGTAGGGCTGGAAATCTGTTTGTCCTGCCCTTAGTGGAGGAGGCTTCCACAGTACTCTGAAACTAGCATTGCTCTGATGAAGTTTTTTTCTAGGGTGTTGCTTTATTCCAGTCTCCGTGAACCATCTTTGACTCTAACTTGCTGAAGGGAATGGAAATTGACGCTTGTAGAGTCAGGACTGAGGGAATAGGAATTGAGATGTAGCTTCCTGCATCTCAGTAGTCAGACCTTAGAAGAGGCAAAGATCCACATATTGTGATCAGATAATATTATTCAGATTATCATCCTGTGTAGTCCCTCCTTTTTTCCTCACCTCTCTATATGTACTCAGCTGGCAGGTTATACTAAGATGGATTCACCTGGAATAAGATAAATGCGAGTTCACTGGCCAGAGGTGGAGGGATGCCTCACTCTGTTTCAGAACATTTTCTCCTGAGAGTACTTCAAAGGAAACGTATCAGAGGACCTAAACCCTTGAGAAAATCTTCACACTCTCAAATACAGCCCATGCTATTCAGCTGAGCTTCCTAGAAAAGGTTGAGTATGGATCACTAGTTAGAAAGATGGGTAGCTCCAGGGGCATATGGAGCAGAGCTCCCGCTCTCTGCATGTGCCCTTGGATACCTGGTACAGGATCAGACTTCTAGAAAGCTGAGAAGTTGCAACTAGACACTGAGAGCCCTTGGGTGCCACTTCATTTTACTTATTCCTCCTGGATTCTATGCAAGGTGTAATATATGGTCCAGAAGGCAGACTCCTGTAATGAATGAAGCACTGTTTTCCCTGAGGCTATGGATGGGTTAAATCATCTCTCAAGCTCACTTCCAAATTTTACTCCAGGCTGACTACAATTTGCTGAACTCTAGATTGTGTTTGTGTGTGATAACATTTAAAAAAAAAAATAAGAATGTCCAGATAATATAATCTGACATATTTAATCAAGTATTTGCAGAGGTCTCAATATCCAATAACTTTAGAGGTCAAGTAAATAAAGTGTGTGAATAAAGCAACCAGACAAAAACAATAGAGTGTAGGAAGAACTGCAGAGTGCACACCCTGCTTAAGAAATGCTATTCTGCCCAAAGAACATATCGACAGGCCATGTTTGTACCAGTGTGCAATTCCTGGTTTAAGGTAATTGTTCAATATCATTTATAGCATATATTCATTAGTTCAACACCTAAATATATATTGAAGGGTCATGTGTCAAGTGCCGGGCTAGACACCAAATAGACAATAATAAAGTATACAGGTCTGGAGTTTAAACTATTTATGCATATTTACCAGTTACTTCATTCAAAGCAATATCAATGTTTCTTGTTGTTGTTGTTATTTTTTGTTTTTCTTTTTTTTGAGACAAAGTCTCACTGTTGTGCCCCAGGCTGCAGTGCAATGGCATGATCTCAGCTCACTGCAACCTCCGCCTCCTGGGTTCAAGTGATTCTCCTGCCTCAGCCTCCTGAGTAGCTGGGATTACAGGTGCCCGCCACCATGCCTGGCTAATTTTTGTATTTTTAGTAGAGACAGGGTTTCACCATGTTGGCCAGGCTGGTCTCGATCTCCTGACCTCATGTGATTCACTTGCCTTGGCCTCCCAAAGTGCTGGGATTACACTGTGCCCGGCTCAATTTTGTTTTTTGTTTTTTAATTTAATGTAAAATAAATAATGTCATATTTATTGTGTAACATATTCGAACATTTCCAGTTTAAAGACGTAACACAAATGAGCATTTTCTCCTTTTCCTTTCAGAGATTATCAAAAACAGCTGAGAAGCAAGCTAAATTCCTACAGGCAATAGTGGGACCAGAGCTCGTAGGCTGGCACCAATAGTACAGTCTGGTCCCAAGGGGAAGCAGCAAGGCCATGCAGGGAATCACATAAACAGGTCAGATTTGTTTGAAGCAGTTTGACAGAGGAACAGACTATAAATTGTGGACAACTGCCCACCTTTGTTTATTCTTTGGCTGTGAAGGAACCAAGGATAAGTAACTTGTATACAAGCTCCTGGGAATAAGGAAAATTCCAGCTAGCCTGAGACATGGTCCTGACTTCTCCCAACAGAAACCTCCAGCAATTGCTGCTTTAGGTAAAAAACAAAAACAAACAAAAACCTCCTTTAAAGATGAGTGTCCCAAAAGGAACTGATAGAGGATCTAAAAATTATGATAAAGTATTTTGAAATTATGATAAAGTATTTTGCCCAAATAATAATAAAAAAAACCTTACAGCAATCATCTTGGTGAAAGAACACAAAAAAATAGTACAAGAACTCAAGGCGACAGGAGGATCTGAGACATGATCTATAGAACACACCAAAAAACTAAATGGCAGAGAAAATCCATCACAGCAAGGAAGTTGAAACTGAAAGGAAGGCAAATACATTCAAAAGCTGATTTTAAAATAAAATAAAATATTTAAACAGTTTTAAAAAGAAGCACAAATGCACAAAGTAAGAAATGATTGATAAGAAGTAGCACCAAAGGCATAGAGGAAATTTAAATAAATTACCTAGCTCAGTTTTATACAAACTTGGAAACATAGATGAAATGGAAAGTATACTAGACAATATACTAGAAATATTAAACAGACCAGTTCCTATAAATGAAATAAGAAAGCTATTAATAATCTTCCCTCTCCCACACACCAAAGGCATAAAATCTAGTTTCAGAAATTCTACTACACCTTTACAGAACAGAATTAAACTCATTTAAACTCTTCCAGAGCGTGAGTGGAGTGGTGATGGTGGAAGGAAAGAAAACTACCAAACTCTTGGGATAATCTTTATATGAAACTGTACATCAAAACCTGATAAAGATTGCACAGAAACATAAAACTACAGATGAATTCCATGTACTAATATGATGCAAAAGTCCTAAATAAATTAAAACTATAAACCATTCTGACAAAGTGAGGTTTATTCTAGGAATAAAAAGATGATCCTTAGGAAACATACTACCATATTTCACTATATTTAAGGAGGAAAGAAGACTATCAGATAGGTTTCTCCATAGGTACTGAAGAAAGGCACTTTACATTTTAGATTTGCTTTTTTAAAAAAGGAAAAAAAAAGAGAAGAGTTCATAAAATAGAAATAAATTAAATTTCTTTAATATAATGTATTGCAACTGCAAAGCCAGCATTATGCTTATTAAGAAAACACTAGAAGCATTAATAGTCAGAAAGTGTTAAAATTAGGAATACAGCAAGAATGACCTACATCACTGGTGCTATTCAACATCATCTGGAAGTACTAGCAAATGGGATCATACGAAAGGCAGGAATTAGAGGCATGTAACTTAGAAGTTGTACTTACCTATTTGTATATCATATAACTAAAAACTGTTACAAACTAAACTCTGAGGTAAAAGGGAAAGGAAGAAAATAGCTTTCTTATGTAAAAACAATAAACAGTTAAAGCTCTACTAGAAGGAAACACACCATTTACAGTTGATTTTTAAAATATAAAATATCACTTCTCAGCCTTTTGGCTAAGATCAAGTGTAAAATATAAAATTTCTAGTAATAAGCTTAATAAGAAGTTGTGTGTGTGTGCACGCACTTATAAAATACACTACTGAGGAAATGTAACAGCCTATACAAATCGCTAGACATACCATATGGTGAGATAAAAGGACTCAACAACATAAGACTGTATCAATTATTCCTCAGCTGAACTTTTATATTTAACATGATTCCAATACAAATGTCAATAAGATTTGTTTCTGGAAGCATACAAGCTTATTCTGAAATTCAAATGGAAAAACAAAGAAAAGGAACAAAATCTAAAAATATGTAAAATGGAGTGAGAAATTCATTATCAGATATTAAAATATCATGCTGCAATAATAAAATTTTGGTTCTGGTACATGAATAAACTGGCAGCCAATGGGACAGAACTGAAAGTCTAGAAATAGGCCAAAAGACTTATGTGACTTTAGTATATGATAAATTTTCATTTCATATTAGTGAGAAAAGATGGATTATTCAATAAATTTTGTTGGAAAACTGGGTCACCATCTGGAAAAAAATTTAAGTTGAATTCATACTTTAAGTCTTATACCAGGATAAATTAAAACTGGATCAAAGAATTAGGGGTAAAAAGTGAAACCATAGAGTTACCAGAAGAAACCAAGAGAACAAATTATAATCTCATAGTGTAGAAAGAAGGCCTTTTTAACCATTTCACAAATCTTGGAGTTAAAAGAAAATATTTACACACCAAACTACAATAAATTAGAAAACATACGTTTAAGGCAAAATAATTATAATCAATCAAAAGCTTATGATAAACTCTGAAAAAATACTTTAAAATCTTATAATGGACAGAAGACCAATTTCTGTAATATAAAAAGAATTCACATAAGCCTTTAACAAAAAGACAAACATCCCGAAAGAAAAAAAAAAAAAGGATGAAAGACGTGAACATGCAGTTCACAGAAAAATAAATACAATTGGCTACTAATCATGTAAAAAGGTCCTTGACTTCATTCACGTTAAGAGAAACAAAAATCAAACTACAAGGAGAGATACTATTTTTCACCTCTCTTTGTCAAAGATACAAAAGTTTGTTATAAAAAAGGCATGGGGGAATAGGCTCTCCTAGGGAGAATATAAATTGGAGCTACATCAAAGGGAGGCATTTTGTCAGTATTGAACATACATTTACACTGATCAAGTTCACTGCTAGAAATGTATTCTAAAGATATATTGCATGTGAATAAAATGGTGAATACACAATATCATTTAGCAAAGATTGTTTGCAATAGCAAATGAGTGGTAACACCCTAAATGTCTGTTGGCAGGAATCTATCTAAATAAATGTCTATCAGCAGGTATGTAAGCAGAGTATCCATACCATAGAATACTATGCTGCCATGCATAAGACCAGGCAGGATACTCTCTACAAGCTGATATGGAGAAATCTCAAAATTTATTAAGTGAAGAAAGTAAAGTGAATAAAAATTTGCATGGCATGCTATCATTTGTATAGTAAAGACACACACACACAAGTACACACAAACACGTAAATATTTGTGTGTACATAAAAGCTCTAGAAGTATACACAAAAAACTGATAAACAATTGCCTTTGAGAAAGGGAGCTGAACAGATCAGTGACGAAATGGGAAAACTTTGGACAGAACCTTCTTTTGTACCTTTTAAGTGTTAGAACCATATTGAATATATCATTTATTAAAAATACAATTCAAAATATCAATTAAAACAAAGTTATTAATCAAAAGAAGGAATTTTCCATGAATTTAATCTTCATTTATTTCAAAGGTTCTTGCTTTTATAATATGATGGTGATAGTTCACAGTAGATATTGTTTTTTGTTTTTGTTTAATGTATTTAGTTTTCAAAATGGAAAAACAATCCATTAAAAGGATATTACATCCTGATTTATGAGTCTGGGACACCTACCTAAACATGATCTTGATATTTTAAAGCATTGGACTAAATAATCAAAGAATACACATTACAAATAGAAAAATTTGAATAAGGAATGAAAGTGACTTCTCACATCTTCATATCATAGATAGTATTTAAAAGCATCAATATATTCCTTGGTGATGAAGATGGGGACATCCAATTATTGCAAAAAAAAAGCATAAAATATGAGGAAAACTCAAATACCTCGGAAGAGCTATGGAAACAGCTGTTGCTGAATAGTCAAGGAATGTAAAATCCTGAAAGTTAATTATATGCTCTTTATAGCAATTTGAAATGGACCCAGTGATCTGATTCCACCGTTTTAAAAACATTGACATATTCTTTTTTTTCCAGCTCTGCAGGGTTGGGCCGTTAGCATTTGACAGGGGCTGTGGTAAAATTAGCTTGTAACTCTCTCACACATTTCACTTTACAGTTTACAAATCACCTTCATTTACATGATTTTATTTGATGCTTCATTCCAATATAAAAGTTATTCAAAGCAACTATTTTTATTTCACTTTTACAGATCAGAAACTGAAGTTTGGCTTGCTGACGTGACTTGCTCAAGGTCACATAGCTACGAATTGTAAACCTAGAACTAAAAACATCCTGGCTCCTTGTCTAGTTTTTATTGCTCTATCCTAGGTTGTCTAGCTTAACTATCTCTTGCTTCATGGAGCTTGTAGAAAAGGATGTCCTGCAAATGCAGGACGTCAGCATCTGGGGAATACATCCAATCATTCTTGCATTAAACCCCAATAGATTTCTCAAACACAATATTCCTCTAATCGTGTCATCTGTGTGAGCAGTCATTTCTTTGGTGTGCAAGTGTGTGTGTGTGTGTGTGTGTGTAATGATGTTATCTATATGCCATCGGGGCACCTGCGTATTTGCATATGGGGAAAGAACTGAATAAAACATGAAGTGTTTTATTCCAATGGGATGCAAGATCCTCAAAGGATATTTACAAATGTACTCAAGTGCCTCAGAATCAATCAATCTCTGAATCAACAAATGTTCTTTGATTCCTTGGTATGTGCCTAGAACTATGATAAATGCTGTAGGGGAAACAATGAAGCAAAGAAAGAGGCACCCCCACCACCACCTTGGAAGCCTCAATTTAGATAAAAGAAAATAATTAGATTCATGGTGGTCTCTAGCCTGTGCCTACAGAGCACAACATTCCCTGAGTTCCCTCCAAAGGGCTCCAGTTGGACAGAGAGGAGGGGCAGGAAAAGCTGCTGAAGTTCAGTGAACTACATCCTAGTGACCATTCATCAGGAGGTTATTTGAAGGGGAGTTTTGGTCTTCCCTGATATTGGCTGAAATCTGGAACACTACCAGCAGGGAGAGCTACTCACAGGGCTTTTTCTATGCAGAACCCTTAAGGCTATTGCCTGTTCTGCTCCTGCCTCTTTGTACGCTATTCTCTACCCAGCAGATAGAATGTCTTTAAAAGTAAATGACTGTGTCTTTCTTTTGCTTATAATCCTATATGATTTCCTCTTGCCCTTAGAATAAAATTCAAATTCCACCATGAAAGACATTTATCGGGCCCCTGCTTCTTTCAGACCTCTGCACCACCCTCTCTTCTCACTCATGATGCTTCCAGACATCCTTCAGATTTTCCTCCTGTCGTTAGCTGCTATTTATGCAGGTCTTTGTGCTTGCTGTGCCTTCTCCGTGAAGCATCTGACCCCCCAGAACTTTCCATTTCTGGCTCCTTCTCACTATTCAGTTTCACTTCGGATACTGACATTAAGAAAGACCTTCCTTACCCAACCAGTCTAAAGTAGCTGCCCCACCTCTTCCCTATGCTCTATAGATCAATGTGTTTTCTTAGTTAGCACTATATGTAATTCATTACCTTATATATTTGTTTTCTTGTTCATTGTTTGTCTCCCCCAACTAGAGTATAAAAGCTTTATGAAAGCAGCAGCCTTGTCTGCCTTGTATATTGCTGTTTATGCAGCTCCTAAGATAGCATGTAGTCAGTGTTTAACAAATATTTATTGAATGAATGAATGAGAAGCCTCAGAAATTGAGCGTTTATGGCTTTCATTATCAACTGCATCCCTTTATTGCTTGATGACTATTCTGATATTACCCAAGAATCTCCCCACCTCCTGTGCCTTCCTCACCTCCACAAGTTATCCTGCCATCCTTCTCCTATTATTAAATCAGAGGCACCCTTTGCCCCAAGGGAGATTAAGATTATTAGAGCAGTAATGTAAAGGCAGAGAAAACCCAGTAAGTTCTGGGCTTTTTGAGTGAGTTTCTAAATTGATTTTTTAAAATTATTGCTTCTGATTTGTAAGAGCCAGGCCCTTTTCAGTATCAGAGGTAAAGCCCTGAAGGAATCATGGCATAAAGTGCATGACATAAGCAAGTGACTTAAAAAAGAATGGAAGAGCCACTTTATTTAGCCCTAGAGACAAGACTAAAATGGAGCCGGTGGCAAAGGGAGGGAGAGGAGAAGTATGTAGGCAAGGATCAAAGGGTATATGACAAGACACCAGATGATAGCTGACAAGGGGCCCAGTGTCCTGCCAGCTAACCAGTGGGGCAGGTCCTGAAGGAACAAGGGGGCTCAGATTAGAGAAGACGTAGCTTTCACTGTGCTGGTAAAACCTGAAGAGTCAGGAGAGAATTCCCGCATGCCAGCATGGAGCAGCAGTACTGAAATAGTAAAGTGGCATTGTGTGTCTAGCAAAGTTGAATTGAAACAGCCTCCTAGGTTTCTTTAGGAGTAGCAAAGAGAAGCATACAGAATTTTCTGAGCTTCCAGGAGACAAGTGGAAATGGTTGAGGGATACCTTGTAGAATTAAAGGGGCCTGACAGCATTAGCACACAGAGATAGCCATGAGTTCTGGTACTGAGAGGTAACTGCAGGACCATGGACAAGGGCAGTGCATGCCCTAAGGATCAAAGCTAATGGCCAAAGAGTAAACAGCATCCTAGGCCAACAAAGGGTGAGGACAGGGAGTGGCAAATGCAATGTCTCTCGCCATTTTTCCCTCATCACCCTTTGGTTGCTTGTAAGACCCTCCTCCAAACATTAGATGACACCTGGCCAGAAAGGAGACAAGGAATGAACTCTTAATATGGCTGAGTTTATTTCAAAAAAGTTTCATTTCAATTTTGTGAGACTATATGAAAATATGCAGATTTTTTTGTCATGAGGTGGAAATGGTATTTTTTTCACACTTGAATTTGTGATATGAAATTATTACACATCACACTTCCTTGAAAGATGTCCAGAAGCATCAGAGATAATACACAGTCAGTGGTCGGCCACTGTATGGTGTAGCAATAAAAGGTACAGTTACCTCACAGGGCATGTCTTGTACCTGACTTGGGCTGAGAGCTCTGAGGCAAGTAGCAACCCTATCTGAAGCACAAGCTTCAGGTCTGAAGTCAGATAGACCTGGGTTCAAATCTCTGCCTCTAGTTGTTTTTGCAAGGTGGTTATTTGAGACAAGGCATTTAAACTTTTAGGGCTTCAGGTAACTCATCTAGAAAACTAAAACAATCTTCATAAAACTATTTTGGGCATTAAATGAGGTAATATATGTAATGGTTTAGAACATTTATTAATTGTTAATAGGAGCTCAAAGTGGAAATTACTATTGTTCTCATAAGTGGGAATAATTTTTATTTTGACCAAATTTGATGTGTTCTTTTAACCACAATCATTTTATATTTTGTTTATGAATTTCCTATTGCATAAAGCAATATTTCTATTAAGTACAGCAATTCACTGAGGAGGAAATTAACAACCAATGTGGTAAATACATTGGTTTTATACTTCGAATTAGCAAAATACACACCAATTATCAGCTATAAATTATAACATTTGTATTCTAACATTTAATTTAATCTTATCCATGAGAAGGAGAAAACAATAATAACCAGCAAAAATTCACTGTCTAGTTCAGTTCTCCTTAGTAACCAGCAGCATCCATTTACATGAGGTTTTCCTGGAAAATCGTGCCATACATTGCAGACACTAATTTCTAGAATTTGAAGAGATTTTGAAGAGGACTTAGAAATTACCTGGTTTAACTCTTGCTTTTTACAGAAGAGAAAACTGAGGCCTTGGGCAGAAATGACTTGATTAGTGTTAACTAGTTATTGACAGGGTTAAGATAAAGCTTACATTAGTCAGTCTTTGCTGTGTAACAAACCACCCCAAAAGTCAGTAGCTTCTAACAAGTATTTATTTTTTGCTCACGGGCCTGCATGTCAATTGTGGCAGCTGTGGGCTCTGCTGGTCTTGGCTCCAGGCTTCTGCTTGGGTCTAGGTCTGCTCCATAAGTCTCCTACCCTCTTGGGTCAGCCACTGCCAGGGGCATGTTTGTGTTATAGCGGAGCTTAGGTGTGAAGGAGGACAGGCAGAAAAATAAGATGCCTCTTGAGACCTCAGCTCAGAACTGGAACATTCTCACTTCCACCTACATTCCATTGGCTAAATAAAGTTAGATGAACTAAATCAAAGAAGCAGTGGGACAGGAAAACAAAATTTCATTCATTCTAGTGGAAGTACTTCTAAGTCACTTGGGCCAAAGATACAGATATATAATTCTAATGAAGGGAGGGCATAAGCAACTGTGGTGACTCAATGTACCATAAGATCTCATTCTTCAGATTTCCAGGTACGCTTTTTCTCCCCCTCCACCATGTTCTAAGCAGGCCTCTAACCTAGCGAGCTAACTAATCAGCTAAAACTTTTTGGTGCTGAGCCACATAGGATTAGCCTAGGCAGTAAGTTATCAACAATGCATTTAGAGAAAACAACTGGAAAATCTAGGATCAGTTACACAGAGATGAAGAATAAAAGAATAATAATAATAGTTAATCAGCTAAGAATGGTTTCCACCTCCCTTCTGCAAAACTGAAACTCTTAGAAAGTTTTCTCTTTAGCAAAAGGGGATTTACAGTTTCAGTCCTATCAATTGTTTTTAAATTAAAAATGTATTGAGGTCCTCACGATTGGAGCCTATAAACCAGACATGCCAATGCTTGGCACAGGCAGCCCAGTGTGTGTGTATAAATTATATCCACAGTGACTTGGGTCTGGCTGAGACATACTGCAGTAACTCTGAGTTATACTTTCTCTGAGTTAGAACTATTAAAACAGATCCTAGAATATTTAAAACATTGATCATAGGCCTGCAAATGGATGACTTCTCCACCTCATCAGGGCTTCTTCTGCCTTCAGCAGTTTCAGATGATGATCTTATCTGCATAAATTGTGTTTGCTTCCATCAGCCCAGCAGGCCCCAAGCTGGTCCAAGAAGAGATGACCCAGATGCCCTTCAGTGGCTTGTACTAAAACATAAATTAGCAGCCAAACTCTGGCTATAAATGCCTTCATTGCCTTTGGTGACATTAAAGACATCAAGAATAAGACCTGATACTGGGCTTCTAAGATATACAGGTGCAGCCCAGTGACTTGTAATTCTCTATTTATCTCTTCATTGACATCAACATGGACTGGGAGCTTGTGACGGACAACAATTGTGAAGGAGCTGAAACTTGAGCCCAGCTATGAGGTTCATCTCCTAGCAAGAAGGGAGAGTGGGCAGCCAAGGAAGACAGCTAGAGTGAATCTGAGGAGTATGGCAGTCTATCTTCAAAGACCATGGAGAAATTATGCCAAATTTCTCTTGTTCCTATTTGCAAAACCTGATGAGAAAGGAGTACATATTTACCATTTGCCTGTGCCTAAGTGTAAGACTGATATTGATGAATCTTGGTGTACAAACTTTGCGGTTCGTTGTCTAAATGTTAACGATTGTCAGTAGGTAAAGAGGGGTTGCCTTTCTGGCTTCTCTGAAAGAGTGCTGGAGGTTGTTGGCTTCAATAAAAAACAGGTTATAAGGCCATCTTGAATGTGAGAAAGAAGAAGCTCCAGGATCGCAGAACAAGAAATGACCTCATATAGTGAAAAATATCCTATACTGGAAGTCACAGCTCTGTGACCCTAGGCGACTTTCTTCCCTCTCTGGGCATCTGTTTCCCAATCTGCAAAATGAGGGGGCTGGATCTGATGAACTCTAAGTTGTCTTCCAAATGTAATAATCTCTGGATCTAAATTTTGTCTCGATAGCCTCCCTACAGAATGGTCCTTACAACATCAACTTACGCCATGCTATGTAGTATGCAGAAAGAGCACATAATTTGGAGATATAGCCTTCAAATTTGAAACAAAGTTTATGGCAAATTTGAAGCAAACTTGGGCAAATCAAATTAAAGCATCTCTGAAGTCCACTTGGAGTCAGAGGACATAGATTTAAAAGAAGGGAGCTGAAGATAACTTCTATTGGATCAACTCATGAGTATTCAAGAACTGATGAAGTAAGAGCCAACCAGCTCAAAACTGTCATGCATTTTTTGGACACTTGATTTCATGGTTATCTTTTAGAATAGCATGGTTAATCACTTGAAGCAGGAAAATGAATCGAATGCCTTTTGCACATGGTACTTGGCCCTGTTTGGGATCTTAAGTGTCCCTTTCTTCATCCCCAGCAAGAGTTTTAGGCAGTAAGGAATAGATACAGGGAGCTGTAATGGAAACAGCAAGGATTTGGCTATTAATTCCACATGGTTTCAAATCTCAGCTTCTCCATTACCAAGGAGTGTGATTTGGCTAAGTCCTTTTCTTCTTTTCTTCCTTCCTTTCTTTCCCTCTTTTTCTTCCATTCTCTCTCTTTTTTTCTTTCTTTCCACAATTATTTACTGAGTGGCTGCTGTGCTCCAGATGCTGCTAACCAGACACTGGAGTGGCAATGGCAAATAAAAACAGAGTTTCTATCTTCTGGTGATTATCATTGAACAGGAGAGGCAGGTGGGTTTACGCTTATGTTACAACATGATCAGTGCTAATTTTGAAGTTAGCACAAGATGCTGTGGCCTAATAGAGTGGTGTCTCTTTCTTTCAAAATGTAAAGAATACCTAAAAATGAAAACAAGGAAACAGAAAACCCCCAAGAATCCCTTTATTATAATGTTAGAAAGCCACTCAGCAAATAACATTTTGTGAATGCCTATTGTGCCTAGTAAGTTACACACAATATCACTAATCCTCATAAGTTTTTAAAAAATCATTGCCCCATTTTATGCATGCAGTAACTGAGGTACAGATAGATTATATAGTTTTCTCCAGGTTACACAGCCATAGTGGAAGAACTGGGATATGAAGCCTGTTCTATGTGACTATAACACCCATACTTGCTCTTCATAAAATGTCACAATGCCTTCTCTTCTAAATATGGGCCCTCCTCTTTGTTACCCAGCATACATGACACAGAGGTCACCAAAAGGCAGTTGAGATAATGTGGTCAAACCATGTGAAAAGCCAGTCTCTTGGGTTGCCTTCTTTTCCCGAGAGTTCACTCAGATTAGGGGTGAGAGGCATCTGTAGGCAAAGAAGGTGAGGAGACTTGGCTGCAATTTAATGTAGGTTTTTGATGGCCGGGTTTCCCACTCCAGGAGACCCCCGTTCACATTTCTCACTGTTCTCCAGTTTGCAAGAAGTGCTTCTCCATGTTGTGTGTCCGGTGCACTCACAGTGCCTGAGCTGCCATGTTTTATCCCTTTCCTGATGCACAAACTCTAACAAAATGAAAGAGTATGTAGAGAAAGCCAAGTACAAAGCATAACTCAGAAATGGTAACGTAACAGGGCCCACCACGGCTGCTGACTAGTTGCATTCGTAATGATTTTCTCCAAATAATGCAAACACTATTTTTTCCTGAGAAAATGAAATATGCGAGCGCCACGTTCCACATATGATGGGGGAGAACTCATAAAAGATTTTAATCTTCCCTTGTCAAGCTTCAGAAATGCAAACGGCCTCGTCCTCATTTTCTTTATGCCCTGGACTTCTAATTGAGGAAGCTGGCATCAATTATGCATGTGGGCATGGCTGGGGAGGGAACCAGAATAAATATTTGGGGGGTATCGTTAGCCAGAACATCACTTCATCTTTGTGTCACCATAATTTCCCATATCGTAGTGCTTTAGATTAGAACATATGGTAATAAGGTAGGTAATGAGAACAACAATTTTCTGAAACAACATTATAACTTTTCCCTCTTTATGGTCACATTTAGTTACAGTACATGCTGCCATTTAGGTATAGAGCTTTATAAAAGCAAATCTCAGAGAGAAGGGAATTCAGGAACTAGGGCCTAGGAAGTCTCAACCCCTGGGACAAGAGCAGACCCTGCAGATGAGAATTCAAGGTTGTGGGCTAGTAAACTTTTGCTGCAGTAACAATCTCAATTTCGAAGGGGCGTATGCCAACAGTGTTTCTTGCATTTTCATGTTCTATGAGGACTGTGAGTAACATGAGCTTGCTGAGCTCTTATTCGGAAGCCAAGCTAGAGGAGTGGCCACAGTCTGAGATATACTTGTCGTCTATGAAAGAGTTCGAGACCAATCACCCAAGTGCATTTAATACTTCTGTTTGAGAGTGCACATTTCATATTCACCCCCAATCCACTATCCAAAGCAAGTCACAGGAAAAGTCTGTAAATAAAACAGGAAGGCTTTGCAAAGATGGAGATGTATATTATGCACTTATGGGGAAGCTGACAGTGTGAACAATATAATCAACCACAGGGTGATTCCATAGCTTCAACCCATCATCACTGGGGAAGCTGTGTTGGGGCAATTCAGTAAATCAGCAAGTGAGCAGAGAAAATCATCACCAGTGGTGCTAAGGTGGATTTAGAGTTCATATAAATACAAATTTACAAGTATCTTTAAAATACCAGTCTAAATGCCAGGCACTGTACAATGCATTTAGGGGAAATAATGCTAAATACGATGATCTCTGCTATTCAGGAACTCTATTTTGAAGGGATAATAGCCAGGCCAAGAGTTAAGCAAATGAGTGTGCAGAGTATAGTAAAAAAGACTATAGAGGAATAAAAAAGGGGGAGGATGGAGAGCATAAATGCACTGTTAGGTGTGTTGGACATATTATCTCATTTCATCAGCATAATAACTTGAGACAAGAATTGTGCAAAGGACCTAACCTGAGTATCAGACAAGTTTAATGATGTGCCCACCTACAAGCTAGTAAGAAGTGAAGCTGGGTGTCAAATAAAACAGCACGAATGGGAATGGAATACTAAAGACAATCCATTCTGCCTGAGAGATCAGGAAAGGAACCATGCCACAAAGGTGGCATTTCAGATGGGCTTGATGAATGAACAGCATGTCAGTAGACAGAAGAAGACAGGCAGACAGAACATGCAGCCTTAGGGAACAGCATGAGCAAAGCCCAGGAAGCATGAAAGAGCCAAAATTCTGGGGAATGGACAGAACATTGATCTTATGTGGTTGCTGCATGAGGTAAAATGAATCCGATTGTGCAGGGGTGTGCAGTGTATGTCATGTTAAAGTATTTTGGACTTTACTCTGCAGATAGTGGAACCATTAAAAACGTCTAAGCAAGGATATGATCTCACCTGGATCTTTTAAAAGTTCATTCAGCACTTTGAGAGACCAAGGTGGGAGGATCGCTTGAGCCCAGGAGTTTGAGACTGCAGTGAGCTATGATCACACCACTGCACTCCAGCTTAGGCAACAGAGGAACCTGCTTTAAAAAAAATTATTCAGTAAAAAGTTCTCAGGGCATACTCCTAGGACAGGCTGCCTGACCCCCCCATAGGATATTAGATGACCCCTAAAGCTGCCAGCCTCTCTGTGAAGTCTTTACCTCTTCAAGGCTTCAAGGAAGAGGGAGACTTATTGCATGTGTGTTTGTTGGGGGAGGGGGGTTGTACACATACTTCTGAATTTATGGCTATATTTGATATGATTTTAATCAGATATTTAAATTGTTAATATCTGAGGTGATACTGCCCACATAGGTGAGTTTAAGCTCCACTGCCCAAATTTCTTAAAGTTGCATTGTCTGGATTTTCATTCTTGTTTTATTTGATTTTCACTTTCCAGACCCAGATTAGCTGCTAAGAAGCAGGGCCCATTATGAAAATAAAGCACAAACCTGGGCATTTCTCCAACCACCCTGCAAAATGCACATGCATGTGTGCACACACACACACACACACACATTCATCACAGGGATACAATATGAAGAGAGAAAAACTAGTGGCGGGAAGCTCCATGTGAAAAGAGGCAGGATTCTAGGGGTTCCTCATTCTGGCTCAGGCAACTGTCTTTAGGCCAGGCACTCAGGGATCTTGCATTTATCATCAACACCCAGTCCAAAGGTAGGCAAAGCCTTTTCCGTTAACTCCCTTTACTGGGAAGATGAAGCTGGCATTTGTAAGGTAACTTTATTTTACATTAAGGAAGAAAAGAATTGGGTGACAGGAGGGAAGCAAAACCACTTTTCTGATTCTGAGAATCCCATAGGATTCTGACCAGCTTTCCTCTGTCCAATGCCTCTTATGCTAAGAAAACCACTAAAACTCTTGATGATTGAATCTAATGTTCCCTAGTTCCTCCTCTCTGAGTTTTCTGCTCATGATGGTGGGAGCCACCATTCTTCACACCATGGTCATCTTCAACATTCTTCCTCTGCCAGGACAAATCTCAGGAACTCCAGTTCAAATCTCTAAACAAGCTAGAGTCTGCCCGCCTAGTTCCAATTTTCAGAGAGGAAGTTTTCTGCTTCTCTCTTTCTGTGCAAAGAATGATGATTCATTGAGCTTCAAAGAGTGAAATAAGCCAATGGTTTTCAAACATTAGCCTACCTAGAGGACTTAATAAATCTGGATCTCTGATCCCCACCTGCTGGAGTTTCTGCTTCAGGTGTTCTGAGAAGGGACTCAAGAATTTGCATTTCTAGTTCCAGGTAAGTTCCCAGGTAATGCTGATGGGCTGCTTCCCCACATTTTGAGAACTACAAATGTGGCCACTTGGGCCTATGACACCAGCCCCACCCTCTTCTGGCGTGTGTGAGTGAATGAGGGGTGCACCGGTGGGGGAAGTTCAGAGCTTTTTAGGCCTGATTCTAACATCTGGCTTATTTTCTATTTGACCTAGTGATCTTGTTACCATTATTATTATTCCAGTAAGTTTTTAGGGAATAACCCAGTGATCTTGGACAAATTGCTTGCCTCACTGGGCCTCAGTTTTCAAACTTTGAAAAAATAGCAACAATAATCTCTCTCAAGTGTTTTGTAAGGAATAAAGAAGATAACAAATATAAAGTCCTTAGCACAGGATCTGATACATCAGTAAAAGTTCTCTCATTCCCCACCTACTGCTGGACCTGATTCAAGTTAGAGTCTTCTACACTCTCATATAGGAACGTGATCCTGCACTAGTTCTTCCATTAAGATGGTCAATGGAACAGTCTAGTGACCGAGAGACCATAACATGGAAACAACAATGGTTTACATGTAATGTTGACATGTTCTATTTGAATATAGCATCTGCCAGTCACCGTTTTCTTGCTCAGCCCAAAGAAATGATAATTCCATATGGAAGTTGCAAAACAGAAATCCATAAACTATGCTAATAGAAGTCTAAATTCTGCTTTAATGACTGCTATATCCGCAACATTAAGTACAGAATGGCAAGGAAGGGTGGCTCTGTTTTAGAGAGCGGGGACTGGAGCTTGTTTACTATTGAATAAATCCTAGATGAGCTCTACACATTGAGGACTTGTGAGCTGGGGTTCAGCATCGAGAAGGGTATTCAATGGCCGCAACACCAAAGGTAGCCTGGGAAAGCTGTGCAGAGCCATGACATAAAGAGCTGTGGGTGGTTTGGAGGCTGAAGTTTCTCGACCTTAGCTTTGGAGATGGAAGAGACTAAGGTAGACATGTTAGCATTAAAATTCAACCACATACAAAAAATACATAAAAATCCAAGTGATTGTGAGTGCAGCATATGACTGAGAGGAAAAGTTTTAACTACTTCTCATCTTCTCATTTAGGATAGAATTTCTGGAGTAAAGACTTTAAAGAAAGAAGATTATACCTAATTCACAGCATTTTGTAAAGGTTAATAAGATAATGCATTAACGGCGCTCACCAAAATTCCTGATGCATAGTAGCCTCTCAATAAATGTAATTATTGGTTACTATCATCCTGAAAAGCATTTCTATTATAACTAATCAATGGTCAGCTGGGCGCAGCGGCTCACACCTGTAATCCCAGCATTTTGGGAGGCCGAGGTGGGCAGATCACGAGGTCAAGAGATTGAGACCATCCTGGCCAATATGGTGAAACTCTTGCGTCTACTAAAAACACACACAAAAAAATAGCTGGGTGTGGTGGCACCTGCCTGTAGTCCCAGCTACTCAGGAGGCTGAGGCAGGAAAATCTCTTGAACCTGGGAGGTGGAGGTTGCAGTGAGCTGAGATTGCACCACTGCACTCCAGCCTGGTGACAGAGCGAGACTCTGTCTCAAAAAACAAAAACAAAAACTAATCAATGGTCATACACCCCCACCCACAAGATTGCAAATTTCACAAAGTCAGGGACCAGATCTATATTACTACAGTGCCCTGTGCATAGCAGAAGTGTGATAAATATTTGCTGAAGGTAGAAAGGGAGGGCTAAATAGGAAATAAGAGATTTGAGTAAGGCTTCTACCATGGAGAACAAAAAGGAAAGAATTGGGAAATATGGGGAACTAAGAATACAAATGGGACAGAATATCTC
This sequence comes from Pongo pygmaeus, assembly GCF_028885625.2. NCBI lineage: Eukaryota > Metazoa > Chordata > Mammalia > Primates > Hominidae > Pongo > Pongo pygmaeus. Next base: position 40,776,985 of record NC_072373.2, read on the forward strand.
CTTTGACTGTGGGCCTTAAGTAGCATCCTTTTTGACTATTCCCTATTGCTGCATGCTTCTGTTTCCCCCTCCATCACCCATCCTGAAATGCCAAGTTGAGACCTTGCATCTTCCAGTCACTGGCAATACGTTTACCCTGAGGTCTCCTGAGGCTCTATCTAGGCCACTATTTGCCCAAATAGCACCTTTGTACAAATTAGAAAAAGGTGCCCATTTTTTCCACGTGGATGTAGCCACAAGCTAAGAGGCTCAGTCTGGTCCATGGAGTGGGGGCTGGATTTCAGCTTCCCCCAAGTCCTTCCTCCTGTTGGTCCTCAGTCAGGTGCAAGGCATAACCTATACAACTATAGCTGCTGGGCCGGGGATCCCTTGAACTTCAGCCACAGCTGTACACATTATGAAGAGTGTGTTTATAATGTATGGGCCCTGGGGCTATAGTGGTATGTAAAATGGGTCTCCCATCTTCATGGAAATTATTCTCCAACAAAGGAAGAGACAGTAGCTTCTTCAGGTGGTTTAATCAGTCAAATATTTGATTAAAAGGCCTAGAAGTGAGACATACCTGGTTTGAACAAGGTAGCATGCTTGACAGCTACGCTACCTTGAATAAGTCATTTTACCTTTCAAAGCCTCCATTTTCTTATCTTGAAAATGAGGGTAATGACATTACCTTCCTCAGAGGCCTGTTGTGAGCCTTAAATGAGACACAGGTATAGGTTTCATACATTTTTCTATAATAATTGTCATTCTATAACCAACCTAATGTAATCATGAAGAAAATGGAGACATCATTCTGGACTAGCACATTCAGAAAAAAAAAAAAAAATCACCAAGCCAAGCGTGGTAGCATATGCCTGCAGTCCCAGCTACCCTGGGGGCTGAGAAGGAGGATCACTTGAGCCCAGGAATTCAAGAGCACCCTGAGCAACATAGTGAGGCCCTGTCTTTAAGAGAAAAGTAAAAAGATCACCAAACCAGAGTAACTTGAGCAGGAGTGGCAACATGAATTACCTTGGGGATAAGGCAGAAGCAAAGGTTACTAAAACAGGCCAGTTGTGATGTAACAAGGGATAGTGTGGAATGTGGCAAAACAGAGCATACATACCCCATCTATCTAAAAGCATTCAGCTTCCAGCATTTGAGATCAACCAATACAGTCTGCAAGCGAAATTTTGCCTTTGCAGGATGGGCAAAAACAGGCAAAACACTGGATGAGAAAATTCCCAGTTTTCTTGGAAGGCCTGTCCTTCCTAATAACTGGTGTCATTGTTTCTTCCTATTTCTCTAGGGGTCTTTGGGAGAGATCCTGGACCCTTGAAATCCCTTCTATCACTCTTCCCTGATGATGGCATAGACCCAAAGCCACAGAAAACAAAGCCACTCTATTTTCAGACTCTTGAACGGTACCCCACGACAAACTCTTAGAAATGCCAGGCCTTTCCTCTTTCTTCTCCCTTCCCTCCCACCAACTAAATCTGAGATGAATTGAGTCAGAGACTTCTCGCTCAGAGTACACTGTTTGAAAGTTTGTGTCATAAATGCATTGATCCTGCCTCATGCTCCCAAACAGAATCTCGATGTTGAAGCGCTCCTTTAATCAAAAGTAAATTATGTACAGGCCACGCAGGCCAGCTCAGCTAGCCTCACAAAAAAGGCAATCCATCATTTATTCGTAAATGTCAGTGAAATCTGGGGATCAATATGTGCGCCAATGTGGATTATGTTTATTATTTTTCTGTAAATATCAATGCCGAGAAATAGTTCGAGGGAGCATGCAGGTGCCTTGGGAAATCAGAACCTAACCTAGGGCATATGGTTGCATGGTGGAATCTTTCCAAGTATATTTGATCTGTCTTTTTGGCACTTCTTTGTATGTGAGAGCTGGGTCATCTCTAGTCTCATGAGAAATAGAAAAGAGAAAAATTCTTAGGGCAATGAAGGAGTCTGAGAAAATTCCAGAGTTGATCTACCCTACAATGAGGTGGAGATGGCTTCTCTTGATATATTCTGAAGAGTGAGTATCGGCATAGAAAATAAAATAACTCCAAAAGATCTGTTTCATCCACAGGATCCCTGGAGCCAGAGGCAAGGAAATCTACAGCACTGTCCCGTCCCTTCTTTCAGCTCATCCTGATTGGTGCAACCTCACAGGTGACGTCAGAGTCCAGGCAGTCAGGGGAGCAGCAAGCAGATGTTTTTGAAAGGAAGGATCTTGTTTCAGGCTTCCTATTACTTTCTTCCTTTAATTATATAGGCAAAAGAAAGCCTTGGAAGTTTCTCTGTGAGTGAAAAACATGATCAAAGTGGCACTTAGAAAAGACAACAATAAATATTTGAGTATACAATATTGGAAGCATAAGAGATGAAAGGCAGAGGGGCCAATTGTGAGCCCCAGCCTAGATGGGTAGACACCTCTTTGTGGTCCATAGATCACAAGCTGTGAAATCAGGCATGCCAGGGCTCAAAGTTAAAACCTCATTCTGTTAATTGCCAGATGCATAAATGGAGCAACTTATAAGACCTTTCTGAGCCTCAGTGTCCTGCTTTGTAAAATGGGGTTAATAAGAACAGCTGAATTAGTCAGGATAGGCTGGAATAGAATATACTGCAGCAACAATCCCCTAGATCTCTGTGGTTTCTAAAAGGTTACTTTTCCTCTCCTGTTTCAAGCCTATCCTTGTCAAAGGGGTAGGATGCTCTGTGAACCATGCACTTGGTCTTCTCTAATCAGTCGTGCTTTACTTCAAGGGATTCAGGGAAGTACAATCTTGTATTTGTTCAGAAGAAGAGCTGGATATACTTGGCAAACAGCAATCACAGCTCACACTGAACTCATAGGGCTTGGGGGCAAATTAAAGGCAACTTGCTGACATGAAGCCTGTGTCTGGTACCTGACAGGAAGGTATTTGACCATGGATGCTTACTCTGAGCCAGCCCTTTGATGTCAGACTCTGAAGGCTGTATTTGATTTGAGAGACAACATAGTATCATTGTGGGTGTGAAGAAGGAGAATGGCTAGCTGGTGGGCTTTGAAAATTAACTTCGTCCAAGTATGGAGAGAGAGGTGGGAAACTTTGAGACACTCCTGGAGGTGGTGCTAACGGCCTAGGCATGTGATGATGAGGAGAGTGAATACCTACTGACACATTTGAGGTCTTGTGGTCCTGCTGGGTAAAAGTAGAGAGCCCTGGGAACAGATGTCATGGGCATACTCAATGCCTATTTTAATGGAAGAATCAATTTAAGCTGCGGCAAATCATACAGTTAATATCCAGCATGCTTGAGGACATCCACATTGCTTTCTCCCCCTGAAGTTTCTTCCTGTCTATGTGTCTCCACTGGGAGCCTTGCAATTGTGTCATTCTGGATTAGGTAACATGAGACCTGAGATCCAGGCCTATTACTCAAACTATCTCTGTGACCTTCATAAGGTAGTCATGTTCCCTCTCCAGGCTTCAGTAGACCCGTTTGTAAAACAGAAGAGTTAAAATCCATCATCTCTAAGGTCTCTTTCAATACCAGGTTTACAGTTTCTTGAAGAGTATTGGCAGCGAGTACAGGATTACTCTCCTCATGCCAGTCAACATTGATAAAATAATCTTAGAATATCTGATTTAGTTTATGCATTCTTGTGCTTCACAGGGTCCATTTCCCCCAGCCTTGGGAAGACTAGAAAATAAATGTAGAATAAAATCAGGATGTATATAACTTTTGGGAGTTGTGGGGAAAGAGGTGGAATGAAATCAGGATGTATGTATTTATGGAAGTTTAATATATTGGAAATAATTAAGAAAAAATAACTCAACTCTTATGATTTTCATTTTCAGGTTTGGGAAGATCTCTGCAAAGCCTTCAGTAGGTTCCCCTGAACCTTGGTTAGCAGGACTAAGGGAGAAATATGAGTTTGCTTAGGATCCATGGTGTGCCAGGAGCGCATAAGCTCCATAATATGGGCAGGGATGTTTGTCTTGTTCACTCCTGTATCCCCAGCACTGAGAAAAATCATGACATAAATAGGTGTTAACAGATATCTATAGAACAAGCACAGGAATTATAGAGAGAAAATGAATCATGCCTGGGTTCTTCCATCATGGCAATTTCCAATCCTCTTCTTATAAGCCAAAGTTCTTTTTCTTATGAATGCCTCCAGAGTTTCCCTATTCATCCTTTCCCCAACACACACAAAGCACTTAATCCATGCTTAATCCTAGTACAGGTCCTTAGTGACACATACGCTAATTTGCTTTTCGCCACCTAGTGCCAGATTTGTAAATTGACTCCTGCTGAACATTCCTTTCCAGAGAAATGGAAGGTTTCCCCTCTTCACTCTGTGGAGTTAGGGGACCTGGGAAAACATCTTTCCCTATCCTGTTCTTTTGAGGGAAAACAATTATTAATGCATCACAAAAGAAAAGTATATATTCTCGCCTCAGATATGTTATCAAAGGAAATGACAAGTTGTTTTCATAGTGTTGAGCTTTATATATAAGGTAGATTTGGGGACCAGACAAGCTGGTATGAATCCCACTGCTGCCCATGGTAGGTATGAGAATTTGCAGGTTACTTTTATATTCTTAGTTTCAGTTCTTTCCCCCCAATATGGATGAAAATAATAGTAATGCCTCTCAAGGCAATGTGTAAAACAAACCCATGGTAAATATTCATTCATTTATTTATTTAACAAATATTTAGCAAGTGCCTTAGATGTCCCAAGCATTATTCTGTTATAGCCTCTTGGATACAGCAATTAACAAGGCAGATGACAAATCTCTGTCCTTATTTTGCTTATCAATTAGTGTTAAATAAATATTAGCCATCATTATTGATATGTTATACTAAATCTGAATACTCTAGAACTTTTCATCTAGACTAAGTCTTTTCTTCCCCTGTAATTGATGTCAGTGAGTCATTTGTATTTACTGCACAACTACAGAGTACAGAGCCCTGGATTGAGTCTATACGGAGGGGAAATAGGAAGGAGGATAGACTGAAGACGTGGCCTCTGCCTTCAGGCGTTTATAGTGCACACGCAAAGACTAGCAAGGATGAAAGGACTTTTGAATTTAAGAAACATGCATAAATTAAACATACTGCTCTTTTTTGCTTGTCCTCTGAGTAATAAGAACATAAGTGGATTTTCATCACTGTCTGTTGTAATCTTTCCAGAAAAATCACTGAACCATTCTGAAGGCTTCAGGAAGAGAAAACTAATGGCTTTATCTGAACTCCCTGGGAAAGAATGGGGTTTAATAAGTAAATGGATGCAGGTTTCTTAGGCAAGAATCCTCATCAAGTGTCCTGACACGGCAACAAGGAGATGAATGTTGATGTTATGTATCTGACACATCACCCACCCACGTTAACTCTGAGATTTTATAGATTTTTAGCATCTGAAGGAGATTTTAATTATCCTCTTACTCAAATCTTTACGTTTACAGAGAAGGAAATACATGCAGAGGGGAAAAGTGATTTCACCCGATGTCGTGCAGCTAGCGTGTGGACTGCCTGGACCAAAGCCTCAGTATCCCCATTGCCAGCACAGTGTTTTTTCTAGAACCTCTTGAAGCCTAAAGCCTCAGTATCCCCATTCTCAGTCCAGTGTTCTTTCTAGAACCTCTTGAAGCCTCCTTCTGACTTGGAGTGAAAACCCTTAGAGCTCAATGGCCTTTTTAACCAAATTGCTTGCTCTGAGCTCAGGTTAGTGGCATGTTGTGGGGGAATCTGAGTAGGAGCTTCTTAATAAAGAGGTCCTGGCAGTGAGATTAGACACATTTCTAGTTATGGAAAAAGAAAGGGGGCTTTGCAGGTGCTTTTCCTCATAGTGTTCTCTTCTCAAGGAGTTCAGATAAAGCTGCGAGTTTTCTTCTCCCAGACCTCTCAAAATGGTTCCACAGTTTTTTTCTGGACAGACTTGAATTAACAGTCTAATCTCACTAAGTATTCTTACTCCTGAGAGAGAGCTGAGAACAAGCAAGAAAGGGTGGTGTGTTGAATGCATCCATGTTTCTTAAATTCAAGAGTCCTTTTGATCCTTGCAAAAGACCTCTGTCACTGTGGAGGAGACAGTATTCCAAGTTCCCCCAGTCTTGACTAAATGCCGGTCTTCGATGCCTTTTGCTTCTGAAAGGATCTAGATTCGCTTGGGAAAGGGGGAGAGATTTTAAAAGGAGGTGACACCTAGTGGTCACTGTGACAAACAGCAGCCTACAGAGAAGGCGGCTGGTTGCTAAGGCTAGCAGCTGCAGCCATTTATCTCCACTCTGACTAAATGGCCGGAAGAATCATAGAATGTTTATATTGGGAGCAACCTCCAGAGATTTTCTGTCAAGACATCTGCCTCCAGCCAGCACGAATAATATGTCTTATGCTTATGGTGTTGTATAAAACACTTTTACAAATATTATCACGTTTAATTCTCACATCAGCCCTGTGAATTTTGTAACATCATTATCTCTTTTTTAAAGACGAGGAGATGATCAGTCATAATTTAGGCTTCTTGAGCAAAATCACTCAGCTAGTGAGCCATGAAGTAGGAGCTAGGAGTCAGGTCCTCAGCCCTTACCTTCCCACTTGCGATCAACTGTTTACTGACTCTAGGAAAAGACATGGAAATGTTGAGTGAAACCCCGTCTCTACTAAAAAATACAAAAAACTTGGCCGGGCGTGGTGGCAGGCGCCTGTAGTTCCAGCTACTCGGGAGGCTGAGGCGGGAGAATGGCGTGGACCCGGGAGGCGGAGCTTGCAGTGAGCCAAGATGGCGCCACTGCATTCCAGCCTGGGAGACAGAAAGTGACTCGTCTCAAAAAAAAAAAAAAAAAAAAAAAAAAAGTGACTGGTTTGTCACCAGGCTCAGACCCCAGCCTTTGCACAAAGATTGGCTTAGTGTTTGGAGCCAATTTTACATAAATATTTTTGAGTCAGGAGAGAGTTTCTTCCACCTGCAAATTCATGTCTAAATTCCCTTTCCATACATGAGAATAACAAATCTTCTCGGTGGGAAGAAATGAAGTCGGCTTGATATGGACTGGCTGCAGGGAGGAGGGGGTTGCTGGGTGCCTGTGGCAGTGAACGATGGGGCCATCCAGGAATACGGAAGAGGCCGCTGGTTGTGTCAGAAGAGTCCTTGTAAGAGGAAATTAAGCCGGATATAACCTGATATAAAATCGCTGGGTACATCTCAGGTCCCTGGCTTAAATATTCAATAGTCTTCAGGGAGAAAATGAATTAATGAATAGGGTCATCTGACAGTAGAATTTTTTTAAAAGTGTTTGAAAAGTAAAAACGCATTCTACCCCGTCCACTCACTCAGCCACTCCCTCTCTACAGAGGCCCCAATTTCTCACAGAATTTCTCAGGTATTGCCTCACCTGCTCCTACCCTAGCCCAAGCTGCCTGTTATCCCTCCCTGCTACATCTCTTGGTACTTGGGCGTTCAAGTACGGCAGCCTTTAGCCGCTTGCACAATCACAGGACATCCTCTGAAAGAGAAGCAATCTTCTGTGGTTTGGTTGTTTTAGAAAGAAGGCATTGTTGATGGAGGTCTTGACTTGTGGGCTGACATAGCAAGCGAAGGATGGGTTTGCTTTTTCTGGATGTTACTTGTTTAAAAACTATATTTATAAGAGAAAGCCCTCTCTATGTTCCTAAGGGATCGGGCTGGACAGGAAGTTTTCAGAAATTCAAGCCAGATGGGTGTGCAAACCTCTCAGGACCAACACGGCATCTTTTCTGAGCTCTCTGCTGTGGATGTGCTGAGGTCCTCCACATGAAGATCAGGAAGGGATATTTCTCCTTTCAGCAAGAGGCTGCTAGTTGTGCCAGATGAGTCCTTAGGAGGAAATCAAGCCAGATGTAACCTCCGCAAGGTATTTTCTCTTATCATTCCCTAACAAGAAAAAAGAAATCCAAGAGACAGAACTAGACTGTATGGTAGTTTCTGTCAGTATTGAGGTTACGAGGTACACCAACTACAACACGCAGTATACTCTCAACCTCATTTTCCTATGCCCCAGCCTGCTTATAACACCATGGGGCAGGCAGACAACCACTATGATGCCCAACCCTAACCCAAATCCTATGTGCAAAGGCTCACGTAGGATGCCTGGTGCCTTTCTCATGGGGGAATTTCAATCAATTCCCTGCACTCCTCAATTCCCAGTTACTTCCTTTTCTTCTTAGAATTCAGGAAGTATGAGTCTCCACTGGCACAAGTCTCCACTGTCTAATTAGACAGACTGATGTGAGAGATCGAATGGGTTAATGGAAGGCCAACATGTATCTTAATATCTTTATTTGTGCTGGCCTTACCTATTAATTAGTCTTAAGTATCCCAGAGTAATTACAGAGTCCCCTCGTCTGCCAGATCTCTCTATTGCACGTAGGCCAGAGGTGTTCAGAGCTGGTTCACAGACAGTGATGTTGGTAGGCTGACTAGTCCCTTAGATTTTGAGACTCCCAGCTCAGGTGTCTGATGCTTTACTAATAATAACATCAAGGGAACCTCCAAGGGTATTAGCAATAATAATAATATCACATACTCATTCAACTGAAGACTTTTTAAAAGAATTTACCCAGACAACATTCTAGGTACTTGGGATTCATCAGTGAACAAAAAGGTTAACATTTCTGCACACGTGCAGCTTTCGTTATAGCTCACAAAAGCTTTTGCCTAAACTTACCTTATTGAAGCCTTGCAAGAATCCTAAGAGTGCTGACGTCTCAACTTTCTGTTTTTTACAGAAGGATAAACTTATTTATCCTGCTCCTCATATCATAAAGCACTCCTCCTCATCTCCAAGTCAAACTTCTGACCAACTCAATCATAATGTTTTTCTTGATTTTCTCTACCAACTATTTATGTCTACACATTGATTTTATTTCTACTGTTGGCAGCTTGGTGTCATAGAAAGAAAAAAGAATCCAGAATGAACCTGAACTCAAATTCATTCTCCACCACTCACTAGATAGTAAACTTTGGTCAAGTCTCTTTATTCCAATTTTCTCATATAAGTAAAATGTTATAATAAGGGTAAAATAAGAACTCTGTGAGACCACACTTAGGGAGATGCTGTGTTATTGGTTTCATGCTTTACACAGATGTGACATAGAGATCCCATGAGCTTAGCAGCAAAAGCTATCCAGTGGAAATCTTTCTGGGGTACAAACATATAAGAATAATATTTTCTAAGCTCAGTTATTGAATAAAGTATTGTATTAGTCTGTTCTCATGCTGCTGGTAAAGACATACCTGAGACTGGGTAATTTATTTAAAAAAAAAAAAAAAAGAGGCTTAATGGACTCACAGTTCCACATAACTGGGGAGGCCTCACAATCATGGAGGAAGGTAAAAGGCATGTCTTACATGGCAGCAGACAAGAGGGAATGAGAGCCAAGGGAAAGGGGAAACCTCTTATAAAACCATCAGATCTTGTCAGACTTATTCACTACCACAAGAACAATATTGGGAAAACCGCCCCTACAATTCAATTATCTCCCACGATTCAATTATCTCCCACTGGGTCTCTCCCACAACATGTGGGAATTATGGGAGCTGCAATTCAAGAAGAGATTTGGGTGGGGACACAGTGAAACCATATCAAGTATGTTTTCTCCTCTGACTGGAAAGAAGATGGGAATGGAAGCCAATTCTCTAGTAGACAAGTAAAAATAGAAAGGTCAGTCTGATAAACAGGAACAGCTATTCCTTTTCACAGTAGGGAAAGTCTTAGTAGGGAAAAAAAAAAAAGTTCAGTGTCAGAGAAGTGATATCAGAATTTCCCTATAGCCCCAAGAAGCCCGCATCTGGGAGGGAATTTGCATGGCCATTTAATTCATTCCTTCTCCTCAAGGTAAGATTACCATGTGGATATTGGATGGTGCCTGGGAAGTCACACCTGTGATAATTGGCATCGCTGTTGCATTCTTCAGAGCAAAAGGCAAAGAACATACAAGAAGCTTGGGTTTGATTTCTCTATTTCTTCAGTCAATGCCCTAGAATAAATGAAGATCAAATATGACAGATAATAGGCAACCTGCTCTTGGGAAGGATATACCTAATCCAGACCCTGGGGTTCCCACATCGCAGAAATATCCTGAGTTTGGGATTCCTTCTCAAGGAAGCCTGTTACACACAACCAACGTCTGCCTTCCCACAAAGCTGTGCCTGTCAAGGCAGAAGGGTAGAGTGCAGACATCTCTTCCATAGAAGAGAGAAAAATGATACGAGAGCAGCTTGGATGGGAACAATATTTCAGGCATGGCTAGCTGTTAAAAATGAGCTAATTCAGAAGAGGCACATTTAAATAAATATAATGCAAAGGCATAATGGCACAAGATAATAGTTTTGAATGGGAAATTCTAATGACTTCAAGTGCATTTCACAGGGCAATTAATACACATGGCAGTGCTGCAGCATTCAGCAAAAGGGAGGGAGAAACACGGTCAGGAGCAAAAAAAGGGGAGATGGAGGCAACTGATAAAAATAGGACTTGATTTTCTTTGCAGAAGGAGTAGTGCTTACAAATATAATAAAAGAGAAAAATATGTGTGTCAGTTTTTATAATTCAGCTTGTAAAATTCAGAATGATTAGTTTTTGAAGAGGGCAATTACTCCCCTTTTGCATATTCATGAAGATTTAATGAAATAGGGTTGGGTTTTTTCCATTCTTCTCTGGTTACCCCCTTCAGTCCCCTTCCCCCACCACAAACTAAAAATATATCTGATTCCCATCAAACTGAAGCCTCATTCCATTCAATTCATGGAGAAGCTGCTGATTGGTAGGTACAAATGCCTAGGATTCTCTAAGAAATTACATATCTTTATTGACATTGCCTATAAGTTAACAGATGAGATGTGTGAATCTTCAGGGGCTGAGGAAGAGGTTTTTGATGACAGCAAAGAGGAAAATTACACAGGGCAAGAGGCTGGCTCCCTGGGACAGATGGAGGATATCTTATTTGCCTGTTTCTTCTTTTTATTGTTGCTAGGGTGTGTGTGTGTGTGTGTGTGTGTGTGTGTGTGTGTAGGGAGAGGGAGAGAGAAAAGAAAGAAAGAAAAAAGAAAGAAGGAAAGAAAAAGAAAGAACCAAAAAAGGAAGGCTGGCAGGCAGGTAGACCAGGCGAAAGAAAAGAAGAAAAGAAAAGAAAGAAAGAAAGAAAGGAGGGAAGGAAGAAAGGAAGAAAGAGAAGGAGGGGGGAAGGAGGGAGGGAGGGAAGGGGGAAGAAAGAAGGAAAGAAGGAAGGAAGGAAAGAAAGGAAGGAAAGAAGGAAGGAAAGAAGGAAGGAAGGAAGGGAAAGAAAGGGGGGAAGGGAGAGGGGAGGGAGGGAAGGAAAAAAGGAAAGACAGAAAGAGAGAGAGAGAGAAAGAAAGAAAGAGAAAAGAAAAGAAGGAAAGAAGGAAAGAAATAGAAAGAGAAAGAAAAAAGGAAAGAAAGACGCAGGTTGGGTGCATTGGCTCACACCTGTAATCCCAGCACTTTGGGAGGCTGAGGTGGATGGGTCACATGACGCCAGGAGTTTGAGATCAGCCTGGCCAACATGGTGAAAACCCGCCTCTACTAAAAATACAAAAATTAGCCAGGTGTGGTAGCATGCACCTGTAATCCCAGCTACTTGGGAGGCTGAGGCACAAGAATTACTTGAACCTGGGAGGCAGAGGTTGCAGTGAGCCGAGATCATGCCACTGCACTCCAGCCTTGGACTCTGTCAAAAAGAAAAAGAAGAAAGAAAGAGAAGGAAAGAAGAAAGAGAGAAACAAAGAAGGAAAGAAAGAGAGAGAGAAAGAGAGGAAGAGAGAGAACAAGAGAGAAGAAAAAAAGAAAGAAAAGGAAGGAAGGAAGGGAGAGAGGAGGAGAGGGGAGGAGAGAAAATAAAGAAACAAAGAAGGGAAAGACAGAAGGAAAGAAGGAAGGAAGGGGGGGAGGGAGGGGAGGGGAGGGGAGAGAAAGAAAGAAAGAAAAGAAAGAAAGAAAAGAAAGAAAGAAGAAGGAGAGAGAAAGGAAAGAAAGAAAGGAAGAAAGAGAGAAAGAAAGAAAAAGAAAGAAAGAGACAGGAAGGAGGGGAGGGAGGGAGGGAGGGACTGGAGAGAGGAATAATGGAGGGAGGAAGGCGGGGAAAAGAAATAAAGTAAAGAGTCTGAAGAATCCCGTGCTGTCCAGTTTCATGGGGGCCTGGAGGATAATTTTTAAGGTAGCCAACAAGTATAGAGATTTTTTCTCTTTTTGTTTATATGCTTTGCAAGTGCTGCCTAGAGCAAAGAAAACTACAAACCAATGAACAAACAACTCCAAAACCCATGCACAGTCAAAATCCACCTCAGCACAAAAGGGAGAGACCCTGATGCCCTATCTAGTTTGTTACCATCTTCTTGGTGCACTGATTTCAGTTGTGTTTTGTTTTTGTGGTGTGTGTGTGTGTGTGTGTGTGTGTGTGTGTGTGTGTACTCAACTTATTTTCCTAAACTTTTGTTCTAAGAATCTCTTTGGTCAGCTCCCAAAGCCCTAGATCTAGGTTTCTCCTCATGCCCAGATCCTGTTAAAGGTTTCAGTTTTTCCTGACACTGCATTGATTATTAACACCAGTCTTCCCCCTTTATGAGGATAAGTATATTTAATTCTGGGGTTCAATCTTGGAAAGCCTAAATCACACTTTCCAATAAATATATTAACAAATAATAAAGCTGGCATTGTGGTCTCCATTTACATGCCTCTAATCTGTCCTTGAATTGCTTTAAAATCAGGTGAAAACAAAGAAGTATTATCTATAAGACCCCTTCAAATGTCAATGCTAATCTTTACTGAAATCGCCTTTTGATCCAATCATGGTGCTAGACTTTCATATTTGCTAAATTCATCTTGGAATAGCTCATCTAGTGACTATGGGGGAAAAAAAAAGTGCTCACCTTGTCATTAAATTACCTGTGGATATTTAAAACACTCATGGGGGTGACCCAGGATCTGAACCTGGAATTTTCAAATCCTGAGATTGGGGTGTAGGCAATTGGGTATGGGCCCCAATATTGCAATTATATTTTGTGTGAATATGAATATATTTATTTTTCTAGGAAAGGTCCATAGCTTGAATCAGATATTCAAAGGGTTTCTGATCCCCTAAAAGTAAACCCTTAGATTGGAGAGTCATATTGACTGGCGTCAGTTGGAAATAAAAACTTTTTTGCCATACATTCAATGTCTGACAGTCACAGCTAGAATGGGAAATTTACTTAAATTTAGGGAGAACAAATTAGCTGTAAATTACTGTTGAGAGTTTTTTACGTCTGAAGGGGCAGAAGATAGGGAGGGTCAGTTCCTAGGCCTTGGAACCCTGCTCTGTCCTCTCTTCTCTGGATTTCCTGCCCATTGCCCATGACTCTGCTGTTTTCCTCTCAACATGAATACACACCTGCCCTGAAATGAAGCATCATTTCCCTTCTCTTGACTTTTTGGAGATCCATTAAGCAAACCCCTGTAGAGAACCTGCATTCTCCAAAGATGGCCCCCATGCTGTCCTTGAGAGGAAACTAGACTTCATAGTGCCTAGCTGTTTAATTCATAAATAAATATTACATGTGCTACCAGATGGTTCATTAGCCAGTTGTTATGGCAATCAGCATTTCAGCCAATTAAAAACCTTTCCCAAAACTTTAAAATATGTTGATTGTAGAAACATGAAGTGCCTGAACACCATGTAATACACTTGAATGCAAGAGGCATCACTGCTTTGGGATAAGAGGGAGCTGCTGGGGGAGGGAGCTGCTGGGGGACGGAGCAGGGAAAAGAGGCAGGAGTGAGTCAGTGATATTCAGACACCAGAATGAAAAAAAAAAGATGTTACAGGAGGAAGACATTTTCATGAATATCTACCCTGTATGTAAAGAACTCCTCCTTTACAGTCAGAAACTAAAGGGGCTATTTGGCCCATTTTTTAATAGATTCCTTGAAGGCAGTGATTGTACCTTGTTGACTTTTGTGTTTCATTGCCTTGCATACAGCCTGGCAAATAGTAAGTGACAATTTATAGTAATAAAAAATAGTTTAACCAGTATTATCATAATTTACATGTCATAATAAATAGTAGGAAAAATAAAGAACTCTTCTGTTATGCAAACCAAGGGTAAATCCTATTACTGGTTTAAACAGAAGCCAAATGAAGGAGACTGCTGCTATGGTTCTGGGAAATCTAGCTGGGGCAGGAGACCCTGGGCGATTCTGCTGCATCTGTGACTAGGAGAGAGTGGCCAGGAACAAACTTGTGACTGTGAGTACAGGAATGAGCCCTGCGTTAGACTTCTGGCATGTGCTGTCCAGTCAGTTTCAATGACCTATGGAAAAATGGGCATTCTGTCTCCCCAGCTGAATGTAATACTTTCTAGGGCTGCTACTCAAGGGTTACCCTCAATGGGACTGGGGCTAGGGCTGGCCTGGTTGGACTCTAGCCAAGAGTAGATGTCAGAGACTGGATTTGGAACAGTAAAATCTAAACCAAAGCATTTCTACCTAAGGGCAAGAAAATGATGAGGGCCAGAGGTATGAGTCAAGACAAAGCCTGCAGGAAATTACTTGGATCCACAAAAAGGGTGTGAAGATGGCAATGCGGGCCTGTTAGCAGAGACAAGTATTCTGAATTAATGGAGACAGATGAGCAAGAATATAGTCTGAGATAGAAAAGGAGATAGGCCCTGTGTTCCACTAATCTCTGTGTCCCTATCATCTTGGACACTGTCTGTCTCATAGCAAGTGCTCAGCAAGAGTTAAGTAAATGGACAGTCATTCCCTGTACCATATCAGTGTGTGCTAAACTATATCACGTATGGGTGACTGAGAGAATGGAAGCTCTGAATTCTATTTTGGGATGCTTCATTTCCTCCTCGGAGAACACTTTTCGAATTATGCTAACCAGAACCAAGATTTCCCTTTATTTTTACTCTCTAATCAAAGGAATTTCCCAGGGAGGTGGAATCCCTCAATACCAGGAATCCAATGCTTGTCAGGGATCCAGTCCAGGGGACAGTGGAGGGTCTGGGATTCCCACCTCACTGGCTGCCAAGAGGTCTGGCTGTGCTCCCAGCAATTCCTGAGCCCCTCCTATCCTCCCCCATCTCTCCTCAGAGCTGACTGGACCCCTCCACACAGAAATCTGCTGCCTGTGAAATTGTACAGTGAAGGGAAAGGAAGTGCAAAAAATAACTTCCCTAGACAATCAGAGCAGATTATTTTAATGAGGGCTTGGAAATGGGAAACAAATGACACCAAATTAGCCTCACTCCCATTCATCAACTATGTTGGTGCAAGCGCTAAGCCTTCGCCTGAGTCAGCAGTGAAGCTGAGGTGGCTGCCTCTGGTTTCAGGGAGCTCCTTGCAGGACCCCGACACATCTTTCACAGAGCTCAGTAGTCTCCATTCAATTGTTTCAAGGCTGCTGGGGCTCAGCGCTGCTAACCCTTGTCTGCTTTAAATTTCCTCTGGATAGAAGTACAGAGCGCTGAAGGAAAAGAGGGTCCCAGAGCCCACCTGTGGCTCAGGGAAAGGTAAATGACAGAACCAAGCTACTCACATTTCCCAGAATCTGTCCCTAGACCAGGGAACTTAATTGTGGGTGAACCATATTACAACATAGAACATAAGCAGTTTGTATTTTCCTCTCGGGCACACACCTCTCCTTCATACCGACCAGTTTTGTCTCCTGGCCGGCCCTGGTTATTATCAATGAGAGGTCATCGGCTAGGCTGAGGTGGACTGTTGTGCCACAATTCACAATGTAGACTTAACAGTAATAATAATGTTCCCACGTGCAGCTGGAGAGGAGAAGCTGAGCTCCTCTGAAACTGGGTCTCCTCGGGTCAGAGTGGCGAACAGAAAAAGACTACAATAGATTATTACATTAAGCAAAACGAAATTGTTTCCCCACTGGAAGGAAGGAAAGTCATTAACTCAGAGGGTCCAGTTACCAGGGAAAATGATATCACATCTGCAGTGTGTTTTGGATTGCAATTTAACAGGAGAAATTGGAAGAGAATGTGATGTGGGGTGAAAGGTGTTGGATTGACAGCTCAGGGAATTGGAATATGCTGTTCTAAGTCCACCTCTTGTTCTCTGTCTATCTCTTGGTCTCTGGGTCTCGTCTTACCTACTCTGACATTCATTTCTCCCACTTCACAAGAGACAGTTTGGGACAGATACTGATGCAAATTCAATCCTTTTCTATTTCTAAAGCCTTGGAGGTTCTTGGTTTTCAAATTCATACCAATAATCTAGTTTGGCTTTTAGCTTGCCGTGAAGTCCCAGGGTTTCCTGAACTACTGGGTGCCTGTTTCTGCTACTTTTAGGGTTATGTCAGAATAGTTTGGCTAGAAGAGGGGTGAGGTTAGCACAGGAAACAAGGAAGTGTTCATGACAGAGGAAAATAACTTTCGGTTAATCATTCAGTCAGAAATTTTTTGCTGAGCACTTACCATGTGCAGAACATTGGGTTTCATGTCATGGAGGACATAAATATGACCTAAACATCCTCTCAGGAAACTTATAACCTAGATAAGCAGATAGAATGCACACATAGAGCAATCCACAAATGCCAGGCAGACACTCGTCACAATCACTGAAGAAACTGTCCTCTTTTTGCTATCTTTTCACATCCTCAGCCCAATCCTAGTCCTTCTATATCCATCCAGGGAATGAGTCATCAGTAAGATTAATCCATTTTCACCATATGTTTAGAGTTATAAGAACTTACTGTGGAGAGGTCTACTAATCTAAAGATCTAGCAATCACACCCCTTTAGAATAACTGTTCTCCAGTTTGACAGATAAATTGGAACTGAGTTTATTGACTTAGTACCACATTCTCAGTCTTTCGTGGCCCAGGGAGTTTTGTAACATGGCTCCTGACAAAGGCACTTTTTTTTCTAGCTCTGCCACACTGCTGCTTTAGCTATGTAATAGGCTAACCTGCTCTAACCTTAAATACATGAGATTAAATAAGGCAGAAACTTAGTGGGAGGCACAGGGTGGACAGGCAGCTCTGCTCCACAGAGTCACACAGGGACCAAGGCTGGTTGCTCTACCGCTTCCATAGTCAACATGAGGCTTCTATGTTAGGGTCAAGGTGGCTACTCCAGATGTCACCACACTCAGTAGTGGAACAGAGAGAAGGAAAGGCAGAGTAGAGGGAAACTTGTTACATTGTAAAGATTCAGGTGATGCATGCTTCACTTCCACTCACATATATTGTCCACAACTTAGGAACATAGGCATATCTAACTGCAAAGGAGACTGGAAAATATGGGGTATCACAAAAATTTGTGTTCTCAAGTAAAGGTTTGAGATTCTATTACTAAACAGAAGAAAGAAAGAAGGAATACTGGGAGAAAATTAGCTCTGTCTTTCATTCCTTTCTCTACCATACTTCCACTAACCAAATCTTCTATCTCTATTACCCTAAGGAATCAATCATATTTTTTTTTCTAATTTTCCATTCTCTTTAGTACTTAACCAAGTAGAATGTCCACTGACTCCTAATGTGTTTGTCTTTGAACCTTAAAACTGTACAGGAGCCCCCCAAAACCCTAAGCTGTCATCCTTTAATCAAGTACCTTGTCTTTTCATTTTCTGAGTTTACACTGGGATTTATGGAGTGTCCTGTCATGTGCTGACACGAAAAGAAACAAAGAAATCTGGTTTCTGCCTTCAAGGGTCTTCTGTCTCTCATTGTCTTAGTTCAGGCTGCTATAACAGAGTGCCATAGACTGGGTGGCTTAAATAACAAACTTTTTTTTCTCATAGTTCTGGAGGTTGGAAGTTCAACACTAGGGTTCCAGTATGGTTGGGTTCTTGTTGAAGTCCTTTTTTCTGGTTTTTACAGATGGCTGTCTTCTTGTATCCTTACATGGTGGGGGGGCGGGGGAGGGGGAGAGAAAGAGAATAGGAAGCTCTCTAGTGTTTCTTCTTATAAGGCACTGATATCATTCAGGAGAGCTCGATCCTCACACCCTAATCACCTCCCAGTGGCCCCACCTCCTAACACCATCACAATGAGGTGTGAGATTTTAACACATGAATTTTGGGGAGACACATTCAGTCCATAGCACGTGAATACACTTGCTGCCTGCTAACTCCTTTGTTCTTACCCAGCCCCTATCTCAGTCTTTACTTGGCTTTTCTTGTTGACTCATTCATTTCCCACAAAACAATCTGCAACTAATCTGGTGTTGACTTTGTACCCTGTTCTGTTTCCACACAAAGAATCCTTTTCCCATCACACACAATCACCTGATTTACACATTTGCCCAATTATTGATTTATCAAAAATCAAGACCCTGGGCCTACCCTGTGCCAACACTACTCTGGACACCGAGTCCATGGTGGCAAACTGCATGGCCTCTGCTCTCACAGAGCTTACTGCATTGGTGGAGACAGGGGGCCAACAAACAAAGGTATACTTATAATTACAAATTACACAAAGTGCTTTAAAAAAAAAAAAAAGCAAGCTGCCATATGAGAGAATAACAAAGAAGATGAAATTCAGTTTGGAGCCAGTCTAGGACATGACGCCAATTCTAGAACTTAAAACAGGAGCAGGGCTATCCAGTCAAAGGAGGGAGAGGAGTCTTTTTGGCAGAGCCCCACCTATGGGAAGCCCAGAGATAGAAAAGAAGTTGGAGTGTTTTAGGGATTGAAAGAAAGGCAATGTGACAGAGACACCAAGAGAATAGCAATAAGAGATGAAGATAGGGACTGGAAGGGGAGGGGAGGTGATGGCAGAATATCCAAAGCTTTCTGAAAAGGAAACCTACTGAAGGGTTTTAACATGGGAGGGACATGTCCTGACTTATGTTTTAAAGTTCATTTTGCTGTGGGAAGAAAGGATTAGAGGCTGATAAGAATGGAAGCAGAAGAAGACTAATTAGAAAACTATTGTTACGTTCCCAAGGAATAAAGGTAGCTTGGACCAGGGTGAAGATGTGTGATGGAGAAGATCATAAAGTCTCTCTAGAGCCGGGCTCAGGTAAAATGCACCCTTTGCCTGTTTTTGTGAAGTTTCATTGCTACACAACCACTCTTGTTCATGTCCATATTGTCTATGGCCACTTTCTGTCTGGAATGGGAGAGATAAATACTTACCACAGGGACCATATGGCCCACTAAGCCTAATTATTTACTTTCTGACCCCTTATAGGAAATGTTCTGCAGAGCTATGAGCTAAACAATAGCCTCAAAGGTTATACAATGTATTGTGGAAGCTAGTCAGCCTATCTGCTCTATGATTTGCTTAGTTGTTTTTTTAAACTTTTCTTTGATACACAATGGAAATCTCTCTTTTGATCAGCTTAAGGCCAAATAAGGAGGACTTAAGAAGAACCATGGAAAAATTGAATGACTGGGGAAAAAAGCAAAGCTGAATTGCTACTGGAGTTAAAAGGAGCTACTGATGGTGGAAAGAAGTCAGGCCTGCTGGTGTTTTTCCATAACAAATATCTGAAGTAATTTCCATACCTTCAGATCTCCTTGTGGCTGCAATAGCTCTTCACATGGAACTAGCCATCTACCAAATTATTTTCTTTCTCAACATCACTCACAGCCCTATTATGACTGGAAGGCTTTTTAATAAAACTGTCTGTGAAGATTGCAAAATAAACCTATGGAGCAGCCTCCTCACTAGTTCCTTCTGTTTTTCCACAAATTTCTCTCCCTTTTCCACAGAGCAGGTTTGTATTTCCAAGAAGGTGTATCTTCAGGAGTTCTAATAAAGAACAGCTGAATGCAGCAATCTTTGCCCTTAATACAGCCAACC
Source organism: Pongo pygmaeus (assembly GCF_028885625.2). NCBI lineage: Eukaryota > Metazoa > Chordata > Mammalia > Primates > Hominidae > Pongo > Pongo pygmaeus. Next base: position 40,796,766 of record NC_072373.2, read on the forward strand.
TTCAAGGAATCGCTTTTCACAAATGATCTGACGTGGAGTACTCCTTTCTCAGAATGCATCTTTCTAGTCAGGGCACTAGGTATTTTTTAATTCAAGTTAGAAGTCAGGACTCATCTTACACTTTCTACTTGAGTCTTTCCTGCAGGTTGTATCCTCTATATTAAGAGTATGTGTAGCTTATCTGTCTTTTAGGCAAATAGCCATCTTGTTCCCACCCAAGGTGAGAGTCCATTTTAGTTCAGGAAAAAATAACTTTAAATTGATCGAGAGGGAGATTGTTGTGAGAAGAGAGGCAGAATTCCTTAGCTAGAGGAGAGATTCACAATTCTATGAATTGAATAGACACAGAAGGCCTGGTCCTGGCTAAATGGAATGCTGGGAGCGCATGCCAGGGAGGAGTGGTGAGCAGAGGGACTGGGTTGGAATCCAGGTGGCTGAATTCACGGGAGTGTGGCAAAATCAGGTCCTGTTCCTCTCGGGCTCAATTTCTAAAACCTACATGACTCCTAGGGGGTCTTCTCAAAGTACGGATTCTGACTCCACAGATCTGGGGTGGGTCCTGAGCTTCTGCACTTTTCACAAGCTCCTAGATGATGTCCGTGTTGCTAGTCCACAGACCATACTTTGAATAGCAAGGGCATAAGGAATCTAACTCTAGAGTTCAAATGTATGTGGGGTGAAGGTTTTGAGTACAATGTATGCTATGTATATTCATTTGGAGTCTAAATCATTCATTGGTGCTCATGGGGGATGACGATGTATGGGATTTCTAGAGTCCAAACTCAGTAAAGGAGCTACAAAGACTTGGGAAAAAGGTCAAGTTCCCTAGTGGACATGCTGGGATCAGCTGAGAGAAACTTGATAGAGGACATTGATAGAGGACATTGGCTCCACCTACCCAGGAATAAGAGTGGGTTAGTGGAGGGGCTGAAAGCATGGACTTGGCTGCCAGGGAAACTGGACAGGAATCTTGGCTCCATCATTCCGAGCCTCTGTTTTTTCTTCTGTAAAAACTTACATTGTGGGCTTGTTGAAAGCACTAAATAAGATAGTCCATGTGTTCTGGGTTCTGGTCTCTGAAAAACAGACTCTGAGATGATGATCTTTATGGAAGTGGTTTATTACACAGTGCCCCCTGGCAAAATCCATAGGGTAGAAGGGAAGTGGGACATAGAAAGGGAAGGAAGCCAAGGAAGGATGCAATATGAAGCAAAGTTCTGTGAGTGTAACTTTAGCTCAGTCGTGCAAGGAAACACTGGAGAGTAAATCACAAAACTAGGGTTATCCCAAACTAGAAGCAGGGTAGCTGGATTATTTATACCCTCACATGCATCACTCATTAAGGGATACTCCCTGAGGGATGTAAATTCCTAAGCTCTTGCAGCTGTCTGCATACACAAGAAAAGCTAAAGTTCTGAATCCTGAGGGAAGTCCTCGGACAGAGTTGGGGACTGACTGTCCCGAAAAGAAGCACATCTGAAACTGTATGCACGAATGGTAACCGGCAAAGGATTGAGGGCGTGTGAGAAGTGCTCTGAGAGTATCTGCTAAATTATGGAAAGAGTTTTAGCATGATCTGTGCCAATCCCAACCCACTGGTAAAATCTCCCTTTATTATATACAGTGTATACATAAACATTATCTAAGAAGACAAAAAAGGACAAGAAGAGCAGGTATCTATCTCATGGCACACTGGACAGTGGGACTAGAAGAAGCAGATTATTCTAGGGTCGACTTTGCAAATGCAACACATTATTAGGGAAACTGGGATCCAGTTACTGAGTGGCCTAAATGACCAGAAATCCCAAAGACCCACCTATTACTGTTGACAGAGAAGAAAAGTCATGAAAGTTCCTTTCAGTCTTGTGATTGCTGGGCACTGATTCTGCATTGAAGATGTGTTTCTAGATGTGAGTGGCCATACTTTATTGCTTGTGGCTTATGGAATGGATAACCTCTGTGGGCTCCATTTCCTCATCTTTAAGGTAAGAGGTCCTCTAGCTCTAAAATTTTATGAATTGACAAACCACTAACTACAAGATGAACACTCCATAAATACTAAGCCACATTCTCCACAGTCACACATTCCCCAAAGTGAAGTAAATTTCTTTTTCCATAAAAAGGTGCCAGAGATAGTGTATCTTTGTTTCCTGCATCTGTCCTGTGCAGTTGTACATGGTTCTCACCCAACTGGCTTCTAGTAATCCTTGTAGTTGCCTCTTGTATGCATGTGTCATATGCCTCCTGTGACTCATTAGTTAATCTCCCTCTCTTTCTCTGTCTCACATACTCTATAAATACACAAGAAGACATATATATGTACACATATGTACATATATATTTTTTCGTGCATAAAAAGCAGCCAAGGTATCATCTTACTCTGATTTTAGGGATTATAACTTTTAGGCTGATTGGGGTGGGATGGGAGGCAAAAAAAATTGCTCAGGCAGGATTCCGATGCTACTAATTACTCACCAAAATATGGTTAAGACCATTTTTGTAAACAATGAATTGGCTCATTTAAAATTCCTTTGTTTTCATTTTTAGAAGAAAGAAAGAGGAAGAAGGAAGAAAGTCAAAAGGATGAAAGAACAAAAGGACCTCCCCATAGAAAGACTCTTTTGCCAGCACATTTAAGTATCTAAATGAGGCCAAGTGCCAAGCAGATAGAGGGACTCTACTTGCTGCATAGTAAATAAAACGGAGGCAGGAGGAAGCCTGCATCAAACAATACTTTCTGAGGGGACGACAACAAGATTTCAGAGAATTCAGACCCTGACTTTCCTGCCTCACCAGGTAACCTGGCACAGAAGGATATCTAAGAGGGTAAAATAGACTGGAATCAGACCTAGAACAGACTATCCCCTCCCAACACAGTGGGGATGGAGTAGGCATTGTGGAGACGGACCCTGCTGCAGCCAAGTGGATGGCTCCTTGTGGCCAGAGGGCTGACATCAGGAAGCAGGTGGGAGTCCAGGCCATCCGATGGTGCCAGTGAAAGTAGCAAGAAGGCTGTGACTGCTTGTTCCAGACTGTAACAGGGAAAGACTCAGGGCAGGCACTAGAAGAGACCCAGACAGAGAGCTGCTCATCAGCAGGAAAGGCAGATAGGGATGGTAAGAGTAGGAGGGCCTTCATCACATTGCTGGAGCAATGTGACATCAGGTGGGCCTGAGAACCAGCACCTCAGTCCTGGATGGCAGCAGAGAGTAGAGAGGAACTGATTGCAGGCAGCTTGTTGAGTAGGAAACTGCAGCAATTTCTTAGGACTGCCATAATGAAGTACCACAAACTGGGTCACTTACAATTACAGAAATGTATCCTCTCACCGTTCCGGAGATTAGAAGTCTGAAATCAAGATACCAGCAAAGTTGGTTCCTTCTGGGGACTCCAAGGGAGAATCTGCTCCATGCTTCTCTGCTGGTTGCTGGTGGTTGCTGACAGTCCTTGGTGTCCCTGGGCTTGCAGGTGTATCACCCTAATCTCTGCCTCTGTCATCATGTGATATTCTCTCTAAGAGCCTCTGCCTCTGTTTTCTCTTCTTATAAAGACATCAGTCGTGGGAACAGGGCCCACCCTAATGCAGTATGACCTTATCTTAGATTAATAAATTACATCTCGAAAGCCCCTGTATTAGTCAGGGTTCTCTAGAGAAACGGAGCCAATAGGAGATTGCGTGCCCACACACACACACACACACACAGGCACACACACAATTTATTATAAGGAACTGGCTCACACAATTATGAAGGCTGAGAGGTCCCAAGATCTGCAGTTGGCAAGCTAGAAACCCGGGGGTGCTGATGTGCAGTTCAGTCTGAGTCTGAAGGCCTGAAATCCAAGAAAGCTGATGCTATAGGTTTCAGTCCAAAAGCCAGCAGCCTTGAAACCCAAAAAGAGCAGATGTTTCAGTTTGAGTCCAAATGCCAGGAAAGATCAATGTCCCAGCTCAAAGCAGCCAGGCAGGAGGAGTTCCCTCTTACTTGCAGTAGGGTTTGCCTTTTTGTTCTATCCAGGCCTTCAACTGATTAGATTAAGGTCACCCACATTACAGAGGGCAATCTGCTTTATTTATAAATACATATATGAGGAGATTTATCATAAGAATTAGCTTATGTGATTTTGGAGGCTGAGAAGCCCTACAGTCTGCCATCTGTGAGCTAGAGATCCAGGAAAGCCAGTGATATAATTCTTTTCAAGTTTAACGGCCTGAGAAGCAGAGATGATGATATAAGTCCCATTCTGGGTCTGAAGGCCCAAGAAGCAGAAGTACAGATGTCTGAGGGCAGGAGAAGAAAGACATTTCAGCTCTAGAAGAAAAAGCAAATTTATCCTTCCTCTGCCTTTGTGTTCTATCTGGGCCCTCAATATATTAGATGCTGCCCAACAGCATTAGTGAGAGTGCTCTTTTTCACTCAGTCTACCAACTGAAATACTAATCTCTTCTATAAACACACTCACAAACACACCCTGAAATAATATTTGACCAGATATCTGGTCTATCCCTTAACCCAGTGAAGTTAACACATAAAATTCATCATCACTGTCTCTATTTCCAAATAAGGTCTGCGGTTCTGGGTGAACATTAATATGAAGGAGGCATACTATGTAGCCTGGTACAGTTCCCAAAAGAGATTGCAGCTCCATGGAACAATATAAAAATGTCTGAATAGAGCTAGGGCATGAGTTTGTGCTCTGGTCCTGGGAGGAGCCTGAACAAGTCAAATTATAATCATATGATACATAAGGAAAAATTGTGGTTCTAGAGCTGATGATGAAAGCCAAGGAGTGGTGACACTAGTCTCATGTTTCAAGAAGTAACCCTGATGGTCAATTCATGTGTTTAGCCTTAACCACATTCCAGCTCCCACTGGAGAGTCCTATTTAAATTAGCATACCTTCTCTTCCTCCTCAAGCTTCTGGTCCAACTGAAGAAAGGTATTTCCCCTTACCACCCCTCCTATCCTCACAAGAATCACTTCTGTACTGAGCTATCTCTTCTAATCTGAGAATGCCAGATTGTAGACGAATGTGAGAACCACTGTTTTAATGTAATCTCACCTATTGTATCTGAAGAGACTGGGGTTGGGCATTTGGGTACCACTGGAAATGCTGATATATGCTTTCATACCAGACTTTGTTGGAGTTTTGTATTATTTTATAAGTTATAGGACACGCCTGAGATTCTGAGAAAGTTTTTACCTTAGGAAAGACATAAATAAAGACTTTGAATCTGTCAAGAAAAGGAATGCAAAAACTTACCTACTCAACAGCTCTGACAAGGCTAGTGGTGTCAACACCAACCAATAAAGTTGGGAGCAATCAGGGAGAAGGATTGACTTATTAGTCTAGGGGTGTGGATGTGGAGATGAAAAGTTGAGATGATGTTCTGGGGAGAAGCAGATATAGGCATCAGGAGCAAAGACCTCTGAGAAACCAAACTCACATTGTTCAGACAAATTCAGAAACTCAGATGGCTAAGTTCATTTGTCAAGTGAACACCAATAAATCCAGAGGTCACAGGAGGGACTCAAGAATCTCTGAGATGCAGGCCACCTTCCATGCAGGGACAGGCAGATCATTGGCCAGCAGACTACCCAGGCTTCATCCAGGGAGTCTTCTTTTTGTCTACTAGATGTGGACTTTCTGGTTAATTCATACACATCCTGAGCACCTACTACTGTGCAAAAATCACAATTAAATGATTATTCCTTTGTGATTTAGTTTTTCTCTAGCCAGCTGGGTGGGCTAATGTTAAATAAACAAAATAGAATAAGGAGACAAGAAAAAACAAGGGCTTATTTTTAAGATGGCATGTGTAACCTAATTTTAAAAATAAAAATATATAGCCAGGCAGCGTGGCTCATGCCTGTAATCCCAGCACTTTGGGAGGCCGAGGCAGGCAGATCACCTGAGGTCAGGGATTCAAGACCAGCCTGACCAACATGGTGAAACCCCGTCCTTACTGAAAATACAAAATTAGCCTGGTGTGGTGGCTCATGCCTGTAATCCCAGCCACCCGGGAGGCTGAGGCAGGAGAGTCGCTTGAACCTGTGAGGCAGAGGTTGCAGCGAGCCAAGATCACACCATTGCACTCCAGCCTGAGCAACAAGAGCAAAACTCCATCTCAAAAAAATAAATAAATGAAAATAAAATATATATGTATGTATACGTAAAGACTTCATGAAAATATTATCAATTGGCTGGACGCAGTGGTGCACACCTGTAATCCCAGCATTTTGGGAGGCTCAGGCGGGCAGATCATTTGAGACCAGGAGTTCGAGACCAGCCTGACCAACATGGCAAAAAACCCATCTATACTAAAAATGCAGAAATTAGCCGGGGATGGTGGCACACATCTGTAGTACCAGAATTGCTTGAACCTGGGAGGCAGAGGTTGCGGTGAGACGAGATCACATCACTGCACTCCAGCCTGGGTGACAGAGTGAGACTCTGTCTCAAAAAAAAAAAAAAAAAAGAAATATATATCAATTCACTCCCTTCCATTTGGACCTCTTTCATTTTCTCATCAGCTCTAGTCTGCCTTTTTTTGAATGTTTTCAGTCCAGTTAGGAGTAGTTACAATGTCAATGTCATGATAATACCTATTAGTTTATAAAACACGTATTTATGTTACTTGATCCTTTCAATGGCTCTGTGATGTAAGAATTACTGTTAACCCACTTTACAGAGGAGAAATCAAGTTGTAGAAAGAAGGAAGTCCAGCCAGGACTGGTATCTGAGACTACTGGATTGCAAATTCAATGCTATTTCCACACACCACACGCCACCGCAGCGGAGGAGAAGAACCTCGAAAAAGAACTTCTGTCAGCTTTAGAACTGGTGGTGATTATTTTTCACTCTGCCTCAAGGCAGAGCTCAGATAAACCCCTGATGGCAAAGTTGTTAGGACCAGAAGGGCTCGAACTCAGACTTGCCTCTGCTTCTGAAGGCATCAGGGCAACCGAACTCAGGAAGAGCTCTGTTGCCTTCATCACTTAATTAACTGAGCGTCACACTCCATTTACTGTTGTCTCCAAGACACTGGCAATTGTGTGGCTTTCTTGGCTTTTCATTCCATGAAAGGCTCTTTCATCCCAGCTCCTCCAGCCCCTGGGGAGCTGGATGGGAAGGGAAGAAAGAGGTGTAACGGGACTCTGTGAACACGGCTCTGTATTGTGCTCCACTGTGATATCCTGCTTTCTGTCACTTTCTATTTCTGGCAAGGTCCCTGGACAGCTACCTGAATGAAACATATGGAATGTTTTTTAATCCTATCATTACTCACCGAGGTATAGAAGTCACAACTCTGGCACCTCACGGCCTCACTCATTTAAAATGCCTTTTGCTATTTTTTTTTTAAGTGAGAGCAGAAAAGAAAAGAGTAGAAAGACAGAGAACAAACTCAGTCAATGAAGAAACAAAAGTGAGTCCCTGGGGCTAGCAAGAGACATTGCCAACTCTTCGGAGACTTCCAGACACTGACAAAAATGTGGAAGCAACACAACATGCGTCACATACAGGCGCTGAGGAACACACAGGAGCCAAAGCTATAAAAAACTTGCTCTAAAATTTCAGAGAAGCGAAATTCTCTTCTCAAAGGTGTTGAGAACTGGCCCCGGCTGCCTCCCAAGCTTTAGTAAAAGAAGCATGAAATGGCTGTCAGATAGGAAATGCCTATAAAAATTTGTTAAACTGCAAAGACAGGAACTATATCTTTTTAGCTTTTACTCCATACCATTGAACACAAAAATACTTCTGGGACCTTGAGCAGGGTAGCATGGGAGTGAATTTGATCCAGGCTACACAAAGGTTTTGCTGGCTTTCTAAACTATTGGGTAAAGAAAGCAAGTGAGTCTCACTCAGAGTTTGTGCTTGTGGCACAAACCTATGTGGAACCACAATGACAATGCACCCCACTCTTGGGGGAAAGTTCCCACGACACCAAGCTTGCGTGCCCACACTTCTTCTCTGACTCCCCCTCCCATCTGCTCTTCTCTCTTCACTTACTCTGGCTGCATGGAAAACACAAGAGCAGAAGTAGTACTCCCAGCCTTTACTTCAAACACCCGTTATGATTCATCTCAAGATTGCAGACACTTGGACCATCTTCTGATGTGGATGAGAAGACAGGGGAAATGGGGCTGAGAGGAAGGAATAGAATTGAAACCTAGTTAATGTCGGGCCCCTGGCTTATTTTTTATTCAATTCCAACTGCCATAAGGAAGAAAATGAGTAGACTTAGCTCCTTCTATTTTTTTCTTTCCCTTTCAGCGTGTATACCTCCTGTCCCTCAGTCCTCTATACTCCAGGAGCGATACTTGTATTTACACCTGCTGACAGTGGAGTCTTTTGGTGCAAAAGGTCCTTTTGAAAGTGGATATGCAACAGCTTAGCAAGAGTTCAAAACTAAGGACTTTGAAGGAACTGATGACTGTTTTCTAACGGTCTGAGAATGTTTATGTGTCCTTAATGCTGGTAGAGGGAGTCATCTCCTTTCAGTTGGCCAAGAGTAATAACCAGTCTGCTTAACGGTTCATGAATAAGAAATTGTATGTAATCTCTGTGCTATGAATTATGCACAGACTGTGGACAGAAAAGAGGTCGGCTACTTCCCACTTGACTCACCTCTACTGAGTTCACCTTCACTTCCAACATCCCTGGGTGGCAGCACCCATCACTTCCGCTTCGGTCTTTTGACAAGGAGTTGATCAAGAAAAGAAGTCTGCTAAGAACAAATATTCTTGACTTCAGTGAACTCATATAATTCCTTTTTTTTTTTTTTTTTTTTTTTTTTTTGAGACAGAGTCTCACTCTGTCACCCAGGCTGGAGTGCAAAGCCACAATCACAGCTCACTGCAGCCTCAACCTCCTAGGCTCAAGCAATCCTCCCACCTCAGCTTCCTGAGTAGCTGGGACTACAGGCACACACCAACAACCTTGGCTAATGTTTGTATTTTTGCAGAGACAGAGCTTTGCCCTGTTGCTCAAACTGGTCTCAAACTCATGAGCTCAAGCGATCTGCCTACCCTGGCCTCTCAAAGTTCTGGGATTACAGGCATGAGCCATCTCTTCTGGCCTCATATAATTCTTAAAATTTCTTTCCTTTGATAACAATTCCTAATCACCCTAATGAATTTCTACTTCACAACTCCTGACAGAGACTTCAAATGGCAACTCTCAGTTGTTAGCCAAGGGAAAAATAAGGAAAGTGGAAAAGCAGCCAGTTAAGAATGAAATGGGCAGAGAAAAAGAGAGAAATGAAATATCTTATATGATGACCAGTAAATATCTTTGATAAGCATCTGGAATTGGAGTAACATTCAGCCATCACCTCAAAAAGTAGTGTTTCTAAATCCTTTGAATAAACATGAGTGACTATATCTTACTCCTCTGGGAGCCACATTGTCCACAAAAATATAGTAGTCTGACCCCCTCCCATTTCAGCTCTGATAATAAGCTGAGTGTCTCAGCAGCAGCAGGAAGCTGTATACATAGTTCTCTGATGCCCAAGACTGATCAGCTGGTTCAGGCTACGTCACTAGCACGAGCACTCTGAACAACATTCATTCATAGCCTCAGGACACTCAGGAAACCAGGGCCATAGGCCATCACCTATTGGATCAAGTTTGTCATACATTCTCCAGCAGATATAACTCTTTCTTCTACTACTGCTTTTCTCTCTAGACAACATCAGAGTGGAGACAGACAAATAAGGCCTGTTAAATTATCATATCCTTGGAATACTTTGGCACTATATATAATTCCAGGAATCATTTTATCCTCCCTTGCCCCTAGGTAGAACTTTCTCTATGTGGTCTCAAAAAAAAAAACAAGACCTGTTTATATTTTTAAACTAAGATAAAGGAGGGAAGAGATTACTACTTGGGGGCATCTAATATGTGCCAAATACTATATTGAACTTTCTCTGTGGTCATTGAGACACGAATGAGTTTCGAACTGTGGAAACTAAATTCTGAGTGCCAAATTATTTGCCCTGATCCCACAGCTAAAACATTTCAGTGTTTGGAGCTTCACTGGTATTGTGTCAAAGTTCACGTACATCACAAAATGCTATGGTCTTTGCCCCTAGGGAGTTCTCAACCTTGCTTGGAAGTCTATGCTGGTGTGAGTTTTACCATCTAAAACTAAAAAGTATCTCACCTATGTCCTCTCCGTTAGTGAGTGAATCCTTCCCACTTCTCGCTCTCCTCTGATTTATCTCCAATACATCTTTTAAAATTAAATGACATTTCAACCTTTAGGGGAAATGCCATCTAATCCCTTTGGGACTATTGCTCCTATTAGCTCATCATTACAGGCATTGATGAGGATTGCATTAGGGTTAGGACACTGAAGCATAGTGACAAGGGTAAAAGGAGGAAGAGTTCTGCCTCATTGCCAAAAGCAGAATGTTCCCCTGCTGAAAATATCTTTTTATAAATTCAGGTCCAATAAGCTATATTATCTATACCCCACACTGTAATCCACTCCTGTCTCCCAAGAGCTCCACATTACATATTGAATATTTGAGTGGGGGTTGCTTTAAAGCCTTTCATTATCAAATAGTGTTAGGGGAGCAGTGTGTAATGAGGAAATTGGCATGCATCCCAGAGTGATCTGAGGTGCTGGGATTCAGAATGCTAAGCCACCATTCAAAATGTAAGTAATTAAAATTAATTAAAAATCATTAAACAAACCTTCACTTTTGCAATTTCAAGGTACAACCCAAGTCACCAGAGCTCATAAAAGATGTGTGTGCTGTCGCATCTATGTGAAGTATTTCCATGACCCGAGCATTGACTACAGGACTGTGCTGGAGGAAACTGGATCAAGGTACCAAGGTGAGTCAAAAGCCCTTTATATAAAACATGAATAGAAATAAGTACATGCCCATGTGTATGAATCCCAGACTTACATGGCAACAATTGACCCACTCATTCTCTAATCATCCATCAACAGTATTTATTCTGTTACTCTCCAGTGCCCAGCATTCCCTAAAGGCTTTGCCATTTCAGTAGCATACAGAGCATCAGACCTCACCTCAAGTTGCTTATCATCCAATTTAGATGGGTAGGGAGAGGGAAGATAGACAAGAAGCCAAGAATAACAGCATAGAAAGATACATCATTCAGTCATTCAACACACATTATAGAGCACCTAGTAAAAGGCAAGCATTAGTGCATGTGGATATAGAGTCCTTGTCTTCAATGACTGCAACCTGCTAAATACAATCAGTACTAGTTGAGGGATAAAGTGTGCTACACTCATGGATTTAAGAATGAGCATGGTGTGTGTCTAGGGTAGGCTGACAGTGGAAATGATTACTCCCTAGCAACTCTGTGACAGTAAAATGACATACAAAGATCAAATAAAGGAAAACTTTCAGAACCAGGGAATTAGTCTTCATGATCACTTCTGAGAGGATTGGAATTCAGTATCATAAATTTTTTGGCTGGTCAATGTGGCTCATGTCTATAATCCTAGCACTTTGAGAGGCCAAGGCGGGCAGACTGCCTGAGTTACCAGCCGGGCCAAGATGGTGAAACCCCGTTTCTACTAAAAATGCAAAAATTAACTGGGCGTGATGGCGTGCACCTGCAATTCCAGCTACTTGGGAGGCTGAGGCATGAAAATCGCTTAAGCCTAGAAAGCGGAAGTTGCAATGAGCCAAGATCATACTGCTGCACTCCAGCCTGGGTGGCAGAGTAAGACTCTGCCTCCAAAAAAAAAAAAAAAAAAAAAAAAAATTAAATTAAAATAAATATATATATATATTTTTAGGCAAACTTGACTTCTGCAGGTTATGCCCTCCATCTCAGGACCACAAGTAAATGAGAAAATTAATTATATGATTTCTGCACTGTCTTCACATTCAAGTGTTATCACTCTCTCTTCCTCATTCCATCATAGACAGATACAGGAGGGTCTCCAGAAACCCTAGAGCTGAATGGAACCCTGTCTGGAAAACATACACTGGAAACTAGGCCTAGGATTATTCAAAGGGTGGTTGAAATCAAGGGTAAAAGTTTGGCTCAAGATAAGGAAGAATCTCTAATAATTAAAACTGACCATCCAAAAGGAAATGGGATGCTCTGTGGTATAGTTAGTGATTTCTGTGTCTTTGAAATAATCAAGTGGTAGCTAGAAGACCACTGTCAGGAATGCAATAAAAGTGTTTCCTGCACTAAGAAAGAAAAAAAAGATGACATTACCTCAAGTTGCTTTACAACTCTCAGGTTCTTTGAGTCTTTGACATGCTCAAAATTATATTTTGAGAGAGCTTGGCCTGTCTCCTGGAACATTCTGCTTCAACTTGAGCATCTTTCTCTCTCTTTTTCCCTGTTCAATTTCTTTATACTTCTGTATTAATATTTTTTGTTTGCTAGGGGTTTCTATCAAAAAGAAAAACTAATATGTAAGAACCATTTTTCTCCTTAAATAATAGCTCGTCAATTGTTTGAAAGCAGTCATTATTTCCATTCCCCAATTCTTTATTCTCTTCTTCAGAATAAATCTCCCTGGATTTTTCAACTGAGACTGTAGTTTGATTTCTAGATTTTCCAGATTCTCCAACCTGTATGAAGAACATACTCATCTGGGCCACATGTCCTCAGTATAATAAATGTGATAACACTTGAACATGAGGCAAATTCAAGAACTGAACCTTAGTTTTGGCCTCTAGATTCTGGAAAATTTGAGGACAAGACTGAATTAAGTGTCAAGAAAAGTTTTGAATGCAGGACTCTGTCCCCAGAAGCAAAGGGACGAATGCCTGTGCCTCTCACTTTATAGTATGTGTTGGGGAGATCTTGCTGTTGTCAGAGTCTTCCTACAAGGCCCTGCAGGGGAGCTGGTGCCTGTGAGCCTCTCCTGCCTTGTGAGGAGGGGACCTAGAAGACAGGATACTTGCTTCTTGATGCAAACCTCAAAAGCATATGTGTGTGTGTATATATATATATATATATATTTTTTTTTTTTTTTGAGATAGAGTCTCACTCTGTCACTCAGGCTGGAGTGCAGTGGCACAATTTCAGCTCACCACAACTTCCATCTCCCAGGTTCAAGCCATTCTTCTGCCTCAGCCTCCCGAGTACTGGGATTACAGGTGCGTGCCACCACACCTGGCTATTTTTTGTATTTTGAGTAGAGATGGGGTTTCACCATGTTGGCCAGGCTGATCTTGAACTCCTGACCTCATGATCCACCTGCCTTGGCCTCCCAGAGTGCTGGGATTACAGGCGTGAGCCACCGCGACCGGCCCTCAAAAGCATTTTTAAGGTGTGTTTGCCTTTTCATGCTCTGTGATCCCCATGCCCTTGGACCACTTCTTCTCCTAAAAGGGAATTCAACTTATTTTAATACATTTATGAGCTGAATTTATGATAGTCACTTTATGAGTGAGCTTTATGTGTCACTGAAAAAAGGATATGTTGAGGTCCTAAGCCCCAGTAACTCAAAACATGACCTCATTTGGAAATAGGGTTGTTGTAGGTGTAACTAGTTAAGATGAGATCACAGTGGAGTCGGGTGGGCCCCTAATTCAATATGACTGTTATCCTCTATGAAGACAGCCAGGTGAAGACAGAGACACTGGGAGAATGCCATGTGAAGATGGAGCATCAGAATAATACATCTACAAGCTGAGGAACGCCAAACATTGCAGGCAACACCAGCAGCTAGAAAGCAGCAAGAAAAAGAGGGAACATTGCCCTTTGAACACCTTGATTTGGAACTACCAGCCTCCAGAACTGTAAGACAACAAATTTCTGGTTTTTTAAGCCACCTAGTTTGTGGTATTTTCTTATGGTAGTACTGGGAAACCAATACAGTAAACCTTCCCATGATGGCCTTCTTTACATAGAAACAGAATTTCCTCTTTCTTCCAAGGTCATGTCAGAGGGCTGAGGGTGAACAAGACATTGGCAGGTGGTGTATCCTGCTTTGGGTCTCATCTCCTGTGTTACTTCAACAGCATTCTCCCAAATCTTGAGAATACTGGCAGAGAAGAGAGCAGGAATGAGTGTCAGGGGAAGTTGGTACTGTAGCAAGCTGGTCTTAATTTGACGAACATAGCCACCTTAATGTTTTGGATTTGAGGCTAGCTATCTGTAAAATGGAGACAATACTCTGGTTCTACTTTCTACCCTTCTTGCAATTACTTCTTATTGGTAACATGAGGGAATAAAAAAATGACAAAAACTCTGAGATGCTCAGACAAGAGTACAAGGGAATCCAACCCAGTCTGTCAGGAGCAGCAGCAGCAAAATAGGACTTCTCTCAGAAAAGGCCAGGAACCAGAGCCGGGCCAGAAGAATGGCCCTGGAACACCAGGGAAAGCAGAAAGTACCCATGGGTACCATGAATCCAGGGAAGGAAGCCAAGTCCAGACTTCAGCATGTAAGGCCAGCCATGAGAGAGCAGGCACGGTGTGCACTCCAGGTCAGTAAGTCCAGGTTAGCAGATAGCTATACAGCTAGGCATGGGCCTAGTCAAAAGCAAAGACAGGCTACATGAGCAGAACAAATGGAACAAAGTAGAGGGTTTGGAGACAAGCCAACTCCAAGACAGCAACTGGGGTTCTATGAGAGAAAACTGGGTTGAACCACTGCTCCTCAGGCAGAATTGTTTGCCTTCCACTCATGTTTGGTTTTTAATTTCAATTTTTTGGAGTACATAGTAGGTGCATATATTTATGGGGTATAGGAGATGTTTTGATACAGGCATGCAATGTGAAATAAGCATATCATGGAGAATGGGGTATCCATCCCCTCAAGCATTTATCCTTCTAGTTACAAACAATTCAATTACACTCTAAGCTATTTTAAAAGGTACAACTAAGTGATTATTGACTATTGTCAACCTGTTGTGCTATCAAATAGTAGGTCTTATTCATTCTTTCCGGCTATTATTTTGTACCCATTAGCCATCCGCACCTCCCTCTGCCACCCTCCCAATACCCTTCCCAGCCTCTGATAACCATCCTTCTACTCTCTCTGTCCATGAGTTCAATTGTTTTGATTTTTAGATACCACAATAGGCGAGAACATGCAATTTTGTCTTTCTGTGCTTGGCTTATTTCTCTTAACATAATGATCTCCAGTTCCATCCATATTGTCACAAATGATTGGTTCTTGTTTTTTATGGCTGAATTGTACTCCATTGTGTATATGTACCACATTTTATTTATCCATTCTTCCATTGGTGGTCACTTATGTTGCTTCCAAATCTTAGCTATTGTAAACAGTGCTGCAACAAACACAGAAGTGCAGATACCTCTTTCATATGCTGATTTCCTTTCTTGGGGGTATATACCAAGAAGTGGGATTGCTGGATCATATGGTAGCTCAATTTTTACTTTTTTGAGGAATGTTCAGACTGTTCTCCATAGTAGTTGTAAAAATCTACATTCCCACCAACAGCATATAAGAGTTACCTTTTCTCCACAGCTTTACCAGCATTCGTTATTGCCCGTCTTTTGATATAAGCCATTTTAACTGGGATGAGAGAATGTCTCATTGTAGTTTTGATTTGCATTTCTCCAATGACCAATGATAGTGACCATCTTTTCATAGGCCTGTTTGCCATTTGTGTGTCTTCTTTTCAGAAATGTCTATTCAAATATTCTGCTCATTTTTTGATAAAATTTTTAGATTTTTTTTCCTATAGAGTTGTTTGAGCTCCTTATATATTCTGGTTATTAATATATCTTCTCTCATTCTGTGGATTGTCTCTTCACTTTGTTGATTGTATCTTTTGCTGTGCAAAAGCTTTTTAACTTGATGTGACCCCTTTTGTCTATTTTTGCTTTAGTTGCTTGTGCTTGTGGGGTATTGGTCGAGAAATTTTTGCCCAAATCAATGTCCCAGAGATTTTCCCCAATGTTTTCTTGTAGTAGTTTAATAGTTTGAGGCCTTAGATTTTAGTCTCTAATCCATTTTTACTTGATTTTTGTATATGGTGAGAGATGGGGGTCTAGTTTCATTCTTCTGCGTATGAATATCCAGTTTTCCCAGCACCATTTATTGAAGAAACTCTTTTACCCAGTTTATATTATTGGCATCTTTGTCAGGAGTTCAGTATAGCTGTGTGGATTTGTTTCTGGGTTCTCTATTCTGTTCCATTTGTCTATGGGTCTGTTTTTATGCCAGTACCAAGCTGTTGTGATTACTATAGCTCTGTAGTATAATTAGAAGTCAGGTAATGTGATTCCTCTTGTTTTATTCTTTTTGCTTAGGATAGCTTTGGAAATTCTCGGTCTTTTGTGGTTCCATATAAATTTTATAATTTTTTTTATTTCTGTGAAGAATACCATTGGTATTTTGAAAGGGATTGCATTGAATCTGTAGATTTCTTTGGGTAGTATGAACATTTTAACAATATTTATTCTTCCAATCCATGAACATGGAATATTTTTCCATTTTTTGGTGTCCTCTCCAATTTCTTTCATCAGTGTTCTGTAGTTTTCATTATCAAGATCTTTCACTTCTTTGGTTAAGTTAATCCCTATGTATTTAACTTCATGTGTGACTATTGCAGATGGGATTACCTTTTAAATTTCTTTTTCACATTGTTCACTATTAACATATAAATATGCTACTGATTTTTGTATGTTGATTTTGTATTCTGCAACTTTACTGAATTTTTTTATCAGTTCAATAGTTTTTTTGAGGAGACTTTAAGTTTTTCAAAATATAAGATCATATCATCTGCAAACAAGGATAATTTGACTTCTTTCTCTCTAATTTGGATGCCATTTATATCTTTCTCTTGCCTGATTGCCTTAGCTAGAACTTCCAGTACTATTTTGAATAACAGTGGTGACAGTGGGAACCCATGCTGTGTTCCAGATCTTAGAGAAAAGGCTTTCATTTTTTTCCTATTCAGTATGATACTAACTGTGGGTCTGTCATATATGGCTGTTAATATGTTTGGGTATGCTCCTCCTACACCCAGTTTTTTGAGGGTTTTTATGATGAAGGACGTTAAATTTTATGAAATGCTTTTTCAGCATCAGTTGAAATGATCATACAGTTTATCCTTCACGTTGTCGATGTGATGTAGCACATTGATTGATTCACATATGTTGAACCATCCTTGTATTCCAGAGAAAATCCCAATCGGTCATAATGAATGATCTTTCTAATGTATTGTTGAATTCAGTTTGCTAGTTTTTTTTTTTTTTTTAGATGGAGTCTTGCTCTGTCACCTAGGCTGGAGTGCAGTGGCGTGATCTCGGCTCACTGCAAGCTCCACCTCCCAGGTTCATGCCATTCTCCTGCCTCAGCCTCCTGAGTAGCTGGGACTACAGGCACCCACCACCATGCCCAGCTAACTTTTTGTGTAGAGACGGGGTTTCACAGTGTTAGCCAGGATGGTCTCGATCTCCTGACCTCGTGATCCACCCACCTCGGCCTCCCAAAGTGTGTTTGCTAGTATTTTGTTGAGAGTTTTGCATTGATATTCATCAGAGATATTGGTCTGTGGTTTTCTTTTTTTGATGTGTGTTTGTCTGATTTTTGTATTATGATAATACTGGCATTGCAAAATGAGTTTAGAAGTAGTGTCCCCCTATTCTATTTTTCAGAATAGTTTGAGTAGGATTGGTATTAGTTCTTTAAATGTTTGTTAGAATTCAGCATTCAAGCTATCAGGTCCTGGCTATTCTCTACTGGGAAACTTTATTACAGCTTCAGTCTTGTTACATGTTATTGATCTGTTCAAGTTTTGGATTTTTTCCTGGTTTAATCTTGGTAGGTTGTATATATCTAGGAATTTGTCTATTTCTTCTAGATTTTCCAACTTATTGGCATATAGTTGCTCATAGTAGCCATTAATGATCCTCTGAATTTCTGCAGCATCAATTGTAATGCCTCCTTTTCCATTTCTGATTTTATTTATTTGGATCTTCTTTCTTTTTTTTTCTAGTCTGGCCAAAGATTTGTCAATTTTGTTTAACTTTTCAAAAAAAAAAACAACTTTTTGTTTCATTGATCTTTTGTATTTTCTCTCACTTCAATGTAACTTATTTCTGCTCTGATCTTTATTATTTATTTTATTCTACTACTTTTGGGTTAGGTTTGCTTTTGCTTTTCTAGTTCTTTAAGATGTATTGTTATATTGTTCATTTGAAGTGTTTCCTTTTTGTTAATATAGGTACTTATAGCTATAAACTTCCCTCTTAGTTTGCTGTATCCCATTGGCTTTGGTATGTTGTGTTTCCATTATAATTTGTTTCAAGAAATTTTTCAATTTTCTTCCTAATTTCTTCATTGACTCACTGGTTATTTAGGAACATATTGTTTAATTTTCATGTATTTTTATAGTTTCCAAAACTCCTCTAGTTACTAATTTCTACTTTTATTCCATGTGGTCAGAGAAGATGCCCTAATCATCTGAATGTTTTAAAACTTGTTTTGTGACCTAATATATGGCTTACCTTTGATAATGATCCATATGCTGAGGAAAAGTATATATATTCTGCAGCTGTTGGATGAAATGTTCTGTAAGTATCTATTAGATACATTTGGTCTATAGTGCAGAATAAGTCTGATATTTCTTGTTGATTTTCTGTCTGGAAGATCTGTCCAATGCAGAAAGTGGAGTGTTGAAACCTTCAGCTATTATTGTATTTGGGCCTAGCTCTCTCTTTAGCTCTAATAATATTTCCTTTATATATCTGTGTGATCCACTGTTGGGTGCATATATATTTAAAATTGTTATATCTTCTTGCTGAATTTACCCCTTTATCATTATATAGCGGCCTTATTTGTCTCTTCTTATAGTTTTTTCTTGAAATCTATTTTGTCTGATATAATATGGTGACTTCTGTTCTTTTTTGGTTTCCATTGGCATGGGGTTTCTTTTTCTATTGCTTTATTTTAAGCCTTTGTGTGTATTTGTAGGCTGTGTTTCTTGTAGGCAACATATCAATGGGTCTTTTTTTTTTTTTTTTAAATCTACTCAGCCAGTCTATGTCTTTCGCTGGGAGAGTTTAGTCTATTTACATTCAATGTTATTACTGGTAAGTAAGGACATACTCCTGCCATTTTGTTATTTGATTTCTGGTTGTTTTGTGGTCTTCTCTTTCTTCTTTCTTTCCTTTCTATCTTCCTCTAGCAGAGGTGATTTTCTCTGGTCGTATAAAGTAGTTTCTGGCTTTTTTATTTTTTGTGAGTCCATTGTATGTTTTTTGGTCTGAAGTTACCATGAGGCTTGCAAATGCTATCTTATAAATAACCTATTATTTTACCAAATAACAACTTAACATTATTTGCATAAACAAACAAACAAGCAAAAAGAAAACTAATAAAACTCTATGCTTTAACTTTGTCTCTTCACTTTTTAACTTTTGGTTGTTTCCATTTATATCTTATTGTACTGATAATGTCTTGAAAAGTTATTTTAGTTATTATTTTTTATTGGTTATTTTTGAGTCTTTTTACTTAGGATAAGAGTAGTTTACACACTACAGTTACAGTGTTATAATATTCTTTGTTTTTCCATTTACTTACTATTACCAGTGAGTTTTGTACCTTCAGGTGATTATTTACTGCTCATTAATGTCTTTTTCTTTCTGATGGAAGTACTCCCTTTAGCACATCTGGTAGGAAAGGTCTGGTATTCATGGAATCCCTCAGTTCTTATTTGTCTGAGAAAATACTTATTTCTCCTCCATGTTTGAAGGCTATTTCTGCCTGATATACTATTCTAGGGTGAAGTATTTTTGTTTTTGTTTTTGTTTTCCTTCAGCACTTTAAATATGTCATGCCACTCTCTCCTGGTTTGTAAAGTTTCCCCTGAAGTTTGCTGCCAGACATATTGGAGCTCCATTTTATTTGTTTATTTTCTCTTGCTGCTTTTAGGATCCTTTATTTATCCTTGACTTTTGGGAGTTTGATTATTAAATGCCTTGAGGTAGTCTTTTTTGGGTTAAATCTGCTTGGTGTTCTATAACCTTCTTGTACTAGGATATTGATATCTTTCTCTAGGTTTGGGAAGTTCCCTGGTATTGTTCCTTTGAAAAAACATTCTACCCATGTCTCTCTCTCAACCTCTTCTTTAAGACCAATAATTCTTAGATTTGCCCTTGAGATTATTTTCTAGATCCTGTAGGCATGCTGCATTCTTTTTTATTTTTTTAATTTTGTCTCCTCTTACTCTGTAATTTCAAATAGGCTGTTTTCAAGCTCTCTAATTCTTTCTTCTGCTTGACAAATTCTGCTATTAAAGGAAAATCTGATGCATTCTTCAGTATGCCAATTGAATTTTTCAGTTCCAGAATTTCTGCTTGATTCTTTAATTCTTTCAATCTCTTTGTTACTTATGTGATAGAATTCTGAACTCCTTCTCTGTGTGATCTTGAGTTTCTTTGAATTACCTCAATGCAGCTATTTTGAATTCTCTGTTTGAAAGGTTACATATCACTGTTTCTCCAGTATTGGTCCCTGGTGCCTTATTTAGTTCATTTGGTAAGGTCATGTTTTCCTGGATGGTGTTGATGCTAGTAGATGTTCTTTGGTGTCTGGGCACTGAAGAATTAAGTATTTATTGTAGTCTTCACTGTCTGGGCTTATTTGTAGCCATCCTTATTGGGAAGGCTTTCCAGGTATTTGAAAAGACTTGGGTGTTGTGATCTATCTGCTTTAGGAGACACCCCAGGCCCAATAATGCTGTGATTCTTGCAGACTCATAGAGGTACTGACTTGATGGTCTTGGACAAGATCTGGAAGAATTCTCTGGATTACCAGGCAGAGACTCTTGTTTTCTTCTCTTACTTTCTCCCAAACAAATGAAATCACTCTCTCTGTTCTGAGCCACATAAAGCTGGGGGTGGAGTGACACAAGCACCACCAGCAATACGACTGGGCTGGGTCAGACCTGAATCCAACACAGCTCTGGGGTTTGCCCAAGGCCTACTGTAACCATTCCCTGGCTACTGCCTATGTTCGCTAAAGGCCCTGGGGCTTTATGATCATCAGGTGGCAAAGCCAACCAGGCCTGTATTCTTCTTTTCAGGATAGTGAGGTCCCCCAGGCCCCAGGTGGGTCCAGAGGTGCTATCCAAGAGTCAGGGACTAGAGTCAAAGACCTTAGAAGTCTATCTGGTATTACTGTATTACAGTACAGTAACACAGCTGCGCTGGCATTCAAACCATAAGACACAGTCCTTCCCACTCTTCCCTCCCCTTTCCAAGGGCAAAGGAGCCTTTCCCTGTAGCCACCGCCACCCCAGGCCACAAGGAGTACTGCTGGACTACCACCCATGTTTCCTTAAGGTCCAGGGGCACTTCAGTCAGCTCATGGTGAATGCTGCCTGGCCTGGAACTCACCCTCTAGGACAGTGGGCTCCCTGCTGGCTTCAGTCAGGTCCAGAAATGCTGTCCAAGAGTCAAGTCTTGGAATCAGGAATCCCAAGAGCCTGTTTGATGCTCTGCCCCTCTGTGGCTGTGCTGGTATCTAAGGTGCAGGACAAAGTCCCCTTTATTTCTGCCTCTGCTTTTCTCAAGCAGGAGTTTTGCCCTATAGTCATTACAGCTGGGAATGGGCTGAGTCTCACTTGAAGCCAGCAAGTCTCAGAGGCTGACCCAAGGCCCTTGATGTAGTACTTGGGTATTGCTGCTCATTATTTAGGGCCCTAGGGCTCTTCAGTTAGCAGGTGATGAATGCTCCCAGGACTTGGTCCTTTCTTTCAAGGGAGTGGGTTCCCTTCTGGCCCAGGGTGTGTTTAGAAATGTTGCCCAGGAGCTAGGGCCTGGAATGGGGGCCTCACAACTCTGACTGGTGTCAAATCCTATTGTGGCTGAGCTGGTATCCAAGATGCAGGACAAAGCCCTATCCACTTTTCCCTCTCCTCTCCTCAAGTGGAAGAAGGGAGTCTCTTTTGGATCCACAAGCTGTGGAGCCCAGGGTTAGGGGAGGGGTGATGCCAGCACTCCCTTGGCTGCCCCAGCTGGTGTCTTAGTAGGTTGCATCCATGCCACCTCCCTACCCCCACCCCAGTCCACTGCTTCCGGGCCTAATTCAACACTAGGACTAGTCTAAGAATTGCAGTCCTTATGGCTTAGACTGCCTTTCAAGTTTACTTGGAGTCACAGAGCACTGTAGCCCTCTGTGGTGAGATTTGCAGGCACAAGTTCTGACTGCTGGGATCCATGACTGGCTTCTGTTTAGGGCTGGTTTAAATGCTCCCTCTGTGGGCAGACATCAGCTGAGTTTGACCAAGTTCTCCTTTTTGCTCTAACAGAACAACACTGAGTTCAATGCCTCAGAATTGCTGGGTTCTCCCTGCCCCAGCACCCAAAGAGGCTGTCTGCACCAGGCCACTGCTGCCAGGGGTGGGAGAGGGGTGGCATCAGCGACTCAGGACTGTTTCTTTCTATCTCTTCAGTGCCTTTTTCAGCACTAAGAAGTTAAAACCAGGTACTATGAGTGCTCGCCTATTTATTGGTTCTTATGAAGGTGTTTTTTTCTGTGTAGATAGCTGTTAACTTGGTGTCCTTGTCTGGGGGGGATGATCAGTGAAGCCTTCTCTAACACCATCTTGCTTCACCTCCTATTCTGCCCAGGTTTTAATGAGCCTTCTTGTTGTGGGTTGATGAGGGCCAGAATATCATGCAGATTTTAATTCTAAGAGATTAAGATGTTAAACCCTTCTATTCAGCTAGAGCACAATAAAGACTAGTTTTTGCAATAGTAATACGTCTTCCAAGTAAGGCACGTACTATGGGTCTGGTGGTTGGCACCTGCTTTCCAGCTCCTATAAGAAACTGTTTTGTTTGTCTTAGAGTAATAAACACAAACTGCTTTTACAACTTGAAAAAAACCTCAACAAAATCCACTGCAGCTTGAGAACAACCTGAAATTCATTGTCTTTCTATGTTATTTCCTCATTAGAGCTTTGATCTACTCATTTCTGACCCATGAGCTTCAGGTTTTTTAATCTACAAAATAGAGCCATTGTGGTAAATACCAGTCCAACAAGACCTGAGGTTAACACATCTCAGAAGTAAACACCTGCCATGAGCTGCTTCTGTGTGCCATTGGTATTGATGAGGGAAGGACTTAATGACCCAGAGTGAGTACAAAATATCTGGAAGTGGGGCATGATATTCCCCAGAGAGTTCAATAGGAAGCAACAAGCAAGCCAGAGAGAAACTGTAGTATTATACAGTCAGTTGGTAAGAATGTTGTTCATTTCATCAAAAGAGGCAATGAAAGAGATTTTCAGGAATGGAGACAAACCTCTGTAGGACCACAGAGAAGCTGAATGCCCTCCCTCTCTAGGATGTACACATCTTCTTTCATTTATAGCTCACTTGTCAACATTTTAGATGAAGCAAATTATTTTTCCTCTTTGTTAGTAAAAATCCCATAAATGCTAGCCAAGGTAATTGTTTTAGCAGTCACTCCTGCAACCCAGCTATGCTTAGGGAAATCTACCAATGATACCATTTATTGAGTACCACTGCATGATAAGCCCACTCCATGTGTTATCTTATATGATCATCCTAATAACCCTCTGGTATAGGGGTTAGCATCTCTATTTTATGTATCAGGTATTTAGCCCCTGTGTGGTTAAGTCACATACACAAGACCATATGTTTAATAAACAGGACAACTGGCATTG
Source organism: Pongo pygmaeus (assembly GCF_028885625.2). Classification (NCBI taxonomy): domain Eukaryota; kingdom Metazoa; phylum Chordata; class Mammalia; order Primates; family Hominidae; genus Pongo; species Pongo pygmaeus. The sequence goes on from NC_072373.2 coordinate 40,820,394, forward strand.
GAAACCAGTATTGTCATAATTAAAAGAGAATTGGGGGCCAGGGGCAGTGGCTCATGCCTGTAATCCCATCTATTTGGGAGGCTGAGGCGGGAGGATCACTTGAGGCCAGGAGTTTCAGACCAGCCTGGGCAACAAAGTAAGCATCCATCTCTACTCTCTCCTTTTCCCTCTCCTCTCCTCAAGTGGAGAATAAAGTGGAAATAAACAAATAAATAAATAAAATCAGAATGTAAAAAATTAGCTCAGCCTAGTGGGCATGTACCTTTAGTCCCAGATACTTGAGACGCTGAGTTGAGAGGATCACTTGAGCCCAAGAGTTCAAGGCTAGGGTTGTACATTCCAACCTGGGAGACAGAATAAGGCCCTGTTTCTTAAGAGAGAGAAGAAATCAATAGTGGTGGATTTGAACCTAGTTATGAAAGAATTGTGAAGTAATTTCAGAAAAAAAGTATTTCCTATTGAGAACAAATCAGTTAAGTGAAAGATAGAAGTAAGAAAAATGAACCAACATGTATTGAGTGTTCCCTCATAACCTGCCTTTCATTCCCCAACATATCAGGCTCGTCTAGCACTCAACTTAGCACTTTCTCTGTTACATTACATTGCCTCTCAGCAAGAAATGTGTTCTCACTTGTATTATTTTTATTCCTACCCTTTCATCTCCCTCTCCCTCCCTCCATGTCCAGTGAACTTCCCAGTAAGTTGGGCATAACAGTTATAGCAGATAATAATTCTATGTAACATTTATTGATCACTTTCCAGGTACCAGTTTCTGTGTTGAGCTCTTTATGTGGATCTTACAATTTAATCATCAAAATACCCATAAAGAAGATGATATTTTATCCCCATCTTCTGGATGAGAATATTGCACCACATTTTTTCTTCTCTCCTCCTTACTTCTCAATTGCATTAAAATATTTTTCTTTGGATTCAGGGATCATGGCCTGGGGAGAAACACAGCTTTTTGTAGAAGTAAAAATGTGAACACAGATACAATTCTTCATTTTCCCCAACACACCATGCAACGCAAAGATGCTACCTTTTGTCTGCAATGATTCTACCTATTGTTAGTTCACTGAATCCTCAGAGTCAGTGCACAGGCAGGAGAGACTGATATTCTTTAGATTCTCATAGTACAGCATATAATGAGGAAGACAGGCTAGGACGCCATGGGTGCCACATTAGGGCCTTCTTTAAGGTTCTGATATACAAGCAGCCCTGCCCCAGTTGGTTTGTGTTTAAAAGAAGATCATTTATTAAGGTGCTGATATACAAACTCTGTCCCACCCGAGTTGGCTTGTGTTTAAAAGAGGATCCTGACAAGTCTACCTAAAGAAGATGAAAGAGGTATTGGGGGCAGGGGACAACGGAATGGCTAATGTGCAGAAATAAACTTTACAGCTCTAGGCCAGGGCCAACATAAACCTCTTCCACACTGTGCAGCACACATTATGATGGAAACAACACGCCTTGGCTGGTGGCTTTGCTCTGTGTTCCTCAAGAGAGCTCTGGGTTGCAAACTTGCCTGCTCCCTGGCTGTCTCATCTTTTCCATGTGAGGACCACAATTCCTGACCTTTGCAGTGGCTGTAAACTTTGAGACAGGGAGGCAGGATCTGCAGCTTCCCAGGGGCCTCAGAGGACTCTAGTGGCCCATGCAGCTCTATGGGCTTGGAACTTGAGCTCACTGAGGATGTCACTTACAGATAAACACATGACACATCTTGAACACATTGCAAACAACTTTTAAAGGTCATCTCATCCATGCCTCTGTCTCTTCTTTGGAAGACTTCAAAATTATTTCAGACTGAAAATGTCTCCTGCTTTCAAAAACTGCCAAATATAAATTACATGAATGACTTTGTTTAAACAACTTAGAGGACCAAAATAAAAAATTTTCTTAAGTCTAATCACTCGTGCTTCAGGAACATAGGATGTTTCCTCTTGTTCTGCCTTTTGGAATGGTGAAGGGTATTTCACTGACATCTTGAATCATTTAGAGGGACTTAGGATTCAATTTAATACAATAAATATTTACTGAGCTTCTATGTATCTGATACTGAAATGGGGCTGAGAGGGTCACAAAGTTGATGATCTGGGCTTCTTTCTCATCTCAGGAAGCATAATTCCCACATCACTCATGATGCAGAGTGTGGTAAATGTCACATAGTAAGGCCACAAGGAGAGGGTTTGGCGCCATTGATGTTACCTAGAATCAAATAATTCTATGGTGGAGACAAAGATACTCAGGAGAGCACCTGCATCTCATGTGGACTAAAAGGGATGAACACAACTGTCTGGATGAGCTGTAGCACAGGTGTTCTGCCAAGAAGAGGGAGCTGGCAGAAGAGGCCTTGGTAAGTCTGAATTCTTGCCTCAGTTTTGGTACTGAGTTCTCCCTGCACATTACATTCCTACCATGAACCATTCACTCCTCCCTTCCTCCATTAATTTATCTAATTGATATCTATTAAGCAAATGCCTACCATGTTCTTGACCCTGAGCCACATGTGAGAGATTCATCAGGGAACAAGACAGATGGGAGGAGCCCCATTGCTATGGTCAAACGTTTGTGTCTTCCCAAAATTCATATGTTGAAACCTAACTCCCAAAATGATGGTGTTAGAAAGTGGGACCATTGGGAGATGATTAGGTCATGAGGGATTAACGTCCTTATAAAAGAGACCCCAGAATGTTAGCTGGCCCTTTCACCATGCGAAGACACAGCTAGAAGGCACCACCTATTAACCAGAAAGTGGGCGTCAGCAGACACCAAATCTGTTGGCACTTTGATCATGGACTCCCCAGGCTCCAGTACTGTGAGAAATAAATGTCTGTTGTTTATAAGCCACCTAGTTTATGGTATTTTGTTATAGCAAGCCAAATGGAATAAGACACCTCACCCTTGTGAAGGGGACAGAGGACTAGGAATAATTAACAAATCTGCACTGAGCATAATCCATGGTGCACAGTACTGCAGAGCAGTGCTGTACAGTGCTCTTGAGGGCCTCACAGGAGGTGCAGGTAATAAATGTGACAGTCTGAGATCATCTTAAAATGTTGCTCCATCCCTGCTTCATCCCTTCACTATCAGTCATCGTGTACTATTCAGGGGTTTTTCACAGTAATTATATATATTTAACATTTTATTACATTGTTTATTGCCTGTCTCTGTCATGTGAATAGAAATTCCACAAGGGCAGAATTTTTGTCTCATTCAGCACTCTATTCTTATTGCCTAAAATCATGTCCGGCACATGATAGGAACTCAAATTCCTATCTATCTATCTATCTATCTATCTACCTATCAATATATGTATCCATCCATCCACCTACCTACCTACCTTCCTACCTATTTATAATCTATTTAATTCTTTATTTACTTATGATAGCTTAGAGAAGCTAATGAATTCTTAGAGGCAATTAATTATGTTAAGAGTTCAGAGAAGAAAGAAGTAAACATATGAAAAGATGCTTAATTAACATCATTAGTCATTACAAAACTGCAAATTAAAAGCACAATGACAAACCACTATACACCTATTAGAATGGCTAAAATTAAAAAGACTGGCCATACCAAATACTGCAACAAGTGGAACTCTCAAACATTGCTAGTGGAATTGTAAAATGATACAACCACTTTAATGATACAACCACTTTGGAAAATGTAGTTGTATCATTTTGGTAGTTACTTAAAAAGTTAATCATATACTTACCATAAGATCCAGCTATTTAACTTCTAAGCATTTACCCAAGAGAAATGAAAGCATATGTCCACATGCTATGGTGTAAATGTATTTCCCTAAATTCATGTGTTAGAGATGGAGGTGAGAGGATCACTTGAGGCCAGGAGTTCAAGATCAGCCTGGGCAGCATGGGAGGACCTTACTTCTACAAAAAAATTTTAAAAGTAGCTGGGCATGATGACACATGCTTGTGATCCCAGCTACTCAGGCGGATAAAGTGGAAGGATCACTTGAGCACCAGAGTTGGAGGCTGCAGTGAGCTATGAATGTGCCACTGTACCCAAGCCTGGGTGACAGAGTAAGACACTGTCTCTAAAAAGAAGAAACACAGAAACTTAATTTACAATGCAACAGTGTTGGGAGGTGGAGTCTTTTGGGAGGTGTTTAGCTCATGAGTGGTCTGCCTCATGAATAGGTTAATGCCCTTACAAAAGGACTTGACAGAGGAAAGTTAGCCTCTTTTTACTCTTCCTCCTTCTTCCACATGAGGACACAGCGTTCCTCCCTTCTTGAAGACACAGCATTCAAGGTTCCAGCTTGGAAACAAACAGCAGCCTTCACCAGATGCTGGTATCTTTATCTTGGACTTCTCAGCCTCGAGAACTATGAGAAATAAATTTCTGTTGTTTATAAATTACCCATTCTCAGGTGTTCTGTAACAGCAGCATAGACTAAGACATGACACTAAGATTTATACATGGATGTTCATAGCAGCCTTGTTTGTAATAATAAGAAACTAGGAACAACCCAAATGTCCATCAGCAGTTATAAACAAACTGTAGTGCCTCCATGCAATGGAACACTGCTCAGCAATTAAAAGGAATGCATGACTGTGTGAATGAAGCCAGAACAACAAAAACTGTGTAAACTGTATGACTTCATTTACATAAAATTCTAGGACATGGAAACCAATCTAGAGTGACAGAAAGATCAGTGGTTGCCTAGGGGCTAGTGTCAGGGCTGCAGAGAGGGACAGAGAGGTGCCACAAAAGAACATGAGGAAACTTTTGGAGACAGTGAACGTGTTCATCATCTCAATCATGGTGATGGTTTCACAGTTGTATATTTATACAAAAAAATTGAATTGTAAATTTTGAATACGTGCAGTTTATATGTGTTATTTACACATCAATTAAAAATGAAAAAAATAAAAGCTACACTTTTGGCAATTTGAAAATTTCAAGGTTGCTCTGTGACTATGCAAGTCCGGCAAGACATTTACGTGTCTTATAGATTACACTGTAATGATAAGGCATCTACTTCCACCTGGAAGAAGTTTTAAGAAGAATACTAGTTAATGTGTATTGAGAATTTGTTATGTGTCTACAAGCGGGCTATGTACATACACTATGTGAGTTAGGCCCCACAACAATTGTGAGGTGGTTCCTATTATTATCTCCATTTTCAGTTGATAAAATTGAGGCTCAGGAAATTTAATAACTTGCCAAAGACCTCAGGACTGCTAATTGGTACAATAAAAATTTGAAAACAGGCTCATTTGATAGTTGAATTGAGCCTCTTAATTTCTATGCTATTGGTAACAGGTACTTAGTTTTTAGAGAAATTTAGAATGGGTTGAAGGGGTGTTGGAAGGAGACAGTTGAGTCTAGTGCTAAGTATTTACTAAGTATCAGTAAAATACTTAGTTCAAATATTAATTTTGCAAATCTAAAGTATAAAGCAATGTGTTGTGATTCTATACTTAGAAATCCTTAAAACTGTCCTCTTATCTATTTCAAATTTGACCTCTTTCTTCCATCTCTACTTTTATACAAAAAAAAAAAAAAAACGCCGTCATAACCAGTGCCACCATAACTTCTTGCTTGGACAACTGCTCAGCCTCTGGCTCGTGTTCCTTGCTTATATGTTCCACATAGCAGACAGGATGATCATCTGAAACCTGAAATAATATCTTGTCACTTTCTTTCTGAAAGCCATCTAGTTTTTTTTAGGACATTTAAAATAAAATCCGAACTTCTAATCCTAATTTTACTATGTACTTCTTTTAAAAACCCCAAATGACAGAGTCTCGCTATGTTGCCCAGGTTGGAATGCAGTGGCTATTCACAGATGCAGTTAAAGAGCACTGCAGCCTTGAACTTCTGGCCTCAAGGGATCCTCCACCTCAGCCTCCCATGAACTGGGACTGTAGGCACACAATACCATGGTGGGCTTCCTACATACTCTTCTCTGATCTTGTCTTCTGCCATGCTCTCCCAGACTCTCTACTCTTAGTCTTACTAACCTTTCTGTTTCCCAAACACATAAAATGAGTTCTGCTATGGTTTGAATGTGTCCTCTAAAAATCTTGTGTTGCCAATGTAATAATATTAAGAAATGTAACCTTTAAGAGGTGATTAGGCAATGAGGGCTCCTTCCTCATGAATGGGATTAGGTGCTCTTAAAAAAAAGGTTGAGAGAGGGAGTGCAGTTTGTACCCTTTTCCCTTCTTCCTTCAGCCATGTAAGGACACAGCATCCCCCGCCCCACCACAGAGACTGCAACATTCAAGGTGCCATCTTGGAAACAGAGGCCAGACCCTCACCAATGAACCTGCTGGTGTCTGACCTTAGACTTCCCAGCCTCCAGAACTGGGAGAAACAAATTTCTATTCATTATATATTAACCAGTCTGTAGTATTCTGTTATGGCAGCACAGAACGGACTAAGACAGGTTCCCATCTCAGGCCTTTTGTACCTGACGTCTTCTCTTCCTGAAATGTTGATCCTTTAGGTTTCTGTATGGTTCACTCTTTCTCATTCTGGGTTCATCCCAATGTCAGATCTTGCATAACTACCCCAAGTAAAGCAGTCCCACCGTTGGCCCTGTAGCTCTGTTTTCTATTACATTACTAAATTTTGCTAATTTTCATAGCACTTACTACTATCTGAAATAGTCTTATATATTTATTTGATTATATCTATCTGTCTCACTTCAATATGTTTTCTGTTCATAGGACAAAAAATGTGTCAGTCTTTCTTTACCATTGTAACCCCAGAGCTTAGAAGAATGCTGGGCACACAACAAGTGCTTAATAACTATTGAGGGACTATACTGACTGCATGAATAATAAGTGGTCTGTGATGAGATGTAATCCCAAACTTTGCCAGTAGGTGTTATAGTCCAGCATCCAACAGCTGCAGACATTAATATGCCAACCTGGATGATTGCTACCACCCATGTGTCAGATTCTATGTTAATAATTTATTTCTTAATTTTTAAATTAAAAATTCCATATAATGAATGACACCACAGGGACAAGCCTTGTAAATATGATGTGACATCCAAATCACAGAATTCCCTCTGATTCAGTAGGCCCAAACTCATCATCTGAACTGCTTTATTTTTAGAGTTGCATGAACTCAGCCTGGCCTCAGGGCTGGGGTAAATGTTATCTAGCAACACCTTTCCTTATTTCCCTACATTCTCTCTCTTTAAACATTTCCTCTGTAATGATTTGTTTGGGAAATCACCTCAGCCTAAACTCTAGTTGAATATTCACAATCGCTTCTGAGCATCATAAATCATTTGCTTCCTTGGTGCTATTCTGAGGACGGAGCTTCACAGCGCCACTCTTTGGATTACTGAACCTGCCAACTCTCCCTTCTGGTTGCCAAGAATTAGCAGTATCAATAAATACTCAGAAAAGTCTGCCATAAATAAGCCAAGTTCCTACCCATTATAATCAATAAATAAGTTATGGTGGTGCCAGGCAGTAGCCCATCTTGTTAGGAGGTCTGTCTACAGTTTTTTTTCAGAGCGCAGGTTTTAGGTGGCTCTTCTTGGTGGTGGGCAAGAAGCACTGGGAAGAAACCTAGATCAGAAGGTTGATGGGGTCAGAAATAAATGGACTGACCTGTCTCTGAATGACGAAGCATTTCTTTGAAAATCTTTCTTTGTGAGGGCTGTTTCCAAGCTGCACAGAAACAGGAAACAAAAGAATTTTCCTTTTTATTTTCTTAACAAACAAACTATTCCTTGGCTGTCTCTTTGTAGATGGGTGCCGTTGACAACACAGAGAGAAGAGAGAACCTAAACAATGAAACAAGCCCCCTGCCCACGTGCTGTCAGACACTGGAGAAAAGAACAAAACCAAAGAAAAGCCATTGAGCAAACACAATGGCCTTGTCTTCTACCTTTCTTGTGGCACAATGCAGGACTGGGCAGCGCTGTCCTCCCCGCCCCCACCTCCTTCCCTCCCTCTACTCTCACCCCCCTCCACCAGCCTTCCTGCTCCCAAGGCACATTACTGACTAGCAGCTTGCCAGTCCAGATTGTAGTTTTAATCCACCAACTAGTATTGCAGCTCATAGAATGGCTTTGGATTTATGAAACAGGCTGAGGGGAAATAAAGTACCCTAGTTTGTAGATAATAAAAGCTAAGAATGGTGCATCCAGGGAGAGAGGTGGGGTGCCAGGGGTTCTTAGGAAGGTAGTGGTACCACCTACTACCAGAGTCTCTCTTGAATTGACTTTATACAGGAGTCCCAAAAGCCCTTTAAACTACTTCATGGTAGCCTTTGACAGAGAACTCTTTGGAAGTGACTTGGAGAGGGTTTATAAAGACAGTGTTCAGGCTTTGGTCATGACACAGGCAGATTGGGGATGGAGTGGTACATGTTTGATTGCAGTGTGTGTTGAGGGGCAAGGGGGCAGGTCTTGGTACAATGACAACTAGCACGAGACCTTGAACTCAACATGGATTTTAAAAGTGTTTGTTTAATGCATGAATAAAAGAATGCGCATGATATTTTGTGGTCTTTAGTGACCAATCATAGTAGACGTTTTAGGATTACTAAACTCTAAGGAATACTAAAACCCAGTCTAATAAACTCAGTAAAACCAAGAGTGGACTCTAATGTAAACTGGACTTTTGGATGTACCTCTCTGGTGGGGAATGTTGATAATGGAGGAGGCTAGGCTTGTGTGGGGGTGGTGAACACATGGAAAATCTCTGTATCTTTTGCTTATTTTTCTGTGAACCTAAAACTGATCTAAAAAAAAAGTATATTAAAAAATTCATAGCCACATAAATTAGCAGTCAGATCTGGTGATTCAGCTGAAACTTTATCTAAGTATATAGAAAAGAACACATATTTTCTGATGTTTGAAAAAATTGCTGTTTTACCTTGAAACTAATAAAACAAAATTGGCAGAACTTATTTTTTAAATGCAGTAAAAATACTTAGTCTGTCCTACAGCCTATATTCATCTACTGTGGACATCATTTCCTCGCCATGAAATTTCCGTGGAATCTGTAGGAGGCAAACCTGGGATTAAAGCCTGAATTTGCCATTTAATAATGAGAAAACCTTGGAAAAGTAAGTTAAACTTTTGTGGCCTGTTTTCTCACCCACACGATGGGGATAGCCTACATACTCTCAAAGGGCAGGGATAATGCCTCCAAGAGACAGCCTGTGGGAAAGCGGTTTGCAAATTACACAGTGATACACAGACACTAGTTGTTATTTTGTTCCATTTGCTCTTTCTGGCTTTTGGACAAATGTTGCCTTTGAGTATAATGAATTTAGTGTTCAGATAAGCTTTCTCCCCTCCCACACAGGGTGGCAGGAGTTACATGTGGGTTTCTGGGCTCGTCGGAACATTGGAGAGACAGGAGATGGCTGTCCCAGGGCCCCTTCCAGAGCACATTGTAGAGCTGGATCAGTAGGCATGGTTCAGGAGAAGGGCAAGTTTAGGTTTTAGTTGTGACTTTACGTCGATACTTAAAACAAGCGTAGTATCAGTTGCTTGATGTTCGTGTCTGTGTGTGTGCTTCCTATAAAACTCAAACAAAATACAGTCATAAAATGGCACTGGCTCACAAACCCAGAACATTATGAAATCAGATAGCAGGTCTAATGAGAACTAGAGTGAATCAAATGAGCAGCATTCCTTTAAGACTGATTTCCATAAAACTTGGGAGGACGAGGGTTTCAGGAAAAGAGAGGCAGGGTAAGCTGGGAGTGGGAAGGAAAAGGAGTTTGGTGGGACCATAGCAGTGACCATAGCATGTCCAGAGGTATCCTCTAGACATAGTTATAATGGGCAAAGGCAGTAGATTGGAAGAGGCATTTAGAGGAGAAAGGGCCAGTTTTCTAAACAAGGCAAAAATAAAAATAAAAAAATAAGATAAAAATAAATCAAAACACCTTGCAACTTAAGAATCATGAAATATGCTGATGTATGACTCACACTTGACTCATGTGTTTTCCACATGGCCACAGGGAATCAGCACACAGTCAGCTTCACTCAGCAACCCTGAGTTTTGTGTATGCTTATCAAACAAAACTTTTCTCTTTATAAAAAAATCCATACTGCCCCTAAACTCAGCCTGGGCCCAGGGCCAGCTGAGCCCATCTTTGTGGCCCAGCATATCCAGGGCCTGTGAGCTCTCCAGGCGTCATCTGCAGGACCCAGGCTTCCTGGAGGAAACACGCCCAGCTTTGAGGGTTCTAGTGTTGCCTGTTCTCTTTCTTGCTTCACAAGCTTAGAAATGCACAGTAAATAAGCATAGAAAAACAGAGTGAAATGTCTGAAAGGGATTTTAGGGATTATTCAGTCCATTGCCTTTAGAGACGAAAAAAAAAGAAGGCCAGAAAGGAGAAGCAGCATGCTCTGGATAGGGCCACAGTTAGACTTGAACTTGACTTTCAACTTCTAGTCCTGTGAGCTTCAGACAATGGGGAGGGCTGTCACTCTAGTTCTTTCTCAGAGAGCACAAAGCGATTAATTTTCATCTGACTCATTTAACTTAGCAAGCATTTCCTGTGTTCTTCCATCAGGTCTGTCTATCTGGATGACCGTCAGTCTAGCAGAGACATAGAAATGTGCCATAAATAACCGAATGCATCACAAAAACAGAACAGGAGCTATGAGTGTTACTGAAGGCTTGATTTGAGTTCTCACCTGAGAAATGGACACCCCCTAGCCCACTCCCACAGTTCACACTGGTTCTTCTACCTACAAGCCGAGTCTTCACTTTCTTAAAAGGGGATGTGGACATGAATTGACTAGGTCACACATTTATCAATTTGAAGCCATTACTTTGCTTCACAGATGTAGAAGCCCCATTTCTCGACAAAGAAGAGGAAAGAAAGAGGAAAAATGAAGGAATAAATGATAGAAGTAAAGAAGAATGTAAATAAACTTTCTGATCTACACAGAATAAAAGGATCCAGTCTAGCCAACTAGACAAAAGTTAGTTTCTCAATATTAACATGCCTGGTGCCTCTCTTATGTTTCCAGCCCTGGAATAAAAAGTTTCACTTTTTCATTTCTTCACCCAAAATAAAACTTGAACTTCTCACTTCCTCATCTTTTCATTTGCAGATCTCAAAAGCAGCCTCTTCCACATCTACCCTTGGGGCATGTCTGGCCCACTCCCCTAAGGCCTTGAATGTCACAAGAAGTTCTTAAATGTGTTCAGTTGCAAATATATTTTACCACTTTCTTTGCAGCTCCCACACATTCTTGGGTCTCAAAAGCCACTTTAGCATCAACTAGGGGCTGTTCTGAGGTCTGGACAGCTGTTGCAAGGTGGTATCATAGGTTCTCAAGCCCTGGCTAAGAGTAACTTAACAGCAAGTGATCATTCCACGATGCTGAATCTCACCTGTTAGGTACATGCCACACTGCCATCCCTGACTTGAGAGTCTGGCTCTCTCTCCTGCATTATTAAGGTAGAAAGACATTATTTGAGATGAACTATAAGTGTATATATATATAAATTTATCTCTGAGCTTGTTATTTTTTAGCTTCTGAGTTTCTTATCCTCAGCTGTCAACTCCTAACCAACATAGTACTGTCAGCCCTAACCTAAGATGCCAAGCAATATGGCTTTTCCAACTTGGCGATTCCTCATGCCCTGACATCAGTGGTTCTCAGGTCATATACTTTCTCTGCCTAGCCGGATCTCCATTTCACTAGATCTCACCTTCTCCTTTGTTTGCATCTCACTTCTCCCCAGATCCCCATTCCATTGCATCCATTCATTCATTCATTCATCACTTAGTATCTACTGAGGTCAGACACTGTGAAAGCACTGCAGGGTTTGTACAGAAGCGTAAGACACTGTGCCTAGGGTCAAAGAGCTTCCAGTTCAGTAGGAGGAATCACATAAGCACAGAAGTAATTATGATACTAGGGAAAATGTGACCACTGCCTTCCAAAATGGGCATAAAGTCATACGGGAAGGAGAAGAATGTTGGTTTGGATGAAGGGAGGGGACATTTGAGGTAGTTCTCATACAGTGTATAGGACTATAGGTAGAGCTGTTAGGAAGATATCTATGCTTGCAGAATGTACAGGAACATAGCCAGTGAAGTAGAAGTGTGGAGTATATGTAGTGATTTCTCAAGCATGCTTCTTCAGGTAGGGTGCTATAGGCTGCAAGTAACAGAAAAACCCAATTAAAAGATATTTACTTATTGCCAGGTGTGTTCCTGGCAATAAGTTCCTGTAGAAGGAACAAACGGTTCCTTCTACCTGGGGTACCATATCGACACATTCACTTTCCCACCAGGAGTTCCCAAAGTGTTCCGTGTATCCCAGCCACATGGAATCATTGCACTTATTTTATTGTTTGCCTCCTCCACTTAACTATGCTCATGTGGACAGCAGGGGCTATTCTACTTCTTCCCTATTGTGTATGCCTAGCACAGTGCCTGGCCTACATTAGATGCCCAATATATATTTGTTGAACTGAATAAATATTTGGTGAGTGAATGAATGGATGAGTAGGGGAAAATGAGGCTAGGGGCTTTAGGTGGAGGAAGTGCCATTTAGATGAGTCCCATAAGGTGCATAGGTAGATTTGTACCTCTTCTTTCCCTTGCTTCTGTGATCTGAACATTGACAAATGTCCACACTAGATTATGGGGTAGCTGATGCCAGGCAGCTCAGCATTACCTTTAGTAAGGTCATGCAGCAGGGACAGGCAAGCCATTTCCAGGATGTAATTTGATAGGATATGAATGAGGAGTGGGGAAAGGCTAGAATAGAAACAGAGGGAAAGAGAAATCCCTTTGGAAAAATTGATGAAATATTCTTGGCTACTTACTGGAATCTCTGATATGCTATTCTATATCTTTATCCTCACCCTCACCTTGATAATTCAGTTTTTAATTCTAGGTGAAAACTCACAGTGAATTGATCAGCCATGGACTCAGTGAGGTTGAATATCTTTACGTTGGTAAAATCTTCTTTCTCTTGATGAGCCATCATCAAGAATGTACAGCCAATAAAGTCACTTTGAAATGTTTATTAAACTCACATTTCCATCTTAACTAAATAGACTGCAGCCAGTGGGGCTGTAATTATAACATACCGAGGAAAAATGAGGGCCACAGCTCCTTGAGAAGGGAACATCAGTACCTTCATTTTGAACTGTGTGGTGTGCTCTTATCTGCATGTTCAATCCCAATTACTTACATCACTAAGTCTGGGGAAAGCAATGACATAAGAATCTCAAAAGAACAGCTTCCCTTCTCTTCTCTTCCAGGTTAGCCACTTTCAGTATCCAGGGAGTTAAGGAATGCTACGCATATGTGAGAGCCAAGATTGTGTCCAGAGCAACCTAGCATTGTGTGATGGATAAGAACCCAGGCTCTGTAGCCAGACTGAGCCTGAGTTTAAACCCTGACTCTGCAACTTAGGAACTTGTGATGTGGGGCAAGTGACTTTCAAAATCTCTTTGAGCCTGCATTTCTTTCTCTGTAATATGAGAATAATATTAGCACTTACTTCATGGGGCTGTTGTGAGGAATAAAAGCCATCATCATGGGTATAGAGCCAAATGAAAGGTGCCTGTTACAGAGTCAGCATTCAATAAATATTATCTTTTATTATTATTATTGGTCTCACTGTCCAGCCCTGCTTCTTTGGCAACAAGAGGGGGTGAAATAAGAGGCTTCTTGGAGAAAATGAATGCTTTTATTCCACACAGAGCTACAAGTATTCAGTCCTCAAAAAATGTCATCCCAGAAAAAAAGGGACAAACAAAGCCACCACCAGAGAATGAAGCTGATTTGTTTTAAAAAGAATCTTAGGATTGGAGAAGAAAACCAAATCTGCTCCATGAAATTGAGCTACAGATAATAAAAGTGTCAATGGGGGACAGTGGTCAGAATACTGACTGTTGAAAAAAATTCATCGTAGTTCAGAAAAATATATATTCAGGCACCTTGTCAGTGTGCATCTCGTCCCTCGGTGTCACCCCGGCAGCGGATCTGCTTCGTTTACTGATAACAAAAAGAGTAAAGAAAAGAACAAAGTTTTTATTATCTCCAAGCTGAGCGCTGTGGGGCCAATATAGCTGTCCATGGAAGGCTGCCCCAGCACCTCGTTCCCAGCCTCATGCATCATCAGCTGAATCGACAGCTGAGTGCAAACTTCATTGTTCCTTCCAGCCCCTGCGATGAGTTGCAGAGAGAGGAAAAGAGGACTCTCTTAGTTCAACAGAAGGGCCAAACACTCCCTCCAAAGCTTCCCTCTTTCCTGCAATTATGAATGTTCTTGCAGACCCAGCCACAGGGAAGCTGGCAGCTCAGGCAAAGGGGCAAGGTGGTGGCACAGATACAGAGAAGTCCAGAGAACCTGCCCAGGTGAGTGCAGGTTGAGGAGCATGCCCATGCCCTTTTGTGAGTCACAGCACCTTGGGCAACCCATCAGAGCACTGGTCACCCTGCAGGGGGAGAATGACCTCCTGAGGCATGTATATCTCCTACCCCTGCCTCCCTGTCTAACCTGCTTTGGTACTCATGCAGCCTAGTGCAGTGTCTGGCACATAGCAGGCTCTCTAGGCAGAGTTAATGAACCAACTGAACAGAACTGAAGGACAATAGGTGGGTATGAGGAAAGATGGAGCAGTGGTGTGTTTCCTTTCCTTTGAATCTTTTTGAAGTGGAAATGCTGCCAATGACACCTGTGAGGAAGAAGAGAAAGGCAGCTTTTAGTCTTTGGTGTGTATCAGGATCACCTGGGGTGCTTTTGAAAATGCAAATAACTAGTCTCCATCCCATCCCAGGCCCACAGATCACATTCTCCTGAGTATGAGGTCTAGGAATCGGATTTATATTTTTTTAATTGCTTACAAGCCACCCCCAGGTTAAAGTTTTGCATTGAGAACCTGAGAAGTCAGGCATAGATCCACACTCAGCTGCCAAAAGCTCAGTTTCCTCTAGAGTGTCCAATCAGCAGAGAAGTTAGATTTGGAATTAAGCAGAGATAGGACAGATAACAAGATACCTGCAGAAGGACTAAACTATTTTCCTCACGCGTTTTGTTTCACTTATAAGAGCCCAATGCCCCTGAATATTTCAGTTATCAGGAGTAAACTGATCAACAGCAGAGTCCTAGAATCCTCCATCCAGACGAGCCACATTGCTGTTGGCTCCTTTGACAACCTGACCTAAGAGAGGTCTGATGCAACCACAGCCCCATGAATGGAAGACTCTGACTTCCTGATTTGTGTGTATCTGTGTGTGTGTGTGTGTGTGTGTGCATGTGCATTTGTGTATGGTGAAAAATTGCATAGCGTCATGTGCGTATGAACACTGCACTTCCAAAATCTCCAGGCAAAAATATCTATGCTCATCTCAATCCAGAACCCTCAACACGAGTCTCCCTTTGAATTCTTATCTCTAGTGTATTGCCTTCCCTGGACAGGCCTAGCCTAGAAAACAATTCTGGCTGAGTTCTTCCTCAGTGACTGGAAGCTCAGTTAAGAAGCTCAGGATTTAGGGAACTTTTCTCTGCAAAAGGCCAGAGAGCAAATAATTAGGGCTGTATTGGCCATACCATCTCTGTGCAATTACTCCACTCTATCCGTGAAATCTGAATTTCATATAATTTGTATGTGTCTTCTTCTTTTGGTTTGTATTCAACCATTTAAAAAACTATTACTATCTTGCTGGCCATATCATAACAGGCACAGCTCAAGAAGGCATTGAAGAGGGTTTGGGGGGACTCCCAGAATCTGGAACCCAGGGTAAGACTTGTATTCCTGCAGAAGAAAAGAACCATGCAGATGGGTGGGGGTGGATGAGGATGAACAAACAGTTTTAAATGTTTCACGGATGCTTGCAAGTATGGTGTCTGTTAAAAGCATCTGGCAAACCCCAGAAAAGGCTCTTGATTGTGCTGGCTGGAACCTATTCACATGGTAATGCTTTTTTAGGATATTAAAGAAGAGGCAGTATTCAGGAAGGAAAAATAGGAAGAAGAAAACAATTAGTTTCTATTCCAGCAATAGGATTATCATTTGAGAGAGACAAGAGAGGGAGAGAGAAAAACGGAGACACAGGGAAAAGAAAGCACTTTTTCTTCCCATCTAAGTGTAGATATATGTGGGTCTAGTATTACTTTCAAATCACCCCCAACAGATTTTTTTTTCTTGCACTATGGTCATTGTCTGGTTCAGAAATTCCTCTCAATTGTTCAACTCATGTGGAAATAATTTTTATTCCCATGTATTCCTCCCAAATCCCTTTAAAGTCCATTGTGGCTGGGAACCAAGACATCAAAAAGCACACAACCTCAAAGAAAGGAAGAATGTGAGGCACCTGGAGTGTGCACCATTATCTGTGTGTGAAGTGCAAGAATGCGTCCTGACTCCATCTGTGGTAAAAACGCTGGGGATGTTACAGCCGTCTTTCCGAATATACTACATTGGGGCTGTGGGGAAGACTGAGGCACCACCTCACAGGGAAAGATGAGTGGTGCTGATCAGAGCATATATCTGGGAAGCAGACATCATTTCCTTCCCTTTGCACCAGTTCCTGGCCGGCTGCTTCAGATCTGCTTTGGTCCAAAAGTCCTGTGTTCCTATTTCACCAACATTTGTTTAGCTGAGCCCAGAGCTAGCACAATCCTATAGAATCTGCTAAGAAAGTCCTACAGAAGTAAAGGGCTCCTCCTCCTCCACACAGTCCGGTGCCTTGAGATATCTCACTTCTCTCTTGCTTCACAAGTTGTCACCAGGGCCACTACTGATGGTTATGCAGATTTTTGCCCTGTCCGGATGCATCTTGCTGAGGCCTGGAGGGATGGCTGAAGTCCAGTCTGCATTCTGTTTATCAAGCTGTGAACCATAAGGGCTGTGTCTGATTCCCCCTCCTCCATCTCTTTTCCCAGAAAGGGCCACTCTTTTCTTGGCATCAATATTTTATCTGGCCACTTAGTGTGGCTGAGTGACTATGACTGCCCAGAGGGACACCCTTTCTCTGATTCACCCAAAGACACTGTGCAGGTTCACATTGGCCCTGGGAATCCACTTCAGGACCATTACCCCAGGGCGTTCATCACCCCCATTATTTATCTATCCTTATGCATCTCAGGATAATGAGAGCAAGTTATAGATCTTTGCAGAAACAGGAGAGCTATACTGGATGGTCTGAATCCACCCAGAAGACAAACGCATGCAGGTGCTCACCACCAGCCAGAGGTCTCTAATGTCTCAAGAGAGCAACAGATTAAAACCACCTGTAGGATGAACAACATGCTTCACTTCTCTTTCTGGCTATGGAAGTGTGTAGTATCTGAAGCAAGTCCACTGCAGACCCTATCCTAGCAGTTTGCCGTGTGATAATTAAGCCACATAGCTGGCTTGCTCAGTCCAGGCATCAAAGGCACACAAAGCTCTCTCACACCTGGAGCAACAGAGTTGGCAGAGTCTGGAACCCCTAGAGAGTATGGTTTCTGCTCAGCTTTCTTTCCCTTGAGGTCTTGGGTTGCCTTCATTTTAATCCAATTAAAGAAAAGAAAAATCAGTAAGTTTTTAGCACTAGTGGTAAAGGGCTCTATTGACAGCAGCTTAATCATTGTGCTAAGAGAGGTTAATTTCCACCCTTGGTCTTTAACAGGACTGGTACTGGATATGAATTTTTCAGTTGATGCAACACTCAGGTCACCTGGCTGCCCATTTTAATCAGAAGGCTTCCCCAGCTCTAATTTTTATGTTTCTAACTGCTCATCCAGCCTTCTTCTCTGGAGGCTGAAGTCATATGAACTGCAAGACAGATTTTTCCCATGCAGAGCTTACATGAGGGAATCCATCCTGCTCTCAGCCTTCTCTTCCTACCCCAACTCTACACACACATATACAGTACTTGCTCACTTAATTACAGGGATATGTTCTGGGAAATGCATTGTTAGGTGAATTCATTGTTATGCGAACATCATAGAGTGTATGCCCACAAACCTAGATGGTACAGCCTACTACACACACAGGCTGTGTGGCATAGCCTATGCTCCTAGGCTATAAATCTATACAGCATGTTGCTCTACTGGATACTGTAGGCAACTGTAACAAAATGGTAAGTATTCATGTATCTAAGTGTATATAAACATAGAAAAGGTACAGTAGGCTGGGTGTGGTGGCTCACACCTGTTATCCCAGCACTATGGGAGACCGAGGTGGGCAGATCATGAGGTCAGGAGTTTGAGACCAACCTGGCCAACATGGTGAAAACCCATCTCTACTAAAAATACAAAAATTAGCCAGGTGTGGTGGCGCATGTCTGTAGTTCCAGCTACTCGGGAGGCTGAGGCAGGAGAATTGCTTGAACCCAGGAGGCGGAGGTTGCAGTGAGCCGAGATCACACCACTGCACTCCAGCCTGGGCAATGGAGCAAGACTGCATCTCGGGGGAGAAAAAAATAATGTACAGTAAAAATATGGTAGTATTTTATGGGACCACTGTCTTATATGCAGTCTGTCATTGACTGAAATATTGGTGGTACATGACTGTATTTTCCTCTTCCCAGCCTGTGCTATTCAATTGTGGAAAATTGTGTTTGATTGTGAAGGTATGGGCACGCATCCTTCCTTCCTGCAGATCACCTAGGAGCAGGGCATCACTGCAGCATCCTCTAACCTGAAGATGCTGGAAAAATTGAAGAAGAAGGACTGAGACTGATACAAATTAAAAGAAAATTAAAAACCATACCAAAGGCCAAAGCACATAGATAAAAAATCCATTATCTGCTGATTTATGGTTTGATAACCCATGATTGTTTGCTGCAAGAAGGAAGCTAGAAGTATGAAAACTGTTAATTTCTAGGTGTGACTGGACAAACCTACACAGCTTTTAAAAGTATCTCTCATTTAGGTTAAATTAAGTAAAATCCCTCTGAATGGCTTTTCTCGATTATAGAATAATCCAAGGGCAGGAGTAAAGAACCAGGACTCCATTGAAGCTAAGAATTCAGCACCATGATGAGTCAGACAGACTTAACTTTTTAACCTCTTTGGGCTCACTGCCTGCTGATAGCTGTCATTGCCAGAAATTCCTGGATTGGTTCAAACTAAAGGCCATAGTTACTAAAGTCAGATTTTCTGCGCAGGCTTAGGGAAAAACATGAAGACTAGGGTGGAAGAAATATTTATCCTTGCTCCAAGTAGATGAGTAGGGACAATAATCTGGCTCAGGAGCCAAAAAGAACTTTCTGCTCTTCTGCTTCCAAGATCTTCTTCCTTTTAGTTATTTCAAAGTGGAAGAAAGTCTGGATCCCACGTAATCCACAGGTTGGCAGACAGGTATACCAAATATTAGCCCTGCCTTATCTCTACCATGTGGGCAGCCATCTCCTAGACTCTGCCTCAGGCTTCTCATCTGGACCAAAGGAGAGATTATTCTTAATAGTGAGGGTGTCAGAGCAAAGGAGGCCATGCCTGGAGACCCCCAGAGGCATCTAGGGTATTGCCATGTAGTCAGCTTCTTCATGGCCTAGAGGACAGCTATAGGCTGCCTTCCACCAATTCAAACTTTCCCCAAGCCCTCCTAACTGGCCCCTCACTCATCTGCACTGTTCCTTGGGTTCCCCTTTTGCTCAGAGGCCACCTCCTCCTCCCTATTACCACTGTCAGAATGGATATATTCCTTCCTCTTCTCAGCTTATGTTTTTATTTGCACTTCTGGTTCTTGTTTATGTCATCCATTCTTTAGTGACAGCATTTTTTTTTTGTAAGCAGAGATCTTCCTACAAACTCCATGAAGCGAAGAACTGAGAGATCCTTATACTTTTATAGAGCCTAGTCCATGGCCTGATCATAGGTGGAGTCAATATAATAAGTTTCAAATAAATAAAATTAATAAATAAAATTGAATCCAATTAACTCTCTCCAAGCACTTTTATGGTAGTAGATACTATGGTTGTGTTCAATCAAGCAACAGGCATTTATTAAGCCCTTCCCAGCTAGACCTGGGGGAGTTGTAACGAAGGACCCCACTAAAATAGTCTCTCTGGTGCTTTGGCTATTTGTATATTTGTCATTTTTTATAAACTACTTGGTGATAACTTTCTAAAGGGCAGGGAATTATTTTTTCAAAGTGCCCACCAGATCCTTATTACAGGAACTGTTATATATGTCATTTAGCTAATCTCACCACAATTCTGCAAGATTAATGTGTTTAACCCATTTTACAGCTGTAAACGTCGAGGTTGTGGTGTGTTTTTCTTTTTTAAGGTCATATAGCTAGTTAGTAGCAGAGCTGGGATTCAAGCCTAGTTGTTTCTGGCTGAGAGCTGAACTCTTCTCATTATACCATGTTGTCTCTCAGTGACCCTACCTTATTTATCTTTGTGTACCAAGACCCTAGCACACTGCCTTGCACAGGTAGGTACAAACTAAATGATTGATGAATAAATAAAAATGCAGTCCCTCAACTCAAAGAACTTATTTACAACCTAGCAGCAGAGTCAATACATAAAGGGCTAAAAAATAAATAGCAATTCAAAAGATATATAACAGTCCAGTACAACAATACATAAACTGTCATAAGGCTGTCTAAGATTAATTGCCAAGTGAATGATACAGATAACAAGTGCTGTAGGGCTGGAATGATCTGGCAAAGCTTCATGGAGAAAGAGGGATGTTTTAAAGTACAACTTTAATATTTATGAAGTGCCCACTCTGGACAAAGCCTTATATGCAAAGATCAACAAAACTCAATCCAAATTCTCCAAGTGCTTGAGTGTAGATGGGGAAAGACAAGTAGAGAGGAAAATACAAAATGAGGCTTTAAAAGCAGAGAGAACTATGAGTAGAGAAGGGAGAAGGGGAGATGGTTGTCTGATCACCTTGCCTTGCTTTTCTTTGCCTGTGGACTCCCAAAATGCTCTAGTAGAGCTTTGCTAATCAAAGTGTGGTCCCAGGACCAACATCAGCTTCATTTGGAAGCTTGCTAAAAATACAAAATCTTGGGGCCCACCCCAACCTACTGAATTAATATATGCATTTTATTCAAGATCCAGAGGCAATTCGGGTGCACATTAAATTTTGATAAATGCAGATCTAGAATTCAGAGTATTTAAGCAGCTGGGACATGTCAGCCTCCCCACCTGTGCCACTTGTCCCACTCCAAAGCTATTACAATCCTCTTGGAGTTGCTTTAGTGTAACATTTAAGGAAATAGTTTCAGGAGTCTTGTTCTTTATCCTTCCATCATTGTTGGCAAATAATTTCTTCTTCTTCACCTGCCTTATATTCCCTCTTCCAAACCCCTGACTCATTTTTACCTCCACAGATCACTTGTTGCTCCCAATCCCTTCTGTTTCTATCGCCAGATAAATGCAAATTACTCTTGCTACTCAGTCCCCTCAAATGTCAAATTCTCTCTGGAGCTGCTGTCAAGGAGGAATTATCTTTGTGGTTAAATATAGACTCTGACCCTCTTTCCTCCACTCCTGCCCCCATCCCCTTGAGCCAGAATCAGCAGCAAGGGAAACAGAAGAGAGAGAATGTTTTGCTTCTTCAGATGGGAAAGTATTGATCAGGCAGAGAAGAGAAACAAAACAAAACAAAACCAAAAAAAAAAAAAAACAGGAGAGAAAGCAAAAGCATTGAAGTCTCAGATGCATCCTGGCCTGGATACAAAAGGGCTCTTTTACTAGGCATAGATTTCACCCCAGGTACAGAATGTGAGAGAGAAGATCTGAAAAACTGAAGCAAGTGCAGAATACTTGGCATTTGCAACAGGGAATGTATTAGCTGTGATGATTGAAAATCGACCTAATGGTTTTCCAGGACAATTTTAATACAAGGGGAAAATGGTCTGGCCAGATTGAAAGTTAGAGCCACTCACCATGGATGGTCTGCTGAAGAAATGAGGCTGCCAAATGAAGAGAAGGGGGAGTGCATGGGAAAAGGTGACAGCTCCCTCCTCAGTGGCTCAGAAAGCTTATTGCATATCCTGAAGATGCTTTCCATAGATTATTTTATTTCACCTTCACACTAGCACTATAAGGAAGTATTATGAATCCTATTTTATAGTTAGGTAAATTGAGACTTCAAGAGATTAGAGAACTTGCCCAATATCAATATATACATAATACATGCATGATTGATCCACATTATTTATGGGTTTTTTTTGTATTCATGAATTCATCTACTAGCTAAAATGTATTTGTACAACTCAATCCATTCTCTTGGTCCTTTTTCAGTCATTCACAGACATGTGCAGAATGAGGAACTATTTGTCACCTGGCATGTGTGGTTTCAGCAAAGGTTCAATGAACTGGTGCTCTGCCTTGTTTTTCTGCTCTCATACTATAAACGAGTGTCCTTTTAGCAGTCTATTTAGTCTCACATGTTTTTACATTTTTATGCGTTTTTTAGTGATTTTGCTATTTAAAATGACCCCCCACATACAATGCTGAAGGGCTGGCTACTGTTCCTAAGCGCAAGAACACTGCTCTGAGCCTTACAGAGAAAATATCTGTGTTAGATAACCTTCATCCAGGCATAAGCTGTAGCACTGTTGTCCGAGAGTTCAATGTTAATGAGTCAACAATATATAGTAAATAAGGTGTCTTTAAACAGAGACACACATAAAACAAGGCTATGTATTGATCAGTTGATGACAACATCATGACCAGAGGCTTCAAGGAACCTAGTCCTGTCCTTCCCTTAGGATCAATGGTTCAGTAGTCATTAATTCAAAGTTCCTGGTAATTTTACAGAACAGAGTTACTATGAATAAAGAGAATCAACATATTTTTTAAACTTCTGATACAAGCATACACATATACATAGACATTTATATACTAGTACGTACACACACATACATACATATTTAACCTCAGGGAGACTACTGGAACAGGAGACTTTAAAAAAACCACTGGAGATGGGAGGTGAGACCTCCAAGGAACCTGCTAAACTGCTTTCTAAGACAGGACAGTTTAGGCAAATGTCAGCCTTTGTTTGGATGGATGAGTGCCAAGTGTGGGGCCAGATTTGAACTGTGGGCTCTCGAGGTCATTTGTCCTTCCCTTGGTCAGCTTCTCCTTTAAGTATGGTTGAACAAGTGCTTTTAAAACATTAGACTGAAGAGGGGCTGAGTCATGAGTCTACTGGTGGTGCCCAAATGTCTTCTGGATCCTGTTTCCCTGGCCATGGTTGGGAAGTCAGGTCCACACGCTCCAATGTCACACTCTTTCCTCTACATCTCCACCCACCTTCAGTGTCCAGGGATATTCTATTTCTTCAGTTCCAGAACTTTGGGGAATAAGAAAAAGACTATTATCCTTCTGTTTAGCACAATTCACTCTTTTACTCTTCTCCCACTTCCATCAATTTTTATCTTTTCCCCAGGTCATCCTAAAACAAAAACTACAACACTCAGGAATCCCAATTTAAGAGCTGAAAAGTATCCTACAAGTTGAATAGCATATGACTTCCTTAGCTGTTTTTATATATCTAATAGTAAAGTATACCGTTGGCTCTCTGTACCCCTGGATTCAACCATCTGAGATTGAAAATATTCGGGACAAAATAGCAATACAACAATAAAAAGTAATACAAATATAAAAGCCAATACAGTAGAACAACTATTTGCATAACATTTACATCAGTTATTGCATCAGTTATTGCATCAGTTATTAGAAGTAATCTAGAGATGATTTAAAATATAGGAAAGGTTATGGGTAGGTTATATGTAAATACTATTCTATTTTATGTAAGGAACTTGAGCATCATGGATTTTGGTGTCCCAAGGGTGGGGGGTTAAGGGGCGGTGTGGCTCCTGGGACCAATCCCTTCTAGAACTTTGGGAAATAAGAAGAAAGACCCTATCATCCTTGCAGATACCAAGGGGCAGCTGTATTTTTTGTACTATCATTTCCCCTTTCCAAATTTCACCAGACTCATCTCAGCTCTGGCCATTTCTCTATGTCTTTTTCTTCTTTGCAGTCTATTTCTATTTACTTTCTATTCACTCCTCAATTTAACATGTTCTTCCACCCCGATCATCTCATTCAAAATGGCAAAAATCAGTGGGCACCTTTTATTGTCATTTTATCCTATATCTCTTTGCCCTTTGACACCATTGATTGTGTCCTCATTTTTGAGGCATTGTGGAATAATCAAATGAAAATTAAGATCATAGAATGTTACGGCAGAAAGACCCCAGAGAAATCAGACCAGACAATTCAGTTTGGAGGGCAGAAGAAGAGGAAGAGTGACTTGCCAAAAATCGCAGCTCCAGCTGATGGAGCAGTTTCAGTTCTGGCTCCCCTATAGCATCTGGTGTCTCGGTCTCATCTGGTACCAGTGCCTGGTATTCCAAACTGGTCTCTCATCCCCAAATTATACAGGTCTGACCCAGGCCAACTCTGTGATTGGCTGAGCTAGAGTACGTTCAAGGTGACAGATCTATCTCTTCTGTCACTTCACTCTCTTCTACCTCCCAAGGGCTTCCACCCCTCAGGCTGGCCTTTTGCTGATCATGACACCAGAGAATCAATACCAAGAGGAGAGGAAGATTGAAAGTGCCAGGCAGAGTCCTTGAAAATGCCATGCTGTGATGATAAAGGTAAACTGATCAGAACTTTACTGCCCAGAGTTAAGGACATTTGGATGTAATAGAGTAAAACAGTTGCTAAGCTGTAAAGGGATGTGCATGTTGGGGTATCTTCTACTTAATTCTGTACAATATCATTTGTGCAGATTCCCTAGTCAATTTCCTATATCTTCTTCTAATATATATCATGGATCTTTGCATTTGGGAAGGCCCATTCTTTATACAGTGCAGGTACAAAGGAAGGACTTTTGGAAGAAAACAGGGAGGAACGGAGTGCCCAGGTCGATGTAAGTAATCCCAAATATGGCTGCCTCTGTAGGGGCAGGGCATACAATCCAGGGAAACCTCCCTCTCTCTACAACCAATAATCAAGGAGTTCTGTACTCCAGCTTCTACTTGCTGAGACTCCTCTTTGTCCTTGAGCTCTAGGGAGGATTCCTCAGACTGATGAAAAACTAAGGTGGAATCCATCATGTCGTGTACATTGCACCATAAGTTCTAATCCAGCATGATGAGCAGCCCAAAACTCTGATAGAGCACAGATACAAAGAACTTAGAAGATATGCCTTTGTTTTTGCAAATTTGCAAAGTGGCCTCAAGATTTGGAAGGAGCAACCAAGCGAAAGGGTTATCCTTCTTTTTCTATCTCACCGATCTTTTACTAATAGACTTTAAATATTGTAACAGCCTAATCCCTATTGTCCTTAAGCTTTTTCTTTTTTTAAATGTAATTCTTATAGGGCAACCAAGAACTAGATTATCTTTATTAAATTGAAGAAGATAATGCATTTGGAAAATGCTTTGCAAATTGTAAAATGCTATATGAATGTTACTCATTATTATTGTCATTTATTAACCAATGCTGATTCTCATTAGGAAGCATTTGGCAAGCCTATTTCCTACTTAGCCACCCTCAGCATCATGTACTGTTATTTTATGATGTGGAGGAAGTCGGGAAGAGAAAGAAAGCAATAAACTTTCCATATGCCATATGCTGCTGGCAAAAAGAACCTCTATTTAAAGATATAGTCATTCATTCAGCAAATATTTATTGAATAACTATTATTGTAAGGACAATACAGTGGCAAACTAAATAGCACCTGCCCTCAAAGACCTTAGCATTATGTAGGAAGAAAGGCTTTTTAAAAAAATTAAAATTATCATGACAAATTGTGTTCAATACTGTGAATAAAAGAACAGAGTGCAAAGGAAGAAAATAATAGGAGGCTTTAATTAGACTGGAAGAGGGCTCAAAACCAATTCCAGTGCCTACCACTAGTGTGTATGCTAGGTATCTATTTATTGGATAAATGCGTAAGTCGTAAATGAATTAATTAATGGACTCTCTGCATAAGTGATATTTGAGCTGAGCACTGAAAGTCAAATAGGAATTAGCCAAGGAAAGCATGGGACATTTTAAGAACTGAAAAAGGTCAGGTGTTTTTTTTTTAAAGGTTAAAAGTCCTCGAAAAATGTGGTAAGGGAGAAGGTGATATGATGACATGATGGACAGAGGCAGGCATGTGGTTGCTCTGCAGAGCATTGCAGGTCACAGGAAGGAGTTTGCTCTAGCTGGGATTGCTAGCCTGTGAAGCTTTAGCCCGGGAGTAACCCGATCTCATTTAATCTCTAAAAGGGTCACTCTTACTGCTTCTTGAAGAATGAAGTAGTAGGGACCCAGGATGGAAGTGGGAGACCACTCCGCTACAAGCTATTGTAGAGGTCCAGGTTAGTGCTAATAGTGCCTAGGCTCGGGTGGAAGCAGTGTGGATGGAAGTAAACAGACACATTCAAGAGATATCTTGGACTAGAATTAAGAGGTTTTTGATGGTTTATTGGGAAGAGATGGAGATGTCAAAGATGACCTTGAGGTTTCTGGGTTGAGAACCTGGGTGGATGAGCTTAGGAATGCTAAAAGAGTTTGGGGTGTATGGTGACAGTGATTTTAATTTGAGAAGAAAAAATATATTGTGGTGAGATAAGAACAGTGTATCAGGTCTGGGAAGGGTGAGATGGGTAAGACACAGCACTGCAATACCAAACTCTTTTTTCTCTGTGATTGGTATTTATTAACACATGTCTTTCCAAAGCAACCTGCATGCAACATGGTTCTGTCAACTGCAAATAGACAGTACAGCATGACATGGAGCTCTTCTCCAGGATCAAGGAGGTTGGAAGGGAAGAAGCACCCTTTTCATTCACAGGGGTGTAATCTCAAGATTTCCTAATAGGCCAGCATTGTCATATTAACTAAGCTATGATCAGTTTGCTTACTTTCCATACCATCCCTGCAAGGAAGTTCTCTTTTCATGACTCCTACTTTTTTCCAATAATGTTTTGGAGACCACCCTAATTATGTGATAACAATATTTTTTAAGGTTGTAGTAAAACACACATAACATACACTATGCCCTCTTAATCATTTTCAACTGTACTCTTCAGTGGCATTAAGCACATTCACATTATTGTACAACCCTCACCACCATCCATTTCCATAACCTTTTTCATCTTCCCAAACCGAAACTCTATGCCCATTAAAAAAATAACACCCCCTTTTCCCCCGTCCACTATACTAATCTTTTCCATTTACATTTAATTGCCTTATAAAGAAAGATCTTTGGCCAAGTGCAGTGGCTCATGCCTGTAATTCCAGCACGTTGGGAGGCCGAGGCAGGTGGATCATCTGAGGTCAGGAGTTCGAGACCAGCCTGGCCAGCATGGTGAAACCCCATCTCTACTAATAACACAAAAATTAGCTGAGCGTGATGGTGCATGCCTATAATCCCAGCTACTCAGGAGGCTGAGGCAGGAGAATCACTTGAACCCAGGAGGTGGAGGTTGCAGTGAGTCAAGATCGCACCATTGCATTCCAGCCTGGGAAATAAGAGCGAAACTCCATCTCCAAAAAAAAAAAAAAAAAGAAAGAAAGAAAGAAAAATCTTCTGCCTTGGGCTGAGGCAAATTAGGCAGCAGGCAGAGGAGAGAAGAGCTGGCCAGACTCTGTCCTGAGGAGAGAGCACCAGCTTTCCCCGGGGACCTGTCATTGTGAAGCAAGTGGAACTGAGAGAGGCAGAACCCCACATGAACACTGAAACCTGGAGCGTCAGAGACCAGCTTCTTGTACTGTTTCCTCTCACCACCAAGAGACTCTTTATTGTGACTTCCTGGCCAAAACGTTAATATTTCTGAGTGTTTTGTTTTAACCGCTTTATTGAGATATAATTCACACAAAATACAATCACCAATTTAAATTGCACAATTCAATGGTTTTTGGTATAGTTACAGAATTTGCAGCTATAACCTCAATCAATTTTAGAACACTTTCACCACCCCCAAAAATACCCTGTACCCATTAGCAGTGCACTCCCCCATCCTCTCTTCCACCAGAGCCACTCCCCAACCAGACCGAGGCAACCATTAATCTACTTTCTTTATGGATCTGCCTATTCTGGACAATTCATATAAATAGAATCACACCACATGTTGTCTTCAATGACAAAATGTTTTGATTTAACAGAGGAATGCATAACCTTTTGCCAGGATGTTCCTTATTAAGCAGTGAAAAACAACAGCACTGACCCCAAATCACAGCCAGGTAAGCAGGGAGAATTGCAGTGTTAGAGAGGCTGCCAGAAATCTCCCCTGGCCTCAGGCTCCCCCAGGGCAGGGGGATCAGGGTTTCAGAGCTCCCTGTGGCATCACTTTCTAAAAGCATAAAGGCCTTTCCTTCCGGCCCTGGGGCATTCCCTACGGCTCAGTGCCCCAGGTGATGGGAAAGCCTGGGGCCTACAAGCATGTTAGGTCACAATTCCCTGCCCTTGATAATAGAGAGAGGTGGGGAAGGACTCAGGTTTAAACCAAGAAACAGGGTTTGAAGCAGGCCAGGGGACTAGGCAGCCTCCCAAAGGTCTTATGTTTTTAGGGAAGTATTTCCCCTAAAAATATTCCCCTGCTGGCAAGATAGCTGTTCTTCCAGATAGCAATTCCTTCCTTTGAGCAAATCATAAACTCTCCACGTGTTTAGTGCTTTAGTTTACCAAGCACCTCAGCACATATTGGCTTTGCAATATCTTTCATTCTATTAGTTTTGATAGAACACTATCCATCTGTTTCCTTGTAACGCGGTTGCTAAGGACCAGTCGCTTTGCCTCATTGGTGCTCCCAGATCACTTTATACTTACCTCTATTATAGCACTTATGGACTTTTATTATCACTATTTGTTTATACAATCTATTTGCCCCTTTAGACTATAAGTTGCTACAGAGCAGAGGCCTCTGGACCCAGCACACTACAGAACACATAATGGGCAGGCAGTAAAGGATTCCAGTGCTCACAGCAACCCCATTTTACAGGAAGAAGACAGGATGTATTAGTTCATTCTCACACTGCTAATAAAGACATACCCGAGACTGGCTAATTTATAAAGGAAAGCGGTTTAATTGACTCACAGTTCAGCATGGCTGAGGAAGCCTCAGGAAACTTACAATCACGGTGAAAGGGGAAGCAAACATGTCCTTCTTTACATGGCAGCAGCAAGAAGTGCCAAGCAAAAGGGAGAAAAGTCCCTTACAAAACCATCAGATCCCGTGAGAACTCACTCACTATCATGAGAACAGCAGGGAGGTAACTGCCCCTATGACTCAATTATCTTTCACCAGGTCCTTCCCATGACACGTGGGGGTTATGGGAACTACAGTTCTAGATGAGATTTGGGTGGGTACACAGTCAAACCATATCACAGGGCACAAAGATATAAAGCCATTTTCCCAGTGGATATTATTCAGTGAGGAACTCGAATCCAAGTCTTGTAACTCCAGACTCAGGGCCCTTTTTTTACTTTGTACTGGTGTTTATTGACATCTGTATAAGTTGTTTGCAATTTCCAAAGGGAAAGTGACCTTCACAGTGGCCTTGTAAGATAGAACAATATTTTTGAACGTAAAAAATAAGGAATGGCCTCAGAGATGTTTGGCTATTTAAAAGGAAAACCTGCCTAAAACAAGGGTTTTGCAGAGTTGTATATCAATGCTAGCTTCTTCCCTTCTGGCTACTTGTTTAACTGTCTGAGCCTCAGTTACTTCATCTTTAAAATGGTAATTGTAAACCCTGCCTTGCGGATGTTTCTGAAGTTTATAGATAATGTAAAACACACTGATTAGCTCATAGGAAACACTGAATGAAAGGTAACTATTATTATTGCCAATTTGAAGTTGGAAGCCAAAAGTCACATCTACATGTTCTAATAAGGCGAATCTCTCTGCTCTGGTAGTACTCTTCTTTACAGTATAAATACCATGAGAGGAATAACACTTTAAGATGGAACATCAGAGGAGGAGGTATTAGAGAAGAGTATTGGGGAGATACTAAGAGACAGGAGAACAGTACTGAAACTTAGGACTGGAGGTGGCAAAGAGAAACTTTTATCTACTTAACTATTCTTTTTCAATGAGTGGTCCTAGAGGGTGCAGGGAGTGGGAAGTAGGGCAGATGCTTTACTGTGCAACCCACCCGCCCCTTTTAAATTCTCTAGTAGAGTAAAGCAGAAACAGGGGACAGGGAGCTCATGGTTCCTACTGCTCATGTGGTGCTCATGTAGTATCTTACATTCCCTCTGTCCCTCTCATTCATTCTCTTCCTTGGGAAAGAACATTTTGTGAGCTCACACCCTCCCTTGAAGCTGGGTAAGTGGGTTTCCAGATTGGTTATAAATCAGAGAAGCATGTGCATTTGTTTGCCTTTGATGTGTGAACACTTGTCTGCATATGTCTTCTTTTTGCAATGTTTGGAAAACGAGGGCCTGGAAGATGAAGTGTTACCTCTTGCCTTGGCCACACTTGGAATGAATAGCCTAGTCCCTCTGCATTCATTTGGTGTTTATGGGAATATCATATGTAGTTCTGTCGACATTCCCTAACCATTATAATGCAGTTACCGTAGATAATGCTCTCCTAGTGCAATATGTTATCACCATTTTAACAACCTGACATATGATCGGCTCGTATTATCACTTAAATGAATCCATTAAGCAGCTAGAGGCTTCCAGGAGTCAGACGCTAGAGCATCAAATAGGCAAGTCTGTGCCACTTCCAAGAGGGCCGACCTCCTCAGCTAGAGGGAAGGCTCAGTTCTACCTGAGGGTCATCCAGCCAGCTCACCCAGGCACTTGTGAAGCTGTTCTCTTCAGGGACTAAGCTAGATCCCAGTCCCTGAACAAAGAGAGAAATTCTCACCTTATTACACCGTTCTTTAATACAGGAAAGAAGTGTTGGTGCCTGTGAGCAAAGCAATGAGATGTAATCAAATTCACAATTTTGGCTACAGAGCTAAGTAGTTTAGGTCTGATGGAGGCAGCGAAACATATTGAGGCCTGAGACTGCACATGAAATTACCAGTTGCTTGTGTGGTTTGATTTGAGGGATAATAAGAGCATCAACTAACGTTTGTAAAATGCATGTGATTTACAAACTCTTACCACATATACTAATTTATTTGATCCTTAAAAGTACCTGTTAAGGTAAATAGTATTTTTACTCCCATTTTGGAGATAAAGAAAGGAAGATTTTTATCAAGTCAGCCTTATAGGATTGATAGGAGGAGTAAACAAAATAATGCACGTGAAATGCTTATCATTCAGTTAGCCCTCTCTCTATATATGACTTTCCATTACATTAAGATGTCCCTCCGTGGGAAGGGGTGTCTGTCCCAAATTATCTCTCTTTCTACCTGGAACTTAATCTGTAAATCCCACCATCAACTCAGCAGATTGATTCCTATTAGATCTATGAAATGGGTACTTGTGGAAGTCTGGCCCTCTGAGTTCATGTTCATAAATTGGTTAGAGATAGGAGGAACTAATCAGTTGGGTGTAAAAATAACTAGATCTAACTAAATAATTAAGTTCTATGATTAGTAGCATTTCACTTACAACACACACTAGCCAATGAATTTCAGAAGAAATCTCACACCAGAAGACAGTGGGAAGTACCAGCAGTCTGGGAGGTTTGGCTCAGGGGAGATTTTGAATTTTTAAATTAAACAATGGAAAGTTTGTCCTCAGTTGGGACAGTGTGGACTTTTAGAATCAGCTTCCCGGAGCCAGGAGATAAGACAGAGAGTGAGAATCTGACGGCTAAGAGGGAAAGAGACACCTGAGGATAGAGAGGTAGCTTAGAGTGGGTCACCCTGAGAGGGAACCACAGAACACAGAGGACACAGAGGCTCCTGTGGGAGCAGAAACTTGCTCCCTGTAAGTGGCAAAGTCATTCCAACACCAGCTGGGGCTTCAGTCCTCTTAAGAGCTTTGGATAATTTCACCCTGAATCCTCCAGGTCAGAGGCTGAATTCCTCATGGCTCTCTCTGTGTTCTGGGGTGTTATTTTGAACGTTACCTCTTGCTTGGAGCTCAATGTCACTTTCATTTTTTTTTCTTGCTTTCAATGAAGATCTGTGGGACCATGCTGGGGGCGGGCTGGGGTCACAGTTCATAGTGGCTCCTCTGCTACTTCCTCTACCTCCACTCTTTCCCGCACTGCTGGCCCCCGCCTGCTCTTTGCCCTACCCTCTTCAGAAACCCTTAGAGTCAATATGTCCCCACAGTGACACAAGGGCCAGTCTGCTTCCCTCCTGGGAGCAGCTCTGTCAGGTCACTCTGCCTGTTGTATTCCCCAAACCGTTCCCAACCTTTGCCACCCCTGTCTTGGGAATTCCTGTGGATTTACTTCCTCCATCTCATTTCAACCATTCTTATGTGCATTTTAATTTTCCTTCTGTATCTCCATATTTCCTACAAGGCCAGAGGGGAGAAAAGAGGACAACCAAAGGAAGTTAAAGGGCACTGTAGCAAACTATATCTACTTTACAATTGTGTCTTGACACTAATAAGCTGCAAATGGCATTTGCCTGCTGGCAAACAACTTGGGAGAGCTAGAGTAGAGATGAGATGCCATCGACTTAACTTCTAGCAGGACCGATATGCAAAATATGTAGGAACCTCCATGGCAGAAAGTACTTTACCAGCCACAGAATCCTGAAGGTTGTGGGGTGCCAACTTCTCTCTCCAGATGCTTCCATCCTGTGTTCTTTGATAGTTTGTCTGAACAAAGAGGTACAAAGGACATGGCCCAGGGAAAACAAACTCAGTGCTTAGCCCTGTACTTAGTGGAGATGGGAGGCACTTTGGAGAGTTCCAGACAAAGAGGGACCTTCCATGAAAGGGAATCATCCCTTGCCCACTGGAGCAGTTTTGTCATAAAAAGCCTGACATGGATTTTTACCCCCTCTGTGGTTAATGGGGTAAAAAAGGGCACTTCCTCAGTTCTGCAGCCTATACCATCACATAAATTGAAACAGACAGAATTACCATTGATACAAATTAAAAACAAATAAAAAGGGTACACAGAGCTGATTCTGAGAGTTCAAACTCCATTACCAGCTGATTTACTAAGCAGTGACCTGTGATTGTTGGGGGAGAGGGGAGGAGGGAGGAGTCTCAGTGAATCCCATCAACCCCATTGCCGTGTGGCACACGAGTCAATAAGCTATTTAATTTAATGGGAAATGGTATTGACGAGCCAGAGAATGCAACTCACAAAAGCTGCAGCTGCAAGGAGCAGATAAAGTCTTCAACCCAGTCTCACTCTCGGGGTATCCACCCCTCAGCATCTCCTCTGTCAGAATCAGGGAAGGGATCCATGGGATTTGGGGGGCCTTGGGGTCCCAATGGGACAGTGCTTAGGAAGGATTACCATCACCAAAAAAATGGAATCAGCAAAAGGTGGACTGGAGGGGAGATTGGCAAGAAAATGGGAAACAGATTTTCTAAGCCAAGGACAATGCTATAAATAACCTTTCAGAGTGAAGGTGGCCAGAAAGGGGAGGCCGATAATCCCAGAAGGAATCCCATCAGCTGCATCCCCAGCAGAGACATGAGCTCATCTTTTTGTTTTACTCCTTTTTATGGGGTCAGATCAGGACTGCGACGCTCCTAGGACCTGAAGCACTCTTTGCCCACCACAAAATTGAAGCTGAGAAAGTTGAGGTCATCTGCTGAACCACTGGAGCTGCAGCGGGGAAGGCAGGGGGTACTTTTAGAAATGAATCAGATATGTAGAAAATAAGACTTGGAAAGGGTCTAGGAAATAATCTAGTCCAATGTCTTTCCCACCCCCAAACATGCTGAGAAAGTGAGGATTAGAAAGAAACAATTAATATGAAGTCACAACGCAAGTATGAGAGAGCCAGATCATTGCACTCCACGTCCAACATG
This sequence comes from Pongo pygmaeus, assembly GCF_028885625.2. NCBI lineage: Eukaryota > Metazoa > Chordata > Mammalia > Primates > Hominidae > Pongo > Pongo pygmaeus. Next base: position 40,854,205 of record NC_072373.2, read on the forward strand.
GTTCCCACTGCTGGTAAGAGTGTAGCGGATACAAATGAACATATAAGATCTGGACCATTCCTCACTTCAGCACACTCAGTGAAATCTGGGCCCTAAACACGAATACCCGAGTTTGAGGGAATAAACATAAAAAAGCTAGTCAGTAAAGTTGTCTCATAAACTATTATTTACTTAACAAGCATGTACAGAGTATTTGTGTGTTAGATATTGCTTCTAAGTGTTTTATAAACATCAGTTCCTTTAATCTTCAAAACATCCCTGTAAGATAGTACTATTTTTATCCTCATTTTTACAGATGAGGAAATTGAGGTATGGAGAAGTAAAGTACCTGTTCCAAGTCTCACCCAGCTAGGAAATGGAAGAGCAGGGATTTGAAGGCAGGCAGTCTGACTCTAGAGTCCATATATCATTAACCTCCAAAAAGAGTAATACTAGCTACCACTCACTGAGAGCCTACCAAGAGCCAGGTATGGTGGGAAGCGTGTATTTTGTTGAAGTCAAAACGATTCCTGAGATAGATGTTATTTCTACTTGACAAATGAGGAAACTGAGGGTCCAAAAGGTGAAAGACTTTACCTAAGTCTCACAGCTTACGAAGTGTCAGAGCCAACATTTGAACCCAGGCCTGTTTGACTCTAAAGTCCATGCTCTAAACTACTTTTTGAGAATGCCCTCTGCACCCTCAACAGAAGAACCAGGTTCTAACCTCAGATTTCACACTGATCTATCGCACAACTCAATGTCAACTTCTCATTACTGAGTAAATTATTATTACAGAGTAAATTAGCGTCTAGGTGACTCAATGTCTTCATCTGTTAAATCGAAGTGACCTCCATTGTTGTGAGGATGAAATGGTATAAATTCATTCATTTATCAGTAAATATTTGTTAAGCAACTACTGTGTTCTAGGTACTATTCTAGGCATTGGGGATACAGCAGCAGAGCTGGCTTCATGCACAAATGCTTCATAGGTTTATGACCTGTGCAGTTGCACAGGGCCCTGCATTCTAAAAGGCTTCACGTGGGAGTTTAATGCTCTGAGATTGCCGTCTTGACACTCCCAGTGACTGTATCTTTGAATTTGAATTTTTAAGTGAAGTCTGATAGAGCAGTGGAACAGGCCTGGGTGCTTAGAGCTTCAGCCTACATATGGCCTTGCCTCCCTTAAATAGGTGATATCGCTCTGGCCTTCCCCTCCCTGCTCCCAAATGTAACCAGCGCCACCTTCTGCCTCCAACAGGAGTCTAGGTACAGACATGGAGTGGGTCAGGTGCACATGCCCTACAGCATCTTGGGACAGGGCATGGCAGTGGCCATTCCTGCCCTGCGCTGGTAGTGCCACAGCACATTTGGCAGATGACTTGGCAAGCAGCCTCTCGCTCACTCCAATCCAGGTAACTAGTTCATCTTGGCACAAAGGGTTGCAGTACACTTGGAAGGTACCCATCTGCCATGGCTCTGACCCCTTGGAAGAAATAGCACATCAGTCTTGCAGCTGGAACTTGGCAGCCCACGGGGCTTGAGTGCCCTGAGACACATGGGGGGCACCCAGTACCTGCGAAGGCCTGCCCTGGCCTGGCAAGTATGCCTGTGCCTGATGGAGTCAACATTAAACAGCAAATAAAAGCACTATGACAGGCCGAGAGAGAGAGACTGGAAAAATGGAAAAAGCTTTATCTATTAGTATCTTGATTGGAACTGTTTTCAGGCTTTTTGAATAAGAGGCCTGTGTTTTCATTTGCACTGGGCCCCTGTATTAACTTGCTAGGGCTACCATAACAAAATGGCATAGGCTTCAATGACAGAAATGTATTGATCACAGTTCTGGAGGCTGGAAGTCCAAGATCAAGGTGTCAGCAGGATTGTCTCTCTGAGGCCTCCCTCCTTGGCTTGCAGGCGGCCATCTTCTCTCTGTGTCCTCACATGGTGTTTTCTCTGTGCAGGTGCTCAGCCCTGGTGTGTCCTTTCGTGTCTAAATTCCTCCACTTATAAGGACATCAGTCATATTGGTCCCACCCTCATGGCCTCATTTTAATGTAATAACATCTTTGGAAACTCTGTTTTCAAATACAGTCACATTCTGAGGTACTTAGGGATTAAGATTTCAACACATGAATTGGGGGCACACAATTCGGCCCACTTGTGCCCCTCAGATTGTGTAGTTGGCATTGTATGGAGATGGGAAATGGGAAACGATTCTTTTCTTTTTTTTTTTTTTTTTGAGATGGAGTCTCACTCTGTTGCCAGGCTGGAGTGCAATGGCATGCTCTCGGCTCACTGCAACCTCTGCCTCCTAGGTTCAAGTGATTCTCCTGCCTCAGTCTCCTGAGTAGCTGGGATTACAGGCATGCACCACCACACCTGGCTAATTTTTGCATTTTAAGTAGAGATGGGGTTTCACCATATTGGTCAGGCTAGTCTTGAACTCCTGACCTCATGATCCACCCACCTCAGCCTCCCAAAGTGCTGGGATTACAGGTGTAAGCCCCCGGGCCTGGCCATGATTCTATTTTTAAAGAGCTAATTTTTCTGAGTGAGGAGGTAGGTAACTAAAAAGCAAATAACACCGAGTAAAAGGAATGGTGGGGGAGTGGCAGGGATGCATTTGCTGGGTTATATAAGATGACCAGGTGAAGCATCTCTGAGAAGCAACACTAAATCAGAGACCCAAAGAAAATCAGGAAATGAGCCAGAGGTATATCTGCATGGGGAAAAAGATAAAGGTATTAGACTAGTGCCTGGAGCATAGTGAGTCTGATAGATCCGTTTGCCAGCAGCAGCAACAGCAGCATCATTTTTCCTCTGACTTTCCTATGCCTGTTCTGCTGCAAGTCATGGAGATCTACCTGTGCTCTTCAGGTCTTGAGCGGGTCTGACCAAGACCAACCAAGTTCAAGGATTCTCTTTGCTGCCAGCAAGTAAAGTCTGGAATTAATCCCTTTGCTGTGAGCTCAGTATACCGTAGGCTGAGAGTGACTACGCCCTCGGAACCAGCTGTGCCACAGGCAGCAGATCCCCTTACTGAATCCATTCTATATATGTGACGAAGCTGCAAGAACCCCAGGTTCCTCCCCGCCATTCCATTTCCCGAGCATGACTGGACTTCAGCTCTCTACCCTGGGCTCTTTGCCTAGGGCCTAGCTCTGGTCAGTCCTTCCAATACCCCTGAAGTTCTTTTCTCTAGAGCAATGGTTCTCAACCTGGGAGTAATTTCCTCCTCCTCCCTCTGCACCCCAGGAAACATTTGGCAGTGTCTGGAGACATTTTTTGGTTGTTATCACTGGAGGGAGGTGCTTCTGGCATCTAGTGGGTAGAGGCCAAGTATGCTGAATCTTACAATGCAGAGGAGAGCTCCCCAACTAAGAACTAACCAGCCCAAAATGACAATAGAGCTGAGGCTGAGAAAACCTGCTCTAGAGGGCAAGTGATTCAGAATGAAGATAATGCACCAAATGCCAAACACAAGCAGAATGAGGGAAACAGTAACGAATGTGCAACATATGGCAAAGTGTCTCCTTAGTGCAGGATCTGTCGGCTTATCTTATCACCCCAATTCCTTTCCCCATGACCCTGGACAGTGCCTGGAGGGCTCCTGCTAACCCAGACCCGGGGTATTGCTAAATGCCTGCAATCCTACTGTCCTGCAGACCCGTTTCACTGGAAAGATCATCATGACTCCAAATAGGCTTGAATTCATAGACCCCTTTGGAGACTGAATTTTTGTAGACCACCCTTTTTCCCATGGAGGCAGACTGATAACTGGCAATGGCTATGTGAGATCAGGCTCAGCCCTAGCTCCCTATGTCTCCCTGGATGGTTTACTGCTGAGTCCCCACTAGGGATGACATGGCATTATTACCAAGAGGGTCAGCCGTGTCTTTCCACACCATAGTCATATTGGAGTTTCATCTCAGAAAAAGTGTAAGGCCCGACTTAATATAGCAATTGTTATGATTCTGTGGCACAGAATCTACACTCACAACAATGTCTGTTACATAAACTTCCCTTCCACTCCCCCAAATGCTGGAGAATCTTCCCACGAGGACCTTAGGCTATACTTTAAGTTAAATCAACTTTCCTTCTTCCACAGGAGGCATCTGTCCCTATCCAGCCTTTGAACAGTGGCCCTTTGTGAGTTGGGGGTTGAGGATGGGTGGTGGAACATTTCCCAATTCATAGGTCAGGGAGTAAAGGCACAGGGACTAACCTGTCTCATTAGTGTCTGAGATATTTTGTGATTCCCCCAAGGCATGTTCCAGGAAACTGAAGACTCCCTTCAGGCAAATTTCTATGGCAACAGATAGAGTCCCAAGATGAAAGTTGTGTTCTGAATGTTACTATCAGGAAGCAATCACGTAGGCTCTTAAAGATGTGGGGCAGGAGAGGACACTGGAATAGGGGAATGTGTGGTGAGTCTGAAGCCAAGTTATGTATAGAGCCTATGGAGTTCCTCCCAAAAGGATAGAGGTAAACGAGAGGGAGACAGCACACCAACTGCTAAATAAAAAGCTAGAAGAGGGAGAGAGGAGGAGGCAGCAGCAGGAGATGTTTTGGTGTTTTGGGTGTGGGATGCTCCTCACTCTCTTCTGCATTTTTCTTCTCACCCTCATCCGGAAATGGATTGTTGCTTCTCAGAAAAGGTAAAGAATTGGCTTGAATTTAATCATGATAGCAAAGAAAGAGGGAAGGAAAGATTATATAACATTCTTCCAATTTTGAAAAGCCTGGTGCCACGGGACAAAACACTGGACGTATTATAGAATCAAGAGGTGCAGATCCAAGCTCCATCAGTGTGGCTTTTGGCCACCTGATCCTGGCCAATGAGGAGACCCTGTAAACTGCGTTTTTTTCCATAATAAAAACATAATAACCACTCCACTTCCACCAGAGCCCATTTTAAGAATCAAATGAGATAATAACTGTGAATATCTTTTGTAAATGATAAAACATTAAACTAGCATTTCCATAATGTTCTCTGTAGAACATTAATTCCATGGGATATTAGTAAGATCCTCAAGTCAAAAAAACAACAATAAAGTTAAAAGGTTGTTGTTGTTGTTTTAATAGTAAGATTTGTGAATATCTTTCCAGTACTAAATGGACTGTAGAATCTTTTATTGCAGAGTATCTTCCATGACTAAAATTTTCAGAGCACACTTTGGGAAAGATTTCCCTATAGAAATATAAGAAATTACTCACACTATTCTTAGCTGTTGCATGAATGGTAGTAATGTGCAGAAGAGAAAAAGCATCAAGGGAATGGGGACCTAGAACACAGTGCTCCTCAGGTGAGTCTAACGCATACCAAAATTTGAGAATCTTCACTTTTTAGAAAGTGGACAGAATTGTGCCTGCCCCCCTCCAAAAGATATGTTGAAGCCCTAACTCCCCATTCCTCAGAATGTGACTTAATTTGGAAATAGGGGTATTTACAGAGGTAATCAAGTTAAAATGAGGTCATTAGGGTGGACCCTAATTCAATATAACTGGTATTTTTCTAAAAAGAGGAAATTTCACCACAGAGACAGGAAAACACCAGTGAAGATGAAGGCAGAGATTCCAGTGATGCATAAGCCAAGAAACACCAAAGATTGCCAGCAACCACCAGGAACCAGGAGAGAGCCTGGAACAGATTCTCCCTCACAGCACCCAGAAGGAAGCAATCCTGCCGACACCTTGATTTTGGACTTCCAGCCTCCAGAACTGCGAGACAATGGATTTCAGTGTTAAAGCCACCCAGGTTGTGGTACTTTGTTACATCAGGAAGCCATGGGAAACTAATATACCACACCTCCTGTGAAGAACTAGGCAGCATTAAGTTTTGCAAGGGCCTGGCATGTAGCTGAAACTGAGCACACAGCTGATGCCAGGACTGGGCTCTATCTCATAAGGTCATAACACAGGTTGCTGAGATTCCTGATGCTTTTATTTTTCCTCCCGAGCTCAAAGTAAACCATGTTTGAAAAACTGAGTAACTCTAAAGATGAGCTGACTTCACTGGGGAAATCCTTGTTCTTATTCAGAGAAGGACAAAGGGATGGCATACATTTGCAATAGCTCAGTTCTCTTCAACGAATATACACACCCAAGCCACGGTAGAGATATGGGACAGGTATGTCATCAGCAGGAACACTATTGGGTCTAGGCTTAAAATGTGATTATGGTGTCCAGCACCTGGCACAGAAGAGGTGTCTGACAGAGAAAAGGACAACACAGATGTTGGGTCTGGGTGGTTATTCATAGGGTTCCAGATCCAACTCCATTTAATTTTAACCAATCATCTTCCAAGAATTACAAGAGTCATCCTAAGTGCTGTTTGACACAGCATTTTAAAGAAACTGCTTTTATTTTAAGATAACCAACTCTAAGAAATATTTAAATAACATATTGATATTTTTCTTCATTACTTCTGACAGGGTCAATATTCATCCTCTAATGGGCCATGTTTTCAGTGCTCAGCAGTGTGGATTCAGCATCCTGAAGTTGCATTTCCTGACTTTTTATTTCAGAGAGTATCATTAGCACTCTGTTATTTTCTCCCAAATTTTGATACATTATGATGAGCAAACTCACTTTTTTTCATAAGCTCTGACAAATGGAAAAATATTGTAGACAGAATAAAAGCTTCTGTTTTGCCCTGACTTCCAGGAAGCTCCAAGCTAAATTAAATGTTCGATCTCAATAATTATTAGAATTTTTGCTTCCTCTACTTTTTGTTTGAATTTGGTTTTCTATTTCTATTTTTAAAGACTTACTTTATCATTAGCTTTCTGAAGTATATTTTGGATCTATTTCCTGGCTCTAGAGCCAAAATATTCAGCTGTCTACCATGTATCTCTGCCTGGATATCCCACAGGAACTGAAGCTCAAGACTACATCAAAATTATGCTTTTACTTTTCTTTTTAAGCAGACACATCATCCTGCATCTCTGTCTGGATGAACATCGCCACCACTCACTCAGTTTCTCAAGCCACATATTTGGGAGAACTTTAGACACTTCCTTCTCTTTCACCAGCCACACTCAATCCACTAACATTCTGTCGAACTTGACTTTACTATTTCTCAAATCAGTTTCTCACTGTCCATGAGCAGGTCTTGCTGGATTACTGCAACTTCTCCTAATAAAGTTCCTTTTCTCCAAACTATTTTTATTAATTAACCCAATAACGTCACTCACTATTTAAAATCTTTTACAGGCTTGTTCTGATGGTGAGGATGGATTTAGGCCCCCTTAGGTTTATTTTTCAGTTTGCTTTACATTATAATTTATATTCCAGACATTTTGAATCACCTACCATTTCACAATGGGAATCGATCTTAAATATATACAATCTCTGAGCCCCCTTCTTCTGGGTCCATAGTCCTACTTTTAAATTTCTCAACAACTCTGACTCAACCAGAAATAACCACTGTCTTCTCAAAATAGAGCGCCAGAGGAATAATACAATGCAGGACTTTAAATTTGCTATTTTCTTTTCCTTGAATGGCATTTTTAAACCAAATTCACCTGTATCATTCCTCATCATTCTTTGAGACTCCGCTCAAAAATCACTGCTTCCTCTGGTATGGTTCTGTTTCTCATCTCTCCTTAAGACTTGTGTAACTGCCTTGCATGTGAGCTTCCAGTGTATCTTACACATAGTTCTACCGAATCTTATCACTCCATATTGTAATTGTATGTTACCTTGTCTGTATCCACCATGACAATCATCGCTAAATTTTAAATTTCTTAAAAGTAAGAACTGTTTTGCTCCATTTCATCATCAGAATCTAGAACAGTGACTATAACACAAGTGAACTCAATAGAAAGTTTGTCTGGGAATGAACAAATGAGAGCCTTCCTGAAAATCTGAGTTATAATAGGTGACTAAAAAATAACTGCCTTTAAAATATAAGGTCATACCAATCATAGCAAGTCATTGTTACTACTAACATAACTTTTTGTAAAGTAGTTTGTGTCTATGAATAGGCATGCAATTGATGTTATGATGTTCCTTCTGTGAATCACATGCAATTAACTGAACTTTGCTTTTTGACGTACCATATAGCAAAGCCTTAGAGGTACTCAATTGTGGGCTACGAAGATGTGGTCTTGCCTCAGAAGGTTATACTGTATCTGGATACAAGACAAGACTCTATTTTACAGATAGGAAAACCCAGAGAATAAGTAACTTTCAGCAGGTCACTCAGGGAATAAGTGATAGGTTCGAGATTCAAATTTGAGCCCTCTGGTTCTAGATTCACCCTACATATCTACCAACTGTGAGATATTAAAGGGAAATCTCAAAATAACATCCACTTTCGCTCAACATTTTATTATATGAAAGCAATAGGAGGTTAGAGAAGCAGATGGAAAACATATCATGAGAGAGCTAGGATTGGAGTTAGCCTGAAAGAATTGGCTGTGCATAAATAAAAAGGCATTCCAGCAGAGGAAAAGAGCATAAACTAAGATTCATGCTTAGACAAGTCATGGGAAAACATAAAAAGGTAGGAGGAAGAAAAATATTAATTATTCAGAAACGATAACTGTTAAAATAGTCTTCACCTATCTTTTTCCAAAGTTTTTTTCTTCTAGATGCATAGATTATTTGTTTTTCAAAATTGAGATCATGTTGTATGTCCAGTTTTGAATCCTACTTTTTTAAAAAACTTGTGTGCTAACATAAGCATTTTCTTCTTAATATAAACTATTTGTAAACATTATTTTTAATGGTCCCATGATCATTAAACAGATGCATGCTAGTTTAATTAAACATTTCTCTATTGTCAAACACTTGAAGTTGTATACGCTTTTTTTTTGGATTAGAAATAATGCTGTAAGAACTTCTTTGTCCATAAAACATTTTTTTTCTATTTATTCTTAATTCCTTCAGATAAAATTACAAAAGTGCAATTTCTGGGTCTAAAGATATTAATTTACTTTTACTTTTTTCCTCCAGATAATTAAACTAATACTCCCTGGAACTAGGACATAAGTGGTAATTTAAAGACCCTGGCCTCAGGAGTTTACTTTCTACAGTAAATATAAATAAATAAGCATAGATAAATAAACAAAATACAACAGGGAAAATGTTTTCATTGAAAGGAGTATAAAAAAAAATCTGTGGGACCACAACAAAGAAAATGGCTGCCTCTGCGAGAGGTAAGAAAATGCCACAGAGGATGTGACTTCTGAAATATGTTTCTGTTAGTTTAATTTTTCTCTGACAGTGTATTCTGAAGAGACAGCTGTTATTTCTGATTGTGTCAGAGCTGTTGACATATTTAAAGGTAGTGCTCCCAACCCAGAAGAAGGAGATTAGAGATGATATATTTTAAAGATGCATTTGCCTGCACTATTGGCTAAATTGGATAATCATTAATTCAAATTAATAAATACAAAGGAATGAGTTACCTAACCCCAGTTTGAGGAAGCTTAGTTATTTGCTGACATTTTTCAACTTTGTACCACTTTGAAGCCATTTCTTTCTATTTTGAAAGATTCTAGCAGCAGCAACTTGTAATAAACCATGATGAAAAGAATGGGGAAACCCCCAGGCTTCCAAAGATTCTCTCCTTCATACCCACCAGTATTAGTTTAATTAGGGAGTATTAGTTTAATACTAATTAAAGGCCAGAGGTTTCCAGACTTTCTCAGTTTATGGCACCTTAGTGTCTCCACAATTGATTTCACGGTGTCTCTAAGCCAATGGAAATACCTAATTGTTCCATTTATCAAGTAGTTAGGGCAAATACATAAGTATTTACATCCTAACAGCATAGCAGCCACTTAAAAACTCATGTATATTAGTTGAAAGAAAAAAATTGTATTTTATTCTCAAATAACCATAATTATGTAGGAATGGGATGTGTGTGCCTGTACAGAGCTTTTCGAACCTTGGAATCTAATTGAACACTGTCATCCTTATTTCCTGTTCCACATTGATATCCATGCAATACTTGCTTTTTGTTATAGTAACTACCAAAAGCACTGCTTTACAGAGATGTGAGGGTGTGTTTCTGGTGGGAATGTAAAATGGTGCAGCTGCTGTGGAAAACAATATGGTAATCAAAATAATTAAACATAGAATTACCATATGATCCAGGAATGCCACTTCTGGATATATACCCAAAAGAATTGAAAGCAAGACAAATATTTGTACATTCATGTTCACAGCAGCATTATTCACAATAGCCAAAAGGTGGAAGCATTCCACATATCCATCAATAGCTGAATGAAATGGCTGGGCACAGTGGCTCATGCCTGTAATCCCAGCACTTTGGGAGGCCAAGGTGGGTGGATCACCTGAGGTCAGGAGTTTGAGACCAGCCTGACCAACATGGTGAAACCCTGTCTCTACTAAAAATAGAAAAATTAGCCGGGCCTGGTGGCAGGCACCTGTAATCCCAGCTACTTGGGAGGCTGAGACAGGAGAATCACTTGAATCCGGTAGGCCGAGGTTGCAGTGAGCCAAGATAGCGCCATTGCACTCCAGCCTGAGTGACAAGAGTGAAACCCCATCTAAAAAAAAATAGCTGAATGAATAAACAAAATGTGGTATGTCCATATAATGGCATATTATTCTGCCACAAAAAGGAATAAAGTACTAATACGTGCTGCAACATGGATGAACCTTGAAAATGCTATGCTAAGAAAACAAGTCAGATGCATAACGGTAAATATTATATAATTTCACTTATATAAGGTACCTAAAATAGTCAAATTCATAGAGACAGAAAGTAGAATAATGGTTATCAGGGGCTAGGGGAAGGGAGAATGGGGAGTTATTGTTTAATAGGTACAGAGTTTCAATTTGGAATGATGAAAAAGTTCTCCAGATAAGTGGAGGGGATGGCTGCACAAAAAAATATAAATACACTTAATGACACTGACCTGAATACTTAAAAATGATTAAAAGGAAAAGAAGTCATTATATGAAAAATACACTTGCACACACGTTTATAGCAGCACAATTCACAATTGCAAAAATATGGAACGAACCCAAATGCCCATCAATCAATGAGTGGATAAAGAAACTGTGGTCTATATATACAATAGGAATACTACTCAGCCATTAAAAGGAATGAATTAATGGCATTCACAGCAACCTGGATGTGATTGGAGACTATTATTCTAAGTGAAGTAACTCAGGAATGGAAAAACAAACATTGTATTTCTCACTCATAAGTGGGAGCTAAGCTATGAGGATGCAAAGGCATAAGAATGATACAATGGACTCTGGGGACTCGGGGAAAAGGTAGGAAGAGGGTGAGGGATAAAAGGCTACAAATTGGATTCAGTGTATGCTTCCCAGGTGATGAATGCACCAAAATCTCACAAATCACCACTAAAGAACTTACTCATGTAATCAAATGCCACCTGCTTCCCCAAAACTATGAAATTTTAAAAAATGGTTAAAAGGTAAATTTTATGTATATTTTACCCCAAGGGAAAGAAAATATGATGACATTGAAGGGCATGTGATGCAGTCTGTTGTTGAAGGGCGAGCTGCTTTGAGCTAGCAGTTTGCATGGGGTCTGACAGATGTCGAGTATCACTATATTTCTCTCAGTAATTTACAATATCCAGGGACACACCTGTGACTTTGCTGCAGTGCCTTGGGGTACTTTAGCACACTTTTTGGGAGCCAGAGCTCAAAGCCATGCCCTCTACCTCAGAGCTTCTTCCTTACCCCACCAAATCATTACAGACAAAAGAGCTTGGAAGGAGCCTGTACCGCTTAGTCATGCTGCTGACTAAGCGTGACTCTGTGACCTGGGAAACTAACCTGGCCTCTCCCCAGCTCAGCACCCTCTTATGATGAAGATAATATATCCCACACCTCTTTACAAACTCTGAAGTACCAAAGAAAAGCTACTGTTACGTTCTATATGTCACTCAGAGGACTAAGAAGAAGTGGAGGTTTTCCACTGCTCTCAGGTGAAAATCCTCAAAATGGCAAGTTAGATCCCACCTCCCTCCCCAGCCTCTGTGCGTCATCCATGTCACTCTCATCTGCTCCACTCCAGCCCCTCCAATCATCTTTCACTTCCCTCTGCTTCTAGTCCTTCCCGTCTTCCCTCTCCAGGGCCTTTCCCCATGCTATACCTTCTACCTAGAAAATTTTTCCCCACCCCACCCTCTTTAACTAAGGAATTCCTGCTTCTTCCCCACCCCACCCTCTTTAACTAAGGAATTCCTGCTTCTCCTTCAATCCCCATTAAATGTCACTGCACCCAACTGTGAAACCTTCTCTGATGTTCCAGACTAGCTGACTGGGTAGTTCACTATTTTACGGCCATTGTTTCATTTGTCTTCCTTTCTAGGCTATAAGCTCTTTGAGGGCAGGCACTACATGTCCTTTCCACCATGCATCCCATCCCTAGTGCCTGACACAGCTCCTGGAACATAAGAGCTGCTCAGAAAATATTAGGTGATCCTCATTCACAGGAAATGTCAGAATTTGCACAGGAGAAGCTGACATAAAGAAAAGAGCCGGATGGAGTGCACTGTGATGAGCTAATTTCTCCCTCATTCATCTCAATGCTTTGTCTTCTCTTTTCTTTCTTCTTTCTTAATTCTTAATATCTCCTCCTCTCTCCTTGTGGTACTTACCACTCTCATATTAGGGACTGATAAGAAAGTGTAGTTCTTTTCTGATTATCCTGAAGAGGCAGAAGAGGCTTCTTCCATATTTTCTTAGGGACAAAAGGATGAGAATTTATATGTTTAAAAAGTGTCTTTGGACACAAAAAAATTCAGCCCTGTCTCTGCTCTCTCTCCAAAGCATGAAAAAGCTTTTGGCTTTTCTCTGTGTTAATCTCCACATAAAATCTTTGGCAGCAGTACTGGGTTCTCCTTCTCTTAAGCTCCACTGATATCAGGAACTACCTAGGCAAAATTCTTCCCTTATTATTGAGAGCCTACTATGTGCAAGGATTGGGCAAATCACTTTAGTCACATGAAGACTACCTCTTCATAAGAGCCCTGCAACAGACGTATCATTATCCCTATTTTACTCATGGAAAAATTGACTCTCAGGAGTAGTTAAATGATGTTCCTAAAGCTACACGGCCAATTTTGTCCTCAGTGTAGCAGGACATCCTTTTATCTCCCCCTTCCTCCTTGCCCCCACTTCATGCTTATCCCATTTCAGCATTTAGAAAAAGAAACCATACACACGCACACATTGCAAGTATTTTCCCTAAGGAACCCAATCATTTTCTTGGGCACTGGGCTTATGTAGAGCTGAATGCCTATGATTTTGTCTGCCACTTAACTGAGATTAGCTGGAAGCAATCTGCTTAAAGTTTAAGCATCAACTTATCACTTTCTTAACTGTGCATTCATTTTCAAGGGGATGGTTAACTTTAATGGGAATGGGGGATTGAATCATGTGGCAACAGGTTCTGTGACATGTGGGAGCCAGAAGGGAAGTGAGAGACCTTCCCCATTAGATGTTGTATGAAGGGGGTTCTGTTGTAAAAGTCTGGATTAATTTTCTGCCTGCAATTTCCTTCAGGGTGCAGGTAGGAAGACACAGACTCTGTCACCCTGTAACTGGCATCAAACATTCACTCTATTCACGAGGCAGGACAGTGCCTGAAAACAATGAAATAAGGGAGGAAACAAGGTCAAAATTTCTCAAAGCCAACAGAGACACAGATGGTGCACAGGCTCTCAGAATTTGCTTGCTGGAAGGAATCTTCACGGTCATTCGGTCCCCTCACTTCATTCTACAGAAGAGAAAATGGAGGCCGGGCACAGTGGCTCATGCCTGTAATCCCAGGACTTTGGGAGGCCAAGGCAGGTAGATCACCTGAGGTCAGGAGTTTGAGACCAGCCTGGCCAATATGGCAAAACCGCGTCTCTACTAAAAATACAAAAATTAGCCAGGTGTGGTGGCATGCACCTGTAATCCAAGCTCCTTGGGAGACTGAAGCAGGAGAATCACTTGAACCTGGGAGGCAGAAGTTGCAGTGAGCCGAGATCATGACACTGCACACCAGCCTGGGCAATAGAGTGAGACTCTACCTCAAAAAAAAAAAAAAAAAAAAGAGAAAACTGAAGCCCAGAGAGGGATGGTAACCTGTCCTACAACATGCAGAGCTGGACTAGAATAGAGAAGATTTGTTTCACCATTTTTGACTTCCAAGAGTCTCTTGATTTCCTAGGGGCAACAAAGTGCAGCTTGCTTAATGACATTAACCGAAAGCCAGCCTTCTGGACTTTTAAAAAAACATTCTTTGCTTTCATGAACATGTGGTTTTACATTTTCTCCAAGAAAAAGCAAAACTTTTCTCTGAGAAAGTTAATAGGCTCACAACTTCTTGAATTACCATGATTTTTTTTCTCCCCATAATTGTTACTCACTATAGTATAACATCTCTTTTTTGTCCTATGTCCTTATTAGGTAGGGAAGACCTAGGAACTTTAACTTAGTTGATGCATGGAGCAAACAGAAGTTAAAAGACTGCTATGAGAAATCCTATAAATTCAGAAAAGTCAGCCTGGCTGAGAATCTGGTAGCTTCAGTCTTCATTCTGTTAGCTGAATTAAGAACTTTTTCTTGCTTGGCATTTTAGAGGTGCCAAACTCTGGCTCACAGCCAACCTTCTCTTACAGGGAGTCCATTCTAGGCAAGACAAGGTTTCTTTCCTGGCACCTCCAATTTATTATGCCCATTCATAAAATAAATGCTGAGCATCTACTATGCATGTGACATTGCCCAGTATTCTGGTAATACAAAGATAATTCCTAGTGGCTAGCTCGCAAAAGGTCTAGTATAAAGTAGGATCTTTTAGTCCACAGGTAGTGATCCATTTGTAGGTCATGAAATAAGTTTAGAAGATCATAGTCAGCATTTTCTTTCAATGAAATTGTGGTAGGTTGTTGCAGTCATGATCATCGATTAGTTCCTGCCTCCATGTGACTCACTGGCTAGTGGAAAAATAGTAAGTGTGACAGAAGCAGATATTTGAAAAATGCTTCAGCACTGGAACTTGTCCTCTCTTGCTGCTTTTGAGAACTCTGAGACCATTGCCATGCAAATAAACATGGGCCAGTCTGCAGAAGAAGAAAGACACACAGCCCACCCAGTCTTTTGTACCAGAAACTGCAAATCTACCACCAAATATGTGAGTGAAGCCCATACAGGACAAGCTAACCTCCCCCAACCCCACTAGCCAAGCCACCAAATGACCACAGATTTGTGAACAAGCCCAGCTGATGAGCTGAAACTAGTTCATTCTTGTACAGGGTTTTTCAGCACTCCTGGCCTCTACCCACTGAAACCAATAGTTTCCACCACCCCAGCTGTGAAAACCAAAATATCTTCAGACATGATCAAATGTCTCCTAAGTTACAAATTACCCCCAGTTGAGAATCACTGGTTTAGGGAATCCATCCAACAAAATCATGAGAAAAATAAATGATTGTTTTTTAAGCCACTAAATTTTAGGAGTAGTCTGTTACATAACAAAGATTATCTGATATAGGAATAGTATAGAATAGAATAGAATAGAATAGAATAGAATAGAATAGAATAGAACAGAATAGAATAGTATAGTTCAGGAAGCATGACACTTGATAATGATAAGTACTATTTTATAAAATAATATTACGTGTGTACTGGGTTATGACGTAAAATATATTTCCTCACACTGGGTTATAGTCAGAGAAATTTGACAGCCCTCTGGATTTTAAAGGGAAAGGCATGGAGCTGGATTCTTGCCCCAGTTCTGATACCTACTAACAGTAATAGTGGATTTTTTTTTCTAACGTCTCTAAGCCTAACATTTCTTCTCTAAGCAAACCAGGCTACCTGAAAGTTAGCTGTGAGGTATAAATACGTACAAGTGTGTTTTAAAGTTAGAGCTACAAAAATATTCATGAAAGCTATCATTATTTGGCTCTGTTTGTTTTCTTATATGTCCTCCCTTTCCCTGAAATTCTCTCCACCCCCCTCCTTCTAGTCAAACTTCATCCATGATTCAAGGTGCTCCGCTCAGGCTCCATTATGCCCATGAATCTGGTTGGTATGTATTAAGTGTGCTCAATGTCCTCTCCTCTGATGTCACTTTGGCACTTAAAATATTTCAGTTTAGCACTCAGTTCCATTCTGTTTTGTTTACATATGGTACATGTTTTAGCTTCTCTTCCTACATAGACTGCAAGCTCCCTGGAGGCAGGGGCCATGTTACAGCCTGTTTGCACATTGAGCAGCACATTTTCTTGGACACCTGATAGGTCCTCAGAAGGACTTATTCACTTACTGATTCTCATTGCAATGGCACAATGCTCACATTCTTTCCATTTTATGGATTTTACCTTCAGCAGACCACAGTCTCCTCTGTAAATTAGTCTGCTCCTTATAGGAATCCTGAAAGTCCCTTCTGGGGTTTGAGCCATCACCCAGCTCCACCTGTGTGATTAGTATTGAAGAACAGGAGCAGAATAACAGCACCATGCTGACTGTTTGGGGTATTACCAGATAAGCCACCTCCTAAGAGGAATGTCACCTACCGGGAAAGCAGCAGCTACCTGTGATAACTGTGCTTTTCAACTAAAGAAGACCTGGGACACCTGACCTCCTCCTTGGTCACAAGCCCTGAGTCAGGCAATTACAGTGCAATGACTTCACACCCAGCAGAGGTGGTATGCAGCCCCCACAACTCATCTGTTTAATTCCTGCACTTCCCACAAGAAGCATCCCATGCTGGAAGGACATCTTCAGCAGGAGGCATCCTTGTTGCTGTTGGTTCTGTAAGGCTGTGCCTGGATTTCCTCTCTGACACACTACTTTCTGCCTCCCCAAGTCTCTCCATGTGACTGACCCTGCTGGGGCAGATGGCAGGTCTAGGCAGAGAGGAGTATTTACCGTTTGTTGTTAGACTATTAGCAAGCACAGCCTGTTAATGCTCCCTGATTGATTTCTGAATGTTTTTCCTTCTGTTGAAACTTAGCTACAGAGGATGGTGTGAAGAGACAAAATGTTTACTTGGTTCCTTATCCTAAAGGCTGCTAGGAAAAGCCATACGAATTTATTAAATAAGTGCCCTGGTAGGGAAATGCAAAGCCGACTCTACCTTCCCTGGAAATCACATTCTCAGGAAGAGGTAGCATATTTGAAAAGAAAGCACCCTGGGTTTGGGGCCTGAATATCTGAGCTTGAAGCCTACTTATTTCCAGTAACTGGTTCTGTTTCCAGCTGCCAAGGTTCTGTGACTTTGGACAACTCACTGAAGCCCTCAGTGTCTGTTTTCTCCCCAGTAAATAAGGATAATAATCTCTCTCTCTCAAGGCCATTGAGAGGTTTACATAAAATGCTCTGTGGAAATTTCTGAGTAAATGGAATCATTTGGTAATATCAATGCACTGAAATAGACCTTTTCCACGATTAGTAATTCTGGAAATGTTTGGGAAAACATGGCTCCCCTCTCCCTCCCTCCATACTAAAGGGCTTGGCACCAAATATGCCAACTCTCAGACGAAAATGGAATTTGACTTTGTTTTCTTTGAAGAAGGCAACTAAAAACCACTCTTGGTTTCCTTCAAGAAATTAAACAGAAAAAAAAACTATACTGAAAGATTTTAAGTGAAAGGAGAATACTTTTCAACATGGAGGTCTTAAAAATAGAAACTAATACTCAATAATAATAGACATATATGGCACTTTACAGGTTACAATGGTAGGTTCTCTGGAGGCTTCTAAGAGTAGAGTTGGTGGCAACAGCTCCAGAATTCACTCACTCAAAAAAAGTTTACTGAGTATGCACCATGTGAAAATCATAATTCAGACCCTCAGGATACAGTGTGGAAGAGGGCAAGCAAACCCTGTCCTTATGGAACTTACATACTGCTAGGAGACAGGCCAACAAGAACTGAGAAACATGACCATGGAATAGAATGCCAAGTGCGGATAAGTGCTATGGGACACATAAAATGAGATAATTGTATAGATACTGTATTATAGAGAATAAAGGTAGGGTGCCCCTCTAGAAAGGATGATTAGGGAAGAACTTTCTGAGGCACTGATGTTGGACCAGGGACTTTAACGAAAGAAGGGAGAAATACACATACACACACACGTGTGTGTGTATATATTCCCATATATAGTGTGTGTTTATATCACATATATATGTATATATGAATATATGTATATTATATATATGGTTTGGCTGTGTATGTGTATGTATATATATATACACACACACTCACACACACACATACACACACATATATGGGATATATACTCACACAGCCATATTTATGGTTTGGCTGTGTCCTCACCCAAATCTCATCTTGAATTGTAGTTCTCATAATCCCCACGTGTCATGGGAGGGACCCCGTGGGAAGTAATTGAATAATGGAAGTGGTTTCCCCCATGCTATTCTCATGACAATGAGTGAGTCTTACCAGATCTGATAGTTGTTTAAGTGTCTGGCATTTCCCCTGCTGGCACTCATTCTTTCTCCTACTGCCCTATGAAGAGGTGCCTGCCACCGTGATTGTAAGTTTCCTGAGGCATCCCCAGCCATGCAGGACTGTGAGTCAATTAAACCTCTTTCCTTTATAAATTACCCAGTCTCGGGTATTTCTTCTCTTCAGAGCAGCATGAGAATGGACTAATACAGTAAATATATATATATTTGAATTTCTGGGAAGAATGTTCCCAAATGAAAGTATATGCAAAGATCCTGAGGAAAGAATATGCTTGGTATGTCTGAGGAATAAGGCAATTCCAACTCACTCTTGTTCAGATTAAATGCTTTCTCAAGAGCCTTTCCAGCATTGTTTATGTCTCCCTAAAAGAGATTTTAATCTTTTAATTTTAGTATTTTAATTATTATTTATTCATTCCTTATGGGTAATATAACAGCAACATAAACTTTGCATTCAAGTGGAATGGCATTTCCAGTCAAAGCTGACTGAGTTCAGCATGTCAGCTGTTTCAAATAAGGTCTAGGAACTCTGAAAGAGCATTTGGAACTGTTTATCCCAATCAGACCTCCTGAGGCCTCAATGCCCCCTATTTATCTTCAGAGCTAAGTGAGAAGAAGTGGCTGGTCCTGTAAAAGCTGTGGTGAAAGGAGTCACAGAAGGCCTTCTCAACACACTGTAGGACTCCTGAAACATTACCAGCAGAGAAAGAGTTGGCTGCAGAGCTGAGAGAGTTGGAAGGGAACAAAATGGATAGGGTTTGCTGGATGTGGGGAATGCACATATACTTGCTTTGTAGTTGTTTTCATATGCAGACCTTGATCCAAACCAGATAATGGAAATCCACTTGCACAGCTTACTCCTGTCTGCATATGGAGCTGAGGGTCTCATCAATAGCCTGCTTTGCTTCCCAGAGCAAATGCTCATGAAGCTTAAGCTGGCCTTGCTTTCCTGTGCCACCTGAGTCACCTGCTCTGTACCACTTAGTACCAGAGGAGTGAAAACAGTCAGTATCCATTGACTGTTTCAAAGTTAAACCAGTTAATGGGACTCTCCTATTGTCTTCATGTCCCATTTTAGAGGGAAACCTATCATGAATGAGATTCCATTTAGCTTTCCTTTTGGGAACCCAGAGGACAACTATCCTGTGCCTACTCAGGACCATGGGGTTTGTCATGATCCCAAGTGGTGGCAGGAAGGAAAAACACAAACAAGAGAGAGAAAAGGAGTTAGAATCTCTTGCCTCTTGCTCAGCTTCTGTTGAATTGCTCTGGTTCTCCACTCCTATCCCATCAATCCAATAACTGAGATTTCCACATAGGAAGATTTGAAAAGCAGAACATTTTATCATTTTCTTCTCCTTAGATTTCCCCATTGTCAAATTTATGCCAATTACAGCTAGGTGTTATGTATAAGATGCCCCTCCTGCTTCCTAAGCCATGCCTCTTTCTTGCCAACCCTTCTTTATGCTGCCATACAGCTACCTCCTTTCTCCAGAGAATCTGTCTGTCTAGAGGTCAGAGTCAGGGATAGGCTAGGCACACTCCTAAAACAGAATGAATGAATTCCTAGAGCCAGGCCACATGGGAAAGCTCTGAATGTCTTTTCTCCCCACTAGCCAATGTGAAAGATACAGATTTCCCTACAAGACTGATGACTGGCTGAATTTTCCCACAGAAGGTCTCTTCATCCCCAGTCATCATTCTGCTAAGAGTGGTCCACTATCCGTCATCTGCTAGATGTAATATCTGTCCTGGGAAAGAGGAAAATACGGGCTCTAAGCCTGGCTCTCTGTAGATGAGCCATGTCTTCATCTGGGGTCTAGCTGCCTCATTTGTAAAAGAAGCATATTTACAAACACCCAATTCTGATTGGAGTAAATCAGAGGTTTTCAAATCATGTTTCTCAGAGGCACAGGACTCTGCTGGTGCTTTCTGCCCTAACTTCAACCAGAACAAAGCCGTCTATCACTCCTATATCTTGGGCTTCCACATGGGATTTCATTTGTAAGAAATTTCATTAAAAGAGTTTGAAAACCACTGGGTAGATGAGCTCTAAGATGCAAAAATAGAGGATGCCTAGCACCAGAGAACACTCTGAGGATGCACTGGTTCCATGGCCAGTTATCTTTGCATGGCTGTGGATAATGATACTGTTCTCAAAGTGTGGTCCCCAGACCAGCATCTTCAGCATCACCTGGGAACTTGTTGGAAATACAGCTTCACAAACCTCACTCCATATCTCCTAAATCAGAAACCCAAGGGGTAGGGTACATCCATCTGTGTTTTCACAAGTCCTCCAAATGATTCTGATAGATGCTAAAGTTTGAGCACAACTGCCTCAGAGCAGTAAACTCAACCCAGTTTTGCCAGATCCCTTACAACTCTCCTTCCTTTCACTTTGTCCTTGTGTTTTCAAGGCCACAGAAGACACTCATTTCCAGCTCCTGGAAGCATGCCAACTCTGCTTCCAAAGGTGAAAAGCTAGCATCCTAAAAGCTGACCTACAGGGATACTAAGGCTGTGGGAAGGAGGCAGGGAGGGAACTTTGTAATTGCCTCCAACCAAAAGGCTGGTTCCTTTCTGCAGCTGCCTCCAGGACACCAGAGCTCTCCCGAAGGAAGTGCCTCACTTATTAACATCATAACTCAAGTAAGTTGCTTGGAGTCACCGCACATAGAAAATTGCATTCTGCAAAGTGTTGAAGCTGCAAAGTCACCAGCTGAGTCGATAGACTTTTATTTTAACGATGTTTGTGATCAATATTTAAGCAGGATTGACCGAGGCTGCCGCTAGTGCACCTCTCTTCTTCCAGCTGCTTGTGAAAGATAAAATATTTACTTGGGGAGGGCGGGGATGTTACAATGGTTTGAGGCCAAGGGAGAGTTTCAGGGTAGTATAGAGCAAGAGTGCCACAGGATGCATTAGCATCAAGCTCTTATGGGCCTGAAGTCTCTGAGGGCCAAAGCAGCTTTTGTTTAGACATTCTGGGCAGGTTATGAGAGAATGAGAAGAGAATTTATGGAAAGATTTGGTCACTAGTAGTATAAACATTCGAGTATTAAGAAATTTTCTTGAAAATAGTCATGGTGTATTTAATCGTGCTTTTATTGAAACCTAACTACAATCACTAGCTAAGCGCTTAGCTCTAATTCAGACAGCTAGAGTAACCCTACCTACTGTGTTTCCATGGACATGTTATTAATACCCCTGAGTCTCACTTTTCTCATCTGTAAAATGGTTCCTCATGAAGTAGTAAAGAATAAATAAAACACAATATAAAACAGTTGAAATATTGGCTCTCCATAGTATGTGCTCAATGACTGTTAGGAAATTATTGGTAGAGCTCAAAATCCAGGTCTACTTGTCTCTTAATACCATGATTTTAAAGACCTATATGATCAATGCACAAAATGAGGTAACATTTTGGAACATGGTATGATTAAGTCCTGGGGTGCATGATGCTGTCTCTATTAAAGGAAGTCTGAAAGAAGAGAAACCAGAAATGGCTAGCGAAATCAGGTAAAACTATACGGAGAAGATCTAGCTAAAGTTATACCTAAAAAGGCCAAAAGGACAATTGAGAAAGACAATGGGAGAATGGCTTATATGGATATATCATGTATAGATGTGACCCTGTGAGCAACCTGTTGAATCTGAGGCACAATTTGCACATGTCAGTACATAGGAAAAGTTAAAAACCCAATGAATAAGATACCCTGGAAAAAGTGTGCTCTAAGGAGAGGAAGATGGCACCCTGCTTTCAAAGTATGGGCAATGGAAAGGAACCCATACTGGGGGCTGGGCAGAGATTAGTGAGGTGAGACAGGGTGACCAACCCATTCCACTTTGCCTGGAAGCTTCCCACCTTAGCACTAAAAATCCCGAGCACCAGAAACCCCTTGGTTTTAGACACCCCTAAATTCTGGGCAAGCCAGGATGGTTGGTCATTCTATGATAAAGAAGCAGGGAAAGACATTCTTTCCTAAAGTCAAAGGAGGCAAATTTCCATGGAAGAGAGAATGATCAACAGCATCCAAGGCAAGAGAGATCTAACCTGAGAAGAGCCAATTGGATAGGAGGTCACTGGGGGCAGAATAAGGAATGCTGTGATGCCATAGGGTAGTCTCTAGGCTGGACATTGTATGCCATGAGATGTCTCTTTAGCAGAAGAATGGATGACAGTCATCTCTTAAGAACATGATTTGTCTTATAACTTTTTTAGAGCACAAGAAAAATGGCCTAGTCCAAAACCAAGCACACACACCCCTGAGGTGCAGTTTGTGGAGCTGTTTGTTCAGCATTCCCTACCTCTGGTGCAAACGGTTGAGTAGCTCAATACACCAGTCTCTGGTGTTTGGTTCATAATGATTCTGATGTTACATGGATGGTCAAACGACTGACTTTGCCATTGATCGTGGGAGCCTGAGATGTGGATGATGGATTGGGCCACTTGAGCAGCTGCCTGTGGGAAGTCTGATTTTGTTCAGATGAGCTGCTCCAGACAACCTCTCCTCCCCCTTCCTCTCTAACCCTCTGTTTCCGGCTCTCGCTTTCTGTGTCTCTCACGGAATCCCTTACTTCTGGACTTTTTTCCTTACTTCCTTCTACCATTCTTCCCTTCCTCCCTTTTTGCTTTATTTTCTTTTTTCCGTTACTTCCTTTCTCTTTTTCTCCCTTTTCTCACTTATCTCTTTTTCTTCTTGTGGCTTATTTCTTAAGGCCCATTTTCATTTAATTGGGACTTGGCAGGAGGAGGGCACAAAAAGCATTAAAATACTTTCTTTCGAATCAAGGGCTAGAATCCAAAAGTCCTCTTAGCACATCCTGGGGCTCAGAACCATATCTACTCTGGTTGTGGCCTAGGGAATTGCCTGTATCACAGGAAGAGAATGTCTCCCTCTTACCTGCATTCCTGAGACTGGGCTTCTGGGACAGGCCACACTGAAGGTGACAGGGAACTCAATCACTTTCTAACTGAATAATTTTTTCCAAGGTTCAGGAAATGGTATCTGATAGCTTTAGCCTCACAGACCCTTCTATTACAGGAGACTGAAGGACTCTTTCAAGGATGCAAAACAGATGCATATAGAAGATGAGCTGACTTTAGTTACTATTTGAAGAGTTGAACTGAAGCCAGCATGGATTATTTTAAAAGCACAGATATATTTTTAAAGTCAAATCAGTCTGGATCTTATTAAACGTGACTCTCTCCATGTGTGTATGAGTAGGCAGTGGATGTGGATGTGTGTCTAGATGTTTTTATCCTTCTAAAATTCTGTGAAGTCATCTCTCCACCAGTATATAGGATCAACTTCTATGCTTTAGATCTCCCTCATCAGGAACGACAGGCTAACTTTGAGGGCCCAAGCTCAGATGAATTCTGCTTTTCCTTAGAAGTCTCAGTGGATGTCTTGGGGAGTGTTTGAGTGGGGATTGCAGGTTTTTCAGTGTGTCTCTTGTGAGATCAGAGACAAGAAAACTGAAACAAAAATTTGATTTGATTTGCAACACACATTGTGCTGCCAATGGCAACAAGCCATACATGCTGTCATGGATGCAGAGTAATTCTGTCCTGTCTGGATTGCTTTTATAGCATCACTTTCCCTCCATTCCCCACACAGACTATCCAGACACCCTCCTAGTGCATTTGTGTCTGTATCTATACATGTCTACAAACTATAAAATTATGCATATAATATAAGCTCATTGGGGAAAATGTATTTTAAGAGCAGTGTTCTTTACAATAAAATTGATTTGGGATTCTTTTTTTTTTTTTTTGCCCATGCAAATTCTTTGTTGCATATACGTGTGGCCCTTTTCCCCCCCAAAAAACCCAAACACATTTTCACAGTGAATTAATCCCATCTCACATGTTTTACTCACCCTCTTCCTCTCACTTGTATAACTGCCTTTCATGAGTAATACACCTTAGTCTCTTCTACCTTGACAAAACCTTTGGGGCAACTTTTAGAAATACAGATGGTTCCTAACTTGTGATGTTTCAACTTAGGATTTTTTTATTTTATAATGGTGTGAAGCGATGTGCATTCACTGTGCTCCTTGACTTATGATGGAGTGATGTCAGGATGTCAAGATGTAATGCCGTTGTGACTCCATCCAAACATAACCCCATTATAAGTTGAAGGGCATCTGTACTGCAATATCTAATCCTCCCTCACTGAGACTCAAAGCTGGTCACCATTTCCTCTTTCTTTTTCTCAGTCCTGCCTGTGTCTACCCCTTAAGATGTAAGATTCAATCTGGGTCCTTCTTGCCTATAATCGTTTTCTTAGAGAAGCTTCATTTCTGAGGATGTTGACCAAAGACACCACGAAAATTGTTCTCACATCTCCATTGTAACCTTCTACATTTCCAGCTACATACAGGATTTTTAAACTAAATTATTATGTCCCCAAATTACTGTTTAAAATCAAGCCTAATGTGTTTTCCTTTCAAATTGATTTTTCATTCTTTATTTCTCAAATCTCAAATTTATTAAACCATGACACAGCCATTTCACTCCTCTATTCCCCTGTGTCTCCTCAGTTGCTGAAGACTGCCGGTGTCTTGCTCCAAAGACTTACATTTTTCCTTGCTCTCCAATCCCTCAGCCAATGCAACCTCATCAATTTATTCCTAGATTTGTGCAACAGCTTCTTGGTCATTTCCTCTGCTCAGTTGTCTCTGGTTGTCCACTCCCATCTCTAACATTACTGACAAAAGACTCTGCCAAATTTCATTTCAGCATTTGACTCTTGCTTAAGAGCCCAGAGCACTGTCATCACTAACTGGGTCAGATCCAAATTTAAAACTCTCTCTTATCTGGACCCAACTCTATCCTTTATCTCTTTAGTCATATTCATCTTCATGCAATACCTCAGTCACTTACACCTTTTCACTCCTGAGGTCTCCACCAATGCAATTTCTCTCACTTAAATGATCTTATTCTCCACCAATCCAAATTCCATATATCCTTAGAGTTTAATTCAAACCTCATAACCCAAATGAAGCAAATTCCCAGATCACTTTACCCTTCAGTGTTCTTTGAGTTGTATTCTCAGCACATTTATTGGGACACTTATGCATATGTTTATGCATATGGTTTTTTCCATATATATTCCAGTTGTTTCATTTCTTATTTCCCTCAATGCATATTAATCAACCTAATAAACCAGACCTTGTTAAAATTTCCAAATAGTCAAGTGTAATACCTTGAAAATAAGAGATACAAAAATGACTGCTTGTTGAATGGATCAATCATATTTTGGAAGAGGGTGCTGTAGTAACATCTGTAAGGGACAGAAGCTCAACTCAAACTGACTTAGGTAAAGAGGAAATTTACTGGCTCACATCTTAGGAAGCTTCAGAGGGGAACTTAGCCATCAGAACTGGGTTTCACACTCTCAGCCTTGGCTCTGCTCTTCTTCATGGTGGCTTTACTATCAGGTAGAGCCTCTCTGTGAATGGACCCACCAGCTCAGGCTTATGACTTTCCAGCTCCAAGCCTATCAGAAAGATACAGTTTCTTTCAAATGATTACCCTGGGGTTAGTTTGTATTGAACTGACATGATTATGTCCCAATCCTTAAACAGCTCATCATGGCCTACAAAATGAGGACTGTGCTGACTAGCTGGGGCTGGTTCACATATTTACTCCCGAGCTCATAAATATGGCGAGGGCATTTGATGTTCTGCTTGGCCAACCAGTCCTGCATCATTTGCCTCCTTCTAAAGCCACCCACCCAAATGACAGGAACTAAGGGATGGGGAAGGGTTTTTTCCTGAGTAAATTGTGGTTTTGTGGGTTTTTTGTTTGTTTGTTCGTTTTTGTTTTTGAGATGGAGCCTTGCTCTGTCGCCAGGCTGGAGTGCAGTAGTGTGATCTTGGCTCACTGCAACTTCCACCTCCTGAGTTCAAGTGATTCTCCCACCTCAGCCACCCAAGTAGCTGGGATTACAGGCGTGTGCCACCATGCCTGGCTAATTTTTGTATCTTTTAGTAGAGATGGAGTTTCACCACGTTGGTCAGGCTGGTCTCAAATTCCTGACCTCAGGTGATCCACCTGCCTCGGTCTCCCAAAGTGCTGGGATTACAGGAGTGAGTCACCGTGCCTGACCCTGTGGTTTTGTTTTAACAAGAGAGGGAAATGGATGCTAGATAGGTAAAAGCAACAAGTGCCCATCACAGGAGTTAATTCTTCATTTATCATGTTAGGATATATTGCTGGGCACTCAGGAAAGAGGAAAGTGGGTACAAGGGTGGACAATTAAAGATAAAACATTAGTAAGTGGTTTTTACCTACTCTCACATAATAAAAGGAGATGCTGGCTATGGGCAGAATTCCATTCTCTGCATGTGCTCTGCTTTCCTATAAGACCTGCCTTCATTCATTCTCCATGGTGAAGAGAAACCAATTCCGTTCAGTATTAAAATGTTGTCAAATTTTATTGTAACCTCAGAACTAGAAAGAAAACACAAAATAGATAGAAAGCCAATCATTCTACAAGACTTCTTATGAAAGAAAAATGCACCTTTCTTTGCAGTTTTAAAAAAGATTCAGGTGAGTCAGATCTGTAAAATGAAACAAGACTAGCCCTAACATGTAATTAATATTTATTAAGTTTTTAATACAACAGATATTGTGGAGGTGAAAGGCTGATTATTGGTTCAGATTTCCTTGCATAAAACTTGACCTTTCCCTGCTGGGAGACTTTCCAGCTCTCTGAACAAAGATAGTGCTATGCAATTCCCATGCCTATGAGGTGGAGAAATTGGTTTTGAGAGAAAGAAATCCAAACTATGCCTTTTTCTTTTTCCCCTTAATAGAACGAACAAATGCATTGATCTATTCTTCTTTCTCTGTTTCTGTATCATACAAATTCAAGGCAGCTTGGCAGGAGGCAAAATGTCTGGGTCCCCAATTGGGTCACCAAATTGGCCCATTAACCACATTTCAGTTTTTCTTTTTCCAGTTGTTGGTGGCCTTCACTCTCTAAGTGAAAACTAATATCATTCCTTCACATGGGGCTCCTTAATGACACTGGGAAGCAGAGTGGCGACTTCTCATATTAGAGCAATTTGTTCAAAGCCCGAAGGAGCTCTGCAGCAACTTCATCAAGCCATTTTCTTCTTCCCCAGCCAAATAGTGCAGGCAATGAGATTTGGACTAGCTGCCCAAGTTAGCCATGTAGTTAGCCTATCTTCAAAACACTAGCTATTAAAAAATCATAAGAAAATAATTTTCTAAGGAACCTAGTGGGAGGGAAAGCATTGATGAAGACAAAATGAGAGAATGGTTTATCCCTGATTTTGGCAACATATCCCTAAAATAAAATAGAAGAGCCTGCAGCCATGTATCAGTGGTTCTCTAGTCAAGAGAAGCGGAATAATTTCTCTAGTCTGAGCAATGATCCCAGCTCAGCAGTTTTCCCCACCCTTTTTGCCCTGACAACCACCAAGCTTGAGAAAAATGCACCCCTTTGATATGTTTTGTTTTTTCCCCCTGTGCTAACTAGAGATTTAAACAACCCCAGAATCATCTTCTCAACTAGGGGTCAAATCACTTTACTCCATCACCTGATTTTTATTAATATCTTTCTGCATAGTGGTTAGATGACTCTGCATCCTCCATCACGGCCTACTTCTCAGTGCTTCGGCCTTACAGTGTCCTGCTCAATACTGGGCTTCACTCACTGCTTTACTGGCCTATCCTAGAATAAAAGTCCACTGCATGGATGGGGTCTTGGACTCTTGGCCCATGCCTTCCAAATGTGACCCTTCTGTTCTTATTCTGTCTTTGATTTGCTTGGGGGCTTTCAGTCTTGGGTACTGTCCTCAGCTCCTCCACAACTCCAGCCCTCACCTCTTCTTCCCTTTTGCCTATTTCCTGCCATCTCACCTGTGATTAGAGCCATGGGCCCCATCTGGACCCAAGAGACAATTTGAACAGACATGAACTCTGGGGCCCCTATGCCACATAATGCTAGAATATTAACATGTCCTCATCTGTAAACCCCCTACCTATAGGACTGATATGAGGTTAAATGAATAAATATATGTAAACTGTGAAGGCCAGGGAACAGCAAATCATGAACACCAAATATAAATCTTAGATGGCTTTCATTGTTGTCACCATCATTACCCCAGCCTGAGCTCTCCTGGATGCTCTCATTAGCTATTAGAAACAAAGTAAGTAAACTAATTCTGCTTTTCAAAAGAATTTAGAGGACAAACTTCAATACTTTAGAAAAAGCACCACAACAGTCCAGCTGGCAAACAGACTTAGCGGATTTTTCTCAGCCAAAAAAAAGTCACTACCATATTCAGTCGTGGCTGGAGACACAGGTTGTTTTTTTCAACAAAAATCAGGTTTATTCTTATCCCTAAGGTATATCCACAATCGTTCTTTCTTCTCCCTTCCAATAATTCAATCTCAACCAACACAGAGAAGAAAACATTCTATTTGGCAAGTGTCTTTCTGGAGCAACCCTTGAAGGAAAGGAAGCAGAAGGAAGGGGCGTCCATCTTTTAATTAGCAATGTGCACACAGTCCAGCTACTGGTCTTTGTAGGAAGGGCTGGAAGAGCAACAGGCATCTCTTTCTCCACTCTCTTTGATTTTCTCTTAATTACCCCTCCCTCTACCCCATCCTACAGCCTAACACCCACCAAAATGTGATTATTTGCATGAAATCAATACCATGATTCACACACAAAAGCCTAGAAAAACCTGCTATGCAATAGTAATTTTTCATGAACCAGACTCCTAAGTGCTTGCCAACAAGCTAAATTATCCTCTTGTTAAGTGTTATATATTTTTTCTTCCCTCTTTCTTCTTTTCCATGTACTTCTTAATATTGATAAGCTTCTCTTAGTTGAAGGGAACATTTGCATTTTCTTCAGTTCTCTATGTAGCGAGCACATCAAAGGACCTAACTCCCCTGCCTTTCTGTTTCTCTTTCTCAGTAACTGAACTGCCTTTGCTCAGACTCTCATTGAAAAGATCGTGCCATTTTAGAGGGGAGAGGGGAAAGTTGATGTATAAGGATCCGGATTTTGGATCTAATACCTAAAGTCACATGAAGGCTAGATTTAATCTCTTATAACCCAATCAATTAATTAATTAACCAACAGTACTTAGTAGATCCCACTTGGGTTTCCTGCCCTATATAAATATTTCGGTAACTATGAAACTAAAATGACTTTTTTAAGTTAATGGTACAAATAAAATGAAAGTGATTTGTGAACACTAATATAACTAAGTATAAAATGTTCTCTGTCTCAAAAAAAAAAAAATGTTGTGATGTTGGGCAGCAGGGCTGCTGTTAAGGGTGGGGAAGAGGGTCATGAGGGTTAAATAAATTAAGAACAGGTTCATAGAAGAGGACTGAGGAAATATAGAGCTAGAAATTGGGTAGAAATTTGGATGGCCATAGGCAAGGCAAATCATTCCAAGCAAGGAGAAGCTACATTGTGTATAAATAATGACTGTGATACTTAAACAACGAAGACTTCATTTCAAATGGCCTGGCTCTCTCCTCCATGCGCTGCCTGCCTTGTGAACCTCTCATCTAGAAACTTCACACCCTCCCAGGCTCCACGTCAGGCAGGGTCAGCAACTGGGGCAGTTGACATGCTACAGAGGGACAGACAGAGGGACTGGGACTAGATTTTCTCTCAGCTAAGTAGGAGAGGGTGCAGTAGACAATGAAATTTTTAAAAGTGGCATTTCTTGGGCTCTATGATGGTAATAAAAAAGCATACCAACTACACACTCCAACATGCACATGCATAAGAATAATTGAAATCATAATGTACATACAATTTTCTAGTTTTATTCCCTTAATAAATCATGAGCTTTTTTTGCTATGCTGATAATTAAACATTATTTTAATACATAATCTAATGGCTGAATGATCTATCATATTGCTTTGGCACAGTATATTTGAAGATGCTTCTATTATTGCCTATTTATGTGATTTCCAATTTTTCCCTATTATAAATACTACTGTGATCAATATCCTTTAATATTAATATTTGATAACATTTCTAATGATTTTAAAGACATATTTCTAGAAGTAGGATTATTGAATCTCAAAATATGAAAATTTTAAGACTCTTTATGAATAGTTCTAAATTCCTTTCAGAAACCTGTACCCATTCTTATTCCCAGAAGCAGTGCAAAAAAATTAATAAGTATTGGTTTCACTAAAACCATCTCCAACACGGAATACTGCACACATCTTTTTTTCTATTTAAAATTTTTAACTACTTATACATAACAAAGAAATACATTGTTATCTCCAGGTATCAAATATACATACACTTTTAAAATAATTTATGAAAATTTTAAAGCAGGAGGAAACATGAAAACCTGCCATGCAGGTTAAGAAAGAGAATGTAATCCAAAGTGTTGAAGTTCCCTATGCGCTTCTTTCAGAGCCTCCCTGCCTTTAAGAAGTAAACACAACATAGAATTTTTTTTGTTAGCTATTCCCTTTACAGCTTTGCTATATATTATATCCTCTAAATAATCTGCAATTTAATTTAGCTTGTTTTTGAACTTTATAAATATGACATCATACTGTATATATTTTTCAGCAACTTGGTTGTTTAAAACTCACTTATTTCACTGCTATATAGTATTTCATTGTATAAATGCATCATGGCTTATCCTCTCTCCTGTTGATGGATATTTGGGCTGCCCCTAGTCTGGGCCTATTTATGGAAAATGCAGCTGTGAAGATTATTCTCTGTCTCCCAGAATCCTTGGGTGAGAGTTTCTCCCAGGCAACAATTTATAACCTGGAGTATGTGTGGTCCTGGGGAGACATGAAGTGTTCCAAAGGCTTTCAGGGAACAGACATCGTTCAGGAATTGGTTTAAAAATCATCAATTTCCTGACAAGTTAATGGGTACAGCACACCAACATGGCACATGTATACATATGTAACAAACCTGCACATTGTGCACATGTACCCTAAAACTTAAAGTATAATAATAATAAAATTAATTAAATAAATAAATAATAAAAATCATCAATTTCTGCACATACATTCTCTTGAAACCAATTCTTTCTAACCTCCCTTATTTTAACAGCTATTCTCCCACTGTATAGAAGAAAAGCATACCTTTCATTCAGGCAGATCCTTACCATATTGTATCAAAATGGAATATAAAAATCTCCAGGATGACAAACGGATATTTCAAAATTTTATAACGATGTTGAGAAAGCAAATGACGTTAACGAGTGGATAACAAATCATTTTGCAAATCAGATGCATTCCAATTATATGTTTTCCATAAAGCCAAATTTTCAGCTGCTAGATTATTAAAAATAACTTCTGGTGATAGAATCATCAATCATAAATCACTAGGTGATACCTGGCATATGACCGGAAATGAATTCAAAGAATTGAGTGACATGGCTAAACAAAAGTTCTTCCACTCTTCTCTCTTCTATTTATTTATAAGAACAAGGATTTGCAGCACTTACGTCTATAAAAACCATAAACAGGAATAAAGTTGATGCTGTATTGTTTCTCATTTTAGCCATAAATAATATTTATTCATCAGCCAATTGGGAAACACCTCTATCCATTTCAATAAGACACATATTTACAATAAAAAATTTAGTTTTCATAATTAGAAATTATCTAACAAAAATCATAACTTATTTATGTTGTTTTGATCAATTGTATATTCATAATAACTACAATGAGAACACAACCCAGAAGAAATTTTCAGTACTTAGAATCTTGTGATCATACAGAAATTCTTTGAAAAATTCAATTCATCCACATATTTTTGCTCTAAAGATGTATTATATTCAGTTAAGGACTTTCAAGCATAAAACTATATTAAATTTGGACAAAATTATTTAGGGACTCATGGAATTAAAATACAGGTTTATGGAGGAAAAAATGATTAAAATATTAAACACTTAAAGAAGAGCTTGATCATGTTGTTTTTCTAATTCAAAGACAATACACAGGAACTTACATTCCTTGACTACACTAAAACCTCCAGTGAAAAATTAAGATGACAATTTAAAATTGTGCAAGCAGTGTATCATTTTTCAGAATTCTTTTGGGGGATGTGCAGGTGAAAGCATTTGGCAACCACTACGCAACGGTGCATACCCAGGTGCGAAATTGTTGTGTAAAGAGGTGTACACATCTTCATTATTTCTAGATAACATTAAATTGTTTTTCAAGTTGTCCAACCTTATCAGAACCACAAAGTTCTAATAGCTCCACATTCTTCCAAACACTTTGGATTGCCGGAGTTTTCCATTTTTGCCGAACTAGTGGGTGTAAAATGGCATTTCATTGTGGTTTGAATTTGCATTTTCCTGATTTAATGAGGTTGAGTATATTTTCATATGTTTATTGGCATTTGTGTTACTATTGTTTATTTTTAAGCTTTGCTAATTTGATTTACAAAAAGTGATGCCTCATTTGCATATCTTTGATAACTAACAGGGTTAATACTTTTTCATATGCTTATTAGCCATTTTTATTTTTTATGTGAATTGTCCATTCATATCCTGCCCATTTTTTTTCTATTGGGATTTCAGGGGCTTTCTTATGAATTCAAATGAGTTCTATTAAGGCCTAAGCCCCTTACTTGTTATATTTATTGTGCTGCAATCTTGGATGAACTGTACTTCGTTATATGATAGCATAATTCTTTTAATATACATATGAATGTGATTTGCCAATCTTTTGTTTTGGATTTCTACATCAATATTTATAACTCATATTTTCCTGATAATGTTCTGCTCTGTTTTGTTTTGTTCTGTTTTGTTGGGGTGGCACTCTGTCAAGTTTTAGTATCATGGAAATACTTGCTTCTTAAAATGAACTCAGATTTTTTTTTCTCCTTATGGAGACTAATTAATTACACACTATTCGTTATTTGAAAAATTGACAGAAAACAGCTGTAAAATAATCCAGAACTGAGTTTGGATGGGACAGTAATTCTTAAGACAGGTTATTAGATTTTTAGGGTACATACTTTCTCCAACAAATCATCATTTTCATTAAGAATTTTAAATATATTACCATAGATATGTACAGTTTGGCTTCTGGGTTTTAAAATGTCCTTTACACTAATCTCCCTCTTCTCATCACAAATTTTGTATACTTGCACTTCTTATTTCTTAGATTGATATTACAAAAGATTTTTCAATTTAATTTTTTCAAAAAAACTCTCTTTTGAATGTTTATAAATTTACTGTTTATCTTATTTAATGATGTATTAATTTCTCCTTTTTCTTTCCTCCTTTTAATTAGGGTTGTTTCTAATCTATTGAGCTGACTACTTAATTTGTTTATTCTTTATTGCTGACTTTCTATTTAAGGCTATTTCTTGATTTTATTAACTGTTTAAGCAGGGGGCAATTTCAATCGTCAACTAGTTACTATATGTGTCTTCCTCCTGTGATTAATCCTCCAAAGATACAACTCTCATTCTTCTCCTTCTTAAAATAGCTTAAATGGTTCCCCACTGGGTAATGAAATAAGTTTCAAGTTCTTACTTTCTATTCAAGGTTCCCTATACTCTGGCCATAGTATACATTTCTAAAGTCAACCCCTAGTACTTTCTATGTGTATATCCTATTCTAGAGAAAAACTGAACACCAATTTTTATCCCTGTTCTAACCACTATACATTTGCCTACGCTTTTTCTTACACTGGGAATGTCCTCCATCCCACCCCTCATCCTCTGGAAGCATTACTATCTTTTGAAATTGTACTCAGTCCTGCAGATGGATGTGGCTTCCTGGGTCGCTGGAGTCCTGCAGAGTTGGAGCCATCAGGTTAGCTTCTATTGGCCCTTTGGCTTCACCACCGAGGAGTAAGCCATGAGTGCTGCTCACAGGCAACGCAGGCTTGTGTACTCAACACTACCCTTTCTTGCCGATGTGCAAGCCTTCCTAGGTATACCTCATATCCACAGCAGCAGCTCTATCAAGGGTAACCATATATCATCCACACCTGAACACTTGTTTAGTGAAGGGAGTCACTAGGACAACAGGTGTATCCTGGGCAAACCAGGACATCTAGTCATTCCCCTAACTAAATCTCATGAACTACACCCAAATATACTTAGCATATCTTTAATTTTCTTATTTCTGTGTAGGGTGGGAAGGGAAGGAGATATAAGAGTACATGGCATAAAAGTACAGAAACAAAGGGTATGTTAAAACAGATATCCCCACCTAGGATTTTTCAACGTGCCTCCTATTTGGGCTTTGTAGATAATGTCCACAGAGTTTAACTATAGCCAGTATCAGGTATCAGGATCCGTTGCTCTGTATGTGGACTCTTAGGAGCCAGGCTAACTAAAAAAAGGCACAGACCCATCTGGTTCAAATAATCCTAGGATATTATATTGACCTCATAAAGTCTGAGACATGTCATGAGAGACAGCAATGGATGTCCCAAGCTCATCACAAAGATACATTCTGTCACAAAGATTTTATAGCTCCCAGTGTTACAATATTTTCTCAAGTCTTCTCCCAAT
Source organism: Pongo pygmaeus (assembly GCF_028885625.2). NCBI lineage: Eukaryota > Metazoa > Chordata > Mammalia > Primates > Hominidae > Pongo > Pongo pygmaeus. The sequence continues at coordinate 40,889,161 of NC_072373.2, forward strand.
TCCACTTGCTCTACCATCACCATGACAACCCACATTTCATTAATAATGGAGACCTGAGGGAAAGCTTCTGGTGTGAGTCCCCTCTCAGGACTCACCTCCTGCTTTGGCATCCCATGAAACTATTCTGATTCCAGACATTATGCCTTGAACATTTCAAGCTATCTCAACTTTGTATATCAGAGAGGAGGCTGGTTAAATATGATAGATGGCGAAAATGTGGGATTTAGCCAAGATTTTCTAAAGCAATTAGCTGGTACAACAAATGGAACAAAAGAAAAGTCATTATAAAAATGCTAAGCCATTTAGATTTGGAGATCAATGTCTGATCCCTGGTTCTGACACAGAGAAGAGGAGAGACAGATTCAAGAGTTTTCAGACTATTTTCATAGGGCCTCTCAATGCCAGGACTTACGAATAGGATGGAAAAGAGCAGCACTTATGAGATGAGTGGGTCTCAGCGGCTTAGCTTAGTTAACAACATCCTGGGGGGCCCTGGGATGTTTTCCTGTACAGACCTGGACAACTTTAAAAGCCCCTGTGATATAACTGAAAAAAAAAAAAAAAAAAAAAGCACAGACTCAGTGATCGGACTCTTGAATCCTAGCTCCAACTCTTAATCAGTGGTGTGACCTTAGTTGTTGTATAATGACTCTGAATCATTATTTCCTTTCAATAATACGGGGGGAGTAATATTTACATGGAGAACAAAAATGAGTGCATATACAAGCCTTGGATGTAAAGTATACCCAATAATAGGAATAGCAATACTAAAATTATCATATCATCATCATGAACATCATAGATGGGCTTTGGAAGGAACACGTTTGAGGCCTCCATTTGGAAGTGCTGTATTCACATCGATCCTGGTTCAAAAGCACCAGACACATTATCTAGCAATGGGAGACATCAGAATTGAGTCCAAGACCCAGTAGACCAGAATAATTTAAGGTCAGGAACATGAACTGTTAGAATAAACAAACAAAAAACACTGATTCCAACTTTCTGTCTTAGGAAGAGCAAACAGGCAGGTCAGAATAAGAATGTATATGCCTGACGATTTTAAATATTTGGCTGTCCCTGTGAGAGTTTCTTTCACCAGCACTGAACATCAGCTTGTACAACCATTCCATCTTCTCCTCTACAGGCTCATGGTACCTGTGAGATGTAGGGGATTCCAAGTATCAGAAAAGAGAGGCAAACGGATGTGTCTTCTTGACTCCTCCAACCAAAAGGGCCCTGTCCCATAGGCTCAAGCCAACTGAGCCAATTTTAAGTTTTCTTTCTTTCACTTCCTGTTACCAAATCTGTCCTTTATACATTGAGCCTTCTCTTCTGCTAAAATGTTTCCCTTGCTTTCTCTTTCCATTCTAGTCCTACTGCCATCATTCTACATCCAGTTCGTATCAGCTCATGCCTGATTTAATTCAGCACCTTCTACTCAGATGTCCCTGTCCCCAGAGTCTGCCAACTCCAATACATCCAGCACAACTGCCAGGAAAATCTTCTTCAGGCGATATTTTCAACACATTGTCCTCCCTCTCAGGGGCCTCAGTGTCTCCCATCTCCCCACCCCACTCCTCCTTATTCCTCCCAGCCGCCCTTCACCACAGCCAAGCTTAGTGGCTTCTCAAGCCCTGCATGTGTTTCTTTTATAAACTTTGTCATTCCCCTGATCTGAAATGTTCTCCTCTTCCTTTCTGTTAATTCATCTCTCTGATTGCCCTTTAAAGTTTAGCTTTAAATTATACCTTTCTGTACATGTACCCCAGAGCAGCAACTTACACCTTAGCTTGGACTGGACTTGGATATCTGTGGGATAAACAATGATCCTCTAATCCCTCCTAGGTGCCTAAGAGTTAGCCGCTAAGTTTGATCTTGATCCTTCCCCAGGTCTGGCTTTATAATATGGCTCTGCTGCACAGTAATTCTCACTTGATGATATGTTAGTTTATAAATGTTGTGACTTCATTTCAATCTCTCTCTCAGACTGGATGAAAATTCCCCAAAGGCAGTGACTCTGCATTCCATTTGCACCCCCTCTGATCGCATATGCATAACTCTGTGTATGGAAAGGCTCAGGAAATGTGCATGGTTGCCTGAAGTGGAACTCTCAGATGGCCCCAGGAAAACTGACCTTTATAGAAGAAAAATAAATTGGAAATAACCTCAATACTCAACCCTATAAATATATTCTAGGTGATTCTTATGATGCAATATTATTTATGCCTTAAAAACATTTTTGAAGAATTTTTTAATGATGTTAGAAGATTTCACTATAAAACTTGCTTTATATCTATAATTTTATATAAATATAATATGAATTTCAATTTCACAATAGAAAATAGAAAGATGACAGGAAAAGGAAGACAGAAAGAAGAGAAGGGAGGAAGTAAGAAAAAATGAAGGAAGAAACATATAGACTAATGGAAGAAAAATGCAGGAACAGGTAAGTAGTGCTGACCTCTGAGCAGTTCTGGGTAATTGTTTTTCCTTTTTCTTCAGGATTTTCTATGTCATCAAATTTTCTAAAGGAATCCTGCATTGCTTATAGATAGAATCAGAAAACACAAACTGTATTAAAACTAAAATTGCTTATCAAAATGTCATATTTTCAAGCAGTATTTTCAAAAATATAACAACTTAGAGGGAAAGAGTAGGCAAGTGATAGGGTGGAGAAACTGGTTGATAACTGGGAAAATAAAATTTTTATATTCAGGAAATTCCCTGCTAATATAGAAGTGACAGCTATTTTTTAGTGGGTAATATCCCATTCCTGGGACCAGATAGAAGAAAATTTTTAGTGTCCACTTTGAATATGTTGCCACTCCTATTCCTTGAATGACAAAGTTGCCATGTCCACCTCCTCTACCACACAATCTCCACCATCACCACTAGCTTCGCCACCACCTCCAATGCCTGTACCTCCACCACTGTCATCATCGCCTCCTCCACCTCCACCACCACCTTCAACACCTCCACTTCCACTTCCGTCTTCTCACCTTCTCCACCTCTACCACCACCTCCAACACCTCCACCTCCACTTCCATCTCTGCTTCTATCACTACCTCTATCACAACCTCCATCTCCTACCACCTTCACCACCATCTGCCGAAAATAGTAGATAAGTCATCTATAGCAAATTGGATAGGGATGGGGGAAATATAGAAAATTAGGAAATCAGAACACATTCCCCAATGTATTATACTATAAATATTACAAATAAGCAGAACTGTCCTGCAGAGTCTCCACATGCCTGGCTCGGAATAGATGAGGTTTGGAAGTAACTAGCTAACAGGATGGAGAGGAAGCTTTCTCAGCACCTGAGCTAAACAGGGATATTGACCCTAGGGTATCCTGCCCTGGGTAGTCAGGAGTTCACGTAAACTGTTTATATTTATAAGCAATGCAGAGATTACTTTAGAAAATTTGAATGTGTGGTGGAGGTGATGTGACAAAAGTCACTTTTGTCCAGCATCATGAAGAGTTTCAAATTAACCTTGTCTCTAAGGGAAAACATATGTGCATAACACAGCAAGATGGGAAGTGGTTTCTATCTATGGCCCCTGTTATGATTCTACCAAATCTATTGAAAGGCACTGTAGGTCCTTAGGTGCACAGCTGGGCAGAGAAGGGGAGGAAGTCTGGTCAGGGCAGGGTCTGGAGCAGGATTCAATGAGTGCCTGAGGGGCTGGCTGCTGTCCATATCCAAAGCAGGATATGGCGTGATACAAGTTATTCACTGATTCATGCAACAAACATTTATTGAGCACTTACTATGTACCAGATGTTGCTCTAGGCATTGGCAATAGAGCTATGAACAAGATAGACAAAGTCCTTTCCTTTATGGATTTTATATTCTAAAAAGGGATATAGATAATGAGCAGATAAGTTACAAACAACATAATGTCAGGAAAGGTAAGTGGTATGGGAGATCTCAGTAAGGAGATAAAGTGTCACCACATTATTAGGGGTGCTATTTTAGATGGGCTGGTCAGGGAAGGCCTCTCTGAGGAGGTGAGAGTTGAACAGAGCTATGAATGAAGGGAGGGGAAAGCCATACAAATATCAAGGGAAAGGATATTCTAGGCAGAGGCAGTAGAAAGTACAAAGGCCCTGAGGCCAAAACAAGCTCAGGGTGTTTTTCACTTTAGAGTGAACGGCAGCCTGTGGTCCAACCTGCAGGGTATAAACGGTGAGGAAAGAGCCAAAGGTAGAGTGTAAGAAATGAAGTCTGCAAGGTAAGTCTCCAGATCATATAGAGACTTAGAGGCCATGGTCAAGGACTTTAAATTTTTTTCTAACTTGATGAAAAGCCATGGGAGGGTTTTGAGTAAGAAAGTATTTCTTATACGTTTGTGGGAACTTAACCTTTTAATATGTTTCCTCATGAGAACTACAGCTCTGCAAGATAGAAATGTGTACAGAGGCATCTCTAGGCTCTGTCTCTTGCTCCAGCCACTTCTGCAGAACCCGCCTGCAAAGGCCTCCACCAGCTTTGCTCAGGCACAGCCTGACAGCACCTCCTCCAGTCTCACCACGCACCTCTCATTTCCTGTCCTAGAGCTTCTCTGATTTACAGCTTGGCACGCACACAAGTGCAACCTGCAAGTGCCAGTGGTTAACGCCAAGTGGGTATCACCCTTGACTAATGGGTGACAGAAGCTAATGGATAAATGCTTCTCCTTTTGTTCCCTGGACAGCTCATTCTGATTTGGATTTCATAATGCTGCTTTGAAATTCCAATGGAATTGAGCACCAGTCTCTTGTGCCGTATCCAAATCCATAACTCCTCCTTGCATTGCCTGCCCTCCTACACTGATTCACTCCTCCCCTGGCTTGGGTTCCTTCTTCTGGGATCACATGCCTAAGTAAGCTCATAGGTGTGTTTAGCAAGCCCTGCATTTAGAAGAATACAGGATAAAGTGGTATGATTGTCCTTGCTTTAAAGATTAGGAAGTAAAAGGTTAAATAAATTGTTCCAGGTCACACTGGAGTCAGAAATGGGACCCGATTCAGCTGATTCCAACAACTATGACCTTAACCACTCTTCTATGCTGCCTCATACTCAGAATTTTCCACATAGCAGTGTTTCAAGTGTGGATGGCCCTTCCTGTTGGAAACAGAGACATTCACACACCAGCAAGGAAGATACAGCAGATTGCCAGGATGAGCAGGGTTTCAAGGGCAGCCCATCTTACTGGGACTCAGGGAAGGGTCTTAGCACTGAAGAGAGGCTCATCACTAACCAAGGACTGAAGAAGAAGTCTGAATTTGTGGCTTGGGAAATGGTGTGGGTTACTGGCAGGCTGTGCTCAGGGAGCAGGTGGTGCCAGGTCCTCACTCGGCTATCCTGGATGCCAATCCTGTGGCAGCAGAATGAATTTCAGAGCCCCCCCTGCAGGAGGAAAGTGAAGAGTCTCACTTGGTAAGAACATAGGTATGTGTGAGGTAATTAACATCAGGGTTATTTTAAATATAGATGTAGTCAGATTGATAAGAAGCAAAGCATCATAATAGCTAAAAAATAATAACTGCTTTATCCAGCACTCATTTGTCCCAGGCACTGTGCTATGCACTTTGCATCTATTATCTTTTCAGCAACATGATGATGTAGACACAATAATTACCTACATTTTAACAATCAGGATTAGAGTGGTTAATTCAGCAAATGTCACACTGCTAAGTAATAGAACTGGGGCTCAAACTAGGTCTGTTTGACACCAAAGCCTTTTCTTCTCAATCAGTTTTCTAGAATGCCTGAATGAAGACTCTTTTTTAGGAGGTCATGAACAGCTGTTGTAGATCTTGAGCCAGGACAGTGTGGGTAAAATTATTCTAATGCCAATATATATATTAAAATAAGTCTAAGAAGAAACCATTAGGAGGATATCTCAATGGTCCAGAAGAAGGTGACACGAAATGATATTAAGGGGGTGGCCTGTGAGTAGGAAAGACGAGATCTGACTTAAGTGAAGCTGTGAAAAAAGAATCTTTGGGGCCAGAGTACCAATTAAAATAGAGCATACGGGAAAGGATGGAGTCAGGAAAAATGCTGAAACTGATTCTGATTAAGTAATGAAGCTGCCATTAATAGAAATAGGGACACCAGCAGGAGCTAGAGGGCAACGGTCAGGTCTGTTTAGTTGACAAATGTCTTTTGTGGAAAACATATCCCAAAGGCTGATTGAATTTTGGTTCTTGGGCTCAGAAACACGACTAGATCTGGAGACGCAGATTTAGCAACCATCCATTAGTCCCACTGGAACCCTTCAGTGAGGCCAGCTAGATAAACCTGTCCTGGCAGCCCAGCCCACTCATGCAGGGGAGCCTGGATCCCCTCACTTTTCTTGCCCACCTGCTCTTTGCTTACTCAGTCCAGAGGTCTATGTGGTTTTCACTCTGCTCTGTCATTTTCAACAAGAGATTCACACATGACCTGCCTTGCCCAGTTTGGATTCCAAGCTATTTGACAGTAGGGACTACATCTTAAACTTCTTTTTCTTTTCATGCCAAATGGTATTCTAGTAGGTTGTTAGCACAATACCCTATTGGGCTTTTCATTTTTATAAGAACAAATTCTGAAATGCAATGCAGATGATCTTTCTCTTTCCGTTTGGGGCCATTCGAAGCAGCAATGTAAAAATTCAAAGCATTCATCTAAAGTGCCTTCATCTGCATCATTTTAACCTCAGTCTTCACAGGTCTTCCTCCACCTTCAACCCCCAAGACTTATTAATAATCAACATTTGAGTCTCCCATTCTTCTCTCTCCAATTTCTACCCTCAGGCAGTTGAGACATAGGAGCTTTGCAATTAAATTCTCCCCTCCAGCCAAACTGACCCCAAACCATACTTATGAAATTGCTCGTTTATTGATTGTGTTGTTTTTGTTTCTCCGTTTTATGTGGGCACACAGGGCCCTGCTCACAGGCAGGATTGCTGTGCTCGGAAAGGTGATCTCCTTAGGGCACTAAAGCTGCGTTGGCCAGAGAGGAGCTTAGCCTTTCCTCCTGTCAGATCTGCAGGTGGCTTTGACCACCACAGCCAGTTCATGACTGCCTGCGGGCAGTTTCAGCCCTCAGCTAATGTGTGGAACAGGCAAGGCAAATCTGCGAAATCCTCCCACCCACTCGCCCTGTCAGCACCATTCCTGCTGACCAGTGCCTTCCTTGCTGTGGCTGAACCCTCAGGACAGTGCCCCACCAGCTCTGTCTTTGTCAACCTCTCAGTACAATGTGGATGTGTGGAGTGGCTACTTATGAGTTAGGCCCTGGGTGAATTGTGCAGTATTCCACAATGAACACAGCACAGTTCTCTCTTCTCAAGAAGAACTGGGTTTAATACGAGAGGCAAATACACAAACAGGAAACTACAGTACAGTGTGGCAAGTGCAATATTAAAGAGAAGTTAATGAGAACAACAGACAATGGGTGTGTAACCTGCGGGGAAGGCAGAAAGCCCTCTCAGGTGCAGAGCTGACATCTGTTAGGCATGGTAGGCACAGAGCCTGTGGCCCACACAAATGCTTTAATTTTAATTTCTTTTAAAATAAGAATAGATGATTATAATAATAATGGCTAGTAACAATGAATTCAGCCTATATTATATGCATCTTCATGCCAGTGCTGTTATAAAATAGAATTTTACTTTTTTTTTTTTTTTTTTTTTTTGGAAGAAGAGCCCACAAAGGCCAAATTGCTTAGGACCAACAAAAGTGGTACTGTGACCCTGCCTCATGAAGTAACTAGGGCGGAGTAGAAGATACACAGGCAAAGTAGGAGAGGTCTAGGGGAGAGACCAGCGTTAAGTGTGTGTCAAGAATATCGGCATGATGCTAGGGAACAAGCCAGATATGGGGAGCCGTGAGAAACTAGGTAAAGACGTAGGCAGAGATTTGCTATATTAAGAACCTGGAATTAGTCCTACAAGCCTGTTCCCTTCCATACTCCCACGTACCCCACAACACGAAATCAAAGTGTGCTAATCCTGTGCCCCATTCTCTCCCAGCTAATATTTTCCTTAGAACATAATCTGGGTAACTGCAATGTGCCAAATGTCACTGCCCACAAGCAGCTTTCTATGCCACCTCCCATCTACTGACAGCAATGTCCTAAATAAGGAAATATGTTTCCAATGGCAGGTGAGGAAGGGGATTTAGGAGCAGGAATGCTCTGGGCTTTCCACTGGACTCCTCTGCCTGCATCAGAGCATCTGAGAGGCTGGGACCTCTCAGAAAGGCTGGTGACAGGCCATTGGCGGTCTTTCTCTTTCTGGTTACAAAGTGCCCAGAGGTCTGCTCACTCAACAACTATTTTTGAAGCATGAAGTGAAAACAGGATGAAAGAACAGGAAAAAGTGTTCATTATGCAAGAAGAGAAGAGCCTCCCCCCAACCTCCTAATGTGTATGTCATTTAAATACCCTTGTGAGAGGTGTTCATTATTTCCCCCATTATTTAGAAATGTGCTTCAAAGACCCCTCCAACAGCGTCGTGCCATCAGTTGTTTAAACACATGATTTGTTAAATCACTACCCTCAGAGCCCTGGAGCTTAGGGGTTATATTGTCTCAGAGCAGACACAACTCAGGGGTCACCCTGCTGCTGCTGAGGACTGTCTCAGCAACTCCTCACCGCATCCTGATGGTTAATAAGGATCAGCTTTTGAAAGGCAAGGTCAAAAGGAGGACTAAGTGACTCCTGGTGCTGGCTGAGGGTGCATGAGTTCATTGTTCCCAGCGGCTGGTCAGTGCCCAGTGAGGAGAGAGCCCATTGTTGCCAAGGAGCCTGAGAGACAAAGCCCAGCCCAGCCATCAACCTATGCTGGGGGCTAGATGGGGGTTTCCAGAAGGAGCCAGTCCTTGACTTTAGAAATAATTCTCTTTAGGATGACTTGTTTTCATGAAAATGGGAAGCTACAAAAAGATGCATTAAGAGTTGATCATGTACATTATCAAAGAACACCTTTAAGCATCTGTTCCCCTGAGTACACGAAAGTGTTTATTTACAGGTCTTTAAACTGTAGGATAGAAATGCTCATAGCAAGCCACTGATTATAGAAAATCAAACTGAGATGCATTCATTGATTTGAGAGGAAAATAAGAATAATGGGGAGAAAGGTTTCAAACTTTAAAAAAATCAATTTATGTAAATTGATCAAAGAAGATCTCTGCTGCATAAAGAGAAGTATGTCTCCCCTTTCTCCTGTTTTTGGCATAGCAACTGTCAGCTCTTATCTGCTCACTGCCTTTTGTGTCCCCACACACCAGTCTACAGACCTTGTCTCTGCATGGCTACTTTACTAAAAATGCAAAATTCCCCTGGGAACCAAAGGTGAACCCACAGAAAAGTAGATAAAGACCTTGAGGCAGCAAGTCACTTAATACCTCCCTTCATGCATTTGCGGAAGGGCTTGGCAATCTATAGGTGGTAGCTATTGTGTTGTTGGGAGGAGAATTTCTACCACCACTGAGTGCGGAGGCAGACCTCAAATGATTCCCCTTTTCAAAATTTTTTTATGCAGTTAATGGCACTGCAGATCCACAGTAAGCAGGCTCAAACTCTTTGAGATAATATCAATTACTCCCTTTCCTTAATCCCTTAGATGCTGTCTGCCACCAAATCCAACCTATTCTTCCCCAGTAATCGCCTCTCACATTCAGTTCTGCCCATCCCAGGCCTTCCTCACCTAAGGCCAGAAAATCTGCAACAGACTTTTATCTCCTTTTTCATGATACCCTTCATTCTCAGCATTTCTTAAAGTTTAGTCTGTTCAATTTCCTGTCATGCTACAGTGGGCAAACCACAGAACAGTCCAGGCTGAGCTCTGGTTCCTAATGATTCCTAATCATTTCCTTTTGATGGTCCTTTCTCTGGCATGGGGTGAAGATTATGCCTGCAGCTCCTTCCTGTTCTCTCACAAGCCTGAGCTCTCCATCTCCTATAAGCATCACTTCAAACAAGCACACAGACATTCGCAGAACAAGCAATCATTTGTGGGCATAGTTCAGTCTAAACTCATCCTTAGTAAACAAGCATCTCTTCAGAGGAAGGAGCGTGAGGAGTCACAGCTCTGCTTACCACATAGACAACTTTGTTTTGTTTTGTTTTGTTTTGTTTTTTGATACAGAGTCTTGCTCTGTCGCCCAGGCTGGATTGCAGTGGCACGATCTTGGCTGACTGCAACCTCTGCCTCCTGGGTTTAAGCGATTCTCCTGACTCAGCCTCCCGAATAGCTTGGATTACATGCCCCTGCCATCATGCCTGGCTAATTTTTGTATTTTTAGTAGGGATGGGGTTTCACCATGTTGGCCAGGCTGGTCTCGAACTCCCGACCTCAGGTGATCCTCCCACCTCAGCCTCCCAAAGTCTTGGGATTACAGGCGTGAGCCAGTGCGCCCAGCAAACAACTCTCTACTAGGTCACAGCCTAGCTCCTCAGAGCAAACGCTTCTTAATAATCTCCATGACAGATTAGTGCTTGGGTCTCAAATCTCCGGAGCCACATGGTAGATTTCCTAGAACAGAGGAAGAGGCTGTATTGAGGGTGTGCGTACAGCTCCACTTCTCATGGGATAAGTAAAGAAAAATTCAGATCTTGGGCCAGCTTTCAAGGGAGAGTTTTCAGCTTTACTATTTCTATGCAGGTTTCAAAGGCCTACGGTCTAAGTTTCATGCAGAAATGAAGCTCAAGGAAAACTTGTTTTTATCTCCCTTGAGACCATTCAAAGAGGGCCAAAGTGAACTTTTTTTAACTAAAAGTATTAGATTGCCCAGAAGATAACCGATGTCCTTCTTCCTATGAGATTTTTAAACCACCCTAGGCATAAAGGAAAATTCTGGGCTCTCATATAAAATTTTGCAAATAAGCCACTCTCCATTCCTTACTTCTAGAAAAGAAAATCCCTCACTATACAATCTGAGGTCACTGTATTTTCTCGAAAAATCATTGAATTACACCCGAGTTCAATTCCCAGTTTTATTACTAGTAAGTCATTGACGAGTTATTTCTCTGCTCTGGCCAATGTTTGTGCTCCTCTGACAAATAAGAGAAGCTGAAATATAAGATCCCTTTGACCCACTTTGATTCCTCCAGTGCCATGACCTTGTAGAACCTGCTAGAATATTCATTACCAAGTATGTTCTGTGGCTGTCACAGAGGTCTGCGACTAGACAAAGAAACAATCTCCAGAAGGTTCCTGTGTGAACCAACTGCCGTGGCACCCAAGTTAGGCCAGCAAATTTTTGACTTCTGATTTTAGTTTTCACAAGGTAATTAGAGAAACACAATATTTTCTCCCCTAATAAAAGAAGAAATGTTTTGTTCCCTAACCTATTGTCAATCCTAGCATGTTTTATATAAATGGCCCTAGAAAGCTCACACTTTCACTCCTTGCCAAAACTGCCTGAGCTCCTGGCTCAGGCTGGGGAACAGAGGAAGAATTACGAGTGTGGTTGAGCACACTGGCATGCATGAGGCTGAAGCCGCTCTGTGTATCAGTAACATGTAATGACAGCCTCCCATCTGTTCTCTGGAACTCTTCATCTGAGCCTTCGTCAAGCTGGAAATCTGGAAGGAGATGAATGCAAAGGGGCTGTACAAAAGCTGCACGTGAGCTCAGAAGTACCTGCAAAAAGGGATCCACCATGGATTGGCAGTGGACAGGCTGGCCAGCTGCAGAGCTTAGGGAAGCAGGGCAGGAGCCTGGGAGGTAAAAGAGGAGGTCAGGAATGGGAAGGGTGTCCTGCAGCCCCACCTTAAAACCCTCTGTGCTTTAGAAGAGGGTCTTGAGAATTTCTTGCAATGAAGTGTTGGCCCAGGAAAAAGCAACTGTTCCCCAAACCCCATCACTATAACCAGACACTGGGTTTTCCTGTCTGTTGCAATACAAATTTGTTTGCCATAACTGAAACTGAAAGCCTGACAAACAGGCAGAATGTCCAACATGCCTGCAGATATTCCCACCTCTGCTCTTAGGGAAAGCAGAGATGGGCAGCAGGGAAGGGAGAAGATCAGAGACAACCTATCCCCCCAGATGGGTAGTATTTGAGAATAAAATAAAGCAAAATAAGGTCTGGATCACATTCAAGGGTTCAGAGCTAGATCTACCTAAGCCCCCAGGGGTCCTGGAGAAACACTGCCCAGGGAAAGCAAGCAAACAGAATGCAATTTGCCTGTTGCCTCCTGAGTACTGACTCTGCTGTGAGTAGCCTGGTTGCCAGCATCTATCACTGCAGGATCTGGGAGCCCAGGGCTGCTGGTGTTTGCCTCAGGCAACTGGTTAGCCAGCAAGAAAACTTGTTAGCTCCCCAATTTCCCCCTAGTAAAGGCTCCCCCTCAGGGGATGGGTGTGGGGGGATAATTTCATGGATCTGATCAATGCTATTGGGAAACTAAGATCACAGGCTTGGAATAAAACAAGAATGTGAGCAGGAGATTATGGAATTTGTGGAGGCTGACAAATGACCTATGAGAAGCCAAGGGCAGAGCAAGCTGCTGGGCTCTGGGCTGGGACGAGGAGCCCTCCTGGCTACAGGTTTCAGCCTTTTTACCCTCCTGACTAACTGAGTGAATTCACAAGCCTTCCTAGCTGCTCCCTATGCCCCATGGAGTTTCTGCAGCCAGCCCGTTTCACCCACTTTCCCCAAAATTTAGGCCACTGGGAAAGACCCCTGAAAGAAGAAGTGGATTAAAAATGTTTACCTAAAACTGGAAACTGTTGTTCAGCATCCCTCTGAGAACCTCTCAATAGAAAGGAAAGTTTTTAAAGAGGTCTTATTTCATTCATTATTTTATTTGTTTCACATTTTAGCTCATCCTAGATACCAAGCAATGTCTTAGGCCTGAGGATAAAAGAACAAGGAGCTCATATCATCTAGTCAGACAGGGGAAGCATAAGCATATGAGGCCAATTACAGAGCAAACCTGAGACCATTTTAAGCAAGGACAGATGGTGAGCAGTCAAATGCAGTGTTGCTGTGGAGAGAGATGCTTGGGGGCTTGACCTGGTCAGTAAGTGCTTGGAGGAAGAGTCTCAGGGAAACCTTGCAGGGCATTGAAGCTTTGACTGGAGCCAAAGGACAGAGCAGCCTAGAAAATAGGCAGGGCAAAAGCAGGATGCCCTTGGCCCTTGTTTCCTTCAGATCTAATCCCAACCCTTCCTCCCACCCTCCCAGAACTAGCAGCAAGGGTAGGGTATATAGCACCAAGCAAGACCTCTGCAAACCACAGCCACTGACCTCCCACAAAAAAGACCCAGAAACCCATAGATAACATACACCTAGGACATCTGGTAAATGTGATCCCCACCTGTGGCACCAACCGCACCTGAGAACTTGCTAAATATGCAGAAGCTGAGGCCCCTCTCCAGACCACTGAATCAGAATCTGCCTTTAACAAAGCCAGGAAATTCATATGCATTCTACAGTTTGCACATCAAATGGGTTTCCAGATGGATTCCCTTTCTCAGACTTCAGGCTGTCTTCTCCTCTGCCCTCCCAGCAGGGTGGAGAGAGCTTGAACAGGAGTTCTCTGTGCCCACCAGCAAATTTCAGCACACAGAGTTCCTGGGCTGGCATCACCCCAGCTGGCACCTGCCTGAACCGCCCCTTCTCCCTCATCTCACTAGCTTGAGCAGTGCAGTTCCACTCTGGAAGTGGAGCTTCTGGGGCTGCACCTTAACTTCAGCAGAACCTGCTTCTCCCCACACAACTTCCCTCTTAGATACGGGACTATGCCAGAAGACATGAGCCAGCCTGTGGAGAGGAATTAGCCCTGAACTTGAAAAATAAAAGACCTAGGCTTGGATTTATTATTCTGCCATTTCTTCGCTGCTGTGTGACCTTGGACAAGTCATCATTTCTTGGAGTCCCTCTTTTCCTAAGTACAAAAATAACCCAAAATTCACATGTTCTGATGTGAATGTTATAATGCCCTACAGGTGCAGCGGCAGTAAAACACAGTGGTTACGAGCACAGGAGGCAAAGCCAGATCCCTGGGATGGAATCCCAGTTCCACTACTTATTTGCTAAGTGACACTGAGCAAGTTTCTTAAACCTCTCTGCCCTGCAGTTTATCTGTAAAAATGAAAATAGCAGCAGCAACTACCTCAAGCGATTAAATCAGGAGAATTGATTTAATGTTTGAAATGTACTTAGAGCAATTTCTAGCATATTGTAAGTGCTACCTAAGTGTTTGCTAAATAAATAAAACACCTAGCAGAGTGACTGACCTAAAGCAAGTGCCCAGTAAATGTTTGTTGTTTTTGAATTTGAAAGTCAATAAGATAAACAGAGGGGGAGAGACGAGAGACAGAAAGAGGGAGAGAAAGAGAGAATGCATGAGCCACAGGGAAAAGACACACATCTGCATTTACGTCTACTTCAGTGGCCCAAGAGCCAGGTGAACGATAGCAGGTTGGGTGAGCTGGGCTGCAGCCCGATGAAAGGAGGCGTAAGGAGTAAGAAAGGGGTGGGCACCAGGGTGGCATGGCAGGGCGTGACAAGACAGGCAGACATGCCTGCCCTTTAGTCCTTATCAATCACTCGCCAAGCTGATGACGAGCTGATGTCTGTGAGAGCAGAGACAGTGACAATCTGTGCTGGATCTTAATGCATCAGCCTCCGGGGAGGTGGGGCTCTCACCATGTCAGAGTTATGGAAGAGAAGCCACACTTTCCAGACCCCACGTAGCCAGATGCAGCTGCAGCATAATCGCCTGGCTATCTGGAAGCGGGGAGGTGATTCTTTCCTGGTCCTTGACCCCTTCCTTCCTTCACTTTGGAAGATATCAGTGTACAGCTTTGGCTGGATTCTGGACCCTCTGCCTGTAGCATATACCTATGCCTTCGTAAATCTTGATTCGTTCCCCACGCAATCCATCCTGCCGCTCCTTCCAGATGCACCTTATCAACTGTGAACTGCTTTCACAGTGGGCTACCCTGGTTGAGACTTTTCAGTAGCCTTTGATTTCTTCCTGCTTCAAGTCGAAGTCACTCCACTGTGCTTGCAGCACTTGGCACTGGCCCAAGCAGCCACCTCCTATTCAGTGCGTACTCTAGAGCAGGCTCTATGCTAAGGACTTGGTATACCTTAGCTCACTTTATACTGTATCTTCACAACAATCAAATGGGGTGGCACAAGAATGTTAAGTGATATGACTGCTTTCCTCACCTAATAAGTTACTCAGTTGGAAACAGCTGATATGAGCTTAAATCCCGAGACTTTGGCTCCTGTGTCTATGTTTCCCAGTGTGCGGGTCATAGAACACTAAGTTCCAAGGTTTGGTAATAGATATTATAATGATGTTTTATTATATATATGTGTGTATATATATACACATACACACATACATATATACATATATATATTTGTATATGTACAGAGAGAGAGAGAGAAGAGTAAGAGAGAGAGAGAGATGTTTAAAAAATTCAAAATTAAATTAAGTTCAGGGGTTTCCTTAGAATATGACTTCTCAGAGTCCTAAAAATGCAGATAGGATAGGAATGGTGAATCTAGGAAAGAGAAATACAGCCTATTTAAATGTGGAACCCCCTTTTCCTTTCACAATGCAAGTTGCCAGACTGGGGTTCTCAGGATGCACTTAGGAAACAATTCTCTATACTTTATTATCTCTTAACAATTTTTTTCCTAAGAAATGCAATCCCTGACCACCCCCACCCTCTTCAGACCTCCTGATCTCCTTCCTGCATTATGAATTCTTCTTGTCATTCATGCCTCAATGCCTTGGCACACGTTGTTCCTTTCTGTGTTGGTATTTTCTCGCCTTTCTAAATTCTGTCTATCCTGTAAGGCCCAAGTCAAGCCCCACCCCCTTGTGAAGACTTTACTGTGTATTCCAGCCTTCCTCATCATCTGCTCCTCTCTGGTTCTATCACATTTGTGACCTTATTTAGATATTCCTTGGTATATTGACATTATTTTTCTATCACATTTGTAATCTTATTTAGATATTCCTTGGTATACTGATATTACCTTTCATTGTTTCATGGATGTTTGCCTTGCATCCTCTACCAGCCAGAAAATTCCTTTAGGGTAAGAATCGTACCTCGTACCTCCCTATTGCCTACTGGGTTCTTACACAGAATAGGAAATAATTAATCAGGACTTGTTGATGGAATATGGATATTTAAAACAGAAATCGGGGTCTCCCTTCTGTGTGCCAGCTGGCTACAATACAAGCTGGGTGAAAAGCAATCCTGCTTCCACCCTCACTCTGTTCCCATCTTGAGCAGCATTGCTGCTTTGGGTCCTGGGGGAGCCCATGCTGGAGCACTGCCCCCCATGCATACCAGCCTTCAGGAGCCTTTTGCACAGCTCCAGAGAATACTGGATTAAAAAATAATAATAATAAAAAACAAGGCAAGCCATGCCAGGGGATATAGGTCCAGCTACAACCAGCCATGCTTCCTGTGCCATCCTCCAGTGAGCTGGGGAAAGGGAGAGGTATGCTAAACGGCAAACTCCTTATAACAAGTCAGAAAAGGTGGTTGGGGGCAGGGGGAGGGGGGAGATTGGCTTGCAGCCTCTGGGATAGTTGCCTATTTATAATCTTTTTCTCTTCCTGAACTCCAACTCTCCTTCTGTGTCTCATTGTGTCTGTCTCTGCCTGTCCGTCAGTTTGCCTCCTTTTTCAAAAAAATCTGAATAAAACAGAGCAAACTGTCTTCCTTTCCTATCTGAGAGCAGAGAATAAAGCAGTCACATGTCAAGGGCACATTTTCAGGTTTTATTTTCGTCAGCAATATTCTCCCCCCATAATTGCTATAGAAACACCAAATCCCCTTCCATCCTTTTGTGTGTGCTGACAGAATCCACTTTAACTTACCCTCAGATGAACCTCACTCATGCTCGATGCCGGCTGCAGCACACGCCAGCACTCAAGGATATGCAAGAATAGGTTGAAAAACACCTGTCCCTTAGATGCTGAATGTGTTCTCCTTCCCCAAATCTGACTCCTTCTCATCTAACTTCAGATGTGGCACCGGGGTGCTGCCTGTATGGCAGCGTTGACAACAGAGGCAGTTCTTGGGAAAGAGAGCAGCTCAGCCAGGAAAGGAGGGGGCGCTCGCTGGCAGGCTTCTGGATGTGCAACATGCCTGTGCACCCACAGAATGTTCCGAGTCTGATGCAGAGGTCCTGGAGCTCTGCACAGCCAAAAGGAGAAAGGAGGGGCTTATATCATTGAGGCTAGAAGCCAATCTCCTCATGTACTTGCCTATCTGGCTGCATGAGTGCTGTTTGAGGGCTACGTGAAACAGTAACAAGTCCCTGTAGGTCCAGCTGCACCATTTCTGGCACAAATGTCTTCAGCTCCTGGAAGGAAGCAAAGCCAAAGAAGCTGCACATGTCTTGGATGAGCTAAGGGCCCACTGCTAATCCTTGTCAGGGTCTCTGGCACCCAGGAAAGAGCTTTGGGAGAATACAGGAATAGGGACAGGTTGGTTGTTGCACCCACAGTGAGATAACACAGAGGCTCTTAATGCAGAGAGGCCAAAGCCTTTCCTAAATGCCTTTGCAGAGAGATTTGATCAAACAGAGTCTAGCTGGAGATGTAATAACCCTGACCCTCTACACCACTGGAAGGATTTTGTTCCAGGCAATGTAGGCTGCCCAAACACACAGAGCATGAGTTATGCATTCTACAAAATTAGTTCATAAATCCTGAAATGGACTTTTGAAAAAAAAAGAAAAACAAAGCAAATCAAGATGAATAAATATTAATGAATCACCTCCTCTCTGTGGCAAGAGGAACATGAGGCAGAGCTAATAACTGTCAACAAATAACATTGACATTGAATATTTCATGAAGCTCTGGGGGTGGACCTCAGAGATGGGGTCAGTCACCCACATGTGCAGTGGGCAGCACTTAAAGACCTTCACAAGCTGCAGAAGATAAACATTTTTTAAGCAGAAGGCTGGATTTTCCAGCAAACTTTCTGGAGTGAGTTGGCATATGGTACATACAATAACGGCACCACATTTATTGAGCAGTGACTCTGGCAGATGCTTTATATACATAATCTCTACCAAGTCGCTAAGACTATGCCCACCTCCTCACGGAGGAGACTGAGGCTTAAAGATAACAGTGTGCCCCATACCACATGCCTGGTAAGTGGCAAAGCCGGGATTCAAACCCAGGACTCTCTTGACTCCAAAGTCCAGCCCCACGCTACATTGCTACTCAACACATTTCTCCCTCTTTTTTCCTTCCTGTATTATTTTTTAAGCTTTGCACCACATCTTTATAGCTTATTGTAGACCCTCCATTGACAGCACAGGGTCTAGCTCCTCACATATAGTAGGTGCTCAATAAATCAATATATGTTTGTTGAATTGAATTGAATTTCCTTCCAGGGGAAGAAAATAACTTTGCCCTCCTCTCATAGATAGGTGGAAACCCATGAAATAAATTCTTTCCCCAGGGACAGATAACCCATGGAGCCTGACCTCCTCAGAGGCAGACACAAGTGATATCATCCTCCCAATCATTACTGTTATCATTCTATATGGCTGCCAAGGGCTTGAACAGGTGACACAGAAATGTAAGACCTGGCAGGCAATAAGTGGTTCTTAAGTGACAGCCCCCATTTCAGCACCATCTCTTTCAAGGCCCCCCCTCCCCCAGGGGCTGCCAATCACACCTCTTTCCCCAAGCATAAAATTCACTTAAAACATTTTTTTAAAGAATTAACAAATTGAAGAAGAGGAGCAGACTTTCTCCTGGCTCTCTGTCACATCCCCACCCAGACAGCTAAAACGTTTCACTTGTCAGTCATCAGTAAATACCAGGTTTAAGCATTGTACTGTACATCCCCAGAATAGACATCGCTAATGGCCTTGATGACAGTCCTTGATTTCTGAAGCGTATGTGAGAAAGCAAGAGAAAGGGAGAGGCCGGGGGAGGGGGGCAGAAGGCAGGAGAAGGCCTCAGGCAGAAGGTGGGTGGTGTTGTGAATCTTTCTTTTTGGTAGCCTCATTCTCCCTCTAATTTTGTTTTCACTTTTTTGCCATTTTCCCCTGAAAGCTTTTTCAAGTGCCCACAGTGCTCCGAGTGCTGAGCAGTTCTAGCCCTGAGGGCCAAGAGAAAAAGGGCAGAGAGAGAAAAACAGCCCTGTCTTCTACTGACAGCCTGACTTGGAATGGGGAGGGCTGTCTGAAGCCCCTCCCATGGACCCCAAGAAAGGCCTCAGGGCTGGGAGATACCCTCACTCTCCCCTCCAATGCAAGCAGGTGCCATCCAGTCTAAACAAGAGCCTGCTTTCCTGGGGCTGGCGTGTCCATGCTTAGGCTGCAAGGGATGAGGGCTAGGCCTGTAGAAATGTGCCTGTCAGTGATGCTTAGACAGGCTATTTCTCTAAACAACTGATGGTCATTTGTCAGGCAACAGCTGTGGCTGGCTCCTTCTTCCAAGAAAAAGGGAAGAGGAATAAAGCCAGGAAGAGATAGAAAGCTACAAAGTTTCATTTGTAGAACCAAAAGTTATTAATATGTTGTGTACCAGTTGCTGCTTAGATGAATAATACCCAGCCCTTGTCCTAAGGAGCTACAGTCTCTCTAATTGCCCTCACCAGGTCCACTGACCACTAACCACTGACTGTCAATGAGCAGATATTGTTGGAGGGGCTTGAGTGTTGATGTGAATTCCATGACCCTGAACAAAGGAGGCATAAGTGGAAAAACAGGCAAAAGTCTCCCCACTCTAACCCTGCTCCGCCCTGATCTTTGATTCCTATTTCCTAAGCACCCTCCCCGAAACTCAAATCTACTTTCTCTAAAATGATTCTCTGCTCACGTACACCGACTACCCTACTCCACCTCCTCACAAAAATACATCACCCCACGCACCACCGCCTTCCTCTAGTCCCTAACCCCAAATAGTCCACAGCCTTCCTCTTAGACCATTCTATTTAAACTACTTAGCATTTAGTAAAGTTTACTGTGTGTCACTTGCTATTCTAAGTGTTTTACAGGGATTCACTAAGACATAGGCACTAGAAATATCCCATTTTACAGATGAGAAAACAGGCCTATCATTGTTAACTTATCCCTGTTTATCAAGAAACCCAGGCAGTCTGACTGCAGGGTCCACTTGCTTGCTTTTCTGCCCCATCGACCCTGCCTTCGTTCTCGTCCTAACTTCTCTCAGTGACAAACCTTTGCCCTCTTCTTTCCATGTGGGAAAATATCATCAGCTACCTGGCTCCTGCGTGCTACAGAGCATAGACTGAAGATTACAGGTGTGAGAAACTTAGCCTCCTTCTTTCAGGTCTTGCAGATAACTGCAACTGGATTGTGCCTGAAACACTCAGCCTGATAGAGGAGACCACAACACACAGGGGATAATTTGTAGCATTTCTCTGGCACTGTTGATTCATTTACATGAGGTTTTTCTTGACCTGTAACATGAGCATAGTACTAGTGACTTCACACAGCTTATGGGAGGATGACAGGTGTACCAACTTTCCTGTAACTCATGATGCAGAAGATCTGCAAATTGACATTCCAAAGGAAGGCAACTCATGGAAGGTTTATTTCTAAGGTAATAACAAGAATCACGGTTTTCAAGGCCTTCATCCCAAGCCCTGATTTGACTTCGTATTCTCAGGAGGCCTGCACCTTCATTCTCTCCAGAACATCAGCTTTAATTTAAAGGCCCGTCAGAGATCTTTGAAGGCCTAAATCTTTCCTTTCCAGCTGGTAGAGATATTGACATATTAATCTATTTAGTAATTATGCAAACAAGCTCTGACCATGTGTTATTGAAAATTAAACTATCAAAATGTGTCCAATCACATTGCTCAATTTTTCAATCCCATCGTGTCATTAGATTCAACACCAAGATTAATTATGAAGCAATGGGCCAGGTTCGCCAGATGTTCTGCTGACTCCAGTCAAGGTACATCTGTTTCCCCACCTACTGTCACTGCACACTCAGCTGCTCATTCCACAGTTGTTGGTCTGGTTCAGGGTTACATTAGCCTAAGCATACCTGGTATTGACTTAGTTGCATGCTATTGTGTCTCCAGCTCCTTGCAGCTGCTATCCAAGGCCATTGTCAGCGGATGATTTGTCCCAAGAGAGTCACAAGAGAGTGAGAACTGCCCACCAGCTTTGAGATTGAAGAAAAAAAGAAGCTATTTCTTTAGGGGTAAATAAAATGACAGGGACTAAGAAGCCACAGACCTAGGTTCTAGCCCAGAATCTCTGACCTCTTCCCTCATAGCTGAATTTCTTAGGAAACTGCTTTCCCTTCTGGCGAAGCAGTGTTAGCACTGTTATGTAAACAGCACCCAGCCAGAGTGCCCAGGGTACCTTGGAAAGAGCAGAGCCTTAGGAGGTACACAGGATTGGTCTTATTCTGGCACCCTGACACTTATTGGATATGTGACCAAGAGCAAATCAGTGTTACCATCTCTGAGCTTTCTCAGTTGTGCAATGATAAGGTGAAAGTACTTACCTTTGAGGGTTGTGAGAATTGTGAAGAGTATACAGAAAGTGCTTGGCATTTTTGTGTTAGTGATTAAGCACTGAGCTTGAGTCAGACTAGCCAGGGTTCAACTCCTGCTCTGTACTCTACTAATAACTATCTGGATGACTGAATGATTAACCTAACTTTTCGAAGCCTCAATTTCATCATCTATAAAATGGAGATGATAATAGGATCTATCCCATAGGTAATATTAAATTACATAATTCATATTAATGCATAGTAGACTGCCTGGCAATTAACAAACATTAAATAAATATTTAGAAGTGTTATTATTATTACCATGGAATATATAGTAGCCATTCAATAAATATTGATTGTCTTTTAAACTTTCTTCTTTCCTTTCCCACCTCTGTGTTTTCATATGGTTCCCAAGGTTGATGGGGTCTTAAGAGTCATACAATCTAATCTGTTTTGTAATACAGGCATCAATTTATTTTATATTATAACAAGAAAATTTTGCAATTATAAACCCAGTTGCTTCCTTAAGAGGATAGATCCTGTTGCACGGAAGGTACTTTGTTTTACTGAATTCCTTAGCATGGAAGTGTAGGAACATAAACTAAAAGGTGATCTGCATCTTCAGAGTGAGTCAGGTGGGAGAGGATGAAGAACAGAGAGAAGAGAAAAGAAGAAGGGAAAAGAAAAGATGATGGAGTGACAAGGTTTTATAAAATGACCTTCTTCCAAATGATCACTTAAAATATTAGTGAATTTCCACTAAAAGTTTGATGCAAGTTGATTTCTTATAGAAGCCAGTGAGAGAATTGATGTTTGTTGATGCAAGGTAGAGGAGAAACCAGATTCATGGATAAAGGAGTTAGAGGTATAGGGGAACAAAATATATAAACCTCCAAAGGGTCAGTCAGAATATTCTAGGTAATTCTGTGTCTTAAAAAAATGTAGAGGAAAATGACAAAGATTGACTTCAAAGTCTATGTGAGATACAGAAAATCACAAGAAAATGCTGGTGCTACTCGAACAATAAGAACAAGATGGTTTGCCTACAAAATTACAATTTTTAATCCAATCAAGGAGCCAAACACTCTCCCAAAAAACATAATGAACCAAAATTCAAAAAAATCACATGGCCCTCCTAGGAGAGAAGAGACACATGATGATTTTTATCACTATAGAATGGACTCTCTCTTGGTTCTCATTTCTTCAGACTCAAACTGGAACTACATATGGGCTCTCCTGAGTCTCCAGTTTGCTGGCTGCAAATCTTGGGACTTCTCAGCCTCCATGATTGCATGAGTCAGTTAATTGACTCATATATATATATGAGTCTGTTTGTATGATTATATAAATATATATATATTATATTGGTTCTGTTTGCATGGTTGTGTGAGTTATTTATATATTTTTAACTAAATATTATTTATATATCATATATATTTATATATCATTTAAATATTAAACATATATATAACATATATATAATCATGCAAATGGAACCCATAGAATATATATATATATATATATATATATCCTATATAGTCAGGAGAATCCTGGCTACTGCAGATTTTGGTACCAAGGACTTCTACTGTATTTTTATCAGTAATGTCTGACATTCAATCAAAAGTCATGATACGAGATGGCAAGGCCATGAAAGATAAGTAAAGACTTGAGAACATTCACAGATTGGAGGAAACTAAGGAGACATTACAACTAAATTAAATATAATATTTTTTATTGGATCATGGCAAAGAAAAACTAGGGAAATCAGAGTAAAGACTGTAGTTTAATGAATAGTATTATACCGATATTAATTTCTTAGCTTTGATCACTGTACCATGGTTATATAAGGGCTTAATATCAGAGGAATCTGGGCAAAAGATATACTGGAAATCTTTATACTATTTTTGCAACTTTTCTGTAAGTTTTAAATTATTTCAAAATTAAAAGCAAGATAACTATGAGATCCACAGAAAGCAAGAAGATGTGGCCCACTCCGTGTCCCCTGAGGAAAGAGTCAACAGAAGCAGTCACGGAGATGTTCTAGATGTTGGAATTATGAGAGAAAGACTTTAAGATAACTAGGTTATCGTTACATGTTATATGATCAATATGTTATACAATTGTCTATAAAAGATGAACAACATGAGAGTATGGATGAGGAAAGTTGGCAGAGACAGTTTATACTTTCTATGAAAAAAGAAAAACCAGATGGAAATGCTAAGAAAAAAAAATACCATGCAAGAAATGAAGAATCTTTCAATGAGTCATCAGCCAACAAGACCAGAGAAAATAATTAGTGAATTTGATAATGAGTCAATATAAATTATTCAAAATGAAACATATAAAGGAAAATGTTTTAAAAAAAGAACAGAGCATTTGAGCTTTATGGCACATTATTAAATGAACTATCATTTGTGTAATTAAAACTCCAGAGTGAAAAAAGAGACAAAAAAAGGGCAGAGGAAATGTTTGAAGAGGCTAAGAAATTTCCAAAATGAATAAAAAACAAGAATCCATAATAAGCAGCATATTGAATAAATACAAACAAAACTACATTTAAACGCATCTGAAAACAGACAGGAAATAAAAAACCACATTACATGCAGAGAAAAAAATAAGAATGACAGTTGCCCTCTCATCAGAAATAATACAGACCAGAAGACAATGGAAAGACACTTTCAGAGTGCTGTAAGAAAAACATTTAAAAAACAAAAATTATCAACCTAGAATTCCATACCCAGAGAAAATATCTCTCAAAAATACAGGCAAAATAAAGACAAGTTCAAGCAGACAAAAGCTTAGATTCTCTGGCTTCAGCAGATGTGCATGATAAGAAATGCAAAAGAAGCTCTTCCTGCCGAAGGGAAATGACACCAGGTAAAAACCTAGTTCTGCAGGAATGAAAAACATGAAGAATGGTAAATATGTCCATAAATCAGACCGCTGACTGTTTAAACATTGTAACAATATATTGAGGGGTTTTACTCTATGCAAAAGTGAAATAGATGATAAAAGAAACACAAAAGGCAGGAGAATGGTGATTAGAAGTATATTGTTCTAAGGTTTTTACATTGTTTAAAGAGTAGTATAATTTTTTTAAAAGACAGACTCTGATAAGATAAAAAGACATATTAAAACTTCATACCCAACCATATGTACATACACACAAATAACACAAAAAAAAATACAAAAAGGTAACAGAGGAGATAAAGTAGAAAACTAAAAACTGCTATTATTCACCAAAAAAATGGTAGGAAAGGGGGAGTTGGGTAACAAAAAGCCAATGGAACAAAATTTTTAAAACATGTAAGATGATACACAAATACAAACATATCAATAATTAAGCTAAATTCAAATGAACCAACGCTCCAATTAAAAGGTAGAGATTTCCAGACTTGATAACAAAGGAAGAGTGACTCGTATGCTGTTTATGACTAGCATATTTTAAACATAAAGACACAGGTTGAAAGTCAAAGGGCAGAGAAATGTGTACCGTATGGGATGGGCATATTTGAAAGTGGCCTCCACAATTCCTGACACCCCATGTTCATACCATTATGTAATCCCTGCCCCTTGAGTGTGGACAAGACCAATGACTTGCTTCTAATCAATAGAATATGGCAAAGTTGAGATGTCACTTACAGTATTATGCGTTGTAATCATGGAACACTTATCTTGCTAGGAGACTCTCTTTCTGGCTTTGACAAAGCAAGCAGGCATGCTGGGGAGGCCCATATGGCAAAGAGCTGAGGGTAACCTCCTGCCAGCAATCAGCTAGGAATTGAGAGTGACTAACACATGGAGTAAATATTATTTACTTCAGCTTATACCTTCTCTTCTCTTTAGAAAATGCTTCTCTCTGTCTCTAGTCATTCTCTTTAACATGAAACCTACTTTGTCTAATGTTAATATAGCCACATCAGCTTTCATGCTTAGTGTTTGCATGGTGCATTAGTTATCTATGGCTGCATAACAATATTACCACACACTTAGTGGCTTAAAGCACACTGAATATTCAGTTTCTGTGGATCAGGAGTCTGGTCATGGCTTACATGAGTTGTCTGCAAGATTGCAATTATTATTGGCCAGGGCTGGGTTCTCATCTCCAGGTTTAGCAGGAAGGATCCACATCCAAGCTCAAGTGGTTATTGGCAAAGCTCAGTTACTTACACATCCTGTTGGACTGAGAGACTCTGTCCTACAGTCAACTGCCAGCAAAACACCTGGTCAATAATCACGATTGTAACCTTGCAGAGGACTCATTTAAGCTATGACCAGACTCTTGATCCACAGAAACTGTGAAAAATCAATTTGCTTGAAGTCACTAAGTGTGTGGTAATATTGTTATACAGCAATAGATAACTAATACACCCTGCAAATACAAAGCATATGAGAGCTGATGTGGCTATATTAATATCAGACAAAGTAGGTTTCAAGTTGATGATAATTACCAGAGACAGAGAAAAATATTTCCTAGAGATAAAGGGGCCAACTTACCACAAGACATAGCAATCTAGGAGCAAATCATACAAATACATGAAGCAGAAAATTGACAGAATACAATAAAAATGGACAAATCCACAATTTTAGCTAGGAATTTTACTGTCGCTCTCTCAGTAGTTAATTGGATAAGTAGGCAAAATAATCAGTGAAGAATTCTATCCGACAAAAGTATCTTTTGAAAACACATGCAAAATAGGTTTTTTGAGGCCAAAAAAAGCAGAGAGAACTCATTGAAAGTAGAACTGCACTACAAGAAATATAAGTCCTTCCACAGATAGATCATGATATCAAACAGAAAATTTAGACCTACATAAAGAAACAAAAAGTGCTAGAAATGGTGAAAATAAAGGTAATCATAAAAGTCTCTATTTTTCTTATTTCATTCACTTTAAAAGGAAAATGGCTGTCTAAAGCCAAAGTA
The DNA here is from genome assembly GCF_028885625.2 of Pongo pygmaeus. Classification (NCBI taxonomy): domain Eukaryota; kingdom Metazoa; phylum Chordata; class Mammalia; order Primates; family Hominidae; genus Pongo; species Pongo pygmaeus. The sequence continues at coordinate 40,915,548 of NC_072373.2, forward strand.
GTATAGTTAGTGGGTTATAACATGTGCAGAAATAAAGTGTATGAAAACAATAGGACAAAGGATTGAAGAGAGAATAATGGAAGATGACACTGGAAAGGTTCTTAAGCTTACATGAAGTGGTATATTATATTAAGACAGACTGTGATAAATTCGAGGTACATTGTAAACCATAAAGCAACCACTAACAAAAATTCAGAAACAGGTATAACTAAAAAGCCAAGAGTGAAAATAAGATGGAATTACAATAAAGTACTCAATTCAAAATTAGGCAGATAAAGAAAGAAACAAGTAACAAATAACAGATTGGAAAATAGAAAACAACTAGCAAGACTTCACATTTAAATGTGACCATACCAATATTTACACTGAACATGAAAGTTCTAAACATCACAACTGAAAAGCAAAGATTGTCAGATTTAATAAAAAGGAAAGACCAAATACATGCTATCTTCAAAAAACCCACATCAAATATAAAGATTGAAATAGTTAAAAGCAAAGGATGGTAACAAATACACAATGAAAACACTAATCAAAAAGTTGATTCAGATTTCATAGCATAGTAAGTACTCAATAAATGTTAGCTGCTAGTTTTTAGCAGTAGTAATAGTTATAATGGGATTAGTGGTCATATCATGTAACTAGGAAAATTGTTCACACTTGGTATAAGGCAAGGAGGAAAGCCCAACAGCAGGGAAGACTCTAGGCATCTCAGCAAGTGCCCATGAGTCTACAAGTGGTATCATTTGTCGGCAAAGCCCCAACAACCTACTAAGTTACTTAGGCAGCAGTAACATTCCTTGCTCATTGCTAACCTGACTTTTTGCTGCTTAACACAGCTGAACCTGTATTACAGTTTTGCTTGCTCACATTCTTACACAGGTGTATATTAGTTTTTTTGTGTTTTTCTATAATTAGAATTCTCAAGGACCAAAAAGCAATTTGGAAAAGTAAAAAGAATGTGAAGTCTGTTCAAATGTCAGTTCTATTATTATTGAACTATGTCATCTTGAACAAGTTATAATACTTAACTCCCCCCAAGCCCATTTGTTTCTCTGTAAAATGAGATAATTATTTTACAATCCTTGTTGAGAGGATTAAATGAGCTAATATATATAATATCTGTCATAGAGCATGGGCTTAGTATGGCCCCTGTCCCCCAGTTTCCTATGAGGGTTGAGGGTATGAAAATCCAATCTGTCCGGAGTGGTGTGGGGAGTTCATACACTATGGATCTCTTTATATAATTGGGAGCAATGTGGCCTGGATGGCTAGAATAATGGGTAAAAGCACCTTCCCCAACTCAGGATTGGCAGCAGGAAAGTAAAAACCCTGATGAGCTTTCATCTTTGTCCCCTCTAAGGCAAACAAAATGGAAAACTCTTGCCCTGTGTATTTCAAATTCTCAACCTGATACATCAACCATAGTTACAGATGTTAGTTATAGCAATAACCCTGATGGTTCCACAGAATTAAGAAAGTCAGCCGAAAATTTCTGCAGTTCCTTAAGAGAGACAAGGTAGAATTTGCCTTAGCAGAAAAACTAAATCAGACCTGCAAATAAAAGTAAAATCTGTAAGACCACATTTTTTAAAACATTTGTTTATTCATTCAATCATTTATTTATTTACCCATTGATATGGTTTGGCTGTGCCCCCACCCAAATCTCATCTTGAATTTTACTCCCATAATTTCCACATGTTGTAGGAGGGACCTGGTGGGAGATAATTTGAATCATGGGGGTGGTTTCCCACATACTGTTCTTGTGGTAGTGAATAAGTCTCACAAGATCTGATGGTTTTATCAGGGGTTTCCACTTTTGCATCTTCCTCATTTTCTCTTGCTGCCACCATGTAAGAAGTGCCTTTCACTTCCTACCATGATTCTGAGGCCTCCCCAGCCATGTGGAACTGTATGTCCAATTAAACCTATTTTTCTTCCCAGTCTCAGGTATGTCTTTATCAGCAGCATGAAAATGAACTAATACAGATTGGTACCAGTAGAGTGGGAGGTTGCTGAAAAAATACCTGAAAATGTGGAAGTGAATTTGGAACTGGGTAACAGACAGAGGTTGGAACAGTTTGGAACGCTCAGAAGAAGACAGGAAAATGTGGGAAAGTTTGGAGCCTCCTAGAGACTTGTCGAATGGCTTTGACCAAACGCCTGATAGCTATATGGACAATAAGGTCCAGGCTGAGATGGTCTCAGATGGAGATAAGGAACTTGTTGGGAACTGGAGAAAAGTTGACTCTTGTTATGTTTTAACAAAGAGACTGGCAGCATTTTGCCCCTGCCCTAGAGATCTGTGGAATTTCGAACTTGAGAGATGATTTGGGGTATCTGGTGGAAGAAATTTCTAAGCAGCAAAGCATTCAAGAGGTGACTTGGGTGCTGTTAAAGGCATTCAGTTTTATAAGGGAAGCAGAGCATAAAAGTTCAGAAAATTTGCAACCTGAAAATGTGATAGAAAAGAAAAACCCATTTTCTGAGGAGAAATTCAAGCAGGCTGCAGAAATTTGCATAAGTAACAAGGAGCCAAATGTTAATCCCCAAGACAATGGGGAAAATGTTTCCAGGGCATGTCAGAGGTCTTCACAGCAGTCTCTCCAGTTACAGGCCCAGAAACCTAGGAGAAAATAGTTTTGTGGGCCAGGCCCAGGGTGCTGTGTGCAGCCTAAGGACTTGGTGCCCTGCATCCCAGCCACTGCAGCCATGGCTAAAAGAGGCCAATGTAGAGCTCAGGCAGTGACGTCAGATGGTGGAGGCCCCAAGCCTTAGCAGCTTCCATATGGTGTTGAGCCTTTGAGTGCACAGAAGTCAAGAATCGCGGAACCTCCACCTAGATTTCAGAAGATGTATGGATATGCCTGGATGCCCAGGCAGAAGTTTGCTGCAGGGGCGGGGCACTCATGGAGAACCTCTGCTAGGGCAGTGCAGAAGGGAAATGTAGAGTCAGAGCCCTCACACACAGAGTCCCTACTAGGGCACGACCTAGTGGAGCTGTGAGAAGAGGGCCACCATCCTCCAGACCCCAGAATGGTAGATCAACCAACAGCTTGCACCATTTGCATGGATAAGCCACAGATGCTTAATGCCAGCCTGTGAAAGCAGCTGGGAGGGAGACTGCACCCTGCAAAGCCATAGGGGTGGAGCTGCCCAAGACCATGGGAACCCACCTCTTGCATCAGCATGACCTGGATGTGAGACCTGGAGTCAAAGGAGATCATTTTGGAGCTTTACAATTTGACTGCCTTGCTGGATTCTGCAAGGACTTGCATGGGCCCTGTAACCCCTTTGTTTTGGCCAATTTCTTCCATTTGGAATGACGGTATTTACCCAATACCTGTACCCCCATTGTATCTAGGAAGTAATTAGCTTGCTTTTGATTTTACAGGCTCATAGGCAGAACGGACTTGCCTTGTCTCAGAAACGACTTTGGACTGTGGACTTTTGGGTTCATGCTGAAATGAGTTAAGACTTTGGGGGACTGTTGGAAAGGCATGATTGGTTTTGAAACGTAAGAACATGAGATTTGGAGGGGCCATGGGTGGAATAATATGGTTTGGCTGGGTCCCCACCCAAATCTCATCTTGAATTGTACTCCTATAATTCCCATGTGTTATGGGAGGGAACTGGTGGGAGATCATTTGATTCATGGGGTAGTTTCCCCAATACTGTTCTTGTGGTAGTGAATAAGTCTCACAAAATCTGGTGGTTTTATTGGGTGTTTCCACTTTTGCATCTTCCTCATTTTCTCTTGCTGCTGCCATGTAAGAAGTGCCTTGATTCTGAGGCCTCCCCAGCCACATGCAACTGTAAGTCTAATTAAAACTTTTTCTTCCCAGTCTGGGTATGTCTTTATCAGCAGTGTGAAAACGGACTAATACATCCATCTTCTCTGTCCATATATACAAACCTTATCAAGGATCAACTAAGTGCCAGGTATTGTATTACAAAATCAATGAAATGAACACCCATTTCTATTTCCTGGCAACAAATTATTACAGATGGTCTCAGAGGCATTTGAACAAGGTGACTTCATCTTGAATAGGGGCTGGGTAAAATGAGGCTGAGACCTGCTGGGCTGCATTCCCAAGAGGTGAGGCAATTTTAGTCACAGGATGAGATGGAAGGTGGACACAAGATACAAGTCACAAAGATCCCACTGATAAAACAGGCTGCAGTAAAGATGATGGCCAAAATCCACCAAAACCAAGATGGGAACAAAAGTGACCTCTGGTTGTCCTCACTGCTCATTATAGGCTAATTATAACACATTAGCATGCTAAAAGACACCCCCACCAGAGCCACGACAGTTTACAAATACCATGGCAATAGCCAGAAGTTACCCTATATGGTCCTAATGGGGGAAAACCCTCAGTTCCAGGAATTCCCCACCCCTTTTCCAGAAAACTCATAAATAATCCACCCCTTATTTAGCATATGATAAAATAAAACCATAGAAATAGCCAACCAGCAGCCCTTGGAGCTGCTCTGCCTATTCTGTGGACTTGTCCCAAAGTCTTTCATGCTTGAGATCCAAGAACCCTCTCTTGGGGTCTGGATTGCAACCCCTGGAAGTAACAATGGCAGCAAGTGTATAAGACATTCTTTATAGGTGGTCAATCAAATTTCTAGTTTTCGCTCCTCCATAATGTAAGTACGCACTTTATTTCTGATCAAGACTAGCCACAAAAATGAGTAAGCGTTGGTTGGGGCTGGAGCCAAGACCCAGGTTAAACCCCTTGCCTTTAGAAGATAGAACACAGCTGAGGAATGAATTAGTATTGAAAATGAGCAGAATGTGTAACAAACCTGCACATTCTGCTCATGTTTCCCAGAACTTAAAGTATAATTTAAAAAAAAAAAAAAGAAAATGTTTTCAGCAGGTGATCTGCTTGACTCATTAGGGGAACTATCTGGTTCATTAGCCAATATACCTGGTTCAATGAATAATACATTTGATTAAACAGATGAAGCATTTTTTGTTTTAAAAGATAGAAGCCTTTCTACCTCCCACCCTCACCCCTCTGCAGTAGTGGGAGATGTAACTGCTCACAGCAACTTTTGTCTACTTCGTATTCATCTTTCCTTGCTTAATGCATGTCAGTCTGTTCTGAGGGGCCATATGCAGGTGTGTGATGAGCACTGTGCTGATATAGGCAGAATTCAGGATTTGGTTATTTCAGTAAATCACTGTCATCTAGAGTGTTTCTGAATTTTGTTTTTTAAAAAAGCCCTCAATTTGCTATCTAGACAGAATGGGGCTGTTTTTAGCCTGCTGAGATTCACAGCTATATAATCTTTGTTTGCAAATCAGGACTCTTTTCAACAATGTTGGACGTGGGGACAAAAACAGCCATTCTACAGTTACTTCTCACTCTCAGTATCCTCCTTCTTATGGGGTGAAAGAAAGGGGAGCAGGAGATGAGATCCCTGGAGGAGGAATAGTTGTTCCCTTGCTAATACTCATGTCATAATCAGGAACAAACAATTTCTGGAGGCATCCAAGCTCAGGCTCATGAAATCCACACAAACCTAAATTTTGGATGCCCTTAGCATTGGGAAGGAAAAACTAGAAGATACCAGAATCCCCTGGAGGCCTTGTTAAAGCATGGATTTCTGGGCAAATGGAATACTGGTAAATTTTTAACAATTGGCTTTCTTAGGAAGAAAATATCTAATTTGCATTTGCCAATTTCTGTAGTGCAAATACTCTCACAACAGCCAGGGTCAAACTACCAATATGACCTCACTGACCATGGAATTGGAAAGGAATGTGCATCCTCTGTTTTCATGGGTTTATACGAGGCAGCTCCAGCACCACTGGCTGGGTCCCTCCACCCCAGAGTTTCTCACTTGGCAAATCTAGGTTAGGGCCTGAAAATTTGTACTTCCAACAAGTTCCCAGATGGTACAAATGCTGCAATACCAAAATTATTAGGTACCAGATATCATGGGACTTGCCTCTGGCTTTGAAGGCCTTATCTTCTTCCAAATATCCTCTCTGAAGACCTCTCCTTTTTCCTCGTATATCCTGAAGGGGTCCAATGCAGGCCATTGGAAAGAATTCTTAACCATGGGCATTTGGCTTTGGGCTCTAACCTTTGGGAAAGCTAAGTATACCAATTTTTCAAAAAGAAAACACATATGCTACTGTCTTTTGTTTGCATCTCTCCCTTTTATAAGCCTGACTGTAAGGAACCAGGTCTTATTCATCTTTTTGTTCTTTGCCTAGCACACTGCCAGTAAAAATTCACTGAACTGAAATGAGCATTGTATACTGGCTTGCATCCCTGAAACACAGATCTTTTAGTTTCTACTACTCATTCGATGTTTCAACCACCCACCTGTCCCTGCATTTATTAGTTCATTCATTGGTGCAACAGATATTTGAATCTGTATTATGTGCCAGTCACTGGGTACTAGGGATATAGTTGTTAATGAAATAGGCACAATATTTGAACCGTGGAACTTGAAGTAGAGGAGACAAATATTAAATTTCAATTAGATTTGTGATGAGTGCTTCACAAAAAATGTCCAGGATGCTCTGTGGGCATACAACAGGTTGCGGACCTATCTCAGTGTGAGGAAATGGGAAAGAAGGGTTCTCTGAGAAAGGGGGATTTAAACTGAGACCTGAATGATCGATAAGGGTACTTGTTCCTTGCCATGCACCTCTCCCTTTCCCCCATCACTTCTCTTTGGAAAGGTGAGGTGATGGAGGTGCTTTTGGAAAAAAGAGGTGATGGAGGAAAGGGACAGGTAAGGGACAGGTGCATGGCAAGGAATAAGTACCCCAGACAAGGGAAACGTAAGAACACAGAGAAGGGCAGTACGGCACGAGATGAGGCTGGATAGGGAGGTGGGCTCTAGACTTCATCCTATGAGCAGGGGGGACCACAGAAGGATTATAAGCAGAGGAGACCTAAATCCTATCCAGCCTAAGGAAACATCACCTTTGAATGTGGTGCAGTCAGCGTTGTTTCTGAATCACAAACACAGACATATGCCCGATTATGAAAGGTTCTTAATGGCTGCATTTGTTCTTGGCTCTCTTTGGGTCAGCCAGACCACTCTATTATCCTCTGGTTGCATTACTCCTATCATCCACCTAAACTATAAACTACTCAAGGGCAAGGATGCTGCTTCCCATTCCCTCTGTTGCCCCATTGTGCCTACGGTGGGGCTGAGTCATTGGTAAACAGCCATGGGGTACTGAAAAGAGCACTTGACTTAATACAAGGAGACTGGGTTTCCAGTCCACACCCCACCACTTACCAGTTGTGAGACCAGACCTCTGAGGTGAGGCATTTATCCTCTCAGAACTTCAATTTCCTTGTCTATAAAATAGGGAAATCTTATACATTTTATAAAGTGGTTGTGAAAGGATCAAAGAAGATACTACAGGCAAAAATCCTAAACTAATTGCACATATGAGATGAGGTAATTCATGACGGACAGAGTGGGTAGGAACCATGGGCCTTACTTACCTTCCTGCGCAGAAGAACCACTCAACCACAAAGCTGCCCTGGTAGCCTCAATGCACATGTTATAGGCTTCCAAGGGTGACAATCTGAGACCATGGCCAGGATCTGGGACCCCAGAGGGACACACATTCTCTGATGTTCCTCTCTCAACCTACATTTGGTGGCCTCTGAACTCCAAGGTGTCCTCTTGTCAACACCTTCCTCATATGGGTAAGTCATGTTATGGTTTCTAGAGTGGAAGTGGGGCAATATGGCTTAGGGAAATACAGTTGACCCTTGAACAACATGGGTGTGAATTACACAGGTCCATGTATATAGGGATATTTTTCTCAACCAAAGGTGGATCAAAAATAAAGTATCTCAGGATGCAAAACTCACACATATGGAGGGCTGACTTTTTTGTGTATGTGGATTCTGCTGGGCAGATTGTGGGACTTGAGTATGTGCAGATCTGGGTACACTGGAACCAATACCCCACATATACATAGGGACAATTGTATTTTTTAAACTGGATTTCACGAACCACTCACATCAGAATGACCCAGGCACTTATTAAATCACAAATGTATGGGCCCCACCCCAGATCGACTACATCAGAATCTTAGGAACACTTAAGCCTCCCAATTATGCTGTGGTACTCAGAGAGGTGAGCACATGAGTTCCACCAACATGACCTCAGCCTCCTCATCTCTACTTTTCATTATACATTATGTTAATCTCTACCTCAGATAGGGCCTGTGAGGGTTAAATGAGATAAAGTATGTGCAGTGCTTGAAACTGCACGTGGCACTTAGAAAGCATTTGATAAATGGTCACATTTATTATGTTACCCTGGCCTCTCAGCGGCCCTGTGTGTGGGCAGATGGGGAGCTGATGTCTGAAAAAGCAAAATGAGTCACCAGAGGTCACACAGCTAATTAGCAGCTGAGCAGGACTAACGCCCCTCAATGCCTAACTCCTAAATCAGAACTATTTCCGCCACACCAGGCTGCCTCCTTTAGGCTCTGAACTTTGTAAATACGTCTCTGCCATATACCAGTCTCTAGATGGCCGAACAGAGGTCTACATAGCTCTCTTTCATTAGCAATTTATCTGGATATTGCTTTGTGTCTTGCAAACAGATAACCAGGCTGAGCTCTGCTGACCTCTAGAATCCCTATAGATATAATTGAGTTTGCATTATCTGACAGGTAGCCCATCTCCTAACATTTAGGTAAACTGCAGCATCTCCACACCTGACCTTGACAACCTGCCCCAGGGCTCTGAATCCTTTGCCTTTCTTGCCACAAGCCCCCGCCACCCTCCACCCCAACCCACCTCCCCTTTTCAAACAGACATGGACACTCCTGTTCAGCCATGTACTACTGATGCAGATGCTGACTTAATGCTAGGCACGCAAGAATGCAAAACCCAAACCACTCCCCTTGCAGATCCCAGTCCTGCCTCTTTGAGACAGGGGAGATTTAATTTAGATAGAGGTGATTTCTTGTGATATGAATGTCCCAGCCTACCCTTGAGGAACAAACAAACAAGGCAAGAGCCTCTTGGAGCCAGACACTGGAACACAGCAGCACAGTCCCCACGTGCCAGAATCCTGCTTCCGCCTTTCTTTCTCTTATGAAGAATTCAGGATTGTCTGTGTTAAGGCATCCTTAAAGCCCCCTCAGGTTACTCTTGATCCACTGCCCACCCACCCTACTGACGGGGGAAGACACAGCAGGTGTGTGATTTTCGTGAATCGATGTCACCTTCTCTTATTGAGTCAGCCCTATTTGCTTTCTCAGGGATTGCACCTCTCCACTACTGCCCCCTCCACACACATTGGCCTTTCCCTTCTCCCTCCTCTTGCAACCCAGACAAAGAAAAAATAGGATTGGGCAAGGCATCTCAAGGACTCTGGTTGCTAGCCTGAGGGTGCTAACCAGGATGATTTTAAAGGCCTTTTGCATTTTTAACATTCTGTGGTCGTCTAGCTTACTCATACTTAGCTGTTTCCAGGCCTTGGGCTGGGGACAGCTATCGGCCAATATGTACTACAATGTGTACAATGTGAAAGCATCTTCAGGGTACTTTCTAGAAGAGGTTCTCAAACCTTTTTCATTCATGGCATCCTTAATGTTTTAGGAAAGTGTTTTCACAGTCCTATAGGCCAAAAGAAATACCTAACAGTTCTATTTATTAAGTAGTTAGGTCCAAAAAACTCCATGGGTATTTATGTCTTAACAACACTGTAGCCATTTAAAGATAATAATAATACACATAAATTGAAAGAGAAATAGCATTTAGTTTCCTTCTTGAATAACAACAATTACTTGCTAATGGGATAGATGTGCTATTGGGCACTGCACGATGTCTTAAACTGTGGAATTAGAAAAACACTATCTCTCCCATTTCCTGTTTCACCTTGATTTTTGCACAGCGCTTGTCTTTTTATCACAACAACCAACAATCTAGCTTTGCAAAACCATGATCTCACCAAAAGAAATGCTGAGTGATCTAATGTTAGAATTGTGGACTACTTCTAGCTATCATTTTGCACAGTGTCTGATAGATGTCAGATATCACTGTATTTCCTTAGAAACTTAAAAATATCCTGAGATACCTCTGTGAGTTTACTGTGGCACCCCAGGGCACCCTGGCACAGAGTTTGGGGCCTGGGGCTCTATGGTCTCATTTCCTAAACTCATATCTAAACCCTTGCTCCCTGCAGCTTCTAAGAGAATCTCAGTAGGTACTTCATGGTATTACTTGCCACCCTGATCTCCTAGCAGATGTAGAGAAGCTAGCCACTTTTGCATTTAGACAAGTTTCTTGGGACAGTCTAGCTTAAGTAACTAGAAGAGCTTTGCACATCTTCTTTCATTGTCTAAGCCCAGAAACATCAAACTGGAAGATACTTTATACACAGGCAATTCAGACTAACTGCCTGATTGTGTTTGCTAAATGTGTATGCAGGTGGGTTAAGCCCTAACCATGCTAGTGACAGGGAAAAAGAAAACAAACGGAAGCTATGGTGTTAGTCAATCAGGCTGACTGCATACCTGATCTGGATTGCCTGGGTCATTATTCATCCTTTTGTTTAATGTTCCTGGATCTATACAGTCAAGATCAAATTGGCAATAAAAAAACACTTTAGATAGCTGTTAAGCATAGCCATGTGCCAGGTACTGTGATAAGATCTGTATATTTACAGGTTCTACCCATGCAACCTCTCTGTAATGTAGATACTATTGCATCCACAACAATTAATGAAGAAACCAGGGCTTAGAGCAGTCGTAAGCAGCCAGGACTTGAAGACACATCTTCCTGACTCTAGAGACCCAACTTTTTGCCACTCATATACTGCCTCTTTAAAAATGTCATTTTCCTGAGCCTAGGAAGTTGAGGCTGCAGTGAGCTGTAATTACACCACTTGCACTCCAGCCTGGGTGAGGAGAGTGAGACGTTGTCTCAAAAATAAATAAATAAATAAATAAACAAACAAATAAATAATAAATATATAATTTTTCTTCCCAAGGATGCCAAATGGCCCACTTGGCAGCTTTTTGTTTGCCACCCATCGCATCCCTGTTTCCTTGAGCCTGTACCCTTTCCAGAAGATGCAAAGATGCTTCCCGCATCTTGTTCATCTCACCCATCAGCAATACTGAGAATTATCTTCTTTCTTGTTTCCCTCATCCCTTCACCCAACTCACGTCGCAACTGGGGAGGAAAGAATACCAAGTGTCCTTTAAACAGAAAAGTCAAAAGCTATAAAAGAAAAGGAAATGGCATTTGCCTGGCATAGAGGATGGATAATTTAGAGGCCATTGCTTTAAGTTATAGAGAATCTATCAGACCAGGTTCATGGACATTTATCTCTCCCTCCTGCCAATGTAGGTCCTGGAAACCCCAGTTCTATCTATAAAAGCAAATGTTAGGGAAGCTGTAGCTCTCCCCTCCATGACCAGACATTAATGCAGGTAGTGCAGCACTAATGCCTTGAATTATTTGTTGCTCCCGTCTGCATTTTCTCAGAAGTTCCCTTTATCGACAACTTATATGCATTAACACTTTAGGGGTGAGACAAAAGCAAATCATGGTGAAGTTTGAGGCGTCTGCCTCATACTTGGTGGAAATGCTGGCTCAGCCACCGCCCAGATTGTTAACAGATCTAACCTGCAATAATGGTCTCCTTCTGCTCAAGAGAGCTCTACTTGATTTCATGCTGCTACTTCGGTGGCTGTCACTGCCTCTCCTCCTTCTCCTCCTCCTCCTGTTATTGGGGTATAATTCACTTTTTGTGTACCTTTCTATAATTTGACAAATGTATACATCCATGTATACCCACCACCACAATCAAGATACGGAAAATTTCCATAACAACCAAAAATCCCCCCATGCTCCTTCATCATCCACCCCTACCCCCTCGCCTCAGTCCTATCCACCACTGATCAGTTTTCTGTAGTTTTGCCTTTTCCAGAATGTCAAAAAAAAAGCATTACACTGTATTTAGCTTTTCAATTTTGGCTTTCTCTTAGCATGATGCATTTTAGATTCATCCATGTTGCTGCATGTATCAGTAGCATGTTCCTTTTTATTGCTAAACCACAGGTTTTTTTTATTCACCAGTGAATGATATTTACATTGTTTCAAGTTTGGGGTAATTATGAATAAAGCTGCTCTAAAAATTTGCATACAAGTTTTTGAGTGAACCTAAGATTTCATTTTTCTTAGGTAAATACCCAAAAGTGGGATTGCAGGGTTTATTTTTAATTGACACATAGTAATTGTATGTATTTATGGAGGACATAGTGATATTTCAATACATACAATGTATAGTGATAAGATCAGGGTAATTAGCATGTCCCTCATCTCAACAATCATCAACCCTTTGCATTGGGAGCATTTGATATCCTCTCTTCTAGCTATTTAAAAATATCTATTAGTGTTAACTAGAGTCATCCTTCAGTGCTATAGAATACTAAAACTCATGCCTCCTATCTAGCTGCAATTCTGTATTCTTTAACAAATCTCTCTCTATCCTCCTTTTCTTCCTATCCTTCCCAGCATCTAGTAAACTCTATTCTACTCTTTACTTCTATGAGATTAACTTTTCTAGCTTCTGCATCTGAGTGAGTATATGCAGTGTTTAACTGTCTGTTTCTGGCTTATTTTACTTAACCTAATGTCCTCCATGCTCATCCATGTTGATACAAATGACAGAATTTCATTCTTCTTATGGTCAGATAGCATTCTATTATGTATATGTACCACATTTTCATTATCCATTCACCTGTCGTTGGACACCTAGTTTTATTCCGTGTCTTGGCTATTGTGAATAATGCTACAATAAACCTGAGTGGTGGGGCAAGGGGGAGGTACAGATATCTCTTTGACATGATTTCCTTTACTTTAAATAAATAACCAGTAGTGCGATTCCTGGATCATATGGTAGTTCCATTTTTAGGTTTTTGAGGAACCTTTCTACTGTTCTCCCTACTTACCATGCTAATTTATTCCTACCAACGGTGTATGAGAGTTCCCTTTTCTCTGCATCCTCATCTTTTGCTTTTTAACTGGGATGAGATGATACCTCACTGTGGTTCCGATTTGCATTTCCCTGATGATTAGTGACTTGAACACTTTATAAGTTCAAATCTGTTTTCCCCAATAGCTGTACCAATGGGGATTCCCACCAGCAATGTGAGAGTTCCAGTTGCTCTGCATCCTCATCAGCACTTGGAACTGTTGTTTTTTTTTTAATTCCTTTTTAAATTTTAATTATTTTGGGAGTTGTATAGTGATATTTCAACCATAGTTTTAACTTGCATTTCTTAATGTCATTCTCTAATATCCTTTTTTTAAAAAAAATGGCCATTTTTAAAATTGGGTAGTTTGTTTTCTTATTATTGAATTTAGAGAGTGTTTATATATTCTGGATACATATCTTTTGTGTTTTACAAATATTTTCTCCTATTCTGTGACTTATCTTTTCATTCTTTTAACAGTGTCCCTTGAAGAACAGAGGTTTTCAGTTTTTCGAATGTCCAATTTGTAAATGTTTTATTTTATCGATCATGCTTTTGATGTCATATCTAAGGAATCTTTGTTTAACCCAAGGTCACAAACATTTTCTCCTACATTTGCTCCAGAAGTTTTATAGCTTTAAGTTAAATATTTGAGTCTATGATCTATTTTTAGCTTCATGCTTCTTTTTAAGTTGGTTGTCTTTTGAGTACAGAGAGGAAGAGGAAGGAAGAGAAATTTAAAGTCTGTAAGGAGTTTGTCTAACGACAGTCAGTCATCACTACACAGGAGGCCATATGATGTAGTGGTTAAACCTTAGGCTCTGACATCAAGTGCCTATGAATCTGCCATCCATATCATAAGTTGTAACATAGAATGATTACATATACTTGAGGACCCTCAAGAAAATGAGTTGTTAAAAGAACTTGAAAATGAGTTGTTAAAAGAAAAGTTCAGATTAGAACCAGGAATGTGGTATTGGGCTTTAGAACCAAGGCCCAGTGGTTTCAGCTGGTTCTGTGTGAGGACAAGAAGAACTCTCAGCTGGGGAATTCCCTAAGAATGTTTGCCAAAGTGGTTTCTTGCTCAGTACTAGAATAACTGATGAGGTTATATGATTGAGCCACCTGTATTCCCCATACTGCATGTGGCTGCCTTTGCAGCCTGGTTCTACCTGTGTTCCCTGGATCTGAGCTAACAGGGAGCACTGGCTTCCTTGCTGCTGCTCTCACTGCTCCAGGCCACTCACCTACTTAGATGTGTCATTGCTTTACCTGTGCTCCCTGCTCCTAAACTCTCCATCTTTCAGCCCTTTGTTTGGAAGGAGCACCTATCAGCTTTTGTTTGGACTATTTCTTCCACAAAGACACCTACCACACACTCAAGAAGGGAAGACTTACAAATTCACAGCTAGCCGGGCACAGTGGCTCACGCCCATAATCCCAGCACATTGGGAGGCCAACACAGGTGGATCACTTGTGGTCAGGTGTTCGAGACCAGCCTGGCCAACATGGTGAAACCCTGTCTGTACCAAAAATACAAAAATTAGCCAGGTGTGTTGGCACATGCCTGTAGTCCCAGCTACTTGGGAGGCTAAGCCAGAAGAATCCCTTGAACCCGGGGGGTGGAGGTTGCAGTGAGCCGAGATTGTGCCACTGCACTCCAGCCTGGGTGACAGAGTGAGACTCTGTCTCAAAAAACAAACAAAAACTTAAAAAACCCAAAAAAACAAATTCACAGCTAGATATGATCAAAGATGTTTTTCTTCTGTGTTCACAGCCTCGAGGCAGGCCTACCCTAAAATCTTCTGGGAAACATATATCCAACTAGTTAAATAAGAGGCAACGTGGCATGGAGAACAGCAGGTGGGGATGGGAGCACAGTGATTTTGTTCTAAAACTTGAGTTCACATCACAATTCTGGCACTTATGTAAATGCCACTTTGGGCAAAGCACTTGCCTGCTTAGCCTCAGTTGCCCAATCTCAGGGTGAAGAATTTTGAAATCTTTATTTGGTTTCATGAGCATTAGATGATATAGTAACTGCTTGTGAATTATCTGGCACATTGTGGCAACTTTCATAACTATGATGATAAAGTGTGCTCAGCCTTCCTCGACCCTCATTTCCAGAATTCACAACTCTTTCGGAGGAACTTCTTTTTTCCTGTCTAATCAAAATGCCCCCTGCTGCTGGCACAGCTCACTTCGAGGATCACATCTAGTCAATGGCCCTCAGACTATCAGATGGAAGTTGAGAACATCCTAATGGCTTTTGAATTTTTTGTAAAGTACATGTGTATGTATAGTGCAATCCACTTGTGAAGAACTTGTAGCAGATCAATTACTATAAATGCCCTAAACAGCCTCGATTGATTGCCATGTGTGATTTGAAGTTCTGATTAATACAGGCTCTGTTCAAAGGGGAAAGCTTTTCTGAAAGAGAAGGAAAAAAAATCGGTGTCCACTCTTGCCAATATCCTGAATTATGAGGCCGTAAAATAGTCTCCATTAGCAGCTCCCTGCGTCCAGCTACTTGCTACTTCCAGAGAAAGTCTTGCTTGAGTGGGCACATCTCTTACTTGTTGGGAGGCTTGGAGAAGCATCTGGGATGATCTTGTTCCAGAACAAATTTTTCCCAGGTTGCCTGGGCTGAAAGTGCTGTTTTTTATTCCTGGGTGAGGGGCTATCTTGCGTATCTTAATCCTGTGCAGCCTTGGTGACTCACCACAGCTCTTTGGGGCTTAGCTTTGAATTCCCTTGACTTTGAAGTTACAAACATCAATCCTTCCACGTTACTTTACCTTCATTTCTGGAGCACTCATGTGCATATCTAACCCCTGTGTGCACATGAGTATTCATTTGCCTAGAAGTCTTAAAAATGCTAATGTAAAATTGGGCTAGAATTCTATAGGCCAGACTCTGACCTCAAATATTAATCATGCCTGGGTAGCCGAGGGGAGCCACGGCCATTGTAAAGAGAAGGCATAAGCTCCCCCTGAAGCACAGCAAGGCAAACTAATCGAAATCAAACCCCCATTTTAAACCATTTCACTCATCAGCAGGCTGTTCATTTTTCTCAGGTGTACATCTTGTTTTTGATCAGACAGAAGCAGTGATCTGATCAACTTTTCAATTGAACAAGAAACAAAACAAGACATGGCCAATTCACATCATGTTTCTCGAGTGGTTTTTGATAGAAATATACTTTTTTGAATTCTGTTCTTGTTTATTCAAACATGATCTCAAAAAATGCTTTTCCTGTCTCCCTCTTCTCCACCTCTACCCTCCTTCCCCCACCAACTCCCCTCCTTGCTCCCAGAACACTTTCTTACGTGTTGAAGAGTTATTTAAAGATGGGACCTGAAGTTCAACACTCTGGAGGGATCCTTTGTTAACTCTAGACTGTCCCCACCTAGAGGTCTTCGAGGGGTCTCTGGAGTGCACCTGCTCTGTCAGGGCATTCCACATGGGTGCCCAGGACTGGGCCAGCATTAGTCAGCCCTGACTTGGGAGCAACAGTTGCAGTGTGGTCACCCTGCCCAGCTCCCCAGTGCCTTGACAACTTGGCTCTTGTCTATTTATCAAGCTCCTTCATTATGTCAAGGCCTTGGCTAGGTACTTTCATTTGTGATAGTGTATTTGATCTCAGTTAGTTCTTACAACAATCATGTGACTTAAGTGATATCACCATCTTCATTTTAGGCATAAAGATAACCAAGCTAATAAAAGTTGGAGTTGAAATTAGAACCCAGCTCTTATGAATCCAAAGCTTATCTTTTTTTCCTCTGTATCTCACTGCCTCTAAATTACCATGCAGTTTCCTTCCAAGAAAATAAGACTTATACATAGGACAAGATTTTCTTTACTGGGGACAGAGATGACCTTACAGACCAATTGGTGTAAAATTTTAAATAATCAAATGATTTTTTTTAAAAAAAAAAAAAAGGAAAAGAAACTAAAGTTGAGAGGCTATGTGACTTACCCAAGGTCACACAGCTATTGACTTGGATTTGTTTGCACTAATATTTGTACTGCACCATTCAGGATACCCTGCCCAGTCAAGGAGATGAAGGGACTATGCTTCAAAGTAAAAGGAATAAAGCCAAAGCCATATTACTCCTCCCTGGAGGGCAGTTACAAAGATTGCCAGATCCTACTATGTCTCATGCCCATAATATGGTCTTTCTACCACTTCTTCAATCCTCTATGGTTCATAATTTTGTTTTCTTACTGCCTAATTTGAGATTCTTTCCATGAATATGAAGAATAAAACAAAACAACAAATTACCCACAAGTGCCCTGCAATATTTGAACAACTCTGAGCCTTTCTTTAGGTTTTCTTAGATTTCTATTAAACATGCCTCTAGCAATTGGTGAAAAAAGGACAGTCTTTCTTGTTTTATCTGGAGTGACCTGGTCTAGTTGTTTGTCTCAAAACAAGAATGAGGTGACCTCAAAACAGAGTATTACAGGCTGTAGCCATGTCCAGTGTTACTTGAGGGTAAGAAAGAGATAAAAAAGAACTCAACTATACTAGAGAGAGAGATTTCCATTCCCCCAGCAATTTTTTGCAAAAACAGAGTACCTATTAATGCAATGAAATACAGATCAGCAAATGGGTAAGATATTTGGTTTGGGACTTTCTCATTGGTGTCTCCATCTAGTGATTTGTCTCTTCACAGAATCTATCCTCCCAGGGCATCTACACATCAGGAGACCTAAAGGAAAAAGAAGTATTTCTTGGGATTAAGCCACATTTTAACCCTGGGGAAATATCTCCAGAAAGGAGAAGGAGCAACATATGTGTGTTGGCCTAGTCCCCAGACCTGTCTCTATCCAATTCCCACCTTACTTTGTAAGGAAATGGGCCAAATCTGTACCACTAATACATTGAATTAGATTGGCAGTGATTTTGTCATTGTCAGCTCTGACCCTTGATCCATGAGTAGGTCAGCGTCCACCCCAACTGAGTTATGTCAGTGCAATGTTTGTTCATTTATTCATTCAATAAATGCCAAGCACCATTTTGTTGGGTGTTGGGGACATAGTAAACAAAACAGATAAAGATTTCTGCTCACTTTGTCAGATAAACAGAGAGATGAAAATGAAAGGCCGGGCAATGATAAGCGCAAGGATAGAAGGAAAGTGGTAAAGGAAGGTTCATAATGATAGTCAATAGACGAAGATGCTATCTAGCCACTGGCACCTGGGCCAGCTTCTGTCTACCTGTTTCCCCTCCTCCTCACTGGCTGCTGTCTTCTCCACGATCCTCTTTGCCTTGGTCTACTGCATCTAGGCCCAGAGATGCTCATCTTAAGAGAACTTCACTGAAATCATTTGTGTTCATTCTTCTGGACTGAGGTGTCCAACTGCTCTCAGCTTTTGTGTGGTGTCCATTTCCTTCCTCTTCCTTCTAGAATCTCTCACTCTGCTCCAACCCTTGAGCTCTCCTACATGGGCTTACATGTGTGTCTTTCTGATTCCCAACTCTCCTGGCTTTCTCTTCTATTTCCTGCCACAAACCTTCCTTGTACTCGATGGTCCCTAATCTCTTCAGGGAAGAGTTTCCCTTTACTGTGTTTTTTTCCACACCTGGTTTTTGGAACCCCAGCAGTAATCTGTAACTGGTACTTCCATAAACCTTGCTCTGGCATCTGTCTCCAGGCCTACATGAAAAGCCAAAGATGATTTCCAAATATCTTAAAGCAAAGAAATAGCCATTTGTTAAGCACACATATACAGGTGCATCCACATATAGGTGGTGCTTTTATGAAGTCCTCATCCGAAAGAGCACAAGCCTGCCTGGGGCATAGTCCCCACAAAGCTTTGTTGTCCCACAAATTAAAATTCACTCACAGAACAATACTCCCAGGGAGATGGGGCCGCCCCATGTATTCAGCCATAAGCCTAATGGGCTCTGAGTTTCCGTTAGTCCTTCCCCTCAACAATATCTTATGGCAGCCAGGGTCCTCGGGTTAATTATACCTTCCTACATTTAAAATAATTTCCTTTCTTAATCCACTTAAAATATGTGTCCTTCAGAATCAGAATGCTGCTCTCCCCATCTGGAGATGTCATATAACTAGATGCCTAAATGGATTTTCAGATGCACTAATTACTTTACAGCTTTCTCTGCCAGAGCTGCTGCAGTCACTGGCTCATCAGAGCCGTGGCTGTTGTTGCTCACTGGCACTGCTGTCCTGATGGCCCGGCTATGCTTGTTCCTTTTGGCTGTGGAACGGCTCTTCTCAGAGAAGCCATTTATCTAACTCCTGGTATCCACAGACTTTAAGTCATCAGCTTTGGATCATTTCCAATGAACTACCAATATCCATCCTACTCTCCAGGAGAAAAAAAACCTACCCTGTGACGGTTATTATTAAAAATTAGTAATAGATGTGTAAGCTTTAAATGAGCACGTTTGTTCCTTGTCTTTTAACAAACATTATATTTTACACGAAAGTTAAATTGGAGTACTCCCAGTTATGTAGTCAACCCTGAATACACATGGATTCAGCTACCTGCCTTCATTTCATTTCTTTCTTTCTTTCTTTTTGAGATGGACTCTCACTCCATCACCCAGGCTGGAGTGCAGTAGGGTGATCTCTGCCATTGCAACCTACACCTCCCAGGTTCAGGTGATTCTCCTGCTTCAGCCTCCCGAGTATCTGGGATCACAGGTGCCCACCACAATGCCTGGCTAATTTTTATATTTTTAGTAGAGATGGGGTTTCACCATGTTGGCCAGGCTGGTCTCAAACTCCTGACCTTAAGATATCCACCTGCCTTGGCCTCCCAAAGTGCTGGGATTACAGGCTTGAGCCACCGCACCTGGCTTCTGCCTTCATTTTGAGAGTAAGTTTATAATGGCCTGAATATTTGCTTGGGCTTCTGCTCAAACCTTACCTGCAATCCCTGTGACACCACATCTTCCTGTGTTTAAACAGTAGATTTGAAATAAACAAGGATGGCACTATGACTGAAAAAAGCAAAGAAAGAGAATTTGAGTCATTTCAGATTTGTCATTCTATGTGAACACTTGGAGTATTTATTTGTGTTTGATATTTAAAACTGAGTCAGAGTATAAACTGGGAGGTCTAATATTTTTGTTTGATAAGTGCCAATTTTAGTTCATGCATAAAATGCCATGCTGAATCTGAACGATATCTTTAAAATTGAAATTTATTCATCTTGTTTTAAAACTAAAGTACGAATTAAGAAAAAAATGGGTTTTATTAAAATTTATTAATTAGTTATTAGACAATGATGTACATTAAACATTATATCTGATTTTTATCAAATGATCCAAATTCAAACTATTAGGTATATATAAAACTGTAGAATAAATAGTTGCAATTTTTTTCTTGTTCTAGTAGGAACATGGAGGAACTCGAAATCATGACTGTATTGGCTCATAATTATTATGAATTTTGTAAAGAGATTTGAAGGGGGGACCCGACATAATGACATTGACTCAGTGAAGTTCAACACAGATAATTATGAAACAAAACAAAACCAGAGGCAGTGACGCAACATCTAGATCTATTTTGAACTATATAGTGCCTTCAAAATCGCATATAGCTTCATTTCATAATTGTTACTGAAAATAATTTTGTTGTATAGAGGAGGGAGGTGTTAAAAAATTATGTGTTCTAACTGTCAAATATGCTAGAGATTTCACCAAATTACTGTTGCTCTAGCATTTCCCTGCTTACTGGGAAAATGAGTGTCTTTTATGTTTATTAAACATTCATGTTTCTTATTTTACAAAATGTTTGCTAAATCTTGTGCCTATTTTTCTATTGGGACTTATGATCAATCTGTACAAGTTCTTTATATATTCTTAGTATTAACCCTTTTATCCTCAAACATGAGTCTGTTCTTTATGTCCCCAAATTACCCTATCATGTATCAATATTTTGTGAGATTCTATAAGGCTTTTTGTTCATGATTTTAAAATTTATTGTATTGTGGTTAAAGAACTTGGATTCTATGAGAGAAACTCCTTGAGATTCTGGATTTCATATTTCTTGTTAAATAGCTTCTTTAGTTTTTATGCAATGCTCTTAGTTATTCTTAATAATATTTTTATTCCAGCCTATTTTGTCTTTTACTAATATTGTTAACACCAGGACTTCTGCTTCCCACCCAGATGGGGTAGCAATGACTGCATTTACCTTCCTTCCTAAAAACAAACAAAAAAGCAAATAATTTTCAAGTCACTAGATAGCAGATTATGAAGAATAATTTGAAGGATGGGAAACAAATGCAGTGAGCAATTGGTCTAGCTTAGGTCTTCATAAAGGTACCAGGATGTGGTGCATGGAGGGAGAACTCAGGTAAAGTTTGGCAGACTCCCTGAGTAAACAGAGCTCAAAGTCAGCTGAAAACAGAGCTCAAAGTCAGCTGAGAACCAGGTGGCTGGGGTGCGCAGGAGAGAATACTGAAAAGAAGGGAACTACAGAAAAGAACTCTGGCAATCTTAGAGGGTGCCGCTCGAGTATTCTGCTGAAGACTAAGTGCAAGCATGTGAGAAAAACACCTGAGGCTGAAGAAAGAGCCACTCAGAAAGGATTAGAAGGAACAGTAACCAGTGCTCACATAGGTCAAAGAATAGTTCCTTTCCCACCAGCCAAACTGGAAGGTTTTATGATTCATGGGTCTTTGGGTAAACTATTCTGAGGAATCTTTCCTCAGTGGTGGAGAATCCTTAGTGCTGCTCCACATACCACTCTGGTCCCTTCTAACAAAGATTAAAAGCAAAACCCAAGAGAGTCGGACTGTTTCAAAGTAACTTAACTGTATTCAAGAACAAAGCTCAAGACCATTTAAAAGAGCACAACATATCTAAGAACCAACAAAGTAAATGTGTAGTACCTGGCATCAGAAAAAAAAAAAAAGAAAAAGAAAATTGTTTTGTTTCATTTTTTTTCCAAGATGGCATTAGAGGCTTTTAACATGCCTCAGCCACTTGGAAATAGCAAGATAGTGCATAAAAAATTGGCTCTGTGAGCTTTATTTCAAAATGGAAATGGGACACCCCAGATCCTGGAGAAGAGAACACCAGCAAAAAGCCCCTGTGAAGACATTCGACTGATAAGAATGAGTGCAGCCCCAGAACACAGGAGAGGCAGAGACTCACCTGACTCACATGACTCACCTGTCCACTGGGGATCCAAGCCACCCAAGCCAGGGAGAACACTTTGTTTCTCCCAAGACCTAGAGCTAACTTGGGGACAGGCTTGGAGATCCTCAGAGGAAAAGACACTAGGAAAAGCTGCAGACATTTTTCCAGACTGGGAGCAGGAGCAGTTTTAATCTGGGCACACAAAAAGTCATCATTTGGTAACCCAGCAGTGTGGCCATATAGACATTTTAATCTCAAGCCAGAGATTGGGAACATGTGCTTCGGAGCAGAGTAGGAGCCTCCATAGACATAGCTATGGAAAGCGCCTCAGCAGCAGGTGCTGGAATTGTGCCCCCGCACCCCATGTCACAAACCTGGGCCCAGTTTCTCCTGGGAAACGAGACTTGCAGCCAGGGCCAGCTTGGTGACCTGGAACCTCCCTGCATGTGTCCCTGCAGGGTGCTAAGGGAGAATACCTTCAGCAGTCACCGAGCACCCAGAGGTGTGCCTACATGTGGAGCTGGGAAGCCTCTTTGGCTCCAAGATCTTGGCCTGCTGCCCTGAGATCTTGGTGCGATGAGGCCCTATCTGCTCCACACTCAGGCAGATCTCCAGGCATTTGGGGCACCTACTCACTTGGATCAGCAACCTGAGCTGCCCCACCCTTCCTATACAGAGATCCTGGTGCAGGGGGGCTCTTCCCACTCCATGCCTGGCAGATCACCAGGCATTCGGAGCACCCAGTCAGTTGGACCAGCAGCCACTCCACCCTTCCTGTGCAGAGATTATGATGTAGCAGGGGCCTCTCTGCTCCATACCCATGCAGCTCTCCAGGCAGTCAAAGCACCCACTCACCTGGATTAGCAGCCTGAGCTACCCTATAGGTTGTGGTACAGCAGGGCCCTCTCTGCCCCATGCCTAGGCATGTCTCCAGGCATTCAGAGCAACAGCTCACTTGGATTAGCAGCCTGAAACACCTCACCCATCCTGTGCAGAAACCTTGGTACAGCAGGGCCTTCCACACTTCATGCCCTGGCAAATCTCTAGGTATCTGAAGCACCCAGTCTCCTGAATTAGCAGTTTAGGCCACACCCCCTCCCCATGGAGAGTACTTAGGGACAAGGAGGTTTCCCAGCTCCACATCTAGACACATGTCTGGGTGTTCGGTGGCTGTTCATTATATTCTCCCTCAGCACTGGTGCTTGTGCCATACCTGGTCCCTCCCCTTGCATTTTTGCCTCCCCTGTACCCCTCTCCCCACTCCAGAGCTGAGCAGGGAACTCAGACCACTGTGCACTTCACAGATCAGCTCATTGCCTGAGGCAGCAGAGAGTTTCTCCCAGTAAACATGGATCAAGTATATACCCAGCCATATCCGCCACAGCTGGCTCTTACCCATAAGCACCATCTACTGGCTTGTAGGTTAGCCCAATATAAAACCTGCTGACAGAAGTGCATACAGCTATAAAAGCAAAACCAAAGACCCTACCCAGCATTCTCTAAAGCCACACCCCCTGGTGGGGAGAAGGAAAAGGGAAATTTTAAAATAATAATAATATTACATGGAAAAAATGAAAAAGAAAAAATCTTATCCACATAAAAATGGTTATAAAAGTTAGAAATGCCAGCATCTCCAAATGAGAAGAAACCAGCACAAGAATTCTGGCACTATGAAAAATCTGAATGTAGTAACACCACCAAAAGATCACACTAGTTTTCCAGCAATAGTCCCTAACAAAAGGGAAACTCAGAAATGACAGATAAAGAATTCAAAGCATGGATTGCAAGGAAGCTCAATGAGATCCAGGACAAGGCTGAAAATCAACACACAAAAAAACTTTTAAAGCAATCCAGGAAATGAAGGAAGAGATAAATATCTTTAAAAAAATAAATCAGAGCTTCTGGAATTGAAAAACTTGCTTAAGCAATTTCAAAACACAATTGACAGCTTTATCAATAGACTATACCAAGCAGAAGAAATAATTTCAAAGCTTGAAAACCAGCCTTTTAAACTAACCAAGTCAGACAAGAATTTTTTTAAAAAAGAAATTTAAAAAGCACACAAAGTCTTTGAGAAATATGGGATTATCTTTGAGACATATGGGATTATGTAAAATGACTAAACCAATGAATTATTGGCATTCCTGAGAGAGGAGAAAAAGTAAACAAACTAGAAAATATATTTGAGGGAATAATTCAAGAAAAGTTCTCTAATCTTGATAGAGAGGTAGACATCCAGATACAAGAAATCCAGAGAACATCTGGATTATACAGGTGTCCTGGAGATATTATACAAAATGAACACCCCCAAAGCATATAGTCACCAGACTGTCCAACGTCAATGCTAAAGAAAAAATCTTAAAGGCAGCTAGAGAAAAAGGTCAGATCACGTACAAAGGGAACCCCATCAGGCTAACAGTAGACTTCTCAGCAGAAACCTTACAAGCCAGGAGAGATTGGGGGCCTATTTTCAGCATTCTCAAAGAAAAGAAATTCCAACCATGAATTTCATTTCCCACCAAACTAAGCTTCATAAGCTAAGGAAAAATAAAATATTTTCTAGATAATCAAGTGCTAAGGGAATTCATTACCACTAGACAAGACTTACAAGAGATCCTTAATGGAGTTCCAAACATGGAAATAAAAACACAATGCCTGATACCACAAAAACACATTAAAGTACATGGCCCACAGACCCTATGACACAACCACACACTAGAAACTACAAAGAAGCCAGCTAACAAGTTCACAATATGACCAAACCCTCCCATCTCAATATTAACCTTAAATGTAAATTGTCTAAATGCCCCACTTAAAAGGCATAAAATGGCAACTTGACTAGAAAAAAACAAACAAAAAGACAAGACCCATCTATCTTTCTTGAAGAGACCCATCTCACTCACAATGACACCCACAGGCTTGAAGTAAAGCCTTTGATTTGTTGGAGAAAGATCTATCAACAAACAGAAAATTAAAATGAGTGGGGTAATTATTCTCATATTAGATAAAACAGACTTTAAACTAACAACAGTAAAAAAGGACAAAGGGGAACATTACATAATGATAACAAGTTCAGTTCAACAAGAAGGCTTAATTATTCTAAATATAAACACACCCAACATTAGAATACCCAGATTAATAATAAAACAAGTACTTCTAGGCCTACAAAAGACTTAAACAGTTACACAATAATAGTGGGGGATTTTAATGCCCTACTGACAGCATTAGACAAATTATTAACATAGAAAATTAACAAAGACATTTTGGACTTAAATTCAACACATGAGCAATTGGACCTAATAGAGATCTACAGGATACTCCACCCATCAACCAAAGAATATCCATTCTTATCTGCACACAGAACACAGTCTAAGATAGACCACATGTGTGGCCATAAAGCAAGTTTCAGTAAGTTCAAAAAAAATTGAAATCATACCAACTCTACTCTCAAACCACAGTGGAATACAAATAGAAATAAATATCAAGATCTCTCAAAACAACACAATTAGATGGAAATTAAATAAATTAAGGCAGAAACAAAAAAATTACTTGAAATATTAAAAATAGATATACAACATACCAAAATCTCTGAGATGCAGCAGAAGCAGTGTTAAGAGGAAAGTTCATAACATTGAATGCCTATATCAGAAAGTTAGAAAGATTTCAAATTAATAGTCTAATGTCACACCTAGAGACGACAAGAAAAGAAGCTAGAGAAGCTAGAAAAACAATACCAAACTAACTTCAAAGTTAGCAGAAGAAAAGAAATAATTTAAATTGGAGCAGAACTGAAAAAAATTCAGACCCAAAATACCATATGAAGAATCGCTGAAACCAGAAGTTGGTTATTTGAAAAGATAAACAAATTCAGTAGACTGCTAGCTACATTAAAAAAAAAAGAGAGAGAGAGAATATGCAAATAAGCAGAATCAGAAATGACAGAGGTGGCATTACAACCAACCCCACAGAAATATAAATGATCCTCAGAGACTATGATGAACACCTCTAGGCACACATACTAGAAAATCTAGAGGAAATGGATAAACTCCTGGAAACGTACAACATCCCAGGATTGACTCAGGAAGAAATCAAAATCCTGAACACACCAATATTGAGTTCTAAAATTGAATCAGTAATAATACTAACAATAATAATAATAATGATAATAATAATAAAAACGTACATCCAAATGAATCCAGCAGTACATCAAAAAGTTAATTCACCACGGTCAAGTAGGCTTCATTTCTAGGACACAAGGTTGGTTCAACATAGGCAAATCAATAAGTGTGATTCACCACATAAGCAGCATGTAAAACAAAAATGTATGATCATTTCAATAGACATGGAGAAAGCTTTTGATAAAATCCAATATCCCTTTATGATAGAAATCTTCAAAAAACTAAGCATTGAAGGAACATACCTCAAAATAATAAGGCTCATTTATGACAAACCCACAGCCAACATCATACTGAGCTGGCAAAAGCTGAAAACATTTTCCTTAAGAAAAAGAACAAGACAAGGATGCCTACTCTCACCACTCCTATTCAACAGAGTACTGGAAGTCCTTGCTAGAGCTATCAGGCAAGAGAAAGAAATAAAAGGCATCCAAATGGGAAAAAGGAGGTAAATTATCTCTCTTTGCTGATGATATGATTCTATACCAAAAACCCCTAAAGACTCTACCAAAAAGCTCCCAGAACTGATAAATGACTTCAGTAAAGTTTCAGGATATAAAATCAATATACAGAAACCAGTAGCATTTCTATACACCAGTAACATTCAAACTGAGGGCCAAACCAATAACACAATCCCATTTACAATAGCTGCAGAAAAATGAAGTATCTAGGAATACATCTAACCAAGAAGGTGAAAGATCTCTATAAGGAGAACTATAAAACACGACTAAAAAAAATCATAGATGATACAAACAAATGAAAAAAATATTCCATGCTCATAGTTTGGAAGAATCCATATCATTAAAATGGCCATACTGCCCAAAGCAATCTATAGATTCATTGTTATTTCTACCAAAGTACCAATGTCATTTTTCACAGAATTAGGGAAAAATATTATAAAATTTATGTGGAGTAAAAAAAAAAGCCAGAATAGCCAAAACAATTCCAAGCAAAAAGAACAAAGCTAGAGGCATCTCATTACCTGACTTCAACTAATACTATAAGGCTACGGTAACCAAAACAGCATGGTACTAGTACAAAAACATAGACACATAGATCCATCCATGGAACAGAGTAGAGATCCTAGAAATAAAGCCACACTTCTATAGTCATCTGATTTTCGACAAAGTAAATAGAAACGAGCAATGAGGAAAGGATTCCCTATTCAATAAATAGTACTGAGATACCTGTTGAATCATATCCAGAAGAATGAAGATAGATGCCTACTTCGAGCCATATGCAAAAATTAACTAAACATGTTTAAAATGTTAAAATACAACAGATACTGGTGAGGCTGTGGAGAAAAGGAAGTGATTATACACTGTTGCTGGGAATGTAGATTCGTTCAGCCACTGTGGAAAGCAGTTTGGAAATTTCTCAAAGAACTTTTAAGAGTTACCATTCAACCCAGCAATCACATTACTTGGTATATAAATATAGGAAAATAAATTGTTCTACCAAAAAGACACATGCACTCATACGTTCATTGTGGCGCTATTCACAATAGCAAAGACATGGAATCAAGCTAGGTGCCCACTTCTTTTCTTTATCTAATCCCATGGTAGATTAGATAAAGAATCCACCATGGGATTAGATAAAGAAAAGAAGTTCATATATGCCATAGAATTCTACACAGCCATAAAAAAAGAATGAAATAATTTCCTTTGCAGTAACATGGATGCAGCTGGAAGCCATTATCCTAAGCGAATTAATACAGGAACAGAAAACCGAATACCACATGTTCTCACTTATAAGTGGGAGCTAAGAATTGGGCAAACGTATACATAAAATTGGGAACAATAGGCATGGGGAAGTGACAGAGGCAGAAGGGAGACAGTGCACAAGGGCTCAAAAACTACTTATTGGGTACTCTGTTCACTACCTGGATGATGGGATCATTTGAACTCCAAACCTCAGCATCATACAATATACTCATGGTGCATGCTGTAAGTAACCTGCACAGGTACCCCTTGAAACTCAAAAAAAAGTTGAAATTATTTTTTAAAATAACAAAATTCAAGGCATGACAAGTAGGAAAATGCAATTCAAAATGAGGATACGAATTGGTCAATAAAAACAAACTGAGAATAGCACACAAGTGTTAGAATTAGCAGAAAAGTCACTAAAACAATTATTATAACCATTTATATTTTCACAAAGTTAAGTTAATGGATAGAATGTACATTATTCAGGTGATGGTACCCTGGAAGCTCTGACTTCGCCACTATGTATCTTTGCATATAACAAAATTGTGCAACTACCTCATAAAGTTATACAAAAAATAAATAAACTATACCTAACAAAAAGTTAAGTAGAGTCATGGAAGATGAAAAAGATACACATTGAACTTCTATAAATGAAAACTACAATGTGTGAAATAAAGAATACACTGCATGTAATTAATGATAGACTAGAATTGCAGAAAATAATAGTGAATTTTAAAACATAGCAACAGAAACTATCCCAAATAAAATACAAAGAGAAAAGAAAAGGAAACAATGAACAAAGCATCAAATAACTAATTTGACCATTATATGCCTAATATATGTAATTGGAGTTTCTAAGGAAGAAGAGAGATGAGAGAACATATTTTTCAAATATTCTTTGAAGAAATAATAGCAAAAAAGTTCCAAATCTGAAAAAATAACTATGAACTCACAGATCTAAGAAGCTCAGCAAACCCCAAGCACAAAATACATGAAGAAAATTACACCAAAGCACATTATAATTAAAGTTTTTTAAAACGAATGTTAAAGAGAACAATCTGAAAAGTATCCACAGGGGAAAAAATTATATACAAGGAAGGAAAGAAAGATGACAGCAAATGTCTTATCACTAACAAGGCAAGCAAGAGAGTGGAGCAACATCTTTAACATACAAAAATTAAAAAACAAACAAACCACCAGTCCACGATTCTATGTCCAGAAAAAAAAGTCTTTCAAAAATGAAGGTGAAATAGAGATTTTCACAGACATAACAACACGGACAGAATTCATTACCAGCAAACTCATAAGAAATGCTACAGGATATTACTCAGAAAAAATGAAATGATATCTGACCAAAATATTAATCTCCACAATGGAATGGATAAGTAAATGGATAAATATGTAAGATTTTCTTTCTTAAGAAACTTCTTTAAAAGATAATTGACTATATTAAAATTGACTATAAGTAAATGGATAAATATGTAAGATTTTCTTCCTTTAAGAAACCTCTTTAAAAGATAATTGACTTCTAGAAGAAAACATAGAGAAAATTTTGAATTATGCAAAGATTTATTATATATGACACCAAAAGTATGATCCTTAAAAGAAAAAAAAAACAGATAAATTTGTCTTTATTAAAGGTTTAAAAATCTGCCCTAAAAATGCCACTAAGAG
This sequence comes from Pongo pygmaeus, assembly GCF_028885625.2. NCBI lineage: Eukaryota > Metazoa > Chordata > Mammalia > Primates > Hominidae > Pongo > Pongo pygmaeus. The sequence continues at coordinate 40,945,224 of NC_072373.2, forward strand.
AATGAAAAGACAAGCCACAGACTGGAAAAAATATTTGCAAAACATGAAGGACTTGTATGTAGAATACAAAAACTCAAGACAGTTGTTTGGGTGGCCTTGGACTGACCTAGTTTTCTCTTCTTTCTCTCTTGTAGTTCTCAAGAATAACTGTTGAATGTTTTGGGAATGTAGTATCCTTAGAGAGGGGAGAACTGCCTCAAGCAGCCTAGGTTTTGTTCCTATTCATCATCTTTGGATATATAATATCTTAACTTAGGGAGGAACTCTCTGGGACAGCCTGGGCTTTGTTCCTTCTTCCTCTAGAAGTAGGATGTCCTTCAAAGCTTCACTTAATAAGTCACGTGGTTTCTGAAGTACATAATCAGGAGTGTGCTGCCTTTTGGGGGTCCCACTCACAGTCAAGACCTCATCCACTTTGGGCAGCTTTCTTGAGCCTTTGGGGACCAGTTCACAATGGATCTGAGACTTCTTCTGTCCCTTGCTGTTTATCTTTAAGTAATAAACCCCTTTACATAATTCGTTGCATGTGAGTGTATTCTGTCTCACCAAACTCAGACAAATAAGTCACCCATGCATGGTGGACATTAGCAGTAGCCCATGATGCCATGGACATAAGTATAGGGACATCCGTTTCTGGTAGTTGGCATAACGATGATCTTTGCTATCCTCCACGAAATGAGAATCTTCTTTTGGTATTGGTAATGGTCAAAACTGTTTTACAATAAGAACTCTCAAAACTCAACAATAAAACAAACAACTAAATAAAGAGCTAAAGATTTGAACAGACACTTTACCAAAGAATATATATATAGATGGCAAACACACACACACATACACACACACACGAAAAGATGTTCAAGATCATTTGTTCCTAGGGACACAATAAGATACCACTATACACATATTAGAATAACTAAAATTAACAGACTATACCAAGTTGAGAGGTGACAGCGTGCTGGCAGTCCTCACGGCCCTCGCTCACTCTCGGCGCCTCCTCTGCCTGGGCTCCCACTTTGGCGCACTTGGGGAGCACTTCAGCCCACCGCTGCACTGTGGGAGCCCCTTTCTGGGCTGGCCAAGGTCGGAGCCCACTCCCTCAGCTTGCAGGGAGGTGTGGAGGGAGAGGCGCGAGCGGGAACCGGGGCTGCGTGCGGCGCTTGCGGGCCAGCTGGAGTTCTGGGTGGGCGTGGGCTTGGCAGGCCCCGCACTCGGAGCAGCCGGCCAGCCCTGCTGGCCCCGGGCAATGAGGGACTTAGAACCTGGGCCAGCAGCTGCGGAGGGTGTACTGGGTCCCCCAGCAGTGCCAGCCCACTGGCGCTGCACTCGATTTCTCGCCAGGCCTTAGCTGCCTTCCCACGGGGCAGGCCTCTGGACTGCAGCCCGCCATGCCTGAGCCTTCCCCCGCCTCCGTGGGTTCCTGTGCAGCCCGAGCCTCCCCGATGAGCGCTGCCCCCTGCTCCATGGCGCCCAGTCCCATGACCACCCAAGGGCTGAGAAGTGCGAGCCCATGGCCCCGGACTGGCAGGCAGCTCCACCTGCAGCCCCAGTGCGGGATCCACTGGGTGAAGCCAGATGGGCTCCTGAGTCTGGTAGGGCCTTGGAGAACCTTTATGTCTAGCTCAGGGATTGTAAATACACCAATGGGCACTCAGTATCTAGCTCAAGGTTTGTAAACACACCAATCAGCACCCTGTGTCTAGCTCAGGGTTTGGGAATGCACCAATCGACACTCCGTATCTAGCTGCTCTGGTGGGGCCTTGGAGAACCTTTGTGTGGACACTCTATCTAGCTAATCTGGTGGGGATGTGGCGAACCTTTGTGTCTAGCTCAGGGATTGTAAATGCACCAATCAGCACCCTGTCAAAACAGACCGCTGGGTTCTACCAATCAGCAGGATGCGGGTGGGGCCAGATAAGAGAATAAAAGCAGGCTGCCCTAGCCAGCAGTGGCAACCCGCTGGGGTCCCCTTCCAGCCTGTGGAAGCTTTGTTCTTTCGCTCTTTGCAATAAATCTTGCTACTGCTCACTCTTTGGGTCCACACTGCTTTTATGAGCTGTAACACTCACCAGGAAGGTCTGCAGCTTCACTACTGAAGCCAGCGAGACCAGGAGCCCACCGGTAGGAATGAACAACTCCAGACGCACCACTTTTAAGAGCTGTAACACTCACCGCAAAGGTCTGCAGCTTCACTCCTGAGCCAGCGAGACTACAAACCCACCAGAAGGAAGAAACTCCGAACACAACCGAACATCAGAAGAAACAAACTCCAGACGCACCACCTTAAGAGCTGTAACACTCACCGTGAGGGTCTGCGGCTTCATTCTTGAGGTCAGTGAGACCGAGAACCCACCAATTCTGGACACAAAGTGATGACAAGAAAATGAAGGCACTTTTCATACACTGCTACCTGAAATGTAAAATGGTATAAGTATTTTGAAATACAGTCTTGCATTTTGTTATGTTTTAGCCATTCCATTTCTAGGCATTTGGTCCCTAAAATTGAAAGTATATATCCTTACAAAGTTTATATATAAATATTTTTAGCAGCTTTATTTGTAATAGCCCCAAACTGGAAACAACCCACATGCTCATTCACAGGTGAATGGCTAGACAAATTGTGCTATATCCTACAGTGGAATATTAGGCAGCAATGAATGAATAATTCTAATAATAGTGGATCAATCTCAAAAATAATTATGCTGAGTGAAAGAAGCCAGAAAAAAAAGAGACTATATACAACATTCTTAAATTTTCTAGAAAATTCTAGAAAAATACAGACAAATCTATAGTGACAAAAACAGATTTATATTTGCCGGACAGTGAGGGGTTGAAGGGAGACATTACAGTGACATTCAAGGAAACTTTTGAAGGTAATGGGTATGTTCACTATTTTGATGATGGTCATGATTTTATTGGTGTATATGTACGTCAAAGCTCATCACATTACACACTTGAAATGTGTGCAGTTTATTATATATCAACTACATCTCAATAAAGCTTTTTAAATATTATCAAGTGTTGAGATATATTGCACAGTAGGGTGACTTTAGTCAACAATAATGTATCATATATTTAAAATAACTTAGTCAATTTTAGATGTCCCACTACAAAAAATGATAAGCAAGTGAGGTGATGGCTGTTAATTAGCTTGATTTAATCATTCCACATTGTATACATATATCAAAACATCACCTTGTACCCTGTAAATGTACAAAATTATCGTTTGTCAATTTAAAATAATATTAATTAGAAAATTATTACTACCACCTTTCTTTGGTAAGCATTCTAATATCTTTCTTTATTTCTCTTTTACTTTCAATTATTTTGTCTCGTGTATTTTAGGTATTGTCTCTTGCAAACAGCAAATAACTGGATTTTTTTTCTCTTTCTGAAAAATCTCTCTTTAACGGAGCATTTAAATCATTATATGTGTTATTCTTACTTATTGACATACTTCTATCATTGTATCTTGGGCTTTCAAATTACCATCTTTTTAAAAAATTTGTTCTTTTATGCTTTTCTTCTGTCCTTTATAGTGTTGTTTAGACCCTTTCATTTTTTAAAATAGTTAATTTTATTTCTCTTCATGTAATTATTACCCTTATTAGAAAAAATAAATAAATAAAGCCCAGTGCAGAGAAATGAGCTAATAGTACATCTTGGTTTACGTCATACTATTTCTATTAATCCGTTAAAGGTTGCTATATTATTTTATGCATTTATGTAATATATGTATCCATTATTATTTCTCACTCTCATTTCCCACTTCCACTGTCATTTGTTTTTTGTGTATTATTTAATTCTTATGTGTTGCTGTAAAACAGGAACTGTAGAAAGTTGACTCATCTGTGTATCGTCACAGGGTACCTGGTAAATCTGGAAAATGCTTTATGGGAAATTGAGAATCACTTGAAAGATCAACACAATGTATGAGAGCTTTAAGTAAAACAAATGTCAAGTTTCCTCTGATTTGTGACAAGTAGGACACAAATGACCCCATTTAAAGGTTCCTGTGAAACAATTTAGCCATGAGAATTTGTATACTTACTTTAAAAATCCATGTAAAAAATCTCTCTGAGAAAGGAATTTGGATGTTTAATTTAATTTATTTTTTTTAAAATCTCAACACAGATTCAACAGAGCTCATGGCTTTTCCAGGCCCTAAGTGATTTATACTTTTAGTCCAGGTCCATCTGACCAAAATCCCACAAACTGGCCAATAGACATGACCTACAGCCTGTTCCTCTTTATGAAATTACTCTAGGCCCCAAAATAACACAGGATGAAGAGAACACTGGGTAACAAGAACTAGGATGAGGATGAGCATCTGGAGAAAATTATGTTCTTCTCCCCAAATGATAGAGAAATGAGGAAAGATAGGTCATTTTGCAAGCTTTTTATCAGTAACAAAAAGTTACGAAAAATCAGTTTTATGCAGACTTTGTATATATTGAAGAAAAAAATTTGAAAAATAAAGTCTTTAGGAAATCTGTGTAAAATCCTGGTATCCAAAAATAAAATAAATATAAAAACTATTCACAAGAATTCCAAACAATCCTACCATTCATAAAATGATGGAAATTTAATCCACACTTACTAAAAATACAAAATTAAGTTAGTAATACTTTTTGGACAATTACCTAAAATTACCTAAAAAACTACTAAATGTGGCAGAAATGTTTTTATAAAATAAGATCTTTTAAAATGATGTAAAGAGGGTTTTTATAAGAGTTGAATTTTAGGCAAACTACAATATTGATTATCAAGATAATTTGCTTTAGCCAAATTGCTTTTAGGCAAACTGATAATCAGCTCACTTCAACAAGAAGGTAAAATTTTCTTACACTATAAATATTGAGTATTAATTGTTTAAACGTGTGCTGAAGATCAATATACAATGAATGTGTGTAGACTGTAGGAGAGTATTATAAAGAATGCTAAACTAGTCCAGAGAAGAGAGCTCCTTCAACTGAGACAGATAAGGGCAGAATTGGGAATATTTAACAATTTTCACTGATCAAACTGAGGATATAGGAGAAGAAAGTCAAGTTTCAGACAAAGTGTAAAAGAATTCGAGATGAATCTCTAATAGCATAATAGGAGAGCTAACAGCATCTATGATAGGAAATCCAAAATGCAGAGGAAGAGTCCATAAAAGATACCCTAGATCAGAGGTAAGAGACAAAGGAAGGAAAACAGACATTCTTGATAAGAGATGCAAAGAACACATGCTAGAGAGCAGAGGCAGTGCACGCAGAGAGATACTAGAGCTAAAACCAGCTGCCTTTGCTCTTTTGGTAGAAAATGTAGCTGCAAATTTAGAGTGGCTTTGACCAGAAGTAAAAAACAGTGGTCCATAGCCAAACAGAAAACATTCTCTTCTCTCCCTCAGCACCAAAACAGGTGTCATGAGTGGGATGATCAGATGATGGTAATGATGTGATGGGTAGGCTGGCTTAGAGTGGGCAGATCAGACACCCTGAAATCCTGAGTCTCAGAAGATGTTGGAACTAGTGGGTAGTGGCAAAGAAGAGCACTTGGAGAAAACTGTAATAATCCTTTAATTGGTAAAGCAGAGTTCTGTGTGGCAGGGGCAAAGTGGAAGGAGAAGTTTGTACTGAAAAGCACAGGCTGAGTTGGATAAAGCTCCTGACTTGAACTTTTGTGTAATGTCTCACAGAAATTCTAAAAGCAAGGCCCTAAATGCTGTGGTATAGCTAGTATGGAATTCATGCTCCTCACAGGAGCTGTTCCTGTCTCTAGCCCCTTTCTCTCTCCCCTTCCCTACCCTCACTCCATTCTGACTTTGGTGGCCTTCATCTGAGCACCCATAGCAGCTGCCCTTACTTGGTTTGTAGCACAAGTATATGATGTGAACATTTGTTTACTTCTTTTTCTTCTTTACTAGACCATGAGTTTCTGGAGAACACGGACTCTTGTCTTTCATCTTTGCAACCCCAGTACCTAGCCCAGTGCCCAGCTCACAGCAGATAATGATAAGTGAATGGAGAGATATAAACAGCTGGATGGATAAATGAATGGTAAGGTGTGCAGCTGATAAATATGTATGCACACATATGTCCAAACAGTTATGCTTATAGACTCCCTCTGTGCTCCTCTGATGCTCATCCCTGGGCCAGGCCTTTCTGTGCTGTTGAACGTAATCCTGGGAGAGGTGACTTTCTGCTTCCATTTCCTGTCTTCAGCTGTCAACAGTTCCAGCTCATCATCTCTCAAACTGTCATAGTCAATATAAGCTATGTGAATTTGGAGCATGCTCTGAGATCCCATCCCCATCTCTGGCATTGGTCTCCATCCTTCCAGTGTCTCCTCTTTGGTCATTGCTCAGCATTTTCTGTCTGTTCAGAGAAGGGCAGCAGCAATTTGCTTTCTTGCCATGCTTACTTTATGTCTTTGTCCAATATCTATTTGTCATTTTTATTGTATTTCTCTCTCTCTCTCTGAATTCATCTTTGGATGAGGCCTTGAACTTAGCGTTTGCTTTCAGGAAAGAGAACAGAATGCCTTGGTGGAACCAGGAATTTATGTCACTGGTTTTGAACCCAGCTACATAGGAAATGGAACATTCACGTACCCACTGGGGACTGTAGAAACTTAAAACTATACAGTGAGTTTACAGTCTTCAAAGTACTTTCAAAAGCATTATTTCTTTTGAGACCCACAAGGGTCATGTAGGGCAGGTATCAATACCCTCTAGCAATACATCAGGATTTTGAAAAGAGCACTGGAAATCTCATTTGTGTTTGAGCCCTTCCTATCTGCTAGTGTGACTTTGGGCAAGTCACTTATTACTTATAGTGACAAGTAACTTATAGTGACAAATAACTACCTTTCAGGTTAGAACAAATATATGTAAAAATATATGCCTAACCATCTCACATGGTTATAAGCCTCACATAAAATAGTTTAGATAAAAGTTTTGAAGTCATGAAGCATTATAAAATTAAAAGAGATTGGGATTGTTATTATCAAAGTATTACTATTATATATAATATATTGCCAAATTCCAGGGAGGGAAACAATTCTTGATGATTGGAACTCAACTCCCTTACCTCCCATTCCAGGAATGCTTTTCTCCCCATCATGCTGCCTATACTAGAACTGAGAGAGGACCCTAAGTCACCTCTTTATCCCTGAGGAGAAGGAGTAAAAATGTAACCACACACAAACACACATATTCTCAAAGTCTCCCTGCTTCTGGGCGGAGGAACAGGGCTTCCTCCACCAAAGAGGGCAGCAAGCTAAGTTTCTCTCCATCCCAGTGACTCATAGAATGCGTAGTAAGTTTGAGCCAGAGAGATGAAAGCACAAGATCTCTTTAAGCATGTGAGACCTACCCATCCAGTTGCTGTATAGCCAGACTTGAGATCTGTTAGAGGGGACAATGAAAAAAAAAATCACATTTGCTTCTTCTGTTTTCTTCTTGGATTTCCATGGTCTCTCATTCATGGCTCCCAGACCTCGGCAATTTTCTGATTCACTGAATGATTCGACTCTCTGAAAAGCACTCCAGCTTACAAACAGATTTTCTTTCTGGCAGATACCTCAGTGGTTAACATCTGAGGGCTTTCTCTTACACTGTATTGGTAAGTTTGTCACTGGGGCTAACTGCTTTTTAAATGCATTTACATATTAGGTCACCATTGGTCTGAAATCCACAGTGGGAAGCAAGCTGTGGCCATGTAAATGGATTGCAAGAGAGTGACCTCAGAGAGGAGCACTGAGGTTAAAGACAATTTTGCACAAACAAGATGAGTTATATTTTCTCAATTCAAAGGTAACTTGATGGAAACATCTTAGCCTCAAATCCGATTGCTTTCACCAGGATAGTGATGAAACTGGCTCAGTTGATAAAAGCCAGCACATTTCCCTCCCTAATTGCATCAGCTTGACCCTTTCTTCTGATTAAATGCTTATAATTTTTCTCCCAGCATGTAATTTTTTAATTATAATATGTTTGAAGAACATCAAAATTATTTGGCTGTTTGCAGGGTGATTGTTGAAAGCAGAGTCAATTCGTTTCTTCTCTGATGTGCTGGGCACCCAGTGGGTGCCTGAGAAATAATAATTGACGATAGTGGCAGACATGTCCCTGTGGATGGGCTGATGTGCTCACGAGCAGTGACAGTGGGGAGAAGAAGGCTCTGAATTTACTAGTGCTGAATTCCTGCCTCCCCATGCAGTTGGGATGGTAGAGGAGAGAGGAAAAAGACAGTGAATTTCATACTGAATGTCTTACATATCATAAACGAATTTCTGCTTAAAGGCCTCCAACTAATTGAGTTGGTTTTCCCTGGGATTAGGAATGGGATAGAGCAATGTTTTAAGAGAGAGATTTTGTTTAGGAAATATCTACTTGTCATAGTTAAAATAATCTTAAACCAAATAAAATATTTTCAGGACAGAAAAACAATAAAAAAAATAAATTTCTGGAAAGACAGGATGAGAGGCATAAAAGACAAAAGATAGATTTAGGCAAAGTGTCTCTACAAGGAATGCAGAGGGGTTCAGGCTTCCATCTTTGAATTTCAGTGTGACGTGGGAAAATGGTTGACCTCAAAAGAACTATTCTCAGATTCTGCTCTACCACTTACTAGCTGGGTAACCTTGGGTGATATGCTCATCCTCTCTAATCCTTGCTTTCCTCATGCATGATAGTGACAATAATGTACCTGCTTCAAACATGGCGATGCTTAGATGAAGTGATACCTGTAATAGAGCACAATACAATACTACACATGTTCAACATGCTTGGCAATGGTTAGCAATAGTATTATATCAGGAAATTTCTGAATCAGCATCAAGGGCAGCCCTCTTCCTCTGCAAACTCTTAACACAGTTTAAATTTCCAGCTGTCTAGACTTTTCTGAGCCTGTCCTTTCTGGAAGCAGGCAGTTAGACAAGATGGCCTCTGAGGGACTCCTTGTGCTATCGGTCTGCACCTCTGAAGTCGTGGCCCTTTGGCTCCATTTCCTGCCTGTCTGATCTGCGTGTTTTTTGTTTGTGTTTTTCTGTTGTTGTTGATGTTTTTCTTGGAGTCAGCCGCATGACCCTCAGACCTGAATAGGATACTGAATTGCCAATTCAATTTACCTAAAACTGGTGAAGCCTGAAAGCCTGGCCTACAATGACATACAGCTAATCTAATACAAATTGATTTTAGTTTTAAATCCCAGCAAGTCAAGAAATTGCTGTGGATTTTTCCAAAACACAAAGAACCCTGCTTTGTTGTAACTGCAAAGCATCTGACCTAGGCTTCCTGGGTCCCAGTCTTAGCAGCCTTATTGATGCTTTCTATAACTGCGGCTACTAACCACACTCTCTCCCCAGCCCACAGACACTGAACTTAGTAGAGATTGAAGGAGCACCAGCCCCGTATTCTGCAACTCCCCATTCAGTTGTCCTTGGGGCCAGCTTGGATCTGTCCTGGAACCTAAAGTCTGATCACACTGTCTTTCACTTATTTCTAAAGCTCCATCATTGTGCACTGCTGTTCTGATAACTATATCCCTGGATGTGAGCTCTTATCCATGTGACTAACTCTGGAACTGGGAAGCTGCACTATTTTGGCAGCCATTTCCATCAACAGGACTGAGTTCCTGAGTTCTGGTGCAAGGCTCAGAGCCCTACAACTCAGGACCCTTCCCTGTTGCCAATAGCCTGTCTGCCATTCTTCTTACTTGGATTTCCTGAACATTTTGACTTAGGATTCCTTATTAGTCCATAATCAATTTCAAATTTCACAGATGCCAACTTCTTGCCTGGGCCAGCTCTGGTTATCTATCTATGAAGAATTCCCAGTAGCATTTTTATTGAGCTGCCCAGAAAACAACGTTAAGCTGGATTTGTGGATCTGAAGGAATGGACAGGACTCAGATGTGACCATCTGGAAGGACATGGCAAGAAAGATCACAATGTTACATGCTTGCAGGAAATTAACAGGCATACTCTAACTCTTTTGAGCATATGTGCATATGTAACAAAATAATAATATCTGTTAGGGGTTGTAATGATTAAATGAGACAATGGTAGATAATAATTGCTTACATACGTTGACTGCAGTGTTGTGCTTTTTTAAAGACCCTGATTGGCAGGATGGGAAATGAACCAATTGAACAGGGTCAGAACCTGGGAAAACCAGCTAATGGAGGTGGAGCCAGCCCCCTGGGAGAAAGACACATCCAGCTACACTTCTCAGTAAGAAGTCCAGTCCAGCAGACGGCACTCTTTATCTGGAAACTATGGCAACAGACAGCAACAGCCTCCACACGGAAATCAAAACAAGCAGACAGGTAGACACGAAGTCAGCTATGGGAATTGATTAAAAGGTCTTGGGTCTGAGACAGTAATAAGAATTTCAGCCCTTATTTGTGTGGGACAATAGTTGTTTAGTGTGTATAAGAATTACATTGAGTCCTAATTAAAATGGAGAGTCTCAGTCATCATCTACAGAGTTTTTTAATCATTAAGTGTAGTACAGAACTTTAATAAGTTCTTTGACGATTCTGATGCGGATGACTTTAGGATCACACTTGGGGAAACTTAAGTGTAGAGAAGCAGGCAATGGCAAGGCAGACCCCAACACTAGAGAAACTCAGTCACTTGGAAAGTTAATCAGAGGAAGACTCAGGCCCTAGGATTCAGTTAGCACAACTGCAATGCTAGGATTCTGAGCCTCAGAAAACAAGACAAAATCCCCCAATCCTCTGGACTATTAGGGAAATTAAGCCATTCTGCAGTGGGGGGATAGTTCAGGCTTCAAAAAGAAATGAATCAAATGTACATTAAAAAAAGGTATGTTTTCCTAAGCGCAAGAAAAATACTGATTATTTTGACCAAGAATTTGGTGCCCTTTGCCCTTCCCTCTCATCTATTCATTCGGGTAGGCATTCATTTATTCATTTATGTATTGACTCCACCGTGACTCCTGCTTCTATTGCTCCAACTATGATCTCACTCCTGAATCCAAGAACTACATGTAAAAATCCTCTTAAGAACTTGATATATACAAAGTCTAATTCATTATCTTTCTTTTCATCTCCAAATTAACTTTATCTCCTAAATTCCTATTATCTAAAGGATCAAGAAAGACAATGAGAATTACGTTTTATATCTGCATGTCATGGACTAGAATACCAAGAAGTTTACCTATATTTTCTGTGATAACTGGTAGAGGGGCAAGAGTTTTCTGGCCATTTTACTCATCTTGAAACAAAGACTTGAAGATGATGTGTAATTCACAAAGAGAAAGAGACATGATCTCTGCAGTCGTTATTCCCAGCTTAGAGCTCTTTTATTTGGCCTCCCATTGGTGAACTGAGTGTCTCTGGTGTGGTTTTGAAATGGGAAGTGCAGAGTCACCTACCAGGGTCCAAACTGTTGAGTGGACAATTTAATTCAAGAAGCATAAGGAAAGACTCCATCACTCAAAGTCATCTCCAATAATAGTTCAGTGTAGTGCCCCAAATTCTTCCACTTGCAGTTCATTCTTTAAAACCTTCTTTTTAAATATAAATAAATGCCATTGCCAAAGTAAATATGCAATTACATCAACAGCTTTCAAACCAAATTTCCAGGACCCTTAGCAGTTCCCTGAACATTTCCTCGGAGGTGCATCAGAAAGGGCAGGACACACCAGCCCCTGAGCCCACCAATACCACCAGCACCACCAGCTTCAATAAGAGGAGTTACTTTTCCCCCTGATAAGTTTAAGGAGCTTCAATGCAAAAGCATTTACAGAAAATGTACTTTACCATCAGAATGTTAAAAATCATTTGTAAGAGTGGAAAAAAACTGGAAACAGCCTAAATGCCTATCAACCTAAATTATAGTACATCCACACAACGAAATGACAAGGAAGCTGTTAAAAAGGAGAGATAGACCTATATATTCTGATGTGGAAACAAATCTGGACACATCATTAAATGGAAAAGTCAAGTAGCAGGAGAGTATCTATGGTGTGGTTCTAAATGTGTTTAAAATATACATTTATATGCTTGTGTATACATAAACTAGTTTAGGAAAGATACATAATTTCTGGCCTGGAAATTGTGACTTGGAGTTTGGGGCATGCATTTAACATTTTACTGTATTCTCTTTTGTACTATTTCTCTTTTTAAATCAAGATCATATATTGATTTTTAAATAAAATTTTTTTTAAATGTATGAAAGTTATCAAATTAAGGTATCATTGGTCATTATAAACATCTTGGCAGATATGTCTTTTTCACGGTAACAATGATCTCAGAGGAGAGAAACCCTTGAACAGGTAAACTTTGATATGAACGGTGTGAAAAGGAAAAGGCCCATCTACAGACTGTTGCCTAACAGAGAGTTAGGAAGATGGGGAGAGCTCCTGATCTATTTGAGGCCCTGACATTTGACAGGAAAATACCACCTGGCTGGGAGAAAGAAAAACAGAACGACGAAGAGAAAATACTCTCTTTTCCCATGTTTTTACCTGGTCCTCTTGTTATGAATATAATCTAAACGATTTCCAGCAGGGAAACTAGGTTCAGAGGGCAGAGGAGTAAGAGTCAGCTAGTAAAGAAAAATAATTGTCTTTGAGGGATTGGAAGGCTGTTATTTGGGTCGGACAATGATCCTGGTGAAATCAACCAGATTGTTGCTCAGCTCTCCACTTCCTGAGTCCGAGCAGGAGGTACAGGACTTACATTCTAAGGCCTCTGGAGTCAGAAAGACTGGGTTTGTGTTCTGGCTCTGCCAGTTAACAACTTGCGACCTCTGCACAACGGAGGAATCAGACTAAATGTTGTCTAAGTTCTCTTCAAACTCCAAGCTCTGTTATATCACCCCTGAGGGCTTCCCACTCTCTACTTCCAGTTTCTATCTCTTTCATAGACTCCAAGAGTGAAATACTTGCACCCCCTCTCCTTTTCTGTGTACCTTCTCTTTGCCAGGTCACGAAGGCAGGTGCCTGTGCACCTGGTTTGAGTCCATGACCCCTTGCTTCCTCGTGAAAGATAAATCTTCAGCTCCTGCACCACAGCCCTGCCAAGCTATGCTCTCAGAGCAGTCCGTCATGTTCACTCAGATGGGGAGCAATCTGAACATCACAGTTAATTAATCCGCATTCTCAAGCGGACTCCCAGTTTCCATTTGGGAATTCAATTTAGGTGGCCCTAGTCAGGCTGTCTCTAGATCTACAAATCACTCTTACTTTCTGTTTTCCCCTGCAGATGAGGCACCCCCACTCCCTCTGCCTCCTCCTCCATGCCTGATCTGAGCGGAAAGGTCAATAATGACCAGGAGATGATGTCAGAGTGGAGCTGAAACAAGGTCAAATGTAGGCAGTATCTTAGATCAAGCCCAGGGCAATGCTAAACTATAAACACTCTCTTGCCTGGAGACTTCTGCATCCTGTTAACACAGCATCCCATTGCTTTCTGAGCTCTCCCCTGGGTGGTCTTGCTGAAACCCATGGTTTGGAGAGTGTCAAAGAGCTCTTAAGCATAAACACAGCGTTCCAGCCAGCAGAGGCAGTGCACACGAGAGAGGGACTGGGAATTCCTGGCTTATATTCTTTTTCCCTTGCTTACTCAGGCAAGTCTTTTATCCATGCATGGGACAGTTTGTTTTTCATAACTTCAGTCATGGGAGCCCTAACTTCTGTAGTGTCTGAGAGGGATCTTGACTTCTCCTCTCCTTCACCTCCCATCCAATCAGCCACTGAGTCTTGTTGGCTTAATTTCTTAAAGTTTCTTCAAATTCGTCCACTTCTCTCCATCCTTTCTTCCTCTTAGCCCTCAGCACTGCTTCCTGAAGGATTGGTGAAGCCTCTCCAACTGGCTTTTCTGTGCCAGTCTTGCTCTTGAAAACCCGTTCTTGGCTTTGCAGCCTGAGTATCTAAATAAGCAAATGCAATTATGAAACCCACCAAACGCAATTATGAAACACAGAAAAACTATTCAATGACCCTCACTTGTCCATACACACACACACACACACAGCCAATCTTACAAGGCCTTTGGTAACCTGTTGCCAAGTCTGCCCCAAACAACAACAACAATAAAAACAACTGCTGGGTATTAAGTAATGAGTATGTCCAGATAACAAAGTGAGCATTCTGCATGAGCAAAAATATGCTCTTGAACACGTCCTTCTCCTTTAAACCTCATCCCTTCAGTATATGCCACTTCTTCTGCAGAAAGGGCACTTCTCCCCCTCTCCTCTTGGCAATCCTACCTCCTTTCATTCAAGATCCAGCTTGTGACATCCTCCTCTGAGTCATAGCTCCCCTGCACATGGCTAACTACTCTCTCCTCTGAGTCCCCATGGAATCTTGTAATATCATAGCATTTATTGCACTGCATTGCAACTGTTTAACATGCCTGTTTTCCTCATTTGGTTGAAGCACTTCAGGAGGCAGAGGCTATTTTTCATTTATCCCTATGTCATGGCTTCCACTGTGCTTGGGGCTTACACAACTCAGTTTTCAATAAATGAATGAGAGAGAGGAGCACTATGTGATTGAAAGGCAGGAGTTCAAGTAGCAAAACATGGACCTGAGAGGGCAGGTTAGGAAGCTCTACTGGGATCTCAGGTTAACCCTCAAGAAGAGAGCTTTCCTTCCCTCCTCATCTCCTAAATACACAGTGGGGAACAGAAGCCAAGGGCTTCTGAGAATGGGGATGGTGCTAAAAATAAACTTCACTCCAAAAGGGCTGAGGGGTTTTGCCATCTTAAGACACACCTTTGCAGTTATGAGTTTATCTTCTCTCAGCTCATAGAGGCTGGTTCAGTATAAAGCAGGCTCAATATGGCAGGATGCGAAAACTGTTTTTATTACAATATTACAATTGGGTGAAGACCCAAGCATTTCCTTTACTCTAGGGGATGAGTTTAAGGCAAAGAGCCTTTATTTAATAAAAGCTTATTGTACCTCAACATTTTTCAGAATCTTTCACTCTTCTCTGATTGTCTTTCACTCCCCCACCTTTGTGTCTACTCCCATTCCAGTTTGCAGATGAACAGCCCTGACTGGTCCTTTCTAGTGACATACCACATTGCAGTTCCAAATAAAAATTAGCATCTCCACAGATCACTGAATCCTAATTAAAGAGTTTTTTTATCCTTCCCCTTCTTTTCTATTCACCACCCCCATCCCAGATTTTCACTCAGGGAATCTTAGCTGTATGCACTCAGCAAAGGCCTAGCCACGCTGAGCCGCAGTCTCCCTGTCTTCACAGTGTCTGCACAGGGTAGTAGTATTACCTAACTCAGGGCATCATTATGAGGATTACAAAAGGTAAGCAAAAACTTAATGCAGATAAATATTAAATAATAGTAGCAAGAAACTCCATTGATGGGGCAAGGATGCCTTAGATGCTTTTGAAATTTTAGTCATTTAGATTTGTCTCTCTTTCTAACAGATACAACCAGCTTCTTTGAGTTGCTCCCCTCAGGAGCAACTATTTCCTTCTAGTCCCCTTCCTCAGTACCTTTACCTGGAGGCTTCTGTTGTTGGGCCTGTTTCTAAGCAGGCTTTCCTTTCCTCTTTATGCCACACTCGCCTCCTAGAAGAGACGCAGAGAAGTCCTGCAATTCTGGGTCTCTGTCCTTTCTGTGTATGTCCTAAATGCACAAATAAGCCCATAATATCTTCCACAACTGTCTTGGAAAAACAGATGGTAAGAATTCTGCAGTAAGTGAAATGGGAATATTTACCCCAGAGGGTCATCTGAATTTTTCTTTCAGTTGAAGCAGGAAAATTCTCCACAAGCATCACCAAGGAAGCCCAATCTACCAAAGCAAAGACTGAGGAAAAAAACCAAACTCAATGTGATCAAGTTCTCCATGGAGGACAGCTGTGCCTGTTCAAGGAATGGGAGGCATCTGGGAGCAGTCCCTACCTCCTGTCTACACACTGCCTGATTGAGAGACTTAGTGCTCCAGCATCTGAGGGGCTTAGGGAGAAACAGCCTGAGAAATCCAGGGAGATTTTGTGAAATTGTTTGGTTTTTGTTTGTCTGTTTTTTGAGACAGGGTCTTGCTCTGGTGCCCAGGCTGGAGTGCAGTAGCACAATCACAGCTCACTGCAGCTTTGACCTTTAAAGTGTACTCCTCACTCCTGTGTGTTTGTGTGGCTACAGGGACCTCACCCTGCCTGCTGTCCTCCTCCCTCTCCCCATTCTGCTATGCCCCAGGACAAGGACGATGACGCTGCCTTTACTGTGGCATCCCTCTGCTTCTCCCATTGCCAGTGGAGCCATGCTTCTCCAGGCCTGGCACTCAGACCTCTGCCAAAGATTTTCCTGTGATTTTTATCAACAGTGCAGCTTCTCAGCTGCCCAGATTCCTTGACTAAATCACAATTTCTGAGTGTGGGCTCTGTGGCTCTCCACTTCTGGAAAGCACTGCTAGTGGTTCTTGCACAAGGTAAAGTATGAAAACATTTCCTACAAAAGAAGGGTCAGCATCCATAGCCTGTTTAGGACCCTTCGTGAAAAATCTGTCTCCAATTCCTCATCTCCAAGTTGATTTCCCAACTCTTCCACGACCCTCACCTCCAGCCATGCCAGCATGCCTACTCACCTCTCCCCAAACATGACACGCATGTTCTACATCAAGATCCTGCTCATACTGCTCCCCCTTCCTGGAACACTCTGTCTCCACTTGAGTCCTATTCTTCCCTCAAAGCTCACTTCAGTTAAGACTTTCTGCGCATGAATTATTGAGACAGGTGTTGAAAGGCTGTGTGTCTTCAGTCTACTGCAAAGGACAACGTGTGGTCTTGCCCTTGAGGAGCTTTAACATTGAGTAAGGAGATAAGACATTGTACATCAGCAACCATAATAAGAGGAAGAATATAAAAGAAACAAAAGTGTTAGAGAAGGGAGGGGGCGTGAGGCAACCGGAGGTGTTATCCGAATTGGCATTTTCTGCAAAGCCTGACAGTGTGGATAGGACTGCAGATGTGGAGAAGTGAAGGCCAGGCCAAGGGAAGAGTTTGAGAAATGGCACAGAAGTAGGAATGGGAAGAGAATATAGAGAAAATGAGAAGTAGCACAGTTTGGCTTAGCTCAGAGGGAGACTTCATGCAGAAATGCGAGAGACTCAGCCAAAATACAGATCAGGTGGCCTTAGCTCTCCTACTCCTCTGAACTCCTTTAATTTCTATGATCTCAACCTAGACCACTTAGCATATACGGCCATGTATTTTTTTTTAATTGCTCTATGTATGTTTTTGAAAGCAACATTTTTCTCTTTATAAAACATTTTCGTTGGCGAAAATTTGGAAAATACAGAAAGGAAGTAAAATTTGAGTTACCCATAAATCTACCATGTGGAAATAACCAGTTAGCATTTTGGTTAATCCTTAAATTCTTTTCCCCCATCCACTTTTTTTCACTATAAAATTGAAATTAAAACTTTAAAACTGTGCTTTTTTCTTTCTTTTTTCTTTTTTGTGATCGAGTCTCACTCTGTTACCCAGGCTGGAGTGCAGTGGCGCAATCTCAGCTCACTGCAACCTCCACCTCCCGGGTTCAAGTGATTCCCCTGCCTCAGCCTCCTGAGTAGCTGGGATTATAGGCATATGCCACCATGCCCTGCTAATTTTTGTATTTTTAGTAGAGAGGGGATTTCACCATGTTGGCCAAGCTGGTCTCGAACTCCTGACTTCAGGTGGTCCATCCGCCTCGGCCTCCCAAAGTGCTAGGATTACAGGCATGAGCCACGGCACCCGGCCACCTGTGTATAACTTTCTATGCTATTTTTGTCACTTAGCAGAGTATGATGAACACAATCCCACATCTTTGAATATTTCTTGAAAACTTGGTTGTTAATGGCTGCATAATATTCCAACATACAAATATTCAAGTCTCTATGTAACTCAGTATTTTCCAACTGTAATTTTTTGGGATGCTAATAAAAGACACATTAATAGATTAAACCAAGTTAACATATTTCTTTTTATTCTGGATTCTATAAGTCTTCAAAGAGTCCCACGTGGATTTTGATTCTTCAAAATGAGGGTATAGCAGGTAGTATTCACTCTGGACTGTTTTTTAAACAAGTATCTCTTGGAGCTCATTTTCTACAAAAGTTTGAGAAACCTTTCTCCCAATGAAGGATATTTGGATTGTTCCTAGTTTTTCACTATTATAAATATTTGATAAAGATTTTGTACATAAAATTCAGGCTGAAATTCTCATTATTTCTTTAAGATATATTTTTGGGAGTAGAATTGTGACATTTAAAAAGTCAAAATGTATGACTTTTTAAATTAAAAAAAAATTTTAAACATAATACTTCCCACTCCCCTCCCCACTTGCCACTAGCCTCTCTAGCTCCATGATTATATATTTTTGCATCTTCTTATTGTAGAGTCTTGTGCAAACGTTTTCTTAATTTTAGAAAGCCCTTAGCAAATGTTCGATGATGGTGATAACAATAAGGAAAAAGAAATATAAGATAAAAGGATAGGTTGTGAGGAGGAAAGAATTGCATCTTACAGTTGAAAGTGGCAGATAAAATAGTCCTTAAATGCAGGTTATTTTATGTCAGACAACCTGAGTTCATAGTACTGTACTTGCCCTCTTTTTGACCTTGGTCAAATTACAGTGCTAATAATTCCTAACTCAGAGGTTTGCAGAAAGCACTAAATGAGAAAAGATGTATAAAGCTTATAACACATGCCTGGCACACATAAGCATTGAATAAACATGGCTGTTACTATTATTACTATTATTAGCTGATTTCTGGAGTCCAAGGGAAAGGTGACCATTTCTTTAAGACGTTTAAAGTGTGTGAGAGTTATACAGGATCAGGGCAAATAGCAGCTGATTGGAGCAAAGCTTGCAGCAGAGGAGACATTCAGGAGCAATGGCTAGGGAATGGATAGGCTCTGCTAGAAATGGCCACCATGGCAGCAAATGTGAGCCAATGGAGAAGGGTGGAAGTCAGTCAAGGCAACCAGGGACTATATTAAAAATAAAAATCAAATCTGTTTTGGCATGGTAAAGACTAACATTTTCATTATGAACTCCTCTCCCATTGGAAAACTCCATTCTGATCCCATTTTCCATTCCAGAGATAATCAACCATCTCCCTCTGGACACAATGTGGTGGCCATCAGCCTGGCTCTTACCTGTTCATTTCCTGTCACTGCCTAATTGATAGCAGGCCCTCCAAGCTGGCAGCCCCTGCGGAGACACTGACAAGAGCAACCCTGAAGCCTGGCATCTCCCTGAGCCCTTTTATTTATTGCTCTATTTCAAAGAGGGATTTATCTGTGTGTGGTTGAGGCCATTACTACCTTTTTCTAGATTTCCTGGGTGCACCCAACCCAGAACCAAAAACTTGGGGCCATTTGGCTGCATCTCTGACACCTGAAGAGAGCTGCAACTTAACCCTCTGAAGCGAACCCTGCACAGTGGAGGCTAATGGCACCAGGTAGGTCCCAGTTGTCTTCCACAGCCCCCTTCTCTCCTCCCCATTCTTTCCCATCACTCCCAGAGCTGCTGAGATTTAACAAGTGTTAAAATTCCTTACATCTATTTACAGGGAAGGCCAATTTACTGTGATTAAATGCAAGGTAGCGTTCAATTAGCGGAAGATAAACACAACATATCAACCCACTACGATAATTTTTAAATCAAAAGTTAGAACACACATAGGCTGCTGCGATAATAATTTACTAATTTAATGACGATGGAGCTTTTCAAGATCTTGCCATTCTCTTAGACTGTATATGAAGGACACCCCTAATGTTAATTAGGGCTCGCTTCATTAACAACTTAACCAAAAGACCACACTTTGTGAAATTATTTGGGAGCCTATGAGGAATGAGAGTTGATGGAAGGAAATTACCATGAGTATCTTTCCCATCGGTTAATGGAGGGTATGATGTATAAATCATCAGCAAAGGCCATATGGTGACAGTCAGTAAAAGAAAGGAGAATTTGGAGCTTGTGTATGAGAGCAGGGCAGATGGCTATGGATAATGTGTGAAAGCACATGCCTCTTCATATATATGGTGCTCATGGTAGTAAAGACATGATCTGCCATGCAAACAACAGGGCAGTTTTGTTTGGCACACAGCTGTTGCTTACACCTCTGGGCTTTGCCTGATAGAGTCAGAGCCACCTTCAGCAGAGTGTTAAAGCTTTAACAGAGAGTAAGTGCTCAGGAACTTACTATGAATTCATGGGCCTGCACTCCAATTGGAGGGATGCCTCTTAGATTTAGCCAGTTCTTTCTGTCCCCAGCAGCCAGCTGTTTTGAAGATATACGCACTGGTCCACAACTATCCAAAATGACTTGGGATTCTAGAAGTCAGGGCTCCCCGAGAGCCTAGGACAGCACTTTGCTAAGGTTGCTGTTGATTGGAATCAATTGGGGATCTTTTAAAAATACACGTTTCTGGCTCTCATCCCCAGAGATATCATCTGTGTGGGGTATGATCTGAGTATTAGGATTTTTTAAAGTTTCCTCTATCCAGGTGATTCTAATGTGCAGCAAAATTAGAAAATCACTACTCTACTACCCACGTCCGGGGCTGAAGGTAAACAAAAATCTCTGAGCCCCGTGGCAGATGCTGGAATCTGAGCACAGCCTGTTCCTGGCAAAGCTGTTGATCACTGAGAGGAAGGGTAGAGGGAGCAAGGTGCTTAGCATTAACAGGCCTGGTTTCAAATCTCAGCACTCCCGCTTACTTTGAGTAAGCAAAGGAAAAGTCCTCTCTGAGTTTTCCATTCTGTTAAATTGAGGAAATGTTGCTTCCCTCAGAAGTTGTGAGAGCATTAAATAAAATAATATGTAAAGAGCTTAGCCTGTAATATGATAAGTTGAAAAATGGTTTATCTAACCAATGATTATTAACTAGTTAAAAAGGAAAATAAATCATAAGCCAATTAGTATCTAGTACTTGTTCAAAGTTGCTAAAGGAACTGTGAGCATTTTGTGCAAGTGCCTTAATAAACCCAGAAAGCTGCTGGTAATAACAGTGCTTTATTGTATGTCTACTATTAGCCAGGCACTGTTCTAGGCACTTTATAAACATTTTTTAGGTTGCTAGCTAGTAGATATGTCAGTAAGGATTTTCTGACAAGGGATGGAATAGAGAGTAGCCAGCTGTTCATAAGAAATTCCATGAATCCAAAGCACATGCTCCTCTGGCCTATGGCTGCAGGCCATGGGTGTTGAGAGGATACCTGCTTATTTTAGAAGTGGGTAAGATACACTCTGATGGAGAAAAGACTGGACTTAGCAAAGACCTGGTTACTTTGGAAGTCTCAGGTCTTCCACTCCCAAGCTGACCGACTGTGGGTATGTTTCTTAACCATTCTGAATCTGTTTCCTCGTTACATAAGCTATGGATAAAGACAGTTGCCTCACTGAGCGTAAAGCATGAAATGAGATAATGTATGTAAGAGTGCAGATCATGGTGCCAGGTACACGGCAGGAACCCAATAAACAGTTTGCTGAATTATGCATTCTAAATAGCAGAAGAAGGGCACATGGTTTGGGAGGTTTCCAGGTGACAGCCTGGGAGCCAGAGCTCCTGGATCCTAAGACAGCATGGGAACTCCCATGAAATGCATTCTCCTATTTCCCAGCAAACACCGAGTCTAATGAGCTCTTGAAATTGTCCTCTTCCTGCTACCAGACATATTCATATACCTGTGGGCACTTTGTTCCAAGCAAACCCCTCAGCTGGAGCCACGAAAACCAAAAGGGCCCAACAGCAGCCTGTGCCACCCCACAGGCGTAAGGGCTCAGAGCCTCAATTAGAGTGTGGCTGAGAAAAGCAGGGCCCAAACCCCCTCTTGGCACCAATCCTTTCTGCAGAAACAACCAACCCCCCTAACTATGAAAATCAATGGATTTTTCTCCCCTCCAATATCTAAATAGCTATTTGAATGTGTTCTGTAACAGGAGGAGCTGTTGAACAAAAGGTCAGGGCTGATTTGAAGTCGGTCTTTTTATCAGCAATTGCTTTTAAAGACACAATTCTCCCAACTCTGAGCCCCTGAAGATAAAAAACTATATAAATGTACAAATGACTTTATGACTTTGATTATACAACTTCTAAGGAAATATCCATATGAACCGTTAAGAAAGACTAAAGATATGGTGATAAAGAGGACTCTTTGAAATTCTGCTTTTAAAAAAAATCTATGTCATGAGATATGAATGTAGCCAAAGCCTTGATAAAAGTCGTGTCATCCTTTTGCCATAGAAGCCGCTGAGGCATGAAAGGGACCATGGGCCTGGAGATCTTTGCTGCCTTTAAAGTCTGGCTTATTAACATGCATTAGAGTCTTCCTGAAGATGGGTCTGGCCAAAGGTTATCAACAGAAACTTAATTTAATGAGCCCAGAACACGAGGAGAGGAGCCCTGCAAAGCCAACACTGAGAGAAATTTGGGGCAAGGGCATTTCATTTTCTGAAGAGGAGAAACAAAGATAAATTCATTAAAGCAGAAGGCACTACATTGTTGGTTTTTATCCTCAGAACACCACTCTCCCAGTATGGGGGCCCCGCTCAGTTTCACTGTGGAGACTAAAACTCCACTCCACCCAGAATAGAACCTGACGATAATAAAGGCTTTAGAGGGTAGAGAACAGCTACAGGGAAGGCTGGTTTACAGACCAACAGCAGCGCTGAGATGTCACAGTTGACGCAGGCTGGAGTCCACCAGGCTTCTCAGGACACAGGAGGTACTTTTTGATATTTGGTTCACAGTAGATCTAGGTCATTTACTCCCATCATGGTTGTGTAGAGGCAAATAAGAATTCTAGAATCCTGAGGACAGAGAGAGCTGCTTAAAGAAATGTTGCAAATGCTCCCCAGTCATAAGAATAAATTGTTCCAAGGCCAAAATGGTGGGAACATCCTTTTGAGGTAAATGACACAGGGGTCACGTATTGACACGCCTACAGGAGACAGGCGAATAACACAAATTAGTGAACCAGGGTAGGACTGAGATAATAGGGCATGTTGGGACAAGGTTGTGGCCTTTTCTTAAGGAACAGCAGATACTAAGCTTGAATGAACAATTGCCTCACTGGAAGAGTGATATGTTGCCAGAAATGATTGATCAAGCAAAGCTGGAAGTTGGAATTTTAATATAAAATCTCCTCATTTTAAAGGAATGGAAACTAGGGTTTTTGTTCTGTTTTGTTTTTAACATTTTGTGGACCAAGCAGAACTTTTGTGTGGGGGTAGATACAGCCTGTGAATTTGGGGCATCTGACTAGAACATTAGATATTAATTAGCATGTGGTAGTACTAGAAGTCAGAGAGGAAAGTACCATTTAGAAGGCTAAATGAGTTATAGCATGTGCATTCATTTCTGAAAGGACGGTATTCTCCAAGTAGGGTTCTCATGAATGACCATGTGTGCTGCGCATTGCACACCTCTGGGGGGCACCCTTTGTAACAAAAGGCTATATTAATACCCCCTCTTGGAGTTGCAGTATATGAACCTGAACAACCATACCCAGCAGCCCTGTTGGTGACACATACCTAGTTTTCCATCTCAGTGGGTTCCTGAGTGACAGAGAACAAACCCATTCAAATCCCAAATCATTGATTCAGATGGACCAGCACACTCATTCTTGGCTCTCAAATGGACTTTCATCAAAATCAATTATAAAGGTCTTCTTGGCATTATAAACAACACCCAGGAACGATTAAATTTTTGTTCTTCCCTTGCAGGCCACAAATCAGGATGACCCCCAAAGTTTAATCAGCATGGACCCAGTGGACTGGACTTTGGAAGTGACTCAGCCTATGCAGATTCAAGTATATGAATAATATTTTAAAAAAGGAAATGGAAATATATACATTCTATTAGTTCTAGTCACTTTGTGGTAGGTTTATGAACATTGCCATGTAGGATTGACCATGGAGCTATATATTCTGTACTAGACTAATATAATAATGAAAGGCTATTTATGCTAGCACTGGCTATGGAGTTATATCTCAAATGTCCCAGGGGCTTCAAAGGCAATGACGATACTGGCTGCTCTCTGGAGCAATAAGTCACCTGGACAACTTACCTCATGGCAAAGGAATGAAAGGAAACACCAGAAATGGGCAGAAGAAAGCTTTCTTAGCACTTTGAATCAAAAAATAATTATTTTCCCTGGAAGCTCAAAATTGACAGAAATATGTGGCTGCAGTTAAGTATCTTCAATGAAGAAAAATATAGGAATATGTTAGTGAATGTGATCAGCTGTATTTCAGTGACTCAGAAAATATGTAAGCAGTAATTCCCATAAATAAGCCAGATAGATAAAGACAAAAGGGGATAGAAAGACATCTATAACACAGAATAAAAAATGTATCATAAACATTTGTTGACTAAAACAATATTTCAATTTGCATAATCCCCCAAAGACAGTGTTTCATTTCTGATGACAAACAGTGGCATTCCCTAAAGGAGGGGGTGAAAAAGAAGGTTGGTTCTCTCGGGCTGACCCTGCTGAGCTGGTCTTGGTGGTAGCGGTAGAACATGACAGCTCTATGGTCCACTGGGTTACTAATGTGGACCTTACTATTCATTCACACACATAGGCTGTCCTAAAATGGGCTAATCTGTGGTTAGTTTCTAGAACATGAGAAAAAAAAATCTATGTGACACCCATCTTCTTGGTTAAGACTGGGTCAGCCTACCAAAAAAAAAGAAAAAATTGAGTGTTCAAAGTAAGAACGGCTATTGCAGACTTGTTCAAGGCTTTACATGAGGGAAAAAAATGAACCGCCACAAACAAAGAAGCATTAGATCAGAAGAGTGCAAGAGCCTAATAAACATCTTCATGAAAAGTTAAAACGGCTGCCTCATTTGTCTGCAGCATGAGGCAGGCAGCACTAAGAGTGCTTCTAACTTCCTTTCCAAATCAGGGGCAATTTACTGGCTTCAAAATAAAGGGAGGAAAAGAGAAGAGGCTTGTCTGGTCAATGATTTATTCATGGAGCCAAGAAAATGCTTCTCCTCTAAAATGATATTTTTCCTGGGTTCTAGCCCTTCAATCTTCCTCCAGTCCGGGAATATATGTTTCTCTCCTCCATGTATTTTTCAGTGGTTTCCATTATTACATGACACACTGTTCACCTCGATCTACAGCGCTGAGA
Source organism: Pongo pygmaeus (assembly GCF_028885625.2). Taxonomy (NCBI): domain Eukaryota; kingdom Metazoa; phylum Chordata; class Mammalia; order Primates; family Hominidae; genus Pongo; species Pongo pygmaeus. The sequence continues at coordinate 40,970,349 of NC_072373.2, forward strand.
CCTCCGTGGGGTTGCCCTTGCTTAGAGAATTTTGCAGTGCCAAAACTCAGAACTGATGCTTTGTCTTGCCTGAGGAGCTGAGCAGTTTCTCTTCTAGAGTGGGGCCTTCCTCCCTACCCCAAGAAGAGATGCAACAAGGGGAGGTAGTGGCATCTGCAGTTGGTAATGTCCACAGTTTGTACACAAATGACTTTCTAAAAGCAAACAGATGAGTGGATGGGCTAGTGGCCCAAGAAATAGCCTGTTTGGGGGCAGAGATAAAAGTCTTAGATTGTGTCTCTGGCTAATCTGGCTCCAAATTAACTCAGACTTTAGAATTATTATCCACAAGCACGTGTGGATTTGCGAAATCAGGATACATAAGAAACTCCAAGCTGGGATCTCTGGGTATGGTTTAACTCAAGTGTCGGAGAACTCTGTATGAACCAGATATTGATCCCTTAATCAAAAAAAAAAAACAAAAACAGTAAGTTGTGAATGAGTTTTCAGCGTTATACAAATAACATAATGAGATATTATCTAGCCCGAACTGGAGTGAAACACCAGTTTGGAATTGAAAAATATATCTATCCACTCACTCACTTCTCTGGTGATTCTGAAGGAGAAACAGATTTAATGGAGTAGCGTTTATCTGCAGAATCATTACTTTAGGCAGATGCTCCATTGTCTCTCATTTCCTACCCACAGATCAGCTTGGAAAACTGGTTTTTGTACCAGAATTCAACTCAGATATCATCTCCCTGAAGAAATCTTTTCTCTTGGTATCCTGTACTTCACTTGTGCCATACAGTGTTTGTCACCCTGCTTTGTAACTCTGTGGCATGGCTGCTTCTCCTTAATAGGAGTCCTTGAAGGCAGGTCCAAGGTTTACTCAGCTCTGTATCACGAGCACCTAGCAGAGTCCTGATACATAACACGTAAGCAAGAAATATTTACTAGTTCTGTTTGTTAAGTGGGATTTCATTCTGATTTCCATTTTCCCTCCCTGGTTCACCATCACAATCTGGGCATCACCTTAACCTTGGAGATCATTGCTTCTTGTCCTCTGCCTCTTCCTTTTTCAGGCACTTTTCTCTATTCCTTTTCATTTGTCACTTTATCTTCCTGTCCCTCTTTCCCGCTTTTCCAGACTTGTCCTTGGGTCTGCCAGTGGTTCCCATTGGTATTTCCTAACAAAAAGTCCCTTTCATGAAGATAGGATATTTTCAGTTATTTGCTGTCCCTTGGAATCACCAGAAAGAAGGGCATAGAGCAGTGAAACTTCTCAACGGGATAGGATGAAGGAGAAGAGGAGTGCTGTTTGTCCTCCCTGGTGGGAAAGGGACCTGCACAGGGAATGGGGGACCTTATGGTAACAATCAGCTTTGAGCTTCACCAATCAATACTCCAGAATCCCTAAAGATATTCATGCCCACAAGTTCGGACTCTCTCACCTAGCACAACAGGTAGATAGAGGGGGCCAGCCCTACTTTGGTGGATTTAGTTTTTTCCTTACTCGATAGGGCCCAACCAAAAAACATACATTTTTTATTCTTAGAAAAGGATACTCTCACTAAGTCCAGAAGTCAGGAAATGAATAGAATCATCCAATGGCAGACTCCATTAGTAATATCTCAATGCTCTCTAAACATAGTCCTCCTAGAGATGCCAGATTCAGCAATTCTGAGATGTGCTCAGGGAGTCTGTGATATTAATCAAATTCATGAGGAAGACTGAGTCCAGAATGCTCAAGGCCAATGCATCCTAACATGCTCTTCCCCCGTTACAGGGAGAAAGCAAGCCCCAGTGTAACGTGACATCATCAATCTAAGTAGGCAAGTGGAATAGATTTCCCGATTACCAGATTAAGCGATGCATCAAGCAGGAGCAAGCCTGGTCATTGCTAATCATTTAAATTTAAGAAGACTGAGCTCAGTGACATTATCAGGCTCACATTAAAGAGCGACTTCTCTCTGCTATCAGGAATGTATTGGTGTTCCCTCCAGGATTTATTACTCTGGGAAGCGGCAGGATGGGCTGATGCTGCAACTATCTATGGCACCAGCTCCCCATCCATCATCCCCACCACCCCTGTTCTGGTCAGCCTAAGAGCCTGAGGCCTCTGATCTCTCCTCTTTGCTGGGGTCTTCAGTGGCCAAGTCTACAAGCAGAATGAAAAGCAAGCATCTAGAAATGAGTTGAGTTAAAACATTCCTTTTCACATCATCATTAAATCCCTAACTGGCTTATTTTCTCTCTGGTTTTCATCTTGGGAAAACACAATGTTTTATCACACTCTGGATTTATCTGAACCCGAAGATAGTTTTTGCCTAGGATATACATGATCCAAACTCACCCCCAGAGAGTCTATTTCACTTGTTTTACAGTGGGAATCAGGCATATAAATTTAGAAAATCCTCAAGTGATCCTGAATCATACATATCATTAATAATCATTGATTTGCAAGGTTTCCCTCTGAGGAAAACTAGGAAGTAGAGCAGATCTGTGAGGACTACCCACCAAGATTACTAATTAATAAATTGCAAACTAGATCTGAAAACCACGGTAAAGACATGGGGTATGATCAAGGCCTTGAGTATTATCATCTATAACACTGGTGCTTCGCGAACTTTAGTGCCATGTGAATCACCTGCGCAGATGTTAGCCTGCAGATTATGACTCAGTAGGTCCCAGGTAGGGCCTGAGGTTCTGCATCTCTTACAGGTTCCCAAGTGAGGGCAGTGCTGCTAGTCCATGGACCACACTTGGGAGTAGCAAGTATCTAGAAGAATGGTTCTCAACATTGACCTCACATTAGAATCAGCTAGCAAGCGAATTTTGAAAACCCCAATGCCAGACTCCCCCCTGGACCTATCAAATTAGAGTCTCTAGGGATGGGGGGTCTCAGCCATGGTATTTTAAAAGTCTCCTTAGTTGGTGCCATTGTAAGGCCAAGGTTGAGAATCAGGATCTACACTGATGAACAGCTCTGCCCACTATGACCAAATTTAGTAATTACAGAATCTTCTCTGTCGAGCATTCTAGTGGACATTTACTGTAGAGATCCACCTTCTACCCAAACACGCAGGCCTAGTGTTCCCAGGGAAGCTGACCCCACTCCTGGCTCCAAGTATGAATCTGAGCAGTCCAAAGATTACTTGACCCCACAACAACCAGGCCCTTTCCACTGGTCATTGAGGAATAGGCATGTGATCTAATATGGGCCAAGTGATGCCAGCACAGTCCCTGAAACCAGTCTTCCCTGTAGATATATGTTAGCCAATAAAGTTCTTATTGCTTAAGTCAATTTGACTTGGATGAGGATATTTTAACCGATATTCTCACTTGGCTTATGTAGAATGAGGCACTGGATAATATGGTAAATCCCTTCTCATGGGATTAGATCTATAAAATTTTACCAAAATCTATCCGACCTCCCTTAACTTTCTCTCACCTTTATTTCTTCTGCCACCCTCCTCTCTGTGGACAAGGCAGAGTAGAAGGTAAAGGAAATAGCTTTAGGGCTATAATCCTGTTTCTACCCTCTCATAAGAAGAGTGACCTTGGAAAAGTCCCCGGCTTTATCTGAGTCATACTTTGCTGATATTAATCAGAATAAAAGTAATATCTGTGCCCCAAGGCATTTGTGAACATCAAATGAGAAAATGGATGGGCAAGCATCCTGTAAATGTCAGCTGTGGTTTTTTGTGGTTGTTGCTGCTGTTAGAAAAAACGAGCAGTGATCTCAAAGGTGGAAGTTTGCCCATAGTGATAGCATTGTGTGTCCACTCACTGTCCCATGGGAGAATCTGAGCAAGGCTGAGAGTACTGCTGGTGCCGGCATAGCTCTCATCAGTGAAGATGTCCCTGTGCTATCAAGAGCAATCAGGGTGGAGGGAAAGACATAAATCATACTGTTTCTTGCAGGCAGAGGGGGGAATTGGGGCAGGGGGAGGGAAAAGGAGGTTGCACTCTGAATGATTTTTAATTATTTTCTGATTCACTACATCATTAGGAAGACAGGAAAACTCTTAAGACTTAAGACACAGTGATCTAATGTCATTGATTTTCACATATATTTTATGAGTTATGAAATATGATGAAGCTGGGAGAGAAAAGCTTTTCAAATATGATAAGACTAGAGAATATCCAACCCACTTATAAAAAGGATCAAATTGTGGGCTCAGGGTTTGTGAAAGTCAAGTTTCAAGATACCCACAGGTGGGTTTGGTCTTAAAGCTTCCTACCCCAAACCTACTATGAGGGTGTTCTAATCCCCCTACTATCACCACTACCAGTAGCCCTCACTCTCAATTATAAATGTAAAAATGATTTAATCTGCCTACTAAAATGTAAGCTTCTTTACATTATCTCCATCATGTACTGTTTCTAGCATAGGGTACAGCACATAGTAGGTACTCAATATATTTCAAATGAATGAAATCCAAGTGCCTAGCATTGTATGGGTCCTTCAGGGAAAATGGAGAATGAGACTTGTACTACCTTCATTGAAGTTATAATTGTTTGGAAACCTAGATGAAAAAATAATTTAACAAACAAATAGACAATGGCACAAAATCATCCAATCAAGTATCAAAGAGCCACAACAAGCAATGAGGTATTAGCAGTAACTGAACAAGGGGAAAGTGAGTGTTGGCTAACGTTACATAGGATGATATTCCAAGTGGAGTAGAATGTTTGTTAATACCCCAGAGCCTAGGATGTTGCCTTGAGCAATTACAAAGTCTTTAAACATTCAATCAAGTGGCTTTATTTCCAATCAATAAGCTTTTCATTTTTTCCAAAGGTTAAAGTAAGCAAACTTCAATCAACCCATCTAACGTGTGAGTTATTAGTAATGGCATGCAAGAGTGTATGCTGTGTTCCAGCTTTGGACTTAGAATAAACTAGGCATAGACGTAAAGGTACTGGAATAAGAGGGGTCAGATATCCTCACGAGATGCATATGGTGGAAGGAATAGCAACACTGTCTGTTAGAATTGGTGTTGGAAGGCTCCCTCTCTAGAGTCGGTTCAGACATAGGCTTGATGCAAGCACAAACAGGGGATGCCAGAAAGAAAGAACAACTTCAGGCATCACAGGTTTCATGTCATTTACATTCTTTGGCTATTCTTGTCCTTCCCAACCATACCATTATCAAAGACCTAGGAATCTTTTAAAACATTAATGTCTTAATAAAAAATCTTTCAAATAATAATAATGCCAACAACAAAACTGTCATTTATTTGAGTACCTTTTATTCCCCAAAATCAATGAGTGATTTATTTTTATTTCTTGTATTCTGACAACAACTCTAAGAGACAGACATTCTGCTCTTATTTTACTGATAGAGACTCTGAGGAGTACAAAGCTTAAGTAACTTGCCCAGTGTCACTTAGTAAGTAGTAAAACCAGAATTGGAACCAGCTCTGTTTGACCCCAGAGACAATGCTGTTAACCAGGATACTACACCATTTCCTCCTGTTACTATGTTATTAAATCAGAATTTTTGTAAAAAACAGAGGACAAGGCTCTGCTGTTTTAAGACCTACCTAGAAACTGAATGCAGTCAGGAGGTAGGAGAGGATGGGGGGATATAAGTCATCTCCTCTTCTTTTTCATGGCCAAGGGACTCTCTCCTGTGATCTGGGAGTCTGTGATCCAGGAGCCTGTGATCCACATGGCAATCATAGGTGAACTGGATGTCAAAAGTTCACTAGAGACTCCATAAACAGTGAACTAAACTTTAAGCCCTGGAGTCCTTGATATAGCAATGAAAGGGCCAAAAAGAAAAAAAAAGAAAGGACTCTCATTTTCTCACTTAAGATGATTCAGAAGATGGCCGAATAGGAACAGCTCCGGTCTACAGCTCCCATCGCGAGCCACGCAGAAGACGGGTGATTTCTGCATTTCCATCTGAGGTACCGTGTTCATCTCACTAGGGAGTGCCAGACAGTGGGCGCAGGTCAGTGGGTGAGCGCACCGTGCGCCAGCCGAAGCAGGGGCAAGGCATTGCCTCACTCGGGAAGCGCAAGGGGTCAGGGAGTTCCCCTTCCAGGGGTGACAGACGGCACCTGGAAAATCGGACCACTCCCACCCGAATACTGTGCTTTTCCGATGGGCTTAGGAAACGGTGCCCCAGGAGAGTATAGCCCGCACCTGGCTCAGAGGGTCCTACGCCCACGGAGTCTCGCTGATTGCTAGCACAGCAGTCTGAGATCAAACAGCAAGTCGGCAGCGAGGCTGGGGGAGGGGCGCCCGCCATTGCCCAGGCTCGCTTAGGTAAACAAAGCAGCCTGGAAGCTTGAACTGGGTGGAGCCCACCACAGCTCAAGGAGGCCTGCCTGCCTCTGTAGGCTCCACCTCTGGGGGCAGGGCACAGACAAACAAAAAGACAGCAGTAACCTCTGCAGACTTAAATGTCCCTGTCTGACAGCTGTGAGGAGAGCAGTGGTTCTCCCAGCACGCAGCTGGAGATCTGAGAACCGGCTGACTGTCTCCTCAAGTGGGTCCCTGACCCCTGACCCCCGAGCAGCCTAACTGGGAGGCACCCCCCAGCAGAGGCAGACTGACACCTCACACGGCCGGCCAGGTACTCCAGCAGACCTGCAGCTGAGGGTTCTGTCTGTTAGAAGGAAAACTAACAGAAAGGACATCCACACCAAAAACCCATCTGTACATCACCATCATCAAAGACCAAAAGTAGATAAAACCACAAAGATGGGGAAAAAACAGAGCAGAAAAACTGGAAACTCTAAAAACCAGAGTACCTCTCCTCCTCCAAAGGAACGCAGTTCCTCACCAGCAACGGAACAAAGCTGGACGGAGAATGACTTTGACGAGCTGAGAGAAGAAGGCTTCAGACGATCAAATTACTCCGAGCTACGGGAGGATATTCAAACCAAAGGCAAAGAAGTTGAAAACTTCGAAAAAAATTTAGAAGAATGTATAACTAGAATAACCAATACAGAGAAGTGCTTAAAGGAGCTGATGGAGCTGAAAACCAAGGCTCGAGAACTACATGAAGAATGCAGAAGCCTCAGGAGCCGATGTGATCAAATGGAAGAAAGGGTATCAGCCCTGGAAGATGAAATGAATGAAATGAAGCGAGAAGGGAAGTTTAGAGAAAAAAGAATAAAAAGAAACGAGCAAAGCCTCCAAGAAATGTGGGACTATGTGAAAAGACCAAATCTACGTCTGATTGGTGTACCTGAAAGTGACGGGGAGAATGGAACCAAGTTGGAAAACACTCTGCAGGATATTATCCAGGAGAACTTCCCCAATCTAGCAAGGCAGGCCAACATTCAGATTCAGGAAATACAGAGAACGCCACAAAGATACTCCTCGAGAAGAGCAACTCCAAGACACATAATTGTCAGATTCACCAAAGTTGAAATGAAGGAAAAAATGTTAAGGGCAGCCAGAGAGAAAGGTCGGGTTACCATCAAAGGGAAGCCCATCAGACTAACAGCGGATCTCTCAGCAGAAACCCTACAAGCCAGAAGAGAGTGGGGGGCAATATTCAACATTCTTAAAGAAAAGAATTTTCAACCCAGAATTTCATATCCTGCCAAACTAAGCTTCATAAGTGAGGGAGAAATAAAATACTTTACAGACAAGCAAACTCTGAGAGATTTTGTCACCACCAGGCCTGCCCTAAAAGAGCTCCTGAAGGAAGCGCTAAACATGGAAAGGCACAACTGGTACCAGCCACTTCAAAATCATACCGAAATGTAAAGACCATCGAGACTAGGAAGAGACTGCATCAACTAATGAGCAAAATAACCAGCTAACATCATAATGACAGGATCAGATTCACACATAACAATATTAACTTTAAATGTAAATGGACTAAATGCTCCAATTAAAAGACACAGACTGGCAAATTGGATAAAGACTCAAGACCCATCAGTGTGCTGTATTCAGGAAACCCATCTCACATGCAGAGACACACATAGGCTCAAAATAAAAGGATGGAGGAAGATCTACCAAGCAAATGGAAAACAAAAAAAGGCAGGGGTTGCAATCCTAGTCTCTGATAAAACAGACTTTAAACCAACAAAGATCAAAAGAGACAAAGAAGGCCATTACATAATGGTAAAGGGATCAATTCAACAAGAAGAGCTAACTATCCTAAATATATATGCACCCAATACAGGAGCACCCAGATTCATAAAGCAAGTCCTGAGTGACCTACAAAGAGACTTACACTCCCACACATTAATAATGGGAGACTTTAACACCCCACTGTCAACATTAGACAGATCAACGAGACAGAAAGTCAACAAGGATACCCAGGAATTGAACTCAGCTCTGCACGAAGCAGACCTAATAGACATCTACAGAACTCTCCACCCCAAATCAACAGAATATACATTTTTTTCAGCACCACACCACACCTATTCCAAAATTGACCATATCCTTGGAAGTAAAGCTCTCCTCAATAAATGTAAAAGAACAGAAATTGTAACAAACTGTCTCTCAGATCACAGTGCAATCAAGCTAGAACTCAGGATTAAGAATCTCACTCAAAACCGCTCAACTACGTGGAAACTGAACAACCTGCTCCTGAATGACTACTGGGTACATAACGAAATGAAGGCAGAAATAAAGATGTTCTTTGAAACCAACGAGAATCAAGACACAACATACCAGAATCTCTATGATGCATTCAAAGCAGTGTGTAGAGGGAAATTTATAGCACTAGATGCCCACAAGAGAAAGCAGGAAAGATCCAAAATTGACACCCTAACATCACAATTAAAAGAACTAGAAAAGCAAGAGCAAACACATTCAAAAGCTAGCAGAAGGCAAGAAATAACTAAAATCAGAGCAGAACTGAAGGAAATAGAGACACAAAAAACCCTTCAAAAAATAAATGAATCTAGGAGCTGGTTTTTTGAAAGGATCAACAAAATTGATAGACTGCTAGCAAGATTAATAAAGAAAAAAAGAGAGAAGAATCAAATAGATGCAATAAAAAATGATAAAGGGGATATCACCACCGATCCCACAGAAATACAAACTACCATCAGAGAATATTACAAACACCTCTATGCAAATAAACTAGAAAATCTAGAAGAAATGGATAAATTCCTCGACACATACACCCTCCCAAGACTAAATCAGGAAGAAGTTGAATCTCTGAATAGACCAATAACAGGAGCTGAAATTGTGGCAATAATCAATAGCTTACCAACCAAAAAAAGTCCAGGACCAGATGGGTTCACAGCCGAATTCTACCAGAGGTACAAGGAGGAGCTGGTACCATTCCTTCTGAAACTATTCCGATCAATAGAAAAAGAGGGAATCCTCCCTAACTCATTTTATGAGGCCAGCATCATCCTGATACCAAAGCCTGGCAGAGACACAACAAAAAAAGAGAATTTTAGACCAATGTCCTTGATGAACATTGATGCAAAAATCCTCAATAAAATACTGGCAAACAGAATCCAGCAGCACATCAAAAAGCTTATCCACCATGATCAAGTGGGCTTCATCCCTGGGATGCAAGGCTGGTTCAATATACGCAAATCAATAAATGTAATCCAGCATATAAACAGAACCAAAGACAAAAACCACATGATTATCTCAATAGATGCAGAAAAGGCCTTTGACAAAATTAAACAACCCTTCATGCTAAAAACTCTCAATAAATTAGGAATTGATGGGACGTATCTCAAAATAATAAGAGCTATTTATGACAAACCCACAGCCAATATCATACTGAATGGGCAAAAACTGGAAGCATTCCCTTTGAAAACCGGCACAAGACAGGGATGCCCTCTCTCACCACTTCTATTCAACATAGTGTTGGAAGTTCTGGCCAGGGCAATTAGGCAGGAGAAGGAAATCAAGGGTATTCAATTAGGAAAAGAGGAAGTCAAATTGTCCCTGTTTGCAGATGACATGACAGTATATCCAGAAAACCCCATTGTCTCAGCCCAAAATCTCCTTAAGCTGATAAGCAACTTCAGCAAAGTCTCAGGATACAAAATCAATGTGCAAAAATCACAAGCATTCTTATACATCAATAACAGACAAACAGAGAACCAAATCATGAGTAAACTCCCATTCACAATTGCTTCAAAGAGAATAAAATACCTAGGAATCCAACTTACAAGGAATGTGAAAGACCTCTTCAAGGAGAACTACAAACCACTGCTCAAGGAAATAAAAGAGGATACAAACAAATGGAAGAACATTCCATGCTCATGGGTAGGAAGAATCAATATCATGAAAATGGCCATCCTTCCCAAGGTAATTTACAGATTCAATGCCATCCCCATCAAGCTACCAATGACTTTCTTCACAGAATTGGAAAAAACTACTTTAAAGTTCATATGGAACCAAAAAAGAGCCCGCATCGCCAAGTCAATCCTAAGCCAAAAGAACAAAGCTGGAGGCATCACACTACCTGACTTCAAACTATACTACAAGGCTACAGTAACCAAAACAGCATGGTACTGGTACCAAAACAGAGATATAGATCAATGGAACAGAACAGAGCCCTCAGAAATAATGCCACATAGCTACAACTATCTGATCTTTGACAAACCTGACAAAAACAAGAAATGGGGAAAGGATTCCCTATTTAATAAATGGTGCTGGGAAAACTGGCTAGCCATATGGAGAAAGCTGAAACTGGATCCCTTCCTTACAGCTTATACAAAAATCAATTCAAGATGGATTAAAGACTTAAATGTTAGACCTAAAACCATAAAAACCCTAGAAGAAAACCTAGGCATTACCATTCAGGACATAGGCATGGGCAAGGACTTCATGTCTAAAACACCAAAAGCAATGGCAACAAAAGCCAAAATTGACAAATGGGATCTAATTAAACTAAAGAGCTTCTGCACAGCAAAGGAAACTACCATCAGAGTGAACAGGCAACCTACAAAATGGGAGAAACTTTTCGCAACCTACTCATCTGACAAAGGGCTAATATCCAGAATCTACAATGAACTCCAACAAATTTACAAGAAAAAAACAAACAACCCCATCAAAAAGTGGGCAAAGGACATGAACAGACACTTCTCAAAAGAAGACATTTATGCAGCCAAAAAACACATGAAAAAATGCTCACCATCACTGGCCATCAGAGAAATGCAAATCAAAACCATAATGAGATACCATCTCACACCAGTTAGAATGGCAATCATTAAAAAGTCAGGAAACAACAGGTGCTGGAGAGGATGTGGAGAAATAGGAACACTTTTACACTGTTGGTGGGACTGTAAACTAGTTCAACCCTTGTGGAAGTCAGTGTGGCGATTCCTCAGGGATCTAGAACTAGAAATTCCATTCGACCCAGCCATCTCATTACTGGGTATATACCCAAAGGACTATAAATCATGCTGCTATAAAGACACATGCACACGTATGTTTATTGCCGCATTATTCACAATAGCAAAGACTTGGAACCAACCCAAATGTCCAACAATGATAGACTGGATTAAGAAAATGTGGCACATATACACCATGGAATACTATGCAGCCATAAAAAATGATGAGTTCATGTCCTTTGTAGGGACATGGATGAAATTGGAAATCATCATTCTCAGTAAACTATCGCAAGAACAAAAAACCAAACACCGCATATTCTCACTCATAGGTGGGAATTGAACAATGAGAACACATGGACACAGGAAGGGGAACATCACACTTTGGGGACTGTTGTGGGGTGGGGGGAGGGGGGAGGGATAGCATTGGGAGATATACCTAATGCTAGATGACGAGTTGGTGGGTGCAGCGCACCAGCATGGCACATGTATACGTATGTAACTTACCTGCACATTGCGCGCATGTACCATAAAACCTAAAGTATAATAATAATAATAATAATAATAATAATAATAATAATAAAGAAAAAAAACAAAAAAAAACAAACAAAAAAAAATACAAAAAAAAAAAAAAAAAAAGAAGATGATTCAACAAGACCAAGAGAATGATTGGCCACCTCAAAGGAAAGAAAAAGGATTCAGAGAGTTCCATAAGTCTATACCGTGGGGATAACTAGAGAATCATGAGTCCTTTCCTAGTTCCAGGGATTTCACAAAGAATCCTCAACTGTGGTTGGAGAGACAGAATGTGTGCATGACCTCCAGGTAATAAAGGTTAGAACTCAATAAAGTGTTGTGAAAATACGAGTGATCAGTTGAAAAGACTATTTTAGGAAAATGAATCTATTAGTGGAGAGCAGGATAAACTAAGGAAGGAGGAGGCTGGAGTCAATGCCTCAGGGACTCAGCAAACCTTTGCTAAAGTAACAATTCATTAAAAGGTTATTATAATGCAATAAATGTTGATTATTTGGAGTGTACATTGAAATTTTTGAAGTGGATAGGACAGTGGTATGAAAAGAAGGCTTACTATGATGTGTATAGCCTACATTACTTACAGAAGACTGGTATGGCTAATAAAAAATGGAAAAATAAAGACACATATCCAGTTAGAAGAAAAATTAACAATAATAGCCACCAATTATTGAAAAATCTCTATGTGCCAATCACTGTGTCAATCACTCTATAAACCCTATCTGCTTTAGCACAAAAATTCTGTGCCCTAGGCAATATTTTTTATTCCCTTTTCAACTAAGGAAACTAAGCTTAGGTTAAATTGTTTGCCAAAATCACATAGGTCGTATGTTGTGGTGCCAGAATAACGAACTCGGTTTTAAACATGTTGAGATGGAATATCTCAAAAGAAACATGGAAGACAATTTGGAAAATGAGGTAAAAAGAAACTCAACTGGAGGTGTCACCACAGTGACCTTGGAGCCTGGAAGCCACACAGCTAACAAAGATCTGACCAAGTATTGCTCCCTAATAGGACATCGAGGTGAGGTTACCAGAGTAAGGAGGAAAAATAGGGAGAATTTTTCATGGACCTAAACCAACAAAAGTTATTTATCTAAGAAGGTAAGTGTCAAAAGTGATGGAGCAGAAGGCCATGTGAAAGGATTTTGTGAATTCCCACAAATTAAAGAGTAGTTGGCCTTTAGGATGACTATTATATAATACACACACACACACACACACACACACACACACACACACACACACAGAGAGAGAAGACAACAAGTGTTGGAGAGAGTGTGGAAAAATTGAAACCCTGGTATGGCCACTGTGACAAACAGTATGGCAGTTCTTCAAAACATTAAACAGAATTACCATATGATACAGCAATCCCAGTTCTGGATATATACCCAAAACAATTGAAAGCAGGGACTCTAAGAGATACTTACATACCATTGCTCATAGCAACATTATTCCCAAAAGCCAAAATGTAGAAACAACCCAAATGTCCATCAACAGATGAGTGGATAAACAAAATGTAGTAGATACATACAATGGAGTATTATTCAACATTGAAAAGGAATGAAATTCTGACACATGCTACAACATGGATGAACCGTAAAGAAATTATGTTAAATAAGCCAGATATAAAAGAACAAATATTCAAGACACAACAGATGCTGGCAAGGTTGTGAAGAAACAGGAACACTTCTACACTATTGGTGGGAATGTAAATTATTTCAACCATTGTGGGAGACAGTGTGGCACTTGACCATTTGACCCAGCAATCTTATTGCTGGGGATATACCAAAGTAATATAAATCATTCTATTATAAAGATACATGCACACATATGTTCACTGCAGCACTATTCACAATAGAAAAGACATGGAATCAACCCAAATGCCCATGAATGATAGACTGGATAAAGAAAATGTGGTACGTATACAATATGGAATACCATGCAGCCATAAAAAGGAACAAGATCATGTCCTTTGCAGGGACATGGATGGAGCTGGAAGCCATTATCCTCAGCAAACTAACACAGGAACAGAAAACCAAACACCACATGTTCTCACTTATAAGTGGGAGTTGAAAGATGAGAAAGCATGAACACAGGAAGGGGAACAACCAACAAACACTGGGACCTTTTGGGAGTAGGGGTGTCGGAGGAGGGAGAGCATCAGGAAAAATAGCTAATGCATGCTGGGCTTAATACCTAGGTGATGGGTTGATAAGTGCAGCAAACAACTATGGAACACCTTTCTATGTAACAAACCTACACATCCTGCATATGTACCCTGGAACTTAACATTTAAAAAAGGACAAATATTGCATGAGTACACTTATATGAGGTACCTAGAGTAATCACATCCATTGAGACAGAAAATAGTATGGTGGCTGCCAGCACCTAGAGTAAAGGGGCAATTGGGACATTATCATTTACTGAGTACAGCATTTCAATTTGGGATGATGAAAAAGTCCTGGAGTGGTAATGATTGCACAATAATGTAAATGTACTTAGGACCAATGAACTGTATGCTTAAAAATGGTTAAAATGATAAATTTTATGTTATGTATATTTCAACACAACTAAAAAGAGTAGTTGGCCAAGCATAAAATTAGAAGTTGAATACAGGTTCTTTGAGTGTTGTGAGGAAGTGGGAGAGACCCACCTTTTTTCACTCAAAGGATAATCCAACTAATCATTTAAAAAAGACCAGCATTAGGAAAACAAGCTACAGGTATGTGGTTGCAGATTTTTATGCAATGACCCACTTTATTAAAACAGAGGCTGGGACTAACAAATTATTTCAAGAATTTAGTAGCAGATTCATTAATTTATCCCCCCAAGAAATGTCACCTTCCATATGGCACATAACCAGCTCTGGTCCCAGCATGACTTCAGAGTAAAGGGCACTGTATAATTGGGATTAAGAAATTGAATAGCAAGACTAAATATACGGACAACTTTCTTCACAGTGAGAGTCCTTTGACTCTGGCACTGGGTACCTCAGGGAGCATACAATATTGTTTTCTGGAGGTACTCAGGCACAGAGTAGCATCAAATCTTCTAGGTTAAAATAAAAACAAGAAATGGACACCATGACTCCACAGCCTCCTTCCTGCCTGGTGAGCTTGTGACTCATCCAGCTAGTTGTTTTCTGCTGTCTCATACAGACTTGAAGATTCCTCAAGACTTCTTAGCTTGATCAAACAGACAATACAACTCCAAGGCTACGCAAACACTTAGATGGGGGCTGAGGGAGAGGAGTTGACATTTAGTGGAGATAATTCTCACACACATTTCTCATCTCAGAGATGTTACAACTCTTGACGGCTTCAATCTTTCATTTTAGAGATTTCTATTGATTGGGTAAGAATCACACATATTTTGTCCACAGCACAGAGATAGCAAAGCAAATTTTCCCCTAGTGCCATTTCCCCAGGAATGGGAATGATTGATTTTTATTGGTTCAGCTTCTAGGATACTCACATCTCAATTCAGCCAATTTTCTTTGAAGAGAGCACACTCCAGTCCACTTAATTGTATTTTCTTTCTTTTCTTTTCTTTTTTTTTTTTTTGACGGAATTTCACTCTTGTTGCCCAGGCTGGAGTGCAATAGCATGATCTCAGCTCACTGCAACCTCCGCCTGCCGGGTTCAAGCGATTGTCCTGCCTTAGCCTCCCGAGTAGCTGGGATTACAGGCACCCACCACCACACCCAGCTAACTTTTGTATTTTTAGTAGAGATGGGGTTTCACCATGTTGGCCAGGCTGGTCTCGAACTCCTGACCTCAGATGATCCACCCACCTCAGCCTCCCAAAGTGCTGGAATTACAGGCATGAGCCACCACACCCAGCCATATAGTTAATTGTATTTTCTAACCAAAGAGTTGAGAGAGATTTGTCATCTTTACAGTCCAGAGGTGATGAATCTCCAGCCTCCTATTCCAGTTGTGGAAGCTTGTATCTGAAGTTGGTAATCGAAGGAAGGGAGCCAGGGCTTAGGGGAAAAAAATCAAGTAAAAGCATAAAGCAGGAAATACATAGACTACGATGCAGGCAAAAAATAAAAAACAAAACACTAATCAGTGCATAAAGAAATTGAAAGGTCTGAGGAGAAGCAATTTGCTCCAACAGTTACTTTGAGTCTTTCATTTGGATCTGAACAAGGAAGTCTCATATACTTGCTACAAAAGTCATCCTCACAATTCTCTGATTTTATTTTCCTTTCTGTTTACTGTGTCTCACAGTTCACTCTGCTCCTGTGAACTTCTCATCATCCCACCCCTGCTTATTTTAATCTCACACCAAATTCCCTATACCTTAGTTGCCCCTATAATAGCCTGTTCTGAAGTGTGGACAGTTTCTAGAGAAAATTAGGAATTCTGTTTTATTTGGGTACTCTGGAGAAATTAATGCCCATGGTAAAAGGAAGACCTCCTCCACTCTTTTGGCAAACAGAAAAGATGCCCAACACTGTCTCTTCTGCACATCACTACTTTCCAGCTCCCCAATCTTGTGCTTGTTCATGTTTAATATACACCAGCCCTGAAAATTTATTTACACTGAACCTCTCCAAACCTATATATCCTATACTATTTTACGTATTTCTATTTGGTGCATGGATTTATTTTTATCCTCACAACTAGACTGTAATATTCCCAATTAGACTGAAATATTCCTGCAGATCCAGTAATACTATTTATTTTGCATCTTTCATAGCGCCTAGCAAATACAGTGTTGGGTAAGACTTTGGAAATGTAAGATAGTACTATACAGTGGCAATATGACTTTTTTTTTTAAAAAAAAAAGGCAAGCAGAAATTGTACAACCAAAGTACTACTAAAACTTAAAAGATATCATTGTAGAGCTGCATCATTTTTTCCAGCAATGCTGCTGTTTTACTTTTTTGTAACTTTTGCAGCCAGTTTGCAAGGCCCAAAAGAGAAGTTGTCTTAGTTGGTAGTAAATCTTAATTTTTGATACATTGTTGTGACTTTATTCTTTACTGATATTTTTATATTACCTAACTTGTCTGCTACTTTACTTACCCCACTAGGTCAAATTATTATTCTGGGGACTTAAAAAATTATTACTGGTGATTCCCTTAAAGCAAAAAATATATATATACACACTCAAGTAAAAACAATGTAACACTGGGTCTACAAGCCATCCTCAAATAGGAACATAAAATATTTTCAGCAGGGATAATATCTTAGAGTCCGTGTATGGCTACTTAAGGTGGCTTCTTTGCAGAAGATATTGGGAAATAGCTCTACATGAATATGTTCACCTTTCTGCATGGTCTGGGCTTTCTTGCAAACCCAGGTTAAAGAGAGGATTCAGCGGTAAACAGTGGTAAACATTCTATTAGAGACAGTGCATACCTCCAGAGATATTTAAAAGACTCATTTCCTCCAGAGCTATTTTGCTATTTTCTTATATTCTAAGAGTGGTGAGTAGAGTTCCTTCTCTCCACCCCAGAGAGGATCTCTCTCTCTTTCTTTTTCTCTTTCTTTCTCTCTCTGTCTCTCTGGAATTAGATCAGTGCAGATGTGCCAGACATACTGTAGAAGTTTCAAGCCTCATGAATTTGGGGCTCCTCCTCTGTGGTGTGACCCCACTGCTTGGACAGATAGTATCAGGCCCTTGGCACACCAGTCTGTGCTTGACTGGGGCACAGGGAACCAGCACTAAGATGTTCTAGGAGTAAATGGTCTGTTCTCTAAGGCAGAGGTCTGGTGTTTCTGTTAGTGTGTGTGTGTGTGTGTGTGTACACACACACGTACCTACACAGGAAGGTTAGCTTGCAAGTCAAGTAACATCTCAGCCCCATTATAATTTTGGACTTAACAGAAGATAATCATTATAACACTCTTTACATTAATCAAACAAACTACACAAATAAGTGCTTGATGATGGCATGATTAGTGGAGAGTCCTCTTTGAAGGATGTAAAAAACTCTGCCTGTAGCCCTATATTCTTGCCTTCAAGTGGTTGCCTAATACACGCAAGACAGGATCATTGTCTTTGGGAGCCACAACAATAATTCAACACATTCCCAGTCCTTAAGGAGCTTATAATCTACAGAAAATGCTAAGGTATTTACCTAAATACCTTTACAACAAAATAGAAACTGCTTTTGTGAGAGAAACATGTTTGGGATGAGGAGCGAGAAAAGGAAGAAGTCGTTATTTTTAGCTGTATATGTTGTAAATAGGGAGAAGCTAACTGAAGAGTTCTTGTGAAGGAAAATGTTCAACATTTGTATTTATCATTTAGGTAAAACCACAGAATCCATGCTTCTTGAATTTGTGGATCACACAAAGCAGAAAGTGATGGCCAGTAAACTGGTTGGCAAAATCAAGATTCTCTACAAAGTGGAATGTCAAGAAAAGCTAACAAATGAAACTTTACAGTTGTAAGTGTGGCAAAATAAGTGGGCTAGTTGCAATATTTATAGAGGAAAAATAACAAGGTTTGTAGCAGACTACATAAGCTCAGTATCAGTACAATTGAACACAAACTCTCATTTTTCTGCTATAACAAATCCCTTCATATATCGTTCACCTTTGAAGCTCACCCAAATCCTTTGATGGCTTCCCCATGTAAGTTTTATTGCTCCCATTGAATAGAAGGGGGATTTGGTCTCAAAGCATGAGTGATTTGACCAAGGTTGGTAGCAATCAAAGAGGTGAGAGCCATCTTTGGTCACACTGATAGAAGAACATCACAATCGAAGAAGGCCCAGCAATGACCAGAATTCTGTATTCAGCTTCAAGAATACCATTATATGAAAGATATTGCCAATGTGGGTACAATCCATTTATGAGGGCAAAGGGTCTGGACATCGTGGCATATAAGGAATGTTTGGAGGAACTTGGCCAGAAACAGAAAAGTCCTTAGAAGAACTGCTGTCTGCAAATACGTGAGGAGCTGTCATGAGGAAAGGAATTACGCTTGTTCTGGGAAGGTTCATGGAGCAGAACCAACACAGCTGTATGAAAGCTAGGGGAAAGAAAATTTCAGTTAAGTTTAAGGAGAGCATTCTGTCATCTAGAACTAGGAGAGATGAGCTTGCAAGAGTGAATCCACCATTAAAGGACCCATGATAGCACAGGTTGTAGCCTGCCACAAATTGCAGCTGTTATAGGAGGAATGCCTGGCTAAAAATAAAAAGTCCATGGCTCCTAAGATCTCTTCCAACTCTAAGATTTTATCACTTAAATAACAACCCACAACATGAGTAAATTCATGTCCCAATAACAAATCTTGAAAATATGCTTAGACATTAATGACTATGCTGACACCATGAGTTAGCACTGTATTCATCTGGGTTATAAAGACATCATAAATAATCATAAGGCAAAACATGTATCATGACTTTTGCATTTTGCTGGTCTTCATATCCCTCCATGAATGAGAACAGGGGCTGAATTATTTTCTCAGAAAAGATAAGTGATGATTTTAAGGTGATATGGCAAGCTAATGGTAAAATCAGAGCCAAAACAAAAAACAAAAAAACACACACCAGTATCCTCTTACATTCCTTGAGATCTCAGCAGTAATATTAACAACAGAATGACTAATACTTACACAAATAGCACCTACTATGTGACATCCATGGTTTTAAGCACTTTACATCTATGATCTCATTATCACAAAAACCCTGTGAAGTGGGAACTCTTTATATCCCTATTTTGTAGGTTAGGAAACTTAAGACGCAGAGAGCTTAGGTAACTTGCCTAAGATAGCAGATGTTATGTCTACAGGATTAAATTTCAAACCTTAGCAATATGACTCGAAAAACTGTACTCTCAACCACTGTGCCATGTTGTCCCTCTAGACCCATTTTATATGTCAGAGAGAAAGAGACCATTCTCCTATTTGCATATCACAGCTTCTGTAGAATACGTTGCCAAAGGAACCAAATAATCGAGTTTGACAAGCTAGAGAGATAGAACAGGCTCCACGTTAGGAGATGTCTCCCTGCCTGGCTCCGCTCGGCCCCTGCAAACAAGCAACATGGCTGCAGGAGCTTCATCTCACCAATGGGATGGCGGAAATTACCCAAGCAAGTCGCAAACTTGAGACTCAGCGGTTCTGATCACCAGACTGGGCTGAAATGTGACCCAGATTCAGCCAAAACCAATGGAGGAGGGGTAGTCAATAGAAGGGTAGATGGCAGAATCCACATTTGACCTTTAACTGGAGTGCGAGGAAGACAAAACCGAAATAATGGGTACCACAGATAACTGTTTATTCCTTTCCAGCACAACAAGCAAATAAACTGCCACTGGTGCCTCAAAACTTCATACAGAGTAATATTCCTTTAATGGAATGCTTTTAGAGAAGAGTCATAAAAATAAATTGAAAAGTGCTTTCTGCTGGCTACAGCTGGCATAAGCAGCATCTGAGCAAACAGGATAACACAAGGCTTAACTTAGCATCTCCATTTTTATTACTCACCCGCGACAGGTCTTATAATAGTATAAATTCACTTAAAAAACGGACTTTTCCTCCCATCGTCGCCCCTCCCTCTCTCCACCACCAACAACCCAACAGTCTTCTGTGTTAATTCTGAACAGCATAATTACAGGTCTTTTTATGATTTAGGTTTGAGACCAATTAGCTGATACTGCAAGCCTTTCAAATGCCAGCTTCCCTCTCGGCACTCCCTGTGCTGCTGGGGATTTATCTGTGTGCTTGTAAAAAGCAAATGTTTTGTGAGGAGCAGAGAAATCGTGTTTGTTTGTGGGTTGGTTCCCTCCTCCCCTCTCCCTTTCTCATTTGCCTGTGCATCTTTGGTGCACCTGGTCTCTAAAATTGTCGTGGTGTGAAAGACACACTGAATATTTATGCTGGGACCTCAGGCAGCCTCTGATAACAGGTAGTTGTTGCATAGAGCTGCCAGTTGCGCCCGCTCTGTGATTGCCTTCCCTACAGGTGGAGCTGCAGACCCATACTGGGCCATGAGCTGCCGCCATTTTAGAACCTGTTGGCTGCCGGCAGGAGGCGCAAGAGTTCAGAAACTCAGAAAGCACGTGCTCAACAGCCCTACCTCCTCCACTCCAACTGCACCTAACACCCCCCCACCCCACACTAATCATATACAAGTTGACAACATTGTCCTTGAAGTCAGATATTCAGCAAAGATCTACATAATCAACTAACAAGCATGAATCGTATAAAGCCCTTTGCACCATTGGGGGATTCAGGGGCAAATAAAATAAGATTCCTGCCCTCGATGTGCTTTTAATTGGATGTAAGAAGACAACTTTCTTTGTAGTGGGGTCCCCAGTAATCAGACCGTCCAGGCATCTACTGTGTAGCAAGCACTTTATAAATGTTGTTGTTAATCCTTACACAACCCTTCAAGATACATATAATTATAGACATTCTCCAGATGAAGAAATTGAGCTCACAAGATGAAATAATGTGCTCAGTGTCACAGGATCCCCAAACTAGTAAATAATAAAAATGGTAAACCTGATTCTGACCTGACAGCGAAGCCTTTACCACCACCCGTGTTTCCTCCCTATAGGCCAGTAGAGATGAAGTCAAACGGGCATTCTGCTGGTGGTTGTGGGGGTGGCTGCAGGTAGAAGTTTAGGAATATTTGGGAAAGCAAAGGCAGACTAATTTGAACAGTGCAGAGGAATTAAAGAAATCCATAAAATACTCAAATATTGGGCCAGCAATGGATATACAGAGCTAATACCAGATATATTATTAAATTAACAATTCTACAATATACTGGGCTATTATGCAGCCATTAAAATAACTGTGAGGACCATGTAGAAATGTGGAAAACGCTAATTGTGCAATGTTAAATAGTAAAATAATAGCAAACTAAAACAGAATACTAAGTACTCTCTTGTACTTTGATAGTGTTTTCACATAAAACTTATAGTTAAAATTGTTTAAAAGGAAAAAATAAGTCCATCCCCTGGGCATAAGCATGACTATATTTACACTGTTCCAGACAGATGGTTTTCTCTCCTCTTCTAACAGATTCCCACAGAGGGAACTCTAATGCACTCCCTCTGTTATTTTAGTGCCTTGCAACCCTATTTTTCTCAAGTCTACCCTCATGTCCCTACTGATGCAATTTCACCCCACAGTTGGCTTCTGTCTCTGTGAGCAAACTGCTGGTTTCACATTTTTAACATGCTTTGGGATCCAGGGATCGAGAAAGTAAGATTGTCATTCTTCCCACCTTCTTGCATTCTGCATACCTGCTTTTGATACTTTTGATATGGCTGAGGGGGTGGAAGGAGGGAAGGTAATGACAGAGAAAAATACTAAGTGCCGTAATTCACCAAACCTATTATTTTCCTATTTTACACTTCTCTTTCACACTACTCCCAATAATTTCACATAATCTCCCAATATTATTCATATGTAGCAATTGTTAAAAGCTCCCATACCTTAGCATCTCCACCTCTCCTCTACCGTTTGTCATGGTAATGTCACATACTTCTCCTTTCAGACATAGTTACTATTATCTCCTCACCTTCCCCCACCTAATCCCATCCTGAATAACATGTCTCTTGATGAGGTTATAGAAACCACATCTGTTTTTCTCTTATAAGTGGATCTCAATAGCCCTTATTAAGACAGGCCTTTGCCCATCCTATCTGATTCTCTTTCCAGGATGGTACCTAGTGCTGGCATATATGGTCACTGCTTAGCTGGGCAAAGGCCTGAAATGCCAGTGGAGAAGATGAAAGCAGGGCCTTAACTGAAATAGGATATAAAAGAGGCCATGGTTAGATCAGTAGAGCTTAAAAAAAGTAAAATGAACAAAAGAAGGTGGGGTTGTCTAAACAGAAACAGATGCCATGAAGCAAGGTCTTAAGAACAAGCCCATTGGTTAGTCCCCAGACCTGTAGCCACTGAGTAGGAAAGGCAGCATGAGGACAGACAACTGAGCTTGGAATGGGCTGTAATTTCAAAAGAAGAGAAAGTCAGAATCTTCTGCTGACGTCCCTTTGGAAGGTCCACCATCTCCCCCTTCCCTTGTCTTTTCGGGAGGCACTCTGAACCTGATATCTGATATTCATATAGGGGGAGCTCTGATACTGCCAGCCTCTAATTTCCCTTTCCAGCCAGGCCTTTGCCGTCTCTCCTCTGCCCTCACTCTCGCCTTCTGTCCAGTTCCACAACCCAGCTGGCCATTCCTCCACACTCAGAGCTGCTTATGCCTGAATGCAGTCCTCACCTTCCCTATCTGAAACACTCCCAGTCATTTGCAAGGCTCACTTTTTGACACACTGTCCCTGGTACCCCTGGGAAATTTACAACTTCATCTTCTGGACTCCCATGGCATTTTGCAGAGGTCTCTGTCGGAGAATGTATCAACATGTTATAATTGCTTCTCTGCATGTCTCTCTCTCCCACTATACACGAAGATGCTTAAAGACTGACTACTTTCTTACTCACCCTTGTGTTCCTGTGCCTGGCACATTGGTTGGCATATCATAGGTGCTTAATGCCAAAACCTTAAATGCCAAAACCAAATATTACTTATTGTATTTTCACCTAGTTTTTTCATTCTCCTCTAAAATCTTACAAATCAAGAGAAGCAATGTCCCAAGACAAACAGTATGACACCTAATAGATGTGTCTATTAACAGCCAGCCAATGTCCTCAGTCAATAATAATAATAATAATTAGCATGCCCAGATACTGTGTTTCTGTTTAGCCCTTTATTCCCAGGGCTATTTGTCTAGGGAAGGGTTCTGTCTCTGTCAGAGAAGGGGGCATATGCAAATCTATTTTCTGAGACTAGCTCTGTGGAGTACAAAGTGAGATTGCGAAATTCAAAACACACCTGGGAAATTCAGACAAGATCTCAATAATAAGGGCTGTAATCAAGGAAGAAACCCTTACTTAAGCAAATAATTTGCCTTGGGAGTAAAAGGCTGAACACGATGTTCTTCACACACAGGGACTTTAGCTGGCATTTCATCTTCAGTCCGAATAGTCCTTGCTGAACAAACCTCAAAAATGAAATATTTACACAATGCCTGCCACAAGTAGAAATGGTCTTCCAATCAGAGAAGCAAGCTGTGGCAGGTGAATGAAATGTCTTGAATTCAAAGAAGATACAAAAAAAAAAAAAAAAAAAAGAGAGAGAGAGAAAGGACAAGTTTAAAATTAAAGGAAAGTGTTATCCAAGGGTAAAGAAATTTGATCTGAGTTCTCCCCAAGTGAGGGTAACATGAATGGTAATGAGTCCTGTCTTATCTCTGCAGTTACGGGGATGATTTGCAGACATCAGATTTTGTGATGTTACAGACATGGTTCCCAACTTGGAAAAGCAAGAAAAAAAGTGGATGCAAAATAATATACTTGCATTGGATAAACAATAGCCAGACAACTGTATATCACAGTGAGATATAATGTCAGGTTTAGAATCAGATAAATTGCAAATAACAATGGAGAAACAACTGAACCTTGAGGACTCTCAGCAGATAAACCAGATGAAGTGGATAAAGACTCGCTGTGTGGAGAAGGCAGGGCAGCCCACGCAGAAAGGTGGGAGGCAAGTAGACAGAGGAGGTGGTGGAGCAGAGACGGAGTGTGAGCATCTAGATAAAAGGCTGCAGTCAGCTTCCCAAAAGTCAGGGAAAATAATAGCCGGAAATAATAAAGTAGAATGATAGCAGTGTCAACTGTGATAAGCAGATAATTTGTTACTGTGGACAGCCTGGGGCCCCTTTCCAGAGACAGGCAGAATTCCAGGTTCCTAGACTATCAGCCTGTGCAATCAAGAAGGAAAGAAGTAATGCAAAGGGCAGCAAGAATCACAGAGAGGGGGATTTCAGAATCATGGCAGATGGGAGGGAGGACTAGATTGCAGCTCGGAACAGAGCAGCATGCGGAGGCTTGCACTGTGAATTTTAGCTCCGTATCAACAGCAAGAACAAACCAGCAATCCTGAGAGGACCCACAGACCCTCTGAAGGAAGCATACTGCTACTGCAGGACCCAGGAGACACCTCAAATATACTCTGGGAGGCGGAAAGCCTCTGAAGGAAGCATACTGCTACTGCAGGACCCAGGAGACACCTCAAATATACTCTGGGAGGCAGAAAGCATCGGCAAGTTTTCAAGCCCGTCTGGCCCTCTGCCTGGAAACAGACTCGGGGCTGTTGCGGCGGGGCACGGTGGGAGGTAAGATCAGCCCTTTGGTTTGTGTGGGAGCTGGGTGAGGCCTGTGACTGCCACTTCCCTGACTGCCCTTCCCTAACAACCTGCATGACTCAGCAGAGACAGCCATAATCCTCCTAGGTACATAACTCCAGTGACCTGGGAATCTTACCCCCATCCGCCACAGCAGCTGCAGCAAAACCAGCCCAAGGAGAGTCTGAACTCAGACACACCTAGCCTCGCCCCCACCTGATGGTCCTTCCCTACTCACCCAGGTAGTGGAAGACAAAGGGCATATAATCTTGGGAGTTCTAGGGCCCCACCCATTGCCAGTCCCTCTCCACACTGCTACAGCTAATGCTTTCTGGAAAGTGACACCTCCTGTCAGGAGGCCGACCAGCACAAAAATGGAGCATTATTTTTTGCACAGAGTCCAATGCACCCTCCGCCACCTCCACCAGAACAGGTGCTGGTATCCAAGGCTGAGAGACCCATAGATGGTTCACATCACAGGACTCTGTGCAGACAACCCCTGGTACCAGTCTGGAACTGGGTAGACTCGCTGGGTGGCTAGACCTAGAAGAGAGACAACAATCACTTCAGTTCAGATCGCAGGAAGCCACATCCACAGGAAAAGGGGGAGAGTACTAAATCAAGGGAACACCCTGTTAAGGGAGGAGACCACCCCTCATATTGTGTTATGCCCAATTTCTGCCTCCAAAGAAAGAAGAAGTAAAAACTAAAAGGCAGAAATGAAATCCACAGGCAGACAGCCCAGCACCACGCCCTGGACCTGGTAGTTAAAGATCGACCCCTGACCTAACCGGTTATGTTATCTATAGATTACAGACATTGTATGGAAAAGCATTGTGAAAATCCCTGTCCTGTTCTGTTCCATTTTAATTACCAGTGCATGCAGCCCCCAGTCATGTACCCCCTGCTTGCTCAATCGATCACGACCCTCTCATGCAGACCCCCTTAGAGTTGTAAGTCCTTAAAAGGGACAGGAATTACTCACTTGGGGAGCTTGGTTTTTGGAGTCCTGAGTCTTGCCGAAGCTCCCGGCCGAATAAAGCCCTTCCTTCTTTAACTCCATGTCTGAGGGGTTTTGTCCGTGGATTGTCCTGCTATGCTGTGGGACAAAAGAATCTGAACAACAGCCTTCAGCCCTAGACCTTCCCTCTGACAGAGCCTACCCAAATGAGAAGGAACCAGAAAACCAACCCTGACAATATGACAAAACAAGGCTCTTCATCAGCCCCTAAAAATTACACTAGTTCACCAGCAATGATGAGCCAAACCAATAAGAAGTCCCTGATTTACCTGAAAAATAATTCAAGAGGTTAGTTATTAAGCTAATCAGGGAGGGACCAGAGAAATGTGAAATCCAATGCAAGGAAATCCAAAAAATGTTATAAGAAGTGAAGGGAGAAATAGTCAAGGAAATAGATAGCTTAAGAAAAAAAATTAAAAATTCAGGAAACTTTGGATACGCTTTTAGAAATGCAAAATGCTCTGGAAAGTCTCAGCAATAGAATTGAACAAGTAGAAGATTGAAATTCAGAGCTTGAAGACAAGGTCTTCAAATTAACCCAATCCAACAAAGACAAAAAAAAGAATAAGAAAATATTAACAAAGCCTCCAAGAGGTCTGGGATTATGTTAAACGACATAAGAATAATCGGTGTTCCTGAGGAAGAAAAAATTCTAAAAGCTTGGAAAACACATTTGGGGGAATAATCAAAGAAAACTTCCCCAGCCTTGCTAGAGACCCAGACATGCAAATACAAGAAGCACAAAGAAAACCTGAGAAATTCATCCCAAAAAGATCTTGGCCTAGGCACATTATCGTCAAGTTATCCAAAGTTAAGACAAAGGAAATAATCTTAAGAGCTGTGAGACAGAAGCACCAGGTAACCTATAAAGGAAAACCTATCAGATTAACAATAGATTTCTCAGCAGAAACCCTACAAGCTGGAAGGGGTTGGGGCCCTATCTTCAGCCTCCTCAAACAAAACAATTAGCAGCCAAGAATTTTGTATCCAGTGAAACTAAGCATCATATGTGAAGGAAAGATACAGTCGCTTTCAGACAAACAAATGCTGAGAGAATTCACCATTACCAAGCCACCACTAAAAGAACTGCTAAAAGGAGTTCTAAATCTTGAAACAAATCCTAGAAACACATCAAAATAGAACCTCTTTAAAGCATAAATCACACAAGACCTATAAAACAAAAATACAAGTTAAAAAGCAAAAACAAAAAACTAAGTATGCAGGCAACAAAGAGCATGATGAATGCAACGGTACCTCACATTTCAATACTAACATTGAATGTAAATGGCCCAAATGCTCCACTTAAGATACAGAACTGCAGAATGCATAAGAACTCATCAACCAACTATCTTCTGACTTCAGGAA
Source organism: Pongo pygmaeus (assembly GCF_028885625.2). Lineage (NCBI taxonomy): Eukaryota > Metazoa > Chordata > Mammalia > Primates > Hominidae > Pongo > Pongo pygmaeus. Next base: position 40,997,711 of record NC_072373.2, read on the forward strand.
ACTCACCTAACACATAAGGACTCACATAAACTTAAAGTAATGGGGTGGGAAAAGGCATTTCATGCAAATGGACACCAAAAGTAAGCAGGGGTAGCTATTCTTATATCAGACAAAACAAACTTTAAAACAACAGCAGTTAAAAGAGACAAAGAGGGATATTATATAATGGTAAAAGGCCTTGTCCAACAGGAAAATATCACAATCCTAAGCATATATGCACCTAACACTGGAGCTCCCAAATTTATAAAACAATTACTAATAGACCTAAGAAATGAGATAGACAGCAACACAATAATAGTGGGAGACTTCAATACTCCACTGACAGTGCTAGAAAGCTGATCAAGGCAGAAAGTCAACCAAGAAACAATGGATTTAAACTATACCTTGGAATGAATGGACTTAACAGTTATATACAGAACATTTCATCCAACAAATGCAGAATACATATTGTATTCAACAGTACATGGAACTTTCTCCAAGACAGACCATATGATAGGCCATAAAATGAGCCTCAATAAATTTAAGAAAATTGAAATTGTATCAAGAACTCTCTCAGACTACAGTGGAATAAAGCTGGAAATCAACTCCAAAAGGAACTCTGAAAACCATGCAAATATGTGGAAATTAAATAACCTGCTCCTGAATGAGCAATGGGTCAAAAATGAAATCAAGATGGAAATTTAAAAATTCTTTGAAGTAAATGACAATAATGACACAACCTATCAAAACCTCTGGGATGCAGCAAAGGTGGTGCTAAGATGAGAGTTCATAGCCCTAAACGCCTACATCAAAGAGTCTGAAAGAGCAAAAACAGACAATCTATAGTCACACCTCAAGGAAATAGAGAAACAAGAACAAACCAAACCCAAACCCAGGAGAAGAAAGGAAATAACCAAAATCAAAGCAGAACTAAATGAAATTGAAACAACAAAAATACAAAAGATAAATGAAACAAAAAGCTGGTTCTTTGAAAAGATAAATAAAATTGATAGACCCATAGCAAAATTAACCAAGAAAAGAGAAGAGAAAATCCAAATAACCTCACTAAGAAAAAGAAACAGGAGATGTTACAACTGACACCACTGAAATACAAAAGATCATTCAAGGCTACTATGAACACCTTTGCGCACATAAGCTAGAAAACCTGGAAGAGATGAATAATTTCCTGTAAAAATACAACCCTCCTAGCTTAAATCAGGAAGAATTAGACACCCTGAACAGAACAATAATAAGCAGCAAGATTGAAATGGTAATTTTAAAAGTACCAACAAAAAAAGTCCAGGACTAGATAGATTCACAGCAGAATTCTACTATTCAAGGAAGAATTGGTACCAATCATTTTGACACTATTCCACAAGATAGAAAGATAAGGAATCCTCTGTAATTCATTTTATGAAGCCAGCATCACCCTAATACCAAAACCAGGAAAGGACACAACCAAAAAAGAAAACTACAGACCAATATTCTTGATGAACACAGATGCTAAAATCCTTAACAAAATACTAGCTAACTGAATCCAACAACATATCAAAAAGATAATCCACCATGATCAAGTGGGTTTCATACCAGGGATACAGGGGTGGTTTAACATACACAAGTCAATACAAGTGATATACCACATAAACAGAATTTTTTAAAAAATCACATGATCATCTCAATAGCTGTAGAAAAAGCATTCAACAAAATCCAGCATCACTTTATGATTAAACCCTCAGCAAAATTGGCATACAAAGGGCATAGCTTAATGTAATAAAAGCCATCTATGACAAACCCACAGCCAACATAATACTGAATGGGAAAAAGTTGAAAGCATTCCCCCTGAGAATGGGAACAAGACAAGGATGCTCACTCTCACCACTCCTCTTCAATGTAGTACTGGAAGTCCTAGCCAGAGCAATCAGAAAAGAGAAATAAATAAAGGGCACCCAAATTGGTAAAGAGGAAGTCAAACTGTCCCTGTTTGCTGACCATGTGATTGTTTACCTTGAAAACCCTAAGGACTCCCCCAGAAAACTCCTAGAACTGATAAAAGAATTCAGCAAAGTTTCCAGATAAAAGATTAATATACACAAATCAGTAGCTCTTCTATACACCAACAGTGATCAAGCAGAGAATCGAATCAAGAACTCAACCCCTTTTACAATCGCTGCAAAAAAAAAACCAACTTAGTAATATACTTAACAAAGGAGTCAAAAGACCTCTACAAGGAACACTACAAAACACTGCTGAAAGAAATTGTAAATGACACAAACTAATGGAAACACATCCCATGCTCATAGATGAGTAGAATCAATATTGTGAAAATGACCATACTGCCAAAAGCAATCTACTAATTCAATCCAATCCCCATCAAAATAGCACTATCATTCTTCACAGAGTTAGAAAAAACAATTCTAAAATTCATATGGAACCAAAAAAGAGCCTGCATGGCTGAAGCAAGACTAAGCTAAAAGAACAAATCTGGAGGCATCACATTACCTGATTTCAAACTATAATGTAAGGCCATAGCCACCAAAACAGTGTGGTACTGGTATTAAAATAGGCACATAGACCAATGGAATGGAATAGAGAGCCCAGAAATAAACCCAAATACTTAAAGCCAACTGATCTTCAACAAAGCAAACAAAAACATAAAGTGGGGAAAGGACACCATTTTCAACAAATGGTAATGGGCTAATTGGCTAGCCCATGTAGGAGAATGAAACTGGATCCTCATCTCTCATCTTATACAAAAATCAATTCGAGATGGATTAAGGACTTAAACCTAAGACCTGAAACTATAAAAATTCTATAAGATAACATTGGAAAAACCCTTTTAGACATTGGCTTTGGCAAGGATTTCACGACCAAGAACCCAAAAGCAAATGCAATAAAAACAAAGATAAATAGCTGGGACCTAATTAAACTAAAGAGCTTTTGCACGGCAAAAGGAACAGTCAGCAGAGTAAACAGACAACCCACCGAGTGGGAGAAAATCTTCACAATCTCTACACCTGAGAAAGGACTAATATCCAAAATCTACAACAAACTCAAACAAATCAATAAGAAAAAAAAATCCCATCAAAAAGTGGGCTAAGGACATGAATAGACAATTCCCAAAGAAGATATACAAATGGCCCACAAACATATGAAAAAATACTCAACATCACTAATGATGAGGGAAATGCAAATCAAAACCACAATGCAATACCACCTCACTCCTGCAAGAATGGCCATAATAAAAAAATAAAAAAAACAGTAGATGTTGGTGTGGATGTGGTGATCAGGGAACACTTCTACACTTCTGGTGGGAATGTAAACCAGTACAACCACTATGGAAAACAGTCTGGAGAGCCCTTAAAGAACTAAAAGTAGAACTACCATTTGATCCAGCAATCCCACTAATGGATATCTCTCAAGAGGAAAAGAAGTCATTATTCGAAAATGATACTTGCACATGCATGTTTATAGCAGCACAGTTCACAATTGCAAAATTGTGGAACCAACCGAAATGCCCATCAATCAATGAATGAGTAAAGAAACTGTGATATATATATAAACTCATATATATCATATATCATATATATATCACATATATATGATGGGATACTACTCAGCCATAAAAAGGAATGAATTAACACCATTGCAGTGACCTGGATGAGATTGGAGACTATTATTCTAAGTGAAGTAACTCAGGAATGGAAAACCAAACATCGCATGTTCTCACTGATCTGTGGGAGCTAAGCTATGAGGATACAAAGGCATAAGAATGATACAATGGACTTTGGGGACTTGGGGGAAAAAGTGGGAGGGGGTAGAGGGGTAAAAGACTACAAATGTGGTGCAGTGTATACTGCTTGGGTGATGGGTGCACCAAAATCTCACAAATCACCACTAAAGAATTTACTCATGTAAGTAAGTAGAAATACCACCTGTACTCCAATAACTTATGGAAAAATAAAATAAAATAATAAAAATTTTAAAAAGATTTGCTAAAAAACAATAATACACTAATGTAAAGGTGAAATTTTGCTTTTTCTCTTGAACAAGATTTTCATGTAATTTTTTATCAAAGATTTGTGTTTGCTTTTTAAATAAACTGTAGGAAAAATAAGAGAAATAAAAGAGGGAAACAAAAAAGAATCACAGATAGCTTGCACTGCGAGGGACCTTAGGAATTATTTAGAATAACTTCCCTTTCCATGACATCACGCTCCATTGGCTTTCCACCCACCTCACTAGCCATTCCTTCCCAACCCCTTTTCTGGTTTCTCTTTCTAAATATTGCAGTCACAGCCTTGGGTCCTCTTTTCTATCAACATCCATTCCCTAAGTGATCCTATCTAGTCCCTTGGATTTAAATATCAAAATGCCGATCATTGCCATATTTGTGTTCCAAGGCCTTGACTGTGCTCCCAACTGAGCTCCAAACTTGTATACCCAAGCATATACTTGTTATATCATTTGAATGATTTAAAGGCATCTCAAATATAGTACGCCCAGGGTAGAGTTCTTGATTCTGCTTTTTCCACCCAAATCTGTTGCTCCCCCGTCCCTCCCCCAATCCCTACATCTAAGTAAAGATTACCTCCATTTATCCATTTTCTAAGCCAAAAATACAGAAATCCTCTTTGGATTATTTTTTCTTCTTACAAACTATATTCCATCTGTTGGCAAGCCATTCCAACTTATTTATTAGTGGCAAATATATGTCTCTGTTCTATTTCTACTGCCACCACCCTAACTGAAGTCATCCTCCTGAGTTCATCTAGAGCTTTCAAAGACATTTCTTACATAGTAGAAGTTGGATAAATATTTGTTAAATAATGAATGAGACAGAAAAAGTAGGTGGCAGAACTTTCCTGGAATGATTATTGTGAGTAAACGTAACTTCACTCCAGCTAAATCTTCCAATCACATAATTGCCCACTGAGCACCCAGTATTTCCAGCAGCCCTGCCATGTTTCCTAACACCACACCATCTCTTCTTAGGAGCTACCTGGACTGTACCTCTCCTTGCCCAATTACAAAAACAAACAAACAAACAAACACTCTTTCCATTGTTCTTTCCTCCCTCACTCCGGAAACATTGTTTCTAAATTGTGATATAAATCTTACCAAAAATCTGGACCATCAGAAATATGTGGATGATTAGGAACGTTGCATAATTTTCTTTTGAATACTGAATAATGCATAGTCATAGCTACAGAGTCTCTTAGCTTAATAGAAAGCAGAAGCAATTCAGGATTTGGGAGCCTGTCTCATTCCCATTAATACCACTTCTCAACTGGAGCACATAGGTCAGTGGTCATGTCCATAGTTGCATTAAAGCCATTAAGCTGGGGACCAGGAGGGGTGAGATGGAGAGTTGTGTGTTTGCTTGCTTATGATAAGTGCTAGAATAAGGGCTCTGAAGTGCCCCCAAGGACTCTGGATTCTGAATAATATAATGATGTGCACTTTACAAAGTATCATCACATTCATTATGTCATTATTCAGCCCCATAATGCTATGGCTATAGGTTTTAACATCTGTATTTTATAAAAGAGGAAACTGAGGCTCAAAGGGTAAAGTAACATGCCAAACATTACAAAGCCATGTTATTTTATGAAAAATCCTGAGAGCACTTTAAAACGAGTGGATGGTGAAAACATCTCACGTTTCCCTGCTGAATGAGCAGATAACAAAAGGCATTCCAGCAAGGTTACATGTTATTTATGGGAAGCCAAGAAAAGCTCTTCCCTGTCAATAAGCCGTTTGGCTGGCACTCTTTCCCACAGCTACTATAAGCACCAAATGGGGTCCAGCTTACCCTATTATTCAAGATGTTCAACTTCTGGTGCAAGATTTCCCAGTGGACCCGCAGATTGTCTTTTCGCCTCCTCACCTCACTGTTTCTGTGGGTCTGTCAACTAGCTGTCCTTGCTGCAGGGACAACGTCACATTCACACTTTGTGATCCACCTGGGGGAATGACTACTGATTAGACTACGGGCTCTTCCCATTCACAATCCAATCTAAGGCCTGAGGCATTGTCAGACGGCCCCTCCGTCATCTTGGGCTCTCTCTGCTGTGTCTTACTATGCAGACAGAGGAAAGTGACAGTTTTCATCATTTCCTGCTAAATGATTCAGTGCTGATTCAGCCAGTTTCAACTCCACAGCAATGCAATAAAAAAAAAAAAAATAGAGAAAAAAAAAAAAAGACCCAGAATAGAAGAGCAAATGCTTATCAACCATTCTGAGGTATTGTTACATGTAGGCCCTCTCTTTTCTTTCACTCAGGAAAGTCCTTGTGCTTCTCCAAGGACACGCAGCTGTACTGGATATCAGCCTCCTGGGGTCTGTCCCTTCATTAACCCTTCATATTTCCATTTTAGAGGGGGCAGGTGTTTCTTGGGAAAACAACAACGACAACATTATTTCTCAGGCCCCAGCAATGGAAACCACGTGCCAAAATAAGAACCATCCAATCAGGAGTGTATGGCACTGCTTCCAAGTGGAGCTGCAACCTTAGGTAAGTCATTTCCCATCTCTGAATCTCAACGCCTCTCTATTGAACAAAGATGACCAAACCCTCTTCAGATATATGTGAAATACTTTGCAAGCTATACAGTATAGGAAGAAAGCAAAATGAATGGAGGTTTTTTTTTCCCCTTCTAAAATCCCAAATTAACTTGTACCACAGGCTCTCCCTGCATAAAAGCATAAAGGCAGGTTGGCCAAACTAAGGGTTTTTGTGCCTGAGAGACACTCGGGACTGAGTTATGGTCTGGACAACACTTCAAGTGAAGAAAGTTTATCTTCTTACCAGCTGAGGGCATGAAAGAAGATTTCTCATCTCTCTTTGTGTATTTTTTTTTGCCTTGATATCTCTAAATAGCCCCTACCATGCCCCAGAAGGCTCATGCTATTTCCCTCTAACCTATCCCCCAAAACTTCACTGCTTTATTCAACCAAACCCTGCCTGTAAGAGATAATGCCCATTTTTTAATCCCTACCAGATCACTTTAATCTGGATCAAAAGGCATGTATTCTTTCTCTGCCCTCCCCTACCTCAATTTTTAACTTAATATAACCAATTAAGCTGTGAAAATAAGTCCATCAGGTTCTCCCTGACTACGACATTTTGTTTTGTTCAGACATTAAAGCTAAAAGGTAATTCCACAGTTTGGACTTGCCCTTTCTTTCCTCCGTGTTTTCATTCACTCTGTTCTCCTTGCATAAGGTATCCTTTTCTCTCTCTTTGTCCCTCAACATTTCCTCCTCCAGGACGTCCATCTTTATCCTATCAGACAATATATCCAAATACCTGCGATACATTCTATAGCACCTGCACTTCTTCATAACAACCAGCAATGAGAGCCGGGTTTATGTCTGTATGTTCACCCTCATGTCCCCAGTGCCTAGCACTTTGGCTAGGACATAGTAGAGGCTTAATAAATAAGTGCTGAATGAATGAATCATGGTGACGAGGAAGATATTTTTATGCCAGTTAGAACTGGCAGGACCTCAGAGGTCATCCCCAAAAGTGTGCCACCCAAGCCTGGCATCCCCTACACAGTATCCCCAGCAGACAGTCAACTGGCTTCCATGTGAACAGGAGCAGATACGGAGAAATTACTTCTTTAGAAGACCATCAGTTCTCTTCTTTGACAGCTCTCACTATGAGCAAGTCCCTCACCCAAACTGGGGAGACACACTGACTGCTTCCTTCCTACCTACAGGTGAGGCTACAGGTGTTCTGTAACATACCCTGCAAATGTATCCATCAGATGAGAATCTTCGCATGCAGCGTCTCCTGATTCCCTTCTGAAGTCACCTGCTGGGTCCCACTGCCTGCTGTCCATCCCACTACACACTGCCTGTCTTTCAAATCTCATTTGACTCCATCCTCCTCATTCTATACCCAGGCACGAGTCCTGAACTTCTTATGGAATCCAGCACCCTGGATACCCTCCTCTCTGCAAGGTGAATTAGGACATTATTCAAATGGAATAAAAATATTATCCCTTATGAAAATAGACTTTGGTCCCAGTATGCCCTCTGGAGCCACTTGCCCCCCTCTATATGAGACTCACTGCTAACTCCTACAATGACCTTCTTCTACCTCTTCTCCCTTCCCTAAGGTTATCTTTCTTCTCCAAGTCAAACAGTCTCAGATCCCTCTGTTCTTCTTCTCACGTGGCATTGTATGCTAGTCCTCTACAGCTTTGACCATCCTCTGCAGGTTGATTATTAACTGGGGCCTTTGGATAGCCCCAGAAAATCACAAATCTCCAGTCTAGACCCTAGCCACACCCAACCAAGTCCCTGGAGTAACAAATAAGACAACGAACACCACTGGGCAGGTTTCAAGTTTTCATTTATATGCACAGAACACTAAGAAGGGTCTCCGTCACTATCAGATAATTATTCTTTCTCACAGTGGAATATGTTACATTCAGCAAGGCAGAAGTTGCCCTGGGGAAGGACTAGGATATATACAATCTGCTCTATATTTAAAAAATGAAAAAGAAAATGGAAAAAAATTCCACAACTTCTCCCTTTCTGTACTGTTAAGATAAACATCCTTTCCCCCAGTTACACAGCTCAAGCTGATGGTGAATACTTTTCTCCCCGCAGAAATCACTTCTGAAAAGCAGATATTTAACATTTCCAATCTGTCTCTGAAGCCGAGATTAAATTACATTTTGTTTTGAAGGAATTGAAAACACACTTGTTAATATAATAAATGCCTTCCGTTAGTTCTAGAATTTGTCTTTGTTAGGCACATAATTCAAGAATTATCTATTCTGGTAAAAAAAAAATTGAGCCATCTGGGTCTGTGCTAATATCTGTAAGCAATAAGTCTTCGATTTCCTTCAAACTTCATTACGGGCAATACACAGAGAGCAATCATTCCAAAATCAGAGCTTGTTTTCTGTTGTTGGACTATTGTTCATCAGGATTTATGAAGCAACAAAAAGGCATTTTCTTGATTTTCATAAGTTAAGCTAACAGTCCGGTGATGACAACCCCATTAAAACCCAGCAAGTTAGATGTTTAAGCTATGGAGTTTTATACTGTATCTATCATTTTTACAAAGTGGCTTTCTGTTCTCCTTCAACTTTCTGTAGACTCTTTCATCGATAGAAAGAAGAGGAAAAATGCTTATTTACCATATATTTGTTAAGCCACATACATTTGCAATGCATCTTACCTGACAATGTGTAAAGGACATAGAGCATTATGAAACTGACCAATTTTGATGATGTGGAGAGAAGAAATATTAGGCAAATAGCATTATCTTTCAAATCAACCCTGCCTGCTCTGGCTTTTGCTAATGCATTTCTCCCTGGGGCTGGAGGTCGAGGGAGATGAGGAAGGGACAACTGACTTGTAGCTGGGGGAGGCAGCACACTTTCCTCTAAAGATAGCGGCCCTGTCCAAACTGCAGCCTGTATATTGTTAAGAGCCTTCTTGTGATTTAGGCTGCTGGACACAATCAGCACCAGCTGAAACTTTGGGAATGAATGTGGGAAAGGAATCCCAGGTTGGCAAGAAAAAGAGATTTCTTGGCTTTTAAGTCTTGCATTTACGAATCTCCCATTTGCGATAAGGAAATCCTGTTAGGTATGAAGATGGAGTTTATTCTCTGTGACTCATTTCTTCCTTAGGGCTGTCTGTTGGATTTACCAGCATAAGCGCTATCCAAGGTAGAAAGTCTTTTCTTCCCTTTTTTTCTTTTTTCTTTTCTTTTCTTTTTTTTTTTTTTAAGAAGGGAGCTCTTGTCTTCTGAGAATCAGGAGGCTTTCAGGTCCATTCCATCTTGAATCAGCCTACAGCTTGCTGGTGGCCATGGCCTTAGTCACAAGGGCCTTACAGACACATGTGGATGGTGCCAGAAACAGAAAGGAGCTTGAAAACATTTTATTCTCAAAAGAGGTGAGTTTCCCAAGCCATGTGCATTAATTGTAAACCTCTATGGAGTTAGGAAGATGGATCGAGTTCCCAGAGAGCCCAAGAAAGTCTTGTCTCCATCTGATGATGGAAGTCACATCTTCTATCATCTTGCTATTCTAGAGACACAGTGGGACAGGGAGAGGAAAACGGGCTGACATTTGTTGTGTTCTCGTATTCTATACACTGTGCTGGGCATGTTTACATATGTAAGCTGTGGTTTTCAAAAATGCTTGGTCTGCTGGTTTTCCCAACATAGCCTTTTATGAACCCAATGCTACAATTTCCAGCTGTGATGGTGAGACATGGAAAAATATGTGCCAATTGTGCTTGATGTCCTGCCCCCAGGAGGTGACTGATGTGGAGCCAGCAAACTCACAGTCCCTTTGATAGATAACTGGCTCCTCCTCCAGGCTCTGTTTCTAAGAAACTCAACATCTTCCTGTGGGATTGCCCAAGATTCCAGAAAGCCTGGGTTTTGTTTCTTTCTGCCTTCATTGTGGCTGAGGTCACATGCTATCTTCTGTGTGACTAACTCACTTTCCTGAAATGAAAACCCATAGAGACAGCTACCAAACACATGTGGCATGGGTTGATTGGTAGTTGAATTTCTCCATCTACCAATTTGTGCCTCTTGCTCTCTCAGCCTGGTAGATTAATGCCATAAAGTTAATTCCCATTAGTTCTATTATTGCCTTTTATCTGGCTTCCCTTGGGGCACGCAGTGGGATATTGGAACATGACTCTATTTTTTATAAAACTTCCCTATAATAAAATAATTTTTAAATGATAGATTAGATCTTAAAATATATGAACAGCTTATGTTATCGCTTGCTTGAGAGACTTCACCCCTCCTGTATGGTTTGGATTCCTTTTCTGATTAAAGAAAAAAAAAATTGCTGTTGTGAGCGTTTGGCTTCTGATTTTCCATAATTCTTATTTGTAAGCACTTTTGTGCTGGTACCTCCTTATAATTTACTAAGTGCTTTGCTCTTAAAGAGCACTTAACAGAAAGAGGTGCAGAGAAATTACATCTGGCAATTAGGCCAGTAAATTTAAGTCCAGGACCCAGGCAAAACAGGTCATTCCTTGCTTCAGGTTTCCTATCCCTGTCACCAGCAACAGGTTGCCTGTGGGCTGCTCCTGACCATGTTGAAGGAAGCATGGGGTAACTGCCTGCTGTTAAGCTGTCATTTAGGGCTCGGATGGCCCTTAGAATACATTAGCAAAACTCATTCAAGAGCCAGAACAAAGATAGTACAGCCAAGAAAAAGCTCAAGAAGCCTGGATTACAAGAAGTCGTGTGGTCTTAGTTTCTTGTGGCGCCAACTAGCTTAGTCCTCAAAAAAAAAAGAATTTGGCCCCAGATTTCTTTTTTCTGCCTTGAAGACTGTGCCAGTAACCTTGCCCATGATCTGCACCCCTCCCTTGCCCAACTATTTCCCATGCCTATGCATTGAACAACTATGCAATTTATCTCCAAACTCAGGCATTTTGAGAGTGAAAGGGGGAGCTCCTGATAGTCACACACAGAAAACATGTGTAAAGGAAGATCCTTCTGGACAAATTAGGGATGAATGGACACCGTCTATATCCTATGCCACCCACTTCCAGAATGGAGAAGAAGATGGGCATATAAAACAAGTTCGAAGAAAGTGTGGTCTGAATCATCAGCTCTGAGTCCATTTCTCCAGGCTGCCTTTTCCAAAGAGCCTGAGGTTTGAGCTTCTTGCTGCCAATAAGAAAGAAGATATTTGATATCATGTGTACTTTGTCTTCTGGGGAGTTAGCATGGTGAGGCATCAAAGTGTGTGGGCTCTGAAGCCAGACTGTCTGGGTTTATATTCTAGCTCCCCACTTACTAACTGGGTGACTAACATACTAGCAAGCTACTTTTTTGTCCTTCAGTTACTGAGTGAGAGGAGAAGAGAGAAGCTGGGAGGGTTACATCAACGGAAATTCATCCACCTGAAAACAAGAGGCAAGAAAAAAAGAAGGTGGCCTCCTAGTGGAGATGACCATTTATTAAACCCTCACTCGTGTCAGGCCCTACATGACAACATCTTAACAACAACTCTTCAAAGTACACATTCTCATCACCCTCATAATCGTCATCACCATTGATATGTCTGTTTCACAGATGTGGAAATGGAAGATCTGAGACAGTTATTTTTTGCAAGGCCATGCAGCTAGCAATAATTAGAAGCTATCTCTGACCCTAAAGTCCATGTCATTTCTAGTATGCAAAGTATCTTGACTGGTGTATGTGAGTAGGACAGGGGTATTCTGCTTCAGTGAGACCTCTCCAGTTAAACTTATCTCAACTTACCACCAGCACATGCTTTCTAGAGACAGTTAGCCCTAACCTGGAAGCTCTTCTTGCTAAAGTATTCTTCTCCTCCTTGGGACTTCAGTGACTTAGCTGTGTGACCTAGGCTAATTAGCCTTTTCTTGCTTCAGTTTCCTCATCTATAAAATAGAATGTATATTCACACCTATGTCATGGGAGTTTTGTAAGCATTCAATGAACTAATACATGTGAAGCCCTCAGAATGGTGCCCAACACATGATAAGGGTTCAATAACTATTAGATGTCAATGTCTTGCTCCAAGTTGGCAGGAGGAAGTCAAAAAAACTGGAGAGATAGTAATTCATCACTGGATAGGGGAAATGCGGGGAAACTTCAAGATTCCTCTGCCTCATAAGAAAAACGAGGGCAGACAAAAAGATTTCCCTTTCCCGCACTCATGAAGAACCTTCTCAAGGACAAAGCTCAAAAACAGCATCCTCATCTTCATTTATATAGTAGCAAACAATTTGTCCATATCCAACATCATTGAAACCCAAGTCTGCAATTTCTGCCTGTGCTTACTGACATTCCCCTACTTCCATGTTGTCCACATTAGCAGGCACGCTAATGACTCCTATATTAGTCCATTCTCACACTGCTATAAAGATACCACCCAAGACTGGGTAATTTATAAAAGAAAGAGATTTAATTGACTTACAGTTCCACATGGCTGGGGAGGCCTCAGGAAACTTACAATCATGGCAGAAGGCGAAAGGGAAGCCAGAAACTTCTTCACATGGCAGCAGGAGACAGAAGTGCAAGCAGCAGAAATGCCAGATGCTTATAAAGCCATCAGCTCTTATGAGAACTCACTCATTATCATGAGAACAGCATGGGGGAAACCAACCCCATGATCCAATCACCTCCCACAGGGTCTCTCCCTCAACACGTGGGGATTACAATTCAAGAGGAGATTTGGGTGGAGACACAGCCAAACCATATCAACTCCATAGCCTTCCTGCTCTGGATCTACCTGGAGAGAGCAAGCCAGAGCAAAGCAGCCAAGCCTGCAAGGCACATACACCTAACGAGAGGTTCCTCATCTGTAAAATGAGGAGGTTGGACTTACCTGATGATCTCTAAGGCCCTCTCCAGCACTAACATTCTATGGGTCTGTGATTCAGAGGCACCCCAGGATTACCAGGGCACCAGAAGTTGAGCCAGTTGCATTTCTCATGCATAATGGGCTGGAGAGAAACAGTTGGCGGGAATTAAAATCTCAAGTCCCAAGCACTGCAATTTGTCCTTGCTGCTTACTGGGGAGCCGAAGGTCATGCTTTGCCAGAGTCTTAAATATCATTCTCATCCATAAACCTCATTCAGGCTGCCTGGAGAGTCAAAGTCTCTTATTTAAGAAGTGAACACAGTAGGGGAGAGGACACAGGACAATGGAATATTTTAATGCAGGCAAATAGCTTTCGAAGCCCTATAGCCTTGTTCAGCTTTATTCTGCAACCATGCTATTTGATCCCTTTGCCACTGGGTTGAAAATTGTAAAAATATTTCACTTGCAAAAATTCACTGTATATGTGGATTTTTCGATCCACCAGCTTTCAGGAAGCATTAAATGTATTGCAACAGTAAAATAACCAGAGTTCATGGGCTGAAATCACCAAGGGCAAGAGACCCTGGAAACGGAGATGCAGGTCACAGGCTTAGTCCTGTCCAGCCTATAAAGTGCATATTTGAGAATAAGTGGGAGCCTATGTAAGGCAAAGTAACAGTTCCCTGGATGACACATTCAGCATGGAACTGGGCTAAAGGAGAAAGAGGTTTCTCCTAGTCCCTTAAGACTGAACTGAATTCTGACTGCTGTTGGGATTCCACCTACCCTTGAGCGAGTTGTGTCTGTAGTCTTGAAGTGGCATATTCAACCGTCTAATGAGACCTTTGCAATGGTTCCTCCTGCCTGCTGATCGGTGAATCACTTGATTTCATCTGGTCCCAATTTCTTTCTGATTCATATAACATGTCTTGGCTCTAAAAACACCAGTGAGGTTCATGTGTGATTTGGGGAGGTTGTGCTCTGGATACATGTGACCACAGCCCTGAGAAGCAGTGTCACAGGTAGCTAAGCATGGAGATCTACAGCCGGACTGGTGATTTCAAGCCTCAAATCTGTCATGCCAATTGTGTCACCTACACACATTACTTCATTGTTTTCACCCCAGTCTCACCATTTTAAAAATGAGAAATCAAATATAGTATACTTAGGAGGTTGTGGGAAGGATAATATGAGTTTTAAAATAAAACACCTCCTACTTTGTTCTTCATCCTCATCAAGCGAGGGCATATTGTATCAGGGGCTACTGAGGAGACACTTATGGCCAACTGAAACTAGCCTGAGGGATTTGTTTAATTCCGGTCTTTATGGCCACAGAGGAGAAACGTTACAGTGATCTCACTATCTCGGCGAGATCAAATCTCGGCCGGGTTTGGTAGGAAGAGGAAAGAAAATAAGAAGGTACTAAGTGCTCTGAAACACAGGGTGAGAAAATGGAAGGAAGAAGAGAAGGGAGCCAAAACAGGCTTGCTTTGAGAGCTGCAAAAAACCTCATTGGTTTTACACATTTGGTTCTCTGGGCCCACTGATTGTGCACTTCTCCCAACTGTCATCAGAAACTGCCATATCCACTCTTGCCTTACGCCCTCTCCTCCTACGGCCTGCCTCACCCTAGCCTGTTCCCTAGAGGCAACTCAGGGCTGAGAAAAAGAAGGAGGTGGGATGAGATGAGATTTCACATGACGTACTGGCCACCATGAATAGCACCAAGCCCTGCTGGTGATTCCTAGATATTCAGGAATAAGCCTACGGACACATTCAAATAGTGCTCAGATGGACCCTGGACCTGCATCCTGACATCAGGGCTTAGTGCAGAGGCACAGAGGAGAAAATCCACCAGCCAGAAGCTAAGGGAGGGGCCCCTATCTCCACTGGAAAAGAGGGTGTCCCCTCTTCCCGTGCCAAAATCTGATTTCTTCTTTGTAGTTCAAAGGCATTGAGGGTTATGTCAATTGCTTATTTTACTGACTAGGAACTGATACTTTCTCTGAAAAGATTCAGAGGCCCAGCTTGGCAGACACTGGAACCCCATAGTGGATCCTCTGGGTAGAATTCCTTCTCCTCTTCCTCTACCTCTTGTTTCTCTTCTCCCTCTTAAGAAAAAGGCCCCTGGTTGTATAAGAACTTGGATTTCCAGAAGGAGAATATATTTATAAAGTAGTATGTGCCCACTGGGGAAAAAAATAAATAGATAATTCGTGAAGCAAAAAGAAAGCCATTCCCATAATGACCCAACAAGTCCCCTCCTCAGGGGCAGTCTTGATAAACAGCCTTTAGATATTCTTCCAGGAGCTTTTCTAGCTACAAATAAGCACAGTGTAGTTTTCTAGCTACACATATTGTTAAAATGGCAACATTTTAACAAAATAAATTTGCATTATATTTATTGGTCTACAACTTGATATTTTGCTTCATAATAGATCATGGGTGTATTAGTGTGCTAGGATCACCATAACAAAGTGCCAAAATCTGGGTGGCTTAAACAACACGAATTTATTCTCTTACAGTAATGAAGGCTAGGAGTCAGAAATCAAGATGGCAGCAGGGCCATCCTCTCTCTGACAGCTCTAGGGAAGACTGCTTCCTTGCCTCTTCTAACTTCTTTTGTTCCCTGGCTTGTAGACACATCACTCCAGTTACATGACCAGCTTCTCTCTGTGCATCTTCCCATAGTCTTCCTTCTATGCCTGTCTATCTCTTCGTTTAAATTTTCCTTTTTTTTTTTTTTTTGAGATGGAATCTTGCTCTGTCACCCAAGCTGGAGTACAATAGCGCGATCTTGGCTCACTGCAAACTCCGCCTCCTGGGTTCAAGCAATCCTCTGCCTCAGCCTCCTGAGAAGCTGGGATTACAGGTACCTGCCACCACGCTGGGCTAATTTTTGTATTTTTAGTAGAGATGGGGTTTCACCATCTTGGCCAGGTTGGTCGTGAACTCCTGACCTTGTGATCCACCCACCTCAACCTCCCAAAGTGCTAGGATTCAGGAGTGAGCCACCACGCCCAGCCAATTTCCCCTTTTTGTAGGAACAGTCGTTGCATTGGATTAGGGCCCATACTAATGACCTCATTTTCATTTAATTGCCTCTGTGAAGATCCTATTTCCAAATAAGACCACATTCTGCAGTACTGGGGATTAAGACTTCAACATTATCTTTTTAGAGGGATCCAATTCAACCCATAATGATGGGCATCCTACTGAACCTACTTCAGTTTCTTAATAGCTACCTAATATTCTATAGTTTTATTATGCTATAATTTATCATTCCCTAAAACTTGAACATTCAGTCTTCTTCAATTTTCTGATGTTAACCAGTACTGTAATAAGAATTCTTATACATATTATTGTACACTTACCTTTGCAATTTTTTTAAGGATACTGCTATAGTCTGGAAGGTGGTGTTCCCCCAAATTGATATTTTGGAACAAATGTCCAATGTTAGGGTATTGAGAAGTGGGGTCTTACGGAAAGTGATTAAGTCATGAGGACTCTGCCCTCATGAATGGGATTAGTGTCCTTATAAGAGAGGCTGAAGGGAGTCCCCTAGTCCCTTCCACCCCTTTCACCATTGGAGGACACAGAGTTTGTCCCTTCTACTATGTGAGGACACAGCAACAAGACTGTTCATCCCTTCCTCCATGTGAGGACACAGCAACAAGGCACCATTTACAAAGCAGAGAGCAAACCCTCACCAGATGCCATATCTGTTGGTGCCTGGATCTTGGATTTCTCAGCATCCAGAATTGTGAGCAATACATTTCTATTGTTTATAAATGACCCAGTTTAAGGTATTTTATCATGGCAGCCCAAACAGACTAAGACATATGGGTTCCTTGAAGTAGAATGTATGGGTCAAAGGATGGGTACATCTTAAATTTTGATGAATATTGTAAAATTGTCCTGCATTAAGTCCTATCAGTTTTTACACCCACCAACAGTGTATAGCAGCACTGTTTCCCCCTACACCTTCATTAACCAGAAATCATCAATCCTTTATATTTCTACCAATCTCGGGGGTAGAAAGAAAATTGTATCTTGCTTAATAGCTATTCCTCTGATCCCTAGTGGAATTGAAGATAACATGTTTATACCCCATTTGCTTCAGTGAATTTTTAAATACTTTGCCCATTATTCTGTGGGAGTGTTTATTCTTCCAACAAGCATTTCTAAAACATCCACGATATGCCAGTCAGAGTGCTAGGTTGCTTATATGGTATTTTAAAGATTGATTTGTAAATTTTTAGAAGCTATCTTTATATTAAAGCAATTAGTCCATTGTCTATAGTATACCTAAATTCTTTTCTTAGGTTTCCATTTGTTTGTGTTATATTTTGTCCTATACAAATTATTAAAATTTAATTTAATTAGTCCTATATATATTTTATTTATTCTGAATCTCTGTTTAGAAGGCTTTTCATAGTCCAAGATTATAAAGAGTATTCTGATATTTTCTTCTAGTACTTTTGTAACGTTGTAATGTTTTTCTTTAATCCACAGAGAATATCTGTGAGCTTGATATAAATGTAATTTTTTCATCTATGAACACGAAAAGCATAATGGTCTGCTGATACTTAAATACCACTTACCAATTGTTCTGTCATTTTTCCTACCAATTGGCAGTAAAGATGTGAGCTAACATTTTATTATATACTTTCTATTATAGCCTGCATTCTCTGAAAGCAGAACCTGGGATAAAAGCTTGAACGTATTTGGAAATGTGAGCCCAAGAAACAGGCATTCTTAAGTGGTAAGTGACACCTGGGAGGAGAGAAAGTCAATACATAAATATGCTTTCAAGTCAACCACTCCTATGGGCAACTTTTGCAGAATTACCCTGGATCTTCTGAGAAGCCTTACTAAATATTCTGGGAATATTACTAAATACACTGGAATAATAGGGGCAAAGCATTTACCCCTTGACTCCCATCCCTCATTGCTCAAGGGTGGCCATACAGACACCAACTCCCTACAATTCCAGGTTGGGCATGTATGAGTGCAGAATATATTCTCACCTGCATTCCACACAATGTCCTGCAGAAAGGGTGAGTAATGGGGCCAGAGGCAAGTGCTATCTGATTGTATCTGCATGAAGCCAGCCAAAATTTACAACACATTGAAATGGCTACTGCAGAAAGCTCTTGAACAACACTGTCAACACTTTCTATGAAAACAGAAATGGTCTAGATCTGAGCTGTCCTGTGTGGTAGTTGCTAGCCACATATACCTGTTAAGCTATCAAAATGCAGCTAGAAAACTAAGAAACTGAATTTTTTATTTTTGGTTAATTTTAATTAATTTAAATTTAAACACACATAGCCACATGTGTCTAGTGGCTACCTATGAGAGAGCATGAGTCCATAATAAGAGATAGTTAAAGAGAATTTTGAAGTGATGCCTACATGGTGCCAATATACCTTCTATGATGTACTAAGTACCAAAAAAATCAGCATGTTTTTGATTTGCTAAAATCCTTACATATTTTACTTTATCCCCACAACAAGCCTCTATGAGAGATATTATTATTCATGTTTTATAGAAGAAGAAAGTAAAACCTAGAAAATTTAAATGACTATTTTATGATTGTACAGCTAATAATCAGCTAGGGTCAGGATTTAAAACTAGACAGTATAATTTTAGAGGATGCGTTTTTAATCATCTTGCCATGAAGTCACTCTGTCTCTAAATTCCTATATATACATGGATCCATACCTGGATTTTGCATTTACCTATCCATCAGTACCACACTGTTTAACTACTATAGCTCTAAAGTATGTTTTGATACCTAGTACATTTTTAGCACTTTATCATGTGACATTTTTAAATATTTTGACCACTAACTATTTCCCTATCTAAATAAGAAGTAATTAAGAAAGGTAGAGGCCAGTTCAGATCCTTCAAGCTTTAAGTTATAGAAAAGTCAGCTAATAAAAGGTGTTTGTTATCCCAAATAATAAGGCTATAGCCAGGCATTTCTAGAATTTGTTAATATGGCTACTCAGAGACTTAAGCTTTCACATTCATTTTCTTTTTCAATTTCCAGAATATTAGCATTTGCCCTAAGGTTCTTTGGTCCATGGTCCAAGATGACTAAAGCACTTTCAGCATCATCTCCTCACACAGCCATGACCAGAAGATACGGATTTGGGAGTAGTCACCTGATAGTGTCTGCTATAATGACAAAGAAAATTATGATTCAATTCAGAGACTATGTAGATTTAATATTCAATAGAACTAAAAATATTCAAGTTTGATTTCTATTTAAATGTAATCTCTTAGTTGAAACCAAAGTAAGGGTTGGTTCAGGGAATCAAAGCAGTTCCATTTAAGATCTTGATTCTTCTATGGGCAAAAGGAATTCTTGTCTGAGTTCAAAGACTCACTGTAGCTATTTCTTTCTTGGGAGAATTCAATTTTGCCACAACATCCTCTTCATGCTTAGAGAAGCTGAATTTCAACCCTCTGAGCAGCAGTTCTCAATGTAGATTTAAACCATAGCACCCTAAAACTTTAGATGTGGGGAAACCTGAAAAATCATGTGGCCCAGAATCTCCACATCACAAATGAGGAAGCCCAAGCCCAGTTAGAGTTGGAGCAAGAACTAGAACCTTGCTTCCCTAATGACCCTGCCCCTTCCTCTTTCCCTGTGTAGTTTCTCCAAAAGGCAAAAAATGAGCTATAACAATTTATTACTTTTATTCTGTGTCCAAAAGCCCAGGAATCTTTTTTTTTTTTCTTTTTTTCTTTTTACGTAGTCTCACTCTGTTGCCCAGGTTGGAGGGCAGCAGCGAGATCTTGGCTCACTGCAACCTCCACCTCCCGGGTTTAAGCGATTCTCCTGCCTCAGCCTCCCGAGTAGCTGGGATTACAGGCACGTGCCACCATGCCCAGCTAATTTTTGTATTTTTAGTAGAGACAGGGTTTTGCCATGTTGGCCAGGCTGGTCTGCAACTCCTGATCTCAAGTGATCTGCCTGCCTTGGCCTCCCAAAGTGCTGGGATTACATTTTTAATCCACTTCTAAAATGGGTATGTGCTAACCAACTATTCAGAACTCCAGTATTGCTATTGTTCAGATGATCTGGATATTTCCTAAATAATTTAGATTATGTTTAACTCTTGCAGACATTCTATGAGTTTATATCAGCATTTATTGGGCTAAGTTAAAACCTGAAAAGACAAATATAAAGTTTGTTGCATATTTTCTAACTAAAAGGGCAATGTGTCCTAATTATCAAAAATTTGGAAACCTTGAAAAAACAAAACTCAAAGAAACCAAACTTAGCTGGGTTCCATGGCTCACGCCTGTAATCCCAAAACTTTGGGAGGCCAAGGAGGGCAGATGGCTTGAACCCAGGAATTCCAGACTAGCCTGAGCAACATGGTGAAAGCCCATCTCTACAAAAACACATAAAAATGAGCCAGTCATGCTGACACACATCTGTAGTCCCAGCGGCTCGGGAGGGTGAGTTGGGAGGACTGCCTGAGCCATAGAGGTTGAGGCTGCAATGAGCCATGATCATGCCACCATACTCCAGCCTGGGTGGCAGAGTGAGACCCTGTCTCAAAAGCAAACAAACAAGGCTGGACGCAGTAGCTCACGCCTGTAATCCTAGCACTTTGGGAGGCCGAGGCGGGCAGATCACAAGGTCAGGAGTTCGAGACCAGCCTGGCCAATATGGTGAAACCCCATCTCTACTAAAAAAAATACGAAAAAAATTAGCCAGATGTGGTGGCGGGTGCCTGTAGTCCCAGCTACTCCGGAGGCTGAGGTGGGAGAATCTGAACCTCAGAGGTGGAGCTTGCAGTGAGCCGAGATCACGCCACTGCACTCCAGCCTGGCCAACAGAGCAAGCCTCCACCTTAAAACAAACAAACAAAAACAAGAAAGAAATTCAAATTATTCAGTATCCACCATCCAGTGATAATCAATGTTAATATCATAGCTTGTATCTTTCTTTGCATACTTTTGTAGTGCATGTTATTATGAGACTTTTAAAATGAAAGTTACTTTTTTGAAGCCCCTGTTTTTAAAAGAAAATTTGCAGATAGATGAGAAACATTTTTCAACATCAATACATAAAAATAAAACATAATTCGATTTTTAAAGATTGGAAGTATCATATCATGTAGATAAACCGCAATTAATGTAATCAACTCTCTATAATTCAGTGTGCAAGTTTGTTACTAATATTTTAATATTTTAGACACACATATTTGTGCATTTCCAAACAAAAATATTAAGTCAAACGATATGCACCTTCTTAAGGTCGTTAACACATTTTGCCAAATTGCCCTCCAGAAGGCCTATTCCAATTTATATAGCCCAAAGCTGCCTGTGAGATTCCCTATTTTCCTACTCCATTGCCCACATAAGGTGTTAGCATTCATCGTCATTTCGGCCAAGGGGAGCTTTTGCAAAAGCCAAGCTTACCTTTGTGACTGTGATTTTTATTTGTCCCCGTTTGCAGCTCCCATGAATTCTTGTCTTGACCAAGTCCATCTGAGGGGTTTCTGCCCTCACTTGGCTGCACTGACATTGATTCAGCAAAGAGTTTTGCCAAAAGGACAAAGATAACAGATGTGTTCACTTGGGAGACCTGTTAGCAGTGGACCATGAAGAGGGTTTGAGGGAAAACAGCAGCTTCTCCAGAAGAGCCTCTGACATTCTGGAGAGAGGCAAGCCCTTCTTTAATTGCTTTCACCTTCCTCTCTTGCAGGTTATTTCCCTCTTGGCCTCAGACTTCCCTAGGTAGGGACTCATCTGCATTTCCATTTGCACTTCTTGCTAGTGGACACACAAAGGTGAATCCAGGAGCAAATTTAACAAACTGGCAGGAGAAACTATTCCAGATTGTTCTGGATAAGCTTGGTATTAGTAGGGTATTTCATTTGCTACTAAATCAATGCAAACAACAGGATGCTTTATTTCTTTCCATGCAAGCTTTAATAACCCAGCCCAATCATAATGAATTCTGGGGCAGAATTAATGTAAAAGAGTAATGGTGATTAGGTAATTATCAAGTAAAGAGAGCATTTAACCTTCCCAGTGACTAAACTGCCTAAGACTACCTAATATAATATATGCTCTCTGGAAATAATTAATAATTTAAAAATTATCTAATCTCTACTATTAATCAAGAAGTAAGGATGCAAGAGCAATGCCAATCAAGTGGAGTTTGCCTCCATTCAATGTCTGCCAAAGCACTACTTCTCTCTAGTGTCTTTGTATGTGTCGGCCTCTTTGATTTTCATTTCAGGCTAGCTAGACATAAGCTGTTGCAAGTCTCTCAGAATATCTCTACAAGATGAGACACATTACACTCTAAAATTATCTACCCTGAGTGAAATGCCAGGGAGTAACCTTTGGCCTCTGTCTTTTTTAATTGCAACTCAAGCCATTTTTAAGCCATGGGCTGTGACAGCCCCATGCTCTGCTCTCCTTCACCCACTCTTCACTCCCCCTACTCCTCGTGGGCTGTGGACTCTGCAGAGGATTGTGTGTGTGTGTGTGTGTGTGTGTGTGTGTGATGCAGTGTATTGTCTTGTTAAAAAAACAGATGTGTCTTCCCCCAGACATATAGTCTTAATTCCACAACAAAGGCACCCATACATCGATAGGCCTTACCAACACATACATTCATGAAGGCACATGTGCACCCATACATGTATATACACACACACACACACACAGACACATACACAACTCAGAGAGTGGAAAAATTCATCATGCTAAGTGACAACGCATGTATTTCAGGAAGATTCAGAGTAGAATAACTGGAAAATGCTTTAAAGATTATTTTCTCCAAGCTCCCTACAGAAGATAACCCTGGAAAAGAAATGACTTTTCCAGGACCATACAATGAATTAAAAAGAGAAAAATAATGAAAATAGAGTTTTCTGACTCCTGAACCCCAGAACTCTTTTCCCTAAATGCAATAAAGCCCAAGACCAAAGATGCCAGACAGCAGTTTAGGGAGTACAATTTCTTAAATATTTGCTTCTTTAGATCTTGTTTCCTTCTCCTAGACAGCAATCCAGCTCCCTTCTTTGACTGGCGGACCCCTTAAGAAGCAGGTCAAGTAGCACCTCCTCCAGTAGGCCTTCTCTGATGCACCCAGAGTTAAGTTAAGGCCCATTCTGTGAGCTCCCATAGCATTCTGTGCTGAATCCTAAACTAGTACTTTTCATCATTTATCCTGTGCTGGCTCTTTGGTCTTTTATTCTTCCCCAGATGCTAAGCCAAGAAGGATGTATATTGTTCATGGTTGTATCCCCAACCCCTAGCCCACTGCACAGTGCTCAGACAGATCTCATTAAACTATGCAAAATCTCATGGATCCAGGAAGCCATCACAAGGGCAAGGGGGCATGTGTGCAGCAGAGCCCGAGCCAGGTAATTTATCAACAAGCTGAGACAGGCACACAAACAGGAGAGTGAAGAGAGGTAAGTCGCTACTAAAACGTGTTCCTAAAAGGCAAGCACAACACAACTTCAGACCATCTTACTCTTTCATGAAGCAGAGATTCTTATGAGGGCGAAGACTGCTATAGGTGACAGGAGGACAAGAAAGTGACTCCACTTGTATAGAGAGGCAGAAAGGAAGCAGGATGCAGCAGGGAAGCAGAAGCTGGAAACATCCTAAAATGGATAGCAGTCTGGTTACCTACTTGGGATCTACGGCTTGTTTCTCAGAGGAGCAGTATTTTGGGGGTTCTCAATTTCTGTCTGTTGAATCCATTGACCATCTGCTTACGGCAGACCCAGGCTTTATGTGTCTAGTTTGGGGAAGCAGATGGGGGTGGGGTGATGTGAGTCTATGAAATATGCTCAGCCCCTAACCCAGTACTGGGCTCTCAGAAAACGCAGATGACTTCTTGGGTGTTTTCCATGTGTACCTCTCTCCCTCATTAGGCTACACCTGGGTCATTAATCCTGAACCTTGGATGTCCTTACTCTTTGCAAACGTTTGCTGAGGACTATCATAGAACTGGAACTGGTCAATCAGTTATATAGATCAGTATGATCATAAGAATCATGGAAGTACACATTTTGTAAAATTACAGATTATTGGGCAACCATTCTACATCTACTAATTTAAACTCTAGAAAACAGGCTTAAGAATATGTATTTTGTCCAAGCACCCCAAGCAATTCATACCCTCAGACAAGTCTAGGAAACACTGGCAGAAATACGTAATAGCAATAACAATAATATTTATCATATAAATAAATTAATTAAATAAAGATAATGGTTCCTGCCTTCAAAGAGCACACAATCAGGTAAAAGAGCATTCTTTAAAATAATCATTCCTGACTCAAAGATACTCAACTTGCTTTCTAAAATAACACATATAAATAACTACAGTTTCATTTTTAGCTTTATGATATTCACTTGTGTGATTTCTGTGCAAGCATTTCTTGTGAGATTTGACTTGGAAATCCCCAGATGGAGACAGGTAACCAAAGAGAGAGCTCCAGAGTGCTACTGAGAGCATGGGCCCTTTCAGGGGACCCTCTGCAGAGCTGGGCTCAGGAAAGAAAAATGTAAACTTTTAAAAGAGTTTCTTTGGGTTTTGAGGAATATTTGCAGGCAATTTGGAGACTGAATAAGAGTAAAAATCAGCCACCCCCAGCAGAAGTTTATGATAATTGAGGCACTTAGTACACATTATGGAGACAAAAAACAAATCCCCCGATTCAGCCAATAAGTAATACAGAACTTGGAGTAGCTGGGCAAATAGTTCTCAGAAATTACTGGACAATCAAAATCCTATTTGGCTGTAAATTGTGTATTGCCACCATACCAGCTGCCCAATCTCCCTCACCACTCTGCATTGGCACCTCTGCCTCTTTAGCCACCATTACCCCTCCCCTGGAGAACCCTTCCCTTCCTCACCCACTGTGCTTGGCTCCCTTTCAAATGTTCTCACCCTACTCTGGGGAGCTTATCATCAGACCATGAGGCATTAATTCATGTTCTGATGGTAGAGACACAATGAAGTTCTTTCTACATGGTGCCAAGATAATCAGAAGCCTTGTTAGAAGGGAAAAATCAGTCTGATTGACAGTCGGTAGATACAAAGACTAAATGATGGACTGCATTTATCACTTTTCAGCTAGTACATTTTGATGTTAAATATTATTGAATTTGGGGGAGTACAAGTTTCAGAGTTTTTGTTTCAAATTTGTTTGTTTGCTTGTTTGTTTGTTTTGTCTTGTGTAGCAGTGGGGTTTATTTTTCCAATGAACTGTTATGCAGAAGCCTAATACACAATATATGCAAGTAGAGCTGCTCTGGAAAGAGTAGGGAAAGAGATCAGATTCCTGCTTCTCCTTGCCCTTCTTTTTCTTCAGTGGCTCCTATCACCTCCACAGATGCTGAAGACCCAGAAAAAAAAAAAAAAAACCTGATTAAAAACCACTTTTCCCTCCAAGCCCCTTGTTTTACAAGCAATGAAACTGAGACTCAGAGAATGGAATTGCCTGCCTGACTTCTTGCAA
The DNA here is from genome assembly GCF_028885625.2 of Pongo pygmaeus. Taxonomy (NCBI): domain Eukaryota; kingdom Metazoa; phylum Chordata; class Mammalia; order Primates; family Hominidae; genus Pongo; species Pongo pygmaeus. The sequence continues at coordinate 41,023,542 of NC_072373.2, forward strand.
TGGCAGCAGAACTGGAAGCAGAATTCAAGTCCCTGGAATTCCATTCATTGCCTTTGTCTCCACACCAAAGGGCCAGAGGCTCTCCACTTCATGGGTTCTCACCACCCCAGGACAGTGGGGAAGGTGGCAAGAGGAGGCAGCAGCTGTTTCTTACGCAGGCCATCTAATGCACCCTGCACCTACCCACTGCTTTCTTTGTACATACGTTCTCATTTTGTTGAGGTTCTGAGTTGGATTAAGGTCAAACCCAGTGATTTAACCCTTTCTAAACCAGAAAGATATCCTAAAAGAAGACAAAATGGAAAGTTACAGTTTTCTTCTTCAGTCCACCATCAATTTCTGCCTACTGTAACCAGACCTGCCTATCAAGGAAGCAAGTGCTCACAAAGCTCTCTGTGATCCTTTCTTCATCCCTCTACCTCCTTCTCAATCACGGATCCAGTCCACATCTCCACATTTGCATTTGTCACTCTTCCGCTTTCCATCAAATATTCTTATCTTCTGTCCAGATTCTTTACCCTGCCCTGGAGAGCCTCTCCTTTTATTATCGGCCAATAAGGTATTAATATATTAGTTGCTTCAAAGTGCACTTTTAATGAGGGTCGTGGATGTTCATTTAGGGGAATTTGATAGTGACTGTACATTGACATTGGTGAGGTTAATGATTCAATGCTTTATTTCATTGAACAAGTTGAACAACACTTAGCACATTGATCCACAATGTCGTATAATCCATCTTTGCTATTACTTTAATGGTGCCATGGCATCGATGCCCTTTAAGTAATTGTCAGTGTGAAAAGATGGACTTGGCCTTGTCATGTCAGATTAGAGCTATGCTGAATTGTGAAAAAATTTTGTCTTTTTAAAAATTCTTTCTTTCCCCTTATTGTATGTCCTTCTAATTGAATAGGGAGGCGTGGGCTTGTAGATGCCAGGAGGGACAGTCTGGCTATATAGTGAAGAGACAGATTGGGCATGCAGAGACACAATGGTCTACATTTTCTAAGCCCTGATTTTCATCCTGCATCAGACCTGCATGACCTTGGACAGGCTTCTTAGCTTCCTTAGATCTCTGTGCTTTCATTTTTAAAAATGGAGATAGTTAATGAAATCTACTTGTCCCACCTACTTCACAAATGATGAGTCTTAGCCTTAAGGCATGATGCTCTGCCCCTGGCTCCAAGGAGATGACAGAAGAGAGAGAAAATAATGGGCTGGAATCTCACCTGGGCCCTGCCCACCAGGACAGGTAGATAAAAGTTGGGGACACTATACCAGGGGCCAACTCTGGGTGACAGTTTGGATGGCTACAGTGTCTAAGGTCTTGACAAGCCCATGGGTCTTCCAGGAGAGGTTATTGAGAGCCTGACCAGCTAGGCAGAACACATTTGTAGAGAATGATGTTGACACCAAACAGGCAGTCATTACTCTGAAATATATCCTTGGGACATAGTTGTCCAGCAGGGCTGAACTCAGGGCAGGCCTCCTGACTTGAAGGTGAGCACTGGATGGGTGAAAACCTTGAAAGGGAGACCTCGGCAGACAGGAGGACGAGCTATGGCTTGGGGACTATACAGGGTCCAGTGGTTTCCTTGAGTAGAGATATCTCATGATGTTTTGGCAGGAGCGATTCTAATGGTAGTTGGGTGACTGAACATAGTTAAGTCTTAAGCCTACAAACTCACTAGATTAAGAATTAAGTCTATCCAAAGTCCTGCCTTGGTCAGGACTAGCTAAGAATTTGGGCGAGGATGCAGAAAGAGGAGAGCTGTAAGCTAGTGAGCAAGAAGCCCCACAGCACCCTATGTGAAGGCTATGGAGGCGGCATATTGAATATGGCTTTACCCATTGCTTGCTGGATGACTTTGACAACTGAGCAGGTTACTAAGCAGCTCTGAGTTTCATTTTTCTCTTTTGCAAAAGGGGAAACAAAACTACCTCACAGGGGCTTTGGGAGATTAGCTGGTACATGTATGGGGTGGGGTGGGGTGGGGCTTGGCTGGGGAAGAATCAACTTTTTGTTTGAAAGAAATGAAATGAGGCAGAAGAAAGAGGTATGAAGTATGTTTAACATCATCCATTTAACAGACCTGCTATGTACCAGACACTAAACTTGGAGTTGAGAAAACAAAGATAGACCATATGCTATCCCTGCCCCCAAGTCGCCCACAATCTAAGAGAGGAGACAGACTGTGTATTTTGATGTCAACTCTGAAATATTTAGTCCTAAAGAAAGGAAAATGTTAGCAATCTCCAGGAAGGAAAAACTGTAGAGCCTCTTTCTGTCCATCATCTCACTCACTCCCCATAGCACGTTTCTAATTCTGCCTGTGGCTAAATGGGTGAGTTTCACTCTGGAGGAAATTATTAAGGAGCCACACTTGGCTGCAGAACTAAGCCATGTTCTGCAATAAATTTTACCAATAAACTTGGTATTTTTATTTCCATCTGTTTGACAACTGTGTCTTATTTCTCAATTGATTCTGAATTCAATAGGGGAAGAAAGGGGGAGTTGTTTATTGGTTTCCACAAAATCCAACATGATACAGGTTATTGTACAGCAGAAGTATGTGCAAGGCATAGAAATTGTATGTAGCATGGACAGATTTATTCTATATGGGGTGTGCGTGTGTGTGTGTGTGCAGAGTCGGGGGAAGACTTACAGAAGTGGGGGATGAGTTGCTAAAGAAAGAATGATTAGGAAAATGGAAAGAAGAAAAGAAGAGCACCCCACACACATCCATAAAACAGCAAGTACAGGGGCTAGAAGGTGAGAAAGAGCACATGCAAAAAAATTTCAGAAATGATCAGATGTTGTGTAAATGTTCAGTAGGAGTGTAAGTACCATTTGGTCAATATTGTACCAAAGAATCCATATCTTTCAAAAGAACATTCCTCAGATTACTCCATGTTGGAATTAACAATGCCATAGTAAACCCAAGGAAATACCCCCATCAGAGCTGGCCCAGTGCAAAGTGGAATGGCACTAAAGTATATTTCGGGCATTGTTTTACCTCAACAACATGGAATCTTGGGTTTGGGTCTCATCATGCCGTTATCAGTGCAAACTTTGTGAGGCCTCAGTTTACCACGTGTAAAATGACAGTATTACATAATCTCTAATTCTTCTTCCAGCTCTGACATTCCATGCACTTCTCGTCCTTTCACAATTTTTTTTTCCAATCAGTCCTTTCCTGTTGAACTCTCAACAGAGAACCCTAGTCTCAAGATCTGTATAGATTCATTATCAATGTTTCAGATCTAACTTTGCCAATACTTGGGAACACAGCCCTGTAAAGCATCACTTGGCACTTATTTCAGCACTTCCTTATTCGCCACAAAGGAGGGTATGGTCAATTTTTTAAAGAGAGAACAAATATTGAGCTGAGCCATTATTTGATTCTGGAATCAAATTTAATTCTTGAAGTCCTTCTTTTTCTCTTAAGAACTCCATAATCCAATAGTCATATTTATAGACTCATAAAAAAGGGTAATGCCAAGGGTGTCTCCATGCTGAAAATAGGGCAAGTGTGGAATGTCTATTCCTTGAGGGTGAATTTCTCAACGCTGGCATTACTGACGTTTGGGGCTGGATAATTGTGGCAGCTGTCCTGTGCCTTGTAGGATGCACAGAGCATCTCTGGCCTTTATTCCCTGATGCCATAGAACCCCTCCCCAGTTGTGACAACCAATGGCATTTCCCCAGGCATTTCCCAATGTGCCCTGGGGATCAAAATTGAGAACCATTGTCTTAGGAGGTTCCAATTCCCTCTACCTGAGTAAATTGATTGTAAACACACATGCATGTCCTCAGAGAGGAGCTAAAGAATATATTTCTCTTTGATACTATTCATTCCTTTGTTAATTCAACTAATGGAGTTCTTACTGGATGCTGGCTACATTTCTTGGTTATTTAAATTCTCATTTCAGAATCCTTAACTCTATCCATTTTTAAGCCTCACAATGCTGGCTTTTTCCTACATCTCCTTAGCTGTTTCTCATGCCACCACCACCACCACCACCACAGCCATTACTGTTGTTCATGATCCTACAGCTCACTCATTCCCGTCTCTGAGCTTCCACATCTGCCACTCACCCACAGGAAATCATATGCACCAGTGAAAACTCTGAGGGCCTGAAGGGAAGGCCTTGAATTCTAGTTTTGGTTCTGTCCCTTACTAGCTGTGTGACGTTAAAAATGTGTGTGCCTCTGAGTGTCATAATCTCACCTGTAAAATGAGAATGACAGTGGCACATTCCTGCCTACCCATCCTGGTTGTTTTGAGGGAAAAATAAGAAAATGGCAGAGGAAGTGCTTTGAAAACTATGAAGCACTGTACAAAGGAGAAAGATTGTTATTATCATGATCATTATCTGTAGAACAAAAGATTTGGAAAGGAAAAGAATATTAGCACAAACTGCTTATCCAGCAGAGAGAAAGGCAGATGAAGGAGCAAAACAATAATCACTCAGATTGGGCACAGGATAAGAAATTGGAGAAGAAAAGCACAGTCCCTTTGCTGTTTTGAGGGCAAGTACACTCCCTTCCTCCAGGAGTGGGAGCTAAAGATAAGACACCCCAGAGTTACTGTGAGAAGGGACTTTATTGGGCCCCTATGCAGGGCTGCTTGATGAGGCCTGGGGCTGCTTTCAAGTACAACTGCAAAAAGCATAGCTTTTTCGTGCAGAGGGAACCTCAAGGAGATAGTCTGTTAATGTACCTTAGATACTTACTTACAATGTGCCAGCCACTGTGCTTGGGGTGATTCCTGAGGATGCTTTCATCAGCAATGCATCCAGAAAGGATGGGAAAGTCTATGCTCCCCTCCCAGCCCAGGCTGTCTCGTCTATGCTACAGGACCTGTCTCTGCCTCACAGTGTCCCAGTGTAAGATCGCTATATTCCATAAGGAAAACATTGGTAACCTTTGGAAATGTACTAGAGCATGAAACACGGAGTCTGTGAAATCACTTTTGTAAATTGTGAAGCATGTGTCATGGTTCTATTTTTTATATTATAAAAATGATAATGATGATAGTGGGCATGCATATATAATGCTCAGTATGTGCCAGGACTGCTCTAAATACTTTAACGTTCATTCATCAATTAACAGAAACTGAAAGTGAAGATAAATATGAGCAGTATTGCATAGAGGGGCCTACCAAGTCCCAACTCCTTTTTTTTATTTATTTTTATTTTTTATTTTTTTTAATTTTTTTATTTTTTACTATTTCCATGGTTCTATGTTTTTGGATTTTCAATGAAAGGGGAAAAAAAGTATGTCCAAAGTGGGCAAGAGTCCAGATATTACCTAATAAGAGCACTACCAGCAGCAGCGAAAATGAAAACATCATATTAATTAAGTAAACAAGAGGACAAGGGATAGTGGCTGACGCTGGGAGGTTCACACTGCAGATTCTATGGCCTCCAAGAACAGAGCCAGTTGGTAACTATGAAACAAGGGGAAACTTATCTGCAAATGTGGAGTTAGAAGCACTAGAGGAAGTTGGAGAAGATACCAGTTACAAGACACCATAGGGAATTTCCCTCTTGTACTCAGGTAGAGATTTCAGGGGACTGAATCTTCCCATTATTCTTCAAATGGTAAGAGAACGATTAAATAACTGCCGTTTCCTTATGTACAAAGATACATCACCTACTGATACGACCATCAGGGTCCTGTAAAGAGACATTTTCTTTGGCACTGAAGGAAAATGTTCTACTTCCCAGCAAGGTCAACACGGTATTCCAGTGATACTCAATTTTTTATTTCCCCTACCCCTGACTAAAAAAACCATTGTACCCAGAGATCTCCACTTTTCTTTTTTTGTGTGAGATATCCACTTTTGAGGATAGTTTGTGAACACAAGTCATTTTGATACCTGGAAGTTGTGCTTTTTTATTTTGCTTAAGGTCAAGTCCTTCTTTCTGAGCCAGCAAACATTTCATGTTCGCTAAAACAAGAAGGAAAGAGAGGCAGCATTCACTGATGTCCTGGCTGTAGGCCGTAGGAGCCCAGGGCTGACAGTGGGCTGCAGTTTAAATCTGAAAGGATGTCCCGTTCAGTGTGGGCATGGTCTTCGTTTCAATCATTTAGCACCCAGACTTGACCCTCAGGCTTCTGTAGTCCAAGGAAACATCTTTGGCAGCTAAAGATTCCTTTTCTCAGCCAAATACAATGCCTCTTATATTTAAAACCTCCAAGGCTGGGCATAGTGGTTCATGCTGGTAATCTCAGCACTTTGAAATGCTGAAGTGGCAGGATGGCTTAAACCTAGGAGTTTGAGACCAGCCTGGGCAACATAGCAAGACCTCCTATTTAAAATAAAAAATATTTTAAAATACATAAAATCACCTAAAAATTTATCTTTGTGTATGTTAGTGTACTCCCCTGTTTAGCACTTAAATAGCATCCCACTTAGTCCTTAAAACAACCCTGAAAAGGCAGGCATTATTATTATTATCATCACCCCATTTTACAGATGATAAAATGAGGCTGTGAGTGAGTAAATAACATTTCCAAGATCACCCAAGATCAGAAAAGGATGGAGTAGAATCTCAGCCCGAGTGACGTTTAGAGTTCAGAGACTTCGAAGACCGTGATCTTCACATTTCACCCCACTGCATTCATTTATTGGCTATGGGTTTGGTAACCTCTCTTTGAAGGCCTAGTCTGCCTCATCCTCTAACAATCTGAACCCTCTGATGGCACTGGCTGGGTTCTGAGGCATCTGGGGGCCCATAACTCCCATCTTTTATGGCTGCTTCTTTTATAGCTGTACACCAAGCCATCAGAAGGGTTCCCATCGCTTTTGATGCAGCTGCTTGGAACACAAAGAGCCCTGAGGAGCCTCAAAAAGAGTACAGCAGTGGCACAAAACCTCCTGACACTGGGTGTGGGGTCTGTCCTTTTATCACTATCTCCTTTCCTTCTAAATTACTTTTGATTATACAGCATCTGCTTTCTTCTGACATGCATATACTTCTCCCCCTAAATCTGAATGCCTGTCGAGTAGCCCATACAGAGACCTGCATACAAATACACAGCTGAAAGTTGTCTTTAGAAGCCCTCCATAAATCAGATCTACAAGCTCAGCTAGCAGATCTCTGGGAGGTGGCAGATAGCAGCACAGGCAAAGACAGAAAATGCCAGACTCCCCCAATTATCTGATAGCTCAGAATCTTTCCATTCCTCTGGGTGCAGGCAGAGAGAGCAGGCAATCAGCAGGAAGAGACGTTCCCGCCTTCCACTGGATGATATGTGGTCTCCCAGGCAGTGGAAGAAAAAGAGGGCATCTGGGATGTTAGGATGAGCCCACAAAGCTCACAGAGGAAGATACAGACGGTGCTCTGGTGTTGGTAAACCCCCATGTTGGTGCATCTGCAGCTCCCCATATTCCAATCTCATTCTGCCTGCTGGATGCAGTCACTAGTGTTCCCACTTTAGCCCCTAAATCCTGCTCCACTGTGGTGTCCTTGTAGACATCACCGCCTTCTCACTCATCTTTGTTTCTTTATCTTCCTGTAGACTTACCATGTTTCTTACATAAACTTATATTGGAAAAATATTGGTACAGTTGATTTGATTGAGATGGTTTGATCTGCATTGGTTGGCTATATGGAAATTTACAACAAAATAATACTGAAATAGTTATTAAAGCCAAGACCCCAAGAAGGCCTAGTGTGAGTAAAGAAATATGACAGACTAAGTAAGCCAGCTCTTCTTGGAGAGGATAAAGAAGCCATTGATGACTTCCTTTCCCTAACAAAAGTTTTTGGGAAGGGACTGGGCAGAATTGAGGGCAAGTCAGTCCTGTGTCCCAGGGGCCTGTCCAAGCCAAGGTGGGAGACTTCTTCCTATAATTTCAGTGTGTGAAGCCAGGGAGCAATTAGAGAAAACAGGCTCTTACTGCAAGCCAGGCGCTTTAAATGGATTATCTTTAACAGCTTTATGGAGGTATAATTGACATACAATAAACCACACATATTTAAAATACACAATTTGATAAAGTTTGACATCTATACACCAACAATATTTTCACCATGATCAATATAGTGAACATATTTATCAGCCTCCAAAATTTCCTTGTACTCTCACTCCTGCACCTCCTCACACTCCTCCCCAGACAACTATTGATCTGCTTTCTGTTGCTGTGGATTTATTTGCATTTTCTAATGTCTTAAAATAAATGGATTCATACAGTTTGTACTCAGCAGGTCACTCCATTATATTGCTGAGTAGTATATACCACAATTTGTTTATTTATTCACCTGTTGATAGGCATTTGGATTATTTTCAGCTTTGCACAATTACAAATAAAACCGCTATGAACATTTGTATACAAGTCTTTATATGAACATGTGTTTTTAATTCTGTTGGGTAAATACCTAAGAGTAGAATGCCTAGATCATGTGGTAGATGCCTGCTGAATGTTTAAGAAACTGTGAAACCATTCTGCAGAGTGGTTATACCGCGTTACATTAACACCACCAGAGCATGAGCATTCCAGATCCAATATATCTTTGCCCACACTTAGTCATTTTAATTTTAGCTATTCTAACAGGCAGTGGTATACCATTGTGGTTTTAATTTGCACTTTTCTAATGACTAATGATGTTGCATATCATTTCATGTGCTTATTTGCTATCTGTGGTGAGTTTCAAATCTTTCGCCCATTTTAAATTTATTTTTGCCTTATTATTGAGGCTTTTAAAAATCAACTTTATTGAGAATTAATTTACATATGTCTCAGTGAGTTTTGACAAATGTATTCACTTCGGTAGCTACCACCACAGTCAAGATACAGGAGATTTCCATCACTTCAAAAAGTCCTGCCTTCTTTTAGAGGGCCCATTCTGTTATGTGTATGTGTGTGTGTGTGTGTGTGTGTGTGTGTGTGTGTGTGTGTGTGTATTTAATAAGAGCTTTATTGAGATATAATTTAGATATCACGAAATTTACCCATTTAAAGTATACCAGTCTGTACTTTTTAGCACATTAACAGATTTTAAATCATCACCATAATCAATTTTAGAACATTTCATCTCCTTATACACATTAGCAGTCACTCCCTATTTCCCATCCATCACCTAACAAGCACTACACAACCCCTAATCTGCTTTCTGTCTTTAGAGATTTGCCTATTCTGGACATTTCATATAAATGTAATCATACAATAAGTAATCCTTTGTGGCTGTCTTCCTTCATGTAGCATAATGATTTCAAGGTTCATTCGTGTTATAGTATATATTAGTGCTTCACTTATTTGTATTGACAAATAATATTTCATTGTATGACTAGAGCACACACATTTTATTTATCCATTCATCAGTTGATGGACATTTGTGTTGTTTCCATTTTTTGGCTTTTATGAATAATGCTGCTAGGAACATTTGTGTATAATTGTTTGTGTAGATATATGCTTTCATTTATTTTGAGTATATACCTAGGAGTAGAATTGCTAGGTCATATGGTACTTCTAGACTTAATCTTTCAAGACATGGATGTGTTATTTTCCAGAGTTGTACCATTTCATATTCCCACCAGCACTGTATAAGGGCTCTGATGTCTCCACATTCCTTCAGATATTTGTCATGGTCTGTCTTTTGTATTATAGCCATCCTAGCGAGTATGATGTGGTAATACATTGTAGTTTTGATTTGGATTTCTCTGATGGCTAATGATGTTGAGCACCTTTTCATGGGTTTATTGGCCATTTTTATACCTTCTTTGGAGAAATGCCTATTCAGATTCTTTGCCCATTTTAAAATTGGTTTACTTGTCGCATTATTGACTTGTTAAATGTTTTTTATATATTCTAGATACAAGTCTCTTATCAAATATGTGATTTGCAAAAATTCTATTTCATTTTGTGGGTTATCTTTTCATTTTCTTGTTGATAGCCTTTAAAGCTCAAAGTTTTAATTTTGTTGATGTCTTCTTATTGGTGAGTTTTAAGAGTTCTATGCATATTCTAGATGCAAGTCTTTTATTAAATATGTGCTCTGAAAATATTTTCTCCCAGTCAGATTTGTCCTTTCATTCTTTCAACAGTAGCTTTTGAAAAGCAGAAGTTTTTAATTTTCATGAAGTTTAATTTAACAATACTTTTCTTAGATTATGCTTTTGGTATAAAACTATCTCAGAAACTTTTACCTAATCCAAGATCATAAATATTTCATCCTATATTTTCTTCTAAAAGTATTTTACATTTGGAACTATAATCAATGTGAGTTAATTTTGCAAAATTATGCAAATTGAACTTTCTTTTGCTTTGTTTTGTTGGCATAAGAATATCCAATTGTTTAGCACCATTTGTTGAAAAGACCATCCTTTCTCCACTGAACTGCTTTTACATCTTTGTCAAAAACCTGTTTTCCGTGTATCTGCAGGTCTCTGGACTCTACTATTTTCCACTGATACTTTTGTCTGTCTTTATATCAATACCACACTGTCTTGACTCCTGTACCTTTTATTAATCTTGAAATCAGGTAGTGTTTGCTCTCAGCTTTGTTCATTTTTTTAAGTTGCTTTGGCTATTCTAGTTTTTTTTTTTTTTTTTTTTTTTTTTTGCATTTCCAGTGAATTTTAGAATTAGCTTGTCAATTTCTACAAGAAAGCCTGCTAAAATTTTGATTGTGATTACATTAATTTCATAAATTAATTTAGGGACAGTTGACATCTTACAAATATTAACTCCCCCAGCCCATGATAGGGTATATCTATTTCAGTCTTGTTTAATGTTTCTCAACAATATCTTATAGTTTTTAGTGTATAGTTTTTAACATCTTTTGTCACACGTCACACTTTTGAAGCTATTGTAAATGGTACTGCTATTTAATTTCCATATCCATTTGTTCTTTGCTAGTATATAAAAATACAATTGATTTCTGTATATTGATCTTGTATCATATCTTGGTAAACTCACTTATTAGTTTTAGTATTATAGCTTTTTTGTAGATTTCATCAGATTTTCTGTTATCAGAAGTTATCAACTGGGAGTGGTTTTTACCCCTCTGGGGAGACATAAAACAATGTTTGGATACATTTTTGGTTGTCACCTCTTGGAGGGAGGAGGGGCAGTGCTATGGTCATCTAGTGGGCAGAGGCCAGAGATTCTGCTAAACATCTTACAATACACAGGACAGCCCCCCACAACAAAGAATTATCAGGACCAAAATGTCCAGCAGAGGTTGAAAAAGACCATTCTACATAGACAGTCATGTACTCTACAAATAAAGACAATTTTACTTCCTCCTTTCCAATTTTTTTTTTTTTTTACTTCTTTTTCTTGCCTGGTTGCACTAATCAGAATTTCTAATGTTGAATACAAGAGGGGAAAGCAGATATATTTCCCTTATTCTTGACATGAGGGGAAAAGAATTCAGTCTTTCACTATGAAGTATGATGTTAGTTGTAGATACTCTTGTAGATGCCCTTTATCAGGTTGAAAAATGTCCTTTCTATTCCTAGTTGGCTAAGAGGTTTTTCAGGAATGGATGTTACATTTTGTCTCATGCTTTTTCTGTCTCTATTGAGATGATCATATAGTTTTTCTTTTTTATTTTACTAATATGATAAATTCAATAGATTCATTTTAAATATTAAACGTTCTTTTTTATGATAAATCCCTCTGGTTCAAGATATATTTTGATTTTTATGTAAGATTGGATTGGATTTGATAATTTTTTTTGAAATTTTTTGCATCTATGTTCACAAGATGGTCTGTGGTTTTCTTTATTTCTAATGTCATCTTGTTTTTCTATCTGATTTTGATAATGCCAGCCTCAAAGGATGAGATGAAAATTGTTTCTTCATCTTCAATTTTCTGGATCAGTTTATATAGAATTGATATTAACTTTTTTTTTTTTTAAGATGGAATCTCACTCTGTTGCCCACGCTGGAGTGCAGTGGTGCGATCTTGGCTCACTGCAACCTCTGCCTCCCAGGTTCAAGTGATTCTTCAGCCTCAGCCTCCTTAGTAGCTGGGACTACAGGCATGTGCTACCACACCCAGCTAATTTTTGTATTTTTAGTAGAGACGGGGTTTCACGATATTGGCCAGGCTGGTCTCAAACTCCTGACCTTGTGATTTGCCCCCCTTGGCCTCCCAGGGTGCTGGGATTGCAGGAGTGAGCCACCGTGCCCGGCCAACTCTTTTTTAAATATTTGGGAGAATTCACTCACCAGTGAGGGTATCTGAGCCTAAAGTTTTCTTTGTAGATGTTTTAACTACAAATTTGAGGTCTTTATGTGCTATAGGACTATTCAGGTTATTTATATCTTCTTGAGTAAGCATCAGTTTATGCCTTTCAAGAAACTTGTCAGTTTCTTCCGAGACGTGAAATTCATAAAGTTGCTCACAGTATTTCCTCTTTGTCTTTTTAATATCAGTGGATCAGTAGTGATGTCACTTCTCATTCCTGATATTGGTAGCTTGTTTCTCCTCTCTTCGATTTCTGATCAGTGTTGTTCGTTCTTGGAGATAAATAAAATTGAATAACCTCTAGCCAGACTGCTTTCTATTTTGTAGATTTTTACTTTAATAGTTATTATTTTCTTTCTTTTTACTTTAGGTTTAGGGGCCCTTACTTTCCTAGTTTATTAACATAAAAGGTGACATCACTGATTTGAGATTATTTTTTATTAATACATTTAGTGCTATAATTTTTCCCCTAAATATTGCCATAGCAGCATCCCATAAAGTCTAATATGTTATACTTTTTTTTCAATTCAAAATACTTTTGATTTTTTTTCCTTGACCTAATGGATTATTCAGAAGTGTATTTTAGTTTGTAAATGCTTGGTTATTTTCTAGATATCTGTATGTTATTGATTTCTAATTTAATTTCACTGTAGCCAGAGAACACATTTTCTAGTATTGGAATCCTTTTAAATTTATTAAGACTTGTTTTATGGCCCAGGATATGGTCTATCTTGCCCATGGAACCATCTGGCAATGCGCAATAAAAAGCAGGTTCCCAGCCACAGGACAGCCATTCAAAGTCAGGCTTCTATCCCTGAGAAAAACTTAATGTTCCATGTGCACTTAAAAGGGTATACATTTTGCTGTTATTGGGAGAGGCTGTTCTATAAATGTCATCAGGCCAAGTTAGTTGATAGTGTTATTCAAGTCTACTGTATCCTTGATGATTTTCTGTCTGGAGACTACGGCTTTACAGTTTTTATCAACTTTAGAAAAAAAATTTGTCCATTGTACCTTCAAATATTTTTTTCTGACTCCTCTCCACCCTTTTTTCAGAAACTTCAATCACATGTATACCAGGCTGCTTGAAGCTGTCATATGGCTGTTCCCATTTTTATTAATTCTTTTTTCTTCCTCTGTGTATTTCATTTTGGGGAGTTTCTATTGCTATATCTTACAATTTACTAATCTTTTCCTGTGCAATGTCTGTCTACTCTGCCATTAGTCCTATCCAGTGCATTTTTTATATCAGACATTATTTGATTGCTTTTTCTCTCTAGAAGTCAGTTTGGGTGTTCTGTATATCTTCCATGGCTCTGTTTAATTTTTTGAACATGCAAATACAGTTATAATAACTGTTTAATGTCTTTGTCTAATTCCGACATCTGCATCATTTCTTGATCATTTTCGATTATTTTCCTCATATTTTTCTGCTTCTTTGTGTTCTCGTAATCATTATTGCATTCCAGACATTATGAATTTTACCTTATTGGGCACTGGATATTTTTGTAGTCCCAGAAATATTCTTAAGCTTTGTTCTTGGACATAGTTAAGTTACTTGGAAATAGTGTGATACTTTTGAGTCTTGCTTTTAGATGTGTTAGGTGGGACTAGGGCAGTGTTCAGACTAGGGCCAAGTGTTCTCCACTACTGGGGCCAGACCTTCCTGAGTATGCCACCCTGTGCCTCACTTATTATTGGTTTCTCCAGTCTTGGTGGTGGAACAGACACTATTTGTAGCACTGTCATAGCCAACAAAACTCTTCTCTATAATCCTTCTAGATGACTATTTCTCAGGACTCAATTATTTTTCTAACATTCAGGTGGTTGATGAGTACTCTGCCAAATACTTGAGACAGACCCTTTGCGGATCCTGAGGTTCTCTCTGTGTAGCTCTCCCTCGTAGTATTTGGTCTCTGGTCTCACAAACTCCAGCCACATTGGACTCCTCGCACCCTCCCCTCTGTCTCCTCAAGTCACGAAATTTGCCAAGCTCTGCCTCAGTTTCCTCTGCTTACATCACAGACTAAAAACCCCTCAGTGGAGTAAGCTGGGCTCCCCTCATTTTTTCTCTCTCTCTCAGGGATCACAGCCCTTTGTTGCTTGATGCCCAATCTCTTGAAACTATTGTTCTATATATTTTGTCTGTTTATCCTTTCTTTGCATCAAACAGGATGGTAAATCCAGACCCTCTTACTCCGTCTTGTCCAGAGGTAAAAGCCTCTAACTACATCATCTTTCAAATTTCACAACCATTCTGTAAGCACTAAATTCATATTAGAATTATGCTTACTTTCTGGAAAGATAATTTGAAGGACAGAGAGATTAAGTGAGCTGTCCAGGATTCACACCTAGGTCTGTGTGAGTCCAGAGTCCATGCTCAGAGTTATCATCAGACTTGCCTTTCTAGGTTTGTGACACCCTCCTAACACTTACAGGTAGGCTTACCTAGCCCATGACCAACCCCAAGTCATCCTCACTTGAGGTCCACTTCTGACCACACTTAGGCACTCAGTTACTTCTTCAATCCTGGTCCTTTCAGTAGTGAGCATGGGTGGTGAGAGAACAGGATGTGAATAAGCAGCTCCAGATCCCAGTGAGGAAGTTAAAGTTGGAAATGAGGATCTAGCAAGTGATACCTGGTGGTCCCATCTAGTGATCATCAATAGAAAGCCAGGCTGCAAGCCACAGGACAGCCATCCAAGGGCAGGTTTTCCATCACTGGGAAAAACTTGGTAAGATTTAAATGCAGAATAAAAACTTGGACAGGGATCAAAATAGAATTATAGTTTTCTATCGGGGAACCTGCCCCCGATAGTCACATAGGTTCTTTTCTATTTTCCTTAAGTGTCAGCTGGGTTGAGAAATAAAGGGACAGAGTACAAAAGAGAGAAATTTTAAAGCTGGGCATCCAGGGGAGACATCACATGTCAGTAGGTTCCATGATGCCCCCCAAGCCGTGAAACCAGCAAGTTTTTATTAGTGATTTTCAAAAGGGGAGGGAGTGTACGAATAGGGTATGGGTCACAGAGATCACGTGCTTCACAAGGTAATAGAATATCACAAGGCAAATGGAGGCAGGGCGAGATCACAGGACTGGGGCAAAGTTAAAATTGCTAATGAAGTTTTGAGCACCATTGTCATTGATAACATCTTATCAGGAGACAGGGTTTGAGAGCAACCGGTCTGACCAAAATTTATTAGGCGGGAATTTCCTCCTCCTAATAAGCCTGGGAGTGCTATGGGAGACTGGGGCTTATTTCATCCGTACAGTTTCAACCATAGAAGACAGCCACACCCAAGCGGGCCATTTTAGAGGCCTACCCTCAGGGGCGCATTCTCTTTCTCAGGGATGTTCCTTGCTGAGAAAAAGAATTCAGCAATATTTCTCCCATTTGCTTTTGAAAGAAGAGAAATATGGCTCTGTTCCGCCTGGCTCACTGGCGGTCAGAATTTAAGGTTCTCTCTCTTGTTCCCTGAACATTGCTATTATCCTGTTCTTTTTTCAAGGTGCCCAGATTTCATATGGTTCAAACACACATGCTCTACAAACAATTTGTGCAGTTAATACAATCATCACAGGGTCCTGAGGCGACATACATCCTCCTCAGCTTACAAGATGACAGGATTAAGAGATTAAAGTAAAGACAGGCATAGGTAATCACAAGGGTATTGATTGCGGAAGTGATAAGTGTCCATGAAATCTTCACAATTTATGTTCAGAGATTGTAGTAAAGACAGGCATAAGAAATCATAAAAGTATTAATTTGGGGAACTAATAAATGTCCATAAAATCTTCACAATTTATGTTCTTCTGCCATGGCTTCAGCCAGTCCCTCCATTTGGGGTCCCTGACTTCCTGCAACATTTTTCTAATATAAGTTTCTAATAAAAGTATAGTTTTTCTAATATAAGTTGTAATTTGGGGGTAAGATGAAGGTAAGAGCCTGTTTCTAAAACAGGTGTGCCATTGGTAAGGAGATGGTGGATGGAAGAGAAAAATGAAGTCCAAGTGTGAGTACTGGGCAGCATATCCCCAGCCAGAATAGCAGGGACAATGACTCAATGCTAAGCCCACAATATGACAGTCTAGCGTGGCTTAAGATCAGGATCTCAGAGCCTAGGCAGGCCTGGAATAACAGGAAGAGAGATAGTAGACCAGCTGTGGAAAAGTAGAAATGAAGATCTTAAGGACTTCTTTGCCCCAGATGCCCTGTCATAGTCACTTTACAAACCTCAGTGGAGACACTTGCATTAGTTACAGAGAATCAGGCATTGAGAATGGCTCAGTCCATAGGGTGGTGATCATAAGTTCAAACTTATGCTCACAAGGCTATGAGCATTTGAAGAGGCAATTGTTTTGTATGGAAGATATGTTCAACTGAGGAAGGACTGAAAAGTCTATGTTGTTACCAGGTTTTTCTGACTCGGGCCTAGGACATGAAGGTCGTGGGTGAGAAAGGAACTTTTGAGCTGCTGCA
The DNA here is from genome assembly GCF_028885625.2 of Pongo pygmaeus. Taxonomy (NCBI): domain Eukaryota; kingdom Metazoa; phylum Chordata; class Mammalia; order Primates; family Hominidae; genus Pongo; species Pongo pygmaeus. Next base: position 41,040,229 of record NC_072373.2, read on the forward strand.
TCCACAGAGACCAGCAGCGATAGATCATAAGTCAGGTCAGCTCCTAGGCCACACTCCTTCCAGGAAATGGTATGGAGGCCTGCAGGAGAGGCCCACCCTAAGGGTGGTCAGTAGGAAGCACACACCGTGAGAGATGTGCTCTACACTCCTCAAATAAGAAATTCAGGTGGCCAGGCACGGTGGCTCATGCCTGGAATCCCAGCACTTTGGGAGGCCAAGGCTGGCAGATCAGGTCAGGAGTTCAAGACCAGCATGGTGAAACCCCATCTCCACTAAAAGTACAAAAATTAGCCAGGAATGGTTGTGCGTGCCTATAATCCCAGCTCCTCGGGAGGCTGAGGCAGGAGAATTGCTTGAACCCGGGAGGCGGAGGTTGCAATGAGCCAAGATAGTGCCTGCCACTGCACTCCAGCCTGGGTGACAGACCAAGACTCCATCTTGATGAAAAGAAAAGAAAGAAGAGAAAAGAAATTCAGGTGTCCTTATAGGTTTGACAGTGTGTCACAAATGATAGCGACATTTCTTCAAGGTTACTTCTCAGCTGAATCATTCTCATCCTTCAGGTCTCAGCTCTAATATCTTCCTCTGAGAGGCCCTTCCTCGCTTCTCAAATGGATTTTCTAGTTTCTCTCTGATTCATCTCATGTCTAGAACTTAACAGATGAGACCATGAATCCTGAGGTCAAATTGTCTGGATTTAAGTCCAGATTCGGTCACAAACATGCTCTGAGAGTTTTGGCAACTTATTAATATTTGTCCACTTTCCATTGATTAAGTAGTCATTATAGGACCTATCTCTAGGATTGTTGTGGAGACTTACTAGCTAAACATTAGGTTGAACCTATGAAATTGCCATTTTGGGGAGTCAAAATGGTCATTTGTCAACAATTTCATATGGATAAGCCTGAAATATATGTGAGGCCTTAGAACTGAGCTAATAAGCAGTACATAGAGATGTTAGGTATTATAAATCAATCTGTAATTATTATTTTTTAAAATTTTTTAGAGGGGGTCTCGCTCTGTTGCCTAGGCTAAAACACAGTGGTACAACTAACTCACTGCATCCTCAAATTCCTAGCCTCAAGTGATCTGCTTGCCTTGGCCTCCCAAAGTGCTGGGATTACAGGCATGAACCACCATGTCCAGCCTACTTATTTTGTTTATTCATTCATTGTTTATACCCCACAGTGCAATGGAAGCCCCTAGATGGACCTTGGCCATCTTCTCTGTCACTCTATGCAGGGCACCTCGTACAGTGCCTGGCACACAGTCATTGTTCAATAAATATTTACAAAAACTTAAATATTTCAAACTTAAAGATTTACGTTTAAATTAAATATTTAAGATTTACAAAGATTTAAATATTTATTGAACAAATGAATGGGACATTTGTTCTGACCCCTCTAATAAAGACAGGGCACAACGCTCCTGGTAGGAGGCATATACCTGTGACCACCTCATTCTTATGTCTCAAAGGAGAAGTAAGGATAAAAACAAGGCTGCAGGGTTCTGGTGCTAACCCACCTCACCTCCTTGCTTGCACTCAACCACTGCTGGCATGGGTAGAGCTTGAAAGAGCTGATTGGTGTGTTCTCTGTGGGATTCAACAGAGTCACGTGCTCCTGAGCTAAAGACAGCAGCGCTCACTTTCCCAAAACAAGCAGGATTGCAAAATGAATAAACAAGAAATACACCCCTGTGTCTGTGTGTTTGTTTGATGATTTGGGTTTGTATATTTCATTGCCATAATGACAGGGGTGAGCTAGGCTTTGGAGCCAAGTTCCCCTCTTCATCTGGATTGCCTGGGAGCCAGTCTGGAGGGACAATTACTGAGCAGAACCGCAGTGGGAATGAGTGCCTCTTATTGAATACACTGCTCAGGATCTAGGGGCTCACGTTTTTCTGACATAAAAACAGACTTATTTCAGGCTTATCTGTGCCAACAGGTAGCTTGGCATTTTAGTAAAGTGTTTTCCTACATTGCCTCCTCAAGTCCTGGCCACAGACTTTGCCAGGGGGATAGACTCTGAGCTCCTGGCAAAGCCTCTGACTGCAGAGCCCAATTTGCCCACCCCATGCACTGAGTCCCTGTCTTTGCTTTGAAGAGTACAGTTTAAAAAAACAACCAAAAAACCCACTGCTTTGTCTACCCATAGATGCATACTGGAGGCAAGACATGGGCTGGGTTTGTCCCTCTATGGAAGGCTTTGTGGTGTCATTACTCTGACATCTGTGCTGAGTCCTGGCGGCCCAGTAACCATGAGGCTCAGCCACCGCTCCAAGGCCCAGAAAAGCAGTTAAGGGAAGTCGGGCTGCACATATCTATTAGACCTTGTAATGGTTCTTTTGAGAATTTTGCTCCTCTTCCCGCTGGTGTCTGTATCTGTGCATTTCCCGTGTATGTTTTCTCTTTTCTTGTTGGATTGTAATTCCCCAAACCCTTCCTTTCTCCTTTCAGCTCCTTAGAGTCTCTCCTCCTTTGCCATCACTGTACTTCAGCATCTGGACCCACCAGCCCGACAGAGGCCCAGGTTGAATTTTTTGTTTTTGTTTTTGTTTTTGTTTTTGAGACGGAGTCTCGCTCTGTCTCCCAGGCTGGAGTGCAGTGGTGCCATCTCAGCTCACTGCAAGCTCCGCCTCCTGGGTTCACTCCGTTCTCCGGCCTCAGCCTCCCGAGTAGCTGGGACTATGGGCACCCACCACCACGCCCGGCTAATTTTTTTCTATTTTTAGTAGAGACGGGGTTTCACCGTGTTAGCGAGGATGGTCTTGATCTTCTGACCTCGTGATCCGCCCGCCTCGGCCTCCCCAAGTGCTGGGATTACAGGCGTGAGCCACTGCGCCTGGCTAAGTTGAATTTTTTGCCACTCACTCCTTTCCTCCCTGCACTGGGCCCCTCAGTCCAGCTAAGCATTTATTCCTTTCCCAAGCACTCCATGCTCTTTTTAATGTCTTAGTTCCTTTCTTCATCCTGCTTCCTCTGCCTGAAAATTCTTTCTTAACCTTATATACCGGTCAAACTCCACGTACCTTTTAAGCTGAGCTCAAAAGTTCACTTTCCTGACTCCTTAACACATTATCTCTTCCTGATTCAGCACTTTAGTATTATAGTGTAATTTCTTAGGATTTTTCTGCTAGACTGAATGCTTCAAGTTAGGGACCGTGCTTCATTTATTTCTATAGCCCTTTTTCCAAATATAGCACCAACATATTAGTAGGTACTCATTTAATATAAAAGTAAGTGAATAAGTGAATGAATTAATGAATGAATGGATGAAGGTCTGCTGAGTATCAGATGCTTTCCTCTAAAAGCTCAGCACTCCTAGGATTCTTAGCAATACCCTTCCCTCACCTAATGTATCATCTTAAAGAAAAACATCTTACATATAGACATCCTTGGGCTTTTATCTTTTCCCTTTATTGCAGTCTTGTGTGTAGAATACAAATCAGAAGTAAATACATTGGGGTATCCCTCAGATGGAATCCCCCTATCCATTACTGACAGTCATCCACCAGAAATGTTTTTGTATCCTTAGCCCTTCAACTTTAAACACGGAAGTACTGGACGACTTCTGTTTAACATGAATTGCCTATTTCTGACAGGTGTCAAGTGTGGGGAAGATTGCCTTTTATTTTATTTCATTTTATTTTACTTTATTTGAGACAGGGTCTTGCTCTGTTGCCCAGGTTGGAGTGCAGTTGTGTGATCACAGCTCCTTACAGCCTCGATATTTTGGGCTCAAGTGATCCTCCCACCTCAGCCTCCCACATAGCTAGAACAACAGGTGAGCGCCACCACACCCAGCTAATTTTTATATTTTTTTGTAGAGACGTGGTATCTTTGTGTTGCCCAGGCTAGTATCAAACTCCTGGGCTCAGTGATCCTCCCACCTTAGGCTTCCAAAGTGCTGTGATAACAGGTGTGAGCCACCATGCCTGGTAGAACTTTGCCTTTTAGATAGATAAAGAGATTTCCAAGCGGAAGGAAGACCACTGCTGGCCTTCAAAAGGAGCAAACAACCTACTGCCCTAGATTACTCCAGGTCCGCATGCCGCACATCTCCCCAAGCAGGATTCTTGTTAGCTCTTATTTGCTTACGAGTCTCTATCAACCATGCAAGACCTTAGTTCTCACACCTGCCCCATTCAGTTTTTGCCTTTTTCATTATATTATTCCAGCATGCAACCTTGGCCATGTTCCTGGCCAATGGAAAGACCCATTTTTAGTATGTGGCTATTCCTCTCCCGGCATTTTGACACCTAGCCCATCCCCAGGCTCACTATTCATCCCAGATTGCCTGGGACAGTCCCAATTTATACATGTTGTCCCAATGTAATTATTAATAGCACCCCCTTTTATCCTTATAAGTGTTCCAATGTGGATGATAAATTATATGATCACCCTACCCGTCTCTGGGTTTTCCTCCTTCTGTCTTGGAACTGACAGCTCACTTACTTGTCATATCCACCTTGTAATATGCTGAGATAGGACAATTCCCATCCTGACCTACTTCTGTCTATTCCACAGCATTTGGATTACTGGGCAGAGCCAGTAAATGTGTTTGAGTGAAATTTTTGCCTCCTGTCCATGTTCCATAGACAAATATGTCCATGCTCAGCATGCGCATGTGCGTACACGCACACGAACACACACGTACATGTACATGCACACAATGGAAACAACATTAGCATCCTTGTTTTTCACAAAGAGATCTCCACGTGGTATAAAGTAGGGGAGGAAATGGTCTGGCAGCATTGTAATGATAGACGTCAAACAGTGACACAGAAAAGAATTATAAAGGACCAAAAAGCTAGGGCCAGACAGTGATCAAACTATTTTCTTCCAATGGGATGCAATCCATTTTCCTTTCAAACCTCATACCATAAAGGGAACAGACATTTTTTGCACAGACATGGGCACAAATAATGCTCACAAGGTCTTCCCAGCAGATGCTCATTACCCAAGCCAGCCACCAAAGAGTTTTCCCTTAAGTTAAACCCTGTGAGCTGCTCACCTCGTGGCAAAAGAGAACATTTGCCTGTTAGCGGTGTTTCATCAGTGTGGCTTTCCATTCTGCCTCCTCTGAAACCTGCAGAAGCCTAGAGGTATTTGATCTGTTAAGCATTTTATGCTGAAAATATCCCTTATTTAAAATGGCTTCATTATGCCTCTAGAATGTCTTTAAATAGCACTCCAGGGTTACAAGCTTATCTAACTTGGTATGGGTATTCATTCCTACTCCCTAAACACTGCTAAAAATCTGACTTCCAAGAAGGCTTCCCTGATCAAGTGGGGTCCAAGTGAGGTGACTTTTTCCTTTTAATAATCTTTTCAACCAATATCTCTCCAAGTATTCAAATCAGCAGAGGTAAATACGGACATAACTCTTCCCCCAAATTCTACCAGCTTGAAAGAGAAAGGTATGCCCAGCTCAGCTCAGTGCTCTTCTCTGAAAGTGAAGGCTTCCCACTTATGCATCACAAGGTTACTGGTGTGCCAAGGCACTGATCTCCAATTCCTTAGTTGGCCAGGCTTGGGGCCTAAGGCAGCCAGAACTTGTGAGTTACTGTCTCTGGGACTGAGCAGTCTCGGTGGTCTTACTCCAATATACTGTCCAATATTAACATATTCTGTGTTTGCCATGGCATAAAAACATTAGGAAATAGTGCCATGGATCAACACAAACATATGGCCATGGAACCAAATACGAACCTTGAGTTGAATTAGAAGGAAAAAAAATTGTCATTAATGTTATGATTAACAAGTCAAAAAGAATAATAACAGGTAGAGAAATGGATGAATAATGTAAAACCATATCAGCTCTAAACACAGCAGAAATACCTTGGGTGTTAATACTGAAAATAATTCATATGCTGTCTACTTTGTCATTGATTCTCATAGCTTTTCACTTTTGTTGTTGGTCAGACATTACCTTCTGATGCCATCCAAGGGAAATAACAAAGACAACTCAATGTAGGGAAAAGAGCACTGGCCTGGGAATCAACCTGTCTCTGCTGACAATGGGGAGATTGTGGACAACTCGCCCTCTCCAGGTCTCAGTTTGCTCATCCTTTCAATTAAAGATTGATTTAGTTCTTTCAGTACTGAAAACCTGTGACTCTGTGACTATTTTTGAACATCACTGAACCTGGAAATAGAAAGAAATGATAAATATATTGGGCTTATTTAAATTCAAAAAGCCACCACTATTCCATTCAGATCTACTTCAAGAAGCCAACCTGTAGTAGAGAATTCATACAACAGAAGTAGAAACATCCAGGGCTTGCCTCTAACCCAGCCTCCTCTGCCTCCAGGCACACACGGATTGTGTTCCCTTGGCTCCTTGCAGTGAGGACCATGTGACTGGTTCTGGCCAACACACTGAGAATGGAGAGGATATGCTTCACTTCTGAGTCAAAGAATTGCATTGTGCAGTGGGAGACCCTGCAGCATTCTCTCCTGCCAGAACTATCCAGAAGTCCACGTGTTCCAGATGGCGCAGTGATGAAGTAGCACTCCATCAGCATGGGTCCCTGAGTGGCCTGTGAAGCAGAGTCCTCCACTGACTGCTATGGGGAATATGCTTTTGTTTTGGGAGATTTAGGGGCTGTTCATCTCAGCAGCATAACCTAAGTTATATTGACTAATATGTTAATTTCACTCAATTATCCACTACATTTATTTTGTGGTTGTGTTCTTGGTTTCTTTAGAGAATATGCCCTTGGGTAGAGGAAGAAAGGAAAGGCATGTTGTGTTCTTTTATTATTAATTTGTTTTGACTATGTTGAGTTGTGCATGGATTACGAAGTGAAATCGAGGCTACCAGTCTTGGTAAGAGTTGATGATTCTCATATCACAATAGGAAACTCACTATTTGAGCCAGGCTTACCAGAGGCAAAAAATATAAAAGTTGTGGGGGGAGCAACTGTATATTTTTATTATTGCAAACATACTCATATTTAGTCCCCATCACCCAGTGTCATACTTTTTGACCTCCTTTTTAGTGGACACCTGGAGCGGCCCTGATATGTTTGTCTTTTGCTTCCCTGCACTTCCATTATGATGTGAAATTCGAATGCCAGAGCCCCCATCAGCACCTCTGCTCAGTGGTTCGAAGTGGGTTGAATTGTAGCTGGCAGCAGGGGGTGATAAATGTAGCGTGAGCTGACTTTCCCCCAGAAAACTGCAAATTGCCTGAGCAGTACAACCCACAAAAGGTTCCCGTGGAGTGAATTTATCTTGCATTGTCGAGTGGAGAGGAAAAGAGGAGAGACCAGGCATTCTATTTTTGCAAAGTCGCATTCGATCTTGTTCAACGTGCAGTCCACACATCTTTCAAAGGGGGCTCCAATGGAAAAGAGTACCAGCCCAGGAATGTAAAACAGATAAAAAGATTTATTTTTAATGCTGTTGGAGTTCACGACCATGCAAGCATTTCAATTTCAAGTCACTCACTCCTGAATAATAATCATGTGTTCTGCTGGAGTGCAAGTTATGTCACCCAATAATTCAAGATGGAGAAGATCATATCATGGACTGGAGGATACAACCTACCATCAAAGGGAAAACTCATCTTTCAATGATATTGCCTATTCATTTAGAAGGGGACCTGTGTTCCTATCAGTGGCCCAAATTCTCCTCGATCCTTGCTAAGCAGTTATGCCTATGCCAGATTATTCCCTTTTAGACACAATTTCATCAATGTCTCATGAATTTGTCAAAGTAGCTGCCATTTTGGAATCCTCCCAAGTGTTAGAAAGCAAAAAGAACCTTAGAATACAACTAGCTTCATTACACTAGGCTTTAGAATGAGGTCTTTGGGGAAGTCTTTTAGAGACAGGTCTTTCCCCGTTTCCTGGAATAACAGATAGTAATAACAGCCTTTCTGGAGAAAGCAAGGATTGTCATAGGACTTCATTACATCACTCTAGCCACAGGTCAGAAGATTTTCTACTACATGACTCTTGTCTTTTTTATGTTTTCAGGAAGGTCCAGGGACTTTATTTAGCTTTCCTTACTATCTGGAAAGCATTCTGTATTCTAGAGTCAGGCCCAAACCCTCTCCCAGTTTCCTAGGTCCACCTACTCCATAATGACTTCCCCTGGTAACTCCAGCCCACAGATACTTCCCTTTTTCCAAACACTAAGTACTCATGATCTGAACCACTACTCTCTTAACCCTCATTGTAAACATGTGCTATGCTTCTTGTACCTCTTACAGCACTTTACACATAGTAAGTGATCAAAACCTAAACTCTCTCAGCTAGGGCAGCAGTTACTGTATCGGTGGTTAATAGCTTGGGCTCAGAAATCACACAAAATCCAGTTCAACCCCAACCCTTTTAATTACTAGCTCGAGCACGTCGGTTTTCCTCTCCATATTTCAATTTTCTCATTGCAAAGTGGAAATAATGATCATAATATGTACTTCATAGGGTCACTGAGAAGTCACTGAGATAATGCATATGAAGGGTTTAGCACAATGTTCAAAAATATGTGTAACACTCAGTAAGTGTTGTTATTATCATGCTTGATGGTAATTTATGGACACTCCCTTTGTTGCTCTGCAGCCTGCCACCCACACTCCTTTTACCTTGATGGAGCTTTCTGGGGCACATGAGTGACTCCACTCAGGAAATTATTGTACCTAGGGCTGGATTTATGGAAAATAAAAGTAGAAGTTTCCTGTTACCATATTGTGATACAGTTGGCCAGAAGAATGTCTCTGGAAAATTTGAGCAAAATTATGATATATGGAAACCCTCCAAGACACAGCAGTCAGGCACATGCCTGACCAGAGTAGAAATTATCCAGTGTTTCTGTTCAGGACAGGGCTCCTGAATTCAAGTTGTTGCCCCAGTGACTGGAAAGTCATCACATGGATTATAAGACCCACTGTCACTGATATTGGAAATGTGTTAAGCATTGAGACAACTCACCAACCCACCCAGCTGCTCACAGGTAGACGTCTTCAGGGGAAGCCTGAGGCAGGGCCTGCTACAGATGCATTTCCCCTCTGTTTAGGTGAAACAGATTAACCTTTTCATAATTCATTGTAACATTTGGGGAGAGAGGGGAAGAAAAATTCATCACTCCATGGTGTTTGGTTATTATGTATATCTATTTTTATAGATAATGTGTACATAATCTATAGATGCAGTTTTTTTTTTGCCAGACACTAACTCCTGGGAGGAAAACTACTCTTATGGGCTTAGAAAATAACATGATTCAAAACAATTCTGCTTTTCACCTTCAAGTCAGAAGCTGTTCCATGAAAACCATTCAAACCCCAAGCAGAGTGTTGCACTGCTCATACCTGATGAGGAGAGAGCCTCTTTATCAATTACTCAGAATCAGCTAAGACTCCTGCTCTAAACACCAATTGGTCTAGCAGGGCTGTCTTTACTCTTCAACACAGCAGATCTTTCTTTCTTTTTTTCCTCTGGCCTTTTCAAACCACAAACCTGATTTCCCATCCCAGCAGACAACATCTTGCCATCTGCTCCAACATCATCCAATCTCACCTGCAGGGCTTAGTCTCTAGGGAGTTTGCCTCTAATGCCATGTGGTCATTTTTAATTAAAGATTTCCAAAGCAGGAAACATTAACTTTAAAAACTATACAAAAAAGAATGCCGATTAACAGTAAGGATACATTGTCCCTTGGGTATGTCAAATACCACACAGAGACTATAGCCAATTTGCAACATTTCAAAAATAATATTTCAACTGCCTTTATAATTAACAAGGTGAAAAAATAAGAAATGAAGAATAACAATTCAGTTGAGTTTAAATAGAGACTATTTTATTATTTTGGTGTTTGAAGTCACTGATTTCCAACTCCATAAAATGCTTTACTAAATTAAATTTATTTTGTTTTTAAGTCATGAATTATGCTTTCTCTACCCATGATAAAGTTGCATTTGTCATTCTGCAGATGGACTAGCCCATCTATAATGATCCTTGCCCTATACAAAAATGACTTCTATTATTCACCTCTGCCTTCAGGTGTTTTTATCTTGGCTCAGATGGAGTTACAGGGGGGTCAGACTTTCACCTCTGTAATACTTCCCCTTTGGGACCAATAGATGGTGAGGGTGTAGACTTGTAGCCCAGAAGCACAGATTGAGGGAAATTGGGACATACCAGACCAGAACCAAATCTACAATCTTGATGATAGTGATATTGTCTAAGCATTGGGGTTAACACCCATAAGGAGTGAACAAAAAGAGAGCTAGGTTGGGTACAATTTCATGGTGAGGGTGCTTGTTAGACACACCAGCATGAAGCAAGAGCTAATATTTGTCAGTAACTCTCTTTCATGGGCAAAATCATCCTGCACAGTTCACAGCACATAAACAAATTTAAACATCTGTTATATTTGGGGATTTGGCTTTAATATTTGTGGGGATGGGCACAGGACAAGAAACACTAGAAAATACTGTTCATTAAAGATAGAACAAACATGTCAAAAGAAGATAAAGAAAAATCTGGATAGCTAAGAGGTATATGAAGTTATGCTCTACCGCTCTAACAATTAAAATGGATACGTTAAAACAAAAAAAAATACTACCTTCTGTCCATGGTACGTGGTAAACATTCGAAAATAAAATAACAGAATAGCAATAATAACACCACTATGGGCCAGACTATGCTCTGAGTAAAGCATACACTGACTCATTTACTCCTCACAGGACATTATGAAGAAGATGCTACTATCATTCCATTTTACAGTTGAGAAAACTGAAGGGAAGTGATGTTAAGGATCTTAGCCCAAGGTCACATAGCAGGAAAGTGGCAGAGCCAAGGTTTAATACTAAGCACTCATGAGGATGTCGGAAAATGAAACATTCGTGCACTGCTATTAGGAGATCAAACTGGTATAACCATTCAAGGTGGAAATCTGGAAATGCTTAGTGGAATTAGATATGCTTCACCCTACTACCTATAGCAATCCCACTCCTCCGAGATGTATATCCCAGAGAAACAACACACAAGTCCATAAGGATATAGAGACACATATATTTACTACAGCTCTGTTTGCAGGTATTCACAGATAGGGAAATGGATAAATTAAATAAAATATATTTAATATATGTATTTGATCCATTAAATATACATATATGACAGGATGCTACATACTTGTCAAAAATAATGAACAGGATAAATTTTAAAATATATAAGTAAGGGAAAGCAAAAAATGAGAGCACAAAACCGTTTCTGTAATTTTTTAGTACAAACAACACAAAGTTTAAGGCTATTTTTGTAAACAAGCAAATAAAATAGGCAAATGAAAGTTGAGTCATTATGCTACACCAAATTATAGCCTCCATGAAGATTCTACACCGTAATCCCCAGAATTGTAACTATGTTAATTTATATGACTTAATTGTAGATGTAATCAAGGTCACTAACAGTTTGACCTTAAAATAAGAAGGTTATCCTGTATTATCGGGATCGGTAAATGGCCCCTTAAAAGCAGAGAGGAAGGCAGAAGCAGAAGCTGGGGAGATTAAGCACAAGAAGGATCTAGCACACCACTGCAAGCTCTGAAGGTAGAGGGGGTACAAGCCAAGAGATACATTAGCTTCTAGATGCTGAGAAAGACTCCCACAAACAGCCAGCAAGGAATCGTATGCAACCAATAATTCAAATAAGCTGCAAAGTAGACTCTCCCCACAACCTCCAGAAAACAGCCAAGGCTAGCCAACACCTTGATTTCAACCTTGGGAGGCCCTTAGCAGAGAACCCAGTCAAGTCCTCTGGGCTTCTGTCCTACAGACTGTGAGATAATAGATGTTCACTGTTTAAAGCTGCTATGTTTGTGGTAACTCGTTAAGGCAGCCATAGAAAACTAATCCAGTCATCCAGGATATACATGACACAGTCGAGTGGTGGTGCCGATAGATGGAGGGATATAGAGGGAAGAGAGGAAAGAGCAGCAAAAAATAACAGAATAAAAGAGAATTATTGCATGGATTGATGTTAATATTGTATCATGAATTGAGGACTGTGATCAATTCAATTCTGTGAACCTGAGGTCATGAATTACTATAGAGGCTGGGGGTGGTGGTTCACACCTGTAAAATCCCAGCATTCTGGGAGGCTGAGGCGAGTGGATCACCTGAGTTCAGGTGTTCAAGACCAGCCTGGCCAACATAGTGAAACCCTGTTTCTACTAAAAATACAAAAATTAGCCAGGTGTGGTGGCAGGTGCCTGTAATCTCAGCTACTTGGGAGGCTGAGTCAGGAGAATCACTTGAACCCGGGAGGTGGAGGTTGCAGTGAGCCAAGATCATGCCATTGCACTCCAGCCTACGCAACAGTGAAACTCCATCTCAAAAAAAAAAAAAAAAAAAAAAAAAGACTATGGATACAAAAAAAAAAGAAAGAATGAATAAAACCTACTAATTGATAGCACAACACGGTGATTATAGTCAATAATAATTTAATTGTATGCTTTAAAATAATTAAAAGAAGCCAGGCATGGTGGTTCATGCCTATAATCCCAGCACTTTGGGAGACCAAGGCAGGCAGATCACTTGAGCCCAGTAGTCGGAGACCAACCTGGGCAACATGGTGAAACCCCATCTCTACAAAAAAAATACAAAAATTAAATGGGCATGGTGGTGAACCTGTAGTCCCAGCTACTCCAGAGGCTGAGGTGAGAGGTTAGCTTGAACTTGGGAGGCAGAGGTTGGAGTGAGCCAAGATCACGCCACTGCACCCCAGTCTGGGTGACAGAGTCAGGCCCTATCTAAAATAAAATAAAATAAAATAAAAATAAAAACTAAAAGAGTATAATTGGATTGTTTGTAACATAAAGGATAAACGCTTGAGGGAATGAATAACCCATTCTCCATAATGTGATTATCATGCATTGCTTGCCTATATTCAAACATCTCATGTACTCCAAAAATATATACATCTACCATGTCCTCACAAAAATTAAAAATACAAAAGTTTAAAAAATTGCTATGCAAGATAAAAAAACCGGGGTAACTTTTTGCAATTTTCAAGAATGCTCTCTGGTCTAAGCAAGGTGCAATTTTTCATGAAGAATAAAGTTGAACTCGTTTCTGAACAAGCCCAACTTCCTTAGCCTATGGCTTTGGAGAGTTTGCTTTGATAGAAATTGTCTTTCCCTACAGTGGTAGTGGGGTAGCTCAGCAGGGTGATCTGAGGTCTCTGGTCCACTGAGAGTTCTCCTCATTGGCCCCTGTCCATCTTCTCTCCTTCCCCAGCTGGTCCCTTCTCTCTACACTGCAATACTTCACTTCAGCCCACCCCTAAATTCTATGGCAGATTTAATTCCTCTTTCTAACATTACCCTCAACCACTGGCAATTTGAGAAACCCCATTCTTGGCCTTCCAAACAAGCAGCATATCTCTGCTCACAATAAATGTGGATAATTAGAGTGGAATTTGAGTAATATGGGAGTGGAGGTTTCTGTACGTCATGGATTATAAAACTTAATTCACCAGAAGCTTCTAGCCAGATATGAATTACTGGCCTTAGAGTATGAGAAAGGCTTCATGTTTCCACTGAGCACACACATCACATGTGACCCACACATGTATCACATGCACACACACGCACATAGCACTCAGACCCACGTGGCTGTTCCCAAGCCCAAGGGCAGGGAAAAACCTTTTCTGAGTTTTCAGTCCTCAGGAGAAATCTCCATCCCTGTCACTGAGGAGGTGATTTTCCTTTGTCACATCCAGGAAAACCCCACAAGCTCTGAGCCCTCAGTTGATTAGCGCCCTAGTCCCAGATGGAGAAAGCAACCCGGAGCACCCGTCTGATCGCATTTGTGACAGTAATTATCCAGGCATTGGACACCAAGTCATTACCAGCGAATGAATTATTACTAGAAACAGTTAGTATCCAATAATGAAGTTAATGGGAGATAATATGACAGTCATTAGACTGACATGGTTCTCTTCATTGTTGAAGAAAGAGGAACAGTCATCGAAAGCTGGCAACAGGCAGGCAGGATTAATCTATGTCAGGCAGTGTTTACGATACATCTCCTGGACTCTGTTCTTGTGGTGGGGCCATGATTAGAGGGTTAGGGTTTCCTGTTGGAAGTCAGCATCAGCTGGTCAGAAGAGAGCCCACTGTGCTGCAATAAAACTGTCAGTCTTGCAATTCCCTGACCATAGGATGCCCTTGCACATGGCTATGTTTTCGCACACTCTGTTCCCTCTGTCTGAAATGTTCCTTTTCTTTCACCTATAAAATTCCTACACTTCCTTCCATCCCGAACTCAAGTGTTACTTCCAGGGTGAAATCTTCTACAAATAATCTAGGAGAATTTAGCCTCCCCTAACATGGGATGTCGTGCATTGCCTTGTCCAAAGCTCTACTGTTATTTCTCAGTATTATGTTCTACTTACGTGTTTACATGTCTGTATTTCCTGTTTCACTGAGACTGTCTCAGAGGCAGAAGCTCTGTCTTCCTCATTTCTATATCACCAGCACCTAGGAAATTACCTCTAGTTTCCTTACAAATATCTAATGAAGGAGGAAAGGAAGGAAGACAGAAAGATAGGAAGAAGGGATGGAGAGAAGGAGAGAGGAACCAAGTTTCCGATCCAGACTCTGCACCACATGACTGACAGCAAATCACTTAATCCACCTTATCCTAAATTTCTTCATGTTCCAGGAGGAGGATCATCCCTTCTACTTTGACTTCATGAACTGGGAGGTAGATGAAGGAGCTAGAATAGATACAGGATAGCACTTTGGGCTAAGATGAAATAATCTGTAAGTACAAAGAGTTTTTGTCTTTGTATTGCACTGCATAGAGACCACATCTTTTTGACATTGTATAAAAATATCCTTCAGTGTGATTCCACACCTCCCTATGCATTTCTATGTATATGCATGGATGAGACTGAGAACAAACAAATCCAGCTTGACTCACCAGAAAGAGCCAGAGCTGTGTGGGTAGCTCACGATACCCCTGTGCCTGGAGAGTTGCCTTTTCCTTTAGCTTCATTCACCGCAGTTGGTGCAAAGTGAAAATCTTTAAGGAAAAATTTCTAGTTAATGGCAAATCCTTTTGATAAGACACAAGAAGAGAATAGGTGAAGGGTAATAATTCCTTCCCTTTAATGGCACTGGTCTATATGGTGTGTATCTGATAGCAATTCCCTGCAACACCACAAAATAATTCCTCATTTTCCAGATGACCCACTGTGCCCTGAAATTGAAGCCACAGAGTTCCCGTAGAAGGAGTCTGAGACAGGGATGCACCAAAAGCTTAGGCATGATCTGAAGTGGTTGAAAGCCAGGAGTGGGGAACTTTATGTCCTCTTAAGCTTCAACCCATCTTTCTACAGCAGGAGCTCTCAGCCTGCCAGGCTAGGCAGAGGATAAAAAGAAGCATGACCTGAACTTTTCAAAGGTGAGAATACACTGCATCATGGAATTTGAAAAGTAGAGACTAATGGATTCTTCCTGAATGTCAACTGGTCTTATGGATAAGTCAGGATTCTCCAGTGATATGGTTTGGCTCTGTTTCCCCTCCCAAATATCCTGTCGAATCGTAATTCCCAATCTTTGGGGAGGAACCTGGTGGGAGGTGACTAGATTATGGGGGTGAATTTCCCACCTTTCTCTTCTTGTGATAGTGAGTGAGTTCTCAAGAGTTCTGATGGTTTAAAAGTGTGTGGCACTTCCCCATTAGCTCGCTCTCTTTCCCATTCCACCAAGTGAAGAAGGTGCATGCTTCCCCTTCACTTTCCACCATGAATGTAAGTTTCCTGAGGCCTCCCCACCCCTTCTTTCTGTATAGCCTGCAGAACTGTGAGCCAATTAAAACCCATTTATTTATAAATTACCAAGTTTTGGGTAGTTCTTTATAGCAATGTGAGAATGAACTAATACATTCAGATAAAGAGAACTAACAGGATGTAAACAAAATAAGTAAAATACAATATACACATTTATTATAAGAAATTGGCTTATGCAACTATGAAGGCTGGGAAGTCCCAAAATCTGTAGTCAGCAAATCTAAAGACCCAGGAAAGCCCATGTGTAGGTCCAGTCTGAGTCTGGAGGCCTGAGACCCAGAAGAGCCAACAGTGTAAGTTCCAGTCTAAAAGAAAGGAAGCTCAAGACCTAAGAAAAGCCAATGTCCAAGTCCAAAGGCCAGAAAACATCAATGTCCCAGGTCAAGAAGTCAGGCAGGAGGAGTTTCCTCTTACTCAGCCTTTTTATTCTATTCAAGTCTTCAGTTGATTGGATGAGACCCACCCACATTAGGGAGGGTAATCTGTGTTACTCAGTCTACCAATTCAAATGTGAATGTCATTCAGAAATGCCTTCAGTGACATATCCAAAATAATGTTTAGCCAAATGTCTAGGTACCCCATGGCTCAGTCAAGTTTACACATAAAATTAATCATCATAACTTAGAACTCCTTTCTATCAGCTCTCCTACTGTGGCAGCACCAACTACCATGAGTAGGAATCCCATGAGAATCTCCCAGCTAAAATGCACATAGCATCTCTTCTAGAACATCACCCAGAATGCAAACCTACTGCTTCAGCAAACTGTTGCTGCTGCCACGAAGCTATATGGAAGCTCATTTTGACATTAAGCTCCTTGAAGGAAGGGGCCATATCCTTTTTATTATTATATTGTCTCATTTCTCTTTATGGCATTCACAGTACCAAGATAGGGCCTGGCACACAATAGATTTTTTTTTTCCTAGACCTAGTTTCTATTTCTCCTTTTTATGTATCAGCACTATAGCCACCTTAACCACTATCTATTCCTTGGACATCTCTATTGCTTTCCTACTTCCTTGCTTTTGCCCAAGTTGTCCTCTGGGCCTGGAATGTCCTCCTCACTTCTACATGCCCTGCTCCTTCCTATCTTTCACAGCCCAGCTTAGACATCACTTGGTGACTATAATGGTTTCTACTATTTGTAAGTTCATCCAGTCAGTGGTGGTACAACATCATCTCATCTCAGCTGTCAGTATTAAGCATTGAGCGTGCCCTGGGCCAGACTTTGTTCTTCACACTGGGTTATGAGCACTAGGTTGCAACCCTGAAAATTTCATATTCCTCTTTGCCTGATGAGTCCATTTTTCTGTGGTTCTAAGTATATGAATACTCACAGGGCTTAAAGCCTACCAACCTATGAAGGTATAGGCCAGATGAGACCAGGGTGGCCATGAGGAAGGAATAACCAACTCCTCTAACATTGACACAAAGCCTCTTAAAGAAAGAAAGCACTCTGTTTCTCATCTAGTACAGCTCCAGGCAGGAAGCTCTGGAAAGGTAGCACCGAAAGCTTCTACAAAGTTAGTTAAATCAAGGCCAGAGATGGCCCTGCAGCCTCAACTTTCACATGGATAAGAAAATTCTACAAAGTCATTGCATGGACCTGGTCCAGGCTTGGCAACAGATACCCTTTACATACTTGGGTGAGTGGGCAATTATGTTAACTTTTCAGAGGCCACAAGTACTCCAAGTCATGGTATATGAGCTGCTGCCATAAAACTGCATATTCTTGGAATAGTGTTAAAGGCCCTAGGTGCATGATATTTTGTTAAGTCCTCAACTATACCAAACTACAAAAGGCACCTTAATTAATTGTCATTTATGCCAAACCATTTACCAGCATGACTTTATTAGCAGCAACAGACATGACTCTGGGAAACTGAGAGAAAGAGCTCCTTCCTCTCAGGTGACTGTGGTACCTGTGACCCCACTCTGACAGTACTGCCTATGCAGGCCATTGAATAGAGAATTGGAGTTGGCCTGAGACAGCTCATTTGTAATGACTAGAGCATTAATTATAAGTAATTTGGAAAATGTCTTGGTGACTGTGTGTGCATTGAGTGGAACCAATTAAACTGGTGAAGTCAGGCACTTAGGAGGCCAGGCAGCTGCTTCATGGATAGCTCAGGTAAAAAAGAGCTGCAAGGTGTCCACCCAGGGCCTGGTAGTCCTGTGTTAGCAAGAAGTATCCTCTCAGAGAGGCTGCCTCCAGCTGAGCTGGTGATGTTAGGCAGAAGGGAATGAAACATGGAATGGGGGCTGGAAGGACAAGAAAGCCCCCATTATTTTTGCAAAATTAAACACACTTCTAAGAGTACTAAGGCTATTACCAGACGTTATCTGACATTAATATACAGAAGCTGATAATGAAAAGGGGTTGATGATCTCTTAGATTAAATCAGCATATACTTAAGCAATACACTTAAAATGAAGGCAAGGCAATTAGCAAATCAGGTCAAATACAGATGTATTCAAGCTAACTCATGATGGAATTTTTGAGCCTCTCTTGTGATCCACTGGGTTCCGTCCTGGGGAAAGCAGGTATTCAATAGGTAAACTCTTCTTCCACTGTTGTTACCTATGAAACAAACTTATGACCTTCATTCCTCACATCCATAAATCTCCAAACTTCTAAGACGTCATATTTCAACTAAATTTCTATTTTGTTTTCCTTTTGTGGTATTTCTTTGGTATGAATAATTTGTATCCTATTTTGATGTCTTTTAGTTTTAAATCTATTTTAGCCCCACACCTCATATGCCTTTGGTTTTCCTTCCTAGCTGTTTTTCCAGTATTTGTCTCCCATAACAGAGGTCAAAAAGCATTTTCTTAAAAGGTCTAGTCAGTAAATACTTTAGGCTTTGTGTACACTATGGTCTCTGTCACAGCTACTCAATTCTGCCATTGTAACACAAAAACAGCCAGAGACAATATATACATGAATAAGCATGGCTGCATTACAATCAACCTTTACTTACAAAAACAGACGAGGGCAGATTTGGCTTGTGGGCAGTAGTTTGCTAACCCCTGTCCTATAGGAACTGAAAGAAGAGGGCAGAGTCACCTGACAATTAAGCCTGCCAGCCTCTACAGATTTTCCTATGAAAGCACACATTCCTGCCCCTGTACCAATTCAAGCAGAGGTAGATGGGCCATTGTAGCACTAACCCTAGGGATAATGCTGGCCCAGAGCTGCCCTGTTATAACAAAGGTGGATCAGATCACTGATCTGCTCAAAGCCCCCAACAACTTCCCATCTTACAAAGAGTGAAAGGCAGAGAGGCTCAACCTCATCTGCAACCCCAGTCCCATTGCTCCGTGATCTTATCTCCGTCTACTCTCTCCACTTACAGGTCTGGCCGTTGACTTCCTCATATTCCTCCAGGAAGCCAGCAAGGCTTCTGCTCCAGATCCTTGCCCTTATAATTTCCTCCTCCTGGAATGTTCTTTCTCCAAAAATCTGCATGTCTCACTGTCTCACTTCCTTCAGGTCTTTACTCAGAAACCACCTTCTTGAGGCTTTTTTTTTTTTTTTTTTTTTTTGAGACAGAGTTTTACTGTTGTTGCCCAGGCTGGAGTGCAATGGTGTGATCTTGGCTCACCGCAATCTCCTCCTCCCAGGTTCAAGCAATTCTCCTACTTCAGCCTCCCAAGTAGCTGGGATTACAGGAATGTGCCACCACACCCGGCTAATTTTGTATTTTTAGTAGAGACGGGGTTTCTCCATGCTGGTCAGGCTGGTCTCGAACTCCTGATCTCAGGTGATCCACCCGTCTAGGCCTCCCAAAGCGCTGGGATTACAGGCGTGAGTCACCACACCCAGCCTCTTGAGGCCTTTTCTGTTCACCCTATCTAGCATTTCACCTGGCATTTCATATCCCCCTTTCTGCTTCATTTTTTTCCTTAGCTCTTAACAATATTTAGCAATGTATCTCTATACTTACTTACTCTGTGATTATGTCGATGTCCCTTTACTCCACTAGAACCCAACCTTCTTAAGGGCAAGGATTTTTATCTGCCTTGTTGACTGCAGTATCCACATTACCTAGATCAGTGTTCAGAAAGTACTCAATCGATATTTGTTAAATGAATGCATCTTGGCCTATATTCCTAAAAGGATCCCCCTTAAACAGAAGCATGCTTAAATTAATGTCGTTTCTCTTTTGCCTAAGTACACATTCCTTTCCCCTCTACCCTATGCATATGCCTACCTGGGAAAGATTAGAAATTATCATAGAATTAATGTAAAGAAGAAAAAATGAGATGATATTCAATTATGGAAGTCAAAATGTAGATTGTCAAAGCTCTACCATTGCTGGCAAGCCAGGCAATTATCTTGAGAAAGGATTATCCAAATCTTTTTATCTTCTTTAACACATCAACACCTGATCTCAGTCAGCACCAGGACTCAATCACAAGTGTTTATTCTCTGGTGCAAAAGCCCGCTCTGCGAGGTAGAGGCTGTGACTGAGGGATGTGGAAGAAAATTCCACCTTTTTTGGATCCTGGGTCTCATGGAAAGGAAGGGGATGAGGCACAGAGAACAGCAGTTCTTCCCCTTCCTCTTTGTGGACTTAGGCTCAGAAACAGAAGGTAAATTAGATAACTTAATAGGAGCACTCATGGGAGGACCATGCATCCTGTTTCTCTTGGAGACTCTGGAAAGAACCCTGCTAACAAGGAGCCTCCCAGCAGCCTGGGTGTTAGCCAGAGGTCATCACTGGGGTGTGGTTGAAGGGAAGCCTGTGTTTAGGTTGACTAAACCACTGCCAGTTCCTGGATGATATGGCTGCTGAGCTGAGAACCACTGGAACTTCCTAGAAACTTCCATGGCAGAGCAAAATGACCCCACAGGAGGGCCTGGAAGTGGACTTTCTGGCCAGTAGACTGACAGGAGACATGGTATGAGGCCCAGTAGTAAGATGCCTGTGGCAGCCAAGGTGAGGCCGAGTCAGGCAGGGAGCTCCCCTGGCAGTGTTGGCTGAGACAAGAGAAATGAGCCTGAGTGCACCAGCCACCCACTTCAGTGTCAGAAACAGAGGACCAGGCAGACAAGGAACACTGCACTCGCAGGAGGAAATAGCAGGAGGGCTGCGGAGCGATTCCTCACTGTAGCCGACCATGGCCAGATCCCACCAATCTGGTTTCCTCTCCTTGAGTTCATAGAGAAGCTACATTTACTAGCTGCTCTTGCGTTGAGGCTGGGGCCTTGTGACCAGGTTCTGGTAAATGGAATCTGAGCAGTGTTGATGGCCACCGCTTCAGGCCAGGTCATCATCAACCCCATACCCAATTCTTCATCATTCTCTTCCCTCCGCCACAGCAAACACTCAGGTCATGTACTGAGGGAAGAGGGACAGAGAGGGAGATAGATATTTTCACAGAGATTAAAAAAAAAAAAAGATGAAAAGAGAGCATGAATGATTGTCACCACTTTAAGAAAAGCTACCCTTTCCACATCCAACTGTGACGTGGATGAAAAATAAGCCTTTGCGTTAAGCCACTGAGATTTTTGGATAGTTGTTTGTTACAGAAGCTAATGTTATTGTTATTATTGTTGTTGTTTGTAGAGATGGAGTCTCACTTTGTTCCCCAGGGTGGTCTCAAACTCCTGGCCTCTAGCTAACCTCCTGCCTAGGCCTCCCAAAGTGCTGGGATTACAGACATAAGCCATTGTGTCCAGCCCTGAAGCTAGCATTATATATCCTAACTTATATGTCTGCATCATTCCAAGTGACATGCACCCCTCTCCCATATGCCCAAATGCTAGAGTCTTTTCTTATTTTTCTCTCTAGGGAGAGATTGAACACTACCTGAAGGGATTATTTAACTTTCCAACTTTTAAAATTGGACTAAGGTTATATCAGACTCGACATGTCCTTAATTTATTTTCCCACTAAGTGGAAGTTCAGGAGAAAAACCAAATTAATCATAGGCAAAAGTGAAATTTCAGATTTAATTCTTTTGCACATCTGTGTTAGGTAGGAACTTAAATTTGTGATTCCATTACACACAATTTGGGAGAAGGGTTTCACAATAATTCTAAGATTTTGATTCTAGCTTCTAAGAGTCTAATAAGAGAACGTAAATGTTAGGCTCAAGAAAGTATAGAAATAAGGAAATTTGCATAGGGGCTTGAGTAGAAAGAACAAAGTCAGTTTCTCCTACTGTACTCTCAACAGTCAATACAGAAGACTTCTGTAACCTGTAGTCACCCAGAAGGGTGTGGGGATTTTCCCCCCAGCAACCACTAATCTATCAATTCTGCAGCAAATTATTTATTTAGTGGCACCCAGCTGGGTATCCTCTAATTCAGTTCTAACACTGTCTACCTGGAGATAGTGTCAGATCACACAGGTTGAGGGTTCAGTCTCACAAGGCTCCACTGACTTCTGATGCCAACCATAAGTCCCAGGTTGTCTTACCCATGCTTCCCATTGACCGGCTATAAATCAGGGTTCCCACAACCCCCTCCTTGGATTCTATTAGTTTGCTAGGGTGGCTCCTGAATCAAGGAATCATGTCTACTGCTTTATTATAAATGATATTACAATGGATACAGATGCAGAGATGCACAGGGTGACTATAGGGGAGGGGGCGTGGAGCTTCCATGCACTCCCTGGGCGTGCCACCCTCCAGGAACCTCCACGTGTTCAGCTATCCTGGAAATGCTCCCAACCTTGTCCTTTTGAGGTTTTTATAGACACTACCTGTGTTGCAAGAATTAGGTGTTACATTGTATAAATATCACGGAACCCAGTGCCTGGTATAACATACATGTGCAATGATTACCAGTTAAAACAATAACACAAATTGACAAAAAGGGACACTGAGAGAATTCCAGAAGTATAGAGTTGAAAGGAAACTTTTCTACTCTAAGTCCTACTTTCTGAAAGGATGCCATATTTTCAACACTGAAGGAGAAATTTCTCTCTCTTCTAGTCTATTTCTGTCTGTCTGTGTGCTTGTCTCTCTTTCTTTCTCTCTCTCACATACACACACGCACTCCCCATATAACCATTTTATTTGTATTCAAATATGCCATTGCAGTATTCTGCAAACATAATCAGATCCTAACTCAGAACCTCACAAACTTCCCATACGACATCACAACCTTGCAAATAGCCATTTGGGACAAGCTGTAACACCCCATTGGGATCCCATCTCCAATAAAACAAACAACAGGTGTCTCTTCTTCTGAGTGGATTATGAACCCATTTCACCCTAAAGGGACTGATATCACTAAAGATGTATCAGCAGAAAGTGGATGACCACTCATGTAGGATGCTGAGAGAGGGAAAAATCATACATTTTTTTCTGACTGGCTTTGACCTTCCAAGCTGTAAGGAACGATCTATTTCTACAGACCCAGCACCATTAGTTTCTGAAATAAAGGACCCTCTCCCCATATAAATTGGAACCCACTCCCCAAATAAATTGTGTCAATTTTGTCTAGAACAAACTTCACTGCCAGGTACCCCCTGGGCACTGGGCTGCAACCCCCTTACTCTCCCCAACTATGCGTGGGCAGCATCTCTGTGTCCTTCTAGTCTGGTCCTTGCTTCTTCATTCCATTTCCAACATCCCCTTGGAAGCTCTAACCCTAGCCCAACTGACCAGAAACTTCCCCTTAGTTTACCCTTGCCAGCCCTTTCCCTGGAGCTAGACCTGGCTTTACAGCCTCAACACAAACTTGAACAGATCTTCTTGAAAACAACCTACATATCTACAAATACAAGAATCATTGCCTCTACAAGAAGGCCCTCTACAGTGCCATGTTCTCATGGCCTTGGATTTTACTCCAGTCTAGATCCACCCAGAGTTCTGATTCTTTTTCTTCCTGGCCTGCAGCCTTGGGTGATGCCCCTTCCCTGACAAGAGGCACCAGCATGTTCCACCACTTTGAGGAAAAGGAAAGAAATGATCACTGAGCAGCTGAGTGTGTCAGACCCTGGGCCACACACTTTCATCAGTTACTTGGGGCTTCTCCTTCTTTAAGAGTATGCTTTTTTAAATCTCAAAAATATTTCTTACTTCTACATCTATGGTACTTTTAGTATTTGCTAATTATGAAATATATAATGACAAGCAGCTACTATGAATTTAGTTATGCCTTTAAATGACTTTTTAATTGTATTAACCCCAATGGTGTACACACACACAACACATACACATGCACACACACACATATTTGGAAATAAGTTGTACAAATAAGAACAAGGCACATTTTTTACTCCTGCAAACAGTGCTTAGCACACTGCATATAAATTAAACTTCAGCCCTCCCAGGTGACTATATCTCATAGGTACATTCTTTACCACTAAGGTAGGGAATCAGGTGAGTGCTGAGGGCCTCGATTTGTTTTTCCACCACCTTACACTTGACATCTGACATTTCTTTGCATATACCTAGGTTGTGCACAATTCCCTCCTCACCAACTAACTTTACTCCTGCCTCCGTCCTCAAGAAACTATGTGAAAAATGCAAGCAACTGTGACCTTAATGCAGAGAGAAACCTTATTATACTTTAACCTATAAAAAATAAAGGACTTATCATTTACAAATGTTGATGTTTTTATTATTACTTAGGTGGAATTAAAAACTTCCTAAGTGATAGTGGCACACTAGTATATTATGGTAATAAACTGAAAACCCTTGAATAGATGATCTTCATAATGATAAAACACCATGTATCAGTTGTTACTTTTGGCCAGGCAGTTTATGTTCAGTAGCTCATTTAATCTTCAATAAATTCCTATGAGGAATTTACCAGAGAGGAAACTAAGACTCAGCTCCAAATCCTAGGGTTAGTAAGTGGCTTCAACTCCAGTTCTTTCTGTACAAAAACCAACACAGTTAATCATTATTCTTGATGACTTGTTTTTCTAGAGTAGTCCTAAAAGGAAGGAAGCTTTAACCACTGCTAAATTATTTTGAGTTTTGGCCATTGCTCCCATTATTGATATAAAAGGCTCAGGGAGGTCAGCTATCAAGATTCTGCCACAGATTAAAGCAAACAAACAAACAAAGCATATCTGGGTTCCAACTGGGCTATTCAATAGGTCCATGTGTTTCTCTGCTCATTTGTTTCAGTAACTTGAATGCTGAATGCAGTATGTGTAGTAATTAGGATCTCAGACTCTGGAGCCAGACTGCCTGATTTCAAGCCCTGACTCTACCCTTAACTAAGAAAACCTGGACAAGTTGTCACCGGACCTCTTTGTGACTAAGTTTTTCCTCATCTGTGTGATGAGAAGAATAATCTCATAATTGTATGAATTAATATATTTAAGTATTTAGCACATTGCCTTACACATGATAGGAACTATGTATGTATTTGCCATTACTTCTTGATGTGAAGAAATACCTTTCATTGAATATATTTCACTTGCCACCTGGAAATAAGAGAGAGCCAATAAAAATAGATGGGGGGTGGGGGGCTGGGCGCAGTGGCTCACACCTGTAATCCCAGCACTTTGGGAAGCCGAAACGGGAGGATCACAAGGTCAGGAGTTCGAGACCAGCCTGGCGAATGTAGTGAAACCCCATCTCTACTAAAAATACAAAAATTAGCCAGGCATGGTGGTGTGTGCCTGTAGTCCCAGCTCCTCAGGAGGCTGAGGCAGGAAAATTGCTTGAACCTGGGAGGCAGAGGTTGCAGCGAGCTGAGATTGCACCATTGCACTCCAGCTTGGACGACAGAGCGAGACCTCATCTCAAAAAAAAAAAATAGGGGGATAAAGGAGTTGACATCCAATGGCCACCATTCATCTGACAGGACTCGTACATCCTTTAAACACTCAGCGAGATGAGCCTTACTATCCCTATCGACAGAGTCATCTGAATCCACGTACACATCAAGCACTAGCTGTACCCAGAGCTGCATGAGAAGTAGATGGTAGAGGATGGAAACCCCGTTATCTGACTCTAAGGTTTGACTTCTACCCACAAAAACATGATACAATCTTCTGTAATTTTAACCAAACTCAGTGACATTTGGGATTAGAACTGAAGAGAAAAATCTCATGAGGAAAAACATGGTTCTTTGCCATTTAAAATACCAAAATGAGCACATCACCGTTAGCATTTGCAATGAATTTAAACTCTTCCTTTATACTGCATATTGTGTGACATGAATTACAAATGAGGATTTTACAAAATGCTGTGCTCAGGGTTGGCTGTGGGATGAGTGTGAATGACCTCTACGTCCAGTAACTCATAGTTTAGTATAAGAGATGACACATAATAATTAATTCATTTTGGGTTTAACACTGGTTAGGATGAATATGAGAAGGATTACCCCAGATGGAGAGGAAACTTTGAGCAAAGACATTGAGGAGGAAAGAAAAAAGCAGGGTGAATTTGGAGGGTAGTATGTGGTTCTCTTCATAAGGTTGGACTGACAGCTAGCATTTCTTAAGTTCAGGTAGGAACTCAGGTGGGCAAGTAGAAGTTGGGAAGATGTGGGTTTGTATCTGGCCACAGACACCAATACACAGAAAGGTCAGGCAACTTGCTGACTATTTCTATAAATTAGCACCTCCAAGACCTGCAGGTTCTTCACATCAGAGGCTCTGGGACCTCAGTCATTCCTCCATCAGCATCATCCAGGGTACCCTGGAGTCGGGGTCTCCACTCGCACAGGGGTCAGCCCATTTGTCATCTACAGCAATTAGAAGGCAGTTGTACTAGTTCCCTAGGGCTGCTGTAACAAAGTACCACAACCTGATGACCTAAAACAAAAGAAATCTATTCTTCCACAATTCTGGAGGCCAGGAATCTTAGGTTTCTCCAGGGCCATGCTCTGGAGGTGACCTCTTCCTTGCCTCTTTCAGCTTCTTATAGCTCCAGGTGTTTCCTGGCTATGGTAGCATCACTCCAGTCTCTACCTCCATCTTCACATGGCACTTTTCTTTCTGTCTCCCTGGGTATTCCCCTCTTCCTGTAAGGGCACCAGTCATTGAATTTAGGGACCACCTGAAATCCAATATGATTTCATCTCAAGATCCTTACCGAAGATCTCTGCAAAGACTATTTTCAGATAAGGCCACATTCCCAGGTGGCAGGTGAACATGAAAATTTGGGAGACACTTTACAACTTATTG
The DNA here is from genome assembly GCF_028885625.2 of Pongo pygmaeus. Classification (NCBI taxonomy): domain Eukaryota; kingdom Metazoa; phylum Chordata; class Mammalia; order Primates; family Hominidae; genus Pongo; species Pongo pygmaeus. Next base: position 41,067,139 of record NC_072373.2, read on the forward strand.
CAGCAGCCATGAGACCACACATGCAGATGCCAAACACCAGGCTCTGAGGAGCCAGCTTCATGGCCACCTCTGCTGCCACTGCCAAGCTGTCAAGCATAGCCAGTGGCAGCCCTCAGGTGCCTACTCTTGGCCCCACAGGACCTGAGAGTTCACCCACATTTCCGTTCTGCCTACCTTAGCTCTCTCCATGGATCAGGTGGGCATATGGCAAAGTTCACATTTTGAAGTGAGAATAACATTTATTTTGAACCCATGCTCCACTGAACAGGAGTCTGAGGAGGTAGCATATATGTCCTGCTTCCCAGAGGGCTGTCCTTGACTCGTGGAAAAACACTCAGAGGAAAATGCCGAGCTAGAGAACCATGACCTCCCATTAGATGCGCTGGCTGGAAAACATGACACACAGAGATAAGGAGTAGGAAGGGCGCAGGGGAGCAGGCCTCGGGGGCACCATGCTCCATCTCACATCAGCTCAAATGACATAGACTGCAGGCCCAAGGAAGCAGATCTTTCTTACTGGTGACTGAGGGGTGGCATTGACCCAGAAACAGGTGGGTGGGCAGCTCAAGAACACCGGTCTCCAGAGGGACAATGGACTCAGGAGAGCTGATTCTGCACTCAACACCACATATCTCAGCATTTTATCTTTCTCTAATTGTTTAAAACAGGACTTTTGAAACTGAGCCTGTGGTTAGACTTCCAGCAGGGCAAGAATCCCCTGATAACGAATGCCAATTGTTTCCTATCTCCACCCAGGCATTTTTCTGAGTACGTAGTCGATAGTGTTTGTCAGTATTCAAAGGGGTCTCTCATTCCAAAATGGTTAAGAAACAAGGGATTTCCTGTCTTCTCTTTGTGTATTTAAAATTTCATCGGGGAGCTTTTGTTCTCTTGTGTCTCAGATGCAATACTAGAGGTTAGGGAAGAGGTGTTAAATAGACTCTTAACTTGTTGATTGATTTAGATTTAAGACCAGGCAGTCAAAGATCTTGAGTCCCCTTCCCTATTTTAGCACAGATCTTTTGGGGGGAAGTTCTTATGTAAGTTACTGAGACCAGAATGATGAAGTTAAGATATTGGCTCCCCACAGGATGTGCCATTCTATAAAAAGGGACTATTCACAGAGCAGACATTGACATTTTGGGCCTGGCTGGTCAGCATTTAATGGAACTCTTATAGGCTGCTGCAAAGAAGGCTGGGACTGTCAGTCTGTTTACTGTGGAATCTGGCTGATCTTCTCTAACAAGAATTACTGAAACATTCATTGATTCCTTGTATTGCTTCAATGTTCTAATAGAAAAACTGTCCTGACTTGGTAAACTCAGGGAGAAAAAGGCTAACTCTATGAAGGATAAAGCCACTTGCCCTACCCATGACTTCTTTTTGATTTTTACATTTTTAAAAGATTGTAGAAAGCAAAACAAAATTAAAATACCCCTCCTCTCCACCACACACAAAAAAAGAATATGCAATACCAAAGCATAAAATATTCACCTTCTGCCCATTTACAGAAAAACTGTGCCAATCCCTGGCCTACATTATAATAAAATGAAGCCTGGTTCCCAACCACAGCTTCAAAAATTGAGATAGTGTAGAACAGGGGTAAATCATACTTCATCACCATGGATGTGACTGTGTCTGAAACCTGGCTCCAACACCCACTGGCCAATGACCCTAGACCTCAGCCTCTTTAACTGCAAAATGGGGATAATGAAAATACCTCCTCAGTGGACTACTGATAGAATAACACAACAATTACACATTTATGTATTTATTTATTTATTTTGAGACAAGTTCTCTCTTTGTCACTCAAGCCGGAGTGTAGTGGCACCATCTTGGCTCACTACAGCCTCTACCTCCCAGGCTCAAGTGATCCTCCCTCCTCAACCCCTCAAGAAGCTAGGAGTACAGTCATGCATCATCATGCCCAGCTAATTTTTGTATTTTTTGTAGAGATGGGGTTTCATCATGTTTCTCAGGATGTTCTCGAACTCCTGAGCTCAAGTGATCTGCCTGCTTCAGCCTTCCACAGTGCTGGGATTACAGGAATGAGCCACCATACCCCACCCAATTACATTTTTAAGCACTTAATATATAAGTATTTAATACAACTAATAAACTCAGTAAGTTCCAGTAGTATTTAAAATGCATTTTAAAAAAAACGTTTTTAGACAAGGAGAGGAATCTAGACTAATAAATCCTATTCATCTAAAAGTGTTCTGAATGTTAGAGAGACCTCAAAATACTGTCTAGCTCATCTCTCAGCCTCGAAGCTGATATACTGTAATTCAAATTTTATTGATGAGAAAACTGACTTCAGAGAGATCCATTGACTTACCAAAAGTTACAGTTTTCTACATCCTTCATTAGAATGCCTGTTGTGAAAGGGAGATATTTTGCACTCTCTACTCATTCAAGATATATTCATTCATTCAACAAATATTTAAAGATCAGCTACCACACCCCCAGCACAGCATGTGGCATTAGAGATGAGAAAGAAAGAGAGACCCTGCCCTCAGAGAGTGAGCAGAACTAAAGATTTGGCAAACAAATAAGTGAAAAATATAGAATTCTACAGATGCTAAAATAGAAGCCTATATAAAAAAAAGGAGGAGAAGACCAAGATTCTAGGTTGAGGAGATGCTCACAAGGCAGAGGGGGCAAGCAGGATAGGCAAAGGCCCAGGTACATAAAATAATCCAGCATGTTCTAAGAACTGCAGGGAGTTTTGCACACAGTGAAGGGCCCATGATGAGGGCAAGTAGGGACCAGAGTATAACAGGCCATATATGGTATGCTGAGAAGGTTGAAACTCATTCTGCAGCAACTATTTTGGAATTTTAAGCAAGGGAAAGATCAACATGGTTTGTACTTCAGAAGAATCACCCTAGAAGCATCCCAATGTGTGATGGATGCCAGGGGAACATACTGGAGGCAGGGAGATCAATTAGGGGTTGATATGGTTTGGCTGTGTCCCCACCCAAATCTGCTCTTGAATTGTAGCTCCCACAATTCCCATGTGCTGTGGGAGGGACCCAGTGGGAGGTAACTACTGAATCATAGGGGAACATCTCTCCCGTGCTATTCTTGTGACAGTGAATAAGTCTCATGAGATCTGATGGTTTTATAAAGGGGAATTGGCTGCACAAGCTCTCTTCCCTTGTCTGCCACCATGTGAGATATGCCTTTCACCTTCCACCATGATTATGAGGCCTCCCCAGTCACATGGAACTGTGAGTCCATTAAACCTCTTTTTCCTTATAAATTACCCAGTCTCAGGTATGTCTTTATCAGCAATGTGAAAACAGACCAATATAGGGGTCTGTCACAAAAGACCAGATAAGAGAAGAACAGCCTGAGCTGGGACAAGGATGACTTAGAATATCAGGAGAGAAGAGGGAGAGGCCGGAGGCAGGGTCTACAGAATTCCATAGCCACTTAGATGGTCACATGGTAAAGCAGAAGAAAGAGCAAGGATGGGTCTTGGATTTCTAGCTGAATGAGCAGATTGTGGGGTCATTTATTCAAAAGAGAGATAAAAAAGAAACGATCCTGTTTTGAGGAAAGATCACCACTGATTGTGTTTGGGACATGATGGAGTTGAGCAACCTGTGAAGCATCCAGGTGTCTCGTATCTGGGATATGAGACTGGGGCTCAGGCTGAAGATCCAGGCTGGAGACACAGACACATGAGGAACCATGACATAGGAAATGGGTAGAAACCTGAACACAGATGCAATTCTCAGATCAAGTGAGAACCAAAGAAACACAAGAGTTTAAGGAGTAGAAAAAGGAGGAGAAATGAAAGACCATCACACAATTGCAGCTGAGAAGAAAATGTCAAGATGATGAAGAAAACCCAATGAAACAGTCATCTCCAAAGCCAAGGGAGGACAGGGGTTCAGAAAGAAAGGAGTCGACAACTCAAAGGTTACCTGCTGCACTAAGAACTGAAGAGTCCTTTGGATTTGAAAACAAGGAAGTCATTAGTGAGATTTATGAGAGCACTTTTCTCAGAGCAAGATAGCATAGGAGCGTGACTGCAGGAAGCTGAGGGATGAACAGGAGGCTGAGCAGGTGAAAGCAACCAGAGGAGATGCCCCTCCTGGGGCTCGGTGATGAGGGATGCCTGGAAAGGAGGGGGTGGAGAGAGATGCAGGACAGAGCTGCTATTGTTTCTGCCTTTTTCATTGTTGTTTTGCCTTTTTTAATTGTTTGTTTAAGAGACACAGGAAAATTTTCTCAGGGTTTGGGAACTGTATCAGAAGTGAGAGAAATTTTGGAAATCTATAAGCAAGAGGAAAAAAACAGTGGATAAGGCTTATTAAAAAAGGGAGAGAGGATAGGTCAAGAGTACAGGTAAGTCAGGCATGGTGGCACATGCCTGTAGTCCTAGCTACTTGGGAGGCTGAGGCAAGAGGATCCCTTGAGCATAGGAGTTGGAGGCTGTAGTGTGTTATAAACACACCTGTGAATAGCCACTGCACTTTAACCTAGGCAACACAGCAAGTCATCATCCCCTACTACTTCGTACAGAGAGAGGAGGGGCTAGGAAAACTGGTTGAGGCAGGTGCAAATCACCAGAAGTAAGAGTCATGGTAATAATAATAATAATAAGCACTCTGATACACCAGGCACACTTTACATACATTCAAAAATATTACACACTTAATATATGTTTACATATGTTAACTTATTTCATCTTCTCAAGAATTCATAAAGCAATACCTTTTTTATTCCCTATTTATAAATGAGGAAACTGAGACACAAAGAGGCTAAACAACATGCCTCCAGTCACGGGTTAGTAAGTGGTGGTTGTGGGATTCCCATACACATATGTTTGTAAAGTCAAGGCACGATACCTAACAGCCTCACAGCCTCAGTTATTTCTGTGATGTGCAAGCAAGATCACCAGCCAAGAATAATGTGGGGTGCGTGTGCGCCCTCCTGGTGGGCTGGTTGGTGACAGCAGTGATGAGGTGGGTGAGTTGAGGCCAGTGAGGATGTGCTGACCCCTGCTTATGGGAGGGGACTTCCCTGAGGCTCAGCTTCAGTTAGAGGCCAATGTTAAGTGATGCCCCTTAGCAGCAGTCAGTAGTCAGGACCAGGTTAAAAAGTGCATGGCAGATGAAAATACCCACATTTCATGCTGAAACATTTCCAGGGATCTACATAGCTCTCAGGATGAAAACTAGAGCCCTTGCCCATGGCCCACAAGGGCTGTGGGATGGCACCTGTCTCCTTAGCCTCACAGGCTCACCCTGCCCCATCCCCACCCCCTACTCAGGGCCTTGCAACTGAACTTGCCTCGGCCACGTGTGTTTTCTTTCCACTCTCCTGTCATCTCCTTTCATCCATTCTAATGTCAATAAAACATTACTCCCTGGGTCGATAGTCTCCATATTCATTTCTAACAGTGCTTTAATATTCCAGGCTCCAGAGTCGCACTTCGGGACGTTCAATCCTGGCTCTGTCACCCACTGCTTATAAGGCTTTGAACAAGTTACTTCACCTGTCTGTGCTATTAAATGGGGGTAAGAACAGAGCCTGCCTCAAAGGGTTATTAAGACAATCAAATAAGTTAAAGTATGTAATGTGCATTGCACAGTCCAAGTATTCCATAGGTACTAAATGAATTGAAACTGTATCTGTTTTTTAACACTTGTTTCCCCGCAGTAGCATCTATCACTATTTTAATTGACTAAATAATTGCTTAATTAATTCTTTAATTCCTGACAGCTCCAATCTAATGGAATAGAAGATCCCTGAAAGCCTGGGGTCATCTATCACCTTCTTCACCATATTCAAAGGGACTGGCAGAAACTAAGCCACCAAAAAGTATTTGTAGAGAAAATTGAATTTATTTGACCAATAATACTGAGGGGGATAGAGAGTGGTTGATATGATGTGACAAGGAGACAGGACTAAAGAGGAAGTGAAGTTTGAAGGGGACAAGGTCACTTTGGAGAGCACTTTAGTGAAATCAAAAGAGGAAGCAAGTTCACATAATAAGAGGATTTTATCAGGGATTGAGAAGTATTTGAAGTTTACCACCCTATTCCAAAAAAAGAAAAAAGTAAGTAATTTGTACTAACGGTATGATGGTGACCTAGGTTGTTGAAGTGAATTAGAGCAGGCGTCTTCTCATTCATGTGCCCATCTGGAATGGTAAGAAGCATAAAGTCTCTAAAGTCAGGCAGAACGGGGTTTATAGTCCCTGCTCCTCCCTACCTCTGTAAGTATGAGAAAGTGCAGCTTCAGTTCTAAAATGGAGAAGAAAATACCACCTTGCCAAGTTTTGATGGATGAATGAAAATGTGTAAATAAAGTTTGAGGGACATAGTAGATATTCAGTAAATGATAGCTGCTCTAACTGTAACAGTGATTATTCATGCAGAGGAGATGTATTCCTGGGTGATTGCATGCAAATCAGTTGATGCTTGAAATGCATGGCTGTGTTTGCCGGATAAAAGAATCTTGTGTTGAAGCCTTTCATAAGACACAAAATCATCTTGTGAAGTAGTGACCCTCCCATTATTTAATTTGTGTAGATCTTTTACAAATGCTGGAGTATGATAATGCATAATAATGTGACCATATGGTTGGCACCCATGGACAAAACTGTACACCTGTTGCAAAGACCCAGATACCTCACAGGGCAATTACCAAGAGAAAAGTCCCGTTACTTAGTCCAGAGGCTGAAGGACAATAGAACAGTCTTTTCTCAGGTTTGATCTTGAATTATTACAGCATTTAAGAGGGTGGTCTTGCATTATAAAACCTGGGTTCAAATCTCGACTCCATCATTTACCAGTTTTTGTGGTCTTGAGCCACATAATTAATTAATGTGTTTGAGCTTTTTTTTTTTTATCTGTAAAACGGGATTAATAGTACTCACTGCACAGGATTGTTGGAAAAAGTAAATAAAATAATGCATGTAAACCACTTTGCAGAGTGTCTGTAACATATTACAAGCTAATACAGGGTAGTCTTTTTCTCCTCATTCATTAGTGAACCCCCATGCCCACATGGATATAGACTGAAACATAAGATGTGAGAATTCCAGTCAAAGGGCCATCTGAGTTTGCAAGACCTTTGGTAAAAGAAGATATAACCTTCAGCCTTTGGGGCAGGCAGGATGTGGTAGCATCAGGAACCCATACGAGAAGTGAGCCAGGATATTTAATATATGTCTCATATTTCTTGGGCTTCTTTCACTCTTGCTTTCTCTTACTATTCAGTTAAGTCTTTCAAAAAGATCCATTTTGCTTGGGTCGAGACAGGGCCTCCAAGGAAGGCATTTAGGCTTAGATTGGGCCAAGGAAGAAAGGCAGAGCAAGTCAGCCACTTGGGTTGTTATCCCGGGAGATCCCGGAGCCAAAGAACCCCAGGCATTGGCCACACGGGAAGCACGTGACCTGGGGCCTCTCCTGCATGGAGATTCCCTCTCCAGGGCTCATCTTCAGGGCTTTGGGTTTGAATTCATAAGGTTGGTTTTTCCACTTACACCTCTCCAGGTACCTTCTAAGTAAACTTAACCATTTCACAGAGATGGTTTACTAAGACACACTGGAGTTTGCCCAGGGCTTCTAGTCTCATCACCTAATCATCAGACGAATAAAATGAGGAAAAAGAAGCGTCAGGCCCATTATCTACAGAAGGCCAGAATGGGTGATAAAAGTCACCCTGAAGCTCCCTCAGCTCTTCCACTCCCCCTGTTACAGTAGGTTTGGCAGCTAAGCTTCAAAATGCAGCCCACATCTCCAGCCCGGCAGTGCTGGGGAGGGGGTGGGGGAGAGTGCTCTTTCTCAGTGCACATTAGCCAGCCTTTTCTTGGGGCTGCCTCTCCGAAGGCCCCTTTGGCCAGAGTAGTCTCTCAGAAGCTGGAAGACAGCCCAGCCAGGGCCTCAGGCAACACATTCATGCTCTGGCCCCAACCTCCCCTGCCCTACTCCCCAGGTTTAGTTTCATTTTAATCAGAAGTATAGAGAAGGACATTTTCAGCAGATCAAAAGGGCATAGTAAGCATAAAAGAAACACCGTCACAGGGCAGGAGCAGGAGATGTGATACCTACTGAGAAAGACAGCTGCTTTCTGGGATGCCTTGGGGGCTGGGAAACAGTGGTCTGAAGTTATCTTTCAGAGACGCAGAACTCTGCAAACAGACTCAGTACAGTTTGGAACTTGGGGCAATATTGCCCTGAGTGAGTTGGTTCTGCAGAAAAGAGCCAATGCTGGGAGCACTGAGCTCATCAACTCCATAATCCTCCCACCATCCTTGTCTCCTTTTTCTAACCATTATGCAGCTCGCTTTCCAGACATAGGAGAAGACTAAGGCATTATTGCATTGTCTGTGTACTTCAGGGATATATGGTATATTTGCAAAGATCAGTCTATTAAAATTCGTGAATAATATTAACTTATTCAGAAGTGCAACCATCCAGAACACAGGCATAAGCAAAGAAGAACTCTGAATCATAATAATATGTGTCTGCCCTAAACCAGAGAGGATTCTGGGCTACTGATAATTATCTATGTCTTGATGTAAGTGATGATTACATGGGTATTTACTTTGTAAAAGTTCTTGGAGCTTTGCATCTAGGATTTGTCCATTTGACTCTGTGTTATATATCGTTTATTTAAAAAGTTTGCAGAAAAGCTCCTGCCCTAAACTACAATTATAGGAAAACACTGACATGTCCTCCTTCAGAGCCTATTTACTCTTGCTTTACATAAAATGTAAGCAAAGTGAGTTATATAATTTCTTGGCCATCAACAGTTGTCAATGGAAGTTGCTGGAGGTAAAGAGGGGGCAGTGGTAGATTCTATTAGTCTCATGTACATGGACAACGTGAAAAGTCTGGCATAAAAAGGAGGGTAGAGAGAATAGAAAGAAAAAAACATAAAAATCAGACACAAGATGACACAAAACAGAACCACATCAGTCTTCTCAGCATAGAAGCGAATGGTTCTATAAAACATCAAAGTCCTAAGACAGCATTAAAATCCAACCTCCTCAGGAAGTCAAGGCTGCAGTGAGCCATGATCACACCACTGCACTCCAGCCTGGCCAAAAGAGCAAGATCCTATCTTTAAAAAAAAAAAAAAAAAAATCTAGTCTCCCTGCCTAGCCACATGGCCCTGGGTAAGTCACTTAACCTCTCTGATCAAGAAATGAGAATTCTCATTTCTGAAATTGAATTAATAATAATGCCTATCTTGTCAGGTTGTTTTGAAAATTAAATAAGTGTTTGTGTGCAATAGACACTCACAGATTACTAGTTCGAGTATTATCTCAATATTTGGACACATTCTAATAGTGGAATAAAAATTCAACCAACTATCCTAAATGCTGTGCCGTGGTTGATTCTTTAGGAGACATTAAGAACAAAACATGTCCCTTCCTTTCAAGCAGCTTACAATCAAATGGCAACAGCACATAAAAACAAGTAGCTCAAATTCAACTCAGAATATGACAAACATTTTGAAAAGGGTACTCCACAGAAGGAAAAAGATGCATATAGTGCTTACTATACACCAAACATTGCGTTAAGTATTTCACATATATTAATCTTTGTGACAACACAATGAAGCAGATAGTATTGTTATCCCCACATTTAGCAGCTGAGAAAACTGGGGGATAGGGAAGTTAAACAATTTCCCCAAAATCATTAAGTTACAGAGCCCTCAATCCAGGCAGTCTGGCTTAAGAGTTGTTGCCATTAGCAATATATTTCATCTAGGCTAGGAAATTATGTAATATATTTTAAAATGTATCTAAAATAAAGTAAGTAGTGTCTGAGTGAGGGCCTGAAAAGTCTTCTTATAGGTAAGTACCAGAAATCAAAAATATTATTCTTTTACTTATTAATCAGTTTTATTGAGGTATAATTGACATATAACAAAATACACCAATTTTAAGTGTGCAGTTCAGTTAGCTTTGACAAATGTATACTCTGACATATTTACAACTCCCAAAAAAGATATAACAGAATTCCACCAGTCCCAAAACTTCCCTCATGTTACATTTTAAAGGTAGTCCCTGCCACTCCCAGACCCAGGTAACCACTGATCAATTTTCTCTCAGGATATATTAGTTTCGACAGCTCTAGCATTTCATATACATAAAATCATACCATATGTGTCTTTTGTGTCTCTTTTTGTTAGCATGTTTTAAGATTCATCAGTGAGGCTGGGTGAGGTGGCTCATGCCTGTAATCCCAGCACTTTGGGAGGCCGAGGTGGGCAGGTCACCTGAGGTCAGGAGTTCGAGACCAGCCTGGCCAACATGGTGAAACCCCCGTCTCTACTAAAAATATAAAAATCAGCCAGTCATGGTGGTACCCGCCTGTAATCCCAGCTACTCGGGAGGCTGAAGCAAGAGAATCACCTGAACCTGGGAGGCGGAGGTTGCAGTGAGCCAAGATCGTGCCACTGCACTACAGACTGGATGACAGAGCAAGACTCCATCTCAAAAACAAAAGAAAAAAAATTCGTCAATGCTGTTGTGTATATCAGTAGTTCATCTCTTCTTAATATTGGGTAGAATTCTATTGCTTAAATATATTATAATTGTTTTATCCATTCACCCTTGTATTAGTCTGTTCTCCACCTGCTATAAGGACTTACCCGAGATTGGGTAATTTATAAAGGAAAGAGGTTTAATTGACTTACAGTTCCACAGGGCTGGGGAGGCTTCAGGAAACTTACAGTCATAGCAGAAGGGGAAGCAAGCACATCCTCCTTCACATGGTGGCAGAAACGAAAAGAATGAGTGGTCAGCAAGGGGGGAAGCCCCTAATAAAACCATCAGATCTCGTGAGAACTAACTCAGTATCATGAGAACAGGATGGAGGAAACCTCCCCCATGATTCAATTATCTCCACCTGGTCCTTCCCCTGACAGGTGGCGATTATGGGAGCTACAATTCAAGATGAGATTTGGGTGGGGACACAGGTAAAACCTATTACCACTTGATGAATGTTTCAATTGTTCCCAGTTTGGGGCTACTATAAAGTTGTTGAGAATATTCAGGTATGAATCTTAGTAAGGACATATTTTTACTTCTTTTGAGTAAATACCTCAGACTGAAATTATTGGGTCATGTGTTAAGTATATGTTTAATTTAATGAAAAACTGCCAAACTGCTTTCTAAAGTTATTGTATCATTTGACGTTCCCACCAGAAACGTATGAGACTTCAAGTTGCTCCACAACCTCATCAACACCTGGGATTGTCAGATTTAATTTTAGCTAATTGGCTTAGTATATGATATATATTTTGTTGCAGTTCTCTTGATGCTGAGCATATTTTGATGTGCCTATTGGCCATTTACACATATTTTTGTGAATAAAATTTTTGATCTTTTTTATTTCCAATTTTTATTTTAAGTGCAGGGGTACATGTGCAGGGTGTGCAGGTTTGTTACATAGTTAAATGTGTGCCATGGTGAATAGCTGCACAGATCATCCCTTCACCTAGGCATTAAACCCAGCATCCATTAGCTATTCTTTCTGATGCTCTCCGTCCTCCTACCCCTGACCCTCCAACAGGCCCCAGTGTGTGTTGTTCCCCACCATGTGTCCATGTGTTCTCATGACTCAGCTCCCAGTTATAAGTGAGAACATGCAGTATTTGATCTTCTCTTTCTGTGTTAGTTTGCTGAAGATAATGGTTTCCAGCTCCATCCACGTCCCCACAAAGGACATAATCTCATTCTTTTTTATGGCTGCGTAGTGTTCCATGGTGTATATGTACCACATTTTCTTTATTCAGTCTATCATTGATGGGCATTTAGATTGATTCCATGTCTTTTCTATTGTGAATAGTGTTGCAATGAACATACACATGCATGTATCTTTATAATAGAATGATTTCTATTCCTTTGGGTATATACTCAGTAATGGGATTCTCTTGTTATTTAATTGTAATAGTTCTTCTGGATAAAAACAAGTCATTTGTCAAATATGCATAGTGTGAATACTTTCTCTCCTTCTGTAGCTTATAGGCAAACCATTGTTTATTCATTTCTCCCTAAGAAAATACCTAAAATTGTACATTAATAGAGATGTAGGTCGAATTTAGTAAAATGGAAACAGGTGAGAGAATAAACATAAATATAAGCAAAAAACAAACACTTTAAGTACAAGGAACATTCAAAGTCAGAGTTGTATAGAGAATAATGTGGAGAGGCAAGCTGGAGTCAGGTCAGGGAGGGTGACATACTCAGAAATCTGGAATTTATTTTATATTCAGTGGGAAGCCATAAAGATTTTCCAATAGTAAGTGATACAATCAAAGCTCTTCTTTAAAGTACTTTCAAAGCAATACATAAATAGTTGTGAAGGCCAGATAATAAAGGTAAGGAGATCAGTTTGAAAACAATTTCAACAGTCCAAGTGAGAGAAAATGAGGTCCTGAACTAGGGTTATAAAAAGAAGTCAGAATTTGTAGAACTCAATCAACAGATCTTAAGAACCACTGTAGGCTAGGCATGAAAAGGCAGGATTAGATGCTGAAGACCCTGAGGTTCCATATAGGATGCTTGGCAGACAGATAGCACCACACCACGGCTAAGGAAGGCAAGAGTAGGAGTTGCTTTTTAGAGATATAGGAGCCAAGATTTGGACTTGTGTTGTTGTGCCCCTGGGACCTTGTGGTAGCTATGCCTACCGCATAAGAAGCTAAATGTTTTATTCCCCATGGAAAAAAAAAATGGGTTTTGATATATGAAATCAGGAGTCATCTTCCATCTGCAAGAAGATTGCTGACTCTACACAGAGAATGAAGACAACAAAAGAAGAATTTCAGTGACATTTAAGGGGTAGGAAGAGAAACAGGAGTTGGTTAAGGAAACTGAGAAGAAAGTAGTCCCAAAAGTATTAAAAAAAAATAATTCAGTGTTGTGAATGCCTAGGAAAATTTCAAAGAGCAGGATGTCAGTGTTGTCAAATGCTTCGGAGAGGTTGAGAATTTGGAAGCATCCAGAAAAGTGTGCATTCTGTTCAACAGACTCTGTGCTTAACATATTCTATTTAAGAAAGAGAAGTGTGCCATATTTTTAAAATTTCCTTTTTATATGCTATATATTTTTATAACATTGTCAAATTAAAGTAGTAAGCTTGAGTTAACTTGTAAAATCATTTACATGAGGAAAAATATGGAATTCCCTGATGGCAGATGTACCAATGGAGTAGTTTACAAATTCTTTTTTTTCCAACTAGATAACCCTTTCTTCAAATCAATCCTTACTTGGAAGCCCATTATCTAAAACACATACAAAAAACACTGTTCTGATTACAGGTAACTGGTTGGGAGCAGAGCCTCACTACCTTGTAAGTACCCCACAATTGATAAATAGATGATAGATTGGTAGAGATAGATGGATAGAGATAGGAGAGGTAGATGATTAGATAGATAGATAGATAGATAGATAGATAGATAGATAGATAGATAGATAATAGATAGATAGATAGTTTCTAACCCCTTAATATCCCCAGTAGAATGTCATCTCCATGAGAGCAGGGACATTATCTATCTGGCTCACCCACTGTCTTATTAGAGCCTGAAATAGTGCCTGGCACTTGTTAGCACTAATCAAACATTAGCAAATAAGTGAATCGTAGCCTCCCAATACTGTTAGGCAACTGACATTTATAGACTGCCTAGTATGTTCAGTACGCTGGGCTATTTGCCATTATGTGAACTTGACACATGGAACATCAATTCTGGAAGAACATATTACTATCCACATCATTGTATACATAAGAACCATCACCTTGAAGAGCTTCCCCCAAGACATATAAGTTGGCAGACCTAGAAATTCAACCTAGAAGCATTTAGTACCAATATGTGTGGCCTTTCTTTCCTGTACCACCATGTTGGACTGCTCTTCCTATGGTCCTCATGGATGATAACCTGGCCTCTGATGGTTGCCCTGGCACTAACTGAAATAAGTTGTCTGACTCCCAGTTGGGAAGTTTGTTATACCAGTTGAGAGTGGGCACAACTTAGAAAGGATAGAGAACAAGTAGAGCAGCATCAGTAACTCAGTTCTTCTTGCTGATGGTGTTAGAGTTGGGAATGGAAGACTGGTGGGTCTCATCAATACAGAATAAACTCTGTTCTATACCCTCCCACCCCCACAAGGACCAGTGGGGAATGCTATGAATTCTGCATGCGAAATCAACATTCATGCATTTGCAGTAGGATGTCTGATGAGTCTTTAACCACTGTATCAGTTATCTATTGCCATGTAAAAAATGATTCCAAAACTTAAAGACTTAAAAGAGCAATGGTTTATTTATATCACAATCAATGGGTTGGTAATTTGGGCTGGGATCAGCTGAGTGGTTCTGCTAATCTGAGCCAGGCTCAGGTGATCTTGGCAAAACTTGCATGTGCATCTATAGTTATTTGTTAGGTGGTATATTCGCTTACTCGGGCTGTCATAACAAAGTACCTCAGACTGGGTGCTTAAAAAAAACTGAAATTTATTTCCTGGAGACTGGAAAGAAGTCCAAAATCAAGGTATCAGCAGGGTTGACTTCTTCTAAGGCCTCTCTCCTTGGCTTGTAGATTGTCATTTTCCCCTCTGTCTTCACGATGTTCTTTTCTCTGTGACTGCATACGTTTGTGTCCAAATTTCCTCTTCTTATAAGGATACTATTCATATTGAATTGGAGTCCAATTTACACACCCTATTTTAACTTAATTACCTCTTTAAAGGCCTCATCTCCAAATATAATTACATCCTAAAGTTCTAGGGATTAGGATTTCAGTGTATGAACTAGAGGTTGAGGGTGCCACAATTCAGCCTATAACAGGTGACAAGTGAGTGGGTGGTCTAAGAAGTTTCCACTGGCATGGCTCATCTCTGCTCCACATGGTCTTTCATCCTCCAGCTGGCGAGCCTGGGCCTATTCACAGGGCAGTGGTGATAGGCATCCCAAGAGAAAGAAGAAGAATGTAGAGCCTCTCCAGGCTTGAACTCAAAACCAGCATGACAGCACTCCTGCCACATTCAATTATCTAAAGCAGGTCACGAAAACAGCCCAAATTCACAGGTGGAGAACTGCGACTATTTTTGCAATTGACTACAGCCACTCTCCTTTCTTCCTACTCTTGCACCTAGGGGAAATCTATATAGCACATTATGGGTTTTCTACTATTTTCACTATCAGGCTGACCTTGAAAAGACTGATTCATTGAAATTTGTTTTTCAGCCCCATCCTCACACTAGCCTTCTTCTAAGGGCCTTTCTTCTCACTCTAGCTCTCTTAGGCCTTTCTCTTCTTCCTCGTCAGGAGGGGCTATGGTGAAATTATTCATCCTGAGAGTCCATGGGTAGGTGGAAGGGGATGCCTCTTTTGAAGACAATTGCATCTTAATAGGTACATAAGTCTTAAGCTAAAGAATGGAGCACTTGGGCTGGGCATGGTGGCTCACGCCTGTAATCTCAGCACTTTGGGAGGCCAAGACGGGCGGATCACAAGGTCAGGAGATGGAGACCATCCTGGCTAACACGGTGAAACCCCGTCTCTACTAAAAATACAAAAAATTAGCCGGGTGTGTTGGCGGGCACCTGTAGTCCCAGCTACTCGGGAGGCTGAGGCAGGAGAATGGTGTGAACCCAGGAGGCGGAGCTTGCAGTGAGCTGAGATCGCGCCACTGCACTCCAGCCTGGGCAACAGAGCAAGACTCCATCTCAAAAAATAAAAAATAAAAAAATAATGGAGCACTTATGGCAGAGTTTCTGGTAACACCAAGGAGTAGGAGAAACTTCCTTAAAAATCTGTGAAAATTGCCTCTTCATGTGGAGAAAAAGTCTTTTGTTTTTAGTTACTTTCTACATGCCAAGTACATAGCCCCACAACCAGTGGCCACTCAATAAACAGTGAGTGTTCTGAAGTCTGAGAGTGAAAGTTCTAAAATCTTTTCTGTGTCCATGATTATGGAAGAACATTTAATATGAACAAGGAATCAGAGGAGCTGAGCAAGCCCCAGGCCATTCTTAGCTACCACCTAGTTGTTTGACCTTATACAAGCTATTTTTATCTTATCCAAATCTCAGTTGTTCTCTCATTTGCAAATGAGAGATTTGGTAAGACAATCTCTAGGATTGCTTTCAGTTCTGATTTCCTATGAATTCTAATAAAGTCTTCCTGAGAAGAGAGCAATGGTACATCCTCCCTAGACAATCAGGCCATCATCACATTTGCTCTGCATGCACAATCCCGTGCCTTTGTCTGGGGCTCTGAACTAAGTAAGCATTACAACTATGACCAGCCGGAATGGGTCACAAGCTGTCCTAGATTTTCTGGATTCTTGTAAGCGACTATGGGGAGATAATAAAACCATTAAGTTTAGGAGGAATTGTTGATGGATTTCTAGTCACCAGATATTTTCTGCCTCTCAGAATAGCTCAGTAATGAGGCTTTAGAAGGTTGGAGTCCTTCTTCCTCTGACTCTCAGCCCTGCTCCTCCAAGCAATAACCGTGTCTAGCGTATTTCTCTTGTATACATTGAAATTCAGTCTATTGTATACATTTTCTTTATATCCACAATACATCTGTCTGTTCTGGATATACACAGCCATCTCCCAACTTTAAACATCAGTCTGTATATACAACGTGGGTGGGTTGGGTTCCGACCTGACAGGACAAGGCCATGCACTTATATATTTAATGGCCCTGTCTTAACAATCTGCCATTACAGCAAACATGAAAAAAACAAATGGGGACAGAACTCTTTTCTGTTGTTGTTGTTCAAACTCAACATCAAAAGTTATTGAGTGATTTTGCTATGCAATAGCCAGAGGTGGTGCTAATAGAGAGAAGCTCTAAGCTCTGCTCTCTGTGTGGAAAGTAGTTCATATGCCTTATCATCTCTTAGAACCTGTCAAGCTCAGTTAGTTGAGTGGACATGGATTGCCTCAAACAGCATTTGCTATGCGTTTGTTTTCCAAACACACTACACCTTCCTTGGAAGGTTTATCCTAACAGATAAAATATTTGGGGGTAGATTTGGAGCTTACCAAGTCATTCTCCTTTTAAAACCAGGTCTCCAAAGGAGAAACAGAAACTGAGTTCAAAGGTAGATCACCTATCAGAGCAAGCTTATAAGCTTCTGTTAGACATTAACTGAAAGTTAAGATTTCATTTTTAAGCAGAGAATTCATTCCTGTTCACAAACAAAGCTGTTTCTCCAGTTACCTTGAGGCTCCAAAATTTAGTATCTCCAATCTGCAGGACTGCACTCACTGCCTCCACAGAGATATCGTGTGGCATGGAATTTCAGCGAGTTCTCCCGGGGCCCCGAGCATTCTTTCACTGCAAAGTCACTGCTCTGAGTGTTATTAGCATGGCAATAAAGAACATATGCACAACAAAGTTCAGGACAAGATCAAAAAGTGGAGAAAAAACAGCAGTACCTTTTAAGTTTCCAGTCTCCCAACACTGAGTGGGGGCACAAATAGATTAAAAAAAAAAAAAAAAAAAAAAAGGAGGCATCTTCTTGGTTCTGAAAGCTGAAGAGACTAGTCCTGCAACAGCTCAAATGTAATAGGAAGCAGTATATAACTGAGTGTTTACACAGAGTGGATGGGAACAGACCACACAGGAACTTTAAGAATTTCAAGAAGGTGAAGAACAACTTTTTTATAAGGTAGTAAGGAAAGGTGTGTAGGCAGAATTCTGAGGTGACTCCCAAAATTTCCACCCCATGACACGCATGTCCTGTATCAGTCCCTCCCTTTGAGTGTGGGTGGACCCGACCTAATCAGGTGGGTCCTTTGCAAAAAGAGTCTAGAGCAGGTGTGTCCAATCTTTTGGCTTCCCTGGGCCACATTGGAAGAATAAGAATTGTCTTGGGCCACATATAAAATACACTAACACTAAACATAGCTGATGAGCTTTTAAAAAATCACATAATGTTTTAAGAAAGTTTAAGAATTTGTGGTGGTCCACATTCAAAGCTGTCCTGGGCTGCTTGGGACCCACAGACCACGGGTTGGACAAGCTTGGTCTAGAAGAAGCAAAAGAGATTCGAAGCTGCAGCCTATGCTCTCCTGTTGGCCTTGAAGACACAAACTGCTGTGTTGTGGAAAGGGCTATGAGGCAGAAAATGGTGTGCAGCCTCTAGCAGCAAAGAGAGCCTCCTGGCCAACGGCCACTGCAAAAGGAAGGACCTCCATTCTACAACTGCAAAGAATTGAATAATGCCAACGAATCCACAAGCTTAAGGATGCTGACCTCTAGAGAGGAATGCAGACTAGATTTCACCTTGATTTCAGACTTGTGAGATCCTGAACAAAGAGCCCACCTAACCTGTTCACAGACTCCTGACCTTCAGAGATTGTGAGA
Organism: Pongo pygmaeus; assembly: GCF_028885625.2. Taxonomy (NCBI): domain Eukaryota; kingdom Metazoa; phylum Chordata; class Mammalia; order Primates; family Hominidae; genus Pongo; species Pongo pygmaeus. Next base: position 41,085,501 of record NC_072373.2, read on the forward strand.
AAATGAATGGGTGTTGTTTTAAGCCATGAAGTTTGTGTTCATTTGTTACAAAGCAGTAGAGAATGAATGCAGAAGGCTTCTTAGAGCAGAAATAACTTGAGTGGGGCCCAGAAGAAGATGCTGACAACTTGAAAAAATTCAAAGAAGGTAGGAAGCAGTGACACTGGGGGAATAAGGAGAAGGCAGGTGGTTAAGAAAAGGCCCTGAAGTAATTAAGTGCATGATAGGGTATGTTTAAGATAACAACATGACAAAGAAGACCTTCACCTTCCTATTTCTTACTTTGATGAATAGAATGTTTACTTGGTAAGCAGATCATGGCTTATCATGAAAAAACTGAAGTCAATGGATGTGCGTCAGTTGTGCATTGACATGTGATTTATCCAGGGGGCACGGTTAGTTTCCTGAAACAAAAATCTCATTGAAATATATGAAGTGTTTTCTGTTTGGTCTTACATTTTAGAGGATAAAATCTAAATTTCCCAAGCAGGATCTGAGGCCCTTCATGTACTTCTCATCACTCAACATCACTGTTGCACCCTATCCAAGCCAAACTGCACACACACACACACACACACACACACACTCCCATACATTCCTGCATTGACTAGATAGTCCCCTACATATGGATATTCTTTTCCTAACTTCTCCCTCCCCCATCCAGCCTCCCACCCAAGCTGCTCCCTTATGGCTCTTTCATTCTTCCTTTAAGACTCTGGTCAAAAGCAGTTTCTCTTGGGAAGCCTTCCTCTGGATCCCCACCTAACACCCCAGGCACAAACTTTCATTAGTGATCCTGCAGCATATTGAACATGCCTCTGTTAGCACAATAATAATAGCAGGAATATTAACAGTAGCTCACGTTTATTGGATGAATATCTAAAGCCATACACTATACCTTTTTACACACATTATCTTGTTGTATTTTTATCACATTTTTTGTGTTTACATGCTTCTCCACTAAATGTTGAATCTCTCAAAGGCAAGGACGATGACTTTTTCATTTTTGTACCCCCTAGGGCTTTGCACAGGGTAGAAAGCACTCAAAATATATTTAATAAATGAGTTAAAAGAGTCAAAAGTAAGGCTAGAATTCAGGTCTACAGATCACAAGACAAGGTTATTTCCTGTCATACCATCACAATAAAATGAATGTAGAAGGGCTTTTGTCAAACTAAAAAATACCATGTGGGGAAAGGCAGAAGATACCAGCCAAAATCTCCCCTTCTGTGCCCCTCTCTTATCTCCTTCCTGCCTCCTGCTGCCAAAACAATTTTAGATAATGGGAAAGCTCATCAGCAATGCTGGTCTACTTTATGTAACTCAGGAACCCAAAAATACAAAGTGGAATGTACATGTGTTCATGAACAGCGGGAAGCAAAATGAAGGCTTGCGCTAAGAGAACTAGGCTACCCAGTGAATAGGGCATACAATCTGGACACCTGTAGAGAATCTGGTATCCTGTGGACATCCAGGCATCCCAAGGAGCAAAGGTAAGCGAGCTCCCTAGTTAGGCACCCAAAAGACCTGTGTGCACTCATTTAGTCCTTAGAATTCTGTGCTGTATTTCAACCACTGCTTTGGTAAACAAGGCAGTCAATGTGACTCTTAGGCAAGCTGTAAAAAGCTCATTATCATTTAAGTAAGTAGAATTCTACTTATTCAAGTCTTGCCATTTAGAGGTGGATAATAGAATCATTTTGTATGGAACTATCCCAGACTTTGTCTTTTTCCCTTGTCTTTAGGAAAAAGCTGAATATTGAATCGGCTACCAGGTAACATCATGCTTTGTTGTGCTGACCCTAGGTCTCAGCCAGAAAAATCAGAGAAGGAATTTTTTCCCCGCAATTTAATATAAAAGACTCTATCAGGACTGCATATAGCCCCCCTTTTTTCAAATAGGAAGGTATACAAGCCTCTCCTTGTTTTTCAATTGCCTGTCATTTCTCCCCAAACCTCCCTCCTTCTCACTCTCCTCCCTGCCAGCTCCCACCCATCTTACAAAACCCAATAGGTAGAACATCTCTAAATGTGATCTGCACAAGCAAATGTTTGTGGGGTGAGAATGGAAGGAAAAAAAATTAGCTTCCAACTGGCATAGTCAGCCTTGTACTTAGAAGGAACAAATTAAACCCTTGATCCTTAGGAATAGTTAGCAAGATTCTACTTTATGATCCCTAGGAATGGTTTAGCAAGAGCTCTACTTTATTTTCTATAGAAGGAAAAGCATTCTTACAGCTTTTAAACCCAAGAAGCAGAAGGAGATAGCCTATTCGTTTATATTATATTTAAGGGTAATTCTTTTGTTTTGTTTTGTTGTGGTTTTTTTTGTATTTTTATTTATTTATTTTTATTATACTTTAAGTTCTAGGGTACATGTGCACAATGTGCAGGTTTGTTACATATGTATACATGTGCCATGTTGGTGTGCTGCACCCATTAACTCATCATTTACATTAGGTATATCTCCTAATGCTATCCCTCCCCCCTTCGCCCACCCCATGACAGGCCCCAGTGTGTGATGTTCCCCTTCCTGTGTCCAAGTGTTCTCATTGTTCAGTTCCCACCTATGAGTGAGAACATGTGGTGTTTGGTTTTTTGTCCTTGTGATAGTTTGCTGAGAATGATGGTTTCCAGCTTCATCCATGTCCCTACAAAGGACGTGAACTCATCCTACTTTATGGCTGCATAGTATTCCATGGTGTATCACCCAGTTCAATTCAAGAAACCTTATTTAAAGCAAGACTGGGTAGCAAAATGGACACAGAGACCAGAAAGAAATAGCTGGTGCCTTCTAGAAACTGATATTCTAGTAGCAGACTGTGATCAATAAGTAAATAAATAACTCAAATATAAAGCAGAAACAGGATAAATGCTACAATAGAGATGGGAGCAAGGAAATGTTCAAATAGGGAAAATTAAGTTTATGGGAGCGGTCTTCTGATGTTTCCTTTCTCTGGAACATGGGGCAATCAAAAGCTATTACAGCTCAGATTTCTGAAAAATACAGAAATGCATTCTTTTGTACTGTAAAATAATGGTTGTATTTCTAAGAAATATCACATTATCAAAAATAACATTACAAAAACAATTATTCTAATAGGGAAAAAAAGCCTTGGTGCTAGAGATCTCTAAACATGCCATAACAAAGTTATTTTTCCTACGAGAGTTCCAGTAATAAAAAATGTTTTTACTAGGCCTAAGTGTATTTTGCTATTTTAGGCAATACATCAGTTCATCAAAACTGACAAAAACAAACCTAAACATCCCTAGGCAAATCTAAGCAGTACATAAGACCAAACTCGGTAAATTTCAAGACTATCAAAATCATTTGCAGCCCCATTTACAATTTGGGGCAGATTGTCTTAGAGTGTGCTAAATACTCTGGTTTCCAACTCCCTGCAGTGTGTCTCCACGTGAAACGGTTATTTATACTGAGCTGCAAGTGTTGAACTCAGGAGTGACCATGGGATTGCGTGACCAGTGCAGTGTGGGCAGAAGTGATAGGTGTCACTTCCAAGCAGAGGCTTCAGAGCTAGTTTCTGGTCCACCATGTCTTTTTCCCTCAGTCACCACTACAGTAGCCCAGCCAGGAAGTGCTCTTTCAGCCTGAGTCCTAAAGTAGAGATGACCATGGGACGCGGCCCAAACCACTCGACATTTGGACACACAGTGCTCTGGGCAGAATGTGTCCCCCCAAAATTAATATGTTGAAATTCTAATCCCCAAGGTGATAGTATTAAGAGGTGGGGCCTTTGGGAGATGATTATGTCAAGTGAGTAGAACCCCCACAGATGGGATGAGTGCCCTTATAAAAGAGGCCAGAGAGAGCTAGCTTGCCTCTTCCTCCATGTGAGAACACAGAGAGAGGCGTCCTTATGAACAGGAAAGCAGGCCCTCATCTGACATCTATATCACTGGTGCCTTGATCATAAACTTCCCAGCCTTCAAAACTAGAAGGAATAAATTTCTGTTGGGTATAAGCTACACAGTTTACATATTTTGTTATAGCAGCTGGAACAGACTAAGACACGTAGCATAGCAGGAGAAATAAACCTCTGTTGCAGCAAGCCAGTAAGATTTGGAGGCCATTTGTTACTGTAATATACACATTTTTTTTCTTACTGGTCAAAGTACAAGAAGTAAAGAAACATGAATTGATCAGTCTGATATTCAAATACACAACTTGCTATAAGCCTAGTGATATTTCCCAATTGTGATTCTTATTAGCAATTGTGGCCTACATAATGTTACCATTCTTTGAGGACTCTGTACTAGGCATTTTTCATACATTATCTCATTCAGTCCTTTCAACAAGGGTAATAAGCTAGATATAAATCTCCATTTTACAGATAAGAAAACTGAGAGCCAAAGAAGTTAAGTAATTTGCTAAATGGCAATCACTTATTAAGTTCCAAAAGCAGAATTTAACTTATTCTGTTTGATTCCAAATCCTGCCTTCCCATCACTCTTCCACGGGGTTAATTAAGGAATAAACTAATTGGCCACACAAGGCGACGGCTGATTACAACTCTGAATTCATAAAAACCCAGGGCATGTTAATGTGGTCTGAATTAAGTTACTTAGCCTCCCTGAGGCTTAGTTTTTTCATCTGTAAAATGGAGATAACGTTATTTCCAGCATTGTTAGAGGATTAAATATACATATACAGTCATGCCTCGCTTAACTATGGGGAGATCCTCTGAGAAATGCGTTGTTAGGTGATTACATCATTGTAAAAGCATAGAGTTTACTTTCACAAACCTAGATGGTATAGCCTACCACACATCTAGGCTATATGGTATGGCTGATTGCTCCTAGGCTACAAACCTATACAGCCAGCAAATTATTGTACTGAATACTGTAGGCAATTGTAGGCAAGGGTATTTGTGTATCTATACATAGAAAAGCTACAGTAAAAATACTGTATAAAAGATAAACAGGGCTGGGTGCAGTGACTCACGCCTGTAATCCCAGCACTTTGGAAGGCCGAGGCAGGCAGATCACGAGGTCAGAAGATCGAGACTGTCCTGGCTAACATGGTGAAACCCCATCTCTACTAAAAATACAAAAAATTAGCCAGGCGTGGTGGCGGGTGCCTGTAGTCCCAGCTACCTGGGAGGCTGAGGCAGGAGAATGGCGCGAACCCGGGAGGCAGAGCTTGCAGTGAGCCGAGCCACTGCACTCCAGCCTGGGCAACAGAGCGAGACTCTGTCTCAAAAAAAAAAAGAAAGAAAAGAAAAGAAAAGAAAAGATAAACGGTGGTCCATCTGTATAGGGCACTTACCATGAATGGAGCTTGCAGGACTGGATGTTGCTCCGGGTGAGTCAGTGAGTGAGTGGTGAGTGAATGTGAAGGCCTAAGACACTATCGTACACAACTGTAGGCTTTATAAACACTGTGCACTTAGGCCATACCAAATTGATTTTTTAAACTTCTGCTTTTAATAATAAATTAACCTTAGCTTACTGTAACTTTTTTACTTTATAAATTTATTTTTTTAGTTTTTGACTCTTTTGTAATAACACTTAGCTTAAAACACACATATTGTACAGCTGTATAAAAATGTTTTTTTCTCTATATTCTTATTCTATATGCTTTTTACGATTCTAATTTTTTTTTTTTTTTTTTTTTTACTTTTAAAACTTTTTGTTCAAAACTAAGACACAAGCAAGTTAGCGTAGGCCTGCACAGGGTCAGGATCATCTAGATCACTGTCTTTCACCTCCATTTCTTGTCCCACTGGAAGGTCTTCAGGGGCAATAACAGGCATGGAGCTGTCATCTCCTATGATGACAATGCCTTCTTCCAGAATACCTTCTGAAGGTTTTGCCTGAAGCTGTTTTACAGTTAGCTTTTTTTTTTTAACAAGTAGAAAGAGTACATTCTAAAATAATGATAAAAAGTATAGCATAGCAAGTACATAAACCAGCAACATAGTCATCTATTTTCATTATCAGGTAGTATGTACTGTACTGCACATAATTGTATGTGCTAGACTTTCATTGGACTGGTAGCTCAGAAGGTTGGTTTACACCAGCATCACCACATGCACATGAGTAATGTGGTGCTCTATGACCTTACGACAGCTATGATGTTGCCAGGCCAAAGGAATTTTTCAGCGCCATTATTATCTTATGGGACCACTGTTGGATACATGGCCCATCGTTGACCAAAAAGCCTGTGATGCGACAAATAACTGCAGTTCCTAGCACAATGCATGGCACATATCAGCACTTAATGATAACTCTCAGTATTATCTATGTCAGTTCCGCTACAGCCTAGGCACACTAGGACTGAAGAGAGACAGAGCCATTCTTGCTGGGATCCTAGAGAAAGCAACCCTCTCCTGGATCCTCATGACACTAAGGCCTAGGAGGAACCTATGTAGGGAGAGATGCAGGGCCAGGCCACAGGGCAGGGTGCAAGTCAAAACTCCTCTCTCAATCTAAAAGGCACAGTGCAAATGGCAGGGACCACCGTCAACAGGCCCCTAACAGATGGACCCATCAAACATAGGAACAGGTTGGGCACCAACGGCCAGAAAAAAAAGACAGTTTGGAGGAACAGGACCTGGCTCCGGATGAAGGCAGAGAGATAGCTGCGGACGGGAGCGAGTTTGTGACAGGCCATGGCCCCTGAATAGCAATGAGCTGATGGAAGCAGCTGATGGGACTAATGACAGGAGGTAATGATGATGAAAAGCACTTAAGCAATGGGCCTTCAAGTAGCTGTTGTTGTTGCTGAAAGGCCTCCTGCCACAGAACAAAGCAATTAGTCAGTCACCCCACCACCCAGCCCCTCCTCTGCCCGCCTCCCTTTTCCCACCTTTCCAGACCTCAGACCATTCATCCCTTTGTCTCATTAGCCCAGACTGCAGCAACCCAGACCCAGCAAACAGAAATGCACCAGCTGGAGACCAACCTTTAATGGCTGTCGCCCACATCGGCGGCTCCAAAGGCAGGCTGTGGCTACAAAGAGGACCCAGCCTTGGAGGGCTCTTTCTGTCCCCAGTTTTGGCATGAATTTTCCATGAAAATGTTACCTGTGCACATATATATTTCAGTATGTGGCACTGGCCTTTGCCCATAACACCAAAAGTAGACCTACTCGTTTTTGCAGCTGAGAGAATAACTTCTTTGAGCAACAAATTAGAAAAGTATTTTGAGTTTGGGCATTTATCTGCCCCAAAATAAACAGTATATGCTTGGAGTTGAGGATTCCTGAGTTCTTACTCTTGCTTCTACTCATCTTTTAATATTCACCTAAAGCATTCTCATGCTTGGACTCCTTCCCTCATCCACACAGGCCGTCTTCTCCTAGTACACTCCCATTACAGCAGCCTTTGCAATACAGGATAATACTACCTGGTCATGGTTGCTTTTTCTTGTGTGTCTTTTTGTCTGCCTCCCTTTCAAGACTATGATCTCATAGACAGTGAGGACCATCTCCATTCCTTTTTTTCTCCTCAGTATCCAGCACATGGTTACTACCCAGTACTGTCAAGTTTTTGAGCTATGCAACTTCCAAATCTATATAGTGAAGGTAGTCATATATGCCCTATTACATGTTCCAGTTTTAAGGTTTGGGATCAAATATGACAGCATAACTGGAAAGTGTTGGAAATGCACAATGATAAATGAATTATTAATATCAGGTATTGTGTATCTCTGCCTTCCTCTTGCATTCATCTAGGATTTTTTAGCACATTTTGTGTGCTTGGCTCTATGTGGTGCAAACGAAGCACCTCTTTGAAGCTTCCCTGGCTGAACTCACTGTCTCAGCCTTCTTCAGCCCTGTACTTAACCTCCCGCCATGGACTAAGCCAGTGAATCCATGCTTGATGAACTCTGTCTCACCTTGCTGATGTTTACACCAAAGCCCCAAGCTTACTATCTGCTATCCAGGAAAATCAAATTTTGAGTGCCAGCTACAAGTCAGGCATAGGACCAGACATTACAGAGAAGAGGAATGAAATGTATAATGGGCAAGGTATAGAGTCTCTCCCCTAAGAAAATATAATACAATATAAGAAGAAAATGAAAAGATTTGAGAGATACACACTAAAAAGTGATACAGCAATTCAGACAAGGGAGAAGTTTCATTAACAGGTACATCAGCAAAGTCTCCAGGAAAGAGATGACATTTGCGTTTGGGCATGAAGAATTGAAAGGCTTCAGGAGGCAAGCATTATGCAAGAAAAGCTATTTTCAGAAAACTCGACCCTCAACCTCTTCATTGCATCGATGAGGAAGTCAAGGCAGAGATTCAGTAACTTGCTCAAGATCACTTAGCTAGTAACTGGCACAGCTGGGATACAAACTCCATAGTCCACACTTTGACCAGAAAATGACATGACAAGAATATACTTTAGGCAAAAGACTAAGGAGCAATAGAAACAGAGGGAGGGAGAGAAAGATAAGAGAGGGGGAGAGAGAGACGGAAACAGACAGAGAGACAGAGAGAGAGAGAGAGAGAGAGAGAGAGAGAGGAAATAAAGTAAAAGAAAGCCTTTAGAAAATCTCAGAGGAGGGTAGGTCATTTATGAAGCTACTACAAAAGCCTATGAATAAAATAATGAAAACCTGGTCTAGGGTGATAGCTACAGGAATGGGAAGGGACGGATAATTCTGGAAGGATGGGTTAAAAGACTTTGAAAACAGAATGTGGTAAGATGGAGGGGGACTAGAATTCCAGAATTTCAACCTTAGGAAATAACTCAGAATAGTTCAGAAATCTGTAATTTCCTAAGCATACTATTTCTTTCCCCAGTAACGTCACAGATTACAAGTGGTCTTCATGAGTAATCAGAACCCTTCTGATGCAGTTTTCTTCCTGCCTCATGAGCAAAGAATTCTGGCAAGTGAAAACTGAGAAATGATTTTTTCTCAGTGTAGGGCTCATGTATCATGACAGCAATATTATTAAGTTGGTAAATAATTGATCCCAGACAAATAAGCAGAGTTTGATGTTGTACAACCCATCACACCTCACCCAAAGTCACATTGTACTGGGCCACGCCATCCTAACTGCTCACAGGGGCTCTGAGATGTGTAAATTCCTCTGAATTCTGCTTCCAATCAGAAGACGCCAGCTTTGTTGGAGTTTAACCATGTTCAAATCTAGGATGTGCCCAAACACGACGGAGGCATTGTTTTCTCTCCCTCAGCTCTCCGTATGTTAAAAGCATCTATTAAAATGTGTCTGAGATGGAAGGCACCCAACACACTGTCATTAATTTAAGGAAATAAAATTACACCATATGAAGGGTTATCATAAGGAAGATGGTGACCAGCTGTTCTCCATCTCCTCTGGGTTACAATAAGAGAAAGTGGGAGGGAGTTCAATCTGAAATTGAATCCAGAGTGGGAACTTGACAGAAGGATGGAAGCATAGCCAATGAGGGATACAAGACAGACAAACGGTAGAGCTGTCATAAATGGGCATATGAGATTTCCATGGGGGTGGAGAGGGGAGGGATTCAGCCAGCCAGACGTAAAATGAGGTTTCATTTCCTCTCTCCTCTTGGGTACCTGATGGCCTTGGAGTTTCTCTCTTCTTTCACCTCTTTCCAGGCAAACTCTGCTTTTTAATTTTCATTAAAAATAGAAACAATGGAGGTGTTTTCATTATAATATAGACCAAAGCCTTCCAGTAAGTGAATAAAGCAGGAGGTAGATTATCAAGGGTCTCGTCCACAAAGTAGCTCATAGTTTTGTTTTGTGTTGCATTCAGTCCATCTCTGCCTAGAGAAGTCAGGACATGCCTGGATTTGGGAAATGGACAGATTAGATTTGAAATCCTACTGATTTAAGGAATTTCTCATTGCAACTTTGTTCAAGGCTAAATTTTGAGAAATCTAGCTATTCATCAGTGACTCCCAGATCCTGTACCCTCTCTGATATTCCTGTTTTCCTTTTATTTTTAGACATCCAGAGCCACAGTCTCCATCACAATGCATTCTTAACAAATAATTTATATGAGCCATTTACTGCCTAGTATGAATTTAAATCACCACTTCTCTCTCTTCCAGTTGAATTTGCATATAACCTGTGACTCTTACCAGGAAACCAGAGGCCTGGTTCTCTGGTCAAAAAAATTTCAAAATGCCAGCAAAAAAAATAAGGAGATTTTTCTCTGGAAGAGACTCATCCAAATCCTGTAACTGCATGAAGGAGGAGGCAGTCTCCTACCTCTCTGGGATGTTTGAATATAATTGATCTTCCATTACAACTGAAACCCCAGTAAAAGTGGAAAGAAATCAGAGCACTCACAAATGGGCAAGAAACAGAATTGGCTTTCCACAGTAGGGTATCAGACAAAATCTGGGGAATTGGTTCCTGTTGATTATACAAATGTTATTCCTAACCTAGAAAGAAAGGAAATATAAAAAATACCCAAATATACACACCGTCAGTGGAGGAGGAACAAAGTACCGTGGGCTTTCAGAGGAGGGAGGGGAGCTTACAGCTGGTTGAATTAAGAAAGGATATGTGAGAGAGATGATATTTGGTAAATACTCATATGATATTTGGTAACAACTAGAAGTTAAGAAAAAAGCATTTTAGGCAGGCAGAGCAACATGAACAAAGTCATGGAGTGAGGAGGGAAGGTTGGCCCAGGACGCAGAGAAAATGAGTTTAGCTGGTGCGCAGGGTATACCTAGGGAGCACAGAGAGCTTAGGCTGCAAAGGCAGTCAGTCCCATGCCTTAGATTGTCCTAAACACCCACCAGGATGAATTTATATGTCACTCAGCAAACAGGGAGTGACTTGAAGTTTTTAAGAAGGAAACAAGCGGGCATCACATGATCCAAAAGGTCTGCACTGGCTCTTTGTTCCTTTCGTAATGAGTTATCTAATTCTTTACTTGTTACAAACATTTTACAGTTTTCCCTCACCCTTGGGTTTTGTCTTCCTGACTGGGTGCCATGTAATCCCAGAGTGGAGTGAACAGAGATTAGTCTTTTTGTGAAGCCCATTCTAGTCCTGCTCCTGTGCCATTTTTTTCTTAAAATGCATAAGTTCCCCATTTGGGTCTAGAACATAAGCCATTTTAATTGAAAATAACTGAAAGAAAAAACACTTTTGAATAATAATTCTTAGCATTCTTGTTGCCTTTTTTTCTTTAATTGGGGAACATTTCAATGGAAAGCCCAGCATTACCCCCACTTCTCTTGGCAACCAACAAGAGAAGGAGCAAGAGAAGGGGGTAAGTAACTCCATGGGTAGGCATGAACCATTGGCGTCTGCCTCCCTGTCCCCTCAAAGCAAGAGACCGAGCCCCTCTGTTTTTCCTGGCAATTCTAAAGCAAGCATAAACCCAGTCTCCAAATCAGCAGAAACCTTGAAAACAATAAGGGCCGGAAAGACAATTGGGTCCCCTCCAAATCAAAGCAGCTCTCATTTTGTTTCTATGTATTTTAAAGTTGGTTGAGGATAATCTGCTCCCCTGTTGACAATCTGTGTCAAAGTTTCAGCCTCACTGGAAATGGTTGTGATCTGAACTCCTTCAGAAAAAAAGAAAAAAAAATTAAAGGAAAAAGAAAGAAGGAAAACACACACAAACTCCCACCTAACTCCAGCTCTTTTAATGGACAAGTTGACCATTAAGTCAACTTGAGTCCTTAACTAGCACCCTTCTGGGTCCCCACAATAATTACAGGCTGGAAAGGAGAGTTGTGTTTCATGTGATTAGAGACTGTTTGTGCCTCTGTCCATTAGGAAAAAGGAGGAGGAAGCATTTTTAAGAACTTGACGCCAAACATTTTCCACTAGGGAATTTTACTCAATTACTTGCAAAATAATCTCAAACATGGTCATTTCATCATTAAAATGTTCTTTTAAAAATTTACCACAGACTTGTTTAGAGCTGATTTTGATGGGTGGCACTTTGGAAATTATGTGCTTGATTTAGCGCCATCCTCTCCTAAAACTGTACCAACCACGCTTCCTTCCCCATTCGTGTTCCACTTAATTGACTCAGGCTCTCACTTTCGCCTGCCCAGACATTGATGAAGATATACAGCATACAACTCTTTAGCGGCTCCCTTTCCCTCTCTTATCAAGGGAATCTATCAACCTGGAGAGAGAGAAAAAAATAAAAAGCCCTGGGGAGGGAAGAAGAGAGGAGGAGCGGGGATGGAGGGGGTGGTTGGCTGTTCACCAGCAGCCTTTCAGAAAGGACTAGAATTAGTAAAGAGTTTTATTTGCTGAAAGAAATCTCTTTATAGCTTGATGTTTGTGATATGACTAGTCCAGGAAGGAATGGGAAATAGGAGAAAGAAAACTGCTTAACACAGCCTTAAAATCAAGGTATCTGAGCCAAGAACTTTGCAGGGAAATTCATTCCTAACCTCTACTGACCTCATCCAATATTGTATCATCAATGCCCAAAGCACGATCAAAATTTCCATCAGGCACTCCTTCCTCTCCCTTTTAACAACTAACCAAGTTCTCCTCAGCCTGAACAATGTGGTTCAGATCCCATTTCCCACCCAGTGTAGCTCACCTTAGCCACTTTATCCTACCCTCTTCTTTCTTTAAAATCTATCTTCACTTATGATCACCACCACGAAGTCTAGATTTTTATTAGTCAATGCCCCTCTCAAGAGCAGAGTCCAGAGTTGTGGGGACTATAAGACTGATATAGTTGCCTCCATAAAACCAGTTACTAGGGTGTGTCCGGATGAGGTGGGGTGAAGGGGTGGGATGTATAACTTCCTTGAATATCTGTTGCGTAGGCATGCCTTCTCCTGATAAAGGCAAAAAAAAAGTTCTTCTCTGCATGGGGAAGTGAGCTGAATTGCTACTTGGAGAAGGGAAGGAAGGTATTACATGCATGGGAAAGAGGCACAGGATGGAGATGGGGTCCTTGAGGCTACAGAGGGGAGTGTTTTCCCATAAGTCTCTGAAGGCTGACACCTCAAAGGGAAGAAGAGGAGACAAGGCCTGTGTTTGTGTGTGTCTTTTGGGAAGATGCTATCATAAAAGGTGCTCCTGAATCAAATTAATACAACATTTTCTGTGGTTGGGAATGGGTGTGGATAGCCTGTGTGTTTTTAAAAAAGGCATCTATGGAATTTATGTTCTCCTTAAGTATGGAAATTACATTAGCAGCGCCATAGATGCCCAGGACAGGTCAGGTAGGAAAGGCACAAAAAGGCTCTTATTTTACAGATAAGAAAAGATATATAGATTTTTCTAGTCTGGTATCCTTACACACTTCCTCTTTTATGCCTCGCTAACCACGCACGCATGTGCGTGTGCACACACACACACACATTTTGCTCCTTCTCTTCCCAACTAATGTTTTTGCTCTCTTTCTCTAAATTGTCCCCACCTGAGCCTGTAATGCTCATTCTCTTCTTCTAAATTATTTAAAACCTGTCAGGCATTCAATGTTATGCTGAAATGTTGTCCTCTCCATTAAACTTTCCCTGAAGGCTCTGGCAAAACAAAACCAGCATTGTCTCCTCTTTGAATTCCTACTGCATTAAAATTCTGCTCTATGTTCGCTAGCACATGCATGTTGTGTAGGGGGGCGGTTGTGGATTGGGGCACACGTGTGTGCTGTTTCCATTGGAACCAAAGTTTCTTGAGGTCTAGTAGGCAGGAGAATTCTTTAAACATATAATAGATCTCAATAAAAGCTAGTTGATCAGGTGAATACTGGATCAAACTCAGGTGGCTTTAGTTATTCCCCACAAACGTCTACTGTTGAATCCTAGGAAGCTTGGAGGAACTAAGATATTTTATTCTCATTTTCCTTTGTCAATGACTCTGGGACTTAGGAAGTCCAAAAAGTGCTTTCAGAGTTATCTTCCTTTATCCCAATATCCAGTGTTGACTCTGTCCCAGGTATTTACTCCTATCCCTTCCCTCAGGTAGAAGATAAATGCCATTCTGTAGGTACCAAATCAAGGACAAGTTTCCTCCAAATGCCTTGGAGTCAGCTGTGGTTTGAATGTTTCTCCCCTCCAGAACACATTCTTAAAACTTAATCCCCAATATAACAGTATCAAGAGGTGGGGCCTTTAAGGAGTGATTGGGTCATGAGGACTCTGCCCTCATGTATGGGTTAATGCATTCATGGATTAATGGGTTAATGGATTAATAGGTTATCACAAGAGTGGGTCTGTTATAAAAGCCAGTTTGCAGCCCGGCGTGGTGACTCACACCTGTAATTCCAGCACTTTGGAAGGACAAGGTGGGCAGATCAGTAGGTCAGGAGTTTGAGACCAGCCTGGCCAATATGGTGAAACCCTGTCTCCACTAAAAATACAAAAATTAGCCAGGCATGGTGGTGTGCACCTGTAGTCCCAGCTACTTGGGAGGCTGAGGCAGGAGAATCACTTGAACCCAGGAGGTAGAGGTTGCAGTGAGCCAAAATTGTGCCACTGCACTCCAGCCTGGGTGATAAAGTGACACTCCATCCCCCCACTGTGAAAAAAAAAAAAAAGAAAGAGCCAGTTTGCCTCTCAGTGCTCCACTGAGATGGGAACATGGTGATGCCTTCCACTTATGATATAGCACAAGGCGCTCACCAGAAGCCAGTGAGATGTGGCTCCTCAACCTTGGACTTTCCAGCCTCCAGAACTCTACAAAATAAATGTGTTTTATTTATAAATTACCCAGTCTCAGCTACTCAGTTACTGCAACCGAAAATGGACTAAGACATAGTAATGGAATCTCAAGCAGTGCCCCCTGAACAAGGCACACATTCCTCTGCAAAGGAAGTCAACAAACTATCCTCTCCTTCTCCGCAAGTTTTAATCTTGCTCATTAAAATAGAAGGGTCAGTTATTTTTGGAGTTTTGGCAAAAAAATGCTTCTTTTCTTCCTTCCATATCATTAATTCCTTCCAAAGCAAATATAATGGACTATATGATGGGTGACACTGGGGATAAATAAACGGGGCATGCTTGACTCAGCACCTTCTGAGTTATTAAAACTGCCTGTCCACAGGGTGAAGGCACTCAGTTCCACTCCTAATTCCAAAAGAGAATTGGGGGTCTCAAGTGGTCTCACAATGGTAGGCTTGGAGGCTCATGCCTCTCTGTTTCCACTATTATGGATTAACAGGCAAGAAAGGGTGATTTAAAATAAGTCTGATTACAAATACAAACTACGCATTCTCAACTCTAGTATTACTATTGTTTTAATTCCATGTTTTATTCTTCTATTTTTCAATTGATTACAGACTTAAAGGGGGATTTAAGGAGTGAGAGCAATTATCAGCCTCAAAACCTCAACAATTAATGCACTGATTGAGAGGCCTTTGAGACAGGCACAAAGGCTGACATTTGTACATGAAAGTAACACATGGGGAGGCTGATGCTTCTGTGTAGCAGAGGCTGATGCTTCTGTGTAGCAGAGGCAGAGGCTTGAAGCTTCCATGGGCCACATGGGATTTGACCTTTGCAGGACAGTAACAGCTTTTTTATAGCTGTGTCTGTGGGCAAGTGGCTGTTTTTTGTAAAAGGTGCTAGGTTGTTCTTAAAAGACTCAGCCCTGTTTTAACAGATGCTGGCCTTTGCATGCACCAACTGGAATAGGTCTTAGAAATAGGCCTGGGCTACTCAGACTTCTTCCAATAGTTTATCACCAACAAATGGATCTTGTTAGAGGAACAAAACGATACCGTATATGCAAGGCTGAAGGACTCTCCTGCAAGATAAGGTGGGTGTTCTATAATGTTTTTCTCCCTCTTTTTCTGAGTAAGAATCAGTATTACAATTTCATTATATTTTGTTTCTTTGTTATCATAATTTTGTGTTTTGCTCTGGTATTTTATATTGATTAAATGTACCATTTTAAGTCTATTAGAATGCTACCAGGGAAGAAATGGAGTTCACCTAGAAAATAAGCCTTTGAAGTGGCCCTTTGACTTAAACTCTGGATGCAATACAGGTCACGACATCGTATTTTCTCCTAATGGGAAGAAGCTAAGTCAATGCGTGCCTGTATATGTGAAAATGCTGATAATAATAGCCACTATTCCTTAAGTGCTCACCTTCTGATCCATTCTAAGTGCTTTCCATGTATTTGTACAACAACTCTATGAGGTGGTTCCTCTCATTATCCTAATTTTATGGGTGAGGACACTAAGGCATAGAAAGGTTTAAATAACTTTCTTAAGGGCAGAATAAAACTAAAATGATGGAACCACGTTCCAAATCCAGTCAGTCTGACTCCATAGTCTATACTTTTTACCACTAAGCTTTAAAAATAATCACTTACTGAGGCAGGGACATTTTTGGAACTAAATGTGTGAGAAGAAGAGAAAGTAAGGAGCTAGACAATTACTTTGAATATACTAGACAATCTGCAGCACCATCTTCCCCCTTCTCCTGGTCACAGCTGATTGAACTGGGGTGGACACTTGACCCAAGAGCCATGAAAGCAAAGTCTGGAGAGCACCCTATGACAGAGTATTTAAAAGACAAGCTGGCCAACTCAATTCTCTCCAAGGATTTAAACTAAGTAGAGATACTTGCCAATACTGAGGGTGGGTGTTGGAACTGGAAGGCTGTACAATTTTAGCTACCATGGTAGACATTTGGGATCATGAGGAAAATGAGTAAGCAGAAAATGCTGGCTGGCAGAAAAGAGAACAGAACAGAAATTTAGAGGAAATCTGAGATAAACATGTACTATCTGAGAAAAAGACATCTTCGATTTTCTTGAATGGATCTCCCCTTTTTCCTTATAATCTAAGTAGTCCAACTAACATAGTATAACAATTGGCTTTCTATCTTAGTTACTGAAGCAGCAAACAGAATGTCTGGGATATATTAGGTGCTCAATAAATGCTTTGTTAATGAAAGGATTTAAAAAGATCAATGTTGAATAAATGCAGAATTCTGTGATTCTGTGCTGAATAACCAGGTGGTTTTCTCAACATATTCATTATTCTCCAGTATATGACAAAATATTTTCCAAACACTTGATTGGGTACAAGGTCTTAAACCTTCTGCTCCCAAGTTTCTGGTTCTTATAGACACCATAAACACTGGAAGAACACTAATAGTTGTATACTTCTTTCATAGTCCAAAGACATTGCTATTGTACACCACTCCACCCCAAGTAAGATTGCCAGATGAAACACAGGATGCCCATCCAAATTTGAATTGCAGATAAACAACAAATAATTATTTACTACAAGTATGTTCTAAATATTTCATGCTATTTATGTATACTAAAAAGGTGTTTGTTGTTTATCTGAAATTCAAATTTAACTGGGCATCCTGTATTTTTATTTGCAAAATCTGGCATTCACCAAGGGTCAATTTTTCTCCAAATCACCAGGCCAGTTCAAAATGCCCAGCTCTTAGCGTTTTCTTCCCACATCATCTTATCCCCATCCAGGTGAAGGATTCTCCTCTCCCCATATACCATCCACCCAAATGTGCACAGGTACACATAGAAATGCACACAAACACACACATGTTCTACAAAAGGAAGCTCTAATATTTTTTGATGCTTAAGAGGTAGAAGTTGCTTGATTCAAAGTATTTTAAGCTCGTTTAAAAATTCAGAGGGACATGGCAATACTTTTACCTTTTTTTCTATACTTTCAACATGGAGAGGTCTTAGTAACACCAACATAATTTTCTCTGCTCCCAGGAATGCTCAACCACTTTGCTAGACTTTCTCCAAGGGACTTAAACATATGAAATTATTTCAGAAAATGTAATCCTATCTTTCCACATTGACCAGTTCTTCAAATTATCAGCAAGAGATACTGCTCCCTATTCCTGCCACCTCATCCATGATTTCCGGTGGCACCATGAAATCCCTCTGGCAGGAAGGGTCCTGCCCCTGCCACCCAACCAACTTTCTTTAGGAGAATCAATGTAGAGAAGAGGAGGCAACGAATCATGACCTTGAGGCCACCTGCAGCAGCGTTCCCCTTGTAAGCATCATCACCCTCTCCTGCCATACCCAATTCATGCCTGGTTCTTCCGCCCTCCCTCCCACAGCCATGCTTAAAGGATGCAAGGGAGAGGCCACCTCTTTTAGTCACACTCATGATCCCAGATGGCCTCTGTGCCACAATCTTAACTTACATTTTTTTTTCATTTGTTTAAGGTATTACCAAACTTCTCTCACTTGCCTCATTTAGTCCCCCCAGTAACCTTGTGGTGTGGGTGTCACTGCACCATTTGCAAGAAAGGAGAGTGAGGCTTGAGGCAGTGCAGCAAGGGCCTGGCCCCCACGTCCCCATTAGGAACTAGCAGAGCTGCAACTCAGACTCAGATTTTTCCCTCCCAGCCCTGAGCTTCTCCCCACTCCCTTGCACCCTGATTCAGGTAAGAGTGTGTGGTCTGTGCAATGATAAGATTCCTGGGAGATGTAATATCTTCTCTGTATGTGAGGGTGGGGCGGACACTGTCCCCACTTGACACCCAGGAAGGCAGAGGAAATTAAAATTACATTTCCCAAGCAAGTGAGAAAGCACAGTGGGTCAAAGGATGGCTGGAATTTGAAGATGCCCAGCCCCCAAACAGACTAATCTTCCTGAGCCAGGGGCAAGAGGTGCTGCTTGTCAGTTATCCAGGGCACACCAGATCGTTGCAGAGGGCACATGCCCTCCTAAACCATTGCACTAGATGTTAAATGAAGCAATTAAAGATGAAGGGGACATTTTAATTACCAGGCTTGGCCAGCTCCAAAGGGCCCCAAGTTTCAAGTGAATGTGAAGACTCAATTATGCTGAACGGGAGCAAGTCACCTGGCATCATGAGGCTGATTATCTGGAAGCCTGAGGTGGAGAAAAGGGATGCCAAAGAATAAAGCAAGGGAGAAAAGAGATGCCACGTGACAGAAAATTCATAAGACAGCAGGAAACTGCAAGAGATCCATAACATCCTGAAGTGTGGGATGAACCTGCCTCTCAAGGGAAAACGGGCAAATTAGTCCCATTAGCAATTTTAGAAATTCCCTCTTCTCTTCCCTCTAATGGATATACAATTTTCATTGTTTCAGCTTCAAGTATATCATGAACTTTTCACCTTTCTATCTTCCCCAAGCCAGGATTTCACCTGCCTCCATCACCAGCAAGCCCAGGACAGATGCCATAGCAATGCTGCAGCCAGTCTGTCCTGTCCGGGGCATTCCAAACAAGGTTTACCCGGAGCCACCCCAGGAGGAAAGAGAAAGATGACTGGTTTGCGGGTTGCAATATATTATTTTTCATTTTTTGGAAATATTTTCTCAACAATGATCACTAAAACTCCAGTTTATATAGAATTACAAAGCCAGGCACAGTGGCTCATGCCTGTAATCCCAACACTTTGTGAGGCCAGGCAGGAGGATTACTTGAGGCCAGGAGTTTGAGACCAGCCTGGGGAGCAAAGTGAGACCTTGTCTCCACACAATTTTTTTTAAAAAATTAGCTGGGTGTGGTGGCATGCACCTGCAGTCCTAACTACTCAGCAGGCTGAAGTGGGAGGATCTCTTGAGCCCAAGAGTTCAAGGTTATGGTGAGCTATGTTCATACCATTGCACTATAGCCTGGGCAACAGAGCAAGACCCTGCTCCAAAAAAAAAAAAAAAAAAAAAAAAAAAAAAAGAATTACAATATTTTTTCTGCTTCCTCTTTTCTTAATCTATTTTAATATAAATTGGAATCCAGAAGGCAAACTAGTGAGAGGTGTGTCTAGAGAATAATATAATTTTCCAAATTTAAGACTGCTACTGTTTTATGTACCATAAAACACAATACGTCTATGAGTAGATCTGTTTTTAAGCTGGTACAGAGAAGCATTAGGCTCACCCTCTGGCCAAGTGATTTACCATCAGTCACTAGCCTTGCAACATGTTGGACTCAGATAAACTAACTGGTCAGTTCCAGAATGAAAACAAGAACCTCAGAATCTGGCCTTTTAGCCTTAGTACTTCTCCCAGGTAACATTGCATGGAATCTTTGGAGTTTTGCCTAATCTCTAAAAATAAATGCATTGTTCATTTGACCCTTGGTGGATTTGTCATCGTGTTTCATGTTTTCTACTCCTAAACTAACATATTTTGCCTCCACATAACCTGTCTACCCAACCCTAGAGGCATCTAGAAATATGAATAAGAGTTATTAATGTACTCATCTTCACATCTCCTTATTTTCACTGGGTTAGGGCCAGCTAAGATCAGTGGACAGTATTAGGAGGATGCCGGCTCTTTCTCTGAAACAGAGAGGAGGGGCTGCAACCCCTTGGGTGGAGCTTGCCTCACTGCCCAGCAGGGAAAAGACCCTTTTCAGGCTGAAAGTCAGCAGCATCATAGGGAATGAGCTGACAGCTGAATAGGAAAGGAGACAATAGTTGCTTAAGAAGAGCAGGCCAGCGCCTGAGAAACGGGCCTGCCCGCTAATGAGTGGAACCAGCCCTGTGCTGCAAGCTGGGAGAAGGATGGAGCGCCTTTCAATGAAGATGCATTGTCTTCAGTGCCCAGAGCACAGACTTGCTTGCGAAAATCTGTGTCCCAGAATCCTGATCTAAGAAAGGTCTTCTGGAGGTCAAGTCCATTCCTCTGCCTTCATGATTTTAAATATCATCTAAACAATAGTATCTTTGCCTGTGTTTGGGGAAATGAAGAGTGGCACCTGGTCTATTCCAAAAAATCCCCAAGGAAAAATATGTCTCAGCTCCTGTCATTTGCCCAGCAATGTCCCCACCTCTCATACTGACAGAAAACAAATGTATGAAGTCATCGCCGCTGGTTGGCACAGACCCTCTCATGCCCCTTTCTCCCCTTTCCCACACTTTGTGTCATCAGATTAATTTATAAAAGCAGTCCTTCCACACCCCCTGAGACAGCTAGGAAAGCTTTGTTTTGTTTTGACAGATGGGGAAACCAAGGCAGAAAGAGTAATTGAGCCAGGAGCCCCGAGGACTGGTGCATTCTGGTTCTCATCCCACCCAAGCCTGCCAATGTCTCTTCTCCATGGAGCAGAAGAATGGATGGTCTCTTTCTCTTTCCCCCTGTAATTAAAGCAGACCGGCCCCACTTCAGTAAAAACAACATTTGTTTAGGGAGAAAAGGGGAACTCACCGTGTGGTGCGGCCTTCCCTTTGAGCTGCCCTGACAGAAACAACACCGGGCCCATGTGTGCCCGCCGGCTTTCTTTTGTAGTAGGCGCCATTCATCATTGCCTGCCTTTCGGGGCAGCTAAGTGGAAGGCTGGAAAGGGAAAGGAAAAAAAAATGACACAAGCTTCCAAAAACACAGTGGTGATTTTTCTCTTTTCTTTTTTATTTTAAAGTCCAAAATGTAAAGTGCAGGGCTCTGTTAATCAGAGGGCTAATGCTTTCCATTTCAAAGCTCCTTTAATCTGAAGAGACATTTCACAAATATCTCTTCTCCAGGCATCCCCTCTCCCATCCCATTAATAATATAATAATGCTGCCTTAAATTGAAAGAGTAGGAGTAGATTGGAGTGGTGTGTGCAAATTCACTCATCCATCCTCCCAGGTCTGAATTCAGACCTGCCACCCCAGTGATCTGCAAATAACAAATAAGACCTCCACTTTTTGAAATGTACTCTGTGGAGCCACTTTGCTTTTAGGAAACCCAACATATGAAGCACTTAGCAAACAGGCAAATCTCCTTCATTACGAAAGGTTTGGGGGAAAAGGGACCTGCTGATGGAAGCCTATACTGGGAGTTGGGAAGCCTGGGTTCAACTTCACTCATGGCTCATTAATGCACGAGCATATTTATTCTACTGTAAACAAGTAGCCCCTCTGCTAAGGGTTGAGGTTAACAGGTGAACAAAACACAATCTCCTTCGAGCATTCCAAGCCTGGCTCAGCCACTGATGAGCTATGTCCTTGAGTTAGTTTCTCAAGCAGTGTGGGTCTCAGATCTCCCTTTTGAAAAAAAAAAATTAATAGCTGACTTCCCTCTAGGTTGCAGAGTGAGAAGGTAGTAAACCGGTGCATTTAAGTGTTTCTTTACAGATCATTAACTACTATGGGGAATGGAGGGTCATAGGAATAATAGAATTTTTGAGCTAGCAGGAACCAAAGAAATCAACTATTCCAACCTTTTCATATAAGAAGAGAGTCTTAGAACTAAAATGTCAGGAACCTGTGTCTGTAGAAAAGCCATCAGAAATGAAAACAAAGCGTCTTTGAAATAATAATATAAGACAGACGGTGACATTAGACAATGTCTACCAATTCTCAGGACTGGGTGGGGAGCTGGTGCACAGGAATAGCAATCAGGAAACTCAGGTTCTAGTCCTGCATTTTTCACTAACCAGCTAAGTCCATGGACGAATGATTTAAGTCCCAGTTCTGTTGATCATCTGTAAAATAAGAATCATGGAGGGTAAAAACAGTGCAATAGGAAGACTTTGGAGTTATATAATTTTTGAGATCTGTCTCCACCACATCTTAGCTGTGCAATCAGGACTAAATTAACTAAAAGTGACTCTCTGAGCCTCAGCTTCTGCATCTGTAAATTGGGCATAAATCCACCTCCCTAATGAGGTTGTTAAAATTAAATATGGCAAAGCATATAAAGTACTTTGAATATGGTGAGTACTTTTAATAAATGTTAATTCCTCTTCTTCCTAGATAACCTCTACTAGCATTAAAATTCTATGACTATGAAATGTCTCCTTAAAATGTGAGCTCATATATGAATACTGACTTTACTGCCTTCTCACCTAACAAGGTAGAAAGGAGCTAGACACTTTCTCTAATAGAAGATGGAATGGATATCCAGAAGTGTGACAACTCTCTCAAGGTCACAGATATGAGTCACAAAAATGGGCATTAAGCAAATATCTTTGCTTCTAGCCTGGAGGTATTTCTCAAAGCAGCCATCTGTGGCTAAGAGAGGGAAGCCCCTCACTATCTATCAGCCACATCACCATGAACTCAAATGGTTTAAAAGAACAGTAAAAAGGAGACAAAAAATCTCATAGTATGGAGTTCTGACTTTACCACTGATACTTCATTTAACTTCAATAACCCCATAGGGTAGTACATATCCCCATTTTATAGATGAGAAAATAGAGGAACAAAGGGGTGAAGAAATTTGCCCAGTGTTCCTAAGATTGGTGAGCAATGTAGCCAGAATTCATCAAGGTATAAGGCAAGTCCTCTCTGCTCACATCACACAGTCTTGGGGTCATCACCATGGTGTGTACATGCTGAGTAAATCTTTACTGTCAACAGATCTCTGTGCCACCAAAAAGGACTCAATCCCTAAAACCATGCAGGAACTCTCTCTTCTACATCACAATCTCATTTATAATCTTTGATGTGAAGCCCCGAAAGAGTATTTTCCAGCCTGAAATGTAAATGTAGCTTTTCCCACACACTTCCTCAGAGTCAAAGAGAAAGACCAAAGGGACCTAGAGCTTCTAGGGAGAGTAGTCAACATCTCTGACCATCCCTAGGTAAATAGAACTGCTGATTTCACAGGCATCAAAGAGTCCCAGGACAAGGGAACATGTGGTATGCTTTAAGGCTAAAGCCAGCAGCTGACAATAAATGAAAAAAGACTTTTCGAACAGAATGAATGTAAATGAGAAAAGAAGCCCCTGGTTAGGGAAGTTATTCTAGCAAGTGGCTATATAAATGTCTTTATATTGTTATTTCCAACATTAGTTTGTTGTTCCTCCATGAAAGCTGATTTATTTGAAATGTTATTACTAGAAACACCCTAATCTTTTGGTAATAATTCATATACTGGAAGATTACAGTTTTGGAAGGCAGCCCAGTGCTGTCTGGAATCCTATTTATGGATTAAAGGATTTGAACAGCATTGCAAGCAAGATCTCGAAAGAGTAGGATAATGTAAACCTGGTTCCATATAAAATGCTTTACCCCAGCTATAGTAACCCCATTAAAGTCAGATTGTTAGAGGACACTGGGCACGATGACTTTCATTACACTAAACCGGGATATCACTGCCCCTGAAGAGCAAGGATTTTTCAAGCCCAGTTGCCCCTGATTTTGACAGACTATGCTTGACTTTTTGTTTTCCCTTTCTCCTAGGACATGCCAGCTTTACATAATAGGTCTTGACTTTTTGAAAGGCTATATTCAGGTGAAAGAAGGAAAAAATTATTTGTCATAGCAAAGGCAACAGCGAAGCTAATGGGGTTCATTGACGAAGGATGACACGTACCCAGTGCTTTTTGTTCTCAGAAAGCTTCAGGTTAAGACTGATCCCTGCTCTGCCAAAAGTGCCCCTTTATAGTGCAATCTAGGCCATGACACTGGGAAAAAGCAGAGAAGACTAAATGAATTTGGCAAGAGAGGGCAAGGGTCACTATTGACCATAATAAGGGCAAAGCACTAACGAGATCCAGGAAGACCTGCAGAGACAAAAGAGCCCTAACGTGCTGTTCCCTTTGAGGGCTCTTGGGGACAAGTAGTGGAAAGGTGATGCATGTTAGACTCAGATCACCTGGTTGCACTATTTATTGGCTGTGTTGCCATGGGCTGGTCACTTAACCTCTTTGAACCTGAGTTTCCTCATCTTTAAAGAGGTAAAGTCTACTTGAAAGGCTGTTATGAGTATTTAATGAGATCATAGATGACAAATGTCCAACACAGAGATGGTGGTCAAGGAATGGCCATGAGTATTATCAAACTATTGGCACATTACACAAAGATGGCCACCAGTTGCTAAATCAAAGGCTCTTAATCTTGTACTTCACTTTTCTATCACACACTCCTGCAAGGTTCTGAACCAAAACTGCCATTAGAACTAGCTGGGCTCAATAGAAGAATAGAGACAGCGGGACGGAAGCAGCAGGGAGAAAGAACAGACCAATGTCACCTTCTCCTTCAGCAGAACCACTGCCTATTAAGACAGAGTCATCAAGCACCTCATGAACATCATCTGCCACATAAATAATGGATAATAATTCTAATTATACCACCACCTAAAACTTGACTTAGGAAGTCTTTTTTTTTTTTTCTCCAAATTATTCCAGTCACCTTAACCAGATCCTATTTTATTTTATGATTTCCACCCTCTGTGGAACTGGCCTGTGTGAGAATCACTTGGAACAGCAGGACAGGGGAGGGGGGTGGTCCTTATTTAAAATCCAGATTTCTGGATTCTACCCCAGACCCATTAAATCAGTATAACTAAGAATGAGACTTGGGAATCTGCACTCTCAACAAGCTTCCTAGTGGAACTTTATGTACACTAAACATTGAGAATGGCACATCCAGGGATTCCTAAGGAAGAAGAAGCCAATGAATATCAGTGTCATTCAGGACTTCCAGTGAGTACGATGATAAAGCACGTTGCATTGTATTCTACCGATTACAAAACACATCCGCAAACATTATCTCATACTAAACAGTGTGCACACAAACAAGATAAATATGTCTGTACTGTAAATTATTTATATTGATAAACAATACAGTTCACTTCATGGACTCAGCACTATCAAAAAAAGACTGTTCTACATAAATTTGCCAAGAAAAAAATGGGGATTTAACTTTTTGAATGCCAAGCATTTGAAACAATTCATCATATCATATTTTTTAATTAACTTAAACAGCTCCCTGCCTTAATAAACCAAATATCCCAAACATAATTTAACATTATATTGACTTAGGGTCACCACTAGTAGCGTCTTCTTGTGCATGGAGCTGTAAAAGCAATGATGTTCAGTGAGATACAGAAGGCATTAGTTATATAAAACACTTTTTCTAACATCTTATGGACCCAGTCTTGAAGCATTTTGCTTGTCACTTGTAGTTTTTCTGACTGTCCTTTGATGGACTAGCCAGTGTCACTTTCCACCACTAAGAGGAAAAGCACTCCCTCCCCATCCTTTTGAATTGACTACTTATATTCTAAGGTAGAAGAAAATTGAGAAAGTATTATCATCTTAAGTACAATGAGAGGAAATTAACTCTGAGGTTTTATGAATAGATAATCCTTAGAGTAATATTCAAGAGGTTGAGTATGAGTTGTATGGACTGCATTTTATCTGCTTATAGGTCTTTTTACTTACTTTGGTTCCAGCTGTCTTCAGGAAGTTGAAGTGGGTGTCTATCTGACTTCTGGCTAAGAGAAGCTAATGATTGCATAGCCCTGAGGCTCTCAGAGCTGAGTGCCTGTTTACCAAGAAGATCTTGACCAAGGACCTGGAGTCACTTGTATACTTGCCACCATAGCATAAAGGGAAGAAAAATGGGAAAGCAGGATCACTCAGAGAGAGAAGATTTAATATTGCTGGATGAATTAGTAAGAATTATTTCTGTTACGACTGTCAGATAAACACCTGAGATTAGTTTAAGAACCGGGAGAGATTTGTTAGCTCACAAAACTGTCAGGTTTTTCTCTCTCCATAGCTCTTGTTTCTGCTGCTGTGTGTGTTGACAGCACCCACTTCTACTGCAGATGGACTTTCTTCATGCTGCAGGAAGCCTGCCTGCATTCAAGGCTGGTGAGGCAGGAGCAGTTCCCCAAAGGAAGTGGTGTACATGGTGGCAAAGCAATGATTCAAGCTCCAACTGATAAGAGTGTCAGGAACAAATCAGGTAAGGATGAAGAACCATGTCTCCCCACCCACAGAGGTTAGCTCAGGGCGGCAGGAGCAGCAAGGAAATATATATATATATATATATATATATATATATATATATACGTATATATACACACACACACATATATATATGTAATCACACACAAACACATACACATATGTACATATATCTATGTTAATATCATGGCATGGCCACCTTTCCCTGTAGAATCCCCACCCGGAGGATTTAGTGAGGAGAAAACTCGATTTCAGTGGCTCTGCATCAGTCGAGGAAGACTAGATTATGTTGCGGTAACAAATAACCTGCAAATCTTAGTGACTTAACATAATGAAGCTCTATCTCACAACCCTAGTGTATGGCGGTACAAGATGGTGGGTGAATAAATGCCTGACCTATGTCAATGTAGGCTAACTGCACCCAATTAAGCTAGTTCCTTCCTCCCTTCCTGTTCGTCATTGCTTGCTCATCATTGTCCTCACTCTGGGACCAAGCTGATGGAGCAGCTGCCTTCTGAGAGTGGTGAATCACATCTCTGCTCTAGGAGCGTTTGTCTGAAAGTGGCCCTTCTGCTTCTATTTAGACAAGTAAGTGCAGTCCTATCATGCGTCTGGAAAATATTTAATAGATGATGCCAATGACTACCAAAGACTGGGGATGTCCCAGCATCAGAGGTAACGGGAATTGAGAGAGGAAATAATGGAACCCTACTAGACTCTACCTAGGGAATGTAGCATTTGGGGCTCATTTCTACTACTCTATCCCTTATCTTCACCACTTTGAGCCACTCCACTGGAACCAAATGTGACAGAGAACAGGACTATCTTGGCCATGACATGATATTAACATAGATATATGTATATATATATATGTATGTATGTTTGTGTGTCTGTATATCTATACATAATATATGTAGCAGATATATGTATGTGCATAATACATACATAATATATATTATGTTCTTCTACGGAGCCCAGCTAGTTCTAAGGGCACTTTTGGTTCAGCACCTTGCAGGAGTGTGTGACAGGAAAGTGAAGTACAAAATTAAGAGTCTTTGATTTAGAAACTGGTAACCATCTTTCTGTATTGTGCCAGTTGTTTGATAATACTCATGGCCATGTATAATAAATACATATATATTTATTTATATATATATATTCCCCTGTGGAATCCCCATGTACGTGTGTGTGTGTGTGTGTGTGTGTGTGTGTGTGTGTGTGTATGTGTGTATATGATGATAAGAGAAGAAAAATCTTGGAGGGGGCAGTGGAAGGCCTCTAACTCTGACCAGGGTTACCTGGAAGAAATAGCAGGGATGACATTCATCCAAAAAATGATCCATTGATAAGCCCAGTGTAACACCATATGCAGGACTGAAAAACAACAACAACAACAACAACAAAACCTTCCAAACCATAAGAGAGAGAAGAGAAGTAAAGTGGGGTAGGAGGAAGGAGGAAAGGAAGAAAAGAAGAATGGA
The DNA here is from genome assembly GCF_028885625.2 of Pongo pygmaeus. Taxonomy (NCBI): domain Eukaryota; kingdom Metazoa; phylum Chordata; class Mammalia; order Primates; family Hominidae; genus Pongo; species Pongo pygmaeus. The sequence continues at coordinate 41,113,509 of NC_072373.2, forward strand.
AGAAGGAAGGAAGCAAGGGAGGGAGGAACTTAATTGGGTGCCATTAGCCTATATTGACATAGGTCAGGCGTTTATTCACCCAGTATTCGCTAATCTTCTAGTCACCCAAGTTAGAAAGATGACTAAGACACAGTCCTTGCCTCAAGAACTTACTGTCTGTAGACAAAAAGGCAAGCAAACAGAAAATATAAACAAAGGGAGGTACTGCTCTGTCAGAAACAAACCTGAAGGTTGTTGGGTACCCCCAGAATGAATACCTAGCTCTAACCTAATCCATAGCAGTTAATTATAAATGGCCTCAAGATAAAGGAAATCTCTCAGGTGAATCCTAAAGGGTGAATAGAAGTTAACCAAAAAAGGCTAGATGGTTTCAGAGAGAATATTCCAAAAAGGTGGGAGTGCCTATGAAAGGAATCCCTGGTGAGGGATGGGTGCTCTTAGTACCATGGAATTCCAATGGGGATGATGGTAAAAGGTGAGATCGAGACCCATAAAGGGTCTTTTGTGGCTTGCTAAGAACTTAAATTTTATCCTAAGATAAATGAAGAGAATTTTAAGCAAGAAACTGAAGTGATCAGATTCACATTTTGGAACAGTTGTTGTGCCTAAATTATAGAGGATGAACTGAAGAAGTGCAAGACTGGAGGCAGGGGTGGGAAACAGCCAGGGGGCTCTTTTAGTCATCCAGGCAAATATATGTATATATATTGAAAGCATGAATTGAATCTGTGGCAGCAGAAGGAGAGGTGGGTATCAAAAAAATCCCATCCTAATTAGTTACTTGGGGAACAGGTACTTGGAAAGGGAGATAAATGGGATCTGGAGTTACTTGGACCAGGGTAGAGACCATTTCATTGATTTTCTCCCTTGGGACTTGATACTAAAAAAAGTTTGCTGACAACCATGACACTAAGCGGATAAAGTAGATTGGGGTGATCACATCCCCTACACTCTGTCAACCTCATTCCTCTAGAAGTCATCAACTACATGGTTTTGAAGAAGCAAATTTAGCATTGCAAGAGGAACCTCTAATAAATAACAGGGGTAAATAACTTATCTGGTTAAAAAAAAAATCCAAAAGAATCAGGTAGACTATACCCCAGGTGGACTTAGATGCCAAGAGGGTAAGGCATTTCAGGGGATCTTCCTCTCCATCCCCACAGAACTCACCAATAGCTTCAAAGAGCTCAGTTTTTGGGTCTATAGGTCAATAGTAAACAATGTGCAAATAATTATTGCACCATTTCACAAACCACAGCTCGTAAATGATTGTTTTTATCTTAACGTACTAAAAAGATGACCAGTCTTCCAGAAGTGCAGTCTTTTGGAGACATCTTGAACTCAGCCCATCAATGAGACAATAACCTCAAGCAGAAAGAGTCTACACATCTGGTGGCCATGGTCACTGCAGGAAATGCCCAAGACTCATCAAAAATAAGATGACTAGATCTGTTGTCCTTCCTCCAAGATTATAAAGGAGACTCAGAGGTAGTTTGAGATAACGAATCTACCCAAACCAACCAAACTTATTATAATAGACAGAAGGAGAAAGGATAGAAGCTGGACTGTTGGAAAATGGGGCAAGGGGGAAATTCAAGGAAACTGTTCATCTGAATATAGGGCCCTTGTTTTCAATTCATCATCTTTTTTGGGGGGTTGTGGGGGTGGGCACAACACCAAAGAGTCAGATATAGGAAAGGCCATCAAATCTGACAAAATATATAGTCTCAATATCCTCTTTTCTACTTTGCCAATCTTGCATTTTGTATTTCAGAAACAAGCCTATGCTGCTCTAAGAAGAGTCCCTCTGCCTTGTGAATAATTCACAGAGCCTGCTAACATCCTCAGTGCCTTGCTAGCTCATGGGCTGAATGGAGAGTGCAGGACTCTGAGACTGGAATATGAGTTTCTGACAGTACCCAAGAAGTTACAGTCAGCCACGTCACACTGAAACCACTCCTCCTTCCCCACCATGATAAGGCATAACTTCTCAGCTGCGCCATTTTCTCTTCTTGTGAGGATGGTGGGCAGGCCAGGATGTAAGAATGGCAACTACAAGCCTGCCAACACATTCTTCCAAACAGGGGCAAGCCTTTCATATCATCAGCACCTGTTTTGGGGAAAACAGCTGAAAGTACATGTGTCTTGTTTTGTGTGGATGTTCAACATACTCCTCTGCATTGGCCAAAGTGTTGCATTTTGCCTTTGTCCTGTGCTCGGCATGTTGCCAAGGAAGGGAGGGCCTCAAGATGTGGCGTGCAGGAAGGATTGCTCAACTGGACATTTTGATGTGGTCTCATGGACAGAAGGATTTGAGTCCCTGAAAAGCAGTGATTTGAAATCCTTTTCTAAGAGTCCCCTCTGCTTCCAGCCCTAGTCTAAGTATATCCTCCATCAGTTCTCTATGATGTCTGAATTTCCACCATGATAGTATCATTCTTTGAATAATAATGTTGCTTTCCCATAGTCTGCTATTAAAATGTAAACCAGCCTGGGAGGGAGTAATGCCTCAGGCTTTGATCAGCCATTAGCCTCTTAGATATAATCTTTGGAATAGGACAGAAAAAGTTAGCATTATTTTAGTACTGGGTGCCCAGGTGAGAAAAGACAGGATAGGATGTGGTCACTTTATGATGGAAAAAGAGCATAAATCAGGAGAGTAAACAATTCCTATATCCCTCACTTATCCACTTGTTCAAGGTCAGACTTAACTGGGGGCTCAGCCTCCATTAGATTTTAGGTGCTAGAGAAATTTCTAAAGAAATTTAGGGCAAAGGTTCACTCTCAAGTACAATTGAACCCCATTTCTTTCCAGCAAAGTGGAATGCAAATTGATGTTTTTATACCAGTGTATCAATGTAAGCATATCTCTATTTTTTCCAAGGACCATATCAGTAATTCTGTCAAACTTTCAATAAACATTAGTTTGCTGGCACTTTAATTTATCTTCTCTGTCTGCACATCTACCTACTCCCAACAGAAGGAAAAGAAAAAAAAAGCTTTTCTGTCTAGTCATTAATGATGTATACACAGTCACTTAAGAGAACTAAGGAAGATATTCTTCAAGGAAGCATGATTTTAGGTTTTTGGTTTTATTGTAAAACAAATAACTGCTTCCAAGTGTGTATGCCATTTAAGAGATTTTCTATATTGGGGTTTCCAGTATCCTTCTTAGAGAAATAATGTCTCAGTAGAATATCACATTTTTGACTGGACTTAAGGAAATAGCTTTAATTTAGAGGGGGATGTGGAGGAAGAGCTTCTCAGAAGGAAGGCTGCTGAACTGTGGAACAAGACACCAAGAACTATTACGGGAGCTCCTTTGGCGGAGTTCCTGCTAAAATGGGACTATCAAGGTTAAAGTCCTGTCTTAAGAGAGGGGGGCACTGGCAGAGATGACCCCAGGAACTCATTTTCAACGTTCGAGTGCCATAATCCTAAATCCTGATGCTTTCCCTTTGGGTCCTTTGACAAAGCAAGAAAGTAGAGGCCAGGTGCGGTGGCTCACACCTGTAATCCCAGTACTTTGGGAGGCTGAGGTTGGTGGATCACCTGAGGGCAGGAGTTTGAGACTGGCCTGGCTAACATGGTGAAACCCCATTTCTACAAAAATACAAAAAATTAGCTGAGTATGGTGGCGTGCACCTGTAATCCCAGCTACTTGGGAGGCTGAGACAAGAGAAACACTTGAACCCAGGAGGCGGAGGTTGCAGTGAGCCGAGATAGCGCCATTGCACTCCAGCTTGGGCAACAAGAGTGAAACTCTGTCTCAAAAAAAAAAAAAAAAAAAAAAAGGAGAACACTTTGTCCATCCTGTGCTCATTACGTGCTGAGAAATCTAATGAGATAAAAACTCAGGTTTGCATAAGAAGTAAATCAGAAGACTATGGCTCCACAAATTCTGAACAGAGCCTATCTTGATAAATAAAATGTGGCATTCATAACAAACAAACCAAAAAGCAGATAAAGAATGAGAGCCCTCAGCATTAATGCTGGAAAACCTTTGACGATAAATAAGTAATATTATAATAAAAGATATCATAATGCATTGTCATTTGCAGGGAGAAATGTAATATAGTCTGAGGAGGAAGATAGATAGCTCAAGTTGTTTCTCTGACAGTGGAAGTAATAGCTATTGAATGTTATGTTTAGCATATCATAAAATCAGTGTTAGCAGGCAAGACAGCCCTCAAGCCGTCTTGAAGTCCACATTCAGCCTTTTGACATCAGCAAGAAAAAAGCCTGGAATGCAGCTCGACCGAGATGGATGGTCTCAATTCAAACCAAATTGGAAGAGACAGAGCTTCCCTCGGCCGGCAGGCCCTCAGCCTGAAGTGGAAATGAACTTGGGGGTGACTGCAATATGTCTTTCTTCAGTCTTCTCTGTACTTGCCGTCCCCCAAGAGGCTCCTGACAATTGTAGAAGCAAAGCTGTAAAGCTTGAATTCCTGCAGCACTGGAAACTTTGCTGAGGATGATGAAATCAGTTCTCTCCATATACTGAGGAACCATTAGCCAATTCCAGTTTCATGCAGAGGTGCTGAAAATCCTTCTTCATCTACACATGGCTCTGTCATATTGCCTGAAATGCTTCCATTTTTATTATGTAAGTTGCATCTCATCCACCTGAGGTAGAAGAGAGAGCCACGTGTATCCACGAGATGATGTAGCCTGACCTCCTCACATTCAACAAGCTGTGCAGCCTTGCTCATTCTAGGGGCAGGAATGCCAGTAGGCAAAAATAATTCAGCTAAGCACCCACCCAGGAAGGGGTCTTCACTTATGCCAAATGTTTACGAAAAGAACATTATTTTATTTATTTTGTTTTTAGTGTGTTATTTGCTCAGAGAGCTCACCGATAACATATCCTGGGTAAAATGCCGTTTTCAGGGTTACCAAAAAAAATTAAATAATGCACTAAGAGAAGTTTACCTGCATGCAATTGAATTTCTTCATTCTGATGCTGTCTATGGGATGGATTTGAGAAGCGATTGGGAGGATAGGCCTCAGCCTCTGCTTCCCAGAAGCCAGAATAGTAGAACTAGAATCTGAACACTGCTACTTCTGAGCTCCACAGGCTGGAAAGAATAGGGACCTGGGATGCTGTGGTGCAGCTGGGTTCAGAAGAATGGAGGGGGAAGACCAGAGGAAAAGACATCTGTCTTATTTCCTGAGAGAATTGGACTCACTAGGAATATTTCTTCCTTTCTATCTTATCTTTAAGATGGAAATTCCATCAGAAACCTCTAGTTCCTTCTCTCTACCACCACCATCAATCTCAGAGAGGGAAACAAGGGTCCTTCACTCCCAAAGGATGCTAGGACCCACCAAGAAGAGCTTTGGGCAGAATAGTTGGTCAGGGGGCCGGTGAAGGCAGTTTGTGGGTGGGTACTTGGGGAAGCCTGCACCAACCAGTATAGGCAGGTTGACTACTCTTTTTCTTCCTTATGTTGTGGTTCATTAATTGTAGAGAGCAGAGACACACATTTATTGACGATCCTCTATGCAGCAGGCTCTGTGCTAGGCATGCTGTGTACAGCCCATCCTCTGCTGTCAAGAGAATGAGAGACATATAATCTTGAAATCAAGAATAAGACCAGGTTCACAAAAGCAGCCAACTCAGCTATGATGCCCATGGCCAATTTCCATTCAACTTAAATAGCATGCACACGAAAGGCATCTTGGAATAACGATTAAGATCATGAGCTTTGAAAACCTAGGTACTTGACTTTGTGTCCTACTTTAACTACTTTCTAGTTCTGTGACCCTTGGCAAGTTACTCAAGCTCTCTGAGCACTGGGTTTCAATATATTAAAAAAGGACAATTATTGTTGCTACTTCATCGGACAATTTAATGAGCTCATGGATGTGAAGCACTTTGTGCAACACATAGTAAATGCTCAATAAATGTTGGCTGAAAGAACGTTATAGAAGTGCCAGGCACCGGGCTTGAAGTTGGGATACCCAGATGGTTAATGCATTGCCCTCTAGGAGCTTAGAGTCTAATAGACATGAGTAACTGTAGCAAGATGGCAAAAACACATACCAAGCTGCCTGCTCTGTACAAATAACTTCCTTGGTTGAGTTTTTTAATGAAATAATTTCCCTGGTTGAGATTCTTTCTTGCAAGGGGATTTTTAAGACTGAGAGATTTTCCTCTTCCAAGTGTATACAAATGAGATAACATTGTCTAATGAAAAGCCCCTGGATAGAGAAAGCAGGGACTACAATTCTAAAGCATTCTAGTTCCACCTAAGGCTAGGTGTGTGACTTGTGAAAATTAATGAGTTAATTAATTAAAATAGTTATTAAATACCTGCTATGAGTCAGGCAGTATGATTGGTGCTGGAGATATAGTGGTCATAGCATAAATTGCTTCTGTTAACCAATAGCCATGTTCTCCTTTGCTCCCTAGACACACAACTGGACTACATTTACTGGCCTTCCTTGCAGTTTGCTGAGATTATGTGACTTAGGTTTTGGCCAATGGAATATGAACAAAAGTAAGGTTCTCCACTCTCAGGTCTGGCTCATGGAAACCTCCCAATGATCATTTTCTTGTTCTACATCTACCAGCTAAATTTGGAGCCCTTCAGAGAAGCAGAGGAAAATCTAGCCACAGATAAAGACTTGAGTGCTTGAATCCTGGGCCCACATTGGACTGTGATATGAATGAGAAACATACTTATTGGGCTGTCACTGAGATTTGGAGGTTTATTTGTATTATTTACAAATAAATATCAATTACTTAGTTTCCTTACCTAATAAAGCAGTGAACAAGACAGGCATCCCTGGCATTATGGAGCTGACAAGCTCTTAAAAATGAGTTATTAAATAAGTAATTGTAACATAATGAATGTTACGGCAGTGAAAAGACAGAAATGGCAGCAGATAGCAGGATGACCTAAGCTAATCGGCGAGTTAAGGAATCTTCTCAGAAAAGGTGCAGGTATGGTGAGACCTGAAATAAGGTGGATTGGTCTGATCAGGCTGCCATAACTCAGTGTCACACACTAAGTGGCTTAAACAAACTTATTCTCTCACAGTCCTGGAGGTGAAAAGTTCAAGATCAAGGTGTTTGTAGGGTTGGTTTCTTGTGAAGCATTTCTCCTTAGCTTGAAGATGATCATCTTTGTTCAATGTCTTCCCTCGTTACATGTCTGTGCCCTAATCTCCTTTCCTTATGGGAACACCCATTATATTGGGTTAGGGTTTACCCATATTATCTCATTTCACCAAAATTACCCCTTTAAAGTCCCTATATCCAAATACAGTCACATTTGGAGGTATTGGGGAGTAGGGCTTCAACATGTGAGTTTTAGGAGAACACAATTCAGCCCATAACAGAGCAGTAACACTTAGCCACTTACTAGAGTGAAGTAACTCCACTAGAGTGGAATTTTAGGCAAACACAATTCAGCCTATAACAGAGGAGTAAGAGTTAGCCAGTCAAATAGATAAACTTCCTGACTATGAATACAGTGAGACCTTGGAGTGCAGGCTCCCTTTCTGCAGAACTGATTGACACCTTGTTACTTAAAGGGCAGCCACTTAAAGGGTTAAGGTGACCTCAGGTTCTCTCTCTATCTAGTCCAACGATGCCAGCTGGCACAGGGAAGGCAGGAGGATAAGAAGGAAGCTCAGATTTCCAAGGGGCAAGGTGCTGAAGCTATTCAAGTAAGTATTCAGATTGCAGCCTGACAGTAGTGCTTTGACTGCAGATTTGGAACTTGAGATATTATCAATCAAATTGTAGGAAGGTAGGAAGCAGCAGCATACCTTGACTCTCTGGAGATGAGACAAGATTGACTGCAGCTGTGGTTTGTGGATTTAGAGTCTACATGGGGGCTGCTACGCTTGCTAAGAAATCCCAAAGGGGTTTTTAGAGGAAAGATTGGCTCCAGAAGTCAGATCACAAGAGCAATAGCTACCTGGCCATATGCAGGGATTGAAGATCAATGGGTGAAAGATCTACCTGAATAAATGATCTATTAATACATACAACAGGTCCTTAGCAATTAATCTCCAGGTGGATGACAGCCCACCAGTTACAGTGATCTGCTGATGGTGATTGACGTAATGGGGTCGTCTGCAGTACCAGGCTGCTGAGTTAGTGATATTCACATTTATTTTCTTGCTTGGATTGAATGGTTTCTGGGGCAATCTGGAATTTGGTGCTGAAAACGTACTGCTCAGAAGACCAAAATAGTTTATTCTCTAAGAGTAGGCATAGCTGAGCAGATCTAGGACCAAGTCTGATTTACTGGAAAAAAGGAGAACAGCCTTTCTTTTCTCCCAGATGATTAGAACTTTGTAATATAGAGCTTGGTAAAGGGATTTGGAGAGGTTGCATAGAAATCAGGAATGTCACCACACATTTTAGGGCTGCCATTGAAAATGAAAAGAACCGCATTTCTATGAGAGATATGCACTTTAGGTTATTTTTTTTTTGTCTTCGTTCTTTCAGAAGAATACCGTGAACCAACTTCTGCTTCCAAAATATATGACTCCACACTTTTGGTCTTCAAAACTTGGAATTTTGAATCTCTGTCTAGTGACTTCCTGCACATTCTTCAAAGCCCATCTCATCACATCATAGCCTCCTCTAAAAGATCTTCCCCAGGTGCTTTGATCCTACCCCCAAAACATTGTGTATCCCAATCCATCGGCCATGCCACCCCCGCCATCTTAGTCCAAGTCACCATCATCACTCACTTGCATGACTGCAGGGGCCTTCTGCCGGCCTGCCTCTTACAGCCTTACCCTCTACAATCTAGTCTCCACACAGCAGCCAGAATTAATTGTTTTCAATCTATATCTGTACATATTATTATAATTACTCTGAGTGAAATTCAATCTAACACTGACCATGGCCTGAGCAGCCCCTGCTGAGCCTATACCTTCACCCCTTACCAAACACATCTGATTCCTGCTACACCAAAAAGAGGTCAGACTTATCCATGGCATATACATTTGCTATCCTCCTTCCTTATCATCCTCTTCTCCCAGTCCCCAGAGATCAGATCTTCCTATTATTGTTTCCTCATCACTTAAGTCTCAGCTCCTCAAAGAGGCCTCTACACCAACTCACCAAAAATAATTCCTACTCCCCCCTCCTCAGGCACCACATTGCTCTGTTCATTGCCTTCACAGCACACATCACTATCTGGAATTATAAATTTTTAAAGTTGTTTATTATATGTTTTTCCCTACTCACATGTAAGCTCCATAAAAATAAAGATGTTTCCTCCAGGTTTATTTCTATTTCTCCAACACGTAGGAGAGTACCTGGCCCATAGCAAATGTTCAAGTATTTCTTGAATGAATGAATGGCGTGGTCGATTATTGGCTCATCTAAATTTCCATAGTATTCTCTTCCCATCTTTGTTAAGACATTCAGAACATTGTAGAGTAGGGATTTGTCAAAATCTCTTGCTCTCTTTCTTGATTATGAGCTCCTTAAAGAAAAGGATGTGTGGTACTAGACAATATGTGCTAAAGCAGAGAACACAATATTACCCATGGAGTTGGTACTTCTCAAACTTTAATGGGTGCACAAATCACCCAGGGGATCTTGTTAAAATGTAGTTTCTGATGCATAGTCTGGAGTGGGACCCAAGATTCTGCATTTCTAACAAGCTTCCCAATGATGCCAATGCTGCCAGTTCTTGGCACAGTTTCAGTAGGAAGATATTCTTTTTTGAGTGGATGCTTTAAAGTATTGTGTTTTTTCCCTTTATATTTTCTACAGAGCCGCATAGAGTACTTCTATGGTGAATGTAAAATATACATTGAATTAGTATATATTGCATGAATGCATACATGAATGAATGAGTCAAAAACCCTCACACTCAAGGAAATGAAACTGAGTTATACAGAGTTAAGTAACTTACCTAAAACCTCACGACTAGCTAAGTCTGGTCCAGAATCCTTGTCTAAGTGCTCATTAGTCAAGTCCTTCTCATTCCAGCTGTTTCCTACGATTGAGGTTTAGATGTTTGAGGCATCAGGGATGAGTTGCTAAGTGCAGAGTAGCTTCCTACCCTGTAAGTGTCAAAGAAGGCTGGTGGGAGCACCCATAGGAGAAGGGGCCATTGCTTGGTGACTAATCAGTACATAAATACCCTGCAGTCTGCCTGGGTTTACATGATCTGCCCTTATGGAGAAGTGTCATCTAAGGAAACTTTCTGTTTCAGGAAAACAGAAGTCATTTCTTCTCAGCAGAATCTGTCATGTTCACAGGACACATAAGCCCTAGTGCTGAAAAGGGCCAGCTAGGTTCTAACTGAGACCTGTGGGGCTGGAGAAAAAATTATCATGACCAGAGATTTGAGGGTGAGGGGCAGAATCAAAGGGAGGAGGTCCCTGCTACATTCCTCCCAGAAGGCTTAGAAAGCAGGAACTGCGATGCAGGTTCAACCTCTGCTCCAAATTAGCACAGAATGGTTCCACCTGGGCAGATGGGCCCATAATTCAACCCATCTAAAAGCACTGAAGCTGGTTGGGGTTCCCCAGACAGAAGTACACACCACATGCTCCTACCAAGGGATCTGCCTGAAAAGAACCCAATTCTGACTGTCAGGCAGCTGAGCACAAAGAATAGCCCAGGAGACAGATGTGCACAGTTGTTTATATTCCCCCAACAGCAACACAGGAATCAGCCTTAGGAAAAGAATATGGAACACAAAAGAAGCATATGTTTGCAAAAACCCAAACCAACTTGTAGACTTTTCCCAACTCTCTCCTTCATCATTATTTCTATCCATGTTGGTCCTTCCAATCAGTCATTTAGAGTGGTGTCCAGCCATGCTTACAGGGGCAGCTCTGGAACCAACCCTTTCTAGCCTGCCAAGAATTGTATTGTCTCCTGCTTCCACCACGAAATTTGAAGGAATCAAAGGATCAACATGAAGAGAAGGTTCACCAGCTATTTTGCACCTTTGGTGTAAGCAGAATGATAAAATCTAGTTGTCCATGCTGCATTTCTGTCAAATAGATAAACTTCCTGACTGTGAATACAGTGAGATCTTGGAGTGCAGGCTCTCTTTCTGCAGAACTGATTGACACCTTGTTACTTAAAATGTGGTCCAGAAACAGCAGCAGCTGCATCACTGGGAAAGGACAGAAAAAGCAGGATCTTATGCCCCCATCCCCAGGCCTCCCAAACCAGAAACTCCACATCAACAAGGTCCCCAGGTGATTCGTGAACTTGCTGAAGTCCCAGACACTAGATCCTCCTCCAACTTGGATAATAACTACTATTCTGGCCAAGGACAAAGAGATGAGCTAATGAGGATTCAAGTTCCCTGGGATTTTCTCACTGAAATCCTTTTCTCCCCCGCCCTGATTAGATGTCCCTCGCTACACAGGAGCAGAACCTGCATTTATGCTTTATCCAAAGGACACAAATATTTAAATTCTTAGGCATAGACATCAGGTAAGTAAGATAAGCTCAAAATTTCCCCATGCATCAAAAATAAAACCAAGAATGGCTTCTTTCCTTTAAGGGAAGAGCAGAATCTGTTGTGTCTTCCCCCTTGCTTTCTCACAAGCATCCCATTCAGCTCCATCTTCCCCATATTTTCCCTCTTCCCCTTTCTGCCCCTTTCCTCGACTCAGAAAAGTTGCTGGCAAATAACCCTGGCACATCATAGAAAGGAGTTTCTGTGCCTCTAAGAGTTTGGTTGAATGGTTCAGACCAGGAAGGATCCTCCCTGCCTCCAACTCTCCAGATGGCTTTCAGAAACCGGTCCCTCCTTTCCATGTGTTCCCCCAGTGTTGCCCTTTTTCTGCCGGAGGCTGCTCCAGAGCTCTGGGCTGTGTGTGAGCACATTCTCCTGTCATTGAGAGCATTTGCCCTCCTTAGCACTCTGCTGCCTTTAACCCCTCTCTTTCCTGGCTGCACACCCCTCCTCCTCTCCTTGGGGAATCAGAAATGGCAGATGTCAGCTTGGTGTCTGAGGCATCTTCACAGGTGAGTGCATATGCTCCAAGCTGGAAAGAATCTCATTGGCCACCCCTTCATGGACTGAAATTATACTCCATTAGGGGCTATGAGGCGTAGTGAGAACTTATCACACTGACTGGAGTTCAAGTCCCAGCGCTGCCATTTAATATTTGCGTGGCCAGGAGCAATCATTTGATGCAATTTGTTTTTATTCTTCAGCTGGGAATTGGGGATAATCATACCCACTTGCTAGTATGATAACTGGCACATAGCCCATCAGTTTTCCTGGGTTCTGCTCCTTGCCAAAACTCCTACTGGTTGACTGGGGGCTGGGTACCATTTTATTTTGTCAGCACAGCTTCTGAGTATGCAGGTGACGTACCTCACCCTTTGCTCCTCCACATCCACGGGCAGCCCTTTGTTCCAAAGACTAGTGGTCAGTGCACCTGCAGGCTCCTAGAAGTGACTTGTCCTTGTCTATGTAAAATCATTCTGGAAATTTAAACCCTTCACTGATGAAAGAATTAACTATTGCCATTGTTAGAAGCTTTGGGACAGGAAGGACTCCCAGGAGACTAGGTAGGACACACAGCCATCTGCCCACAGCCAGATTGCTCACTTAGGTGGCTCTATCTTTTGTTCAGTGTTTAGTGACTACTTGACACCTTCTCTGTTGCAAATAAAAACTGAAGAAATCAATTGTGATTTAATTAGTACTCTACAGTTAAACTGAAATAATTATTGTGGTCTTTTAATCAGAGATTCATTTCAAAAAAAATAAAAATTGTAAGAATAGTTATATAACAGTTTCTTTCCCCAGGGAGGCTTTGACTTGATGCTCTCAGGAGATGTGAACCCAACATAACAATTTTATTAGCTCTTATTAAAGCTTTGATACATGCACTTCAAAGGAGTGGTGGTTCTCCTTTTCATTTGAAGTTCAGAACTCTTTTCCGGCATTTGGGCTGTCTGGAGGGGCAGTTGCTTTCTGGAGGTCTCAGAGCTGAGATCTGGAACACATAGAACTTTCAGACAACCCCAATCCTCCTTAGAGCAGTTTATTTTCCTTTCCCCATTTGCTTCTACAGAGTTACAGGGAGTGAAGGAGCCAGGGGACAACGTGAACAGTGGCTATGGGAGTCAAGGCCGAGCACCATTTGGTGGTTAGGAAAGGTTAACCCAGGGAATGAGATCAGAATCTCTGAGTTGGAAGCAAGTATGAAAATCTTCTGGTCTATCCACCCAATCTGTGCTAGAATCTTCTTACCAGCATCTTGATTCTCAGGTGGTCACCTAACCTCTGCTTTGAAGCCCATCAGTGATCAGGAGCTGGCTAACTCAAAAGTTGTCTTACCCACATATAGATACCTCTAACTATTGAAAAAATAATATTCTTTACATTGAGTCAGTATCTGCTTCCCTGTCACACCATTCATAGGTTCTGCCCTCTAGAACACAGTGGAATTATCCCATTCATCTTCTCCTTGAGATGTTTTCAAATGTCTAGGACAGTTGTTATTACTTCCCCTACTGTTCTTTTTCTAAATGCACTGTCGGCTTTCTCAATCAATCTTCAGTTGACAGGATGTCCAAACACTTTTCAGAGTGGTCTTTGTTCTTCTATTTGTTAATATTTCTCGTAAACATGGAACCCAGAACTGACTACAGTGCTCTGATGATCTCCTCTCCAGCAGAGGACAGATTGCTCTGAAGATAAGATCCTCTTAATAGATAGGGATGGGTAGATAGATAGATAGATAGATAGATAGATAGATAGATAGATAGATAGAGTATATAACATTTTTATCTATCAAATTAAAATGTATATGTATTAAAACTAACATTTTTATCCATTAAAAGTAATGGCAAAAACCACAATTACTTTTGCACCAACCTAATACCATGTTGGCCTGGTAGAGTCTATGGTCAGCTAAATCTACTCAGATATTTATGAAGTGAACTACCCTCAGACCAATTCTTTCTCATCCTCTTTTTGTGAAATCAAGCTTTCTTTCAAACCTAAAACCAAGACTCTGCGTTTATCCTTGTTAAATTTATCTTGTTAGTTTCAATCCATCTTTCCAGATAGCAAGATCTTTTAAAACTTGTTTATATCATTTGTCACATTAGCTGACCTCTGCTTTGTGTCATCACATATTCGATAAGCAGATGGTCAATGTTTCAGTCAAGTCATTGATAAATACTTGGAACACGGCAGGGATAGGAAAAACAAAAACCTGTAAATTGATACTAAACAATTTCCTCTTTGTTGATAACATTCCAGAGATTGACTGTCTTTGAATGGCATTGTCCTAACAGCTGCAAATACATATACACAGCCTATATTTTCTAGGTCATTCTGGAGGATATTGGAGTAACGTTTTCATAGGACTTACACCATTGCCACTCTCTATGTCTACACTACCTGCCCTACCATCGCCACCCTCCTTCTGCCAGTCTAGTAAAGATGTCAAAAAAGGAATTGAGGTGGCTGGGCATGGTGGCTCACGCCTATAATCCCAGCACTTTGGGAGGCCAAGGTGGGTGGATCATGAAGTCAGGAGTTCGAGACCAGCCTGGCCAACATGGTGAAACCGCGTCTCTACTAAAAACACAAAAAATTAGCCAGCCGTGGTGGCGTGCATGGTAACATGTGCCTGTAATCCTAGTTACTCAGGAGGCCGAGGCAGGAGAATTGCTTGAACCTGGGAGGCAGAGGTGGCAGTGAGCTGAGATCACACCACTGCACTTCAGACTGGGTGACAGAGCAAGACTCTGTCCCCAACCCCCCCAAAAAAGACTCCTTCCCCCCCAAAAAAAAAGAGCTGAGGTTAATTGGCATGTCTTGCTTTTAGGAAATCATGGATGCTTCTAGTGATCACCTCTTTCTTTTCTTATGTGTTCGTCGACCATCTTCTTAATAACGTACTCCAGCATTTTTCCAAGAGTGTACATCAAGATCACGAATCTATAGTTTTTATAATTCCCCCTCTGTGAAACTGAGGACAGCATTTGTCTATTAGTCTTCCTTATGAATTCCAAGTATAGTATAAAGATTGCCCAAGAACATATAATAATGCATTAAATTCAGAGTCCAAATAATTGATAAATACGCATTTTTAAAACATATTCCTTAGCCAAAGAGAGAAGCAGAGCCTAAGCCTCCAAGCATTCTTCTGAACACTTTAAGGATTTATGATCTGGGCCCAACTGGCTATTGGAAGACCTAGGATAAAGGTAGAATCCTGGCTGTATCTCCAACTAGCAATTCGTTTCCCTAGCCTCACTGTTCTCATCTGTAAAATCATGGAATCTATTCTAGTTCTAAGTTTTAATGACATAAGAGGTTAGTTGCTAAGTGTGACTAGACAGGTAGTTGGATTTACCTACTAGGTCCGATTCCACCACCCCCACCATCACCCCTTTTTACATCACCCCTTTTTGGAGGGTGATGTAAGATTTTCATTTATCTTCTGGGCACAAACCTGCACACACACACACACACACACACACACACACACTAGCATAAGTTGTTTCATAAGTTGTTTCTCTTTCTGTTGCATCCAGTTGATGAGAATAAAGTCCATTGTTTTAATATTAAATCTATGTTATAATGAATCTTCTCTAGGAACAGCTTGTTTCAACATCATCTGTCAAGAATGTATCACTAATGCCTTTTAAGACTTTCTTTTTAATATGTTACTAGAGAACATCACTGGACCTAGATAATATTTATTAAATATTAGGAACATTGTCAAATAATTTCACAAGAAAGTAAGGTTTGAGGGGTTTGTGTATATTAACATATATGTATATTTTTAAGAAGAATAATAAAACCCAATGTGAACAGAAATAGCTTGTGATATTCTGTCAAATCCAACATACCCCATTTATGTTTCCTGAGACATTCCAGGGCATATCTGTTTATCCAACCAGGACAGCAATAAGCAAAACACAAGAAAGCTAGAAAGACTTGAGAAAGAAGACAGAGCAGACCGTTCCTCATTTTCTGACATAGAGAAAGTGAAAATAAACATATAGCACCAAAAATGCAATGTAATTGTCCAGTTTTTGGCAATTTTTACTTTAATGTAATCCCAGGCTCATACTTAATCAACCTGTGGCTGAAAGATCCTTCAAATTTAATAAGGGATGTCTCAGAACTTCCCTCACCTCATGTCTAGGACCTTCTGCAGCATATTTTGGGGTGCTCTGAGAGGATAATTATTAAGTTCATTAAACCTCAGATCTGACCCTGACTGACAAGGTCTCTTCTGATCTTCTAAAGTATTCATACATGAGACCCGGTTTCTAGTGACAGGCCCATCGACTTTTCCTGCTATAACTTCAGACCTGGCACAAACGTACAGCTGACTTTTGTGGGTTGAAGAACCTCACACGTCTATAGTCCTATCACACACACATTTATGTATGTGTGTGATACACATACACACACATAACACTACCAAAAGGCTGCTGTCAAAGAGAAGATTAACAGAGAGGCTACAGAATTTAACCCAAAGGGTCAGGAAGACCCTCCTCTATCACATTACAACATTTCAACCTGTATATACCTAACCAAAATTTAGACATACCCTCTTGGTGGGACTTAATTCCTAAGCATTTTAATTTGAAAAAACTCTGATGTAAATGCACAGTAGATTTTATAGGGGTCCTGCATCCCCTCACCATGGCTCCAGAGACCTTTGATAAATACCTGAGGAATATTTAATATGCAAAACACTTCATTATACTGAAAGCCAATATGATGGAGAGGTGGGGTATGTATGCTCTGAAGCAAAGCCCCTTGGATTTAAATACTGTCACAGCCACTTTCAAGTATCTCTGTACATCTGTTTTCTCTGCCATGAAACAGGGCTACTAATAGTACTATTGTAGAGACCAAATGAGTCAGTCTCCATAAAGGATAGGGAATGATGCTTGCTTAATGGTGAGTATTAAAAAAATGTAAAATTATTTTTATTCTTATTTTGGAGATGGAGGCTTGCTTGCTCTGTCACCCAGGCTGGAATGCAATGGCACAATATCAGCTCACTGCAACCTCCGCCTCTCAAGTTCAAGCGATTCTCCTGCCTCAGCCTCCTGGATAGCTGAGATTACAGGTGTGCACCACGATCCCTGGCTAATTTTTGTATTTTCAGTAGAGACAGGGTTTTGCCATATTGGCCAGGCTGGTCTTGAACTCCTGACCTCAAGATCTGCCCACTTTGGGCTCCCAAAGTGCTAGGATTACAGGCGTGAACCACTGCCTCCTGCCCTTTTTATTCTTTTAACATGTACGTTAATACACACGAACCCTTAGTTTGTAGGATCTGGACTGGTTGATCCTGCCCAAGCTGTGTTTTCTGTTGACATCGTGGCTAGCTTGACAATGCACTACCTGGTATTTGATTTTCTTCCTACCCTGTCTCAGTTCCTTTTCACCTCAATCATGCTTTGCTGGGATTGCCCCTTCCATATACACACAGGAAAGCATTTGCAATAAGTTTTACCACAAGATCTATTTTCCACAGAAGCGATAAAGACTCTAGGATTACCAAGGCAGTAACCAGATAAACTAGCCAGGCATTATTATGCATTTGAATAGAAAACATTAATATCTGTGATTGAAATCTGAACAATTATCAAAGGCGATTAGCAGCAATTTGCCTTAGACTTGAAGGTTAAACTGGAGACCAGTCTAGAGGACAGGCTCCACCTCCACCCTCCTTGCCCCACAGCCCCAGTGAAAACTGCCAGAAGAAAAGTTTATTTCAAGATTAAGAACGCCTTCTCCCTGATGTAACCCTGGAGGTGCCAGGTAAGAGTGAGGCTGCTTTCAGGGAAGCCCCTGGGACCGGAGACAGAAGACCGACCTGTGAACCGAGTCTGCACTGCAAGAAATAAGAAGCTCCATGAATTGGTGGCTTACTGAATCCCTAGGGATTACTCCTAGGTCATGGGATTCGAGGTCCACCAAGGAGTAAAAAATAATACACTGAAAACAGGAGTCTTTGCATACCTGAACTTCTTGATCCAGGGTTGCATAAAGTGGATTGTTTCTACTCTCCACTCAATGCAAGACAAAAGCTATTGGTGTAGGTCCTACCTACCTGTCCTGAATTTGGCTCAGGAACTGGAGTGGGACCCTTCACTAGACGAACCTGTCTGAGGAAGGCAAAAGTAGCAAAAGGGACAGAGACTCCTAGATCAAGTTTGCACCATGAAATCCCCTGATGCTCTAGAAAATGTTTCTGCAACCCAAACGGTTGCCTAAGCATCTTCATGGTAAAACACTAAATATGTAGGATTTCTGAAGAAAAATAAAGGGAAGGGCTGTGGTTTCCAGAGTTTTGTCTGATGTTCAACCCCACCATCCTCTGGGTGGAAGCAGCGGAATGCGGATGGGAGCAAACACCAGCAGCGAGGATTATTTTTCTTTCCACCTCCTCAGTTTGCCTTGGGTGGTTTATTCTCATTGCATCTTCCTGCTTGTCCTAGACCAGCCTTACTGTGGCTCACGCCCACACAGGAAGAAAATAAAGAGCCCAGGTATTAAGGCTAAGGACTGCCTCAGCAACTGGAGTCCTTATTGCTACTGCCACGCATCTGTGTCTCTCCTTCTCCTTCCTGCTTCTATTTATCTCTGAACTTTAGTACATTCACTGGTTTCTGGGATTTGAAATTATCTTCTTCTTTGTATTTTTTGTATCTTAGTTCTTTTCCACTTGACTGGCTGTGGCCCTCGGCTTTCCCCCTGCTGTCTTTTGTTAGGAATCACCTAACTGTGTCTGATTCGTCTGATTTAACAACCTTCTCCTACCAGGTATCAGCACCTGAATTTCCACTCTGACCCTGGGCTCCCCAACATGAACACACACACTCCAGAATGATAAATGACCCATTTTGTGACAGAGTTTTTCTTTTATTTCTTTTATTTTCTTTTCTTGCTTTTATTTATTTATTTATTTTGAGATGTAGTCTCGCTCTGTCTCCAGGCTGGAGTGCAGTGGCGCGATCTCGGCTCACTGCAATCTCTGCCTCCTGGGTTCAAGCAATTCTCTGCCTCAGCCTCCGAAGTAGCTGGGATTACAGGCGCCCACCACCTTGCCCAGCTAATTTTTTTGTATTTTTAGTAGAGATGGGGTTTCACCATCTTGGCCAGGCTGGTCTTGAACTCCTGACCTCATGATCTGCCCGCCTCAGCCTCCCAAAGTGCTGGGATTACAGGCGTGAGCCACCGTACCCGGCCGTGACAGAGTTTTTAAAGAGACAAAAATCGTCTAATTATGTTCATGAATTTTCAAGCTAGATCTATGATCCCCATCACAGCATGAGTCACAGAGACAGCCGCGCTATACCCAGGGCTCTTCAGCACATAGGTTCTTTGGTGAGAGAAGCCCTAAGCAGTGCTCCTTGACCCTGCTGGTGTCCAGCGGATTTATCCCCAGCTCCCTCGACTCTGTTACCCAAACATCAGGAGCCCAGAAGCCTCACTTTGCCATCCACAGTAAAGGAGACGAGAAATAACACTGGGATGTGGGTGAAATCACAGATGGGAAAGTAAACCCAAGCCATCCACAGTAAAGGAGACGAGAAATGACACTGGGAGGTGGGTGAAATCACAGACGGGAAAGTAAACCCAAGCTGTCTCAAGTCTCCATTTGCACTAGACCCCCATCCCTTCCCCTGCATCTAAGCCCAACCACTGCTGCAGGCGGATTCTCACTGATGAGGCAAAAAGTTGTTTCTAGAGCCACCAAATTCACATTACTTAAGCAAGATTGAGCTGTTTAAAATTTCAGTGTTGTCCGCCAAAAAAATAATAATAGGTACTTGTATAGAGTGGAATATGCTGACAGCAATAATGTTTCTGTAATAATTCATGTATAGTAGATGATGTTCTGGAAGTCAGCCCAGCAGGCTAATGCAGATTGGGGATGCTGCCTACTGATGGCCAAATGATTGATTGGCATTTCTGCTCCATCATGAAATCAGCTGGCAAATGAACTGGAGGTGGTTCCAAAGGAGGGAGATGAAAGAGGAAAGTGGGAATGAAGGGTAGTGTGTGGTACTGCACAGGGAAGTTGAAGTAGAAAGATCAAAGGAAGCATGTTCAAGCTCAGTTTCTAATCTAAGCCAGCTCCCATATTGATATTATGCTATAATTTTTAAAAGCTGACTATGCAATAAAGGGGGTGATATTTACCTATTCCCTGTATCTTCCACTTTGGAAACAGATCTGCCTCCCAAAGAAATCATCTGTTTCTTTCCAATTGTTCTGCCAATAATATCCATACAACTAATTAGCTCTCCCCTTGATGCACACAGAACTGAGTGTTTATCTGCCTCATCCTCACTGGCAGATGGGCCATTGGCTCTCGATGTCAATGATTAAGCTTATCTATTTCCTCAGGTTGAATTCACCCTGCCAACCAGGTTGCTTTAGGGCCTTCTTTGCTCGTAAGTCAGAAAAGGAAAATTTACTTCAGAATTAAAATCTACACAGCAAAATTAGATAAGAAATATGCTGCCCCATAACTATGTAATGCATAACAAAGCAAAATGGAAATAAGTTGATAAATGCTACATGGTAACTTTCCTGAATTTAATGTGGATCATTGAAAGACCAGATTTCCAAGTAGATATCTTCAATATTTTGTGATTTAAGGGAAGGAATCAAAAAGAGAGAGAATTACAAAGGGCCTACCAGGTGCCAAACACAGGACTATGTACTTATTACATATATTTTCTCACTCGACTTTCATAACTTGTTAAACTCAGTAGTGTTACTTTAGATAGGTTACTAGTTAAATGCATTGCTCAGTGTGGTCTCCATTAGCCACTTGTGACTATTCAGCACCTGAAATGTGACTAGGCCAAATTGAAATGTGTTGAAAGTGACCAAATATACCATGGATCTTGAAGAGCGGGCATGAAAAAAGAATGTAAAATGTAAAATATCTTACTGATAACTTTTATAAGGATGGCACACAAAAAGATATTTTGGAAGTAAGGGTCAAGTAAAATAAATATATGATTAAAATTAATTTCACCTTTTGTTGTTGTGGTGGTGGTGGTGGTGGTGTTTGTTTTAATGTGGCCTGGTTTCAAGTCCCCACTTACTCTAAGCACTTTAATTTCATGGTCTCTTCTTCCTTTGAGAGAAAGTGGGAGAAGCAGAGAAACAGCTTAACTACTTATGAGCTATTTCTCTTTGAGTAAGTTATTTAACTGTTCTAGTCTTTAGTTTTCTCATCTGTAAAAGGGGCTTCAAAATAAATAACTTGTAAGATTTCTGTGATAATTAAATAAAGTGATGTATATGAAGCAATTATTACCATGCTTGGGATATACTACACATTCAATAAACTTGCATTGTTATTTCTGCCTGTCAAAAGAAGTGGTTTAATCAGATGTTGGTTGGTAGCTCTTTAAACCTGCTATTAAATAATTTCATGCCTATTATCACAGAGGTGGTCATTGAAAAACAAATTATGGATACAAAGGAAGCTTTGCAATAATTATTAATACTGGCTGTTCTGGTGATACATTTATCTGCACATATCCAAAATATTCTCTGGGGTTGTTTAAGACCTTTTGGAATAGAAGTATGAGGACATCCCAACTCAGATCCAGTTCCAGCTGCTCCCTACTCCATGCCTGGACCATACCACCTGCCACCGGCACCATCCGCATCCAATCCTGAGGCTAAGAATCTTCTCCAGAAGCTTCACTGACCACATCTCCTGGGTGCCTAGGGCCCAGAGATAAGTGTGCTGGGGAATCAGTGGTGAGGACCTCGACACTCATGGTACCTTAGCTAGTGGAAACTTCTGGGGCAACACTCAAACGCTTGGCTGAAGAAAATCTAGCCGTGTAAATAAAGCTAAACAGAGGTCATCTTCTTTTCCTGTTAAAAGATGTTATTAGCTTTCCTTTCATTACCTTCTTATGATTCTTAGGAATAAATATTAAATCTTTAACATTGTCTGCATGACCTGATGTGATCTGCCTGGGCCCGCATCACCAGCTGTATTCTCATCTCCCTCTCTCCCTCACTCTGCTCCAGGCAAGTCAGTCTTAATTCAGTCCCTCCAATGATCCCAAGGTCTTTCCTGCCCCAGAGCTCTGCATGTGCTGTTTCCACTTGCTCCAAACTTTGCCTGGCTTTCTCCTACTTGTCCTTCAGGTCTCTGCTTACCTGTCATTTCTGCAGAAAGATTTTCCTCATCTTTTACTTTCATATCACCCTGATTTTTCCCTCATGCCCTTTATGGCCCTGATCAAAATTTTACTGCTTCTTTTTCTCTCAAAATCACAACTCTCTTATTCTTTGCTGTATCTCCAGCACCTTGCACATAATATATATGCAACCATATTTGTTGAATCAATGCATGCATAGATGAGTAGACAGACATTGGCTGTCCACAATAGAATTCACTATGTATCTCCATTTCCATCATCGTGTTTTCTGATTCCCTTTCTTTTTCACTCCAGACCCTCATGTCTGGAATTCCTTCTCTTTGATGATTCTTTAGCAGGCCCTGCACTCACCCAGCAGGTTGAAATGGATGGATTATTCTCAGACCTGACAATGCAGCTGAGGGAAGAGATGCACAGGACTCACCATACCCAAGGATACTGCAAATTATAACACTGGCTAACAGTTATATAATTTAAAATATGCCAGGCAGTGAATTATGAAAATGGTGTATATTATCTTTTTATCCTTGACGTCAGTCCTATGAGATAAGAACTTTAGCTGTCCCCCATTTTGCAGATGAGCAAATTGGTACCTGTATTAGGCACTGTGTCTGAAGCCATACAGCAGCTAAGCACTGACACCATTAAAACAAACTTGGCCTGATTCCAACACTCATGCACCTCATCTGGAGTATTCCACCTTTCTCAGCCTCAGGCACCAGCTTTCCCAGTTAACTTTTTTCTGATCCTAGCCCTACCCTATTCCTTCTTAGTCTACCTAAACTCTGTTCCTAAGGTACAATACCTTAATGGTGATTTCCAAAACAACTCCAAATTTCAGACAGAAGTTATTTTATTCTCAACAGTCTGATATTATGAATTGACCAGCTTTTTCTGTTTAGTTCTCACATCTAGCATTTCTTTAACTAGATTTCTATAACCATCTTTCTCTCTCTTTTTTTAACCAACATCAACTTTACCAAGGTCATTGTGCCTCTTGAACTTAATGGGGGAGAAAGGGAGGAACGAAATAGTATTACCGTATTTAGTCCCTTAAGTGTCAGCCACTGCTATAAGCATTTCACATATGTCATTTCATCCAATTGCCTAATAACCCATTAAGTGGTTATTAGAATCCCCTTAATATATAAGATAGGCTCATACCTGTAATCCCAGCACTTTGGGAGGCAGAGGCAGGCAGATCGCTTGAGCCCAGGAGTTTGAGACCAGCCTGGGAAAGATGACAAAACTCTGTCTTACAAAAAATACAAAAATTAGCTGGGCATAGTGGCATGTCCCTGTAGTTCCAGCTACTTGGGGGGCTGAGGCAGGAGGATCGCTTGAGCCCGGAAGTTCAAGGCTGCAGTAAGCTGAGGAGACTGTGCCACTGCACTCCAGCCTTGTTGACAGTTACACATTGTCTCAAAAAAAAAAAAAAAAAAGAAAGAAAGAAAGAAAAGAAAAGGAAAGGAAAGGAAGGGAAAGAAAAAGTACAACATAACATAGAGCCTTAGAGAAGTTAAATAATATGTCCAAGATCACATGGTTACTATGTGGTAGACTGAAAATTTCACACATATTTTTCTTTGATTCCAAAGTCATGCTTTCATCCTTTATACACATTGTATCCATAACCCCCAATCTTTCTGCTTTGTCTAGTAAGCCTCACATTCCATTTCTCCATCTTCTGTTTATTTTCCTTTTCCTATTCTTATGTAGGTTCTCCCATCAGGCGTCTCCATCTGGACAGTGGGTTCTATTTCTATCTCCCACCCTTTACCAAAAAAAAAGACTTGTTTCCCCCTTTTCTTTCTTGAGCAGTGGTTTGCCCCATGTAAATTTATGTTTATATGTATGTTTATTCTATTTACATTTACAGAGCAACTACATTTGCATATCTCTTTTCCACAGTCACATTTCACAGAATGTTAACCAAGGCAAAAGTCCTAAGCATGGGGCTAAAGGGGCATTTTATTTAGGAGCTGGTCTTGTTCAAATGCAAATACATTGTCACATATCATCACATTAACCAAAAGTAGGGCCCTAAGGAGATGGGACACGAGACAGACCAGGTTTGATAGGATAAGTAGGAATGATGTACGAGGCGTAGTTTGTGATAGGCAGCGCATGGATGGGCGGGAAGTACAGCTACGGGAGGTGGAGGTAGATTGCAAACAACAAAAGAGCTTTGGGAGCCCCAGGACGATGAGAGAGAAGGGAGCCAAATGAGGTAATGAGCATACTGCTTGAAAAAATGAATAGTGAACTGCAACTTCTTGTTCAAATACCATTACCATTACTTATCTTTTTTTAAAAAAATGTACAAGGGAATTGGAGGAAGATACAACTGAAATGGGATCCTCATGGGAGATGTCATTGATCACAGAGGACCTGGTCACTCACTGAATCTAATCAAGTTGCCAATCAAGAGGACATCTAAGGAGTGTCATGGATCTACCACAAGCAGACATAATTGCTTGGTTTTCTCAAGCCACTTAGGCCTGCATCTACACTGATTAGGTGAACATACAAGAGGGGTCTGTTCATATTAGTGAGGATGCCAGGGAAGATCTCCTTCGTGGAGTCTGCATCCTCCAAGCGAATGCTAGCTTTCAAGATGTTTCTCCTGGGAGTCACCCAGATCCTTTCTGTCTTGGATAAAGCCTGTGGGCTTCAAGTTATAAACAAATCAACCAAATTGACTTGTAACTATCATGATTTGAGTTTAGGAGCAAGCACTGTGTTTGACAAATGTGAGAGAGGTTTTTAGAAACACAATTTGGAGGCATTGATGGGTTTTATGTGCATATGTGGTCCAGGCATGAATGCCTGGCAGCTCTTGATAAGAGTCATGGCTATATCCGGTTTACAGCCCCACAAAAGGACCCCTTTGGCCCTCTTCCTGGAGCTACCTGATGTAAAAAGACACACTCTGGTCTGAGCCATTCCTGTGAATACTGTTGCGGTCCCCATTGAGTGGATGCTATTTGTGCCTGACTAGAATCCTGTGAGTGTAGATGCAGCCATCCCTACTGCAGAGCATTTGCCTGACATCATCAACCCACAGCTCCCTTCTTTGCGGAATTGCCTGTGATGAAGCAGGAGCCTCCTTGACTCTGAGACCACCCTCTCCCACCCCCTCCAGAGGTACAAAAGGCCAGCGCCTTGTCTCCAGGTGTGTCAGCAGAAACAACCACTACCTCTCCAACCCCACTGACCCCTCCCTACTTCACCCAACTCCACCCCAGTGAGCAGAGTGGTGTGACCTGTACTATGCCCTAAGCAGGGACATTCACAGAGGACCACAGAGGACCCCAGAGGAGGCTTGCTTTCCTCCTTTGGAAAGGAGGACAGCAAGACAGCTTTTATTCCATCAGGACTGTGTTCTCTGTTGGATGAAATGAGCCTACTCATGAGTTCACCTTCAGAGTTCAGAAATCAATCTTTAACCTGACAAAACCACTGCTATTCTTCATGCTCCTGGAGAATCTGCAGAAAAGAGCAGAGTGCCCATGTCTGTGTGGTAGAGAGGTCAGGCCCAGCCTGAATCTCTTGTGCCCATCACTAAACTGTCCTGACATCTCCTTTAAGGATTCCCTCCTCAGTAGCAGCCAGGACAAGGGCAGAGAATTGTTCCTTTCCATTAACTGGTATCCTCCTGGACATTCTTCTATGAGCCAGGTGATAAAAACAGACTAAGGCAGAAAATCTGGAAAGAACATCCTGGCCACCATCAGACGTATAGTCACTGAGGGGCCAGGTGCTTAGGAAGTAACACTCCTTGCTTCTCCTCTCAAGTCCAGGAGAAAGAAGACTCAGAACACAGAGAGATAGAGATCGAAATATTAGCTTCATCTGTGATATGCTCCACAGCATATCAGGCCTTCCCCCCAAATGGTTTGATAACACTTCGTCCATGAACTATACATCTTAGGGACCTAGTAAGAGGCTATGCAGGTCAACCTCTGGCTTCTCGTGAAGCTTCCCACTCAGTGGAAAGCAGAAAAGAATGTGTTATCTCTAGAAGCAGGCAGGTCCAAAAGTGAGAGAGAAAAGGCTGAGCTCAGCATTCACCGAAATTCACTAATGAGAGAAATTACTGCTTCTCCCCTGGGGAGGAAAGATGGAGGGATGGAGACAGTGCTACTCTTTCAGTGCTTGTGAATTTTTTCTATTATTACTAAATTTCCCCAGGATGGGCATTTGAAAATGCGGTGGAGCAGGGTGCAGCCAGCATTTAGTGGGCAAGACCAAGGAAGGCTAACCATCCTGCAATATGAAAGACTGTGCCATATGACAAAGAATGGTTCCACCCCAAATGTCAACAACAACCCTTGAGAAACAGAAGTGCCTCTACATGGAAACACAAGACAAGGAGGATGGAGGCTCCTCCCACCTTCACACACAAACACACACACACTATTGATTACCTGTAGATTGCAAAGCACAAGACACTCAGCAGAGTTAATCACAGAGAAGCAACACCGGTTTCACAACCTTCAAAAACCCAGGGGACACAGAACCCTGTAGAGCAAGCCATTGTTCCATGCACTTCATCAAGCTCCTAACTCTGGAATTAGATCAGAGGACAGGTGGCCTGTAGACTTTCCTGAGAGGAACACAAAATAGTAGAGCCAGCTTGGTGAGCTGAGGGTCATATGGGCTGAAAGCTGCAGTTAGCAACCTGGGAGTTCCCGCCTCCCTTTTTTCCTTCCCTTTTCTCTTTTCCTTTTCTTGAGGACTGTGGCTCTTCTCTGTAAGGGTAATTACTTTTTTACCTGTCATTGTGCCCAGGACTCTCCCTGTCAGCTCCCTCTGCTTAAAGACCAAAGATGTCAAAGGAGAATTTCTACTAATGGTAGACTCATGTCTTCACCCCCTTGTTTTTGTTTTCTGTCTTCACAAAAGGCCAGTATTCCCTTGATGTTGTCCTTTAGGGGATGAGGGGCCTTAGGCACGTATCCCCAGAATCTTTACCCACTCACCTGATTCTACACATATTACTATGTCTGGCCATATTAACCAGGTTATAAAAATGTCAGGTAGGAGTCTGAAGCTTAGAATTAATGAGTGTGAACTATCCCTGCTTATCTGCAGGGGATAGATTCTAAGACCCCCCCCCTAGTGGATGCCCAAAACCACAGATAGTACCAAACACTACATATATATATATGTAATGCACAAATTTATTTTTCCTTCTTCACAATTTCATGGATAGATTTGTTCTTACCACAGACAAAAAAACCTCAGTACACGATTTTTTTTCTTTCCTCATCAAGTCGAGAACTTTACTCAAATAAACATGCTTATCATTTCAACTTGGAGAGGGATGCAGCGACATGCAGAGAGAGCTCCCGCACATCATTTTCACCTTCATTTCCTAATCTTATCTACTTTTATTTCATGCCACGTGAAAAATGAACGGGGAACTACTTGCTATTTTTGATGCCTTTTCTGTTTAAGTATTCTTCCCCCACCTGCTGCTTCAATGAGAAGTGACACTGTGTTCTTAGAAGAAGTCAGAGCCAGGTTCCACCCATTCACACCAGGCCAGGCCAACCCCGAAGACAAAACCAACACCTGTGGCCCAGGAGAAATGGAGGTGCCAGCTCCTCATGGAAATGGGGAATGGATCTCATGAAGTCAGCCAACAGACCTAGCACTGCCTTTCCCAATTTCTTAGCGACTGAATGAGACGCTGGCAAATGAAAATGTGTAAATAAAAAGAATTATGACGACCAATTGGTTTTAGATATTTATTTGCATAACTGGTGTAGACAGCCTTTCTCAAATGGTCCTCTAAGCCTGGCCCTTGTGTTTTATAATGAATACATTTCATAATATGAGGCCCTCAAATATCTTAAGATCATTTGCTACTCAAGACAAGATTGTGTAAATATTCCATTGCAATCTCTAATAATATTCACAGTGACAGCTAACTATACTGTCCATTTAAGATGTGCCTGGCCGTGTTCTGAGCTCTTTAGAGACAGCGATTCATTTAATCCTCCCAGGAGTGTGTCCATTATGCAGATGAGGAGATGGAGGCACACAGCATATTAGTAATGTGGTAGTAAGTGGCAGAGCAAGGATTCAAACTTGGACAGACCAACTTTGGAGCCCTGATACTTAATCACAATGTCACGCTCCCCCTTGCACATACGTTGATCAAGATTCTATTAAAAACAAACAAGCTTAGGCTTGTTTATAACATTAGGGCATTTCTAGAGAAACTACTCCAGCTCTCCTTATCTCAAATGCCTATAGAGTCATCCCCGCTTATCTGCAGGGGAGAGATTCTAAGACCCCCTAGTGGATGCCTGAAACCACAGATACTATATATATATATATGTACTATATATATATGTACTATGCACAAATTTATTTTTTATTTTTCCTTCTTCACAATTTCATGGATAGATTTGTTCTTACCATAGATCTTAGCAACCTCAGCACACGATTAATTTTTTCTTTCCTCATCAAGTCGAGAACTTTCACCTTTTCACTTAAAAGAAGCACGTTAAGGCTTTTCATTGGCATATCCAAATTGCCAGCATCACTACTCGTGCACTTTGAGACCATTATTAAATAAAATAAGAGCTATGTGAACACAAGCACTGTGATACCATGAGAATCAATCTGATAACCCAGAGGGCACTAAGTGACTAACAGGCGAGGAGTGTGTACAGGTGGATATGCTGGACAAAGGAATGATCCCCAACCTTGGAGCAGGACAGCGAGAGAGTTCATCACACTACTCAGTATGGTGCCAATTTAAAACTTATGAATTGTTTATTTCTGGAATTTTGCATGTAATACTTTTGGACTGTAGTTGATCTTGAGTAACAGAAACTGTGGAAAACAAAACCTTAAATCAAATAAGGGGAGACTATTGTATAAGTGGGCAGGTAACATCTATGTAAAAATTCAGCAAAGTGAAGTGAGGCCTGTGGATTGTAGACTGTGACAGCAGCCTAAAGTTATTTTTTTAAAACACTTTGCTAATAATGTAAAAAAAAAAAAGTCCTTAGGCCGAATTCTACCAGCAGGATTGCCAATATGGGATTCCTGGTTCTAGTCCAAAATTTTCCAGACAGTGAAACTATAGCCAAGAGAGGGAAAGGGGTTTGCACGAGGTCACACATATGCAGTGAGAGAAGCAGGGCTGGACCTCAGGGCTCGTGGGCCAGCACCTTTCTGCCTATAACACACTAAAACCCATCTCTACCTCTACTTTCCCAGCCCCTTTCCCTCCCGCTAGTCTCATCTGTCTTATGCACAAGCGGTAAGACTTTTATTCTATTTGCAAAGTAAATAGAGCTGAGATACAGATTACTCTCAAGCATCGAAGCTTTTATCCAATATAAACAGAATCAGGATAACTTGTTCCCTCTCACTCCTCTGTCACACATACACGCAGGCTCTGTGCCAGCAAGCGCATAATTAGCAGAAGGCAAATAGAACTCAGGCATCCTGGCCAAACTGAGGAGCACCGTATAACTCCAACACATAAAAAGAGTGGTATTGGAGATTTCCTCCTTCTTTTTCTCTCTCTGTTGACCCTCCAGCAGAAATAAAGGCTGGAATGTTACGTATGAGGTACCTCATAGGGCAGAGAACAGTGGGCCAGGAGACAAGATATCGGGGTTCTTTCCTAACCTCTCTGGGTCTTAGTTGACTAATTTGCAGTGATGTGAGGATTAAATGGATTAATAAAAAATAAAGATCTCAAATATGTTACATTTATGTCGCTATTCTTGGCCTTCTGACAGTTTTTCAACTAATCAAGGAGAATACACACACAGGTGTGTGTGTGCACACACGACCTATTGTACATGCATATCTATGAAAAAATAATACACATCGTTGGGAAGTTACTTTTTACAACAATAGAGCTGCCATTATTCTTAGAGTTAACTCATCCTTGAGGATCATATTAGGGACTCTAACAAATTTATTGTAATTGTAAGGATAGCAAATCTTCACTTTATGTGTGTAGATTGAGTTGATCTTTACTTACAGCAAAAAGTTTTTCAGAACCATGGAAAATAGAGATGGGAAACAAGCCTGGGACATTGGTTTTGAGTACGGGGAGGCAGGGGACAGCGTACTAAAAAGGGCTCAAGATTCTGAGTCAGAAGATCTTGATTGATTCTCTGCTCAGCCAATTACTGGTCCTGAGATTTTAGGTAAGTCTATAACCTCTCTCAGTCTCTATTTCCTCTTCTATAAAATGGGAATGATAACAATTTCTTTACAGGATTTTTATGATAAAAAGATAACGTCTGTAAAAGAGTTCTCTGGGCCATAAATTTTAAATGGCAACTTTAAAAATTTTTCTTGCAAAAGATGTGGAAAGACCAGTAATTTAAATCTGAAGGCAGTTTCTATACATGAATTTAAAAGTCATTGATCAATAGGGGCAAGAATAATAACATGTCTCCTTATTGTAGAGTTTAGAAGGAGATAACTTTAAATGACCATACTCATATCTATACATTTCATTCATTCATTCCCTTATTCAACAAATGTCCTCTGAGTACCTAGAGGTATTTGGTAGCCAAAGGCTACCAGACTCAGGGAATACTGAGTCAAATGCAATATAGCCCCTTTCTTTAAAAGCTTACAATGGATCATGACTACACATTTAACATTTACTTTTCCCTTATTTCTTTACTTGATAGTTAGATCTGCTATAACCAAATGACAACTGCAGAGCAACTGTAGAGGTTGCTGAGGCTAGATGCCTCCCATGTGTCCACAAAATGCTTTGAAAAGTCATTAGGTACTCTAAAAATGAATGCCAAAACAGAATGAACAAGTGGGAGGGTGAATGAGGACCACAGAGATGGCAGAATGAAGAGCACAAAGAGAAAGTTTAAGAAAGAAAGTGAAGGTGGAACCAGGTTAGAAGTGTAGCCCACAGCTCGTGAGGATCCCCCCACCGCCCACTGACTCACTGACCCACTCACTGACTCTTCTCCATTCCCTGGTGCTGTAATCCATATGGAAGTGGGCAATAGCAGTTTTCAAGAGCGGTGTTGTCCCATATAGAGGAGCCACCATTCAAAAATTTTCCTTTAGACCCAATCTGACTTTATTTTAGATGTTCCTCCTTCAGCAACAGTGACTTGCTGTAGCCTAGGGTCATGCAGAAGGCCTGCATGGCCACAGTCCTGTCAATATCTTTCTTTGAGCCAGTTTTCTCATCTATAAAATAAAGGACTTGAGCCAAATAACCACCCAGGTCCATTTGAGCTAAGAGATTCTGTGATCCTCTGCCATATAGGAGAGCCCTATGGTGACCTGAAGGGGTTAATTCATCTTGCAGAATGTTTCAAACCTTGCATCAGCATAGGTGAGACACAGAATATAGGAAGCCTCACTCCCCACCCCCTTCTCCAGAAGACAAAGCCACCCATCATTTGCTTTAATCTGTTTTCTTAATTTTCTTCCTAAGGAAAGTCACAGCTCCAATCAGCCCTCTAATCAATGGCTGCACTACTCCTGCACAAATGAGCTAGATTTATTAAAGGAGTCCTCTCTACAATGGAAATGGGCTCCCTGCTGGGGCTGCAAATACAGCTAAGATTGACTGCTCCCAGAATAGGTAAAAATGTAAAGAAAATGAGAGCAGGCAACTGATGGGGAATATGGCACCCAAGGCCTCTGAATGACTATCCCACCTCCATGACCATGAATGGATGGTCACCAGCGGCAGCTGGGATAGTTGCATCCCATATAGGCTGACCCTGGGCAGAGTAACCAGTAGCGTTTCACCAGCAAGCATCCTCTGTTACTTTTCTACACACCCTAGGAAAAGAAGCTCGCCTCAAAAAAGACTAAAGGAGAGACTCTTCCGAGTGGACAACCTCACAGAAGCCAAGAGTTTGTAGGCTGTCAGAGCTGGAAAGAACCCTTGAAGATGGTACACAGCTATGAAATGAAGGGGTGCCCTGTGAAAGGACCCTGATATTTTAATTGATTGATGGCCAGAAGCAGAGGGAATTAATATTTCAAAGCTGTAAGGAATTATTCATATTAGATAAAATTAGATATTTACATATTCATATTTGGGGCTGAGAGATCCTTGTTGATAGGGAGTAGATACTGTATTAAACTTTTAGTTCTACTGCATAGGGAAAAAGCCAATGGGGAGATGCTTGGCACAAAGAAATTTTAACCTGTTTTACAAAATAATGTCAAACTCTGCCTTTATTGTATTTCTGGAAACTACTACTATGTTCCCTTGGGGGTCATGGGGTGGTCAATTTGTTTCCCCCTTGAAACCTCAGTGTAGAATATGAATGAAGGGACTCATGTGGTAGGGAGGTGCATGGCCCCATTAACATAAGGGCGAGGGGGGAGACAGAGAGGAGAAGAAAGGGACAGAACAAGCCACAAGAGTCTTGTTTTAGAAATAATAGAAGCTAAGTGATCTAGTATCCTGTTTTAAATATTCTATTCCCAGTTATAGTTTTCTTCTGTTACCCTTAAACCTTAGTTTCATTCAATGTTTCAGCATGAGAGAGACCAGTCTGGAAAAAAAAAAAACAGTTACAAGAAGGTAAGGATGATCAGCCATCCAGAGCAAGGTGGAGGTAGAGATGATGAAGATCAACCAAGATGGATTTGTGGAAAATGTAAACATTCCTAGAGATATACCACGTGTGCACGTGCGTGTGTGTGTGCGCGCACACACACACACACACACACACACACACAGCCTTGGAGAGGAAAATCTGGTAAACAGCTTGACTTTCTGCAGTTTGGTGAAAAAGGGGGCTGATGTTGATTTTGAGTAATGGAGAATGCAGGGTCACCTCATTTCTATAAGGGACCCTGATAGAGGGTCCACATGGGGGCATTAAGTCACTTGTCCAGGGTAACGTAGCTAGTTACTGACAGAGCTGAACAAATTCAGACAGAGGCCTTGTGATCCTTAATGTTGAGCTCTTTGTAACCCTAGACTCAGCCACACCTCTCTCCACCTTAGAAAGCCCAGCCAAGTTTGAAGTCACTGATACCCCCTGGAGAGGAAGAGGAGGGAGAAAGATGGGAGAAAGGAGAAGGAAGAGGAAAAGGAAAGGACTCATTCAGTGCTGAGATGTGTATTTTCTAGAGTTATTCTGGTCACTCGTCTTTTTCTTGATCCATTCTGTTTTTACACCTTATACAAAAATCAATTCAAGATGGATTAAAGACTTAAACGTTAGACCTAAAACCATAAAAACCCTAGAAGAAAACCTAGGCATTACCATTCAGGACATAGGCATGGGCAAGGACTTCATGTCTAAAACACCAAAAGCAATGGCAACAAAAGCCAAAATTGACAAATGGGATCTAATTAAACTAAAGAGCTCCCGCACAGCAAAGGAAACTACCATCAGAGTGAACAGGCAACCTACAAAATGGGAGAAAATTTTCACAACCTACTCATCTGACAAAGGGCTAATATCCAGAATCTACAATGAACTCCAACAAATTTACAAGAAAAAAACAAACAACCCCATCAAAAAGTGGGCAAAGGACATGAACAGACACTTCTCAAAAGAAGACATTTATGCAGCCAAAAAACACATGAAAAAATGCTCACCATCACTGGCCATCAGAGAAATGCAAATCAAAACCACAATGAGATACCATCTCACACCAGTTAGAATGGCAATCATTAAAAAGTCAGGAAACAACAGGTGCTGGAGAGGATGTGGAGAAATAGGAACACTTTTACACTGTTGGTGGGACTGTAAACTAGTTCAACCCTTGTGGAAGTCAGTGTGGCGATTCCTCAGGGATCTAGAACTAGAAATTCCATTCGACCCAGCCATCCCATTACCGGGTATATACCCAAAGGACTATAAATCATGCTGCTATGAAGACACATGCACACGTATGTTTATTGCCGCATTATTCACAATAGCAAAGACTTGGAACCAACCCAAATGTCCAACAATGATAGACTGGATTAAGAAAATGTGGCACATATACACCATGGAATACTATGCAGCCATAAAAAAATGATGTCCCTTTGTAAGGACATGGATGAAATTGGAAATCATCATTCTCAGTAAACTATCGCAAGAACAAAAAACCAAACACCGCATATTCTCACTCGTAGGTGGGAACTGAACAATGAGAACACATGGACACAGGAAGGGGAACATCACACTTCGGGGACTGTTGTGGGGTGGGGGGAGGGGGGAGGGATAGCATTGGGAGATATACCTAATGCTAGATGACGAGTTAGTGGGTGCAGCGCACTAGCATGGCACATGTATACATATGTAACTTACCTGCACATTGCGCACATGTACCGTAAAACCTAAAGTATAATAATAAGAAGAAGAAGAAGAAGAAGAAGAATAAAAATAATTTTAAAAAAAGAAAAAAAAAAAGAGACTTGAAGCCTGTTGGAGTTAGCAGGCACCTTAGAGATCAGTTAATTCCCTGGCTTTACAGATGAGAAAAACTTCCCAAAGGAAGTAACTTGCCTGAAATTTCTGAAAGTAACCATCAAAGTGTGTTTGAAAGCTGGTCTGGTACACAGCTATGAAATGAAGGCAGCAAAGCAAAATGTAGACGGTGAATAAGGAAGAGGAATTACCCCACAAGAAGCGTGTAGCTCCAGAGAAGGCTAGGGTGTAAGTTTGGAATTAACTGCTGTATGTCTTCCCATCCTCCATTCTCCACAAGTATTCCCTAACAAAGTCAGCATTCTTACTCTTTCCTTCCTTAAGCCTCTAAAATAAAATGAGAAAATGGGACTCTCCATCCTATTCTGTCTTGTGCTGTCCTGATTTACCTTACATAAGGCTTATTCCCCAAAACTACCAGCTTCTTCAGGGTAGGAATGAATTCCAGGGATCGTACCATACCATATGCTTCTCTTTAATAAAACGCCCAGCCTAATTTGGAATAAGCAATTCATAATCAATAAA
The DNA here is from genome assembly GCF_028885625.2 of Pongo pygmaeus. Lineage (NCBI taxonomy): Eukaryota > Metazoa > Chordata > Mammalia > Primates > Hominidae > Pongo > Pongo pygmaeus. The sequence continues at coordinate 41,148,600 of NC_072373.2, forward strand.
TACCTGTTTGTAGGTTAATCTTTGAGAAAACTGCAAAACTTTTCATAGTGCAAATTCTTACAGGGAAAGAATTAAGGTGAGATAGGGAGACTCAGTTTTCTAATCTTAACAATGAGGAAAAATAGATTCAATGATATCTTACCATCATTCCTTCTTATCTGAGACCTGTCATTTGTGGCCAAAATTTAGCTACATATCAAGGTACATTCTCATACCTTTCTCCCTTTTCCTGCCATCTCCTGCTCTTTCATCCCACATACAACCTTTCAAAAGCCTTGCCATATAGCAGAGCTCAGGACACCCTGAAGCCTTGCAGGCCTCCAGCAGTGACACAGGCAGAAATTTGCCCAGAGCTTGTGAAGGGTGGCTGCTTTTCACTGCCTTTATATTTGGTTCTGTTGAAACTTTGTGACTGAATGCGAGGATGGGGGTTCTGAGTGCATTTGCAGCGGTGGGAGCTGTCAGAGTACTGAGCTTGCTTTGCCTCCTGGGATGGAGGACAGGCAGAGGCTGGGCTAAAAGTCGGTGATAGTCACAACCAGAAAACATTTCTCAGGCAGGCGTGAGGGAGGATGAATGTGTCAGTTGCTCACTCTCCCCAATATCTCCTTCCTACAATCTACCAGTTAATTTCCCTCTTTATGTCCATGTAGTAATAAAATTTTACTCATAATATAAAATACCACCCTGAAGTCCTAAGGTAACCATGAGACCTATAAAACTATTTTTGGAAAGCTTGGATTTTAAACTGTCTCTTCTCCTTATCTCGAAACCCTCCAGGTTGAAGAGGGAGGAAGGAAGAACCCACTCAGACAGCCTTCTTCATCAGCTTGGGAGATGGTGACAAAAGACAGGAAAGGTACAAGTATGTTCCTGCCTAACATACCCATTACAAAGCCTTTTGCTTGGCATTATTCAGCCACTTAACCTTTTCCACTTGAAAAGCAGATTCTGAATTTATTCTTTGTCAAGCCAGGCTATAGCTTCACAGCCCTACCAGGGAAAAAATTCATCCATCACCCATCCTTTCATTCGGGAAAATCTAGGTGCAGCTAAAAACAGGCTCCTCTCTGGTCCACATGTGACCTTCACTCCTAAAAGCCACTTGCTTTGAAGGTGAGCAAGTTCTTGTCTTGGAACCAATTAAATATACATACTACCATGACTGGAGAGTTCTTAAAAAGATGTGCACAGGGAGTACCAAGAAAGAAGATGCATTTCAGGATGAATTATTGATCCAGATTCGTCTCAAACACTTACATGGGTACAAAGGTCTAGCATTCCCAGTCAGCGGAGATTGCATCTTCTGCGGTCTTCACAGGGTTAAGAAAGATAACCTCTTTGCTCTAAACCCTTTTATTTGCTGGATGGGAAATGTGTTTACGTCTCTGTGTGTCTCTTTTTGTTTGGTTTTCCAAGAAAGCCTGAATCAGCAGATTTCAAGAGAAAGCCAAAACATCTGACAGGCTGAGAGAAATGATGAGTGCCACGCAAAAAATATTAATTGAAAAAAAAGACCCACTTTTCACTTATATAGCAGTTTTTACCCAGTCTCTAAATAGGTTATAGATATTAATTAAATGTTGTCATGCATCACTTGTCACCTTCATTTTATTAACCCAAGTGGAAAAATCAAGTCTGATTACTGTTAGAGGTGGGGAAACTGAGGCAATGTGGAAGGACTGATAAAATAGTCAACGAAGAAATGAAGGGAGCTGTCACCTTTATTTTAACCACTCCAATCTCATTCATCTCATCAGAACTGCCATGGAAATGCCAAACAGAATACAGTTCACTCTAATCCAGGCACCTTCACTCTCATCGGTTGCTATTTTCTTCTTACCTATAGCTGATTGAGCTGTCTCCTTACGGGTCAGCTTAATGGCCATTACTGGAGTATTAGTTTTCTATGGCCGTGTAACAAATGACCACAAACCTACAAGCTTACAACAACACACATTTATTGCTTCACAATTTCTGTGGGTCAAAAGTCCGAGCGTGACCTAATTGGGTCCTCTGCTGACGGTCTTATGAGGCTGCAGTCAAGGTGTTGACCAGGCTGTGTCCTCATCTGGAGCCTCAGCTGAGAAAGAATCTGCTCCCTGTTCAAGTGGTTTTGGAAGCATTCAGTTCCTTGCAGCTGCTTTGTGCTGGCATTCAGCCATACTTCTTAAAGACTGCTCACAATTCCTTGCCACATGGGCTTTACCAACATGGGCACTTATTTCAGCAAGTCAGCAAAGAGAGTATCCTAGAGTCTGACATCAAGACAGAGTCTTATATAACAAAATGCAATCGCAGTATGTGATCTGTGGTTCCAAAGAAAATAGCCCGTCCATTTTGCTGTATTCTATTGGTTAGAAGCAAGTTGTGGGTCCTGCCCACACTGGAGGTTAGGGGAATCACAAAAGAGTGTGAATACCAGGAGGCAGGGAATACAGGGGCTACTCAACAGCCTGTCTGCCACATGCAGGAATTTGGAAATAGAAACTCTTTAATACTCTTAAGCTTTCTGGTAAGCTTTGGAGAAAAAAAGGTAAGGATTTGGTCAGATTATTTGATATTGTCTATCTTGCAGAAAACACAAAGACTCAACACAACACTGAACCCACACAAAATAGGTGTTTAATAAAGATATCGAGGAGCTGCAGTAGTTTAGTTCATTAACTGAGATCTACAGGATTAATACATTCAACTAGCAGCCAGAAAATGTACAAAAATAGCCACCTTCACATCCCATTTTTTAGTTTCGGGAAAAAGGAGGAATAAACAAGAGAAATTCAGTTCAATTCAGTGAAGGTTTATTGAATGCCTACTTTTTGCTCACATCATCCGAAAGCTGGATAAATAAAGGACACTTACAGACTGGAGCAGTGTTTTTCAAAGTGTGTTCCTCAGCTGGATCAGTGTTACCTGCAGACTGTGTGACAAAAGGCAAGCATCTGGGGGCTATCGATCTCAGACCTATTGAGTCAAACTCTCTAAGCACATAATCCAGTAATCTACATTGTAACAAGAACCAGGCGGATCTCATTCACACTGAAGTTTGAGAAACAAGGTTGGAGCATCGCTTGAGATACTTTAATAATATGATCCAGCTGAGGCCCTGTTAGGATGAAGATCCTGGTTCAGCAGATCTGGAGTAGGGCCTGAGATTCTGCATCTCTCACAAGCTACTGGATGATGTCATTGCTGCTGGTCCTCAGAGCCCATCTCGAATAGCAAGAGTAAAAGATAAGAAAGACTGGAGGGACCAAGCAGCGAAAGGATCTCCTTACCCAAAGTGACTGTGAATTATGGAATTTTAAGTAATTTAAATATTTTAAGTGAAAATCCCTGAAAATTTTCCAAAGCCAGATGGGGATTGCTTTTTTTTTTTTTTCCACATGGCTTCTTGTGAATTTGGGAAGAAAGTGATGTTTAGGCTTGTGGGGAGAAAAGGCTTGGGTCAGAAGATTGAGTGATGCCCCGGAGTTAGATATGAAGTTAATAGGTACATGGTTAGAGAAATAAAGACACACAGAGGAAGAAGTAAGGGTCCAGGAGAGTGTCTGGGGAGGCTAGAGCTTTGTCAGAGCTAGCTAAAATATCCTGAATAGGGAGAAACTCTCATTTTAGCAGGACCTCTGGGAGAGATGGGGCATAGAGCATGCTAGTACATGGTCAGCTAGACGGAGGGAGAAAAAAGACAACATGAGATCGGAATCTTAACAATTATAGACCAGAATCAACCAAGAGCTTCTGACCAAATGCACAGAGATTAGACAACACATGCCACTTCCTAGGAGAAGCCTGAGGATAGCAGTCAAGTTGATAAGGGAGATGGCCACCAATTTAGTCTCTCACCAGAAAGAAACCAACAGCAATACATCTCGAAGGCAAGGTTTTGGTTCTGAGCTAGAGGATGGGAGCAGGCAAAATAGGCAGGGTGGCTAGTTAATATTTTAAATTCGAGTCAAGCTAACTTGACTATGGGAAAAACATCATTTTGGAAGGCCTGAGAGAGTGTGATCTGGAGGAGAGACTGTGGAACTAGGAATCAGGAGATCTGGCTTCTCCTTCCAATTCATTTATTCATTCATTACAAATTTATTGAGTATCTGCCTGATTATATACCCTGTGCTAAGTTCTGGAGAATTTAAAATAATAATAAGATAACAAAAATGATATAACAATAATAATGTTAATGATAATAACATATCGAGCAGTTAACTTGTAATAAGTACTGCCCATATTTACTCATATTTATTGGATACATTAAATATCAGAAGGGTCTATTGAGGTGAGTAGTGCTTTTATACCCATTTTTTAGATGTGGGAGCTGAGGTGAAGAAATAAAAAGGCATTTTTTTTTCTGCTGTAATGGAACTTACACTCTAACAATCATGCCCCCAATCTATAGAATGACTTATGGTGACTTTTCAGTCTGTTTCCTCTCCTACAGCCATGGCAGTAATAACTAAAAATGTTAAGAGCTGACTCTAAGTCATAATCCTCATGACAAGCTTATGAGATAATTACTACTATCATTCCCATTTTACAGATGAGGAACCTAAGATTCAAAGAGACTAAAGGGATTTAGACCCAGGGAGTCTGCCTTCAGACTAAGATATAAACTGTCGTAAATCAGGAGACTGAACTGGTTAATCTCTGAGCTCACGTCTCTCTGGAATGTCCTCTGACATTCCTGTGCATTCTCTAAATCTCATATAATTTATAGCCTAGTTTTATATCTGAACCAGCTATGTCTGCTAACTATAAGGGACAGGTTGAAGAAAAGGCCACAACCTAAGCTCAAGTTGTGGTACAGAAAAATTCCATCTGGTATCCGTATGCAGTGGCAGTGAAAAGCAGATTCTAGCTCTCTCATCTGTGGCTGATGGTGCAGGAAGGGCTGTGCCCCCATGTGGGCCCAGACCGAGCACTGCATGGAGATGTTCTATGTAGCTCAGAGACCTCAAGGTGCAGGGAATAATTGACTCTTTGTGAGCACAGGGATTTGTTTCACCACAGATCCAGAAACCTTCCCTGATCAAGATGAACAGGAAAGAATTTAAATTGAGGTCCTGAACTAAAAGGAGAATAACATTAATCATGCTCATTACCGGAGTCAGAAGCGAATTCATTTTTTCCACAAGGAGTGTTATCAAGCAGGAAATCAAGACCCCAGGTGAGGGAAATGGCAAGGTGCCAGAGAGCCTATGGCAGAGGTGTTAGGGTAGACACCAGGGTGGGGCATCTCCAGACCCTATAGAACTTCCTAAGATAAAAAGTCTTCCTAGACCGTGAGCGACCTTTTGGCTTACAGAATTGGATGACCCAAAATTTGAGAGCTTCAACTTGTCCAGAGTCAAAGTGGCTCAATCATTCATCCAACAAAAATTTAGTGAATGCCTACTGAATTCCAGACCCAAAGGATATAACCAAGAACCAAAAAAAACTGACCGTGCCTTACCGAGCTTATTTCTAGTTACAGAAAATAATTAACAAGCCTGTTAACTATAGATAAAATAATAATTAGGCACAACAGTTTTTGATGGTGATACATGTTATAAAGGGCATACATAGGATGATTTGATAGAGAGTGGCAGGGAGGGCGCAATCTTAAATATGGTGGTGAGGATCAAGCTCTATTATGAGACAACTTTGGATCTGAGACCTGAAGGATGAAAAGGAATCCACGTACCAAGCAGGGGGAAGACAGTGCCAGGAAGAGCGAAGAGCAAATACAAAGGCCTCTGAAATGGGAGCAAGTGTGGCCTGTCTGAAGACCCAACAGGAAGCCACGATGGTCGATGTGTGATTGGGGAACCTGTGGGATGAGATGTGTCAGAGAAAAGGCCAGGGCAGGACCATTTCACATGGGGCTTTTTGAGCCATGCTGAAGAGGTAGCCTTTATTCTAAGAGCAAGCAAAGCATTTTAAGCAGAGGAGTGGTTTGATTTGCTTTGTGAAAAAGATCCCTCTGCTGCAGTGTAGAGAATAAATTATAGGGATCCAGAACAGCGGCAAGGAGACCAATTAGAAGACTATTGAAGTTGTCCAAGTGGGAGATGATGGTGACTTGGATTAAGGTGGACGCAGGGGGCGTGAAAAAAGTGGAGGGATTGAAGAACTATTCTGGAAGTGGAACTGATAGGTCTTACTGATGGATTAGGTATGGGGATGAGTACAAGGGCATATGTGTGCCTTTATACCATAATTTTTCTGTACTTGAAGCTCTCCTTTGTAAATCCAGTTCAGCTGCATACAATAGAGATGTCCCCATGTATGAAGCACAAGTGACCAGTCTGAGCTTCTCCCACTCCTCTCTCCTGCAGATGACCATGCCCAAAGGTAAACCCCAGGAGGGAGGAGAGGAAGCCAAAGGCCTGAACGATCTACCACCTGGACCTGCAGCCTCCTAGCAATCAACTTTTTGGCTTGCTTCAACAAGAGAGTAAAACCTACAGGAATCCAATGATGCAAAGTGTTGAGGATGGAACACTGGAAAATGGCCATGCCAGTCATTTTAGATTGAGCTCATCCCATCAATGAGGAATGGGCAAGAAGATCGGATAAACAAGCCAGGTGCGGTGGCTCATGCCTGTAATTCCAGTGCTTTGGGAGGCTAAGGCAGGTGGATCACCTGAGCTCAGCAGTTTGAGACTAGCCTGGGCAACATGGTGAAATCCTGTCTCTACTGAAAACACAAAAATTATCTGAGCATGGTGGCACATGCCTGTAATCCTAGCTACTTGGGAGGCTGAGGTGGGAAGATTGCTTGAGCCTAGGAGGCAGAGGTTACAGTGAGCCAAGATTGTACCACTGCACTCCAGCCTGGGTGACAGAGTGATATCCTGTCTCAAAAAAAAAAAAAAAATGGGGATGAGCATTCTCTGTGTGTGTGCACATGTGTGCACAGGGAAGCTGAGGTTACAGTTGGGAAAGACAGACAGCAGAGGCAGGCTTGCTATTGTCATTAGTTAGAAAGGGTACTCCTTGGCAACACTGGATTGCCAAGTAAGAAAAATAAATACTCCAAGTCCTAGGGAGTTGAACTTGTGTTGATCTGCAGTACAAATTTGCAAGTGGGGAAGTGGTAAAAGAAAAAAATTTTGACCAAAACATTATTCTATAACCCCAGCTCACCTCGCCCCTACTACCACAAGCCCCCTCTCCAAGCAGCCCCCTCTGGCTAGACCCTAGCATGTTGAAGCTGGGTTACTGCTTCACAGAGGTCAGGTCCTGGGCCAGAGGAAATCTGTGGAAATGCTGCCCCTCTATGCCCTAGTCAAAGCCAATTAGCCTAGGTAGGGGAGATGTAGGTCTTTTAAAACCTTTCTTTAAAAAATATATATATAAACCCAGAGCTAGGCTTTAGTGATCTTCAGTGGGAAACCAGGGAAAATGGAGTAGAACCTTAGATGGGAGAAAAAAAACAACAGCATCACTGAGGAGAGAATGGAAAGGTGCATTTGGTTTGGCCTGTGATAAACGGGAGAGAGCCAGGAAGAAGGAGGGCTGCCCCTCTGACCCTTCAGACGGGGCTCCTTCCCTCCAAGCCTTTAAAATCTTCATGTTTTGACAATTACTTAACCCCTTGGGACTTCATTGCTTTGTAAGGAAAGATGGAAAGGGAAAACATATAATAAAATCTTAATTACCTGGAGACTGGGGCTGGCCCAGATGACCAAGAGGTCGTTTCAAGCTCTGGAGCCTACAATTCTATGCAGGAGGCAGTACCACACCTGATGGAGAATGCAGGATGGACACTGGGTTTATACAACAGCTCTGCTGTGTCCCAGGTGAGTGGCCCTGGACAAGTTACTTACCTTCTCTGTATCTTAATTTCCTAATTTGTAAAGTGCAGATCATTATAGGGTTATTATGAGGAATGAATAGCTTAATACAAGTAAGTTACTTAGAACAGTGTCTGGTGCTTGGTTATTGCTCCATAAATATTAGATATGTTTTCTCTGAAAACCAATCTTCTGTGCCAATCGCCCTATTATTTTGGCTCCAAAGAATTCAATTCAAGGATCCTTAGGCTATCAGGATGTCTGTTCTCCTGACTCTATGGAAACTTTGTCTAAACTACCTCAAAGAGATAGAAATTGGTCCCACATACTATAGTTTAGGGAAGCACCCTGAGGTGTCTGGTTTCCATGGCTACCCTCACAGCTGGTGGGCTTGAATGAGGTGACCAGGAGGTCCCCTTTGACTAGGAAAACTTGTGGATGCCACAGCCACCTTAAATGAAGCCAACATCAAAAAACCATTTGGGCAAAAGATTACCATTGATGGGTTTTGTTCAAGCATCAAAAGCTACCTAAAGGGCTTACTCTAGCCCTGGTCCCCCAATCAATATTCCAGAGACTCAGGAAGCAGAATAATCTCTTCCCAAGTTTGTTTTACTTAATAAAGCCAAAGATTCATTAATTAACCATTAGCCTCATTAAAAAGAAGAGACACAACTTCACAAAGCACTAGGGATCCACAGTTCTCAGAGCCAGGAGTGGAGGCTGTTGGGGGAGGCAGGAAGAGAATAGAGACTTAATGACCTGGCTTGGGGAGCTGAAGACTGCCTAGAAGTCTGCCCTTCTTTAGTGCAATTGTGAATGTTTCTCCAAAATGTGAATAATAAATGACATGTAGGTGAGTCCATTATTTAGCAAACTCGGAGGTCTTCAGGAGCAACCTCCATCTTCACTCATTCCAGAAGAGACAAGCAGCATTGTAAATGCCTGTCCCTATTAATAGAAAACTGAGGTCCAAAGACATAGAACTTGTCCAAAGTTGTATGCACTAGAAAGGTGTGAAACAGAACTCCGTTGTGCGACTCCCAGCTGCTCAGGCAGGCTCTTAAGTTATTTTTTTAAACAAGGAGAGGCAAAGGTGACTCCTCACAGAGTCTTCTGGTTAACTCCCTTGCTTGACCCAAAGCAGCAACAATGTTTTGGAAGAAGTACGGAAACCAGCCCCTAGCTGGTCTTCCTGCCTCTGGTCCCTTCTCCTCAAATTCAGTACTGATCCCATAGTGCTTTTTCTAAAACTCAAGTCTGCTCATGTCACTCCTCTGGTCAAATCTTTAAGCGACTCTTCATTGACTTCAGGATGAAATCCAAAGGCCTAGTAATAAGGCCATTCATCTGCAGGCACCTGCCTCCCTCCCCAGCTTCGACCCCTGCCCACCCCAACACACACTCCATGCTCCACCCGTAAGAAGTTGCCCACTTGTCCCCAGTAGCCATACTCTCTCTTTCTTTTCTCTGAGGTGCTAAAAATGCTACACACTGCCCATCCATCCCTTTCAATTTTCAACTTCAATTCCTCCCTAGTTCAGATATTACCTCCTCCAGGGTGCCTTCCCTCACCTTCAGTCTGAAAAAGGGTCTCCTATCAGTGCTCTCCAAGGACACCCTCTAACCAGGACGTTTCACCACCTTTTATGCTATCCATCTGCCAGGCTGCCCGTGGATGCCCCTTGGGCAGAGGCTGGAAATGGTCATGTCTGTATCCCCAGCCCTTAGTACACAGCCTGCTCAATATCTAATAGAGCTAACAAATGCCTCTCCCTCACCTAATGTAGGTCCCATTTATCTTTAATAATTTTATATACATAACTATTTGCATGCCTATTTTATTAAAACCTAGGAAAAAAAGGGATTAGAACCAGTTGTGTAATTACTCTGACTGTGATTATCACCTGATTTATCAGAGAAAAAGAGTGGCATCAATAACCCAAATTAACAGACGATTCAAAAGTCATTTCTAGCTGGCCTTGGATGTGGCATAGGTATGAATATGTGTATGAGGAGGCAAGGGGCATGTGCAATTTTGTGTGAGGTTTACTCCTATAATTTAACCTTTATTTTTGCTGATACTGTATACGTGCCTGTTCCAAGAAAGCACTCATACTAACAAAAAGAGTGAAGGGGAGAAAATGGCAAGAAGTTGAAAGAAATGAGTCTAGTCTATGTCTGACCATAGACATACAATCCACCAAACAGATGGCTCACAAGCCTGCACCTCAGGAATTTAACAACAATCTATCAGTGTCTGTAATCCTTTCGTAACAATAACCCTAACATTTAATTTGCATGTTTACAAAACACTTTAACATTGCTTATTTGTTTCTCACAAAATGCGGGAAAGTATGAAGAGTATTTTATCTTGTTTTTTTAAATATTTAAATGATGTAATAAGCAATAATATACCCACAAACAATATAAAAATGGAAAGTTTGACAAAAACTTGTGCCTATGTACGTTGTGATCTTCTCAGATTCCATCTACTTCATCTCACATCCCATAATACCATGCTGAAGGAACCATTTTATTTCCTTTATATGTTTCTTTTCTTTTTTTTTTTTTTTTTTTGAGGTGGAGTCTTGCTCTGTCGCCCAGGCTGGAGTGCAGTGGCGCTATCTCGGCTCACTGCAAGTTCCACCTCCCGGGTTCACGCCATTCTCCTGCCTCAGGCTCCCGAGCAGCTGGGACTACAGGCGCCCACCACCACGCCCGGCTAATTTTTTTTGTGTTTTTAGTAAAGACGGGGTTTCACCCTGTTAGCCAGGATGGTCTCGATCTCCTGACCTCGTGATCTACCCGCCTCAGCCTCCCAAAGTGCTGGGATTACAGGCATGAGCCACCACGCCTGGCCTATATGTTTCTTAAAAGCATATTTTTTATTTCAGTTTTTTAACTTTATGAAATGGGCGTCATGCAACATGAGATAATTGGGCCTTACTTTTTGAAAAAAGTAGTTTATTGCTAAGTTCCATCCATAATGTTGTTTGATTTACATGCTAGGTAATATCCTAATATTACCAACTGAGAGTTTACTCACTTACTTCACCCTCACTGGGTACTTGAGTTGTTGCATTTTTTTGCTATTGAGCAGTGCTGCTGTGAACATTCTTGTATATGCATCCTAGTAGATGTGAGAAGGAGTATCTCTTGGGTTTTAACTTAACAGTGCAATTGCTAAGGGACAGAAAGAGTGAATGCTTAACTTTTAAAATAATGTCAAACTGTTTCCTAGAATGGGTGTACCAAATTGCATGCCTGCCAGCAGAGTATGGAAGTACCCGTCACTCTGTATCCTGTCCACCAATAGTGTTGACACAAATGACTAAGAGTGAGAAACTTAGGTCTCAAATTCACATCCTTTGAGCCAAATTAGCTCATCTATCTTACAGAGTATTTTATTAGCTTTTTAAAATTTCGAATTTGAAAGCCTTTAAATGGACAGACACTCTTCAGTCTACCATAGGCCCCACTATGCCCTAATGTCTTGTGCTTGGACCAATCCACACATTTATGTTATGTGTTATCTGCCTGGTTCTTGTAGGCATTAGAGTTGGAGGTTTCTGTGATTCATAAAGTCTATGAATTTAGACTTAGAGAAGAATAGTGGTTCTAAGCAAAAGTGCTTTCTAAAAGAATGCAGGAGGAACCCAGTTGAATGCCCTGCAGATTTTTGACAATCAATCCTAAACAGTGAAAGTGTGGATATTCTGTACACAATAAAGTGAATTATAATCTAAAGAGTTAGTGGAATTTGAGTTCAAATGATGGGTACAATTGGGACCATACTTGAAAATAAATACTTGTTGAAGGCATCTACTGCCACAGTTAATCCTCTCACCAATCCTTAGATATATGTATTATTATCCCCATTTTACAGGCAAGGAAAATAATGAACTGAATTAAAAACCCATGCACAGTACACTACAGCACACTGCCTCCCAAGCAACATTTACTAAATGTCTCCTCTCTGTTACAGCACTGACCAGTTTTATGGGAAGCACCTAATTTAATCCCCAAAGCTCTGCAAGTGGTGATAGCAAATGGCTTTAGCACTTACTCTTCCTATTTTGTAGATAAAGAAACTGGGCCGGGTACGGTGGCTCACACCTGTAATCCCAGCACTTTGGGAGGCTGAGGCAGGTGGATCACCTGAGGTCAGGAGTTCGAGACCAGACTGGCAAACATGGTCCCTGTCTCTACTAAAAATACAAAAAAGTAGCTGGGCATGGTGGTGGATGCCTGTAGTCCCAGCTACTTAGGAGGCTGAGGCATGAGAACCACTTGAACCTGGGAGGCGGAGATTGCAGTGAGCCGATTATGCCATTGCATTCCAGCCTGGGTTACAGAGGATAACAAAGAAAAGAAAGAAAAGAAAGAAAGAAAAGAAAGAAAGAAAGAAAGAAAGAAAGAAAGAAAGAAAGAAAGAAAGAAAGAAAGAAAGAAAGAAAGAAAGAAAGAAAGAAAGAAAGAGAAAGAAGGAAAGAGAGAAGGAAAGAAAGAAAGAAGGAAAGAAAGAAAGAAAGGAAGAAAGAAAGAGAGAAAGAGAAAGAGAGAGAGAAAGAGAGAAAGAGAGAAAAGAGAGAGAGAGAGAGGGAGGGAGGGAGGAAGGAAGGAAGGAAGGAAGCAAGGAAGCAAGGAAGGAGAAAGAAAGAGAAATTGAGGTTCAGAGAAATTAAAGGACTTTACCCAAGACCAGTTAGCAAAAGCACTAAGATATGAACATAACCTCCTCATATTAACACCTACTTCTTATTCCACACTGACCAAGCATCCAATAGAAAGGATAGTTTTGGAAATAGAAAGCCAATGAAGTTCATACCAAAAGGCCCTAAGAGGACTCATTGCAAGCTGATAGAATTTATTCTTCCTGGACAGAATCCCAAGTTTCTTTACAAGCAGGGACAGAAGTTGATGGTCCCAGAAGGGTATGTTTTGGAAAAGAGAAAATAGTTTTACCTCTATTGACTTAGAAACTGAATACCTCCACAGATATTGGAGCTGCACTTTGAGTGTGACTGTCTCCTTTGGAAGCCTGTTAAAACAGGAGGCACACACCAGAGCTTAGAGTTTTGCTAATCTTTCTGGAAAGAAGAGCAACGTTAGAAAAGCAATCTTCCAGAGAAAAGTGACGTCTTTCCTCGACATAATGACAGAGAGTAGGAACCCCTTCCAGGAAGTTTTAACATGATGCCCCTCTGCTTCTCATAGTAGGTTTGGAAGGTTACAAGAATTAACTGACCACCTTGGAGAATAGATTAGACTTTGAAGTTTTCCAGTTTAGGTTGGCTTCCTTCCAAGCTGAGTCTTACTGAGGGCTCTATTGTAGACACCAGGAGGACCCTCCAACTTCAGAAAAATCCCCCAGAGGAGCCACCACTGAATCATTTACCAATAACAATCCTGATTTCATATCTGTTGGGAGAAAGATCACAAAGGATGGAGATGTCATTAGCACAAGCTGCTCCTAACTTTCACAGAAGCTGCCTCTGCCCTGGACTCAACTCTGTGAAGTCGTGGGTGAGGACCACTTGCTTTCCTTCAGTGACAGAACTGGACACAGAAGAGACAAAGATGAATAAGATAGACCATGTGCTCAAAAATCTCACAGTCTAGTAGGGAAGGCATATTTAGAAACAGGCAGAAACCAGAGTACTATGTGCAATGATAGAAGCGTGCAGCCAGTCCTACAGAAGGGGGAGAGAGTGATTAATACTCTCAGTGGTGGAGAAAACCACACAGAAAAGGAAGCATAGGAGCAGAGTTTTAAGGATGAACGTAAAGCTCAGTTCTATCTATGCGATCTCAAACATGTTTCTGAAACTCTTTCTTGGGCTATCTTTCACCCAAAGAGGCAGAGTAGTTATCACCTGTGTGGCAAGAATTAACACTTTCATTTGTTGAGCTGAGATTAGGTAGCCCTGAGACTAAAAAGCAAATCTATCACGTTGAAAGGCATCCCTACAGTGTGCATCCTTTTCCTACAGTACATGAGGAAGAGAGATCTCCTCCCAAGCTTTCTCCACCTATCTGGATATGTTTCATACCTGTGGAGACAGAGGATGAACTGATAACCTCTAGCAACAGCATCCTGCCTCTTATCTTTCTCCCTATTATTCAGCAATAATAGTAACCTCTTCTATTGTCTTGGAATCCACAAGTTCACGCTAGCATCTCTGTGTCTTGTGACCATCGGATAGCCAGATGTGACTGCCTCTCAGCTCTCGTCTCCAGAAAAACCACACGTCAATTTTGTTCCAAAATAGTGGAAGAGAAAAGTGGGGGGGGTGGAAATTGGCATCACCTTCTCGCAGGCAATTTTAGCATTCCCACTCCTTCTGTCCCCCTCCCTCCCATTGAAGTCAAACAAAGCAAACCATTCCATCCTGATCTGTCCCTTTTCCCTGCACTATATAAAGCTAGCTACAGATGGCATGGAAGGATTGATGCTCCAAAACTCCCCAGTGCCCACTCCCTTCCATCAAGCTGGTTCCTAAATCTGTGGATGCAGCAGACTTCAGAAGAGGAAGCGGCGTGATCGCGCAGCATGGGCCTTGGCACGCCGGAGTCTGGGCTGTGCCAGGGCCATGATGCCCGAGTCTCACCCACTCTGATGCAGCACTCAGAATGGCATCTGGTTGCCCCACTGCCCACATGATGGGAGCCTGGTGCTGAAAGCCAAGTTTCTCTCTTTAGTGCACCCTGGATTGTAGGTAAACAAATTCATGATAAAGTGGGGAGAAAGGAAAAAATGAAAATGATCAGGGGAAAAGTAGTTGAGAAGCTTGGAGGAAACAATCATGAATATATCCTTCTCTGCTAGTTTATTTTCCTGTGTACAACTTCCAGCAGAGGAACGCGGGTAGGGCCAGCCAAGAAAGTGTAATAAAGATTATTTGAGGTCTCTTTCCCATGGGAGTTTTCGTATTGCTGGCAGTACTTTTCAGTCCTTCCTCCAGGCATCCTAGATTTCACCCCAGACCCTTTAACAACCAAAACCATACACATTTATCGATATTTATTATGTGCCAAGTCCTGGATAAAATGCGTTAGACTCATTTTCTTATTTAATCCTCAGGCAAAACTGAAAACTGCTATTATTTTCCCCATTATTCAAAAGAGAAAACAGAGATGTTAAAGAAGTTGCCAAGATAGCACAGCTCTTAAACGGTGGAGCCAAGATTCAAACCAGGTCTGTATAATTTTAAATCCTTTATCCCCAAAGAATCTCTTCAACCTCAACTAGATGTCATAACAGTGCCAAAAAGCGTTACCTGAAGCTCTCTACCCTGGAGATATTTACATTTTAATAGCTGTCTCTTAACGAGGCTTCAATGAGCAAAGAAATGAATTGCTTGTAATGCTATTTGGGGCACTATAATAGGTCACAGAGGAAACACATGGGGTCAGGGGTATCTCAAATAACAGTGTCTATCTCAACTCCATAGAATGAAGCCAGGTTCTTCTGAAGGAATGTCGAAGCTAGTGCTTTGCATTTATTTCAACAGAAACTGCTTATTCGGGGTTAGAACCAAGAAAAATTTTCTTTGGATATAAGAAAGTCTTATCAGGAGGGAGCCCATGGAAGTTTGGTAGATGACTGTAATACACACACACACACACACACACAGACACACACACACACACATCTGTCATTCTCCAGCCTGGGAGGGGTTCAGTCCCACCTGGTCACAGAGAGATGAACAAGGTGATTTGCTAAGAAAACTCTTGGCTCAACTTGGAACCCTTAACCTTGACTTGGAGGATCTCATTTTATTTCCCAGGACTTTCTTAGAGACCCAGATGTAGTTGATGCTTCCTGTCCTTAAAACAACGAGCATTAGATGAGCAAAGCTAGAGACTTCCAACACATTCTTTGAAAAGAAAAACATTTTCCCAGACTTGGGAAAGAATGAGTTGTCCAACCAACAATGTCTGGGGATTCAATTTGCCACCCTCTTTCAGGCTTCCAGATCTCTCTGCAGGGAGTCTCCAATTACAACCCAAGTTGACTTTGTGTCTTCCTGGATCAACCCTTATAGGAAATCATTTCCTGACAAGCTACCAAACACAACTCCTTGAAAGCAAACAGCAGACCCAAATGCCTTTATTTGTCTTTGTCTCTCCTCTCCTGCTGTGTAGACAGAGCTCATCTCCAGCAGAGGAAGAGACAAATGGTGCTGACCTGCTCCACTCCTGGGACTGGCAGAGTCTAGGACACCATTCCTTTCTCAGAGAGGTGCTCCTTCTCTCCTCTTCCTTTCCTCCCAGAAGGCACCTGAGACTGCCCTAGCTGAGAGGGAGAGGAGAGAAGACAACAGCTACAAGAGGACAGCCCAGGTAATATTCTATCATTCAGGATCCTGCCATAGCTGATCAGTCATGAAAAGAGATTTAAACATAGCTTCAACCCTATCGTCCCTGACACAGAATTGCAGAACAGTTAGATGCATATAAGTTTGGCTACCCCAGGGTTGCCTTTCTATGTCTTCTTCAGCATTTTAGCACAGGCAGGAAGCCCTGAATAGTCTACTTTCATCCTATCAACAACAACAGATGTTCTGTGATTAATGCTTTCACAATTAGCTATTATATTCGTGACACAAGGTGTGTTTTTGTCCAAGGGGAATTTGCATTTAAGAAAGGAAGCTTAACCATTAAAAATCAGGCTATGAAAATATTTTTTTGAAAGAAAGAAAGGATGCTCAAACCAGGCAATGCATAGCCTCAGAGGAAAAGCCAAAGTCCCCATTACAATGTCCTACAGGACACTTTGCAATTTGCCACCCCACCTCTCTGACCTCATTTCTGCCTGGTGGCTCCCTTGTCTTCCATTCACCCCACTCTGACCCAAATGGCCTTCTTACTGCATCTTCCATCTTAGGGTATTTGGCCTAGCTGTTCTTTTTGACTAGAATAATATTTCTCCAGAAATCTCAGCTCACTCCCTGATTATATCAGGTCTTTGCTCCAATACCACCTTTCACGGAGGTCTCCTCCTTCCCCAAGCACCAAATGAAAATACAACCTGCCCTCATGCTCTCCCCAAAACCCCTTTGCCCTTTACTTGCTTTTTCTTCTGCAGCACTTTGCATTTTATAACAACGTATAATTTACTTGTTTATTAGGTTTACTGTTTGTTTTCCTTTATCTTCACACCCTGCTAGAAAGTAAACCTATGAGAGCAAGGATTTTTGAGTCATTTCATCACTGATAAATCTCGAATGTCTAAGCTAATGTCTGCCACGTAATAGTCGTTCAAGAAATGTTGGCTGAGTGAATGTTAAAGGAAAGGAACACACACTTCTAATGGAAGAATTTCAAATACTCTCTACAACCTGCCTATCCACCCCCACCTGTGTCCTAGGTGGTCAGGTCCACCCCAACATGTACAGAGCAGAGCCCCATGCCTCTTGTATTTGTCACAGCCTTGGTGCTTAGTCCACTTGGATCTATTTTCTTTGCATATTTCACACTCTGCAGCACAATTTGAAGTGAGTCCTTCCAGTTTTTTACCTCCTAGTTCATGTCCCATTATGGATTTAAGATGCCCATAACCCCTCCATTTATTTCTTCTTTTTTTTTCCAGTTTGCTTCTTTATTGCTGGCAATTCAGGCTCTGCTTCCCACTTCAGCTTCTCCTTCCCACTCTCTCTCTGGTCTCCTGGGGCTGCATGTCACCTAGTTCTACTTGGATACCAGGCTCCCCTGCCTGGCAACAGCCCCCACAGGCACCCTGCATGGCTCACAGAGGCCCTTCTAGGGGAACGTGGACCCTACGAGGAAGTCAAACCCCTGAATGCATCTTCATTCCCTGTTATCGATAATACCTGAACACATTTAAATCAATAGCAATAAGCTCTCAGTTCCATCAGGAAACAAGTCTAATAAAGAGCATGACACACAATTATGCCTTGCTTTCTTCTGAATGTCAGCACTAACCTTGAATTTGTACATCAATATGACAAGAGCAAAACATGTAAAAACCGGAAGCCACAATGATAACAAACTGTCCCCAAATTGTACACGTGTTTTACAGAAAATTTCTCCTGGTCCAACTCTTTCTGACAATAAAAATCAAATGATACTTTACTTTTCAACAGCCATTCAATCTCCAAGCTGAGCAGCCATTTTTTAAACTGTCAACAACCGTACTACCAACTTTAGAGCATGGAAACTCTGAGCTCTCTAGCCCAGTCAGGGCTGATGTGTATGTGTGCTGCTGAGCTCTCCACTGGCCCATTACATCTGTGAAATCTCAGCGTCCACATTAATCACAAACCCCTCCCACTTGTCCCCACCATTCCCCACTGTGTAGGACCTACCTGTTTTTAACTTCCTAGCTTTCTTCTTTGCTCTCCCTTCCCACAATATAAAAATAATACCTAACATGTGCATATCACTTTATAGATTCCAGAGTACATTTACATCCATAACCTAATTTTGCCCCCATATCAACACAGTATATAGGGTATTATTGTCCACAGTTTCTGAAAGTGGAGACTGAAGTTCTGAAAATATAAGAGACTTGTGCAAGGCTACACAGCTGGTATGCAGTAAGTTGGGTTCAAACCCAGGCCCTCGGATTCCACATCTAGGGCTCGGCCTGCTCACCCCTGCTGCCTGACTCAGCCACTCAGTCCCCAGCACTCTTTAGCTCTCCAGTTGACATTTTTGTGGATAAACTATTTTTATGCTGCCAACATGCTTTTCCTCATCCTAACTCCGTATCAATACCATTCCATTTGTGGATGTGCCGCGCATTTATCTGGGGTTCAGACACCAAGTGTACATTCTCTGCACAGTCTCTCCAACCTCCTTTGTTCTATTGATTCGCACTTTGACCATTGCACTTAATAAATTGTTTCACAGTTACTTGCTTATGCATCTCTGTCCTCCTAAAAGTTCCTCCAGAGCAAGGACCATGTCTTACTCAGCTCTGTTACTCCAGATTTTAGCACAGTGCTTGATATGGAAGTTTGCAATAAATATATGTGATTTTCAAGATGTTGAATGAATGACAGTTGTGCCCAAGAGAAGAGGGAACATCACACAGAGACCAGATCCTGGCTCACTTGCACTATCACAGCCACACAGGCTCCCCCAGAGCTCATCAGACAGAAGCATATGGAGTGGTTACTGCTCAAGGGAGGCACCTCATTTCTGAATCTAAAGTCCTGAGGACCCCACAGTACTGCTACTCCAAGAGCCTTTGGGGAAACTCCACACAGAGAAGAGGATGGTTGATAGGGTTGATAGGGATTGCGGCACAGGAATGGAGGGAAGAAGGACTGTCGAGAGGGCCGGGGAGGGAGGAGGGATGGCAGGAGCAGCATCAGCTACATCTCCAGCTGTGACCTTACTGTGGTAGATTCTGAGAAGTTGTTATGCTAAGAGTGACTTACACTGAGGCCTCTAGAAGGAGGGTGACAGCAGTGCCAAGGAAAGGCATATATTTCAATGGGGAATCGTTTTCTCTATACACAAAAGCCCAGTTGCAGTTGGTTTTACTTCCATATAGCTTTACTCCAAATCCGTCTTCCAGTTGGGGCCTCTCTCCTACACATACACACAGACACAAGCTCAAACATCTATCACAGTGCTGTGACTTGGGTCTTTCTCAGCCATCTGTACAGATCAGTTAAATTGAAGTCATGTATTAAGACTTCCTGTGCGTCCAGCAATGCTCTGGGGATGCAAATCTGAACGAACATGACTTCTGCCTACATGGAGCTCTGTCAAGTGGATCCCATAAATCCATATAGAAGTTAGGGAGGGGCTGGGCGTGGTGGCACACACCTGTAATCCCAGCACTTTGGGAGGCTGAGGCAGGCAGAGATCACTTGAGGTCAGGAGTCCAAGACCATCCTGGCCAACATGTTGAAACCCTGTCTCTCCTGAAAATACAAAAAATAGCTGGGTGTGGTGGTGGGTGCCTGTAATCCCAGTGACATGAGAGGTTGAAGTAGGAGGATCACTTGAGCACAAGAGGTGGAGGTTGCAGTGAGCCGAGGTTATCCCACTGCACTCCAGCCTGGGTGACAGAGCGAGGCTCTGTCTCAAAAAAAAAAAAAAAAAAAAAAGTTAGGGAGGCAGTAAAAAGTGCTAATATAGAGATGTTTTGGGATTAAGGGAAGGGAGAGATTAATTCCACCAGGAGGAGATCAGCACCCCTGGTGCAAGTATATGTGAGTTAGGCTGAGGCTGGAAGGACAGCATGAGGGCCACCAAGGGGTGCTTACCTAGGTCTCTATGTAGAATCCCTGTCATTGTCACAATCCTCTACTCCAGGGAAGAACTTGGACAAGATTAGTATGCTTTCTCAAGAGCAGCAAAAGCCAATCAGAAAGCCAAAAGCAGAGTATAGGGGTTCAGGTTCCTCTCTGTTTGGGAAATGGTGAAGATCCTGGTCCACTAAAGCATGCCATGAAATGATGCCAACTCACTCAGTAATTGTGACAACTCAAGATATGAAATGAAAACATGTACATCAAATGCCTCAAACAGTGCCTGGATGAAATGACGTGGTAGCACCTTTTTTTTTTTTAACCAACATCATTTTATACTCCTTAATATTTACTTTCAAATTTGATCCCCAGTGCCAGTCCCTGCTCCCAGTCTTGGTATCAAATCTAAATACAGGGACTTTAACAAGAAATTGTATCAAGGTGGGAGCAGCATTTTATAGAAATAGGGGGACTCAGGACATGTCAGGGAATGGGAAATACTTCCACATGGCTTAAACAGAGAGCAAGAAAGTGAGGATAATGGGAAGCAACATTGCCAAACGATTTGGGGATCCGAGTGTGTTTGCTATGAACACTAAGCCAAGAAATTTCACCTAGACATGCCTACAGCATTGCCATTGAGGCTGCTAAGGAGTTGTTTGATCTGCTCAGGTCTCTGTTGGCTTTCTTGGGACCTGGGTCCTCATCTAATTCTATCCTAAAATGTAGTGAAAGCCTTTGCCACCTCTGTGGTCTACACTCCATCAGAAAGCCTAGAACTCGGTGTTTGTGCAGATATTTCTAAGGGCCTTCAATGCCAAATACTAGAGTAGACACTGAACACTGGCAGGTGAGCCACAAATATGCATTGCTGTGGTTGCATCAGCCCCCAGTGAGAGGACCAACAGGCCAGTCTGTGCAGAGCCTTCTGGCTAATAACACTCAGGTCCCTAGATGGCTCCAGTCCAGCAAGTACGGTATATCTTCTCTCATTTGTAATGCGTACTCTCCTACTTCCCTGAAAGCCCCCCAAGGAGGGTGTGTTGCTTCCTCAGGAATGTGTAGTCCTTTTAATTATGAACATATGGTATTGACCAAACCACAGGGATGGGTTTCCACTAAGCCACACAGGCTCCCTTATCCAACCCAAATGGTAACATGTGTTAACTTGTTGGGAGCCACTGGTAACCCATCTTTGGCACTTAAGGGCATTCTGGTGAAAGCAAGTAAAAATTAATCATTAGAGACAAGAAAGAGTAGTGGTGTAGCCAATCTTAGTCTTTAACGAGGAAGGAAATACGGATTATATTACCTAGTTAATTACATTCAAATTCTCCTCCAGCCCGAAATCTCTGGGTTACTAGGCTTGGGCGAAGCTGGGGCAGAAACTGGAAGTCAGTAGAAATAAGGTTTTGTTCTCTTGGTTCTGGGTTATCGGGGACTAGAGGGTGTTTCCATGACAAAATAAATAATCTGATAGTTACAGGAAACATATTCTTTAAAATGTAAAAATTATGGTTTGATAAGTACTTTGGGAGATCTAAGAAAAAAGCATTTAAAATTGAGACATGCCTCTGACAAAATCTTTGGCATGTAGTCACCTTCACACAATGCCCCTTCTAAAGGAAAGGACAGTACCCATAATCCAGGATAAACCAATTAATGCAAATCTCTAACTGCAACTATCACTAACCTATGGTCTACGTGTAAGAAGAATTCATCAGCACTCCTCCGCTGAGCCTCCTGGTGACTGTCAGCCGCTAAGCCAGGCACTCTGAGGTCTCAGCATCTGGAGACAAGAAGCAGACTCAGAAGCTGACCAAGTTAAGAAGAGAATTACACACTGTCCTCCCAGAAAGCTGACTCTGATGGATTCATTCATCTTTTTTTGTACAATTTAGACCAGGATAAAATAATGGCTTTTGTTGCTACTTCAGTACACATATGTACACAACAGTCAATCTCTCTCTCTCTCTCTCTCTCTCACACACACACACACACACACACACGAGAGAGAGAGAGAGAGAGAGAGAGAGAGAGAGAGACAGAGAGACAGAAAGAGAGACAGAGAGAGAGAGATGTAGAAGCAGGCTCCATTTGGTTGTAGCTCCTAGGAGGGATGCAAAATGCAGCCAAATTTGCATAGTATGCCAGACAAGCCCTCCGGCCCCTGTAACTTCACACCTGTCTCCTGCCAGTACCCAAAGAGCCATCTGCTTTCCCGGGAAAGCCAGACACAAGGCCCCATCTTTATGGCTTTTGTAGAGGATGAGAAAACCTGGCATGGGGAGGCTTAATTGCTCAAAAATAACTCCATGGTACATAACATACAGTTACATGAAGATCCGAAGAAAAAGCCTTGGCAGTATTTTTTTGCAAACATTCAGAATAAAGGTTGGGGCATGCAAAAGGGAAACTATTTAAGGATTCAACCTAGTCCCAAATTATTTCCACTGTCAAGAACTCTACGAGTGAGGAGTTCTGTGTGTGACAGAGAGTTCCACAAAAAAAGAAATGTAAGGCATCCAGGCAGGATTGTATGTTTTCATCTACTCCACCCTGAATTTGAGATGCTCTCCTAAAGATTTTTCTACCATCTCACATAAATAATTGTATCCATATGTGCTACTTTTAAAATACAGTTCTATCTCCAGGTATTAGAGCAGGGCAAAAGGAAATTCCCTCTCTCAAGCCCATTCAGCAGTGGCTGAGCAGAGCCCAGCAGCATGAAATGAAGATTTGAGAGAAGCCAGTTAGTTCTCAGGATGCGTTCAGCACAGGCCTGTCTTGAAGCAGAAGGATAGACTAAAGCAGGGTTTGTCAACAGTGGCACTATTGACATTTGGGCTGGATAATTCTTTGCTGAGAGAGGCTGTCCCATGCACTGTAGGACTGAAAGACACTTTGCAGCATTCTAACCTCTACCCACAAGATCCCTGTAGGTAGAGATTCTACCCCCCTCCCCAAGTTGTGACAATTAAAAACATCTCGAGACATTGCAAATGCCCCTCATGGGCAAAAATCACCCTGAGAACTACTGTACTAGATGATCCCTTGCAGGCTTATCAAAGGTCATTATTGGGGTATGTGGGTTGCAGAAAGGTTCTGATAGCACAGCATTTATCACAGAGAATTATATTCACTGGTTTATGAGTCTTTATCTCCCATTTGATGGTAGTTTTGAGGACAGAAACAATTTCCATGCAAGCACAGCTGTCTCTCCAGCACAGGACCTGGTGCCTGGCATGGGGCTGAATGAATGACAGGCTGGATCCAGGGATCCCAGTCTAGTCTCCCAGCCCCACGCTCCTTGTGCAAAGTGCTACGTCTTTGTGTTGGACATGGGGGAGGAACAGGGGGTATCTTCAGAAAACTAATAAAATAAATGACTAAATAAATGGAACCTCTTGTCTAAAGAACACAGAGATAAGATAAATCATTTTGAGTCCTGGAAAAATTATCTCTACCATCTTGCCCCCCGTTTCTCCATTCAGCCAGAAAACACTTTAATTTATCTTGTGAAATTTTTCATCCACTAGACAAACATTAAGCATTTCTTTCTTCTTCTCCTCCTCCTTCTTTTTAATATTCCTCTCTCCACAAAGGTGGGTTGGCTCTCAACTCATTGGAATAAAAGCTCCATTAGCCTCAGTGCACGTAAGGCTTGTGGGGTTGGCAGGGATTCAGGACCCACGGAAGGATAAAGAAATCTGATACTCATTCTTCAAGTAATTAGAGTTGGTAAAATAAACTGTGTGCATTTCATTAAGGGAATGGATCCATCAGGCTCAGGACAGGGCAGGAATCCCATGCTCACAGCACCAGCCTTTTGTCTCAAATTAACCCCCGGCTGATAAAAAAGTTTCCCATGGAGTCACTGGGAGAACATTCCTGTATCCCATCTTCATTCCTTCCTGTCTGTCAGTCTCTGAATCCACATAGTTTTTCTCAGCTGTCTGAAGCCCTGCAGACACTACAGTTCTCTTCTTACACATGACATATGTTCTCCAACTCCCCCTACAAGTCCCTACATGGAATGCTCCCTCCCTCAGCAACTTGCTGTAATTTGCAAACATATATCCAGGAACCTACTCTCAGCCGAAAGGACATGACTTTTCCATGCTTGCCAGTAGCCAGGATGGCGTTGCACTGAGACAGCCACGCTTTTGATCAGCCTTGTGACAAGTAGCAACATAGATTAGATGACTGATTAGACATCAACAGAATAATCTGTGATTATGAAATAAATTCTCTTTGGAAAGTAAGAACGTCTTTCCTAAATTCAAATGATCATTCTTATTTTAGCTCCTTCTTTTAAAAGTCTGAGACAACTGAACGAAACTCAGCTTTCAAAAAGCCAAGGACGTCTTTGAAATTTCTTCTACTTTCCTGGATTACTGATGCTGCCTCTCTATCAGAGCTCTTTATCCTTCCTTCCCTTTTTGCAGACTTCAAATCAGCCTCAGTTTTCTTCAATTATCCTTTTGCCTCTCCTTGCCTAGAAGAAACTCTGAAAATTTTTTGCATATTTGATGGATAAGATGGAAAGGACGGTAGTTGAGGAAATACAGCAGCTAAGATGACAAGCCAGCTCTCCACTGACCACACAGGCACATCTCTAGCAAGGGACAGGAAGACAGAAGAATGAATGCAACAGGACTGCTAAGAAGTAAAGACAGACTTCAGCTATGCAAGAACAGCCGCTAGAAATAGACAAACTGAAGAAGAGTTTATGGAAGGAGGAGCTGTTTTGTCCAGAGAGCAGCCTGGTAGTTTTCCCTTTTCAAATGCTTGGCTTGCAGGGCTCTGATGTTTCCCTGCACAGTTGTGTCCAGTCATGACAGAGACAAGGGAAACAGCCAAGGCTACAATATCAGGTAATGAGGGGACTTCCCTGACGGTGAGGGCTGTGAAACATGGCTTTCACCACTTCTGGGGGTCTTCAGGATTAGGAGAGGCAGTCCTCTATCCAGGGAAAACAATACAGAGCTATCTTGGATGAATTCTGAGTAGCATTTCTAACTCTAGAAAACTCTGCACATCTAGGGGCATATACCAGGGCAGAATATAGCACCAGAGTAGGGCTGGGATGGAGCTAGCAGGAAACTGCTCAGCTCCTCAACCCAGCCTGGTTCTCCTCTGGCTTCAGATGAGTGGCTGGTATATTTCCCCATAGTCCTGGCAGATATATTTCGTGGTGTTTTATTTCTCATTGTCTCACTGACAGTAGTGTGTGTGTGTGTGTGCACATGTGTGTTTCCTTGGCCATTTGCTCTACAGGAAGGTTTCCAGAGATATTTCCGTGAGCACAGATGCTTCAGTGGTGACAGGGAGCAGGCAGAGACAGCTTTGGAGGATTGGGAGGAGGTCTATTCATGCCTGTGCCTTCTCTCCTCCATGAACTCAGCTATTTGGCATCCATGATATCTCTCACTTTCAGCTCACTGGAGAATCTGAGGGCAGCTCCTGTTCCCTGCTGTCCTTTGCACACTTCCCTCCCTTCTCCCTCCTCACCCCCTTCTATTCCCTGATCTCCATCCCCCCCTCTGGTTTCTTCAATTTCAATGAGTTTATTGGCATGACGAATGTTGCCAAAGCCAATAACACTGAGTCTCAGTGTCTGGGGATGGATTTCACAGTGGGAAGGGGGCGATGGGGGCCTCGGACCGCATTCCCACTGTGGGTTTCTGCCTCAGTCTGAGGTGGTGGCAGGCTGCCAGAGACCTTGTTCACTTGGGTTTCCAGTCTCAGTTGAACCCACCAGCCTTGTATCCAGACAGGGAGAATATTCTTACGATGGCAGAGGTCATGTCTGGAGCCTCAGGTCTAGGAGAGGAGGGGCTTTAAGCTTATGTTTTCAAGGAACAGTCTATAAATAAATTCCACACTGTCCTGTACCAACTATGTTGTTAAAACTCCAGCCTCCCGCCAACACTGCACATTCCCAGACCAGGTCCAGGGTGACAAGACAGGTGGCTCTCAGCCCAGGAGTTCACACAGAATCCGAAAGGGTCCTTGAGGGGTCTTCTAAACAAGTGAGAGTCTTACCTTTTTCCATTTTTTCCATACAAACACACACACACACAATACAAGAACAATTTAGAGAATCTGAGATAGGCAAGAAAAAATGGGTTTTATTACAGCTAGAGCCTCAAACATCCATTTCAAATGAGATCTAGCTAAGGAAATCTTCTTTCTAATGAATGAATTTTCTCAAGCTCCCACTTTCCCTCTCTCTCTCCCTCTTTCTCCCTCCCTCCCACCTCCTCATTTTCTCAGACAACACACACACACACACACACACACACACACACACACACACCCCTTGTCAGCACAGCACACTTTTCCCTCCAGGGTGCCTCAGCTGATGGAAATTTCTATTTGCAATGAAAATCAACTTTGGAAAACGTCACAACAAGGGACTTTTTTTCCTGGCTGCCCCAAGATTGATCTGGTCCATAGGATGCCCCAGATCATTGCATTCAGTAATTTCATTCTGCTTATGATCTATTTCTTATACGATCAATATGATAAATGCGCTGGAGAGCAAAGTGGGTTACGGCCCGACGCCGGTGAAGTGAGGAGGAGAAAGGAGCGCTGGGCTGCCGCGCTGTGTGTCTCATGAAGCAGAAAAGTAATTCAGTCAGACTAAAGGCTACAGACAAGGAGGCATATTCTCCTGATAAATGCAAATGATGTGACTACATTTCCCCCAGCACAAATGGGATGGGGAGGGGCAAGTGGAGACCAGTCCCGCTGTCTGTATCACAGCATTCTCCTAGGAACCTATAGCACATCTGCACACAGCACATTGGAGGGATGAGAGCAGGATGCGGGAGGAAAGAACGGGAGTTTGCTTAAATAATCTGTACTAATGGCAAGCTCCCTCTTCCTGACTCCACTGTGACTCTGAACATTGCTGTTTTTAAAGCACAGTACAAGAGAATCAGGCATCCAGTGAGCGGAGAACCACAGGGAAATATCGGACCGTGCACTAATCCATGAGCACCCCATCATCTTCTCTGAGCACCAGAGCTCTCTTGGCTACAGGTCTTGTTAGGTAACAATCAGTTTCACTGTCTGCATTGTGATTTTGTGCCAGGGCCTTCTGTTTTCCCACATAAACCCACATGTCTAGGTGTCCTTGGGCCAGCCATGGAATTCTCTGCCTTAAAGCTGTATCATCTGTAAATGGAGGTCAATTACATCACTGCTGCTGCTGCTGCTGCTGGAAAGTAATCTTATGAGGAAAAAATGAAATAATGTAAATAACTTCTAAAAGTATATAATGTGCTGAAAGTATAAGGTATTAGCTTTGGTAGGCACCATGAAGCTCTAAAAGGAGAAGAAGAGGTCACTGCCCTTAGATAGTTTAGAAATTAATAGAAAACCTGGGTCAGATGTTTGAAAAGGAGAAGCAAGACAAACCAACACAGAGGGAAGGGTTCTGGACTCGGAGAGGCCAGCCCTGAGTTGTAACCAGGGATCTACCCCTCCCTCAATGCATGAGTTGTACAAGTTCTTTCCTTACCCTGGGCCTCAGTTTCCCCGAAGGAACATTAGGCAGTTGGGTAATCTATTAAGGCCACCTCTGGCTCTGGCTTTTTGTGAAGCTAAGATAAATTGAGCCCTAATATGGATGCAAATGTTAAGGAGTGATCTGAGTTCCAGAAGGAGATGAAATAGCGCAAGATTTTAGAAGAGGGGAAGAAATATTGGCAGGATATTCCAAATGTAGAAATCAACCTTGCTAAGTCCCCAGTTTGGAGTGAGCAAGTCCCAATCAAGCACGTTCAAAGAGGAACCTAGAGAACATAGAAAGGCGAAGGGTGAGGAGGCAGGGAAGGTGACTTTGGTTCACAGCCCTTGTCCAGGATGAGAGAAGATGGGGAAGAAGGAGTGGACATTGTCATCGGGCTGGGTGGGATCTTCATATCACATTCAGAGGAGCCTGACTGCTGCCCCCACATCCTCCCATCTGCATCAAGCAGACCGTAGCCTTTGGGGCCCCTTCTCCGTGGTGGGGGTGGTTGGCGAGGTACTCTGTCACTGCACACTGCCATTGCTCTTGTCCTTCCAGGAAATTAAATTTGAAGTTGCTCAGCTCTGCCAGTGCTTGATCCCTTCCAGACACTTCCCGCTCCCACTGCAGAAAGCTTGAGGATGGCTGGGAAAGGTGGGAGAGGAGGGAATGCCATGGGTGGGACTGTCATGGGTGAGATGGATCCCAGCAACTCTGCATTGGTGATTCTCTGCACGGAAGCCTAGTATGTGGACCTCTAGTCTGTGGAGAAGGGCAGATAGAAGGCCCCTTCTATTTTCTCATCAAGATGGCAGAGGCTGTGATGAGACTGTCATTGGGAATATTGATTACATGGCTACTGCTCCAAGGACAGGGCTGGGAACTCTGATTCAACTGAGAGCCAAGCCATTCATGGCTCAGGTGGAAGTGGTCAGGAGAACAGCTCACCTGGACATTTCTAATTTGCAAAGGGACCAAGGAAATTGTGTTCTGGCTGGGTGCAGTGGCTCCCGCCTGTAATCCCAGCACTTTGGGAGGCTGAGGTGGGTGGATCACTTAAGGTCAGTAGTTCGAGACCAGCCTGGCCAGCATGGTGAAATTCTGTCTCTACTAAAAATACAAAAATTAGCCAGGCATCATGGTGCATGCCTATAATCCCAGCTACTCAGGTGGCTGAGACAGGAGAATCACTGAACCCGGGAGACGGAGGTTGCAGTGAGCCAAAATCAAGCCTCTGCATTCCAGCCTGGACAACAGAGCAAGACTGTCAAAAAAAAAAAAAAGAAAGAAAGAGAGAGAGAGAGAGAGAGGGAGGGAGGGAGAGAGGGAGGGAGGAAGGAAGGAAGGAAGGAAGGAAAGAAGGAAGGAAGGAAGGAAGGAAGGAAGGAAGGAAGGAAGGGAGGGAGGGAGGGAAGGGAAGGGAAAGGAAGGGAAGGGAAGGGAAAGGATTGTGTTTTTAGTATGCACTGGGTTTACCAAAAGTGTATCTTGGGTTGTATTCAAAATCGCCATTCATTCATTCAGTATATTTTCAGTCACTGGGAAAAGGAATTCCAAAGCACTGATGTACTGCATGTCTTCTCTGCAGCTGAGATGACTGAGGCTTGTCCAGGATCAGACAGATGGTAATTAGGAGAGCCATGGGTCTAGATCAGCATGGAAAGTTCACAGCTTTTTGAAGGAGATAAGGGCCTGGGTGGGTGCAGGGCTACATGCAGCTGCTGAGCCAAATGCAGCTGTTTGAAAATTAAGACAAAAAAAATTTTTTTTAAATGGGCACTGCTTATTTTAGTCAAAGTTTTCTCATTTCATCTCCACCCAAATTTCTCAGCAAGTGTGAAATTCAAAAGAGACTGCAGAGTAGCATCAAGGATCAAAGGACAAGGCCTACCCTCTTTGACCTTCATGAAATGAATTGTCTAGACAGAGCGCATCAGCTTCCTTATTAGTGACTGAGGTTCATCAGCAAAGTAAAAAAAAAAAAAAAAAAAAAAGCTATTGGCTTGCAATCCAAAAAGAGAAATATCATTCTTCCCCACCCTCTCCTACTGAGTTCATTTTTTATTGACTTTGCTTAAGTTTCTCTAGGTTCTTGGCCTTGAAGATATTTCTGATTTGCTCTCTGCCAGCATCCTGGGATGCTCTTCTTTTGTTAGTAATGAGTTCAATTCACATGAAAAGCCAGAGCCTGCTTCTGAGGCGTTTGGGTAAGTCCCAAGCTGCACTTCTGCCAGTGCCGCTGCCTGAGAATTCTTATCAAGCCCCTGGACAATTTAGACTCTGCTCACTCCAGCATATTCTCAGTGCTCCAGAATAAGGCAAACACCAAAAATCAATAGGAATTTTCCAGTGGGAAGATTTCCAAAGTCACCAAAGATTTGAATTACCTTTCCATAATTGGAAAAGTCCACCAAATAGCAGAGAAATGATATCTTTCTTTTTCCCCTGGTTGCCAACAGAAACAGTGTCTGCTCCTAATCCAAAGAATATCATGAGACCTATTCCCAATGAGCTCAACCCCAGTAATTGAAAGCAGCCCTGTATTGCCTTTGGTCTTGGGTATTTTCATCATAGGACTGTTAGCGCCAAGACATACACTTTGCCAAGGAAAACTTTCCTTTGAAACCTCTATCTTATCCAAACAGGGAGTTGGAATTGACTCTTGGCAGCTCCATAGATAGTTTTGAGTTATGAAAAATAATACATACGTGTCTGCCAACCTATGAGATTGTCCCCAATCTGAAAAAAGTAGCCTTGCACATGGACCCATCTTTCCTTCCAATAAACTGATAAAAACCAATGCACTTGTTACAACTTCAGAGCCTGCTATGTTGGCCTTTAAAGCCACCTGCCCAGTTCTTCTGGATGTGACCTCAAGCTGCTTCTACTCAAAGCGATGTGTGTAGCAAAAGAACAGGAGATGTTAGAATGAAAGGGAAGAGCTGGCGTGTAGAGAACTTCAGTTGCATTCTTCAAGGAGAGGCATTCACATTTCAGCTCTTGGCAAGATTGCAGTTTGGGGAAGGTTTGGTCCAGCTTGGAAGAGCTGTAGTGTTAGAAAACAAGGCATTTCCAGGCACTGTCTACCTCCTGGGGGAGTGGAGTGGGTCTTTGTAAAGATGATCATGTTTATATTGAGAAGCTGATGAAAACATTTTGCAAATATCCAAACCAAGTATGTGACCTGGAGAATGGAGGTATCCACTCTATGTGCAGCCTTTTGCAGGGCAGAGGCTTGGTAAGGAAGAAGACAGCCTTTTTTGAGGAATGGCAGGCCCTGTGACTTGTCTGCCAATCTGCAGAGCTCAAGGTTCCCTGTGCTGCCTCATCCTGGGTTACTGATATCTCTCCTAGTTGCCTTTATAGCTCCTCGAGGTAAAGTTTTGCCGCACCACACTCTCAGGACACTCACTTTGGTGGGGGAGAAAACCTACTTAGAATCATAGAATTGCATAATTAGACATGACCTTAAAGCCTATTTAGTCAGATCACCCATCTCACACTAGAATGCCTACAAAACAGAGCATACTGCCAATGACAAGACCATCACTACCAAGTGCACCACTTGAGAAGCAGGACTGCACAGGGCCAGATGACCCCACATAGCAGCCACAAATATCAAAGCAGATAAACCAACTTTGCCAGTTCAGAGGATGAGTGTTGTGGTTAAGATTATGGGCTTAGACTGTATGGAGTTAGACTTCTTGGGTTCAAACTCTAGCTTCACCATTTACTCCTAGATGATCTTAGGCAAGTTACTTGATTTGTCTATGACTTGGTTCTTCATTTGTGAAATAGGAGTAATGTTGTAATACCTACTTCATTTGGTATCTATGAGATTAAAATGAGATAATATAAATAAAGCACCTAGAAAAGTGCTTGGAATGTCTATCCTACCTAATCAACTGAGATCCTCCTTAATTTTGTTTAAAAAAATACTATATATAATTTTAAACATATACAAAAGCAAAAATAACATACTGATTTCTCACATATCAAAATAGTATAATGAATGCCTCACTTAGCTTCAACAATGATTAGTGTGTGGTCATTCTTGCTTTGGCTACACCCCATACACATTACCCACATTCCTGATTGTTTTGAAGCAAATCATATTTAAGCTTTCAGTATTTCAGCAAGTATCTCAAGAAAAGGATTCTTTAAAAAATAGTAACCACAATAGCAATATCACACTTGTCAAAAATATAAAAATAATTCTATAATACTAAATATCAATGATTGTTTTATCTCTCTCTCCCTCTCTCATTCTATTTATAAAATTAGGTCATTTGTTGTATAGAGTTTCTGACAGCCTATATTTTCCTGATTGCACATCGTTTAACATGTCCCTCTATCCCCCTGTATTTCCCATAAATTTGTAGTTAGATCTGCCAGCTTGATTGATTCAAGCTCAATAATTTGATAAGGCTACTTCATGGGTCATGGTATTTCTATCAGGAGGGTCATAAGGTCTGGTCATTTCTTTTGTATGTGTATGTGTGTGATGTCACACAATATCAATGATCATTGCCTAGATTTATAAATTCATTGTTGGATTGCCAAGCAAAATATAGAATATCCAGTTGCATTTGAATTTCAGATAAACAATGAGTGATCATTTAGAATAAGTATGGGGGCCTTCAAAAATTCATGGAAAATGTGTATTATGAAAAAACAATGCAAGGATTTCAAAAATCTTTTGCACCAAAATACACTCATTCTAATCTGTTATAACATATCTGAACAGAATCTAGTTTGACGCACCAAGAAAGATAAGACATCAGTTTGAAAAGAGCTCCTATCAGAGCAACATAAATTCTGCTAAAATTGAGGCAAGAACCATCAAATTTATGGGGAAGCTTGAAAGAATAGTGAAATCATTGCTGTTTTATGAAATCTTTATGGTGACAATGCCCCCAAAGAAACCAGCAGCTTACAAATGGATAACTCGTCTTAAGAAGGGATGGGACAATTTTGAATTTGAAGCCTACAGCAGCAGACTATCCACATAAATTTTTGAGGATAAAATTAATCTTGTTCATGCCCTAATTGAAGAGGACCAATGATTAACAGCACAAACAGTAGTCAACACTATAGATACCTCAACTGGTTCAGCTTACACAATTCTAACCAAAAAATTAAAGTTGAGCAAACTGACTATTGATGGGTGTCAAAATCGTTGCACCCAGATTAGCTGCAAACAAGTGCAGAGCTTTCAATGGAAATTGTAAAGCTCAGTGGATCTTGATCCCCCTCGTTTCTTCAAAGCATTTCTTTGAAGAGTCTTAACTAGGGATAAAACATGGCTTTACCAGCGCAATCCTGAAGACAAGGCACACTCAAAACAATGGCTACCAGGAAGTGGAAGTGGTCCGGTCAAAGCAAAGGTGGACTGGTCAAGAGCAAAGTTTATAGCAACAGTTTTTTGGGATGATCAAGACATTTTGTGTGTTGGCTTTCTGGAGGGCCAAAGAACAATTGCATCTGCTTATTATGAGAGTGTTTTGAGAAAGTTAGACAAAGCTTTAGCAGAAAAACACACAGGAAAGCTTCACCAGCAAGTCCTTCTCAACCACAATATTCCTGCTCCTTCCTCTCATCAAGCAAAGGCAGTTTTGTAAGAGTTTTGATGGAAAATCATTACATATCCACCTTATAGTCTTGATTTGTCTCCTTCTGACTTCCTTTTGTTTCCTAATGTTAAAAAGATATTTAAATGGCACCCATTTTCTTTAGTTAATAATGTAAAAAGACTGCATTGACATGGTTAAATTTCCAGGGCCCTCAGTTCTTTAGGGATGGACTAAATGGCTGGTATCATCACCAACAAAAGTGTATTAAATTTGACGAGACTTATGTTGAGAAATAAAGTTTCTATTTTTTATTTTTATATTTAATTCCATTTTCCATGAACTTTTTAAAGTCCTCTGGTATATCCCAAATATTTCATGAGACATATACTAAGTAATTATGTGTTGTTTATCTGAAATTCATATTTAAGCAAGGGTCCTAATGTTTTTGTTTGCTATATCTGGCAACCCTAATTAGGGGGGTTGCAAAATTGTCACATTTTAATTACATTATTCCTTATTTGTGTGTTAGTTGAAATATTTTTAGAAAGAGCAACTTCCCCTCATCTACTTGATCATCCCAAGATATAGATCATATAAGAGAATCAAAATAAATGCTTGATTTTTTCTCCTTTTACTTAGTTTTTAAAATAATGAAAGTTTTTTCAATGACTAATAGAGGTATCATTATAAACTCATAAAGTGAACATATTTATTGTGAATTTCAATCCTTTGCAGTTATTATCCTTTCTTATGCTCAAAGTATTTCATGTTTGATCGGTAAGAATCTATTCAAGTACATTCCTGAGTCCTTTTGACATGACAGTAGTGTTTGATACTTACTCTGTTTTCTGGTATGACAAGACTTTCCAGACTTGTATATTTCTTTCCATGAATCTGGACTCAGACATTTCTTCAAGAAATTCTGGTTCCTTTTAAGAGAAAATGGTATTTAGAAAACATAGTCTGGGAGCTAGAGGTGTTCAGTACGACTAGGTTGTTCATTATTTTTGTTCTTTTTGGTAGATAGAGCCAGTAAACACATATTTTTAAAAAATAATATAGAGCTCAAGTTCATAATGATACTTCCAGTGCAAATGCAGAACCACAGGTTTTTCTTCACTTTGTCAATCTCACATCTGTATCTTTCGCCCATAAGAAAAAAATCCCGGCCAGGTGCGGTGGCTCATGCCTGTTATCCCAGAACTTTGGGAGGCCAAGGCAGGCAGATAACCTGAGGTCAGGAGCTCAAGACCAGCCTGGCCAACATGGAGAAACCCTATCTCTACTAAAAATACAAAATCGGGTGGGCATGGTGGCGCATGACTGTAATCCCAGCTACTCGGGAGGCTGAGGCAGGAGAATCGCTTGAACCACAGAGTTGGAGGTTGCAGTGAGCCAAGATTGTGCCACTGCGCTCCAGCCTGGTGACAGAGCAAGGCTCCATCTCAAAAAAAGAAAAAGAAAAAACTCCTCCTTCTCTGTGATGATCATATGATTACTCATATATAACACATGCACATAAAACAATATACATACCTAACATACTTCAAAACACTATCACTTCACTACCACCAACAATATGATTACCAAGAATAGCTTAAGATTTTGTTTTGTTTTGTTGTTGTTGTTCTTAGAGTATACCCCACTAAGGACATAAAAAAATACTTATTTTTTTACAGTACTTGAAATACTTCCCTGGTATGATTAAGCTGTAACTGGAAATACATTTAAGTACTTTATTTTTGCTTTCATTTTACTTTATAAATTTTTAGGAATTGCTTTTTTGTTCTTTGTTACAAAATTATGTAAAAATATTTGTATAGCTTCAAAAGCAAATCTATAAAACATGGTATATTTAAAGTCTAATCTCTATCCTGGTCTCTATTCCTTCTCTCTTTCTGAGGGTAAACTTGTTATTTTTATGATTTATCCTTCAATGGTGTATTCTTCCACACGTCACTCTAAGCAAATTCAGAGATATATTTGTATCCTTCTGACTCTTCGAGGTTCAGTTCCAATGTTGCTCCTCTGAGGCGTCACCACCATGAATGGAGTACTCATCAAACTGATTACAGCCAGAGGTGTACCCTGCCTGACAATATACTGGAATGGACACATTAATTGTTCATAGTTACCCTCCATTCTGATTGTTCACTCCTCTCTTGTAGTTATTGGTGCCTGAGTTTTACCCGATTACAATTCATTGCATTCATGCCTGCCTCCTTTGGTAGCAAAAATTGTTGGATTTCCTAGAAAGCCAAGACCAGACCAGCCCTTACACAGTTTTTACATTCCACACAGCCACAGCCTCAATGAAAATTTGCTAAATTAAATGCATAAATCAGTGTCTCTCAGCCCTGGATAAGCATCCAAATTACCTTTACAGCTTTTTCAGATTTGTTAAAAGTGCAGGTTGCCAAATTATACCCAAAACTCAGTAAATCTTCAAAAGTGATCAACAAGAATCCAAATTAAATAATAAAGCATGCTTCTATTATGCAGCCAGTTTGAGCACCATTGATCAAAAGCATAGCCACTCAGCATAAATGCACTGATAGAGCACAGGCGCCTGCAGTGGATGTTTCTAAATAGATTCTCCCCTCTGCTGCTTGAGATGGTGCAATTCTGCTAGCACAGCCCAAAGGAAAATTTAGCTTGTCATTTTATTTTTCCTGATGGTTTTCTTCGGAGAAAACTTAAGAACTGTGGAGGGTGTGGTTTCTGCTTTTGAAAGAGAATTAGTCACATATAAAGGTTAACTACATTTTCAAGGTCAAACAGTTGGTCAATACTTGGGATGAACCCAGCTTTGTGACCCTCTGGCCCGGAGCTCTGTCCACCATTAGAGAAGCAGCTGCTTCCCTTTCCCAATCCTAAGATCACCCTAGAGCAGAGATGATACCAATCTTCCGATCTCTCTAAGGGCACTTTCTCCATCCACAGGCAGGACTTTAGAGCCAGAAGGAACCTTGGGGATTTCCCTGAATCCCTAAGGTAAGAAAAGTGTGGCCTGACTCAGAAAGACAGTTAGAGGCAGCAATAGGACTAGACTCAAAGTCACCTGCCTCCCTGACCAATCAGGCTTTTCACTTCCTGTGCTGCAGCAGTGTCAGTCTCACCTATTCTCGTGCCATCAGAGCTGATAGTGCACTGAAGCCTTGTGGTAAGAATGAAGCCAAGTTAGAGTTGCTGGCGTCTAATCGCAGCCAAACAGCCTAATATCACATCTCTGCAGCTATGTAGAAGGCAAGAATCAGACTCAACTCTGCTTGCCTAAGCTTTAGTGACAATGGCCGTCCCCAGACCTGGGTCCAGGACATTACATCCAGTGCAAGTTGAAAAGAGGGCGGGGAGTGGGCTAAGAAAAGATTATCTCCTCCTACAACAACAACTTTAAATGAGCTCTCTCATTTGATTTTTCTTGATCATCCATCTAGCAGTGAAAGGAGGCAGTGGGTGGATGGGATGGCTGGGGATAGGGGGTCCCCAGGAGTAGCAGCACTGTTGGCTTCCTCCAAGTCTGCCTTTTCACTCTTTTCACTTTTATCCCCAGGACTCGATAGGCTAGAGATTCTTTAATTGGTGTCCTGGTGGAAAGAGATGGCAGTTGGGTTCTATAGAAAGAAGGCTTAAGTTTTTCTTCCATTGTGCAGGTCCACATAATCCTCACCATTCCCTGTGCCCCTGCCTACAGTTTGAGCCAAAGGCAAAAACTGGAGGTGGTCCTCCTGGTACATCTGACTGTTTTGGAAAGCTCCAGGGAGGGAGTCATCATGGTAATCAAATGCATCCATTAAACCCAACAGACCCTTTTAATCGTAGGCACTGTGCACGTGTGTGCATGCACACACACATGTGTGCGCGCACACACACACACAATTGCCTGTCTCAGTGCACTCTCTCTGGGGCTCACTCTGGTCTCCCTGGCTTCCACAGTGTGAAGCAGGGCAAAAAACTATTCAGGTCACAAGGCCAAGGTTATGGGGGAGGAAGGAAACCCAAGGGGGTGGGCACACATGCTTGAATGTGTGCCAAAGAAGGGGACTGAAAGGCTTTGAAGGCAAAGAGTCCTATAGGGATGCTAATCATAAGTATTTTATTGTGATAATGCAGGGTCTCTTTCTCTCACTGGGATGCACACAAAACTGCAACGGGGAACAGGAGCCTCCCAGCTGCTCACTGTATTGCCATCAGAAAAGAGGTTAGTGGTAGAGAAAAGCCTTTTGCCCAAGGCTTTCGGAGAAATCATTGCTTTCACTGGATGAAGGTTCATAAGAAAAACTTAGCCTAGAATTTAAGAATCTTCTTGCTAAGAGAACTGTAAAACTATGACAGTATTCAAGGTTATTGGTAATATATTCTAGACCCTTTAAAAGTTATAAGGTGGTGAATGTCCTATTATCGGATGGATCCAAGGAAATAAAGAATGATGACTTGCTGAGTTGATGTAGGAGATATTCTTACAGAGGGTGGAGTGGAGTTGAATCGCGTTCTCTGAAAAGTTACACATGTTCAAATCTAACTCCTGGTACCCCTGCATGTGACTTTATTTGGAAATAGGGTCTTTGCAGACATAACCAAGTTAAGATGAGGTTATACTGGATTTGAGTGAGCCCTAAATCCAATGACTGGTGTCTTTATGAGAAGACCATGTGAACACACACACACACACACACACACACACACACACACACACAGGAAGATGGCCATGTGAGGACAAAGGCACCAACTGGAATGAGACAGCTCCAGGCAAGGAATGCCAAGGATTGTGGACAACTACCAGAAGCTGGAAGAGGCAAGGAAAGATTTCTCCCTAGAGCTTTCAAAAGAAGCCTGGCCCTGCTGAAACTGTGATTTCTGACTTCTGGCCTCCAGCACTATGAGAGCAAAAACCATTGTTTTAAGTTACCCAGTTTGTGGTCATTTGGTATGCAACCTCGGAAACTAAAACTGAGGGTAAGACTAAATGGCCTGAAGGTTTTTTCCAACTATGTTAAGCTATAGTCCTAAATTGGTGGGGGTTCCTTTTTTGGGAGTTTATACAGAAACGTCTTTTTAGACTGATCCCCACACTGTCCTATCATGAGAGAGAGAAGTGTGGCTGTGAATGAGAAGTAGGGAGGAATGAAAGCCATTGTAGGCCCTTGAGGCAGAGTCCCAACCAGACCCTCCGTTCCTCAAGAAGAGTGTTGGTTCTCTCCATGTATGCTGCCTTCTCCTACCCCCGTGAAGAATAATTGCACACTTTGTGCTGGCTCCTGAGGCAGAAACCAGACCCCGGTCCCCAGGGTTGTCAAGTGGCATTCCTGACTCAGGAGCTCCATCCAATTCCAAACAATTAGATAATTTAATCAACATCGCAGAAGGCACACACTAATGCCATTAGAGGCAAGATCTCCCAGGACAGTCTGGGAGGAGCAGAAGGGAAGACAAAGCAGAGTGGACTCAGCCTCAAGGTCACTGTGTTCTCCTCCACTGGGTTGCCTGAGAGGGATGGTTCTGAGGCAATGCTGTTGTTCCCAGGGATGGACAGCAGTGCCCCCTTCTCTAGAAACCAGGGTCAAAAACCAAGATGGAATCTGCCCAGTGGACAAGAAATCATCCAGAGACTTGTAGAAGAAGCCCTGCATCTTCATGAATGGTGCATGGGATTAGGAATCAATAGATCTTGTTTCAACCCTGGATCCATCATATATCAGCTGCATCACCTTGCACAAGGCACTTACTCTCCTAAGCCTCAGTTTCCACATTTGAAAATAGAGACAATTGGCCTGGCACGGTGGCGCATGCCTGTAATCCCAGCACTTTGGGAGGCCGAGGTGGGTGGATCAAGAGGTCAAGAGATCAAGAACATCCTGGCCAACATGTTGAAACCCCATCTCTACTAAAAATACAAAAATTAGCTGGGCATGGTGGCATGCGCCTGTAATCCAAGCTACTTGGGAGGCTGAGGCAGGAGAATTGCTTGAACCACAGAGTTGGAGGTTGCAGTGCGCCAAGATCATGCCACTGCACTCCAGCCTGGTGACAGAGTGAGGCTCCGTCTCAAAAAAAAAAAAAAAAAAAAAGAAAAGAAAAAAGAAAGAAAGTAAAATGCCCAAATTAAGCACACTGATTAGCAAAAGGAGAGGTCAGAGGGAATTGCAGTCAGAATGCAGCATAGCAGAGGAGAAAGAATGCTGGACTTGAAATTAAAACACCTGGGTTCCAGTAACTTCTCTGCCATTTCCTGGACATGTGATCTACAAGCCACTTATCCTCTCTGAGTATCCTTGCTTCTTTCATTTCTGAAATGAGTTTCTTTTAAAAAAGCAGATACCACTAGTGAAAATATTTCAACATATATTTATAAAATGACTTATCTGTTACAAGCTCACAATGAAAAGAAGCTAGTGTACAAATCCTTAAAATTCTGTATGAACAGAAAGCGCCATGGCATCTTAAAAGAGATGGACCTTGAGAAGGTCCTAAAGATTGTTCAGGCATTGGATGACTGTGGGAAGGGAGGCAGGGGAATGCCACATTCCAGACTGCAAGATTAACATGAGCGTAGGTTCAGGGGAGTGAAATGAACTTAGTATCTTCAAGGAACCACTACGCCCCGGGGTGGTAGGGAGGGGGCTGTCAGAAATAAGATTGAGCACAGAGGTTAGTGCAAGATTATGAGAAACTTTGAAAGATGGCCTTTAGCCCTCTGATATTATGGTTATGGAGTGTAATTTTTATTCAAGGAGAAGGAAAAAAAAGAAAAGAAATGCATGCTGCTCACCCAAACATCAGGACATTCTGTTCTGTGATTGTGCTTCGTGAAAATGTTCTCCTGCAAAAAAGAAAGAAAAAGAATGATAAAGGCAAAAAAATAACTAGAGCCACATTCATTTCAGCTCCACTGAAAGCACAGCAGGAGAAAGTAGCTGTGTTTGCCAAACTCCAGAAAGAGACACAATTGATGGGGGGTGGGGAGAGGG
Source organism: Pongo pygmaeus (assembly GCF_028885625.2). NCBI lineage: Eukaryota > Metazoa > Chordata > Mammalia > Primates > Hominidae > Pongo > Pongo pygmaeus. The sequence continues at coordinate 41,188,680 of NC_072373.2, forward strand.
GAGGGTGAGGCAGGGAGTGGGAGATGAGGAGGAGCGGTTCTGCGTTGTTTTATTCCCCCAAGAAGATATTGTAAATAATGGAGAAGTATAGTACATGGAAGGGGAAATTACTCTGACAGGGCCCTTTTAGGGAGGAAAATGGAACTAAATACACGTTCCATTATTCCTGATCTTTCATTCAACTCCCCATTTACATGGGGGCTCCCCAGAGCTGATGTTTCCCTTTTGCTGTCATAAGTAGTCATTGACTGGAGCCGATCATTTCGAAATAACGGCCTGCAACTCTTCCACTGTCGTGATTAACACAGGGTAATAATTATTAACCACACTGATAACTGCAGAGGAGGGGGCAGCTGCCAGGTTGCCCTGCTTTCCTGAAGCCAGGAAACTTCCCTGTCATTCCACTAGGGGCGGGTGATGTCCTGGGGAGACCACAGAAGGCTTTCTGCGGGCTTCTCCAGGAGACCTGGAGCTGGGGCACCCTGGGCAATTGCCAAGGCTGGGTTTGCTGTCATATCAGGACCTTGTGCAACAATGCAAAAGTAGGAATTCCACAAGAAAAAGTGGAGGCTGGAGCTTGAGGGATGGGGGAAGAAGAGAGAAGGTAAAGAGACACTACGGGATTGTCCTAAGCTCTTGGCCTTTGAAACATCAGGAAATATTGCCAGCTGAATGGATTGAAGGGGCTATAGCCACCCATGACTCAGAAAGATTCATAACACCAGAGCCCTGAATGGGAGCGTTTATCAAAGACAGGCAGAGAGAGAAATCATCCGACTTGAGACAATTCAAAGGCAAAATCCTATTTCTCAGCTCTGTCCCTGGATTGCACTCCCTCGTTGATTTTTTAGGCAGTGAGTTTCTTAGGCATTAAAAGAAGACTTTTTTTTTTTTTTGGCGGCAACATCCTTCCTCCGTTCTCCAAGGAGAGTTGGAAGGCCAGCAGTATGGCAGGCTGGCGGTTGTGCTGGGGAGTAGAGGGTGCATCAAAGCTAATTCCTACTTTTTACAGGTGGGGAAACCAAGGCCAGAGGAGGGAAGGTGACCTATGTGACGTCACACTGCCAGGGAGTGCAGAGTCAGGAATCAAACCCAGGTCTCCTGACTTCCAAGGTGGAGTTTTTTTAGTTCTGTTGTTGTTGTTGTTGTTGTTGTTGTTAATGGAGATAGCAGCCCTCATCCTACCAGCATTGATTCTAAGTCAAAAGAAGCCATTCCAGAAAATCAGTGCTGCAGCCCCAGAGGGAAAGAGGAGGAAAGCCAGAAGGGAATGATGGAAAAAGAGAACTGCTTTTGTTGATCTTTCTTTTTTGTCCCATATAGCGCTCATAATCCCCGGCAAGAGAGTATTTCACAAAAGGAATCATAATGAACTTAATATTAAACTGACTAAGAGGGGAAACCTAAACGTGGGCCTTTCCTTCTAGGAATTCGAAACTCAGAATATGGAAAACATTGTTAATGTGGTTATTAATTGTTTCATGATGTCAGCGCTGATGCAGTTGATCCCTGCCTGCCCAGCACTTGTGCCACTTCTGGATTTTTCTTTTCAGATGCTAGTAATTCACACCCTGTCCTAAATTTATAGCATGGGGCAGGCACTGTGGTTTGCACCTGGATGTCAGCATATTTGATTTGCTTAAACAGTGTGTTTGTTTATTTTTGCATGGAGTGGTGGACTTCACTCTCCCAGCCTCCTTCCTGGGCAAGTTCCCACCCACCCCTGCAAGGCCCTGGACCAGCCTTCACCTGTCTGGCTTGAGGCCTCCCAGATCCCCCCTAGGCCGCCACTCGGCATTGCCTCACAGTATACCGGAGACAGGCCCCCAGAGCAGGGACTGGCTCTTCAAACCAGCCCCTGTTCATCACTCTTGTCACACTCGGGGCTATAGTCCCAGGGAGAACCTGGCACCGTGTTAGGTACTCCAGATATGAGTCAGGAAAGAGAAGTTGGCGGCTGGGGGCTTAATGGGCTGTCCCTGAAGAGCTTGCAGTCAGAAGCAGGAAGAAATTCTTCTGCTATCATTCTTGTCTTTCTTTCTCCCCTAATTAGGAGGAGCTGTGAGTTCAATTCTGTTGGGGTTTGTAGGGCACAGATGCAATCAAGGCAAAGTCAGACACTGGCATTTTGCTCACCCGGCTCCCCGTGGATTTCCAGAAAGACCGACTGGCATGCTCTCTTTAAGGGGTGGGGGTGACACGCGTTGCACCCAATTATCCTATTATTTTGAAAGGCAGGCGTGGCCACATATGTGGTGTTGTACAGGGCAGAGGTGACAGAAGCTAGTAGAGATTTGCATGTATTCGCAACTTCTTTCCTACAGGCCAATTCCCACTGTTAAACACACACCCACTATAAAATAGAGGAGAATTGAGCTCATTAGTATGATTGTTTAAAAAAATCATGAAAACAATTACAACAACATGCTCTCGTGTGTAAGAGAAAATGAGACTCCTGACCCTCAGCAGAACTAAAGCTCTGCAATGCTTTGCCTGATTCGTGATGAGTCTGGGGGCATTCTCCTGTGGCAGGGGCTCCAAGTCTTTGGCGGGGAAAATGCTAAGAAGCAGGATGAGGCCTGTTGCTTCCCACTTACTGGCTTTTGAACTCCCACATTGATGGGCCCCCACACTTTCATCACTTTCTCCTCATCAGAAAAGGGCAAAATTCGAGAAAATGGGTGCCAGATCAGCCTGCATTTACATTCTGGCCATACCACACACTACCTATGTGACCTTAGGACCATCATGTGACTTCTTGATCATCAGTTTCAGCATCTGTAAAATGGGATGATAAACCAGTCATGGTGGCTCACACCTGTAATCCCAGGGCTTTTGGAGACTGAAGCAAGAGGATCATTGAGCCCAAGAGTTTGAGGCTGCAGTGAGCTATGATCACACCACTGCACTCCAGCCTGAGCAACAAAGCAAGACACTGACTCAAAAAAAAAGAGGCAGTGGGTGATAATAATTACTTAATTACCTTGTAAGATTAGAGTTGTGAGGATTAGGACTAGCACAGAGTAGGAATTCAATATATTTTAATTTTTACCATTATATTTTGATAATTATGGGCAACTGAAGAAAAGGTATTGTTTTGTCTCAATGAAGACGCTGGGACAAAATGATTACTTCCTATCAGTTCTGTGAATTTCTGATCTCAAAGAAAATAAATGGCACTGATTTTGTCCAGTCTTATCCCCACCCAAGAAAGCCCTGGCAGGCCTGCCCAGGAGATATTGAGCGCTCGGAAAGCCTTAGAACCCAACTGTAGTTCTGGCAGCAACTGTCCTCTGAACCAGGCTATGCAGCAAAGACAGGAGGTCAGTGACTCAGCACAGGCAGGGGCTTTCTGGCCAGTGAGGGCTGCTGAGCAGGGGTGGACCCCAAAAGCACATTCGCATAATACATCTCAGCCCAAGAGGAATGGGACCAAGCTAATTTCTATGCAATCACAGCATGTTATCCGAGGCACCTCAGCCGCCCCTCTCTTCTCTTGCTCCCTGGGAGGGTGTGGGTGTGTACGTGGGCTGCTTAGTAATGAGGACCAGCTCCAGCATGAGTGTGCTTTGTGATTCCATAGTAGAAGGTTGGTGGACAGAATCTCTTTTTCTCTGCAGCATTTTTGAGTGGAAGAGTAGGAGAGAAGGAGGGACCCCGAAGTGATGGACAACAATGACCCCATAAGCAAAGGGACATTTCTGGTGAGCCCAGCTGTTTTTCCTAGAAAACCAACCAAGAGAAGAACTGCAGTTGTACACTTGGGAAATAGGTTTGCCTCCGGATGGAACTTTCAGGTTTTAAGAGAACATTCCCGTGGATTTGTATAATGCTTTCTGGCTTGTGAAGCTCTTTCATAGTCAGCATCTTGCAAGATATGAAATACAAGGGACATTATTCCACTTTATAAAGGAGGAAACTGAGGCACCAAGAGATTTAGCCAGGGATTATGTGACCAAATGATTAGTTTCTCCTTTGGGGGGATTCTTTTAGAAAAAATAAGAGAGGAAGGCCCTTTTCCTGACCCTTAGTGCTAGGAATAGAGCAAAAAAAAGTCCTGAGCCTCAGCCTTCACCTTCCATGCCTGGAGCCCAGTTGTCCACACTCCCCTCCCCCACCCTTCCTCTGAAGCCTTCTGACCTTGCAAATGCCAGAGCCTTGCAAACTGTTCCAGGGACCTATTTAAGTAGGTTTGGGACTGCAGTTGCCTGGGCTTCACAGAGAATATTCTTCTCCCAGAGCAACACACTAGATGGATGGAGGAGGGGAGGGAGGGTTAGGGAAAGAGAACGAGGTATACAGGGACATAAGCTCTGCTCGTGGGAGGTTTAGTGAGAAAGGAGTGAAATCCTGCCTTGTTTGATTTGGAGCCTTAACAGGCTTGCTACTGTTTAAAGTACACAGGAAAGTGGGATTTGTGAAGGGAGGAGAGGAGAGGGGAGGGGAGGGGAGGGAAGGGTGACGTCTTTATGAATGGTACTGAGAACCCCGGAGCAGGTGCCCTGTTCCTGTGTCCTGGGCTGCCGGCCCCATTGCCTGGGCTGAGACCCACCACTCTGGCATCCCACAGTCTCTCTCTTCCATTCATAGGACTTGGCCCACACACTCCAGTCTGGCCTGTCAGACCAATCCCTTTGTTCCTAACAATGTAGGGGGTAAGGGGAGGCTGCTGTGCTGCTGGGGTTGCCTGACAGCGTCTGCTGGATGAAGGTGAGGTACCTGGTAGGGAGACAGAAGGGACCATATTCCTGCCTGTCTATAGTGGCAAGCCCAGGCTCAGGACAAGTGAAAGATGACATGCATCTTAGAGCAGAGACCAATCAACTTGGTGGTGGCATCAGTGGTCTCAGCTTTGGGAGCCAGGTACAAACCGGGCAACAGCCAGTGCACCACCCAAACATTGCCCTCTGACACTGGCAAGCAGGAGCCCCCTTGGCTCCCAAGCACAGGTCCAGGCACACATCCTCCTGAGCCCACCTCCCAGCCGACTCAAGGCACCGTAAATATATGCATGCACACACTCGCAGGCAGCATTCCCATGCTAAACACTGATAGCTTGCCACCCCCCACCTCTAAAGGGAACAGACTTGATGCTGAAAGCCTGCCAAAGTGTGGCTGGCTTCCAGCACCAAAAATACCTCCTGTGATCCAAGGGGCTCCTGTACTGGCATCTATTTGTGGGGCTGGAGCTGCTGCTGTGACATAAAGGACTTCCCCTGGGGATGGGCTAGTTGCCCATTTGGGCCCGTGCTCCCCAAAGTCTAAGAGCTTGCTTTCCAGGGCCAAGGCCTGCTCCCAGCCTGGGAAATGCAGGTGGCAGCAGCTTAGCCAAACCTGCCTTCCACAGGAGAAATATTCATTCTTCACAGGAAACATTCTGTGGCATTCCAGAATGTTAGTGCCCTGTCCTCTCCCACTTCTCTAATTCTCTTGCTTAAATAACCCATCTAGTTACTTAGTTTGCTTCTTTGACAAGCAAAGAAGAGGCCTGGGGCCTGGAACAAGAATGCAGAAGTGACAAATGACTTTCTAGGTGAGGTTCCAGGAATATCTTGACTAGGGAAGGTAGGTAGGTTAGGGTGAGTGGAGAACCCTGTTGAGTGTGCTACGATTTTCCAATGAAGAGGATTTGGCATAAGATAAACATTTCCCCATTTATTCATTTGTTCATTCATTTGATAAATATTTGTTAAATATCGACAGCCTGCTCACAAATGTGTTGTACTACGTCTATCCTTCCAGATGGAAATGAGGACGAACTACAGTCCCTGACAGAGGACTGGTCAGTCCCGAGGGCTGTGGGCCTGATATCAGATGGACAGAATGAGGAAGGATATAGTGAAGGGCAGAAACATACAAGAAAACCAGAAACCTCAGAAAGAGATAGATCTGAGGGTATAGAATCTGTAGGGTTATTGCCATGCTTTCTTTAAAAATATGTGCCAAAGCAGTAATTATGGACTGTATATAGTTCCATTAAAGGAAGAAATTTAGTAAATTTGCTCTTCATAAATATTTGCATAATAAATGAATGAACACCCAGATCAAAGGGAGAAGGTTAATGAGCAGATGTAAAGACTAGAGTTTCAGGTGTACCGTTGTTGCCTCAGAGGATGTCAAATCTAAATACGAACCATGAACCCAAGGTTTTTTTTTTTTTAATTCTCAGAGCATGTTATGATAATTAGATGTTTAGCTAATAAGATCCATATTTGTTCCAGCCTATTAGGACTAAATATAACAACAATCTTTCCATTTTGATGATACTATTACTTCTTCCAACACTCTTACATATATCTATTTTAATTCCCCCAGTTGTCTGGAGAGTGAAGACAGAAATTTCCATCTTACAGATGGACAAACTGTGGCCTAGAGAAGTTAGAGGTACTTCATCCACGGTACCTCCCAGTAGATCAAGTTAGCGCTCTTTCCATTGCTATGCTGACCACTGGCTCTTCCTTAGTCTCACAGGACTCAGATCTTAGACCCTGTTCAGTGGCAATGTGGAATCTGGATGGCAGCGTGCCACCCTGTCAGCCACAATGTGTTCTCCCGCCTGTGTTCCCTCTCTCTCCCTTTATTCAGGAAAGAGAGGGGAGGTGTGGGGATAAAAAGACGGGGTGAGGGGAAGAGTCTGTTTCATTTTATGCTTCCTTGCTCTTCATTCTAAGATTTATTTCTGGACCACAGGAGTGGGGGGGAGGGGTGTATGAGAAAATTATTTAAATTGTATCATAATCTTCCCAAGATGTGATTAAATTGAGGAATAGGGAAGAGAGGTGACCTCTTCCAGAGTCAGACAGCACTTTATTTAGAACCAGAGGGCCCTAATTTTCAGCTTGGAGCTTCATCAATTAGATGTCTCCAATCCTACCACTGCTGGTCTTAGGTGTAGCTGGCCAAACTCCATGAACAAACAGGGGAAGTGTTCCAAAATCTTCTAGCATCTTCTTCAAATCATCTTTCTTAATAAATTGTGGTTTAGATTCAGTCTACCCAGAGATAAAAGGATCGACTAGACTGTCTGCATGGGGAGACAAGATCTACTTATAAAAATAAATAAATAATAATACAGGGTAAATATGATAATTTACTGGTGTGTTACCAACAATAAATGCTAAAGAAGTTTGAAGGAAAGAACAGGTATGGATCAGGCAACACAGCTTAGACAGATTCTTTGTGGTCCCACAGGACAAAACTAGCAGTAGCCAGTGAAAGTTACAGGAACACAAATTTCAGCTAATTACAATGAAGAACTTTTGAAGAATTCGCTGATTTCTGCAGATGTTGGAGTAAAGCCTGGACCCCCCAGTCCTGTATTGAATGCGCGATTGTTCGAGATGACTGGTTAGTCTAGATTTCCTTTTCTTCTCCCTCTCTTTCTCTCTCTCTCTTTTCTCTGGCTCCCTTTCTTCATCCCTCCCTCCCTTCATTTCTTCTGCCGCTACTGCTCTAAGAATTTGGTGCAATTGCTTTTAGGTATTCGCAGTGATTTTTGTTGTTTTTTCGATTTATACCACTGAGGACTGTGGCCACGAGAGGGCAGTAGAGGAAGCTTATCAGAATACTTGGACAGGAGTAAACTCCTGTGCGCTCTAATCGCGAGCAGGGACTACGCAGATCCTGCGAACTCGCTGGGGTCCAGCTTGCAGGCCCCTTCCGGAAAGCAGTGTCTAGAGGCTGCGGAGTTACTGAGACTGTGTGGCGAGGAATCAGTGGCCTTGAGGGCACCGAGGCATTGTCATCCAGAATCCCGAAACCTCTCACCTTAGGTTATTAAAATAAGTTATCTTATTGCCACCCCTCTGATTCCCCTGCCAAAAAGATTCTCTGAATTGGATGTAGAAAGCTCTTCTCCTGTCCCCAATGCCCCCATCCAAGTCGGGACTTACCAGATGCCCAGGATCCCTATCAGGGCTGGAAGTTTGAGATTCAATTCAGAGCAAGGTTCATCTTCTCATTGCAATAATAATAATAACAACAACTTCAAGCCTTGACAGCTTGTTGGCCTTTTTTTTTTTTTTTTAATTTACAAGAAGAGGAAATTTGCTCCCACAAATTCCAAGACTCTAGTCTCAAACCCACCAGACAAGCCCCGTTCCTCCCCACTCACCCCTCACTCAAATTAAAGATGAAGAGGGAGGTGTGCAGGATGTGCGCGGTGACAGGTGATGCGAATTGGGGGGGAGTCCCTGTCCCTACTGCCCTCACCCACTCTTCCTGTGTTCTGAGCTCCCCTCTAACCCCAACGCTCGACCTTCTATCCCCACCGGGGGCCAAGCCAGCTGGGCTCGCAAGGCCCCACTCGAATTCCCGGGCCCTGGCAGCATTTTCCTTGCCCCCTTGGCTACTTAAGGTGGCCGATGGGTCCGGGCTGAGCTGGGCGCGGGACAGGCAGCCGAGCGGCCTCCGGATGCCAAACCTGCTTCTCTTTTGTTGACAGCTTGCGGAGGAGGAAGTCCGCGCGGGCGGGGGAGGGGGCAGGGGGCTGGCGGTGGCGGGCGGTGCCAGCAGCGGGCGCGGCCCCTGCCCGGGCGGACGCGGCCGGCGGGGAGGGGGTTAACAGGCGCGGCCTCTATGATAATGAGCTGCATGGTAAAATAGGGAGGCCGGCGTTCAGGGCTCCGCCGCCGCCGCCGCCGCCGCCGCCGCCGCCGCCGCCGCCACCGCGGGAGCCACAGCTGCCGGGCGGAGCGGCATCCGCGCCAGACTGGAGCGGGAGGGCGGTGGAGGGCAGTTGCTGGGAATTTTTCAGCCGAGAGGGCTAGCGATCCGGAGAGAGACCCCGCGAGCTTGGGAGCGGTAGGGAGCGCGAGCGCCGCAGCCAGCGGAGCAAACCTCTAAATAGATCTGGAAAGCCAGGCTCCCGGAGGAAATGGGACTGTGAACGAACCGGAGAGCAAGAAGGGAAGGAAGCGCCGGGATTGCTGATGTCAGAGGAGCCCGGAAAGTCGCGCTGGAAAAATCTGAAGACAGCCGGGGCTCTGCTTCTTCCCCACGAGAGACACCGCCGGTCGCCCCCACACGCCCCCTCGGCGCCTCCGGGTGCCCCCCGCGAGCCGGCGACAGCGCCCAGCAGGGCTGCTGCGGGGCGACGGAGGACTGAGGGGCGCGCGGAGCGGAGACCGAGGGGCGACTTCAGGAATACAGATAAGTGTCTGGTGGCTTGACGTGGATTTTAATGAATTTGGACTCTATGTGGATTTGGTCGTCTCCCTGATTCCGAGCTGCGGGCAGGGAGAGGGGCCTCGCGCCGCCCTCAGCAGCCGGCGGCTGAGGTACACGGAGCGGGGACGGAAGGACAGACCGACGTCGCCGAGCTGGGTAAGCGGCGGCTGGGCCGGGCGCTCGGAGTCGGCAGCGCCCTCCGCCCTCTCCCCACAGGCGCGCACACCCGTGGCGGCTCTCCCGCGCCCGCCTCTTTGGGGTCCCGGCCCCAGGAGACCCGGCTTGGCCGCGGCGGGCGAGTCCCCGCGTGGGCTCGGCGACTTTCGCGGGCTGGAGCGCGGCGTGCGCGCGATCGCAGGCTCACTGGAGCCGCTGCCTCCCGCCCAGGGCTTCCCGGCCGCAGGCTGAGGGCGGCAGCAGCGCTCCGCGGCGCGCCTCCACCGCGCACCTGCCCGCGCTCTGCGGCTCTGGGGAGCTCGGGGCGGCAAGGCTGCCCCGAGAGCTGGAGCCCAAAGAGGGCCTCGGTGGCACCAGCGAGACAACCCAAAGCCACACTGGCCAGCGATCGATTTGGGGGCGTTCACTCCACTGCCGGAGTCCCTGGTGGCCGCCGACTGTCCCTTCCGATCGGGGACTGGAGATCAGGGGAAGGAGAAAACATAATTTGCGCGGGTTCCATAAGGCTCAGGGAGAGATTCCTAGGCACTGAATGGGTCTAAGTGTTTCATCTCCCGGGACTCCCTTTGCGGGTGTATCGCCCAGCAGGGGTCCAGCCCCACAGTCTGAGCACCACAGGAGTGCTGAGGGTTGAAATGGGAGTTTGCTTAGGGTCCCAGAGGCTCCTTATGAACCACTTGAGAATATTACTTTCCATGTGCTCTTTCTTGCCCCACCCCACAAGTGAGGTAGGGATCCTAGAAAATTCTAGCCATTTTTATCCATCCCACAGGTAGTCTCTATAATGCCAATCATGGTCTAGATGCCCAGAGAGTCACCAGAAACTACCATTTTAGGTCCCGGAAAAATGTCCACCTGTTTGGAATGACCCTTGCCCTAGTGGGAGCTACCTACTCAAACTCAGCTCTGCTCAGGAGGGATAGAAATAATGGGGGAGAGGAAGTTGAATAAAAGATTTGGGGCTCTAGGTCAGTAAGGGTCTAGAAATGAGAGCCCCACGAAGTGGGCAATGGAAATATGAACAGGTCTCCTGTAGGAATCTAAGATCTTAGAGTGACAGTGGCACACCAGTAGAAAGTACACAAGCGACATGAAGGCAGCGTCAGTTTGACGGGACTGGGATTGCCAGTCGTAGCTTGAGGCAGTCACTTGGGGGCCCACCAGTTTGGAGGAACCCACAGAAATTTGGGGGCACATTCATTTCCTTCCATTCACACGCATAGTGGACAAGGCTTATGAGTGGCAGGCCAAGAGTATCTTGGCCGGCCTGGGCTGGAGGCTTTGAGAGCAGGAGTCAGGTTTAGCTCTCCTCTCTCCCCACACAATAGCAGTCTCCCTCCTTTGCTGGGTTTCTTTCCCAGAACTTGAAACTTCACTCTTCCCTCTGTGTTGGCTTTGGATTCTGGGGCCTTCTACTGAGTGACAGAGCCCCAGGAAGAGATAGCCTTGGCTGGAGGAATTCAGCTATTCCTAACTGAAATGTACAACTTTTATGCAGTCACCCCAGAAAGCTCCCAGAGTTGCTTGCAGCCCTCTCCCCTCTGACCTCCAGGCAAGAAAAGAGAACAATTCATTAACTTCCCTCTCTCTTCACAGAGCACCATTTGAACTAATTACCTGGGATCTCTCCTCGGTGGTGGCCTGGAGGCTGAAGGGGCAGTGAGGAGAAAGGGTAGGGAACCAAGGAAACAGAGTGGAATCTGTCAAAATACCCTAGCGAGGTTGTTTTTCATTCCCCTTTTTCCACCTGGCATCACCAGGAACCCCTCCTCATCCCAGAACTTGCCCCTGCTGCCACCAGCCAGCATTACCTAAAGGAGCTATTTCCCTCCACTCCGCAGGCGATCCTCTTCAGGGACCTGCTGATAAAGGGAGGGCAATGCAGACTGCCCTCTCTGCTCCCTCACTGTCCTCAGCAAATTGCATTAGGATGGGGGCAAATTGGCTTGCAAAGCAGTTAAATGGAAATGACATTTGGAGCGATGTGCAGGGAAGATGCTGAGGAGCAGCAGTGGTAAAGTACCAGGAGATGTCTATCCAGGGACCATGAGTCTGCCAAGGAAATCCCAGCTGGTCTTTCTTTTTGGCGGGGCATAAGGACAGGGGTCCCTCAAAGCCTGGAGCAGGACAGGGGGGCTGGCTAGCTTTTAAGCCCAAGTCTAAATGAAGAGTATGGCAGTGTCTTATGTCCATCGCCCAAAACCATGTCATTACAAGGTTGGTGGCCCCCCTTTCAGAGCTGGTCTGAATACCTATCCCTGTCTTCAGAGTACTAGGGAACATTCACCCTGCAACTCTCTTGACCGTCAAAAGCTGCAGATGCGGTGAATGTAAAAGTTCATTCACCATCTGTTTTACTGAAGTCTGCACTTAAAATAAGGTTAAAAAGAAAGCCCTCAAAGAACAGCTACCTGTTTCCTAGGTCCCTTTCCCATTTACCAATACTTCTGATTACTCGGCTGGCTAATCTTTATTTCATGGGCAGGTTACAAGAAAACACAGGAACAGGAGGGAAAACCAGTGACATGGTTAAATATACAAGGCAGCAGCTGACAGCAGCCTAAACTCACCACTTTAGGTGCTATGAAATATTTATGGTGCTGGAGTTGTCACTGTTTGGGGGTTTTATAGTTTCTATCCTACCTCATTTTCTATGATTGCCTCCCTAAGATATAGGGTTTGGTGTGGGGGAGGCAATTCCTGTCTCCAGCAGCACCTCCCCACCACCACCAGCTGTCTCCCTGCATTGCCACACAGCTGTCTCTGCACACACGAACTGAGGCACAATATACTTCTGTCCATCATGGCAAATGGAGAGGCAAGGAGCGCCTAGCCAAGCCCCCACCCCCCACCCCCATTCTGATCATAAAGAGACTGGAGCATTGTGTTACAGTCTGTTAACTAGAAATAATTCAGGACCGTCCATAGGGAAACTGGTAGAAACAGGCTTTGAGGTGCTGGGAGTTTTACAGCTCATGTGCATTCCCCCTTCAGCCCCAATCACCACCGCCCCACCCAGGGGCAGTCTGTTATCAATTCATTATATGTGAATATTCTATTTCTACCCTTCACATATGCTCAGTTCAAACAATGATGAATGGAACCAGTTCCCTGAACAGTTTTTTCACTTCGTTACAAAGATTTCATGCCTGATTAGAGTAAATGAGGGGTGGATGTGCATCCACTTCTTTTTTGGTCATTTCTAAAGGTGAGCCCTGTGGAGACAGAGAGAAAGGCAGTTCTTCCCAGGGTCAAACAGCTGGTCTCAAGGCACGAGGGAGGGATGGCTGGTAAGAAGAGGATATCCCCGTCCTCCTGGGCTTAGCCCTGAGGCTCTCCTGGGCCTCATTCCCTGGCATTTGGGCATATGGAACCTCTTTATCTAGCTCCACACTGCTCCATCTGGAATTGGAGGGCAGAAATAGAGGCGAGAAAGTTCTTTGTTGGGGAGCAGGGTCCTTGCTGGGTAAGAGTGTAAGGGGAGAGGAGGAAGGAAGGGCACAGAGCTGAAAGAAATGGTGAGGCCTGAGCAGTGCAAAAGTTCTCTGCTCCTACAGTTGGTTAACCATTAACCGCCTTCCCTGCTCTGGTTCTGCCTCCCTCTTGGGTGAAAGAATATCTCTGGGAAACTCAGAGGACCAGCAGGTGTTCCCCCATAACCCCTTCACCCCAGCTTAACATTTGCTCTGTCTCCACTGTCCTGCCACAGCCCCAGGCTCAGCCACTGACCCCCACTCACCTCTTCCTCACCTTCTTCCCCTGCCCTAGCATACTCTTCCCACCCACTGCCAGTTGTCCCTTTACCCAGGCATTGCCAGTTTTTTGCAGGGAAGGGCGTGTGTCATAGACTGGGAAGCAGGCAGGGAGGTGGGGAGAATCTATTGAAGGGAGCGACCGGCTTCACACAGGATTCGGAACAGGAGCTCTGAGCTCAGGTTATAGACAGCTCTATAACTACTAGGATTTTCCTAGTGCTTCTCACTGTGGATCTGGCTTGTGGGTGGCTGTTTTGGCCGTCTGAGGTGAGTCCATGTGGTCCAAGGCCTAACCAAGGCATTCCTAGCAAGTCAGACCTGGAATCCTGAACATCAAAGAAAACCAGCAGGTGGATGGAAGATGTAGATCAAGATGCAGGAGCAAAGGCACACGTGGAAAGACAGAAGTCAAGATGTGGGCACAGGCTCAGATAAATGGAGAGAGGGAGGGAGACAGCAAGGGAAGATAAAGACAGAGAGACTGACAGTGTGAATAGGGGTGGACAGAGCTCAGAGCGAACACAAAGATAAAGTGGGAAAGAGAGCCTTGCAGGCAGAAGGGGGTTTTCTGAATCTTCACTGGCCAGGGAGGCTCTGGGCTGAACTGAGAAGCCGAAGTAGCAGGTTGTCTCCACTAGAGGGGACTCTTGAAAGCCAGGCTTGGCCCAAAACAGTGGCTTTTTTGCTTTTTTTTTTTTTTTTTAAAGAAGAAAAAAAATATTAATAGATGAGATATATTCGAAACTCCCAGCTGTCACTTCCCAGAGACCACAACTGGTAGGGTCCTATCACCAGGGGGACCTTTGGGCCTCTGTCTGTTTGCAGAGGATGAGAAAGCGCCTGCAGCATTAAGCAGGGGTGCATGGGTTGTGAGCAGCTCTGGAGAGGCCTGCCCCAACAGGTCACGTCTAGGGCTGGGTGGCAGGGAGGGAGTGCATTCTCAACTTAACAGGCAGTCCAATCTGCTGGCTGGCCCACCAAAAGGCCCTTGCCGTTCTTATCAGCAACAGAAGTTTCTGGCCCAACCCCGAGGGGCCTTCACATGCTTCCCGTCTCCCAACTCCCTAAATGCAGATTTTTGAGACTCTCAGGTAGTAGTGAAACTGCTCCTGAGGAGACCTTTTTATAAAGAGCTTTCAGGAACTGAATGCATGTCAACATTGTATCGCTGATTTAATCTTTTTCTTCATATTCTCTGTGGGAATCTTTCTCTGAATTATAATTCCCCCTTTCATTTCAGCAGAGGACAATATTGAGAGACAGCAGAGTCCAGAGGCTTTTCTCATCTAAGGAGATAATAACTACCTAACAGGGGCATGGAAAAATATTGAAGTTTTGGGATGGGCAGGAGACCAGAGAGCTTAGCAGCGTCTCTTCCAATCTGATAGCATCCCTTCATAGTTCATCTTGGTTTGCTTTAGCTCAGATGTACCTGGAGGTCAGGGCAGGGGAAAGGGAGGATAGAGAAAAGAAAGAAGAAAAACAAGATAAATGTATCGTGTTATGAAAGTTTAATTCTGCTTTTCCTTGGCTAAAATTACTTTGAGGGTGAAAGATAAAAGGTAGTGGAGTTGCCCTTGGAAAGTTCAACTTGTCTTTCAGAAGGAAGAGGAGGAGGGATCCCAGGGCTCCCAGTGAAGAGCTGGTGAATGAGCCTGTCTCCTCTGATCCCCCCAAAACACACATAATCTCTCCGAGGCTTTAAGAAGACAGCAGCTTCTGACAGAGGAACCCTAGCACCTCCCAGCCCTCTTGGAGGAGTTGCTCTCCCAGGCTTTCTCTTGTTCTATCTAAACAGCCTCCCTCTCAACTGTAGTACAGAGGGATAGAAGAAGGAGAGATTCTTGCCCTTTGCACTGAACCAAATAGGATGACACTGAAAGCGGGAATTGGAATTCATTTAAGTTTAAATAAATAGGGATCGATCACCTGTGTGGTGCCAAGAATGTGGTAGCTCCCTCCTAATACAAGGATGAAAAAGTAATAGATCCTACCTTCAGGGCATTTACAGTACACTCAGGGAGTGGAGGAAGAAATTGCATAAGCCAAGTACCCCCAAATACCTTTAGTAAAAGGCAGAATGGCATTAACAGTGTGTACTAGGGGGTCAGAGGAAGTGAGAGCAGACAGCTCCTCAAAGCCTTTGCTTTAAGTCATGGGAGGTGAAGATTTCCAGGAGAGACTCAGAGGTGCTGGAGAACTTCACAGTTTCTTGTGAAGAAGGATGACTATTTAAATGCTCTCGCAGGCTCCAGCCTCTCACAGCTACCCGTACCTACCCAATTTTCCCCTCGTTCTTCTCTGAGGATTTTAAACTGGACAGCGCTGGAGTTGTTTTCTATTAGTCAATATCCTAGAGCAAGGACTCCAGGGTGCACACTCCCAAGGGTTTTCATGTTGTATTCTATGTAAATTGCATCCCTTTCCGGTACTTCTGGAGCTGGCGTGTAGAGGCCAGTGTGGTGCCTCAGGAAATATTATTACTCATCCACATTCACATTTAAGTGTCCAGAATCCTGCTATTATGCATCTACTCTTATCTGAATGAAGTTATTAAATGGAAGGACCTGAGAGGGAAGATTTGGATTTTATCCCTACACCTTGGCTGTCCACTCCTCGGGCTGCCTCTGCCATGTGCTTGCTACCTGGAGAAGGAGCCGATCTCTTCAAAGCTTTCTGTCCATAAAGAGGGTAGAGGGATACTAATAGAGAAAGGTTAGAAGGATGAAGATTTCAACTCAAAGAGAAGGTAGCCATTCTCTTTTAAGCTTTCTGTCCATAAAGAGGGTAGAGGGATCCTAATGGAGAAAGGTTAGAAGGACGAAGATTTCAACTCAAAGATAGTCTCTAATCCTATAAAGGAAAGTCATGCTCTCCCTGCACCTTGTCTGAGGCTGGGGGAGCCACATCAGTGATGCTGTCAGGGAACCGACCCCTGCACTGGGAAGCGCAGAGCTAGGGCCATACTTGGGCTTCAAGAGGCCTGGGAAACCTTGGAGATTCTATATCTTCAAGAATGATGTGGGTATGTGTAGTCTTGTATTTCTGAAGAGAAGGAGTTCTTGCCCCCTCCACAATGTAAAGAACCACTAGATTCCAGTCTCTAGAGCCTTTCCTAGCCGTCATTTCCGCTTCTGCTCTGGTGGTGGAACAGGGCTTTGGATGAGGAGCTGTAACCCCAGTGCCTCTGAGAGTGGTAGACAACTCACTGAGTGGACAAGAGCACACCAGGGACAGCTCAGAATGTCAGGGGAGCCTATGGATTGTGATTGCTCTGTGACTATGGGCAGGTCTTTTTACCTTTGAGCAGGTGTTAGAGGGAGCAGCCGGCCAGGCAGTGTGCTCCACCCTTTAAGGGAGAGAGGGTGGAAGGTTCAGGAGCAGAGAAAGGGGTGTGTAGAAAAGCCCTGCCTTGCCTTGTAGAGGCAGCAGGACCAGCGGGCAGACAGAAGTGGCAAGAGGGGATGTTGCTGCTTTGAAGTGGTTTCCTGCTTCATAAAAGCGAAAGGCCTCGGCTGGGCTGGGTAAATATTACGTTGGCCTCTGACCTCCCACCTCCCCTGACTGCTCCCCCGGTTTCCCATTTTTTTCTCCTGAGGAACAAAAATACCTGAAGGAGAAGAGCCAATTTTTTGAATTTCACTGAGAACAGGGTTCTTAGTGGGAGCCCAGCCCAAGCCAGACAGGAAGACCCAGGCTCCTTCCCTGTCCACAGACAGGAGGCCCCTCGTGAGTCAGCAAAGCTCTCATTCCAGGTCTCCGCTCCATGTTTTAGGGCAGTGGTGTTTTCCAGGAGCAGGGCCGGCTGGGGATTTCACAGTGCCCTGATGACGCTGACGCCCCACCCTCACTCCAGCTGCCTAAAACTTTCTAACAAGTCCCTTCACTCTCTGTGACATTAAAACCCAGGCTACCAGGTTTTCTGTAAGGCAAACACCCCACCCCCTGAGGTTTATCTGTAAATGAACAAAATTCGAGTCTACCGTCCCACTCTGAGTGACCCACAGGGGTCAAGTTCTTCAAGTTCTTCAGCTTTCTTGGCCCACAGACTTAGAGAGAAAGATCTGAACTGCATGGGGAGCTGGAAGCCCCTCCCAGTGCCCTCCTGCAGGAGGTTTAGGCCCCACTGAGATGGTTGAGAGCAGATGGTCAGGAAGAGCCTGGTGTCAAAGAATCAAACAGGAACTAAGTGCCTGCCTTCACACTTGTAGCCCTTTCCATTTCCTAAAGATTTCTCACCTGTTGACCGGTGCTCACCCTCCATTTGTTCCCTGGTCCCAGGAGGGAGATAAGAGGTTAGTTACGCTCTGGCAGAATTGGCTCCTGCCGCTTACCCAGCACCTCAGTTTCTCTATCTGTATAATGGAATGAACACTCAAGCACCTTCACTTGTCTTTGTTTCTGGAGCCAGGCCCAGGAAGAGGGTGTTAGGAAAGTTGGAAAAATGACAAGTGCTGGAAACAAGGAAAACTATTCTAAATTTTGGAACAGGTATAAGAAGCGAAACTAGGGTTATTTTCCCCCTCTCTCTCCAAATTTGTTTGGAATTTTCTGAGAAAAGTAAGATTTTATTTAAAGAAAATCTCTATGCTAAAGTATAAAGGGCTGAAGACTTGGTGGAGATGGGACATAGAGAAGAAAGCCAATGGTGGCCCTGCAAAGAGACCACATTCAGGGCTTGTAGTCAGCATTTAGCCAGTGGGATTGGAATCTGAATTCTGACTTTGCTGCCCTTGGGTTTTTAGTGCCTTCAGAGCTCTAAGAGTGGACATGAATGACACTGTCATAGGATTGGTAGGTTGGCATTGCTATGGGAGTCAACACTTCATGGAATAAGAAAATGCAGAGCTCATGGGCGTCTGCCTGGCTGCAACAGGGCTTGCATCTCTCCTGCACAGAGTAGCTTTTACCCAGGCCCGCATAGTGGATGTGAAACCCAAGTCCAAACTGGGTAAGTGCATTGCCCTGAATCACACAGCAAGCTGCCATTCACTGTCCTCCAATTGCTAGGAGGTTTGTTTGCCCCAGCCTCACCCACCACACTCTTTTGATCTGCCCACTTAGCTACCTTTTCTTTTCAGTCTTTTGTCCCCTGCACTGTGCCCAGTGACCGCCCCCATCTCTGTCTCTTCCTTGGTTTTGAGCAGACAGGCATCTCATGAGAGCTCCTACGGGCAGGGACATGGATGGAACAGACACATCACAGAGTGTGTTAGCAGGAGTGGAGTCCAGGAGCCCAAGCTGGACCCTGGGGCTCAGGGATCAGATCCTTGGTAGCACTGATCATCGGTCAAAACCTAGCAGGATGTCTGGGGAGAAGCATCAGCTGTCTTCTAGTAGGCCAAGAAGCTCCCCAAGCACCACAAGGAGCTTTGTCCCTGTTGGAAGTGCAGAGTACGGGATGGGGCCTGTGAGAGGAGAGTCCTAAACATCCCACAGCACTGTCCAAGAGCCTGCTGCAGAAAATGGGGGCAGCAAGAGCCCTTGATTTTCCTTTCTAAATAATATTTTTTTAAGAAAGAGTTTGAATTGCAGAATAAATAGGTGTTTGGTGTAGAATACTTGGGAAATGTTTTTGAGTGTTTAATAGTAGCTTTTACCCGGGCCCACATAGTTGATGTGAAACCCGAGTCCAAACTGGGTAAGTGCATTGCCCTGAGTCACACAGCAAGCTGCCATTCACTGCCCTCCAATTGCTAGGATGTTCGTTTGCCCCAGCCTCACCCACCACACTCTCTTGATCTGCCCACTTAGCTACCTTTTCTTTTCAGTCTCTTGTCCCCTGCACTGTGCCCAGTGACCTCCCCCATCTCTCTCTTCCTTGGTTTTGAGCAGTCAGGCATCTCATGATGAAGCAGTATTCCCTGTGAGAACTGACCTCTCCTCTTCTCTTCCCATCTGCCGGCCCTTAGCACACACCACAGCACTTCCATGATGCTGGGCAGTGTGGTGTCAAAAGACCCCCCCCTTTTAAATAGCTCCAACCAGCTTTCCTCCATCCACAGCAAGCCTTGATATTTGCACAGTCAATGGCTCTGGCAAGGCCAAGCTGCCCCTCCCTCCCCGAGAGGCACTGTGGGCACTGTTTGTGTTTCAGTCTCTATAGACTCAGCATTCACAACTTGAAGAGGCTGAGACAATGACCCAAGCAGCTGCCTGCAGACTGTGCTGGCTGGGAGGCACAGAGAGCTCCAGTCTCACAAGGCTGCGAGGGAATGAGAAGCAGGGAGGGTCGCCCCAGCCTGGATTTGCACACCATGCACCTGGGAGCATTCTCAGGCAGCTGTGGCTGACCTGGAGGAAATGAAGGGGGCTGGGATCCAGAGAACCTGGTCTAGGCCACCCGATTGACTTCCACTGCGAGCCCCCAGCTTCCTTGGCCAAGTTTTCCACCAACTGTGCAGTCCCTGGGGGCCAGGAAGAAAAAGCAGGGCCCTGGGGAAGCAGCCATGTCTGGCCTGGGGATGGGAAGAGGCAACATTTGTCTGCATAGAGAAAAATAGGAAGCTTCACCTGGGAGAAGAAAACAAGATACATTCCTTGCAAGAAATTTTAAAGTTGGTGCAGCATAATTTCATTTGACTGAACAAGTGTTTATAGGATATGCATATACTGAGTATGATAGAGGGGAGACAAGTCATTGTCCAGGCTCTTGAGGAGGTTTCAACCTGGCAAGAGAGGGTATGCACACAAATCATCGTCCTACAAGTCACAAATAAGTAGTACAAAAAGACAGAAGGAGAGAGATTAGCCAGAGCTATCCCAGCCTGGAAAGGGCTACTTAGGGAGGGAATGGGCTCTACAACATTTAGGGAATTCAAGCAGAGGCTAGAAGATGGCCAGGTCTCAAGAAGAGATTCCTGCATAGAGCAGAAAGATATTGTAGCTGATAGCTGAGGTCTCCACCCACCCTAAATCTTCTAAGCTTGAGTTTCCCTCTTTGCTGCTAAGTAAATCCAAATTCAGTGGAGGAAAAGGCTGTGTTATGAAGTGGAGTGTCAGGTCCATACGATTGAATTCCAAAGTAAGTAAAGTTGGTTCTCACACCTTCAGGCCCATGGCAGTCTCCTCTGAGCAGGGTGCGAGGAAGGCTAGGCTGGGATTAGCCCTGGTCTCTGGAGCCAGAATTCTCCTAATCATGTTAAAATTAACACTCCCTCTACAGGCAGGAGCAGACCCCTCTGAACTGAGATTTGGTCAATTCTCTGCTTGCACAGCTCTAACTTCTAATCATTGTCATAAACAGGACGGAAGCAGCTGCTCACTCCAGTCTATTATCAGCTTGGTTGGAGACAGAGAAATTTAAATGACAGTAAGATGCTTAGCAAAGAAACGAAAGTCAGTGTTAAAAATAAAGAAAACAAGATAGCTTGTTTCATCAAAATAGAAGGGTTATTAAACAGGCCTGAATTAATCAGTGATCTGCCACTGTCAGGAATTGAAGAGCAGCAGGGCCAGGGCTGAGAGCTGGGAGGAGATGGGTAAAGAGAGGAGTCAAGGCAGATAGGAGCCTTCTGTACTCTTGGGCTGGCTGCAGGGACTGCAGAGGTGCTTGGTCTTCAGAGGGGTTGCTGGCAGCTGCATTCTTTCCCACAATAAAGGGCCGGCTGGGAAGAGGGAGACTGGCACAGTGGTCTCTCCTTACAGATTTGTGCTTTTGGATCCTTTCCATCTGCCACCACCTGTGCAAGCCCCTGGGGCCATGTCCAGGCCTCAGCCCCTCCCCAGCCCTCCTTCCCACCTGCCAGAACTGGGCAAGAGCCAAATGGCATTCAGTGGATGGCCAGCAGCTCCCAGCCCCAGGCCTTTTCCTCTAAACATTCGCAGGGGGGTCCCCAAGAATTCAACTCTGAGTCACAGCTCCTTAGACCCCACATCCATTTGCAAAGAGTAGTAACAGGATATCCCCAACTATGGTCCGAGTATTGCTTATGTGCAGGCAGAGAGTATCCTCTTGAGTAAGTGATCTCTTCCAAGATATATCTGTTGGTGGCATCTGCAACGTCAGGCAGCAGAGAAGCCAAGTGACATGTTTAACTCCAGGACCCCCCAAGTCCGAGTCCCACTTTCACATCTGGTGCCTTTGCCAAACTATTCAACCTCAAATATACCTAAGTCCTCTTACCTGTAAACTGGTGATGCGTATGCTGCTCTCAACCTCACCAGCTTGAGTAAGGGGTACATTAGCAGGATGATGCATGTGAAATTTTTAGGAAACTATAAAATCATTGCACAAATACTTGTTCATATTACAGTGAGGTCCCTTGCACACTCGGAACCAAACATCAGAAGAAAGGTTTTTCCAAAGGGTGTGGAATGCATCTGGGAGGAGAGCAGACAGACGTGCTCACACCTTCGCAGGGGCATGGAGGGGAGGGCGGGTGGCCAGGCACATCTGTGTGCACATGTGCCTTCATCCGGTGCGGAACATGTTGGATCTTGAGTCAATCACTCCAGGAGCATTTTCTTTGCTCCTTGACCTCCACATTCTTTCTCCTCACCCCTCCCTCCCGCTTCCCTCCTGGGTCCCTCCTGGCTGTTTACCCTTTTCCCGGCTTCTCTCTCACACCCCATTCATCATCCAGGGCCAGATTCTCACTCAGGGAGCTCTTTTCATCTCCTGCCCTAGGTCCTTCCTCCCCGGCCTGCCATTCCCACCCTTCTCCCCATCAGCACATTCTTCTCCCTGTCTCAGCGTCTCTGAAAACTGCGCCCTTCACTCTCCCTTACAGTGGGCTGAGGGATCCGAGAGGTCCGGAGCTGGGCTGATAGCACCTCGAGGGTCTCAAATGTCTACTTCCTATGCTCCTTCACCAAGGGGCTGATGCTACTCCAGGTGCTTAAGGGTCCTTCAGGCCGAGTGTCTGTACATCTTGGCACAGAAAAAGACTAAGTGGTCAGACCTCTGCCCAGAGTTCCAGCCATCCCTCAGTTTCCGCATGCCCCTTTAATCCAGCTCCATGGCACTCCCCTTGCTTGGTGTGTGTAAGTGTGAGCGTGCCTGTTACTTAGGAGAGGCTGTCTGACAGCTAAGGATCTCTACTGCAAGAGCTGGGAGTCTCAGACAAAGAGAGAAAAATAATAGAAACTGCAGGGGGGAAGATACAGGGTGGGGACATAGCCTGCTTAAGAAGCTTCCTCCTGAAAAGGAGTTAGAGCTTTTTTTATTGGAAGGCTGGCTGTTGGTTCAGAAAAGCACTAGAGAGAAAGAGAGGCAGGGAAAGACAAGGAAGGAAGAGGAACTTCAGCCTGTGTACCAAGGCAGACCTGTATGGGAAGGGCCCAGAGAATGCGAGGCCCCAGCCTAAGGAGCTGGTATCTCAGCATCTTCTCCTCCTCCTCAGGACCGGTTTTCCTCTTTCCTCCTCCACGCCCTTCTGTGCTGCCACAGGTGCCTGGATAAACCAGCAAGAGCAACACAAGTGGTCCTAAATCACCCAAGGGCCATGAGAGGTGGGTGGCCTGAAATCGTGGGACCACTGATAGAACTGGTGGGAATGACAACTCAAGACCTCAGGTCAGCACGGGGAGAAGGTGGGACTAGCAGCACCCTGTTTGCTTCTTCCGAGAGGACTGGGTCTGGGGAGGCGGGTGCTGGGTCACCATGTTCTGCTGCACAATGATCACCGCTCTCTTGAGCTAAAACAGAACCCTCAGAATTTGTCACCATCATACAAGGCAGCCAAGGAGATGATGTCCTTGTACAGTGTTTCTCCAAAAGCAGAAACAAGAATAACTGGTGTTTACTTAGAGCTCTAGAGTTTACAAAACAATTTCACATCCATTATCTCATTGATTCTCACCACAACCCTGTGAGGTGTCATTTTAAAGCTGAGGAAAGTGAGGCTTCAAAAGGTTAAATAACATGTTCAAGGTCACCGAACTCGTAAGTGATAGAATGAGACTTGAGCCCAGGTCCATCTCCAAAGGCCAAGGTCTTTTCTCTGCGCCATCCAGCACTGTGAATTTGACCTCCTTGTTGAAGACCGTGTTCTGGAACCTTCCAAGGGGACTTCCCTCACCGCACTCTGTTGATAACTTTATATTGTGAATTTGTCATTTTTTATTATTATATGTTTTTTATGTGATCCATGATATTATATGGTTAGCGGCTCTGGAGCTCTCTTGCAAAGACTTTTCCTGCACAAGTCTGGATTATACATTCTTCAAAGACAGAGCTGGTATCTTCCCATTCTTCTCCATCTTTCTTCCCACCTCACCCATCTAGCCTCACCCAGTGGGTTCAAGGCAAATAATAGCCAGGATCCTTCCTAAATCATTCACCTCCTTCTTCACTACCTCCTGAAGATCAGTCATGACAGATCCCTGATCCAAGTGTATTAGTTCAAATCATTTCTTGAGGCCGACTAGCAGGGACAGTGTCCACTGAGGAAAAGCAAATGAGCACACCTGGGCAGCCCCTCTCGCTGCTCTTGACAATTCAGGCTGAGCACAATACTGAGTGAAAGTTATCATGCTAGCCCTGCACGATACCAAGAAGCACGATATATTGTTCCTGCCTTCAAAGACCCTCTAATTCAGTGGGGAGATAGGAAATAGTCACATAAAAAAGACAGCTCAATGCTGCAATGTAGTGTGTGCTAGAATCAGTGTGTGATT
Organism: Pongo pygmaeus; assembly: GCF_028885625.2. Taxonomy (NCBI): domain Eukaryota; kingdom Metazoa; phylum Chordata; class Mammalia; order Primates; family Hominidae; genus Pongo; species Pongo pygmaeus. The sequence continues at coordinate 41,212,400 of NC_072373.2, forward strand.
CTAGCCTCTCCACCTCCAATCTCCTTTCTCTCCTCCAAAGTCAGTTAAAAACCGGCAGTTTTTAGAGAGAAAGAGAGGCAGGGAAAGACAAGGAAGGAAGAGGAACTTCAGCCTGTGTACTGAGGCAGACCTGTATGGGAAGGACCCAGAGAATGCGGGGCCGAGCCTAAGGAGCTGGTATCTCAGCATCTTCTCCTCCTCCTCGGGATTGGTTTTCCCCTTTCCACCTCTACTCCCTTCTGTGCTGCCACAGGTGCCTGGACAAACCAGCAAGAGCAACACAAGTGGTCCTAAATCACCCAAGGGCCACTAGAGGAAACCATTCAAACCAGCAGTTTTTAATTGACTTTGGAGGAGAGAAAGGAGATTGGAGGTGGAGAGGCCCTAGAGGGTTTATGAGGCTTTGAAGGATGGGCTGGGTTTGGATAGGCAAAGAAGGGAGTGGAAACAAGCATTCCAGGGCAGGGTGTTTTGGGGACTCAACAGACCAACCAGTTTGTTGGAAGAGGAGTCACTCTGGGAGAGGTGGGCAGTGAGGTTTGAGAAAGACAGAAGAGCCAGCTGGGAAAGGACTTGAACTTGGTGATTAGCAGTGCTGAGTCTATCTGGGCAACAGCCCAGATAGAACAACAGAAGGTGTTTCCATAGGTGAATTTCACACTTCGGCCATGTGCCTGGCAAAGTCAGACAATGGGTCTGAGGCACAAGGAATGAGGCAGCACAAGGCACAACTTGCAGATCTGTGGCTGGATCTTGGCTGCCAGTGGGTTTCACCAGGGTCTGTCTCAGAGGAAGGCCTGGATGGTGACAATGTCACTGTCTTACAAGCATTATTTTCAGGGAGGCAGCGAGGGGATTCCTGGTGAAGAGCCCCGCCCTTTGAACTTTCGGGAACCCTAGCTTCTGGAAATGAGCAGTGCTAAAAAGTGCACATCACCTGGCACTAATGGCCACTCTCCCTGAGATAGAGATGAAGCATCAGGGATTGGGAGTGATCCTTGTCCCTAGAGCACTTCAATGGCCAGCCATGTGAGGCCACTGGAGGTAAAAAGGAAGGTCTGCAAAAGAAAGCAGGAAGTTCGCTCACCTGGGTCTCCTGGGAGCCATTAACATTTTTCTTCAAGAAGGAAAAGATGTGGACAGCTTCAAAGGAGAGTAAGTGGGATTTTAGGGTCAGTTCATGGACCGAGAGTTGAGATGAATACCTACTGCTTTGTTCTGGCTTTTTCTTCCTCCCTCATTGTTCCTCCTTTTTCCTCCCAGTAGTATAAATTAGAGCAGTGTCATTATTTTGAAAACATTATGTTTAATGGCAGCACAATATGCCATTATATGGAGTAACTGTAATTTATTTAACCTTTTAGTTGAGTACTTTTTAAGCTTGCTCTCCTGCCCCATTTCAACCTCAAAGAGTCCCTGGCTCTCCCTTGTACAGTGAAGATTGGATGAGAGACATTTCCAGGCTCTTTGAAAATATCATTTGGAATTGCTCTGAAAGGCGGCTGCCAAGCTAGCAAGGCTCCTGCCACAAAACACCCCTGGATTCCACCTGGTGCTTGATAACCACGACTCCTGTGTGCCCTACCCCAGCACTGCCTGGTTACCAAAATAAAGGATCAGCTCAGGGTAGACATAAATGGAACTGTGGAGCCTCAAGTTTTGACCTTTAACATAAAGTACTTGCCAAGTCTTACTAAACATTCTGGTGAGTTCTCCCAGACCAGTGATAAGAAGGTTTGGCTGAAAAATAAGTCTTAAAAATCTAGGCAGTGTAGAATAGTAGGGAAAGCATGGGCCTCGGGAATCTTGGCTTCTTAGCTGATACCCGTCACATTGGGCTTCCTGAGATTCCATTTCTTCATCTGTGAAATGGGGATAGTCATGCTCACCTTGCAAGCTAATCACACAACTATGGATAGCATATACAGGGCATGTAGCATAGCATGCCATGTAGCAGGTGGTTAATAAATAACAATAATAGTAGCTACTCTTCATTGTTTTTTTTCCAGAAAATAAGTGAGAGTTGCTAGTAATTTGCTACTCGTGGTCATTAGAGTATGAGGTCTCTTAACATGAATCTTGACTTGGCTTAGCAAAGCCATATGCCTACTTTTATTTCCTTTTCCTGCCTTTGGAAGGAGCCTGAGAATTCCTTTTTTTTGTCCTTTAATCCCATAATGTCTACCAGAACAGCAACTCAATTGATAAGACGGTTTAAATAGGGTCCTGTTAGAATCAGGGAAGAGGTGGGATGACCTTTCTCGGACTCCCTTAGCACAGAAGGCTGGAGTGCTCCCATGGCCTGCTTCTCCTAGCATCAGAGCCCTGCTAATTTGGAGAAATTCTTTCTGACCCAGTGGGGAGGTGGCCATGGCAAAGCAGGGCTCCTTCCTGACCCTCCCCCAAAGGGGGTTGAAGAGGGCAGAGCCTAAGGAAGGGGGAGCAGGGGATGGGGTGGCAGGGAAGGCAGCTGCTTGAAATTGATTGCTCTTGTAGTTTAGTTTATACCATGCGGCTCTCTCAGCTCTGCCCGGGTGGCGACCTTTAGATAATAAAGGGAATTCTGGGAGATTTCTGACAGGCCCATGACATATGGGGCAGGTCTGCAGGGTCAGGCGGTGTATCTCCCTGCTCCCGGCCCAGGGTAATGAATCTTGTTTTGACTTTGCAAAGCCAGCTCAGCCAGTGCCCCAGAAAGAAACAGAGCCCCCGCCAGCCCCTCAGATGAGTGCACATCTTGGAACCCTTCATAATTCAGGGATACAACTCCAAACTTTTATAGCCTGTGAGTGGAGAGGACAAACACTACATGTTTTGCTAAGGCCCTGGGAGAGCTGGTGTGGTTTCCAGGGCTCAATCAGAGCCTACTGGGAGACCTGGGGAAAAAAAAACAACAGAAATCTCTCCCTGATGTTAAAAGCAGTGGTCCCAGGACAGGGCTTGTGCCTGGAGGAGGAGCTGGGGTGGGAGTGGGAGAGATCTCTCCTTGGGGTCTCGCAAGTGGCAGATTCACTCTTCTGGGCAGGAGAAGCATAAAAAGGGTAGGGTCCACTCTGAAGGAAAAGCAGAAATCAGCACATCCTAATTCGCATCCCAAAGCTATCAGGGGCAGAGCAAGTAAGTTCTCCGGGCTACTGTTTTCTGGGCTGGGTGAAGGCAGCAGGAGTCAGCAGCTCCTGACTGTTGATACCTGCCTATCTCTGCAAATTTGCGTGTGCGTGCACACCCATACCCCTCTTCTTTAAAAGAACAATTCCTGAACCATGAAGTTTGAGTGCCTTTCTCCTCCCTGCTGTATTAGTTTGCCAGGGTTGCTGTAACAAAGTATCACAGAGCAGGTGGCTTAAATAACAAAAATTTATTTTCTCCAAGTTCGGAAACTGAGAAGTCCAAGATGAGGATGTGGGCAGAGTTGATTCCTTCTGATGGCTGTGAGGGAAGGAGCTGTTCCAGACCTCTCTTCTGAGCTTGTAGATGGTCAGATGAGGATGTGGATGTCTCTTTACATCACCTGGCCTCTGTGGGTGTCTGTCTCAGGGTCCACATTTCCCGCCTTTTTATAAGGCTCCACATTTCCCCCCTTTTTATAAGGACACCAGATCACACCGAATTAGAGCCTACCCTAGTGACCTCATCTTAACCTGATTACCTCTGTAGAGACCCTGTCTCAGGGATGGGTGCCATGGCTCACACCTGTAATCCCAGCATTTTAGGAGGCCAAGGCTAGAGGATCACTTGAGCCCAGGAGTTCAAGACCAGCTTGGCCAGCATCACGAAACCTCATCTCTACAAAAAAATAAAATAAAAATTAGCCAGGTGTAGGCATGTGCCTGTGGCCCCACAGATCCCTGTGGTTCCTAGGGCTGATGTGGAAGGATGATTTGAGTCCAGGAGATGGAGGCTGCACGGAGCTGAGATCGTGCCACTGCACTCCAGACTGGGAGACAGAGCGAGAACCCGTCTCAAAAAAACCAAACCAAAACAACAGTAACAAAAGACACCGTCTCAAATAAGAACACATTCTGAGGTACTTAGGGTTAGGCTTCAACACAGGAATTTTCAGGGGACACAATTCAGCCTTTAACACAATCCGTTGCTTTCTTGCTAGTACCCAGCCCCTGCACTTGTGCCTCATTACCCTGCCTCTGTCCACCATTGCAGAGATGGAGGGTCCCTCACTGTTACGCACATATGTAAGATCCAAGGGCCTTGTCCAAAGCTGAGAGCTGCACACAGCTCCTCTCTCACAGCCCCTGCTGCCTCACTGCCTGGAGTATGGGTTCTTTCCTTATTACTGATCGGGATTGTGAGAGCCTCCCCAAATTTCCATCTCTTACTCTTTGGTTATTGGAGCATGGATGTAGTTTATCCTACCTGTGAAAGGAATCACATATATGAAGATAAGCAGGAGATCCACCTTCTCATAGTAAGAGATGGTGACTGGGTAGAAATTGTCACCCAAATTTGTCTTGACACCTCCTGGAGGGGCCACAGTGTCATCTGTGTCACCTTCTCAAAGAAGGCTGCCAAGGGTGCATGCAGGCAGAGACCTGTTTTCCTCCCCTCTCTCCTCTCACCTTCCTTCTTCACTCTGGGGCAAGGTATAGCCACTTCACTTCACATAACCGCACAGAGTCTAGGGAAAAAATGACATTCGATTAATGAAGCAAACGCAGCTGGTACAGAAGTGACATCTAAATTGTTCCTTTGGTCCTGTTATTTTCCGTAGGAAATTCTTTATCTCCTCACCCCCCTCCCCCTTTTCCCTTTAAATCGCGTGCATAAAATATACTAATAACAATCTTCGGTGTCTGTGCATGAGTGACAGCTGAAATAAGAAAAGACTAATCGTACCTCCTGCAGCCCTGTCACATGGAGATTAAATGAGTCTCTCTCCCCACCCTCTCCCTCCTCCCCACCCCCTCGCCCCCACACTCTCCTCTCTCTTGGTTCTCAATGAGAATCATGGGCATTTGAATAATAATATTATAGACGCCATCAGGGTGACAGTGGGGAAAAAATCAGCTCAAACCCATGATTATTCCTTCACTCTAATAATTATTTAAATACCAGATAACTCCTTTCACTCTAATTGAGGCCTTTCAGCCGTCGGCATTACCCAGGGCTTTTGCGATCGCCCTCTTGCTCACCTTGTGCTACCCAACGTGCCTGGACTACCTCTAAGGTCGGTGTTAGACAGAGCAATGCTCAGAATGCTTACACGTACAGCTGCACAAGGGATATGAAGACAGGTCGTTCAGTAGCATTCCACCCAGGGGGACAAGATGGGGCCTCAGATTCTCACATTTAGACAATTTTATTCTCACAGAAATCTTAAACCAAAAGGAGCCTTCTGAGATCATTGGGACCAATCCCCTGCCTCTAGGTAAACTGATTCCTAGGCAGCTTCCAGGAAAATTCAATATCAGAAAATTTCAGAATCTCCTTGGCAGGATGCTCTGGAGATCTTCTCTAGACAGAATGTCCCCCTTAATATCTAACTTTGGTCCCTTCTACTGTAGCTCTAACTCTTTGGGAAGAAGGAGCTTTCTGTGCATAGACTAAATCTGACCTGTCCGTGGGGTTGTGGCAGAGGACACCATAGCCCCCAAGTTACAGCATAGGTGACGGTCCTGAGTGTGACATTTGCCTGGGCCTGCCTGGGCCTAGAGGAGGACAGAAGCAATCATTCTCCCCAAGGGGGAAAGGAGCCATTTGGACATGTGTCTTTCATTCATTCTGCCCCTTAATCCACTCCTCTTTGAATCTGCCCTGAGCACCACCTCGTTGTCCAGGCCAAATGCCACACTCACTTCTGCGTATCAAGGGGCTACCATCAAAGGTATCTACTTTCCCCAAAACAGGACAGCCTGAAGGCAAAACATAACTAACTCCCAGGACCCTTCCACCTACAATGGAGGGAGTGCCTGCCTTTTTGTCACGAGGTCTGGGTTCTGACTGTGGCCTATTTCTGACTCATTTTGAGTCGCCCTGGTCAATTTGTTTCCTTTCTGTGGGCTGTGGTGTCTTTCATATTAAAAAAAAAAAAAAAACAGTGGGTTGGAATAATCTTATAATCTCCCTCAGCATTCATCCAAAGTTCCTGCTTTAAAGGCACTACTCATTAGAAGGAAGAGCTGAAGGAGAAGACAGACTCCTCTCCATCATGGGAAAGGAAGGAGGCTAAGTGACTTCCAACAACAGCTGCTAACTTCCCTGATTTCACAGCCCTCATTTTCATGCTTATCTTTTCCCTACCACCATCTGGCTCCTCAGGGTGTGTGAGCTCCCTAGTAGGTGCAGTAGTAATAGTAGGCACCCTTTGCTGTTATTGTTATGAAAACTATCAGCTCCAGGATGGTGCTGGAGGTGATGATGATGTTGATGACAGGGTTGTTAGGAATGGAGTTAGTGGCGACGGTGGAGCTACAGATGGGCCCACGGGTATGAGAGCTACTAACAAGAACTTTGACTCAATTTGGCAAAATCGTATTTCAAATCTAAATTCTCTTTCCACCAGCTCCTTTTGCTATAAGGGGAAGCCAAGTGAAAACATAGAGGCATGTGCACCCAGATCTCCTGAAAAGGGCAATAGGAGAGGGTAGCAGGGAGGAGAGAATCCTCTACTGAGCTGAACTGGAAATGCCTGATTGTCATTTCTTCCCTGCTTTGCCACTGACGCCCGCAGCAGCTGATCAGGAAGGTGTCAGATGCCTTCACTAGCTGTCACTAACACCTGCCTCCTGAATCCTGATCGGGGAGATGGTGTCATCAGGCCCTCCACATAAAATATTTAGTGGCACTTGCTTCCCAAAGAGGCAAGCGTGGCCTCTCCTTGGCATCAGGAACGCTCCAAGTTACATGTTCTGGGAGACTCTGTTGTTCAGGCGAGAGTCCTGGAGCAGCATACCTGGTTTGAGACTTGGAGTAGGAGAGAGGGGAACTGGTAGAACAGAAACTAGGCAAGTTTTGGCTCTTGAGAATGCATGTGACAAGTGACTTCACGCACTAGACAGAGAGGGATGTGACAGAAAGAAGAAAGCATCATTATTAAGAGAAAACTCCTGAGGTTGACACTAGCAGAAAATTGGGGATAGGAGGAAGTCATACTGGGTATGCAAAGTCATATGCATGTTTGTTTACCAGTGTCTACCAAACTGAGGATGGGAAATTCATTCTAAGACAGATGATGGGATGGATGGAGGTGAGGAGCTGGAAATAATGACAAATAAATTGCTAATAACAAAGGCTAATGTATCTTAAACACTTAAGATGGCCATGAACTGTTCTAAGTGCTTTATATGTATTAACTGATTTCATTGTAATAATCCTATGATGTAGCCACTAGTACTAAACCTATTTTATGTAGATAGTTAGATAACATCATAGAATGGCTAAGTACCTTGACCAAGTGTACACAGCTATAGTCTCCATTTGCTTCCAGGCACCTAAGTTCAGAGCTCATGCATTTAACTGTTATATCACACTGCCTCTCACCAGAGGCACAAAGGTGGGCTCCGTCCCCCCTTATTCAGAATGTGGATAGAAGGCCTGATCTTTGCCCGCTGGGCTCTGCTTGGAACAGCCACTTAGTCACATCAGTTTGGCACAGAAAGATGAAGGCTCTCAACATGCCCTTGAAGTCAGCTGTCTTTATGAAGGCCACACTTCCAAGGTGGGGTGCAAACCTCCCCTCACTGCAGGAGACTGTGCCTCCTCTTGACTCCAGTGTCCAGTGACAGCTGCTCCCAGGTGGGCGGTCCCTGAGTCCTGTGAGATGAATTCACTTGGCTGGTTATCAGGAGTGGCCTGTCCCAAAGCAAATGCTCCATGAGGGTGAGAGGAAAACAGCCCAGCTGGAGTGGTCTGTTTAGAACTACTGGCCTGAAAAAAAAAAAAAAAAAAAGCTCCTGGCCTAATCAGCCTCTCCAGGTTGGAGCAAAAAACCTCAGCTGCTATTGGAATCACAGACTCCAGGAACTGAAGGAACTAAGCTTCGAGGTAGCATTTTATCTGAAAAAGGAAATCTTATAGGTTGACTAATTCAAATACCTTTTGTTTTAAGATCAAGAAATAGGCTCATGGAAATGCTCGACTGGTCTAAAGTGAGTGACACTGTAATTCATGAGTCACACAGGCAGAATGTGAACCCAGGGTTCCTGAGTCTCCCACCTTTCTTCCTGCCCTGTGACCTCATGCCTTCTAAACATCAGGACAGTTTTCTCATGCTCAGTCTAACTCTCAGGATCATGTGTTTCCACCAGCCTTCCTGCAGTCTGTGGAGAGGCTATATTGGGACTTGTGCAGTAGTATGACAAAGAAGATCACCTTGGATCTATTTCTTTCCCCTTGCCACATGCTTCCCAAACTGAGCTCTGTCACTGGGTCAGGGAGGCTTAGGGATCAAAGGCACACCCACAATGTTCATCTCATTGTGGGTGGGAAAGGAAGAATATAAGCAAAAAGAGAAGTCAAGAGCTGTGGCAGGATTTCAGAAGTGCCATCTCCTGTGGAGTCTTCAAAGACAATAACAGGCCAGGTGCAGTGGCTCACGCCTGTAATCCCAGCATTTTGGGAGGCCAAGGCAGGTGGATCACAAGGTCAGGAGATTGAGAGCAGTGTGGCCAACATGGTGAAACCCTGTCTTTACTAAAAATACAAAAAAAAAAAAAAAAATTGGCGGGTGTGGTGGCACGTGCCTGTAGTCCCATCTACTGTGGAGGCTGAGGCAGCAGAATCATTTGAACCAGGGAGGCGGAGGTCTCAATGAGCTGAGATCATGCCACTGCACTCCAGCCTGGGTGACAGAGCAAGACTCTGTCTCAATAATCGTAATAATAACAAAAACTAACATAAGTTAAGTGCTCACTGTGTGTCTGCAACCATGCTAAGAGGTTGGTCTCTATATTGTCTCATTTACTGTCATGACAACTTGAAAAGTACATACTGTAGTTATTCCCATTCTGTCAGAAAGGGACATGAGACTTGACTTGCCTCAAATCCCAAATTTGTTCCCAAATTCTGTCTAACAACAACAAAAGCCACTCACTATTCAAACTGTGTCTTGGGAGGATACCAAGCAGGGAGGTGAGGTGGCTGATCTTAACCGCATACTAAGTCCTTCCATGTTATCTCTGCTACCAGGACCCCCTTCCTCCCCTCGCGCCTCCTCAAGGAGGAACCACTCTCCACCTGGAACCCAAGGAGATTTTCTTCCCAGAGAAGGGCAGAGAATGGCCTCTTGCAATTCCCCATCCAGCTGGAGAATTTAAGGATTCTGTTATTTCCTTTCCACAGCTCCTCTTCAGGAATTCACGTCCTGCTACCGGCCTCAGGACATAGCTAAAAATAACCTTTGGTTTCCAAACTGAAAGCCCTGTCTGTTGGGAGGCTTTGCCGGTGTGCGCCTGGGGCCGGAAGGGCTGTGTCGGAGTAGCTGAGGTCAGCCTGAGTCTAATGCCGGTGTTGCCTTCCTCTTTCCAAGGAAGCCCAGGGCCTCATGAGTCACCCCGAACACCCTGGGGGAGTCGGGTTGGAGGAGGGAGTTAGGTGGGACCTACTGTGGCCCCACGGTGGCTGCCAGGCCGAGGATGCAGAACTGAACAAGAGGAAGGGTCGTTCCTAAAGAAACTCTAGGGGATTCTCTAAGTGGTGTCTGTTCTAATCATAACCCAATCCAGCCAGAATGGGGAGTTGAGGGAGAAAGGCCTCTCCTAAGCTGCCTTGGAGCAAACTCTTCATCCTTCGGGTGTTTCCATCCCTGCCACCTTATGTGCCCAGAGTTCTGTCTGGACTTGCCTGAGAAGGTTGCTGGATGATCTGTCCAGTTGAGAAAAGCTTTCTCTGCCGGACAGCTCGCTACCTTCTCCTGGTGCTGCAGTCACTTCCCACTGTCCCTCTCCATAAGTCAGGACAGTACCTTGATAGTGATGGAACAGGCCCTGCTCTCTGACCTCCATGTCCTGCTCTCTGACCTCCAGGCTCTGCTCTCTGACTTCCTGCCCCTGGCCCAGCCTGCCCCTGGCTACAGGCTGTCCTCAGGAGCCCCACCTTGCCCCTCTGGGCAGCTTCCTTGGAACAGGGAAGAGTAAGCACCAAGGCTCTGGAAGCAAAGGAGCCTTAAAGCCTGGGAGTCAGGAGGCAGGGGAAGAGTAAAGGAGTCAGGGCTAGAGACTGGGCTTTGAGCATGGCCCACTGAGTCCCACTGGTGATTTCATGGATGCTGAAACAGTCAGGAGGCCCCAGCAGTGCCTGAAATGAGACTGAACCTCACCTCACCACCCTTTGCTGCTCCCCACATTCTCCCAAACCTGGTACCCCTGCGCCAGGTGGCTGAAGCTGGACTCAGCCAGCCAGTAACCCCTAGCAAGGAGACTGGTTCTCTGTGTGTCCTGGCTTCCCATGTGCTCTGCCTGCAGAGAGGCAGAGGTTGAAGCAATTTCCTGAGGACCTGGCTGCCTGGCAGCAGCTGGGCGTCCACCTTGAGAAGGATGGGGGGATCTCAGGAGATCTGCCTGTCTCCCGAGGCTTTTCCGGCTCCGGAATGGCACATGTGGGAATCCCAGTCTTGTTGGCTACAACATTTTTCCCTTTCCTAACAAGTTCTAACAGCTAGTGATCAGGGGTTCTTCTTGCTGGAGAAGAAAGGGCTGAGGGCAGAGAGGGGCACTCTCACTCAGGGTGACCAGCTTCTTGCCTCTTCTGTGGATAACAGAGCATGAGAAAGTGAAGAGATGCAGCGGAGTGAGGTGATGGAAGTCTAAAATAGGAAGGAATTTTGTGTGCAATATCAGACTCTGGGAGCAGTTGACCTGGAGAGCCTGGGGGAGGGCCTGCCTAACAAGCTTTCAAAAAACAGGAGCGATTTCCACTGGACTGGGATAAGACGTGCTGGTTGGGTGGAGAAGACTGGATTTAGTCCTGACATCGAATTGACTGGCTGGGTGAACTTCAACAGCCTTTTAACCTCTCTGAGAGATGAAAACGATGGCTTAAGAGGCCAGAAATAGAGATGCTTTGTGAAATAAAATTTTTAAAAAAGCAAGTATTTTATAGCGTAAAGCCTAGAGACCAAAATAGATAACAGGATTCCCTGAACATTCCTAAGAGGGAGAAAGTATGTTAAAAATAGAAAAACCAAAATTCAGAAGGAGGAGACTCACAGAGCTAAACCAGGATGGGGACCCTGGGTCAGGCTAGCCTCTTAGCTCCTCCCAAAACTTATTTTTGGTCTGACCACTCTGCCTTATGTTTTGCAGAATCATGTGAGGGCCAAGCGGGGAAGGTGGAGCAGATGAGCACACACAGGAGCGGTCTACTCACCACCGCCCCTCTCAGCATGGAACAGAGGCGGCCCTGGCCCCGGGCCCCGGAGGTGGACAGCCGCTCTGTGGTCCTGCTGTCAGTGGTCTGGGTGCTGCTGGCCCCCACAGCAGCCGGCATGCCTCAGTTCAGCACCTTCCACTCTGAGAATCGTGACTGGACCTTCAACCACTTGACCGTCCACCGAGGGACGGGGGCCGTCTATGTGGGCGCCATCAACCGGGTCTATAAGCTGACAGGCAACCTGACCATCCAGGTGGCTCATAAGACAGGGCCAGAAGAGGACAACAAGTCTTGTTACCCGCCCCTCATCGTGCAGCCCTGCAGCGAAGTGCTCACCCTCACCAACAATGTCAACAAGCTGCTCATCATTGACTACTCTGAGAACCGCCTGCTGGCCTGTGGGAGCCTCTACCAGGGGGTCTGCAAGCTGCTGCGGCTGGATGACCTCTTCATCCTGGTGGAGCCATCCCACAAGAAGGAGCACTACCTGTCCAGTGTCAACAAGACGGGCACCATGTACGGGGTGATTGTGCGCTCCGAGGGTGAGGATGGCAAGCTCTTCATCGGCACAGCTGTGGATGGGAAGCAGGATTACTTCCCGACCCTGTCCAGCCGGAAGCTGCCCCGAGATCCTGAGTCCTCAGCCATGCTCGACTATGAGCTACACAGCGATTTTGTCTCCTCTCTCATCAAGATCCCTTCAGACACCCTGGCCCTGGTGTCCCACTTTGACATCTTCTACATCTACGGCTTTGCTAGTGGGGGCTTTGTCTACTTTCTCACTGTCCAGCCCGAGACCCCTGAGGGTGTGGCCATCAACTCCGCTGGAGACCTCTTCTACACCTCACGCATCGTGCGGCTCTGCAAGGATGACCCCAAGTTCCACTCATACGTGTCCCTGCCCTTCGGCTGCACCCGGGCTGGGGTGGAATACCGCCTCCTGCAGGCTGCTTACCTGGCCAAGCCTGGGGACTCACTGGCCCAGGCCTTCAATATCACCAGCCAGGACGATGTACTCTTTGCCATCTTCTCCAAAGGGCAGAAGCAGTATCACCACCCGCCCGATGACTCTGCCCTGTGTGCCTTCCCTATCCGGGCCATCAACTTGCAGATCAAGGAGCGCCTGCAGTCTTGCTACCAGGGCGAGGGCAACCTGGAGCTCAACTGGCTGCTCGGGAAGGACGTCCAGTGCACCAAGGCGGTAAGGAGGCACACACCTCGCTATGCTCCTGCTCCATGACACAGGTTCCAACCTTCCTGTCCATGCCCTGGGGCACATCTGCTCCCACACCACCATGGACCTGAAATGAAAGAGGTTTTCAGACTCAGGTTATCAGGTGGTGACCAGTAACGCAGGGTCTTACGTACACCAGATACTTGGGATATGTGTGTTGATTCGTTGTCATTTCAAATATATGTATTGAGTGCCTACATCACATCAGGTGCTATTGTAAATGCTGCAGGCTTCAGCTGTGAACCATACAACCCTACAAAGCTCACTGCCTTCATGGAGATTACATGCTAGTTGGGTGAGACAAATGAACACATTTAGTTTGCCAAATGGTGATAATGGTTATAGAGAAAAATAAACAGGAAAGGGGGAGGAGAGGCAGTAGCTGAGAGGACTGACTCACTGAGAAAGTGGTGTCTAAGCAAAGACTGAGGATGGGAAGAAAGGGAGCCACGCAATTGTCCAGAGAAAGCATTCCAGAGAGAGAAAGGGTGAGGAGAATGTGCAAAGAATTCAGGGCATGCCTGGAGTGTCTGAGGAACAGTAAGGAGGCCACTGCAGCCAGATCAGAGTATGTGAGAGAAAGAGCAGCAGGTGATGGGGTCCATCAGAAGTAATGGGGACCAAGTCATGTACACACAGAGCTGCCACTGTGGTTCCCGGTGAGGGAGTCAAGTGGAGATCGGAAATCTAAGTCAGAGGAGAGGGAAGGGAGTCTGGCTTGACCAATTGATGGAAAACTGGAGAAGAATCAGGAGTGTGGGCAAAGGCAAAAGAGGAGAGGATGAAAAGCTCAGAATCCAGACCTGAGGAAAGCAGAGACAAGAAAATCAGTGGCAAGCACTGCCCTGTCAGAGGCTCATGGTGCTTCCATCAAAGTATTCATGATCCACTCTTCCTTCCATCATTCATTCAACCATTCAACCATCCATTCATTTATCCACCCATCTCTCCTGCATCCATCCCCTTTCCTTCCCTCCTTTTATTCTCCTATCCATCTCTCCCTCCTTCCTCCTTAGCTCTCTCCCTCCATGCATCTCTCCATCCATCTATCCATCCATCATCCATTCATCCATCTATTAATCCATTTACCTATCTCTCCATTCATCTGTCCCTGATCCTTCTCTTCATTCTTTGCTCCATCCCTTCATCCCTCTCTTTATCCACTCATCCCTCTTTTTTCTCCCTTAGTCTATGCCTCTATATCTTTATCTATCCATCATCCATTTCTCTACCTAGCCCTCCATCTATCCATTCATCCCTCTCTTTATTCATCCACCATCATCCATCTACCCATCCCTCCATTCATTTACAAGTAGTATTGAAGATCTTCTGAGTACCTGGCACTCTACTAGGCACTGGGGATGCAAACATAAAAAGACATGATCGGCTGGGCGCGGTGGCTAACACCTGTAATCCCAGCACTTTGGGAGGCTAAGGCAGGCAGATTGCTTGAGCTCAGGAGTTCGAGACCAGCCTGGGCAACATGAAAAAACTCCGTCTCTACAAAAAATCCAAAAATTAGCTGGATGTGGTGATGCACACCTGTAGTACCAGCTACTCTGGAGGCCTGATCATGGGAGGTGGAGGTTGCAGTGAGCCAAGATCGCACTACTATACTCCAGCCTGGGTGACAGAGTGAGACCCTGTCTCAGAAAAAAAAAAAAAAAAAAAAAAGACATGATCACTACTCTCACAGATCTTATAATCCAGTAGGGGGAAGAGAGAGAGAGAGAGCTAGAGACAGCTGGCAACATAATGTAGTGGCTCAGAGTTTGAGCTTCTGAGACAAAAGCCAGGCTTCAAATTCCATCTGTGTTTCTTCCTGCCTTCTTCAGAAGCACCTTAGCATCTCTACATTCTCATCTGTGAGATGGAAATGGTAATGCCTAGCTCATGGGATGATCACATGAGATAATACATGGAAAGATTAGCACCATGCCTGGAAATGTTAGGCTTATCATTACACAGGGAGTTAACAGGGAGTGTGAGAAGTGCAAAAGTAGGTTTCTTGTACACAGTGCTGAGGGCTCTGGATCTGCAGCCTAGAAAAAAATATATGAGACCAAGGGGCCCATGTGGCTACCTTCTGAGTACTCTAAATTGAAGGTACCTGCCATTGGGACAAAACACCAGTACTTGAAGCAAGAAAACGTCATTCCAAGGCTACGCTTCTATTCCTGTCATCATTTGCTTGGTGTGGTAGAAGAGTCGTGGTTAAGGCTTTGAAGTAAAACAGATGGGGATTAAAAATCAGTCCTACCACTTACTCCTTGTGTGACTTTGGGCAAGTTATGTACCTGGTGTGAGCTGTAAGTTTTTCATCTTTAAAATAGAGATAATATTATCTTCTTCTCATGGTTATTATGAGGATCAAATGGAAAATTTATGTAAAGTGCTTAGCACAATACCTGGAACATAATAAGCATTCAATAAATGGGCAGCTATGATTATTAATATTAATCACAGTGGTAAAGAGCAGGTATTTTCTTAGTTATCTTACTGTTGTAAAATGAGGAAGCTGGACTAGATAGTCTCTAGTTTTTTTTTTTAACACCAAAATTTTATGGCCACTGGCCCTAACCAATGGGGAGAGATGGAGAGGAAATGTAACCCTCTGTAAGGGTTAAACGCTTGCAGAGTCCAGCCTAGTTCCCATAACCCAGAGGGGGCCTTGTCATGAGGAAACTGCCGATTCCTGCCTGCTTCTGAGCCAGAGGAAAGAGGAAGATGACACTCTTCTCTGCTCCAGAGCAGAGGGACAAGCCTGGGCTAGTTACAAAAGGATAGCGAAGGCACTGGGAGAGAGGTGACAGTGAGTGGGGCCAGGACCTTAGAGTGGAGAGCCCCTTGCCTCCACCCCTTCAGCAGCACACCCTTCTGGTGCAAGGGCTTCAAGAGGAATGGCCCCTTAAAGACACTGACACTCCAAAGAACCAAGACCCGGGGACCCAGAAATATTTTGGTGGCCTTAGAGGGGAATAAGGATAAATGAAGGAAGCTGTGGTCCCAGAGCTTGATTTTAACATGACTCTGGAATAACATGGAAATCTCAGATCAAAAATTTGAGCTCTGATCCCAGAAAAGGGAGGAAGAAGGGGCCTATCACTCATTGAATAGCAGCTAGTCCTAAAGGCTAAGCTTGGCAATTTAAGTGTTATCTCACTTGCTCCTCACAATGACCCCATAAAGCAAGAGTTATCTTCCCCATTTTACAGATTAAAAAACAAAGGCTCACAAAGACTAAGTTGCTCAGATCTCCACAGCTATAAGTGATAAAGCAGGGATTTGAATTTAGTTCGGCTGTATTACTTCTTAGTCCAGTCTCCCTCTATTGAGCCCTTCTGTTTCCAAGGAAAGCCATACACACAAGCTCTGACCATTTGAGCTAAAGTAAAGGTGCATCAGGTGTTTGGGAACATCTGACAATATATTGAAAAACAACTTGAGGAGAAAAGAAATTCCAGCCAATCCTAAGGGCTTAAGCTGAGAATAAATCTTTTTTTTTTTTTAATAGTTCTGGAGATTCTAGAATCAATAAGACAGTAGCAAAATCCAGGATTACCAGGTTTTTGCTTCTGTCATCATTTCTCAAAAGCTGACTTGGGCTACACCTGTGCCCAGACTCTGTGGCCTTACCAGCCCTGCAGAAAGTGGGAAAGAAATGGAAGCCATGAAATTAAGGACTTTTAGAGCTCAAAGGAAGCTTGACAATTACCTGTTCCAATACTTTTACTTTACAGATGAGAAAACTGAGGCTGAGACATGGTACATGACATATCAAGGTCACACAGCTGGTTTCAGTAGAGAAAGGACTAAAATCTGGATCACTTTCATCTTAGCCAGGGCAGTAGCTTCCTATAGTGTAGGTATGAGATGAGGAAGAGAAGTACAAAATGTAAAAAGTGTAGCTGATTGCTCTGACCTGCCTTTCTAGGGAGCTAGAATTCCCGTGGTTGGCTCCAGTGATGTGCTGGTAAATATTAAATAACTGGCTCTATGCAGGCAGGGGAGGGAGAGGAATGCTCCGGTTTGTAGCCTCTGCCAATTGCCGTGGTATAAATACACCTATCCTGACTGATTTCAAGCATCATGGGATGTCACTGAATGCACAGTTATTCCCTATCAGCTGGCTTCAGCACACCACAGCTTCACTCCCTTCCTGAGAAACTCATTCCTTCTGCTCTGTGGGGCTCCATATTATCCCGGGTTCAAAAGTCATCTTAACCTAAAAATTTGTTTTCTTTCCTGAAGAATGCACACACACACAAGTGCAGCACCATCATTCCTACCAGTAACAGGAGCAGCAGCTCTCTACAAAACACTGTGGAACCACAAAAAATGAGCCTCTGCTCCTTTTGGGACTGAGAAGAGGAAAGGAAGAGAAGTCCCCGGTTTAAAAAAAAAAAAAAAAAATCACATGCCATAACTTATAAACCAATTATTCCAAAGAAATGAGGCTGTCAACGAGTGATGATGTGTCAGCCTGCTCTTCCCTGGTGAGGGTGAGAGGAGGCTGAAGGGAGCAGGGGGGCAGCTTTCTATGATTTCTACGACAGCCATTTCCTTCCTCCTCTGGGATGCCTTCGCAGACCCAGAAGGAACAGCTGCCACAGGATGCGGGGCTCTTTCTGGCCCAGAGCCTGCAGCCTTTGCCACAGGATTCCACATTGTGCCATTAACGGGGGCATGTCAGAGCACCCATTCTGACCCAGCCCCGTGCTGAGCACTGTGTACAGAATGCAAACCTCTCAGCAGCCCCTGCCTCAGGAAGCATTATGGTCTTTGTCTTTCATTTTTAGATGAGAGACCTAAGATCTTTCTTGAGATCTTAGAAATCATCAATTTAACATTCCCTTTAAGAGCCCTACAAGAGGACCCTACTTGTCCAAGTTTTCACAACCAGTTAGTGGCAGAACAGGGGATAGGATCAAGATCTTCCTAATTTCTTTCCAGCAATTTTTTTTTTTTTTTGAGACGGAGTCTCGTTCTGTCGCCCAGGCTGGAGTGCAGTGGCGCGATCTCGGCTCACTGCAACCTCTGCCTCCTGGGTTCAGGCGATTCTCCCGCCTCAGCCTCCCAAGTAGCTGGGACTACAGGCACACACCACCACGCCTGGCTAATTTTTTGTATTTTTAGTAGAGACAGGGTTTCACTATGTGGCCAGAATGGTCTCAATCTGACTTCATGATCTGCCCGCTTTGGCCTCCCAAAGTGCTGGGATTACAGCCGTGAGCCACCGCGCCCGGCCACAATTTTTTTTTCACTTGCTCAAGGTGATCTTCTTTCAAACATGCTCCAGTCGCTGCTGACAGATACATTATGGAGCCACACCACCACTCTCCTTAAAGGCTGGAAATATGAAGGACACCACCTCCAGAATTCTCTCAATTATATTTACCCAAACATTGTTGAAGATCTATAATGCACAATAGTGGAAAGAGTTGGACAACTTAACACAAATCTTTTGCATGCATTATTTCATTTGTTCCTTCACAATTCTATCAGAAAGGTGGGCAGGTATTATTCCAAAGGAAGAAACTGAGGCATAGGTAGATTAACTTTTCCAAAGTATAAGGTACTATTCAATATTATTATGACACTTCTGATATCTTTCCAGTATGGAAAGATAGTAGGGAGCTAGAATTCCCATGGTTGGCTCCAGTGACGTGCTGGTAAATATTAAACAACTGGATAGTTGAATGGCCTAAAATTTCTTGCACCCAAAGGGAGACCCTACAGCCCAAGAAACAAACAAGAAACCCTTTCTGGGCTGGTAGAAATCCTGTAATGTTGCCTTTAGACTGATTATCCACTGAAGGAACTCTTGTCTGAAACAGAAAGATCCCCACAGAATGCCATGGTCCTGAGGGACATTAAAATAAATAGAAAATGAGTTCAGGCACTTAGCTTTACAAATTGATCCTGGTTCTCCTGGCAGAAAGGTAGATGCAGGTGACTCCAGCTGAGTGGAAGGTTGCTGCCTGTTCTTTCATCTGGCTTCATAAGAACCAACATGGAATTTGTGGGTGAGCTGGTGAGAAGTTTTTGTCTGCAGCTTGTATTAGGGCCCCTGAACTCCCATGTCTGCCTCTCTGAGGCCTGGTGTCCTAAGGCTGGAAGTTGGGGATATGGGTTATGTAGAGACTTCACCAAGCCTCCACTGTTACTCACCCCAATTCCTTCCCCTTCCCTCCAGCCTGTCCCCATCGATGATAACTTCTGTGGACTGGACATCAACCAGCCGCTGGGAGGCTCAACTCCAGTGGACGGCCTGACCCTGTACACCACCAGCCGGGACCGCATGACCTCTGTGGCCTCCTACGTTTACAACGGCTACAGTGTGGTTTTTGTGGGGACTAAGAGTGGCAAGCTGAAAAAGGTAAGAGTCTATGAGTTCAGATGCTCCAATGCCATTCACCTCCTCAGGAGAAAGTCCCTCTTGGAAGGTAGCTATTGGTGGAGGTTTAACTACAGGCAACTTTATTTTCTTGGGGAACAAAGGTGAAATTGGGAGGTAAGAAGGGGTTAATTTTGTGACTTAGCTTCTAGCTACTTCCTCCAGCCATCAGTCATTGGGTATGTAAGGAATGCAAGCATATTTCAATATTTCCCAAACTTTAAGAAAAAACTTTAAGAAGGTACATCTGCAAAAGCAAAAAAAAAAAAAAAAAAAAAATTGCTGTTCGTTCCCAAATCAAGCAAAACTAAGTTTTTGATTATGTACATTATAAATCTCCAAAATCACAAATCCCTCCCTAGAACCTGTAAAGTTCATTATACTGGTCTTTGTTGAATTCAGAGAAGTTGGTTGAAGCAGATTACTGGTCCCAATTCTAAGACCTAGGGCAGACGGTGGGTGCTGCTCTCTGATGGTATATGATGCCTGAAGAAGACACCATTCTCCAGTCTTTCCTCTTCCTACAATCACAGATTCTTCCCTTCCCAGCTCCCCACCCAGATGTAAGCTGCCAGGTGGAAGTAGACATTTTACCTTGTGCCTCCCAGGGCACTTCTGCCAGCTGGAGGGCACAGGCTGTCTGGGGCTGGCAGCATGGGAGGCCTCTTGTGCAGCAGGCTGAAGCCAACAGCTTGTACCGGCTTGTCTAGTGCCTAGGGTGCAGAGAGGGTGCACAATCTGGTTCATTATGTGGGATTAGAGCAGCCACATTCTTTCCGGTCTCAGCTTATCCCCTTTTCCCAAGCTTACCCTCCTGCCACCTTTCCCTGGTCCCAGCACCTGTGGATCAAGGAACATGCAAGACCTCACTGCATCTCACCCTTTGATGTTGACATCACCCTGGAGCTCTTTCCTCCTAATCCATTTAGAGCCTTGGCAGGGATGTTGTTCGGAAATGTGGAAGGAGGGTAACCTGGAGTGAGCCCAAGGAAGAATTTCCATGTTCTGCTTGCTTGTTCTGAATTACTGCCAGGGGAGGTGAGAAGAACTGGTCTGGGTTCACCTAGCAGTGCTAAACCCTCCAGGCTTCTTCTGGTTCTCATGATACCAAAGATATTTAACCATTTGCTCACTTGCTGTAGAGGTTTCTACATGTTCCTCTTCTGTGCCATCCACTCTGCCTGGGACTAAGGATCCTAGCTTGGCTTTTTGGCACATGGAAGAGAGAAGAATGTGGTCCTTGCATTTACTTTTCCGAAATGGGAAGGGAAGGAGTTGCTCTGTGAAATTCCGCTAAGATTTAAAAGTGGCTTCTACCAAGAAGCAATTCAGCTTGGAACCCTAAGGCTGGCTACTTCCCTGCTCAGCCACGGTCACCACATCCAGTTGGGCAAATTGTGCCTGGCCTAGGGGGATTGTGTTAAGGGGCCTAGTGGAAGTTGAAATCCAGCCTGAGCTCTCCTTCTCACATCATGTACCCTGTGGTATAAACATGTGCCCAGTGGGACTTCTCTTACTAAGTCATCTACCCATAGGGACCACCTTTTCCTAAATGGCACACAGGCTCTCTAAGGGCCAGCAGAAGCCACACAGGCTTGTGTCAGCACCTTTCTCCTACCTTCAGTCACTGCTCCAGGTCATGTGTGTCATTCTGTCTCCTTGATTCTCTTGAAAGTTCTGTGAAAGGCAGGGGTCATGCTTTTTGAACTGTTCCCTTCTTCCCCTTTAATCCTCTCACCAAGTGTTCACTCATGGGATAGGCTTCAAAACTGCTTTGAAAAATAGAACCATTCTTTAAGGAACCTTAGAGATTGCCTGGCCCAATACTCTCATTATTTGACGGGGAAACTGAGGTCCAGAGAAGAAAATTGACTTGCCTAAGCATAGAGATCTAGGACAAGTTGCTTCTTGCCTTGACACCCAATTTGGCACCATTTTTACTTAAAGAAGCAGCTCTAGAGCCCAGGGAGGGAGACTGAGAATGATCTTCAGGTCCAGGCTTGCTACAGAGGTCAGCTAGGGGCTAGTGCTTTCACTCTCTTCAGATCTAGATGTGAATTAAGGAATCAGTGTTTGCTGAATGGACGGATGAGAAGTGAATAAAGGAAAAGGGACCCAACCAGACACAAAGGGACCTTGAGTTGACTTTCCCCATATCTCCATGCATCGTGCACAGCACACACCAGGGGCTGCTCGGCATCTATCCAAGTCACACACCTGAGCTGGCCAAGTTCTCCTGGCCTTATTGAAACCCTGACGGACAAGTTACTGTGGAGACAAGTCAGCAGGTTCAAGGGCAAAGCTGGGGGCGTGGTTACCCACAGCTTGTTCTGACCTGTGATTTGGCTGCTTCTTCTCACTCTTTGCTTGGCCTTTCTTTGGCGGTTTCTATGAGCTCATGACACCCCTCCTTCCTCCTCTGTGCAGCTCAACCTTCCTTCCCACCCACGCTGCTTTGAGGTACTTGACATTCATACCCAGGCCCCTGCTGGCCTCCTGTCTACCAGCTTACTTGCTCCCACCCCTCTCCAGAAAAATAACCCGTGAAGAATTTATGGAATGTCCCCAGGAAACCCTACTATGGTCCAGGCCCCATAGCTCTTTCAACACAGGAAGGAAAATAAAGAAAAAAAATAGCTAAGAGTTTGGAAAGGGAAGGGAAGCCGGGTGCGTCAGAACTACTCACTTCTCCCGGCGTCTGTCAGGCTGTCCAGCCCTCATCTACTGTGGCCTGTAGGAACAGGATGTCCCTGTGTATGTAAGTTTAGAGGAAGCAGAGACTTGCTAGAAGTGATAGGACCACAGGGCGCTCTTATGTGCTGTGTCCACATAGCTGCTTATACACTGCTCTCTGCAAGATGCATAGAGAGCACCCTAGACAAGACCACTGCCTTCTGAGCTGCAAACATGTGGAAGGATCAGACAGAATAAGGTTAAGTCCCCAAAACCTGTATGTGAGGCCAGGCGCGGTGGCTCATGCCTGTAATCCCCGCAATTTGGGAGGCCGAGGCAGGTGGATCACCTGAGGTCAGGAGTTCAAGACCAGCCTGGCCAACATGGTGAAACCCCGTCTCTACTAAAAATACAAAAATTAGCTGGGCTTGGTGGCACGTGCCTGTAGTCCCAGCCACTCGGGAGGCTGAGGCAGGAGAATCGCTTGAACCCAGGAGGTGGAGGTTGCGGTGAGCCAAGATCATGCTACTGCACTCCAGTCTGGGCAACAGAGTGAGACTCCATCTCAAAAGCAAAACAAAACAAAACAAAAACAGGAGTTTGAGACCAGCCTGACCAACATGGTGAAACCCTGTCCCTACTAAAAATCAGCAGGGCATGGTGGCACGCACCTGTAATCCCAGCTACTCAGGAGGCTGAGGCAGGAGAATTGCTTGAACCTGGGAGGTGGAGGTTGCAGTGAGCCCAGATCGTGCCACTAGCCTAGGCGACAGGGCAAGAGTCTGTCTCAAAAAAAAAACCTATATGTGCAAAGCTGCATAAGCTAAGGGTCAGTGCATTGCAGGTGATAAGAAGACATGCAAAGATTCACCATAAGGGTGGAAAATTTCGAAGAAAACAGCAACTATAGTGTGATCAATCTGCAAAGCTTTACTGAAAAAGAAGATTACCAGGGTCTGCTTATAGACTAGATGAGACAGAAGAACTGATGAACTGATGAGTCGGGGGAGAGAAGGGCATTCTAGACCTTGGGTGCCACACTGAGAAGGTACAAAGCATATGCAATGAAGGTCCAACATGCAGAGGAGCTCAGAAGACTTGGACAGGTAAGAGGGGAGGGAGAGCCCTGTGAGGCTTTAAGCCCTAAGGAGATCAAGCGAAAAGGATCTTGGGATTTTAGCAAACCGTGAGGTTGACATGAGCCAACTATGTGATATATTGCTTCAACAAAGTTAGTCTTCATCATGATAATAGAAGAACAGCTTCTATGTCATGAGACACAGTGACTCCACTTTACCTTGGAGATAACATCTCAAGAGGGTGTTAAGGAAACTCAAGTGCCAGATAAACAAGAGCTGGGTGGATGTGGGAATCATGCTATGTGAAGGGAAAAAGAGTGAATAAAGCAGGACATAGAAGAGCTGTCTTTAGATAACATAATTTACTGAGTACTTATTATGTGTCACATGCTATTGAAGAGCTTTATATCTGTTAACTCATTTACTCTATATATAACTCTATGAGATAGGTGCTATTATCACCTCCATTTTAAAGATGAGGAAATGGAGGCCAAGAGAGGTTGAAAAATAATAATAAAGCCACACAGCAAATAAAATGGCAAAGCGAGGACTTGAACCATGATTACCTGGTTTTACAATCTGCAGGCTTATCCATTAAGCTATGGAAGATGAATTAGGCTTATTCAGTGTGGCCCCAGAGGGCAGAATAGAGCCACTGGGTAGGCATTACAGCAAAGCAGCTTTCCCCTTCATACAAGGAAGACGTTTTTTACAGCCAGACTGTCCCGTGATGGAGAGAGCTGACTCAGGAGGGAATGAGGTCCTAGTCAGTGGAAATATGCAAGCAGAGACTGGATGGTCACCAACCATGGGTGCTGTCAAGGGGACTCCTGCATCAAATCTCATGATCTTCTCAATGATGCTGCCTGTGTTTCTCTGGCTCTGTCAGCAAAGTGTAAGATGAAGGAGGACAGGCTGAGGCAGAGAAGAGGAGCAGAAAAGGGAAGACCAAGGTCCCCTGGATGTGGGCTTTGGAATGAGGCTGGTTTTGAGCCTGCCCTCAGTGTAGCAGAAAGCCCCTCAGGGTCAGGTAGGAGGGGCTTGGCACAGACAGGGCAAGGCATGGCCAGGATGATGAGGATAGGCAGGCCTGGGGCCAGATGTAGGGGAGGGAAAAGCAGGTTATCCTGGGATCTGGGTCCAGTTCCTCATGACAGCATCCCTCCTGGTTAAGAATAGGCAGTGGGAGTCCGGATGATAGAGATTGAGTGCGAACACCAAAGCAGATGGAGATGGAGGAAGAGTGGCAACAGGAACTGGAAACTCATTTTACATGATTTTCCAGGTTTCAGGGTGGAGACAGGAGGCAAATCAAGTTCATGCCATGGGGCAAAAGAAGGAAGAAGTCAAGCTGAGCAAGTGAAAGATGCCAGGACAATGGAAAGAAGGACTATCTTGGGTTAGGGTGAAGTTCCTTTGGTTTCTTCCTTCCATTTGCAGCTGCTAAACTGCCGCCTCAGCCCAGGTTTCACATCCCTACAGGGCTCCTCACAGAAGCTGGAGGGTAGTGTTTTGCCAAGGCTCTCTAGCCTCTTAGTCCCAGGGACCTTAAACAGCAGCAGAGGCTGCTGGCTCTCTTTTCCATCCCCACCAGAAACCTCTTCTGCTGCTTAAGCATTGTGACATGTCCTTTACCCCTGTCCCTTCAACCACTATGCATGGCACCCTCCTAGACCCCACAGCATCTGGCAAGGGAGCAGCTGCTAAGGTGTCTACCCCCCTTGAGATTCACAGATCCTTGAGGGCAGGGACCTTCCTTTTCACATTCATCACCCCATCCCCACTGCCAGATACACATTAGGTGCTCATGAAAGTGATCTCAAACGTATTGGGTGCCTATTCTATGCCAGACATCTATTTGTATGAATTGAAATAGAATCAGACACCAACGGTGACTCCTGTTGATGTGGCTGGTTGCGAAGGAAGGAAGGTATGATGTGTTGGGTAGGTTAGTGAGGGGAGGAGGAGGGTTGGCGTGGCAGTGGCATGAGGAGTCAAGGAAACAGGACAACTTCTGGTGGGTAACAGGAAGGAGTTTGTTTTCTGGTTAACAACATCTGGAAGAGGGTGGGGTGGTAATCTCAGAAATGTAGGCTGGAAGAAGGGGACAGCATTTACACTGTTGCCTGGAGGGCTCCAGAATAGTACAGACAACTATCTGCTTCACCTGGATCAGATGCAGGCTTGTGTATAACAGGGAAGCAGGCAAGAATGCCCAGGGAACCACTGCTTCCCCCACCAGTCTCTGTTTGTATGACTCCTGGGAAGTTTTTGCAAATCCTCAGAGACTTTCCAAGCTCTGGGGAGGGCCCCGGCCTATTCTGGCACTACCTTATTTCCCATTAGCTAATGGTGGCCGCTGAAATGCCTGTGAAATTCTTAAAGGAAAATTCTTTCTGCCTTTCCCTAAGGGACATACCAACCCAAGGTCTTCAGTCCCCAGCCCACAGGAAGCCCTGACGTCCCAATTCTATTCTTCTCTTTGTAATCACACAAACGATTTACTAAGCAAAGCCAGGGAAACTGTGAGCTTCTTGCAGTAGCAGCTTAGGCATTGGAAAGAATCCATCAGGAGCACCAAAGTATTAACTCTCCTCAGCCCTGAGGTTATTACTCAGTTATTTGATAACACTGACTGTTTACAAGATACGTTTCTGTGGTTCTTTTCCTCTTCCTCAAATACTTCAACTGAGGGTGCTGATCGCCCCTGCATCTTTACCCCATTTTACAGATGTAGGAAACTGAGCCATAGCTATACTAAATGTCTTGCCCAAGGTTATATGCTCACCCCCACCCTCCAATGCCAATATTGACATTGGCGTTTAGACTTTCTCCCCAAACACACTAACCTGTTACTTGGCTCCTCTCGTGGGGTGGAGTTGTCTTGACGGACGCAAGGCCAAGTTGGATGAAAAGCTGAGAAACATGCCTTTCTCTCTGTGCCAGCCCCACCAAACAATAGCCACTCATTCCTCTGAGTGGAAATGATTCACTTGTCTCTCAGTATGAACCCTTGATTGAGTAAACAGCCGGAGCTGCAGGTCCACATCTAAGAGACTTAGTGGCTCTCCTGGGACCTGAGACCGCCCATCTGATACCCTAACTCTCCCAGGCGTCTCAGCAATGCTGGACACTGGGGTGGTGGGGGGTAGAGACCCTCTCCCCTTCCCCAGAGCCTGCATGGAAGGGGTGGGGTGGTGGTTCAGGGAGCTCCCCACCACATCCCTAGTAATGAGTTTGGCTCCCTGCCCGGGCTCCCGCCGCCAAGCTCGCTGTTTGTTTTGTTGTTTTATAGGCCTCTTGGGTCCCCAGAACCGGTCTTCTGAAAGCTGGGAAAGGCTGCATTTGGTTGGCACAAGAAAGGGGCATATTTACAGAATGCCCCACTCCCACCAGTCTCGACACACACACTCCGGCCAGCACATCTCCTTGCTTGACCATGGCAGGTGTAGACAGGGGATGTCGGCTCTATCCAGATCCCCAGCAGACCCCAGGGAAGGAGGTCCTGATCTCCCAGAGTCATTCTGAAAGGGGAGAAACTAAAGACTCATTTATTTTTTGTACTTTTTGTGTAGTTTCTAATATACTTCAATCTTGGACAATTCTTGTATGAGGCATCAGGCTGTGTATTCAGCTGGCTGTTTTGCAGTCTTAACGCTGATCTCCTGCAGCTCAGGGCTTTATTGCAGAGCAGGTGAAACTCAGAGAACTGTGTTTTGGGGGCGGGGAGGATGGGCGTAATGATTCAAGCTCACAGTATCCAGGTGACCTAAATAGGCTATGCAAAATTTTCAAGAGGCCAAGGTGCTGGTGTTTACAGAGGTCTTATCTTTAGGAAAATACAGACCCTTTTACACCGTTAAGCCTTGCCTGTCTGTGGATTTGGTACATGGACCTAGATCTCTGAGTCAGAAGGGACTTACAAAGACCACCTGGTCCACTCTCCTGCCTTCAAGTAGGGACCAATTTGCATAACAAAGAGTATAGGGGCTTCGGAGAGATTCAGTCCTGACTCCATCCTACTAGCTGTGTGACCTCTGAGCTTTAATTTCCTCAATGTAAAATGAGGACAGTTCTGGTACCTGCATCATAAGATTACAATAAGGATTAAATGATGTAATTCATTATTGAACTGATATTTATTGAATATGTACTGTGTGCCAGGAGCTTGGTATAAAGCAGTAGAAAATAAAACTGTCAAAAATGGCTGCCCTGGCCAGGTATGGTGGCTCACACCTGTAATCCCAGCACTTTGGGAGGCCAAGGCAGGCTGATCACCTGAGGTCAGGAGTTCGAGACCAGCCTGGCCAACATGATGAAACCCCATCTCTACTAAAAATACAAAAATTAGCCGGGCATGGTGGCATGTGCCTGTAATCCCAGCTACTCAAGAGGCCGAGGTGGGGGAATTGCTTGAACCTAGGAGGCAGAGGTTGCAGTGAGCCGAGATTGCACCACTGCATTCCAGGCTGGGGGACAGAGAGAGACTCCATCTCAAAAAGGAAAAAAAAAAATTCTTGCCCTGATGGAAATTATCTTAATGTGGGAAGTCAGACAAACAAAGTAAGTAATCACAATATATATTATGTTTAGTGGGTGATAAGTGCTAAGGAAAAAATAGATCATAAAGAAATAATTCATGGAAGGGATGGAGTGCAGAGCTTGGGCACATGGGCATATGTGCACTTAAATATTACTACAATTGTGACTTAACTTCTGAACTTCGATTTTTTTTCCTGTGGAGTGGGGTAGCAATAAGCACTTTGCATATTTGTTGTAAGGATTAAATAAAATCATGTGTAAAAAGTGCTTAATATAGTGCTTGGCATGCAAGTGCTTTCTATTATTACTGATATCTTTGAGGCTTCCCCAAAACCCCACTTCTTCCCTGGCTCCCTGGGGTGGTGAAACTGTCAGATCAGGCTCCTTTTCAGTGACATGTTTGCAAGGTCAGATGGAGGAAGAGAATCCTGTTCCCTACTCCCAGCCGTGAGTCATGGGAAAAAAATACTTAGAAGACGGGACCAGCTGAGCCGAACTAATCTAATCCTGCTGGACTTTGGCATCCAGTTGCATTAGTCACCAGTGAGAGGTTTCCCAGTCTCATATCACCAAACAATATGTACTGACCACCTCCCCAGGGTGGGGCTGAAGGAAGTGTCAGTTGCCCTGTTGTAGCTTCGCAGAATTAACTAAAACAGGCCCATTCTCCCCCTTTGCATGTCTCCACACCAACCAACCACAATATCCTGTGTTGCACAACTCTGCCTCCGATGAATTATGTGATCTGAGGGGACCTCAGTTTACTCATCTGGATCACCCATGCCTGCCTGGCAAGATTGCTATGCGTATCAGACATGGAGGATATATAGTATCTAACACAGATCTTGACATAGGAGATGCTTAATAAATGGCAGTCATTGCTGCTACCACCTCTGTTGCTGCTAGAGTGACTCCTCCTGCTAGTATTACTACTACCACTCCTGTACTATTACCATGTTTTTCTGCCACAGTCCCAAATCCTCTTTGATTCTATTAGTTCGTTAGTCCCATATACTTTTCAGATGATCAAGAAGGATTGGAGGCCAGGCGCGGTTGTTCACGCCTGTAATCCCAGCACTTTGGGAGGCCGAGGCAGGCAGATTGCCTGAGGTCAAGAGTTCGAGACCAGCCTGGCCAACATGGCAAAACCCCATCTCTACTAAAAATACAAAAAAAAAAAAAATTAGCTGGTCCTGGTAGCGGATGCCTGCAATCCCAGCTACTAAGGAGGCTGAGGCAGGAGGCAGGAGAATCGCTTGAACCCGGGAGGCGGAAGTTGCAGGGAGCCAAGATTGTACCACTGCACACCAGCCTAGGTGACAGAGCAAGACTCTGTCTCCAAAAAAAGAAAAAAAAAAGAAGGATTGGGATATTTCACTGCTTGTTGCAGATGGTGATTCTGAAATTCAGAGATTATGGACTTACTTGGGGTCAAGTTGTAAATCAAGGGAAGATGTGGAAATTGGAACCAGAACGACAAATACTTCAGGGTGGAGATGGGCCCAGCATATACCTAAGTCACTTGTGTAGCCCAAGATGATCAAGCTAGGAGCTTATGGCTACTTTAATGTCACTTTCCTTCTTGCTAGCATGTGCCTCTCTGTCCAGGGAGGCAGGAAATACATGGAGATGAATGTGGTGAAAATGAATCTGGATCTCTGGCCTTGTGAGTCTCTTCCTGTGGATCTACCCTTCTCCTGGGCTCAGCCCCCAGAAAGGTTTCTAGGCTCCAAGGTGGGAAAGAAGTTCAGGAGCTGGTGCCATTGGGTTGTCCCAATCAGCCATCCATCCCCGTCCTACCCTGTGTTCTGGTTTCTATGGCAAAGGCTGAGTGTCCCCCAGCTAATCTGGAAGGAGAAATGGCATCAACAGGCCTTAATAACAAATCTGGATTTCCCACGCTTGACAATTCAGGGGAAGAGGCTGGGGAATTTGGTTTAAGGCCCCCAGGGGATAAGATTGACACTATCAAGCAAGATCAAGAGTGTTCCCTTAAATGTGTATCATAGATTTAGTAGCTGGAGGGGACCTCAGAAAACTGATCTGGTCTACTGACTTTGGACAAGTAAGATGCGTATTGTTCTGTTTTATGAATGAGATAGCTGAGGCCTAGAAACGTGGAGTGATCTGCTGAAACTCACCCAGGTTCTTACCCACAGAGGCAAGACTAGAACCCAGGTTTTTGAATTCCAATTTTGGGGCCCTTCCCTATGTCATTTTAAAGGACTTTTTTTTTTCCTTTTTTTTTTTTGAGACACAGTCTCACTCTCACCAGGCTGGAGTGTAGTGGCATGATCTCAGCTCACTGCAACCTCCAACTCCCTAGTTCAAGCGATTCTCCTGCCTCAGCCTCCCAAGTAGCTGGGATTACAGGCTCGTGCCACCACACCCAGTTAATTTTTGTATTTTTAGTAAAGACAGGGTTTCAACATGTTGGCCAGGATGGTCTCAATCTCCTGACCTTGTGATCCACCCACCTTGGCCCCCCAAAGTGCTGGGATTACAGGCATGAGCCACTGCGCCCAGCCTAAAGAACATTCTTTCTGCACAAAACATCAGACTGACCTTGGCCTCTCTAGCATGCAGGCATTTCCTATGCAGAACTAAAAATTGATCTAGGTACTTTTTTCCCTGGAGCAAGAATCCAGCTGAGCTTCTTGTACCAGGCCTGACCATACAACCTTGATCTAGGGTGACCAGGATCCCTGCGCCCTCACTCCACACGTCTCAGGGATCTTACCAGAACCTGCCCAGCAGGGAGACCTACTTCACTTCTGGCCTCAGGACTAAGAAGTTCTGACAAATCAGAAGAACACTGAATAGGGACCCTCAAGTCTTGCATGTTAGTCTTCTCTCTAGGAATGCCACATTTTTGGATGGGAATAGGAGTAAAAGATCCACTATAAATTAAGCACTTACTATATGCTAAGCCCTGGGCTAAGTGTTTTGTTCTGTTTCAGTTAAGCCTCATTAACCCTTGCAAATTGTAAAAATCATTAGTCTTATTTCCATTTTACATATAACAAGCTGAGGCTCAACAAAACTAAGTAACTTGGCAGAGTCACACTGCTACTAACTGGAGAGCTGGGATTTGAATCTAGAGCTCTCTGACTCCAGACCTGTGCTTTTAACCACTAGCTTTTTAGCATTCAATTGAACTTCTCTACGCTTCCATTTGTCCACGTGTAGACTACCACTTGCCTGACGGAGAGCTGCAAGAAGATGCACGAGAGAAGAGGGGAAGGGCTACCTCTTTGCACTCTTTTGAGTGAAGGTGCCCTGGAAACTCGGGACATGGCAGCTGTCACCTCGGCACACGCTGTCTTGCTTGTGTCCCTCTCCTCAGGCCTCCTCCTCCACCTTCCCATCCCTCTTGGCCTGGGTCACAATGCACGGGGTGGCAGCCTTTTGTGCCACACACAGTCCCCAGCTGACTCCCCTTTCTCCAGGCATCATTGTTTGCTGTGAGCTTTCTGAAGGAGAGACAAAGGAGTGTTGCTGACAAGGCCAAAAGCTGCTGGGTAAAGCGTGGGGCCAGGGCCCATCACCCATGCATCCCTCGGAGCCCCCGGGCTCTTCTTCAAAGACATTGTCTGGGATCTTTTGTGTGCCAGTCATACCCATTCAGAGCTGGCCAGGCAAAGGTTTCAGTGGGGAGGAGGAGAACACTGAGAAATGGAGTCATTTTGATCTGGCAAAATTGGAAGAGACATTAATGCAATAGTTAACAGCAGACCACTGCTAGGGGGATGGGCCCAAATGCTTGTTCTCTGTTTATGGGGCTTATGCAATTCCATCAATATTGATGCCTGATGCCTTTGATTCTGACACTAATCATTGCTATGAATTAAATTTGCAGCCATATAATTAGGATTGCTATTAATAGGGCCCTGAGCTAAGCACTCCGATGTGGCGTGTCTTTTTCTTGATAGAAAATGGCATCCTTGGAACTCTGCTAATGGGGCGCACCTGGGATTTGCCAAGAATGATGTGAAAATTATACATTCTATATTTGTATTGGGCCTTTTACTGAAATACCAGCAAGCAAAGGTGAGGCTGGAGGGAGGGTTCTCTCCTACCCAGTGCTGTGGGCAGCAATTAGGTGTTTCTGCTGCTCTTTAAAGTCTTTAGGAAAGGATATGCCAGAGCCAATGTTGGTCGCTCATGGTCAAGCTTCAGAGAGCTTGTAGCCAGGAAGTTCTGCTTTATGTCTAACCTAATGGGAGTCAGTTTAGGCTAAGACACTAGCCAACTAAGGGAAGAGGAATTTTCCTCATACCCTAAGCTTATTTGAAAGAGGCTGAGCCAGACTCCTACTGATGGGCCCAGTTGGGCCTCATTTCTAGGTGGATGATTGGGCAAGACCCCTACTGACAACTGATTCCAAGGGTCCCCATCCAGAGAGCTCCCTGGGCCACAGACAACCCGTTAACTTCACACACAAGGGTTAGCTCTCTTTCATGTTGAGATTCTTTTCCAGGTAAATTTGCAGCATATTTAGTCACTGGGAAACCCAGTCTCTTCCTGCAATTAGCCCCCAGTTCAGCTAGGGTGATTGTCAGTGCCCCATTCACCCTCAGCCTGAGTAATCACGTGTCATCATGCACAAGGGCTATCTAACCCTTTTCCAACAATGGCACATGTGGTGACCTCCGTTTATCACTTAGAATAATAATTTTTGCCAGTTGGCACAAGGGATGCACTAGTTCCTGCTCTTTTGATCTTCGGACTGAAAATAATTTTTCTTCTAAACCATCACTTATTGGTTTTTTCTTTCATTGTTTTATATCACTGAGATAAGACAAAGGTTTGAGTTCAAGTCCTAACTCTACTATTTACTAAGTACGTGACCTTGGCCAAGTTATTTAACCTCTCGGCAATTCAGAGTTGAGAGTTCTTGTCTTTAAAAAGGTCATAATAATACTTACTTCAGAAGGATTATAATAAGGTTCAATAAGCATCTAAATCTCTTAGCACAGGTCTAGTACACCTAATAAGATTCCCTACCTTCCCCTTTTTCTTTCTCCTCACATATACCCAGATACAGAGGACAAAAGAGATAGCTTTCTTTTCCAACATCTACCCTGGCCCTTGCCACCCCTTCTTCTGCATACCACTTTATTTTCCACCCATTCTCAGGGACAACACACATAAAATTAATTTCTCCAAAGCAAATGGTGCAATGGAATCTGAATTCCAAATGCCTTCAGTCTTTTTCTCCCCACCCACTGCAAGGATGAACAGGAGCTTCTTGCCCCCATTGCCATGGTTTCTACTGTTTCTCTTTTTTCTCGGTTAACCCAGGGTCTTAGGTAGACTGAGTCCATTGTCCATTTCAATTCTCAGGACCCTACCACAAACTCACAGGTGTTCAGCACCTCCATGATAGGGAGAAAGGAGCAAGAGCATCTCAGCACCACCCAAAACCAAGGCTACTTGAACACAGGATTTGCATTCACTTCTGTCATCTGCCCCACAAATACACTGTACATTTACCCATTCAGTGTAAGTGCATGCTTAAAGGCAAGTGTGTGGCTAGAAAGTAATTGGCTAATGGTCAGTATTATCAGAAAACATGGGTTTTTTTTTTGTTTTTTGTTTTTTAACATAAAACCCTAGGAAACAGTGTGTTTGGTTGAGGCCTCAAGTACGTGAACTTTTTATTAATTAC
This sequence comes from Pongo pygmaeus, assembly GCF_028885625.2. Classification (NCBI taxonomy): domain Eukaryota; kingdom Metazoa; phylum Chordata; class Mammalia; order Primates; family Hominidae; genus Pongo; species Pongo pygmaeus. The sequence continues at coordinate 41,245,321 of NC_072373.2, forward strand.
CAAACAGGTATTTTACTTTTCATTCCTGAAGCTGGGCAGGGATGGGATTCCTGTTGGGTGATTGTTGGTGTTGGTGTTGTTTTGGCTCCTACTAAATAGAAAACATTAATCAGTTCCTTCAATATTGGAAATGTGCCTGATGTTGGGCAAGTTCAGGGTTACTCGTAGATGCATTCAGTCATATGCCCAACATAACTATACTCACCCCCTTCAGTTATCTTGTCACTAGCAAGATCTTGTATGGCACAACCAAACCCCAAAATTAGACTCCCCCTGAGGCCATATAATGTACCCCCACCTCCCTTGTACCTTCAGTCTTTCCAGTAGTCTAATGGCTGCCCCTCTTGAAGCTGTAAAATGTTGGGTAATTTCAGTCTCAGACAGATTGGTGGTATCCCCAGAGGAATGGTCAGAGACAGAGAAATTAAGGAAAAAATATGCCCAACCTCCCCCCACCATCAAATCAAAGAAATAAAAAATCTGTCTCCTTGGTGCCTCCCCAGTATTTGTGTCTGAGCTCAGCAGACACCCCTGGGCTGCAGCCAGTCTGTGTATTAGCATTAGTCCATTACGCTTTTTATGATGCATGTTACCCACCCCTAACCCCCCCCAAAAAATTTTATGACTGTCCTTTTCATTTCTGGAAAAAGCTTCACAGAATGGCAGATGCCTGAATCTCCCCACTCTTTGGGGAGCTATTTGTAGGCAGCCTGTCCCAGGCCATAAACAACGGGAGATAAACCACAGCCACTGGCAGTAAATGCAGCTAAGGCCATGGAGGTGCAAAAAGTAGGAGGTGGGATAAGCTTGGTGGAGTCTTGTACAAGCACAGGGCCTGGTGGGTCTGTGGGTCTCCCCTACTCACAGGAGAGTCAAGAGACTGGGGCCAAAGTGGTTGCCACCCTCCCGGATCTCCACAAAAGCTAGAGGGAAATCTTACCACTCTCCCTCATGCCTGTCTTCCCCAGTGAAGCCATGCATCCCTTAACTGTGATCAGAACCTGTCAACTTTCCAGTCAGAAGGAGAAGGTTCGCTTTGGCATCATTTTCTCCTGCTAGCGCATGCTGCTACCTAGATTACTACATGCCACTCATCTCCCACAGATGCTTCTAGATCTTGGAGCAACTTCTTGGAAGTTTCTCTGCCTTCTCCCACTCACTCTTCTTGTGACACCCACCCCTACCTCTTCCTGCTCCACTCTCTAATGCTCTTCTGCTCCCTTGTTGTCAAGCTCGAGTCTTACCAATCCATCACCACTACTTCTGGCTTATTAAAACTTCAGCGTGGACTCTGGTGGCCGTGGTGGTGATATGTATTTTTACCACCTTTTGAGCTGTACCCACAAGCAAGTCACATAGGACACTGCAGGAAACAGCACCTTGAGCCAGCTTTGCTCCAGAAAAGGTGCCCTTGGGAAAAGAAAACCAAATTCTGAATGAATACTAGAACAGTGGAGATTTCTGATTGTTCCTACACACACGAAACAGCAATCGAAAGCAAAGAAGGAGATGGAGGGGCTGGGAGGTGGAGAAGGACAGCAGCAAAGCCCTGAATAGTTAGTGCATGGCGGGGTTTTGTTTCTCATCCGCCCTATCTTGGTGGCAGGATGTATAGATAGGATGGAGGTAATGGTGTTCTTTTTCTTTTCCTTATTTGGTTTTGGACTCCACATCAAATGGAGACATGTAGATGAAAGTGGTGTGCATTTAAAATGTATGTACACATCAGACTGCTGGAGATAGTAGCTATTATACTGCATGTATTTTTTTTTTTTTTTTTTTTTTTTTTTTTTTTTTGCAGTAAGCTGCTAAATTATTTATTGGGCACTGGGCTTTAATCTCATAAACCTGCCTTCAGGCCTCAGGCACCGGCAGCCTAAGCACTGCATAAAACACATACATCGGGCGGGCTGCATGGAGCACTCCGGTGACTCTAGGTAGTGATTGTTCATTTTCACTCGGCCTTTTCCCCCAGATCAGCTCATTAACAGCAGGCAGACCCTATAAAGAGCCTTCTAGTTTTCCCATCACTGTGAACTTGGAAATTGATTTGCATCTAGTAGCAGACAGGGGCTCCCAACCTGAGCACAAAGTACCAGGGGAACTGTGGCAAGAGGCTATTCTCACAGTCTCTTTCCTTGGCTGAGGGATAGGCCTAAAAAGATGGAGTAAACGACTCCAGGATTACAAACCATTGCTGGATTGTCCAGAGCTATGCGCCCTAAGCTATGAACCCCCTTAAGTTCCCACCCCCAGGACTCATAGGTGAATGATCCTGGACAAGTGTTTTTTATTTAAAAATAAAAAAAAAATTTAAATAAAATTTTTAGTTATTTATTTTACATTTAAAAAATTTTTTTAGAGACAGATCCCACTCTGTCACCCCGGCTGCAGTACGGTTGTGCAATCATAGCTCACTATAGCCTCAATCTCCTGTGCTTAAGCAGTCCTCCTGCCTTGGCCTCCTAAAGTGCTGGGATTACAGGTGTGAGCCACTGTGACCAGCCCAGACAAATTTTTTATATTTTGGGCATCAATTTGCCTTTTCTAAGTGAAAAAGATCTTTATTATCCTCCCTGGTTCCAAGGCCTGAGAGCAACTCTCTTGATATAACTCTCCTTGTCAGTCTCTTAAATGCTAAGATAATAATAACACCCTTAAACTTATTCATTGGTTTCAGTTATATAAAGAGCTTTCATAAATTTTATATATATATATATATATATATATATATATATATATACATGGCCCATTTTTATCTCATTTTGTAATCCTAACAGCCCCATGGGCTGTGATACTATGGATGAAGAAACTGGCCAGAGTGGTCAAGTGATTTGTCATTATCAATCAGTAATGACACTGAGATTAGAAGCTGGATGTCCATCCTTTGTCCACACTAATCATTGCCTAGATGTGTGAGCTAAGTAGCATTACACGAGTATGGAAACCGAGGCACAAATCATCTCTGGCACCAAGGGGCCCTAGGGCTATGAGGGAGTAATGTTAACACCAATGCTCTTGTCATGGAAATGTGAGCACAAAAAGGGTTGTGCTTTCCAAACCCTGGGCCTCTGCTGTCTTTGAGCAAATGAAGCAATGCCAGGACTGTCTGGGTTTCATCATTCACTGTGCTGCAGCAGCCAAAACCTTATGACCCTCCCTTACAAAATCAGTAAGAAGAGGATATTGAGGTAGTTGGATGCACAGCGTTTTTCATCTATGTTCCAGGATTCAGGGGGTCTGTGATCTACCAGAAAAATGTTCTACAAACATTTGTATATTTAGTTTTTTGTGTAGCGGGCCCATTGCTCACATTAGATTCTCAAAGTTGTCTATGACCCTAAAATATTAAGACCCTTTGTCTAATGGTTTTTTTTTTTCTTTTTCTTTTTCTTTTGAGATGGAGCTTTGCTCTTGTTGCCCAGGCTGGCATGCAATGGCGCAATCTCGGCTCACTGCACCCTCCACCTCCTGGGTTCAAGCGATTATCCTGCTTCAGCCTCCTGAGTAGCTGGGACTACAGGCATGCACCACCACGCCTGGCTAATTTTTGTATTCTTAATAGAGACGGCGTTTCTCCATGTTAGCCAGGCTGGTCTCGAACTCCTGACCTCAGGTGATCCGCCTGCCTTGGCCTCCCAAAGTGCTGGGATTACAGGCATGAGCCACCGCACCCGGCCTGTCTAATGGTTTTTAAAAAGTGTGCCTTTGAGCTCTAGGTGGCCACTCCCAACTCCCAACTCCACCCTTCTTCAATCAAAGTGTCCTACTTTCATCTATTTCATCTATTTCTTCTAGTAGGGCTAGGAGTATGGTTTTTTTGTTGTTTAAAAAAAAAGGTTCAAATGGCAGATGATGACATTTTAGGTCTGTTTGATCATCACATGTTATGTACCCTGGGTAATAGGCATACCTGCACTACAGTCACCACCTGCCATATGTGTGCACGCACACACACACACACACACACCATCCCCAAACCTGGTGTCCATGGCAGCAGGACAAGACAACCCTGGAAGAATTCAGATCAGGGCCCAGAGGTGGGCCAGAGGAGCCAGCGGGCCCAGGCCAGGAGAATTGATCAGGGCACATGGAAAGAGTGGACTCTTGAAGGTTACACTGGGAGACAAAGTCAGGGTCATGGTCTTGGTTGTGACACCAAATCAGGCAGCACGGGCTGAGAGAGGAGGCTGAAGAAGTAGCTCCAAATCAGTATTGAGAGAACCAAGTCAGGCCAGAAGGTAGGAGTCCCATCAGCTGGTTGGGTCTTAATCCCACATGAGGCAAGGGGAGGGAGTCCACTCAGGGAGGGTAAGAATCGCCTTGTGGATCCCTGACCCTGACACGTCTCCATGCTTGTTCTCACCTCAGGGCTTTGTGTGCAGTGTTCTCAGACTAGGAACCCCTCGCCCTGCCCTCTGCCCAGCTAACACCTCCTCATCTTCCACATGCTGATACACCACCTCCTCTAGGAAGCCCGCATGTGCTTCATAGCACCCCAATTATGTGGCTGTCAGAGCAGGAGAGCACCATGGTTAAGAAGGGTCCAGGCCCTGGGGCCAAAGTATCTGTGTTTAACTCTTGATTCTCTCCCTCAATATCTGTGTGACATAGTGACAATAACCTCACCTCTCTGTGCCTGTTTCTTCATTTGCAAACTGGAAGTAATAATAATTTCTGCCTCCCAGGCTCATTGTGAGGGACATGTAAACGAGTTAATACATGTAAAGCACACAGATCGGTGTCCAAAATAGAGTGTGTACTCAGGAAACAGTAATATTATTATTGTATGTACTATTATAATTGTCCTTTTTCTTTTCTCTCTCCCTCCCCTCAGTACATGCTGCGATTTTTAGGATAAGGGCTGCATTCATTATCTATCTATAGTACCAGCTAATGTAAAAGACATTCAATAAATGTTTTAAAAGAAGAAAAGGAGATGAGAAAAGTGGGGAGGGGGAAGAAATCCTAGGACAGGAGCCATCTCTCTGCCCCAATTTTGAGGCACCTTCTTGATGTGAGTCAAAGGCGCTTGCAGGTGTGTGCTGTATTTCCAAGTGAGGTAGGACCTCAGGGATTCCTACCAATGTTTGTTGCTGGCCACGGGCAAAGAACAAGGTTCTTGGGGAGTGCACATGATTCAGGCAGTCACATCTCATACACAGAAATTCAAGCCAGTAGTGCTGCAGCCAAATCCTTTTGGGACTGCCCTTTTCCAGAGGGAAAAATCCTTTAGCCTCACTTAGCTCATAGCCTCCCTCACCTGTCAGTGCCCCATCTGCAAATCCCAGCAGATGCCAGGTCTGCACTGAAAGACAACTACAGAGGATTCCATCAACCTTCTGGTGTCCAGGACTGAGTAGACTGTACTCCTGACACCAAAGGTTCGAAGACGCAGAGCAATGCCCATTATTAGTGTGTTCATTCATACAATTATTTACTCACTCATTCAAAAAAAATGACAGTTACATATGGGCGTGCTATGTGCTGTCAAACATATTATTTGTTGCTAATATCTGTATTAATTACATCAAGCTAGTGGTTTCCAACTGGAGGTGATTTTGCAGACATTTTGCAGTATCTGGTGATGTCTTTTGATTGCTATGTCTTGGACAGAGAGAGCTATTGGCATCTAGTGGGTAGAGGCCAGGGATACTGCTAAACATCCTACAATGGACAGGACTTCCTCCCCACAATGAAGAATTATCTGGTCCATGATGTCGATAGTACTGAGGTTGAGAAATCCTGATGAAGGCAACCAACATTTCTGGAGCGTCAACCATGTGCCAACCACTGTGCTAAGCACTCTTCATTTTCTAACAGCCCTGCAACATAGGTACTATATTTTTTGAGATAAGAAAACTAAGACTTAGGGAGATTAAATTATTTTCCCATTTATTCACGTAATATGTAGTTATTAAACAACTCAGTAGGTAGTGGATTTGAAAAGCAAACCCAGGTCTTCTAGCCCCAAAGTCTACTCATCTACAAAAGCATGCTAGCTCTCTGCACAAGGTCAGAAAGGAGAAAACATGAAATAAGTAAGTGATGGAGAGGCATGAGTTTTGGGAGGAAAATGCTGTTCATAACTGCCACTGGGAATGAAAAAAAAATCCCTTTTCTGCCTCCTTCCCTCCCAGTCTCCCATCTATACTCACATACACACACATACACAATCGAACAAAATCCTTGAGGCCCCAGTTTGCCTTCAGGGTTACTTTGGTGTGGGTGGAAATTTTAGCTTGAGATTCCACCCTCCTTCCCCCACCCCAAAATGTTTCTCATCTTACACATACAACCACACTTTTGGCTGGGAAGAGGGTGGAGATATTTCTCCTGCTCCTGAAATGTCTTGATAAAGATCTTCTCTCTGCCAACTTCCAGCTTCTCCTCGTGCTGATTTAGTGCCTGCTGTAGGAGGTGTGGGATTTTATTTGTAGCTCCTGACTGGCGGGCTATTGGACAGGAGCTGTGTGTGTAGTGGGAAGAATATGGACTTTGGCATCAGACTATCTTGGTTCAAATCCTATCATCTAAGGGGATGATATTGGGTAAATCAGTTAGCCTTATTGAGCTTTGGTTTCTTCATTTGCAAAATGAGAATGATGATACCTACCTTGCAGGTTGCTCCAAAAGTTAAATGAGGTCAGTTGTGTTCATCTTTTAGTGCAGTACTTGGCAAAGAGGGAATACTCAGGAAATGCTAGCCAGTATGCTCATCCTTCTGCCTCAGCCCCAGGTTCGCTTTTTTTTTTTTCTCTTTGTCTCTTCTCAGGAGCTCAAAGAGAAGAGAAGGAGGAGTCAGGGTTCCCTTCTGGTGGGCCTGCTGGACCATGCTTCCCTCCCTATTCTGGGCCTGCTGTGGGGCCCTGTGTATAGCTCAGCCCAGGCCCTTGAGTCAACCACAAGATCACTATCTTTGCTCTGCCTCTGTTTAGAGTCAGGTAACACAGACCACAGCTGCCACCACCTCCCCAGGCATGATCATGTGAGTGACAGTCATCACCACAAGACTCTCCCACTTCATCCCTAACTTAGCAGAGATTCACAACATGGCTGGAAGTGTTAAGCAGTGGTGCTGGTTCACCCTGTTAAAAATGTAGCCCGAAATCATTCAGGATCTTGAGGCTGGGAGGAATCCCCAAGATGTTTTGTCCTTGTGATTGTCCTCATGACTGTCTTTTTGCCCTTTTCTTTGTGCTTCTCATAGAGAATGTTTTGGAATGGATAGAGACAGAAGGGAAACTCATTCACAGAGAACCTGCCATGCACCAGATCCTTTCCATCCTAAGGTGACTTATCCCTTTTCCTGGGCACACTACATCCAGCTCATCTGGGGCTGGAGTACATGAGCATTGCTCTATAGAAGAAGAGGAGCTTCCACAACCCTCTGCCATCTTATCTTTGGTGACTTCTGGAACCATAGGGTCCAGAAGATCCAATTTTACACATTGCAGTATGCAGTATACTTTCACATTTCTCCTCTCATTTAGTTCTTATAGCAGCTTGAGAGGTTGGGATTCATAGCTCCATTTTTTTTCTTTTTTTTTGAGACAGAGTTTCATTCTTGATGCCCAGGCTGAAGTGCAGTGGTGCCATCTCAGCTCATTGCAACCTCCACCTCCCAGATTCAAGCAATTCTCCTGCCTCAGCCTCCCAAGTAGCTGGGATTACAGGCACCCACCACCATGCTCAGCTGATTTTTGTATTTTTATTAGAGATGGGATTTCGACATGTTGGCCAGGCTGGTCTTGAAATCCTGACCTCAGGTGATCCTCCCGCCTCGACCTCCCAAAGTGCTGGGATTACAGGCCTGAGCCACTGAGCCTGGCCTATATCTCCATTTTGCAAATGGATTGAACTGAGATTATTGAGTCAGTAAGCAGTGGATCCTAGGCATAAATCCCTAGTTTTGTGGCTCAAAGTTCACAGCCTCCATGAGGGCTCCATACCCTTGTTGTGTCTTTTCTTTTATCTTACCTAAAGCAGGCATTCAGCCTATCTTGCTACAACCTCTGTGACATGTAATCTCTGTAGGTTTTGGGCTACGGTAGGTGTAAAGGACGATAGGACATGGGTTCTTTCCTCAGGTGCCTAGTTGAAGGCATGAGATAAGCTTGCCTCCTTTGTACTTCCCCTCAAGACATGATCTGGGAGCTCCATTCTCATAAATATTCGGGCGTGCGGCACTGATGGTGGTGCAATGTGGAGCTGGGGGAGAGAAGCCCAGAAATCGGTCAGGCTGAGCTCAGTCCCAGCTCTACAGCCACTGACCTTGGGGAAATCACCCAAGTTCTCTTATCCCTAAAATGAAGACATTGATCATTTCAGTTCCTCCTTCACAGGATGGTGGGGCAATTTAGTGAGATGATACGTGTGAAAGCAACAGTAACTGCACACCACTGCACAAATGTAAGGGTTAGTGCTGCCTTCTCTCTGCCACCTGACCCATCTGATTAGCAGCATCAGAAAGAACCTAACACCTGCAGGTTATATCCCGCAAGTACATGGCCTGGTAATGCTCTGAAGGTGGAGAAAATACTTGCTAGGGACTTTTACAAGATCTTGGTCATTGTGCTAACAGTAAGGGAAACAACAGTCCAGATAGGACAGAGTACCTTGCAGACGTCTTCGCATAGCACTGGCTGGTTTGCTGTCTCTAAAAAATTTTTTAGCTTGTGAGAGTTTCAGGTTAGCTTTAGGGAACTAAGCTGAAAGCACAGTGCAGAAAAGATTTCAGAGCTTGAGTGTTCAGGAGCGCATTTGTTGGTGTTCTTTGGAGCGCATTTGTTGTTAAGGCTGTTGCTCCTGCTTCCCTCCCTTCCAAATCCAGCCTCCCTACGGTCTCTCTCTCACACACACTACAGAACCAAGATCAGCCTCTCTGGGCTATGTAACAAAAACCATCTTTCTCTTCCTGGTCCATGACATACCCCTGCCAATCTGGGAGCTATTACCTTTTCCAGATGTGGAATAATTGCAGGGCTAATCACCCCTGGAGACTGCTGGGACCCTTCTCTAAGGGTCTCCAGGTCCTTTCATTTAATCCTCATGACAGTCACTAACAATAAAGAAGAAAGTGGTAGATGCCGAGTGAGGAGCTAAGATATTTGTCCAGAGACACAGCAAGCTGCATGTAATTCTGGTTCAAAATTCTTAGGTCTGTAAAAAAACTGAAAAATGTCTCTTTTCCCTCCCCCTCCCTTCCTACAGGAAGGATTTTGTACAAAATAACATTGCAATTCCCAGGGCAGCCCTTCATTCCTTAGCTACTTCTCTACAGATGTGGGGCCACCGACTCTCCCCGTATCCCATTTTCTCCATCACCGCCTCCTGCCTCCAAGCCTACCTTTCTGAAAGATGTTCTTGACACTGTCATTAAACAGCTGCCAGCAACACCTGCTGGCATTCTCTGTTGCAAAGATAACAACCCAACTTTAAAAAGAGAGAATACAAAACAAGAAAGGCTATGGGAGGTGTAGTTGTGGGTTTTGGTTTTATTGTGTTTTTTTTCTGTTTGTTTGTTTTTTGCCAAATTACATTTTGTACATTTCTCTGATGATTCTCTTATTCCTTTGCATTTTCTATTCTCTATTTATGAACACCCTCTCCCAACCCCCACTTTAAAAATCAAGAAAAGGAAACCTGTTTCAGGATTAAATATGGTGTCAACATGTGACTAGGATCTGAATACCTCAAAGAAAAGTCACAGGGGTTGTCTCCACCTACCCAAGCCTTTAATGGTGGAGAAAGAAAGATGGATGTAAAAAAGATGGAGGAGCCAGCCTTTTCCTCCTACCCTCCTGGGCCTCCTTCCAACAAATGCTGATGTAGGGTGATGAAGATAGCATTCTCAGAATCTGTGCCTAGTGATAACTCCCTCAGAAAGTCATGGGGATGCTTTCCCCACCTGTGCGTGTATACTGGTGTTTCTTCTGTTTATGCAAGGGGTCATTGCAGGAAGGGCTACTGTCATTGCAGGCAGTCTGCTGCCCCAGTGGTTGCTGCCCAGTGGTTGCTAAGGCTTGATAGACACCACCTCTATCCGCCCCGCCCTCCTGCTCACCCACAGAGATGTGGCCCATTCTGAAACCACCAGCACCTCTTCCTTGCCACACCTGTCTCTAAGTGCCATTGGATCCCACTGCACAACTAATTCCCTTTTGTGGCCAGCTGGAGGAACACAAAGCTTATTATTCTCTTAAGACAATAGCTCAAAAAGCGATAGTTTCTTTTTGTTGTTTTTTTTTTTTGTTTTTTTTTGTTTTCAGAGACCAACAAGGAATAAAGGGGCAGCTTCAGCTTCAGGAAATCGAGTTGTGTTTTGTGTTGCCAGGGGTTTGGGGGCTGGCGAGGGCTGAAGAGGTTGGGTTACTGGAAGCAAGATTCAAGGGAGCTTTGCAGAGGTCAACCCCAAGCAGTCTTTGTGGGAACCATCAAACTGATGACTCTGCTGATTTTCTATAGTGTCATGGAAAAGGATTGTAGGGAATTCTTGCCAAGTCTTTAGAAGAAAAGATATATATAGCTAAAGACATGTATATTTATAGAGAGATATATGGATATATTTATGCCAGTCATGCCAATGAGCTCTGCAGCGAGAAGGAGAGGCCTCTAGAGAAGAGCAGGGCACCGGGATCTCCCTGCAGCACTTTCTGGCCCTTGGGAGAAGGAAATAACATCATCGAAGGTACCTGGATCTGTGGCCTTAATCCTGAGAGGCCCCACCTCCTGGACTGAGAAGGCCTCCTTAACAAGGCCAAGCAAGGAGTTTTCCTTTGAACGGTTCAGTCAAATCCCTGCAGCCTAGAAGACACCTTAGAAGGAAATCTTTCTGGGAGTCTTTGATCCCTGAGGAACCTAATGTTCAGAGCAGAGTGTGAGAGGCAGGGATTCCCTATGGGCCAGTGCCAGGGGTAGGGAGGGGGTTGATGGGAGGGCTGAGCGCTCCATGCCTAAAAGAAGGGAAGAATGGCCCCAAATTCATTTTTGCTTCCACCTGTGGGCAAAAAGCTTAATTGGACTGTTGGGCTTGGAAGGGTCCAGACCCTGCTTTTAGAGGAACTGGGAGGCTGGCCTATTTAGCTGGGACCATCTGCTGGCCCCCCACTTAAGCCTGGGGGAACAGCTGAGGCTTACTGAGAAATTGGGCTAAAGATTCTTTCCAGAAATCTCCCTGGAACTGCATGAGGCATGTGTGTGTGTGTGTGTGTGTACTCTTTGTGATTTCTCCGCACCAGCGGATCTCTTGATGTGAGTAAAGCAGCACAGGCTCAAGGGTGAGCTGGGCGGGAGGCTATGCTGGGTGTGCCCAATATCTGGCTTTAACATCTCTCATTCCATCTCCATCATGTCAAGAGCTTTCAAGATTGACTGAAGCATAACTGCTTGCCTCATCCCCAGCCTGTGTGCCCCTTCCATTCCTGCCTACACCTACCCCAGTAGAGGCCCTGGGGTGTGATGAGTAAGGCAGGCTAATGACACCACACCCACCTTATCTAGGGCTGGCCTTGGTATACTTTCTTTGGTTATTTTTTAAGCTGGGGGTGGAGATGGGAGGCAGAATATGATTGCAAAACCTGTTTGGCTGTAGCTACCACCTGAATTCCTCCTTTGCTACAGACAGCGTCCCCCTTCTTCCCCAGGCAAGTTAAATTGCTTAGGACTGGCAAAGAGACTCAGAGTCTAAAGAAAACCTTTGGGTTGGCACAATAAACATTCTTACCCGTCCCTTCCCTCCTCCCTGTCTCAACCCACCCCACATCTATCCTCTGGGCCAGTTAGCCCTCATTCCTAAGGAGCAGGCTATCATGTGAACATCTGGGGAAATCAAGAATGAAAGTTACACTTGAGTAAAAACTTCCTAGAACAGCACTGTCCAAGATAACATTCTGTGATGAGAAAAAACTTTTATATCTGTGCTGTTCAATACAATAGCCACTAGCTACATGTGGCTATTGAGAGATTGACATATATATGTGTGCCTGAAAGGCTGAATTTCTTATTTTACTTAATTTTAATTAATATAAGGATAAATAGCTACCTGTGGCTAGTGGCTATTATACTGGATGGTGCAGTTCTAGAATATGAAGTAGAAATAACTTAGAAGTCTAGGGTACCATGAAAGCCTAAAGGAAAAGTCTCCATCTCTCAGTCCCAGTTGAAAAGGGGGCAGTTTTGTAAGATGCTACAGTGCAATTTCTTTTTCATCTGCCCCAGAATAAACCAAATTCCCAGCTTAAAGCATCAGACAGGCCTCTCTTGGTGATCTGTTTCCCAGGTAAAAGAAACTGAGGGGTGGATAAGCAGGAGTGGGGCCCAGCACTGCCCCCCACCCCCGAAGACCCCCCCTCTCCCTCTCTGGCACCTGGCTCTGGCTTCTCATCTACAGCAGGGACCCCAGTGGGGACGCTGCTCAGAATGGTGCTGCAACTGCGCACATCTGGTTTCCCTCCCATCTCTGCCCCTTCATTTCTTTTCTGTCAGCAACGGCTCCTGGCTGTGGATGGTCAGCAGAGTCAACGAGGCCTGCAGACCTCCTTTCCGGCTCCCTCTACTCCCCCATCCCCTGCTGAGGAAGGTTAAGGGGGAAAGAGAAAAAAAGAGACAGGAAGGCAGGGTGAGGGTGAAATGAAATGTTAGTGACATTCAAGAAAGTGACTTCATGGGGCTCTCACTGCCCTCCCTCCGGATTCAGGATGAACCTTGTCTGGTTTATAAGCCATCAGTGGCTTCTCCCCTGTCTGAGTTGCCCCCACCCTCCATGGCTCACTGCAACACATGTGCCTCCTCCCATGTCATGGCAGGTCCATCTGTGACCTTCGTTCTTCTGACCTCTCCCCTAGACGAGGGGGGGGAGTCCCAGAAGAACTTTCCCTCCCTATCCCAGACTGAATACATTCAACCTGCCTCTCTGTACAGCCTTCCCCAGTCCCTGTGGGTAAACAGGAGGAAGAGAGAGGAAAAGCTTTCTTTCTTGACTAGGAGATTGGCAGCCCCAGCTAGATTCCACATGGGAAGAAGCTGTTCCTTTTTCTGATCTTGGCTCCTTGGCTTTTACTGTCCCCCACCCCTAGCCAGGGATGTGACCCCCCTGTGAAGCTGCATTAATTCACCGGGTCACTCAGCAGCCAGATTCTCCTCCGGGAGAGGCTGAGCTGCCCGTCCTAGGAATGGGCTAGAACCCAACAGTACTGGATGCAAACTTCACGCACAGCTCTGCCCAGCTGAAAGGCTGCCCTTCAAACCGCTTTTCTTACTCAGAACTGCAGGGGAAAGCAGGAGAGCCCCTGTTTTGCTACAAACCAGCAGAGTGATGGCAAATACGCCTCAGTTTTCCTATCTGCAAAATGAGGAGATGGCCTCATAAGGCCCTTCCGGAGCTCCATTCCATGAATGCAGTGTCCCAACATTGCCACTCGCATGGGCAGAGCAAGACGCTTTCAGTAGCTATGGAACTGCCATAAAATTCTCTTGCAGTTTTTTGGTGATTCTGATTTCTTTTTTCTTTCTTTCTTTCTTTTTTTCTTTTCTGAGACAAAGTATCACACTGTCACCCAGGCTGGAGTGCAGTGGTGCGATCTGGGCTCACTGCAACCTTCACTTCCCTCGTGCAAGCAATTCTGCCTCAGCCTCCTAAGTAGCTGGGATTAGAGGCAGGCACCACCACGCCCGGCTAATTTTTGTATTTTTAGTAGAGATGGGGTTTCACCATGTTGGTCAGGCTGGTCTCGAACTCCTGACCTTGTGATCCGCCCGCCTCAGCCTCCCAAAGTGCTGGGTTTACAGGCGTGAGCCACTGCACCTGGCCTTTGATTTCTTAAGGAAGAGAGATGAACCCATTGCTCATCTCCTTCTACTGGTTTGATTCCTTGTGTCTTGAGTTCTAAGCTCTGGAGCTGAGCTGAGCTGAGCTAGACTGAACAGGCCATGGTGAAAGAGACAGGAGAGACACTAAGTCAATTTGCCTTTGTATAGCAGCTAGAGCAGGGAGGAGTTGAAATGAGAAAATAGAAAGAACTTCCTAAATGGGACAGGGTCTCAGAGGAGTGTAACATTTCCTTTCCTAACAAAATTTCAAAATAAGAAAGTTGGAGGAGAACATTTGCCTCCCAAAAGCTATTTTTCAGGACATGATTTAAAATTACAGCTTCTCCTCCTATCTCTCTGTATTCCTCTACTTCCCATCCCTGGACCCCATCCCTACATTCATGGTGAACTCGGGCCCACAACGGCCTGGTCTACAGATGGTGGAAAGAGGTGGGCAGTTTTGCCAGAGAGCAGGGGTGAGATTCCCCTCCCAGCCCCTCTCTGACTTCTGACCTCTGCACCTTTCTTGCTAGTGATCCCTAAATTACTGAGCTGTCTAACCCTCTCTAGGGAGGAGGGAAACAAACAGGGCTGACGGGAGGTGGAGCAGAGAAAGTATGAGGTGGAGGTCAGGGGTCTTTTCACAGTGTGTTTTGGCAAAGGAAGCCTGTGGAGCTGCCAGTGGGATCAGACTTTCATCTCCTGAGCTAGCCCCCTCACTGGGAAAGCAAAAGCTGTCACTGGAGCTGTGATTTGGAGCATGTGCTCTGGGGAACTAGGCTGCACCCCTCAGGGTCTGGCCCCCTGAAGTAAAGACCAGAGAACAGACAGGGCCTTCCCTGAACCGTCCTGCCACCACCCTCCTCAGCCTTAGGAGGTGACAGCAGTGCCTGGAAAGGGGCTTGCTCAGAAGGAAAAGGCTTGGTCTGGCCTACCTGGGTCGGAAAGTGGTGGATGGGATGGTCCTCAGGGCCCCAGCCAGCATGAAGCTTCTCTGATGCTTCTTATAGCCCTCAGTGTGTTCCTATCACTCCAGAGAACCTCCCATATGAATTTGTCTCCCAGCCGAGCAAATTAAAATCTGAAAGGAAGGAAGAGGTCACAGGCTCAGAGCCTGGACACTAGAGGTTTCTCACTGAGTGAGCATTGGAAGGCTTGGAAGGCTGAAGTTTGGGATCACAGAGGAGCCAGCCTCCACCATCCCCTCTCAAACTTGGGCAGGGGGAGACTCCAGAAGCTTGACATGGCCAGGGCCAATAGCGGTTACTCCCTTTCCCTCCTACCTCCATTTCCCTCATCACAGTCCTTTTTACCCCTCCTGGGATATCTTCCATCCCAATTCCGCTCGATTGCTTTAGGGTATGGGGCAATGACAGCGAATACTCATGAGGGGCAAAAACTTCAGACAAAATCTCTGAAGGCTCACCCGTGTCTCCACACTTCTTCCACCCCTTGCTAGCTGTGTAAAGTTAACCACTGTGACTCTCAGTTTCCTCATCTGCCAAATGGAGTAAATAATAGTGCCTTTCTGGGATGGATGCCAATGTTGTTTGGATTCAACATAAAGCAGATGCAGAGGGTGTAACGCAGTGCCTGATACATGCAAGTTAAGCATGAGCTCTTGTGTTTTTGTTTCCTAGGTGTCTTCTCTCTTGGTGGCTCTTTAACGAATAGTGACAGTCCATACCCAGGCAGCCATAGCCACAGCCACTGCCACTGCCACATCCAAGGCTCAGGCTATGTGATGAATTGTTTTCTCTGCCTTCTGCCCCTGCTCCCAGCCATCCCGGCAGAGGTGCCCACTCAGGCCTCCCACCGGAGCCCCTCTCCCACTGCTTGAATGCAGAGGCGTTTCTTCTGCTGACAGCCTGAAGACAGGCCATTTTTCTTCTCGTCCCATATAATGGCCTTTACTCCCCTACCACTCCACCCCCCTTTCCCAGCCTTAATGACTTTAACATACACACAGTTCTTTAAAAAAAAAAAAAAAAAAAACAAGCCCCCAGTGAGCTGCTCTAAACCGCCTGTTGTGGAGGAGGAACAACCCAAGCACATGTTCACAAGTGACTGCATGTGATGACAGGGGGCCTTGTGCTAATTTCCTCGTGTTTGAAGCCCCAGGGTGGGGGCGGGGCAGGAGGCAGCCAGAGGGGAGAGACCCAGGACTTGGGTATTTGCTTGTTCCCTTTGATCCTCCTAGAAAATGCTGTAGCATTTGGGGAAGTATTTCATCCTGGGAAATCTCAAAGAAGAGTAAGAAAGATGCCTTAGGCAGGGGTTGCGGGGTGGCAGGGGATACTGTAGAAGGAGGATGCTACCAGATGACCTCTTCTCTCCTTGAGATTCTGAATCCCTGCTCTGGCTTCCCTGGGCAGCGGGAGAGAGGACAGGATCTCCAAGGGGAGGCTCCAGCTCAAGGTATTTATGGATTTGCTGAAGGCTCCTACCCTAACACTCACACAGTTTTTGCCTTCCAGTTTCTCTTTGTGGCTTATCTGAGAGAGGCTAATAGAGCCTCCAGGGCCCTCCCTCATCTGCTCCCCCCTCCAGCCCCCTTCCCCCCATAGCATCTAGGATGAGCCTCTCCCTCTGATCTTGACCTCTGGGGCTGACGTGTAGTCTGTGAACCAAGGGTTGATCTGGTGGGGGAGAAGGGGAGTGAGTGCTGCCTGCCTCTTGGCAGACCATTGTGCCAGAAGGGAGGAGGTGCCTGACCACAGGACAGGTCCAGCAGAAGGGAGGGAGGACAAAGAGCCAAAAGCCCCGGCTGCACCCCCTAGCATGGAAATGGAACTGGCTGGGAGCCAGGTTTTCCTCTAAATCAGAAGTAAATGCACCAAAGCTGCAACCTTACCCCTTGACCGAGGACGGGAAAGTGCCTGTCTGACCTCAGGTTATTGGTGCTATTATCATCATTATTGGTAATATCACCATCATCATCCTGTAATTTACCAGCTTCAATGACGAGGATACTTAGGCCTCCTCTGGGCTTTCATGTTAAGAGAAAATGAGTTGTGGCAGCCTCCCCACCTCTCTCCTCCCCATAACCACCCACAGGGCCTCTGCCCCTGTCCTCATCACCAGAGACTCTCAGTAGCCAAGG
This sequence comes from Pongo pygmaeus, assembly GCF_028885625.2. Taxonomy (NCBI): domain Eukaryota; kingdom Metazoa; phylum Chordata; class Mammalia; order Primates; family Hominidae; genus Pongo; species Pongo pygmaeus. The sequence continues at coordinate 41,262,233 of NC_072373.2, forward strand.
CCCAGTGTACTGTCATGCTTGTGGGGATGCTGTGTGTCAGGGCTTACATGCTAGGGCAAGGGGGAAGGCCCCTTTGTGTGGTAGCACATGTCCCTCCTCTTTAAAGCAAGAAAAATACTTCAACCCACACCCTAAACTAGTGGTTCTCAAACTTAAGCTTGCATCCGAATTACCTGCAGAGCTTATTAAAATACAGATCACTGGGTCCCACTCCCAGCATTTCTGATTTAATGGATCTGAGATGGAGCCTGAGAATTTGCATTTTCCAAATGCTGATTTTGTAAGTTTCCAGTTGATGTTGATGCTATTGATCTGAGTACCACATTTTGCAAACCACTCCCCTAAGGGTGAGTTATTGGAACTCTTCTTCTCCTCCCATCCTCCTGGATGCAGGTGTTTACATTGTCCCTCATTCGATACCTTCCAAATTGGGTTCCCAACAAGGAGGCCAAGGGCCCAGGTGCAGTGTGAGGTGGGGGAGTGCTAGCTCTCACACATGGGAACCCCTTGGAGAGAAGGCAGAGGCAGGCAACACCCCCGCCCCTACCCCTGAAGATTTATTCTTTCATTTGGTATTTTAGGCCTTCCTCAAGGGGGTGCTGGGGCCAGCCTGACTCACTGTGTAAACCTTTTTCAGGAACACTGGGCTGCAGCCAAGCTCTCCTCCCTCAGTTAGGCCCACCCTCATTCTTCCCCACCTGTTCCTCTAGCTGAGCTTCAGGCTCAGCAGAAAGTGACAATGTCCCTGTGCACACTGTCCCCACGCCCTGTAGGGAACAGGCACCTGGCTGCACATTGTGTACATTAATTTTCAAAGCAAGGCTTCTCATAACTCTTTGCCATAGCTTTCTCCTCCCCTCTACTCCAGAGCTCAGGAATTCCACAAAAACAGTGCCATGGGAGCGTGACCTTTGCTCTTTTTTTTTCTCCTCTTGGTAGGATAAAGAGGAAAGAAGGTAGGAATGGACACTTATTATGCTCCTATGGAATGGCAGAGGCTGTGCTAAATGCATTGCACATTATTTTCTATTATCAGGAGTGTTTTCTGCCTAATGTTTGTTCAAGTCCTCAGGGTAAGGCCCCTGTTTTGCAGTAAGAGGTTTGAAATCTCCAGGTACACACTATACACAGATAACAAGAGATGGGCAAAGTCTAGCCCAGTGATTCTCAAACTTGAGAGTGCATCAGAATCACCTGACTGCTTGTTAAAACACAAATTGCTGGGTCCCACCCCCAGAGTTTCTGATTCATTAGCACTGGACTGGGGCAGGTCCCAAGAATTTGCATTGCTAACAAGTTCTTAGGTGGAGCAGCTGCTGCTGCTCTGGGGACCATGGGTTGAGAACCACTTATCTAGTTCTACAGCCCATTGGTTAGACTTTTGCTGGCTGTTGTTTTATGTTTCACTCATCAGAACTGTATTTCCACCTCTAGACCAGATTATACTCTTTCTGAGATCCCTTGAGGTCACTAAGGAAAAATGTGATCAGCTTGCTAATTCCGTGTTGTTTATTCATTTATTCAAAAGATAATAATCATTATAGTAAACACTCATTTAGTGCTAAGTGCCACTGTCCTAGAGCTTTGCATGTATTAACTCTTTTAATCCTCATAAATAATCCTGAGTTATCTGTAATTATTATCCCCATTTACAAATGAAGCAACAGAGACACAGAGATGTGAAGGTTACACAGCTGATCAGAGGTGGAGTAGGGATTCAAACCAGGCAGTCTAGTTCCAGAATTTGTTTTGCTAATCAGTCCTCTGCTTGGTGAGTATCTGTTTTGAGTTAGGCACTATGCTGGACTCTGAATGCATCAGGTAGGAAAAATACAAAAATGTGAAAAAGTCACAGCCTTTCCTTTAACAATTAACAGTGTCTAACAGTTACAGCCTTTCCTTGTATGAACAATTGGAACATCATAGAATAGTACCAAGACAGAAATATGTATCCAGTGCTGAGGCCGTAAAGCGGGCAGAATGAATAACTAGGTCTGGGAGAGTCAGCAAAGGCATCAAAGAAAAGTGTGCATGGAGCTTGGTTTGTAATGCAAGGAGTTTTGAGCTGTGAAAGAGGCAAAAGGCCATTCCCTAGCAGCAGCCAAAGCAGTCTGTGCAAAGGCACCGTGGTGAACTGGGCACAGCAGGTTCAGGGGACTATGAGTGTTTCAGTGCTAGAGGAGCCCAGGACTCAAGGAGGAAGGGAGTATGGCAGAAAGGGAAAGCAGCTGACAGGCAGACTAGGGCTACGTTGTCAGCGCTCAAGAGTGTGAACTTTGGTTATCAAGGGGAAACTCTTTAAGGTCTTTGGAGCAAGTGAGGGACGTAATCAGATATGTCATTTTGAAAGATAATGCCAGGTTTTAGCTTTTAGTTCAGCATGGGCTACATGAACAGACACAGCAGGAGCTGGCCTTCCCTTGCATCCTCAGTCACTTATATCTCCCTGGGTAAAATCACCCTCTTTCCCTGGCACTTTCTATCTACCTGGACAGCATCCCCTTATTGTCTGTTTCTCCCTGTGGGACTTTTTCTAGTTGATCTTTTCCATTCTTCTCGAGGCTTTTCCAACCTGTACCTACCTAACTCTGACCTTGTAATTCATTAATTTTGCATCTTATTCTTCATGACCCCAAGAAAAAATCTGTAGCAATGTTGTTCGTAGCCTGGAAACCCATGCTTAGGTTGGCCACGGCTCCTTGCTCTGGTAGGTAAGGGCAGATGTGGATACTTGCATAATTTGAGGAGTAAAGAAGGGGTGACAGCTTCTTCCTACCCATGCCCATGGAAATGAAATGAATGAGTCTAGAGTTAGTTGCAGGCCACTGGGACCCCTCTGCAGGGCTTACCTGTCTAACCCAGCTCTTGTCATCTCATTGGAAAGGCTGATGGGAACCAGTGCTAGAAGCACCATCCTGGGACCTTTATTTTTTCATCTGTGAAGTGGCAACAATTCCTTACTTGTTTATTCCACAGTTATTGTGACCTTAACTCAAACCTGACTTTGAAAACCTATTGTAAACTGTAAAGCACCAGACAACTATGAGAGAGAAGGAGGGTACATAAAGTTGGTTGGTTCCAACAGAAACAGAATGGAGCCATCCATCAATTCACTTCAGACAAAACCCCAAGATACCACACAATGGGAAGCCGGCCCGTGTCCAACCCTATAACCAGCCTAGTGAGTCCCTAGGCGTCATTTAACTATGGTTTGAACCACACTGTCTTCTTTCTCTGGCTGTCAGGTTTTCTTAGGCACTCTCTTAGGAAGACTGCCTTTCTCCAGCCTGACCTCTGCCCACCAGGGCCTCAGGTTGTTGCTCCCAACCCCCGCTCAGGCTATGGATGACCTTTCCAGATTTCCAGCCCATTCCCCTGGGGAGCAGTGATTCCTGTTGCGGAGACAGCTGGCCCCAGGACTCCAGCTCAGGCCTCTCAACAAAGGACTGGACCAAGAAGAAGAACATAGTTCCAATCAGATTGCCTAGACTGTCACAGGACACAAGCAAAGTTTGGTCTCCTTTACCCTAACAGAATCCTTTGCAGGCCATTTTACATTCTTCCTCTTCCTCCAGGCCAGGTAGCCTCTAGCTCTTCTCACTTTAATGCTGGAGCCTTTGTGTCCTTGTTCAGAGGGTGTGCCAGCCTTGGAGGGATACAGTGGGGGAACAAGAAGGGACCTCCCCTGGGAAGGAAGGACTCTTGCCCAGTGACTGGCTGTATTCCATACTGGAGTCCACAGTTCACTGTCTGGTGCTCAGCTGGGATGAGTGGACCCAGTTGGAATGTAGGAAGACTCATGCTTTGTTCTTATCACATCCCTGCCCTCTCCCCCTCCACCCTTTAGCCTTCTTTCTCATCCTCCCTTAGTGGAGCTCCCAAGTGCTCTTCAGGTACAGAGTCTCCAGGTGTTCCAGTTCACTTATCATACACCTTCTCCCCCCAAAGATTCCTGCAGGATCAGCCAGTCTGCTCACTGCTGTTGAGTTCTGTTTTCTAAGGGGTACAGGAGCTCCCACAGAGCTGCTAGTGTGCAAAGTCCTAACAACAGCTGGCTCCCAGCTGTCCCAGCTCCCCCAAAGGCAGCAAATGGCCAGGGCTGGACAGAGAGTTCCCAGCACCAGGGCGGTATCAGATCAGCAGGGGCCAAATCTAATTTCCCTTGCATTCCAGAGGCATTGAGGGAGACCAGGAAACGCCAGCTCATTTCCTCGGGGAATTTCTCTTGTATCCACCACTGTTGTCACTTTGCAGTCATGAACTTGAGGATATACAGGTAGGGGGACACGTAAGGAGGAGAGAAGGCCTAAGGGCTAGTGTGGAGCAGGGGGTGCATTGTGGGGTTTGAGTTTCAGAACTGAAACCAGAGGAACTGGGCTGAGCCTTGAGCAGAAGTGCCTGGTGACCCCTGTGGCCCTGGTGCATGGACCAGCCTATTGGGGGCATGGGAGCTCCTCCAGCTTCCCACTCTGATGGCTTAGGTCAGCAGCCTTCACCTGCCTCTTCTGCTCTTCCCACTCTCCTCCCCTCAGTTTGTCTTCTTCCCCTTCCTGCATACCTCCAGCCCACCTCCTCCATATGGTCTCTACATCTGGCTGATGACCATCCAGAGAGTTTGACAATGCCTTCTTCCCTCCCTCCACAGCCTTTACCTCCTCCCACCCCCACCCGCGGTGTCTCCTTATGACTCTGCCTTCTGTGTTCCTCCCTGCCTCCCCCAGGTGCCTCTGCAAGAATAGAACAAGCAGGCAGGCTTTCCAAAGAGTTAGCCCTTCTCTCTCCAGCCCCCAACCCCACATACAACCATTGGCTACCAAGCCATAGCAAGTCCCCACTCCTCTCTTTTCCATACTCGAAGCCCCTCACTGACAGGAGCTGAGGTCTGCCAGTGGGCAGGACCCCTCCATGACCAGGCAAGTGGCCTAGACACATTTGCAAAAACCAGTCACGTCATGACTCAGAGATTCTGCCTCTGATCCAAATACCCTTCTCAGAGGGGACTTGGCACAAGGGAGAAAACCCACATATTCCACCAACTTCTCTTCTTTTCAAAGCGCTATCTCAGCGGGCTCCTAATTCTGTCTCCAGCATATGTGCTTCTGTGTGAGTGGGGGTGTGCACATGCACCACATCTCAGCATCCTGGTACCCGCGTGGCATTCCCAGGAGGGGCAGAGGTAATGAAAGTCGAGCAAGCAGCAGCAGATGTTCCTGGAGTTCTTCTTCCTGGCTTGGTGCTGCTCATCCTTCTGCAGGTCAGGCTGGTAATGAGAGGATTAATTTTAGTTCTCCTTCTTCTTGGCCCCAATATGGCTGGCCAATGCTAGTTCAGCTGGTAACATTTTCATTGGCAAATCCTCCACTCACCCTTGAGACAGGCTCAGCATGCACAGCCCCAGAACTAGGGGCTGGGAACAGGAGCCTTGGCCCTTATTCTTGGACAGATATGACAGCTTGGTAGCAAAGAACTGATCCTTTGTCCCCTTGCTTGTAGAGTGGAAAGAACGATGGGCTGTACTGCAGGTGAATCCTGCTTGGCCGTGTGCTAGCTGTGTGATCCTGAGAACTTCACTTAGATTCTCTGAGCTCCAGTTTTCTCAGTTCTTAATGAACATAATAACATGGGATGCACAGGGCTTATTGAGAAGATTAAATAAGATAATATATTCATATGTAGTAAGCACTCAGCAAATGCTAGATTAAGTGTGAAATCTAAACGGGGCTCATAGTGCAGGGAAATAGAACCGCAGACTTTTTAAGAGACCTTCAAAGGCTCACTAATCCAACATCCTTGATGTGGCAGTAAAGGCATTAATACCAGTGGCTGTAATACTAGTAAACACAAATAATGTTTTCTGTGCCATCTACTGTTCCAAGTACTTTATTTATATATATTAACTCTTAATCTTGCACCAACAGGATTTGAAATAAGGAAATTGTACAAATGAGGGCATGTGGCTTATAGAGGCTGAGAGCCCTGCTCTCGTTAGTGGTAAAGCCAGGAGTCCAATCTAGCAATACTGGTTGTAGATTTTGCTCTTAATCACTACCCAACACTGCCTCTCAGATATGCCAGTGAGGCAGCTCCAGCCTAGAGGGCAGTAACTTGCTCACAGTCACCTCGCTGTTAATCTTCTCCCTCTTAGGCCTGGGCTCTTTCTGTGATGTTGAGCTGATTAGTCATGTTCATTGGGAGCTGCTAGAAGGACCCATCTTCTGCAGCCAGCCAGCCGTCCCCAGAGTATTCCAGTTACCCCTTTCTTCTCTAATGCTGCCCAAGTGTCCCCTGAACACACAAAAAAAACAGCTTTGTGCAGGCTCCTGCAGGGACTCCCAGGTAAGGCCTGAGTACTCTCAGCCCTCCCTTCTGCCAAGATGGATAGTACCATCCAAGGACATGATGAGATCGGCTCCCTCAGCCCTCCAGAATCTGTTATAAAGAGAAGGCAGCTTCCTTGGGATAGTTGCCACCCAAGAACTCAGAAGCCAAGCTTTCCAGCGGTGAGATAAGTGTCAGGGCATGTGCTCGGCTCAGCCTGCCCAGAGCTGAGATCAGACCCTTGTGACCCCCAGGTGTCATCTGCAGATGGGGGCAGTGCTGTGGCCACAACTAGCAGGCAGAGGAGATGGAAGAGGAGGGGGCAGCGATAACTTGGAAGTACTTAGGAGTTGTTTTTAAAAGCAATGTCAAATAGAGAGCTAGAAATTGAAGGAAGAACAGAACACACTTTTTACAAAGCAAAGTCCAGGGATCCCTGGTCTTTCACAATATGACCCCACCAACCTTTTCAATTCCACAGTACTTCCTCCAACCCAAAACATTACCTCTGCAAATAACAGAGCCCCAAACAGTGGTTTTCACATAGGTCTGCAAACAATATGTGCATCTTTCCTTTGGAGCCACTCTTCAGGCTGCTGTTACATTGGTGCAAAAGTCATTGTGGTTTTTGCTTGTTTCCCCCCAGCTCTCTATTTTGACACTGCTTTGTGCTTATCTCACTGCACAACATTGGTGCAGAAGTAATTGCGGGTTTTGCCTTTTTTTTTTTAATGGCAAAACCCACAATTACTTCTGGACCAATCTAATAACTGCTAAGATGTACTGAGCACCTACTATGTGCCCCAGGCACTATGCATCATATGCATTTTCTTAAATTAATTCTCACCACATAATCCTATTAGGGTAAGAGCTATTATTATCATCTTAAAAAAAAAAAAACTTTCTTTTTATACAGGGTCTCACTGTCACTCAGGCTGGAATGCAGTGATGCAATCATGGCTCACTGCAGCCTGGATCTCGTGGGCTCAAGCGATCCTCTCACCTCAGCTTCCCAAGTAGCTGGGACTACAGGCACATGCCACATCATGCCTGGCTAATTTTAAAAATTTATTTATTGTAGAAACAGGGTCTCACTCTGTTACCCAGACTGGTGTCAAACTCCTGGCCTCAAGCCATCCTCCCGCCTTGGCCTCCCAAAGCATTGGGATGAGGCATGAAGGTGTTGGGATGAGGCATGAGCCATCTTGCTAGGCCTATTACCAACATTTAATAGTTAAAGAGATCAGAGGTTAACGAGTAGCTTAGGTAACTTAGGCAAGTTTCTTAAACTCCTAGTGCCCCCATTTTCCTTCTGCTACAATGGGGGACTAACTCAGAATTTTATTTTGAGGATTAAATGTATTTTGAGGATTAAATGTATTTTGAGGATTAAATGTATTTTGAGAATTAAATGATAGAGTACATATCAAACCTTTAAAATGTATCTGGGCTGTAGTAAGCATTTAGTAAAAGTTAACTGTTATTATTATCATTACTGAATTAACCATCTCCTCTGACAGAAAGTACCCCTGCCCTTCCCTAGCATGCTCAAATCTCACTAGTCCTTCAGGTTCAAGCTGTGACAGTGCCAACATGGCACCCTGCACTACCACCACACTGCTCTTCTTTGATAAGGACAACTTGCCTCTTCCCAAGTTTGTCAAATGCTAAGGAAGCTTACCTGCTTACCTTTAATCTATGTCCCCTGGTTCAGATTGGAGCCCATCATGAGATGTTACCACTCGTTACAGCCTGCGTTGGGAATAATACCTCTCCAGGAAGTCTTCCTTCCTCAGCCTCCACTGATATCCCTGAATTCCTGCAAGACCTCCTCTATAATATTCAGCATTTGCTCACTGGCATTACTTCTTATTATTTTTCTTCCTCTGTCTTGACCTCTTCACTGGATTATAGGATTCTTGAGAGCAAGGACTGTATTTTATTTTATTTTATTTTATTTCTGTTTATACTGCCAGGATATTTATCACTCCGGAGGCACTTAAAACACTTGTTGGTTCATGCATCAACCAATAATGGTTAATTGTTCATTTAAAACAATGTAGATTATAGGCTAAAAGGCAATTTTTGACAGTACTTATTCCTACTTCAAAGGCCAGAATAACACTGGGGTCATGAAATCATACCATGAAACCTATTGGGCTTTGATCACATCAAATTCATTCCATTTTCTTGTGCTTGGTTGAACTAGCCCCTTATGAACATGCCCACAGACAGCTCTTGCCTGCTAGCCAGCCTCATGCCCCGGCTCTGGCAGGCATCCAGCCCCACAGGGCCTCCTGCTCCCCTGCCTCTGTGGGTGGCTGTGCCTCTCCTCCTGGCCGTGGTTCAGATCCACCCGCCCCTGCTTCCCCCTGTCTGTCAATCATCAGTCTCTGGAGATGGTCCCCAAGGCCCATGCTAGTTCTCCCCAGCCTCCAGTCACAAATGACTGCTTCAAGGCAGGCTGGTCTTTGTTTAATGCTTCTTTCATTTGACTTTGGGCTAAGAGGAAGATAAATGACACTCTGTCTCTTTAAGGTAAAATAGAGGCATTTAAAAAGGCCTATTTTTTTGCCTTTTAAGAAAAAAAATCCTCCAAGTTATTAGCGGAAAGAAAATCATTTGACTTAAGCAGCCTCTGGCAGTCTGCTGATGCTGAGAACAATATACCTGTCAGCATCTATCAGGTTTGGAAAACAAAGCCATCTGCATATGGGGAAATGAAGGGGGGCTGGGGAGTGAGAAGAGGTGGTGAATATCTAATGAGGGATGCACAGAGCACCCCACTCCTAGCTGGGAAAGTTCTTGGAGATCCTGGTGTCTGTGGTCGTCAGTGACTAGAAAAGTCTAGACATTTAGGGAGGGAGCATTAAGTTTGGACTTTGAAACTTTTTCTTAATAGTCAATACGGATTTTAGAGTTCATCCAATCTAAGTCATCTTTTTTTTTTTTTTTTCATTTTATAAACTCAAGACTGTAGAAGATAAGTGACTTGCCCAAGGCCATACTTGATTTGCACCATAATCGGGGCTAGAATCCAGGTTCCCTGGCTTTCTCGGATTGGTTATCTTGTCTGCTGATAGAAGCCCCTTTTCTCACCTGTTGAACATGCTGTTTCTCTTCTTCTGCCCCAATCTTTCTTCCATTCCAGAATCTCTCCCTGTGGACCCCAGTGTGACTTTCCTATCTGAGTCTTCTGACTTTCTGGTGCTCTAGCCCTTTGTCCACTTGCCCACCAGGCATACCTTCTAGGACAGGGGCTCTGTTTATTCCCAAACAGGGCCACGTACACCCAAAATAGACTTTTGGGTGCAGCAGTAATTTGCCCTGGGGCTAGGTCCCAGCAACATCAAGTCTGCCATGGAAGACAGAGAAATATTCATGACGAGTTAAAGTTATGCCCACAGACAAGGCTGATGGTCCAGACTTGCTGATCATGTGTGACCCATCTGAAGTCTCCCTGTGTCTTGTCATCACTCTGTTAATCTGCACTGTTTATCAGTTTTTGAATGTGTGCCCTGTCAACTCCTGCCGCCCCTGACTCCCAAAGGTCAGCCTCAGAGCCTCTTTTTCCCTTGAGCTCTCTCTTGGGCACACGGAGGAGCTCAGTGCAGGGAGGAGTCTGCCCTTACCCCAGCCCAGCTGTTCCATGTTCAATAACTTGGTCTGAGAGCATCCACAGGCCAGAGTGAGGACAATCAAGACCCTCTCTAGGGAGTTCATGACAAAGAGTGCAAGCCGGGTGGATGATCAGCTTGGCCTTATAGAAAACCATCGAAGGGCTGAGTATCTTTTGAAATGAATATGGGGGTGGGAATATGGGGGTGGAGATGAGAGTCCATGATCCTGGAGAAGCCTGGTATTCTGACTCCCAGAGGTCCCGCTTCTTGTGCCTGCTGAGAAGTCCTGTTTCTCTGGCCTCATATCCTGGTTGAAATTGGGTCTCACTGGGATAGCATGACCTGGCCACAAATGGCTCATTAGAACTGTGTTGAGCCATCAGTCTCTCAGGAGCACTACCTGTCATTCTAAAAAAAAAAAACAAAAACACGCATACTCTTTGTCTTCTTTTTGTCTTTATTTTCCCTTTTAGAGACTCCCTAGTCTCTTAGGACCTGCTGAAAGCAGCAGATAGAACATTTGAGCCAGACACCTGAGTTTATATCCCAGGCTAGCTGTGTGCCTTGGGCAATGCACTTAAGCTCTCTGAGCCTATTTGTTCTTCGGCAAAGTGGGGGCAATAGACTCCCCTTCATGGCGTTATTATACATATTGAATAAGAGATGGAATATCACTCATTTATTCAGTAAATATTTCATGAGCACCTCCTATGTGTTGGTCACTCTCCTAGATGTTAGGGATACATCAGTGAACAAAACAGATCAGCACCTGTTGCATTCTAGTGCCCTGTTTTAAATTGGAATGTGTGTATTTTAACTGAAATCTGAGGGAAGGTATTGCTACATCCTCATAGTCCATTCCTCTTCTCTGGACAGAATACCTCTACTCGCTATCCAGATGTGGCTATATGTGAAGAGGGGAAAAGAGAGGGAGACAAATATGAACATTTAAGGAGAACCACTTCTCCTAAATTACACCTTTTAGTTCTCATAGATGGTGTAGGTATCACTGTCCCTACTTTCCACATACGTAGATGAAAGCCCTAGAAGCTTGCGGAACTTGCCCAAGGTTTCACAGCCCATGAGTAGCAAAACCAGGATTTGAACCACAGTCTTCTGACTCTAAAGACCTGCCTTTGGGTTCCATCAAGCTGCTCCATATAGCACATTCACTTTGTCACCCATCTCAGTATTAATAACTCTGGGACCCCAAGCCAGAGAGCAATTCTGTAATGGATTTGTGTTGGGTGGGGTGAGGAGTGGCAAATGGGGGGGGTCAGCATGCAGGTGTTTGTGTTTGTGTCTGCTGAGTCTGTGTATGTGTGTGGGGTTTCAACGACAGGGATCTCAGTAGGGAATTGGTATTTGGGCTGCTAAATAACCACAATTTGTATTAAGCAGAAACATAGTCATTATGCACCACGTGCGGGCTGTTGCTGCTCACTCCCATTAGGGAAGAGCGCAGCTGATGGCACTTTGGCCTGTGGTCTTGTGAAAAGCTTCCACCAGGGGTCCTGAGATGGCCTTCTGGGGACAGGATATTGGGAGGAGGTGGTAGGGGAGTAAGAAGAGCAGGGCGCTAGGGCATATGGACCTCAATTTCAGGAGACGTGCTCCTTGCCTCCTACCTCTATGGGCCGCTCATCAGTAAGGCCATTCTGGTTCTCATTAACACAAGTAAATACGCATCCCAGCACTGGGCAGGGGACACATGTGTTGATATTTAATTATATAGTGTGCACTGAGCATATTATGGCTCCTCCAGGGAATGGCAGCTGCAGACAATGAGGTGCAATGGAGTACATTCAAAAATACTTAGTTAATTAATGCATTAGCGGCCTGCTTTGCTGTGAGGGGGGTGTAGGAGAGAGGGCAGAGATTTTCCTGGTGTTCTTTTCTCCCTTCCTGTTCCTCTCTTCCTCTCAGCCTTTTCTTCCAGAAAATATAAAATCGCCATAGTCAGGGGAGTCCTCATTAGGAGCTGTGTTCCAAGATTTACTGAGTGAATAAGGTTAAAATTCAGCACTGAGATAAGTGAAGCTTAGGAATCATACATGGATTTCCTTTGCCTGGTTGATGCTTATCCCCAGCGACCTAGAGATGCTGGCAGTCAGCAAACTGACATTCCAACGTAGCCCCAAGCTCTGCTGTCTATTTTGGGAACTCCCTTTCTCATTCAGTAGCCCCAGGTGCAGACTCAGGTGCAGAGTTGCAGCAACACACAGAATTCCATTGTGCTGGGAGCTTCATGGTTTGGGGTGAGGAGGAAGGAGTGCTATGCCTGAGCCAGGTGAAGTGTGAGGAACCAAAACCAGAGGTTTAGAATCCATCTATTTACAAAGAGACCCTTCCTTCTAGGTTTCTTTCAATATGTGTTCCCCCCTCTCCTCCCACTCCACACACCGCCTTTAATTCTTACATCAGTGCATGAAGTTCTCATTCTGTGTTCTTTGCAGTTTTCATTGTTATAAACTTTGTACATTTGTTGATTTTCCTTTCCTCACCCTGGAACCCACGGACTTTATCTCTCATTCTTTTGAACTCAGAGGCATTTTCCAAACTGCTCCATGTGCATTTGTCATTAAGCCTCATAGTTACCTGTATTGCTCCCTCTCAAAACAAGCTGCTAAGGTCAAAGACTAGGTCATACTCAGCATTCTGTGCATAGCACCATACTTTGCACAGGAGGCATTCAAGCTGTATTTGAATGCCTTCCTTATCGGATCTTCAGGAAGTACCTGCAGGTCAATGATCATGTCTTTTTGTCTTTTGGGATCCCTGCTGCCAGCTCAGTGGGCTGAGCCTGCTGAGGGTTCCAGCAATGCAGACCAGTTGGCTGCCTTAGGTCCAAGCCAGCCTAACGTCTGCTCTTAGGGCAGTCACCTAAGCCAGAAGTCTCTCGGAGAGAAGGTGTGTTGTAGCAAATCTGTGACTGGGAATGGAACTCCCATCACTAGTTGCTGATGTTATAGAGATTTTTTTCCTTTTTTCAAAATCTCACTATTGTGGTTGATTCCTTTCTATGTTGTGTTTAATGTGAGAAACATCATCTGCCCTTACGATTTCTTTGTAGAGGTGGGGTGGTGGGGAAGGAGGGGTTCCCTTTTCAGAGTTCTCTCTCCTTGGACCGTTAAGAGATGAGGCCTATGCATGGGAAGTAACTCTCAGTTCATCTGTATGGAAGAAAGAGCCCTCAGCTGCAGCAAGAAGTCAAACCTTAGTGGGGAACTTTCTGAGCAGGAGGGAGGAGTACAGTAAGCACTGAATCAGTTTGCCAATGGGAGTTGTAGAACATTTGTTCTCTCTGATCAAAAAATGAGACCCAGATGTCCTGACCCACGTGGGAGAGGATGAAGTCAGCGGAGGCTTGAGGCCGCTCTCAGTCCTGGAACTCTGTAGTTCTGAGGTGAGGCAGGGACGCCACTGCTCAAGCTGCCTTCTGGTCCTGAGGGAGTGGAGACCAGGGACCACAAGACCAGCTTAGGGTTGGACCAGCCCCAGACCACGTAGGGGTAGCTGGGCTTGTGGGGTTTCAGATGCAGTTGAAAGAGGCTACTGAGGAAAGCTGCCCCATTGGTGTTTTCCTAATGGGAGGGTTAAGGGGAACAAAATCGTGGAGAGAATGGAGGATACAGGAAGAGCCCTAGAGAGGACATCAGAAAGCCCTTACTGAAGTCCACGCTGCCACTTCCTAGATGTGTGACTTTGGGCAAGTCTCATAAACTCTCAAAGCCTTGTTTCCCCAAATATAAGACCGGGGTAATAATCCTCACCTCACAGGCATGCTGTCAGGCTGCAATGAGGTGTTCTATGTAGAAACACTCAGACACAGTACAAACATTCTCTAAACACAGGGTACTATTATTTCCTCCCATATGAGACTTAGTTCCTTTTCCTGGGTAAGAGAACATAAGCTATAAGATGAATGAGGGCTTGGGTGCACCCACCAGAGATCTGCTGGCATGCCAAGGATGCCCAAGCTTCAGGCTGAGAAAGAGGGAGGCCAGGTGACTGCCATGGTCCTCATTTGCTACATGGCTCCCAGGCCTTAGAAAAGAGGCAACATTAATCCCTCTATCTCCACAGGCCTTTGCCAATCGTTGAGGAAAATTCAAATGGAAGGCACAAGAGAAGCGGAGGGTCCAGCAGCTTTGGTTCCGTCCCTGACTTCCCGCCCCAGAGGCCTCTCATCACTGTAATTCCCCTGGCAAGGCCCCCACCTAAGCCTCTTTGCTAACAGAGTATTTTTAACCTGCCACCTCCTTGCAGCTTTGCCGATCTGCAGACAAGGGTCCCAGCGAGATAAGAGAATCCATTAGTGCCGCTAGAGACAGGCAGCGCCTGCTAAGTACATCCTCAGGAGCTCCCTCCTCTGCCCCCAGGGAGCCGCTGCCGGACTAAAGCCCAGGGATCTGAAGGTGAGGAGGGCTGGGTTTGGCGCCTGCGTGAAGGGAGCTCCAGCTTCTTCACTCAGCCCAGCCTCTGAAACAGAGTTTGTATTATCTATCTTACGTGTTTTCAAAGATGGTCCCTGCCCTGGCTTTTTAAGGAGCCAAATTATTCCACTTCTAAGGGTATCAGATACTTTCATCTTCCCTTTTCCCTCCAAATTCTGCGGGGATTTGGAAAGAAAGTATTTCTTAGAAGGTGTCTGGAACTGGCCCTCAATGGAAGACACCACCAAAAAGCAACTGGTACTAAACCTCCCTATGAGAGGGAAGGGAAGGAAGAAGGCTCACCTCTGCTCTTACCTTTTGCATTAGGGCATGTGGAGCAAAGAACTGCAGAGTCCTGAACAGGGTTCAGGGAGTAGGGGCATAGCTCTTGTTTCTCCTCTTCCGCCTCCTCAGGTGGATGTTGGTGGTGAATGGAGCAGAAGAGGGTTTTGGGGAACAAAGAAGAGGCAGAGGTGGATTGGGCTGGGAGGGGCTTGCCCAGGAAGGGGAATCACAGAAGTCTTCCCCTGCAGCCTGCAGGGCTAAATGTGTCCCCTAACCAAATGCTCTCTAATGGGGCACACACATGCCAGCCCCTTCCTGCTAAGGTCAGTTTCCATGCTAAATTGTTCATTATTGCCATGCGGCAACACTGTATGGAAGCGTCAGAACCCACAAGTGTGGGCAGAGTGGACAGGTGAACACATGAATACATCTGCCTTCCTGTGTTCCATGGGGGGAAGTGGCCCTTTTGTGGGGGGTGGTGATAAGAAGCCCCCCACATTCTGACATCCAAGAGTGGGAGAAGGGCATCCGGCCCAGAGGCAGAGATCATCAATTTAGCAAGGATTTATGGAGCATCGACTTGCCAGGCACTGTGTTCAGCACTGGGGACACCGAACTCAACAAAACGCAGGATGGTTGGGAGAAAGGACACCAGCAAGTGGTTGCACAAATAATTGCTTATTACGTGGCTGGCCAGTGTTGTAGAGATGTCCAAAGTTCAATAAGCAGCATGGGAACCTGTAACTAGGGAACCAGAACTACTGGGAGAAAAGGGATCAGGAAAAGGTTCCTGGGGAAGCAATATTTAAGCTGAATTGTAAATGCTTTGTCAGCCTCTCTGTCTCATGCCTAATATAAACAGTTTAGAGCTCCCTACCCCATGCCCCTTGGGGCCACCCATCCACATTTCCCACCAGCCATCCCAGGCAAAGGTGAGCTCTCTGACTCCCCTACTGCTCCCTCTCTCTCATTTCCCACGTTGAGTTTGTTGCCAAATCTTGTCTGTTCATCTTTTCCCTCACCTGCCCTCCTTTCCACCTCCCTCCCCCAGCCCAGGCTGAGACTTTTATTATCTGTTCTTGAACTTGTGCTGGCTCCTGCCCTGCCTTCTCTAAGTTAGCTTTCACATTTTTTATATCATTTAATGGCTCTCCGCAGCTTGTAGGTAGGGTATAGCTGAGTCTCTTGAGCAAGGTCTTGGCATCCCTCCACCAGAAACACTTCATCCCTCCCTACATCCCTTCCCCATGCCACTTCTGCCACACTCACGCCCTGTTCTTCCAGCTTTGCCAATCCCTCCCTCTTCCCTAAGTGACCCTGTGCCTTGGCTCAAGGCTCAGTCCATGCCTATGCCTTGACTCAAGCTGTCCCTTCCATGCCTCCCTACTCTCTGCCTGAGGAAGTGCCCTGTCCTTTCAGGCTTAAGTTATATCACACCTCCTCAGTGAAGCCTTCCTAATTTGCCCCTCTATAATCCCACATTTCTTATCATTGGTTACAGCAGTTAGCAGAGTCAGCCTTGTATGCGAGTTGCTTGTATGTGAGTTGCTTGTATTTCTTTGTTAGAGGCAGTGTGCACAGTGGTGAATGTCACAGACTTTGGAGTGGGATTATTTGAGCTCAAAACCTGGCTCTGTTCTTACTAGGAGTATGACTTCGGGCAAGCTACTTAACCTCTCAGTGCCTTACTTTCTTCATCAGGCATACAGAGATAATAATAGGACCTACCTCATAGAGCTGTTGTAGGCATTTAGTGTCTTCATACAGGTAAAGCACACAGAACAGTACCTGTTTGTTATTATGTTTATTTCATAGTTTATCTGCCCTCCTTGCCTGATTATGAACTCCTAGAGATCAAGAAGCATGCAGGATTCATCTTTGTACTCCCCTAAAAAGATTCTGCTTCTCCCCATAGTCTCCTCAAAGAAAGAAGCACAAAGGGCCAAAGCTAGAAAGGACCTCAGAGCTTACCTTGAGTAAATGCTAATTTTATATATCAGTCAACTGAGGCCCAATAAACTGAAGGACTTGCCCAAATCACACAGCTAGAAACAGCTCTGGAAACTTAGCAGTCAGGAATATAATACCCAGGTCTAGCTCACATCTCTCCTGCTCCAATACAAATGCTATTTCTATCTCCTCTTTGGAGAAGAACAGATGGTCAGTGTCATCTCCAGTCTTCCCTTGGCATATCACTGAGCCACATTTTCCAATCACCCTCAGCCTTCTGCCCTTCCTGCTAATGGATGTCAGGTGTCCTGAGCCCTTTGGCCTTTCCTAATGAGGCAGGTTTTTCTAGCTTCCCATCAGGGTGCTGTGCTTCTACACAGGGTGCTGCATGTTCTTTAAATAGAGAGCTCTAAGGAGCTACAAGCAGGATTTGCGCTTGGCCTCAATGGAGACTCCAGGGCGAAGAAGGGGAGAGATCAAGTCGAGGCACACACAGGCTGGCTCCTGCTCCCCCTCTCCTCCCAGCACCTACCCTGCCAGGCACCCAGGCCACATTCAGACTCCTCCTTTTACTACGAATTCAATACAATCTGGAAAATGCATTAAACATGACACAGAGTAGTTGACGTGTAATTAATAAAGTGCAGATTTTGGCTGGAAGCCTCAACTTAAAATAGCACCATGACTGTGGAGAAAGGTCGGGCAGGGGAGAGAGGCTGGAGATGCACGTGATGAGAACCAAGACCGTTATCTCTGAGAGTAACAGGACCACTTCTCCCTCCAAAGCACCCTGAAATTAGGGAGGAGAAAGATAACAATTTTTTTATTATTATTAATGGGATGAAGCTGAGGCTCAGAGAGGCTAAATGTCCTGCCCAAAGACACTCATGCACCGCAAGACAGAGCCTTGGCCACTCCTCCGTGCCCTCAGGTGGGCAGAGTCCACCATTTGCGTATTAGTGATCTACTCTCTCGTGAAGTTGCACATTTCAGGGCTGTTTTTAATTTGAGAGATGTTTTAATGGCATTTTGAGACAGACTGTTCCCTCGCTGATTCTCCAGAGAGGCTGGAGGGAGCTTCGCATTTTCTTTGAAGAAGCAAAAAATAAAATAAAGCCTTTTCTTCCGCAAGCACATTCAGAGAGCCCTTTGCTGCAGTTCACCAGCCTTCTGGTGTGAGGGGAGAGGTGAGAAGGGGATTGAGGAAGGAGAAGGAGAGGGCAGAAAAGGCGTCTGTGGTTCATTCAAATGCTTGGGCCTCAGGGGCATTCTCTATTGAAGCTGGATCCCTGCTGCTTTCTGCCAGAGATTCCAGACTGGTTTTCTGAAGCAAAATGCAAATTTCAGCCCAACTAATCAACCCTGATAAGGCAGCATCACCTCCAGCCTGCCAGTCATTAACAAAGGACCCAAGGCAGACCTGGGAGACTAGGAGCAGCAGCTCTGGGTGGAGGAGGCTGAGATGGAATGTTCTGGAAACTCCAGAAGCAAATCACCAGAAAGCAGAATTTTGATAACAAAGGGGAAACTGAGGCAGGAAATCCTGATGTGATTCCCTCATGCCACTCGCAGTAATTTCTTCCTCTCTCTACAAGGTAGAAATGAACTTGATCTTTTTAAAATAGCAGTGGAGAGATGGGGACGTGTAAAAGTCTATTATAGTACAAGGCCCAGTGGGCCCTCTCTGAGAATAATTAATCTATGAATTATGTGACATAGGAAAACAGCACTGGTTTCTGTGGCATGATCTGTGTTGCATTTGTTTCTATGCCCCAGAGCATGAATGCTATCCTTAGCACATAGTAGGTCCTCAAAAATGTTTATGGCAAGATTCAGGAGACCAAAACCAAATCTGTGCTCTAAACCTCCCAGAGCCTTAGTATATCTGTCTGCAGAATGGTGATAAAGAAGGCTTGTCTTTCTTCCAGCCTGTTGGGCAAACTGAATGAGATGATGTTCCCATGTGGAAGCCACACAACAATGAGATGCTGTTGGGTATCAGATGTCTGACTGCCGTGTTCTACCTAGTTCTGTGTTCTTCCCTCCCATGCCTGGGTCAGGGCCAGCTAGACTGATCTGGCAATCGGAGGGACACAAGGAGTTTCTCCTCCACCCCCGTGGCTCCCCTTACAAGCACACTGTTCTCAAATACCCAGAACTTGAACCCAGAACCTTATACAGCTACTCTTCCCAGGGGGAAATAGTTCAGAGCTCCAGAGCCAGAGGCCCAGCTGTCAGCTAAATTCCCTGCACTAACCCTTTCTACTTCTGGGCGGGGGGGTTGTACTAATGAAGGGAAGAAGGGACAGAGAAAAAACATGCTATCTATCTCTGGTAGCAGAAGGAGTGAGGGAGGCTCTGGTGGGAGAGACGGGTTGGGTTTCACTGGCATTCCATAGCAGGCCTTCCGCGTGCAGCTGAATCAGAGCTGAGGGAGCTGCCGAGACCAGAGGAGCCTTACAGTCGACTGTGGGCAAACCTGATAGCCCATCTGGAATCCATCCATGGCCTGGCTCTCTCCCCCATGTCCTGAGCTCACTGCAGAAGCCATGGTGGAGGAGCAGGGCCAGGCGCCTCAACCAGCAAGCTGGACAAATCCTCCAAGTGCCAGCCCACCAGCCCCTGCTGTCCCTCCCTGGCTCTGGAAGCACAGGTTCTCCCTCCCACTCACCAGCCCCTGGCTTCAGTTCCTGCCCCTTCCTCTCTGAGAACCAGAGTGAATAATCTTACGGCTTTGAGTAGTACAGAGATGGGGAAGCAGCATCAGAGGTCCGGCCCTCCTGAGGTTATTTAGAGGGCCTGAGAATGCCAGCTCCAGTCCATGTCAGCAAGAATTGCAAGTGGGTGTCATGGTAGCACCAGACTTTCAGATCTTCACAGAGGAGTTGACCAGCCCTTGGCTGTCAGAATCCTAAATCCCCTTGGACGGCTGGTGTCCCCAGTCTCCCATGACTCCAACATCCTAAATGCCCAAACTCTCAAGACAGAAAGAGCATGAGCTGGAGAACATGGGATTGTGCAAAGAGCAAGGGCCGCCATCTTCCTGGAGCCTGGTACTTTAGCATAGGCTCCGCAGCAGTTTGCTTGGTGATTTTGAGGGAGCTGTGTGCTTTCCCCAGGACTCAGTTCCTCTTCTATGGGAAGATACTTCCCCCCACAGGATGATCATGAAGATCAAAAAAGAAAAATTAGGTGGTAGAAACAAACAAAATGTCATTACCTTCAGCATACCCTCAGCCTAGCAGACGATAATGCAGTGCCTGTTATATGGACAAAGGACAGCATTGGCTGGGAGAATCAATGCCCAGCTCTGAGGAGCCCTCCCCAGAGCCTCTAGGGAAGGGGTTTTCCCATTTTCCTGGCATTTCTCCCACTCCCTGGGTTGATTGGAGTCATGGTGGTTTTGTTGTCACCTGCCATATTTTAGTAACCTTTGACCATCGCCCAGCCAGCCTGTGGGGGTGGATGCCTATGCGGCTCTCCCTCCCTCTCCCATGCAGAGAAGCACAGTCCTCCCCGGGAGTAGGAAGGAATGTGCTTCCTGGGAATACTCCTTGCCCCATGTGCTGGAGATACAGCCCACTGCAGGGCTCCACCACAGAGAGGATCCTGAAAGCCAAGAAAAGCGACCCATTTGTTGGAGAACCCGACAGGGTCAGAGGCAGCTCAGACCACCTGTAGGGAATCAGGCCCTTTTGCCCACCACAAATCTCTTTCAACAACAAACTTTGAGAACAGCCTGTTTTCCCAGTGCAGCTTCCTGCATAGTGTTTGCCTAATCTTTCTGTCCAAAATCCCTCTCCAAACAGGAGGTTTCCTGCCCAGCACTGGCAATCAGAGAGCTAATTATGTGGGATTAGAGATGGAGTTGGGGGGGGGATTCCTTTTAATTACAGGAAAAAATTAGTCCAACTGATGTCGGCAAGGCCACTGGGATTAGAATGAAACTCCAGGTTTGGGCACAGGTCAGTTTGGGAGGTGGTAGAGCCCCCGTGCTCTGGGGCTGGTGTCTTCTGCCCTTAACTGCCTCTGGAGTCTGGGGCAGACAGGGGGAAATGCAGGTCTCTGAAGAGCTTCTCTTGTGGGGATCTTGGAGAGGTCATGTGTATGTGTGAGAGAGGAGAAAGACACAGGAAGAAAGAAGTAGAGACAGCACAGAGAAAGAAACAATGTATATGGAGAGATTTGGGGATTGATGGGAGAGAGACAAGGAAGGGAAGGAGAAAGAGAGAGGCAGGTGGGTGTTAAGAGGAGATTTTGAGTAAAAACAGACAGAGGGACACATGTTTAGAGACCACCATTTCTCCCCCCACACTCACTGTGGGCTAGTATTTATGTGACTGTCTCTTTCAATGGGGAAAGAAGAGAAAGGCATCAGAAGCTATACCTAGGCTTCTGTCCTCCCTCCTTCCTACCTTCCTTCTTTCCCACTTCCCACTCTCTTTGCTGTAGTGTCCAGCACACTGGCCTGGTTTCACAGCACACGGTGCAAGTGAGGAATGCTTTGGCCTGGCTGGGGACAAGGATGGCGTGGAGAGCTTGGACTCCGCTGGGCTCCTAGTGATCTTGAGTCTCCTCTGTGGCCTGAAGATGGGGCTTTCTGCCAAACAGTCTTGCCTTCTCTTCTATGAGAAGAATCTCTTGGCCAGAAAAGCATTCATTCATTAATTTATTCATTCATTCTTCCATTTTACAAATAATTACAGAGCCTTATTATGGGCCAGACCCATAGGAGTTTCTCGTCCACCCCCGTGGCTCTCCTTACAAGCACACTGTTCTCAAATACCCAGAACTTGAACCCAGAACCTTATACAGCTACTCTTCCCAGGAGTCTATGAATTTTTATTAGTGCAGTGGAATACAAATCCACCACTGGCTTTCCATTTTGAGTGGTATCTCCCCACCTCACCCCTGTCATCCAGCCCCTCACTTACAACATACTGAGAGTAGCCCAGACCCTTACTCAGAAACATCCACTGGCCAACTCCTCCTTGAAGAGGCAAAGGATATAAGCACAGAGTAAAAAGACCTGAGAATATTTTGAGGCAATGTACAACAGGTACAGATTCGTAGGGTACAAAGAAAAGACCTGAGCATAATTATTTGTGTGTATTCATGTCTCACTTCTTTCCAAAGAAGGAATTAAGATGACTTACAATAAAAGATTTGGCCAACGTGGAATGATAACTGTCTTAGAACTAGAAAAGCCAAGCCATAAAGGGAGTAGAAACACATATGTTACCAAGAAGGTCAACACAGGCACCAGGATCCAGCATGAGATTTGGCCTGAGTGTCCCAGCAGCCAAGTCATAAAGGGAAATGAAATGAGCCAGAAATCTTTACACTTTGAGAGAAGGCAGTGTCCCTACTTTTCAGGACATTTCCCAGACATTACATTCTGTAAATGATTTATCATGTGAGACCTGTACAGACACCAGGACAAGAGTTTGACATCCAAATCAGATGCTTCTTTTATATGGCAATTTCTTGTATTAGCTCCTGACAAAGTGCCAAGGCTGTGACTTTCATGCAACAAGCAGCATTCAATGTGTTATTCTCATGGAGTAACAAACGCTGAAAAATAAGCATACAAGGCTGTGAGGGAAAGGGAAGCTTGCTGGTTTGGCTTTTGTGGTCCAAGTTTACGGCTTTCTGGAGCTCTCACTTGATTCAAGTATAGAATGCAATTTTTAAGCACCCTGTCATGCTTGGCACTCTGCTAAAAGTTGAATAAAATGAACTATATAGATTCAACTTCTACATCTGGGAATTCATAATTTATGTTGGCACTTAGATGAGGCTCAGACAGCAGAATAAGAGCATTAAAATGACAGACAGTAAGTTGTTAACATTATACACAAGACAAAGGTGAGTGTATTTTAGGGAAGTAAATGGATTAATAAAAGATTTTATAATCAAACTGACTCAAGTCTGCATGCCTTTCTACTACTGGCTGGCTGTGTGGCCTAAGGCAGTTACTTAACCTCTTTGAGCCTCAGTTTCTTCATCAGTGAAATGGGTTTTGGGTTGCATCAGTGAAATGGATTTTGTAAATGATTTGCATGTAAATCATTTACATAAGGTGCCTGGCGTCATGTCCAATTCATAGTATGTGCTCAATAGGTATACCTATGCTTACATTCTAGGATTGTTAAATAGGGATGAGTTCCTAGTGGGGAGAGAGGAGCAAGAGTCTTCCAGTCCTCTCCAGGGAAGCTGAAGACTTATTGCTTCTTTCGATGAACGCCCCCAAAGCTGTTCGCTTCCTAATAGTCAGGATGTCTAAAGCTGAACTGGAAATATTCCAACATAGGTCATCTCAGGAACCCAAGAAACCTCTCCCTTTGATCCGTTTATATCACAACTTGACTGGGAAATCCATAACCCTCCTTTCTCTCACCCTGCTTTCCCCACTTAGGAAATGCCCAGGACTTGGATTTTGCTGCCCCAGGGTCATTATTTAGGCCATCCTCCCTCACCAGCCACATAGGCTCTCCATTCCTTAAGCCTCAGGTACTCCTTCACTGCGCTTCACACAGAGGTCCTGGTGTCAGGCACAATGAAGGGCATTAACTCCCACCTCTCCTGGAGGGATCCCTTTGTCCAGATTGGTTGTCAGCCAGCCCCAGGCAGCCTCCAGGCTATAGCAAGAGGGGGTGAAGGTGGGAAGCCATGTGACGCTCCCCTGCACACCCCACCACACCCCTGTGACAGCTGGAGCCCAGCATCCCATGAGCCAGAGCTGGGCAGGGAGGGTGGGACAAATCCAGTGCAGCCGGATGTCAGGCCAGGAGTCAGGCAGGTCCCAGGCGGGTCCTCCAGGCA
Source organism: Pongo pygmaeus (assembly GCF_028885625.2). NCBI lineage: Eukaryota > Metazoa > Chordata > Mammalia > Primates > Hominidae > Pongo > Pongo pygmaeus. Next base: position 41,285,667 of record NC_072373.2, read on the forward strand.
CATCTCCTTGGTCCTGCCCTCCCCATCCTCACCTCCACTTCTTTGCAGCTTCTCTGGTACTTTCCAACTTACTGCCAAATTGTCAAAAGCTATGAGAGGCAAAGTGCTGTTCAGTTAATGATTCCAGTCCCCGGAGAGGTGGAGCACTCTTTTAAGAGAAAAAAATTCTAGAAGAGTGGGGGGGTGGGAGGGGCAGAATGAGGGATGCTTTAGTACTTTACACAAAAGCCAGGCTATAGCTCCTTTCAGTGCTTTTTAAGGAGCATATTAGCAGTGGGTGGGTTTGCCCCGAGCTGCCTTCTCTCTTGTGGGTGAAGGACTGGGGCCTCCCCCTTGCTTTTCTCTATTTCACAAAGTGAAAAGGGTCTGAGACAGAAGGCTGCCATCCTTTCGGCCCAGGGGCCGCGGCCCTCTGTGTCCCCAGCACTGGTCCTGTGGAGACCTTTGTCAAACGACTCCTCCTTGCTCTGAGAGAGGCTGCCTTCAAAAGCAGGCTGGAACTGCCACTATGCAAGGGGTTCCCGCTCCACGCACCTGCTAACCCTCTGCTGCCTCCCCCTCCTCCTCCCCGCAATCCTGCTCCCTTGGAAAGGACAGAGGAGGAGGTACCAATTTCCTCCCATGTCCCCCTGAAGAATTTCCTCCCTGCCCAATTTTCCTCCTCAGTCTGGTCCCACCCAAGTTTATGAATCAGAGATAAATCAATCCAAAATCCCTCTCCTTCATGCTTTCCTTTCCAGTTTCCCAAATGCTTTCACATTCCTTATCTCATTTGTTCCTGCCGCTGCCTTGTCATGCTGGCATGTTGTGTTACCAGTTTTGTAGATGAAGAAAGTGAGAATTAACTCCCTTGGCTGAGTGCCCCTGCGTGGCCTCCACCCCAGTGAGCTAGACATCAGCCTTCACTGGACAATCAACATCTATCGGAAGGGAAGATGGAAGTGCAGGCCTTGGAAGATCTAGAAAGGAAATCAAAAAAATCTGTAAGAGACTGCCCAAGGCGAGACTTGTACAATCTCCCACTTCCATTGTCTCTTGCTGTGATCTGGCTTGGAGAGGGGAGAATTTTTTTAAGGTTATTTTTGTTTTGAGTTGGCCCTAGTGTAGCTCCCTTGGTCTTAGTCCTTGGTCATCCACGCACATCCTCTGCAGCCACTGCCACTTTTTGGGTGCAATGACGTGGCGTGGCTGTCCAGGCCCAAGAGCACATGAATCCTAGGTAGTGCCAACTATCAGGGGCCAGGAGGATTTGGGGAGTCCTGAGGAGAAGAATAAAGGCTGCACTTTGCCTACCGTCGAGCCCACTGGATATTCTGAGAATGCTCAGAGAAAAGGCAGGACAAAGTTCCTTCCTCACAGGGCCAAGCCCTGCTTCTCTTCCTCCCGCTCTGCAGTGAGATCCGGGCACCTGCTGTACTGTACCCAGCACCAGCAGAGTCTTCGCGCTGGCACTCTGCCCAGCAGCTGTGGGGCGTTAGCACAAAAAGGGGGTGGGCATTGAGGACAAGCAGGTGTCCAGCCAAAGAGAACAAGGTGACCGGGGAGGGCCTTGGGGCAGTGATGGCAGGGAGCAAAGAGAGTCCATGGAAGAACAAGCAGATCAGGACAATCCTTACTTGCCACCCCACCCCCACCCCACCTTGATTAGAATGATCTGGCCCCAGAAGAATAGCAATGAATTAATTAGGGGCCTGTTTTCATGAAGCAGCTCATTATTAAACCCCCTCTCCTGGGAGGGGAGATGGGAAAAGGTGTGAAGATGACAGCTATTCAAACAGAATCTTTTAAAAGAGCTAGACCCTCCCCCAGCTATCTGTTCTGCCCTTGGGCTCTGCCAAGCAGTCAAGCAGACCAGAGCACACAGGGTACCCCTGGGCTGGCTGCTGGGGACTGCAGGGGATGGAGGCTTTCTGGCTTGGCTTCCCTTCCCTCCCTTCTCTTACCCTCTTCCTCAGACCCCAACTCTGACCTCATCTTCGTAACCTCAATTCTTGCTTTCCACCTGTCTGAGCCAGCAGGGTTTCCGCTTAGTGGTCCTGGAGTTCTTTTCATAGCAGTACCTTGAGTGTTTATACTACTTTCCTCCTAAGAGCTCTCACCAGTCCACTGGGGAGCCAGAAAAGATCATTTCGACAGAAACAAATGTGGATAGGTGTTTACACGCCAGGTTCCGGAAGATTTCGGGTTGGTGGGATGGCATGGAACAAGATTCCCTCTTTCTTTACTCATTTTTCTCTAGTGATGGAAAAACAGAGGCCTAGAAAAATGAAGACCCAACAGAGTTCAGATCCTGGCTCTTTTGCCTACCAGCTTTGTGACCTTGGGGAAGTTACCTCACCCTGCTATGCCTCAGTTTCCTCATCTCAGCCTTAGGGATAATAGTAGTGCCTACCCCATTAGGTTGTTGTGAGGATTAAACGAGAAAATGTGCATAAAGCCTTTAGCATGACATCGAACAATAATAGGGGTTCAATCAATGTGAGCCGTGAGTAAAGTTCTACTCCTGCCCAGTCTCAGCAACAGGGATTCCTTCATTCCATCAGCCTGTGTTATTGACAGCCTACTGTGTGCAGGGCAGTACCAAGTGTAGTAAGGCATATGAAGCTGTACAAAGCATGATTTCTTCTCCAGGAGCCTGACTATCTTAGGAAAGATGACCGCATATGTTTACAAGTAACTATGCCAAGAGACATTCTAGGTGCTATGGGAGTTCCAGGGAAGGATTGGTGCAGGCTTCATGGAGTAGGTGGCATTTGGATAAGGCCTTGAAGGATGGTTAGGATCTAGGAGGTAGAATAAATTGTCAAGCAAAGGCATGAAGACCAAAAAGCTGGGGATGCAATTGGAAAATAGTGAGAAGGCCATGTTAGCTAGACCCCTGAATGTCAAACTGAGGAGTATGAACTCTTCTAAATTATTAAAGGGGACAATTGAAGGTGGTGTGTGTGTGTGTGTGTATGTGTATGCATGAATACATGCCATGATTTACTTTTTTCATTATTCCAAAAGTAGTGTATGTTCATCATAAAAAAATTAGGAGACTGAGATAAGCAAGAGAAAGAAAATTACAAACACCTGAAATTTAAGGATTTTGCATACAGAAAAGGCAGGATCGAACAAGTGTTTTAAGAAGATTAATCTGGCAGTGTTTGGTAGAATAGATTAGAACAAGAATATGCTGGAGGCAGGGAGATTTCTCAGGTTATTGCAGTAGCCCAGATAAGAGGCAATAAAGACTCAGCCCCAGCGCACTAGCAATGTGAAGAGAGATTCAGTGGCATGGTTGTAGGCTCCATTTCTCTCGGTTACCATGGCTTTTCTGCACCATGGTGGGCACATGCCACATGTGTGTGTGTTTTTAATGACTTCTTTTATAATCTCTGGGAGTCTCCTGCATTTAGGCACAAGTCCAGTGTCAGATAATGGTGCTCAGCGCTCTCGACCTCCCTTCCCATCCCTACAGCTGGAAATGCCGTCCTCAGTGTTAATCAAAGCAAAGATTACTGTTCCAGATTATAAAATGCAAGGCAATCTCAGGCCATAGAAAAGAAAAGAATGAATTAATTAAAGAGAGTAATAACCCTCTTAAACACCCCATCCTTTTCTCCTTTCTCCAGACTGCAGGTGGCCTTCTTTGTCACAGTGGAGTCACAGTGGAGGAGACAGCTATATGATCTATTTTTTTTCCCCAGGACTTATCTCCAGAAGCACCCAGTGCTTTTTAAATGTAGTTTTTAGTCCTAATGTAGGCATTGTCCTCCTGTTTAACTTAGAGAAAGCCTAGGCTCTGGAGGGAGGCAGAATAAAAGAGTTCAGGCTTTGGAATCAGACAGATTCAGCTTCGAGTTTCGCTCTGCCACTTTCTAGCTGTGTGATCCTGCAATAGACACTTAACATGTCTTTTTCTATAAAATGGGAATGCCTACCTCAGAGTTTTGAAGAGTATTCATGTCTATATCCCTAACTTTTTGCATACTGGTTGACATAGAATAGATGCTCAATAAATGTGTTGAACTAAACTTATAAAGAGAGAGAAGCTATTTGAAAGCACCATGTATATCCAGTCCCAGGAAGTGCTAGTTTCCTTTTCCTGCCCCCTTTTGAGGAGTGAGACAGGCATTTCCAAGGTAGTTAACCTGTCGATATGCCTAATTCCATCAGTTCTCACCACACCCTATTCCAGAGCTTGGTGAGAAAGGCTGCCCTGCACTCCCCATGGACCTGAAAGAGTGGCTCTAAATCATTCCAGTTCCAAAAGCCTAAGAGGTTCAATTCTATCCTGAAACAACCAGGGCATCTCCAGGAAAGGAATCTGTGTGCAGTGCCTTGAATGGAGATTCCGAGTGCCCACACTACTAGAACTTGGGGTAAACAAAGGTTCAGATTTGGCAGAAGTTCCTCATTATTCTGTATTAATTCCTCCTACCACCCCTCCAGCTACACACCCCCAACTCTGTGTGCTCCATGTGAATTATTGCTTTGCTTCTGCATGATTTGATTTCATCTGAGGCTGCTTAATGCTTCGGCTGTCTCCGCTATGTTTATCTTATTGTTTCCCAGAACAATCAAATGCTTCCTTTGCCCCTGGCAGCTTCGTCTTGTTCCCGGAGCCTCCTGACCTGCCCAAGCCTAAAGCTGGAGCAGTGTTTAAAGGTGGGGTTGGACTAAGGCCTGAGCCCCGTGTTCCTGAATTACCCAATGTAATTCACCTCTCATAAGCTCTTGCCCTGGCCCTTGGAGTTCAAAATTCTCCAAGAGTAGGACCCAGAGGTCTGGATTCTTTTTGCTTCTAGCTCTTTGTGTCACTCTCTCATGAGTAGCAAAGGGAGAGGCCCCAGGGATGGGATGCTTGGTGCCTTTGTGAGTGTAGTTTGTCATTAACTGTAGGAAGGCATGGAGCAGAGGCCACTCCTCTTAGTTCTATGAGCAGCATAGACCAGTGATGGCTTGGCCATCCTCATCCACCCTTGTCTGATGAGGGAGCAGAGACGCCACAATTTAGAAACAGAAAACTGGTCTCCGGAGATCCTCACCAGCCAATCTCCCCACCCTAACCCTTGAATACTGACCTTACTCATAGTAAATGCTCAATAAATAGTCATTACATCTACTATCCTTACTAGCCAGGCTATTAGTTCTTATACTGTCCCAAGATGCAAAAGTCCAGAGAACAAGTGAGTCTTCTGGGGACTCCTCCCTACATTCCAGGAGAAAGATCTCCATGGCCTGGCCCCCTGAAATCCAGGACTCTCTAGCCCCATGCACCCTGCTGTTAGCTCCACCCACCCCTAGTTGAATATCTAGGGCAGACTCTTAACATGGACAGAAATAGAAATAATTGTACATGGAAATGTCAATCTCCGGTGTCAACCAAAGATTCACCGACAACTCATTGGGGACCAGTGCTGGAAGCACTGTGTGTGTGCATGTACGTGTGTGTGTGTGTGTGTGTGTGTGTGTGTGTGTGTGTAAGGGTGGGAGCAGCAGAAATTCTCAAAGCTTAGAACATCTTAACAACCTCCTTCCCCTTCATGGACAAGAGAGACCCTTATCCCTGTTTCCCTTCTTCCTCTCCTCTGCTAGCTCAGTGCAAACCACAGGCCAAGTTTTCCAGGCTCCTGCGTCCCCCTCCAATTAGCCAAGCATTTAGGGCCAGGCTCCTAGCTGTCCTCCAGGGAGCCTCAGCCTGCTGAGTTGTGACTCTGCAAGCTTAGTTAATGTTTTCACAGCTCAGAGGGCGGGGCCAGCAACAGGCACCCTGGACTGCCACCGCTGCTGTTGCTGCTGTTGAATGTGTATGTGAGAGAGTGTGTGTGTATGTGTATGAGAGTGTGTGTGTATGTGTATGTGAGTGTGTGAATGTATGTGCAGGATAGAGGGAGGAAGAGTCTCAGAGACAGAATTTACCAAAGTCTTAAATCTATAAATAATTCGGGTCATGAAGCTCTACAAAAATAATCTTCAGCTCAAATCTTCTCTCGCAGCACCAAATGCTCAACTGCAGATACACTCTCTCATGAACTCACTCCCAGGGTCAGCCTAGCAGCACCAGGCCCTCTCCACCTTTCACCTCCTTAAAGGTCTGAACACACACACACACACACACGATATACACACACCACACTTATACACACATACTGCATACACACACCACATACAACGCATATACACCATACTCATACAACAGACTTACACGCACCACACATACATACACATACCATACTCATACACACTCACAACACATACATACCACATTCATACACACAACAGACTCATACACACATGCCACATACACACACACCACATGCATATACATACAACACATACACACCATACTCATGCACACAACAGACTTATACACACCACACACATACATATCACACATACAACACACATCATATACATACAACAGACTCATACACACACAACACATACACATCATACACATACACACAACAGACTCATACACACACCACATATGCACACACACCACACATGCCACACACATACACATTCACATGCCACATATATGTTAATAGACCACAAATCATAGGGTCCTTAGGTGAACAGAGGTAGAAGCAAGTGATAAAGGCCTCTTCTGAAGTGAATTTGAGGACGTCAGATGCTGAGACCTGCTGAGAGTGATGTTGAGCCCTCAATAACTCTGTGTCAAAAGTCTCATCCTCTCCAAATGCTTAGGTCTGAGAGACCAAGTTTCTAAGAAATCTGAGCTCAGGCATAACAAGAACAGCTTTATATTTATATTACACTGTACGTTTTCCAAAGAACTCACATTTCCACTCATGCATTTTGGCTTAGGCCTCACCTCGTCCAGGAAGTACCCCCTCAGGGCCTCCTTCAGGCCAGGTGAGATGCTGCTTCGCCCCCCATGTTGGTCTCCCTGGGACCCCCATGCAAACCTCTTCTCACAAAGGGTGACCCCTGTGTTCATGAAGACCAGATAAATTGTCCATTTCCCCATCCCCGGGCTTCCTGAGGGGATCCTTATCCTTTATCACGTATCTGCAGCTCCTAATGCAGGCGTAGCTCACGGTAGGCACATAATAAATGAATATTGGACAGTACTGACATTCATAGCTAATAACTCATTTTACTTTCACAATATCTTTTTTGAGCTAAGGACCATTAAGTCCCACCATTATGGGACAGCTACAGAAACTATTACATAAACAAGTGAAATGACTCACCTGAAGTCACACAGCCAATTAAAGAAAAACTTGGGATTAAATCCCAGCCCTGCAGACATGATCCAGTGCTTCCTTCTGTGTGGTGATGCCTTTCAAACCAATCTCTTTGCTATTAAGAAACCCAAGAAGAAGATTCCCAATTCTACTGCTCTTCCACAGCTCTTGCAAAAAAAAAAAATATATATATATATATATATACTATTACTGCTACTGCTACTACTAATAATAATAACATGATATTAGAGTACCAAAGGGCTCCATAAATTAGGGCTAACTAGAGAAGACATCGAAGCACAAGAAAAGGAGTTTAGAGGGGGTTGCGGGTAAGCGAGTTAATTGGATATGCTGATTGGAATTGGATATTCAAGAAAAGAGGCTGACATTAATTTCTGTCTGGACATAGCTGTGATTTAAAGGAAAGGTACTAATAGGGTTACTATTTCATTCTCATTTCAACTGGAGGACTGGACACTAAATCTCTGCTGGATTTTACCTCACACGCTCCTGCCCCAAAGCCAGCCCTGACAAACTGAGTTTTATCCCCCAGGTAAGGCCCCCAAAAATTAGGTTCTGAGTTTACTGTTGTCTCCAGGAAATAGGAGATTGTCCCACTTTGAACTTGGGATCCTAAAGGGGGAAGAGTGGATGAGGGGGAAATTTGGACTTTTAGATGACCTTCTACTCTGCTCAGCAGCAGGGGCAGCTATGTTTGCCCATTATTAGCCCCCTCTTCAGAGAATTCAGGCTCTAGCTGTGAATCTCAGTTACGCCACTCTCCAGCTGTGTGATCTTGAGAGAGTTGCCTAACTCTCCTGTGCCTCTGAGTTTTTATCTATAAAATGGGATTTAAAATAGTATTTACCTGAGGAATGCTTGGAAGTGTTAAATGAGTTCATTTTTGTTAAGTACTGTGACAGCACGTAGCGCTGTGGTAGCTATTATTAAATTCTTTAGGTGGACAGAACCTTTCAGAATCCAAGTCTATCCTACTGCCTTCAGGCAGGGCCACATTTAACCATGAAGCAAAAGGGGTTATCCTGGGTTTAAAACCCTCCTGAGAAGAAGATTACAGTCTCCTATAGTCACCCATTCTACAGTAATGTCTCTGGTTCTTACTAGAGCTAGACTAAATGTCCTCATGTCATAGTTTAGGCTGGGCATAGTAGCTCACACCTGTAATCCTAGCACTTTGTGGGGCTGAGGTGGGAGAATCACTGGAGCTCAAGAGTTTGAGACCAGCCTGGGCAACATAATGAGACCCTGTCTCTAAAAAAAAAATTAAAAAGTAGCCAGTTGTGGTGGTGCACACCTGTAGTCCCAGCTACTTGGGTGACTGAGTAGGAGGACCACTTGATCTTGGGAGCTCAAGGCTGCAGTAAGCTGTGATTGCGCCACTGCACTTAGCCTGGGTGGCACAGAGTGAGACCCTGTCTCAAAATAAATAAGCAGTTTAGGCACATTTTGTCTTTTGCTGGTCTCAGTAGAGACTGTCACTCTCTTCTGTACCTTGTGCTATCTGGCTGCTGAGCCTTGTCCAAGCAAAATAGCCCCAGTAGCTTCTGCATTTCCACCGAGGTCAAGTCTTCCCAGAAGAAGAAGATCCCAAATAGAAAAACACACTCCAGTGACTCATTCCACCTGTCCCTGTCACCTCCCTCCTTTGCCCAATCTCCAGTATCCTCTGCTGCCTGGTTGGATTTTGGGACCTGTGCATCTTGGTGTTGCACTGCATACAAGGGCTGGTTTAATTTATTGCTGTCACTTTGTGGGACACCATAGAATAGACTCAATTAGTTGTCTACTAAAATCCCACTCGTTTTGGGACTCCTTGATACTCCCCTCACCACTGGCCATCCTGTTTCTGGCAAAGACAGAGGACAGCTTTGAAACCCAAAATTTCCTATCCAAGACAGAGACATGCAAAAAATCACAGACTTGAACTACATTAGCAGCCTTCTTCCTAGTCACTTCCAAGGCGTTCTCCCCATCAGCCATGTGCTTTCCTCTGGACCCCACCAGCTGGGGCTGGTTTGAACCCCAGTTCCACCATGGATTGGAAGTTTTGAATGGAAGAGTTTAGACAAGATTAGCTCCAGTAATTTTTATGTCTATGATTCTCCTGTGATAGGCACCAAGCAGATTGCTTCTTCCAGTTATTCAGAGAGGAACACTGAGGCTCAGAGAGGTAACTCACCTAAAAGTGTGCCATTAGGCAGAAGTCAAGCCCCATGGAAGAACAGAGTCAGAATGGAAACCTGGGATGCCTGAGGCCCAGACTTATACCCCGCACTCATTGGTGTGTTGCCTTAAGGGAGCAAAGGGGATCAAGGGAGGGGAAAGACCTCTGCTGCCCAGGGGATCTGCTGCCTTCTCTCTGCCAGCCCCTGCTCCACCTTTTTCTCCTTGACCTGGCCTCCTGGCCCCTACTCTCCATCTTCTCTGACCCCCTATAAGTATCTTGAAAGGTGACTCAATCTTGGGGCAGTTAGCATGGATCGGGGGTGAGTGGGGGGAGTCACAGACTTCTTGGCCAATACCACATTTCTCTCCAGGGATTTAGACTGAATGAAATAGGATAGCTTAGTTTAGGTTCAGTACCAACAACATTTTCTGTTCTGGTTTGGTTTTAGCTCTGACATTTGAGACTTATGTAGGTTTGATTCTGGCTTCAACTGGTTTATTAAAAGATTGGGGTTGCAGACAAGGAAAAAGAAAAACCTTCAGATTAGGTCTCTGATTCAGTAAAATATTAATGGTTGGGATTGGTCCTGACCGAATGCAGCAGACAATGTGATGATAAGTTGTCTTTGGTTCAATTCCAGCTCTAATCTTGCCACGGGTACCATCTGGTCCCAGGGACCACAGAGGAAGGGCCATCACCATGGCATTCGTTCACTCTTCTGACTTGGTGTGCAGGCCTTGCTGAATCCACGCAAGTGCCCAGGCTCTGGGAGAGGGTAGAGGCCAACATGTAGGAAAAGGCAGATGAAGAATATTGAAGTGCCATTAGCATGAAAATAGCAGACTATTCCAGCCAGCAGAGAGTTAACTGGCCTTCTGGGGCAGGAGATCCCAGACCAGGCCTGAGGGAGGGGTCTGGCTCTGCAGCTCCTGGGACCCAGCCCTGCAGCTGCTGAGAGGCTGCCAGCACCTTGAGGAGGCTTAAATCTCCCTGGAGAGGAGTAGCTGTCACAGGGAAGGTGGGAGAAGCACTGAGACACTTTCCCTTCAGAGGAGGGGCACAGTTCAGACTCAGGCAAGAAGCAGGGCCTGAAACCCCCATTTTATGGAGACAGAAAACTGAGACCAGGCCAACCAGAAGTCATGGCAATCACATCTGCCCTCTACCTCCTGCAATAGCCCAAGAACTTTTGTGACTAAAAGCTATGATATTTCTGTAAGAATCTTATGGAAATTTGGGTCTGTCTATCTAAGGGAGAATGCTGCTGGGAATGTCAAGGGGAACCATTTTAACTGTGGGGCATTTTCCCAGACAGAGACTCTTATTCTTCCTTCTGCTTGAATCTCATCATCAGAATTGCTCCAGGTTAGAGGCTGGTGGCCTCAGCCGTGTAACACCACTGCTGACTCTTAGAATCCCCTTGACCCTGTGAAAATGAAACAAATGGGCTTCTAACAACATTTCTGGAAGGAGGGGCTTTACTGATAGATGACAAGGCAACAGCCTTGAACAGCAGGAAGCCCATTCACTAGGGAGAAAGAGGGCAAGAGTGGAGCATAGGGGAAAGTCCCACAAGGGGAGTGATGAGGGATAGGAATGGCTGAGAAGAGTTTATTTGGTTCCATTGAGGTTACCTCCTCAAGTTCAGGCCCAGAAGCCCCCAAGTTGCCCAACAAAGCAGGTGAGGAGGAGAACATGGTGTCCTTGCCTCTAGACCCTGACCTACCATTTTCATCCGTGGGTTATAGCACAAGGGCCTCAGGCAAGAATCTGCTGTTTCTACTACCAGGGACCCCCGGGCCACAGCTTCCCACCCCACAATGGACTCATGGTCTGTTTCCCGCATACATCAAGTCCATCGCAACCCAACAGGTACAGACCAAGCCCTGGTTCAGGCTCCTCAAGGATGTAGATTCTCAGGACAGTAGAGAAATAGGAATGGAAGCTCTTCTCCCACTCCCCTAGCTCTGCAATCAATAATGCTGTTGACCTTCCCCACTCGGCCAATAAGAACTGAAAACACATCCATCCATCCATGCTAGTGTACTTGTTGTGGTATCAGGCATTGAGCTTGGCACTTGGGATGAATAAGTCATGGTGCCTTGGCCTGAAGAGCTCTCAGTGTGGTGGGGAGAAACAGGCAGAGGGAGATGATGATGAAGGGCCCAAGAGAGAATCCAAAGGGTGTAAGGGAGAAGAAGCCTTAGTCTTAAAATCTTCCAGGGAAAATGTCTTTTAACCTCACTTTGATTCAGCCCTAAGGAGTCTAGGATATGCTGTCAGTTGGTGCACAGTTCACGCTCTTTCAACAAGCATTTCACAAGCATTCCCTTTTATCCATCACCGGCTATGTTCCCAGTCGCATGCTAGTTCTCAGAGGATTATAAGATAAATAGAAAAGATATCCCTGCCTTCAAAATGTTGACAGGACTTACACACATCTGAAAAAATTAGAGAACAATTCGATTAGGTAGTCAATACATGTTAGCTAGTATATATACAATGAACAAATCAATTGATTATAATCCTAGGACAAAATGTCTGGCAAAAAAAAAAGGCATCAAAGTGGGAGCAATTAATTAGCCATTAGAGAAGATGGGGAAGGCTTCATGGAGGAGGTGGGGCTTCAGCTAGAGATGGGCAGAGGACAGTGAAAACAGGCTGGGCTCATGAATATTGGTCAGCAGTCAGCTACTAGAAAACTAGAAAACTAAAAACTAGAAAAACTGGGAGTGGGGCACATTCAGACCAAGGGCTCCTTGCCACCAACTTTTTGTATGACCTTAGGGAACTCTTTTCTTTGAGGTCGGCATTCAGCATAAGGGCCTAGATAGTACTTTTCAAAACCTTATGGTAACAGCATCAGCATCAGCTGGTGAATTTGTTAGAAATGTACATCCTCAGCCCTCATGCCCACTGAATCAGAAATTCTGGGGGTGGGCCTCGCAGTGCATTCACCAAGCCCTCCAGGTGATTCTGAGGACACACTAGTGTGAGAACTGCAGGACTACCTCGCTGCTCCTCAACCCTAGCTACTCATTAAATTCACCCAGGGAGCTTTTAAGCTGAAGAAGATGCCTGGGCCCCACCCACAGAGATTGTGATTAATGGATGTAGCCCTGGCATTCATATTTTTTAAAGCTCCCTAGATGATTCTAATGTGCAGCCAGGGCTGAGAAGCACTGGACTAGATGACATCTCAGTCCTTTTTGACTGATTTTCCTAGGATGGGCTTGGAGAGGCTAAGCCAGGATTCCTGGCTCCCCACCTCTCACAGGGTGGATTTGTGGACAGTGAGGGCATATGTTTGGGGGCTGAAAGACCCTCCTGGGATCCAAAAATCTTTAATCTCTTAATGAGCAGCTTTTTGATGATTTATATAAATTGTTCACCGTTCCTTCATACTTGTCTGAGGCTAAGATACTGTGAACAGATGTTGACTTTCCCACCCCAGCCACCAGGAAGGAGTGTGCATAAGCATACACTCACTTACACACACATACAATACACAGTGCTATAAATAGATGTACATGCACACAAGAATAACCGCATAGGGATATTCAAAATCATTCCCAAGGGCATATATGCACACACAAATAAATCCACTGTCAGAAATCCCAGGCCCAGAACACTCAGACTGCTTGGGAAAGGATTCCTTTTGGTGGAAATTGGGCTGTTTAAAAGAAGTGGCACTTCAGTCTATGGAGTAGTGACTGGGGGTTAGCAATGGTCTTCTGTAAGCTACCTGCTCTGGGCGGAGGCAGGTAGCCCACAGGGGAATACTGAGGGCAGATGCTGAGGACATCCTTGTTTCTCATACAGATTCGGGCCGACGGTCCTCCCCATGGTGGGGTCCAGTACGAGATGGTCTCTGTGCTCAAGGACGGAAGCCCCATCCTCCGGGACATGGCCTTCTCCATTGATCAGCGCTACCTGTATGTCATGTCTGAGAGACAGGTAAGTGCTAACACCCATCTCTGCTTTCCAAACTCCAAAAAACTGCTGATAATCTGTCACCTTTGTTCAGAAACTGTTCAGTCCAAGAAGAGAGACCTCTGGGCTTGCAGCACAGGGGTCTTGAGAGAGGCAGAGTTCCTGTAGGCTTTTGCAGGGAGCTAGAGAGAAGCAGCCGGGAGCCAGCCACTTCCTGGAGGCTTCACTCTAGGCCACAGCCCCTGTCTCAGCAAGTGATGAACAGCCCTGCAAGAACAGGCCAGACTGCGCGGAGCAGCTTGGTGTGATTAGGAGGTAGATTTACTGCTCTCAGGCCCACAGAGTCTGCTGCTCAAGGGAGCCAAAGAGGTGTAAATAATCCAGGCCTCCGGGCTGCGCCCACTCCTGGGAGAGGCAGACCCAAGATAGGGCCCCAGAAGGAAATAAAAATCTTGGCATGAGTCTTAGACTGGTGCAGAGTATAAGCTGGTCAGCTGTGGGAAGCTGAAACCAGGCCTATGGAGATGGGGAGCCCTGAGAAATAGACTTCTATCCTCTGTAGGGAAACAACTGAGCAAGTCTTCCACCCTCTGGGATGGATGGAGACTGTATCTCCTGTGAATATGTGTGAGTAGAGAGAAGGCAAATGCAGAGAGAGCCATGGTGAAGGGAAAGAGAAGCAGGGAAGGCAGGGGATTCATGAGATCAATGGAGACCCAGAAAGCTAAGCAAAGACCTTAGCCAAGCCGGGCACATTCCATTCACTCAGTCAGTGGGTTAATAGTTGTTCAGCAGCAGCAGCAGGGGTCTTGTCATTTTTCTTAACAGGGTAAGTAAAATAAAGGCCAAAGAAATGAGGAAAAGGATTGCCAGTCTGTCCCAGCAGCTGAGGACCCTGACTTAGGCTAGAGAAGGATGCTGGTAGAGCTGAAGGCCCAGAGAGCTTTTACAAGTTGCTTCCCGGCTCATGTCATTCTCAGAGAATTCTGCAAGAGTTCCAGGTGTCCTTGATCAAACTTACCCTTTCCAGAGCTCTCCTTACCTCCTTTCTTTTCAAATGTAAGGAGTCTGAATCAGGGGATGAGGGATGAGTGAAGAAGTAAGGAAGAGACAAGTGTGCACACGACAGCATTAAGGGAAGCAATGATGCAGTTCTGACTCGAAAATTAGTTCTTGAGGACAGATGATATAAATCATATGATAATTGCATGCCAATTACATCCAGATCCTTTTGAACCCACCTGTCTTTTTCACCTTCTTTCATGTGGCCTCTGCAGTTAAGTATAAACAGGTCCAGATGGGAATTTCGTGGATCTGTAGACCGCTTTGCCTAACCTAGAGTGGGTAAGACAGTCTTGGAAATAAACACTGACCTATCATTCCAATGAAACAGTCAGTGGGTCTAAAAAGAACTATTCCTGGGCACATATTTATTGGGAACAAAGTGCTGGGAATCATCAAAATGAATGAGACTTAGTCACTACCTTAAGTTGATTGCAATCTAACAAGAGAGAGACAGGTACCCAAATAGCCCAATAACGTCAGATTGAATTCTATACATACTCTTTTATCCTGTTCTTCTTTAAGGGAAAACATTATTTGTTTAATAAAAATGGTGGACGCTTGTTATACAAATTCAAGCAATGCATACAGAAAAGAAAACAGCAGCAGGTCACCAAATCTCACTACCCAAAATACAACACCATGTTAACATTTGATGAGCACTATTCCAGGCACTTATGCAGATATAGATACAGATAAAAGGACAGATAGATAGATGACAACCTATATAGGTGGATAAAACGATGGGCAGAGGTTAAATAGACTCACATTTTATGCAATATTTTCAAGAGGCACTGTGGTAGCAGAGGACCAGGCAGGTAGCTCTGGGTAAGAGGTCTTTCTTAGATTCTCTGAGCCCAGCAAAGTGGGAAAGAAAAAGTGACCAATGAGACCTTAGTGGGACTGAGAAGGTACCAAGGCATATATTTTAGCTGCATATCTTTTTATCCAATGAGACACTTTCTGAAAATGCGTTCAAAATATATCCAAAGAAGAGGGGCTGGGTCAGGGCTGGAGGCAGATGAGTGGGTTTCAGAGAATATAATCACCTCCTAGATCCATATCTGACGCCACCTCTGAGAGCATCAGCCTGGCCACACCAAATGTCCACACAGCTTATCTGTAAATACCCCTCCTCTGTCCCACCTTCTGCTTCAGGTACCCAGTTCTTGTTACAGTCTACACCAAACAGAGGGGTTTAGCGGTAGCCAGCCACGATGCAGAGATAGGAAGAATTTGGGTTTCATGCCATGGGCTGCCTCTGGTCAAGTGAGATATTAGTAGGGGAAGCTCCCTGTACCAGATGGAGCTGTGATAACGAGGCAAAGTCTGAGGGGGATTTGTGGTGCTCTGAGGCCTGTCACCTGGAGAGCCATAAATTGTGTAGAAATAGGTAGCCAGGTGACTTCATCAGGGGCTGAGTCCAAAGATGAAAGCCAAGAACAGCTCAGGAGGCCCATCTGTCGGAGGCTGGCTGTGAGTTAAGTGCTCACAGACAGCTCAGATGTCTTCAAGGAAGCAGTTGAATGTGTGGCAGGAGAATAATCTGTCAAAATGAAGTCAGATGTCCTGGGTTCCAGTCCAGCTTGTGCTATCACTGATAGTAGAATCAATCCTCTGACAGCTTCGGTTCCTCTTTTATAGCTGAGAGGAGTTGCATCAGATAACAGGCTTGTCTCTGAAGTCCATGGGTCTGATTTGGACTTCATTTCACCGTTCTTTTTCTGAGTGGCCTTGCACAAGTCACTTAACCTCAGTGTTTCTCACACAAGGTCAGTGTGAGGCTCAGCTGAGACAATAAAGGGGGAATTTCTTTTTATACTGCCCCACATGCCACATTCTATATGGCCCATTCTAGCTCTCATGCCTCATGATCCCATTTCTCAGGAGTATAGAGATGGTGTGTGATAAGGAGGGGGCAGGGGGATATGACACACCCAGTCATCCTCAGCCTGAGCCAGGAGATCTGTGTTCTAGGCCTGGCCCCACCTCTGACTTCAAGGGTAACCTGGGCCCTCAACTTCTCAGAGTCTCAGTTTCCTCATCTGTAAAGATGGAGATTATAAATCTAACTCTAAAGTCTCTTTCAGATCTTATGGAAATTTGTTTAAGGTCCTAGGATTGGGACTCTGCTCTGTCTCTCTCCAGAAGATGACACCAAAAATACAAAAGATGGGCCTGAGACTAAACCAAAAGCAGTGTTCTCTTTTTCAATTTTTAATTTTAAAATTTTTTATTTTGTTTTGTTTTGTTTTTGAGACAGAGTCTCACTATCGCTCTGTCACCGAGGCTGTGGTGCCGTGGCATGACCTTGGCTCACTGCAACCTCCGCCTCCCGGGTTAAAGCGATTCTTCTGCCTCAGCCTCCTGAGTAGCTGGGATTACAGGTGCTTGCCACCACACCCAGCTAATTTTTGTATTTTTAGTAGAGCCGGGGTTTTGCCATGTTGGCCAGGTTGCTCTCAAACTCCTGACCTCAAGTGATCCACCCGCCTTGGCCTCCCAAAGTGCTGGGATTACAGGCATGAACCACCATGCCCGAGCAAATTAAAAATTTTTTTATAGAAATAGAGATGGGGTTTCACCATGTTGCCCAGGCTGGTCTTAAACTCCTGGGCTCAAGGGATCCGTCCACCTCGGCCTCCCAAAGTCCTGGGATTACAAGCGTGCGCCACCGCGCCCGGTCAGCATAATGTTCTTAAGGAGAGATTTATAAGGCCACGTGTGCTCATATGAGCATCTTCGCTGATGGGTCAACATTGTAGAGAAAGCTGGAATGCTGGTTTGGTTATGGATATGTACACATGCTCTCGACTTATGATGGGGTTGCCTCCTAGTCAAGCCATTGTAGGTTGGAAATATTGTAAGTCAAATACATGTTTAATACACCTAACCTACCAAGCTCATAGCTTAGCCTCACCTACCATAAACATGCTCAGAACACTTACCTTCGCCTACAGTTGGGCAAAATCATCTAACACAAAGCCAACTTTATAATTAAGTGTTGAATATCTCATGTAATGAATTGAAGAGTGTACTGAAGGTGAAGGAGAGAGTGGCTGCATGGGTACTTGAAGTACAATTTCTACTGAATGTGTATTGCTTTCACACCACTGTAAAGTAAAAAAACCATAAGTTGAATCATCGTTAAGTTGTCTATTTTCCTACTTTGAGGCAGCAATTTAAGACTTTCCAGTTCTCTAAAAGTCCTAAGACCTTTTAAGATATCATGGGAATGGGTTTTTCATCATTTCACTCTAAAACAAATCTCTGGGCAACCTACTGTCATCCCTGTCTTCCACCCTGCCCCCAACCCTTGCCTCTCTGTTCCCCCACCCCTCCTCCAAGCATGACACATGTAATATTCTTGGGGCCGTGAGAGTGGAACACATGGTGAGAGTAAAACCAAGTCTCTGGTCTTACATTCTGCCTAGAGAGGTTTTCATCTCCCCACAGAGCTAGAACAATCCAATATAGCACTCATGTATTCTCTTTCACTCTCAATTAATTAATTAAATGTAATTAAGAAATAGGACTAGTAAGTGTTGGGTCGTTAGTGTCACTGCCTAACAAGTCAATGTTAATGTACTGTTAATAGATCTAAGACTGGCCAGTCCCAGGGGAAAATTTGGGAACTGATTCCCCAATCCTGTTAATTGCCCAGGTGCTCCACTGAGAGGATGCCTGGCTCTTTCCTAGAAAGTCTGCCCCAGCTTCACTGACAGCAAATCAGCAGACGTTATGGGCATGCATACAAGTTGCTCCCATATCCTCAGTGTGTAATGGAAGTCAGACAGCGAGTCCAGGGAAAATCAGGCTATAAGCCAAGTGAAAAACCAAGCAACAAGATGAAAAGAAACTTGATAGCCCCAGTTTTCACCCAACTTGTCAGGCTGGCCACTCCTAGAAAAGGACTATAAATCTATACACAGGGTGGATGGGAAAAGAGTATAGGGATGGAAGCAATTATTCTATTTTATACTTTAATTAGTTTGAATTAGCAGAGGGAATAGAGGCATAAAATGATCCAGCGAAGGGTGAAATGGAAAAAGGGAGTCACAGTGGAGAATGGCTCCGTACAGACTGGAAAGGGCCTTGGGAACAGCAGAAAGGATGGTGATGGGTGTGTGTGTGTTTGGAGTGGGTGGTGGGGCATGGGATTCTCTTCTCTATTTCTAGGCCTAGAGAGGCAAAATAGCATAGATGTGAAGAGCTGGCCAATGGGAGTCAGGCCAACCTCCATTCCATAGACACTTACTAAGTATATGGTTTTGATAACGTTATTCAACTTCTCTAAACCTCAGTTTTATCATCTGTGTAATGGGCCTAATGCAATTGTTGTGAGGATTGAGAGAATATATATAAATCACCCAGCATCATGTCTGACACAGTGTTTTCAAGAAGTGGTGGTAATTATTATTACTAGTAGTATTCTTAGAACTTCTTTGGAACTTCAGAAAGGGCTAGAAACATCTCCATCACAAATTATGGCTGGCACAGTGTTCCCAGTTTCAGGCAGTGGCCTCCAACTGCCATTCCTCCTGCTTCCTCCCAAGCGCTGCCTCAGAAGCCTCTGGCCCAGCCAAATGACAGCACTGGGCTGAGTCTCTCATAATCTGGTATTTATTTTAAAAATCCAGGAATGTGCCTGGCAGACTAAACAGTCCTGCTCCCCTCAATACAAAGGCAGGCAGCCCCAGGCCGATGTGTGAGGCCCGAAGGCCAGGATGGCAGGCAACTGTGGAGAGAAGGGAGGGGGACCCTGTGAGCCTGGGGCTGCATGCGTGGACACCGGGCCAGAAAGGGAATACCTATGGGGCTTTTCATTTCTGGTTTCTCCAGGTAAGCAACAAAGTCTCACGCTCATTGTGAAAGATGGGTCTGCCACTCTCCAGGTAGTGAACATTCAGACCCCGGTTCCGAATGTCCTAGATGTGCTAGTAGTTGGCACACTGTTCTGGTTATTTACTGCTTTGTAACAAACCACCCCCAGGTTTGGGGATATTTTTTTAAAAAATTTTATTATGCTCAAAGATTGTGTAAGTCAGGAATTCAGATAGGGTGCACCGAAGATGGCTCATCTCTATTCTATAATGTCTGCAGCCTCTGCTGGGATGACACGAATGGCTGGGGCTGACTAGAAGGACAAGGGGCTAGAATCATCTGGAAGATTCTCCTCCTACATGTCTGGGAAGTGGAAGCTGGGATCAGCTGGGACTATTGACCACAGTGCCTTAGACATGTCCCTGCCATGTGTGTTGGGCTTCCTGACAGCAGGCGGCCCCCAAGACAGTCAGAATTCTTGCTCATGGCAGCTCAGGACTCCAAGAGTGAGTACTCCCTACAATAAGGTAGAAATTGCATTGCCTTTTTGTGACTTGGCTTTGGCAGTCACGCAGTCCGTCTGCTTGCCTCTTCCCTCTGCTGCCCAACACCCATGTGATTCTGATGCGTGTGGCCCAGGAACACACATTAAGAACATGATTCCCTGGCTACCAAGGTAATGGAATCACAGAGCATCAGAGCTGGTAAGGACTGTAGAGAGCACTCATTCTGACCCCAGATGAGAAAGACAAGGCCCAGAGAGCACCCCGTTTAGCTGCCCCATCAGCATTGTGCAACACCCAACGCCCAGCTTGAGTCATCAAAGCTGGATTGATTGCTTCAAACATGTGGGGAAGCACCGACAGCTTTAAAGCTTGCTGTTGATTTGCTGAAGGTTGTGTAAGTCCTAACTGAGGTCTATCAAATGCCTATGGGCCCTGAAAATGCTTTCAGGAAGGGTTTGCAGGAATCCATCAGTAGCAGGATCACACTGCCTGGAAATTTTCCCGTCGCGGGTATGCTGCTTATAAATAGCTCTCCAGGCAGTCTTCCTGTGGCAATATTGTCTCATCTTGCACAGGAGCAGGCCTCTCAGTGACTTACCTTCAGTATGTGGGGGAATGGGACCTCATCCCCATGGATTACAGGAAACTGGCTTTTTAACCACCTCTGTTTAACATAATTTAAAAGAGTTGGGGCAAGGAGACTGTCAGCTTGGAGTTTTCAGAAACAAAAATTATTTGGAAAGATTGTAAAGCCACCCTTTCCTGAAGGTCTTAAATGCAGGACAGACCCCCCACCACCCCCTAAGAAATTCTCTGCATTGTTTGAAGACCCTATGCAGTATCTGGGGAGAGATGGAAGGACAGGCCAGACCCTTAGCATGCCATCCACCAATGTCCAGCAGCTGCACCAGAAAACTAATTGTGGTTTCCTCGGTTTGGAGGAGGCCCTGTCAACTACCAACCCAGATCTAGAACCAAAAATAAGAATCCTTTTCAGAGGTGCTATTGTGATACATGGGGCAGTAAGTCTTCTACCTGTAGCCAAAGCTACTGAACTGTTAAGTCCCTAAGGCACCTAAAGACCTTGGGGAAGGGAAAGAAAAAGCCTGGGGAGCCACACTTCCAGATGTCCCCTGCTTATTTATTTTGACAGACTATTATTTTGATTGTGCACATTTGTTTAGTCCAGGCGATAAGGCTTCCCAGGGTGCAGGCAGAGCATGCCAAGGTGTATTTTTACAAGGCAGGCAAGGTCTCAGTAACAGGAGACCTCCCTTCTGCCTGGGCTGGGAGGCCTTGGCTGAGCCTCTGGGGAGGAGGGAATGTGAGGGGGCAGGGAGGAGAGTTGAGCCTGAGGGACTTTGGGGAGAATTACAGAGTTTGCGGATTAGGAAAGTGAGGATAAGCGAATTGCTGCTGCACTTTTGTTTTAAAATGTGTCACTTTCAATCCAAGCCTTTGATGCACATGTGTTTCTGGTTAAGGATGCAGGACCCCAGTGTGGCCCAGGAGCTGAGCGCTCACATCAGTGCCTTTCCCAAAGAAAGGGCAGAATCCTGCCTCCCACCTCCTGGGGCTGTGGGTGCAGGCAACAATGACCACCTCAAACCCAGGTTTTGATTTTTTCCTCTTTCTTTCCCCCATTTCAAATGTCAAGGAAAAAAGAGGCTGATAGGGAGCTGATTCTCTGGCTATTAATATTCTCATCGGAGTATTTTTTTTTAAATAAATATTTTCACATGAGGGAAAGGCAATGCAAACCCACCCTATTAATCAGACACTTGGCTTGCTGTATTTAAGAGAGAAAACTCCAGCCTCTTATTTTGAAATCCTTTGGTTTGGAAAGAAATGATTGAATACAATGCCCAGGCTGGGAGAAGTGGTGCCAAAAACCTCATTTCTCTAAATGGGCAAGGGGGTTGGAGACTCTCTAATCCTTGACGAGGGATTTGATTTTTCTTTCTAGATAGGTATTGCTGAAGGAATGCACTGACTGCCCAGAATCATGTTCCTATGACCAGGAGATGGGAAGTTACAGTGTCTCACCAGAAGGAAACTTACCCTCCTTCATTCTTTTAAATATGGGGAAACTGATGCCTCCAGAGAGGAAAGTCATTTGCTTAGGCCATCATCTGAATTACCAGAAGAATCAGGGTAAATCCTGAGTAACCTGGTCTAGCCCAGCATCCTTTCCCAACTTGACAACAGTTGCACTCAGCACAGACAAGAGTGAACACTGACTGTGTTTAAAAACTTTTAATTAGCAACATTAAAACAACCTAGGCCCAAGAGAGTTCCTGAAGATGTTCCGAAGGGTCAAATTAAAATAGGGAAAGATTTGCATATTGTTTGCATATGCAGACTCATTCTTTCAATAGACCATTAAGTGTTGACCATGTATAATGCATAGAGCTGTCCACTGACAAGTCATTTGCATATGTAGATATAGATAGGGCTGTCTTTCTAAGTAATATTCCAGCAAAAGTCTCCTTCTAAATAGGGCTGCGAGGAAGATAAGTACCTTCTTGATTTCTTTCTGTTTTTCAATGCAACAATAGCACTATTACGTATACTTTTGTATAGCAAAAAATAAAATAGAATCCCTGCCCTCAAGGTGGTCAAATTCTGGAGGGGCGCAATGATGTATAGATAAATCACAAGATAAGGTTATTTATTTGTACATCAGAGCAATTCTGTAGAAGAGATGTACTATGTATTCAATGATTAAAGTAACTCATAAATGCATACCACCAGGAAGGGACCTGTCCTGATTCCCTCCATAATTGGGGTCACTCGGGGGACTCACCCTCTCCCTAACACAAGAATCCAGAGCTGGTTTATCCAGAGATTCTCTAGTGAAGAGCAGCCCTTTATTTTACAGAAGAGGAGATGAGAGGTCTGAGGGGGCAGTGACTCCAGAGAAGAAAGGGTATACCAAGCCGAATGTGGAGAAGCAGGCAATGATTGACTATCAGTAGTTTCCTGACAGCCATGGGGAGCAGCCAGCCTGGGTTCAAGTCCTGGCTCTACCGCTTACTGCCATGTGACCTTGGGCAAGTTGCTTCACCTTTCTCTGCTTCAGTTACCTCGCCTGTAAAATGGGCATAATTATGGCATCTGTTTGAAGATTAAATTAAATTAATTAATGCATAAAAAGCACTCTGAAAAGTACCAGGAACCTACTACCTGCTTAGTAAATGGCAGTAGTAGTAATTATATTTTTACAGTTGTGCCCTCATACATCGTCATCAGGCCAAGCCCTGCAGATCATGCTTTGCAAACAGCCACACCTAAAAAAAGCTTAACCACCCTGCCTTGCCTCTCAGCCCTACCTTATTTAAGCTGTGTTGAAATCTAACTAATATTTTTGCCGTGTTTTTATTTTAGTTTACAAACATGGCCTCAGCTAATACACCAGTCCCATGAGATAAGTATTATTGTCCTTGCCTTTTTTTAACAGATAACAAAACTGAAATTCAAGCTGACTAATTTGCCCAGGGCCACCAAGCTGTCCCACAGCAGGGCTGGGACTCCACCCTACACCTCTGAAGCCAAATCCACACCTCTTCAGCTTCCTAAGACAGCGCCCCCTGGCTGCCCTGTAGCTGCAGAAGGCTCCTCCCCTCCTGCTCTCCCCACACCCGGCTCCCAATTAGGAAAAGGGTTCAGAGGCGGCTTTCTGGGCTCCAGGAGGCCAGCACAGACTCAGTAACTCCTCATTTGACACCTTCAAGGAGATTGGAGTAGTGCACTGTTTTGTTTAAAAAAACCAATAAAGGAAAGCAAGCACTGCCCCAGGCCCTACATGGACAGTCAGGGGAAATGCCTCTGCAGGTGGTCAGAGTGCAGGGAGAAAAAGCCCCACGCGCCAGGAGGTTACTGCGGAGTTTCTCCTGCGCAGCCGGCCAAGCGCCTCGCGAGCATGATCTCCCCTCTTCACAACAACCTGGGAAGACAGGTATTACCTCCCCCGTTTGACAAATGAGGAAGCCCAAGTGCAGCAATGTTGAGGGATCTGAGCTAGGTGTGTCTATGACTTTTAGGAGGCATAGCCGGGAGTGAGGAGCCTGTCTGTGTGGCTGCAAAGCTCCTGCACTGCTCGCCCTCCCCCAGCACGAGGAGAGCCCGTTCAGAGACCCCAGCGGGAGACATCATGACTCCCCTGCATATTTTCTTACCCCCATCCAAAGCTCGTCGGTCTGGCAAAGGAAAAACCTTTGCAAGGAGGGCAGCTGCAGAACACATGTGAGGCATTGAAGCCCCGATTCAGCTTCTCTGGTGCTGTTTCAAGTGTGAACCATGCAAACCCATATCAGCTCAATCCCTGGCCCTAAGTAAGAGGTTCTCAGGCTCAAGAAAGCCTCCTGTGTTCCCCATCTTAAGTCTTATCCTGCCAGACACAGGGGGCCCCGGAATGACACCCCAGAGCTCTGCAGCCTGCTTTTCAGCTCCTTCCAGGAGCGCTCCCTTGTGCTCCCTGCGTTGAGTTTCAGTAATTGAATGTGTTTTATTTAGACCATAACATTTAGTGCCACTTTGGATTTCCAATTAGGCTTCAATCAGATGCCGAGAGTCTGATTCGTTTTGTTGTTTTGATCAACACGAAAGATGGCAACATCAGAGGAGCCGTCATGAAGAGTTACTTCCATCCACGGATGACTAGGACAGTTTCTGTAGTGTGAAGATGCAGGTTCAGAGGTGTCGAGAGCGGCACCATGCATCAGGGAGAGGGGCGGAGGCAAAGGGGAAGTCAGTGAACCCCTGGAGACAAGCGCAATTGGAAGTCCTGGGGTACGTGGCCGGGATTTGGCAAGGCCCCTCTGTATGTGGCAGGGCTCTGGGTGCCCCTGAGGGAGGGGAAAGGTGTTGGTCTCCACCCCAGCAGGTTTCTCACACAAATGGTTCAGGCTTGAACAGCCCCTCTCAGGCCTTTTATCCAGGGACATCTTTGTGAACACAGGGTTCCCATGAGGTGGCAAGCTGACCACCACCTGTTGATTTCTTTAGTGAAGGCCTCTGAACTCCTCAGCCACAAATGACCAGCTGTACTCGTTTACAGAAATATGCAGGGGCTTTTTCTCACCACCTGTGAGTTCTGGCCAGCCACTGACACATGTTGCCTGTTAGGTAAGTTTTCTCAATGGGGTTGATCCTAGGGACAAAATTTGGAATCCAACTTTGAACTGCCAGGGAGTTTGTTGCAGAAGGGAGGTGGCAGGATGGCAGAGGGGTGATGAGAGAGTGGCTGGGGAGGGGTAGGTAAGAGTCTGCCTGTGCCAATTATCAAGAGTCATTCACCACGCATCTGAGTCAAGGCCAGCTGCATCCTCATTTTCCCCATTGATAAAATGTGTTTGAATGCCCCTTACAGCCATGTCATTGGGTGCATTCCTTCTAGCCATGAATGTGTATGGAATGGAGGCTGTGTGCACAGCGCTCGGAGGCTGACCTGGGTTCGAGTATGCATGTGGTTGTGAGAACAGAAGTTGGTGGGGTTGGTGAGTGAGATGAGAGCAAACATTCCTGTGTGTTCTGGGGGTGTTAGTGTCTACACTATGTTAGTGTTAGTGTCTTCACTATGTTAGTGTTAGGCTCTTTCATATACCATTGCATGTACCCACTGGGGGAAATGTATGTTCGAGCCCTTCTCCTCCCAGCTTTATGCTGTTTTTAGAGCCAGCTTGGCTGCATTTCCAGCTGGCTCTTTGATCTTTCTGTAGCAGGCCAGCTCAGGGACTCAGCTTTTCAGCCGCAATGTCCACTTCATAGAGTGCTTGCCTTGGGGTTAAGTTTCCTGAGCCTTTGCCACTGCGCCTCAAGTTACCTCCCTCACCTCACCTTGTTCCCCCCAGTTATGACTGGTCCCCACCTTGCAAACAGGTTGGGGTTTGAAACTCCCACCAGGTGGTGAGAAGGCTGACTGTGTCATCAGCTGTTGGTGGCTTAGCAAACAGTCTGGGTTCAGCCTCTGTCCCTCAACTAATATTTAATTATAAGAAAGAGATGGGCAGAGATGCAAGCCAGGTAGAAGGAAGACAGGAGAGGGAAAAATGAACTGAGATGAAAAAAATGTTCTAGCCACTTAGCCATTAAATAGCTCATGAAACAGCCTTTGAGGACCTACTGTGCTCACAGCAAAGAGCTTATGCTTGCACTATCACACATACATATGGAAAACAGACAAGTAAGTAGTGAGTTACAATACAGTATGCAGAGTGCTGGGATTACAGGAGAGGGCGCCACCCAATATAGCCTGTGAGTCAAGGAAGACCTCCTGGAGGAGGTGATACTCTAGCTGAATTGTGAGAGGGGAGGGGCTCACCCAGTAGAATAAAAAAGCAAAGAAGTATTGTTCAAGTTAAGGAAAGCTTGGGAGTGTGAGAGAGTTTGGTATATTCAAGGAATATTTCCCAAAACTTGATACTGGCAGTGCTGAAGGCAAGGATTAGGAAGCATCCATCCTCACAGAATTTCTACAGCATGCAGGTGAGCAGCCTTCAGGTGGGCTCGATCCACCCACCTTTCCTAAGAGAGATTCCCCCAGCCGCAGCTGCTACAACATAGAACTTGGTAGGAAGCCATCATGCACCCAGACCCTGGTGCTCTCTGTGGCAAGCTCACCAGCAGGTCCTCTGGACTACCCTGGATCTAAGTAACATCATCAAGAAAAAAGATGCTAGCTCTGGCAGAGCTCCAGTGCTGAAGCCCGTTGTAACCTTGCCAATCCCCTCCCCTCAGGACAGCCATTTCTCTGACTGTACAGCAAGGAAGACCTCTGCCCATCCCAGGTTCATGGAAAGAGGATAAAGGAAATGAGATAATGCACCCATTTCAGGCATTCATTGTATCATTTCTGCAGCATTTATTACAGGCAGAGACCTTGCCAGTCTGGGCTGCTTCTATCTCCCCAAGAGATACCACAGTGTTTGGTACTTAGTAGGTACTCAAGAAACACTTGGGCTGGGCACAGTGGCTCACGCCTGTAATCCCAGCACTTTGAGAGGCTGAGGCGGGTGGATCACGAGGTCAGGAGACCATCCTGGCTAACACGGTGAAACCCTGTCTCTACTAAAAATACAAAAAATTAGCCAGGCATGGTGGCGGTCACCTGTAGTCCCAGCTACTCGGGAGGCTGAGGCAGGAGAATGGCGTGAACCCAGGAGATGGAGCTTGCAGGGAGCCGAGATTGCTCCACTGCACTCCAGCCTGGGGGACACAGTGAGACTTTGCCCCCCCCCAAAAAAAAGAACACTTGTTGGAGCTTAGGAAGAAAGAGAGGAGGGGAAAAAAGGAAACAAAGGAAAATATCTATGAAAAGGAGGCATTCTAGTTTACTGTAAGGCCTCATCCTGGGAGGCACTTAGAATTGTATTCAAATCTTGGCTCTATCACTCTTTGATATGGTCTGGTGTATCCTCTCTAAGCCTTGGTCTTGTCTTCTGTAAAGTGGGGATAACAATAATACCTACCTGATAGGACTGCTGAGAAGGTGAAATCCCTATACAATGCCTGGGACAGAGTGAGAGCCAAACCCTCGGACATGGCTCTAGCTGAGCCCTGTGTTTTCTCCCTGCCTCCATGGTAATCTCCCTCTCTCGCTACCATGGAGTCCCCCAAAACTAACACGTTGCCCATTTTTCATCCTTAAGTCATCTGCCAGTTGCATCTATTTCTAGTCTCTGTCTTATGAGACAAGAATAAGGAAGGAAAACAGATAACTGTGGAGACTCATTTGCCAGTTGTCAGCTCCTGCCGTCAGCTGGGCTCTCTTGTCTGCTTCTCCCTGGGTGCCTGGAAAAATCATTGTGACCTTTTATTTACTGGTTGATCTAGTCAGCTCTTGGCTCCGGATCTCTCTGCCCGCCCCTCAGGCTCCCCACAGCTCTCCCAGCCCTCCATCAGCCAGTGTGGGTTCCCTGACTCCCAGGCAGAATCATGCTGCAAGACGGGCAGGCTGTGCTGGGCCCTCGGAGCCTGCCTGTCTTCATGATCAGATTCCTAAAAACCTGTGGGCACAGAGAGGAGGGGCAGCCAGAGCTATTGATCTTCCCTACTCGCTGCTCCCACCAGGGGGGATTTCTGCTGCAGATTCTCTCCTGCAGGCCTCTTCTTCCCACCCCATTTTACTGAGCAGCTAAACTGAGCTTGAGGCTAGCGAGTGGCTGCCCCGGAGTTACTTCGTAAGTCAGCAGCATACTCTCTCTCTTGGCCCCTCATCCAACTTTTTGAGCTTTACCAGGTTCTTTTCATCCATTTCCCTTCAACCTCTTCTACTCCCTACATCAGCTCCCAGCCTGGCTGGCTGGCCATGGCCAGCAGCTATTTCTGCTTTTCTTTCTCCTTCTCCCTGGGCCCAGCCATGCATTTCTCTGCAGCTCCTCTGAGCCAATTGGACTGAGGTGTGCACCTCGGGAAGTGGAAGGTGGCTGTTGGGAACACAGACAATTGTAGTGGTGACAAGGAGACAGAGGAGGCTAACAAGTGTATGCTGACAAGAAGACATGCCACATTGGTCCCTGGAAGGCCAGGAATGAGCCAGGCAGACCCAAACTATGTCTTGATTGGTTGCAGGAGTTAATGGTGTATACAGCATAAATGTGACCTTTTATTTACTGGTTGTGAGTAAATAAAAGGAGTGTGTGTATGTATGTATGTGTGTGTACATGCACACATATGTGTATCATACCCAAATCAGCGTCTGCAAAAACAATCATCCAAGGTAGAGTATGGCTTTCTCACTCCATTTTCTTCAGGCCATCTCCTTGGACTTCCCAAAGTTTTCATTGCCCATGTTGGAATTGGCAAGCCTTATGCCTCCCTCAAATTTGGAGAAAGGAGTTTTAAAAGCCTCTTGTGCAAGTCAGCTCCCTGCTTCCCAAGCTCTCTTCTTGGCCCTTGCTGTCAGCATCAATTTTCTGCAGGGAGTGATTTAACCTTCATTTATTCATTAATTCCTTTTTCCTCTTAACTTCATTAGGTAAGATTTATAAAGGTGCTGAACTGGAAAGGTCACCTGTCCCTGGGCCCAGGACACAGTGTGCCTGCCTCTCTTCTTGTGTGCTTCATTTCAGGAGTGCTTCTGAGGTAGGGAGGTGAGGAGAGTAGCAGAAGAGAGAGTGAGAGCAGAGCCTGTGCTCCAGGAAGGCAGGGCAGGCAGGCAGATACCATAGGCTCTGAACACGCTTCCAAATTGCCTGCTTACTGTTGGGAGGCAGGATGGCACGGTGGGGAGGATAGGCTCTGTGTTAGGCACATCTGGAGTCCTGGCACTACCCTTCCTAAGCATCAGCCTTCCCCAAGTTACCTGTCCTCATTAAGCCTTCAGTTTCCTCTTAGAAAAACTGTCAATAATGCTAGAATCCACTCCATCAGGTTCTTGCAAGGATTAAATGAGATGCTTCATGAGCATAGTGCCTAGAACACAGCAAACATTCAACAAACAAATTGAAGATCTTTTTAAAAAGAGCTTCAGTTTTCCAATACAAGCCTTGGTAGCACTGGGCAGTCATTGGATCACGGACCACTAGAGACTAGTGTGCAGGAAGTCTATTTGATTCCCCCAAGCAAGCTAAGCCCACATAGTCTGTGACTGATCCTATCTCCAGAACCATAGAAAAAGCCTGTGGTTTCCTCATGGGGGGAGCCAGAAAGAACCAAACCACCCCATGGGGTCAAGGTTGCTTCCCAGGGTCTAACAGATTTCTGCAGAGAGTTAGGGTAAGCTAGCCTCCTGCTCACTGCTGTCACCCTCTGAGGCCTACCCACCAATCGTTCATGGTCGTGGGCCTTTTTTCAAGTCCCTGAGGCCTGCTGGGCTCAGCTGCTAACCATTTCATCTTAAGGAGCTGTCTCTCTCATTGCCAGCCTCCCTGGAAGGAGGGGATGCAGTACAGACTAAAGAGCATGCAGGTGTTTTGAACTTGCACAAAGGTCAGAATATCCGCCTGCTGCCATCTCCATGTTGTCTTTCCTCCTGTGACCTCAACAGAATTCAAGACCATCTCAATCCACCCCAATCACAGTGAATTCAGTCCTCTGAACTTCTCTAACTCTTATGGTAAAACTGCCTGTCCAGATCTATCTATGTGGTGTCTTCCCCCATCAGGCTTTAAGCTACTCGGGGAGCGGATGCAGGTCGGAAGCAGCCTATCCCCTCCCAGGGCCATTTGTGCAGCCAGAACTCAATCAGGTGTTTGAGAAAATAATTTTAATAGAAAAGCACAGAGGAAAGCGGGCAGGCAAACCTGTTCTGTGTGCCAAGCTGAGAATATTGGGTTTGAATATGATCACAGAGGATTACAAGAATTAATTTTATTTTATCTAATATGCTTCGAATTGGGCTTCTGGAATTCAACATGCAAATGTATGCTCCTAGTGCAAATTGGAGCATGCCCAGATTAATGGAGAAAATTCTCGTCACCTTGCTTTTCTCAGAATGCGATTTCTGTCACCTGAGATCACTTATTTGTTTGCCAAGGATGAACCAAGGGGTAAATTCTGATGGAGGAAGGAATCTGAGGGCTGGGTAAATCTAACCAGTGCCTCCCCCATGGCAGATGGAATGAAGAGAGATGCTGAGCAGTGGATGACAGCCCTTCAAAGAGCATGGGGACTTCAGGGCAGTAGCCATGGGAAGTCCAAACTGCTCCTCTGGTCCCAGACCAGCCTTCACTGGTATAAAGATCACTTCAAATGCATTGTGTTAGTTCCTACTATCCTCACCTCCCAGATTTAATGAGATTCTTGGGCATCGTTAATAAACAATGCCTGACCTTTTTAGAGTGGCAATATTATATTATTTCATGAAATATGGCCCTACACAAAAGGCCATTTGGTGTAGTTATTGTTACATTTTGAAGTGAATTTGGGTCTAACAATGAATTTGGTTCTGAGACTTTCACAGTATCCATTGAGAAAACTGGAGATACTAGTCACTGAATAGCCTAAATAGAAATTGACCAGTGTTTATACCCGAATGTCATGGCTATACCCCATTCTCTGAGCTTCTGCCCTCATTCTCTAGCTGTGGCCGATACCATTACCGCCGTGCCTGGCCGCTAAGGATGCTGTGACACCAGCTTGGCCTAGCTGTGGGCAATTTCCTCTCCCTATAATTCAAGCTAAATCAATATTTGAATGTATAGGAAAGAAAGAAGGCCTCACAAGTATAGGAAATTTATTTTCTCAACCCTCTTTAGTTGGGCTTGCCTAAAACATAGGGTATCTCTGGTTCTTTTTTTTTTTTTTTTTGAGACAGAGTTTTGCGTTGTCGCCCAGGCTGGAGTGCAATCACATGATCTCGGCTCACTGCAACCTCTGCCTGCCAGGTTCAAGGGATTCTCCTGCCTCAGCCTCCCAAGTAGCTGGGATTACAGGCGCCTGCCACCACGTCCAGCTAATTTTTGTATTTTTAGTAGAGATGGGGTTCGCCATGTTGGCCAGGCTGGCCTTGAACTCCTGACCTCAGGTGATCTGCCCATTTCGGCTTCCCAAAGTGCTGGGATTACAGCACTGTAATCCCAGTGCCTGGCCTGGTTCTACTTTTTAAAACAACTTTTATTTAAGGTTTGGGGGTACATATGCAGGTTTGTTATTTAGGTAAACTTGGGTCATGGGAATTTGTTGTACAGATTATTTCATCACCCAGGTACTAAGCCTAGTACTCAATAGTTGTTTTTTCTGCTCTTCTCTCCCTTCCCTCCCTCCACCCTCAAGTGGGCCCCAGTGTCTGTTGTTCCCTTCTTTGTGTTCATGAGTTCCCTTCATGTAGCTCCCACTTGTAAGTGAGAACATGTGGTGCTTGGTTTTCTATTCTGACAACCACTGGATTGGTTCTACTTTTTATGAAGTTCAGTTTCTTTACCAGTGACCCTAGACTAACATCTAGTGGCCATGGGGTAATGTTGGTAGACATCAGTGCAGAGCGAAGCTGCACACACAACGTAGGCTTTAAATAGTGTCTCTCTCTGGGGTCAGCTAGATGGAATAGATACCTGGCCATTTCTGTAACTCTCCAAGTAGCTTCCCTTAGGGACACATCTCACTTCAGTTATAGAAGAAAGGTGGTTTATGTTTTCTAAGTCCAATGACTAGCTGCATCCTTTTCAATCCAGATTAGAAGCTCCTCCGACCTCAGAAACTGCATTTGGCCCAAGGATACTGCTTTCTGCTTTCCTGCATCCTAAGGCTACAGTCTTAACATATAAAATTACTTTAAACATAAACAATGACAGATAACCATTAGAGGAGAGTCATTCTTTTACATTGTAAAAATTGAACTGGGAATTGTCACTTTTAAGAGGTAAGAGAGAGACATATGGACAGACTACCAGGAGACCCTTATTTGTCTCTTAACATTAAATCTAAATCATAAAAACCAAGAGACAAGAGACTCTTACACTTGGAGCCTATTTCATTTTCTTTTTTTCATGAGAGGTGTGTGGAGGGTGCAAAAGGCCCACACTCAAAAACATCATTTCACTGTGCTTCGGTTTCCCCGATGGTAAAAGAATCCAGCTGCCTGATATCTTAAGTCTGAATATTAATGACTAAACTGAATCAGTGGGATTTCTTGGGGTGAACGGTGGGACAGTTTCCATCATGACACTTGCTTATGTGGGAGGATATTAAGCTCCTTTCTTTCACCTTCTTGATTCTGAATTAGGAAATTTAGGAAGTTACTAATATTGGCTACAATATGGTTGAACCTTGAAAACATTATGCTAGAAGCTAGTCACAAAGGATCACGTATTGTATGATTCCATCGCTATGAAATGCCCAGAACAGGCGAATCCCTACAGACAGAAAGTCGATTGGTGTTGCCTAGGGCTGGGGCAGGCAGGAGGGAATGGGAGTGACTACTAATGGGTATGGGGTTTCTTTTGGGGGATGATGAAAGTATTCTGAAATGGATTATGCTAATGGTTGTACAGTTCCTGAATATACAAAACACCGTTGAATTGAGCAATCTAATTTGGTGAATTTTATGGTATGTGAATTATCTCATTAAAGCTCTTATATTAAAAATCTTGGGAAGATCATATCCTAATTGTCTGGCTACTCCAGCACCTCTCCTTCCCCTGGCAACCACCACCCAAAGAGGAAGTAGACGCTGCACCACGGATGACATCAATGTGTGCATCTGAGGGCTCTGCCATCCTTATTCTCTGTTCCTCTTCCCTTCTTCCTGCTTTCTTCCCCCTGCCTTGTTCTCCTACTCTTTCCTATTCCTTCTATCTCCCTTCTCCTTTTTTCCTTATTTTCCTACTGATCTCACCATCCAATGGGTGCATCTCGTGGGTTTTCCTTAACCCTAGGAAGCTGAAAGTGGCATGGAAGAGGGAACAAGAGAGAGTGAAATTTAACCATCACCATAATAATTAAGTCTTAATATTATTATAAATTATTATTATAGGTGTCCAGGACTTAATTTAATCTTCACAACATTCCTATTAGGGAGATAATTATCCACATTTTATAGATTAAGAAGTTTTTATGGATAAAGATGAAGAAATACACTAACATGCTCAAGAAAACCCAGCAAGTCAGAGGCAAAAACAGAATTCAAACCATGGTCTGTCTGGCCTCAGAGCCTATTCTCCAAAGCATGATAGGACCTTAAATATGAGGCTGGGCCTGGTTATTTATTGATGAATTATAATAGAAGTAATTTGATGGGGTTCCAAACTGCAGTATCTAGGATCTCATCTGTTGGTCTGATATTTATGTCCGCTTATGGGTGATATCTGTGTGGCTCTTCCATTTATTATGGTTTTCATTAAGACTCTAATCCTGTTTAGAAGTCTGTTTGTCATTTTTAACTCTCCTGTTTAATCTTGGGCAGCCCTAATCTTTTTTCACTACCAGCCAGAGACAGACAGCTCCTGATGGCTCTTTTCTTCTCACAATTGTGTGCAGGTGGGGGTGTGAGGGGAGATGAGTGTGGTGGGCCTACCTGTCCATGACTGTGTGGGACATGAAGGTGTGTATGGTGTATCCGTGTGAGCTGTGATGTGAGCATGTGTGAAGTTCGTGCATGGTGTCACTGTATTGGTGTGCACTGTGAGTGTGTGGTATGGATGTGTGTTTGTGTTCATGAATGTGTGTATACGAGTATGGGTATGGGTTTGTGGAGTCATGGAGTACATATGTGTGTGTGTCAGGGGCTACCATTCATGATATTTGTATTAGTCTTCTCATGCTGCTATAAAGAAATGCTCGAGACTGGGTAATTTATAAAGAAAGGAGGTTTGATTGACTCACAGTTCCGCATGACTGGGGAGGCCTCAGGAAACTTACAATCATGGTGGAAGGCACCCCTTCACAGGGCAGCAGGAGAGAGAATGAGTGCCAGCAGGGGGAATGCCAGATGCTTATAAAACCATCAGTTCTCATGAGAACTCACTCATTAGCACGAGAACAGCATGAGGGAAACCACCCCCATGATTCAATTACCTCTACCTAGTCCTGCCCTTGATTACAATTCAAGGTGAGATATGGGTGGGGACACAGAGCCAAACCATATCAGTATTCTTTTTTCATAAGCATGAGAATTCTTGAGTGGAAACCTAGCCATCTGCTTCTAAAACACAGAGACCATTTCGCCTCACATCTGACCTTCCCTGGTGGATAAATCCTCCTGGGGTGAGAGGGTTTTAGGGAATCCGGAAAGGGATAGCGATTGACCAGGCCCCCTCCCCTAAGATAGTCTCGGAGCCCAGCTCTCACTCATGGTGGACCTTACTTAGGTTTCCCTGGGCATGGAAATCTCCTTCCCAGCAGCACTGGTTTACAGAGAAATTCTTCCATTGGTCTCTTCATCCTTGAGGGAGGATTAGATTTGTTTTACTTTTTCAGTTATTAAGCATCTACTCCTAAGGAACGAGCAACAAAGGAAATCTACATGGGTGACATCCCATATTGTGTCCTTCACTGGCCCCAGTGCACACCCAAAGCTCATTCTCTCTGCTTTGGTTTATGGCGTTTTCATGCCCAGGCCACTTTTCACCCTGCCCCTTTTCAAGTCTTGCCTCCTCCTTGGAGCCTTGCCTGCTCTCAGACCCAAAGGTGATTCCCATCTCTCTGTACCCTCTGACCTCCCCTCACAGACATTATAGGAGGGCCCACAATATTTAGTACTTAAAAATATTCTGTCTCTGGGTCCACCAGGCCAGAACGCTGGGAGACCCACCAGCTGTATTTCAACTCCCTACTTCCCTAGGGACTTCAAGGCTGAAATGATGGTTCAGGAAATGCACTACATAAAGGCATCTGGCTGAGGGGCAAGTAGGGGCTGAAACAAAGTCCTTATTCATCTTACCAAGGCATGTGCCTAGATGGGGCACCTCTTTCAAATTGCACCAAAGTACCGCATTGGCAAGTGGTAGTCCTGAAAGGGAGTCTCAGAGAGTTCAATTTTCTTGTCTCAGGGCCTCTAGTAGCAGCCAGAGGAATGCTTAATGAAGAACCCGAAGAGTGCTGCCTGCCCCTCCCCATGCGTCAAAGATGAAGTCTGGCCTCACAGTCTGTCTTCAGAAAGCTTCACCCCCTCTCTGATTAATCCCACCCCACTCTAATCACCACTTAACTCCACATGCCCTTGTCTGGCTCCAGCTTAATTTTCACATCTCAGTATCTGCCTTTTAAGAGTCCTGAATCTTTTTTTCACATCTTTGTTATGTCCTTCCAACTAGTTAGCAAGCTGTAGGAGGGCAGAGAGCATGTTTTCATTTCCTTTGGTTTTGGCCACCCTTGTGACATCCATCAGAAAACTCTGCACCCAGCCGGGGCTAAATCAGTGTTGTTGACACACAGAGTCACCAGCCAAAGGTGCAGAGACACCAAAGCCCCGTGCTTAGAGCTAGGAGCTGGGCCAATGACCCCTGTTCCCAAAAGCCAGCTCAGCCAGGCGCCTCAGGGGACACAAATCCATCCACTCACCTCCCTCTGGTTTTGGACCTCATTACCCAAAGAAATGTCCCTAAGGATTAGAAAGTTCTGGAGAAGGCCAGGTGCGGTGGCTCATGCCTGTAATCCCAGCACTTTGGGAGGCCGAGGCAGGCAGATCACTTGAGATCAGGAGTTCGAGACCAGCTGGCCAACATGGTGAAACCCCATCTCTACTAAAAATACAAAAATTAAATTAGCCAGGCATGGTGGCGCACATTTGTATTCCCAGCTACTTGGGAGGCTGAGGCAGGAGAATTGCTTGAACCCAGGAGGCAGAGGCTGCAGTGAGCTGAGACTGGGCCACTGTACTCTAGCCTGGGTGACAGAGCAAGACACTGTCTCAATAAAATAAAATAAGAAAGAAAAAAAGAAAGTTCCAGAGAAACTCAGCCAATCTCATGGTCTCTTTCTGTGGTGACATAAAGTGCTGGACAGGAAGAGGAAGAAGTGGCCCTAGCCCTTCACCAGACTCACCTTTCCTTATCACTTAGTGAAGGATTGATTCGATTTCTTGTGTTCAGGGGCTTTGCAGGGACTAGAGCTTCACCCCTCCCTGAAAGTGTGTTTGCTTTGGATCAGGGACAGGCCTGTTTGCGGACAGAGCATCCGGAGACCTTTCGCTGGTTCTGTGATATGGTGGCTTTGTTGCTCTCCTATGGCACGCCTGGCCAGTGGCATCAGGGAACATATCTCCTGCCACTTCTTCCTGGAGACCTCCAACCCCGAGCCCCTGGCTGACCTCCACTTTCACCTTTCAGCCTCGTACTCCCATGCCACCTCAGCACACTCTCCTGCTCTAAAAAAAAGAAGCATTCAGGCAGTCACTAAATAGCAGTATTGATGCCCCATCCCCACATGCCCTGGAATGATAATGCATCACCCGTGGTGTGTATCCAGACGGAGCCAGATTACGCTCAGGTGGTTAAAAGTCCAGGTCTAATTAGAGTTCCAGGAAATCAAGCCATTGTATTATTAATGATTCTCCGGCAATGTTCTGATTAAAACAGTAATTTTAATAAGCACAGCTCGACGCTAAGTGTTCACTGAGCACCTAATTAAATCAGTTATCACTCCAAAATTATTTAAAATTCCGCTTTTTTTCCACCAGACCCGGCATGCACCAAATCAAATAGAGACTCAGACAACTTGGTGATTATTTGCTCTAATTAATATCCTAAGCACCTGTTTAAAAAAAAAGAAAAAAATGTATCTTTGTCTCTCGTCTATCTCCCCCAGGTTCCTCCCAGTCTTGTGACCCCTAGAAGTTTGATGACATTGGTTACATTTGAGGCAGCCATTCAGGGAGGTCAGGAATAGAAAGCCGTGAGGAAGGTAGATTGGAACAGTCCCCACACTAACCTCCAGGTAAGGGGAGGCTGCAAAGTGCTAATCCGCATTGATTGCCCAGGCAGGACAAAACCCTGGGGTAGGGGAGGCAGAAGCACCCAGAGAGGGCTACTAACCTGGAGCCAGTTCCTGACTGCAGCCTTATCTTCAGCAGAACAGCTTCAGTTGTCACATTTAACCATCACACTTGCATCTCCTGGAAGAGGGTGGCCAGTGGGTCAAGGGGCTTCCCTGTGTGGCTGTTCTCAGATTCTTCTGGCCACTTTCGTTGCAAAAGAGACTGCCTGATCTATTCACTCCCTGGAAGGACCCCAGGATTTCAGGAAAAATGGTCTGCTGAACCATCTGAGAGTTGGTGTTCACAGTTTTCTTTTTTTAAACAATTTTATCAGTAAGTTATCCATCTGTACGCAATAAGCCTGATAGTGAACAACGCGGTGCTGAAGCTCTCACTTCTTGTGACCCTCATGACGATATGCTAGTGAGGAACAGCGGTCCTTAACATCATTGCGCCCAACCCACGTGCTGGGAGATACCATCACAAGGCAGCTTTCTGCTGTCTCCTACTGTCTCTTCAAGATGTTTATCATGAGTAAAGTTTTGCCTGGATGTCAGGCAGGTGGCATAGCTTCCCTGCACACTTGTAGATAATGAAAGCCCTTTCGTCACTCCAGTCTCAAACACAGCCTCAAGTCGGAATGATAATGTCCAGTTCCAGACCAGACTTAACCTGTGGACTGATGTGCAGATTTTTTTCCTCCCCTTGCCTGAGCCTGCTGCACGGTCTCCAGTTACTTCTGTCTCTCTCTTTCTCATTGCTTTCCACCAAATGGATCCACTTTTATAGATCCATTGTAGAAAGGAGAGGGGTCAGAGGAGTTCTTTCTCACATGAACTGGAATTGGCAGCAGATAGCCTCTGTTCTCAGGCCTGGTGGATATTTCTGACTCTTACACGGCTGGGTTCTTCCTGGGCCTTCGAAACTCCCCTGCTGAACCATTCCACGGCTGCAGCTCTCATCAAGGGGGTGGTGCTTCCTCTTGACTGGACACTGTCCTCTTGGCCGTGATTTTCCAGTTCTCTCCATACAGATGTTCGCAGTGGGGTCCCAGCACCACCTCCAGGGGGTCTTTTGGACAGGTTGTAAAATGCTCCAGGCCAGCCCTCCCTCCTAAGGTGTCCATGTCTGCTGCAAGGGAAGTACTTGCCCATCCTTAGCCTGCCACCATTGTGCGGCTGGGGTGGGAGCAGTGACCTCCCAAGTTCCTGCTTCGCTCTGCCTCCTGCAGGTTTGCAAGCCTACCCTCTGGGTTTCCTCCTGCATCTTCCTATCCATTTCCAGGTGGTCCTGTTGAAGGGTGGTTAGGTTTCAGCCTTCGAAGGCCTCCCTCCAATAACTCACACAGTTTCTTCTTTTTCATTCCTTCAACTCTTTTTTTATTTGAGACAGAGTCTTGCTCTGTCATCCAGGCTGGAGTGCAGTAGTGTGATCCTGGCTCACTGCAACCTCCACCTCCCAGGTTCAAGCTAGTCTCCTGCCTCAGCCTCCCAAGTAGCTGGGACCGCAGGCGCACGCCACCATACCCGGCTAATTTTTGTATTTTTGTAGAGACGGGGTTTCACCATGTTGGCCAGGCTGGTCTTGAACTCCTGACCTCAAATGACCCTGCCCAGCTTTGCCTCCCAAAGTTCTGGGATTACAGGCGTGAGCACCTCGCCTGGCCCCTTTAATCCTTTCATTCCATTCATCTGGGTCAGGGGACCCAGGGTCAGGGGCAGAAGAATCATGAAACTGAATCTTGAGAATCTACTCTGAAAAATTGTATGGCAGTCTGCACTTTACCTTAGAACACAGCATTATTGTATCATGGTGCCTTCGTGGATGCCTTAATTTTAACATCCAATACTATTTAACAAATGTGAAAACTGAGGCCCAGGGAGGTTAAGGGACTTGCCCGATACAGTTGAGTATGTGGTGAGGCTGAGCCACGTTCTTCTGACCTTAACAGCTATGTCCTTTCCATGACACCAAAAGCCTCTGCTGTGTTATAAACATTGACTATTAAAAAATTTTAAAAGCCCTCAAGTCACCAAATGGATACTTGCAGAATACCAGGGGGTCTCAGCCACACCTAGAGAACTTCAGCATAGTGCATTTGATTAAAGGGCTTAAAATAAAACCTGGATCATTGGGCAAGTATAATTAGCTTCTCAGCAGGTATTTATAGACCTATTTTGTACAAGAAACTGAAGTGGGAGCATACAGAGATATCTCATAAGAAGAAATAAAAAGAAGAACCCTATAAGTAATCTAAAAAGATAACTACCTAAGAAGAGTATAAAAAATACATTAGACTCATGCCAATTGGATAGGCAGTCAGATTCTCAGTTCAGAGAGAGAAGTAACAAAGGTTGATCAAGGAGGGCTTCCTGGAGGAGGGAGGGCCCAGGGATTTGCACATGAGCAGGAGAGGGGAGGATATTTGGATTAGCAGGAATGTATGAACAAAGGCATGGAGGCAGGACTGCACAGAGCAAGAGAGGAGGCCAGCCTGGCAGGAGTGGAGTTGACATTGCCCAAAGGGGTCAGGAGTGGAAACGTCAGCCTGGGTGAGGAGCAGAATTTAGAACTCTGAAATGTCACACTGAGGTGTTTTCACTATAAACTGCATGAGATAGGCAGAGTTTTCTTGTTGTTTTAGATTTTATTTTTATTGTTGTGTTTCTTTAGCTGAAATTATCGGTACAAAACACTAACTCTTGAAAGCCTTCCCTGATTTGTACCTCCCTTTTGCTCCTATAGCTTTTACCATGTCTCAATCATATTGCTAATATTTCATTATAGTTTGGGAGGTGTGTCTGTCTTCCTGACAACACTATGAGTACTTTGGGATCAAGGTCGTATCTGTTCATTCTGTGAACTTAATATCTACACAGACTATATTGTAGGTGTTTAATACATATTCATTAATAATAACTATCAGCTATCAGCAAGGCACAGAGCTTAGCATCTTCTAACCCATGCCATCCTTCATGTCTAAGAGGCGGTATGGTGTCAAAGTTGAGAACATGGGCTCTGTAGCCAGCCTGCCTGAGTGTGAGTCCCAGCTGTACAACTTACTGACTACATGACTTTAAACAACTTCACTGTGACTCTCTGTTCCTCAGTTTCTTCTTCAGCTGCAGATAAGTTTTACGTAACTTATATATATAGCAGTCTGGTGGTTGGATGGATGGATGAATGGATGAACTCATAGCAGATAGACTAATGATTGAGTAAATGAATGAATAAACAAGCAAATGCACAAAATATATGTGCCAGGTGTATTTCTACCACATTCAGGTCTACTTGGTGATAAATCAAATATACCGGAATGCAGATTCACAAGGCCACGCCAATCAACCCACACTGACTAACCCCTGGGTGCAAAGCACTGAGGCCATGTGGTCATTGCTGCCTCCATGGAATGGTCTTGGTCCAATTGACCAGTCTATAAAGGTTCCCAAACCAACACAGAGGCACGGGATCCAGCAAAGCCTAGGAGCTTTCCTGCCTCATATCACCACCTTGCCAGGGCTGAATGAATGAATGGCGGGAATGAATAAATGAGCTCTATACCGAAAGGAAATTAAAATGTTCCAATGTAAGTATAGGAGACTTTTGTTTCCTCTTAGGCAGAGATTTAACACATATTCTTATCCTCCATCTCCCTCCCGCTCCCTCTATCCTTCCTTCCTTCTCTCACTCTCTCTCTCTTTGACACACATACACACACACTCATCTGCTCACTCACTGCCTCCTAGGAAGCTGTGATGGACAAGACAATTCTCTATCGTTCTGCCCAAGGGAACCAGTCACTCAGCATACCAAGAAAAGTCAAATAGAATACTATCGGGGGGGTCTGATGTGTCAGAGAGGACAAGATGCCCAAGTTTTGGATGGTTAGAAAGGAAAGCTGAGAGACAGTGAAGAAGATGCATTCCATGGTGTTTGCTGAAAACCAAAATTCTGTTTTACAGCATGAGGTTCCAGTGGCTTCTTACCTACTCAGAGTCATACAACAGTTTAGGCAGAGAGATAGAGGCTGGTCTCAGATCCGGCACCTATGGATAATGCTGAGCTAGCTCCCTGCTTCCTTGTGTATACAGCTGTTGACCTGGTGCAGTGAAGAAGGCCTTGGGCAGTCAGGCTTTGCCAAATCTGCTTCTATGTCATACCATTTGATGACACTGTCCTCCTTTTGTAAAGATGACCTGAGAACATCAACGTGGGGTCCCTTCATAACTGGGGAAACAGATTCTAAGGGAAGTATCAAGGATGGAAGATTAGAAAACAAGGAGTCCCTAAGAACCCACACATATTATCAATAACCACAAATGCCAACAGCAGAGCAGGAAGTGTTGCTAGGGACCAAGAGGCAAAAACTAGAGCTCTGTTGGGAGGCAGTGCCAGGGACTTTGGCAGAGGGAGCTAATTTTTATAGTCTCTTTCAGGAGCAGTGATGTCCTAAAGGCCCCACTTTCCCTATTATAAAAGGATTCTCCCAAACATAAATTCTGAATCCTCATCTCAGACAACACTAAAGGTGGCTTCTACCTTCTATTCAACAACAGCAAAGATGCTTTTACCCGAGCTGTCTGACCAGCTTCTTCTTGGGCTCTTTCCCCTGATGATTTCCACTCCAAACCTCACCTTCTATGCTTAAAAAGGCCATAGGCACTTTACATTAAAAAAGGCCATTTGGGGCTGGGCACAGTGGCTCACACCTGTAATTCCAACACTTTGAGATGCTCTGGCGGGCAGATCACTTGAGCCCAGGGGTTCCAGACTGGCTTGAGCCACATGGCAAGACCCCATCTCTATAAAAAATTTGAACAATTAGCCAGGCATGGTGGCACATGGCATGCCTCTAGTCTCAGCTACTCAGGAGGCTGAGGTGGGAGGACTGCATGAACCCAGGAGCCTGAGGCTGCAGTGAGCCAAGATCATATCACTGCACTCCAGGCTGCAGTGCAACAGAGCAAGACCGCATCTCAAAAAAATAAATAAATAAATAAAAGAGAGCATTTGGGATTAACTGGAATTCCAAACCCTTCTTTCATGCTCTCTTGGAGACTGGAAGGCAAGGGAAGTAGAAATCAAAAGGGCAGGGCCCTGAGATGGGGGCCTGTTAGGCAGATGCCCAGTTCTTGGAAGAAGTCAAGTTCTGTGGTAAGGCTAGACTCGGGCTCTATGTGTCCAGGGGCCTCACTGGAACCATGTCTGGGCAAACAACCATTGTGGAATGAATGAGTAGGAATGAGTAGGTAGGGGGCATCCCTGCCTTGTCACCCCACCCCATGCCATCATCACCTTTCCCCCTCCTGGGGTAGGGCAGTCAATGTGGGCCCTATAAGGAGCTTTGTAGGACCTGGCTAATCCCAGGCATATGGTCCCCAGATGAGAGGTCTGTTTTAGTTATTTCTTTGGCCCTAGTTCCCAAATCCTCCTCATCCCCCATTTCCTATCCCAGCTGCTTTTTCTAACTGAATAAATCCACTGTTGTCATGGAGACAACACAGTATCAGCATCTCTGTTTTTTTTTTTTTTTTTTTTTTTTTTGTAGGTCCTTCCAAAAACCCGAACTTCCTAGAAAGGGTCCTACTTCTACCTCCCTAGTATTTCTGGCACGGGAGTCTTCTCTGATAAAATATGGTTTGGTGTTTGGAATATCTGCCTTGCCCATAAGATTTCCTACCCTCTTTGTAGTTTTACCTTGCCCAAGTTTTACCTTTATCCTTAGC
The DNA here is from genome assembly GCF_028885625.2 of Pongo pygmaeus. Lineage (NCBI taxonomy): Eukaryota > Metazoa > Chordata > Mammalia > Primates > Hominidae > Pongo > Pongo pygmaeus. The sequence goes on from NC_072373.2 coordinate 41,328,461, forward strand.
AAGCTAAGCTTAATTTGACTTCTTTCAGCCAAGGATCCTGAGTTTCAGCACACTTCCAACATTGGGATTATTAAATAAGGACGGCAGTTACAGGGGCTGGATGGCTCTTCATGCAAAAGGGCAGACATAATTCTCCCCTTGTCATAGATAAGCAATCTTAGCTCCAAGAGGCCGGTGGCTTCTGCAAGGTCACCCATCATAGAAGAGCAAAGCCAGGGCCCTCTGCAGCTTTTCCATGCAAGCACTGCCACCTTCAGTGGGGTCTGCATCTAGAGACTAAGTGTGGTAACTACCACTATTGAGCACCAGCTGTGTGCAAGTCTGTATGTACAGACATCACGTAAGCCTCAGAACAACCTTGTGAAATTGATATCAATGTTGTCACCATTTTACAGAGAAGGAAACTAAAGCTCAAGAAAGTCCAGCATCTTACTTAGTGTCATACAGCTGATAAGCATAGAAGCTGAATTGGAAACTGAGGGCTGTCCCCTTCAAAGTGCAAAACCAGTGCAAAATATGGCCTCTACCTAAAAACACGTTTCAGGAGCAGTCACGGCCCCAGCACTCATCCAAGGGTTGAATTCCACTGTATGGGGCCAGAACTTTCTTTTCGTATTGTCCTCTCCCCTTTGACTCCTGCAGGACCTCTGCTGAGTTTTTATGAATGAGGAGAAAAAAAATGTCATTGAAAAGTTCAACCAACTTTGGACTCATCTCTCTGAGTGATAGATAGGTTTAATTACTCCGAATTACTCAACCACTCTACTCTTCTCCCCCAAGTCATTAAAAATAGATTTTCTCTTTGAACTGCACTCCGCCCTCAGGTCTCCAGATAGTCAGGAGTTCTTAGGAGACAGCCCCGGGGTCAGCTTCTGGTCAGAAGGTTGTGCGTTGCTTTAGTTGCAATCATAGTCTCCGGAACCTCCAGCTGGTTTTCTGGGGTTTTTGTGCCTTTTTCCTTAATGATGTTGATCACGTGACTTTCACAGCCCAGAGGACAGGCAGGAGGCTGGGTTGGTATTTACTTTATGAGAATTTAAGGGGATCTGGATGCATGACTGTTGATTGTTAAAGAAATGGATCTAACACTGAGAACAAACAATAATGAGTTCTTCTCATTAATTACTGTGAAGCTGATTCATAGGAAAAACCTAAGCTGAAAGTGTGGGCTCAGAGGTGTTCTGCTTCCTGATGAGCCCCAGAGATAGGTGGGACAGGTATTGTCTTTATTTCAAAATAAGGAATTGAGGGCTTGAAGCATAACCGAAGTGCCCATGGCGACACAGCTGATCACTGGCAAGACCGGGACAGAAAACTTCTGCTGCGGCCACTACCCAAGCTGTGCTAACAGAGGCCTCGGTGACATTCTGCAGGAAGCTCAGATGGAAAACGTGGAGCCTGCTCACAGCCTCTTCCATTATTGTTCTGGTCCTAGTAGGCTTAAAAACAGAAGTCCAGCCAGGTGCAAAGGCTCACACCTGTAATCCCAACATTTTAGGAGCCAGAGGCAGGAGAGCCCTTGAGCCCAGGAGTTTTTGACTAGCCTGGGAAACATAGGGAGACTCTGTCTCTCCAAAAAAAAAAAAAAAAATTAATTAGCCAAGTGTGGTGGCACACACCTGTAATCCCAGCTACTCAGGAGGGCTGAGGCAAGAGAATCCGTTGAGCCTGGGAGGTAGAGACTGCAGTGAGCTGTGATTGCACCACTGTACTCCTGCCTGGGTGACAGAACAAGACTTTGTCGTTTAAAAAAAAAAATCCCTTAGGGAATCTTTCACCCTCCCCAATCTATGTCCCTCTTCACCTTCTGGTATCACCTCTCTTGCTGTCTGGCTCCTGATTCACCCAGCTGAATCACTGTTAGAAAACAGAGGGGAGTAAAATGAACTAAGAGACTTGCAGTGGTCAGGCGGGTGAACATAATTGCAGCGTCCAGCAGCTTGACTAGGAAGCAGAAAGATGTTCTTTCTAGGAAGAAGAATGGCCCCGGTGGCTGCTTTTGGGGCAGGTCCAGGAGAATGGGCCTTCCCTCCGCAGTCCTTGCCTCTGTCTGTCTGGACCCCGCTGCATCGGTGTGGGAATTAAACAAACTTAGACTCCAATTTTGTTTCTGTTACCCTACAAAGGATATGACCTTACCTGCGCTACTTAAGCTGATACTCAGTTTTCTAATAGGTAAAATGGGACTAAGAATACCTCCCTGGAAAGGTTGGTGTAAGGATTAAATGAGGTAATCTATGTGACGTGCTTGGCATGCAGTAAATACTGGATACATGCAGCTGTTGTTATTATTGTTCCTGCTGCTTCAATCCATTCAACAAGCTCGGTCCACTGCCCAGCTCAGGGCAACATGGGGCCAGCCAGGAGACTGCCAGCTGTCAGGAGACCTCAGTGCCCATCACTTCCCCCAGAACCTTAGGCAGCAGATCCAAAGGGACATGATTTCCTTGCTGCCTCCCTCACCTGCTCCCAGCAGGGGAGATTGAGATTAAGGTGTTGCTTCAGGCATCCAGTAGACATCAGCTCTTTCCTGCTGAAGGACAGAAAGTGGTGTGGGAATTTTTCCTTGGAGACTTGCTGAGCCAAAGAGGATGGAGTAAGAGGCATGTCAGGAGGGAAGGGGCCTGGACTTTCCCCAGAAGGTCTGCCTTGGCTTCTCTGCCTGAGAGAATAAGGCCAGGGCCAGGGGCAGGGCTGGACCTCCCCAAACATTGGCCCACATTTCTCTCCCTGTGAGGACTGTGAATGAGTGTCAAGGAAAGGATAGCACACTAGGCTACCAGGCAGAAAATCCACAGAAAATCAACATCTCCATGTTAATTGCACCCATTTACAGAAGGGCTTACAAGATTTGGTGCAAGCCTGTGAAGAAGAAAAACTCCACCCACCCATTTATTCCATCAGTTAACAGCTACTGGGTACTAGAAGCTGTAGGGTGCAGAGAAGCAGAAGCCTCACCTGCCTTCAGGTTGCTTCAAGCCTCCTGATCCCTGCTCTGCTCTTGCCTTGGATCTTGCAATGGACTCCTGGGCTACCTTCTCCTTCCTCATCCCTCAGAAAAAGCCCATGCAGTATATCTGAGAAGAGAGAACGGTCGGTCCCATCATGGGCTGTGGAGGATTCTCCTCCAGTTGGCCACTTTGCCACTCACTGCAAGTGAGGACTTAAGCACTCTTTGGGAGCCTTAATTTCTCAGTTGATCCAATGAAAATCATAACACATAACAATACTTGTCCTCTCTTCCTCTCTGGGGAGTTGTGCAGATCAAATGAGATAATGTGTGTGAAAGCATTTCAAAAATGTCAAAACCCTCTGCCAGGATTGCTGTGACTGCGTTATTGATCTCTGTCCATACAGCATCCCCAGTGGGGGTCTCTCTTCAATCCACCATCAGCTGTGTGTGTAAATGAGTGTCAGATCTTTTCTTGAAAACAGGTTTGGATTGGGGGAAAGAGAAGAAAGTGGCTCTGAGACCCTACAAACCTGAAGGGGTGAAGGGGTGGGCCTGCAGGGAGGGACCACCAAGAGAAGGTACAAAGGAAAGGAGAGAGGCCCAGGGAGCCAGCTCCATCAGCTTCAGCTGCTGTGTGCTCTGCCCTGAGCCCTGGGGACCAGGAGGCTGTTGATGAGGCCAACTGGTGCTCCATTCAGGCAACCGTGCCACCTCCCACCCCCGCCACCTGGCTCCCAGCCACTGAGAAGGCCTCTGTTTCTTCCCTTGTGTCAGGAGCAGGGGACACGTGTGAGGACAGGTGTACCATCTGGCAGGGCAGATTCCAGGGAAGATTCCAGGGAGGAAGGGGATTAAATTCTCAATCTCAGAGGGGCCCACCAGCCTGGGGAACAATTTTCCCTTGTTCCTTTCATCCCTCTGTGTCTCTCTTGCATGATTGCAAAGGAATCTTGCAGATCACTTGAACACTGAGTGCTCCTGCCAGAGCCCCCTGAGGCGAGCTGCCACTCTCTGTCCTCTGAGCCACGACGGTCCTGGTTCTACTTCTATTGTGGCATCTGTCCTACCATACTGAGATTATCTGTTTCCTTGGTTTTGTTCTCAACTGAACCATGGGCTCCAGGAGGGAAGAGAATGTAGCCCTGATGCCTAACAGAGGGTTGAGTACAATGTAAGGGCTCAGTAGATGTTTAAGGACTAAATGGGTCTCCACCATGATCCACTGTCAGAATCATGTGAGGTTTTCTGTTTTCACCTCAAGTGTTCCTCCAGAAGAGCCATATAAGTGCTCAGAACCGTGTGGGTCCTTCCAGGTGTCCATATAGGGTGGCAGGGATGCAGCGTTGATTCTCTGTCCCCAGGCTAACTTAGCAAAGGGCATTTGTTCTTATGCCTACCATTGGGAAACTCTTCTGTGGAAAGGGTGATGTGTCTGCTCCTGATGGGAGTAACTGCCCAGGGGCTCTGTCCAGGATGACTCACTCTTAGGGCCTCTGAGGCCTTCCTGGCCTTACCTTGGATGATCCAAACACTACAGGTGTGCCATGCTTTTCAAGACCTTCAGGAAAGAGGCTGGGTCCAGCGGCTTCCCTCAGTGACTTGTCCCCACTGCCTGTAATAATTATCTGATAACATGTCTGGCTGTACTCGGCCTGACACTCTGTGGGCTACTCGTGTGCTGAGTTGAGATAGTCGGTCAGGGAAAGAAAACTGCCCCACACTGCACTCCCTGCCAAGTCCCTCCCACATGTATCTTCAGCCCCACTGAATCAGGCCAAGGAAGGCACCAGAGACGCAGGGCCCTGGGGCCAGGAGAGCCAAGAACACAGTGTGAGTCACCTTTCATTAAGAGTATTTCTTAAGTAAATGACTTAACAGGACAGTTATATTCATTAAAGGCGTAATTACAAGCCATAAGATCAAGCAGAAAAGAATGTCAAGCATGAGGGTGGAATCCAGTTTGAAGCAGCACTGCGGGTCCCGGGGAGAAGGCCATAGGGGGGCAGGAGAAGGGCACCCTCCCATTGTATAATTCCCATCGCCACACTCACCCACCAGCCCAGCCACCCCCAGATCCCAGCACTCAGAGTGGAGGGGGCCAAGGAGCCTCAGGCATAATTAAAATGCAATAATAATAAACAAATGCTGATTAAAGCATCATAGAGTGTCCTATTAAACTCTGAGTCAGTCCTGATAGAGGGCGCCTGATGCGATGGACACTCTCCAGGAGAAAGCTCCCTTTCCTTCTTGAGTTTCTGAAGACATATCCCTCCCCACCTGACCCAGCCCTAGAGCCAGTGCTGGACTGTCACCTGGGGTGCACACAGTGAAGTGGCTCCTGACTGCAGAGGCTTGAACTTGGTCCTTTATGGACTTCATAGACGCAGAATGATTAGAACCAATTTCTCACTGGGCATAAAGTAGTCCCCAGAGTACTGTTGCCTTCCCCTACACCCCTAAAATCCCTCTAATTCCTTCCATAGTCCCAAGGAAGAGTGATACTCTGTTTCTTCCTGGCCCCAGGACGTAACATTTAAAAAGACCCACTCGGGGAGCTGGAGTCATCTGTATCAGTGGTTGGCCTGCATAAGAATCAGCTGGAGAGTTGTTAAGACCCATTTCCTGGACCCCTTCCCCAGTGTTTCTGATTTAGTGGACCCTGGATTTTCATGTTCAGTAATCTCACAGGTGACACCAGTGGTGCTGGTTTGAGAACCATACACTGAGGGCCATTGCTCCTTGACAGCCCCAGGCCTGCCTGATGGAGGACATTGTTTTGGCCAAGGCTAGAAGGCTTGGAGGCATCACATATTCCAGCTCTGTGGTCTTCGCAGTTCTTCCCATGGTCACCCAGACCCACATATCTGGAATTGCACCGTCCCTCCCTTGCCCTCACCAAAGGTGTTTGAAGAAACCCTGCTTTCCAATGTCTGCTTATATGATTCTTTCAACCTGGAATGCTCTTCATCTGTCTAAATATTCTTCACCTTTTAAGGCCTGGACACATACTGTGTATACTCCGTTTAGGGCAGCACTGTCAGATAGAAATAAAATTTGAGCCACAAGCATGAACTAAATGTGTAATTTTAACTTTTCTAGTAGACACATTTCAAAAAGGAAGAAGAACAGGTGAAATTAATAATACATTTAACTCAAGATAGGCAAAATATCTTTTCAACATGTCAATAAAAATTATTGATGTAATTTTTTCCCTTTTTTCTTTTCCTCACTAAATCTTCCAAATCCAGTGTGTATTGTAGACTTACAGTACATCTTAATTTGTCCTAGCTACATTTCAAACTCAATAGCCGCATGAAGCTAGTGGCTATTGTATGGGGCAGCACAGATGCAGGCAGTGTTTTCTCCTTGCTCTGAATTCCCTCAGCCGTCTTTGAATACTTATCTTAGAACACGTATCGCTTTCTTCTTTTTATTGCTAGCCTGTTTGCAACTTGAAGGTGCTAGTTGTGTTTTAATGCTGTCATCGTTTTTATTCTGAAGTGCCTAGCACTGGCCTGGATGGAGGACACGACCAATGAATATTGGCTGACAAATGAATATAGAAGCACATGAATATAAGAGACAGAGAAGGCTCCTGGGAACATCTGACTTTGAGGGTCTCCCCCTGGTCACTGTGACATTTCTTTCCTCTGGTTTGTGTGTGGCTGTTACATCTTAGAGGAGAGAATAATTCAAGTTTTAGACCACCCCCCTCCACCCCTGCCAACTTATAAGTTTCCTGTTTCACTTTGCTCTTCAACTCAGTGCATTAAAAAAAAAAAAAAAAAAAATCACCAGGAGGGCCCAGGAAACAGGAAAAATAGTTGTGCTATTGGTTTCATGTTTGGAGAAGAACAGGGTTTCACTATCTCCGTGGCACTTGGCGTGAAAGTGGGCTTTGTTGCTGGAGACACTGCTCCCATTCAGGGCCCCTTTTCCCAGCTGCTGAGGGCTGGGCTGTGTTTTGACAGACGGGCCGAATGCAATGCAGACGGTTGTTTTAATTTACAGCCAGATGCAGACATCACTCACAAGGAGCCCGAAACCCAAGAAAAGGAGGCTAGGCACTGGACCACCGTTCTCAGGCCTCAGAGAGTGGTTTGGAGGGGGCCAGCGGAAGCCTCCTAGGCAGCCAGGGTCTCTGATATCCCAGAGGGCTGATGGTCACCAGGCCCGGGAGAGGCACACTAGAAGGTCTCCTGCAGATACCTGTCTGAAAGGTGTTTCTTGTAGGCATCATGGGCCGTGAGGCAGGGTTCAAGGGTTATTCTTTAAGGCGGTGTGAAATCAATTGGTGGTGGTGGTGGCTGCATGTTATCTTTTAACTGTAAAGTTGTACCAGACAAAAATCATCAACAGTCTCAAGGAGGAGTTAGGGAAACTGTGGGAAATAGAAGGCTGGAATGTCAGAATTGGCAGGGACTAATGTAGCCTTCCTCTGAGGGCAGAAATCCTTTCTTCCAGCCTTTGGGACAAATGTCACCTTGACTGCTTATGCATCCCTGTGATAGGCGTTCCTTTGGAAAGCCAGGTGGTTGCATGATGTTGAGCTTTTCTGAGCTTTTCACCTGTGAGTCCTGCTGCAGCCATACTGCTCCCCTTCAAACACTGGAAAACAGCCTACATGACTACTTTGAGACTCTTCATTGGACTAAATAAACATTCCAGGTTCATCTGCTTACCTCAGACACCACTTCTGCATCCCACCCCATCCCGGCCACCCTCCGGGAAGGATCTCTGGTTGAGCAACGCCCCTCCTAGGGCAGGTTGCGGAGACCTGAACTCCGGACTCCCCAGTAAGGGGTGGCTTCTCTCGACCCTGATGCTGTGTGTCTATTTATGCAGCCCATGGTCAAATTAGCTTCTTTCGTTATCACCTCACCCTGTCAGGTCACATCAGATTTTGAGTTGAGTTGACTTTGAGTCAACTCAAACCCTTAGGTCTGTTACACTTGAACCATTTCAAATCAGCTATCCCCCATCTTAAACTTAGAGTACCAGTCTTTTTAAAGCTAAATTGCAAGATTTTACACTCATCTCCCTGCATTTCATGTTTTTATTATTAAAGGGAAGTGAGGGATGTTTAAAGCTGATCATGTCACTGACTTACAGAAACGCCTCGTAATATGGAATGTTAAGTGTGGTGATGTAGGAAGGATGGGTGGGGACACCCAAGACAGGAAAGGCAGGCTCATCTCTCTCCCCTCCCACCCACTGTACACCCTACACTTAAGTTTATACTGAACTTATCCATGATCGCTTTTGCTCATCACAATCCTTCAGCTTGACATGTCTTTCCAGGTCTCTGAATCTGACCCCCCTCTTACCCTTCAAGGCACCCCTCCTACCCCACTGGTCACCTCTTCGCTAAGTTCCCCAAACCTTCAGCATTCACACCAATCCCACACAACAAAAACTCAGCACAATGTAGAGCAAGTCTCGGTTTGTCATTATCAACTCCCACTGGACTGTAGGGTTCAGGGAGGGCAGAATCTGTGTGCTGTTCACTATCGTTTCTCTGTTGCATAGCACCAGAGCTCCACAGCGTTGACATCTGATAAGTATTTGCTGAGTGAACAGTGTTAGGATCCATCCTGAACCTCTCAGGAGGATGCCGTAAAGGTGTCTCCATATATCCTTTGTCCCCCTGCCAGAGGCAGAACACTGTGCTGCTGGACCACAGGTTATGTTTTTACTTTTTGCACATCTGGTAGGTGGGGGACCTCTATGCCCTAACAAATAAGAACCCATTCCCAGCCCAGCAAATGTTTTTGCAGCCCAGCAGCCTCCTGCCTCAGCCAGCAACAGATACCTAGGATATATCAACTGGAACACTTCGGTCCTCTGGCCCCCTTGCCTGGTCTTTATTGTCACCCCTGCTGTGCAAGTAGCGGTGAGTAATATCCAGACAGGCCCAGCTCAAGCCCCTGCAGGGCCCCAGCAGAAGACCAGGAGGAGTGTGCAAGGGCTGCACTCTCTGGGGGGCAGGGTCTTGATCTGCAAATTCCCACTTTCCAGGCAAGACTGAATCAGGCAGCTCTTTTCTGTGGATGTTCCCATTTAGCCAGACTTTTCAAAGGATGGGAGATTTACTAGAGAAACTGAATGCAGACATCAGAGAATGGGATAATTGGATCCAGGTGGTATATTTGGTTGGCTGTAAAGAGTCTGTGCCATACTATGAATATTATTTGATGGGAAAAGTTTCTCCTTTCCCTTTTTGAATGTTTTCTGTGTAGGCAGGATGTCTTAGCCCAAGCCCAGCTGAAAGCTCTTCAGAGATGAGTTTGTGCCACTCAATAGCCTTTCAACAGAGTTAACCATTTTCAGTACTTGCCACTGGCTTGCCCAGCTCTCGGGAGGATGCTAGTGGAGGGCAGAAATAGATGGAGCCTTTGCTGCTACCTCTCGCGAAGGCAAGAAGTCTTAGGGCTGCCACTCAGAGACACATTCGGCTTAGCCTACCTGCCTTATGCAGGTAAAGAGATTGGGGGCATTGAGGCCATGACTTGCCGCCCAGTGTCACCTCTTTAGGGGAGTTGACAGTGCAAGTGTGAGTTCACGTAGGACTGTGTGACACACACCTGCTAGTCATCACAGCCTAACCTCACTGTACCCTCTTTCCTCTCTCTGCCAGGTCACCAGGGTCCCCGTGGAGTCGTGTGAGCAGTATACGACTTGTGGGGAGTGCCTGAGCTCTGGGGACCCTCACTGTGGCTGGTGTGCCCTGCACAACATGTAAGTTTGGGGTATACTGGAAAAGGGTTTGGCATGCAGAAGACCGGGCCTTTCCGGGAATGATGGGATATGACAGTATTTTGCAGAGAGAGAGAGAGGAATCGTCTTCTTCAGAGCAGTAATTCTAATCGTGGCTTCAGTGTTGAGAGCAGGAAGAGGCAAAGAGGCCATGGGTGGGCCTTCTTTCTAAGTGCAGGGTCTTTGCCTCTCTTCTTTCATTTTACTTCCAAATTCAGCCCTTCAGCTGCTCTGAAGTGAGGTGCTTATATCCTTGTGTCTTTGAAAGAACTCACAAGGGATACTGTAGTCTTTAGGTTTCCCCAAAACCTCTTCAGTGTAGCCTGAAATAGGTGTCCTTCTGTGCCAAGAGTGTGCAGATGGTGGTGCACTGGCATTGGGATGTTTAGACTCCAGCTAGCTGCTGTGTGACCCTGGATGGGTCCCCTGACAACTCCAGGCCTCTGTTTCTCCATTGCTGTTTAGGGAAAATGCCTATTTCACAGGTGAATTGTGAAGACTAAATGAAATAATAAATGCTTTGGTAATAAGGAAGCCCAGAAGAGGCTACACAAATCAGAATAATTATCATGGACCCTATACCCTTGGGAGGACCCTTCTGGCCTCATTATTTCATGATTCCAAGAAGTTCACATCTCACTTCGACTGGCCTCATCATCTGCCATTGAATACCAACTCAATATAAATGCTAAATCACACTTAAACTTCCTAATTTAAAGAGCCCCAGGGGAAGAGAAAGGGTGAAAACCCCGAAAGACAGGCGCTGGCTAGGAATTCTGTTGCCCAATGGAGTTGGAAACTCCAGGGCTCCGTGCCAGCCAGCAAAGCATCTCCGTGAAATGAGCTGGGTTTGGGGTGGAGGCGGAGGCGGAGGGCCAGAGTTCAGGGTCCTGCACAATAGCTCTTGGCTTCCAGCCTCTGCAGCAGGTGTTGGGAGGGCTCTGGAGGGAGGGAGGGAAGCTAGTGCCTCACAGATGCAAAATCTGGACTGGATTTGAGCCCGTGAATACTGGGTTCCCTGCTTGGGTTTTGGAGGTAAAAGATTGCTCAGAAAGTTTTGCAGAAATGCTCTTAGCAGACCTGGACAATGTGTCTCCATTTAGGTCAGACAAGTGGTAAAGATGCTAATGTTGTGCCCTAGGAATGGCAAAAGGGGGTAAATTTTGGTTCCCTGCAGGGAGGCTGACCCACCAGCCAGCAGGCAGGGTCTTTCCTCGAGAGAATTTCTTTCTCCAAAGAACCTGACAGCCTGCTGCCAGCTCTGTGCAAAGGGCCCTGGGCGGCCTGCCCTCTAGCTCTGCAGTGGTCATGTCCAGTGGTACCTCCTACTCCCCATGCCTCCGCCACTCTGTCCTCCCAGCTTCAGTGCCTGTGGCACTTCTCCCATGTCGAACACACCAAAATTATAGATTGGGGATTATCATTTATTCAACAGCAAGGACGTCTGCTTTCCCCACCTTGAACAAGTGCCTATAGATCTATCAGCAATGCCTGGGCCTCCCCGCTGCCGCAAACCACCCCGTCTTCCTCCTGGTGCAGGTCAGCTGTGACTGCTGGAATGAGCCACATCAGAATAGTCCCAGGTTTCCTCTGTCCCCTCAACTCCTTAACTCTTTAGAGAATCCTCCCTACCTACCAGGGTACTCATCTCCCCTCTTCTCTGCCCCAAGAGCTCACGGAGAACAAGATTTTTGCTGTTTATACCCAGAGGTTTCTCCACATCTGGTCATTCTCTTCTTCACCAGACCCTCCTGCTGCGCTCTCCCACCTGCTAAGCAGCAGCCTGGTATCAGGCATGAGGAGAGGGGGGAAGCTGCAGCTTCTGGATCCCCACGGAGGCCTCTTTAATGGAGGCCGAGGGCTGAGGAGCCTCTGAGGGGTTGGGGGGATTTGAAGCCTTGCTGTCTCTTCTGTATGCCTTGCTCTTGCAAGTGTGTTATTGTCTCCAAGGCTATTTATCTCTGTTAGGGCTGTTGCCATAAATAGTATGATAAAAAAGAGCCATTTCAGTGAGTCAATGAGATAAAGGCTCCAGTCAAGAGCTCACTTTAGAGCTATCTTAAGGATTCACTTAAACCTCAATAATTCTTTTCTTTGACAGCATTCATATTTAGATCCATTATGTGCCTGAAAAGGAAGAGGGGGAGGAGTTTGGGGGGACTTAGGGTGCGAATCACTGCTTGATTGTGAAATCGCTAGTGTCCCGATGGCTATTTGGTTTGGACACACTGGCACCAGCCGTGGAGCGGGTTTCCATGTGACAAGGCAGGCAGCAACCTGAAGCTCCCGAGTGCTGGTGTCACCTGCCCACCTGCCACTGTGGGCAGGGGAGCCTAGAGCCCGAGATGAAGATGTTGGGAGAAACAGCCAAACAAGCTTTCTGACAGAGGCAGCCCTGGCTGCAGTGCCTTGTCTGTCTCTCTGTCTCAAGGCATTATTTCGTGACACAAACATTTATTTAAAATATGCCATGTGACAGGTAGACTATCCCAATGAATAAAACATGGCCACTGCCTTCGAATAGCCATTAATCCACCCACAAGATCATATGCACACTGTCCCACACTGCCAAGACCCTCTCCTATTTTCTTAAAAATTTCTCTGAAGGAAAATGATAATATGAATCATTATCAGCATCATTAATATTAATATTATAAAGGCTAACACTGTCATGGCACCTACTATGTGCCAGGCCATTTTCTAAGCACTAACTCCTTTAATTCTTACACCAACCCTGTGAAATAGGTATTATCATCATCATCCTCCTTTTTTTTTTTCTTTGAGATAAGGGCTCACTGTGTCACCCAGGTGAGAGTGTAGTGGTGCAATCACAGCTCACTACAGCGCTCAAGTAATCTAACCAACTCAGCCTCTTGAGTAGCTGGGACTACAGGCCTGTGCCACCATACCCAGCTAATTTTTTGTTGTTGTTGTTGTTTTAGAATGGGGTCCCACTGTGTTGCCCAGGTTGGTCTTGAACTCACAGGCTCAAGCAATCCTCCTCACCTTAGCCTCCCAAAGTTCTGGGATTACAGGTGTGAGCCACCATCCCTGGCCAATCCTTATTTTTTTTACAGTTGAGGAAACTGAGGCAGAGAGCGATTAAGTAGCTTGTCCAAGGGGTCGCAGCTAGTAGGTAACAGGTCTGGGGTTGGAACCCAGGCTCTTTGGCCCCAAAGTTCATTTGCTTTTCCATGGCTGTGCTGCTTCTCAGGTCCCGCAGGCTGCCCTTACTCTCTGGTCTCAGCATCCCACAGTGCTGTAAAGAGTCATTCTAGGGCCAGGCATGGTGGCTCACACCTGTAATCTCAGCACTTTGGGAGGCTGACGCGGGTGGATCACGAGGTCAGGAGTTCGAGACCATCCTGGCCAAGATGGTGAAACCCCGTCTCCACTAAAAATACAAAAATTAGCCAGGCACAGTGGTGGGCACCTGTAATCTCAGATACTCAGGAGGCTGGGACAGGAGAATTGCCTGAACCCAGGAGGCAGAGGTTGCAGTGAGCTGAGACCCTGTCACTGCACTCCAGCCTGGGTGACAGAGCAAGACTCTGTCTCAAAAAAAAAAAAAAACACAGAGTCATTCTGAGGCAGGAAAACAGGGTCTGGAGGCAGGGAACATAAGGCTGATTCACACTTCAGCTCTGACAGAAAATATCCTCTCCATAGGCGTACACTGGCTGTAAATGACGTAACTTTATTTCATCCTCTTCATTTACATAAGACGTACTCCAAGTAAAGGGTATTTAAACTCCCCAAAATTCTGTAACAGGGCCTTTGAGCCCCTATGCTCAGGCCCACTCCCGCACTGTGGAGTGAACTTTCATTTTCAATAAATCCCTTCATTCCTTCCTTGCTTTGTTTGTGTGTTTTGTCCAATTCTTTGTTCAAGGCATCAAGAACCTGAACACCCTCCACTGTTAATTCTTTATGTCGAAACTGCATCTCTCATGTTGGGGATTAATCCTCTTCCCTCTCGGTCTGTCCTTAACTGCGACAGAGACTGTCTGAGAGTCACCAAAGCCCTCCGGAGTACAGTAAAAGTCTTCCTGAGAAGACAGGACACAGGCCTCAGGGCAGCAAACTCCCATCCTGCCCACGGGACAATGGAGCCAAACAGATGGGTCCCAGAAGCCTGACCTCTTGTGAATCTGTGTTTATGGCAGGTGCTCCCGCAGGGACAAATGCCAACAGGCCTGGGAACCCAATCGATTTGCTGCCAGCATCAGCCAGTGTGTGAGCCTCGCAGTGCATCCCAGCAGCATCTCAGTATCTGAGCACAGCCGGATGGTAAGTAACTCATCCAGGGGCATGGGGAGAGGGAATACAGTGCATGCACCTGTGTGGGTGTGCTCCATTCACACTTGCACAAGTATCTGTAAATTGATCAGACTTTAAATCCAGTAAGGAGACTTTATGTTTATAGCAAACGTATGGCAATGCCTATTGTAAAGAGCATAGTCATTCTCCAGTTTCCCTGCAAATTCATTACCCATTGATCTAGATTTTGCATTTAGTAACAAACATCTGCAACATAATGCAATCCAATACCAAATAACACATTCTTTAGTATCTGCTGTATTTACAATTCTCCACTCACTGCACTCTTACAGAAATCTGCGAGTTGCGCGCGCGCACACACGTGTGTGTGTGTGAGAGAGAGAGAGAGAGAGGAAAGAATAAGAGCAAGAAAGAGACTCCCTCAATTGGAAGTCAGTGTATGCTTAGAATAAAATAGCCTTTAACTATCTGTCAAGGTACAACCCAAAATATTTCATGTCCTCAGGCCCTGCATTATTGTTTCATTCTGAAGGTTTTATGAGCATTCACGAATGTTAATTAGTTAATGAACCTTCCAAGATTTCAGTTCATTCATCCCCACCAGGAGCTTTTGGCTCCAAGGGAGCTGAGGAAACAAACAGGGGAGTTTGTACCTAAGTCCCTTGGCCCCATGGAAATGAAACTGGGGCAGAGATTCAGCAGCAAACAAATGTATGGAAAGGCTAGGTGATGCCCACTGAGACTGAGAAACCCACTGCAAATAACAGCACTGGGTATTGATAGGAAGACAGAGGGAAACCTACAGGCTGGGCGTGGTGGCTCACGCCTGTAATCCTAGCGCTTTGGGAGGCTGAGGTGGGGAGGGTTGCTTGAGCCCAGGAGCTCAAGACTAGCCTGGGCGACATAGTGAGACCCTGTCTTTATTAAAAATTTAAAAAATAAAACAAAGGGAAACCTACCTACGCCATCATGGTCCTCAACTTGGAGGCCACCGAGCTGTCATCACCATGAACCCTATGGGCACACCTCATGGGCAAAGGAAACCAGTGGCCTTTCTTACCTATTCAAATACCATTTAGATGCTGTATTGTGGTAATTTGAGTACAAACTCATTTAAAAGTGCAATGGATTTAGAGCAGCATTTTGCCATTGAATATTTTCTCAATCAGCAGATTCCTCAGAGAGTCTGTGATATTTTTACTATTAAAAGTAGGGTCTTCAAATTCAAAAAAGCTGAAAACCTCTGGCCTAGATAATTGGAACTCATAGGTAATAGCAGACATCAAGCAGTTGGTGGCCACTTCTCTGATCCCCTGAGCTCCTTATGAACCTACTGGTCCATTCCAAGGGAGCTGCTAGAGAACAGAGAGCCCACATGGAACAGAGAAGCACAAACTCTAGGGAACACGCAGCCTTTAGAAGCAACCTCTTGGTGAATGACAGCCAAGGTGAGGAGCTAGGTATCTTCCACCAACCTAGTGAGCTCCTGGTAAACCTCCAGGTTGGTGATATTTACTCCCATGAGCCACGGCTAAGGCCTTGTCTGTGAAGGGCTCGGCTCATGACTTGCTTTCAAGTTTGCGTGGTGCCTTGCAATTAATTTTCATGTCAAAATGAACAGGGGATTAGATGGATTTTGGTACCTTTCCCTCTAGCACCCTCACCCCTAGGGCTTTCTAATGCTGGAGAAGATGGAAAAATTAATTAATAATAATATTAATAAAGACCATTGACCCTGCACACATTGAATAATTAATGACTGTAACTTCAGTGTTCAAAACTGGAAGACCACTTAGACCAACATCCTTCTTTTATAGATGAGGTCAGGGGAGATCAGTGAGCAAAGTGGGTAACAGCAGGGCTGGGCCTGGAGCCCAGGTCTCCTGAGGTCTTTCTTTGGCATCATCCCTTTGCTCCTCCCACAGCTCAGCTTGGTAGTGAGTGATGCTCCCGATCTATCTGCGGGTATCGCCTGTGCCTTTGGGAACCTGACAGAGGTGGAGGGGCAGGTGTCCGGGAGCCAGGTCATCTGCATCTCACCTGGGCCCAAGGATGTCCCTGTCATCCCGCTGGATCAAGGTAAGAAATATCTGCCATGAGAGCCACAAATGAGGGGCTTCTCTATACTGAGGGAGCTGGAGGTCACAAGAACTAGGCATAGAGTCTTCTTATACCAGATACTAATATTGGCTTAGACAACTTGTTTAAGTTTGAAAGCAAACTGTCATGCCCCAGAGTGAATTTCCGGAGGGAAAACACTTGCTCTGCTTTGAGTTAACGCTGCACAGAACACAGCGTCTTTCCAGATAGCTCGTCCCTCCTAGGAATGGAGTGGCTTCCATCAGTAGTTTTTTAGCAGGTCTCTCCACAGAACTGGGGGCTCAGACCTAATATTTCTGAAATCCTTTCAGTAATGGAACATGGCTGACCAAGGCAAGGGGCTCTGTGGAATCTGCTTCTTCCTCCCTGCAGGCAGAGGAAGTCTGGGTCTGAGGGGTGGGCTGGTATTTACCCAAAGAGGCTTCCTTGGGAGGAGAAGAGATGATTCAGGCAGGTTCCACATAGTATCTGCATCCTAAGAGAGCCCTGTGGTGGCTTCATGACTTACATTTTATTTCTGTGGCTGTCCACTGGGTCCCCACATTGTTAGCCAACCCCGTCCTTTTTTGTTTGTTTTTCCAGACTGGTTTGGGCTGGAGCTACAGCTGAGGTCCAAGGAGACAGGGAAGATATTTGTCAGCACCGAGTTTAAGTTTTACAACTGCAGTGCTCACCAACTGTAAGTGCTTATTAGAAAGGGTCTTGCTCTGGGTCTGGATGTGGGTATGGGGTTTCTTCCCCTCGATGCTAAGCTCCTTTAGGGCAGGAACCATGTTGTAGTCACCTCACAGTTTCCCCATGGGGCCTGACACTTTGTTTGGATACAGTACACTGTACATAAATATTACCATATTAAACCAAATGGTATTTACTCTCTATAGTCTCTGAATCCTTGGATGCCACCCCAACGCACCTAACCCCCAACTCTCAGACCAGGATAGTAAAAAGAGAGTCAGAGAACAGGAACCATAAAAAAAGTTCTTCATTTTCCATCACTTGGTGGTGACTTTGAAGGTAGAGGCTGACAGTGAGTGGAGTACAGATATGTCACCCACAACCAGATGAAGAGGGACTCCGAGATAGCGACTCGGCTATGCACACAGTCACCCACAGAGGAGGAGCAGGGAAGGGGGAAAGTAGCCTCTCTCAGCACATGATAAAAAGACGTGGATGGGGAGGTGGAGCAGAGGCCTTCACTCCATCATTTTTTAAATTCATCCTTCAATATTTTCAAAAGGAAGAAAAACCAGACAGGCCAAACCACAGCCTTCGGTGGGGCTTGACTTTAGTTCTACGGACCTCACCAGCCATTCTAGCAGCTGAATGCCTGCCAGTTGGTGCCCACACACTATGAGACCCCACAACTGTGTGAGAAGCTGGGAACATTTCACAAGGAAAAAGCAGAAATGGAGGGAGTGAAACCCCTACTTAGTTTCTGCTGATCCTCTCTGGTAGAGAAACTGAGACCCTTTCCACAGAAGCTGGGAACTCATACACCATTTGGTTTAGAAAGAAGGAAACACAGGCCTCTGTAATAGAGCCACATAAGGGTCATAGGACCAAAAACCCTGGACATTCAGCAAAGGGAGAGGTCAATCAACAGCTCCATATCAGAGGAGGTAGTGATTCGGAATGTTACGGACTCATCCTTCCTATTGCCCAGGGCAGGAACCACTTGGGATCCACATCATAGTCAGGTCTTCAGGGGTATCCAGTCTGTAGGGTCTAAGCTATGGCATGAAGGACTCAGCAATCAAGATGGAGAGAGGGTCTGTTTGCAGCTAAACCCTAAAGGAATCTTAGTCATTAGAAGAGGCAAATAAGCTAGTCCTCCTTATTCTCCGTTTTTCTGAACTTGATTTTCATAATTAGAATAATCTTCTGGAGTTCTTTGGTCTCTACATTAGTCAAGGAAGGAGCCCCATTGGGACAAATAAAAAGATGTACTGAGAAAGACAGAACAAGTGATAAAAATGGCCTGGTGGGAACCAGGGAGGGCAGAAAGGGACTGAAGCTGAAATAGACAAAGCTGCACTCTAACCACTGCATTTGAATCCCAGCAAACCCTGCTTTGGGAATGGCAAGCATCTTGGTGACAGAACCTCTTACCTCCTTCTCAAATTCCAACATGGTGGTGATGGAATCCATTGTTTGTGAGAGCAGTCTTATCTCCATGACAACACAGTATGATGTCACCACTTTCAAAGATGTATTGCTATGGCAACACAGATGCTGTCACAGGCAGCAAGTTTTAACAGAAAAAAAAAAAAAAGCAGGTCTCCTTGACAGCAAAGATTCCATTTTAATGCCAAACACTGCCTCTCTTGCCCTTCTCTGCTGGAATTCAGTTAAAATTCAT
Source organism: Pongo pygmaeus (assembly GCF_028885625.2). NCBI lineage: Eukaryota > Metazoa > Chordata > Mammalia > Primates > Hominidae > Pongo > Pongo pygmaeus. The sequence continues at coordinate 41,346,910 of NC_072373.2, forward strand.
GGAATCAAGTATAGTCCCCTCCTTTTAATAATTTACTTTAATAAAAGTAAACTGAGGCCCACAGAAAGATTAGTGCCACAATGAAGGTCACAAAAATAGCCAGCAGAAGAGCCACATCTAGCTAGAGCCCCAATAACCATCCTCCTTAGGCCCTTGGTCCATTTTCATTATTTACTTGCTGAATCATAAGATGTTACCAAGAACCAGTCTATCTGAGAGTACATGAGATAGCATGAAGCTCAGAAACTAAAAAAGTCTGGGCAATGGAGAATGGGATAAAAATGCTATGCGTGGGAAGATGAAGTGTAAATGGGCTAACCAACCTAACATACTGTTGCCTGTGAGCTGGTGACCCCTGGATCAAGCCCCAACCACCGAAATGTAATCAGAGCCCCACCAGGTGGCGCCAGACTGCAGACCTGGTCCTGTCCATTCCAGGTTGGCCTAGTTGTGAAAGACTAGAGTAGGGGGGCTGCGAGGAGGAGCAAGACTAACCCCCCCTACAAAACCCATTTCCATTACAATGACCTGATCACACACAGAGAGCCAAAAGAATATACACAGTCTCCAGGTGAAATTGGAAGGAAAGAAGTGCTCACCCTGGCAAGAAAAGCACATACCACACACATATCCTACTGTTCCATGCCTGGGGGAGTGGGAAAAAGTTACTACTTAATACTGTTAGCTCCCCCAAGCCCAATAACACAGATGATATGAACCAATTGTTAACACTCAAATGTTATTTAAGAGGTTGAAATAACGGGTAATTTAAGCGCTTGACAATAATACTCACGTTTAGCATGGCATTTTTCAAAACCATTTTCTATACATTATCTCATTTGATACCAAACAGCCCTGTGGCATAGACAGGAATGTTTTATTACAGGCAGATGAAGATACTCCAATTCAGAGGGTGAAGTGACTTACTCAGTGTGACCCCAGTGGCAGCGGCAGAAGCAAGTCTATAATCAGATCTGCCCGATTCCAGTCCCTGTGCTCTGTCGGCTACCCTGTCTTTACAAGCAGGGAAATATTGGGAAATGTTTAGCTACCAGCATTCAGAAGAAAACCTAGTTTGCAGCATTGCCAAATTCTGTGGCGCAACTCTTTCCAGCATGGCCAATTTCAAACTACCACCATGATGTCTATCAGCTTGCAAAATTCCTGGAAACGTAAATAATCAGTTCTCATGAGCTTATACAAGCACACCCCTGCTTTGTAAGTTATACTCTTATCTGGTCTCATTTTCTTTCCAATTTTCTGTTCCCATGAATATCATGGATGGAGAATCCACAATTCTTGGTGCTAGAGGATGGCCCACCAGTCTTCCCTCCTGAGAATGAGACTAGGATTTAAACACAGGTTAACAGACTTCTATCATGACACATGCCACCTTCCCTCTTTGTTCTCTTCTCTTTGCCTCTCACCATCTCTGTCCTTGCAGGTGCCTGTCCTGTGTCAACAGCGCCTTCCGCTGCCATTGGTGCAAGTACCGCAACCTCTGCACTCATGACCCCACCACCTGCTCCTTCCAGGAGGGCCGGATCAATATTTCAGAGGTAAGAAGGGCTTACCCTAACATGGCAGTGTTCCCATTGAGTCTGAGTGGCCCCTCCCTCTTTAGATGGTCAGTCCAATGGATTGGCCATTTTCTTGCCCTGGCCCATCTTGGCTGTCTTGCCAGAAATTCTGCATGCTAGAAAGGCCTGTTATTATAAAGCTCAAAAAAGTAGCAGCAAATGACCTCAGAGGCAGAGGCTATGTCTACTAGACTCCTAAGACTCTATGCATTCAAAAGCTTGAAGGTAACTGGGGGTTGAGACTGAAAGCTTAGAGGAAACATATTCAACCAAACAGACTCCCTGGTCTAGAAGAGTGTAGTGAATGGCATTTATTCTTTGAGTCTAGCCCTTTGCTTGGCTGCAGACATAGTCTAGTTCAATAGAACATTCACTCTGAACCATTCTTTCATGCCAACTTCTCTTCCAACTCTACAATTCAATGATTCTTTGACTCTGATGTATAACCGGGTGGGTGGCCTTGTAGAAAGTGAGAAAAATTCAGCTAGTGAAAAGAACCAGGCATTGCTAAAGTCCTGTTTTATTATACAGTCGAAGCTCCATCCCTAAAGCCTGACCCACCTTTGTTATTAACACAGTGAAATATCAAATTGCTTATCTTTCTAATGGATATTCCATTCAATGATTATTCACTGATGTCAACTTTCTTACATATTCATAGCATGTCTCAGGCAGTGAAGCCGGCTTGCTCAGTCTCCCTTTCTTGTGTCGAAAGCTTTTCATACCCCAGGGTGGCCAGTTGGATTTGAACAACTATGGAGACCTTACGTAGTCGCCCAAATGCACATGTGCATATACGCATATTTCTTACTCTATTTTTTAGAAAATCCAAAAATGGTAATAAGTGACAATGTAGCATTTTTATATACTACTATAGTTTTGCTTTTTTTTTTTTTGATACGAAGTCTCACTCTGTCGCCAGGCTGGAGTGCAATGGCATGATCTCCACTCACTGCAACCTCTGCCTCCCGGATTCAAGCGATTCTCCTGCCTCAGCCACCTGAGTAGCTGGGACTACAGGGGTGTGCCACCATGCCAGCAAATTTTTGTATTTTTAGTAGAGACAGGGTTTCAGCATGTTGGCCAGGATGGTCTCGATCTCTTGACCTCATGATCCACCCGCCTCGGCCTCCCAAAGTGTTGGGGTTACAAGTGTGAGCCACCGCACCCGGCCTACTATAGCCTTTCTATACACATCTTCCTCTTGCACTAGACTACAAGCTCCTTGAAGGCAAGGACTACATCTTATCTTTAAATCTTCAATGTCTTATTTAGCAAATGTTTGTAGAATGCATGCATGAAAGAATGGATGAAGCAATGACCTCTCTATTTAAATCCCATTGATGGCAATTGTGTCAACTTGTCTAAGATTTCAAGTAATGGAGTCTTGTGTCTTCTAATCTTGATAGCAGTGCTGGTTGCTTCCATGGCTAAACATAAGAAAATAGACTCTGAAAGATTTCTCAAACACATACCCCTTTGAACTCTTCTTAGTTTATGAAACAACAGGTGTTATGTTCAGTCTGAAAAATGGAATTTGCCTGTCTTGAAAGGGAGAAACATAGATACCACAGGTGGCTTTTCAAACAGACCCATCTACGGGTGCCTCAGCATGACGAAACCAGGCATCTAGTGCCCTGAGAACCTTTCAGAAAAGCATTTTCCTCTAGCCAGTTGGTATGCTTTGATGCAGCTGGCCTAAAAACCCTACGCCAGCCTTCCTGGACGCTGGAGATTAACTCCAGCCCTGGAATTCTGCAATGGTATGAAACTGCTCTGGGGGCAGTCCTTTCACTCACAGAAAAGGACAGAGCTGCAGGGAGAGGTGGGAGTGGGCACCACAGCTTGGGAGCCAATGGAAGAATCGCTTAGAGGGGCAGACCTAGCCAGGAACAGCAGAGCCACCATGGGAGGCCTAGGCAGGGGTGAAGACTGGGCAGTGAGAGAGTATGAGACACAGTCTCAGAAACTAAACTTGACATGGGCCACTTTGAAAGTTCCTTAATAAAATAGATTGAGGTGGCCCCCAGGACACAGAGAGATTGGGTGAAGTACAAATCTAAACAAGAAAGAGCAGCTGCTCCACTTTCTCCTGAGGCTACCCACCTCAGGCCAAGAGAAACCGAAAGCCAAGCCTGAAAGCGACCTGCAGCTGAAGCAAGGGCATGCGAGTGTCACTCAAAGCAAGATAAATAAACTCTGCTGTGGTGTGTGTGGAGGCCAGAGAGCTGAGCCCCTGCAGGCTAATTGGAAGCAGGCCCAGCCTTCCTCACACCATTCAGAAGTCACTGAAATACAGCCCCCTCTCAGCCATGGATGAGAGATTCAACATTCCAGAGCTGGGCCAAGAGAAGCTGTTGCCTCCCTGCAACTCGGGATTAAATTAATACCAAAAGGGACCTGGGGGCAAACTCAGAGACTCTCCACCTCCTTTTTGTTTCATTTTCTGTCCTTCATGTCTGTGCCTTAGGATTGGAGAAGAGCAGTCCCCTTTGTCTCCCTTCATCTCCCCATTGCCCTGAGTAGGAATGGTGTACATCTGCTCTCTTATGCTCGTGTGCATTGGTCCCTGGCATGGCCCCAGGGATTGGCTGTCCGGAGGACTGTGAGGGAAGCCCAGACTCCATCCAGCTCCCAACTTTGCTCAGGAAAGGAAACAGGATGCAGATTCCCAGGGAGGTTGCCAGGGCCACTTCCGGGGCTTCCTAAAATACTGCTTTAGCTCTTAACCACAGCCGGCCACATGTTCCTTTTCAGCAAACAGCAGCCAGGCCCCACTCTTTTCTGTCTAAAGTTCTGCTTTAGGAGAACCCCATCCCTGAAAATTTGAGGAACAGCAAAGATGCACATGCCCAATTTGGGTAAGGTTTCCCTTGCTCTCTCAGGCGTCCCAGCTGATATTTTCATGTAGTTTGGGGAACTAGAATCCCCTGGATTTCCAGCTAACTGGAAATCCCTTAGCTGTCTCTTTAGGGGTTCCTAGAATATCTCTTTTAGAATTCCAGTAAGCCTCCCTTCCCAACTTTGAATAAAAATTTTATGTCTGTCTGCTTCCTAGAAACAATATATAACTGATTAGCTCCATTGATTAATATAGCAACATTAATGTATCACACATTTGTAATTTCTTCACATGTGCCAGGAGGTCTCAAAGTGTGCCCGGGGACCGGCAGCATCAGCATCACCTGGGAACTTATAGAAATTCAAATTCTTGAGCCCCATCCCAGATGAGGCTAAAGATGGAGAACCACTGACATCTGGCATTTCAATGGATTCTCACAACAGCCCTGCAATTTCATATAATTTATATTTGACATCTCTAGTAACCAGAATGCTAAAAATTTCGGGTTTTTTCCCAAGGCTACAGAGAACTCAGACATCCAAAAAAGCTGAGTACAGTATGTTTTCTACAGAAAATCAGGGCCCATGAGCTTTGTTTCCATGGTCACAGCCACATTTGCTGGCCTGACTTCAACCTGGTCCTTTGCTATTGGTCATGAGGGTTCAGGCTATGGATGGGCCAGCACAAATCCATCTCCACAGATGGAGAAACTGCCCATAGAAGATGGGTCAGTGGTGCCATTTCCAGATAAAAAGACAGCCAGCATATGAGGTAAATCTGCCCACATCTTTCCAGAAGGCTGATGGACCAATTCCATGCTTAGGCTTGACAATGAAGAACAGCTGTGCTAGAGCGAATGCAATTCAAAAATAAAAATATTAGTACTTATTATATATGCAGCATATATATAATTTAACCTTAAGTACTCTATGAAGTGGATTATATTATAGATGAATAGACTGAGGCTTAAATAAGTTAAACAGCTTTCCTATGATCATCAAATAAATGCAGAAATTAGGATTCGGAGACAATTTTTCAAGCTGACCTTGAATAAGTGAAAGTCCACTGATTCTGCATTCACACACACATGCACACACACAACAAATAGGCGGTAATATTAACAATTCTTAATCCAGCATATTACCACTTATGACACACATTGATATTCCTCTTTCATGCAATCTAGGTTTGTCAGATATTATTGGCACCATTTTATAGATGAGGAAACTGACTTTCAGTTAAACCATTTGTCAAGCTCTCTTAAGGTAATGAGTCAGACCTTTCCAGCACTCAGAGCACAGCAGATCTCTGATGGGGGCCCCCCAAATCTCTTCCTCCCTGAGCCAGATCAGGCTGTGACATGGTGTTAGCAAGCGGGTGTGCATGGGAGGATGTATGGCTTTCAGCTTTTAAAGCTCATCTCCCTCCATGGCTAAACCAGGCCTAGTGAGATGTAGATACATAAATATCTCCTTTATGCCCTGTCCCAGGGGAAAGATAGAACCAAATAAATCCGATTAGCTTCCCATGATGCTGGCTGCTCTCTCTTTGAAGTCCAGTGGGTGAAGATAATGCCATTTCCACATGGGAGAAGTCGCTTCAGAGGGCTAAAGGGTCCCCAGCACAGAACGCTGGCAGAGCACAGCTGAACAGGTGGGCAGTGTGAGCCCAAGACTCATAGGGTTCCTACACCAGGTCCCTGCTCTCCCTGCAGCTATGTTTCCTCTTCCCCAGCCTACCGCCACCCCTAGGGTATTCCTACAAGTTTAAGTCTTGGTTTAAACTAAGATTGCTGCTGAGAAGGTGATCCTGGCTGCAGTTGGCCTAGAGACAGAGGAGAAAGAAGATGACCCAAAGAGATCACTCAGAAGGCTGTGAGGATCCGCGGTAGCAATCAGTATTTTAAGAATGTGAACAACAGTCTTAACATTCTGCAGGAAAAGCATCTTAGGATGATTTGCTTTCTTGTTCATAGGACAGGTACTGTATGTGTATGTACACATGTGTGTGCCTGTGTGTGTGTGTATACCCATAGAAGCAAGCAGGTTGGAAGGGGCCTCATTGTATCTGATTAAACCGTTCACCATCCTCAAGCCCTACAGATATTGAAGTTTCAACAACTTGGCAATTGTATGGGATGCCAGTCTCCTCCACCCACTTTCAGCCCTTACCACTGCAATTTCCATCCAAGGTTCACAGATCCTTCATGAATATACTCACCAGAATCATCTCACAACCCGAAAGGCCTGTATCTTCCCATTTCCCAAGATGAAGAAAGCATACCTGGAGCACCAACCGCTTCTTTCCTTTGTCTTAGAGAATAGAAGGGAAAAAATCCTATTCCGTCTGACCTGAGAGCAATTGCCAAATAAAGAAACAAAGCATAAGACATTCTTTTTCTACTAGGGCAATCTTGGGGCCTAGTTCAGCATTTGGGAAGACCCTAATTGTTACCCTTAAATTTGATTCTAAAAAGTCTGAAACAGCAGACCATGGGAAATTTCCTAAAATTCTAGAATCCCTTAAAAAAAAAACTCATATAATAGTACTCATAAAGTCTACTCATGATTCTCCAACCTCCAGGCTGGACTGGACTTAGCCCAGCCTAAAAGATGAAAGTGTGTGTGTGTGTTACATATAGGTAACATATGTGTTATATATAGGTATTACACATAACATCTATATAAAATTATACTTTTTCTGATCCACATTAAAAGGATTCAACAATCTTTTTTTACTAACCCCAGACATCATACTTCCAAAAGCACATCTTTAAGATCCTGCTACTGAAATTTGAATTTGTTGTCTAAGCTCATTAGAGATGAAAAACAACTGCTCATCATTTACAATTCATCAGCTGGTTTGGAGTAAGAAAATCTCTCTCTCTTTCTCTCTGTCTCTCTGTCTGTCTGTCTGTCTGTCTCTCTCTCACAAACACACACACACACACACACACACACACAGAGAGACAGCGAGAAAGACCATTATACCCCAGCCTTATTTCTAACTTAAATTCTAACATTAGATTTGATGCAGATTTTTTAGCTGCTAACAGGAAGTGTTATCTCCTTTTCTATGAGATGCCTGGGCTTCCCTAAAGTGGTGCTCATCTTTTTTTTTTTTTTTTGGCTATAAATATATGAAAGAGTCTGTCAAGAGTGCCTGCAGGGAATGAAAGTAAAAGTGCAGTAAAGAGCAAGTTTATGAGTTGGCAGCTTGAGTGACTGGCTCCTAAACAGGGACCCATCTGTTCTGGGGTTGCCTTGTGATTCTCTCTCGTGGAGGCCCTGCCTGCCTGGAGTCCTCACATGCAGGTGGCCAGCTGACAAGGGATGACACTGGTGAGCCTGCAGGTGTGTCCAGACCCTCTTAGGCAGGTTTCTGTGCAGAATTTCCCCCAGATCCGGCTCTTCATAAATTGTCAGTAGTAAATTGTCCTTAGTAAATGTGGACATGCCACTTTAGAAATCATGTGACTTCGAAACCCATGACTATTTCCAACTCCAGCTTTTGAGAACCAAATGCCTTCTCAAGTCTCTTCAAGCCCAGAAGGCAGGCTTTACCTCATCTCTAAAGAATCTACAAAGTTGGAGCTAAAAAACAAACGATTTTTTCACAGGTTGCTTTATTTTATTTTCTATTTACCCTGCCACAAGCAATGACTGTGTCCATTACATGTCAAGCACTGGAGAAAGGCTGGGGAGATGGAGGTGGGTAAGATGTAGCCTAATCCTCAAGTGAGGAAAGCAAATCAAGAAATTGTAATTCTATGGGTCAAAAGCAATCATGGGTGAATATTCATAACCCATCCTGAAGCCAGTGCAGGGACAGGGTCAGGGACGGCCTTGCAGAGAAGAAACTGGGCTGAGTTTGAAGGCTGATTAAGAGGTAATCAATTATTAATTCTCAGAGAAGGTGATGATTAAAAAAACCAAAAAAGTAAAAGAAGAGGTAATCAACTAAAAGAGGGGCTGAAGCAGGGTAGCAGCAGGAGAAAGACAGGCAGGAGTGAGTATTTCTAATAGACGGAAAAGCATGTTCAAAGGGCCAGAGGCAGATCCTGTAAGGGAGACGGCATCTCAGAGTTAACCATACATTCTTTATGGCTGGACTATTATATGCAAGAACCACAGAGTTCAGAGGGAGGTAGGCAAGGGCCAGATGCTGAACGGCTTGCAAGTGGAGCCCAGAGAAAAGAGGCAACAGCCTGAGCCACGCCGTGACAAGAGGCAGCCACGGGAGATTCCCTGTGTGAGGCTGTGCCAACATTGCACAAGGCTTCTTAATTATTGCATTTGCCATTAGGAGGACAATATTTTTGTCATTGAACACATCCTACACCTTGTAGGAAGTCCAGCAATCCTGGCCCCTGGCATCAATGCCAGTAACACCCTCTGCAGGCCCTGTAGCAGCATTAGCCCCCAGACATTCCCAGAAGTTCCTCCTAAGAACCACTGACCAGGAGAAGGGGACAGAGAAAGGGGAGCCTCCTGTGAGAATTTCCCTAGTGATTCCCTGTGGAGGTGGTTCCCACATCATCACTGCCAGGGGCTACCGGGCTCATCTTCCCGAGGAGAGAAGGAGAAACAGGAGATTGGCACAGTGGGGTGGCCCTTTGACCTCTGGTGGAGAATCAGCATCTAGGGATGGAGCTCCAGAAAATCAATCTCTCTTTCTCACCGTCTCTCTCTCATGGTCCTTCCCAAAGCCCCTCCCTACCAAGACTTTCTTTTTTGGTTTTGTTTTCCAAAGCAATATGGCATTCACGCAGGGCCTGGTAATGAAATGAGATTTAAAAAAAAAAAAAACAGAGCAAGTGTTTAGAGTATTGCTGGGAGGGCTTGATCCACCTCCTGGAAAGCCCAGCTCAGTCAGGGCTGGGAAGCTGAAGCTGCTGATAACGGATGCCCTGGGCATCGGCATCGGACAATGCAAGGGGCCGAGTATCTGGAGCTGGGAAACGAGATGAAACCCAGAGGTAGGGGTGCCACGTTGGGGACAGGGACACATGGAGGCTCTTTTATCCAGTGTCTCAGGAGATAAAATCCACAGCTTGCCTCACTGTGCTTGAAAATTAATTCCTGAATTGTAACACACACAGCAGATACAGGACAACTTGTGGGACGGGGATGACAATATCAAAGCCCAGCAGCTAAGAGCGATTCCATTTTCCCTGCCCATTCCATGGGCCTTACGTGAGGTAATATCCTGCTCTTGGGCAGCCCACCTCATACAAGAGGGGCCTGCCTGTCCCAGACGTGTAGGACAGCATGAACAGGGGACAGATAGAGCCTCTTCATTTGTTCCCCCAGGACTGTCCCCAGCTGGTGCCCACAGAGGAGATCTTGATTCCAGTTGGGGAGGTAAAGCCAATCACTCTTAAGGCTCGAAACCTGCCCCAGCCGCAGTCCGGCCAGCGAGGCTATGAGTGTGTCCTCAACATACAAGGAGCCATCCACCGGGTCCCAGCCCTGCGCTTCAACAGCTCCAGCGTTCAATGCCAGAACAGCTCGGTAAGAGAACTCAGGCTGGGCCCTGCCTGGAGCGGGGCTTCCTTTCACACTCGTGCTGGAGCCTCAGTGTGGCCAGCCCTGGCTTCCGGAGCCTTCCAGGTTCACAGGCTGAGCCTACATCCCCAGGGATGCAGGAGCCAGCCAGCACCCCAGCCACTCAGCCAGAGCAGGGCAGGTGACTGGTGCCAGAGGAGACAGTTCCGTGAGGACCCTAATGGCAGACACTGAGATCTTTGTGCCCTTTCTGAACTTGATTTTTCAAATTTTAAATTTTTTTATTTTTAATTTGTGTGAGTACACAGTAGGTGTATGTATTTATGGGCTACATGAGATGTTTTGATACAGGCGTGCAATGTCAAAGAATCACATCATGGACCTTTCTGAAGTTGAAAGAGCACCTCTTTGTCTTCAGTGAAACTTGAACCAGAGGGAGTCAACTACACCCTACACCCCATTCCACATCCCCGTTCAGGGAGTGAATAACCGGGAGGGTGCTCCACAGGCGAAAGCTGGAGAAGAGAGGGACAGGAAGTGAGATGGGAGGAGGGGAGGTAGGAGGGGAGGGGTAGGAGGAAGCAGTGAATTTCAGGAGCAGCAAGGGTTAAACCAATCCTGAATGGCAGACAGAGTGTGAGGTGTTTAATTATAATACTAACCCCAAGAAGATCTTTTTATCTGCCAGCTCCCTGTCTCTGACTGTGGGGGGTCAGCTGGAGATGCGGGAGGGGAGGATGTGACAAAGGTGTTGAGGGAAGCTAATTCGCCTGGGAGAGATAAAGGGAATCTGGGCCTCTTATCAGGGAGCTGTCAGATTCCCAGGTCACAGGCTCTTGATAGAATTTGTAATCGGTGGAAGGCCGCCAAGCACAAGGGGAAGGCAGGATGAGAAAGAAACGGGACACAACAAAGGGAGGCAGGGGGCAGGGGAGGGCAGGAGCAGAAGGCTGACAGTGACATGCCCTTCAGAGCTGAAGAGTGGGGGGTCGGGGAGATGCCCCGAGGTCTCTTTCACAGGGTGCCAGGACTGGCCACCCAGGGGTGTTATTTCTGAAGTGTGAAGGGCCTAAATGTCTTCTGTGGGATCAGCACAAGAGAGAAAGTCATAGACTCCTGGCCACAGCTAGAGGACTTTAATGGTAGGGCTGATGAGATCTGTGTCCAGAAAGCTGTGAGCACTTCTCCCTAGTGGACCGTTGGCTAAAGTAAGGCTCATGTGGAAATAGAGGGCCACGGCAGGGGTTGGCCAGGTGACTGCTCGATGAGACTCTCGGCCTGGCCTTACAAGAGTAGTAAGAGGGCATTAGCTCTGCCTCTGGAGACATATGGACTTTTTAGGGAGACACGTGAAAAGAGGCACAGCAGATCCTGGAAAGTGCCAGTGCAAGACGGAAAGTGGCAACACCAGGGGATGGACAATTTGGGGCAGATCTGCAGGGTTGTGGGAGAGGACTCTCGGGGAAAGTAGAGCTGAGCTGGGCTAGAAGAATACGGGTGGGTTTAAAGGATGGAGGTTATAGGGAGAGGGTTGCATTCCTTATGAGATAGGAACTCAGCAAAGACAGAGAGGGGCTTAAGAAGATGTGTTTGGAGAAAGGTAGATTCAAAGCTTTCCACAGGAGAGCAGTAGAGGAGAAAGCTGGAGGAGTCAGTTTGCATCTGATTATGCAGGGCACTGAATGCCAAGCTAGGAGGCTTGGGTGGGATTCTCTTGGCATTAGTGATTGGGATTCAGGGAAAGGGTGTCATAATAATCTGAGCAGCACGCAGGGTTTGCCTGCATCCCTGACCCCTGTGATAGAGAGCCACATGAGCCCCGTGCCTCTGCCCATCTCCCTATAGTACCAGTATGATGGCATGGACATCAGCAATCTGGCCGTGGATTTCGCTGTGGTGTGGAATGGCAATTTCATCATTGACAACCCTCAGGACCTGAAAGGTAAGCGGCTACTTCCAGGTAGAAGTTTGATCTTTTCACGACCCCAGGAAAGACTGGGGCTAGAGGGATCAGAGCCAACCAGCCGCTGTGCCATGAATAATACACTCCCTCTGTCAGCGGAACTCTTCAGAGGATCCTAAAGCAACATTTGGAGCCATCAAAGGAGTCCTGTTGGGAGCCCTGTTTTATTACAACCAGAGCATCCGCCGGGCGGCCGCCGGCCCATCCACGCTATTATTCTTTGGCTCCTGCAGGCTTTGAAGTGTCTGTGGAACCTGACCTAGGAGAACAGCAGGCAGGAATGTCCGGCTAGTTTCCCTGGAAATGGAGATATTGTTTCCAGTCAGGCTCTTGTTCCCCTGTCCTTGGCCCTGGTCACGATCACTGCACAAAGAGGGTTTTTAAGGCTGCTCTCATGTTCCTGAGGTGGGCAGGAGAGAGCAGCATGCAGAGTCCAGCTCACATCGGGAGCAAAGAATTCAGGAAGGGGATCTGGCTGAAGAAGGAGGGGTGCTCCATGAGGGTGACCCTTATTCATCGTCCTATAAACCCATGTCGAGCTCCTCCCATGTGCCAGTTAGGCCCGACCCTCAGTGCAGCAAATGCCAAGATTCCACCCTGCTCTCGAGAATGATAAAAGTGACTCCAATATGATGAGCACTCGTGATGGGTAGACACTCACTAAGTAATTTATTAGAGATTATTTTCCTTAAGCATCACAATAACTCTGAGAGGTATGTACTATTATTATTCTCATTTTCTAGATGAGGAAACTGAGACCCAAAGAGATTAAGAAATGGGCCACGAGTCAGATAGTAAGAGCTGGGATTGGAACCAAGACAGTCTAATTTCAGAGCTCGCAAACTGAGCCACATCACTGTGAGGATCTGCTACTTAGGCCACTGTAGGATTTAAACTCCTTCCCCCCTGGAATATATTCCTACCCCCCACCCTCCTACCCTCAGCCACAAGCCTTGCCACATTTCAAGTAGCTAGGGTTGTTACAAGCCTCTGCTTCCACCTGACAGGTCAGCCAATGGAGATGGGGTAGGGGGCAAGGCCATAGCAGGGGCTGCAAGTTTTTCAGCATCTTTAGGGCTGTAGCTCCCTGTCCCAAGTGCTGCCATTAAAATCGAGGCTACTTAGACTGGGAGAAAGGAACTGAGCCAGGAGGATTATTTTTTTCCATTTCTCCTCATACCCAGGCCAAACTTTCTCACTGCTAAAACATAGGAGACACTTTCCCTGCTGGGGATCTGGGCTTAGATCCCAGATTGCCTTAGCACCTGGAGCTTAGAGAGCAGCCACATCCGAGCTGTTGCATCAGAAACTCTACTTGTGACTCTCGCAATGTTGAAGAAGCTCTGAGAGTGCACAGACAGCGTTGTCTTCACATTCGTATCACCTCCACCCACCAGCCTGAGTGTCACTGCCGGCTGTGCATTGGGCTGGGTGGAGAGGACTACACCGTTTAAAGACTCAGAATCCAGCAAAGCGGGGTTCACCTGCTGGCTCTTTCACTTTCAGCTGTGTGAACTCAGATGAATGACTGTTCCCCTTTACATCCAGTGTCCTTATCTGTGAAGCGGAGGGAAGGATGCCCACTTCTCAGGGTCAACATGAGGATCAAATGAGCTCATGGGTATGAACCATGTGGTACCTATTTATAGATGCTCAGTGTGTACTCATTCATTTTAAGATTCCCATTTCCTGCCCTCTACCTTACAAAGCGATAAGCATGAGAGTATTTAAATATAGGCCCTGCAGCTGGGACTAAAGGATGCTGGACATAGCAGAGGAACAGGATGAGGACCTATGGGAAGAATTTTAAAATTACCCTTTCCCTGGGGCATGTATCTCACTTCCAGCAACAGCATACCACCTGGTCCTGAAAGCTTACGTGTGCTTGACCAAAAGAGTGGAAAAATGACTTTTGTGTGTTTTGCTTTTGGAGAATTGTACTTGTAACTCAAAGTCTCAGCAGGCAAGGAGCTAAGACCAGGTTCCTGAACCTGAAGCACAGTTCCACTAATTCGCTGGTTATACTAGCACTTTTAAGTCAGCAGGAGACAAAAGCAAAGACAAAGGGTTTGCACACTCCAAATGTTACCATTTGGGCTGGGAACAGACTGTGTCACCCCCTTTTTTTTTTAAATCAGCAATGCTTCCCTCACTGCTAGCCACCTGGCCTTTCTTTAACCCCAAGCTGACTCCTGTCTCAAACCCATGCAATTTCCAGTTTGCCAGACAAGATTCCTCTCTTCTCAGGACCTACCATTTAGCAGCACAGCAAGTTGGAGTTTGAAGACTCCAGTTTGGGGCTAAGTTCTAAGAGTCATTATCTCTCTCTGAGCCTCATTTTTCCTTTAATGGAGGAAAGCAGCCCTTACCTCCTGTGTGAGGACCATATGTGAGAGTGGAGAATAAGAGAGATGGCAGCGTAAGAATATAGCACGAGTTCAAAGAAAAGATAATAAACATATATAGGGCATCAGATATGTTACAGGCACTGTGCTAAGCACTTAATATACAGTATCTTATTCCAACCTCACAAAAAAACAATGATTATCTTCATGTTAGAGATTAGGTAAGTGAGGTTCAAGGAGGTGGAATCCTCTCTCACATTGCTAGGAAGTAGCGAAGCCACAATTAAAGCCCTAATCGGATTCAATCTAGAGCCAGAATTCTTCAATAATATTATTCTTCCTAGTGCCCTTAAGTGACTGGTAAGAGGCTCAATTTACTAATTCCTCAGTCATTCTTGCAATGATAATGATGATCAGTGGTGTTATCCATGGCAGGGAAGAGTTTCTATCATTTCTATCACACCTGCAAGAGGAGGGCGCATTGTGAGCAGCCCTTTCTGGTTTCATCTGTAACCACCTGCTCTCTTTGCAGTCCATCTCTACAAGTGTGCAGCCCAGCGGGAGAGCTGCGGCCTCTGCCTCAAGGCCGACCGGAAGTTTGAGTGTGGCTGGTGCAGCGGCGAGCGCAGGTGCACCCTCCACCAGCACTGTACCAGCCCCTCCAGCCCCTGGCTCGACTGGTCCAGCCACAATGTCAAGTGCTCCAACCCTCAAATCACAGAGGTAAGTCCTCCAAGTCCCTAGAGCAGGAAGGGGCGGCCAAGAGCTGACCCCAAGACAGTGGGAGAGGAGTGCAAATTGAGACTCTGTGGACAAATTATTGGCGTAGAGTGAGTTTAATGTGGGGGGGTGTAGGAAACCTCTCGCGTGTGTCTTGACGGCCCCTGTCTAGGTATAAGAGGTAAGTGTATGGAAGCGCATCCTCATGCCTGCACATGAATGTACAAGCGCATTGGTGTGCACGTGCACACGACAAGGGAGGCAGAGCCAGCCCAGTCTCCCTGCCAGGCTGGCTGAGCCAAGCGAGGAGGAGAAATTGGCTCCATGGTGGGTGAACATTTCAGAAAACAGGTTTAGCTTTTCTCAGCAGAAATGTGATTTCAGGAGCCGCAATTAGCTCGGAGTTGCAAAGCTGAAAATGGAAGAAGAGAGTAAAGGCAGGCACTACATTAGCCACCGTGCCATTTCCCAGGATTTACTCCCTGTCCCAATTTTTTCATGCATTTTAATGGAAAGAAAAGGAAGTTAATTATCCTGGGGAAAAAATGATGTTTCCAAAATAGCAAATTTGAAAGGAAGATGAATAGATGATGTGGATGAAAATGCAATTGCTTGGGTTTCAAATGGCCTGGGAGAGGAGTCGCTGTATTTAACTTTGGTTGTGTTCTGTGCTCCCTCTTCACTGCTCCCTAGTCTGTAACTGTCACTCATGCTTTGAAACTAACTGCACTTCCCTGATGGTGGCTAGGAATAAAGGCCCAGGCAGGTACTCAGTGGTCTGCATGTTTAAGAAAGGAGGAAGAGGCTGCTCCTTTTCTGCCTCTTCCCTGAGCTGCTGCACCATCCTTTTCCCTGCTTCGTTTTCCATGCTGGCCAAGGAAAGCAACTCTGGTCCTCACCTATATCACAGAATATTGGGAAACTTCTAGAACATCTCTATGATTATATCAAAACCCCAGATCAGTTTTAAAAAGAAACCCTCAAGATAGAATGGGTGCTGCTAACCTACAGATAGGTTATTGAAGAGGTAGAAATTATTTATTTAATGTGCGTAAATTACATTTAATCCTCACAACCACCATGGGAAATAAGTATTCTCACCCCCACTGTACAGATGAAGAAATGAGGCTCAGAGAAATTGAGTGACATGCCCAAGTTTATACCGCTGATAAGTGGCAGAGCCAGTATTTGAACTCATATTTAATTATAAAACCATTTTTAAATTCTTTACAGTATTCCCAAGTAACATAAAAGAAGAAGTGGTGCTTCCCCTGCCTTAATATCCAGACCTTTCCTAGACCAGATAGATGCAATCCATCCACAAGACAGCATATCCCCGACAATGCAGGGCTGTCGGTGGGAGAGCGCTTACTGCATCCAGGCCCTCATTCATCTGTGCAGAGAGGAGTTAGGAGAGCGCAGACACTGCCTTTCAAAGACAGAGCTACTTCAATCCCATTTTATTCTTGATTGTGACCAGGGATGGTGCCTCCTGACTTTCTCCTGTGTCTTTATGTCTCTGGAAGAGAATGTTTGCAGGGGCTGCTGGCGGTGCCCCAGCCTCTGCCCTCGGACAGCTAGCTTCCTGAGCTGCTCAGGGCTCCGTGCCTTCCCCCTGATTCGAGTGATTTCCGGCCGCTGCTGGCCTGAGCACTTGCACTGTTTTGTAATTCTTGCTGCTGCAGTTGTCAGTCTCTACATCTGTGGGCACCCGTGGTGTGGGGGAGCTTAAATTAGTCAGAGACTTGCTTCTATCAGCACCACCCGCCTCTGCCAGCCCCAGCAGCTGCACCATCCACTCCCCAACTGGCTGGGGCCCCTTTCCAGCTGAAGGCAAGCTTCTCACTGGGAAACCTCTGCCTCAGCCGCCCCTGCTCGCTGACCGGGGGCTGACGGGCTGCTCTGTTCATAGAGGACACCCAGGCTACACGAGGCTAATTAACCCCCTGAGGTAATTAGGCTGTAATTGATTTTCCCAGTGAACATATCAGCAGGCATTGGAGGCCCCAATCTCCTGCTGGTACTTTTCAAGTCAAGGCTGTTGTGAAATGAAGGAGCATCTTTGGAGAGAGACAAATCCATGCTGTGTCCCAAGCCACTCGGGGGACATCACTCTGAACAGGACATGGGGGAGGGAGCATCCAGGCCTGGAATGTTGTGTTCATGATTATCTGGAATATTTTCTTTCATTTCATTATTTTCATTTCAATATTTTTTTCTTTTCATTTTCTCCCACCCCTACCCCATCCTCCTTTCCCTGTAAAAGTCATTGTCTCTTTCTTTAACTTTTCATTCTTGAAATAATTTTAGACTTATAAAAAAGGTACAAAAATAGTACAAAGAACTTTCATATACCCTTCACCCAGATTTCCAAAGTTAACATCTTACATAACCACAGTATAATTATCAAAATCAGGAAATTAGCATGGATACAATAATACCATCTAATATACATGCCTTATTAACATTCTGCCAATTGTCCCACCGATGTCCTTTTTCTGGTCTAGGATCCAATCCAGGATCCCATGTGGCATTCTATTGTCATGTCTCCTTACTCCTTTAATCCTCAGTCTTTTTTTGTCTTTTATGACTTTGGTACTGTTGAGAAGTACAGGCTAGTTATTTTGTAGAATGTCCCTCAATTTGGATTTGTCTAATGCTTCCTCATGATGAAATTCAGGTTATATATTTCTTTGGCAAAAGTACCAAAAATACCTGTATGGTACCTATCAAAAGGGCACCTGACACAACTTGAAGGGGATCTCAGAAGCCGAATCTGGGCCATTTGAGCAAGAACATAAAAAATGATAGCCGTGGATTGCACCAATAGAATAAGAATCCATGGTTCTTCCTGAAAAAAAGAAACAAGTAAATAAATAATGGGGGGACAGCTGCAGTGGCTCACGCCTGTAATCCCAGTTCTTTGGGAAGCAGAAGCTGAGAGGATTGCTTGAAGCCAGGAGTTCAAGAGCAGCCTGGGCAACATAGCAGAATCCTGATCTCTAAAAAATAATAATAATAATTCTAAATTTTGCTGGGTGTAGTGGTGCATGCCTGTAGTGCTAGCTACTCGGGAGACTGGGGTGGGAGGATCACTTGATTCCAGAAGTCCAAGGCTAGAGTGAACTATGATCATGGCATTGCACTCCAGCCTGGGCAACAGAGCGAAACCCTCTCTCTTTTTTAACTTATTTTTTTTTTTTTTTTTTTTTTTAGACAGGGTCTCACTCTGTCACCCAGGCTGGACTGCAGTAGCGCAATCTTGGCTCACTGCAACCTCCACCTCCCGGGTTCAAATAATTCTCGTTCCTCAGCCTCCTGAGTAGCTGGGACAACAGGCCTGCACCACCACGCCTGGCTTATTTTTGTATTTTTAGTAGAGGTGGAGTTTGCCATGTGGCCAGGCTGGTCTCAAACTCCTGACCTCAAGTGATCCGCCCACCTTGGCCTGCCAAAGTGCTGGGGTTACAGGCTTGAGTCACCACGCCTGGCCAAGACCCTGTCTCTAAATAAATAAATAGAGAGAAAAGCTGTTCTTTACACTAGAATTCCAACTAAAAAATGTAGAAGGAATTACGGAAATAGAAATCACCATTTGTCAAAGTACACAAGTAATAATTGTTTCAGGCAAAGAATGGTCAATGAACACTAAAATTAGTAGATGAAAGTATGATGAGAAATAGGATATTTACATAACCTTAAGCTACCTTCCCATAAGATACTTGTTAATTATGACAAGAACAATAGTAACTGGGCAGTGAAGAAACGTGGTAGACCTTACCTAAACCAGTTGACGAAAGTAAACAAAGCCAGTAATGGGAAAAATCAACCTCATGTACCTTTCAATAGAATGCTCTGAGAAAGACACAACCTCATTTCTGTGGTGTTTTTGGCAAGAATATGTAATTTGCTAAAAGCAACCTTTAAGGAGATTTTCTTTTCTTTTCTTTTCTTTTTTTTTTTTTTTTTTGAGACAGAGACTCACTCTATCGCCCAGGCTGGAGTGCAGTGGTGTGATCTTGGCTCACTACAACCTCTGCCTCCCGGGTTCAAGGGATTCTCCTGCCTCAGCCTCCCGAGTAGCTGGTACTACAGGCACGTGCCACCATGCCCAGCTAATTTTTGTATTTTTAGTAGAGACAGGGTTTCACTATGTTGGCCAGGCTTGTCTCAAACTCCTGACCTCAGGTGATCCGCCCGCCTCAACTTCCCAAAGTGCTGGATTTATAGGCATGAGCCACCGTGCCTGGCCAACTCATTTTCTTTACTTCAGCTTTCTTGGCTAATCCCTTTGCACTGGCATAGATGTTTTCCCCAAACCTCTGAATCATCGGACTTCCATGAGGCCCATACCCTTTTGATGCAGACCTCCTTGTCCCCAGCCTTCATCTTCAGAATGGGTGCCCTCCTTAGTGCAGCCACTCTGTGCAGTAAATAGAAGCCATTTACTACAAAGATCCTTCTTGAAGGATGAAAAGAGAAGGATTCTAAGATGGCCTGTGATGGCAGTTGGGGGTGGCAGAATCTCCAGTCCTGGAAATAAGTGGAAGCTGGAATGGATGCTGTCCTTCCTGGGACAGCAGAGAAATAAATGAGATGATCTCAAAGGAGTTCTACATTAGAAAAAGAAGTGGGCTCACGCTTAGTTAGATAAACAGCTGTGTTATTCCTTAACCCCTCCTTACCCCATCTTCTCCATGGCAACCAGGCCCACCCCGAGGGACCCATCTTTTATGGCAGCTTCATGTAGAACAAGTTGTACAGACTATTGAATTTCACAGTTTGCATAAACTTAAGGTTAGGACCCCCTCAGGACTCACCGTCTGCTCCTCAGCCAGCTCGTGGTGTGATAATGATGCTGTCCCCCATGGGAGGCCTCCTGAGCTGCTCCCATTTCCAGCTGTCATCGTGGGTGTCTGTGCACGTGTCACCTGTTCAACCCTATGAACAGGAGACATGCAGTGGATTGGAAAGCCCATGAGATGCCTGGCCCGCCACGTTTCCGTTCCCCCAGCCTGTGCTTCAGGACCTGCTGGGACCTCAGAGAGGAGGGTGTTAGGAGCCACAGACTGGGAAGGAAGGCCCAGAGAAAAACATTTCTTAAGGAGCCATGAGTAGGCAGGATCCAGCAGAAAAGGAAGAGACTAAATATTTTCTCAGGAAGATAAACTCAGGGAGGGTAAAGGGATTTTGGAGCTCACATAACAGAGGTCTTCTTCACTCCAAGCGAGTGTATCAGTTTCCTAGGGCTGCCCTAGCAAAGAACGACAAACAGGTGGCTTAAACAACCTGAATGTATTTGGAGGCCTGAACTTCAAGATCAAGTTGTCAGCAGCATGGGTTCCTTCTGAGCGCTGTGAGGGGTATCTGTTCCAGGTCTCTTTCCTGGCTTCTGGTGGTTGCTGGGAATCTTTGCCATTCCTTGGCTTGTAGAAGCATCAACCTGACCTCTGCCTTCATGTCCACATGGCATTCTATCTCTGTGTGTGTCTGTCTCCCTAGTTGTTTTTTTTGTTTTAAATAAAGACCCTGTCATATTGGATTAGTGCCCACTCTAATTATCTCATTTTAATACGATTACCTCTTTAAAGACCCTATATCCAAAGAAGGTGCCATTCTAAGGTACTGAATTAGGTCTTCACCATATGAATTTTGAGGAGACAAGTCAAACCATAAGAGTGAGCATTCTGATCAGAGGTGGGAGATGCCACCATTCCAAATACGTTAATTCACTCATTAAATGAATATTTAATTAATGACTGCTGTATGCCATGAACTACACTGGGCTTGGAAGTTGTCTGTCACATGTATACGTGACTCCTGGTTAAGGAGGCTAGGTTATGCAGCCTCTTCCAGTGTAGCCCCAGCCTATGCTTGAACATTGGCCACCTGGAAGAGGCTGGAAACTGACTGCCCTGCAGGCCATTGTGCTTCCTCCAAAAGGCCTAGGGCAGACTTGTAATCTCCACCCTCTGCAGTTGTGTCCTATATAGAAGGACTGAAGCAGGGATACAGGTCTTCTGTTAATGAGGACACTAACCTCAGGACCTCAGGCAAGGGACATGAGCAGACCAGCCAACATTCTAATTCTGGGAGTCTTCATGATAATTGCTTCTCTTAAACAAGACTCTCCCATCTGCCAGGCTCTGAGCCTACTCCTTCAAACAACCCTGCAAGATGGCTATTATTATCTTCACTTAAGAGTTGAGGAAACAGTTCTTAGAGAAGTAAAGAATTAGCCCAGTGTCACACACACATCTGGTTAGCAGCAGAGCAGAAGGCCAACTTCCTCCACCACACCATGGTGAGGGGGATGGAGGGCTATTCCTTGGCTATACATTTCCCCACCTCATCCCACCCCAAGAGTACCCAAAGTGTCTCTGCGTGCAGGATCAGAATCCTCTTGGAACTTACCAAGAGATGCCAGACAAATTGGGAACATTGGCTACCCTTTATACTGAGCCTTAAAGTAAACTTCACCTAACTGTCTTCCTAAACATAATGAGGTCCATACTTACTCCTATGAGTGGGAGGAAAAACAAGAAGGGGATATTGGGGTGCATGTGAGCTTGGGGCAGTCACTTCTTGCCTTTCGGGGGAAGTATTATTCTAACCTCTACCCCAGTTATTCCTTGAAGCTATCACATTCAGTTGGGTTGTTTTTTTGGCTATGCCCACCAATGAGATGGCCATTAAGCTAAAGTGCAAGCCGGATTCCCTGGCCTGGCGGCTGTGACCTCTCAAGCATCTCAGCCTAATGGGAGAGGCCAGACAATGGGGCCCAGGTAGTTCACACCTGCAGGCAAGAACAGAGCTCAGGGTGAAGCCAAGGCAATCAGGCTTAAGATGCAGGAAATGAACACCAGAGTTGGTGTGACCAGGAACCCATCACCCTTAAGATGTGAAAGAACATTCCTGTGTGTTCCTGAAGTCACCTGGCACATTGCACCATAAGGCCACATTGATGCCAGGCAGTGGGGGTGTTAGGTTTACAGCTGTTTCTCCATTGAGCACCATGTAGCTTTTACTTTATGAATTTTTCAGCCTCAGTAACTTCTCCAACACCTCCCTAGTCCATGCTGAGGGAATATAAATTCTCTTTAACATTATCTTACGTATCTTAGGTACATGTAACTGAGAAAGAAAATCAATTATAGAAAACCATGTACACTGGCCTCCAAAACCAAGCTCAAATAATTTTTGATACCTTAATAGTTTGAGATGATCCATCACTCCTGCTGGCTCCTGTTCTCCACTTGCACAAATAATTTAAAGTAGATTGGTTTTGCCTGGATTCTCTCAGATGCAAATGCATTTGTGAAACTGTTTGGGAAACTGTGGGACATTTACAAGTATTTATCTGCAAGGCTGCACCAAATCTCTGCAGGAAAGGCCAAAAGCCGCCTGCCCAGGACCAGAGTGGCTCACTGCAAAGTTCCCCACAAATAAATAAATAAGTCAGCCAGCTTTCCTGAGAAACAAGCCGGCACTCTGATCTTTCGTTCGTTTATTTGCAGGCCTCATTAATATAACATCACTGCAACAAACAGCTAACGGGGGATGGTGTCAGGATGAATAATGGAGTTACTCTGCTGAGATAACAATTAGGTTTTGAATGTACTATCAGCTAAGACAGAGCCAGCAAGGATTCACGCCGGGCAGGAGAGCTGGCACCGCCAATGCCATAGATTCCTGCAGAGCTCATCAGCTGGGCTCTAGCCTACTGTGAAGAGTGCAGACACAGGTGCACACACACAGCCACACACACATATACTCCAAGTGGAAAAGGATGCCACAATTTGCTTTCTCAGACCCAGCAATCCAGGTGTATTTACAAGCCAGGAGGGAATGAAAATGTGCAGCCACAATGTTGGCATCACTGCCCTGTAAAGTCAAAGGAGTGAGAGGATTAGGAAAGAGAGCAGAAGCTGTCAACACATCCTCGACTTGTCCTCACTGGTTGGTCCTGATTAGGGGGCTCCTCAGGGCAGAACCCTCCTGAAATCCCAATCTCAGACACAAAAGCTTTTAATACAGAGTATGAACATCCGCTGAGGATGCTGATGGGACTGAGACCATTCTGGAGTGGCTTCTTTGGCACCTCTTCTCCTTCTGGGAGGCTCTGACATTAGTTTCTCCTGTATCCTTTTACAAATCCAGTGTGGGGGACTGACCACCTGCTGGAAACCATGGTGAGAGCCGTGCAGGCCCATCAGAGGGGCAGCCAATGCCACGCTGGGCAATGTCCACAACAACCACCTCCCCTTCTCGAGTCAGCCTGTCTGGCCCTGCCCTGAGTCTCCACCAAGAACAGTACCCAGAGGCTCCACCTGCATAGGACACTCGTGAAAACAAAGCTACTTTTCCTTTGGACCTCAGCTAACCCAGCTTCCCCCTGGATTTCTTCATCATAAAACAGTCATGAGAAAAATCATAGCTAACTTTCACTGAATGCTTAGCTTGCAACTTAGCTCAGCACCTCCCATATGCCATCTCATTTCGACCTCAAAACAACTGTTTTGAAATAGAAGTTAGTATTGTCATTAGACCCATTTTACAGATGAGGACACTGAAGCACTATGAGGTTTGATAACTTTCTTGAAGTGACATTGAGAATAAGTTTTAGAACTGAAATTTGACCTGCAGCTAGCTACTTGACTCAAGAGCCCCTGTGTTTGAGCAGTGTCAAACCAGTCCTTCATCTCTTTCCTGAGCTCACTTGAACAAATAGAACTGTCGATCTGCAGAGCCAGAGGAGAGAAAGGAGCTGGCACCTAGCTCTTCCTCAAGCCTGCTGCAGAGATGGGAAGAAAGCCAGTAGTCCCCAATCCCAGCATTGTTTGGGGAGACTAGACATGCACAGGAAGAGACAAAGGGGCAAGGGCAAGAAGGGAGTGTGGATATGGCCTGGGTGAGGTCAGAGACGAGTGGGGATGGATGCTGAGAAGTTCAGGGAGCCAGAGAGAGCAGGAGTAAAGGCAGTGACCAGCAAGGCCAACTCCAGAGCTCCTTGGAAAGCAGCAAGGCATGGCCTTAGCCATGTCTTAAGTCCTGGCCATGCACTGCTTGATCTGTACATCTTAAGCCTGCTGCAGAGATGGGAAGAAAGGGAAAGGGGCTGGAGTGCCTAAGCAGACAGAAGTGAAGAGCAGGCCAGGGCATGCGTTCTCATGGTGGGTGACAAAGGATGGGGGTCTCCCCTGGGGCAGTGCTGTGTGAAGGCAAAAAGCAGCGTAGATAAACCTAGCTGGGCTCTGCCACTCACTGTGGAACCTTAAACAAGTTACTTAACCTCTCTGGGACACTATTTCTCATCTGAAAAATGGGAAAGATAATAACACCTCATAGCTTGTTTTGAGCGCTTAGTGGGATAAAATATGTAAAGCCCCTGGCACAATTCCTTACTCATTATAAGCACTTAACAAATGTGAAAGCAGCAGCCATCATTCTCAGAATCTTCAATACCTTGGAGCTGAAGCCCTGCTTCTGGCGTCTTTCCCGCTATCTCTATCAGCCCGGAGATACAACCAGAGGAAGATAGGGTCTCTAGAATGGGAACTGGGCTTTGTGAAGCTCCCACCAAGCTCCTCTGCCCCGCTAAGCCCCTACTCTGAAGTTGGCCCCAACCCTGCCATGACAAGGCTCTGCCTGAGGCTGAATCTAGGAACAGCCCACCTGAGCACTCACTCCCCAGGCTGCCAAGCCCCTGGGCCTTCCAGCACGCCTCCCCGGGGCAGCCCTTCGCATCTCCCCAGCTGTAATTAATCGGCTGCATCTGCTCTCGCCCTTGGGCTGCTTTGTGGCACAGTTCCCTCCAAACTGTTCAATTAGTGACTGCAAGAATGAGGTCGGGTGCAGCATCACAGCGACTGCTTTCCAGGTCATGGCACCCATGGAGGAAAACAAACATGACAGGGTCTGGCAGGAACACAGATTTAGCTGGGGTGCCCTGGCGCTCTCCTGGGTTCAGTTGGGCTGTGCAGCTGTCAAGATGGGGTCTGAGCAGGTGGAGAAGTGACTCCCTAAACCAGAGGTTCCTGGAAGCTTTGAGAGGGCCTCAGCAGAAGATAGGAGTCTGCTACTTAGTCCCCTGCCATCGTCATATGTGCTATGACCTAGGCATGCCTGCCTGATCCCACATCCTGCTGGCCTAGTCTTCCTGGCTTAAGATGTACAGATCAAGAAGTGCATGGCCAGGACTTAAACCAGCCACCTTTATACCTGGGCGTGGTCACTGACTGCTCCTGGGGCAGGGTTTAGGGCTGCTAGCCTGAGCTATCCACCCTAAAGTGTTTCCCTTATTTTCCTTCTGAATCCTGCAAACGATATACACACTTTTTATTCTACAACCAGTCAATAGATATCAGTGCTCTTAAGGCCAAGTAATAACACTTAAAAGTCCCATTAAGATGCAAATACAGCTTTCTGTACTTGCTGTATACAAATACAGAAAGGGAGGAGGGAACAGTTGAATGAAAGGTGCCTAAAATTGGGGAAAGAACCCCAGGGAGGAAAACACAAAAGAACATGGGAAAGATACCAAATGTTTATCCTCCACTGGGTTTTGCCCAGGGCCAGCCTGGTTAATGGCGTGTGTGACAAGCAAAGGAAGTCATCTTCGCAGGCCCTCCTTACTGCACATCAATCAATCAGGCCTTTGCTGAAGGCACGACCCAAGTGTGGGTCACTACACTCTCAAAAGATGCATAGAAATCCGAGAGTCCACAGAAAAGCATCCAAAATGATCAAAGGGTTTAGAAACCAAGATCTTCGGTGAAAAGGCTGGAAGAACTGCAGAAGCAAAGGCCAGGGGTGACTTAATTGCTGTCTTCAGTAGCTAAAAGATGTTTGATGAGGAAGCAGCTGTTCAGTCCTCCATTCGATGAAGAATCAAACCAGAAACTGGCTTAAATTAAAGCAAGGGAGATTGCAGGAAGAGCCGTTTAATGATCCCGATGTTAAAATACTACATCACTCTCAGGCAACAGTTAGGTACCTCCACTCCTCCAGTCATCATTAAAGAACACAGTCTGTTCTAGTGTCTGGTTGAGACTAGCATTTCCTTTTAACAGAGAATTGGGGATATTTATTGACAGTTACTCTGTTCCAGGCAGCGTGCTAAGGATTAGTTTGCTAAGAAAAGCTAGATAGTCCCTTGTCCCAAGATAGTTATTGTCTTATTGAGGGAATAAGCAGTTACAATGCAGTGTGGCAATTGTGGTCCTGGAGGTGTTCATAGAGGGAAGTGGGAGGGTAGGAGAAGGGGCTACTAAATCTACTAAGGGAGTCCAGGGAGGCCTCCCTGAGGAGGCATCTTTTGAGTAGAGACTTGAGGATGGGTAGGCATTTGTCAGTGGACATGCTTGACCAGCACAGGGAACAGCATGTCAAATGCATAGAGGCTTTATACCCTATAAAGCTATAGCTGCGGGGGCCTTTCAGCTCTCCCAGTGAGCACATGTACAGTCATGCATCGCTTAACCATGGGGATACATTCTGAGAAATGTGTCATTAGACAATTTCATCCTTGTGTGAACATCATGGCGTGTACTTACACAAACCTAGATGGTATACCCTACTACACACCTAGGCTGCAAACCTGTACTGCATGTGACTGGTCCTGAACACCATGGGTGATTGTAACACAATGGTAAGTACTTGTGTATCTAAACATAAAAATGGGATGGTAAAAATATGACATAAAAGATTCAAAATGGTACGCCACGTAGGGTATTTACCATGAATGGAGCTTGCAGGACTGGAAGTTGCTCTGGGTGAGTTCAGTGAGTGGTGAGTGAATGTGAAGGCCTAGGACATTACCATATACACTACCACAGACTATAAACACAGGATGCACTTAGGCTACACTAAATACATTAAAAAATTGTTTTTTTCTTTAATTATAAATTAAGCTTAGTTACTCTAACTTTTTTTTTTTGTTTGAGACGGAGTTCCACTCTCGTTGCCCAGGCTGGAGTGCAATGGTGCGATCTCGGCTTACTGCAATCTCTGTCTTCCAGGTTCAAGCGATTTCTCCTGCCTCAGCCTCCCGAGTAGCTGGGATTACAGGCATGCACCACCCAGCCTGGCTAATTTTGTATTTTTAGTAGAGACAGGGTTTCCCCATGTTGCTCAGGCTGGTCTCGAACTCCCGACCTCAGGTGATCCCCCTGTCTCAGCCTCCCAAAGTGCTGGGATTACAGGCGTGAGCCACCACGCCCATCCAGTTACTATAACTTTTTACTTTATAGACTTAATTTTTTAACCTTTTGACTCTTTTGTAATAACACCTTAAAACACACACATTGTACAGCTGTAGAAAAATATTTTCTTTCTTTATATCCTTATTCTATAAGATTTTTTCTATTTTTGAAATTCACTTTTTTACTTTTTAAACTCATTTTGTTAAAGACTAAGACACAAAGACACACATCAGCCTAGGCCTACCCAGGGCCAGGATCATCCATATCACTGTCTTCCACCTCCTTATCTTGTCCCACTGTGAGGTCTTCAGGGGCAATAGCACGCATAGAGCTGTCATCTCCTATGATGGCAACGCCTTCTTCTGGAATCCCTCCTGAAGGTCCTCCCTGAGGCTGTTTTACGGTTAGCTTTTTTTAAAAAATAGAAGGAGTACACTCTAAAATAACAATAAAAAATATAGTAAGTACATAAACCAATAACCTAGTCATTTAGCATCATTATCAAGTATTATGTACTGTACATACTCGTATATGCTAGGCTTTCCTATGACTTAGGACTGCCACAATGCCATAGGTGGTAGGAATTTTTCAGCTCCATTATAGTCTTAAAGGATCATTGTCGTATATATGGTCCTTCATTGACCAAAATTTCAATATGCAGCATGAGACTGTAGTCCATAAGAGGACAGGGCCAGGACTCTGGGGGTCCCAAGTGTGAGGGGCAGGCAGAGAAGGGGCACACAGGCAGTATCAGCACAGCACAGAGGGGAGAGCCTCAGTGACCCCTTTCGCCCCAACCCAACAGCAGCAGGCTGCTTCTAGGATATTCTTTCTCCAGTCCCCTCCTTCTAGCTCTCACTTCTGAGGTCCACATGGGGAGAATTCAGATAGACTTCTAGTCCACAGTATAATACGGGGTGAAAAGCTCGGGGCTGAAATGAGTCAGTATCCAAAGATCTTCCCTGCTGATCTGACAGGTTTCACTTCCCTTCCCTCTCTCTCCACATCCCCACCACACACACTCTCACTCACACACACACACACATACACCCCCCAAACTGTCAAATCATTTGTTTGTGTGGGTGTCTCATTCAGAAGTACTTCCCTGAAAGAATTAATTGAGTTCATTGTGGAATGCTGCACCTACCCCAGAATGGCTGATAGCCAGGGAAAGAAGAAATGGCCAGAAGGGAGGGAGGAAAGAATAAAGAACATCTTGTACAGGGCCAGTGTTCTTCCAAACTTATTTTGGGTGAAAGGATGATGTCTGGCTCTGAATCTGCTTCTGTGCAGGGCCCAGAACTCGCCAAAGCCAGGGCCCTGCTCTGGCGGCATCACTACTCCCTGCCTAAGCTCGGGCTTCGGGCATTCTCCAATCGGCCCATGAGCAGCTCTTTGTACCCCGGGTCACACCAGAGTCTGTGATGCGCTCCCTCATCCATGTGTTGCCCTTCCAGACGGCTAGGAAGACTTCCATCGTCTCTAACCCTGCCAATTCTAACATCCCATGTTTTAGTCATCTAGGAAGACAGAGGTGCAGGGAAACACAGGGAAGGAGATTATCAATTATCAAGACCTACTCTCTAAACCAGCATACTAAGAACTCTCCAGATGTTATCTCACTTAATCTTCACATCATCCCTGTGAGGCAAGCATTATTATCTGTTTTTGAATGAGGATATTGAGATTCAAGGTCACATAACTCGTAAGTGTCAGAGCTGGTATTTAAATTCAGGTCTGTCTGATTCCAGAGGTTACTCTCTTCCTTCTGCAGACACTGTCCCAGCATCAGATGGTCTTTCTTCCCTACCCGAGTGTAGCCAGCAGCATAGAGCTATGTGAAACTGACCAAGACATGGATCTGCCTAACATACTGGCCGTACTTTGGTTTCCCATCTGTCATTGGGGCACTCCATATGACTCCACCGCAGCCTCTCATCCTCACCTCTGTGGGAGAAAAGCTCTCCCCTCCCCTGCAGCCTCTCAGCTCCATCCAGGTCTGGAAGGACTTGCTTAAAGTCCTGCAAGCAGTAGCTGGGGATTCAGCCAAATTGCCCCTCTATAGATCCATATAGAAAGGCCAGACTTGGCTTCCAGGAGAGCCAACTTTGTGGAACAGAACCCTGGGTGCCCTGCAATCAAAAGCTGCTTTTAAGAGAGAGCCCTGGGGACACGGTTTCTGTGTGTGTTGGGCGGGGCAGGTGGGGGTCGGGGGATTGGGACCCTGTGGCTTCCTGGTCTAAAGTGGTGTCCTGCAAGATCCTGCTCACTCCCTCTCTGGAGAAGAAATTCTTTGTCACCAAGCCTCCCCTCCCTGGCCATCTTCGAATACTTGATCCTAAGAAGAAATACAGAAGGCAGGATGCAGGGTCCTTGCTTCCCGGGCCCAACACAGAGATGGCATGGCCCTTAGACTCATTCTCAGCTGCCTGGAAGGCTTACAGAAGCTGCCTTCTACAGAGTGCCTCTCTCTGTTCCTTTGCACCCTGCACACAGACCTCCACCTTGAGCCACTCTGATTTTTAAGCTGGAGGTGAATGGGTAGCATGTCCAAAGGCTCAGGGATTTTTAAAGAGCATGATGTAGAAAGGAACTACCGATTGGGCAGGGCATGAAGAATGTGCTATTGAATGGAAAGTGTGGCAGAAGGAGTAAAAGGGATCAGAACCAGAAAGACCACACCTGCCAGGCCAGCCTTAGGAATTAGGGACTTTGCCTTGGCAATGATCAGAGCCATGGAAGGTTTTTAGAGCAAGTGACTAGTAACCTGGTCAAGTATGTGTTCATGAAGGTCACCCTGGCAGCTACTGGAAAGTAGATTTACATGCAAACCATTGGGGTTAGTGTGGGTAGGAGATGATGGAGTCCTCCTGAACACCTACTCTGGAACACATGGACTCAAAAGACACCTGGGAGTGAGAACTGATAGGGCCTGGCGACTTTCTTTATTATTTGTGGTAGATGGGAGAAAGAAACAGTTGAAGGTGCTTACAGAATTCCTGGCTGGGTGCATGGTGAGTCCATTAACCTTGAAAGAGGATCTGGGAGGGTAATTGGCTTGGGGGTGGGAGGAGGAAAAATTAAGAGTTCATTTTTAGACATGGTGAAATTTGAGGCGCCTGAGGGAGATACATGGGGAAGTGGAGATGCCCAGTAGCAATTGGATATATGGCTATGGAGCTCAGGAGAGGGGCCTGCGCCAACCATATGGATTTGGAAGTTGTCAGTAATGGAGGCCTTGGGAATCCACTTGCAAATCAAATAATCACCACTTCATCTATGTTTTGGAAATTCAGGCTTTTACATGTCAGTTTTGCTTTAGGCAAGGAAGCTATAAGCTGCCTCTCCTGTAAACCCCAGAGCATGACAGTTGCTTAGTTGTCCCCTGAACTCCCTTGCCACCTACCCCGGGTGCTGGCAGCATGGTACACAGCGTAGAAAAAAGACTCCCATAAAGACCCTATACTCCCCAGGTACTTTCTAAGCCCTGTGGACCTGGTTTAATGACCCACAAGGACACTGATTCTCCCAGCTTGGATTCCCCCAGCTGCTAGCTGGAACTACCCATCTCATTTGTATCTTCATGCCAAGATTATAATGCTTGCCAATAATTTACCCAAAAAGAGTCTTCTTCTCTAAACAATATAAGCTGAATTATGCTTCTGAGCAGCTCTGTGCTAACAAATAGACCCTACAGCACCCCAGTGCCCACGACCATGTGTCTGCCACTGATCCTTGAATGTTGGAAGGGAAACACTACAATGATTTACCAGCAGGAGGAAGCTACCCCGTGGAACATGCCAGTGCCGCTGAGGATCCACAATGCAGTCCCCACATGCTACCTGCAAGACAGAAATATTTTTAGGCTTTCCAGAAAGATTTCATTTCACAGTTTTTCTGAAAGGTTGTAATTAACTGCAGCGAGCAAAAGAATGTTTTTTAAAAAATAAAAGTAGGGGAAGGAGAGGTTTTGTCAGTTCCTTTGGGTAGGTGGGTTCATGTCATCCGGGTGGCTAGGGGAGGGGACGGAGGGGCTGGTGAAGCTTATTCCAAGTGGATTAAAAGAGAACCAGGAACTAAAAGCAAATTGTCTCCTACTGATGCTCTCCTGCAGCAGGTAAGGAAGCAGCCCTTTCCATTTCTCATTAACAAGGGTTCTTTTCCCAGAGCCCAGGAGTCCCAGGTGCCTGAGGAAACTGTGCCAGGGGAGACTGGAACAGCCAGGATGGATTATTGTTGGATATTTTTAGAGTGCAGGGACAGATGAGCTATAGTGGCTGTCAGTTCCTCATGCCAGCTCCTTCCTCCAAGTTGTCCTCTCCAAGTTGTCCTTCCTTCTCCCACCCTCACCCCCAGCATACAGAGACACCTCTGAGCCCCCTTGACTATATCTCCCTTGATTCATTTCATGTGTGCTGTTTATTTTTATTCATAAGAGGGATATTTTATTTTCAGACAAGGGAGTCAGAGCCATAGACAAGGTGACTTGGGTAAAATGAGCCTCCAGAGAAGAGCATTCAGGGCCTGGATGGGACAGAGGGAAGGAGGCAGCACCATCTTTGGCCTACGGAGGAGGATAGACAGGCAGGAGGTCTGGGTTCAAGTCCTGGCTCTGCAGCCAGCTTACCGAGAGACCGGGAGTCTGAACAGCATATCAGCCAGACAGTGAGGGAAGGAGGCATCTTTTCTCTGCTCACTATCACTTGGTGGTTGGTGGCTGAATTGGCAGCACAATTCATGGTGCCCACATCACAGGAAGGGAGCAGTGCACCTGCCGAGAAGCCAGGAGATAAGAAGGGTCTCCAGATCTCTCTACAGCATGCTCACCTGTACTCATCCATCATCTCCACCCGAGGGTACGCTGACCCTGCCACCCCATCGGATGCTCCACCAGCACATACAGGGTCAAGAGGGAGACTGTCCAGAAGTGTCCAAAAACAGAGAGGCTGTGGCTCTGCCCAGGTATCCTCTTCTGGGAGATTCTAGAGGACCCTCGATCTTCATCAAGTCCCCTTTTTTTTTTTGCTCCTTCCTTCTTCCATCCTGCCCTCCCTATGGTGTAGTAAAAAGAACACTGGACCTTTTTACAACTGTGTATACAAGTTGTTCAAAGTTTTGGATATATCCCTGACTTCTCTGGGTCTCATTCATCTTGCTGTAAAAAGTAAGGATCTTAGAATAAGATACTCTCAAATCTCTTCCAGTTACAAAATTCTGTGTTCCTCTGCTACCTAGGATTGAGTTCACTTCGAATTATTTTTCCTACTTCAGATAACTATTGGCCACAAAGTGTGAACTTACTCACTGGGATCTGTTGGATCCCAAAGAGCTACATTTTTCCAAGAGCCTGGTCTGTTCCCAGATAGAACTTTATTACATCTTGAGAGACCCAGATCCTGCTATTCTGTTTCCAGTGTTTGGGGGCTGAATTAAGGAATGAATAAATAAGCAATCCTTGCCAACAGGAAGCCAGCAAAGATTTGGAAAATCCTAAAGTTATTTCTTCTTGGTCCTAGCATGTGTCACAGGATGTTTTTTGCAGAACAGTGTCAAATGCACTTTCCATCTTTGATCATCTCCCCTGCAGCCACACCTACTCTCTACTCCCCACACTCCCACTGCTTTCCCTCTGTATCTGTCTTATCTGTGTATACCCCAAATCAGTGGTATTCATGAACTGCATTTATCTCATCCTCCTTGACTCTAAGTTTCTTGAGGGCAAATTTCCTGTCATATTCATCATTGTACCCCCAACAGGCTGTAGCACACAGCAGGGGCAATAATAACACTGTCACAATTACAAAGCCCTCTGGTTTCCAAAGTGCTCTCAAGCACACCTTCTGTTTGGTGCTTCCAGACTCCCTTTGAGGTTGGCAAAAATGATTATACCCCCTTCACAACTAAGAAAACTGAAGTTCAAAGAGATTATGTGACTGATCGTAATCAGGCAACTAGTGAATTAGAGACATGTCTCCAACCATGGTTTTCTGCCTTGAGTCTAGTATTCTTTCTGATAATTTTTTAAATAAGTAGATGAATGAATGACTGACTTAAAGAACCGAGGAAGCAGTGTAAAACAGAACATGATGTCAAGATCCGAGATAAGCTAAAAAGTGGACAAAACACACTCACTCACCAGAATTCCTGGTGTCCATAGGTTCTTAAACCTCCCTGGGGGAGGGGGAAGGGTGCTGCTGTTTCTGTTCCTGTGACCAACCCAAATTGCTAATCCCATTTCCCTCCTGCAGATTTTGACGGTGTCTGGACCGCCGGAAGGAGGGACGCGAGTGACCATCCATGGTGTGAACCTGGGTCTGGACTTCTCTGAGATCGCCCACCATGTGCAGGTGGCTGGGGTGCCCTGCACGCCCCTCCCAGGGGAATACATCATCGCTGAGCAGTGAGTCCACCCTGGCTGGCCCTTTTCCCATGGGAGCTTCAGAGTGGAGACTGGAGACTCTCCCCTCTCCCTTCCCTGGGCCTTTTCCATGATTCAGCTCCCATTACATTCTCCTCCCATGGACCTGCCCCAGAAGCCTCCCCAGGGCCCCCTCCTCCCTCACCTCCATCCTCAGGGGGTCTCATCCTGTTTGATTCCCTGTTCCCTGACTCTTCTGGCATCAGGGCCCCGGCCCTGACCGTCCCTCATTCGGTCTTTGCCTGCCCGCCAGTGTGACTGAGCGTTTCCTCCTAGGTCTCCCCCAGCCCTTCCCCTGCCAGCCCCCATTGGAATGCATCCTGCACGGTGGGCTGCGGGCAACAGTTTGGTGCATGGGGCTCTGACAGCAGCTTAATCCAAGCAGGGCCTCTGCCAGAGCAAATTCATTTATTTCACTAAGGGAAATGTCAGCTGGAAATTAGAAAATAGGCATGTAGTGGCAGACAGGCAAACGGGGCTCCAGGAGTGACATATGTTCCAATTTGGGGTGTTCTTTTGGCAGTGGCGGCTGCTGTGGAGTTGGTGGGCAGGAGGTGGGCACGAAGCTGGGGGTGGGAGGATGGAAAAAGGGAGGCTACCCCTTCCAAGGAGAAAGCCAGGGAGCAGCCAAATCATTCTGCATGATTTATCAGGGAAGTTGGGTCAAGCCATTCTGATTCCACTGTGAACACAGCTCTGCAGGGGGTACTGGGAGCATGAGCAAGAGCATGACTTTGGGGCCGGGACTTCCTTTCCTTATCCTCAGCCCTCTGCCAGGTCAGGTTGTTTCCTCTGATCTCCCCACCAGAGCCAGCCTTTAGTGGCAACCATAAAAATGACATCGCTTTATCTTCCATCAGCACTTTGCAGTTAACAGAGCACTTTCTCATCCACTATCTCATTTTTAATTGGTAAGGACTCTGACAGGTAAATATTGTTATCATCATTCTGCAAAGCAGGAGAGAGCAAAGGACTCATGAGAAGTGAAATGACTTTCCCCAGTTCATTCAGGGCATAAGTGGCTGAGGCAGAATTAGACCTTGAGTCTCCTGACCCCTAATGCGGGGCTACTTCCCTTCCATAACAGTGATGGGGCACGGCTCCTGGACAGGAGCAGTCTGAAATTCCACGAATCGGTGTGTAGCTCTGAGGCTTAGAGGCCGTGATTCTCGCAAAGCCCAGAGAAGGGTCAGAGTCCAAAGGGGTGAATTCCCAGACTCTGAGGGCTGTGTGATGCCTGCCAGCCACAGCAGGGAGAAGAAAGAGCTGGCCTGATCTCTCAGATCCTTCAGGTCTGATCCTTCAATGACAGGCTTATTCCTGCAAGGAATGAGTCCTGCAGGAAAGGCTGGCTGGGCCTATAGGAAAGAGATGAGGAAGATGGAAAAAGGGAAAGGAAACAAATAGTGCTTCTGAGCCAAAAAAGAGGTGAAAGCTGTTGTGCCAGGAGAGGTCCTCCTGGCAGACCATCTTTACAGAGCCCCGCACCCTGCCAGACTGGATAAGGTGCTCAGTTACATGACCCCAAATCCACCTCAACCTCAAGGACCTCCCTTGGGCCCCTGGACACAGACCTGTATCCAACTTGGTGAGATGCCACAGGAATCCAAAGGAAAGGGCTAGGGGTGAGGGTGGGAGGTAAGGCTTTTAGCTGAGAAGTGCAAATTCATGGGCAACTGGCCCTCAGAATCACATGAGGTTTGGAATGAAACCGTGTTTTAGACCTGCCTCCTCTACTGACCAGCCCCAAGATCTTAGCAAGCTGTTCAGTCTCTGTGACCTTCATTAGCCTAATGTGCTGCCCAAATGTAAGAAATTTCAGTTCTATTTATGAAATGAAATGTACTGCACTCGCCCCGCACCCAGGTCCATGGGGAAGAAAGTGTCGAGAGAAGCTGTAAGTGAGGCTATGAAAGGAACCTGGGGAGGGGAACGATCCCCATGCATTCCTGCAGAGGCTGGTGGTCGCCCCAGAAATCCACCACCTCAGGTATGGGGTAGGCAGAAGACAGCACACCCCATGCCTCGCTGGATGCAGCCCTGGTTTCCAGCCGTGCCAGGCTCGTTACCACTCCCGAGGTTTCAGAGTTTGCTAACATCATTAAAGCCTCCATCCCGGGCAGTGA
This sequence comes from Pongo pygmaeus, assembly GCF_028885625.2. Classification (NCBI taxonomy): domain Eukaryota; kingdom Metazoa; phylum Chordata; class Mammalia; order Primates; family Hominidae; genus Pongo; species Pongo pygmaeus. The sequence goes on from NC_072373.2 coordinate 41,382,614, forward strand.
GCAGCAGGCACAATCGTTACAGATGTCTGTGAGAGATGAATTTGGCTAAAAGGGCCCGGTGCAGAGTCCCGGGCGCGGGCAGGATTTGCCGGCACAGTAATGATTCACCATATGCTTGTGCCGCGCCATCTATCACTCAGCAATTAGGTTAATGTTGGTTAAAGGGCCCCGCTTAGTCCTGCAATCAGCACCCCACAGATCTGTGGAGGGCTGGATGATTCAGTCACAGGAAGTTTCCTGGACCATGGGATACAGGTTGAGGCTGCAGCTCAGCCCCTCCTGGGACAGGGGCTCCACATGGAGCAGATTCCCCTTAGATCCTCAGGCTGCTTCCCTCTCATCTGCTGTACCTGTGAACTCAGTCACTGCGGGATGGATGTGAGATGTGTGTGTGCTGCCGCCCCAGGGAGCGAGGCACCATCTATGCAAGTCTATGGGTGATGGTGTAGTGTGGGGCAAGGATACTGGGCTGCGTTCCAGGAGACTGGTGCTCAAGCCTTAGCTCAGCTGTGGATGAACCAGGTGACTTCGAGCAAGTCACTTTGCTCCCTGCTTCTCAAACATCTCATCTGGAAAATAGGTATTTAGGAACAGATGATTTCTACATTTGCTTTGATGGTCCTTTAGATGTCCAAACCAGTAAATGGTATGCCCCATGGAATCTGCAGCTCCCATTGTAAAGATTATCTGTGGCACTAAGGTGCCTCCGGAAGCCCCCTGCCACCAGGAGGAGTCAGGTCTTCAGATGTCAAAGCTGGACAGCTGTTTGGTCCAACTTCCCATTTTATAAGGAGAGAATCTAGGCATCTCCAGCTATTGTCTCCTAACTACACAGGGACCCCAGAGCCACCAGGGAGGAGTCAGGTCTTCAGATGTCAAAGCTGGACAGCTGTTTGGCCCAACTTCCCATTTTATAAGGAGAGAATCTAGGCATCTCCAGCTATTGTCTCCTAACTACACAGGGACCCCAGAGCCACCAGGGAGGAGTCAGGTCTTCAGATGTCAAAGCTGGACAGCTGTTTGGCCCAACTTCCCATTTTATAAGGAGAGAATCTAGGCATCTCCAGCTATTGTCTCCTAACTACACAGGGACCCCAGAGCCACCAGGGACACAGGGAGGAGACAGGGAAGACAAGAGGCCTCAAGAAATCAAACCACAAGAATCAACCAACCTTGCTGACTTGCAAGGCTTGAAGGAGGTCGTGGTGTGCACACCACTGCCTATGGTTGTCTACAACCAAGAAGGTAGAGGGGACAAGTGGTTAGCTCTCAGAACCTGAGGAACCCAGCTCAGCCTTTCTCACCACCCCTGCCAACAACCTCACCTCTACCATTGCTGCCATATCCATACTGTCCCTTCCTTGAAAGACATACAGAGCATCCCACTAAATCTATTGGCAGTAGAGGGGAGTGGTCAGAAGCGTGAGCTCTGGAGTCGAGCTGACCTGGATTTGAATCAGGGCTCTGCCACTTACCAGAATTGTGGCCATAGATAAGTCACTTAGCATCCCTGAGCCTTAGTTTCATTGTCTGTACAATGGAGATAAGACCCGCTCTGTAGCAGAGCCTGAGGATGGCATGAGATCCTGTCTTGTAGAGTGCCTGGCAGAATCAGTAAACTGTAGTTCTTCTTATTATTAAGGTCTAGAATTTGCTTTGGCATAATACTCCTTCCTCAATATAACCCTTTCCACTCCCTGCAGCTGCCCTAGCTTCTTCCTTTAACTCCCTGTCTTCCTGAACTCAAAGAACAAGTGCCTGCAACAAATATTTTCAAGCCGTTTCCACCCTTGCCTGCAGGCACTGGGTCCCAGGAATGAAAGGGAAGAAGAGTTGAGGTGATTAGAGTTTGTCTGCAATGCTGCCTAATTTTCTTAGGACTCTCCAGTTCTTAGATCTTCCTGCCCAGACCCTTTTCTACAACCCACTGCTGACCACAGCCCTCTGCCCACTCATTCCACAGCTGAGAAGGGGGCTCAGCTGATGCCCGAGGAAAGGGACCTATGGCCAGCTCTGATTCCTCCACAGTGCAGCCCCTGGACCCCTGCATCCTGCCTTTCCAACTACAGGTGCCCTTCCTTGGACACTTGGGTGGCATCCATCTCTCAGTCATCACTCTTCTCCTAGGTGCTTGAATATACTGCTTTTCTTTTGAAACATAAGCCCCAAGCAGGAAAATGTCCTTGAAGAGACAGTGTGCCAAGAGGCCCTGGCCCATCATTAGCTCCACACGGGGGCAGGTGACCAGGGCTGTTCCAGGCCTTCTCCTTTCCTACACAGACCCAGGGCCCAGGGAAGAACATTTCCATGCTGCCCATGACCTTGACATGTTCTCTTATTTCTTTTTTCCTTAACTTCAAGCCTGTGATGATTTCTTCCTCCTTTTCTTCTCTAAGATCACTCCAGCAGAGTGTCCGAGGGTGATGACTCGGACAAGCAAACCCTCATTAGAAGAGAGGGAGAGAAACTTACCTACTCCCTCCTGTTCTCTTCCCTCCTCTTCCCCAACACTGCCTACAATAGCCAGTTGATTCTCCTCTGGAGCTCCTTGAGCATGGTGGGCATCATTTGCAGGATGTCAGGGACCTGAAACAGCAGCAGGTTGCCAGGGCCCAGGAAACAGGATGGGAGAGTCGTTAACCACACACAGGTAGCAGCATGAAGATAACCACACGGTACCTTAAATTGAGCTTCTCGAATGCTCCCCTAACGGGGTTTCAGGAGACAGTTACGTGTAAAATATTAATTGATCATCACTATCATGTTTACTCAGGTTCATAATTAATTGATTGATTCATAGAGAAAGGGAAGAGAGACTATTCTTCCATATGCATTCAGTACTTTCTTGTTGAATCGAATATGCTAAAACATAATAAGACAGTTATTGCATGTTAAGTAAATATTCGCCAGGAGTGAAAGTAGTTATTTGGGATTAACTGTTATGAAGGAGATGGAGATCAGTGGCGTGCCGTGTGTGTGAGCATGCAGCGTATTTGTTTAATGCAAGTTTTATTACATCGAAATGAAATCTCTGTTTAGTTACCTTCCTTCCTAGAGAAGCTGTTGAGATAAGCATCGCTCGGTTAAACACGGATCTTCCCCACCGTGCCAGGATAATGCTGGGGATTAGTGGAGATGGGGTCTGTTTTTCTGACTCCCCACTAAGCAAACCTACCAGGAGCACCAGACTGCTCTGAATCTCCGAAATGATATTGGGAGGAAAGGAAAAATCCTTCCCTCCATTCCCAAGCTCTTTTTTGCTGAGCTGTCAGGGCCCTCTCCCACCCAGCCCAGGCCCGACCATTCCAGGCAAGAATTTCCCCAAGCCCCTGATGCCTTCATCTCTCCCCATCCTCAGCTGCCTACCCTTTCTAGAAGGGTACCATGGCTAAGGCAACCAGTATCTAAATGTGCTTGTGTAACTGTTCTCAGGCGCCAGGGAAGTCATCACTAGGGGTATTGATCTGGGCTGCTTGAGAGAGAGCGCTGCACACTTCTTCCCTCCAGCTCTCCCATTAGTGTGAGACATGACTTTCGCTCAGGGCCATGTCACTGCCTCTCCCACTAGGTGTGCTCAACCCTTGATGAAGTGAGAGGCCAATGTCACCTGCTGGCCTAATGAACTCATCTAGCTCCCACCCCTTTGCCTACTGCCGCAGGACTCCACCCCTCCCGTTCTGCAGGGAGCTCCTTCTTTGAGCTCTCACTATCTCACCAGATTATCTCTCCCCTTTTTAAAACTCACTACAGGAAGCAAACCACAATTGAATCAGCCTGGCAAACACACCCTCACCCACTCCTTTAGGGAGTGTAGCAATGTCAGCTTGTTACATAGGAGAGAGTGTCAGCTAGATTGCTGCCCCTAGATCTCTCTGTTAGACATTCCCTTTATTCTACAAATTCTGGGTTCCTACCCAATGCTAGGCACTGCGCTAGGCATGGGGAACCACAGAATTGGCCACAGAATTAGGCAGCAGAGCATATCAGAGGCACACAGGGCTTTAGAGATGATCCGGTTCAACCTTCGCACTGTGCAGATGAGACCAAAGCCCAGAGAGGGAAAGCACTGTGCCCAAAGTCACACAGCAAGATGGATGACCAAGCTGAGTCTTGGTCTGGCATTACTGCAAGACTGTGATGAGTGATTTGCCGTGACTGGGAGAGCAAGTGGGCAGCAATGCCAGCCCTTGCCCTGTCCCTCACCAGAAGGTTTGCTTTCTCCCCAGGATTGTCTGTGAGATGGGCCATGCCCTCGTGGGAACCACCTCTGGGCCAGTACACCTGTGCATTGGCGAGTGTAAGCCAGAGTTCATGACCAAGTCCCATCAGCAGTACACCTTCGTGGTGAGTACTGGGTCCAGGGCCAGGTGCAGGTGCCCAGGGAGGGCACACACATGCTCCAGACTCCTCCCAGAAAGCCCCCACTCCCCTCCACCACCAGGCTTCTTGCAGACCGAGGAGGAGAAAAGGACCCCCCAGATAAGGCAACTTCTGGTCTTGCTGTTTTGAGAGCCTGTCTTTCCAGGATGAGATGGGCATGTGATAAACAAAGCTGTGGAGTCTTGGGAGTCCCAGAGGGCCACAGGTCAGAGTTCTAAATAAGGCAAAATCCAGCCTTTCTTAGAAAGTGGTTCCTAGACTGGGGGCAGGGAGGAACTGCCTCTTGTCCCACTAGTGAAATATCTTAGTCTAATTCCAGCCTAATGAAGACGCATAGCCTGAGGGACCTAATTAAATAAGTCTATATTTATCCACATACTTTGTTTTCTGCCAAGGATATTTTAAGTGGGAGTTTAGAAGAGTCACTGAAATCTGGCAGGGATGTGTATCTGTGCACAGGACCACCAGAGTCACTCTGTATGCTACTATAGTTACACACACACATTCACACAGTCACACCTGAAAACATCTCTTTATGCGCAGGCAACAGGTAGTCAAATTGCAAAGACTTTCTTTCTGTAATGGTGCTCTATTCCTACCGAATCAATAACTCTCTTCTGGGGCCCTGGAGCCACCCAGGGCTATATTCATACTGAATCAATAACTTGGCTTCTTCGGCCCCGAAGTCTCTTTTCTGACACCTACATTGCTACATCGAGTATTTCATTAAAAGGCATTAACAGTAGCAGATGGGGTCAAACCAGCCTTGCTGAGAGTTTTAAAAAATCTTCAGAGCACAAAATTCTATTCTCTGTAAAGCGTTTTACTGCTTATTTCAGGTTTTCTAGCCTCTTCCTTCTTATCTTGGCATCGCCACATTTTTCTTATACTCTCCTCTCTCAGATTGGAGAGTACCTTGCCCTATCTGCAGCCAACCTACTCCATCTCTTACCCAGGGCAGGAGCAGTGGGCATTTGTGTGAGAAGCAAACACAGGAGAACTAGCTGGGGAGAATGTCAGTACTCTGACAATCTGGAGCAAGTCAGAGCTGAGAGGGGCTTTAGAGATAAGCTAGCCCACCCTCCTCACTTGACAGAGGAGTAAAGAATGATCTCAAAACTTGCCTTAGGACGCACAGTGGATGAATGACTGATGCAAACTAGGATTCGTGCCTGTATAGTTGCTCAGTTAAATGCATTTTCCAATTCACTCCACTCCACTGCCCTCCAGACAGAAGCAATTCTTTTCTGATTTAGGTCAGCCGCCTGATGCTTTTTAAGCCAAGCATTTCTTTTAAGCTTCAGGCTGAATTTTACTACTTAGTGAGCTTAGTAGAAAGCCCCAGCCAGTGATGCACCATCCTCCTGATGAGGGTCTGAGAAGCCATCCTAACATTTACTGACAGCTCTCTGCACCAGGTGCCCTGCTGTGCCCTTCTTATGCTTAGGGAAGGACAGAAGGGCATGTGCATGGGCCATTAATGGAGGACTTTAGCCTCTTGGTGGCCCAGCCCAGGCAGGGATGCTTTATTCAGCCCTATCGATTTTGTGCCCAAAAAATCAGTACAGGCTCTAGATAGAGAAGCATTTTCAAATGGTTCTCAATTTGTAAACTAATTGATAGATTAGTCAGTGTCACGTCTACTTTCCCTTCATTGTTATGAGCATGAGACTCTGGGGAGTTAATTAATTTCTCCCCATGTGACTCTTCTGCCTTCCCGGCCATGCCCAGAGATGATTCTTAGAAAGGGTCTCACCTCTGGGGTATGCAGAGAGAGCATTTAGGATTGAAAAGGACGGGACAAGTATCACCACGCCCAGAATGAAAACAGTCTCTCCCATCCTTAGATCTAACCATGGTCCATCCTTTTGGACAAAACCTAAGCTGTAGTCATTTCTCTGCTTCTTTCCAAAGAACCCTTCTGTGCTGTCACTCAACCCAATCCGAGGTCCTGAGTCAGGAGGCACTATGGTGACCATTACCGGCCATTACCTTGGGGCTGGGAGCAGCGTGGCAGTCTACCTGGGCAACCAGACCTGCGAGTTCTACGGGTGAGATAAACTTGAAGGGCCACCAGAAGACTGCACATCTGGGACATGTGCTGTTCACATGTTACTGTGCATGTTCATTCATAGGCCTGCCCCATCACCTCCATGTTATTTGCTACACCTAGACCCAAATACCATACCAGTCACTGTGAGAAATATATGCCACTTGTCAGTTTATATCCCATATATCAAAGGGGCTGGATACTTCTAAAAATAATGAGAAGTGAGGGCCATGAGAACACCAGATGAAGGAGGCTCCTAGGAGTTCCCCAGTCACCACTAGGATCAAGCATTCATTAAGTCCTCACTATGGTGACTTGAGAAACATGGAGATTGCATAGCCTCAGTTCTTAGAAAGCACAGACTTATGCTTAGGGAATCCTCCGTACATAAAAAATTGAACACCTACCATTTGCCAGCACTCCCCTGACCCTGAAGATGTAGAGAATTCTGAAGGAATCCATGGATGAGAACCTAGTTTGCCCAGGATTATCTACTTGATAATCTCCTTCTTGGACCGTAAATTCCACAAGGGCAAGGACTGTGCATTCACTGCTATGTACAGCAGGTTCTCAGTGAATATTTGTTGACTGCCTGACCAGATTCTAAGCACTGGCTAAATAGTTACATTCTAGAAAAATCCAGAAAAAAGGAGTTCCCCCAAAGCCCATGAAACCCTATCCCTGCCCCTCATTTTCTAACCCCCGTCTCCAATTTGCTACCTCCCTAATCCACTGGGGCACTGATCTATACTGATGTGGGATGTGTTCCATCGTTGTAGAATATAAAAGGATGAGAGAACACTTCTGTGGCCTTACCCGCAGACCAAGGAAAGCCCCTTGTCAAGCCAGTGGGCACCTTTTGTTGCCCGTGCCTTTCTTCTCAACCCTCCTGCTGTCTCCCTGTCAGGAGGTCAATGAGTGAGATCGTGTGTGTCTCACCCCCATCATCCAATGGCCTTGGCCCAGTCCCTGTTTCTGTGAGTGTCGACCGAGCCCGTGTGGATAACAACCTGCAGTTTGAGTACATAGATGACCCTCGGGTCCAGCGCATTGAGCCAGAGTGGAGCATTGCCAGGTGAGGTGGAAGGTGGGAGGGAGACACCTGGAAGCCACCCAGCATGATCCCTGCAGCCCAAGTCTGGCTCATGAGAGGGATCCCTAAGGTGGAGGTTCACCATGCCAGATTTGAGGGGCTTTTTTACCTAACCGAGCCTCTGCCTGTTTTCAGTGGCCACACACCCCTGACCATCACAGGCTTCAACCTGGATGTCATTCAGGAGCCAAGGATCCGAGTCAAATTCAATGGCAAAGAATCTGTCAATGTGAGTAACTGTTGGTCTGCCCCAGCCTTTGGTAAACACAGCTCTGTGTTGATGTTTTGCAATGGGATGAGCTCTGGGTTAGGCACTGGAGCCTCTGAATACTGGAGAGGAAAACTGGCTTAAGACTCTGAGCATGGAATCATGGTCCAAATACCTGAACCTTACAATTTTTTTTTTTTTTTTAAGACATGGCCTCACCCTGTCACCTAGGCTGGAGTGCAGTGGTGCAACCACAGCTCACTGCAGCCTTGACCTCCCGGGCTCAAGAGATCCTCCCACCTCAACCTCCTGAGTAGCTAGGACCACAGGCACATGCTTGGCTAGTTTATTATTATTATTATTTTAGAGATGAGGTCTCTCTCTTTTGCCCAGGCTGGTCTCAAACTCCTGGGCTCAAGTGATCCTCCCGCCTTGGCCTCCCAAAGTGCTGGGATTATAGGCATGGGCCACCATATTCAGCCCTACAATGATTTTTATATTATAATGACAGTACAATTTCTTGTCAGAAGGTGATATAGTCAGTGTATCAAAGTACTGCTCCTGAGTTTATGATACAGCACAAAAGGACTCCTGTTTTATGACAGGTTGACTTTGAGGTCCGATGAAAACCCATATTGGAAGTGGTTGGAGAAATTCTGGCTCCAGATTCAGACATGTCTGGGGAGGAAGCAGGGTTCTGCCATCTATTAGCTGTACAAGCATGGTCAAGTCATTTAACCTCCGGATCCTCCACCCCTCAGCTATGAATGGTGACAAGCAGACCTGCCTCAGCTTCATAACCTGCCAGCCCGTGGCTGGCATAAGGTTGGCAGTTGATAAATGCTAGTCACTGCATCAGATAACTCCATCCCGTTTGCTAAGATGATAAGTTTGGGCATTTTATATTAGTCTTCCATGCACAGCCATGTAATTTTTATAATTTTTAAAAAGTTGTCTGTATCATAGGGATAGAATATCTGATATGTTGTAAATTTTTTATCATTTTTCTAGGCTCCATCTCACTCTTTCAGCCAATATTTTTTGAAACATGATTGTATTCATAATTATATTATAGCAGATGCTACTATGGCCATTATTTTTCATAGAAATTACTATTATTACTGCTTTGACCTTCAGGGGCTTGACTAGGCTAAGATGGAGATGGAGAAGATGGTGTTATGTCTCCCCTCTTACCCCTGACACATTTCCAGGGTACTTGAGGCTTCCACAAGAAACACAGAGATACATAAAATGACAGAGTGTTAGAAGGTTAGATATGGAAAGGTCTCAGGGATCATCTGATGCAACCGCTTCATTGTGTAGCAGAGGAAACTAAGGCCAGAAAGGTTAAATGACTTGCCCCCAGTCATAAAGGTGGCTGGTGGAAGGGCCAAGGTGGATCCCAAACATCCAGACTCTTCGTAACTAGGCCACATGAAATTCTGGTGGGCTTGACATTACCATCCTGCTGGAGATGTGGGGGCACTTGTACCACACCTTTAGTATCCACCACGGTCACTCCTTTTTGGGCTAGGTGAGCGCATGCCTCCTTCTGCCGGGTGTAGAACTTGATCCATGGGTAAAAGAGCCTAGGCCCCCACTCTATTTCCAGACTGAAGCTCAGGGTCCCCAGAAACTCACATGTAACTCCAGAGTCTAGGGTGATGTATGGGAACAAGAATGGTAAGTTCACACCCAGGAAGGATTAAAAAAAAAAAAAAAAAGCAAGCAAATTAGGTACATGTTTTAAAATATAGGTTTTATTGTTATTCAGGGATGGCAAGGCCAGAGTATAACTTGTTCTACTCATAGATCAAATCCCAAGAGAAGAGGGAAGCCCATGCCCCAGGGGTCACAGGGGGAAGCACCAGGGTTGGTCTGCCTGGAGGCGGAGGGAGAAACCGTGGCAAGAGTCTTTATGTGGTTTCCACAGGAAGGAACAGGCACAGCAGGGTAAGCAAGTTTAGGATCAGCTAGTTTGAGTCATTTTAGCAGGCCCTGGGGCCCAGGGCTGTCCCTAGATGTTTGGTGCCTGGTCCCGGAATGATTAGGGCATGAGGATAGTGTGGAAAGGGGCAGTTGAGCTGTGGGGTCTGGATTGGTTTGTGCATATGAAAGGCATGCTCACAGGCAAGTTATTTGCTATCTCTAGGATTTTGCCCTGGGAGGGACATTCCCTCCCCAGTCAGTAAGGCCCCAGATGTCAAAGCATCGGCATCCAGAAAATAAAAGACATAATTAATACAGTCCAGAGAAAATTTTGGAGAGTGAGTATGTGACCTCCAAAGGCTTCAGCCGTAGTCCTCAGGAAACCATTGAAGAGAAGCCTGGGCTGGGAAGCCCCTCTCCTTCCCCACACTTGACACCTGTGGCCAAAGACTCAGGTCCCAAGCCCCCTGCCCCCTCACCAGGACTCATTTACAGTCCTGGGCAGGAATGTTCTCAGCACTTCCTCCAGCCCCATGCACCATGATCTCAATGTTCCAAGGACTTAAGAAGCAGTTCTGCCCTCTGGGGAGCTGGGGGCCCTCAGTTTCAGTGGTGACCTGCCTGGTATCTACCGGCTGGCAGACCCGGAGGGAAGGATGCAGGAATGTAGCTTTCCATCAACTGGCTCCAGAATGGGAGCCTCAGAACCCCTGCCCTGTGCTTCCGCTTTCAGGAAGGGTAGGAGAGAGGCACTTTGCACCTGAAGTCCTGCCTGGTTGGGCCCCATCTCATCCTCAGCACACCTGGGCCTACCCGTCACCTTTGGGTTTTCAAGCTGCCCCAGTGGATAGCTAGGAGGGCCAGAGTGAAGCCGCCAAACCCAGAGGAATGTGTGGCAAACAAAGTGCCGATGCAGCATGGGGCAGGAAGCGTCCAGAGGCCTCTTGCTTGGGAGTGATTTGCTTATTCATAGAGGAGCCCGGTCTAGGGAAGCTAGACTGGGACCAGCAGAGAGGAAGATGTTGGGGTGAGGCTCACCAAGGCTCAGTGTCTTCTTGCAGAACCCAGGAATTGGGACCCCCTGGCTCAGCTGTACCCATTTCACCACACCCCTCAACCTCCCCATGCCTCATTGTACCCTGCTGGAACATGAAAGGGGCATTAGGTTCATAAGAGGCTGCTGAATTGCACCACAAAAAGGGCAGGAATGTGTACTCCCTCCCACTACAGCATAAAGGCCACAGTGAGCCATTCTGTTTAAACTCTTAAATTCCCTCTGGAAAGGAAGGGTTAAGACTTGGACTTGAAGCTCTGACATAATCTCTATGCAAGTGTCAGCTTTTCTTGCAATTTCACCCACAGTCTTGTTTTCTGAACATGAAGCTCGTGTGTGTGTATGTTGGCCAGACGGATAACATGTGTGGACCTGCCAGGACAGTGTGTACTTGAGCAGTCTGAGTTCTCAGAGATGCCCTGGCTGTTGCCGGGACCCCACTGCTCCCAAAGCTGAAACTGAGCTGTGCTGTGTGGCAGCCAGGCAGAGAGGGAGTAGGAGTCTGGGTTTTTCTTCCCAAGCCCCACGTGGGCCCTTTAGTGGTTTCTGCAGTCTGGCTGCTGTCTTGGGCAGCCCCAGAACTAAACCTCCACAGGAGAGAATGGCACAGCTCATGCTAAGGAGGGACTGGACCAGCCCAGCCAGGATTTTAGTTGGCACCAGAGTCCTCCAAGAGAAAAATGATATCATGAACTGTGTCAAAACCAAGCTTCTGTCCCAGTGCAGGGTTAGGGGACACTTGGTTAAAGAAGAGAGAGAGGTCCTGCATAAAACATTTAAAGAGGGCTGGGCCCAGTGGCTCAGGCCTGTAATCCTAGCACTTTGGGAGGCCGAAGCGGGCGGATCACCTGAGGTTAGGAGTTCAGGACTAGCCTGGCAAACATGGTGAAACCCTGTCTCTACTAAAAATACAAAAATTAGCTGGGCATGGTGGCACATGCCTGTAATCCCAACTACCCAGGAAGCTGAGGCAGGAGAATCGCTGGAACCCAGGAGGCGGAGGCTGCAGTGAGCCGAGATCACACCACTGCACTCCAGCCTGGGCAACAGAGCAAGACTCCATCTCAAAAAACAAAAAAACAAAAAACATTTAGAGAGTTGCAGAATCCTATTTTTCATCAGTATTCAATCAACATTAACTGAACACCTACTACATACTGGGCAAAGTGCTCATCTCGTACCACTTCCTGCTCCACACTCTACACACACACACACACACACACACACACACACACACTATGTGTTCTGTCCTACTTTTTTCTCAAACATCCCATGCTCCCTTGTCCCCAGGCCTTTTGGTGCTGTTCCCTCTGCTTGGAACTTGTTCCCTTACCCCTCCCTCTCCTTATCTAGGTAAGTCCTACTCATTCTTCAGATTAAATTTCATTCATTTCTTCCATGGGAAAACCTCCATGAGTCATTCCTACCCTGCTTCAGGCCATGCACACCCACATACACACACACACACTCATGCACACACACAGACACTCCTAGAGTAGCTGGTACTTCCCTACCAAGGCATTTATTTTTCCCATCCCTGCATGCATCCAACAGTGCCGTGCGCCCCCCATGCCCCAGGCCCTCTTCCAGGACTAAACTGTAATGCTTCTTTGTCTCCCCTCCAGACTGTGACTATTTCGCTCTATAGCCCCACCTCCTAGCACAGCGCCAGCACAAACTAGAAACTAGATGCCCAAACAGCGTTGGTGTATGAATTAATGAAGAAGCTAAAATGCCCCCCACTCCCCCAAAATTTCACTGCCCTTTTCTGGAGGGCTTTCCCATGGAATGGAGACAAGCAAGTAAACCCAGTGACGAGGCACAAAAGCAGGGAGAGGGTGGGAGAGCGGCTGTGGGCCCCTGGGCTCTGTGCCAGGCACTCCGTGTGTGAATGCTGCACTCTGGATCTCTTAGGTGTGTAAAGTTGTGAACACAACCACCCTCACCTGCCTGGCACCCTCTCTGACCACGGACTACCGCCCTGGCCTGGACACTGTGGAACGCCCGGATGAGTTCGGATTTGTCTTTAACAATGTCCAATCCTTGCTAATTTACAACGACACCAAGTTTATCTACTACCCCAACCCGACCTTTGAACTGCTCAGCCCTACTGGAGTCTTGGATCAAAAGCCAGGATCGCCCATCATTCTGAAGGTAGGAGTGCCCGCCAGAGTGGAGTGCCACCAGAGGCAGCAGTGCCAGAGGGTGCCCTGCGCTCCTGGCCTGATTTTCTTTCTTTCTGGCTCTCCTTTCTACGGAATTGAACTTGCTCAGCTGTCTCCTTCCTACAGAAGGAGCTCATGGGTAGATACCGACCCATCAAGTGATATAGCTTGCACCCAGGCTTCTCAAGAAATACTTTAGAATATTTCTGTTTGTTCTTGTGAGCTTTGGGAACCAGAGGTACTGCAGTGAGTTGGGAGTAACTGTTTCCTTTTCTGTCCACTCTGTGGCCACAGGAACCCGTACACACATTTCAAGAGGTCACAGTCCCTGGCACTGTCCATCCAAGTGATTTGGTACCCCACTACTTTTATGATCCCATACATCCTCCCCCAGATTTTCTCTTGTTTAGTGTTTTGCCTCCCCTGCATTTTTCCCACTCTCTTCTTCATTTTCATTCTCTCCTGCATCTGTTTTCTCTCTTTCTCTCTAGATCATGGCTGTTAGAAGTCCCCTCCACAAAAACTTGCCAAGGAGTCATTTCCTGGTTTTTGCACTGCTGCCCTTCCCCCTCTCCTTAATCTCTTTTTAAGTAGGCAATTAACTCGTGCATGCATGTGTCAATTATGCCTATAAAGACCGCTATTCTCTACAGGGCAAAAACCTCTGCCCTCCTGCCTCTGGAGGGGCCAAACTCAACTACACTGTGCTCATCGGAGAGACCCCTTGCGCCGTCACCGTATCTGAGACCCAGCTTCTCTGCGAGCCTCCCAACCTCACTGGGCAGCACAAGGTCATGGTGAGTGAGCCCTTCGTCTGTAATGCCTCCTCCTCGCCTCGTGGTGCATGTGTGATCTGTCCTAAGGAAAGGCTCTCTTCTGTCTCGTTGCCTGACTCACCCCCTCCATATCTCCTCATCTCTGGGTCCTACATCAAAATGGGTATAAGCTGAGAACACAAGAAAAGAAAAGCAGATGCCGAGGCAGGAAATTGCTTTTTATCCAGATCTGCACTGTGTGGTTGTGGTCTGTCATGTCCTTCCTCGCACTGTAAGGATCTGCTGGCATGCCAGGGCTCTACACCTGTGTGCATCCGTGTGCGTCTGTGTGTGTACAATGCACAGGTTCACGTGGGCGGGATGGTGTTCTCGCCTGGCTCGGTGAGTGTCATCTCAGACAGCTTGCTGACCCTGCCAGCCATCGTCAGCATCGCGGCCGGCGGCAGCCTCCTCCTCATCATCGTCATCATCGTCCTCATTGCCTACAAGCGCAAGTCTCGAGAAAATGACCTCACTCTCAAGCGGCTGCAAATGCAGATGGACAATCTGGAGTCCCGCGTGGCCTTGGAATGCAAGGAAGGTTAGTGGAAGCACACCCTCATTTGCTGGGTCCCTCTTTCTCCACCTGCCTTATTGCCCTTCTCCCTGCAGACAACTCCTATCTTTACTCCCATCACTGCCAGCCATGCCTCTGCATTCCACTTTCACCCCTGTTTTCCCAGAACTTCTTTTGCTCATAGGGCCAGAGATGTCCAATGAAGAATGCCCACTGCATGAGGACCCAGGTCCGATTGCATTGTTCTAGTCCCTTCTTTGCCCTGACCCATCCCACAATCTGGCCAACACTTTCTCCCTCTCAGGGCCTCAATGTCGCCACAGTCAGAGCCCCCAGGCTCCACAGCCCCACACTCTAGATCCCCCACTGGAGTATCCAGCTCCTGTTTTTTGCTATCTTCGCAGCACGTGGGAGCAGCGGCAGGAAAGGCAGAAGAGCACCTGCCTCATCTCCCCCAGGGTTTGTTTTCCATCAGTGCTGCAGGCTGAGCGCTCTGAAGGCCGCCACTTGCTGGTGTCCTTGGCTGTGGACGTGTGTGGGAGTGCAGATTGTGTTTTCTCCCATGTCCCATGCAACCACAGCCTCGAGGTGATGAGTGTACCTGGCGTCCTCTCAGGCTGAGGACCTGGCAGGCTCTCTGGGTATACAGCTCAATTAGGAATGAAAACATTTCTCCTTTTGCTGCAAATGTCAAGATCAGAAACAAGCCCTCTGCTGGATGACAGGGAAGAGCTGGGCTGGGAAATAGGACACATGGAGCCAAGGCTCCTCCTGGCAACAGGGCTGGTGAGTTTGGCAGAGGAAGGAGCCAGGAAGGCAGGTGTGCCACCACCAAGGTAAGGCTTCTGAAGCCCTTCCCTTCCCAAACTCTGCTCTCAGCTGAGCGTCTCATGACCAGGCCTTCCCTAGGCTTTTGCATCTTCATTTATCGTCTTGATTGGAAAAGGGCAGCACTTTGTCTGTTCTGGTCTTTGCTGAACCCCCTCAGCCATGGTCTCTCACCTGCCTCCAGCATCTCCGGGAACTTTACTAAACAGCCCAATCATGATACTTTTTTTTCCTTGTTGAAACTACACTTGTAATATGTAAAGAGAAAATTTGAAATTATAGATAAGTATAGAGGAGAAAATAACATAAAAATCACCCATGTCCCCACCACCTAAAAAGGATAGGCTGGGAGTAGCCCCGCCCTCTGGAGACACACTCCCGTAATCCTCAGAGTCTCTACAAAACGTCCTCCCCTCCTCCTTTGCAAACTTCTTCTCCCTCTTTCTCCTCCCCCAACTGGGGCTTCCCCACGAGCCTCTCTGTCTGCTTATTCTCATAGCTTTTGCTGAGCTCCAGACGGATATCAATGAGTTGACCAGTGACCTGGACCGCTCGGGAATCCCTTACCTGGACTATCGTACCTACGCTATGCGAGTCCTGTTCCCAGGCATCGAGGACCACCCCGTCCTGCGGGAGCTGGAGGTAATGCCTGCCTCCTGGGCCCAACCACCCAGCAGGGATGCAGGCCCAAGGTATCCTAGGAAATCCAGATGAGACTCAGCAGCACTGAGTAAGGTTAGCAGTGAAGACGGGTCAGTAGCTTGTAACAGCATCTCAGCAACAGAGCTATCAGGAAGGTTACGGCCGAGGGGGCACCCAGGCTCCTTGGGATGGTTCCAGGGTAAAGCTCATTGTTTGTCATTTTTTAATTAATGACTGAACTAATTAACTAAGATCCTGCCTCATTCTAAAATGGATTTAAGATGGCTTAAAGAAATACACAGGATTCTATGAGGTTTGTTTGTTCATTTGTTGGTTTGTTTTACTAAAGATAATAAATCAGGCAGAGGAGACTAAGGGGAGACTAGTAAACTGAAGAAGTTTGAGGGGGCATCTCCTATTCTATCCTTGGGAAAATCAGGCAGCCTCCCCTCTGAGAGCTCCACATGAAGCCCAGCCTCCCCAGGCCAGTGCAAGGTCAGAGCAGACTGTCGACCTCAGAGCCAGTTGTTCCTACATCATCACGGGTGGGTGGAATGGGGTGGGGGTGGTTATAGGCCTCAAACATAGGGTCCTACAGCTAGTGTCATCGCCGGCAGGCCCTCAGTGAGACCCTAGGTAGGAGGCCCGATGCCTGTCCTCTGAGGGCGTCGCCTCCACCATGCCCCACCCCAGGTACAAGGAAACGGGCAGCAGCACGTGGAGAAGGCCCTGAAGCTCTTTGCTCAGCTCATCAATAACAAGGTGTTCCTGCTGACCTTCATCCGCACCCTGGAGCTGCAGCGCAGTTTCTCCATGCGCGACCGGGGCAACGTGGCTTCGCTCATCATGACCGGCCTGCAGGGCCGCCTGGAGTACGCCACTGATGTCCTCAAGCAGCTGCTCTCTGACCTCATCGATAAGAACCTGGAAAACAAGAACCACCCCAAGCTGCTACTCCGGAGGTCTGGCCCGCAGCAGTGGGTGGAGAGGGTGGCAGGAGTCTGAATGGGGACAGAGCACCTCATTATAGCAGGCCCCACAAGCAGCATGAGAAGGCCCACTCCCCAGAAGGGGCACCCATTCAGAGCAGCCTGTGTCCTCACGTCTCTGCAGGGCAGAATCTGACTTTCCCTCAGCCCAGGGAGACTACAGAGTCTGAAGTCACCCAGGTGTGATGGATGAGCTCAGACCTTTGCTCGGATCTCAGCTGGAGTCCCAGCTCTGCCTCCTGCTAACTCTGTGATTTTTGGCCAGTGTTGTAACCTCTCTGTTGTTTAGTTTCCTCCTAGACACAATGAGAAAAATAATTCCTATCTCACAGTCTCTTCCTCCCCGTGCCTCTAGAGCTGTGCTGTCCAGCACAGCGGCCCCTAGCCACAGGTAGCTGCTACAAATCAAAATGAAATAGAATGTAAAATCCAGCTCCTCCATCGCCTGAGCACCTAGCCGCATTCTAATTGCTTGGTCGCCACGTTGCAGCTAGTGGCCACCATACGGGACCGCACAGATAGAGAACATTCCCATTATCGCAGAAGGTTCTATTGCGCAGCACTGAGCTAGGGGTTTGGACAGCCTGGAAGGCTGTGCCTTCTGAGCTCAGCTTCCTGGATCTGAATCACAACATCCACTACACATGCCCACTGCATTTTCCCTGGCAGGGGAGAGGGTTGGAGACCTCAGCATCCCCTGAGCCCACCCTCTCTAGAGGCCGTGGGGAGCTGGGCACAGCTTTGGAGTCCTCTGGGCAGCGGGGGCTGGAGGGCTCCACCTCCATTCACCACCCCTCCTCTTTAGCCTTCCCGTAGCAAGGTCTCAGGCTTCCAGGCCCCGCGTGGGGTGAGGAGGGAGGAAGAATGGCTTTGTTTTATGAGTACTGAGCCCCCATCCTGCCAATCTGAGCATTAGAAACTCTCATTAAGAACTGTTGTATTTAAATTAGAGCTAATCTCAAGCACAATGCAGGGAGATGGTGCTGGGAGGAGCCACGGGAGAAAGCTACAATTTTTTCTGCCATTGTCACTCTCTCCCAGCCCAGATTGCTGAGCAGCCCTGGCAAATGCCTGGGATTTACTGCAACCAGAGGGTATAATTTGCACCACGTGCAGGGAGTTAAAATACCCCTCCGGCATCCCCTTCACTGAGGGTCTGTCACAGCCGCTTTGTTCCTTCCCAAATCCCCAGATCTGTAGCCCTGGGACGGGAAGGGGAGGGGGGCCAGCCCTTGCATGAGCAAATCCCCTGTTGGCAAAACACTTAAGCACTGCTCTCTACCTGAGGGCTGGGATCCAAGACCCCACATGACAGCAATAATGACAGCTAATGCATAGTGCTTAGCAGGTGCCAGGCACTTTTCTTAGCACTTTACAAATATTAACTCATTCAACCCTGACAATAACCATTGGGGGTGGATGTTATTATGACTGTCTCCATTTAGAGATAGGAATACTGAAACCAGAGAGGTTAAATGACTTGCCCAAGGTCACACAGCCAATGTATGGCAGAATCAGGATTTGAACCCAAGAAAGTCTAACCATGAGTGTGTTTGGAGGGGAAGGGACCAGGCATCTTCCAGATAGGCAAAACAGGGTGCTCATGCATGCAAGAAAGCCCAGAGGGACTGGGAAACTCTCTAGTTATCACTTTGAGGCCAGAAGTGAGTTGGGAGAACCGGTTCTTTATAGCCCTGTGGGATAGTGAGGTGCCCTTATCCACAGACCCTGTCTCAGATGCATCCAAAGCAGTTCAGAGCACCACGGACCATCAGGGCTGAAAAGGCCAACCTCTCCATTTTCATAGGAAATTGAGGCCCAGGAAGAAGCCACCCCTACCCCCAGGTCACAGTCTAGTTACTGGGCAAGCTGGGCTGGGACCCAAGTGTCCTGACTCCCGCCCTGCATTCTCGCATGCTCCATTGTTCTCTTGGGAGACCTCACGGCAAGCCCAGGCCCCACCATGGAGACTCCTCTGTGAAGGACTGCCCCTTACCCTTTCTCCCTTCCCCAGGACAGAGTCTGTGGCTGAAAAGATGCTGACCAATTGGTTCGCCTTCCTCCTGCACAAGTTCCTAAAGGTGAGAAAGGGAGTGAGACGAGAAATAGCGTCCAGGGCAGGATGGCACTGCTGCTCAGATCCTGGCCACAGGGCTGCATGGGGACCCCCTCCCTCAGGAGCAGGAACCTAGACTGGGTGTGCTAAAGCCCCTCATTCCACTGGCCTCGCTCCGAGAGAGAAAAGGGAAAACGTGCAAACCTGAGGAGGCCGTGACCACACTTCCTGCCCTGCCTGTGCCCACAGGAGTGCGCGGGGGAGCCACTCTTCATGCTATACTGCGCCATCAAGCAGCAGATGGAGAAGGGCCCCATTGACGCCATCACAGGCGAGGCCCGCTACTCCCTGAGCGAGGACAAGCTCATCCGGCAGCAGATCGAGTACAAAACCCTGGTGAGGAAGCCAGAAGCTCCGGGCCCACATATGTATCTTCTGCTTCTGCCCCTTACTCTGCCTTCTGTCCATAAAAGCAGTCTAGGGGGTCAGTAAAGAGGATGGGAGGCTGGTCTGGGGTGAGCCCAAAGGGCAACTTAGTGTACCAAGAGCAAGGTGGGCAGGCCTGCCCCCCTATCCCAAGCACTCTATGCCTTGGTTTATCCTAGATAATATTGGGGGAGAAAAAAGTTCACCCATCATTAGTTATTGGGTAATTGGTATTATGAGAAAGATGTATGTTGGTTCCTAACATAGAGGCTTTGGGGAAGTGCATGACTAGTCTCTGATACATGTAGAGCCATCTCTAAACACCGAGGGTGCCTCATTCCAGGCCTATAGTCTCCCCTAATCCATCCAGGAGCTAGAAAGTAGAGTCCTGGTGCTTTGAGAAAGAAGAAGTGGACACAATGACTCAGGCTCTCATTTGGCAGATGTTAGGAAGGTGAGGGAAACTGAGTCACAGACCGGAAAAGTACCCTTATTTCCCCTATAAGGAGGGTGAACTTTGGAAAAAGAAGATTCTGAGGTCCTGACCCTCTCCCTCAAACTATTCCTTCAACTCCTGTCCTGCTCGCCCTCTGTCTCCTATTTGTAGATCCTGAACTGCGTCAACCCTGACAACGAGAACAGTCCAGAGATCCCAGTGAAGGTGTTAAACTGTGACACCATCACACAGGTCAAGGAGAAGATTCTTGATGCCGTGTATAAGAATGTGCCCTATTCCCAGCGGCCGAGGGCGGTGGACATGGACTTGGGTAGGAAGCCTGGACTCAGAGTGTGAGGGCAGGGGTTGAGGGGTGAAAGAAGGGAAGCTGCCCTGCCCACAACCCTTGCAGGGGCATGACTGTGTCCTGGCCAGGTGAGGCCCATGTGAAATGCTTCCGCTTTGGGCACTGTCTGTTCAGATGTGGCTGTCTCTGGGGAGGTCCACGTGTTTCCTCTGCTGCCTGGGCCCATGGAGCCCTAGATGTCTCTAGCCTCTGTTATTGGTACCAGCTTGAGGGGGCCGGGTTGCCACGTCCCTAGAGAAGGTGCAATTGGGAGACACTGGCTCACAGCCCTCATCCCTCTCACGCTGCTCCCTGCACCACCCCCTCCACCCAGAGTGGCGCCAAGGCCGGATCGCCCGGGTCGTGCTGCAAGATGAGGACATCACCACCAAGATTGAGGGCGACTGGAAGCGGCTCAACACACTGATGCATTATCAGGTGAGGGGGGGTGTCTCTTCCCCTCTTCAGCTTCCCAGAATGTTCCCTTCCCGCTAAGCCTTGCTCTAAGGCCTCAAAAGTCTGAAAACGATTTTCCTCTCCCTGCTTTCCTCCTCCTGCTGGAGCATAGAACAGGGATTCTTAGCCATGGCTGCCCATTGGAATTACTGAGGGAACTGATAAAAAACGTGAGTGACCAGACTCCACCCTCTGAAACAGATTTAACAGGTCTGGGGTAAGGCCTAGGCATTTCTATTCTGTGTACCTCCACATTTGCAAAAAACAAAACAAAACAACAACAACAAAAATCAAATGCATATTGCAAAGCCCTCCACATGGACAACTACCTTAAGGTACCTGGCACTTTCTCTCTTTAGCATCTTACTAACACAGCCCACACCTCTGACTTACAGTGGAGCAGGGTATTGGATAGACTTCTCTTCAGGTCTTACATTCTTCCTCTTAGTAGCTGGTGTCCTTGGGAAAATTACTCAGGCTTTCTTTTCTCTCATGTGTAAAATGGGGCTCCTGGTGAACCCTGCTCCATACAGTTTTATGGAATAGATTCAAGACAGAAGGTGAGGTGTTTAGCACACAGGCAGACACACTGAATGAGCAGTCAAAAAAAAAGAAAAATCCCAGCAAAAGAACACAAGATCAAGGAGGTATCTACTCCCGCCTCTTCTCCCCTCCCATGGTAACCACTCGCAGCTGGGGGTCTCTGTAAGATTAAGCACAGGTAGACAGGTAGGGATTCAGAAAAAATACTAAAATAGAAACGAAATAAGAGACACCAAGGGAAATTAAACCAACCAGAGGAAGCGCCTCAGGCTGCAAGACCCATGGGATCGTCTGATTAATAACATCCTCCCATGTCGCTGTCTCGGAAAGAAGGATCTGTAGAGGGGCTGGCAGGCTGGGCTGTCAGGCACTGAGCTGCCAACCACCAGGCACTGGAGCTGGCAGGAGCCTCCACGGGCACAGAGGAAGCTGGGGCACAGGGGTCCCCAAAAATGCTCTTCTCCAGGCTCCATCCCCCTGACTCGCCTGCACCTCCCATCCTAACACCCTGCCTGGACCCCTGCCCAGAGGACATGAGTGTGGTGCAGTGGAAAGAGAAGAGGCTTTAGAAGCTGTATTTAACCCCTGCTTCCCCACTCATTGGTGGTGTGACTTTAACCTCTGCACCTTGGGCTCCTCATCTGTAAAATGGAGATAACAACCCTGACTTGTGAAAGTGTGAGGTGCCCAGGATTGTACTTACAGATAAGGTAGCTTTCATCACTCCCTGTTAATTCTGTACACATACACACATGCCCAAACACCACCATTTCATATGGTGCTTAATGTATCCAGTAGAACAATTGTAATGAGCCAATTAAAGCTGAATAAGAAAGTACAAAAGAAAATAACATGATGCCCCCAAATCATGAGTTTCTAAAGGGCAGGAGTGGGGTCTTTCTGCTTCTGTCTCTGACACCCTAATGCTTGTCACTGGGCTTTCCAGCCTACGGCTCCCAATCAGAAGAAGGGACTATTTTGTTCTTATGGTGCTGATCATACAAAGCACTTTCAATTCCCTGATGTCATTTATCATTCATGTATGCATTCAGTCCTCAAATATTTACTGAGTTTTACTGAGTGCAAGTCACTTCCCACATGCTAGCCCTGAGTGACAGGGGACAGCAGGGAGTATTCTTCCCTTTGGGAGACTGTGATGATGATGATGATGATGATGCTCATAATAGCAACACTAATACCAACACTTACTGCATGCTCACTGGATACCAGGCACCGCTCTCAGCCTTTCTGTGTTTTAACTTCTTTAATTCTCACCACAAACTACATGCAATTATTATCCCCACTGACCACTAAGGCTCAGAGAGGTTAAGTCCTGGAGCGAGTAAGCAGCAGAGTCAAGGTCAGATCCAGCCAGGCATCTTGACCATGGACTTGCACCACCTGTTGGTTAAGACAGAGAAAAACCAAGGACAAGAGAGGTTTAGTGACTAGACCTGCAATTGAGTTGAACTGTGGTCATTTGAGTCACCTTGTGAATCTTTCATTAGGTGACAAGAAACTATAAATGATAATGTAATCTGTTCTCCCTGGGAGTGTAAACTCCTGCCCCTGCCAAGCTTTCCGGGTATCACTTCTGGGCTGTCAGTTGTAAGGAGAATTCCTGAAAGACAGAGGTAGAGACTGCCCCCCTCCCAGTCCTAGTGCTGATGGTACCAACGGCTGACAAGTCCAGGGAGCTACTCTACCTGGGAACTAATGGAGCCTTGGCACCTTCTAGGCACAGGACCTTGGAGCTTTATACCATCAAGTCAATGCACTGCCCTCTTGTTACCCTCTCTGGAGTCAAAGGTCCTTGGAGCCCCTGCAGAAGAAAATCTGCATAATCTTAATTAACAAAGAGATGTTAAAAAACTTCCCAGGCTTCTGCAGATTTATAGGGAGGGTAAAATTAAACACCACCACTAAAACCTGCTATCAGGGAATCTCGTTAGCACTAATGTTCATTTATAGTTTGACTTCCCCACATTTAATTCTTTTTTGGTAGGAGAGAGGGACTGACAATTTAAGACCCAGAAAGATGGTTTTATGACTGGTGCAGCTATAAATCAAACTTATAAAGTTCATAAAAATTGTGAAAATAAAAAATGGTTTAATAGGAATGTTTTATGGTCCATAACATTATTATAGCTGTTTTATTCCCTCTGCATTAGGGGTTTAATTGGATCGCCACGATTCTGGAGATTCTCTGTTTTTACTGGATGGAGGGTAATCTTAAATCAAAATGGCCCCAAATGTCTTCAATATGGCTCCTCATTTATCAGCCCTCTCCCTGCAGGCTGGGTGCTGAGCTGGGGCGCCCTCATAGAGGATAGGACAAGACACCATCTTTCTCGCTCAGTCCCCAAGAGTGGCTGCCCTTTTGATGAAACTATTTGAAGTGATCCAGGCATTATAGGACCCAGGCCAGAAAGAAAGCAGAGCCAAAAGGAAAATGGGCCTCAGACCAGTGTGACTCGAAATAAAATTCCAAGTTAGAATATATAATGAAGAGAACATGTGCTCTGGAGCCTGACAGACCTGGCTACAAATATTGGCTCTACCATGTATGAATTATGTGACTTTTAAGAGGTTGCGTAGCCTCCCTATGATTCCATTTTTTTTTTCATCTGTAAAATGGGAATACTTGTGCATAGCTCGCCAAGTGGATGGGAGACTGGGTCTAGCCCAGTGCTGTCCAGTAGAAAATTAATGCAAGCCACATGTGCAAGCCGCATGTGTAATTTAAACTTTTTGTATTAGTCACATTAAAAAGGTAAAAATAAAAAGATCAATTAATGTTACATGTTTTATTTAATCTAACTGGTCTAAAATGATTATCATTTCAATATGTAATCAATTTAAAAATTATTAATAAGATAGTTTATCTTTGTATTCATACTGTCATTGAAATCCAGCATGTAATGTATATTTATAGCACATCTCAATTTAGACACAGCTCATCTTAGTTGGGATTAACCACATTTCCAATGCTCAATCAAATATTGGGTTATGCAGCTCTAACCGATAAAAGCTCAAAAAACAGCAGTAATGGTTGTTTCTGGTATTCCTGTACTCCTTGCTCTCTACCCCACAGCTATCTTATAACCCTCTAGAAATACTTGACTATCTAACTTCCCAAGACACCTACATTCACCTTTGTACTGTACCTTTTGTACCCTTCTCAGGTGTCAGACAGGTCGGTGGTGGCTCTGGTCCCCAAACAGACCTCCTCCTACAACATCCCTGCCTCTGCCAGCATCTCCCGGACGTCCATCAGCAGATACGGTGAGAACCATGAGGGCAGACTGGGCAGCTCAGAGCAGAGTCTTCCGTGACCTAGCAGGGCCCACTCACTACCCCTTCTAACAGCAGGCAGCCCTTGCTGCTGCTGGCCCAATCACAGGCTCCTGCCAGTTGGTTTCTGTCCTCCCTAGTCCAGGCATTCCCAGGCAGCCAGCGCCCTCAGAGCCGTGGGAGCAGGTGGCACCATGTGCCCTTTCTTTGATATCCCAGCCTGGTAGAGGAGTCAGAGTGGCCCAGAACCAGGAAGGCACCTGGCTGGGGGTTCATATATCCCAGGTTGCCTGGGCCAGTCCAGTTTATGCCTGTTGTCCCGGCTGAATTATTAAGAGTGCCCCCCTTTACTCTCAAAAGTGTCCCAGTTTGATCAATAAATTAGTCCGAGGAGTACTGGGGCCCCCAGGCCCTCTGGGCAATGAGGTTATGGCACCTCCTTGTCCCTTATTTTATTTGCTCTGGTTTCATGTATGCACTAAGGCCTTGGGCTTCCCAACCAAAGGGCACCACAGGACTGAACCCAGCAGCACCAAAAAGGGCTCAGGAAATTCCATACCCCAGGCCCCATGCAAGAAGAGACCCTTAACTCCCAAGAGGAGAATTACAACTTGCAGCTCTTTAGTATCCAGATTTCTATTAAAGCACCGACGAAAATATCCTATTGACATTTTACCTATTAATTATTCATTGCTGGGAGTGTCAGAGTAGAGGGGACTCCCAAATTCCCAAGGGTGTCTCTAATTCACAAAATTTATAAATCCTCTTCTAAAAAAGCCTTCAGGCTCTTCTGTCCTCATGCCAACCAAGGATCCCTAAAATAGCCTGCCATATATGAGGTCCCAACGGTCCCCTTTCAGCTGAAATGAGTTTATTCTGAGTGTATGCAGCAGGCGGGCAGGGATTCTGGAAGGATTCTACAAGCAAGGCCGGTGACTCAGTTACTCACAGCCCTCCACCACCCCCTTCTCCTCAGACTCCTCCTTCAGGTATACGGGCAGCCCCGACAGCCTGCGGTCCCGGGCCCCGATGATCACCCCAGACCTGGAAAGTGGGGTCAAAGTGTGGCATCTGGTGAAGAATCATGACCACGGTGACCAGAAGGAGGGTGACCGGGGCAGCAAGATGGTGTCCGAGATCTACCTGACCCGACTACTGGCCACCAAGGTAACTCCCGCTCTGCCCAGACCAGGGAGTGCTCGTTAAAGGAGCACGTCCTGCCCCTCCACAACACAGAAAGGATGTCTGGAGTCCAGGTACAGCCAGACCTGGCGACTCATGCCTATAATCCCAGCACTTTGGGAGGCCAAGGCAGAAGGATGGCTTGAGCCCAACAGTATGGGACCAGCCTGGGCAACATATCAAGACCCGATCTCCACTAACGAAAAAAAAAAGAGGAAAAAATTGGAAAAAAAAAAAAAAAAGGGAGAGAGAGAGAGTCCAGTTCCCTGGGCAGGGCTTCCAAAGGATCAGGCCACTGCTATTCTCTACCCTTTGGCAAAAATAGCAAATGTATCTTTGCTTTCTGCGTACTTCTTGAGACTACTGTTTCGCTTCAGAAGAGTAACTCTCTCCCTCTGGACCCCTTAAGCTTTACGAAGGCAGTGGGGTTTCTTGCTGATATTAGTTGGATAGATATGCTGGCCTTTCTATCCCCTTTCTGGCCACAATGGGAGGGAAAGCACAGAGGCCTGGCCCTGCCAGTAATCCAAGGGGTGGCTTCTTCCCATCCCATCCCACCCCAGCTATCCCCAAATGTTGATGGAAGTGAGGCTGCATCTTTTAGCCTTCCTAGCAGGTAACAAAATAAGCCTGTAAGTATGACAATCAAAGAGCCAATGTTTTCCAGGCGGGGCTAGATTTCAAATACTCTCCCCGATGGACCTCCAACAATGGCACTGAAGTTTTAATACAGTGGCATCCAACTTACAGCTCTCAGACTTGCTCCCAGAGTGGCCCAGAAATATTCCATGAGACCCCATGTCTCCATTTTAGCTTTGCCTAATATGCTCAGCATAACAACAAGAGACCAACAAAGAGATAACAGAAAAGGCTAGAGGTTTCTGCTGACCCTCAGAGGTCTGCCATGAGCCTGTAAACTGTGGGAGCCAGGCCCAGTCTTATTCCTGCCCCAGAGACCCTCCAAAGCCCTGTGGATCAGCACTCTGCCTGTGGGGAGGTGGTTCTTGAGTCTAGACCCTTCACCCACATTCCACATTCCAGATACCACTTGTCTCAGGCCACTAACATCCTAAGCCTCTTCATACCTTCCTAACAGACTCTCCTGGTCCTGCTGTGCTCCTGCCAGGAGGCACCCAGTCCTCCAGCTTGTTCCTCGGATACTGTTTCCAGACTGGCTTGCAGCCTGTGCCCCCTCATTCACCCATGGGAAGCCCGGACTCAGGGCACTTCCTGTCTTCCTATCAAAGACCTTGAGCCTACACCCTATGTGGAATGTGGCTGCAGGTTGGAGGAGAGATTCTTCCCCAGGATTCACAGCGCACCCAGTTTCTCCCACCTCCCCAGCTAACCAACAGTACCCTTCCCCACCCCGCAACACTGCCTGCACAGTCTCGTGTCCCAGACAAATTTCCAAGGCAGGATGGGTCCAAGGCACCATCTGGTATGCCTGTCTGCTACCTGCCGTCACCCCCCTCCATCTTACTCTCCCCCACCCCTCCTCCAGGGCACCCTGCAGAAGTTCGTGGATGACTTGTTTGAGACCTTGTTCAGCACTGTGCACCGGGGCAGCGCTCTCCCCCTGGCCATCAAGTACATGTTTGATTTCCTAGATGAGCAGGCAGACAGGCACAGCATCCATGACACAGATGTGCGGCACACCTGGAAGAGCAACTGGTAAACCCTCGGGGAGCGCAGCAGGAGGTGCAGCCTGGAGAGGCCTGGAGCTAAGAGGGATGAGGACCAGGAGATGGGAGGGTGGGAGGGTAGCCTATTCTCAGCTGGGGCTGGGTGATCCGAAGCTCCTGAAACAAACAGTGCACATATGCTCTGCAGAGCCCACACGGTCCCCAGCTGCCTGTGCCAAGTGGGGCCTGCCTGGCTTGAGGCCCAGCCATAGGATGTACCCTTGAGTTCTGCCCTTCCAGGTTGTGACCAGTCCCCCAAGAAGAGCCTCCTCCCCTGGCTCTGAGATCTCTGGTTCTCAGGAGAAGGGAGCTGGGGGAACCTATGCAAAGAGCTGCATTTGAAGCCTGCAGCGGAGCTTCACAGCCAGGCATCGTGGGGCATTCTGAGTGGGGCAGTTCTAAGGCACTTCCTGAGATGGGGAATCCCTGAATTAAACTGAGACCCCCGGTGAAGTTGGTCAGCACTGAAGAGGGAGTTCACACCTGCTATAGACTTGAGCCCACTGACAGGGAGGATTTCATTGCAAACTTGATCTCTTAAGGCCAAGTGATTATCCTGGCGCCATAGCTTTCAGGAAGCAGCAGGCAGAATGCCCTGCAGGCATGACTCTCTCCCCTAAAGTCACCTCTGCAACCAGACCAGCAGTAGGAGAAGCCCTCAGGCCCCTGGTATGAGACTTTATCCTCATGGGTTTTGAACCTGGACCACAGACCAAGCTAAGGACTGGCTTTCAGGTCAGACAGGACCCGGCCAAGAGCTGGCATCAAAAGGCTTTCTTTGGGAAAGAGCACAGAGAGGGGAGAGGGGAGGTCCAGGCATTTGGGTTGGGCAGGCAGCCCATGCAGCTGTCTGGAGTCAGCGGTCTCCTCAGAAAACAGAGCTGACACAGATGGGCCCAGGCTGTTATTTGGGAATCAAAAGTCCTAGCAACCAACAAAACACTTTGGAAAAAGCCAACCCCAGCCCCATCTCTTCCTTCCTCCTCCCGGGTCTTGTGGTCACTGATCCTTCCTCAGTCTGCAACTTTGATCACAGTGGAGTGAAACGGACAGGCTGGGGTGGCCCTGGGGTTAAGAGCCCACAGTCCACTTTGCCAGGACAGGCCTTCCATCTGCATTCCCTGGACAGCACATGCCTGTCCCCTTTGCTTTGGAGCATCCCCAGCCCAGTGCTGGGAGAGGGCAATTTAGGGGAAATCACGAGAAAGTCCAGGGTTATCCACATCTCTGTGCCTTCTGTGTGCTGGCCAGATCCAAGTAATAGAAATGCACTACCCTGGCATCTTGGTGTGGAGAGAGTTTCCTTATCCAGACCTCAATAGCAAATGTCCAGGGAAAGATTACCAGAAACTACCCAAGGCTGCCAGAAGAAGGGGAGGGCAGAAGAGATGAGTCAGCTCTCAGCTGCAGCAGCTTCTCCCAGGCTAGAGGAAAGTGAGGGATCCTGTTGTGTTTTGGAAGATAGGCAGAAATCATGGTGGAAGGGCTTGAGGCTGCGTAAAGCAGATCTTCCCCAAGACCTGGCACTACTGAGACATTTGGGAAAGTTTGGGGCCCATGAGAGTCAACAGAAGATGAAGAAGGGGAGAGAAGAAGAAGCTGGGGAGCTGGGAACGTCATCTCAGGCTGGAGGACAAGCCTGCGACAGGGCCGGTTCCACAGAGGAGTCAAAAGAGTTAAAGCCCAGAAGGCAGCTGGAAGAGAAGGCAAAGCTGGAAAAGGAAGTAAAACCAGCAGCTGTTCTGATTTTGAAGGAGAGTAAATGGGCTTATCTGCTTTATGGTCTAAGGAGCAGAGAAAACTCATTCTCCTCTGGTTATAAATTCCCGAGTTGCAGAAGGAAGTCTCCTAACTACTGATCGGTTCCTCTTGGGGTGGGAAAATCTCTGAGCTACAGTGAGTCATTCCCAGGATGCCAACAATGGCCTCCACTTCTCCCTCTGCCCCTGCCCAGATACAAGAATGCCCTGGGGAGAGTCATGAAAGAACTTCCCCCAGGGGAGCCCATTCCTCGGCCCAGCCAGGCCAGGCCAGCCCTGGGAAGTAGCTTGGGCAGCCGGGCTGGGCGGGGAGCGCAGGTGGCACCCTTTGTGCCCGCTCTGAGGCTGAGCCTGGGGCTGCTGCCTGCCTTCTTCCGGACACGGGCAGTGTGAAGGGACTCCAGGAGCCTGGTGGCTTTGTTTGAAGCCCTGAGAAAATGTGCTGTCCTCTGTACTTGGGCTTGCCTAGGGGCACAGAGGCCTTTAGAAAAGTCTCCCAGAAGGGAACAGAACACACCCAGGCCCACCCCTTGGATGTTAGAGATCAGGGTCAGTGCCCCCATTAGGGTACAACGTGCCTCTCCTTCCATTTCTCCCAGGTCAGTAACAGCTTAGGCTAAATTAACCCTGGCTGTACCTATTTTCTTCCATTTTACTCCTTTGCCCCTTCAGGTGGACCATTTGACCTTTGAGGGGGAAGAATATCAGTGGGCAGCAGAAGGGGCACGGCCCACGTGCATTCTCAAGTCTGCTCTGCCTTTCCCCACAGCCTCCCTCTGCGCTTCTGGGTGAATGTGATTAAGAACCCCCAGTTCGTGTTTGACATCCACAAGGGCAGCATCACGGATGCCTGCCTCTCTGTGGTGGCCCAGACCTTCATGGACTCTTGTTCAACGTCAGAGCACCGGCTGGGCAAGGACTCCCCCTCCAACAAGCTGCTCTATGCCAAGGACATCCCCAGTTACAAGAGCTGGGTGGAGAGGTCAGTAGCACCCTCAGGACAGGCCCATACCCCTGTCTCCCTACCCATTCCCCGCTCTATAGTCATCACTGACTGAGGACTCAGACGACGGAGTCTGTCATCTCTTCAGGACCTCCCACTCCCCTCCCTGCCCACGCCCCCTGCTGCGTGGCTTTGTGCCCTTGGAAGTCCGATGATTATCATCCTAATTACCATTCATTGAGCATGTGCTAAGCATTCAGCATTCTGATAAAGATTTTGTGTGTATCATCTCATTAAAATGTCCAGCAGAGTTGTGAAGCCAATATTATTATTATCCCCATTTTACTGATAAGGAAACTGAGGTACAGAGAGGGTAAATAACTTGCCCTGCGTCACACAGCTAGCAGGTAGCAGAGCTGGGATTTGAACACAAAGAGCCTGGTGAAAGTCTGGGCTTTTAACCACTCTGTTGGGCACCGCAGCCACAAGCTCTCAGCTAGATGGAATCTACTGAAGAAACTCTGGCCTTCAGCCTCAACCTCAGCATGAAGCAAGAGGCCAGAGGAAGCCACATCAGAACAGAAATAGGGAGGCAGGAGCAACTGGGTACGTCAGTGCCCTTGAAGGACCCGGCCCGGGGTAGCTATAGGTAAATGTTTGCTGAGGCCTCCATCAAGGTGCCTATCCTGTCTCTGGCAGATACTACGCAGACATCGCCAAGCTCCCAGCCATCAGTGACCAGGACATGAATGCCTACCTCGCCGAGCAGTCCCGCCTGCACGCCGTGGAGTTCAACATGCTGAGTGCCCTCAATGAGATCTACTCCTACGTCAGCAAGTATAGTGAGGAGGTAAGACAGGGCCCCAGCAGGGACAGAAACCAACAGGCAAGGAGCAGGAAGCCTGACTCAGTCCTTAAATAACAATAGATGGCCATTTAGAAAACACATTCAGGGAGTCAGAAGCCCATGAGCTCAAAAATTATCATTCCTTTGTGAGGCAACTCAACTCCTGATTCACTGAAGGCTTTATACGCTTCATTGTCTTTCACTCATTGTTAACACAATAAATAACACTTTTAATCATTTGTTTTTCGGTTCAAAGTATTGTATAATTAATTTCATTCTCTCTTAATGAATCAAACTATTCTTTGCACTCGGGCAGATCCTGTCAGTTACATTTCAGATAGACAGGTGGACCCTAATACGAATAGAGGTTGAATAGGACAGCTTTGGAAAACTCACAAAGCTTCTTTAGCATGGAACCTGAAAGTAGTAGTAGTAGTAGCAATAATTAACACTTGCATAGCGCTTCCTATGCCAGATAATGTTTTAAACACCATACATACATACATATATATATATAGGTGTGTGTGCATGTATTCATTCAGTTAATCATTTAAATTATTTAAGGTTATGTGCATGAAGGCAGAATGGAAAGGTAGACAGAGGGCAAAGAGGGAAGGACTCCGGAAAACGGTGTCTTCTATTCTGAGTCCTGAAGTCTTCCTGCCTTTGTTTTTGCTCCTCAGCTCATCGGGGCCCTTGAGCAGGATGAGCAGGCACGGCGGCAGCGGCTGGCTTATAAGGTGGAGCAGCTCATTAATGCCATGTCCATTGAGAGCTGAGAGGAGGAGCCTCGCATTCCTGGGAAGAGGGACCTGTCCAAGCTGTCACACTGGGAGTCTCAGATGGAAGGACAAGTGATGGGGATCAGGCCCCAGAGCTTGCTGTCCCCTAAGACCCCATCCTGGGGAGAGGGGAGGGCCCCTCTCCCTATGCCAGCCAAGTTTCGTCACAGCCAGTTCCAGCTGGGAGAGACAGTGGGCATCATCCATCCTCAGTGAGAACACCAGAGAACCCGGGGCCAGGAGAAGGTGGTTCTTCAAAGCCGAGAGGCACGAGCTGGGGACAGTTCTGCCTCTGTGACTGCTGCTTTGCATGAAAACTCATTTGATGTATATTGGGGAAATAATGAGAACTTTATTTAATTTTTTTTAAGAAAAAGGGAAAAAAACAGAAATAAAACAAAAAGCCGCCCTGTTAATCCCGTCCAACTTTTGTTTAATTCTGATTTCTGTCTCCCTTCCTTCTTTTCTCCCATTCCTCCTTCTTTATATAATGCCTATTTCCAAATGCCAGAGAAAGCAAAGAGATGCTGAGAGACATTGGAGAGAAAATGACTGTCTCCTTTTCCTTGAAATTAAAAAAAAAAAAAAAAGAGGAAGAGGAGGAGAAGAAGAATGAGCACAAGTATGCACCAAACACTTCGCAAAAACAGAGGCCAGTAAAACCTGGAATTATCCCGGCAGCCAGAAGAGCATGGAACTTCCAGAACTTTGCACAAATTGCAAAGCCATCAAGAGCTCACCCTGGCTGACTGGAAACTGAGCTTTATCTACCACACACCTGTATATTCTCATCTTTTGAGAGGAGATGTGTACCTAGATAGTACCAATGCTTTTTGCTACTGTTTTTTGTTTTGTTTTATTCAATCCTAAACCTCAACAAATGAGGAGCTGGTCTTTGATATGTTTCCTTTCAATTTCCCTAAAGTTACTATGAGAAGTGGTGTGAGGTGGGCTTCTCCCAGACCAGACACCTGGCAGCCCTGCCTCATATCAATCCCTGTCATAAACCAGGCACCCTGGGGAAACAGCCTGGAGGTGTGTGGGCCAGGCCTCCATGAGGTTCCATTTGAAAGTTGATTTGGAGACATGGGTGTTTGACTTTGGAGTTCACTCCAATCATGCAGTGGTCCCTGGCAATTAAAAAGAAAACAAAAATCAAACACTGTTTACAGCAAGCAATACTTGAAGAGCATAGGTTACAGAAGCTGCAGTATTTATTATTATGCTTTCTTTCTTTCATTCTCTTGTGCCTGGAGAGGGGAGACCACCCTTCGCTCATATACGGAAGCTCCTGACCATCTGGGCCTACAGCACTTCCTCAGTAGAAATGACTGTGGTATGCCCACGTTACTACCTTCTGCCTCTCTTTCTGCCTCTCACGGACTTGTGAGTGTGAAGGACAAGTGGATGACTTCTCACTGGACTTTCCTTCTCTGTCTCTTCTGATGATGCCTAAAACTATGGATAACCAATTCTCCTGAGTGTAGTTTCCAAACAAAGAGACCAAAGCTCCATGCCCAGGTCCAGAGGCCCCATAGAAGCCAGTGGGAGTCGTCGAGAGGAAAGGCGCTCTGTTGGTGTCAGGACCTTGGTGGCCAGGATAGCCATCAGAGTGTCCAGGCCTCCCACATTAGCTTGGATCTGAGCAGCCAGCTCCAACTTTTCTGCAAGCAGCATTGGAGTCAGGGGGTAGGAGGACAAGTGGAAGCAAAGGGGTGGGACTGGGGAAGACAAAGAGGAAAAAGCTGCCCTTCCTCACTTTTCAAAGGGTCAGGAATCCTAGGCTATGATGCTGGGAAGCTAGACCAGCTCCTCCAAGAGAGACTAGACCAGGGTCATTTTCTCTGTTATTAACTCTGGGCTCCAGCTTCTCCGTGCCCTGCTTTACCTCCAAGTGGTTCCAATTTCCAAAGGCCCTGCTGACCACATGTGATTCCCAGGAGAGGGATGGGGAAGGGGAGCGAGTGCAGAGGGCTGGCTTCCATCCTTGGCGTGTAGCTTTGGATCTCTGTCTAACCACACAGCAGACGCTGCCTGGTCTCCCCAGCTCTGGTTTCTTGCCTGAATGCGGTTGACAAATGGGAAGAGAAAAGCATTCAGCAAAATACTCAGGAAACTTGCTGTTTTCATTATAATTCACAACCAGCCATGCCAAGGCCACTTTCTTTTGAAAATCCACTTTTGTTAAAGTTTCTCGGGCCCTATTAATAGCCTGAAGGAAATACTAATGACTGGCTTTCCGCACTAAGCCAAAGTGTTTGCTCTTCATAGCACTCAAAGCTTATCAGCGCAGAGCCCATAATTTATGGAGATAAAAGGAAAGGAGATATAGGCAAGAAGAGTGTGACCAGGAGACTTTACGCTACTCATAAAAAAGTCCAGCCCACCCCATCTAACTTCTGAGCTCTGTTTGGGTGAAGATTTTCTGGCCGCACGGCTGCTCAGACTGGCATCCAGGCTTTGCTCCACCAGGAAGTTAAAGGCAGTCGGACATCTCAGCAGCATCTCTACCAGCCCTTAACTCGATGCATCTACCTGGCATCTTCCAGCAGTTACTTTTGGAGATGATTCACTGCCCCTGGGGCGTTTCCTTGAATATTTGTGGAGAGCGTGGAGAATGATGGAGCAATGGCCAATTGGAGGGTGGAGAGTGAAGAGCCAGAGCTGGCTGTGAGTGGTTTGGCCACATTTCTCAGGATTCCATGAGATAGTTGGGGAACTTGGGCTGACAAAGGAAGTAGCCTGGGGCATCCTTAAGGAAGGAATTAAGAAAAGGGAAAAAGCTGGACTCAAGCCATGCCATGAGGGTGAAAGGTTATAAGGCCCTGCCCCGTTTCCAGCTGCCCACCTGTTCCTCCTCCACACCTCTTCGCTTTGGGCCACCAAGAACCAATGAAGTCCACACCCTTTGGATGAGAAAAAGAGGGAGTTGGTTGGCCTCTCTTCTCCCTGTTATCCAATTTAAGGATATTTTGACCTTGGGTAAGGATGAAGTGTTAAAGCCACAGCTCCTCTCCACAAGAAGCCATTCATCTTGGGGGAGGCAGAGAGGGAAGTCTCTCTCCAAAGTCTATCCAGCTTTGCTTCGTTTCATTCATCTGCACAAGAGACAATGCTCTGGAAAAGGAAGAGGACCCCAGAAGGGTGCTTGGCAAGACAGAGGATGCTAATGGGCAACGGAGAGCACTCCCTCCAGCTGGCCCCTGCTGCTGCCTCCCGTCCTCTGCATGGGGTCAGGTGCTTCTGTGCTTGCCGTCCTACCTCTCTCCACAGCACGGCTCTCAAAACCATTTTGATCCCCCATTGGCAGAGGGTTCTCCTCTTTACAGAGTTCAGTCATTAAAAGCATGGATCAGCTGTTAATCTCATTGGAGGAGGGAACTGTTTCCTGCATTCATTCATCTGGGAACCTTCTTGAGTAGCCACTGTCTGCCAGCCACTGCTCTAGAGATGGGAAAACAGCGCGGAACAAAACCAAGTTCTTTCTTCCAGCGAATTTATATCCTTCAGGAAGCTAAGTTGCCACCAACTTAGCAGGCAACAGTTCTCCTCCCCTAGTGGCACAGGGTACCAGTTTTGTAGGAAAAGTTGTCCAGCAAAGGAAGAAAGCAGACCAACCCAGCTGCCTTACCTTATTCTGGGGCCATTCCCCCAGCGATGAGAGCTGCTCTTGTTTCTACTGCCCGCATCTCTTCTGGCTGCACTTCACCTGCTGCTTGAGCTTCTGACCTTCCTTCAATTCCACCAAACGAGGACAGGAAATAGCAGTCAAAACCCCTGGCCCTGCTGAGCATGAAACAGAAGCAATGGATGAGTGTGCTGGACGAAGAATGGCCTGGGCAGAACAAATAGGGAGCATTTGAAAGCTTCTGGCTGATAAATCTCCAGGTGCATCCCGGTTGCCACACCTGTCCCCATTAACCTGCTCCTGGTAAATACTGATCCAGCAGCTGCTCCAGGAGAGGCCATTTTTTTCCCAGCCACACTGTGTCTTGCATGAGACTCCTGGGGCCTGGGCACAGAGAGAAAAGAATTGAGACTCAGGAGGCTCGGTGGGTGAGAAAATGCAAAGTGGCTTCATAGACACAGGGCTGTGGGAGCAGATCGACGGGGAACTTGGGAGATGAACTTCAGGGCCTTCCGACGCCTTGTCTCAGGAACATGCTTTGAGAAAAATGGTAGCATCCTTTCCATAACTCAGTCTCTCTTCCCTAGCTTCCCTGAAGTGTGATGTTTTAGTATCTGGAGCTCAGTGATCCCCATGAATGAGGGATAAAGTTTCACTCTTGGTATTTTCTAACTAGTGCTAGGGAAAGTCCTGAGACACGATCACAGCCACTGCTTGGCATACAGGGCCTCCGCCCAATAAGCAAACTGGAGATTCCTCAGCCTCTTGTGGACACCCACATCTCATTCTTCTCACCGCAGAGAAGCTCTCCCTTCAGCCTGAGCTGTCTTCTTTCTGCTGCAGTGCAGCCTGCTCCTTCCTACCCTGGCCTCAAGGAAGGTGGGAAACATCTTCTGCATTTCAAAGTCCTCACTTTGACTTATTTGGCCTTCGTCTTGGCATGGAAGGTGGCAGGCAGAATGGAAATGGTCCCCCCAAACAGAACAGATATTCTTGCGTGTGTAAGGGCAGAAGGGACAAGCTCTCTATCCCATGAGACTAGGGGCCGGAGCCCACCTGCCTTTCCCCACAACTTTTCCTGCTCAAACCCACTCCTCTTGACACACTGGAATCTGTAGTATATATATTTTTAAGAAAATACAATGATGGTTGTCTGGTTTTGTTGTTTTTACAGGTGTTGTGGAATAAAAACTGTAAGAAAATTAAGTATTTAAAATGTTCCAATAAAGTGGGGTTTTTTGTTATTCTAATATATTATTGTGTACCTATTGTAAATATGAAACACTCCTATTTTGCAAGCTGAGGACACAATTTGTACTGTTGTTATATATAAATAAAGTTTACTGTATTAAAAAAACCTTAAATCTTTAAATAAACCCGATTGTTCAGCAGCATATATGCAGAATAACATTTTACGGGCATATTTAAGAACGGTACTCATGGAAAGATGAGCTAAGTTGTTTTGAGGGAGTTTTAGAATTCTCTCTGGAGCCAGAGCTTATTAATGTACCAGTCATCATCATCAACATAACACACACACACACACACACACACAGAGGATATATACACACACACACACACAGAGGATATATACACACACACACACACAGAGGATACTCTGGCTTATACCAGCAGGTGAACACTGCCCCCTAGCCCCAAGACCTCAGAATACAGCTTTCCTCCAACTGGAGGCAGCTAGTGCACTCCATGAGTTAGGACCCCTTCCCAGGAGTGAAGGGAGGTCTCAGAAGAATGAGATCCTCCTCTGCCTCCATGCTTAATACATGTTCTTCATGTGTTTGTACATTCATGTATACAAAGTGCATTCTTGTGTTTGTACAAAACGTATTAAGCACGGCCTGGCACTGTGGTAAGTGCTGGGGGATAACATAATAAATGAGAAAGACATGATCCTTGTCCTCATCAACCTTGTAGTGTAGTGAAAAGCATAAGCATGCTTGAAAAGGAATATTTCACCATGCATTGAGAAGGGGTTTTATGGTTGCTTTTTTTTGGTCATTTTCAGTTAAAGGATTAAAGATAAATAAAGGGAAAGATGCCAGCTAGTGTGTGCTTTTAGATCCAGTGCAGGTAAGACAAGAAGGCGGGCCCTGCCTAGGGGAGAACTGTAGCTGGGCAGACAAAGTCCAGAGGCAGAAGAAACATCACAATTCCGCAGTAAGGCTGAGAGGTAGGGAATTGATCTTAGGACTCCTAATCCTTAGGGGTCCCTTAACCCTAAGAGGTCATGTCTCCTCTCCTCTGTACTTTCATCTTTCTGTTTTACATTCTGGTGTTCCAACGTGTGTGGGTGACACTTCTGCTCTCTGGTAAGAGAAATAGATGAGAATAACTCAAGTATCCATCTGACATCTCAACTGAGCATGCAAGCAAACTGCTCCTCACTATTTCCATGATAATGGGACCAGGAGAGTTCTGGGTCTTCAACCTTATATCAGGCACTAAGAGTAGAGCTTCCTGAAGGATGAGGTGCAGGCCCTGCCTTCAGAGTGCCTCCAGTCTAACATGGACAGCCAGCACACAAGGGAGAATGGGGCCTGGGACTTGTAAAACAAAACATGTAAACAAGTGCATGTTGGTAAACATAGTGTGTGCTTAGAGCTTCAAAGAGATCATAATTGGGAAGATTGTTAGTCCCGACGTAGCAGCCTCTGAGTTCACAGTGTTTGTGGGTCCCCCATCCACACCGCACACATGTACACACACACCCTTCCCAGATGGAATGGAGAGATGCAAAAGCTGGTCCTGAGGGTGAGAAAAATGCAAACATAATACCATGAGGAGTCAGGAGGAGAGAAGAGTGCAGTGCTGAGGCCTGCATGTAATTAGTGTGTCATTTTCAGCAACACAGTGGGCCTCAGGCCTGGGGAGTGCACCAGAGCTTTTTACTAACTTTAAACCATCCTCCTCTTCTCTCTGAAATGCAAACCTAGAACCCTGGAGGCACTCGAGTGTCTAGCAGTGAAAAATGTGTCTTTTCTCAGTAAAAGCAACAATATGGCCCCGGTGAGCTCCAATGTGGGACAGAGCAGTTAGATGAGTCTTGCCTGTGTCACTGCCTGACTGGGCTCCTGGCTTCACAACAGGCTGGGATACAGGGAAATTTGGACAGAGGAGGACGTTTCTCAGTACAGGATCCTTACTTCCCTGAGTTTTCCCCAATCTTCTTGTTGCTCCCCTCACCCCACCGCCATCTGTCCCCTCAACAACTTGGACTTAGGGTATCCCTATTATTAAATACCTGCTGCAGAAACTACCATCCTCTGGCAAGGAAGCAAAGGAAGAGGATGGAAGCTACCAGGTGGACTGTCTTGCTCACTATTGTATTCCCAGAACAGAGCACAGACCCTGGCCCACAGCAGATGCCCCTTAAGTATGTTCTGAATAAACAGATGATTGAATGAATGGAACTTGGGAACCACCTACCAAATGCCAGGCTCTGGAACATCCTCCCTTTTAGGCTTCTCATGCTCACATGATAAGAGTTTTCCATTTTTTAGTCTGAGATTCAGAGAGGTTAAGGGATTTACTTAAGACTGCACAGTTACAAAGTGGTAGAGCCACAGAGGTGTGATTCCAGACTTCACATTGCACAGGCTTTTTCCACTGTACTGTACTACCTTCCATTAGCTCTAGAACGATTGAATACTTGGAAGTCCACCCCAGAAATGGATCCCTCCTCTTGCAACAAGAAGATCCTATGGAGACACTTTTCCTCATTCACTAATAGTCATATTTGTTCAATGCAATCGGTATCTCTTCCTCACTTGCTATGAGCATGACAATAGACTAGGTACTATTAGGGACACAAAGGGGAATGAAAAGCTAAGTCCTGAAGTTGCAGCTTTCCCAGGATTTACAATCTAATGCCAATACCAAATCATTATTCTATAAGAAAAAGATTCATCTCTTTTATTAGGGGTACTTCTATCTCATTTTTACCACAAATGCAAAATAATTTTGCCAAACTGCGTCAGTAGAACTCTCAGAGACCTAGTTTCCTCAATTTGAGGGTAAAACCTGCATGATAAGACACCCAAGAGAATTTAGGGAGATGGGTGCTGCTGATTATCTGCGCTTGATCGTATCAACACCACGAGCTGCCAAACATCTCTGCTCAGCAAGTGAGCTGAAAGACAGAGGAGGCTTCCACCTGTTTTGCGTTGGCTGCTAAAAGCTTAGAGCCAAATGAGCAGCCCACCAAAGCACATGCACAGAAATTTCTACTGCGTGTTATTGCATTCATCTTATTCCTGGCTTTGCTTTATGTCTCTGTCTCATTTATCTTGATTCCTCACCCCTACTCCTTTCTAATTGCTAGGTTTCATGTATCCCCGGCTAAGAGCATAGGCTTTGGATTCCAATTGCCTCGGGTTGAATTCCATCCTCAAGCTGTATGACCTGGGGCAAGTTACATAACCTCTCTGTGCACCAATTTTCAAATCAATAAAATGAGGATATTAATATGCATCCAATAAGATTTTAATATGGGTTAAATAAGGTAATGTATGTAATGGACTAAGTATTATAATAGGTAAACGAGCAGGAGAAAGAATGAACCATACATCCTTCCTTTTTTCTTTTTTGAGACGGAGTCTCGCTCTGTTGCCCAGGCTGGAGTGCTGTGGTGTGATCTCGGCTCACTGCAAGCTCCGCCTCCCGGGTTCACGCCATTCTCCTGCCTCAGCCTCCCGAGTAGCTGGGACTACAGGTGTCCGCCACCACACCTGGCTAATTTTTTGTATATTTTTGTATTTTTAGTAGAGACGGGGTTTCACCATGTTAGCCAGGATGGTCTTGATCTCCTGACCTCATGATCCGCCCGCCTCGGCCTCCCAAAGTGCTGAGATTACAGGCTTGAACCACCTCGCCCAGCTACCATACATCCTTCTTTTACAGGCGGCCAAGCAGGACCTACAGGCAGGAATTGATGAGCATCTCCATCTGACTGTGGGAAGAAGTTGAATTAATAGACAGAAGTTTTGGAGATGAAAGTTGGTGCCTGAGAGTTAAGTCCTTAGGAGACTAGTCATGGACGCTAACATAGGAAAATAGAAGATGAATCAAGGTTTCACCCAATGGCAGAACCAGCTATGAACCTGCCAGTGAATATGCTACAGGTAAATGGGAAGTGGCAGACAGAAGTGGATCAAGCCTAATTTCCATGTGCTAAGGCCACAGACAGGGATCAGTTGGCTACAAGAGTCTGTCGATGGCCTCCTGAAAGCATGCCCAGGTCAAGGGTCTGAAAAGGATTTGGGGCCTACTAGGAAAGGTAGTTCTTCACCCTGAGAGCCAGAGGGCAGGGCCGGCCCACAGGCAGAGGATAACAGCAACAGAGGGGAGCAAAGAGGCTGGATGCAGAGGGCACAGACCCCAGAAGGACTATTCCAAGCAAGAAGTCAAGGAAGTGGAGTAGGAAAAGGGCTGGAGCACTCACCAGACCTGAGAGGGGGATTCACCTGTCTCCCCTCAGGAAGGAGTCTGGGCACCTCCACCCTGAGCTGGTTTTAGGTAAGTGTATTAGTCAGGGTTTTCCAGAGAAACAAAACAAGTAAACCAATAGGTTGTGTGTGTGCGTGTGTGTGTGTGTGTTTGTGTGTGTAAGGGGGTGGAGATTTTAAAGAATTGGCTCATGCAATCATGGGAGCTAGCAAGTCTGAAATCTGCAGGTCAGGCTGGCTGGCTAAAAATTCCTGCAAAAGTTGATGATGCAGCCTTGAGTCCAAAAGCAGTCTAGGGGGAGAATTTCTTCTTCTTCGGGAAACTTCAGTCTTTTTCTCTTAAGGTCTTCAACTGTTAATGAGGCCCACTCACATTATAGAGGGTGAACTGCTTTACTCAAAGTCTACAGATTGTAAATATTAATTACATCTAAAAAATACCTTTGTAGAAACATCTAGAATGGTATTTGATCAAAAAACTGGGCACCTTAGTCTAGCCAAGTTGATACATAAAATTAACCATCACAGGGAGGGAAAGACCAGTCAATCCGTTCATCAGACGCTGAAACTAAATGAAGTGCCTGTGATCCTTAAATCTATTCACTTTGATGATTTCTTGTCTGGTTTCTTTTACCCTTAGTCTCTGAGTAGAAGATGCTTTTGAAAGATCCTAATCTTCGCTGGGTAACCAAAGAAGAAGAGGAACAGACATCAGTGGATATGGAAGGCCCTCGAGAGGCAGAGAGAGTACTGGCTCCAGATCAGGGAAGTGGACGACTCTCGGACTCATCATGGGAAATAATAAGAAGGAAAATCTGGAAGCCATCCCCCATCTGGTTTTCTTCCAGAAATCATTAATGTCTGAATTATCCCAGCCCATTTAGGAGAGCCCCACCTAAGAGGCAAACACCAGAAAGCCAGTAAACAACAAAAACATATGGCTGGGTTATTTAATCCTCCCAAATCGGGCAGTATTCCAATCTTCCTGATCCATCCTCCCAGGCTCCTCTCTCTTTGGTTCTCTCATCTTCATGTGGCTCCATTTTGCAGGTTCTAATTGCCATCACAGGTGCCCCTAACTTCCATGACCCATTTTTAGAAAAGCTCACCTAGAATTCTCCTTTTGCCGCAATCATTGTCACCATCCTCTAGCATGCTGCAGCATCCAAAAGTGCCCCTGGCCCCACAGAAGAGCCTACAGTGTCACACACTGGAGGGTAGGAAGGGAGTCTCCCCAGCCTGACGGTACCTGACTTCTCCTCTGCCTGGCACTGACCCTGAGTGATTTTAAAGGCCACAGGATCTTTTTAGAACTGAGATCTGGGTGACTGCATGAACCCTGAGCTTCAGTGGCTGTGGGAACCCAGCTCATGCCCCTCCTCATTTGAGGCAGCCCTTGGTTTTCATTTCAACTCCATTTCCCTGTTCGAACCGTAAGGATGCTGAGGGAGAATGGAAGCACACATTGTCACTCCTCTTGGCCATTTCCCCAAACATGTTTTTCTTCCACCTTAAGGAGTCTCCCTGGTCATTTGTTTATTTAACTAAATCTTTAGCAAGTCACTTACATGCTCTGCTGTGTGCTAAGCAGAAAGGTCCAGGACCTCTTACTCTTGTGAGCTTCCCTGGCCGTGATGTTCATCTGGTAGCAATGATTTAGTGTGTCTATTGCACTTTCATTGTGTAACCAGCACTGTTGTTAGCACCTCACAGACATGATCTGATTGACTCCTATGAAGGCCAGAGGAAACAACTGGCATTCACTCCCATTTTAGAGATGGGGAAACTGAGGCTCAGAGAGATTATATAACAAATCCAAAATCACACAGAGGTCAGCAACATCCTTAGGATTTGACCAGATCTTCACAAGCTGTGGATTCAGTGGCCATGAAGAAAGGCCTGTTGCTCTTTGGGGCTCAGGGTAGGGCTGTTCCCTGTTTCAGCACATAGTGACCAAAGCAGAATGGCCCTTCCTGCTCACAGCCAGCCTGTGACAGCAGCACTGGCCCTCAGGCCCCTCCCAGCCAGAGCTAAGACAAGACACAGAAATCCACCAGACTCTTGGAGAGGTGGGTCCTGTTGCTGAGTCAATGTCCTCAGCATTCGGCCCCTGCCACTGGGCCTGTCTCCTCCTAAAGCCCTATCTGCTACTAAACCACTTGAGTGGCCTTGGCAAAGCCTTTTTCTTTGCTCAATTTCAGCTTTCTCCTTCATAAATTGAAGGGACTTAGAAAAGATCAGTAGTTTCCAACTTTGTATCAAAGAAAGGCTCATACAGAATCCAGATCCAAGTGCAGTTACACTCATGGAAACAGACAGGAAGGCAAAGCCCTACTCACTCCACCTTCCCTTCCCACACCAGCCCTCCCTTGACCTTGCCCCCACTCCCTGTGTTGGGCCCTGTATGCCTCTGCACAACCCTACGGCTCCATGGAATGCTACTGGTTCTCTAAGGTCCCTCCTGGTTCTGAAAGTCTACCACCGTCCCTGTCAGGCAGGGGGCCTCTGACCACAGCTGAGGTATAGGCCACATTAAGAGAAGTGTCCAGGTCAAACTGGAATTAGCGTCCTAGGGTTCCAAGCCACACCCTGCCCCGGTTACCCTTGCCCCCTGTGCATGTGTCTTGGTTTGCTTTGAGTCTTCTGTGAACTGAGACAGAAATAGAGCAAGGTGATGAGATAATTACGACAGGCCAAACAGTCCACAGACTCTGCCAGCACAGAATAGCAACATGGTGATGACTCTGGCCTGTTCCAAGAGCAGCTGAAAGGAAGGGTCAGCTCAAACAGATGGAAAAGGTAAAGACATGAGGAAGGAGTCCTGTGAGTCAGAAACAGGACAGCCTCAGGGCTCAGGGGGGCCTTCATGGCCCTTCCTCTCCCTTCTATAAAGCAAGATCAAATAGGCCCCATGGAGCATCCAGAAGCAGAGGCATGCAGCAACTCCCTAGATGGAAAAACACGCCAAAGTCTCAAGTTGGGCTGGGCATGGGTCTTAACGAAGGTTCTCTCTGGGCCTTTCTTCAGAGGGCCAAACCCTCTATCTCTGACCTAATTCTCCAAAACTAGGAAGCTGGTGGAGGTGATGTCCACAGAGGCACTGGCTGACTCTGTGACCTTGGGCAGGTCACTCAACCTCTGAGGAGCCCTGCATCTCTGTGCTTTTGTGACTCCTGTGATTATCAGAACAGTACAAATAAAATTTGGGAACCTGGGAAAGAAAGCATCTCACAAAGAAACTCAAAGTAAACAAAAGAAAAAGTCAAAGTCAGAGCCAGGTGCTTAGATCCCTAGACCAAGGTTCTGTCTGCATAGGTGGAAGACTCTACGAATAATACTCTGTGCTATTTCATTTCCCAAGCCCCCCAAAATGATAAATTACCCCACAAAGCAGATCTGCCTTATACTCCCACGACCAGACCCTTCCCTATCAATCTGTTCATGTGTTGACCCTTTCAGACAGCATTTAAAATACGTTTTCTTAATTTATGAATTAACATGATGGAAAACTATAAGCCATTAAAAACTGAGTGGGACAACTGTGTCAATATGTAAACATGTGAGTATGGGGTAACTTCAAGTGGAAACGTGGAGACTCCACCATACGGAGTACACAGTTGTGTACATGTGTAGAAAAGCAACCATGTGCACGTTATTTATTGACCAAGATAAGAAGTAAATTGAGATTGTGGTTTTTATTAGGAGATATTCAATAAGTGAGTGCTTATTATTTTCAGATTCTGGCTGTTTCAGCCCTCTCAACCACTGTTTTGATAGAAGGTGGCCAGGCCCACAGAACCCTTTTTAAAGCAATGGGCTTCTGCCTGTCTTCCTCCTACTGCCGCACCCCGCCTTACCCTGCTACATACACAAGCTCTCTCCCCTACACCACAGAACCTTGCACCTGCAGGTAACA
The DNA here is from genome assembly GCF_028885625.2 of Pongo pygmaeus. Classification (NCBI taxonomy): domain Eukaryota; kingdom Metazoa; phylum Chordata; class Mammalia; order Primates; family Hominidae; genus Pongo; species Pongo pygmaeus. Next base: position 41,427,049 of record NC_072373.2, read on the forward strand.
AGGAATCTTGCCTGCCTGACTGGGACGAGGAAGGTGCAGTGGTCTGGGGTGAGGAAGGGAAGCAGAGCTCCCACCCCCACCAAACGTGGTATGGACCCTACTACCCTGGGTAGAGAGGTGGCCACTTAGCTCTGGCTCAGGTGACCAGCTTCAAACCTCTGTCCTCACATCACCATATTCTGTTACCACGAGAGCTGAAGTTGGAGACAAAGCAAAGCTCAACAAGCCTAAATCATTTTCTCCAGGGGAGGGGCTGTGGTGGTCGTTCTGGCTGAGTCAACTACCAGTGGCTCGGAAGCAATGATTGTGGGTTTTGGAACTGGACACAACTGGGATGAAAAATAAGCCACTTTGTAGTTGGATGATATGTGATAAGTTCCTTACTCCCTGTGAGCATCTTCTAATGTGGAAAATGTGGTTAGCATTAGCTCAAGCAGTTACGGTAAAAGTTAGAACTAAGGTATATAATGTCCTCATCACATGCCTGGCACAAAGCAGGCAGTTGAGAAATGCAGAAATTTGTAGTATAGCATTATTATCTTGTACACCTCTCTGAAGCTTTCTGGGCCCTCACTCTTGCCTGGGGAGTCTGGAGTCTGGGACCCCCTTTCAGCCAGCATCTGGCCATACTGAACTGAGAGAAGGACAGTGGCAGGGATCAGGAATCAGTCTCCATTGGCCTGGGTGTTTTCTGAACTAAAACCAAAGCCCTGGCATCAACCTGCTCCATTGGAGTGCCTTGAGGCACTAAAAATCTTCCGAGCAGAGGCTCTGACCAAGGAGCTGACTCTGTATTCAGGAAATGAATCCTGGTTTTGCAGAAAGCAGGTAGTGACTCCGAGAGCCATCTGGAGGGGGTGGTACTTCCCTCTAGTACTAAGACAGACAGACAGTAATCAGATCAATGGGAATAGATGGCCTAGAAACAGACTCTCCTATATATAAGGACTTAATAAATGATAAAAGAAACATCATAAGTCATTGGAGAAGGTGTGAGTTGTGTAAAAACTGGAGTTTGGGAAAATTTACTAATTGAAAGGGAATTAATTTTGATTCTCATCTCACAGTATATACTAAAATCCCATTTAGATCAAAGAGTTAAAGCTGCAAAAACAATGTAAGGGGGGAAAGAAAGTAGCATGTCATTATCCTGAATGGTAGGACTGAATAGTATAAAGATGCAAATGCTTCATGAATTAAGATATATATTTAATTTAATCCTTTACAAAATCCCAAATGAGATTTTTTTTTCTAGGCAGCATGACTCTAAAATTTATCTGGAAAATACATGAACAGAAGTAGTCTTTTTTCCTCCTAAAAAACAGAGTAACTATGGGAGATTTTTCTGCCAGATATTAAAATGCTATATTTCATACACAAATATGTTGTATTTTTAAATGTGTGAATGAATAAAGATACAGTAATTAAAACAGTGTGATTGTAATAGAAGAACCAACTGAACAGAATAAGACAGCTCAGAACAGTCTACTGTATATATATGTTTAAAAATTTAGCATAAGCCAAAGGCAGCATCTAAGCCAATGGGGAAAGGAAGCCTTGTTTTTTTTTTTTTAGACAGGGTCTCACTCTGTCACCCAGGCTGGAGTGCAGTGGCACGATCTCAGCTCACTGCAACCTCTGCCTCTCAAGCTCAAGTGATCCTCCCTCCTCAGCCTCCCACGTAACTAGAACTACAGGATGCACACCACCACGCCCAGCTAATGTCTGTATTTTTTGTAGAGATAGGATTTCACCATGTTGCCCAGGCTGGTCTCAATTTCCTGAGCTCAAGCCTTCCACCCACCTTGGCCTCCCAAAGTATTGGGATTACACGCATGAGCCACCACACCCAGCCGAAAGCATTCTTTAATAAATGATTCAGGGATAAATGATTAACTATTTAGGGAAATATCAATCTAAATCCTTACCATGCAACACAGAACAAAATAAATCCCAAATAAACTAAAAAATTAAATGTGAAAAAATCAAACCTGACTGGGCAGTGGGGTCGCTCACACCTGTAATCCCAGCACTTTGGGAGGCCTAGGGAGGAGAATCACTTGAGCCCAGGAATTTGAGACCAGTCTGGGCAACATAGGGAGACATCACCTCTACAAAAATAAAAGAAAAAACAATTCTAAACCTTCTTAGCCAGAAGTGGTGGTGTGGGCCTGTAGTCCCAGCTACTCCAGAGGCTGAGGTGGGAAGATCACTGGAGATCAGTGAGACGTGACTGCCCCACTGCACTCTAGCCTGGGTGGCAGAGGAAGACTCTGTCCCCCGACCTCAAAAAAAAATCATAAAATACTTAGAATAAAATATTAGTATGTTTATCTCAGTGTGGAGATGGAATTTCTAAGTATAAAAGCAATTGGAGGAATCACAAAGAAAGAATAGATATATTTGGCTGCATAAAATTCAAACCGTATCTATAAAAAACATCATAGAAAGTAAAAGCAAATAGCAAAATCAACCTGAGAAAAAATGTCTTCAACAAAAACATCAAAAAGTTAATGTTCTTAAAATACAAAATAGCATTTATACACATAAAAAACCCCACTAAACCCAAAAGAAAAATGTGCAAAGGATGAGAATAGGCTATTTGCAGAAGAAATACAAATGATTATTTAGACACACAAAGAAATGTTTAAGCTCACTAGCAATCAATATATGTGAATAAAACACAATAATGAAATACAATTTTTGCCCTATTAAATTAGCAAATACTTGTAAAAGTCAATGTGGATTATTGATGAAGGAAGGTGTACTACAATGCTGGGCCCTCTCACACTATTAGAAATTTGTACAATATTTCTGGAACACAAGATGGCAGTAAGTCTCAAGGGCCTTTAAAATATTCATTCTCTTTGTGGTAATAATTTCACTTCCATTCTGGGCAGGCAAAAACAAGGACAAACATATATGTACATGTCTTTTATTTAAAATAATAAGTAGAAACAAATTAAATATCTGCCAATATGGGAAAGTTAAATATAGTATTCCACAAGATGAAATATTATATTCTGATTTAAAAATTATGTCCACAAATAATTTTTAATGATTTGGAAAACTGTTCACAGCATGTTACAGTGTGGTCTAAATAGGGGAGTAGGATTATGTGAGAATTTTCCTTGTTACTTTATTCTGTTTCCCAATCACCCTCCCAAATATCTACAAGTGTAATGACAATTGTAATAAAAAAAAATACTGTACTCCAATCAGCCTCATCAGCCACAATTGCTCCTCATCAGCCACAATTGCTTTCATAGAATAGCAGAAGGTCCTCTCCCATTCCCTCATCTCAGGGAAACTCCCCCCCCCCACCTCCCATGTCCTAAACTAAATTAGTGACGTCTTTTCCTCCTCTGAGGTTGCCAAGCGAAGAAGGTAGATGGTGACTCACAGTGTGGGCTTTGTAGGAGGCCACAAGACCCCAAAACCTAGCACTCAAGAAAAGGAAAAGCAATTCCCTAGACTTTGGCGTTGGTAGAACCTGCCTGGTTTCCTGTCTTAGCCCAGCCAAGCATGAATGTGGATTAGCGACCTTGGGACCATCTCTGCATTGAGCAGGAACGTAGGCTCCAGGAGGGTAGGTTCTGCCTTGTCCACCACTGTGTCTCCGAGGCCTATCTTATGATATGGGATTCAGCAAATATTGAACGCATGGATGCACAAGTTTCTTCTTCTGTGCAGTGGATGAAATAAGCCTGTTTCACAGAGTGGTTTGATGTTTGTAAACAGTCAGGCCACAGTAGATGCTCTGTAGAGGTTGGTACCCATGCCACACCTAGTTGACCACAGCAGAGGCCTCAGTCTCCTCACTCTCATAAAGTTAGACAGCTTTGCTGGAGGTATAAATGGTTTAGCCTTGTCTCTGAGTTTTCTCAGATGGTCTGAGACACGTGGCTTTTTTTCCCTTTTCCTTCTGGTTTCCTCTGAATCGATTCCACCACTGGTGAAGGGCAGTAAATTAATAACTAGATTTCCCCCCCATGACAACAAGCCCAACAACTAATTGGCTCGATATCTCCCTGTTGCTGTAACACTTTGGGATTTTTCTAGGTGAGATATAAATAAGCCAATTCTATTAATAAGCCATTTGGCCAAGGGAAGAAAATACACTTCTGAGATCCCAAGGGGCCTGGGGAAGCCGCTCAGTGGCCTGTGGAGTGAAAGACTTGATTACAGGAATGAAGTATTCCGCCTCTGTGCCCTCCTGCCTGCAAATCTGTACTCCCTGCAGACTCCTCTCAGGCCTGGCGGGGGAGGGGGAAGTGAAGCTTTGTTAAGTTTAAAAATTATAATTTAGATAAATCTGTGCAGTCATTGGTGTAAGCGTGTCTCTGGAAAATAATAGTTAGCAGGGTAGAACCTGCCACATTTCAGGGGCTTTATTGTCTCCTTATAATTAAGTCCTGCACAGAAATCCAATTACAAATGTTCTGAATCGCCCTCCAGCTAAGTGCTAACAGAGAGGAGAGGAAGGCTCCTGGACTTAAATAACTGGGTAAAAATTAATATCGTGGCCGTGTTGGCTAATTAAAAGTGCCGCCTCTATTAGCAGGCTTTTATATTAATAAATGAGACTATTATTATCATATCCGACAACCAGGGTCCTTATCAAGTCTGCTCTGTCAGCCCCGATCTTGAAAGCACAAGTTCGTGGCCCCAGGTCTGGGCTTTTGTGGGAGCAGAGGGGACAGCTCCATCCTATCCAACAGTTGACTGAGGTGGGAGCATTAGCACCCGCTGTCTTGTGTGGTCCTCATACCAACCCTGTCTAGTGTGTGTTACAGTTCCTGCTTCACAGCTGAGTAAACTAAGACTTAGATGTTGAGTAACTTCTCCTAATAAGAAGCAGAGCTCAAATTCAAACCTGCAACCTCAGGACCCTGGGTCTAGCACTCATTCTATTACAGCAGCTCATTGGCCTTACTGTGGATGGGCTGGGTGGTTTGGAGGGGTGGCAGATTTTTACTATGGACCAGTACCTGGATGGTGGAAAACTTCCCTTCAGTAGATCTTCAACATCCATTGTGGGCCAATCATGTATTTACTGATCCCCTCCCATGGGTTAGGCACTGTTCTAGGTGCTGGATACGATGGCCAGCCCACTTTCAAGAAGGCAAGCAGGTATTCACAATGACAGAGCAAGTGTAGGGTGCCGCAGAACCACACCAAGGAATATCCAACCCGGGCTTGGGAAATAGGAAAGATTTCTCAGGGGAGATGGCATGTCAGTTGAGTTTGGAAAAACAAAGAGAAGAAACCCAGGCCAAGAAGTGAGTTGAGGGAAAGAGTTCCAGGCAAGGAAATCCTGTGTGCAAAGGCACCAGAGAGAGAGCAGCTATAAGCGGTTTACTGTGTCTGAAATATAAAATTCAAAGTGTGTTGTGAAAAAATTATACAGCTGGGGAGGTAAAAAGGGCCAGATCACGTGAGGCAGGACCTTGCGGCTGTGCTCACAGCTTGGGCAGCTTACCCCAGGGGTGACTGAGCATCTTTGAGTGGTTTTTGGCAGAATGATGTGAACAGAAGCACTTTGTGTGTTCATCCCTCTGGCAGGAGTGTAGAGGATGGACTGGCCAGAGGCCACCCTAGAAGCCAACAGCCAGTTAGAAGTCATGCAGGAGAGATGAGAGTGACAGTGGCGATGGGGAGATGTGGCCCCTTCCAGAGACACCCAAGAGATAGAACCGTCCAAACAGTGACTGACCACAAGTACAGTGTGAGGAAGAGGTGGGAGCCACGTCTGACCCCATTTTTCTGGCTTGAGCAAAGCAGAGGGATTTTAGAAGGTGGGAAAGAGAGGATGAGGGAGCAGTTTTGGGTGAAAATAGTAAGTTCAATTTTGACATGAAGAGCTTTCAGTTTCTTAAGAACATTCAAGGTCAGGTGTCCAGTGAGTGGTTAGATTCATGAGTCCAGAGCTCCAGAGAAATAATGGCCTGGAGATAATGCTTTGGAAATTATCAGGTCACAGATGATGACTGAAGTATGATCATAGATTAAATCATCCAGGAAGGGGTGGAGTGGCCACACAGGTCTTAATCTCTGTTCATCATTTCAGTCCACAAGTGCCATGCATTTCCTGTATGCAAACCACTCATCTCTTGTCACCAAGCATTTTCATCTATTAGTATAATATTTCCTTAGCGACAATAGATGAGGAATGTCATGTCCAATTTCCAACCAAGGCTAGACATCCTCCAACCCACACAGAAACATGGAATTTAATGTGAGTCATCAGTATCTGTTGGCAATCCAGTGAACATGAATTGAAACCTTGGCTTGACCTCCAATTTACTTCAACGCCTGACCTATCATGAAACCAGGAGTTCTGAGAAAAAGTAGCCAAGTACTCTTTCAGTTTCACAGAATATTTACCCTAAGTCACCAGAGCCTGGTAATGAAATCCAGACTCAATCATTTTAATGTTCTAAATTCCAAAAATAATGATAATAATGGATGAAATGCTGACTGGACTTAAAGAATGAAAGCTTTTAAGTGAGGCAGAGGTGGAAGGAAGAGGAAGGAAAGAAAAATATCTGAAAACAACATCTTGTTTTCACAAAGTAATGGACCCACTATTTGCCATCCATCAGCTAACAAATGCAGGAAAGTCCTGATTGATAGGCACGCTAAGAGATTGGGGTGAAAGTTACAATGTGATGAATTTTCTCATGATAAGGAGGTTGTTTCAGCTTTCACTGAAAACCTTGCCAGGGTGTCTGGTTAAGCTTTCTTGCTCTAGTAAGTCAGCTTATTTTCTGATCCTGCTTCTGGTCAGACCTGGGGCAGGTGAGAGGCAAGCCTGGCCAGGGTGGAATTCAGGAGGTAGTTCCTTTTTTTTTCTTTTTCTTTTTCTTTTTTTAGAGACAGGATCGCTCTCTGTCATCCAGGCTGGAGTGCAGTGTTAAGATCATAGCTCACTGTAACCTCAAACACCTGGGCCCAAGCAATCCTCCTGCTTTAGCCTCATGAGTAGCAAGGACTACAGACACACGCAACCATGCCTGGCTGATTTTTAATTTTTTTTTCGTAGAGACAAAGTCTCTCTATGTTGCCCAGGTGGGTCTTGAACTCCTAAACTCAAGCAATCCTCCAGCCTTAACCTCCCCAAGTGCTGGGATTACAGGTATGAGCTACAGCGCCTGGTGTCAGTAGGTAATTTCTTACACAAGATTATGAAGTGTGAAGTCAGAAGGCAGATCCCCAACATTATGTCTGGGGAGGTACCAAGTTCAAAGCCACATGATAAGGCCAAGACCTGACCAGCCATTAAAGCCATTAGAGAAGGAGCCTAAAGGAGGCTACGGGAGGGATGGGAACAGTCAGGAAGCTGGAGGAAAGGACATAGGGACAGTGGTGAATAGGAAGGAGTCTGAAAGATCCCCAGTGCTCAAGAATTGGCAACATCTGGGGATATTCATTATCCATTGCTACATAACAAATTACCCCAGACCTGAAACAACCAACATTCACTATCTTGCAGTTTTTGTGGAGAAACTGGGCATGTCTTGGCCGGATGCCAGTGGCTCAAAGCCTCTCCTGAGGATTGAGTCAAGGTGGAGATGGGAGTTCTGCCTCCTCTAAAGCCTCACTGAGGGGTGGGAGAGGGAGGATCCACTTTTAACCTCAATCACGTGATTGAGGAAGGCCTCAATTCCTTATCCCATAGGCCTTCCCAAAGGCTGCCTCAAACATGGGAGCTGGCGATTGGAGAAAGAGGGAGAGGAAGAAACAGTGAGAGAGAAACCAGGAGAGAGCAAGTGCTCCAGGTGGAAGCCACAGTCTTTTTATAACCTAATATTGGAAGTGACATGTCATCAATTCTGCGTCATTCCATTCATTAGGAGCAAATCCATAAATTCAGCCCACACCAAAGGGGAAGAGATTACACAAGTGAGTGAACACCAAGGGGCAGAGAATGCTGAGGGCCACCCTAAAGGCTGCCAGCCACAATGGGGTTACTTTTCAGGTCCCAAAGGCAGGACTGAGTGCATGGGCATGCCAGGTCTATTAAAAAGGCTATCAGGCCAGGCACGGTGGCTAACACCCGTAATCTCAGCACTTTGGGAGGTCGAGGTGGGTGGATCACCTGAGGTGAGGAGTTCAAGACTGGCCTGGCCAATGTGGTGAAACCCTGTCTCTACTAAAAATACAAAAATTAGCCAGGTGTGCTAGTGCATACCTGTAATCCCAGCTACTTGGGAGGCTGAGGCGGGAGAATCTCTTGAACCTGGGAGGCAGAAGTTGCAGTGAGCAGAGCCTGCACCACTGCACTCCAGCCTGGGCAACAAGAGCGAAACTCCATCTCAAAACAAAACAAAACAAAACAAAAAAATGGCTATCACACGCTGGACAGCAGAATGTGGCACCAAATTCCTCTTTGGTGGGTAAGAGTCTCACAGAATTTCTGGGCCACGTCGGTTATTATTTTCCATGACAGCAGGTGTCGAGATAGAAGGTATAGACAGCTAGGGTAACCATGTACTGATTCTCAGATATTCTCTAGCAGTTGACTTTTTGAGTAAATCACCGATGGAATCCTGACATCTGTCCCCCTTTTCCCACTGACGTTTCTTTTTAAAAAACTTCTAGGTCAGTCACGGTGGCTCACACCTGTAATCCCAGTACTTTGGGAGGCCGAGGCTGGCGGATCACCTGAGGTCAAGAGTTCGAGACCAGCCTGGCCAACATGGTGAAACCTCATCTCTACTAAAAATACAAAAAAATTTAGCCGGGCATGGTGGCGACTATCTGTAATCCCAGCTACTCAGGAGGCTGAGGCAGCGGAATCACTTGAACCCGGGAGGCGGAGGTTGCAGTGAGCCAAGATTGTGCCACTTCACTCTAGCCTGGGCAACAGAGCAAGACTCCACCTCAAAAAAACAAACAAACAAACAAAAAAACACAAACAAACTTCACTATTCTTTTCTGTGCTATAGATTAGTCTCTCCTATAAAAGGCACTACCTTCAAATTTTCTGCACAATCTCACAGGGCTACCTTGATTGAGAAGTCTTCTGGGAACAGAGCTGCAACTCTGACAGCATAGTCAGTCACATTAGGAAAATAGAGTTGATTTCTCATGGTGCCTTGTGAAAGGCCTTTACTCTTTGAAAAGAATTTTAAGAATCAGCAAGTCTAGGAGGAACGTGGGTGTGATGTATGGTCATGATGACCACACACCAAGTCAAGTCTTATTCTGGGCTGCCCAGCCTGCCCTGTGGAGAAGTCTGACTCAGTCCTCTCACAATGCCTTGGGGAGACCATGGAGAAGGGGGATCCTGGGAAGGTCCATGAAAGGAACACATTGGGACCCTGGCCACATATTTCCATACTGGGATTAGGACTTTTGGAAGATTCCCAGTGGAGAATGTATGCTATAAATACATCTGCCTGTATGGTTAAGAACAGCCAGTGACCAGGCCAGGTTTATGGAGAGGAAATAGATAAAGTGAGAAAAGAAAAATGGAGGGTAGTAGAAGACAAAGAAGGGAGAGGAAAATAAACCAGATGAAAGAGCCCCCAGTAGCCACTGCGCCCTCAGGACCCACAGCGGCCACTGCGCCCTTAGGACCCACAGAGGCCACTGTGCCTTCAGGACCCAGCAGCGCTACATCCCTCACGAGTGAATGCATTTTACCACCTTCACTGAGCTCCTACTATGGCCTAGGCCCGGAAGATACAATGATGAACAAAATAGACGTAGTTGCTGTTCTGTCCAAGTTCGGCATGGTGAGGGTAACAGACATGGAATCAGTGCGATAAAGCTTGCAAGGGAGATGGCAGGTCATGAGGATGAAATTGTAGGGCTAAAGAGATTGAGGCCACCCCACCAGCAAAGCAGGGTCTGGCTTGCAGCCCTTCTGCAAGGGGACATAGGTGGGGGAAAATGCACCTTCCTCACACCAAACCTGAGCCCTGGCTTTGGGGCACAGCCCATGAGTCTCGTGTCGACTGCTGCCCTGCTCACAGACCCACCTCTCCCTTGGCCTCTCACTGTGCTGTCCATCTCTCAGGATTTGGGTGTTTTTTATCTTGTCATTGCCTCTTCCTCCGTCCATTCTGACTCTTTGGAAATGTCAAGGGTACAATAAAAATCCAACAGCTGGTGTTTGCCATGGTTTTGGAAAAGAGCAGTATCCTCCAGTCTGGCTGACAGAAAGAAGAAGGAACTATATCCAACAGATCTCTACGTGGAAGACGTAGAGGGGCATTTGGCTTAAAATAGACTGAGACCCAGCGTCTGCTCCCACCTTACACATCTCTTAATGGCCCTGTGCCCCATTAAACCATGGGGGCTGACTCTCTGGGCTCGCTACCGGGAAGACTCTCAACAAAGGAAGAAAATGGTAGCTGGGGAGTCTGTAGCTCCAAGGTGGGCACCGACCTCAAATCTACCAAGAGAACCCTATCAGTCTTAGATTGGTGAGCTCCTTCGCAGCCTGCAGTGAGGCTGGCTACCAGCTCTTCCCCTTCCAGCATTCCAAAGTTCCAGCATGGACCATTGAGGCAACTCTTGGTCCTTTCTTCCAGTCCTCAACCTACTTTTATAAGTGAGAGTGTCTTCCTGATGTCTGCCCTAGATCCCTCCTGCTGTTATTTCTTTTCATAATTATAAGCAAAGAGCTAGAGTCACCCAAATGTCACAGATTCTGGACACTGCAGCACACTGTAGCCACTTGCCTGAGAGCACCCACCGATCACAGTGGTCAGCTGAGGGTGAGGCATCTCAAGTAGGACAGAGGGAAGCCAGGGTGGGGAGGGGTCCCCAGAGGCCCGGGCACCCCGAGAGTCGGGGGACGCATCCCAGTGGATATGTCTCCCACAGCCAGAGCTCCACTGACAGGCCTTGTGAATGCACTCCCAGATGGAAAGGATGAGCCCCAACCTGGGGGATGTCCCCAGCCCCAGTCCTGTCAGTGGTTAACCCAGAGCCCCTCTCCAGAGGCCCGGTGTCATGACTTCTCTGGCTCCTGCCTACCCACTTCCACCCAGAGCTTCAGCATGCATGTGGAGTCATCTTTTAATTTTCTGCTTGGCTGGGTAGATTGCAGATGCTCTCCCCCCAGAGCTCTGGGCCTATGCACAACTTCCATTTGTATGTGGCTATGATGCTCCCCTCTCTCCATTTTTCCCTGCTCAGCAAGCACCAAACTCCAACCTCCCCACCAAACAAGCTTCCAGACTCTCAGAGGCTACTCCTCTGCCCTCCTAATCCCAAGGCTCCCTCCTCAACCCCCAACCCTGAGACTCAGCAACGGGACAGCTCCTCAAGCCAAAAGGGGCGGAGAGGGAGCAGGAAGGGAGAGACTGGGAAATCAAAGCCGTGGCCCTCTCCACATCCGCCACCGCAATCACAGCACCCTCCAACCCAGAGCTGACAAAGCCCTTGTTGGAGCCAGTGGCTCAAATGCCAGCCAGCCCCTTGGAGCAATGACACCCATGTGCTACATTTGCCCAATTCTGCAGCTGGGCTAATTACTGTGGTTCCCGAGCTTAGGGTCCAGCCCCAAACCAAACAAATTAGGACAAAAACCACAGGCTTCTTCATTGCCCTCATTCCCAGCCAGCAATTGCTGCAGGACCCCTATAATTGATAACAATGCAATAAAAAGCCCACCACCTGTCCTTTATCCCGAGGACTTGGCAGTCTGGCTGACAGCTAAGCACATCCTTCAGTGGCCACAGCCATGTGGAATTTAGCACCACCGCATCTCTAAATGCCGCATCACCCCAAGGACAACCTGAGACCTGTCGTATTCGAAGATGTGACCCAGACTGGAAGAAGTACCACAGCTGAATGACTGGATAGGCAGCCTAAGAGCAGGGGGGACTCGGGGCTAGAAGTGCCCACCGTGATGGGCCACCCCGTAGAGACTGGAGCTGATGCTGGTGCTGAGGACTGTGCAGCCAGCAGATGCAGGGGTGTGGTGGAGAGAACGGCAGGAGCCGGTGGCCCAGGCCCTCCAGATGCATTTGGGAGGAGGCCACAAGGAACATCACAGTGGCTGGGAATCACCTCCCAGCAGGCCATGTTCAGAAATGTGGGGAAGCAGGAGTTGGTATCAATGAACTCTGGCCATCTGTAGGATCCTGTAGCACTCTGGCTCTAGCATCAAGGTTCAGGAATAGAAATTAAAACAAAGATCCAGTGATGTGTGAGGTCTGAGTACAAGGGAGGACCCAGCTACCTGGAAGGAGAAAGAGGCAAGGAAAGAGGCCCAGTCAGGGATAGAGAACCAGATTTTGAGCCCGGGTGATGTGGACCTATTCTCCTCCAGCTGGAGTCTAAATTGAGAGGAAGCAGGTGCTTTGACAGCTCTTGCCAGGAAACAGCAGGCACCCCACTGCCAATGCTGGACAATGGGGGACAGAGCAACAGCCCAAGGTCACCTCAGGATGCAAGAATCGGTCAAATCCAGGTAAAGGAAACAGAGAACACTTTGGAACTGGATCCAAAGTGAGGGTCCTACCATGGCCACAAGAGCAGTTTTTCAGGAAGGTGCCAGAAGGGTTCACTTAAAGCAGTGGTACCAGGACCAGCAGCATCGCATCCCAATAATGTGTTAGAAATGCAGATGATCAAGCCTCATCCCAGTCCGCATGAATAAAAAACTCAGGATGGGGCCCAGCAATCTGTGTTTTATCAGCATTCTAGGCGAGTCTGACTCTAAAACTTAAAAACAAAGTGCCAGTTCTCAAGGGAGGCATTCTTTTATTCAAGCAGTTGTTCTCAAACTCTACCTGAAGAGTTTGCTAAAACCCAGATTGCTGGATCTCAGCCCAATCCCTGATTCAGGAGGCCTGGGAAGATTGGGGGTGAGACTGAGAATTTGTATTTGTGACAAGTTTCCAGGTGAAGCTGATGTTGCTGGTCCAAGGACCATACTTGGACATCCACCGATTTAAATATCTGGAAACAAGATATAATCCTCAGGCTGAAAGATGGCTGGTCTCAAACCAAATTTCTGGGCCCAGGGGGCAAAAGGAAGCCCGAGGAGGAACAATTCCAGTGAGGCAGTTGTCTTAAGTCTCTTCGGGCAGCTATCACAAAATAGCATAGACCGGCAGCTTAACAACAGAATTTATTCCTCAGAGTTCTGGAGGCTGGGAAGTCCAAGAGCAAGATGTCAGCAGATTTGCTGCATGATGAGGGCCACTTCCTATTCCACTGTAACCTCACATAGCAGAAGGGATGAGGGAGCTCCTCTGGTCTCTTTTATAAGGACACTGATCCTATTCATGAAGGCTCTGCCCTCATGACCTAATCACCTCTCAAAGACCTCTGTCTCCTATCATATTCATCAACATATGAATTTGGGGGGAGGGGGGGAAGCAAACATTCAATCTATAGAAGTGATGTTATGGACTAAAAGTTCATGTCCTCCCAAATGTAATGTATTAAGAGACACGACCTGTGAGGAAGTAATAAAAGTTAAATTAGGTCATAGGATGTGGCCCTAATCCAAAAGGGCTGGTGCCTTTATAAGAAGACACCAGAGCTCTCTCTTTGCCACCTGAGGACACAGCAGGAAGGCAGCTGTCTGCCAGCCAAGAAGAGAGCCCTCACCAGGAACCAAACAGGTTGGCAGCTTGACCTCGGACTTCCCAGCCTTTAGAACTGTGAGAAATAAATTTGTGTTGTTTAAGCCACACAGTCTGAAGTATTTTGTTGTGGCAGCCTATGCAAACTAAGACAGCAGACTCAGGGACCAAACAACTTGATTTAATAGCAAAATTAAAATAATAGTAATAATAGAAAGGTCTTCATGTATACCCCCCAAGGTGGCAACACAGATGACTCCCTTCTGGCCCCCGGCTCTTTCAGACCCACCCTCACCTTCTAACTGATCCTTCTTTGTTTTCATGCCCAGACAATCCTAACAAGGGTGCCTTGAGAATTTCTTTCTGATCCCTGCTCCTCTCTCAAGTTACTGCCTGAGCCTTTAAGCAGCACTCTCTCCCTTTGCATCCATCTCCTCTCACCTCTGCCTTCAGCCCTGGCCTGGATTAATCATCCAAAACCATAGTTAGGAGAAGCAGGGATTGGGCAGATGAGGAGAGGATTGGCCCAGCCAGTGAGTTCCTGCAGAGACAGCAGCCACAGGTCAGGGAGGCTCAAAGATTTATTGGCTACTAAACTAGGCCAGAGAGGGTGGGCTAAGAAGGCAGTGCATAATCAAAGTGACACTTTATGTTGCTTCATCTCAGGAAAATAATTGTTCCACTGGAACATCATTACACTATCATTTTTCTACTCCTGTGCCACTTTCAAGGAAATAGAAACTCACTTTCCTCTTCATAATAAGCTGCAATTTCAATAACTCAAAAGGCCTTTTCTGAGATGGAGCCACTCTCCTACCCCCACCTCATCCTCTGATGATGTAGGGGAAGACAGGTGCCTCTTCCAGACTCTAGGCTGGGAGAAAGGCCTCACTGGTTCCTGAGCACAGCTGTCCCTTCTTAGTGTTCTTCCTGCCTGTCACTCAGGTGACCAACTGTCCTAGTTGTGTCCCAGGAGGCTGAACTTTCAGTGCTAAAACCAGGCTAATACAAGGAAAACCAGGACAGTTTGTCACCCTACCTGCCACCAGCTGGGGACAAGGGAGCAGCCCATCTTTCATGCATTTAACAAGGATTTGTTAAATACCTACAATGTTCCAGGCACTTTTCAGGTGCTAGGAAGTAGCAGGTTACAAAGCAGACCAAAATGTTGCCCTCGCTAGGTGTGGTGGCTCATGCCTTGTAATCCCAGTGCTTTCGGAGGCCGAGGTGAGAGGATCACTTGAGGTTGAGAGTTTGAGATCAGCCTGGACAACATAGTGAGACCCCAGTCTAAGAAAAAATTTTTAAAAATTAGCCAGGCATGTTGGCTTGCACCTGTAGTTCCAGCCGCTTGAAGCGGGAAGATCACTTGAGCCCAGGAGGTCCAGGCCACAGTGAGCTATGATCATACCACTGCACTGCAGCCCAGGTGATAGAGTGAGAACCTGTCACAAAAAACAACAACAAAAAAAAAAAAAAAAGAAGAAGAAGAAGAAGCAGAAGCAAAAAAACAAGTTTGCCCTCAGAGACCTTACATTCTAGTGGAGGGAGCAAGCAATACACATGATACATAAGTGCATTGTATGACATACTAGAAAATGACAAGTGCTGTGAAGAAACATGAAATGGGCAAGGAAGGTTGGTAATGAAGGGCAGGGGATGCAATTTTAAATAGGGTGGTCAGGGTAGGCCTCACTAAGAAGGTGGCATTTGAGCAGAAGTTTGAGGGAGGAGAAGGAAGAAGTCCTGAGATACCCGGGGGAAGGGCATTCCAGGCAGAGTGCTCTGCCAGTGCCGAGGTACAGAGGCAGAGCTTGACTTGCATATTCAAAGAGCCCCACAGGGAGGTCTGTGGGGCTGTAACACAGTGAGCAAAGAACAAGCAAAGGGGAGAAAAGTGCCAAAGTAATCAGAGAGGCCAAGTTATGTAGGGGCTCTGCAGACCCTTGTAGGGTCCTTTGATGTTTTTTACCTGGAATGAGATGGAGGCAGGGACATGATTCAATTTATGTCCTAACAGGGTCACTGTGGCTGCTGTGTTCAGAATAGATGATGTGGGGAGAGAAGGAGAGCACAGAGGCTGGAAGAGCAGCCAGGAGGCTATAGCAAGGGCACAAATAAGCAAGGATGGTCCCATAGGCCAAGATGGTCACAGTGTAGGGAGTAGACAAAAGCTGGATTCTGGTAGAGCTGACAGGCTTTCCTGATGGGGCTTGGGTAAAAGGCGTGAGAAAAATAAGAAGAATCAGCATGGCTTCCAGTACTTGAACCCAGAGAGGCGAGTATTAAATCCTCAGAATAAATTATCTCCATTTCTAAGACCCATACTACCCCAAAGGACGTGCACTTGAGATATTCCTGGATTTAAGTTAGAGACTAAGATGCACTTCAGACAGGATCATTAAGACTCTGGAGAGTGGCCTTTACATGCAGAATAGATTTTCATTCATTCCTGGGCCTGGAGTGGGTGGGTAACATGGCCACACAGGTCAGCTCTTTAGCCTGCTGACTCCAGATAGCCCATAAGTTAAGAAGGTCGGACCTGCGCTTAAAGTCTCTGGAACTCAGTTTTCCAATGATTGGTGTGAGAATTAAACAGGATCATCCTCATAAAACACTTAGCACAGAGCCGAAACCTTAGAAAGCGCCTCATTCCTGGTGGAGGTAACACCCACTGATTATACTCTTAGAACGCATGGTGTTGAAGCTGACAGTGACCAGCAGAGGGCACCATCAGTAGACGACAGTGGAGCTGCACTGCTGGGGAGACTGGCTTATCTGCCTTGGCTCCAACTAGCTTCGCACAAATGAGGGATTGGAATTCACAGTTTTCCTCTCTCCTCTTTCTCCTCACTCCTTTTTGCTGAATTTTAAATTTCCTCTGGATTCTCCCCCTCATTGGAGAGATCTCCTGCTGTGCGAAATGGGTCTTCTGGTTTGAGGTCTCCCCTGCTCAAAACAGCCCCAAAGCCCTGGCATTAGGGGAAAATAAGGTAACCATCTCCAGCATCAGTCAGCTCATACCTCTGCTCCAAAACCCTGCAGGATACCTAGAGACTGGATGACTCTTCCAGTACCCTGGGCATGGGAGGATGGAGACAAGCGAAGATAAGGTTTGTCCAATTTGTTCTGGTCCCAGGAAATTCTGCTTCTTATCTCCTCTCCCATTGCTTCATCACATTGCCAAAATTACCTCTCGATAATATATTTTTTAATTTAAGAATTCATTTTCACTTCAAGAAAGAGGAACGCTGCAGCCAGATAAGAAACTCCATCTGTCTTCAAGAAAAAGGGTCGTGGATTTGGGTGTCACGAATCCTGTAATATCTTAAATTAAGGTGCCACTTCTGAATGCTTTCTTCATATTTATGAAATGATTATTCTACAGAGGTGCATTTAATATTGTTAAAATAATGATCATGCATGTTTAATACATCAATTTAAGTTATTATCTCCCATGCTATAAAATGCAGGATAATTTCATAAATAATTATAAAGCATTTACAAATGGTGACTTAATGCAAAGGTTTTTGCTAATCCTTTATCTTTCACAAACACAGAAATAACAATTAGATTCATGGAATGAAAAAGGGAGGTTATGTTCTAGAATGTGTCACCTCCTCACTGAATGCAAATAAGAAGGCAAAAAAAAAAAAAAAAAAAAAAGACAGACCTGGGTAGAAACAGTGCTTCTTTCCTCTTTCTTGACAGATAGAAGATGCCTGTCCACAGTGTCATTATTCCAGGATCAGGGACCCTTTCTCTGCAGAGACTTGGGATGGGGCATTGACTCAGGTAAGAAGAATTCTTTGAACCTCTTTTGAGGAAGGCTAATTCTGCTTTCTGCTATTGCTTTTGGGGAAATAGAGAAGCTGCAGTACAGAGGCCTGGCCATGTGGTTAGACTAAGAAGTACTTTTCTCCATGCACCTGACATTCTCACAACACATACATAGGCAAAGGATGGACGGGATAACCCTAGATTCCTGACACTGTGATCCAGACCTTCAACCCTTCCAGAGGATGAATGGAGTTACAAGTCACTAGGAGTTAAAAAAGATTTTTTTTAAAAAAAATGCATGCATATTCATTCTTCAGTCTGCCTGTAAATAACACAGAATTAGAAAGACAAGGGATGCCCTCAAAGAGCTTACACCCTAGATGGGGAGTCTGAATGTTCACATTTGAAACAATTCGGTACTACTTACAGGACAGGATAGAACTGCAGTTAAATTAGCTCTATTAAAATTAGGTTGATGTTAAGTTAATCAAGGAAGACTTCTTGGAAGAGGTAAATTGGAGGCAGGTCAGATCAATGAAATCAAATAAATCAAAGATAGGCTGAAGATACTGAGACAATACACAGTTCCCTTCATACACACACACACACACGCACACACACACACACACACACACATATATATGCAGGGAGCACCTGCTGTGCACCTAAAGCAACTAGTGATTCCAGCAAAAGGGGTTCCTAACCAGCTCACGGGTCACCTTGCTGCTGATCCAAACCTAGCTCTGCCAAAACAAACAGCATCCTAATTTCAGCGATTGTGTTTAAGGCTGAGATATGGAAAAACAAAATAAGAGAGGAAAAACCTCAAAGGTCCTAACGCTGGTCTATCAGCTTTCTGTCACAGTCTATTGCCACTATTCACACACCAGCAGGTCCAAAGTGAATCCCAGCTGTTGACTGATGCTTCAGATCTGGGGAAGAGATGCGGCAGGGGGAGCTGATCAAGAACATACCATCAATCAGAGGACCAGCAAGTTGGGCTGCATGAAGCTGCAGCCCTAAAGAGGAAGCTGCTTACAGTTCCTGAGTGGGCAGCGGGGCAGGCTTCCACTACAGGTCAGAGGTAAGGCCCTTAAAGAAGCCACAGGGCATCTCCTTCAACCCTGTCAGTCCCACAGCAAAGCAAGGAAAACCATGGGACAAGGCAGCCTGAATCCTTATAGCTGACCAAATTCCTGATCCCTTCCCTGCAAAAGATGGCCACAAATTCA
Source organism: Pongo pygmaeus (assembly GCF_028885625.2). Taxonomy (NCBI): domain Eukaryota; kingdom Metazoa; phylum Chordata; class Mammalia; order Primates; family Hominidae; genus Pongo; species Pongo pygmaeus. The sequence goes on from NC_072373.2 coordinate 41,445,617, forward strand.
TCACTAGAAACCAATGCTAATCGCACCTTACTCCTCCCATACCTGCAACCCGACCTGTTCCACCAGCTCCACAGCTTCCTCTCTTCACGGACTTGCCAGGTTCTCGACACTCAGTTCTAGTCCCAGCTCTGGGAACAAGTTGCTAGGTGATAAGCCATAGGCAAAAAAGGTTAACTTTTCTGGCTCTCACATATGTCTCTCATCCTGTGTCTCTCCCTCCCTCCTAAATATGTCCTCTGTCCTGTAGTCACAGCAAGATCAACTTACCTCGTAATGAACCCATGAAAACAGGATATTTACATAGCCTCAAAGCATCTCCTCTCAAAATAGATATTAACTACTTGGGGATTTTAACATATCTCCATAAATTCTTTACTACTCTTTCCTGCAGGAGTGGGACTTTAATTTCCATCCCCTTGAGTATGGGCTGTACTTGGTGACTGGCGTCTAAACAAACAGAAGAAGGAAAAGGAAAATAGTAACTTTTCAGTGGAGAATCCAGACATGGTAAAGTATGCAGCTTTTCTTTCTTTTTTTTAAAATTATACTTTAAGTTCTGGGATACATGTGCAGAACGTGCAGGTTTGTTACATAGGTATGCATGTGCCATGGTGGTTTGCTCCACCTGTCAACCCGTCATCTAGGTTTTAAGCCCCGCATGCATTAGGTATTTGTCCTAATGCTCTCCCTTCCCTTTGCCCCCACCCCCCGACAGGCCGCAGTGTGTGATGTTCCCCTCCCTGTGTCCATGTGTTCTCAGTGTTCAACTCCCACTTATGAGTTAGAACATGCAGTGTTTGGTTTTCTGTTCTTGTGTTAGTTTTCTGAGAAGGATGGCTTCCAGCTTCATCCATGTCCCTGCAAAGGACATGATCTCATTCTTTTTTATGGCTGAAATATGCAGCTTTTCTAAAGCAAGAAATCTTTTCTAGTTTACCTAGATAATAAAGTACATCTTAGGCAGGAATGCTAGATTATTCTGGAAAATTAGGCTGAATCTATCCCGAGAGAACCTTGCAGAGCTGGCTTCTGCAGTCATCTCATGTGGATGTCATGTGTCTCCTGATATGATAGAATGAGAAGGGCACTTCACCTCTGTCATATTCTTCCTAAAAACTCATCACCTCACTCAGATCATAAGAAGACAATGGACAAGCCCAAACTAGGGACAGTCTACAAACTATCTGATTGGTGCTCCTCTGAACTGTCAAGATTATGAAAAACAAGGGAAGGCTGAGAACTGTCATAAACCAGAGGAGATGAAGGGTGACTACATGTAACATGGTATCCTGAATTGGATCCTGGAACAAGAAAAAAACATTAGTGAGAGTACTACAGAAATTAGCAGAAAGTCTAGAGTTTACATAATGGTATTGTACCCATGTTAATTTCTTCATTTTGATAAATATATCATGGTTCTGCAAGACAGAAACCTTAGGGGAAGCTGGATGAAGAGTACATTGTAAGTCTGTCTTTGCAACTTTCTGTAAATCTAAAATTATTTCAAAATAAGTTTTTGGTTTTTAAAAAGAACTTATTGTTTTGCTTCCTCCTCATCAAAATAAAAAATGAAAAAAACCCTCCCCACCCTAACATTATTGTTGATGCTGGTTTATTTCACAAAGTCAGCACTTGGAGTTATTTCCCTTTCCCCAACACAGCAGGCTCCCCCTGTCCTCTGGAGCTGAGCTCCTCCTGGCCCTCCTAGCTGTGGGCCTCCCTCTTAGCTGCCTTCCTGTTGACCCCACTATGCCAGCCTTTTGAGGCCAGCCCCAGGCTCACCTCAGTGGCTCTCCCACAGTCTACACTCCCTCCAATGGCTCTCTGGGCATTTGTTGTCCACACTACTCATTAGGATCCTGATAACCAGAGAGTCTTTTTGCAGGATTAACCCCCACCTTGGAAACATCCACGACACACCCTGCATGCTGCTTGCCCCACCAACCCCTCAAATGTTGCTCACCCCCAGCCCTGGGCTAAAACAGAGCAACAGTGCCTCCGGTGACCAATCTGGAAATCTGTCTCAGCGTCTCCTCCACATTGCCTAAGCTCCCTTCAGAGCCTGGGCTTCCAGACCTCTGTCCCACACTCCTTCTCAGCAATCACCCCTCATGGCTCAGTTAATTTCATCCTGGACAATCTCATTCCTGCAAAAACATACATCCTTGTCCGTGCTGGTTTTCTCCCCCCTCTCTCTCCTGTCCAAACAGCCCACAGTTTCTTTATTGTTTTTGTTACACTTGTGAACAAACTAATACCCTTAACTGAGACCAGTAAGAGCTGGCCTCTTTCTACAGCAAAAAGGGAGTGGGAGGAGCAGCCATGAGTTCTGAGCAGAACTTAGATCAAATAGAGAATCAGTCCCATCGACTTCTAAAACCCTGGAAAATACTCAGAAATTCCATTCCGATTTTCCATTAGTCTCTCTCTACTTGCTCATCCTTTTGTAACCATTTTTCTTCAAATCTCCAATATTCTAAATGAAACATTTTACCTATTTTTATTCAATACTATCATACTTCTCTTCTAATTACTAGCCTTGCAAGAGTATTGTTTTCTACTATTTTTCATGGCAAATGCACAGTGTTTAATCTATACTATGGGTTAAATAGGTTTCTGGCAGCCAGCCCAGGAGCCTTGCCAGCACTGATATCCTTGTTGTTACGGGAAAAACCTTCAGACAACTAACTCAAATGAATTTTTGGAACTAAACCTATTTATAAGTCAGGAACTGCCTGTACTGCCTTGGATGGTTATTTGATTGGTGCGGGGATGTACGTCTTTCTTGTTTCCCAAATGAATTCATTCAATGTGCAACAAATACATATTAAGGTCTATTACAAGCAGGCCCTACATGAGGCCCAGGGGATGCCGTGGTACACAGGACCCAGCTTAGTTTCTGTCCTCACATTCTAGTGAAGGAGATGGTCAGGAAAGCAGGAAAGTCCACAACCAGATGCAATGGGATATGTATCCATCGGGGTTCATCAGAAAAATAGAACAAATACAGACAGATAGATCTTAAGAAACTGGCCCATGCAATTGTCAGGGCTGACAAGTCTCAAATCTGTAGGCCAGGCCAGCAGTCAGAAACTCAGGTACGATTTCTATGTTTCAGTATTGATCCAGAATTCCTTCTTCAGGAAACCTCGGTCTTTGCTCTTCAGACCTTCAATGGATGAGGCCTACCCATGTTATGGAGGGTAATCTGCTTTATTCATTGTATTGGTCGTCAATCTAAAAATAATCCTCACAGGCTGGGTGTGGTGGCTCACGCCTATAATCCCAAAACTTTCAGAGGCTGAGGCAGGTGGATCGCTTGAGGTCAGGAGTTCGAGACCAGCCTGGCCAATGTGATGAAACCCCGTCTCTACTAAAAATACAAAAATTAGCTGGGTATGGTGGCATGCACCTGTAATCCCAGCTACTTGGGAGGCTAAGGCAGGAGAATCGCTTCAACCCGGGAGGCGGAGGTTGCCGTGAGCCGAGATCACACCATTGCACTCCAGCCTAGGCAACAGAGCAAAACTCTGCCTCAAAAAATAAAAGTAAAAATAAAAATAATCTTCAAAACAGTATCTAGACTTGTATTTGACTAAACAACTGGGTATTGTAGCCTAGCCAAGTTAACACATAAAATTAACCATCACATGATAGGAGCTTAGTAAGCCTCAGAGCCCAGAGAAGATGACTCCTAACCCAGTGCGTGTGTGTGTGTGTGTCTGTGTGTGTGTGTGTGTGTTGGGGGATGGGGTGTAATGTATAAGCTGGAGCCTGAAATAGGCTTTAGCTAGTAAATGGTAGCAGGGAGAAATAGCACATCCTTTCACATCCCCGGATGGCCCATTTGTGACAGGCTCATAGAATACTATGCTATATTTTACTCAGCCCCACTCTGCAACGTGAACATGCCCCTCACTGCCTCAAGATCCTAGGAGGGGTCACAGCCTGCCTGTCTGCTCTGATTGCTATCGGCAAGTTCAGCCTTGATCCCTGGGGCATTGGTGTCAGGCCAATCACCCAACTGGACAACGAAGGAATGAACATCTCCCCCTTCCTCTCTTTCAGTGGGACTGGGGGCTCATTCCTGGCATCCACTTCACATTCACATTCAAGAATGTGAATCTCTCCATTTGACCCCTCATGAACCCAGTCCAGACCAGCCCCATGTGCACCAGCCTGCCTGGTGGCCCCCTGGCTGCCTCCTAGCCCTGAGGACCCCTCCCTGCCTGCCCCTGGCAGAGGGTGTGTGTGAGCATCTGGTGCTTCTGCCTGAGCAGTCCATCAGCCTTCACACCGCTGTCACCAGGAGACGTGGTGGAACGAAAACAAAAGACGTGACAAATTTGTCCTTTTCTCTTTATAATTAACCGAAATATCACAGCATGTAGCAAAGCACGGCTCCTAATTAACAGACAGGCGAGAGGCGATTAAGAAAAAAAAGCTGTAGTCCCTTCTCATCACCCCTCCCACATGTGCTCCCACCTCCCCATGTGGCAGCCCACCCCCCACCCCCATACACTCAGCCTGCTTCCCCTACCCCGTAATTATATTTGCAGGAGAGAATGATATTCTGGTCAGACACAACAGACAGAAAGAGCCCAGTCCCCAGTGAGGCAATTAATATTTCACACCTGCCAAAGCAAAGTGGCAACTGCAAGGGGAGGAAGAGACGCTGGAAGGCGACTCGCATTGTCACCAGGCCGGGGTTTGCAAAAGCCAAGTAAGGATCGTCCTTCTGTTGGGCTGCAGCAATGGGCAGGCCAGGCTGGCACAGAAAACAACTCTTTAGGGTCTGCATAGAGATGGGGCAGGGGAAGTCATTGAACAGAACAAAGAATCTGGGACTGTATGTGCTCCTACTTTGTTCCCTAACTCCCAGCTCACTTCCACACTCTGCACACATTCCCAGCCCTACTGAGAGTGTAGCATGTGCAACCCTAAGGGGATGGGGTGCAAGTGAATGCAGAGCAACTGGGCACAAAACACCCACCTGCACCCCCACCCCAGCCCCCACTCCCACTGGTTCATATGCTGCCAGTCCTGCCTACCACCCACAGAACCTCACATCGTCTCCAGTGCTCCCTATTGGGCATGCATGTGTGCACACACACTCATGCTTTTACTCACTCACACTTTTACACACTCCCATACAACCATCTCCAAGTCAAACAATCAAGTAAGAGTTACTGGCTACTTATTAGGGTCAAGTTCTTGGAACTGAGACCTTGAGAATCTAGCATTAGTTCTGGAAATAGAACTGCCTGAGATTTTATACAGAGGAACTAACAATACAGAGCCTTGAATGGTAAGGGACATGTGTGTGGTCTAGTAGCTTCCTAGCATGCATCGAGCACTTACCAATTGTCAGCTGTGCTCACCAGCCACTTCACATGCCTACAAAACTAGTAAAGGGCAGATCAGACCATTGTGTTCTACATCTAAGAAATCTGAGACTCCTGGAGGTTAGGCATCTTATCCAAGTTAGAAAGTTAACAAAGCTGGGATTTAAACTCAGTTCTGTTTGATGCAAAATGTGTGTTGCTTATTCCCAACGGCCAAAAGCTGGAACAACCCAAGTGTTCCACCACGGATGGATGAATAGATAAACAAAATGGGGCATATATGTACAACGGAATATTATTCAGCCTTAAAAAAGAACGAAATTATCATATATACTACAATAGAGATGAACAGGGCATTACACCAAGTGAAATAAGCCAGTCACAAAAGGAGAAATACTGTATAGCACTGTATATTGCTTAGATGCGGTACCTAGAGTAGCAAATTTGTAAGGACAAAGTAGAGTGGTGGTTACCAGCGGCTGTAGGGAGGAGGGGATGGGGAGTTACTGTTTAATGGGTATAAAGTTACAGTTTGGCAAGACGAAAAGAGTTCTAGAGATGGGTAGTGGTGATGGCTACACAACAGTGTCAATGTACTTAATGCCACAGAACTGTAGATGCCAAATTGTATGCGTTTTATCCCAATGTTTAATAAAACTTGTGTTACTAACTATCGTGCCAAGGGAACAGAGAAGGAAGAAAGATTCCTGTGTGCTTGGTGACCACAGCAAGCTGCTTGGAGGTGAGATCTGAATGGGACCTTAAAGAGTGGGGGGATGTGAATGAAAGGAGTAAGGGTGGATGAGGTGGCAAAATAAACAAAATGCAAGAGAGACATTAGTGTCTACTTGCAGGACGGAATCTGTGGAGACTATTTCAATCGAGGGAAAATAATTTTTTTTTTAATTGAGATGGAGTCATGCTACAGCTGGAGTGTAGTGGCGCGATCTCAGCTCACTGCAGCCTCCATCTCCCAGGTTCAAACAATTTTTGTGCCTCAGCCTCCCGAGAAGCTGCGACTACAGGCGTGTGCCACCATGCCTGGCTAACTTTTTTGTATTTTAGTAGAGATGGGGTTTTGCCATGTTGGCCAGGCTGGTCTCGAACTCCTGACCTCAGATGATCCACCCACCTTGGCCTCCCAAAGTGCTGGGATTACAGGCATGAGCCAACATGCCCAGCCCAGGGAAAACAACTGTAACACAGGTGGTTCTAGCAGGGATTCCTGAATCGGATGAGAGGCTGGATTAGGTGCCATTCGGGTATCTTCCAGAGTGAAGAGTTTAAGATTCCACGACAACTGAGCCCTGTCTGAAGATGGAAGTGGGTAAATGAGTCTGCTTGAAGTGTAGGGGAACTGAGGAGGAACAAGGCCACCGAGGCTAGAAAATAGAAGTAGGAGTGGGTGGGAGAGCTTAGCTGAGGCTAAGCTGAAGAGCTTGGATTGTGTCTCTAAGCAATGGCAAGCCCTTGCAGGCCCTGAGCAGGGAGTGGCTGATGACCTGTGGCTTGAGGAGACGCTCCTACAGAGAAGGAGGAGAAGATGGCGGGGGGGTGGAGTAGGAATTGGAGCGTGAAAAGGAAGGCAGCCTCACCCAAGAAGGCACAGTGCTCCTGGGGCTACACTGGACAAAAGGGAGGCAAAAAGAGACTCCAAGGCTTTACTCATGGACAAACAGGAGAGTGGCAGCACCAGGGACACTATCACCTTGAAACAAAGGTGCACAAATAATGGAAGCTGTGTTTCACCTTGGACTGCAGTCCAGCCCAAGTCCCCCAGTCAGGAATGATGATAATCACCCCTTACACTGGCAAGCCCTGTTGATTCTGCCTCCAACACATGTCTCAATCTCATGCCTTCTCTCTAACTCCACTGCCACCACCCCTGTCCAAGGCGCAGCCCCTCTGCTTCCCTGTGGCTACGCTGAGGTATAGATGAGTACATCATCATCCCCAATTGACTGGGAAAGTAACTCTAGTGAAGTGATATTACTCATTTAAAAGATCACACAACTATTACTGATGGACGCTATTCAGAAATCTGAGTCTCCTCTTTCAGAATCAGAGCAGTTCTGGGGTCTAAGGATCTGTTCAAATGTTAGCCACCATCCATTCTCAGGCAGCTTACAATCAATTGTACCTTTTCGTGGCCCAAACTCATAGCTGGAATCTCAGTGTGCCCCTTTCCACAGTGAGGCCATGAGATCAGGATCCCATTAGTTAATAAGCTTCATGGATCTGCATAATGGCTATACATTCCTTCATTTATTCACTTCTTCCATTTGTTCATTCATTCATTCATTCAAAAGTAAACATTGAACAGATCCCATGAGCCAGGCATTGTGCTAGGCTCTGGAGATAGAGTCCTGAACATGACATACAAGGTCTGCTCTCATAGAGCTTATATTCTAGTGGGTGGGAGGCTGGAAGAGAGACTAGAAAGAGGCCATGCTGTAGTAGAGGCAGGAGAGGACAATGGCTTGGATTAGGGTGGTGGTCGTGGAGATAGAGAGAGAGAATGAATGTAAGTTATGTATCGGAGATAGAGTCAGCAGGGCTTGCTGATAGATTGGATGTTAGAGCCAGAGGAAGAGAAGGGGAGAGGAGAGTAACTCTTATTATGAGAATTAGAAGAGTTGGGCACAGTGGCTCATGCCTGTAATCCAAACACTTTGGGGAACCAAGGTGGGAGGATCACTTGAGCCCAGGAGTTCAAGACCTGTTTGGGCAATATAGTGAGACCTCGTCTCTAATTAAAAAGAGAAAAAAAAATTTAAGAGAATTAGAAGCAACACAGGTAAGGTGGGCAGCATAGTACCTAGCACACAGTGGTGTTCAAAGATGGTCACTTCACGTATTATGAACACTGAGGAGATTAGAAATTAATCACAGAGAGGTTTCTACAAGTGAGGACAGAGGGGAAGAGTCATGGAGAAAGATTTCTGGAAGACGTGAATTCTCAGCCAAGTCTAAAGCAGGGGAGGGAAGTGGATTGACATGGGGGTGGAAGAGGAGGGTGTCAGGAATTTCTGGTGGGAGGCAGGAAGGAATAGATCAAACATAGGCTTGAAGGGGGAAACTGTGAGTCATCAGACTTCAGAATCAATTAGAGTTGTGTGTATGAAGATTCTGCTTATAAACAAGAACACTTGACCCTTGAACAATGAGGGGTTTAGGGGTGCCAATCCCCCACAATTCAAAATCCATAGAAAAGACTACACGTTAGGTACAGTGTACACTACTTGAGTGATGGGTGCACCAAAATCTCAGAAATCACCACTAAAGAACTTATTCGTGTACCCAAACACCACCTGTTCCCCAATAACCTATTGAAATAAAAATCCATATATAACTTTTGACTCCTCAAAACTTTACTAATAGTCTACTATTGACCAGAAGCCTTACCAACAGTCTATTGACACATATTTTGTATGCTATATGTATGATATACTGCATTCATACAATAAAGTAAGCTAGAGAAAAGAAAATCAAGAGGAAGAGAAAATATATTTACTATTCGTTAGGCGGAAGTGGATCGTCATAAAGGTCTGCATCCTTGTCGTCTTCATGCTGCGTAGGCCGATGAGGAGGAGGAAGAGAAGAGATTGGTCTTGCTGTCTCAGGGCGGCAGGGGTGGGAAAAAGTCCTTGAATAAGTGGACTTGTGCAGTTCCAACCAGCTGTAATATGTATGTAAGATTTTACCGAATCCAGATCCTAAAACTAATTCCTATCTTCTCTTCAGATCCACAAGCCTAGATTGGGAGATGACTTCCTCCACTCACAGAGTCCCCCATTCTGTGCACCTAAAGGAGGAAATGAAAGCTGCCAGAGGCTGAGGGGTGAAGGCCCCAGACCAGGCAGGCGGGGCTGGCGCCCTGAGCCACCTCAGCACACCTACAGCCTGCAGGCTCCTGAGTAGCTTCTAAGAAAATAGCCCCCAACCCAGTGTCCATGCTGGGTTCCTCTTCTAGCAACTGCTGCCCCAGACAATCTCCCCTTTATTTTCAATCCCCACTCTCCACTGAGGCTGTGTCCTCCAACCTGCACAGGCTTCACATGAATGGCCTGGCCCCTGGCACACACAGAACCCCCAAACCCGACACTGGCCCACCCTCCTGCATGCTGTCGTCCGTGTGGGCAGCAAAAGCCCAGCCCCCATGAGGGGCGTGGGGCAGAAGCCGGAAGCAGCTCCTCCGGCAGGGGGGCCCTGCCGTCCCCAGTCTCATGCCATCTACTCCTGATTTTCTCAGTGTGGCTGAAGACTCCGGGGTTCCCCGAGACACTTTCAGGGGACCACGAGGTCAAAATATGTTTATAATAATACTAACACACGATTTGTCCTTTTCACATGCTGACATTTGCACTGGGGGTGCAAAGGCATTGGTGGGTGAAACTGTTGACACCTACATCAACCAAGTGAGAGTACAAAGTCTAATAATAGTCATTTTATTTTCTCCTCACTACACACTCACAGTTTTTTTAAAAGCCATTTTTATTTATGAATATTCCTTATGAAGCAGTAGCAATCACTAATTTTATTCCATCTCAACCCTTGAGTACACATCTTTTTAATATTCTTCCTTAGAAGTACACACACGGCGTTTTTGCTGAAATGTGATGCTTGTCTCAAGGAAGAAACACTTGTGCAATTGTTTGAGCTTTGAGCTGAGCTAGCCACTCCTTTCACAGAACACCATTCTTATCTGAAAAAACAACTGACATGACACAGTTATTAAGACTTGTGTTTTTGGTAGAAATTGTCTTGAAAATGAACAAAGTGAGCCTGTCACTTTAAGCAAAACAATTGACAGATTTGTGGCCAACGATAAAATTTGAGCTCTCACGTGAAAATTAGAATTTTGGAAAATTTGTGTTCACCACCATGAACTTGATAGCATCCCAATACTTAAGATATTTCCTGATGAGGTCAGTGGTAATAGTAACAAATCTGTTTTGGCTTTTTTAAAAAAAAATTTGTATAATGAAATGTGTCAACCTTTGGAAGATCTTCATAACTCAGTGAAATAATACTTTCCAAATGTCCAGTGCATGATTTACATATGGATAAAAGAATCACTGGAAGCTGTAAAACCACCAGTGTATTTTCATGCATTTCATACAGTACATAAAATCAAGTGTAAAATGTTCATCGATATGGTTTCAAATTCCACATTGTAAATAATCTTTAAGAAACTACCATTTATTGAGTTTAAGTGTAGTATCAAAGATAAATAGCCACAATTATCTGAAACAACTATTAAAAACTCCTACCTTTTGCAAATACATATCTGGATGAGGCCAGATTTTCTTCCCATATTTCAAAAAACAACATATCCCAACAGATTGATTGCAAAAGCAGGTGGTGGGAAAATTCTGCCAGACATTAGAGAGATTTGTAAAGATGTATAACAATGCCACTCATCTCACTGATGTTCTTTTGTTTTGGAAAATGTTACTTTTCATAAAAATATGTTATTTATATTAGTATCTAATATGTTTATTATTTTCTTTTATTTTTTGAGATAGGATCTCACTGTGTCACCCAGGCTGGAGCGCAATGGTGCAATCACAACCCACTGCAATCTCAGCCTCCTGGGCTCAAGCAGTTCTTCCACCTCAACCTCCTGAGTAGCTGAGACTACAGGTGCATGCCACCAGCTAATTTTTGTATGTTTTGTAGAGATGAGGTCTTACCATGTTGCCCAGGCTTGTCTCAAAATCCTGGACTCACATGATTCTCCCACCTCAGCCTCCCAAAGCGCTGGGATTACAGGCATGAGCCACCGTGCCCAGCAATTTTACTTTTTATTTTTTTAGTGACAGGGTCTTGCTCTATCACCCAAGTTGAAGTCCACTGGCAAGATCATAGCTCACTGCAACCTCAAACTCTTGGGCCCAAGCGATTCTCCTGCCTCGGCCTCCCGAGTACCTGGGATTACAAGCATGCTCCGCCATGGCTAGTTTTTTCCATTTTTTGTGGAGACAACGTCTCACTATGTTGCCCAGGCTGGTCTCTAACTCCTGGCCTCAAGTGATCCTCCTGCCTTAACCTGTTTATTTATTTATTTATTTTATTTTATTTTATTTTATTTTATTTTATTTTATTTTATTTTATTTATTTATTTTTTTTTTTTGAGATGCAGTCTCGCTCTGTCGCCCAGGCTGGAGTGCGGTGGTGCGATCTCGGCTCACAGCAAGCTCCGCCTCCCAGGTTCACGCCATTCTCCTGCCTCAGCCTCCCGAGTAGCTGGGACTACAGGCGCCGGCCACTACGCTCCACTAATTTTTTTTTTTTTTTTTTGTATTTTTTAGTAGAGATGGGGTTTCACCGTATTAGCCAGAATGTTATTTTTAAATTAATTGAAAATAAGTATTTAATATTTTGTTGTCTTAATGTCTAGTACAGGAAATACTGTGTTTGAAATTCAACCCAATTAACGAAAGCTCTTTGGGGTCCTTCATAATTTTTAAGACTGTAAAGGGATCTTGAGACCAAAAGTTTGAGAGTCCCTGCTCTAGCTCACTGTTCCTCACCGCTATCTTCTTTTTCGCGGCTGGAGCCCTAACGTTTCTCCTGTGTCCAAGTCCCAGGGTTAAGTTTCTGAACCACAATGCCAGGCCTGGACAACTCCAGCCCCCTCCAGGGATTCCATTTTGGGGTGGCCCATGAGATCTTCAGTCTGCTGTGTGTCCCACTGTCCTTACCACCTGCCCCTGCCCACACAGACACACCTGCACAAACACACCGAACAATTGATCCTATATGGAGTGAAAATCAATGTCTTCCTAGTGGCAGCATTTTCGTCCTGGGCAAATCAACCTTTTAGGGCTTATCTTCCTTACCAATAATACATGGTTGTTAATACTAAAGTCATCCTCGTTGGGCTGTTGTGAGATTTAAATGAGACCTTGCTTGTGTACTAGATATTCTGCATCTGCCAATCTCCTCTCCTCCCTTCCCTACCCTGCTCTGTGCTCCTGGAGGCTTCCAATTGGGTCTGCCAGGAGACTCCAGAGGAAGAAGATTAGAGGGCTGATCACCCTGCTGCATGCATGCATGCGTACACATGTGTGCACACACACATGCACACACAGTTTGGCAACGCATCTAAGGGTTGGACAGCCCCGGTCTCATGCAGAGTAACTCCTCCTTCCCTGGTCCCAGCATGCCCAGGGATGGAACTTTGCTCTCGTCAAGGTGCCTTACCCCACTTGTTGGTTTCCTTTAATAGCCATACCTTCGTAAATAGCACTCCCTTAAATTATCCTCAATGGACTTGTCTGAGTATGTTATTTCTTTCCTGCAGCAACCTTGACTGATATAGGGTGTTCAATATTATAATCTTGGATGTGTCTGTACCAAAGAAAGACCTGTTTCTTTCTGAGTTAATGTCTTCTATGACCACTGGGCAGCCCCACTTCTGAGGGATGCAGGAGAAGATGGGGATTTTATTTCACTCGGCGCAGTTTATTCTTAGCACCACTTACGTTCAAGGAACTATTCAGAGAGTTTGCAAAGATACCCAAGGAATAATTCCTGCCCTGAAAGGGAACAAATGAACATCCTGCACTTTCCCATCTTTGTGCCTTTGCTCACAGTGTTCCCCTCACCCTGAATGTTCTCTTTCCATCAGTCTAAACCCTCCACTATTACCTTCTTAAGAAACCATTCCATATCCCCAAAACATAAATAAAGTCTTTCTCCCCCAAACACTTCTTTTAAAGCACTTATCTGTTTTTAGTTTGTATTATTCAATTTGGTTCAACACACATTTATCTGGTGCTTATTTTATGCCAAGCCCTAGGCCAGATGCTAAGGAGTGCAAGGAAAAATATTACACAGTTACCACCCTAAGGGAGCTCGCTCTCTAGCTGGAGAGACAGAAACATAAATACTTATGATGCAAAGGGAGAGAGGTCGTAACAGAAGTTTGTACAGAACTCTAAAGGTTTTAGTTAAGGGAAACACTGTGGATGCATCTATATAAATGTGGGGCAATCAAGAATATTAGAAGGATGGCACTACACTGTCAGGTGTAGGTTAGGGGAGGCTGGAAGCTTCAGCCTAACAGAAGTCCAGCACACAGGCACATCCGACATGGCACAGAGCATACAAGCAACCATTGGGCAAGCATGAGGCTGTGCTCTTGTTTCCCTGCTACATCTATTGATGGCCTGCAGGGGTGGTATAGGACCACCCCATGCCCTGGTGCCTGGTGGGCCATGGACCAGCTGAAGCTTGATGTATGATGAAAGGGCTCTAGCTGCTTCCCATCTAGAGTCACAGGCCAGACCATAAACTCTGACAGTGGTGCCAGCATAATCCCCCAAACAGACAAACCTCCCGGGGTCATGAGGCCGAGCACAAGCCCAGATCAGCCATTCTGCAGCAGAAAGCTGGGCAATTTGAAATGATGTAAATTCAAGATATCCTTCTCTCCACAGCTGCACAAGGTCTTGTAAACTCACTACCACAATGAAGAGGACCAGGGAGAGGGAGAAGACATTTCAAAGACTGAGCATTTACCCCCAAAAAGAATGAGTCATTGTTTTCTGACAAGATGGCCAGTGAGCATAGGCTACTGGCTCCCACCTCCAAAATTAATCTTGGAGAAACCACAGCAGAGAAAATATACCATGGATCTGATGATCCAAAGATAAAACAGTGAGAAATTCCAGGAAGACCAAAGGCTTCTGAAGACGGAGATCCAGTGTGTGTGAAGGAGATGGGTGGGTGGATGAATGGGAATAGAAAAGGGAGAAGCCCCAGTGGGATATTAGTTGCTCTAAAGTTGTGGTCTTGTACCCCCTCTACACACACACGCACACACACACACACGTGCAAGGTGACTATTGTCTATCTAGAACAAGCAGCATCATAACCAAGTCCTCAGAGATTCCAAGAATATAATCAGAGAAAACCAAAAACCCTATTAGGATAAGAGCTAATGGGACCAGAAATGGACTTCTGTCTGCCCTTGGGTATTTGTTCATCCATCCTACATCCCCTGCTGCCCCTTTAACCCTGAAGGCTGCTGGACCTACTAAAGGGATGGCCACCTCCCAAGTCTGCTTCTTTGAAAGGAAAATACTGGACAGGGGTTGCACAGTAAGAAAGTAGCATCTAAAAGGGATCCTAAATTGGGAAGGGGGATAGCAGGTTGCTGGAACATATCAGGAGGGTTTCTGTGGAACCAGGGGCTCTCTGGCTTGGAGCTCATTCCCTCTCCTCTTATTTAAATTCAGCAGGAAGTAATAGACTAAGATTTCAGATGCTCCTTCACTACACATTACTGAGCAGAATAACTGACAGCCCCAAGGGAACATAAGTTTATGGGCCAAATTAATTTGACCTCAAGGAATAAAACCACCTTAAAAGAAAGGCAACAAACTGAACAATACGCATCCCATGAACCAGGATAATTGAGACAGATACACCAAGATTTTAAACAAGCATAATAAATATTCTCAACAAAAGAGATGATACTAAAATATGGAACATGTAGAATCAATTATAAAAAGGAAACAAATAGAAATATTGTATATGAATGACTTGAAACAAACAGAAGGGATAAATAACTGGATGGACATCCCTAAAAGCAGAATTTCTAAGCTGAAAGATCATGTTGAGATGTTCTCCCGCAGGGCAGCAGCAGCAGATGAAAAGATAGAAAATATGAAAGAAAGGCTAAGAATGTTGTGGCTTACATTTACTTATGATATGGTTATAAGTAAACTGAGGTGCTAATATCCAAACAATGAGATTCCCAGGAGGTGAGGAAAAACATGAAGGGGAGGAAACATTTGAAGAAATAAGAATAAAAGACAAAAGACTTCAGATTGAAAGGACTTACACAGTGCCAACAAGAGTAAAGAAAAACCCACACCTAGAATACTTCAGTGAAACTAAGAATATTAAACATACAGGAGAAGGCCAGGAGTGGTGGCTCATGCCTGTAATCCCAAAACTTTGGGAGGCCGAGGCAGACAGATCACTTGAGAACAGGAGTTCGAGACCAGCCTGGCCAACATAGCGAAACTCCGTCTCCACTAAAAGTACAAAAATTAGCTGAGTGTGGTGGCACACGCCTGTAATCCCAGCTGCTTGGGAGGTGGAGGCATGAGAATCACTTGAACCTGGGAGGCAGAGGTTGCAGGGAGCCAAGATCAAGCCATTGCACTGCAGCCTGGGCAACAGAGCAAGACTCTGTCTTGAAAAAAAAAAATCGGAAGAAAATTCTAGAAGTTGCCAGAAAGATAAAACGGTCACCTAAAAAAGTAAAGAATCACAATTTATCAGATTTCTGAAGAGTATGTTGGGCATAGGAAAACATGGAGAAAAATATGTTCGAAGTATTAAAGGAAAAAGAACATTGAACCTAGAATTTCATATCCAGCCAAATTGTCACTTACATGCAAGAACGCCATGAACATATTTCCAGGAATATGAGGCCTCAGAAAGTTTGCCACACAAAATCCCAATTTGAAAACACTCTTGGAAGAGTACCCGATAAAAAGAGAAATAAATTCAGGAAAGTGCTGAGAGATAAATATGATGGAAGAATGGTCAAATTACTTGGTAAAAATTATTGTGTAAAAAAAAAGCAAGGATCAAAGAAAATGTAAGAAAAAAGCATATCCAAATAACAAAAAGAAAAAAAAGAAACAGAAAAACCCATAAACCAGGTCTCCACCTACACTAAAGTGTATCTGTGAGGATGTTTAGTTGTACATGCGTCCGGGCTTGCCCTCACACAGGTCTGTGTGGTGCCCTTGCGGAGCACACCTCCATGCCCTGTCTGTGTGGACCTGTGCATTGGGTTTATATCAAACATGGAGGTTTCTTTAGTACTTGTCTGGTTTGCTCCCCCCTGCTGTTCTAACCCATCAAAACTAAAATTGTAGACATTATCAAGACAAATAAATATAATTATAGGTTTTGGATTAAAGGCAGCCACCATAATAAAAAAGTAGAAGATAAAGCTTTTAAATAAGCATAAGAAAATTTGATCTATCCAATAGAAACCATAAAGAAAACAAATAAAAAATAAAATAAATGTAGAATAAAAATAAAATATAAAATAACATAGCAGAAATAGCTCCTCAATTAATAGAATTACAATACCCATACAGGGATTTAGTGCATCAATTAAAACACAGAGGCTCTGTCCAAAATTAAAACAGTATGGTACTGCTGCACTAATAGGCAGACTAATAAAGCAGGAGATAAAGAAATAGATGAAGTCCATAAGAAATGTATTATATGAAAAAGGTATCATATCAAATCACCGGAGAAAAGACGAACTTTAAAATAAATAATGCTAAGGCGATTGGATAACTATTTGGAAAAGGATAAAATTGGAACCATACCTCACACCCTATCCAAGAATAAACTGCAAATAGATCAGATGTGTGATGCATACATGAAATCACACAGGGTTAAAGGAAAACAGGGTGCTATGGTTTGGATATTTGACCCCTCCAAATCTCATGTTAAAATCTGATCCTATGTTGGAGGGGGTGCCTACTGGAAGGTGTTTTCAGTCATGGGGGCGGATCTCTCATAAATGGCATGATGCCTCCTCACCGTAATGAGTGAGTTATCACTCTATTAGTTCCTGAGACACCTGGTTGTTAACAAGAACCTGGCACCTTCCTCCTCTCTTGATTCTTCTCTCTCTTGCCTCCACTCTCATCATGTGATTTCTGCACAAGGTGGCTCGCCCCTGCCTTCTGCTGTGAGTGGACACAGCTTGAAGCTCTCACCAGAAGTAGATGCTGGCACCATGCTTCTCCTAAAAAGCCTGCAGAATCATGAGTGAAATAAACCTCTTTTCTTTATAAATTACCCAGCAATTACCCAGCCTTGGTATTCCTTTACAGTAACATGGACTAGGACACAGGTGAGTTATCTTATAATCTGGCTTATTAAAAAGTCTTATTATGACTCCCAATTCAGAATCAATAAAAGACAATATTGATTAATACAATTACATTTAAAAAACTCTTACATGGCTGAAATCACCAAAAACACAGTCAAAAGACACATTATATAATGGGAAAATATTAGCAATTGGCAGTGCATATCACAGATAAAGGTTTAACATCCCTGTTACACAAACAACTCATAAAAATCAAGGAAACAAAGAAAGATATACAAATCATCCATAAATATATAAAAAGAGCATCAGAATAAGAGAAATGCTAATTAAAATCACATAGATACCATCTTGCAATTACAAGATTGGCAAAATTTCAAAAGCTTCACAAAGCATTCTGTTGACAGGATATGGAAAAATTGGCACTCAATTTCAATGCTGGTGGGAATGCAAAATGGTAGAACTCTACAGAAGGGATGTGGCAATATTTAATATAATATCTAATATCTGGCAATATCTAACATAACTATGTATAGATTTAACCTTTCATCCAATAAATAATAATATATTAATTTACTTTGAAGATCCATATCCTAAAATGTGAAACAAAATACGTACAAGATCATTCATGGTACACGCTGAGTATCCCTTAGCTGAAATGCTTGGGAACAGAAGTGTTTCCAAGTTCAGATACTTTTTGGATTTTGTAATATTTGCATACGAATAATGAACTATCTTGGGCGTCAGACCCAAGTCTAAATATAATATTCATTTATGTTTTATATATACCCTATACATGTAGCCTGAACTTAACTTTATACAATATTTTTAATAATTTTATGCATGAAACAAAGTTTTAACTGCATTTTGACTGTGACCCATGAAACAAAGTCTGGTGTGAGATTTTCCACTCGTGGCATCATGTCGGCACTCAAAACATTTTGGATTTGGGAGCATTTTGAATTTCAGATGTTTTAATTAAGATTCTCAACTTATAGTATTATTTATAAGGACAAAATATTGGGAAGAATCTGTTATGCATATGTGAATGATAGATTGGTAGAATAAGTCATTGCACATCCATTCAAAGGCATAATACACAGCTATAAAAATGAGAAATAGCTCTGTAAATTGATGTGAAGTGATTGCCAGGATATTTTAAAGTAAAAATCATAGATAGTATATTTTTGTATGAAAGAAAGTAAAATAAAAATATACGCCCATTTTTGCAAAAGAAACATAGGAGGGATAAATCAGAAGCCAGAGAAATTGATTCCTGGCAGGGAGTGAGTTGAAACAAGAAGAAAATGCTGAGAAAGGGGAACAATTCTCTAAATGTACCTTTTGTTTAGTTTTACTTTTTGACCCACCAAATATTTTACTGTACATGAAAATAAAATTAAATCATCAAACATTTTCCTCATGTTTGATGAGGAAAGTTGTACAAACAGAAACAAATGAATTTATCTATATACCTTTGGTAGTTGACAAGGTGTAAGTGTCTATACAGAAGGGAAACATCAATCCAAGTAACTCTTTTTTTTTTAACTTTGCATATAATGTACTCTATTTATATATATATATTTTTAATTATACTTAAGTTCTAGGGTACATGTGCACAACATGCAGGTTTCTTACATATGTATACATGTGCCATGTTGGTGTGCTGCACCCATTAAATAGTCATTTACATTAGGTATGTCTCCTAATGCTATCCCTCCCCCCAATCCAAGTAACTCTTGAACATAGTATTTGAACTGTACATTCTCAGGGGGACATGTTCTAAATAAAATAAGAACTGAAAAGAAAGTTTGAACTTTGTTTTGTTTTGATAATGATATACAATAACAATTTCCAAACTATTTTGGCAAATCACTATATATGCTGATGTTGTTGAGAACCAGGGAGGCTAAGAACCTTTTGGAGAGAATCACTGTGGAAGAATGAGATACAAATAAGGAAAGGAAAAAGAAGAGGACAACTCCTGTCGTATTAGATTGAAGTTAGAAGTGTTTAGTAAGTACTCGTTACTTTTTTTAGGCATTTATTTTTCTCCGATCTTACTGAGTTATAACTGAAGTACACTAAACTCCATATTTAAATGTACTTTGTTGAGTTTTGACCATTGTACATTCAAAAAAATTGCCATGATAAAGACAACAAACATTTCCATCCCTTCCAAAAACTTATTTGTGTTCTTCAACATCCATGCCTGCCTCCACCTCCATTTCTAAGCAACCGCTAATCTACTTTCTGTCATTATAAATTAGTGTGTATTTTCCAGAATTTTATATAAATGAAATTATATGGTATGTGCTATTTTTTGCCTGGCTTTTTTTTTTTTACTAAATATAATGATTTCAGATTCATCTAGGTTATGTATCAAAGCTCATTCCTTTTTATTGTTTTTATTTCCAGGATTGGAATGGTGCTGTTACTAGGTTCGTATACATTTATAATTGCTATGTCTTCTGGATGAACTGTCCCTTTTATCATTATGAAATGCCCCTCTTTATCTCTAGTGATACTCTTTGTCTTGAAATCTATTGTAGCTGATTTAAAAATAGCCATTCTAGCCTTCTTATGCTTATTATTTGCATGGTATATATTTACTTTAAACCTATCTGTGACTTTGCATTTGAAGCGTGTCATTTGACGGCAGCATATAATAATGACTTGCCTTTTTATTCACTCTGTCAATCCCGGACTTTTAATTGAAGGGTTTAGATCATCAGCATTTAATGTACATATTCATATTGTTGGATTTAGTTCTACCACTTTACTCTTTGATTTCCATTTGTCTCTTCTTTTTTTATTTGTTTTTCTTTTTTTGAGACAGTGTCTTGCTCTGTCATCTGGACTGAAGTGCAGTGTCACCATCATAGCTCACTAGAGCCTCAAACTCCTGAGCTCAAGTGATCTTCCCCTCTCAGCCTCCTGAGTAGCTGGGACTACAAGCACATGCCATCATGCCTGGCTAATTTTTTTTTTCTTAATTTTTTATAGAGAGGGAGTCTTGCTATGTTGGCCAAGCTGGTCTCAAACTCCTGGGCTCAAGCGATCCTCCTGCCTTGGCCTACCAAAGTCCTGGGATTATAGGCATGAACAACTGCGCCCAGCCTCCCTCTAGTTTCTTTCCTATATGCCCCTTTTTCAGCCTTCTTTCGGGTTACTTAAATAATTTTTAGTACTCTTTTTAAATTTATCATTAGCATTGTGGCTAAATCTGTTTGTATTATTTTTTAGTGGTTGCTTTAGAGATTACTATATATATATATATATATATATATATATATATTCACATTCAAGTAAAATATAGAAGCTTTGCAACCACATAAAAGTCCTTTAATATTCCCTTCAAATGACTTATATGTTATAATTGTCATTTGACTATATCCTCACACATTAAAAACTCCACCAGCTAATGTTATAAATTTTGCTTCCAATGGTCCTAGGTGTTTTTTAAAACTTTTTTAAAAAGTCTCTTATATTTACCCAGATAGTTACCACTTCTGTTGCTCTTCCTTCATTCCCTAAAATCCAACTTTCTTTTGTTATCATTATCTTTTGGCCTCTGATGAATTTCCTTTATCATTTATTACAGAAAATGTATTCTGGTAACAAATTATATCGCTTTTCCTGCATCTGAGAGTAGCTCTATTTTGACTTCACACCTGCAGGATATTTCTGCTGGATGTAGAATCCTGAGTTGACAGTTCCTTCTTTTAGTACTTTAGAGATGTTGATCCCATCTTCCGACCTTCATGGGACAAGAAGAAACCTGCAGCCCTCAGAACGTGTGTTCCCCTATATGTAATGTGTAGCTTTTCGTCTAGCAGCTTTAAAGAGTCTTTCTTTTCTTTGATTTTTACCATTTTGACTATGAGATTAGGTGAGGTTTTCCTTGAGTTGATCTTGTTTGTGGTTTACTGAGCTTCTTTAATCTTAAATTTACAAACATGGAATAACATTAAAATGCAAGAAGATGTTAATAGAAGCATGGAGCAGACACAGTGACCACCCAAAGGAGGAGCAGTCACTTCTACCAAGGAGGAGAAGGGGAAGGGACGCCAGGAACGTATGAGACATAGAGTATGGGACAGGCAGTCTAGGCACAGGGGACAATGTGAGAAAAAATATGAGATATGACAAATACAAAATCCAGTTCCCCATTCTCCATTTCTCTCTCATGTCATGTCACTTTTTTTTTTTTTAACAGCTGGTTTTGTTTTGTAACGTTCTTAATGACATCTTTGGGACAGGCACATTTTCTAACTCTGCCTTGTCTTTTTAAAGACAAAAATAGCATTTCTCACTTTCCTTGTATCTTTTGAGGATGTCTAACACAAGGCTTTTCAAATTTAAATAAAGCAAAAAAACCAACAACCTGCTCTTTGGACAGCATGTGGGAGGCTAATGCTGGTTGTGGCTCTATGAAAATGAAGTGATAGAACCAAGAAACTCAGCTTTCACTGTTAAAACAGCATAAAAACTGCCTCTTTAGACAGAACAAGTTAATTGATTGAAGCAGTTTGAGACTCTCAAATAATAGTAAAAAATTTCATTTTATTACTCAAATGTACACCTATTAAAATTAACCCTCCAAACCTTAGATGATCATCCAGAATTAATTACTACATTTAAGGGGCTAAAATTGAGTGCTTTGTTGGTTTCTCTAGATAATTTACATATTATTACTTTACAATTCATGTTGTAATAATTTTTATTAAAATTGGTAAATGAAAATGGAATGATATTACATCCAAGATTATAGAACCCTAGAATCAGAGTCACTAATCTTTTTCTCCTTTAAAATTACAATTGTCAATTTAAAATATATACATATGTAGAACTTAATCATTTATTTTAAAAAGAAAAGCATGAAACCAAAATGAGTTAGTATTTACAATTTCGTTGAGATTGTATCAAACCCACAATCAAAGTTGTAGAATGTAGAGACCAAAAGGAAAAAAAAAAAAAAAACCAGAAAGAAGTGGAGAAAAATTAGCCAAAGTAGAGAAGAGATGGAAAGCAAAGAATACCAAAAAGTAAGCCAGGGGAAGAAGCACCGTTTAACTTTGTTCAACTCTGGAACCCAAAGAACAGCCCAAGCACCATCAGTGCTCTAAGAGCTACAGTCCAGTCTGGAAAATCTGGTTAGCGTCATCCTCAAACTTCAGCCGGGAGTAGCGTGCACCATTGGTACAAAGAGCTGGGAGTCGCAAGACAAAGACTGGAACATTTGTCAGAAGTCCTCCTGTGTCCACCAATTCCGGCAGAGACAAGTGGCCCTGGGAGCCCACACTTCAATCCACGGCATTTCCTCCCACAGTCCACCTCTTTGGAAAAGCCTAACCAAAAGTAGTCTGCAGTCTGGGGGTGGGTGTGAAGTATTTGGTAAAACACAACCCACCTGTGAGATTCCTGCTGTTTACTCAGACCCTGGGCACTCAGTGCACTGCCACACAAAATAGGGAGTGCATCAGGAATGTGCCTCACTTTGGAGGCAGCACCCCCTCTCTCCTCCAGAGGAAACAACGCAGTAGAGACTAAGGGAGCAGAGATCCCCAGACCCCAAAACATGCCCATCCATGCTGGAGGCAGGAACTGCGAGCTCTTGCCATAGACTTCTTTTATTCCATCTCTCAACATCCCTTTTTTCTGGCCCCTCGGCATTTTCTGGCGGTCTCCTCTGCCTGTCTTCCTCCCCCATCTTCATTTTAATTTTCTATTTATCTCACTGAGATCCTTCTGGCGAACGAGGTTCTTCCGGCCAGGTGGGACCTTCCAGGACTTCCCCTGGCTCTCTCTCCCACTCTAGATAAATCCACCCACCTGCCATGCTCCCTTCATCTCCTCCTCAAGCCATCCCAAGCACAGTGACTAGAGGAGCCTTAGGAAATCCTCCAAACAGAGAGGGAGTGGGGCAGTATTCATGTGTCCTAGTCAGTATCACCTCTGAGCTGGGAGGGGACGGTCAATTCTTGAGCAGAGTCTACCAGAAACCCTGGCTCCACCGCATCCTTCCACTGGCAGGAATCGGCCCTTGGGATGTTTCCTGACAGCTCTGACAGGCCTCAAGGAGATAATTAATGCCTCGCAGCTGCCTCTAACAGGGAAGGTGCTGGGAGAGGGGGGAACAGGGAGGGAAGTGTGTAAATTTGCAAAAAGTTATAAAGCAATAGGAGAGAGCAGGCAGGGAATTGAATGAGAATCTTACTGAACAAATTTTGCTTGGAATCTCCTCAAGGGCTGGTCGGAGGAAACCAAAGGCAAGCTTAGGAACACCGCAGAGCTGGGCTTGTGGACATCTCTGCAATGAACGTAACTTCTGGAAAGAAGACGAAAGCTGGAGAGAGGCAGAGTCTCTGTCCCTGGCCTGGAATCCTGAGATGTGGGTCCTTGAACCTTGCTAGCTCCCGCGCAGGGCCGGGGGACTGTCTAAGGTTACAGGTGCCCAGTTTCTGGGGCCAGGGAAGGGGAGGGCAGCTTCTGAAAAAGTGGTTTCTGACAAAAAAGCAGACAGACAGACAGACAGACAGATGGACGGGTCTTCTTCTTTCCCAGACATCCCCACGATTGTCTGGGCAGACAAATGGGCCTTTCCTCTGGGCTTTATAGATTAATGCATCCTTCTTATCAATTATGGGGACAAGAAAGTGTAATTTTCTCCCCATGTTTATACTGTTCAGGATTAATCTGGCTGTAAATGGATAATCTATCAGCCTTCTGAGACACTGAAGTGGGGAGGGGGTGGGGCAGGAAACGGGGAAGAGATTTACCAGCGGGTAATGCCATCTGCTTTATTAGGTTGTTTTATAAATCTGACATTCAATTTGTTCTGGAGGACTTGGTGACAGATTATTCTGTAAATTCCAAAATAATTACAATAACCAGAGAAAGGGAGAAAAGGGGAGAGGGAGGTGGGTTTGGGGGAGTAGGGGTGTGTGCCACATTCGTGAGTAATGGTTCCAAGGGCAACATCCGTCCTCAACTATTACCAAGGGTGGCTGAGAAAGGCTGGGCCTTAGAGGCAGGGGATTGACAAAAAGGGCCCTGACAGCCCTTCCACTCTGGGTCTCATATAATGTCCCTTTGTTTTCAAACCTTCAGACACCTTGCTCCCCACAAGATGGTGAATTCAAGTGAGCAGGGATTGTGTTATCATATTTTTATACTTAAATATGCATATCATATTCTTTCTCCTGTCCCTGGGTCTAAATCCTGCTTCTCTCCTTACTAGCATATGAACTTGAGTAAGTTACTTAAACTCTGCCTCGGTTTCTTTGATGGTCGAATTAGGACAATAATAGAACTTACCTCCTGTGGCTGCTGTGAGGATCAAATTCATTCTTCTATGTAAAGTATTTAAAATAGTGCTTGGCACATACTGAATGCTAGTTTCTCACTATTTGTGTGTTTATTCCATAGTGCAGAGCCCAGTGCTGATGAGATAGATGGTACACTCTCAGCAGATCTCTGATGGTTGAATCCGAAAAATCATAATGGTAGAATCGGAATCTCAGAGCTGATGGGCCCTTGGCAATCACAGGGCCTATCCCACTTCTCCACCCTCAGCTTAAACAAGGGGCTCCTTCTAACACCGACGCCTCATTCCATCATCGGACTTTTCCCACAAGTCCTCAGATAGTCCTCACAAAGCCAAAGCCTGCCCTTCCCTAGTACAGCCCTCCCAAAGGGTTAAAGCTGCTGGCCTCCTGGGTTTGCAAAGGGAGACGGGGAGAGCCCCTCCACTAAAGCATAGCCTCGATTATGAGCTCTGAGAGCTCATTTTTCAGCAGAATGCTATTCAATTACCCCGTGCACGTTTATCTTTTAAATTCCTGAATACTGCCTTCTGTGGCTTTCTGTAATCTTATTTGTGCTTGAGTTGGGACAGGGATAGCTGGAGAAAAGAGGGCCACATAGTGCATGTCCCAAGACCCACCTACTTGACACCTGTCTTTGTGTCCTCAGGGACCATGCTCTGAGCTACAAGCATGTGATCATGGTATCCCATACAGGGAGAAAGAAGGAGAGGGGTTGAGAATCCCTACTGCCTGCCTTCTTTTTTTTTTTTTTTTTTCGAGACCTAGTCTCGCTCTGTTATCAGGCTCAGGCTGGAGTGCAGTGGCGCAATCTCGGCTCCCTGCAACCTCCACCTCCCAGGTTCAAGCGATTCTCCTGCCTCAACCTCCCAAGTAGCTCGGACTACAGGCACCTGCCACCACACCCAGCTAATTTTTGTATTTTTAGTAGAGACGGGGTTTCACCATGTTGGCCAGGATGGTCTCAATCTCTTGACCTTGTGATCCACCCACCATGGCCTCCCAAAGTGCTGGGATTACGGGGGTGAGCCACTGCGCCTGGCCTGCATGCACTTTCTGATGAGCTCTGTGCCTTTCCAAGGACAGAAATCCGTTACCCTAGTTGGCCACCAGGTATTGAGGCTCAGGGAATGAAACCACTTACTCTGTGGCTTGCTACAAAGAAAATGTCTGTGCCACGGGCTCCAGTTGAATAGAATACCCCCTAACATCTCAGAGTGCATTCTTGACCATCGGCTTCATGCTATGCATTGTGTAAATATAAAATAAATCAAAACTATGACCCCTCTTTCAGATGAAGAAACATGCATCATGAGGATAAGTCATTTGCTTCATACAGTCATACATGGAGTTAAGGCTTAGAGGGTGTCATAGGCTGCAATTGTGCTGCCTGTCCAGAACTGAGCTCCCTACTTCTTCTAGTAAAATATTTCTGTGGGGAATCCATTGCCAGTGGTCTGGATGGCATGGCCACTGCCCCTCTTCAGGGATGTGCACAAGACCCTGGCCTGGCCAATCAGAATACCTCATGCCCTTGGTCACAGCGACTGGGTTGGGGTGGTCATGTGACCCAAACCCAGCTATTCAGATCTTCCTATAGGACTTTTCTGCCAAAGCTAGTGGGGAAGGAGCTTTATTCTTCCTGGGGTTGGTTGCTAACTGGTAGGATGTGAGCCTTAGGCTACTACCCCGCCATGCCTAAAGCCAGACTTACGCTCTGGACTTTCCACTTAGATTACCCAAAATATTCCCTTCGTGCTTGGTAATATGAGGCTACAACTATTTACTTTATAGCCTCATTAATATAGGCTATAATTGGCATCTCCTCCCCATCCTCAAACTTCATCTTGCAAATTCAAGGTGTTTATCAAGGCAGGCCTGGGAGCTGGGGTGGTCTCCTGCATCTCAACAGATGCTGGATTATACAGCTTTGTAGGACCCCCCAGTTTCCAAATGCTTCCCTTGTATGAAAACCCCCTTTCCTATTATTATCCCTGTGTATGCTGACAGGTGTGTTTGTAAAGTTTCTCCTATCCCCCACCCCCCACCTCCTGCAAAGACTTCTGTCTCTATCAGTAATTGTAAACTCCTGAGGGTAGGGCAATCAACCATTCCTAGGTCGTCTTTGTCTCCATCAGTTCCTGGTCTAAAGCTCTCAAGTCTCTGATGTGGCTTTTGGTGGTTTGAGGGTATCGGAGTGTTTATGTGTACATGAATGTGTAATTGAAGAGATGGGGGATTGAAGAGGAAAGAACTGCCAAAAAGTATAAACTCTGTGCCAGAGACAGAGAGAGAGAGAGAGAATAAAGATCTGAGCACAGAGGCCTCCTTGAGTTTGCAGCATCTGGGAGGCTCTGCTCATTAAGTTCAGCTGGCTTTATGTCATCATTTATTCAGGCCCCACCTTCTACCAAGAGAGAACTGAAGGAATCCACAACTATGGCTACTGAGATACAGACAAGGATGACATAAATTCAATGTTTACTTTCTTAATTGTGTGTCTTGCCTTCCCCAGGAAAATCTGGCAGACAAGCGTGGGGGTTGTTGGTTTTGTTTTTTATTTTTTGTTTTAAGAGACAGTGTCTCGCTGTGTGGCTCAGGCAGGACTCGAACTCCCAGGCTCAAGCCACCCTCCGGCTTCAGCCTCCCAAATAGCGGGGATTACAGATGCCTGCCACCAGGCCTGGCCTCCCAGGAGAATGCACCTGCTGCTGTTGTCCCATCTGCACACTCACACCATGGCTGGCCCACAGAGTGACATTTCCCCACAACAGCACAGGCTTTGGCAGCTTAGAAGCAGGCAAGGGCAAAAGACTGAATAGTGTCTTCCCAAGACTGGAAAGAAGGCTCAAATGTCTACTTTTTTTTTTTTTTTTTTTTTGAGACGGAGTCTCGCTCTTTCGCCCAGGCCAGACTGCAGTGGTGCTATCTTGGCTCACTTCAAGCTCCGCCTCCTGGGTTTATGCCATTCTCCTGCCTCAGCCTCCTGAGTAGCTGGGACTATAGGCGCCTGCCACCGCGCCAGGCTAATTTTTTGTATTTTTAGTAGAGACGGGGTTTCACCATGTTAGCCAGGATGGTCTCGATCTCCTGACCTCGTGATCCGCCTGCCTCAGCCTCCCAAAGTGCTGGGATTACAAAATATTTAATATACAACTGAGGTTCTACCCAGTGCAACAAGGCAAGAACAAGAAGTGAAAAGCATAAGTTTTGGAAAAGGAGAAGTAATGTTGTGTATATTCACAGATGTTGTGATTTGTGTACATAGAAAATTCTAAGAAATCTAGAAAAATACAACTAATGCATGAATTTAGCAAGTATACAGGATACAAAACCAATATGTAAAAATCAGTTGTATTTGTATATACTCGCAAAAAACAATTGGCAACTGAAATCTTAGAAACATTTTTTATTTTAAATATTTTAACAAAACATTTAAACATTTTATGTAAATCATTTATATAAATCTTGACAACCCCTGACCCAATTACTGTGGTCCTGGGCATGAGGTATTCCGATTGGCCAGGCCAGGGTCTTGTGCACATCCCTGAAGAAAGGCAGTGGCCATGCCATCCAGACCACTGGCAATGGATTCCCCACAGAAATGAGAGATTTTTTAACCAAAGGCCCTGTGCACCCTGGGTGTGGGCCTGACCCATACATCCAACATACCTGGGTATCTTAGTTTCTAGGGCTACCATCATATAGCACCATGAACTGAGTATGAGATCACAGAAATTTATTCTCTTACACTTCTGGAGCTAGAAGTCCAAAACCAAGGTGTTGAAGAGCCACGCTCCTTCCAAAGCCTATAGGGGAAGGATCCTTGTTTCTTCCAGCTTCTGGGAGCCCCAGGAGTTCCTTCCCTTGTGGCTACATAACTCCAATCTCTGCCTCCATTCCCCATGTAGCCATCTTCCTAGGTCGTCTTTGTCTCCATCAGTTCCTGGTCCAAAGCTCTCAAGTCTCTGATGTGGCTTCTGGTGGTTTGAGGGTATCGGAGTGTTTATGTGTATATGAATGTGTAATTGGAGAGATGGGGAAATGAAGAGGAAAGAACTGCCAAAAAGCATAAATTCTGTACCAGAGACAGAGAGAGAGAGAGAGAGAGAGAATAAAGATCTGAGCACAGAGGCCTCCTTGAGTTTGCAGCATCTGGGAGGCTCTGCTCAGTAAGTTCAGCTGTGTCTCTGTGTCCAAATTCCCCTCTTCTTTCGAAGACACCAGTCACATTGAATTAGGGCTCTCCCACCCTATCCCAGGATGACTTATTTTTTTTTCATTGTTGCCATTACCTTTATTTATTTATTTATTTATTTTTTATTATCTTAACCAGTTTACATCTGCAAAGACCCTATTTCCAAATAAGGTAGATGGAAGATGAGACTTGAGCATATATTTTGTGGGGGGACATAGTCTAACCCATAACACCAGGTCTCCACCTACATTAAAGTGTATCTGTGAGGATGTTTAGTTGTACATGCATCTGGGCTTGCCATCACACAGGTCTGTGTGGTGCCCCTGTGGAGCACACCTACATGCCCTGTGTGGACCTGTGCATTGGGTTTATATCAAACATGGAGGTTTCTTTAGTACGTGTCTGGTTTGCTCCCCCTCTGTTCTAAGACTCCTCACCTGCCTACAGGGTGCTGTGCTCATACACAAAAGCAAGAGTTTTCAATGACTTTCCATGAGTAAAGAAGTTATTTCCTGACACATTTCTTTCTCCAATTATATATTTACCTCCCCCAGTGGCTTACTCAGGAGCAAAGACAAAAGGCTCAGGACTCAAGCTGACTCAGGACATGCACACACACACACACACACACACACACACACACACACACACACACACACACTTACTTTCACAAGGACCCCACAGTTCTTCTTGAGTGAGATAAATATATACAAAATGCCTCACAGCACCGCAACCACCAGGGTCTTCTACTCTAGAACTGCATGTACATTTAAATGCACAAACAACATCTGAAAATATTCTTTGCAGATAAAAATACCAATAATAACTCATCCCCCCACCCGTCCAAGATTACTCTAAGGTTGCCACGGATTTCCCCACTGGCAAGAGGGAGCAAATAGGAGGCGGGAATAGTGTAGTCTTCTTGCCTGTCCTGATCCCAACTCCCCCAAGAAATGGGGTTTCACAGACTGAGTCTGCAGACCCAGAATCATTGGGGCAATCATTCTGTCTGACCTAGAAGTAACTGGACAGGAACCTGAAAAGCAACAGATCCCCTCTGCCTCTTTTTGGTGAAATATGGTTTATCAAAATGGGCAGAAAGTTTGAGGCCATATATCAACCTTCCCATTTTACAGATGGGGAGACTGAGGCCATGGAAGTCATTCAGCATTGCCTACACTCACAGATCCAGTGTCACCTGCCTCCTGGTCCAGTATTCTTTTCCCTTCCCCTCCTGTCTCACCTCCTGCCCCCATCTTTTTAGACTTTGGGAACAGCAGTGGTGAAGAGGGAGGATAGAGGGAAGAGTATTCCATGTCCAAGGAAGGTTAGCAGGAGAGAGCCACAGAACAGCATCTTGTAAGGTACTGAAATCCAGCTGAGGCTTCCTCCATAACCCAGACTTCTCCCCCAAAAAGTTCCATGACATCTGCTGGCTGCCTGGCCTTCGCTGATCTATTTAACCCAGAGACACTGTGATTGCTCATGTGCTTTGATCCTGCAGGTGCCGGCAGCTTTTTGTTCTATTTTTCACTGCAGGGCGGATGCTGACTTGTCTCTCCTTATTACAGGCAGTGGTTGAGCTGCCCACCGCCTCCCCAAGGCCACTGGGTGATAGCCATCAATAAGTCAGTAGCAGCGGCTGGCTTTGAGATGCCTTCTGGGAAAGAGATTTGTACCATTTCAGAATCATCGTTTCCTACAAGCATCCTTTTTGGGAGAGATCTGGGGAGAAAAACAATTAGCATAACAATTACAGAAATCCATGTAAAGATGCTAAGAGGAATACCTTATCTGCCCAGCTGGTGGCAGCTTTTGAAGACAGATCCCTGCCTTTATATCTGTGTGCCCTGCACAGCATCTGGCACATAGTGGGGCATCCTCTGTTTATTTAATGACCCAATGTATAAGTGAACATCTCTTCTCAAGCCTCAAACCCATTCCCTTCAAAAACAAGAGGAAAAGAGGCACTGAGTATCATAAAAACTTTTAACCATGTGGCATTCTGGATAAATCTGTTTATTTGTTTATCCACAATCTCCCCACATACACACTGCAAGACACAAGCTCTATACGGGCACTTTGTATATTCCTAGCACCTACAACAGTGCCTAGCATACAGTAAGTCCTCAGGAAACATGTGCAAAAAATGAATGAACTGGATGTCAGGAGACCTGGGAACGAATTCCAGCTAAGTCACCAGCTGGCTGAGTGACCTGGGCCAGTCACTTCTCTCTGGATCTCAATTTGCCCATGTGGCAGGAGCATTATGCCAGATCTCCGATAGAATCAATCACCTAGTCTAGACATTTCTAGAAGAACATGGGACATTGTGTCACCCTACCAAATCCATGCTGTGAGCCTTCCAGATCCATGTTCTGTCCCCGACTTCTTCCTCCACAGTCATGAGGTGCTTTGACAATCTATACAGATGCAATGTGACGGGGTCACACAGAAAAATCCCAGGGGCCTGCAGCCAGAGGGAATGTGTGGAGGCCACGGAAAGGAATATCCTTGAACGGAATGCATGACTTCTGCAAGAGTCATAGCTTCATTTCTGCACTTGCTCTCCTCCCACCAATAATCCAGGCACAGAAACCCTCCCCCGCCCTCCTCCCCCAGGGGCACAGGATAATGTCGATGGATGGGATGGAGTCTGGAGCTGAGAGGCATGGAAAAGAGGGGAGCCCTCCTTAGCAGACCGTCTTGGGGCATACAGGTGGAATGATCGAGTAGCCAACATGCACTTCAGCAAGGGCAGAGTGATGTTTTTCATGACTAATCTTCAAACCCCGGACGAGAGGAAACACATTCCAAAGCGACTGCTGGAGACAAGAACAGGGTGGGACGCAAAAAGTTAACTCAGAATCAGGAGATAGGAGAAGACTCAGGCACACCCAGCTAGTGAAGATGAATTTAAAGAGAACTCTATGTAGTGCGGCTCCCTGCGTGGAACAGAACACATGATTCTCGTGCCAGAGTGTGGGTTCACCCCTCTCACCTAAACCTTCCGTTGTGGGGTGTGCCCTTCAGACAGTTACGCTTGGGTGGGCCCTGAGCAACCCCTCCACTCTCACCGCCCCCGCACCCTTGCAGAAAGCTAGCCTTTCTGGAATGGTGACTCGTCGGGGTGTACGATGTCTTCGTGGGGTGGGCAGAAGGGATGGTATTCCCTGTTTGCAGCCCCTGAGGTGGCAGGCGTAGGTTGGGCCTAGCTGGCTCCTATTTCTGAGTCTTGACACCTCCCCCGCTGCCTGCCTCCTCCTCCTCCCTCTCCCCTGGGCCGCCGAGCTGTTTGGCCCGCGGTGCCGCGCTCAAAGTCAGGGCCAAGGCCAGGAGAGGGGGCAGGCGGTGGTTCCCAGCACTGCCCTCACCTGATATTTACTTTCCAGGCTGTTGACTCCCAAACAATACAGTGCATGCCGATTTGCAGGGTACCTTCCGTCTACTTTCCCAGTAAACCACTCCCACCAAGCAAACACGCAGGGTTCCCCTGGCCCGCGCGGACCTGGAAAAACACAGCGCTTGGCTGGTCTCCCCGGCTGGCCGGACCCGCCGCCGCCCGGCCAGCGCCCCTCCGCTGAGTAGAAGCGGCCGTGCCATGGCGCGTTGCGGCCACGAGAGGGCAGCCGCGGGCCGCAGAAACACCACCGCGCCCGGCTTCCCCGGCCTGCGCCTGCGCAGACTCGAGGCCGACCCGAGGCGGTCGCTGGCCAAGCGCTCGGCCGGCGCTTCCGGCTGCCGAGGCTGCAGCCTTCAGTGAGCTGTGGCTGTGCCGCCCCGGAAGGGAACAAATGGCGGATTTCAGGCCTCCGGGCCATGCAGCCTCCCTCTGAGGCCCCAAAAGCGCGATAGAGGCAGTGATATGCGGGTGGAGCTGGGAACGAATTCCCCGGCCGGCGGGGAGGCCGTCCAGCCCGGTGCGCTGACCGCACTCGCCTTGCCTTCACCCCTCGGGTCGCCTCTTGCACCTCGCAGCCGAAAGCCCCTCCGCTGGGTCACGTTTCTCCATCCCGCTGCAGTCTGAGCAAGGTCGCCTTCATCCTTTACAGACAGAAGTTCCTCTACCCGGAGGCCCGGAGCCTGGGAGAGGGCCACTGGGAACGTCGCATTTGCAAAGCCCCAGTAACGGGGCTGTGGACCGTCTTCTTACTGCTTGAAATTTCAGGCTCAGAGCAGGAAACGATTCCAGAGCTCAGCCAGGCACTGATGAGAAGAAGAAAAACAGAAGAAGCACATTGCCCAGGGCCATGGAGCTTGCCAGTGAAGAGCAAACCAGGCCACGTAGGGCCCCTGCTTGGGACCCTGTCCAGGCACCCCCAGCTCTTGGAGAAAGTCAGCGTTCCCAAGGCCTCCAGGCCCGCCAGCATCGTCTGGCCCTGACTGCTCTCCACCATACCCCACTCTCCACTGCAGCTCTTCCCCATGTCCCGGCTGTGCACATCCGGCCCCATGATCCCAGCCGCGCCCAGCTTCACTCTCTGCCCAGCAAACTCTTGCTTGTCTTCTAGGTGTTGGCTTAGAAAACATTCTCCCTGCAAAGTTTTCTAGGCGTTCCCTGCACCTCTCACACAACCCTACGCAACACTGTATTCCAGGGTAGCCCACACAGAACCTCACCTGCTTGTTCACTTATCTGACCCAGAATACGAAAGGCCCACGCTAGGTCTTAATTAATATGTCCCCTACATCCCAGCTGCCTCATCCAAGTCCCCAGTTTCTGAGACCATGAACTTTTTACCGTGTTGCCCACTGGCCCTTTCACTATTGTAACTAAAATAAGCAGATTTATGGCCTAGAAGAGTCTATGCTTCTACGTCAGAACAAGAGCCTGCTCTTTTCCAATTCCTGGGAGAATATTATGACAATTCTTGCTTCTGAAGCCTGGAGAATAATTTCCAACATGGCAGTCTCCCTACTTCTGTGGTCCAGAGGGTACTTTCTAACTTGAGTTATTCTCATTATTCCACTCAGAGAAGTAACTGCAAAACAGGTGTTAAACCATGCAGTAGGATTTACAGAGGTTGAGGGACTCCATGAGTCCACTTGAACCAGAGCAGCACGATTTTTGTTTTTTATGTAGGAATTTCTTTTGGAGGGAAAATAAGGAGCCAAGAATTCTATTAATGCTTTAAAAATGTTTTAAGTGGGAGGAGTGTGAAGGGACAAGGAACTCTACTTTCTGCTCAATATTGCTGGGAACTAAAATTTTTCTAAAAAATACAGTTGATTGAGTTATTTAAAAAAATGTTTTAGGTGTCACTGCACCAAGGGATTATAAAGTAGAGCAGCTGAAGAGCTGTGGACAATTGTTAACAACTAATCATTTCCAAAGGCTGTACCTACATTCCCAGTGAAGCACATATCATAACTTCTCAGCCTAGGGAGCCTTTCCTTTCCCTTTTATGTGGAGTCTATTTATTGTCACCCATTGTTTCTTCTTCCCTGACACCAGGGAGTCTCATTTTTTATGGGTGTAGTTAGGAACTGAAAGTTGTTTTTGTTTTTTTTGTTTTTTTTCAGAATTTGTTACATTTATAGAAAAAGTTGCTATGTTACTTATTTGAAGAAGAAGAGTTGAACCTTTTATATTTCTCTTTAAAAAATGTTTTGTTTGAGGCCCTAGGGTTTTTGTTTTTTGATAAATGCTCCCTCGCCCTCAAAGATGTCCAGGTCTTAATTCCTGGAACCTGTGAAACTGCTACCTTACAAGGCAAAAGGAACTTTAAAGATATAATTATATTAAGAGTCTTGAGATGGGGAGAAAACAGTGTTAGGCAGAGAAGGAGATGTGTCCACAGAAGCAGAGGTGGCAGTGATTCAATGTGAGAAAGACTCAGCTGGTCACTGATAGCTTTGAAGATGGAGAAGGGGCCGCAGACCAAGGAATGCAAGTGGCCTTGAAAATCTGGAGAAGTCAAGGAAACAGAGTCTCCCCCAGAGCCTCCAGAAGGAACAGTCCTGCTGACACCTTGATTTTAGCCCAGTGAGACACATTTTGGGCTTCTTACATCCAGAACTGTAAGATAACAAACGTGTGTTGTTTTAAGCCACTACGTGTGTGGTTATCAATCACAGCAGCAATAGGGAACTAATACAAACACACTCCAAAGGAAAAAAAAATCCTGCCATAGATCACGCAGGTGGTAAGAAGGAGGCTAATTGGAGAGGGGAGACAGATTGGCTAGAGCCATTGTGGAGAGTAGTTCTTGCAATAGTAGTAGAGGTCACCCAGATAGACCTGTATATATTCTTTGTTATTACAAAATCAGTATGAGTTGGCACCATGCGGGCATATTGGTGGAGCATTTGCATGCCCTGTTTTATATTTTAACTATTCGTATGGCCATTCATATTTCCCCTGCTAGCCTGAAAGATTCCAAAATGGCATTCATCTTTGTATTCCTGTTGCCTGCCGTGGCTTCTATGAATAATACCACCTTATGTTTATGAGGCACTTCGCACTTCCCAGAGCACTGTGTGGCCATTATCCATTTTGAGTCTTACCGCAACTCTTGTGGGGTCAGGCAAGGCTGGTGGTGACATGATCAATAGATTCCATTTTACAAAAGACTGGCACCCAAATTTGTCTGACACTCAGGCCCTCCTCTCCCCAAGAGTCCACTCATTTTCTCTGCAAAGTGAATTCTAAACACAGATGAGAAAGTTGAGGCACTGCTGGCATCCTAAGAGCTCAAACTGGGCCCCAGGGGTCTCGAGTTACTGTACAGACCTTCTTGGTCTTCTTCCCACTCTGAGCACAGGAGAAAATCCTCTTCTGCAACTGGTAGTGGAGGAGAAATGCCACGACAGTGACACCACCTTGTCTCTCAAGGACATGGAGCAGTGTGGGGTAGAAATGAGGATGGGAAGGGTCCAGGTGGGGGTGGTGTGCAAGGCTGACCCAGGGGTCCCCAGTCCCAGACCCTACCTCTTGCACTCTGACCCGCCTAGGGAAGTGTGGCTGAGGAGGTAGGGAGAAAGAAAGGTCATGCTTTCAGCCTGGACTTCAGGACGTGGCCTGAGGACAGGTCAGAAGAGAATGGTATCCGTCACCATCTTACAGTTTTAAAATTCTTTGGTGTCAGTGTTCTCACTTACAGAGAAAGTACAGTCTCTGGAGTTAGAGACAGGTTCAAGTCATAGGTCTCCACTTACTAGTGGTGTAACCCTGGCAAGTCACTTTCCTTGGATGAGATCCCATTTCTCCATCAGCAGAATATGGCCTGCAAAATCGTTGGAAAGATAAAAATAACATATGTAAAGTACATGGAAAATAATAAGCACTCAAATGGTAGCTATAGTTATTTATAACCAAGAAAAGAGGGGGAGTGGATTTCTCCAGGTTGGACAGCTGATAATTGGTGGAACCAAAATTCCAAACTACCCCCCAGAAGCTTCAATTCCTTATCCCAAGGCCCCTCTGCTTCCCGGAAACTAAGTCTCATGCTTCTGTAGCCAGGTGCGACCCTCCAAGGCAAATCTCTGCCCACAGACTCACAAAGAGAGCCCCCACTAAGAACCCGCTGGAAGCCTGGCGCCACACAGCCGCACTATCTGGAACCTCGCGCGACTGTAGCCCTGGGGGGCGCGCCCGGACCCTAAATGGCTCAAGAGACTTGAGGACTGGCGCATCTCCTTTCTCTGGCCCCAGTCCCCGACTCCCGCCACAGCGCAGAGGGGCAGTGCGGTGGGAGGGGGGGAGTTGTGGGGCTGGGGCTCCGGCCCGGCCGGTGAAGTCCCAGGACCCGTCCGCTTGGGGTTAAGGCAAGGGGTGCGGCACGGGATGCGCAGGGAGCCCGGAGTCCCAGGCACAGAGCCAGCTGCAGACCCCGCCGTACAGCCCGGGTGTTGCAAGCGTGGACCGTGGGCGTAAGGCCCCGGCGGGAGGCACTCGGGCCGGCCGCGGCCGGGTCTGCAGGGTCCTGGCGCGGCGGATCCCGGCCCGCCCCTGGCCCGCGGCCCGCAGGGTTCAGACGGGGCCGAGACAGCCAAGCCCGTTTCGCTCGCGCCAGTCGCTGGAGCCAAGGCTGACGGGCGGTTCTGAATCATGTTTGGAGGAGCGGCGCGGCCCCCAGGGCTCCGCTGAGACGCGCTGCAGGGCTGCCCGGGCCCTCCCTCGGCGACGCGACCAGCAGTCCGCGCCGCGTCCTCAGCGGCGGCAAAAACTCCGAGTCCCGGGACTCTGCCGGGCGCCGGCACTGGAGGGCAGGAGATGCTGGCTTCCCCCAGGCTCATCACCTCGGGGTTCCACAACACTTACGTGGGATGGGGACCCCGGAGTAGACCACGGACGGAAAGTGACGGTGGTTTCATTCTCTGCAATAGAAATCCTCGCGCGCAAACGGGTGCCCCGGGCCAGGCAGACCTCCAGCAGAGGCGCCCAGGTGGGGCGTGCAGAGCTTCTGAAAGTGGGCACCTACTTTAGGAGGCTGGCAAGCACAAGGAGCCCAGAATCACCTGTGCCGAGCCCTCAAGGGGGCCTTCTCACAGCCCTGATGTGCCCCCTTACTGCGATTAAGGCTGTTTGCGAGTCCTAAAGAGCCTGCGTTATTCAGAGCACTTTCAACCAACCATTCCTCTACGTACAGCAACCTGTGAAGCTGGCAGGACCAGTACCTTTCTTCGTTTTACAAGTGAGAAAGCAAAGGGGTGGGAAAGCCCTAGGGTTCTGTGCCCGACTGCCTAGTCAGGCTCTGCCAACCAAAGATTGAAGTCCCTTCTTTCTCCTGCCAGGAGGCGAAGAAGTGTCCACCCTGTCTATTGAGAGGCCTCTACTTTAAGAATTAAGCCAGGCAGTCGCTGCTGTGTGGAGGGGTGTTGACAGCAAGTGACAAGGAAGCAAGTCTTTATCGCAGGAAAAATTACTTAAGTGGACTCCTTAGCAGCCTCCCTTCCATTTGGAATGAAGATTAGCACCCCTAGCCCTAGAGCTGTGATTCTCAAAGTGTGGTGCCCAGACTAGCAGCAGAAGCATCACCTGGGAACTAGTAAGAAATGCATCTTAGCTGCCCCCTCCTAGGCCTCCTGGATCAGAAGCTTTGAGGTAGTGCCAGCCCAGCAATTTATTTTTTTTGCTTTTCATATATATATATATATATATATGAGATATGTGGAGATATATATATCTCCACAGTGGATCAAAGAGAACAATCATCAAGGATGTAGGTACCAGACACAGGGCAGAAGGTAGCTAGAAAAGTATGCCTTAAGGAAGTTAAGGACCCTAGCCTAACTCCTACCTTGTTTCAATAGGTGGACCTAGCATAAATAGGTTACTTTTCCATTGTTCTAGCTTCCTCTGCCCCATCTACAAACATGGCACAGCTTGCTTGCCTTGCAAGGCCTCAGCTGAAGGACCCCATGTACACACAGGCCAGTAGAACAGTATCAGGATCTAGAAGAATCTCATCCCCATATATGGTCTCATTCCAAGTCTATGGCCAAGTACCTTCCTTCATTGTTGTGTGCGAGATGGTTTCATCCCTTGAAAATATGGCCGCTGCAACATAAAATAGTTAAATCTTTATAATGATCGATTATCTCATCCTACCCCATTTTACATGCAGCTGAAAAATGGCAGGCTAGGGACATAGAACATTGTGGACTTCATACTGTTAGAATCGCTGCCCATTAAATGATCAGTAGCTAATGGTCACTAAATTTACAAATTAAGGAAATTATCTATAGAATACTGCAAAGACAGTAAAAAGACTGAAGTTTGTCCATTTCTGCTCAGGAAGTCCCTTCACTCCTAAGCTTCATGCGTTGTCCTTTTGAGCCCAGCAATTTTTAAGGAGCCCTTCAAGAGATTCTCTGATGCACGAAGAAGTTTTGAAAACCACTGTTCCAGAAAAGCCTGTGTATCAGCTAGAAGCAAGCCCTGCATGGAAAGACAGCATGCCATCACTGCTTAAGACGCCCAAGGAGGCAAGAAATGAACTGAGAAGCCCAGAGTTAGCAGCGGCATGATAGGTTCATTCCTTGGAGTCTCTGTTGTGTGTGTTTGGGGCCCCATAAAATATTAGAAAGCGATGGAAATTTTAGGGCTTCATATAATATTGTATTTACATAACCACTCAGCTCTCAACTACTCTCAAAGAGTACCTACTGAAGATCATGTCTTCAACTTGCTAAGGCTGATCTGGGTGTTAGCAAACTCTCTGAGTTGAAGGAAACAGATGTAACCAGGTCATCTCATGAAATGGAGCTCTATTGTTCAGTAGATGAGGTAGTAAGTGGAGCAGACACTGCTGTTTGCCTTCTCCCTGGCTAACAGAGGAGTGACATTGACTGGGTTGAAGGATAGAGCTACCCTGGCTTCAGGCGGCTGCATTCCTCCCTGCTGGCACCAGTGATTGATTTAGGAATGGGTAGAGGGTGCAATTCTGACCAACAAGACGTGGGAGAAGCTTGTTGGGGAGTTGGTGGGGTATTTTCCTTTTGCTTTAAAAGGGGCACAGGAAAGGTGCATTCCCTTTTTTTTTCCTTTTTCATCTCTGGATGTCATTGCCTGGAACTTTTGCAGGCTTCTGATACCATGAGAGAAAGTAGGCTAGAAGGACAAGAAAAATAGAGGGTGCTGAGAAGAAATTCAGGAAACATCTGGGGTCTTCATGACATTGTTGAGCCACTAAATTAGCCAACCCAGGGAGTGCGGGAAATGCTTAGGATTGTCTTGTTAAGTGAGATGACTTATTTTTCTTATGAAGACTGCTTTTAGTTGGGTTTTGTGTTACTTGCAGCCCAAAGCATCCTAATTGATGTAATTAAAGAGACTAAAATCTCACTGTAATACCAGAGTAGAGACAAAAATCCAGCCAGGTGTCAGAGGGAGGTGTCAGGAGGACATTCGGGATCCCTGGCCACTCTAAGCATTGGGCTGCCTCATCTCCCTCATCCATCTCAGGAGTTCCCAGTTCCGAGTGTTTCACCATGAATGTGGCCCCATTACTCTCATGTTATCTCCCTTCTTCTGTCTGCTGTTTTCTCTTTCTGCCAGCTGCCTGGTTCTCTCTATAATCTCCAATTCAGATTTCCAAGAATGAGAACTTGATTGGCCTAGTTAACCACACTGCTTGTGGTAGGAAAGAGATTCCATACCTGGCCACCTTACAGGTTGCTGGTCAGTCTATGGACTGGCTGTCCTTGAATCAGTTTCCTCCTTCTTGTCTAAGGTAAGGAGAGTGGATATAGGACCTGGCCAGCCCCACTCAGCCTGAGGCCCTGGCAGAGGCCAGGGGCTGGGAAGATTCTCCTAGAAGGAAACAGTGCTCTTGGCAGGTACTAAGATTGATTTGGCAGCAGAGCCTTTCTTAGAAACAATGAAATGGCAGTGCTGAGTCTACCAGGGTCAGAACAAAGGAATCTACTCCTACCACAAGCCCTTTCTGTTGTAGATCTGTTCTACACCCAAGAGTAAGGGGTGTCGGGCCAACATGTGTGCCTGGGTACCTAATGCTGCACCCAAACACAGTCATACTACTCAGAAAATATCCCTGTCTCCAGTGCACCCACCCATGCATCCACACAGGAAGCAGACATTCTGCCGCTGCCGAAAATGTGCACGCCACACATGATGTTTGCATATGGCACTTTATGGGACACTTTTTAAGAGTTGCTTTGTTGTTTGAGTCCCTGTGAAACCCTTCGCAGCGCAGCACTTTGTTGGGATGTGCGAGCAGCAGCCACAGTGATGGAACCAGATGCAGATTGAAGAAACGACTGCCGCAGAACGTTTCCTAAAACAAAGGTTTTAAAAAACACATGGGACACAAGTGTCGAGAAGCCCAAGTGTGAGAGCGCAACACCACTTTCTTTCGCTGTGTTCTTGGCATTCTCATAGTGTGTGTGATTCTTTAAGAACAAGTAGTCAGGGGAGTGGAAGAGGTGTGAACTGTGCTGCTTCTGTCACTTATTAGTTCTGTATCCTTAGGCAAGTGGTTTGAACTTCCTGAGCCTCAATTTCTTCATTGGTAAAATATGTCTAATAATACTTTCCCCGTAGTATGGCCATAATCCTTGTATACAGTAAGTCAGTGAAGAAAGTGTTGGACACATAATATAACATGTTAAAGCTGTCATTTTAAAAGATCCCTTCCCTGAGGCAGGTATTCTACCTTATTATTTAGAGGGAATCATGGTCAGAAGTACCAGACTATGGTATTGACCAGATCCTGTGATGTCTGTCACCCAGCTCAGCAAATGAGGTTTCAGTGAGAATTCAGTGAGGTCCTCATCAGAAATGAGAAATGGCTGGGAGGTGCCAAAGTGGGTGGTGGGCAGTAGGGAGGATGACACTTTCATTAATGTTGATCTGTCCAGGATAAGGAGAGAAAGTCACAGTAGCTTCCAGAGCCGAGCCCAAGTATAATGCATTATCTTATGCTACATAGAAAGTAGGATAGGACCAGGACCAGGCCTGATACCGGCTAGGACCCTAAAGGAAGACACTCAAGTTCCCCATGGAGCAGAGACCACTGTTATCAGTTAGTGATTGCTGGCAAGCCACCCAGAACAGGAACAGATGGATCAAGAATGAGAGTAGGATTTTCAAGATTTGGGAGCCAAAGGACCTTTGGCAGCATGTAGAAAGGCAGATTTAAGAACTCTTGGGGCTAGAGTCAGGAATGGTCTGTTACACACCTGAGAGCACCTGAAAGTCCAGTGAGGCTGTCTGAGGCCCCACTCAGAGAGGAAATCAACAATTAGTGTTGGAGAGGTTTTAGGGATCCCTACAGGCCTTACAGTAGGGGTTCTAGAGCCAGTGGTGTTACTTAAGATGGTAGAAAAAAAAGCAGAGCCTGTGTACCTCAAATAGTATTTTCTCCAGAAGACAGAATTCTAAGATGTTTCCTCCCGCCTCCCACACTGACCCCCGTATACACACCCTACATAATCCCCAGGACTATGAATATGATGGATTTTCCTCCCATCATTAGGTTATATTAATTTGGCACAGTTAGCCTTAAGATAGATGATCTGGGTGAGCTGGACCTAATCATCTGAGCCTTTCGAAAGCAGAGAGTTTCTTCTAGCTTGTTGCAGAAGAGGAAGTGGAGATTTGAAGCATGAGAGGGATTTCAGCCTCCACTGCTGGCTTGAAGATGGAGGGGACCGCCTGTTAAGAAATTTATGTGGCTCTAGGAGTTGAAAGCAGCCTCTAGCTGACAGCCAGCAAACAAACAGGAATCTCAGTCCTACAACCACAAGGAACTGAGTTTTGCCAAGAATAAGAATGAGCTTGAAGTAGAGTCTTCCTCAGAGCTTCCAGGTAAGAGGCCAGCCTGGTTAACATCTTCATTTTAGCCTTATGATACCCTGAGCAAGGAACTCAGCTATGCCATGCCAGATTCAAAACCTGCCTGGCCCACAGAACTGTGAGCTGACAAATGGGTGTTATTTTAAGCTTCTAAGTTTGTGGTGATTTCTTATGTAGTAAAAGAAAGTGAATACAAATCAGTGAAGAAATACGTGGTTCAGAGTTAGGGCTAGAAGAAATGTGTCAATATTCATCAGATTTATACTTTGTTTTTTCCCACATTTATTTCCTTTTTATTTTCCGTTAGCTTCTTTATACATTTTTTTTGAAAACTCACTATCTGATTACTAGGAACCAGAAAGAATTTGACTATATTTTTAAAAAATAAGAAAATATTAGAAAAATATAAGGTCTACATCCTGCATCTGCCACTTAGTTTGTCTGGTTTTGGGAAAATGACTTCACCTCCTTACATCTTAGTTCCTCATCTATAAGATAGAGATAATAATGTTTACTTACTGTATTTAAGTCAGACTCAAGTCAGATAATGTATTTCAATGTGCTTTATAAAATAGACACCTGTATATATTAATAAATAAATGTGAGCTACTATTTTTATTCAGACGGAATAACCAGCAAGATGCTCAGGGCAGCAGGTGAGCCAGAG
The DNA here is from genome assembly GCF_028885625.2 of Pongo pygmaeus. Classification (NCBI taxonomy): domain Eukaryota; kingdom Metazoa; phylum Chordata; class Mammalia; order Primates; family Hominidae; genus Pongo; species Pongo pygmaeus. The sequence goes on from NC_072373.2 coordinate 41,488,297, forward strand.
GCAGTGAAAGTCCCAGCTTGAAAACCTAGAAACCCGACAGAGAGGAAAAAATTAGTAAGTAGAGCCCCTCAGAGAAGGCAATGAGGCAATGGGGAATAGCTGCAAGGGCTATTTCTCCTCTTGAGTGTGCTTTCATTATACAAGTAAAAATGAAAAAGCAGACTGAGAAACATGCTAGACTAATTCTCAGCCCCATTGAGAACAGAGTTTAAAATCCTAAGCAGAAAAAAAGTAATATGACTCCCCAAATGGCCAATTAAATTGCTTAGAGAGCAAAAGAAAAAAGGAAGCCACAACAGAATACATTATGTAATAAGGACATTACACAAAACGAATGAATGGAATCAAACACCCATGAAGCAGAGGAGAAGCAGAAGTCTTGCAGGAGATGTTATCAATGGCTCAAGATTAAATGTGCTTGTGCTTAAACAATGGTGTGTGAAACGTCTTAAACAGGAAAGGAATCCTTGGAAAGAAAGGCTGTCATCACTATGAAGCAGCATTTGAAAATTCAATCTATAATATAACAAAGAAAATTGGACAAGAGGTGAGTGATAAGCACACCCAAGGAGGACAAAAAGATGTAAAAGTCAGATGAGTTCTCCCAACTACCAACAGCATTCCAATTAAGAGGATGTTTACTGAGCATCAGATTACAGTAGCTATACAGAGAAATACTTTGGAGAAAATTCAAAAAAGAGAAAACCAGCACCAACACCCAATAACAACAAAGTGTTTTGTTTTCTGCGTCTTCCATCGTTCACTGACAATGAAGGTGCATTGTAAAAATGTGAACCCAGATAATATGAAAAAAACCCACAAATAAAAAAAGTAAAATGCCAAACATAGTTAAAGAACTAATTAAACATTTTCACAAGTACACAACGTTTTGTACTCCATCTACAGATGGAAAAAACTAAGAACCATTTCCAACATGAGCAGATCCACGTTTAGGGTCTTGAGTTAACTTGACAATAGGGACAGGCTTGAGTACAAAGCTCAGCTCCTCCATTTGCTATTTGAGAGATGCTGGGCATGTTATCTAGCCTCTCTGAGCATCAGTTTCTTGATCTATAAAACTAAGATAATGAACACACCATAGGCTTTTGGAGAAGATTAAATAGGATAATGTATATAAAATGGCTACCATATATAGTCAAAGCTCAAACAATGATAATTAATTTAAAAATTGACTATCTCCCCAGTTGTATAGTAAAGGAGCTAACAAAATTCTCTCCAGGATTCTTTCCATCTTGAAAGTTTTGTGGTTTTGCCAATATTCAGTTTGGTGATTCCTCAAAAAGCTACACACAGAATCGCCATATAACCCAGCAATTCCACTCCTAGGCAGTTATGCAAAAGACTTGAAAGCAGGGACTCAAGCAGATATGTGTACACCAGTGTTCATTACAGCATTATTTACAATAGCCAAAATGTGGAAAATACCTGTGTCCATCAACAGATGAGTGAATAAACAAAATGTGGTATGTGCATACAATGAAATCTGTTTCAGACATAAAGGAAGTTCTGATACATGCTACCACACGAATAAACCTTAATGACATTGTTCCAGGCAAAGAAGCCAAACACAGAAGGATAAATATTGTGCAATTCCATTTACATGAGATATCTAGAGTAGGCAAATTCATAGAGACAGAAAGTAGAGGTTACCATGAGCTAGGGAAGGAAGAATAGGGAGTTATTGCTTAACAGGGACCAAGTTTCTGTTTGGGCTGATGGAAAAGTTTTGGAGACATATAGTGGCAGTAGCTGCACAACAGTATGAATGTCATTAGTGCCACTAAATTTTGCACTTAAAAATTGTTAAATGGCATATTTAATATTCTACACATATAAAACATGTGGTTATATGTATAAAACCACAAAAAATCTTGTAGTTCTATCTCAGACTCTTTCCCTGCAATATAACATCCAAATTAAAGAAATGAATGCTACTTGCATTTTTATATTTCCTGCAGTGATTAACGTGAGCTCTAGGATCAGTTTGCTTGGGTTCAGATCTTCCCTCTATCACTTACTACCGATGCCACCTGGGGCAAGGTACTCAAAGTTTTTGAGCCTAGTTGCCTCATCTCTAAGATGGATATAATAATACCTACAACACAGAGTTGTCAAGAAGAAGCTGTAAAATGCTTACATTGTGTCTGGTACAAAGCAAGTGCTTACAAAAGACAGGTTATTGTTATCCCTTGACAAGCATGCTCAAGTGGTAGTGGAAGGTAGAAGGAGTCAGATAGTAGAGTGCCAAATGATGCTGGGAGCAAATTTCCTATCACCCTTGACTCTGAGTTCCTAAGATGCTCCCACTGACATGATCCGAAGGTCTTGATGCTCTGACTCTAGCCCCAGATGATCATAAGACAACAAAGTACTCCTTGAAGCTCTACCCAAGCCCACACCATCCTTCCAACTTAATGGAGAGATATGGATCTAATCCTTTAGTAAACAGCACACACTGCTCTTAGAATCAAGTCCAAACAGTTGAATAAGGCAAGGTGCTTTATGATCTGGCCTGTTTACCTCTTTCATCCAAACTCTCATCACACCTCACCTCACCCTTTATGCTCCAACCTTGCTGACTGCTTACAGCTCTGCCTGGAAGGCTCCTACCTCACCACTTCACCTGGCCATCCCTTCTCCATCCTTTGGGTCTTCACTTGGACATCACCTCTTCCAGGCAGGTTTCTCTGACTCACCTGATCTGAGTTAGATGTTCCTATGTGCTTGCATAGTGCTCTGTCTTCTATTCCCCATCATTGCATACTGGTGTTACTACCCATTTTCATGTGTCTCTCCAATAAGACTATAAGCAACTTGCACTATTAGCCATTTCATCCCCAGTATCTAGCCCGCAGTACCTGGCTCATATAAACACCTGTTAGTTGTGTATGAATGAACCTGAATGGATGGAAGAATAGATGGATGGATAACCTGGTATTGGTTCTATAAATTGAATCAGGTTTTGAGATGGCAGTGTCAGCTCTTTTGCCTCCTTCAGACCTTTAACAGACTGTTAGGGAACTCTTGACATTGTGTCAATATTAATGGGGAATAGTAACTGACAGCATAGGTCCCAAACAAGGAAGGCAGGGTGTCTGTTAATTTTTTAGGACCTTTGCTGAACCCAACCATCTACTTTCAAATAGATTTATATACAAGGTTCCTTACCCTCTACCATCCAAACCTACCTGGTTCTTACCTTTCCTACTGCTGCTGATTACGGCATCACCTGAGCTGCTGAAATTTAAAATCCCTGTCCTTTTTGTTTCTTTCCATAGCCCCCAATCACTATGGTCCCTCAGTCCAGTAATTTGACTTCCTATCTACACCCACTTTTCTATTCCTACTGCTACTACTACAAAGTGCTTTGTATAGAAACAAAGCTCTATTAAAGAATACGTTTCCTCCACATTGTGAAATCATCAAGGGCACTTGGGTAACGTAACATCATTTAATACATAATACAGACCCAGGCTAGTCTCCTGTTTCTTTAGCATCTCTAGAAACCAGCAATGTTAAACTAGTCAGATTCTCATAGCAGATACAGAACCAACTTTAAATGGCCTTGCATGAGTCATTGACCTAGCACTGCTTCTTTTTAAATCTTTCTAGTACTAAGAAAGCTAGTTTTGCTTGTGCATGTGTCTCTGCCATAGGAAACAGGAAGGCCAGCCTTTCTCCTTTGAACCAGGAGCATTGTTTTATTGTCTTTGTCAAGAGAGGTCTTAAGGAGCAATTGAATTTGTAGTTCAGCTATTGCCAGAAGAAACATTAATAATGTTAATTATGCCATAATTAAATCATAGAAACAAGTAATCATTCATCCACATTTAAAAGGGCAGTTTTAGACAATCTTCTGCAACTAGTTAAATTGAATTATTCTGCTATTTAAGTTACTTTTTCACCCTTTTACTTATTTGTGGCATCTAATAGATGCCTTCTTCAGAAAAAAACCAACAGAACAATAGAGAAGTTCTCTTTGAGAAGGTGTACACAGGTGGGAACGTCAAACCCAATGACTTGTCAGACTAAAGTCACATTTTCCCAAGTAGTTTGGACTAGAATTCTTAGGCCTCTCTGGGTATCAGTATTGTGCTCTGAGAAGAACAGTGGCTTTGAAGTCAGGCTGCTTGGATATGACCCTTAACTTTCTAATTTTCTAAGCCTCTGTTATCTCATCTGAAAAATGTGGATAATATTTTCAAACAGTGCCTAGCGTATAATTAAACTATTATTCCTACTTCACCCAGCTAGGGATGTTTTATATAGATACATATCACATAGGTGTAGGACCTGAAGTGGTCAGTCTGTCTGGTCAGGATTACAAATTGAGGTGTTAACATTCCAACACACAATGACACATTTATTTCTTTGCTATCTTGCATCTAAAGCTCACAGCTCTCAGAAACACCGGAAAAATCTGTATTGTTTAGAGGATTTGCTCATTATTTACAGGTATTTAGCATGTGACCAGTGATTGTTAAAGAATCTGGTATTTGAGAGAATTGCACATGAATTACCCATCAGAGAATCTCCAAGTTCTAATCATGATTTTAGCTCTTAAAAAAAACCACAGCATTACGTTTTTACAGCCTTAGAGAGACGATTTAACAAGTATCAAGTTAGTATGGAAGGGCATCTGCTCTTATTTAAGAACAATATGACAACCAAGTATCTGAATGACTCTTCTGTGTCTCATAAAACCTGGGTTAGATATTTTCCATGTTGTTGTTCAATTCCCTTTATTAAAGGCTCATGCAATCAATTCCTACTTGAGTTGTCTGCAGCTGAATTTTATCCATCTTATTGTCAGGAAACAAAAACTATGCAATCCAACATGTTTAGTTTTTGCTTTGGCTGCCAGAAAGCTTACAGTCAGTTTATTGCCCACGTGTGCCAATCAGTTTGATTTCAGCGCCTCATTGCCTACTCTTTCTTGTTCCTTCAGATGTAGTCTGCAGAACTTTACTGTTAATTATCTTATCTTGCCCTATGTCTTAATCTTGAGTCCTTTCTAAAGTAGGAGGCAGGACAATTTTTAAACCTCAAATGAATAAAGTTAAATTAATTAAACAATAGCAACAACAACAAAAATATTGGATCAGCATTATAAGCAAACATAAAAGTAAATCACTGTATAGATATTTAAGATTTCTTTTCAGAAAGGCTTAAAAGTAAAAATAATAATAATATTAATAGGGATTTTGTTTGTTTGTTTTCAGATAGAGTCTCAGTCTGTTGTCCAGGCTGGAGCACAGTGCCACGATCACTGTTCACTGCAGCCATGACCTCCCAGGCTCAAGTGATCCTCCCTCCTCAGCCTCCCGAGTAGCTGGGGCTACCAGTGCATGCCACCATGCCCTACTAATTTTTGTAATTTTTGTAGAGACAGGGTTTCGCCATGTTGCCCAGGCTGGTCTCGAACTCCTGGGCTCAAGCGATCCACGCACTTCGGCCTCCCAAAATGCTAGGATTACAGGCATGAGCCTAGCATATAATTAAACTATTATTCCTACTTCACCCAGCTAGGGATATTTTATATAGATACATATCACACATGTGTAGAAGAGCAAAGAAATCAAATCTAGAGTCAAACTGCCTAGGTTTGAATCTTCACTCCACCCTTTACTAGTTGTATGTCCTTGGGAAAGTTATTTATCTTCTTGCTGCCTCTGGTTCATCATCCCCAAACTAGAGATAAAAACAACCTCAATTAATTTTGCTTTGAGGATTAATGAGATATTTAGGATATGGTAAGCTCTCAATAAATACCGACGTTTCCTCTTAAAACTTCCTTTTCCGCATTTATGATAACAATGTATCCTGACAATGTTTAGAAGTCCAGTATTCAGAAGTTGAATAGTACACTTACCAATTTTAAGGTGGGATGAGGTATCCTCCCCAAATGCAAAATATTGGAAAATCCTTAATTTTGCTTCCTGTAGAGACTGCCTTACTCAAACTTCAGTAACCTAGAGCATATAAAAATCTTTAATAGGCACAACTAGCCAGGGTAGAAACCGCTGCAATTATGGCAGAAGGGCTCGAGGCTTCTCCTTAAGGTAAGGTCCTAAGGTAATCCTTAGGACCAGGGGAGTAAAGCTATGCAGCCCCTTCCCTGACCCTCTGCAGGACATTCCGATATACAGGGATTGGGGGAAGAGGAAGGAGATCTCCCTTCCTTACTTCTGAAAAAACACTGAATGAAGGCTTAGTCTGCTCTTCCCCACAAGCTTGCCCTTGAGCAAGGCCCTCCATGCAGTGGCCAGCTTTCTCTATATATGTGGTCAGAGAAGAGGGTGCCTAGCGGGAGGACACCAGCTTGAGATGCTAAGCCCATGTGGTGAGCAAGCCCCAGACACCCTGGCAGTCAAGAGATGGGTTTATGGGTTGGGGGAGAGGTTGAGGGTGGAGACATCAGCTGTCTTAGAAGTCCAGTCTTGGCTCTCAACCATCAAACTCCCAGGGTAGCATATCCCCTCATCCACAGCAGCAGCAACAAATGGACAACAGCACCACCCTCTTTTGGCTCAAAATCATCAGCAATCAGATGACATAGCAAAAAAACAAACAAGCTTGTGACTTCTTATGTTCCAGACATTGTGCTTAATGGTTTACATGGAAATCTTATTTAATATACTATGTTATTAAAAAAAGTGGAAAGTATGAAAGCTAGGTTTCTGCAAATTGAGATTTTTTAATTCTTAGTTTACATTGTGATTTTATTATATCCTTATTTAGAGGAGTCACGATAAATAATAGCTTAATCATATTTTTAAAATATCTGTTCACGTGTGTTTTTAAATATCACTTGAGGAAATGGAATCACAATCCCTGACCGAGGGACTGAGCTAGGTGTCTACCAGGTCTAGTTACTACATAATTAGAGGCTGCAGTATCCAATATGGTAAACACTAGCTACCATATGGCTATTGAGCACTTGAAATATGGATAGTTCCATTGTGGTACTAAATTTTTTATTTTACATAATTGTAATTAATTTACATTTAAAAGCTGAAACTGTGTAAAAGAGTTTTCCAATAACATAGCTTGATCCCTTTGTTGGTTAACATTTCGGTGGCTCACTCCAGTAATCCTAGCACTTTGGGAGGCCGAGGCGGGCGGATCACGAAGTCAGGAAATCGAGACCATCCTGGCTAACACAGTGAAACCTCATCTCTACTAAAAATACAAAAAATTAGCTGGGTGTGGTGGCGGGCACCTGTAGTCCCAGCTACACGGGAGGCTGAGGCGGGAGAATGGCATGAAGCTGGGAGGCAGAGCTTGCAGTGAGCCAAGATTGCACCACTGCACTCCAGCCTGGGCAACAGAACAAGACTCTGTCTCAAAAAAAAAAAAAAAAAGGTGTTATTGTATTATAGTGTATATGTAGAGCACATGCATTGTTTCTAGTATTACATGTAAATGCATCATTAATTTAGTTGATGTGCACATATTGATCCAGTTTAAATAATTGTTTGCTATATAGTGATGTAACATTATAATATGCTTATTTGAATATTTTATGTAGACACAAAAAGTTAGAGTGACACCTATATAAATCATAGCCGGTAATGAAATGAAAATATTATTACTGTAATTGTAACATTTAAATTATTTGTCTGGTTAAAAAAATAAGTATGGATAAATTTTAAAATTCAAATGAAGACATGTTACTGATGCAGAATTGCATAGAGGTGCAGAAGCTAGTACTATGATGGGAACTGAAAAGAAAGAAAGAAAGACTGGAAAAAGTATATTGCAAATTTCACAATGAATAGCACTGCAATTTGCTAATGCGCAAAATGAGAAAGCTGTTGTATAAAATTTATTTAAGTATAATAAAGTACAAAAATATTGAGATTTTTGGGCAACTACATAGTGAATTTGATACATTTTCTCTCAACATTCAAAAAAGAACCAATGGAATTTATTACCTGAAATTAGAATTAAATATCTAAGAAAAAATTAAGACTTTTTACAGGTCCCAGCTTGTCACTTTGGCCAAATATAATTTTGCTTTGGTTCTTACATATACAAACACACACACACACACGTTTTTTAGATGGAAGGGTAATAAAAGAAACTATTTCAGGTATATAATTTTTTAAGAAAATTATGAGATAAAGACAAAAAAAGATATTTCACAAAAGTAATAAATTCAACTAAGCCACCAAAAAATTGCTTATAAAATACAAGATCTCTTTAACTACAACAGAGATCAGCTGATTCAAAATCTAAACAACTGCAAGTTTTGTGGTTGTTGTTTTTAGCTTTTGATAAATCACGAGATATAAAATACACTGCCCAATTAGTGCTTTGGGTATATTTTGTCCCTAACAATTTATTAACTTACTAATAATTATTGTCTATTCGTGGCCTAAAATATCAAACTCATGGCATGAGTATTTTTCAATATTTTACATCTGTTGAAGAATTTCAGTTAGTTATTAAAAAATTGGCTTCTAACACAACAAACAGTTTTCCATCTATGTTAAGCTAAAAATCAGACTTACTGGAATTTTTTTAAAGGGACTGATGTTTTCTTTACTTGTTTGTTTCACTGTATGATACATCTTAAAAATATTTATGCTCATTTTCTGAAACAAACTCCATGAAATGTGTCCTGGATACATTGTTAAAATCATTCAGTGCATTCATGCAGGTGCAATGAATCATCACAAGTTTATAGAACTGTTGAAAGAAATAGAAGACAATGAGTTCAATGACCTCATGCCTTCTTTGACAGCGCTCTTTGGTTGCATCATGAAAGAATTTTACGAAGATTTACTGTACTGTTAATTCCAATTCAATATTTTTTGAAAATAAAGAAAAATTGCCAAATATTCAAAAATCAAAGACAAAAGATGGCAATGTGATTTAAGTTTTCACACTGATATCACACTGCATATAAATGAGCTAAACTTGAAACTCCAAGGAAAGGTAATGCTTATCTGTGGCCTCTCTGGACAGATACAAGATTTTAAAATGAAATAAAAACTTTTCATAATTTAATCAGTAATAACAATCTTTATCATTTTCTTATATGAGTCAATATGCAGAAGATTGTAATTGTAATGGATAGCATTACTTAAATTGGCTATCAAAACTGCAAGAAAAAGTGTAAAGAACTCATTGTGGATACTTATAAACAGTTGCTTTTCAATCTATCAATATCATTTTGAGTCAATATTAATAATGCCGAGTTCGCACAAGAGTTAATAAATTAACTTTGATAGTTTTGAAACTGATAGCTTTTGCTTTAAATGGACTTTAAAGCAATTATGGTTAAAAGAAAAAAAGCTGGACCAGTTTTGTACATATGGACTCAAATATTAAAGAAGAATGATTTTTCAGTTAACGGAAAACATTTTAAGTATATTTGGAACACCTTATGTATGTGAATATAGTTTTCCGACTGTAAATTTTATAAAATCATACACTTCAACTCAATTATTTCCTGTAAAAATTGAGCATCTGCATTTGGTGAGCTGTAAGTGTAAAGTACATTTAGTAAGGAGAAATAAATCTAAAATATCTCAATATTTTTTAGATTGATTACATATTGAAATATAGTATTTTAAGTGTATTAAGTTACATAAAGTTATATTATTAAAATTAATTTGTCTTTTTTTACCTTTTTTTTTTTTTTTTTAAGAAAGGGTTTCACTCTAAGACTCTCAGACAGAGTCGCCCGGGCTGGAGTGCAGTGGCAGTGATTTTGGCTCACTGCAACTTCCACCTCCCAGGTTCAAGTGATTCTTTCACCTCAGCCTTCTGTATCTCAGTAGCTGGGATTACAGGCGCACGCCACCAGCCAGGAAAATTTGTGTATTTTTAGTAGAGACAGGGTTTTGCTGTGTTGGCCGGGCTGGTCTCGAACTCCTGACCTCAAGTGATCCACCTACTTCGGCCTCCCAAAGTGCTGGGATTACAGGGGTGAGCCACCTCGCCCAGTCCCCAACATCTCCCTTCTCACCCTTTTTTGGCAACTGTTTAAAATGTGGCCACTATTAAGTTTTAAATGACAAATGTGACGTGATATATTTCTAGGGAGCACTGGTATGGGGAGTCTCTCTCTCTCTCTCTATATATATATATACAAATTGCCTCCTCAATAAATACTGCACTTAAGGGCTTTAAAAGGCAAGGAGGGGTGGGGCACGGTGGCTCACGCCTATAATCCCAACATTTTGGGAGGCCGAGGCGGGCTGGATCCGCTTGAGCTCAGGAGTTCCAGATCAGCCTGGGCAACATGGCAAAACCCCACCTCTACTAAAAAAACAAAAACTAGCTAGGCGTGGTGGCGCACGTCTGTAATCCCAGCTACTTGGGAGGCTGAGGCACGAGAATCTCTTGAACCCGGGAGGCGGAGGTTGCAGTGAGCTGAGATCGCGCCACTGCACTCCAGCCTGGGTGACTCTGTCTCAAGGGCAAGGAGGGGAAGAAGCCAGTCTGACCCTGACTACTGCAGGAAATCTTTGCCCTGACTGTGTATGTAAGTGCTTCTCAGTGCTTGCCATTGTCTTCCTGCTCTTTCCCTTTTTTTTTTTTTTTTTTTTTTGAGATGGAGTCTCACTCTGTCACCCAGGTTGGAGTGCACTGGCGCGATCTCGGCTCACTGCAAGCTCCGCCTCCCGGGTTCAAGCGATTCTCCTGCCTCAGCCTCCCGAGTAGCTGGAATTACAGGCGTGCGCCATCACGCCCAGCTAATTTTTATATTTTTAGTAGAGACGAGGTTTCACCGTGTTGCCCAGGCTGGTCTCCAACTCCTGGCCTCAGGTGATCCACCGGCCTCGGCCTCCCAAAGTGCTGGGATTACAGGCGTGAGCCACCGTGTCCGGACTCCTCTTCTAACTATGAAAGAAAAAGAAAGAGGAAGGTCTCTTCTGAAAGCTTAAAGCCAGATTTCCTCTGAAAGTCTAGCCGGCCAGTTAAAATGCGTCAGAGTCTATTCATGGCAGCAAACAGTAAAATAGAATGCCCTTTCTCTAGTAAGTATACGTAAATAACTACAGGCTTTTGACCCAAGAACTATCAGGAGCCCTGAAGCGGAGAGAGAAAGAGACTCTAGTTTCTGAAACTCTGAAAAGCTAGGATTTTGTGGCACTGGACACTTAAAAGGTTGTTTTTACAAAATAAGAAAAACGGGATTAGGTAAAGAAATGGTTAGAACTAAAGTTGAAGTTTAATGGGAGGTAGATACTCAGTTTGCACTTCCCTGTTTTTATTTTTTTATATTTCGCTCTAAAATATATAAGCAACATAAACAATGATAAGTAATTAATAGCGACGTAAAAATTGATGCTCTTATTTTAATGACCACGTTTTGGGTGACTATCAACATAAATGACCAGATTGCTATTTTGTCTTGCTGGTTATGGTTGGGGAAAGCTTTTGTTTGGAGAGGGGAGTGCTGTGGAGAAATAATCCAGTTACCTAGTGGCAGATACAAGGCATCCAGACATGGAAACTGGGAGGAAACAAACACTTTCCGGAGCGAGCTTACAAGCTCAGCCTTGGTGCTCCGTCTGCGTCATAAGTGGCTCCCTGCCTCCAGTGCCTGGCGCTGTGCCTGGCACCACGTGGGCGGCCAGCATCATTTGTTGGACCAAATTGTAAAATGAGGTCATTTCCACAAAGGGATTTGTTGTCTGATCAGAAGACAGAATGCAAACCATAAGAAAATAAATATAATAATTTGTCTTCCTTTTTGTGTTTTTGTATTTTGTTTGTATATATTTTGTTAATTAAAATTTTTTTCACCTAGTTTTTTTTTAGAGAAGACAGTGGACGCACAGAGCACAATATAGATAACCCTTACTACCTGAATTCTCACTCTGCAAATATTCCCTGTAATGGCTTGCATCCATTTTTATCCCACATGCAGTACCCTAATTGAAAACCTGCTATAAAATATCTGCATGCTGGGGCCAGTGAAAACTTATAATTTGATCACAAGTTTGGGCAGGAGGGTGTAGGGTGCCCTGCAGTTGGATCTAGCTGCTTTGCCTGTAAGATGGGTTCTATTTTGCTTGCATTCCTTGTTGTGCTGTTTAAACCTGTGTGTTATCATCGTCATCTTCGCCACATTGTTAAGTGAAAATGCTTTCTAAAAAAGTGGAAAAGCCTGTGAAGAAAGTATATGAACAACAACCCAATCACTAAAAAGAAGGTTGAGAGTGAAAAAGCATTTTGAGAAAGGATAATAAATAAAAAAATATGTATAAGCAGGTAAAAAGATAACCTAATTTGTATTGGATATTAAAAAATGGTATTTTTGAAGGTAGTATTTGTCTATACTCACTAATTAGAACTAATGAGAATTAAATGTAATTGACATTTTAAATCCTTTATACCTTTCCGAAATCTGTATGGATTAATACATAGATTTATGACAGTGTTTTAGTGAAATTTGGGGAAATTTCTTGGGGTTTAAAAAAATGCATTTTTATTTTTTTATTTATAGTAATTATGGCTTCTTTGATTTTCTTCTGTTAAACTTTAAAAGAGTATGCAAACTTAAAAAAATAATGAAATATAGGCTCTAGTTATCTGAAATTTCGAAATCTAAAACATTTTCCAGAATAAATTGGATTTGGATGTCGCAGGATGCCTGAGGTCACAGACTGAAAGCAGAATTAAATGGTGTTATGAGCAAATGTTCTTTTTCACATCTAGAAAGGCCTTTTAACTACAAAAAATTTAATTTTTTTGTTGTTGCTACTTAGAAATATTTGGCAAGCTAATGACTCTAGATAATGTTTCTAAGAGAACTACAAAGAGTCCTCTGATATTGAAGTAAAGTTTGAATCCTAAATCAAATTTAAAAAAAACCAACACACACATTTAAAATAGTTGAGACCTTTATAAATTATCTTTCTCCCAAAAAGAAAAAAAAAAGTAAGTGTGAAAGCCACAGTTGGTCCATGGACTATTGTGGTTGTTCCTAGCTGGTTTCTCTATCTCTAGTCATCCCTGTCCCTCCTTGTCTCCATGGTCAATATATAAAGCTCTCAGAATTCTCTGGTGAAACACTATTTGATCATAACAGCTTCAGGTTCAGGAAACATTAACTCTCTATTTTGTGTGTGTGTCAAATTAAAATGTCTCCTTCCAGTGATCCAATTCCTGCCATGTTTCCAAGCCTCCTTTGACCATAACCTGTGGGCGTGCCCTTCCTTATATGTTACTTTGTGGTTCTCTCCAACGCCTTGGGTTGGCGACCCTCTTGTGCTCAATTAGGGACGCTGCTCAAATCTGCTTTATTCTGTTCAATTCTCTAGTCCTCTTGGGCACATACACAACAGGGACATATCTCTCTATACCTTCAAGCACAGGGTATACATAGGGTTAAATACTGCCTGTAAAATGAATGGATAAATATGACATTATCTGCCTAAGTAACCATTGCCAGTCCTGAGAGACATCCATCCTTTTAAATACAAAGCTGAGCTCACAAAAAAGTAAAAGAAATCCCTAAAGGAACAAGAAATCAGATTTATAAATCCGTGCTCCATGCCAAGCTGTCCAGAGGAATTTTTTCAATTGGTCAAATAGAAGTTTTGATTTAAACCATAATAAAGAGGAAAAGAAATAAGGCCTTTCTTCTGTGGGACTTGAACCAAGACCTCTGGAGAGCACTATTGGTGGAACCATAGGGCCACACTTACTGAAGAACCATATTTACTCACTGAAGGAGAATCAGAAAAAATGCATGCTACTTCTGGATGAATACAAAGGATTATTTTATCATTTACTGTTATCCCTTTCTGAAACCCCACTAAAATGGGAGCAAAGAAAATTTTTAATTCACAAGAATAAAGAGGTGCAGGAGAGAATCAGTAATGGTAAAACACTGGAAGCTTAAAAACATATGGAAGAGCAGTAACTGACTTAGAAGAACTGTAGAAGGCTGAATCCTAATCCTTTACTGGGGAAAGCTAAAAAAAAAAAAAAAAAAAAAAAAAAAACCAAAAACAAAACAAAAAAACAGACCTTTAATTTTAAAATCTCCCAAAAGCTTAGAACTGGCAGGAGGAACCTCTAGGAAGTGAAGGTAAAGTTAAAGTTAAAAATGAAATAATTGATTGCAGGTCATTTTAAGAAGCAGTTAAACTCCACATTTCCACCCCCCTCCTACTTGTTCCTCCTCCCATACCATAGGTAACTGTCCCTTCCCAAGTGCAGAAAAATGACTAGAGATCTAGTCACTGAAGGATGTAAGACAATCACTAGACTGCCAGACATCAGCGCCTGCTTAGGACAGATGCATAATTCTGAAAACAGAGCATCAATTGAATGCTGAGATCCTTAGCCTGTTCTCTCACTAGTTCCCAGGACATACAGCTAGCACTAAACATCCCAGACAGGAGAATGGAAAACTTCTGGAGCCTCTGACAAACACAAGAGGAAAGATCCAAAGCTACTGATGCCAAGGAGTTCCCCAAAGATATGTCTCAGCTGCAACCCAAACCCTCACTCTCAGAGCTTCCAATCAGGTCACTGGTGCTCCCATAGCCAGTAAATATGAACAGACACTCAAGAGCCATCAGATATCAAAGAAAGCCTCTATCATGATACATATAAACCAAATCAAACAAACAAAAATCATGTAAACAGGGTGGTAAAGCAACTTAGAAAAAATGCAGACTATGCAGGAAGAAAAAACATTTTTTAAAAGAACTATCATTAATATTCCCACAGAGATGTGGAAAGATACTAATATCTTTTCTTTTCTCAAAGGGATGAGAGAAGAAAAGATATTACCAAAAAAAAAAAAAGAAAAAAAAAACCCAGAATGCCAAAAACAAAAAAAAAGAAACAACATTCAGAAAACAAAACATAATAAAAGAGTTGAAAATCACCCAGGATAGAGTAAAACACAAGATGGAAAATATCGAAAAGAAAAGAAAGCCAGAGGGCTAGTTCAGAAAGTCCAATACCCAGACAACAAAATAGTTCAAGATATTTTCCCCTATTGAATTCAATTAAATTTGGCCTAAGCTGCCTCTGTATTTTGAATTCTTACATAGCAAACTGCAACCTCAGCGTGTACACAAATGGCAAACCACCTTAATAGTATTCTTATAACAAATAATAGTCACACACTGCCAGCTAATCAGACCATGTTCAAATACAGCAAATGCCGTGCTGTATCCAAGCAAGCTATCGCTGTGTGTCACTTCCTCCTGTCTATAAAGAGCTCCACTTTCAGAGAGCTCCACTTTGCTGAGTGGAGCTCTCTGAACCTCTTTCGATTCTAGCTACTGCCTGATTCGTGAATCACTCTTGCTTAAATAAACTCTGCTGGCCGGGCGCAGTGGCGCACGCCTGTCATCTCAGCACATTGGGAGACCGAGGCAGGCGGATCACGAGGTCAGGAGTTCGAGACCAGCCTGACCAACATGGTGAAACCCCATCTCTACTAAAAATACCAAAACAAACAAACAAACAAACAAACAAAAAATAGCCCGGTGTAGTGGCGCGCACCTGTAATCCCAGCTACTTAAGAGGCTGAGGCAGGAGAATCACTTGAACCCCGGAGGCGGAGGTTGCAGTGAGCCGCAATCATGTCACTGCACTCTAGCCTGGGTGACAGAGCGAGACTCTGTCTGAAAATAAATAAATAAATAAATAAATAAATAAACTCTGCTAAATTGAATTTGTCTAAAGTTTTACTTTTAACACCCCCGAATGGCCAGATATGTGTTTCCAGAGACAAAAGACTTATCAAGTACTCAGCTATATAGATGAACAAAACCCATACCAAGTAAAAACTCAAGACTATGTTCATTAGCAGGGAAAATAAAAAATAGTTCAGAAAAGGCAGAAAATATTTAAGTTACTTTGTTCACCTTAGAGTTTGTATAATTTTAAAATAGTAAATGCAAGATAAAGATTGTCCACATCAGTATTAGGATATAACTGTGCAAAATGAACCACATATTGTCATTCCTGGAATTAACCTTGTGGGGCAGGAGAGTAAATGGTATAATGAAGGAGGTAAAGCAAAACAGCTAAACCTCGTCTGCCAACCTTGGGAATTTACTTGTAATGACCGAAATAGAAAAAATCAGGAAGTAGTAATATAAGCATGTTTTTTAAATAAATTTGGAGGTAAATGCCAAAAGAATTTTTGAAAAGAGAGGAATGTGGCTGATGTAGACAGGGGAAATGAGGAGAAGTTATGCTTTTCTTCTTTTTCTGCTTTTTTTTCCTTATATTTTTGATAATCAGCTTTGTGACAAATAGGAGTCTTTAAACTACACAGGGATATATTCTGATAAAATCTTTGTTTATATGCATGCATGATATGCACACATATACATATATCTATACATATTTTACAAATGTGTATGTATGTGCAATTTAATTGTTTATTTCCACTTTTATTTCTGACAGCTTATATAAAGATAAATCACAAGGAAATTTTACTTTTTGCATCTGGACTTTGGGGGTGTGGTGGAGTAGGGACAAAAAAAAGCTCCCCTAGAACTCTTAACTATAGGCTGACCTTATAAGGGTGGGGGTTAAGAATTCTTATTTTGGAAGATTTTGTTTACTGATGTATTGTGTGCTACTATGACAGTGTTGGCATACAGTAAGCACTCAATAAATATTTGCTGATGAAAAATGAATGAAAATAGATTTCAATTAACAGAATACAATATCCTGTAAGACAAAAGGGGAAATCCTTGAATGTTTCAAAAAAATGAAGGTATTAATTTTGGACTTTGTTAAGATTAATATACTGCTAAAAGTTTAAGTCTAACCTCTCAAATAATTGAAATAGAACACTGAACTTTCAAATTAGTATAAGAGGAAAAAAATTGAATTAAGAAAAATGACCTATCTAAAAAAATGAAAATAAAGAAAAAAGAGTTTTTAAAAGTAGGACAAATAGGAAACATGAAATACAATGGTAAAAATAAATCTAAATGAATAAATAATTATAATAATTGTAAGTAGACTAAAAACTTACCAATTAAATGATAGAGATGATTAAAACAAAAAGTCAGCTTAATACTGTTTACAAAAGACACATCTTAAATGTAAAGACACAAGATGCAGAAATGTCAAAAGTAAGAGGCAAGTTAGTAATTCAGGCAAATACTGATAGAAAAAAACTCATGTATTTATATTAATATCAAACAAGATAGACTTTAATGCAAAAAGCTTACTGAAGATTAATATAATTAAATATTGTTTTAATTCTATCCCATTCTATACCTAATAATATAGTTTCAAACATATAAAGCAAAATTGATAGAACTATGAAAAGAAAACAACAAAAATCTATATACTTAGTGAAAGATTTTAATGCAATCAATCACAACGTTACATTAATAGATTAAGCAGTCAATCAGCTACCAGTAGATTTAAATGATATAATCAACATTTATTCCAGTAGCTGTATATAGTACTCTGAATCTACCAACTGGCAAATGTACATCTGCTCAAGTAAAGGAACACTTATGAACATGTATTATTAGGTTATTAAACAAGTCTCTGTAAGTAGGAAAGTTGTCATGTCATAGACACTATCCATTCTGACCAAAATGGAACTAAGTGGTTTCTTTACAAAGAAAACAAATCCAAGATTTTTGAAAATTTAAAAATCCTTCTAAGAAATCCATGTACTGAAGAATAAATCAAGGTGGAAATTGGAAAAAACATAAGCTTAAATGGTAGTAAAATACTGCATATCCAATTATGTGTAACACAGAAAAGGAGATATTAGTGGTGATTTTGCAGATTTAAATATTTATATTAGAAAATAAGAATGGAAATTAATGAGTTAAATGTCTTAAGAAATTGCAAAAAGAACAACAGAATGCACACAGAGAACAAAGCCAAAAGTTGATGTTTTGAGATTTTAAAGACTGACACTTTGTAACTAGATTGATTTTGTAACTAGATTGATTTTGCAGGAGGATGAGCCACGGACAAAACCCCTCAGACACTGGGTTAAAGAAGGAAGTGGCTTTATTCAGCCAGGAGCTTCGGCAGACTTGCATCCCAAAAAAAGAGCTCCCCAAGAGAGAAATGCCTGCCCCTTTTAAGGGCTTACAGCTCTAAGGGAGTCCATGTGAAAGGGTCATGATTGATTGAGCAAGCATGGGGTACGTGGCTGGGGCTGCATGCATCGGTAATCAAGACAGAACAGAACAGAACAGAAAGTTTCACAGTGCTTTCTCATACAATGCCTGGAATCTATAGATAATACAAGTGGTTAGGTCAGGGGTTGATTTTTAACTACTAGACCAGGCCTGGGGTGCAGCACAGGGCTGTTTATTGATCTCATTTTTGCCTTCCTTTAACTTTTACTTCCTCTTTCTTTTTCTGAGGTATGAGACAATAAGAGAGGTGGTCTCCTTCCTTAATTATTTTAAAAAAGAAAGAAGGAAAATAATAAATATTGGAATTTAAATATAACTCATAACTATAGATATAGAAGATAGTTTTAAATACCGAGACTAGTATGAACAATTATGTACTTTAAAGTTTGAAAACTTAGATCAAAGAGAAACTATTACACATCAAAACTGACTAAAAAATAAATAGAAAATCTGCATGTTGCTATAATTATTAAATAAGTTGAATAAGGATAAAAATTTACCCACACAGATACATTCTCACCCAAGACTCAGACATTTTAGTGGTGAGTTCTGTAAAACAGTCAAGGAACAAGTAATTCCAATTTATATAAATACTTCCAGATAATAGACAAAGAAGAAATATTAACCACTTATTTTACCAGGCTAATAGAACTTTAAAGCAAAAGCATACTAGGACAGTAAGAAAGAAAAATCACATATCAACCCATTAATAAGCAGAGATACAGAATTCAAGACAAAATACTAGAAAACTGGCCAGGCGTGGTGGCTCATGCTTGTAATCCCAGCACTCTGGGAGGCTGAGGTGGGTGGATCACCTGAGGCCAGGAGTTCGAGACCAGTCTGGCCAATATGGTGAGACCCTGTCTCTACTAAAAATGCAAAAATTAGCCAGGCGCAGTGGTGCACACCTGTAGTCCCAGCTTCACAGGAGGCTGAGGCAGAAGAATCGTTTGAACCTGGGAGGTGGAGATTGCAGTGACCTGAGATGGTACCACTGCAATCCAGCCTGGGTGACAGAGCAAGATTCTGTCTCAAAAAAAAAAAAAAACTAGAAAATCAAAGCCAGCAATGTATTAAATCTCTCTCCTCCCTCTCTCACACATACACAAAATTGAAAAAATGTACTAACATCATTTTCTATACTAACCAATTAAAGAAAAAAAACAATATGATTACTGCTATAGATTCTGGAAAAAATTTAACAAAGGTTAATACTGGTTTATCTTAAAAAGAGTATTGTATTAATTAGGATTAGAATCATCTGCACATAACAGAAGTCTCCTTCAAATATCAAGAGAAAAAAATCATTTCTCTCAAACACCAGTAATGGTATAGTGACTCTATGGCATCATCAGGGACCTAGGCCTCTCTCTACTTTGCCATCACAATGCTTGGCTTCAATTTCATGGTCCAAGGCAGCCATCATACATCTGCTTCCCATCCCTCCTGTGGCAGTTCCTATTTTCCAAATATGGCCACAGCAATATCTCTCATCCCAAATGTTCTTTTGCAATGTGACCTTTCCATTCTCCCACCAAAGAATGGAGTTATTTCTCTACTCCCATGAATATTGAAGGATTTTCTGCTTTGACCAATAAAATATGGCAGAAATGACACTGTGCCAATTCCAGGCATATCCCTTAACTGGACTCATGGCTACTGCTTCCTTCCTCCTACCAGCCAGGCTCAAGGTGACTATTCTGAGACCACCATGCTGTGAGAAAAGCCCAAGCTCCATAGAAAGGCCCTGGAGGAAGAGAAGTCATGTGAAAAGAGATCAAGGAGCACAGAGGTGCCAGACATAAGAATGAAGAAGTCATCTTGGAAATGGACGCCCCAGCCCTAGCTATCTCAATTGACACCATGTGGATCAGAGATAAACCATCCAGCCAGACCCTTTCTGAATTCCTGATCTATGAAACTGTGAGCAAAGTAAAATGTTTGTTTTGAGCCTCTGAGAGTATGCAGTTTCCTTCATAGCAATATATAACTGGAACATCTCTCTTTTAAGGAGTCTTCCAGACATCTCAAACAACACTTGGCTTTAATTTTCTTGGCCCAAACTTAGTCACATGGCCACACTTAACAATAAGTAAGTCTGGGAATTGTAGTCTTTTCCCTGGGCTGCAATGTTCTCAACTAAAAAATCAGGGTTCTATTACCAAGGGGGAAGGGAAGAATAGGTAAGAGAATTGAAAACAGCAGTCAGTCTCCGACAAAATTTATGTCTAATCCAGTGAGTCTCAAAACATGGCCCCTGGGCCAGCAGCATCAGTAGCACCTGGAAATTTGTTAGAAATGAAAATTCTCCGATCCTGCCTTAGACCTACTGAATCAAGAATCCTGGAGCTGGGATCCAGCAATCTGTGATTGTTGTGATTGAGTGGTCAAGGAAATTCTGATACACACAGAAGTTTGAGAACCATTGGTCTAAACTTAAGGGAAATTATTCTTCCTGGTGAAATGTCAGAAATATTTCCTTTAAAATCAGGAATAGAACAAAGATGTCCAGATTCATTGCTTCTATTTAACATCATGCTTTCTATTCTGGCCAGCGCAGCAAGAAAATAAAAAGAAATAAATGTAAAAGAAGAGATAAAACTGTCATATTCACTGTTGATTTGATTGTGTATATTTAAAGTAAATCCAAGTTCCAAGTTGCTAATTGTATGAATGTACAAAAATGGGTTTCTTCCTATACGACACAAAAAATTATTTAGATATCATTGGTAATGGCAAGCAGTAGTTACCCAGGAATGAATCTAACAGCAAAACTGCATTCATTTGGGGTAGAAAACGATAAAATGTCTTGAGACATTAAAAAAGACTTAAACAGGCCAGGCATGGTGGCTCATGCCTATAATCCCAGCACTTTGGGAGGCCGAGGCAGGCGGGTCACTTGAGGTCAGGAGTTTCAGCCAGCCTGGCCAACATGGTGAAACCTCATGTCTACTAAAAATACAAAAATTAGCTGGGCTTGGTGGCCCACGCATGTTGTCCCAGCTACTGGGGAGGCTGAGGCAAGAGAAAAGCTTGAACCCGGGACATGGCAGTTGCAGTGAGCCAAGATGGCACCACTGCACTCCAGCCTGGGCAACAGAGCAAGACTTCATTTCAAAAAAAAAAATAAAAAGAGGACTTAAAGAATTAACTTTATGATGTTCATGTATAGATAGACAGACTTAATATCATAAACTCTCCTGCGTCTCCAATTTAATCTTTTTATTTGCCATAATTATAATTTTTTAAAGCCAGCATGGTTTTTCTGGGTAAGCTGATTCTAAAATTTATATGAAAGAGTGAAAGTTCAATGATAGTCCAGATATTTTTGAAGAAAAAGGATGAAGTGGGGGGGATTGCCCCTACCATCTATATATCAAGATTTATTTCGAAGCTATGGTAATTGAGATAGTGAGGTATTGACACAGGATAGAAATATAAATCAATGGAATAGACTAGAGCATCCAGAAATATACATACATGGAACATTTATCTAAGATTAGAATGACATTTAAGATTGATAAAGAAAAGACTGACTCTGACAGGCACTCCTCACTTTACTGTGTCTCTCCATACTGATACTGAGTTTTTTACAATTTCAAGGTTTGTGGCAACCCTGCATCCAGCAAGTTCATTGGCACCATTGTTGAGCAGCATGTGCTCACTCTTTGCCTGTGTCACATTTTGAAAATTCTTGCAATATTTCAACCTTTTTCATTATTATTATATCTGTTGTAGTGATCTGTGATAAGTCATCTTTGATGTTACTAATGTCATTTTGGGGGGATGTCATGAACTATGCCCATAAAAGACAGAGAATTTAATGGATACATCGTGTGTGTTCTCTCACTGCTCCAGAAACTGGCCATTCTCCCTCCTCTCTCCCTCTCCCCAAACCTGCCTATTTCCTGAGATATGACAATAATGAAATTAGGCCAATGAATTACCCTATAATGGCCTCTACGTGTTTAAGTACAAAGGAAGAGTCACACATGCCTCACATTAAATCAAAAGCTAAAAATAATTAAGCTTAGAGAGGAAGGGCTGTTGAAAGCTGAGAAAGGCCAAAATCTAGGCCGTTTGCATGAAACAGCCAAGGTGTAAATGCAAAGGAAAAGTTCTTGAAGGAAATAAAATTGTTATGCCAATGAATACACAGATGATAAAAAAGTGAAACAGCCTTATTACTGATATAGAGAAAGTTTTAGTGGTTTGAATAGAAGATCAAACCAGCCACAACATTCCCTGAAGCCAAACCCTACTCCAGAACAAGGGTATAACTTTCTTCAATTCTGTGAAGGCTGAGAAAGGTGAGGAAGTGGCAGAAGAAAAGCTGGAAGCCAGCAGAGGCTGGTTAATGAGGTTTAAGGAAAGAAGCCATCTCCATAACATAAATATACAAGGTGAAGTGTTAAGTGCTGATGTTGAAGCTGCAGCAAGTTATCCAGAAGATCTAGGAGAGATCATTGATGAAGGTGGCCACACTAAACAACATATTTTCAATGTAGATGAAACAGCCATGCATTGAAAGAAAATGCCATCTAGGGTTTTTATAGCTAAGCAGAAGTCAATGTCTGACGTCAGAGCTTCAAAGCATAGGCTGACTCTTGTTAGGGGCTAATGCAGCTGATGATTTTAAGCTGAAGTCAATGCTTCTTTACCATTTCGAAAATCCTAGGGCCCTTAAGAATTATGGTAAATCTGCTCTGCCTGTGCTCTATAAATGGAAAAACAAAGCCCAGATATGACAGCAGATCTATTTACATGATGCTTTACTGAATATTTTAAGCCCACTGTTGAGACCTACCACTCAGGAAAAAAAGATTCCTTTCAAAATATTACTGCTTATTGACAATGTACCTAGTCACCCAAGACCTCTGATGGAGATGTATAAGGAGATGAATGTTGTTTTCATGCCTGTTAAGATAACATCTATTCGGCTGCCTGTGAATCAAGCAGTAATTTTGACTTTCAAGTCATTATTTAAGAAATACATTTTGTAACCCTATAGCTGCCATAAGTAGTGAGTCCCCTGATGGATCTGGGCAAAGTGAATGGAAAACTTTCTGGAAAGGATTCACCATTCTAGATGCCATTAAGTACATTCGTGATTCATGGGAGGTCAAAATATCAACATTACCAGGAGTTTGGAAGAAGTTGATTCT
The DNA here is from genome assembly GCF_028885625.2 of Pongo pygmaeus. Lineage (NCBI taxonomy): Eukaryota > Metazoa > Chordata > Mammalia > Primates > Hominidae > Pongo > Pongo pygmaeus. Next base: position 41,511,605 of record NC_072373.2, read on the forward strand.
AATACTCATGGATAACTTTGAAGGGCTCAAGTCTTTAGTAGAGGAAGTAACTGCACATGTGATGGAAATAACAAGAGAACTAGGATTAAAAGTGAAGACTGAAGATGGGACTGAATTTCTGTGATCTCATGATCAAACTTTAACAGACGAGGAGTTGAGTTGCTTCTTGTGGATGAGCAACGAGAGTGGTTGCTTGAGATGGAAATACTGAGAGTGGTTCCTTGAGATGGAATCTACTCCTTGTGAACATGCTCTGAACACTGTTGAAATACAACAAAGGATTTAGAGTATTACATAAACTTAGTTGACAGGGCAGGGTTTGAGTATTGACCCCAATTTTGAAAGAAGTTCTACTGTGGGTAAAATGTTGTCAAACAGCATCTTATGCTCCAGAGAAATCTTTCATGAAAGCAAGATTAAATCAATGCAGTGAACTTCATTGTTGTCTTATTTTAAGAAATTGACACAGCCACCCCAACCTTCAGCAACCACTGCCCTGATAAGTCAGCAGCCATCAACATCAAGGCAAGACCCTCCACCAGCAAAAAGATTACTACTCACCGAAGGCTCAGATGATCATTAGCATTTTTTAGCAATAAAATATTTTAAAAATAAGGCATGTACATTGTTTTTATAGACATTATGCTATTTCACATTTAATAGACTATAGTATAGGGTAAATATAACTTTTATATGCACTGGGAAATAAAAAAAAAATGTGTGACTTGATTTATTGAGCTATGTGCTTTACTGCAGTGGTCTGGAACTAAATCTACAATATCTCCAAGGTATGCCTGTAACTAATTAATGCTGGACCAATGAGCCTCATGTAAAGTAGTAATACTGGATACCAACATCATTACAAAATCAATATTAATTCCAATAGAATTAAAGAAAAAATGTAAAAAACTTAAGATTTTTGGATAAAATTCTAAGATGATATTTTTAAGATTACAATGTAGAAAAAAACTTACACCAAATACCAAAGGCACAATTCATAAAGGAAGAGACTGATGAATTAGACTACATTAAAGTTGAAAACTTCTATAGATCAAAAGAAATCATGTTTAAAAAGGACACATGACAGACTGGGAGAAGATATTACAACATATATCTGATAAGTAATCTGTACCCTAAAAATATAAACATTTCTTGAAGCAATCCAATTTTGGAATACTCTACGTGTGTGATGTATTTTGTAACATAAAAATCAAAGATTAGAATTAAAATATATGATTTAAAATAAAGTACAACTGAAGAAATAATTAGTTGAATTAGTAAATTGTAAAATAGATAATACACTTGCTCTTAACCAAAAGGCGAAGAAGGGATAAAACATTAAAACAGAAATGAAGGCCAGGGGCAGTGGCTCATGCCTGTAATCCCAGCACTTTGGAAGGCTAAGGTGGGTGGATCACATGAGGCCAGGAGCTTGAGACCAGCCTGGCCAATGTGACAAAATCCGTCTCTACTAAAAATACAAAAATTAGCCGGGCATGGTGGTGCAAGTAAACCCAGCTACTCGGGAGGCTGAGGCATGAGAATCACTTGAATCCAGTAGGCAGACATTGCAGTGAGCCGAGATTGTGCCACTGTACTCCAGCCTGGGGGACAGAATAAGACTCTGACTCAAAAACAAAAACTTGAAATGAAAAAATTGCTAAAATGCAGCTCAGATATTCAAAGAGGTAGAAAATATGAAAGAGAAGTTAAGAGATATAGAGGCTATATTGAGAAGTTCTGATCAGTATTCAATTAGAGCTCCAGAAAGAAAGGACGGAGGATATGGGGCAAAGGAAATATTTGCAGAGATAATTGCTGAGAATTTTCCAGACTTGATCAATAGGAACAACCACACCCAATAACAATTTGTGAATTTAGCTTTACTGAAGCTGAGCATATTCACTTGTCAACAACTCAGCAATCTTACCTCTAGGTATGTATGTACCATAAATAATTTCTTGCATATGTGTACATGGTAACATGTACAAGAATGTTCATTGTGTCAATGTTTGTAATTGAAAAATACTGGAAATATCAATAGGTGAGAAGATAAATAAATTATGTTATATCCATATAATGGAATGCCACACATCAGTAAAAATTAATAAACTGGAGTTACATGTGTCAGCAAAAATCAATTTCACAAAAATATTGAGGAATAAAACCAAGTTGCAGAATATACAGTATGATGCCATTTATTTAAAATATGCAAAAGTGTAAGACAATATATATATCCCTTAGAGATAAGTGCAAATATATGTTTTGTATAAAGAAATGCTCAGGAACAATAAACAGCAAACTCCGGATGAGGATTCCCTTTGAAGATATTGGGGAGGGGAGGAACTCATGATCAGAAATGAGAGCTAAAGGGCTTTTCACTTCTTTTGGTAATGTCGCATTTCTTAAGGTGAATGGAGAGTTCATAAGTTCCTTACATTGCTCTTTATAGCCTTTTTTATGCCTGAAGTATTTCAAAATACATTTTTTTAGGCAGCTAACAAAACTTTGAGACATAACTGAGAATATCCAAGCATTGAGGCTATTTTAACTGAAATGTTATTATAATAGTTTCTGGAGAATTTAAAGATACATAAAATTCAGTTTATCCACCTGTTATTCTTGACTCTTAATCTTCCTCTCTCTCCTGGAATACACTGAATTTCCTCTGGACTAGCAATATAATACATCTTCAATGACATGTATTTTCCTTTTCCTCTCAACTTTCATCTTCTCCTCAGCTCAGAAACATACTCAAGTCTCCGCTAGCCTTAACAAATAAATAAGGAACACCTGTTCCTTATACACTTGTAAATTTTTTTGCCTCACTTCTCATCCAGGTTCTTGGAGGAACAGCCCAGGCTTCCTATGTCTAACCCATCACTTCTACTCACTCTGCAAAACACTATAATCTGACTCCTGTCCACTTGACTGGAAGAGCTCATTTTAAGATATTAACATTGCATTGCAAGTCAAATTCAAAGTAACTTTTCAGCTCCATAGACACCTACTGTATTTGACACTGTTGATCTCTCCTTCCTTCTTGAAGTTCCTTTATCCCTTGGGTTCTGTGACACTCTTTTCTTCTGCTCTGCACACCTGTCTATTGCTCTTCTGTATCGTCATCATCTCTGATTTGTCACCTTTAACATAAATCATGTGACCAAACACAGGTAAGTGTGTTCCTGACTCTTTTCTGTTCCATTCATCAGTTTATCTATCCTCATTCCAAAACCACACTACCTTAGTTACTACCTCTATGATAGATCTTGATTTATAAAAATATAAGACCTCCAGCTTTGTTCTCTTCAAGATTGGCTTGGCTATTATTGGCCCTTTGAATTTACATAAAGTTTTAGAAAATTGCTTTTTTAAATTTTTCTAAGAGAGACAGAGCATGTCTCATATATTGCCCAGGCTGGTCTTGAGCTCCTGGCCTCAAGCAGTTCTACTGCCTTGGCCTCCCAGTGCTGGGATTACAGGTGTGAGCCACTGCACCCATCCTAGAAAATTGATTTTTTAAAAGTATTTTTCCCTAGATTTCTCCCCAACATTTTTTGGAAATTTTAAAAATTCTAAAGTCTGAGAATATCTAACCTAGTTATTCTTACTCATTTTGAGACTCTATTTAGGGGGTAGCTTCCTCAGAAACCTCTCTGTCTGCCTCACGACAGGTTGCTTAGGTTCCCATCTTACAATTACCACTTATTGCCCTTGTAACTACCTTGTAATTACCACTGCACATTTTCCTTGAACGATCTTTCTGGAAATAATAACAACAATAATTATATTATGTGCTATAATTACTTTTATTCAATATCTTCCAGAGCCCCTATGCAGTAGATATTATTAAAGTAATAGATTAGAATACTGAGATATAGAAAGATAAACCACTTGAGATCACACACTGAGTAAATTTTAAAGTTAGAATTCAAACCCAGTTCTGTCTGATTCCAAAGCCTGATTTTTTTCCCACTACGTACTCTCCCTCTGCTAATGATGTAACACTTAATTGCGGAATTTAAATTTAATTTGTTAGAGATTTGATGCTTACTTTTTCTTTTTGAGATAGGGTCTTGCTCTGTCACCCAGGCTGAAGCACAGTGGCCTGATGATAGCTCAACGTAACCTCAAAATCTCATTTAATTTTATTTTTGTAGAGACAGGGTCTCACTATGTTGCCCAGGCTGGTCTTGAACTCCTGGCCTCAAGCAATCCTCCTGCCTTGGCCTCCCAAAGTGCTGAAATTACAGACATGAGCCACTAGGCCCAGCTCTTGATGTTTACTTTCAAAAACCTAATGGACTATTAACTGTATAACAAATAAATAATATTGAATAATATGTATAATATTTAATGTATGTAAATAAGATATATTTATCAAGACAAATGTTAATGTTAATTTTTATTTTTTAATTTATTTATTTTTTGAGATGGGGTTTCACTCCTGTCACCCAGGCTGGAGTGCAGTGGTGCCATCTCAGCTCACTGCAACCCCTACCTCCCAGGTTCAAGCGATTCTCCTGCCTCAGCCTCCTAGTAGCTGTGATTACAGGCATGTGCCACCATGCCCAGCTAATTTTATATAAACTTTAATTTTTAAATACACTATTTAAAATTTTTTCCATACATATTCTGCTTAAGTACCAGATTTATTTTTTATACTAAATAAAAAAATAATGTTTATGTTTGAATTATTTGTTGCTGAGGAACAAATTACTTGCTCTATGCTAGAACTTACTGGCATAGAACAACAAGCATTTTATTCTCTTCATGAAGTGTGTGGGTCAGAGCACAGCAGGAAGGGCTTGTCCCTGCTCCACCATGTCTGAGGCCTCAGCTGGGAAAACTGGAATGGCTGGGGCTAACTTGAACAACTGGGAGGTGGAAGCATCTGGCAGCTCCTTCGTTTGCATGCCCGGTGCCTGAGCTGGGATTACTGAAAGGCTGGGCTCAGCTGAGGCTGTCAACCAGAGCGCCTAGGCAGGACCTCTCATGTGGCACGCAGCAGCTGGGATCCAAGACAGGCAGTGTGTCAGGAGAGCAAGCATTCCAAAGGAGACAGGAGGAAGCTGCAGGGCGCTTTCTGCTCTGGTCTCAGAAGTCACACAACAGCACTGCTGTGTTACTCAGTTGAAGCAGTCACACACTAGCTCAGATTTAAGGGGTGGGGGACCTAGAGCCTGCCTCTCAATAATAAGGGCATTGACAAATTTGGGGCCATATCTTAAAACCACCAAAGCTTACAAAAATACGTGGATTTTAGTCATGTTTTGGATATCTGCACTTTACCGTTAGTATTTACTGTTCATATTGGGTCTGAGAGTGGTGCCTTCACAGCATCCACATTTGGCAGGAGAGATGTCACAGTTCAACAAGAGTTCCCACCACTCCTCACATCAGGAGGATTTGGGGGCCATAAAGTTACTGCTGAACTATATGGTATGAGAAATACATTCTGAATCTTCCATTCCTCTCTTCTTCCCAATGTCATGGACGATGAAAAGAACTGGCCTAATATGGTACCCTAGAGATGTGGCAGGGAGTGCTTCCCTGACTTAAGACATTTTGTTTTAACTTATGATAACATGGGGAGATATTTGAATGAAGATAAATGACCATTTTTCACATTACATTTGAGAAGTAATAGGGCACATTTATTGAGCACTAAACTTATTTGCTAGATGTGTGCTCAGCACTTAGTTGATATTTCAACATCCTATGACCTTGCTGCTCAAAGTGTGGTCCTCAGATCAGCAGCAGCATCACCTGGGAGCTTGTTAAAAATGCAGAACCCCAGGCCCTAGGCCAGACCTGCCGAGTCAGAATCTGCATTTCTGCAAGATTCCCAGGTGATTTGTTCACACGTTAAAATGTTGAAGTACTGCTTTATGAAGTGGGTGCTATTACTATCTACCTTTTACAGAGTAGGCAACTCTGAAGGGTTAAGAAACTTACTGATCACATTCTGAGAGAATGGAAAAAAGAAACTGGATGAAGAGTACACAGTTTGTGAGTTAGAACAGCTGAAATTCAAATTCAGGTCTGATTGACTCCAAAACCTATACTCCTCACAAATATTCCATCGTGCCTCTCAGTAAATTTCACTGCATTGGCAAATGTGTTCCTATATAGACAGTTATCATCCATTTAAAGGGCGGTTTAAACAGGTATCACCACCAAAACAGCATTGTTCCATCATTTCATAAATTATTTAGCCCTCTGCCTCCCCTTGCTCAACTGTGAGTTCCTTAAAAGACAGGACTATTGTCCTATTTATTGTTAAATCTGCAGAAATTAACCCAGAATCTGACACATAACAGCGTATCTGCCCCTTACAAACTCCTTAATTAATATACATTAGGCCTATTTGTTCAAGTGAGTTGTATAGATTGTGGGCAGTTAACTGGGTGCTAAGATTATTCTGCTGTAAAAGAGGATGCAGGGGTCCTCCCTGGGGTTTCCTGCAGGCCAGGACTTCGGCGGCAGAAAACCACCAAGGCTGCTGCTCCCGACCCATAGGTGCAGCTTATCTCTCTGCCCAGGCGGCCCCCAGCCCAGCCCAGCAGTGGGACTTCCTGAGAAAGTTTCTCCTTTCTTTCCTAGCCCTGGAGCACAGCTCTGCAGCTATAATTAACTTCCTTCCACTTGATTTATGCAGAAGGGACAGGACCCGTGAAATGCAGGGAAGCTTAGTTATAATCCCTGTATTTCTGTGGTGCCTCAATCTCTAAAGCTCTTTTTTAATTGATTGCATCTCATGTGTTCTTATTCAGAAATCTATGGAGAGAGGAACACAGACACTCAGCAATGTATAGTGGTTAGAGCAAGCAGAAGTCCTGGCTTTCCCCGGACAATCCCCACCTGTGCACACCATCCTGGTGTGATTGTTGACAGTCTTAGTTCATGGTCAAACGTGCCCCTGTTTGGGTGATAAATTATATGGTCACCTTAGTCACTGGGGCTTAATGCTGGTCCTGATGTCACCTCAGGAGTCAGAACGGGGGCCAGTCCCTGATGCAGAGATTTGCTTTCTGGAGCAGTAAACCATCTGTCATTAGGGCGTTTCTCCTAGTGTAGTCTTCAGGCCACCTTCTTCAGAGCCAGCTGTGAGCTGGGTGTCCACACCAGTGCCCAGGCCCACCTTGGTCCTACTCAGAACCAGGAGCTTCTTTTCCCTCTGAGACTCAGTCTGATGCTCCCTCCTCTGACCTCAGCTTACGCTGAAGTCCCCGATGACTTTCTCTTCCCTAGGCATCCATTCTCCAACCCCTAGCACTGGATACCATTTGATTTCAGTTTGAAAGCCTCCATCTTCCCACCCCTTAGAGGGTGGCCTGATATACCACCCTGCCCTGTACCCCACAGCACTATTATTAGATGGGAACGTCAGAGGCTAGAACTGAAATCCCTGGCAGGCCTTTGTCCCCAGAGCGAAGGAGAGAATCGCCGGAAGGGACAGCCTAGCCTGAGGTTAGACAGTCCAGTTCTCTTTCCTCTGGGCTCCGGAGGACTGCAGGCCAGCAGGAAAGAGCTGAGCTATTCTTAGCCGAGGTGTGGGAGCCTGGCAGGAGCTGCAGGCTCTGCCCCGAGGGTCAGAGACAGGAATCGGCCACCCACTCTGGCTGCCTCCCCTCTTTCCCTTGGCTGCCCTTCACACAAATAAATGACCACCCCACTCCCTGCAACCAGCAGCAGTGCATGGCTCAGATATGGGTCACCCGTAGTCCCCTTAGTAGAGAGCACAGCTCTGCCTCTCTCTTATATTACAGTTTGTGGGTATATTTAGAGCTGAGCGGGGCCTCAGCCACCACCTCACTTTCTTCTTAGAGCCCTAGCATCCCGCATAGGTCAGGACTGAGCCCCACAGAAGGGAAATGATCTGTCCAGGGCCACACGGACATTCAGAGTCACTAAGAACTCTACTAAGAACTCTACCAGGGCCAGGTGGGGTCATAGTATGTACAAGCTGTAAGTTTGGGCTAAGGTTTCCAAATGTCAGTCAGCAGACAGGGGCTATTTGTGCCAACATCTTTGCAGGTCCTCAGTAAAACGAAGACCACTCGTGTCATATTACCAACTGTGCTTTCATGGAAAGGGTTTTATTTTTTTCTGAATGCATGCTCTTCTTATCTCGAGGTTGTAAAAAAGACCTTGCTTTATGAAATGACTCTAATAGTATATGACAATCCTAGGTCAGTCCCTAACACTAAAACTTTTTTTACTGATGTGTGAAGTAAAAATATATATTTAGGAAGCAATAGAGTGGAGGATACTCAAAATAAAATAAAGATACACTTTATTCATTCATTTAATAAATGTTGAATGTCTATTTTTGGTGTACACTGCACCAGAGCACAAAATATACCTAGTTTCTACCCTCATGTTGCTTACAATCAAATGGGGAAGACAAGCAATAAACAAGTGAATGTCACTGTAAAATGTGATAAGGGCAACGATGAGTTTCTAAAAGAAAGTACTGTGAGAGGGAATAAAGGGAATGGTGAGGTGCTTATTTTCAATTGGGTGGTTAGGGAAGACCAGAAGAGGAGGAGGAGCCACTCTGCAGAAAGTGAGCAGGGGAGAGAAGCAATTTGGCAAAGGAACAGCTTGAGTAAAGGTTTGAGGTTGGAAAAGAGCTTGGGGAGTTTTAGGAGCTGGAGCAAGGGGAAGGGTCTACCAAATGAGGTGGGAGAAGCAGGTTGGAGTCCAACCCCTTTAGGTCTTATAAGCCATGGAGAAAAGTTTTCAATTTTATTTTAGAAAAAAAGGAAGCTATTGAAGTGTTTTCAGCAGGGGAATGAGATGGTCCAGTTTTAATTTTAAATACGGGGAATTGGCTCCAAGATTCCCTCCCCCAACCGTGGGTAACAAAATCTGCAAATGCTCAAGTCCCTGATATACAATGGCAGAGTATTTGTATATAACCTACGCATATCCTCCTGGATACTTTAAATCATCTCTAGATTACTTATAATACCTAATGCAATGCAAATGCTACATAAATAGATATTATATTGTATTGTTTTGGGAATAATAACAAGAAAAAAGTATGCACTTGTTTAATACAGATGCAATTTTGGGGGGAATATTTTCGAATCCACAAATGCAGAACCCAGAGAAACGGACAGCCAACCGTGCTTTTCTTTACCTGCTGTGTGAAGAATGGACAGCAGCAACTCAAGAATGGTCCTAGGGAGACCGGAGTAGAGGCCACTGATATTCCAGGTGAGAAGTGGTAGGTTCAAGACCTTCCTAGAGAAGATAATTTTCTATTTGTTGAGAAAACACACACATACATGCTAAATGAGTCAGGTCATCTGGCAAATGTAGTAAAGTCATATGTTTGGACACAGAGTTTTGGAAAGGAGAGCTGAGAACATTCCAGGACCTTCCCAATCCCTCTCTAGCTCCAATCTTTTACCCTGGGTTCATCAGCTGGTCGCTGGGCTTGTTCCCCATAGGTTAATACATCCTCAGAGGAATCTCCGAGACCCTGTCCCTAATGTCCCCAACCAATCCTCCCAAAGCTCTCCACTTTGGATATGACCATTTCTGCAGAATGCACACATGTGAGAAGCAGCTGCCTTGCCACTCTCACAAAATCATCTCCCTGTAATTCAGTTAAAGCTGGAGTAGAGAGGAGGTATGCGGGACTAAGGAAAAATGTGAAGTCTGCCCAAGATGGGATCTGGGTAGATGTCAGGGGTACCACCCCTGATCTTTGTAGACAGGCCTCCAGGGTAGCCACTGGGATTTCAACTGGCCTCTGTGTCTTCCTCTGATCCCCGCAAGACCAGATGTGTCCCACAGCTGTACACCATCTGCTACCCTCTACCCCAGAGGAAGCTATAGTTTAGAGCTTGAAGAAGTGATGGGGAAGACAGTGAGCTCTCCCTTGTCTATAGAGAGTTAATTGTGGCAATAAAGAGTCTAGACTTCCCATGAAGTGGGCAAATGGTTTGGCATTCATCTGCACAGTGGCTCCCCAAAAATGTCCTGGCATGGGAAAAAATTTCAAAGAAAACTCAATGTCCCAGGGTTTTTAAACTCCCTTCCCACTCAATGTTTCACAGACTCTAGCTTACAAACTTCATCTTTCCTATTTGCTCTGCTCTGTGCTCCTCTTCTTTCCTTCCTTCCCCAAACACCGGCACCCCGAATTCCCAATCTGGGTCATCAAAAGCCTAAAAGCATCTATTCAAGCTGACATCTAATCCTCCCCAGAGGAAGGGAACTGCACTCCCATCCAGCAGATGACGTTATTGGCCCCCTCTCTGAGCTCAGAGGCTTGGTAGAGCCCAGACATATGGATCTTTTTAGAGACTTATGCAATTTGGCAACCCTGTTTCACACCCTCCAAGCCCTGCTGCTCAGACACTGCTCTGCAGAGAGTGCACCCGGAGAGAGAGGGAGTGGATCCCTGCATGCTCTTTTACTCTTATTCTTTCCTTGTCATTTCTCCTGGCAACTCTCTACTCAATTTGGAAAACAAAAAGTAAAGTGTTCTTCTCCTGGCCAAATCTTTGACTGAAAACAGGAAAGAGAAAAAAAAAATCAAATAAAAAGAAAAAGAGGAAGAGAAAATGGGAAAAAGAACACAGAATATTCTGCACCATGAATATTCTGATCAGTTCTCCAAGACAAAGACTGAGAACCACCTGAGCCAACAACACACTGTCTTGCTTCTCCTCTTCTCCATCTCCTGTCTATGTGAATAGACATAGATTCTATACGGAGCTCCTGGATTTGTGCAGTGCACAACCTGAGCACCATCTGCTGCAACCCTACCTCCTCCAACACTTAATTCATCCTGAGCCTCTGATGGGTGAATTTGACCTTGCTCTGTGTGCTCAGAATGATATATAGTGCTTCTACTGAGGCAAAAACATCTCTGACACTTGGCAGGCTCACACTTGCCCCTTTGTCACCTCAGCCAGACACACAGGTGACTACCATGTCTTTGAAAAATAAGGAACTTTCTTGCTGCTCATGGAAGAAAGAATGGCTTCTCTGCTCAAGGACCAACAGCCAGAACTGCCAAGGAAATTTTGTAGACTCCCCAGTCAGGAGTCACCAGAGATCCGGTGCTAGAAGTGTAAGACCTTCTAAGGTCCCAAGACGTTATTTCCAAATTAAGACCTTAGCGCCAAGACCTTAGAACATCTTATTCTCCTAGTACTAGACCTCTGATGACTCCTGGCTGGAGAGTCTGCAAAATCTGAACCTTAAAGTGTGGGGCCATTTTGGATGAAGATGTTAAACTAGGAAGGGTCCATAAAATTCACAGGAATTAGGCTGTCCTTGAGCCATCCCCCCATGCTCTGCCTCTGAGGTGGTCTCTTCCAGGCCATAGGCCCAACTAAAAAGGCTAGAAGTGGGAGAAATGTGAAGTAGGGAAGCTTTGCCTTTTTCTTTCGGACCCAGGCCTGGACCAACACCTTATTTTATTTTTGATGGTTTCATGATAGATAGGACCTCTATATAAAGCTCAAGAGAATAGTTTGGGACAGATGTTTCCTTTCCAGCCACATTTTCCTGCCTCAAGTTAAAAATAGCCATCCTCTTTGCTTTGGCTTCCGTGAGATGTATGCCATTAAAGCTTTCTATTTGGGTTTACAGAGACAAAGGCTGTTAAGTCCCTGGCTTTCACAGCCTGTTGGGCCATGAACTGATGCAATATTGGGTTCAGGAAGATCCAGCCCCTTGAGACAGATTCCTGGACACTTTAGTGAAAAAAATTGCTTTCCTATACCTACCTTTAGGTAGCACCAGAAACAGAATTTCCAAATGGGGAAGGACATTTCGCAAAGTAGTTCTATTTTTGTTTTCCTGAATAAATTCTTCATTATGGAGTTTTCTTGAATCAATGAGACCCTCACCCCCAGGGTAACCTGAACCCCCTTTGATATCTGGCTTTAACGGAAGCATAAATGCTGTCGGTCATATTCATGAGCAATGTTGAGTTAGGCCTACACCATCAGGAAGATTGACTGAAAGCTTAGATACTACAGAGGGAAATGAGCAGAGACAATACCAGAATTACAGACACAAATCCACAAACAATGGATTTCTGACCTGTTCTCAGGGAGCTGCTTCCCAGGGTGTAAGGAATCTTTACTTAAGTCTCCCTTATCACTGACATATTTGCCCTTTGGCCAAGCTGTTTCCCCTGTCACCTGACTGCTCCTGTGGACAACCCAGGACCTGACAAATCCAAAGAAAAGAACTACAGTAATGCATTATTGCCACATCTTTGCCTTTTCACAGTAAAATAGTTTTATGTATTTTTGTTTGTAAAAGTAGCACATGTTTATTGTGAAAAACAAATGTATGTGTTGCATACTGGAGTGAGGACGAAAGTGAAAATTACTCACACTTCCAACACTGAGACAAATCATTATGTGTGTATATGAGACATGTATTACCACCGACACTGACTTTTTACCTTTGCCACAACAAAATAGTGTCATACTGTGACATGCTTTTTTTCCCCACTTATATGTCAGATCACCGGGTCTTTTTTTTTTTTGAGACAGAGTCTCACTTTGTCAGCCAGGCTGGAGTGTAGAGGCGCGACCTTGGCTCACTGCAACCTCCGCCTCCTGGGTTCAAGCGACTCTCCTGCCTCAGCCTCCCAAGTAGCTGAGAATACAGGCACGTACCACCACGCCCAGCTAATTTTTGTAATTTTTAGTAGAGACGAGGTTTTGCCATGTTGGCCAGGCTGGTTTTGAACTCCTGACCTCGGGTAATCCACCCACCTCGGCCTCCCAACGTGCTGGGATTATAGGCGTGAGCCACCGCTCTCAGCTTCAGGTCACTAGGTCTTAATAGCTGTAGCAATGACAGAAAAGCTGTGGATTCTGTAGTAGTCTAGCTGAAACACCACATCTTTCTCACTCACTCACAAGCTTGTCCCTTAGGAGGCAAAACTGGGATGGCAGCCCTAGAATTATGCTTGGAGGGGAGGGGGAAACAAGGCATTGCATTTTACAGCTCTGTTCTGAACATCATTACATTTTTGCTTTTGCTAACATCCCAAGGGGTCTATGAAACACACCAACAGATTATCTTGGGCACCTTGCACTGGTTGATCAGTCCAAGCTCACTCCCTTCTAAGAAACAGCTCCACCCGCTCAAGCGCAAGAGAAGGGCGTTTTCACAACATAAGAATCACCTCCAACCCATTGGAAGTAACATATAAGTATATTTAACATATGTATATATACATGTAAGTAATTTGAAAACTTTTATAATTTAAGTATCTGTAATAAATTAAGACAAATTATTCACAAACAAGTAACAGCACAAATTAAAAAGGGAACACACTCTAGATAAAGTACAGATTAACAAGCAAATAGGAATTTTATCAACAACAATTTGAAAGGTTTGATAAATACTCAGTTTCCTAGGAAAATAACAAAATGTACTCAAGAAGAATTTTTTTTAAATCTGAGAATTCAACAATTACAAAAATGCAAGCAGTATTGTTAAATAATCCCACATTAAATACTAGGCCCAAATGATTTTACAGGCAAGTTCCCACAAATTTTAAAAGGAAGTGATCATCCCAGTCTTATAAAAAACTTTTCTTGAGAATAGAAAAACAGGGAAATACTCTCCAGCTCATTTTATATGGACTCTGTAACCCCAATACCAAAACCAGACTATGACAAAAAGAAAAGGAAAAATTACAGGGCTGTTTCATTTATGACTATATAAGCAAAAATTATAAATAGAAGATTGTATTAGCAAATTAAATTCTACAGTGTATAAAAAAGATAATACACTGACAAAGTTGGGTTTAACTCAAGAAGGCAAAGTTGATTTAATGTTAGAAAATCTACAAATGTAAATCACCATACTACCATATTAAAAGAGAAAAACCATATGTAATTTTAATAGGTATAGATAAGGCATTTGAAAAAAATCATCATTAGTTCATTATTAAAGAAAAAAATCTTTTAGTCAATTAGGAATAGAAGAGAATAACCTTAACATGATAAAAAGCACATATAGGCCAGTTGCAGCAACTCATTCCTGTAATACCAGCACTTTGAGATGCCAAGGTGGGAGGATCACATGAGGCCAGGAGTTCGAGACCAGCCTGGACAATATAGCAAGACTCTGTCTCTAAGATAAAATAATAATTTAAAAATGATAAGTAAATAAATAAAAAGCACATTAAAAAAATTAAGCAAATGTGGAAACATTAGAAGCTTACACTTCAAAATCTGGAATGAGGCAAGGATGTGCATGACCACCACTCCTTTTTATCCTTAGATGTTCTTGCCAGTATATTAACTTAAGTAAAACAAATCAGTTGCAGAAGGATTGGGAAGGAAACATAAAATTATCACTATTTGCTTGTGATATGATCATTTACATATAAAACCCAAAATAATCTATAAATACTTCAATCTAATAAGTTAATAAGGTAGCTCAATAAAAGATTAGTATAAAACAATAAATTGCAATTTCATACACCAGCCACAAAAATAATTAAAAAGAAGATAATATTTGCCATAGTCTTAGAGGACATAAATTACCTAGGAATAAATCTAACAATGAATTAAATGAATTTATCATTTAACAATAATGAATGAATTAAAACCATTTCAGGGAAAATTATAAACTTTAATGAAGACTCAAACAATGGAGATATACACCAAGTTCTCTGAAGGAAAGATTCCGTTCTCCCCAGATTGATCTATGGAGCAATTTTGATCAAAATCCAAAAGGCTGTTTTGGAAGGAAATCTGATAAGCATTTATAAAATTGTATATTATTATTATTTGGAAGAACAAAGAGCCAAGAATAGTCAGGGCATTTCTGAAGACAATTTGGGAGAGGAAAACTTGCCCTACAGATATCTGAACTTATTTAATGCTACAGTAAATAAGGCAATGGCGAAGGCACTTGGGGTGTCCATACTGACCAATGCTAGAGAGCCTAGAGCCAGACCCACATACGTATGAAATGTGGAACACGACAGAAATGGCATGTGAGGTCAGCAGGGAAAGAAGAGACTACTCAGTAAATACAACTAGGAAGATGGTTAGCCGTATGAAAAATACATAAAACTGGATTTCTGCTAGTTATTTATTTTGTCTCCCTCAGCCCCAACCTCACTCCTCTGTACTTTTCTCTATAATACTGGCTATAATGTGTGTTTGCTCTGTTACATGAGAATATTCAGTTTCATACAGAGGACAAGAAAAGCAGGTGGGTGAAACTCATCAGATGTATTAACTATAGATACAAAGTAAGCAAGTCATTTGTGAGACATAGGCAGAATTCAGAAGATGTGCTAAAAATACAGGATGAGTATCCCTTATCCGGGATGCTTTTTGGATTTTGGAATACTTGCATTACACTTACATGCTGAGCACCCCATGCCAGAAATCTGAAATCCAAAATGCCTAAATTAGCATTTCCTTTGAGTGCCATGGCAGTGCTCGAAAAGTTTCAGAATTTGGAGAATTTCAAATTTCAGACTTGAGATTCTCAATCTATAGTAAGTTAGTAACCTGCAAGACATGTAAAACAGAATAAATGGAATAGACTACAAAAGGATGGAACAAACAAGAGTGCTACTTACAGGCAGAAAAGGATAGGAAAAAACAAATCATAAGCCATGAGGTATAGATTATGCCACCTTCTGGCTGGTGTCCATGTCATCCCTAAATTGACTACCTACTGGTGGCACCTTCTGGCCCCCCATAAGCTCTACCCAAGAAATACTGGCAAAAAGTATGACTTCCCAGAACACTGACAAAGACCTGTGGCCAAGCCTACCCACCCTTAAACATCTCTCAATAGAATGAGTATGCCTTGGTTCCAAGCATCTTCCTCATATTGATCTCCTTACTCAATCTCAGTTCTGGTCCTCATAACTATACCACTGCAGAGCAAAACACATGACTGAGGCTGTGAGACTGTGCAGGACTTTTGCCCTGCTTGCATTCCCAAGTGTATCAACTTTGCGTAAGTCTGTCCCCTTGGTTCTGGCTCTATGCTTTAAATAGATTCCATAACCCTTGTGATTTGAGCATCATAATTTGGTCTGAGCCTTCCTGATCTGTGGCCTGTGGAATAGCCTGCCTATCATGGAGGCAAACATTGCATCATGGTGACTTACCACAAGACACTGGTTCCCAGACTCCCTTGTCAGCTGATTTCTGGTTAGGTTCTGCCAAGAGGAGGCACTGGAGGGAGACTAGAAGGTGGAAAGAGGAAAAAAGGGACTCGCAGGTTGTCACTGCCTCAGTCCAGCATCTGAACACTTCTACCGCCAAGGATCCCTCCCTGCCAAACTGGAAAAAAAAAAAAGTTTGCAATGTGGGAAAAAATTCTTGGTTCCAAAATATAAAATTGGAAAATAAAAATTCACAAATTTTTCATTAAATGCCTACAAAATGTCAACTCAACTTGTAAACTGCAATTCAACTCTTTAATAGTTTCATGTAAATATAATAAAGTTTGAATTATAAGAACAAAATGAATATATTTTAAAATTCAGAATTATAACAACCATTTTCCTTACTTTTTTAACATCAAAGACATTATATTTGACATAGGATGAGGTCCTCTTTTAGGTTGATTGACATGATGCGTGTGTATTTTGGGGAGGGGTGAGGTAGGGGATGTTTAATAGTAAAAGTGGTCATGACCTCCAAGGGTCTATAAAGGGCCTGAGACAGCCTCTCACTCAGTGTATTTCTGTTGTATCCTCCACTTTGTGCGGTGTAGCTAACATCTTCTAGCAACAGCTTATGAAGCAGGAGAGCAGAGAATTGAGGAGTAGCCCAGAAAGGCTAGAACTTTGAAGAGACTACATAGCTCAACTCTATCTGGCCTGTGAGGAAATGTAAGGCTGGGGTCCCTGGGTACCCTTGTGTCCTGTGGCCAGAACCTGTGTTTGGGGGTGGCTCGGGCAAGGGTGTGTGTGCTTGGGGTGATGAGTCTCAGTGACCCTGGAAAATATGAAGAGTGGCCAATCATTGTCTAGCTTTGTAGTTCTGGGGCTATCCATAGCCTTGCAAGCCACAGAAGAAACAGCTCTGGTCTCTCAGAGGAAGGGATTTGCCAGCCTCCCATATCCCCTACTTCTATTTTTCCTCCCTGAAGCCTGACATCCACTTTGCCCTTGCTCCTTGTACCCAGCATGTGTTCTTTCTATACTAGGGCTTCTGGAACCTCAGTGTGCATGAGTCATGGAGAATACTTACTCAAAGTACAGATTCTGGCCCTCACCCTTGATTCTGTGTAGACCATGCTTTGAGAAAACTCTGCGCCATAGAATCATTCTCTCTCTCTTTGCTCCCAAAGCTAGTTAAGAAGTTCAGGTACTAAAGAAAGACAAGTTATTTCCCCTGTTTCCCGTGGTCCAGCTATGGGAGACAAATGGTATTTAAAGTAACCAGAAAAAAAAATATCTGGAAATGGAAGTTAAAGAGGACCAAATTAGCTTTCATATCTAGCAGGGATTACAACCCCACATTTGTTCACAACCGCACACTGGATGCCTGAAGCAGACCCAGCAGTCCCTGGAGCTGAGGAAGTTGAGGGGAGTGGGGGGCCTGGCAGTATTAGAACTAACTCCTTTTCCCTGTTAATTGGGAGTCCCAAGGACCAATGACTGATTTTAAAATGCATGTTTGCCACTCTTTCTGTCCCCAGGCCCTTGCCATCACTATGTGATTAGTTCTGAATCATCATTTGTACTTTGAAACAGATTCATACCATTCCGTTCTATTCAATCAAATTAGCATATCAGGCCTTTGCTCTGACTATGTGATGAAAGACTTTGTTCCCTGTTTAAAGGAATGCTAGGCAACAAGAGCAGAATAAGGAGATTTTGGTTTTGTTTTTAGACCTGGATCCTTCTCCTGTGCAACCCCAACGCATAGTAGGTTTGAGATGGACTATAAAGGTAAAGCTACTTTTATAATGCTAGAGTGTCTGCAGAGAAATCAGAAAGGACCACAGAGTGCTGGTCTGGCTACTCTTTTTTCCCTTTAGGCTATGTGGTACAGACTTCTTGGAAGAAGCTGAACTGAGTATAATTTCATGATTCTGCTCTGGATATCAGAGCAGCCTCTCCCAGGTTATACCTTATCTGATCCCCCGCCTGGTGCCATCATCTGCCCAGACTGGCTTCTCCTTTCTCCCGTCTCTACGTCCCCAAGACTAGGCTGCCTATCCCGCTCAGAGTTTCTTCTATTCAGTACAACCAACACCCAGAAGAACTGGTGAGGAACAGGAAGCTCAAGGATCCATCAAGTGGTGGAGGATGGAGTCACAGAAAGTCCTTTTTCTGATGGGAGAGCAAGGTGAAATCCCTAGTGGCTTAGACCCAGGGCTGCAGAGGGGGTAACTGGGGAGAAGGCATCCAGGGAAGTCCTTTTTCTTTCGGATGATGGTGATGGGGAACTAAATGGGAAACTATGGAAGGTCACAGGAAAAGTTAACACAAGTTAGCAAAAAGTTAACACAAAAAGGTCTTGCAGGAAAAAAAAAAAAAAAAAGAAAAGAAAGAAAAAGTCTCCAAGAATGGTTTGGACAGCCAAAATGAATACTTATAGTCACGTATACCTGCTCACTCCTGACGCTTCACTCACACACAGCACAGGATCTGGTGAGGCTATCACTAAATGTGCCACATTGTGGTTAAGTTTTACCTGATTAACGAAATGCTCACAGTTCTAAACTGAGATCCTTACAGTAGATTCCTTTTGCAAGATTGTTACTGGCTTACAACTTAAAAATAAAGGAAAGTCACAAGGAAAGAAAAGTGGAGAAAAAATCGGAGGAAACTTGCCCCTGCCCTGGCCACCGGCAAGGCTGCCACAAAGGGGTTAAAAGTTAAGGGGAAGTGGAGCTTGAAGAAGTGGGATGGGGCCTCTCCAGAAAGCTGAACGAGGCATCTGGAGCCCGAACAAACCTCCACCTTTTTTGGCCTCGACGGCGGCAACCCAGCCTCCCTCCTAACGCCCTCCGCCTTTGGGACCAACCAGGGGAGCTCAAGTTAGTAGCAGCCAAGGAGAGGCGCTGCCTTGCCAAGACTAAAGAGGGAGGGGAGAAGAGAGGAAAAAAGCAAGAATCCCCCACCCCTCTCCCGGGCGGAGGGGGCGGGAAGAGCGCGTCCTGGCCAAGCCGAGTAGTGTCTTCCACTCGGTGCGTCTCTCTAGGAGCGGAGCGGGAAGGATGCTGGTCCGCAGGGGCGCGCGCGCAGGGCCCAGGATGCCGCGGGGCTGGACCGCGCTTTGCTTGCTGAGTTTGCTGCGTGAGTACCGCCCGCGCGCCGCGGCCGCTTGGCTTCGCCGCGGGGAGGGTGGAGGCTTTCTGGGATGCTGAACACCAGAGCAGAGTCACACGGAGGGAAGGGACCCCTGCCCAACCCACGCACTGCCGCCCACAGCTGCTTCCCCCCGGGGCCAGCGCCTCACCTGGGAGCTGACGGGGGTGGGAGGGGAAGGGAAGGCCATCACCCCCGCGAATGTGCGTTAGCCGAGGTGTGAATCGGTCAGCACGACTGGTTCCAATGGACTGAGATAAAGTGCTTTGGAGATGCCAGGGTCTCTTCCGGTTGCCGGTTGCCAGAGGTGCGGAGTGCGAAGTTGCAGCCAGAACCGGGAGACTGGGGAGGAGAGAAGCAGGAAAAGTTTTGTGGCTCTTGGTTGATTCAGAAAGTATAGACCCGGAGCGGATTGCTGGGAAGGGGCCGGTGTGCCCACCTTGCACAGGGACTGGGAGAGCCAGAAGTGGACATTAAGGAATTCGAGGGAAGCGAATCAGGGATGAGGCTCCAGGTCCCAGGCCAGGGGAGTTCGCAATGAACAGTCCGTGAAAAGGAAAAACAAAACCAAACAACCAACCAAACAAAAACCTTGCATTTAAGATTGGGAAGCTGAGTTTGAATTCCCACTTCAGCAACCCCACCGCAGAGGAGGTAGAAGTAGACAGAATTTGCTCTGCACCCAGCCTCGCTCGCCTTACCAAAAACTGTCACCCCTGCACAAACTCAAAACTTGCCACCTTTTGGAGTTTTCTTCTTCTGCCTCCGTTCCAAGTTCGAAAGCTAGTGGATGGGTTAGAACACTGCCCCCACTCACCTACACATATCCTTACTCTTAAGGTCTTGCTGTCACTTTGGTTTAAAAAAAAAAAAAATAGACACCCGGTAAATATTTATACTCAATTACTTTCCTTGGGGAATGACATTCTCCACCTCATCTCTTTGCACTTGAAAGGTTTGAAACTTTTGAAACTTTGTACATTGCTCTGCCTTTTGCTTACAGCACTCTAGGGCTCCCAATTCTGTACTCTCACTACATCCTAAAGGCCACCCACTGTGGCCCTGCAGAGTGACCTGGACTAGACCTCTTTGCTCCCAGTCTCCTCTGTTGTCCATCTTTGGGTCCGCCCAGCTGGGGAGAGCTGCCCCTGGGCTGGAGGAAGCTCTGAGTGAAGTTTTGGGTTGCCCTGTTTGGCAGTCCTGAACATGTGCTTTGGGGCAAGGAAAAGCTATCACTGAGGTTTCAAAATTCTAGAGTGGGTGCTAGACTAGGCCCTCATAACAGGAATGAGTAGGCCGGGCGCAGTGGCTCACGTTTGTAATCCCAGCACTTTGGGAGGCCGAGGCAGGCAGATCATGAAGTCAAGAGATCGAGACCATCCTGGCCAACATGGTGAAACCCCATCTCTACTAAAATTACAAAAATTAGCTGGGCATGGTGGCACACGCCTATAGTCCCAGCTACTCGGGAGGCTGAGGCAGGAGAATCCCTTGAACCCAGGAGGCGGAGGTTGCAGCGAGCCAAGATCCTGGCACTGCACTCCAGCCTGGGAGACAGAGCAAGACTCCGTCTCAACACAAACAAACAAACAAACAAACAAAAAACAAAAAAACGGGTGAGTTGGCCAGTGATGCAGATTCCAATCAGATGCTCCATTCTCCTTTGGCTACGCAGCTCGTGATGACCTGGTCCTCAGCCGAATGAGGGCCACCCTTTTCTTATTTCCTCAGCTGGTGAGTGTCAGTCTCGCCTTGGCCTGCCGAGGTTGGGGTTGGGGGAGCAACACAACCTCTGCAAAACTTTGGACTGATATGCTGAGAATATCCCAGCTTTGGGTGGGGAGGGATGGGGCACAAGGCCCCATTCCCAGCCTTGCCAGACTACTTGAGCCAATTGTAGTTTTATGCCCTTCCCAAGAGCTTTCTAGGGTTTTTGCTTGGATTTGTTTTGTTTTGTTAATACTAGGAGTCATTTTCAGTCCTGGGATACATTGTGGGATAAATGAGATAACTGAGTGTACCTTGAAATGTTACCATAGGGCCATTGCAGAAATATTGTTATTATTGTAAAATTTAGGGTAGAGGGGATTTCTGTGGTTTGTTTTCTCATCATTTACTCTAACAAAGAGCTTGTTTTGGGAAGTTCTTTTTTTCTGTCCCTTTGAGAAGGTGGCATGTGCATAGGCACGGCAACTAACCAGAAGTGGGCTGTCTTTGTTAGAAGTGGGGGAGATCACAGAGCAGAGTCAGGGTAGGGGGCTCAGGGGCCACCAGGCAGCACTGCCAGAGCACTGGCTGGAACAGGAAGCCTTTCAGGTAATTAGGGAACCCCTTTGTCAGGCTCAGGGTATCTATTTCCTCCAAGCTTTCCAAGGCCTGTCCCTCTCCTCACTCTAACAACACCCCCAGGCCCTCCCCGTCACATTCCTCTTCTTCCTTTGGGTCCTTCGTGCCTGCTGACCCCACACCCATATCCTGTCTAGGGCTACATGTAAGAGGGGAAAAATAAAAGGGAAAAGAATTTTATCAGCTATTTTCCAGAGGGGAGAGGACTCCACCCTTTGAATCTCTGCCATATGGCGACCGAGGAGGAGCAGCCTTGGGGACCTCTGACTAATTCAGTGGTCCCCAGTGCTCCGCACTTGTAGACCCAACCCAGCTGGCACCACCTTTGCAGATGCATGTCTACAGCAGCATTCCTGTTCAGCTGATAAAACATGCAGGGGCCTGGGGCCTCTTTTTCTTATCCCTTTGGCTCCACCTCCTGGGCCTCCTCATTCCCTTGTCCTCATCTCCTTCCTTCGCAATCTTTGTCTCAAAAAGCTCAGGGCAAGAAGTGCCAAACTGCAGCAGATAAACTCAGCTGCAGAGTCCTACAAAAACAAATGAAAATGAGGAACAAATTCCACTTCTTACCGTTGGTCTCATTGCCTGATTTCCTTTAGACCCTGAGCTGGAGGGCCTGGGGTTACTTTCAGGGCTGGATGGTTACCCAACTCCTCTCTCAGGTACTTGGGCCTCCCTCTCTCATTGACTTTGGTTGATCTAACTAAATGGCTTGCAGTGTGGAGAATTAAAAATAAGAAGGTATGGAAAAAGAACACCACACCACCCTCCAGAAGAAAATTCTCACAGTCACCAGGGCTGTGAGAATTCCGTATTTTTCTGGGCTTTGACTTCTCTAATGAGAACATTCTCTTCCCTCCTTAGCTAATAAATGAAAACATATTATCTATGACTTTTAGTCCCAGAGCTGGACGTTGTGCTAAGGAGAAAGATGCATGCATGTTGGAAAGATGGAGAGACAAACAAATAGGGATGCATACAAAGGTGTACTTCTTAGTACCTGTGCTCTTGGAGCCCGTCAGGGAATGAGTTACTTCCCTTCAGATGCAACGGAAAAGGCCTTTGGGCTTAATTGGGAAGTAGCCTTCTTCTTGATTTGGAAAAATGAAATCAAAACTGATACTTCTTAGAGAGGAGTGGCATCCCTAGGTAGCTGATTTAAGAAAATGTCTTAAGAGGTCTTTGAGTGACAAAGCCTAGAACCCCAGACAATCCTGGATGAGCTAAGATAGGCAGGAGGCTGAATTGCTGAGCATGATAAAATAAAGTGAAGCCTTGTGTTTGGGTGGGCACAAGAGACACAAGGCTGAAAGGACTCCAAAGCCCAGGAAGAGCATATAAAGGGTGGAGAGGTGCCTGGAGTCATAGCAGGACAGTGATGGGTGGAGGATGGAAAAGACCTGGAAGGAAATTTTTTTTTTTAATACATGGCTTCATTAGCACAGTAATGTCTAATATTTCAAGGTTATGCCATTGTCTCCCCTGGGCTGCCCTGTAATCTCATTCCATGCCCTCAACCCTTCAGTAAATACTGGCTACACACACTAGCCTTGTGTTAGTTGCTCTCTGGGGAGAGTAAAGTAATGAGTGCTTGGCTAACTTATGGTGAAGTGGTATACTAGTGTGGACAGGGAGCCATTGAGCCACGGAGCCACAACCCAGGAGTCTGTGGTGCTGGTAAAATGGAGGAAGAGGTGACAGGGAGAAATGTAGGTGCCCAGAGAATCTTCAGAATAATCAGGGTTCCACAGTAAGTGGATGGGGTCCAAGACATGCTATTTTATTTATTTATTTATTTAAGAAGGAGTTTCTCTCTTGTTGCTCAGGCTGGAATACAATGGTGTGATGTCAGATCACCGCAACCTCTGCCTCCCAGGTTCAAGCAATTTTCCTTCCTCAGCCTCCTAAGTAGCTGGGAGTACAGGCACGCGCCATCATGCCCAGCTAATTTTGTATTTTTAGTAGAGACGGGCTTTCTCTATGTTGGTCAGGCTGCTCTCGAACTCCCGACTTCAGGTGATCCACCCATGTCGGCCTCCCAAAATGTTGGGATTACAGGCGTGAGCCACGGTGTCTGGCCAAGACATGCTATTTGAATATAAAACAGAAATCTCGGTACACTGGGAACCCTCAGGCCACAGACCCTTGGTTCGTATATACTCACACCTCAGCTTAGCCTTTGAAGCTTAAGAAGGCATCTGCTCAGTCCTTTGTTCTAGTCTAGGATGACTCAAATTCATGATAGGCCTCAGAGTTGGACGGCCCCCTAACACAGATGCCTCCTGAGTGTTTGCAAGAAGCATGGATGGATCACTTATCTCCCAAAGTGGCTCATTTCATTCTTATAAATAGCTACATCATTTTATGATTTTTCCTTGGATTGCAGTGAAATTGGCCTTCCCATAACTTCTAGTCATTAGTTCTAATTCTATTCTTTGGACTGGCACAGATTTAATCTGGTCCTTCATGACAATACCTGAAGACGTTTCTAGTGGGCCCCACTAGATTATAAACTCCTTGAGGGATTGATTTAAATGACAATGACACTAACACCTAATGGAGGAAAGAGATCTAGCTCTCATTTTGTACTCTCCACAGCAGTGAGCGAGCTCCTTTGCACATCACTGGCACTGCAGAAAAATGAGAATGAATATACAGAATGAATATATACCTTACCCAAAATGCTTAGGACCAGAAGTGTTTCAAATTTCAGATTTTTTCAGATTTTGGAATATCTGTATAAACATAATGAGATGTCTTAGCAATGGGACCCAAGTCTAAACATGAAATTTGTGTTTCCTATATACTTTATATACATAACCTGAAGATAATTTTAGACAATATTTTTAATACACTTGTGCATGAAACAAAGTTTTGACTGTGTTTTGACTGTGACCTTTCACATGAGGTCAGGTGTGGAATTTTCCACTTGCAGCATCATGTTGGCACTCAAAAAGTTTCATATTTTGGAGTATTTTAGAATTTCTGATTTTCAGATTGGGGTGCTCAACCAGTATAAATAATATGAATCTTAAAGAAAGTTATTTATTTTTCCTCCCCAAATTCTTATTTTCCATATCAGGGGTCAGCAAACTTTTTTTATAAAGGGCCAGAGAGTAAATATTGTAGGCTTTAGGGGCCATATGTGGTTTCTGATGGATGTTCTACTTTGTCTTATCTTACGACACTTTTAGAAATATAAAAGCCGGCCATGCACGGTGGCTCATGCCTGTAATCCCAGCAGTTTGGGAGGCCGAGGCAGGCAGATCACCTGAGGTCAGGAGTTTGAGACCAGCTTGGCCAACATGGCTAAACCCCGTCTCTACTAAAAATACAAAAATTAGCCAGGCATGGTGGCACATGCCTGTAGTCCCAGCTACTTGGGAGGCTGAGGCAGGAGAATGTCTTGAACCTGGGAGGCAGTGGTTGCAGCCAGCCAAGATCGTGCCACTGCACTCCAGCCTGGGCAACAGAGTGAAACTGTCTCAAGAAAAAAAGAAAGAAAGAAATGTAAAAGCCATTCTTTACTGACTAACCATACAAACACAACCCCTGAGTCAGGTTAGGTTCACTGGCCATAGTTTGCCAATCCCCCATCTAGATGAAATAACGCTAGACCCTCAAAAATATGACTTGGTTTCTAGAACTCTCCTAATCCTGGTTATCTTCACGTGAACACTCCCCAATTTAATTAATTCCTCCTTAAAATATAATATGAGAACAAGACTGCTATGGCTAGAGGTAGCTGGTAGGAACACAGCTGCCACAGTTGTCCTCCAATCCTATTGCTTTTCCTAAACTCCAAGGATTGTGCTAAGCACCAGGAGTAAAACACATAAGAATAAGAATGGCTCCAGCACTTTAGAAATTTATATTCTTACTGAGGTGACAGTTAGACCTATCCTGAGGATGCACCATATATGATTTTGTGGCAGATGAGTCACAGAAATAAGTATCTCATGCCCTCTGAGAAGCAGAAGGAAGGGGCCTAAAACAAAAGATATCCACTATTTCTTGAACTTTTACCGGACAGGATAACTGCTTCTACTTCTTAGCTCCTTTGTTCCTCAAAACAGCTAAGACATAGGGACTACTTTTATCTCTGTTTTACAGGTGAGGTTTACAGAGTTGAAGTAACTTCCCAAACCACAGCTAAGACATGGTAAAGAAGCCTTTGAATGTGGCCTGTCTGGCTGCAGAGCCTGAGCTCTTTGTCTCTGGGCTATACTGCCTTCCTGGCGATACAGTTTGTGGCTCCCAATGGCCTACTTCCCGGCAGAGGCTGGCATGTCCCTTCATCCTAGTTCTGTAACTCTATGGACTAAGATTCCCAGGAACTCCTTCAAGATACTCCTCTTGATCCAGGTGCTAGAATATGAAAGCATGGGCAAAATGAGACTGGCAGGCTAGGAGATCAGGAAACAGCACCAGGAAAAATTAAGGAGGGCTGTGAAAAGCAAGACCAGGTATAGGAAAACTCAGTCTCTTAAAGTATGGAGATTTAGTTATTTAGGTAGCAGAGCTTTCTGGATCACTGAGGATTTGCAAACTCACTTTAAAGAACAAAAGAATCTTCAATTTACTAGTGGCAGGTAGAAATATTTTCAAAATGTATTGCACATGTCTTTGCTTTCTTAGACTACCCCCCGAAAAGGACTTTATGACTCAGATGTATCATGAGCATGTCGTGGCTATGTTGCAACTCAGTGACATCATTAATGCTTATTAAGGTATAGATATCTAACCTATTCACTCCTACCATAAATGATTCCAGAAAACTGGTGTGAGTTTTCATACTTATGTCTGCTTTTCATTTATTTCTGTTTCTTAGTTTTCAGCTGTTGCTTCTCCTTATTATTTGCTTCTAATAGGCTCTTCCTACGTTTCAACTTTAGCTAGGATATCAGATAACCAGGGTTATTAGAATTATGTGTAAAACAAGAATAATTGACTCTGAAGAAGTACCTGAAAGTTCAGTGCATGACTTTTACTACATGAATTTTGTGACATCTCCTAGAATCCTCATTTTACTAATTTCTTGAGACCTTGTCTCCTCCCTTGCTCCAAGTTCATGAATTGAGATCAACTGAGTAACTAAGGGTTAAATGGAGTCCCTAGGGAGACACAGTCAATAAGGATGGACTGAGAAGTAAACAACAGAAGAGCGCTTTTTATTCAACTTTAAATTGTACTATAATTCTTGTAGGCTTGTGAGTAGGGGTTGTTCCTCCCATCTAGAATGAAAAGGAGTGGAGGTTTCATCAATTGTCTCTTAGGATCTGACAAGCTCTCACTGACTGGTAGGCTCCTGCTACTGCCCTACAG
The DNA here is from genome assembly GCF_028885625.2 of Pongo pygmaeus. Lineage (NCBI taxonomy): Eukaryota > Metazoa > Chordata > Mammalia > Primates > Hominidae > Pongo > Pongo pygmaeus. The sequence continues at coordinate 41,538,579 of NC_072373.2, forward strand.
AGTTGGGAGTCAGAAGGTCAGATAAAGAAAGGTCAATGTTTGACGGTTTAATGTCATGGATGTGTGTGGGAAGACAGGATAAAAAGAGATCTGTGGTCAGTCTTGACTCTCATAAATGTCGTTCCTCCAGGGCTCTAGAGACTGTGAACCTAAAAGATGCACTCACCCTGCTGTGCCACAGTGTTTATGCCAGGATTGGCTCCAGGCCCCTGGCTAAAGTGTCCCCTTGCTCCGCACCAGCTCAGGCATTTCCAATCACCCAATTTTGCCTTTCTGCCCTCCCACTTGTCCTGTCCCCCTGGTGTCTCAGAGGGTGCTCTGCTCACCCCGGGGTCAGAGCCCTGACTCCGAAGTTGGGGTCCCTTTCTCATTTGCAGGTGGATCCCGCTACTCATTCCACAGTGCTCAGCCTGGTGGTGGGTGGAGGGGCTGCTGCAGCTGCGAGCCCGGCCCCAGTGGGTCAGTAGCTGGCTTGGGTCCAGAGTTGCTTTGCTTTTCTGGAACAGGCACCTCTGTCCTCAGAACTAACAGCAGGTCTCACTCCACATCTGGAAAAGTTCAAAAGTGTTTGTCTGGGTGAAGGAGGCCCTTTGGGGAAGGGGATTCAAAAGCATGAAATCATCTCAGTCAGGCCCAGCTTCCTCTGGAGAGAGAAAAGGGCTGGGCCAGGGTGGACCAGATGGGGTTCCCAGGAATCAGCATGCTGGGGGTGAAGAGGGAGAGAGCAGGCAAGAAGAGGAGTCTTGGAATGGTGCCTTGAGAAGGTGATCCTTTAATTCAGTGTCTGAATACTGCCTCCTTGGATGAATTAAGATGAATCTGACCTTAAAGTCAGAGTGGTGAGAGGGTCCCATCTGAACAGGAAAGAAGCCTGGATTGGCTTCTGCATCAATTTATTTTGATCAACCCACCTCCTGTTTAAGCCAGATGGGAGCCCATCCTTTTCTCTCCAGAGATGTGGGGGATAAATTCCGATTTTTTGGCAGTTTAGACCCAGCCTAACCTCCTTGCTGCATCTACTCAAGAGTCAGCTAAACCTCAGTGTTCCATTGCTGCTTCCCTTCATGAACTATGGCCTTCCTTTTGGGCAACACCTTGGTGATTCAGGCTCTTCATCTCTAAGACAGAGATAGTGATATTCCTTCTCCCCACTGCTTACCTGACACATAACAGTAAGACACGATTGCTGCACTCACCGTTAACAGCAATCTGCTTGCAGCAGGTTGTGGAAGGAAGCAGATATGAGAGAGTGAAACCCTTGTCATCACCTTTAGGGAAACCATTCTTGGCCCCAGGCTGATGGCCGTGAAGCCAAAAGTCTAACTTCCCTCTTGATCCTTGATCCTGACAAGAGATGTCATTCTACCTTGCTGTTTACCTGGAAATCGCTGAAAAGTACAGATCTAGATCCCAATCAGGAAAATTTAGAGACAAGCTTTAGGGTGGCCTGGGACCCTCAGAGGCCCTTCCTTGAAGATGGAACTGCCTTTGTGAACTCTGGATACCAAGTTCACGCTTAACATTTACAAGGCCCAAGGCAAGAGTACAACAGAGGCCTACATACTGTATTTCTAAACATTTCAAGGTTGTAAATCAGGCCAACTAACTAATAAAATATCTTCTATCCTCTTACCTTGACAAACATATCTTCGTGACCACCTGGAAGGCCAAGTTTCAATTTGGGATGCTCAGATTCTTGGAATTCAGTGCCACAATGCGGCTTAGCAGAAAGAGATGGCTCCTGGCCCCAGCCCACTTCCCTTCATCTACTTTCTACCAATGACTCTGGCTCACATTGCAGGGCAATTGCATGTGTGCCTGGAACACCCCACCCACAGGCTTAAGCACTAAGCACTAACTCTTCTCCCTGCAAGCAGTCATCATTTGGCCACCACTGGGCCTTGGGGGTATACACCCTTGTGCTGCAGTTCCCCTTAGCAGGATGGACTGGGAGAAGCGGCCCATCATGGATGTGAGCAAAGTGCCATTTGAGCAAGAAGTGCTAGGACTTCTGGTCCCCACAGTATGACCTGGAAGAGAGGGTACATCCTGATTGGTCCTCACAGGAAGCAGGACAGGGTGTGGGCTCTTTGAGGCATACGGTTCAGTCAAGAAGCTTCTCCTTCCTGTGTCTAATGATGATACTGACTGGGAATGGTGAATAACATCTGTAATCCCAGAGCTTTGGGAGGCCAAGACAGGAGGATCACTTGAGGCCAGGAGCTTAAGGTTACAGTGAGCTATGATCTCACCACTGCATTCTAGCCTGGGTGCTGTGGTGACAGAGCAAGACCCTGTCTTAAAAAAAAAAAAAAAAAGGATGTATCCCAGGATATACGGAAGAGATGTGCAAGGACACTCATGAAGATCTTCAGAGAAAAATGAGATCCAAAACATTATACTATAATACTATAATAACTTAGCATTTGTTATCTCATTGATTATCCCAACAATCCATGTAAGGTAGCCAGAAAAGACCCTTACTTAAGAGGTAAGAGAGCTGAGATACATACATGCATTAAATTACATGGTTAGTTATTGGCAGAGCCAGAACGAAGCCTGTCTACCTTCCCACTATATTGATGAGAAACCAGACCTTGTGTTCCCTGGTTCATTAGCTGAATTCCTAGGTCAGAGCATCCTAAAAGAAGAAAAAGGAAAGGCGAATGGGTTTGAAGGCCATGAGCAAAAGGATGAGGGGAGTTTGGGAATGGGGAAGTCTGAGAAGTATAGATTTTTAAGGGGATCACATAGAGACAGTGTGAGTCTAGTGATTATTCCAAGAGTTAGTATACTGGATGGAGAGTGACCAAAAAAGAGGATACAGTGAAAAGGAAAAAGAAGCATGACCTCTTGCACACTTTAGATCTTTGCAATATTTAGGCAGGTGTAATTTTATATTTTAGTATGTAACTAAACATACTATGAACATCACCTCATATTTCCACGTTGCTACAGTTTTTATAATTTTTTTCTTTCTAATGTTTGTTTACATGATTATATAATGATTATGGTATATTAAGTGCATATATCACTTATCCTATCGGAATTCATTTAGTTGCTCATGTTTCCCTCCTATAAATAATACTGTATGAGACATTTGTATGCATATAAATCTTTCCTTCCCTGTGTCCTCAGGGCAAATCTGGTAGTGGGAAATTAATCCACTGTGCAGGAGTATGTTCTTGTTGCTGCCAACAACGGGCAGCAGGGAATGTTCTAGACGAATTCTACCTGAAGTCAGGAAATTGCATCAGGTGATATCACCAGGCTGATATCTGTAGGTTCTGATTCTTCTTCCTCGTTTCCCTATAGCCTCTGGGTTCATGACTCTTAACAACAACAGTACTGCTACCGCAGAGTTACCTACCCAGGGAACATTTTCAAATGTTTCTACAAATGTATCGTACCAAGAAACTGCAATACCTACTACCCTCGGAAGTACCAGCCTGCACCCTGTGTCTCAACATGGCAATGAGGCCACAACAAACATCACAGGTAAAAACAGCATTTGTGTCAGATCCCTGAGAGATGCTGGTGATGCTTGGGTAAAGCATTTAGGGTGTTTTCAGACCGCTACCCTCTCCACAGAGGAAATTATACAAGTCCCCAGTATTAATGACTTGAGTGTCATGCTTAGGGTGCCCTGAAGTAAGTTCTAGACAATTCTTCCTTCAGTGACAGTTTTCTCAGGCCCATGTCTTGGGAGCTGATCCTGATCAGTAATGCCTCCATACCCCTTCTCTCATGCTGAGTCCAGCTTAGTGATAAAATAAGGATCAGAAGACTCAATAGAGATCTCCGATCTCTTCTAAAGGAAAGAAGGTGGGTACAGGTCCAAACTGGGGGTCTTTGGCTTCTCTAAGGTAGACCAGCATCTATTTCAGTTTCAGGACACCTCTAATACATTCTAGATTCTAGCTCTGGTTCCAACAGCTTGAAATGAGTTTGGTCAGGGATGGGACACGAAGTAACGTTAACTCCCCAAACTCCCTTTTCTGTGGTGAAGTGCATGCCCATATCATGACCTGAGATTGTGTGTATGTATGAGCACATGCACACATGCACACCCATGTTTTGGTCTCTTCCAGAAACAACAGTCAAATTCACATCTACCTCTGTGATAACCTCAGTTTATGGAACCACAAACTCTTCTGTCCAGTCACAGACCTCTGTAATCACCACAGTGTTCACCACCCCAGCCAACGTTTCAACTCCAGAGACAACCTTGAAGCCTAGCCTGTCACCTGGAGATGTTTCAGACCTTTCAACCACTAGCACTAGCCTTGCAACATCTCCCACTGAACCCTATACATCATCTTCTCCTATCCCAAGTGTCATCAAGGTGGGTGAATTGGGCCAAAAATGGCAGATTGCCCCTCACTTCACACGTATGCAGGCAAGCTGTCTCTTTCCCTCCACCCCTCTCCTCATCCCTGCCAGTGGGATTTGGGTCATGTGGGAATCAGCATGGAAATACACAGTTTAAATATTGCTGGGAGAAGTAGAAAGAGGAGGAAACGGGTAGAGTTAGGTGGTAAGGCCCATCCAAGCTTTGGGTATTGCATTTTAGGGTGTAGAGAGTAAACAGGATTCTCAGAGATCCATCCAATCCTCTGATTCTTTCTAGTACCTATCGGTGGGGCTTTGACCAGGACACCATTTCCCTTTGGGAATATTTGGCAACTATTGCTCATTTGCTGGGGCTGCTTCTCCCAAAATGGTTAGGACAAATAACGTTTCCTCTACGTGAGAGGGTTTGGTGGTTGTGCCAGGCACAGAGAGGCAGTAAAGGGGGGCATTGGCAATGGCAGGAACTGGGCAGACCAGGGATGGTGAGCTCAGCCTGGCCTTCTCAGCCTTAGGGCCTGTGACTGTCAACAGCTTTCAGCATGCAGGACAGAAAATATGAGGGCCTCAGTTATGAGATATGCCCGAGGGATCTTTCTGCTTTCTGTTTTTAAAGGAGCCAGGGCCAGGCGTGGTGGCTCATGCCTGTAATCCCAACACTTTGGGAGCCTGGGGTGGGTGGATCACTTGAGGTCAGGAGTTCAAGACCAGCTCAGGCAACATGGTGAAACCCCGCCTCTACCAAAACATACAAAAATCAGCTGGGTGTGGTCATGCACCTGTAGTTCCAGCTACCCAGGAGGCTGAGGCAAGAGAATCACTTGAACCAGGGAGGTGGAGGTTGCAGTGAGCCGAGATCATGCCACTGAACTCTAACCTGGGCAAGACTCCGTCTCAAAAAAAAAAAAAAAAAAAAAAAAAAGAGCCAAAATGGGAATTTGGAGAGTCCTGGAGGCCAGGAGAAAAACCAGGTACCCTAGCATCTGCTGGTCCACCCCATTATCCCTGTTTGCCTATATGGCCTTCCTGCAAGTTTGTGACTGACTGGAGAGAAAACAGCCCAAATGGGAAAAGATCCTGCCCTCTCCCATTCCTGCACAATCCAAGCCAGTGTTTACCAAGATTGCAAATAGCTGCTTGCCAGTAAGCCCAGGCTAGTAACAAAAGTTTTGTCATCTGATGAGGATAGACGTGAAATAGACAAGAGTATGACTATTAGAAATCTCTAGTCCCCTGACAAATTTTAAATGTCCTTTTCCTTAAAACCTCCTAAGAGAGCACCTCACAGAAAGCAAACTGGAAAAAGTTGGGAAAGAAATGAGGAGCAAAGATGCTGGCTTATTTATTTTGTTTTTGTTATTGTTTTTGTTTTAATACAGACAGAAATCAAATGTTCAGGCATCAAAGAAGTGAAATTGACTCAGGGCATCTGCCTGGAGCAAAATGAGACCTCCAGCTGTGTAAGTCAACCCCCCACCCAACCTCTTCCTCCCGCCCCTGTCCCTTTCCTCTATCCCTTCTGAACACCCTTAAGCCTTCTTGGATTGCACTGGATTTGAGTAGGGGTCCGGGGAGTTTAGCTTGGTCAGCCTGCCTTTAATACCGAGCTTTCTGTTTAGGGAGTAAGAGGCCCCATCTGGTGGGCAAAAAAGGCAAAAACAATTTTAATTATTAATAAATTTTGTTATTTTTCCATCCTCTCTAGTACTTTTTTCCCCTCCTTTATAGTACTTTTTAAATTTTCCCCTCCTCTGTAGTACTGTTAAATCTGAGAGAGTCAGATTTAAGTTGCTTTTTGGTTAAGAAAGTCCTTCTCACTCACCAGATATAAACTAGTCACCTAAAATGTCAGTTCATTTATTATTTCATTTATTATTAAATATTTACATGTAACTCTTTAATCCATATAGAATTTATTTTGCTGTAATGTTATATTTTCCATGTAACCATTTTTCCTAACATTATTTGTTGAATGACCCCCTCTTCTGTTGCATGGGATGTATCCTTTAGCTTATATTAAGTTTTTATATGTCTTAGGGCATACTCTTCAGACATATTTTATTTGTTCCGTTTGTCTGTACTTTTGCCTATTTTAAATTTTCAAAATTATTGTATGTTTTTACTACAGTATTTTTAATATCCAGTCAGGCAGATCTTTTTTTATTACACTGTAAAAAATGTAAATTATTTTTTTCTTTTTGAAAAAAATGCAAAAAAAATGCTTTAAAATTTGAATTGTAATTGCTCTAAAATTTCTTCATTTTTTTCTGGTTTTCTTTTGCATCTCTCAGCATCTTGTTTCTTTAGCTTTATTTTTTCTCTAGATTTGATGGATGTCATAGGCCTATTTGTCACATAGACCTCCCACTATATATTCAAATTGATTGTCGCTGATAGGTTAAAAAGTTAATAGAGTTTTGAATAATTATTTTGGGTTTGGCCAGTTTCTTGAATTTGCCTATTGATTCTAGGAGCTTTTTAGTTGATTCCTTTCAATTTTAAGGTAAGCTATCTTGTTATCTACTACAATCTATTGTTTTTCTCCTCCTGTTTAGTAGTTATGCCTCTTGTTTCAGTTTCATGTCTTACTGCATTGGAAAGAATGTACAGGGAATTGTGTTATTTTAAATGATTCTGGCAGACCTTGCTTTGTTTCAGTAAATCTAATTTCCTAACAGTAACATGGCTCTGGAGGAAGGATGAGGTGAAGGAAAGAGTGGTATTTACTTACAGAAGAAAACATTTTCTTACGAGTTTGGGATCCATTTAAGGGAATCACACATGTGATGTGCTGGCATGCATAGATTGGAAAGATCGCAGTCTGTAGAGGGCTTAAATTACTTATTTTTTCCATTCTAACTCGGTAGTTTTACTACAATCATCAGTTGGGTCTCTCTGACTTACAAATTTGTAAAAATTATACCTGAGATAATTTAACTTAGGACATCTAAAAACAATAGAAATAGTGAAGACATGAGTTTGCATAGTGGAATAACTAAATGCAGTCTGCAAAATAGTTAACTTAAACATGAACATACAATGTACAAGTAACATGCAGCGTGTTTCTGATGCTGATTTTCAACTCAACTCATTAGAAAAAAAAATTGTCAAGTTCTTTGCTAATTGTAGCCAAGGAAAATGACGATCTTTCCCCCTGCAACCCCATCAACTTGGTGGAGCATACATTTTGCTGTGTATCACACAGGTATGTGCCAGAATGCTAATTCTTTGTGCCTGGAATTTAGAGTTAACTGCAGAGTCTTTGCCTTTCTGTTGCTCTTCAAAGTTCACATGTAACTTGGGTCACTGTAGGAGAAAAGTGCCAGAAACTTACTGCTCTTTTAGAAATAATTCCTCTTAACTCTGCTGTGGTCTTTGTGTCTGGCCTACTTCATGCCACGGCTGAGAAGGTCTCTGCATGTTTCTTTAAGATTGAGGTAGTATCTGTGAGTGGGGATGTGAAAAGAGAGCAGCTCCCCTCCAGTTCCTATGCTAAAGAAGACTTCCATCCACACTGCCCCTTCATGAAGCAACTCTGCAGCAGCTCATATGAGTGCTTTTGTTCCCCTGGTCTCTCCACCAGTGTTGATCCCCTTTCCTCCTGAGGGCTCCTCATCCTCAGCCCCCATGCGGCAAAGCCTCCTCCTACTCCCCAAGGTAATTTATCCTCAGCCTGCTATCCTGTTCCAAAATGTTTAGCCACAGCTCCCGATTGTGTCCAAGATGCCCTTTCCTTGGTCCCTACTCCCTGCTTGTCTGATAAACAATCTGTTCCAAAAGCTGCGAATGCTGCAGGGCCTCCTGATTTTCCTTAGGTTGGATTTGTACTTTCGGTGTCAGAGGGCCTTAAGGTATTGGTTCTAATGTTGGGAGCCTCAGGCCCTACCTAATATCCTGGTGAACAGCAGGAAGGATTTGGTTTCCCCGAGCATCACATCCTTGATGTATGTTGGTATGCTCCTGCATCTAATATATGCCCATAACAGGAATGTGTGTGCATGAGTCTAGCTATCCAGACACTCATTCTGCACTGACCCATAGTGAGTACCAATATGTTAGCTCACCCTATGTGGATTCTGTAGGCATGTCTTCTGTATGTGCATTCTGTAGACATGTCTATCCCAATCACTCTTTTTTTTGCTCCCCAGCCATCACCTCTAGGCAGCCAGGGGAAGGGAAGGTGATACCACTCTCATCTCAAACACCTTTTACCATATTTCAGCACCCTCATTAGTAGGATGTATCTTCCTAAGTCTAACTTTCATTCTTTTGGCAGCAGTGTCAGCTTAATTTAGTTTTTGTGGTTGTGGTTCCCCAAATAGTTTCCAAAATGTAAGATTACTTTATACTTTTATGCTACACCTATTTGTCCAGAGGAACCCACCAAAATATTTTTAATTGTGGTAAAATATACATAACATAAGTCATCACCTTAACCACTTTTAAGGGTACCATTGAGTAGTAGTAAGTACGTTCACATTATTGTACAACCAGTCTCTAGAACTCTCTGCATCTTCCATAACTGAAACTGTGTACCCATGAAACAACTCCCTGCTCTCCCCAGACCCTGGCAACTTTCTGTTCCTATGACTTTGGCTACTCTAGGTACCTCATATGAGTAGAGTTGTAGTGTTTGTCTTGTTATGTGACTGGTCGATTTCACTCAGCATAATGTCTTTAAGGTCCAACCATGTTGTAGCACGTGTCAGAATTTCCTTCCTTTTTAAGGATAAATAATATTCCATTGTATGTATAAACCTCATTTTGTTTCTCCATTCATCTGTTGATGGACACTTGGGCTTTTTCCCCTTTAGGCTAATGTGAATAATACTGCTTTTAACATAAGTGTACAAATATCTCCTTGACAACCCGATTTGAGTCCTTTTGGGGATATATCCAAAAGTGAAATGGCTGGACCACATGGGAATTCTATTTTTGAATTTTTGAGGAACCACTAGACCATTTTACATTCCCACCAGTAGTGTACAAGGGTTCCAATTTCTTCTCATCCTCATCAACACGTGTTATTTTCTGGGTTTTTAAAATAGCAGTCGTCCTAATGGATATGAGGTGGTATCTCATGGTGGTTTTGATTTGCATTTCCCTGATGATTAGTGATGCTGAGCCTCTTTCATGTGTTTATTGGCCATTTGTATATCTTCTTTGGGGAAAAGTCTAGTCAAGTCCTTTGTCCGCCAATTTGTTCTTTAGAAATACCTATCTTTAGTACCACATCTGTTTATATGCAGAGTTTGTAATTACTCAGCTAGCTCACTTTACTCTTATTCACATTGACTTCATCTGAGGCAGGCTGCCTCCAGGCTGCACTAAAGGTCAGTTTCCATGCGGAAAACATAAGTTACAGATGAAGGATTTATGAAGACGGTGTGTCTACTGGAAAAAGCCTGCAATCTGGAAACGATCTCACTTCTCGTCCTTCATTAGCTGCCCCCACTTGTTAGGTGACTTGAAACAGGTCCCTTCATTATTCCATTTTCCATGTGAAAATAGGGTTTTCACCTGCATTGTCAAACTCACACCAAAATAGATAAAATTATATTAAAAGGGGTTGGGGGAGATGATTGATCCTAGAATCTCAGCATTCTAGGTCTTAATATCTTAAATATCTTAAAGGTCATTAGAAAAATACCTGTCCCTCCCTCACCCCCATCTCCATCCCCATTCCAATGCTTGATGTTAAGAGTCTTTGCAAAGTTTGAGAATGCTACTCTAGAAAGGTTAGATGGGTTTATTGTGTTTGCAAAGAAACATGTGTGAGCTGATGTAGTTAGGAGCTTGTAAATCTGATTCTCATGAACAAAATGGTGAGGCTGTGTCTTCCTCCTGCCCACTCTCCCGTGATGTTTGCCCACAGCCTCTCTTGGGGGAGGATGTTTATTCCAAGTGTCCGGAGAAGCATTGTGCTTTGTTCAGGATCCACCTGCTCCTCTTGGGGCCCAAACACAATTCACTGATGCAGTTGGATTCCAGAGTGGGAGGCTGGCCGCTATTATTCCCTTGAATCTAGTCCAAGAAACTGTGCAAGGGGTGGAGGGGCCCTGTGTGGAGGCCAACTGGTTGGGATGTTAAGTTGAACAACAATTCCCTGAGTTATTTTGTTTGGTGCTATGGTTCGTGCAGTCTTGGTTGTAAATGCTATAATGTACACTGCCCCCAACACACACTTAGGAGTCTTACAATCTAATCACAGAAAAATGACAATCTAGTCACAGAAAAATGACAATAACAATGCACAGAATATGATCATCTATGTAGACTCTAGATGACATGGTATATAAGGTGTTACTATTATTAATAATGATAGTAGCAGCTGCCATTTATCTAGTCCCTGCTAGATTCTCAACACCACATTGGACACTTTTTTTTTTTTTTGAGACAGAGTCTTGCTCTGTTGCCCAGGCTGGAGTGCAGAGTGTAGTGTTGTGATCTCAGTTCACTGCAACCTCTGTCTCCTGGGTTCAAGCAATTCTCGTGCCTCAGCCTCCCGAGTAGCTGGGATTACAGATGCCCACCACCATGCCCAGCTAATTTTTGCATTTTTTAGAAGAGACAAAGTTTCACCATGTTGGCCAGGCTGGGCTCGAACCCCTGGCCTCATCTGATTTGTCCATCTCGGCCTCCCAAAGTGCTGGGATTACAGGCATGAGCCACCACACCCGACTGGACACTTTCATACAATATCTCTTTAGTCACCACAACAACCCAGTGTACAGCTGAGGAACATGACACTCAGACTAGTTGCATGACTTGCAAAGAATCCAGTAAAGAGCAGAGCAAGGATTGATGCCCAGTCTGGTTGAAGGCAGGACCAGCTTCATTGAGGAGGTAGAAACTGAGTTGAGTCTTGAAGGATAGTGAATACCAGGGAGAAGGTAGTGTTCTTCATTCTCCTTGAAATGAGGGTTGTGGAACAATGCATGCTTTCCCCATCCTGGGCTTCCTGGAGGTGGGGCCTCGGTTCCAAATGCTCTTCCCCACTGGCTTCCTCTGCTCACCCTCCAGCCATTCTTCAAGGCCTATAGTGACATGTGTCTGCTAACCTTAACCAGATGTGTCCTCACCCTCCTTAGTATGTCCATAGCACTTTGGTTGTACCTTTCTTATGGTGCTTATCATGGCGGTAGCTCTGACCTCTGAAGTCTCTTCACACCTCCATTTCTTCATCTACAAAATTAGTAGAATAACTCTACCAATCTCGTAGGTCGTGTGAGACCTAAATGAGTTAATATATGGAAAGCACTCAGAACTGTGCCTGGATATCATAGGCATCTGTTACTTTATTTTTTATTTCTTTATTTTTGAGCCAGGGTCTCTGTCACCCAGGGTGGAGTACAGTGGACTCAACCTCTCAGGGTGGAGAGACCCTCCCACTTCAGCCCCCCAAGTAGCTGGTACTGTAAATGCATGCCACCACACCTGGTTTAATTTCTAAATTTTTTATAGAGATAGGGTTTCCCTGTGTTTTCCAGGCTGGTCTCGAATTCCTGGGCTGAAGTAATCCTCCCACCTCAGCCTCCCAAAGAGCTTGGATGACAGGCATGAGTCACCACGCCTGGTTGCATCCATTATTTTAATTGCCGTACATGCAAACTGAATGCTTTGACCAGGTGGAATTCATAGATACCTCCAAATCCCCACCCCCCACACATGACACATGAATACAACACACACATACATGATACATGCACAGAGGCTTTCATGCAGTGTCCTATATTCAGGGCTTGATAAATTGTCAAGGTGTGGCTTCTTGCACTCAGCAGGTGGAGGAAGGTGCCATTTGGTTTGGCTAGTTTACAACCTACAGGAGCCCTGTCCCTCTGCCTCTCTCGGGAAGCAGACCTATTTCAACTGGAGATACTTCAGAAGCCCAGAGTCATCCAGGCAAGAAACCCCCTCCTCCTCATCCAGACTCTCGGTGCTGGGGAGCGGGGGTGCTCAAGGGGAAGCCATGTAAGGCTCCCCTGAGAGAACTGGGTTTAGAGAGGTGGAGACTGTTGATTGGTTCAGTGTGGCATTCAGACTACTTAGTTCAAATGCTGTTCAGAAAAACAGATTTTTCCAGAGGCAGATCGTCTATCCAAGGACTTACTGGGAGACCTGCCGAATTGCTCCTTTTCCTGAGGAATGAAGCAGCAGTGGCCTGAGAACTCATTTCTCTGTAGCCTTGTTTCCTGGGGGTTTTTTGAGGCTCCAGTTTGGGCTCGTGTCTCTGTGACCTGGAGTTTGGCTAACCACACTCTCCTGGCCTCATCCAAGCCCAGTTGTTTTCCCTCAGCTGCTTCAAATTCCAGCTGGGTCCTGAGGCCAATCTTGACCTTGCTTTGTGTAGGAGCAAAGGAGCCTGGGTTTTCCTGCCTTGGGTCACAGCAGTGGGAAAATACCCAGGCTCCATTCCAACTGGGAGGACCCTGTGGCCTTGTTGCAAGCAGCGGCCCTGCCCGCAAACAGGAAGCTTTCTCCTCCACAGAGACCCAGTTCTGATGATGGTCACACACCCCAGCAGTTTTCCCCTAACAGGAAAGTTGTCAGGGCTGTTCAGGCATTTCCTTCTCTGCCATCTGCCATCCGGATTGAAGAGAAAGTCTTAGTTTCAATTCCTTTCCTGTTCAGGGGAGGAGGACACTCTGATTGGAGGCTGCTGGAATAAATTCTGACTCACTATTGAAGAATTATCAGTTTTTCTTCTGAGTCCGAGTTCCTGGGCTTGATGGCCCGGTCAGCAACCTGAAGAAAAATCTATGAACTTCATTAAAACTGGGTTCCATGCTTTTAATGGAAAAGCGGGGATGGAAGACGAGACAAAAATGCCATTTCAGTTTGAGCAATGCACTTTATGAGACTCCTTTGGGTAGAAAGAGGGAGAAGGCCACTGAGGTTTCCACTGAGTGTATACTATAGATTTGTTCTCCACTCCTCACCTCCCTTGGCTTTTCTTCCATCATTGGGGACTGCTGTAATCTTGAAACAGAATATTTTCTCTTAGTTATTATTGCATTATTAATATTTTCTGTTGTTGGTCATTTCTTTTGAGTTTAATTTGCATATGTGTACATGGGCAATGCTTCAATGAGACAATTTTTTTAAGTTTGTTCTCTAACATCTTAGATACTAGAAGATATGGATTTTGGTCCTGGGAGATTATTTAGGTTTTTTTCTTATTGTGTTGTTGCACATATACAGTTAGCAGTTTGTTTTTTTTTCTGTTGGACTTTTAGAAACAAGGATCCTTCTTGTGGACGGGGTAAGAGTGTGACTGTAATCAGAATTATTGCCTGAGACTCTGGGTGCAGTTTAGGGTAGAGCAGTAATTTCATCTCTTGCTCTCCATGTTTCTCTGTCTTCCCAGGCGGAGTTTAAGAAGGACAGGGGAGAGGGCCTGGCCCAAGTGCTGTGTGGGGAGGAGCAGGCTGATGCTGATGCTGGGGCCCAGGTATGCTCCCTGCTCCTTGCCCAGTCTGAGGTGAGGCCTCAGTGTCTACTGCTGGTCTTGGCCAACAGAACAGGTAAGGTGCACCTCTGTCTGGGGGAACAGGGAGGGAGTAGGGCTGAGGTTAGAGAATCCTGGGTGGAGATGGGGAATCTCAGATCCAGAGAGACCACAGGTGCTGGAGAGAAGGACTTGGCTGGCTTTAGGAGAGGTCCCCCCGAGATGGACCACCCTGGCCATCAGAGCATCTTCTAGAACAGCATGGGAGGGTGGAGCAGGATAAGCTGGTTTCTCTTTAGATTTAGCAACCCTTGTTTCTAATTCTAGAAATTTCCAGCAAACTCCAACTTATGAAAAAGCACCAATCTGACCTGAGAAAGGTAAGTCCTCTGAGATGATGGGTCTGAGAGGGAATGCCAGGGCAGGGGGGCTCCCTGGAGTAAGGGGGGAAGTCATTATCTTCCCCAGTTCTACCTACTATCCTTCTCTGAGTCTTCTCCTTTCTAGTCTTGAACAAAAAATGATGGGGTATGACTGAATTAAGAGATGTGAGTCTCAAATCTCATTTCAAAAATTCCTGAGGTCAATGCCCTCAAGCATCTGTTCACTGTTGAGTCACACACAGGGGGCTGGAGCGGTCTGGGCTCCATTTTTGGCAAGTGACAGGCTGTATCTTCTTTGTCTTCTTTTCAAGCTGGGGATCCTAGGTTTCACTGAGCAAGATGTTGCAAGCCACCAGAGCTATTCCCAAAAGACCCTGATTGCGCTGGTCACCTCGGGAACCCTGCTGGCTGTCTTGGGCATCACTGGCTATTTCCTGATGAATCGCCGCAGCTGGAGCCCTGCAGGAGAAAGGCTGGTCAGTTCTGGGGGCCAGGGCAAAGGAAATGAGGAAGATAGTGGGTTTCTGGGGAGTTCAGTGGATGTCATGGAGCAGGAGGAGAAATACCAGAAAAAGCCCTTCTGTGAGCTTACATAAAGATATGCATGTGTGCACACACAGTAATCAGTGGAAGATTCAAAATATTATGTAGCAAACTGGGGAGGGGACAGTAATGGTGCCAGCCCACCTACTCGGTGTGGTAGCAGATGATTCATGTCATCTATTCACTATGTTTTCTGGGATAGTTCAGCTTGGGGCCACCAGAACAGGCTGTTAAATCAGCCACACTGTATTTGCAACCATGTTAAATGCCCAGTGGGGTGCCCCCTTGCTCAAAAAGAGGCATACAGAAGGAGAATCTCCTTTTGCCATTCTGGATGAGGGAGGACAAGGCTGAGGTCTGAATCTTGGCCTCTGGCCTGTCCCCTACCCTGGGGAGGTCATCCCACCCTTCTTGGGACTGCCTGTTTTCCTGTGGGAGCTGGCTGCCGAGCTGCAGTGGCATGGTGTGGTGCCTCTCCTATGTCCTTTCTCCTCTAGGAGCTGGAACCCTGACCACTCTTCAGGAAGAAAGGAGTCTGCACATGCAGCTGCACCCTCCCTCCTATCCTCCCTCCCACCTCCTCCTCCCCCTCCTCCCACCCCGCCCCCACTTCCTGTTTGGGCCCCTCCCCCATCCAGTGTCTCACAGCCCTGCTTACCAGATAATGCTACTTTATTTATACACTGTCTAGGGCGAAGACCCTTATTACACGGAGAACGGTGGAGGCCAGGGCTATAGCTCAGGACCTGGGACCTCCCCTGAGGCTCAGGGAAAGGCCAGTGTGAACCGAGGGGCTCAGGAAAACGGGACCGGCCAGGCCACCTCCAGAAACGGCCATTCAGCAAGACAACACGTGGTGGCTGATACCGAATTGTGACTCGGCTAGGTGGGGCAAGGCTGGGCAGTGTCCGAGAGAGCACCCCTCTCTGCATCTGACCACGTGCTGCCTCCATGCTGGAGGTGACATCTCTTACGACCAACCCTTCCCCACTGCACACACCTCAGAGGCTGTTCTTGGGGCCCTACACCTTGAGGACGGGCAGGTAAACTCCTGTCCTTTACACATTCGGCTCCCTGGAGCCAAACTCTGGTCTTCTTTGGGTAAATGTGTGATGGGGGAAAGCCAAGGTCTGGAGAAGCTCCCAGGAACAATCGATGGCCTTGCAGCACTCACACAGGACCCCCTTCCCCTACCCCCTCCTCTCTGCCTCAATACAGGAACCCCCAGGGGAAAGATGAGCTTTTCTAGGCTACAATTTTCTCCCAGGAAGCTTTGATTTTTACTGTTTCTTCCCTGTATTTTCTTCCTCTACTTTGAGGAAACCAAAGTAACCCTTTGCACCTGCTCTCTTGTAATGATATAGCCAGAAAAACGTGTTGCCTTGAACCACTTCCCTTATCGCTCCTCCAAGACACTGTGGACTTGGTCACCAGCTCCTCCCTTGTTCTCTAAGTTCCACTGAGCTCCATGTGCCCGCTCTACCATTTGCAGAGTCCTGCACAGTTTTCTGGCTGGAGCCTAGAACAGGCCTCCCAAGTTTTAGGACAAACAGCTCAGTTCTAGTCTCTCTGGGGCCACACAGAATCTCTTTTTGGGCTCCTTTTTCTCCCTCTGGATCAAAGTAGACAGGATCATGGGACCAGGTCTTGGAGCTGAGCCTCTCACCTGTACTATTCTGAAAAATCCTCTTCCTCTGAGGCTGGGTCCTAGCCTTATCCTCTGATCTCCATGGCTTCCTCCTCCCTCCTGCTGACTCCTGGGTTGAGCTGTGGCCTCAGTCCCCCAGCAGATGCTTTTCTGTCTCTGCCTCCCTCACCCTGAGCCCCTTCATTGCTCTGCACCCCCATGTGGTCATAGCCCAGATCAGCTCCTAACCCTTATCACCAGCTGCCTCTTCTGTGGGTGACCCAGGTCCTTGTTTGCTGTTGATTTCTTTCCAAAGGGGTTGAGCAGGGAACCTGGTTTCAATGACGGTTGGAAATAGAAATTTCCAGAGAAGAGAGGATTGGGTAGATATTTTTTCTGAATACAAAGTGATGTGTTTAAATACTGCAATTAAAGTGATACTGAAACACATCTGTTATGTGACTCTGTCTTAGCTGGGTGTGTCTGAATGCAAGAGTGACACCCTCCATTAGACCTAGCTAGACTGTGCAGTGATGTGGTGGGGAGGACTAGCCAGGGAAGAGGTTGGAGCACCTCAGCAGACACAGGCACCAGCCAGGATGCTAAGGACCTTTAGCCAAGTCTGCCAACTATTTTCCTCCGTGGGGAGAGGAAACATCCATTTCCAGTGGTAGAAAGGCAGACCCAAATGTACCAGTGAGCTTCCAAATGGAGGGTGGTATGTTGGGGTCTTAGGAGCTGTACCCTTCATGAACACCCTTTTGAGAAGAAGAACATGCTGATCACTGCTGCAAAATATGCAAAACAAAGGGAAGGGGCAATGTCCTGTGCACCCTTTATTATCAGGCCACCCCCCTCCCCAGCCCCCCAGGTCAGAGCAGACACAGTGAAGGACTATGTGGGGACTGTTGTTCTAGAGACCTGGCAGCCAACTCAGGGAGGGGGCTGGTTTCCACCCTCAAGATTAAGACAGCAGCCTAATTAAAAAAAAAAAAAAATCTGTAAGCATGTACCTCCCCCCAGCTTCCAAAACAACCCCCACCCCACCCCTACCAGGCCATAGGAAGTTGGGGAGGGAGTGCTGAGGAGCTCCAGGAAACACTCCCAAGTGTGTCGACAGTGGCAGAGGCAGTTGGGGCCAAACAAAGGTTGATTCTTCCATTCTTATCTCCATAAAGCCAGACCTTTCCCTTCAGCACTCCTCCACCCCCATCTCCTTCTTGCTTTTCTCCAACTCCTCTAACCATAGGTTCCTCCCTAGGACGCAGGGGAGGCGAAATGATGAGGTTCAGAGTCTTCCCTCAAAGGCGATTGCTGCCTTGAGGGTTGGAGCAAAGGACGATGAGCAAAAGACGATGGTAATCAGTAGGGAAGTCCAGCCGGCTTGCATCTAGTTGCACATCTTGCCTTGAGAGTGATCCAGTGAGGGTCTGTCCCAGCTAGGACATCAGGTAGGAGGGGTGGGTTCGGGGTTCAGATTCCTAGGAAACATGGGAGGAGAGGAAAAGGCAACTTGGATCCACCTCCAGCCTCAGGCCTAGCAACCTGCAATGCATCTCATCCTGAGTTTGCTGGAATGTGTATGTAGGCTTTGGGAGGAAGGGGTGTGTGTGTATTGCGGGGTGGGGTGGAGCAGCTGGTTCCCTCTGACGGCTGGACAGCTTGCCCTGAAGAATTTGCCTGCTTTCTGGAAAAATCCAACTTTCCCACCCTGGGCCTGAGCATCCTGGTACAGCAATGGCGCCACCTGCTGGCCATATTGAGGTCCTACTGCTCAGCCTCAGCTCAGTCGCCTCCATGTTGGGCTTCTCTCCCTGGCTGCCCCACCCTCTAGTCCAATTTCTCCTGTACACAAAGCTCATATAACTATAGAACGTCACTGTTGAAGAGAACTTTAAAGATACATTTAATTAAACTCCCTTATGGTATAGTTAAAGACAAACTAAGGCTCAAAGAAGGGAGGTGGCTTGCCCAATCACCCGGAATTTCGAAGTCCTGAATCTGTAGTTTTCCCTTCCATCGTATCACCCCACTCTTCTGCCGAGTCCTCCGTGTTCCTCCAGTTGGATGTCATGAAGCCAGTGTGGCAGTGTGAAGATAGGTTTGGGACTTCACTTCTGGAGCATTTCATCAACATAAGCTATCCTAGGCCTGGAGGAGCCCCAGGACAAAGATCACAGGAGGCCATGAGGTTCGGCTTCTTCGGTGCCCACAATGAGCCCAGGAAAATTAGCCGTAGGGTATTACACTGTTCACTATGGAGAGCATATCTGGAATTCTCTTCAGCCAGATTTTCATCTGAATGGATAAATGGGAATACCATCTAAGTCCAGATAAATAGATCACTTCCATCTCATCCCTTCTAGGTAGGTTAATCCCACACTTCCTCTTCACACAAAACCAGTAATAGGTCATCGATTTTGTGCAACAGGATGCTGCTTCTCTTCCTAAAGCCCCCATCGAAGAGGCTTCCAGCCACCATTCAATCATTCATCAAGTCTTACGATGTGCCAGACACTGTGTGAAATGTGCCAGAACATCTGTTATGTGCCAGACACTGTTCTTGAGACTGGGGATAGAGCAAACACTCATGAAGCTTATAATTCTAGCAGAAGAGGACAGTAAACAATGTCATCTCAGTAAGTATATACATGTGTTTTCAGGTCATATTGAGAGCTATGAAAAACATAAAATATATTGAGAATAATGGTTGGTATTTTACATATGGTGGTTACTTTTAGAAAAATAACAGTGGAGAGCACAGGTTCACTTGAATGAAGTGGAGAAGCAGGTTGTATGCCAAGCTGGGAGAGATTATCCCACACAGGGGAAAGGACAAGTGCAAAGCCCTATGATGAAAAGCTGCCAAGTGCAGAAAGCCTCAGATGGCAGGGGGCAAGATGGCCATGAGGTTGTGTCAGTGAGTGGGGGTGGGGAGAGACAGGAGGTCAGAATATATGGGGCCTTTTAGTTGTAGATTGGGAAGCACTGGAGGGTTTTGAGCAGAGAAGTCATATGATCTGCTTTATGTTTTAAAAGGATCATGCTGGCTGCTGAGTAGAGAATAGAGGTTGAGGGATAAGAAAGTAGAAGGAGACCATAGCAAGAAGAACGATTATGGCTGGGAGCAGGTAATCATACTGGCAGTGATGAGATCAAGCAGAATTCAAAAAGTGTTTTGAAGGTAGAGGTAACAGGACTTGCTCAGTCTATTTATTTCTTTAAATAATAATCATATTAACAATGATAATAGCTAACATTGACTGCTTACTGTATGAAAATTGAGATATGGTGCCAATATTTAAATAGCATATTTTACTTAATATTCACAGAAACCCTGTGAAGTAGGTTCTATTATCTCAGAAAAAGAAACTGAAACTCAGAGAATAACAAGGGACTGTGTTATGTGCACAGTGGCAGAGGCAAAGATGAATAGGATGTGAGTTTATTTGAACCCCAAATGTTTAAATCTTGGGGATAATATGACACACATTTAAACAAACAAGCAAGAAAAAAATGCATAGCAGAAAGTGAGAAATAACACGAGGAAAGACTAAATGAAGTGCTTTGTATCTAGACGTGGGCAGGACTCTTTCCAGCTGAGAAGATCTGAGACTGGGTCATGAACAGGTGGTTTCTGAGTGGGTCCTGTAAAAATGAATATGATTTTGATGATAGTAATGAGTAAGGACATTTGAGACTGATAGAAAAGTACATACAATATGTAGTGATGGGGAAAGATAAGGTACTGTCAAAGGACAATGTGTTTTCTGGTACGACAGAGAAGTAGAATGTGTTAAGGGAAGCTGAGTACCAGAAAGATCCGGGTGTCACAGTTTGTGTAAGGTGTTTAAAGCTAAACCACAGAGTTTAATTTTATCCAATAGAAGAGGAGCCACAGAAGAGTTTCCATTTATTCATTAATTTATTCATTTATTCAAAAAACATTTCTTGAGTGCTTATTATAAGCCAGGTACTATGCCAGGCACCTGGGATAAGACATAGTCCCTTCTGTCAAGTCTTTACATTGGGTGGATGTGGGAGGGACAGATGACAGAACAATATGCATTGAGTGTAAGTGCTATGGTATAGGAAGCTCTGAGTGGGAAGGGCATGGAAGCCATGGAAGACCATGGAAAGCTTCCCAGGAGAAGTGACATCTGGACTGATCCTTTGGTCAAGCAGGAGTTAAAGAGGAGAAAAGGAGAGACATGGGTGTTCCCGAGAGAGGAAGCAGTCTTGTCCCAAAAGCAAAGTGAGGGTGATTGTTCCAGAAATGTGAGTGATTCTTTTAAGGCTCAAGCAAAGCATGTGATTCTTCTTTATACCTTCTATTTCTTTGCTGAGTCTTTCTGTTCTTTTGTTTCAAGCATGCTGCAATTGCTCATTAAAGCATGTTTATGATGGCTGTCTGTTTTAAAATTCCTGTCAGATGGTTTCAACATCTTTATCATCTCAATGTTGGCATCTGTTAATGGTTTTTTCTCAATCAAATTGAGATTTTCCTGGTTCTTGGTATTACCAGTGATTTTAATTGCATCTGGAAATTTGGGATTTATGTTGAAAGACTGGATCTTACTTAAAGATTCTGTTTAGCACACCTCCTTTGATACCACACTGGTGGGTCCAGGTTCCCCATTCAGCTGTTGACATCTGCAGGGCAGAGAGGTGGGATGGGGTGAAGGGGGTACCTCATTATTGCTAGGCCATGTTAGAAGTTCAGGCTTCCCAGTAGATCTCTGCTGACACCACCCTGGTGCCATGTCATTCCTTGAGTCCAAAAGTCCCTCCCAATTCTGCCTTCTTCTCTCTACCTATCGGAGTCTCCCTATGTTTGATTTACATATAATGTCCAGCGTTTTTAGAGTTAGTTAACAGGAGGCATAAGAAAAAGTGTGTCCACTCCATGTTGTCTGGAACTGGAAGTTCAAGTCGAATGTAAGAGAGAGGAGAGGAAATCACAAGCCATGAGACTGGAGAGTTAGGCAGGTTCTACACCAGCTATTCTCAAAGCCCTCTTACACTCTTAAAAATTTAGAACTTCAAAGAGCTTTTGATTTTGAAAGTTACATCTATCAATTATTACTGTTTCAAAAATTAAAATTGAGAAAATTTTATTTATTAATTTGTTTAAAAATAACAATAATTATTCCATTACGTGATAATGTAAGTAATGCTTTTCTTAATGAAAAATAATTATATTTTCCAAAACAAAAACAATTAGGAAAAAGAGTGTCATTGTTTTAGACTTTAGTAAATCTCTCTAATATCTGGCTGAAGAGAAGAATGCTGATTCTTTTTTTTTTTTTTGGAGACGGAGTCTCGCTCTGTCGCCCAGGCTGGAGTGTAGTGGTGTGATCTCGGCTCACTGCAAGCTCTGCCTCCTGAGTTCATGCCATTCTCCTGCCTCAGCCTCCCAAGTAGCTGGGACTACAGGCACCCGCCACCACACCCAGCTAATTTTTTTGTATTTTTAGTAGAGACGGGGTTTCATGGTGTTAGCCAGGCTGGTCTGGATCTCCTGACCTCATGATCCACCCGCCTCAGCCTCCCAAAGTGCTGGGATTACAGGTGTGAGCCACTGCGCCCAGCCCCCGAATGCTGATTCTTTTATCTGCTTCTGTATTCAATCTGTTGTGATATTATATGATGGGTAGACTCTGAAACACTCCACTGTATACTTGTGAAAGAATGAATGTGAAAAAGGAAAATAGATTTTTAGTATTATTATGAAAATAGTTTTGACCTCAGAGACCACTTGGAAATGTTTTAGGGAATCCCCAGAGGACCCTGGATCACATTTTGAGAACCGTGGCTCTAGATATGTTACTATTTCAGTAGCATCTAGGTACATGTGGCTGCTGAGCACTTGGAATGTGGTTAGTGCAAATGAGATACAGGACTTCCAGCTATATGTAATTTAATAAACTCAAATTTAAAAACTGGAACAGCATAAAATGTTTTGTTGTTGTTGTTAAACATGACCTTATAGTTTTGGTAGGAATACATTTCACTTTAACCCTTCAAAATTTAGCATCTGAATTGAGATACACTGTACATGTTAAATACATGACAGATTTCGAGGACTTAAAAAAAATAATGTAAGACATTTCATTAATAGTTTTTATATTGAGTGTGTGTTGCTATGATAGTATTTTTGATATATTGGGTTAAATAAAATGTATTTTAAAATTAAGCTATATTTGTTAAAATCTTTAGAATGCGGATACTAGAACATTTAAAATGACATATGTAGTTCACATTTTATTTCTCCTGGAGTGTGCTGCTCTAGATGAATTTAGATGATGAAGGCTTTGTGTGTCATGTAAAGCTTATTCTTTATTTTGAAGGTAATGTAGAGCCATTGAAAAGTCTGAACTAGAGAAGTGACATATTAGATTTGCATTTTGGAAAGCTTACTTTGGCTTCAGTGTGGAGCATGGACTGAAGGAGGAACCAGTTAGGGTTAGGAGGTGATTGCATTATTGAAGGGTAGGAAGACTGTGGCCTAAAGAAAAGTGGCTAAACTGGAGACGTATGGCTGGGCACAGTGGCTCATGCCTGTAATCCCAGCACTCTGGGAGGCTGAGGCAGGTGGATCACTTGAGGTCAGGAGTTCGAGACCAGCCTGGCCAAAATGGTGAAACCCTGCCTCTACTAAAAATACAAAAGTAGCCAGGCATGGTGGCGCATGCGTGTAATCCCAGCTAATCAGGAGGCTGAGGCACAAGAATCACTTGAACCCGGGAGGTAAAGATTGCAGTGAGCTGAAATCACGCCACTGCACTCCAGTCTGGGCAACAGAGTGAGACTCTGTCTCAAAAAAAAAAAAAAAAAGAATAAACAAACAAACAAATAAATAAATAAATTGGAGACCATAGTGGAAAGATGAAATCAACTGGATTTGGTTCTTAAGTGTAATAATGGCATTTTGGTTATGTAAGATAATGTTCTTATTTCTAAGAGATGCACACAGGAATCTTTAGGGATGAAGGGCCATAATGTCTGTAATTTACTTTCAAACGGTCCATCATATTCACACACACACACACACAGTATATCTGTGAGATAATAAGAGTGAAAAGGTAAATAGCATCTTAGTAGTATTATGAAAAAAATATATATGGAGAGAGGGGAAGGGGAGAAAAAGAAAATATGAGACAAAATATTAGCAATTTTGAATCTACATGAAAGCAATCTAGTAAATGATGAATCATTTTAGTCTTCTTCCAGCCCTTTCTGTAGGTTTGACAATTTTCAAAATAAAAAGTTGGGGAAAAAATGAAAAAAAAAAACTTTAAAAAGTCTTGGTAATCACTGATTAGATATGAGAGAAAGGGAGTGACTTTCTGGTTTCTTGCCTGGCAACAGAGTAGACATCACTGTCCTTCCCAAGAGGGAAGTACAAGAGGACAAATGGAATTGGAGGGATGAGTTCGGGATGGAATGTGTGGACTTTGAGATGCTCTGGGCTCCAACAGGCAATGTGCAACCCTGAAGTTTTTGAGAAGGAAATGTGGTAGAGATGCAGACATGGGTGTCTTTAGAATCTAGATGGTAATGGAAGGTACTGGGGGACACTGGAGTATCAAGGGCATGTGTGGAGAATGAGAAGAGATGAGGTGTGAGGATGAAATCCTGGCGAACACTGACATTTCAGGGTCAGCAAAGAAGGATATTGGAGTAGACAACTTCCAAGACGGCCCACGACACCACCTCTTCATAGGCAGGCTCTTGTGTAGTCAGCCCCTCTCACACTGTATCAGGGTTGGTCTGTGAGACAAGAGGGGTAGAAGTGATGGCATGTCACTCCTGAGATTACGTCATAAAAGACATTGTGGCTTTCATCTTGGCTTGGTACATGCTTATTCTTGCTGATCCCTTGTTCTGGGGGAAGCCATCTATCATGTCATGGTAGGCTACAGGGAGTTCCATGTGGGGAAGAACTGAAACCTCCTGCCAACAGCCATGTGAGGAAGCTTGGAAAACCTTGGAAGAGTATCCTTTAAAAAAAAGTTTTAAATTAAACATAAATAAATACATAAACAGTGCAACTGCAACCTCATGAGACATCCCAAGCCAGACAACTCAGGTAAGCCATTCCACCTAGCTAAATTGCTCCGGATTGCTGACCCTAGGAAACTGTGGGAGTCCAGATATGGTGGCTCATGCTGTAAACCCAACCCTTTAGGAGGCTGAGGTGGGAGGATTGCTTGAGGCCAGGAGTTTGAGACCAGCCTAGGCAAATAATGAGAACCCCCGTCTCTACAACAAATTAAGAAATTAGCGACGCATGATGGCACATGCCTGTAGTGCCAGCTATGCAGGAGGTGAGGCAGAAGGATTGCTTGAGCCCAGAAGGTTGAGGCTGCAGTGAGCTGTGTTTGTGCCACTGCACCCCAGCCTGGGCAACAGGGCAAGATTCTGTCAGAAAAAAAAAAAAAATCAAGAAACTGTGTGAGAGAATCCATGTTGTTTTAAGCTTCTGAATTTTGGGGTAATTTGTTATGCAGCAACAGATAACGAACACAGACAAGCCTCAAAGGTGAGTTAGAAGGGAATACGTCGAGACAGGAGAACCATGAACCTGGGATCTTGAGATGTCATGGAGGATGGCCTGGAATACAGTGACTAATACTACTGAATGGCAGAGGATTGGAATTTTCAACAAAGAGGTGATTTATAACCTTGGTGAAAGCAGTCAGGAGAGTGGGGGAGGGCAGAGACCAGATTATAGTAGGCCAAAGGGCAAATTAGAAAAGCTGTAATTTTTCCATTATCACATTTATTGAGGGGAAAAGTACAATGAGTATCACAATCCCAATTTTAGGTATGAGAAAGCCAAAGTCACATTGCTAATATGTGGCAAAATCCTCCTGACCATTCCACCAGTGATATATTAAATAATTTTCTCCGCTAGCATGGTGGCTCATGCCTATAATCCCAGCACTTTGGGAGGCTGAGATAGGAGGATTGCTTGAGGCCGGGAGTTCAAGACCAGCCTACGCAACATAGCAAGATCTGTCTCTATGCAAATAAAAAATAATAAAAATAAATTAGCCAGGTGTGATGGTGCATAGCTGTAGTCCCAGATACTCAGGAGGCTGAGGTGGGAGGATCACCTGAGCCCAGGAAAGAGGTGAAGGCTGCAGTGAGCCATGATCGTACCACAGCACTCCAGCCTAGGCAACACAGTGAGACCCTGTCTTTAAAAAAGAAAATTATCGGCCAGGCACAGTGGCTCACGCCTGTAATCTCAGCACTTTGGGAGGCTGAGGCAGTTGGATCACGAGGTCAGGAGATCAAGACCATCCTGGCTAACACGGTGAAACCCCGTCTCTACTAAAAATACAAAAAATTAGCTGGGCGTGGTGGCAGGCGCCTGTAGACCCAGCTACTCAGGATGCTGAGGCAGGAGAATGGCGTGAACCCGGGAGGTGGAGCTTGCAGGGAGCTGAGATCGCCCCACTGCACTCCAGCCTGGGCGACAGAGCAAGACTCCATCTTAAAAAAAAAAAGAAAAAGAAAAAGAAAAAAGAGAATTCTCTCCACCTACATTCATTACTGTTTCTGGGAAGAGTTCTGATAAATTCAGTTTTTGCAACCTCATTCCATTTCCAGTGATATTCTTGAATCCCTTATGATTGTGGTGACCCAGCCAGCTTCCTAGCTGGGATGCTCCTTCATCTGGTTCTGCCTAACTCACCCCCCAGCCCCCACTGCCTTGGGTAAGTCCTTAGAAAGAGAACTGACAAATTAAAGTGAGACATTCTTTCATTCATTCCATAGCTATTTATTGAGCTTCTTAGAAGAGCTTCAGCTACCTGGTTAGCATTCTTAGACATCAATGGGCAACCAACTTGTCATTGGCAGTTTTACATATGAATTCAGCACTCCACAAGCAAAAGAAAATCTGCCTTAGCTTCCTAGAGAGGGGGGGCCCTACTCAAGGTTGAATAGAGCACAGTAGAATTCAGCGACTGCAGCATCAACAAATGAAGCAATCAGGGTAATCATTCAGCAGTGATTAATAGCAACATCTCTTCTTGGGTCTCAGACATGAAGCTATACATAGGTAGCTATTCCTAGCTCTAACTCTATTTTAATGTATTTGGCCTTCAGTCAATCAATTCACCTTCCTCTGACCCATACAGTGTCCCCCGTGAAAGGTTTCCTGAGTAAGATTCATCCTGGGGGTGCAACCCACTTCAGACCTGCTTGAGCTGCACCAAGCGGCCACATGGTGTTGTGGTCACCCCCTCTGGCTTTGGAGTCAGACATGCCTGCATTTGGGGTCCAGCTCTGACATGTTAGCTATGTCACTTTGAGCAGATTACTTTTTTAACCTTTTCCATCCTTGGTTTCCTCATCTGAAAAAAAAGGGGGCAAGGGCTAATATCTACCTCATAGTATTACCATATGTATAACAGGAAGAAAAAGATGTAATGTAAAAAATGATTGCCATATTTCTTCATTCTAGGGGGGAGCAGGATTCCTCACAGAGGTGCTTCACTCATTTGTGGAGGAATAAACATTTTGTTCAACTTTTTTGGTTAAGAAAAGCAGCTGAGGATCCAATTCTCAGCTCCTTCTCTGATCTCAGAGTGAGAATAGCCCAGAATGGAGATGTTTGTTCAAAAGAGTTAAATTTCCTTTGTATAATAAAGTAACAGTAATAAGATATTTTCAGGGAGAGGTGGAGGGCAGTAGAGAGATGGAGGGGAAGGATTAGGGAAAGGGAGAAATGGCTGCAGGCAGGGCTCTGGGAGGCAGAGCAGCCAGGAAAAAGGGTGCTGGGCATGCTAGTGTGACGATTTTCAGCACTTCCTGGTCCGAGTAGTGCAGTCACAATCCTATGTTGCCCTTACCTTTAGTTAAAATCTTCCATGCAAAATGACCTTATGTCCTGAGGGTCTTTGGGGAAAGAAGAAAAGAACGGGCCCGCTTGCCATGAATGAGAGTGATGTGATAAGAGGACAACATTGTCAGCAGGCAGGTGAAAGTGCCCGAATTCTGCTGGAGCAGGAATTCATAAGGAAAAGTGATCACAAAAAGTGTCACTCCATCCCCCAAGAGTTTTTGGAAATCTTGGCTGGGTGTGGTGGCTCACACTTGTAATCCTAGCACTTTGAGAGGTCAAGGCAGGAGGATCACTTGAAGCTGGGAGTTCGAGATCAGCCTGAGCAACAAAGCAAGACTTCGTCTCTACAAAAAATACAACAGCAACAACAAAAAATGTAGCTAGGCATGGTGGCTTGCACCTCTCACCCCAGATACTCAGGTGGCTGAGGCTGGAGGATCGCTTGGGCCCAGGAGGTCGAGTCTGCAGTGAGTTATGACTGGGCAACAGAGCAAAACTCTGTCTCAAAGTAAAAAAAAAAAAAAAAAAAAAAAAAAAAAAATCTTGGGAAAACATGGACTCATGGACTTTCCAGACTTGGGTTGTTAATAAAGCATGATTCAAGAACGCTGGTAAAAATTAAGTTACATAAGGATTAAATGAGAGAATGTACATAAAACAAGTAGCTCAGAGCCCAGTTCTTGATAAGCATTCAACTTAAAATAGCCCTTATTATTATGACTTAGTGTTCAATTTCCTCTTTTCTTCACCCCTTTTACTTCAAGGGCTCACAATCTACTTAAAAATTTTGATATAGTCACTCATTTATTCTACAAACATTTACCACAGTCCTTTGATGTGTCAGGTAAGTTAAATAATTTCAGGCAGTAGTAATTGTCGTAGCTAATGTTTTTGAGGGCTTAGCATATACTAGGTACTGTACTAAGTGCTTTACATAGCTTTTTAAATTTAATCCTCAACAGTCCTAGGGAGGAACAATTATATTCCTACTTTACAAATGAGGTTAGAGAACACGGCACAGTGAGGTCAAGAGACTTGCCCCAGGTCACACAGCTAGCTAGTGGAGAGCCAAGGTTTGAACCCAAGCTGTTGAATTTCAGTGCACGCTTTTTTTTTTACTTTTTTTATTTTTTTATTTTTTTGAGATGGAGTCTCACTCTGTCACCCAGGCTGGAGTGCAGTGGTGTGATCTTGGCTCACTGCAACCTCCTCCTCCCGGGTTCACGCCATTCTCCTGCCTCAGCCTCCCCAGTAGCTGGGACTACAGGAGCTCGCCACCATGCCCGGCTAATTTTTTGTATTTTTTGGTAGAGACAGGGTTTCGCCGTGTTAGCCAGGATGGTCTCGATCTCCTGACCTCGTGATCCGCCTGCCTCGGCCTCCCAAAGTGCTGGGATTACAGGCGTAAGCCCCTGCGCCCGGCCTAGTGCATGCTTTTAAGCTCCACACTACACTATTTTTTATTTAATTTTTTTCTTTTTGTGTCTTCTCATGCTTGTTTCCTAACTATACTGTTTTTTAATGCAACTGACAATGTGTGTGACTTATGGCGTACAGAGTCAGAGGGATCATGAGGGAATGGCCACCATGGGGATGTTATCCTAGAAGAATGAGTGGGATTTTCTTGCCTTCTTTTCCCTTGAACCTCATATTCCCTTTCCAGCTCTAAGCACTCAAGATGGAGTGGCAGTAGGATCCCAACACTTATATCTGTCCAGAACTGGTCATCAGCTGGCTTGAGTTCTCCCATTCTGCCTGTGCCTTCCCTTAGCAAGGGAAAGAACAAGATGGAAGAGAAGGAAAAGGCCTGATTGAACCAGCCAATAGAAAATTAGAAGCTGACTATTTTGCAATAATGCAGCACAACAGCAATAAATAAATCAATCACTTGGGGGGGTGGAGAATGACTTTCCTATAATCAGCTATTAAAGTCTTGTACCACTAATTAGTCTATTAATTAGAACTGTTCTCTTCCTTCCACATGTTATCAGCCTGCCAAGGCAGAGAAAACTCAGCCCCGGGGGCAGGAGATAAGAGAAGTAAGACATACAGAAGTGGCAGATTCAAACAGCTGGGCTTGTGTGTGTTTTAAAAGCACAGTTCTTAGTGCCCCGGGCATATCCACCTGCTAGTAGGAAAAGAACGTTTATCAAAAACCAAAGGGCTGTTGTCTTTGTTGAGCAGAAAGGGGAAAAAAAGATTTAATCTTTAAAGAGAAAAACCACTGTAACCACACTCAGGGATCTGTGAAGGGCAGTTCCACTGGGTGTTCCCTAGAGCACAGGACACAGTGAGAAACAAACATGCTTAGTGCCAAGGCAGCATAATCAGAAGACCGAGGGGCAGAGGCACTCTGCTCCTACTATGTGCCTGGCACCACCTCCGTTCTTTATGTTTGTAGTATCTTGTCTGATGATTTCATCTACATTCTCAGATGCCCTTGAGTTATTTCTGGGAGTTCCCAAAAAGGGACCTCAGATGAGCCCTCACAGCTGTGGTCACCAAAAGATGGCTGCTCTGCTCTGCCTCTCCTGTTGTGGCTCTCAGTGGTTCATGCTCCCTGCCCACCAAGAGCTTGGGAAAGCCTCTCATCACCGTGCCTGACCTTGTTTTGCAAGCTCAAAGGGCTCTGCCTGGGCCCAGAAACTCACAAGTCATTCTTCAAGAGTTCCAACAAGCTCTGAGCCCCACAGCAGTCTCCATATCCCTGACAAATGCACACTGAGGAGTACTGCAGCCTTCATACTCCTTTTCTCACTTTCCCAGCTCCTCCGATCTGCTCTGTCCTCCCCTAGTTACTAAGCAGACATCCCCTTGCATTCACATGAAAAATAGCAGACACAGGGTGGGGTTTTGGGGCAGGTGTCTCCACTAGCAACAGCTCACCAACAGTTGATAGGTTATCTTGCTTAATCCTCCCAACAGCCATGCGATGGGCTATCAATCCCATTTTGCAGAATGGGGAAACTGGCTCAGAGAGGTTAAGCAATTTGGCCAGGCTTCCATGGGCTGTGACAAAGCACTTGGTAAGAGCTCAGTAAACATTTGCTGATGGACAGAATTGAAAATATGGAGGAAATGGAAGATCTCCAGCTTCTGAGAAGCTCAGAGCCTGCTCAGACAGTAAAGGGGGCTGTCAATTGAGGTGGCCCCATTAGAGTAAGAGAAGGGGCAGAGGTAGAGAGTATAGGGTCAGACCCAAGGCCAATTCCTCCCCACCCCATTCTTTCCTATCTTGATAACTGTTGATATATAGTCCATTTTCTACCAACAACTCACCTCTGCCCCCTGTGCCTCAACAAACACATCCACACACACATAAAAACCCTTCAGAAGCGGTCAGTGGTGACATTTATGAGCTGCATGATCCTCAGCATGTCAACATGTACGTGTCCCAACATCAATACCTAGTTTGGGGATGGAGAGAGGAGCAGTGGTGATGTGGCAGAGAGAGTCTGAGCTTGAAATCCCATGTCAGGCCTCTGTTCCTTGGCAACCATCTGGGTGACTTAGGCAAATCGCTTTACCATGTCTACCTTCAGTTTCCTTATATGCAAAGTAGGAAATGTCAGCTGTCTATTCAAAATGTTATTGTGAGGATCAAGTGAAGTAATACAATACTTCTCACTAACATATATATACATAGAGAGAGAGAGAATTTTAAAATTACAAAATACTTTGTTACACATGTATCTCTGGCCACCTTTAGAGCAACCCTAATTATTATTATTTTCATTTTTTAGATAAGGAAATAAAAAACTCAGAAAGATTGAAATTCACTTGAAAACAGTGAATAGTGCTATTATTAAAAAGCAGTAGGCCTGTCCCACCCTATCTGACTTTTAGATTATGAAGCACCACTGCATTTACCCCCAGAGTCTCTCATCTGGGGTATGTGCCATGTTCAAAGCTTTCATTCATTTAATAAATATTTATGTGTTCCCATTTGGCACTAGGTATTGTGCCAGGCATTGAGGATACTATCGCAGAGGTATTAGTGTGGCAGGGAAAGCAGACGTCATATAAGAACAATAACAATATTGTGATTTTCATATTATAGCAGAGGAAGGGCCAGGTGGTGCAGGAGGAGACAGTCGGGAAACCTGAGGAATAGGTGGAACAAAGTCTCAAAAAGTCGGGGAGGGCCAGGTGCGGCAACTCATGCCTGTAATCTCAGCACTATGGGAGTCTGAGGCAGGCAAATCGCTTGAGCTCAGGAATTGGAGACTAGCCTGGGCAACATGGCAAAACCCTGTCTCTACAAGATACAAAAATATTCGCTGGGCGTGGTAGTGCACGCCTGTAGTCCCAGCTACTCAGGGGGCTGAGTTTGAAGAATCACTTGAGCCGGGAAGATCGAGGCTGCAGTGAGCTGAGATCACACCACTGCACCCCAGTGACAGTGACACAGTGAGGCCATCTCAAAAAAAAAATTGGGGGAGGACTTTTATCAAGGTGGAGAGAAACATGGTGTTTAGTACAAGTGAAGCATATAAGTAAGAGTGGAGGCTGTGCCAAGACAGGAGGCTGGAGAGTCAGTTGGGCCCAGATCTAGGAGGCCTTGTGAGCCAGGCGAAGGAGTTTGAACCTCATCCTTAGTCCAGAATGAAACTACATAAGAGTTTTACATAGGGAAGGGATGGATATATTTGCAAGATCCTTCTAAATGGGATATTGTCTTAGTCCAAGCTGCTACAACAGAATACCACAGACTGAGTGGATTAAACATTTATTTCTCACCATTCTGGAGGCAAGGTAGTCTAAGATCAAGGCATCAGCAGATCTGTGTCTGGAGAAGGTCTGCTTCCTGGTTTGCAGTTGGCCATCTCCTCACTGTATCCTCCTGTGTTGGAAAGCAGAGAGAAAGAGAGGGAGAGAGAGAGAAAGAGCACACAAACAAGCTTTAGGGAGATACAGACATTCAGTACACAGCAGATGTGGAGACTGGATCTGGGCCTAGTGAGGCTGGAGGCAGGTAGCCGAGTTAGGCTAGAGACAAATGCAGAAATCCCAGCAAGAAATAATGGTGGAATGAGCTAGGAATAAAGAGAGGTCCAATCTTAGAGATTTAAGATTTAGGAAGTAGAATCAGGATGTGGTGATTGATTGGCATATGTGCAAGAAAGGAGGGAAGTGAGATGGAAAAGTCAAGGATGACATCCATGTTGCTTGTGCACCAGGCGGGTGGGGACACCCCTCACTGGACTAGGAGACACTGGTGGTAGAATATCTGCTATTTGGTACGTGTATTCTGCATGAACTTGTCTTGCAACTTCATCCAGGAACCCCTAAATTATGGCTGCCTTGCCTAGAGGAGCAGGAATGAATGAGATAAGCCTATCAACTTGAGGATTCTGTTTTCCAGACGCCTAGCGGTCCATGTGGTGGAACATCAGGAAGGAGGAAAGGTGCAGGTAGAGCAAACGCATTCATCTCCCTGGGCCTCCTATTCTCTCAATCCAACCTCTCTTTGATTATTTAAGAACTGTTTGTCGAAGGCATACCATGTAAGGCCCTTAGTAGTTGCAGAGGGAGAAACTGATCTTAAAACAGTTTTACTATCTAGAAGGAGATAAGAAAACCAACCACAGAAATAAATACAGGTGTATTTATAACATGTTAACAGCCATAAAAGACATACTCTCAGAAAACTGAGGTCATAAATGACATTATTGATTGGGAAAATCAGAGAGGAAGAGGTTTTCGAGTTGGCCTTAAAGGACAGGTGGAATTTCTACAGGCGGAAATGTGAGATTGGGCGTCCAGTGGAGATATCCCTGAAGGAGGAAAAAGCATGAGATAAGATGGCAGCGTATTTAGGTAATCACCAGCTCGCTCTTTCTGCTTAGGGTATCTGCAGAAAGTGAGATATTAAGCTGGGATCCACGGAGCTTTGAGGAGTTTCAGAATTCCCTGAAATATTGTGCAAAATTATATTTCTGTATGCATGTGCATTTTTTGAAGAGAGGGTCCATAGCTCTTCTGCAATTCTCAGAAGGGTGTAGGTACAAGACAAGGTTAAAAACAGTAGTGGAAATTTCCGAATTAGAATTTACAGGTAGGCTGGGGCATCTGTGCATGTATATTCTAACAAGCTCGGGAAGTGACTCAGTGCACACCTCGGATCTCTAGACGGGCCCATGGAGGCCTTGAGATGCCAGCCTCGAGCGCTTCCCACCCTTTTCCCACCCCTCGATTCTCCACCCCCATTTTACAAGGAGTCACCAGCATCCCCATAGTCTCCACTGCCCTGGAAGAAATATGGCGAGGCAAGGTCAGAGGAACGGGGGAAATCAGAATATCTTGCAAAGACTCTGGAGTCCCCTTCAGAGACAGGGTGGGTGGGAGCTGCTCTGCCCCAAGTCTAGCGACGGCCACACGGCCTGACAGGTCTCCCGCCCCGCCGCAAGCCCGTGGTCAAATTCTGGGAATTTCCGAATCAGTTTGGCCCGCCCGGCTGCGGCAGATTTTCCCGGACACGAGCGTGCAGCGCCCGACGCGGCCGCTGGGTGGCGCCGCGCGGGACGCCGAGCGTGGGAAGCGCGGGCGCGCGGGCAAGCTGAGCTCACACGCCCGGGAAGCGGCCGCCGCGGAGCCGGCATCCGCAGCGGCTGCGCATCTCGGGCCTGCAGCGGGGCGCTTGGCGGGCGGGGGCCGGGGGAAAGCCTGTTTGCGCAGTACCCCCGGAGGGCGGAAGGCCGCCGAGGTAAGAGCCGGGAGCCGGCCAGGTGGGAGTGGGCACCTTGGGCCGGGCCTGCAGGGCGGTCCCCGAGCGTCCCGGGGTAGGGTGGGCTCCCTGGGGACGATGCCCGGGGCCCCGGCCACGCTCCGGTCGCGCCCCACCCCGACTGCAGCGCGGCCTTGGGGCGCTGCTGGCCTCGCCGCGGGGGTGGGAGCGGTCGCGGCCTGGAGCAGCTCCGGGCGGGCCCCAGGCTCTGGGGCCAGGGCCAGCTGCGCGCAGGGGTGAGTGAGCAGCCCCCGGGCCCTCAAGTGAGCCCCTGCCCGCTCCCCACCTTGCATTTCTCCTCTCCGCAGTGGGCGTGGTGCCCCTTTGCTGCAGAGGGGGCGCCCAGAGTTGAGGAAGGCTGCGGGGGAGAGCGCAGAGACAGGTGGTTGAGGGGGCGAGGGCTGGTGCGCCAAGGCTCGAGGTATTAATGCGTATTTCTTTTTCCCCCCTTCTTCAGGGGGCGCGGAGGTCCGTGTGGAGGAGGAGGCGGGAAGGCCAGAGGCATAGCTCAGGAGAGGGCAGGTGCTGCGGGAGATCACTTGGCTCTGTCTCTGTTCAGCTGCCCCCACCCCTGCCAAATTAATAAAGTGGGTGTGGTGATGACGGTGGAGGAGTTTGATGAAGACCTGGCCCAAACTGCCCAGAACTGCCCCAGGCCGGCCGCCTAGTCCCGCGTGTATATCCGGGAGCCGCAGACTCTGAGCATTCTGTAGAGGGAGGGGGAATATTACCCGTAGGAGCTACAGCCACTGAGGCAGCTCCAGAGATAGGGGCTGCGGAGCAATCTTCAGGCTCACAGCCCAAGTTCATAGATGGTGAATTGGCCAGGAATGGTGGGAGATGGGGGCTGTAGGGAAATAGGGTAATTTCCTTAGGACCCCTTCCTTCCAGCTTTGCAACCGTAGACCAAAATTTGGGATCTGGCATTTGTCAAATGTGCTTAATTTTTTTTTCTTTCCCTTTCGGTTTGTTTTGTTTTTTAGAGAAACAGCAAGTGACAGAGCAGAGGAACGGCTGGCCCAGCCAATCCTGGAGCTGCTGTTGCAGCACTTGTTCCCCAAACAAGTGCTCCTACATTCTGGTAGGAGGACAGAGAGGAGG
This sequence comes from Pongo pygmaeus, assembly GCF_028885625.2. NCBI lineage: Eukaryota > Metazoa > Chordata > Mammalia > Primates > Hominidae > Pongo > Pongo pygmaeus. Next base: position 41,573,619 of record NC_072373.2, read on the forward strand.
GGGCTACTGGTCCACACCCCTCCCCTGCCGAGGACCCCATGGCTGCTTCCCTGCGGGAAGGGCAGCTAGGCTGCCTCAGGTCAGATGGGCAGAGACTGCCATGGCCCAGGGTGGTGACGGTTTTGCGGCCCCTCCCTGCTGCCCAGTGTGGGAAGAAGAGCGCAGAGCCTGGCAAGTTTCTCTCTGTGTCCTCTGGGCTGGAAGGAGCAGGTATAGACAGGGTCGAGGCAGCCAGGGCCTAGTGCTGCTTTGGCATTGGTGGCAGGAGGGCTGAACCTCCAGCCCCTTGGGTTTGGTTCCACCCCTGGCCTGTCCCTGGCACTCGACAACTGCTCGTGTGTGCTTATTGGTGCCACCATGTTATATAACGCTTATATAATCTTCCAGGGCGAGCACTGTGTCTCCGCTCTCAGGTCACGCAGACACGGTGTCCGTGTGGGAGGCAGGATCTGTGGAAGCCTGTGGGTGAAACTACTCCCCCCATCCCCAACCTGGCTCCTTCTCCTGATCTCAGCCATAGGAGGGGGGCTGGGAGAGCCAGGTCCCTCTCCACACCAGCTGTGTGGGATGAGAACACGGTTGGCTGGGCAGCTTTCCTCACCTTGCTGCCCCATTAGTCCCACTTGCCCTGTCTGGTAGAGCAGATGCCATCCTTGTGCTTTGATACCAGCTCTTTGTTTTGGGGGACCCCTGGCATGGCAGGTGGCACGGCGAGAGGAACCCCAAAATGTTGCAGTGGAAGAACACATGGTACTTAGAGTTGGATAAAGAGAGGGAGAAATTAGCTCTGCCTTTGAAGAGCAAGGGTAACTAGAAGGATGGTGGTGGCATTATAAGAGATTTGGAGCAGGCCTAGGGGCTAGGGGATGGTCAGGGAAGGGTGTACAGGGAAGTAGATCAGACAGCAAAGATAAACATGGTGTTCTTTTACTGTACTCTCCACTGGGCTGTCCCTGGTTACCAGGGCAACAGAAGCAGTGATGAAAATCATGCCTTTCGTTCAGTGGAAAAATCTGGCTCCTCCTCCTGGCTCTTCCTTCTCTAAATCGCCTGTGACCCATTGAGAGGGTTATGCTTTCAAGGATCAGAGAGAGACCCCAGCATGTTTTCATCATGCTCCCCTTTCCCCAGTCTTTTTTATCATCTCCCCTCTTCCTGCATCCCCTGTCTCCCCCCACAGCTTGGCAGTTGGCAGTTGCGTAGGAGTTGGAGTAGATGCAGGGGGAAGGGCATGGACGTCATCATAGGGCAGGGTGAGCAGAGCGTGGGCAGAGATGTGGATGCAGGAATGCCTGGCACATGAGGAGGGTCCAGCATTGATGAGCTAGATGGAGCCAAAAGCCCATTTCTGGGCTGGTAGGAGCTGAGGTGGGCAGGGTAAAGATGATGGTGGGCCTTCAGAGTTCAGCAGTCTGGGTTCGAGGGAGTAGGATACTAGGAAGGGCCTGAGGTTTCTTGTGCAGTTATCTTGTGATGAAAACTACCAAACCATATCCCTTTTTGAAGTTAAGATTTTTGTTTAAGTTTTTTCTATCATCTTGTGATGAAAACTGTGATTCATTCATTCAGCATTTATTGTGTGCCCCCCATATTAGGTGAGGTTCTGGGAACTGGGAAGCCAAAGGTGAGTAGCACTGGACCTTGACCTTGAAGAGACTGTGGTGAATGGAAGGATGATGAGTATATGGGGGAAGATCTGGCATTGTTGCAAGCCTGGAATCTGGGGTCCCCAGCAGGAGACTAGCAACATGCCAGATTGGAGGTGATAGGTTAGGGTGGAGCCTGTGGAAATGAAGAGGAAGAGATAATTTGGAGTGCTACTCTGGCTTGAGGACAGGACGTGGGGAAGAGAAAGTGCTGAAATTTTGAACCTTAGTGATTTATAGAAATAGAAACATTAGAGTTCAAACTTGTTTTGGGGAGTCATGTTTGATTTTCTTTTAGACACGTTGCCTTCAAGATGATGGCAGGGTATCCAAATAAAAATGTTTATGGTCAGGCAAGTAAAATATGCAATGGAAGTCGGTTCTGGGAAAAGATTGGAAGGATATTGGATTATGAAGCTTGAAGGTGGGTAGAGGTAGTTCCTAGGGCCTGGGGCATTGCCTGGAATTGAGTGAGGCTGTATGCCTTGTACTGGTTTATTATCCCAGGGCTTGCCCAGACCCTGGACATTTCTGCTAACAAACACCCACATCTTCTACCAAACGATATCCCTTTTTAAAGTTAAGGTTTTTGTTTAAGTTTTCCTCTCCCTAGTAACTATGTCCAGGTATACCTGGAAACACACACACACACACACACACACACACACACACACACACACACACACACACACACACACACACACACACACACACACACACACACACACACACACACACACACACACACACACACACACACACACACACACACACACGCACTTATTTCCCCCAAGGTCTTGTACCATTTGCTTATAGCTCGGGGATGTGCTGTAGAAATGTGCCACAAGTCTTTGGCCTCTTCTAGCATGCTGTTTATCACCCTGGAGGAGTAAGAGCACTGGGCAGTCAGGCGACTTTTGCTAGCTACGTGATCTTGGACACACCACTTCCTTTTCCAGGCCTAAGTGTCTAGTCTAAGGGATCTAGCTTCTGCCGGTTCTGAAGCCCTCTGATTTGATGTCTGGAAAGTTTTTTCCACCATTGCCCAGGTTTCTGATGCAGACCAGGCTTTTTGAACAAGTAGCCTAGATTTGTTAGTACCTTGTGGGAGGGACTGGTAGAGATGGAGGCCTAGTCCCCAGAGTGGGTCCCTGTCTTCAGTGTGGATAGGAGCCCTCCAGGTGGATGGGAGCCTCTGTTCCTCTTTGGAGCATGGAAATACTGGAAGAGCAGGTTTTCCCAATGACCAGGGGTTGCAAACTGTGGCCCATGGGCCGGATTCCTGTTTTTGTAAATAAAGTTTCACTGGAACAGAGACATGCCCGTTGTTTGTGTATTGTCTGAGGCTGGTTGCATGCTACAATGGCATAGTTGAGTAACTGCAAGGGAGCCTGTATGCCCCATAAGCCTAAAATATTTACTATCTTGCCCTTTAGGATAAAAGATAAAAACTTGTCAACCCCTGCTGTAGACTACCAGAAAAGTGCTTGGCCTTTTACTGAGGATGCTTATGATGGCTATTTCAGATTTCTAGGGTTCTTAAAGATTCTGCATTGGGCCTGTCTTTGTGATCCCATGAGAGGATGATCTGGTAGTTGAAATAGTAGATTATTAGAGTCAGCTCAAAAATAGTCATTCTGTATCTAGGAAAGCTCTTTCATTTTCAGCCTTTTCCCTGGAGCCTGGAGGCCTGAGTTCCTCAGCAGGACTGAGTTTGACAAGCTACTGTCCCTCTCATTCTGATTTCCCTGGGCAGTGCAGAGGATATACTGGACTGACCCGAGCCCAGTGTTGAGTGAGAAGGGAGGCTCATTGGTTCCGCCTGTCCTGTAGGATCTTTCCCCTGATATCTCTATTGTTTCTGATCTCACTGGCACCTTTAGTGCCAAGGTCCTGGAGATGCCGCCGCAGAGAGAGCCTGCAACCCAGCCTGGCATGTCTGTCTGAACCTGGCACTCATCCACTCTGTCAGAATAAGGCTCTGGGCTTGGCGTTTGTGGGACATGTGTCTGTGTTGGCTTGGGACTGGAATCAGCAATCAGTATTCCTGCGGCCAACCTTTACGGAGTCCTTCTGTGTCCTAGTTTCCACCTTTTTGACCTGGTCCTCAAGCCAGAGTCTTGCTGAAACTCCTAGCTAGGAACAGGGCTAAAGTTCTCACTGCTGCAGAACAGCAGCAGCCCAGCAGTTGGGGCAGTTCTGCTCAGATAGGAAGTGAGACACGTCGGTAGCAGGAGGAAACCACGTGCTGGAAGTAGCAGGGGGAACGGAGGTGACTGAGGTTGATTCTCGTTGCACTTGATAGGGAGGAGGCCAGCAGCGGGAGGAGGGAGCAGACAATCCATAATAGCAGAGAAGACAGAATTCGAGCACACCTAGAGCTGCTTTTAGCTGGTAATGGTAACTCCGGCTCTAGGAGCATTCCTTCATACCTCCCCAACACAGTTTCCCCAGAGGCTGTTTTAAAGAAAACAATGTCTCTTAAATATCTTTTCACTTGTAGGGTTTAGGGTGACCCCATACTATATGGTCTTAAACTTATGTTGCGACAACTGCACTGACTTGGATAAATAAATATCATTTACCAGATATTTATTAAAGATCTATTATATGGCAGGCACTGTGTGAAGTTCTCAGGATACAGAGGTGAATAAAAGATTCACAGTTTGATCTGGAAGGTTTATGGGCAGCTGAACCAACTTTAATTCCGTCTGCACTGGATCACATGCTTCAAGAGAGCATGTCTGTATCTGTCTTGTCCTTTGCTGTCACCCCAGTGCTGAGTACAGAGCTTGGCACACAATAGGCCTCAGATATTTATTGGTTGACCTATCCTTGTTTGATCTGTCCTGGAAATGTGCAGGAGGAATCTGAGTGGGTAAGTGGAGGAAGAGAGGTGCTTAACGCAGCAAGTGTGACAAATTTGGGGGAAGATGGACATACTCGGATATATGATGATGACTGCCTTTAAGGAAAAGAGAAGGGTTAAAGCTGCGTGGGCATGACAGAATCCATTGGCATTGCGGCCATGAGAAGTAAGGAATATGACCTGGCTACAAAGGTGGGTTAGAGGTAGTCAGGATCATTGGGTAAAGCAGAGGGCCACCAGAATTGTGAAGAACTAACTAGCGGCAGAGAAGGGAAGAGTGGAAGGAGAGTAGGAGCCATTGTGAGAGGAAACATGGAGACCTCTTCAGGCCTAGGATGAAAGCAGAAATGACACAAGTGAGTCTCAGATGAACATGATGGCAGGGATAAAGAAAAGATGGGACTCTCAGCTCTGTTCTGCTGGTCTCCTCAGAAACCACTGTGTCCATGTATGACTAAAAATGCCTCTCAGTTATTTTCCAACAGTGCGGCATACGCAAGGAAATTAACTGTGGTTTGACATTATGGTTAGTCTTTTTTTTTTTTTTCAAATTTGTCAATGGAAATTTTCACAGGTACACAAAGATAGAGTTAGCGTAATACACCTCAATGTTCCCATCCCCCAGTTTTTCGACTTGTAATCAACACATGGCTTTTCTCATTTCTTTTATACCTTCACCCACCTTTTTCTTACCCCCTTCTTGGATTATTTTACAGCAAGACCTAGATCCTGTATTATTTTATCCATAAATACTTTTTGGTATATCTCTAAAGGATAATACCTTTTAAAAACATAACCCTAGTGGTATTATTACACCTTGAAAAAGCACAGTCATTCCTAAATATCTCCTGTCATCCAAATATCCAAATGGTGTTTAAATTTCCTTCGATGTCTCAATTTCTTTTTTATTTTTTTTTTTTTTGAAAACAGCCGGTTGGTTTGAGTCAGGCTCCAAACAAGATCCACATGTTTCATTTAGTTGATGACAAATCTTCAAGGCTCTGTTAATAAAGATTATGGTCATTCTTAAAAGAATTTATGTTTTGCAATTCTACCTTTTAGATTTACTTAGCTACCCACGATTCTTCCCAGTCAGCTGCCGTCAACAGCTTCCTGAGTTTGTTAGATGATTTTTATGATTTTGAGCATTTTTTCATGATCCCTCTTGCCTTTTTGGTTTAATGTAGCTAGTCATTTTTCCCTTCCTTCAGTAGATATTTCTTGGGAGTCTGCTCTGTTTCAGGAGCTGTACTGGACACTGGACCTACACCTGTGAAAAGGACAGACAGGGCCCAACTCCTGGAGCTTACAGTTTGACCACAGGAGAGCTGCTGCTTGGCAGTTTTCCCCATGCGTTCACCCCAGCTGAGCAGTGTGACCACAACCGTCACTTCTGTGCAGGCAGACCTGCCACGTTTTAGAGCTTGGTGTTCATGCTCTCATGCTGTCATTGTATGTGGTTGACAAAGGTGCCCCTAGAATGTTCAAGAAGCCAGGCATGGCTTCTGTGGCAGGCCTATGTCTCATAGCCACACAACCCGGCATTCTAACTGTGGTGCTGCTTGGGCCTTGCGTGTATCCATGTAACACCTTTGGGCTTGAGTGTGGATAGCTCTGAAAGTTAAAATGGAGAGCTTCCTGAATTGGTGGATTGTGGAGAGGCTAAATGAACATGTTTAAAGGAGGGTGGGGGGGTGCTCTGAATTGTTACAGGGCTTGGCAAATGCCAAGTGTTGCTAATATGTTTGAGCAAATTGGATATTTCTGTGGCTTTGTGGACTTCAGGTTGGTTTGGGGCTTTTGCCTGTTCCAATTAGGCTACCTGCCAGCCTTTCAGATGACAGGCCCGCTTTCTTGATTTGCTGTTCGTTGTGTATTGGGTAGCCAGTCTGCCTCAGTAGCCAAATATGATGATACAATTCAGGCCTGTCTTGCTGATAAAACTTTTAACTGATTTACATTTCTTTATGTAAGTAAATAATCAGATTCTGACTCCTATGATGCTCTGATTTTCAGAATGGTCCATGATTCTTCTCATATTTTTGCATTTTCAGTTCAAATGCAACTGTATTGTAGTTACTGGATTATAGTGTCTGAGCCTTTAAAAAAAATCTTAGTTAATAAAAGTATATTTTCAGATATAAAACCTAGTGTCCTTATGATACGTATCTCCTTGTCACTGAAGGCTACATGTTCAGCCTCTGATGATATGTTTTGTTTTCTTTCAGTTAAGTGGTCTTTAATTGTTTTGATTGTGTGCCCATATCAGTTAAAACTTTTGAGCAATTCCCCTTGTTTGTGTGTGTATTTATAATTTATAAAAAGTAGTGCTGTGCTAAAATACATTATAGTATTATAAAACACAAAACAAAAGACTTCAAATGGCTAGGATATATTGTATTCCCTACCTTCTTCCTAAAGGAACTCTTCATGGTTCTGTCCAAGGGCAGCCTTCTACTTTGCCCTAAATTTCAGTTCCTCTCACATATTCGACATTGCCCCAGCCTGTCCCCTCCTCCTTGCATCACCACTTTTTCCCTCTGCTCGATCGTTTCCCAAGGCTATCTTTCTCATCTTGAAAAAGTCTTCTTTGGTCACCTCTCCCAGCTACTGCCCCATCATCTGTCCCTCCATATTTTCAGTCCTTGCTGTGTTCACATCCTCTCTTTACTCACACCACTCTGATGAAAGTGCCCCTGGCAAGGTCCATGGTAACTCCCATGATCCTGACTCTAGTGGTCACTTCTTCATCTTCCTCACAGGAGCTCTTCAGCAGTTTGGCACCGCTGGTCATACCCTTTTCCTTGACGCTGTTTCTTCACTTGGCTTCCAGGGTGTGTATTTCTGGCTTTCCATCTGCTTAATTGGCCGTTCATTCTCGGCTTCTCATCTCCCTGACCTCTAAACATTAAAGGCCCTGGGTACCTCCTCTCTATCTTCTCTCATTCTGTCTGTGATCCTCTCCTGTTGCATGGCTTTTAATACCATCTATATGAGTGATCTCCAGAGTTTGCTTCAGTGTAATCCTGGGAGATCAATAAGATTGACCATGAGCTGATCATTGTTGAAGCTGGGTGATCACACTGTGGTCACACTGCTCAGTACCTGGGGGTTTATTATACTGTTCTCTCTCATTTTACTTATGTTAGAAATTGTCTTTCTTTTTTTTTTTCTTTTTGAGGAGTCTTGTTCTGTCGCCCAGGCTGGAGTGCGGTGGCATGATCTCGGCTCGCTGCAGGCTCTGCCTCCTGGGTTCATGCCGTTCTCCTGCCTCAGCCTCCCAAGTAGCTGGAACTACAGGCGCCTGCCACCACGCCCAGCTAATTTTTTTGTATTTTTAATAGAGACGGAGTTTCACCGTGTTAGCCAGGATGGTCTCAATCTCCTGACCTCATGATCCACCCACCTGCCTTGGCCTCCCAGAGTGCTGGGATTACAGGTGTGAGCCACCGCGCGTGGCCCAGAAATTTTCTATAATGGAAAGTTAAAAAGTCTATATGCTGATGACCCTTAATCATTTGTCTGCAGCCCAAACTCTTTTCTGAACTGTAGACCCATGTATCCATCTGCCTGTTTAATATTTCAGCTTTGATGTTACTAGATATTTCACTAAACGTGTCCAAAATGGAACTCCTGGTTTCCCTCCCCAATATGTTCTTCCTGCAGTCTCCCCATCCCATTTATGGGAATGCTGTTCTTCCAGTTGCTTATCGAAAACACGTCTGGTCATGCTTGATTTCCCTCTTTCTCATCTGTCCTTCATAAAATTCATCAATAAGTCTTGTTGACTCTACCTGTAAAATATATCCAAAATCTCATCTATCAGAACTACTTCCGCTGCCACCACCTTGGTCCAAGCCACCATCCTCTCTCACCTGCTTCTTTATTGCCCCTTACAGGCTGTAGTCCTCCCTGCAGCCAAAACAATCCTGTGAAACATTAAGTCACATCATGCTCTGCTGTGCCCAAACCCTGCAGTGGCTTTTCTTCTCTCTCAGTAAAAGCAATCACCCTTACTATGGTCCGTAAGACCTGATAGCTTATCTCATCACTGCCCAATAGAAATATAATGTGAGCTACACATGAGGGTCACTTATGTAATTTAAAAGTTTTTGATAAAGGAAAAATGAATGGAAAATGAACCACTTGAGGTTAATTTTGATAATGTATTTTATTTAGCCCAGTATGTTAACAGTATTTTCACTTCTGAGATACGTTACATTGTTTTTGTTTTGTTTGTTTGTTGTACTAAGTAATAGTCAAAGCACATCTCCATGTGAACTAGTTGCATTTCATGTGCTCCATAGCCTCACATGGCTAGTGGCTGCCATCCTTGCACAGTACAGGTCCATACGACCTTACCCGGCTTTATTACGTTACTTCTGTATCTGTCTCCTGTTACTCTTTTCAACTTGCACTTTGCTTCAGCATCACTGGCCTCCTGCTGTTGTTTAGGTATACTAGGCATTTCCTGTTTTAGGGCCTTTGTGCCTCCAGTTCCCTCTGTTTGGAATGCTTTTCCCCAGATAGCCCTGTGGTTAAATCTCTTACTTCCTTTGGGTCTGTGCTCAGATGTTACCTTCTCAGAGGGTCCCCCAAGCCCCCAGCATTCTCTAGCCTTCCTTGCATCCCTTTCATGTAGTGTTTTTTCACCAGTTGGCATACTATTTATTTCTATTAGTATATTTTCTCTCTCTCCCCACTGGAATATGTGCTCCATGAGAGAAGGGATTTTTGTGAGTTTTGTCCCCTGCTATATCTCAGAGCATGGAACAGTGCCTGACATATGTATGTAAGAGATGGATATTTGTTGGAGAATTAAGTGAAATTATTTATTAAGAATGATTCTTTTTCACTAAGAACATTGCAATTGAGCATAATTTATTATTTCAGAATAGCTCGGTGTCATTTGCAGCTAGAAGTTCTGTTTTGAGTCAGGATATTTCAAAAGAGACCTCACAATGATATGCAGATGCCCATGGCAGAATTGCATCCTGGATTATACTTATGAAATCTTGATACTTGTTTTTTAGTCACATCCACTGTTTTCTGCAAAGGTTTTTGTTGAAATCCAGCTAATATATTTCAGTCAGTCTTGATATCAATCAGTTGTTCTTAAAAACTCATTGCAAAATTTAATACTTTTATATGTTGAATTTAATAAATGGGTTCAAGACCCCTGAAATACTTCATTTTGGGAGATTTTAAAACAAGTTTTGATGTTCTGTTTTGAGTGTGTGCAGATAATGAGATTTTAGAGATGACATCCTTACATTGAAATTGGCAACATTATCACATAATGGTAGAAATGATTTCCAAGTGCCTGTTTTAAAAGAACAATGGCTTTCTTACCCATTAAAAAAATTCTACCTTCACCATAAAGATACAGAGTATTTATTTGTTTGTTTAAAAATACCCATTAAGTAGCATTCTACTTACTGGCACTCATTACAGAAAAGGTCAGCACATTTTAGAACTCTTGTTTTCTGGTTTAAAAAAAGTATAATTCCTCTTTTTTTTTTGAGACAGTTTCACTCTGTTGCACAGGCTAGAGTGCAGTGGCACAATCATAGCTCACTGCAGCCTCAAACTCCTGGGCTCAAGCAATCCTCAGCCCCCCTAGTAGTGAGAACTACAAATGTGCTCCATGATGCCCTGCTGATTTTTAAATTTTTGTGGAGACGGGGGTCTTGCTGTGTTTCTCAGGCTGGTCTTGAACTCCTGGTCTCAAGAGATCCTTCTGTTTTTGGCGTCCCAAAGCACTGGGACTACAGGTGTGAGTCACCATACCTGGCCTGATTCTTCTCTAAGTTGAGCAACTCTTTTAGATATTTTTACCACGAGGTAATTAATGACAGTGTGGTCAGATGACATTTGGGTCTCACCGTCTTATTACAAAGGACTGTTGTTTATTGTATTGAAGGTGGTGTCTTTAACTTTGCTTCACTGGGCAGATGTAAACTGTACTAAATCAACAGGCAACTGGGGGTGTCACTGTCTACCCTTCTGCATTTGGATCTCCTACTCAGACACAAGGATTCCTCTGGTACCTTAAATGACAGCAACCACCCAACACACAAATTGAAGGAGTGTGTCCGTGTCAATTCCTATATTAAATAATAGTAAAATTTATTTTTTTGTATTTTGGTAAAGTATAAACATTGTAATATTTTCTTCTTCATCCTAGTGGATCTGCTTATACATGCCACATTAGAGATGATTGCTCTGATTGTTTCTTCTATAGTAACCTTGCCTCCCTAACAACCTTTGATTGACATAAAGGTTGAGTCTTGTCTTTTCTGTTGTTTATAGTACCTGACAGTGCTGTGTTTCACTAATATTTGTTGACTGAATAGTGCTGAGGAGTATCCCGTTCTCTGACCTCAGTACCATAAGGTCATATTTCTTGGACAACAAAGTCCAGTAGCAGATTTCTTTGGTGGCTGCTAGAGCCATTTCATTAACAGTCTTGAAAGCTTTTGTGATATTAGAGAAACAGCTCTGTGGTCCTGTTGCTGTTGGATGTGCATCCTTCTGCATCTGACAGGTAGAAAGGGATGGTGGCAGCTCTAGTCACTGCCATGTTGTGATTTAGGAAGTAGATGGTTGTGTTCAGATGCTCTGGAAATGAGCTGGCAGAGATTGCTAGAAGAGATGGCCGTGGTATCCAGAGCAGCCAGCTCTCTTCTTCATGAGAGGGGTATATGTCTTTGATGCATTATTTGATGTCTTCCATCAGTTTACATGCTGAAAGTATTGGTGCAGATATCTGAGATGTATGCTTCTCCTCCACCTGGGTAGTCCAGGAGGTAGGTCAGCCAGACACATCTACTTGGGTGTTGTTTTTCTAACTTCCCTGACTGGATGCACAATTTGAAAGATCAGCAGCTGGAATGAGAACTGCAGGCTGTGGCTGAGGAACAGAGGCCCCATGCTCTCTTTGCTGCAACAGAGACATCTCCTAAGGTCCCCTGGACCCTGCATTGCTGAGTCAGGCTTGCCCTGGTATGCTAGTCTTGCTACTTGGACCACTGGTGGGCCCATCAGCATTCATGGATTGATGTGCATTTGCTTAGGATGGCCTCTGTGAAAGATTCTGTGTCTGTTTCTCTTTTTGGATGGAGTGGGGTGGGGACGGAGAAGTAATAAGTGAGGTAGACAGATACCTTCACCTAAAATAGAGTGTAAATGTAACACAAATGAAGTGTAAGAAAGTGTTGTATTAGCCTTAAATGGGGTTGGGAGCTGGAGGATGTCTCTGGGAACACAAGGAAGATCTCATCCATCTTGTTTATGGCTGTATCCTCAGAGCCTAGCATGATGCTTGGCCCCATCAAGTGCTCAGTAAATAGGTGTTTGTTAATAAGTAAGTGTTCAAGGATGAGAGGACTTCACCTGAAAGTTCATGCCAGACCACCACAAAACTGAAGGAGGAAATGGCTTGTTGGCAGAAGGAGGTTGGGATGTTCAGAGAGAGTGTAAGTGGCAGAGGAGGGGCTGTGTATTGGAGAGGTAGAGGCAGTCTTGGGAGGCCCTTGATCAACTTTCTAAGAATTTGGTTTTGGTGGCTCTTAACTTATTTTCCTGCCAGTTCATATTAGAAATTGCATGGAAGCTATAGTCTCTCCAGGAGAAAAAAATAATAAGAGCCCCAATTTGGCATACACCGTCAGAGGATTCACAGATCCCAAGTTATAAAAACCTGTTATAGGGGCCAGGTGCAGCGGCTCATGCCTGTAATCCCAGCACTTTGGGAGGCCGAAGTGGGTGGATCACCTGAGGTCAGGAGTTCAAGACCAGCCTGGCCAACATGGTGAAACTCTGTCTCTACTAAAAATACTAAATTAGCTGGACGCGGTGGTGTGTGCCTGTAATCCCAGCTACTCGGGAGGCTGAGGCAGGAGAATTGCTTAAACCCAGGAGGCAGAGGTTGCAGTGAGCCGAGATTGCACCATTGCACTCTAGCCTGGGCAAAAAAGAGCGAAACTACGTCTCAAAAACAAAACAACAACAACAACAAAAACAAAAAAAAACCTGCTATAGGTTGGTGAGCCGTCAAATGCTCACTGCGCACTTATGATGGTGATAAGATGCTTTTTCTCCTGGAGTCTTTGGGACTTGCCCAAGTGCACTTAGTGGGCATTCTGGGTTTGGAGGGCGCTGATAAGCAGCAAGCATGACAGTGGTCCCGAGGAGCTTGGGAAAGCAGTGGGGAATGGGAGTCTGCACACTGACACAAATGGAGAGGTCCAGTGTTTGCTCCACTTAGCAGGGGACAAAAATACCTGTTCTATTACTTGGAAAAAATAAAAAAAATTAACCTTTACAACTTACTGATTCAAAATATTGAATGCTTATGCTAAGTTTTTTTCTGTGACATGATTTCCAACTTAGATACCCACCCAGGCCATAATGATGGATTCAGAGAGGCAGCATGTTACATTTGTGGGAATGGTGAGTGTGGAAAGGAGTCATTAGAGTTTTATATTACCATAGCATAGGGTTTGTAGAATTCCTTAGCTGTCCTGATCCATCAGGGAGGGCTGACTGGAGGAGGAGGTATTTCACAGGCCTCTTGGAAAAGCAGGAAGACTGGGCTGAGGGAGGTTTAACGTTGGATTGTTTTTTTTTTCCTGACATTAAAAAGATTCCCATAAAATGTGTCTCTGGACCATCAGTTAAAAAAACAAAAACAGGCTGAGCACGGTGGCTCATGCCTGTAATCCCAGCACTTTGGGAGGCCGAGGCGGGCGGATCACGAAGTCAAGAGATCAAGACCATCTTGGCCAACATAGTGAAACCCCGTCTCTACTAAAAAATTAAAAAATTAAAAAATTAGCAGAGCGTGCCTGTAGTCCAAGCTATTCGGGAGGCTGAGGCAGGAGAATCACTTGAACCTGGGAGGCGGAGGTTGCAGTGAGCCGAGATCGCGCCACTGCTCTCCATCCTGGGTGACAGAGCGAGACTCCATCTCAAAAAAAAAAAAAAAAAAAAAAAAAGATAAAAAACTTCCCATCCTCCAGGCTTTTGTAGCACATCTGATAGATAGATAGGCTGTTTGGAGGGGAAAAAAGCCAATGTGGGCAGCACAGTGTTGGCATTTCTGCCTTTGTGTGTTATAGGTAAATTCCTTCAGTGGAGGGTGAGGTTGAGGGGTGGTGAGGCAATGCTTGATCCCAGTGAATAATGATGACAATCAGCCCTGCACTGGCTTGTGCTTAGGTGCTAGGCCAGCACCAGGAGGCATCACTGCGGGTGTGGGGGGAGCTCCTGCACCTTGAGAGAGGTGGGGCAGACCGGGGCTCTCTGAGGCAGCCATGGCTTATGCATATTGCAGAGAAAGGACTGGGCAACTGAGGTTCCAATTTTCTCACCTCACTCATCGGCTTAGCAGGAATTTGCTTTGTAGGGAGGTTGGTCTGTGAGGGAATTTTAAAAGTTCTTTCAAGGAGAAGAGCCTCTTCCATTTCCTGCAGAGTAATGTTCAAACTGCAGGTCCAGAGGCCATAATGGGTGAGATCAATTTAGCGGGTTGAGACCAGCCTTTAAAATATATATAGAATAGAAAATATTAGATTGTGTAGTACATAGTAAAGATGAGTATTATTTCATGAAACTTTGTTTCAGTTATATATATAGAGAGAGTGATACATATAGATAAGTGCACATATATGCCTGTGCTGGGCTACTGCATAACATTCATTTCCTACCATGAATCAGGGTCCAGAAAATTTGAGAAACATTGTCCTGGAAGGATTTCTCTGCTCTTAGTGTAGACAGTGGGTTCCAGCCACTTCCCCAGAGGCCATCTCTATGGAGACAGATGTGGCGAGAGGGCTCTTTTTAAAGAGCAGCCAGAGTCAGCTTCTGACAGCGTGATCCTAGGCTTGTCTGCAGCTGCTCACCCATGCCTGGTGTTTCCTGCTGCAGAGGAGCTAGGGAGAAAGACCAGGAAAACCTCAGCCAGGTTTAGGAGCAAAGGTCACCTTCCTGTCTTCTCACCAGGGTATGATTCCCTAGAATGCAGCAGCATATCTAGCCCCTTCCCTCTTCTCTTGGTTCCTGGCTTTATTAACTGTTTCTTTGCTTTCAAAAAATTTTATCTTTCAGCAGCAAATTTCCTTCTTCCCCACATACCAAAGCCATGGCAGGAAGAGGAAGGCCATCCCGACTGTGGTTTTGTCCTTATATTCTCTGTTTCTCAGGTTCGTTGCCTAGGGAGGGTGGAGTCCCGGCGATTTGGGGGGTGGGGTAGGATTTGTGGTACATCAGCATGAACTTCCTGTCACCTCAGTGATTCCACTTAGATCTGTGATTCTCTGGCTCCATCTTTCCCCCCGAAGGAGAAGAGCCTTTCTTGGGTCATAGTTGCCTCTCCTTCCACCAGCTGCACTGACCGACCTGCAGAGTGTTGACCCACTTGTCGTACCTCAAATAGAGGTTTAAATTAGGACCTTTAATCTGTAAGAGGCTTACAGCTTGTTGGGTGGCCAGCTGCTCTGGACTCCCATGTGGGCAGAGCTGGGTTTTTCCTGGCTCTTTTGGGGTTTAGGGAATCATGGGGGTCAATGGCTTTCTGGCAGGAGCCACAGGCTCTGGGACTAGGTGGGTGGGATCTCTTATGATGGAGTTGGGTGGTGGTGTGTCCTTGTAATGATGGAGTGGAGAGCTGGGCCAGCAACTTGGGTGCTGGGCCTGCTTCTCTTGGACACTGAGCCTGGATTCTTGCTGATGTGCAGTTAGCTTTGCTGGCTCAACATGTGTTTTCATTTCACAGATATTTGTTAATCCAGAGTTGTGTGCCCAGCATGGTGCTAGGTGTCATAGGGAGCACACAGAAGCATGAGAATCAGGCCCTCCTCCCAAGTTGCTTATTGTCCTTTTGATGCTACAAGGCTAGTCCATATCAAAGCATTCATTCATCCTGTAGACAGATAGGCATGGAGGGGAAGTATTATTGGAGAGACCTCAGGGCTTTCTCACCTGAGAAGGGAGAGAGCCCTGACATGGTCAGAGCTGGGCCCTGAGTGGTGGGATTTAGGAAGATGGGAAGAGGGGAGGGCTTGGAAGATAGGAGAAACAGCATGAACAGCAGCAGCGGGAATGGGTGAGTGTCCTCCTGAGAGGACTGTGGAGATGGCCGTGGAACCTCTTCTTGCCCACTTCCTGAGATAGTCGTGGCTTAGTGCCAGAGACTCTTATTCCTTGGGCAATGTAGACCCAGCTCTATGGGTTCCCTGTTTTTTTCTTCTCTTCCTCCTCATTATTATAACAGATAATAATAATGATTCCTAGCTTTCAGGGAGCACATCTTGTATACCATGTTCTGTGTGCTTTACATGGATTGTCTCATTACAGCTTCACAGCAACCTTAGAGGTAGATGTTCTGTATCATTGTGTGCACCTTACAGTTAGTGCAGCTGAGGTGTAGAGAGGTTAAATAACTTGCCCTTGGTGGGTGACATAGCAAGGCAGTGGTTGGGTGAGGAGTCTACCAGGGCAGCCTGAAAGGCGGAACTCAGTGACAGCAGAAGGGCATGCTGTTAACCCACTGCTTCCCACTCTTGTCTGAATATTAGAATCACCTGGGAATCTTTCAGAATTTCCAAAGCCCAGGCCGATTACATCAGAGTCTCTTGGGGTGCTGGGACACAGGCATCAGTTTTTGAGGCTTCCCAGGTTATTCCAATGTGCATCCAGGTTTAAGGACCATTCCCTTAACCTTCTCTGTTTTAGAGCCTCTGAATATTTGACTGAATACATTTTTTATCTCCAAGATTCTCCAAAGCACTGCAGAGGGGCCTTCCTCCAGTCCTACCCTGAGGATGTCTGTCTGTCCACCCACCATGCCATATAGTATGTGAGGGAGTAGGACCCCTGCCACCCCACAGCATCTGTGACTCCCGAAGAGTGAAACCTAGGTGGTGTGGGGTGATCTTCCTGGGATCAGTGGCCCTTCTCACTCTGCATGCCACCTAGAGGGCAGAGCCTGCTTCAGAGCCCTGGAGACCTCCAACCGGTTTCTCACATCTTCTGCTCCCTGGGGCCCCTGACTTCAGCGGGGAAGGGAGAGGGTCACATGAGGGCAGATCTCTTCTGGACAAGTCCCATTCCTCTCTGTCTGTCCCCGACTGAACCTGAAATGGACACGAAGAGCAGAGTCGTTTGGGTGGCTGGGAACAGCACTAAATTTAGCAAAACTGTAGCTGGTGGGGGGCCGGCCCAGAGTGAGCCAAACCCAGCCCTGAGTGGACTAGATTTATAGTCAGTAACACAGTCAGCATCATCTCTGCTTCGGAAAGTGTGTGGTTACACAGGATCTTCCGGTTTCCAAAGCCCGGAAGCTTGTCAGCCTGTCCCACAGGCCTCCCTGACTCTGCCCCTTGAAGACTTGGCTCCACCCCCACCACTGATGCTGTCCCTTGGACTTAGTCTTCCATCCATCTGTCTGTCTCTCCCCTGTGTGTCTGGAATTTCCACTTCAGTACCTTCACCTTCTTTTATGCCTCTTGGCCAGTGCTGCCAACCTTGACTCCCAAGGCCCTGGAGGGCAAGACCTTAGCATTGGTAGATTTTCTTTAGGGTATCTGGCACCAAGGACACCTTTCAGTCAAGGTGGACAAGTGGAGGAAAGCCAGGAGCTGGGATGGTTAGTCGAACAAGTGTTGAGGGACTGAGATGTACTTTCCTTCCTCCCAGAAACTTAGCCGGGTTGATGGTATTTGTATACCCAACAACTGAAGTGAACTATGATGGGGACAGAGTGGCTGTGAGACTCTTGGACAGTTGGGAGTTTCTCTTTGGTTGGCTGAGTCTCTGCCTTGGTGTCGATGTATCTTGGAAGAGGTGGGGTTTGTGGGATTAAAGAGTGGAGGTCTGTGGGTGACAGGACATCTTCCCCTGCTGGCTCCCTCTCCCACTCCTCAGATCTGATGGTGGTGACTTGTCTGGAGGAGCTTCTGTTTTCTTAATGCCCTGGGAGATAATGACCACACTAAATTTACTCAACTCTTTCCAAAGTGGATGATTACACTGCGAGGCCAGGACTGGGATCATGCCTATGGGAGTGAAGGCTTCAGGGCTCTGGCAGCCACTAGAAATTTAAGCCTTGGATTTTGCTGATTGGGAACTGTGTCATCTCCTTGGTCTTCTTGGTTTTCACTCCCTTCACCCAGGACTGGGATCAAACATGATTTGTTAGTATAGGGCAGTGGGTCTCAACCAGGGGCAATTCAGTACTCCCTAGCTCTGGCTCCGAGGGAACATTTGGAAATGTCCAGAGACATTTTTTGGTTGTCATAACTGGGGAGCAGGAAGGGTGTTACTGGCATCTGGTGTGTAGAAAACAGGTATCCTGCTGAATATTATACATTGCACAGAACAACTGTCCCTACAACAGAGTTGTTGGTCCAAAATATCAATTGTGCTGAGGTTGAGAAACCTTGGTATAGGGGGACAGTTTTGTAGAAATGGCCATGAGAGGTCGTTTCATCCAGCTGTCTGCTTCTGTTGGAAATAACTTGAAACCAGGAACTATTGAGTCATTGCCTTCTTCGTTCGTCCCCTGCTCCCCTCTCTCCTCAGTATTTATGGGGAACCTTGGTAGTGAAATACTTTGGCATCTAACAATATTGCCTTCAGGAAGTTGTTTCCAAGCCATCGCTAAAGCTGCTGTGGTACAGTTTCCCATAGAATCCCCTTGTAAGCACACACGTATCCCAGGTCACACGGGTGACTTTGTGCAGCTGTGTCTCTGGTGCACCTAAGTAAGCTTATGATTTAGGTGTTGGTACCTTTAAGATGAACTTTAAGGGCAACCAGGAAGCCATTCCAAGCAGGCTTCATGTGGGAATGATCAGAGTCTAGCCTGGAGCTGTTTTCCTTCTCTTTCTCTCTGTAGCTAAAAGTTTGTTCTGCCTTGCAGAACTGAGTTCTGCTTGCTAAAGTTCTCTTAAACTCAGGAAACACATACTCATTGCTGTGGAGAACATGATGTTATTTCCCAGGTAAAAGACTCAACCTGTGGCCAGATGCCTGAACAGCCTGGTGCATCTCTCATCTGCTAACACCGTTCTTCTGCAGTCGGCAGGGCTGCTTTAAGGCCAGAACAGGGAAATGAGAAGTCTCCCAAAGTGAGGACCTTTGCTTGCTCTAGATAGTGAAGGGAGGGTCACTGTGTGTGGATTCTAGAATGTGCTGACTTTTAAAAATTCACGACAAGTTTCAAGGTTCTTTCCATGTGACCTCACTACCTGGACTCTCTAATCGTCATGTCAGAGGGTGAAGGGGTGAGTGACACTTTATGATTCGGGGAAAGAAGAGGTGGTGGGAGTGGTGAGAGAGGAGATTGGCAGGGAGAGGGATAGATATTCTCATTGGGTGCATTTGACATCCTTGCCTCCAGTTTGCTTCTCAGTGTTGTTCCCCTGGCCACAAAACTTACTCAAAGTCTCTGTGTTTGGGGAGGCAAATATATATATATATATTTTTTTGATAAGCCCAAACCAAACAGTTTAGGAAGGTCATTCTACTTAGGAGGAGAGTAAATAACATTTTACAAATGACTTTGGGGTTGCCTGGGTTTTTTTCTTTTTAAAAGTCTCCCTTTGCTAGTGGAAGTCACTGGGGAATGAATGAACAGCAAGTACTTGCTGTTCTTGGAGTTCGGGTTCACTACTCCCCTTCTCGTGCAAGGGACTGAGATAGTACTTGTGGGCTCAGGACCCAGGTTTTAGATTACTGCTGTCTTAGCTGGCAACTAGGGCAGTCGAAACCGAAAGCCTCAGAAGTCCTGTTCAATGAGGGTAAATATTTGAATGGATTGAACAGATGAGTGTGTGTATATTTAGAAACTCACACCCAGTAGAGAAAGAACCTCTGGGTAAGCCCGGCTTGCTCATCCCTGCTGCAGGTCAGAGCACACCCAAGGTTACATCCTCTTATTCCATGATCGGCTGAAGTCACTTCCTTATGTACCCAAGGCTGCCCACGCCCAGCCACTGTTTCCTGAGCCGGGTCAGGAAGTGCAGATCACTCCTCTCATAACCTCCTGGTAGCTTATAGTCATCATCCAGCAGCATTCTGGATTCTTTTGCCTGTGTCTAAGTCTCAACACTTCAGCTGGCATCTTGCCCCCAGATCCTGAGCTTGTCTTTGAGTCCGTAGCTTCTGCTTGGACTTCCTGGCTTCCAGGCCCAGAGTTGCTTCAGGGCTCTGGCAGCCACTGGAAATTTAAGCCTTGGATTTTGCTGATTGGGAATTGTCTCGTCTCCTCCATCTTCTTGGTTTTCACTCCCTTCACCCCTGGCCCAACCACTTCTGTCTCATTAAAAATCTTGTTTCTTATAAAAGTTACTTTATATTTCAGCATGCGTTTATAAAACCTGAAGACATTTTCAGACGGAGTCTCACAGAACATAAAGCTTGACAAATTAATTCGGAGTTTTGAAAACATGTTTATTTTTTATGGTATTGAAGCTTTGTAGAGTAACATTTCTGCCATTTATTAAAATGCAATAGGAAAATGCTCAGAAATATGTCCTTCAGATTTTGTGAGCAGAGAGTGTAGGCACTAAAATTCATTGGTTTTGGGGAAACAACCCACTGGATAAAAAAGTCCATTTTCTCCTAGCTTTTTTCTCGTTAGCGTTTTTTTTTTATTAGTAGTATTAATTTTTTTTTTTTAAGAGACAGAGTCTTGCCTTGCTGCCCAGCCTGAAGTGCCATGATGCCGTTATAGCTCACTGCAGCCTCCGACTCCTGGGCTCAAGTGATCCTCTTTCTTCAGCCTCCTGAATAGCTGGGACTACAGGCACACACCATTGCACCTGGGTAGTTTTTTTTTTTTTAAATAGAGACGGGATCTCTCTGTGTTGCCCAGGCTGGTCTTGAACTCCTGGTCTCAAGCAATCCTCCCACCCCGACCTCCCAGAGCACTGGGATTACAGGTGAGAGCCACTGCACCCGGCCCTTTTTAAAAAAATTAATATTGTTATTGACGTATAACATGCATGCACAAAAGTGAATGAATCATAAGTGTTCAGCACAAAGCGTACATATCCTGTCACCAGTGCCCAGATCAGGAAAAGAAACAGAACATTACCAAACCAAACCCCACAGAAAATACTTTGCATTTTTTTCTAGTTACAAACCACCCTTCCAAGGGTAACCACTATTTTGAATGCTACAATCACAGATTGGTTTCGCCTGCTCTTCAACTTCATATAAATGAAATCACACAGTATATTCTCTTTTGGAGTCTGGTTTCTTTCACCCATCATTTTGCTTGTGGCATTCATCCATGCTCTGTGCCATTGTAGTTTTCCATTCTCATGACTGTGTAGTATTCCATATTAATAGACCACAGTTTATTATTTGTATACCATTGATGGATATTTGGGTTGTGTGCAGATTTTGGCTATTACAAACAGTGCTACTGTAAATATGAATGTCTTGGTGAATGGATATATACACATATACATACCTGAATGTATGTATACATACATATACATACCTGAATGTATGTATACATACATATACATACTTGTGTATATGCATATATATTTCTGCTGGGTATAAACTTAGAAGTGGAGTTTCTGGATCATAGTTTTAATAGTAGTGCCAAAGCAGTCATACCAGTTATACTCACACTAGCAAAGTAGGCAGGTTCTGGTTGCTCCAAATTTTTGCCAATATTTGATATTATCTTCCTTTTTCATTGTACTTATTCTGGTGGGTATGTGGTAATATTGTACTGTAGTCTGAATGTGCATTTTGAGGATAGTGGCCATTTGTGCATCCTCTTTGCAAAATGCCTCTTCAGATCATTTGCTTATTTTTCTATTGGGTTGCCTGTCTTAATGGTTTGTAGGAAGTACTTCATATATTGTTGGATATACGTATTAACAAAGATTTTCACTCCTCGGTAGCTTTGAGTATCCATTTCTTTAGTGATATTCCTAAGTTTAACCCATGTGAAAATATTAGAATTGTATATAGTGCTTTGCACAGGAATATTTTATTCTTTGTTAGCTATGTTGAAGTTGGGGCTACATGCTATCACTACTCATCTACAAAGGTACTCTTGGGATACTGGTTATGCAGGCTGGAGCAGGGACTCTTGAAGTTTCTGGCCTATTAAGTGCTGGCATCTTTGGGGTTATATCAAAATAAAAACTGCTAATATCCAAGTGTTTACTGTGTACCATATAGTGTTCTAAACATTTCACATGGGCTAGCTCATTTATTCCTCATATAAGCTTATCAGTTAAGTGCTATTATTATTCCCATTTTTAAGTGAGGAAACTGAGACTCAGAGAAATCTTTTAATTGCCCAGGGTCACACAACTGAGATTCCAGTTGCAGAGGCCATACTCTTAACCATTGTACCACATAGAAAGTTGCATTTCCCTAAACTGCTGTTTTATTATAGTGCTGGATTAGTGGCTGGCACATAGTAATTGCACATGGTAAATACCTGTTACATGAAAGAATTTGACAGTGGTGAGTTAACATAGGTCTTCATTAAGTGGGAAAATTTGCCCTGGCAATGGGATATGTTGACATTGGAAGCAGTTGTGTTTCATCCTCTTGTATCTCTTACCTGGAGCAGTGCCTGTCTTGGAGTAAGTGTCATAGTGAACATTTTGGAGTGAATGAATCAATCACAGGCAGATTGTGGACCCTGTCTAGCAGATGGAGTGAGCTCAGAGGACACTACAGGAACCAGGGCCAAGGCAGGGCCACGGTCGGGGCCATGGTCGGGGCCATGGTCATGGCCCAGGGAGAATTCATAGTTTGGCTAGCAGCATCCCGGTTGTACAGCCACAAGGCAGCCCAGTTTGTAGTAGCAGAATAGGGTCCAGTGTCAGCAGGCGAGGCTGTCCCAGTTACAGGCAGTCAGGTCAGAAGAGGTCCCAGCAGGAGTGCAGGGCTGGCGGGATTCAAGGTCAGGTAATCCAAAGTCACAAGGTTGCAAGCAGTAAAAGTTCAGGCTGGCTGACGAGAGAGCCAAGGAGCTCCTGGAGGGAGCTGTCGCCCGGGCTGGGCTCCCCTCCTGAATGAGGCCTTTCTTCTCAGGCTGCTCAGAGTGCCTGAGAGGAATACACCAGACCTCAGGCCAGGCTGGGGAGGGTGAACCGGAGACTTATCCTGGGTCGGAGCCAGAAGGAGCCTTCATGAATGTCATGTCAAACTCTTCATTTGGTGGGTGAGGAAATCAAAGTTTAAATGAGAGGTTATTGAGCAAGTGGTGGAGCCAACGCTGGAATCAGGCACTGTAGAGTTTTTCCCACTTCCTCGTATTTTCTATCAAAAATGAAGAGGTGATGGGAATTGTGGTACTTGGAAGGAGGAAGCACTGAGGTGCAAGCCTTAGAGAGGAATGATGGAGAGCACTTGGATATGGGGGAAAAGGAGGAATTCCAGGAAGACTGCACAGGCCTGGAGACTGGCAGTACGGGTGATGGGAATTTGAAGGAAACTGCTTGGATGATGACTGAGATACTGACTCTAGAATGTAAATTCCATGATGACAAAATCTTTTTCATTTTAATTGAAGCATAACATACAGAAAAGTGCACAGAAGGCAAGGACTTAACATTTTTTTATTGTGCTAAAAACACATAGCATAAAATTCATCATCTTACCCATTTGTAATTGTACAATTCAGTTGTATTAATTTCCTTCGTAGTGTTGTGCAACTGTCACCACCGTCTGTCTCCAGGACTCTATTCATCTTACATAACTGAACTCTGTACCCATTCAACTGCCTTTTCTTCTCCCCACAGCCCCTGGCAACCACCATTCTACTTTCTGTCTTTATGAATTTGACTACTCTTAAAACTGCATGTAAGTGGAATTATATAGTATTTGTCTTTTTGGGACCGGTTTATTCCACTCAGCATAATGTCCTCAAGGTTCATCTGTGTTGTAGCATGTGTCAGAATTTCCTCCCTCTCAAGGATGAATAATATTCCACTGTATTTTGTTCAATGCTTCATCCATTGATGAACCCTTGGGGTGAGGACTTTTACATGGCTTGCTCACCAGTGACTAGAACAGATCCTGGCTTTAAAAGTAACTCAACAGGTAATAGTTGAATGAATTTTAGTTATGTTGAACACAAGGTGATAGTGGGATACCCAAGTGGGCTGTCCAACAGGTATTCCTGGATGTCTCAGGACTAAAGGTTGGAATTGCCTTCATGGGCAAGGGGTAAAGACAGTGGTGTGAAGGTGCTCCCAGGGACAGGGTTGAACAATAGGAGCAGGGGCCTGGGGCTAGCACAGGTGGGACCAGAGTCATGACAGATGCAGGAAAGGTGGTCTCAGGACAGTGGTACAGGCCAGAACACGAGATCAGGGGAAATGTACCCAGTACAGCCAGAGCCATTAAGTGCTAGGCAGTAGGCAAGGCACTAGGACTAGCAACATGTGTAAGGCAGAAGTAAAGATTCATCAGCACAAATCATTCTAAGGCCTCGTGGAAGTGGAAGTCTTGAACTTGAGTGTGGACTTGAAATACAGTTGGACTCTGCACTATGAAGAGGAGAGAGAAGGACACCACAAGTGAGAAAGCATTGAGAAAAGGAGCTTGGTGGAAAGAATAGGAGGGTACAGGGCACAAAAGGAGACCAGAATGATGAAGCAGTGGACTTGTGGGGTACGTGGGAGACAGGGTCAGCACTTCTTTTATTTCTTTCCCTTTAAAGTTGATCAAGAGTTGGCAGTTGGGAAGCTTAAGTAATCTACATCTAAACACTACATCTAATGTAACTCCTACTTAAAATTACTGGACACCAAAGAATCCCCAGGCAAGCTTATTGCCCTGTATGTATGGTAGAATATTGTAACATAGACAGTGGTAGTTATAAAGACCTGGTTGCATGTGACAGATGCACTTGGTTCAAATATAAGTGCGGCGGTTTCTCAGTCACATGCTGAAAAATCAAGAGCCTCTAGTCAATTTAACCAGTATTCACTGGGCTGCAGCTGAGAGCCGTGCTTAACACTAGATGCTGGGATAGAAAGACAAAAATGTGAGATTAAGAAGTAAGAGTTGAGCCTGGGCTGTACCTAGACTTACCTGAGTTTTAGAGACCTTCCTTTCCACAGATGTTGGGCTGAAGACTAAGAAAGTGGATGCCTCGTCTGCTCCCATCTTACTCTCTGCAGCTTCCTACACAACTGCTGGGCTCCCAGTGCTCTGCTCTGGGGCCAGGCAAAAGTCTGTACTCTCATACATACGCACTTCTGAAAAAGCGGCTTGGTAACTTCTTAGGTACACCCACAAGGTTGGCCCCAGATCTCAAGGGAATCCTCAGAAATGATTTTGAAAGATAATATCCAGCTAACTCCCCCAAATTCAGGATCCCTAGAAGGTATTTATCTTCTAGGGATTGCCTAGAGTATTCCTACAGGATGTAAATGAAGGATGCAAGCACGTGGAGCATGAGTATTCTATACAGGGAACCAGTCAGATGCCACCCGCCAGTGCCAGAACGAAGGCAGCGAGCATGGGGCTGGAGAGGCCAGAGACCCTACCTGCTTCTGAATAGTGGGTTGTCCCTGCCAGAGCTAGGAAGCATGAGGTGTCACCCTACCAGCCTACAGCTCTGAGATGCTAAAAGGGAATCCAGGACCCTGAAGGAAGCTTTGAGTCTCTGGGCTTGTGCCTGTCAGATCTCTAACACCACTATTTACCTATGTTCCACAATAGGTTATCTTAGCATCCAGCTTGGTCTGGTCTTAGCATCTAAGAGACAAGATTTCAGGGAGCCTTATGTATAAGCAATAATGTAGTGATGATGCTAACTGTATTAAGTGTTTAGTGTGTCCTAGGTGCTGTTCTGTTTTCTATGTATTCACTCATTTAAACCTCACAGTAACTCTGAGATAACTGTTATATTTGACAGATGAGGAAACTGAGTCACAGAGAGCTATAATATCTTTCCTGAGATCACTCAGCTAGTAATAAGCAGAGATAGAAATTGGACCGGTCCTGCTCCAGAGCCTGCATTCTTAGGGAAACAGCTCCAGTGGGATGTGTAGGAGCCACCAGAGGCCAGAACAGAGAGGTCAGCTGCTGACCAATCACACTCCTAAATCCAGTTTCTCCCTGTCAGAGCCAGCTGCCCCCGCTGCTTCAGAGAGGGGGCTGTGGCCCTGTTGTTTTACCTAGGTTTGCCAGGAGGATTATTAGCCTCTTCCTCATGTCAAAACAAGCCAAGCAGGAAAAAAAAACCAACAAGCAACTCATGACTTGCAGCAGAAAAAACCCTGCGGTCTCTCCAGCAGGAGGGGAGACCTCAGCTGTGGGGGCCCGAAGGTCCCAGGTTACAACCTGGTCTTAGACATATATTGCTGAGAAGGGCCTTGAGGTCCCCTCGTTTCAGTCAGGATACTGAGGCCTGGCTCACCATAATGCCCAGTCTCCATAGCAGCCTGCCTTCTCTGCTCTCCTGCTACACCCCGGGAAATTTAATAGTGTCTCCCAGTCTGCTCATGGGAAGCCTGGAGGCCTACAGTCTTTCCCCTAGTTCTGCTGTGAGCTAGCTCTGGGACCTTGGGCTACTCCAGTTTCCCATATGTAGGAGAACAAGCTTGAATTTGAGCAGGAGTTTCCAAATAAATAAATATATTTTATTGCAGTGGAACACTTTCTTCAAACAAGGTATTAAGGATAGGTACAGAATGTGGAACAGTTAAAAGCAGAAGTGTATATTTTCCAAAAAATGGAAAAAGGGGAAACAACCTTAGGGCAGTCAGACTTCTCTATGAATTCCTCCCAGAGCCTGCAGTGTTCTGCTGCGTATGCACTCCTGCCCCTTGGGTTGCCTTTGCTCCTTCGTTCTCATCAAAGGCTTTACATTCTTCAGAGCCTCCCTCCGCTTCCACCTCCTTCGTGGAGCATCTGCCTGCAGTGACTTCTGCCCCTTTCTGTTCCTGTTATACATATTTATTAGCCATTTCAATCATTGGGCTCCCCTATACTGCCTAGTGATGGGCTTAAAAAATTTATAACACATATAATATTTACATATATTGTGTATATAATTAGCATATACTTATATATTTACATATATGTGTATGTATGTATATACCACATATGCATACACACACATCCTTTAAAGAGAGACCATGTCTGTATGTCCCCCATTTCCTGGTACATAATAGATCTCTAATAAAGATTTTTTTTAAAATTTTTATTTGCTCACATGCTCTTGCTCAGATAATAAAAGTTTTTAATCATGGGGATTATCTTCCTTGTCCTCCCACATATTTTGCCAGGTCAGTACTCAGTAAATAGTAGTGTTAGGTGATTGTACAATATGGTTTATTTTGTTCCCAGGAAGTCCTGGATTTGAATTTTAGTTCTGCCATATACTAGCTTTATGTCTATAGAAAATATACCTAATTCTTCTTACTTATAAGGTAGAAATGATAATGCATCTATTCTACAGGTATTTATTGGGTGCCTGCTGTATTCCAGGCACCATTCTAGGTACTGGGAATTCTGTAGTTTATAAAACAGGCAGAAGTTCCTGTCCTCATGGAGCTTATATTCCAGCCAGTTTTCAGGAAGAGCAGCACAGTGTTGCTGGAACAAGAGGAGGAGGAATGAATCCCTTCTGCTTGGTCAGTGGTGGAACTGCAACCTGGCTGGAGGCTTCCCCTGGTGGCCTGTGTGGGGCCCAGGGACTCCCTGGGTAGTATAGGGTTTCTACTGTGAGATGAAGAGAAGAGGAGAAAAGGCCCCTTGGGTTGGACTGAAGGGACAGTGAGCTCCTCTGAGCCATATTGCTGTGCCTGACCCTGAAGCTGTACAATATCCTGGTGCCCGCAGTGGGAAGGGGGAACAGCACCAGGTGGAGATGCCCCTGTCTAGAGACTGGGTCACAGTGCCCCGTGCCCTCTTGCAATGTGAATGTGCCAGCATCCTGCTCCTGTTCCCCCATGGTATAGTGAAGACTTGCCTGGCATGGACATAGAGGCATCCTGGGCTGTCAGGGATGCATGGAATCTTCTAGCCATGCCGACACTTACAGCCATGCAGGGACAGAAAGAAGAAACCATTCCAGACACCTCAGAGGTCCCTTCCTCAGCTTGTGCTAGAGGCAGGACGGTGGAGCTGCTGAGCCCTTAATAATACGGAGTTTAGTCCTCCGACTACGTGGCCTGGGGGAAACATAGATGTTGAGTGGATCTGCTGTGAATTTGAGTATCCATCCCCTCACACTGTGACACTTGGCTGTTGCTCACGTATGTCTCCCCTTCTGCTTGTCTCTTTCTTAGGAAAGGGCAGCCTTGGGTGATTTTTTGTTGTTGTTGTTGTTGTTGTTTGAGACAGAGTCTCGCTCTGTCAC
Source organism: Pongo pygmaeus (assembly GCF_028885625.2). Classification (NCBI taxonomy): domain Eukaryota; kingdom Metazoa; phylum Chordata; class Mammalia; order Primates; family Hominidae; genus Pongo; species Pongo pygmaeus. The sequence continues at coordinate 41,601,499 of NC_072373.2, forward strand.
CCAGACTGGAGTACAGTGGTGTGATGTAGGCTCGCTGCAACCTCTGCCTCCCGGGTTCAAGCGATTCTCCTGCCTCAGCCTCCCAAGTAGCTGGGATTACAGGTGCCTGCCACCATACCCAGCTAATTTTTTTATTTTTAGTAGAGACAGGGTTTCACCATGTTGGTCAGGCTGGTCTTGAACTTTTGACCTCAGGTCATCCGCCCACCTTGGCCTCCCGGAGTGCTGGGATTTACCTGCTGCTTTAAGTACATCTTCCATCTAGGAAGTGTTAGCTTCCAGGATGGCCTCTTGGGGAAATAGAAGGTGCCTTGGCAATGGCCATCGTGGATTTGGCTTCATCCATGGCTGTGGCCACCTCTGACTGCCCTGCTGGACCGCAGCACCCACTCCCAGAGATGCTCACTGTCCGTAGAAGCCTATCACTTACTTAGGGTGATTCTGAGTAAGTTTTACTTGACCTTTGCTATGCTTCAGTTTCCTCATCTATAAAATGGGGCTGATAATAATCGTACTTACCTGATAGGGTTATTATTTAAAGAATGAAAGTGAGCATGTAAAAGGCTGAAAAGAGGGTCTTGCTGATAGGAAGTGCTCTGTATCTGTTGTTCCTGTATTACTTTCACGTTGGCTTGTTTGAGTTGCCCTATGACCACAAGCTCATTGTGGGCAGGATATATTTTAAGTATTTCTGTAGTCTCAGTGCCCAGCCCAGTGCCTAGTACATGGTAGGTATTTAGAAAATATGTGTTGAAATAGCTGTGACCTCTGGATTTAGACTGAGCTGAGAGGGAGGACTCACCATATGCAGAAGACCATAGAAAAGAGGCATATAGAAGGGACAGGAGGCAGGATCAGAAGGTACAGGACGTGGGAGGATAGTGAATCCTGAGGTTGAAGGGGTAGATTGGAACCAGATGCCACAGGATGCTGAGGCTAGGTGCTGGGGAGCCATGGGCAGCTTCAGAGCAGGGGAGGCATATGATGGTTCAGAATTTCAGAGAAGATACTGATGGCAATATCTAGACAGGATTGGAGAAGAGAGCCTGAAGCTAGCAGAGTGGCCAGTTGAGAGCCTGTTGGGAACACACAGCTGGGAGTCACAAGCTGCGTGGGCAGCAGCGTCCTATCTGCTGTCCTCCCCCTCCCTCCTCAGCTCAGCGCCACAAGGAACCAGGCCAGCACGTTGTGACCTTCCCCCGTCCAGCCCTGACTGTTCCTAGCCCTGGTACTTGTCTATTTGCATCCTACTCATTCTGACACACCTTTCATAGGTTGCCAGGTTACCGCAGCCCTGTGCTGTGTAAGTCCTTGTGCCTTAGCTTCTACGCCACTTAATTCCCCCCTCACTCTCCGCCCTCTGTGTGTGTGTGTTTATTATTTTTATCTCGAAGTGGGAATCAGGGAGGCTCCTGGAAGTAGGCCATGCCCTTTTATGTGGTCTTCTCACCAAGGACATGCATGTTCCCAAGCCCCAGGAGCAGAGACCCAGAGCCCTGGGAAGGAGTGGTGGTTGATGCAGAATGTGGAGAAAACACAGACCCCTGCCCTTGGGAGCCACAGCTGTGCTCAGGCTGGCACAGGGCATGGGCTGGCGGCCATTTTATTCGTGTCTAGAGACTGCAGCTCCGAGCCTTCTTCTGTCTTTCTTTTGAGTCCTGGAATGTGTTCCTCAGGGGTGGACACTGCTTCCTTCTAGTTGCTGTGGTTGGGAGCTTGGCTTTGTCCTGTTATTCTTGCCTACAGCTGTTTATGAGGTACAGTGGCTGAGATATCAGGAAGTTGCTCCTAGTCAACCTGTATTAAGTACCTACTACATACAGTTTTGTATCTCATGTCCACTATAATAGGCACAGAGAGTTAAGGAGATGCTATAGTCCCTGCCTGGACAGTGGAGAGTAATAAAAATCACGGCCATTTATTGGGTGTTTACTATGTGTTGGGCATCATGCTAAGTACTTTGCATACATTATCTTATTTAATCCCCACAGTAACCATGTGTCACGCCTGTTAGTAGCACTGCTTTAGTGATACAAGATGATGTTAATTAACTTGCCTCAGGTCACACAGCCAGTGTGAGTCTTTGTGACTCCCACGCTCCCACTCTGAATGCCAGTGCTGTGTTTTCTCTCAATGGCTAGGTACCCAAAGACAGGATTTAGCCTTTGGGAGTCCTGGGTTCAATTTGTTACTGTGCTGCTTATTGGCTAAGTGATCCTGGATGAGTCTCCTAGCTTTCTTCATGTTCTCCTCCGTAAGATGGGAATAATTGCATATACTTCACTAGGCTTTGATGGGGAATGAAGTTAATTTGTTACAAAAGCACTGTGTAAACTAGAAGGGATTAACCATACATTTCACCTCATTTAAATGAGTCAGTAGTAAAAACTTGTTTAAAAAATACTTATGTACAAAAAAGTCACGTGTATTGGGCCTTTTTCTTTTCCTAAGGAAACCTGGTTAGCCCCGCCTTTTATGCCAGGGATGGTCAAGTGTGACAATGGAGAGTAGTTCATCTGCCAAGGACAGGCATTGGGAGGAGGTCTTATCAGAGGGGAAGGGATGTCATCCACATGTACAGCACAGCGGTTAAAGAGACAGGGCTCTGAGTCTAGTTACCAGCTGTGCCTCCTCGTATAGGCTCCCCAGTTCCTATCCGTGGAGTGGAGGTGATAACAGTGCCAGCTTCGTCCCGCTGTTGTGGAATGCTGAATGAGCTATGAGGCAGCACGGGGCCAACCACCAGGCCTGACAACGTGGCAGGTTTGTGGAATGTGGAAGTTGATGTTCGTGATGAGGAGGATGCTGCTTGGGCAGATAAAAGGCAAGGGGCATGCTAATTGGGGGCCTTGGCCTTATTTGAAGGATCTCCCAGAGGGAGACAAGGAGAACATACAGGTCTGGTGGGACTGAGGGCAGCCTTGGGAGGAAGCCAGAGCCCTGTAAACGGGCTCTCAGCCAGATGGAGAATCTAGTTCTATTTCTCATCTCCCAAAGTGGGGGTCGGTGGTGGTCAGGGCTGTGGGGCCCAACAAGGACTGCAGGGAGGTAGCCTCTGTCCCTGGTCCTTCTGCAGGCCCCAGGGAGATGGCTGAGTCCTGGAGGTCTTCTGGCCAGCTTCCATTCTGTGCCTGAGCAGGTTACAAATCACTGGGAGGAGGGACGCATTCCACGGTGAAGCTCAGCTTTATCATCTTGGCCAAGGAGCAAAGTTTACTCAGAAAGAGTTCCTGCCATTTTTTAACTTGTTACTTGGTTCTGCATATGAGAGAGAAAAAGGAGATGGGGGAGCCAAGTGTTGGGATGGGGTGTGGGAAGGAGGTTAAATGTTGAGACTGGCTTGCCGGGACACGTTTCTTATACAAAGGTGATATATGACGACTCTGGGGATAGCCTACAGGTAGGCAGGAAGTGGCCAGTCAGTTGTATCTCAGCATTGTATGATTCCAAAAATGAGGGGTAAGCTTGGTATTTCGAATGTTTAGAAGTAGGCCTCACGGAAGTTGTGCTGTGTTTCCTTCCTGTGTTCATCGGCCTATTTGCCCAGTGGATGGTTACTGGACATGGATGTGCGCCATGTGGTGGCATAAAGGGCTGTAAGACGCAGTCCAGGCCCGCGAGAAGCTTCCTAGCAGTGAGGCTGTTTTATAACTGTTCCCAAATCATGTTAGCTCTGGAAGCTATTTCAGGAACGCTTTTGGTTATGAACCGTATCTTATATTTAATTTTGATTCTCTTTTCCCTCCTGTCCTGGATTCAGTAGCAGCATCCACACTGTGTGCCTGGCTGTGTCGTAGGTGTTGGAAGTACTTAGAAGAATTAGGAGGTACTTGGTAAAAGCTTGTTAATTAACTAAAGTGGGGACCTAGAACCATCTCCAAAGAACTTTTGGTCTTCTCTTGTGCAGTCAAGACTCTTCATGTCTCAAAAGGACCCTGAGCTTCTATCTGGAGCGCATCAGAATCTGTGAAATGCCTGGATCTAGGCCATAAAGTAGAGGGTTTGTCCCCCTCTTTTCCTTAGTTGCTGTATGTTCTTAATAACAGTAAGAGTTTTAGCCCACTGCAGGAGGCACCTGAAGGCATGCAAAGCTCCACCTCTCCACCTACCTCCTAGGGCCCTGGGTGGCACTCCTCTGCTCCTTTCCTTTCTTCTTCTGTTACCGTATCAGGTAAGGCCACTTTCTACTCTTAGTTGAAATTTACAGTTGATAGCCATGGGGAACCATTAGAGTCTCTGGTCTTTGATTCCCTGGGAGAGGGTGGGTCTGACAGTGGCCTTCCCACCTGTGTGATGAGGACAGCTGATTTCTGTCTCCTTTGTTCTCAGCCTCACATGGGGTCACAAGGAAAAGGAAAACACATAAAAGATCCCCAGGGCTCAGATTTGGGGTTGCACTGTTTTTAGTCCAGAGCCAGCTGTCTTTGGCATCCGTCAGGCAGAGGGGTGAGGTGATTGCTGGTGCTTGTGACACCACAGGTTAAGTGTCCCTTTGATATTTGCTTGGGGACCCTTTCCAGAAGCTGCAGTTAGAAGAGCACATTCTTGTTTGATACATTTAGATCAAAGGAAGGAAAGAGTAGGAGAAACCTCAGAGGACCTGTGTGGGTGGGCAGGGAAGGGATTCACATCAAGTGAGCCCGTTTCCAGTGTGTTTGTTGGGGATTTAGGGGTTGTCATGTTGACAGGCCTAATCTAGTCCAATCAGGCAATCAGCAAGTATTGATTGAGTGCTGCTGGAAGTATCGCTTTGGCAAGAATGAAAAAAGAATTTTGAAGCTTGCCTGGACCCTTTCTTTGAAAAGTTCAGACTCTAATTGGAGGCTACAGATGAGCCACGTGTGACATGAGACATGACAGCCTATTATCTTGGCTCTAAATTGTAACAAGGGGTTAAACTGTTGGCATCTGGAGAAGGAAGAACAATCGTGGCAAACGTGGGGCCTGCAGGATTGCTGTCTATCTCATCTGGGAAAGAGTGAAGGATACAGGTAGACATATTGCTTAGTCTAGTAGAGACCATGGATCTCAGACTCTTGTCCAACATCAAAAGTATCAAAGCACCTTCTCCTTGCTGGAGTTTGGCCACGTGGAAAGAATCCATCCAGCTAGCTCTCAAAAAAGGAACAGGTGAGCGTTGGGATTGATTCCCAGCTAAGGGAAATTGAGCAGATTAATGGAGATAATATATGTGAAATGGTTTAGTGTGTGTCATACAGAAATAATTCAACAAAGGCTTATTGGCAGATTCCTAAGCTCAAGACTGAGAGGGCCTGAAGAAGGCACATAGCAAGGTTTTAATTATTGTGTGTATGGGAGGGCTGGGTTGGGAGTCGAGGGGCAGGGGCGGATTAAGCAAGACAGGGAGTGAGGACTCCTGAGGGAGGAAGAAGATTCTCTGGGAGATCAGAGCCGGATGCCCTTTGGCCTTCTCAGGCCACTTTTGGAGGGCTGCTGCAGTTCCTGATCTCAATTAGGAGGGAAAATGTCAAACTACTAGTTGAAGTACAGAGCAGAGCTGCTGGCACGTGAAGAGTGGTTAAAAACATGAGACTGTGTGGCCCAGAGAGGTAGAGATTTTGGTGAGAGGGGGTTTGCTAGGTACAGTATTGTGTGTTTAAAGCACTGTCAGGTGATGTGGGTGTCAGACTTACCCTGTGGTACCTCAGGGGGCAGCCCTGGGGCCAGTGGGCAGCTGTGATAGGGAGGCAGATGTTGGTGTTGGGAGCTGGATGCCTGTCTTGCTTTATGGGCTGTGAAGGATGTGAGGGAGAGAAGATGGGTGACCCTGTCAGGTCTCCAGCTCCTTCTGTGGGTCCCGTAGTGTTTACACATGAGCGAATGTCCGCCATGCAGGGATGCTAATAATGAAAACAGTAGCCATAACTTCCCTTACTGAATACTTGTTGGGTACCAGGCACTGTTGCTGAGTGCTTTACTCAGATAGACTCTAATCTTCACAGCAACACTATGAAGAGGTATGATGAGCTTATCAGCCCTACTTTATAGATGAGAGAATTTAGGCAAGACATGGAATAACTCACCCAAGATCCCACACCTTGGACTCTAACCCAAGGCGGAGTCTTCTTGTCTCAGTGGAAGGTGAGGCCAGATGACATTGAGGGTGTCTTACACCCCTAGAGTTCTAAGGCCCTGTCTTGTGGCTCATTCTGGGCTATTTGGATGGGGTTGAGAGGGTCTGTGGGTTTGGGGCAGGAACAGTGGTTACGACTCTCGGGATGACCTGACTGTGGATGCTGGTGCTGGTCAGTGATAGGGCTCCGTGAACAGAGTTCTCCCGCTGGCTGTTAGGAAAGGGCCTCTCTAGGGAAGTGGGCTGGGACATCCCAGCTTATCTCAGCATCTCAGTTCCTCCTGTCTTCCTTCCTCTACCCTTACGGTGATTTAGGGCTCTCAGAAGCTCCAGTAGTAATTTTTTCATGTCAGCATACCCAGAAACTTATATATATATTTTTTGAGACAGAATCTCGCTCTTTTACCCAGGCTGGAGTACAATGGCACAATCTCGGCTCACTGCAACCTCCACCTCCCAGGTTCAAGCGATTCTCATGACTCAACCTCCCAAGTAGCTGGGATTACAGGCGTGTGCCACCATGCTTAGCTAACTTTTGTATTTTTAGTAGAGATGGGGTTTCACCATGTCAGCCAGGCTGGTCTTAAACTCCTGGCCTCAAGTGATTTGCCGGCCTTGGCTTCTTTTGGCCTCCCAAAGTGCTGGAATTACAGTCGTGAGCCACCGCACCTGGCTCCAGAAACTTCCTGATTGTGTCATGAGCGCACTCAGCCTGTAGGTCTCTCCTCAACCCCCACTTAGCTCTGCCTCCCAAGAAAGGCGTAGAGCAAGTGATGCCCAAGTGCCTGGGCCTCCAGGGCCAGCAGGACTTGAGCTGTCTTGTTTGGGGGGCCAGGGTGGGATTAAGGAGCCAGCTGTCCTCCTAGCATCTTGCTTTCCTAGTTTACCAGCCTCTGCTGACCGAGGGAGTTCCTGCCAGCCAAGGGTGGAGCTCCTTAAAAAGTGCCTCGCACTGTACCTGACACATGGGCCCCAAACACATTTTTTTTTGGAATAGATCAACGGCCATTCTTTCTGTTGGACCCGACTGCTTTCTAAATATTCACCCTGGCCTCTGAAGGTTTTGAAGTTTTCAGAGGGAGAGTGATGGGGTGCTCCTCTCACCTCCAAAGTATGTGGCATTGGAGAAATCTTCTAAGTGTAATCTTCTGTCTTGTAAGGCAGAGCTGTTGTTGCTGTGCTGCTTTTGGAGAAAGAACATTGGCCTCAGAGGCCTATGTCAAATCCTAGCCTGAGAATAATGGCTGTCCAGTGGTCCCAGGGGGTTTCAGAGAGCTGAACCCTCTAAAGGAGTGTAATTCCAACACCTTCCTTCAGTAAATAAATCAACCACAGGACTGCCTCCCACCCCCAAAGATTCTGGTCAACATCCCCTCCCAGTGCAGAGGAAGTATTCACATCATCAGAGGTTTTGTGGAACCTTACTTTTGGTATGGTTTCACATTGTGAAAACAATATGAAAACATATCCCAAATATTAACTGTTATGTTTTAGACAGTCCCCAGCTCCTCTCCCACCCCTGAATGAGGGCCTCGGCCCTGGAAGTTTTGTCCCTGCTCCTGGCAAGGCTGGCACTTTGCTGAAAGCTCGGACCTGTGCCCAGGCCATGCACAATGGCCCTGGTCTCTTTTCTCCTCTGTCCTAGGCTGCAGGTACGGACGTGCCCCTGCTTGGGGGATAAGGCAGTATGGAAATGAAAGTTGAAGTCAGAAGTGTTTGGGGAATCCCCTGCCCCACTTGTGTTTGTGATTCCTGCTGTCTAGATCTGACTCAGTTAAGTAGAGCAGAAGTTTGTTGTGAGGCAGGAAAGCGACTCCATTTATAAGTCACATGGTGCTAAACCCATGTGGTCACACAGAGGTCAGCACAGCCCCATAAATCATCAGAGGCCTAGGTTCTTCATACCCTAGAGACATCTCCTCCTGCCCACAAGAGCAGCAGCAGCGTCTGAGGGCACCAACCTGTGCCTGGAGGGAGTCTGGCCAAGACACCCCAATCCCGGCCATGTCTGGCCTGTGGCACAGGCTACAGGTTCCGCTGTTGAGGAATGGAGTAATGTTCTCCTCAAGTCCCTCTCACGTGGCCCAACCACACTCTATCTCTCTGGAAATTATTTCCATCCATTGGCAGGGCCAAGATTTTGAGCAGCCAGCCAAGAGGCACGTTGGGTTACTCCCTCAGTCCCAAGAAGACTTTGTCCTCCTGTATTTTAGGCAGCAGGAGCTGTGACCAGTGGTTAGCAGAGTGGCCACGTTCACTCAGCCCCAGCCCATGGTCAGGATAGCAGGTGCCAGTGCTATTGCCAGTCTGGGTTTTGCTTATGGCTGAGTTGTGAGCCCTCTGGGGTGGGAGGTTAGATTTAATGATTAGCGGCCTAAGACAAGATAGATGTTTTGGCCTATTTCACTTTCCCAAGAGGTGATGGGAGCCAGCTTGGGCAGGACATTTTGGAGCCTGGATTTCTGGCCTGAGAGACAGACTGACTGTGTCTGTCCAGGAAAAAGCATCTACTTACAAACAGAGCATCCTAGTCACAATATCTGCTGTTGCAGGCCTGACCTTCCCTCATGCAAACATGCCCCTCTCTGTGCAGCCCTTGGGCGTATTTCACATGGGAGTCCCTGTTGGTGCTGGGGTTCACTTCCATTTGTGCTGTGAATTCAGCATTCAACTTGGCCTTTGCTTGTCTTCCTTTACCCTGAGGGTCGGGGAGCCCTGTGTTCTTGGCCAGCGTCTGCCAGGCCACTTACTCTCTGCCGCCTGGCTCTGGCTCCCTGTCTGTGGCGGCATTCTGAGTGTGTGTCTGCATTTCACCTCTGCCAGCACCTACCCTCCAGCACAGGCTGTCCCCAGCCCTTGCCTCTCGGATTTTCACTTGGCACCTGGCACTGCATTGTGTCCTTGGAGTGTTCGTTGTCACTGCTGGGCCTTGTTTCGCTTCAGCTCAGTGACACGGGTGGAAGTGTCATGGTCTCTTGGGTTGGGGGAAAGCTCCTCAGTGGCTCTGGGGTAGTTCCTCCAGGAGACTGGCACAGTGTGGTCTTCATGGCTGAGGTCTGACCACACCATGATCACTGCTGTTGGTCTGCAACTATTAATGGCACTGCTCCTTAGGAGCCTTTTCCCCATGAATGCCATCAGACTTCTACTCTATGAGTACCATTTCTGTCCCCACCCCACCATCGAGCACATTCTCATACTTTTTGTGATTATATATACTTAGATTTCTGTGTTTTTATTTCTTCTTGAAGTTGCTTGATGTTAGAAATTCATCTCTTCCTTACCAGGTATTGAACTATCCCAGTAATTTAGCTTTTACTTGGCTTCTGCAACCTTTTTTTCTCTAAGCTCCTTATCTGTCTTGGGCCTACCACTTGAACACATTTGATCTTGTCTACTTATCTTGTCAATATGAAGCTAGGTATGGTTGTGTCTGGTTAGTACTTGGATGGAAGATCTGAGAATGCTAGGTATTCTAAGTCTTTTGAGGTGTTGGTAGGCTTTTTCTTACACCAAATGCAAAATCTTTATGTCGCCATTGTTGTCATTCTCATCATCATAGTGATAGCTGGGATTAATCGAGTATTTATTCTGTGTTGGGCCTTGTGCTGAATTACTTCTGTATCTCATATCCTCGCCAAGAAAATCCCTATGAAGTATAGATGAAGGTGAAACTAGAAACTTAGAAAGGTTAAGTAAGTTGTTCAAGTTTATATAATTAGTCAAGAGGCTGCACTAGAATTCAGATTCAAATCTATCTCATTTTAGAGTTAGAGTTTTTAACCACTATATGTAATATTTTTGTTTGGTGGTTAAGTACTCTATAAATGTTGGTTGAATGGCAAGATTGCTCTAACAGTCCAGCTGTTCTCCATGGTGTCACTAATGATGATGATGATAGCACACAGCATTTTTTGAATGAATGCTTGCAGTGGTAAGCTCTGTACTAAAAGACATGCATCAGTTAACCCATTTAATCTTATAGCTCAATGAGGAAGATTACCCCCATTTTGCTGATTAGGAAACTGAGGCCAGAAAGGCCAAGGTAACTTGCCCAAGGTGACACAGCTAAATAGTATTAGGGGATTTGGATGCAAGCTGTCTCCTAAACTGTGTGAGTCTGTACTCTTAATCACTATGTTGCTCTCCACAAAAAAATAAGGCTGATTTTTATTTTTCTGTGCTTTTCTTCTTGCTCTCCCCTGCCTTAGCTAGTGATGCTATTTCTTTACCAATTCTTGCTCATCCTATTCATTCTGAGAAGCCCAGGCTGGAGTTCTTTTCTCAGACTATGCATGTCCACATCGAGCTGGCTTCTCACAATTGGCCCCTCCGTGTATGTTTTCCTAAACTTTACTTGTAAACATGTTAAAATGACCGGATTTACAATTAGTGATCTACACCGTAATAACAGACCTATTTGTCTTATTTCTACCAAAGAAATGGAACAGGGAGCTCAGAAACAGACCTATATGTATCTGGACACCTGATTTATGATGAAGAAGGCACTGCTGGGCAGTGGGGAACGGATGGTTATTTTAATAAACAGTGCTGGTTCAGCTGGATATCCACAGGAAAGAAATGAATCTTGATCATATACAAAAATAAATTCCAGAGCGATCATCAATCTAAATGTGGAAATTAAAACAAAACAAAACTTCATCTACAAGATAACATAGAATATCTTTATAACTGTGGGGTAGCCATACATTTCTTAAAGAAGACACAGAAAGCACTAACTCTAAGGGAAAAGATTGATAAGTTGGATGTCATTAAAATGAGGAGCTTCTGATCATCAAATGACATCAGTAAAAGAGAGTGAAGGCAAGCAGAGAGGAGAAGATATACTCAGTACCTATACCTGGCAAGTGGATTCACATCCAGAATATATAAATAACTCCAACAAATCCATCAGCAAAAGAATCCCTTCCCCCAACTGGACAGAAAAAAGTTCCATACTGAACAATTGTGAGTTGTATGCAGTTTTCTTCTCCCAGTGCAAGGTTCTAACCAATATGTCCTGGATCACTGGCACAGCCTGGTGGCTGGCCTTGGGAACTGTCTGGTCTGGTGGCTCTTGGCATTTTCTTTTGTGTATGGACTGTGGGCCCTTCCTTTCCCATGTGCTTCTTCACTTGCTATTGGTTTGGCCGCAAGAGGCTCCTGTCTCATGAATGCCTGTGTCTCTTCCTCTTTTCCTTTGGCTTGTTAACTTTTGATCAGCTATTTCGAGAATATTTCTCTCTGGCTTCTTCCCCCTGCCCTTCCTTTTTAATTTCCCTTTTTGTACCTTCTTGTTTAGCCTAAAAACTTCTGGTTGTAAAAACCATCCTAAAGTGTCTCCAGGTCTTTGGGGGAGTAGGCTTGTTCTCTGGGGCTCCAGAGGCAGAATGGAGACCTGAAGGCTAATATTTCCCTGCAGAGAGATTTCATCTCAGTTGTGTTCCACTTGTCTGAACCCTCCAAAGGTGTGGTGGGAGTTATTGAATCAAGTGGGGGCTAGACCATGACTTGGTCACGGTGGTGTTTGTGGAGGGTACTGTGCCTTGGATGGGCAGCTGGATTATGATAAGCCCTTCCAATCTTATCACCAAAGCCCTGGATGGACCTTTTGTGGATGTCCAGAGAAGCGCTCTCAACTGGGAGACAAAGCCAGTATATCAGCATGCCTTTTCTGCCTGGCTGGCAGGTCAGGATGCACACATATTATCAGTACTTCAGTTAAATCACATATACTTGGAAGTCATTTCGATACACCTCTCCACCTGCAGCCCTCAGGGAAGTTTTAAATTTTCCTCATTTTCCTCTATGCTTATTATTTTCCTCAAATGGCAGATGTGTGAGGTAAAGTTTTCCTCTTTGGGTGTGTTCTTTATTTTATTTAATTCCTCACTCTGGCAATGCTTGCTCTTTCTTTTTTTTTCATTACAAATGTATTGTATTTTAGACACATTACAACCAGGAGAACAAACTGGAAGCTCTGTAGGTATGTTCTGACCGTTAAAATATCTTGACAGTGTTAAAAAAAAATCAGGAGTTTAACATAAAGCTAGTTTTCTGCCTTGCCCTGAAAACCTGGATGATCTGGACTCTTTGGGTCTCTGTTCCCAGATGGTCCCCAGCAAGCAGAGCCAGGAGGGCAGCCCATCAGGAGTGGCACGGTCGTTCCACTGGGCACATCCCCTCCCCAGGCCACTGTACTCCTTCGTTACCTGCCTGGCCCCTGAAGACACTGGAGTTGATGACTTCCTGGAGTGGGTAAAATGGGCTTTTGTGAGCTAGCCTGGGAACCAAGCAGTATATTTGATATTATTTCATTGCAAAAGTGGATCTCAGCTTTTAAAGTAAGCAGATGTTTTAAATATCAGCAATGCAAATTTGGGAATACTTAGCCTCAGCTGGAATGTGTGTGTTCTCCATGATGGCCTGTTTCTGATGCTTTTCCTGTGCTGTATATTGGCTTAGCACTTAGTAGGTACTTAATAAATGATTTACCTCAGGGGGTAACCAAGTGACTGTTGTCCACCAGCTCCCAGGGAGTGAACAGAAATGCCATCTTGCTGTGGATTGGGCCTGTCAGTTCTGCCTGAGACTGGATCGCTGCCAGATTTATCTAGAACATCCACTCTAGCTCTAGATAACAGAGATTGGAATGTGTCCTCTGCACAGCTTCCCTGTCTGGAGAGCGAGGTAAAGACCTAGACCCCATCGAGTCGGCCCTAAAGAGGAAACAGGACAGGGAGGCCGGCATGAAGCCGGCATGAAGACTGCTTTTCCGGCTGTTGCCTGCCGAACTGGAGTTTGTGGCCGGTACACAGTGCTTGCATTCCACACCCTGAACAAGGGCGGGTCAAAGTTCAGCTCATTCCCCTTTAAAGAAAAAAATTCTTTGTCTTTGGCATTTCGAAGTTTTGACCCAGATCAGTCAGAGGCCACGGAATGCTCATGAAGTCTGGAGAGTTTGTTTAGTTCCTGAGCCCGGTAGCTGCTGAGGAGCCAAAGAGAGCCGGCAAACTGTTGGGCTTGAGCTGAATCCTTGCCTTTTCAAGTTTGCGCTGGCCTGGCCTGGCCTCCCCAAGCCTCTGAGGGTGAGTAGAAGGAGCCAGCACCTTTTCCTCACTCTGAAGTTATCTTTACCCCCTGAAATCAAACACTGCATGCAGCACCCTGTAAAACTGCTTCCTTGTAGGCTCGAGCGTGCTTGCTAAGTAAACATCCTCCCATGTTTTTGGAACTGAATTCATTTCTGCTTCCTGGTCATCCCATTCGGGTTTTTTTGTTCTTGGTGCCTTGTAGAATCAGGTTAATAGAAGGAAGACCTAGAATTGGGCAGAGGTACCTAAAATGACTGTTTTAATCCTACCTCCTCCAGCCTCCTCATATAACTGGCTGTTTTCCACTGTACTCAAGGTTCCGTCTTTTGGCTTAAAGCCCCCCTCCGTCTCTGTACAGGAAAAGCCTCTTCCTTCTTTCTTGCCTATTAAATTCTCCGCTCCTTAAAACCACTCCACATATGTCCGCATCATTTTATTCAAACCGGAGCAAAACCAAAAACCCTAGTGTTTTTCCAGTCATCAAAGCCGTATCAACGGGGTCATGGGAAGGAAAAGATTTAGAGGGAAAATGAAAGGAAACAAAGCCTTGCTGAACGTAGTGTTGTCATAGGTTTTTGCGAGTCATAGTTGGTCCATGCCGCACCCTTGAGATGGGGACTTATCTTTGCAGGGACTCAGCTTAGTTTTGCTGCGGTCATAGACTACAGTCGGCCTCTCTACAAATTCTGTGGCTTTGTAGGTTCCTCCTCTGACCCTGCCTCGCTTTCGCTTCGTCTCTCATGACTTATTTGCCTCTTTTCTCACTTCCACCCACCCGTAACATCCCCATCGCCATGGCAGTGAGCAGCCACGTCACTCACCAAGTTCATGGGGTGATGGGCCAGCTCTGTACCAAGCCTACTTCCCTCTAGTTCTGCCTCCTGAAGGAGGAGTCTCCCTGGCAGAGCTCAGAGCCCTTTGTTTATTTGATCCTGGGCTCTTGGATAAATCAGGAATGTCCTGACATGAACTTAGGCATGTTTTTCTTCCATGGAGAAGGAAACTACGGCAAATGGGATTTAAGTAACCAGAGGACCTTTCTGGGGGACTTGCTTTAGTGCCATCAAGGCCACATTCCTTTGGTCATCAGACCAGTAGGTAACTTCTTTATTGGCATGCTCAACCTTGGAGCCCAGAAGGTGTGAATTTGAAGCACTTTCCCCCCTGCTGGGAGCCTGGCACAGACACTCTAGTCTTCTTTTAAAACTGTGTAGTGCCATGCTTGTCTTCCAAGTGGTCCTTCTTTCTGCCGGATGAAACTTTGGCCCAGAGTAGTTGCTTGAAGAAAGCTGCCTGGGAAGCAGATATGGGATAAGATAGCTGCCTGGCCTCGCATTCTCATTCATCTTCCTGGAAGTTGCAAGGTTCTTGATGTCATAGACTTCATAAGTTACCTGACCCAGGACCTGAATATCTCACTCACTTCTGGTCAAGTCTAGGCTCATATGGTACAACTGGTTGTCAGGAACCTTTCTGCATTCTTTGGATGTAGCAGTGTGGGAACCTGACACTCCCTTGGTCTATCTGGGTATGTAGGGTCTAGTGATTTAGTATCTCAGTTGTTCTTGGAAGCATTTTTGCGTCTGAGGGGAGGAGCAGGAAAATGTTGGGGGCTCTTTGCTTGCCGTAGTGGAGACCTGTGAGTATCCAAAAACAACCTCACTCCATCTCTAGATCATTGGTGGACCGCCCCTTCCTGGAAGAGTTTCCAGGAGTGTGGACATCCATGCATGAACATTGTGGAGGGGTTGGGGGTCGGCTAGTGGATGCTCATCTTGCTTGACTGCCCACGCTGGAGAGGAGAACCCAGTCATTGGCCACTTCAGGTCCAGGCTTGGCTGTTGTTCTGTTTTGCTGTTTTTCATGTTGTCAGATCTTCTTGGGAACAAATGACTCAGCAACCCAAATCTCTGAGGCTGTGTGGCCAATTACTTGAAAAGTAATTGAATGTATCTACCTAGGCCCTAAAATTTTGAGCCCAGGAAGGATGGATATCCAGACTGGTTTTACTCTGGATTCTTCAGGCTGCAGTTCAATTTGGTTTTTCAAATTCCTGCCCTGATAGAAGGATCTCATTTGTGGGGTAGGCAGGCAATGTTTTAATTACGCTTTTTGTCCTTAAGAAATTCCAGGGAGAAAAAGGTCCTGGTTTGTGGCCAAAAAAGCAAAAAACAACAGAAATCAGCTATGACTCTAATCCTGGACTTGTCTGTGGCACAAAGAGTTAATGGGACAGTGGTCAGGGTGAGGAACATTTTTTCTCAGGGCTGGAGAAGCCCATATGGCTCAAGAAAAGATGTTGCAACATTTAGTACAGGGCAGCCCTGTCTGGGCACTGGGGGCTGCCACTCAAAGAGTTAAGCTAGTCTTATGCCTGGGAAGGCCTCAGGGAAGGAGTGAGCCTGAAAGGACAGGGACCTCTATGCCCCAGAGCAGTGAGGTGCAGGAGGGGTGAGGTGGGAGGGTGTGAGCTGAAAAGTGTGGCCAAGGAAGCAGAGTGTAGGCCCAACTTTTTTTGCCTTGTTTGACCAGCCTTGGCACTGCCCTCCGGCTCTCCAGGGGAAAAGCTGCAGTTCTGCTCTTGCAACACAAGGAGCAGACTGGAGAATTTAGATCTGCGTCACAGAGCTGAGAGAGAGAGAGAGAGAGAGAGAGAGTGAGAGAGCGAGCGAGCAAGCAAGCTCCGTCGATAGGTCTGCTAGCAACAGCCGTGCTGCAGCAGAGAGAGAGAGAGAGAAATCAAGAAACAAGTCATAGCAACACCGGGCACCAGGTTCTGCCAGCTCACTTGCTGAGCGTTCAGATATCTGTCAGGGCCAGAGGCCTCTGGGTAGCCTAGGCTAGGAGATGACACGCAAGGTGGCACGGGCGGTTCCCGCGGGGAGGAGGTGGGGTGGTGGTGGGGGGCAGGGGTGGGAGCAAGAGGTTGCGGGGCGATCGTGGAAGGTTTGATGGGACCAAATTCTGGAACATTCGGGACTGCGGCACCTTACGGCGGGACCAAGATTTGGGTCTGCGCAGGCGGCGATGGGTGGTCCGACGGGCTTCAGGACTTGATGGCGTAACCCCCTTCTTCCCCCACGTATGTATTTGCTGGGATCAGGGGCGCTGTCTCTGTGTATGTGGGTGCTCTGTCTTTCTCACCTTCTTTCTCGATTTTTGCTATTTATTTCTCTGAGGGAGGGTTTTTTCCCACTTTAATTTCTTTTCCCTAGTGTCAGCTGCTCAAGCCTGACCAGGGTAGAGGAGAGAGGAGTGAACCATCCCCTGCTTCCCACCTGACCTCCCAGCCTTTACCCTATTTCCTTCTAGTGGACAGACAGACTGGTTCTCCAAGTTGTTTGGGTGTCAGCGTCCATCTGTCTGTCCGTGCAGGTCTTATGTGGAAGGTAAGGGAGTGAGAAGTGCCGAAAGGAAGACAGAGGGACAGTTTTTTCCCAGGGGTTGCCTTATTGAAAGGTCTGGCCCTGGAAATCTGAGGCTGGTGGGGAGCCGAGTGGCCAGGGTGGGGTGTGGGCTGGGAGAAGTGGGGTAAAGCTGGTAGGTTTGTCACTGCGTAGTTGGGAAAAGTGGGGAATGGTGACGCAGTCACTGTTGCATCTGGTTAGGAGCTCTGTGGGGACAGGTAGTGAGACTCCTGGGGTCTCTGTGGCCAGCTGAGAGGGGTTAAGGATGAGCTAAGAAGGGAAGCTAGCATTTAGAGATTAAATGTCATCCTTTTGGCGTTGGAAAGTTGTTTACCTTGCGCTCTCTGTGTCTCCATGTTGGCTCCCTTCCAGTTCACATGTGATGGCCTTCCCTGTACTGCTGCATCATTAACTAAGTGACTGAGCTGGCCTTCCATTGGCCAGGGGAGGGCTCTCCCTCCAGACACTTCCTCTGATTGGTGGGTGGGCCAATGGCAGGTGAAAAGCTTTTTTTGATTGGCTCAGGGCAGGGTATCAAATCTGAATTTGCATTTCACTTGCTTAAAGGGGAGCGGGGAGAAGCCCAGCAGCTTTCTAAAATCTCTTTAGGGGTGTGCGTAGGCTCCTGTGTCTATGCCTGCTTTTGACTGCCCAGTTGAAGCCTCTTCCTATGCCTTTTAAAATTTCACGCACTATAAGGAGGAAGAGCTCAGGGCTCCCAAAACTTTTTATTTAGAGGGAAGAATGCTAGGGAGATGGGTATGCAGAGGGTTGACCAAATTGGAAGAAAATATTTATTCTGTAGTTTGGTATTGGAAAAGGGAATTTTCCAATCAGCCACACCTCAGTGTTGCGGCAAAATAATTCTTGGCTCCCCTGGAAACGCATGGGCAAGGTAGGGCAGAGCTGCTGCTGCTGATACTGCCACCACCCTGGGCTTCCTGCTGACTCCGGGCTACTCCCTGGGGACAACAGATTTGCATTGACGTCCGGGGCTGTCCAGAGGCCCTCAAGAGCCAGTTGTGAGCTGAGCCCAGTATGGGAAAGATCTACCTTCTGGAAGCTACTACTACATGGTGCTTGGAAAGGTGAGGATGGGGGACTGACCCCAGGAAATTGCTCAAAACTCCGTATTTGGTGGGATTTCCAGAAAAGTCAGTGGGAGACGGGAGGTTTGGAGGCCCTGGGTTAGAAAGGTTTGTCAGTCTAGGGAATGAGGAGAATCAGAATAAAACTAGGGCAGCAGGCTGTTCGCCTTTGGTTGGGGGAGGGAGGCCTCGAAAAATCAGGGTCCGGCTCTCTAACCTGTCTTTGTTGCAGGTCTCACGTTTGTGGGGAGGGGGTTTACCAAGCCCTGCGCCATGCGCAGTGGCCCCCACCCGTGACTGCGCATCTGGAAGCGCAGTGCGCCCTGGGTCTCTGGCCTAGGACGAGCACCGCCCTTCTTATTACATAACTGAGGGCATGGCACGCGCCTTCTCGGCCCTTCCTTGCAACCCTACCTTCTTGCTCCCCAGGGCCCATAGAGCTGGGGAGGGTCTGACTGGGGAGCAGTGAAGGACTACAATTCCTGGGAGGGCTAACTCTTGTCTAGTTACTGGCAGGAGCCAAGCTTGAGGACAAAAGTGGTGGTTTTCTAGCCTCATCTTGGGGAAGAGGCTACAGAACATCCTTCTGAGTGCCCCATACCACCTATGGCCCCTAGGGCCTCTCTGGTGGAAGGGGTGGCACCCTTCTTTCACTCATGTCCCATCTGATTTTTGAGAGGATGTTTCTGAAGGAAAAGATGTGATGATTATGGAGGGCTTGGTTGGGAGGTAGTTTTGACAGTTTACTCCCCTTGTCACTGACTTCCCCTCTTTTCCCTGGGTGGGTTTATGATCTTTCTGGACTCCTCTGATGAGCTGCCATTTTGGAGCCATTTCTGCTGGTCTCTGACATGGTGGCGTTGGTTTTTCTGTCCTGCTGTGCCAGTTCCGCAGAGTGGGCGGGGGGTGGGGGCTATGACGGAGGAGGGGAAGGGGGGGCAAAAGCACAGCAGAGGCGGGCACAGTGGTGGCTGCCGCAATGAAGGTGGCTCCAGGGGCAGAGCCGCCTAGTCCCACCCTTGGACACAGTCCTGGGTGGGGATTCAGGTGGAAGGCGTCTGGATAGGGGTTCACCACCTGGGCCCGGCTTTGCCAGAGCGTGGGTTTCCCATGTCCTCATCAGCCTGATGCTTGGAGTAGTTCGGAAAAGCTGAGTGTCTGAATGAGAGTGGAGGCAGAGGCTCGGCAGCTCATCTCAGACGTGTCAGACCCGTGGTTTGTGTTCCCCAAATAGGCTCTGTCTCCAGCAGCCTCCCTGTGGGGACAGGGAAGTGAGGTCCATGGCAGCATTGAGGATCTGTTCGGATGGTCCTGCCTGCTTACTGTTTTTCTTCTCTTTCTCCTCCATGCCCCCTGCCAGTGCCATGGTTCCAGCTGTAGTCCTCTTGTGAGGCTCCCCGCTGCCCATTCCCCCTCTCCAGGCCCTTCTGCGTGCAGCGGCCATCTTGTCTTTCTTGCTCAGAAACTTAAAATGGTTTCTCATCATTCCCAGAGTAAAATTCCTTCCCTTTAGCGTGATGCTCAATGCTGGCCGTAACTGGCCTTAGGTTTCCTGTACAGTCTTACCTCTCTCAGTTTCTTTTGGTGGACCATGGGTTCCAACAAAACCAGGCAACTTCCTTTTCTTGCTTTTCCTATCTGTTTTCACCAGTGATGTTTTCCATGCCTCTTCTCCTCTGCATCCACCTGTGGCAGTCTCACTTTCTCCTTGGACCTCTCCTGATTTCCTTTGCAAGAAGTTCTCATAACCACCCCTGCCCTTTCGGCCAAACTTCCATACAGTCTGTCCCTTTTTATGGTACTTTTGTTGTGTTATGATTCCTTGTGTGTAAGTCTTATGTCACCTATCAGATTGGCAGCTCCAGGAGGGAGGCTAGAGAAAGGAGAAGGAAAACAAATACCTATTTGGTGCCTTCTGTTTGACAGATACCATGTTAGACACTTTCCCTGCAGTTACTTCATTTATTCCTTTCCATAGCCCTGTGGGGAGCATCCCATGTCTAGTAAGTGCCTGGTCATGACTAGAGCTCTTGTCTTCCAAAGCCTTTACATTTTTCCTCTCTGAATTATTGGTGTTTACAAGATGGCTGTTATGAAGTAGATCCCTAAAATTTGTCTATTTTAAGGAATTTTGTAAGTCCCTAATGCTCTGAGGGAGTTTGGATGGTCAATCTTGTGTCTATGGTCTGGGTCCCTCAGCTGTTCCTTGACACTGTCATTAACTTTCTCCTCTTCCTTTGTGGTCAGGTTCACTCAGGATGATGGCTTTTTTCTTGTAGCTGAAATCGATGGATTAACTGACTCAGTTATCCTGGTTGCCTTCCTCGTACAAGAGGAGGGAGAGGTGGAGTGGGATATAGCATTTTCAAAGCCAGAATAAGCTCCAGAATTAGAGAGCAGGGAGCAGAGACACTGGACTTGAACAGACCTAGGTTTTCATTGTGATCCTTCTTCTTCTTAGCTGAGTGACTTTAGACAAGTCATATGATTTAAGTTTTCATGTCCTCATTCAGTGAGATGGAGCTACTACAACTGTTATACAGAAATGCCTAATATATTTGCAGCAAATAGGTTCCCATCCCTACCCAGTGGTTTATCAGGGAGTTAAAATGGGAGTGTAGCAGGGGGCTAGAGAAGAAATGGGGGAGACAGGAGCTTCTGTGCCCTAAGTGGTGTCACAGCAGGGGCGCGGAGGAGGTAACCTAGGCATTACGCCCTTCAAGCCTGCAAGGTGGTACTGTCCCCCACCTGGCGTAAATACCCCTTTACTTCTGCATCAGGAACTTGCTGTGGCATGGAGTGGTGGGGGCTGGTGACGGCAGAGGGAGGGTCAGTGAGCTTTCCTGGGAGTCTTTTGATGCCAGGTTAGTTTCCCTTCTTTCTGAAGCTCAGCAGTGGCTGCCTGCTTCCTGACGCTGCTGAGTCCCGTGGGAGGGGAGCTGGGCACCCTGAAGCCCCTCGTTACCAATTTGGGGGCCGCGGAGCAGAGAGTGACGACAGCCAGTGAGTCGTCAGTCGACGGCAATGGGGACCCTGGTGACGGCTGCTTTGTTGTTTTTTTTCCTCTTTGGAAGATGACTCAGTGTATCGGGAGCCGGGAGATGGAGCTCTCAGCAGAGTGGCCAGGATGTTCTGTCAACATGAAAGCTACAAAAACAGCTCGGGGCTCTGAGCTGATCCTTAGCCTGGGGTCATTTTCAGGGAGGGCTGGACAGAGAAGGCGGCCACTGCCCGGGCATCAGGATAGGAGTGACACCAGGTAACTCAGCAGGGCTCTGGGAACCCTTGCATTTTAGAGTCTGAAAAGGAAATAACAGCTGTATGTGTTATTAGATGAGCTTGGCAAATAGGGTCACTTTTTGAGTTATTCCCACTAGTCCCAGATGACAGACATCTTCCCAGGGCCCAGAAAGCCCTTTGGGATTTTTCACCATGGTTCTGTTTATGATAGTCTTAATGGTCATTGCCTTGAATGAAGGGCGATTCGCTTCTTGGGGTAGGGGTGGGCCAGGCCGACCTCAGTGAATGCGGGCGCACCTGTACCCTGGGAGAAGTGGCCGTGGTGCGGCTGTGGCGTCTTCAGAGTCCTCTGCCGGGCGGCGCTTCAAGATGGCGGATCCGCATCACCGTCACTAAGCTAAAGTCTGGCTCTTGGGCAGCCTCCGTCAGCCTCCCTTTTCCATATTGACCCAAATCAGAGCTTCTCTTCTCCCCTTCATCTTCTTCATTTTCTTCTTAGGTGAAACAGTGGGCCTTGAGTTCTTGACCCTTTTAATTTTGTTTGCGTCATCATGGCGGCTGTGAGTTCTAGGCTTTTCTCGATACCGCAGCCTTGCGCTATAGGCACGTGATCCCCCCGCCGTGCCCCGCCCCGCCCCGCCCCGCCCCGCCCCACCTTCTTGCGACCGAAAGAGAAGATGCACCTCCACCGCCACTGAATGCGGACAAACCGTCCTCACCTTTCTCTTCTCTAGCCCCTCAGCTGGAGCATGGGGCAGAGGGACAAACAATTGCTTATGAGGATGAGGGACAACTTGGCCGGAGCCCCCTCCGTCCTTTCACTGGGTACTATTTTTCAGTCTCATGCTTTCCCGCGGATGATGCTTACAGTGACATTTGTCACTGAGCACCTCCTCTTCTCTCGAAGGACCTCCCAGGGTGACTCATTTGGGATCTCTGGTAGGAGTGGCTCCTGGGCCTTGGGAGCCAGAGCAGGGCAGGGAGATGTGACGGAGGTCACATGAGAGAGTTAAGCAGGGCAGGGGATGGGAGCCAGCCGTCCCCACTGAGAGTGCAAAGGCAGACACAGCCGCTTCATGTCATGTTTTGCACCCGAGTAGAGAGCAGCTTGACCTAAAAAGATTGTATGTATATGGACGTTGGAACCTTTCGTGTCTCATTTTCTTTGTCCCAAGCTGCGTATATGATAAGAGCCTAGATTTCGGGCTTCAGGCAGCTCTGTGGTCTCTCAGGTTCGTTTTCTGAAAGAGGTGGTAAACAGGCCCTCCTTCATCAGACCCTGTACCCTCTGTTACTGGCCTTTCTCCAGGACATAGGTCCCATGTCATTTTGCCCAACATTGTCTTGCGTCTTTCATTGGATGATGGGCAACAGCTGAGGGTCATCATCCCAGAGCCACATACTAACCCCAGATGGGCCCCTGGTTGGGATCTGCTCGATTCATTGCTTGGTTGGCTCTGTGAGCTGAGCCCACCTATCTTCCTTTCTCTTCTTCCTCACAGAGGACTCAGGAGAGTGCAGCTTGCTCTGTGAGTGGGTGACAACCTCTTGGCGACTCAGGCTCAGCTGAGGATGGTGCCAGTGTGCCGGAGACAGCCGTCATACTGCCGGATAGAGTGGCTCACTTGCATGTATTTGGAACAAAAAAAGGAGATGCCTGGCAGCCCCTCTCTCTGCAGTAAGTATTCATCTGCATTCTTTTACATTCCTTTATTTCTTCGAACATCAGAAATGGATAGATGTTTATTGAGCCCAGCCACCTGCTATGCCTTCTCCATTCTTCTCCCACACACCCCGCCCTTAGTCCTCCAGAAGAGAGGACTAGATTGATTTTCTCATGCTACTGGATAGCTGCAGAGAAGCTAGAATTTGCTGTTCAGCCCCCACACATCCCCCTCACATTTGGGAGAAGTTGATTTTCCCTAAAATGGAGCCAACAGCCTGTGTCCCTCAGTGCAGAGTGTTAATGGGCTGCCTGGAAGGACCCTGTGTGCCCTCACGGCCCCTAGCCGGGAAGTGAGGCTCCTCATTGGCTGGCAGCGGGAGGATGGTCCTTGCCAGCACCTAGCATGGTTCTCTGCCAAGTTCTAGCTCCACATCTCCAGGCTGGTAGGAACCTAGACTATATATAGCATTGTGCTAAGCAATTCTTATCAGACGTGTCTGCCCTCCCCTGTGGGAGTGGAGCACTTCTATCAGAGAACCAGAACCTAGAGAGCATGAGCCATCTCCAAGGGCCTTTTATTCTGGGAAGGTGTGTGTGTGTATGTATGTATGTGTGTATATGTGTCTGTCTGTCTGGTTCAGGGCTGCTTACTTTCCTCCTGTATTGCAGATGCTGATAGATTGAAAGGTCGTGCTAGATGAAGGTGCTGATGTGGGATGAGGGCCAGGAGGGGCTGATAGCTCTCCCATGGATATTGAGCTTAGAGGGAGAGAAGCTAGGGGCATGTGACATGGCTGAAGGTACAGTTGAGCCCTGCCTCCGCTTTCTCTTCCTGGTTTCCTGTTTGCCATGCTTTGCCTAAGGATGTCTTTTGACCTCTCTCTTCCTTCTTTCGGACCTCTTGCATTCCCTGCCTTTCTCCACCACTTCCTCCTCCCTTTGATTTTCTTTAGGATATATGAGGGCAAACACAGTGACTGGCATCCTGGGTCTGTGTCTACTCTTCATCCTTACCCATTTGGGGTTTCTGGAGATCTGGCTCCAGTTGGGCAGAGAGGGCTCAGCTGTCCTCTGGAGGAGTTTTGGTGGTGGGTGAGCATGTTGTGTTGGCTGGTTCAGGGCAGGGTGGGTTGGATATTCCCCTCTTTCCTCTCATAGGTGCTGTTGAGCCACCAATTTTTGTGGTTTTGTGACCACAAGTGCTGACTGATGCGACATGACCCCAGTCTTGTCAGTGAATCATCCCCAGGCTGCTTACTGGAAACTAGATGCAGCAAGGAAATAGGATTTAACCGCTCTCTGCCTCCCAGGTAAGTCCAGTGTGGGCTGCTCCCTCCAGCCTTCCCCCATCCTCCTTCCTTCCCATGAACACCATTTTCCTTATTCCGCCAGGGAATCCTCAGACGTCTCCATTCAGAATCTCCCAAACAATTGTTCTCTTTTTTGCATTCTTCTCCTTCTGGCTTTTCTGTGAATGGGGTTAGTAACCAGCACAGGGTTGGGGGCAGGATGGGCAGCTGAAGTGGTCGGGCTGTGCAGACGTGTGGGAGATAGCTGGGTAGTGTTGCTGGGTGTGGCAGTTGGCAGAGCATTTGGGCCTCCCACAGTAATAGAAACTCTCTTTGGCTCCAGCATCCAGCAAGAGCTTCTGGGTTTAACCCCTCGGTAATCCTGGGAGCCTTCCTGGTGCCTGGGGATTCTCTCCCCTGTGTAGTCTCAGTGGATGGCCTGTCTTAACTCTAGATACATTTTGCCTTGAGGGGGCTTAGTCTAGGTTGGTGGTCTGGAGTTTGGACTGGGCTGAGCAGTGAGCTTTGGGACTCTCCCTAATTTTGGGGTTTCTTTGAATGAGCCACTTTCTTCCTCTAGGCCTTCATTACCTTTGCCTTAAAAAAAAAATCCCTGGTCCAGTAAGCCATTGCAAAGCATCTCTAGGAAGTTGACAAAGAAATGCTTTTCTTCTGCCTCACTTGTTGCCGATCACAGTAATAGCAATGGTGATTAAAAATGAAAAATGATGACGGCCTGCAGAATCGGGGAGGTCAGTGGCATCATTGATAGAATTCACAAAGCAGACTCTCGGTGCCCGCACATCACTAGGAAGTCTGTCTCCTATCGAGTAGATGACTACAGCATTCTTGGCCAGTAAAGCCAGTTGGAATTAGCCAACAGCAGATTGGTCTGGGCTCTAAAGATAAAAGGAATTATGCTGGGTAATTTTCGGAGGTACCTATGGGATCCTACCTCTGGCCACACAGTGGTCGCCTCTCTCTGCTCATATGTTTTGGTGGGGGTGGGGGGTTCCTCTTCCCCATGCTGCTCCCGTTGCTATCCAGGGAAGACTGGCCAATTCTGCTTCCTGTTATTTCTTCTTCTCCTCTGTCCATTTGAGATGAGTCTCTAGGTTGGCTGTGAACAGCCTGAGGAATCCAGGGCTGTTTGGAAGAATCTGGTGTCTCTTCCTTCAAGTACCCTGACAGGTCTCAGCCCTCCAGCAGTACTACAGTGAGGGATGGCAGGGGGTGTTGGAGTGGAGAGATATCGACTTGGGTGCAACTAGGGAGACTAAAAGGAGCGAGCCACGTCCCTCAAGAAGTGTTGGCTAGAGTCTGGCCAGCCCTGGCTGTAGGGCTGGAGCCAGACATCGCTGCTGGCTGTGCTTGGGAGTCTCAGCCCTCATATGTGCAGTGCGTCCCTGGGCATAGCTCTTCGTGATCCCCACTCCCACGAATAGCCCTGTCCTTGGTTAGATTGGGAAAACCAGGGTGGGAAGTAAAGGGGAGGTTGGTTTTGCTCGTGGTCATACAGTTATCTCAGTGGCCTCTGATGTTTCCAGAATTGGAATTGGTGCTTCCCTGCTGATTTTCCTATTTTTGTCCCTCATCTGGTTCTTTTCCTCCTTGCTCACCAGCCTGGGTTCTACACACATGACATGGGGCATTGTGTGTTCCCAATGAGGACAGCAGAACAGTTGGTATCTCCTGAGAGAGGGGCCAGCATATCTGGCACTTTTTTCTTGACCTTTGAATTTCTGAGGTCTGGGAGTCAGGAGGCAGCATGGGGCCTCTCCATCCGGGATCCAGCAGAGGTTAACAGAGTTGGTGGCTCTGGAGCTGAGGTGGTGTGGCTTGGCTGGGAGTTGTGGGGGAGAGGCCCTGCCAGGGGCCCTGATTGGTCAGTACCTTCTCTATTCCATTGAATCCTGGTCCGGTCAGCTCTGTGAATTGTTTAATGCATATCTTGGCTCTGTCCCCTGGCTCGAGTGTCCCTAAGGCTGCAGCCACAGCTTTAGAGAGGATCTGTTCCTTGTGCTGGTCACTTTTTTTGGCGTTACCTCCCTCTGAGATATGTAAGAGATACCACCCTTTCCCACCAGCCGGCTGTCTGTGGGAGGCCCTCATTTTGCTTTGCTTTTCTGAGACATGGAGTGACTGTGAGGAAAGCATGGACTGAGTTTGCATTCTTGCTGGCTTCTTCCACAAGAGCTGTTCATGGGCTGATAAAGCCAGAGAACACCTCCAGGACCCCATGGCCTGTGCGGAGCTTGGTACTGTAGTGTCAAGCCTGCGGGGATGGACTGGGGACACGGGGGCAGATAGAGCCACGTGGGGAGCTGGTGTGTGTGGTTAGATCACAGGAGCAAGTCCAGGAGGGTGTGGGAGGACAAGTCCAGTGCTCAGCCAGGGCTGCCTGTCGTGGCCCAGGATGGATGTGTGCGTCTCCTGTGAAGGATTTGCATCTGAGTGCCTGGTACTGAAGGTAGGATGGTGCCCCGATCAGGGTCTATAATGAGGCATGAAGGTATGAGATGGGCATCAGAGTTGTTGGTCCAAGGGAAACTGACCTTTTTTAAGGCCCTCCTCTCCTTATCTGATTTCATCCTCAGAACAACCATATGACGTAGGGGTCACTTCCCTTTTATAGTGAAAGAAACAGATTAAGTGACTTAATCCAAGGTTATGCATTTGGTAAGTGAGGTTGTTGAGATTTAAATGCATGCACTTCTTATTCCAAAGCCTCTACGTTATCTTTACTCTTTTGGGCTGAAGTCAGACATTTTTGTGAACTAAGATTCTCAGAGGACTGATGTGAACCAGAGTGAAAAGGCAGACACCCGAAGGAACTTTCCAGTCACTGGGGACGATTGTGCCGCATTCCTTTTGGGGGAGGCAGGGCAGACCCAAATGCCCTTTGGTAGCCATGGACAGGCAGAGCTGAGTAAGGCCAGTACATGGCGTCTGCTGCTGTGTACGGAGCCTCTGCTATATGCCAGGGACCGTGCCAGGCGCTAGAGATACAGAACTCAGCAAAGCCAACTTTCCCCTTTCATGGGGCATACATTCTAGTGTGGAGAGACACCACTAATGATTTTTTAAAAGAACTAAAAAATGTACAGGATAGACATATATGGAGATTGTGTGGGGATGAAAAGGGGGACCCCCCACACACATAAAGGGGAGAATCCAGATGATGGTCAGAGGGATCTAGAGACTTAGGACCTCAGCCATCTGAAGCCACATCAATTGAGCTTTCCTTCAGGGAGTTAGGACTGACACAAACTAACCCCCTCTTTTTTCCTAATAACTTGGGAAATCCATCCAAGGTCTCCATGGCTTACAGGAACTTGTTGTGAGTCAGGGATCAAGGTGGAGTAGATGTCAAGCCTTTGGTCTCCAGCAGACCGGTTCTCTCCTGTCTGCCACGGTTGCTGTTGGCCTTCTGCCTCACACCTTCCCAGGCACCAGCTGACTTCTTTCCTCAGCCTGGTCACTGTGCCCCATACTTGTCCATGCAGCACAGGGAAACGTGCAGGTTAGGTCTTTGCCGAGCCACTGGTCAAATGTTCCTGCAGGAGGCTGGTTCTGAACTCAGCCTGTCCTACCAGAACGAGCCGTTCCCACAGCTAATCGTCTCACGATAGGGAAGGGATGGGCACCAGGCATAGAGAAGTGACCTGTGCCAGATGCTTGGTTGAGCTGTGTCTTGAGAGGTGGAGGCAGGTTGGTGGTGCTGGGGACAGGGCAGGCATGTGTCATGTGTTCAGCGCATGTAGCTCCAGGGCTCGGGATTTGTTTACTTGGTGGAAGAGGCAGCGAACCTGCGGAGTCAGGCCATGTGATTCTTCGCTCCTTGGCTGATCATGGACAGCTGACCCGCCGGACTGCACACACTGCCATCTGCTGCCGGGGGTCTGAAGTTGCACAGGGATGAGGTAGTGTGGTTGGGGGTGCTCAGAGAGGAGGAGGGTCAGGAAAAGTGGGGTTTGTGTTGCTCTGTGTTGAGGAGTCAGCCGACCTCGATTCTGGTCCTAGCTCTTGTTGGTAAAAACTCACTCACTTTCCTCCTTTCAGCTCCAGTTTCATTATCTATGAAATGAGGGGATGGAACCAGAATCTCTTTGGAGGTTCCAGCTCTATCCTGGGGCCTCCCTGAATGTTCATGGAGATGTTCCTTAGCCAATAATTCAGGATACGGAAAACTAGGCCCAGGTTTCCACAAGAGAAGGGGAGGGATCTTGATGACCTGTCTCAGAGCAGCTGAAGTGGTACTGTCAGAATTAGGGTGGGTGGGTGGGAGGAGGTAGTTTTTAAAGAACCTCCCAGAAGTGGAAGCAGAGGGCTGGAGGTTTCACGAAGGTGTTGATGAGGATCCACTAGGTGGTAGGGGACATGGCTACGTGCTTCCCCCGGGAGGCTTGTTAGAGATGGGATTATGTGGGAGCTGCTGGGGGTGCCTGCTGTCCTGCAAGGGGCTGACCCAAGGGACCCTGCTCTAGGAAAGATGCTCTGTCCTGTCTGGCCCTAAACCCTGGAGAGAGAATGCAGCTGTGGATTGAGGGAGGGTCTGTGCCCCTTGCTGTCAGGAAGTTTTCCTTTATATTTAGCCTTCTCTTTTCATGTGTTTTTTGAGGCCCTCGACTAAAAAATTAATTTTAAAAAATAACAATGAAAAAAATAAAAAATAAACAAAAATATCTCAGAGCCACTGGTTCCATTTTGGCTTTTTAGTCTTGAGTCACTCTTAAAAAGATAGCAAAATAAAACACATGCAAGAAAGCCGAAGGTCCCAGGCCCAGCCAGATGGGGGCTAGGAGTGGCTGGGACTCCGGCCTAGCTTCTCCATGGCAGCGTTAGTCCCAGACGTACACCACTTCTGCAAGGCTGTGTGGGTAGGAGCCCCTGGGGCTGAGGGGGCACATTGTGCAATCTGCTAAGCAGAATGTAGAGTTTTAAAATAGCTACATTTCTCCAAGACAGTATCTGCTTGCCGCTTTGTGGGATGTTTACCTGGGATTAATAATAGCTGAGTGCCACCCCACTGCCAGTATGGAATAGCAAACAGCGATCTGGGCTAGGACTCAGGCAGGAGAGGAATGGAGTAATAACCATCGTATCAACTCACATAGTTCTTTTCACACTTGCTGGCTCATTTGGTCCTCACACAACCCTGAGAGGGTAGGTGGTCTTATCCTTGTCGTTGGTAAAACTGAACCAGAGAGTCAATCCTGCCAAGATCTGACTACTTGTAGCCGTTTCTCGTGGGTCTCCCATCTAGGTCCTCTGACTTCAGCTGTTATTTCTCTGGGTTCTGACTAGTGGGGCAGGGACAGGAGTAGGGGAGTGGAGTCTTTGGCAGTTTCCTTAATTTCTGAAGGCCTTAGAGGGCCTAGAGATGCCTTTTCTGTGTGTTGAATGGGAAACGAAACCTCAGCATGTCCAGGTTTTCCAACTCTCTGATTCTTCAGACTTCTTGGAGCTCTTGTGAGAACTCGCTTGCACTTCTTGGCTGGGAAGCCAGCCACTCACCATGTTTTCTTGGAGAGGTTTCCTGCATTTGGAAGCTTCTGGAATATGTGATACATCAAACCACTGTGACACATCTGTATGGCACCTCATGCCTATGCACACAGGCATGATTCTGCTGAGTGCAGCTCACTTAGAGATGAGGCCCAGTGTAGGGTCTTTGAAATTTTTCCAACACATTTGTAAGAGATGCCCTGAGCCTTGCCCAGCATGCATGTTGTGTGTATGCTACCTGTTTGCTGGCTAATGTACAGCGCCTGCTGGAACCCTTGGCTAATGTACAATTTAAAGTAAGGGACTAGAAACACTGGCTTTAGTTTTGAGTGTCTGCTTCATGATTGACTTGAAAAAGTAGGGCTTACCCACAGAGAGAAAGGTGGGTAAGAGAACTCGTGGGTGTCAGTTTTCCTTAAAGGCAGAGCATAATCCCCCACTCTTTATAAGGGCTGCTAAGGCGGAGTATTGGACAGCAGGACTTCTTGGCCAGTTAGCCCTCTTGAGTGACCTTTGTTTAAATAGACCCAGAACTTGTATGAAGGAGGAGATAATGGTTTATCTTTATTTACAGCGGATTTAGCCATGATGGTTTAGGCTTTTTCTGGGGGTATTCCTTTAGGACAATTAAGGTTGGACAGGGGCAGCATGCATGTGTGTCTCTAAATGTCTGTCCTTTGGTATTTCCTGAATGCATCCTTGGCTCATACAGAAACCCTGTGATGGGGAATCCACAGCGGAATTGTTTTAGTGGATAAAGCCTCCTGTAGCTTCATGTGTGAAGATTTGTCATGTTGGATCCAGTTCATTCTGTCCACTTGAAGGATGGAAAAGAGAGTGGGCAGAACTTGCAGCAAGGAGAGTGATTTGGGCTAGACTTCTGGGAGAACTGTGCATCACCTCTGCTGAGGGTTCCTGAGGAAAGATGAAGCCTCTTTATTTGAGGTAGGAGACTGGGTGTCCTCCACAGGATCCTCCCAGTCCCAAGTCTGTGGCACTTTGAGACAGTCCCTGGAACAGCATGAGGTTTGGGTGCCAGGATCTAGAGCAGGCATTTCTCTCCATCTTTCCCATCTGCCTTCAAGACAGGCCCAAGCTGGATGCAATTGAGGGGATGCATGGGCAGGGTACACCAATGTGAGCATCGAACCTGGAGCTTTGACCTTGTTTCCCTTTGCAGAGAGAACTTCTGGCACTGATCTTGTAGGAACTGGTGTTATTTGCATATAAAAAAAGAGAAAGGCATGTTGTCCCTCATCTTTTCCAGGAAAGAGTGTTGAGCTGCTCTAATCCTATGGTGGGGAGGGAGGAGGGCCGTGTAGAGGACGCAAGGCCAGACATGGTTTGCTGGGAAGAAGGTAGGAGGTGGGAGAGGAACATCCCAGGGCAGGCCCACAACTCTGGGAGCCACAGACATTGCCTGCTATACTAAAGGCAAAGGGATGTGTTCAAATAGGCCTACTATTTAGAGGTAACCCACAGTCTGAAATAAATCAGTTAATGGCTAAATAAGAGTTGTATTAAATATGGAAAATCATATTTTTTGTGTGTCATCACTACCTACAGATTTAGCATCAACAGGCCTGAAAGGCTGAGGACGCTGAAATGGGCCCTGTCCGTAAGATCATGCTTATTTTATAATGACTTTTTGTCTCTTTTCGTTCCTATTTCCCACTCTTTCTTATTCCTTAGGTCTACGTGAATATTTATTTATGCAGTTGTGTTGTTTCCTTGGGGTACAGTTCTTCCAGTGTCATTGGCATCAATGAATATGTGACTTTGATTTCAAGTGTAAACAAACCACTGGTTCAAGGCAGGGATGAGCCATCTCTGAGACAAGGGCTCCAGCAGCTGCCTACAGACGCCCTTCCCCCAATAGCCCTGGACTGTTTCGGCCAGACGCCTGAGACGAGAGTCAAGGGTGTTCTTGCAGGGACCTGCTCAACGCCATGTCATGTGTCCTGCCTGGAGGGTGGTGCTCACACATGCATCTTCCAGCCTTATTAGCTGCTACTGCTTTTCAGCTTGACCTGAGGAGTGGTATTGGAAGTTTGAGACCATACATCCCTTGCTAGGTGAGAAGGGGGTCAGAGAGGAAAGGCACAGACGGAGAAGAAGGGAACGCAGGCTCCTGGCCACTAGCCTCTCTCAAGACAGGTGAACTTTGTGTTAAGCAAACTCATTTAATATTTTGAGCCTAATAGAAGTTATTTGTATTTTCTCTCCTCTCTTTTCCCTCCTCTCTCTCACTCACCCTCCCCCTACTCCCCAGCCTCCAAAGAATTTAATCTGCTGGACAACAAACAATACTGTTATAAAACTTTGAAAACAAGAGGGCGCGGCCTCCCTGACAAGGAGAAGGGCATGCCGGGTAACGGCCTGAGGGAGCATGCCAGGCCTGAGATGGAGCCGGGCGAGAGCCCAGTTGGCTGGGTACCTGGGCGCCTGCCCCTGCATAGCCCACTAGCCGCGCCATCCCCAGGCCAGAGGGGAAGGAACCGAAACAAAAGGGGGGGCAGAGAAACGCTTGAAAAGGGAAGTTGCACATGTTCCCCTCTCTCTGATCTGGTGGGAATGCACTAGACTGTGAAACTTCCTCCTCCACCTCTTCTCCCGAGTCCCTCCCCCCCCTTACCCTCCTTCCTCCTCTCTCCTCCCTCCTTTCTCCTCCTTCCTCCTCCTGCCTTCTCCTGCTACTCACTGTTCTTGAGCCTGGCAGACAGAGGTCCTGATAGCAGAATGAGGCTGGAATAGCACCATAGGTGCAGCTACCAGCTGGGCCAGCCAAAGGGGAAGTAGAGAAAGTGGGCTCGCAGTTGGCTTTGGATTCAAACCTACCCTCTGTCTGGCCCAGCCTCCCTCCATTCTATTAGGGAAGTGGAACCACGTCACATCACAGGGTGTGCCCAGTCCATGTGTGTGGACCAGGTGTGTGCCCAGGTACTGGGGAGAACTGCCACTCAGAGGTTAGTTCAGGAAGCACCCTGGGCTTCCTGGTGCTCCCCTTGGGCTGTGCTCTGCTCTGGGGAGGGTGTTTGACTTGTTGAAATGCTCTCTCCTTTGAGATGCTGTGCTCTCCCTCCAGGGAGGAGCAGAGGCTGTGCTGCAAGAGGCTGGGGCATGTCTCTGGAGGAGCTCTTGGGAACAGGAACGTGCTTCTCCCAGCGTGAGCAGCCATGCCGTCTTGTGAGTGTGGTGTCTGGTAGGATACTGCATCTGTTAGTTACTTCTCGGTGGCTGAAGGAGGAGGTCACCAGTTCTGCCTGGGGGAGGTGGGGAAGCTGGGCTTTGGGGCATCTCCCTGCCTACCTCCAGAGTTAGATTTCACCTGAGACTGTGGTTTCACTTTTGAGTCCATCTTCACTGAGTCAAGCAGATGATTTAGGAATGAGCAGGGAGCAGCATTGGTGGTTTGCCTTTGGATCTGCATTGGTTTGGACCCATGAACTCTGTGGTGGGCATTGTGTTTGTGTAATAGACCATTGGTATGCTCATTTTTCCTCTTACGGAAAGCACTAGCTTCCTTGAAAGCAGTTCAGGGCCATGCCCATCCTTCTGTGCCAGAGCTGAGCCCTTCTACTGGGGGAACATGGAGACACCCAAGCTCC
Source organism: Pongo pygmaeus (assembly GCF_028885625.2). Taxonomy (NCBI): domain Eukaryota; kingdom Metazoa; phylum Chordata; class Mammalia; order Primates; family Hominidae; genus Pongo; species Pongo pygmaeus. Next base: position 41,634,493 of record NC_072373.2, read on the forward strand.
AGTCTTCATTCCACTCCTCCTCCTTCCCTTTGCCCTTCACTGTCTCCTGCTGTCCTCCCGGCTCATCCCAGGGGCAGGGTAACCTTGGTGCATCCTCCCATCCAGCCAGCAGTCCCGACCCAGGGCCCCCGTGCCTGGACTGAGTCTGGGGTTTATGTCAGTAGTGTTAAGGGAGGGATGGAAAACTGAACTTTTAGGAGTGCATCTGCCTAGGAACATAGACCTCCAAACCTCTGACCCAGGGGAAACCAGAAAAACCGATGCTGGGTCCACATAGGCTTGGAAGGCTGTTACTTCTTGCCTTGTTACCTGAGTAGGAATTTGAGGGGCACTGTGGGTTTGGAGGATGTGATTCCCACACTGGGGCTCAGGGCCTGGGAAATGCAGTGGTCCCTGGGTTCTGAGTCCTCCTTTGAAGGCCACCCTGCCAGAAAGGAAGAGCCTGATGGAGGTTTCTGGGGACTTTGGGCCAGCCGGTAACTCCGTGCTCCCTCCGCTCCACCCTTGGCCCCTCATGTGTATACCCTTCCTTTTATCACCCTTCCCTCTGATTCACAGCCCCCACCCTGACAGCTAAAGACAGAATGCCCAGGCTGCTGCCTAGAATGACAGGAAGCTGGGCTGCCCTCTCAGTTTATACATGCAATGGCCTGGGACTGTCTCTTGAAGGCAAGACATTCCCCTTTTACAAAAGAGCCTTCCCCAGGCCCCTCTCTCACCAAGATGAGCTCTTCCTTGCTGCCAGGAGCCCTGAAATCAGCATTCCCAGAGGAAAAAAGATGGCCATCTGGGCTTGGCTTCCGGCTCCCCCCATCTGGCTGGAACACACATCAGTCACGTAAGTAGCTGTGACTCAGCACCCAGCACTGCCTTGGCAGAACCTTCCCACGTTCTGGATTTGCACACACTGTGGTAGCGCAGCACAAGCAAGCAGGGTTAGGTAACTGGGGACCAGTGTCTGTTTGTTCAGTGGGTTTGCTTATGGATTTCAGAAACAAGGATTCCCTCACCTTCCCATTTTCCTCCCATGTTATTTTTTAGGTACCATGCTAGGCTTTAAAGACAAAGCATCATTTATAGAATGAAGTAGAAGCTGTCTTTGCAATCTCCAAACTGTTTTTAACCAACAGCCTGTAGATTGTATTTAACCCTCAGATGTGTTTGGCCTGCACAGGTTTTGGTTTGAGACAGGGCTTCACTCTGTAGTCCGGGCTGGAGTGCAGTGGCACGATATCAGCTTGCTGCAACCTCTGCCTCCTAGGCTCAAGCAGTTCTCATGCCTCAGCCTCCTGAGTAGCTGGGACTACAGGTGCGTGCCACCACACCTGGCTAGAGTTATTTTAATGTATCTGATTTTGCATGCATTTGGACAAAATATGGCCTCTCCAGTTCACTGTATTTCTGCTGCATGCTGTTGCTGCTTCTCTGTCTCAGGTTTCCTGCCCAAGCCCTCTGAGCATTTCAACGTGCTGTGAGCAGCCTACCTCAGCCTCCTCTCTTTACACATGAAGACACTGAGGCCCATTCAGGGCAAGTGGCAGGTCCCTGTTCTCAGAGTTGGGGCCAAGCAGGTATTAAAACCATTGTGTTCTGATTCACTGTGTGCCCAAGCAGATTAATTCCCTGGTGTGAGGTCAAGAAGCCTCCAGGTAGAATGTGGGGACAGAAGTGGACCAGGCTGGAGTATAGCTCCCACACCTTTTCTCTGCGTGGCAGCACTCACAAGACTGACATGCCCACCCTTCTGGGTGGGTGGTTTTCCTCCCCAGACAGCCCTGCCAACCCTTTCACCTTCAGCCAGTTTGTTTGGAGTTATTAGGCTGAGGTGGGTAAAAACCCATCACCCTCCTTGGATGGCAGAGCTCTCAGCAGGCTGGGATTTTCATGGGCTGCCTTCTTACAGGTCTAGGTGGCCTTCAGGCATGGTGCCAGGGAAATCAAGCCCCTTCCAGCCCTTACCAAACTAACTGGCTGCTTCCTAGTAGGGAACAGCCACCAGCTTGTTTCAGCGAAGAGTCATTGCTCAGCTGACTCTGAGAGGAGAAAACTGGTTCTGTTGGGAGGGCTGAGACCTGAAGGACCCCTTTTATCCAGTGGAATTGGAAAGGCAAAGGATTTCAATACTAACATGATTTTTTCTCCACTTCTTTTAGAGTGTTTAATTAAAGTGATGCATTGTTAATGGCTTCTTATCTCTTCTTCCAGAGAGTTAAGAGTTAAATTTTAGAATCCAGGAGTGGGGACCCAGACTGGCTTCTGTTAACTCCCTCAGTCGCAGTGGCATCTTGCTATGCACAGCCCCTCTGCCGTACTCCGAATGGTCCCTTACGGGTAGCAGGAGAGACATTAAATAATCACACTGATGACCAAGTGAGAGAAGTGGTTTTTGAAGGAAAGAACTTGAGGCTGGCAAGGACCACTTAACCTTCTAGCAAGGGCTGGACTCAGGGAGGCTTTCCTGAGCTGCGGGGAGGATGACAGGTTCCCTGGAGTGGTGGTGGGTGGGGGCGGGGCTGAGGGGTGGTAGCTAAGGGAGGGTGAAGGAGAGTATTCCAGAAGAGACAACAGCTTAAGCAGGGCCTTGCCATGGAGGAAGGTGCTTTCTGATCACCGCGGGACACCTGTGTGATAGCTCATAGGGAGGGGGTTTGTGGATACTGGTAACTAAAAGTTGATAAGGAAGAGTGGCTAAAATGAAAAGCAGAAAAGTGAGAATCTCATCAAATCCCCTCATTTGACAGGATTTGGACTCCCAGTGGTAACTGTCCTTAAACACTCACTCCTGACCTTAACCCTGGCTGTTACCTGGTTAACAAGCCCCAGGTGTTGCCTACAGGTGTCATCACTGAGAGCCCTTGTGTGCAGATCTGCCCCAGCTCTCCCACCTGTGACTGAGGCTAGCCAGTCCCACCGTGGGCTGTAGAGCTTAGCGCTGGTGTCAGAATCGTTTGTTGCAGGTTCATCTTCAGTGTCTTTCCCACAGCCACAGCCATGCTGGGGAAAGATGGCAAAGGCGCTAGAGGAGCAGGAGAACAAAGCAAGCTGCCCCAGACTACCCGGCCTTCGCAGAACCCAGATGATGCTCCTGTCTCCCCCTAAGTATAACGTGTTATGTAGTCAGTATGATCCCATTCGGTGCAGAAGTATGGCCTAGGAATTTCCTGCCTCACCCACCCTGTTTTGTTCTTAATGAAGTTCAAGAACAAAATGAGATGATAGTCAAGTTATGGAGCAGGCTGCAGTGGGTACAAGGGCAGAAACACAGTCTTTGGAGTTAGACCTGGGATCTGCATTTATTGGTTGTGTGACTGCAGACAAGTTATTTAGCCTCATTAAGGATGAATTTCTTCGCAAAAATTGGAGTAATACCTGCCCCATACGACTGTTGTGAGAATTAAATACGACAACTTTTGATGTTCCAATTCTATTTCTTACTTCTCCTTCTAGCAACACATACTGTTAGTGCCAGGAACCATAAAAATTATAAGCCTGTATCTAGAGGCCTGAAAGGAACCTAAAATATACAGTTTCTACTCTGTCTCTTTTCTCTTGGTTATGGTATCAGAGGAAATACACATATTTTCTTAGCTTCAAACAACCAAAAAAGATGATGCAGTAAGGAGATGGGAAATCTAATTTGGAATACAGTGTGCAAATCTTATTTTCAAGCAGATTTTGAAAATAAAACTCAATTCTTATGTTAGAGGATTATCTGCTTAGTACAATTATAGGGTACCAGTTTTTAAAGTCACATCAGAGGTTAAATAAGATTGCAGATTAACGGGGTCATATTTGAATATTCTGATACTTACGTATGGGGTGGGAAGGAGGAATGCATGCTCTTAAGTTAAGACACATAGAAGAGTTGTCCTGGCCCAGGTGAGACTCACCTTTGTGTAGCAGCTGGAGCTTCATTCCACAGGCAGATAGGGTGCTTGTGTCCTGATGAAGTAAGAGAATATATCTGGAAACACTTTGTATACTGTGAAATACTATACAAATGCAGGGCAGTACAAATGTAAATATTAATGTATTTTAATAATAATTTTAGCTATTTTATTTCATCATATACAATAATTTGTAGTGACTGGTGTGAAGTTAAATAGAATTAACCTAGAATTAATGAGTTTTGTATTGCTCTCATCTGTTTGAAGCATCAGCTGTGCCTTTCATGTTGCTTTGTGCAGCCCTGTGTAACCTCCTCTGTGCCTTTCCCATGGAGCACTGTGTCATATCACAAGTAGAACTGCAAGAAGATATTTCTCCTCAGGGCAGAGGCTGGGTCTTCCGATTGAATCTCCATTCTTTCTTCATCGAGATCCTCTTCTTCTGGAAGCTGGTTTCACATGGTGGCTTAGATTTTTCCATCTTTGTATCTAGCACCATTTGAAATCAGTGTTTTAGGAGTAAGAATTGCAGCACAGCCAAGGGTGGACTGCAGAGGAACTGCTGCTCAGGGGACTGGCTCCTCTCCACTTGCCACTTGAGTCTGTTCGAGAAGTCCAGGGAAGAACTTGAAGAGCAAAATACACTCTTGAGTTTGTTGGGTTTTGGGAGAGGTGACAGTAGGGAAGGGGGTTGTGTTGAAAATAAACACAGTGGCTTGAGCAGGGGCAGAGGTTGTGATGCTATTTCTGTTGACTCCTAGCAGCCATCACCAGCATGAATGTGTTCGTAGGGCCTTTGAGTGTGGCGATTGTCATATTCTGTTGGATAACAATGTATTGAGTATCGATTGTCATGGGGCAGGGGAGAGGGCAGTACACCTGGAGGACCATTTTGTCCACATCAGCACCATCAGTCTGCTCTTAGAGGATGCCCTGGAGTATTCAGCGTTGATTGCGGGGCACCCGAAATCAGACTTGCCACCTGGACTGTCGAGGTGCAGACCCTGGGAGCACCACTGGCCCATCTCTTACACAGGCTGACCGATTTCTCCTGGTGTTCAGAGTCTGTTTTTGTCTAGCACCATTTGAAATCGGTTATGATGTAGGGGGAAAAGCAGCAGCCTCGAAGCCTCATGCCAAGTCTGGGCGGCAGCAGCCTGTGGTTTCCTGGAAGATGGATGGGCAGAGAATGGGGAAGGAAGATCATGCTTTTCCCTACTAACTTCTTTAACTGCATGTATGATACATTATTGCAGAGGTAAGAGATAGTTTAATGGATTTTTAAAAACAAATTACTATAATTTATCTGATGTTCTCAGTTGCGTTTTGCTGAAATGTAGTGCAGTTCTAAATTCTGTAAATTGATTGCCGTTGAATTATCTTTCTGTTAAGAGTCTATTCATGCATCCTGACCTTAATAAATACTATGTTCAGTTTATCATGTCTGTGTTTTTCATCTGTTATTTCCCATTCATAATTCTGTGACAATAAGTGGGTCCTGAAAAATTAATTGGCTATGCAGATCTTGCCTACTTCATAAAGAATTTGAAGTAGGTTACAGCCAGCCAGACATTAAAAATGAAGCCCATTAAGATGAGAATGAAGTTCTATGAGCCAAGAAATAAAATGAGAGAAAAGATTAGGGAAGAGAAGAAATGTTGAAGATCAAGGCTGAGGGATGCTCCCTACTGAATGGGAAAACTCCTTAGTTCCACATGGGCTGTAGACACAGCCCTTCTGCCAGCAACTGTTCCTGCAAGGAACTGATGCTCAACTAAACATACTGTCACGTGGTTCCTTGAAGGGGCACAGCACTGATTTCACTTGCATTATAACAGATTGAGTGGTGCTTTTGACTATTAGTTTATGTCAACACTTGAAAACAAGGTGAGCCAGTTTTTTTTCGTTTTTGTTTGTTTGTTTGTTTTAGACGGAGTCTCACCCTGTCACCCAGGCTGGAGTGCAATGGCAATGTCCTTGTCACTGCAACCTCCGCCTCCCGGGTTCAAGCAATTCTGCCTCAGCCTTCCGAGTAGCTGGGATTACAGGCACGCGCCTCCACGCCCAGCTAATTTTTGTATTTTTTAGTAGAGACGGGGTTTCACCATGTTGGCCAGGCTTGTCTCGAACTCCTGACCTGGTGATCCACCCACCTCAGCCTCCCAAAGTACTGAGATTACAGGTGTGAGTCACCGCGCCTGGCCCAGTGAGCCAGTTTTGTAAAGCTATTCAGAGATTAGCCAGATTTGATTTGATAGGGGATCAAGCTTGTAGGATCTTCAGGAAGGCGGGCTGTGGCCCCTTGATCAGGCTTTTTGCACAGGAGGTGCATGACTATGAACTACCTGCAGTACAACTCTTTTACGCCAGTGGCTTGCAATAAATGATGGCAAATCAGCCATCTAGGAAGCCATTTCTAAGCCCAACCCCCTGCCACAGTCTTCCCCTAGATGGCTGCCCTGCCCAGTAGGCTGAGAGTGGGGGGCGGAAGTAGCATTTGCTGGGAAGACTTGCCAGTACATGTGCTGCACCCCCTCACTGCAGCTGCAGTGCTATTTCAGGCTGTTGATGGAAGAACCCATGTTCTAATCCCCAGGATGTGGTGGGAAGACCCTAAGTGGTGGTGTTAGTTAAGACCCTAAGTTTTGTTCACTTCCCACTGAGATAGGCTACAATAGTATTAAATACCTACAGGTCACACATCTTTGGGGTCTGTTGTACTACCTACCAATTAAACAGTTTGATCCACCCACCACGCTCAAAGCTCCAGCCTAGGTGTTGCAAATACAAACAACAGATTTTTGCTCTCAGGAGGCTCTGATTCGTCCTCAAATGAGTAAGTGTGAAATTGAGTTCAGCATTAAAGCACAAAAACAATGATTTGAGACGTCTTTTCTATAAAAGAAGTTTATGGCACTCTCACTGAATGCTTAAATAGTGCCACATTGCTAAGTCATGAGAAGTAAAATGTAACTGCAGTGCCTCTCAAACAGGATTATTTTGTTTTATTCATTTGGATGCGGACAGCTCTTTAAAATTGCCATTCTGAGGTGGTTTTGCACAATAAATTGGTAATTATGTAGAATGTTTCTTCCAGAAACAACATCTTGAATCGGGTTTATGAAGCCATGCTATCAACCTAGGTAGAAAATGCTTTGTAGGACATAGGTCCTGCTTATCTAAATTTTACCAGATTTTATTAGCTGTAAATTTATAAGCGGGTCTTGGTGAATAGATAATGAAAAAAAATACTGAGTGGGGAGGCTTATTAGACTGACAGCACCTTCAAGACTCATGCAAGTTGGACTGGAAAATCCCATCTGTGGAAGTAAACACTGATGAGTCCTTAATAAATATGGATGAGACAAGTCAAATATTTGGCCAATTTAGGTGAAACAGAAATAAGCCTAGAACTGGACTATTATTTGTGTAACATACTGGCCCAGACCTTCACTTTGAGAAGCTGGTGTGTAGTTTCAGGAGAGTACCTGGCAGACTAGTGTGTCCATATTTCGATGGAGCTTGAGAGTTTTCCTTGAACACAAAAGTTGTATTTTTGAGTTTATTCTAGTATGATGGTGCCCTACCCTGTCTTCCTATTCAGTTCACCCAAAGAGCCTTTAAATTAGTGTTCCCTGGGTCCCATCCCTACAGTCTCTGGTTTTGCTGGTCTGGGAATGGGCCTGGACATCATTGTTGTTTTAAAGTTGAGAGCCTCTCTTCTGTGGTCTTGTTCCTAAAACACTTTACTACTCAGTGTGGTCTGAGGGCCCCCAGCACTGGTGTGTTAGTTTCCTGTGGCTGCCCTAAAAATTTACCACAAACCTGGTGTCTTAAAACGACACACATTTGTACAGTTACAGATTTCAGAAGCCTGCAGTCGGCTCACCGGACTGCAAGGGCCACCCGCCCTCTCAGAAGCGCTGGGAGAGAACAGGTTTTCTTGCCTTCTTCAGCTGCTAGAGCTGCGTTCTTTGGCTTGCACCCCCCTTCCTCCGTCTTCCAAGCCAGCAGAGCAGTCTTTTGCTTCAGTGGCCATGTTGTCTTCTGGCACAGTCAAATCTCCCCCTGCCTCCCTCTTAGAAGGACCCTTGTGATTACATTTAGGGCCCCACCTGGATAATCCAAGATAATCTCCTTATTTCAATTTTCTTAATCTCATCTGTAAAGACCCTTTTGCCATATAAAGTAACATCCACAGGTTCCAGGTATTAGGACTTGGATATCTTTAGGGGCCATTATACAGCCCACCACAAACAGCAGTCCTTAGGCACTCATTAGAAATGCAAAACCTCAGGCCCCAACCGATACCTTTTGAATCTTCTGATTCTAATTTAAGAAGATCACCATGTAACTCACTGGCACACTAAGACTTGAGAAGCATGATGCTATGGGAACCTAACCAAAGAATTCTCAAGTCCCAACTTAAATGCAAATTTACAGAGTATTTTTCCTAGGAACGCTTTCAGGTGGAGGAGATTAATCAGACAATAGATAATTTTCCAGGTGATAGATAATTTTCCTGAACACCATTCTGAAGTGCTTCTCTAAGCATTTGTTCCTGAATTCTCTCTCAATGAAGCCACAAGCCCCAAACACCAGGATTACAGTTTACAGGCGTTCCTGTTTACAGTAGTTTAGTACAGGGTTTGCCACTGCAGCATATTATTATAGTTTAGTTTTGTAAAAAGCTACATGAGACAGGTAAATCTTATAAATGGAGGTGGAGTCTCCTAACATCAGTTTTACCACCTCTGTACAGGTTTCCCTGGGCTATGTACTATCAAATCAGGAATCAAGATGGGTGGCTTTTTCAAATGTTATCTATACTTTTGGCAATTTGTTCAAATGTTCTGCTGGTATGTGAGAGGGAAGGAAAAATTGTTTATTGACCACAGATCCACAATATTATACTTCGATACTTAAGCAATAAGGGACAGCATTTAAAACTCTTTTAAAAATGTTAATCTTGGCTGGGCACAGTGGCTCATGCCTGGAACCCCAGTAATTTGGAACACTGAGGCAGGCAGATTGCTTGAGGCCAGGAGTTCGAGACTAGCTTAGGCAACATGCGAAAGCCCATCTCTACAAAAAAAAAAAAAAAATTATCCAGGCATGGTGGTGCACACCTGTAGTCCCAGCTGTTGGGGAAAGCTAAGTTGGGAGGATCCCTTGAACCCAGGAGGTTGAGGCTGCAGTGAGCTGTGATTGAGCCACTGAGCTCCAGCCTGGGTGACAGAGCGAGATCCCGTGTCAAATAAAAAATAATTTTTGATTTCATGGAAGGAGAAGAGGACTAGTCTTATACCATATCCCAAATGAAATTGAAAATGTCTTCTGGGAATCACAGCAATGACTCAAACTTCTGAATAGTGACTAAGTTTGAGCTGGTAAGGAAGGGATTGTCAAATGCCGTGACAGTCCACAGGAGGGCAGCAGTGCTCCGATTTACAAAGGATTAGTCATACTAATCCTTTTCTGAGTGAGCCTAGAAAACCTTTTCTGAGTGAGCCTAGAAATTCTGATGAAAACAGTGTAGTCCAGGAAAAAAAAAATCCGTATGTACAGTCACTCAATTTTGAATCATTTCTGGAAGTTATTAGACTCCATGTTAAATCCTACTTAAGTACAAGTATGCAAAATTTAAAAATATGCAGAAAAGCTCATTCTTGGTTAAAATGTTAGCTGAAAGACAAATTACTAAGTTTTAGAATACCATAGAGTTGACTATTTCCCACAAACCCTAAAATCTACTTGAACACCACAAATTCATATTCCTTCTAAAGTCCCTTCAGCATTCTTACAGATTTATTGTTACCTTACAAAGTAACTATCCCCATATATTTTATCCCAGTTTAAGAAATACATTACAGTCTCAAGGTCACATAAGATTTTCCAAAATGCTCTATTCATAGTCAATATAACTTTCAGGCTGGGTGCAGTGGCTCATGCCTGTAATCCCAGCACTTTGGGAGGCCGAGGTGGGCGGATCATCTGAGGTTGGGAGTTCGAGACCAGCCTGATCAACATGGAGAAACGCCGTCTCTACTAAAAATACAAAATTAGCCAGACGCGGTGGTGCATGCCTGTAATCCCAGCTACTCAGGAGGCTGAATCAGGAGAATCGCTTGAACCCAGAAGGCAGAGGCTGCAGTGAGCCAAGATCGTGCCATTGCACTCCAGCCTGGGTAACAAGATCGAAACTCCGTCTCAAAATATGTATATATATATAAAAAAATACATATATATAATTTTCACCGTTTTATTAAACAAAGATCGCTTCTGTATTTCTATATTTGACAGTGCTTCTGTATTTCTAAACCACAGATAGCCTTGTTCAGTTAGCCAAACAACAAAACCTTAACTAGTCTTCAATGAAATTTTCTGATTTAATAGGCTGAATTAAGAAAGCCATAATTTTCTTCTATAAATATAAGCCTTTAACTTCTATCTTTACAAGTTTATATAGAAAAATTGACTGTGGGGCTGGAGATTTACTAATGCATGGGTTTTCAACCTTAGCTGCACATTGGAATCATTTAGGATGCTTCGAAATCCCTACATCCAAACCACATCCCAGATCAATTACACTAGAAATCTCTAGGGGTGGGACCCAGGTGTCCGTAAATCTCCCCCAGTGATTGCAATGTGCAGCCATGGTTGAGAAACACTGAAGCCTGCTCTGAGAAATTTAGCAATCTGACTTAATTCAAATCTGCAGAGAGAGCAACAATTTTTGCAGAAACAACCAAATCCTACTAGTTACATAAATTTTATACTGTTAGGACTTGGGTTTTTATTTAGCTCTACATATGCGTTCATAGGATGCAGAAGATATATCTTCTACTGGACACGTGTATATATAGATGCTTAAATGTGGCTATCCCAAGGTTAGGTAATAATAAAGACTATAAGAGCTGGGCAGAAATCAGGCACAGTTTCATGAAGGGGAATATCTGAGCTGGGCCTTGGAAGATGCATAGGATCTCAACAGGACAGTAGGTGTTTCAAGCAACAATGAACTAGGAATACAGCAGAAAGCACAGGGGAAATGGTCAGGCTTGACAGAGAGTAGGTTATTTGAAGAAGTGCAATAGAAAAGGCTTGGGGAAGAAAGTTGGGATTTAATTGTAAAAGGTCTTCAAGTATCAGGCTAAGAAATGTGGACTTCATCCAGTAGGTAATGTGATGTCACTGGATATCTCTGTGCAGTATCTATGTGATGGGTTGGGAGTGGAGAAGCCTGGGGATACTTAAGGGTCTGAGCTAGGAGGGACAGGAAGAATGGCTGTGGGAGTGGAATGGTTAGATGGGGCCAATTAGAAACATACTTCAATTTGAGACAAAACCCACTAGAAATAAACACATCATCATGAAACATCTCCAAATATACAATTTTATTTTAACAGATTTCAAGAGTCCATTTTTAAAAAAATGAACAATAAAGAACGTCTATCAGTGAGACTTCTCATTTTATAGCAAATACATTTTTGCAGCTTAAAAAATTTTCTTACATTCATATATGCTTCTGTCATTTAAACAAACTTCCAGAGAAAACTGGTCTCTATATATTTAAGTAACAAATTTGACAAAATACATATTTATACATATATAGATCTCTAAAATAAATATTAAATTTGAAAAAAATCAAATGTGAAGCAGAAACTGCTATAAAAGTATATTGTATAATATTTATTTTATACATTAAAGTATTTGGTTGAATATACTTCAATTAGGTTTCTAAAAAACACCATTATTTGCTTCTTAGTAATTGCGACATTCTTGAAAAGCATGTGAAACGGGTATAAACTTCAACTCTGTGCTTAATTCAGAATTCCTGTTTGTTCTCCTCAAACTTTTATCTTCCTAAAGCATCTTGCCAGAGATTACAAAGGAAAGGAACATTTACAGAGCACTATAAACATGTCTTTGGACAGTAAAACAGTATTTATTCTTCTACACTCTTGATTTTCCAATCATATCTTCCTCAAGGCAACGTTTCTTTGGCCCAGTTTGTGCAACTAAACATAAAATTTCAAAACACAACTTTTAACAGTGTGATTTGAATTGCAGTGGCAGTCCCTGCTTTTCGCCCGCTGGCTTCTTTGAAAGAAACTGCTTGGCTAAGTGACTCAGTAGAGGGCTGAGATCTGCCGGAGTATAAAGTGCTACCTGAGCTATATTTACTTTTTCCATCCCTTGGTACAATCAACAGCAAATAGACAAAGTGAAGTTACCTTCCTGAGACACATGGCTTACTTTGTACTCTGCCTTTTAGGAGATGAGGTAAGACACATACATAGGTAAGAGGCTTTTACTAGCCAAGGCAATGTAAATGGACTAAGATTCTCATGTGACTTGAGGTTATCTGATCAATTTATTCTCTTCAAAACCACCTAATTTTAGAGGGCATGTTTAACCCCTCTGTTTATTTAAGGAGGGAAAGAAAAACACATGTAACCAGAATTCAGAGTGGGTTACTCAACCTAAGAGAACATACGGAGTTCTCTTTGGGAAAACCACAAGACTATAGTGTTCACTTCACACCATGAAGTGGCACTCCTGTTATGGCTGTCAGAGTCCTCTCACTTCTTATGAAAGGACGCATCTGATTCTGAAATTACTGATATATTCGATCAGTTAGGGATGTTTTAAAAAGTGAAAACAAATGCCACACATACACTTTCTAGCTTTCTGAAATCACTGAACACATTATAAAAAATAGAGAATTTACCCTATTAACTTTTAGAGAATTTTCCAATAATATTCTTGGTTAAGGAAGTCAAGTTTGTGCATATTCCCAGTTTTCAGTGTTCTTGTTTTTATGCACAAGAGCCAAAGTAGTATACACATATTCGTAAGGGCTTTTTACAATAAACGATATATAAAATACATTCTATAGTTGGTGAAAGAATAATCTTAAGAGTTGGCATTAATCTTTGAACAAAAAAGATTTCAAGCCACTTTCTTTACAAAGAAAATATAATTTCAATGTGAACTATATTTCTCTAATTTTGCCAATGTTATAAAATACAGCATATCCCTGTTTTAATACAACCAAGCATGCTGCACTGACTGGTCCAATAAATCTAAGTGTTATTTAAGGGAAGACAGGCAATCTGTTCATACCCAAATTCATACAAGTTTCAAAGAAGCATCAAAGGATGCTACCTACATTCAAGCCACATTGGAATGTTAGTTAAGCCACAGTTGCACCCATGAGAGTGAAACTAGAGAATAACAACTATTGAAGATTTTAATAGAGTCAAAAGATGAACTGGCAAACCAGGTTGTGGAATCCATTCAGCCTCTCTGCTCTGCTGGAGTGGTTGATTTAGTCTGGTAAGTGGCATATTCAGCTCCACCATCTGCATTCCTACAAACCAAGGTATAAAGATCATGTCAAAGATAAATATAATTAAGTACAGAAATTAAATTCCAGAAGCCTATTCAGAAAATGAACAATTAAAAAAATACTTTATAGTAATGAGCCGCCAACCTGGGAAATAAATTATTCTTTTAAAATAATTTCAAATGTTCAACTGGTCTCACTGTAAAAAAAAACCTTCCTTTATTCCTGTCTTATATTTTTGATCCCCTCCAAAACAAGAAATAGAGCAGTAGCACACAAAGTACTTAGTAACTATGTCCTCATTTTGGTGTAGGGCCAATGGGAAAGACTGGAGACAAACGCATGCTTTCCTGATCCCTCCATTTTAAAGCTGTAGCTCTGGCACAGAACCTTTAAAAAGATAGTGGTTCTAACTGTTCAAGTATGTGATGCCTCATCTACCCCTCACTGTCAAGAAAATCATGTATTCCACTAAGAGTCTCCTAAATAACTAAAGTTTACATCATACTTTTAGTATAACAATAGACAACTTTGTAAAACCTATTATTCTAGTCTAGTGCTGGCCAAAGATAGATGACGCCAGTCATACATGTAATTTAAAATTTTCCAGAAGCCACTTTTAAAAACATAAAAAAGCAAAAATAATTTTATTTTCTTTAACCGAGTATAACCAAAATATTGAGATGTATTTTACATTTTTTTGGCTTAGTCTTTGAAATCCAGTGTGTGTTTGACACTTGCAGCATACCTGACATTGGACTAGCCACTTTGGAAGTCCTTAGCAGTCACACATGGCTATTGAATATTGAATTGGACAGCACAGCTCTGGGCCCTCCCTGCCTTAGTAAGTTGACTTTAATAGACAAACGAAAACCAAATTCGGACCAGTCATTATTTACTAGTATGTGTGCCACAGCAAACACATTGCCTTTCCAGTGTCACAGCTAAGCATGTTAATTTTGGAAACTTTAATAACCCATTTATGCCTAGTGTTCCATTATTGGAACGCTAAGCATGTGGAATTTATCTCCTACTGCTCAAGGTCATCGCCAGGGTCTGACTGCAAAAATTCAAAAAATTGCAACCTCAGGCATAAATGGGTTTGTTCTTCTTTGTCGGGGAGGCCATCATTATGGTTCTCCACTGCGTCATTACTATACTTATAATATTGCAATTCCCTAAGGACTGTTGTGATGACAGACTTAATGGTTTGGCCTGTCACTGAATTCTCCAAGACCACTATATTTTTCTTTTCTTTTTTTTTTTCCCTTTGAGACAGAGTCTTGCTCTGTCACCCAGGCTAGAGTGCAGTGTGGTGTGATCTTGGCTCACTTGCAACCTTCTCCTCCCAGGTTCAAGCAATTCTTGTGCCTTAGCCTCCTGAGTAGCTAGGATTACAGGTGTGCACCACCATGCCCAGCTAATGTTTGTATTTTTAGTAGAAACAGGGTTTCACCATTTTGGTCAAGCTGGTCTCAAACCTTAAGTGATCTGCCAGCCTCGGCCTCCCAAAGTGCTGGGATTATAGGTGTGTATCACCAGGACTGGCCACCACTATATTTTTCTAAGTAAATATTTTTTCCCCATAGTAGTAGAATCTCTTTCTTTAAATAAAGTTTTAAATAAAAATCCAATCTATGCCAAAGATAAAAGGCATTAACACAAATTTAAAGAAACATTTATTGGATATAACAATGAAGCTATTTTGAAGATGGCAAAATATTAACTACAGCATTCATTAAATTATCTTCAAATGTTTACAGATACCCTGAAGCTTCGAGAGAGTCTAAAAACTATTTTCCTAGTTGGCTTTAGCCTCAAGTGTCGTAAGAGACTAAGAAGATATAGTAGGCTTCCCTTATCCATGGTTTCACTTTGCACGGTTTCAGTTACCCATAGTCAAATACGGTCAAAAATATTAAATGGAAAATTACATAACTACGTTTTAGATTGTGTGCCATTCTGAGTATCATGATGAAATCTCACACTGTCCCACTCCATCCCTCCCGGGATATAAATCATCCCTTCGTCCAGCATACCCACGCTGTGGACACTATGTGCCTGTTATTCAATAGCTGTCTTGGTTATCAGATTGACTGTCACAGTATCACAGTACCTGTGGTTAGGTAACCCTTATTTTACTTAGTGGCCTCAGAGCACAAGAGTAGTGATGCTGGCATATTTTTATAATTGTTTGATGTTATTAGTTATTAGTTATTGCTGTTAATCTCCTACTGTGCCTAATTTATAAATTGAATGATCATAGGTATATATGTATAAGAGAAAACAGTATATATAAGGTTTAGTACTCTCCCAGGTTTCAGGAAACCACTAGAGGTTTTGGAATGTATCCCCCATGGATAAGAAGGAACTACTGTATATAGGACTGGGTAGGCCCAGACTGCCAATTCTGGTTGGTATGTTTTGTCTTTCCCTTTCCTCCTGTGACCAAAGATACCACTTTGCTTTTACTAAGAAACTGTCCTTCCAGCTGGCCTTTGTAGATCCTGCTCCCAAACTTTTGATTATAACCTAGGTTAGGGCCTCACATTATAAGAGGTGGGATATGTATCTCCATCTCTTCCCAGCTCTGCGGACACACATTCTAGCACAAACAGAGAAATAATTCCAGTTCAGTTCAAAGACAGAAGGTGGACAGGGTCCAAGGGTTTAAGGCAATGCAATCCATTACTTTTCAAAATCTGAGGACTTTTTTGTTTTCCTTTGATATGCTAAAAATATCCCAGCCCAGGGAAACTGATAAAATGTCCTTACAGAGTTATTTATACGTTGGAATTGAATAAATTTACAAAACTAAGTAAAATATATTTTTGTTTCTATAAAAGGGCATTTTTCCTCCTTGCACTTAAAATGAGTTGATTCTGTGGTCATTTCCCAGTTGGCTCACAAATTCTTACTTTTGGATTCACAGCTGTTTTACAAGGTAGAAGTGAGATCGTCTGATAAAAGGACTAGGGGAACATAACTCTATTTAAAGTCTACGTCAAAGCAAAAGCCTGTCAGTACACATTATGTTTTCGAAGGGCATGGTATAAGAAAACATCAATAATTTAGCAAAGGGAACAGGAATGTAAATTTCCTCTTTGATATTTACTGCCAATATCTCTTTGCTCAGGTTATTGATATCTATATATCCACTGAATATTTTTCAAAAGAAAGGACATCTGAAAATAAACAATAGAAAACAGATACCTTTTAATGATAAAAGCAAACCTTTCTCTCATCTCTTCTTCTCAGAGAGAAGTAAATTTTACTTCTCTGTGGGTCTCATCAGTTAGGTATGTGCTGAACAGAGGAAGGGAAAAGGGCTGAATAAAATGGTGACTTCAAACCAAAAAGAAACAAAGAGTAGCATAACAAGTGGGATAAAATCCAGTGTAAGAGAATAGCAGCAAAGCTGAGAATTAGGTTCATAACTTAAGACTTTCTCATTCTCACTGAAGGACTGGAAACATGAATTTTGTGCTAGAAGCTACTTGAACTTTGAAGTCATATAGATCATCCAGCAGATAAACAGACTGGAAATTCCTGTTTAATATGTTTATCTTTGAAGCCATTTTGCATGAAGTGATTCATGTCAAAATGTTTTCAAGGAATAACAGATTGTTGGGGAGAAATGGTACTGGTCTCTTGCACTCTTGATTTTTTTTTTTTTTTTTCCAAGAGACAGCCTCTCACTATGTTGCCCAGGCTGATCTCAAACTCCTGAGCTCAAGCCATCGGCCTGCCTTGGCCTCATAAAGTTGCTGGGATTACAGGCGTGAGCCACCAAACCCAGCCTAACACCCTCAATTTTGAGGGAATACATTGAGTATGTATCAAATCCATGTAATATTATCTAGAAATCAACTTTATGACATGTATTTTCAGATGTCTCTGGACTTTTACATTAAGAAGTGTCTTCCTGTGGCACATCTGTTTTCAACCTGAGGAGACATCGTTGCAAAACTTCGTATTACATGGTGTCTCATATTTCTGAGATGGATCTAATTTTGTAAGGGTGCTTTCTATACTAATTACAAAACATTTTTGTAGTTGCTCAAAAATTTTTGAAGGGTTAAATGCTCAAGAATTTAAGGGCCAACTAGAAAAACATTTAAGTTAATTTGATCCTTTTTTTGCCCCATGTCACTATATGCCCCAATTACCTGAATTGACCACTATTTTTAATAAAGTAATTGGGTCAGTCAATATTAATATAACATTAAAAGTCAGTTTAGGTTATACAAAACAATAAATACCATTAATGGAAAAAAGGAAAAACTATTTGTCACAGGTAATAAATATATAAATTATGCAAATAACTTTCACTAACTTAGCCAAACTGTCACTTATCCAGGGACGCTTAACTAGAGTTAAAAAATAATCATGCATTTAAAAAAAATCATTACTTAAATATTTATGTAGAAGCACAGTCATGCCATGCAATACAGGACTGAAGCAGTAGCAAAGACAGGGCTGTGGCTTCCAAGACTAAAAAGTATGGTAGAAGAATTAGTAAAGAAAGGAAACGGGAAGGGAAAAGGAGGGAGCATGTGGATGGGACCTGTTTCGGACCCACTGGTATCCCATACTGTTCTTAGCTGAGAGCTATGAAACAGAAAAGTGGCAGAATACTTTAACCTTTTGCCCACTTTTTATCAAGTAACGTAAATGATGTTGGATGATCTTAAAATGACTACTTACACTATTTTTGTATTTTGAGATGAAGGCTGCAGAAGAGTAATTACGTTCCCAAATCATCATATATACCAGTTTACAACAAATACATTTTGTGCCAGGCTTTAACAGCAATTTGAGATTATTTGTGCCTGCTAGCCTGCTTCCAGTTACCCCCGGAAGTAGAGTAGTACCTCCAGACATTTTATAGTCTTTATAAGAAGTTTCTAAGGCCACAACAGCCAATCTGGGGGGACAAGATTATGGACATTAAACAGTGCAAAGAAAATAATGGAAATCTTTGGGGTTTTTTTGTGTTTTTGTTTTTTGTTTTTGAGATGGAGTCTCACTCCATCACCCAGGCTGGAGTGCAATGACGCAATCTCGCTCACTGCAAGCTCCGCCTCCGGGGTTCACGCCGTTCTCCTGCCTCAGCCTCCCGAGTAGCTGGGACTACAGGCGCCTGCCACCACGCCCAGCTAATTTTTTTTTTGTATTTTTAGTAGAGACAGGGTTTCACCGTGTTAGCCAGGATGGTCTTGATCTCCTGACCTCGTGATCCGCCTGCCTCGGCCTCCCAAAGTGCTGGGATTACAGGCGTGAGCCACCACGCCCGGCTGGAAATCTTTGTTTTTTAAGAGTTAAAAAAGGTAAGAAAAGCCAAGTACTATTTATTACCCCATAGCCTTTTTTTAAGGATACACATGGATGAGGAATCTTAAAAATTTCAATTATCTTAAATATTAGAAAAATTTGCCAATAAGCTTCATAGTGTTTCTTCAGACTTCAACAATATGGGCACATCAGTAGTGGCCAACACCCTGGTCAGTGTAGCCCAGGCACAGCAGCAGCATCAGCGCTGGGGGCTCACTAGACAGGCAGGGTCTCAGGCTCCACCCTAAACCCAATGAATCAGAATCTGCACTTTAACAGATTTCCAGGTGACTAATGTGCACATTAAAGTCAGAGAAGCATTGCTCTAGACTCTGAAGAAAGATAAACCACCCTCACATTCAGTTCGGCTATCAAAATAACATGAACTACAAAATAATAGATCCATAAAGAGAGCCTAGCTTTGGATTCAGCCATTACATATGCTGAATTTCCAATCGAGTATGTTCCTATCATAAAAAGGGCAACATCTATTCTAAAAGATTCCCACTCAGTTTATATTTTAAAGTTCAAAGGCAATTAGGAGTTTCATCTCTCACACCATTTTCTGGACTATTTTTCCTCAAGTTGTGCTACTATTTGCAGGATTAATTATGTTGCATTGGCTAAATATATCATACCTTCCCAAAATATTTTAAAATTTTAATAATGGCAACTGTCGGTTGGACCCTATGCTATAAAATATGGGCTTTAAAAAAAAAATCACTGGACAAATTAATTTTGGAATCTCAGTTCACTACTGCTATTGAACCTTTCATTTGGGAGTGTAACAGTCAGATAACTGTTCAGCTATAAAAGACCCATTAAGGCCGGGCGTGGTGGCTCATGCCTGTAATCCTAGCACCTTGGGAGGCCGAGGTGGGCGGATTACCTGAGGTCAGGAGTTCAAGACCAGCCTGACCAACATGGTGAAACCCCATCTCTAGTACAGGTACAACAAATTAGCCAGTGGTGGTGGTGCACGACTGTAATCGCAGCTACTCGGGAGGCTGAGGCAGAGAATCCCTTGGGAGGCCAAGGTTGCAGTGAGCCAAGATTGCGCCATTGCACTCCAGCCTGGGTGACAGAGCAAGACTCCATCACAAAAAAACAAAAAACAACAACAGAAAAACCATTAACTGCTAGCTAGAGAGAGTTTGATTAATACTTGTTAATGAACCTTTAAAAATTCTGATGCAGTGATATTTTAAACAAAGAAGGAAAATAAGCAGAATGCGACTTTGTTTTGTTTTCTTTAGAACTTGTTTCTACACAAACCTTATGGATTTGTAAAAATATTCCATTGATAATATTTTGTACTCACGTTGTAGATATGTAACTTTTAAAATATACAACTGATAGATAAATCAAATATGCATATCGTGTTCCATAAATACAAGATTTAAGATTCAAGTGAAGGGATTATGGGTATTTAAAAAGATAACCAAGTAATATGAAAAAAAATATGAGTTCCTTATGAGTAAAGAATGTACTTTTATGACTTAGCCCAAACCTGATGATCAGTATAAAAGGAATATATATTATAAAACCATGAGTACCAAAGTCTTAAAATTATTAGGTTTGATTTCAAAGCTATTTCTAAAACTATAGGGGAAAACATTTTTTAAAAATCAATAAAAATGAATGTATATTATCTTTCAGAAATTTCAAAGCACCTAATCTTAGTCTATGTTCCAGGATTCATTCTAAGTCTTTTGTTAAATTGTAAGCTCTTTAACTAAAATTTGAGTCTGATGTTTAAAAACCCTATTTTCTTTAGAAGATATGTACTTGTACATTTTTCTTCTATTCTAAGCCCACTCACTTTTTACATTTTTATATATTAAAAGACACACAGTTAATTGAGGTACCTTATAAATCTAACCCCTCTCAGCAACTTTAACTTTAACTCCATCAGTTTTACTGCAATCTGGTAAATTCAGAGAACATAAGAGGGAAATCGGATAGTGTTGTTTTGAATCCCCCAGTTTAACATGTATAAATAACAACTTTAAATGAAAAGACACCAAATTGGGTATTTAAATGAGATACCTACATAGCTTCTTGCAACTACCTAAGCTATATAGACAAGTGGAAACTTTCATTATAAAAATTCCAGTGAATACAACTGTCAAAGTCTCCACAGTGAAATACTTTAAATTTAATTTTGGCCATTAGTGCAATTTTGGAAATAGGGAATAGGGTAGAGAAGGCCTCATAGTGAGTGGTCCATGATTTGCTAAATAACTTAAACCTCAAATCCAAGAGAAATTTTTCTTAAAGTCATAATAGCTGTAGGAACTCTGCACAGATGTTTTTATGTTGCAGTGATGTTAGAAGTAGCTGAAAATATTTTTAGCAAAGAAATGCAATTGGTAGGACAAACTAATGCAGGCATTTTTTTTTAAAAAAAAGATAGCATGCAATACAGATTACAAACTGAAGCTGCACAAAAGCATGTTAAGTATAAGAAGGACCAAGAAGTTAGAAGAAACATGCTTTAATTTACCCTTTCTTCTTCCTCCTTTGAAGATATCTGTACAGGACAACACAAATTACTGCAACTCCAACAACTACAAGAAACCAGGAAACAAATGACATATAATTCTGAAAACTAATCACCAAGATTCAACATCTAGCAAAAGAAATAAATGTTGGTTACATTTCAGTGGTCAAATGTTATTTAACCACCTACACATTTATATTCCATTCAGACTCTTTGCTGTCTAAATCCAACTCCCCATAATCACTTACACAGTCCATAGTAAGTCAGAGAAAAGTCCTTGCTTAATTTAGAAAACTATCAAAAGCACATTTGGAAAGCCAACTAATATTACTGATCATCTTGAGAAAATATGTATTACTTAGGCTTTGTTACTAAGTAGATATACAGAATATAACAGAATATAAAATCACTAACACAAGGTAGGTAGTTAAGTATATCAAATAAAAGTTCAGGTTTTCCTAAATCGGTTTAACCAATTTACAAGCTGAAAAAACTATAGAAACTGAAAAACTATTTTTAAAATGCATGTCTTCACAATAATTTTTTGACTGAAGTGGTGTCAAAATTTGTGATACTTACCTATGGCAATAACAATCAGAGCAATGACCCAATCATCTGAGAAAGAAAACAGTTCAAAGATGTTGAACACATGGATCTCCAGATAGCATTTATTTCAATCAGATCATCTAAACACTTCATATGGTTTGGCTGTGTCCCCACCCAAATCTCATCTTGAATCGCAATTCCCATAATCACCAAGTGTTGTGGGAGGGACCCCATGAGAGGTAATCGAATCATGGAGGCAGTTTCCCCCATGCTGTTCTCATGATAGTAAGTTCTCACGAGATCTGATGGTTTTATAAACGGCTTCCTCCTTCACTTGGTTCTCATACTTCTCCTTCCTGCCATCATGTGAAAAAGAATGTGTTTGCTTCCCCTTCCTCCATGATTATAAGTTTCCTGGGGCCTCCTCAGCCCTGCAGAACTGTGAGTCAGTTAAATCTCTTTCCTTTATAAATTACCCGGTCTCAGACTGTTCCTTACAACAGCATTGAGAATGGACTAATACAAAACTACAGAGGAAAAACATTTTTTTTATATAGTTTTAGCATGACTGCTAGGGCATCCAGGTTATTTTGATCACAGAATCCTTCTAACCAGTTTCCAGGTTAAGGGTTCCACTTGTGAAACTCTTAATGGGAACCTCATTTTTCATTGTTTTTCTCTATAGCTACCACATCACGTTATTTAGCGGTAAAGTTATTAGAATAATTAGAATTCACTATAGTAAAGGAAAATGATTTTTGAAAAGTATTATCCCATGAGAACTGGTTTAGTTCAATAGTCATTCTGTCATTTATTATTATTTTGGTAGACATTTAATTTGTATTTTTTCCTCCAAAAGTGATCTGTAGAGTGAGTCATAAATAAATTTCTATTATTCTATTGCCCAGATGGTATTTACAAAGTCTTCACAAACAATACTTTATCTTATCAATCCCCTTCCCATCCTCTCTACTTCCATACTCTGCCCTGCCCCAAAATTAAGACATAGTCCTAAATACCAATAGGATTCCCATAGTAAATGAAACACCAGGGCACATGGATAAAAAATATACAAAGAAACTTGAGCATACATTTTTGACTATCTAGAGAACACAAAATAATCCTATAAAATCTTAATTTTTAGAACTGTTTCTGTCCCTAGTACCTTTGCTTCTAAACTGCCATTACTTTTATTAAATTGCTATAAGTCAAAGCATAAAGTGCTATGTTCAGCTCTGCTCTTCTCATCTCATAAACAGTTATCAAGTGTTTAACGGTTTAAGATGGCAACAGATTTACTGGCACAATGACACTTGGACCACAGATTTTGGAGGTAAGGCAAATACTAAAAAACAAGCCTAAGGTGCATTATATAAAATGATTAACCATTACCAAACTAGTCTAAGAAATGAAAGGTAACAGATTTTTGTTTTTACATATTAAGAAATCTTTATATTTCATTGGCCTATATCACAACTGTACTTCATCATTTTTTTAACATGCATTGTGTAAACTGCGTAAGCCCACATTAAGTGTGTTAAATCAGCGTGTTACAGAAAAAATAAACCCAACTTAGATTGCTTTAAGGTTCATGTATATAAGATATGAATAGAAAGAAAATTTATCTACAGATTACCATCACAAAATAACAATATAATGTGGAAAGAAAATTTTGTTTTATATATTTTAACCTACATACAAACACAGCATTTAAGAAAGTTATCTTACCCTACCAAGGATCCTATGTTTGGGCATCTCATAAAAACTGTAATTACCTACACGTTTCTACACATACTATCACTTATATTTGTCATGACAGCTATACCAACCCAGACTGTCAAGTATTCCTTCCTCAGGTTTAGGATATCCTAGAAAAAAAGAAGAAATATAGATTAAATTAATAAAAGAAAGAAATAATTAAAGCTTAAAATCCTTTAAATTCATAGGGTGATTTTTTTTCACCTTTGTAGAAAATCCCTTAAAATATAATTTTCCTTATAAACTATATTAATGTTTCTCAAAGTAGTATCCTAAAAATTTATAAACTTATATTTAATGTCATCATCTTTCTTCTTCCTGCCCACTCCCATTTCCTGTGACAATATTCTGTGGTTCAACATGCAAATTTATCTGTACTATTTTCTCAAACTTAGTCTATAAATCCAAAGTGATTCTAATTAAAATTAAAAGATAGAGGGATTAGCCGGGCATGGTGGCTCACACCTGTAATCCCAGCACTTTGGGAGGCCGAGGCAGGCGGATCACGAGGTCAGGAGTTCGAGACCATCCTGGCCAACATGGTGACACCCCGTCTCTACTAAAAAAAAATACAAAAATTAGCTGGGTGTGGTAGTGCGCGCCTGTAATCCCAGCTACTTGGGAGGCTGAGGCAGGAGAATCGCTTGAACCCGGGAGGCAGAGGTGGCAGTGAGCAGAGATAGAGCCACTGCACTCCAGCCTGGCAACACAGCGAGACTCTGTCTCAAAAAAAAAAAAAAAAAAAAAGAGGGATTAATAAAAATAAATGCTTTAGAGTTGACCTGAAATGGAAGGAAACTTCCTCAACATAATAAAGACCATATATTAAAAACCCACAGCTAACATCATACTCAATGTTAAATGAATGAAGGCTTTTTCCCTAAGATCAGGAACAAGACAGGGTGTCCATGTTAGCCACTTCTATCTGACATAGGACTGAAAGTCCTAACCAGGGCAATTAGGTAAGAAAAAGAAATTCAAATTAGAAAGGAAGAAATAAAATTCGCTCTGTTTGCAGATGACATGATCTTTTATTTAGAAAACCCTAAGGATCCCACATATACACACACATGCAAAAATCTCTTAGAACTAATAAATGAATTCAGTCAAGTGGCAGGTTACAAAATCAACATACAAAACTCAGTTGTATTTCTATACACTAACAATGAATAATCTGAAAAGGAAATTAAGAAAACAGTATCATTTGTAATAGCATCAAAAAGAATAAAATACTTAGGAATAAACTAAGGAGGTGAAAGACTTGTACACTGAAAACTACAAAACTGCTAAAAAAAATTAAAGATATAAAATAAATGGAAAGACACTTGTGTTTATGGATTGGAAAAATTTAGTATTTTTAAACTGTCAATACTATACAAAGCAATCTTCAGATTCAGTGCAACCCCTATGAAAATCCTGATGATGGCATTTTTTGTTTGTTTTTTTCTGAAATAGAAAAATCCATTCTAAAATACATATGAAATCTCAAGGGACCACAAATAGCCAAAACAATCCTAGAAACAAAGAGCAAAGTTGAGAAGGCTCACACTTTCTGATTCTGAAACTATAATAATCAAAACAATGGTAATGACAAAAAGGCAGACATACAGACCAATGGAATAGAACAGAGACCTCGGAAATAAACCCCTGCATATATGGTCAAACGGTTTTCAACAAGCGTGACAAGGAACAGTCAAATGGGGAAAGGGCAGTCTCTTCTACAAATGGTGCTGGTAAAACTGGATATCCACATGCAAAAAAAGTGAAGCTGGACCCTTATCATATACAAACATAAACTCAAAACAGATCAGAGACCTAAACATAAGAGGTAAAACTATAAAACTCTTAGAAGAAAACAGGAAATGCTTCTTGACATTGGATCTGGCTATGATTTATTGGATGTGACTCTAAAAGGCCAGGCAAGACAAGAAAAAAATTATATTTCATCAATTAAAAGCAAATTTTGTGCATCAAATGACACTATCAACAGAGTGAAAAGGCAACCCACAGAATGAGAGGAAATATTTGTAAATCATATATTTGATAAGGGAGTAATATCCAGAACACATAAATAACTCCTAAAACTCAGTAACAAATGTCAACCCAACTTGAAAATGGACAAAAGACTTAAAAAGATGTTTCTCTAAAGAAGATATACAAATGACCAATAAGCACATGAAAAGATTCTCAACACATTTCTAATTTTTAGGGAAATGCATATCTACTTCATATCTATTAGGATGGTCTATGGTTTGAATGTCCCCTTCAAAACTCATGATGAAATTTAATTGTCAATGTAATGTTATTGGGGTGGCACCTTTAAGAGGTGTTTGGGTCATATGGCTCTGTCCTCATGAATGGACTAATGTCGTTATTGCAGGGGTGTGTTTGTTATTTAGGGCATGGTTTTGTCCCTCTTACTCTCTCTCTCACCGTCTCTTTTCCCTTCCACCATGTGATGCCTTCCATCATATTATGACAAAGCAAGAGGGCCCTCACAGATGCCCATGCCTTGATATTAGACTTCCCAGCCTCCAGAACTGTGAGAAATAAATTTCTGTTCATTATAAGTTACTCAGTCTGTGGTATTCTGTTATCACAGTACAAAACAGACTAAGACACTTGGCTATTACTAAAAAAACAATTTAATAAGTGTTGGTGGAGATGTGGAAAAACTGGAACCTTTGTTAAAGGTTCCCACTGCTGGTGGGAATGTAAAATGGTGCAGCCACTGTGGAAGACAGTATGCCAGTTCCTCAAAATATTAAAAATAGAATTCCCTTATGATCTAGCAATTCTACTCCCAGGTATATACCTAAAAGAAGTGAATACGGGAACTCAAACAGATATGTGTACACCTATGTTTATAACAGCATTACTCAAAATAGCCAAAAGGTAAAAACAAACCAACCCAAGTGTCTAGCAACAGATGAATGAATAAATGAAATATAGTATACATATAATGAACTATTATTCAGCCATAAAAAGGAATGAAGTTCTGATTCACGTCACAAGATAGATCTAGATGAACCTTAAAAACATGCTAAGTAAAATAAGCCACACACAGAAGGACAAATAGTGGGATGCCATATAAGTGGATTCCACTTATTATAATTATTTAAATTTACCTAGAATAGGCAAATTCACAGAGACAAAAAGTAGATAGTGGTTATCATCAGGTGATGGGGATAGGGAGGAATGGAGAGTTACTGTTTAATGAGTAGAGATTCAGTGTGGGATGATTATAATATTCTAGAGATGGATGGTACTGATGGTTACATAACAATATCAGTGTACTGAATGCCACTGAATTGTAATTAAAATGGTCAAAATGATAAGATAAAAAGTTTATTTGGAAAAAATAACATAGAGTTCCTTAGAAATTTCTGAAAAGGAAGTGTTCTGGCAGTTATTAAGACATATAGTACTACAGTAAAAAAAAAAAAAAAAAAAAAAGAAAAAGACTTGCTTTTGGTACAAGAATAGAAGAATGGACAAAGTTCAAAGAAGAAAAGAAGATGGAACACCTATGAATGCAATGTATGATACAAATTGGCATTTCAAATCAGTTGGGGAGAAGACAACTTATTCAAAAAATGGTGCTATTTAGCTATTGGATGGTGGTGGCTAGGGTGGGGTGAGGTGGAACCATATATCTCATTATATACACCAGAATAAATTTCAGATTTACTAACAATTTAAGTGCAATGACCAAAGTCAGAAAACATGGCTGAAATCTTTATATAATTTCAGCATACGGAAGACCTAAAGTTTTAGTAAGAAAGACACCAAAGTCATAGCCATTAGGGAAAAGATCAATACATCCAACTACCTATTAATATAAAACGTCTGAACATATAAATGACCACTGATAGGAGAATAGTTAAATAAAGTATGGTATATACTTAAGTCATCATTAGAAAGGATGAGAATAAATCTAAACACAACCGCAATCTAAGAGTGTAAGTGGAAAAAGTTAAAGTTGCAGAAAAATATGTACAGCATAACATCATTTTTAAGAAAAGAGAAAACACCAAACTACATGTATAATTACACATAAAAGTATGTTGACGGTCCTAGGCAAAGCAATCAGACAAGAGAAAGAAACAAAGGGCATCCAAATAGGAAGAGAGGAAGTCAAACTATCTCTGTCCACAGACAACATGATTCTATATTTAGAAAACCCCATAGTCTTGGCCTAAAAGCTGCTCCAGATGATAAACAACTTCACCAAAGTTGCAGGATACAAAATCAATATACAAAAATCACTAGCATTCCTGTACACCAACAACAGCCAAACTGAGAGCCAAATCAGAGATGCAATCCCAGTCAAAATTACTACAAAAAGAATAAAATACCTAGGAATACAGCTAACCAGGGAGGTGAAACATCTCTACAATGAGAATTATAAAACACTGCTCAAAGAAATCAGAGAAGACACAAACAAATGGAAAAACATCCCATGCTCATGGATGGAAGAATCAATATCATTAAAATGGCTATACTGCCCAAAGCTATTTACAGATTCAATGCTATTCCTATCAAACTATCAACGACATTCTTCACAGAACTAGAAAAAACTATTTTAAAATTCATATGGAGCCAAAAAGAGCCTGAATAGTCAAGAAAATCTTACGCAAAAAGAACAAAGCTGGAGGCATCACATTACCTGACTTCAAACTATACTACAAGGCTACACTAACCAAAACAGCATGGTACTGGTACAAAAACAGGCATATACACCAATGGAACAGAATAGACAGCCTAGAAATAAGGCCACACATCTTTGACCATCTGATCTTCCACAGAACTGACAAAAATAAGCAATGGGAAAAAGATTCCCTATTCAATAAATGGTGCTGGGATAACTGGCTAGCCATATGCAGAAGACTGAAACTGGATCCCTTCCTTACACCATACAGAAAAATCAACTCAAGATGGATTAAAGATTTGCATGTAAAACCCAAAACTATAAAAACCCTGGAAGACAACCTAGGCAATATCACTCTGGACATAATAACGGACAAAGATTTCATGACAAAGATATCAAAAACAATCGCAACACAAGCAAAAATTGACAAGTAGGATTGAAGTAAATTGAAGAGCTTCTGCACAGAAAAAGAAGCTATCAACAGAGTAAACAGACAACCTACAGAATGGGAGAACATTTTTGCAAACTACACATCTGACAAAGGTCATAATATTTAGCATTTATAAATGCATAATATTTAGCATTTATAGGAACTTAAACAAATTTACAAGAGAAAAACAAACAACTCCATTAAAAAACGGGCAAAGCACATGAACAGACACTTTTCAAAAGAAGCCATATATGTGGCCAACAAACATACAGAAAAAAAGCTCAATATCACTGATCATTACAGAAATGCAAATCAAAACCACAGTGAGATAACATTTCACACCAGTCAGAATGGCTATTATTAAAAAGTCAAAAAATAACAGATGCTGGTGAGGTTGTAGAGAAAAGGGAACACTTACATGCTGTTGGTGGGAGTGTAATTTAGTTCAACCATTGTGGGAAGCAGTATGGTGATTCCTCAAAGAGCTAAAAGTAGAACTACCATTCAACCCAGCAATCCCATTACTGGGCATACACCCAGAGAAATATAAATCATTCTGCCATAAAGATACATGCACATGAATGTTCACTGCAGCACTGCTCACAATAGCAAAGACAAGGAATCAACCTAAATGCCCATCAATGACAGACTGGATAAAGAAAATGTGGTACATATACACCATGGAACACTACGTAGCCATAAAAAAGAATGAGCGCATGTCTTCAGCAGGAACATCCCAAATACAGCACGTTCTCACTTACAAGTGGGAGCTAAATGGTAAGAACTTATGAACACAAAGAAGGAAACAACAGATACTGGGGTATACTTGAGCGGGGAGGGTGGGAGTAGGAAGAAGAGCAGAAAAGGTAACTTGGGTACTAGGGCTTAGTATCTGGGTGATGAAATAGTATGTACAACAAATCCCTGTGACACGTTTACCTATGTAACAAACCTTCACATGTACCCCAAATCTAAAATAAAACTTTTTAAAAAAAGATGTTGATGTACAAAAACAGATTTAAAAAGAAACGCTAAACTATTAACAGTGATTAACTTGGGTAATGAGTGAAAAATAAAACTAATCTTTTACTCTATATACTTTTGTAATGTTTGAAATTCTACAAAAGTATATTCATACACTACTCATGTAATTAAAAGTTATAAAAAGTAATCTATATCCAATAGTATAACAAGCTTAAAACTGACAAAACAAAAGAACCTGGAAAAAACTGTTCACTTCATATTAAAAGGGCTTTAATTTATAATGAGCTCTCAAAAATCACTAAGAAAAATATTTTAGAAACCTAACAGAAAAATAGACAAACCACATGAATAAATAAATGTAGATCAAAAAAAGTTCAGATTCACTGATAATTAAAGAAATGCAAATTGGCCGGGCATGGTGGGTCACACTTGTAATCCTAGCACTTTGGCAAGCTGAGGCAGGAGGATCGCTTAAGCCCAGGAATTGGAGAAAAGACTTGGCAACATGGCAAAACCCTGTCTCTACAAAAAATACACACACAAAAAAATTGCTGGGTGTGGTGGCAGGTGCCTGTAGTTCCAGCTACCTGGGAGGCTGAGGTGGGAGAATCACCTGAGCCCAGGAGGTTGAGGCTGCAGTGTGCTGTGGTTGCACCACTGCACTCCAGCCTGGGCAACAGAGTGAGACCCTGTCTCAAAAAAGCAAAAACAAAAACAACTAAAAACCAGAACCAAGAAATGCAAATTAAAACAAGATGTTATTTTTCACCCATCATTTAAAAATTCTTAACATTTTTTTAGATATGTCTTAAGTTTTTAATTTAAAAAAATTTTAAGTAAAAAACATTCTTGTCCAAGATGGCTGAATAGGAACAGCTCTGGTGTGCAGCTCCAGCAAGATAGACGCAGAAGACAGGTGATTTCTGCATTTCCAACTGAGATACCTGGTTCATCTCATTGGGACTGGTTGGACAGTGAGTGCAGCCCACGGAGGGCGGGGCATCACCTCACCCAGGAAGCACAAGGAGTTGGGGGATTTCCCTTTCCTAGCCAAGGGAAGCCGTGACAGACTGTACCTGGAGAAACAGTACACTCCTGACCAAATACTGCACTTTTCCCACAGTCTCAACAACTGGCAGACCAGGAGATACCCTCCTGTGCATGGCTCGGTGGGTCCCACGCTCACAGAACCTTGCTCACTGCTAGCGCAGCAGTCTGAGATTGACCTGCAACGCTGCAGCTTGATGGGGGGAGGGATGTCTGCCATTGCTGAGGCTTGAGTAGCTCACAGTGTAAACAAAGAGACCTGGAAGCACAAACTGGAGGAGCCCACCGCAGCTCAGTAAGGCCTACTGCCTCTATAGATTCCACCTCTGGGGGCAGGGCATAGTAGAACAAAAGGCAGCAGCTTCTGCAGACTTAAACGTCCCTGTCTGACAGCTCTGAAGAGAGCAGTGGTTCTCTGAACACGGCATTTGAGCTTTGAGAATGGACAGACTGCCTCCTCAAGTGGGTCCCTGACCCCCGTGTAGCCTGACTGGGAAAGACCTCCCAGTAGCGGCCGACAAACACCTCAAACAGGTGGGTGCCCCATCTGGGATGAAGCTTCCAGAGGAAGGATCAGGCAGCAATATTTGTGGTTATGCAGCCTCCGCTGGTGATACTCAGGAAAACAGGGTCTGGAGTGGACCTCCTGCAAACTCCAACACACCTGCAGCTGAGGGGTCTGACTGTTGGAAGGAAAACACACAAACAGAAAGGAATAGCATCAACATCAACAAAAAGGACATCCACACCAAAACCCCATCTGTAGGTCACCAATATCATAGACCAAAGGTAGATAAAACCATGAAGATGGGAGAAACTAGAGCAGAAAAGCTGAAAATTCCAAAAAACAGACTGCCTCTTCTCCTCCAAAGGATGACAGCTCCTCACCAGCAAGGGAACAAAACTGGACAGAGAATGAGTTTGATGAGTTAACAGAAGTAGGTTTCAGAAGGTCAGTAATAACAAACTTCTCCAAGCTAAGATGTTCTAACCCATCTCAAGGAAGGTAAAAACCTTGAAAAAAGATTAGATGAATGGCTAACTAGAATAAACAGTGTAGAGAAGACCCTAAATGACCTGATGGAGCTGAAAACCACGGCACAAGAACTTCGTGATGCATGCACAAGCTTCAATAGCTGATTTGATCAAGTGGAAGAAAGGATATCAGTGATTGAAGATCAGATTAATGAAATAAAAAGAGAAGACAAGATTAGAGAAAAAAGAGTGAAAAGAAACAAAGCCTCCAAGAAATATGGGACTATGTGAAAACACCAAATCTACGTTTGATTGGTGTACCTGAAAGTGACGGGGAGAATGGAATCAAGTTAGAAAACACTCTTCAGGATACTGTCCAGGAGAACTTCCCTAAACTAGCAAGACAGGCCAACATTCAAATTCAGGCAATACAGAGAACACCACGAAAATACTCCTTGAAAAGTGCAACCCCAGGACACATAATTGTCAGATTCACCAAGGTTGAAATGAAGGAAAAAAAATGTTAAGGGCAGCCAGAGACAAAGGTCAGGTTACCCACAAAGGGAAGCCTATCCGACTGTCAGCAGATCTCTCAGCAGAAACCCTACGAGCCTTAAGAGAATGGGGGCCAATATTCAACGTTCTTAAAGAAAAGAATTTTCAACCCAGAATATCATATCCAGCCAAACTAAGCTTCGTAAGTGAAGGAGAAATAAAATAGTTTACAGACAAGCAAATGCTGAGAGATTTGGTCACCACCAGGCCTGCCTTACAAGAGCTCCTGAAGGAAGCACTAAACATGGAAAGGAACAACCAGTACCAGCCACTGCAAAAACATGCCAAATGGTAAAGACCATCGATGCTATGAAGAAACTGCATCAGTTAACGGGCAAAATAACCAGCTAACATCATAATGACAGGATCAAATTCAAACATAACACTATTAGCCTTAAATGAAAATGGGCTAAATGCCCCAATTAAAAGACACAGACTGGCAAATTGGATAAAAAGTCAAGACCCATCAGTGTGCTATATTCAGGAGACCTATCTCACGTGCAAAGATGCACATAGGCTCAAAATAAAGGGATGGAGGAAGATCTACCAAGCAAATGGAAAGCAAAAAAAAAAAAAAAAAAAAAAAAAAGAAGGGGTTGCAATTCTAGTTTTTGATAAAACAGACATTAAACCAACAAAGATCAAGAGACAAAGAAAGCCACTACATAATGGTAAAGGGATCAATTCACCAAGAAGAGCTAACTATCCTAAATATATATGCACCCAATACAGGAGCACTCAGATTCATAAAGCCAAGGCCTTAGAGACCTACAAAGAGACATAGACTCCCACACAATAATAATGGCAGCCTTTAACACCCCACTGTCAATATTGGACAGATCAATGGGACAGAAGGTTAACAAGGATATCCAGGACTTGAACTCAGCTCTGGACCAAGCAGACCTACTAATCATCTACAGAACTCTACACCCCAAATCAATGGAATATACATTCTTCTCAGCACCACATCGCACTTATTCTAAAATTGACCACATAATTGGTAGAAAACACTCCTCAGCAAATGTAAAAGAACAGAAATCACAACAAACTGTCTCTCAGACCACAGTGCAATCAAATTAGAACTCAGGATTAATAAATTCACTCAAAACCGCACAACTACATGGAAACTGAACAACCTGCTCTTGAATGACTACTGGGTAAATAATGAAATGAAGGCTGAAATAAAGTTGTTCTTTAAAACCAACGAGAACAAAGACACAACGTACCAGAATCTCTGGGACACATTTAAAGCAGTGTGTAGAGGGAAATTTATAGCACTAAATGCCCACAACAGAAAGCAGGAAAGATCTAAAATCAACACCCTAACATCACAATTAAAAGAACTAGAAAAGCAAGAGCAAACAAATTCAAAAGCCAGCAGAAGGCAAGAAATAACTAAGATCAGAGCAGAACTGAAGGAGGTAAAGATATTTAAAAAACCCTTCAAAAACTCAATGAATCCAGGAGCTGGCTTTTTGAAAAGATCAACAAAAATGACCGCTAGCAAGACTAATAAAGAAGAAAAGAGAGAATAATCAAATAGACGCAATAAAAAATGATAAAGGGGCTATCACCACTGATCCCACAGAAATACAAACTACCATCAGAGAATACTATAAACACCTCTACGCAAATAAACTAGAAAATCTAGAAGAAATGGATAAATTCCTGGACACACACACCCTCCCAAGACTAAACCAGGAAAAGTTGAACCTCTGAATAAACCAATAACAGGTTCTGAAATTGAGGCAATAATTAATAGCTTACCAACCAAAAAAAGTCCAGGACCAGATGGATTCACAGCCGAATTCAACCAGATGTACACAGAGGAGCTGGTACCATTCCTTTGAAACTATTTCAATCAATAGAAAAAGAGAGAATCCTCCCTAACTCATTTTAGGAAGCTAGCATCATCCTGATACCAAAGCCTGGTAGAGGCACAACAAAAAGAGAGAATTTTAGGCCAATATCCCTGATGAACATCGATGCGAAAATCCTCAACAAAATACTGGCAAACTGAATCCAGCAGCACATCAAAAAGCTTATCCACCACAATCAAGTTGGCTTCATCCCTGGGATGCAAGGCTGGTTCAACATTAACAAATCAATAAACATAATCCATCACAGAAACATAACCAACAACAAAAACCACATGACTATCTCAATAGATGCAGAAAAGGCCTTCGACAAAATTCAACAGCCCTTCATGCTAAAAACTCTCAATAAACTAGGTATTGAGGGAATATATCTCAAAATAATAAGAGCTATTTATGACAAACCCATAGTCAATATCATACCGAATGGGCAAAAACTGGAAGCATTCCCTTTGAAAACCAGCACAAGACAAGGATGCCCTCTCTCACCACTCCTATTCAACATAGTGTTGGAAGTTCTGGCCAGGGCGATCAGGCAAGAGAAAGAAATAAAGGGTATTCAATTAGGAAAAGAGGAAGTCAAATTGTCTCTGTTTGCAGATGACATAATTGTATATTTAGAAAACCCTACCATCTCAGCCCAAAATCTCCACAAGCTGATAAACAACTTCAGCAAAGTCTCAGCATACAAAATCAATGTGCAAAAATCACAAGCAGTCCTATACACCAATAATAGACAAACAGAGAGCCAAATAATGAGTGAATTCCCATTCACAAATACTAAAAAGAGAATAAAATACCTAGGAATCCAACTTACAAGGCATGTGAAGGACATCCTCAAAGACAACTACAAACCACTGCTCAACAAAATAAAAGAGTACACAAACAAATGGAAGAACATTCCATGCTCATGGATAGGGAGAATCAATATTGGGAAAATGGCCATACTACCCAAGGTAATTTATAGATTCAATGCTATCCACATCAAGCTACCACTGACTTTCTTCACAGAATTGGAAAAAACTTCTTTAAAGTTCATATGGAATCAAAAAAGAGCCCATATAGCCAAGACAATCTTAAGCAAAAAGAACAAAGCTGAAGGCATCAAGCTACCTGACTTCAAACTATACTACAAGGCTACAGTGACCAAAACAGCATGGTACTGGTACCAAAACAGATATATAGATCAATGGAACAGAATAGAGGCCTTAGAAATAACACCTCACATCTACAACCATCTGATCTTTGACAAACCTGACAAAAACAAGAAATGGGGAAGGGATTCCCTACTTAATAAATGGTGCTGGGAAAACTGACTAGCCATATGCAGAAAGCTGAAACTGGATCCCTTCCTTACACCTTATACAAAAATTAACTCAAGATGGATTAAAGACTTAAATGTAAGACCTAACACCATAAAAACCCAACAAGAAAACCTAGGCAATACCATTCAGGACATAGGCATGGGCAAATACTTCATAACTAAAACACCAAAAGCAATGGCAACAAAAGCCAAAATAGACAAATGGGATCTAATTAAACTAAAGAACTTCTGCACAGCAAAAGAAACTATCATCAGAGTGAACAGGCAACGTACAGAATGGGAGAAAATCTTTGCAATCTGCCCATCTGACAAAGGGCCAATATCCAGAATCTACAAAGAACTTAAATAAATTTACAAGAAAAAAACAACACCATCAAAAAGTAGGCAAAGGATATGAGCAGACACTTCTCAAAAGAAGACATTTATACAGCCAACAGACATATGAAAAAATGCTCATCATCACTGGTCATCAGAGAAATGCAAATCAAAACCACAATGAGATACCACTCACGCCAGTTAGATTGGCGATTATTAAAAAGTCAGGAACAACAGATGCTGGAGAGGATGTGGAAAAACAGGAACACTTTTACACTGTTGGTGGGACTGTAAATTAGTTCAACCATTGTGGAAGTCAGTGTGGTGATTCCTGAAGGATCTACAACTAGAAATACCATTTGACTCAGTAGTCCCATTACTGGGTATATACCCAAAGGATTATAAATCATGCTACTATAAAGACACATGCACACGTATGTTTATTGTGGCACTATTCACAATAGCAAAGACTTGGAACCAACCCAAATGTCCATCAATGATAGACTGGATTAAGAAAATGTGGCACATATACACCATGGAATACTATGCAGCCATAAGAAAGGATGAGTTCATGTCCTTTGCAGGGACATGGATGAAGCTGGAAACCATCATTCTAATCAAACTATCACAAGGACAGAAAACCAAACACCGCATGTTCTCACTCATAGGTGGGAGTTGAACAACGAGAACACATGGACACAAGGTGGGGAACATCACACCGGGGCCTGTCGGGGGTTAGGGGCTGGGGGAGGGATAGCATTAGGAGAAATACCTAATATAAATGATGAGTTGATGGGTGCAGCAAATAAACATGGCACACGTATACCTATGTAACAAACCTGCAAGTTGTGCACACGTACCCTAGAACTTAAAGTATAATAAAAATAAATAAATAAATTCTTAACAATATCAGTAGAATAAAGGGTTAACCAACCTGGATAATTTGAGACTGGAGGCTTGTAAGTAGGCCTAGGACCTAGAAAAATAAGTTTGATTTTATAAATTCACCAGGGCCTTATCAATATAAAATTATGACTTTAATTTTGATATTGATTTTTTAAGTTTATCAAACGAAAACTACACATACTTTACAAACTTTGCAATTCCACATCTTAGAATTTAACCTACATATATATTTGCACAAGTATGTAAGGATATATGTACAAGAATGCTCACTATACTCTGTATTTTGTAATGGAAATCCTAGAAGATAACCATCATGAAATGTGAGGATGGGCGTGGTGGCTCACGCCTGTAATCCCAGCACTGTGGGAGGCCAAGGCAGGTGAATCACTTGAGGTCAGGAGTTCGAGACTAGCCAGGCCATCATGGAGAAACCCCATCTCTACTAAAAATACAAAAAACTAGCCGGCATAGTGGTGGGTGTCTGTAATCCCAGCTACTTGGGAGTCTGAGGTGGCAGGAGAACCGCTTGAACCCGGGAGGCGGAGGTTGCAGTGAGCCGAGACCGCGCCACTGCACACCATCCTGGGTGACAGAGCGAGACTCTGTCTCAAAAAAAAAAAAAAAAAAAAAGGAATGTGCTTGGGGTAAACATATGTATCTTTTTAAAAACTGTAAGTAGTATGATACTACATAATTTACATCTTTCTCTTTTCTACTTAGGACTTCCTCGACATTTCTTCTTGTTAACACATTTAGATCTACCTTAACATCATTATGTTGTTATTTAGTTTTCCTCTAGCAGATGATAAGAAATCATTGACAATCCCGTAAGGAATTTTGATTTGTAATTTTTCAAAAAATATCCTTGCCGTTTCTCTTTTTTATAAACATTTTATCACAAGCAATTCTCTCTTCTGCTCTCCAACACTAAGCTAGATCAGTGTTTTATAAATACTTTATGAAATGCTTATCATCAACTCTTTCAAAAGACTGTATCAACAAACGTAGTATTAGTGCATATACCCACTGGAGCATGTGAGTTAAGCCTGGATGCCTCACTGAGTATAAATTTCACATGCAATCTTGTTTTGCTTATATATCAGTCCACTAAAAAACTCATCTCTTCCTGCCCTTCAAACCCTACAGCACTCAACACAGGAGGCTACCAGTTACCAAGCTCTTACAGGAATTATAAGAAGGTTTTTTTTTTTTTTTTTTCTGAGACAGAGTCTCACTCTGTCACCCAGGCTGGAGTGCAGTGGCATGATCTTGGCTCACTGCAACCTCTGCCCCCCGGGTTCAAGCGATTCTCCTGCCTCGGCCTCCCGAGTAGCTGGGATTACAACTGCCTGACACCGTGCCCTGCTAATTTTTGTATTTTTAGTAGAGATGGGGTTTCACCAACTTAGCCAGGCTGGTCTTGAACTTCTGACCTCGTGATCCACCCACCTTGGCCTCCCAAAGTTCTGGTATTACAGGTGTGAGCTACCCCACCCAGCCTATAAGAAGGTATCTTAATTACTATGTTAACATGCATAATTCTCTTCAATCCTTCAAAATATTAGGGAGATAGGAAATATATAACCAAATTAGAAGCCAGTGATTGAGATTTCAGTTCAACACTCACATTACACTAAAGGGAAACTGAAGACCACAGAAATGATGTTAACTAAGCACAGTCTGCCCAGACTAAAGTGCTACCCACAATTACTATTGTCTCTTGCTTCTGCTGGAAGCAAAGTGAAACCAGAGATAGTAGTGCTGAAATCAGGATAATTCCTTCCGTTATATCAAAATAATCTCTCCAGTCATAAGCACAGTGGTTGACCAGGAGTCCCTGTGAAAGTCTTCTGTTTTATTTCAGTAAATAAGGACTTTTCCTGCCTTTCAGTTGCTATAAAATTTAGTTGCTATTGCCAGATAAAACTGCCCACTAAAGAGATAAAAAATAAATAACACTATGAGGTGTAGAAGAGGGGTGGGTAGGGAAGAGGCAGAAATATAGATCTTGGGGGGAGAAGCCAAGATAGACGAATAGGAACAGCTCTGGTCTACAGCTCCCAGCGTGAGTGACGCAGAAGACGGGTGATTTCTGCATTTCCATCTGAGGTACCGTGTTCATCTCACTAGGGAGTGCCAGACAGTGGGTGCAGGTCAGTAGATGAGCGCACCATGCGCCAGCCGAAGCAGGGGCAAGGCATTCCCTCACTCGGGAAGCACAAGGGGTCAGGGAGTTCCCTTTCCAGGGGTGACAGACGGCACCTGGAAAATCGGGCCACTCCCACCTGAATACTGTGCTTTTCCGACAGGCTTAGGAAACGGTGCACCAGGAGATTATAGCCCGCACCTGGCTCAGAGGGTCCTACGCCCACGGAGTCTCGCTGATTGCTAGCACAGCAGTCTGAGATCAAACAGCAAGGCGGCAGTGAGGCTGGGGGAGGGGCGCCCGCCATTGCCCAGGCTCGCTTAGGTAAACAAAGCAGCTGGGAAGCTTGAACTGGGTGGAGCCCACGACAGCTCAAGGAGGCCTGCCTGCCTGCCTCTGTAGGCTCCACCTCTGGGGGCAGGGCACAGACAAACAAAAAGACAGCAGTAACCTCTGCAGACTTAAATGTCCCTGTCTGACAGCTTTGAGGAGAGCAGTGGTTCTCCCAGCACGCAGCTGGAGATCTGAGAACGGGCAGACTGCCTCCTCAAATGGGTCCCTGACCCCTGACCCCCGAGCAGCCTAACTGGGAGGCACCCCCCAGCAGGGGCAGACTGACACCTCACACGGCCGACTGGATACTCCAACAGACCTGCAGCTGAGGGTCCTGTCTGTTAGAAGGAAAACTAACAAACAGAAAGGACATCCACACCAAAAACCCATCTGTACATCACCATCATCAAAGACCAAAAGTAGATAAAACCACAAAGATGGGGAAAAAACAGAGCAGAAAAACTGGAAACTCTAAAAAGCAGAGTGCCTCTCCTCCTCCAAAGGAATGCAGTTCCTCACCAGCAACGGAACAAAGCTGGACGGAGAATGACTTTGACGAGCTGAGAGAAGAAGGCTTCAGACGATCAAATTACTCTGAGCTACAGGAGGATATTCAAACCAAAGGCAAAGAAGTTGAAAACTTTGAAAAAAATTTAGAAGAATGTATAACTAGAATAACCAATACAGAGAAGTGCTTAAAGGAGCTGATGGAGCTCAAAACCAAGGCTCGAGAACTATGTGAAGAATGCAGAAGCCTCAGGAGCCAATGTGATCAAATGGAAGAAAGGGTATCAGCCATGGAAGATGAAATGAATGAAATGAAGTGAGAAGGGAAGTTTAGAGAAAAAAGAATAAAAAGAAACAAGCAAAGCCTCCAAGAAATGTGGGACTATGTGAAAAGACCAAATCTACATCTGACTGGTGTACCTGAAAGTGACGGGGAGAATGGAACCAAGTTGGAAAACACTCTGCAGGATATTATCCAGGAGAACTTCCCCAGTCTAGCAAGGCAGGCCAACATTCAGATTCAGGAAATACAGAGAACGCCACAAAGATACTCCTCGAGAAGAGCAACTCCAAGACACATAATTGTCAGATTCACTAAAGTTGAAATGAAGGAAAAAATGTTAAGGGCAGCCAGAGAGAAAGGTCGGGTTACCCTCAAAGGGAAGCCCATCAGACTAACAGTGGATCTCTCGGCAGAAACCCTACAAGCCGGAAGAGGGTGGGGGCCAATATTCAACATTCTTAAAGAAAAGAATTTTCAACCCAGAATTTCATATCCAGCCAAACTAAGCTTCATAAGTGAAGGAGAAATAAAATCCTTTACAGACAAGCAAATGCTGAGAGATTTTGTCACCACCAGGCCTGCCCTAAAAGAGCTCCTGAAGGAAGCGCTAAACACGGAAAGGCAAAACCGGTACCAGCCACTGCAAAATCATGCCAAAATGTAAAGACTATCGAGACTAGGAAGAGACTGCATCAACTAATGAGCAAAATAACCAGCTAACATCATAATGACAGGATCAAATTCACACATAACAATATTAACTTTAAACGTAAATGGACTAAATGCTCCAATTAAAAGACACAGACTGGCAAATTGGATAAAGACTCAAGACCCATCAGTGTGCTGTATTCAGGAAACCCATCTCATGTGCAGAGACACACATAGGCTCAAAATAAAAGGATGGAGGAAGATCTACCAAGCAAATGGAAAACAAAAAAAGA
The DNA here is from genome assembly GCF_028885625.2 of Pongo pygmaeus. NCBI lineage: Eukaryota > Metazoa > Chordata > Mammalia > Primates > Hominidae > Pongo > Pongo pygmaeus. The sequence continues at coordinate 41,675,144 of NC_072373.2, forward strand.
CAGGGGTTGCAATCCTAGTCTCTGATAAAACAGACTTTAAACCAACAAAGATCAAAAGAGACAAAGAAGGCCGTTACATAATGGTAAAGGGATTAATTCAACAAGAAGAGCTAACTATACTAAATATATATGTACCCAATACAGGAGCACCCAGATTCATAAAGCAAGACCTGAGTGACCTACAAAGAGACTTAGACTCTCACACATTAATAATGGGAGACTTTAACACCCCACTGTCAACATTAGACAGATCAACGAGACAGAAAGTCAACAAGGATACCCAGGAATTGAACTCAGCTCTGCACCAAGCGGACCTAATAGACATCTACAGAACTCTCCACCCCAAATCAACAGAATATACATTTTTTTCAGCACCACACCACACCTATTCCAAAATTGACCACATACTTGGAAGTAAAGCTCTCCTCAGTAAATGTAAAAGAACAGAAATTATAACAAACTATCTCTCAGATCACAGTGCAATCAAGCTAGAACTCAGGATTAAGAATCTCACTCAAAACCGCTCAACTACATGGAAACTGAACAACCTGCTCCTGAATGCCTACTGGGTACATAACGAAATGAAGGCAGAAATAAAGATGTTCTTTGAAACCAACGAGAACCAAGACACAACATACCAGAATCTCTGGGATGCATTCAAAGCAGTGTGTAGAGGGAAATTTATAGCACTAAATGCCCATAAGAGAAAGCAGGAAAGATCCAAAATTGACACCCTAACATCACAATTAAAGAACTAGAAAAGCAAGAGCAAACACATTCAAAAGCTAGCAGAAGGCAAGAAATAATTAAAATCAGAGCAGAACTGAAGGAAATAGAGACACAAAAAACCCTTCAAAAAATGAATGAATCCAGGAGCTGGTTTTTTGAAAGGATCAACAAAATTGATAGACCACTAGCAAGATTAATAAAGAAAAAAAGAGAGAAGAATCAAATAGATGCAATAAAAAATGATAAAGGGGATATCACCACCGATCCTACAGAAATACAAACTACCATCAGAGAATACTACAAACACCTCTACGCAAATAAACTAGAAAATCTAGAAGAAATGGATAAATTCCTCAACACATACACCCTCCCAAGACTAAACCAGGAAGAAGTTGTATCTCTGAATAGACCAATAACAGGAGCTGAAATTGTGGCAATAATCAATAGCTTACCAACCAAAAAAAGTCCAGGACCAGATGGGTTCACAGCCGAATTCTACCAGAGGTACAAGGAGGAACTGGTACCATTCCTTCTGAAACTATTCCAATCAATAGAAAAAGAGGGAATTCTCCCTAACTCATTTTATGAGGCCAGCATCATCCTGATACCAAAGCCAGGCAGAGACACAACCAAAAAAGAGAATTTTAGACCAATATCCTTGATGAACATTGATGCAAAAATCCTCAATAAAATACTGGCAAACTGAATCCAGCAGCACATCAAAAAGCTTATCCACCATGATCAAGTGGGCTTCATCCCTGGGATGCAAGGCTGGTTCAATATACGCAAATCAATAAATGTAATCCAGCATATAAACAGAACCAAAGACAAAAACCACATGATTATCTCAATAGATGCAGAAAAGGCCTTTGATGAAATTCAACAACGCTTCATGCTAAAAACTCTCAATAAATTAGGTACTGATGGGACGTATCTCAAAATAATAAAAGCTATCTATGACAAACCGACAGCCAATATCATACTGAATGGGCAAAAACTGGAAGCATTCCCTTTGAAAACTGGCACAAGACAGGAATGCCCTCTCTCACCACTTCTATTCAACATAGTGTTGGAAGTTCTGGCCAGGGCAATTAGGCAGGAGAAGGAAATAAAGGGTATTCAATTAGGAAAAGAGGAAGTCAAATTGTCCCTGTTTGCAGATGACATGATTGTATATCTAGAAAACCCCACTGTCTCAGCCCAAAATCTCCTTAAGCTGATAAGCAACTTCAGCAAAGTCTCAGGATACAAAATCAATGTACAAAAATCACAAGCATTCTTATACACCAATAACAGACAAACAGAGAGCCAAATCATGAGTGAACTCCCATTCACAATTGCTTCAAAGAGAATAAAATACCTAGGAATCCAACTTACAAGGGATGTGAAGGATCTCTTCAAGGAGAACTACAAACCACTGCTCAAGGAAATAAAAGAGGATACAAACAAATGGAAGAACATTCCATGTTCATGGGTAGGAAGAATCAATATCATGAAAATGGCCATACTGCCCAAGGTAATTTACAGATTCAATGCCATCCCCATCAAGCTACCAATGACTTTCTTCACAGAATTGGAAAAAACTACTTTAAAGTTCATATGGAACCAAAAAGGAGCCCGCATCACCAAGTCAATCCTAAGCCAAAAGAACAAAGCTGGAGGCATCACAGTACCTGACTTCAAACTATACTACAAGGCTACAGTAACCAAAACAGCATGGTACTGGTACCAAAACAGAGATATAGATCAATGGAACAGAACAGAGCCGTCAGAAATAACACCACATATCTACAACTATCTGATCTTTGACAAACCTGAGAAAAACAAGAAATGGGGAAAGGATTCCCTATTTAATAAATGGTGCTGGGAAAACTGGCTAGCCATATGGAGAAAGCTGAAACTGGATCCCTTCCTTAACACCTTATACAAAAATCAATTCAAGATGGATTAAAGACTTAAACATTAGACCTAAAACCATAAAAACCCTAGAAGAAAACCTAGGCATTACCATTCAGGACATAGGCATGGGCAAGGACTTCATGTCTAAAACACCAAAAGCAATGGCAACAAAAGCCAAAATTGACAAATGGGATCTAATTAAACTAAAGAGCTTCTGCACAGCAAAAGAAACTACCATCAGAGTGAACAGGCAACCTACAAAATGGGAGAAACTTTTCGCAACCTACTCATCTGACAAAGGGCTAATATCCAGAATCTACAATGAACTCCAACAAATTTACAAGAAAAAACAAACAACCCCATCAAAAAGTGGGCAAAGGACATGAACAGGCACTTCTCAAAAGAAGACATTTATGCAGCCAAAAAACACATGAAAAAATGCTCACCATCACTGGCCATCAGAGAAATGCAAATCAAAACCACAATGAGATACCATCTCACACCAGTTAGAATGGCAATCATTAAAAAGTCAGGAAACAACAGGTGCTGGAGAGAATGTGGAGAAATAGGAACACTTTTACACTGTTGGTGGGACTGTAAACTAGTTCAATCCTTGTGGAAGTCAGTGTGGCGATTCCTCAGGGATCTAGAACTAGAAATTCCATTTGACCCAGCCATCCCATTACTGGGTATATACCCAAAGGACTATAAATCATGCTGCTATAAAGACACATGCACACGTATGTTTATTGTGGCATTATTCACAATAGCAAAGACTTGGAACCAACCCAAATGTCCAACAATGATAGACTGGATTAAGAAAATGTGGCAAATATACACCATGGAATACTATGCAGCCATAAAAAATGATGAGTTCATGTCCTTTGTGGGGACATGGATGGAATTGGAAATCATCATTCTCAGTAAACTATCGAAAGAACAAAAAACCAAACACCGCATATTCTCACTCATAGGTGGGAATTGAACAATGAGAACACATGGACACAGGAAGGGGAACATCACACTTCGGGGACTGTTGTGGGGTGGGGGGAGGGGGAGGGATAGCACTGGAAGATATACCTAATGCTAGATGACGAGTTAGTGGGTGCAGCGCACCAGCATGGCACATGTATACATATGTAACTAACCAGCACATTGCGCACATGTACCATAAAACCTAAAGTATAATAATAAAAAAAAAAAAAAGAAATATAGATCTTGTTCTGAGGACAGCAGAAATTTCCGTTTAAATGTTTTACATCAGAAGACTCAAACTAGTTGCATTCCAGAAAATGAAAGAGTCCTGCAATAGGAACAAACTCGGTAAAGGTGTCAACAGATCACTTCTGAAAAGAATAAAATAGCAAAGTTGATGACACAAAACATACACATTAACAAACAAACATATTAACATATTAACACACATACATACTAACAAACATACATGAACTTTCCCCTTCCCTAACATTTTTTTTTTTTTTTTTTTTTTTTTTTTTTTTTTTTTTGCTTTTTTTTCTTTTTATTTTTTTCCTCTCCCGAGTCTGTCAACTTATTCTAAACTGGAAGTGACATCTGGGGAAAGAAGAGCAGAAATAACAAAAGTAATGATACAAATGCCTTTTGTTTTCATAGTAGTTTTAGGTTTTCCATTTTCCAGAGACAGAAGTGAATTGGGATAAATCTCAGAAATACTGTGAAACCGATTGTTGAGGGAACAGTGCTTTGTGTCTTTTCTCCTTAATTGCAACAGCAGTCCACCCGATCTGAACTGCTCGGTACAATGCCCCTTATCTCTGTATTTTTATGTTGGTTGTATGAAAGATGGGTGTTTGGGACAAAGGTGCTCTGTGGCTTTGGGGGAAGATTATACAAGTTTGTTGTCCATTGAGCTGACACGGGTGATGACTCCACAGATTTAATTTAAATCTGCAGCAAGTGAAATGGATTGTCATATATATGGACAGATGCTGTGACCAGGTTCTATGAGAAGAAAAAGAAAGAGAACTTGAATCTGCATGTATCTCTTTTCCTGTTTTCAAAGACAGGGGTGGGAAAATTCTTTTTTTTTTTTTTTTTTTTTTTTTCTATTTTTTTTTTTTTTTTTATTTCTGAAGTATTTATTGATCATTCTTGGGTGTTTCTCGGAGAGGGGGATATGGCAGGGTCATAGGATAATAGTGGAGAGAAGGTCAGGAGATAAACACATGAACAAAGGTCTCTGGTTTTCCTAGGCAGAGGACCCTGCGGCCTTCTGCAGTGTTTGTGCCCCTGAGTACTTGAGATTAGGGAGTGGTGATGACTCTTAAAGAGCATGCTGCCTTCAAGCATCTGTTTAACAAAGCACATCTTGCACCACCCTTAATCCATTTAACCCTGAGTTGACACAGCACATGTTTCAGAGAGCAGGGGGCTGGGGGAAAGGCCATAGATCAACAGCATCCCAAGGCAGAAGAATTTCTCCTAGTCAGAACAAAATGGAGTCTCCTATGCCCACCCCTTTCTACACAGACACAGCAACAATCTGATCTCTCCTTCCTTTCCCCACACTTCCTCCCCTTCTCTTCAACAAAACCGCCATCGTCCTCATGGCCCGCTCCCGATGGTCGCTGTCTCTTCGGAGCTGTTGGGTACACCTCCCAGACAGGGCAGCCGGGCAGAGGCGCTCCTCACCTCCCAGACAGGGCGGCTGGGCAGAGGCGCCCCTCGCTTCCCAGACGGGGCCGCCCGGGCAGAGGCGCTCCTCTCCTCCCAGACGGGGCGGCCGGGCAGAGGCGCTCCTCACTTCCCCGACGGGGCCGCCCGGGCAGAGGCGCTCCTCGCTTCCCAGACGGGGCCGCCCGGGCAGAGGCGCTCCTCAGTTCCTCCCAGACCGGGTGGCAGCCGGGCAGAGGCGCTCCTCACCTCCCAGACGGGGCGGCCGGGCAGAGGCGCTCCTCACTTCCCCAACGGGGCGGCCGAGCAGAGGCGCTCCTCACTTCCCAGAGGGGGCGGCCGGGCAGAGGCGCTCCTCACTTCCCAGACGGGGAGGCCGGGCAGAGACGCTCCTCACTTCCTCCCAGATGGGGTGGCGGCCAGGCAGAGGCGCTCCTCACCTCCCAGACAGGGCGGCCGGGCAGAGGCGCTCCTCACTTCCCAGACTGGGCGGCCGGGCAGAGGCGCTCCTCACCTCCTAGATGGGGCGACCAGGCAGAGGCGCTCCTCACTTCCCAGACGGTGTGGCGGCTGGGCAGAGGTGCTCCTCCCTTCCCAGATGGGGCAGCCAGGCAGAGGCGCTCCTCACTTCCTCCCAGACGGGGTGGCGGCCAGGCAGAGGTGCTCCTCACTTCCCAGAGGGGGCGGCCGGGCAGAGGTGCTCCTCACTTCCTCCCAGACGGGGTGGCAGCCGGGCAGAGGCACTCCTCACCTCCCAGACGGGGCGGCCGGGCAGAGGTGCTCCTCATCTCCCAGACGGGGCGGCCGGGCAGAGGTGCTCCTCATCTCCCAGACGGGGCAGCCGGGCAGAGGTGCTCCTCACTTCCTCCCAGACGGGGTGACGGCCGGGCAGAGGCACTCCTCACCTCCCAGACGGGGCGGCCGGGCAGAGGCGCTCCTCACCTCCCAGACGGAGTGGTCAGGCAGAGGCGCTCCTCACTTCCCATATGGGGTGGCGGCCGGGCAGAGGCGCTCCTCACTTCCCAGATGGGGCAGCCGGGCAGAGGTGCTCCTCACTTCCTCCCAGACGGGGTGGCAGCCGGGCAGAGGCGCTCCTCACCTCCCAGACGGGGTGGCCGGGCAGAGGCGCTCCTCCCTTCCCAGACGGAGTGGCCAGGCAGAGGCGCTCCTCACCTCCCAGAGTGGGCGGCCGGGCAGAGGTGCTCCTCACTTCCTCCCAGACGGGGTGGCGGCCAGGCAGAGGCGCTCCTCACCTCCCAGACGGGGCGGCCGGGCAGAGGCGCTCCTCACCTCCCAGAGTGGGCGGCCGGGCAGAGGCGCTCCTCACTTCCCAGAGTGGGCGGCCGGGCAGAGGCGCTCCTCACTTCCCAGAGTGGGCGGCCGGGCAGAGGCGCTCCTCACTTCCCATAGGGGGTGGCAGCCGGGCAGAGGCGCTCCTCACTTCCCAGATGGGGCAGCTGGGCAGAGGTGCTCCTCACTTCCTCCCAGACGGGGTGGCGGCCAGGCAGAGGCGCTCCTCACCTCCCAGACGGGGCGGCCGGGCAGAGGCACTCCTCACCTCCCAGGCGGGGCGGCTGGGCAGAGGCGCTCCTCACCTCCCAGAAGGGGCGGCTGGGCAGAGGCGCTCCTCACTTCCCATATGGGGTGGCAGCCGGGCAGAGGCGCTCCTCACTTCCCAGACGGGGTGGCGGCCAGGCAGAGGCGCTCCTCACTTCCCAGATAGGGCAACAGGGCAGAGGCGCTCCTCACTTCCTCCCAGACGGGGCGGCCGGGCAGAGGTGCTCCTCATCTCCCAGACGGGGCAGCCGGGCAGAGGCGCTCCTCACTTCCTCCCAGACGGGGTGGCAGCCGGGCAGAGGCGCTCCTCACATCCCAGATGATGGGCGGCCGGGCAGAGGCGCTCCTCACTTCCCAGATAGGGCGGCCGGGCAGAGGGGCTCCTCACATCCCAGACGATGGGCGGCCAGGCAGAGACGCTCCTCACTTCCTAGACGGGGTGGCGGTGGGGCAGAGGCTGTAATCTTAGCACTTTAAGAGGCCAAGGCAGGAGGCTGGTAGGTGGAGGTTGCAGAGAGCCGAGATCACACCACTGCACTCCAGCCTGAGCACCATTGAGCATTGAGTTAGCGAGACTCCGTCTGCAATCCCAGCACCTCGGGAGGCCGAGGCAGGCAGATCACTCGAGGCCAGGAGCTGGAGACCAGCCCGGTCAACACGGCGAAACCCCGTCTCCACCAAAAATACAAAAACCATTCAGGCGTGGCGGCGCGCAACTGCAATCCCAGGCACTCGGCAGGCCGAGGCAGGAGAGTCACAGGAGCCCGAGGCAGGGAGGTTGCAGCGAGCCGAGATCCCGGCAGTACAGTCCAGCTTCGGCAACAGAGGGAGACCGAAAAAAGGGGAGACGGAGAGGGAGAGCGAGAGCGAGAGCGAGAGCGAGAGCGAGAGCGAGAGCGAGAGGGAGAGGGAGAGGGAGAGGGAGAGGGAGAGGGAGAGGGAGAGGGAGAGGGAGAGGGAGAGGGAGAGGCCTAACATTAATTTAAGTGTAGGATAAGTCATATTAGCTAGCTCTAAGAGCTTTCTCTACACCAGGCACTGTGCTAAGTGCTTTAAATGCATCCCACTTATACCTTACTAATACCCAATAAGGAAGGTACTAAATCAATTTCTATATATATAATGTAAACATATATATATAAACACATTCAAAATTTATACAACTTTCTCAAGGTCATATTCCTGTTTATATCGGCAGATTATGGCAAATAATTTTAGAATCACTATGTATAACAACTAAAATGGCTATACAAATGTCCTCCCTCCTTTCATTACTAAAAATAAGTGAACGCCACCAGAAATTTGAAGGATTTTTTAAAAAATCACCAGGAATTTAAAGGATTTTTGAAAAAATATAAGCAGGAAAGTACTAAACCTGAGGCACTGGACGTTGGAGATTTTGTAGTGGGAGAAGTCGACACTGGAAAACAAAATAATAATGTAGATTGGACCAAACATTTGGGAGTTATTGCTGGCATTTTCTCCAGGAATTTACAAGATTTTTGAGACATATAAGGAAGAAGCTACTAAACCTGAATGACTCAAAGCTGGAGGTTTTATACTAGACGAAGGCAGCACTAGGAAATAAAATAATGTTAGAAGATCAACCACTTGGGAGTTATTGCTCTCATTTCATTTATATTAATTTGTTGACTTACTTAGATAAAAATGCCCATGTTTCAATTCACTCCAAAAAGTTGTTGTAATTCACTTTTTATACATAAAAATATTAAAAGCATATACCCGTGCAATGTACATAACATGCTATGAACCCTGGAAAAGCATACAAAATCACAACAGCAGAATTTTATGTGAATTTCGTGTCATACATCTGGCATAGAAATGAATACAAGACACAGTTAAATACTAAAATTGTTTCTTTTCAGTTATTCTGTATGACTGATAGTTAATATCAAAGAAATAAAGTCTAAAATGAACAGCAACAACAATAACAAACCAAGACGGAAAAAAGATAACCTTTGTACCTTTAAGACACTTTGGAACTGGGGGATCCCAAGTACTGTTACTGTCACAGACAATTGTGTTGCTGCCATTGAGGTAAAAACCCTTATCGCATTCAAACATAACTGTCGCTTTGTAGTAAAATTTTTTTCCAAATCCTGATATCTGTTTTCCATTTTCGACTACTGGAAATCGACATTTGACCACTGGAAAATTAGAGAAACCTCAGAATTAATGGATATCTGCTTTAACAGAAAAAGTAGTACAAAGTACAAATTTCCAGTGTGAACAGAGACAAGGAATGGAATGCAAGATGTTAAAAACATTTTTTAAAAGACTTTAAATGTTACTGATATATTCTCCTTGATACAGAATTCTAGGGTGTTTTATTTTTCTTTCAGCACTAACAGACATAACCATATTGTAACCAGATTTTCTTAAGAAAACTTGGCTGGCTGTCATTCTTACTTGTCCCTGCCCTCCTAAATGTAATACGGCTTTTTGTTGTTTTCCCCACTCACTGGCTGCTTTTTAAACTTGTTTGGTAGTTTTTACCAAACTACTGCAGGGAGGTGGTGGTGGTGGTAAATTTTAATAATTTATTCATCCTGCTAAAGGTCCACTGAATCTCCTGGATCTGAGGTTGTTTTGGATCTAATTTGGACAATTTTTGGCCAATATTTTTTCAAATAATATTTTACACCATTCTTTCTCCTGTCTTTCCGAAACTCCAATTACATGTATGTTTCACCGCTTGATACTCTCCCACAGGTCTGTAAGCCTCTCTCTTTCTTTAGTCAACATTTCTTCTTAAATAAGGTTCAATTTCTATTCACCTGTCTTCATTCACTGACCTTTTGTTGTGTCTAATTGTACCTAATGTTATTTGTAAAGGTTAGTTTATTGGATATAATTTACATACAGTAAAATTCACCCTTACAAGTGTACAGTTGTATGAGTTTTGACAAGTGCAAATAATCATGTAACTACCACCATAGTAAAGATACAGAAAAGTTCCATTACTCTCCAGAATTTCCTCATGCTCTTTTGTGAGTTACCCCTCTTCCCCCTCATCCCCACTTCCACAACCAGCCAAGCATTGATCTGCTTTTATCCCTATAGTGGGACTTTTTCAGAATGTCACATAAATGAAATTACAGTCTTCTTAGTATGGTTTATTTCACTAAGCATGATGCTTTCAAGATTCATTTGTGTTGCTGCATGAATCAGGAGTTCACTCCTTTTATTGCTGAGTATGAGTCCATTTTTTAGAGGTAGCACAAGTGGTTCATTCATTCACCAACTCAAGAACATGTGGCGATTTGCAGTTTGGGGTGATTATGAATAAGGCTGCTATGAACATCCTCCTATAAGTTTCTGTGTGAAAATGTTTTCAGTTTATTTGGGTTGCCGAGTTGTATGATAAGAGTATGTTTAACTTTATAAGAAATGCCAAAAATGTCCCAAAGTGGTCATTTCACTTTGATTCTCACCATCAGTATATGAGAGTTTCATCTGCTCCATATCCTTGTCAATACCTGGTGTTGTCAGTTTGGGGTGTGTGTGTTTAAATTTCAGCCTTTCCAATAGGTATTTAGTGGCATCTCATTGTGAGTAGAGACAGTTTTTATTTCTTCTTTTCCAATATGTGGGCCTAATAGCTTTCTCTTGCCTTATTGTACTGGGTGGGATCTCCAGTACAATGATGAATGGAGTGGTAAGAGTGGACATCCGCACTGTTTTCCTTCCAGAATTAGGTCTTTATTAATTAGACAGAAATGTAATTAAGGTTTTTTTAACCACTAAGTGCAATGTTACTTTTTACCACTAAGTATAATTTTTTTGAATCATTAAGTGTAATGTTAGCTGTGACATTTCTGTAGATGTCTGTTATCAGGGTAAGATAGATACTACCCTTCTGTTCCTAGTTTGCTAAGAAGTTTTATCATGAAAAAATAAGATGATGAGTTCTGTCAAACACTTTCTTTGTTTTTTGCATCTAATAAGATAATCACATGATTTTTTTTCTCCTTAATACTCTCCTGATGTGGTAAATTACACTGATTAATTTTTGCATTTGAACTAATCTTGCATTCATAGGGTAAATCCTACTTGGTCATGATTTACTTTTCTTTTTAAGTATCACAGGATTTGGTTTGCTAATATTTTGTTGAAGATTTTTGGTCCTGTGTTCATCAACGATATTATTTGTAATTTTCTTATAATGTTTTTGTTTTCTGGTTTTTGTATCAGGACAATGCTATCATCATAAAATGGGTTGAGAAGTGTTCCCTCCTCTTGCACTTTCTTGAAATGCTTGTGTAGAATTGCTATGATTTATTCCTTAGATGGTTGGTAGAACTCCCCAGTGAAGCCATCTGGGCCTTCAGTAGGTTATTAACTACAAATTTTATTTCTTTGGTAGATATAGGAGTATTCAGGTTATCCATATCTTCAAGTGAGTTTTGACATTTTGTATATTTCAAGGAATCTGTCCATTTCAGTTGTCAAATTTGTAGGCATAAAGTTGTTTATAATATTCCCTTATCATCCTTTAAATGTCTGTAGAATATTTAGTGATATTCTCTTTTTCATTCTTTTGTTTGTCTGTTGAATAATTTTGTAAAGTAATCAAGTAAAGTTTACATCACTGATATTAAAGAATGGCCATATGCACAAAAGAATATAAAGCTTTTTGGCTAAGGGATGGGGGGAAATCAGAGAAACACATACGGGGTGGACATGAGGAAGGAAACTGAAAGGTGTAGGCATCCCTACCTCACTTCCTGAGGCAGGGCCGTCAAGGACTCTCAAGATCGAGCGGCCATTAATTACACGGATTCAGATTTCTTTCATTCTAGACTTAAATTTAACCTTAGGTTTTTGCTCCAGCACCAATTTAACAGAGCAACGTAGGCATTTCCAATCCAGCAGCACACGCTGTTTCCAAGCACATGTGACTGGCGCACCACAGCTCCGTGCACACCCGAGGAGCTCAGTCTATGCCCAGAGCAGATGCCTGTGCTGTGGAACCTGACAAGAAGCCTCCCAGAACACCACCTATCACAAGGCGCCACCTGAGGGGATCTGAGGTCTCTGACGATCAACTGGTGCCTGTGATTTCCAAAGATTTAACCTTAGCCTTCAATGACATTTACATATAAACTGTCAAATAAAACCCTCCATAATTTACACTTAAGTCTAGGAAGACATGGCACAAATGTTCCAATGACAAAAAAAAAAAAAAAAGTGTAGCAGCTGTGTGTGTTTTCCCCATTTTGACCAAGCTCTCACTGTAACACAGGGCATAAAGGAGAAGGGTTGCACACAAATTTAAAGTATACAAAAAAAAAACCAAAAAAATCATACGTTAATGCTGTTGACTTGTTAACAATGCAGGGAAACTCACTGCAAAATAAAATCCCTTATTTAAACCTTAAAAGAATGAAATGTACCAACTAAACTGTGTAGGCTCTAATGTAGCAGCACAGAATGTTTCCAGAAAAAAAAATACATTGAAAAAAAATAAAAAATATTCAGAGATAAAACTAAAAAGATTAAAATATATATCTCTTAAGAAAATTTATTGCTCAAAACATATGAAACTTAATTCTAAGAAATTCACCTACCTAAATTTAAACAAGATTACTGCAGCTGCAGCTCACCATCCTCCAGGAGACACGAAAAGTGATGAGGGGCGCAGGGCTGTGGGGATGATGTCAAGACTGGCCCAAGGTCAAAAAGCCTTTGAGGAGAGCCCTAGCTCCCACTGAGACCAGCCTCCAACCTGCCCTCTGCAGATGGGAAGGAAGGGGATGGGTCTGGGGCTGCAGACCCTGCTGGAATTAGCAGAGGAGCCAGCAAGGCTGGGGGGTTATAGGATGGCCAGACTCCCTTAGCTGGATCCCGTACTCCACGCCTGGCCAGCACTCCGGGACGCCTGGCTCACGTCTCCATCAGGATCTCCACCACTTGTTCCTACTTGCCCAGGTCAGAACGCAATTGCAGCTGGAGGTGGGAGGCCGGGCGGCTGCAGGGCCAAGCCTCTGAATGCTTTGCAGAGCCACCTCCCATCGTGTGGGTCAGCACCATGTGTCCAGGTCATCATAGGAACTGACCACGTCTGAGGCCAGTTCTTCCATGCAAACTGGGGTTTTTGATCGTCAGTATTTCAAATATCTCATCTAGCTACTTCTGAACGCCTCCTCTATTTTCTCCAGGTCCCCAGATGTCCGTCTCCCAGATGCTGCTCTTCAGGGCTCCTGGCGCCAGTGCTGAGGGGACAGAGCAAAGGTCTGAAAACTGGCCCCTTCACGCAGCAGTGTCCAAAGCGGGGGTCATGGCACACCCCCTCTGGCTCCCACATGGTGGGCACAGGCCACCGGCACAGGATCTCTGCAGAAACCAGGCAGTGGAACGACGCCAACACCACACTCTCGGGTGCCTGTGTGTGCCATGTCCTGGCCATCTCCTGGGCCATCTCCTCTTGGATCTGCCAGGTGTGTTGGCGATGAGGACCCTGCAGCAGTGGTTAGGCTCCACCAGCAAGTGGTAAAGCTGGAGCTTCTAAAAGGACAAGTCCGGGAGTGACTGCCCCTGCCGGCTGCAGGAGGGCAGGGTCTTCAAGCTGGCTGGGGTGCCGCGCCTGGCCACCATTTCTTTCATTCTCAGTATTGGTTAATTTGCGTCTTTTTTTGTCAGTCTGGCTACAGGTTTACACACTTTATTGATCTCCAAGTAACAAATGTTGGTTTCACTGATTTCCTCTATTTTTTTTTTCTCTTCTCAATTTTATTGATTTTGGCTCTATCTTTATCATTTCCTTACATCTGCTAGTTTGGGATTTAACTTGCTCTTTTTTAGTTTCTTAAGGTGGAAAATTAGATCATTGATTTGAGACTTTTCTTTTTTTCTAACACAAGTATATTATGCTATACATTCCCCTGTAAGCAATGCTTTAGCTGCATCCTACATATTTGGATATTTTGAGATGTTCTGTTTTTATTCAATTCAAAACACTTCTAATCTCCCTGCTGACTACTTCTTTTATGCATGAGTTATTTAGAAGTGTCCTGTACACTTTCCAATTCTTTGGGGATTGGCTTTGTTATTGATTTCTACTTTCATTCTATTGTGATAAGATAATACATGTTGAATGATTTCAATTTTTTGAAGTTAGTTAAAAGTTGTCTTATTGTCTAGAATATGGTCTACTTTGGAGAATGTTTCATGTGTACTTGGGGAGTATATACTTTTAAATCACTGTTATTCAGTGATTTCTTTCTTTAAATGGGCAAGCCCCCTACATGGTCTTCATACTTTTGGTCACTTCAGAGGGCCTTAAACATTCGGTCTTTAAAAAAAAAATTTTTTTTTATCCAGAGTTTATCATTTTTGTGAGACGATTAGTCTGTTACAGTTTACCACTACCATAGCCAGAACTCTTAGATTTCTTGTAATACAAGATAAAACTTTCTTTAAGCCAGTGTGTATTATTTTTTTTTGGTTCTTTCAAACAAAAACTTCTAACTCATGCAGATACACAGTAGTTCACACTGTATAAAATGAAATGCCAAGAACATGTGGGGGTGAGAAATAGGGAACTCTAGCTAGAACTATTTTTTGACTTGAATTGACCTGTATTAAAATAAATTAGAAACCAATTATACAGGAGGAGGAAGCACATACACCTGCTTTGTTTATTTGTAGATAAAACTATTTACAAAATGTTTCCAGAGTATTTACAAATGAAGAAGGAAATAAATTAAAACACTACCTTTACACTCTGGAGCAGCATGACTCCATACTGAATTGTCACCACAATAAATAGTGCTCTCTCCAATAAGTGAAAATGGATCTGGTCCAGGTGCAGGATCACAACTATAAGTTACTGCATCAAGATACTCAAATACTTCTACTTCACTAAAGGTGTGTTTTCCATTTTTTATTTTTGGAGGTGGTGTACACAAAACCTCTTAAAAATGAAGAAAAAGAGGAAAGGAAATGTAAAAGATTAAGACAGCATTAGTAAAATTTCTATGTCTTCAATAAATTCATCAATATAGGGTTTCTACAAGCTGGTTGTGAATTCAATATGGATTTAAAAGAAGGTTTCTATGAGCAAATATATTATCTCAAATTCAAACCATTACTGTAGTAACTAACTTTCAGAACAAATCTCATTTTCTTAAAGTGTAAATACCTACTGATATGGTTTGGATCTGTGTCCCCAGCAAATCTCATGTCAAATTGTAGTCCACAGTGTTGGAGGTGGGGCCTGGTGGGAGGTGTTTGAATCATGGGGGTAGATTTCTCATGAATGGTTTAGCACCATCCCCTTGGTGCTGTTCTCATGATACTGAGTTCTTGGGAGATCTGGTTATTTAAAAGTGTGCAACACCTCCCGTCCTCCCCACCTTGCTCCTGCTCCTGCCATGTGAGACACCTTGCTCTCCTTCTGTCTTTCCCAATGATTGTTAAGTTTCCTGAGGCCTACCCAAACCCCCAGCAGATGCCAGCACCATGCTTCCTGTACAGCTTGTAGAAACATGAGCAAATTAAACTTCTTTTCTTTGTAAATTACCCAGTCTCAGGTATTTCTTTAGAGCAATACGAAAACGGCCTAATACGCCTATATTTATTTGCAAGGCCGCGCTAAGTTCTGTTCTAGTCATCACAAGAAATGCTGACAATTAATGAGAAAATATGCTTAACTCAGTGCTAGTTAAGAAATCCTTTGCAATTTATAAATATATCCATTTTCTAAATTGGTGAGTCACAATGCCACCAAAATATTATTGTCTTTTTTCACTCTGATCCTAATAAGAATATAGTGATATTTTTCCAAAGGCTACATATTGTGTGATAACACAACAGGCCAAATACAATCTTGCTTTAAGCCAGATGTTGAAGAGATGTGCAAAAAATGTGAACAATGCCACTATTCTCACTAATTTTATTTTGATTTGGAAAATTTTTATTTTTCATAAAAATTATGTTACATATGTTAATTTGTATTGCATTTATTCTTACAAATTAAACAGGCCAGGTGGGGTGGCTCACATTTGTAATCCCAGCACTGTGGGAAGCCCATGGGGGCAGATTGCTTGAGCATGGGATTTCAAGACCAGCCTGGGCATCATGGCAAAACCCCGTCTCTTCAAAAATTACAAAAAGCCAGGCATAGTGGCACACGCCTGAAGCCCCAGCTACTGGAGAGGCTAAGGCTGCAGTGAGCTGAGATTGTGCCACTGCACGCCAGCCTGGGAAATAGCCTGAGACCATGTCTTAGGAAAAACATAAACAAAACCAAAAAGAATCAATAATTATTTAAAAACCTCTCCGTTTGAATTCCAATATGATAAATACCAATAGATATAACCCACATAAAAGAAACCTCTTTGGGATCTTTGTTAATCTTAAAGTGTAAAGGGTGTAAAGGAGGCAAAAATCTTTGAGGACTACTGGTCTAAATTAAAAAAAAAAAAGAATTTACTTACTTTCACATATTGGGGGCTTACCGCTCCAAATTGCTACTGATCCTTTAAGTTCACAATATAGAATTTCATTACCAATTAAGTAATAACTAAATGAGAAAAGAAAGGGTTACTGTTTCGTATAGCAATTAATAAGACACACATAATAATGAAAGAATTTTTTATATGGTTTCTTTTCTACACTACAGTAGTTGGAGGGGGTGGTTTCTTAAACAACATACTATATAATGAAAGTGCTAAATAAATCTGCAATTTAATCAAATAGAGTTTCTCCATTTGAATATATATTGGCCAAGAGCAAAGATGTCTAAATAAATCTGCTGTGCCCTTCCACCCAGCCTCTTTGCTGCCTCCTGCAATCACATTACACATTCATTTCTGTGCCTTTTCTCACACCACTTTGCACAGTAAGGACAAGGACTGTGTAGAGAGAACAGGCCCTAGAGCTGGAATGCCTAGATTCAAGTCCCTGTTTCTCAACTTATCTAGTTTCTTGAGCTTGGGTAAGTCACTTAAAGTTCCTTCACTCAGCTTCCTAATTGATTAAAAGGGGATAACAGTACATGGGGTTGTTTAGGGGATTAGATAAGTTAGCATTTGGCACATAGTGCTACATGAGTTTTAGCTCCTATTATTTAGAACAGAGTGTATTTCTAGGAATAGCTCACTGAGTATAAGAATACTTTCATTAAGTATACCCCTATACTCAATGAAATCTTCCCTGATTTAAATTCACAGGAATCTCTCCTCCTTCTGGACTCTTAGAGTAATTATCAGGAATAATTCTACTTATTTGGTATTTCTCATTTAGTATTTTGCTTTTATTGCTCTCAGTATATATTATTTCTCAATAAGGTTAGAACTTCTTTTAGGAAGGTCGCTCTCTTAAAGTTTTGGTATCCCTCGGTGTGCCTAGCAAGCAGTATGTGTCAACTGAATATTCCAATATTTCTGCTTGACCAAACCTTAAAAACTGTCAGTTGCCTTACATAGTTACAGCTGATTTTTCCTCCAAGACTCACTTACTTTTTCTGTATTATGGTGTATTACTGCTATTGTTTGAATCTGGTTTGTCTCTACCAAAACTCATATTGAAATTTAATTGCCAGTGTAACAGCATTGAGAGGTGGTGGGGCCTTTAAGAAATGATTAGGTCATTAAGAGGGATAATGCCTTTCTAGAGGGTCTTCATTAATTCTTGAGGGAATGAGTTCTCATTCTTGTAGGCTTGGATTCGTTACCATAAGAGTACGTTGTTATAAAGCGAGAACCCCCTCCCTTGTGCTTTGTCTTTTTTGCACATGCTAAATTTCCCTTTCACTTTCCAGCATGTTATGATGCAGCATAAAAGCCCTTGCCAGACACTACTGCCATCCCCTTGAACTCTCCAGCCTCCAGAAATATGAGCCAAATACATTTCTTTTCTTTATAAATGCCTAGCCTCAAGTATTCTGTTATAGCAACAGAAATTAGACAGAAAATTACATTTACTCTCTAAATGCACATTTATCTTAAATGTCTAGTATCTCCAATATAAACGACTTCAAAACCCTACAGAACAAAGGCTATTACCAAGGGCTCAGTACCTGCTCTTGAGATGCTTCACATTGTAGCAGTCTCAAAAATAAGGTTTTTCAACTGAGAGATTTTGATCAACATGATGGTAAAGGCTAACCAGGTCAGTTTTGGTCTGGTAACACTTTACAGAGTCATCTGGATACAAGTGTATCTTTAGTTGGTAATTCTATTTCTCATTTTTGTGAGCCCTACTTCAACTCTAAGAGTTGGCAGATTTAAACAGGGGACACTCAGTTGTGAAGGATAAATTCTCATGATTACTACATTCTTAATGCTTACAACAGACTTATTGTCAGAAACAGCAAGTAGTTTTGCTTTCCTTCAATATCAATTACTTTCTATTTACTATATATCTTGGCTATCTCCATAAAACATCCAAGAGTTGTTTGGCTAGAAGTATAACTTGTCACATAGAAAGCAAAATTAAGTTTACAGAAATGCTTAAGAAGAGAAGCAAAACAAAAATAAAATTACTAACACTTCCTTTATTTCCTCTAAGGAGCAACTTACCCCTCATTACAAATAAAGTGTATCTGATAACCAAACTCGTAAGTCCCATTTGCAAGGATTGCTTGGCCATTTAAAGGATCCCCTATATATGGACACGTTTCTCCTAAAAGAAAATAATTTTGGAGTTTTCAATCCAGTTATAAAACAGATCTGAATCAAAATCAAAATTCTGCAGTGCTCTTTTGAATGGGTGGGAATATAATTTTCAATATTTACTTATTATAAGGGCAAACTTAAGATTCATATTCACCCAGGCAATCTATTGCCAGGAAAATGATTTCTTGGAGATTCTGATTTCTCAAAGCTTGCAAAAATGCATTGTTATCTTGAACCTCATTTTACAAGAAGAAAATCATCAACACCATAGTGGAATACGTACCCCAAAATGTGTGCAAATCTCTAGAGCAAGCAGAAAAAAAAAAAAAAAGAGGCTTGTTTACTTACTATAACAGGCGTCATCTGAGACAGGTAGCCATGTATGATTCCGATCACAAATAGTATGGGTGGCAAGAGGAGGTATATAGAAGTATCCTTTTTTACACTTATAATCTACTCGTTCACCAATGTCATAGTAGGGTTTTGGTTTACCAATGAGCTCCATAGCTTCAAATGTTGGTGGCTCCTCACAGGCATCTAGGGATAAGAGAATAGGAACATGAAGATGAAGTACTGATATCACTTTCATCAGCCATGGACTGTGGTCTGGCAGCAGGTAGTACAGAAAAAACAGAAAGGCCCTTGGCAAGATTTTAAATGACTGATCCATGCTTTTACCAGAGGGCTGGTAGTAGTGGAGGAAATAGGACTTGCATGTTTTAAGTAACATCCTATTAGCTTTTGGTTTGTTTGGGAATAAACGCTCGACAATAAACTGAAGAGACAGCATTAATGTCTTTGATCTTAAAATATATATGGATGCATCTTTCCCCACATTTTTCTAAATTCATTTCAAAAGTAACTTCTCCTCTAAGAAGTCTTCTACAGTATAGAGCACTCTGCTCAGATTGTTCTTCCATAGTTTAAAACACTAACTTATAACAGCTTGTCACTTCAGGGTGTCTTCTCTTAAAAGGCAAGTTCCTGGGGGTCAAGAACCATGTTCTTCTTTTTCTACTATACTCACCTTGTGGGTGCTCAAGAAATGCTGACACTGACAAACTCTATCTGCAAATAAGTATTCAAGAAATTGTCTGCTACTGTGCCTGGGGAAATCAAAACAACCCTAGTTTGGATTCATGTTGTGCTAAGTTAAACAAAAGGCTCAAGTTGCCCTAAAAGGACAGGCAATAACATGAAAGTCTGAATTTATGATGGTGAGTGTTTATTCCTGATGAGTCTGTTGCTTTTCAGAATTACTCACCCTGTGATTTAATCCTCTTCCTTCTTTCTTGCCTCCTTTGCCTTACTCTGCCACACTGAATAGCTTGGCAGTCCAGTAGTGTCACATCTTGGTGCTTTTGCTCACCTTGCTTCCTTTGCTCTGAATACCCTTCCTCCCTGGTTGGTAGCTACAACTCCTGTTCAACTCATCTTCCTTAATCCACCCATCATCTCCTCCAGGAAGCATTTTCTGCCTCCCCCTGGGAAGCAGTGATCAGTCACCTTCCCCTGGACTCTCCCCTGCATGGATCTCTCAGGTAACTATCACATGCTTTTGAGTTTAATAGTTAACAAGGCCGACTCCATTCATCCATGCAGCCACAACACCCAGCACAATATGTCACTCAGAGTAGCTATTCAAAAAAAATGTGGTACTCAAAGTCCACTGCTGTCAAACACAAAACAATGTGAAGAATATATTGTAACCAATTTCATATTGAAAATAATCATTCTACAGCACAATGGAGAAAGAAGATTAGGCCATTTCTTGTGCTGCCTATCTCCCAGTCTTCTGGTATCCTGGCAGGTGACCAGATATGGATTGCTCTCTTTGCATTGTAGTATGCCCAGTAAGGAAACTGAGACGCTACTGTGTAAGTGCTTACTGATCTTGGCTTCTTTCATTGGATATAAGGAAAACACCTAAAATAGGCAGAAGAGACCACGCACAACAGGAGATTGGGGATTTTGTCCAAAAATGCAGCTCCTCTTCTGGAGGAATGAGACTGGCCTGAAATTTGATACATGTTTCCTTCAGCTATCTGGAACCATTTGGCAACTACCTTTGAGAGGGCAGGTCTCCCATGCACAGCACTGTCTGCTTACGAAAACTTCTCCTTGTGAGAGTGAGTTGCTCCAAAAATTGAATGCTTATTTTAATTCATGTATTCTCTCTGCCTAGCATCGTGAGTTCTCATTTTTACTTTCTCTAGGTTTCATACCTGTCTTGATTTACCCTTATGAACCTCAAACTTAACCTTGTTTTTCCTTCTCTTCATTATTAGTTTTGTAATCTTCCGTGTTGTACCCTATTCATTTTATAATTCTATTTTCCTCTATTTCAAATCACTTTCATTATCTTCTTCAGCTTCCTGTTTTGTTTCTTTTTTTGTTTGTGTGTGTGTGTGTGTGTTTTGTTTTGTTTTGAAACAGGGTCTCTCGCTCTGTTACCCAAGCTGGAGTACGAACAGGGCTCACTGCAGCCTTGACCATGGGGGGCTCCAGTGATCCTCCCCCTTCAGTCTCCCAAGTAGCTGGGACCACAGGTGTGCAACATCACACCTGGCTAATTTTTTTTTTTTTTTTTTACATTTTTTGTATAGATGAGGTCTGCTTATGTTGCCCAGGCTGAACTTCTAGCACTAAGCCTATTCTAAACATTAATCTTAAAAAAAAAAAAAAAAAAAAAAGTCTTTTTGTTTTCTTCTTATCACCACTGCTCCCTACTCCCATTACTCTCCTTCAAAATGAACGTTTTAATGATCAGTGAGATGCAAGACTGAAGTACTGGAAGCCCTGCAGCATCAACAAACAGGGGAGACAGATCCTTTCTGGCTCTCAGCTACTGCTGCCCTAGCTTTTTAGGTACCGCAGAAAGACCATCCTGAGCATAGCTCTTTAAAGAACCTTCCTCTTGGAGGCAGGAGGAACTTTTTCCTAGGCTCTAAGCCCCAGCCAAATAGTCTATTTAATTTTCTGGTATTTAACAGATACAGAGGTAAACAAATCAGGCTTTTGGAACCACAAGTGCGACAAGACAGGATCCCTGCATTCTGACAGGGAGAGACAAAGAATAGAAAAGGTCATTTTAAAAGGGTGATTACGAGAAGAGGGACTTGAACTGGGTTTTATGTGTTCAACCTGAGATGGGGGGATCGCGAGGTGGGGTGATCAGAGAAGGTCTCTGAGGGTGTAACATTCCAGCTGAGTTTGCAGAAGAGCGAGACTGTTTCTGCAGCAGGTCAGGAGGAGAATGTTCCCGGGCTGAGGGAAGAGCAAGCACAGATGCCCCAAAGTCTGTTTGATGAGCAGAGAAGCCCTCCCTCTCTCCAATCATTTGTTAAATGCTGTCAGATTTATAACTGAAAATTTTGGTTCATAATTTATTTGTCACTATTATGTTTTGGATTTTAATGTCTGCCACTCCCAATACATTTTAGCAAATAATTTATTGGTTATCTACTGTGTTCCCGGCACTGAGCACTTAGCATTGAGCAAAACAAAGTCCCTGCTTATCTTCCTGCATGAATGTGTGTGTAAACAAATAGTGAAAAAAGGATCAAGAAAATAGGAATGGTTTGTTATTGCCTACCAGTGTAATAGCACCAGACATACAAGACCCATATTCGTTGAATGAATGCTCCTAAGGAAAAAAACGCAACGTAGAAACTATACATGTTATTGGTTCCTAATTTGGACATAGATACACATGAAGCGCACATGAAGTCAGAAAGAAATATACCAAAATATTAAAAATAGTTGTCTTTTGATTCTGTTCGTGTCGCACAATAAGCATGTATTTCTTAGCGGGTTTTGTTTGTTTGTTTTGTTTTGACAGGGTCTCACTCTGTCATCCAGGCTGGAGTGCAGTGGCATGATCACAGCTCACTGCAGCCTTCACCTCCTGGGCTCAAGTGAATCTCCTACCTCAGCCCCCAGAGTAGCTGGGACCACGGGCATACCCCACCATGCCCAGCTAATTTTTGTATTTTTTGTAGAGACAAAGTTTTGCCATGTTGCCCAGGTTGATCTTGAACTCCTGGGCACAAGCAATCACCCAGCCTGGGCCTCCCAAAGTGCTGGCATCACAGGCGTGAGCCACTGTGCCTAGCCTAGCATGCATTTTTAAGAGTATTGATTCCATTCAATGAAATACAAAATAAATTTAGTGGGATAGGCTTTAAGCTTTAGTTTATGAGCTGTAGGGGAAAACCAGATTAACATTATTTGCCTTCCTTTGTTAGGATACTAATTTGTCACTAGGTTTGGCTACCATTGTTTTTTAGGTTGCTTCACATCTCTCAAATATGACTCAAAGTAATGAAAAGAAGGAAAACAATGTCAAAAAGCCATTAGGCAATGGAATCAGATACTGTCTATATTGGTTGGGAACAGGAAGATGACTCGATGGCCCACCCACCCCCCAAAAAAGCAGCCATTTACAAACTAATAGGAGCTCAGGCAACACGGAGACTGTTCACAGAAGGCACAAAAAGCATGGCGCGCGCTTACCACCTCTCTAACCCCAGGCACTGAGAGCCTGCTCTCACTCAACATGCCCTCCCTAGCCCGAGTCCGCGCTCACTCCATTCAAAGCAAACAGTGAGCTGTCTTGCCCACAGTGAACTCTGCACACAGGCCACTTGCGCACAGCACGCTCCCAGCAACACCTGGCCAGGCCCCTGCACGCCCAGGCCAGCTCAGCACATGGGGCACAGCAGACGCACTGCAACCCTTACCGCGGGTACTGTCCAAGCCCTAATGAACACCCTACTCACCAAGGCGCCAAGGTAACACAGGGCAAACTCTCACCACCCGCACAGCACCGGCCCTAGCAACACTCCCACGCACCTGTGCACTCCAGAGCAAGCCCTCACCTAGGGCGCCCAGTCCGCGCTCCCCTTGCCGACTGGCTCAATCCCGAAAACACGATTCACGCTTTTTTTAGCGACGCAGCCAGATCCTGCGTAAATGCCGGCCGCGCACACGATGCCACCAAACAAGCTTCACCTCGGGCTCTGCGTGGTCCCCGCATTCCCCGCCACATACCCCCGGGATCTGAGCACTGTATCCCTCGGAGAACCCTGTCCCCAAAGAGGCACGACCTGCAGTGAGCCCCGCCCCGCGACTCTTGCCCGACTGAGGAGAGCTCCAGTCTCGCCGCGGACGCGCGAAACCGCCCCGGGGTCCTACCGGAGAAGGAGGACAGCAGCAACACCAAGGCCGCCAGAAGCAACCCAGGAAAGCGCCGTGAAGGAAAGGGACACTCGCGGCGGCCGGGAGGCGCCATGCGCGGCGCGGAAGACGCCGTTATTTTTCCGGAGGAAAGCAGAGAAACCGAGAGCCAGCCGAGCAGGGAAGTCCCTTCTGAGTCCAGCTTTGGGACGCAACAATCCCCAACTCACAAAGCATCCACTGCCGCAGGACAGGTGGGCGTGGCCCGAGCCGCGCCCGGGGCGGAAGTGCGTCGAGTCACCAGGGCTGCTGGGGCCAATCGGCGGGCCGCGGGGCGGGGCCTCGGCGCTCTTGGGCAGCCCTTGGCCTTCGAGAGGACCGGGCGAGGCCCTGGCGGTGCCTAACGCAACAGGTTTCCCGAGGCCGCCTTTTTTCTTGCTAAACCCTTGGCCTACCATCCGGAAGCCTGAGGCGTCCTGCGGGAAAGGACTGGATTGCCGCCATATTTTTCACCCAGGAAGGGTGGAAAGAAAACTAAGCTGCTTTGGTAATAGTTTCCGGGAATTCGGGAATCAAGAATAAAGCACTTCGACCTAAAAATAGAGATCCAGAGTCCAGGTAGGGGGTCACCGTGGGCCAGCACCCCTCAGGGTTAGTTTTATCCTGGGGCACTGCAGGCTGTCAGGACTGCCTGGGCCCTTACTTGGTATTTGGCATTAGTCAGGCATTATTGGGAACAATATTTGAGTTTTTCTTGCTTGAATGCCTGCTGCTGGATCGTCTCGGGGCCGTCTTGTTTTCACAATCTCAAAGGTTTCGCTTCTGCACTCCCAGCCCCTAAGGTAATTTGCCCTTTGCTCCCCTCCCTGGAGGGGACCCCTTCGAATCTAATTTATTAAGCAACACCAGGCCATTGGAATATTGAGACTCTATGGGGCCCTTGCCTTTGAGCAACTAAATTTTTTATTGAAGACGAAATATACATGCATGAACAATGTAAGGACAAGGGTGTCCTAAGTGCCAAATTCCTGGAAGCAATAAATGCAGGAGGATTCGGATGGGTAGAAATTGTTAGGTGAAGAGTGGATAAGGGGGAGAACTTTTCTGGTGAAACAATCTCAGGAACAATACTGGAAAATTAAGAATGAGCAGGATTGATTTGTAGGGTTGTGAGTAAACCGGAATGACTGGTAAAAGGAAAAGGACATGACTGGCATTAAAAGAGCAAACAAAGAGTTGACATTTCTTTCCCTCAGATTGGCAAAGAATTAAAACGTCAGCCAGTGTGAGTGAACGTGTTGCAGGGGGACCAGCACTCTGTTTGTAACATAACTTTTCAGTATGTTAAAAGTCTTAAAGTGGACATGACTTGTGTTAGGCTCTCAGTTCCCAGAGAAATCATCAGAGCTGTGATCAAAGCTCTGATGTGATTAATTTTTGAAAAAGTGTAAACCCTAAGTGTCTAGCAAAAGTAATAAGGAATTTCTGGCAGTTACCTTTGTGTGATGGAATTCTGTGCAGCAAATATTGCAAAAGAATACCAAATATGAGAAACTATGGTATCATTGTAAGTGGAAAAAGCAGAGTCCAAATTGGCATGTGCCTTTTGGCAGTACTTTTATTAAAACAAAAGTACCATATTGATATGTATAAAAAGAAACTAGGAATACAGCAAAATTAACAATGGTTGATAAGAATATAGATATTTCACTTTCCTTATGCTTTTCAGTTTTCTATGTTGACCTTATGTTACATTTAGAATAAAGAAAATGTATTTAAAAAATCAAACCTATGTATCAAGGGCTGTTTTGTTCATAGAATTGTGGGAGTAGAACTTGTATTACACAGGGTTAACCTATGAGAGGACGGTGAGGAACTGGATGCTCAGTGTATAAACCTAAAATGGGTCTTATAGAATTATAGAGCTTAAGTGTGTTTAACACAGTTTTATAACTGTGTTATAAAACTGGTTTTGAGTTTTGGGGTATCAAAAATTACTTCGCATTATGAGAGAGCTTTGGTGTGTAGGAACTAGGTAGGAAATATACTTTAAGGGATGGCTAATAGTAGTTATAAATCAGAGAAGCATGCTCTTGGCCACCTGAAAGATATGGAAACATCCCCACCCCACCCCACCCCACCCCTAACTAAGAGATGAGACTCCTATGGGGGATGGGCTAATTACAAAATAAGCCCATGGTTTGGTTCACCAAACCATGGAATTTCCTCTTCCTGTCCGACCAACAAAAATTTTTAAATTCTTCGCAGAGATTATAAGACATTAAGTGTGGAGGTGGTATATCAGATAAACATCTTAGTATCTTGGATTATAAAATTCAACACTCCATGACAGCAATTAAAACGGGTATAATTAAAGAGATGGTAAATAGGAAACTCAATGCGGGGAAATTATTATTTCTGTTAATATATGGTGTCAAAGAGTGATATGACAGATATGTTCTGTGGCTCAATGCCAGCCTTCATTTGTGAAAGTGGATAGTCTATTTACTGTTCTCTGCAACAATAAATATTAAAAATTCTTCATCCATTTTCAGGCTTGGAAGAAAAATGTCTTTTTTCTCATGAGAAATTTTATTATAAACTATAGAAGAAAAAATAGTGCTAGTGTTTGATTGCCTAGTTTCGGGTGTCAGATTAGATTCAAAGATTGGTATTTTGTTGAAACTTTCTTTCAATCAGTAAAATTTCTATCCCTGGGGTTAATCAAGCCATTCTTAACATACTCGAAGACTTTCACATTAAATATTTAAAATTTATTTTTATTTGATTCAACTGATGCTTCATTTGAATGGCTGAGCCTTGTTCTCTACTTTTTGGATAAGTTTCATGGGTCAGGGGTAGCATTTTCTCATATCTACAGTGCCAAAATCTATAGTAGGTGTACAATGAATAACTGGCAAATATTGGGTGAAATAAATGGTTCTTGTGGTCAAGTGCATTTAACATGTCTCTACCAGTTCTCCCCCAGCATGAATTTACCAAATGCCCACAAAGTTCTGAGAGATTTTGATTTAAATAATTTTGACCCTAGGAAACAAATCAAGATGGGTCTGTAAAAAGGGATGAGCTACAACTGTCTGCACAGCAAACTTTCCTAAATCAGGTGTTGCAAGCTTACTTGTGAAGTGGAGCTGTGGTCTATCCCTTAGCCTTGAGATCATTTTAGTGACTGAGTTCAAAGGGAGGGTGTCGACAGTGAACTTCCTGAGGTCTTAACAGGGGTAGAACTTGAAGCCAAAGCTTTGAATGAAGTGGATTTAGGAGATTAAACACTAATGTTTCCTCCAACTCCCCCTAAAGATTTTGTCAAACTGCCAAAGAGAAGAAAAGGAGAGAATGGAGGAAGTGTGTGTTTGTAGACCAGGTTTAGAACTATGGGATCTCCTTTAAGGGGCTTATGAAGGGCAGTGTGGGTGGAGGCTAGTGTGCAGGGATGTCATTAAACTGTGGCCAACTCTTTTAAATTTTGATGTTAGATGGTTCTTTGCCTCCTAAATTAGTATACTGTATTTGCATTATGCTTTTCAGGAGCAGGTGTAGTAGCATGAATGGGCCTCTACTTGCATCTACTAAGCACCTGCCAGCCAACTGACCTTTATGGTTAGCTGTGTCTGATCCTCTTTCCTGTTACTATCAAGAGCATTTTTGTGGAATTACATATCAACACAGGGATTATGAAAACAATCAGGTACAGAAAGAAGTGCATTTCTCAGAAGGAATGGATAGTATTTTGTTTCCTCTTGGCTTTTGAAGGCTTTTAAAACATAAATATATTAGAAACTATATTCCATAAGTAGATTTGCAAAATAAAAATATTTTACTCCTTTCTCATTGTAATGGTAGAGACAGAAAATTTCATTTAAGCCTCATAAACTTTTCACACTTAGTTTGCCAAAACAGCAAACAAAACAAAGAATGTTAGGACTAGGAATAGCTTCAGAGAGCAATTGGTGTCCAGCCCCTGCTGATAGGACTCCGATGTGTGGAGGAACACCAGGTTCTTCATCTCGCATTGAATTGGAAAAAAACGAGATGGGCACACGTGGAGTGGTTTTAAGGAGTGGAGAGTTTAGTAGGCAAAAAAGAAGGGAGAAGAAAGAAGGAAGAAGCTCCCTTGTACAGAGACAGAGGGGGGGCTCCAAAGCTGAGAGTGGAGACCTCAAGTGGGGCAGAAACCAGCCAGGTATACATAGGCTGGAGGAGGTAGTGCCTGATTTGCATAGGGCTCAGCGGATTGGTTGCAGTAGGCATGTCATTCACATAGCCCGGGAAAAAACTGGCCTTCCTACCCTAGTCTTTTAATATGCAAATGCAGGGCACCATGATGTTCTACCTGTGTGGGGATATGTGGGGCCATGTTGCCAGGCACATGTCGGCGCAAGGGCAAGAAG
The DNA here is from genome assembly GCF_028885625.2 of Pongo pygmaeus. Lineage (NCBI taxonomy): Eukaryota > Metazoa > Chordata > Mammalia > Primates > Hominidae > Pongo > Pongo pygmaeus. The sequence goes on from NC_072373.2 coordinate 41,703,213, forward strand.
ACAACCATGGGAATCATCATGTTGGGTGGACCCAATTTTTAATGGCCAGTATTTGCATACCTAAGGTTGCCTGCCTGGCTGTAAGGGCCTGGGCTTTCCTTCTTGACAAGAAACTTTTCTGGAGCTGCTTTAAAAGAAATGAAAACTTTCCAAGGACCCCTTTTCCTCTCTAGCTGCCTAAAATAATTTCTTAATAACTCCTATCACATTCCCCCCCTCAGCTCCCCATGGAGACGACCTAATTGCTGTTAGGGGGTTATTGGGTGACGACTTTTTCTGGCTACTTCCTGCTGAAAATAGACGTCGAATGGGAAACACCAGCTAGGGCTCTTCCTGGGGTCCGTCTAAGGGTTCTTGGAAATAGGGCGTGTCCACGCGTGATCCAGTTTATAGCACCCATTTGGAGTTTGGTTGCTTCTAGAGGAGAAGAAACAATTTGAGTTACAGTATTGAGTATACAGGGTTCAAGTATTAATACAAGACATATAAGCAAGAGAGGGCTTAATAAAGGGTTTAACCAATTCCATAAAGAAGACTGGAATTCATTAAAGAGGGATTGTAGCCACCCGGGGCTAAAGCCTGCATTTTTCCTGAGCTTGTTAATGATTTTGATTTGATCTTTAAGTAACTGTAGATTTTCCTGTACTTTAGTAGAGGTGTTAATCCAGAAGCAGCATGTTTTATTTAACAGCGCATCACTAATCCCAATAAAAAGTCCTAGCAGACTCAGTAAAACTTTGATGCTTCCTTTTTGTCAGTAACTATTATCCCTCCTATAAGGATAATAATTAAGCAAAATATACAGCAATGGAAACTTTCTGTCCAATATTTCAATTAGAAGGTGCTACCATGTATAACCCTATCACAAACAGTAGAGTGAGTATAGCAGTTCCCGTAAGTGTGGTGTAGTAGATAATTTCCATCTAAAATTTTACTTTCTAAGATATATAATTTCCCTTTGGGGTTTATGAAGTTCCTTGGTTTTATTTCCCCAAAAAAGGAAACCTCCAGTTTATGGGTACCCTACTCACTTTCATTACCTGGCAGAATTTGCAGGATAATTGGCCAGAACTAGCATATTGATCCAGATTTTTACATTACCCATCCTTTTTTGTTTCTTCCAAGCTGCAGGAGATCACTTGATTTACAGGAATAAGCAGGGTTAGTTTAAAATGTAGGCAAAAAACTTAAAAACAATTAATGAAACTAGGATTTAATGACAAATGTATGATAAGCTTTGGAGCACAATTTCTCTCTCCAGTCATTTTTGGTAAAAACAAATTATGATAGGACCGTGTGTGTTGTTCATAGAATAAACTTTAGTCTTATACTTGGCCTGATTATTTGCATAAAGTGCAGCAAGAATGGTTATTTCTATATAGGACTTTTGGATTGGTTTTGATGAAACTCTGTTCCATAAGGACTTCCAGATAAGACCTTCAGAGCCAAGCCCACCATGGGTTTGTATCCGCAAATACCTGTGAGTTGGGTGATCCTCGCCTCTTGAGATCCCAAGATAAACTCAGAGCTCCCAGACCTGTTAGAAAGTGACATTCTTTACTGACCACAGGTTAGGAACCATGTGCAGGGACTGTGTGTAAACAAGGTATGAGGCCAGTTCTCCCCAAGGGCCTTTTATTGGCTCTGCATGTCAAGCTTGATTCCTTAAAGGGAAACACATCCTTTCAGTCAAAGCCTTGGTAAAATAACCAGTTTTTCCAATTGTGTCCTGTTGCCAAAAAAAAAAAAAAAAAAAAAAAAAGGATTCTTATTGCACTGATGCAAACAACTATATTGCCATAAGCTAAGAATACTCACAGACAGATAGTCTCCAAATTCCGGAGGAACCAGGCAGAGAAAAATAAACATGCTCCAAATTTTGTTCACAGTAGTAAACCTTACTCAATTATTAAAGGCCATAAATAGCTTAAAATAAGTTTCCTTGACTCTGAAAAACAAAACAAGGATCAGCAATATTTCAAGCAAAAGTTGAAAATTTTGCTTTAACTTTCTGAATGCAGTCCCTTTAGTTAACTCTTGTTTTGCTTGATATCTGCGAATGTGTCAGTTCTTTATGAGGCCCGTACGTCCTTTCTCTATTCCAGTGTTACAGTGTTCAAAGCTATTAGAAACCTGCATTTGAGAACACCTGTTAAAGTCCTTAATATAGCTTGGTTATAAACCATTTTTTGAGAAGGAATAAAGCAAGACAACAATTTTCTGTGAATGGCAAAATTTCTAGGATAGTTACAGTTAAAAACACGACTGAAAAAGAAGCTTATTTATCTCCATGGCTACCAATAATTTTACCCTTAATTATGACTGATAGCATATACTTAGACATCAGAATTTTGGAAATCCTATATAATTTTGGAACATATATTATTCATCAAAATATGCTTAAAAGAAGATTGGACATCATTTTGGCAATCTCATGTGACTAAACTTGTCAAATAATCCTGTTTACCTCTTTTCTGAATGTTTCAGGGGCCCTCTGAACCATCCAAAAAGGCAGCCCTCAGGAAGGAAAATTTTGAAACTTGAAGTTTGATTTTGAGATGACTGTTAAATGTTAGAGGTTTTGAACACTTGATGTTATGAAATAGAATTCCAGATTGCCAAAATCTGGAATTTTGGCAAATTTTGCCAAATCTGGAATTTGGCAAAAATAAATTATTTTGCCAAAATGATGACTCAAAAGGCAAAAACATTTCATTAGCCTTTACTATGACATGAAAATCCTGTTCAAAGACAAATTTTACCCTTGCATTAGTTTGTTAATGTTAACCCCAATTTGTTTAAATGAAACCTTATAGATTATTCCATCTAATCTTAACCAATTTGACCATGAGGTGAAAGCTTTACAAACCTTTTATAACCCTTTTACTAAAGGGCAGATTAGTGTTTTAAGACCTCCTTGCTATACTTCTATTTCAATGCTCAATTTATGAAAAGACCATATAGATACTATGGGAGAAGACAGTGTAGTGCTTCTATCATGTATTTTATTGCAAGGCAACCCAAAGCCAATCGGCTTATTTTGTAATTAGCCGATCCCCCATGGGAGTCTCATCTCTTAGTTGGGGGTGGGGTGGGGATGTTCCCATATCTTTCAGGTGGCCAAGAGCATGCTTCTCTGATTTATAACTACTATTAGCCATCCCTTAAAGTATATTTCCTACCTAGTTCCTACACACCAAAGCTCTCTCATAATGCAAAGTAATTTTTGATACCCCAAAACTCAAAACCGTCAGATAACACAATGCAAAACAGAACACAGCCTTTGATTTTGAGAGGGATCTATCTTCTTTTAATTCCTGGGGTCTTGTGAGGAAAACAGGTTTTTTTTTTTTTGTTTTTTGTTTTTTGGCAAAGTGGCGCCTTCTGTTTTTCCCATGCTACCAGAAGTTATCTTAGGGCCTCTCATGCATGCATTAAGAGTGGTAAGACAAAAAATGGAGAAAAATAATTCAGCTGACAGAAGAAAAGAGCTTTTATCCAGAAAAACTTTTAAATATACCTATAACTTGAATATCCACTTTTAATTAAGCTGAGCACTCTTTAAGAAAATTCTTTTAAATTCCTCGTTACTTGACTTTAGCCACACCAAGCAGTTAAGATTTTTGGCTTTTTAACCTTACAAAAAGTAACCTCACAGGTTAAACCGACAAGGCTTAAGTAGGTTATGATTTAACCACAAGTGTACAAGGTATTATTTAAGGGGAGATAGGCAGCTTTTGAAACTGTCATTGCAAAATTGTGACTGAGACAGTGAAAGAGATCCAACCCAAGCAACTCCATTTTTTTTCCAGCCCCCAAGCTGTCCTTGCCCATCCCTGGGCATAGACTGAACCAACTTTGTGAGGAGCCTGGTTTACAGTGTATAGTTTAAAACAAAGATGATAGCAGCCCCTTCTTAAGATATACTTCCCTCTTGCCGGGGGACCAGACCAAGAAACTAGCCATAAGATTAGAGACTGTGGCTTAGGGGTCATGCAGCTGGAGGCTACAAGATTTTGACCCTCTCAAGATGAGTGCTTAAGATATTTTGTAAACCCTGCTCATGATGGATTAGCTGGCACCATCCAGATTGACAAACTGGCTTATCTGACTTTGTGGCCCTCACCCAGGAACTGACTTAGCACAAGAAGACAGCCACCATTGTAAAATGGCAGAAACTAAAACAATGTAATGCCATGCAGTTATAGGTTATGCTCCCAAGGACATGAAACAAGATGGAGGCCTGTAGCCAAGTTTCTTACTGACAGTTTTGTTGGGCTGGCTTGAACAGCAGGCTTATGGGGTCCTGGGCCTGCATCCTAACCTAAGATACTCTTTCTTTGACGGAACCATACAGAAAGACATGCAAAGCACATCGGATTGTCTACAGCTTAAGACCAACCTCACAAATCCTTTTTCATTAATTATAAATTTACAGAGAATATAAACCATGATCCTTATTATCCCGTTTACTGGTTTGCACAGGGAGAGAGAAGCCAAAAGCCTGACTAGTAAGAAATTTTTACCCTTTTGCCAGCATATCAGGCTTCTGGGTTCCCTTCCCCCTAGCTCAACTCTAAGCCAAGCATTTTAAGGTTTGGAAAATTAACCTTTCCTAGGTTGGAAGAACATTATAAAAGAGAGAGAATCCATTTTAAACCGCAAAAGAAGCAAAAACACTTTAGAAAGGAGTTCCAATTAGGCTTGTCAATGGTGTTTCTCCTATTTCTTTGCCTTCCCTATTTTCTCTTTTCCCTTTTGGCCTACTACAGGAGACATATTGCTCATCTCCAAAATTCTCTTCTGCTTGCAGAGCTTCCTGTTTTAGCTGTAGTTAGGGTTTGGCTTAGGAGGAGCATAGCATTCCTCCATGAGAGGTCAAATACCTGAGTTAAATTTTGGAAAGCTTCTATCTACCTATCAGTGTTGTCAGAAAATCAGCCTAAGACTCCTTTTACTTGCCTGAGGCCCTGCAATGAGAAGGGAACTTGAAGGGCCCCCAAATAAGGGGGATCCTCAGATGGTTCCCCTGGAATTTGCTTCTTTAATTTTAGGGGAGTAAAAAGGCCATGCCCTTGTGCAAAAGAAAATAGGCCACTTTTTCTTCAAAGTTTCTGGGTCGAAAGAGTCCCAGTGCTTTAAAATACACTCCAGGGGAGTGCATGTTAAAAGATGATTTATTACCCAACTAGAAACAGAAGTGAGAATAAAAGTGTCCTTTTAGTCTCCTTCCTGTCGGTATGTGATCCAGGATGGAGACGAAAACAGTAGAGGGCGTCCCCCCAACTATATTCCCTCGGGTTCCTGGATTCCCGGCACTCGTTTAAATGTGCCACCCATGACTGCAGGCATGACCCCCCAAGCCATGGCACTAGAGGAACTAACTTTTGGAACTTAGTCACGCCGTCCCCAAGCAGTCTTAGTCCTCTACCTTTTATTTCCCTTTGACATTCTAGACTTGTGTGGCCTGTGTTCCTTCCTAAATGGATTTCAAGAAAAATCATGTAATTGGGCAAGGTCCCTGTAAGGGAGGGGGTATGCTAGATTGAACTCTATATCCTGCTATTATAGCCCATGCTAAAGCATTTACCCATAGAAAAATGGTTCCGGTTAACTTCTGGACTTAAAATTCCCTCACTAATTAAGTATATCTTAATAGGAGACAGAATACATGCCTTAAAGAAACGAAGGAACTGAATGTTCGTTTTTCTGCCAGTGCGACAATATCGAGACTAAAATTTGGCTACAAAAGACATCTTACTCCTAACTGTTGAAAGCAGAACTTTCCCGTCCACAGAACTATCAGTAGAAAAGTGCAAAATGGAAAAGTTGCAAAGCTGCAAGGTACCACAGAGAACCAGCAATGTGTCTCATAAAGAGGATTTTTATTTCCACTAGGTGGCTTAAAAATACCATGTGCTCGCCAGAGAAACCGTAGAGAGTAAGAGACGTTCATTGAATTACTGCCTGCCATGATTCGTGATCTTTTCTAACAGAACTGTTTCCCTGAACTGTAAAGATTCCTGCACATTAGACACACACAGAGAGGGTAAGAGATCGCAGATAGAGAAAGTTTGGTGACAGGGTAGTTGGAAGAGAGCCTTGAGATTAAAGGACAGATTTAAAGTTGAGATCCACTCCATACTTACCAGTCTGATGAATGAATTTCTTTTGCTGGCCCATGCACCAAAATGATACAGCTCTGAGGAGTGGAGGTGAGATACAGGACTAGCTGGATTTCCTAGGCAGACTAAGAATCCCTAAGCCTAGCTGGGAAGGTGACCGCTTCCACCTTTAAATATGGGGCTTGCAACTTAGCTCACACATGACCAATCAGATAGTAAGGAGAGCTCACTATAATGCTAATTAGGCAACAACAGGAGGTAAAGAAATAGCCAATCATCTGTTGCCTGAGAGCATAGCGGGAGGGACAGTGATCAGGATATAAACCCAGGCATTCAACCCGGCAACGGCAACCCCCTTTGGGTCCCCTTCCTTTGTATGGGAGCTCTATTTTCACTCTATTAAATCCTGCAGCTGCACTCTTCTGGTCCGTGTTTGTTACCGCTCGAGCTGAGCTTTCGCTCACCGTCCACCACTGCTGTTTGCCACCACTGCTGTTTGCCGCCATTGCAGACCCACCGCTGACTTCCATCCCTCTGGATCCTGCAGGGTGTCCACTGTGCTCCTGACCCAGCGAGGCACCCATTGCCACTTCCAATCGGGCTAAAGGCTTGCCATTGTTCCTATACGGCTAAGTGCCTTGGTTCATCCTAACCGAGCTGAACACTAGTCACTGGGTTCCACGGTTGTCTTCCATGATCCATGGCTTCTAATAGAGCTGTAACACTCACGGCATGGCCCAAGATTCCATTCCTTGGAATCCGTGAGGCCAAGAACCCCAGGTCAGAGAACACGAGACTTGCCGCCATTTTGGAAGCAGCTCGCCACCATCTTGGGAGCTCTGGAAGCAAGGACCCCCAGTAACAGAGGAACCTGTTGATTCTTCGTCTCATATTGAATTGGGAAAAATGACACGGACACACATGGAGTGGTTTTAAGGAGCAGAGAGTTTAATAGGCAAGAAAGAAGGAAGAAGCTCCCCTTTACAGAGACAGAGGGAGGGGGGCTCCAAAGCCAAGAGAGGAGACCCACACGTGGGATGGAAAATAGCCAAATATACGTAGAGGCTGGAGTAGGCGGTGTCTGATTTGCATAGGGCTCAGGGGATTGGTTTGACCAGGGATGTCATTCACATAGACTGAAAAACTGGCCTTCCCACCCTAGCCTTTTAATATGCAAATGCAGGACACGAAGATGTTCTACACCTGGTGAGATATGTGGGGGCAGCCATGTTGTCAGGCACATGTCAGGGCTAGGGCAAAAGGAAAATGGTGGAAATCACCATGTTGGGTGGACCCAGTTTCTAATGGCTGGCATTTGCATATTAAAGGTTGCTGGCCCAGCTCTAAGAGCCAGGGCCTTCCTGCTAGACAAGAAACATTTCTGGAACTGCTTTAAAAGAAACAAAAACGTTCCAAGGACCCCTTTTCGTCTCTATCTGCCTAAAATAATTTCTTAATAACTCCTATCACACTGCTTTTCAAATATAAATGTAAGGTCAAAGGTCAGCAGAATTGTTTAATAATACAAGTTAGGCAATATAGTATTTTACTCATAGTATATACAGTATTTCCCATTATAACTGATGTAATCGAAGACAAACCTTTTGGCTGTCTTGCAATTAAAAAGTCACAGGTGAGGTTGCAGTGAGCCTAGATTGCACCACTGCACTCCAGCCCCAGGGCAAGACCCTGTCTCTAAAACAAAACAAAACAGAAGTCACAGGCATTTCATATTTATTAATCATATTGCTCAGTGACCTACTCCATTCTGGAAAATAAAGAACCCAGGATTTTTTTTTCTTGTGTTGAGAAATTTTAATTCTAAAAAAGGCCAATTCCCAAGCATTTAGTTTTAAGTCCTCTTTTAAAAGTTACTTCTTCAAAATCCCAAGAAATAAAAGAGATTTGCTAAAGATCCAGCTAAGCAAAAGTCCTGTCGAGTATCTCTATATATTCACTGGCTACTTGCCCTTCTTTCTTGGTGACCTACCTGTATGTCCTTTGTCCATTTTTGTGGGGTGGAGAAAAGTTTGGTCTTTAAGTACTCTCTAAATAATACAGCAATTACCCTTTGTGGTATAAGTTGCATTTTTTTCTTGCAGTTTATCAGTTGATTTTTCTTATGGTTTTTTTTCCTATCTTGCATGATTTTAAATTGAAATTCAAGTTCATGTCTATCTCTCTCTTTATATCGTTCGTTGTCAAAGTAAATGTAGCCGAATTCACCTTTAAAGCAACTATTAAACAGAATTACACAGAAATGAGCAGTAGTATACAGAAATATTCTGATGTTTTTTAGAGGTCGTTAGCATAGCCCATAATAACATAAATTTTTGATCTCTAAAGATGTAGACTGGTTAAAGAACACAAGGTCACTTATTTTAAAAATGTCAGAACATGTTTATTATTTTCATAAATATTTTAAAAGTTGTGCTTTTAAAAGTTAGTATATTCTGAATTCATAAAAAGCTACTTACTTTTATAATAACAATCATTTCAATTTTTATTATGTTTTTTGTAGAGAACATAGCACAGAGAGCTTTTGAAATAAAGCTTAGAAAATATCCAGAGCTGGCCGGGCACGGTGGCTCATGCCTGTAATCCCAGCACTTTGGGAGGCTGACGCGGGTGGATCATGAGGTCAGGAGATTGAGATCATACTGGCTAACATGGTGAAATCCCGTCTCTACTAAAAATGCAAAAAGTTAGCCGGGCATGGTGGCGGGTGCCTGTAGTTCCAGCTACTCGGGAGGCTGAGGCAGGAGTATCACCTGAACCTGGGAGGCGGAGGTTGCCGAGGTCATGCCACTGCACTCCAGCCTGGGTGACAGAGCAAGAATCTGTCTCAGAAAGAAAGAAAGAAAATATCCAAAGCTTATATTCCAAATATTTCTCTTGAGTAGTCTTAACCACTCTTTCCATAATCATTTAATGCCTTTTTAGTAAATTAACTTTTCTCCCTACAGAAAGTAAAAACTGATATAGCATATATTTCACTCCAAACTGTGTAAAAGACTAGGGTTCTGCTCTATAAAATAAAAGGAAACTAAGGGGGGAAAAGTATGTATGTGAAAAAACACATATGTGAAAGAAGATAGGCAGAAAATGAATCAAAATATTAGGAGTGGTTATCAGTAGGTAGCATAATTATAAGTGACTTATTTTTCATAACTTTCTGCATTTCCAAGCTCTCCTTACTGAGCCCATTCCATATTACAAATATTTTAAAAAAGAACAATGACCACCTTACAAACCAGAAATTCCAGGCAACACCTTATTCCTTTAAGTAATCCAAACTATTTTCTATCTCCTAAATGCAGTCTTTTCCCCTGACTAGATACTGTGTGCGTTTAGCACAAGGCAGAAGGGTGGGGGTTTCACAGTGATGCACACAAAGAGGGAGGAGCTTTGCTAGGTACTGGGGAAGGGGCAGCATCTTCAAGTGCACATGTCTGCATCTCTGTGAAGTCACTTCAAAGATTTTATGAAGCTCAGATCTGATTCTGTTGAAATCAATTGGATCCTTTCCAACCAAAATTGTATTGGAGATGTTTTTCAGCTGTATAGTACTTTGTCAAGGAAGGACCCTGAAATAACAGGATGTTTTCATTTAATTAACAGCATGGTCCACAATTGAACTACCCAGAATTTACAGGCTGATAATCATGATGCTAGCATTCTATATAAATTACAAGGTCATTAGAAGTGTTTATTGCCCTCTGTGATGGCTGCTATGTAGGACATAGAAATTATGGTGTAAATGGAGACATCAGTAGATAAGAGAGAGATTAATGATTAACTTGACCTTTTCCTTTTTTACTTTTGTCCAAAGAAAAAGTGTTCTCAGAGTTGAGCTACTAAATAAAGAGCCTCATTCCATTCTAGAAAACGTACAGGTCACTCAGAAGAAATTTTTTTGAGCCTCTTGTTCTAAACCACAGTGGTAGCAGGGGACAGAAGTAGGAACTGGTCATCTTGGAGGGGGTCAGCTTCAGAAAGCATGTCCTCCTCTTCTAATGACAGGCAAGAATGAGCTATGATAGTGGATTTAGAACAAGGTATCCACGTGCTTCCCCAGCCGTGCTGGAGCCTCTCCTTTTAAGGCCAGAAATGGTGTCCTTCCACCAAGGGACAGACCTCCTGATGAGGCCCTCCAGCTCATCTGTTCCCCGGTTATTACTGCCACCAGATTCCTCATCTTCGTTCTCCTTCCATTTCACAAGACTTCCCAGCATCACCTGTTACCTGTATTCCTCCAAACACTCTCATGTCCAACACACAGCTATGTCTTTGGAGCCTGTCTCTTCACTCCACCCCAGAACCTGGGTGCACAAGGTCTTAACGCTTGGCACAGATTCTAACTCACTTCTTGACTAGCATATTTTGCCACAGATGATTCACTTTGTTCCCATGGAACACTGTGGTCAAAATTCCAATCTTAAAAGGGAAAGTTGAAACAAAATTTTTAAGGACTTTATACCTACTAAAAGGTGATCACAACTTTTAGTTAGTGTACACAACTTGAAATGTACTTCGATATAAAAGAGTATTTCCAAAAAGATAAGGATAACTGAAATTTTCATAAATTCATTTCTCAATTGTTTAACATGCTCAGTTGATTACCGAACATTTCTCATTTGATTATACTCAGAGATTTGGGGAGATTTTTTTTAAAAAAATTAATTTCTGTCCCTAGAGAAAGTAAAAACTGATATAGAATATATTTTTTAAAAAATGTCTCCTCATCAGAAGGTAATTTAATATGGGAAAGAAAACACACATAAGCACAATGTATGGTACACTGTAAGTGGCTAAGAATATTTTAAGAGTAAATAAGCAAGGAAATGAATGCAATAGAGTTAACAGGCAACAAAAAAAAACACATGAAATGTCAAGTGGGTATATACTGTTATGACGGGTGAAATGTTTGTCATTTGGTGAAAAAAAGCAGGATTCAATATTGAACAATCAATATAATCTCAAAGTGTACATGCAAATGTAAAATAATACACAAAGAAGCTTAAGAATACTACTAGGTAGAGATTATTGCAGGTAATTTTTACATTCATTTATATTTTCCCCTATTTCTTATTTTTAAGAATGAGGAGATATTACTCTTAAAATAAATTAGTTTATTTTTAAAATAGTATAGTCAGGAAATGTGAGTTTCAAAGAGAGACATTATTTTGGACTAGAGTTGTTTGGGAGAGCATCTTGGTTGAGTGAATTCAGAGCTGGGTTAATGGAATTTAGATAGAAACAAAGGTGGAAAAGGCACATGAAATCAACACGTGTGACATCATTTAAGCAGATGTGCTTATCAAATTCAGTGTTTGTACAATGGACTGAATGTTTGAATCCTTCCAAATTTATATGTTGAAAATTTATAGGCTCTAATTACTTCTGAAAGAGCCCTTGTGAACGGGACTAGTGCCCTTAGAAAAGAGACCTGCAAGAGCTCCCTCACTCCTTTTCTCTGAGGTGAGGACACAAAGAAAAGATTGAAGTCTATTAACTAGAAAGCAAGCCCCACCAGACACTGAATTTGCAGTTGCCTTGATCTTGGACTCTCTACCCACCAGAACTATGAGAAATAAATGCTTGGTTTTTAGAAATGAAATAATGTTTTTTAGGGACAGGGTCTTGCCATATTGCCCAGGCTGGCCTTAAACTCATGGGCTCAAGCAATACTCCTGCCTCAGCCTCCCGAGTAGCTGGGACTATAGGTGGGTACCACTGCACCCAGCTTAAATGCTTATTGAATCCACCCAGTCTATGGAGTTTCTGTTATAACTGCCCAACTATATATACCAACAGACTGAGACAGTTGGTATATTAGAACAAGGAGCAGCCTTGAAACCTGGAGTAAGTTTAGGACAAGTTAAAGATGCACTGTTTAACTTGGTAGAGAATTAATTAGAGCAGAAATTTCCCCTTGTGGTAACACTCTTAGTGGTGTTTAGCTCACTCATTCATTTGATAAGTATTTATTGAGACTCTCTTTGTTCCGGTGACAGTTTAGATTTGTTATGTATCCATTGGTGAAGACAGGGCAAAAATCCCCGACTTCATGGAGGGAGAGAGACAATAAACAAGGAACTTAATTATTTAATTAATTATAATAAATGATAAGTGTACCAAAAAAAAAAAAGCAAGATAAGAAAGATTGGGAATGTGGGGGTGGGGGTCATACCATCTTTACTAGGATAGTTAAAGTAGCGTTTTAAAGAAGGTAAGATGATTTCTTTGTGTGAATTCCTTCTATTTCTGTCTTATTTTAGTTTCTTTTTTCTTTCTTTCTTTTTTTTTTTGGAGAGGGAATTTTGCTTTTGTTGTCCAGGCTGGAGTGCAGCGGCGCGATCTCGGCTCACTGTAACCCTGCCTCCCAGGTTCATGTGATTCTCCTGCCTCCTGAGGAGGTGGGATTACAGGTGCCCACCACCATGCCTGGCTAATTTTTTTTATTTTTAGTAGAGATGGGGTTTTATCACGTGGGCCAAGCTGGTCTCCAACTCCTGACCTCAGGTGGTCCACCCGCCTTGGCCTTCCTAAGTGCAGGGATTACAGGCCTGAGCCACTGTGCCCAGCCTCATTTTCGTTTCCTAGTTAAGTCTTCAGACTGCTTATGCAGTTTCTGAATTGTCTCCAGTGTTTGAGGTATACATCAGCCTGCTACTGTCTAGTCCTGGTGTGATTGTGGCTCCCCCCATGGAGCAGGCCATCTTGTTCTACACTATTCTATCTCTGTCAGTCCTTTTTAGCTCCAGGATAAACGGCTTTTCTGACTTGATGACCACTACGATACTCTCCACTCATATTCTGTGTTTCCCACATGGCTTCCTTCTTCTTTGCCATGAGGCCCTTTATGCCCCTGTCTTTCTGTGAGGAAAGCTGGAGCTCCAAATAAGGAATAATCGGCCCTCCTCACATAGCCACAATGACTTAGCTTATTGGCCACACCCACTCAAGGAGGTATGACTGCATGATTAATCAGCCCAACTCCTTCCGAAAGAAGGGACCTCTGCCTTCTGATTATTTAAGTTTATTACTTATTTTTCCCAATTTTAGCTATGGTTATTTCTAACATGAAAATCAATGGTGTTTTGTTAGAGAAATGCACTTACTATCCTGAAACCACCTTGGCAAAGATTCTGAGAGTGAAAGAAATCTAACATGACTGACTTCATCTTGCTTCCAGCCTCATGGGTGAGCTGGCTTTGCTCATTCCTGGGTGTAGGCCAAGCTAACCATGAAAGGAATTTAGTTTATAATTTAACTTTGGAGCAAGGATAATAACATTCTCTTCCTAAAACTAGCTCCCTCCTTGCTCAGGGCCTGAAAGCTAATGAAAGGCCAAAAGATTAGGATTAGGAGAGGGACCTGAACTCTGCTAAAATATAGGCATAGTTCTTATAATCCATTACTGCTCAGGAGTCAGGTGGCCAGAGGTCACAAGATTTGTGACTTCCCTAATTGCTCCTGTAGATAACATCACTATTGTAGAATGTAAGATTGGTCTTCTGAGATGTTTTTCAGATTTTTGCATTTGGCAACTGACTGACTCTACCTGGACCTGTGACTCATGACTCAACTGGTCCTGTGGCCCCCAACCAGAGGTGGACACAGCACATGAGGAACATTTCCCACACCCCCATCCCCAACCAATCAGTAGTACCCATTCCCTAGCTCCCTTCCTACCAAATGATCTATAAAAATGCTAGCCCCTGTGTTCTTGGGGAGACTGAGTTGAGTGATAACTCCAGTTCTTCCAAGTGACTGGCCTTGTGTTAATTCATCTCTTTTTTTACTGCAGTATACCATGATCTTAGGGAATTGGTTTTGTCTATATGACAGGCAGGAAGAACACGTCAGACAGTTACAATCCCAAGAAATGAAACAGGTCAAAAATAAAAGTTTAGAAAATGTTTAAAAATTTTCCTGGATTACACATATATAATAGGTTTTAGTGTGGGTTACATAGATGTTTGGGAGGTTTACCTCCCTGACCTTTAAGTCTAATGAGGATCATGATCTTTCTTTCTGCCACATTTCTGGTAGCCACTGGTGAGAGAGAGAATGGTTGTGCCATGGACATTACACTTTAAAAGAATATGAAAAAATAGGCAGGTTTTACGAGATGGAAAATGTGAAGAAATGGTATATGCTCTGAGGTTGCTTAGACTATACAAGATAATCATTTCTAAAGAAATAATTTTATGAAATGGTTATTGAGTCATGTTTACGCCTGAAGGTAATTAATATGAGGAAATGATCTTAAATTATGTAGGTGAAACAAATCAATAGTTAGGCTTGGGAGTCTGACCCTCTAGTTGATTAACAAGGAATGTGCCATAAGGAATGAAGAATGACATAGTTAGAAGGGTGGAGATACTCAAATATCTTCAACATATTAAAGTATCTTGAATATTTTCAAGAGGAAGAGATAATCATTTCCCTTGTGTGGTTTCAACTAGAGACTGGTATAGATACAGAAAATTAGAAGCCCCAATTTCTTTAATTCAGACTTAGTAAATTTAAAAAAAAAATTAACTCACAGACTGGGCATGGTGGCTCACACCTGTAATCCCAGCACTTTGGGAGGCCGAGGCAGGCGGATCACGAGGTCAGGAGATCGAGACCATCCTGGCTAACATGGTGAAACCCCGTCTCTACTAAAAAAATACAAAACATTAGCCGGGTGTGGTGGCAGGCACGTGTAGTCCCAGCTATGCGGGAGGCTGAGGCAGGAGAATGGCATGAACCTGGGAGGCGGAGCTTGCAGTGAGCCGAGATGCGCCACTGCACTCCAGCCTAGGCAACAGAGTGAGACTCCATCTCAAAAAAAAAAAATTAACTCACAAATTATAGTGGTACCTAATAAGAAACTTTAAGAGAAAAATGTATTGACACAAGTACTTTGTTAAGGTAAAGTGCCCAGCTACTTACCTTTTCTTTTTGTAATGGAAAAGAGCAAATAATATCTATATGTCAAGCCACAAAATATAGAGAACATTAGTTAGGAAGGATAACGATTTAAATTTAAATGTCAACCAATTCACTATTTTCCCATGAAATTGAGTTCCTGACTAGGTTGTTTACAGCAAGATCTACTATGACAAACTACTTTTTAAAAAGTGTATTGGCATCTCTGTGAAATACGAAAACTTCAATTGCTGTAAAGCTCGTTGTAGGAAACTGCACTTGTTTAGAATATTTCCTGTAGAAAACTGTTCACTTAAAAGTTGCAAATTCAGTTTTTTTTATTTTTATTTTTTAGACAGAGTCTGCTCTGTTGCCCAGGCTGGAGTGCAGTGGTGCGATCTCAGCTCACCACAACCTCTGCCTTCCAGGTTCAAGTGATTCTCCTGCTTCAGCCTCCCGAGTAGCTGGGACTTACAGGCACATGCCACCATGCCCGGCTAACTTTTTGTATTTTTAGTAGAGATGGGGTTTCACTGTGTTGGCCAGGCTGGTCTTGAACTTCTGACCTCATGATCTGCCCACCTCAGCTTCCCAAAATGCTGGGATGACAAGCGTGAGCCACCGAGACTGGCCCTCAGTTTTTTTATGGGTATAGAATTTGCTCATCAACCTTATAACATTGATATTATTGATTCTGGCCTCATTGATGTTGTTATACTTCAGTCAACCAGTACAAAAGCTGCATATGTTCTCTTCCCTGTCAAAGACATTTCTTTATTCAGATCTTAATTTTTGGGAGTTTTTTTTCAAGTGTAAAAAGTTAATGGTATCCTGGCATGGTGGCTCATGCCTGCAATCCCAGCACTTTGGGAGGCCAAGGAGGGTGGATCACTTGAGGCCAGGAGTTTGAGACCAGCCTGGCCAACATGGCAAAACTCTGTCTCTACTAAAAATACAAAAATTAACCTGGCGTAGTGGCACATGCCTATAGTCCCAGCTACTCGGGAGGCTGAGGCATGAGAATCCCTTGAACCTGGGAGGCAGAGGTTTCACTGAGCCGAGATCGCACCACTGCACTCTAGGCTGGGTGACAGGGCAAGACTCTGTCTTAAAAAAAAAAAAAAAAAAAAAAAGAGAAGTTAATTGTAATTACAAAATATTTGTTCATATATTAAAATACCCAATGGAAAGTCTCAGTTCTTCCCCACTGGCAGCCTATGTGTGCCATATGATATTTGTGCCATAAGTGACCCAATCTAACTTCTAGTGCTATGATAGGATCTGGGCTTAGAGGTCAGTGTCTGCAATGTCTTAGCAAAACTAGGATATCAAACAGCCTCATGAACAACTTTTTAAAAACCCCTTCTGCCTACTTTCTCTTTCTGTAAAACTCAATTCCTGCTTAAAATGCTGTGTGTTTGTGTGTGTGTGCATGTGTGTGTGTTTTGAGATGTAGTCTCACTCTGTCGCCCAGGCTGGAGTGCAACAGCACAATCTCAGCTTACTACAACCTCTGCCTCCTGGGTTCAAGCAATTCTTGTGCTTCAGCCTCCCAAGCAGCTGGCATTACAGGTGTGTGCCACTTCGCCTGGCTAATTTTTTGTATGTTTAGTAGAGACGGGGTTTTACCATGTTGCCCAGGCTGGTCTCGAACTCCTGGCCTCTAGTGATCCGCCCACCTTGGCCTCCCAAAGTGCTGAATTTACAGGCGTGAATCACTGTACCTGGCCAAAATGCTGGTTTTTTGTTATTATTATTATTTTTTAATTGTTTTTAGTATCCTGTATACTTCCTTTAGTGTGAATACCTCTTTGTCTATACTGTGTGTCAAGGACCTTCTTTATAAGAATTACCACATCTGTTTATGTAGCAATGGGTTTGTTTGTCTTTTACTTTCTTTTGACTTCCAAGAGCGGGTAAGTACAGTTTACATTTCTTGGGATAATATGGCTATACTTACCCTTTTCTGTACTTGAGAATTATCCAACGAGGAAAATGATAAATAAAATAAAGTAGATCGTACCAGATAAAGTGCCTAGGCAGTAAAACAAGGTAATTAAATGCATGAAAAATATAACTCATAGGTTTTAAATTCTATCTTAGTATTCAGTCCTACTACAGATTGCCAATGCATTTTTTTTTTTAAAGATATAACTATACATTCTGCTTTACTTTGGGTTTCTATAGCATTAGTCTTACTCCCACAGGGTTATTATAGTTAAGGGGTGAGCTGACCTCTTTTGTAACCTTTAGTCCAACATCAGCCTTTCCACAAGTAAGTGAGAACTGCGATGGGACAGCTGGCCACTGGCTCTCCATGGCCCTGCCCATGTCTCTCGCCTAAGGCTTAACACACAGGCATTTCACTGTGACAATACTGGAATTTTCTCTCTTGTTGAAGTATATATTTACGTCCTTTTGTCCATTTATTGATTGATAAAGTGCACAGTCTCCACAGATAGGTAGATTGCCTGGTTAGACCCAGGCTACCCCATTCTGTGGTCTTGGGCAAGTTACCTAAACCCTCCCTGTCTCAGTGTCCAGATGTGTAAAAAGGGATGTAAGAATACTATGCCACAGAGATTCCCTTGGAAGCAAACTCTATTACAAAACTATTCTTCTTACATAGGCATATCACAGATATGGGCTCGGAAGACTGGTCTTGTGGCTTTCTATTTGTACAAATGGGCACAATCACCATCTGGAAGCATACTCCAGGTTATAACCCAAAGAAGAAGTTTCATTCTCCCACCACATTCAAATAAATAATTTTTGACACTGTTGAATGATTATGCATTTGTAGTGGTTCAAAGATAGTAAAGAACCTTTGAGGAAGGTTACTTAGTAACCTGGCATATGACGATGCCAGTTTCACCATATCCTGGCCTAAACTTATCATGATTTTCTTTCTATTTGAATTTATAACTCAAGATATTTTGATCTCTCTACATTGCATTCATTATAAGTAGGTACTTACTGTTAAAGATGCCAGAATTCCTCAGCAAACCCTTCATAAAACTTACCAACTATAAGAGCATCATGTGCACCTAAAAGGAAGACAAAAGTCACAAAAACGTCACTCTGGCATGCAACATGACTGAACGGGACTTCTCAGCCAGTGACAATTTATTGTGATTTTTATTCAGGACTCAGACTAATATTTTTTATAAAAAGCCATTGATTTCACTCATATACTCTCATTTTACTTTCTTCACTCAGAGAAGATTTTTTTTTTTTTTTTTTTTTTGACAAAGTCTCAGTCTGTCGCCAGGCTAGAGTGCAGTGGTGCAACCTCACTGCGACCTCCGCCTCCTGGGTTCAAGGGATTCTCATGCCTCAGCCTCTTGTGTAGCTGGGAAAACAGGCATGTGCTACCACACCCAGCTAATTTTTGTGGTTTTAGTAGAGACGGGGTTTCACCATGTTGGCCAGGATGGTCTCAATCTCCTGACCTCGTGATCTGCCCGCCTCAGCCTCCCAAAGTGCTGGGATTACAGGTGCAAGCCACTGCCAAGAAGACTTTAAAAATTAATATTTTTCTCATAAAAGTAATAGAATTACAGAAGAAAACTTACAATACAAAACTAAAGAAAAAAATCACCCCAAATCCTAGTACCCAAAATGTGTTTTGATACATTCTCTTCTGGTATGTTTTCTCATATGTGTGTTTTCACATATTTATATACTAGAAATATAAGTTACAACAAAGTAAAACTAATATAATCTAGTAGATGCATCATAGTATATTCAATGACTTCCATTGTGCATTTATTTCTAGTTTTCTTTCTCATGAAATCCTTAATAAAATGCATAAAATATTTTATATTTTACACTATTTTCTTAGATTGGAGTTCTAGGAGGGCTAACTGGCAGGAATATTTGTATTATTATCCACATACATTGCATAATTGTTTTTCATAAGAGATTTTGCCAATTTACAATAGTACCTTCAATATACAACAATATTCGTTACATTACATCCTTACTTTTTATTGGGTGTTCACATAAAAACCTTTTTGTCATTAATTTAATGGACAATTTTTTAAAAATGGTACTTTGCTATTTTTGCATTTCTTTAGTTCTAGTGAGGTTAAACAGTTTCTGTATATTTATGTACCAAAGTAGAAAGATATTTACACCCTTTCTCTAAATCTTGCATCCTAAGATAGTTTCTGCATTTTCCTGCAGAAACTTTCAAGGCTGTGTTGCATCAAACTATGCAGAACTGAAGAAACTCCATTTACTTTAGAAATGACATGGAGACTTCTTGTGAACTAAGAAGGTCCAGAAGGTGGGGAGACTATTGAGAGACAGTCTGGGTGGAACTGAGAGAAGCTAGGCTCTAGGAAAGCAGTTGCTTTAATGAATGGGACACTGGGTAATGGAAATGGGTAAAGAGGATTTGGGGACATTTTAATGAGTGTCACATAGTTTAATTTTTCTTTAAGCCTCTCTTAAGATATTCAAGTAGAAACTTCTCTTAGTTTTTACATGTTTTCTGGAGTTGAACTTATTTGTCTAGCATGCAACACCATGCTAATTAGTCTTGAGACAGCGTAAATATGGGTTATATGTATTAATTCTGGCTTTAAAGGGGACCTGGCAATTACCCTTTGCTCTGAGGAAGGTTTTGAAATGAATCAGGCCTCTGATGTAACTGGGCCATTGAAATGGGGAGATAGGGGATCTGAGTATCCCAAGATATTCTTCCTTCTCTGATGCTAGTACTCAGAGGTTCCTTTTTCTCTTTGGATTGCTATTCTGTCTCAAAACCCTCTATGGCATGTCACTCCAAGCCTGGACCACCGCCCCAGGTTAGTTCCTCATCTTCCATTTTAGGAGGGCCTAGGACAGGTATCTTAAGCAATCTATCCCAAGTCTTAGGGAAAAATACTGGGTTTTATTTTTTCTATTTCGATAGTCTCTAAGATCATGAAATTTTCTTTGCCTCTTCTCACTATAAAGCAGTAAGATGTCAAAGGCCAAGACTAGATAGGGTAAAGAGACTAGGAACAAGAAGGCAAAGGGGGACTGCTTTTAGTCTGAGTCTTAGTTCAGAGAGACAAAAGGAGTTCCTATGTGGTTCAGCCCAATTCACAAGGAGTTTAGACTAAGCTCTGAGTTCCAAGAACCTGCTGGTTAATAGTTATTTGGCCCATTCTGATTCTTTGTATGTATCTCCTTCATCCAACTTAAGAATTGCCCATTATCTGGTGTTTGGGACCTTGGCCTGATAGCTTTCCATTTCATTATGACGGTACTTAAATATTCTCTCTTGTTGAATTATTTATTTAAGTCCTTTGACCATTTATTTATTGTTAAAGTGCACAGTCTCTACAGATAAGTAGATGGTATGGCTGAACCCAGGCTACCCCATTCTGTGGTCTTGTGCAAGTTACCTAAACCCTCTGTGTCTCAGTTTCTACACCTATAAAATGAGATAATAAGAATACTATCCTCCTCATAGGTTGTTGTGTAATTAAATTAGAAGCTATCTTGTGTGTGTGTGTGTGTGTGTGTGTGTATGTGTGTGTGTGTGTTTGTTTTGTTTTGTTTTTGTTTTTGTTTTGTTTTTTTGAGACAGCATCTTGCCTGTTGTCCAGGCTGGAGTGCAGTGTTGTGATCTCAGCTCACTGCAGCCTCGACCTCCCAGGCTCGGGATTCTCCCACCTGAGCCTCCCAAGAAGCTGTGACTACAGGCATGCGCTACCATGCCCAGCTAATTTTTTTATTTTTTGTAGAGACAGAGTTTCGCTATACTGCCCAGGTTGCTCTTGAACTCTTGGGCTCAAGTGATCTTCTCACTTTGGCCTCCCAAAGTGCTGGTATTACAGACATAAGCCACCATGTCCAGCCTATCTATCTTTTAACAGTGGTACTAAGTATTCATTATATATTAACTTTTAAAACTAGTACCACAACCACCACTACTGCTACCTGTAAGATAACACTATTAACCCTTTGCTGTATTTTCCATATATTTCTCATCTATCTACTGTGTTATTTATTTTTCAACATACAGAAATTCTAAGTCAAATTAGCCAACAGGTCAAAAAAGCACCAGGCACACGCCTGTAATCCCACCACTTTGGAAGGTCGAAGCAGGTGGATTACCTGAGGTCAGGAGTTAGAGACCAGCCTGGCCAACATTGTGAATCCCCGTCTCTACTACAAAATACAAAAATTAGCCAGGTGTGATGGTGGGCGCCTGTAATCCTAGCTACTTGGGAAACTGAGGCAGGAGAATTGCTTGAACCCAGGAGGTGGGGGTTGCATTGAGCCAAGTTTGTGCCATTGCACTCCAGCCTGGGAGACAGTGCAAGACTCCATCTCAAAAAAACACATTAAAAAGTCAACACCTTTTATAATTCAATGCTCTTCTGTCCTTACTGGAGGATGGAGCTTGTGTGGGCAGTCACAGCCACAAATGCATCTACGGTTGTCAGGTACTGTCGTTTAAAGCCAGACTAATATATCAAAGGAATGAGCTATGAAGGCTAAGAGTACAGTCTTAAACTCTGCTTCTCCAGGGCCTCCTGAGTTCCCTTTGTTAATGGTGAGGTGAAGGGCCAACTAAATATAGTCAGAGGCTTGAACAAACCCTTGGAAACAATATAAAAAGTATAAATCCCTACATCTGAATTTCTTAAATTACTTTTATAGCGTTATCAGTTCTGAAGTAAATTACATCATGATGTACTTTTTGCGCAGCACATCTATCTATCCAGGATAAAAACAACTCGTAGTAGAGGTGGAATAAAAGAGTATTTTTAAAGCATTTGTTTTCAGTACTTTGAAAATATTCTTTACAAAATCTGGACCTCACCAATTCTCTTCACTGTCCACTCTCTTCTCTACTTACCATCCCACCCTCCTCACCCCAACGGCCATCAGAATACCAACAATTGAGACACAGTGTGCCTACTAGAACCCATTTGTCATTTACTTGGGAGGTAGTTCTGTCTCTGACAGTTATAGCAAAGCCATTTTCACAAGCAAAAATGACTGTCACTATAGAAATATGGAGGTTCTCACCTACATATTCTGAACCCATTTAGGATATGTGGAAACAGATACTAACCAGCAGGAACAGAAAGTTCACAGCGAGGGGCAGGGCTGCTCCAAACCCCATTCCCTTGAGGATCACTTGTGCAGCGGATGGTGCTCTCCCCAATGAGGTTGAAGGTCATCCCTCTGTCTGGGTGGGGGTCACATGTGTAAGATATTACTTTTCCATAGGGAATATCTCCAAGGGGAGTTCTTGTGTGTCTCCCATTAAGGATAGCTGGAGGATTTGGACAAAAGATTTCTAGAAAGAAAACAAGAGCTTTAAGTTCTATTAGAGTTTCACTTAAGATGACTGAAATATTAGTGACCTGTGACTGTGCTATGAATGTAATTTTTTTTCTTTTAGAAAGACTATAACTAAGGTGGATGGAATTTAAATCTGTAAGGCTTTTGTTGAGAGGCAACTAACTGATGTGAGACCTAAATTACAGTTTATTGCAAAAGCCCAAAGACAGTGTTTTTGGACCATCCAGGTAGCTACGTTCATAATGAATTTGGAAAGTAATTTTTTTTTTATTTTTTTACAAACACCCATTTGGTTGTCTACTTTAAATCAGGCATAGTAAGATTCCTGGGTTGACAATGAGGTTCAAGACAGACAAAATTTTGGCCATCAGAGACCATAAGTTCCAAGGAAATCCATGAACTTTAATAATCATGAACTATCATCTTTAGCAATGTAAATGTTTCTTGGTGATTCAAGACCGTTATCATCAGTACCAATACCAAATTTCCAATGGTATCACCAGACTACATTGGTAAGGCTCTTTTTACCCAGATTAATTGGTGCCGAAGAGCCTTTTTTTCTTTCTTCCAAATTATTAGCCATCATTTCTTCCTTCTTTTAGTCTGTTTAGAACAGTTCCTTCCCTAAAAGCACTGATGCTTCTAATTTGATATGAATTTAGGAAGAGATGCCCAAGTTTATCAGAATTATGTGTATATAAAAGACTTAGTACATCAAACAATGATTGACTTCCATGCTTGAATTTTACTTGTTTGTGTTTTTCCTAAGTTTATTTATATATTTATTTTCAGCTCCATGTGTCTCTGTAAGGTTGAGTTTGTTGGATACTTGAGTTTCCTCAGGTATTGAATGTTCTTCACCATAATACTCACCATTAAATATCCAAATTGATTTCTGTAAGTTATTTTAACACAATGCAAATTAAAGTAAACATTTTCCAATAAGAAAAAAAGGTTTAAAAAATTCATGCCTTGCTTTAATAGACAGAATAGGGTAAATCAGTAATGTCTTGGTATGTCAAACATGTACTTTTATCTAAGAGTTTCTGAATTCTTTCTGAATTTTGGTATATTTTATTTAAGTGGATGGTTTGGAAACTTAGGACACCTCATCCTTTCAGACACTGATTCATCATCCCAGCTCCTTCCACCATGCTAATTTATCATATAACTCTTTTATTTTCTCCATAACATCCCTATTTCACTACCATTTTATATATTATAATTTTTAGAATTTTGTTTACTTATTGTATTGTTTTTAGTCTTCTTCCCAACAAGAAAATATACTCCAGGAAAGTAGGGAGGTGACTTCACTATTCTTTTACTCTTCATTGCTTTTTCTACACATGGAAAGTCCTAGCACTTGGGAAGCCCTATGTCATTAAATACTGCAGGCTAAAAAACAAGCTGACTAAATTGTTTGTGATATGTGAGGGGA
This sequence comes from Pongo pygmaeus, assembly GCF_028885625.2. NCBI lineage: Eukaryota > Metazoa > Chordata > Mammalia > Primates > Hominidae > Pongo > Pongo pygmaeus. Next base: position 41,727,012 of record NC_072373.2, read on the forward strand.
TAAAAGAACATAAAAATTTGGCTGGGCATGGTGGCTCACACTTGTAATCCTAACACTTTTGGAGGCCAAGGTGGGAGGATAGCTTGAGCCCAGGAGTTTGAGACCAGCCTGGGCAATATGGCAAAACTCCATCTCTACAAAAAATAAAAAATTAGCCAGATGTGGTGGCATGCACCTGTAGTCCCAACTACTGGGAGGCTGAAGTGGGAGGGTCACTAGAGCCCAGGCCATTGAAACTGCAGTGAGCTGTGATTGCACCACTGCATTCTGTCCTGGGTAACTGTCTCAAAAAAGAAAAAAACATTTAAGAAAGATTACTCCTTATAAGAAAACTAAAAATAAATGACTAACTAAAACGTGCTGCACCTTTATGTCGTCTAGTTTCTTGCCACACATTCCCCACAAAATTAAACACTGTCATTAAACTAAGTGATTTACAGATTAGTAACAAATGTCAGAGAAGTCCTACAAGACCCTTCTTGAAATTCTTCCAACAAAGAAGTATTTTTATCAGTAATTTTGCTAAGTAAAGATCCAGACAACAAGTGATTCCATGCAGTAAAACACACTGGAAAACAAAAATAAGGAGAGCTATCCAAACTACATAGTTCTTTCTACTCACGTTCACACACTGGAACACTGCTATTCCAAAGGGCTTTCATTCCAGCCAAGACACAATGACTAGCAGACCTGCCTTTTAATCGGAACCTAAAGTAAAAAAAAAGTGGTAGCAAATGTGTGGGCAATTCCCATCTCTCCCTTGATTTCTTCACTAATAGATGCTCAGCTTTCTCACTACCATTTCCTCCTTGACTACCATTTGGGTTTTAGGTTCAGGTCTAGCTAAAAGTCTTAGTTCATTAGGGATCTGAATTCTTCAGTAGCTGACAGAAACTCAAAGGCCAATTTATTCTAAAGAACCATGGTACCCTGTGACTGGCAAAGCAATCAGAGCTGAAGTGCCATATAAACTTCATAGTCTAGCATCACCTACAGAAGGCATGAACACAGAACCAGACTTCTCCATGGGCACAAGAGCTATAACCTTCAGGTGTCATCTTTCACTGATGGCTCTCTGACATCCCACTTATTCTCATTAGTGGGTCATGAGGCAGAACAGCTCTTGATTTGGTAAGCAAAGCCAGGAATATCTGTTCTTCTTGCTACTCCAAATGTAACGGGCCAGAAACAGGCTCACAGAAGCATGCTGAACCACATGCTCTAAGAAAAAAAGAAGGGTCGGGGGAGGAGTCTTTGCCACCCTGAAATGCCCAACTTACTATTGAGTACTGCTTCCCTTCTGAAATCTAAAATCGTTCTGAAATTGGAAATCATTATTAGGTGGTGGACTTTGTAAATGCCAAAGAATCCTTGGAAATTATTAAAAATAACTCCTTAATTGCTCAATCTAGTTATCCCCCCAAACTCATACTGTACCACCAAGAATAATGGATACACATAAACAACTAATAATACCACTTGACAGTTGTAGAAGCAGGAGGCAGACAAATCATAGGCAGATGGGGCGGATCCCGGTGAAACCCGACCTTCAAGCTGAAGACAGTTTAAAGCCTAGCTACAAGTTCCAAGTAAATCCATGGACTGGCTTGAGAACCTCTCTTCCCATTGGTTGTGCTTTCCTCTGATTGATCCCCACTCTTCATCTATTTCACATATACCTGCTCTTCCCTAATTGGTTTTTTGCATTGTTGTGCCCAACTTTGAGTGGTGGCTTTGTTTTAGCCTTTTTTGCATATTCACCAACCAATTCACACACACTTCCAATTCTTGAGTCCATAAAAGCTCCAGAACCAGCCACACTGAGAGAATGACCCCCTGACTTCATCTAGGGTCCACCCTTGTGTCTCTTCTCCGCTGAGAAGCTGTTTCGTCACTCAATAAAACTCTTCTCCACCCTCCTAACCCTTCTATTGTCAGCATAAGCTTGTTCTTCTTGGATGTAGGACAAGAACTCAGGACCCACCAAATGCAGGTAGGAAGAAGGCTGTAATACAGTGGCTCTTTGCCGTCTCCTAGGGGAGGGCAATTATTCCATGCAACAGGAAGCACCAGCAGGTCCAGTCAGCCCTGGAGATGCAGGCCAAGTCAGCCTTGGAAATGCAGGCCTGAGCGGGGCGATGGAACTGACAGAGTTGTTAACACACCGCCATCTGTTGGGCTGCAGGCATTATCAAATGCTAAGAGCTATTAGCATGCTGTTACACCCCCTCTGGGCTTCGGGGTCATGGGGACCCCTGTTTGGGCACCAACACTTTCCCTTCAGTGTGACACGCCTGGTCCAGCCGCAAGCCTTGCACGGAGCCCGCTCCTGTGCCAGTGCTTGGCACAGCCAGCGGGAACCCACACTTGCTCACTCATACACCCCCTCCCAGAGACTGAGCATGTAGTCGCAGCAGCCACGGGATCTGCATCAGAGCACAAGCCTGGCACGGCCTGGGTGGGCCAAGTAGATGAGGTGTCTCCTGCGTTGATCCTGGGTAGAGCAAGGCCTGGGCAGGGGTGTTTCTGGCCAGAGGTCACCAGCTGGCAAAGTGGCTGAGAAAAATCTTGTGTCAAAACAATTACACTGGCCATTCTTGACATGAAGATATGTAATTGGGTTAACACATAGTTATCCATACACTATTACAGATTCCACTATTGATTGGTTTTAAGTTTCCTAAAACAAACTTTGCCTTATTATGAGGCAAACAATTTTCATCTCATTCATCTTTTTTTTCTAGCATACATTTTATAAAATTATGTTCTTTTGCCTCCAAATAAATATGTACCCATTCATTTCAAGTTCCAACTGTGTACCCAAGATCAGTGACTGTATTTAGGTTTGTATCTGACATTGAGTTGTATGTGCCATTTTTTCATTGTCTTCTGAAGGTGGTGCCACTTAGTCCCTACCCTTATTTCAAAACTACCCTTCCATAAATTAATCTCTCTGGGTACTTCTTATCTACTAGGTCAGCTCCTTATTTGGATTAACCCCTGATCTCAAGAGAGTGATTCTCCACACTGAGTCCTTGGTCTCAACGCTGGGTCACACTCACCCTTCATCGCAAACAAAGGACACCTTTGCCCCAAGCTGGAGATTAAGTGGAAACAGCACACGGCCATGAGGGAGTTGGCCCAGGATGTCATCACAGGATTTCACTAGAAGAAAAAATAAAACAACAGGAGTAAGACCTCCATGTGAGGGGGAAAGAGAGCAATCTGGAAGCCAGAGAGTTGAGGCGCCTGCACATCTGGGGGCTTCAGGGCTCCAGTCTCCCTGGGGCATGCAGTGCAAAGACGCAGCCCCTCTGAGGTCATAGCAGGGCTCACAGCTGTAGAACACTTCCTGCCCAGGTGAAAAGTTGTCCTGATGGCTTAGGGTATGCTCACCATGCAGGATTTCTGGAGGTGGCTGACACACTGTGGAAAGGACAGTTCCAGAGTACTTGTTAGTTATGGGGGAATTTCTTGTGCTATATCCTATGCCTGCTGAAGGCCTCATAGTTAGTAAAAGGTAGAGAAATAGAACCCAATTCTCCCTAGCACATGGCCCCAAATTCACCTGTAAATCTACAGGGCATGAAGTATTTTCTCCTAGCTCTGGATATCCAATGTGGAGTTATTAGTATTGGTGGATTCTCCATCTACATATTTCCTAGGGAGGTAATCCCAATTTGTACCATTGTTATTCAGGTAATGAGACTGTCACCTGAGACCAAGTCTGTTTTACAGATTTCCCCCAATTTCTCTGATTGCACACCAATGACTAAAGTACAGTCATACTGTTTTGGGACAGGCATGCCCCTAAATTGGGGCTTACTCTGGAAGGGTTCTTGCCTCACCCAGGACAGAATTCACAGATGAGCCAGTGGTGCTAGACAGCAATCTTTTAGAAAGGTACTGCCCCTTGCAGAGCAGGGCTAACTCACAGGCAGTGTGCCCAGAGTCAGCAACATATGGGCTCCTGGCAGGCAACTGTATTTATACTCCTGTAAACCCACTTCAATTACATGTAAATTATTTTTGTTTCTTGTTTTTTGTGTGTTTTTTTTGTTTTGTTTTGTTTTTTTTTTTTGAGGTGATATCTCACTCTGTCATCCAGGCTGGAGCACAGTCGTGTGTTCTTAGCTCACTGCAACCTCCGTGTCCCAGGTTCAAGTGATTCTCCTGCCTCAGCCTCATGAGATTTCAGGCGTGAGCCACCTCACCCAGATAATTTTTGTATTTTTAGTAAAGACAGGGTTTCACCATGTTGGCCAGGCTGGTCTCGAACTCCTGACCTCAGGTGATCTGCCCATCTTGGCCTCCCAAAGTGCTGGGATTACAGGCATGGGCCACCATGCCCAGCCAATTACAGGTAAGTTAAGGGGCATATCCATGCAAATTGAGGGGCGTGTTATTTAGAACTTTCCTGGAAAGGGGTGGTAACTTCCAGGTCGTTGCCATGGCATTTGTAAACTGTCATGGTGCTGATGGGAATATGAGGGCAGCTAGTGATTGCTTTCATCGCCATCTGCCTGTTGCTGCTGTTTTTTCACTTCATCCTGTCTAGGCCAGATTCTGTTTTGGTTAGCAGGATTCTGACCAGAACACAAGCCCTGCCCATCTCCTACCTTAATACATCCGTCTTTATATCCCTTTATCTGTTTGTCTTCCCAGCTCAGTGGTTGCACAAGGCTAACATGGGTTGGTGGAAGAATTGTAAGCTCTTTCTCTGTCCCTATGTATCAGCCATAACACCTCCCACTCCGCTGCTAAGCCAGCTATTGTGGCATCAGTAGACAAGATGAGCCATCAAAAACACAAGCCCTTAAATAAGCCAGTGTTGTTATAAATAATAAATGAGATAATGTATATAAAGTGCTTAGGGCACAGCTGACCATAAAGTCCATATAATTTTTCAATATAATTGAGAGAGATTACAGCTGGTACTTTGCCCTGAGAATTGATTAATAGATGAGTCCAAAATGCCATTTTTCTTGGCTAATTAAGGTCTTGCTTTTCAAAATGAAGACACATATGCATGGGTGCATGCACACCCCAGATTCTTAATTTCATGCTTCTTCCCCCAAAACTTACTTTCCCACCCTCCTCACCATACATCCCTCCCCCTGAACAAATACTCATTTCCTGATCCAACAGCAATGCATGTCACTGGCAGGGCCCTTCTAGGCCTCAGTCAGACTCACCCCTGGAGCAGCTTGGTAGCTCCGGCTCCCATTTGTTCAGGGCCCGGCACTTCACACGGGGGAGTCCTTTCATGACAAAGCCAGGCTGACACCTAAACTCCACAACTTCATGTAAGGAAAATAAGCTTCTGTTGTCAGATACCAATATTCCATTTTCCACATTTGGAGGCATGCATTTGTTAGGTATAATGCACTGAGGGGCTGGGCCACTCCAGACGCCCACTTGATCATCTTTGCTGGTGCAGTATATGGAGGGCTCACCCATGAGCTCAAACACCTTTCTCCCTCTGCTTCCAAGATTGCAGCGGTAGGTCACCACTGATCCATAGTGAAAATACTCTCTGTCGGTGCTAATGAAATCTCCATTAGTGATGTTGGGGGGTAGCCCACAAGGAATTCCTGGGAAAAGAGACAGCAAGTTAACCAAAACAAAACCTTGGAACAGAGTCTTGCTCTGTCACCCAGGCTGGAGTGCAGTGGCACGATCATGGCTCACTGCAATCTCAACTTCCGAGGTCAAGCAGTCCTCCCCACTCAACCTCCCAAGTAGCTGGGATTACAGGCATGCACCACCGTGTCTGGTTTATTTTGGTATTTTTAGTAGAGTTGGGGTTTGGTCATGTTGGCTATGCTGGTCTTGAACTCCTGGCCTCAAGCAATCCACCTGCCTCTGCCTTCCAAATGCTGAGATTACAGGCGTGAGCCATCGTGCCCGGCATGGTTTCTTAAAATTATACTTTATTGTAAATTATGCTAATAGCTTTTTTGAAATCCCAAATTACCGGAAGTAAATATTCACAATATCATTCTCATCTAATATTTACTAATGTACAGATATATTCTTACAATTTTATAATATTGTGAGTTCTGCTCTTCGTAGTTAACATTACTTTGCTAAATGTGTCCATATATTATTATAGTGCATTTTTTTTTCCTTTTTTTTTTTTTTTGAGACAGAGTCTCTGTTGCCCAGGTTGGAGTGCAGTGGCATGATCTTGGCTCACTGCAACCTCCCTTTCCTGGCCTCAAATGATTCTTCTGCTGCAGCCTCCCAAGTAGCTGGTATTACAGACATGCACTACAACGCTCAGCTAACTTCTGTATTTCTAGTAGAGATGGGGTAGCACCATGTTGGCCAGGCTGGTCTCGAACTCCTGACCTCAAGTGATCCACCTACCTTGGGCCTCCCAATGTACTGGAATTATAGGTGTGAGCCACTGTGCCTGGCCTATAGTACACATTTATATTTCTCCTGCTAAATGAGAATTTAACTATGTTATCTCACCATTATTAATTTAGTTCTGTCTATATAGAAGGCATGTGTCTTTATTCTATTGGATATTAATATAATAAAGCATACAGCATAGCATTTTTTTTTGAGACAAGGTCTTGCTCTGCTGCCCGGGCTAGAGTGCAGTGGCACGATCATGGCTCATTGCAGCCTCGACCTCTCTGGCTCAAGCAATCCTCCCACCTCTCAGTCTCCTGAGTAGTTGGGACTACAGGAGTGTGCCAGTATGCCCATTTAATTTTTGTATTTTTTGTAGAGACAGGGTTTCACCATGTTGTACAGGCTGGTCTCGACCTCCTGGGCTCAAGCCATCTGCTCACCTAGGCCTCCCAAAGTGCTGGAATTACAGGTGTGAGCCACCACACCTGGCCCAGTATAACATCTTTATTAAATAATAAAAAAAGCTCTGGCAGAACTAATAAAGACAAAGCAAGCACAAATATACAATATTACATATAATAAACACAATACTTACAGATTAAGAAGTAATACAAATAACTGGATACTGATCTACAGCCATACCACCCCGAATGCACCCAATCTCATCTGATCTTGGAAGAACTGAATACTGTGTCCTACTCTACTGTAGGGCAGTGCCCAGCCAGTATATTGGCCTTCTACAAAGTTTGTTCCCACTTATTCTCCCACCAGGTGGGTTTGAAATTGCTGATTTCCTCACACCATCACTAAACCCAGGATTATACACATTTTATATTCCTTGTTAGCTTGCAATTGCTCATTCCTCTTTGCTCCCCAAAATGTAGAAAGCTCATCTTTCAAACAACTCACAGGGAAGATGGCATGATCCTGTTTAGACAAAGAATAAGAAGGAAGAAAGAGCTGCATGGCTTGAATATCTGATGTGATACTAAGAGCTTGCAGAGAGGATATAGGGTTTCTTTTTTTTTTTGAGACGGAGTCTTGCTCTGTCGCCCAGGCTGGAGTGCAGTGGCGCGATCTCGGCTCACTGCAAGCTCCGCCTCCCGGGTTCACGCCATTCTCCTGCCTCAGCCTCCCGAGTAGCTGGGACTACAGGCGCCCGCCACCATGCCCGGCTAATTTTTTTTTTTGTATTTTTAGTAGAGACGGGGTTTCATTGTGTTAGCCAGGATGGTCTCAATCTCCTGACCTCGTGATCCGCCCGCCTCAGCCTCCCAAAGTGCTGGGATTACAGGCGTGAGCCACCGCGCCCGGCCAGATATAGGGTTTCTTTCACTGACTTTGTATTTGTTGACTTCACTAAAGAAAATGCTCTTCAAACTGGGAGGTGTTCACCCAACAGAGGATGAAATTGGGGGCTATTTAAATGAGCTAAAGACTAGTTTAAAATAAATTACACCTTGAGATAAGAAAAAAAGCATTTCTAGGTGAAGGTGAAAGTTTGGAATGCTGTGAGCCATTTTAAGGATATGACTAGATTCTTCAAATATCAGAAGGATACCATTTGCAAGAGGGATGAGATTCATTCTTTGTAATTCTAGGAGGACAACTCTAGGATTAAATGGTGGGGTGAATGGGGAAAGAGATTTCAACTCACGTTGACAAATTGGCGGCTTCGTGCTCCAAAGGGCAGTATTGCCTGAGATGATACATTCAGCAGATGAGTGACCAATGAGTCGGTGCCTAAACGCAAAAAACGGAAAATAATTGTGCTGTACATACCTCATCAACTTCCTGACAGCATGCATATGTGGCAAACCAGAGGGATTACAATATAGGAGTCTAAGGCCTATCCTAAACTTTACCTATTGTTTCCAGCTTTTCTACTTCTTTTTCTGCTCTCACTATTGAAAAGAGATATTTCTGCTCTAACTTCTCCTGGTCCACTTTACTTCTTAATATCTTGGCTTCATTGTGGACTGTACCTGGCACCAAAATAAAACAATTATTTTGTAGACCTGTTTGACAATTTCTTTAAGTTCTGTCTTTTCTCATATTATTTCTGCCACTTTTTGTTTGCGTATTCCCTTAATGTGTGTGTGTGTGTGTGTGTCTGTGTGTGTGTGTGTGTGTGTAATAGTATGCCATTTAACTTGAGGCATGTTTTTATAAATACAAGATTTGTTGCTTTTGATCCTGTCTAGTAGACTTGGTTTTTTGACAAGAAGATTAAACCAAATGGATTGAAATAAATTATATATTTGATTTGCTTTGTTTGTTTGTTTGTTTTTTTAGATGGAATCTGGCTCTGTCGCTCAGGCTGGAGTGCAATGGTGCAATATCTGCTCACTGCAACCTCTGCCTCCCGAGTTCAAGCAATTCTCCTGACTCATCCTCCTGAGTGGCTGGGATTACAGGCATGCGCCAACATGCCCAGCTAATTTTTGTATTTTTAGTAGAGATGGGGTTTCATCATGTTGGCCAGACTGGTCTTGAACTCCTGATCTGAGGTGACCCTCCCACCTCGGCCTCCCAAAGTGCTGGGGCTACAGGCATGAGGCACTGTGCTCGGCCTTGTCATCATTCTTTCACTACCTTTTTCATGATTTCACGATGTCCCATGATGAGGATGAGGAGAAAGCAATGAATAAAATGACCTGACCCAAACATGAGGGGGCTTATTTCCGATGACAGAGACAAATGCATTCCTTGCTATTCTTTTTCCTTCCCTTCCCTTACTATATGGAACAGATAGATTCAGCTGTTTTAGTTATTCTAATAATTTGGAAATTAATATTTTTTCCAATTAGGAATTTAATTTTATATATGTGCATGTATATTGTAGATATATACACTTGATACATATATTTAAACCTATTTTCTCAAATTCTGTATAGTCAGTCTACTCATCTTTTCTGTAAGTCTAGCCTACCTTTTCCTGCTTTCTCACATTTTCAACTTCTATTGATATATTCTGTGACTTCACAGAGATTATTACCAAATTATGATTACATTGCCAGTTTTTGTGTTTATGGTTTTTTGTTGTTGTTGTTTGTTTTTACCACTTTTCTATCTCATTGAGATTTCTTTTGGAATTCATCATTCTCCTTTTTAAAAATTTGCTGATGAATTGCCTGGGAAACATACTTAAATGGTACAATTTTTGTGTCTTTGCTTATTCTTTAATGTGTACCTGGAGCTTCTAGGTGTGAATATTAGCTTGGCTCAATAGAAATTCTACAAGTTAGTGTTGTGTAGAATCAATGTGGTGCCAGTAAACTCATTTCTTTTGCGGGTATTACATTTTCATGTTTTATTTCTGGAATCTGAGTTTTTTTCTCTATCCCTGAAACACAGAAATTTCCCTAGTGATGGCTAGGTATGCGCTTATTTGCTTACCCTTCTGGAATTTTTTTTGTACATATTTTGAATCCTAACACTGTCTTACATATGTCTTCTCTTTTTCTTTTTTTTAGACAAGGTCTCATTCTGTCATCCAGGCTGGAGTGCAGGGGTGCCATCACAACTCACTGAAGCCTCAGCCTCTCGGGCTGAGGTGATCCTCTCACCTCAGTCTCCTGTATAGCTGTGACTACAGGCACACATCACCACGCCCAGCTAATTTTTATACTTTTTTGTAGAGATGGGGTTTTGCCTTATTGCCCAGGCTGGTCTCGAGGTCCTGGGGTCACATGATCGTCTTGCTTCGGCCTCTCAGTGTTGGGATTACAGGTGTGAGCCACTGTGCCCACCTGTCTTCTCCTTTTCATCTTTTCCCACTGCATTCAGGGAAAATTTGGTTAACTCTTCTTACTCTTTGCTTTAATTTTCTGCAATATTCAGTGTTTTATATATACACACACACATACATATATATGACACATATATGAAATGAAATATATAAACACACTGACTACATATATTCATTCATGTGCAAACTTCATGGCTAGTTTCACAGAATTATTTGTACAACTGAATCTTGTTAAAAATATGAAAAAGAGAGTGTTCTGAAAGTTCTCCTGGTTTCCTGGCAGTAAATCTCTTTTGTAAAATGTCTCCTGATTTTTAAAAATTGGTCTCTTTTACATGTATTTCCGGTTTTTTGTCATAAGCTCAATGGTTTTCTGCCTCATGCCGCAGAGAGGTTCACACTTATTCCGCAATGCAAGATGAGAAAGGAACAGTTAGAAAATTTATCAATTGTATTTTTAAAAATGCTCAAAAAAGAAAAGAGGACTTTGGATTTATTCCAATTTTATTTTGTCAGATTCTAGGTGCTATGGTCTCTGAAGCCTAGGCTGGCAAATATGCTGGACACCACAAGCTTCCTTTCTGTGTTTGTTGCGGTGGCACAAACGTAGCCCCTACTCACTACCTGGCTTAGCTGTTCCCGTGAAGAGAGAGATTGAGGCAGAGCCTCCACTGTGTGCTGAGCAAGGGTGAGCACCAACAGCTGGACCGTGCGCTGTGAGCACCTGACGCTTAACATTTTCAAAGGGGCTCTGTTATAGGTTGAATTGTGTCTCCCCCAAATATGTTGAAGTCTTAACCCCCAGTCCCTGTGGATGTGATCTTATTTGGAAATACAATCTTTGCAGATGCAATCCAGTTAAGATGAGGTCATTAAGGTAGGCCCTAATCCAATATGCCTGGTGTCCTTATAAAAAGAGAAAACTTTGGACACAGACATGAACAGAGAGGAGAACAGCATATGAGGACACAGACCCAGAGGGAAGATGGCCATCTGAGGACAGCAACAGAAGAAACTGGAGTTCTGCTGCCACACACCAAGGAAGGCCTGGGGCTCCAGAAGCTGGAAGATGCAATGAAGGATCCTACCCTACAGGATTCAGAGGGAGCATGGCCCTCCCAACACCTTGATTTTGGACTTCCAGTCTCTAGAACGGAACTCCAAAAACTTCTGTTGTATTAAGCTACCCATTTTGTGTTACAGACATTCCTCAAAGATATTGCAGGTTCAGTTCCAGGACACCACAATAAAACAAATATCACAACAAACCAAGTCATATGAATTTTTTGATTTTTCAGTGAGTCTAAAAGTTGTGTTTGTACTATACTATAGTCTATTAATTGTGAAATAGAATTATGTCAAAAAAAGGTCATACTTTAAAAAAAGGTTTATTGATAAGAAATGCTAAAGATTATCTGACCTTCAATAAGTCATAATCTTTTTGCTGGTGGAGGGTCTTGCCTCAAAGTTGATGGCTGCTGACTGATCAGGGTGGTGGTTGCTGAAGGCTGGGGTGGCTGTGGCTATTTCTTAATATAAGACATCAATAAAATTGGCCACATTGACTCTTCCTTTCACAAAAGATTTTGCTGTAGCATGCAATGCTGTTTGATAACATTTTACCCTCTGAACTGCTTTCAAAACTGGAGTCAATCCTCCCAGATACTGCTGCTGCTTTATCAACTTAGTTTATGTAATATTCTAAATTTGTGGTCATTTTAACAATGCTCATGACATCTTCACCAGGAAGAGACTCCACCTCAAAAAAACTACTTTCTCTGCTCATCCATAAGAAGTAACTCCTCTTCTGTTCAAGTTTGATCATCTGTTCAAGTTTGATCATGATATTGTAGCAATACAGTCACATCTTTAGGCTCTGCTTCTAATTGTAGTGTTCTTGCTACTTCTATCACATCTGCAGTTATTTCCTCCGCTGAAGTCTTGAACCTCTCAAAGTCATCCATGAGGGTCGGAATCAACTTCTACCAAACTCCTGTTAATGTTGATATTTTAACCTCTTTCCATGAATCATGAATGTTCTTAACAGTATGTAGAATGATTAATTCTTTCCTGCAGTTTTCAACTTACTTTGTTTAGATCCATCAGAGGAATTACTGTCTGTGGGAACTATAGCCTTACAAAATGTATTTTTTTTCCTTTTCTTTTCTTTTTATTGAGTCAAAGTCTCACTCTATTGCCCAAGCTGGAGTGCAGTGGCACAATCTCAGCTCACTGGAACCTTCACCTCCTGGGTTCAAGTGATTCTCCTGCCTCAGCCTCCCGAGTAGTTGGGACTACAGGCATGTTCTGCCATGCTGGCTAATTTTGGTGTTTTTAATAGAGACGGGGTTTCAATATGTTGGCCAGGCTGGTCTTGAACTCCTGACCTCATGATCCACCCACCTTGGTCTCCCAATGTGCTGGGATTACACCGTGCCTGGCACAAAATATATTTCTTAAATACTAAAACTTCAAAGTCAAAATTACTCCTCAGCCATGGGCTGCAGAATGGCTGCTGTTGTCAGCAGGCAGGAAAACTACATTCATCTCCTTGTCCATCTCCATCAGAGCTCTTGCCTGATTAGATACAAAGTCAATGAGCTGTATGTAACATTTTGAAAGGAATCTGTTTTTCTGAGCACTAGATCTCAACAGTGAGCTTAAAATATTCAGTAAACCATGCTGCAAACATACCTCTGTCATCAGACTTTGTTGTTCCATTTATAGACACAGGCAAGGTACATTTAGCATAATTCTTAAGGGCCCTAGGACTTTTAGAATGGTCAGTGAGCATTGGCTTCAACTCAAACTCACCAACGGGATTAGCTCCTAAAAAGTCAGCCTATCCTTTGAAGCTTTGAACCCAGGCATTGGCTTCTCCTCTCTAGCTATGAAAGTCCAATAGATGGCTGTTTTGTCTACATGGAGAATCTCCTATTTATTTTAACATCTTCATCAATGATCTTAGTTAGGCCATCAGGACAACTTGCTGTAGCTTCTATATCAGCACTTGTTGCTTCACCTTGCACCTTTATGATATGGAGATGACTTCTTTCCTTAAACCTCAGGAACCACCCAACCTGGAGTGCAGTGGCACAATCTCGGCTCACTGCAACCTCTGCCTCCTGGGTTCAAGTTATTCTCATGCCTCAGACTCCCGAGTAGCTGGAACTACAGGCAACCCACCACAATGCCTCGTTAATTTTTGCATTTTCAGTAGGTATGAGGTTTCATCATATTTGTCAGGCTGGTCTTGAACTCCTGACCTCAGGTGATCCACCTGCCTCTGCCTCCCAAAGTGCTGGGATTACAGGCATGAGCCACCGTGCCCGGCTTCTTCCAGCTTTTTCTCTGCAGCTTCCTCACTTCTGTCAGCCTTCACAGAATTGAAGAGAGTTAGGGCCTTGCTCAGGATTAGGCTTTAGCTTAAGGAAATATGTCTAGTTTGATCTTGTATCTAGACCACTAAAATTTCTTCCATATCAGCAATAAGGCTGTTTCACCTTCTTATCATTCATGTGTTCACTGGAATAGCACTTTAAGTTTCCTTCAAGTACTTTTGCTTTGCCTTTACAACTTGCTAGCTGTTTGGCACACGAGGCCTGGCTTTTGGCCTATCTTGGCTTTCAACATATCTTCCTCACTAAGCTTAACCATCTCTAGCTTTTGATTTAAAGTAAGAGATGCATGACTCCTCCCTTCATGTCAACATTTAAAGGCCTTTGTAGGGCTATTAATTGGCCTAATTGTAGTATTATTGTGTCTCAGGGATTAGGGAGTCCTGAAGAGAGGGAGAGAGAAGGGGAATGTCTTGTCCATGGAGCCATCAAAGCATGCACGTTTATTAAGTTTTCTGTCTTATATGGGTGCAGTTCGTAGGGACCCCAAACAATGACAATAGTAACATCAAAGATCACTGATGACAGATCAGTATCACAGACATGACAATAATGAAAAATTTGGGATATTGTGAAAATAACCAAAATGCTACACAGAGACACGAAGTCAACACACACTGTTGGATAAATGATGCCGATGAACATGTTTATCGCAGCGTTGCCACAAGCCTTCAATTTGTAAAAAGCATAACATCTGTGAAGTACAATAAAATGAGGAAGGCCTGTACTTTTTGATGGCAGCCCTAGCAAGCGATCATGCTGTTATCATTAAGATTTGTTCTCTCACACAGCTGCTACATGCCCTTCCCTTTCTTCCAGCAATGTCTACTCTGGTTTAGGGTTGTTTGTGTGCTTTGACTACTACACTCCTAATTTTTTTTCCTTCCCATCCAGTGAACGGCATACTCTTTATATGTGCACTGCCCTGGTTTCCAGCAAGGATACAGATTTTTCCCCTAATCTTCTCCTGTCTTTGTTCATTTCAATCAGGAGTTAACACCTGTGTTCAAGCCTCTCAAGAGCAGGTGGCAATAGCCTAGTTTCCTTCCTGAGATGTGGCTAGAAGGTAGTATTGCTGTGCTGGAACTCTGGAACCAAGAGATGTTGCTGCCAACTCACCCTGTAATACAAGAATAGTTGATTCTGGATCCAACCTGGATGTCTGTGATCACATGCACCATGCCATTCACTGGATCTGGAGGAGTTTCACATGATTTACCTATGGGAAAGAAAGTATTTTGGAGCCAGGTAGAGTAATCTGAACTCTCTTCAGTATGTAAGGTCTCAACCTGCATGTAGCTTCCTGAAGAAAACACACAGTTCTGATAGTTCCACAGATTTTGCCACCTTGAGAAAACTCATCAGAGCGCCTCAGGATCAGCCACCTACTAAGCCCCACTTTCAAAAAGACCTTCCCTCCAGATCTATCTAGATCTAGATTTAGATCTGTGTAGAGACCTTGCATCCCTTATAAAAATGTAAAAGTCATTTATGGCATTATTTACTACCAATATATTTCAAAGTTTTCAAAGGATTTCTTCCCACCTAGTTATTCAAACAGAATTTGTCTTCCTACACAATTTTTATTTCCGGATATAGAGTCATTTATTATTTACTTTCCCATAGGGAATGAAGATTTTCTCTACAAATATTCCTTGAAACATTCTCATGAAGTGAGCATTTCAAGCAATAATCAAAGACGACCTACAAGAAAAATTCTTACATCCACCTATCTGAACGCTTTTGAAAAAAGGTTTCTCTTATCCCACAATTGAAAAAATTCAATAAGAAGCTTTTGCAGACATGGGAAAGATCCAAGCAAGTTTACTTATTTTACAACTTTAATGAAGTAGCAAAACACTTGAAGAAGAAAAATAACCATTTTAAAGGGTTACTCATTCATTTAGTCAATATTTATTAATTGAGCACTTATCCTGAGTCAGCCACTCATCAGGATCCTGGGGACACAGTGCTGAGGAAGGAGCCTACGTTCTTGGGAAATATTTCTCAAATGTATATATGTGTGCTAATCATCTTAAATAGGTGAAAACTTTCACTGATTACTTACTGATATTGATCATCAATCTCAGTGATAACAATAGCCCTGTCACAGTGAATTGAAACATATGCAGGCCATTATAAAAAACTCCAAATGGATTCAGATTGCTTTGCTTTTGAAAATGTCAAGGTCTGTTGAGGATTTATTTTCTCTTTTTACTTTCTGGGTCAGGTTTCAAGTTGTTACTCCTTTCTAGCATCTACTGATTTGTTTATAATAGTCTCTTCCTCATTTCTAATTGTCATTTTTCATTAGAACTGGAATTTGGAAGAAGCTATTTTAACTACCAGAGTTATGAAAAATAAGAGAGAGCTTGAGTAGTCCAGTCAATGAGCTTTTGTGCATGATAGTAGAACAGACATTTGTCATGCTGCTTCAAGGAGCACTGGATTTCTTAGACAGCAAGAATCTCTATATAAGTTATGTTCTTACAAAATTTTACTCTAAAAAGCACTGTAAGATGTCCAAGTATATTTCTAAGAACATAAACATTTTAGTAAAATTTCATGGTTTTCTAAAGAAACATGTTTTCCAATCTTTAGGATCAAGAAATGAAGCAAAGTTCTATCTTCTATTGGGGAAATTATAAATGGGTAGACTAGGAGAAATCAGTAGTCTACTGATTATTGAATATATGAGGCTCATTTTTAAAAAATGACTTATTATTTATGACTCTCTCAGCATAAATTATTTAGGTACATGTTTTGAGAATTTATGGAGTCTCAAACTGCTCGCCCTGTCTAATGTTACTCCCCGCTTTTCCCTCATTCTTCATTGCTTTGATCTATTATCCGTAGCATTTAATTTGTTTATTTTTTTCCTTGTCCTTCTCCCCACCTGAGTAAAAACAACATGGGGACAGGGACTTCACTCATCTTGTTCATTGCTATAACTCCAGTATCTAGATGAACAGAGGCACAAAGTATGTGATCAATAAATAATTGATTAAATAAAGGCATGTTTAATACTTGCATATTATCAAATATATACACAAATTGTAGACTGTACATTGATTGGAGAACAAAATGAAAAAGAAGGAAGGAAGGAAGGAGAGAGGGAGAGAGGAAGGGAAAAAAGAACTGAAGGAAGGAAAGAAGAGAAGAAAGAAAAGAAGTAGAGAAAGAAAGCAAATTGTTAAAACTTCACATTATCTAATCTCTCCTGACCTAGAAGCACACTACCATAGGATTTATCGCAATAGAACATAGAATACAAAATGACAGAGACAGATCAGATGGTTGCAAAGACAGGTGATGTACACATTGATTCACAACCAAACATTATTAAAATAAGCAATTTTCAGATCAATAATTCAGATTAGAAAATCGAAGAACCACATTAGGGGAGGTCATGGGTCAAATACGGAACAGATGAAGGGGAGAGATTGGCCTGAAATGTTACTCCTATTACTCACGTTCACACACTGGAACACTGCTATTCCAAAGGCTTTCCATTCCAGCCAAAACACAGTAACTAGCAGAGCTGCCTTTTAATTGAAACCTAAAGAAGAAAATAGGAGTGAATAGTGAGCTGTTTCAGCCAAGAGGACACCTAGTTCACAATCTAAGGCCCAGCCCCAGTCTCAGGATTTTGAGGACCTGAGGCCAGGAGGTGACAGAGGTACAGAGGCTACATTATTCTGGAACAATCACAGCCTCCACAAGGGAGCAATATAGAATGAAAAAATGCAGTAACTTGGTCACATGATAGTCCTGCTTGAATTGAAAAAGGTGGTCACAAAATAGCCACCATCTCCTTGACCCAGGACCCAGGCTTGGAGTTTCACTGATTACTCATTGTCATTATTAGAAACCCAGTCTTCTAATGCAATGCCTTCCTAACTCTGACCCTGGAACAGCAAGTAAAACAGCTTCCAGTTTGGAGTGGAAAAGTGGGAAATAGCTGGCAAGAGAACAGAGATTGTCCTTTCATCTCCACATCTGTGATGGCGTGAAGAAGGCTCAAAAGGGCAGTTTGGGCTGCTGAAGAGTAAGCGTGAATATTCTAGGGGAAAAAGGAAAGAAGAGAGGACATAATTTTTGTATGCAATTGTTGAAAATTCTCAATGTCTGTTGGGCCCCGATGCCCTCCTAACTCTTACTGGGTGCTGGCATTTGGAGGCTGCCAAGATTCTGTGTTACATTTTGGGATCAGGTGCTTTGTTGCCCATGCTGGTCAGCTCCCGTGTAGAGATGTGCACCCCGTGAAGAGCACTAGATGGACATAAACAAGGTAATGACCTTGCTGGTAATATTAACAGCAGCCATCAGGGCCGCAGCTCAGAGCCCAGAGCCCATGACTAGCCAGATGATATATGACTGGATTTTTTTAAAATGCTGATTTTTACACTTTCAGTCCTATTACATATTTCATTATTGATAGTTTAAAGAATTTACTGAAATGATTCTTAAATGATCCTAGCTCTTTAGAATAAGTTTTTTGTTACTTGCAATTTCTTCTGGGACTCTCTAAATTACTCATATTCTATTTGCTGTTTTGAAATTCTAAAATTTTGAAAATAGGATTTTTTAAACTTACTGTGTTACCTATATATTAATAACAAGTAATTATACTTGTCTTTGAATTTGCCAGTTAATATATGGCCCAGTGTCCTCTTCATATCTCATGTTATTAGTTCCATATGTGTCTTTCCTTTCTTCCTATATATACTTTCAAAAGTTCATCTTTCTGATTTTGTGTGTGTGTGTGTGTGTGTGTGTGTGTCTGTCTGTCTGTCTTTCTTTTTTTAAGCCACATCAAATCTCCCCTTTTTGGACTAATTCCTAACCCCAATTTCAATGTCCAGCAGGTCAGGCAAGCTCATACTTACCCTTCATCACAAACAAAATCCACTTTTGCTCCAAGCTGGAGATTTACTGGAAATAGCACACGGCCATTAGGAAGTTGGCCCATGAAGTCATCACAGGATTTCACTGGAAAAAAAGAAAAACGAACAGAAATAACTGGCATGTGGAGAATAAAGACACAAGCTGAAAATACCAAGTCAGATAAGAGTCTAGTCACCTTCACATCTGGGGGCTTCAGGGCTCCAGTCTCCCTGGGGTGTGCAGTGCAGATACGTAGACCCTCTGAGGTCATAGCCGGGCTCACAGCTGTAGTACACTTCCTCCCCGGGTGAAAAGTTATCCTTGTTCCTTTGGGTACGCTCACCATGCAGGACATCTGGAGGCGGCTGACATACTGGGGAGAGAGAAAAAAAGCACTGCTAATTGTGTGAAAATAACTTTTTTCTCACTGTTAAACTGGCCAAGGGAATAATAATTAGAAATCTATATGTAATAAAAAAGGTAGAATAAGAGCCTTATTACATTGATAACAAACTAAATACACAGGGCGAGGAAGACGTCTTGCCATCAGTCATAGAACTGACACATGGCACAACTGTGACTAAAACAGAGGTGTCCCCAATTCATTGTTTTTCATCTAAAGTATGCAACTAAGATTTCACAATGGACAGTTCCTTCTAGAATGCTTCCAATTACTGTTCGCCCAGTACAAAACTGGGAGGAATGATGGATTTTTATATCTTCATACTTCCTTTCTAGAAAGGCATCACCAATTTACTCTTGCATTTTAGGCCATAAAGGAGTGCCCCTGCCCATGTCTCATCTAATAGATCCCTCCATCACCTATCACACTGGTGCAACAAACATACATCTATTCTCATCTCCTTTCAAGTCTTCTCTCAGCGGCTGCCTGACATAGGGTGGTAAAGAACTATGGGTCTCCTCTCTTCATGCTATGTAGCAAGGTGCTGCCTAGTCATTCATTTCACTCTAGTAAGAAGGTGGGCAACTGTCGAACAAAATATAAAAGACCTACTGTCACCATAATGAGAGTGTATATTTCACACAACATATTGTAAGGGCAGTGCTGGCTCTCTCTTAATACAGTTGATCTGAACTCAGGAAGTCACAACACATTTGGGTCTCAACTAAATTACATAAAACTATTATAAAATGGAAAAAATAATTTCAGTTTGGCTTTGAGCAGATCAGTTCCCTTTTCTGGACTTCAGCTTTCTCTAGCATCAAATGGGGGATTGGACTAGAAAAATGACTTCTTTGAGGAGTTTGTAAATACTCTGATGCTGTAATGTCCATTTTCAAGGCTCATCACCCAGTGTTTCCCTTGACTAATCAATGCCTGGTGATGTGATATTGAGGTGCTGTGCTGGTTAAATTTCTGTTGGCCCCCAGCCTCACACTTCTGCACTGTCTTTTGGCTGCTAGCAATGGAAACCTTAAAACTATAATCATTTGTCTTCCTTGATAGCTGGGCTCTGGTTAGGTTCTGCCAATTGGAGGCATATATACCAAATTAAAAAGCAGGATGATGCAGAATCTGTTCTACTTCTAGAGGTGGCTCAGGCAGTGGCAGTATAGATAGCTTCAGTGAGCAGCTACAGCTTCAATTATAATGATGTCAATGACTTTGGCTCCAGCAATATCAGCTGCATTCTGGCAGCAGTGGTGGCTCCTGCAGCATTAGCAGCTTTCAGGGAGCTGCCTGCTTATTGGGAGGGGCTGGCCATTTCAGCATCAGTCCAGGCTCCTGTGCTCTAGACTGGGAGCCACAGCAGCTCCCTGATCTCTGGTAACTCTGCCTTCATCCTATTGCTAGGGAGGCTGCCTGATTTTCCTGCCCTTCTAACATCTTTGTGACCTATTAGCTGTGATATGGTTTGTCTCTGTGTCCCCACCCAAATCTCATGTCAAATTGTAATTCCCAGTGTTGGAGGAGGAGCCTGGGGGGAAGTGACTGGATCATGGGGGTGGTTTCTAATGGTTTATCACCATCACCCTAGTGCTGTATTGTGATATAATTCTCTTGAGATCTGCTTGTTTAAAATGTGTAGCACCTCCCTAGTTGCTCTCTCTCTCCTGCCAGCCATATGAAAATATACATGCTTCCTCTTTGCCTTCCACCATGATTGTAAGTTTCCTGAGGAGTCCTCAGTCATTCCTCCTGTACAGCCTGCAGAACTGAGAGTTAATTAAACCTCTTTTCTTTATAAATTACCCAGTCTCAGGTAGTTCTTTACACAATGTGAGAACAGTCTAATACAACCTGCATGAAATCCCTCCCTCCTTGAAAGTATCTAGAGTAAGTTTTGATTTCCTGACTGGATGCTGACTAGCAAAGCCAAGTCTCTGGAGTCAGGTGGACTTGCGTTTCAGTCTTCAGTCTGCAAGTTAATATCTTAGAAAGTTATCCGACTTCTCTAAGGCACATTTTCTCTGCAAAACATAGAGGCCAGTCACAGTGGCTCATGCCTATAATCTCAGCACTTTGGGAGGCCCAGGTGGGTGGATTGCTTCAGCTCAGGTGTTCGAGACAAGCCTGGGAAACATGGTGAGATTCGATCTCTATAAAAAAAAATATAAAAAATTTAACCAGGCATGGTGGCATGCATGGTGGCATGGAGAATTGCTTGAGCCAGGGAGGTGGCGGTTGCCGTAAGCCATGATCTCACCTCTGCAGTCCAACTTGAGCGACAGATCAAGACCCTGTCTCAAGCAAAACAAAACAGACAAACCTAGAAAAACTGGTAACTACCTAATAACTTTGTTTTAAGGATTAAAATTCTCATGTTGCCTGTATTATGGTGCCTGGCTGGAAGAATCACTCATTTTCTATCAGCAGTTATTCTACTCAAAGGTAATTAATAGATTTGTTTATAAGAACCCCAAAGAAACATCACATTCCTTGCCCAGGTTTAGCTTTGCTTCTTCATTTCAGCACATGTGCATGTACACTCACACGCCTTCTGAATTTCATGTTCACTACCTAAAAAATTTGCTCCTCCACCCTCCTCACCACACATCCCTCCGCCTGAGCAAATACTAATCTCCTGATCCAATAGCAACGCATGTCACTGGCAGGGCCCTTCTAGGCCTCAGTCAGACTCACCCCTGGAGCAGCTTGGTAGCTCTGGCTCCCATTTGTTCAGGGCCTGGCATTGCACACGGGGGAGTCCTTTCATGACAAAGCCAGGCTGACACCTAAACTCCACAACTTCATGTAAGGAAAAGAAGCTTCTGTTGTCAGATACCAATATTCCATTTTCCACATTTGGAGGCGTGCATTTGTTAGGTATAATGCACTGAGGGGCCGGGCCGCTCCAGATGCCCACTTGATCATCACTGCTGGTGCAGTATATGGAGGGCTCACCCACGAGCTCAAACACCTTTCTCCCTCTGCTTCCAAGATTGCAGCGGTAGGTCACCACTGATCCGTAGTGAAAATACTCTCTGCTGATGCTAATGAAATCTCCATTGGCGATGGTTGGGGGTAGCCCACAAAGAATTCCTGGGAAAAGGAAGAGCATAACAGTCAATTTAAATAATGAATGACAAAAATCTCATGAGTCACTAAACTGTAACTATTTTTACATTCATTATTTGCTTTTATTCTTTGATAACACGTAGGTACATTTTTACAAAGTTGTAATTTCGGTGTGCATAATATGATGTGTCCTGCCTTTCTTACTTATATGATTTCCTATAATATTTGCATGCATTTATTAACTCAATCCACATTCTTTTCATTTTAAATAGCCCTTTGATTGTAGTATTATAGAGTTTTTACAGTTTTCTCCTACTGTTTTCCATTTGCTTTCTTAATTTGCAGTTTCGTTAATAACTGAGGTTAGCCTTTTTAGAAAAATAAAATATAAAAACCTTTGCTAAAAGATAAATTATAAGGGAAGAGAGAAGACACAAATATACACAGTAGGAAAAGGAATTTAAACATTTTTATAAGTATGAGAATATTTATAAAACTGTAGACTACTGGGGGTTAAATATTTTGAAAATCTAAATGATACAAATGGAAATATAAATTGCCAATATTCATTCAAAAAGATTTAGAAAGCTAGAATTACCCAACAAACATGTAAGAATAAAAAAAAACAAAGATAAGTTCTATTGAACTTTCAAGTAACAGATGCTTCCAAATGTAATTTCAATATTTCACAACATACAAGAGATATAAAACTTATCAACTCATTTACTCAAATCTAAGTTTGATATAATAACATGATATCTGTGTAAAAGCGGTCATATATTAGTCCACAAAAACTCCTAAATGCATGTTAAACATACAGACCAAGATATAGAAGAATAAAGCCTAGCATGTTTAAGTGAAGTCCTGCCATGAGAGGAGATAATAGACATAAACAACATTTGAAGAAGTAATAACTGAGAAATTTCCAAGACTGTTGCAAGATTACAGATTCAAAAAGCTATATAGGCCTGGCGTGGTGGCTCATGCCTGTAATCTTAGCACTTTGGGTGGCCCAGGTGGGCAGATCACCTGAGGTCAGGGGTTTGAGACCAGCCTGGCCAACATGCTGAAACCCTGTCTCTACTAAAAATACAAAAATTAGCCAGGCATAGTGGCACAGGCCTGTAATCCCAGCTACTGAGGTGGCTGAGGTGGGAGGATTCCTTGAATCTGGGAGGTGGAGATTGCAGTCAGCCGAGATTGCGCCACTGCACTCCAGTCTGTGCGACGAGTGAAACTCCATCTCAAAAAAAAAAAAAAAAGCTATATAAACCCAAGCAATACAAAGAAATACTTACCTAGACACAACATAGTAATGTTGTAAAAAATCTATTTTAAAGTGTAATCCATAAAAGCAGCAGGAAACATAGACAATAACCTTCAAAGGAACCACAATTAGAAAAATGTTTAAAGAATTTGTTGTCAGAAGATCTACAATACAAAAATGCCAAAGAGACTTTTTCAGGCTGAAGGAAAATAGTTTCATATAGGATTGATAGAATTGCAATAAGAAGGAAACACACCAGAAAGAGCTCATATGCGGGTATGTTTTCATTTAGGATCTTTATGATAGAGAAAACCTCTTCAGTGATTAGAAGAAACACAAGATGGAAGTAAAGATTTTATTACGGGCTGGGGGTATGGCACGCCTGAAGATCACACAGAGGTTGGTCAGTGCGAGGAGACAGAGAGAGAGAAGGGGACCCATCGGCCAATGCCTTTACTGGGGACCAGAGTATGACCCAGCATCTTGCATCTACAAGCCAAGGTATCTCCCACGGGGAGCTCTAATTGGTGAGTTTAAAGAAAGCAGGCACATGTTCCAGGCAGTCATGCTGCGACTGAGAGGTGGTCACGGCAGCATATCTGCGAAGTCCATGCAGGGCACAGATGTCAGGGACGCTAGTCAAGTAGGTTTTAACTAGCTGTCCCATAGAGAGGTGGTCACTAGGAGGCAGTTGTATAAGGCAGATATCTGGCTCGACCACGTTGAAAAACTGGGAGGAGGTACAGAACTAGAAAGGGCATTAAGGGTGACTAAACCCTGCTTCTGGCATGAGAAAGCTAAACGTATTCAAAATGGATGCTGAGGCAACCTAAAAATTCTAAGAATTCACTACCGTGTAAATATAAATAGATACTATTTTTATAAAGACAACAACAACAATTACGTCTTTGAAATATAGAATACATGTAAATTGTTAAATCAAGTTTAGCCTAAAGCCTTACATAGTTTAAGCTCAGCCTAAAGGTTTCTCTGTAAACTGCGAACTATAACGAGTGAAGATGTAAACAGACCGTAGCTTACTCTTATGCCAATCACCGAGTTTTGGCCAATCAAATGTGGCCAACTGTTAGAACTGTCTTCAAATAAGCCAAACGCTGAGCTATAACCAATCGGGCTGTTTCTGTACCTCAGTTCTGTTTTCTGTACGTCAGTTTCCTTTTTCTGTCCGTAAATCCTCTTCCACCACGCAGCAGGGCAGGAGTCTCTGAGCTTACTTTGGCTCGGGAGGCTGCCTGATTTGTGAATCGTTCGTTACTCAATTAAACTCTATTAAATTTAATTCAGCTCAAGCTTTTCTTTTTACAAAACGTATGGCAAAAATACAAAAAGAGGAGGAGGACACAAATGGAATTAAATATTAATAGTTTGGGTACTTGCGTTGTTTGGAGAGTGGTAAAAGCACAATTTTAGTAGACTATAGTAAATCAAGGATGTCTATCTCTAGAGTAGTGATTTAAGAATAAAAAATGAAATATAACTTAAAAGCTACTGGGGAAAATAGAATAATAAAAATACTTGATAAATTCAAAAATGTGAGAAATGAGGAATAAAGGCACAAACACATGAAACAAATAGAAAACAAATAACCAAGAGTTAGACTTATCAGTAAGTAGATTAAATTTATTTATTTATTTACTTTTAATTTTAAGTTTTTATTATTAAATTTAAATGTTTCAAACACTAATGAACAACAAAGAAAGACTGAATAAAACAACAAAACTTTACTATATGATGTTTATAAGAGACAAGCTTTAAATATAAGACAAAGAAGGCCTGAAAGTAAAAGATTTGAAATATACATAATATAAATACAAGAAAGAAAGCTGACATAGCTATATTAATGTACAAAGTAGATTTTAAGGCAAGAAGTATTATGAGAGGTAAAGAGAGACATTTCATTATGATAAAATAGTCAATTCAGCAGAAAGAATAAACCAAAAATTTCATGCATTTAATAACATGTTTAAAATACATAAAGTAAAAATTGCTAGAACAAAGAGGAAAAACAGACAAATTCACAGTCATAGTTGGGGATTGTAATGGGTTGAATAACCACTGTCCTCCTTAAAAAATATCTGTGTCCTGATCTCTGAAACCTGTGAATGTGACCCAGTTTGGAGGGTCTTTGTAGATACAATCAAGTTAATGATCTTGAGTTGAGACCATTCTGGATTGCCAGGGTGGCTTCTAAATCCATGTTCAGTGTCTTTACAGGAGACAGAAGGCAAAGGAAACACACAGAGGAGAAGGCAACTTGAAGATGGAGGCGGAAAAGGAAATGATGCATCTACAAGCCAAGGAACATCAAAGATTGCCAGCAGCCACTGGAAGGAAGCCTGGAGAGAGGCACAGAACAGCTTGCAGATGGAACCAATCCTATTGACATCTTAACTGGATTTCTGGCCTCCAAACTGTTAAGAGAGTAAATTTCTCTTCTTTGAAGCCACCAAGTTTGTGGTAATTTGTTACAGCAGCCCTGGGAAACTAATACAGATATCTCACACATGCTTCTCTATAACTGAGAGAACAAGTGGAGGGGGGAAAAAAGTCTGTTCTAAACCACATTTTCCTAAATGACATTTCTAGAAAATGAAACAAAATAACTGTACAGTCTTTTCAAGTGCATACATAACCTTTTACCAAAATCATCCATATTCTGGGCCATAAATCATGTCTCAAATGATTAAATTAATGAAAGAATGATAACTAGAAGATCTCCAAATATTTAGAAATTAAGCAATGCCCTTCTAAATAGCCTATGGGTCAAAGAAGACATCAAAAGGTAAATTAGAAAACTTTTATGTACAATGATAATAAAAATATAAAGATTGTGGGAAGTAAAATAGTTTTAGAGGAAAATGTATAGGTTAAATGTATATATTAGAAAAATAAAGGTTGAAAACAAATTATCTAATCAATATCAAGAATTTAGGAGTGGAGGAGTACATAAAGCTTAAAGAAAGTAGAAGAAAATAAGCAGAAATTAGTAAAAGAGAAAATAGTCATACATTAAAGAAAAAACAAGAAAGTTAAAAGTAGTTTATATGAAAAGCTTAGTAAACTTGATGAAGCCCCAGTAAAACTAATTAAGGAAAAAGAAGCAAAAAGATATTACCAATATCAGAAATTAATTAGCATAGGGGTATCACTACAGAATTTACAGACATCCAAAGGATTTCTGAGGATATAATAAATAGCATTATGTTAATAACCTAGAAAATTTAAATAAAATGAGTAAATTCCTTGAAAAATATAACTTACCCAAACTAATTCAATATGATATAAAATAATAGTTTTACAGCTATTAAAGAAATTGAATCAGTAATTTAAAACCTAACAACAACAACAACAAACCCTCAGGTCCAGATTGCTTCACTGCTGAATTCTTCCAAACATATAAGGAAAAATAATATTAATGTTACACAAATTATTCCAGAGACTAGAAAAAAATAAACAATTTTTAACACATTTTACTAGCCCAACATAATCTTGAAGCCCAAACCTGATAAGGACATTAAAATAAAACCAAATTATAACCAAAGATCTCTTGAGAACATAAATGCAAATTTTCTAAACAAAATATTATGAAACTGAATCCAGCAATATTTCCAAAGAATGATACAATGATCAAAGTGAAGTTTACCTTGACTGATTTTAAATATTAAATCAATGTTACAATGTTACAATAAAAATGTGAGCAATCCTGCACACACATACCACACACACACACTCACACACATTTCATAGATAGGATAATCATCTATAACACATCACAAGCAACATAGGTTGATTCTAGGAATTCAGAGTTTGTTTGAATTACATTGATTGAAGATCAATCAATGTAATATATTACATTAACGGAGTGAAAAAGAAACATGATAATCTCAATACATGCAGTGAT
Source organism: Pongo pygmaeus (assembly GCF_028885625.2). Taxonomy (NCBI): domain Eukaryota; kingdom Metazoa; phylum Chordata; class Mammalia; order Primates; family Hominidae; genus Pongo; species Pongo pygmaeus. The sequence continues at coordinate 41,754,084 of NC_072373.2, forward strand.
CAATTAGAATGAACATTGATGATAAATCTTTTAGCAATTAGAAGTAAAGGGGAGTTTCCTTAATCTAATAAAGGATATCATACAAAAATCTACAACATACATCATGATTTATGATGACCATTAAAAGCCTTGTATCATCTCTTCTATTCAATGTTGTACTGGAGGTTCTAGCCAATGCAATAAAGCAGGTGAAATAAACAGAAGACATAAGAAAGGAAAAGATTTAAAAACTTTTTGTCAGATTCATAGATGACATAATTATGCAGCAACTTCAAAAGATATACAGAAAAACTATTCAATTTGAAAGTAAATTTAATAAAATTGCTGGAGCTGAGGTGAAACCTGTGCATATCTAAGAAGTAAATAGAGAATACAATTTTAAAAATAATACGTAGTAATAAAGATAATGAAAGATGTACATGACTTCTATAAGGTAAATTAACAAATATTTTTAAAAGAAATTAAAGAAGACTTCAAAAATGGGAGGATATATCATGTTCATAAATTTAAACTTCAAAACTAAATTTGTTAATGTCTACAAATTGATGTACTGAGTCAATAGAAACTCAATACAAATTCAAGTAGGATTCTTTTTGTGGAAATTGACAAGCTGATTCTAAATTTTATATGGTAATGCAAAGTGCCAAGAATCACCAAGTAAATCTTGAAGATGCACATAGTTAGAAGATATATGCCACCAGATATCAAATCTTAATGTCATGCTATAGTAATTAAAATCTTAATGTAATGCTACAGTTTTTTTGCCATTATAGTATGGCAAAAAACCAAACCAAACAAAAACACAATGTATGGCAAATACACCAATGGAACAGAACCTCCCTGGAATGACATCCACATATAGGTCACCTGACTTATGGCCATGGTGCTACATTTAATAAATGATATTAGATCAATTGCCTATCCATAAGAAACAGGGTCTCACTCTGTCACCTGGGCTGGAGTGCAGTGGCACCATCATAACCCACTGAAGCCTTGAACCCCTGTGCTCAAGGGATCCTCCCACCTCAGGCTCCCAAGTAGCTGGGACTTACAGGCATGTGCCACTGAGCCCAGCTAATTTTATTTTATTTTTTGTAGAGACAGGGTCTCGCTTTGTTGCCCAGGCTGGTCTCGAACTCCTGGCTTCAAGCAATCCTCCTGCCTTGGCCTCCCAAAGTGCTAGGATTATAGATGTGAGCCACCTCACCTGGCCCAATTGCCTAAGTAGAACAGAAAAAGCAGTAACTGGAAAAAAGACCCATAAATTGAATATTATTAAAATGTAGAACTTCCCACAACAGAAGACATCATTAAGAAGGGAAAAAGAAAAAGAAAAGCCATAGCCTGAAAGACAACATTTTTGTTACATTTATTAGAAAACATGAGAATATTTAAATAACTTCTACAAAACAATAAAATCATAGACAAACTAGTAAATAATAGACAAAAGTTTGGAATAGGCCCTTCACAAACATTTGAAAAGGTACTCAAGATCATCAGTGAAATACAACATAATAATAAAAAAATCTGACCATCCTTCATGCAGCAACAAAAGTGACTTCCAAATATAACACTGAGCAGAAGCCAGACACAGAAGAGTACCTATTTTTTGATTCCTTTATAAAATTTAGGAAGCGGCAAAACTAATTATTCATGTTATAAATCAGAATAATAGTTACTTTGGGAAGATAACTGGGAAAGGGCATCGGGAAGGCTTCTGGAGTGCTGATAATGTTCTATATCTTAATCTGAGTGCCATTTACATGGATGCATTTAATTTGTAAATATCCATTGAAGTGCATAATTAAGATGTGTGCACTTTACTACATATATATGTTATACTTCAGGAAAAAGTGTACATGGTACAAGAAAATTGTTGGAATAAAAAAAGACCTCCCAACAAAGTAAACTCCAGGATATATGGCTTTTCCAGTGAATTCTTTTAAACATTTAAAGAAGAAATAATACCAATTTTATATAAACTCTTACAAGGAAGCAAATACATGAAACACTACCAGCTGGCTTTATAAGACTGTCATAAGTTTGATATCAAAATCTTATAAGGACGTTACAAGAAAGAAAATTACAGTCTAATCTCTAAAATAGGAATGGGATGATGAAAGTGTTCTGGAATTAATTGGTGGTGCTGGTTGCCCAATGTCTTAGTCTATTTGGGCTGTTATAACAAAATACTATAAACTGGTTAGCTCATACACAACAGAAATTTATTTCTCATAGTTGTGGAGGCTAAGGAGTTCAGGACCAACCTCTCTGGCAGATTCAGCATTTCTTCCCCTGGCAGGAGGGGCAAAGGAGCTCTTCTGGGCCTCTTTTATTAGGATGCTAATCCCATTCGTGACAGCTCTGCTCTCATGATCTCATCACCTTCCAAAGGCCTCACTCCCTAATGTCATCACCTTAGGGGTAAAGATTTCAACATACGGATTTGGGGTGGACTCAAACATTCAGACCATAATATACAACTTTATGAATATACTAAATACCACTGAATTGTGTAATTTAAAAAGGTAACTTTTATGATACATGAATTATACTTTAATAGAAACGTCTAAAATGTATTATAAAAGGATATTTGTTATATATAAAAATGATTAAATATTATGACTTAGTTGATTTTAAGAATGTAAAATTGAAATTCAAAATTATTTGCCTTTCAAAAATGTACTCAAAACAGTTTGTTACATTAACAGAAAAAAGAGAAACAGATATGATTACATCGATACATATAACTAAAGTGCTCGATAAACTTCAACATGATTCAAAGACAAAAAATTTCTAATATTGAAGAATATATGAAAATGTCCTTAATTCAAAAATGGTTATCTACAAAAAGCCTATAGTAAACACCAGGTTAATGGTGAAATGTTTTAATCCTTCCCTTTGAGATGTGGAACAAAACAAGGATGACATCTATTGCTACCAATGTTCAATGTTATACTGGTGGTCCTAGCCGTGTGGTAAAGAAGAAAGAAAATAAGGAGAAGGAAAAGAAGGAAGGAAGGAAGGAAGGAAAGAAAGGAGGGAGGGAGGGAGAAAGGAAGGAAGCAAGCAAAGAAGGAAGGCAAGCAGGCAGGCAGAAGGGAAGGAGGGAAGGAAAGAAAAGAAGACAAAGAGTTAAATAAAATTATAATTATCTGGTGGTTTTGTACAGTGTCAACCAGGCCAGTTTGGAATTAAGTTTTCCAGACTTACTTTCTCTGTATGGTTCTGGACTAGGGTTGCAGCATGAGAAATTAGCCTGATATTTGAGAGGCAGAGGTTAAGCAACAGCCACTCCACTCTGAAAGTCACATCCTTGGATAGAGCTGGTGAGGCACAGTGCAGGAGTGGAGGGTTCAGACGACAGACCTTTTACCGGAGGCTTGAGAAATACATTCACACGGGGAGTTTCAGCATCCTCTGCAATGGCTCATTTTCTGTAGGCCATGAATGACAGTGGGAACTGTTGCCATTGAACTGGATTCTCTGAATTCACTTGGGGACCAAAGGACCTCAGGGTGACAGAGTCCAATTGGCAGCACTTAATTGCCAGAGACAATGGGGGTTCTTGTAATGGCTATTAGAACTGAAACAGCAATCAGAATGATTCGACTGAAGAGAACATTGTTATTGGGCTAATTGATCATGGAGTCTCTAAAATCAAAGTAGATGGATAGCCGACTAAAGTGTTACTTGATTTGTGTAAGAGTAAGAGATTTAGGTCAAGTGAATAGAAGTCTGACTTGAATCATGGCAAAAGAAGTTCATTGTTCATCAACAATTCCTAGACTTGAATAGTTTATAGACCCAGAGCGGCACCAACGGATGGGAGACCGGATTCTTTTGAGGAAGCACCATGCTACACAGTCAAAAGCATGTATTGTAAATCTTCCCCTAGCCTTTTCCAAGAAGACTTGCAGCCATTTACCAGGATTTGGATATAGAGAGTTTATAGAACTAGAAACAGAGATAAAAATGTAGATATAGGTATAGGTGTATTATTATACTGTTTGTTTTTTCTATTTTACTAATATTTTTTCATATTTCCAAGAAAATTCCTATTCCAATTCCATGTTATCTTATTACAGATTTCAAATAAGATGGAAGGTTTCCCAATTTGTTTTACAAAATAGCAAAACTGTTTCTTAAAGTGGATAAACAGCAATGTGTGACCAATGTCATTTGTAAATTTAGATTCTGAAGCTCATAAACTTTCTAGTAAAAGTAACAACATTTTTAAATACCAAGAAGAAAAGTAAAGAAGTCCCCAAGTTATCCAAAGAGAAGAGTAAGACAAAGATGTTATATACTGTGTTTCACTCAGCCTCAGCCTGGCCCTCACTACACAGGTGTATTTTTTTTTTTAATAAAATGAGATCTTGCTATATATGCCGTTCATCTGATTCTTTTTCCACATAAAACACATCTCTTTCTAGTCATTAAGTGCTCCTTTATGCTCTCATTTTTTTATGGCTGAATACCATGCCAGTGTATGGATATACTTATTTTCATTCTGCATAGCTATTTTATGTCTCTTAGGGAATTCTTTATAGTGGTCATTTGAACACATCTTTTTCCTTCTAGTAGATAATTTCCAAACCATAGTTTAAAATATTTAGGTTACTCTAACATTTTAACTAATATAAATAATGATGCAATGCAAAGTTTATACCAAACTGCTTTAAAAAGTGTGTGATTATTTCCTAAGTATAAATTCTAAGAAGTAGGTTAAAATACATGCTCACTTCTGAGGTTTATAGTGCATTGGGGCCTTTCAAGAGGATGTGTTGATCTCGTGGTACGTGAGAGTCCAGGTTCTTCCACAGCTTCGCTAACCTTGAAGAGTATCAATTTTTAAAATCTTTACTGATTTGCCAAGCAGGATGATTATTATACTGGAGGTGGTAGAACCAACATAATTTCAAGTTAATTGAAGTAAAATCAAATTTGAAGGCTTTTACGTATTTAGGCCCCCAGAATTAGAAAAGACACATCCCAGGATAAGGAAGAACTTAAAGAAAGAGTTGCCAGGAACCCTATAGGAATATTTGAGAACACTACGGCTGTCTTCAGCCATGTGAAGGACAGATTGCACAGAAGGAATTCGGTTAAGATTTTTATTATTCCAGAGAAAAATTAGAATGTATCGGCAAAAGAAATAAGAAGGCATATTTCAACTCACTGTCACAAACAGGTGTTTCATTATCCCAAATGACAGTATTGCCTGAGATGATGCATGTGGCAGACGAGGAACCATTGAGTCGGTATCTAGAGGCAAAAAATAAGGAATATTAGGTTCCAAAGACACAGGTCAACTACCCAATTAAATTACCACTTCCAGAGATTACACTTTTATAGAATTCAGAGGGATGTTTTCCACTTGTCAAAGAACTGTCTATCACCTTCCCAAATTTCACATTCTTGGGACTTTGTCATTTTCTCTTCCATGCCTTCTCAGTTGGATGGAATTTCTCTTCTTTATTATTATTAATATTATCTTATGACACATTTTTATATAAATCAAAGATGAATTACAGTTTTTCCTATAAATTTCATTTGTTTTAAAAGACAACACAAGCTTCTTGAGTGCAGGGAAGCTGTCATATATATACATATTTGTGTGTGTATGTAGTCCTGTTGTATGTATTTCTATGCCTTATAAGTATTAATATATGGATGCATGGATGGGCTTTTATCAGTAAGATTCATCAAAGTAGGCCATTCACAGTGGCTCATGCCTGTAATCCCAGCATGTTGGGAGGCTGAGGTAGGAGGACTGCTTGAGCTCAGGAGTTCGGGAGAAGCCTGGGTAACATAGTGAGACCCTGTCTCTACAAAAAATTTATTAAAAAGCCAGGCATGGTGGCACATTCCTGTAGTCCTAGCTACTCAGGAGGCTGAGGCAGGAAGATTGCTTGAGCCTGGAAGATTGAGGCTGCAGTGAGTGTTGATCATGCCACTGCACTCCAGCCTGGGCAATAAAGCAAGACCTTGTCAGTAGGAATGAAAGAGAGAGAGAGAGGGGGAGAGAGAGAGAGACAGGGAGAGAGAGAAAGAGGAAGACAGAAAGAAAGAAAGAAGAAAAGAAAGGAAAGAAAGAAAGAAAGAAAGAAAAAAAAGAAAAAGAAAATGATTCATAACTAGAACTAAAGGCAATCCAAGCTGATCAAAAAGAATTGAACACTTATTTTATACTTAAAACGTTAAAGTTAGCAATTGTCAATTAGTATGTCTCAAACTGTTCAAAGTGTGCCATAAATTTGGAAGAATTTATAACATTTATTTTACTTCACCTGAGACTCTCTGTTGTGATAGATGGTTGGGCCAAACTAGTCATAGTGAGGGTAGGGTCAAACTTGATAGTACTATACATGAAGGAATGAAGCAATGTCAAATAACAGTCATGGTTATTGGTATGGCTGAGAACTTTGTTTTATAAATATGTAGGAAAACCTGGCAGCATAAAGCTTTATTCAAACAACAAAGCAGTGCCAAATGGAGATCAAATGAATAGTGAGACGACAGTGGGTCCTTCTGAAGACACTTGACACATTGTTACATTATAGTAGCTATTATGTTGTAATTATTAATGACTTCAATATCATTTTGGTTATTTATTATTATTTTTGAGATAGAGTTTCACTCTTGTCGCCCAGGCTGGAGTGCAATGGTGTGATCTCGGCTCACTGCAACCTCCACCTCCCAGATTCAAGTGATTCTCCTGCGTCAGCCTCTCAAGTAGCTGGGATTATAGGTGCACGCCACCATGCCCGGCTAATTTTTGTATTTTTCGTAAAGACGGGGTTTCATCATGTTGACTAGGGTGGTCTTGAACTCCTGACCTCAGGTGATTCTCCCACCTCAGCCTCCCAAAGTGCTGGGATTACAGGCATGAGCCACTGTGCCTGGACTCATTTTGTTTTTTAAAATTAATTAATTAATTAATTAATTTTTATTACACTTTAAGTTCTGGGGTACATGTGCAGAATATGCAGTTTTGTTACATAGGTATACACGTGCCATGGCGGTTTGCTGCACCCGTCAACCCGTCACCTAAATTAGGTATTTCTCCTAGTGCTATCCCTCCCCTAGCTCCCCACCCACCAACAGGCCCCAGAGGGTGATACTCCCCTCCCTGTGTCCATGTGTTCACGTTGTTCAATTCCCACTTCTCATTTTGTCTTTTAATGCCTTCTAGTACACCACCAAAAATGAAAGCATTCTCAATTGCACTGCCAACACACATGCACACAAATAGAGAACAAATGAAGTGAACAAGTCTGCAATCCTATATTTGTACCTTCTTCTGTCTATTTGTCTTAAGAACAAGACATCCTGGAGACTCTGGCTTTTGACCCCACTGAGGTTATTTCTCAAAGTGTTCTTTTTGATTTTCTAATAATGGGGGTTGGGATAGGAATGGTGCAGGAAGTTCAAACTTAAATTGGCATTTTGTTTCCTCCATACTATCGTTCAGTGTTGTAGTACTGAACATTTTAAATATGAGTCAAAGGATAACTTTATGTTCACTGATCAAGGGGAACAGATAGAAGAATATTTTAATTTATTAAACTTGTGTCCCAAAGTAGATTAAGTAATTGAACAAAAAATGGTTTGAACTTTTCTCATTCAGAATGTTTATGAAGAAGTAAGGCAGAGAGATAAAATCCATGCTACTTATTTTAAGGAGAGTCAGGGGCTCTCATATCCATTTGAACAGATTGAAGCCTTTACATCCTACCCTATCTTTTTGGATCTCCTGGGGAAGAGAGAGTTGTGGATTCACAAAGTTAAGCCATGGTTCAGGAAAAGCCATGATCATTTCGTTTCCAGAAACTGCATACAGGATGTCGGTGAACATGTCTAGACTTTTGGGAGTCTCCTCCCCAGGGCCCGAAGAGGGACAGTGAAGCCTGGGATATTAGTCCCATTTCCATTTTCCTGCTTAATCTATGTGCCTTGAACCAGGTGGATGGGTTAGGAAAAAATGAGAATAAAAAACAAATCCTGTGAATTGTTTAGGTTAGCACATTGTTAATCTTAAATAATGAGATTCAGAAAATATATTTAAGGATAGAGTTTATTTGAGCACAAAGCTTAAGGGTAGCCACCTGGAAGACACCAATTCCAAATGAATGGGGTCAGCACTCCAAAGTGGAGGACGTAAGGTATCACTTACATAGACAGAGACAGAGAAATTTTAGCAGGATTATATTTTCCATATGAGACCATGCATAGTTATATCACTTTGATTGGTTACCTATTGCTACATTCCTAGGAAGATTATTGCTCCCTGAAAAGGGGTAGTGATCTGAGTGCGTCTTATCTCTGGTGCCATTTGGTTTTAACTATTCACAGGAAAAAAAGGCATAAGTTACAGCTGCCTGCTGCATGACTCAGGCTGCATAGCCACAGTCTTCTCATGGCTCAGAATAATTTAAAGTTCTCCCAGCTGTAAGTTTGAATTGTTTTAAGTTCGAATGATTTAATTTCACAATATACAATTCTTTGGTAGGAAGCCCATCCCCTTGGAAATTTAGTAGTAACTTAAAAAAAAAACTTTTTATTTTGAGATAATCAGATTCACATGCAGTTGTAGGGAATAGTACAGAGAGATCCCAGGTACACTTTACTCAATTTTTCCCTAATAATAACATTTTGCAAAACAATAGAGCAACATCAAACTCAAGATATTGAGACAGGTATGATCCACCAGTTTTGTTCAAATTTCCTGTTTTACCTGTACTCACTTGTGTGCGCGTCTGTTTATGCACATGTGCGCGCGTCTGTTTATGCACATGTGCCTATGTATTTACTTTTATGTAGTTTTAAAAAAATAGACTTTGTGTTTTAGCACAGTTTTTGGTTCACAGCAATAATGAACAGAAGATACAGAGATTTCCTATATACTCCTTGCCCCTATACATGGATAGTCTCCCCTATTATAAACATCTTTCACCAGGGTGGTACATATTTTTTGCAACTGATGAACCTACACTGACACATCATGGTCACCCCAAGTCCATAGTTTATCTTAGGGTCCACTCTTGGTATTGTATATCATATGACTTTGGATAAATTTATTATGGCATGTACCTACTGTTATGGCATCATACAGAGTAGTTTCACTACCCTCAAAATCCTCTGTGCTCTGCCAATTCATCCCCTTCTTTCCTAACCCCTGGCAACTGCTGATCTTTTTACGTCTCTATAGTTTTGCCTTTTCCAGAATGGTGTATAGTTGGAATCATATACTACATAGGCTTTTCAGATTGGCTTCTTTCACTTAGTAATAGTGAAAGAAGGTTCATTATTTAAGGTTCCTCTATGTCTCTTCATTGCTTGATAGCTCATTTCTTTTTGGTATTGAATAATATTCTATTGTATGGATGTACCACAGTTTATCCATTCCCTTGCTAAAGGACATCTTGATTGCTTCCAAGTTTTGGCAATTATGAATAAAGCTGTTAAAACATCTGTGTGCAGATTTTTTTGTGTGTGAACCTGAGATTTCAATTCCTTTAGATAAATACCAAGGAGGATAACTGCTGGATAATATGGTAAGAGTATGTTTAGTTTTATAAAAAACTGCCAAAATGTCTTTCAAAGTTGTGGTACCATTTTGCATTCCTACCAGCAATGCATGAGAATTATGTTCCCCTCACCCCCGAAATATATGGATGTCTTAATTCCCAGTTCCTATTAATGTGACCTTATTTGGAAATACGGTCTTTGCAGAGGCAATCAAGTTAAGATGAAGTTGTTAGTGTGGGCCCCAATCCAATATGACTGGTGTCCTTATTTAAAGAGAGAATTTTGGGCCAGGCGCGGTGGCTCACGCCTGTAATCCCAGCACTTTGGGAGGCCGAGGGGGGCGGATCACGAGATCAGGAGATCGAGACCATCCTGGCTAACATGGTGAAATCCTGTCTCTACTAAAAATACAAAAAAAAAAAAAAAAATGGTGGTGGGTGCCTGTTGTCCCAGCTACTCAGGAGGCTGAGGCAGGAGAATGGCGGGAACCCGGGAGGTGGAGCTTGCAGTGAGCTGAGATCTCGCCACTGCACTCCAGCCTGGGCAACAGAGCGAGGCTCCATCTCAAAAAAAAAAAAAAAAAAAAAAGAGAACTTTGGACACAGACATGCACAGATAAGAGAACAGCATGTAAGGACAGAGACCCAGAGGGAAGACAGCCATGTGAGGACAGACAGAGACAGAAACTGGAGTTCTGCTGCCACATGCCAAGGCCTGGGGCTTCAGAAACTGGAAGAAGCAAAGAGGGATCCATCCCTACAGGTTTTGGAGGGAGCATGGCTCTGGCTCTGCCAATACCTTGATTTTGCACTTCCAGCCTCCGGAACAGAACTCCAAAAACTTCGTTTGTATTAAGCCGCCTATTTTGGAGTATTCTGTTACAGCAGCCCTAGCAAACTATTTGTGCTATGACCATTAAGATTTCTCTCACACAGCTGCTCAATGGCCTTCCCTTTCTTCCAGCAATGTCTACTCTGGGTTAAGGCTGTTTGTGTGCTTTGACTATACTCTTCCCCCATTTTCTTCCTTCCCACCCAATGAATGCCACACTTTTCATATATGCTCTGCCTTGGTTTCCAGCAAGGATACAGATGATTTCCCCCTGATCTTGTCATACCTTTGTTCATTTCAGTCAGGAGCTAAGCACCTGTGTTGAAGCCTTTAAAGAGCAGATGGTAATAGTTTAGTTGTCCTTTCTGAGATGTGACTAGAAGGTAGTATGGCTGTGTTAGAACTCTTGAACCAAGAGATGTTGTTTCAAGAGATGCCAACTCACCCTTTAGTACAAGAATATTTAATTTGGGATCCGAACTGGATGTCTTTGATCACATGCACCATGCCATTCACAGGATCTGGAGGATTATGACAGGATTTACCTACGGGAAAGAAACAGAATTTTGGAGCCAAGTAGAGTAAACTGAATTTTTTTTTTAGTACATAAAGTCTCAACCTGCCTGTAGCTTACTGAGGAACACATGCAGTTCTGATGGTTCCACAGATTTTGCTACCTTGAGGAAACTCACCAGACTGCCTCAGGATCAGCTCCCTTTCAAAAAAACTTCCCTTTCAGATCTGTTTCATCCCCATATTATGCCTCCCAGAAAAATGTAAACTTTGTTATTATCTGTAATTCAATTCAACTGGTATAATCCAAAGATCTCAAAGCCCAAGATTGTCACATCTTTTAGTTATTTAATCCACTTCTCTTTCTTGTCCCAAGTCATTCATTACTTAATTTTAGTCATGAAAATGGGAGAGCCCCAGTGAATGGGGATTTTCTCTCAATCATGTCCTGCAATGACTGTTTCTCATGAAATAAACTTGTAATGAAGGTGCCAGGAACTGAAAGCAGTAACAAGGTATGATCTACAAGAATAATTCTCATATGTATTGCACCTTAGCAAACTAATTGTCATATGCAACTCAGTTACAAAATTTGAACAAATTGAATCAGATCTTACAGATGTTTGACTAACAGAGGGGTTCCCACTCCAGAGTTACTTACGTCTGCACTTGTCCTTAGCACTTGTCCAAGTTGAGTTTTTTAGGCAGATGATAGAAAACGGTCTTCCGTAATAACCAGGGCGGCATTCATAGTTCAGATATGTCCCAATGGGAAACTCAAACTCATCAGTTAGGTTGGTAGGCCTGGCAAATGGAAGCCATTCTGGGACACTGCATTGATCTGGGGAACAAGACCACAGCAGCATCAAAGTTAATGGAGAAATTACCATTCTTTTTTTTTTTTTTCTTGTGACACAGTCTCCCTCTGTCGCCCAGGCTGGAGTGCAGTGGTGCGATCCTCTGCCTCACAGGTTCAAGCAATTCTCCCTGCTTCAGCCTCCCGAGTAGATGGGATTACAGGCACCTGCCACCACATCCGGCTAATTTTTGAATTTTTAGTAGAAACACTGTTTCACCGCCTTGGCCAAGCTGGCCTCAAACTCCTGACCTCAGGTGATCTGCCCACCTCTGCCTCCCAAAGTCCTGGGATTACAGGTGTGAGCCACCATGCCCTGTTGAAATTCCCACTCTACTTCCTCTTTCTCTCAAATATACTGCATAGATGTGATCAAAAAAGAAAAAGAAGACTTCAATAACAGCCAAGGGAGCTGGGTGTGGTGGCTCATGTCTGTAATTCCAGCACTTTGGGAGACCAAGGTGGGAGGGTCACTTGAGGCCAGGAGTTCGAGACCAGTTTGGCCAACATGGTGAAACCCCGTCTCTACTAAAAATACAAAAAATTAGCAGAGCATGGTGGCATGTACCTGTAGTCCAAGCTTGGACTTGGTAGACTGGGGCAGAAGAATCATTTGAACCCAGGAGGCAGAGGTTGCAGTGAGCCAAGATTGTGCCACTGCACTCCAGCCTGGGTGACAGAGCAAGACTCCATCTTAACAATAATAATAACAATAATAGCAAAGAGATTGATTCCTTTAGAACTTTGGTCCCCAACCTTTTTGGCAACTGAGACTTGTTTTGTGGAAGACAATTTTTCCGTGAATGGAGGGTGCAGGGGAATGGTTTTAAGATGGAACTGTTCCACTCAGATCATCAGGCATTAGATTCTCATAGGGAGCATGCAACCTAGATCCCTCGTATGCACAGTTCACAATAGGGTTTCTGCTCCTATGAGAATCTAATGCTGCCAATGATCTGACAGGAGGTGGAGCTCAGGCAATAATGCTTGGCCGCTCACCTCCTACTGTTCTGCCCAGTTCCTAACAGGCCACCAGACAGTACCGGTCCATGCCCCAGGGGTTGAGGACACCTGCTTTAAAAGATGCCTTAGAAATGGGCTCTTTTTAAAAAAATCAGCATCCATCCATTTAAAAAGTTTCTGCTAGTTTGAAGACAACTAAGCTATTTATATCATCTTTCAATAAAGGGGAAGCTGCAATTCACAGCTTCAAATTTTAGTTAATCAGTAAGTGCCTGTGTTGTAGCTTCTTCTCTCCCATCCTCATTTATACTTTCTTGTAACAAGATACACTCATGCATTTTACCATCCACCTTCACACTCAGTGGACACTCAGATTCAGTGGGAGTACACATCTCCTCTTTGGCCCTCAGTAGCAGCCACCAGTGTTGGAAGTCTGTTGCCATGTCAATCTTCAGCACAAAGAGTGAACAAAGCTCAACAACTAAAGCTATACTTTACCGTAAAGAAGATGTATTTTCTCATAGATATTTCAAATTAAATACTAGACCCAGCTAGGCCCCTTAAGGCCTTGTAGATTTAATTTAAAGCAACAAAAATCACAGAGTCAAACAGTATGTAATCAAGAAGACATATCTGTTGAAAAAGAATAGCATCTTACTCTAGTTTTGGAAATATCTTGTTTTGTTTTCATTTCTGTTCCTTCCCACACCTTCCACTAATTAATTGGGTAGATTGAGGCCAGAGGTCAATTTTATTAGACTTAAAAGAACCAACTTTTGGCTTTGTACAAAGATGCCCTTCTCTATGTTTCCTGCTTCATCTCATGCCACTCAGTCCCCTCACCAAGGCGTGGTGGCCCTTTCCCCCTTTTCAGTTTCCTGAAGACACACATTGTTCCCCTGTCTATGACATTCCTTCTGTGTGATGCACTTTTATCTTGGCTATGACTTCAATTCTTCCTCCAGGTGTTTGCTAAAATGCCACTTTCTTATCGAAGCCTTCCCTGGCCTGTCTATGGCCATACCACCCTGAATGCACCCAATCTAGTCTGATGCCTTCCCTGACCCTCTCAGGCATTTGGAATCTAAACTACTTCCCTCTGCCCCACCCTATGATAATTTCTAGTCAGGCCCTTTCCTTTTCCTTTCATATCAATAATTGTTTGTGATTGCAATTTGTGCTTTTTAATTTTGTGTGCTTTTAGAAGCATCTATTTCTCTCAAAAGATATTAGATATGTATAATTTGAGGGCAAACGATGACATGTTTTTTGTACTTCCAAATTAATACCTAGTCCTTGTGCTTAACACTCAATTATAAGCACTCAATGCATATTTGTTGCAATGATCAAATAATTGAAGAATTACTTATAAAACTTAAAAAAAAAACGAAGAGTCCATGCTATGTCCCCAGAATCTCTGATTTAGTGGGTCTGGGTTAGAGCCCAGGAGTCTATATTTTTAAAAAGTTTCACAGCTGATTTTGATAGACAACAGCACTTTGAGAACCACTGTATAAAAAAAAAAAAAACCACAAGTAAAACAGTTCTGTGACTTTCAATGTTATGCATTCACCTTTCCTCTAGTTGATATGTGGGATGAAATACAATTTTGATATGTGTCTTATGCATTGATGCTAGACAAAGGAAGAGATTCCAAGTGGAGCTCCTAGCGCCAAAAGCTGTATTGAGAGGGGGTAAATGTCACAGCAAAGCTTGCAATGAGAGGTTATAACTAGATCAAAGCAACAAAGCAAATATAATGAACCATTCTTGGAAAGAAAGAAGTTCCTTCCCCTTAATTACCTAATATTCTTACCTTCATAGTAGTATATTCATAGGATAGGTAATAATATAAATTTGCATAATAGCTCAAAAAAGGAACATATGAGCCTTCAACAAAGAATGCTTGATGTAGTTTCCTTTCCCTCTTTATTACCAATCTCTCAATTTGTGGCTAGTTCTTATGATAAATATATTAATATAAACTCCATAAACTCAAGACCTACCATAAGTTTAAAAAGTTTTTATAGCTTTATTAAGATGTATTACATACAATGATTGATGAGTATTTAAAGTGTACAATTTGATTACTTATATATATGCCATGTGAAACCATCACCAAATGAAGACAACAAACATTTCCATCATACCTGTCACCCCACACAGTTCCCTCATGTCCTTCTGTAATCCATCCAAACATCCACTTCCTTCTCTAGGCAACCTTTGACCTGTTTTCTCTTACTACAGATTGATTTGGCTTTCTAAAATTTCATATAATCCGAATCACTTCGTTTATATCCTATCATATAAAGGAAATCACTCCGATTTTTTTTTTAATGTTTTAGCCTTCACACAGCATAATTAGAGTTCTATGTAGGTTGCTGCACATATACAAATTGTTTCCTTTTGTTGCTGGGTAATATTCAATTGTATAAATATATGTTAATTTAGTTTATCCATTCACTTGTTGAGGGACATTTGGATTGTTTCCACTTGTTGGCTATTACAAACAAAACTGCTATGAAAATTCATGTACAAGTCTTTGTGTGGACATATGATTTCATTTCTCTTGGGTAAAAACCTAAGAGTAAAATGCTGAGTAATATGACAGGTGTGTGTGTAAGGTTTTAAGAAATGGTTGAACTATTTTCTAAAGTTAATGTTGTAATTTTACCTGCCAAATAGCAGTATATTAAAATTCCAGCTACTCCACTTTATTGCCAACACTTGGCTTGGTCAATCTTTTTCATTTTAGCCATTCCAGTGGGTATATTTTGTTATCTCATTTCGGGTTTTTTCTTGTATGACTCAGCCCAATTTCATGCACTCCTGGTTCAGATCTTCCTTTCAAAGCAAGCTGATTTATTCTGTGCTATACGCACAATTAACACATCATCACCTTCATGTCTGTGCAAATATGATCTGTCAACCCGAAGTACACTCTGCTTTCCATTCTGCATACTTACCCTTTAAGGAACAGACTTGCATTTGCTTTGCTTAGACATGTCTGTCAGCTTAAAAAAAGAGCATACACTTTCAAAAATATAAAGTAATAAATTATATATGTACACAAATATATAAATTATATGCCTAAATATAAATTTTTGAAATGTAATACAGATAAACATTTTAAATGCTCTGTTATTCATGATCACTTAACACAATCATTAGTTGACATCTAAGGGGACAAAAAACAGCCACAGTGAGTTTCTCTGATCATAATAGTGAATGTAAAGCTGTATTTCAACTGTCTTCATGATACTTTCTAGATTTTTTGGTTTCATCAAGTTGTGATCAGTTGTGATTAGACTGACAGCATTTCTTTCTCTTAATGTCTCTGACAAAAGAAATTTGTATACATGTGTCTTTGCGGGGAGGGTGAGAGGGATTGTCAACTCTGCCATTTTCTTGTTTTCTGGAGTTCGTCTTATTAAGTGCTCGTCACCCAGTATTTCTGTGTAGGACAGCTTTGATGTTGCCTGTCCAAATGTGAAGTTCATTTTAGATAACAGTAGATAATATAAATCATACATACACTCATCCGAGCATAGGTAAACCAGAATACATCACAAAGCACAGAAAGCAAATTGGAATTACCCTTCTTTCTATCTTGCACCTTTACCTAGCAGGGAAAACCAAACCAGATCCTACCTGAGGACCACGTGAGGGCGCCAGAGTCCACCCTATGTTAAACACTCCCTGGTAAAGCTGAAATAGCATACTATTCTTATGGCTCACAATGTGGTCTAACCCCATGAATGTGAGCCGGAGAATATGTCTTTTGCTGTTGTTGTATGAAGTCGTCTGTATATGTCAATTATATCCAAGTGGATTGATGGTGCTGTTGAGTTCAAGTATGTCCTTACGGATTTTCTGCCTGCTGAATCTGCCCATTTCTGATATAGAGACTTCAGCACCTTTATCTTTTCTGATATTAGTCTCCAACTATGATAGTGCATTCATCTATTTCTCCTTGCAGTTCTATCAGCTTTGCCCCACATATTTTGTTTCTCTGTCAGATGGATACATATTAGATATTGTTACGCCTTCTTGGAGAATTAGCCCCTTTATCATTATATGATGCCCCTCTTTATTCCTAATAATTTTCCTTCATCTGAAGTCTGCTGTGTTTGAAATTAACACAGCTACTCCTGCTTTCTGTGACTAGAATTAGCATGGTATATCTTTACCCATTTACTTTTAATATATATTGCCTATATTTAAAATGGTCTTATAGGGAGTACACAATATATAGTTGAGTTTTGTTTGTTGATCGACTCTGATGATCTGTTTCAATTGGTGCATTTAGATCATTGACAAGTGATGGTTGATATAGTTGGTTTAATATGTTACCTTTTTCTATTTGTTGTCTTTGTTCTCTTGTTCTCTGTTCCTATTTTTTGTCTTGCATTCTTTTCCTGACCTTTATTTTATTTTATTTTTATTTTTGAGACGGAGTCTCACTCTTTTGCCCAGGCTGGAGTGTAGTGGCGCAATCTCGGCTAACTGCAACCTCTGCCCCCCAGGTTCAAGAGATTCTCCTGCCTCAGCCTCCTGAGTAGCTGGGATTACAGGCACCCACCATCATGCCCGGCTAATTTTTGCATTTTTGTAGAAATGAGTTTTCACCATGTTGGCCAGGCTGGTCTCGAACTCCTGACCTCAGGTTATCTACCCCGCTTCCTAAAGTGCTGGGATTATAGGTGTGAGCCACTGTGCCTGGCCCCATTTATTGTTTTAACTGAGCATTTTATATGATGCAATTCACTCTTCCTTACTGGCATATCAATTGTACTTCTTTTTTTCACTTTTTTCAGTGGTTGCCCTAAGTTTGCAATATCTATTTGCAGCTAATCTAAGTTCTCTTTCAAATAGCACCACACCATTTCATTGGTAGTATGAGTACCCTCTAATGACAAAACAATCCTAGTTCCTCTGTTATTTTTTATATAGAAATAAATATTCCCATAAACTGTCCTATGCAACCTGTTTCTGGATTCACTCTTCAAGTGCTTAGTAAAGTCATACTCTTTTCCCTCACCCTTTCCTGATCATAGGAGTTGAGATTTCTCCCTTTTCAGTGATCCTGCAGTCTTGCATGACTTCTTAGTCATGGTTTTTCAGACATGCATGAGGGTTTTCAGATTACAAAACACTGTCACATGCACTACCCAACCTGATTTTCAAAATACCTCTCTCAGAAATCAGGATGTCAGTCATGCTCATTCTATACACGTTGACACTGAAGGTCAGTGATGTGACTTAAGTTGCTGGGTCCACAGCCCCAGTTGGTAAGTAGCAGAGTCTGGAAAAATCAGAACACTGGCTTCCTAAAAAATAGATTTCATAAAACTCCACCACCTACTTCTATATGCATACACCTTGGGAGCATAGCTCTTTCTCTTACATTTCTTTTAAATTCCAAAGGACTGTGCACACCAGAAGCATCCGTCAGCATTTTAAAATTGAAATTACTCCAGCAACAAAATTTCTAGATAGTTTAGTTTAGGCTGTTTCACATTTGGAGGTTATTGTGAGAACCTCAGTAAGCACTGACAACAGATTGCTTAACTTACTGGGCATGCTTCTCTCCTAAAAATAAAATTGTAAGTTTTATCGTATCTCTTCACTAGACAGGTTACTTTCTGATGCCTAAGGAGATCAAATATTAATAACAACTCTTGGGGGAGCTTGGTTTTCTTTTCCCCTTACTCTTTTAGAGAAGAAGGAACACTCTAATGAATGCAAAACGTCTAGTGGCAGAGAAGGACGAACCCTGAGTTGTCAGGAAGAGGCAGGACCAAAATAACCAAGACTGTCACTTCAAGTGAGATGTTGCCAGTGAGTCTAGGCAACCAAGAAGACTTCTGGGGAGCCCAAAAATCACAATAGAAAGGTTCTAACTGAAGATGTTTATCTACTTGAAGTTAAAAAAAGGAAAAGATGTGGCCTCAAAATTTCTGTAGTAGTTATAATAGCCTTTATTTTGTACTAAACACATCACTAAAATGCAAAGTGTAAACATATCTACTGTCCCTTCTACCTGCAGCGGTTACATTGCATGTTCTGGGGCTTCCCTTGCTCTTCCAACGCCCAAGTGCCTGACATGCATCTGTCTTAAACTATGCTGTCAATCAAGTGCATGGTGATGATGGCGGTGATGGCTTGGGGTGGGGGACGAGGACAGTTCCATGCAGGGCATACCTAGGACTGCTTGTCTAAACACCACTGGGAGCAAAGTGCAGAGGTAATGTCTGGGGGATAGAAATGAACTCGGGGACACATAGCCCTGTGTTAGACACTCGACAGGCTTTATGCCACTGAGGCAGCAACTCCACAATGCAGAGATACCAGTGTCCCCATTTTACAGAAGAGCAAACAGACTTAGGTGTGCTAACTTGCCTCACAGTTAAGTTTCTAGGACCAGAACTCAGGTTTGTCGGATCCCCAAGTCCCGTTTCGCTAGGATCAACGCCACGCTCGGCTATAGCCAGCCTAGGCTGTGAATACACAAGGCAGGGAATTTCGTGCGGCACCCGCTCAGCATCTGCGCCTTCCTCGGCGCTGGTCACGACTTAAGCCCCTGCACGTGGGAACTCCACGCTTACCCAGAGGCAGCGAGGGTCTCCAGTGTGCAGAAGGATCCCACACCCGCCGCCCTGCCAGGTCGCGCGCTCAGCCCACCCATCGCGCTGCCTTCGGACCCGGGCGCGCAGAGCAGCACAGCCCAGCGCGGCACGCGAGTTGTCTGAGGGGCCCTGGGTGCCTTGTCAGCCCGGGCGCCTCCCCACGCCCGCCCGCGTCTCACCCCAGTCCACCCGCAGCGCGAGCAGCACCACGACCGCCAGCAGGGATCCCCCGCAGCAGAAGGGGAGACCGGGCGCCGGCGGCCCAACAGGCTCCCGGCTTCTCGGAGAAGAGACCCCCATCCTCCCGAAACACATCTACAAACCACATTTGATCTCGAAGAAAACTGAAATAAGAGGAAAAGCGCAGTGCAAAGAGGAGTGACCAATCCTTGTGCTCCGCGCCCAGAGCATGGGGAGGGCTGCGGGGTTCCGGGACAAAATGCTTTTGATCAGCTTCCCCTTCATGGGCAAGGCCATGTTTACTCCCCATTTGCATTGTTTCTAACGAGTTTCGCTGGCAGAGCCCACCTTGCTGACCCAGGTGCAGCAGCAGAGCTTGACAATGCTCGGGCTTCCGATGGATCCCGCGGGCGAGGCCCTGCGCTTCCAGACAAAGGCGGTGGATGATGGCAGCTCGCCTCCAAACACCCTGCTTGACTTTTCCTCTTTGCAAGAACGTGTGTGGGAAGGTCAGCTAATGAAATGCCTGCTCTCCGTGTTGAAGGGCAATTGCAGGCGATGTGTACAGTGTACAGGGAATGTGAAGAACCAATTTCCTTATCGTGAATTGAGATGTCATGCCATTGTAAGATTTTTAAAAAGGGAGGGACAATTAGATATGCATTTTAAAAATGTAAATCTGTGTATAGTATGGAGACTAGATTAAGGCAATAATGGAGAGGGGAGACCAGTCAGGGAGCTTTTGCTGACATCCAAGTGAGGTTTGATGGCGGCCCTCACTGAATGGATAAAGTGGACAGTTAACAAAGATATTGGAGATGGAATGAACAGTTGCTCATGTATTGGATTTTGGTTACTTCCTTTCTTAAGGTTAGTAGTGAGAAGAAAGCAATCAAGAGTTAGCCCCAGGATTAGAAATGAATATGGTGGTGCTACTTATCGAAATAAGAAATATGGATGTAGGAGTGACAGATGTAGGGCAGAGGGTTAAGTATTCAAGGATGAATTTATTCTTATGTATCTGTGACCCTGTGCCCTTTAGCCTATCTCTGTCCATCTCCCATGGTCTCTGCCTTCCCCAGCCTCTGGTAACCAGTATTCTGCTCCCTACTTCCATGAGATGAGTTTTTTAGATTGCACATGACTGATATCATACAGGATTTGTCTTTCTGTGCCTGATTTACTTCACTTAATATAATATCCTCTAGGTTCATCCATGTTGCTGCAAATGATAGGATTTCATTCTTTCTTATGGCTGAATAGTATTCCCTTGTGTATATATACCACATTTTATTTATCCATTCATCCACTGGTGAACACTTGGGTTGATTCCATACCTTGGCTATTGTGAATAGTGCATCAGTGAATGCGAGAGTGCAGATATCTTTTCATCATACTAGTTTCCTTTCTTTTGGGTATATACCCGGTAGTGGGATTGCTGGATCATACGGTAGTTCTACTTTTACTTTTTTGAGAAACCTCCATACTATTTCCCATAATGACCATATTAATTTGGATTCCCTAACAGTGTATGAGGTCTCTATTTTCCACATCCTCACCAGCATTTGTTATCTTTTGTCTTTTTGATAAGAGCTCTGATAACTAGGGTGAGGTGGTATCTCTCTGTGGTTTTATTTTGTATTTCTCTGATGACTAAGAATGTTGAGCATTTTGTTTTATATTCGTTGGCCATTTGTATGTCTTCTTTTGAGTGATGTCTGTTCAGGTCTTGCTCCCACTTTTAAATAGTATTATTTGTTTTATTTTGCTGAGTTGTTTGAGTTCCTCAGATATTCTGGATATTAACCCCTTGTCAAAGGCATAGTTTGCAAACATTTTCTCACATTCTGTAGGTTTTTTTTCTTCACTTTGTTGTTTCCTTTGCTGTATCCCATAAATGTGTGTAATTATTATGTGCCAATTTAAGAAATAGCAATTAAAAAAGCAAAATAAAATCCCTTATTTAAACCTTAAAAGAATGAAATGCAGCAACTGCACTGTGTAGGCTCTAATGTAGCAGCACAGGATGTTTCCAGAAAAAAAAACTTTCGAGAAAATAACTAAAAAAATACTGAGATAAAATATAAAAATATAAAAATATAAAAAATATAAAAATATAAAAAGTGATGATAGTTTCTTTTGCCATGCAGAAGCTCTTTAGTTTAATTAGATCTCATTTGTCAATTTTGGCTTTTGTTGTTCTAGTCATGAAGCTTTTGCCCATGCCTATGTCCTGAATGGTATTGCCTAGGTTTTCTTCCAGGGTTTTTTATGGTTTTAGGTCTTACATTTAAGTCTTTAATACATCTTGAGCTAATTTTTGTATAAGGTGTAAGAAAGGGATCCAGTTTCAGCTTTCTACATATGGCTACCCAGTTTTCCCAGCACATTTCTTGTTTTTGTCAGGTTTGTCAAAGATCAGATGATTTTAGATGTGTGGTGTTATTTCTGAGGACTCTGTTTTGTTCTGTTCTGTTCTGTTCTGTTCTGTTCCATTGGTCTATATATCTGTATTGGTACCAGTACAATGGTGTTTTGGTTACTGTAGCCTTGTGGTATAGTTTGAAGTCAGGTAGCATGATACCTGCAACTTTGTTCTTTTTGCTCAGGATTGTCTTGACTACACAGGCTCTTTCTTGGTTCCATGTGAACTTTACAGTAGGTTCTTCCAATTCTGTGAAGAAAGTCCGTGGTAGCTTGATGGGGATAGCATTGAATGTATAAATTACCTCGGGCAGTATGGCCATTTTCACAATATTGATTCTTCCTATCCATGAGCATGGAATGTTCCTCCTTTTGTTTGTGTCCTCTTTTATTTCGTTGAGCAGTGGTTTCTTCTCCTTGAAGAGGTCCTTCACATCCCTTGTAAGCTGGATTCCTAGGTATTTTATTCTCTTTGCAGTAATTGTGAATGGGAGTTCACTCATGATTTGGCTCTCTGTTTGTCTGTTTTTGGTGTATAGGAATGCTTGTGATTTTTGCACATTGATTTTGTATCCTGAGACTTTGCTGAAGTTGCTTATCAGCTTAAAGAGATTTTGGGCTGAGACGATGGGGTTTTCTAAATATACAGTCATGTCATCTGCAAACTGGGACAATTTGACTTCCTCTTTTCCTACTTGAATATCTTTATTTCTTTCTCTTGCCTGATTGCCCTGGCCAGAACTTCCAATACTATGTTGAATAGGAGTAGTGAGAGAGGGCATCCTTGTCTTGTGCTGGTTTTCAAAGGGAATGCTTCCAGTTTTTGCCTATTCAGTATGATATTGACTGTGGGTTTGTCCTAAATAGCTCTATTATTTTGAGATATGTTCCATCAATACCTAGTTTATTGAGTGTTTTTAGCATGAAAGGCTGTTGAATTTTTTCGAATGCCTTTTCTGCGTCTATTAAGATAATCATGTTGTTTTATCATTGGTTCTGTTTATGTGATGGATTACCTTTATTGATTTGCATATGTTGAACCAGCCTTGCATCCCTGGGATGAAGCCAACTTGATCATGGTTGAGAAGCTTTTTGATGTGCTGCTGGATTTGGTTTGCCAGTATTTTATTGAGGATTTTCAGGTCAATGTTCATCAGGGATATTGGCCTAAAATTCCCTTTTCTGTGTGTGTGTCTCTGCCAAGCTTTGGTATCAGGATGATGCTTGCCTCATAAAATGAGTTAGGGAGGATTGCCTCTTTTTTATTGATTGAAATAGTTTCAGTTGGAATGGTACCAGCTCCTCTTTGTACCTCTGGTAGAATTCGGCTGTGAATCCATCTGGTCCTGGACTTTTTTTGGTTGGTAAGCTATTAATTATTGCCTCAATTTCAGAACCTGTTATTGGTCTATTCAGAGATTCAACTTCTTCCTGGTTTAGTCTTGGGAGGGTGTAGGTGTCCAGAAATTTATCCATTTCTTCTAGATTTTCTAGTTTATTTGCATAGAGGTGTTTATAGTATTCTCTGATGGTAGTTTGTATTTCTGTGGGATCAGTGGTGATGTCACCTTTATCATTTTTTATTGCATCTATTTGATTCTTCTCTCTTTTCTTCTTTATTAATCTTGCTACTGGTCTCTCTATTTTGTTGATCTTTTCAAAAAACCAGCTCCTGGATTCATTGAGTTTTTAAGGGTTTTTTGTGTCTCTATCTCCTTCAGTTCTGCTCTGATCTTAGTTATTTCTTGTCTTCCACTAGCTTTTGAATTTGTTTGCTCTTGCTTCTCTAGTTCTTTTAATTGTGATGTTATGGTTTCAATTTTAGACCTTTCCTCCTTTCTCTTGTGGGCATTTAGTGCTATAAATTTCCCTCTACACACTGCTTTAAATGTGTCCCAGAGATTCTGGTATGTTGTGTCTTTGTTCTCATTGGTTTCAAAGAACATCTTTATTTCTGCCTTCATTTCGTTTTTTTCCCAGTAGTCATTCAGGAGCGGGTTTTTCAGTTTCCACGTAGTTGTGTGGTTTTGAGTGAGGTTCTTAATCCTAAGTTCTAATTTGATTACACTGTGGCCTGAAAGACAGTTTGTTGGGATTTCTATAGTTCTACATTTGCTGAGGAGTGTTTTCTACCAATTATGTGGTCCACTTCAGAATAAGTGCGATGTGGTGCTGAGAAGAATGTATATTCTGTTGATTTGGGGTGGAGAGTTCTGTAGATGTGTATTAGGTCTGCTTGGTCCAGAGCTGAGTTCAAGTCCTGGATAGCCTTGTTAACTTTCTGTCTCATTGACCTGTCTAATATTGACAGTGGGGTGTTAAAGTCTGCCATTATTATTGTGTAGGAGTCTAAGTCTCTTTGTAGGTCTCTAAGAACTTGCTTTATGAACCTGGGTGCTTCTATATTGGGTGCATATATATTTAGGATAGTTAACTCTTCTTGTTGAATTGATACCCTTACCATTATGTAATGGCCTTCTTTGTCTCTTTTGATCTTTGTTGGTTTAAATTCTGTTTTATCAGAGACCAGGATTGCAACCCTTGCTTTTTTTTGCTTTCCATTTGCTTAGTAGATCTTCCTCTATATCTTTATTTTGAGCCTATGTGTGTCTTTGCATGTGAGATGGGTCTCTTGAATACAGCACACCAATGGGTCTGGACTCTATCCAATTTACCAGTCTGTACCTTTTAATTGGGGCATTTAGCCCATTTACATTTAAGGTTAATATTGTTATGTGTGAATTTGATCCTGTCATTATGATGATAGCTGGTTATTTGACATGTTAATTGATACAGTTTCTTCATATCATCGATGGTCTTTATGCTTTGGCATGTTTTTGCAGTGGCTGGCACCGGTTGTTCCTTTCCCTGTTTAGTGCTTCCTTCAGGAGTTCTTGTAAGGCCGGCCTGGCGGTGACCAAATCAGCATTTGCTTGTCTGTGAAGGATTTTATTTCTCCTTCACTTTCGAAGCTTAATTTGGCTGGATATGAAATTCTGGGTTGAAAATTCTTTTCTTTAAGAATGTTGAATATTGGCCCCCACTCTCTTCTGGCTTGTAGGGTTTCTGCTGAGAGATCCACTGATAGTTGGATAGGCTTCCCTTTGTGGGTAACCTGACCTTTCTCTGTGGCTGCCGTTAACATTTTTTCCTTCATTTCAACTTCGGTGAATCTGATGATTATGTGTCTGGGGTTGCTCTTCTCGAGGAGTATCTTTGTGGTGTTCTCTGTATTTCTTGAATTTGAATGTTGGCCTGTCTTGCTAGGTTGGGGAAGTTCTCCTGGATAATATCCTGAAGAGTGTTTTCCAGCTTGATTCCATTCTCCCCATCACTTTCAGGTACACCAATCAAATGTAGATTAGGTCTTCTTACATAGTCCCATATTTCTTGGAGGCTTTGTTTGTTTCTTTCCACTCTTTTTTCTCTAATCTTGTCTTCTCTTTTTATTTCATTAATCTGATCTTCAATCACTGATATCCTTTCTTCTGCTTGATCGAATTGGCTATTGAAGCTTGTGTATGCTTCACAAAGTTCTCGTACTGTGGTTTTCAGCTGCATCAGGTCATTTAAGCTCTTCTCTACACTGGTTATTCTTGTTAGCCATTTGTCTAACCTTTTTTCATGGTTTTAACTTCCTTGTGATGGGTTAGAACATGCTCCTTTATCTGGAGAAGTTTGTTATTACCTACCTTCAGAAGCCTACTTCTGTTAACTTGTCAATCTCATTCTCCATCCAGTTTTCTTCCCTTGCTGGTGAGGAGTTGTGTTCCTTTGGAGGAGAAAGGTGTTCTGGTTTTTGGAATTTTCAGCTTTTCTGCTTTGGTTTCTCCCCATCTTTGTGTTTTTATCTACCTTTGGTCTTTGATGTTGGTGACCTATGGATGGGGTTTTAGTGTAGATGTCCTTTTTGTTGATGTTGATGCTATTCCTTTCTGTTTGTTTGTTTTCCTTCTAACAGACAGGTCCCTCAGCTGCAGGTGTATTGGAGTTTGCTGGAGGTCTACTCCAGACCCTGTTTGCCTGGGTGTCACCAGCAGAGGCTGCAGAACAGCAAGTATTGCTGCCTGATCCTTCCTCTGGAAGCTTCATCCTAGAGGGGCACCTGCCTTTGTGAGGTGTCTGTCAGCCCCTACTGGGAGGTGTCTCCCAGTTAGGCTATACAGGGATCAGGGACCCACTTGGGGAGGCAGTCTGTCCAATATAGGAGCTCAAATGCTGTGCTGGGAGAACCACTGCTCTCTTCAGAGCTGTCAGGCTGGGATGTTTAAGTGTGCAGAAGCTGTCTGCTGCCTTTTGTTCAGATATGCCATGCACCCAGAGGTGGAATCTAGAGAGGCAGTAGGCCTTGCTGAGCTGCGGTGGGCTCCGCCCAGTTCGGGCTTCCCTGGAGCTTTGTTTACACTGTGAGCATAGAACCACCTAGTCAAGCCTTAGCAATGTCAGACACTCCACCCCAGCCAAGCTCCAGCGTCCCAGGTCGATCTCACACTGCTGCGCTAGCAGCGAGCAAGGCTCCGTGGGCATGGGACCTACCCAGCCAGGCACAGGAGGGAGTCTCCTGGTCTGCTGGTTGTGAAGACTGTGGGAACAAGCACAGTATTTGGGCAGGAGTGTACTGTTCTTCCAGGTACAGTCACTCACAGCTTCCCCTGGCTAGGAAAGGGAAGTCCCCTGACCCTTTGTACTTCCTTGGTGAGGTGACACCCGGCTCTGCTTCAGCTTGCCCTCCATGGGCTGCATCCACTGTCCAACCAGTCCCAATGAAATGAACCAGGTACTTCAGTTGGAAATGCAGAAATCACCTGTCTTCTGCGTCAATCTCACTAGGAGCTGTAGACCAGAGTTGTTCCTATTCAGTAATCTTGGAAGCAACCTAAAATATATATCTTAAGACAATTTATTGCTCAAAACATATAAAACTTAATTCTAAAAAATTCAACTACCTAAATTTAAACAAGATTGCTGCAGCTACGGCTCGCTGTCCTCCAGGAGACATGAAAAGGGATGAGGGATCAGGGCTGTGGGGATGTCAAGCCTGCCCCAAGGTCAAAAAGCCTTTGAGGAGAGCCCTAGCTCCTGCCTACACCAGCCTCTGGCTTGCCCTCTGCAGAGGGGAAGGAAGGGAATGGGCCTGGGGCTGCAGACCATGCAGGAATCAGCAGAGGAGCCAGCAAGGCTGGGCAGTGGGCTACAGGCTGGCCAGAGTTCCCTTGGTGGGATCCCATACTCCATGTCTGGCCAGCACTCCGGCGCGTGTGGCTCAGGTCTCCGTCAGGATCTCCACCATGTGCTCCTGCTTGCCCAGGTCAGACTGCAATTGCAGCTGGAGCTGGGAGGTGTGGCGGGTGCAGGGCCAAGCCTCCAAGTGCGTTGCACGGGCCCAGCTTGGTGCATCCCATCATGTGGATCAGCACTGTGTGTCCAGGTTGTCGTAAGAACTGACCACATCTGAGGCCAGCTCTTCCATGCAGTTGGGATTTTTAGTTTTCAGTATTTCAAATATCTCATCTAGCCACTTCTGAAAGCTTCTTCTATTTTCCCCCTGGCTGTCCATCTCCCAGATGCTGCTTTGCGGGGCGCCTGGTGCCAGTGCTGAGGTGACAGAGCAAAGGTCTGATACCTGGCCCCTTCGTGCAGCAGTCTCCAAAGCGGGGGGCATGGTGCTCCCCCTCTGGCTCCTGTGTGGTGGGCACAGGGCACTGGCACAGGATCTCTGCAGAAACCAGGCAGTGGAGCCACATGCACCCCGCACTCTTGGGTGCTGCTGTTCGCCACATCCCATCCTGGGCCATCTCCTCTTGGATCTGCCAGGCGTGTTGGTGATGAGGACCCTGCAGCAGTGGTTGGGCTCCACCAGCAAGTGGTAAAGCTGGAGCTTTTAAAAGGACAAGTCCGGGAGTGACTGCCCCTGCCGGCTGCAGGAGGGCAGGGTCTTCAAGCTGGCTGGGGTGCTGTGCTTGGCCACCACTTCTTTCATTCTCAGTATTGGTTAATTTGTGTCTTTTTTTTCTTTGTCAGTCTGGCTGTAGGTTTACACATTTTATTGATCTCCAAGTAGCAACTGTTGGTTTCATTTATTTTCTCAATTTTTTTTTCTCTTCTCAGTTTCATTGATTTTGGCTCTATCTTTATCATTTCCTTACATCTGCTAGTTTGGGATTTAATTTGCTCTTCTTTTTTAGTTTCTTAAGGTGGAAAACTAGATCATTGATTTGAGGCTTTTCTTTTTTTTCTAACGTAAGTATGTTATGCTATACATTCCCCTGTAAGCAATGCTTTAGCTGTATCCTACATGTTTGGATATTTTGATATATTGTGTTGTGATTCAATTCAAAACACTTTCTAATTTCCCGGCTGACTACTATTTTTATGCATGGATTATTTAGAAGTGTCTTGTATACTTTTCATTTCTTTGGGGATTGGCCTTGTTGTTGATTCCTACTTTCATTCTGTTGTGATCAGATAATGTATTTTGAATGATTTCGATTTTTTGAAATTTGTGGAGAATTGTCTCATTGTCTAGAATATGGTCTACTTTGGAGAATGTTTCATGCATACTTGGGAAGTATATACTTTGAAATCACTGTTATTCTGTGATTTCTTTCTTTAAACGGGCAAGTCCCCTGTGGAGTCTTCATACGTTTGGTCACTCTGGTCTTTAAAAAAATTATTTTTTATCCAGAGTTTATCATTTTTATTGGTGAGAGCATTAGTCTGTTACAGTCTACCACTACCATAGCCAGAACTCTTAGATTTCTTGTAATACAAGAACCACCTTTCTTATTTTTAAGCCAGTGTTTGTTGATTTATTTTTTTTTGTTCTTTCAAACAAAAACTTCTAACTCATGCAGATACACAGTAGTTCACACTGTATGAAATGAAATGCCAAGAACATGTGGGGGTGAGAAATAGGGAACTCTAGCTAGAACTATTTTTTGGCTTGAATTGACCTGTATTAAAATAAATTAGATCCAATTACACAGGAGGAGGAAGCACATACACCTGCTTTGTTTATTTGTAGATAAAACTATTTACAAAATATTTCCAGAGTACTTACAGATGAAGAAGGAAATAAATTGAAAAGTTACTTTTACACTCTGGAGCAGCATGATTCCATACTGAATTGTCACCACAATAAATCGTGCTCTCTCCAATAAGTGAAAATGGATCTGGTCCAGGTGCAGGATCACAACTATCAGTTACTGCATTAAGATACTCAAATACTTCTACTTCACTAAAGGTGTGTTTTCCATTTTTTATTTTTGGAGGTCATGTGCACAAAATCTCTTAAAATTGAAGAAAAAGAGGAAATAAATGTAAAAGATTAAGACAGCATTAGTAAAATTTCTGTGTCTTCAATGAATTTGTCAATATAGGGTTTCTACAAGCTGGTTGTGAATTCAATATGGATTTAAAAGAAGGTTTCTATGAGCAAATATATTATCCCAAATTCAAACCATTAATATAGTAACTAACTTTCAGAACAAATCTCATTTTTTAAGTGTAAATACCTATTGATATGGTTTGGACCTGTGTCCCCATCAAATCTCATGTCGAATTGTAGTCCACAGTGTTGGAGGTGGGGCCTGGTGGGAGGTGTTTGAATCACGGGGGTAGATTTCTCATGAATGGTTTAGCACAATCCCCTTGGTGCTGTTCTCGTGATACTGAGTTCTTGGGAGATCTGGTTATTTAAAAGTGTGTAACACCTCCCGTCCTCTGCACCTTGCTCCTGCTCTTGCCATGTGAGACACCTTGCTCCCCCTTTGCCTTTCCCAATGGTTGTTAAGTTTCCTGAGGCCTCCCCAAACCCCCAGCAGATGCCAGCATCATGCTTCCTGTAGAGCTTGTAGAATCATGAGCCAATTAAACCTTTTTTCTTTATAAATTACCCAGTCTCAGGTATTTCTTTACAGCAATACGAAAACGGCCTAATAAGCCTTTATTTATTTGCAAGGCCATGCTAAGTTTTCTTCTAGTTATCACAAGAAATGCTGACAATTTAATGAGAAAATATGCTTAACTGAGCGCTAGCTGAGAAATCCTTTGCAATTTATAAATATATCCATTTTCTAAATTGGTGGTTCACAATACCACTAAAATATTGTCTTTTTTCACTCTCATCCTTACAAGTGTATAGTGATTTATTTATTTATTTATTTATTTATTTATTTTGAGACGGAATCTCGCTCTGTTGCCCAGGCTGGAGTGCAGTGGCGCGATCTCGGCTCCCTGCAAGCTCCGCCTCCCGGGTTCACGCCATTCTCCTGCCTCAGCCTCCAGAGTAGCTGGGACTACAGGCTCCTACCACCACGCCTGGCTAATTTTTTGTATTTTTAGTAGAGACGGCGTTTCAGGGTGTTAGACAGGATGGTCTGGATCTCCTGACCTCGCGATCCGCCCGCGTCGGCATCCCAAAGAGCTGGGATTACAGGCCTGAGCCACTGCGCCGGGCAGAAGTGTATAGTGATATTTTTCCAAAGTCTACATATTGTGTGATTACACAACAGCCCAAATCCAAGTCTTCCTTTAAGTTAGGTGTTGAAGAGATGTGCAAAAAATGTGAACAATGCCACTATTCTAATTTTATTTTGTTTTGGAAAATTGTTATTTTTCATAAAAAAAGTTATATATGTTAATTTGTATTACGTCTATTCTTACAAATTAATCAGGCCAGGTGGGGTGGCTTACATTTGTAATCCCAGCACTTTGGGAGGCCCAAGGGGGCAGATTGCTTGAGCACGGGAGTTCAAGACCAGCCTGGACAACATGGCAAAACCACGTATCTACAAAAGTTACAAAAAGCCAGGTATGGTGGCACATGCCTGTAGTCCCAGCTGCTCGGGAGGCTGAGGTTGCAGTGAGCTGAGATTGTGCCACTGTGCTCCAGCCTGGGAAACGTACTTGGTACCCTGTCTTAGGAAAAACAAAAACAAAAACAAAAAGAATCAATAATTATTTAAAAAATCTCTCAGTTTGAATTCCAATATGATAAATACCAATAGATATAACCCACATAAAAGAAAGCTCTTTGGGATCTTTGTTAATCTTAAAATGTAAAGGGTGCCCTGAGGCAAAAAATCTTTGAGGACTACTGGTCTGAATTTAAAAAAAAAAAAAAGAATTTACTTACTTTCACATATTGGGGGCTTACTGCTCTAAACTGCTACTGATCCTTTAAGTTCACAATATAGAATTTCTTTACCAATTAAGTAATAACTAAATGAGAAAAGAAAGCATTACTGTTTTGTATAGCAATTAATAAGACACACATAATAATGAAGGAACTTTTTATATGGTTTCTTTTCTACGCTGCAGTAATTTGAGGGAGTGGTTTCTTAAACAACATACTATATAATGAAAGTGCTAAATAAATCTGCAATTTAATCAAATAAAGAGTTTCTCTATTTGAACGTATATTGGCCGAGAGCAAAAACGTCTAAATAAATCTGCTGTGCTGTTCTGCCCAGCCTCTTTGCTGCCTCCTGCAATCACATTACACATTCATTTCTGTGCGTTTTCTCACACTACTCTGCTCAGTAAGGACGAGACTGTGTAGAGAGAACAGGTCCTAGAGCTGGAATGCCTGGATTAGAGTCTCTGCTTCCCAACTTACTAGTTTCTTGAGCTTGGGTAAATCACTTAAAGTTCCTCTCACTCAGTTACCTAATTGATTAAAAGGGGATAACAGTACATAGCTCGTGGGGTTGTTTAGGGGATTAGATAAGTTAGCATTTGGCACATAGTGAGTGCTACATGAGTTTTAGCTCCTATTAACATTATTTAGAACAGAATGTCTTTCTAGGAGTAGCTCATTGAGTATAGGAATACTTTCATTGAGTATACCCCTATACTCAATGAAATCTTCCCTGATTTAAATTCACAGGAATCTCTCCTCCTTCTGGACTCTTAGTGTAATTATCATGATTAATTCTATTATTTGGTATTTCTCATTTAGTATTTTGGTTTGATACCTCTCAGTATATATTGTTTCTCAATAAGGTTAGAACTTCTTTTAGGAGGGTCCATGTCTTAAACTTTTGGTATCCCTCATAGTGCCTAGCAAGCTCTATGTAACTATTAATTGAATACTCCAATATTTCCACTTGACCAAATTTTAAAAACTCTTAGTGAAACTGCCTTACATGGTCACAGTGCACTTTTCCTCCAAGACTCACTTTGTTTATATGTTATAATGTATTATTGCTATTGTTTGAATCTGGTTTGTCTCTACCAAAACTCTTATTGAAATTTAATTGCCAGTGTAACAGCAGTGAGAGGTGATGGGGCCTTTCAGAAATGATTAGGGCATTAAGAGGGACAATGCCTTTCTAGAGTGTCTTCATTATTTCTTGAGGGAGTGGATCTTCATTCTTGTAGGCTTGGATTCATTACTACAGGAGCAGGTTGTTATAAAGCGAGAGCCCCTCTCTTGTGCTTTGTCTTTTTTGCACGTGCTAAATTTCCCTTTCACTTTCCAGCATGTTCTGATGCAGCATGAAAGCCCTTGCCAGATACTACTGCCATGCCCTTGAATTCCCCAGCCTCCAGAAATATGAGCCAAATAAATTTATTTTCTTTATAAATTATCTAGTCTCAAGTATTGTGTTATAGCAACAGAAAATCTATGAAAATTACATTTACTCTCTAAATGCACGTTTCACTTAAATGTCCAGTATCCCCAATTTCTATGACTTTAAAAGCCCTTGCAGAACAAAGGCTATTACCAAGTGCTCAGTGCCTGTTCTTGAGATGCTTCACATTGTAGCAGTCTCAGAAATAAGGTTTTTCAACTGAGAGGTTTTGTTCAACATGATGGTAAAGGCTAACCAGGTCACACTTTACAGAGTCATCTGGATACAAGCATATCTTTAGTTGGCAATTCTATTTCTCATTTCTGTGAGCCCTACTTTAACTCTAAGAGATTGCAGATTTAAATAAGGGACACTCAGTTGTGAAGGATGAATTCTCATGATTACTACATTCTTAATGCTTACAACAGACTTATTGTCAGAAATAGCAAGTAGTTATGCTTTCCTTCAATATCAATTTCTATTTACTCTAAGTCTTTGCTGTCTCCATAAAACATCCAGGAGTTGTTTGGTTAGAAGTATAACTTGTCACATAGAAAGTAAAATTAAATAAAGTTTATATGAATGCTTAAGAAGAGAAGCAAAATGAAAATAAAATTACTAACATTTTCCTTATTTCCTCTAAGGAGCAACTTACTTACCCCTCATTACAAATAAAGTGTATCTGATACCTAAGCTCATAAGTCCCATTTGCAGGGACTGCTTGGCCATGTAAAGGATCACATATACATGGACACGTTTTTCCTAAAAGAAAATAACTTTGAGATTTTTTCAATCCAGTCTTTAAACAGATCTGAATCAAAATGAAAATTCTGCATTGCTGTTTCGAATGCATGGGAATATTATTTTCTTTATTTACCTATTATAAGGGCAAATTTCAGTTTCATGTTCACCCAGGCAATCTATTGCCAAGAAAAAGATTTCTTGGAGATTTCAATTTCTCAAAGTCTGCAAAAATGCATTGCTATCTTAAACCTCATTTCACAAGAAAAAAAAAATCATTATCTCCATAGTGGAATATGTACTCTAAAATGTGTGCAAATCTCTAGAGCAAGAAGAAAACAAAAAAAGAGGCTAGTTTATTTACTATAACAGGGCTCATCTGAGACAGGTAGCCATGTGTGATTCTGATCACAAATAGTATGGGTGGCAAGAGGAGGTACGTAGAAGTGTCCTTTTTTACACTTATAATCTACTTGTTCCCCAATCTCATAGTGGGGTTTTGCTTTACCAACAAGCTCCATAGCTTCAAATGTTGGTGGCTCCTCACAGGCATCTAGGGATAAGAGAACAGGAACATGAAGATGAAGTACTGATATCACTTTCATCAGCCGTGGACTGTGGTCTGGCAGCAGGTAGTACAGAAAAAATAGGAAGGCCCTTGGCAAGATTTTAAATGACTGTTCCATGCTTTTACCCGAGTGCTGGTAGTAGTGGAGGAAATGGGACTTGCATGTTTTAAGTAACATCCTATTAGCTTTTGGTTTGTGTGGGAATAAACATTCGACAGTAAACTGAAGAGACAGCATTAATGTCTTTGGTCTTAAAATATATATGGATGCATCTTTCTCCACATTTTTCTAAATTCATTTCAAAAGTAACTTCTCCTCTAAGAAGTCGTCTACAGTATAGAGCACTCTGCTCAGATTGTTCTTCCATAGTTTAAAACACTAACTTATAACAGCTTGTCACTTCAGGCTGTCTTCTCTTAAAAGGCAAGTTCCTGGGGGTCAAGAACCACGTTCTTCTTTTTCTACTACACTCTACCCACCTTGTGGGTGCTCAAGAAATGTTATGGTAAGAGGTGATTCTTAAGTAAATGTAGTGGATTTCATAGATCAAAATAAATATGAACTCAAATATTCTAAAATATAAGACTTTATTTATAGGTTTCAGATAAGTGAACTGAGCATCTGACAAGTGAATATACACTACTTAAATATAAAAAATTTACTACTTTGGACAGACTTATATGAATTGTTTTTCTTTTCTTGAACATCAAACACAATTTGATCTTGCCTCACTGATCATTGCATCATGCATTCCCTCAGAAGCTCCCTGAGGTAGCTGTTGGATTGTTTATCCAGCATGTCCTATAATAAAGCTACTATATTGCTGTGGTTTTAGAATTTTTTGTTTCTGTTTTTTGTAGTTTTTTTTTTCTCCCTATCATTTCTACTGCGGCAACTCATCTTCCTCAAATTATCTGTGGGCTTGTAAAATAAGATGATGGAGACATCAAGTAAAAGCCTAAAGGGCCAACAGAATGCAAAGGCCTCTTCTATAGTGGAAGGACCAAAGTAGATAGATCTATTTTGATCTCCAAGGAGCATTTTTTTTCTTACTCCCTGGTCATGGTCCTACCTCAGGTTGAGAGACTGGTCAAGAAAACTCTAACCAAGTGAAATCTTACTTTCATTTCATGTCATATTCTAAATTCTAAAAATCTCCATATATACACTGTCCAATATTTTCTTTATATATCATGTCCTGCAATGCACTTATTGGCAATACGTTTTCAGAGGACTGAATTTCTTCCTATGGAAAATTTCAAACTAAACATGCCTACCTCCAGAAAAACAGTATCTTGACTTATTTTTTCTAGATATTTTATATTATAATTAATATTAAGCTACAATGCTATACTTCAACAGTAGGTGCCATTATATCATAAGATAGGTGCAGTCAGAAATTTCCCCAAAGTTCCAGGTGAGTTTTAGTAAAGTGAATTATCTACACTGGGCCAGGTGCAGTGGCTCACATCTGTAATCCCAGCAGTTTGGGAGACTGAGGCGGGCAGATCATGAGGTCAGGAGATAGAGACCATCCTGGCTAACACGGTGAAACTGCGTCTCTACCAAAAATACAAAAAATTAGCCAGGTGTAGTGGCACATACCTGTAGTCCCAGCTACTCGGGAGGCTGAGGCAGGAGAATTGCTTGAACCCAGGTGGCGGAGGTTGCAGTGAGCTGAGATTGCACCACTGCACTCCAGCCTGGGCAGCAGAGCGAGACTCTGTCTCAAAAAAAAAAAAAAAAAAAATCTACACTGGATCCACTGAACTGTTCAATTTCTGTACATTCACACCTGCTTGCAAAAAATTAACGTACATGCATACCCACAGCCCTGCCCAGATTGGTATTATCAGAAATTCATAGTATTTGACTACAACTGAAATAGCAATGAAACCTGACCATCTTGCTCCTTCTCCCACTTTCCTATCTAAAACCTTTTTTGCTTCCACAAAACATAAACTCTGACATCTACATATTTCAATTTTATTTCTCACTTCCCACTCATTTCTAGGTCTACGAAAATCACTTCAACTACTTTCCAAGTCATTAAATGGCCTCCTCCTTGTTAAACTCCTCCTAACAGTCTCTTCCTTAATAGTTTGAATTACCCTTTTGATAACATGAGAGCTACTGATCACTCTGCCCTCACTCTCTTCTGCCTAAAGAGTTCTCGCTCCTTGGCTTTTAGGAGAGCAAACCACTCTGGTTTTCAGCTTGTCCTCTGGCTCATACCAAGGTAATATCCCTGATGAGTCTGTAGGAGGACTTCCTGAGATTCCATTCTGCAGGTCACCCTGGGAGAATATATACACTTCTGTGACTTCATTACCACTGATAACCAGCTGCCTCCTGGCTGGGTATCTCTCCATCCCAGATCTCTAGCTGGGGTGCCAAAACTACATATTCAATTGCCTCCCCACACAGCTCTACTTGGAATGTGTCACTCTATCTCAAACAACACAGGGAGGCCCAAGAGCCACTTTTGACTCTACACACACATACACATACACACACACACCCCCCAAACAAGTTATGTTTCCACGACTGAAATGCTCATTTATTCTATGTAGTTGTATCCTTTACTTTTCATTCAAACCACTATCATTTCTGATGTGGATTACCACGACATAACCAAATAGGTCTCCATACCTATCTTGCCACCTTTCATTCAATTCATTTTTCACATTACCAGAGCAGTATTTATATGACAGAGTCATCAAGGATTTTCCAAGACAGATACCTTTCAATGGCTCTCCAATGACCTCAGGATGATGACTAAGGCTTCCTAACATAGCTTAGAGACTTTTAAATCCCATCACAATCAGAACCCAAGAATACATTCCAGTTAGGTGGCAGACCCAGGAGGCAGGCCAGTCAACTAGGTTCCCAGGCCACACTGCTGAACCACTACCAAACTGCTTCCCATTACTGCCATTCATCTGGAGCTCCCACATGCTGACACCAACAAACTCTATCTGCAATTAGGTCCTCAAGAAATTGTTGCTACTGTGTCTGGGGAAATTAAAACAACCCTAGTTTGGAGTCACGCTGTGCTAAGTCAAACAAAAGGGCTCAAGCTGCCCTAAAAGGACAGGGAATAATATCAAAGTCTGAATTTACGATGGGGATTGTTTATTCCTGACAAGCCTGTTGCTTTTCAGAATTGCTCACCCTGTGATTTAATCCTCTCCCTTCTTTCTTGTCTCCTTTGCCCTACTCTGCCATACTGAGTAGCTTGGCAGTCCGGCAATGTCACATCTTGGTGCCTTTGCTCACCTTGCTTCCTCTGCTCTGAATTCCCTTCCTCCCTGGCCGGTAGCTACAACTCCTGCTCAACTCTTGTTTTCTTTAATCCACCCATCATCTCCTCCAGGAAGCATTTTCTGCCTCCCTCTGGGAAGCAGTAATCAGTCACCTTCCCCTGGAGTCTCCCCTGCATGGATCTCTCAGGTAATTATCACGTGCTTTTGAGTTTAATAGTTAACATGGCCGACTCCATTCATTCATGTGGCCACAAACCCAGCACAATATGTTCCTCATAGTAGCTATTCGAAAAAAATTTGGTACTCAAAGTCCACTGTCAAACACAAAACAATGTGAAGAATATATTGTAATCAATTTCATATTGAAAATAATCATTCTACAGAACAATGGAGAAAGAAGATTTAGCCATTTCTTGTGTTTCCTATCTCCCAGTCTTCTGGTATCCTGGCAGGTGACCAGATATGGACTGCTCTTTTTGCATTGTAGCATGCCGAGTAAGGAAACGAAGAAGCAATAAGAACTTATTGGTCTTGGCTTCTTTCATTGGAAATAAGGAAAACACCTGAAACAGGCAGAAGAGACCACATACAACAGGAGATTGGGGGTTTTGTCCAAAAAAGCAGCTCATCTTCTGGAGGAATGAATGAGACTGGCCTGAAATTTGACACATGTTTCCTTCTGCTATCTCCAACCATTTGGCAACTACCTTTGAGAGGGCAGGTCTCCCATGCACAGCACCACCTGCTTACAAAACCTTATCTTTGTGAGAGTGAGTTGCTCCAAAAATTGAATGTTTATTTTAATTCATGTATTCTCTCTGCCTAGCACCGTGAGTTCTCATTTTTACTTTCTCTAGGTTTCATATCTGTCTTGATTTAACCCTATCAACCTCAAACTTAACCTTGTTTTTCCTTCTCTTCATTTTTAGTTTTGTTATCTTCCATGTTGCACCCTATTCATTTTATAATTCTATGTTCCTCTATTTCAAATTGCTTTCATTATCTTCTTCAACTTCTAGGTTTTGTGTGTGTGTGTGTGTGTGTGTGTGTGTGTTTGAGACGGGGTCTCACTCTGTCACTCAAGCTGGAGTGCAGTGGTATTAGGGCTCACTGCAGCCTTGACCATGGGGGCTCCAGTGATCCTCCCCCCTCACCCCCTTCAGCCTCCCAAATAGCTGGGACTACAGGCACGCAACATCACACCTGGCTAATTTTTTGTTTTTAATATTCTGTAGAGGTGGGCTCTCCTTATGATGCCCAGGCTGTACTTCTAGTACTAAGCCTATTCTAAACATTAATCTTTAAAAAGAAAAAAAAGTCCTTTCGTTTTCTTCTTATCACCACTGCTCCCTAATCCCATCACCCTCCTTCCAATTGAACGTTTTAATGATCAGTGAGATGCAAGACTGAAGTACTGGAAGCCCTGCAGAGTCAACACAAACAGGGGAGACAGATCCTTTCTGGCCCTCAGCTGCCACTGCCCTAGCTTTTTAGGTTCAACAGAAAGACCATCCTGAGCATAGCTCTTTAAAGAACCTTCCTCCTGGAGGCAGGAGGGACTTTTTCCTAGGCTCTAAGCCACAGCCAAATAGTATATTTAATTTTCTGGTATTTAACAGATGTCTATATGGATACTGAGTTAGTGTTCATACAGAAGCAAACAAATGAGGCTTTTGGAACCACAAATGGGGGAAGACAGAAGATTCCTGCATTCTGATGGGGAGAGACAGAGAATAGAAAAGATCACTTTAAAAGGGTGATTACAAGAGGGACTTGAACTGGGTTGTATGTGTTCAACCTGAGTTGGAGGGTTCCAAGAAGGTCTCTGAGGCAGTAACATTCCAGCTGAGTTTGCAGAAGAGCCCATTTATGCAGCAGGTCATGGGGAGAATGTTCCAGGGCTGAGGGAACAGCAAGCACAGATGCCCCAAAGTGGCAGAGTTTTGTCTGTCTGATGAGAAGAAAAGCCTTCCCTCCCTCCAGTCATTTGTTAAATGCCGTCAGAAAATTATACTCCTTTCCTCCAGAACACTTCCCTGGTTAATATATTTGTTACTATTATGTTTTGGTTAATGTCTGCCACTCCCAATACATTTTAGCAAATATCTATTGATTGCCTACTGTGTTCCCAGCGCTAAGCACTTAACAATGAGCAAAACAAAGTCCCTGCTTATCTTCCTGCATGTACATGTGTGTAAACAAATAGTAAAAAAAGGATAAAGAAAATAGGAATTGTCTGTTATTACCTACCAGTGTAACAGCACCAAACATACAAGACCCATATTCGTTGAATGAATGTTCCTAAGAAAAGAAATGCAGCGTACAAACTGTACATGGAATAGGATCCTAAATATAATTTGGACATAGACACACATGAAGCACAATAAAGTCAGAAGGAAATATACCAAAATATTAAAAACAGTTGTCCTTTTATTTTGTTCGTTTTGCACAATAAGCCTGTATTTAAGCATGTATTTTTTGGCTTTTTTTTTTTTTTTGAGACAGGGTCTCGCTCTGTCATCCAGGCTGGAGTGCAGTGGCATGATCACAGCTCACTGCAGTCTTCTCCTCCTGGGCTCAAGCGATCTTCCCACCTCAGCCTCTGGAGTAGTTGGGACCACGGGCATACACCACCATGCCCATCTAATTTTTTTATTTTTTGTAGACATGGGGTTTTGACATGTTGTCCAGGCTGATCTTGAACTCCTGGGCTTAAGCAATCACCCAACTTGGGCCTCCCAAAGTGCTGGAATCACGGGTGTGAGCCACTGGGCCTGGCCTAGCATGCCATTTTTTAAAATATTGATTCCATTCAATGAAATACAAAACATTGGGATAGGACTTAAGCTTCAGTTTATGAGCTGTAGGGGAAAACCAGACTAACATTATCTGCCTTCTTTGTTAGGATACTAATTTCTCACTAGGTTTGGCTACTATTGCTTTTTAGGTTGCTTCACATCTCTCAAATATGACTCAAACTAATGAAAAGAAGGAAAACAATGTCAAAAAGCCACTAGGCAATGGAATCAGATACTGTCTATATTTGTTGGGAACAGGAAGATGACTCGATGGCCCACCCACCCCCCAGAAAAGCAGCCACTTAAAATTCAAGACCAATACGATCTCAGGCAACACGGACACTGTTCACAGAAGGCACTAAAAGCATGGTGGGCCCTTACCACCTCTCTAACCCCAGGCACTGAGAGCCTGCTCTCACTCAACATGCCCTCCCTAGCCCCAGAGTCCACGCTCGCTCCATTCAAAGCAAACAGTGAACTGTCTTGCCCACAGTGAACTCCGCACACAGGCCACTTGCGCACACCACGCTCCCAGCAACACCTGGCCAGGCCCCTGCTCGCCCAGCTCAGCCCAGGCCAGCCCAGCCCATGGGGCACAGCAGACGCACTGCAACCCTTACCGCGGGTACTGTCCAAGCCCTAATGAACACCCTACTCACCAAGGCGCCAAGGGAACACAGGGCAAACTCTCACCACCCGCACAGCACGGGCCCTAGCAACACTCCCACGCACCTGTGCACTCCAAAGCAAGCCCTCACCTGGTGCGCCCAGTCCGCCCTCCCCTTGCTGACTGGGCTCAATCCCGAAAACACGATTCACGCTTCTTTTGGGAACGCAGCCAGATCCTGCGTAAATGTCGGCCGCGCACACCACGCCACCAAACAAGCTTCACCTCGGGCTCTGCGTGGTTCCCGCATCCCCCGCCACATACCCCCGGGATCTGAGCACGGCACGCCTCGGAGAACCCTGGCCTCGCTCTCTATCCCAAGCAGGCACGATGGGCAGTGAGCTTCGCCCCGCGCCTCCTGCCCGACTGACTGAGCAGAGCTCTAGCCTCGCCGCGGACGCGCGAATCCACCCCGGGGTCCTACCGGAGAAGGAGGACAGCAGCAACACCAGGGCCGCCAGAAGCAACCCAGGAAAGCGCCGGGAAGGAAAGGGACGCTCCAGACGGACGGGAGGCGCCATGCGCGGCGCGGGAGACCCCGTAATTTATCCGGAGGTGAGCAGAGAAACCGAGAGCCAGCCGAGCAGGGAAGTCCCTTCTGAGTCCGGTTATTGGACACAACAATCCCCAAACTCACATTTTCCAGGGCCGCGTGACAGATGGGCGTGGCCTAGGCGCTTAAGGTGAAATTGAGTCTTAGCGCCGGGGCGGCTGGGGCCAGTCGGCGGGCCGCGGGGCGGGGCCTCGGCGCGCAGGGGCAGCCCGTTGGCCTTCGAGGAGACAGGGCATGTCCAGAGCTCTTGCCGGGGGTTATCGTGGGCTAGCACCTGTCAGGGTTAGTTTTATCCTGGGGCACTGCAGGCTGTCAGGACTGCCTGGGTCCTTACTTGGTATTTGGCATTAGTCAGTCATTATTGGGAACAATATTTGAGTTTTTCTTGCTTGAATGCCTGCTACTGAATCGTCTCAGCGCCGTCTTGTTTTCACGGTCTCAAAGGTTTGGCTTCTGCACTCCCAGCCCCTAAGATAATTTGCCCTTTGCTCCCCTCCCTGGAGAGGACCCGTCAGAATCTAAATTATTAAGCAACACCAGGCCGTTAGCATATTGAGATTCTATGGGGCCCTTGCCCTTGAGGAACTAAATATTTTATTGAAGAAGAAATATACATGCATGAACAATGTAAGGACAAGGGTGTCCTAAGTGCCAAATTCCTGGAAGCAATAAATGCAGGAGGATAGGGATGGGTAGAAATTGTTAGGCGAAGTGGATAAGGGGGAGAACTTTTCTGGTGAAACAATCTCAGGAACAATGCTGGAAAATTAAGAATGAGCAGGATTGATTTGTAGGGTTCTGAGTAAGCCAGTATGACTGGTAAAAGGAAAAAAAAAGGGAACATGACTGGCATTACAAGAGCAAACAAAAAGAGTTGACATCTCTTCCTCTCCGATTGGCAAAGAATTGAAACGTCAGCCAATGTGAGTGAACGTGTTGCAGGGGGACCAGCACTCTGTAACATAACTTTTCAGTACGTTAAAAGTCTTAAAGTGGACATGACTTGTGTTAGGCTCTCAGTTCCCAGAGAAATCATCAGAGCTGTGATCAAAGATTTATAATTGTTGAAAAAAATGTAAACCTTAAGTGTCTAGCAAAAGTAATAAGGAATTTCTGGTAGTTACCTTTGTGTGATGGAATTCTATGCAGCAAGTATTGCAAAATAATACCAAATATAAGAAACCATGATATCATTGTAAGTGGAAAAAGCAGAGTCCAAATTGGCATGTGCCTTTTGGCAGTACTTTTATTAAAACAAAAGTGCTATATATATATATATAAACTAATTTGAAACACAACAAAGTTAACAGTGGTTGATAAGATTATAGATATTTCACTT
This sequence comes from Pongo pygmaeus, assembly GCF_028885625.2. Classification (NCBI taxonomy): domain Eukaryota; kingdom Metazoa; phylum Chordata; class Mammalia; order Primates; family Hominidae; genus Pongo; species Pongo pygmaeus. The sequence continues at coordinate 41,796,524 of NC_072373.2, forward strand.
TCCTAGTGTTTTTCAGTTTTCTTTTTCTATGTTGACCCTATGTTACATTTAGAATAAGGTAAAGAAAATGTATTTTAAAAATCAAACCTATATATCAATTGTTTTGTTCATAGAATTATGCAAGTAGAACTTGTATTACACAGGGTTTGTATGAGAGGATGGTGAGGAATTGGATGCTTAGTGTATAAACCTAAAATGGGTCTTATGGAATTATAGAGTTTAAATGTATTTAATACAGTTCTGTAACTGAGATGTACTGAAGACTTTCTGGGTTCACCAAACCATGGAATTTGCTCTTCCCTAAAATTTTCAAATTTTTGGCAAAGAATACAAGACATTGAGTGTGGTGGTATATCAAATAAACATCTTAGTATCTTGGATTATAAAATTCAGACACTATGACAGTAATTAAAGGAGGTATAATTAAGGGAATAGTAAATAGGAAACTCAATAAGGGGAAATTATTATTCCTGTTAATGTATGGTGTGAAAGAGCGATATGACAGACATGTTCTGTGACTCAATGCCAGCACTTATTTGTGAAAGCAGATAGTCTATTTATTTTTATCCACAACAATAGATATTTAAAATTCTCCATTTATTTTCAGGCTTGGGAGAAAGATACCTTTTTCTCATAAGAAAAATTATTATAAAGAATAGAAGAAAAAATATGGCTAGTGTTTGATTTCCTAGTTTCAGGTGTCAGATTAGATTCAAAGATCGGTATTTTATTGAAACTTTCTTTCAATCAGTAAAATTTCTATCCCTGGGGTTAATCAAGCCATTCTTAATATACTCGAGGACTTTCACATTAAATTTATAAAACAAATTTTTATTTGAGTTAACTGAAGCTTCATTTGAATGGTTCTGAGCCTTGTTTCCTATTTTTTGGGATAAATTCCATAAGTCAGGGTTAGAGTTTTCTTCTAACATCTCCAGTGCCAAAATCTGTAGTAAGTGTACAATGAATAGCTGGTAAATATTGGATGAAATAAATGCTTCTTGTGGTCAAGTGCATTTAACATATCTCTGCCAGTTCTCCTCCAGCATGAATTTATTAAATGTCCAGAAAGTTCTGAGAAATTTTGATTTAAATAATTTTAGACCCTAGGAAACAAATCGAGATCGGTCTGTAAAAGGGATGAGCTACAACTGTCTGCACAGCAAACTTTCCTAAATCAGGTGTTGCAAGCTTACTTGTGAAGTGGAGCTGTGGTCTATCCCTTAGCCTTGAGGTCATTTTGGTGACTGAGTTCAATGTCGACAATGAACTTCCTGAGGTCTTAACAGGGGTAGAACTTGAAGCCAAAGCTTTGAATGAAGTTGGTTTAGGAGATTAATGTTTCCTCCAACTCCCCCTAAAGATTTTGTCAAACTGCCACAGAGAAGAAAAAGAAAGAATGAGGATATGTGTGTTTGTGGACCAGGTTTAGAACAATGGGATCTCCTTTAAGGGGCTTATGAAGGGCAGTATGGATGGAGGCTGGTGTGCAGGGATGTCATTAAACTGTGGCCAACTCTTTTAAAATTTGATGTTAGGGCTGGGCGCGGTGGCTTATGCCTGTAATCCCAGCACTTTGGGAGGCTGAGGCGGGCGGATCACGAGGTCAGGAGATCTAGACCATCCTGGCCAACATGGTGAAACCCCGTCTCTACTAAAATACAAAAAATTAGCTGGGCGTGGTGGTGCACACCTGTAGTCCCAGCTACTCAGGGGGCTGAGGCAGGGGAATTGCTTGAACCTGGGAGGCAGAGGTTGCAGTGAGTCAAGATCGCGCCACTGCACTCCAGCCTGGTGACAGAGCAAGACTTCATCTCAAAAAAAAAAAAAAAAAAGAACCATGTTAGATGGTTCTTTGCCTCCTAATTAGTATACTCTATTTACATTATGCTTTTCAGGAGCAAGTGTAGCAGCATGAATGGGCCTCTATTTACACCTGCTAAGCAGCTGCCAGCCAACTGACCTTTATGTTTAGCTGTGTCTGATTTTCTTTCCTGTTACCATCAAGAGCATGTCTGTGGCATTACACATCAACACAGGGATTATGAAAACAATCAGGTACAGAACTATATTCCATAAGTAGATTTGCAAAATAAAGTATTTTATTCCTTTCTCAGTTAATGGTAGAGACAGAAAATTTCATTTAAGCATCATAAACTTCATACTACACACTTAAGTGTGACAAAAAAGCAAACAAAACAAAGAATGTTGGGACTAGCAATAGCTTCAGAGGGCAATTGGTGTCCAGCCACTGCTTTTCAGATGAAAATGTAAGGTCGCAGGTTAGCAGAATTACTTAATAATACAAGTTAGGCAATATAGTATTTTACTCATATTAGTATATACAGTATTTCTCATTATAACTGATGTAATAGAAAACGCCCTTTTGGCTTTCTTGCAATTAAAAAGTGACAGGTGAGGTTGCAGTAAGCCTAGATAGCACCACTGCACTCCAGCCTGAGTTACAGAGCAAGACCCTGTCTCCAAAACAAAACAAAACAAATCAAAAGTCACAGGCATTACATATTTATTAATCACATTGCTCATTGACCTACTCCATTCTGGAAAAAAAAAAAAAGAACACAGGATTTTTTTTTCTTGTAATGGGAAATTTTAATTCTAAAAAGGCCAATTCCCAATCACTTAGTTTCTAGTCCTCCTTTAAAAGTTACTTCTTCAAAATCCCAAGAAATAAAAGAGATTTGCTAAGATCCAACTAAGCAAAAGTCCTATCAAGGATCTTTACATATACTCACCACCTACTTGCTCGCCTTTCTTTCTTGGTGACCTAGCTGTATGTCCTTTGCCCATTTTTGTTGGGTGGAGAGAAGTTTGGTTTTTAATTTTTAAGTACTCTCTAAATAATAAAGCAATTAGCTTTTGTGATGTAAGTTGCATTTTTTTTCTTGCAATTTATCAGTTGATTTTTCTTAAGCTGGTTTTTTTTCCTTCTCTTCCATGATTTTAAATTGAAATTCAGGTTCATGTCTATCTCACTCCTTATATTGCTGTCAAAGTAAATGTGGCAAAATTCACCTTTAAAGCAACTATTAAACAGAATTACATAGAAATGAGCATTAGTCATATATAAAGCTATTATTAAATATCCAGAAATATTCTGATGTTTTCTAGAGGTCATTAGCATGGCCCATAATATCATAACACATTTTTGTTCTCTAAAGATGTGGACTGGTTAAAGAACACAAGGTCACTTATTTTAAAAATATCAGAACATATTTATTATTTTGATACATTTTTTAAAAGTTGTGTTTTAAAAAGTTAATTTAGTATATTCTGAATGCATACAAAAGTAAGCTAGTACTTTTATAATAACAATTATTCTTTCATTTCAATTTTTATTATGTTTTTTATATAGAACATAGCACAAAGTGCTTTTGAATTAAAGTTTAGAAAATATCGAAAGCGGCCGGGTGCGGTGGCTCACGCCTGTAATCCCAGCACTTTGGGGGGCCGAGGTGGGCGGATCACGAGGTCAGGAGTTCGAGACCATCCTGGCTAACATAGTGAAACCCCGTCTCTACTAAAAATACAAAAAAAGTAGCTGGGCGTGTTGGCAGGTGCCTGTAGTCCCAGCTACTCAGGAGGCTGAGGCAGGAGAATGGTGTGAACCCGTGAGGCGGAGCTTGCAGTGAGCCGAGATCATGCCACTGCACTCCAGCCTGGGAGACAGAGCCAGACTCCATCTCAAAAAAAAAAAAAAAGAAAGAAAATATCGAAAGCTTATTTTCCAAATATTTCTCTTGAGTAGTCTTAACCACTCTTCCCATGATCATTTCATGCCTTTCTAGTAAATTAATTTTTCTCCCTAGAGAAAGTAAAAACTGATATAGCGTATATTTCACTCTAAACTGTTTAAAATACTAGGGTTCTGCTCTATAAAATAAAAGGAAACTAAAGGGGAAAAAGTACATATGTAAAAAAACACATATGTGAAAGAAGATAGGCAGAAAATGAATCAAAATATTAGGAGTGGTTACCAGTAGGTAGCATAATTATAAGTGACTTATTTTTCATAACTTTCTGCATTTTCCAAGCTCTCCTTACTGAGCACATTCCATATTACAAATGTTTTAAAAAAGAACAATGACCACCTTACAAACCAGAAATTCCAGGCAACACCTTATTCCTTTAAGTAATCCAAACTATTTTCTATCTCCTAAATGCAGTCTTTTCCCCTGACTAGATACTGTGTGCGTTTAGCATGAGGCAGAAGGGTGGGGGTTTCATAGTGACACACACAAAGAGGGAGGCGCTTTGCTAGGTACTGGGGAAGTGGCAGCATCTTCAAGTGCACATGTCCGCATCTCTGTGAAGTCACTTCAAAGACTTTATGAAGCTCAGATTTGATTCTGTTGAAATCAATTGGCTCCTTTCCAACCAAAATTGTATTGGAGATGTTCTTCAGCTGTATAGTACTTTGTCAAGGAAGGACCCTGAAATAACAGGATGTTTTCATTTAATTAACAGCATGGTAGACAACTGAACTACCCAGAATTTACAGGCTGATAAGCTTTGGATATTTTCTAAACTTTATTCCACAATAATGGGAGTTGCTTTAGGAGGACAAGTTAGAACGTTTGGAGGGAAATGTTATAATTGTGGTCAAATTGGTCATCTAAAAAAGAATTGCCCAGTCTCAAATAAAAAAGAGCCACCTGACTTATGTCCAAGATGTAAAAAAGGAAAACATTGGGCTAGTCAATGTCGTTTTAAATTTGATAGAAATGGGCAACCATTGTCGGGAAAATGAGCAAAGCGGCCAGCCTCAGGCCCGGCGACAAACTGGGGCATTCTCAATTCAGCCCTTTGTTCCTCAGAGTTTTCAGGGACAACAACCCCCACTGTCCCAAGTGCCTCAGGGAATGAGCCAGTTACCACAATACAACAATCGTCCCCCGCCACAAGCGGCAGTGCAGCTGTAGATTTATGTACTATACAGGCAGTCTCTCTGCTTCCAGGGGAGCCCCCACAAAAAATCCCCACAGGGTATATGGTCCACTGCCTGAGGGGACTGTAGGACTAATCTTAGGTAGATCAAGTCTAAGTCTGAAGGGAGTTCAAATTCATACTGGTGTGGTTGATTCAGACTACAAAGGCGAAATTCAATTGGTTATTAGCTCTTCAATTCCTTGGAGTGCCAGTCCAGTAGACAGGATTGCTCAATTATTACTCCTGCCTTATATTAAGGTTGGAAATAGTGAGATAAAAAGAACAGGAGGGTTTGGAAGCACTGATCCGACAGGAAAGGCTGCATATTGGGCAAGTCGGGTCTCAGAGAACAGACCTGTGTGTAAGGCCATTATTCAAGGAAAACAGTTTGAAGGGTTAGTAGACACTGGAGCAGATGTCTCTATCATTGCTTTAAATCAGTGGCCAAAAAGTTGGCCTAAACAAAAGGCTGTTACAGGACTTGTCAGCATAGGCACACTCTCAGAAGTGTATCAAAGTACTATGATTTTACATTGTTTAGGGCCAGATAATCGAGAAAGTACTTCCCATGTTAAAAAACGTTTATTATCTTGTTTTGCTCTAATGGGAGTTCAGAAAAAATCAAAACTGACAATGGACCAGGATACTGTAGTAAAGCTTTCCAAAAATTCTTAAATCAGTGGAAAATTTCACATATAACAGGAATTCCCTATAATTCCCAAGGATAGGCCATAGTTGAAAGAACTAATAGAACACTCAAAACTCAATTAGTTAAGCAAAAAGAAGGGGGAGACAGTAAGAAATGTACCACTCCTCAGATGCAACTTAATCTAGCACTCTATACTTTACATTTTTTAAACATTTATAGAAATCAGACTACTACTTCTGTAGGACAACATTTTACTGGTAAAAAGAACAGCCTACATGAAGGAAAACTGATTTGGTGGAAAGATAATAAAAATAAGACATGGGAAATAGGGAAGGTGGTGACGTGGGGGAGAGGTTTTTCTTGTGTTTCACCAGGAGAAAATCAGCTTCTTGTTTGGATACTCACTAGACATTTGAAGATCTACAATGAACCCATCGGAGATGCAAAGAAAAGTGCCTCCAGGGAGATGGAAACACCAGTCACATGGATAGATAATCCTATAGAAGTATATGTTAATGATAGTGTATGGGTACCTGGCCTCACAGATGATCATTGCCCTGCCAAACCTGAGGAAGAAGGGATGGTGATAAATGTTTCCATTGGGTATCGTTATCCTCCTATTTGCCTAGGGAAAGCACCAGGATGTTTAATGCCTGCAGTCCAAAATTGGTTGGTAGAAGTACCTACTGTCAGTCCCATCAGTAGATTCACTTATCACATGGTAAGCGGGATGTCACTCAGGCCACGTGTAAATTATTTACAAGACTTTTCTTATCAAAGATCATTAAAATTAGACCCAAAGGGAAACCTTGCCCCAAGGAAATTCCCAAAGGATAAAAAATACAGAAGTTTTAGTTTGGGAAGAATGTGTGGCCAATAGTGTGGTGATATTACAAAACAGTGAATTCGGAACTATTATAGATTGAGCACCTCGAGGTCAATTCTACCACAATTGCACAGGACAAACTCAGTCATGTCCCAGTGCACAAGTGAGTCTAGCTGTTGATAGCGACTTAACAGAAAGTTTAGACAAACATAAGCTAAAAAATTACAGTCTTTCTACCCTCGGGAATGGGGAGAAAAAGGAATCTCTACCCCAAGACCAAAAATAATAAGTCCTGTTTCTGGTCCTGAACATCCAGAATTATGGAGGCTTACTGTGGCCTCATACCGCATTAGAATTTGGTCTGGAAATCAAACTTTAGAAACAAGAGATCGTAAGCTATTTTATACTGTCAACCTAAATTCCAGTCTAACAGTTCCTTTACAAAGCTGTGTAAAGCCCCCTTATATGCTAGTTGTAGGAAATATAGTTATTAAACCAGACTCTCAAACTATAAGCTGTGAAAATTGCAGATTGTTTACTTGCGTTGATTCAACTTTTAATTGGCAACACCGTATTCTGCTGGTGAGAGCAAGAGAAGGCGTGTGGATCCCTGTGTCCATGGACCGACTGTGGGAGGCCTCGCCATCCATCCATATTTTGACTGAAGTATTAAAAGGCATTTTAAATAGATCCAAAAGATTCATTTTTACTTTAATTACAGTGATTATGGGATTAATTGCAGTCACAGCTATGGCTGCTGTGGCAGGAATTGCATTGCACTCTTCTGTTCAGTCAGTAAACTCTGTTAATGATTGGCAAAAAAATTCTACAAGATTGTGGAATTCACAATCTGGTATTGATCAAAAATTGGCAAACCAAATTAATGATCTTAGACAAACTGTCATTTGGATGGGAGACAGGCTCATGAGCTTAGAACATCGTTTCCAGTTACAGTGTGACTGGAATATGTCAGATTTTTGTATTACACCCCAAGTTTATAATGAGTCTGAGCATCACTGGGACATGGTTAGACGCCATCTACAGGGAAGAGAAGATAATCTCACTTTAGACATTTCCAAATTAAAGGAACAAATTTTTGAAACATCAAAAGCCAATTTAAATTTGGTGCCAGTAACTGAGGCAATCGCAGGAGTTGCTGATTGCCTCGCAAATCTTAACCCTGTCACTTGGGTTAAGACCATCGGAAGTACTACGATTATAAATTTCATATTAATCCTTGTGTGCCTGTTTTGTCTGTTGTTAGTCTGCAGGTGTACCCAGCAGCTCCAAAGAGACAGCCACCATCGAGAAAGAGCCATGATGATAATGGCGGTTTTGTCGAAAAGAAAAGGGGGAAATGTGGGGAAAAGAAAGATCAGATTGTTACTGTGTCTGTGTAGAAAGAAGTAGACATAGGAGACTCCATTTTGTTCTGTACTAAGAAAAATTCTTCTGCCTTGAGATGCTGTTGATCTGTAACCCTACCCCCAACCCTGTGCTCCCTGAAACATGTGCTGCGTCAACTCAGGGTTAAATGGATTAAGGGCTGTGCAGATGTGCTTTGTTAATCAAATGCTTGAAGGCAGCGTGCTTGTTAAGAGTCATCACCACTACCTAATCTCAAGTACCCAGGGACACAAAACACTGCGGAAGGCCGCAGGAACCTCTGCCTAGGAAATCCAGGTATTGTACAAGGTTTCTCCCCATGTGATAGCCTGAGATATGGCCTCATGGGAAGGGAAAGACCTGACCTTCCCCCAGCCCGACACCCATAAAGGGTCTGTGCTGAGGAAGATTAGTAAAAGAGGAACGAACGCCTCGTTGCTGTTGAGACAAGAGGAAGGCATCTCTCTCCTGCTCATCCCTGGGCAATGGAATGTCTCGGTGTAAAACTCGATTGTATATTCCATCTACTGAGATAGGGGAAAGCCACCTTAGGGCTGGAGGTGGGACATGCGGGCAGCAATACTGCTCTTTAAGGCATTGAGATGTTTATGTGTATACATATCTAAAGCACAGCACTTAATTCTTTACCTTGTTTATGATGCTGAGATCTTTGTTCACGTGTTTACCTGCTGAACTTCTCTCCACTATTATCCTATGACCCTGCCACATCCCTCTCTCCAAGAAACATCCAATAATGATCAATAAATACTAAGGAACTCAGAGGCCGGTGGATCCTCCATATGCTGAACGCCGGTCCCCTGGGCCCCCTTTTTTCTTTCTTTATACTTTGTCTCTGTTTCTCTTTCTTTTCCAAGTCTCTAGTTCCACCTAACGAGAAACACCCACAGGTGTGGAGGGGCAACCCACCCCTTCAGCATTCCATATAAATTACACGGTCATTAGAAGTGTTTATTGCCCTCTGTGATGGCTGCTATGTAGGACATAGAAATTATGGCATAAATGGAGACATTAGTAGAAAAGAGAGAGATTAATGATTAACTTGACCTTTTCCTTTTTTCATTTTGTCCAAAGAAAAAGTGTTCTCAGAGTTGAGCTACTAAATAAAGAGCCTCCTTCCATTCTAGAAAACGTACAGGTCGCCCATAACAGAAGAAATGTTTTTTTGATTCTGTTGTTCTACACCATGGTGGTAGCAGGGGACAGAAATAGGAACTGGTCATCTTGGAGGGGTCAGCTTCAGAAAGCATGTCCTCCTCTTCTACTTACAGTTAAGAATGAGCTGCAGTAGTGGATTTAGTACAAGGTATCCACGCGCTTCCCCAGCCGTGCTGAAGCCTCTCATTTTTTAAGGCCAGGAATGGCGTCCTGCTACCAAGGGACAGGCCCTCCAGCTCATCTGTTCCCCGGTTATTACTGCCACCAGATTCCTCATCTTTGTTCTCCTTCCATTTCACAGGACTTCCCAGCATCACCTGTTACCTGTATTCCTCCAAACACTCTCATGTCCAACACACAGCTATGTCTTTGGAGCCTGCCTCTTTACTCCGCCCCAGAACAAGGTGGGCACAAGGTCTTAACGCTTGGCACAGATTCTAACTCACTTCTTGACTAGCATATTTTGCCACAGATGATTCACTTTGTTCCCGTGGAACACTGTGGTCAAAATTCCAATCTTAAAAGGGAAAGTTGAAACAAAATTTTTAAGGACTTTATACCTACCGAAAAGTGATCAGTGGTCAGTGTACACAATTTGAGGTGTACTTTGATGTAAGAGTATTCCAAAAAGTTGAGGATAAATGAAATTTTCATAAATTAATTTTGTCAGGCCTCTGAGCCCAAGCCAAGCCATCGCATCCCCTGTGACTTGCACGTATATGCCCAGATGGCCTGAAGTAACTGAAGAATCACAAAAGAAGTGAAAATGCCCTGCCCCGCCTTAACTGATGACATTCCACCACAAAAGAAGTGTAAATGGCCGGTCCTTGCCTTAAGTAATGACATTACCTTGTGAAAGTCCTTTTCCTGGCTCATCCTGGCTCAAAAAGCTCCCCGACTGAGCACCTTGCGACCCCCACTCCTGCCCGCCACAGAACAAACCCCCTTTGACTGTAGTTTTCCTTTACCTGCCGAAATCTTATAAAACGGCCCCAACTCTATCTCCCTTCACTGACTCTCTTTTCAGACTCAGCCTGCCTGCACCCAGGTGAAATAAACAGCGATGTTGCTCACACAAAGCCTGTTTGGTGGTCTCTTCACACGGACGCGCCTGAAAAATTTCTCAATTGATTAACATGCTCAGTTGATTACTGAACATTTCTCCTTTGATTATACTCAGAGATTGGGGAGATCTTTAAAAAATTGTCTCTATTCATCAGAAGTTAATTTAGCATGGAAAAGAAAACACACATAAGCACAATGTATGGCACATTGTAAGTGGCTAAGAATGTTTGAAGAATAAGCAACTACATGAATGCAATAGAGTTAACAGGCAAAAAACAACACATGAAATGTCAATTGCTATAGGTTATGTACAGTTATAATGATGGGAAAAATGTTTGTCATTTGGTAAAAAAAGCAGGATTCAATATTGCGCAATCAATATAATCTCAAGGTGTATATGCAAATGTACAATAATATGCAAAGAAGCTTAAGAATACTACCAGATAGAGATTATTGCAGGTAATTTTTATATTTTTTATATTTTCCCCTATTTCTTGTTTTTAATAATGATGAGATATTACTGTTAAAATAAATTAGTTTATTTTTTAAATGGTGTAGTCAGGAAATGTGAGTTTCAAAGAGAGACATCATTTTGGACTAGAGTTGTTTGGGAGAGCATCTTGGTTGATTGAATTCAGAGCTGGAGCTGGGTTCAGGGAATTTAGATAGAAAGAAAGGTGGAAAAGTGTTTTAGGCAGGTAATCTGACAGGAATGAGGCTAAATCAAATAATTTATCATTGTGGAATATTTTTAAAATGAACTCTTGTAAAAATGGTTGTTGTTCTTCCAGTCTGCTGTTATTTTGTCTGTTTGTAAATGAGTGGCCACACAGCTGGCCCTGAATCAGTTCTGCCTGACTTTTCCCCCATAGCACTCTGATAGTAAAGGAAAATGAATGCCTCACACAAGAACTTTGGAGACATAGCCTAAAGCATCCCTGAAAGCACAATATTTTCTGTCTTAGTTTATCTTTTTTTTTTTTTTGAGACGGAGTCTCGCTCTGTCGCCCAGGCTGGAGTGCAGTGGCGCGATCTCGGCTCACTGCAAGCTCCGCCTCCCAGGCTCACGCCATTCTCCTGCCTCAGCCTCCCGAGTAGCTGGGACTACAGGCGCCCACCACCACGCCCGGCTAATTTTTTTTTTTTTTGTATATTTAGTAGAGACGGGGTTTCACCATGTTAGCCAGAATGGCCTCGATCTCCTGACTCATGATCTACCCGCCTTGGCCTCCCAAAGTGCTGGGATTACAGGCGTGAGCCACTGCGCCCAGCAGTCTTATTTTATCTTAAACTTCCTGCATTATTTATTTGTCTTTTGCTCCCTTATAAATGTGTTTGTGTTCATGTTGAAATAACGCAATTTTTATTTGAACTATTGGAGTAACATTAGAAAAATATATTCTCTAGGAAACCATGCCATTTTCATCTTATGATTTTTATATCCCCTTGGTATAATAGCATTAGCCATGTATCCCCCAGTGTATACAAATGCCCATTTGAGAAGGATCAGGCCAGATAAACATTAAAGCTTCAAAAAGTAAAATATCAATTCTGAATTTTAAAAAAACAATGCATATTTCATTTGTTTTCATAAACAGTAATGACAAGCTAGAAGCAAAGCAACTAGGAAGACAGATAATAAACAGGGCATTGCAAATTCATTTCTATTATAGGAGAAAATAGGACATAATCTGTAATTTTTTGTTTAGAAAAGTTTGAATTGCTTCTACTTATATTTTGGTTAACTATAAAATAGCTTTTCCACTTCCTTTCCTTTTCCTGGGGCCCCTTCTACTGTCCTCTTTGAATTTAGGATTTCTGATATATGTAGGTGTAACGTGCCAAGTTTAGATTAATGCACATGTATATGAGAAAGAAGTAGGACATAAAGAAAGGAAATTTAGTAATGATTGTGGTGCTTTTGCTTCTGCTTTCTACAGGACTGGCCTAATTCTGTTCTAGGGCATATGGTGATCTTATTCCTGAAAATGTCCCGAACACCTATGGGTAGGACATTTTAGGATTCTTGGGCATAGCCAAAGTAAGCCAGAGCCAAATAAATTGCTCTGAATGTTAAAGAAAAATGGAGTTTTGAATTTGCAAGGAGCCCGAGAGTCTGAATGCCTGTATTTACTGCATACCCTGAGAATGCAGTAAAGATTTGAACAAAAGAGAGGAGTATCCAATGAGAGAGAGGCCTGAGAAGAGGATGGAAAGCCCAGGTTAAAAGGGGAACTAGCCAGTGAGAAATTTCTCATAGTATGATATAGTTCAGGGGTTAGCAAAGTCTTCCACTAAAGGGCCAGATAGTAAATACTTTTGGCTTTTGGGGTCTCTGTTGCAACTACTCAGCTCTGCTGTTGTAGTATAAAAGGGAGCCAGAGACAGTAGACAAACGATTGGGTGTGGCTGTGCCCCAGTAAAACTTTATTTACAAAAACAAGTGGCCAACTGGATTTGGCTCACAGGTGGTAGTTTTCAGGTCCCTGGTGTACTAGTTACTTTTCAGATCAGTGATTTCTAATATTGATATATACCACTTTTGATAATGGTATAATTTCCCTTTTCACCCCAAATCTTTAGCAATGTGTACTACACAACAGCTTGTAGTAAGCCTGCTTTGAATAGGTAGAATGAAAGGTTAGGTATTTAATAAGCCCAAGGGAATGAGGACCAAAAGAAGGAGCAGTCAAAGAGGCCAAATGAAGTGGAGAATTCAATGGAAGTCAGAAATCAAGGGGTTGGAGGCTGGGGAGGTAAAGCGAAAGTCTCCAGAGGACATTAAAGTGACTCTGTGCATTTAAGGGAAGCTGGAAGACTTGGAGGTACAAGCAGGCAGCAAATTCTTGGGTTCCACAAGAAAAAGAAAAGCATACTACTTCTCAAAGTTTCATAGCATAAATACAGGAAATTATAGGAATGCTTTGAAAAAGTAGTGACTGTGACTGCACTGACTTAGAGTCATCACCCCAAATCAGTGGAAATGACAATAAAAATCCAATAAAAAAAGGAAGTTTCCAGCTCCTGAAGTATTTTCTAAATTCTTTGGTATCAATGACCTACCTAGTGCAATATCATATTCAAGTCCTGTTTCCATTTTTGGTATGTGAGTTGTTGAAAACATTTTGAATTCAGTATGTATATAGGTACCTGCTATTTTCTTCATTTGTTTGCAGAGTTCGGGGATGAATGCTGCTGCCTCCTTGAGAATGTAAATGGATAGCCACTTCTTTAGGTTTTTCATGTGCATTATTGCTAATCGGCAGAAGAAAAAAATAGAAAAAGTGTCTTAATCGTTTAAGTATCTGTTTTGAAAGAAATTAGTAATTTGCATTTTGAAATTTAAGGTATTATTTGCCTTAAGTTCCTGATACCTTTGCAAGATGTCTGAAAGGAAAATCATAACCAAATCTCATCTTTTAATACTAAGCAAAAACTTAGATTAGAAAATAATACTAAAATCATCCTATATTTTCTGTCAGAATACTCTAAATTTTTTATAGGCAGATGTCCATGCCTTAACACATTTCACTATTTCTGACATAATTTTGATTAGTAAATAGGATTTACATCGAGATTTTGACACTTAAGCTGCACAACATGAATCACTTTGCACTGCAATGTTACACGAGGCTTCCTTTTTCTCCTATAGTGAAGATATACGTTCTGTTTTCTGTACAAGCAGTACCCATAGTTAGGGGAGCAGCGGTAGCTGTCATGAAGGTATTTAAGAACTAACAGTAAAAAGAAATATTTACTCACTTTTTAATATCAGTAATAACAATCATGTGTAAATAATAGCTAACATTTTCTGACATGCATCATAAATGAGGCACTATGTTAAGTAAGGTAGGAACTATTATTATCTCCATTTCACAGGCAAGGAAAATGAAATTTACTGAGGATAAGTATCTCGCTCAGGGTCTCATAGAGAGTGAGTGACTGTGAACACAGGCCTTAGCAGTTGCAAAGCCCTCACCCTCACTTGGTATGGTACACTGCCTCTTTAGGGGTTAATAAACACTTCATCTTTTATCAATGAAATGATAAAACAGTACCAGTACCTGGAGATTTTATGTATGAGTTGGTATTAGGGATTTTAGAATGGAAGCTTGAAGTTAACTCACTTCAACATGTACCACTGTTTCCTCATCACTCAGTTATTCTTTACCCTCTTATGGAAATTAGAATGACAGCATCACTTGAGAAAAAGAGGCAGACTGCTTCAGGGGACAGAGTTTTCACAGGACAGGGAAGGCACACTTGAGATCCATGGATGAGGAAGAGTGGAGGGGTATATAGCCAGGTGGTATGACCTTCCAAGGAGTGGTGATTAAGTGGTAAGATGAGTAGTGTTCTGAAGGTGGTCTTGGGTGTTGACTGGTACATGGGGTTTTGGAGAATATGATCTCGGTGAGTATATGTTGAATGAAGAGCTATCTGGTTAGTTACTGGTGGTTAATGTGAACATAGGAAAATTCAGGGAGGCTTCACAGAGGATGGCCTTAAGTATTTTATCATTCCAAGCATCACAACAATGGAAACTTTGAAATTTTGACTGTGGACAAGGCTGTTTTGTGTAGAAATGGGAGTGGGTACGAGGCAGTAACAAGAGGCAATAATGGGCTCTGAATGAAGAAGTCTAACCAGTATTATTCCTCAGTGATGAGTGCATGACCTATCTTATGACCTATCTTATTTAACATTATCACAAATTATTGTTGTAAATACACAGTGAAATATCAAAATGTGCAGGCAGCATATTTTTAACTAGTGAAATAACAAGGCAGTGAGATTAAATCACAGGAAGAACTTGCCAAGTCTGTGTGAAACACCAGGAAATCTCAATATGGAAAGATACCCTTAAAGAAATACCTTAATTTTTCATAGCCTAATAACTCAGAATAAAGAGTAAAAAAAAGAAGAGATTGCATACTGTTCTCTAGAAAGATACTTGTTCAATATACCAGAGTAGCTAAAACAAACTCAGTAAAATATAGGAGAAAAAGAATATTGAAAGAAAAAAGGAAAATACTTTAGGTTTGTACTATATACAGTTCTGGATACTGAATTTCAGTAATATAGAGTCAGATTCAGAAATGGCAAATAACATTGTCAAAATACTAGCACAAAGAGTTCAAGATTTCCAGTTAAATATTCTGGACTAAAGGCCTAATTCCTAACAACTTCCTACTGGCTTTAAACAAGCCACTGAATTTCTTTGAACCTAGAGTGTTTTATGCTTTGGGATAACAATATGATTGGGCCTACCTACCTCACAGAGTTGCTTTGAGGACCAAAGAAGATAATAAATGGTAAATAAACCTATAAATAAACATGTTAACTCTTTTTGTAAATACATTAACCATTGCTACTCTTATTATTAATTTTGACTGCTGTACAAGTAGAGATTAAAAAATCATTAAATAAAAATTGTTTTGGGTGGATATAGGTGGTCCCTGCTCACAGGGGATCATAGTCCAGGGAGCAGGGATGGTGAGGAGTATAGCAGAGACCAAGAAGGCAAGAGATAGTGGTAATAGTGAGTGGAAAGGCCAAGCTGGAGAGCACAGAGGAAATGGGCAGAGTAACTAGGTATTCTTAATCAGGGAAAGCTGAGGATTGAGAAGGCACATGAAATCAAGTGTGATACCGTTTAAGCATATGTGCTTACCAAATGCAGTGTTGGTACGATGGACTGAATGTTTGTATCTTTCCAAATTTATATGTTGAAAATTTATAGGATCTAATTACTATAGGATCTCAAAGGTGAGACCTTTGAGAAGTAATTAGATCATGAGAGCAGAGCCCTTGTGAATGGGACTAGTGCCCTTAGAAAAGAGACCAGGAGAGCTCCTTCACTCCTTTTCTCTGATTTGAGGACATGGAGAAAAGACTGAAGTCTATTGACTAGAAAGCCAGCCCCACCAGACACTGAATTTGCAGTTGCCTTGATCTTGGACTCTCTACCCACCAGAACTATGAGAAATAAATGCTTGGTTTTTAGAAATGAAATAATGTTTTTTAGGGACAAGTTCTTGCCATGTTGCCCAGGCTGGCCTTAAACTCATGGGCTCAAGCAATACTCCTGCCTCAGCCTCCCAAATAGCTGGGACTATAGGCGGGTACCACTGTACCCAGCTTAAATGCTTATTGAATCCACCCAGTCTATGGAGTTTCTGTTATAACTGCCCAACTATATATACCAACAGACTGAGACAGTTGGTATGTTAGAACAAGGAGCAGCCTTGAAACCTGGAGTAAGTTTAGGACAAGTTAAAGATGCACTGTTTAACTTGGTAGAGAATTAATTAGAGCAGAAATTTCCCCTTGTGGTAACACTCTTAGTGGTGTTTAGCTCACTCATTCATTTGATAAATATTTATTGAGACTCTCTTTGTCCCAGGGACAGTTTAGATTGGTTATGTATCCATTGGTGAAGATAGGACAAAAATCCCTGACTTCATGGAGGGAGAGAGAGAATAAACATGGAATGTAATTATTTAATTAATTATAATAAAAGAGAATAAGTCTATGAAAAAAATAAAGCAGGATAAGAGAGACTGGGAATGTGGGGGTGGGGTCATGTCATCTTTACTAGGATAATTAAAGTAGACCTACTTGAGGAGCATTTTAAAGAAGGTGAGATCATTTCTGTGTGTGTATTCCTTATATTTCTGTATCACTTTAGTTTCTTTTCTTGTTTTATTTTATTTTATTTATTTAATTAATTAATTAATTTATTTATTTCAGATAGAGTTTTGCCTTTGTTGCCCAGGCTGGAGTGCAGCAGCACGATCTCAGCTCACTGCAAACTTCGCCTCCTGGGTTCAAGCGATTCTCCTGCCTCAGCCTCCTGAGTAGCTGGGACTACAGGCATGTGCCACTACACCAGGCTAATTTTTGTACTTTTAGTAGAGACAGGGTTTTGCCATCTTGGCCAGGCTGATCTTGAACTCCTGACCTCAGGTGATCCACCCGCCTCAGCCTCCCAAAGTGCAGGAATTACAGGCCTGAGCCACCACACCCAGCCTCATTTTAGTTTCTTGGTAAGTCTTCAGACTGCTTATGCAGCTTCTGAATTGTCTCCAGTGTTTGAGGTAGACGTCAGCCTGCACCTCTCTAGGCCTGGTGTGACTGTGGCTCTCCCATAGAGCAGGCCATCTTGTTCTTCACTATTCTATCTCTGTCAGTCCTTTTTAGCTCCAGGATAAATGGCTCTTCTGACTTGATGACCACTACGATACTCTCCACTCATATTCTGTGTTTCCCACATGGCTTCCTTCTTCTTTGCCATGAGGCCCTTTATGCCCTTGTCTTTCTGTGAGGAAAGCTGGAGCTCCAGATAAGGAATAATCGGCCCTCCTCACATAGCCACAATGACTTAGCTTATTGGCCACACCCACTCAAGGAGGTATGACTGCATGATTAATCAGCCCAACTCCTTCCGAAAGAAGGGACCTCTGCCTTCTGATTATTTAAGTTTATTACTTATTTTTCCCAATTTTAGCTATGTGTTATTTCTAACATGAAAATCAATGGTGTTTTGTTAGAGAAATGTACTCACTATCCTGAAACTACCTTGGCAAAGATTCTGAGAGTGAAAGAAATCTAACATGGCTGACTTCATCTTGCTTCTAGCCTCTCAGGTGGGCCAGCTTTGCTCATTCCTGGGTGTAGGCCAAGCTAACCATGAAAGGAATTTAGTTTATAATTTAACTTTGGAGCAAGGATAATAACAGTCTCTTCCTAAAACTAGCTCCCTCCTTGCTCAGGACCTGAAAGCTAGTGAAAGGCCAAGAGATTGGGATTAGGAGAGGGACCTGAACTCTGCTAAAATATAGGCATAGGTTTTATAATCCATTACTGCTCCCAGATTTGTGACTTCCCTAATTGCTCCTATAGATAACATCACAATTGTAGAATGTAAGATTGGTCTTCTGAGATGTTTTTCAGGTTTTTGCATTTGGCAACTGATTGACTCTACCTGGACCTGTGACTCATGACTCAACTGGTCCTGTGGCCCCCAACCAGAGGTGGACACAGCACATGAGGAACATTTCCCACACCCCCATCCCCAACCAATCAGTAGTACCGATTCCCTAGCTCCCTTCCTACCAAATGATCTATAAAAACCCTAGCCCCTGTGTTCTTGGGGAGACTGAGTTGAGTGATAACTCCAGGTCTTCCATGTGACTGGCCTTGTGTTAATTCATCTCTTTCTTTACTGCAATATACCATGATCTCAGGGAATTGGTTTTGTCTGTATGACAGGCAGGAAGAACACGTCAGACAGTTACAATCCCAAGAAGTGAAACAGGTCAAAAATAAAAGTTTAGAAAATGTTTAAAACTTTCCTGGATTACACATATAGAATAGGTTTTAGTGTGGGTTACATAGATGTTTGGGAGGTTTACCTCCCTGACCTTTAAGTCTAACAAGGATCATGATCTTTCTTTCTGCCACATTTCTGGTAGCCACTGGTGAGAGAGAGAATGGTTGTGCCATGGACATTACACTTTAAAAGAATATGAAAAAAATAGGAGGCAGGTTTTACGAGATGGAAAACGTGAAGAAATGCTATATGGTCTGAGGTTGCTTAGACTATACAAGACAATCATTTCTAAAGAAATAATTTTATGAAATGGTTATTGAGTCATGTTTATGCCTGAAGATGATTAATATGAGGAAATGATCTTAAATTATGTAGGTGAAACAAATCAATAGTTAGGCTTGGGAGTCTGACCCTCTAGTTGATTAACAAGGAATGGGCCATAAGTAATGAAGAATGACATGGTTAGAAGGGTGGAGATATTCAAATATCTTCAAGATATTAAAGTATCTTGAATACTTCCAAGAAGAAGAGATAATCATTTCCCCTGTGTGGTTTTAACTAGAGACTGATATAGATACAGGAAATTAGAAGCCCCAACTTCTTTAATTCAGACTTAGTAATTTTTTAAAAAATTAACTCACTGATTATATGGTACTTAATGAGAAACTTTAAGAGAAAAAATGTATTGACACAAGTACTTTGTTAAGGTAAAGTGCCCAGCTACTTACCTTTTCTTTTTGTAATGGAAAAGAACGAAGAATATATGTCAAGCCGTAAAATATAGAGAACATTAGTTAGGAAGGATGGATATTTAAATTTAAATATCTACTAATTCAGTATTTTCCCATGAAATTGAGTTCCTGACTAGGTTGTTTACAGCAAGATCTACTATGACAAACTACTTTTTAAAAAGTATATTGGCATCTTTGTGAAATATCAAAACTTCAATTTCTGTAAAGCTTGCAGGGAATTGTAATTGTTTAGGATATTTGCTATAGAAAACTGTTCACTTAAAAGTTACAAATTCAGTTTTTCTATGGGTATAGAATTTGCTCATCAACCATATAACATTGATATTATTGATTCTGGCCTCATTGAGGTTGTTATAATTCAATCAACCAGTACAAAAGCTGTGTAGGTTCTCCCTGTCAAAAACGTTTCTTTATTCAGATCTTAGTCTTTGCAAGTTTTTTTTATTTCAAGTTTAAAAAATTAATGATGGCTGGGCCCGGTGGCTCACACCTGTAATCCCAGCATTTTGGGAGGCTAAGGTGGGTGGATCACTTGAGGTCAGGAGTTCAAGACCAGCCTGGCCAAGATGGCAAAACCCTTTCTCTACTAAAAATACAAAAATTAGCCTGGTGTAGTGGCGTATGGCTGTAGTTCCAGCTACTCAGGAGGCTGAGGCATGAGAATCGCTTGAATCTGGGTGGCAGAGGTTGCAGTGAGCCAAGATTGTGTCACTGCACTCCAGCCTGGGTGACAGAGCAAGACTCTCTCTTAAAAAAAAAAAAAAAGTTAATGGTGTTTACAAAATATTTGTTTATATATTAAAATACCCAATGGAAATTCTCAGTTCTTCCCCACTGGCAGCCTATGTGTGTCATATGATATGTGTGCCATAAGTGACCCAATCTAACTTCTAGTGCTATGATAGGATCTGGGCTTAGAAGTCAGTGTCTGCAATATCTTAGCAAAACTAGGATATCAACAGTCTCATGAACAAGTTTTTAAAAACTCCTTCTGCCTACTTTCTCTCTCTGTAAAACTCAATTCCTTCTTAAAATGCTGTGTGTGTGTGTGTGTGTGTGTGTGTGTTTTGAGATGTAGTCTCACTCTGTCACCCAGGCTGGAGTGCAATGGCACAGTCTTGGCTCATTACAACCTCTGCCTCCTGGGTTCAAGCAATTCTCATGCTTCAACCTCCCGAGTAGCTGGGATTACAGGTGTGTGTCCCACCTCACCCAACTAATTTTCTGTATGTTTAGTAGAGACGGGGTTTTACCATGCTGCCCAAGTTGGTCTCGAACCCCTGGCCTCTAGTGATCTGCCCACCTTGGCCTCCCAAAGTGCTGAAATTACAGGCATGAGTCACCATACCTGGCCAAAATGCTCTTTTTTTTGTTATTATTATTTTTTTAATTGTTCTTAGTATCCTATATACTTCCTTTAGTGTGAATACCTCTTTGTCTATACTGTGTGTCAAGGACCTTCTTTATAAGAAATACCACATCTGTTTATGTAGCAATGGGTTTGTTTGTCTTTTACTTTCTTTTGACTTCCAAGAGGGGGTAAGTACAGTTTACATTTCTTGGGATAATATGGCTATACTTACCCTTTTCTGTGCTTTAGAATTATCCAAGAGAGGAAAATGATGAATAAAATAAAGAAGATCGTACCAGATAAAGTGCCTAGGCAGTAAAACAAGGTAATTAAATGCATGGAAAATATAACTTACAGGTTTTAAATTCTATCTTAGTATCCAGTCCCACTACAGATTACCAATGCTTTTTTTTTTTTTTTTTTTTTTTTAAGATGTAACTATACATTCTGCTTTACTCTGGGTTTCTATAGCATTAGTCTTACTCCCACAGGGTTATTATAGTTAAGGTGTGAGCTGAGCTGTTTTGTAACCTTTAGTCCAACGTCAGCTTTTCCAAAAGTAAGTGAGAACCGCGATGGGGCAGCTGGCCACCAGCTCTCCATGGCCCTGCCCATGTCTCTTGCCTAAGACTTAACACAGAGGCATTTCATTGTGAAAATACTGGAATTCTCTCTCTTGTTGAATTATATATTTAAGTCATTTTGTCCATTTATTGATTGTTAAAATGCAGAGTCTCCACAGATAAGTAGACCCAGGCTACCCCATTCTGTGGTCTTGGGCAAGTTACGTAAACTCTCTGTGTCTCAGTGTCCAGATGTGTAAAAAGGGATGTAAGAGTAATATGCCACAGTATTCCCTTGGAAGCAAACTCTATCACGAAACTATTCTTATTTAGGCAAATCACAGATATGGGCTCAGAAGACTGGTCTTGTGGCTTTCTATTTGTGCAAATGAGCAGGATCACCATCTGGAAGCATACTCCAGGTTACAACTGAAAGAAGAAGTTGCATTCTCCCACCACATTCAAATAAAGAATTTTTGACACTGATGAATGATTATTCATTTGTAATGGTTCAAAGATAGTAAGGAGCCTTTGATGAAGGTTATTTAGTATGCATATGATGATGCCAGTTTCACCGTATCGTGGCCTAACTTGTCATTATTTTCTTTCTAGTTGAACTTACAACTCAAGATATTTTGATCTCTTTACAACTCAAGATATTTTGATCTCTCTTTTTACATTTCATTCATTATAGGTAGGTACTTACTGTTATAGATGCCAGAATTCCTCAGCAAAACTTTCATAAAACTTACCAACTATGAGAGCATTATGTGCACCTAAAAGGAAGACAAAAGTCACAAAACATCACTCTGGCATACAACGTGATTGAACAGGACCTCTCAGCCAGTGACAAGTCATCCTGATTTTTCTTCAGGACTCAGTCTAATATTTTTTCTAATGCAAAAAGCCATTGGTTTCTTCACATTCTCTCATTTTACCTTCTGCACTTAGAGAAGACTTTAAAAAATTATTATTAATACAATTACAGAAGAAAATTTGTAATACAGAACTAAAGAAAAAAGTCACCCCAATCCTAGTACCCAAAAAATGTTTTGATACATTCTGTTCTGGTACATTTCCTTATATGTGTGTTTTCACATAATTATATACTAGAAATATAAGTTACAACAAAGGGAAACTAACATAATCTAGTAGATGCATCATAGTGTATTCAATGACTTCTATTGTGCATTTAACTTGTTTCTAGGTTTCTGTCTCATGAAACCCTTAATAAAATGCATAAAATATTCTAATATTTTACATTATTTCCTTAGATTAAATTTCTAGGAGGGCTAACTGGCAGGAATAGTTGTATTATTTTCCACATACATTGCATAATTGTTTTTCATAAGAGTTTTTGCAAATTTACAATAGTACCTTCAACACACAACAATATCAGTTTCATCACATCCTTGCTTTTTATTGGGTGTTCACCTAACAACCTTTTTATTCTTAATTTAATGGACAACTTTAAAAAAATGTTTTGCTTTTGTCACCTAGACCAGAGTGCAATGGAGCGATCTTGGCTCACTGTAACCTCCACCTCCCGTGTTCAAGCGACTCTCCTGCCTCAGCCTCTTGAGTAGCTGGGATTACAGGCATCTGCCCCCACGACCAGCTAATTTTTTTATTTTTTAGTACAGATGGGGTTTCACCATGTTGGCCAGGCTGGTCTTGAACTCCTGACCTCAGGTGATCCATCCGCCTCGGCCTCCCAAAGCGCTGGGATTGCAGGCATGGGCCACCATACCTGGCCCCTTTATTTTATTAATATCAATTTTGTTCCACTTATTTATATGTCTCTTCTTATGCTGGTGCAAAGTGACTTTTGTATTATTGCTTTATATTTTGTTCTAATATTTGATACAGTTGGTTCTCCAATGATCTGAATTTTCTGTCAGTCCCAGCCAGATCTTCAGAGTACTCCAAAAGCATTTAGTAAGTTATCCAGTGAGATTTTTGCCAAAAAAGCAAATATAATTTGATATTAAGGGAGTGTCAAGCTGATAATTTAGAAATATTATCTGTGAGTTATATTAGCATATTTACAGGATTAATTGTAAAACTGGATCTTGAACAATCTTGGTGTAGAACCATGTATTAGAAGAGTCATAAGAGATGGGGAGAGGGGAAAGTGTAGCACTAACTTGGATTAAGAAAGGCTGTTCATTATTAATTTTGCTCATCTGCTCCATGATGTGGGTAGTTTTCTATCTTACAGTACCCTCCAGTTGCCAGCAGAGGGCTACTCTTCTACAGAGCTCAATGTTACATAATTTCTAAATCTGTTCTATTCAGCTGTGCTAGCTTAAAATCCTGTTCCCTCCAGTGGTGAGGGAGACAGGCCGGCTGCTCTCTGCAGCTTGGAAGGTGCTCCCTAACTCATGCTGAAAACATTTCTTGTAAGGCTCGTAGGCTGTAAATAAATCATTACTGTGTGGCTCATGCAACCACAAAGTGATATAGACAAAAAAGGTGCAGAGCTGAAGTGAGAAGTATGAGAAGAGGAAGTCTGGCCTTACTCTCACTATGGGAGTTTTGGAATAGGTGGATGCTCATATTGTACTCTACAGCTCGTAGCATATGCCATAAACATCACACCACACTTGATGCCAATATGGATGAATGAATGAGGAATAACCATGACTGGGAAGGTCCCACATTCCTTGCACTTGCACTTACGAGAGGTACATATGGCCAGAGGAGGGTCCCATCTGTCATCCGCCTGGCACTGGCTCCAGGGACTGCCTTCCAGAGTATACCCATCTTCACACTCCAAAGTCACATAATCTCCATAGTGATATACTTTTTTCATTTCTAACTCCTTCGAGATTCCATTCATAAACAGTGGGAAGCTACAATTTACTTCTGAAATTAGACAAATCAGAAGGAAATTGATATTTTATTGTTGATTGTTGGTTTTAACTGCCAGAATAGAAGGGTCTATGACTCCAAAACCTATTTTGCCTTTGGCTAAGAGGAAGCATGTTTTTAAACATGTTA
Organism: Pongo pygmaeus; assembly: GCF_028885625.2. Classification (NCBI taxonomy): domain Eukaryota; kingdom Metazoa; phylum Chordata; class Mammalia; order Primates; family Hominidae; genus Pongo; species Pongo pygmaeus. The sequence goes on from NC_072373.2 coordinate 41,820,580, forward strand.
CTAATCTTCCTCCTCCAAAAACCTTATGATTTAACATTTTCTGACTCCCATTTCTTAATGTAAAGTAATAGAATATGGGATGTACTGTGCATTCACTTTTGATTAACAGCTCTGCAACTGGAAAGCTGTGGAAAGATTAGGAATTAGGCTAACAGTGATCTAGCCCTGGAGCCACTTGGGTCATGCTGTAAGGAAACAGGAGTACCATGTTAATTCTCTCTGGCTTCACAACAAATACTGGCACTCTGCTCTATATTAAATGAATAATTCTGGCCAATTTCTGCACAAAGAACAAAAGTTAGTAAATCATGCTTGTGAATTTAAAATTTATCTTTTTTTCAAAAAGAAAAACTTTTTATTTATTTATTTATTTTTGAGTTTCACTCTGTCACCCAGGCAGGAGTGCAGTGGTGTGATCTGGGCTCACAGCAACCTCCACCTCCTGGGTTCAGGCAATTCTCCTGCTTCAGCCTACCGAGTAGGTGGGATGACAGGCATGTGCCACCATGCCTGATTAATTTTTGTATTTCTGGTAGAGACGGGGTTTCACCATGTTGGCCAGGCTGGTCTCGAACTCCTGACCTGAGGTGATCTGCCCACCTTGGCCTCCCAAAGTGCTGGGATTACAGGCCTGAGCCACCGTGCCCGGCCTGAATTTAAAATACATCTTTCTAATTAATTTACTTTATTTCCTTTTTTTTTTTTTTTTTTTTTTTTTTTGAGACGGAGTCTTGCTCTGTTGCCAGGCTGGAGTGCAGTGGCGTGATCTCAGCTCACTGCAACCTCTGCCTCTGGGTTCAAGTAATTCTCATGCCTCAGCCTCACAAGTAGCTGGGACTATAGGCGTGCACCACCAGCCAGCTAAATTTTGTATTTTTAGTAAAAACGGGGTTTCACCATGTTGGCCAGGGTGGTCTCGATCCCTTGACCTCATGATCTTCCTGCCTTGGGATTACAGGTGTGAGCCACCGCACCCAGACTACTTTATTTTGTTTAACTTATCCTTTGTTTTACTTTCTTTTTCTGCCCAGCCATCAGTACATCCTTCATCTTCAAGCACAGACTTCTTTTCAGTTGTAATAGTCTCAAAATTAAGCCTACAATATTTTTTTCCTAGATACAAACCAAGAAGGCAAAGTGGTATTTCTTGAAGTGTGGTCTGTGGTCTTCCTGCATCAGAGCATTCTGATGAGTTTGTTAAAAATAGACTTTTGACCCCACTTCAAAACAGAATCAGAGGCCATGGTATGGAGTTTGAGAATCTTTTTAACAAGGTGATTTTGTTAATGCTCTGGATGGAGAAGCACTGCTGTTGACCATGCAAAGAGGACAGTTAATAAGATGAAATAAATTTTATGTAAATGAAAAGAAAGCAGTTGCTGAGAAGAAAAAAATATTATCCCTTTCATTAAGCTCATTTCAATGTCTCAGCCTTACAAGCCTCATGCATTAATTTTCCATACAACCCAGCAAGAATAAGGAATACCAAGAAATAAGTCACCTTTGCAATAATGATCCAATTGGCTCCAGACTCCCTGGTCTGTACAGAAAATGAAGCCCATTCCCACTAACAGGTAGCCAGGGTCACAAATGTAGCTGACTGTCATCCCAGGAAGATATAGAGATACGTGTCCTCCAATGTAATGCCCGTTTTGGATCTTGGGTGGATGTGGGCAGGCTAAGAACAAGTTCCCACACAAACACAAGAAAAGACACTCAGTTAAACATAGACATATGAACACATGAACACATCCAATATCTCTGGCTATTAGAGGTACATGAAGACCTGAACCAGCCAGGTCATAAGCCACTCACTCCTATTTGATCAGTGAAAGATGGGTTCTCTAAACCTAGACCTCTTGACATTTAAACACTACCCTCTACAGTCTCTAACTTCAAACTAGATCAGACGGCGGAGTACTACAGGGATCGACAAGCTACTGATTCAGTGCTGTTCTGTCCTTACTGGAAGATGGAGCTGGTGTGGGCAGTCACAGCCACACATGTGCCTACAGTTGTCAGGTACTGTCGTTTAAAGCCAGACTAATATATCAAAGGAATGAGCTATGGAGGCTAAGAGTACAATCTCTCTTTACATATATATATATATATATATGTATACGTATACATATATATGTATACATATATATATATATACCTTATATATATATATATACACCATATATATATATATATATATATATATACACCTTATATATATATATATATATACACACCTTATATATATATATATGTACCTTAAGTTCTAGGGTACATGTGCACGATGTGCAGGTTTGATACACAGGTATACATGTGCCATGTTGGTTTGCTGCACCCATTAGGCTAAGAGCACAATTTTAAACTCTGCTTCTCCAGGGCCTCCTGAGTTCCCTTTGTTAATGTTGAGGTGAAGGACCAAACAAACATAGTCAGTGGCTTGAACAAACCCTTGGAAACAACATAAAAAGTATAAATCCCTACGTCTGAGTTTCTTAAATTACTTTTATAGCATTATCAGTTCTGAAGTAAATTACATATCAATGTGTACTTTTTGCACAGCACATCCATCTCTCCAGGATAAAGATAACTCATAGTAGTAGAGGTGGAATAAAAGAGTATTTTCTTTAGCACTTGTTTTCAGTACTTTGAAAATATTCTCTACAAAATCTGGACCTCACCAGTTCTCTTCACTGTCCACCCCCTTCTCTCCTTACCATCCCACCCTCCTCACCCCATAGGAAGGACCATCAGAATACCAATAATTGAGACAGCGTGCCTATCTAGAACCCATTTGTCATTCACTTGGAAGGTAGTTCTGTCTCTGACATTCATAGCAAAGCCATTTTCACAAGCAAAAATGACTGTCACTATAGAAATATGGAGGTTCTTACCTAGATATTCTGAACCCATTTAGGATATGTGGAAGCAGGTACTAACCAGCAGGAACAGAAAGTTCACAGCGAGGGGCAGGGCTGCTCCAAACCCCATTCCCTTGAGGGTCACTTGTGCAGCGGATGGTGCTCTCCCCAATGAGGTTGAAGGTCATCCCTCTGTCTGGGTGGGCGTCGCATGTGTAAGATATTTCTTTTCCATAGGGAATATCTCCAGAGGGAGTTCCTGTGTGTCTCCCATTAAGGATAGCTGGAGGATTTGGACAAAAGATTTCTAGAAAGAAAACAAGAGCTTTAAGTTCTATTAGAGTTTCACTTAAGATGACTGAAACAATAGTGACCTGTGACTGTGCGTTTAGAAAGAATATAACTTTTAGAAAGAATATAACTAAGGTAGATGGGATTTAAATCTGTAAGGCTTTTGTTGAGAGGCAACTAACTGAAGTGAGGCCTAAATTACAGTTTATTGCAAAAGCCCAAAGACAGTGTTCCTGGACCACCCAGGTACCTATGTTCTTAATGAATTTGGAAAGTAATCGTTTGTATTTTTTAAAAAAACACCCATTTGGTTGCCTACTTTAACTCAGGCATAATAAACTTCCTAGGTTGACAATGAGGTTCAAGACAGACAAAGGTTGGTCATCAGAGACCATAAGTTCCAAGGAAATCTATGAACTTGAATAAACATGAACTATCATCTTTAGCAATGTAAATGTTTCTTGGTGATTCAAGACCATTATCATCAGGACCAATACCAAATTTCCAATGGTGTCATCAGACACCAGTAAGGCCGTTTTTACTCAGATTAAATGGTGCCAAAGAGCCTTTTTTGATTTCTTCCAATTAATTAGCCATCATTTCTTCCTCCTTTTAGTCTGCTTAGAACAGTTCCTTCCCTAAAAGCAATTGATGCTTCTAGTTTGATATGAATTTAGGAAGAGATACCCAAGTTTATCAGAATTATGTGTATACAAAAGACCTAGTACATCAAACAATGATTGACTTCTCATGCTTGAATTTTACCTGTTCGTGTTTTCCTAAGTTTATTTATATATTTATTTTCAGCTCTATGTGTCTCTGTAAGGTTGAATTTGTTGAATACTTGAGTTTCCTCAGGTATTGAATGTTCTTCACCATAATACTCACCATAAAGTATCCAAATTGATTTCTATAAGTTATTTTAACACAATACAAATTAAAATAAACATTTTCCAATAATCAGGAAAACAAGGTTTAAAAAATTCTTGCCTTGCTTTAGTAGACAGAATAGAATCAATCAGTAATGTCTTGGTATGTCAAACATGTACTTTTATCTAAGAGTTTCTGAATTTTTTCTGAATTTTGGCATATTTTATTTAAGCGGATGGTTTGGAAACTTAGGACACCTCATCATTTCAGACACTGATTCGTCATCCCAGCTCCTTCCACCGTACTAATTTATCATATAACTCTGTTTTATTTTCTCCATAACATCCCTATTTAACTACCATTTTATATATTATAATTTTTAGAATTTTGTTTACTTATTTATTTCCTTGTTCATAGTCTGCTTCCCAACAAGAAAATACATCCCAGGAAAGTAGGGAGGTGTCTTCACTCTTCATTCACTATTCATTGCTTTTTCTACACATGGAAAGTCCTGGCACATGGGAAACCCTATGTCATTAAATACTGCAGGCTAAAAAACAAGCTGACTAAATTGTTTGTGATATGTGAGGGGATAAAAGAACATAAAAATTTGGCTGGGCATGGTGGCTCACACTTGTAATCCTAACACTTTTGGAGGCCAAGGTGGGAGGATAGCTTGAGCCCAGGAGTTTGAGACCAGCTGGGGCAATATGGCGAGATTCTATCTCTACAAAAAATACAAAAATTAGCCAGGTGTGGTGGCATGCACCCGTAGTCCCAACTACTGGGAGGCTGAGGTGCGAGGGTCATTTGAGCCCAGGAGGTTGAGGCTGCAGTGAGCTGTGATTGCACCCCTCCACTCTGTCCTGGGTGACTGTGTCTCAAAAAAGAAAAAAAATAATAAACATTTAAGAAAGATTCCTTCTTGATAAGAAAACTAAAAATAAATGACTGACTAAAACATGCTGCACCTTTATGTCACCTAGTTTCTTGCCACACATTCCCCACAAAATTAAACACTGTCATTAAACTAAGTGATTTGCAGATTAGTAACAAAAACACATGTCAGAGAAGACCTACAAGACCCTTCTTGAAATTCTTCCAGCAAAGAAGTATTTTTATCCATAATTTAGTTAAGTAAAGATCTAGACAACAGGTGATGCCATGCGGAAAAACATGCTGGAAAACAAAAATAAGGAGAGCTGTACAAACTACATAGTTCTTTCTACTCACGTTCACACACTGGAACACTGCTATTCCAAAGGGCTTTCATTCCAGCCAAGACACAATGACTAGCAGACCTGCCTTTTAATCGGAACCTAAAGAAAAAAAAAGTGGTAGCAAATGTGTGAGCAATTCCCATCTCTCCCTTGATTTCTTCACTAATAGATGCTCAGCTTTCTCACTACCATTTCCTCCTTGACTATCATTTGGGTCTTAGGTTCAGGCCCAGTTAAAAGTCTTAGTTCATTAGGGATCTGAATTCTTCAGTAGCTGGCAGAAACTCAAAGGCCAATTTATTCTAAAGAACCATGGTACCCTGTGACTGGCAAAGCAATTAGAGCTGTTGTGCATAATTGCCATATAAACTTCATAGCCCAGCATCACCTACAGAAGGCATGAACACAGAACCATACTTCTCCATGGGCACAAGAGCCATAACCTTCAGGTGTCATCTTTCACTGATGGCTCTCTGACATCCCGCTTATTCTCATTAGTGGGTCATGAGGCAGAACAGCTCTCGATTTGATAAGCAAAGCCAGGAACATCTAGAAAGAGAACAGGCACTGTTCTTCTTGCCACTACAACTGTAACAGGCCATAAGAGGCTCACAGAAGCATGCTGAACCATGCCCTCTAAGAAAAAAAGAAGGGAGGGGGGAAGAGTCTTTGCACCCACCCCAAAATGCCCAACTTATTATTGAATCCTGCTTCCCTTCTGAAATCTGAAATCATTCTGAAATTGGAAATCATTATTAGGTGGTGGACTTTGTAAATGCCAAAGATTCCTTGGAAATCATTAAAAATAGCTGCTTAATTGCCCAATCTAGTTATCCCTCCAGACTCATAGTGCACACCACCAAGAGTAATGGATACACATAAACAACTAATAATACCACTTGAAACTGATAGAAGCAGGAGGCAGACAAATCCTAGGCAGATGGGGCAGATCCCGGTGAAACCTGACCTTCAAACTGAAGACAGTTTAAAGCCTAGCTACAAATTCCAGGTAAATCCATGGACTGGCTTGAGAACCTCTCTTCCCATTTGGTGTGCTTTCCTCTGATTGATCCTCACTGTTCATCTAGTTTACACACATGTGAGCTTCCCTAATTGGTTTTTTACACTGTTGTGCCCACCTTTGAGTGGTGTCTTTGTTTTAGTCTTTTTTGCATAGTCACAAACCAATCAGCACAGGCTCCCCATTCTGTGTCCATAAAAGCCCCAGAACCAGCCACACTGAGAGAATGATCCCCTGACTTCACCTGGGGTCCACCCTCGTGTCTCGTCTCCGCTGAGAAGCTGTTTCGTCACTCAATAAAACTCTTCTCCACCCTCCTCACCCTTCTATTGTCAGCATAACCTTGTTCTTCTTGGATGTGGGACAACAACTCAGGACCCACCAAACGCAGGTACAAAGAAGCCTGTAACACTGTGGCCCTCCATCCTCTGCTGTGGGAGGGCAGCTGTACCACGCGAAAGGAAGCAGCAGCAGATCAAGCCAGAGCTGGGCGACAGGAGATGTGGGGCGACAGGATTGACAGAGCTGTTAAGCACACTGCCATCTGTTGGGCTGCAGGCATTATCAAATGCTAAGAGCCATTAGTGTGCTGTAACACCTCCTCTGGGCTTTGGGGTCATGGGCACCCCTGTTTGGGCACCACCACGTTCCCTTCAGTGCAACATGCCTGGTCCAGCCACCAGGACTGCTCAGAGCCCATTCTTGTGCAGGTGCTTGGAGTGGCCAGCTGGACCCCACACTCACTCACTCACACATCCCCTCTCACCAGGGGCTGAGTGTGCAGTCATGGTGGCCCCGGGGTCCCAGTCAGAGCACCAGCCAGATGCCGCCCAGTGGGCCAAGTATCTGGGGTGTTTCCTGTGGTGAGCCTGGGCCCAAGCAAGGCCTGGGCAGGGGCATTGCTGGCCGGAAGTCACTGGCTGGCAAAGTGGCTGAGAAAAATCCTGCATTAAAAGAATTACCCTGGCCATTCCTGACCTGAAGATATATTATTGGGTTAAAACACACTTATCCATGCACTATTACAGATTCCGCTATTGATTGGTTTTAAGTTTCCTAAGACAACCTCTGCCTTACTTCTTATGGTGCAAACAATTTTTGTCTTATTCATCATTTTTTTTCTAGCATACCTCTTATAAAATTATGTTCTTTTGCCTCCAAATAAATACGTACCCATTCATTTCAAGTTCCAACTGTGTACTCAAGATCAGTGACTGTATTTAGGTTTGTACCTGACATTGAGCTGTATATGCCATTTTCTCATTGCCTTCTGAAAGTGGTGCCACTTAGTCCCTACCCTTATTTCAAAACTACCCTTCCATAAATTAATCTCTCTGGGTACTTCTTATCTACTAGGTCAGCTCCTTTTTTGGATTAACCCCTGAACTCAAAAGAGTCATTCTCCACACTTGGTCCTTGGTTTCAACCCTGGGTCACACTCACCCTTCATCGCAAACAAAGGACACCTTTGCCCCAAGCTGGAGATTAAGTGGAAACAGCACACGGCCATGAGGGAGTTGGCCCAGGAAGTCATCACAGGATTTCACTAGAAGAAAAAATAAAACAACAGGAGTAAGTCCTCCTTGTGAGGGGGGAAACAGAGCAATCTGGAAGCCAGAGAGTCGAGGCACCTGTACATCTAGGGGCTTCAGGGCTCCAGTCTCCCTGGGGCGTGCAGTGCAGAGATGCAGCCCCTCTGAGGTCATAGCCGGGCTCACAGCTGTAGAACACTTCCTGCCCAGGTGAAAAGTTGTCCAGATGGCTTGGGGTATGCTCACCATGCAGGATTTCTGGAGGTGGCTGACACACTGTGGAAAGGACAGTTCCAGAGCACTTGTTAGATATGGGGGAATTTACTTTGCTATATCTTATGCTTGCCAGAGAGCTTAAAAATCGTCATTGCAGAGTGCAGCTATTAAAAGAGAAGATTGGTAGTTCAGTAGCCACATCTCACTAACAAGGAAACTAAGGAAACTAAGCAGAACTGTGACTAGAATCAGTCTCTCCAACACCTTGTCTGTGTTTTTTCTACTGAAACATGTTCTGAAGACTATAAGGCAGCATATTCCTCTTGCTTTCACCTCCTGGTTATGGAGCACAGAGTTGTGAGTGCAGGTGGTTTGGCCACTCTTCCACTTCCTACAGAGGCAGTCCCTCAAGTTCATGTGTAAGGCAACAGCAAGGAATACTGTTGCCAAGGTCTCATCTAACAGACACCTTCACCTATTCTTCATTTTCCTCACTCCCTGTCCCTCTTTCAGTCAGCACAGGGCTGAACTGTTAGCTTCCTTTCTGTCCCTGTGACCAGTCCTAATTCTTCCCACTTCATGTTTTAAGCCAGTCATTTCAGCTAAGAAAAGAGGAGGCATCAAGAACCAAATCGCAGGGATAGGGGGTGAGGGTAGGGATGGGAGGTGGGGACAGTTAATGGGTACAAAAAAAAAAAAAAGAAAGAATGAATAAGATGTAGTATTTGATAGCATGACAGGGTGACTATAGTTAGTAATAACTTAATTGTACATTTAAAAATGAAAGAGTATAATTGGATTATTTGTAACACAAAGGATAAATGCTTAAGGCCATGGATACCTCATTCTCCATGATTATTTTACATTGCATGCCTGTATCAAAACATTTCATATACCCCATAAAGATATACACCTACTATGTACCCACAAAAATTAAAGATTAATAAATTAAAAATAAACAAAAAGAACAACCCCCCCTCAAAGAAGAAAAAGCTACAGACTTTTTAGTGATAGAACGTATTGCTTAGACCGTATTTTAACCGAAATGTTGGCTGCCTCCATCCACAGGACAATTGGTGTGTTCTCAGGGCATCAGAATGCATTTGAAACTAGGCATGGTGGCTCAGGCCTGAAATCTCAGTACTTTGGGAGGCTGAGACAGGAGGATTGCTTGAGGACGGGAGCTCAAGATCAGCCTGGGCAACATAGCAAGACTCTGTCTCTAAAAATAAATAAAAATTAGCCAGGTGTGGTAGTGAGCACCTGCAGTGCCAGCTACCTGTGAGACTGAGGCAGGGGTCTTACTTGAACCCAGGAGTTAGAGGCTTCAGTGAACTATATTTGTACAACTGTACTCCAGCCTGGGCAACAGAGTGAGACCCTCTCTCAAACAAACATACAAACAAACAAAAAATCAAAAAACCTCAAAGAATGAATTTGAGCCTCAATCTGAACAATATGTAATTATATATCAAGTATTATGTGTGTGTATATATATATTTGTTTGGATTTGAGCAAAACACTTTTTCTGAGCTTCAGTCTTTTCAATTATAATGAGAAAAAGTTGAAGTCCAAGGCCTTTTTGATTTGATGCTCTCATTTTGGTCCTCATGGCTCACTTGCCTACTGCCCCACTCCAGGGATAGAGATATGATCATCACTGTTACACATTATTATTCATGATACATTCCACTGTACATTATCATTAGGCTCTGGAGTCAGAGCCTTGGAAAAGTTCTTTAATATCACTAAGACTCAGTTCTCTCAAAGTAAAATGGGGATACCAATAGTAGCTACCTCATATATTTGCTGTAAATGTTACATTTAAAAATGCATCTAAAATATGTCTACTATAGATGAGAGAATAAGCCATTACTCTGAGACAATAACAGAGATAACAGACAGTGAAGATACTATTATGTTTATGCCAATTTCATAGTCCTTACACACTTCTTCCTTAATTTCAACAACTCCTGTCATCTATACGTACCCTCACACCCAGCAAAGTCTTGATGGGTCACACTCACCCCTGGAGCAGTGTGGCAGCTTGGGCCCCCATCTGCCGTTGGTCTGGCACTGCACAGTGTGGGACCCTACCATGACAAAGCCGGGCTGACATCTAAATCTCACGATCTCACTGGGGGAAAAGAAACTCCTATTTCCTGGTACTCTAATTCCATTTTCAACTTCTGGAGCTCTGCATTTATTAGTAGAAATACACCGAGGTGGAGGGCTGCTCCAAACACCAACTTGATCATCTTTGCTGGTGCAATATATTGACCGTTCTCCCACGAGCTCAAACAGCTGTTCTCCATCTGGTCCAGTGTGGCACTGGTAAGTCACCACTGTTCCATTGTGAAAAGATGTTCTATTGTTGCTGTAGAAGTCTCCATTGGATATGGTTGGAGGTGGCTCACAAGATATGACTGGGAGAAGGAAGAGTGTGGTAAAACAGCTTATTTTTTAATAATGAATTATTTTACTATGAATTTAAATACCAAATGCAAATAATCCAATGATTTTCTAAATGGAATTACAATACTGTTATTTTCTTAAAATATTTGCTAATAATCAGACATTTTTACCTAGTTGAAATGTAGGTGTGTATGATATGGGTTCTGCTCATAATAAGTATTTCACAAAAAAAATCCATTTTTTTTGGGTTTACATATTTATAATTTTAAGTGGATAATACATGTGATTTTATCACAGATTGTTAAGGTACTTATCTACTGCTGGACTATTTTTTCCTATAGGTTATTAAAATAACCTCTTTGCAGGTTAAATATACCACTTCTGGCATTATTTATCAAGAAAAAGAGAGAAAAGGAAATACAAAAGATAAGGCATGAAAAATGAAATAATGGCAGATTTAGGGGCAATAAAATGATAAACGAATACTGTGTTCTATCATAAGGTAATAATATTCACATATTGGCTAAGTGACTACACACACATACACACATAACCAGTATTGACTCAATTAAACGATCACTGACCTATAAATGTAGAAGTGGACATTTTTTTATAAAAGATAACCCCCTACAAAAAGTGCCATGCCTTGAAAACTTCGTATAGTAAACTGACAATTCTTTGATAATTTGAATTATTTCATAGAATTTCAAGTTCTTGGCAGGTATGGGAGTCACCTTGTATACATTCTCATTCATTTAATCTTTAACAGTCAATGTTAATTTGGGGGGGAGGAATATTAGTGAATACAATGAACACATTCATTGTAGGAAATTTATAAAATATGGACAAAGAGAAAGAAGAAAGTGAAAATGGTTCAAAGATAACTATTTGTAACAATTTAATTATATCCTCTTAGATACATACGTGATACATGCATATGTATGGATGGATATATTTTCTATACTACCATATTTGGTGGCTGAATAATAATCAGTCATGTAGCTACATAGATGTACTCTTTCCACTTGGATGAGGCATCTCAACCTTTAATTCCTCCTGGTGCACTTTTTTACCTTTCTTAAAAACTGATAGCCATTAAAATATGCCTTATTTCTTCTACTAGCTATTTTCAAACCATGCTGAACATTTAGGTTGTTTAACATTTTCCACTATCACAAATATTATTGCATTGAGTATCTCTGGACCAAAATCATGGGACTATTCATGATTATTTTCTTGTGCTAAATTCTGGGAAATGGAATTGTCAGTCAGAGGGTATTTACTTTACTTTTGTTTATATTGGTCATTAGCTTTCTGGAAGTCTGTGCCTACTTTTGCTGCCATCAACTCTGTGTGCGATGCCGATTTCTTCACAGCTATAACACTTTGCCAATTTGCAATCATTTTCCCATGTTTTTAAAGTTTTGGAGATTCATTGAAAAATATCTTATGGGAAAAATGGAGGGTCAGCTAATCAAGAACAAATACAACTAAAGACATGGGCCTAAAAGATTTGAAGGAGGATTAGAACTCAAAATGATCAGAGGCTTAGGAAAATTGCTAAGAACTGGAAAAAGAGTTCTTTTTATTATTTGGATTAGAATAACAAGAAAGTGAGTAGCCTACTTTGTGGAATTGTAAACTGATGATAGTAAGAGTTGGCAAAGACAGATCTAATTTTGTCTAATGCCTTTAAAATGTACTCATTAAGGACAACACTCTCTATACTGGAAATGTTTACTATTATAATAGGAAAGTAGGGCATTTTGCCTAGGTTCAAACCCACAGTTTCAGATAAATCACCTTTTAAGATAAAGAAAAGCCAGGAAGACCATGAAGCATCTGACTCCTATTTTCAAATATCTGAGAGACTACTTTGTGAAAGAAGGATTCAATTTATTCTTTGTACTCCAGGGGCAAGTCAGGATCACATGGAGGAATTTGTGGAGAAAAGTATTTCAACTTACTCTCACAAATAGGTGCCTTCTTATCCCATGTGACATTATTGCCTGAGACGAGACAAGTAGTAGATGGGGAACCAATGAGTCGAAACCTAAAGCAAAGGATAGAAAATGATTATACGCTACACGTATTTCCCATTTAACTCACCATTTAGAAAATAATAGCAGGTAGACATTAGACATCACAGGACAGATTACACATGGCAGACCTCGGAAGGAAGAAACCCCATCTCCATCTGCAAATTAGTCCTTTCTTTTTAAGGACAAGCTGACATTTTGACCTCTCCAATTCATTTTTATTCCTAATCCCTCACAACTGAATGAGATATTTCCCTTTTTCTTTACAGGACATTTTTGTACTTAAGTCTTTCAGAAACCTTGCAGTTATTTTATCCATGTGTACTTCCAGCAAGGAAATGACAAGCTCCTGGATTAAGCAGGGAAAATATCTTACTGAAATACATAACACTATAGCACCTAGCTTAGAGACTTTCAAGTTTTGGGGGCTCAGATAGTCTCTTGCATAAAGGAAAGAACAATGGATTTACCCAGAAGAGTCAGTAAATGAGAGCCAGAGGAGACAGCTAAACACCCCTACACTTGAAATGTAAAGGGCAGAGATACTCACCCACTTTGCCATAAAGCCATCCAGAGTAGGCCACAAAACGTAGAATGTTTTGTCCTTTAAAAAATTTATTAGGTATCCATAATGTTACTGTGAGCAATGTCACAAAGAATGCGGAGCAAAGCTATTCATGTGTTCTGGTGTACAGCAGGCCTAAACTTGACCAAGTAAAAATTAAAGGGTAAAATGGAGTGCCATATAATGATGAGGCAGTAACTGCAACAGTTAAGAACTTTTCCTCTTGATTATGTAAGAAATGTGATCAGGGCAGTAACCATTTGTGGCAAAGACTACTGGTGCCATCCCTAGTATCCACTTTCCTCTCCTTCATTAGTAATGGAACCCGCTATTTTTAACTGGGCCATTGGCCACCTGCAATAAAGGTTTCCCTTCTCACCTTTCCTTACAGCTGGGCATAGCCATGTTACTGACTTCTGGCCAGAGGATGTAAGTGGAGTGTCTTGTGCAACTTCTGGAAAGTGTCTTTAAAGGAATTGGCCTTTCCTTCTTCCCTGTGTCCTCTATACTGGCTGGAGTTTGGACCATGAGATAAGATGGACTCTCATTTTGAAGAGGTCAGAGTAGCAAAATGGAAGGAACCCAGCTTTCCGTGGATTATGGAGTCATCGTATAAACCCTGGACTGCCTACTTTCGTGATTTTTAACCTGAGACAGAAGTAAACTACTATCTATGTTTGAGATCCTGTTATTTTATTTCTTCTGTCTTTATAGCTGGAAATCCTAACTGATATACCAGCTCTTCCTGAAACAGTGACAGAAAGCTAAAGGGAACCGTGTGACTATGGCAATGACAGTCAATGTTTTTGTAGACACAGTGAGTCTCTTTTACGTTTTAGGTAGTGATTGAATTTTACTTATTGCTAGCCTGTTTAGGCTATGGTATAAAATCTTTTCAAGTGTGCCAAGAAAAAAAATCTTGAAAATTGCTGCAAATAAACAAGTTGAGAACCACTGGAGAAAGGAAAGAAAAGGATAATCCCGTTATTACCTGTGTTTTCCTCTGCCTGTCTCCTATCATACATTTAAAAGTTGTCTAAGAGCACAGGATCATGGGGGTCCTCTGACTTTTGACCTCCTAGAGGTTGTTTTAGATGTGTTCGCTGTGACTAAGCTAGATTGTTGGAGCCAAAATGTGAAGATGGTTCCAGCCTATGTATGGCTGAAAAAACACAGTGAATATTTTTTTAAATTTGATTTTATTTTTATGAACAAATAATAATTGTATAAATTTATAGGGTAAAATGTGATGTTTTGATATATGTTTCTGTTGCGAATGATTAAATTAAGCTAATTAACATGTCCGTCACCTTACATATTTGTTTTGTGTGTGTGTGTGTGTGTGTGTGTGTGTGTGTGTGTGTGTGTGTGTGTGGTGAGAATATTTAAAATCTACTCTTCTAGCAATTTTTTTCCTTTTCTTTTTCTTTTCTTTCTTTCTTTTTTTTCTTTTTTTTTTTTTTTGATAGAGTCTGTATCTATCACCCAGGCTGGAGTGCAGTGATGTGATCTTGGCTTACTGCAACCTCTGCCTCCCAGGTTCAAACCATTCTCCCCCCTTAGCCTCCCAGGTAGCTGGGACTACAGGTATGCGCTGCTATGCCTGGCTAATTTTTGTATTTTTTGGTAGAGACAGGGTTTTGCCATTTTGCCCAAGCTAGTTTCTAACTTCTAGGCTTAAGCAATTCGTATGCCTCAGCCTCCCAAAGAACTACAGGCATGAGACACTGTGCCCAGCCAGCAATTTTGAAATACACATTATTATTAACTATAGTCACCATGTTGTGGAATAGATCTCTAAACTTCTCCTGTCTAACTGAAACTTCGTGCCCTTTGACCAAATCTCAGCTCCCCACCTCTCAGTGCCTGGTAACCACCTTTCTACTCTCTACTTCTGCGAGTTCAACTGTTTTTGATTTCACATGGAAGTAAGATCATGTAGTATTAGTTTTTCTGTGCCTAGCTTATGTAAAAAATTGGCAGTGATAAAGATGGCATTTCAAGACACGGAAAACTGAATTATTCATTAATAGAACAAATATCTGAAAAACTAAGCTAGATCTCTGCCTCATGACATTCATCAAAGCAAAATCCATGCGTATCAAAGATTAAATGTCAAAAATAAAGCCATAGAAGAACTAGGTGATTTAGGCAAATGTGTTTCTGATTTGAGGCTTCTATAGACATACATTGAGGAAAAATTCTACTATGAACAAAATTGATAAAACGGAATAATTACAAATAAGCCTTTCTACATACAAATTTGAAGACAAACCACAGAGGAAAAATAATAAAAACAACTCTTATACATCAATTATAAAAAGGCAAACACCCAAGTAGAAAAGTGGTAAAGAATTATGAACAAATAATTTACAAAGGAAAAATGGAAATAGTCAAATGAATATATGAAAAGTTTAGCTTCACTTATAACATGATAAATACACTTCAAAATGCAAATAAAATGCTGTTTTTGCCTACTAGATTGGCAAATTGACAAAACCTGGTAGTAATATAAACTCAAAGAAAGAGTCACTGTTGTGACTCACTCCGTAGGTCAAAGTGCGGAGGGCACTTTGGCAATATGTACTGAAAGGCTTAAAATCGTGCATAGCCTTTCACACAAATCTGCAAATCTTGTCTCTTGTGTAGATGTGAAGATCTGAATCCTTAAGCTGTCTTTGAAGTTAGTGAAGTCCTCATCTCATTTCTTTTCATGTGTGCAGGATTGTGCATTGTAGTGTTTTTGCTAACAGTTGAAATGCGAAACCACTTTAATTCCAGACATTAAGGACTTTGTTAGGTAGGTTATGGACTATCCAAGTAATAACCAATATGCAACCACTAAAAATGATGTTGTAGAGTAATATATAATAATTAGAATAATTATACAATATAGTTCATAAGTATTAAAGAGGGCTACAAAACCATGTACAGTGTAGTCGTTTGGTTTAAAATATATCTATATATAAAGATTTAAAGCTGTTAAAATTTTACTCATCCTTTCAGGAAAGGAACTGCATTTGTTTGAGAAACTACTTGGAGAAAAAGTGGGGACTATATGCAGACAGAACAATTCTGTTAAATACAGAAGTAAGATATTTATTATTCCAGACAGGGAGTCCTAGGGAAAGAGCCTAGGCTTCAATAAAAGAATTTTACAGACGTGGGACATCAGGTGAGGAAAAATTACAACATAATTACACTACAACATATTTGTGCCTTAAAATACCTTCCAAAATAAGCTAGGCACAGAAGAACTAATACCACATGATCTTTCTTATATGTGAAATCTAAAATAGTTGAACTCATAGAAGTAGATAGTAGAAAGGTGGTTACCAGACACTGAGAGGTGGCTTTCAAACCCACCTCTGATCTGGTATCAAACACCCTTCTTGTTATTATCTCAGAATATTCTGTTGGTGGGTCTCAGGACATTTACAGACATCTTGTCAAATTAAAAAAAAGAATGTCATTGAAACTGATAGGAATTACATTAAATTTGCATACTAATTCAGGGATAATTAACATCACCACAACATTAAATCTTTTAAATAAAATATTATATCTTCCATTTCTTCAAGTATTTTTTTATGTCCCCCTCTTTTAAATCTTCTGCTTATAAGTCCTATATATTTCTTGTTAAATTTCTTTCTAGATGATTTTGTTTCTGTTGTGAATGGTATTTTTCCTCCTTATATTCTATTTGGTTGTTACCTATATAAAGAAAGTAATTAATTTATAAGTATTTATTTTTTACTAGATATCTCACTACTATTTCCAATTCTAATAACCTTTCAAATAATTCCTTCGGGTTTTCAGGTAAACAACCATCAGTTAATAATAAATTTGCCTTCTCTCTCTCTCTAGCTGTATCTATATGTATATCTCTCTAAATATAGGGGGCTGTCATGTTACTGGTTTGAATTTCCACAACTACTTTGAATAATAGGAAGGATGCCGAGTGTTCTTTTCCTTTGAACTTTAATTATATTCAAGTGTGCTTTTAGATTTTAACCATTCATTATGTTTTTTGGCATTAGAGAGTATATTTATATGACATTTAAGAAAAGTTATACTCTTTAATATTGTAGGTTTGTGGATTTCCTAATTTGGAACCATTTCTGAAATAAACTTACTTGTTCCCCTTGCATAATTCTTTTAATATTGGTTTTATTTAATATTCAATTTAAGATTTTTAGCATTTATGTTAGCAAATGAGCCAGAGATTTATTTTATTTTCATTTGTAATCTTTGGCAAACTTTAATTATGGCTATAATTTTATTTCTATGTTCCATAACAGTTTAAATAATATTAATACTTGGATTATCTATTTCTTGAAGTTTAAAAAAAGATACAAAACTGGGGCCATTGTCTTTTTTTGAAGGTGCTTCTTTGTGGTGGCTTTAAATATGTCCACAAATTATTTTATACATGTCCCTTCAAGTGATGGAGCCCAATTCCTCTCTTTTTGAATGTGGGCTGTGCTTTGCGACTTGATTCTAATGATCAGAATAAAGTGGAAATGATATAATGTGCAACTTCAGAGGCTAATCACAAAAAGCACTGCAATGTTTTCCTCTCTTTTTGAGATGCTCATTCTGGGAGAGGCCAGTTGTCCTTTGGAGAAGCCCGTGTAGTGAGGAACTGAAGTGTCCTGCAGTCCAAGCCAAGAACAAAAGATACCACCAAGTGATTAAAAAGACAACCCACAGAATGATAGAAAATATGTGAAAACCCTATCTGATAAGGGTTTAATACTTAGAACATATAAAGGACTCCTGTAACTCAATAACAATGAAACAAACAACCCAGTTAGGAAGTGGGCAAAGGATGAGAATAGACATTTTTCCAAAAAAGACATACAGATGGCCAATAAACACAAGAAAAGATGCTCCACATCATTAGTCATTAGGAAAATGTAAATCAAACTGACTTCAGCCCCTTTTAGGGTGGTATAATAATAATTTTTTTAAACCAGAAAAATGACAAGTGTTGGTGAGGATGTAGAGAAATTAGAATATTTGTGCATTGCTGATGGGGATGTAAAATGGTACAGCAGCTGTGGAAAATAGTCTAGCAATTCTTCGAAAAGTTAAACAGAATTACCTTATCCCCCAGCAATTCCACTTCTGGGTATATACCTAAAAGAATTGAAAATATGGACTGAAACAGGTATGGGTTTATCAGCAATTCTGCCTATTTTAAACTACACCTGGTAAATTGTATTTTTCTTCTGACATGGTATATTTCATGGATAGTTTTAATTTTATTAGAAGAGAAGATATAATATTTTTATCATGTATTAAATCTCTTCAATATCAACAGGCTTATGTCTTCTTTCTCATTCTTGTGTATTTGTAGAATTGTTATTTTGTGAAATGACAATTGACCCAGTCTGTTCGTTTTATAACTGGTTACTTTAAAGAATCTGCTTTTAGATTTCTTTATCATTTCTATGATTTCTTTTTTCTTTATTCATTACTTTATTAATTCCTTACTCCAGCAGCCTTTTATATGTGTTTTTAATAATTTAAAAATTGTTAAGAAAATGTTTTGTTCATTTATTTGAATTTTTTCCTGTCAAGTAACAAAAAGGATTGAAAAATTTCTCTGAGGACAGTTTTGGCATTAGCACCTCAGAAATTTTTATGAGTAATATATGTTTCAGCATTCCTAATTAAGAAGCTAAATAATGTAAGGCTTACCATTACAGGCTGTTGAAGCTGACTGGCAATATTCTAATTCTAACCTCAACCTGTCATATGAATTTGGACAAATTAGTTAACCGGTCTGTCTCAGTTTTCTCTTCTATACAATGAGGGATATGCGTGATATCCATTTCAAAGGGTCTTTTAAAGACTAAGTAAATCAAGTAAGGGACTTAGAAGAATGCTTGAGGCACATGCACTCGAGGATCATTAGCGATTGTTATTCTCCAGGTAATCTGCAATGGCTGTTTTTAAATTTCTCTTTGATCAAGATCTAAGGTACTCCGTTTTCTAAAACTTCGAATTTTTAATGTATTATTTGCTTATTAATTCCTAGTTTTTGGTGTATTGTGATGAGAAAATATACCCATTTTGATTTCTTCTATGTGCAAATTTATTGAGGTATACTCTGTGGAGTTATATCAACTTTTATAAATGGTTTTTGTAACTGTGATAAAGGTTTCGAAGTTGAACACACAAGAATCAAAGCAGCCTTATTCCTCAACATGTGATCATTTGTTCACTTATTTGCCCAATCTGAAGTTTTCAACTATTATTATTTTGCTGATTTGTCTTTTTATTTATTTTAGAAAATTCTCTGACTTTGCATAATGACAAGAATTGAAGAAAAATAATGCTCTCAATCCCTTCATCTAACCAGAGATTGTCACCCTATGGCTCACAGGACAAATATGTTCTATAGCACGTATTTGTAAATGAAATTTGATCAAAATACAATCACACATTCATTTGTCTAGGGCTATTTTTCCACTGCAATGGCAGAACTGAGTAATTGCAATAGAGATTGCATGGTCTGCAAAATTGAAAATTTTGCTATCTGGCTCTTGACAAAAAATTTTGCCATCTCTTGCTCAAAACAATCTATGTTTCATTTGTCGAGGTTAACATCTACTCCTTAGTTATATGCTTAAGTTGCACTTGTTTTTCAGAAATTTAACAACATAATTGTATAACCTATATATTCACTTAGTATACCATGTATATTTTGTCACTCCCACCTCCATCTCAGGTGGTCCTGATTTTTTCCAAACCCAATCAAACACACCTATGTATATAGGATATCTCCTCCAAATTTGTCATTATTTTTCCAAATTGAGAACAAACTCTATATGCTTCTCTGCAAATTATTTTTTTCTATTGACATCACAACATGGTCACCCATTCAAATCACTAAACAGAGATCTAATTAAGTCTTCTTGATTGCTGCAAAATAGTTCACAGTAGACGTCTTATGATTTATTCAACCTACTGCTAATAGAATGATGTCAAGGTTGTTTGCTCTTTTTGCTTATATAAACAATATTGCAATAAAGAACCTATTGTAATTAATACTCCTTTTCCTAGGAGTGGGATTAGTAGCTAAGAAGATATCTATGCTTTCATCGTTTGTGGATAGTGTAAGATTTTTTTTTGAAAGCTGCAGCAATTCACATTCCAATGAGCCACTATGAGAGGGCTCCTTTTCCTCAATTCCTATTTACCTCTACTTCCCTCTTTTAAACTTTTATTAGTGTGACCGTGAAAACATGACATATTGTTGCTTTAATTTGCATTTCCCCAAACCATAGTGAAGTTTAGCTTTTTTGCTTAAATATTTATTTTAGCCATTTTTTAGGCCATTTTTATGTTTCCTTTTGTGAATTGCCTGTGCATATTCTTTCCTCATTTTTATATCGGGTTTTCTATTGCTTATCTACTGTCGTGTGCTCTTAACTTTCTCTCAGTTTTACTTAATACAAATTTCCCTGCAGTCTATTTTCTGTTAACATACGGCATATTTTTGCATATTAGAATTTTAATTCTCCCGTATGTCACTCTGTTGATACATAGATCTGATGGCCGATCTGGTTGGGATGGTGACCATCCTCTTTCTCCCTGAGCGCTCCTTTCCTGGCCAGCCAGAAGATCCAAGTTAACGCTGGCTAACTCCAAGATGCTGTGTGTTTGGTCAGAGAAGACCTCCTTTCCAGTGGTGCGAGACAGTTCTTTAGGTAAGAGTACATGTGTTACAGAGCTCTGTCTTTGAAACAGCTGAATGAGCTCTTCTATATAACAGTATTTGTTTGACGTATTTCAATACGTTAGTTAGCGCTCTCTTGTTCAAAAGTTCTTGTCTTCAGGCCGGACACGGTGGCTCCCGCCTGTAATCCCAGCACTTTGGGAGGCCGAGGCAGGCGGATCACAAGGTCCAGAGATCGAGACCATCCTGGCCAACATGGTGAAACCCCGTCTCTACTACAAATACAAAAATTAGCTCGGCGTGAGGCGGAGGTTGCAGTGAACCGAGACGGTGCCACTGCACTCCAGCCTGGTGACAGAGCGAGACTCCATCAATATCTTAAACAAAATTTTAAAATCTTATTTGATACGTTTTAATTTAAATTCTTATTTTTCTTATACTGTTATCTGTTGTTTTCTTTCCTAATATCGCATAATATATTTTAAAATATTTTTGTCTTTCTTATTGTTTTAAAAGAGATACAACATAAAATTTGCCATTAAAACCATTTTAAGAGTATAATTCAGTGGCATCAATGACATTCACAACATTATACAACCATTATCACTGCTTAGTTCCAAAAATTTTCACCATCCCAATGAGAAACTGGATGTATTGAGCAGTAACTCCCTATTCTCCCCTTCCACTGGTTATCTCTAATCTATTTTTGGTCCAATAAATTTTCTTATTTTCGGCACCTCATAAAAGTGGAATACAGTATTTATCCTTTTGTCTCTGGCTCATTTCACTTAGCATAATGTTTTTAAAGTTTATGCATCTTGTAGCGTGTATCAGAACTCTATTCCTTTGTATAGCTGAAGAATATTCCATGGAATGTATAAGCTCCATTTCGTTTATCCATTCATCTGCTCATAGATACTTGGGTTGTTTCTACCTTTTGGCTATTTTGAACAAAGCTGCTACGGACATTGGTATTTGAGCATCTGCTTCAGTCCTTGTTTTCAATTTCTTTAGGTATATGCCTAGGAGTAGAATTGCTGGCCATATGGTAATTCTATGTTTAACTTTTTCAGGAATCACCAAACTGCTTTCCACAGTGCTGCACCATTTTACATTTCCACCAGCAATGTATAAGCATTCTAATTTCTCCACATCCTCACCAACACCTTTTATTTCCTGTTTTTTAAAAAAATTATAACCATCCTAATACAAAACATCCTAGTACAAAGTCAGGTTGATGTGCACTTCCCTAATGACTAATGATGTTGAACATCTTTTGATGTGTTTATTGGGCATTTGTATATTTCCCTTGGAGACATGTCCATCACATCATTTGCTCATTTTCGGTTACTGAGTTTTCAGTGCACAGGTCTTGTGCCTCCTTGATTAAATTTATTCCTAAGTATTTTATTCTTTTTGGTGCTACTGTAAATAGGATTTTGACCATATTTAGAAGGCTTTGTCTTTCAAAAGGGGAGATTGGAATCATTCACATTTACTATTATAACTGATGAGTTTGATCTTACTTATAGTGTTCTTTCCTTTTTATTTATTTAACAATTCTATGGGTTGGAACTCAGCACTGTATAAAACAAACTCCATTCTTGCTCTGCTAAATGGAGTTTGTTTTTTTTGTAATATATAGTATTATATTTTGTAATATAAAATATGTTATATTTAAATATTGTATATCATGTAAATAAAATTTACATCAATATTTTTATTGATATAAAATAATAGATTTTATCACTACAACTAGGAAGTTAGGAATAAAGTAAGAAAAAGTATGATAAACTTACACTATGTAGGGGATACATATTCTTGATGTAAAAAATAAAAGAGAAATGGTACTTTACACCAGTATAAAATCAAAATATGTTAAAAATCAGATTTATATAATATTTTATATCAAATTTATATCATATTTATTATTTTTATAATATATACGAATTTTATGTTATATATATAATATATATATACTTATAAAACCTTCCCCCTGTGCTTTGTACTGTACTTGCAATAGCCTTTTCCTATCTTTGCTTGAACATCCTCAAGCCCTAGTTCTCAAACTTTTGTGGTCTCAAGAATTTTTTGCACTCCTAAACATTTTTGTTATTGTTATTGTTATTATTATTATTATTATTTGAGACAGAGTTTTGCTCTTGTTGCCCAGGCTGGAGTGCAGTGGTGCAATCTCGGCTCACCGCAACCTCTGCCTCCCGGGTTCAAGCGATTCTCCTGCCTCAGCCTCCCGAGTAGCTGGGATTACAGGCATGCGCCACCACACCTGGCTAATTTTGTATTTTTTAGTAGAGACTGGGTTTCTCCATGTTGGCCAGGCTGGTCTTGAACTCCCGACCTCAGGTGTTCTGCCCACCTCGGCCTCCCAAAGTGCTGGGATTACAGGCATGAGCCACGGCGCCCGGCCACTTTAAAAATTATTAAGGACCTCAAAGTGATTTTACCAATAGAGCTTATATCTGTTAATATTTATTATATTAGAAAGAAAAACTGAGGCATTAAAATACATTTATTAATTCACTTCAACATAATAACACTGGTTTCCCAAAAGAGAGACAGAAAGCTTGCTAGCTCTTGTTTCTCTCACCCCTCTTTTGTTTTATGGACCAAGTGGTTTCACCCTTCTGATTATCTTTTAAAATTTGATTTTTAACATATATATATATTGATTTTATACTGGTGTGAAGTACCATTTTCTCCTTATTTTTCATGTCAAGAATATGTGTCCCCTAAATATGATAAGTTTATGATGGTTTTTCTTACTTCATCTCTAACTTCCTAGTTGAAGTGATAAAATCTATTTTTTTATATCAAGTTTCTTCTTCTTTTCGTATTACATGAATTATCTTTCAATAATTAGTCCTGCTTTGATATTTTGTTTTATTTCCATATTAAATAAAACAGTTTTAGTGACCCCATTTAACTAGTTTTTTGCCTCATTAATATTTCTTTGATACAACACCATTTGGAATTTTGATTTCTTCTTCAAAAAGAAGACTCCCACAGCTTTGTGGGAGTTTCTCTTTTTGTAGGCAGTATATCTAACTGGTGTATGTTTGGGGTTCCTGCTTATTTAAGACGATGCATCTGTGCCTTGCAGATGAATGGCGGCTTGGCTGAGTACAGAAATTTTATTGTACAACATTTCCTCTCAAACACTAACTTCTACTACTTAGTGTTACAGAACAGAAGCTTGGTGCTAATATGAATTTCTTCTTTTTTGTTTATTTCTGGAGAGTGGCAGTATTTTTTAATATCTGTATGGCATAATTTTCTTCCATGTAGCGCCAGGGCCCATTATTGTTAATCTTGATTTGTTTAGTAAGCCTTCAAGGATCAATTTAGTATTTTTCTTTATAGCCTGAGAAATTATCTTCCATTACGTGCTAATTAATGCTTCTATTCATTCTGCTTTCTTTTATTTTTTCTGGAATTTCTATATTATATCCCTGTGTGTTTGTGTGTAGTGTGTTTGTGTGTACATATGTGTCATTTCAAGTCTGGTCCTTGATGAATTCTGGAGAATTCAATCTTGTCTTCATTATCCCTTTGGTGTTTTTTTTTTTTTTTTTTTTTCCGGGGGTGGGGGGCAGGCTCCAATCTACCAGTCATCACTCCTTTTCAGACTCCCACGTGTTTCATTCAAATCTCAACTTTTCTGATATCAGATCATTAAATCTTATAAATGCCTCTTATAGTTCCATCGACTCTATGTTACAAACACATGAGAGATTTCTAAAGATTGTCCCCTGTTTATTGGAGGAAGCTGTTGTGCAGATGAATATTTCTCTGATCTCTTAGATTGGTTTCTTCTATTTTCAATTGCTTTATCTTGCCTTAGATTTGGTGATATTTTGTTTTGCTTACCATAGGGAAATCTATGTTCATTCACAATGGGAGGTGAGAAAAGGTTGGGCAAGAGGTTGTGTGAAAAGCAGTTTAAATCGTCCAGGCTCAGACAGTCAGAAAGGATGAATACTGACTCACTCTAGTGACAGAATAGGCTGATGAGAAGGGGCAGTTAGTTATTGCAGTAAAATTTAATATATATCATGTTTTTCCTCTCTGAATTTATCATGGCAACCAAAAATGAGTACACAGTCTTTTTTTTATTATCATACTTTAAATTCTGGGATACATGTGCAGGACGTGCAGGTTTGTTACATAGGTATACACATGCCATGGTGGTTTGCTGCACCATCAACCCATCATCTACATTAGCTATTTCTCCTAATGCTATCCCTTCCCTAGATTCCTACCCCCTGACAGGCCCCATTGTGTGATGTTCCCCTCCATGTGTCCATGTGTTCTCATTGTTTAACTCCCACTTAGGAATGAGAAAATGCGATGGTTGGTTTTCTATTCCTGTGTTAGTTTGCTGAGAATGATGGTTTCTAGCTTCATAAATGTCCCTGCAAAGGACATGAACTCATCCTTTTTTATGGCTGCATAGTATTCCATGGTGTATATGTGCCACATTTTCTTTATCCAGTCTATATCATTGATGGGCATTTGGGTTGGTTCCAAGTCTTTGCTATTGTGAAGAGTGCTGCAATAAACATACTTGTGCATGTGTCTTTACAGAAGGATGATTTATAATCCTTTGGGTATATACTCAGTAATGGGATTGCTGGGTCAAATGGTATTTCTGGTTCTAGACCCTTGAGGAATCACCACACTGTCATCCACAATGGTTGAACGAATTTACACTCCCACCAACAGTGTAAAAGCATTTCTATTTCTTCACATCCTCTCCAGCATCTGTTGTTTCCTGACTTTTTAATGATCACCATTCTAACTGGCCTGAGATGGTATCTCAATGTGGTTTTGATTTGCATTTCTCTAATGACCAGTGATGATGAGCTTTTTTTCATGTTTGTTGACTGCATAAATGTCTTCTTTTGAGAAGTGTCTGTTCATATACTTTGCCCTCTTTTTGATAGGGTTGTTTTTTCTTGTAAATTTGTTTGAGTTCCTTGTAGATTCTGGATATTAGTCCTTTGTCATATGGATGGATTGCAAAAATTTTCTCCCATTCTGTAGGTTGTCTGTTCACTCTGATGATAGTTTCTTTTGCTGTGCAGAAGGTCTTTAGTTTGATTAGATCCCATTTGTCAATTTTGGCTTTTGTTACCATTGCTTTTGGTGTTTTAGTAATGAAGTCTTTGCCCATGCCTATGTCCTGAATGGTATTGCCTAGGTTTTCTTCTAGGGTTTTTATGGTTTTAGGTCTTACATTTAAGTCTTTAATATATCTTGAGTTAATTTTTGTATAAGGTGCAAAGGAAGGGGTCCAGCTTCAGTTTTCTGCATATGGCTAGCCAGTTTTCCCAACACCATTTATTAAATAGGGACTCCTTTCCCCATTGCTTGTTTTTGTCAGGTTTGTCAAAGATCAGATGGTTGTAGATGTGTGGCGTTATTTCTGAGGCCTCTGTTCTGTTCCATTGGTCTATATATCTGTTTTGGTACCAGTACGATGCTGTTTTGCTTACTGTAGCCTTGTAGTATAGTTTGAAGTCAGGTGCCTCCTGACTTGAAGTGTGGCACCTCCAGGTTTGTTCTTTTTGCTTAGGATTGTCTTGGCTATATGGGCTATTTTTTGGTTCCATATGAAATTTAAAGTAGTTTTTTTTTTTTTGTAATTCTGTGAAGAAAGCCATTGGTAATTTGATGGGGATAGCATTGAATGTATAAATTACCTTGGGCAGTATGGACATTTTCATGATATTGATTCTTTCCATCCACAATTGTGAAATGTTTTTTTCATTTGTTTGTGTCCTTGCTTACTTCCTTGAGCCGTGGTTTGTAGTTCTCCTTGAAGATGTCCTTCACTTCCCTTGTAAGTTGTATTCCAAGGTATTTTATTCACTTTGCAGGAATTTTGAATGGGAGTTCACTCATGCTTTGGCTCTCTGTCTATTATTGGTGTATAGGAATGCTTGTGATTTTTGCATTGATTTTGTATCCTGAGACTTTGCTGAAGTTGCTTATCAGATTATGGATATTTTAAGCTGAGACAATGGGGTTTTCTAAATATACAATCATGTCATATGCAAACAGAGACAATTTGACTTCCTCTCTTCCTATTTGAATACCCTTTATTTCTTTCTCTTGCCTGATTGCCCTGGCCAGAGCTTCCAATACTATGTTGAATAGGAGTGGTGAGAGAGGGCATCCTTGTCTTGTGCTGGTTTTCAAAGCGCATGCTTCCAGCTTTTGCCCATTCAGTATGATATTGGTGGTGGGTTTGTTATAAATAGCTTCTATCATTTTGAGACATATTCCATCAATACCTAGTTTATTGAGAGTTTGTAGCATGAAGGGCTGTTGAATTTTATCGAAGCCCTTTTCTGCATCTATTGAGATAATCATGTGGTTTTTATCATTGGTTCTGTTAATGTGATGGATTACATTTATTGATTTGCATATGTTGAACCAGCCTTGTATCCCAGGGATGAAGCCAGTCTGATCATGGTGGATAAGCTTTTTGATGTGCTGCTGGATTTGGTTTGCCAGTATTTTATTGAGGATTTTTGCATCAATGTTCATCAGGGATATTGGCCTGAAATTTTCCTTTTTTATTGTGTCTCTGCCAAGTTTTGGTATCAGGATGATGCTGACCTCATAAAATGAGTTAGGGAGGAGTCCCTCTTTTTCTATTGTTTGGAATAGCTTAGAAGGAATGGTACCAGCTCCTCTTCGTACCTCTGGTAGGATTTGGCTATGAATCCATCTGTTCCTGGGCCTTTTTTGTTGGTAGTCTATTAATTACTTCCTCAATTTCAGAACTGAATCCCTGCATAGGGATTCAACTTCTTCCTGTTTTAGTCTTGGGAGGGTGTATGTATCCAGGAATTTATCTATTTCTTCTAGGTTTTCTAGTTTATTTGCATAGAGGTGTTTACAGTATTCTCTGATGGTAGTTTGTATTTCTGTGGGATCAGTGGTGATATCCCCTTTATCATTTTTTATTGTGTCTATTTGATTCTTCTCTCTTTTTTCTTTATTAGTCTGGCTAGTGGTCTATTTTGTTAATCTTTTCAAAAAACCAGCTCCTGGATTCATTGATTTTTTGAAGGGTTTTTTGTGTCTCTATCTCCTTCAGTTCTGCTCTGATCTTAGTTATTTCTTCTCTTCTGCTAGCTTTTGAATTTGTTTGCTCTTGCTTCTCTAGTTGTTTAATTGTGATGTTAGGGCATTGATTATAGATCTTTTCTGCTTTCTCCTGTGGGCATTTAGTGCTATAAATTTAGTGCTCTAAACACTCTTTGGCTGTGTCCCAGAAATTCTGGTACATTGTGTCTTTGTTCTCATCAGTTTCAAATAACTTACTTATTTCTGCTTTCATTTCGTTATTTACCCAGTAGTCATTCAGAGCAGGTTGTTCAGTTTCCATGTAGTTGTGCAGTTTTGAAAGAGTTTTTTTAATCCTGAGTTCTAATTTGATTGCACTGTGGTCTGAGAGACTGTTATGATTTCCATTCTTTTGCATTTTGAGGAGTGCTTTACTTCCAATTATGTGGTCGATTTTAGAAAAATTGCTATGTGGTGCTGAGAAGAATGTATATTCTGCTGATTTGGGGTGGAGAGTTCTATAGATGTCTATTAGGTCTGCTTGGTCCAGAGCTGAGTTCAAGTCCTGAATATCCTTGTTAATTTTGTGTCTCGTTGACCTGTCTAATATTGACAGCGGGGTGTTAAAGTCTCCCACTATTATTGTGTGGGAATCTAAGTCTCTTTATAGGTCTTTCAGAACTTGCTTTATGAATCTGGGTGCTCCTGTATTGGGTGCATATATATTTAGGATAGTTAGCTCTTCTTGTTGCATCCTTTGCCATTATGTAATGCCCTTGTCTCTTTTGATCTTTGTTGGTTTAAAGTATGTTTTATCAGAGGCTAGGATTGTAACCCCTGCTTTTATTGGCTTTTCATTTGCTTGGTAAATATTCCTCCATCCCTTTATTTTGCACCTATGTGTGTCTTTGCACATGAGATGAGTCTTCTGAATACAGCACACCAGTGGGTCTTGACTCTTTATCCAATTTTTCAGTCAGTGTCTTTTAATTGGGGGCATTTAGCCAATTTACATTTAATGTTAGAATTGTTATGTGTAAATTTGATCCTGTCATTATGATGCTAATTTGTTATTTTGCCCGTTAGTTGATGTGGTTTCTTCATATTGTTGATGGTCTTTACAATTTGGTGTGTTTTTGCAGTGGCTGGTACCAGTTATTCCTTTCCATGTTTAGTGCGTCCTTCAGGAGCCCTTATAAGGCAAGTCTGGTGGTGACAAAATTCCTCAGCATTTGCTTGTCTGTAAAGGATTTTCTTTCTCCTTCATTTATGAAGCTTAGTTTGGCTGGATATGAAATTCTGGGCTGAAAATTCTTTTCTTCAAAAATGTTGAATATTGGCCCCCACTCTCTTCTGGCTTGTAGGGTTTCTGCAGAGAGATTCACTGTTAGACTGATGGGCTTCCCTTTGTGGGTAACCTGACCTTTCTCTCTGGCTGCCCTTAACATTTTTTTCCTTCATTTCAACCTTGGTGAATCTGACAATTATGTGTCTTGGGGTTGCTCTTCTCAAGGAGTATCTTTGTGGTGTTCTCTGTATTTCCTGAATTTGAATGCTGGCCTGTCTTGCTAGGTTGGGGCAGTTCTCCTGGATAATATCTTGAAGAGTGTTTTCCAACTTGGTTCCATTCTCCCTGTCACTTTCAGGTACACCAATCAAAGGTAGGTTTCGTCTTTTCACATAGTCCCACATTTCTTGGAGGCTTTGTTCATTCCTTTTCATTTTTTGTGTCTTCATGTTTTATTTCATTAAGTTGATCTTCAATCTCTGATATCCTTTGTTTCACTTGATTGATTTGGCTATTGATACTTGTGTATGTTTCATGAAGTTCTTGTGCTGTGTTTTTCACCTCCATCAGGTCATTTATGTTCTTTTCTAAACTGGTTATTCTAGTTAGCAATTCCTTTAACCTGTTTTTCAAGGTTCTTCGCTTCCTTGCATTGGGTTAGAACATGCTCCTTTAGCTTGGAGGAGTTTGTTATTACCCACCTTCTGAAGCCTACTTCTGTCAATCTGTCAAACTCATTCTCCATCCAGTTTTGTTCTCTTGCTGGCAAGGAGTTGTGATCCTTTGGAGGAGAAGAGGCATTCTGGTTTTGGGAATTTTCAGGCTTTTTGTGCTGGTTTTTCCTCATCTTCGTGGATTTGTCTATCTTTGGTCTTTGATGTTGGTGACTTTTGGATGGGGTTTTCATGTGGACCTCCTTTTTGTTGATGTTGATGCTATTCCTTTATGTTTGTTAGTTTTTCTTCTAACAGTCAGGCCCCTCTGCTGCAATTCTGCTGGAGTTTGATGGAGGTCCACTCCAGAGTCTTTAAAAGCCCCTTCTCAGTTGGGGCAATGGCTTCTGGTGTGGCTACTTGTCCCAAGGAGAAGTCAAGAACAAGAACCCCATAATGTCTCCTCTCTGTGTGCACTTTGATGCGTACTCTTCCAGAGCTGCTGTTACAATTAATATTTACCCTCCCAACCCCTGCTTCAGGGTCCTCCAACTCAACTGTAGTACCTACTGATCTCAGTTAAGGAGGTTCACATGGTTCAACTACCTTTTTTCCTTTTCCTTATTTGTAAGCTGCTCCTTTTCATCCAGTGAATGCCTGACCAGGTTTCACATGTACCAGCTTTGATAGGAACATGTTGCCCTCCCCTGGTTTACAATACAATACATATTGTACCTTCTTTTTTGTATTCCTTTGATCATATGGCTATGTCCAAGGTATCGTCTCCATCTATAAGTCCTATTGCTTGCTTTTAAAGTAAAGGTAGCAATAGTTTAGTTTGTCTGTCTGAGACTGGGTCAGAAATTGGCTCTGCTGTTCTGGAACTCATATTCAAGAGATGGTATTCTCAACTCACCCTTCATTACAAGAATAATTAACTGTTGATCCAAACTGTGTATCTGTGTTTATATGCACCATTCCATTGAAGGGTTCTGGAGGAGGTCCACATGATTTTCCTAGGGGAAGAAGCAGAATTTGGGATTAAGTATAGAGTTCAACTTACCTTTGTAAGGTTCAGACTGGAGTGTGGCATACTAAACAGCATATACAGTTCCAATTGTTTCATGGAATTGACTGCTTTGAGGAAACTTGGCAGACAACTTCAGAATCATGTAGCTACAGAACACAACTTTGAAAAAGACTACCTTGCATCTCCTAATAAAGGTTATGAATGTGCTCTCGCCTGTAATCCTAGCAATTTGGGAGGCCGAGGCAGGCAGATCACCTGAGGTCAGGAGTTCAAGACCAGCCTGGCCAACGTGGCAAAACCCCATCTCTACTAAAAAATACAAAAATTAGCTGGGCATGGGAGTGGGTGCCTATAATACCAGTTATTCAGGAGGCTGAGGCAGGGAGACTTGCTCGAACCTAGGAGGTTGCAGTGAGCCAAGATCACGCCACTACACTCTGGCCTGGGTGACACAGTAAGGCTCCATCTCAGAAACAAACAAACAAAAAACACAACAACAACAGCAGAAACAAAACAAAAACAAAACAAGTCATTTATGGCTAAAGTGTTGTACTCTCATTCCACCAGCCAAAATCAAATAACTCAAAATTTGGGATGTCTTCCCTATTTATAGTTAGCCAAGCACAGCTCACTGCAACCCACATAAACTTCTTTTGTACCCTTGTTTTTTCATTCATTTCATGGTTTCAGCCATCAAGGATGATCTACAGTGAATGTAAATTTTCTCTCTAATTCTTTTGTGAGAGCCATTCTCATGAAATGAGCATCTAGTCAAGGTTCAGGAACTCCAAGCAAGAAGAAGGGGTGATGTACAAGACCATCCTTTATCAAAATACCTTGGGCAAATATAGACATCTTGCCTCCAAAATTTGAGCAAATTGAATCAAATCCCACCTATGTTGTTTTTGTTGTTGTTGTTTGTAGAGGTGGGGTTTGGCCATGTTGCCCAGGCTGGTTGCGAACTCCTGAGCTCAAGCTATCTGCCAGCCTTGGCCTCCCAAAGTGATGGGATTATAGGCGTGAGCCACCAAGCCCAGTCCCACCTATGATTTAACAGACATGAAGTAGTTCCCAGGGAGGGGTTACTCACGTCTACACTTGTCTTCAACACCTGACCAGACCAAGTTTTCTAGGCAGGAGATAGAGAACATTTTCCCAAAATACCCAGGACGGCATTCATAATTCAAAGAAGTCCCAACTGGAAACTCAAAGTCATTAATTGGGATCGTAGGACTGGCAAATGGAAACTGCTCTGGGGTTTTACAGTGACCTGGAGAAAAAAACCACAGGAATATCAAAGTTAGCAGACAGACTTCCACCCTACCTCCTCTTTCTCTTCAATTAAGCTGATAGGTGGATCACAGAAACAAAGAGACTTACAAGAATAGCAAAAGATTTTCTTCTCCTTGATGTTACCTTGGGATGAAGCTCTTCAATGGCATCTACTCAGCAGGATTTTTTTTACTATTTGGAAGACCACTCAGCTTTCTGATCTTTCTTCCCTTATTTCACCAAAGCAAAAACTTCAGCTTGTAGTTTCATATTCAGACCTCCTATCGGAGTGCCTATATCCTCAGTTAACCACTCAAATCTTCATGTGTTTGTGCTAATTCACTCATGAGTAGCAAGACATATTTTATCATCTCTCTCCATCTACTCCATTCTCAGGGTGCCTGGCATAAGCTGCCTCTCTGGCCTTTCGTAGCAGATATCCCTTGTAGTGAGTTGAATGATATTCTCCCAAAAGATATCTCTACCTAAAACCTCAGAATAGAAACTTATTTGGAATAATGGTTTTTCAGATAGAATTAAGATTAGGATCTTGAGATTAGATCATCTTTTATTTAGAGTGGGCCCTAAATCTAATGACTGGTGCCCCTATCAGGGAAAAAGTGGAGGGATTTGACATATAGAGACACAGGGGAAAAGGCTATGATGGAGGCAGGAATTGGAATGATGCATCCACAAACCAAGGAATGCCGAGGAATCCCAGGAACCAGCAGCAGATGGAAGAAGTAAAGAATTGGTTATTTTCTAGAGCCTTAGAAGATGGGAAAATACCCCTGCCAACATCTCAATTTCAACCTACAAAACTGTGAAATAATAAGTTTCCTTTGTTTTAAGGCACCTAGTTTATGGTAATTTGTTACAGCAGCCCTAGGAAACTAATACAGTGTTTTTCTTCTGATGCTAAACCAGGCACTTAAAGATAGAACAAAATAGGCTGGGCATGGTGGCTCATGCCTTGTAGTCCCAGCACTTTGGGAGGCCAAGGCAGGTGGATTGCTTTAGCCCAGGAGTTCAAGACCAGCCTGGGCAACATGATGAAAACCGATCTACATAAAATACAAGAATTAGCTGGGCGTGGTGGCATGCACCTGTTGTCCCACCTACTTGGGAGGCTGAGATGGGAGGCTTGCTTGAGCCAGGGAGGTCAAGGCTGCAGTAAACTATGATTGCACCACTCTACTCCAACTGGGAAAAAGAGCAAGATCCTCTCTCTCAAAAAAAGCACACACACACACACACACAAAACAAAACAAAAAAAGAACCAGAACAAAACAGACTAAGCCATCAGCCTCCTGTAAGAAGCTATGTCTTCTTTTTGAGAGAGTATATTGTGTGCTGCATATTTTTACTTTTTTTGTTTTACAGTTTTTACAATTTTTCCGTTTTATTTTTTATAGAGACAGGATCTTGCTGTGTTGGCCAGGTTGGTCTTGAACTCCTGGCCTCAAACAATCCTCTCACCTCGGCCTCCCAAAATACTGGGATTATAGGTGTGAGCTACTGTGCCCAGCCATGTGCTGCATATTTTCAAATAGAGTCTGAATTCCATTACCTCCTTTTTGGAGAAGACTTCCTCCTTCTGTTCATTAAGCCTGCACTGGGGCCTAGGCATTTACATTAAAAAAATTTACTGGATTCTGATGGGTACCACTCAGTTGGAGAGTAAAGGTCAAAGAAAGGTTAAATGCCTTTCATCAGGTTTAGGCTTTTCACCTTGGCTTGCTCTTGTCTCTCAGGGCTTCCCTGTGGATAATGGGATATTCCAAGGCTGGTGCCACATCGCTAATCTACTCCAGCTTCTGCTCTGGAAAAGGCCTAATGTTTGCCCTGAAGGACCAGGCGACTTCTTCCCCTCCTTAGGAAGAAATAGCCTCTTCCTTTTCCTACCCTTTTCTTTGGGCTACTCTTTCCTTGCTTCTTACCCCCTGAGTGGAACAGTTCAAGTACAAAGATTAAGACAGCTTGGAGGCAAGCTGACAAGTGGACAAACTTTAAGTCAAGACAAAGAGAGTCTTTTTGGTTACTTAGTCCATGCAGCAGAACACTAGTTTAAAACCTTAGCTAAATAATATCCACATTTCCAATTTTGAACTTTGCATGCCCATGTACCCCTCATGAACTTATGGAGAGTGTCGGTCAATTATACAGATACTGGTTAGTGTTCATAGGCAGTTGTTTTCATGTCTTCTCCAGTGAATACATTTTTCTTCCTGATTTACATAACTGTGCCTTACTGCCTTCCCTCCACCCCTCCCCTCAGTCCCTTTTCCCCACCCTCTTCCACTCCACCAGCAAGAAGAGTTCTCATGTTATAGATTCAAACATACTTTGGTGCTGCTGAAACCCATCTGTTTTGGCTATGGTATGTAATTTTGACAATTCCATTTATGACAAAGTTAAGCTCACAAACAAATACCATAGTCTATTACAGAAACATGAGGGATTGGGTCCACATATTCTGAACCCATTTAGGATATGTGGAAGCGGATACTGACCAGCAGGAACAGAAAGTTCACAGCGAGGGGCAGGGCTGCTCCAAACCCCATTCCCATGAGGGTCACTTGTGCAGCGGATGGTGCTCTCCCCAATGAGGTTGAAGGTCATCCCTTTGTCTGGGTGGGGGTCACATGTGTAAGATATTTCTTTTCCATAGGGAATATCTCCAAGGGGAGTTCCGGTATGTCTCCCGTTAAGGATAGCTGGAGGATTTGGACAAAAGATATCTAGAAAGAAAACAAGAGCTCTCAATTCCATAAAAAATTTTAAAGTATAATCCAAGGTGATTCTACAGTTGTCATACTGTGACTGTGTTGCCAATTAAGCATACTTTTCTTCTTAAGGAAAGTAGAAACTGCAAAATAAATGTATTAGGCCTCTGCTAAGATGGAGCTAAATGAAATGACAACTAAATCAATGTTCGTTACAAAAGCCTTTCCCAAATTAAGCACCCTAAATTTTTCAGATAGTTAATATTTCTGAATAATAAAGACTATATTCCTTTAAAGTAAATAAAAATCTTCATAGTCACATTAAAGGGGAATCATCCATTAATTCAACAAGCATTTTTTTGAATATCTGCTGTATGTCAAATACTGTTTTACGCACAAGATAAATAAGATCTTTGACATCAAGAATCTTCATCCTAGAGACATCTTTCTAAAATATATTATGCATTTATTATTTGTATATCAGTGATTTAATTTTTCTTGATGATGCCAGGCTATGATTTTCAAAATAAAGATGAAAGATTACAGTAATGCTGTCACAATGAAAAAAATATACTATGCACTCCTGTATGTGTTTCAAATGGCTCAAGAATGTTACGGTTTTTTGAGATACTCATTGGTTTTTAAGGGTTTTTTTTTTTCATTAAAGATACACATTTATTCCTTGGAATGCCTCTATTTGGGGACAGTCCTTCCCCTTTCTAATTTGCTTTGAATTTGGGAAGAGGATATTACAGCTTAAAAGAATTATAGATAAACTAATCAAAGGTTAAAATAGCTTAACCAATGTTTACACTCTAGTAAGCGATTTCAGGTATATGTTGGGTCCATGAGGGTATTTTCTCTTTCTTTTCTTTCATACATCTTAACTATTCCAGGGAAGTTAAGATTGTCAAATAGCTAACTTCCAACAATGTAAGATGAAATTATCATTTTCGCTCTCCCTCTCCCTCTCCCTCTCCCTCTCCCTCTCCCTCTCCCTCTCCCTCTCCCTCTCCCTCTCCCTCTCCCTCTCCCTCTCCCTCTCCCTCTCCCCTCTTTTTTCGGTCTCCCTCTCCTTCTTTTTTCGGTCTCCCTCTGTTGCCGAAGCTGGACTGTACTGCCGGGATCTCGGCTTGCTGCAACCTCCCTGCCTCGGGCTCCTGTGACTCTCCTGCCTTGGCCTGCCGAGTGCCTGGGATTGCAGGCGCGCGCCGCCACGGCTGAATGGTTTTTGTATTTTTGGTGGAGACGGGGTTTCGCCGTGTTGACCGGGCTGGTCTCCAGCTCCTGGCCTCGAGTGATCTGCCTGCCTCGGCCTCCCGAGGTGCTGGGATTGCAGACGGAGTCTCGCTAACTCAATGCTCAATGGTGCTCAGGCTGGAGTGCAGTGGTGTGATCTCGGCTCTCTGCAACCTCCACCTACCAGCCTCCTGCCTTGGCCTCTTAAAGTGCTAAGATTACAGCCTCTGCCCCACCGCCACCCCGTCTAGGAAGTGAGGAGCGTCTCTGCCTGGCCGCCCATCGTCTGGGATGTGAGGAGCCCCTCTGCCCGGCCGCCCTATCTGGGAAGTGAGGAGCGCCTCTGCCTGGCCGCCCATCATCTGGGATGTGAGGAGCGCCTCTGCCCGGCTGCCACCCCGTCTGGGAGGAAGTGAGGAGCGCCTCTGCCTGGCTGCCCCGTCTGGGAGATGAGGAGCACCTCTGCCCGGCCGCCCCGTCTGGGAGGAAGTGAGGAGCGCCTCTGCCCTGTTGCCCTATCTGGGAAGTGAGGAGCGCCTCTACCTGGCCGCCACCCCGTCTGGGAAGTGAGGAGCGCCTCTGCCCGGCTGCCACCCCATATGGGCAGTGAGGAGCGCCTCTGCCCAGCCGCCCCTTCTGGGAGGTGAGGAGCGCCTCTGCCCAGCCGCCCCGTCTGGGAGGTGAGGAGTGCCTCTGCCCGGCCGCCCCGTCTGGGAGGTGAGGAGCGCCTCTGCCTGGCCGCCACCCCGTCTGGGAGGAAGTGAGGAGCACCTCTGCCCAGCTGCCCCATCTGGGAAGTGAGGAGCGCCTCTGCCCGGCTGCCGCCCCCTATGGGAAGTGAGGAGCGCCTCTGCCCGGCCGCCCACTCTGGGAAGTGAGGAGCGCCTCTGCCCGGCCGCCCACTCTGGGAAGTGAGGAGCGCCTCTGCCCGGCCGCCCACTCTGGGAGGTGAGGAGTGCCTCTGCCTGGCCGCCACCCCGTCTGGGAGGAAGTGAGGAGCACCTCTGCCCGGCCGCCCCGTCTGGGAGGTGAGGAGCGCCTCTGCCTGGCCGCCACCCCGTCTGGGAGGAAGTGAGGAGCACCTCTGCCCGGCCGCCCCGTCTGGGAGGTGAGGAGCGCCTCTGCCTGGCCGCCACCCCGTCTGGGAGGAAGTGAGGAGCACCTCTGCCCGGCCGCCCACTCTGGGAGGTGAGGAGCGCCTCTGCCTGGCCACTCCGTCTGGGAAGGGAGGAGCGCCTCTGCCCGGCCACCCCGTCTGGGAGGTGAGGAGCGCCTCTGCCCGGCTCCCACCCCGTCTGGGAGGAAGTGAGGAGCACCTCTGCCCGGCTGCCCCATCTGGGAAGTGAGGAGCGCCTCTGCCCGGCCGCCATCCCATATGGGAAGTGAGGAGCGCCTCTGCCTGACCACTCCGTCTGGGAGGTGAGGAGCGCCTCTGCCCGGCCGCCCCGTCTGGGAGGTGAGGAGTGCCTCTGCCCGGCCGTCACCCCGTCTGGGAGGAAGTGAGGAGCACCTCTGCCCGGCCGCCCCCTCTGGGAAGTGAGGAGCGCCTCTGCCTGGCCGCCACCCCTTCTGGGAGGAAGTGAGGAGCGCCTCTGCCTGGCTGCCCCATCTGGGAAGGGAGGAGCACCTCTGCCCGGCCGCCACACCGTCTGGGAAGTGAGGAGCGCCTCTGCCTGGCTGCCCCATCTGGGAACGGAGGAGCACCTCTGCCCGGCCGCCACACCGTCTGGGAAGTGAGGAGCGCCTCTGCCTGGCTGCCCCATCTGGGAAGGGAGGAGCACCTCTGCCCAGCCGCCACACCGTCTGGGAAGTGAGGAGCGCCTCTGCCTGGTCGCCCCGTCTAGGAGGTGAGGAGCTCCTCTGCCCGGCCGCCCAGTCTGGGAAGTGAGGAGCGCCTCTGCCCGGCCGCCCTGTCTGGGAGGTGAGGAGCGCCTCTGCCTGGCCGCCACCCCATCTGGGAGGAAGTGAGGAGCGTCTCTGCCCGGCCGCCCCGTCTGGGAAGTGAGGAGCGCCTCTGCCCGGCCGCCCCCTCTGGGAAGTGAGGAGCGCCTCTGCTCGGCCGCCCCAGTGAGGAGCGCCTCTGATCGGCCGCCCCGTCAGGGAAGTGAGGAGCGCCTCTGCCCGGCCGCCCCGTCTGGGAGGTGAGGAGCGCCTCTGCCCGGCTGCCACCCGGTCTGGGAGGAACTGAGGAGCGCCTCTGCCCGGGCGGCCCCGTCTGGGAAGCGAGGAGCGCCTCTGCCCGGGCGGCCCCGTCGGGGAAGTGAGGAGCGCCTCTGCCCGGCCGCCCCGTCTGGGAGGAGAGGAGCGCCTCTGCCCGGGCGGCCCCGTCTGGGAAGCGAGGGGCGCCTCTGCCCAGCCGCCCTGTCTGGGAGGTGAGGAGCGCCTCTGCCCGGCTGCCCTGTCTGGGAGGTGTACCCAACAGCTCCGAAGAGACAGCGACCATCGGGAGCGGGCCATGAGGACGATGGCGGTTTTGTTGAAGAGAAGGGGAGGAAGTGTGGGGAAAGGAAGGAGAGATCAGATTGTTGCTGTGTCTGTGTAGAAAGGGGTGGGCATAGGAGACTCCATTTTGTTCTGACTAGGAGAAATTCTTCTGCCTTGGGATGCTGTTGATCTATGGCCTTTCCCCCAGCCCCCTGCTCTCTGAAACATGTGCTGTGTCAACTCAGGGTTAAATGGATTAAGGGTGGTGCAAGATGTGCTTTGTTAAACAGATGCTTGAAGGCAGCATGCTCTTTAAGAGTCATCACCACTCCCTAATCTCAAGTACTCAGGGGCACAAACACTGCAGAAGGCCGCAGGGTCCTCTGCCTAGGAAAACCAGAGACCTTTGTTCATGTGTTTATCTCCTGACCTTCTCTCCACTATTATCCTATGACCCTGCCATATCCCCCTCTCCGAGAAACACCCAAGAATGATCAATAAATACTTCAGAAATTAAAAAAATAAAAAAAAATAAAAAAAATAAAAAAAAAAGAAATTATCATTTTCATCATATAAATCAATACAAGACATTGAAATGATTTAAGGCAAAGTATTCATTTGAGCAAAATTCTATTGTAAACATGTATTTTTAATAGCTATGATCAGAAGGGGAAGCAATACCCTGATCGATTTAGTGAAGAAGTAAATGGATAGATTGGACATAGCAGTGTTTCTGTTTTTAACACACTATTTTCTGCCCTCTTAAAAATCAAAAGCAAACCCCTTGCTGCCATTTCCCTCTCCAGCTATAGTCCTATTTCTACTCTCTTTACATGAAAACTCCTCTAAAATATTGTCTATGATCTGTTACAATTCCTCCCGTTCATTCTCCCTATAATTCATTCCAATCAGTGTTTGCCAGCACTCCACCGAAACTTCCACTTGTTACCTCCAAGTTGCCAAACCCAAAGATCAATTTTCTGTTCTCACCTAATTTGACCTCTCTATAGAATTTGACACAGTTGATTAGTCTAATCCCTTAAAATAATTTCCATACTTGGCTTCCAGGGCACTTCACCCTCCTGTGTTTTCTCTTACTGCAGTGGCTGCTTCATCATAATCCCCTTTGCTGATTCCTTCTCACCTTTTCAACTCTTAATCCTGGACATCCAGGCTCAGTCCATGCATCTGTTCTCTAGCAGCACTCACTCCCTAGGTGAAGATCTCTTTCAGTCCTGATTTCAAGCATAGCAGATACAATGATGGCTTCTACATATCTATGGGCAGCCTGGGACTCTCCAACATATCCATCTGGATATCTAAGAGGAACACTAAAGTTATGTCCCAAGCTTAACTTTTGATTTCCCCCATTTCCAAATTTCATGCAGTCCCCTGCATTTCAGCTAAGGGAAATTCTACACTGGTGGTTGCTCTGGCCAAAAACCTGGAAACTCTCTATGATTCTTCTCTTTCTTTCACACCCTCTATCTAAGCTAACCATCACCAAATCCTGTCATCTGCACCTTCAAAATATATCCAGAATTTGATCACTTCTCATCATCACCTTTCCCAATTGCTATCCTGGGCCAGCATCTCTGATTAGATTGCTGCAACAGCCTCCCAGTTTGAACCCTCAGCTACACCCAGAGGTTTGCTGGGCTACACTTGCCTTTTGGGTCCTCAGCTACTTTTTCAATTGAGAGCACTGACTCAATTCAGAGCATTTTCTTAATAACACTTAGTATCATTTGAACATTTCTCTTCATGTCTTTGATTTTTGTCTTTATCCTTCCACAAAAATCTAAACATGGACTTATCTGTCTTGTTTATAGGTATATCCCCAGTTCCCAGAAGATTGCTTGGCACATAGTGGATGCTCAAATAATTTTCTGTTGAAAGAATGAGTATACGACTAAATGGATGATTGAGGGAAGAACTGAAAAGTTGAAGTATGACTATTACTTTTGACAGGAAAGAAGAGAAAAATTTAGCCTAGCATCTTGCCATACATTTATTTCTATGAAGCATTACTCTCTATTTATAGCACAGACTCTCCTCATAAATATTTATAGGATGGTACCCAAAACACATGATTCACATGTTTATTTTTCCCCAAAACATTGCTTGTATCTATTCTAACAAAGAACAATTTCTATCAAAAGCGGGCACAAACAGCAGGACAAACAATAGATAATCCCATGGGGCAAACCACATTAAGAAAAAAACAGAGAAAGATCCAGACTGAAGAAGTATTCCATCTACTCACGTTCACACACAGGAACACTGTTATTCCAAAGGCTTCTCATTCCAACCAAGACACAATGACTAACGGAACTGCCCTTTAAGCGAAACCTAAAGAACAAAGCAGTAGTGGCTGGATGAATGCACCATTTCTCTCTTCCCTTCATTGACAGATCTCAACCTCCTCCCTGAGAATTCCTAAGTTAATCACCATTTTACTGCTCAAGCTAAAGCACAGGTGAAAACGCTCAACTCACTTAGTTTCTCATTGACAGGGGCTCAGAAGCCAAATCATTTTGGAAAAAGTGTAGCTTTCAGTGAGGACAAAGCAATAACAGCTGGCAGAGCTGTCAATCATATGTAACTGGAATTTAGAATATTTCTACTTACTCTTTCATTCCTATTCCAAATTCCACTATGTATTTGATTAAAAGTTTTGTGAAATAATCTTTGCATGTTATTTTATCTTATATACAACTTTCTCTTATATATCAAACTTTTCTTAACAACCCCCTAGAATATTTATTTATCTCTTCATGTCTGCAAATTATTATTTATTCATACATCTAATGTTCCATATATATGTATATATGTATATATTATATATATACATATATATATACACACTTTTTTTTTCAAGACCTTTTGTATTTCTGCCATTGTTTTTCCTTTGTCCCTTACTGGAAGCTGCACATTTTCCAAAATGATTTTACTTCTGAGCCTCTCTAAGTGAGAAATCAAATGAGTTGAGCTTTTTGCTTTTTAAACTTCTGTTCATGGATCCAGCTGGTTCATACCACACTTTCCAATCATTGTTTCAGATATTAGTCTCCTCTAGTACTTCTTTTCCACTAGGTCAGTCCCCCTTTTCTGGACTGGTGACTATATTTCTGTTTGTACTTGACACTGAGTTATATGCGCCGTTTTTTCTTTATCTCTTTATCTCCTGATAGTAGTGCCACTTAGTCCCTACCTTTATTTTAAAACTACACTTCCAGAAGTTAATCTCCCTGGATTCTTCTTTTCCTAGGTCAGCCCTCTTTTTGGATTGATCCTTAAGCTCAAGAGTCACTCTCCAGTGCTGTGTCCCTGATCTTAATTCTGGGTCACACTTACCCTTCATCACAGACAAAGGACACCTTTGCCCCAAGCTGGAGATTAAGTGGAAATAGCACACGACCATGAGGGAGTTGACCCAAGAAGTCATCACAGGATTTCACTAGAAGAAGAAAAAAAAAAAAGAAAAAATAGGAGTAAGACCTCCATGTGTGGGGTGAAG
The DNA here is from genome assembly GCF_028885625.2 of Pongo pygmaeus. Taxonomy (NCBI): domain Eukaryota; kingdom Metazoa; phylum Chordata; class Mammalia; order Primates; family Hominidae; genus Pongo; species Pongo pygmaeus. The sequence goes on from NC_072373.2 coordinate 41,862,547, forward strand.
AGAGAAATCTGGAAGCCAGAGAGTTGAGGCACCTGCACATCTCGGGGCTTCAGGGCTCCAGTCTCCCTGGGGCGTGCAGTGCAGAGACACAGCCCCTCTGAGGTCATAGCCAGGCTCACAGCTGTAGAACACTTCCTGCCCAGGTGAAAAGTTGTCCTGATGGCTTGGGGTATGCTCACCATGCAGGATTTCTGGAGGCGGCTGACACACTGTGGAAAGGACAGTTCCAGAGTACTTGTTAGTTATGGGGGAATTTCTTGTGCTATATCCTATGCCTGCTGAAGGCCTCATAGTTAGTAAAAGGTAGAGAAATAGAACCCAATTCTCCCTAGCACAAGGCCCCAAATTCACTTGTAAATCTAAAGGGCCTGAGGTATTTTCTCCTAGCTCTGGTTATCCAATGTGAAGTTATCAGTACTGGTGGATTCTCCATCTACGTATTTCCTGGAAGGTAATCCTGATTTGTACCATTGTTATTCAGGTAATGAGACTGTCACCTGAGACCAAATCTGTTTTACAGATTTCCCCTGATTTCTCTGATTGCACACCAATGACTAAAGTACAGTCATACTGTTTCGGGACAGGCAAGCCCCTAAATTGGGGCTTACTCTGGAAGGGTTCTTGCCTCACCCAGGACAGAATTCAAGGATGAGCCAGTGGTGCTAGACAGCAATCTTTTAGTGAAAGGCACTGCTTCTTGCAGAGCACGGCTAACTCACAGGCAGTGCACCCAGAGTCAGCAACATAAGGGCTCCTGGTAGGCAACTGCGTTTATACTGCTGTAAACCCATTTCAGTTACATGTAAATTAAGGAGTGGAACAATGCAGATTGAGGGGTGAGTTATTTAGAACTTTCCAGGGAAGGGGCGGTAACTTCTAGGTCGTGGCCATGACATTTGTAAACTGTCATGGTGCTGATGGGACTACGAGGGCAGCTAGCAATTGCTTTCATCGCCATCTGCTGGTTCCTGCTGTTTTTTCACTTCATCCCGTCTGGGCCAGAGCCTGTTTTGGTCAGCAGGATTGTGACCAGAACACAAGCCCTGCCCATCTCCTGCCTCAATACATCCATCTTTATATCCCTTTATCTGTTCGTCTTCCCAGCTCAGTGGTTGCACAAGGCTAACATGGGTTGGTAGAAGAATTGTAAGCTCCTTCTCTGTCCCTGTGTATCTACCATAACACCTCCCACTCAGCTGCTAAGCCAGCTATGGTGGCATCAGTAGACAAGATGAGCTGTCAAAAACACAAGCCCTTAAATAAGCCGGTCCTTTGTCATGAGAGGGCATATTATTTGGAGAGTATTTGACTCAACATCTGCCTTTATTTATAGTCCTGTTCGTTCATGCTTAGGGCATCAGAACCCATTTTAACATCAACCTAATCTATACCTCATTAAAGATGAATTTAGAAATATTTAACTGGCTTTGAACAACTTACTTTCATCTTGACTTAGACTCCTAGGGATAAAATGTAGGATGTGGATGGCTTGAGCCTAGGAATTTGAGGCTGCAGTGAGCCATGATTGTATCACTGTACTTCAGCCTGGGCAACATAGTGGGACGTCAACTCTAATAAATTGTTTTTCAATAAAATAAAATAAAAATAAAATGTAGGAGGCAGACCATTATAGACAAACTCTAAGGTCTTTGTCTCTATTCTGAGGCTATGATTTCTGTCCTTGTAAGCCAGTCTCTTTCTTTCACCAATGGATGCTGATAAAAGTATGGCAAGAGCCAAAACATTCAGACTCTGGGGTCTGACACACTTGCCTTTTAAAATCCTGGGTGTCTCACTTAGAACATGTGACTTAGCTAATTTACTTAATCTCTGAAAGACCAAGCTGATGTCACTATTAAATGGATAATACAATAGCACAATTTCAAAGTGTTGTTGTAAATAATGAATGAGAAAGTGCATATAAAGTGCTTAGCGCATAGCTGATCATAAAGAAAGTCCATATAATTTTTAAATATAATTGAGAGATTGCAGCTGGTACTTTGCCCAGATAATTAAATAATAGGTGAGTCCAAAATAGCTTTTTTCCTGGCTAATTAAGGTCTTGCTTTTCAAAATGAAGACACATATGCATGGGTGCATGCACACCCCCAATTCTTAATTTCATGCTTCTTCCCCCAAAACTTACTTTCCCACCCTCCTCACCACACATCCCTCCCCCTGAACAAATACTCATTTCCTGATCCAACAGCAACGCATGTCACTGGCAGGGCCCTTCTAGGCATCAGTCAGACTCACCCCTGGAGCAGCTTGGTAACCCTGGCTGCCATTTGTTCAGAGCCTGGCATTGCACACGGGGGGGTCCTTTCATGACAAAGCCAGGCTGACACCTAAACTCCACAACTTCATTTAAGGAAAATAAGCTTCTGTTGTCAGATACCAATATTCCATTTTCCACATTTGGAGGCGTGCATTTGTTAGGTATAATGCACTGAGGGGCCGGGCCACTCCAGATGCCCACTTGATCTTCATTGCTGGTGCAGTATATGGATGGCTCACCCACAAGCTCAAACACCTTTCTCCCTCTGCTTCCAGGATTGCAGCGGTAGGTCACCACTGATCCATAGTAAAAATACTCTCTGTTGGTGCTAATGAAATCTCCATTGGCGATGGTCGGGGGTAGCCCACAAGGAATTCCTGAAAAAGAGACAGCGAGTTAACCAAAACAAAACCTTGGGAAAGAGTCTTGCTGTCACCCAGGCTGGAATGCAGTGGCACAATTATGGCTCACTGCAACCTCCACTTCCCAGGTGAAGCAATCCTCCCATCTCAACCTTCTGAGTAGCTGGGATCACAGGCATGCACCACCGTGTCTGGTTTATTTTTGTATTTTTAGTAGAGATGGGGTTTGGCCATGTTGGGCAGGCTAGTCCTGAACTCCTGGCCTCAAGCAATCTGCCTGCCTCCGCCTTTCAAAGTGCTGGGATTATAAGCGTGAGCCACCACGCCCAGCCTGGTTTCTAATAATTATACTTTATTGTAAATTTTACTAACAGTTTTTTTTTAATTTCAAATTACCAGAAGTAAATATTGACAATATTATTCTCATCTAATATTTGCTAATGTACAGATATGTTCTTACAGTTTTAAAATATTATGAGTTCTGCTCTACTCAGTTAACCTTATTTCACTAAATGTGTCCACATATTATTAGAGTCCATGTGTTTTTTGTTTGTTTGTTTGTTTTAACAGAGCCTCACTCTGTTCCCCAGGCTGGAGTGCGGTGGTGTGATCTGGGCTCACTGCAACCCCCGCCTCCCAGGTACAAGCAATTTTCCTGCCTCAGCCTCCTGAGTAGCTGGGATTACAGGCATGCGCCACCACACTCAGCTAACTTTTGTATTTTTAGTAGAGACGGGGTTTCACCGTGTTGGCCAGGCTGGTCTCGAACTCCTGACCTCAAGTGATCTGCCCGCCTCAGCCTCCCAATGTGCTGGGATTACAGGCATGAGCCACTGTGCCTAGCCTATAGTCTATGTTTTTATTTCTCCTGCTAAATGAGAATTTAACCATGTTATCTCACCATTATTAATCTAGTTTTCTCTATATAGAAGGCATTTGCCTTTATGGTATTGGATATTAATATAATAAACCATACAGCATAGCGTTCTTTTTTGAGACAAGGTCTTGCTCTGTTGCCTGGGCTGGAGTGCAGTGGCATGATCATGGCTCATTGCAGCCTTGACCTCTCTGGCTCAAGCAATCTTCCCACCTCTCAGTCTCCTGAGTAGTTGGGACTATAGGCGTGTGCCACAGTGCCTGTTTAGTTTTTGTATTTTTTGTAGAGACAGGGTTTCACCATGTTGTACAGGCTGGTCTCAGACTCCTGGACTCAAGCCATCTGCTCACCTAGGCCTCCCAAAGTGCTGGGATTACAAGTTTGAGTCACCACACGTGGCTCAGTATAACATCTTTATTAAATAATAAGAACAAAAGCTCTGGAAGAACTAATAAAGACAAAGCACAAATATACAATATTACATATAATAAACACGATACTTAGAGATTCAGAAGTAATAAAAAGAACTGGATACTGATCTACAGCCATACCACCCCGAATGCACCCAATCTCATCTGATCTTGGAAGAACTGAATACTGTATCCTACTCTACTGTAGGACAGTGCCCAGCCAGTATATTGCCCTTCTACAAAGTTTGTTCCCACTTATCCTCCCACCAACTGGGTTTGAAATTGCTGATTTCCTCACACCATCACTAAACCCAGGATTATACACATTTTATATTCCTTGTTAGCTTGCAATTGCTCATTCCTCTTTGCTCCCCAAAATGTAGAAAGCTCATCTTCCAAACAACTCACAGGGAAGATGGCATGATCCTGTTTAGACAAAGGATAAGGAGGAAGAAAGAGCTGCATGGCTTGAATATCTGATGTGATACTAAGAGCTTGCAGAGAGGATATGGGGTTTCTTTCACTGACTTTGTATTTGTTGACTTCACTAAAGAAAATGCTCTTCAAACTGCGAGGTGCTCAACCAACAGAAGAGGACATTGGGGGCTGGTTAAATGAGCTAACGACTAGTTTAAAATACATTAGACCTTGAGATAAGAAAAAAAAAAGTATTTCTAGGTGAAGGTGGAAGTTTGGAATGCTGTGAGCCATTTTAAGGATATGACTGGATTCTTCAAATATCAGAAGGATACCATTTCCAAGAGGGATGAGATTCATTCTTTGTAATTCTAGGAGGACAACTCTAGGATTAAACGGTGGGGTGAATGGGGAAAGAGATTTCGACTCACGTTGACAAATTGGCGGCTTCGTGCTCCAATGGGCAGTATTGCCTGAGAGGATACATTCAGCAGATGAGTGACCAATGAGTCGGTGCCTGAAGGCAAAAAATGGAAAATAATTGTGCTGTACATACCTCATCAGCTTCCTGACAGCATGCATACGTGGCAAAGCAGAAGGATTACAATGTAGGAGAAGTCTAAGGCCTAGCCTAAACTTTACCTATTGTTTCCAGCTTTTCTACTTCTTTTTCCTATTCTCTCATTATTGAAAGAGATATTTCTGCTGTAACTTCTCCTGGCCCACATTGCTTCTTAATATATTGGCTTCATTGTGGACTGTAACTGGCACCAAAATAAAAAAATTATTTTGTAGACCTGTTAGACAATTTTTTTCTTAAATTCTATCTTTCTCTAAATATTATTTTTGCCTTTTTTTGTTTGCATTTTCGCTTAATTTGTGTGTGTGTGTGCGTAATACTATGTCATTTTACTTGAGACATGTTTTTTATAAATACAAGATTTGTTGCTTTTGATCTTGTCTAGGAGACTTTGTCTTTCAACAAGAAGATTAAACCAAATGTATTGAGATAAATGATACATTTGATTTGCTTTCATCATCATTCTTTCACTGCCTTTTTCATTGATTTCACGATGCCCAATGATGAAGATGTGGAGAAAGCAATGAATAAAATGAACTGACCCAAACATAAGGGGGCTTATTTTTGGTGGAAGAGACAAATGCATTCCTTGCCTTTCCTTTTCCTTCCCTCTCTCTTGCTATATGGAAGAGATAGATTCAGCTGTTTTAGTCTTTCTAATAATTTGGAAATTAAACTTATTATTTTTTTCAATGAGGAATTTCATTTTATATGTGTACCTGTATATTATACACATGCATATGCACACAACAGATATTTAAACCTATTTTCTCAATTTTAGAGTCAAACTCTATATAGTCAGTCTACTCATCTTTTCTGTAATGCAAGTATAGCCTACCTTTTCTTGCTGTCTCACATTTCCTAGTTTTATTGATATGTTCTATGAGTTTAGAGAGATTATTAATAAATTATGATTACATTGCCAAGTTTTTGTGTGTATGTTTTTTTATTGTTGTTTTTCTTTTTACCAATATCCTATCTCATTGCGATTTCCTTTGGAATTCATCATTCTCCTTTTTAAAAATTTGCCTGTGAATTGCCTGGGAAACGTACTTAAATGGTACAATTTTTGTGTCTTTGCTCATCCTTTAATGTGTACCTGGAGCCTCTAGGTGTGAATATTAGCTTGGCTCAATAGAAATGCTATCTTATACAATTTAGTGTTGTATAGAATCAGTGTGGTGTCAATAAATTTATTTCTTTTGCAGGTATTACATTTTCATGTTTTATTTCTGGAATCTGAGTTTTTTTCTCTATCCCTGAAACACAGAAGTTTCCCTACTGATGGCTAGGTATGGACTTATTTGTTCACCCTTCTAGAATTTTTACTACATGTATTTTGAATCCTGACACTGTTACATATGTCTTCTCTTTTTCCTTTTTTGAGACAGGGTCTCATTCTGTCATCCAGGCTGGAGTGCAAGGGTGCCATCAAAGCTCACTGAAGCCTCAGTCTCCTGGGCTCAGGTGATCTTCCCACTTCAGTCTCCTGCCTAGTTGTGACTACAGGCACATGCCGCCATGCCCAGCTAATTTTTATACTTTTTTGTAGAGATGGGTTTTTGCCATGTTGTCCAGGCTGGTCTTGAGCTCCTGGGCTCAAGTGATCCTCTTGCCTTGGCTTCTCAATGTGTTGGGATTACATGTGTGAGCCACTGTACTTGCCTGTCTTCTCCTTTTCATCTTTTCCCACTGCATTCAGGGAACATGTGGTTAACTCTTCTTACTCTTTGCTTTAATTTTCTGCAATATTCATTGTGATATACATATATATGATATAGATCACATGTATGAAATGAAATATATAAACACACTGAATGCATATATTCATTCATGTACACACTTTATGGCTAGTTTCACAGAAGTATTTGTACAATTGAATCTTGTTACAAATATGAAAAGGAGAGTGTTCTGAAAGTTTCCCTGGTTTCTTGGCAGTAAATCTCTTTTGTAAAATTTCTCTTGATTTTTCAGACTGGTCTCTTTTACATGTATTTCCTGTTTCTTCTCATAAGCTCAATGTTTTTCTGCTTTATGCCATAGAGAGGTTCCGCACTTATTCAGCAATGCAAGATGTGGAGGGTACAGTCAGGAAATTTATCAATTGTATTTAAAAATGCTTAAAAAGAAAGAGAAAAGGAAACATTGGATTTATTCTAATTTTTGTCAGATTCTAGGTGCTGTGGTCTGTGAGGCCTATGCTGGCAAATGTGCTGGACACCACAAACTTCCTTTCAGTGTTTGTTGTGGTGACACAAATGTAACCCCTATTCACTACCTGGCTTAGCTGTTCCCGTGAAGAGAGAGATTGAGGCAGAGTCTCCACTGTGTGCTGAGCAAGGGTGAGCACCAACAGCTGGACCGTGCGCTGTGAGCACCTGAGGCCTGACATTTTCAAAGGGGCTCTGTTATAGGTTGAATTGTGTCTCCCCAAGTATGTTGAAGTCTTAACCTCCAGTCCCTGTGGATGTGATCTTATTTGGAAATACAATCTTTGCAGATGCAATCAAGTTAAGATGAGGTCATTAAGGTAGGCCCTAATCCAGTGTGACTGGTGCCCTTATTAAAAGGGAAAACTTTGGACACAGACATGCACAGAGAGCACAGCATATGAGGACACAGACCCAGAGGGAAGATGGCTGTATGAGAACAGAGACAGAAATTGGAGTTCTGCTGCCACATGCCAAGGAAGGCCTGTGGCTCCAGAAGCTGGAAGATGCAATGAAGGATCCTACCCTACAGGATTCAGAGGGAGAGTGGCCCTCTCAACACCTTGATTTTGGATTTCCAGTCTCTAGAATGGAACTCCAAAAACTTCTGTTGTATTAAGCCGCCCACTTCGTGTTACAGACATTCCTCAAAGATATTGCAGGTTCAGTTCCAGACCACCACAATAAAACACATATTACAACAAATGAGTCAGATGAATTTTTTGATTTCTCAGTGAGTCTAAAAGTTGTGTTTATACTATACGGTAGTCTATTAAGTGTGAAATAGCATTATGTCTAAACAAAGTCATACTTTAAAAAAAGGTTGATTGATTAAAAATGCTAAAGATTATCTGACCTTCAATAATTTGTAATCTTTTTGCTGGTGGAGGGTCTTGCCTCAAGGCTGATGGCTGCTGACTGATCAGGGTGGTGGTTGCTGAAGGCTGGGCTGGCTGTGGCAATTTCTTAAGCTGAGACAGCAATAAAACTGCTGTATTGATTGACTCTTCCTTTCACGAAAGATTTTTCTAGCATGCAATGCTGTTTGATAACATTTTACCCTCTGAACTGCTTTCAAAATTGGAGTTAATCCTCCCAGATACTGCTGCTGCTTTATCACCTAAGTTTTTGTAATACTCTGTATCCTTTGTGGTCATTTTCACAATGCTCATGTCATCATCACCGGGAAGAGACTCCACGTCAAAAAAACCACTTTCTCTGCTGATTCATAAGAAGCAACTCCTCATCTGTTCAAGTTTGATCATGAAGTTGTAGCAATTCAGTCACATCTTGAGGCTTCACTTCTGATTGCAGTTCTCTTGCTATTTTCACCACATCTGCAGTTATTTCCTCTGCTGAAGTCTTGAACCTCTCAAAGTCAGCCATGAGGGTTGGAATTAACTTCTACCAAACTCCTGTTATTGTTGATATTTTAAGCTCTTCCCATGAATCATGAATGTTCTTAATGGTACGTAGAATGATGAATTCTTTCCAGCAGTTTTCAACTTATTTTGTTCAGATCCATCAGAGGAATTACTGTCTGTGGGGACTCACCTTACAAAATGTATTTCTTAAATAGTGAAATTTGAAAGTCAAAATTACTCCTTCAGCCATGGGCTGCAGAATGGCTGCTGTTGTTAGCAGGCAGGAAAACTCCATTCATCTCCGTGTCCATCTCTGTTGGAGCTCTTGGCTGCTTAGGTGCAATGCCAATGAGCAGGAATATTTTGAAAGGAATCTGTTCTTCTGAGCACTAGATCTCAACAGTGGGCTTAAAATATTCAGTAAACTATGCCACAAACATACCTCTGTCATCAGGCTTTGTTCTTCCATTTATAGACACAGGCAAGGTACATTTAACATAATGCTTAAGGGCCCTAGGATTTTTAGAATCATCAGTGAGCATTGGCTTCAACTCAAAGTCACCAGCGGCATTAGTTCCTAAAAAGTCAGCCTGTTCTTTGAAGCTTTGAACCCAGGCATTGGCTTCTCCTCTCTAGCTATGAAAGTCCAATAGATGGCTGTTTTGTCTACATGGAAAATCTGTTATTTAGTGTAATACCTTCATCAGTGATCTTAGCTAGATCTTCTAGATGATTTGCTGCAGCTTCTATATGAGCACTGGCTGCTTCACCTTGGACCTTTATGTTATGGAGGGAGCTTCTTTCCTTAAACCTCAGGAATCAAATTCTGCTAGCTTCCAGACTTTTTTCTGCAGCTTCCTTACCTCTGTCAGCCTTCATAGAATTGAAGAGAGTTAGGGCCTTGCTCAGGATTACGCTTTGGCTTCAGGAAATGTTTCTAGTTTGATCTTATACCTAGACCATTAAAACTTCTTCCATATCAGCAATAAGGCTGTTTTACCTTCTTATTATTTATGTGTTCACTGGAATAGCACTTTAAATTTCCTTCAAGTATTTTTGCTTTGCCTTTATAACTGCCTAGCTCTTTGGCACACGAGGAATGGCTTTTGGCCTATCTTGGCTTTCAACATAACTTCCTCAGTAAGCTTAATCATCTCTAGCTTTTGATTTAAAGTAAGAGATGCATGACTCCTCCCTCATGTCAACACTTAAAGGCTATTGTAGGGTTATTAATTGGCCTCATTTTAGTATTATTGTGTCTCAGGGATTAGGGAGTCCTGAAGAGAGGGAGAGAAAAGGGGAATGTCTGCTCCATGGAGCAGTCAAAGCACGCACATTTATTGATTAAGTTTTCTGTCTTATATGGGTGCAGTTCGTAGGGACCCCAAATAATGACAATAGTAACATCAAAGATCACTGATGACAGATCACTATCACAGACATGATAATAATGAAAACATCTGGGATATTGTGAGAATAACCAAAATGCTACACAGAGACACGAAGTGAACACACGCTGTTGGATAAATGATGCCGACCGACATGCTTGTCATAGCTTTGCCACAAACTTTCAATTTATAAAAAGCATAACATCCACAAAGTACAGTAAAACGAGGAAGGCCTGTACTTTTTGATGGCAGCCCTAGCAAGCGATCCTGCTGTTATCATTAAGATTTGTTCTCTCACACAGCTGCAACATGGTCTTCCCTTTTTTCCAGCAATGTCTACTCTGGGTTAGGGTTGTTTGTGTGCTTTGACTACTACACTTCTAATTTTTTTTCCTTCCCATCCAGTGAATGGCATACACTTTATATGTGCACTGCCCTGGTTTCCAGCAAGAACACAGATTTTTCCCCTAATCTTCTCCTATGTTTGTTCATTTCAATCAGGAGTTAACATCTGGGTTCAAGCCTCTTAAGAGCAGTTGGCAATAACCTAGTTTCCTTCCTGAGATGTGGCTAGAAGGTAGTATTGCTATGCTGAAACTCTTGAACCAAGAGATGTTGCTGCCAACTCACCCTGTAGTACAAGAATAGTTGATTCTGGATCCAACCTGGATGTCTGTGATCACATGTACCATGCCATTCACTGGATCTGGAGGAGTTTTACATGATTTACCTATGGGAAAGAAAGTATTTTGGAGCCAGGTAGAGTAATCTGAGCTTTCTTCAGTATGTAAGGTCTCAACCTGCATGTAGCTTCCTGAAGAAAACAGGCGGTTCTGATGGTTCCACAGATTTTGGCACCTTGAGAAAACTCATCAGAGTGCTGAGGATCAGCCACCTACTAAGACCCACTTTCAAAAAGACCTTCCCTCTGGATCTATTTAGATCTAGATTTAGATCTGTGGAGAGACCTTGCATCCCTTATCAAAATATAAAGGTCATTTATGGCATTATTTACTATCAATATATTTCAATGGTTGCAAAGGATTTCTTCCCACCTAGTTATTCAAACAGAATTTGTCTTCCTACACCATTTTTTTTTTTCCAATCTAGAGTCATCTATTATTTTCTTTCCCATAGGGAATGAAGATTTTCTCTACAAATATTCCTTGAAACATTCTCATAAAGTGAGCATTTCAAGCAATAATCAAGGATGACCTACAAGAAAAACATCCACCTATCTGCACACTTTTCAAAAAAGGTTTCTCATATTCCACATTTGAAAAAATTCAATAAGAAACTTTTGCAGACATGGGAAAGACCCAGTGCAAGTTTACTCACGTTTACAGACATCTTTGGGACTCGACCAGACCAGGTTATCTAGACATGTGATAGAGAATGGCCTCCCGTAGTACTCAGGATGGCATTCATACTTTAAAGATGTCCCAATGGGAAAGTCAGATGCATTGGTTTGGGTTTTCAACTTAGCAAACAGAAAATGATCTGGGGCTTGACAGTGACCTAGAGACCAAGAAATCAAGGATATCTGAGTTAATAAAAAGATACCCAATGTGTTTCCTCTTTTCTCTTCCTTGGTAGATTTGATGCCAGAAGAAAAGAAACTTTTAGTTGTAAAACAACAACAACAACAACAACAAAAACACACACCGATAACTCCCCTGTAAAATGGGAGGGAAAGTTCCATTAGCAAAGGCTTATAAGAAAGTGTATTATCTGGAAGACTAGTCTGCTATCTGGTCTTTCTACTCATATAATTTATTTATTTTTATTTTTAATTTTTTTTTCTATTTTTAGTAGAGTTGGAGTTTCACCATGTTAACAGGCTGGTCTGGAGCTCCTGACCTCAAGTGATCTGCCCACCTTGGCCTCCCAAAGTGCTGGGATTACAGGTGTGAGCCACTGCGGCCAGCCTATTTTTATTGTTTTTGAGATAGGGTCTCACTCTGTCACCCAGGCTGAAGTGCAGTGGCACAATCTCGGCTCACTGCAACCTCTGCCTCCCAGGCTTAAGTGATACTCCCATCTCCGCCTCCCGAGTAGCTGGGACCACAGGCATTTGCCACCACACTCAGCTAATGCTCATATAATTTAATGTAAAGATAGCTCCGATTTAATTTTTCACATTTTTAGGAAGCCAGAAAGAGTTCTTCTGCCCAGGTTCCACCTTTCGTGTCTGCTTTCCTTGTACTTCAAGGCATCAAAACTCCAATGAGAGGCTGACAAGCATGGGTGGAAACTCAAGACATTTCCTGGCAGAAGGAGCCACTGATTTTCTAGGTCAGATTTCTAAGCCAACCATTTCAATAAGGGGATTCACAGGCATTTGTTTTTAATTCATATGATTCTAATGAAGGACTTTCCCACCACTCACCGCCTCCCTCTTTTTTCATCAGTCCCTCCATCTGCAAAGGTCATCAGGATCTTATGTGTTGACCTACCTTAGAACCATTTATCATTGGTTTGGCATTCCATTGTGGTAAATGCACACACACTAATAAATGCTACATTGTAATTATGGAAATATGGAGGGCCTGGGCTAGATATTCTGAACCCATTTGGGATGTGGGGAAATGAGCACTAACCCAGAATTCCACAGCGAGGGGCAGGGCTGCTCCAAATCCCATTCCCTTGAGGGTCACTTGTGCAGCGGATGGTGCTCTCTCCAATGAGGTCGAAGGTCATCCCTCTGTCTGGGTGGGGGTCGCATGTGTAATTTACTGCTTTTCCAAAGGGAAAGACTTCCAGAGGTTTTCCTGTGTGTCTCCCATTAGGAATAACTGGAGGACTTGGACAAAAGATTTCTAGAAAAAAGGCAAAAGCTCTAAGTTTCACTCAGGGGTTTCACCAGAGGTATTCTGCAATTACAGGGTGCTATGATTGGTGTTGCTGAAAATATGCTAAGAAGATGACAATAGACATTAGGACTTTGAAGAGTTGGATTAAATGAGATGTCAATGAAAATGTGTTACAAAGTACAACAGAGATTTGTCTATCCTGAATCTTCCAGATAGTAACGGTTCCTGGACAATAGAAACTTTACAACTTTAATGAAGTAGCAAAACATTTGAAGAAGAAAAATAACCATTTTGAAGGGTTACCTATTCCTTTAGTCAATATATATTAATTGAGCACTTATCCTGTGTCAGCCCTTCATCAGGATCCTGGGGACACAGTGCTGAGGAAGGAGCCTACGTTCTTAGGAAATATTTCTCAAATGTATATATGTGTGCTAATCATCCTAAATAGGTGAAACCTTTCGCTGATTACTTATTGATATTGATCATCAATCTCAGTGATAACAATAGCTCTGTCACAGTGAATCGAAACATAGTCAGGCCATGATAAAAAAAACTCCAAATGGATTCAGATTGCTTTGCTTTTGAAAATGTCTAGGTCTGTTGATGATTTATTTTCTCTTTTTACTCTCTGGGTCAGGTTTCAAGTTGTTACTCCTTTCTAGCATCTACTGATTTGTTTAGAACAGTCTCTTCCTCATTTCTAATTGGCATTTTTCATTAGAACTGGAATTTGGAAGAAGCTATTTTAACTAGCAAGAGTTATGAAAAAATAAGAGAGAGCTTGAGTAGTCCAGTCAATGAGCTTTTGTGCATGATAGTAGAACAGACATTTGTCATGCTGCTTCAAGGAGCACTGGATTTCTTAGACAGCAAGAATCTCTATATAAGTTACATTCTTCCAAAATTTTACTCTAAAAAGCACTGCAAGATGTCCAAGTACATTTCTAACAACGTAAACATTTTAGTAAAATTTCATGGTTTTCTAAAGAAACATGTTTTCCAATCATTAGAATCAAGAATTGAAGCAAAGTTCTATCTTCCATTGGGGAAATTATAAATGGGTAGACTAGGAGAAATCAGTAGTCTACTGAATACTGAACATATGAGGCTCATTTTAAAAAAATGACTAATTATGAATCTCTTGGCATAAATTATTTAGGTACATGTTTTGAGAATTTAAGGAGTCTCAAACTGCTCACCCTGTCTAATGTTGCTCCCCATTTTTGCCTCATTCCTCAATGCTTTGCTCTATTGTCTCATAGCATTGAATTTATTTTTTTTCTTGTCCCTCTCCCCACCTGAGTAGAAACAACATGGGGACAGGGAATTCATCCATCTTGTTCACTGATATAACTCCAGTGGCTAGATGAACATCAGGCACAAAGTATGTGATCAATAAATATTGATTAAATAAAGGCATGTTTAATATTTGTGTATTATCATATATATATATAAATTGTAGACTGACTGCACCTTGATGGGAGAACAAAATGAAAAAGAAAGAAGGGAGGAAGGAAAGAAGAAAGGGGAGAGGGAGAGAAGAGGGGAAGAAAGAACTGAAGGAAGGAAGGAAGAGAAAAAAAAAGAAAAAAATAGAGAAAGAAAGCAAATTGTTAAAGCTTCACATTATCTAATCTCTCCTGACCTAGACACACATGACCAAAGGATTTATTGCACTAGAACACGGAATACAGAAGGACAGAGACAGATCAGATGGTTGCAAAGACAGGTGATGTATACATTGATTCATAACCAAACATTATTAAAATAAGCAATTTTTAAATCGATAATTCAGACTAGAAAATTGAAGAATCACATTGAGGGAGGCCATAGGGCAAATACTGAACAGATGAAGGGGAGAGATTGGCCTGAAATGTTACTCCTATTACTCACGTTCACACACTGGAACACTGCTATTCCAAAGGCTTTCCGTTCCAGCCAAGACACAATAACTAGCAGAGCTGCCTTTTAATTGAAATCTAAAGAAGAAAATAGGAGTGAATAGTGAGCTGTTTCAGCCAAGAGGACACTTAGTTCACAATCTAAGGCCCAGCCCCAAATCTCATGATTTTGAGGACCAGAGGCCAGCAGATGGCAGAATTGCACAGGCTACATTATTCTGGAACAGTCACAGCCTCCAGAAGGGAGCAATACAGAATGGCAAAATGCAGTAGCTTGGTCACATGATAGTCCTGCTTGAATTGAAAAAGCTAGTCATGACATAGATGCCATCCCCTTGACCCAGGACCCAGGCTTGGAGTTTCACAGATTACTCCATGATAACCTGATAATCACTCATTGTCGTTATTAGAAACCCAGTCTTCTAATGCAATGCCTTCCTAACTCTGACCCTGGAATAGCAAGTAAAACAGCTCCCAGTTTGGAGTGGAAAAGTGGGAAACAGCTGGCAAGAGAACAGAGATTGTCCTTTCATCTCCACATCTGAAGATGATGTGATGGCGTGAAGAAGGCTCAAAAGGGCAGTTTGGGCTGCTGAAGAGTATGCGTGAATATTCTAGGGGAAAAAGGAAAGAAGAGAGGACATAATTTTTGTATGCAATTGTTGAAAATTCTCAATGACTGTTGGGCCCCGATGCGCTCCTAACTCTTACTGGGTGCTGGCATTTGGAGGCTGCCAAGATTCTGTGTTACATTTTGGGATCAAGTGCTTTGTTGCCCATGCTGGTCAGCTCCCGTGTAGAGATGTGCACCCCGTGAAGAGCACTAGATGGACATAAACAAGGTAATGACCTTGCTGGAAATATTAACAGCAGCCATCAGGACCCCAGCTCAGAGCCCAGAGCCCATGACTAGCCAGATGATATATGACTGAATTTTTTAAAAAATGCTGATTTTTACATTTTCAGTCCTATTACAAATTTCACTGTTGATGATTTAAAGAATTTACTGAAATGATTCTTAAATGATCCTAGCTTTTTATAATAAGCTTTTTGTTACTTGCAATTTTTTCTGGGACTCTCTAAATTACTCATATTCCTTTTTGCTTGTAAAATATGATTTTTTTTCCTGAGATGGAGTTTCACTCTTGTTGTCCACTCTGGAGTGCAATGGTGCCATCTCAGCTCACTGCAAACTCCACCTCCCAAGTTCAAGTGATTCTGGTGCCTCAGCCTCCTGAGTAGCTAGGATTACAGGCACATGCCACCACGCCCAGCTAATTTTTGTATTTTTAGTAGAGACAGGGTTTCACCATGTTGTCCAGGCTGGTCTCCAAATCCTGACCTCTGGCGATCTGCCCGCCTCAACTTCCCAAAGGTGCTGGGATTACAGGTGTGAGCCACCGTGCCTGGCTGATATTTTTTGCTTAATGTGTTACCTCTATATTCATAACCACTAGTTATACTTGCCTTTGAACTTGCCAGTTAATATATGTTCCAGTTTCCTCTTCATATCTCATGTTATTAGTTCTATACGTTTCTTTCCTTTCTTCCTATGTGAACTTTGAAAGTTCATCTCTCTGAATGTGTGTGTGTGCGCCACACCAAATCTCCCCTTTTTAGACTGATTCCCAACCCCAATTTCAATGTCCAGCAGGTCAGGCAAGCTCATACTCACCCTTCATCACAAACAAAATCCACTTTTGCTCCAAGCTGGAGGTTTACTGGAAATAGCACACGGCCATTAAGAAGTTGGCCCGTGAAGTCCTCACAGGATTTCACTGGAGAAAAAGAAAAATGAACAGAAATCACTGGCATGTGGAGAATAAAGACACAAGCTAAAAATACCAAGCCAGATAAGAGTCTAGTCACCTTCGCATCTGGGGGCTGCAGGGCTCCAGTCTCCCTGGGGTGTGCAACGCAGAGACACAGCCCCTCTGAGGTCGTAGCTGGGCTCACAGCTGTAGAACACTTCCTGCCCGGGTGAAAAGTTGTCCTTGTCCCTTTGGGTACGCTCACCATGCAGGACATCTGGAGGCGGCTGACATACTGGGGAGAGAGAAACAAAGTACTGCTAATTGTGTGAAAACAACTTTTTTCTCACTGTTAAACTGGCCAAGGGAACAATAATTACAAATCTATATATAATAATAAAATTAGAATAACAGCCTTATTACATTGATAAACTAAATACACAGGGCAAGGAAGATGTCTTGCCATCAGTCATAGAACTGACACATGGCACAACTGTGACTAAAACAGAGGTATCCCCAATTCATTGTTTTTCATCTGAAGTATGCCACTAAGATTTCCCAATGGATAGTTCCTTCTAGAATGCTTCCAATTACTGTTCACCCAGTACAAAATTGGGAGGAATGATGGATTTTTATATCTTCATACTTCCTGTCTAGAAAGACATCACCAATTTAGTCTTGCATTTTAGGCAATAAAGGAGTGCCCCTGCCCATGTCTCATCTAATAGGTCCCTCCATCACCTATCACACTGGTGCAACAAATAGCGTCCATACATCTATCTCATCTCCTTTCAAGTCTTCTCTCAGCGGCCACCTGTAAGGAACTATGGGTCTCCTCTCTTCATGCTATGCAGCAAGGTGCTGCCTAGTCATTCATTTCACTTCAGTGAGAAGGCTGGAAATTGTCGAACAAAATCTGAAAGACCTACTGTCACCATAATGAGAGTGTAATTTAACGCAACATATTGTAATGGCATCTCAGGTGCTCTCTTAATATAGTTGATCTGATCTCAGGAAATCAGAACACATTTGAATCTCAACTAAGTTACATAAAACTGTTATAAAATGGAAAAAATGGTTTCAGTTTGTCTTTGAGCAGATCGGTTCCCTTTTCTGGACTTCAGGTTTCTCAAGCATCAAATGGGGGATTGGACTAGAAAATAACTTCTTTAGGGAGTTTGTGAATACTCTGATGCTGTAATGTCCATTTTCAGGGCTCATCACCCAGTGTTTCCCTTGACTAAATAATGCCTGCTGATGTAATATTGAGGTGATGTGATGGTTAAATTTCTGTTGGCCCCCAGCCTCACACTTCTGCACTGTCTTTTGACAGCTAGCTATGGAGGCCTTAAAACTACAATCGTTCATCTTCCTTGATAGCTGGGCTCTGGTTAGGTTCTGCCAACTGGAGGCATATATACCAAATTAAAAAGCAGGATGATGCAGAATCTGTTCTACTTCTAGAGGTGGCTCAGGCAGTGGCAGTATAGATAGCTTCAGTGAGCAGCTGCAGCTTCAATTGTAACGATGCCAGTGACTTTGGCTCCAGCAATATCAGCTGCATTCTGGCAGCAGTGGTGGCTCCTTCAGTATTAGCAGCTTACAGGGAGCTGCCTGCTCAGTGGGAGGGGCTGGCCATTTCAGCATCAGTCCAGGCTCCTGTGCTCTAGACTGGGAGCCACAGCAGCTCCCTGATCTCTGGTAACTTTGCCTTCGTCCTATTGCTTTTCCTGCCCTTCTAACATCTTTGTGACCTATTAGCTGTGATATGGTTTGGCTCTGTGTCCCCTCCCAAATCTCCTGTCAAATGGTAATTCCCAGTGTTGGAGAAGGAGCCTGGTGGGAAGTGACTGGATCATGGAGGTGGTTTCTAATGGTTTAGCACCATCACCCTAGTGTTGTCTTGTGATAGAGTTCTCTCGAGATCTGCTTGTTTCAAAGTCTGTAACACCTCTGCATTGCTCTCTGTCTCTCTCTCTCCTGCCAAGCGTATGAGGATATTCGTGCTTCCTCTTTGCCTTCCACCATGATTGTAACTTTCCCAGCCATGCCTCCTGTACAGACTACAGAACTCTGAGTCAATTAAACATCTTTTCTTTATAAATTACCCAGTCTCAAGTAGTTTTTTATAGGAATGTGAGAACAGACTAATACAACCTGCATGAAATCCCTCCCTCCTTGAAAGTATCTAGAGTAAGTTTTGATTTCATGACTGGATGCTGATGAGCAAAGCCAAGGCTCTGGAGTGAGGTGGACTTGCAATCCAGTTTTTTCTGCAAGTTAGTGTCTTAGAATGTTATCTGATCTCTCTAAGGCACATATTCTCTGTAAAACATAGAGGCCGGGCGGGGTGGCTCATGCCTATAATCCCAGCACTTTGGGAGGCCAAGATGGGTGAATTGCTTGAGCTGAGGAGTTTGAGACAAGCCTGGGCAGCATGGTGAGACTCTGTCCCAACAAAAAAATATAAAAAACTTAGCCAGGCATGGTGGCATGCACCTATATTCCCAGCTACTTGGGAGGCTCAGGCAGGAGAATTGCTTGAGCCAGGGAGGCGGAGGGTGAAGTATGCCATGATGGCACCACTGCAGTCCAACCTGAGTGACAGATCAAGACAGTATCTCAAGCAAAACAAAACAGACAAACATAGAACAACTGGTAACTACCTAATAACTTTGTTTTCAGGATTAAAATTCACACATAGCCTGTATTATAGTGCCTGGCCAGAGGAATCACTCATTTTCTATCAACTATTATTATACTCAAAGGTAATTGATAGATCTTTTTATAAGCACCCCAGAGAAACATCATATTCCTTGCCCAGGTTGAGCTTTGCTTCTCAATTTCAGCTCATGTGCATGTACACACACGTGAATTTCATGCTCACTACTTAGAAAATTTGCTCCTCGACCATGCTCAGCACGAATCCCTCCCCCTGAACAAACACTAATCTCCTGATCCAACAGCAACGCATGTCACTGGCAGGGCCCTTCTAGGCCTCAGTCAGACTCACCCCTGGAGCAGCTTGGTAGCTCTGGCTCCCATTTGTTCAGGGCCCGGCACTTCACACGGGGGGGTCCTTTCATGACAAAGCCAGGCTGACACCTAAACTCCACAACTTCATTTAAGGAAAATAAGCTTTTGTTGTCAGATACCAATATTCCATTTTCTACATTTGGAGGTGTGCATTTATTAGGTATAATGCACTGAGGGGCTGGGCCACTCCAGATGCCCACTTGATCTTCATTGCTGGTGCAGTATATGGAGGGCTCACCCACCAGCTCAAACACCTTTCTCCCTCTGCTTCCAGGATTGCAGCGGTAGGTCACCACTGATCCGTAGTGAAAATACTCTCTGTTGGTGCTAATGAAATCTCCATTGGCGATGGTGGGGGGTAGCCCACAAGGAATTCCTGGAAAAAGAGACAGCAAATTAACCAAAACAAAACCTTGGGAAAGAGTCTTGCTCTGTCACCCAGGCTGGAGTGTAGTGGCACGATCATGGCTCACAGCAACCTCCACTTCTCAGGTGAAGCAATCCTCCCACCTCAACCTCCTGAGTAGCTGGGATCACAGGCATGCACCACCGTGTCTGGTTTATTTTTGTATATTTAGTAGAGATGGGGTTTGGCCATGTTGGGCAGGCTAGTCTTGAACTCCTGGCCTCAAGCAATCTGCCTGCCTCCGCCTTTCAAAGTGCTGGGATTATAAGCGTGAGCCACCGTGCCCAGCCTGGTTTGTTAAAATCATACTTTATTGTAAATTTTGCCAACAGTTTTTTTTTAAATTCCAAATTACCAGAAGTAAATATTGACAATATTATTCTCATCTAATATTTGCTAATGTACAGACATGTTCTTACAGTTTTAAAATATTATAAGCTCTGCTCTACTCAGTTAAGTTTATTTCACTAAATGTGTCCATGTATTATTAGAGTCCACTTTTTTTTTTTTTTTTTTTTTTTTAACAGAGCCTCACTCTGTTCCCCAGGCTGGAGTGCAGTGGTGTGGTCTTGGCTCACTGCATCCCTTGCCTCCCAGGTTCAAGCAATTATCCTGCCTCAGCCTCCTGAGTAGCTGGGATTTCAAGCATGCGCCACCTCACTCGGCTAACTTTTGTATTTTTAGTAGAGATGGGGTTTCACCATGTTGGCCAGGCTGGTCTCGAACTCCTGACCTCAAGTGATCTGCCCGCCTCAGCCTCCCAATGTGCTGGGATTACAGGCATGAGCCACTGTGCCTAGCCTATAGTCTATGTTTTTATTTCTCCTGCTAAATGAGAATTTAACCATGTTATCTCACCATTATTAATTTAGTTCTGTCTATATAGAAGGCGTGTGTCATTATTCTATTGGTTATTAATATAATAAAGCATATACCATAGCATTTTTTTGAGACAAGGTCTTGCTGTGCTGCCCAGACTGGAGTGCAGTGGCATGATCATGGCTCATTGCAGCCTTGACCTCTCTGGCTCAAGCAATCTTCCCACCTCTCAGTCTCCTGAGTAGTTGGGACTATAGGCGTGTGCCACCGTGCCCGTTTAGTTTTTGCATTTTTTGTAGAGACAGGGTTTCACCATGTTGTACAGGCTGGTCTCAAACTCCTGGACTCAAGCCATCTGCTCACCTAGGCCTCCCAAAGTGCTGGGATTACAAGTTTGAGTCACCACACGTGGCTCAGTATAACATCTTTATTAAATAATAAGAACAAAAGCTCTGGAAGAACTAATAAAGACAAAGCACAAATATACAATATTACATATAATAAACACGATACTTAGAGATTCAGAAGTAATAAAAAGAACTGGATACTGATCTACAGCCATACCACCCCGAATGCACCCAATCTCATCTGATCTTGGAAGAACTGAATACTGTGTCCTACTCTACTGTAGGGCAGTGCCCAGCCAGTATATTGCCCTTCTACAAAGTTTGTTCCCACTTGTCCTCCCACCAACTGGGTTTGAAATTGCTGATTTCCTCACACCATCACTAAACCCAGGATTATACACATTTTATATTCCTTGTTAGCTTGCAATTGCTCATTCCTCTTTGCTCCCCAAAATGTAGAAAGCTCATCTTCCAAACAACTCACAGGGAAGATGGCATGATCCTGTTTAGACAAAGGATAAGGAGGAAGAAAGAGCTGCATGGCTTGAATATCTGATGTGATACTAAGAGCTTGCAGAGAGGATATGGGGTTTTTTTCACTGACTTTGTATTTGTTGACTTCACTAAAGAAAATGCTCTTCAAACTGGGAGGTGTTCATCCAACAGAGGATGAAATTGGGGGACTGTTTAAGTGAGCTAAAGACTAGTTTAAAATACATTAGACCCTGAGATAAGAAAAAAAAAGTATTTCTAGGTGAAGGTGGAAGTTTGGAATGCTGTGAGCCATTTTAAGGATATGACTGGATTTTTCAAATATCAGAAGGATACCATTTCCAAGAGGGATGAAATTCATTCTTTGTAATTCTAGGAGGACAACTCTAGGATTAAACGGTGGGGTGAATGGGGAAAGAGATTTCGACTCACGTTGACAAATTGGCGGCTTCGTGCTCCAATGGGCAGTATTGCCTGAGAGGATACATTCAGCAGATGAGTGACCAATGAGTCGGTGCCTGAAGGCAAAAAATGGAAAATAATTGTGCTGTACATACCTCATCAACTTCCTGACAGCATGCATATGTGGCAAAGCAGAAGGATTACAATGTAGGAGAAGTCTAAGGCCTAGCCTAAACTTTACCTATTGTTCCCAGCTTTTCTACTTCTTTTTCCTATTCTCTCACTATTGAAAGAGATATTTCTGCTGTAACTTCTCCTGGCCCACATTGCTTCTTAATATCTTGGCTTCATTGTGGACTGTAACTGGCACCAAAATAAAACAATTATTTTGTAGACCTGTTAGACAATTTTTTTCTTAAATTCTATCTTTCTCTAAATATTATTTCTGCCATTTTTTGTTTGCATTTTCCCTTAATTTGTGTGTGTGTGTGTGTGTGTGTGTATAATACTATGTCATTTTACTTGAGACATGTTTTTTATAAATACAAGATTTGTTGCTTTTGATCCTGTCTAGGAGACTTTGTCTTTCAACAAGAAGATTAAACCAAAAGTATTGAGATAAATGATATATTTGATTCGCTTTCATCATCATTCTTTCACTGCCTTTTTCATTGATTTCATGATACCCAATGGTGAGGATGTGGAGAAAGCAATGAATAAAGTGACCTGACCCAAACATGAGGGAGCTTATTTCTGGTGGAAGAGAAAAATGCATTCCTTGCTATTCCTTTTCCTTCCCTCTCACTTACTATATGGAACAGATAGATTCAAATATTTTAGTCATTCTAATAATTTGGAAATTAAACTTAATATTTTTTCCAGTGAGGAATTTCATTTTATATGTGTGCATGTGTATTATACATATACACGCGACACATATTTAAACCTATTTTCTCAATTTTAGAGTCAAACTCTATATAGTCAGTCTACTCATCTTTTCTCTAATGTAAGTCTAGCCTATCTTTTCTTGCTGTCTCACATTTTCTAGTTTTATTGATATGTTCTATGAGTTCAGAGAGATTATTAATAAATTATGATTACATTGCCAAGATTTTGTGCGTATTTTTTTTTATTGTTGTTGTTTCTTTTTACCTATATCCTATCTCATTGAGATTTCCTTTGGAATTCATCATTCTCCTTTTTAAAAATTTGCCTATGAATTGCCTGGGAAACATACTTAAATGGTACAATTTTTCTGTCTTTGCTTAGCCTTTAATGTGTACCTGGAGCCTCTAGGTGTGAATATAAGCTTGGCTCAATAGAAATGCTATCTTATACAATTTAGTGTTGTATAGAATCAATGTGGTGTCAATACATTTATTTCTTTTGCAGGTATTACATTTTCATGTTTTATTTCTGGAATCTGAGTTTTTTTCTCTATCCCTGAAACACAGAAGTTTCCCTACTGATGGCTAGGTATGGACTTATTTGTTCACCCTTCTGGAATTTTTGCTACCTGTATTTTGAAACCTGACATTGTGTTACATATGTCTTCTCTTTTTCCTTTTTTGAGACAGGGTCTCATTCTGTCATCCAGGCTGGGGTGCAGGGGTGCCATCAAGGCTCACTGAAGCCTCAGTCTCCTGGGCTCAGGTGATCCTCCCACTTCAGTCTCCTGCCTAGCTGTGACTACAGGCACATGCCGCCATGCCCAGCTAATTTTTATACTTTTTTGTAGAGATGGGTTTTTGCCATGTTGTCCAGGCTGGTCTTGAGCTCCTGGGCTCAAGTGATCCTCTTGCCTCGGCCTCTCAATGTGTTGGGATTACAGGTGTGAGCCACTGTGCTTTCCTGTCTTCTCCTTTTCATCTTTTCCCACTGCATTCAGGGAACATTTGGTTAACTCTTCTTACTCTTTGCTTTAATTTTCTGCAATATTCATTGTGATATACATATATATGATATAGATCACATGTATGAAATGAAATATATAAACTCACTGAATACATATATTCATTCATGTACACATTTCATGGCTAGTTTCACAGAAGTATTTGTACAATTGAATCTTGTTACAAATATGAAAAGGAGAGTGTTCTGAAAGTTTCCCTGGTTTCTTGGCAGTAAATCTCCTTTGTAAAATTTCTCCTGATTTTTCAGACTGGTCTCTTTTACATGTATTTCCTGTTTCTTCTCATAAGCTCAATGGTTTTCTGCTTCATGTCATAGAGAGGTTCCGCACTTATTCAGCAATGCAAGATGTGGAGGGTACAGTCAGGAAATTTATCAATTGTATTTAAAAATGCTTAAAAAAAAGAAAAAAGGAGACATTGGATTTATTCTAATTTTTGTCAGATTCTAGGTGCTGTGGTCTGTGAGGCCTATGCTGGCAAATGTGCTGGACACCACAAACTTCTTTTTGGTGTCTGTTGTGGTGGCACAAACGTAGCCCCATTAGCTACCTGGCTTAGCTGTTCCCGTGAAGAGAGAGATTGAGGCAGAGCCTCCACTGTGTGCTGAGCAAGGGTGAGCACCAACAGCTGGACCATGCGCTGTGAGCACCTGAGGCCTGAAATTTTCAAAGGGGCTCTGTTATAGGTTGAATTGTGTCTCCCCCAAGTATGTTGAAATCTTAACCTCCAGTCCCTATGGATGTGATCTTATTTGGAAATACAATCTTTGCAGATGCAATCAAGTTAAGATGAGGTCATTAAGGTAGGCCCTAATCCAGTGTGACTGGTGTCCTTATTAAAAGGGAAAACATTGGACACAGACATGCACACAGAGCACAGCATATGAGGACACAGACCCAGAGGGAAGATGGCCGTATGAGAACAGAGACAGAAATTGGAGTTCTGCTGCCACATGCCAAGGAAGGACTGTGGCTCCAGAAGCTGGAAGATGCAATGAAGGATCCTACCCTACAGGATTCAGAGGGAGAGTGGCCCTCCCAACACATTGATTTTGGATTTCCAGTCTCTAGAATGGAACTCCAAAAACTTCTGTTGTATTAAGCCGCCCACTTCGTGTTACAGACATTCCTCAAAGATATTGCAAGTTCAGTTCCAGACCACCACAATAAAACACATATTACAACAAATGAGTCAGATGAATTTTTTGATTTCTCAGTGAGTCTAAAAGTTGTGTTTATACTATATGGTAGTCTATTAAGTGTGAAATAGCATTATGTCTAAACAAAGTCATACTTTAAAAAAAGGTTGATTGATAAAAAATGCTAAAGATTATCTGACCTTCAATAATTTGTAATCTTTTTGCTGGTGGAGGGTCTTGCCTCAAGGCTGATGGCTGCTGACTGATCAGGGTGGTGGTTGCTGAAGGCTGGGCTGGCTGTGGCAATTTCTTAAGCTGAGACAGCAATAAAACTGCTGTATTGATTGACTCTTCCTTTCACAAAAGATTTTTCTAGCATGCAATGCTGTTTGATAACATTTTACCCTCTGAACTGCTTTCAAAATTGGAGTTAATCCTCCCAGATACTGCTGCTGCTTTATCACCTAAGTTTTTGTAATACTCTGTATCCTTTGTGGTCATTTTCGCAATGCTCATGTCATCATCACCGGGAAGAGACTCCACGTCAAAAAAACCACTTTCTCTGCTGATTCATAAGAAGCAACTCCTCATCTGTTCAAGTTTGATCATGAAGTTGTAGCAATTCAGTCACATCTTGAGGCTTCACTTCTGATTGCAGTTCTCTTGCTATTTTCACCACATCTGCAGTTATTTCCTCTGCTGAAGTCCTGAACCTCTCAAAGTCAGCCATGAGGGTTGGAATTAACTTCTACCAAACTCCTGTTATTGTTGATATTTTAAGCTCTTCCCATGAGTCATGAATGTTCTTAATGGTATGTAGAATGATGAATTCTTTCCAGCAGTTTTCAACTTATTTTGTTCAGATCCATCAGAGGAATTGCTCTCTGTGGGGACTCACCTTACAAAATGTATTTCTTAAATAGTGAAATTTGAAAGTCAAAATTACTCCTTCAGCCATGGGCTGCAGAATGGCTGCTGTTGTTAGCAAGCAGGAAAACTCCATTCATCTCCGTGTCCATCTCCATTAGAGCTCTTGGCTGCTTAGGTGCAATGTCAATGAGCAGGAATATTTTGAAAGGAATCTGTTTTTCTGAGCACTAGATCTCAACAGTGTGCTTAAAATATTCAGTAAACTATGCCACAAACATACCTCTGTCATCAGGCTTTGTTCTTCCATTTATAGACACAGGCAAGGTACATTTAACATAATGCTTAAGGGCCCTAGGATTTTTAGAATCGTCAGTGAGCATTGACTTCAACTCAAAGTCACCAGGGGCATTAGCTCCTAAAAAGTCAGCCTGTTCTTTGAAGCTTTGAACCCAGGCATTGGCTTCTCCTCTCTAGCTATGAAAGTCCAATAGATGACTGTTTTGTCTACACGGAAAATCTGTTATTTAGTGTAACACCTTCATCAGTGATCTTAGCTAGATCTTCTAGATAACTTGCTGCAGCTTCTATATGAGCACTGGCTGCTTCACCTTGGACCTTTATGTTATGGAGAGGGCTTCTTTCCTTAAACCTCAGGAACCAAATTCTGCTAGCTTCCAGCTTTTTTTCTGCAGCTTCCTCACCTCTGTCAGCCTTCACAGAATTGAAGAGAGTTAGGGCCTTGCTCAGGATTACGCTTTGGCTTCAGGAAATGTTTCTAGGTTGATCTTGTATCTAGACCATTAAAACTTCTTCCGTATCAGCAATAAGGCTGTTTTACCTTCTTATCATTTATGTGTTCACTGGAATAGCACTTTATATTTCCTTCAAGTATTTTTGCTTTGCCTTTACAACTGGCTAGCTGTTTGGCATATGAGGAATGGCTTTTGGCCTATGTTGGCTTTCAACATGTCTTCTTCAGTAAGTTTAATCATGTCTAGCTTTTGATTTAAAGTAAGAGATGCATGACTCCCCCTTTCATGTCAACACTTAAAGGCCAGTGTAGGGTTATTAACTGGCCTCATTTTAGTATTATTGTGTCTCAGGGATTAGGGAGTCCTGAAGAGAGGGAGAGAGAAGGGGAATGTCTGGTCCATGGAGCAGTCAAAGCACGCACATTTATTGATTAAGTTTTCTGTCTTATATGGGTGCAGTTCGTAGGGACCCCAAACAATGACAATAGTAACATCAAAGATCACTGATGACAGATCACTATCACAGACATGATAATAATGAAAACATCTGGGATATTGTGAGAATAACCAAAATGCTACACAGAGACACGAAGTCAACACAAGCTGTTGGATAAATGATGCCGACCAACATGCTTGTCATAGCGTTGCCACAAACCTTCAATTTGTAAAAAGCATAACATCCACAAAGTACAGTAAAACGAGGAAGGCCTGTAGTTTTTGATGGCAGCCCTAGCAAGTGATCCTGCTGTTATCATTAAGATTTGTTCTCTCACACAGTTGCTACATGGTCTTCCCTTTTTTCCAGCAATGTCTACTCTGGGTTAGGGTTGTTTGTGTGCTTTGACTACTACACTTCTAATTTTTTTTCCTTCCCATCCAGTGAATGGCATACACTTTATATGTGCACTGCCCTGGTTTCCAGCAAGAACACAGATTTTTCCCCTAATCTTCTCCTATGTTTGTTCATTTCAATCAGGAGTTAACACCTGTGTTCAAGCCTCTTAAGAGCAGTTGGCAATAACCTAGTTTCCTTCCTGAGATGTGGCTAGAAGGTAGTATTGCTATGCTGAAACTCTTGAACCAAGAGATGTTGCTGCCAACTCACCCTGTAGTACAAGAATAGTTGATTCTGGATCCAACCTGGGTGTCTGTGATCACATGCACCATGCCATTCACTGGATCTGGAGGAGTTTTACATGATTTACCTATGGGAAAGAAAATATTTTGGAGCCAGGTAGAGTAATCTGAACTCTCTTCAGTATGTAAGGTCTCAACCTGCATGTAGCTTTCTGAAGAAAACACGCAGTTCTGATGGTTCCACAGATTCTGGCACCTTGAGAAAACTCACCAGAGTGCCTCAGGATTAGCCACCTACTAAGACCCACTTTCAAAAAGACCTTCCTTCCAGATCTACCTAGATCTAGATTTAGATCTGTGTAGAGACCTTGCATCCCTTATCAAAACGTAAAAGTCACTTTTGGCATTATTTACTACCAATATATTTCAATGTTTGCAAAGGATTTCTTCTCACCTAGTTATTCAAACAGAATTTGTCTTCCTACACCATTTTTTTTTTCCTGATCTAGAGTCATCTATTATTTTCTTTCCCATAGGGAATGAAGATTTTCTCTACAAATATTCCTTGAAACATTCTCATAAAGTGAGCATTTCAAGCAATAATCAAGGATGACCTACAAGAAAAACATCCACCTATCTGCACACTTTTCAAAAAAGGTTTCTCATATTCCACATTTGAAAAAATCCAATAAGAAACTTTTGCAGACATGGGAAAGACCCAGTGTAAGTTTACTCACGTTTACAGACATCTTTGGGACTCGACCAGACCAGGTTATCTAGACATGTGATAGAGAATGGCCTCCCGTAGTACTCAGGACGGCATTCATACTTTAAAGATGTCCCAATGGGAAAGTCAGATGCATTGGTTTGGGTTTTCAACTTAGCAAACAGAAAATGATCTGGGGCTTGACAGTGACCTAGAGACCAAGAAATCAAGGACATCTGAGTTAATAAAAAGATACCCAATGTGTTTCCTCTTTTCTCTTCCTTGGTAGATTTGATGCCAGAAGAAAAGAAACTTTTAGTTGTAAAACAACAACAACAACAACAACAAAAACACACACCGATAACTCCCCTGTAAAATGGGAGGGAAAGTTCCATTAGCAAAGGCTTATAAGAAAGTGTATTATCTGGAAGACTAGTCTGCTATCTGGTCTTTCTACTCATATAATTTATTTATTTTTATTTTTAATTTTTTTTTCTATTTTTAGTAGAGTTGGAGTTTCACCATGTTAACAGGCTGGTCTGGAGCTCCTGACCTCAAGTGATCTGCCCACCTTGGCCTCCCAAAGTGCTGGGATTACAGGTGTGAGCCACTGCGGCCAGCCTATTTTTATTGTTTTTGAGATAGGGTCTCACTCTGTCACCCAGGCTGAAGTGCAGTGGCACAATCTCGGCTCACTGCAACCTCTGCCTCCCAGGCTTAAGTGATACTCCCATCTCCGCCTCCCGAGTAGCTGGGACCACAGGCATTTGCCACCACACTCAGCTAATGCTCATATAATTTAATGTAAAGATAGCTCCGATTTAATTTTTCACATTTTTAGGAAGCCAGAAAGAGTTCTTCTGCCCAGGTTCCACCTTTCGTGTCTGCTTTCCTTGTACTTCAAGGCATCAAAACTCCAATGAGAGGCTGACAAGCATGGGTGGAAACTCAAGACGTTTCCTGGCAGAAGGAGCCACTGATTTTCTAGGTCAGATTTCTAAGCCAACCATTTCAATAAGGGGATTCACAGGCATTTGTTTTTAATTCATATGATTCTAATGAAGGACTTTCCCACCACTCACCACCTCCCTCTTTTTTCATCAGTCCCTCCATCTGCAAAGGTCATCAGGATCTTATGTGTTGACCTACCTTAGAACCATTTATCATTGGTTTGGCATTCCATTGTGGCAAATGCACACACACTAATAAATGCTACATTGTAATTATGGAAATATGGAGGGCCTGGGCTAGATATTCTGAACCCATTTGGGATGTGGGGAAATGAGCACTAACCCAGAATTCCACAGCGAGGGGCAGGGCTGCTCCAAATCCCATTCCCTTGAGGGTCACTTGTGCAGCGGATGGTGCTCTCTCCAATGAGGTCGAAGGTCATCCCTCTGTCTGGGTGGGGGTCGCATGTGTAATTTACTGCTTTTCCAAAGGGAAAGACTTCCAGAGGTTTTCCTGTGTGTCTCCCATTAGGAATAACTGGAGGACTTGGACAAAAGATTTCTAGAAAAAAGGCAAAAGCTCTAAGTTTCACTCAGGAGTTTCACCAGAGGTATTCTGCAATTACAGGGTGCTATGATTGGTGTTGCTGAAAATATGCTAAGAAGATGACAATAGACATTAGGACTTTGAAGAGTTGGATTAAATGAGATGTCAATGAAAATGTGTTACAAAGTACAACAGAGATTTGTCTATCCTGAATCTTCCAGATAGTAACGGTTCCTGGACAATAGAAACTTTACAACTTTAATGAAGTAGCAAAACATTTGAAGAAGAAAAATAACCATTTTGAAGGGTTACCTATTCCTTTAGTCAATATATATTAATTGAGCACTTATCCTGTGTCAGCCCTTCATCAGGATCCTGGGGACACAGTGCTGAGGAAGGAGCCTACGTTCTTAGGAAATATTTCTCAAATGTATATATGTGTGCTAATCATCCTAAATAGGTGAAACCTTTCGCTGATTACTTATTGATATTGATCATCAATCTCAGTGATAACAATAGCTCTGTCACAGTGAATTGAAACATAGTCAGGCCATGATAAAAAAAACTCCAAATGGATTCAGATTGCTTTGCTTTTGAAAATGTCTAGGTCTGTTGATGATTTATTTTCTCTTTTTACTCTCTGGGTCAGGTTTCAAGTTGTTACTCCTTTCTAGCATCTACTGATTTGTTTAGAACAGTCTCTTCCTCATTTCTAATTGGCATTTTTCATTAGAACTGGAATTTGGAAGAAGCTATTTTAACTAGCAAGAGTTATGAAAAAATAAGAGAGAGCTTGAGTAGTCCAGTCAATGAGCTTTTGTGCATGATAGTAGAACAGACATTTGTCATGCTGCTTCAAGGAGCACTGGATTTCTTAGACAGCAAGAATCTCTACATAAGTTACATTCTTCCAAAATTTTACTCTAAAAAGCACTGCAAGATGTCCAAGTACATTTCTAACAACATAAACATTTTAGTAAAATTTCATGGTTTTCTAAAGAAACATGTTTTCCAATCATTAGAATCAAGAATTGAAGCAAAGTTCTATCTTCCATTGGGGAAATTATAAATGGGTAGACTAGGAGAAATCAGTAGTCTACTGATTACTGAACATATGAGGCTCATTTTAAAAAAATGACTAATTATGAATCTCTTGGCATAAATTATTTAGGTACATGTTTTGAGAATTTAAGGAGTCTCAAACTGCTCACCCTGTCTAATGTTGCTCCCCATTTTTGCCTCATTCCTCAATGCTTTGCTCTATTGTCTCATAGCATTGAATTTATTATTTTTCTTGTCCCTCTCCCCACCTGAGTAGAAACAACATGGGACAGGGAATTCATCCATCTTGTTCACTGATATAACTCCAGTGGCTAGATGAACATCAGGCACAAAGTATGTGATCAATAAATATTGATTAAATAAAGGCATGTTTAATATTTGTGTATTATCATATACATATATATATAAATTGTAGACTGACTGCACCTTGATGGGAGAACAAAATGAAAAAGAAAGAAGGGAGGAAGGAAAGAAGAAAGGGGAGAGGAAGAGAAAAAGGGAAGAAAGAACTGAAGGAAGGAAGAGAAAAAAGAAAGAAAAAATAGAGAAAGAAAGCAAATTGTTAAAGCTTCACATTATTTAATCTCTCCTGACCTAGAAGCACACGACCAAAGGATTTATTGCACTAGAACACAGAATACAGAAGGACAGAGACAGATCAGATGGTTGCAAAGACAGGTGATGTACACATTGATTCATAACCAAACATTATTAAAATAAGCAATTTTTAAATCGATAATTCAGACTAGAAAATTGAAGAATCACATTGAGGGAGGCCATAGGGCAAATACTGAACAGATGAAGGGGAGAGATTGGCCTGAAATGTTACTCCTATTACTCACGTTCACACACTGGAACACTGCTATTCCAAAGGCTTTCCGTTCCAGCCAAGACACAATAACTAGCAGAGCTGCCTTTTAATTGAAATCTAAAGAAGAAAATAGGAGTGAATAGTGAGCTGTTTCAGCCAAGAGGACACTTAGTTCACAATCTAAGGCCCAGCCCCAAATCTCATGATTTTGAAGACCTGAGGCCAGCAGACGGCAGAATTGCACAGGTTACGTTATTCTGGAACAGTCACAGCCTCCAGAAGGGAGCAATACAGAATGGCAAAATGCAGTAGCTTGGTCACATGATAGTCCTGCTTGAATTGAAAAAGCTAGTCATGACATAGATGCCATCCCCTTGACCCAGGACCCAGGCTTGGAGTTTCACAGATTACTCCATGATAACCTGATAAATCACTCATTCTCATTATTAGAAACCCAGTCTTCTAATGCAATGCCTTCCTAACTCTGACCCTGGAACAGCAAGTAAAACAGCTCCCAGTTTGGAGTGGAAAAGTGGGAAATAGCTGGCGAGAGAACAGAGATTGTCCTTTCATCTCCACATCTGAAGATGATGTGATGGCGTGAAGAAGGCTCAAAAGGGCAGTTTGGGCTGCTGAAGAGTATGCGTGAATATTCTAGGGGAAAAAGGAAAGAAGAGAAGACATAATTTTTGTATGCAATTGTCGAAAATTCTCAATGTCTTTTGGGCCCCGATGCCCTCCTAACTCTTACTGGGTGCTGGCATTTGGAGCCTGCCAAGATTCTGTGTTACATTTTGGGATCAGGTGCTTTGTTGCCCATGCTGGTCAGCTCCCGTGTAGAGATGTGTACCCTGTGAAGAGCACTAGATGGACATAAACAAGGTAATGACCTTGCTGGAAATATTAACAGCAGCCATCAGGACCCCAGCTCAGAGCCCAGAGCCCATGACTAGCCAGATGATATATGACTGAATTTTTAAAAAAATGCTGATTTTTACATTTTCAGTCCTATTACAAATTTCACTGTTGATGATTTAAAGAATTTACTGAAATGATTCTTAAATGATCCTAGCTTTTTATAATAAGCTTTTTGTTACTTGCAATTTTTTTCTGGGACTCTCTAAATTACTCATATTCCTTTTTGCTTGTAAAATATGATTTTTTTCCTGAGACGGAGTTTCACTCTTGTTGTCCACGCTGGAGTGCAATGGTGCCATCTCGGCTCACTGCAAACTCCACCTCCCAAGTTCAAGTGATTCTGGTGCCTCAGCCTCCTGAGTAGCTGGGATTACAGGCACTTGCCACCACGCCCAGCTAACTTTTGTATTTTTAGTAGAGACAGGGTTTCACCATGTTGTCCAGGCTGGTCTCCAAATCCTGACCTCCGGTGATCTGCCCGCCTCAACCTCCCAAAGGTGCTGGGATTACAGGTGTGAGCCACCGTGCCTGGCTGATATTTTTTGCTTAATGTGTTACCTCTATATTCACAACCACTAGTTATACTTGCCTTTGAACTTGCCAGTTAATATATGTTCCAGTTTCCTCTTCATATCTCATGTTATTAGTTCTACACGTTTCTTTCCTTTCTTCCTATGTGAACTTTGAAAGTTCATCCCTCTGAATGTGTGTGTGTGCGCCACACCAAATCTCCCCTTTTTAGACTGATTCCGAACCCCAACTTCAATGTCCAGCAGGTCAGGCAAGCTCATACTCACCCTTCATCACAAACAAAATCCACTTTTGCTCCAAGCTGGAGATTTACTGGAAATAGCACATGGCCATTAAGAAGTTGGCCCGTGAAGTCATCACAGGATTTCACTGGAGAAAAAGAAAAATGAACAGAAATCACTGGCATGTGGAGAATAAAGACACAAGCTAAAAATACCAAGCCAGATAAGAGTCTAGTCACCTTCGCATCTGGGGGCTGCAGGGCTCCAGTCTCCCTGGGGTGTGCAACGCAGAGACGCAGCCCCTCTGAGGTCGTAGCTGGGCTCACAGCTGTAGAACACTTCCTGCCCGGGTGAAAAGTTGTCCTTGTCCCTTTGGGTACGCTCACCATGCAGGACATCTGGAGGCGGCCGACATACTGGGGAGAGAGAAACAAAGTACAGCTAATTGTGTGAAAACAACTTTTTTCTCACTGTTAAACTGGCCAAGGGAACAATAATTACAAATCTATATATAATAATAAAGGTAGAATAAGAACCTTATTCCATTGATAAACTAAATACAC
The DNA here is from genome assembly GCF_028885625.2 of Pongo pygmaeus. NCBI lineage: Eukaryota > Metazoa > Chordata > Mammalia > Primates > Hominidae > Pongo > Pongo pygmaeus. The sequence continues at coordinate 41,896,462 of NC_072373.2, forward strand.
AGGGCGAGGAAGACATCTTGCCATCAGTCATAGAACTGACACATGGCACAACTGTGACTAAAACAGAGGTATCCCCAATTCATTGTTTTTCATCTAAAGTATGCAAACTAAGATTTCGCAATGGATCGTTCCTTCTAGAATGCTTCCAATTACTGTTCACCCAGTACAAAATTGGGAGGAATGATGGATTTTTATATCTTCATACTTCCTGTCTAGAAAGACATCACCAATTTAGTCTTGCATTTTAGGCAATAAAGGAGTGCCCTGCCCATGTCTCGTCTAATAGGTCCCTCCATCACCTATCACACTGGTGCAACAAATAGCGTCCATACATCTATTCTCATCTCCTTTCAAGTCTTCTCTCAGCGGCCACCTGATATAGGGTGGTAAAGAACTCTGGGTTTCCTCTCTTCATGCTATGCAGCAAGGTGCTGCCTAGTCATTCATTTCACTTCAGTGAGAAGGTGGGAAACTGTGGAACAAAATCTGAAAGACCTACTGTCACCATAATGAGAGTGTAATTTCACGCAACATATTGTAACGGCGTCTCAGGCTCTCTCTTAATGTAGTTGATCTGATCTCAGGAAATCAGAACACATTTGGATCTCAACTAAATTACATAAAACTGTTATAAAATGGAAAAAATAATTTCAGTTTGGCTTTGAACAGATCAGTTCCCTTTTCAGGACTTCAGGTTTCTCAAGCATCAAATGGGGGATTGGACTAGAAAAATGACTTCTTTAAGGAGTTTGTAAATATTCTGATGCTGTAGTGTCCATTTTCAGGGCTCATCACCCAGTGTTTCCCTTGACTAAATAATGCCTGCTGATGTAATATTGAGGTGATATGATGGTTAAATTTCTGTTGGCCCCCAGCCTTACACTTCTTCACTGTCTTTTGACAGCTAGCTATGGAGGCCTTAAAACTACAATCGTTCATCTTCCTTGATAGCTGGGCTCTGGTTAGGTTCTGCCAACCGGAGGCATATATACCAAATTAAAAAGCAGGATGATGCAGAATCTGTTCTACTTCTAGAGGTGGCTCAGGCAGTGGCGGTATAGATGGCTTCAGTGAGCAGCTACAGCTTCAATTGTAACGATGCCAATGACTTTGGCTCCAGCAATATCAGCTGCATTCTGGCAGCAGTGGTGGCTCCTTCAGTATTAGCAGCTTTCAGGGAGCTGCCTGTTCAGTGGGAGGGGCTGGCCATTTCAGCATCAGTCCAGGCTCCTGTGCTCTAGACGGGAAGCCACAGCAGCTCCCTGATCTCTGGTAACTTTGCCTTCGTCCTATTGCTTTTCCTGCCCTTCTAACATCTTTGTGACCTATTAGCTGTGATATGGTTTGGCTTTGTGTCCCCTCCCAAATCTCACGTCAAATTGTAATTCCCAGTGTTGGAGAAGGAGCCTGGTGGGAAGTGACTGGATCATGGAGGTGGTTTCTAATGGTTTAGCACCATCACCCTAGTGTTGTCTTATGATAGAGTTCTCTCAAGATCTGCTTGTTTCAAAGTGTGTAGCACCTCTGCCTTGCTCTCTCTCTCTCCTGCCAAGCATGTGAAGATATGCGTGCTTCCTCTTTGCCTTCCACCATGATTGTAACTTGCCTGAGGCTTCCCTAGCCATGCCTCCTGTACAGCCTACAGAACTCTGAGTCAATTAAACTCTTTTCTTTATGAATTACCCAGTCTCAAGTAGTTCTTTTTTTTTTTTTTTTTTTGAGATGGAATCTTGCTCTGTCACCCAGGCTGGAGTGCTGTGCTGCAATCTCCACTCACTGCAAGCTCCGCCTCCTGTGTTCAAGCCATTCTTCTGCCTCAGCCTCCCGAGTAGCTGGGAATACAGGTGCCTGCCACCACGCCTGGCTAATTTTTTTGTATTTTTTTAGTAGAGACGGGGTTTCACCGTGTTAGCCAGGATGGTCTCCATCTCCTGACCTCGTGATCTTCCCGCCTTGGCCTCTCAAAGTGCTGGGATTACAGGCGTGAGCCACTGCACCCGGCCTCAAGTAGTTCTTTATAGGAATGTGAGAACAGACTAATACAACCTGTATGAAATCCCTCCCTCCTTGAAAGTATCTAGAGTAAGTTTTGATTTCATGACTGGATACTGATGAGCAAAGCCAAGGCTCTGGAGTAAGGTGGACTTGCAATCCAGTTTTGTCTGCAAGTTAGTGGCTTAGAATGTTATCTGATCTCTCTAAGGCACATATTCCCTGTAAAACATAGAGGCCAGGCACGGTGACCCATACCTATAATCCCAGCACTTTAGGAGGCCAAGGTGGGTGGATTGCTTGAGCTGAGGAGTTTGAGACCAGCCTGGGCAACATGGTAAGACTCCACCTCTACAAAAAAATATGAAAAACTTAGCCAGGCATGGTGGCATGCACCTATATTCCCAGCTACTTGGGAGGCTCAGGCAGGAGAATTGCTTGAGCCAAGGAGGCGGAGGGTGAAGTAAGCCTTGATGGCACCACTGCAGTCCAACCTGAGTGACAGATCAAGACAGTATCTCAAGCAAAACAAAACAGACAAACATAGAACAACTGGTAACTACCTAATAACTTTGTTTTCAGGATTAAAATTCACACATAGCCTGTATTATAGTGCCTGGCCAGAGGAATCAATCATTTTCTATCAACCATTATTATATTCAAAGGTAATTGATAGATCTGTTTATAAGAACCCCAAAGAAACATCATATTCCTTGCCCAGGTTGAGCTTTGCTTCTCAATTTCAGCACATGTGCATGTACACACACATTGTGAATTTCATGTTCACTACCTTGAAAATTTGCTCCTAGACCCAGCTCAACACAAATCCCTCCCCCTGAACAAATACTAATCTGCTGATCCAACAGCAACGCATGTCACTGGCAGGGCCCTTCTAGGCCTCAGTCAGACTCACCCCTGGAGCAGCTTGGTAACTCTGGCTCCCATTTGTTCAGGGCCTGGCATTGCACACGGCGGGGTCCTTTCATGACAAAGCCAGGCTGACACCTAAACTCCACAACTTCATTCAAGGAAAATAAGCTTCTGTTGTCGGATACCAATATTCCATTTTCCACATTTGGAGGAATGCATTTGTTAGGTATAATGCACTGAGGGGCTGGGCCGCTCCAGATGCCCACTTGATCATCACTGCTGGTGCAGTATATGGAGGTCTCACCCACCAGCTCAAACAACTTTCTCCCGCCGCTTCCAAGATTGCAGCGGTAGGTGACAACAGATCCATAGTGAAAATACTCTCTGTTGGTGCTAATGAAATCTCCATTGGCGATTGTTGGGGGTAGCCCACAAGGAATTTCTGGGAAAAGGAAGAGCAGGATAAATAACAGTCAGTTTAAATAATGAATGACAGAAATCTCATGTATCACTAAACTATAGCTATTTTTACATTCATTATTTGCTTTTAATCTTTGCAAACACATAGGTACATTTTTATAAAGTTGTAACTTCAGTGGGCATAATATGATGTGTCCTGCCTTTTTACTGATATGATTTCCTATAGTATTTGAATGCACGTATTAACTCAATCCACATTCTTTTCATTTTAAATAGCTCTTTGATCACAGTGTTATAGTGTTTATACAGTTTTCTCCTACTCTTTTCCATTTGCTTTCTTAATTTCCACTTTTGTTATTAACTGAGGTTAGCTTTTTTAGAAAAATAAAGTACAAAAACATTTGCTGAAAGGTAAATTATAAGGGATGAGAGAAGACACAAATATACACAATAGGAAAAAGAATTTAAACATATTTTTATGTATATGAGAATATTTATAAAACTGTAGACTACAGGGGGTTAAATATTTTGAAAATCTAAATGATATAAATGGAAATACAAATTACCAAAATTCATTCAAAAATATACTTCCAAGTATAATTTCAGGGTTTCACAACATATAAAAGATATGAAGCTTACCAACTCATTTCATCAAATCTAAGTTTGATATCATAAGATGGTATCTGTGTAAAAGTGATCATATATTAGTCCACAAAAACCCCTAAATACATTTTAAAATATAGCAGTAGTAGATAGTATACTGTGTTGCTATAAACTAGAACACAATTTCTTCAACCCAAATCCTGAAACATTTGAAATTAAAACTGAGTGAATTTAATTGGATAAATTTAGAAATGAATGAACTAAAATTAAAAATAAAAATTTTTCAGGCTCTGCTTCTAGTAATAGTAATCTCAACAATTCAAATAAAATATTGCTCCAACCATCCACCCTCAAGAAAGACTAGAAATACTGGAGAATTAAAAATATTTATCTGTGAAGGCATCAGAAAGCTAACAAACTAGTGAAGCATTCCTGGGCCATGATCTAGGAGAAGATGAGAATCCAGTTGAGAGCTGGGTATTTGGGCTTGGCAACTGGGCTGCTTATTGTTTGGGAATGGGTAGCTGAATCAGGAGGGGGCAACTGAGAGGCTGAACAGACTTTTGATTTTCTCATGAAGTTAAGGGACTACAATGGAAGTCCAGGGCCTGACCCAAATGGAAGGCCTGGTAATACCTTCTGATGTGTTCTGAGGCTGCAAGAACTAGGCCCTGGTAATCAGGGTTAAATGAAAATAAATCTGCTGTCTCAGAGACTGGAACTAGTACTTCAAGTACTGGTACTGTGGGTGGCCCCAGAAAATCACAGTTCCTGAGACTGAATTAGAGTGGTCCTAGATTGCTTGTCCCCAGATGCCTGCAGAAACAATGACAAAAATTCCATCTGGAAGAAGATGGGTTATCTAAGGCCTTGAAATTATTTCTACAGACACATTTTCAAATATAATTCCTGATACACAATCAAAGATAACCAGATACTTGGAGAGATAAAATAACACACACAATTACTGATGATAGAAACTGACCCATTAGAACTACAGACCTGTTCAAGGGTATAATTGAAACTTGTAAGAATTAGAAACTATTAAAAAGAACGGGGTGGGATGTGGTGGCTCATGCCTGTAATCCTAACACTTCGGGAGGCTGAGGAGAGTGGATCGCTTGAGCTCAGGAGTTTGAGACCAGCCTGGGCAACATGGCGAAACCCTGTCTCAACAACAACAACACAAAAAATATGTATATATATACATCCGGGTGTGCAGGTGTGGTGATGCACACCTGCATTCCCAGCTACTCGGGTGGCTGAGGTGGGAGAATTGCTTGAGCCTGTGAAGGTTGAGGCTGCAGTGAGCTGTGATTATGCTACTGTGCTCCAACCTGGGCAACAAAGTGAGACCCTGTCTCAAAAAAAAAAAAAAAAAAAAAAAAAAGGAGAAAGGAAGAGGACACAGATTTGGAAAATAAAAAGTCTAGAATTGTAAAAGTAAAATATGATTGCTGAAATTAAGAATTTGTGTGAGATTAATAGCAGGTTAGACTCTCTGAAAGAAAATCAATGAACCGGAAGCTAGGACAGAAGAAAATACTCAAAACCAAGCACCAATATATAAAAAGATAAAAAAATACAGACTAAATACATAGAAGAATAAAGCCTAGCATGTTTAACTGAAGTCCCTCAATGAGAAGAGAGAGATAACTGAGCATAAACAACATTTGAAGAATTAATAACTGAGAATTTCCCAAGACTGATGCAAGACATCATTAAATTACAGATTCAAAAGGCTATACAGGCCTGGCACGGTGGCTCACACCTGTAATCCCAGCAGTTTGGGAGGCCGAGGTGGGCAGATCACCTCTTGTCAGGAGTTCAAGACCAGCCTGGTCAACAAGGTGAAACCCCGTCTCTACTAAAAGTGTAAACATTAGCCAGGCATGGAGGCACAGGCCTGTAACTGCAGCTACTTGGAAGGCTGAAGTGGGAGGATAACTTGAACCCAGGAGGCGGAGGTTGCAGTGAGCCGAGATATCGCACCACTGCACTCCAGCCCAGGTGATAAGAGTGAAATTCTGTCAAAAAAAAAAAAAAAAAAAAAAAAAACTATGCAAACCCAAGCAATACAAAGAAATTCTTACCTAGACACAACACAATAATATTGTAAAAAATCTGTTTTAAAGTGTAATCCATTTTAAAAGCAGCCAGGAAACATGGACAATAACCTTCAAAGGAACCACAATTAGAAAAATGTTTAAAGAATTTGTTGTCAGAAGATCTACAATACAAAAATGCCAAAGAGACTTTTTCAGGCTGAAGGAAAACAGTTTCATATAGAATTGATAGAATTGCAATAAGAAGGAAACACACCAGAAAGAGCTCATATGCGGGTATGTTTTCATTTAGGATCTTTATGATAGAGAAAACCTCTTCAGTGATTAGAAGAAACATATTACGGGCTGGGGGTATGGCACGCCTGAAGATCACACAGAGGTTGGTCAGTGCGAGGAGACAGAGAGAGAGAAGGGGACCCACCGGCCAATGCCTTTACTGGGGACCAGAGTATGACCCAGCATCCTGCATCTACAAGCCAAGTTATCTCCCATGGGGAGTTCTAATTGGTGAGTTTAAAGAAAGCAGGCACATGTTCCAGGCAGTCATGCTGCGACTGAGAGGTGGTCACGGCAGCATATCTGCGAAGTCCATGCAGGGCACAGAGGTCAGGGACGCTAGTCAAGTAGGTTTTATCTAGCTGTCCCATAGAGAGGTGGTCACCAGGAGGCAGTTGTATAAGGCAGATATCTGGCTCGACCACGTTGAAAAACTGGGAGGAGGTACAGAACTAGAAGGGGCATTAAGGGTGACTAAATCCTGCTTCTGGCATGAGAAAGCTAAACATATTCTAAATGGATGCTGAGGCAACATAAAAATTCTAAGAATTCACTACGGTGTAAATATAAATAAATACTGTTTTTATAAAGACAACAGTGTCTTTGAAATATAGAATATATGTAAATTGTTAAATCAAGTTTAGCCTAAAGCCTTACGTAGTTTAAGCTCAGCCTAAAGGTTTCTCTGTACACTGCAAACTGTAACAAGTGAAGATGTAAACAGACCACAGACTACTCTTACGCCAATCACCGAGTTTTGGCCAATCAAATGTGGCCAACTGTTTGAACGTTTTCAAATAAGGCAAACGCTGAGCTATAACCAATCGGCTGTTTCTGTACCTCACTTCTGTTTTCTGTACGTCACTTTCCTTTTTCTGTCCATAAATCCTCTTCCACCACGCAGCTGGGCTGGAGTCTCTGAGCTTACTTTGGCTCGGGAGGCTGCCTGATTTGCGAATTGTTCATTGCTCAATTAAACTCTTTTAAATTTAATTCAGCTGAAGCTTTTCTTTTTGCAAAACGCATGACAACAATACAAAAAGAGGGGGAGGACATAAATGGAATTAACTATTAATAGTTTCGGTACTTGCGTTGTTTGGAGAGTGGTAAAAGTACAATTTTAGCAGACTATAGTAAATCAAGGATGTCTATCTCTAGAGTAGTCATTTAAGAATAAAAAATGAAATATAACTTAAAAGCTACTGGGGAAATAGAATAATAAAAATACTTGATGAATTAAAAAATGTGAGAAATGAGGAATAAAGGAACAAACACATGAAACAAATAACCAAGACAGACTTTATATCAGTAATTATATTAAATTTATTAATTTTTAATTTTTATTATTAAATTTAAATGTTCCAAACACACCAGTGAACAACTAAGACTGAATAAAACAACAAAACCTTACTATATGATGTTTATAAGAGACAAGTTTTAAATATAAGACAAAGAAGGGCTGAAAGTAAAAGATTTAAAACACATATAATATAAAAACAATAAAGAAAGCTTATATAGCTGTATTAATATACAAAGTAGATTTTAAGGTAAGAAGTATTATAAGAGGTAAAGAGAGACATTTCATTATGATAAAATAGTCAATTCAGCAGAAAGAATAAACAAAAAATTTCATGCATTTAATAACATGTTTAAAATACATAAAGTAAAAATTGCTAGAACAAAGAGGAAAAACAGACAAATTCACAGTCATAGTTGGGGATTGTAATGGGTTGAATAACAACTGTCCTCCTTAAAAAATATCTGTGTCCTGATCTCTGAAACCTGTGAATATGACCCAGTTTGGAGAGTCTTTGTAGATACAATTAAGTTAATGATCTCGAGTTGTGACCATCCTGGATTGCCAGGGTGGCCTCTAAATCCATGTCCAGTGTCTTTATAGGAGACAAAAGAGCAAAGGACACACACAGAGGAGAAGGCGATGAGAAGATGGAGACAGAGAAGGAAATGTTACATCTACAAGCCAAGGAACATCAAAGATTGTCAACAGCCACTGGAAGGAAGCCTGGAGAGAGGCACAGAACAGCTTGCAGATGGAACCAATCCTATTGACATCTTAACTGGATTTCTGGCCTCCAAACTGTTAAGAGAGTAAATTTCTCTTCTTTGAAGCCACCAAGTTTGTGGTAATTTGTTACAGCAGCCCTGGGAAACTAATACAGATATTTCACACATGCTTCTCTATAACTGAGAGAACAAGTGGAGGGGGGAAAAAAGTCTGTTGTAAACCACATTTTCCTAAATGACATTTCTAGAAAATGAAGCAAAATAACTGTACATTCGTTTCAAGTGCATACGTAACATTTTACCAAGATCATCCATATTCTGGGCCATAAACCATGTCTCAAATGATTAAATTAATGAAAGAATGATAACTAGAAGATCTCCAAATATTTAGAAATTAAGCAATGCCCTTCTAAATTGCCTATGGGTCAGAGGAGATATTAAAAGGGAAATTAGAAAGCTTTTATGTACCCTGATAATAAAAATATAAAGATTGTGGGAAATAAAACAGTTTTAGAGAAAAATTTATAGGTTAAATGTACGTATTAGAAAAATAAAGGTTGGAAACTAATTAATTAGTATCAAGAATTTAGGACTACAGGAATACACAAAGCTTAAAGCAGAAATCAATAAAAGAGAAAATAGTCATAAACTGAAGAAAAAACAAGAAAGTTAAAAGTTGTTTTTCTGAAAAGCTTAGTAAAATTGATAAAGCCCCAGTAGAACTAATCAAGGAAAAAGAAGCAAAAGAAATTACCAATATCAGAAATTAATGAGTGTAATGGTATCACTACAGAACTTACAGGGATCCAAAGGCTAATATGAGAATATAATAAACAGCATTATGCTGATAACTTAGGAAATCTAAATGAAATGAGTAAATTCCTTGAAAAATATAACTTACCCAAACTAATTCAATAAGATATAAAATAATAGTTTTACAGCTATTAAAGAAATTAAATCCTGACAACAACAACAACAACAAACCCTCAGGTCCAGATTGCTTCACTGCTGAATTCTTCCAAACATATAAGGAAAAATAATGTTACACAAATTATTCCAGATACCAGAAAAAATAAATAATTTTTAACACATTTTACGAGGCCAACATAATCTTGATGCCCAAACCTGATAAGGACATTAAAATAAAAGCAAATTATAACCCAAAATCTCTTCAGAATATAAATGCAAATTTTCTAAACAAAATATTTTGAAACTGAATCCAGCAATATTTCCAAAGGATGGTACAATGATCAAAGTGAGGTTTACCTTGACTGATTTTAAATATTAAATCAATGTTACAATGTTACAATAAAAATATGAGCCATCCTGCACACACACACACGCATACCCCCCATACATAGGATAATGGTCTATAACACATCACAAGCAACATAGGTTTATTCTAGAAATCCAGTGTTTGTCTTTTAAACATCAATCAATGTAATATATTACATTAACAGAGTGAAAAAGAAACATGATAATCTCAATACATGCAGTGATCAATTAGAACGAACATTCATAAATCTTTTAGTAATTAGAAATAAAGGGGAGTTTCCTTAATCTAATAAAGGATATCATGCAAAAATCTACAGCATACATCATGATTTATGATGACTATTAAAAGCCTTGTATCATCTCTTCTATTCAATATTGTACTGGAGGTTCTAGCCAATGCAATAAAGCAAGAGAAATAAACAAAAGACATAAGAAAGGAAAAGATGTAAAAACTTTGTCAGATTCATAGATGACAAAATTACACAGCAAATTCAAAAGAATCTACAGATAAACTATTCAATTTATAAGTAAATTTAACAAAATTGCTAGAGCTGAGATGAAACAGGTGCATATCTAAGAAGTAAATAACTAAAGAATGAAATTTTAAAAATAATATGTAAGAATAAAGATAATGAAATAGGTACATGACTTCTATAATGTACATTAACAAATATTATTAAAAGAAATTAAAGAAGACTTCAAAATGGGAGGATATATCATATTCATAAATTTAAACTTCAAAACTGTAAATTTGTTACTTCTCCACAAATTGATCTACTGAGTCAACAGAAACTTAATACAAATTCAACTAGGATTCTTTATGTGGAAATTGACAAGCTGATTCTAAATTTTATATGGTAATGCAAATGACCAAGAATCACCAAGTAAATCTTGAAGATGCACATAGTTAGAAGATATATGCCACCAGATATCAAATCTTAATGTAATGCTATAGTAATTAAAATCTTAATGTAGTGCTTATAGTATGGCAAATAAACCAGTGAAACAGAACCTCTCTGGAATGAGATCCACACAGAAGGTCACCTGACTTATGGTCATGGTGGTATTGCATTGCAGTATGCAAGGAATAGTCTTTTTAATAAATGATATTAGATCTATTGCCTATCCATAAGAAACAGGGCTTTGTCACCTAGGCTGGAGTGCAGTGGCACCATCATAACTCACTGAAGCCTTGAACCTCTGTGCTCAAGGGATTCTCCCACCTCAGCCTCCCAAGTAGCTGGGACTACAGGCATGTGCCGCTGAGCCCAGCTAATTTTATTTATTTTATTTTTTTGTAGAGACAGGGTCTCACTTTGCTGCCCAGGCTGGTCTTGAACTCCTGGCTTCAAGCAATCCTCTTGCCTTGGCCTTCCAAAATGCTGGGATTATAGATGTGAGCCACCCACTTGGCCCAATTGCTTAAGTAGAATAGAAAAAGCAGTAACTGGAAAAAAGAAAACTCATAAATTGAATATTATTAAAACATAGAACTTTCATAAACAAAAGTCATCATTAAGAAGGAAAAAAGAAAAGCCACAGTCTGAAAGACAATATTTGTGTTACGTTTATTAGAAAACATGAGAATATTTAAAGAACTTCTACAAAACAATAAAACAATAGACAAACTAGTAAATAACAGGTAAAAGTTTGGAATAGCACTTCGCAAACGTGAAAAGGTACTCAAGATCATCAATGAAATACAACATAATAATAAAGAAGACCCAACAATCCTTCAAGCAGAAACAAAAATGACTCTTCCAAATATAACATTGAGATGAAGCTGGACACAAAAGAGTATCTATTTTTTGATTCCTTTAATATAAAATTTAGGAAGCAGCAAAACTATTAGTGTTATAAATCAGAATAGAGGTTACTTTGGGAAGATAACTGGGAAAGGGCATTGAGAAGGCTTCTGGGGTGCTGATAATGTTCTATATCTTAATCTGAGTGCCATTTACATGGATACATTTACTTTGTAAAACTCCATCAAACTGCATAATTAAGATGTGTGCATATATACACCTATATATATATTATATATGTGTGTATATATATATTACATGTGTGTATATATATACATATACATATATGTTATACTTCAGCCAAAAGCCTACATGGTACAGGAAAATTGTTGGAAAAAGAAAAACCTCCCAAGAACGTAAACTCCAGGCCACATGCCTTTTCTGGTGAATTATTTTTAAAGAAGAAATAATGCCAATCTTATATAATTACAAGGAAACAAATATATGAAACACTACCAGCTGGCTTTATAAGACTGTCATAGGTTTGATATCAAAATCTTATTAAGGACATTACAAGAAAGAAAATTATAGTCTTATCTCTAAAATATGTTAGGAATGGGATGATGAAAGTGTTCTAGAATTAATTGGTGGTACTGGTTGCCCAATGTCTTAGTCTATTTGGGCTGCTATAACAAAATACTATAAACCGGTTAGCTTGTACACAACAGAAATTTATTTCTTGTAGTTTTGGAGGCTGGGGAGTTCAAGACCAACACTGGCAGATTCAGCATCTCCTCCCATGGCAGGAGGGCCAAAGGAGCTCTTCCGGCCTCTTTTATTAGGATGCTAATCCCATTCGTGACAGCTCTGCTCTCATGCCCTAATCATCTTTCAAAGGCTTCACTTCCTAATGTCATCACCTTAGGGGTAAGGATTTCAACATATGGATTTGGGGTGGACTCAAACGTTCAGACCATAACACACAACTTTGTGAATATACTAAACACCACTAAATTGTATAATTTAAAAAGGTAACTTTTATGATACATGAATTATATTTTAATAGAAACATCTAAAATGTATCATAAAAGCATATTTGCCATATATAAAAATGATTAAATATTATGACTGAGTTGATTTATTTTAAGAATGTAAAATTGAAATTTAAAATCATTTGCCTTTCAAAAATGTACTCAAAACAATTTGTTACATTAACAGAAAAAGAGAAACAGATATGGTTACATCAATATATGTAACTAAAGTGTTTGATAAACTTCAACATGATTCAAAGATGAAAATTTTTTAACAATGAAGAATATAAGAGAATTTCCTTATTTCAAAAATGGTTACCTACAAAAAGCCTACAGTAAACACCAGCTTAATGGTGAAATGTTTTAAACTTTAACTTTGAGATGCAGAACAAGACAAGGATGACATTTATTGCTACCAATGTTCAATGTTAAACTGGTGGTCCTAGCCAGTGTGGTAAAGAAGAAAGAAAATAAGGAAAGAGGGAAAGAAGGAAGGAAGGAAGGAAGGAAGGAAAGAAGGGAGGGAGGGAGGGAGGGAAGGAAAGAAAGAAAAGAAGACAAAGAGTTAAATAAAATTATAATTATTTGGTGGTTTGGTACAGTGTCAACCAGGCCAATTTGGAATTAAGTTTTCCAGACTTAATTTCCCTGTATGGTTCTGGACTAGGGTTATAGCATGAGAAATTAGCCTGATATTTGAGAGGCAGAAGTTAAGCAATAGCCATTCCACTCTGAAAGTCATATCCTTGGATAGAGCTGGTGAGGCACAGTGCAGGAGTGGAGGGTTCAGAAGACAGACATTTTACCAGAGGCTTGAGAAATACATTCACATGGGGAGTTTCAGCATCCTCTGCAACAGTTCATTCTCTGTAGGCCAGGAATGAGAATGGGAACTGTTGCCATTGAACTGGATTCTCTGAATTCACTTGGGGACCAAAGGACCTCAGGGTGGCAGAGTCCAAGTGGCAGCACTTAATTGCCAGAGACAATGGGGGTTCTTGTAATGGCTATTAGAACTGAAACAGCAATCAGAATGATTTGACTGAAGAGGACATTGTTATTGGGCTAATTGATCATGGAGTCTCTAAAACCAAAGTAGATGGATAGCCGACTAAAGTGTTACTTGACTTGTGTGAGCGTGAGAGATTTAGGTCAAGTGAATAGAAGTCTGACTTGAATTATTGCAAAAGAAGTTCATTGTTCATCAACAATTCCTAGACTTGAATAGTTTATAGACCCAGAGCAGCACCAACGGATGGGAGACTGGATTCTTTTGAGGAAGCACCATGCTACACAATCAAAAGTATGTATTGTAAATCTTCCCCTAGCCTTTTCCAAGAAGACTTGCAGCCATTTACCAGGATTTGGATACAGAGAGTTTACAGAACTAGAAACAGAGATAAAAAATAGATATAGGTATAGGTGTATTATTATGCTGTTTGTTTTCTCTATTTTACTAATCTTTTTCATATTTCCAGGAAAATTCCTATTCCAATTCCATGTTTATTACAGATTTCAAATAAGATGGAAGGTTTCCCAATTTGTTTTACAAAATAGCAAAACTGTTTCTTAAAGTGGATAAACAGCAATAAAAGTGTGACCAATGTCATTTGTAAACTTAGATTCTGAAGTTCATAAACTTTCTAGTAAAAGTAACAACATTTTTAAATACCAAGAATAAAAGTAAAGAAGTCCAGTTATCCAAAGAGAAGAGTAAAACAAAGATGTTATACACTGCATTTCTCTCAGCCTCAGCCTGGCCCTCACTACATAGGTGTATTATTTTTTAATAAAGTGAGATCTTGCCATATATGCCGTTCATCTGATTCTTTTTCTACATAAAACACATCTCTTTCTAGTCATTAAGTGCTTCTTTATGCTCTCATTTTTTATGGCTGAATACCATGCCAGTGTATGGATATACTTATTTTCATTCTGCATAGCTATTTTATGTTTCTTAGGGAATTCCTTATAATGGTCATTTGAACACATCTTTTTCCTACTAGTAGATTATTTCCAAACCATAGTTTAAAAAATGTAGGTTACTCTAATATTTTAACTAATATAAATAATGCTGCAATGCAAAGTTTATACCAAACTGCTTTAAAAAGTGTGTGATTATTTCCCAAGTATAAATTCTAAGAAATAGGTTAAAATACGTGCTCACTTCTGAGGTTTATAGTGCATGGGGCCTTTCAAGAGGATGTGTTGATCTCGTGGTACATGAGAGTCCAGGTTCTTCCACAGCTTCGCTAACCTTGAAGAGTATCAATTTTAAAAATCTTTACTGGTTTGCCAAGCAGGATGATTATTATACTGGAGGTGGTAGAACCAACATAATTTCAAGTTTATTGAAGTAAAATCAAGTTTGAAAGCTTTTATGTATTTAAACTCCCATAATTAGAAAAGACACATCCCAGGATAAGGAAGAACTTAAAGAAAGAGTTGCCAGGAACCCCATGGGAATATTCGAGAACATTACTGCTGTCTTCAGCCGTGTGAAGGACAGATTGAACAGAAGGAATTCGGTTAAGATTTTTATTATTCCAGAGAAAAATTAGAATGTGTTGGTAAAAGAAATAGGAAGGGATATTTCAACTCACTGTCACAAACAGGTGTTTCATTATCCCAAATGACAGTATCGCCTGAGATGATGCATGTGGCAGATGAGGAACCAATGAGTCGGTATCTAGAGGCAAGAAATAAGGAATGTTACATTCTAAAGACACAGGTCAACTACCCAATTAAATTACTACTTCCAGAGATTACACTCTTATAGGATTCAGAGGGACATTTTACACTTGTCAAAGGACTATCTATCACTTTCCCAAGTTTCACATTCTTCTTGGGACTTTTTGACTTTCTTTTTCTTACCTTCTCAATTGGATGAGCTTTCTCTTCTTTATTACCTTATGACACTTTTTTATGCAAATCTAAGATGAATTGTCGTTTTTCCTATAAATTTCATTTTTTAAAAGATAGCACAAACTTCTTCAGTGCAGGGAAGCTGTCATATATATACATGTATATATGTGTATATAGTCCTGTTGTATGTATTTCTTTGCCTTAAAAGTATGGATGCATGGATGCATGGATGGGCTTTTATCAATAAGATTCATCGAAGAAGGCCAAAGTAGGCCATTCACAGTGGCTCACCCCTGTAATTCCAGCACTTTGGGAGGCTGAGGCAAGAGGATTGCTTGAGCTCAGGAGTTCGAGACCAGCCTGGGCAATACAGTGAGATGCTGTCTGTACAAAAAATTTATAAAAAAGCCAGGCGTGGTGGCACATTCCTGTAGTCCTAGCTACTCAGGAGGCTGAGGCAGGAAGATCACTTGAGTCAGGAAGGTTGAGGCTGCAGTGAGTGCTGATCATGCCACTGCACTCCAGCCTGGGCAACAAAGCAAGACCTTGTATCAAAAAAAAAAGAAAGAAAAAAGGAAAGAAAGAAAGGAAAGAAGGAAAGGAAGGAAGGGAGGGAGGAAGGAAGGGAGGGAGGAAGGAAGGGAGGGAGGGAGGAAGGAAGGAAGGAAGGGAGGGAGGAAGGCAGGTAGGGAGGGAGGGAGGAAGGAAGGAAGGAAGGAAGGGAGGAAGGAAGGGAGGAAGGAAGGAAGGAAGGGGATTCATAACTAGAACCAAAGGAAATCCAGGCTGATCAAAAAGAATTGAACACTCATTTTATACTTAAACTATTAAAGTCAGCAATTCTCAATTAGTATGTCTCAAACTGTTCACAGTGTGCCATAAATTTGGAATAATTTATGACATTTATTTTACTTCACCTTAGACTCTCTGTTGTGATAGATGGTTGGGTGAAACTAGTCATAGTGAGGGTAGGGTCAAACTTGATAGTACTATACATGAAGGAATGAAGCAATGTCAAATAACAGTCATGGTTATTGGTATAGCTGAGAACTTTGCTTTATGAGCATGTAAGAAAACCTGGCAACATAAAGCTTTATTCAAACAACAAAAGAGTGACAAATGGAGATCAAATAAATAGTGAGACAACAGTGGGTGCTTTTGAAGATACTTCACGCACTATTACATTATACTAGTGATTATGATGTAATTATTAATGACTTCAATATCATTTGGGTTTTTTTGTTGTTGCTGTTGTTGTTGTTCTTTTTTTTTGAGATGGATTTTCACTCTTTTTTTTTTTTATTTTTTTTATTTTTATTTATTATTATTATTATTATTATTATACTTTAGGTTTTATGGTACATGTGCGCAATGTGCAGGTAAGTTACATATGTATACATGTGCCATGCTGGTGCGCTGCACCCACCAACTCGTCATCTAGCATTAGGTATATCTTCCAATGCTATCCCTCCCCCCTCCCCCCACCCCACAACAGTCCCCAGAGTGTGATGTTCCCCTTCCTGTGTCCGTGTGTTCTCATTGTTCAATTCCCACCTATGAGTGAGAATATGCGGTGTTTGGTTTTTTGTTCTTGCGATAGTTTACTGAGAATGATGATTTCCAATTTCATCCATGTCCCTACAAAGGACGTGAACTCATCATTTTTTATGGCTGCATAGTATTCCATGGTGTATATGTGCCACATTTTCTTAATCCAGTCTATCACTGTTGGACATTTGGGTTGGTTCCAAGTCTTTGCTATTGTGAATAATGCCGCAATAAACATACGTGTGCATGTGTCTTTATAGCAGCATGATTTATAGTCCTTTGGGTATATACCCAGTAATGGGATGGCTGGGTCGAATGGAATTTCTAGTTCTAGATCCCTGAGGAATCGCCACACTGACTTCCACAAGGGCTGAACTAGTTTACAGTCCCACCAACAGTGTAAAAGTGTTCCTGTTTCTCCACATCCTCTCCAGCACCTGTTGTTTCCTGACTTTTTAATGATTGCCATTCTAACTGGTGTGAGATGGTATCTCATTGTGGTTTTGATTTGCATTTCTCGGATGGCCAGTGATGGTGAGCATTTTTTCATGTGTTTTTTGGCTGCATAAATGTCTTCTTTTGAGAAGTGTCTGTTCATGTCCTTCGCCCACTTTTTGATGGGGTTGTTTGTTTTTTTCTTGTAAATTTGTTGGAGTTCATTGTAGATTCTGGATATTAGCCCTTTGTCAGATGAGTAGGTTGCGAAAATTTTCTCCCATTTTGTAGGTTGCCTGTTCACTCTGATGGTAGTTTCTTTTGCTGTGCAGAAGCTCTTGAGTTTAATTAGATCCCATTTGTCAATTTTGGCTTTTGTTGCCATTGCTTTTGGTGTTTTAGACATGAAGTCCTTGCCCATGCCTATGTCCTGAATGGTAATGCCTAGGTTTTCTTCTAGGGTTTTTATGGTTTTAGGTCTAACATTTAAGTCTTTAATCCATCTTGAATTGATTTTTGTATAAGGTGTAAGGAAGGGATCCAGTTTCAGCTTTCTACATATGGCTAGCCAGTTTTCCCAGCACCATTTATTAAATAGGGAATCCTTTCCCCATTTCTTGTTTTTGTCAGGTTTGTCAAAGATCAGATACTTGTAGATATGTGGCATTATTTCTGACGGCTCTGTTCTGTTCCATTGATCTATATCTCTGTTTTGGTACCAGTACCATGCTGTTTTGGTTACTGTAGCCTTGTAGTATAGTTTGAAGTCAGGTAGTGTGATGCCTCCAGCTTTGTTCTTTTGGCTTAGGATTGACTTGGCGATGCGGGCTTTTTTTTGGTTCCATATGAACTTTAAAGTAGTTTTTTCCAATTCTGTGAAGAAAGTCATTGGTAGCTTGATGGGGATGGCATTGAATCTGTAAATTACCTTGGGAAGGATGGCCATTTTCACGATATTGATTCTTCCTACCCATGAGCATGGAATGTTCTTCCATTTGTTTGTATCCTCTTTTATTTCCTTGAGCAGTGGTTTGTAGTTCTCCTTGAAGAGGTCTTTCACATCCCTTGTAAGTTGGATTCCTAGGTATTTTATTCTCTTTGAAGCAATTGTGAATGGGAGTTCACTCATGATTTGGCTCTCTGTTTGTCTGTTATTGATGTATAAGAATGCTTGTGATTTTTGCACATTGATTTTGTATCCTGAGACTTTGCTGAAGTTGCTTATCAGCTTAAGGAGATTTTGGGCTGAGACAATGGGGTTTTCTAGATATACTATCATGTCATCTGCAAACAGGGACAATTTGACTTCCTCTTTTCCTAATTGAATACCCTTGATTTCCTTCTCCTGCCTAATTGCCCTGGCCAGAACTTCCAACACTATGTTGAATAGGAGTGGTGAGAGAGGGCATCCCTGTCTTGTGCCAGTTTTCAAAGGGAATGCTTCCAGTTTTTGCCCATTCAGTATGATATTGGCTGTGGGTTTGTCATAAATAGCTCTTATTATTTTGAGATACGTCCCATCAATTCCTAATTTATTGAGAGTTTTTAGCATGAAGGGTTGTTGAATTTTGTCAAAGGCCTTTTCTGCATCTCTTGAGATAATCATGTGGTTTTTGTCTTTGGTTCTGTTTATATGCTGGATTACATTTATTGATTTGCGTATATTGAACCAGCCTTGCATCCCAGGGATGAAGCCCACTTGATCATGGTGGATAAGCTTTTTGATGTGTTGCTGGATTCTGTTTGCCAGTATTTTATTGAGGATTTTTGCATCAATGTTCATCAAGGATATTGGTCTAAAATTCTCTTTTTTTGTTGTGTCTCTGCCAGGCTTTGGTATCAGGATGATGCTGGCCTCATAAAATGAGTTAGGGAGGATTCCCTCTTTTTCTATTGATTGGAATAGTTTCAGAAGGAATGGTACCAGCTCCTCCTTGTACCTCTGGTAGAATTCGGCTGTGAATCCATCTGGACCTGGACTTTTTTTGGTTGGTAAGCTATTGATTATTGCCACAATTTCAGCTCCTGTTATTGGTCTATTCAGAGATTCAACTTCTTCCTGGTTTAGTCTTGGGAGGGTGTATGTGTTGAGGAATTTATCCATTTCTTCTAGATTTTCTAGTTTATTTGCATAGAGGTGTTTGTAATATTCTCTGATGGTAGTTTGTATTTCTGTGGGATCGGTGGTGATATCCCCTTTATCATTTTTTATTGCATCTATTTGATTCTTCTCTCTTTTTTTCTTTATTAATCTTGCTAGCGGTCTATCAATTTTGTTGATCCTTTCAAAAAACCAGCTCCTGGATTCATTTATTTTTTGAAGGGTTTTTTGTGTCTCTATTTCCTTCAGTTCTGCTCTGATTTTAGTTATTTCTTGCCTTCTGCTAGCTTTTGAATGTGTTTGCTCTTGCTTTTCTAGTTCTTTTAATTGTGATGTTAGGGTGTCAATTTTGGATCTTTCCTGCTTTCTCTTGTGGGCATTTAGTGCTATAAATTTCCCTCTACACACTGCTTTGAATGCATCCCAGAGATTCTAGTATGTTGTGTCTTGGTTCTCGTTGGTTTCAAAGAACATCTTTATTTCTGCCTTCATTTCGTTATGTACCCAGTAGTCGTTCAGGAGCAGGTTGTTCAGTTTCCACGTAGTTGAGCGGTTTTGAGTGAGATTCTTAATCCTGAGTTCTAGCTTGATTGCACTGTGATCTGAGAGACAGTTTGTTACAATTTCTGTTCTTTTACATTTATTGAGGAGAGCTTTACTTCCAAGTATATGGTCAATTTTGGAATAGGTGTGGTGTGGTGCTGAAAAAAATGTATATTCTGTTGATTTGGGGTGGAGAGTTCTGTAGATGTCTACTAGGTCCGCTTGGTGCAGAGCTAAGTTCAATTCCTGGGTATCCTTGTTGACTTTCTGTCTCGTTGATCTGTCTAATGTTGATAGTGGGGTGTTAAAGTCTCCCATTATTAATGTGTGGGAGTCTAAGTCTCTTTGTAGGTCACTCAGGACTTGCTTTATGAATCTGGGTGCTCCTGTATTGGGTGCATATATATTTAGGATAGTTAGCTCTTCTTGTTGAATTAATCCCTTTACCATTATGTAATGGCCTTCTTTGTCTCTTTTGATCTTTGTTGGTTTAAAGTCTGTTTTATCAGAGACTAGGATTGCAACCCCTGCCTTTTTTTGTTTTCCATTTGCTTGGTAGATCTTCCTCCATCCTTTTATTTTGAGCCTATGTGTGTCTCTGCACGTGAGATGGGTTTCCTGAATACAGCACACTGATGGGTCTTGAGTCTTAATCCAGTTTGCCAGTCTGTGTCTTTTAATTGGAGCATTTAGTCCATTTACATTTAAAGTTAATATTGTTATGTGTGAATTTGATCCTGTCATTATGATGTTAGCTGGATATTTTGCTCGTTAGTTGATGCAGTCTCTTCCTAGTCTCGATGTTCTTTACATTTCGGTATGATTTTGCAGTGGCTGGTACCGGTTGTGCCTTTCCATGTTTAGCGCTTCCTTCAGGAGCTCTTTTAGGGCAGGCCTGGTGGTGACAAAATCTCTCAGCATTTGCTTGTCTGTAAAGGATTTTATTTCTCCTTCACTTATGAAGCTTAGTTTGGCAGGATATGAAATTCTGGGTTGAAAATTCTTTTCTTTAAGAATGTTGAATATTGGCCCCCACTCTCTTCTGGCTTGTAGGGTTTCTGCCGAGAGATCCGCTGTGAGTCTGATGGGCTTCCCTTTGATGGTAACCCGACCTTTCTCTCTGGCTGCCCTTAACATTTTTTCCTTCATTTCAACTTTGGTGAATCTGACAATTATGTGTCTTGGAGTTGCTCTTCTCGAGGAGTATCTTTGTGGCGTTCTCTGTATTTCCTGAATCTGAATGTTGGCCTGCCTTGCTAGATTGGGGAAGTTCTCCTGGATAATATCCTGCAGAGTGTTTTCCAACTTGTTTCCATTCTCCCCGTCACTTTCAGGTACACCAATCAGACGTAGATTTGGTCTTTTCACATAGTCCCACATTTCTTGGAGGCTTTGCTCGTTTCTTTTTATTCTTTTTTCTCTAAACTTCCCTTCTCGCTTCATTTCATTCATTTCATCTTCCAGGGCTGATACCCTTTCTTCCATTTGATCGCATCGGCTCCTGAGGCTTCTGCATTCTTCACGTAGTTCTCGAGCCTTGGTTTTCAGCTCCATCAGCTCCTTTAAGCACTTCTCTGTATTGGTTATTCTAGTTATACATTCTTCTAAATTTTTTTCAAAGTTTTCAACTTCTTTGCCTTTGGTTTGAATATCCTCCCGTAGCTCGGAGTAATTTGATCGTCTGAAGCCTTCTTCTCTCAGCTCGTCAAAGTCATTCTCCGTCCAGCTTTGTTCCGTTGCTGGTGAGGAACTGCGTTCCTTTGGAGGAGGAGAGGTACTCTGGTTTTTAGAGTTTCCAGTTTTTCTGCTCTGTTTTTTCCCCATCTTTGTGGTTTTATCTACTTTTGGTCTTTGATGATGGTGATGTACAGATGGGTTTTTGGTGTGGATGTCCTTTCTGTTAGTTTTCCTTCTAACAGACAGAACCCTCAGCTGCAGGTCTGTTGGAGTACCTGGCCGGCCGTGTGAGGTGTCAGTCTGCCCCTGCTGGGGGGTGCCTCCCAGTTAGGCTGCTCGGGGGTCAGGGGTCAGGGACCCACTTGAGGAGGCAGTCAGCCCGTTCTCAGATCTCCAGCTGCGTGCTGGGAGAACCACTGCTCTCCTCACAGCTGTCAGACAGGGACATTTAAGTCTGCAGAGGTTACTGCTGTCTTTTTGTTTGTCTGTGTCCTGCCCCCAGAGGTGGAGCCTACAGAGGCAGGCAGGCCTCCTTGAGCTGTGGTGGGCTCCACCCAGTTCAAGCTTCCAGGCTGCTTTGTTTACCTAAGCGAGCCTGGGCAATGGCGGGCGCCCCTCCCCCAGCCTCGCTGCCGACTTGCTGTTTGATCTCAGATTGCTGTGCTAGCAATCAGCGAGACTCCGTGGGCGTAGGACCCTCTGAGCCAGGTGCGGGCTATACTCTCCTGGGGCACCGTTTCCTAAGCCCGTCGGAAAAGCACAGTATTCGGGTGGGAGTGGCCCGATTTTCCAGGTGCTGTCTGTCACCCCTGGAAGGGGAACTCCCTGACCCCTTGTGCTTCCCGAGTGAGGCAATGCCTCGCCCCTGCTTCTGCTGGCGCACGGTGCGCTCACCCACTGACCTGCGCCCACTGTCTGGCACTCCCTAGTGAGATGAACACGGTACCTCAGATGGAAATGCAGAAATCACCCGTCTTCTGCGTCGCTCGCGCTGGGAGCTGTAGACCGGAGCTGTTCCTATTCGGCCATCTTGGCTCCTCCCCCCGGATTTTCACTCTTGTCACCAAGGCTGGAGTGCAATGGTGCAATCTCGGCTCACTGCAACCTCCACCTTCCGGATTCAAGAGATTCTCCTGCCTCAGCCTCCTTAGCTGCTGGGACTACAGGTGCCTGCCACCACACTCGGCTGATTTTTGCATTTTTAGTAGAAACAGGCTTCACCACATTGACCAGGCTGGTCTTGAATTCCTGACTTCAGTTAATCCGCCCACCTCAGCCTCCCAAAGTGCTGGGATTACAGCCACCACACCCGGCCTCATTTTGTTTTTTAATGCCTTCCAGTATACCACCAAAAATGAAATCATTTTCGATTGCACTGCCAACAGACATAAACACAAGCATGAAGTATGTGAACAAATGAAGTGAAGAAGGGCTGCAATCCTATATGTGCACCTCCTTCTGCCTGTTTGTCTTAGGAACAAGGGATCCTGGAGGCTCCTCTGGCTTTTGACCCCACTGAGGTTATTTCTCAAAGTGTTCTTTTTGATTTTCTAATCATGGGGGTTGGGATAGGAATGGTGAAGCAAGTTCAAACTTAAATTGGCATTTTTTTTCCTCCATACTATCGTTCAGTGTTGTAATACTGAACATTTTAAATATGAGTCAAAAGATAACTTTATGTTCACTGATCAAGGGGAACAGATAGAAGAATATTTTAATTTATTAAACTTGTGTCCCAAAGTAGATTAAGTGATTAAACAAATAATGGTTTGAACACTTCTCATTCAGAATGTTTGTGAGGAAGTAAGGCAGAGAGATAAAATCCATGCTACTTATTGTAAAGGGAACCAGGGACTCTCATAGCCATTTGAACAGATTGAAGCTTTTATATCCTACCCTACCTTTCTGAATCTCCTGGGGAAGACAGAGTTGTGGATTCACAAAGTTAAGCCATGGTTCAGGAAAAGCCATGATCATTTTGTTTCCAGAAACCACATACAGGATGTGGGTAAACATGTCTAGATGTTTGGGAGTCACCTCCCCAGGGTCCCAAAGAGGGACAGTGAAGCCTGGGATATTAGTCCCATTTCCATTTTCCTTCTTAATCTATGTGCCTTGAACCAGGTGGATGGGTTAGGAAAAAATGAGGATAAAAAACAAATCCTGTGAATTATTTAGGTTAGCACATTTTCAACCTTAAATAATGAGATTCAGAAAATATATTTAAGGATAGAGTTTATTTGAGCACAAAGCTTAAGGGTAGCCACCTGGAAGACACCAACTCCAAGTGAATGGGGTCAGCACTCCAAAGTGGAGGACATAAGGTATCACTTATATAGGCAGAGACAGAGAAATTTTTAGCAGGATTATATTTTCCATATAGGACCATGCATAGTTACAGCATTTTGATTGGTTACAGATTGCTACATTCCAAGGAAGATTACTTTATTGCTCCCTGAAAAGGGGTAGTGATCTGAGGGGAAGCCCATCCCCTTGGAAATTTAGTAGGAACTTTAAAAAAAAAAACAACTTTTTGCTTTGAGATAATCAGATTCACATTCAGGGAAAAGTACAGAGAGATCCCAGGTACACTTTACTCAATTTTCCCCTAATAATAACATTTTGCAAAACAATAGTGCAACATCAACATTAAGGTATTGATACAGTTATAATCCACAAATTTTGTTCAAATTTCCAGTTTTACCTGCACTTATTTGTGTGCGTGACTGTTTATGCACATATGCCCGTGTATTCGTGTCTATGCAGTTTTTAAGAATAGACTTTGTGTTTTAGCACTGTTTTTGGTTCACAGCAATAATGAACAGAAGATACAGAGATTTCCTATGTACTCCCTGCCCCTATACATGGATAGCCTCCCCTATTATAAACATCTTTCACCAGGGTGGTACATATTTGACAATTGATGAACCTACACTGACACATCATGGTCACCCCAAGTCCATAGTTTATCTTAGGGTCCACTCTTGGTATTGTACACTATATGACTTAGGATAAATTTATTATGACATATACCTACTGTTATGGCATCATACAGAGTACTTTCACTACCCTCAAAATCCTCTGTGCTCTGCCAATTCATCCCCTTCTTCCCTAACCCCTGACAACCACTAATCTTTTCACTGTCTCCATAGTTTTGCCTTTTCCAGAATGGCATATAGTTGGAATCATATGTTATGTAGCCTTTTCAGATTGGCTTCTTTCACTTAGTGATAGTGAAAAAGGTTCACTATTTAAGGTTCCTCTATGTCTCTTCATGGCTTGATAGCTCATTTCTTTTTGGTATTGAATAATATTCTGTTGTATGGATGTACCACAGTTTATCCATTCCCTTGCTAAAGGACAGCTTGATTGCCTCCAAGTTTTGGCAATTATGAATAAAGCTGTTATAAACATCTGTGTGCAGATTTTTTTTTTTTTTGGTGTGAACATGAGTTTTCAATTCCTTTGGATAAATACCAAGAAGGATAACTGCTGGATAACATGGTAAGAGTATGTTTAGTTTTATAAAAAACTGCCAAATTATCTTTCCAAGTCATGGTACCATTTTGCATTCCTACCAGCAATGAATGAGAATTGTGTCCCCCTTACCCTGAAATATATTGATGTCTTAATCCCCAGTGCTTATTAATGTGATCTTATTTGGAAATATGGTCTTTGGAGAGGCAATCCAGTTAAGATGAGGTCATTAGTGTGGGCGCTAATCCCATATGACTGGTGTCCTTATTAAAAGAGAGCACTTTCGACACAGCCACACCCAGACAGGAAAACAGCATGTGAGGACACAGACCCAGAGGGAAGACGGCCATGTGAGGACAGAGACAGAAACTGGAATTCTGCTGCCACACACCAAGGAAGGCCTGGGGCTCCAGAAGCTGGAAGAAGCAAAGAAGGGAAGGATCCATCCTTACAGGTTTTAGAGGGAGCATGGCTCTGCCAACACCTTGATTTTGCACTTTCAGTCTCCGGAACAGAACTCTACAAACTTCATTGTATTAAGCCACCCATTTTGGAGTACTCTGTTACAGCAGCCCTAGCAAACTACTTGTGCTATGACCATTAAGATTTCTCTCACACAGTTACTCAATGGCCTTCCCTTTCTTCCAGCAATGTCTACTCTGGGTTAAGGCTGTTTCTGTGCTTTGACTATACTCTTCCCCCATTTTCTTCCTTCCCACCCAATGAATGCCACACTTTTCATATATGCTCTGCCTTGGTTTCCAGCAAGGATACAGATGATTTTCCCCAGATCTTGTCATGCCTTTGCTCATTTCAGTCAGGAGCTAAACACCTGTGTTGAAGCCTTTAAAGAGCACACGATAATAGTTTAGCTGTGCTTTCTGAGATGTGACTAGAAGGTAGTATGGCTGTGTTAGAACTCTTGAACCAAGAGATGTTGTTTCAAGAGATGCCAACTCACCCTTTAGTACAAGAATATTTAATTTGGGATCCGAACTGGATGTCTTTGATCACATGCACCATGCCATTCACAGGATCTGGAGGGTTACGACAGGATTTAGCTACAGGAAAGAAACAGAAATTTGGAGCCAAGTAGAGTAAACTGATTTTTTTTTTTTTAGTACATAAGGTCTCAACCGGCCTGTAGCTTACTGAGGAACACATGCAGTTCTGATGGTTCCACAGATTTTGCTACCTTGAGGAAACTCACCAGACTGCCTCAGGATCAGCTCCCTTTCAAAAAAACTTCCCTTTCAGATCTGTTTCATCCCCATATTATGCCTCCCAGAAAAATGTAAACTTTGTTATTATCTGTAATTCAATTCAACTGGTATAATCCAAAGATCTCAAAGCCCAAGATTGTCACATCTTTTAGTTATTTAATCCACTTCTCTTTCTTGTCCCAAGTCACTCATTACTTAATTTTAGTCATGAAAATGGGAGACCCCCAGTGAATGGGGATTTTCCCTCAATCATGTCCTGCAATGACTGTTTCTCATGAAATAAACTTGTAATGAAGGTGCCAGGAACTGAAAGCAGTAACAAGGTATGATCTACAAGAATAATTCTCATATGTATTGCACCTTAGCAAACTAATTGTCATATGCAACTCAGTTACAAAATTTGAACAAATTGAATCAGATCTTACAGATGTTTGACTAACAGAGGGGTTCCCACTCCAGAGTTACTTACGTCTGCACTTGTCCTTAGCACTTGTCCAAGTTGAGTTTTTTAGGCAGATGATAGAAAACGGTCTTCCGTAATAACCAAGGCGGCATTCATAGTTCAGATATGTCCCAATGGGAAACTCAAACTCATCAGTTAGGTTGGTAGGCCTGGCAAATGGAAGCCATTCTGGGGCATTGCATTGACCTGGAGATCAAGACCACAGCAGCATCAAAGTTAATGGAGAAATTATCATACTTGTTTTTTCTTTTTTGAGACGGAGACTGGCTCCGTCACCCAGGCTGGAGTGCAGTGGCGCTATCTGGGCTCACTGCAACCTCCGCCTCTTGGGTTCAAGCAATTGTCCCTACCTCAGCTTCCTGAGTAGCTGGGATTACAGGTGCCCACCACCACACCTGGATAATTTTCATATTTTTAGTAGAGACAGGGTTTTACCATGTTGGCCAGGCTGGTCTCGACTCCTGACCTCAGGTCATCCACCCACTTTGGCATCCCAAAGTGTTGGGATTACAAGAGTGAGCCACCGTGATCCTGTTGAAATTGCCATTCTACCTTCTCTTTCTCTCCAATATACTTCATAGATGTGATCAAAAAAGAAAAAGGACAGTTCAATAATAGCCAAGGGGTGCAGGAGTGGTGGCTCATGCCTGTAATTTCAGCACTTTCAGAGGCCAAGGTTGGTGGATCACTTGAGGTCAGGAGTTTGAGACTAGGCTGGCCAACATGGTGAAACCCTGTCTCTCCCAAAATACAAAAAGTTAGTAGAGCATGATTGCACTTGCCTGTACACATGCCTGTGCACAGCTTCTTGGGAGGCTGAGGCAGGAGAATTGCTTGAACCCAGGAGGCAGAAGTTGCAGTGAGCCAAGATGGTGCCACTGCACTCCAGCCTGGGTGACAGAGCAAGATTCCATCTTAATAACAATAATAGCAAAGGGACTTATTTCTTTACAACAGTGGTCCCCAACCTTTTTAGCACCTGGGACTGCTTTTGTGGAAGACAATTTTTCCATGAATAGAAGGTGCAGGGGAATGATTTTGAGATGGAACTGTTCCACTCAGATCATCAGTCATTAGATTCTCATAGGGAGCATGCAACCTAGATCCCTCATATGCACAGTTCACAATAGGGTTTCTGCTCCTATGAGAATCTAATGCTGCCACTGATCTGACAGGAGGTGGAACTCAAGCAGTAATGCTTGGCTGCTCACCTCCTACTGTTCTGCCCAGTTCCTAACAGGCCACTGGACAGTATCAGTCCATGGCCCAGGGGTTGAGGACCCCTGCTTTAAAAGATGCCTCAGAAATGGGCTCCTTTTTAAAAAATCAGCATCCATCCATTCAAAAAGTCTCTGCCAGTTTGAAGGCAACTAAGCTATTTATATCATGTCTCACTAAAGGATAAGCTGCATTTCACAGCTTCAAAATTTAGTTAATCAGTAAGTGCCTGTGCTGTGGCTTCCTCTCTCCCACCATCATGTATAATTCTTTCTTGTAACAAGATCAGTCAGTGAATCCAACCTGTTAATATTTATTCAAATCTTCTAGATACTTACTGATTTTGGGGGGACTACTTGTTTTACTAGATACTAAATGAGTTGTGTTAAAATATTTTATTTATTGTACATTTGTCTATTTCTTTTTATAATGTTGTCCATCCTTTATTTTATATATTTTGAGGTTATTAGGATTATAAAAATTTAAATTGCTATATTTTATGGTAGAGCAACCTTCTTTATTATAATAAAATATCTCTGTCTCTAGAAATGAATCTTGCCTAAAATTCTACTTTGTTTACTTTATTTGTGGGACAAATAAAACACAAATAAGATGGGAGATTTACTCCCCAGTATATAAATGCTTATTTTGAATATACAGTAGTCACCCACTTATCTGTGGGGGACATGTTCCAAGACATTAGCCGATACCCGAAACCTCAGATAGTACAAAACCTGATAGCTGTCAACTGGAACACATTTCTGTTCACCTCTTCCACCCACAAACTTAATACCTTTCCCCTCTTAGCTAAGCACTTAGCATGTACTGTGGTTGTAACTTTTGCAGTTTGAAGTGTGACTGCAAAACTAGCACAAATTTATTTTTCCTTCTTCACAATTTCATCAATAGAAGATTCCTTCTTACCTTAGGTCTTAGCAACTTCAACATACAATGTTTTTCTTTCCTTATTAAGTGGACAACTTTCACCTTTTCACTTAAAGGAAGCACTTGCTACTAAACCGGACCCTAATTGTAATGAACTCCCTTATTAGGCTCAGCTAAAATTTTGAGAATCTATATGGAAAGGTGTGGTAGGCTAAGTAAGGACCTCTCAAAGATATCCATGTTCTGATCCCTAAAGCCTGTGAATGTTACCTGTAATGGTAAAAGGGCTTTGCAGATGTGATTAAGAATCTTGAGATGGGCAGATTACCCTCGGTTATCTAGGTGGGCCTTAAATGTGATCACAAGTGTCCTTATAAAAGGGAGGCAAGAGGGTGAAAGGAGACAGAAGAAGGATATTCAAAGACACTATGGTGCTGGTTTGGAAGGTAGAGGAAGGAGGCCATGAGCCAAAGGATGGAAGCAGCCCCTGGAAGCTGGAAAGAGCAAGAGAACCCCTGCTCCCCTGGAGCCTCCACAAGGAACACAGCCCTATGGATCTATTTTAGATGATGGCCTCCAGAACTGGAAGAGAACACATTTCTGTTGTCTTAAGCCACTAAGTTTGTGGAAATTTGGTACAGCAGCAATAGGAAATTAATACAAAAAGAGAATGGTATATAGTGTTAAAAATGTTGGGTTCATAGATTGAAACTTGAACCCAATGTCTTCTACTTAATGGCTATGAGGTCTTAGGCAAACCGCTTAATCTTTCTGAGCCTCAGTTTCATCTTCATAAAGGGAATAAAATTTTCCTACCAGGTTTGCAGGGAGAATTAAAAGTAGTATATGCTGTCACATATACAGAAGGCACTTCATAAATTATACTTATGATTGTTACCCTTAGAAAAGGGTGAGGGGACTTCTAAGAGTTAAATTCGATTATTCCGCTAAAGTGGGAGTGCTTGCTTTGCTTCCAAGAGTTCATTTTCCTCTCCTTTGCAGAGCTAGTTTGGAATGAGCCTATGTTATCGGGAATGCACTGGATGACCTCAGTGACTGGTGACCTCAGCTCTCCTGAGTGAATGTGCCCCTGATTCAGCCTGGGACTTCTCGTCTGCATCTCATGAGCTCCATCATAGTGCCCACGGGACCCCGAACAGAGAGGAGAATTCCTAAGGTTGCCTTTTCCCTGTTGTCAATGGCTTTAGTCAGAATTAGAAGCCTAACTCTGTGCCATATTTCTTACTTATTTTTCCCAGACAGCCTGTATTCGTCATCACACATTTGCTTTATTAAGCCAGCAGTTGTTAAGCAAGGAAGCCCTTGTCTATGTTTCCTGCTTCATCTCGTGCCACTTGGTCCTCTCACCAAGGTGTGGCCCTTTCCCCTTTTTCAGTTTCCCAAAGACACCCATTTTTCCCCTGTCTATGACATTCCTTCTGTGTGACACACTTTTATCTTCGCTCTGACTTCAATTCTTCCTCCAGGCGTCTGCTAAAATGTCACTTTCTTATAGAAGCCTTCCCTGGCCTGCCTATGGCCATACCACCCTGAACACACCCAATCTCATCTGAAACCTTCCCTTACCCTCTTAGGGATTTGGAATCCAAACTACTTCCCTCTATCCCACCCTATAATAATTTCTAGTCAGACCCTTTGCTTTTCCTTTCATATCAGTAATTGCTTGTTATTACAATTTGTGCTTTTTATCTTTGTGTGCTTTTAGAAGTATCTATTTCTCTCAATAGATATTAGATATGCATAATTTAAAGGCAAGAGATGATGTGTTTTTTGTACCTCTAAATTAATACTTAGTCCTTGTGCTTAACACTCAATTATAAGCACTCAGTGCATATTTGTTGCAATGAACAACAAATGAAGAATTACTTATAAAACTTAAAAAAACATCAAGAATCCAAGCTATGTCCTAGAAATCTCTGATTTAGTGGGTCTAAGTTAGAGCCCAGGAGTCTATATTTTTAAAAATTTTCACAGCTGATTTTGATAGATAACAGCACTTTGAGAACCACTGTAAAAAAAAAAAAAACCACTGAATAAAACAGTTCCTGTTATTTTCAGTGTTATGCATTCACCTTTCCTCTAGTTGATATGTGGGATGAAATACAATTTTGATATTTGTCTTATCCATTGATGCTGGACAAAGGAAGAGATTCCATGTGAAGTGCCTAGCACCAAAAGCTGTATTGAGAGAGGGTAAATGTCACAGTAAAGCTTGCAATGAGAGGATAGAACGAGACCTAAAGTAACAAAGCAAATTGAATGAACCATTCTTGGAAAGAAGTTCCTTCCCCTTAATTACATAATATTCTTACCTGCATAGTAGTATATGACTAGTATAGGTAATTATAAAAAGCAAAGTTGTATAATAGCTCAAAAAAGCAATATATGAGCCTTTAACAAAGAAAGCTTGATGTAGTTTCCTTTCCCTCCTTTATTACCAATCCCTCAATTGTGGCTAGTTCCTATGATAAATATATTAATATGAAATCCATAAACTGAAGACCTATCATAATTTAAAAAAGTTTTTATAGCTTTATCAAGATATATTACATTCAATGATTGATGAGTATTTAAAGTGTACAATTCAATTACTTATATGTATGCATTGAGAAACCATCACCAAAATG
Source organism: Pongo pygmaeus (assembly GCF_028885625.2). NCBI lineage: Eukaryota > Metazoa > Chordata > Mammalia > Primates > Hominidae > Pongo > Pongo pygmaeus. The sequence continues at coordinate 41,927,848 of NC_072373.2, forward strand.
AAGACAATAAACATTTCCATCATACATCCCACCGACACAGAGTTCCCTCATGTCCTTCTGTGATCCATCCAAACATCCACTTCCTTCTCTAGGCAACCTTGAATGTGTTTCCTCTTACTACAGATTGATTTGACCTTCTAAAATTTCATATAACCCGAATCACTTCGTTTATATCCTATCATATAAAGGAAACCACTCAGGTGGTTTTCTCTTACTACAGATTGACTTGACTTTCTAAAATTTCATATAACCTGAATCACTTCGTTTATATCCTATTGTATAAAGGAAATCACTCAGGTGTTTTTTTTATGGTTTAGCCTTCACACAGCATAATTAGAGATCCATCTAGGTTGCTGCACATATACAAATTGTTTCCTTTAGTTACTGGGTAATATTCAATTGCATAAATATACCTTAATTTAGTTTATCCATTCACTTGTTGAGGGACATTTGGATTGTTTCCACTTGTTGGCTATTACAAACAAAACTGCTATGAAAATTCATGTACAAGTCTTTGTGTGGACATATGATTTCATGTCTCTTGGGTAAAAACCTAAGAGTAAAATGTTGAGTGTGTTTCTAAGGTTTTAAGAATCTGTTGAACTATTTTCTAAAGTTAATGTTATAATTTTACCTGCCAAATAGCAGTATATTATAATTGCAGTTACTCCACCTCATCGCCAACACTTGGCTTGGTCAATATTTTTCATTTTAGCCATTCTAGTGGGTATATATTGTTATCTCATTTCGGGTTTTGTCTTGTATGACTCAGCCCACTTTCACATTCTCCTGGTTCAGATGTTCCATTCAAAGCAAGTTGATTTATTCTGTGCTATACTCACAATTAACACATCATCACTTTCATGTCTGTTGCAATATGAGCTGTCAACCCAAAGAACACTCTGCTTTCCATTCTGCATACTTATCCTTTAAGGAATAGACTTGCACTTGCTTTGCTTAGGCACCTCTATCGGTTTAGAAAAAGAGCATGCCCTTTCAAATATATAAATTTATAAATTATATATGCATACAAACATAAATTATATGCCTCAATATAAATTTTTGAAATGTAATACAGATAAAATAAATATTTTAAATGCTTTGTTAATCATCATGACTTAGCACAATCATTAGCTAATGTCTAACAGGACAAAAAACAGTCACATTGAGTCTCTCTGTTCACAATAGTGAATGTAAAACTTATTTCGACAGTCTTCATGATACTTTCTAGGTTTTTTGGTTTCATCAAGTTGTGATCAGTTGTGATTAGACTGACAGCATTTCTTCCACTTAATGCCTCTGACAAAAAATGTGTATACATGTGTCTTTGTGGGGAGGGTGAGAGGGATTGTCAACTCTGCCATTTTCTTGTTTTCTGGAGTTGGTTTTATTACTGGGATCTTCACCCAGTATTTCTGTGTAGGACACTTTTGATGTTACCTGTCCAAATGTGAAGGTTATTTTAGATTAAAATAGATAATATAAATCACACATCCACTCATATGAGCATATGTAAACCAAAATACATCACAAAGCACAGAAAGCAAACTGGAACTTCCCTTCTATCTTGCACATTTACCTAGCAGGGATAACCAAACCAGATCCTATATGAGGACCACGTGAGGGCGCCAGAGTCCACCCTATATTAAACACTGTCTGGTAACGCTTAATTCGTGTACTATTTTATGGCTCAGAATGTGGTCTATCCCCATGAATGTGAGCGGGAGAATATGTGTTCTGCTGTTGTGGATGAAGTCATCTATATATGTCAATTATACCCAAGTGAATTGATGGTGCTGTTGAATTCAAGTATGTCCTTATGGATTTTCTGCTTGCTGAATCTGCCCATTTCTGATAAGGAGACTTCAGCACCTTTTCTGATATCAGAAGGATATCATAGAAGTCTCCAACTATGATAGTAAATCCATCTATTTCTCCTTGCAGTTCTATGGGTTTTGCCTCACATATTTTGTCTCTCCATCAGGTGCATACATATGGGATATTGTTATGTCTTCTTGGATAATTGGCCCCTTTATCATTATATGATGCCCCTCTTTATCCCTAATAATTTTTCTTGGTCTGAAGTCTGCTGTGTTTGAAATTAATACAGCTATTCTTGGTTTCTGTGACTAGCATTAGCATGGTATATCTTTATCCATTTACTTTTAATATATATTGTCTATATTTAAAACAGTCTTGTTGTACACAGTATATAGTTGGGTCTTGTTTCTTGATCCACTCTGATGATCTGTTTCAAATGGTGCATTTAGATCATTGACACTCAAAATGATTGTTGATATAGTTGCTTTAGTTTTGTTACTGGTTTCTATTTGTTGCTTTTGTTCTCTTATTCTCTGTTTCTATTTTTTGTCTTCCATTCTTTTCCTGCCCTTTATTGTTTTTTGTTTTGTTTTGTTTGTTGTTTGTTTCTTTTTTTTTTTTTTTTTTTTTGATTTGGAGTTGTGCTCTGTCACCCAGGCTGGAGTGCAATGGCACGATCTCGGCTCACTGCAACCTCTGCCTCCCAGATTCAAGCGATTCTCATGCCTCAGCCTCCCGAGTAGCTGGGACTATAGGCACCCACCATCATGCCCTGGTAATTTTTGTATTTTTGTAGAGACAGGGTTTCACTATGTTGGCCAAGCTGGTCTTGAACTCCTGACCTCAGGTGATCCGCCCACCTCAGCCTCCCAAAGTCCTGGGATTATGAGCATGAGCCACCGTCCCCGGCCCTCTTTATTGTTTTAACTGAGCATTTTATATGATGCAATTCTCTCTTCCTTATTAACATATAAATTATAGTTCTTTTTTTCACATTTTTCAGTGGTTGTCCTACATTTGCAATATCTATTTGCAGCTAATCTAAGTCCTCTTTCAAATAGCACTATACCACTTTACAGGTACTGTGAGTAACTCATAATAACAAAACAATCCTAGTTCCTCTGCTATTTTTTGCCCTATGCAATCTGTTTATAGATTCACTCCTTAAGTGCTAGTAAAGCCATATACCTTTCACTCATCCTTTCCTGATCATAGGAGTTGAGGTTTCTCCCTTTTCAGTGATCCTGCAGTCTTGCACACTTCTTAGTCATGGTTTTTCAGACATGCATGGGGGTTTTCAGATTACAAAACACTGTCACATGCATTACACCATCTGATTTTCAAAACATCTCTCTCAGAGATCAGGATGTCAGTTATGCTCATTTTATACATGTGGACACTGAACGTCAGTGATGTGACTTAACTTACTGGGTCCAAGACACCAGCTGGTAAGTAGCAGAGGCTGGAAAAAGCAGAACGCTGGCTTCCTAATAAGTAGATTTCATAAAACTCCACCACCTGCTTCTATATGCATACACCCTGGGTGCATAGCTCTTATACTTCTTTAAAATTCCAAAGGACCATGCACACTGGAAGCATCCATCAGCATTTTAAAATTTAAATTATGTCAGCAACAAAATTTCTAGGTAGTTTAGTTTAGGCTGTTTCACAGTTGGAGGTTATTGTGATAACCTCAGTAAATTTTTTTCTGCAATTAATAGTGTCTGGGATTGTTTATAACAGTAACTTAACATACGCTAACTAAAACAACATTCTAGTAAGAAGAGGGCCAGTACTCCCAAAGATGACACAAATTCCTAAGCACTGACAACAGATTGCTTAACTTACTGGGCATGCTTCTCTCCTAAAAATAAAATTGTACGTTTTATCACATCTCTGCACCTGACAGGTTACTTTCCGGTGCTTAAGGAGATCAAATACTAAAAACAACTCTTGCGGGACTTGGTTCTACTTTATTTTATTCACTCTTTTAGAGAAGAAGGAACACTCAAATAATGAATGTAGTGGCAAAGAAGGGCGAACCCGGAGTTGTCAGGAATAGGCTGGACAAAAACAACCAAGACTGTCACTTCAAATGAGATGTTGCCAGTGAGTCTAGGCAACCAAGAAGACTTCTGGGGAGCCGAAAAATAATAATAGAAGGGTTCTAACTGAAGATGTTTACCTATTTGAAGTTAAGAAAAAGGAAGAGATGTGGCCTCAAAATTTCCATAATAATTATAATAGGCGTTATTTTGTACTAAACACATTGCTAAAATGCGAACTGTAAACATATCTACTGTCCTTTCTACCTGCAGCGGTTACATTGCATGTTCTGGGGCTTCCCTTGCTCTTCTAATCCCCAAGTGCCTGGCATGCATCTTCTTAAAGTATGCTGTCAGTTAAGTGCATGATGATGATGGCGGTGGTGGCTTGGTGTGGGGGACGAGGACAATTCCATGCGGGGCAGTTGTCAGGTAATACCTGCATCCCTAGGACTGCTTGTCTAAACACCATTGGGAGCAAAGTGCAGAGGTAATGTTTGGGGGATAGAAATGAACTCGGGGACACATAGCCCTGTGTTAGACACTCGACAGGCTTTATGCCACTGAGGCAGCAACTCCACAATGCAGAGATACCAGTGTCCCCATTTTACAGAAGAGCAAACAGACTTAGGTGTGCTAACTTGCCTCACAGTTAAGTTTCTAGGACCAGAACTCAGGTTTGTCGGATCCCCAAGTCCCGTTTCGCTAGGATCAACGCCACGTCTTGGCTATAGCCAGCCTACACTGTGAATACACAAAGGCAAGGAATTTCGTGCGGCACCCGCTCAGCATCTGCGCCTTCCTCGCCGCTGGTCACGACTTAAGCCCCTGCACTTGGGAACTCCACGCTTACCCAGAAGCAGCGAAGGTCTCCAGTGAGCAGAAGGATCCTACACCCGCCGCCCTGCCGGGTCGCGCTCTCAGCCCACCTATCGCGCTGCCTTCGGACCCGGGCGCGCAGAGCAGCACAGCCCAGCGCGGCACGCGAGTTCTCTGCGGGGCCCCGGGTTCCTCGTCCGCCCGAGAGCCTCCCCACGCCCGCCCGCGTCTCACCCCAGGCCACCGGCAGCGCGAGCAGCACCGCAACCGCCAGCAGGGATACTCCGCAGCAGAAGGGGAGACCGGGCGCCGGCGGCCCGACAGGCTCCGGGCTTCTTGAAGAAGAGGCCCCCATTCTCCCCAAGCACATCTACAAACCAGATTTGATCTCAAAGAAAACTGAAATAAGAGGAAAAGCTCAGCGAAAATAGGAGTGACCAATCATTGTGCTCCGCGCCCAGAGTTTGGGGAGGGCTGCGGGGTTCCGGGACAAAATGCTTTTAACCACAGCTTCCCCTTCATGGGCGAGGCCATGTTTACTCCCCATTTGCATTGTTTCTAACGAGTTTCGCTGGCAGAGCCCACCTTGCTGACCCAGGTGCAGCAGCAGAGTTTGACAATGCTTGGGCTTCCGATGGATCCCGCGTGTGAGGCCCTGAGCTTCCAGACAAAGGCGGTGGATGATGGCAGCTCGCCTCCAAACACCCTGCTTAACTTTTCCTCTTTGCAAGAGTGTGTGTGGGAAGGTCAGCTAATTAAATGCCTCCTCTCTGTGTTGACGGGCAATTGCAGGCGATGTGTGCAGTGTACAGGGAATGTGAAGAAACAATTTCCTTACCCTGAATTGAGACGTCATGCCATTGTAAGATTTTTTAAAAGGGAGGGACAATTAGATACACATTTAAAAAATGTACATCTGTGTATAGTATGGAAGGTAGATTAGAATAGGGCAATAATGGACTGGGAAGACCAGTCAGGGAGCTTTTGCCGACATCCAAGTGAGGTTTGATGGCGGCCCTGACTGGGTGGATAAAGTGGACAATTAATAGATATTGGAGATGGAATGAACAGTTGCTCATGTATTGGATTTTGGTTACTTCCTTTCTTAAGGTTGGTGGTGAGAAGAAAGCAATCAAGAGTTAGCCCCCTTGCGATAGTTTGCTGAGAATGATGGTTTCCAGCTTCCACAATGAGAACGCATGGACACAGGAAGGGGAACATCACACACCCACACACCGGGGCCTGTTGTGGGGTGGGGGGAGGGGGGAGGGATAGCATTAGGAGATATACCTAATGTAAACGACGAGTTAATGGGTGCAGCACACCAACATGGCACATGTATACATATGTAACAAACCTGCACGTTGTGCACATGTACCCTAAAACTTAAAGTATAATAAGAAAAATAAAGAAAAAAAAGAAATAAACAAATAAATAAATAAATAAATAAATAAGTTTTAAAAAGGTAGAAAAAATAATATTTTATCTTTTTTATTGGGGGTGGCCTGTCCTTCTGACATGTATTGCCTGTCTGTAGGTATACTATTTTGCTACTTATCCTGGGTTTTTCTCTTAAAATAATTTTGAGTTTAAACCTTGATTTTGTTGTTGTTGTTGCTAATTTTATGTTAAACTTGTTTTCCTTAACTATTAAAAGGAGACATGATTCAGAAAAAAAAAAAAAAAAGAGCCCCAGGATTAGAAATGAATGGTGGTGCTACTTATTGAAGTAAGAAATATGGATGTAAGAGTGACAGATTTAGGGCACAGGGTTAAGTATTCAAGGATGAATGTATTCCTCCTATCTATCTGTGATCCTGTGCCCTTTAAACAATCTCTCTCCATCTCCCATTGTCTCTCCCTTCCGCAGCCTCTGGTAACCAGTATTCTACCCTCTTCTTCTATGAGATGAGCTTTTCTAGAGTCCACACATGACTGATAACATACAGGATTTGTCTTTCTGTGCGCATTGGTTTCCATTAGGCTTTCTCCCAAAATTCTAGTGGAAGAAATGTCTACTTTGATCATGTCACTTATCACACTTTTTAATACATCCAGTGACATTCTTTTAAGGATTTGCTATCATCATTTCAAGTTATTCTCAACAGCGTAATGGGAGTAGCAGTCAGATTGTAGTAGGCTTAGGAAAAGAGAAGAGGAGAAGGCTCAGTTCCCCAGTTTTACATCACATGCTATCAGAAGGTGCCACTCCTTACCACTTCTGCTGGTATCCATCTCCTAGTATCTACTTTCTCCCCTCATTCCTTGAAAGTTTTAGCTCCTGGATCACGGCCACCTTCTCCACTATTACTTCTGCCACAGTCCCTGGTGATTTCAACACTCACAGAAATAGTATTTTCAAATCCCTGGCCTTCCAGTGCCTTGACCTCTTCTCTGCCTGTGGTCTTGTCCTCCACTCTCCTCTGACTCTAATGCTCATGTGCATGCTCTGAAACTTGTCACCTTCACTGCAACCCTCAGTGGTTTCAATGATCCCACTCTCTGACCACCAATCCTACTCTTCTCTTTTACCCTAGTACCATTAAACTGAATCCAGCAATCTTTGTCTGTCTCAGTGCCTGCAGCCCATTGATCCTACCACTATCTCTCTCAGCTTCTCACCTCCTTTGTATCTTCACTTTCATCACTACCAGGTTAAATTCCATACTCTGTCATTATAATCACCATCTTGCACCCACCGTTAGCTCCCTCACTCTTCTCTTGGTTTATTGTAGCCATTAGACAAAACAACATTCCTGGTTAGAATCAATTCTCCATTATTTTGCTCCCATACCTGTGAAACTGACTGTGGCTGGAAAAGACACGTAGCCCAATGACTAGCCTTAGTTTAGTAACAAATAATTTCAAATGGACTGTTATACTTCTGCCTGACATTCCCACTATTGTTTGTCTAATCCATTTATTCTCCCATTCTCCTAAGTGACTATTTCATATTTTTATTTTGACATTTATTTCTGACACCTTCTCCAACATTCTTAATTTCTGTGAATTGCTTTCTTTCTTTCTTTATTGAGAAAATAGAAACAATCAAATAGATCTACAATTTTCTACCATCACTCCACCCAAATTCTTGTATTTGGCCCATGTAACCTCCTTCTCTCCTGTTAATATAATTATACTGTTCACAGTCTAAGTCTAAGGGTGATCTCTCCACTTGTGCCCTAGATTCGATTTGCTCTCACTCACTCGAGGAAACCAGCAATTCTCACTTCCTCCAGCATTATCATACCCGTCTTTCTGATGGATTTTTACCATCAGCTTGCAAACAAATTATTTCTCCAAGTACAGCAGGTGTATTTTTCTCTTCAGTTTTTTTCCTCCCATTTAATATTCCTTTTGCTTAGAATGCTCTTTCCCCAGATATCTGTCTGCATGGCTACTACCTCATCTCCTTGAGTTATTTGGCTCAAATGAGACCTTCTTAATGGAGGCTTCCTTGGCCACTATTTAAAATTGCACATTAATTCAGAACTTCCTTTCCTTTTTGCCCGTTTTATATAGATTAAAAACTATACTTATCATTTTTTCATTTTATTACCATCTGAAAATCTGCTTATTGTGTGTCTCTCCCACTAGAATAAAAGCTGCGTGAGAACATGTCAGTTTACCACTGCCAAATCCCATGACCTAAAATAATGCTTAGCACAGAGAAGGAGCTCCATAATTATTACTTGAATGAATGACTACAGTGGTTGAGACAGCTAAAGTCAACCACTTTTTCAGAAAATTTGGTGTAAGAGAGGTAGTTTAAACGAGAAACATAGATGGTTTGGGGGAAGATTTGTTTTCAGATGGAGGTGAAGGTGGATATTTCTTGCTTTAAATGGGTCCCTTCCTCTGGGATTTGCCCCTAGATTTTTCCATTGGGAAATCCCCTCTTTCCCATAGTTCAATGTGATTCTGGAAGACTATGGTTTCTTGACCTCAATATTATTGACATCGTGGACCAGATAATTCTTTGTTCTGGAGGGCTGTCTTGTGCCTTGGAGGATGTTTGGCAATATCCCTGGCCTCTACCTACTAGAGGCCGGAAGCCCTACCCTCCTCCAGTTGTAGTAACCAAAAATGTCTCTAGACACTGCCAAATGTCCTTGGGAAGGCAAAATCATCCCACTTGAGAACCAATGAGGTAGACCAACCCTACCCCCATCTCCAAGGCTGGGCAGGCAACTCAGGCCTTGCCCTGTGTTTATTTCACTGTCCTGCTCCTAGTTATTTGGGGGCATGTAACCCTATTTGGAGAATGAGAGCTATTGAAGGGACTTTTGAAAGACTTATTGGACAAGAGAAGCTCTTTGTACTGGAAGGCTAAGCTGATGAGACGTGCGCTTCGCATCGTCAGTAAATATTTTGCCGTTTTTTAGGGAGTTTCTTCCAGAGAATGAAGCCAGCCAGGCAAAGCAGAAGGAGAAGATATTTCTGAAGGCATGCTTTGACTCTTTGACTATTCCTGTTTGACAAAAGCCAGCTACACGCTTGGACTTTTCTGTCATGTGATTTAGCAAAATTCATTTTTGGTCTAAGCCAGTGTGAGGTGGATTTCTGTCACATGCAGCTCAGCAGGTCTTGGCTTCAGGAGTTTTGGAGGTGGAACGAAGGAGCCAGTGATGAGAGACGGTCTAACTGAAGGAACAATGTCCTGGAAAAGACAGAAAGGGATGAAGAGAGAAAGATATAGGCTGTGAAAAGTGGAAGATAGACATGAGGGTAAGGGTGAGTGGATGTAGATAGGATGGAAGGTGGAGGGAGAGGAAGTTGAGAGATTTACCTTCGGATGTTTTCATCATCCCTTAATAGAAGGAAGAATGAATGAATGTAGAATAGAGTGGATGGCTCGAGGTGAGTGAACAGACAATGTGGGGAAATCAAAGTGTTGCTGACTGTAAACGAATAAAAGATGCTGAAGAGCATCCCACTTCCGGGTATGGATCCAAAAGAATTGAAGGCAATGTCTGAAAAGACATCTGCACACCCATGCTCATGGAAGCACTATTCACAATAGTAGAGATGGAAACAACCTGATATGGTTTGGATCTGTGTTTCCACCAAATATTATGTCAGATTGTAATCTCCAGTGTTGGAGAGGGGCCTACTAGGAGGTGATTGGATCATGAAGGTGGATTTCTCATGAATGGATTAGCTTGGTACCGTATAGGGAGTGAGTTCTCAGCAAATCTAGTAGTTTAAAAGTGTGTAGCACCTGCCCCCTCTCTCTCTTCCTCCTGCTCCCACCGTATGAGATGCCTTGCTCTCCCTTTGCCTTCCTCCCTGGTTGTGAGTTTCCCAAGGACTCCCCAGAAGGCAGGAAGAAGTCAGCAGCATGCTTCCTGTACAGACCCTGGAACCATAAGCCAATTAAACCTCTTTTGTTTATACATTGCCCAGTCTCAGGTATTTCTTTATAGCAATGTGGGAAGAAACTAATACAGAAAATTGGTACCCAGGAGTGGGTAATTGCTATAAAGATACCTGAAAATGTGGCAGCAACTTTGGAACTGGGTAAAGGCAGAGGTTGGAAAAATATGGAGGGCTCAGAAGAATGCTGTGTTCCCATCCAAATTTCATGTCAAATTGTAATCCCCAGTTGTTGGGGGTGGGACCTGGTAGGAGGTGATTGGATCATGAGGGTGGATCCTTCATGAATGGTTTAGCATCATCCCCTTGGTGCTGTTCTAGTGTGTGGCACCTCCCCGTTCTCTCCCTTGCTCCTGCTTCTGCCATGTAAAACATGCCTGGCTTCCCTCTTCACCTTCTGCCATAATTGTCAGTTTCCTGGGGGCCTCCCCAGAAGCTTAGCAGATGCCAGTATCATGCTTCTCATACAGTCTGTGGAACCATGAGCCAATTAAAACTCTTTTCTTTATAAATTACTCAGTCTCAGGTATTTCTATATTGCAATGTAAGAACAGACTAATACACAACCTAATGTCTACTGACAGATGAATGGATAAACAAAATGTATAAACAAAATTGCATATACACACAATGAATTTCTTTCCTTAAAAAGAAATTCTTACACATGCTACAACATTAATGAACTTCAAGGACATTATGCTAAGTGAAATAAGTCAGTCACAAAAGGACAGGTACTGTATGATTCCACTTATGTGAGGTACTGAGAGTAGTCAAATTCATTGCAACAGAAAACAGAATGGTGGTTGCCAGGGACTGAAGGGATGGGGGAATGTGGAGTTACTATATAATGGATATAGAGTCTTAGTTTTATAAGAGAAAAAGAGTTGTGGAGATCTGCTTTACAACAATGTGAATGTACCTAACTCTACTGAACTGTACCCTTAAAAATGGTGAAGATGGTAAATTTTATGTTATGTTTTTAATCACAATTTTAAAAAACAGAAAAAAAAAGATGCTGAACAGCATACCTAGTCTAGGGGAAGGTAGAAAGTAAATTTGTGGTTACCAGTGAGCAAGGTTTTATTTTCTCAATAGTTTAAATGTTGGAACAGAGAAAATTAACAGCTATATCTATATCAAGGGTGTGGTGGGAGAGGATGAGTGAGCCGGGGAAGGTTTGGCTGGACAAATATAAGAGAAAGTCTTGAGGGTGAGGAAATTGAATTTGTGGATTGAAAGTTTGGCTAAAACGACCAAGTGATGGGATCCTGAATGAATAACTGTTAAATCGTGGACTCTAAAGCCCTAAGACTCTCTGTTATCCAAGAGTTCATTGACTCCAAAAAAATAAAAATAAAAAATAAGGCAAGTGTTGTATGTTTTCTTTACAATTACAATTTATTGAATGACTAATGTACACATTATTAAGTGAAATTTTACAAGCAACTAGAACTTATCACAAAACTGCTAAAGAAACATCCAAAGCTTGGATTGTACACCAAATCTCTAGAATTAAATCTCGATTCCCATAATTTAAAAAAACTTGTGCAAATTGGAATCACTGAGTGATTATGGAAAGGCAAAGTATATACAGTAATGTGAGAAAAACTCAAACCAAGTAAGGGTAAAAATGAAATGATTAACACCACCAGAGAAGGAAGCTACTATCAAAATAAAACCATACTTCCTAATAAAGGTAAGGCCATCATAATCCCAGAAAATGCTTCATACTTTATTTAGATAATTAAAAACACATTATAACCAAAAGCAGATAGTAACATTGAGTATGCTGATTACAAAAAGAAGATGGGTCTAGATACCAGGACAGCTCTTTTTAGTGCCTTCCTTAAAAAGGGCAAAACTTTTTAGAGCCATGTAATTGTTTATAGCCATGGCCTGGCTTCAGGCACCTCACAAGTGAGGCTTCAGAAAGTCCTTGAAGAATACATGGCAGTGAAACTGGGCTCCTATCTTTACCATAAAGATGTTCTTCTTGAGAATAAGTGCATATAGGAAGTGATCGCTTATGACATCATTTCATTGATCTTGAGGCCATATAAAGAGACTTGCTGATATTAGAGCAGTTTCTTCCTAATCAATATTCCGCTGAATTCCAAGCAACGAGGCACACTGAAATAGATCATTTCTGTTTAGGAAGCAGCATGAACAGCAGTGGTGCAACTCGAAGTTTAAATAATGCTAACATTCTCTTTACATACCAGTTACAGCTGGTATAACCAACAAAGCATCAAGTCTATTAGAAGATATCATTCTATTGAAAGGCCTTTCTTCATATAACATGCTCTGGGACAAATAACTACATTTTATATACATTCATATAAACATGAATTAAACTAAATGAGAAATGAAAGTACTAATCTTTCTCATTCATATACTCATTCAACAAATATTTATGTGCTAGGTGTACTCTGTACCTCAACTGGTTTGGATTTAGAGGTCACTAGTATGGTCCCCCTGTCATGACTCACCAGCAGCAGGTTACCTTTTCTTCCTCAACTGCCATCACAGATTTTCTATACCTTGTTTATGGTATGTATTATTACCTATGATATTTATGGGTCTTATTTTTCTTATTAAAATAAGTTGCAAGAGGACAGAGGTGGTATCTTTTTTATTTTATTTTATTTTATTTTGAGATGGAATCTCGCTTTGTCGGCAGGCTGGAGTGCAGTGGCGTGATCTCAGCTCACTGCAACCTCCAACTCCCCGGTTCAAGCAATTCTCCTGCCTCAGCCTCCCGAGTAGCTGGGATTACAGGCACGTGCCACCAAACCCAGCTAATTTTTGTATTTTTAGTAGAGACGGGGTTTCACCATGTTGGCCAAGATGGTCTCGATCTCCTGACCTCGTGATCTGCCTGCCTTGGCCTCCCAAAGTGCTGGGATTACAGACGTGAGCCACCACTCCCGGCTGGTATCTTTAGTTTCTAGATTATGCAGGAGAAAGCAGTTTAAACTCAGACATGAGCTTGCATTCCACCTTTGCCAATGATTGACCCTGAGACCTTGCCCAAGGTTTTCTTGGATATTATTTCTTCATCTTGGTATTATCTTGGGAGAACACCCACCTTTCAAAGTGGTACTGATGGCTAAGTAAGAGAGGGCATGAAAGACTGTCGCATAAGCCCCGGACAGAGTAAACCTTCAAATGTTCATCCCCATTTACTCATGGGAACCTCAGGTGCACATCTCATGTCGCCTGTCGGCCTTTCTGTACTCCCTATAAATTCAGTCTTCAATTCTTAGTTGATGATTTAATGCCTTCCTTTTTCTTCTTAACTCTCTAATACCTCCTTTCCGAGCCTCACTCTCAGCTGAATAATTTGCTTTCTATTCACTGAGAAGACTGAATCATCGGAAGAGAACTTCCACACGTTCACTCCCCATCACAGCTCCCAGCCTGCCTTCATCCGCACCTGCAGATTCTGCCCTCCCTCCTGTTACTAAGCCCATACAGCTAGGAGCTCCTCTGCTTAATCTGTTCCTCCCAGCTTACCCAGACCTTGCTCAAGCAATTCTTCTCTCTCTTTCCGCCATCACTCTTTCCCTTTCTACTAAATTATTCCCATCAGCATGTAGGAATAGGGCATAGCTGCTATTTCTCCAATCTTAATATTTCTGTTGACTTTATGTTTTACTCTTGCTAGCACTTTACTTATTTGCTCCTTTTTATAGAAAAAAAACAGAAAGGTTGTCTATAGTTGATAGCTGCAATTTCTCTCCTTTCATTCTCTCTTAAGCTCAGTCCAGTCAGGCTCCTGCCTCCTTCCTCTCTTCAAAAACTGTCTTGTCAAGTTCAGCAGCAAATTTTGTGCTGCTTGCCTATAATCCCAGCTACTCAGGAGACTGAGGCATGAGAATCACTTGAACCCAGGAAGTAGAGGCTGCCGTGAGTTGAGATCACACCACTGCACTCCAGCCTGGGTGACAGAGTGAGACCCTGTCTCAAAAAAAAAAAAAAAAATTGTACTACTGAATTTCAATGGTCAGTTTTCAGGGCTCATTTTCTTGGCCTACCAGCAACACTGGACAGAGTTGATCACTCCCTCCTCCCTAAAATTCTTTCTTTGCCTGACTTTAAGGTTCTTCTCTGGATAGTATCAGAGGCTGCTCCTTCACTCCTTAGTAGGCGCCTTCTCACTCCATGACTCCTAATGTTGGAGGATCCAGGGCTCAATACTTGGACCTTTTCTTTTCGCTAGCCTCTTTCACTTCTCCTCAGAGATCTTATTCAGTCTCCTTGTTATGTACATCCATATGATGACAAAGCCCAAATTTTTATCTCCAGCCTGGACCAATTGCCCAAAATACAGACTTGTACATCAGCTGTCTTCTTGTCAAGTCTATTAGACATCCACACTTAACATCTCCACAGTGGAACTCCTGATTTTTCTCCCCAATCCTGCTCTTTGCATTCTCATACATGTTAATTAATGGTAGTTCTATCCTTCCAGTTGCTTAGGCAAAAGCCCTCGTGTCATTACTGACAGCTCTCTTCCTCTCACATTCTGATACAAACTATCAACAAATCCTACTGTCACTGTCTTAAAAATGCATGCAGAATCTGGCCTCTTCTCACAACCTGGTGGTAGCCACTGACAATTTCTTGCCTGGATGATTGCAGCAGCCTCCTCATTGACTCCCATCTTCCACCCGTGGCATCCTACAGTCTGTTCTTAACACGGCAGTTAAGGTGAATGTGTTGCTCCGCTCCTTAAAAGCTTCCAAATAAAAACCAATCTCTTTACCATGACCTAGCACGCTTTATACAATCATCCCCTCCTGGCCACCATCCCATTAGAATGACACAGCAGACTTTGTGCGATCATCCTCTCCCCCACATCCCACCCCCATCTCTGTCATTTCATCTCTACAACTCTAGGCCATGCTGGCCTCCTTGCTGTGCCACCAACACAGCTGGCACACACTGCCTTATGGCCTTTGCACCTACTGTTCTTTCTGGAATCCTCCTCCCCCATATGGCCACATGGCTGGTTTTTTTTTTTTTTTTTTGAGATGCAGTCTTGCTCTGTTGTCCAGGCTGGGGTGCAGTGGCGCAGTCTTGGCTCACTGCAACCTCCACCTCCTAGGCTCAAGTGATTCTCCTGCCTCAGCCTCCCGAGTAGCTGGGACCACAGGTGCACACCACCACGCTTGGCTAATTTTTGTATTTTTAGTAGAGACAGGGTTTTACCATGTTGAACAGAGTGGTCTCAAACTCTTGACCTCAAATGCTCTGCCCGCCTCAGCCTCCCAAAGTGCTGGGATTAAAGGCGTGAGCCACCAAGGCCGGCCCTGGCTCTTTACTTCCCTTGAGATTTTTCTCAAATGACATTCTCTTAGTAAGAGCTTTCCTTGCGACCACCCTGTTCTCTTTATCCCCCTTGCCTGCTTTATTATGTCTCTATATAATGCTTATCATCTTATTGATTTTATTCTTAGTTGTTTTGCTATTTAGTTTAATATTTGTTGAATGGATGAATGGATTAAAAAATTGGAACATTAGTTGGCAAAATGAAGTAGGTAAATGAACAATTGCTATGCATGATTACTGAAGACTTGTGCAATAGTAAGAAGCATATATATATACCGTGAATGCTATGCTTATTGATAAATACAAGTTGAAGGAAATTTTATATGTAAATTAATAATATTTCCATTTCATTACATACTACCAGTTTGTCTTCTGATCAACTGGCTGGGTTGTATGGATCAACAGAATATACTTCTCGTGCTTCTAAATGAAAAGCTTCTTTCTGGCTTGTATTTGTATAATAATTGCTAAACAGAAGAAGAAAGAAAAAAGTAATATCTTTACTCATTGACCATGTTTCAATGTAGCAATTATTTGCTTTCCATAATTCCCAACACATGGTAAGTACTTTTGTGGATGATTTCATTTTTTTAAATTATACTGTAAGTTCTAGGGTACATGTGCAGAATGTGCAGGTTTGTTACATAGGTACACATGCACCACGGTGGTTTGCTGCACCCATCAACCCGTCATCTACATTAGGTATTTCTCCTAATGCTATCCCTCCCCCAGCCCCCAACCCTGTGAAAGGCCCCAGTGTGTGATGTTCCCCTCCCTGTGCCCACGTGTTCTCATTGTTCAACTTTCACTTACAAGTGAAACACATACAGTGTTTGGTTTTCTGTGATGATTTCATTTTTATTGTTTTTACCCTATGAAGTGTAAACACTGTAACTCCATTTTTTGGAAAGGCACATAAAAAATTAATGATCTACGTTTGTAAGTGTTCAAGTCAGAGGCTGACACTAAGCAGCTTTACCCTAGGATCCAGGACACTTAATGACTAACAACTACAACTTCCAAATTGAAGAAAAGAAGCAAAAATAAGTTCTTATTTTAGAATCTGATCATAACTTTACCCTTTTGGTACTCAATCTTCTAGTCTAACTTAAAAGCTTTAAACGAGTTTGAAGAGAATGTTTTTACTTTCCTTCTTTGAAAGCACACATATTTCATTGTGCTTCTAAAACCACTTTGCCAGAATTACTAAAAGACAATAAAATGTGATTATACTACCATGTAGAGCTCTAAATTAACATAATACAAAATTACTGGGGAAGAAAGAATACTGCTAAGGACACTGACAGCATGTCACTCACTACAATATTGAAGAGTTCTGTGTATAGGAGATATGTTAAGAAGATTATAAAACAGTAATTTTTAGGTCAATGTGCGATTTAAGCTTTGTTACAATATCTTAGATGACTAGAAAAGAATAGCATAGTATCTTTCAAATGTTTAGATGGCTTTTCAAAATATTTAATATTGTCACTAGATATTCATTATTAAATGATTACTCATCTCATTTAAAAAAGCATTTCAGGCCGTTCAAGTGTCTTTATCAATTATTGGAAAATCTATTGAAGTGGGTTAGCAAATGGAAATAAAACAAATGAATGACAACTAGGAATCTGGTTAAACAGGTATGTTTGGTTCATATCAGTTGAGGCACTTAAGTATAGTACATGATATAATCATATTAATAAACAATAATTAGACTGGAATATTATAAATTATTTGCACTTGTAAGCATTCCCCAAATTTGCAAATTTTTATACACATGCAGTGCTCTGATAGCAAACTCAGTAGCATGAAGGAAAGAGACAGAGGCTATATTTTCTATGTATTTACGTTTCTAATTACTCTTGGCTGAAATTGTCTTGTGACTTCCTATGAGGAAGGCCCTGCAAATGACATCCCTAATTTTTTTGAGACCCTTTTCTCCTTGAATTCTGTGACACCACTCTCTCCTAGTTTTCCCCCTGCCTCTCTTCCTTCACTTTCTGCCTTTTGAACATTACTGTTCTTCTGAGGGCTGTTCTCATCCCAATTTTTATCTATTCTGTTCTTTTTGGTCCCACAGCTTCCATTGTGATTTAAGTGTCACCCACCTGAGTCCAGACCCTTCTCCCAAGTCCTAAATCATGAGTACCTCAAAGTACCAGGTGAGAACCAAACTCCTCATCTTCCCCCACAAACCTGCCCCTCTCCTCTTTTAGTGAGTCAGGGAGTCCACCTCATCGCCTTCATGTGAGCCATTCTATGTGCCTCCTTCTCCCCACATCCAGCATGTCACCAAGTCCTGGAAATCCTGTCTTCTTGATAGCAAAGAACCTCTTAGTAAATATTCTCATGGTCCTTGTGATTCTCCACAAGAAAAAAATACAGTGTGCAGTATGTCCAAATCTTATTTGCCATAGAACACCCTTTTTTTCTGAAGTCATTCATGAAAACAGGGTTGTGTGGTACACACTCTGGTAAACTCTACACTCTAAGTACACGCTAACTGTACAGCACAGCCAGAACCCCATAGGCAGCCCTCACCCTCCCGCCTCCAGCCTAGAACAAACTGCCCAGGTTCGTAGATACCCTCAGTACATAGTTTCAGTGCAACCCCTTCATGTCTGAGCCTATTCAAGGAATTACATAACTGAGCCATGGCATCAGATGGCACTGGTGGCAGGGTAAATGATAGATCCAGGGGACTTGGCACGTGAAAGAAATTTTGCTGGAGCTTTTTGGTAACATGTTTTAGGTGGCATGACTTGGTCATCTGCCCACTCGGAGCTACCTGACAGTTGGTAAGACTTCATTGGATTATCCACCCTAACGCTAGCATGTACAAAGACTCACGAACCTATGCACACATAACATCCGAGGCCAACACCTGACGGTATGCTTTGTTAAAAAAGTATCCTTTGCACATATCAGTATTCTGTAGCTTCCACAAGATTTATGTGTCAGGGTTTTTTTTTTTTTTCTTTAATGGCATGCCTCCACCTAAAGCTATGCCACTTTCGCCTTCAATCACCATCACACACACACTATTTCCTAGCCATTTCAAATGGCTTATGTAGTTCTCACAATACATGATGGAAAGCCAAGCCTCTGGGCCTTTATTCAAACTGCTCTTTCTATCTGGAATGCCTTTCTCTCCTCGTCTACACTCTCTTGAGGCTCACCTGAAACATCTCTTCCACGTTGAGACTTTTCCTGATTAAAACTCCCAAATATTGACCATTTGCTTTGCATTCTCACCAAATATCATACAATCCACCATGGCGACATTATTTTATGGTACTTGTTTAGCGACATGCTTGTCCTCCTTTACCAGGCTGTGACCTCCTTGATGACAAAGGCCATATGCTACTAGGCTTTGTGATTCTAGCCTAGTATAGTGCTAAGGCATAGTAGGGACTCAGCTGTTGTTGTGTAAGAATAGAATGAATGGACATGGTCATTCCTCTTTTCGCGTGACTTCTATTTCTCTAACATTACTGCTCAAATGTTTTAAAAGCCATGCATGTATATACTAGATAGAGCAACATATGAAAGTATCTACAGCAAATTGCTGACATCCATCAACTTAATATGTTGGACTTGAAGACACCAGCAGTTGTGCTGTGGAAGAGACTATTCAGTATCTTTATAAACTATTTAATTTGCTACAACAAGCATATTTACTTTTGTATTTTAAAAACTTATGCAAATATTTATAGTGATATAAAAAATATGTTTAAAGAAGGAAAACAAGATTTTTCAGTGATTTTAAATAGGGAAAAACAACTTTTGTGACTAGAAATACACTTTTTGTAATATAGAAAAGAAAAAAGGATGCAGTATCATTTTTAGTGATAAAACACTGGAGGCTTTATATTAAAAATGAAGGTTAAAATATGTCAATATTCCCTAATATTACTGAAGATTTTCCTTAAAATTCTTCTCAGTAAAATGAGACAAAAACAAATAAATGGAAATGTATAATCGGTAGATATGAGGTAGAAATTATTTCTACCAATAATAATTATTGGTAGAAAATATAGTTTTCTACTTAGATGATTGGGTAACTCACTGAAAAGCTGTTAGAATTAATGATTGTATAAAGATAGACTTTCCTAGATATAATTTGCAATTACTTATAAGACATAACCAAAAATGATTCTATTTATAAAGCAATAAAAATAAGATACTTTTATGTCTATGTAGCTTATATAAGGTAATCTATTAAATTTTAACTGAGATATAACAAAACATCTGAATAATTAGTCATCTGGTATTTCTGGAAGGAAATAGTGAATATCATGAAGAGGTCAGTTCTTCCCAAATAAATATATAGGTTTAAGGCACTTCCTATCAATGATCTAACATTTTATTTTATTTTTCTAGGGTATGGGAGGTGTAGTTGTGGTGCAAATAATTCTATAGCTTATCTGCAAAAATAAATAGAAGAAAATTTCAAAATAGTTTTAAAGAGGGGGAACATATGGCAGAAAAAGCTATTATAAAGCTACATTGATTAATAGAGTCGCTCTGGCTCATAGAGACAGGCCAATCAGTGGAATATAACCTATCTTGCATATCTATGTCAGACATCTCTGACATAAGCCCCAGTGTACATAAGAATTGAATAGGCATGCTTTATCTGATAAAGAAAACTATGACCAATGGTGAAGGGATGGTTTACTCAAAATAGGTTTTGAAAAAATTGAATATATAGGGAAAAAAAAGTACAAGTGGGTTTACTTCAACTACCATACCATAAAATAAATTCCTAATGGATTCAGATGTTTAAAAATAATTAAAAATAATATGTAAAAATATATCTAATTTCTGGATAAGAAAACATAACATACCAAAACATAGAAATGTAGTAATATAGCTAATTTTAAGTAATCATGAAAATGACTAAGGGAGAGAAAAGATTACTTGACCAAATGGAAAGACTTAGTATGTTTCTGAATGAGAACACATTACAGAAAAGATGCCAATTTCTCACAAATTAATCTATAGACTTAAATGTAATCACAATTTTTTTTTAAAATTACAAATGATTCTAAAAATCACCTATAGGAACAAACAGAAGAGAATAGAGAGGAAATCCTATAAAATTGTAGTGTGAATTCTTGCCCTACCAGATATAATAACATAAAGGTATTAATTAAACACAAAGTGGTTTGTAATGGAACAGGCAAATCAATGAAGCAGGAGAAGGGGTTGAGAAACACGACATATCCAGGTACATTAAATATTACTAAGAACAAACTTTCTGGCAAGTCATCTGACAATAGTTATCAAGTATATTAAATGCTCATGCACTTATCTTTAGTAATTCTAGAAATCTATTCTAGGGAAATAAGTGGGTATGAAAAAAGGTTTAGCCAAAGGTGTTACTCCTATCTTTATATATTATCAAAGTAAATTTGGAAGGAACTTAAAACACATAAATACATACATAAATACACACAGTAGAATAATATGCTATTTAGTAACTGAAACATGACTTAAAGACATAAAAACATAAACATGAGTCTAAATGAAAAAAATCAAGACAGAAGATGAAAATGACAAAATTTCAGTTTAAAGAGAGAAAAAATATACGAAAAAGATCAGATACGAATACACCAAAGTATTTGCAGTTGTTCCCACTGGGATTTTTTTCCTATTTTCTAGATTTGTTTACAATATACTATCTGAATAAACATCATTCAATAAAATAAGCTAAGTGTTTGACATCTCTTAAGTCCTACAGAAAGGGCTTTCTTTTGTATAGCACGAGATACTTCATTTAGTTATCACATTGCAGTATTTATTTCACATAACTTGTGTTTCTGTGTTTAGTTTCAGACAAGAAGCCAAAACCATTTGTGCATGTTGGTCAATCAAGTATTTGCATTTGAACTTACCGTTCTCTGTGTTTTGATATCATGTATAAGGTAACAACAACCAAGAAGGTAAGAAGTATCAAACCTGCAGCAATACCTAGAAGAAAAATCCAGCAAGTATCAAATGCCAGAAGACTATCACCTACATTGTTCTGACTGATTGTAGGGCCTGTTGCTAGTGGTGGGGAAAATGTTACGTGACTCATACTTAACTCTTCTTGGACATAAATGCTGAATTCCTGAATAATCATAGTTGAGCTTAAGGTTTTTCTGATTTGATCCAGTCCACATTTAATCTAAAGCACCAAGCACATGACTGCAAGGTTCCAGTCAACTTTTCATTGAGTTTTTCTGTTCCTTTTAGTTTTATTAGTAACAATCTTGTCACTGAGGTGACAAGAGAGAAATCTCAAGAATAGAAATTAGGTGCACAGGACACCAGGTTCTTATAATTTTGCATAACAACATTTAACTCTCAGCTGTGAAATATATTTTGCTACAGCAGAAGAAGCCTGCCTATTTCAATAGACCAAATCAAGCCAAACACCAACAGTTAATAAAAACTAAAATATCAATTTAAAAAGAAGAAAGAGCTGGCTGTTCAAATAATTTATCCAACTCTATGTCAAAGTGACATTTTGTAATGTGACATGTACATTGAAGTATCTTTAAAACACCAAAAAGAGAACATTCCCTATGAGTTAAATATATCATCAGATAGGATATAGGACCTCTAGCATTACATATTTTTAAAAAATATTATAAGAGCTTTTCTTCAAGTATTTAGGAAGACTTACCACAAAGGACAGGAGCAAGTGAACCTAAAAATAGTACAAAATCATGAAAATGATTATCAGTATAGTGTCATAATTCAATGTAGCCCCACGTTTCATGGTAACGTCCCAGAAATCAACACTCTAGCTCCCTTCCAAGTCGATTTAAAAGATGTATTGGGGCCAGGCACAGTGGCACATGCCTGTAATCCTAGCACTTTGAGAGGCCAAGGTGGGAAGATCACTTGAGCTCAGGAGTTTGAGACCAACCTGGGCAACATAGTGAGACCTTGTGTCTATTTAAAACAAAAACAAAAACAAAAAACAACAGATAAAAAAGATGTATTGGAACTTTGAGTTATATCCACTTGTTTCTTATGTAACAACTCACTGGCCTTTTTCTTTTTCACTCTAAGTAGATTGGGGGAGTTCACCGATGACAAAACCAATATACTCAACTTTATAATCAGAGATTTCTCAGGTTAGAATGCAAATATTAACTGTAACAACTAGTTATTTAACTTATTTCTGGAGTTCCCTGTCAAATTGTAAGCACTTATTAACTCAGATTCAGCACGTAGGGTGGTCTATGCAGCAACTCCTTACAAAATGTCAGGTTGCTTGTTTCACATTTTTGCTCCTTTTAAATAAGTGTTTCCCTCTATTTTCTTTTCTTCACTTTCCCCATCCTAAGAAAGCTGTGTTTTTTCTTTTCCTTTTTCTTTTTTATTTTATTTAATTTCTTTCTTTTTTTTTTTTTTTTGATAGAGTCTTACTCTGTTGTCCAGGCTAGAGTGCAGTGGTGCAATCATGGTTCACTGCAGCTTCGACTTCCTGGGCTGAAGTGATCCTCCCATCTCAGCTACCCGAGTAGCTGGGGCCACAGGTGCACACCTCCATGCCTGGTTATTATTATTATTATTTTTTTTGGTAGAGACCAGGTCTCACTACATTGCCCAGACTGGTCTTAAACTCCTAGGCTCAAGCAATCCTCCTGCCTCAGCCTCTCAAAATTCTGGTATCACAGGCAGAAGTCACGGACCTGGCCAAGCTGTGCTTTTTCTAGAATAGACCACTGACTTCAAGTTCCTCTGTAATTATACAACTGGTCACAAACCTATGTCAATTTAAAACCCAGGAATCTCCACACTGAGGGAAACTCTCTCTCTCTTCTCTCTGTTAGCCAGTTACAAGGGGCGGTGAAGCCCTTGGTACTTACGGGATCTGCAAACCGCCAGGGGAGGGTTCCATTGGTGATCCGATTGGCACTGGCTCTGGGGACTGCCTTCCAGCATATACCCGTCTTCACACTCCAGAGTTACAACAGCTCCATACTGATACATTTTCCTTGGTTCCAGCCCTTTCTGGATTCCATCCATATCTGCTGGTGAGCTACAGTTTACCTCTGAAATTAAAGAAATCTAATTCAAGCACAGTCATATTTTGGCCTTTTACCAAGAAAGCAGAGATTTCCCTTAATAGAAAGATTTATAAAACCAACCTGTTTCACTCTCAGTAAGGAAAGCCACACTGAAATAGGATAAGACTATATCCTAGACACAATCTTTTACTGTCAGCCCTCTATCTCAATAACCTCTGGGTAATTTAAGCCAGATTATATTTTCATTTTTTGCTTCAGTTTCTATCCAAACAGTGATGGATAATTTTAATGGCTTCTTGGAGAAATGATGAGGGCTGAATGGGTAATATTATGAAGTATTCTGAATTACTGTTTTTTTTCTGCTTCTAGTTTTACTCTATAATTCTTCATACATGTGCATGCTTTCTCATTTCTTTCTTCTTTTCAGTGTAGTCATCAATAGTGTGAGTGATATGGTGTGGCTGTGTCCCCACTCAAATCTCATGTTGAATTGTAGCTCCCATAATCCCCATGTGTCATGGGAGGGACCTGGTGAGAGGTCATTGGATCATGGGGGTGGGGTTTCCTGTGTTGTTTTTGTAATAGTAAATAAGTCTCATGAGATCTGATGGTTTATAAAGGACAGTTCTCCTGCACATGCTCTCTTGCCTGCCATCATGTAAGATGTGCCTTTGCTCCTCCTTCACCTTCCGCCATGATTGTGAGGCTTCCCCAGCCATGTGGAACTGTGAGTCCATTAAACCTCTTTCCTTTATAAATTACCCAGTTTCAGATATGTCTTTATTAGCAGTGTGAGAATGGATTAACACAGTGAGATCTTGGATTTGAAGCCTGGCTCTAGTACTTCCTAGATGTGTGACTTTGGGTAAGTTCCAAATCTCTCCATGCTACTGAAACCTCATCTATAAAACAGGGATAATCATGGCACCAACCTCATGTGGCTCTCAAGAAGACTAAATGAAATAATGCATGTAAGGTGCTGTGCACAGTGTCTGGCATAGAGTAAAAAGTGTTCAACAAATACTAGATACTAATTTACTAGTCATATTTCATATGCACTGTTCATGATAATGAAAATGACTTTCTGAAACTTTTATTAAAAATGTGCCCACAATCCCACCAACACTCAGTAAATATTCTCAAAAGATTGGTGTGCTTTTTATTGGTACTTTATCAAATACACACTTAACATAACTGTAACTACAGTGTGTAAATGCAATCTGTGCTTTGGTTGTTTAATTTACAGACATAACTCCAACTTTCTCTGTGTAAATGACTACATAAGTGGTCATTCACCAGATAGACTACAGCCTGAGACATTTTTTCTTATTTTGAGATATTTAGATTAATGATTGTGTTAATCTAATTAAAGCATTTAATGTAATGAGGCAGTTAATTCATTTCTTTGGCTATTTTAAGTTGAAAGTACCCAACTGAATATATCTATTTGGCACAAACTTGATATAAAAATAAGAATAAAAAATAGACAAAGCACCTTTACAATGAGGGGCAGGTTGGCTCCAGGTTCCCTCATGTGTGCAAAGAAGGAGTGCCTCTCCCACCAGCAGGTAGCCTTGGTCACAGCTGTACAGGATTGACATTCCAGGAGAAAATCGAGCTATGTTTCCACCGGTATGGTTCCCGTTGGGGGTCTTAGGCGGAGGCTGACACCCTATGAAGGCTTAGACACCAATAAGAAAGGGTCTTCAACTCAGCACAGAGGAACATATAGCCTGCACTATCTCTGGGTGATAGCGATACAGGAAGGCCAGAAGCAACAAGCCAACTAACTGGTATCCAAAAACATTAATTCATTCCACCCAGACCAGCAACACTGGATGGAGATCTGCATTTCCTACTGATAGCCAATATGATTTGAAGAAAAGTGTTAAAAAATAAGATAATGAAATATTAATGGATACAGTTCACAATGGTAATCCATCAGCCAACAGTTTTCTTTTCTTTTGCCTTTAAATAGCAGACAATGGTTACACCTTCAAATGTCTACGAGAGCTAGGAAGTGAAGCCACCAGATACGACAAGTCAGAGAGCCCCTGTCCTTCTAAAAGTGGCAGCCACTGCTCAGCTCAAGTTACTGGTGCCTTGCTGGGAAGCAAAGGGGGCTCTCGTGGCTCACAAGCTCACTATTTATCTTAAACTGAAGATGGGTTTCACTTAAGATTACTGTGCTGGCCAAAGACAACCGTTGCCAAACAGCCTCTGCTGTAGATAGTCATGGACAGGAATAAGGCTGCCAAATGATAACTACAATTACAAGAAAGACAACTCAATGGGTTGGAGGGCCAATTAATTCTCCAGAACACCCAAGGTTCTCTTTCTGGCTGGCAACATAGCCTTAAATATCAAATTATTAGCAATATTACTGCCAAACATTTGCCAAAAATGTATGTGCATTTTTCTTACACTAAAGTCATAACAATAACAATTCTGGAGATGCTATCAATTTGGAAGTTAGCCATTATCCTTTCATGTACTATTTATTGCTCAATACACTGAGAAAGGAAAGAGAAAACAAACAATCAAGTGAGAAGATAGGAAAAGGCAGATATCTTGTAAAACAATATAACTGCCTTAGCTCTTAGATGCTTTTCTTTAGGCAGAATGTCAAGTGCAGATTCAAAACCTTTTTTCTTTCTTCTGTACAACATCCCATAACTTATCCCTTCCAAGTATCCTACCTTTTTTGATACAAGTTGGCACACCTGGCACCCATGTGTTATCAGTATGACACCTAATCACGCGACTACCGTTCATGATGAAGCCGGGATTGCAGTCAACATACACTATGTCATTGTGGGAATATGCAGAATGTGTTTTATTGAGCTTGTACCCATGTTTGACTTCTGGGTTAGGGCAGCGAGTCACAGGAGGAGATCGTAAGCACTGTGGGGAAGGCCCGCTCCAAGATCCATGTCCTTTAGAATCACTTCTGCACTGCAATTTTTTCTCTCCCAGGAGATAGAATCCTTGGTCACATTCATAAGAGACTTCATTTCCATATAGAAAGTTTTCTGCCATCATGCCTGTGTGCTTCCCATTGACAATCACTGGGGGAGGGTGACAGTGAATAACTGCAGAAGAGATTTAGGGAGTTCCACTTCAGCTAGTACCTCAAGGTGAGCAGTCTTCATTCAGGTACAAATGACAATATGCAACTGCATACATTTCACATAACTAGAAAATAACTTAAATTTTGGAATATGGATTATGCTTTTTTAAAAAACAGCTTTATTAAATGTGATTATATGAGTACTATATACTCCATAAAAATTCAGAAAATAGAGTAAAGTGTGAAGGAAGAAAGAAATACAGCTATGTTCCCATGACCTAGGAATATGCACTATATATTTTGTTATTGTTAGAAAAATTAGCAGATGCGTGGAAAATAGTTCCTACGTGACAATGTTGTTTCTCAGTATCAACGCTGACCAACACCACAAGATTTTTCTTAACTAACCTCCAATGAGGGAGATGCCTAAGACTGCTGAAGCAGCAGCAGACTAATTCTTCAGTGGCCTGCCCTCTCTAATCCTCCATTACCTTTGTCAGGCTTTTATTTTTTCTAACTTACCTTTACAAAGTGGAATCTTTTTGAACCAAATTCCATTTTCAGCATCTTGACACATCTGATAAGCATGTCCAGTCAACTGGTACCTACAGAGAGACAGATTATAATGCATTTCCTGTTCCCAATATCATATCTCTTCAAACCGCATGCAAAAAGGGACTTCTAAATAAGAACTTTGGCAGAGGAGTTGAAATTCTAGGTTCTCCAAGTAAAAAAACTACTTTTGAGTTAAGCAAAGCCCTTTCCATGTCAAGGCACGACTGAAGAGTCAGAGTTGCTAGTTAGGCCATTGGAACCTCATATTCTCCATGCCTGTGACAATGAGGAGCCGCTAAAGGATGCCACCAAGACAAGTTGAAGGTCGAGTTAATCCACAAAAAAAGGTTGAGACCTTTTCTCAGAATAGACCACTTCATACTCACCCATCTTGGCAGGACGTATTAACTAGCTCCACATGTGAATCAACTGGAAGTTTTTGAAGATCCTCTCTCACAGGTCGGCATGTTTCTGGAGAAGCAAGGATGGAATTACAGTATTTATAGATGTCTCATATCAAAGAGAAGGACAAATCTGGAACTGAAAGTACCTTCACACCGTGGGGCAGAAGGACTCCAATTTCCTGAAGGCATACAGTGAATGGATTTGTTTCCCACAAGCAAGTAGCCAGGGTCACAAGTGTAGTCTACAGTCATCCCAGAGACAAAGAAGACCGTATTTCCACCTGTATGACGACCATGGTGGAGCCCAGGAGGTGGCTGGCAGCCTGAAGAGAAAAACTCCCTACATAAATACCAACACAGAGGAATTTCTACTCAAGAACACTAAGTGTACAACATTGGACAGACAGTCTGAAACTCTGATGCCAAAGATCATGAAGCTCAAATTCACTACTGAATGCTGTTTGCTCTTTAAAAAGGCTCTCTCATTATCTACCCTGAATAGATCCCAGATCCAAGGGGGCATTTGCATGCACACACACACAACACAGAGAATATCTATTATAGGATGGAAGAAATGGAAAGTAATCTGTGCCCCTCTTGCCTCTTTCCATGATGCAGTTTTGGGTGGGAGATAATAAACAAGAACAATTAAGTAAATCTCTCCTTTTTTCCCCCTTATTGGGTTTTTACCTTTTTCACAAACTGGTATTTCAGGATCCCAGGTGTTATCAGCTTTGCAACGAATCTGACTACTGCCCTTCAAAGTAAATCCACTATAACACTTGAATGTCACAGTGTCATTGTAGAAATATGGGGCTTCCTTGCCAGATATCTTGTATCCATTTGCAATATGGACATTTGAGCACTGGACAGCAAGGAGGGAAAGTTTACATAGGGGAGCAGGGCCACTCCAGGTGCCTGTTTCTTGATCATTGCTTGTACAACGGATGGTGCTCTCTCCAATGAGGCTGAATTCCACTCCTCTTTCTGGCCCGGGGTTACATGTGTAAGTGACCATGGTTCCATACGGAAAATCCTCTAAGGAACTCCCGGTGTGTGCCCCATTGTAGATAACAGGGGGTGGTGGGCAGGTGATTTCTAGAGAGATGAAAAGACACTGTAGAATTGAGTTCCTGTATTAGACACCAAAGAACAAAGAACCACCAAATGAAGCTGGTTATTAATCTGTTGTTTCCTGGATGGTATGGGTACATTTTCATGATGTGAGTTGTGTGAAAGCTCATTAATTATGTAAAATTCAATTTAAACACATTTCATAGGAAACAAAATCTTTATTAAAAGTGAATGTGGTTGATAACATCACATTATGAGTTAGTTAGGCCCAGTAGTAAATTGCTAATTAAAAGAAGAATTCTTTTTAACTAGGCAATAGGAGAATAAAAGACACAGGGTAATAGAATTATGCTTTCTTGGTTACTCTGGGCTGAGGTGATATGATGGTTTATATGGTTAGCTGAGAAAACTTATTGTTGAATGAGCGCCTACTTTGTGATAGGCAGTTTCCTCATCAAGAAAGTAGCAATAGTACAATTTAATTTGAATAATTTGAAGTCTGTAGTGTTTTTTAAATTTTTTAAATTTTTTTACTTTTTTTTTTGAGACGGAGTCTCACTCTGTTGACTAGGCTAGAGTGCAGTGGTGTGATCTCGGCTCACTGCAATCTCCGCCTCCCGGGTTCAAGTGATTCTCCTGCCTCAGTCTCCCAAGTAGCTAGGACCACAGGTGCATGCCACCACACCCAGCTAATTTTTTGCATTTTTAGTAGAGATGGGGTTTTACCATGTTAGCCAGAATGGTCTTGATCTCCTGACCTTGTGATCTGCCCCCCTCAGCCTCCCAGAGTGTTGGGATTACAGGCGTGAGCCACTGCGCCTGGTCCTTTTTACTTTTTATTTACATTCTCTGGATCTCCTAGTCTGTAGTCTTATGCAAACTTTACAGAAGAAAGGCTAGAGTTTCAGAGGAGTTGTACAAAGTGGTCCAAGGTCTCACACTAGTAAGCAGTAGAGACAGAATGTGAATTCAGATCTGACACCTGTCCCTTACTCTCTCCACTAAACTGTGGTATATCCAAAATTAAGATGGTGGCTCGTATACTCACCGCTGTCATTATTCCCATAATCATAAACCACAAAATAGAATCAGTAACCAAGTAGATTTAAGTTACTGATGAAGAAAAAGGTAGCAAAACAAAGACATGGCAAAACTGTGCAACCATAACTATTGGCAAAATCAATAGAACAGAATCTAATACTCTAATTCTCATAACATGTCCCAAAACAAAAATCTCCAAGGAAATGTATAGATCTCACATTATTTCAGCACCTATATCATTTTTGCTACCCACCTTTACAAAGACGAATCTCCATAAACCAAGGAATTGTGCCTTGACACTCCTGATAAACACTCCCACTTAACTTGTACCTAGAGACAGAGTCATGTATGTCATTTTGCCATCAGGTGACCACTAAGTTAGGCAAGAGCCATGGCTCCCAAGCAGACTCACTACTTTCAGGCCAAGAAGCAATAGCAACAAAAATGTAGCCAACATCAGCACCAACCTCTCATTGCACAGGCATAATTTCCATGCATGGAAAAATAGTATGATAGACACTTCCATGACCATGTGACAGGCAAGCACCTATGAGACAAACTCTTAGATAGAGCTTGCAGGGTGTACTGATACAAACTCTTACATAGAGGCTGCAGTGTGTGCTGATACACCGGACTTGGGTCAGGCTGAGTCAGCCTTCACTCACCCTTCATCACAAGAAGAGTTGACATCTGGTCTAACAAATTGGTGCTGGGGTTTTGTCAAGAGTTGCTTTTCTGTAGCTTCACACACTGCCACTAAGAAAAGAGACTAGAATGAGAATTTAATTCAAGGCAATCTTGAAGTTAACAAAATGTCTACATTTGAGGCCTGGCACCTTTGCATTGGGGTACAGGGGGTGTCCATACCCCCTCAGAGGTACACTGTATGGATTCTTCTCCCACCAGCACATAGCCAGGGTTACAGCTATATTTTATAGATGTTCCAGGGTCAAAGCGGACCATGTGTCTATCTTCCTTTTGCCCATTGAGGATGTTAGGAGGGGCCTGGCATTCTAAATGAAAGGACAAAAACAAAACATAACATAACTGCTTAAGTAAACAACCACAGAAAGAAACTGAGCCAAAGAAATTGATATTCATGCTATAATTCCACTCTGGTGTCAGCTGTATGATACAGAACATATGTTGCAGACCAGCTTTGGGTAATTTTAGATCACCGTTTCCCAATCTTTTGTTGTTGTTGTTGTTGTTTTCTGCACTTAGGCTGCTGCAGATGCTGTTCAGTTTCCACTGGGTGCTGCAACTCCTCTCCTGTCTCTTCCCTTCATAAGGAATCATCTTGTATGTTTTTTATGGGAGATTCTGATATATCCCTAGGAATGAGGGCTTGAATGACTTCTCTTTTAAGAAGTCACTATTAAGACAAACAAGCATTTTTCTCCTCATTTTTTCCTCTATAGAAATGGGAAACTTAGTGATTCCTAACATTTATTTTCCCAAGCATATTCCCACAAAATAAAACAATGGTCGGGGGCTAGTAATAAGAATGCCCTCTACAAAATTTATATTGATTAGGTTTAGTAGATTTGAGGGGAGTATAAACTGGACAAGGCCCTACTTAAAGCCCACAACCCCTTCTTCTAATTTTTCAGAAAACGAATCAGAAGCACCTTTTCTGAGTACCGGAACACTCACCCTTTTCACAGACTGGTGCAGATGGCTCCCATGTGCCTTGGGCATTGCATCGGATTTGCTTGCTGCCCTTCAAGGTGAAGCCAAACATGCAAGCAAATATCACAGTGTCGTTATAGGTATAGTGATCTTTCTGCCCAGATACCATTCGGCCTCTTAGGATCTGGGGATGTGGACACTGAACCGCAGAAGTAGAAAGCTCACAGCGTGGGGCAGGGCCACTCCAGGTCCCAGTCTTCTGACTATCAACTGTACAATGGAGAGTGCTCTCTCCAATAAGGATGAAGTTCACTCCTTCCTCTGGGTCCGGGTCACAAGTGTAAGTGACTATGCTTCCATATGAGACATTTGCTAGTGAGTTGCCTGTACGTCTTCCATTGAGAATAGGGGGAGGTGATGGGCAAAAAATTTCTAGGGAAATTGCAGAAAGAAATGACAAGATCATAGGTGTATTGAAAACAAAGAATGCCCCAGATGCTGCTTGATACCACTATCCTAGGACAGTGATATCCAAATCTATAATGAATCAATCAAGGCAGCTAAAGCAACATAATTTAGAAGTATGATTCTCAAGCTTCATTCCTGAGTATATGTACTCTGCTGATCCTTTGATTTCTTTTACTAAATACACAATTTTCTTTATGGACATGGTCTACCTACTTAGAAGGTCTGCATAGCTTTCAGAGGAGGGAAATCCTAGGAACCCCATTTTACTTGAGGAAACAAAAAATAAGAATGCTTTGGTGAAGACCATATCCTTAAAGATCTCTAGGAGTTCTGGGTTCAGTAAGAGTCTGTAAGGTAATGACTGAACCAAAAGCTTTTAGTTAAGCTGAGAATGCAGTGCTGTCAGACCATAGTTGCCTAGCCTACCTTCACATACTGGCATTTTGGTCCAAGCAACTCCCTGTCCAGCAATTACACACCGACTAGAAGGTGGGCCTTGCAGTCGATACCTGGAGACAGAAGGTTGTCATTCAGAACTATTAGGCAGTTTGTGCTGAAGAACAGCAGCCTCTACTTACAATTCAAGACAAGTTCATTCAATCAGTGTGCACCTGTTCCTTTTATCAGAATTACCTCTCACAACCCTACCCCAGGCTGCCCAGAGATCCTCACAGAGGATCCCTCTGCAGGTTTCACAGTCCATACCATGCACACACAAGCCAAATGAATTAAATCTCATAAATAATCCTGACACTCACCCTTCATCACAGAAAAAGTTTGCAGTTACACCAACCCGGAGAATCGGAGGTTCCTTTACCTTCCCATTGGGAAATCGTCCTAGAGGTTTACAGCGTGCCTCTAAATAACAAACCAAAGATGAGAAACATGTGGCAAATAACAGAACAGCCCAGATTCTTAAAATAGATTGTAAATTTAGAGTACCTTCACATGTGGGGGGGACAGCACTCCATTTTCCCGAAGACAAACAGTTAATGATCTTTTCTCCAACAAGCAAGTAACCAGATTCACAGCTGTAAGTCACAGACAATCCTGGAGCAATGGAGCTGACATTCTCGCTTGTGTGATGTCCATTGTGGATCATAGGAAGTGCTGGGCACTCGAGAGGGAAAACTTTACACACACATACCAGGAAAAAAAGCCGTCAGATGATGCATCCTTCACAATCTAGAATCAAGGGGGTCCAATCTTTTGGCTTCCCTGGGCCACATTGGAAGAAGAAAAATTGTCTTGGGCCACACATCATATACACTAACACTAATGATAACTGATGAGCTAAAAAAATTGCAAAAAAATCTCATAATGGTTTAAGAAAGTTTATGAATTTCTGTTGGGCCACATTCAAAGCCATCCTGGGCCACATGCTGTCCACAGGTAGCGAGTTGGACAAGCTTGATCGAGATGCTGACTTAGGATATAGATTTAAATAAATGACACATGATCTATGATAGCCAGTTGGTATTAACTTTCAACCTAGTCTTTTAAATATCAAACAGGTGTGGTTTAAGTGTATCCATTTTATGCCACAAATAGCCATAAATAGTACATTATTTTTCATTTTTAGTTACACTATATGAATTACATTTGCCTTGTGAAAAATTTCAATTACCAAAAAAAGTCAATTTTCACCTATATTCTCACCCTTAAGCTTATTCTCTGTTCCAAAAGTAGCATGCTATCATTTTCAAGGGATATCTTGGTAGATATTGGTAATATAGTTTATTGGGATCCTATGCATGATACATATATACACCTATATTATGTGTGTGTGTACAACTAATACATATTCTATGCCTTACTTCCTCTACTTAGAGACATGAATACGATATCCTTCCATGTCCATACATATATGTCTGTCTAAATCATTACAAAGGCTTAATTGTTTTCAGCAGCCATTACACTTTGTAACTATCATAAGATCTCCTTCCTCCAAGGCTATCTATTTATCAATCAATCGATCAATAAATAGAATCCGATTTTATACTAATTTAACAGTTTTGTCAGCTCTTTAATCTGCTTAAAATTTGTCAACATTGTTCTTTATTAAGAAAATAAATACCTAATTTGATAGTATAATTTTTGTCAAATATTGCCAATTCTTGTAATTGTGGAATTCAAATTCAGATTTATATTTCAGCAGCAACATAAACCAGACCAAAAGAGAAGGAATGAATAATTTACAGTGGGTCCCTATTTTCAAAGGCATTTATTTGAAATGTGATGGCTCAGAAGATGACTTGGGGAAACAGTGGTTAACTTCAAAACATGTTTACAGAGACCACAGAGAAGAGGATATCACCTGTGCCAGACTGTATTAGCAGCTACTTATACATTAATTTCAAATCCATTGGGTGTGTTTTTGCTGTAAGATCCCACCTTTCTTCTCATTTTAACAGTAACACAGATACACAGTTGAAAACCACCCCATTCCCACATCCCCAACAAACTCTGGCCCCATCCTTGCAAAACTTACCCTACTCAATTATTAGGTATGTTTAATTACATTTTTCCATTGTACTTTAAACTCCTTTGCTCAATTGATGTTTTTTGAACGAGCAGTTATATTCCTCCATGAAGAAAAATGAAGAAGCCATAACTTTCACCTTTTCACTTGTTTCCTTCTTCCACCCCCATCATTACATGTTCACACTGTTTGTCCTTCAGGAGCGTACAAAACGTGGTCTGCACAGAAAGGCAAGACCCCAACCTCCCAACCCAGCTTTCTTTTCATACTCACCACTTTCACAGGTTGGTAGTCGTGTCGGCCCCCACATATTATTTGCTTGACACCAAACAGACTTGTTTCCGTTCATGGAGAAGTTGGTTTTACAGGCGAATGTCACATAATCACCATGTCTGTAGGGTGTAGAGCCTCTAATTTTGTATCCTCCTGGTACTATGGGCTCAGGGCAAGAAGAATATTTATTGAAATATTCACATTTAGGAGCAGGTTTATCCCAGGTTCCATCCACTTTGTCTTTAGTTATGCATAATACACTTTTTTCTCCAATGAGGCGGAAGGCAGTTGAACAACTGTACCTTATCACGGTACCAACAGCAATGGGGGTAGAATAATGACTAATCCGGCCATTTAGGATAGGAGGAGGAGAACCACAAGAAATCCCTGAAAAGTAGAAAAGGAACTTGGTAGGCATACTGATCATGGTGATAAAATATTCAAATGTAGGTAAAATATCCAAATATAGACCACATAACTTTTTCAGAAACAGACTTAGAAATATGTATAGTTTATTTCTTCCCTGCTTACTCCCAAACTCCTAAATTCTTACCTTTTTCTTGATCCTCAGCAAACAGATCAACATAAATCATCTTGACCAAACAATAATAATGAAAAGAATGTATCCAAAAGTTCTGAGTCTAATCAATTTTAATAATGAAACAAAAGGCAAATTTAGCACATGAAAATAACATATTAGTGGCACGATAGTTACATGTGGGGAGGTACCATGGATTAGGGAAATTTGAGCTCAGCGGACCTAGTTTCAACTCCCCACGGTCATTCAATAGCTGTGTGACCTCAGGCAAGTCTTACTCTCTTTAAGCTTCAGTTTCTTAGTCTATAATATAATGCAAACTACTTCATAAGGTGTAGTGAGAATCCAGTGCTAAAAGTACATGAACAGAGAAAGTACAATACCTGGAACATACTAATTATTCAATGGCTGCTTCAAACACACAACTGGGGGTACAGGCTGAGACGACCACATTTGGTCCTGCTGCTGAAGATACTAGAGCCTCAGTACAGGTGATTTGTCATGACTTGAGGCTGGAACACTTTGAAAAAGCCACAGGAAGTGAACAGAGGTTTTGAATAATGGCCTCATATTCTTCATTTACTTGTCCTAATAACCATGAAGGATATTGTTTACATTTACTTTGTTATGCACACCTTTTCTGAGGGAGTCTCAGAATAAAGGGAAAATTGCCAACCTCTAGAACTTTCAGTTAACTTCCTTTTGGCTCCAAGAGGAGGTCTTCAGTGAAAACTGACATAAGAAGATACAGCGAAACTGTTTCATCACATCAGTGCTATACTTGGTTTCAGTAAGAGTAACTTTCGAGAACTGTTGTCTTTATACATATAGAATCTGCAATATAATATATACTCAACTGAATCAATTTAACATCTTTGGTCTGCATTCCAGAAGACAGAGAAGAGTGTCATATATATGTTCAAAGCACACCTATGGATAAGATGTGATAATTATAT
Source organism: Pongo pygmaeus (assembly GCF_028885625.2). Lineage (NCBI taxonomy): Eukaryota > Metazoa > Chordata > Mammalia > Primates > Hominidae > Pongo > Pongo pygmaeus. The sequence goes on from NC_072373.2 coordinate 41,963,772, forward strand.
ATATATATATATATATATATGTATGAAAAAATCTCTAATCATTGACTTTGGTGCTATCTGCTTTTTTAAAAAAGCATCTTTTAATTTCCCCTACAATAACACAAATCTAGCACTGCCCCAAAATACAAAAGAAAAAAATGTCCTACATCTGCAACATTTAGATATTACTTTCAAAGTTTACTTTTAAACTCTTTAACTAGGCCAGGTGAGGTGGTTCACGTCTGTAATCCCAGCACTTTGGGAGGCTGAGGCAGGTGGATCACCTGAGGTCAGGAGTTCAAGACCAGCCTGATCAACATGGTGAAACCCCATCTCTACAAAAATACAAAAATTAGCCAGGCATGATGTCGGATGCTGGTAATCCCAGCCACTCGGGAGGCTGAGACAGGAGAATCGCTTGAACCCGGGAGGTGGAGGTTGCAGTGAGCCAAGATCACGCCATTGCACTCCAGCCTGGGCGACTGAGTGAAACTCCATCTCAAAAAAACAAAAACAGAAACAAAAAACAAACAACAACAATAAAAAACTCTTTAACTAGAAAACTCAACTACATATACTATCTTCCTTCTGCTCTTTCCATAGGTACCATATATCTATTTCCCAAAAAAACCTTGTTTTATTTCTAGATCCTGAAGTTTCAGCCCAACTCACCCCTGAAGCACTTTGGCAGTAGAGGATTCTGTTTGCTGTTTAGTTGACACCATATTACATTGCTGCCTTTCATGGTAAAACCAAGCTTATACTTAAATATCACTGTATCATTTTTAAAAAATGAACATAATCCAGATTCCACAACTCCATTTTCAACTTCTGTAATTGAGCATTCAAGTAAGAGTAATATACTGAAGAGGAGGGTTGCTCCAGAGCTCCAGACATCAACTTGATTATTTTGCTGGTGCAATGCATTGACTTCTCACCCAAGAGGTCAAACAGCTTTTTCCTATTATATCCAATATGGCACTGATGATTTCATAGCAAACCCCTCTCCCTGCTGCTCTGTCAAAGTCCCATTGGGGATGGCTGGGAGTGACTTACAAGGAATACCTTTTTAAGGAGTAGGTGGGGAAAGAGAGAATATTATACTTTCTGAGAATTTTCTCTTCATTCTTGCAATCCAAACTGCAACTCAGCCTACAGTTTACCCATTTTGTTGAAATTCTGTATCCTGATCTCAAAGATGATTCTAAATAGGAAGTAGCAAGGTCAAAATATATATGGAACTGGCTGATAAAAACCGAAAAGCTATGAGCTGGTCACCAGTCCCCACCCCAGACCACAGATAAATTGTTATAGAAGGGACCTAGGGTTGCTTACTTTTTGCATGGAACAAAGTTGGCAGTGTGTAATCTCCCAGAATGTTTTAGATGTAAGCATTTACTCACTATGAAATAACTTATAATCAAAGGACAGTAAACAAAGTAAAGTGTAGTAGGATTGGGGGCCATGAGGAAGATGGGTAAGTCATAGCTGTGTGCTTAGAGCTACTTAAACCAAGTGTAAACCCTCCTGGCTACTCACTTCGGTGTGCAGATGGCCAATTTCCCTCTGGAAGGGGACAAGAGGAATTAAATAGGGTGCAATAAAGAGATTGTTTTACTTACATTCATTAAAAGGCATGTCATTATCCCAGGTTACAATATTGTCTGAGATAATACATGTAGCAGATGAGTCACCAAAGAGTAGATATCTAACGACAAAGAGATGAGAAATCTCACAGCACATGTTTACCTTGTAACAAAACTGCACATCCTGCACATGTACCCCAGAAATAAAAATAAAAATAAAAATAAAAATAAAAAAGAGATGAGTGATCATCTCCCAGCTAGACTTACATTTTAGAAAAGCTTAGTTATTTCTCTACTGAAAGAATAGCAAAGAATAGAATATCATTTATGACAAGCAGGGGTGACAGATTAAGGAGTCATACAATTTAAAGCCAAACGAAATTCAAGCTCCTGGTCAGTAGCACTGGAGACTTAAAATTGGAAGAGAGCAGCCAAAACTTCCTTCTCTTCTAGGGATCCTCTCTAGCTGGTAATCTTGAAGCAGTGTCTCTGGAGTGGATCAGGGAGGTGATTCCTTTTTGCTTATTTATTTTAAAAAGTATGGGGCAATTACTCAGATCTCTTTTGGAAGAGTGATGGTTTCTGGTTGGAACTGCTGTTCTGGTATCCATGTACCCTGGAGCTGTCTCCTGCCAACTCACCCTTTATTACAAGAATACGTCACTGTCGACCCAAATGCAATACCCATGTGTGTAATCACAGAGTCCTAAAGGAGTTCTCTATGACTCACACATGATTTATCTACAAAAGAAAACCAAATCAACCCAAACAGAATTTGGGGCTGGGATTCAGGAGACTTTTTGGAGACTTTTTGTGTTTTATATTAAATCTCAACCTGACTGGACTTGCTGACAGGCCTGCTTATGTTTACTCACAGAAATTCTTACATTTACAAAACTTTCCAAAGGATCAGTCAACTCTAGAACACTACTTGTTTAATGCACACAGTCTGCATTTCTGTGCATGGATGCCAACTTTATTTGTGGTCAATTATAACTTATAGTCTTCATTTTCCATTTTTATACACATATTCTGTTAATCTATGGTATCATCTACTAAGACTTCTGCCTTAAAAAACTCACAGTGATCATTTCCTTTTTGTAACTCATCCTCTAATTCATCCTCTACTCTCTTCTCTTCATTCAATTACTTACCAAAGTTTAGTGACTGGACTCCAGAAATCTCTCTCCAAACCAACTATTTTGTCACTGCAGTAGTCTCTCATTGGATCATTGAATGACATAATTTACTTTTCTAATTGTTCTCCCTTGGGCTGGTACATCTTCTATACTACTGCACATATAATCTTTCTAAAACACAAATGTGGTCATGCCACTCTGCACATTTAAAAACTTACTATGACTTTCCATTGTTTATAGGGAAAAATGCATAGATTTTTTTTTACAAGTAAGCTCCAATCCATTTAATCAACTACCATTCCTCACTATGTAGCCTATACTCCAACAACACTGATTTTTTCCAAAGACATCATGTTCTTGCACACTTATGCTTTTGCAAATGCTGTTTCCTCTGCTCAGAGGGCCTATATTTCTCTAATTCTTCTAGGTAGCATTTATGATTTATTTCTCTATGACCTCATAGCACTTCATAAATAAGAGAACTACCTCATAGTACAATATATTTAAGAGTCGGCCTTTACAACTAGTGTAGGACTTTCTCAAAGGCAAAGACTATCAGATTCATTTTTATGTCACTCCCAGGCCCCACTGTCTGGTCTAGAGCTTACTATCTAGTAGTTACTTAAAAGTATTTTTTGAATTGAATGGGACGAGGATGAGGTGATATTAACATCCCTTGTACTCTAACTTCTAACCTCACCCTAACACAGTATGGACACCATAGATCAAAGTCATAAAGATCACAGGATGAATAGGTTTGGCCAGCTATCATGACTTAACCCTTATACCCAGTGCCCCTAGGAGTAAAAGGAAGCATGGAGCACTTAGGAGCCCTCTTCACTTGAGATGACATGTGAATTTACTGGTCTTTTATCTTAAACATGACACGTTATCTTATGCAGATACAGCGACATCTGGCCACTTGAAGATCTCTAGGGAGGTGATAAAGAATGCCTCTTGATATACCCAAGAAAGCATTTGTATTTGCAAGATTTCTCAGCAGCAAACTTAAGACTGGTCACTCTGAATTTTAGGCTTAGCAAAAGGAAACCTTGGCAGAAACTTACCCTGACCTGAGGACCTGAGACAAAGGCTACAGAAACATAAAAAGCAAGAGAGGCTAAAACCTCTTCTCTGCTTCTGCCTTGTTACCAATTATCCTGAAAACTTTGATCTTTAGAATGTAAGTCTAAAATAGGGCAATATTTTATGGAATGAAGAATGCATATCATTGCAGTATGGGTGAATATACACAGAAATAAGCTCAGAGGTTCAGATAATTTTTAGGGTAGACTTCAGAGATGGAGAAAGTAATTTTTCATAAAATTTCAGAAAATCCTCAGAATTGTTCCATCTCCTTCACCCTTACAAGTAAAAATTAGTGGTTTTAGTTTGTTTGCTTGTTTTTTCACAGTGAGGTCAGAGTCTGGGGAAAACAGGAAAGGCATGTGGCAAGGGCCTTGAAGGATGAGTACATATGTTTTGATTTTTTTTTATAAGGGTGGTAGGGGGAGCGGATATTAATATTTTTCCCAGCTTCATTGAGGTATTATTTATACACAAAAAAACTGCACATAACTAATGTATGCTATTTGTGAATTTGTGGGACAAAGAAGTAAAAATCTTTAAATACTTATACTTTAAATACTTATACTTTCCCAGGACAGCATAAGAAACTAAAGTATATAAGAGATCTTGTAAAAGCTCAGTACACATATGATCCTGAAAATTACTTTAATGAATTTATGTAACTATCTTAGCTATTAAACCTTTAATGCCTAGAGAGGAGAACACATGTTTATTATTCTTCATTATTTTATTCTGTTAATCTAGTAGAGTAATATGCCCCCAAAGAGAACTCAGTAAATACTTTCTGATGGGAACTAGATAAAGGGACAGTCATTTCAAGACAGATTCCTGTGACTTAAAATAACAATATTCTTATTAATAATGGAACAGAAGTTATTCTAGGAGATAGGTAAGAAACTATAGCAATGATACACTTAGGGATATAGCTGGAAAAGTCATTTTTCTATGTATGAGAATGAGCTCAAGTTTCAACGCCCTAAACTGACAAGCAGAAAACAAGAAGTTCACTCTTCTTCCAGATCAGATGGTAGTCCAGGCAAAAAAAAAAAAAAAGTACCCAGTTGTAAGGCCCTCCTAGAATAGCAGTGTATTTAAATATCAAATTTATAATCTCCTTTTTCAAACAGGTCTGAGACAGGTACGGGTGAAAGTCAAAGTATAAACATGGATGAACTGACGCAAGGTCACACACAAAGCTCCCAAAACACAGCCAGACCTTAGCTGTGACCCCAAACTACTACTGGAGAAGTCACAAAGACTGTTTCTAAGAATAGGCATCATTATTGGGAGCCAGATATCACTATAGGTCCCCTTCGATTTATTTCCTCAGTTTCTTTAGTTTTCTCCATTAACAACTACAAAAGTCTCCAAATGCTTACTCTGTGCAAAATAGCAAGATTCTATAAGGAATATCAGGGTTTGACCTCAATGAAGACAAACTTCATGATCCTGATACTACTTGTACTAGTGACTCTAGTCAAGTGACTTAATCTGTAATTATCAAATGTAAATAAGGACTATATCAAATTATCCTCCACAAGCTGGAAAACCAATTTAAATTTACAAGATTTAATCAGTGGCAATAACATGGACGAAGATGGAATGAAGATCTAGAAACAGCAAAAGCAGAAGGGTGCTTCACAGCATAACTTTCCATGATGAAAGGAGATACAGATCACACTTTCTGGATGATAAAAAAAAAATGGGAGGGTCTCATTTCCAATAAGGAGACTTAAGGGCTATCTTCCTTTGGGAACATCAATCCTCATTAGTAACGAAAGCCAGAATCCCAGGTCACAAGGCAGATCATATCAGAAAAAGGAAGGTTAAGCCATAGGCCATCAAATAGTACAAATTTTCTTGAGGGTCACTGGACCCTCTTCACATCTTTCTGTAGCCGGGAGTAAAACTCAGAGGAGATCATGACTGGATCGAAGATCAAAGACGGTGACTTGACATTCAGATATACATCCTTCCAACCATGTTTAAAACTACCAGGTGAAGCAGTTTCTGAGTTAAATGAACAGGGATATATTTAATTACTTGGGCCCAGGGACTTTACCTGGAATGGCTTGGAAATCCATTTGAAATGGATAAAAAACAAACATATAGGATAATAAAAATAAAACTGAAATTTTAGTCAGAAAGCAGGTAGGAGGGAAAATCATTATTGAGACTGATAATTCATATATCAAATACCTTAATACTGGGTTTCCTGCCTATTTGATAAGCAAGTTTTGAATGATGGTGTGAAAGTTGTCAGAATCAAAATAGAGTCACTAATGTAATTAAAAAAAAAAAAAAAAAACCTTGACAAAGCCAGGGAAGGCCATGAAAACAGGGTTCTCATGCTTGTATACCTGTTAACCCAAACTATCATAAAAGACTGAAAAACCACAACCGTGCACAAAAGCCACTGCAACCCTACAAGAACATCCTTCCGGCATCTGCCTGTATAACCTCATATTGGCATCACCCTTGTTATTGGTCTTTGTAGCCAAGGACAATTATTCTAAAACAATTATGTAATCCTCGTATTTTTCCTTTAAAAACCTTTGTCTTCTTTTACTTCCCTGAATACACACACAATTCACAATCACACACATATTCCCATTGCAATGTTCTATTCCCAAACAAACATCTTTTTTCTTTTAGAGAGTCTTTCTCTGTTTGTTATTTAGTTTAACAACAGTTATGCATATTAACCAAAGTTCAGTCCTAAGCATAGGAGATGTATCTGTGAACATCAGAGACAAGGTTCCCACCCTCATAGAATTTATAATCCAACAGAAAGAGACAGACTCTAAATAGATACCAGGAAATAAATAAGAAGGTGCTGAACATGAAATATGAAATAGAGTGATATGTCACAATGTAATGCACTGGAAGGAGAAGGGACACGGTGGCATGCAACTTCAGTTATGATAGTTAAGGAAGGCCTGTGAAAAGGCAGCATTTAAGTTGTGACTGAAGGACAAGAAGGAAGAAGGAAGCAGCCAGGCATATTGCTGGGTACAAGCATTTTAGGCAGAGGCCCTAACAGGAGGAATGGATTTGGTATGCTCCAGGGACAGACAGAAGGAAAGTGTGGCTGGGATGCAATGAGCAAAGCAGAATGGTCCATGATCAAGTCAGAAAACTCAGCAGGAGTGATCATGAAGGGCTTCTTAGACCACAGATATGTGAATGTTATCCTGAGTAGAAGTCATTGGAGAGTTCAAGCAGGACAATCACAAGGCCTGACTTACATTTTTAAAGGAATATTCCGGCAATTGGGTAGAGAGTGGATCGAACTGCTACTTTTAGAAGCAAAGAGTACAGTTTAGGGCCAAAAAAAAAAATAAATAAATGAAGCTTGGACCAGAGGATTGAGCAGTGGATATATTTTAGAAATAGAATTGGCAAGACTTTTTGTTGTTTTACATGCGGGGCTGAGGAAACAGGAGGATTCCTGACTTCTAGACTTCTGACTTGGGCTACACAATTGATAGAATTACCCTGTTCTGAGGATGGAAAGCCTGAAAAAGGAGTGTGTGTGTGTGTGTGTGTGTGTGTGTTGTGGCCTTGGGGTAGGGAATTGTGTTCAGAATCATTTCCATTCAGACTTGGTATATCTAACACACTAGGCATCCACATCAAGATGCCAAGTAGGAAGATGGATGTACAAGTTTGCAGCTCAGGAGAGAGGACAGAACTATAGATAATAAATATGAGTCGTCAACATATAAATAGTATTCAAAGCCATGAGACAAGATGAGTTGAGGTTTTTTAGGAAGAAGAAATGAAGAAAGACAGAAGAGGCTCAGGGCTAAGCCCCAAGACCCTCTAATATTTACAGGTAGAACAAAAAAGACTAAGAGTCAACAGACAAGTATGGAGAAAACAGGTAAGAGTGTCTTGGTTTGGAAGATGAGAATGATAATGGTTTCAAGGGAATGGAAGTCATCAGTTTTTGCTGAAAGACTGAGAAAGATTAACATAGAAAAATGACCGTTGGATTTATCAGCCTAAGGGTCAGTAGCGACATTGCAAGAAACAGTTTCAGGAGACTGTGGGGAAGAAGCCTGTCTGAAGTGGAGAAGGAGATAACGAAATTTGAGTAAGTAGTCAATGAAAAGTTTTGCTGAGAAGGACAAGAAGAGGGACAGGAAAACGGAGTTCCAGTGGGTCATGAGAAGGTCCATAAAGGATTTCCTGGGGTACACTTAAATGCTGGTGGGGATGATCATACAGAAAGAGGTACATTGATGATGCAAGGTAGGAGATATCTGCAGAAGTAAAGTCCTTGCAAAGGCAAGATGGTATGGAACATGATCATGAATACAGGAAAAGGAGCTGAATTTGTCAGCAGAAAGCAGACTTCTTTCATTGTTATAGGAGGAAACATACCAAGATTTCAATTAATATTTATTGAATTCCAAGTTACAGGCTATTGATAGGAACTCAAATCAGGAAATAAGGCAGATTAAGGTCTTGCACTCATGGAACTTGTATTCCAGTGAGGGAACAAACAACAAACAGGTAAATAAATAAGCAAGAAGGTTTTAGATGGTGATAGGTGGTCTGTAGAAAATAGAACAGTTTTGTATTGGAGAGTACCCTGGAATATGGATACTTCAGACAAGAGTCAGAGAAGCACAACAGAGGGCTGAGCCTTGAATGTCAAGAAGGAGACAGGCAAAGAATAATTTGTAGGAAGAGCATTTCAAAAGAGAGAATACCTAGTGCAATTGTGCTCAAAGAATAAAGAGAAGGCCAGTGTGGCTGGGGCAGAAAGAGTGAGTGGGGTATAGAGAATTTCAGGGAGAGGTAGAAGGCCTCAGATTGGAGAAAAAGGGGCATGGGTTTTATTCTAATGTGATGGGAAGGCCTCAGCAGGTTTTCTGCAGTGGAGAACAAAATCTAATTCCAGATGGAGGTAAGTTTGTAAGTTGGTAGGTTTGTAGCTGATTAGAAAATGGGAGCATTCTTGTTTCATGGTTTTGTTTTCTCAGCATAGGATAAAGTTAGGTGGCCACTGAAGGCTTGAGTAAAATCTAGAAGTGTAGGAAATTTGAATCTGTTTATGCAAATAGAGTAAAGGAAAAATAGGAAAACACTAAAAAGGAAATTTGCTCCCATCGACTTTGCTTATAGCAGTGTGCCCTATAGATACTTGCTGCAGAATCTTCTAGAGTGATTGTTAAACCTCAGCTTTCCTGTGCTAACTCCAAACCTATGAACCTCTGGAGGGGGAGATGGAACCAGGAACCTACATTTTATAAAAGTGCTTTAGAAGTTTCTTAAGCACACTCAGGTGCAGGAACTGGCCAAAAGCCAAGAGATGATCTGTGGAGAGCACACAGAAGCAGTAAAAGTCAGCAGTGGAGAGTGGGCAAAGCATGCGCCATGGGAGACGGGTGGGGAAGACCATGAGCAGCGCAATCAAGACAGGCAGCTGGAGAAATCAGGGGCTGTGAGCTTCGGTGAGATCCCATTCCAAAGGGCTAGAAAGGCTGAAGACACTAGATTTTCTTCCACCGGAGGCCTTTTAGATTTTTGAACAATGGAGTGAAATAATGAAAATATCTATATTTAATTTTTTGTTTTCATAATTGGAAAGTGACCTATAGGTCACTCTTTAACCTTTCTAATCATGAGAACCAAAATCTCATAAAAGAGATGAAGTTGTTACACAGGTAATTATAATGCTTAGGATGGGAATACTGGTACAAAAATAAGAAATGGACAAACAACAGAAGCACAGTAGCTTGAATGGCTGACAGATAGGTAGACCTGGTATTTCATGGGTCTCCAGTTAAGTGACCTACATGATGCTGCTGCTGTGGCCCTCAATTGGCAGGACTGGTGAAGAATTTGATTTTCAGTTGATAATATCCTCTCCGAAATTTAGAAATAGGTGAGAAGTCAGGGACGTACTCTGCTCTTAGAGAAAGTTGTGAATGTACATTTGTTCAAAGGGAGTTAATACGCAGAAAAAGAGAGATGAAGATAATGGTCTGGAGAAAGGTTTAAGGGTCAGAAGACAGTAAAATGTCAGGAAAGCAAAAAGTTGTAATAAACTAATATGTGCAGTATTCCAGACACCTCAACAAGCTGGATGTCCATAGAAACAACTGGACACCCAGCTTGTTAGCTTAAATGCTGGCTCCATAAAAACAAGTCTGTACAGGAGGCTTATTACTGATATTTAGTAGTAACAACTAACATCCAACTTTCTTTGCTTAGTTTCATCTGTGCTCAGGGCAGCTCAGTGAGGTGGAAGGCCAGTTAATCACTAGTTTCATTTTACAGATGAAGAAACTGAAGATCAGGGAGCTAAATGACTTGCCAAAAGTCACCCAGTTATTGAGGTCTGCATACAGTAAACGTCTTATAAACTAGGAATGCACGGTACCCTGGAGATAATTAGAAACTTAGACACATCCTGTAGCCAAGAGACGCTAATCTTAATTATAATCTTTCTTTAAAATCAAGCCAATCTGGAGGAAAAAAAGATATAATAAACGGTGAATGAGACCTTTGCGGACGTCCACACCATTACAGAAGGTTAATAACAAGAAGAAAATAATAGTTTTAATCCATGTCTCAAAAATAACTACGGATGGTTAATGTTTAGGATCTCTTTACCAATATCACATTAGAGTTCAGAAAATCTGAGACCCATGCTTGGGAACCAGGTCTTACTCTTATTTAGGGAAGGGAGCCGAGGCTCTGCCGCTTTTGCTGGGCAGGAGCGCGGTTCGGGGTGTAGAGAAACAGCCTCACGTGGCTAGCTGGTACCGCATGCAGTGGGTAGGTTTCCCGCGGCGAGCGGTAGCGCTGACCGCCGGCCAGAGAACGATGAGCACCTGCAGAATCCCACGGGCGGGGAGCCCGGCAGGAGACAGCGAGCACCCGCACGCCGCCAGCCACACCCGGCCGACCAGACAGCGCCCCTCTGAGGCGCAGCCTGCAATTCTGGAGGTCCCAGCTCCTGGAAGAGCCAGTGGGGACAATCAGGACCAGGCGGTTTATTGCAGTGGTCCCTCAAAGCCAGCGGGAGGCGGACACGCGTCGAGCACTGCCCCCACCGTCTCGCTTTTGGCCCCCTGTTTTGCATCGTGGCACAGAAGCTTTCCCTGCCCGGGACGCGTCCCCACCTCCGTGCTCCCCCTCCCAGCTCACCGAGGACCCCCGGTGCGACGAGAGCCAAGAAAACCCCGAGCAGGCCCGCGGCGCCCATGCCACGGCCGAAGCCCCCGCGGCGGGATGCGTTCCGAGACCCGCGAGCGTCCGGCAGCTCCGGGAGGGCAGGGCTGGAGCAGCAGGCAGCTGTGAACCAGGAGAGGCGGGCCCTTATATAGTGTCCGGCACACGGGCTAGTTCTGAGCGCACACCTGCAGGCGGCCTGGGGGCTGACGCGGCGCCGGTGAGGGTGGGACAAGCAAGAGGGACGGCCCGGCACGAGGTGGGCGGGGAGCTCTGAGCTACTCTTTGGCTCAGACTCGCCCCTCGTTGCGGTGGCTTCCCCACTTTTTTGACCACCCAACCCACTACACTCACTTGTTTCTCTTTCTAGAACTTAAACAAAACTTTCACAAGTTAGTACTCACCCTTAGTAATCTACAATGTTCGTCCTCTGTGCCATGCTGTGTTATGCTAGACTAGGCTAGGCTATCCTATTCTTATTAGAAATCCACCAAACTCATTTCAAAATCTATTAGTGGATTCATCTCCCAGTTTGAAAAAACAGTGTAAGTTTACTTAGGGAATTTAGGAACAGCAGCCACTTCTGCTCTTCTTTTTATTTTGAAGTAATCTCTATAGAAAAGTTTCAAGAGTACTGCAGAGAATTTCCATATACTTGTCATCCAGATTCTCTGCATGTTAACATTTTACTATATTTTCTTTACCATTCTCTATTCTTTCTCTATAGACATATATGTACATATATGTGATTATATAATTATAATTATATAATTATTATTTTGGAACCATCTAGCATTTATTCCTACTCTAAATGATTCACTAAGGACTTTCTGTTCCATAACTAGAGTGCAATGATCAAAAATAAGAACTTAACATTGACACAAGACTATTTTATAAGCTACCATCTGTATTTAAATTCTGACAATCATCTCACTAACCTGTGTTATGGTAAAAACAATAACAACAATAGAAACCAACCTTTGTTTTTCCTGGTCCAGAATCATTTCAGGATCATGTATTGTGTTTGATCATTATGCCTTCCCCCTGCCCCCAGTTCTTTATTCTGGAAAAATGTCCTCAGCATTTTTGGTATTGCATGACCTTTACATTTTTGACAAATACACCACAATTATTTTTGGAGAACGACTTTTAAGTCCGTTATCTATTATAATAAATTACCCTGAAGTTAGTGGTGTAAAGCAAGAATAAACATTTATGATCTCACAGTTTCTGTGGGTCGGTCAGGTGGTTCTGGCTTGGGATCGCTCAGGAGATTGCAGTTAAGACATCAGCTGGAGGTGCAGTCATCTGAAGGGTTAACTGGGATAGGCGAATCCACATCTAAGATGGCTCACTTATCAGCCCTTGGCTGGATGCTTCATTCTTCACCATGTGGATTTTGCCATAGGGCTCGCTGCTTGTGTGTAGAGTGTCCTCGTGACATGGCAGCTAGCTTCTCTGAGAACAAGAAAGGAGAAGCCACAATGTCCTTTGTGACCTGTCCTCAGAAATCACAATATGTTATCTCCAGAATACCCTATTGATTGTACAGATCAGCCCTTTTCAGTGTAGGAGGGCAGTATACGTGGATGGTAATGTCAGGAGACAGGATCACACCCCACAATTTGTATTTGTCTATCATTTCTTCATGATAGATTCAGGTTATTGAATCTAATTATTTGACAGGAATACCAGAAAGGATGTCTTATCCTTATGGGGAGGCATATGTTGTCTATTTGTCCTATTACTGGCGGTGGTAACTTTGATCACTTAGTTAAGATGGTGCCTGCCAGTTTCTTAGTGTAGACTCAGTATTTTTCCCTTTGTAATTAATAAGTATTTTATAGGGAGATACTTTAAAACTATGTAAATTCCTCATTTTTTCATCAAATTTTTACCCACAAATTTTAGCGTCTATTGATGATCCTTTCTTGAATCAATTTTTACTATGATGGTTGTCGAAGGGTGTTTTTTTCTAATTTAAAAATTACTTCTATATTCATCTGTTGGCATTTTATTGTAAATAAAAGTTTTCCCTTCTCTATTTATTCATTTATCTATATCAGCATAAACTATATCAATATGAATTTTATTTATTTACTCAATGGGTCATAATTCATGGCTACCATTATTTATTTTGATGCTTAAATTCTCCCTGATCGGGCCAGTGAGAGCCCTCAAAATAGTTCCGGTGTCATTTTGACTTGTTCTTATTGTTCTTTGAGCACTTCCTTACTTTCTGACACACACACACACAAAAAAAATGCTCCAGACTCACCTCTAGACCTGACACTGGAATTTGCTGTTTATCCAAGGAATACTGGTTCTTTCTGGCAGAGAATGGCATTTAGATGCCAGGATTGGATGCTAAGGGTGTTCATTTTTATTGGAGTATCATTGCTTCTGCACCCTCTGATCAGACAGAGCAAGGATATGTATTTTATATATATGTATATCCATTCCCATATCTATATTTATATATGTCATGAATTCATAGCGATTCTTCCAATTTCAGTCCGTTAGCATAGAGTTCATTCTATCCGTCCCTCTTTCCGCATGTGTAACTCCCTTCTTCAACAGTGAGACACCTAGATCCACAATATATTTATTTATTTGCTTAATCCTAGAATACACAGAAAGAAGTTTAAAATTGCTAACTCTATACCATGATGGAAATAAAATCTACTCGTTTTTAAAGTTTTATTTTGTTTATAGCCTGAAAATATAAAAACAGCATTGTTGTGTTCAAAAGTTACTCAGATTATTCCCCCTCTTCAGTGTGACTGTTATTCATTCAAAATACTGTTAATTTGCTTCTCTTTGTATTCTATTTTAGTTTCCCCTTGGTCTTTTTGATTTTTTTTTTTTGCTTAATAAAACATTAACATAGTCCCAAATGTCAGATTGATATTAAAAGACACAATAAAAGGGAAATGTCACTTCTCTCCATCACTTCTATCCTCCCCACCATAGGTACTCAATTTAGTAGTTTCTGGTTTGTCCTTAGTTTTGCTCAAATGAGCTGCTACACATTTGTCTTCTTAGTTCTCCTTTTTTATTACATTTTAAAAGCATGCTATAGCTATTCTTTTGCACTTTTCTTTTTTAACTTAACAAATATGCTGGAATCCACTATTTCCTACAAATTCAAATATTCCTCATTCATTTTTACAGTTGCATGCAATACTTCACTGTGTGGATATGACATAGTTTATTCAACCATCTCCCTATGTATGGACAGTTTGGTTGTTTTTAATGCTTCAAAGAGTAACTTTGTGAATATTTATTTTTCTGCTGTTAGAAGCGTGTCTTCAGTTCAAATTCCTAGAAGTGGGATTGCTGGGTCAAATGGTAAACACATATGTAGGTTTGTTAGATATTGCCAAATTTCCTTAATAAGAGTTGTACCACATATATTCCTACAAAACTGTGTGAGAGCACCTCATTAATCCAATGTGCTGTCATCATGGTTTTAAATTTTAGTCAATCTAATAAATGAGACATTTTATCTCAGTGTAGCTTTAATTTGCATTCCCTATTATGAGTAACGCTGAACATTTATAAAATGCATTTTTATCATGTATGTTTGCCTTTTCCTCTCTCAATGTTTGAGACTTATTTATATATATTAGGATTGTTATTCTGGATGTGTTTTGCAAATGTTTCCTCCCAGTTTGTCAGTTGTCTTTTGACTTTGTTTATGGCATCGTTTTGCCTTGTAAGCATTGTCTGTTTTAATGCAGTCAAGTTGATAAATCTTTTCTTTTATTGCATCTGGATTAGGAGCCATGGTTTTAAAAACCATTCTCCAGGTTACAGAATAATTCACCATGTTTTCTTCTTGCACTTGTATTGTTTCATTTATTTTACAGTTAGATTCATGATTCTTTTGATGCTTATTCTTGTCTGCCCTCATAAATTTCCCAAATATATTTTTATGAATAAACACTTCTCAGCAACACAAAAACTCAACTCCTCTGTAGATGAGTGTGTTGGTGTCTAGTATCTTGCAGTGATCCTGTTTACGTGTTTGTCAGGAAAAAAGAAATCACTGCTTTCTGCTTCAAACCCTCCAATAATTTCCTATCTCATTCAAAGTAGAAGGCAATGTCGTAACTATGATCCATTCAGTCCAGTGTGATCTGCTTTCCTTTAACTTCTCTGAGTTCATCTTTGACCCTTTTCTCCTTCTTTTCTCCCTCTGGCCACAATGGCCTTTGCTGCTCTAGTATTCACCCTTTGCACTCTGACTGGGGTCCTTTGACCTCGGAGGGTCTTGTTTGCTCGGTTCAGATTGTTTTTCTCCTGAATACCCCAGTGGCCAGCTCCCTCATTTCAGTCTAGTCTTTACTCAGTGAGATCTTTCCTAGATATCCTCTTATACTTTTACCTCCCTTTCCATTCATATCCCCTTCTTTGGTCTATTTTTCTTCTCTTACTACTTAGCTCCATTGAACACATTATATATTTTACAATGACCTCATTTGTGTTTGTCTCTCTTACAATGTAAGATCCGTGAAGGAAATATTTTGTTTGTCTGTCTGTTTCTCTATGTTCAAACCCCCTAGTTCCATGAATATTGCCTGATCCATGTTAGACACTGTATAGAAATTTTTTGAATGAATAAATACACAAATCTCATGAGAAAATCGGGATTCTGCAGTTTTCATCCTGTAATATGCTTAAGACATTAGACATACATCGAAAGGATTTTGTATTTGTTTATAATAAACAAAATCCAGAGTACATACATGTTGGTGCCAATGGGGACAATTTTGAAAAAAAGGTAAGTGGAACTAAAATTGGAGCAGTGATTTGTAGGTGTACACAAAGGAGGTTGTCCTGTGTTAATTTTTACTACAATTGACTGAGCTTTGTATGCAGGGAGTTGCACAAGGTAGGCAATTTGACTTAAGATACTTGAATTAAGCCAAGTGCTGCTGTGGTCCTCTGGCTTCTGACTGAAGGAAACACATTCTTCTTCAGAGGAACCATCCTTCAGTTTTTTTGTATTGTTTTGTTAGAGACAGTATCTTGCTGTGTTGCCCAGGCTGGAGTGCAGTATCACTATCATAGCTCACTGCAGCCTCGAACTCCTGGGCTCAAGTGATCCTCTTGCCTCACCCCAGTAGCTGGGACTACAGGCACATGCCACCATGCATGGCTATTTTTAAAGATTTCTGTAGAGACAGGGTTTCCCTTGTTGCCCAGGCTGGTCTCAAACTCCTGGCCTCAAGCAATCCTCCTGCCATGTCCTCCCAAAGTGCTAGGATTACAAAGATAGATTTTCAACAGATTAAAATCTACCACAAACATAAACTCACAAAAGATTTGGCCAGGTGCGGTGGCTCACACCTGTAATCCCAGCACTTTGGGAGGCCCAGGTGGGTGGATCACAAGGTCAGGAGATCGAGACCATCCTGGATAACACGGCGAAACACCATCTCTACTAAAAATACAAAAAATTAGCCGGGCATGGTGGCGGGTGCCTGTAGTGCCAGCTACTCGGGAGGCTGAGGCAGGAGAATGGCGTGAACCCGGGAGGTGGAGCTTGCAGTGAGCCGAGATTGCACCACTGCACTCCAGCCTGGGTGACAGAGCAAGACTCCATCTCAAAAAAAAAAAAAAAAAAAAAAAAAAAATTTAATAAAATTTAACCGATTTTTAAAAGCCGTTTTAACTAAAGAGAAATAGAAAAGAGCTCCCTTAGCCCTATAAAGATATTTGCAAAAAATACCTGCAGCAAATATCTTTCCTTATGGTAATATATAAGAAGCATTCTATTTTAAACTGAGCTCACTTTAAATCTTGAGAAGAGGATGCTTACTAAAAGTAGGCAAATCAATAAATGTAATCCAGCATATAAACAGAACCAAAGACAAAAACCACATGATTATCTCAATAGATGCAGAAAAGGCCTTTGACAAAATTCAACAACCCTTCATGCTAAAAACTCTCAATAAATTAGGTATTGATGGGATGTATCTCAAAATAATAAGAGCTATCTATGACAAACCCACAGCCAATATCATACTGAATGGGCAAAAACTGGAAGCATTCCCTTTGAAAACTGGCACAAGACAGGGATGCCCTCTCTCACCACTTCTATTCAACATAGTGTTGGAAGTTCTGGCCAGGGCAATTAGGCAGGAGAAGGAAATCAAGGGTATTCAATTAGGAAAAGAGGAAGTCAAACTGTCCCTGTTTGCAGATGACATGATTGTATATCTAGAAAACCCCATTGTCTCAGCCCAAAATCTCCTTAAGCTGATAAGCAACTTCAGCAAAGTCTCAGGATACAAAATCAATGTACGAAAATCACAAGCATTCTTATACACCAATAACAGACAAACAGAGAGCCAAATCATGAGTGAACTCCCATTCACAATTGCTTCAAAGAGAATAAAATACCTAGGAATCCAACTTACAAGGGATGTGAAGGACCTCTTCAAGGAGAACTACAAACCACTGCTCAAGGAAATAAAAGAGGATACAAACAAATGGAAGAACATTCCATGCTCATAGGTAGGAAGAATCAATATCGTGAAAATGGCCATACTGCCCAAGGTAATTTACAGATTCAATGCCATCCCCATCAAGCTACCAATGGCTTTCTTCACAGAATTGGAAAAAACTACTTTAAAGTTCATATGGAACCAAAAAAGAGCCCGCATTGCCAAGTCAATCCTAAGCCAAAAGAACAAAGCTGGAGGCATCACGCTACCTGACTTCAAACTATACTACAATGCTACACTAACCAAAACAGCATGGTACTGGTACCAAAACAGAGATATAGACCAATGGAACAGAACAGAGCCGTCAGAAATAATGCCACATATCTACAACTATCTGATCTTTGACAAACCTGAGAAAAACAAGAAATGGGGAAAGCATTCCCTATTTAATAAATGGTGCTGGGAAAACTGGCTAGCCATATGTAGAAAGCTGAAACTGGATCCCTTCCTCACACCTTATACAAAAATCAATTCAAGATGGATTAAAGACTTAAACGTTAGACCTAAAACCATAAAAACCCTAGAAGAAAACCTAGGCATTACCATTCAGGACACAGGCATGGGCAAGGACTTCATGTCTAAAACACCAAAAGCAATGGCAACAGAAGCCAGAATTGACAAATGGGATCTAATTAAACTAAAGAGCTTCTGCACAGCAAAAGAAACTACCATCAGAGTGAACAGGCAACCTACAAAATGGGAGAAACTTTTCGCAACCTACTCATCTGACAAAGCGCTAATATCCAGAATCTACAATGAACTCCAACAAATTTACAAGAAAAAACAAACAACCCCATCAAAAAGTGGGCAAAGGACATGAACAGACACTTCTCAAAAGAAGACATTTATGCAGCCAAAAAACACATGAAAAAATGTTCACCATCACTGGCCATCAGAGAAATGCAAATCAAAATCACAATGAGATACCATCTCACACCAGTTAGAATGGCAATCATTAAAAAGTCAGGAAACAACAGGTGCTGGAGAGGATGTGGAGAAATAGGAACATTTTTACACTGTTGGTGGGACTGTAAACTAGTTCAACCCTTGTGGAAGTCAGTGTGGCGATTCCTCAGGGATCTAGAACTAGAAATTCCATTTGACCCAGCCATCCCATTACTGGATATATACCCAAAGGACTATAAATCATGCTGCTATAAAGACACATGCACACGTATGTTTATTGCGGCATTATTCACAATAGCAAAGACTTGGAACCAAACCAAATGTCCAACAATGATAGACTGGATTAAGAAAATGTGGCACATATACACCATGGAATACTATGCAGCCATAAGAAATGATGAGTTCATGTCCTTTGTAGGGACATGGATGAAATTGGAAATCATCATTCTCAGTAAACTATCGCAAGAACAAAAAACCAAACACCGCATATTCT
This sequence comes from Pongo pygmaeus, assembly GCF_028885625.2. Classification (NCBI taxonomy): domain Eukaryota; kingdom Metazoa; phylum Chordata; class Mammalia; order Primates; family Hominidae; genus Pongo; species Pongo pygmaeus. The sequence continues at coordinate 41,982,670 of NC_072373.2, forward strand.
CACTCATAGGTGGGAATTGAACAATGAGAACACATGGACACAGGAAGGGGAACATCACACTTCGGGGACTGTTGTGGGGTGGGGGGACAGGGGAGGGATAGCATTGGGAGATATACCTAATGCTAGATGACGAGTTAGTGGGTGCAGCGCACCAGCATGGCACATGTATACATATGTAACTAACCTGCACATTGTGCACATGTACCATAAAACCTAAAGTATAATAATAATAAAAAAAATTCAAAAAAAAAAGTGCGTAATAGGAATAAATCTAACAGAATAGTTGAAGAATCTTTATGGAGAAAATTATAACATTTTATTCAGGTAAAGTGAATGTGACCTAAATAAATCAATAAATAAGCACATTCATGTATAGGACAACTTGATTAAAAAATACATGAGCTCTCTACAAACTGATCAAATGTATAGTCAATGCAATTTTTGTCAAAATTTAACATTTTTAAAGGAACCTGACAACGTCGTTCTAAAATACATCATAGCAAAGGGACACAAACAGTAAAAGTGACACTTGCTGATACTTGTTCTAGTAGGTATGAAGACCTAAATTCTTAATATTTAGGATAGTGTGGTATTGATGAATGAGTAGAAAAATAGATTAATAAGAAAAAAGAGAAAGACCTCATATATAGAAACTAGTTTCATGGCATGGGTGGTGCTGAAGATTGCTGATGAAAGATGAGACTATTCAACAAATAATTTGGGGACAATTCATTACATATAATGGAATAACAAAATCGATCCCAATCTCATACATATTAATTCTATTCCCAATGGATGATGGCTTAAATATGAAAGGTAAGACATTAAAAAAATGTAGAAGAACCTATATATGAGAGTACTTTTATGACCTTGGGGTAAGGAAATATTTCTTGTAATAGATGTAAAAATGCAAATGATAAAGGAAAAGTTTGATAGATTCAAGTATATTAACACTAAAAACTTCATTTGTTAAAATATATTATTACAAGAGCACAAGCCACATGACCTACATAAGACATAAGTCATCTGCAACCCATATAACTAAAAAAGAGACTGTTATGTAGAACATGTGAAGAACTGCTACATATCCATAGGAACGATATACCAATTAAAATGGGTAAAAGAATGGAATTCTATTTTCAGTAATGTTATGTCCTAGGTTAACTGGATGAATTATTCCACTGAAAACAACCCTAAGTGCTGAAATACGTGTGTGTGTGTGCGTGTGTGTTTAGATCGATCGATCTATCTATCTATCCTATCTATCCATCCATCCTGCCTATCTATCTATCTATCTATCTATCTATCTATCTATCTATCATCTATCTAGATATCCCTATAAATATATATAATCAGAATGTATAAGTGAAATTATTAGGGCAACATAAAAGAGAAAATGGAAATCTACTAGGTCATTTTAGGGGTGTGGGAGAATTTGAGCTTTGATTCTTGTAGAATTTCGGGCCACTAGAAATAGAAATCAAAGCTCACCAGGATGGCTAAAATTAAACAATCAGATAATAAAAAGTGCTGATGAGGATGTAGTGAAACTGGAACCCTTGTACACTGCTGGTGGGAATGTCAAATGGTGCAGGTACTTTGGAAAGCAATCTGGTAGTTTCTCAAATGATTAAACCCAGCAATTCCTCTCCTAGGTAAATACCCAATAGAAATGAAGGCGTATGTTCACACAAAAACTTGTACGTGAATGTTCATAGCAGCATTATTCATAACAGTCAAAATGTAGAGATGACTCAAATGTCAATCAACGGATTGATGGATAAACAAAGTGTGTACATCCATCTAACGGAAACAACCATAAGATGGAATGATGTACTGATATGTTACAACTTGGATGAGCCATGAAAACATTATGCTAACTGGAGGAAGCCAGTAACAAAAGTCCACATATTATATGATTCCATTCATGTGAAAGTCCGCAACAGGTAAATCTACAGAGACAGGAAATAGATCAGTGATTGCTCAGCAGTGGAGGGGAGAATAAAGGGAGGATAGATAATAGGAAGTGGATAGAGGATGACACTAGAGTATTCTTCAGGTGATGAAAATGTTCTAAAATGGACGCTGGTAATGACTAAATGTATTTGTAAATACACTAAAAGTCATTGAATTGCATACTTTAAATGGATGAATTGCATGGTATATGAATTATGGTTTAATAAGACTATATTAAAAAACCCTAAAGATAAAGAAAACTTGAAAATCAGTAATGGAAAAAGATATGTTATGTAAACAGTAGTAAAAGATATATGTAATTATATCAATTGTTGACAAAAGAAGATTTAAGAAAAATTCACTTAGATGATATAATAATTTTAAGTTTTTCTACATACAATAGTGCATCTTCAAAACATTTAAGACAAATTCAACAGAACTACAAGAAGAAACAGACAAATTTACAATGCAAATTTAAATTCACAGATACATTTTATCTGTTGATAATTGATAGAATAAGTCGACAAAATTAGCAAATAAATTGAAAATTTGTACATGATTAACATGCAAGGCATAGGGAACTTATAGAACACTGCACCTGATAAATGAAGAAGACATCCTTTTTCAGACACAGAAAGCTAATGTACAAAAATTGCTTGCAAGCTAGGTCACAGGGCAAGTCTCAAAAAACTTCAAAGATTGAAATCATGCAGAATATGTTCTCTGATCTCAATGCCATTGAGCTAGAAATTAATAATCAATAAATGCTTTTTAAAAACTGTAAGTTTGAAAATTAAGATAGACATGTCTAACTTATACACAGGGCAGAAAAAAATCATAATAGAAATGAACATATATTAGTGTGTTTTTCAAACTGAGTCATAGGAGAAAAAAAATATTAAAATTTATGGGATACAGCTAATGCGGGTTTTAGAAAGAGATATTAGATATATTGTCTTAAGAGGTCAGAAAAAAAATCTAAAGAAAGTAGAAGAAAGGAGATACCAAAATTAAAACAAAAAATCAGTGAAATTGAAAACAAGAGCCAAGTTGGGTTCTTAAAAAATCTAATTAGTTTGACAAATGACTAGTGAGAATGATCAAGAATAAAGAGAAGGATAAAAATAAAAGTAATGATGAATATTAGAAAGGTATAAGGGGCCATTACTGCAGATAGATCAAGAAGAGAGGGTATGTTTGCTGTCAACAGCAACCAGCAGGAACCAACCAGAAGTCCTTAGCAAAATGTTTCCCAATCTATGATTTATCCAAAGATACTATCTGTTTCCATGATCAACTTTGGAACTTCCTAGCTTCTGCTGAATTATAAAGGAGATTGATATCAAGCCATTCTAAACCATCTCTAGTCCTCCTGCCTTACAGCAGAATTCTATTTATGCACAAGTTACCCTTAGACCATAGGTTGTGGATGAGATCCTTGCTCCAGCACAAAGCAATTGCCATTGTGTAAATGGGGCTACCACATCTGCAAGTTGTGGTTCTCGGTGTTGATGAGCTATTGTCTGAACCTCCTGGGGTATTGCCAAGAACACATAGCAAGTGTAGGGGCATGGTAGAGACCATGCAGGTGGCTGCAAGAGAAGAGAATCACTCTCCATGAGATTCAATTTTTCCCAATTCAAGTATTTTAAAAATCAGTTATGGCTTCCTCTCATGACACTAACATGGAGTTTTAAAACAGGTGCAATGTTTTGCAATCTAATTTAACTTACATTAGTTAGAATTTGGGTATCTTGAATACAACACAAAGGTCATATGTAGAAAAACAAAATCAATCCTAGAGATTTCCTGGAAAAAAATCTGGTCAGTTATCCAAAAAGCAGAAGAGGAACTGCTTCCTTTAGGGGGTTTCCGCACTGGCCTGGGGTGTGTGGGATGTTGGGCCCTCAAAATAGTGAAAGAAGTTCATTCAGGAGTCAAATAAGAAGGAATATTCTTTCCCCTTTTCAAAGCAGAATTAATGTAGTATCAGAATGAGTAGAATCCGTGTCTAGATTCCGGCTAAGATAATTCTTTCCCCTTCCAAACCACTTGACTATCTTCATTGAAAACCAGCACCCTCTACAATAAGCAGTAAGCTGCCTCGGAATACTTTTGTCACATAATGCTAATCAATGAGCAGTCCACAAAAATGGTCAAACATCTGTGTGACCTGGTCGTGTTGCTAGTCGTGATAATGGTGTGGGGTGGTCTGGAGGATGGGGGACAGGGACATTTGCAGGGACTTTCCAAACTGCCTAATGCTTTGCAGGCATTTCATCACTATTTCTGTTTTCATTCCTTCCAGTCAAAGCAGAAAGAGATTTTCCTGCCATTTGGACCTGTCTTCCTGCAAAACTCATGGATTTGCATATCATATTTTACTGTATTCTACTTATTTCAGATTTTGTGTTTATGAGGTACTGAAACAAAGGCTTGACCCCTCACAGTTTTAAGGGATGCAGAATACCCTTTGGGAACAGAGATGGATTGCTGTCATCGGGTCATCCTATGTCTGCTTCCAGAGGTGGCCGTGATACTGAAGAACAGTGAGGGGCCAGTAAGTAGTGGAAGAGGGTGTCCTTTCACACTCCTTCCAGAATTGCCTACCTTTCCTTAATAGCCCTTTTGTTTATCTTGGAGTTTATCCAAATCTTCATTTAAACAAATATCTTTGGCTTCAAGAAGACACAGGATTGGTCATGTCTCATCATCTTTATTTCTACTTCTCCCTGACGTGTGGAGAAGTCCTATAGTTGATCTTCTTTACCGAGACTTCAGTTTAAAAAGAACTTTAATAAGCTAATTTACTTTAGTGATGTAACTTAATGTAATTTAGTGATGACACAAAACTAAATCTGAAACACTTAGAATAGTATTTTATTAAAAATAAATTACTTTCCCTTCCCTAATTTATCAGCAATCAAGTTTTTAAAAACTTTTTCACTGAAGATTGAGAAAAGACACTGCCAAGATATACAGATAATTGGTAGTTAATTGAAATATACATACAAGTTTACCAAGTGAAATTTTACGATTTTACAAAGTAAAATTTTATTTTTTTAATTAAATTAATTTTTTTAGAGATGGGATCTTGCTATGTTGTTCAGACTGGCCTCAAACTCATGCCATCATGCCCAGCCCAAAGTAAGAACTTGAAGGAGCATTTTTAAAGCTCAAGAGTACTTGGTATTCTGATAGGAAGCAAAATGATTTTCATATGTTGGAGTTCAATTTGGGTATTAAGAGGCATTAGAAAGACTTATTCTCAATACTGGAAATATGACAGTGTAATCAAGTGAAGTACTTTTGAATTTCTTCAGAATTAATAAGCTGTAAAGTTACTTATTAATATGTGCCAAATAACACAACTAAACAAGCTAAAAATAGAATTTCTCTGTTACAGGAGTAACAATATACATTGAAAGTTGATAAACTTATTAAAGCAAGTTTAACACATTGGGAAAGGCTCCAAATGAGTATATTCACTTTAGCTTACATGATTTGAAGATGAAAAAAAAGTCTCTAAACTTAAAAGCAATAAAAACAACAGTGACAATATACCTAATAAAACCTTTATTTTATAAACAGTTCCAAACTTTCTAGATCATTGGTAACACAATTTGAGATTTCTCTCTCTCTCTCTCTCTATATATATGTGTGTGTGTGTGTGTGTGTGTATGCCATTTATATAAAAATACCATATATAGAATAGAAGTAGAACAATAACAGCTAATATTTGGAAATATAGCAAATATATGAAAAGGTAAAAGTTCAGAAAGGGTCTGTAACTTATAATCACAAGACAATAGTTAGTCAATATACTGAAATACATTTACACACATTCAATATCACTTTTAATTCCAATTAACAAGGAGCAAAGATACATAAAATCGACTTCATTCCCCAACTATTAGCCTCCTAGAAAGTCTATAAATTCTTGCCAGATAATGTATAATTTAAAGTGGTAATTAGTAGTCATTTCAAGTTCCACTGCCAGTATATAGCCAATCAAAGGAAAGAAAATCTTTCTTCCTTCATAAGTTTTAGAAAATAGTTCATATGTCAAAGTTAAATAATGCATGAAAATATTAAGAAACCATTGTATCTAAAGATATTTACTACTTCTATTAGTAACTATTTCTCCTTTAACATAGTGAATGTTTTCAGCCATCCTAAATTACAGGTAATAATTCCCCAGTATATAGTCCATCATACATCCTAACAATTTTACTTCTCCAAAGCATTTTGTATAAGAAGTACCATAAGTAATAAAATGTGGATTTGCTCGAAGTAGTTAGACATGTAGTTTTTCTCTAGGGAATTTACAGTCCATTGCTATTTCTTTGTCTGGTGGTTTTGAAAGCTTAATAGCAGTTATGAAAATTTGTTGATGTACTTTGTAGCACCTTGCAATAACTTCTAGAACAGGGCCCTTCCTCCAGGCAGAAAGAGCCCAGTGCTGGGAAGCCTAATTTGAACTGGGCTTCAGTCTCTACCTTAGCTTTTGGGAAAAGGGAAAGCACATAATCTCACAAAGAAGCTCTGCTTCAGGGCTCAGTAAAAGGTTTTATTGTTGTTTGTTTACATCTCTCTTCTACTGGATTAATTATCATTTACTCTCACATTGTATCACTCACTTCAGTTTAATGTTAAACTGTTGAAAATTCATTAAATTGTCAGTAAATTTTGTCATAATTCTTCCACTTCTCTTTGCTGAAGTCTGTTTCGAAAAATAAGGATGCTTCCACTGAGTTGAAAGGCAGTTTCCAGTTTCATCATGCAATAATGTAGTACACTATTTCTCTTAGCATAACATCTTCTTTAATGGCTAACTTACTTTTAGTCCCTTTCCTTGTCTCAATATGCTGTGTCTGTACATGCTGCTTTATAAATGATTTCTGCCAGCATTCACATATTGTAGAAGGGAAAGTGTTATAGAATTTTGAGAATTATCAAGGAGTTTCATAAAATTACAACTACTTTGGAAAATAATTTGTTCATATCTAGTAAATTTAAAGATGTATACATGTATTGACCCAACAATTACACCTCTATATACACCCAAGAGAAACTCAAGCATTTATACAATTTTTAATGATTTATGCGTCAGTGAAAATGATTGAATTAAAGCTACATATATTAGCATGGCACTCAAAGTCGTACTGAAGCAAAGATGGCAAATTGCAGGATACATGAAGGATGATGCCATTTATATAAAAATCACAACTATACGAAACAGTACTGTTTTGCATACATTTTTAACAAAACTCACTTGTTTTAAAATGTATCTATTTTTGGTAAAATGATAAAACATTCATAGAAAGGATGAATGCCAGTTTATGGATAGTGCTTACCTCTAAGTGTAGAAGGAGGGAACTTGGATTGGACAAGGGGCTTTATAGCTGTTATTTTATTGTAAAAATTCTGAAGCAAATGTACAAAATGATGAGATGTGGCAAAGTTTGGTATTGGGCTTATAGTTTGTCATTGTTCTTCTGATTTTCCTGTATATTTGAAATATTTTATAATAAAAAAGAAAGAATATTTCAATGGAACAGAGGTGGTTTGCAACAGAAACTAGAAAACCTGGGGCCAGAAACAAGAAAGTTGGCATTGTGTATCCAGGCTGGCTAGTCACCCACATAAGATTTCTCAAGGTTAACATATGTGTCCCCATGTTCCAAGCCTCATCCCTGACTTCATAGTTTCAGAAAGTGACTTCCATCAGCATAAGGACCATGGATCGTTTTCTAGTGGAGAGATTCACAGAAACAGAACTCCCAAGCAACCGTTTTTGTAAATTGTATGGCTTTTCCAGTGACCAGTACCTTCATGTCTTCTACATGGAGCCTCTCCTCTTTTTTCCTAACCAGCAGCTAGGCATCAGAAGGCTACTTCTCAAGTTGGAATCAAAGAAAAGATACAAGGAAAGTATATTGAGAGAGGTTTCACCCAATTTCACGCAAGGCTGTGACTCTTAACCCTGACAGTATATTAGAATCTCTTGGGGAGCTTTTTAAAGTTACTGATTCCCTTCCAAGACCAATTATCAGGTTGGTGCAAAAGTAACTGTGGTTTTGATCTGGACCCTGCTGTAACCTGATGAGACAGCTTTGCTGGTGAGATCAGTGGCTGAGCATTAGAATCATGGAAGAGGCTCACAAAAATAAACTGGGGCTCACTCTCAGAGATTCTGATCTATCGGGCTGGGCAAAAGTAATTGCAGTTTGTGCAATTGCTTTTAATTAAAACTGCAATTACTTTTGGACCAACCTGATCATTGGTCTCAAAGGGGAATCGGTAACTTTAAAAAGCTCCCCAAGTGATTCTAATATACCGTCAGGGTTAAGACTCACAGCCTTGCGTGAAATTGGGCGAAACTTCTCTCAATATACTTTCCTTGTATCTTTTCTTTGATTCCAACTTGAGAAGTAGCCTTCTGATGCCTAGCTGCTGGTTAGGAAAAAAGACGAGAGGCTCCATGTAGGAGACACGAAGGTACTGGTCACTGGAAAAGCCATACAATTTATAAAAACGGTTGCTTAGGAGTTCTGTTTCTGTGAATCTCTCCACTAGAAAACAATCCATGGTCCTTATGCTGATGGAAGCCACTTTCTAAAACTGTGAAGCCAGGGATGAGGCTTGGAACATGGGGACACATATGTTAACCTTGAGAAATCTTATATGTGTGACTAGCCAGCCTGATTTTCTCACCATCTCACCCTTTCTTCTACCTGATCCCATCATTCCATGTACCCCAAATATCTTAACATGAACTGTAAGACTAAATATCAGGATCCTTCAGCCTCTTGCCTAATCTTTCCCGCCGAAGTACTGAATTGCTTGCATTATCACTTGAACTTGCCAAGTCTCTGAGCTTTCATCCTTGAATGAGCTGTTTCCTTGCCTGGGATGTTCTTCCACCTCCTTGTCTGTCACTACCATCACCACTGCTCTTTAGGACATCTTCTGAATCCATCAGGTCTCAATTTGAATCTCACATTTCCTAGGGATCCTTCTCTACTCCCCAAGACTAGATAAGTGCTTTTACTACTTAACTGCTCGAAATGTTATTGGAGCTAGAAGGGAGTGCACAGTGGATGCTACAACTTTGCAGTCACATTTCTATCTATTTGAATGAATATTTCTCCTCTACTCTATTATTCAGCCCAGATGAAGATTAATCAATTTCCTATCCACACAAGAGTGCTTCTAAGCTGGGTGCAGTGGCTCACGCCTGTACTCCCAGCACTTTGGAAGGCCGAGGCGGGTGGTTCACTTGAGGTCAGGAGTTTGAGACCAGCCTGGCCAACATGGCAAAACCCTGTCTCTACTAAAAATACAAAAATGAGCTGGGCATGGTGGCAGGCACCTGTGGTCCCAGCTACTCGGGAAGCTGAGGCAGGAGAATTGCTTGAACCCGGAAGGTGGAGGTTGCAGTGAGCTAAGATCATGCCACTGCACTCCAGCCTGGGCGACAGATGGAGACTGTCTCAAAAAAGAAAAGAAAAGAAAACAAAACAAAAACAAATAGTCCTTCTATTTGGCAAAATGCAAAGCACTTCCTTTCAAAACTTGGAGTCTCCCATCTATTTTTTTCTCGTCCAAAATGTTTTTTACTTATTCATGCATTTGTCAAACATTAATTGGGAACTTAGTCTGCTCTGGGCCCTGTGCTGAGTCTTGGGAAGATAACCATGATAACGATCACTAGTTTCTGTTTATGCTTTTGGTCTCACTCTGGGCCTTTTTAAAAAAAAATTCAGTAGCTTTTGGGGTACAAGTGGTTTTTTGTTACATGGATGAATTATATAGTGGTGAATTCTGAGATTTTAGTGTACTTGTCACCCAAATAGCATATATTGTATTTAATGTGTAGTTTTTCATCCCTGGCCTCCTTTCCACCCTTCGCCTTCTGAATCTCCAAAGTTCATTATATCACTCTGTATGCCTTTGCATACTCATAGCTTAGATCCCACTTATAAGTGGGAACATATGGTTTTTGGCTTTCCCCTCCTCTGTTATTTCACTTAGAATAATGGCCTCCAGCTCCATCCAAGTTGCTGCAAAAGACATTCTTTATTTCCTTTTAATGGCTGAGTTGTATTGGTATGAGTAGTATGGTATATACATAGGTTCACGCCATTGTCCTGCCTCAGCCTCCCGAGTAGTTGGAACTACAGGTGCCCGCCACCACACCCGGCTAATTTTTTGTATTTTTAGTAGAGACGGGTTTTCACCATGTTAGCCAGGATGGTCTCGATCTCCTGACCTCATGATCCACCTGCCTCGGCCTCCCAAAGTGCTAGGATTACAGGCATGAGCCACTGTGCCCGCCCCCCACATTTTCTTTATTCATTCGTTAGTCAATGGACACTTAGGTTGGTTCCACATATTTGCAGTTGTGAACTGTGAGCCTCACTTCTTTCAAGGAGCTTTCCTGAATCCTCATGCACAGGTCATAGGCCCTTCCACTGTCTCCCATAGCACTCTAGCCTGCCCCATATCCCAGGGCTTTTTGATCTAGGATTACCTGCTTATTTGCTTGTATTCCTATATGTGCCTTCAGACATTAAAATCTGTGAAGGCAAATCTAGTTTATTGATTGGAATATCCCTACTACCTAGGCAATGCCTGGCATCCTAGTTAGGGCTCAAAAAATATATGTGGAATGATGGAAATTTTCCTATAACAATGAGAAAGGATTTGGGATTTTGAAGGTTGACATTGAGATATCCAAGTGGACTTACGCTGTTGGCAACCAGGAATGTGAAAATGGTTTGGGGGAGAAAACAGAATATGAAATACAGACTAAAAATTTTCAGCACAGAGAAGCTAAATGAAGTGATGGGTAATACAATGACTTCTCTTGATAAACGCACATGAAGAGAGAAAAGCAGAAGCACAGAGATTGTGTCTTGGCACATATCCTTTGGTCTCTGTGAAAGGAGCTGTGGCAGAAGATGCTATAGATAGCTGTAAGTGCCCCTTGGCATTCTCCTCTACACACCCACCTAAGGCTGTTTATGGCAAACTGTGGGACCCTCTGCCTCACCATGGGAGCATGTTGGGCCAATACAGGACAAGTCAGAACTGCTGGAGAGTCATGCTCCCATAAGCAGTTCTCAACTAATGGCAAATGGGAAGTTGGTGGCAAAATACTGCCACTTCTCTGCCCCTTCTTTGGGATAAGTATGAGGTGGATTCTTCAACGTCCCTCAGAGGTCCCCAGTAAGGCTGAATGCCAGCAGTTGTGTTCAGTGGTAACTAGTATGAGCACCCACACTTTGTCAGTTTCCTTCTTTTCCCTGTCTCACTTTCACATGCCGCTACCAGTACTTCCCAGCATGACGTTCCCTATAGACTACTTACACCCAAATCTGCCTCTGGGAGAGCCCAAAGCGAGATAGGAGCTAATGAAAGAAGCTTGTAAGGGTAATTTAGAAACTTGGAACACTGAGATGTCTGTGACTTAGAGAAATATTATTAAAAAGGAGAATGTCCTTAGTCATGTTTAAACTGCATAGGGTTTTCGTAGTAGGAGCAAGACAACCCAAAAACTTCTGTGTGTTTTTTTTTATCTTACTTTTGTTTTAAGTTCATGGGTCTTAGGCAGGTTTGTTATATAGGTAAACTTGTGTCATGGGGGTTTGTTGTACAGATTATTTTATCACCCAGGTATTAAGCCTAGTACCCATTAGTTATTTTTTCTGATCCTCTCCCTCCTCCTACCCTCCACCCTCCAATAGGTCCAATACTGTGCATTGTTGCCCTTTATGTGTCCATGTGTTCTCATTGTTTCACCACCACTAGCAAGTTATAACACGTAGTATTTGGTTTTCTGTTCCTGCATTAGTTTGCTAAGGACAATGGCCTCCACCTCCATTCATGTTTTTGCAAAGGATGATCTTGTTCTTTTTTATGGGTGCATAGTTCTTGTTCTTTTTTATGTGTGCATAGTATTCTATAGTATGTATGTACCACATTTTCTTTATCCAGTCTACCATTGATGGGCATTTAGGTTGATTCCATGCCTCTGCTACTGTGAACAGTGCTGCAATGAACATTCATGTGCATGTGTCTTTATGGCAGAATGATTTATATTCCTTTGGGTATATACCCAGTAATGGGATTGCTGAATCGAATGGTAGTTATTTTTGGTCTTCGAGGAATTGCCACACTGTCTTCCATAATAGTTGAACCAATTTACACGCCCACCAACAGTGTATAAGTGTTCTTTTTTCTCTGCCACCTTGCCAATATCTGTTGTTTTTGGCTTTTTAATATTCGCCATTCTGACTGGCATGAGATGGTATCTCATTGAGGTTTTGATTTCCATTTCTCTAATCATCAGTCATGTAGAGCTTTTTTTATATGATTGTTAGCTGCATGTATGCCTTCTTTTGCAAAGTGTCTGTTCATGTCCTTTGCCCACTTTTTAATGGGATTGTTTTTCTTCTTGTAAATTTGCTTAAGTTCCTTATAAATTCTGGATATTATAACTTTATCAGATGCACGGTTTGCAAAAATTTTCTCCCATTCCGTCTGTTCACTTTGTTGATAGTTTATTTTGCTGTGCAGAAGCTCTTTAGTTTGATTAAATCCCATTTGTCAGTTTTTGCTTTTGTTGCAATTGTTTTGGCATCTTCGTCTTGACATCTTTGCTCATTCCTGTGTCCAGAATGGTATTGCCTAGACTGTCTTTCAGGGTTTTTATAGTTTTGTGTTTTACACTTAAGTCTTTAATCCACCTTGAGTTAATTTTTGTATAAGGTGTAAGGAAGGGGTCCAGTTTCAATCTTCTGCATATGGGTAGCCAGTTATCCCAGCACCAAGCAACCCTAAGCAAAAATGATAAAGCTGGAGGCATCATACTACCTGACTTCAAACTCTACTACAGGAACACAGTAACCAAAAACAGCATGGTACTGCCACAAAAGTAGACACATAGACCAATGCAACAGAATAGAGAACCCAGAAATAAGCCCACACACTTACAACTATCTGATCTTTAACAAAGCTGACAAAAACAAGCAATGGGTAAAGGACTTCCTATTGAAAAACTTCTATCTGAGCATTTACTGTGATAGGATTCTGTAAAGATAAGGAAAGAAGACTTCTCTCAGCAAAACTGAACATGTACATGCGTGAATTTCTTTCCTTGTGATTTTGATCACCTGATTTTGGAAGTTGCCATTTATCTCATACAAAACCAATATTCTATATCTTGTCATTTTTCTCAGCCTTTCCAAACTAAACTGGAGTTTGGAGTCTACTTTGTTTTCCCAGTCAGGTGCTCTCTGATCTTTTTTTCTATACTTTAAAGAAGTTTCACTAAAAAATTTCCACAGTTCCTTCACTTTCAATAAGCCCATTACACAATTACAGTGTATATTTTTCCTATGTGTTCCCTATTGATAAACCATCATTCTTTGTAAATATTTTATGGTATAGTAAAATCATATTTTATTCATTAAGTTCCTTCTACCAAGCCTTTGAAGTTTACCTTATATATGGGTTCTCAATTTTAGCCAAGAATCTGATTTAACCATATTTTTAATGCTCATTATTTGAACCACTTTATAAAAATTTAGGCCCATAAGCCACTCTTCTTAAAACAACAGCTACATGTATTCTGTGACCTTAATCTTGATTATTTGATTCTTAATCTGTAACCCAATGAAAAAATAAATTTTCTATATATTGTGTAGTGTAAATACACTTTATCATTTAAAATTATTTCCATATCAATTATCAAAATAACCCTATGATACATGTTTTTTTCACTTATCTTAGGTCATAAATTTTCTTTAATGTATTTCCAAAATCTTCATATGTATCACTTTAATAATCACATACTATTCTACTGAACAAAATTTACTTAATCATTTACCCAGCTTAACTATGATTCCAGACCCCTATTAGAAAAAATTGAATCATAACTAGTTAAATTTTAGCTTTATATCCCTTCCATAAAGTCTTATTTTTCAAGACTTTGTTCTTTTCCAATTTGATAGGGAGACCAAAGTCCCAATTCCCTTCTTATGTGTGCCATACTATTTCCTCCCAGACAGGAGTTCATTTGAGGACTCTTCTAACATTTATCCTAACTTAAAATTTTTTCTGACTTTACATTATTTTAGTGCCAATAATGTGATGCCAGGGTAGTGTTAAGAGGGGAAGCCATTGCTTTCTATCTAGGTGTTATCTTTCCCTCTGCAGCTTCCCCTAAATCCACAGCATGTTCTATGCATCTAAATCTCTTTCTTTGCAATATTGCCTTCTTTATATGTTGTTTCTGGTTCTTTTCCTAGTTCTTATGTTCTATTTACAATATAAACAGCACCTCAGGAAATAATAATCTAGAGATCCCAGGTTTAATTTTTATCCCAATAACCTGAATTTAGCCTTTAGTTCTTTTCTTACATTTTCTTTCACCAGTGCTTTGCTCATGAATTACCACAGTCATTGATTCCCTACCACTGTCATCCTATGCACATGTTTTCTACATGCAGAGCAAATTGCCATCCAGTTCTCACTGTCAGCACAGGCTAAATGAACTGTTAATTACATCTCCCATTACCACTGCCTCCATTCACTTTGATGGGGCTGCTTTTCCTGAGTGGTGTCTGAGGCTGATACTCTTGGAATTTCTTCTACTATTTGCCTGAGAATGGAGGCTCACATTCTTGTGCCAATTCCATCACTAAGGGAAGGACTTTGGTCAATTCACATTCTTTCTCTGGACTTCGTTTCCTCATTTATAAAAGGAGGGGTTGAACTCTAAAATCCTTAAGGGCTGTTTCAGCTCTTGTGTCTTATGATTTTTTTAAGTGTCTTCCTTAGCACTTTCGAGACTGATCTATTGAAAATGGGCCTACAGCCTCATCTATAGAAACTCTGCCTTTGTAAGGCTTTTTCAGTTCAGCAATCCCAGCTCTAGGGAAACAAATTACTCTCCAAAATCCAGTGCCACATATTTGAGTATACACAGTGAAAGAAGAATCCAGAACTAGATAACGAATATCACAGAAACAATTCTTGAATGTTACTGGCTAATGTTCATGCTGACTGAAGTACTTTTGTGCTTTGTAAAACTTTTAATCATAAGCAATGTTCTTTCTAATATGTTTTTTAAATGAGTGCTCATCAGACAGTACAGCTGGATATTTGGACAAAAGACCGTTTTCTCCTTTTTGGAAAATCCCTCTAATCAAACCAAGAAAGACCGGTGCTTTCTGCAGGATGGTAAAGGGGTATTAGATTTGACCCTGGGACTTCCATGACATCTGACAAACATCGCTGTTCTTAGTCAATCTAGTGGAATAACTAGACAATAAACAAACTAGTGTTTGTTCTTGTTTCTTCATGCTTCCAAATTCTCTTTCAGGTGATATTTTTAGGATTTATAAATTAAGCATGACAACATAAATATAAATCAAATATTAACCTCATTGAATATTTTCTTAGGCCATTTGGCCAATAGTATAATCTTTCATAAGCATTTGGAATTACAGGGTTTAGATTGGAATAGAATTTTAGATACAATATGATTCAGTGATTTCTAAACATGGCTGGTCATCACAATCACCCGGGAACATGTTAAAGATAGATTCTGTGTCTAAAGCTAGGCTAAAGAACTTAGAATCTCTCAGATAAAGGAACTAGAACCTGTGTTTTTGATGATTTTCCAGGTGTTCATTTTGATATAGTCAGCTTGGCACCCATATTTGAAAATGTTTGGGGCTTTTGAACATTTCTTTCCTGTGCTTTATGCAATACACTCTCTTTTATTTTATTTTTTTGAAACCAATACACTCTGTTTTAACATTATCTGCAAAGAACTTTATTAGTCCCCTCTTGATTTGAAATTTGTTAAGGCATTCTCTCCTTACTTTTTTTTTTTTTTTTTTTTAAAGACAGAGTCTTGCTCTGTCGCCCAGGCTGGAGTGCTGTGGCACCAACTCGGCTCACTACAAGCTCCGCCTCCCAGGTTCACGCCATTCTCCTGCCTCAGCCTCCTGAGTAGCTGGGACTACAGGCGCCTGCCACCACGCTCGGCTAATTTTTTGTATTTTTTTGTATTTTTAGTAGAGACGGGGTTTCACCATGTTAGCCAGGATGGTCTCCATCTCCCGACCTCGTGATCCATCCGCCTCGGCCTTCCAAAATGCTAGGATTACAGGCGTGAGCCACCGTACCCGACCTCTCTCCTTACTTGTTTTGGCATGGAGACAAAATTTGCCCACCTGCTGTTTTCAACCATTGGCCTTACTGAATCCTGTCATTTGCTAATTCCCATATCTGACACCAGCTATCATGTCCTTCTATAGGCCAAGCATTTTACTTCTTTCATTAATTATATTATGGATTCAAGTTCTTATACCAGTTTCTTCACTTGCTGTTGGATACAACATATTTTGATCACTCTCTTTCTCAAATGTGGGGGGCAAAGCTGACCTCAACATTGTACAGTGTAATCAGCAAAGAAAAGCATGAGATTATCGTCTCTTTTTTCCTGCACACTAAACTTGTACTAATGTGGTCCCACATGACACAAGTGATTTAGACAGTTCTATCACATTATTGACTCATTGAGTTAATTACATCATGAAGTTTTCACATGTGCCGTTCATAAGCCATCCTGGTATCCATACTGAATTTACACATTTGAACATTTGAAGATTTTTATAAAATTAATAATGCAACAGTACTTATGTTAACAAATAGTTATATTTGTAGTATTTCTATATGGCAGATTTGACCTAAAGCTTTCCTAGGCCAATATTATTTTGGATGCTTATCCTTTTAACCAGCTCTGGCTATTCATCCCTATCTCACCTCAATCACGCATTTAACACACATGTCATCAAAAATTCTTCCAGGTCAGTGAGAGGGCCAAAGTCAGGCTTCTTTTTGGAATAAACTATCAATTGCTAGGAATAATTATTTTGTGAGATTAAAAGTAAAATGAAAGCACACACTTATAGATCGTGCATAGGCTCCAGTAGTGTTTTTGTAGTTGAGCTATATTTCTAAACATATGGACTTTAAAAGGGTTTAATTTCCTTCACATAGAGTTGGTGAATTTTACACCTGTTTTAATCTGCTATTCTCTGTTTTGTCTGTGTTACATAATTGAATTCACTTCCTCCCTTCCCCCATGGGTTTTGTCTTAAATTCTCACAAGAGTTCCCATAGGAAATAGGAACCAAGGTACATTGCACTTGCCTTTCAATTCTTCTTTTAGGTAAAAGTATGTTTGTTACAACTGCAAATTTGAAAGTTGGTTTTAAGTCTCTGATTATTTTTTGGTTAAAATATAAGCTAATATTAGGAATAATCATATAATTTGAAATAAGACTAAATATATTGTCTTTAAACCAAAATTAAAAAGACTTCTACTTTGTGGCACTTAAAGATATGATTAATAGAAAGTTAGTTTTCAAACTCCTACAGAAATGTGAAGATATTATTCCTAATCCCAACTTTTTCTATCCTATCTTATAAACCTCTTTCAACTTTTTTCCCTTTTTTGGGTCCATTCTGCTATTTTTGTAGTTTTCACCATCGTCACCTCTAACCTAGGCTTCTACAATAGCTTCCCAAGTTCTCTCTCTTTTTTTCAATTTCCAAAACTCAGATATGGGAGCATAGATAAGAAAACTTGGCAATTGACATCACAAATAATTATACTATTTTTACGGTAAAGTATATCACACAATTATAATAGTCTTGCAATAAAATTATAATCTAAGTGTTACTCTTATAAAAGAGAAATCATGAAATAGGTTGCCCCTTTTAAAAAAAAAAACAGGTGGTAACATAATAGAATTGTCTTAATATTTTAAAAGTATTCAAAACCCATAAATTAGCCCTAAAAAGGTAAATTTTAGCTCCATTAGTTTATAGTTTGTGGTTCCTTCTTCCAGCATTCAAGCTAGTTCCTTTGGGATGTGTAGCTCCAGAAATTTGTATTGAGGAATTGAGAAGTCAGTGGCAGATCAACTGAGGAATACTCACTCATCTCTGAGGGTAATGGTTGTCATCCCTGACCGATTGTCAGAATCACTTGGGAAGCTTTTTTTTTTAAATGTACAGATTCTCATGCCCCACCTGGGAACTACTGAATCAGGTTCACTGTTCACTGAATCAGAACAGGCTGAGAATTTATGAATTTGAAAGTTCCCCAGGTGATTCTGATAACCAACCAAGGTTGTGAACCACAGTTTTAGGAAATTCTGATAAATGGGTAAAAAATTTGAATGTCATCAAGAGGAAGTATGCAACCCTAAATATAAATTGTTACAGTTGCTATCAGTTGAAGACATGTAAATGCAATTTGTGGGAATGGATTTAGATACTGAATATGCAAACTTATCCCTATTGGATTTATTTATTTTTGACAGTATAAACGCCAATGCCAGGGTTAAAAATTATAAGTGTAATTATACTGACTTTGGAGAGTGAGGTTCAAATTTAACATGATTTCAAGTAGATACTTCCAACAAAATACTCACTTGGTAACACCCTAAACTTTGTCATGTCCTAATATGGCACCACTTCCAAAATCACTAATTCAGACACCCTGCTGTCTACATACAATCTCCACTGCATTCAGCTTACCTATTCAGCTTACCAAGTGTCAAACTACTTGACCTTCATTTGACTTCATGAGAACTTTCTGTTGCCTTTCCCCTTATTCTAATCTACTTGCCCACTCTTTCTTCAGTTCCTTCCTTAATCAGTCTAGAGTCTATACCACAAGTTCAATAGCACTCCTGCCAATAAAAAACTCCTTTGCCTGTTTTCTTATTGCAACTGTTTAGAAAATCCCAAACCTCAATCATTGTTACTTCTGCTTTCCTTACCTAAGCACTGAGATAGAGCCACATGGCAGGTTGCACTGTGGATAAATTCAGGATAACCAATTTCAAATAAACTCTCAACTTTGTGTTTACCATTGTTTTCCTCTTTTTAATTCACTTTATCAATGATTACTTTGTATCTTCTTTATACTCCTCACCCTTCCAACCATAACTGACCCTTTTCTGCCTGTCTTCTCACCTCCTTCTTCACTGAGAAGCCATCGGAGATCTAGTCTCCCAATTTCCTGCTAGCAACTCTAGGAACCTCCATCTGCATTCATCTTTTCTTTTTTCCATTTTATCTCTTCTCTTATTGAAGGTCAGTTCTTTCACATGAGGTATTGGATTCTACTTTTTCCTGATGTTTCAGAAATATTTAACTATCAAACAATTCCACTCTTGCCTGTATTTTCAACTATGTTCTAACACTGGATCATTCCCCGTGACATTTAAAAGAGCTAAAAAATATCTCAAAAGACTTTCTTCCCCCAACTTCTTCTCCTCAGACTCTGTTCTAGCTAACCCTTTCTCCTCACTTTCAGAGCTAAATTTCTTTCTTTCTTTTTTTTTCTTTTTTTTTACTTTTTGAGACAGAGTCTTGCTCTGTCACCCAGGCTGGAGTGCAGTGGCTTGATCTCAGCTCACTGAAACCTCTGCCTCCTGGATTCAAGTGATTCCCCTGCCTCAGCCTCCCAAGTAGCTGAGATTACAGGCACGCACCACCACACCCGGCTAATTTTTTTGTATTTTAGTAGAGATGGGGTTTCACCATGTTGGCCAAGATGTTCTCAATCTCCTGACCTCGTGATCTGCCCACCTCGGCCTCCCAAAGTGCTGGGATTACAGGTGTGAGCAACTGTGCCCAGCCTGAGCCAAATTTCTTAATGTCTTGAAAGAGTTACAGATGGCCTGTCCTTTTCAACACCTTTTACTAATGTTCAACCTACTTTGATTTAGCCTTTGTCTCTCTCATTATGACTAACGATCACCTTCATATTGCCAAAGCCAATGAACATTTTTCAGTTCTTGGTGGAATTTGACATTAACCGCAGCTTTCTTCTTGAAACAATTTGTTCTGCTGTCTTCCCCAGATATCATTATCTGCTGGTTATCTGCTTAGCTCTCTGGTCATTCTTCCTCTCTATATACATATATATCTTTTTTTCCAGTTTATCCTCCTCTCTCTGGTGATTAAATGTTGGAGTTTCTCGAGGCTGAATCCTGGGCTCTTTTCACATTCTATTATATCTCCACAGGCAAATGTATCTATTACGTATATGACTTGAAAAATTCTAAATTGAGCTCACACCTGTCTTCTAAGCCTAAGACCGTGTATACCTTATTTTGCCTCTCCATGTGGATACTTCAATATCAATATGTCAAACACCGAGCTCAGTCCTCCCTGACAGAGTAGGAGCACCATCATCTTGGACAAACACTGCCACTTTAAGTTCCAGCTCTTTTTCTAGCCTCATGCATTTCAAGGAAATCGCTTCTTTTATAACAACAAGTGCCCAGAAAGAGCAGACAGTAAAATACAGATAAGACAGCTGGGGCACAGAGGGAGGTGGTGAGGAAGTCTCTGGGGTAACTGCCAAACTTCACACTCATACAATGGGCCCCAGTAAAACAGTGGGCCTTAATAAGCACATTCCTTTCCCTTTAAGTGCACTAAGGGAAGCTAAAAGCAGACTTGGGAGGAGGGTAGGTATGCCTGAAGCTGCAGGAAGATGTATGGGAACAGACACAAAGCTCTCCCTCCCAGATAAGTGCAACAAAGAAACAGAGAAGCAGTACAAGCCTCTGATAAACTCTTCCACCCTGAATCCTTAAAAACTCTTAGTCTGTAAGTCTGTAAGAAAGTAGGCTCTACCTAACTCAGCCAGAAGCCCCTCTCATGTTTGTTTTCTCTAAAATAAACCTGTCTTTAACTGTCAAGCCACCTTTCATGTTTCTTTCCTCTTTCTTTAATTCTTACACTCCCTCCAAAGTTATTGGTTCCTGCCAATGTTTCTAATCTAATTGAATAGTACCATCATGCATCCAGTCACCTAATTTACAAATCTCAGGTTCATCCATGATATCTCATGCTTTTCATTCTCCAATATCTAGTCCATCTTTGAGATCCATCTATTTTTTGTTCAAAATACCTCTTTATCCATTCATACTTCCCATATCTTCTGCCAGCATATTCCAAGCTACCATCTCTAGCTTAAAATAATGCACTTTTAGTTCAATTGATGTCCCTTCAATTTTTGTGCCTCCCATTCATATTCATTTTTGACATCAGAGAGTGATATCTTCAAAATGCAAATCTCATTTTGTTCTATTTGATAGAATAAATTCCTCCTGGTTACTGAAATCATAAAAAAGTCACCACCCCTCCCCGTGCACACACAATTTTATCTATCCCTGAAGCTTTCAAAATTGTTAAAGTCTTTCCATTGTTTTTAAGCTATGGACCAACATCCTTAATATCCTCAAAGTTCTTGGTTCCAAGAAGCTGCATTGTCTGGCTCTTGGGTCATCATAGCTCTCCTGGCTCATCATAGCTCTCCTTATACTATCCTCTTGGGTTTCTCTCTTCCCTAGTCATGCCATAGGGCTATAATATTCTTTGGAATGAAGAGGTGAACAAGGTCCCTACAGATAGATTAAGACAGACAGAGAATTGATATAACCCTAAGTAGAACAGGAAAGATATGTTAATCATGCCAGGTGAAAAGAAACTGTTTCTGGTATATTTTATTAACAGGTCAAGAGAAAAATACTTTGAATCAACAGCTGCATTGCAGATAGAAGGGTACATGCTTATTGGCCCTATCAATTGGATTCAGGCTTTCATTAAGTTAATGTTAAGCCAATATCATTTTCTGCATTGGCCAAGCAGATGAGATGAATGAAGATGTTGTAGAAATCATAAGTGATGGTTACATTAATCTGTGCAATTTATCCAGGAAAGTAGTATTGCTTTTGGTTTACTCTTTTGATAAGTAGAGGAAGTTCTAAGGGTTTCCACTGTCCTTCCCTACCAGGAAAATAAACTGAGTAGGAAAACAATATTTGTAGTCTGCAAGTTATTGAGCATATGTATTCCAACTATGCATTCCTGAATTGGAAAATAGCCATAAAATGTGTTCAGGGACCACATGTGCCCACTCATCATTTACCTGTATCAGTCAAAGGGACAACTTACTCAATTAGCCAATGCCAAGTATATCTGTGGATCAACCACTCTGAGTACTGCCCTTTCACCTGGGTGTTAATTACAATAACCTCCTCCATCTGGTCTGCTGAGTAAGTGCTACCACTTGGCCTTTACCCCTTCAGGATCAAATTATTGCCACTGGATTCAAAGAGCCCCTTCCCCTTCTTCCCCTTCCCCTTCTTCCCCTTCCCCTTCCCCTTCTTCCTCTTCCCCATGGAATCCAAAGGCTATAACCATCCCAAGAGTTTGAGGAATACATTGAGAGGAATTCCAGCATTCTTTAAGTCCCCTGTACTAGATTTCCTTTGCAGGCCAGAAATTACAGTGGGAAATTCTGTCATCGAAAGGCCTTTTTGGCTGCATGAGGTGGTTCACACCTGTAATCTCAGCACTTTGGGAGGCCGAGATGGGCTGATTGCTTGAGCCCAGGAGTTCCAGACTGGCCTGGGCAACATGCCAAAACCTGTCTCTACCAAAAAATACAAAAAAAAAAAAAAAAAAAAGCCAGTCATAGTGGCACTCACCTGTGGTCCCAGCTACTCAGGGGTCTAAGGCAGGAGAATCACCTGAGCCCAGGAGGTCTAGGCTACAGTGAGCCATGATCATGCCTCTGCACTCCAGCCTGAATGAAAGCACAAGACCCTGTCTCAAAAAAAAAAAAAAAAAGAAACGTGTTAATTACAATAACCTCCTCCATCTGGTCTGCTGAGTAAGCGCTACCACTTGGCCTTTACCCCTTCAGGATCAAATTATCGCCACTGGATTCAAAGAGCCCCTTCCCCTCTTCCCCTCCCCCTCACCTTCTTTTTTTTTTTTTGAAAAATCAGGAAAGAGTAGAATCCAATACCTCATGTGAAAGAACTGACCTTCAATAAGAGAAGAGATAAAATGGAAAAAAGAAAAGATGAATGCAGATGGAGGGTCCTACAGTTGCTAGCAGGAAATTGGGAGACTAGATCTCCGACGGCTTCTCAGTGAAGAAGGAGGTGAGAAGACAGGCAGAAAAGGGTCAGTTATGGTTGCAAGGGTGAGGAGGATAAAGAAGATACAAAGTAATCATTGATAAAGTGAATTAAAAAGAGGAAAACAATGGTAAACACAAAGTTGAGAGTTTATTTGAAATTGGTTATCCTGAATTTATCCACAGTGCAACCTGCCATGTGGCTCTATCTCAGTGCTTAGGTAAGGAAAGCAGACATTTCTTAATGTCTTGAAAGAGTTACAGATGGCCTGTCCTTTTCAACACCTTTTACTAATGTTCAACCTACTTTGATTTAGCCACTGTCTCTCTCATTATGACTAATGATCACTTTCCCCTTCCTTTCCCTTCCCCTCCCCTCCCCTCCCCTTCTTCACCTGTGGACCCCTGAGTAGCTGGGACCACAGGTGAGTGCCACTATGACTGGCTTTTTTTTTTTTTTTTTTTTTTGTATTTTTTGGTAGAGACAGGTTTTGGCATGTTGCCCAGGCCAGTCTGGAGCTCCTGGGCTCAAGCAATCAGCCCACCTAGGCCTCCCAAAGTGCTGAGATTACAGGTGTGAACCACTTCACGCAGCCAAAGAGGCCTTTCCATGACAGAATTTCCCACTGTAATTTCTGGCCTGCAAAGGAAATCTAGAACAGGGGACTTAAAGAATGCTGGAATTCCTCTCAATGTATTCCTCAAACTCTTGGGAAGGTTATAGCCTTTGGATTCCATGGGGCAAAATTAGGTGGCAGGTGCATAGCTTGAACATATTTCATTTCAGAATTCCAATATCCCTTAGTGTTTGAATAATAAGAAAAAAAGCCTTATATGTGTATCTATGTAGTTACCATTTCTGATGCTCTTCATTCCTTTGGATAGGTCAATATTTCCATCTAGTATTTTCCTTCTTCCTAAAAAAAACTTTAACTACTACTATCTTGTGAGGTAAATCTGCTGGTGATTAATTCAGTTTTTGAATATGTAATATGGTTTGGTTGTATCCCCACCCAAAATCTCATCTTGCATTGTAATCCCCATAATCCCCATGTGTTAAGGGTGGGAACAGGTGGAAGTAATTGGATCATAGGGGCAGTTTCTCCCATGCTGTTCTCATGATAGTGAGTCTTACGAGATCTGATGGTTTTACAAGCATCTGACATTTCCCCTGCTTGCACTCACTCTGTTCTGCTGCCCTGTGAAGAAGGTTGTAGGTACATGAATGTGCTTTGGTCAACAAATAGGCCAAGGTGGATATCCAAGCCTGCATGACTCAGTGAGTTTGGTGCTCAGGCGCACACCCCCACTTGTTATATAACCTGTTTGTGTAAGTTCATACTTGACTCTGAGCCACTAAAAGGTATAATTGACCTGCTAATGCTGTACAGGGGCTCTTGGGGCTTGGCTCGGTGCAACATGGCTTGACATGACGGGCACACTTGCACCCAGACAAAGAGAGAGAGAGTCAGAGCTGTCTGTCTTGAGATGGACAGGAGGGAGCCAGGACACAGCTTGGCCCACTAGTGCCCAGAGACAGAGTTAAGCTGCTGACCCTAAAGGCAGAGGAGAGCCAGAAGCACAGCTGTATGTGGGAGCCACCAGCTTAAACAGCCCAGGCAGGTTGGACAGCGTAAAGAGCTAGTGTGAGAAACCTGTTAATGAGAGCTATTGCTGAATAAAACCATATTCACCTGCCTACAGCCCCCTGAGCGTGACATTTGGCAACTTCAGCAGGATGAGGTGAGTGGGTGTTCAGCCCCTGAGGACTCCTGGATCGGCTATGTGGCAGCAGCATGGGCTGTGGTACACCGTGGCGGAGGTGCTGCTTGGATGAGCCCCAGTAGAAATGAGGAAGGCAGTGGATAGGTCTTCCCCGAGTGTGGAGAAAGCACTAAAGCAGCTGGAAGCATACAGCACCAAGAAGGAACGCACCTTAGATGGCAGAGTCAGATGGGCGTTTCTGACTGCACTGAGGGAAGTACATGTCCAGTCCCACAGATAAGGGACCTCCCGGCACAAGCCCACGCCTGGGGCCCCAAGTGCACAGCTTGGAGCAAGACCTGGGGGTGGGGGACCTTCAGGTGCAAACAGGGCACTTGGAGGCTCAGACAAACAGCCTGAAGCAGGAATTAGAAACAGCTGTCAGCTCGACCTTGAGCCTGTCCTCCTGGCCGGAGACTCCCCTTCCGTCTGATGCTGAGAGGGAGAAGTCTCCTCCACCACTGTGGGCTCACCCTGTAATCCGTCAGAAGGTAGAACATAAGCAGCCGATGGGACCCCAGTGGAGAACCCAGGGAAGACCCCCGCCCCCCGCCCGCCCCAGCAAAGTGGTGGAACACATCTCTTTTTTTTTTTTTTTTTTTTTGAGACAGAGTTTTGCTCTTATCACCCAGGCTGGAATGCAGTGGCGCGATCTCGGCTCATTGCAACCCCCGCCTCCCGGGTTCAAGAGATTCTCCTGCCTCAGCCTCCCGAGTAGCTGGGATTACAGGCACCTGCCACCACACCCGGCTAATTTTTGTATTTTTATTAGAGACAGGGTTTCAACACGTTGGCCAGGCTGGTCTCAAACTCTTTACTTCAGGTGATCTGCCCGCCTTAGCCTCCCCAAAGTGCTGGGATTACAGGCGTGAGCCACCGCGCGCCCGCCTGAACACACCTCTTATTGTGCTTATACCCCTGCTGAGTTGTGGGAGTTAGGTAAACAGTGCCGGCAGTGTCCGAAGGAGCTGATAGCATTTCTTGCGCCTCCTCCAGGAAGGAGTATCTGGCTTCTATCACAACTCACTCCTCCCTTCATCAGCGGCTACAGCTGTGCCAACGGTTGTCACAAGGGCAAGGTGACCACACATTAATTGAGTGGCTAATGGCAGCCATACGGACTTTTTAGAATAATGCTGGAGAGATACCAAAAACTGTGAGTAAACGGCAATCATGTACTGATTTGGTGAAGATACTCTGGGAGATGCGGCAGACTGTGTTTGATTTGAATACTCTAGCTGCTGTTCTCACTCTATATGTGGGGCGCTGCATACATGAAATGACTACTGCTATGGCAGTAGTCCGCACCATAAAGAAGGGGAAGGTGCCCCGCCCCCACCGGTAGCCACCCCACGAGATAAAAAGGGGCCCCAGTGGGTGGCTTTCATGCAGATGTGAATTTAATTGCAGCTGGGGTTGGTTGGGAGAAAACTGACAGGCGACCCAATGGAATGCTGTTGGCTCTATGGAGGCAATTGTCCCCGGAGCAACAATTTCAGAGAATGCCCAAGAGGGGACAAAACAATGTTGTTCAGCCTACTCCCGCCTGGACACTGCAACTCAAGGACTATTTGCAGGCAGGTGGAGATACAGGGCCTTTCCTGTTTGATCAGGGAACTGGCCCAGGCGCCCACGCCAAGCGGTGGCCTGACAACCCTAGTCTATATGTGGAGCTGGTAATCCACTCGTCCCCAACTAATGTACAGTGGGTCCTAGCACTGGTAGATACTGGTGCACACTGCAGTCTTCTTTATGGGAACCTGGATACGTTTCCGGGCAAAGCTGCTTTCACTCATGGTTATGAGGGCCAGTCGGTGAAGGTGAAACCTGCGTTCCTGCATCTTGGCATTGGCCACTTGGCCCCCCGCCTGTACACTGTGTATGTCTCTCCCATACCTGAATATATTCTGGGGGTGAACATTTTGCATGGTCTGGACTTATACACCATGGCCAGAGAATTCAGACTCCCAGTTCATGTAGTAAAGCTGGTACTGCGGGGACATACACATCATCAGCCCCAAGTTCTGCCACAACCCTAATGGGTTACCTCCACTCGTCAATACCTTTTGCCAGGGGATATAACTGAGACTATTCAGAAGTTAGAAGAGGTGCAAATAGTGCGTGGCACCCATGGCCCCTACAAATCCTTGGTATGGCCAGTCAGAAAGCCTGATGGGACTTGGCGGATGACAGTGGATTATTGGAAACTGAATAAAGTTAACACCCCCACTGCATGCAACTGTACCCTCCATCACAGATTTGATGAACCGCTTGACAACAGAACTGGGACAGTACCACTGTGTGGTGGACTTGACCAATGCATTCCTCTCAATAAACATTGCTCCAGAGAGCCAGGAACAGTTTGTCTTCATAGGAGGGCGATGATGGACTTTCACAGTGTTGCTGCAGGGCTATATGCATAGCCCCACCATATATCACGGTCTTATTAATGATGTTATGCTAACCTCTGATTCTCTTGCAGATTTAGAAGTGGCAACACCACTCTTGCTTGGGATTGGATGATGTGGCTGAGAGAGTCTTTCTGGCACATAGGTTATTTAGCAGGCACAAGCCCAGTGGGTAGTTGACTAGAGGTGCCCATTTAAGCTAGATGTGCATGTCACCACAGATGAGTTTCAGTTAGGGCTTATAGCAGCACATGGAGTGCCTGAGCATGCCAACAGGCTTTTGGTCCCAACTATGGAAGGGAGCTGAGCTCCAGTATTTCTTTGTAGAGAAGCAGTTAGTAATAGCAGGATGGGTGTGTTCATGGGTAACCACCCCCTCAACTGGGAAAACAGTAACTGCATATGCTGCCCTTTAGGCTCACAAAAGTGTGGCAGGATGGGTTACAGTCATCGTATGGACCACTTACCTAGTAGCGGGAGGGGTGTGTTCATGGGGAACAACCCCCCAGACAGGGAAGGCACAGACATCCACTTTAGTGAAGTGGGGTGCCTACTTGGAGCAGCAAAGTATGCCAAGTCCCTTAGCAGCAAAGTTGCAGAAAGTCTTGGGACCTGTAGTCCTAATGCAAAATAAGACTGTGGGGCCTAAGGCATCCCTAGACCCTATGCTTTCACCATGAGGAAGAGCATCCCCCCATTCCTAATAGGGCATGGTATACAGATGGGTCTAGCCACGGTGCTACTGCTGCCTGGACTGTTGTTATAATCCAGCCTAGTACTGACACCATATGGTTTAAAACCAGTGTAGGCAAAGTAGCTAATGAGCTAAACTCACGGCAATGTAAATGGTAATCACCAAGAAGGTAACACTTATGGTAATCTGTGCCAATAGCTGGGCAGTTTATCAAAGCTTATGTATGTGTCAAACCTGTGTGTATACATTGGGCCTGCGTGCCCAATGCTTATGGGTCAGGCTTATGTGTTAAGCCTATGTGTATGTATTGGGTTTGCATGCCCAAAGTTTATATATCAGGCCTGTGTGCCAAACCTGTGTATCAAACCTGTGTGTCCAAGGCCTATGTCTCCCTCAGCCTAGGGGACGGAATGTAGGGTACATGGATGTGCTTTGGTCAAAGAATAGACCAAGGCGGATATCCAGGCCTGCAGGAATCAGCAAGTTTGGCGCGCAGGTGCAAACCTCCACTTGTTATATAACCTGTTTGTGTAAGTTCATACTTTGCTCTGAGCCACTATTGCCTGTAAAAGGTATAATTGCCCTGCTAATGCTATACAGGGGCTCGTGGGCTCGGCTTGGCTCAACATAGCAGGTGCACTTGTGCCCAGAGAAAGAGAGAGTCAGAGCTATCCGTCTTGCAGAAGAACAGGAGGGAGCCAAGACACAGCTCGACTGGCTTGTGCCCAGAGACAGAAAGAGTTAAGCTGCTGACCTGAAAGGCAGGGGAGAGCCAGCTGTGCAGCTGTATGTGGGAGCTGCTAGCTCAAGCAGCTGAGACAGGGAAGACAGCGTAAAGAGCTAGTGTGAGAAAGTTGTTAATGAGAGCTGCTGCTGAATAAAACCATATTCACCTGCCTAAGGCCCCCTGAGTGTTCTTTCTGCCCATCCACCCACTTCCTTCATACTTCAGCATGGGCTAGACCCAGATGCCCGGATCTGACAAAGGTGCCTGCTTCTCCTTTGCCTTTTGCCATGATTGTAAGTTTCCTGAGGTCTCCTCAGCTATGTGGAACTGTGAATCAATTAAGCCTATTTTCTTTATAAATTACCCAGTCTCAGATATTTCTTCATAGCAGTGTGAGAACAGATGAATACATATTGTCTCTGACAATAAATGTGCTCTCACTCATGTCATTCTTTGTCTGTACATAAATATTTATTTCTGATTACTTTCATAATTTTTTAAATTGGTTTTGAGTAACTTGATTAAAACGTGACTTGGTGAATTTTTTTTTCATATTTCTTGTGCCTGTAATTTGTTGAGCTTCTTTGGTCTGTGTGTTATGGTTTACAACAAATTAGTAAAATATTTGGCCATTATTTCTTTAAATAGTTATTTTTTTCTGTCTTCCCTTCTCTCTCCTTATCTTTGAGGACTCCAATTCCATATATATATTAGACCACTTGAAATTATCCCACAGCTCACTGATGCTCTGTCCTTTTTTCTCTTCTTTCTATGTTTCATTTTGGATACTTTCTATTACTATGTCTTCATGTTTGCTCATCTTTTTTCCTGAACTGTCTAATCCACTGTTAATCCTATCTAGTGTATTTTTCATTTTGGATGTTGTAGTTTTCACTTCCAAAAGTTCAACTTAGGTCTTCTTTTTTTGTACTTTCCATGCCTTTACTTATCTTTTAGAACATACAACCTATGGTCATAACTGTGTAATGTCCTTATCTGCTCACTCCAACATCTGTGCCAGTCTGAGTAGGTTTCAAGTGATGGATTTATCCCCTCATTGTGGATTGTATTTTCTTGCTTCTGCACATGACTGCTAATTTTTTTACTGGATAGTAGACTTTCTGAATTTTGCCTTATTGGGTGCTGAATATTTTTGTACTTCTGTAAACATTCTTGCACTTCATGCTTTTGTGCAGTTTACCTAAAATATGTGATCTTTTGGGGTCTTGATTTTAATATATTTTTAGGTGAAGCCAGAGCAGTGCTCGATCTGGAGATAATTGTTCCAATTCCAGAGCCAAAATCTTCTGGCATGCTACATAAACCCCCATGAATTGTTAATTTTCAGTCAAGCTGGTGAAAACAGGCACAGTTTCTGCCTGCATTAGGGGCTGTTCTTGCATTGCCATAAAGAAATATCTGAGAGTGGATCACTTATAAAGAAAAGAGGTTTAGGCTGGGTGCAGTGGCTCAGCCTATAATCCCAGCCCTTTGGGAGGGCGAGGTGGGTGAATTGTTCGAGTGCGGGAGTTCAAAACTAGCCTGGGCAACATGGTGAAACCCTGTATCTATAAAAAATACAAAAGAAATTAGCTGGGCATGATGGCATGCACCTGTAGTCCTAGCTACTCAGGAGGCTGAGATGGGAGAATCACCTGAGCCTGGGAAATTGAGGCTGCAATGAGCTGTGATCACACCACTGCACTGCAGCCTGAGCGACAGGAGTGAGATCCTGTCTGAAAAGAAAGGAAAAAAAGAGGTTTAATTGGCTCATGCAGGGTTTACAGAAGCATAGTGTTGGCATTTGCTTGGCTTCTGGTGAAGCCTCAGGGAGCTTTCAATTATGGTGAAAGGCAAAGGGAGAAGTTGATGTCTCACATGGCCAGAGCAGGAGCAAGAGAGTTGGGGACAGGGGACTGCCACAAACTCTTACAAAACCAGATCTCACAAGAACTGATTCATCAGCAAGGGAATGGGATAAGCTATTCATGAGGGATACACCTCCATGACCCAAATACCTCCCACCAGGCCCCATCTCCTACACTAGAGACTACATTTCAACATGAGATTTGGAGGGGACACATATTCAAATCATACCACTGCCCTTTTGTGAATGGCAAGCACTGTGACAGGTAATCCTTTTCTCTAACCATGAATATTTTTCTCACATGAATGCATTGAATGGTATTCAGCTAAATACTCAAGAGCATCTTTTGCAGATCTCCAAAGTTCTCTTTTTCTGCAGTTCTCTTCTATGTCTCTGTCCTGTGAACTCTGCCTTCCTAGCTTCCTTGATCTCCCCATACTCTCAGTATTGTCTCAACTTAGGTAGTTCACTGCCTTCCACTTTGATTCCCCTTCCCTGTGCAGCAGTCTGGAGATTCTTTCAAGACAGTAAAGTAGGGCAATCATAAGTCTTACGTCATTTGTTTCCCATCTCACAGGGATCCCGGTCCTTCATTATCTGATGTCCAATGTCTTTCAAATAATTGTTTCCTATATGTTATCTATTTTTTTGTTATGTAGGTGGGAGGGTAAACCCAGTTCCTCTTTT
Source organism: Pongo pygmaeus (assembly GCF_028885625.2). NCBI lineage: Eukaryota > Metazoa > Chordata > Mammalia > Primates > Hominidae > Pongo > Pongo pygmaeus. The sequence continues at coordinate 42,013,813 of NC_072373.2, forward strand.
CCACCTTTGCTGGAAGCAGAAATTTCCCTTATGGTTAGATACCTTCTTCTACAATATACTTAGAAAGCTCTGACATATCCATTCTATTCAGCATAGGTCACCTTTGAGTTTAGGTTTTAGTCAACCAGTGGAGCAGATTTTTAGAGCCACTCCCAGTTGTCTAAGCTAATGCATCAAACCCAGAATCTTTTGTTAGTGCTCTCATGCTAAAAATGCACTAATGCTAGCACTCACCTGGTAAAAATATGACATATTTCTTTCACTCTGATCTAACATGTTTAAGATCCACTCCCATTTATATTCCCTGGATTTCTACGGACATAAATAAGAGAAATCTGGAAATTCTTTCCATGCATATAATACTTCCTCCCAGGTCACACATACAATCAAGCCTGGGGAGCTGAGAGAACTTAAAAATAATTATAGATCTAGAAGCAATGAGAGCTGCTGGAGGTGGGTCTTGATGAGAATCAGCATTCCCCTCCAAGTTAACTTCTTTGGGAAGTTCATTAAAGCCTCTTCAAAATAAAAATTTCTCATTGTAAGTCTGTTACCCACAGGATATAACTTTAATTCTTTTTTTTGTTTTGTTTTTCTTTTAAGAAATGTTTACTCGTTGGCTATGTGAGATAATTTTGGGGGGCCTTCAAAAAATGTCTTGTTCTTTATCCAAGCTTGAATTGAGAATTTAAAGTCTTGATCATATAATTTTCTTTCTCCAAGTTCTCTGATTCAGAATCAGTCAGTAAACCACATAGTCCTTATATTATTTTCATTTCCATTAAAATAAGCTTTATAGGCAGATGCAAAGATGAGAACGACATTTATTTTACTCACAGTTGTAAGAGGTGCAATGTTGCGCTTGTTCATACAACTTCTAAATATGGGATTAATCAGCTTTGCTCACTGTATGCTAAGTAGGTAGGGTTTGTAGCAAAGTTATTTAGGTATCTTCCTGTGGATCATTACTACCATGTTTCAACAGTAAAGCCATTCAATAGGATTTGCTCTGTTGCCCATGCTGGAGTGTGATGGTGTGATCATAGCTCACTGCAAACATACCCAACCATAAGAGATAGTTAAGTAAAGTAGGGTGTATCTATGGAATATTATTACATACCTTTACAAAAATAATAAAATATTTATGAAACATTGAGAAGTAAAAAAAAAAGCAGCATGAAACAAGAAAAAGTCATTTATAAAACCAAATTTTCTAGTGGCTACTTCAGCATTTTAGAAGAATGACAGAATAGCAAAATTCTTCTTGGGGAAAAACTGCTCTTTCGTTTAGGGAAGCTTGATGAAGGAAGTTCTTTTGCTCTGGGAGGAAAGGCCACAGGCCAGTCTAGATAAGGAGAGGTTTCAAAAAATCAGGAGCCAAATTGTTCAGCATGACAGAATAACAAGAGTTTTTAGTTTTTACATTGATGGCCTGAAAGATAGAATGCTGGAGCACATGATCAGGAAAGAGGGGCAGCAAAAAGGTCAGCAAGATTGTAGTAGGCCAGGGACCAGCGAAAGGTTGTTTCTGTAATGACAATAAACATCTAATAGCATGAGAATACCTGCTCTGGATTTTTTTTTTTTTTTTTTTTTTTTTTGAGTCAGAGTCTCACTCGGTCACCCAGGTTGGAGTGCAATGGCGCGATCTCTGGCTCAATACAAACTCCGCCTCCCGGGTTCAAGCAATTCTCCTGCCTCAGCCTCCCAAGTAGCTGGGATTACAGGTGCCCACCACCACGCCTGGCTATTTTTGTGTTTTTAGTAGAGACAGGGTTTCACCATATTGGCCAGGCTGGTCTCAAACTCCTGACCTCGTGATCTGCCCGCCTCGCTGCTCTGGATTTTTACCTTTATATTCTACATATTATATGATGTTTTTAATTAGAAGAAAAGAGCATGATAGATATTCCAAGTCAGGTAATGCTTGGATAAAAAATAATGATTATCTTACCTATCAGTTGCTGAACTGAGGCCCAACTGGTTAACTAGTTGGTTGGATGTATACACTAGGTCAGTGCAGGTTAGCAAATTTGTGCAACATTGACACCTACTATTTGTTTTTAACTTGTTTTTCTGTTTTCTTTTGGCAATAATCTTCTCCTATTGCTAAACCTTTAAAAATGCTTTTTAAAAAACATGTCCAGCAGCAATGTGTTTTTGGTGTTTGGGGAAATACAGGAATGGGAGCTAGATGATAAAAGGAAATGATAGCAGGTGCATAGGAGGAGTCAGATTGAGTCAAGGTCAGCTAGAACACACTGTTTAACAGAACTTTCTACAACAATGAAGTGTTCTAGATCTGCACTACCTAATACAATAGCCACTACCCATATGTGCCTACTGAAGATTTAAAATGTGGCTAGTGTGACTGGGAGCTGAAGTTTCCATTTTATTTAGACTTAACTAGCTCAAATTTAAATAGCCACATGTAACTTATGACTTGGTATTGGAGGGCATAGAATATCTATAGAAAACCAAAAGCAGTGGGTAAAAAATGAGGAATCAGAAGAAGGTAAGCATGTTCTCTTTCATTCAGAAAACTCAAAACTAGTAGAAAGGGCACTGGGCTTCTGGAAATCACATAAAATAGAAGCTTAAAATATCTTCTTTAATTACTTAAGAAAGGGTGATTCTGAAAGACAAGCAATATATATTGTATGAATTTTTTTTTTTTTTTTGAGATAGGGTCTCATTCTGTTGCCCAGGCTGGAGTGTGGTGGCATGATCATAGTGTAGCAGGACGAGCCACGGACAAAACCTCTCAGACACGGCCAAATAAAGCCAAATCCTTCCTTAACCCACTGTCTGAGAGCTCAGTTCTTGAGACGTGAGTCTGATGAAGCTCCTGGCCAAATAAAGTCTTCAGAGAGCTGGGTTCTTGAGATGCTAGTCTGCCAAAGCTCCCGGACGTTGAGACGTCAGTCTGCCGAAGCTCCCGGCCAAATAAAGCCAAATCCTTCCTTAACCTGGTGTCTGAGAGGTTTTGTCCGCAGCTTGTCCTGCTACAATAGCTCACTGCAAATTCAAACTTCTGTGCTCAAGCAATCCTCCTGCCTCATCCTCCTGAGCAGCTGAGACTACAGGCATGTGCCAAGTACACCTGGCTAATTTTTAAATTTTCTTTGGAGAGAGGGTCTTGCTATGTTGCCTAGGCTGGTCTCAAACTCCTGGCCTTAAGCCATCCTCCCACCTTGGTCACTTAGAGTGCTAGGATTATAGATGTGCGTCACCACACCTGTCCTGAACTTAAAGTTTTAAGGCACATCTCTGTTCTTAGAGAAAAGATTAAAAGACTATATATCAAAATGTTAACTTCAGGTGGTGTGATTGTGAATAATTTCTGTTTCTTTATACTTGCTACATTTCTCAAATTTTCTCCCAGAGCATGTCTAAGTGTTTATATTTGTATTTGCTTAAAATCTTGTTATTTGTGTAGATATTTTGAGTGTAATGACCTCCTTACCCCTGCCCTACCAGTTTCCCCTATTTCCTTCCTCATTCACTTGATCACTGTGACTGCACTTCATAACTTCTGGGAAGGTATAAGGTTGGTAAGAAAGCAGAAGTTATCTGCAAGATTTCCGGTCTTTTATCTGTGAGTATAAATGTTTTCAAAATTTTTAAGAGAAATTGGGAGTTTGGAAGAAACAGAAGGGGGTCAGTGAAACTCCCTCCAGAGAACGAAATGATTCCCAGGGGTTGAGAGACAGGCTTGTGCATTTCAGAGTAGAGGGGACCTGAGATTGACTTTGGTGGTGGTGGGTCTTGCATGACCTCGGAGGGAAATGGCAGCATGCTACAGCTGGAGAGTAGAACTGACAGGTGCTGGGTGCCTCTGCCTTATGAGACTGTCTCATGTGGCACGTGTGGTGTAGAAGCCACAGAAACCTGCCAACTCTGAAAGTGTCAGACAGCAGAAAATAACATTTCAGTGATAACTTTTGTGGACCCAAGGGCTCAAGCCCCAACACTTTGTATAAGTCCCTTGGACTTTGACACGCAGCCTTCGGTTGGGTGTGCAGGGCAGAAGAAGGAATGAAATGGAATTTTTCACTATCTGAACAGGAAAAATTTAAACACTCAAATTAACTTGCATTTTTTAAAAGGATGTGGAGAAACTGGAACCCTTATGTGTTGCTGATAGGAATTAAAAATGGTGTACCTGCTGTGGAAAACAGTTTGGCGGTTCCTCAAAAAGTTAAAGTTAGACACAGAAATAACATATAATTCAGCAATTCCACTTCTAGGTTTATACTCAAAAGGATTGAAAGAGGAACTCTAACAGATACTTGGACACCAATGTTAATAGCAACATTTTTCACAATAGCCAAAAAGTGGAAACAACTCAAATTTCCATCAACAGATAGTGGATTAAAATATGATACATATGTACCATGGAATATTATTCAGCCTTAAAAAGAATGATATTCTAATAAATGCAACAACATGGATGGACCTTGAAAACATGCTGAGTGAAATAAGCCAGAAACAAAAAGACAAATACTGTATGATTCCACTTACATGAGGTAGCTGGAATAGGAAACTTTATAGAGACAGAACCTAGAGTAGAGGTTACCAGGGGATGGAGGCAGTGGGAACAGGGACTTATTGTTTAATGGGTAGCATTTCTGTTTGGGATGATGGAAAAGTTCTGGAAATGGATAGCAGTGATGGTTTCACAACATGGTGAATGTTCTTGATGCCATAGAATTGTACACTTAAAGATGGTTAAAATGTTAAATTTTATGTGATATATTTTACCAAAATTTAAAAATCTTAAATGTTAGCTTTTTTTTCCCGTGTTCTGAAGTTTGTTAAAGAGATTCAGAACAGCCTTTAGTCTGGAGCAAGCTTGTCCAACTCACAGCCCATGGACCACATGTGGCCCAGGATGGCTTTGAATGTAACTCAACATAAGTTCGTAACTTTTTTTGGCCATTTTTTTTTCATAGCTCATCAGCTATCGTTAGTGTATTTTATGTGTGGCTCAAGACAATTCTTCTTCCAGTGTGGCCCAGGGAAGCCAAAAGATTGGACACCCCTGGTCTAGAGTGAACATAGCCTCAGTACTAAGACAATACCCCTTTAGTTTTCTACCTGATGCCCCATGTGCTATAAGGCCTTTCCACTCTAGCTAGTGAGAACACCAATTATTCCCAGCCTAGTTGAGCTTCAAGAGTTTTCTGCCTATGTCTTCCTGGTGACTATGTCTCTGGCCTCAGGTAACTTCCTCTACATATGTAGATATACTCATCCAAAGACTTGAGAGTACCCCTCTGCAGGTCTCAGTGCAGCACCTCCTTCTCTGATCTTCTGCCCTTGTCCACCAAACCCCAGCCTCTGACCACTCAACTCCGGACTGCTGCCTCTCTGGGCTGTAACCTGGTAACTGTCTCCAGGTGACGAGTTGTTCCTGTGATGCATGCAGCTCACCTTGTTTATTTTCCTTCTCCTAAGGTCACAGTCCTGTGCTCCCTCTTACACAATGACTTGAGGTGGCCCTTAGACAGATTTCTGGAGCTCTTTCTGTCTTTGGCTCTATTATGTACTTTCCCCAGGAAAGTCCTGCCACCTCAGACTCCCTGAACTTTGATCTCTATCTCTTAAAGTCTAGGAGCCCACTGTGCTCTGCTTGGGCCTTCTCTGTCTCGGCTGTGGTCCATAACGCATCTCTATGCAGAAAGCAGCACAATTGTTGAGGCAATTAATGTATGAAAACAATCACTTTACATTTTATCCAGTTAACTTGTTTATGATAGCAGGGAAAGTCTGATTCTAATTATGCCGTCTGGATGTGGAAGTGTGAATTACTTTATTTTTCACTTTTAGAATTTCTGTTGTGTTCTTTCTTAAATACGCCTGATCCTTTGCAATATGTCTGTCTATTATGATTTCTCCTCCTTTCTTCTCTTTGAATATTGTAGATATCCTTAATTTAAAGCATTTTTGTATTTTTCTATTCTCTGTATTTCTTCAGATGTGGTTTCCCTAATTCATTGCATCCCAGAGCTCTCTCTTCCCTAGTTCTTTGTCTCCTCTTGAGGATTGTACATTTTTTTCTAGGAACTCGTCTTCAGTGGGAGTTTCTTCCACAGGCATCAAGTGCAGTGGTTTGTGGCGGTTTCCTGTGACAAGGGGCACATTTGATTCTACTAAGGGCCCAGTAGTTTCAATTTATATAAGAATTTCTCAGTTGGGGTTTTCCACATAGACAGGATAATGTAAATTCATACAATAGCATTAGCAAGGTTCAGAGATGTGATTCCTGTGTCTTTTTTTCTCCCATAGCACAGAGTAGTTGACTTGCTTCTTTGCTGCTTCATTGGCTTAGTGGTAAGGGTATTCTAATTTTCATTTTATGGACTGGCTGTCAGATTTATTAAAGAGCCCATTTCTAGGTGCCAGTGTTGCATGGGACTTTAGACTCAAATCCAGAACCCTGGTATGTGCTAAAATCATGGGCCCCCCGAGGGGTTTACCCCATTCTGTCTCCTCCATAAGTCACTGGGTTTAGCTCTTACTCACTACATTGATTTTGAATATTCTATTTATTTCATCTCCCTGAGGATTTCTCTCTCTCTTCCCTTCTCTGTGTGTGTGTGTGTGTGTGTGTGTGTGTGTGTGTGTATGTGTGTGTGTGTGTGTGTGAGACAGGGTCTCACCCTGTCTCTCAGGCTGGATGGATTGCAGTGGCCTGATCTCAGCCCACCACAGCCTTAACCTCTCAGGCTCAAACAATCCTCCTACCTCAGCCTCCCAAGTAACTGAGACTATAGGCATATGCCACCATGCCCTGCTAATTTTTTGTATTTTTTTGTAAAGTTGCTCAGGTTGGTCTCGAACTCTGCCTGCCTCAGCCTGCCAAAGTGCTGGGATTATAGGCGTGAGCCATCACAACTGGCCCAGGATTTCTCTTTCTTAATTTCAATCTCAGTTATGTATTTTTAAATTAATTTTTAAATTTATAATTGACACATAATTCTACATATTTCAGTGATACATTTAAAAATTAATTTGGATTCATTGTATCCATTTTTCTAATTATTTTGTATGGGATGAGATGGCTTCAAAAGTCAGCCTTGTCATGATGTTGCCTTGATGTGTACATATATGTAGTGTTAAGTACAACATACTACCTCTCAAATCATACATTTTCATGAACTGTAGATAGTCTTTAACTTCTTTTTTTATTATTAATGGTTACATTCTTTTTTCTTTTTTACAAATAATTTTAACTTTTAGATTCAAGGGATGTGCAGTTTTATTGCATGGGTATATTATGGAATGCTTAGATTTGAATGTTCCCATTACCCAGATAGGATAATACTCAACAGTTAGTTTTTCAACACTTTCCTCCTTCCCCCTTCTATTAGTCCCAAGTGTCTATGTCCATGAATACTCAATGTTTAGCTCCCACTTATATGTGAGAACATGCAGTATTTGGTTTTCTGTTCCTGCATTAATTTGCTTAGTATAATGGCTTCCAGCTGCATCTGTGTTGTTGCAAAGAACATGGTTTCATTCTTTTTAATGGCTGTGTAGTATTTCATGGTGTATATGCACCACATTTTCTTTATCCAGTCCACCATTGATGGACACTTAGGTTGCTTCCATGTCTTCGCTATTGTGAATAGCATGCTGATAAATATACAAGTTCACGTGTCTTTTGGTAGAATGATTTATTTTCTTTTGGATATATACACCTAAGTAATGGGGCTGCAGGATCGGATTATGCATTTTCTTTTGGATATATACCTAGTAATGGGATTGCTGGGTCAGATGGTAGTTCTAAGTTTTTTGAGAACTCTTCAAACTGCTTTCCACAGTGGGTGAAACAATTTACATTCCCACCAACAGTGTATAAGATTTCCTTTTTCTCCACAGCCTTGCAAGCATCTGTTGTTTTTTGAGTTTTTCATAATAGCCATTCTGACAGGTATGGGATGGTATCTCATTGTGGTTTTGATTTTCATTTTTCTGTTGATTAGTGATGTTGAGCATTGTTTCATACGTTTCTTGGCCACTTATATGTCTTTTTTTTTTTTTTTTTTTGAGACGGAGTCTTGCTCTGTCACCCAGGCTGGAGTGCAGTGGCGCGATCTCGGCTCACTGCAAGCTCTGCCTCCCGGGTTCCCGCCATTCTCCTGCCTCAGCCTCCCAAGTAGCTGGGACTACAGGCGCCCTCCACCATGCCTGGCTAATTTTTTGTATTTTTAGTATAGACAGGGTTTCACGTGTTAGCCAGGATGGTCTCAATCTCCTGACCTCGTGATCCGCCTGCCTTGGCCACCCAAAGTGCTGGGATTACAGGCATGAGCCACCACACCCGGCCTTGTATGTCTTCTTTTGAGAATATCTGTTCTTGTCCTTTGCCCACATTTTAATGGGGTTGTTTTTTGCCGGTTTAACTGTTTAAGTTCCTTATAGATTCTGGATATTAGAACTTTGTTGGATACATAGTTTGTAAGTACTTTCTCCCATTAGTCTTTAACTTTTCATGAATACATTATTTATTTTATGCTTTGTTTCCCAAATAAATTTCAAGTGCTAGTATAGGAATTTATTATCTCCTTATTTGATTGTAAAGTACTGGCATGGAGCATGCTATTTTAATTTGTACGCTCCAGGGCTCCTAATGGAACCCCAGCCTAATACAGTTATGAATGAATATCTGTTGAAAAGAACACAAGAAGCTTTCTAAAATTTTATTAAGAAATGATATTAAGTTTAATTTCTTTTTCTTTTTTCTTTTTTTTTTTTTGAGATGGAGTTTCACTCTTGTTGCCCAGGCTGGAGTGCAATGGTGTGATCTTGGCTCACTGCAACCTCCACCACCCAGGTTCAAGCAATTCTCCTGCCTCAGCCTCCCGAGTAGCTGGGATTACAGGCATGTGCCACCAGTCCCAGCTAATTTTGTATTTTTAGTAGAGACAGAGTTTCTTCATGTTGGTCAGGCTGGTCTTGAACTCCTGACCTCAGGTGATCTGCCCACCTTGGCCTCCCAAAGTGCTGGGATTACAGGTGTGAGCCACAGCACCTGGTCAGTTTAATTTCTTTAAAATGAAACTTAAGACAAAATTTTACCTTTTTGCCTCAAGATAATTGTTAGATATTCAAGTGTGTAAATAATCTCTCAACTAGAAGCTATTTTTTATTTTCTCTGTTAATCCAATTAGAAATATAGCATTAGAAAAACTCAGTAAGAAGTTATATCTCCTCGAAGAAGCAATGCTTTCATTAGCTAGTGTGGAAAATGATAAAATGGTCCCAATCCTTTTCCATTTTATTTGTTATAATTAATTCAGATATACAAAGATGTATCAACACTGATATAATGAACATCTAACAACCAGCAAAATAAACACAACCTTATAAATGGGAGTAAGAATGGAGGAGAAATGAATGGTGGTACTCTCAGGTGGCTGTCATGGGACCACCCAGGGACAGTATCAGAATCTGGAGCCACAGTAGAGTGAGATGCAGGGGCAGGAAGACCCTTCTGAAAGAAGGAGGTAGGGGCTGGTGAGTGTCCTAAAACCTCTTCCTGCTTGCTTATGGCTCCAGAAGGAATGGGTATCTCCCAGAAGGCTCGTGTAGTATGGGACTGAAAGAGTCTCTGGTTGGCCTCATAGTTGGAAACTTCAGGAGCAGTTGGAAGCACTTCATAACTCCTTGCTTTAAGAAAATCCCTAGATACCCCTAGCTGGAAATTTATGCAATTGGATTGTCCCAGATTTCCCTGAAGAAGACGGGACTTCTTGGGGTCTTCTGCAAAGGAATAAATCATTTGGAAACCATGGCACTCTGGATATTGTTTTTGAGAATTTTTGTAAAATGTGGGGGGACAAAAATGTGGGTGTAGGAGAGCATGACATTAACTTAGGGAACACAGCAGGGAAACAGCTGATCCGGTGCCTGATTCCTTTATTGGGCTCTTAGGACAGCCTCTCTCCAAAAGGATCCAGGATCACTGGAGGGGCAAGTAGCAAGGGGTGAGGGCAGGTTTTGGGAGCGAGATGGCCTTAGCACTGAGCAGGGCAGCCTTGATGGGCCTTGTTGGCTAATTGAGGACAGAGAGCAACATTCTATTCATAGGCAACTCCTCTTTCAGAGAGGGAGCCCAGAAGAGTACCTCAAAGGAAAAAATTCGAATTGTATATCGGAAAAAAACCTGAAAGAACCCAAATATCTATTTCCCTGAAACTTTAAAATCTAGATTAAAGTTTACTAAGAAAAAGAAAAAGGAAGACCAGCAATGATAATTGTGATTCTCAAGAGGCAGAAAAAAACACCTCTGAAGTTGAGTGTTTATCCATTTGGCTCTTGAGAAAACAAAGATTAACTATGTTAAATGACATGTTAAATGTAAGGGAAAGTGGGGATCCACTCTTGGAAGAGCTTTTAACAAGCTTGTGTCAGTTATCTTCACAGCAGGTTCTTCTGCAAGGATTGCTCAATAGAATTGATTCATTTCACTACCAGGAACTATGAAGGAAAGGTCAGCAATTCATTTCCAGCTCTTGCTTAAAGTATAGTCATGTTTCGAGTTAATGGGTGCAGCACACCAACATGGCACATGTATACATATGTAACAAACCTGCACATTGTGCACATGTACCCTAAAACTTAAAGTATAATAATAATAAAATTTTTTTAAAAAGTGTAGTCATGTTAGCAGACAGCTTTGAGATTCTCTACTTTAAGTCCTTAAATTCTCAAGAGAGGGAATTAAGGTCCTGAGTGGTAAATGACCCACCCAGGATCATATCTGCTAATGACAGCTGGGGCTGGAATCTGATATCCTGACACTCAACCTAATGTCTTTTCTAAGTACATTTCTTGTGATTTGGAGAATATGCTAAGCATTGGCCTATCTGTGAAATATGATGAAGATAATATTGACCTCAGGTTAGGAAATCACTTGTCCAGAGGTAATAAAACCTTTTCAGGGGCAGGAAAAGATGTGCACCAGCCCACATTTGTTTATTGCCTATTATGGGAAGGGAAGATACTCAATGTTTCCAAAGCCAATTTTAGGCCTTGTATACATCCTAAAAGAAACATTTGTGATTAGTCTTGAGTATGCCTGGTTAGATTATTAGGACCACAAGTAATTCTAGTCCTCTTCTGTTTTCTGTAGTGGCAGAAAAGAAAGAGAGCAAGTATGAGATTAGTTCTTTGGGTTTTGCTTCTTTTTCTCTTCTTCTTCTTCTCCTTCTCCTTCTCCTTCTCCTTCTCCTTCTCCTTCTTCTTTCTTTTCTTCTTTCACAGGGTCTCACTCTGTTGCCCAGGCTGGAGTACAGTGGCACAACTCACTTTAACCTGAAACTCCTGGGCTCAAGCAATCCTCCTACCTAAGCCTCCCCAGTAGCTGGGACCTCATATGTGCACTACCATGCCTGGCTAATTAAAAAAAAAAAAAAAAGAAGGAAAGAAAGAAAAAGAAAAAACTTCTTGTGGTGGGGTGGCGGCGGGGTGGGGGGTGGGTGTTTCTACGTTGTCCAGGCTGGTCTTGAATTCCCCGCCTCAAGGAATTCTCCCGCCTTGGTCTCCCAAAGTGCTGGGATTACAGGCATGAGCCACTATGCCTGGCCTGCTTCTGTTACTTGTAAAGATGTTCATGGATTGGGTGGGGAGGGGGTGGTCAGGAGGCAGAAGTTAGGAGAAATTGAGGTTGCAATTCAGCTTCCCTTCTACATAGAGCATATGCTCAAAATCTGCTTTTCTACAAAGACATATAACAAGTACTTAAAGGTACCACTGAAATTAAAGACTGGAAGGCGACTTGTGCAGATGTCATGAAACAGGAGCAAAAAAAGGTGACTCCATTTTTATTTCCCTTTCCCATTCCTGTGGTTCTGTCGTTTTACGCAAGTCAGAGTCCTTTTGACGGGAATAGAGTGAAATGGGAAAGGGAAGTGGCGGAGAAGGGGAAACAAAAACTTGAAGGGAAAGAATCTGACATTACTGTTCTTTATAGCAGACTCCAGCCCCAACATACACACTTCTTACATACAGCACCTTATACACACAACCAACGCATACAGGCATTCAGTTAGTTTGGGTTTGTTGTTATTGTTTGCTATTAAGACATATGTTTGTTAAGTTATGTAGCTTTTTTCTTGTTATTCATCTAATTTATGTAAGAAAACTTAGCAGTAATTCACCTAGTAATGTTTTAAGAAGATGGCCACAGAAAGAGAGTGGGAAGATAGAAAAATATATATCTGAATAGATTATATAGGCTTCAAATTTCTGGAGAATTTTCATTTTGAGGGTCAGCTAAATTCAGCCTAATGTATATGCTTTTATGAAGGATTCTCTGATCTGCCCGTAAGTGTCTCACATTCAGGGACCTCATTATCTTTATTATGTAATTTTACAATAAATTATGGTTCTATTGGACTTAAGCATTTATACAAACATTAGCTCCCTTAATCATCATAGTTGTAAATGGGGCAAATCTTACAAAGAACACTGAACTTGGAATCAAGAAATCTAATATAAATTTCTAACTCTGCCATTTGCCAGTTTATTGAGTTTGGATATGTTATAAGATCTCTTTGAACTACATCTCCCTCATCATAAGATAGAGACAGTAAACACTTTCTCTATCCCCCTCAGGGGGTGGTGGGAAGGATTACATGAGACAATGTATATAAATGCAGAATGTATTATAGGTTTGTGAAGTGTTTACTGACATTGTTACAGATGACAGAATGAAGGCTCAAAAGGTTCAGTTAGTAAATGGAGAGTCATCACAAAGGTATATAAATGTTATACCTGGGACTCTTCATATTTAAAAAGGTCTGAAGGCTATAAATAAGTGTGGATAAGAAGTCTTGGCTCTGAAGTTCAGGAAGAACTGATAAGAGGCCTATATAGCTAACTAATCCATAAATAAGGGCCACTAGTCTTTTTAATATATATTTAAAATTTTGAATTTTAGTTAATGTTTGAAAAGACTTTGTGAATACCTCAAAAACTTGATGTTACTAAATTTGCAAGTAGGAATTTAAATGAAAGTTATCATCAGCAGAAAATATTATTTCATCCTGTATTAAAAGCAAGGCCAGGTGTGGTGGCTTGCACTTGGAATCCCAGCATTTTGGGAGCCTGAGGTGGGCAGATCATCTGAAGTCAGGAGTTCGAGACCAGCCTGGCCAAAATAGTGAAACCCTCGTCTCTACTAAAAAAAAAAAAAAAAAAAAAAAAAAAACAAAAATTAGCTGGACATGGTGGCAGGTGCCTGTAATCCCAGCTACTCAGGAGGCTGAAGCAAGAGAATTGTTTGAACCCAGGAGGTGGAGGTTGCAGTGAGCCAAGATTGCACCATGGCACTACTACAGCCTGGGTGACAAGAGCAAAACTCTGTCTCAAATTAAAAAAAAGACAAATTGTGGTGACCCTGATGATGTGTACCCAATAAAAACCACAGAATTCCTATGTATTCAGCACCTCAGCTGTTTCAGTGTGACAATGGCCTCACTTATTGTGCAAATCCTTAGAGTACTTACCTACCACTAGATGGAGACATAGCCATAACTGATCAAAGTCCACTTAGCTGTTTAAAAGAAAAAAATACCTTACCCTCCAATAACCATATGTGAAAAAGTACATATTCATTAGCAATACAATGCGATAACTTTCTTTGATATTTTGATACACTTGCTTGAATTTTTAGTATTTCAGAAATGTGAACTATTGTCAGCTGTGAAGGTTCCAAGTGCTTTCTAGATGGTGTATTTATACCTCAAATCTCTGGAACTGGGTAGCAGAAGACAGTTATAAAAGCAAAATAATGTAAAAAAGTATATATATAGTTTTTAGAATAATGTGAAGAATGTGTTTTCTATTAAGGAACATGAAAAGATCTAATAAACCTAGTAACCGAAAACTTCTATAAAGTACAACTTTCTGCCTCTGAATTCAGAGATTTTTTTTTTCCAGAATAATCCTAGGTGGATATATTTGCTTTATCAACTCTGCCTGAAAGTCTGTGACCCTATTCACTCTATAGATTCAAGGTTATCTTCAAACTAGGGACAATTTCCTTTATTATTTATATGTTTATTGTCTACAATGAAAATGTTTTATATATGTGATGATATACTTATATATGTACTATGTTAGGTCGTTCTTTCATTGCTATAAAGAAATACCTGAGACTGGGTAATTTATGAGAAAAGAGGTTTAATTGGTTTATGGTTCTACAAGCTGTACAAGAAGCATAGCGTATCTACTTCTGGAGAGGCCTCAGGAAGCTTCCAATCATGGCGGCAGGCAAAGGAGGAAAAGACATGTCACATGGCAAAAGCAGGAGCAAGAGGGAGAGTGGTGGTGGGGGGGTGCCATGCACTTTTAAATGGACAGATCTAATGAAAACTCACTCACTATCATGAGAACACTACCAAGTGGATGGTGCTAAACCATGCATGAGAAATCTGGCCCCAGGATTCAATCACCTCCCTCCAGGTCCCATCTCCAACATCAGAGATTATAATTCAATATGTGATTTGGGTGGGGACAAATATCCAAACTATATCATGCATATATGTATGTGTACATTTATATGTATCTATATTTTTATAGAATGTGTATCATAAAAGTGAGATTTATAGATTAAGCATTGTATATACTTAAATGTTATCAGAAACTGCCAGATTACTTTCCAATTACTTTCCATTGTAGAAATTCATACCTCTACCACTGATGTATACTTTTGTTTTACCAAAATCTTTTCAACATTGAATGCTTAAAATTTTGTCAATCTGATAAATAAAGACTAATTTATAATTTTCTATTTTCATATCTCTAAATGCCTGTAAGGTTAAACTTCTTTCCATATATTTGTTAGCTATAAGCAATTTTCCCTCTGTAATTGTCTATTGCTTCATTTTTGTCCAATTTTTTATTTGACTGTCTTTTTCTTTTCCGTTTGTAGAATTCATTTTATATTGACTATTAATCAGTTGCAAATATTTTCTCTCTGGCTTACATTTACTTTTGCCACATAATTTTTAATATTACATTATTATTTTTCTTTATATTTGCTGAGTTTTATTATGTTGAAGTTTATCCAATTGTTATTCTCAATTTTTACTGTGATACACACACACAAAAGGGAATAAAATCATATACGTGTATTTAAGTTTTAGTATATGGTCCACCTGAATTTTCCTTATACAAATGGTGTGTGCAACAATCTTTCTTTCAAAACTGTATACATTTATGCTGGCCTCATTTTTAAAATACAACATTAATTTCTAATAAATTGAGATGTTAAGTTCATCCTAAATTAAGTTTTCATATAGCACTGTATCTGTTTTTGTACTGTATTATTTCATTCTTGGCTTATCTATTATGAAATATATATTAGTACCCTTTATGCTTAATTTTACAGTTTGAGACATCTTGTTTTAAGGAATTAGATAAAGATATAAAACAATAAGTAGTCTTAAAAATTAATGACAGAACTCTTAAATTTAGTAAAATTCCTGTACTTCCCATAGTAAAGATGAACAATTATTACTTGTTCCTCTTTCTGAGGCATCAGAAGTTATAAATCGAGAAGATTACTATTTTTCCTGAAACCTAAACATAACACAGAGGTTTTTGTTTTAATAATTTTTCCACAATGAATAGTTCTATTGTTTGGATTTGAATTTTTTCCCTACAATAAATCATTGTTTCCTTGGTAGCAGTGTGACATATTGTCTCATTGCAAATTACCTAAACTTAGCTCAAAGGCCTTTTTCTCTGAGTGGGACTTCCAGTAAGGGAAAGCCTGCAGTAGCTGCTTAACTGTATGCTAGCCTGATTAAAATGCGTTTCTCCCGGTTCCTCCTACAAACACTCACAACCACTATTGTGTAAAAGTCATCCCATCATTGGTAACCTGTCTCCTGAAAATATGGGTTTCTGATTGGTAGTTTTAATACTTTTAGCCCTGGATAAAATATTTAAATTCACATATCTGTTTCATCAAAGATATAATTCTTGTGAGTCTTAGATTTAAGGAAAACTTTAGATTTTTCTTTTTCATTTTCAAAGGATAAAATAAGGCCCAGTGCGGTGGCTCATGCCTGTAATCCCAGCACTTTAAGAGGCCAGGGCGGGAGGATCGCTTGGGATCAGGAGTTTGAGACCAGCCTGGCCAACATGGTGAAACCCCGTCTCTACTAAAAATACAAAAATTAGCTGGGCATGGTGGCAGGCGTCTCTAGTACCAGCTACTCGGGAAGCTGAGGCGAGAGAATCACTTGAACCCGGGAGGTGGAGGTTGCAGTGAGCCGAATTCGCAACATCGCACTCCACCCTGGGTTAGAGTGAGAATCTGTCTCAAGACAAAAACAAAAAAAAAGGATAAGATAAAATCCATAGCTTTGTTGGATTCTTTTTTTTTTTTTTTTTTCAATCCGAGACGGAGTTTTGCTCTTGTTGCCCAGGCTAGAGTTCAGTGGCACAATCTCAGCTCACTGCAACCTCTGCCTTCTGATTTCAAGCCATTCTCCTGCCTCAGCCTCCCAAGTAGCTGGGATTACAGGTGCCTGCCACCACGCCCAGCTATTTTTTTATATTTTTAGTAGAGACGGGGTTTCACCATGTTGGTCAGGCTGGTCTCGAACTGCTGACCTCGTGATCCACCCGCCTCAGCCTCCCAAAGTGCTGGGATTACAGGCGTGAGCCACCGCACCTGGCCCTGCTTTGTTGGATTCTTATTCGGAGAATTAAAGATTCCTTGTCTCTTTTAAATTAATAGTTGCCTGGGGACTATATAATTCAGCTCTGATGGGGATATACAATGACAAACAGAGGTAAAGTTAACCTCTACCTGTGGTTCAGGAGGAGGAGCGCACCCTGCCTTCTGTCCCTAACCTGCTCAGAACATCATCGACAATGAGCTGTCTGTGCTTGAGAAGATCTGCAGAACCATGAGAATGAAGAGAACTTCATGTATGTGTGGCTGTTGCTGGTTGTTACCAAGGTTGGATCCTTAGGACAAAGGTTTTCTTTTTTAATGACAGGAGGAAGACTGCACACCTTCAAACTTAAGGAAGAGTGGTCTACGTTTCTGTTTTGATAGTTCACTAGGTTAGAGCCCTAGTCTGATTAAAGGAAGGCAATGGGTTTCCTTCTGTGTGCAAACTGAGGGCCCAGTAGAGGGAGGTTTGGGTTTTGCAGTGTGGGTGACCAGCAGCAGAGCCCTGCAGCTCTGTAGGCAAATCTCTGACCTCCCCAGATTCTTCCATCAGTAACAGGGCATGGCCACCCTCTGGTGGATAAATACAAAGCCATGTTCGGGTTCCCCAAAGCTCACTCAGGGAAGTGAGGGAGCTCTGGATGGGACAGTTCCCAAGACCAGCCTCTACCTGCTGTGGTTCAGGTTCCTATCTGGTATGGTTAGACTTTGTGTCTCTGCCTAAATTTCATCTTGAATTGTAATCCCCAGGTGTTAAGGGAGAGACCTGTTGGGAGGTGATTGGATCACGGCGGCAGTTTCCCCCATGTAGTTCTTGCGATAGTGATGGAGTTATCATGAGATCTGATGGTTTTATAAATGGCAGTTTCACCTGAAGTTTTCTTTCTTCTCTCTCCTGCTGCCATGTGAAATGTGCTTGCTTCCCCTTCCACCATGATTGTAAGTTTCCTGAGGCCTCCCCAGCCATGTGGAACTGTGAGTCAATTAAACCTCTTTCATTTATAAATTACCTAGTCTTGGGTATTTCTTTATAGCAATGTGAGAACAGGCTAATACACTATCTCTTTTCTTTCTTTTCCTTGTACAAAAAAAGATAGCTATAACCTCCACTTTGAGCAAGCATTTGATGCTTCACTTTTAGTGAAATTCTTTCACTAAAGGCAGTCAGTTCTTCCCCGCTAAATAAAAGCCCATGAATTAAAAGATGGGAAATGGGGAGTCCAAGTGAAATCCAGGCATCCTAAACAGGGGCTGTAGCTTTTTAGGTATAGAGGCAGTTTGGCATCTCCAAATTTCCTGAGACGGGAAATGAGTATATTGAAAATAACCCTGATATATTTTGAATAGAACCCAGTTTCCACAGAGAAAAAGTTGATGGAGATCAGTTTGTATATTTAATTCTTAAATACAAAGGCAATAATATCTCACAAATGCAATGCAATTTCCATAGTATTAGTATAGTATAAAAAGACCACTAATTGCATATATCAATCCGGGAGGACCTTCAAAGATTTGGACAAAATCAAGATAACATTCCTAATGTTCTAAATGTGCTATCTCTGAAACAAAACAAAACCAATGAAATAACAACAATAAAACTTCTCTAGGTTAAGAGAAAGCAGAAGTACATGTCTTGTAATCACTGTGTTTGCAAAGATAACCATTATTTATTTAAGATAAAGAAATGAATATTCAGAGGATAAAGTTTTCTCTACTTGAAAAATGTTGTCTCCTAAATAAAAATGCTGATTTATTCAATTGTGTGATAACATCATTTGTTAAAGATAAAATTGCACTCTGACAAAAGGAAAAATAAAATACATACACATAGGTGTATAGGACAATCTAAATTATTAATGAATGTTTTTCTTCCTTAGTATAAATGCTTTCTATAGGAAGTTTTTGGATGAGGAAAGGGAAACCAACTATGACATAAAGGCTTCAGTATCACTGATGAATTACAAGGCAGAGAAAAATAATATGTAAATTAACAACAACCCAGTAATAGTACAGAAAAGGAAAAGGAGAAAAACTAACACCTGAGGCATTAGATCTAAACTGTTTTCTGTCATCAAAAAATAATATTTAAACTGATAATATACACATAAAAGACAGTTAAAAGGTGCTTTACTTTTATTTGTGTATGTTTAATTTAATAAACACATAGCTTACTACATGCCAGGAACTGTTCTACAGTTCTACGCATTCTACAGCTATTGACAGACAACTTGGCTTGCAGATGGCCACCTTCTGGTTGTGTGCTCACATGGAGGGGGCAGAGAGAGACAGAAAGCTCTTAGGTCTGTTCTTATAAGGGCATTAATCCCATTAGGAGGACCCACCCTCATGAACTCAGCTAAGCCTCATCACCTCACAAAGTCCTCACCTCCAAATACTATCACACTGAGGATTCAGGATTCAGCATATGAATTTTGGGGCGGGCAGGATTCAGTCTATCCCAGCCATCTTACAAGTGATATTTGACATACGATGAAATGACCCTACTCCATTTGGCAGCTCCTCCTGAATCCACCAAGGTCCAATTATTTGGGGTATGGTTTTTATGAAATGATATTTCTTTTTATTATACTGTATTAAAGCAACTGAGATTCTTTTTTTTTTTGTTAGATTTACTAGAGATTATTACACATTTCCTGTTCAGGGCTCTAGGCTACCAACTGTTCATTCCCAACTCTGGGGCTTGCATATATGTGTGGGCCTTTGTGACAGCCCTTGCCTGGTGTTCCAACTGTGATGCCACATCTGGCACCTGTGGACTATGACACATGAGGATGGGGAGGGTGGTAACAGATGTCCTTTATACTGTGTGCTCCTACTATGGCACCCAGGCCAGTCACCTCCTCTTCCAGCCTCCTAGCCCCCATCCCCACCCCCACCCCCACCACTGGCTCCAGCCCATGTATCAGGCTGTTCTCTCCCCAGAGATTTCTAAAACACCAGTGGGCTCCTCCTTTCAGTGCCCTGCCTCCAATGCATGTAGAAATGGAGCATTCTCCTGGGCTCATCTTAAGCCATGCCAGCAGATGGGTGAACATTGCTTGTGGGGATGGAGCTGCTCTATCACTCTTCATAAGATCTGACCTCCCACTGGGTACAAGGGGTAGAAAGCAGGGATGCAGGCCCCATGGAAAGAAATCCCATTTTAGCCATGTGTTGATTATGGCCTAAAGAGTTCAGATGAAGACATACTATAGATTCCAAATGGTAAATTTAACAAGACTAGAAGAGGAAATATTATTTAGATTTTACCCGCTTGGATAATATTTGTAATTGTGGTTATCATCAATGAAGCACAGAAGCAACCTTCGAGGGTCATTGGAAGGAAGCCGTTGTTCATGGGTGGTACACTAGATGATCAACACCGTGGGAAATGATATAATTAATAATGAATACATGGTATTGGGAAAACAGAAGGGCAAGAAAATCTCTATCCTTTCAACTTGTATAAACAGGTCCTAAAGGGCCATGCATTGTAATAGCAGTGTTGTCATCTTTGTCTGGTTGGAGAAGATATAAAATTAACCAAGAACAGCACATTGTGCACATTTGACAATAAAAAACACAGAGGATCTAGACTCCAAAAAGGAAGAGTCTGGTGCCTGGACATGATGAAGAATCTTCATGTGGAATGATTAGGCAATGAACAAATTAGTGTCTTTTGATATTCATTAAAAAATTTTTATTCGTAAATGACTATACCTCACATGGGACCATGAGTTGTGTAATGCATTTTTAAATCAAATTGTTTTCATAGACAAATACACACACACACACGCGCGCGCACACACACACACACACTTTGCTGGGGCCTTGCATGCCCTAAGGATGGCCCTGTCTACGGAAAAGTCAATGCTGCATCTCTACCCCACTAATGTTTGCTGGGGTAGAGAAGGGGGACCACAGCATCAAGCTTCTGTGGAGAGTCCTTTCATTGATCAGCCTGATTTCTGCTCCATTTCCCAGTCCCCTAATCCCTGCCTACCATCTCTAGGATGGGAATCTCTGTAGTTTCCTCCAGGAAGAATGGCTCCTCACCGCTGTCTCTGGGCATGTTTGAGCTACAGCTCCCCCTACTCTGCGTCATTCCTACTAGGCTTCCACAGGCATCCTCTCTTCCAAAACGTCAACAAAAGCTGGCAGCTGCTGGCATCTCATTCAGGGTATACAGTTGGCTACAGTGTTTGTGGCAATTACCAAGCCATGGATAAAAACTGTGACACATTCCAGGGAAGGGTGCTCCTCCACGTCAGGGAGTTGAGCCTGTTCTTCTGTGTCACTTAGCAATTGGGCTCAGAGCAGCTACCCCAAACAGTGGTTCTGTAGTGAAACTGAAGGTTAATCTAACCTTCACTAACTGAGGAATGTTGAAGGTTGTGACTAATCATATGGGCTAGCTACACTGTCAGGGGTAAATATAGGAGATTTTGATAAAGAATTGTGAAGAACAGAATGTCAGAGCAAGCCTGATAAAGAATTACAAAAGAATAGAGTGCCAGAGTAAGCCTCAGATATCTACTGATGCAAAGTAAGTATCTGCAGACCATTTACTAAAACTAGGATGATGTGTAAGCACTGTAGCCTTAATTGTATTTGATATAATAATATATGTACTCCTTTATTAACACCTTAAATAATATGATTTAGCAGTGGTTTATTAACTGTGATTTCAAAGTACTGATACTCATAAATGATATTTTGAAATATCTGTAACACCTGTAACATTTTTTGAAAATATCCCTGATTTATATTGATGATGAAGTTCTAGATACTGCAAATAGTACTGTGGTTTGCTGTCACTGTATTAATCTGTTAGGGCTGCCATAACAAAGTCCTACAAACTGAGGACTTAAACAGCAGAAAGTTATTGTCTCACAATTCTGCAAGCTTGAAGTCCAAGATGAAGGTGCTGGCAGAGCTATGTTTCTCTGCAGGCACTAGAAAGTGGCCAAGATACCAATCTACAGATACACCCTACATACAAGAAAGAGAGGTGGGAGTTGTGTTTGTAAGGAAAAAAAGTCTTCCACTAGCCACATTCTGTTACTAGGGTCTTACTTTTTCCTCACCGGCCCACTAAATACCTCCTTACTCCCAGTACTCTAACAATCAACTATAGCAACCTCAAGCGACCCAGTCCTCTAACACTGAAATCACCATCTGAGGACTATATGATGAAGGAGAACAACCTGTTTTTAATCTAAAAGTCAAATGTTATCCTGTAACCCCCCTGGAACTATCCCTTTTAAGATAATAGGTGGGAATCTACTCTGGAGGTGGGGACTCATACACTGGACTAGATTGAGGACTAGCTAAAACAGGACCCAGGTGGAAGCAGCTTTCCATAAGAACCCCAACAGTGCATCAAGTTACCATTGCCATGGCAACACCCAGCAGTTACCAAACTTTTCCATGGCAATGACCTGGCAACCCAGAAGTTACTACCCTTATCCTAGAAATTTTGCATAAACCACCGTTTAATTTGCATATAACTAAAACTAGGTATAAATATGACTGCAGCCCTGCCTCTGAGCTGCTATTCTGGGCACACTGCCTGTGGAGTAGACCTGCTCTGCAAGGAGCAGTACCTCTGCTGCTGCTGTACACTGCCACTTCAGTACAAGTTGCTGTCTAACACCACCGGCTCGCCCTTGAATTCTTTCCTGGGCAAAGCCAAGAACCCTTCTAGGCTAAACCCCAATTTTAAGGGCTCATCTGCCTGCATGACTTTGAAGCCCTTCTCATCACTTTCAGAGTTCTTAAGGTGACATTCAAGATCCCTTATTACTGGCCCCTACGACCTCCCTGGCCTATTTCCACTCCCCGCTAATCCCTGAGGCAATCAGCCACCTGCCTTCTGACAGGCCGCTGAACGCACCCATCTTCCTTCTGCCTCTGGCTTCTGCATTTGCCATTTGACCTGCTGATTCCGATGCCCTAAGGAGTTCTGCAAGATGTTGGAGGAATGTACCTTTCTTGCATTTGAATTAGCAAGGAGAAAGATAGTGTAAAACCCAGGAGTTTCGAATCCTGAGAAAGGCATTTTATGTATGAGTGAGAGTTCAGTTCATTAAAATAACTCAAATTTTATATTAAAAAAACAGACAATACTCTGTAAATCTGTAGCCATTTGCTGGCTACCTACATGCATTTCTACCTGAATCATATTTGCTTTATTCAGTAACAAAATCAGTTAATTCTATATTTATGAAATGGTATGTTCCTTTGGGTCTGGATTTCTTTCTTCCCCCAAATACTTCAACTGTTTTCAATCTGAGCACAAATAGAAAACAGTGATATGTCTATGTCATCCTGGAATAAATTGGAAGTATTTTGGCGCCCCTATTTGGGGCTTAATGAAAAAATTCATTACGTTAAAAATATCATATAGCCATTATTTTAAAAAAACATGAATTAGGAAAGGCCTCGTATATTGAATTATATAAAATTTCCAAATATTTTTAAAATTTTAAATGAGAAGCATCAGTGTTCTCACTTCTGTAGAGTTTTATATAACTTTTTCTTTGCTTTGCATAGCAAAAGGAAAATAAGCTTTACTTTTTAGAGTACTTTTAGGTACACAGCAAAATTGAGCCGAAGTTACAGAGAGTTTCCATGTATTCCCTGCCCCTATACATCCCTAGCCTTCCTTATTATCAACATTCTCCACCAGAGCGGTACATTAGTTCCAATCAATGAACCTACATGGACATATCATTATTACTCAAAGTCCACAGTTTATATTAGGGTTGATTCTTGGTGTTGTACAGTCTATGGATTTGGACAAATGTATAATGACATGTGAGCCTCTATCTACATGACAACAGCTAATGATCCAACAAAACCATGCAAACCAGGTAGTAAACCCAAGCCCTTCGTTATAGTATTATCACATTGAGTAGCTTCACTGCCCTAAAAATCCTCTGTGCTCTCTGCGTGTTCATTCTACCTCCTGATTCCGAACAACATCTGACCCTTTTGCTGTCTCCATACTTTTGCCTTTTCCAAAATGTCATATACTTGGAATCATAAGCATTTAGCCTTTTTGAATTGGCGTCTTTAAATTAATGAAGTTTCCTCAATGTCTTTTCGTGGCTTGGTAACTCATTTCTCCCTTACTTCCTTTTTTTCTTTTTCTTTTTTTTTTTTAATCATTCTTGAATTAATGCATAAGGAACGTGAAGTTTGTGAAAATCAGAAATGGTTGAAAAGCAACATTTTTGCTTATTAGTTGATAGAAAAAAAACCCTTCATTTCAAAGATTTGGATCCATTTACCGTCTGTCTCACGCTGCGCATTTCTTAAGCACTGAATAATATTTCATTGTCTGGATGTCCCAAAATCTATCCACTCACCTACTGAAAAACATTTAGTTTTGATGATTATGAATAAATCTGCTTGTGGCTGACTGCCACAATTACTTCTTGAAACTGTCACTACGACAGTTACTACTGTTACTACTTGAGACCGTCAAGACTGAATGAAGACAGACGAACGTAGAAATGAAAACTTAAGACAAAAGAAATTATTTTAGGCTGGGCGCGGTGGCTCATGCCTGTAATCCCAGCACTTTGGGAGGCCCAGGCGGGCGGATCACCAGGTCAGGAGATCGAGACCATTCTGGCTAACATAGTGAAACCCCGTCTCCACTAAAAATACAGAAAATTAGATGGACGTGCTGGCGGGCGCCTGCAGTCCCAGCTACTCGGGAGGCTGAGGTAGGAGAATGGCGTGAACCCGGGAGGCGGAGCTTGCAGTGAGCCGAGTTCGCGCCACTGCACTCCAGCCTGGGCGACAGAGCGAGACTCCATCTCAAAAAAAAAAAAAAAAAAAAAGCAAAACTGTTTTAAAGGCAGGGGTCAGAGGAAGAAGAGCGCTCCCCGCTTCTAGTGAGCAAAGGCAGCAACCCTGAGCTTTCTATAGCCCTTCTTATTTATTGGGTAGCAAGAGCAGGGAGGAGAAGGTAACGATTGGTCAGCTGCCTAATTGATCACAGGTTCATATTATTACTAACAGGCTTCAGATGTACCTAATCACAAGACTAGGGGCGTGACTGCCTTCAGCATTCCTTCTGGGTGGCATATGCAGTTTGTCAGCTTGCCAACATTCTGCATTTATGAGAAACAGTTTGCTGCTTACTCATACAGCCTCCAGTGGCATACTGAGTTGATCACAGCCCTCATTTTTTCGGCCTCCAACAGCTGCTGCTATAAACATCTGTATGCAGGTTTTTGTGTGGATATAAGTTGTCACTCCTTCGGGTAAATACCAATGAACACAATTGC
This sequence comes from Pongo pygmaeus, assembly GCF_028885625.2. NCBI lineage: Eukaryota > Metazoa > Chordata > Mammalia > Primates > Hominidae > Pongo > Pongo pygmaeus. Next base: position 42,038,821 of record NC_072373.2, read on the forward strand.
TGGATTGTTTGGTTTTGCAAGAGATTGCCAAACTATATTCCAAAGTGGCTGTACCACTTTGCATTCCCACCAACAATAAATGAGAGTTTCTGTTGCTCCACATCGTCGTCGGCATTTGGTGTTATCAGTGTTTGGGATTTCAGCCATTCTCATAGGTGTGCAATGACAACTCCTTGTGTGATTTTGCATTTTCCTAAGGACATATGATGTGGAGCATATTTTCACATGCTTATTTGCCATCTGTATATATTCTCTGGTAAAGCATTTGGTAAGGCCTTTGGCTGGTTTTTGGTAAGTCATGCTCTCATTTTCATTTAGTTCAAAATACTTGAAAATTTCCCTTGAGATGTCTTTTTTTTTCTCTTTTATTTTTGTCCTTTGCTGTGTTACTTAGAGGTGTGTTGTTTAATCTCCCAGGATTTTGGGATTTTCTAGCTATCTTTCTGTTACTGATTGGCAGTTTAATTCCACTGCAGTCTGAGAGCAGACATTATGTGATTTATATTCTTTGAGACTTATTATGTTTTACTTGTTATTAGGACAAAGTGGTAACTTCCAGCCTCCTTATATGTAGAACTAGAAACTGGAAGTTCTACGTGACTTTTCATATAGAGTTTTGTGCTTAAAATGCTCCATATAATTCCTGATCAAGAGCCTTCAATGAAGATCTTCTATTCTTGATGGTCACTGTCAATGAAACATTCTTTTTGCAAAATTTAGACTTTTAAACTATTGACAAGTCATAGCACTTGAAATCACACTTAATCTACCAGCTCTCCTTTTTCTTGCAATGAAAAATATGGTTATTGTGATAATGCATATTAAGTATTTTCATATTAAGTATTTTAAAGTGATGATCAAGCTATAATTTGCAGAATATGCATGATTGTTAGTTTGTGTAGATAGCTTGGAAACCATTGCAAGGGCACATTTTACTTTCCTGCATTAAAGTATTCTATGATTGATTATACCATTGTCTTCATGACAAAGTAGAGGCTATCTAAAATGACTTATGTATTAATAGTTTCTGCTTACATCTCTGACCTACTCTGTAGCCTGGTTCATACATTTTGAGTTATCTTGCTATGCTTGCTTCTTCTGACCCCCAGGGCTTTGCATGTGCTGCTCCTTTTCTTGAACCCATACTCATAGGGCTAACTCTTGCCTCTTGAAGAAAAGAGCGTATCATCTTCAGTACTGTTTCCTTAGTGCAGCTGTGAAGGTACACAGTAGGAAAGTTACTGTCTGTTTAATGATAGAATAATGCCACCTTTTGGTGTGAGGAGTTGGTCATTGTAGGGGCTGACATTTCAACTGTGAAAAATGTATAAGATTTGGGCATATTAGTATATGAGTGGGAAGACCCTTTGAGTGAACTAAACAGATAGCTAAAGCATGGAGAGTGGGTTGTGATTAAGGAGAAGTTCTCTAGTTTGGCTGAAGAATCAAGGAGGAGTGCAAAATAATACTAGATTGGAAGGCTAGAGCCAGATTTTAGTAATTCTTAAATAAGGATACAGTTCTGAAGTTTATTCTCTAGATAGTTCAAGAGATTTAAGTAGAGAAATCTTCAATTTATTACAAGTTCCAAAAATAACGTTGTTGAAGTTCTACCCCTAAATATTAATCCAGCATCAATATGTACATTAAATAATGAAGTATACCCAAAACATTAAGAAAAGGTACCCTTTAGCCACATGCGTTCAGTTAGGCTTGGAAGTGGTGATATAATTTGGCTGTGTCCCCACCCAAATCTCATGTTGAATTGTAATTCCCAATGTTGGAGGAGGGACCCGGTGGGAGGTGTTTGGATCAGGGGGGCGGATTTCCCTCATGCTGTTCTCATGATAGAGAGTGAGTTCTCATAAGATCTGGTGGTTTTAAAAGTGTGTGGCACTTCCCCCCTTGTTCCTGCTCTCTTTCTCATGCTCCATTATGTGAGAATGTGCTTGCTTCCCCTTCACCCTCCACCATGATTGTAAGCTTCCTGAGGCCTCCCAGTCATGCTTCCTGTTAAGCCTGCAGAACTATGAGTCAATTAAACTTCTTTTCTTCATAAATTATGCAGTCTCAGGTAGTTCTTTATAGCAGTGTGAGAACAGACTAATACAAGTGGACATCTACTAAACTTTCTGCCTAGTAATCTTCTTCCTTGGAAACTGACTTAGGCAATCTACAAGGTTACCAGATTGGATTCTGGTTGAAATTTTTTTCATGATGACCTTATGACTCTAGCCATAGAAACTGACTTCAGGGTTGCTTGGCCCTTCACTGACCAGTACCAGAGTTAAATTCCTGGAATTTGGCTATGTCTAAGAGTTTCTAGCTTCTGTCTGGATGTATCTCCTGAATAGAAATGCAAAACCTGGAAACAATTGGTTATCATGTCTCCAGCTGTATACAGATAATGTAGCAGAACAGTCCAAAGAAAGACAAAAAACAACAACAACAACAACAAACAACAAAAATGTAAGCAGGCACCCAGAGAGAAAAAAGAAGAAAGTTAGAGAGAAGACCCTGACTGCCTTCCAGGGCCTGGCTCCACTGCCCGTCTGAAGGCAGCTATAGTACTGTCAGTGGGGTCTGTGAGACTCCTATATCCTTATAAAACACCCTTCACATACATATACATTGAATTTTCCTAAAGCTACAATGGGCTGATTTATTTTACCTACCAGAAATGAGTTTTAAGAAATCCACAGCTACAACAATGAAGATCACTACTACTAAGCTTCTTTTATTATAATCATGTCAAGAAAAATAAAATCCAATAATTATAAAGCATTGGTGTCAACATATAAAAATTTCTTATATTAATTGCTTCCAAGATTTTTTAAATACTAAAAATTTTAAGATGTAAAATACTACATTTGATTTATTATTTCATTAAGATTCTAAGCAAACTAATAAAGATTAAAATTTTAGTGAATAACCTACTTTGATAAAAGTGACAATGTATTTATTAAAATTATAATTACGTTTTACTGAATGATTTAAGATGCTATTTTTCTCCATATCACTGAGCCAGTAGCATTTAATGTTAAAAATAGACTTGGCAATATTTGGCAAAATGTAAAAATGTAAAGTTAATTAGATTTCAAACTCAATTACAGTGACATCATAAATACTGATTTATTGTAATTCAGCATCTTGTATCCAGAAATTAGAGTAGGTAGACCTCTGGTAAATCTACCAGAATATTTCAGACTTTAACAGAAGACATTAAAACATTCTACTCATTTAAACAGCTATTCATTATATACTCATTACATGTAAACAGCTACTCATTCTGTGCATATACTCATGTCTAAAACAGTGGCTCTCACACTTGGCTATATGTGAGTCACCTGTGACAAATGGGTTTTATTTTTCACTGCTGGAAAATCTAACTCAGGTGATCTGCATCTGACTAGTGTCAAAGTCAAATAAAACTAGAGATGAATCTCTAAATTTAAAATGTTTTATTTGGGAAGCAAGACTCATAATTTGGGGCATACACACAGACTGGGTGGTCCATGGTATGTCTGTAAAACAAAGAGGTTAGAGGTTTTGTAAAAAAAAAAAAAAAAAAAAAAAAAAAAAAACAAAATAAAACGAGAAATGTTGCATATTATTTTGTAGGAAAGTTTATTGGCACTAGTAAAATTTGGGGGAGCTGGCAGCTTCTGATTGGTGAGTGACAGCCTTGGGTAAAACTAGTCTTAGAGTCACAGCAGGTCGTTTCAGTAATTAGATAAAACCAATTTCAGGTTACAGAAGGCAGTTTCAGCAACCAGGCTTGCATAGAATTGCATTCTTTGATCAATGTTATGTGTTCTGAATGCTTTTTCCCCCTGGCCAATTGACTGTTTTAGTTGGATATGATAAAAAATGACCCAATTCATGTGACCAACTTTTATACCAGGCATCTGTATGTCTGAAGAAGTGACACTGATACGCAGCCCAACTTACGGAGTCACTCCCTACCTTATAAAATCCTTTGCCTTGATCCAATAATTTTGTATATATAAAAGCATTAGGTGTAAAAGGAAATGATTAGCAGTTGATTCTATTTAGATTTATTAAGTATAAAGCAAAATGGGTATATGACCTTTGTCTTTTTTATACCAGGACATCTAAAGGAAATATGTTTTAAAGCTAGAAAAGTATGATAAAATAAATGAGAGAGGGTTAGAGAAAAAACCTCCACAGAACTTGCAAATGAGTTTTGAATGTTCTTATTGTGTTGAGTTCTTTGAAACATAATTTATAATGGAAAAATAATCTCAGTGATATTTTTAATGAGAACTATTTCTTACCTTTTAAAAATGTTTTAATTTTTATGGATACATAATAGTTGTACATATTTATAGTGTACATGTCATATTTTGATACAAGAACACAATGTATAATTATCAAAGCAGGGTAATGGTATATCCATCACCTCAAACATTTATCATTTCTTTGTGTTGGGAATATTCCAAATCCACTCCTCTAGTTATTTTTAAATATACGATATTTTCACTACTGTGCTACTGAACTCAACATCTTATTCTTTCTATCTAACGGTATTTTTGTATCCATGAACCAATCTCTCTTTATCATCCCTCCCCAATACCCTTCCCAGCCTCCGGTGACTACTCTCTACCTCCATTAGATCACTTTTTTAGCCACCATATATGAGCAACAACATGCAATATTTTTCTTCCTGCCCTTGGTTTATTTAACACAATGACCTCTATTACCATCCATGTTGTTGCAAGTGACAGGATGTCATTCATTTTTATGGATGAATAATATTCTATTGTGTATGTGTGCCACATTGTCTTTATCCATTCATCTGTTGATGGGCACTTATGTTGATTCTTTATCTTGGCTATTGTGAATAGTGCTGCAATAAACATAAGAGTGCAGATATCTCTTTGATATACTGATTTTCTTTCTTTTGAATATATACCCAGCAGTGGGATTGCTGGATCATATGGTAGTTCTGTTTTTTATTTTTTTCCATGCTGAACCTCCATACTGATTTCCGTAGTGGCTGTACTAACTTACATTCTCACGAACAGTGTATCAGCATTCCTTTCTCTGCATCCTCGCCAGCATTCATTGTTTTTTGTCTTTTCAATGAAAGCCATTTTAACTGGGGTAACTCATTGTGGTTTTGATTTGCATTTCCATGATAATTAGTGATGTTGAGCATTTTTTCAGATATCTGTTGACCATTTATATGTCTTTCCTTGAGAAGTGACTATTCAGATCTCTTGCCCATTTTTAAATCCAGTTATTTGGTTTTTGCTATTGAGTTATTAGAGATCCTTATATATTCTGGTTATTAATCTTTTGTCACTGGAATAGTTTACAAATATTTTCTCCCATTCCGTGGGTTGTCTCTTCATTTTGTTGTTTCCTTTGCTCTGTAGTTTTTTAGCTTTATATGATCCCATTTGTCCACTTCTGCTTTCATTGCCTGTGCTTTTGAGCTCTTACTCAAGAAATCTTTGCCTCAATTAATTTCCTCAACGCTTTCTTCTAGTAGTTTTACAGCTTCAGGTCTTAGATTTAAGTCTTTAATCTATTTTGATTTGATTTTTGTATAGGTGGAGAGATAGTGATCTAGTTTCATTCTTTTGCATATGGATATCCAGTTTTGCTAGCATCATTTGCTGAAAAGACTGTCTTTTCCATGAAGTATGTTCTTTGCACCTTTTTTTGAAAATGAATTGACCGTAAATGCATGGATTTATTTCTGGGTTCTCTATTCTGTTCCACTGGTCTACATGTCTGATTTTATGCCAATACTATGCTGTTTTGGTTACTATAGCTCTGAAATATAATTTGAAGCCAACTAATGGGATGCCTCCAGCCTTGTTCTTTTTGCTCAGGATAGCTTTGTCTATTCTGGGCCTTTTGTGATTTCATATAAATTGTAGGATTGTATTTCCTATTTCTGTGAAGAATATCATTGATATTTTGATAGTAATGGCACTGAATCTGTAGATTGCTTTGGGTAGTATGGATATTTTAACAATATTGATTCTTCTAATGCATGAACATGAAATATGTTTCCATATGTTTATGTCTTTTTCAATTTCTTGAATCAGAGTTTTATCGTTTTCATTGTAAAGATCTTTCACTTCTTTGATTAAGTAGATTTCTATGGGGTTTTTTGTAGCTATGGTAAATAGAATTGCTTTCTCTTTTTTTTTTAGCTTGTTTGCTGTTGGCATATAGAAATGCTACTGATTTTTGTGAATTGATTTTGTATCCTGTAACTTTACCGCGTTTATTAGTTCAAATAGTTTTTTAGCAAAGGTTTTAGGCTTTTTTAACTATAAGATAATATCCAAACAAGAATAAGTCGATTTCTTTCTTTCTATTTAAATGCCATTTCCTTCTTTTTCTTGCCTAATTGCTCTAAGACTTACAGTACAATGTTGAATAAAAGTGGTAAAAGTAGAAATCTTTGTCTTGTTCCACACCTTAGTGGAAAGGCTTTCAGTGTTTCCCCATTCAGTATAATACTAGTTGCAGGTTTGTCACATACAGCCTTCTTCGTGTTGAGGTATTTGCCTTCTATACCTACTTTGTTAAGAGTTTTATTTTTTTATCATGAAAGAATGTTAAATTTTATTGAATACTTTTTTGGCGTCTATTGAAATCATTTTTTCCTTCATTCTGTTGGTGTGATGTATTACATTTACTGATTTGCATATATTGAACCATCCTTGCTTTTCTGGAATGAATCCCACTTGATTATGATGAATAATCTTTATAATGTGTTGTTGAATTCAGTTTGCGAGTATTTTATTGACGGTTTTCCCATCTATGTTCATCAGAGATATTGGCATTTGGTTTTGTTTTTTCATTGTTGTGTATCTTTGTCTGTTTTTGATATCTGGGTAATGCTGGCCTTATAAAATGAATTTGGATGTATTTTCTTCTCTGTAATTTTTTGAAATAATTTGAGTAGGATTGATATTAGTTCTTCTTGAAATGTTTAGTGGAATTTAGCAGGAAAGTCATAAGGTCCTGGGATTTTCTTTGATGGAACACTTTTTATTACTGTGTCTATCTTATTACTTGTTATTGGCCTATTTAGGTGGTCTGTCTCTTCATAATTCAATCTCAGTAGGTATATATGTCTAGGAACTTATCCATTTCTTCCAGGTTTTCTAATTCATTTGCATACAGTTGCTCATAACGCCTTCTAATGATCTTTTGAATTTTTGTGGTATTGGTTGTAATGTCTCCTTTTTCATTTCTTCTTTTATTTATCTTACCATTTAACATAGAATATTTCTAAATGCTAGGAAGAAATAAAAAAAAATTCTCAATAGCTGTATGAGCACCTCTTTGAATCATTATAAATACTTTTGACTTTGTCCTTGAGATTAATACTACCAGCAGAAGAAGAGGCTAAGTCTGATAAATTAATGTAAAGGAAGATATGATAACCTGAAAAATAAAAAATAAATATTTATCAGGAAACCAACAACAGAATTCAGCATCTGACATAAAAATAAAGTAACAGTTAAACATCTACTCATAACTCATGAAAGTAGCTTATAAAATAATGAGTTAATGCTTACCACTATGAGAATTTCACTGATCCTTTAATAATTTCAGCTGTAAAACTAGCATACGCAGTCAACAACAAAATAGGATAAATATCACAAATATCTATATGAAGCAAAATATATAATTATAACAGTAAGAAGTTATATGTAATTGAATAGAAAATATTGAATAGAAAATAGTGTATGTGGGTTGTGAGAGTTTGCTTTTGATACAGCATAAATTAAGAAACACAGAGAGAAAAGATGTGACAGGTAAGATGTGGGGAAGAGAGGCAGGTCATAAAGGGCCTCTAAGATAGAAACCTGTAAAATAAAACTAGCATCTTGTGAGAAGGCGCTTAGGAGGGAAATAACTGAGAATAGACTGATGTGGCTAAAGCTTATGGAGCAAGAATGAGGCAGCTTACGATAAATCTTGAGTGAGAGATGGGGCCAGAACATGCAAGATTTGACAGGTTGTGTACAGACAAAGAAATATCTTTATGCTATCACCATTCACTTAATAATCCATTGAATATTCTGTCCTTAAAGTTTCTTGACTCTTCACCTCTTGTGATCTGAAACATCCCTACATCTACTACCTCTTAAACTTCCAGTTCATTTATTAAAACACTTCCCACCTCAGAATTTTTTAAATCTAAATAAGACCTTTAGATTGATTCCAGCACTTTACTCACCATCCATTAGTCCCTTTTACACACTCTTCTTTCTCAGTTTTGATGGTGTAGTACATCATAATCACTCTTGCAAATTTGCTTGTATTCGTTGTCTCAATTTCTCTCTAGCATACATATGCTCCAAACCTGGATGAATTCAATCATCTACTCTTTCTACATATGCGGACTCTAGCAGCTGAAAATTACTGGAAAAAAAAATCCACACATCTGGGTTGATTGTTTTCACTACATATTAGTGTTTAGAAACCTTAAACTGGTATTCATCATTGCCAATGAGTCCTAAGGTTTTCATTAGATTACTGTATCATGCCATTGTTCTTCTAAAATATGTCATATTCTTTTCCATGATGTTCCACATCCAGGTGATAATTTACTTTTTAATTCACTAAGAAAATGGAAGGCAACAGTACAGAATACTCTCATTTTCACACCATGAAATACACAAACATACCTGTATCTTTGTCTTCTTCTTCCCCCCATTAAGAAATATACATTGTTCCTCTTATTAAACTCCAACCTATTTACACCTTTTAAATCTAGAAACAAAAGAAAACATTATTTTGAAAACAAAACAATGGGTAACAAATTACATTAAAAATCACCCATGTTCCCCCCAAGGTGGAATTATAACAAATCTCACAGATAATAAAGAAGGTAGAAAGGCTAACTGAAGCTTTCTTTTCAATGAACAGTATTGAATAGAATGCATGTGTAACAAACCCCAATAAACCTATGGATGCCAAGATGGAATTTTTGCTGAGAGAAAGTAATTTTGGATGGATCACACCTGTGGCCTTTTCATATCCCTTACTGAGGCACATATAACACCTGATATTTAAGTAGATTCATACATTCATTTACTGAGCCAATAACATGCCTGGCACTTTTCTAGCCACAAAGAATTCGGCAATGAATAAAATAAACAGAGCTCCTCATGATGCTTGTGTTCTAGTTGGGGGATACATAAAATAGCAAGTAAACAAAAAATATAATATTTCAGGTAAATAAATAGAATAGATTGGGAGTAGGGAATATCGACAGCCCATTTGAGACTTTGGAGTGTCAAGGGAAGAAGGACTTAGCAGTAGCAAAAGTAACAAAAAGCAATGTCATGACTTCTTTGCAAAAATCAGGCTTGAGTACATTAGAGTGAAGGAGAAAAAGTGAAGAGCAGATAGCTTTGAAATAGCTGTTATAGAAATTTCCATGAGGAAACATACTGTTTAAGTCTGTTAAGTCATAAACAATACTTTATGACTTAGACTTCCTGTTAGCCTAGGGTCCAATTACTGAGATGATTAGGCTGGGCACAGTGGCTCATGCCTGTAATCCCAGCACTTTGGGAGGCTGAGGTGGGCAGAATGCTTGAGTACAGGAGTTCGAGACCAGCCTAGCCAAAAAGGTGAAACCCCATCTCTACTAAAAATACAAAAATTAGCCGGGGATGGTGGTCCACATCTATAATGCCAGCTACTTGGGAGGTGGAGGCAAGAGAATCACTTGAACCAGGAGGCAGGGGTTGCAGTGAGCAGAGATAGTACCACTGCACTCCAGCCTGGGCGACAGAGTCAGACTGTCTCAAACAAATGAAAAATTACTGAGATGATTAGAGTCAACAAACAATACTGAAGCACTCTCCTTGACTCACCCCACTCAGTATATGTCCTAAAGATCATATCTTTTTAAGAATATTAGTAACTAGGAAAAAAAACTCATGTGACCTATGAAATGATATTGATATGCCTCCCCTTCCCAGTGGAGAAAGGGAACATAAAATATAGAGAAGATTATACACTAGAAAACTACACATGAAGGAGATTCAATTAACATTCATTCAGCAAATAGTTAATTGCCCTTACTATGTGCTACAAACTATGATAGATTTGAGGAATATAGCAGTAAACAAAACAAAGACCTTATATTCTATGGGTTGTAACAACTAACAAATAAAGAAATTTATATATAATAAAAGCTGCTAAGAGTTGAATCTCAAGAACTGGCCATCCAGTCTGGTAACATGGAAGTCATCAGTAATTTTGACAAGAGCCATTTTGGTGGGGTGATGGAAAGGGGGCCTAATTAGATTGGATTCAAGAGAGAAAGGCAGGTGAGAAATCAGAGATAATGAGAATAGAGAACTTTTTTGGAAAGTTTGGGGCTGCAAGTAAAGGAGAATATAGAAACAAGAAACTGATTCCAGAGGAGAAAGAGGAGGAATGATTGCAAGAACACATCCTGGAGTAGGCAAGAGTGGATGGCATTGATTGTACCAAGTGGAGGGACTGCTTAGGAAAAGAGCACAAAGGGTATCTTCATAGTAATAGAAGATGATGATTTCATGGGGGTATAAATAGGTAAAAAATGTATCCGAGTGTACATTTTAAACAAGTGCAATTTGTCAATCATATTTTAATAACGCCTTAAAATAAAAAAAAGAAAAAGAAAACAAGTAGTAGAATGAAGAAACAAATTCAATGCTAATTCTCTGACTTAGGAATAAAAATTAAACCACAAGCAATGAGAAAAAAGAGGCAAACCACAAATACAGTGAATTAGCAAAGAAAATATAGAAATAAATATAATTTAACCTCATTTTCTTTTTAGAGCTTTTGGTATTTTCTTTCTTCCGGAGATATTATTTTCCTAGATCTTCCCACATCTGTGTTGCTGGTTCCTCCTCATCTTTCAGGTCTCAGCTTAAATGTCAATTTTTCAAAATATCCTTTTCTGACCACTCTAAAAAATTTCCTTCTATCATTTATTCTCTCTCCTATCACACTGCTGTATTACCTTTATGGCACTTACTCTACCTGAAATCACTTTGCTGCTTTTTCCCATGTCTTTCCTCACTAACATTGAAGACCCATAATAGAAGAAACTTCAACCATTTTATTCACCAATATATACTAAATATTGGAACAGTACCTAGAAACTTGCTCTGCCCTCAGTAGATTTTCATTGAAAAAACAAATGAGCAAAAAAATGGAGCAAATTGAAATAATTATAAAATAACAAATTATTCTTTTTTGTTTTTTTCTTTTTTGAGGTGGAGCCTCTCTCTGTCACCCAAGCTGGAGTGCAGTGGTGTGATCTCAGCTCACTGCAACCTCTGCCTCCCAAGTTCAAGTGATTCTCCTGCCTCAGCCTCCCAAGTAGCAGAGATTACAGGCATGCACCGTCATGCCTGGCTAGTTTTTGTATTTTTAGTAGAGACGAGGTTTAGCATATTGGCCGGGCTGGTCTTGAACTCCTGACCTCAAGTGATCTGCCTGCCTCAGCCTCCCAAAGTACTGTGATTACAGGCACAAATTATTCTTATAAATGAAAAAACAGATTCAAAAGCAATTTTTCTAAGAAAAATAAATTACCAAAACTTATGTAAGAAGTGAAAAAAATGTGTATCAGACCAATTATTTTTATTTATTTACTTATTTTTTTATTTTTTTAGAGATAGAGTCTCATTCTGTCACCCAGAGCTGGAGTGCAATGGCATGATCTCGGCTCACTGCAAGCTCCATCTCCCCGGTTCAAGCAATTCTCCTGCCTCAGCCTCCTGAGTAGCTGGGATTATAGGCACACGCCACCATGCCCAGCTAACTTTTTGTATTTTAGTAGAGACAGGGTTTCACTGTGTTGCCCAGGTTGGTCTCGAACTCCTGAGCTCAGACAATCCACCTGCCTCAGCCTTCCAAAGTATTTATTTGTTTTTTAAACTTTTATTTTAGCTTCGGGGTACATGTACAGGTTTGTCATATAGGTAAATTCATGTCATGGGGGTTTGTTGTACAGGTTATTTAGTCACCCACGTAGTAAGCATAGTACCCAAGTTATTTTTAACAGATCAGTTATTGGTAAAGAAGATCAAAGTGTCAAGTTGTCCTTATTCCTGTTCCTGGAAAAGAAGAATCCTTAGTGGAAATATGTCAATTCTTTTCAAATAAGACATATTTAATTTCAATTTGTCATTATTTTGAATGAGTGAAAACATTTAAGCAAATTAAATCAATAGAATAACCTGTATTGAACATAGAGCCATATAATAATGCCAATGACCTGGAATTTGTTAACTATGAATAATATTTTGAGATGTCCTCCTTTAAATTCATGATATAATTGAAGTAATGTCACATGAACTTATGGAAGAAAAGTTCTGAACGAGCTAATTGAGCTTCCTTTCTCCTTGGTGCAGGAATAAGATTCCTGTGTAATAAAATAATGGCTTGTAAAAATTTTAAAACTCGATTTGCCTCACTCTTAAAATTGTTTTAATGTTGATATTTATCCAATATGCATATTAACTATCTTTTCAATGATAATTTAAATCATAACACTTCTTTTGCTCATACCTGCTTCAGTTTCTAACTAGTTTGATTTGATATTATGGTTCTTAGAGTGAGATTTTTATGTGACTAGTAAATATGTAGTACTTTGATACTTAGTGAATAATGTGTATTAATATTGAAAATAAACATCCAACAAATTCTGAATATGTTTCTTAACGTTCCTCTTTTTACTATTATTAATATGAATCTTCTGAATCTCTGAGAAAATAAGATTATATTAATGTGCTACAGCCTGGAACATCACCTGATATAGTAGAAAAGGTCTCTGGGTACGGTGGCTCATGCCTGTAATACTAGCACTTTGGGAGGTTGAGGCAGGCAGATCACGAGGTCAGGAGTTTAAGACTAGCCTGACCAATATGGTGAAACCACGTCTCTACTAAAAATACAAAAAAAAAAAAAAAAAAAAATTAGCCAGGCTTGGTGGCATGCGCCTGTAGTCCCAGCTGCTCGGGAGGCTGAGGCAGGAGAAGCTTGAATCTGAGAGGCAGAGGTTGCAGTAAGCTGAGATCATGCCACTGCACTTCAGCCTGGGTGACAGAGTGAGACTCCATCTCAAAAAAAAAAAAAAAAAAAAAAAAAAAGTGCAGTAAAAGTCTTAAATGAGAAACATCAGGAAATGCCAGAAAACTCTTAAGTATCCTTTCATATTGAGGAAAAAAATACTAAAAAAGAAAATGGATGCAAATGGCACTTAAATGTTGTATCTTTAAAAGTGGAAACATTCATAGATTCACCAAAACAGGACTAAAATTTTGTAAAACTCATGCTGAAATAAAGAATAGTTATAATCATCAAGAGACATAATTAAAAGTACATATTAAATAAGTTCTACCTTAAAATATTTTAAATAAAGTTTCTGAAACAATCTTTTATCAATGTATTGATGAAATGAATTTTAAGACAGAATAAACCATCATAATTTAAACACTATGATTAGTTAAAAATACTAAAGCAATTTCAGAGTAAAATGCTTAATATCACTTCAAAAAATAATAGTGATACAGGTTTTTCATTGTTATCTAGGGTTGTGGACCACTTGTCACAACATATATTCTATTAAAATGAGAAAATAACTTTTATGAAAACTTACAAAGCAAGAGATTATTGTTTTAATCAATTATCAATTATGGCAGCACTACTAATTTAACAAACCATACCATAATCTATTATTTCTTCATCATATATTAAAATCTCTTATAGAACTGAAGCTATTCCCAAATTTTATTTGACATAAATATATATTTTATTTACTTACTTTAAATGTAAAATTCCTTGTAATTTAATGATTTGGTAGTGCTACAATTAATGTAATTAATGTAACATCTGAATTAAAGCAAAATTTATACTTATTTATTGATAAAAATAGTTTTGAGCTGTGCTTGGTGGCTTATGCCTGTAACTGAGCACTTTGGGAGGATGAGGTGGGAGGATCACTTGAGGCCAGGAGTTCAAGACCAGCCTGGGCAACACAGCAAGACCCTGTCTCTTCAAAAATAAAAATAAAAAAATTAGTGGGGCATGGTGGCTCATAACTATAGTCCTTGCTACTCAGGAGGCTGAGGTGGGAGGATTGCTTGAGCCCAGGTGTTCAAGGCTGCAGTGAGCATGATTGCACCACTGCACTCCAACAGCAGAGTGATACCCTGTATCTTCACACACACACACACACACACACACACACAAATATTCCTAAAACAAAAAGTTGTGTCAATTAAATATTTATTTGAAAATGTCACTGAATTCTATACAGAGAGAACTGGTGTCATCAGTGCCATGCTAGGAGAAATGTCTGGAACTTTGTCCAAAATTCTAGAAAAATTTCAGATATTTTACTTTGGCACTAAAAGCCAATATATTTAATTGTTTCTGAATGATTCAATAGGAAACTGAAATCAAACAAAGCACCACAAATCATTTCTCAACAATTATTTATTCATTTTCACAATCCAATAAGCATTACATAAAATAATGACAAAAGAAAGAGGCAGCCATCTAAATAATGAAAATTGAAGGATTATTTGGATGTTGGTGAGCAGGCTGAGGAGCGAGAGCTGAAAATGCAGCTTAGAAGTCTTTCAAGCTTTGTGAATTCACGTCAATACTAATTTGCAATGGGAGCAGTAAACATCTAAAAACGAATTCTAACACTGCATGTTCTCACTCATAGGTGGGAATTGAACAATGAGAACACTTGGACATGGGGTGGGGAACATCACACCCTGGGGCCTGTCGTGGGGTGGGGAGAGGGGAGAGGGATAGCATTAGGAGAAATACCTAATGTAAATGACGAGTTACTGGGTGCAGCACACCAACATGGCACATGTACACATATGTAACAAACCTGCACTTTGTGCACATGTACCCTAGAACTTAAAGTATAATAAAATAAATAAATAAGAAATTTAGCTTTAACACATGATACACTAAAAGCAATGTCCAAAAGTCCTTTATTGTTAAGTATATAGTTATCAAAATGAAAGATTAATTCAATAAAAATGCACATATAAAACAGAAAATTATGAGAGGTAAAAGCTATTATTGACAGAAATACATGTGATATACTCTAGAACAGAATTAAATAACCAATTTTAAGAGAAAAACATCAAATGAATTTTGTGAAAATACATTTGTTAACAAAAATTAAAAATGGAATTAACTTTAAAAATTTGCCAAATTGGTGAATCTTACAATGTAGTCAAATAAAATTCATGGATTGAAAGTGAGCAACACTTAACATAAGTAAGCCAGCTAACAAAATATTGTTACTGGATGGAAAGCCTTGACTGCAAGTTGGGTTCTTGGCTGGTTGAACAAATAATTAAACAAAACCCACAACCAAAGCAATAAAAGAAGGAAGCAACAAAAGCACGGATTTATTGAAAAGAAAGTACACTTCACAGAGCGGGAGCAGGCTCAAACAAGCAGCTCAACAGCCCCAGTTGCAATGTTCTTTAGGGCTTTTATTAAGCTAAAAGAATTTGGTAACACCGCTAGGTACCCTTTAGAGGTCTCCAATTGGTTACACCCTATGCAAATGAAGGATTGGCCCCCGGCTAATCAGAGGCTGAAGTGAAGGTTCAGCCTGGGACTAATTAGAGGCATTTGTTGTTTGTGACAAAGGGGAAAGGGGGTTTTGTAGAGGAAGGGGGCCTCTGGCCCCTTATCACTTGGGCATGAAGAGGTGGGGTTTTCCTTTTGGTCCAATGAGGCTCCCTGCCTCCAGACTCTATTCTCCTGCCTCAATATAACATTTCAGTAAAAAGCAGAGCCCTCTCCTGAGTAGATTGATGGCTGTTCCTCATTGCAAGGAACTGCCACCAGCTGGAGAATAGGGCAGATGAAGGTCTGGTTGAGCAGAAGTGGAAGCTCAGGGTAGCCGAATGGAAGGATTTTTTTTTTTTTTTCCGAGTATGTGCTTCCCTCTTGAACCTTGTGTCAAGCAAGCAGTCAGAAAGACAACCTTCTGTCAGCTTACCTAAACTTGTTCAGAATATGTACAGTTCTTTATTTTCCATGGAAGAAAAGTATTGTAGACATTGATTAAGGGTAATTACCTCCTCCCCTTTATGAATGCCAACCTGAATTGAGAGGTGGGATGTGGGCAGAGGAAGGTTTACCCTTGATGCTAATGCTTCAGGGGGCTTTCCTTGTATGGTTCCTTCCAAGGCAGTAGAAACTAAATTTGAATTCATGGTTTTGTATTTTTTTTCTTAAAAGTATCCCTCTCCTCAACATTTGTATAATTTTTAGTTCCAACAAAATTGGATTCCTCCCTAAGGAATGGGGAATTCCCAGAACTCCAAAAAGAGATTTCGCATTTGATGATGAGGCACCTATTACTGCAGACTTCTTCAGAAATGAAATAATTCCAGGGTAGGTACAGGTTGTGATTGGAGGATTTTTAAAATCTAGACTAGTTTGGGTGTTTTTAGATAATTCTGATAAGTCCCTTAAATAATGGAATCCCTGTTTTAATTGGCATTAAAAATCACTTAATAGTTGTCTAAATATAGAATGACTCTAAAAATTTGCAAAAAATTAAGAAACGAAGCAAAACTTTCTAATTCTTCATATTTGGTCATGGTATAAGAAAACACACCTGCTGGGGAAAAAGTAAAGGCTCTACAGTCACCAGGTCAATGTAGTTTTTATAAATAAAATAGACTAATTAATTTATTAGAGAACTGTATCTCAAAAGTCTTTTCTCCTTGGAAACAGCTTCTGCCAAATTCATTTTAAAAGGACATTATTCAATTGAGTTTTAAGCCCTTTAGTTAATGATATTGAGTTAAAAACAGATGTTACATTTTTGGCAAGAAAAAAGAAAAATACTCATAAGTCTATGCATAAAAACATCTAAATGATTAATTGAAAATTTATTTTCCCAAATTTAAACTTTCTGTCCTTCAGAAAGTATTTAAACAAGAAAAGTGGAAATTTAAGTTCTCATCCATTTTTTCTGTAAAAAGGTAAATAAATTTTAAACCTAAATTTGTATCTTTAAAGACTGAAAGCTTCTGAAATAAGTACTTTAAACCAGGAATTACAAAGCTTTACTCTTACATGCTAAATAATTACATTTATAATCCAAGTTCATCATATCCTTAATCAAGGTAAACCCTTGGATAAATTGTATCGTTTTATGTATTTGGGGTATTAAAAAGCTCTATGTCTTCTCTCAGATGTTTCAGTGTAAAAATAAATGCATGCATGGTATGTTAGTCAGGGCTGGCTTCATGGGCATGCAACTCTTATAGTCACACTGGGACTCATGCTCACAAGGGCCCTTGGTTTAGTGCCCTGTGGTCACCATCTTGAAACTCTTAATGATTTAGGAACAAGGGATTCTGCATTTTCATTTTGAACTGGGCTCTACAAATTATGTAGCTGGTCTTGATTTTAGTATGTGCCAAAACTTTTTTTTTCATTAAAAAAGCCTAAATTAAATGAAACATAAATATTCGATAAGTTATCTATGATACTATTTGAATTTATGTAAATTTAATATACATGCTCAACTGAAACGATTAACAATTTACATAAGCAGTGTCATTCTAAATTACTTCTCATCAATCTTAGACTATATTACAAATTATGTAGCACTAACAAATTACTACAGTTAGAATATCTGGGTACCATATCATATGCCAATGGCTGATTGAAAACTAATGTTTGTTTTATAAATTAGAACACTGCATGAACTTCATTCCTAAAAGTTACTTTTTTTTGAGAACTAACAAAATTCAACCTCATTTCTTGGACTTATGAATAACAACCTCACCTGTTTTTGTTCATATAGTAGTAACACTTACGATTAAAAAGCTAATGATTAAAGTAAATTATAATTTTTCAGAAATAATGAATTTTCCTTATATAATCAATAATACAATTGAATTATTTCTTTCACACATACAAACCTTCATTATCTTTTGTCCAGCTCACTTCAACAAAAACTTCACTGGAATTTGTTTGGAATTGCATTGATTTTATTTTTAAATTTGTGATGACTAGTTATTTTCACATTTTTCAACAAGGAAATGACTTACCTTAAATTTTCAGAGCTGTTCTTACAATTTTTAAAGAAATGTGAATAGTTGCTTCACATATTTGAAGAATCTTTCTGGGTACCTACATTCTTCGATATTTTAAGATGATTATCACTCATAAACGGGATTATTTTTGCATTGTCATATCCAATTTATTATTGTCACTATTTACCTAATATTAGGTCCATTGTTAAATCCAATGTATTCTGTTAGAGTTTAATTGGATTGTCTAGGTAGGTATTCATGTAATTTGTAATTTTTTTTTTCTTATCTCGGCTGGAAGACTTTGAGTTTTATTGCAAACCATATTGTACAGACCCAGGTGCAGTGCCATCCTCAAGCGTTTTGTGATCCTCAGGCCTCCTCCTCTCTGGCTGCCTTTGGCCAGCCCAGTCCCAACCCGCACCCACACTCCTCCTCGGTTTGTGGATAGATTCCTTCTTCAGTACATGGTTAAGACCAGGTTTACTCAGTTCCCACAGCAACTTAGAGGGGCCATTTCCAGCCTTAGCCCTGAAATGCCATCATTCTGTGTTCATTCTAATGCTTCACACCTCGGAAAATTATTTTGATTTTCTTTACTCTGACTCCTCGTGAATGTCAACATCTTTTCATATGTTCTTGATCAATCTGATTTACCTTGCTAAAAATTTCCTATCGGTATACCTGTCCATGTTGTATTGGGTTTTATGTCATTTACCTATCAATGTAAGAGCTTTTTGTCTATTATAGACACAAACCATTAATCTCTCTTTTGTGTTTTACCAATTTATTTCCACTTTTTCTATCCATATTTACATTTTTTGCATTGTCAAAAATGTCTATATTTCATTAACCCTTACGATTCCAATCTTTGTTTTAAAGTTTTTTACAGAACTTAGATTGAGGTCTCAGGTTTTATTTGATATTCTATGTTTATATATGTATCTTGACTAATATGTTAAAACTTTTTATTTAGTTTGTTGCTCTTTAGTTTCCACAGATGAGTTCCAATTCCTTTATTTTTAATCTTTTCCTTAATAACGAAGGCATTTAAAGCTTGCAAGTTCCACTGAAAAGTTCTCTGTGTTCCAAATAACTTAGTGTAAATTGTTCTTCTTTTCACTCTGTCCTAAATAGTTTTTAATTTTTTAAATTTTATCTTTGATATAAGGGTGATCTAGAGCATCTTAATTTTCAAGTGGTTAAGACTTTGTTGATCACCTTCTTTCTTTTTCATATTTATCAACACGGCCTTTAAAAAAGTGAATATACTTTATGGCCAAGTATATGATGTTTTTGAGCAAATGTTTCATTGATATATGGAAAAACCCCTCATATCTTTGATTCTAAGAAACATTTTTCTCACGTGTTAACATCTCTAGAATTGGGATGCATCTCTTTACAGCTGTCAGCCCATAGGAGTGGCATTGTAGTTGTGTAAAACCTTCACTTGACATGTTCTGGTAAGATCAAGAAATCAAGAAAGCACCAGTATCAAAGTGTCTTAGTGTAGAGGAAAGCCAACATATTGTCTCTAGATAATATAAGGTTGTTTTTCCCTGTCCTGGGTTTCTTTCTCTCTACAAAATCTTTTTGATTTTGGCAGAGATGTATTGAAATCTTCAGTCATAATTATATTTTATTAGGCTTATCAAATTCCTAATGATTTTGCTTTATGTATTTAGCTAGTTGCATGTAGGTTGATATATACATATTTATGAATGTTACCTTTTTCATAAATCTTTGCCTTTTATAATTGGTCTGACCTTACATTTTATCTTTGCTTATCTTTTATTTTCCACCCTTCTTTACTATTTCACCATGTCTCTCATACACAGCTTTTGTTTTCTAATCCAAACTACGTCTTTAAGCTTTAGTGAAAGAAAATAATCCATTTATATTTTATTTAATGTCTGTATCTTAGTTTCTTCATTATCTATTTTAAATCATTATTTCCTTTTTTTCTTATTTTTGTTGGTTTTTTTTAGGTTCATCTCATTCTTTCAAAGATTTGTTGTGTGTTTCCATTTCATTCATTGTTAACAACATGTCTGCTCTCAAGACCAAGTATATATTAATCTATCCCTTTTCCCGTACAGCTGTATTACCTCAACTTTCTTCCCTATACAAACTAGATGAGACCTCTAGAACACATCTTCCTTTTATTCTTTTTTTCTCTGCCCTTTTCAGGTGATGAGACTTTTTTAAATGCTTTTACTTTGCCCTTCTACAGATTTCCTTAAAGTATGCTGTACTTCCTCAAATTATGCTGTTCAGAAATAAATAAAACAAAATGAATTGAAGTCTGTAATGAGTTTGATGACACAATACTAACCCTTGACTGTTTCTCTTTTTTATTTTGAGAAAAAAATTTAGAATACATAAAAGTATATATAAATATAACAACTGCCCATGTACCCATCATTCAAATTATATAAATTAACATTTTTAGTCAAATGCTTCATATCTTTTACTTTGTAATACAGGAAATAAAACATTACGCATAAAGCTGAAGTACTCACTGTCGCCTATTAATACATTTCTGTTTTCTTCTACTCCCCCATTTGTGTTCCTTCCTATGATGAGGTACATACATTGTGGTTAGGAATTCCATTTTTAAATAATGGTGGTCTAAGTTATTGGGACGAATAGCTCTCTAAAAAGCAACCAAGGTAACTAGATTTAAAAAATTACAATCTTAAAACTATAGGTTAGCCAACAAAAAATGGGCTCAATGGAGTGGGGAAGTATATTCCATCTACTATAGTGGAAGGCACTGAAAAGTCACCTGGCAAAAGATGTCCAGGTATAATTCTGTAAAAGGGAAGGAGTAAAGAATTAGAAACATTAATACAATCTATCAAAGAATGAAACAAACCAAAAAGTCTACTTAAAAAAATTGCAAATCACAACTGTAAAATGCAAAGAAATGCAATGCCATGAGAGAGAGCCAACAAAATCAACTTTAGAAAGGAACTGACTCTAAGTGGAATTTCTCTTAATAGAAAAATGTGATAAACATATCAAAACAAATCTGAGAAATAAAGGATCAATATCCATTAGTAACTAAATAGGACCTGTAAAACAAAAATAGGCAGGTCTGAAGTACAAACTGTCAGATATAAAGCAATTTGAAATCTTAGAAGTGAATAATGTGGCAATTTCAAATTACAATCTAAATTAATAAGCACTACTTCTGCAGTGCTACTTTCAGTAAGTGTGGTCTGCTTCCCCAGATTGCTATATTCTTCTCTGTAAGTCTCATTATACTCAATATTGTGTGCCTCTAGTGTGGTAGCTCTGCCCCAGGGAGGATCTTCCTGGTTCATTTTCCTTCATGGCCCTTTCAAAAGTGAATGTTGAGAGAAAATCAGTGGACTGGAAGGCACTGATGAACTTAGCGGATTAACTTAATTGATTAGCTAAGGGTAAGGAAACTGAAATAAAAATAGTTAAGAGTTGTGGAATATTGGATTAGCCACATTTCAGTGAAGAAAACAAAAATCCCTCTTAGTTTCTTTGAAAGAAAGCTGGAAATGTTAGAGAACTGCCTCTGAACTACTGACTTCAGGATCACACCATCGAAGTCATGGAGTTCAGGAATCTGCTGCTGCTACAATCGCTCTGCTACTGAGAGGTGACAACGTGCTAGCAGCCCTCGCTCGCTCTCGCTCGCTCTCGGTGCCTCCTCGGCCTCCGCGTCCACTCTGGCCATGCTTGAGGAGCCCTTCAGCCCGCTGCTGCACTGTGGGAGCCCCACTGTGGGAGCCCCACTGTGGGAGCCCCTCTCTGGGCTGGCCGAGGCCGGAGCCGGGTCTCTCTGCTTGCCAGGCAGTGTGGAGGGAGAGGCGCACGTGGGAACCGGGGCTGCATGACGCGCTCGCAGGCCAGTGCGAGTTCTGGGTGGGTAAGGCACAGTGGGTCCCACACTCAGAGCAGCCGGTTGGCGCTGCCGGCCCTGGGCAGCGAGGGGCTTAGCACCCGGGCCAGCAGCTGTGGAGGGTGCGCCAGGTCCCCCAGCACTGCCGGCGGCCCACGCCACGCTCAAATTCTCCCAGGCCTCAGCCACCTCCCTGCGGGGCAGGGCTCAGGACGTGCAGCCCGCCATGCCCGAGTCCCCCTACCGGTGGGCTCCCGGGTGGCCTGAGCCTCCCTGATGGTCGCCACCTCCTGCTCTGCCACGCCCGGTCCCATCGACTGCCCAAGGGCTGAGGAGTGCTGACGCATGGCGTGGGACTGGCAGGCAGCTCCGCCCATGGCGGGATCCACTAGGAGAAGCCAGCTGGTCTCCTGAGTCAGGTGGGGACTTGGAGAACTTTTATGTCTAGCTAAAGGTTTGTAAATGCACCAATCAGCATTTTGTGTCTAGCGCAAGGTTTGTAAAGGCACCAATCAGTGCTCTGTGTCTAGCGAATCTAGTGGGGACTTGGAGAACTTTTCTGTCTAGCTAAAGGATTGTAAACGCACCAATCAGTACTCTGTGTCTAGCTCCAGGTTTCTAAACACACCAATCAGCATCCTGTCAAAACGGAACAATCAGCTCTCAGTAAAATGGGCCAATCAGCTCTCTGTAAAATGGAACAATCATCTCTCTGTACAATGGACCAATCTCCAGGATGTGGGTGGGGCCAGATAAGGGAATAAAAGCAGGCTGCCTAGGCAGCAGCAGTAACCCACTTGGGTCCCCTTCCAGGGTGTGGTAGCTTTGTTCTTTTGCTCTTCTCAATAAATCTTGCTGCTGCTCCCTCTTTGGGTCCGCACCACCTTTATGAGCTGTAACACTCACCGCGAAGGTCTGCAGCTTCATTCCTGAGGCCAGCGAGACCACGAACCCACTGAAGGGAACAAACAACTCCAGACGCGCCGCCTTTAAAAGCTATAACACTCACTGCGAAGGTCTGCAGCTTCACTCCTGAAGTCAGGGAGACCACAAACCCACCAGTACGAAGAAACTCCAAACACACCATCTTTAAGAACTGTAACACTCACTGTGAGGGTCTGTGGCTTCATTCTTGAAGTCGGTGAGACCAAGAACCCAACAATTCCAGACACACTACCACAGATTTTTATTCCCATAAAGTTGATGACTAGATAAATGAAAGTAGAAAAAGATCACCACAAACAATCACCTATGGCTGATCTTATCTTGCTGGAAATAGAAGCAGCAGTAGGAAGTTGACTTATACCTTAATTCTGACTTCCAAATAAATATCACATAACTGCTTGTTACGTTGTGGATCAAATTTTTTCCTAGACTCCTAGCTTCAATGGAGTCTGTGCAATATAGTTTTTAGTTTTCTGAAATCTCTTAAAAAAATTATAAGGGAGGTTTAAGAGAGGCAATTCATTTTAATATAAATTTAGAATAACTTTTTAAAAATATCTATTGGAGTTATAAATTGATGTGTGGTGAACTGCTATCTTGTGGAAGTCAGTGTGGCGATTCCTCAGGGATCTAGAACTAGAAATTCCATTCGACCCAGCCATCCCATTACTGGGTATATACCCAAAGGACTATAAATCATGCTGCTATAAAGACACATGCACACGTATGTTTATTGCGGCATTATTCACAATAGCAAAGACTTGGAACGAACCCAAATGTCCAACAATGATAGACTGGATTAAGAAAATGTGGCACATATACACCATGGAATACTATGCAGCCATAAAAAATGATGAGTTCACGTCCTTTGTAGGGACATGGATGAAATTGGAAATCATCATTCTCAGTAAACTATCGCAAGAACAAAAAACCAAACACCGCATATTCTCACTCATAGGTGGGAATTGAACAGTGAGAACACATGGACACAGGAAGGGGAACATCACACTCTGGGGACTGTTGTGGGGTGGGGGGAGGGGGGAGGGATAGCATTGGAAGATATACCTAATGCTAGAGGACGAGTTGGTGGGTGCAGCGCACCAGCATGGCACATGTATACATATGTAACTTACCTGCACATTGCGCACATGTACCATAAAACCTAAAGTATAATAATAATAATAATAAAAAAAAAATAAAAAAAAATAAAAAACAAAACAAACAAAAAAAACAATATTGAGTGTTCCAACCCATGAAAATGATGTTAATAACATTTACTTAAGTCTGTAATTTCTCTCAGCAAAATTTATAGTTTTTTTTTAAAAATAGAATTCTCCCATTTTTAAAACATGTTAAGTTCTGGGATACATGTGCAGAACATGCAGGTTTGTTACATAGGCATATATGTGCCATGGTGGTTTACTGCAGCTATCAACCTGTCATCTAGATTTTAAGCCCCGCATGTATTAGGTATTTGCCCTAAGGCTGTCCTTCTCCTTGCCCCCCACTCCCTGACAGGCCCCGGTGTGTGATGTTCCCCTCCCTGTGTCCATCTGTTCTCATTGTTGAACTCCTACTTATGAGTGAAAACGTGGTGTTTGGTTTTCTGTTCCTGTGTTACTTTGCTGAGAATGTTGGCTTCCAGCTTCATTCATGTCCCTGCAAAGGACATGATCTCATTCTTTTTTATGAAAAATGGGATCTAGTTAAACTAAAGAGCTTCTGCACAGGAAAAGAAACTATCTTCCATGTTTTGTAAAATTTATCTCTAACTTGTTTTTGGGTGCTGTTGGAAATGAAGTTGTTTTCGAAATTCATTTTCTAATTGTTCATTGCTAATATATAAAATTATAATTTTTGTACATTAACATTGTATTCTGACCTCAATAAATTCACTTATTAGTTCTAGTAGACTCTTTAAGCTTTCTATGTATTAATACTTGGTCATGTCATCTACGAATAAAAACGACTTTACTTCTCCCTTTCCAATTTATTGACTGTCATTTCTTTTTCTTGCCTTACTGCACTGGCTAAAACTTCCAGTATAATGTTGAACAGAAATGGCAGAATAGATATCTCTGCCTTGTTCCTTATCTTAGGTAGAAAGCATTGAGGCTTTCACTATTGAGTACAGTGAAAGATGTAGATTTTTGAAGATGCCCTTAATTAGATTAAGAGAAATGTTTTATTCTTAGTTTGCTGATAGATTTTTTTAAATCACAAATTAGTGTTGAACTTCACAAAAAGCTTTTCCTACATTTATTGAAATGATTATATTTTCTTCTTTATTCTAATATGGTGAATTACACTGATTAATTTTTGGATGTCAAACCAACCTTTCACTCCCCAGATAAACCTCATTCCATCATGATGTATAGTAAGTATTCTTTTACATATACTAATTTGTCTTGTTAAAATTTTGTTAAGTATATTTGTGTCTATATTCATGAGGGATATTTGTCTGTAGTTTTCTTATATATTTGGCCTCATGAAATGAGTTCGGAAGTATTTTCTATTTTCTCAAAGAGCTTGTGTACAATTGGTTTTATTTCTTCCTTAAATGCTAGAGTTTACAAGTGAAGCCATTTAGGCATGAATTTTTCTTTTTGGAAAGATTTTTAATTATAAATGCAATTTCTTGAATTAATAGGGCAATTCAAGTTTTATATTGCTTATTGGGTTAGTTTTGGTAATTTGTGTCTTTCAATGAATTGTTCATTTCATCCAGTGGTAGCTCTGCCCCAGGGAGAATCTTCCTGGTTCATTTTCCTCCATGGCCCTTTCAAAAGTGAATGTTTATCATAATTGTGATCCCCAGTTTATTGAATTTATTGGCATAAAGTTGCCTGCCATATTCTCATATTTTTCTTCCAATGATTATGCTCTGCAGTGAGTGATGTATTCTGTTGCATTACTAAAAGTTCATGGGTGGCAATTTCTGTCTTATCTCTTTATTCTTTATCCATCTAAATGGAAGTTTATCAATTTTATTTTTTTAAAGACCCAGCTTTTGATTTCATTTTCACTATTATTTTTGTTTTCTATTTTAATTTTTACACTTACCTTTATTATTTCATTTCTTAATTTTTTAAATTAATTTTTATTTGCCTTCTTCTACTTGATTTTCATTACCTTTCCACTCTGGAAGAGGTATTTTGTAGGATGACAGTCAAGTTGTCTTTTTTCTGATGCTTCCTCATATTTTGATTCAGATTATGATTTTTGGCAACAATACCACAGAAATGACAGAGTTCTTTTCAATGTATCCTATCAGGAGGAAGTAGGTGTTATTTGTCCCAGTATCAGTGATGTTAGTTTTGATCACTTGGCTAAAATAGTGTCTGTCAGGTTTTTGTTCTGCAAAGTTATTATTTGCAATAAAGTATTTTGTGGAGAAAAAATTGAAGACTATATAATTATTTCTCATCAGACTTTTACTGATTTAGCATTCATTGATTCTTGCCCGAAATAATTATTACTGTGATGGTTGCCAAATGCTGACTTTCTAATTGCATCATTTTTTAAAAACTACATGTAGGTAATTGGAATCTTGCTATAAAGAAGGTATCTTTCTTCTCTTTATTATTCAATCGTATCAGTATGGACTCAAATTCTTATTTTATTCTATGTGCTATGATCCATTGCCATCATTATTTATTTATTTGCTGTAATTGTTTCAGATTTGGTCAGTGGGAGCTTGTTCATGTTGGCTTCTGAATCCATTTGACATGTCACCATAATTTTTTCAGCACTTATTTTCAGAACACTTAATTTGTGATACCACAAGATGTTCCAGGTTCACCTTTTACTTTCCCTACCCTAGCCCAGAGATCAGCCATTTCTCCCAGGAGCCCTGTTTTTTTTTTTAACTGGAGAAAGACATTTAGAAATCTGGATCTGAATACAAAAATTAGCCAGGCGTAGTGGCGCTTGCCTGTAATCCCAGCTACTCCGAAGGCTGAGGCAGGAGAATTGCTTGAACTCAGGAGGCAGAGGTTGCAGTGAGCCAAGAGCACATCACCACACTCTTGCCTGGGTGACAGAGTAAGACTCTGTCTCAAAAAAAAAAAGAAATCTGGATCTGGAGTCTCATTGTTTGTATGCTTTTCCAAGAAGACAGATTATATATGTTTCATATACTATAAATATATGCAATAAATTATATATAACATAACATATATAATACATATAGCATATATAATATACATAACATATAACATTTATAAGTATATAATTTATATATACATATATTTATATAATGTATAACAAAATATAGATTATAAAAATGTCTTATTATAAATATATTTTATATTATATTACTATATAATATATAACATTATATATAACATATTATATACAAAATATATTAATATATTGAAATATTTTATATATATGTATGTGTATACACCCAGTCACAACATACATATACATACACATGAATATATATACACATATATACACACACATGCAAATACATATGTATATACACACACAGATGTTGTGATAGCTAATTTTGTGTGTCAACTTGACTGGGCTAAGTAACAGGCCCATGGCTGGTAGAACATTATTTCTGGGTGTGTCTGTGAAGGTGTTTCCAGAAGAGATGAGCACTTAAGTCAGTGGATTGAGTAAAGAAGACCAGCCCTCACAGTGTGGGTGAGCATCGTTCAGTCCATTGAGGGCTCATCTGAATAGAACAAAAAAGTGGAGGAAGGACGGATTCTTACTTTCCCTTCTTGAGCTGGAACATCCATCTTCTACTGCCCTCAGACATCAGAGCTCCTGGTTCTCAATCCTTTGAACTCCAGGACTTGCATCTGCACACCAGCAGCCCCTGGTCCTTGGGCCTTAAGCCCTAGATTGGGAGTTACACCATTGACTCCCCCGGTTCTCAAGACTTCAATCTCAGAATTACACCACCTGCTTTCCTGGGATTCCAGCTTGAAGATGGCATATTATGGGACCTCTAGGTCTCCAAAATTGCATGAGCCAATTCCCACAGTAAATCTTTCCATATATCTATATATATCTTAATGGTTCTGTTTCTCTGGAGAACCTAATACAGATATGCACGTGTGTGTGTGTATACACATTTCTCTGTGTATCAGTTATGTTCAAAATCATGAGTTTATACTGATAACTCAAATTACAAATACTACAGGCTCCATGCTAGTGTTTCCTTATTTGTAATTCCCTTCAACAGTGAGAAACCTGACTCATTATTTGCAATATATTTGCTTACCTACCCCATCTTAGAATGCACAGTGTTAAAACTGCTAACCCATACTACTATGAAAAACAAACCCACTAGAGAAAATCCAACATTTGTTCATATTTTTGTCTTTAGCCCTTTGTTTGTATAATCAAAATACTGTGTTCCAAGGTTAATTCAATTCTACCTCACAGCTCCCTCTTAACTGTGGTCAAGTTATTCATTTGAAATACAGTAAGAGGTGGGGTGTGGTGGCTCACGCCCGTAAACCCAACACTTTGGGAGGCCGAACACTTGAGGTCAGGAGTTCAAGACCAGCCTGGCCAACATGGTGAAACCCCATCTCTACTAAAAATATAAAAATTAGCTGGGCATGGTGGCACATGCCTGTAATCCCAGTTACTTGGGAGGATGAGGCAGGAGAATTGCTTGAGCCTGGGAGGTGGGGGTTGCAGTGAGCCGAGATGGGGGTTGCACCACTGCACTCCAGCCTGGATGACAGAGTGAGACTCCATCTCAAAAAAAGAAAAAAAAAAATATATATATATATATATATATATATATATATATGTTCATTTGTTGTGTTTGTATTCTGTTGAATTTTTTCTCTCCCCTCTCTCCCTATTTTCATTGCTTATATTTACTTGGCTTTTTAATACGTGAGACAATGATTCTAAAATTTTTGAGACAAAACAAAAATTAGAAGGAATTCCCATCTTCCCCATCGTTTCCACCTATACCTTGTATATAACTATCTCATTGTTTCTAGTTTATCCTTCCTATGTTTCTTTTTGTACAAACGAGGATGTGTATTTTTTATTTCTTCTTTTTCACATGAAAAGTAGCATACCAGTCTTTTGTATTTACTTTTTTCACTTAATAATATATCCTAGAAATATTTCATAATAGTTCATAGAGATATTCCTCATTCTTTTTTCAGAGCTGTATAGTACTCCACTGTTTGAATATAACATAGCTTATTTAGCAAGTCCTACATATGAGCATTTAGGTGGTTTCCAGCCTTTTGCAATGACAATCAATATTTTGGTGAATATCCTTGTACTGTATATTTTCATATTATTGGAGGTATATCTTCAGAGTTCATTTCTAGATGTGAGATTGGTGAATCAAAGGGTAAATGCGTAAGTGTGGGTTTTTTTTAGATATTGGAAAATTCTCCTATAAAATGGCCATATCAGTTTGCATTCCCACCAATAATATATAAAAACATCTGATTTTCCACAGCCACAATAGGAAGTGTGGTCACATGAAAACCACATTCTCAACATAACTAGAAGACAAAGCACCTACTTCAAATTGCCTATAAGAAAACAAACAAAACAAAAACAACCCAAGAGTCCTTCACACTGCTCCTAGAAGCCTCTGTGGTGAGCAAGGGCAGTCTGTGGAAAGACTTCAATGAAAGTGAAAAAAGCTGAGCTAGCAGAGTCCTCAAATTGCTCCAAAACCATTGCCAGAAAGTAAGAGTCTGCCGTAAAAATGAAAATGCTGAAAAGGTGTCCTTGTAGACCAGAGCACTAACTACAAGCACTACCTTCAGGAAAGGGCCATAAACATAATGTGATCTGAGTTGATAGCCTTTGAAAGGTGTAGTTCCTACAAGAGGAAAAGGGCAAAAGGAAGGGGAGCCATCCTTTGGTGATAGGATGGTAGAAAAAAAAAAAGGAAATAAAATAAGAAGTTGTTGAGTATTTTGAGACAAAACAAAAATTAGAAGGAATGCAGCTCTCCCCTCCACAGCTTCCATTATAGGTCAGCCTCTGAGGTCACAGCAAGTTGGAGTGTGCTAGAGAGTGGTTCTGGATGAACAAACAGAAAATATCCATCATAGTAGGAGACTTATAAATAGGAAGAAAGTGGAGAGTTGATGAACATACTGCAGTAACTAAACTAGAAAGCGGAAAAGATTATATTGAGCAAGAAAATATGCCTGAATTAGTGATTTAAGAAGGTTCCATGGAGATGAGTGACTCAGGTAGAGTGAAGGAGGTCATTAGAAATCAAAAGGTCAATAAAACCAGAGGCACAGATGTTATAAGGAGTCATCCTTGTCAATGTGAAATAATTATGGATAATACCAGATTGTAGGATGGTTGGGAGACAGTGAGCCAGTTCCAAATCCCTCAACAGACAGGGGTGGGTGACCAGAAAGTAGGGGGATTGCAATAATAAGGAGTGGAAGAGGATCATAGAGTGGGTTTGAATGTGCAAACAAATCTCTGGTAGGCAAAAATATCTCATTGCACTTTCATTCCACATAGTACCAGGCATAGAGGTGAAGTTGGTGCCCTATTTTATTCCTCATTGCTATTTGCAGACCAGTCCTCCTTCCTTTCCACAAAACCCTTTTCCTTCAAGTCACATATCATCAGAATATAGAACCTGCTATCTTCTTGTTTGCAATCATCTTCAGATGTACAAGCCAGTCCTCCTCATTTCATGAAGATTTTAGCCCCTGACTCAGTATCACTCTCTAACATGAATCCCCATGCTTCTTGGTGATTTCAGTATCAATTAAGATGTTCCATGGCCTCCTCCGCACCAATACTTTTGTCCACCATTTTATTTCAACTTCTCACAACCATAGTTCTGTCTAAACCCTTGCATCACCAAAATCTAGAAGGCTTCAGTGTTAGTTTAGATAATGTCAACCACAATAACGTAACACACCAATCCCCAAAATGTTGGAACTCAAACATGACAGAAGTTTATTTCTTCTTTATGTGAAATCTAAAGTGGGTGTTCCTGATCAGCAGACAGCTCTCCTCAAAGCAATGACTCAAGCTCCTTCCTTTCTGTGGTTCTGTTATGTTTAGCACATGACTTAGTAGGTTACTACAGTCACTTTCATCAACTCAGTGTAGGGAAAGAGGCAAGGAGGATCACATATGGGGATGTTTTAGGGCCAGACCTAGAAATGCTATACATCTCTGATCATGTTCCTTTGGTCAGAACTCAGTCCTATGTCTACACTTCACTGCAAGAGTGCCAGGAAATGTGTCTAACTTTGTGCCCAAAATGAAGGGGAAGTGTATTTGTAGACAGCTTTGTCCTCTGGTCGCCAATTCTGTTTTACCCTCAATTGACGCATTCTTATTTCTCACTACTGCATATTACCATTCTAGTTCATCCTAAATAGTACCCCAAGTCTAACAATGACATGACCCCATTAAGGTCTACAAAATATTGATCCTGTTACTCATTGTTTCCTACCACTCATATGTCTTCACTTCCCTTCTCACATAGCTTAAATTCTATGGTCCATCATTTTAATCACTCCCTTGTGCACATGCTCAACTCACGTCATCAAATTTACCTGGGAACACCCAATCATGATTAAATCCAAGCAACTGGTTTTTTCTGAGACTGTATCTAGAAAGCTAAATATGACTGCAGAAAAACCCAGAACCAAGTTTGATGATTGCACTCTAAATTCATGAGCACTCACCTCAACTGGGTCTTTAGCATTGCCTGCTAATTGACTAAATGTCTCTAGTCCTTTCCTTCTCTGCCTGTCTTCAAACATAACACCTCCTCATGTGTCATCATTTTCATGATGACCTTGATGTATATGTCCCTGAGAAAACAGAAGAAATGTGAAATCAATTTCCAAAAGCTGCCACCATGGGCATCTCCAACCCACCTGCGACAGTTCCCTCCTGGTATCTACTGAAGCCCTGCATGCTCCCACCTAAGGCAATCTCTCCACCTGTGCACTAAAAAGAGCTAAAACTTACTGAGCACTTACTACATAGCTGGCACTATTTTAAGCTCTACATGTATTAACTTAATTCTCATTGTAAATCCTATGAGGCTGGTACTGATTTTAGGCCCACTTTACACATAGATAACTAAGGTACACTGACAAGGAACATCCCTTGAGTCCTGCAGCTGATAAATGCCAGGGCTCCGATTTGTCTCCAGAATTCATGCTTTTCACCAAGGAGAATTATAGGGAAAACATTTGACATTTTAGTAAATTACCCTACCAGAGTGAATGGACAGTTACTCTTTTTAAAGAGATGTGTGTGGGGGTTGAGATGGAAGACATGACAATGAGGAACAAGGAAAACACCTCCACCACCTCTTAACAATGAGTCATATGCATGAAAATAAACCAGCCACCACTGGAATAGGCTGCAGAGGAAGCAGTACCTTCAGGGAAGGGGCTGTTTTTAGTTTTGGTAAGGAGGAAGAAAACACTCAGGATGGGTGGGAGGAAAATGAGGCATTTGCACATTGGACATTAACCAAAGCAAACAGGGCTAGGGTGTGACAAGACAAAAACTATTCATGTTCAAGTGTTCCCAGAAAAGTGACCGTGATAGTGGGCTAAATATTATAAAACTCAAATTTCTACAGTGAGCCGGTATAACTTGCTGTACAAATACATCAGTCTCAAGAGGAAAAGCAATACGACCTTTGCAATCAAAGTAAAATCTCACAGGAGAGGTTATCTTAAGCAAAAATAAAACCACTCAACCTAATAACTACAGGATACACAGTAAATATAAATCCTACAAGAAAATATCTTTACCCTCAGCAAGCCTACTGTTTATATTTTCTTCAAGGTAAATGACTGTTTAATAGTATTTCCGCTTTTACCCTTGTCTAAATAGCAAGTTCTTGCTATTATAAACCTATTTTATGCTCATTGATTCTAATTTGATCGAGCAGAATAAAAAGTCTAGAGCTTACAATTTTCACTTCTACACAGAACACATGACATAGTCTAGCCCTTGCTCTAAGCCTTTCCTACTTCGACCATCCTGCCATTATAATCTCATCTATTACTGCTTTCTCAATCAGCTTCCTGCCTTGAATGTCTCCCTCCCTGCCACTCAACTGCTTAACAAACAGCTTAAGCACCCACCATATTCGGGGCTGTAACACTTGTAACTTTATCTTCTTTCTCTCAATAAGTATATATTTTGGTCTTCCTGTGGCAAACTATAAGCAACTTGAGGGCAGACACTTGCAGTTATCTTGGTAAGCTCACATTTAGCATATGGCAACTTGCACACAGTAGGCACTCAGCTTTT
Organism: Pongo pygmaeus; assembly: GCF_028885625.2. Classification (NCBI taxonomy): domain Eukaryota; kingdom Metazoa; phylum Chordata; class Mammalia; order Primates; family Hominidae; genus Pongo; species Pongo pygmaeus. The sequence goes on from NC_072373.2 coordinate 42,072,031, forward strand.
TCTCTGAATAGCTGAGCCAGTGTTAATGCTATCCCTGGAAGCACTGTGTTATTACAGAATAGGCAGAGCGGGCCCTCATATTTAACAAATGAATGAATAGGTGGATATGTGCCTACTCTTAGAACTTCTAGGAAAGTTCAAAGAATTTCCTAATATTAGAAACTATTAGGAAATTATTGATAGTACTGCTAGTTGTGATAATTGTGGTTAACGAGGAAAAAAAGTTTTATTTTAAGAAATACACATTAAAGTCTTTACAGTGAAATGCCATGAATGTATGAAATTTAAAGTACTTCAACAACAAAACAGATGAAGCAAAATGACAAAATAAACATTGCCATAATAAATCTAGTTATATTCTATACAACTAGTACATCTTAGTCTAGTCTAACACTTAAAATGTAATTGGCAAGATGACAAGAATATGGTAAAAACCTAGAAATTAATCAGATTGCCTTCAGGTAAATCAGTAACAAGTAATATAGGTACTCTAATAGGAAAGGATATGACACGCTTGAGAAAGTACAATATAATTTTAAAGTAACTGAAAATTATTCACACTAGGACAACCAAGGCGCGGCATTCTGAACTGCTTGTAGGAAGCAGGTAGGGAATTTCTTATTTAGAAATAAAGTAGTCACATTTAAGAATAAATTTCAAATACTACATGATACCAAAAAATGGAATCATTTATTTCTATTTAGGGAAAATACATTTTTCTTCACATATCTTCTTCAACTTTTCTTGTTTTACATGTAAAATCAGAATGTTCACTGTCATAAATAAATATAAATAAATATTACAAAAGAATAAGATTTACAAATTTGACTATGGACATCTCGCTTCAGAAATAACATATAATCTTTTCTTATGTTAATATTGTAGTATCTCTGGATACTTCTAAAGACATTAAGTCAAAGAAGACACCTTTCACAGGCTTTTTCCAAAATCTTATTTGTGCAACAAAGGAAGACTCAGTCTTTCATTCTATATTCCTCCCTTGTCACCATCAACACCCCTGGTTCACCAGCATGTTTTACCTTTAAAATATTTTGCCAACCCGAAGGAAAAATGAAAATGCCTTACAGCCAAAGATTACTTTATAATGTGGTTCATCTCTCTTTAGCAATTTTGCTTAGAAGAGACTGAATTGGGTTTTTATTTGCTTTTGATATCCAAATAATGTTTTTCATTTTTTATTTCCTTTATAAGTGGAAATAACATTACAGATCTTGTGGAAAAAAATCACTTTTCTTCTCTTTTCCTCGTGATCCCATTCTAAATATGAACAAATCTCTATGCTTTCTTACACTTTTAGGAAAGGAATCACTCTCAATTCTGCAAGTTGTTCTATTTTCAAGAGGTATAGGTGTGCTAAGAATGTGATTCCGGGACTGCCTTTTTTCTCCTTGCTTTGTTGACATTCCTAACACACCTTAAAGGCAATGAAAGCATCCTAAATGAAGAGCACAATTGCATTTATTTTATCCAATATGCAGATAAGTCTAAGAAACTAGAAACAGTCTGTATACTTGTGTGTATTTTCTTCTTAACTCTTCTTTGGCTAAGTCAGCAAGCCCATGGTTACTAGCGTCCCAAGCAAACCTGTCAATGTGAAACACTTGTGCCCTGAAAATTAAAAAAAAAAAAAAAAAAAAAAAAGTTAAAATCAAACTGATTTTATTTACTAGTGATAAATATTAATTTTTAGTTACTATGTGATAAATCACCAAAAAGAATCAGTTAATTTGGGGTGCAAAACAAAAAAAAAATAATGAGTAATAGAATATGGACAAGATTCTACAGATGGGGTTTATCAGCTACAGCAACAACTAAATGTGACATGGAGTTTTTAGTTTCTCGAGATGAATAGTGGCTAAGCTAGAATGAATTAAGTTACCTTCAGATTAAAAGTCAATGAATTCCTAAGTGTGGGAGATGTTAAAAATAAATAAATAAATAAAAACCCCTGAATACTACTACATGTGGAAGAGAAGATTAAGAGATGAAGACACTCAGAAAGTTTTACAGATACATTTACACCAAGTTATTTTTGTGTGATAATTTTGTATAAAGATATGAGATGTCTTTTAAGATCTATAAACATGACCTATAAAAGGATATCTTAGCACATATTATAATTTTTCTTAAACACTGAAAACTCTAAAAGCCACCAAGCAAAAGGAGAAATACAAGGTAGGTCAACCATCTCATGATGCAAATTATCATAATGAAGGCATTCTCTTTAAGTCCTAATATATCATCCCTTTCCCCCCGAATATTTTATAGCATCTAATCGTTACAATAAACTGAGTTCAAAATGTAGGATGAGATGATAAGCATTACTGCTATCAAGTCCAGAACTGACAATGTGTCATAGTAATGAGAGATTCAATGTATTAGTCATTCATTCAACAAAGAAAAAAACAACTCTAGTGACAGTAGAGACTTAAGCCTCTATTATCCTTTAAGAGTCATGAAGAACCCCCTAGCCAAGGGTATTAATGGATATTTTGCAAGATACAGAAATGTGATTTTATTAAACCATATATACCTTTTATAATTTACCAGAAAGTCTTATTTCTGAGGTACCACCAGTCACACTTAAATGGTCAAACACAACATTGAGTACTTTGTTGCTCTCATGTGCATTATAAGAGCTCAATAGTAGAGAAGAAAAAAACTATTGAACTGAATTATGTAACTGTCATTTCAATCAAAAAACAAAGTCAGGCATCTGCTTACACTTCCATCCCTAAACTAAAATTTATCATACAGACCTAACTCTTCTAAAAGAAATAAATCAATCCTCTGATAGGCAAACATGAAGAATCATTAAATGAAACCACATTATCACTTGCACATTAACTATATCCTGTCTTAATTAAGATCAAATATTTAATTAAATCAGTATGAAATCAGGAGGCTAGCTAAACATATATAAAGCTAGCTCTTACCCTCAACAGCTTATGTTTCCAAAATAAGGCAAGTGGAGTGTTTTTTATGTGCACATAAAAAAGACAAATTCTTTCTTAGGAGTTTGCATGAGTTTCCCTCTAATTCAGAAAATAAGCAATTAAGTTCACTGCAAAACCCCAAAATACAATTCAAAATCAATACACTAGTCTGCTTATCTGTGGTTTCAGTTACCCACAGTCAACTGCAATCTGAAAATAGATGAGTACAATACAATAAGATATTTTGAGAGAGAGAGAGACCCCATTCACATAACTTTTGCTACAATAAATTGTTCTAATTGATTATTCGTTGGTATTATCTCTTACTGTGCCTCATTTATAAATTAAACTTTATCTCATAGGTATGTACATATGGGAAAAAACACAGCACATATAGGGTTAGGCACTATCTGTTGTTTCAAGCATTCACTGGGGGGTCTTCAAACACCCCGCCCCCCAACCGAGGATAAGCAGAAATTACTGTATTCCCTCCTTCTATGTTCCAGTACTTTATGTCCTTAATAGGACATACAAGTATCACAGCCAATCACCTTACCAAAGTATGTAAAGAAACTGATGAAAGCCAAGAGACAGCACCTGGTAAACTTATCACATCTTGCCACCCTGCCCCTGCCCGCCCTCCCCCTTCCCCCGCCCAGTCTCCATTCCCACCGATCCAGGGAGTCTCAAAGCAGTAGCTTTGGTAAATTGATAATACTCTATACATTGATACTTTATAACTTGATAAATTGACAACAGTATTTCAAAAGGAGAGTTGGAACAAATATAAGAAAGTACATAAGATTGGTGGTTTAATTTTTTTTCAGAGTAGCTTTGCTGATGCTTCCATACCAACTCACTTTAGATGACTTAGAACTAACTGTGAGTTTTTGCTAGGCTCTAAATCACATTCCTAAAACGTTTCTGATATATCTGGAGAAAAAGTTATGTCTTACTATATTTGCTATCATGACAGCTAGAATATTTTGTTGATATTAAGCAAATGCCTGTAAAAATTATTAATCACTCCCCTGGACCTAATGGTCAAATATTTTTCTAAAAGACTGACTCATTTAGTGAGTTAAAGAATATTTACATACTTTAACTTATAATAGGCTTAAGTAATATTCTTAATTTAAGTAGAAAAATTGTAGAGGGTAAAAAGGAGATAGGTCACATCATCTAAAGAATTAAAACAGACAATTTAATAACAGCATTAAATTAATAGTTTTCTTATTAATGGGAAAAATGGACAGGCATTAGGGCAGCTTAGAAATAACTCAAGTTTGTATAAATTCCACAACTAGCTTTCTGAACAGTTAAAACTACAAAACAGAAGAGGGTCGATTTAAATCATCCTCTTTCTACAGGACACATCAGAGCCAATCGTGACATTTATACTTAACATTATGTATATTCAATGCAGATTAGATATTTTAAATAATACTGATGTGTGTGTGTGCTGTTGTTGTTTTAATATCTGAGTGCTTACTATGTGCCAAGCAATGTTCTAAGTACTTGACAGGTGGCAACTCATTTGATATATGATTATAATCATATGAGGTAGTTACTATATTTCCCCCATTTGTCTGCTGTCTCAACCACTGCGCTGTTTTGAGCTGGACTGGCATCTATTAATATAACTGAGAAAAAGCCCTAATCACAGGCAATTTCACAGTATGTTAGAGGTTGATTTTTCTCAGATTTCTTTGCTTCTGTGCAACACTAGATACTATCATAAATTACACTGAGTGGAAAAAAATCAGTGGATCAATAGATCACAAAATGAGACTTCAAGTCACTTTGCTTTGAAATGCACCTTTGAATATACTGAGAAAAAACAGACATGAAGTCTGTTAATCCAGGATAGTAATTACAGACAAAAATGAATACAGAGACACGCCAAAATTTAAATAAAGCTAAGAGAGTCATCTACTGATACAGTACCAAATTTTACTGGAAATAAACTAGGAATAAATTTTTAAAAATCATCAGAATTTCTGCTCACCCTGATTTTCCATAGTCCAATGACTAGAATTAGGGTACCAATTAATATAGTACCAGCAAGAAATCCTTGAAGGGGAAAAGATACAGTAACACAGTTAATAGAAACATGAGCAATTAAAATTACATTATAGTTTCACAATGACATACATACTGGTTATGAAGTGAGTTAAAAAATAGGAGATATTAATTGCATTTTGTATATGGCTTCCTTATGTCACAAATTTTTGACAAATGCATGTTTTATTTGTCCTGTTTTCTTTGAAAGAAAAAGGAAGATATATATTTAGAGTATCACAATGCTCAAATAAAATTTTTTGACAGGTTTGAGAGGTTTCTAAAGTGTTTCAACCCAATCATGATCGATTTTAAATGTTTTGATCATTGAGCATTCAAATATGGTGACAGAATTATGTTATTTTAGAGCTAGAAAGTATCTTAGAGTTCACTTTCATTTTTTAGATGAGTAAATTGAGTCTCAGAAAGAAGGAAGTTGAACATTAACATATGTGGTTAATGGGAAGGATATTTACCTAGTTTATAGTAGATATAACAGATATGTAGACATTTCTCCATCACAGGAAATATGCCTGTACTATTAACATCTGAGATTGGAGGGCAAACTATATTTACTTTGTCTACAGAATATGCTTTTTAGTGTTCAGTCTATGGTAGATTAAATTTCATTTCAAAAAGTTATATTCACTTTTAAGATTCAAAGCACTATTTTGAGCTGAACAACAGCAAATAATTGGTCAAATAAGTTGGTCAACATCAAATCATTTTTATAGCTTACACAATCTTTCTTCTCAAATGCACCCATTTGCCCTTTTCTCTCACCATCCTCATTCTCCCCTTCCTCACCAACAGCCCCCCCTCCCACCACCACCCCCACCAACCCTGCCCAGTGTCCTTGGACTCAACTCTATTGGTCTGTACTACAAAGAAAATGACAGATGACACTAGAATAGTAACTGAATCTAACGTGACTAATGAGTGTATTTGGCTCCAAATCAGCAAAATAGAGACACTGTACAATTGCACTGCCATGTGAAAATTGTGATTTAAAAAACAGCTATTTCTACCACAGGTAAGTTTTTACAGTATTTTACTTTAGAAGTTTATTTAACTGATCCCCCAGAATTGTATCATTAACTTAGAAAGACTATCCATGAAATAAATCACAGCTCCTAAAAAATTTTGGGTTTCCCCCTTTCTGTCACCAGTTCCCACTAATTCCACCATTTTCAATATCTTATTTTTTATTTGAATGCTAAATCAAGACAGAAAATTCAGAGTGATCTAGAACATCTGGATGACAGAAGTAAAAGGCTATTCCCAGAATAATGATCAACACATATACACAGTTCCAGAAGAAAGTGTAGAGGCTGATGGTTTAACAGAAAACCAGGGCAAAACACAGAAATATGAAAAACAAAATTCTACATATCTTCTCAGTAAATTAATAAGAGAATATTATCTCCCAAATTAGAAACAAAACTTTCAGGTTCAAAGGCAACTGTTTATGATCTCAAAATTCACTAGGTATCTACAGAAAACCAAAGGTAAATCAACATTAAGATTTATGCAACTTGGGAAAAATGAAAGTATGAAATAATGAATGAAATAATAATTATGATTCCAATGTTCCTAAGATTAAACTGAAGAGCTCTTAGGTGGGAAAATAACATAATGTTAGAAAAAGGTTTTCTCCCCAACAAAAGGAGTATCTTAGTAAGGTTCCCCATCATGTAGAACTGTATTTCCATAGTGTTGAAAACACTGCAAAGCAGTTTGCCACCTATTATCTCATTTGATCACCTCTCATTATTAACACAGTGCATGGCAAATAGTAGAACAGTAGAAAGTGTTTAACAAATATTTATTAAATTGCACTGAATATCTTGTTTCCAGATAAGAAAACTGAGACCAAGAAAAGGTAAGTCAAACAGTTTATTGCCATAGAAAAACTTACTTCTAGCCCCAGATTCAGGCCATAATTTTAACTGTTTGAAATATTTTCAATAAAATACCTGATATTCATCAAACAAAATTTACATTAGACAGATACTACATTAATATATAGGGTATCATCTTCACTGCCAAAGAACCCAACTTAGAATTCTATCTACCTACCTACAAGAACTGGAGTGACCTAGAGGATGCACGTCATCTTTTTTGAAGAAATGTGGGATGACCCAGACACTTCAAAAGGTCTAACTTGCAGAGCTAACAAAGTGGAAATGCAATGCATGTGCTATGAAAACAAAAAGTTATGGAAAGGTTTTGTTCTTGCTTATAGCATACTTAATGTAACAGAATAAAGGGCCTGTGGACAAGTCACCCTGGGAAGAGATTTTCGTAGATGATTTGAAAAATAGTATGCTTGAGTAACCCTTAAATTTTCCATTTTGTAAATGCAGATTCAACTCTGCTTCCTCAGAGAGACATCCACAGGACCCTTTAAGTGTCTTGCCATCATCGTTGGATTTTCTGTACCTCTGTATTTCTTCAATTTTTTTAATAAGGGAAATTCACATACTTCCTTTTCCAGACTAAACATATCACAGAAAGATTATCTGACTTAAACCTGAATAACAGGCAGATAACTGATGTCACTTTATAATGAGACTTAAGTTTATGATGTATAGGGGCATGTAATAAGACATAAAGACCTCTGTAACCACATCTTATTAACTTCAAATAGCTACTTAAGAGTCAAGACTCTCGAAAGTACATTTAGATTTGGGCTAGTCTGTAATATATGCCATATTCAAGTTTAAAGGATAAATAAGTACACAATTGTTAGGGGATACAGAAAAAATATTTTCTATATTTCATTATTTCCTGACTTCTTATTTATTATTCTTTAAATTGATCTATTAGTCCCTATGAGGGACTTATGAATTTCTCAGTATAGGACTTTGGCAACAGAGGGGAATAAAGCAATACTTGTAGGGAATCAGGGCACCTTAATTGTCCAATTTGGGTTGCATAGTCTCTTGGTCTGTCACTAGGATGAGCATCTTTCTATCTTTTAAAGTACCTGGGAAGATCACTTGAGCCTGGGAAACAGAGGTTGCAGTGAGCCGAGACTGCACCACTGCACACCAGCCTGGGTGACAGAGTGAGGCCCTGTACCCCCTCCAAAAAAAAAAAAAAACAAAAACTTGGTAATAGAGAAACTAGTCATCGGCCTCTATTTACTGCCTACTAGTCTGTGAAGGGCAAGTTACAAATCTCGCAAAACCACAGTTCTCTTAGTTGAAAATGGGGTATAAATGCTACATTATAAGATTGTTGTGAGAAGAATATGAAATAATACATTTAAAAAAATCAGTACAGTACTTGCCACAGAGAAAACATGTAAATATTACCTGAATAGAAGACTGTTCTTATTCTTTGGTGTGGCCAGAGGGAGTGATAAAATTATCAGAAATCCAGCTTAGGAAAATAATAGTGATTGCATGCAGTGATTTCCTTAAGCTAATATTTATGCTACTTTTAGGATGTGCTTGGAGTTTTCATACCCACTAATCACATTAAGCTTCAAATACTTCACATAGGAATCACAATCTCTATCTCTTAAATGAGAAAACTGAGTCTCAGAGAGATTAAGTTAATCACTTGGGTTGAATAATCACTAAGTGAAAAAAACAGGATTCAAACCAACATCCAACTGCTTTGACTCCAGAGGTTAAGTTCTTTCTTCTATACGATTTTGTCTTAAAAAAAAAATAAAAACAAAACCAACAGAAAGCAAGCATTCTCAATTGGGGTGATACCTGATGAAAGTTAAAAAAAAATTCCTTTTTTAAGTACAGAGTGCAGATATATATGTGATACATAAACTGATTTACAGTATATGTGTGGTGGATGATGATCAAGAAAAAAATGTCTAAAAAGGTCTTTGGTGAGAAGAGAGCAAGAATTAACGCACCCCTCTCTGCCGACAAAAAAAAATTGGGAAACACTTATACAGAGCCAACGGAAGAATAGATTTAAAATTCACAACACATGCTTCATTTACAAGGCAAATTAGAAAGTTCTGTAACATTAGTCAGTCTTTCTTCCTTAGCAGAATAGGAAAAAAAAATCAAATACTTCCAAAATTCAAATATCATCTGTATCATTTTACTTACATTGCAGTGTAATTGATGAAACAATTTTCTTGCAGTTAGAGTTAATTTATCTTTAAAGAAGAGTAACCTCATTCACAGAATAAATTTAATGAATATAATTTTCAGGTTTATGTCCTACAAATATGAAATCACACACAAAAAATGTTGCCATATGTCCAGTTTAAGAAGGAAGGACTTCCTCTTTATTTTTTAACACAAGCTGGAATTCCAACTAAGACTAAGGAAAGTTTTCTAGAAAATCAAAGGGTATAATACTTAAAGAATTTCAGGAAAAAAAAAGGCATTTCAAACCTTCATTGAGTGCCATTGAGCAGGTGAGAAAAAACTCATTTATTAAACTCATCACTTTTGTGATCATTAAATCATCAAACTTTCATTTGAAACACATTTATTTCTATTTAAAACAAAGTGAATTCCAACAGTTGGAATCTTTCAAGATAAATCTTTTATCTTAGAAGTTCATTCAAAATATAAAATAACCACAATAAATAATAATGATAGTAATGATAATGTTTTTATTACTCTTTTCAGATCCAACACTGGATCATCCAGATTCATAAGACAAGTTCTTAAAGACCTATGAAGAGATGGAAATAACCACACAATATAGTGGGAGACTTCAACACCCCACTGACAATGTTAGACACATAAGCAAGGCAGAAAACTAACAAAGATATTCATGACCTAAACTTGACACTTGACCAAATGGACTTAACAGACATCTACAAAACATTACACCCAACAACAACAGGATATACATTCTTCTCATCTGCATATAGCACATACTCTAAGATTGACCACATGCTCAGCCATAAAGCAATTTTAAACAAATTCAAAAAACCAAAATCATACTAACCATACTCTTAGGCCACAGCATGATAAAAATATAAATCAATACCAGGAAGATCTCTTAAAACTATACAATTACATGGAAATTAAACAGTCTAATCCTGAATGACTTTTGGCATTCTGAAAATTAAGGCAGAAATCAAGAAATTCTTTGAAACTAGTGAAAACAAAGATACAACATACCAGAGTCTCTGGGACACAGCCAGAACAATGTTAGGAGGAAAGTTTGTAGCATTAAACACCTACATCAAAATGTTAGAAAAATCTCAAATTAACAAAGTAACATCACCTCTAGAGGATCTAGAAAAAACAAGAGCAAATCAACCCAAAAGCTAGCAGAAGAAAAAAAAATAACCAAAATCAGAGCTGAACTGAATAAAATTGAGATGCAAAAATCCATACAAAAGATCAACAAAACCAAAACCTGTTTTTTTAAAGAATAAATAAGATTGATAGACAACTAGCTAGACTAATAAAGAGAGAGAAAATCCAAATAAACACAATCTCAAATGACAAAGGGGACATTACCACCAACCCCACAGAAATACAAAACACCCTCAGAGACTATTTTGAACACCTCTATGTACATAAACTAGAAAATGTAGAAGAAATGGTAAATTCTTGGAAAAATACAACCTCCTAAGATTGAACCAGGAAGAAATTAAATACCTGAACAGACCAATAACAAGTTCTTAAATTGAATCAGTAATTTAAAAAACCTACCAACCAGAAAGAGCCCTGTACCAGATGGATTCACAGCCAAATTCCACCAAACATACAAACAAGAGCCGGTACCAATCATACTGAAACTATGCCAAAAATCAAGGAGGAGGGACTCCTCATTCCATAAGGCCAGCATCACTCTGATACCAAAATCTGGCAAAGAGACAGGACAAAAAAAGGAAACTTCAGGCCAACATCCCTGATGAAAGTAAATGCAAAAATCCTCAACAAAATACTAGCAGATCGAATCCAGCAGCACATCAAATACCTAACTTACCACAATCAAGTAGGCTTTATTCCTGGGATGCAAGGTTGGCTCAACATATGCAAATCAATAAATGTGATTCATCACATAAACAGAACTACAAACAAAAAAACCACATGATCATCTCAATTGTTGTAGAAAAGGCTTTTGACAACATTCAACATCCCTTCATGTTAAAAGTCATCAACAAACTAGGCATCAAAGGAACATACCACAAAATAATAAGAGCCACCAGGAAAAACCCACAGCCAACATCATACTGAATGAGCAAAAGCTGGAAACATTCACCTTGAAAACCAGAACAAGACAAGGATGTCCATTATTATCATTCCTATTCAACATGGTACTGGAAATCCTAGCCACAGCAATCAGGCAAGGAAATAAAAGGCATCCATTATAGGAAGAGAGGAAGTAAACTATCTCTCTTCACAGATGATATGAGTCTAAACCTAGAAAACTCCATAGTCTCTGCCCAAAAGCTTTTAGAACTGTTAAACAACATCAGTAAAGCTTTGGGGTACAAAAATCAGAAGCATTTCTATACACCAACAATGTCAAGCTGACAGCCAAATCAAGAATGCAATCCTATTCACAATAGCCACAAAAGGATAAAATACCTATGAATACAGCTAACCAGGAAGGTGAATGATCTCTAAGAGAAATACAAAACAAAGAAGACAGAGACAATACAAACAAATGGAAAAATATTACATGCTCATGCATAGGAAGAATAAGTATTTTTAAAAGGGCCATACTGCTGGGCATGGTGGCTCATGCCTGTAATCCCAGCACTTTGCGAGGCTGAGGCAGGTGGATCACTTGAGATCAGGAGTTTGAGACTAGCTTGGCCAACATGGTGAAACCTCATCTCTACTAAAAATACAAAAATTAGCTGGGTGTGGTGGTGTGCACCTGTAATCATAGCTACTTGGGAGGCTGAGGCAAGAGAATCGCTTGAACCCAGGAGACGGAGGTTGCAGTGAACCAAGATCATGCCACTGCACTCCAGCCTGAGTGACAGAGTGAGACTCTGTCTCAAAAAAAAAAAAAAATTAATAAAAAATTTTTTAAAACAGCCATACTGCCCAAAGCAATTTATAGATCCAATGCTATTCCTATCAAACTACCAATGATACCTTTCAGAGAATTAAAAAATATACATTCTAAAATTCATATGGAATCAAAAAAGAACCCAAATAGCCAAAACAACCCTAAGTAAAAAGAACAAAGCTGGAAGCATCACACTACCTGATTTCAAACTATATTACAAGGCTACAGTAACCAAAACAGCATGGTACTGGTACAAAAATAGACACATAGACCAATGGAAGAGGTTAGAAAACCCAGATATAAAGCCACACCCCTACAACCATCTGATCTTCAACAAAGTCGACAATAACAAGCAATGGAGAATGGATTCTCTATTCAATAAATGCTATAACTGGCTAGCCATATGCAGAAGATTGAAAATGGACCCCTACCTTTCACCATATACAAAAATCAACTCAATATGGATTAAAGACTTAAACCTAAAACCTAAAAGTATAAAAACTCTAGAAGAAAACCTAGGAAATACCATTCTGACATAGGTGTTGGTAAATATTTCATGATGAGGTCTCCAAAAGCAATTGCAACAAAAACAAAAATTGACAAGTGGGACATAATTAAACTAAAGTGCTTCTGCATGGCAAAAAAATATATATCAACAGAGAAAACAGACAACCTACAGAAAAGGAGAAAATATTTGCAAACTATGCATCTAACAAAGTTCTAATATTCAAAATCTCTAAGGAACTTAAACAAATCAACAAACAAAAACCAACCCTTAAAAAATGGGCAAAGGACATAAACAGACACTTCTCAAAAGAAGACATACATGAGGCCAACAAGCATATGAAAAAAATGCTCAACATCACTAATCATTAGAGAAATGCAATCAAAACCACAATAGATACCATCTCATAGCAGACAGAATGGTTATTATTAAAAAGTGAAAAAATAACAAATGTTGGTAAGGTTGTGGAAAACAGAGAACACTTATACATTGCTGGTGGGAATGTAATTAGTTCAGCCTCTGTGGAAAGCAGTTTGGAGATTTCTCAAAGAACTTAGAATTACCATGTGACCTAGCAATCTCATTATTGGGTATATACCCAAACCAACAAAAATCATTCTACCATAAAGACATATGCACACATATGTTCATCAGCACTTTTCACAATAACATGGAATCAACCTAGATGCACATCAGTGGTGGACTGGATAAAGAAAATGTGGTATATATATATCACGGAATATCACACAAACATAGAAAGGAATGAAATCATGTCCTTTGCAGTAATATGGATGCAGCTGGAAACCATTATCCTAAGTGAATTAATGCAGGAACAGAAAATCAAATACTGCATCTTCTCACTTATAAGTGGGAACTAAACAATGAGTACACATGGATGCAAAGAAGGGAACAACGGCCACCAGGGCTTATTTGAGAATGGAAGGTGGGAGGAGGGTGAGAATCAATAAACTACCTATTGGGTACTAAGCTCACTACCTGGGTGATGAAATATTATGTACACTCAACCCTAATGACACACAATTTACCCACGTAACAATCCTACACCTGTACCTCCCAAACCTAAAATAAAAGGTGGAAGAAAAAAATGTGTTTACCTGGCCAAGTGCAGTGGCTCACGCCTGTAATCCCAGCACTTTGGGAGGCCAAGGCGGGCGGATCTCGAGGTCAGGAGATCAAGACCATCCTGGATAACACGGTGAAACACCGTCTCTACTAAAAAATACAAAAAATTAGCCGGGTGTGGTGGCAGGTGCCTGTAGTCCCACCTACTCGGGAGGCTGAGGCAGGAGAATGGCGTGAACCTGGGAGGCAGAGCTTGCAGTGAGCCGAGATCGTGCCACTGCACTCCAGCCTGGGCGACAGAGCGACACTCCGTCTAAAAAAAAAAAAAAAAAAGTGTTTACCCATTTTCCCTTTGGTATCCATGAACGCTACATGTTGATTGTTTTCCTAAGACAGTATCATGGGAAGTGGCTTCAAGATGTCTGACTAGATGCCTCTGGTCTTCTCCTCTTCCATGGAAAGAAACCTAAGCAGGAATTACATAATCACATTTTGAAGAGATCACCAAAGAGAGAACGCTAGAATTTAACAAACAAGTGACAGGATGCACCAAAGCAAAACAAGAGACAGAAGCAAGGCAGCCTGTTTGGCTGAGATTGCCTGGAAGCCTGGAGAGACTCTCTAATACAGGAAAAGAGTAAGTGAGAGAACCCCAGCAGTCCACATTCCTTCTGAAGACTCCCACAATCCTAGCTACAGGAGTCCCTTGATTCTCGTAGGCCCTAGATCTAACATAGGAAGCTGCCTGGAGACAGTGTGATGGCATTACTCCAGAGAGTAAGTTCACACTGAGTACTACAAACCCGAGTCCTAAGCAGCCACAACACAAGACTATTTTGAGAGCCCAGCCCCTCCCAGACTGCATCTTGCTCTGGGGCCACTGTTGCCTGAGCCAAAGCAGGAGCCACTGGCAGCGACCTGACCCCCCCAATAGAGGAGTAGCCAGGCACTTTCTGGTTCCCTGAGGACAAATTCCAATGCATGCAGCTATGGCTGCTGCTGGCTGCTTTGGGCTGAGGCATGAGCAAACTGCATGTGCCCCAGCCACCTCTCTGTGGCTGCTCCCAACTGAAAACAACACTGCTCTCCCAAGTAGCTGGTCCACAGCACAGCCACGCTGTCCTCACCTAAGCATTCTACCAGTAGCCTAGGAATACTCTACCTCTTCCTACCACAGCCAGCACTCACATGCACCACAGGGAGGCCTGAGGACAAGTCCATCTGGCCCAGCCTCACCCTGTCAGTACACAAGCCTGCCATCTAGGTACCTGGATGCTCAGCCAGTCCACCACCATTGGCAGCTGAGCACTCTTCCTGGGGTCTGAAGTCAGGCCCACTCAACCTGCCACTAACATCGCAGCTGGTAAGCCACCTGCAGACCTGGAAACTGACCCGCCCAATCACCGCAGCCACAGCCAACACTGGCACAGACTGCTTGTGTCCCACAGGGTTGTCCCACCACTACTACTGCCATCACCCATGCCCCCACTTGCTGCCAAGTAGCCTGAGAACCAGGTCACCTGCCATTTCTGGCACCCAAGTGAGCCACCTGGAGACCCAATAACTGGCCTGATTGGGTTTGCTAACACTGGTGCCAGCAACATCACCCTGGGCCCAAGGACAGGCAAACTCAGCCCACCACTGCCAACACTTGGGTCCGAAGATTGGCCCACATGGCATCCCATTCCCTAGCAAATCTCCACTAGTAACTGCATCCTAAGGCACTGAGGAAATGACAGATACCACTGATGCTATTTACAGCTGAAAGTCATACAGAAACTACACTACTGCATGCACCCAGAATCAAAGCCAAAGTGCCCCACCTAACTGACACCATAAATACATCTTCAGGAAAAGTCCTCCCCTACAAAAGCAAATTCGAAAAATTAGAAACAGCAAATATCACATCAGATGCACAGATATCAACTTCAGGATGCAGGAAACGTGAAAAACCAAGAAAATATGATACCACCAAAGGAACACAATAATTCTCCAGCAACAGATCCCAATCAAAAGTAAATTTACAAAATTCTGGGAAAAGAATTCAAAGTTGTGATATTAAAAAAGCTCAGGGAGGTGAAATACAAACTTTAAAATTTGTTTTAAAAATATAGAAAGAAATCAGAAAAACAATTCAGGATATTAATGAGATGTTTACCAAAAAGAGATACATATAAAAGAACCAAACAACTTCTGGAAATAATTTATTGATGAAATACATAATATACTTGATGAAATATTAAATACATAATATACTTGAAAGCATCAATAATAGGCTAGATCAAGCAGAAGAAATAATCTCAGAACTTGAAGACAGGTCTTTTGAGATAACACAGTCAGATAAGAATAAGGAAAAAAGAATAAAAAATGTGCAAAGTTTACATGACATATGGGATACCCTAAAGTGGCCAACTATTCAAATTTTAGGAGTCTCAGAAGGTGAAGAGAAAGTGAAAGGATTAGAAAATCTATTACTAAAACAACAGAGGAAAATTTCTCAAGTCTAACAAGAAATTTAGACATCCTGACACAGGAGGCTCAGAGATCACCAAGTAGATACAATTTAAAAAGGTCTTCTCTGGCCCGATGTGGTGGCTCATGCCTGTAATCCCAGCACTTTGGGAGGCCAAGGCGGGTGGATCACCTGAGGTCAGGAGTTCGAGACCAGACTGGACAACATGGTGAAACCCTGTCTCCATTAAAAATACAAAAATTAGCCGGGTATGGTAACAGACACCTATAATCCCAGCTACTACTTGGGAGGCTGAGGTGGGGGAATCACTTGAACTTGGGAGGCAGAGGTTGCAGTGAGCTGAGATTGCACCACTGTACTCCAGGCTGAGTGACAGAATGAGACTCTGTCTCTAAACCAAAAAAAAAAGAAGGTTTTCTCCATGGCAAACTATAGTCAAACTGTCAAAAGTCAAAGACAGAGAGAGTTCTAAAAACAGCAAGGGAAAAGTATCTAGTCACTTATAAAGGAAACCCATCAGGCTAACAATGGATTTCTCAGCAGAAACCTTACAGGCCAGGAGAGAATGGGATGATATACTCAAAGCGCTGAAAGAAAAAGACTACCAGCCAAGGATTAGGAAAGTTATCCTTCATAAATAAAGGAGAAACAATGTCTTTCCCACACAAAAGAAAGCTGATGGAATTAATCACCATGATGATGGAATTCATCACCATGAGATGGCTTACAAGAAATGCTTAAGGGAGTGCTATACCCAGAAGAGAAAGAATGATATCTACGATCATGGAAACACACAGAAATTTTAAAAACCACTGGTAGAGCAAACACACAAAGAAGAGAAAAGACTAAAATGTTATGAAAGAAAAACTCTACATCACAATAATAAGAGAAAACAAAAGGAACAAAACAACCAGAAATCAATTAATAAGATGACAGGAATAATCCCTCACATATCAATAACCCTGAATGTAAACAGATTAAACTTTCCTCTTAAAAGATGTATACTGGCTGAATGGATGCAAAAACACAACCCAACTATATGTTTCTTTCAAGAAATTCATCTCCTTTGTGAAAACACATTGTGACTAAAAGTAAAGAGATGGAAAAAGATACTCCATGCTAACACAAACCAAAAACAAACAGGAGTAGCTGTACTTATATCAGATGAAACAGACTTTAGGTAAAAAACAGTAAAAAGAGACAAAGAAGGTCATTATATAATTGACAAAGAGATCAATTCGGCAAGAGGATACAACAATTCTAAGTATGTATGCACCCAATCCTGGAGCACCCAAACATATAAAGCAAATATCGTCCAATCTAAAGGGATAGACTCCAATACAATAATTGTTAAGAACTTCAACATTCCACTGTCAGCATTAGCTCATCTGGACAAAAAATTAACAAAGAAACATTGGATTTAAATTGCACATTAAACCAAATGGACCTAACAGACACTAACAGAAGAATTCACCCAATAGCTACAGAATTTTCTCAATGGCACATGAAACAATCTCCAGAATAGAACATATGTTAGGATACCAACAAGTCTCAATAAATTTGAAAAAGTCAAAATTGTATCAAGTATCTTCTCAAACCATAATGGAATTAAACTAGAAATTAATGACAACAGGAACTTTGGAAACCATACAAATAAATGAAAATTAAACAACATGCTTCTGAATGACCATTAGGTCAAGGGAGAAATTCAGGATTAGATAAAAAAATTTCTTGAAAAAATAGAAATGGCAACAGTGTAGCAAAACCTATCAGACACAGCAAAAGCAGTGCTAACAGGGAAGTTTACAGCAATAAATGATTACATCAAAAAAGTAGAAAGATTTCAAATAAACAATCTAACAATGCATCTTAAGGAACTAGAGAAGGAAGAACAAACCAACCCCAAAATTAGCAGAAGGAAAGAAATAAGAAAAATCAGAGCAGAGCTACACAAAATAGAGACTAAAAAACAATAAAGTGAAAACTTTTTTTTTGAAAAGATAAACAAAATTGATAAAGTACTTGCTAGACTAACCAAGAAAAAAAGAGAGAAGCCCCAAATAAAATCAGAAATGAAAAAAGAGACATTACAACTGATACCACAGAAATACAAAATATCAGAGACTATTATAAACAACCATACATTGACAAACTGGAAAACCTAGAGGAAATGAATAAATTCTTGGAGACATGCTCCCTATCAAGACACAGTCAGGAAGAAACAGAAAATCTGAACAGACCAATAATGAGTAGTAAGACTGAATTGTAATAAAAAGTCTCCTGACAAAGAAAAGCCCAGGACTGGATGGATTCAAAGCCAAATGCTACCAAACATACAAAGGAGAACTAACACCAATTCTCCTGAAACAATTCCAAAAAATTGAAGAGGAGGAAACTTTCCCTAACTCATTCTACAAGGCCAGCATTACCCTGATACCAAAACCAGACAAGAACACAACAAGAACAACAAAATCACAGGCCAATATTCTTGATGAATACAGACACAAAAATTCTCAACAAAGTATTAGCAAACCAAATCCAACACCACATCAAAAAATTAGTATGCCAAGACCAAGTGGGATTTCGACCAGGGATGCAAGGATGATTCAACACATACAAATCAATAAAACTCTCAACAAACTAGGCATAGAAGAAGCATATTAACATCATAAAGGTCACACATGACAAACCCACAGCTAATATTCTACTGAATGAGGAAAAGCTGAAAGCCTTTCTTCTAAGAACTGGATCAAGAGAAGGATGCCTACTTTCACCACTTCTATTCAACATAGTGCTGTAAGCCCTAGTTTCCATTTCATTGAAGAACCAAGTTTTCATTTGGCTCATAGAGAACCAAGTTTTCATTTCATTAACTTGCAGCCAGGCAAAAGAAAGAAATAAAAGGCATCCAAACTGGAAAAGAGGAAGTCAAATTGTCCCTCTTTGTTAATGATATAATTTTATATGTAAAAAAAAAATCCTTAAAGACTTCACCAAAAACTCTTAGATCTGATAAATTCAGTACAGTTGCAGGATACAAGATCAACATACAAAAATCAATAGTATTTCTATACAATAATGAACAAACTGAGAAAGAAATCAAGAAGGCAATTCCATTTACAATGACTAAAAAAATAAATAAAATACCTAGGAACAGATTTAACCGAGGAGGTGAAAGACCCCTACAAGGAAAACTACAAAACACAGATAAAAGAAATTGAAGAGGGCACAAAGGGAAAGACATCCACTGCTCACAGACTGGAAGAGCTATTATTGTTAAAATGACTATACTGCCAAAGCAATCTAAAGATTCAGTACAACCCCTATCAAGATATCAATGTAATTTTTCACAGAAATAGAAAAAAAAAGTCCTAAAATGACTGTGGAACCAAAAAAGAGTCCAAAGAGCTAACACAACCCGAGCAAAAACAAAGCTGGCAGCATCACACTACCTGACTTCAAAATATAAGGTTATAGTAACCAAAAACAGCATGGTATTGGTATAAAAACGGGCACACAGAATAATGGAACAGAATAGAGAACCCAGAAATAAATCCACATATTTATAGCTAACTGATTTTTTACAAAGGTGTCAAGAACATACATTGGAAAATGGATACCTTCTTCAATAAATAATGCTGGGAAAATACAGAAGAATGAAACTGGACCTCTGCCCCTCACCACGTACAAAAATCAAATCGAGATGATTAAAAACTTAAACATAAGATCTACGACTATAAAATTACTAGAAGAAAACCTCAGGAAGACTCTACAGGACATTAGTCTAGGCAAAGGTTTAATGGCTAAGACCTCAAAAGCATAGACAATAAAAACAAAAATAGATAAATAGGACTATATTAAACTAAAAAGCTTGTGTACAGCAAACGAAACAATCAACAGAGTGAAGAGACAACCTGTTAAATGGAAGAAAATATCTATAAACTATTCATCTGTAAAGGTACTAATATCCAGTATATACAAGGAACTCAACTTACTAGCAAAAAACAAATAATCACACTAAAAAGTGGGCAAAAGACATGAACAGACATTTCTCAAAAGACAACATACAAATGGTCAGCAGGTATATGAAGAACTGCTTATCACTAATCATCATGGAAATGCAAATCAAGCTCCACAATAAGATATCAGTTCTCACCCTCAGTTAGAATGGCCATTTTTAGACAAAAAATAACAGATGCTGGTGAGGACGTGAAGAAAAGGGAAATCTTATATACTGTTGGTGAGAATGTAAATTAGTACAGCCACTGTGGAAAACAATATGGAGGCTCCTGAAAACATAAAAAAATATAACTATCTTAGGATCCAGCAATCCCACTACTGGGTATTTATCCAAAGGAAAATAAAACCAATATATCAAAAAGATATGTGCATTCATGTATTTATTGAAGCACTATTCACAATAGCAAAGATATGGAATCATCTTAAGTGTCCATCAATGTACAAATGGATAAAGAAAACATGGGGCCAGGTGCAGTGGCTCACACTTATAATCGCAATGTTTTGGGAGGCCGGAAGAATCGCTTACGGCCAGGAGTTTGAAACCAGCCTGGGCAACATAGGAAAATCCTGTCTCTACAAAAAATAAATTTCAAAAACTTAGCTGGGTGTCGTGGCACACACCTGTAGTACCAGCTACTTGGGAGGCTGAAGTGGAAGGATCGCTTGAGCCCAGGAGTTCGAGACTGCAGTGAGCTACGATCACACCACCTCATACCAGCCTGGGTGACAGGACGAGAACCTGTCTCAAAAAAAAAAAATAAATAAAAAAAAGAAAAGAAAAGAAAGAAAACAAATCTAGCATATATAGAATGAAATACATTCAGCCATAAAAAGAATAAAATCATGTCATTTGCAGCAACATGAATGGAACTAGAGGCCATTATATTAAATGAAATAAGCCAAGCAAAAAAGACAAATATCACATGCTCTTACTCACATGTGAGACCTAAAAAAGTTCTCATGGAGGTAGAGAGAAGAATGTTAGATATCAGAGGCTGAGAAAAGTGTGTGAGTAGGAGGGAGGATGAAGAGACTTTGGCCGATGGGTATAAGCATACAATTAGCTAGAAGGTTTACATTCTAATATTCAATAGCAGAGTAGGGTGAGTATAGCTAGCAATAATGTGTGATATATTTTTCATAGTCACTAGAAGAAAGGACCTAAAATGTTTCCAACACACAAAAATAATACTCAAGGTGATGAATACCCCAAATACCAACTTGAGAATCACACAGTCCATGCATGTAACAAAATATCACACATACCTCATAAATATAAAAAACATTATGTATCAATTAAAAAATTATAAGATAATCAGGGAAGTTTGGATATTGACTAAATATTTGCTGATATTAAAGAATTACTGGATTTTTTTAGGTATGCTATGTGGTTATG
This sequence comes from Pongo pygmaeus, assembly GCF_028885625.2. NCBI lineage: Eukaryota > Metazoa > Chordata > Mammalia > Primates > Hominidae > Pongo > Pongo pygmaeus. The sequence goes on from NC_072373.2 coordinate 42,093,498, forward strand.
TTTTTATAAAGGTTACTTAGTGAAATGTTTATGAAGGAAATGATACAATGTCTGGTATTATCTTCCAAATAATCCAGGGAGTGTGGGGGAAGTGGGTATCCATGAGTTGAAAATTGCTGAATCCAAGTGAGTATATGAGGATTCACTGTACTATTTTCCCTATTTGAGTGACGTTTAAAGTTTTCCATACTAAAAAGTTTAAAAATACATTGCAGGATAAATTTTTTTAAAAACAAGAAGACAATATTATCTCCTAGCAATACGGATTGTATATCCCACAGTGAAAACAATTTCTTTTAATGGCCTGAGAGCCAAACTTACCAGATAGAAGACTGGTAGTACCTACAGACGAAGGGGAAAAAAAGGATTAACAACAAAAATTTGTTAAAGTCATTGATTTGCTAGCAATTTCATATACTATCAATAAACTACACTAGAAAACTCAAAAGCAACTCAAATTTCCATAAATGAAATAATTGTAAATTTATAAAAACAATTACACATTAACTTAATCAAGTAGAATGTAAACATTACTGTCTATATCTGTTCAACAGAATCAACACTGTAAATATAAATTATGATAAAGAGTTATTGACTACCAAAATAAATGCCATTTAAATTTGGTTATAAGACTTGAGGGCAAGAAACATGTTTGAAAACTTAAACAGTAAATAATTGCTGATCCAATCCTACTATCAAGAAACTATAAGACGACTAAGTCCCTTTTAACAGACTATATCAAAACTCAAAACTCCCGTATCACCTTATTATTTATATCTTTCAATGACTATGGATGAGGCATTGCAAAAATAAATTTACTTTCAGATAAGCATATTTATAACAATAAATAAGCTGCTCTCCTAAGCGAGGTGAACACATTGACTCAAGAGTGCCATTTAGAACAAGCAATATTACTCAGCAGAAAAAGTGCAGGATTAAACTGTGCACTGGATATGAACTGGATGAATTAATCTCTAAGCCTCTAATTCCTCATCTATAAAATCAATCTGAAGATACTTTGCAAGGTTGTGGTACAGACAAGTGGCATCAAATAGAAGGTGAACGGAACATATTGCTATAGCATATACTCAGTAAGTGGTGACTACAATTTTTTTTCAATTAAAAAAAAAAGAGTTAAATATGGCATTTTATATTGTGCCCTGAAAGAGTAAATTAATTGTACCTAAGAGTAAAATTTGATCCCAAATATTGATATATTATAATTGACTCATTAGGTTCAGTTTAAATGTGTCAAATTATCTTATATTTTTTACAGAAGGAAATATGTCAGTAAAGTTAGTTCTATAACAAATTTATAAGTGACGCTTATTTCTCTTTGCCTTGCCCTATTAAAAACTGGATGTATTCAACCTAGAAATTTTAGACCAAGAGATGTCATAAAATTGTAAAGAAGTAAAAAAACCACAAAAAGAATTAAAATTAGTAAAGTAAATCTAAATTAATCAACGTAAGCCACAAAACCAATGCTGAGTGCTAAAAGGTAATGAAACATACACAGTTGCTGTAAATTATTTTAAAAATATGAAACATTATTATGTACTACTTATGGAAACATGGAGTATAAGAATGAAAACAGACAGGAAATAAGCACATCAGTTTCAGGGCAGTAATTGCCTTAGAGGGAGAAAAATGGGCTGGGGAAATGTAGTAAGGGAACTTTAACAATAACATCCGTAATGTTTAAATTCTTAAAAATATCCAGGTGCTGGCAAAATAGGCTTCAAGGTAACAATTATGAAATATATAAAATCATTTTGAAAATACGGTCATAATGGGTAAAACCATAGATAAAACACAATTACTTGGTGCCACTGAGAACCTATCGTTTATAGAGCCTTGTAATAATACGAACTATTTGAAAGGATCTCTCTATTTTCAATTACTTAGACAACACTATTGAGATGCTTTACCAGATCTGCAACTCTAGGGAATCTGGAAAGATTCCTTAGCATGCTTTGAGGGATGGATCTCTATCAATGAACCAGACCCAGGACTCAACCTTAAAGACAGTACATATTTGGTTCTTTGAAGGGGTCTTGAATAATTCGTTGACTCCCTAAAACTACTACAGAAAACAGAATTTTTTTTTTTACCAATCTTAATTTAGCATTTTTTTAATGGGGCCACAGTCTTTTTCTCTATTACTGTAAATGTTTCTTTTTTTAAAGATTTGCCCTAGTACAATCCAAGTCCACTTCCAAATAAAGTAAAAAGTATTAGTATGAAAAACCCTGGCTACAATAAATTGAGACCATTTAATCCTGCAATCTTGGTCAAATTCCTATTTCCACCATAGCACATTAGATCCATACTCAGTAAACCTGAACAGTGTCAACTGACCTGAAGTGGTTCCACTTCCTTTATTTGGGGTTGTTTCATGAAAATGCTTGGTTGTTCTGGAAACAGGTGTACTCCGTGTTGCTGTAATATGAGCAGAAGGGAATCTTTGTGTACTCTTGAGACCATTAGTCACTGGGGAATGTACATTAGTGGACTTACGTGTTGCTGGAGGACTCTGCGTAAATGCAACTTTTGCTGTGGTGAATCTTTGGGCTGTTAGTGTGGCCTGTGTAGCAGAAGCATTTGTCATCGTAGGATTCTGAGCTGCAGAAGGGGTCTTTGTAGATAGGGTTTTTGATATGAAAGATGTCTGAGCTGCTGCTGGGGCTTTGGTGGCTGAACCATTTGCTCTGGTGGGTTTCTGAAGAGTTGGTAGGGTTCCTGTAGCTGAAACATTTACTATGGTGTGTCTTTGAGGTGTTGATGAGACTCCTGTAGCTGGAACATTTATTGTGGTGGGTTTCTGAGGTGTTGGTATGACTATTGTAGCTGGGACATTTACTGTGGTGGGTTTCTGAGGAGTTGGTGGGGTTCTTGTAACTGAAACATTTTCTGTGGTGTGTTTTTGAAGAATTGATGGAGTCTCTGTACCTTGAGCATTTGGTGTGGTGGTTTTTGTGGTGGTTTTCTGAGAAGTTGGTGAGACTTCTGTAGTTGGAACATTTACTGTGGTAGGTTTCTGAACTGTTGGTGGGACCTTGGAAGTTAGAGATTTTCCTGTGAAAGAAAAGGTTGAGAAACAAGTTAGCTGAACATTGCTGGCCACATTAAGATTCTTAGCCATTGCTTGCTCTGTGGCTATCCTTTCTCTCTCCCCACAAACACCTAGGTATGACTTTCAGGAAACCAACTCTTATTGTGTATTTCTCAAGGAGCTGAAGTTCTAAGTTGCATTTGCTTTGATATAAATTATACCTATGGGTAACTAAAGAAGACTTATACCAACGTATACTGAGGTGCTTAAGCTGCTTCTTGTGAAATAAACAAATCAAAGAGTCACTAGTGATCTTATTCTGTGGCACATCTCTATTTTCTCTCCCAAATTATCTTTTGTGCTAATACTAAAGAACAACAGGATGTTGTTCTAGAACAACTAAGCCAACAGAGACAGTCACAGCCTTTTCTATCACTTAACCTTAATGAGCCTGAGAACTTGTTTGGTTTCACGTCTTGTTTAAAGCGATACTTGAGTCTGAGTAAAAATAACTCCTTTTAATTCTCTTGTGCTGGTTACCAACTTTCCATACACTAGTTCCTCTTTAGATTTCAGACTAGATAACAAGTCAGGTGAAACTTTCATTAACAACATATTCTGAGAAGCATAAATCTAACAGCAGAGCAACCTTTTCGGTCTTCAGAGCCCATCTACCATTGGGTCGCTTATACAAATTCCCTGTTGAGGCAGTATTGGGAAGTGCCAAAGCCTGATTTCACCACGTATTAGTGAGCTCTAGCAAGTCCCTAACCCTTCTAAGCTATAGTTTCCTCATCTGTAAAATGAGGATAAAAGCAGAACAGATTGAGTAATAATTATTGAGGAAGGATTAAGGGAAATAATTGAGTAAGCTATTTCACAGTGTCTGTCCCTGAAGCAAGAGATGACATCATCCAGGATGACTGTTGCCAGCCCCATCACACACGGGATGCCCTAGGAACTCAGATGGTATCGGTCATTTTTTTCTGCCTCCTAACCTATCTCACAGGCTGCTATAAGGGATAAATCGAGTAAAACGTCTAGCAGGTAACACAGCATTTAGCAGGCACTCAAACAATGATTATCATTATTAAGATAAGTAAAGTTTTTTTATGAACTTTTCATTCTAAGACCCTCCTATATAAAAACTATTCTAAATTATTCTTTGTTCTATCAAGTTAGTACTCAGTTTTGATCCAGAGAAGGTATATACTACCTTAGAGTTTAAATTTCCTAGAAGTTAATTTTTTAGTTATCTTTTTGTTACTGACATCTAGTTTAATTCCACTGTGGCTAGAAGGTATGCTCTGAATAACTTCAATCTTTTGCAATGTATTGTAGCTTAGAGCCCAGCATAGGGTCAATTTTGGTAAATATCCCATGTGCACTTGAAAAAACATACTTGTCATCGGTCCTAATAGGTTCAATGGTCTCATATGTATATATGTTTAATTGTTGCTCAGATCTTTAGTCTCACTGATTTTTGGTTGCTTGTCCTATTAGCTATTGAGATAGGCGTGGAATTTTCTAACTATGAATGTGTATTTGTCTATTTTTTCTGTCCATTTTTGCTACATATAGATTGAAGCCATTTTATCAAGTACATATAGATTCCAGATTGTGATATATTACTGTTGAGTTGGCCTCCTTATCATTATGAACTGTTTCATCTTAAAATATACATTGATATTAATGTAACTGTCAGCTTATTTTGAAGGGTTAATGTTTGCATGGTATATTTTTCCATCCTTTACTTTCAACTATTCTGTGTTCTTGTAATTAAACTGTGTCTCTTGTAAATAGTAAAGAACTAGGTTCTTTTTAAAATCTTTTTAAGTCTGACAATCTTGGTCAAATTGCACTTAATATAATTACTGACATACTTGGGTTTATATCAACGACCTTATTAGTTTTCTATTTCTCCCATTTATTCTGTGTTCCTTTCTGTTTCTCTCTCTCTCGTTCTCTTTTGGATTAAATATCCATTATTATTCTTTTATTAGCTTGTGATTTATGTATTCTTCTGTCATTCATTTGTAGCAACCCTAGAGATCACAATATTTATTAGACTATAAGTCAGTTATGCAAACTATCACTTTTACCACCTTTTCAGTACTGCTAGAACTGTGTAACCTTTAAATGAATTTACCTCTTTCTGCCTTTTGCATTGTTATTGTGCATTTGTATTCTATGTATAATTCAGACCCCACAGGACATTACATTCACTGTTTGTAAACTCAGTATTCATTTATCCTTGTCAGTGTTCATTTCCTTTTGTATTTTCTTGTTTTACCTGGGATTATTTTCATTTTACTTGAAGAATTTCCTTTAGTTTCTCATTCTGTGCATGTTTGGTCTGCTAGTGCAAAGTTTTCTTGGTTTTTGTCTGAATACATCTCTATTTTGCATTCAGTTTTGAATGATATATTAATTGGGTATAAAATTCTAGGTGAACAGTAATTTTCTTACAGTATTTTAAAGATTTCTTATTGTCTTTTGGCTTGCATCATTTTTTGCTGAGCAGTAATCAGTTTTACTGTTGCTTCTTTGAAGTTTTTGTTGTTTGTTTTTGCTATGAGTGGTTTTATTTTTATTCAGCTTAGAGTTAGATTTTTTGCTAAAGTGGTTTTATTTTCATTTAGCTTAGAGTCAGAGAACTTCTTAAATCTGTTGACTAATGTACTTTATCAGTTTTGGAAAATTCTGAGTAAGTATCATTTTAAATATTTCTTCTGCTCCTGTTTCTCTTCTCCTCCTCCTCCTTCCCCTCTTCCTTTTTGTCTCACTTTCTCTTTTTCCTAACATGTTAGCACAGTTTAACATGTCTCAAATGTCTCAAACTTTTATCTATATTTCACATTCCTTTTTCTCTTTGTGCATCAGTTTGGGTATTTTTAACTGATCTTTCAGTTCCTAATACTGTTTCCTGCTCTGTCTGAATAGCTAAACCTATCTATTGTGTTCTTAATTTCAGATATTTTCCCGTTGTAGAATATTCATTTTACTCCATTTTTACAGTTTTCAACTGAAGTTCTCTTTTCTTTTATCATCTTAAACTTGTTAATCAGTTATTTTAAGGTCCTCATTTGCTAACTCAATTATCTGGATATTCTTTATTTGGTTTTGTTTTCTCTTGATTTGGTTATATTTTCTTGCTTCCTTCCATATCTAACAGTCTTTTGTTGTACGCCAAACATTGTATATAAAACATCCGGATGATATGATCTGCCTTTCTGATAAGCAGACTGCATTGAGGTAATCATATCTTCAATCTATTAGGAATTGAGCTGGGTTTCAGTTTCAGTAAGACTCCATCTACTCTTGCCTCTGTTCCTTGCAAGTGGCCCTTCCGGGCTTCTGATTGAAAGCCTGGTGGATTTTTGTTGTTTCACCTTTGGAAGATGGCAGGAGATCCAGGTCTGTCCTTCAGAGTTCTCCCAACCATCTAATGTCCTTCCCTATACAGTTTCAAAATGAGCACAGATGAGCTAAAGGGGAGACCTGTGGTATGCTACATAAAAGCCTGTTCCTCTTGTGGGTATATGCTATCCAAATACCATCAGGTTCTGAGAGATTTCATTTTGTACTTTAGAAGCTCTGGGTCAAGCTTCCCAGCCTCACATGCAGCCCCAAAATTAGCAAATGGCCTTTAGGAAAAATTGGTTCTGCATTTGAGGGCCTCAATTTCCAATGTATTACTCTATCCCTCCATAACCATTAAAGCTTTGCTGGTTTCTCTATCCTGGAAGTGGTCTTTTGTCTGGGTCAAGGTGAATCCTTAGTCCAGGTTCAGAATCAGCAAAGGTCCCTAGGGAAAACTGGCTTACATCAGGATGGGTTGCCTTCACCACCTGCCCCCAGGAATTTTAGTTCATTCAGACCTTGTTGCTTCCACAGCTGCATCTTACGCCTTAAAAAATATAATGTTTTGGTAATCTATTGAGATTTTATAGTTGTTTTAATGGAAGCATCAGCCTGCCATGACCTACTTGGGTACTTCCATATGGTTTTTTAAGCTCTAAATAACTGATCATTTAATAAAACTTGGAAAAATAAATATGAACGGGATCAAATGGCCAAATTAAAAAAGCACACACACTAAACTTCATAATTAAATGAATTCAAATAATAAAAATTTTTACCATTTACACTGTCAAATCTCCCTAACAATCATTATCATTAAAGGTGCAAACACCACAATGATGTAATATTAGTGGGAGACTAAATTGGTACGGTCTTTTAAAAAGCAGTGTTACTAACGGGTATGAAAAATGTAATTCACATACCTTTGTTACAAATAATTATACTGCAAGGAACTTATTGTACAAATGTACTTGCATACATGTGCAGTGACAGATGTACAAGAATATTATAGCATCATTTGTAATAATAGTTCATAAAAAAAGCCAAACTAGAACAAAAAACCTAAATTGCCATCAATAGAGGACTGGTTAGATAAATGAATACCCACACCATTGATATAATAAATAAAAAATATTTGTATGTTTATTTATATTCTAGAATAAAACAAAAGAATTTGTAAAAAATGGTTACCTCTCCGAGTAGGACTAGTGATAGAGAAGAGGCTTTCACTTCCCATTTTGTACTCATCTCCGTGGCTTTAATATTATGTCATTATGTCTATGTATAATACTTACAATAAAAATCTATTTTAATAAGGAATTTTTGAAATTCATACTAATAAAATTTCAATTATAATTATAAAAGTAAATACTCAAATGCTTGAGTCACGTTGGTATTCACCACTACTTAAACGCCACCTATTGATACTAGGCAATGTTTAGTCCAGCTTCACTGATCTTCTAAATATTTCTTTTAAAATATATTTAAAGAGCAGTTTGAAGGATTCTGAGAGTCCCTTCTGGGTATAAAAAGACATTGAAAGAAAAAAGTCTAGAAGGATGAAGGAGAATGGATAATAATAGAAATTCTGGAGGCAGAAAAGAATTGAATGTTAATTCAGTGAAGTCAACAGATGGCAAGAGTTTCCCAGTCATTGCAACATGTATGATCACTATCTAGAGCCTTCAATCTAAGATTCTCCCTCCAATAAACCACTTTATATCTCTTTGTATAAACAAAATACCTATATTAACTTACTGAAAGCAACATGGTATAAAACAGCAAATTTAAGAAAATTCGCCAAAAATATGAGGCCTATTTTATATACACACATCATAATGTGTGTTTGTGCGTATACAAGCCATAGACCCTTCTGAGAAGCTGTAGAAAAATTGTGTCCCACAGAAAAATACAAATATGTATATGTAAACATTTTACATTTTTTTCTTAGGGGGTTCGTTGAATGTCTGCAACCCACATATAGACCTAAGGGTAAGAATAAAGCAAAAATATAACTATCCAAAGTGATTACCTCTGCATTCAGGTGGTGGGCCACTCCATTCTCCTTCATCATCATTCACAGTACAATAAATAGAGTGCTCTCCAATCATGGTGTATCCTTTATTACATGCATACGTTATAGACTGTCTATATCCATAATGGTCACGTTTCCCTTGAATTATTCCATTGTCAATTTGTGGTGGTGCTGGACAATAAATTTCTTAAAAAACAATTCCAACATCTTTTAGATAAATAAAACTAGTAAAGTATTTTTACAAATAAGACCAAAACATGTTAAAGATTATATTTTAAAGAAATCAAAATATCATTTTTCTAAATTCAGCATTACCAATAAGAGATGCTTATAAATGCCTATTAAGTAATTGGTAGTATGTGGGAGATTTGAATGCAAATGGTGTAGAAGACAAATGCTAACCTTGAGACCAATTCATAGAAATAATAAGATTCAGAACATGTATGTAAAAGAAAAATTACAGTAAGATGTGTGCATATCAAAACGGTGCTAGGAAAAGTGAATGCTGCAGGATTTTAGAGATGAAAGCAGTGTAGTCAGAGAAGACTTGGGCAGGGAAATAGAACTTGAGGTTAAACCTAACATGTACCATGCTTTTGAGAGAGAACAGCTGAGAAAGCGTTGCTCTTCACTCTAAGAGGGAAACGATAGCAAATGCAAGGAGTTGAAAATTCAAGCAGCATGTTTAAGAACTAAGTACAGATCATTTTGGATAGAGCAGAGATCTTAAATGTCAGGATTACATTTTGACTTCTAGAGTAAACATTTTAACACATATGGACTCACACAGACTTCATTCAAAACAATCTTACTGAGCAGCTGAACTTACAAAATAAATACAAGCAGAGGTTTTTTTAGTTATACTGTAAAAAGGGACCACTCCCTGGCAGTTACCCTGAGAAAAAATTCAATGGCTCCACATAATCTAAAGGCATGATGTTGTTGTCCTTTTTTTTTTTTTTTAAGAATGAAGACAATCTAATATGTGTGTATGCCAAATTATGTTACACCAAACATACTTAAGAACACAGAAAATACTTAGCACATTTATCAATCACTCTCCGGTCTTGGATCAAAACAAGCAGCAAGAACAAGCTGTTCTGATTTACACTGACTTAAGAGTGTGCAGAGACACACATACCATTGGTTCAGTTCAAACATTTTTTGAGGGCCTAACACATGCTAGGCATTTTTTTATAATTGGAAGTGCAAAGCTGAACAAGATATAGTTCCTATGTCTTAAAAGCTAGTGGGAAAAAAAGATTCAGAGATGATTTCAATAAAAAATGCAAGGGTCATCCCGAAGTAGCCAGCCTGGGAATCTTTCTGATGGGCTAGGGAACTCTTAGTAAGGAAAATATAGCTAAGTAAAGAAGGGGCAGCGGGGCATGGTGGTTCACACCTGCAATCCCAGAACTTTGGGAGGCTGAGGCGGGCAGACTACTTGAGCCCAGGAGTTCGAGACCAGCCTGGGCAACATGAGGAAGCCCTGTCTATGCAAAAAATACACAAATTAGCTGGGCATGGTGGTGTGCACCTATAGTCCCAGCTACAAGGGAGGCTGAGGTGGGAGGATCACTTGGGCCAAGGAGGTTGAGGCTGCAATGAGCTGTGATTGCACCACTGCACTTCAGCCTGGGCAACAGAGTGAGACCCTGTCTCAATTTAAAAAAAGAAAAAAAAGAGGTACATGGAAACCACAGCAGTTTGCATGTATAAGGCATAAAACATGAAGGCAAGACCTGAGTGTCAAGCAGTAGGTAGACCATGGCTGCCTTATACACTATACTAAGGAATTTGGGCTTTTTAAGTGATAGGAGATATGAATAAGCTCTAAGGAGGAAATAGATGTCTAAGTCTCATCTGTGTTTCAGATCGCTCTGGGTAAAATATGGATGAAACATTAATAGAGTGAAAGAATGGAGACAGGAGGCCATTGCTATCAGTGTCACTCTTGAACTCAGGCAACTAAGATTGCTGCCTCAGACCCCACATTTTAAAAGGCTGTGCTCTGGCCCTCCTCTGGATGAATCTCTCCCCTGTTGGTGAGATGTCTGTAGGCTGAGAGCATACACTCAATGACAGCCTGTCCTACGACTTCTCCTCCATTCCAGAACATGCTCCAGGAACTAGCACCCAGAATTCCCTGTGCCAACACCCCTTCCAGGGCCTGAGAGGGTCCCTCCCACTGGTCCATGTTCTTGAGGGTGGTCTATCCTGCTGATATACTCACCTCTAACCCAACAGACAATGGAGGGTGGATACAAGTTATGGTGGATGTGGTGGACATGACTTGGGTATGTAGGCTGAGTTGTCCACTTATATGCACCAGAGAACCCATACAGTGTGGGAAGAGGAAGGGCTATCTGAAACAAGGTGGGTCTTAGGCCAGCGACCTCCATTTATATTCTTGCCTGGGCTCTGAAAATGTTAGGGGTGGCCCTAATTGCAATAGTCCACAGGAGGAATAATAAACTATGCTAGAAGTATACAGATTGAGAGCAAAACACAAGTTTGAAAAGCAGATTGAGGAGGTAAAGCACAATGATTTAGGGATGAGATGTAGGGAGTTAAGATAAAGAGAAGGGTCTGGGATGATAGTCATTATATAGCAGGGACTGATTCTAGGTTAGCAGATACCATCAGTCAACTAAAATTTTCAAAAAGAAAACATTGGCAGAGAGATAAACAAACAGGTTGACAGTGAGGCTCCATTCAGAGGTAAACTAGCAGCACCTCTGTTTTCTGTATAACTATAGACAATTAGTGAATGTGTCCACTGTTCTTTCCTTCTTCATATCCATATTCACGCATGGACACTGAAGCAACCTCATGTGTTTATAGGCTAGGGCTATATACTTGAGGTGAAGCAGTACATTTTTAAGAATTTACTTTCCATTCAATCTTTTTGGTATGGTCAAAACAAGTTATAAGGAAAATCAAAATGATCCTAAAAGAAGTAAAGCCTTATAGTGATATTTGAAGGCACTGGGATTGCTTAAGAACAGGGGCTCTTTCCTACAGGATGCAGATGTCAGTGGTTGCTGAGTCACAGAGAGGACAGAAGAGTCAAGGAGGAAAACATGAACATCAGAATATTCAGCATGGAGTTCAAGACACCAGATAGGGAAGCAAGGCTGTGGCCTAGATGTGCAAGCAGGAAGATAAAGTGGGTTTGCATTTCTGTCAAATTCATGACACAGCAGGTGCTTGTGAAAATACTGGCTTCAGATGGGAGATTGTTTGTCTGAACTTTGTGACATGTTGCCTGGGTCAAACAAAGATATGGCCCAGCATTTCCTTGTTTTCTATCTTTAATTTACTATCATTTACAATGTCTCTTACTGGACAACAAAAATGGGAAAGGTGCAACTGGGTAGCAATGATGAAAAATTTAAAAACAACTATAATGAGAAAAAAATGGTAGTAGTATGACATCTCAAAAAGAAGGGCACATGGTGGGTGTGGCAGGGACAGGCTCCTTGATGGCACAGCTTCATTTTATTTGTCTTCGTATCAGTTGACCCTACACGTTGCCTACCAGTGTCAATAGATAAATGCTTGATAAATTACACTAAATCTACTCTAGTTTTCTCCCCCTAGTAACACATAAAAACTTTAACTTATCAATAATTTTGACAATAGGGCCTTCAGAAGTCATTTGCAGGAGGGCACATTGTGTGTAGAGAGAGAGAAGGATGGAAAGAAAGCAAGCCTACATTTTAAAATGTTGCATGTATTTTATTCCTCTCAATTTCCAAGAGACATGTGTCTCTAATTGACATAAATTTGACTGGATATACATCCATTTATAATATTATTTCTGCACCATATCTTTCTTTGAGAAGATTCTCAAATACAGACACCGTATTTCTTCTTGACAGTATAAGCTTACCTCTCTAATGATAAAAATACATCACACCTTAAAACCCTTCTAGATAATTATCTCAGTTAATTATTTTAATCCTAAGAAGCAGCATGTAGGCAACACTGGATTTTAGAAATGCTGGGTTTGAAATAAGAGACCTGGGTTAAAGGCCTTCCATTGCCACTTGTTTTAGGATATGGGGTCAAGTCTCATAGACCCTCTGATTGACAGTATTTTCTTACATAAAATTGTGGGGCGGAAATCTTTTACTTATCATACTTGACTTTAGAAGTAATGGTTAGACAATAAATGACCAAGTGCAATACAAACCTAAGTTTGTTTTTAATCCTCATTCTATAGTTTGGGAATTGGGACTCAGAAAACTTGATGGTTTATCTTCACAATTGCTAAATGAAGGAACATCACTAGAAAAGGTCTTAAAATGAGCAAAGCACTCATATATTGAAAGGTGGGTTTGCTACAAATACACACTGTGTTAATTCTTAAGGGGCAGAAATTAATTTATCATTGAGTACTCAGCCTCACAACCTGAGTGCTTAGATTTTTTAACTCTTACCTCTGCACTCTGGCAACGGGTCACTCCACTGGACAGAGCTGCCTGAAATAAGACATAAACTAGAAGTCGGCCCAAATAATTTGTACCTAAAGCAATAGGGGAAGAAAAAAGAGTTTGTTACATTCACACATATTTGACTTTCCTCAAATTCTCCAGGTTATTATCTTAAAATATTTACTACAGAATTAGGTGAATATAAAACAGTAGTTGATAAAAGTCCACACAGTAGTTTAAAGGAAAAGAAAAATTAAGTTTAAAAAGGTGACATCCAAAGAGTAAAAACAGGTACGACATGTACATTTTTTATTTGCATGGGGAATATGTTAGAAAGCATAAAAGTGTTTTAAACATTTTTAAATGACAGATGATTGAACATTTTATACTTCTGAGTTCTAAATATGGGCTTCACAGAATAATAGAATGTACTTATATTTAAAGGGTTCAAAGTACTTCCCAGATTTTGTGTTCATGACCTAACCAATATCTGTGTTTCGTATAGGAGACAAGTGATACTGATATTTTTACTTTATAAAGAGTAGGGACGCACACAGAGTAAAATAGAATTATTTAATTTACAGATATGAAATGAGAAAATAAATGTAAAGTTTTCAACAGTGTCTGAGACATTGATGGTACTCAATGAATGAGTTCCTTTTCCCTATATAGAGAACTTATCAAAGAACTTAGAATACTTTCACACTAGGAATGTCTTTAACTCATGCTGTTTTGTAACAGCTTGTTTGCAGATAGAAAAACTCATGCAAATTCATTATTTAGGTCAACTAAAGATTGGTTTAGTATTTAACATTTGAAGAATTATTTCTGCAAGTATCATCATCTCAATTTTTTTATTAATCACATTTAAAATTTTATATTGAATCACATATTTACTGAAATCAGAATTTAGAGAATTTTGGTGGTATAAGAAATCTTCCTTTCTTGACCCATTTTACTAAATTTAACTGTGATGAGCTCATGATGAAGGGTCTTTGAGGAGAGGGATTTAGTTGCTACCAGCTGTGAATACCAGTCATGAAACTAACAATCTCACCTTAAGTCCTAATTTGTTTTCTCATTTCCTAAATACAGGGTTTTAGTATGCCCAAACTTACCCTGTGTTACATGAGAAGGAGATGGTTGCACCAAATAATATGCCATTTGATACATCAATCTGACCATTTTGGATTTCTCCAGGATTAGGGCATGATTTCTCTAGAATAGAATACAAATTGATTTTTTTAAATTAAATTATCAGGCACACACACAAAGAAGGTAACTATGTGAGGTGGTGGATATGTTAATTAGCTTGACTGTGTTAATCATTTCACAATGTGCACATATACCAAAACATCATGTTGTACACCTAAAATGATATTTGTTGATTATACCTCAATAAAGCTAGGGAAAAAATTTTGAAAAAATTATCAAGCACATATATGTAAATTCATCATCTGAACCATTGATATTTCTTATCCTTAGACTTTTTTTTTTTTTTTTTTGAGATGGAGTTTCGCTCTGTTGCCCGGGCTGGAGTGCGGTGACATAATCTCAGCTCACTGCAACCTCTGCCTCCCAGGTTCAAGGGATTCTCCTGCCTCAGCCTTCCAAGAAGCTGGGATTACAGGCATGCGCCACTATGCCCAGCTAGTTTTTGTATTTTTAGTAGAGTCAGGGTTTCATCATGTTGGCCAGGCTAGTCTCAATCTCCTGACCTCAAGTGGTCCACCTGCCTCTGTCTCCCAAAGTGCTGGGATTACAGGCATAAGCCACCATGCCTGACCCTTAGACTTCTTTAATTCTAATTTCTCTTTATAATAAGTTTTGAAAAAGCAACGAATTTAGAATATATGCTTGTTTTATTTTAGGTAACCTCAAACTAATTAAATGTGAAATTTTTGAATGAATAAGTATGCCTACCACATAAATATTTAGTCTAATTCAAAATAAATTGACACTCATGGTCCTATCAAGAAACATCCTATATAATAATAGATACACATAGAGTTCTAGCATGAATGAAGGAAGGGATACTATTTCCCCCAAACACCAGATGGTTGAAAATACTTTAAAAAATTTTACTCACTTTTACAAAATTCAACTGCTGTGGACCATGTTAAATTCTGAAGGCAAGTTAGTTTTGTTGATAGAGAAAGTTCTCTTCTGTAACCTGGACGGCACACATATTCCACAGTAGTACCGACTGGAAAATAATTCTGAGTGATATAAGGCTGTTTGAGGGATGCAAAATTTAGCCTGGTTGGCACCTCGCAGCTACCTAAAAGTATTAACAAAAGCAGCAACAAAAAAAGCAGTATCAATTTTTGTTTTATAATCTATACTTAATTATCTGGACCCTAATAACCCCCTTTCTTTACTGCTTTGCACATATTTAGTACTTAACTATATTAATATCACCATGGCACTTGCAATGTAGCAAATGTATTCACATGTATACTTTATTTCCTAGTTACTAGAGGCTTAGGAAGTAGAGTTGGTACACACATATCACTATCCCCACTTAAAAAAAAAACAAAAAACCTTTAAGTTGCCTGGCACAGTTCTGGCATTCAACAAATGTTGGTTTCCTTACCCTGCCCTAAAGAACTACACAGCACCATACAGTACAGGAATAGGGTATTTCCAGACCCCTGGACTAATGTCCTGCACAACAATAATAGCAGCTAATATTTATTTACGTATAAACTCATTTAATTCCTACACGCCCTGGGGGCAAGGATGAGTCAATTGTATACATAAAGTATTTACACCTGTAAACAGATTGCCCACAAACTGTATAAAGTATTTACATCTGTAAACAGACTGCCCACAAATGTGAATCTAGAGAGGCATGGTCAAGTGGAAGGGTCATCATTGGATTTGTAGTCAGAAGACCCAAGTTTACACCTTGGTTTTGGCATAAAAGCTGCTGCTCTGGAGGAAGTTATTAAACTACTGGGGTCTGTCTCCTCTACCATAAAGAGGGTAAGAGCCCCAACTTACCTCATGAGGTTGTTTGGAGGATTGGATAAAGTAATAACATGGGGAAGAGTTAAAACATGATACATGTGCAAAGACTATGTACTTCATCCTACTGCCTCTATTGTGGATAAAAATAAAAAGTGAAAGCCTATTTCACGCATGGCTTCTAAAGGTATTTGTGCCAATTTCTGTATTTACTGTAGCTTCTATTAAGTTGTTCAAAGTCAGGTTGTCGGGTCTGTTTATCTTTACTTATATATCTCAAAGCTAATACAGGGCTATGTAAATAACAGATTTTTTTCCTCCAAGATAATGCCAATATACATTTTATGAAACCAAAGGGCACAGGAGGTGTGAATGACTGTATGTATATTCACCTAAAACAAGAAATCTTCATTTCTTTTAATTCTACTAGGTATCAGTATCAAACACGGTTACTGTGTTAGCCCCAAAACAACTCTTCACTGGGCCTCTTATTCATTTTTAACAATCTATCTACCTATCTATATCACAGTTTATACATCTCTCTCTCCATATATATATATATATATATATATATATATATGTCTCCCTATATATATATCTCTCCCTATATATATATATCCCAATTATATATATATATCTCCCTATATATATATCCCAATTTATATATATACATATATTTTTTCAAAGTAGCAAGAAGAGAAGATTTGGAATATTCTCCACACAAACACCAAGTGTTTGAGGTACTGGCTATCCAATCACCCTGATTGATCATGACACACTGTATGCATGTGCCAAAATATCACATGTACCCTATAAATATGTACAACAGATTTTGAAGTAAATATTGAGAGCTTTTAAAAATGCCACCACAGAGTTGTATTTGGTAACTCCTAGTTTATAAAATACTTAAGAAAACAGATCATTTACGCTATGTGTCTCAAGGCAATTGCCAAATATATTTTATATGTTTACTCCCTAAACAATACCTATTGTTTATTTTCTCTACTAGTTCTTTCAAGAGGTACAGTGTTAGGAAGAAAAACTCTTAATGAAGCAGCAGGACCTACTCGGGGTGGTAAATGTCTTCAATTAGCTGGAGTGTGAAGTGCCAACAGGGTATACCCTGGGGTTTAGTAACGCTAGAGAACTATCAATTACTAGTCACTCCAAAGATATATAAAAATAAATTTAAGATACATTCCATTCCCAGAACTTTTCTAAAAAGATGAAGAACTTACGATTGCAGAACTCTTCAATATCTGACCATTGACTGCCCTTAAGGCAGATCACTGAGTCCTTCTTGCCAGGAATTTTCATAAAGCTTTCTTCACATTTGTACGTTACTACGGTATCCTCGGGAAAACTTGTACGGCCTTCCAAAGCTGGCTGGGCATTAGGTACATCTGGGGGAAGGCCACAGTCACCTAGGGAGACAAAAGCAGAACTGAAGGAAATGACTATCAAGTGTCCTCACAGTTGCTGTTTTCAAGACCCAAGCCCCCTTGAAATGCCACACCTGAAAGAGATGACATGCAAGTTTGCAGCATCGTGTGCTCCACAAGGCTGGACTCTGTCGAGAGTGGGGAGCGGTCAGCGGTCTGGCCTCCCATCCTTTTAGACCAGCTTTTTGGGGGTTAAGGATACACTCTCTTTGAGCCCTCCCTTTCGATTTTCCCAGGCTTGGCTGCTCCGCAAACCCAGCCGGGGCCTCTTTAGCCCTCCACGCCGACCCCTAAAGCCAAGTCAGCTGGGGCCGACACAGCAGGAGCCCCAAATGCCGGTGAGCGGCGAGAGCCTTAAAGGTACAGGACGGCGGGAACCACGACCGCGGGCCACGCTCCCCACCTGCCAAGTCCCCGGTCCCTGTGCGTGTCTCAGAGACCGACTTGGACCTCCCACCCAGCCCAGGGGCTTCCCCGGCCGCCGGGCCCCTACCTACCCCACACAGCCGGCAGGCACAACAGCACCAGCAGCAGCAGCCAGAGCAGCTCCCCGAGGAGGGGCAGCGCCGCGGGCACGCTCGGCCGCGCGACGGTCATGGCGCGCCAGGTCAGAACAAGGACGCGCCGCCGGGACTCCGCCGAGTCGCAGCTACGCCCAGCGGCCGGAGCGAGTTGCAGTAAGCAGAAGCCTCGTGGCTCCGCAATACCAGTTAAATGAGTGCTTTGGGCGGGGCCTGGGCTGGGGCTGTGTGTCACCAAGGGTGGGACAAACAAGACGGCTGGAGTAGGGGTTTGTTGTGGTCAGAGGGCTCCGGCGTCATACGCCCCTGGGGGCCCTAGACTCGGGGAGAGTCGGGAGGGGAAGGAGGAGGAGCTCGCTGGCAACCCCCTCTGGGACTCACTCTCTCCACTGCTGGGTGGGGCCTGCGATGACCTGCCTTCTAGAAACCTAAATATCTCCTCGCTACGTAAACACAAACGTGGTGTAAACGGGAGGGGGGAGGGGTGCTCAAGTATCGCAGGCCTTGCTGCCCGAACATGAGTTTGTCTAAACGGAGCATCCCCGCGCTTGGCTATTGCGAAGCGGACCTGCAGGTGCGGTGGAGTTCGGGGGCTGAGACTCGGGCTGAGACGCGGTGCCCTCCCGCGTCGTGGGCCCTCTACTGGGAGGTCTGTCAAAGGCCAACACGAGGGTGGGGAAATAACTAGGGAGGGAGAGGAAGTAACTAAGGAGGAAGGGCGTTATCTCCTAGAACACTCTCGAATGTGAAAACAGAGACCTAGGGAAACAGGTTGAGTAACACAGTAGGGAGTGAACATTGTGCATGCCTTGTTCGGGTGGGAGTCATTTTCTTCACCCGGGTTCTCCTTATTTACCAAAGACACCACTTTGGGATTACTCCAGCCTGACTGTAGAGAGAAATTCACCAGTGTGAGAGAGTGTGTGTGTGTGTGTGTGTGTGTGTGTGTGTGTGCGCGCGCGCGCGCCTTGGGGCGGTGTGGGGTGGGGGAAAGGGGTGGGATAACAACAAAAACAAACAGACCCCAAAAAGCCGAATGGTGGTGTGGTGGATTTTAAGAGGAAGGCTTGTTACAAACCCTTTAGAATAAATAGCCTGAGGTTTGCAAGACTGGCCACACATTAGAATCACGTGGGGAGCTTATATATATATATATATTTATATATTCATATATATTATACATATATAAATATATATGTGTTTATATATTCATATATACTATACATATATAAATATATATATTCATGTATATTTATACATATATAAATATATATATTCATGTATATTTATACATATATAAATATATATATTCATGTATATTTATACATATATATTCATATATATTTATACATATATATTCATATATATTTATACATATATAAATATATATATTCATATATATTTATACATATATAAATATATATATTCATATATATTTATACATATATAAATATATATATTCATATATATTTATACATATATATATATTCATATATATTTATACATATATAAATATATATATTCATATATATTTATACATATATAAATATATATATTCATATATATTTATACATATATATTCATATATATTTATACATATATATTCATATATATGTATACATATATGTATACATATATATATTCATATATATTTATACATGTATACATATATATGAATATATATTTATACATGTATACATATATATATTCATATATATGTATACATGTATAAATATATATATTCATATATATGTATACATATATAAATTTATATATTCATATATATTTATACATATATAAATTTATATATTCATATATATTTATACATATATAAATTTATATATTCATATATATACATATATAAATTTATATATTCATATATATTTATACATATATTCATATATATTTATACATATATTCATATATATTTATACATATATAAATATATATATTCATATATATTTATACATATATAAATATGTATATTCATATATATTTATACATATATAAATATGTATATTCATATATATTTATACATATATAAATATGTATATTCATATATATTTATACATATATAAATACATATACTTTAAGTTCTGGGATACATGTGCAGAACATGCAGGTTTGTTATATAGGTATACACGTGCCATGGTGGTTTGCTGCACCCATCAACCCAACATCTACATTAGGTGTTTCTCCTAATGCTATCCCTCACCTAACCCCCAACCCCCGACAGACCCCCGTGTGTGATGTTCCCCTCCCTGTGTCCGTGTATTCTCATTATTCAACTCCCACTTATGAGTAAGAACATGCAGTGTTTGGTTTTCTGGTCTTATGTTAGTTTGCTGAGGTTGATGGTTTCCAGCTTCATCCGTGTCCCTGCATAGGACATGAACTCATCCTTTTTTATGGCTGCGTAGTATTCTATGGTGTATATGTGCTACATTTTCTTTATCCAGTCTATCATTGATGGGCATATGGGTTGGTTCCAATCCAGAGGCCCGAACTGCACCTTAGACAAATTAAATCAGCATCTTTGGGGATGGGACTGGGTATCAGGATTACTTAAAGTGCCACACTGTGCAGCCAGGTTTGAGAACCACAGACCTATATGGTACTGGTCAGAGTAAAGCTCTATCCAGCTTAGGACCACCCCTGTCAAAAACAGAAAGGATATAGATGGCAAGGTGGGTTGCCCTTCTTCATAGAGAATAGCCTCAAGAACATGCTTCCCTGTAATAATTTTTCTGGGTCGGGCTAGCAGAGTCCTAGCCTAGATTCCTTTTCCCTTAAATGCCTTAAAGCCTCGTTAAGTGAAATTCCCTACTTGGAATTATACTTTGGTCTATGGACCAGCTGTGGTGGTATTTGTTATATCCTATCATGATATTCTTTCCTGAAGGTTTTCTGATAGCTCTTTACTGGTTGGTATGAGCATTATAAGGAAGAAAACAACAATTTTTCAATGATAGCATTTTCTTTGACCCATACCTACTGTATAGAACCAAACCTTGTGTTGCCCATTGCTGGAGCCAATCCTACAGTGATTCCAAGCAAGGGACTACTGTAGGATTTCATTGAAACCTAACAATATTCGAACATTGTGGAGTTTAGAAGTTATGGTGGGGGGCTTTTAAAACCATCTAGTGTCATCCTCATATTTGATGTTAAAATATCTAACTTTTACTCCCATATTGGATATAAAAACACAAGGTATGTCAGGTCCTGGCAGTGTTTAGAAGTGGCACGAGGTGTTCATTTATTCCCCCTAATAACCTCCAGTAACCTTAACCACCACTCCCTTCTGTTGTGCCATTAGAGATAGGTAATCTTCATTCCTGCTTGGGCTCACAGAATTGCTGTGAAAGGCAAGGTAGCATTATGAAAAAGACAGGTTCAAGCAAGACCAGTTATGCAGATGTTAGAAGACTTAACATTGAAGTCTGTTAAAGCTCTCTATGTGTTTATTATGTGAATGTCATAGCTTTATATGCAGAGAAAACAATGAGCTCTGCAAAGTGTCAAAAATATTATCTCTATCACACAGCTCAGTGACGCTAAATGTCCTAAGCATTCACCTTCCAGAATACTTAGTTATTGGCAATAACTTTTTTTAAAAGGAAATTTTGGCCAGGCGTGATGGCTCATGCCTGTAATCTCAGCACTTTGGGAGGCCAAAGCGGGAGGATCACCTGAGGTCAGGAGTTCCAGACCAGCCTGGCCAACATGGTGAAACTCCGTCTCTACTAAAAATACAAAAATTGGCTGGGCGTGGTGGCAGGCGCTTGTAATCCCAGCTACTTGGGAGGCTGAGGCGGGAGAATCACTTGAACCTGGGAGGCAGAGGTTGCAGTGAGCCAGGATCGTGCCATTGCACTCCAGCCTGGGGGACGAGAGCAAAACTCTGTCTCAAAAAAAAAAAAAAAAAGAAAAGAAAAGAAAAGAAATTTTACGAACAATTACTGGATAGAGTCTTAAGTAATAGTTACAACCACCCAAATTTCAACATTCTGAGGGGAAGGAAACAAAGAAATCCACTATGTATTTACTCAATTTAGAAAAGAGATCTATAATAAAATCTAAGCATTCCTCAGAAAAAAGCAAATATGTGAATTTATAACTTACTAAAGATTATTTTAAATAAATGGCCTCATTTGTTGTGTTCCAGTTGCTTTATACACATTATACCATTTCACCAACACAACTTCATGAAGTGAAGATAACTATCCATATGTTGCAGACAAGGAAACAGGCTGAGAGGCTGTTTACCAAAGCCCATGCACTAACTAGCGACCAGGTCAGAGTCTAAACCTAGTTTGATTCCAAAACCTATACTTCTCCTGTCCTACCATACTGCATTCTTTTTATTGGAATGAAAAAAATTTCTTGTATGCAGAGGATGATGAATTAGGTACTTGGGGAGGTGATTTGGGAACCCAGGGGCTTATGATATGAGCAGTAGTTCCAAGGCTTCATACTTATCTACCAGAAACTGTGTGTCCTCAGCTGAGTCACTGCATCTCTCAAGGGCTTATTTCTGCATTGATTAAATAGCATTTGGCACTAAAATAGTCTCTATAGAGCTTCCAATCCAAAACAAGCTTATGTAATTAGGTCAAAATACAAAGAAAATAGGTTTATGATTTTGACAGAGCAAGGGACCATGGTTCTTACTCTTATCCCAAGAACCATACAATGACTAAATCAAAGACTGTTTAATAAACTTCCCTAGTACACAGAAACCCACTAAGTGTCAATACTTGTGTTTGAGTATCTATAATCTAGTAGGGAGGTTTTCCATGATAAATGCTATACAAATATCACAACCAAAGTGGTATGGGACTTCAGAAAGGAAAGAAGGGAGTGTGGTAATTGGGGTGGGGGAGGCTAAAGGCCCAGTGTATTCAACTAAGTATGACAAGTGTCAATGCAATACGGCAAAAATAGGAAAAGAGATGAGATACGAACAAAGGTTTGGGGTCAGGAAAAGGCCTGTTGATTCCAAGAGTAGTAAGGAGTTTAGTTTAGGGAGAGTATGGAGAACTGAATTGAGGCAATGGAACAAGAGGGTAAGAGAGGCTGGAAAGAGATTTGAGAGAGCCTTAAAGGCAAGGCCTGTGCCTTTTACACCATTCAGAAGCATTAAAGGACTGTTGACACTTGTAAGGAGGAAGCACCTGGGTAATTTGGAATTTGCATCTAAGATGCTGGAAGGGGAATGGCTGTCTAAGCAAAGATCCAATTTAGCTAATTATAACAGCCCAGGTGTTTAAGATTAGAGAACAAAAATGTCTTTTAGTTTTAAAATTAATAAATCTATATTAAGGAGTTCCAGTCCTGTTGCTCTGTAAAACTCCTGACACGATTATTATAGACTTTTGAATTTCCATTCCTGCTCTGACCAAACAAGTTTCAAAGTAATAACCCACAGAATTTGGCAACTGATTAGATAAGGAACAGTGGGGAAAAAGATGTGAAGAGGACTCGGAAGTTTGGAGTTTGTGAGATTAGCGGCCCTATTTAAAAGAACTATCCATATTCAGCTTTACACTTGTTGAATTTCAAATGCCTTGGCAGAGTGTCTACATGGAAATGTCCAGCATGCGATGGAAACGGAGGCAAGATTGAGGTGGAGTGGGTGGAGATGTGACTGCAGGCAAGGTTTGAACCAAGGGAGCATAGCATGTGGAAATAGAGAAGCTCAAGGTGTGAGACTTGAGGAGCCCCACGTTAGAAAGTACAAATGACAGAGAAAGGGAAAGGAGAAGGTAGTGGAAAGGAAAGAGGATCGTGCAATTTCCTGAAAGCCAAGGGATACAAAACTGTGAGCAAATATTATCACCCTCTTTGTAAGTGAACCAGCTGGTGTTTAGGGAAGTTAAGAAACTAGCCCCAAACCACATGGCTTGCTGGCAGTAGAACTAATGCTTAGGATCTTAACACCTCTGTTAGACTGGCGAGGCATCATTCCTCCAGAAAATCTCCCTTGCCATGACGTCATGCCTGGTACCTTCCTCTATGCTACCAAAGTATGTAATGTGCCTATCTGTGCCTCACATCTAAGGAACCAGCCTATTTCATATTTACATTCTAACTCAGCCTAAATTTACTGCCAGCTTATCTTAAAATAGCCAATGGGTGGGGGGTGGGGGGTGGGGGTTGGGGGGAACTTTATATTGAGGCATTTTTGTCATGCAGCTGCAAATACAGGTAATTCTACTTCACAGAATAAGGGTATTTTTTAATAAATGAAAACAAATGAGTGGACTCTCCCGTTTCTTATACATGAGTTCTTCAGGAATTCACTAATCAAGGTATCAGTGTATTGCAGCAGACATAGTAGATTTTTTTTCTCACTAGGTGCAGGTTCAGCAGGACCTAGGAAAAGGTGGTCTAATTCCATGTGACATGTTCACCTATGAAATGGCATCCTGCCCTGCAGCTGACTTCCCTCTGTGTGTGAGAACAGGCTCAGCAGCCAGGGGGAAATGCAATGCTTGACTTATGTGAGCAAATATTTATTTGCCAAGATCTAACTTTCTGAGACAATAGTGAATTTTTGCTACCTCCATTTTGGAGGTAGGGGCAGGAACAAGAAAATGTGTGTGTGCACACACATGTGAAACTGTGTGTTCATGTGTGAACTTCAAACACAAATTTAGGTTTTGCAAGAGTAACGTTATTTATAGGAGCAATTGGGAAGGTTAAGAATCTTGTAGCCTTTAGCTGTGTGACTCCTGAGCCATAATTTTTAATCTCGTGGCTAGTTTGTTCATTTTAGTATGTGTGTGTGAGAATGTGAGAATGTGAGAATGTGTTTGCATGTGAGACTGTGTGCATGTATGAGTGTGTAAGCATGTGTGTGTGCATGTATGAATGTGTGTGAGCATGTGAGAGTGTGTGTGCATATATGAATGTGTATGAGCATGTGAGAGTATGTGCATGTATGAATGTTAGCATGAGCGTGTGTGCATGTATGAATGTGAGCATGTGGGAGTGTGTGTGCATGTTTATGTGTGAGCATGTGAGTGTGTGTGCATGTATGACTGTGTGCATGTGAGAGTGTGTGTGCATGTATGAATGTGCACATGTGAGTATGTGTGTATGAAAGTCTGTGTGAGCATGTGAGTGTGTGCATGTATGAATGAGTGTGCATGTGTGTGCATGTATGAATGTGTGTGAGCATGTGAGTGTGTGTATGAAAGCCTGTGTGAGCATCTGAGTGTGTGCATGTATATGAATGTGTGTGAGCATGTGAGAGTGTGTGTGTGTGCATGTATGAATGTGTGTGAGCATGTGAGAGTGTATGTGCATGTGAGAGTGTGGTCCAGCACCGAACCGCTCTGAAACACAAATTTTTCACTTATAAAACAGGTGTAATGATATTACCTCATAGAGGTTTTGTGAGGAATAAAGGAAATAATGTATGTAAAGCATTTGGTCCGTTGCTTGGCGCACAGTACTCAATAAATATTAGCAATAATGAATGATCATGGGTGATGACATGAATGAATGTTTCCTATAACAAGACTTGGCCACTTTTCATGAAATCTATAAATACAGCCATGTCATGACATACAGTTTTAAAATTCTGTAAAAGCAATATAAAATTCTCATGTATTAGCAATGTGGAGATCATTTAGTTGTTTTCCTTATTCTTTCCCCACCCAGTAGTATTTTTCCTTTAGCAAAGATTAGGTCATTTACCAAGATTCAGAATTGTGTAAACATTGGATTCTTTCCCTCCAGTGTAGTCCCATCTGCAGTTTGTTTCCCTTGATTTATCAGCTTGCAAGTTAAGCAGATTTACAATTTAAGCTTACTAGAATTGCATAAGGGTAAGGAGAGAAGAAAGAAGAAATTCACATTGAAGGGATCACCTTCCATTGATACTCTCACTTTGAGACTTAATTAACCTTGGTTAACCATCCAGCAATGCCATGAGTAAACTATTATTACTTACAATTGCACATGTTGGGACAGGTTCAGAGGGGGAAGTGATTGGATAAAACAATACAGATGGCAAAGCCAAGCAAAATTTGAACCCAGGTCTGGGGAGATTTAAAATTATGCTCCGTCCACTCTACGTGTTACCTTTTATTTGTTGGTGCATAATGAAGACTAAGGGGTTCCTCGATCTTTCTCAAAGTGTTCATCGGTGAGTATTTTCCTAGCACTGTTCTTTCAGATGTCAAATAAAATCCATTTACCTACATGACGATCATTTCTCTAGGATAAATAGTACTTTCTCATATAGCCAAATGTTCTGCTATGAAGAAGGTAATTTACTTCAGACAAACAATAATTGCAGGTTTTGTTGAAAACACTTCTGTTTTCTCAAGTCCCCCATCTGACACCACCTCCTCTACTACTTCTGTGACATACTTTCCCCCTCATGTTTCCAAAGCATGCGGCCTCATTTTGATGTCACTTAGTCCATTCAGCCCAAAGGTCTATAATAATTATGTCAGGGTTTGTGTGTGTGTCAGGTTTGCATGGAAAAGAACCAATTTGGAAAATACTTCAGTAACTTCTTACATAACAGACACTTACCATATGACCTTATATTTCCAAGTATGGACCCAGGAAAAATAAAAATGTCTACAAAGATTTGTACATAAATGCTTATAGCAGCTTTATTTATAACAGCTACAAGCTGGAAACAATTCATAAATAGCTGAGTGGTTAAACAAATTGTGGCACTTC
Organism: Pongo pygmaeus; assembly: GCF_028885625.2. Lineage (NCBI taxonomy): Eukaryota > Metazoa > Chordata > Mammalia > Primates > Hominidae > Pongo > Pongo pygmaeus. Next base: position 42,120,029 of record NC_072373.2, read on the forward strand.
CATACAATGAACACTACTTCACATTAAAAAGGAACAAATTAATGATACACACAATAGGGATGAATTTCAGAAACTTGCTGAGCAGAGGAAACTAGGCACATAGAGTAGATATTATATGATTTCATTTATATGAAGTTCCAGAACAAGCAAAATCAACTTATGATGATAGAAATCAAAGTAATGACTATCTGGAGTGGGGAGTACAAGAGGGTAGGAGAATTTACTGCAAAATGGCAAAAGGGAACTTTTGGGGGAAAATGTTCTATATATTTATTGGGGTAGTGGTTACATGGTGTATACATTTGTCAAGACTCATGAAACTGGATAATTTGAATGTTTCCATTTGTTTTATGTAAATTATATCTCAATGAAGTTGATTAAAAGTCATAAAATGGAATCAAAGGTCTCAGATGTGGAGTTGGTGGGCTTTGGCAACAGTGAATCAACTGGGTTATGTGTCAAGAATATACCTTTTCTCGTTTCGCCCCCTGATTTTGTCAGTCAGTTTGAAGTAGTGTTAACCATGGATGTGAAATAATTTGAGCCCATGGAGAACATTAATGGGCTTTGCTGACTTGCAAAACACTGATCTGTTATATATATGAGAAAATTGGCAAAATCACAAAACAGTTATAAGCATATTGCATTAACCATTTGATGTGGATGGTGTAACCTTGGTTGTTTACTGTATTCTGAGAGACACAGTGTTGAATCAGAATGCTCACCAATTACCAAGCCATCCACCGGAACTTCTGATGCAATTTCCCATGAAAGAAGAACCAAGGAGGTTCTGTTCTCCATACTGTTTGATCCCAGCCTGTTCTCACTGCTCCATCTGAAGAGCTAGTGATAGGTTCTCAGAACTAATGAGGTAATTTTATGGATCTTTTCCACATCACCTCTCACCTGCTCAATGAACCCCACTAAACCTTGTGCCAGGATAATGTGGCAGACAGAAATAATGACAGCAACAATTTAGATGAATGTAGGACTTATCATCTGTGGGATGTTTTTCACTAATATCTCACTTAATTCTCAGATCCACTCTGTGAGATAGGAGTTATTACTAACCTCTAAATGAATTTCAGTGATTCTCTAACAAGTCCAAAGTCATACATCTAATAATAATCAGGGTAAAGCATGAACCCACATCATCAACTGTCTGCAGGTTTTGTGCTTGGCCCATCACACCACCCACACTTCACAATAAACTACAAAATAAAAAGCAGATCCCTGCAAGCACCATATTTTAAAGGGTGTTGTGTATTTGGTCTGCTCACTCCAAGCACCAGATTTTTACTTTGTCAGTGGGTAATGTAACTGCCCAACAGATTCTTCTTGCCCACTGTCCAGATGGAGCTGATTTATGCAGATGGGAATTACAGTAGACAAAGTTTAATAGTTTAATACATGTAGAGCTGGCTAAATGGGAGACTGGAGTTTTATTATTACTCAAATCAGCCTCCCCAAAAATTTAGAGGCTAGGATTTTTATAAGACAGTTTGGCTGGTAGGGAGCTAGGGAATGGGGAATGGTGATAAGTTGGGTCAGGGATGGAATCACAGGGAGTCCAAGCTGTCCTCTTGCATTAAGTCAGTTCCTCGGTGGGGGCCACAAAACCAGATGAGCCAATTTACCAGTCTGGGTGGCACCAGCTGGTCTATCAGAATGCAGGGTCTGAAAAATGCTTCGAACACCAATCTTAGGTTTTACAACGTTAATGTTATCTATCAGAGCAATTGAGGAGGTTAGGAATCTTGTGATCTCTGGTTGCATGACTCCATAATTCCTAATCTTGTGGGTAATTTTGTTAGTTTTACAAAGGCAATCTGGTCCCCAAACAAGGAGGGGGTTTGTTTTGGGGAAGGCTGTTATCATCTTTGTTTCAAAGTTAAACCGTGAGCTAAACTCCTCTCAAAGTTAGTTCAGCCTGTACCCAGGAATGAACAAGGACAGCTTGGAGGTTAGAACAAAGATGGAGTTGGTTAGGTCAGATTTCCTTTACTGTCATAATTTTCCTATGTCACATTTTTCTCACTGTCATAATTTTTGCAAAGGTGATTTCAGTAATATAACTGGCTCAGATATATCTTTGTAATAATGTCTACAGATTCCATTAATTCAGAAATTTAAAAGAATAAGGTACATTAAGAGAATAATTATACCCATGCTTCAGAATTTTACCAGTTAAGTCTATTTTACCAGTTAAGTTAAAATACATGTAAATAAATTGAAATGCAATATAAAATACATTCAAGTATAGATGTAACTATAATATCATTCTACAGCCGGGCACGGTGGCTCATGCCTGTAATCCCAGCACTTTGGGAGGCCGAGGAGGGCAGATCACAAGGTCAGGAGTTCGAGACCAGCCTGGCCAATATGGTAAAACCCCGTCTCTACTAAAAATGCAAAAATTAGCTGGGTGTGGTAGCGGGCGCCTGTAGTCCCAGCTACTCAGGGGGCTGAGGCAGGAGAATCGCTTGAACCTGGGAGGCAGAGGTTTCCGTGGGTCGAGATTGTGCCACTGCACTCCAGCCTGGGTGACAGAGTGAGACTCTTGTCTCAAAAATTAATAATAATAATAACTATAATGTCATTCTGATGTTAATTACTAAACACTAGTTATGCCTGCTTAGATATTTTCTACACTATAGTTACTTCCCATATATCATTATCAGTTGTCCTTCAGGGACAGTGTGGTTAAAAATAGTCACTCTGCTGACTCACTAAGGTTTTGCAATTTAACCATTTCATGCCCTCTTAAATAGAAGTTATGTTTAAACTGTTTACTTCTTTCATTCTCCATTGTTTTTCTTAAGATTTTTAGCTGGAAAGCCGGCCTGAGGAGGTAATCCACAATACAGAAAATTGATTTTGAGCCAGGAGATATTAGGCTTATGTAAACAGAGAATTTAGAATGTGCTTAAATATCCAACTTCACAGGAATGGTTAAAAACCTTTTAGTACATATATACACATTATTAAGTATTATGCAATTATTAGTTATGTATACAAATAAATTTGTAATGGAATATGAAATGTTTTATTAAAATGTTTAAGCAAGGCCAGGCGTGGTGGCTCACGCCTGTAATCCCAGCACTTTGGGAGGCCGAGGTGGGCGGATCACGAGGTCAGGAGATCGAGACCATCCTGGATAACATGGTGAAACCCCGTCTCTACTAAAAATACAAAAAAATTAGCCGGGCATTGTGGTGGGCGCCTGTAGTCCCAGCTACTCGGGAGGCTGAGGCAGGAGAATAGCGTGAACCCTTGAGGCGGAGTTTGCAGTGAGCCGAGATTGGGCCACTGCACTCCAGCCTGGGCGATAGAGTGAGACCCCGTCTCAAAAAAAAAAAAAAAGTTTAAACAAGAAGAAAATTCAATTGTAACTGTGTATTAACATGGAAACAAAGTTATTCAAAGAAAAGACTGAAAAATGTTTTATTAAAATGTTTAAGCAAGAAGAAAATTATATCTTCTATATATAATATGATGATCAATTGTAACTTTGTATTAACATGGAAACAAAGTTATTCATAGAAAAGATTGAAAAAAAATAACCGAACTAAGGGTATGTGAATAAGTTTACTGATTTTTTCTTTATATATTTTTTCCATATTGAGCATGCTTTATTGTTACATCTAGAAAGCTTTACTTTCATTTTAAAAGAAATCCTGCCAGCCGATTCATAATCATAATAGTTAAGTATTTGATTATGCTGTGTTGTAACTTGTTGAAACCTAGAAACTCATTTTTTCAAAGCAGATACTCCTACTTGAACTTTTTGAAATTTGATTCCCTTTTAATTATATCTAGCCTTTGTAGTTTGAAAAACTTTTCTCCTTGGTAGAAAGATAAAATGCAAATTGTTTCTGTAAGTCCTTGTGGGACTTCTCATCCAGGATCCAGCCAATTCCACTCTCACTTACCCCAGGCTAGTCTGAGATTCTGATAAATCTTATCCAGACTGCCACAATAAGCCATTACTTGTTCTCTTCCTGTCAGCTGATTACATGTACAATGTCCAAATTAAGTGCACATGCCCAGCAATCACTTCCCGTTTTCACAAAATAAAGTCCAAGCTTCTTAGTCTGCTTTCAAGGCCATTTATAATTTGTTATTAGGCCTTTCCTGCTTTGCTCTCACAGGTTTTATTTGTGGATGAACAAAATGTGCTATGCTCTGGTCAAATTACCTTCCTCGCTGATCCCTGGCATGCTATGGTTACCACCTCTGCATGTTGATTCACTTACAAGGAATGCCCTCCCCACCCAGCTGGTCCAATTAAATGCTTCCTTGGCTATCAGTCTGAAGGGTTTGCACTCTCTTCTGATCTCCTAATGTAATACAGCGATTTCCCCTAAAGTATGCTTGCATTTGTTTGTGACATCTCTTCCAGTATTATGTTGAGCTCCTCCTTAAATCATATAAGGTTGTTTAGCTCTGTTTCTTCTTCCCCTCAATTAGATTATAAAGCAATTTAAGACTCCCAAGCCTTCTGCTTGGACTGGAATCCTACCTCCCTCTCTTATGAGCTCCATGGCCTGGACAAGTTACTTTATTTTAGTGTGCCTCAGTTTCCTCATTTATATAATAAAATGGAGATAATAATGTCTCATAGAATTAAAAGAGATAATATGTAAAGAACTTGGGACAGTGCCTACTGTACATTTAACACCAATTAAATATTAACTGCCATAACTGTTATTAGAAGGTATTTTAATGTAAGGATGATGTTTCATATTTCTTTATATCTTCCACAACAGTTGGAAAATTTTACTAGGGACTGATGAGTAAAGATTTATATATTGGTTTACTGTTTTATTAACAAGATTAACTTTTGTTAATAAGACTATCCCAAGTGGGCAAATCTTGGGGACTTTATTAATACTCTATGGTGTATCAACATTGTATTATGTGCTGTGCATACATTATTTTACTAAGCATTCACAATAATTCTTTTCCCACATGGCTTTTATATGTGGTTTTAAAAATTTAGCTTTAGATTATGTATGTATATGCATGTGCACAGGCAATTTAAAAAGCCAAATGGTACTTTAAGGAAATGAAATAGTAGTTCCCCAACCCAACATCCCTCCAAAAAGTAGAAATATTCAGTAGGTATTATCTGTTGACTTCCTGTTGTGAAGATTATAATTTAACTCTCTTAAGACTCCCACTTCCCACATCCTTCCAGCATAATTAATTGCAGTTTGAAATTAACATTGTATTTATCGTATTGGTACTATGTAAAAATTGTTAACAAGTTAGCATGTAGTGCATTATTAATTTCCTTTTTTGTACCAAATTCTTTATACTTCTTTTAGTTAGTAATTGCCTGATTTTGTTGTTTTCTCATTTTTTTAATGTACCTTTTGCTAGCTTTGCACAGAACCATATACTTCCTTGAAACATGGTCAAAAACTTTAGACAGACTGTGAGTTCCACTTTTTTCCTTCTTCTTTTCGGAGTACAAACCTCTTATAGTTCTTCATTGTCTTTCACCAATCTGGACTTTCTGTTACGTCATCCTGAGAATTACCTTACCTCTTTAGTTATTATTGTTGGATGCCCGGCTTCTTGAATTCTTATCTTCCTTTTCGTATGTTTCTCCTCATTTTGAAGGTGTGTATTCTCCAATAGCTTCCTGGAAAAAAAAGGGGCATGGGAGGTAATTTTCTTTTTTAGATTTTTTTAAATGTTGAAAAGGCTTTACTCTGCCCACAAACTTGATTGATAATTTGTCTAGGTCTTAAAATCTGAGTTGAAACCATTTTCCTTAGGATTTTGAAGGCATTTATCCATTGACATCTAATTTTAGAATTACTTTCAGAATAGTAATGTCATTCTGATTCTTAATTCTTTATGTTTGATCCACTTTTATTCTATTGAAAGTTATGGTTTTGTCTCTGTAAATTTGGAACTTCGAAATTTTAATCACAATGTGACGTGTTAGTCTGTTTCCATTCACTGTGCTGGACCATTCAGTCTAGAAACTTGTGTCTTCCAATTTTGGAAACTATTCTTATATTATTCTTTTGATAATTTTTTTCAGTATACTCTTTTTAGAACTCTTATTAGTCAGACTATTAATCCTAGAACTCCTATTAGTTCTCTAAACCTTGTATCTTTTCTATTTTTGTTTCTCATCTTGTTATATTTTCTTAAAATTTCTCAACTTTTATCCAGAGCTTCTGTTGAACTTTTATTATTGCTATAATATTTGTAATTTCCATGAGCTCTTATTCTCTGAATATTTTTAACCAGCATTATTTACTCATTTAACATATATAGTATCTTCTTTTATATGTGATGATATTAAATATACAGGATTTTGCTTTGTTTTGATGGTGGTTTGTTTTCTTCTTCTGTTTGCATTGTCTGTCTTCTGAGTTTCTTTTTGTCTGTGTTTGTTAGTTTTGTTCTCTGTATTTCATGTTGGAGGCCTCCTCAAGCGTCTTATGATCCATAATGTTTCCTTCAATATTTACAAATGAGACTCCAAAAAGCTAGTTGTAAACTGTGTGTGTTTCCTGGTTGGCTTCAGTGTAGGGTTATTGGGTTGGGAACTTGACAGTGTGGGAAACAACCCCATATGTTAGCATCTGGAAGTATTTTCTCTTAGTCTCATTCATTTCCCTAAAAAGAAATACTCTGAAGTCTCACCTGGAATGGAACAGAGAGGTATAAGCCCGGGTGCCAACATTCTGGGATCTTAGTCTCACCAGGGAGTTACGGGTCTCACCATTCAATGTTTGCCTTTCCTACACTTCTTCTTTCACTGTCAGTTTTCCTAGAGTTGAGAACTACTCTGGTTTTGATTTTTCCATGTAATGCCCCTTGCCTCCTCTCTGGGTAGGAGAAATGGCAAAAACCTTCTTTGTCAAATAGCACTTCAATTAGAAGCAAAATCATGAGTGCTTTGTGCACACATTGAGCAACTGTGATCCTTCAGAATTGGCTGCTCTCGAGAAAGAAACCTCCCTACACGTCACCACACCCCACCCCACTACTTTATCCATAGGGAAGCAGCTGCATCAAATGGCCAATGGTCCTAGTTCCTGGCACAAAGTAAAAGCATGATAATAGTCTCCTAAATGCTCTGCATATGAGAAGGGTCCTTCAGGTCTGTCGACTTTATATACAGTTTCAACTGATCCTCCTATTTTCGGTTTAATTCCTCATCTCCAGAGGTTCTTTGTGCCTCCAATTTCTGAGCCTTTCTGGGGTTCTGCCCCATAAACAGACTGGCTACAGGCAGGAAGGTTTTAGCTTTCTACTTTCTGCTAAATCGGTAACAATTCAAACACCTTTCTGCATCTCCTCTGCCATTTATTCTTTTGTGTTTTTATGCCTTTAAAAAATTATTTTTAATTTTAGTTAAAATGACACTAATTTTAGTGGCATTTTGAGAAAGAATGGAAATAAATACGAATAGTCACTTATCATTTTTTAAACAGAAGTCACTATATATATATACATATACTATGTATGTGTGTTACTGCTTAACCATTTCATGAAATGCTCTCTATTATCACCTTAAGAACAGAGACTCCTTTTTCAGCCAGTATGAATTTAGCATCTGGCTAGGAACTTGGAAAAAACTGGATATGTCAAAATAGAGAACAGAGGTATATGTTGAAAAATCTTCTTTGCCTCTGGGATAGAAACACCTAGCAAATAAGGCAAACTGTGAATCAGCTTTTTCCTCTTAAATGGCTTAAAGAGGGGGCTCTTCTTAACCAAAATGCTACCTAAAATGCAACAAAGTACATCAACATTTGTCTTTTGCAAAGCCAATTAACTTGTAATTTATATTTTAAAAAATATTCAGATTTGACTCATGTTTCTTAATAAAATTCCTTGACAAAAAGTGAATTCAAGGCCCAGGGTTTGCTGGAGATAACAATCCACCTGGTAGAACATAGATTTTGACTAATTTTTAATCACTAATTTTATATGTTTTCTATGTTTAATATGTTTAATACTAATGTTTATCATGCTTCTACTTTGTGCCAGGAACTAGGACCATTGGCCATTTGATACCACTGCTTCCCCATGGATAAAGTAGTGGGGTGTGGTGGCCCGTAGGGAGTTTTCTTTCTCGAGAGCAGCCAATCCTGAAGGATCACAGTTGCCCAATGTGCGCACAAAGCACTAATGGTTTTGCTTCTAACTGAAGTGCTATTTGACAAGAAGGTTTTTGCCATTTCAAATATGTAACTGAAGTCTAAGTTTCCAAAAGGCACTCCTAAGATAAAAAATGTCTGTGATGGTATCAGCTTGTACTTAATGGACAAATCAGATTCTTTGAGAAATGTCAGTAGTTTTAATTTAGCAGCTGAAATCTGAATATGTTTCAGTGTTTCTTAGTGAAGCCTTTTCTGCTTGAAGGATCCACAAAGTCCAGTGTAATTTCAGGATAAGCAGATATGATGTGTGGAGGTTGCAAACTGGCAGTCTGCATTCTGCTTCCAGAACGTGATGTGCATTGCTTGTCTAGGCTCCAGCCCTTCCACCTCAGCTGCTTTGCCCTTTACCTAAAATGCGATTTATTTACATACCTGCCTGACTCATTTTACTTCAGGATGCAGATTAACTATTATCAGCTTCAGGAAGTCTTCTGTAACCTTCCCACACACCTTGAACAATATTCTATTACAACATTTAACAAAGATCTGTAATTATTTGTTTTTGCCACTAGACCATGGCCTCTCAAGGACAAAGATTAGGAATGAGTCGTATTACCTCTCAACTAATACAGTGCATGACATATAAGATAGAGTCAATAAACATATGAATGAATGGACAATGAGTGACACTGCCAAGAACAGAGATTTAGTTTAGTTCCCTTTCCTTTGATTAGCAATCTTGGTCTTAGGGGTTATGTACATAACAGCCATCATCTTATGGGCTTATAATAAAATAAATAAAACAATAAAATAACACATCACTTAGCTATAAATGAATGATTAATGTCTCAATCTTTCCTATTAATTGTGAGTCACAGGATCTGGGCATGGTACATAATACGTGCCATCATAATATTAAATATATTGCAGGGCGGTACAAACAAACCATTCTACCAGGCACAAAGAAGAATGATGTAGAGCCTAAGACTAACATAAACTCAAGGGGCAGAAAATAAGACAAAATAGCAAGCAAGGTAACAAACTACATGCCATTTACCAGATTATAGTTCATTTTCCATTTAAAATTTAAATTCCATTTAAAATAAAAGAAATGGTTAAAAAATACCAATCCAGCTGCTGCAGGAAGTCAGGAACCCTGAATGGAGGGACCAGCTGAAGCCATGGCAGAAGAACATAAATTGTGAAGATTTCATGGACATTTATTAGTTCCCCAAATTAATACTTTTATAATTTCTTACGCCTGTCTTTACTGCAATGTTTGAACATAAATTGTGAAGATTTCATGGACACTTATCACTTCCCCCAATCAATACCCTTGTGATTTCCTATGCCTGTCTTACTTTAATCTCTTAATCCTGTCATCTCGTAAGCTGAGGAGGATGTATGTCGCCTCAGGACCCTGTGATGATTGCATTAACTGCACAAATTGTAGAGCATGTGTGTTTGAACAATATGAAATCTGGGCACCTTGAAAAAAGAACAGGATAACAGCAATGTTCAGGGAACAACAGAGATAACCTTAAACTCTGACCACCAGTGAGCCAGGTGGAACAGGGCCATATTTCTCTTCCTTCAAAAGCAAATGGGAGAAATATCGCTGAATTCTTTTTCTCAGCAAGGAACATCCCTGAGAAAGAGAATGCATCCCTGAGGGTAGGCCTCTAAAATGGCCGCTTCAGTGGGTGGCCATCTTCTGTGGTCGAGCTGTAGGGATGAAATAAGCCCCAGTCTCCCATAGCGCTCCCAGGCTTATTAGGATAAGGAAATTCCCACCTAATAAATTTTGGTCAGACCGGTTGTCTGCTCTCAAACCCTGTCTCCTGATAAGATGTTATCAATGACAATGCGTGCCTGAAACTTCATTAGCAATTTTAATTTCGCCCCGGTAGTGTGGTCCTGTGATCTTGCCCTGCCTCCATTTGCCTTGTGATATTCTATTACCCTGTGAAGCATGTGATCTCTGTGACCCACACCCTATTCATATACTCCCTCCCCTTTTGAAAATCACTAATAAGAAGTTGCTGGTTTTGTGGCTCAGCGGGCATCACAGAACCTGCCAACATGTGATGTCTCCCCCAGACACCCAGCTTTAAAATTTCTCTCTTTTGTACTCTGTCCCTTTATTTCTCAGGCCGGCTGACACTGAGGGAATATAGAAAAGAACCTACGTGAAATATCGGGAGTGAATTTAGGCCGATATCTGGGTGAATTTCCCCCGATATTTATAGCCTTACCAGTTCTGTGGTTTCTATTAGTAAATGAAAACTCTATGCTTTTTCTACTCTGTCAGTTTCAGATTATTTCTTATCTTCCCTCTTATATAAAGTTTCCCAGCTTCTGTGGAAATTGTTACATTGAGCAATACTACCGTTCAACACCTTCTGCTTGCTATTAGGTACTGACCTGTCTTCAACCCTGCTTTTGATTTATAAAAACTTCAACACCCTCAGAGTTTTCCTGTCTGTCCAACATCCACCCATTTTCAGGATGACATCATATCCTTATTTGATACTCTGGTCACTTACTGCCTTGACTTACTAACTTCCATGGACCTTCTCCACATCAGCCAGTCATTCCCATAGACACACCCTGGAACATGTCATTGTCTGGAATTGCTCCAGCTCCAAAAACATTTTTTCAAACATCAGAATCTCTCAGCATAACCTTTAATCAAATGACTCTCAACCTATCATTCTTTGTCCTCATTGAGATCTTCTAGTTCATAGTTTCTTTACTTTGTATCTTCCTCTCAGTTCCTGTCTGTCTTCATTTCTTCCTCTCCTGATTGGCATGCTATGGCCCATCACTTCCTCTTTCTTTCCAATGCCCTTATCTTTCCTATCTTGCTTTTCTGTTATACCTGCCTGGCAAAATACCAGAGCTAGATGAACCCTACTGTTGCCCATTTCTAAATCTTCAGATGATCTGCTGGAGAAAATAAGACAACCAAATGGACACTAAACCATCTTAACTGAACTTTGAACACAGTATATGTTTCTTCATCAACCCTCTGTCCCATCCTTCCCCTCACCTATTTCACACTTTTTTCGCTTTTCTCAAGTTTCCACCCTTCCTCTCAATACACCTTTCACTGAGCCTCCATAGATTTCCCCTTCTAATTAGCAAATGTAAGGTGAGCATCAGCCTTCCTACAAACATGCTCTTAAAAGCTTAATTTCCCTAGATTTTTAAGAGAAGGAAGGTTTTGCCTTTCAGCCTTCTGAAAGTCATTTTTCATGCATTGCCTGCGTCTCCTCTTCTTTCCAAACTCCATCAAGGAAAAGCCTCCCTTACTGCTGGCTGCCTCCCAGAATACCTGGGTACAGCCTCCTCAAAGTCCTGCATGGGTTTCAGCAGAGGAGTGAATGTGAGGCAGGCCACACTTTTTTTTTTAACTTCATACATTTATTCCTTGCAATGGTATCAAGTAAAGCTATCCTGATGTATTAGATTTTTCTGAAGAGTTGGTAGTAGATACTCTATTGTATGAGGGAAATTAAAAATGAAAATAAAATAAAAACAATAACAAAAACACTTGGCTAAATATACTGGTAACCACAGTGCAAGAGAAAATAAGAAAAAAGTCAACTTATTCTCAAGAGGTACCCTCATGGGCAGATCCCATTTAATAGCATTGGTCCGTTGTCTTACAGAGCTACAGATCAGTCCTACCTTTCGAGAGCTCCTGCTTCTTCAAACCTTTCAGTGTGAATATCTGTCCCAATTTAAGGATGCTTCAGTACCCACCTTTGGGATTTGGTCTGGCCATGGGATCCAGTCCCCAGTCCCCAGGCAATGCATGTGTGGAAGTGATTTAGAGGAACAATGATCAGGTCCAGGTGGAAGGAGGTCATGTCTATCTTATTCGGTCTTGTAATCTAAAACCCAGCACAAAGCTTGAGAGATAGTAAGATTTCAATAAGCATTTGAGGCAACAAAGAAAGAAGACATAATGAAGACAGTCTCAGTGCTGACTTTGCCTAAGTTATGTATTGGGTGTGTTTTGTATTTTCTTATGGCAAATGCAGCCAGTCCTTGACTTCATCTCCTTGACTTCATCTCCTTTTCCTTAGCCTCCCATCTAGTTCCTTTGGAGTTCAAGTGAACCTCCTACAAATGTGCATTTATTCTTGGCCCTGAAGTTCTTGGACCACCTATGACCAGCAGAAGAATTGTGGACTCTGCCACCTATCAATCGTCCTTGCAGAGTGCTATATTCCTGACATTTACCCCCAACCCTACACTTGATAGTAAATTAATATATAGTTGAACAACAGGAAACAAATTAATGTTAACATTCCCCTATAATTTATGAGCACTACTCCCTCTTCCCTCCCTGGTAGCATACAAACACATCTTCATTAATGAAGCTTAACATTTTGAGAGGCAGCAATTCTTTTCCATATCTAACTAATGGATAAACAAAGGGAATGGAGAAAAGGGTGTCAGTAGCAGCATTATATATGATAATAGAGCCCATAGCTTTTGACTCCCAAATGTCTGCTCTAACTATAAGACCAGAAACTCCCACTGTGACCTACTAGAACCTGTGCAAAATAAACAAACAACCTTTTAGCTCAGAGGAACTAACTGAGCTATGTCTGTATAAGACAGAGACACAGAGAATCATCTGCTTTGAAGAGAGATTTTTTTTTTCAGAATTCTGGGCTTTTCAACATCTCTATTTTCTAATTATTTCACTCTTAGACAACAGTTTGCCTGAAGTTTCCATTTTTTCTCTGTCCTAAAAACTATTTTTGGTCTCAGTTCCACATGTGGCTCTGTGTGTGTTTGCTCTGTGTTATCATAATGATGTGACACCGTTTTCACATTGCTGGTATGGGAGAATTTTTAAATTTCCTATATAAATATGTAAAGTTAACATAGAATTTGTGCATGTTGTTATAAAATTGTTACTGGACTTATTGGGAAGCACACTGACTCTCATAACTTGATCCAAGGATTTTCCTGGGCCGGCATGACAGGTCTTATACTGGGTCTTATAGTCAGTCCCTCAATTGCTATCAGTCTAAACTAGTGGTTTCCAACCCAGTATTACAACTCATTTTGAACATCAAAACCTGGATCCTTGTATAAATAGTAGTTTTACTTTTTAGTGCCCTTTGATTAAAAAATATATAATGATAAAAAGCTATCACCAATTCAGAAATACAGTACTTTTAAATGTATTCTGCTTATTAATCAAAATAGCATCCATATACTTTCATAAGTATTAGTCTGTTAATTTGTCCTACAGAAAATGGTTTAACCAAGCATGAAAATTCCTAGACTCCTTAAAATTCCTGCAACCCCTCATTGGGACTCAAGGTTGCCCTCTTCTTTTCTTTTTCTTTCAGTCTTCATTTACCTCTGAGATACTGCCAGTCTCCTTCATGCAGACTACAAAATCACATTCTCCTTTACTTCTTTCAACTGCACTTTCATCCTCATGAAACTTCTCATGCCCATTCTTCAGTATGTTCTTTTTAATTCAATAGGTTCAGATTTAACACATTGAGCACCTATTATGTGTCAAGTACTGTGCTAGGCACATCCATGCATAATTTCATTTAACCTCACAATAATTCTTCACAGTAACATTTTGAGGATGTTATTATATCACAACTTTAGATAGGAGGAAATTAATGACTTGGTCAGGTTGCAAAGTTTGTAAGTAAAGGAACCTGAATCCTGAACACTACCTTGGAGGCCTCTAGTATTTCCACAGTACAGAATCTGCTATTGTATTTCATAGTACTCTCAACACCTATGTGAATCACATATCAATGTAGTAGCTCTTCTGTACCAATTTCTAGGCTAGGTGCCAGATGAGAGCAATAAGATCAAGTTCCACACATCAAGGTTCTTATAATCTAATAAATATAATGAAGTTGTAGATTTTTAACCCATTTCCCATTTGCCCTGGGAATACTCTTGTCTCTAATCCTTATAACATCATATATATTTCTGTTGCATTAGGATTAGAGACAAGTTCTATTTAGAAATAACTTCAAGGACGGTTTTTATATTTTATTTTCATATTGAAAATCAGTCAGATTTGCTTCAGCCTCAAAGAGCGTGTTTATGTAAAATTAAATGAGCATGGGCAGCAAGCTGCAGTTTTTTTTTCTAAACAGGAAATGAGTTAAAAAGATGACTGGGTGCATATAAAAGTGACCTGTTATTGCAAATGTAATTTATCTAGCATTCTAAACAGTTAGTCAAGTGTAGTTCCCTCTTATTCACATAATAGGGATTTACTATATATAACCAGATTCATAGAATAAAAGCATGCAGAATTAAATTGTAGAGATGCTATAGTTATTTCAAATTCAGCACCTGCTAACATCTTGCCAGGAATATGTGACCTCTGTGGAAGTCCTTGTAACCAGGCAAACATCACATTGCCATGGCATTGTCTCTTCAAACAAAATAAGGCCCCATTGTCTTCAGGGAGCTGAGGCCACTTTGGACTTCAAATCAAATTGGAGTCTAAAAAAGTCAACCATAAAGCACACCAGAGGCATATATGCACTTATGTGCCCACAATAGAAATATGTGGCTTCCACTGTTAGTATTCTACATGCATCTTTTGCTCTTCTTCTAAGGTGTCTATTTTGTCTTTTGAAAGAAGAGTGGAACTCTGAGAGTAAATATTTATCTTGCAAAGCATGATTGGCTTTTTGTAATAATGGAGTAAACAACTCAAAAGAAATGAAGTAAGTCTAAGAGGTGGAAAGCTGTGGTTTTTCTGGCATGAGGAAAGGCTTAAGTATGGAAGAGTTTCAACTGATCAAGCAGCAGTAAGTATGCAGGAACTGTGTACAGTTTCAAGAATGAAAGTACTGGTGTGAAGACAGAAATCATTATTCAGGCATGAGCATATTTGAGTAAACATTGCCAAAGCTGTTCTATTGACATTTTAAGCTTGTATTAAAGTGCTGCCAGTAGAAAAGGAAGGAGGGCATTTCTGCCCAGCTGGGATTTTCATTTTTCTTTGAAACCAGGTTCTCTTATGTCTCCAACACTTCCCAGTCTAGCACAAAGTCCTGAGCTGAGAATCAAGAAATGCGAGTTCTGATATCAGATCTCACATTAACTAGTAGGCTTACTTTAGGAAAGCCAAAGAATAATAGAATTACAGCCTTAAAAGAAACTTTAAAATTTTCTTAATCCCATGATTTCATTTTATAGCAGCTGTAATGGAGCTGAAACCCATCTGTGCTTTGCTTTTTCCAGTTTGTTGAATGCGTTGATCACTTCCCCTGCCTCTATCACAGAATTGTAGAGAGGTCCAAATGAAACAGGAAGTTTGACCGCATGTTCTCACTTATAAGTAGGAGCTGAACAATGAGAATACATAGACACAGGGAAGGGAATAACACACACTGGTGCTTGGGGCAGGAGCGGCAATGGGGAGAGAGCATAAGGAAAAAGAGCTAATGCATGCTGGCCTTAATACCTAGGGTATGGGTTGATAGGTGCAGCAAACCACGATGGCACACATTTACCTGTGTAACAAACCTGCCCATCCTGCACATGTATACCGGAACTTAACATGAAAAGAAAGAGGAGGTTTGAGGGTGTCTCACTCTCATAACCTCTTTCTTCACTAAATTGCTTTGCTATTCAATGTTAGTCTTATTGTTTCAGGTTTTTTGTTTTGTTTTTTAATTGTCTAGGCTTGTTTGTTACACTGCATTTGCATACCTTTTGGTCTCACCTTGATTTTGAAGGCAAGGACCTATATTAAGTTGAAAATAAAGAGCCCAAAACATACATCTGTAGAGCATTTGGTAACAACTGAACTTGACTATATGGTTACTATACACCAAGTACTAGGCTACTGTGTATAACAATCCTTAGAAGTTGATAGCATTGATCCACTTAAGGAAGCTGAGGGCCAGAGAGGTTGAGGAGCTGCCCAAGAACACACAATTGGGAAGTAGTGGAGTAGGGACCAGACTCAAATTTCTCTGGCACCAAAGCCTTTACTTTTCCATGCAACATGCTTGATTAAGTTAAAATGATTTTGAAATGTTAGGCATAACTATAATAACCATTGCATTTCTCCGAGGGACCTAGGAGATGAGTGCAGGAAAACTCAGGAGAAAGCAAAGAAAGAGTGAGCCTTTTGATATCATTAAAACCAACTGTGAGAGAACTGGAAAACTGTTATATATCTCGTAGTCCCTGGGTACTGCACAGGAAATTTCATTCAACCTTATATTCTACTCCTTTCTTTAGCCTAGTTACTGGCCTAAACTATGTTATCTAGCTTTTTTTTTTTTCATATCCAAATAAGGCATGAATTTGTAAATCACTAAATCCCTTAAATTTTATCACCATCCACGTATCTTCCATTTTATATTCTTCAGATCCTCTTACCTCTTCTGTCCCTCTCTGGCGAGCAGTACCAATGAGCTCAAACAGGACACTGGCTCTCCAGGCTTGATTCCATAATGAGTGGAAAGCTACAAGCCATGCCCTCAGGGAGCACTTGAATCCTGCTCTCTGTAGTTTCTACACTTTCACTAGGCACTGGCCACCAAGGATACTTGGCATTAAAAACAGTTGTGGTTTTAAATGGCAAATCCTCCAGGAAAAGACTGTTTATACCTTTCTCAGATTTTTCTACAATATTTAGTTCCTTTTTAGTTGTTACTCTTTCAATTGCCCCTTTTTAGAAAAGGTAGAATCCATCTGAACAAAAACTCTAAAGAATATATTCTGAGTGTGAACCCCATGCTTTTGATTCATTTAATACTTATCTCTTGTCTACTATGTGCAAAGCTATGCATAGTGAACTTGGCACTCACACCATTTCTGATTCCCAAATAGACTGTCAGAGAGCTACAACCTCACCTATATCTGAACTTTCCCAAACTTCCCTTTCTCCACTCGCTACTTCCTTTTTCTTTTCACCTATGTCCTACACAAATACTGACCACTTTTTAAATCTGCTGGACAGAAAAGCAATCGAAGTTTTGTCATAGAGAGGTATGAAGATATATGACATGCTGGAGTATGTTTCACATAATGATATAAATATAGCCATATTTATAGGCTATAAATAAATCCTATTGCATTGACTATAGTTTTCCTAAGAGAGCTAATATATGCTTTTACAAAATCAATTTAAAAATTAATCGTATAAACATTAAGACACATTTTTGTGTGAATATTTTTAATAATTTTGTTTGGAACTCACCTCTGACCAATTCTCATTCATCCAGCTACAAAAATCTTGGCTATTCAGCCTCTTGATGAAAATCAGGATGTTGGATCGGCATGTGGCAAGCCAGCTACCTCTCATGCCCTCTGCCAAAAAGAAAAACAGCTGGGCGTGGTAGCTCACGCCTGTAATCCCAGCACTTTGGGAAGCCAAGGCAGGCAGATCATGAGGTCAGGAGATGGAGACCATTCTGGCTAACGCGGCGAAACCCCGTCTCTACTAAAAATACAAAAAATTAGCCGGGCGTGGTGGCCGGCGCCTGTAGTCCCAGCTACTCGGGAGGCAGGAGAATGGTGCGAACCCGGGAGGCGGAGCTTGCAGTGAGCCGAGATCGCGTCGCTGCCCTCCAGCCTGGCCGACAGAGTGAGACTCCATCTCCAAAAAAAAAAAAAAAAAGAAAAAACATGTTTTAATCTAGGTGTGCTTAGCTGTCTAAAAGTTTGATTTTTGTCCTAAGTCTCTGCTAGTTAGAATTACCTCTAAATAGAGGAATCAATTAGTGTCAAAATCACGTATTACCTACTAATGTGGGTTTCATATTATTGACAGTAAGTAAATTTGAAAAATAAAAAGAGAAAAGCTGAGGGAGAAAATCAATCCTAATTGTACCATCAAAAGTGACCACTCAGTATCCTGCTGTATTTCCTCCCAACTTTTTTCTCTCATTTTTTTTTTTACTTAATATTGTGAACATTCTTAAACAAATAAAACCTCTTCTAAAATAGTTGTATAATAGTCTATTTCTAGTTAGTGATTTATTAATCGTTCTTGTTGGATGTTTAAGTTATTTCCAGTTTTTCACTACTATAAACAAGGCAGAGATGAACATCCTGTATATATATTTCCTAGTATTTAAATTATTTCATTGGTGGATACTTACCTTACATCATACACAAAAATTAACTCAAAATGAATTGAAGACTTAAATACAAGACCTGAAACTTTAAAAACATTGGGGAAAAAGAAAAAGAAAACATTGGGGAAAAAGCTTCATGAAATTTGTCTTAGCAATGATTACTTGGACTTGTTACCAAAGGAACAGGCAATAAAAGCAAAAATAAACAAGTAGGACTGACTACACCAAATGAAAAAGCTTGTGCACAACAAAAGAAACAACAAAATGAAAATGCAGCCTATGGGTGGATTGGAAGAAAATATTTGCAAACTATATATCTGATAGATGGTTAATATCCACAATGCATAAGGAACTCCTATAACTTAATAGCAAAAATACAACCCAATTTAAAAATGGACAGAGGAACTGAATAGACATTTTTCCAGAGAAAACACACAAATAGCTACCAGGTACATGAAAAGGTGCTCTACATTACTGATCATCAGGGAACCAAAAATCAAAACCACAATGAGATATCACTTTATTCCTATTAGGATGGCTATTTTTAAAACAAAACCAAAAGATAATAAGTGTTGGCAAGGATGTGGAGAAAAGGAATCCCTTGTACACTTTGGTGGGAATGTAAATTGGAATGGCCACTATGGAAAACAGTATGGAGGTTTCTTTAAAAATTCAAAGTAGAACTACCGATGATCCAACAAGCTCACATCTGAATATATATCCAAAGGAATTAAAATCAAGATATTGAAAGGATATCTGCACCACCACATTCATTTCAGCATTATTCACAAGAGCCAAGACATGAAAGCAACCTAAATGTCCATTGGCTGATGAATGGATAAATAAAATGTGGCATATACAAACAATGGAATATTATTCTGCCTTTAAAAAGAAGGAAATGCTGTCATTTTCATCAACATAGACGAACCTGGAGAACATTATGCTAATTGAAATAAGCCAGACACAGAAGGACAAATACTGCATGGTACCACTCATATGAGAAATCTAAAATAGTCAAACTCATAGAGGCATAGGGTAGAAGGGTAATTGCCAAGGGCTGGGGGTCATGGGGAAGTATATTAGTCAAGGGTACAAAGTTTCAGGTACACTGGTTGGTGGAAATGTAAGTACGGGATAAATATACAAGATAAGCCCTAGAGATTTGCGGTACAGCATAGTGCCTATAGTTAACAATACTGTATTGCATACTTAAAAACTTGCTAATAGGGTAGATCTTATGTTAAGTGATCTTATCACACATGTATAAGTAATAATGATAAAGAGGGTAGGAGGAAACTTTTGGAGATGATGAATATGTTTATGACATTGATTGTGGTGATGACTCCACAAGTGTATACTTCGCTCCAAACTCATCAACTTGTATATGTTAAATATGTACAACTTTTTGTATGTCAATTCATAACCTCAATATAATAGTCTAAAAATAACTTAATTGGGATGGTGTCTCAAATACAAAATTATTACAGCCAAGCCTTTTGATACAAATTTCTATATTGCTTTCCAATATAATTATATCAGCTTGCAATCCTAAGAGAAAAAAAAGTCAGCCTTACCACACCCTCAAATTTATATTCAGTTACTCTATCTGCATAAGAATTTACATTGTTGCCTAAGAATTTATGTTTTATCTCATTTCAGGTTCCAGAAACTTTATTCTTAACACAATGTGAGGTACTAATACAAAATGTTTCCAAATAAACAAGCAAACATTTCCTGAGCACCTACTATGTGTAAAGAACTGTGCCTGGCATTGTAGAAAATATAGTACAGGTATATGAACTGTATTTGTCCTTATAGTACTTACTCTTCAGTAGGAGAAGTAAAATTATACCTGTCTACCACAGTGTCCACTTTTTGCTCTTTTGTATTAGTTACACAGCTAATACAAAACGGAAAGTAATAAGAGCCATAGAAGAGTTACAAATAGTTTAATGAGAGGGCAGAACAAAGGAAACATTTGATGAGATAAGGAGATCTAATATCAATTGCTTTGGGCTTTATGCTTTTTGTATTAAGAGGAATACAAAATGCTGAAGATAGAGCTTTGGGGCCTTAATATCCCTTTATCGAAGGCTCTGACAGAAGTAGGACTTTCTTTATAAATTTTGAATTTTTTTTTTTTTTTTGAGACCAAGTCTCACTCTGTCACCGATACTCGTGTGCAGTGGCATGATCTCAGCTTACTGCAACCTCTGCTTCCTGGGTTTTCAAGTGATCCTCCTGCCTAAGCCTACTGAGTAGTGGGAATACAAGTGTGTACACTATGCCTGCCTTATTTTTGTATTTTTAGTAGAGATGGAGTTTTGCCATGTTGGCCAGGCTGTGGATTTCTTTAATGCACTGTACACCATGGAACGAAGTCCTGTGATTATGTTCATTACTATTCCCACTAGTATAAATACTTACTATGGTGTTTCAAGTAAAATGGATTAACATATCAATGTTCTGCTTGAATCAAATGCTGTTGATTTGATATATATTTTATGTTCTTTCCTTTCTCTATATTTAATAGAGATGAAATTGATCCTTGAGGTGGAGTCAAACAAAGGTAAAGGCTGAGACCTTGGCCTACTAGGATCCCAGCTCTGTGTACATCTAAATGGGACAAAAAATAAATGAAAGATTTTCAGGTTTTATCTTGGTGACATTCACTGGTGTATTAGTCCGTTTTCATGCTGCTGATAAAGACATACCTGAGACTGGGCAATTTACAAAAGAGGTTTAATGGACTTACAGTTCCACGTGGCTGGGGAGGTCTCACAATCATGACAGAAGGTGAAAGGCATGTCTCACATGGTGGCAGACAAGAGAAGAGAGCTTGTGCAGGGAAACTCCCCATTTTAAAACCATCAGATCTCATGAGACTTATCATTATCCCAAGAACAGCACAGGAAAGACCTGCCCCCATGATTCAATTACCCCCCACTGGGTCCCTCCCACAACACGTGGGAATTCAAGATGAGATTTGGGTGGGGTCATAGCCAAACCATATCATTCCACCCCAGCCCCTCCCAAATCTCATGTCCTCACATTTCAAAACCAATCATGCCTTCCCGACAGTCCCCCAGTGTCTTAACTCATTTCAGCATTAACTCAGAGGTCCACAGTTCAGTCTCATCTGAGATAAGGCAAGTACCTTCCACCTATGAGCCTGTAAAATCAAAAGCATTAGTTACTTCCTAGATATAATGGGGGTACAAGCATTGGGTAAATACAGCCATTCCAAATGGGAGAAACTGGCCAAAACAAAGGGGCTACAGGCCCCACACAAGTCTGAAATCCAGTGAGGCATTCAAATCTCAAGGCTTCAAAATGATCTCCTGTGACTCCATGTCCCTCATCCAGGTCATGCTGATGTAAGAGGTGGGTTCCCACGGTCTTGGACAGCTCTGCCTCTGTGGCTTTGCAGGGTACAACCTCCCTCCTGGCTGCTTTCATGGGCTGGTATTGAGTGTCTGCAGCTTTTCCAGGCTCACAATGCAAGCTGTCAGTGGATCTACGATTCTGGGGTCTAGAGGACTGTGGCCCTCTTCTCACAGCTCCATAGGTGGTGCTCCAGTAGGGACTCTGTGTGGGGGATCTGACCCCACATTTCCCTTTGACACTGCCCTAGCAGAGATTCTCCGTGAGAGCCCTACCCCTGCAGCAAACTTCTGCCTGGACATCCAGGCACTTCCATACATCCTCTGAAATCTAGGCGGAGGTTCCTTTGGGAACCTGCAATTCTTGACTTCTATGCACTGGTAGGCTCAACACCACATGGAAGTTGCCAAGGCTTGAGGCTTGCACACTCTGAAGCCATGGCCTGAGCTCTGTGTTGGCCCCTTTCAGCCATGGCTGGAGTGGCTGGGACACAGGGCATCAAGTCCCTAGGGTGCATACAGCACAGGGACCCTGGGCCCAGAGCATGAAACCACGTTTTCCTCCTAGACCACTGGGCCTGTAATGGAATGGGCTGCTGTGAAGACCTCTGACATGCCTTAGAGACACTTTCCCCATTGTCTTGGGGATTAACATTCAGCTCCTCACTACTTATGCAAATTTCTGCAGCCTGCTTAGATTTCTTCTTAGAAATGGGATTTTCTTTTCTATCACATTGTCAGGCTGCATATTTTCCAAACTTTTATGCTCTGTTTCCCTTTTAAAACTGAATGCCTTTAGCAGTACCCAACTCGCCTCTTGAATGCTTTGCTACTTTGAAATTTCTGCTGCCAGATACCCTAAATCATCTCTCTCAAGTTCAAAGTTCCACAAATTTCTAGCGCAGGGGCAAAATGCTGCCAGTCTCTTTGCTAAAACATAACAAGAGTCATCTTTGCTCCAGTTCCCAACAAGTTCCTCATTTCTGTTTGGGACCACCTTAGCCTGGATTTTATTGTCCATATCACTCTCAGCATTTTGGGCGGGCAAAGTCATTCAACAAGTCTCTAGGAAGTTCCAAACTTTCCCACATTTTCCTGTCTTCTTCTAAGCCCTCCAAACTATTCCAACCTCCACCTGTTACCCAGTTCCAAAGTTGCTTCCACATTTTTGAGTATCTACAGCAGCACCCCACTCTACCAGTACCAATTTACTGTATTAGTCTGTTTTCACACTGCTGATAAAGACATACCCGAGACCGGGCAATTTACAAGAGAAAGAGGTTTAATGGACTTACAGTTCCATGTGGCTGGGGAGGCCTCACAATCATAGCAGAAGGTGAAAGGGACATCTCACATAGCAGCAGACAAGAGAAGAAAGCTTGTGCAAGGAAACTCCCCTTTTTAAAACCATCAGATCTCATGAGACTTATTCACTATCCTGAGAACAGCATGGGAAAGACCTGCCCCCATGATTCAATTACCTCCTACTGGGTCCCTCCCATAACACATGGGAATTCAAGATGAGATTTGGGTGGGGACACAGCCAAGCCATATCAACTGGTGCCTCTTTTTACTTCCAGTGATCTAGAAATGTTCACTATGGTAGTTGCTAACCACATGTAGCTATTTAAATTTATTTTTAAATTAAGAAAAATTAAGCAAAATTTAAAATATAGTTTCTCAGTTACTCTGGCCATGTTTCCATTTCTCAATGACTCATGTGGCTAGTGACTACTATGTAGGACAGAGCACATATATGACATTCCATCATTGCAGAGTTCTACTGGACAGTGCTGATCCAGTGTCAGGGAGTTACGTAAGCTCAAGAAAATTGTGAGGTAGTTACATAGGCTCAAGAAAATTGATTATGCAGTTGGCTAGGATTTACAAATGTTGTAATTATATGTTAAGACCCAGTTTTCTAGGGATGAGAGAAGGTGAAGTGGCTCTCCTGCTTTCTAGGTTATACTCTTTGAACATCAACTATTCACAGAACATCTTCTATAAAAAATGATCTAGAATAAAGGCAAAGAAAAGGGAAACCTTGAACATTAATGTGTAAATCTGTAAAGGTGTTTTAGTTATAGATAGCATAATCATTTGTCCTAATTTACCTGGGTGGTCCCAGTTTGCACCAGTTTTCTTTGCATAATTATTAAGAGTCCTCTTTTTCATTCTTAAAGTGTTCTAGTATGGATAATAAATTATATGGTCACGGTACTTATAGTCTCATTTCCTCCTTCCTCATTGAAGCTATGTAGATAAGCAAAACAAAAGCCTTCTAAATGCTGATTTCCATCCAATAACCAGCTTTGCCTAAGTCGCATTCAGGGGTATGTGCTCACAGACTGTGAGGTTGTTCCCCACATGTAGAGAGCCAACTTACTATAGCAGAGTTCCAGCCAACATACTTGGACTTCTGTTTTTCTCTTTCTTAAGGATGAACTATCAGAGGCAACACTGTTTTACTACAGCATAGAAATATACGAATGACTTAGGGAGAAATAAACTACATCAAATGCTTGCATGTATGTATTTCCTGCATTAACAGGTTTTCATGACTTAATGAGGAAAGAGGGTCTTGACCTTGAAAGAAACAAATATTTAGTGGAAAAAGAACTGATCTGGAAGACAAAATATTTGAGCTTCTTGCTAGTTTAGCCATCATGTGAACTTGGATTTCCCCTTTTTATGTCTTGTCCCTCTACACTTCAGTTTTCTAGAGGGAAAGGTGTGATATAAATTTAAAGCATTCTTCTCTTGAGCTCATTAGAACTTCTGAACTTTCAGCTCCTTAAATGTACCAGTTCCTGGCCTTTGCATATGCATTGTTTTTCATTCTTCAGGACTTAGTGTGAGTACCACTTCTTCATGGATGTCTTCTCTGATCCCCTGAATTAGGTCAAGTGACCCCATGATCTTTATACCTTCTCATCAAAGCACTGAGCTTTGATTTCCTATTTACTTGTCCAAATTCCCCACAAGATTTTAAGTTCGGTGAGAATAAAAGCCATGTCTACTTAATTCACTTTATATGCTCAGTCCTACAGAATCCATATAGTTGATGCTCAGTTTTATTAATAAATGAATAAGCAAGCCTGTGTGCAAGACTTTGTATCCAAGAATACGGAGCCAAGTAAAGCCTGATTCTTATCTCGACAGAGCACACAAAGTAAGGCCAAACGAGAATGTCTGTAATACAAGACAAAGTAAGTTTCACAAAAGAGGTACAAAAGATGCTGTAAGAATTTGAGGATAAATGACAGCACAACAGAGATAAGAAAACGCTTCTGAAGAGATGGAGCATTTGAAATCAGCCTTAAAGAAAAACTAGAACTTCAATAGGCAGAGATTGTTACTATGCAGTTAACATTCAATTTATTGTCAACCTACTATGTATAGGAATTGTTTTAGGCCCTAAGATAGTAGTAAGAAGACAAATAAGACATGGTTCCTGCCTTAGAACAGTCGGTGATCTAACTGGGAAACATATAGATGTACAAAAAACTATGGTATAAGACAAAATATATTTTCTGCTAAAGTTGACAGTGTAACCAGTGTGCTTTTGGAGCTCAAAGGAGGAAGGGCGGAGGGTGGAAACAGACAGGAGGCATCAATTTTGACTGGGTTGTCTTTTCCACTAGGGTGGAGAACATTAGAATAAAGCTCTGCAGTTGCGGATTTTAATGAACTTCTTGGAACTTGCCTTTGTTTTTCTTGTTGCTTGGCAACTCTCAGTCTGGCTCCTGAGATGGTCACCACTGGGAACAATTTTTTTAAAGGCTAAACTTTGAATCTCCCATTTACACATAGACCACACTTGTAAAAATTGTCTCCATTCAATTGCCTATTTGGGAAATGACCTTGGCCATGGGAAGAGCGTGTCACCCAAATTTTACCTTACCTTTATGTTTGCTGTACTCTCATGGGGGTAATCACTGGACTCTTAACTCCAGTAACTCCCAGGTACATTTTGAGCTGGATTCCTCCAAACGGAGCTATGACTGGTTAGAATGTGCTCCAAGTTGAGACCTATTTATTTCTCTTTTCTCTCTTGGACCCTCACTTTGGGAATTATAAGCTGCACTTCTTTGCAGAGTCCCGGTGGTACAAATGCTAAATGGATTCCCTACCGCAGCTGGCTGCCTCAGCCCTTGGGATCCTCAGACGTTGCTCAGCAGCAGCCTGAGGGGAAGATTTAAGGGCAAGAGAAGCAGTTTTTGTCTTTGATTAACCTGAGGCTAATGCGTGGATTCAAACTCTTACCACTGGCTCAAATGCACCATATGTGTGTGTGAGTGTCCGGGGAAGATTGGTGCATCGATTTCAAGTGCAACTGCCCACATCACAAATTTGAGCTTTCTTTGACTCATTAGCATTATCACATTTCATTAATAATCTCTGATACAGATCACTGAAAGGTTTCATGCCAGTATTAACTAGCAGCTTCTAAATATCTTTAGGATACTTCAAGGCCCACAAACTGTTCAGATTTTCATAGAATATTTCCCAAAATATGCCTGGAAAAAATGGGAAATTCGTTAGTGAACTTATTTTTTCTTGAGAGGAGGGCTTTAAGGAGAAGGAACATTGTTAAATTATCTGTTGATCTAGGAATACAGAATAGCATAATATGATGGTATCATCTCTAAATGCCCAAATCCATCTAGTCCATATTAAGGGGATTAATGCAATTTGCAAATGCCAGGCAGCCGCCATTTTTCTTTGCTATCAGCAATAAATGACTTTGGAATCTCTCCCCATTCTACAACAAAGCATCTGCTTTGCAGATAAATTTTGTTACAAAGTCTAGAAGCATTATTAGTTTAGAGCAGGAAAGAAGCTATACACACCAATGGCACTAATACATTCATTTTCTCATTAAGCATAGCTGATGCAACATTGAAATATAAATTATTTCAGAACAGAAATAGCATCCTCCTTTCACTTGTAGAATCCCTGAATGTGACCAGCCCACCCAAAGACAATTATGCTGAGCAAGTCTTTTTAAATGTGTGAACCAGATGAAAATCTGCAGGAAAAACATCTTTTCCATTAAAAAAAAAGTCTGTGACTTTTATGGTGAATTCCTGGGGAGGGGTTGGTTTTCATTTGCAATCCTTTAAAACAAATACACTAAAATCCAAAAGAGAATAAGTACAGAGAAATGAGCGCTCTGTAGGAGGGAATCTGAAGAGAGAGACACACACCCATGTTATGTCTATGGAAATACTTTACAGAGCTATGTTTTAGACTTTGCATTCTTACTGCCAGAAATGGAAAGCTGAGAATGTGATGACTGCTGATTCTGAGCCACAAAGAAATTACTGACCAAGTGCCACATCTTTTCATTTCACTGATGCAGTTAATATTTTCTCATAACTGGAAACAACTTACTGACTGCCTGAGAAATCCCTTACTGCAAATACTAAAAGTGGGAAGTTCTGGAGAGGGCATATTCTGGCCAAAACAGCCATGCCCCTTAAACTAGGCATCTCATAGTGGCTTGGTCAATGCTAAACCCGACGAGTTCCTGACAAACTCCTCTCTCTGGGTCTTGCCAACAATATTCCAGGAAAGAAATAGGATTTGCTAGTGAAGGGGGAAAGAGGGACACGAGAGCTACCTGCTGCTTCAGGAAAAGTGCTTATAAAGTGTACCATGCAGGATGTATATTACACACATCTGAACAACTCAAACCTCTAGAAAGCTTCCTTACTGGAATTAGAGAGAAAGCCACACAGGAAGATGAAAAGCAGGTGCGCAGCTAAGAACTAAGATACCACTGAGACCGTTACCTTCCACACAGCACTCATTGTTCTATGAGTACGAGAGAATTCATGGGCATTCCCTCTGCAGGACAAGTCCTTGTTCTGTTTTGTTTTGTTTTGTTTTGTTTTCATATTTATTTCTTTCTCTACATCCTTAGAATTTCCATTCCCTATGCCCACCATATTTTGAAATCTCGTGGAGTTGATGCGTTCCTTTTTCTGCAAATTTCTCTTCAACATCCAGAGAGCATGCCTTTTGGCAGGCTCAACTCTGCCCAGTTTCACATGGAAACAGGCTCCTGTGAAGAATGAAAAGAAGTATCTGATCTTAATTCCCTGCTATGGAAAGAGACTGCTGGGTATCCTAAAATGCCTTTGGCTGGGCTCTAGGCATAACTGGATGAAACTGAAATGGAAAAGCTTCAGCTGTATATAATGATACTCCCAGAGTCACAAAGGCAGACTTTTGCTTTGTTCTGGATCCCCTGCAGAAGACAACAACCTTTTCTCCTGAGGTTTGAGTATCAACAGGGTTCAGCAAATGTAAAATAATCATGTCAGTGACGGCTAACCTTTTTTCTGAAATCTCATTGACCCATAGGCCTGCCATGTTGATTTTTTTCTGTCCTTGGTTAGACTAATAGGGGTCTTGAAAAATTATTCCAAATTCTTAGGCAAACTCAAGGGAAAGAAGAAATTATTAAGTGTAAAGTTTAAGGGTAAAGTCTTACCTCCTCTACAAATCCTTCCAGCCATGGAAGGAAATTCGTGGTCTTTCTTGACCCCAAATTCCTATACATTGCACTGACATTCAACCAAAATACTCTCTGATTCCACTTAGTTATTCTGATATTGATATCTCATCTCCTCAAGTGGATTTGAATTGTGAGAGGGTGGAGGCCTTGTTTTAGCCTTCCCTTTATGTTCTAGTGACATCTACTTCAATAAGCCCATATTATACTCTCATTAAATACTTGCTTAATTAATAAGCAATTCTTCCTGTCTTCTCTTCTGGTAGTCCCATCAGACAAAATTGATTCCCTCAACATTTTGGACTCTAGAGCCCAACTAGCAAACTGTTTTTGTGATTCTGGCTATTAATCTTCACAAGACTGACCTCAGTAAAAATCAGACAGGCATTGTTTGGGGAAGAGCAGGCCATGGAAGAAAGAAGGTGAAACTTATTTTCCAACTGCAGTGACATTGAAAGCCAAGTAAAACACATAATGTGTTAGTTATATAAATTTTGCTAAAAGTTGGGGTTAAAAGCTTGTTAAATAATATTTCTGTGTCACTCTGATTTCAACCTTAAAGGCCATTCCCATTTGCAAAATGAAAAGAAATTTGGTCACAAAAACCAATTATGGCCAATTCTAGGCATATTGGATGTAGGTAATGTTTGTCCTAAATGTACTCACATAGTCACTGTCCTATTCCCACTAACAATTCCATTGCTTTCTCCAACATAAATTGTCCAGTTCTTTATTATTATTCTTGACTCTTAAAAAAATCTGCTAAAAGCAAATGCGGCTTGATAACTTTTCCCTTGTTAGGAAAAATTCCTCAAAAATATGCAGAAATGAGGAATGATGAACACAAATACATTGTTAATAATAAGATTCAAGCATTAGCCCAGTCCAGATGAACTAACACATCTGTTTTTCAAGCAAATACTGACTATCATGAGGGCAGCTCCAAATGTAATAAATGTTTCTTGCAGAAATAAGAGGGTAATTATTGCTGCTCCAATCCCTTAGGGTTGCTTTATTTTAAAAGAGAGGTCATCTCACCCAGCTGTCTGGTGAGCTAATATCCTGCAATGAAAACAGCTAAAGGTCAGCATTGAATCTTAGTCCTGAGACTGTGATGATGCTTTCACTTTAAAGGTCTGGGTTTACCGGAAAGCGAAAACCGAATTCCTCAGTAAAAGGAAACGCGGCACAACTATGCTTCTATTTTGTAAGAGAATCTTCAAATGGAACCCAACAGTTAGCCTCCCAGATCCACATTCTGCTTAAGGCTCTCACATTTCAATTGTTGCTGTCACTCATACTGATCCCTAGTTGAACACTGTGCCCTTTAATTTTGGCCAAAGTGTGAGCACAAACTCATTTCTTTGTTTCCCCCTTAGCACAATTAAGACCTTTCACAAAGGTTTTCTTTTTTTTTATAACAAGTAAAACAAACAAATAAATAAAAGGAACACAAAATATATAAATATATGAAAACTCTCTGGCATATAAACTATCATTTTCTGATTTTGTATATGGTGGTGTGCACCCAGGGCTTATAGACCTTGTCCTAGTTTATGCTCTATCGGAGTGGTTTTACTTAACCCTAAATGGCTGGGACAAATTTACAGCTGTACCTGTGTTCTTACTTCCAAAGTTCTATCTTAGCTTCCTATTGAGCGGACCATCTGAACATCCTAAAACTCCTTCTAGACATCTTGGCTACATTGTGGTGAAGATCAAGAGAGACTGGTTTCCACACAACCATCAGGGCCTTCCTCTTCTCCTCCCCAATCAGCACAAGCAGGGCTTCCTTCCGTGTTCTGGCCACAGAAATACATATTTTAGCCAAATGATTGATGCCATAAATGGCCCCAATCTTTAGGTGAAATTTCCTCAGCCCCACACACCAGAAGATGCCTTCATCCTGTAGAGGTTCAATAATGTAAAATACCATAAATGATTAATAAACATAACATTCCTGTGTCCATACGGTGAGAGTGAGTGAGGAGATGAGGGCTGTTCAAGACCTGTACCTTGCCCTGTAAAAATCAGGATAAGCCATCACCTCCCCCAAATTAACACTGAGAACTACATAGTTTTTTCCTTTCCCAGCAGCTCATCAGTGGGTTTACATCACTGGAGTGCTTACTGAAGCAAAGAGGCTTGATGACTTTTTTACCACTATACTTTTTATATAAAATGACTGTTACTGACTTATTTGTATAAGATTTTAGCCACTAAAGTCTCTATTCTTATGAGATCAACTTGCCCAAGGCTATACAGAACCCTGGATTTATCTGTTAAGGTTGGATGAGTCTTTGCAAGGAGAAGACCTGTGGAGTCAGGAGAAACGGGGCTTGCAATGCACAAGCTCAAATTACCAAAATAGAGCATTTGATATTTTGGTCATGACTGAGGGCAGGCATATTTGTCATTCTAAGTTCAGTCATTCTAACTGCATGATGAGTGTTGGAAAGCTAATGAGAAGGAAAATAACCTGTTGAATTATGGTAAGAATTTCCTCTTTTAAAAATGGTGACGACTGGCTGAAAAGAAAGGTGTTATTTCTCATGTTTGGTTTCTAAAGCCTGAGAAAAGCAGGATGTGGTCTTATGACCTATTGACTCCACAGACTTCATAAACAGGGATTCAAAGTAGTTTCTCTTCATTGGAAAAGGAAACAGTTCTAGAATGCATTTATTGCCTAGCTGTTGAATATCTACTAAAACTTGGGAGTGTCTAATTGCAATAAACCAAGGCTACATGAATCAACTCCTCATTTCCATGCTGCTCAGGGCAAACTCCCTTAAGTTACAGGAATTGCCCTAGCTGCTTCTTCCCTGCCCTCCTGCTGAATTTTTTTTCCCAGCCCATTCCTTAAGCCTTCAGTTTCCTTCATGTCTGCGATCTACTCCTACTACCTGAAAAAACAAAACTGGAAACAGACCAATCAAAACCATCAACTTTGCTTTCTGTTCAAAATAATCTGAGTGACTACAACCCTACCCTGTCCATGCCCACACTTGGCCTTGTTGGACAGGTTTGCCTTTACTCTTATTTTACAGATAAAACAGAAACCCAGCTATCTTGATGCTTCTTGCCTCACTGCCTTTCCTGCAAAATCTCCATCTTCCACCCCTACATGTTTTATGGTGGAAGAGAAATTTATATTGCTGTACCTTTCAGCCCATCAATTTATTTTTATTCACAATCTTTCCAAGCCTTGACCCCTACATTTTCTTATTTCCAGAATGTAAATCCGTGATCCTCATGACTTTTATTGAGGGCAGGCATATTTGTCATTATAAATTCAGTCACTCTAACTGCATGACGAATATTAGAAAACTAATGAGTAGGAAAAAGAACCTGTTGAATTACAGTAAGAACTTCCTCCTCTTTTAAAAATAGTGACAACTGGGCTGAAAAGAAAGATGTTGTTTTTCATGTTTGGTCTCTGAAGCCTGAGAAAAGCAGGGTATGGTCTTATGACTTACTGACTCCACAGACTTCATAAACATGGATTCAAAGTAGAATCCATGGGATAGAATGAGAGAGCATTCAAAATGCTCTCCTATTTTTCCTCTTTATCTGGATTTCTGCTGTTATTATTCATTTCATGGATACGGCACCCCATTAAGTGCCAAGACTATTTGTATCCACTGTGTTGACTTCTTTGACAGCTTTTTGTCCCAATTCCTGTTTCTCAGCTCACCAGTCTTCATCTGCTCTGCATTTCCCACCAGCGTGTGCACCCTCACCCTGCTCATCTCAGAGCCCCGGCACTCAGTCCCCACATCTCCCTATTGAACCATCCCCTCACTTCTTTCTTTCTTTACTGACCTGGTGCCATTTTGCCATAACTATTGAACCAACTTTTGACTGTCAACAGGATCTCTGATGTCTCAGTCAATATTTTTTCACTCAATCCGTTATAGTTACACAATTTGCAATTTAACAGAGTCCAGGTTTTTTTCAATCGTTTCCTATAATCCACACATACATTCATTCTTTGAACAGATATGTCTCAGGCACTCATTTCAAGTACCATGCATTGTGCTAAGTGCTGGGATGTGGCTCAGAAAGAAACCAGACAGGATGTCTGCCTTCATGAAATTCACAATCTAACAGAAGAGCCATATAAACAAGCAAATGTACAAATAAATATGTAATTACAAAATAAATTACAAATGAAGCTCTATGAAGAATACTAAGAGAGAATAATGAGGAACCAACTGTTGATTAGGGGCGTCATGGAAGTGCCCTCTGAGGAAGTGGCATTGAAGCTAAGGTGTGAGGGATGGGTAGGAATTAACTAGGTGAGAGAAGAAAGTGAGTACAAAACAGGAGCAATAGCATGTACATAGTGCCTGAGACAGGAAAGTGCTGGGCAATTTTGAGGACAGGAAAGGCCAGTGTGGCAAGAGCAAGCAAGAAAGTGGTTCTGAGAGGAAGCAGAGCAAGATAGCTGAATAGGACCCTCCAATGATCTTCCCCCTCCACAGGAACACCAAATTGAACAACTATGCACACAAGAAAGCACCTTCATGAAAATCAAAAATCAGATGAGCAATCTCAGCAACAGGTTTTAACATCCTATCAAGGAAAGAGGCATTGAAGAGGGTAGGAAAGACAGTTTTTTTTTTTTTAACTCTTAGTTTCAGGAGTACATGTACAGATTGTTATATAGGTAAATTGCATGTCACAGGGGTTTAGTGTACAGATTATTTCACCATCCAGGTAATAAGGATAGTATCCGATAGACAGTTTGTCGATCCTTGCTCTCTTCCCACCCTCCACCCTCAAATAGGACCCAGGATTTATTGTTCCCTTCTTTGTTTCCATGTGTAGTCAATGTTTAGCTCACAGAAAGTGATCAACATGTGGTATTTGGCTTTCTGTTCCTGCATTAGTTTGTTTAAGACAATGCCCTCCAGCGCCATCCATGTTGCTGCAAAGGACATGATCTTGTTCTTCTCTGTGGCTACATAGTATTCAACGGTATATAACATTTTCTTTATCCAGTCTACCATTGATGGGCATTGAGATTGATTCCATGTCTTTGCTATTGTGAATAGTGCTGTGATGAACGTATGTGTGCATATGTCTTTATGGTAGAATGATTTATATTCCTTTGTATATATACCCAATAATGGGATTCCTGGGTTGCATGGTTTAAGTTCTTTGAGAAATCACCAAGCTGCTTTCCACAGTGGCTGAACTAATTTACATTCCCACTATCAGTGTATAAGTATTCCCTTTTCTCCACAATCTCACCAGCATCTGTTATTTTTTGACTTTTTAATGATAGCCATTCTGACTTGTACGAGATGACATCTCATTGTGGTTTTGATTTTCATTTCTCTAATGATTAGTGATATTGAACTTTTTTTTTATATGCTTGCTGGCCACGTGTATGGGACAGACACTCAAATTGTCTACACCACCCCTCCTTCATCCCCTGCTTCAGGCAGCAGCCACATGGTGTGTGGAGGAAGGAGAGCACAGTAACTGTGGGATTTTGCATTAAAACTCAGAGCTGCCCTGTTACAGCAGAAGGCAACACAGGGTGAAATTCAGCTGGTGCTCATGGAGGGAGCATTTAGACAAGCTCTAGCCAGAGGGGACTCTTCTATCCCAGTGGCCAGACCTTGAGTTCTGGCAAGTCTCATCACTGTGAGTTAAAGGGCTCTGGGCTCCAAATAAATTTGAAAGGCAGTCTAGGCCAAAAGGACTGCAATTCCTGGGCAAGTCCTGGTGCTGTGATGGGCTTAGCGCCAATGGACACAGGGTATATGTAACCTAGTGAGACACCAGTTGGGGTGGCCAAAGGAATGCTGTGTCACCCTCCTCCAACTCCAGGCAGTGCAGCTCACAGCTCCAGAAGAGTAAAGAGGACTTTGTCTTATGCCCGGGATACCAGCTCAGCCACAGTAAAATAAAGCACCAGGCAGAGTCCTGAAGTCCCCATTCCAGGATCTAGCTCCTGGATGACATTTCTAGACACACTCTGGGGCAGAAGGGGACCTGCTTCCTTGAAGGGAAGGACCCAGTCCTTGCAGAATTCATCACTTGCAGACAAGAGCCCTAGGCCTTGAATTAACATCAGGGATAACCAAGCAGTATTTACCAAGAGCCTTGGGCAAGACCCAGTACCATGTGAGCCAGTGCATTCTCAGCTGTGGTGGCCATGGGGAGAGACTTTTTCTGCTTGAGGAAAGGAGAGAGAAGAGTGAAAAGGATTTTGCCTTGTAACTTGGGTAACAGCTCAGCCACAGCAAAAATAAAGAAACCAAGTAAATTCCTAAAGCTCCTGACTCCAGGTCCTATAGCTGCTAGACAGCATTTCTAGACCCATTCTATGCCAGAAGGGAACCTGCCACTCTGAAGGGAATGATACTAGCCTGTTTGGATTCACCACCCGCTTACTAAAGAGCCTTGGGCCTTGAATAAACATCAATGGTAGTCAGGCAATAGTCACCACAGGCCTTGAAGAAGACCCAGTACTGTGCTGAATTCAGGTCTGACCTAGTACAGTCCCAGTGCTGGTGGCTACAGGGGTGCTTGCATCACCCCTCCCCTAACTCCAGGCAGCTCAGCACAAAGAGAAAGAAACTCTTGTTTGTTTGGGGGAAAGTGAGAGAAGAGACTCTGCCTGGTAATTCAAGTAATTATCCTGGATCTTACCCAAGATGATTGAGACAGTACTCTAGAAGTCTGCAAGAGTTGCAGCATTACTGGGTTTGGGGTGCCCCATAACACAGATATGGCTGCAATGACTAAAGACTTACATCGCAACACTCAATTCTCTTTGAATACTTGGAAAGCCTTGTCAAGAGGGATGGATGGGCACAAACATCCATCATATTCTAATCTTTGCCAACACTGCAAAGATTAGAATAAATACCTAACTATTGGAGGCCCAGACATCAACAATCATCCACAAGCATCAGTACCATCCAGGAAAACATAACCTCACCAAAGGAACTAAATAAGGCACCTGGGGTCAATTTCAGAGTCAAAGAGATATGTGACTTTTCAGAGAATTCTACATAGCTGTTTTAAGGATGCCCAATAAAATTCAAGAAAACAGAGGAGGAATTCTGAATCTTAATAGATACATTTAAAGAAAAGAATAAAATTGTTTGTTTGTTTATTTGTTTTGAGATGGAGTTTAGCTCTTGTTGCCCAGGCTGGAGTGCAATGGCGCGATCACAGCTCACTGCAAACTCTGCCTCTTGGATTCAGGTGATTCTCCTGCTTCAGCCTCCTGAGTAGCTGGGATTACAGGTGCACACCACCACGCCCAGCTAATTTTGTATTTTTGGTAGAGATGGGGTTTCACCATGTTGGTCAGGCTGGTCTCGAACTCCCA
Source organism: Pongo pygmaeus (assembly GCF_028885625.2). Lineage (NCBI taxonomy): Eukaryota > Metazoa > Chordata > Mammalia > Primates > Hominidae > Pongo > Pongo pygmaeus. Next base: position 42,155,536 of record NC_072373.2, read on the forward strand.
ACCTCAAGTGATCCACCGCCTTGGTCTTCCAAAGTGCTGGGATTACAGGCGCTAACCACCATGCCCAGCCTGAAATAGTTTTTTAATAAGTAGAAATTCTGGAGCTGAAAAATTCAATTGAGATATTGAAGAATGCTTCAGTCTCTTAACAGCAGAATTCATCAAGCAGAAAAAAGAATTACTGAGCTTGAAGACAAGCTATTTGAAAATACACTATCAGAGGAGATTAAAAAAAAAGAGTGGCCAGGCATGGTGGCTCACATCTGTAATCCTAGCACTTTGGGAGGCCGAGGCAGGTGGATCACGAGGTCAGGAGATTGAGACCATCCTGGCTAAGTCGGTGAAACCCCATCTTTACTGAAAATACAAAAAAAAAAAAAATTAGCCAGGTGTGGTGGCAAATGCCTGTAGTCCCAGCTACCTGGGAGGCTGAGGCAGGAGAATCTCTTGAACCCGGGAGGCGGAGGTTGCAGTGAGTCAGGATCGCGCCACTGCACTCCAGCCTGGGTGACAAAGCAAGACCATCAAAAAAAAAAAAAAAAAAGAAAGAAAAAAGAAAAAGAATGAAGCATGCCTACAAGATGTAGGCAATAGCCTCAGAAGGGCAAATCTAAAAGTAACTGGACTTAAAGTGAAGGTACAGAGAGAGATCAGAGTAGAAAGTTTATATTCAAAGAAATAGTAACAGAACTTTCCAAATCTAGAGAAACATATCAATACTCAAGAAGTTATAGAACACCAAGCAGATTTAATCCAAAAAACACTACCTCATGACATTTAATAATCAGACTCCCAAAGGTCAAGGATAAAGGATTCTAAAAGTAGCAAGAGGAAAGAAACCAATCACATATAAAGCAGCTCCAGTATGTCTGGCAGTAGACTTTTCAGTGGAAACTTTACAGGCCAGGGGAGAGTGGCATGACACATTGAAAGTGCTGAAAGAAAACAACTTTTATCCTAGAATAGTATATCCAGGGAAAATATACTTCAAATCTGAAGAAGAAATACATTCCCAGACAAACAAAAGTTGAAGGATTTCCTCAACACCAGCAAATCTGTCCTGCAAGAAATGCTAAAGGGTGCTTTTCAATCTGAAAGAAAAGGAAGTAAACAAATAATACAAAATAATCTGAAGGTACAAAACCCACTGGAAATAGTAATAGACAAATACAGAATATGATAACACTACAATTGTATATAAACTAATCATATCTTGAGTAGGAAGACTAAAAGATATATCTATCAAAAATAATAACTATAATAACTTTTTGAGATATAGACAGTGTAATAAGATATAAATAGAAACAGCACAAAGTTAAAAAGTGGGAGTCAGGGAATGAAGTTAAAGTGTAGAGTTTTTATTAGTTTTCTCTTCACTTATTAGTTTCTTGCAGTCAATGTTAAGTTTTTATTACTTTAAAATAATTGATTAGAAGATGTTATTTGAAAGCCTCTGGTAACCTCAAATCAAAAAACCTACAATAGAGACACAAAAAATACAAAGCAACAAATTAAAACCTACCACCAGAGATCACTTTCACAAAAAGGAAGACAGGAAGGAAGGAGAAGAAGACCACAGAAAAAACGGAAAACAATTTTTTAAAATAGAGGTAGTAAGTCATTACTTATCCATAATAACATTTAATGTAAATGGACTAAACTCTGCAAGCAAAAGACATAGAGTGGCTGAATGCAAATAAAAAACAAGTCTCAACCACCTGCTGCCTACAAGAAATACACTTCAGCTATAAAGACACATAGACTGAAAATAAAAGGATGGAAAAATATATTTCATGTAAATGAAAACTAAAAAAGAGCAGGAGTAGCTATACTTATATCAGATAAAATAGGTTTCAAGGCAAACACCATGAAAAGAGACAAAGAAGGTCATTATATATTGATAGAGGGGTCGATTCAGCAAGAGAATATAACACTGGAGCACATAGATATATAAAGGAAATATTATTAAAGCTGCAGAGAGAAATAAACTCCAATACAATGACAGCTGGAGACTTCAACACCCCACTTTCAGCATTGGACAGATCATTCAGATAGAAAATCAACAAAGAAATATCAGACTGAATCTTCACTCTAGATCAAATCAACCTAATAGATATTTACGGAATATTTCATCCAATGGCTAAAGAATACACATTCTTCTCCTCAGCACATGGAATATTCTCAAGGATAGATTATATGTTAGGCCACAAAACAAGTCTTAAAAAATTCAAAAAAAAATTGAAACCATATCAAGTATCTTCTCTGACCACATGGAATAAAACTAGAAATAAAAAACAAGAGGAACTTTGAAAACGATATCAACATTTGGAAATTAAACAGTGTGCTCCAAAATGACCAGTGAGTCAAAGAAGAAATTAAGAAGGAAATTTAAAAATTTTTTGAAACAAATGAAAATAGAAATACAACATACCAAAACCTATGGTCTGCAGCAAAAGCGGTATTAAGAGGAATGTTTATAGCAATATGTATCCTACATAAAAAAGAAGAAAACTTCAAGTAAACAACCTAATAATGCATCTTAAAAAACTAAAAAAGGAAGAGCAAACCAAACTCAAAGTTAGTAGAAGAAAATAAGTAATAAAGATCATAGCAGAAATAAATGAAATTGAAATAAAAAATACAAAATATCAATGAAATGAGAAGTTAGCTATTTGAAAAGATAAGCAAAATCAACAAACCTTTAGTCAGACTAAGAGGAAAAGAGAGAAGACCCAAATAAAAAAAAAATCAGAGATGAAAAAGGAGACATTACAACTCATAGTACAGAAATTCAAAGGATCATTAGATACATGAGCAACTATATGTCAAAAAATTAGAAAACCTAGAAGAAATGGATAAATTCATAGATATATACAACCTACCAAGATTGAACCATGAAGAAATCCAAAATCAGAATAGATCCATAACAAGTAACAATATCAAAGCCATAAAATAGTCTCCCAGCAAAGTAAAGCCTGGGACACAATGGCTTCACTGACGAATTTTACCAAACATGTAAAGAAGAGGTAATACCAATCCGATTGAAACCATTCTGAAAAATAGAGGGGGAGGGAATACTTTCAAACTCATTCTATGAGGTTGATATTACTCTGATACAAAAACCAGACAAGGACACATCCAAAACAAGAAAACTACAGGCCAATATCTCTGATATCAGAATACTGAAACAAAAATCCTCAACAAAATATGACTAAACTGAATTCAACAACACATTAAAAAGATCATTCACCATGACTAAGTGGAATTTATCCCAGGGATGCAAGAACGGTTCAACATATGCAAATCAATGTGTGTTACATCACATCAACAGAATGAAGGACAAAAAACATAAAATCATTTCAATTGATGCTGAAAAAGCATTTGATAAAATTCAACATCATTTCATGATGAAAACTTAAAAAAAAACTGGGTAGAGAAGCAACATACTCCAACACAATAAAAGTCACATATGACAGACCCACAGCTAGTATCATACTAAGTGGGGAAAAACTGAGAGCCTTTCCTCTAAGATCTTGAGCAAGACAAGGATGCCCACTTTCATCACTGTAATTCAACATAATACTGGAAATCCTAGCTAGAGCAATCAGACAACAGAATGAAATAAAGGGAATCTAAAAAAAAGCCCTTTCCTTCCTTGGAAAGGAAGAAGTCAAATTATTATTGTTTGCAGATGATGTGATCTAATCTTTGGAAAATACTAACTACTCCACCAAAAACTATTAGAACTGATAAACAAATTCAGTAAAGTCACAGGATACAAACTCAACATACAAAAATTATTTTTATATGCCAACAGTGAACATTCTGAAAAAGAAATCAAGAAAGTAATCTCATTTACAATAGCTACAAATAAAATACCTAGGAATATACTGAACCAAAGAAGTGGAATATCTCTACAATGAAAACTATAAAACATTGATGCAAGAAATTGAAGAAGACACTAAAAAATGGAAAGATATTCCATGTTTATGGATTAGAAGAATCAATATTGTTCAAAATTTCCATACTACCTAAAGAAATCAACAGATTCAATGCAATCTCTATCAAAATACCAACAACATTGGTCACAGAAATAGAAAAAATAATCCTAAAATTTATATGGAACTACAAAAGACCCAGAAGAGCCAAAGCCACCCTGAGCAAAAAGAACAAAACAGCAGGCATCACATTACTTGACTTCAAATTATACTACAGAGCTATAGTAACCAAAACAGCATAGTGGTGGCATAAAAACAGACACATAGACCAGTGGAATAGAATCAAGAACTGGGAAATAAATCTATACACCTACAGTGAACTCACTTTCAATAAAAATGCCAAGAATATTCATTAGAGAAAGAACAGTCTTAAAAAATGGTGTGGGGCAACTGGATATCCACTTGCAGAAGAATGAAACTAGATCCCTATCTCTCACCATATTAAAAAATCAAATCAAAATGGATTAAAAATTTAAATCAAAAACTTCAAACTATGAAACTACTAGAAGAAAACATTGCAAAAACTCTTCAGGACAGTGGAGTGGGCAAAGATTTCTTGAGTAATACCCCAGAAGCACAGGCAACCAAAGCAAAATGGACAAATGGGATCATGTTAGGTTAAAAAGCTTTTGCACAGCAAAGAAGACAATCAACAAAGTGAAAAGGTAGCCCACAGAATGGGAGAAAATATTTGCAAACTAACCATCTGACAAGGAATTAATAAACAGAATATATAAGGAGCTCAAACAACTCTAGAAGAAAAAAATCTAATAATTTGATTAAAAATGAACAGAAGATCTGAATAGACATCTCTTAAAAGAAGATATACAAATGGCAAACGGGTATATGAAAAGGTGCTAAACATCATTGATCAGAGAAATGCAAATCAAAACTACAATGAGATGTCATCTCATCCCAGTTAATAAAATGGCTTTTATTCAAAAAACAAGCAATAATGAATGCTGACAAGGATGTGGAGAAGAAGGAACCCTCATACACTGTTGATGGGAATGTAAATTAGTACAATCACTATGGAGAACACTTTAGAGGTTCCTCAAAAATCTGAAAATACAACCACCATACCATCCAGCAATCCTACTCCTGGGTATGTACCTACAAGAAAGGAAATCAGTCTATCAAAGAAATATCTGCACTCCCATGTTTGCTGCAGCTCTGTTCACAATAGTCAAGATTTGGAAACAACATAAGAGTCCTTCAACAGATGAATGGATAAAGAAAATGTGGTACTTTTGCACAATGGAGTACTATTCAGCCATAAAAAGAATGAGATTTAGTCATTTGCAACAACATGGATAGAGCTGGAGGTCTTTATGTTAAGTGAAATAAGCCAAGCACAGAAAGACAAACATCACATGTTCTCACTTATTTGTGGAACTAAAAATCAAAATTGAACCCATGGAGATAGTGAGTAGAAGGATGGTTACCAGAGGCTGAGAATGGCATTGGAGACTAGGGGTTGAGGGGGAGGTAGGGGGTGGTTCATGAGTACAAAAAAAAAAATGAATGAATAAGACCTAGTATTTGATAGCACAAAAGGGTAACTGTAGTCAATAATAATCATACATGTAAAAATATCTAAAAGAGTAACAATTGGTTTGTTTGTAATAGAAAGGATACATGCTTGAGGAGATGGATACCCCATTTTCCATTATGTGATTATTATGTATTGTATGCCTATATCAAAACATCTCATGTACCCCATAAGTATATATACCTACTATGTACCCACCAACATTAACAATAAAAATTATTTTAAAAAATAAATTAAAAAAAAGAAGTGAGCAAAGGATCTGACTAAACATTTCTCAAAAGAAGACATGCAGATGGCAAACAGGTATATGAAAAGTTGCTCAATATCATTGATCATCAGAGAAATGCAAATCAAAACTACAATGAGGTGTGGTCTCATTTGAGTTAAAATGGATTTTATCCAAAAGACAGGCAATAACAAACGCTGGTGAGGATGTGCAGAAGAAGGAACCCTTGTCTACACTGTTGGTGGGAATATAAATCAGTACAGCCACTATGGAGAACAGTTTGGAGATTTCTCAAGAAATTAAAAATGGAACTACTATATGATCCAGCAATCCCATTGATAGGTATATGCCCAAAAGAAAGGAAATGGTATATTGAAGAGATATCTGCACCTCTATTTCTATTGCAGCACTATTCACAATGACAAAGATTTGGAAACAACTTAAGTGTCCATCAATAGACAAATGGATAAAGAAAATGTGGTACATATACACAATAGAGTACTATTCAGCCATAAAAAGAATGAGATCCTGTTATTTGTAACAACATGGATGGAACTGGAGGTCATTATGTTAAGTCAAATAAGCCAGGCACAGAAAGACAAACTTCACATGTAGTCACTTATTTGTAGGAGCTAAAAATTAAAGCAATTGAACTCATGGAGATAGACGGTAGAATGCTCGTTACCAGAGACTGGGAAGGGTAGTGGGGAGAGGAAGGGAAGTGGGGACAGTTAATGGGTACAAAAATATAGTTAGACAGAATAAATAAGATCTAGTATTTGATAGCACTACAGGATGACTATGATCAATAACAATTCATTGTATGTTTTAAAATTACTAGGTATAATAGGAATGCTTGTAACAAAAAGAAATGATAAATGCTTGAGGGGATGAATACCTGCCCCAACTACCCCACCTCGAAAAAACCAAAAGTGGTCCTGGATGAAGTTGGAGGGTCAGATAGGACTCTCATCCTAGAAAAATCTTCTAGCCCGTGTTATGGTATTTGAAATTTGTTCTAGGTGCAATGGAAAGTTATTAAGAGATTCAGGAGCAGGTTAATGTGATTAAATTTACATTTTGAAAAGATCTCTTGGTTCCTTTTGTAGAAAATGAACTAAAGGGCACAAGAGTAGACGCAGGGAGAACCATTAGGAAGCTGTTGCAGATATTAAGAATTAGAGATAATGGCAGCTTAGACTAGAGCAATGACAGAAGAGATAGGAAGAACCAGACATATTTTAAATATAGTGTAGAAGGAAGTAGAGTCAACAGAAATTGAGCATAGATTAAATTGAGAATCCAAAAGAGGGAAAGAAAGAAAGGGTGATCACTGGGATTCTCACCTGGGCCCTGGGTAGCTGATAGTGGTAATTACTAACAAGGTCATGGTGGGGAGACTAGAGAGTTGGTAGCTATAGGCCAGGCATGGCAGACAGAGTAGGCAAAGGGCTCCTTTGGGAACATGTTAAATTGGAGATGCCTATGAGAGTTCCCAAGTGGAGATGTCAAAGAGACAGTTCTGCCCACCCTCTGCCATGCCTGCTCTCCCATTTTCCAACTCAGCATCACCCTTCATGTCATATCTATGTCTATTTACTCTGCACTTGGGCCCAGCTATAGTAGTCCCAAAGAAAGATCTAGAATCGTGGAAATCCCACTCACTTGATGTGTGGTAGAGATGACTAACTGCCTACCAAAGATCTTTAATTCTGTTCCTTAGAAAGCAGTATTAGCCATGAAGCAGCTGCTCCGACAGCTTTAAAGGCAAGGGAATGTGAACATAGTTGAGGTGTGTTACTTCCAGAAAGAGGTGGTTAATAAGAGGTCTACTTTATACTCTCTCTTTCCTTTTCTTTGATGTAGATAAATATGGTGACTTTTAGCACACGCTAAAAATGGTGGAGACAAAAGGGTAGGAGTCTGAGTCCCCAGTCACTGTCTAGAGGAGATCTGACCGGAACAATGATTTTGGACATTACAACAGGAAGAAAGAAACCTCTATTGTGTTACACTATTGAAATTTAAGGGCTTATTTGTTATAGCAGTTAGCATGCCTTAATATATCTAATTAACATTCATTTTCCCATTAGACTTTGGTTGTTGCTTAAAGTATTTTTTGTGTCAGGAGTTGTAGTGGGATCTGATTTAGATATTTTGCAGGGAACTTTGGGGTACCAAGACAGACCATTTAGTCCCTTGGGGTAAATGCCAATAGAGATTGATGGAAACTGAGAATAAATTTGCCCAAGCATATAAAGAAAAGCTCAATATCACTGATGATTGGAGAAATGCAAATCAAAGCCACAATGAGATACCATCTCACACCAGTCAGAATGGTCATTACTAAAACGTCAAAAAATAACAGATGCTGGCAAGATTGTGGAGAAAAGGGAGTGCTTATACACTGTTGATGAGAATGTAAATTATTTCAACCATTGTGGAAAGCAGTGTGGTGATTCCTCAAACAGCTAAAAACAGAACTACTATTTGACCCAGCAATCTGATTCCTGCATATATGCCCATATACACAGTATATGGCTTTATTATATGCCATATATATTTAATAATATGTATTTATTAATACCATAAAGACACATGCATGTGAATGTTCATTGCAGCACTATTCACAGTTAGCAAAGACATGGAATCAACCTAAATGCCCATCAATGACAGATTGGAAAAAGAAAATGTGGTATATATACCATGAAACACTATGCAGCCATAAAACAAACATCATGTCTTTTGCAAGAATATGGGTGGAGCTGTAGGCCATTATCGTTAGCAAACTAACACAGGAACAGAAAATGAAATGCTGCATGTTCTCACTTATAATTGGGAGTGAAATAGGGGAACACATTGACACAAAGAGGGGAACAACAGAAACTGGGGTTTACTTCAGGGTGGAAGTTGGGAGGAGGGAGAGAAGCAGAAAAAAATAACTACTGGGTACTAGGCTTAGTACCTGGGTGACAAAATAATCTGTACGACAAACCTCCATGACACAAGTTTACCTATACAGTAAACCTGCACTTGTGCCCCTAAACCTAAAACAAAAGTTAAAAAAAAAAAGAGAGAGAGAAAGAGAGCATGAGTTAGCCAAAGGATGGTCAAATGTGAATTCAAGCTAGGCAGGAGGGAGTCTTGACTTCATGAGGCTCCTGGATGCCTACATTTATAACCTGCATAAAAAGATGAAGGCTACCCTTAACATTGCTCACAGGCATGAGGAAAGCTCAGGTTGTATGACAGAGTGGTTTAATTCAAATACCCCTCACTCAGACTTCCTTGTCTTGGGGAATTTGGTCACTGAATGCATTCAGTGCAACCCCACCCATATTTCTTCCTCCTGTTATTTCTATGTCTGTAACTATGTGACAATACCTCTCTTATTTCCTTTCTCTTTGTCTTCCTTTGGGTGTTTCATCCCTCCATTATAACCTATCATCACTAACTTGACTTTAAAACACTCTATAACCTGAAATCGATTTTGCTGGTAGTTGGTGCCCCCTCATATTACATCCTGTTTTTCTTCTTCCTTTCAATATAAAATTCTCTAAGTGCTACTTTTATTTTTCATTATAGGTCTGGAACTGAACTGTCAATTTACTCCCAAATTGGATGGCCATTCTCTTGATAATGATGTTATTTTCAGGGAGGCTTGAAATCCTAGTGTTTTCTTTTTTTTCCTTTCAGTCCTTGTTTCCTATCCTACAACCCGCAATTTACAATTTAGAATCATTAATCCCTGTAAATTGGTTACTGAATTGGTTATTAATTCATGTTTATTTATGTCTAATTCTATTTATTAGTTTCATCAATTCCTTCATGAACTGTTCATCATGATTTGGGGGGCAATAATTTTGATTTTTCAAAATATTACACTAAAATTTATGTTGGTTACTGAGTTGTTGATGTCCCCCTTACATTTTATGCTCAAGGTGAGTACCTCACTTGCCTCACCCTGGTTTCAGCCTGTGGCTCGGGGTGCTGCATGAACAGAAGCCATTGAGTGGACTATTTTGGACTCACCAGAGTTGCATTTTGCATATGCATATGTATCTGCAGGTGAGCCCATGAGTTTTCTGACTTGGTTCCTTCTCTTCAGGGTCTTAGGAACTGAAGGAACATGCATTGTATCCCATTCTTTCACCTTTTAGAAAATGCTCTGAAGATCTTCCAGAAAGATCTATCACATATTTACAAGAAGCTGAAGTTTTTGGCAGTGTTCATTGGTTTGGTGTGGTGTCAAGGATGAAAATAGTACTTTATAAAATGGGTGTGTTGTGGGTGAGAGGATAAAGATGATATAGAAAAAACACTGTGCAGGTGAGTTGATACCTAATTTTTATTGCCTGCACATTGGGAAGCAGTGAAGGAGTTATTTCAGGATCAACTTGATACATTTTCAGTCAACACAGATGTGGAGAGCATTGAAGAGGACTTTTAAAGGGAATCGAGTTTTTTAGATGCCACATATAAGTAAGATCATGCAGTATTTGTCTGTCTTTGCCTGCCTTATTTCAGTTAGCATAAATGTCCACCAGGTTCTCCGTGCTGTTACAAATGGCAGGACTTCCCTCTTTTTTAAGCCCAAATAATATTCCGTTGTGTATATATATCACATTTACTTTATCCATTCATCCATTAATGGACACATAAGTTGATTCCATTTCTTGTCTATCATAAATAATGCTGCAGTGAACATGGAAGCACTGATATTTCTACAAAGTGCTGATTTCCTTTCCTTTGGGTATATATACCCAGCATAGGGATTGCCTGGTCATATAGTTTTTGAGGAAAATCCATGTTTTTTTCATAATGGCTATACCAATTTACATTCACACCAATAGTGTCTAAGGGGTTCTCTTTTCTCCACATTCTCTCCAACACTTATTCCTTGACTTTTTTATAATGGCTATCCTAGCAGGGTTGAAGTGATAATCTCATTGTGGTTTTGATTTGCAGTTCCCTGAAGACTAGTGATACTGAGTACCTTTTCATATGCCCGTTGGCCATTCATATGCCCTCTTTGGAAAAATGTCTACTTCATTCCTTTGCTCATTTTTAAATTGAATTATTGAGGGTTTTTTGCTATTGAGGTGTGTGAGTCTCTTATATGTTTGGATATTAACCCTTTGTCAGATATATAGTTTGCAAATATTTTCTCCCTGTCTGCAGGCTGCCTTTTCACTTTGTCATTTCTTTCGCTATGCAGAATCTTTTTAGTTTGATGTAATCCTACTTGTTTATTTTTGCTTTTGTCGCTGTGCTTTTGGGGTGATAGCCAAAAGTCATTTCCAAGACCAGTATCAAAGAGCTCTTTCCATGTTTTCTTCTAGGAGTTTTAAATAAAAACACAGAGTAGAACAGTGGTTACCAGGGGTAAGGAGGGGGAGGAAATAGAGGTATGTCAAAGGGTACAAATTTGCAGTTAAATTGGATGATAAGTCTAGAGCTCTAAAATACAGCATGGAGACTATGGTTAATAATATTGTATTGTATACTGAAAATTTGCTAACAGAATAGATTTTAGGTGCTCTTAGCACATATAGGTAACTATGGAAAGTGATGAATATTTACATTTGTTTGACTGTAGTAGTTATTTCACTGTGTGTATGTACATCCAAGCACCATGTTGTACCCATTAAATATATAAATCAATAAGAATCTTGATGTGCATTTTGAGCCATGGAAAGAGAATTTGTACCAGTGGCAAGGTGGCCCTGGAAGTAGAATGAACTATGCCTGGAAAAGCTTGAAGTTTAAAGTTAGAGGTGACCATTTAGTAAAAGGTCTCTAGAAGTGCACCAAATATACATTTTGTCCTAATAGCAGATGGCCAAGTATTAAAACATAGTATTTTCTCAAAGTAGAAGATGAGGTTTACAATAGTATCATGAAATGCGCTTGGAGGTTGCAGGAAGAAAATTAGAAGTCTCACCCAAAATAGTTTAATAATTATTACAAATATATTATGAAAGTTTAATATTCACATTTTAAAAAGTTTTATATTCTCATGCAGAAACAGGAATTTATTAGCACTGCCAGCTGCTTGATTGATTTTATGATTGCTATACCACTTATTTACAACACTCTGTAAACCCTCACTTTCAACTGAGGTGAGAGGAAGAGCTAGCTATTCAGTTGTGGCTTCATTTTTCCTTAATAATTTCTTTATTTCTTTATACATATTATAATAATGTATTATATTCAGATTGATGACAATTTATCATGATTGTTACTTATGATTTGGAGGTTTTTCCTTTGTCAGATTTTGAGGTGGTAATATTTGACATTCTCTTTTCCATTCTGCTTTGATGAATCCCTGTAGAACTAGTTTCTAAAAGCATAGTAACCTAAATTAAGTAAAATACAGCTATTAGAGCTCATTATGTTTAATACAATGAGTGCCAGCATATAAAAAATTCTGTAAAAGTTATCACTTTGATATCTAATCTATTACTCTGTGTCGTATAATTAATTTTTAACAAGCAATACTTTTATTGATACATATATTAGCCAGGATTCTCCGGAGGGACAGAACTAATAGGATATATGTATGTATATCTGGAAGGGAGTTTACATATGCCTAATGTTCCATTATTGGAATGCTAAGCATGTGGGAGTTATTTATATCCTTGAGCACAAGGTCATCACCAAGGTCTGATTTTTCACACAAAAAAATTGCAACCTCAGGCATAAATGGGTTAAGTAGAATCGACTCACATGATCACAAGGTGAAGTCTCACGATAGGCTGTCTGCAAGCTGGGGAAGAAAGAAGTCAGTAGTGGTTCAGTCTGAGTCCAAAAGCCTCAAAAGCAGGGAAGCCAACAGTGCAGCCTTCAGTCTGTGGCTGAAGGCCTGAGAGACCCTGGGAAACCACTGGTGTTAAGTCCAAGAGTCCAAAGGCCAAAGAACCTGGAATCTGATGTCCACGGGCAGGAGGAATGGAAAGAAGCATCCAGCAGGGGAGAAAGATGAAAGCCAGAAGGCTCAGCAAGCCAGCTTATCCCACCTTCTTCTGCCTGCTGTGTTCTAGCCATTCTGGCAGCCAGATTGGATGGTGCCCACCAACATTGAGAGTTTGTCTCCGTCTCCCAGTCCACTGACTCAAATGTCAGTCTCCTCTGGCAATACCCTTACAGACACACCCAGAAACAATACTTTACCAGCTATCTAGGCATCCTTCAATCCAATCGAGTTGACACCAAATATTAACCATCACAATACATAACAATTATACATATTTATGGGATACATGTGGTATTTTGATACATGCATACAATGTGTAATCATCAAATCAGGGTATTTAGGATATCCCTCACCTCAAACATTTATCATTTCTTTGGGTTGGGAACATTTTAAATCTTCTCTTTTAGCTAGTTTGAAATATACATGAAATTATTGTTAACTGTTCTCACCCTACTGTGCTATGGAACACTAGAACTTATTCCTTCTGTCTAACTGTATATTTGTGCCTATTAGCCAACCTCCTTATATTCTTCTCCCAGACCTTTTCCGATGTGTAGTAACTATCGTTCTACTCTCTACTTCCATGAGTTCAACTTCTTAGTTTCCACCTATGAGTGAGAAGATGCAACATTCGTCTTTCTGTGCCTGGCTCATTTCACTTCACATAATGAACACCAGTTCCATTCAGTGTTGCTGTAAAGGACAGGATTTCATTCTTTTTATGGCTGAATAATATTCCATTGTGTACATATAGCACATATACCACATATTCTTTTTTTTTTTTCTTCGGACGGAGTTTTGCTCTTGTTGCCCAGGCTGGAGTGCAATGGCAATGGCGCGATCTCAGCTCACTGCAACCTCTGCCTCCTGGGTTTAAGCAATTCTCCTGCCTCAGCCTCCCAAGTATCTGGGATTACAGGCATGTGCCACCACGCCAGGCTAATTTTTGTATTTTTTAGTAGAGACAGGGTTTCTCCATGTTGGCTGGTCTCGAACTCCCGACCTCAGGTGATCTACCAGTCTTGTCATCCCAAAGTGCTGGGATTACAGGTGTGAGCCACTGTGCCCAGCCACCACATATTATTTATTCATTTATTCATCTGTTGGTGGTCTCTTAGGTTGATTCTATCTCTTTGCTACCGTGAACAGTGCTGTAATAAATATGGAGGTGCCAGTATCCCTTTGATAGACTGATTTCCTTTCTTTTGAATAATACCCAGTAGTGGGATTGCTGTATCATATGGTAGCTCTATTTTTAATTTTTTAAGAAACCTTTATGGTGTTTTTTATAATGGCTATACTAATTTACATTCCCAACAGCAGTGTATAAGAGTTCCCTTTTCAACTGGGCACGGTGGCTCACGCCTGTAATCACAGCACTTTTGGAGGCCCAGGTGGGTGGATAATGAGGTCAGGAGATCAAGACCATCTTGGCCAACGTGGTGAACCCCTATCTCTACTAAAATACAAAAAAATTAGCTGGGTGTGGTGGCGCATCTCTGTAATCCCAGCTACTTTGTAGGCTGAGGCAGGAGAATCGCTTGAACCCAGGAGGCGGAGGTTTCAGTGAGCTGAGATTGTGCCACTGCACTCCAGCCTGGCAACAGAGCAAGACTCCATCTAAAAAAAAAAAAAAAAAAAGAGTTCCCTTTTCTCTGCATCCTTGCCAACATCTGTTATTTTTTGACTTTTTAATAATAGTCATTTAAAGTGGGTGAGATAATATCTCATTGTGGTTTTGATTTGCATTTCTCTGATGCTTAGTGGTGTTGAGCATTTGTTCATATAACTGCTGGCCACTTGTATGTCTTTTTTTTTTTACTTTATTTTTTTGAGATGGAGTCTCGCTTTGTCACCCAGGCTGGAGTGCAGTGGCGCGATCTTGGCTCACTGCAATCTCCACCTTCTGGGTTCAAGTGATTCTCCTGCCTCAGCCTCCCCAGTAGCTGGGATTACAGATGCCTGCCACCACACCCAGCTAATTTTTGTATTTTTAGTAGAGACGGGTTTCACCATGTTGGCCAGGCTGGTCTCGAACTCCTAGCCTCAGGTGATCCGCCCGCCTTGGCCTCCCAAAGTGCTGAGATTACAGGTATGAGCCACCATGCCTGGTCCGTTTGTATGTCTTCTTTTGATAAGTACTTATTCAGATCTTTTGCCCATTTCTTAATGGGATTATTTCAGGAGGTTTTGCTGTTCTTTGTATTTGTGTTCTTTGTATTGATGTTTTTGTGTTTTCTGGATACTAGTCTTCTGTTGGATGAATAATATTATCTCTCATTCTACAAGTTATCTCTTCACTCTGTTGATTTTTTCTTTTGCTGTATAGAAGCTTTTTAGTTAGATTAAATCACATTTGTCTATTTTTGTTTTTGCTGCCTGTACTTTGAGGTTCTTTGAGGTTATAAATTCTTTGCCTAGGCCAATATCCAGGAGACTTTTCCCTAGATTTTCTTTTAGTATTTTTATAGATTTTGGTCTTACATTTAAGTCTTTAATCCATTTTGAGTTGATTCTTTAATATGATGAGAGATAGGGATTCAGTTTCATTCTTCTGCATGTGGCTATCCAGTTTACCCAGCACCATTTAGTAAAGAGGATGTCTTTTCCCCAGTGTAAATTCTTGTCAGCTTTGTCAAGATGAGTTAGCTGCAAATATGTGGCTTTATTTCTGGGTTCTCTATTCTCTTCCACAGGTCTATTTTTATACCAACACCATGCTGTTTTGGTTACTATAGCCTTGTATTATATTTTGAAATCAGATAACATGATGCCTCAAGCTTTGTTCTTTTTGCTCAGGATTGCTTTGGCTACTAGGGCTCTTTTTTAGTTCCATGTGAATTTTAGATTGTCGTTGCTATTTCTGTGAAGAATATCACTGATATTTTTTGCTTGGGTTTCACTGAATCTTTAGATTACTTTGTGCAGTATGGTGATTTTGACAATATTAATTCTTCCAATTCATGAGCTTGGGATGTTTTTCCAATTCTTTGTGTCATCAATTTCTTCCATCAATGTGTTTTGTAATTTTTCTTATAGATGTCTTTCACTTCCCTAGTTACATTTATTCCTAGGTATTTATTTTTTTGTTGCAGTTGTAAATGGTTTCTTGACTTCCTTTTCAGCTAGTTTGATATTGTTTTATAGAAATGCTACAGGTATTTGTATGTTGACATGTACAATTATTTAATTTTATTAGATGTTTGTTGGCAGAAAAATTATGTTTTTCTTAATGTTCTCTAAATAATGCACTATTGGTATTTATATTAACTGTGAAACAATTTTCCTATTTATTTAAATATTAAAAAGTTTTTTGCACATACAATAAATAGCTTTAACAGTCATCATTAATCATAGTAGTGTACATATAGGATATATTTATAGTAATACAAATATCATATATTTATTCATCAACTGACAGAATCTTAATATAAAGCACATAAGGAGACTTCTCACTCTGTGCCACATCTAGAATATATACTTAGGTTCTTTGAAAAGGTTCACAGTAACTCTAAATCGGAAGGGCTTTTTCTTTTTTTTTAGACGGAGTCTCTCTCTTGTTGCTCAGGCTGGAGTGCAGTGGCGTGATCTCAGCTCACTGCAACCTCTGCCTCTTGGGTTCAAGCAATTCTTCTGCCTCAGCCTCCTGAGTAGCTGGGATTACAGGCACCCGCCACCATGCCCAACTAATTTTTGTACTTTTAGTAGAGACAGGGTTTCGCCATGTTGTCCAGGCTGGTCTTAAATTCCTGATCTCAGGTGATCTGCCCACCTCGGCCTCCGAAAGTGCTGGGATTACAGGTGTGAGCCACCGTGCCTGGCATAAATGACATTTTTAATGTCATTGTTATTCTGATTAGAAGTGATTAGATGTGACAGTCAGGAATGTCAGAAATTACATTGCAAAGGAAGTAGGGGGAGACTGATGAACAGAAGTTGGTTAAGGGATACAAAAATATGATTGATAGAAGGAGTAATTTCTGGTATTTGATAGTTAGCTATAATTTATTGTATATTTCCAAACAGCTAGAAGAGAACTGTAATGTTTTCAACATAAAGATAAATGTTTAAGGCGATAGATATCCCAATTACAATGATTGAATAATTACACATTATGTACATGTGTCAAAATATTACATGCACCCCCAAATGTGTACAACCATAGTATAGCAATAAAAAATTAAAAATTAGATCTGGAAATAGGGGAGGAGCAAGATAGTTGAATAGACATCTCCACTGATTGTCCCTCCTACAGAAACACCAAATTTAACACTATCTACACAATAAAAGCACCTTCTTGAGAACCAAAAACTAGGTGAACACTCACAGTACCTGGTTTTAACTTCCTACTGCTGACAGAGGCACCAAAGACAATAGGAAAGACAGTCTTGAATTGCTGACACTACCACCCCATCCCCTGGCAGTGGCCACATGGGGCAGAGAGAATCTGTGTGCTTGGGAGAGGGAGAATGCAGCAATTGTGAGACTTTGCATTGACCTCAGTGCTCCCCTGTCACAGCGAAAAACAAAATAAGGCTGAACTCAGCAGATGCCCACCTATAGAGGAAGCAGTTTGAGGAGCCCTCACCAGATGGGAATCACCCATCCCAGTAGTTGGAACTTGAGTTCCAGCAAGCTTCGCCACCACAGGCTAAAGTGCTTTGAGGACTAAATAAACTTGAAATGTAGTCTGGGCCACAAGAACTGCAACTCCAAGGCAAGTCCTAGTTCTGAGCTGGGCTCCGAGCCCATGGAATTGGGGGGCATGTGACCTACTGAGACATCAGCCAGGACAGCCAGGGCTTGTGCCACCCCTCCCCAAACCTCAGACAGCACAGCTCATGGCTCCAAAAGAGACCTCTTGCTTTTGCTTGAGGAGAAGAAGGGCAAGAGTAATAAGGACTTTGTCTTGCATCTTGGATACCAGCTCAGCCACAGTAAGATAGGGTACGAGCCAGAATTGTGAAGCCCCCACTCGAGGCTCTAGCTCCTGGATGACATTTCTAGACATACCCTGGGCCAGAAGGAAAACTGCTGCCTTGAAGAGAAGGACCCAGTTCCAGCAGTACTCATCACCTGCTGACTAAAGAGCCTTGGGCCCTGAATAATCAGTAGTGAGACCCAGGTAGTACAGTCTGGGCCTTGGGTAAGACTCTGAGATATGCTGGCTTCAAGTGAGACCCAGCACATTACCAGTTGTTGTGGCTATGAAGAGACTCCTCCTGCTGGAGAAAAGCAGAAGGAAAAGTGAAGGAGACTTTGTCTTGTACCTTACATACCAGCTCAACCACAGGGGGTAAACCATCAAGCAGGCTCTTGGGGGTCCCTATTTCCAGGCCTTGGCTCTTGGATGGCATTTCTGGACATTCCCTGGACCAGAGGGGAGCCCACTTCCCTGAAGAGTGAGTCCCAGGCCTGGTGACATTCATCACAAGCTAACTGAAGAGCCCTTGTGCCTTTAGTGAACATTGGTGGTAGCCTGGCAGGACTCACTGTGGGCCTGTGGTGGTGGTGGCTATGGAATGAAGCTCCTCTGCCTATGGAAAGGGGAGGGAAGAATGGGAAGGACTGTGTCTTGTGGTTTGAGTGTCAGCTCAGCTGCAGGACAATAGAATACCAAATAGATTCCTAAGGTTTTCAACTCCAGTCCCTGACTCCTAGATGCCATCTCTATACCTACCAAGGGCGTGGAAAACTTGCTTCCCTGAAGAGAAGGACACAAGCCTGGCTGGATTCATCACCTGCTGATTGTAGAGCCCTAGAGCCTTCACCAAACATAGGCAGTAGAAAGGTAGTCATTACAGTGAGCCTTGGGCGAGACCTAGTGCTGTGATGGCTTCAGGCCTGACCCAGCACAGTAGTGATGGTGGCCACGGAGGTGCCTGTGTCACCCCAACCCCAGCTCCAGACAGCTCAGCATGGAAAGAGAGAGGCCCTGTTTGTTTGGGAGAAAATAAGAAAAGAGAACAGGTAATCCAGAGAATCTTCCAGATCTTATCCAAGACCACCAAGGTGGTACCTTTATGAGTCTGCAATAACTACAGTATTAATGGATATGGGGTCCCCCTTAATGCAGACATGGCTTAGATTACACCACCCAAGTCCTTTTGAATATCTCAAAAACCTTCCCAAGGACAGGCACAAACAAGCCCAGAATGCAAAGACTTCAATAAATACCTAACTCTTCAATCTCCAGAAATTGACAAACATCCACAAGCATCCAGACCATCCATAAAAACATGGTTTTACAAAATGAACTAAGTAAGTTACCAGGGACTGATTCTGGAGAAACAGAGATATGTGACCTTTCAGGAAAAGTTTTCAAAATACCTGTTTTGAGGAATCCCAAAGAAATTACAGAAAACACAAAGAAGGAATTCAGAATTCTGTCAGATAAATTTAACCAAGATATGGAAATAATTAAAAAGAATTAGGAAGAAATTCTGGAGTTCAAAAATGCAGTTGACAATGAAGAATGTATCAGAATCTTTTAATGGAAGAATAGATCAAGCAGAATAAAGAATTAGTGAGCTTGCAGACAGCCTACTTGAAAATACACAGTCAGAGGAGAAAAAAGAATAACAAAAAGCAAAGCACACCTACAAGATCTAGAAAATAGCTTCAAAAGGGCAAATCTGAGAGTTGTTGGCTTTAAGAGGTAGAGAAAGAGATAAGGGTAGGACATTTATTCAAAGGGATAAGAATAGAGAAATTTTCAAGCCTAGAGAAATGTATTAATATCAAAGTACAAGAAAGTTACAGAACACCAAGCAGATTTAACTCAAAGAAGACTATCTCAAGGCATTTAATAATCAAACTCCCAAAGGTCAAGGATAAAGAAAGGAACCTAAAAGCTGCAAGAGGAAAGAAACAAATGATATACAGTGGAGCTCTAATACGTCTGGCAGCAGACTTTTCAGTGAAAACCTTACAGGCCAGAAGAGAGTGGCATGACATATTTAAAGTGGTGAAGGAAAACAACTTTTACCCTAGAATAGTATATCTGGCAAAAGTATCCTTCAAACATGAAGAGATGTAAAGACTTTCCCAGAGAAACAAAAGCTGAGGGATTTAATCAACACCAGGCCTGTCCTATAAGAAATGCTAAAGGGAACACTTCAACCAGAAAGAAAGGGACATTACGAGTAGTAAGAAATCATCTGAAAGCACAAAACTCACTGGTAGTAGTAAGTACACAGAAAAACACAGTATGATAACACTGTAACTGTGGTATGTAAAGAAGTCTTATCTTAAGTAGAAGACTAAAAGATGAACCAATCAAAAATAATAACTACAACTTTTCAATACATAGTACAATAAGATATAAATAGAGACATGAAGTTAAAAAGCAGGGCACAAAGTTAAAAAATAGAGTTTCTATTAGTTTTCTTTTTGCTTGTTTATATATGCGAACAGTGTTAAGATGTTATCAACTTAAAATAATGGGATATGAGATAGTATTTGCAAGCCTCATGGCAACCTATAATAAAAAAAAATACAACTTATACACCAAAAATAAAAAGCAGGAAATTAAATCATACCACCAGAGAAAATCACCTTCACTAAAAGGAAGACAGAAAAGAAGGAAAAAAGAAAGAGAAGTCCACAAAACAGCCAGAAAACAAATTTTTAAAAAGGCAGAAGTAAGTCCTTACTTATCAATAATAATATTGAATGTAAATGGACTAAACTCTCCAGTAAAAAGACAGAGTATCAGAATGGATGAAAAAAAACAGGATTCAATGATCTGTTGCATACAAGAAACTCATTTCACCTAAAAAGACACATATAGACTGAAAATAAGGGGATGGAAAAAGATATTCTATGGTGATGGAAACCAAAAAAGAGCAAGAGTAGCTATACTCATATCAGACAAAATAGATTGCAAGACAAAAACATGGAATGCAGCAAAAGTGGTATTAAAAGGAAAGTTTATAATAATAAATGCCCCCACCCCACCCAAATCTCATCCTCAATTGTAGTTTCCATAATCCTCATATGTTATGGGAGGGACACAGCAAGAGGTAATTTAATGATGGGGGCAGTTCCCCCATGGTGTTCTCATGATAGTGAGTTCTCACAAGATCTGATGGTTTTATAATGGGATTTTCCCCCTTTGCTCAGCACTTCTCTTTCCTGCTGCCATGTAAAGAAGGGTGTATTTGCATCCCCTTCTGCCATGATTGTAAGTTTCCTGAGGCCTCCCCAGCCATGCTAAACTGTGAGTCAATTAAAACTCTTTTCTTTATAAATTGCCCAGTCTTGGGTGTGTCTTTATTAACAGTGTGAGAATGGACTAATACAGTAAATTGGTACCTTAGATAGTGGGTTGCTCCTATAAGGATACCCAAAAATGTGGAAGTGACTTTGGAACTGTGTAACAGGCAGATGTTGGAACAATTTGGAAGGCTCAGAAAAAGACAGGAAAATGTGGGAAAGTTTCGAACTTCCAAGAGACTTGGAGGGGTCAGAAGACAGGAAGATGAGGGAAAGTTTGGAACTTCCTAGAGACTTGTTGAATGGCTTTGCCCAAAATGCTGATACTGATATGGACAATGAAGTCTAGGCTGAGGTAGTCTCAGATGGAGATGAGGAACTTGTTGGGAACTGGAGCAAAGGTGACTCTTGTTATGTGTTAGCAAACAAACTGGCAGCATTTTGCCCCTGCCCTAAAGATCTGTGGAACTTTGAACTTGAGAGAGATGATTTAGAGTATCTGGCAGAAGAAATTTCTAAGGAGCAAGGCATTCAAGAGGAAGCAGAGCATAAAAGTTTGGAAAATTTGCAGCCTGACAATGCAATAGGAAAACAAAACAAAACAAAAAAAACATTTTCTGGGGAGAAATTCAAGCCAGCTGCATACATTTGCTTAAGTAATGAGGATCCAAATGCTAATCACCAAGACAATTGTAGAAATGTCTCCAGGGCATGTCAGAGACCTTCACAGAGAGGGAAAAATGGTTTTCTGGGCTGGGCACAGAGCCCCTCTGATCTGTGCAGCTTTGGGACATGGGGCACTGCGTCCAAACTTCTTCAGCTCCAGCTGTGGCTGAAAGGGCCCAATGTACAGCTTGGGCCATTGCTTCAGAGGGTGCAAGCCCCAAGCCTTGGCAACTTCCACGTGGTTATTGAGCCTGTAGGTTCACAGAAGTCAAGAATTGAGGTTTGGGAACCTTCACCTAGATTTCAGAGGATGTATGGAAACACCCACCTGGATGTCCAGGCAGAAGTTTGCTACAGGGGCAGAGCACTCATGGAAAACCTCTACTAGGGCACTGTGGAAGGGAAGTGTGTGGTTGGAGCCCCCACACAGAGTCCCTACTGGGGCACTGCATAGTAGAGCTGTGAGAAGAGGGCCATTGTTCTCCAGATCCCAGAATAGTAGATCCACTGACAGATTGTGCTATGTGCCTGGAAAAGCTGCAGGCACTCAACACCAGCCCATGAAAGCAACCAGGATGGGGGCTGTACCCTGCAAAGCCACAGGAGCGGAGCTGCCCAAGGCCATGGGAGCCCACCTCTTGCATCAGCATGACCTGAATGTGAGATATAGAGTTAAAAGAGGTCATTTTGGAACTTTAAGGTTTAATGACTGCCCTATTGGATTTCAGACTTGCATGGGGCTTATAACCCCTTGGTTTTGGCCAATTTCTTCTGTTTGAAATGGATGTATTTATCCAATGCCTGTACCCCATTGTATCAAGGAAGTAACTAACTTGCTTTCGATTTTACAGGCTCATAGTTGGAAGAGACTTGCATTATCTCAGATGAAACTTTGGACTTGGACTTTTGGGTTAATGATGGAATGAGCTAAGACTTTGGGGGACTGTTGGAAAAGCATGATTGTGTTTTGAAATGTGAGGACATGAGACTTGGGAGGGGACAGAGGCAGAATAATATGGTTTGGCTGTGTCCCCACCCAAATTCCATCTTGAATTGTAGTTCCCATAATTACCACATGTGGTGGGAGGGACCCAGTGGGAGGTAATTTAATCATGGGGGCAGTTACTCCATGCTGTTCTCATGATAGTGAGTGAGTTCTCATGAGATCTGATAGCTTTATAAGGGGCTTTTACCCCTTTGCTCAGGACTTCTCCTTCCTGCCACCATGTGAAGAAGGATGTGTTTGCTTCCCCTTCCACCATAATTGTAAGTTTCTTGAGGCCTCCCTAGCTATTCTGAACTGTGAGTCAATTAAACCTCTTTCCTTTATAAATTACCTAGTCTCAGATATGTCTTTATTAACAGCATGAGAATGGACTAATACAAAGAGCTAATACTAATTCTACTTTCAAACCATTCCAAAAAATAGAAGAGAAGGCAATACTTCTACACTTATTTTCTGAGTCCAGTACTACCCTGATTCCAAAACCAGACAAGGACACATCAAAAAAAGAAAACTACAGGCCAATATCTCTGCTGAACATTGATCCAAAAATCCTCAACAGAATTTAAGCAAACTGAATCCAACAACACATTAAAAAGAATATTCATCATGACCACTGAAATTTATTCAGGGATGCAAGAATGGTTCAACATATGCAAATCAATCAATGTGATACATCATATCAACAGAATTAAGAATAAAAACTATATGAACATTTCAACTGGTGCTGATAAAATTCAACATCACTTCTTGATAAAAAACCTTCAAAAAACTGGGTGTAGAAATAACATACTCCAGTGCAGTGAAAGCCAACATATGACAGACACATAGCGAGTACCATACTAAAAGGGGAAAAACTGAAAGCTTTTCCTCTAAGATTTGGAACAAGAGAAGGATGCCCACTTTCACCACTGTAATTCATCATAGTACTGGAAGTCCTAGCTAGAGCAATCAAACAAGAGAAATAAATAAAGGGGATTCAAATTGGAAAAGAAGGAGTCAGCTTGTTGTTTGCAGATTATATGATCTTATATTTGGTAAAATCTAAAGCCTCCACCAAAAAACCATTAGAACTGATAAACAAATTCAGTAAAGTTGTAGGATACAAAATCAACATACAAAAATCAGTAGCATTTTTATATGCCAACAGCAAACATTCTAAAAAAGAAATCAAGAAAGTAATCTAATTTACAATAGCTACAAATAAATACCTAGGAATTAAACGGAATCAAAGAAGTAGAAGATCTCTACAATGAAAACTATAAAACATTGATGAAAGAAATGGAGGAAGACACCAAAAATTGGAAAGATATTCCATGTTTATGGATTAGAAGAATCAATATTGTTTAAATGTCTACACTACCCAAAGAAATTGACAAATTCAATGCAATCTCTATCAAAATACCAATGACATTCTTAACAGAAATAGAAAAAAATCCTAAAGTTTATATGGAACCACAAAAGACCCAGAAGAGCCAAAGCCATCCTGAGCAAAAAGAACAAAACAGCAGGCATCACATTACCTGACTTCAAATTATACTACAGAGCTATAGTAACCAAAACTGCATGGTGGTGGTGTAAAAACAGACACATAGACCAATGGAATAGAATCGAGAACTAGGAAATAAATCTGTATATCTACAGTGAACTCATTTTTAATAAAAGTGCCAAGAATATACATTAGGAAAAAACCAGTCTTAAAAAATGGTGCTGGGCAACTCAATATCCACTTGCAGAAGAATGAAACTAGACCCCTGTCTCTCCCCATGTTAAAAAATCAAATAAAAATGGATTAAAAACTTAAATCTAAAACTTCAAACTATTAAACTACTAGAAGAAAACACTGCAAAAACTTCAGGACATTGGAGTGGGCAAAGATTTCTTGAGTAATACCCCAGAAGCACAGGCAACCAAAGCAAAATGGACAAATGGGATCACATTACATTAAAAAGCTTTTGTACAGCAGAGGAGACAATCAACAAAGTGAAGAGACAACCCACAGAATGGGAGAAAATGTTTGCAAATTACCCATCTGACAAGGGATTAATAAGCCAAATATATAAGGAGCTCAAACAACTCTATAGGAAAAAATCAAATAATCTGATTTAAAAAGGGCAAAATATCTGAATAGAGATTTCTTAAAAGGAGACCTACAAATGGCAAACAGTATATGAAAAAGTGCTTAATATCATTATCAGAGAAATGCAAATCAAAACAATATATGAAAAAGTGCTTAATATCATTATCAGAGAAATGCAAATCAAAACTACAATGAAATATCATCTCATCCTAGCTAAAATGGCTTTTATCTGAAAATCAGCCAATAACAAATGCTGGCTAGGATGTGGAGAAAAGGAAACCTTTGTATGCTGTTCATGAGAATGTAAATTAGCACAACCACTATGAAGAACAGCTTGGAGGTTCCTCAGAAATTTAAAAATAGAGCTACCATACCATCCAGCAACACCCTGCTGGGTACATACCCAAAAGAAAAGAAATCAGTCTCTCTAAAGAATGAGATCCTGTTATTTGCACAGCAACATGGATGGAACTGAAGGTCACTATATTAAGTGAAATAAGACAGCACAGAAAGACAAATGTTGCATGTTCTTACTTATTTCTGGGAGCTGAAAATTAAAACAATTGAACTCATGGAGATAGAGAGTAAAAGGATGGTTACAGAGCCTGAGAAGGGTAGTGGGGGTGGGAGTGGGAAATGGGGATGGTTTATGGGTACAAATATATTGTTAGAAAGAATGAATAAGACCTAGTATTTTCTAGCACAACAAGGTGACTATAGTCAAAAATAATTTAATCGTATATTTTAAAAATAACTAAAAGAGTATAATTGGATTGTTTGTAACACAAAGGATAAATGCTTGTGGTGATGAATAGCCCATTTACCCTGACGCAATTATTACTTGCTGTATGCCTGTATCAAAATATCCCATGTAACCCATAAATATATACACCTACTATGTACCCACAAAATTTAAAAACTAAAAAAAATTTAAATGAAATAATGCAGGTGGCATCCAGCTATTTGACTTTCCACATGACGAAGCTGAATAGCAAATTAGGTCAAACTACTGCTATTAGTACATTTTTGGTGTCTATACCTTTAAAATAGTATTATTGGGCTGGAAGGAGAGTTGCTCTGTTATAAAACCTAGAGTGACTTTATAACAATGATTTGTTTACCTGGGACACATGAGCAAGGCTGGTGCATGCATTCCTGGTCTAGGTACCTGTGTCACAAGTGAATTGAAGGATGTCAGTTATAGACACATCACCAGAGACTCATAGGCCTTGTTCAACATCTTAGAAGTGTACCCTAAGTGCTTGGATTATCTCTAGACAAGTTCTGGGTAAGCAGTCAGATCCCAGGCTACCAAAATTCTCTCCACTTTAGTAAAAATAAAAAAGGATAGATTTAGCCAAGATGTTTAAGTTAGACATACCCCCAGTAGTGTTCAGAACCATTCTGTGTTTGGGTGAGGAATGTTAGGTTTCCTGCAGATGTCCATGTATTTCTTCCACTTTCCATGGAAGGTGGGATAATAGAAATACCATGTCTTCCAATTATCTCAAGAAATCATATTACTCATAAATGATAGAAATTGCATAATAAGAGTTACAATTACTTTAGATTACTCTCATACAAATTCTGCAGTTTGGAATAGGGCCAGTCCTGGGGGGGTAGAAGACAACAAGGAGGGTTGGGAGGGTTGTGAAAAGCAGAGCCTGTGTGAGAGAGAAAATATCTCTTGCAGAACCTCTGCAAATTAGCCCTCAAGGGCTGCTACCTCCTGGAGGCAGTAAGCTTGATCCTCTCTTGGAACCACATTTTTCAGGGACAGTGAGTAGACAGTGGCCATAAGCTAGACCTAGCAAATGGCATGACGAAAGAAACAGAGATATACAGCAAATTCTGTGAGCCCTCTCCTTTAGGGCACCTGGAACACTGATCATTCAGGCCAGTGATGAAATTTTAGATCCCAGGAGGCAGAAGCTAAGGCAATTTGTTCTGATTCCAGAGGGCCAGAGATCTCATTATTAGATAATACACAGGGACTTGGATGGCAATAAATAGCAGTATGGCCAGGGGACTCAGGAACACCTGAATTATGCCTTGACAAATATTCCTTCCCTTCCCTGTCATCACTGGGTCTTCATTCCTGCTTCCTTGACCTGGCTTCCTAACTGGGAGACGTGTGGTCAGGACATGACCCCAGCCAGGGCCTGGCCTTTCACTTCCTTGAACCCCACATCTCCAATGACATCCTCCTGCTCACTTAGCACCTCTCCAATGGTCATCCTAGACTTTGTCACTACCCAGGGCTGTTCCAGCTGAAGAATAAAATATTCAGATACCACACTCTGTGACCACACCCTTTTGTCTTTCAAGTTTGTTCCTTCTTGACAGTCCCCTGCCATCAAACACTTTTTCTTCAACATCACCATCTGCCAACCCCTCTTCTTTTCATTTCTTTTCTTCCCTTCCCAACTGAGGGGCAATGAGGCACTATTTTAGCCTTTTATCAATATTTTAAACTTCTTTGCCCCTTATTACCCTTCATTATATCCACCTAATAAAATCCCAGCCTTAAATGAATCAGGAATCTGCTGTTTCATGTTAGCAGAACTCTAGAAAAATACCCATAAAATTAAGCAGATTGGTACCACTATAAATTTGTGGTTACCAATTTCATCAGGGCCCTCAACTCTGACTCTCTGAAAATTTTAAATTTATTTAGTAAGGTTGTTTTTATATTTACTACATTTTCAACCCTTGTCTATCTTTCTTGAAATGCAAAGTTTCCTACTTTTTCCCTCTCTCTGAGGAAGTGCTCTTATTTCTAGCTCAGTGGGAAAACAGAAGCCATTATAAAGGATGCCTGTTATATAGCCAGACAGCCCCCATACCCATTCTTTCCTTTTTCCCCCTCCTATAAAATCGAGATGTCCATCATCCAATCTGAGGTTATTTTCTCCCAGCTCAGCCCCAAATCTCATCCCCTATGGCTTTATCAGGAAAAACATACACTACTTGCCCTTCCATCCCAGTCTCCCCTATCCCACCTGTCCTGTCTATTGTAGTCAACTTATCCCTTAACCTGATGTCCTGCTCCAGCTACTGCCTACTCCCTGTCTTTCCTTTCTTTAGCAGCCAAATATATCATTGTTAGTTTTAAAAATTATTAAAATTATACTACTGTTCTCTATTATTCCAAAGATAAAAATTAAAATTACTATTAGTACATTACATATCATCTATGTTATATGTATAAACATGCTCAGGTTACAAATAGAACACAAGATTATAAAGTGTCAAATAAATTCTTGGCCTTCCTAACCATTCTTCAAATACATACCCCAGAGATAATCACTATGAGATTATGTAAACAGTATACTTAGATATGTAAGAATTTCTTACACAAATGGGATCATATAATACATGCTGTTCTGAAACAAGCATTTTTCATTTTATACATTTTAGATAACTTTCAACATCAGTGAATGCAAATATACCTCATTTTTATTTTTTCATGACTACATTTCATTTTAGTGGCTTTTTATTGTTCACAGCACTATGCTCAGTGCCTGGCACAGAGTAGGTTCTTTATGAACACTTGGTGGATTAGTAAATTCCAGTGTTTTTAAGCATATCGTATTTAAACCAGTCCCCTATTGTTGTCTTAAGTTTGTTGCTATTACAAATCAACTTGGCCATGCCCTCTCAGCTGCATCTCCTGTCCTTACATCCTTTTGACTCCCCCTCCCTGTGTTCCTATATCTATGTCTTATATGTTCCTTTATTGTCTGTTACAATAGGCTCTTCTTCCTGTGCTGATTAGCTGAGAAACTGTCCTTGATTGCTAATCACAAGAAATCCAAAAGTAATTAGCATATTTGATTATGTAGGTTTTGCAGGAAATCTCTGTAGTTGCAGTGTGTTAGTCATTAGTGTGGTTCCTCAATGATTCTGATTCTTCTCCTTCCAGGCACATGATAGTGTTGTTCTTCCCTCTTCCTTTTATAGCTCCGTTAAAGTGATTTGCTTTTGGCAGTAAAATGTAAAGTTATGAAGAGCCATGGGATTTTCATATTCCTTCCCCCTGAAGCAGAGGCTGTGTGGGTCCCAGGGCATATCCCAACCCTGCTCCTCAGCAACCCAAGATGGACATGTAGTGTTAACAGGAAATAAAGCTTTATTTATTTATTTATTTTTATTTTTTAATTTTATTTTTATTTATTTATTTTTTTGAGACAGAGTCTTGCTCTGTCACCCAGGCTGGAGTGCAGTGGTGTGATCTTCACTCACTGCAAGCTCTGCCTCTGGGGTTCATGCCATTCTTCTGCCTCAGCCTCCCAAGTAGCTGGGACTACAGGTGCCCACCACCACACCCGGCTAATTTTTTGTATTTTTAGTAAAGACAGGGTTTCACCGTGTTAGCCAGGATGGTCTCGATCTCCTGACCTCATGATCTGCCCTCCTCGGCCTCCCAAAGTGCTGGGATTACAGGCCTGAGCCACTGCGCCTGGCCAATAACGCTTTATATTTAAAGCCACTGAGATTTGGGGATTGTTTGCCATGACAATAAACTTAGTTTCTCCCAACTAATACACTCACAGGGTAGGACAACTTCACAAAACAAGGCATCCTGTGGGGTCCCTCATTCGTTCCCCACCCCCCCCAGGGCTCAGCAGGTATATGAGCCTTGTACGACCCTTCCTGTCCACATCTGCTCTGATTGACTTTTCCTGAGAAAAAATTTCTCTATCCATTGCTACCTTCTTCTGAAAAAGGATTTTGTTACCCCAACAAATCTGTTATACAATGGCTTTCAGAGAATCTGGAATAAGGCAATTATAAAAGTTATTTTGAAACATACCCTCATTTCCCATATTGCCCCCACTGTGAACCAGTTTTCTGGGGCATTGCATGGAAAGTCCCAGACACCTGTCTTGTTTCCTGCTTCCTTGTTTGGTCTGATTCATTAGAACTGTGGAGGAAATCCTCTTTCTCACCTTTGGAGCGCCTCCCTGACTCATATAAGAGAGAAGCTCCCAGCCGGGTGCGGTGGCTCACACCTGTAATCCCAGCACTTTGGGAGGCAGAGGCGGGCAGATCACAAGGTCAGGAGATCGAGACCATCCTGGCTAACATGGTGAAACCCCGTCTCCACTAAAAATACAAAAAAAAAAAAAATTAGCTGGGCGTTGTAGTGGGCGCCTGTAGTCCCAGCTACTCGGGAGGCTGAGGCAGGAGAATGGCGTGGATCTGGGAGGTGAAGCTTGTAGTGAGCTGAGATTGGGCCACTGCACTCCAGCCTGGGTGACAGAGTGAGACTCTGTCTCAAAAAAAAAAAAAGAGAAGCTCCCTGACATCAGAGGGTCTGTAGCAGCATTAGGAAAACAAGCCTCTCTCATACTCCTTTCTATTCTCAGTCAAGTTCTCCATCTCTTCCTAGAGGATTTCTGTCAGCTTTTCTTGAGAACAGTCTACCACAAAGACCACACTTACTATCACCTCAGCAAAACAACAAAGTGAACTATTTCACATGTCAAAACCTATATCAGTTCTTTGTAAGTTGAACCTGTCGCACATGTAATGAGCCCTGCAAGACGCCTGGGGCTGATAATTTATGTGCTATTGCAGTTCTTTCTCTACCTTAGCCTGTCAAATTGCAGGCAAAGTAGAAGGAAGTTTTTGTTTGGCTTTGCTTCAAAACAATCCCAAAATACCATAACATAAAACGACTATTTTTATTGAAAAGGAATTTAGAATGTATTTTGAAGTGAATGAAATTGAAAGTACAACATATTAAAATTTGTGGAATGCCACATGGCAGTTCTCAGAGAGAAATTTGTGGCAGTAAAGTGCTTTATTAGAAAGGAAACAAAGGTCTAAGTCAATTACCTTGGTTTCCATCTTAAGAAACTAGAAAGAAGAGCCAATTAAACCCAAAGTAAGCAGAAGAAATAGAGATCCATGCAGAAAGCAATGAAATAGCAAAGAAAAACGGTAGAGCAAATCAATAAAACAAAAAGCTAATTCTCTGAGAAATCAAAAAATATTTATAAAACCTATAGACAGACTGAGCAGGAAGAAAAAGAGAGAAATGTGAATTATTAATCTCAGGAATGAGAAAAGGAGAAAAGTGACATTACTACAGATATTACAGATATTAAAATGATAATAAATCAGAGTATTAAAAATTAGTAAGATAAGTAATCCTATATGTTTGTGTGAGAATGGAGACAAAATAACTCTTCTACACAGCAAAATAAATTGATACTGCATCTACTTTCTAGGGCATATATACAACAGAAAACCTCAAGCAGTTTTATAAAGAGACATATACAAGGATACTCATCACAAAGTCATTTATAGTAAAGGGAAGCTGGAGGCAACCTAGGTGTTCATCCCAAGGGGAATGGATAAACAAAATATGGAGGATGCATGTATTAGAATACTATGTAGTACTTGGGAGCAAGGAAGGTGAAAAGCATATACACATTCACAATCTGTGTGCACACTAAACGACATGTATCATGCACATTAGAGTAGGTACCTATGGGGGTGGAGAGAGGAAAATGGGGAATGGCAGTCAAGAGATAAGGGAAGGAAGCAGAGAAGGGCTTTTACCTTGACCAAGGATAATAGCCTCTTATGAACTAAGGAATATGATTTACTAAACTCTGCACTGATGTCTAGAAAGAGAGAGAATCACATGAACACTGCTATGTAACTCATCACCCTTCACAATCACTGAGATATAATAAAATGGAAAAGAAAAACTTTAGGGAGTGAACTTGTATAGAGCACTGACATTATATGACATAGACATTCAAATAACAATTAGGACAAACTGATTTTATTAGGTAATTATTTATTTCAGTTAGCCTGCCAAATTCAGAAAAGTAAAATCTTCAGCTGAATTACACTGATATAAATTAATAATTTCACATTCTAAGGTCACATGTATATTAGCAAGTTTTGCCAAAGTTATTTATTGCCATAAATAATGATACTTAAATGGAGTTGATAAACTGAGATTTTCTCTCAAGAACTGTATAGAAAAGCGAATCTTTTCTCCATCTTCTTGGGAATAGAGGTATAGTATATTTAAATGGTTTTCTCCTTGTCTCTCTCTTGCTTCAGTTTTTCCATCTGTAGAGACAGTTTATGTAACTGTAAGGCCACTATTGAGACCCTGAGACTTGGGAGACAGTGTAAGAGGGTTTTGCCTGCTATGACTATGTCACAGCCTTCAGAGACTTTCTGAAAGAGGAAATCAAAATGAAATGAAATGAATGGAAAGAGGAAATCAAAGCTTTTAAGGAACGCTTGTGACAGGAGGATTAGAAGGTAAGGAATGACCCCAGGATGCATGGGCAGGAAACTCCAGAAAAATACTTTGGATCCCAGCAAAATATTTCCCTGAGAGCTGAATCTGTATCTGTTCTTAGCCAATAATCAGAATCAGCACAAGCAAAGAAAAGCTTAAGCTGCAGGGGGATCCAGTTCTACTAATTCACCAGAAAAACACGTCAGGTAATAGAGAAATACTGAGGCCCAGGGCCAGGACAACTGGTTAATAAGACTCTGTTGACCTCCTGTAAAACAAATGCAATAAACTTTGCTACCACCACAGATTTATCACAATGCTTCAAGGTAGAAAGAACCAGTACCTGTAAACACCTTATAAATTAACCCCAACAACTGAGACCATCCTTTAGGAGATATTACTACTTTTCACATTTTATGAACCATCCCATTTTCCTATCATTTATTTTGAGGTATCATATATAAAATTCATTGAATGCATATTATTCATCCTCTTGCACTTGGACACATCCAGACTCCAAGATTTGTTCTCTGAGCAAAAGACACTCTGGGAGCCAAACATCCAATAGCCAGGGTCATATTGGGTGGTGACAGTTTCAAGGCTGGTATACCGATTCTTCTCCACAGACAGCTTTGCATTTAATATTTCTGGTTTTAGGTACAGAGCTGTAGTCAAAACACATTACCTTAGCATCTTAGGAATCTCAGAAAAAACACATTTGGACACTGATAATTAATAAAAGGGATAAGAAATCTTGCTGAATTTTATCTTTTCTTTCTCCACTACTCTTGATACCACTGCTATCACCACCCCATCACATCAACCAGCATTACCACTAGCTGAGTGGTAGTTGGTATTTACTAGCTGATATTTACCGAACACTTGCTAGATGTCAGCCTACGTGTCAAGCATATTACTTGCATTATTTCATGTAAGCCTTCAGCAACCCTGTATGAGCATATTTGCTGTACAGATAAGGAAGCTGAGGCATGGAGAAGCTGAGTCACACAGTTTAAGACGCAGAGCTAAGATGTAAACCCAGGGCATCTAATTCCAGTTTCTGAGCGCTCTCTTTCTATACAACAGGACTTCTCTTCTTGCCTCGGTTTTTCCCTGTGTAAAATAAAAGCAGTGATGATGACTTAGCTCCTGGAATTGTTCTGGGTAAAATAATGTAAATAACCTTTTAAGAAATATTTTGCTTATTCTGTCATAACAGTCATGTGACCAACAGTGGGGGTCAATCCCATAGGTCAACTATCTCATGAATGGTTTTGGACTACATATAAACTGGGGAGTAATGGTGCTATTTTTGGCTATTTGAAATTGAACCATGACCCACCTCACTCAGACTCAAGCACTGACCCATGGCAACTGCCTCTGGCTGGGAGGAACACTTCCCTCCAAGTCACTTCTGAGCCACTCTGTAGTGGTTAGCTGCTCAGCACTATTTTGGCTGGGGAGCTTGGATTCCCGATGCATTGAGAAGCTAGAGATGAACAACCTGCAAACCTGCAGATGTTAGCCGCTCTAGTCAGAGCATATCCTTGCTTGCATTCACACTGCATTAGAGTGCTGAGTGAGGAATTCACTAATATTTTCATAGTGTCAGTGTGTAATCCAGGGAAGCGAATTGCAAACTTGGATAGTGAGAGAGACAGAGGGCAGAGGGGAGAAGGGGAGGAAGAGACAGAGAGGGAGGGAGAGGGAAAGAGGGTGTTTTTTTCTGATTCATTAAAGAAAGCAGCACAGAACTAGAGGGATTTATTGGAAGACTTTTATGCTTCCCAATCAATGTAATTGCCAATAAAATAACATGGCATAATTCACAAAGTGGGGATGCCTTCCCTCACATTACCATGTGGCTAAGAATTAAGGAAAGTGGGTATGTGTGTAAGTATTTGGAGGAAGCAGAATTGACTTCTCACCTTCTATAGAACTATTTCTTTCAATAATTTAAAATATTTAAAAAATGTAGGCCGGGCTCAGTGACTCATGCCTGTAATCCTAGCATTTTGGGGGGCCAAGGCAGGCAGATCACTTGAGGCCAGGAGTTGGAGACCAGCCTGGCCAACATGGTGAAACCCCATCTTTACTAAAAATACAAAAATTACTCGGCATGGTGGCACTTGCCTATAATCCCAGCTACTTGGGAGGCTGAGGCATGAGAATCACTTGTACCTGGGAGGCAGAGGTTGCAATGAGCCGAGATCCTACCACTGCACTCCACCCTGGGTGGGCAACGGAGCGAGACCCTGTCTCTAAATAAATAAGTAAATAAAAACGTATGTATAAATGCTTACTATAATTTGTCAGGTAATGTTTTAACCATTTAACAAATATAAACTTCCCCAACAACCACATGAGATAGGAATTATTATTATCCTCATTTTACAAATGACAAAACAGAACCACAGAGAGGTAAAGCTACTTGCCCAAAGTCACACAGCTAGTAAGGAGCAGTCAGTTTAGTTTTGCTCCACGTGGTCTGTGTTCTTTACAACTTGCTGCCTGTGCTACTTGAGGGCAATGAAGGACCTTTAGACGTAAAGTCAGCGGCAAAGGAGACTTTTTTTTTAACTGAAGTTATTTGAGATGTGTTTTGTGATAAAGAGACATTGCCCTGTGAAAACTTGCAAGAACTGCACAAACTCAGAATCTGCAAGCACTTCCCTACCTACCAACCTCAACAATACCCTGCATTTTGCATTTATAGAAAACAATTTGCGGTGGCTCACGCCTGTAATCCCAGCACTTTGGGAGGCTGAGGCGGGCAGATCATGAGGTCAGGAGATCAAGACCATCCTGGCTAACACGGTGAAACCCCATCTCACTAAAAATACAAAAAATTAGCTGGGTTTGGTGGCGGGCGCCTGTAGTCCCAGCTGCTCAGGAGGCTGAGGCAGGAGAATGGCATGAACCCAGGAGGCAGAGCTTGCAGTGAGCTGAGATCATGCCACTGCACTCCAGCCTGGGCGACAGAGCGAGACTCTGTCTCAAAACAAACAAACAAACAAACAAAAATTTTAAGGAAAAAAAATTAAGTACTTGAATAATGAAAATTGCTTACCAAACTGCAAAAATAAAATCTTGTATTTATGTAATGTTTTATGGCTTACAGAGAACTTTTACAAATACCTTATAAATGTAGGTTCTAGTTCGTTTTCTCAGAATTTGTGACAACAATAACAATTTCACTTTTGCTTTCTGGATGGTAAAATATGACAGCCAATTATTAAACAAAAATACAGCAGGCAATAATGAACTCATTTAAGAGGTAAAGGAATTTTAAGCACTTTTGTATTTATATTTATATGTAAGGAAGCGAAGTTGCTTGCACTTCATCTTTATCTGTTTACTAGAGTAGATCCCCAGGAATATATACAAACCAAGTTTCTTGAATCCCCTAGTAATGGTATTAGCATATACTTAAAAGTATTAAAACTTAAAAAAATTGTAGTTAAACCTTCCTTAAATAAAATGGAAGTTAATAAACAATTTATTATACCATTAATAAAATAATTAATTTGTTAATAAACATGTAACATTAATAAAATAATTTATTATGCCTCCCACAAATTGGTGTAAATTACTATAATTTGACCATACTTATAAAATTCCTAACATGGAATAAATGTCTTTGCAATTGATTGATGTAAACTACCTTCCTTTCATTGATTGTGCACTTTACCCAGGCTTTCCTGGGGCCCTGTGCACTAGGAATGCCTGGCTCACGGTGTAGGCTGGATAGGCATGAGATACAGAGATGGGAGGGTGGTTTGCTCCCTGACGCAGGCCTCATGGTACATGTTGACCTGCACTGACAGAAGCCCAAAGGTCACAGATTCCACCTAGAAACAACTAAAGGAAAGAGCGAGAACTAGCAGCAACCTCTGCCAAACTGGAGGTCAGCTGTTCAGTAGCCAGTAGCAGCTACACCCTGGGGCAAAGTCAGGTCAAGACCAAGCTCTGCATTAAGGAAAAGCTCAGGACAAGAGGGTGGAGTCAGGCTTCCCAGAATCAACTGAGTCAAAGGACACTCAAAACTTCAATTTTAGCATCAGGGGTTCTGATGCAAGGAGTAAATAACCTTGTGGAACTCTGAAGCCATTTAGCAATAGAACCCTAATCTTTTCCTTACTGGGTAGGAGCCGTACTTAAAAGAGATTGTTATCTAGGAATGTAAGTAATTCATTTTTGAGTGACAAAACAAATAA
Source organism: Pongo pygmaeus (assembly GCF_028885625.2). Taxonomy (NCBI): domain Eukaryota; kingdom Metazoa; phylum Chordata; class Mammalia; order Primates; family Hominidae; genus Pongo; species Pongo pygmaeus. The sequence continues at coordinate 42,191,747 of NC_072373.2, forward strand.
GGGATGGAAAAAAAGGACTTTGGTTCAGAGTGGGCAGGCTCAGTCACCCTTAAAGCAAACCTTGAGTGTGATAAGTCTGAGTGTGAGATCCACTCGAGTCAGGAAATCACAGCGTGAGAGAAAGCCATCCTGAGCAGCACTGCCTACTTAGGACAAGGTGTGGCTTCAGTTATGAGTTTGGACTGTCAACAGAAGGATGAAATTAAAAAATAAACAAAACAAAGTTGATGAGGAAAGTTACATTTCCTTCCAAAAGTTCTAAAGCCTGAGGGGGAAAGAGAAATACAGGAAAAAAAAAAAAAGCCTCAAGAATACAAACAGGCCTGACGAAATTACTCAGACAATATTTGAATGGGACATTCCTTTTTGTTTTTCCTGATTTACCTAAGTCACCTAATGAGTCACACTTTGGTGCCATTCTGGTCTGTTAAAAGAGGGAAACGTGGTGCCTGAAGCACTGAAAAGCATGCAGGAGCACGTGGCTGCAAGTGGGAACATACGCAGACAGCTAGATTCCATCAGACCTGAAGAATACTTGCATGCTTTCCAGTCAGCCAAAAGCCACACTCAGCCTGGTGTTATATCTCTGAAAAAAGGCAGTAAAAGATAAGCTGTTTATGTACATAATTATATTTCATGGGAAACAATACTTCAATAATAATAATAATATGCTGATTTTTACTACAAGAAGATGAGTTTGGGAAAGGCCTGAAAATGACCTGCCTACCTAGTTTAGCTGCAAAGACTGTTACAGGAGTTCAAAATCCAAAGCACTTAGCTCTCATTTACCAAAAGTAACTCGGTAAATTATGATGTAACATTTATTATAGCATGATTAAATTTTAACCTCCCTAAAAAGAAAGGAAAGCACATAAGTTCGTCATGAATTGACTTAACTTTAGAAGAGAATCTAAGACAATAACTGAATATTAGTTAGAAAAAACAAGGCATTTAGAGCATTCATTAGGTGACTCTTTTACCTATTAGGCACCTCTGTGTTCTAAGCACTTTCCATAAATGATTGCATTTAGTCTTATGACAGCCTTGTGGTTTTTTAAAATCCCCTTTTCAGAAAAGTGTAGGTGACATTTGGCCAAAACTTTACAGATAATAAGTGGCTGAGCCTCATTACCTGAGCCTTGTTATCACCTTCTCCTGCATGCTTTTCAGTGCTTCAGGCACCACACTTCCCTCTTTCAACAGATCAGAATGGCACCAAGTGTGACTCATTAGGTGACTTAGGTAAATCAGGAAAAACAACAAGGAATGTCCAACTCAAATATTGTCTGAGTAATTTTGTCAGCCTGTCTGTACCCAAATAAGTGGTTCAGCCACTTATTATCTGTAAAGTTTTAGCCACTTGTTTGGTTCACAAATCTGAATCAAATCTGTGCTTTCCACTAAAACCTAGTGCTTTTACCTTTCTTGCTTTTTAAAAAATGTTGGAATTATTTTATTTTTGTGGGTACATAGTAGGTATATTTATTTATAGGGTACATGAAGTGTTTTGATACAGGCATGCAATATGTAATAATTACATCATGGAGAATGGGGTGTCCATCCCCTCAAGCGTTTATCATTTTTGTGACAAACAATCCAATTATACTCTTTTAGTTATTTTTAAATATACAATTAAATTATTATTGACTATAGTCACTCTGTTGTGATATCAAATACTAGGTCTTATTCATTCATTCATTCTATTTTTTTGTACCCATTAACCATCCCCACATCCCCCACCAGCTCACCCCCGATACCCTTCCTAGCCTGTGGTAATCATCCTTCTATACTCTCTATCTCCATGAGTTCAATTGTTTTGGTTTTTTAGATCCCACAAAGAAGTGAGAATATGCGATGTTTGTCTTTCTGTGCCTGGCTTATTTCACTTAACATAATGACCTCCAGTTCTATCCATGTTGTTGCAAATAATAGGATCTTATTCTTGTTTACAATTGAATAATACTCCATTGTGTATATGTGCCACATTTCAATAGATCCATTCATCTGTTGATGGGCACTTAGGTTCTTTCCAAATCTTGGATGTTGTGAACAGGACTGCAAAAAAACATACATCGGATTACAGATATCTCTTCAATATACTGATTTCCTTTCTTTGGGGTATATACTCAGCAGCGGGATTGCTGGATCATATGGTAGCTCTATTTTGAGAGGAGCCTCCAAACTGTTCTCCATGGTGGTTGTGCTAATCTGCATTTCCACCTACAGTGAACTAGGGTTCCCTTTTCTCTACATCCTCACCAGCATTTATTACTGCCTATCTTTTGGATAAAAGCCATTTTAACTGGGGATGATAGCTCATTTTAGTTTTGATTCACATTTTTCTGATGATCTGTAATGTTAAGTACCTTTTCATATGCCTGTTTGCCATTTGTATCTTCTTTTGAGAAATGTCTATTCAAACCTTTTTGCCCATCTTTTTTATCAGATTATGAAATTTTTTTCCTGTAGAGTTGTTTGAGCTCCTTATATATTCTAGTTATTTATCCCTTGGCAGATGGGTAGTTTGCAAATACTTTCTCCCATTCTGTGGCTTGTCTGTTTTGTTTGCTGTGCAGAAGGTTTTTAACCTAATATGATCCCATTTGTCCATTTTTGCTTTGGTTGCCTGTTCTTTTCGGGTATTACTCAAGAAATTTTTGCCCAGACCAATGTCCTGGAGATTTTCCCTAATGTTTCCTTGCAGTGAAATAATTTGAGGTCTTAGATTTAAGTTTTTAATCCATTTCTATTTGATCTTTGTATTTGGTGAGAGATGGGGTCTAGTTTCATTCTTCTGCAAATGGATATCCAGTTTTTCCATCAACATTTACTGACGAAACTGTCTTTCTTGGTGTATGTTCCTGGCACCTTTGTTGAAAATGAGTTCACTGTAGGTCTGTGGATTTGTTTCTGGGTTGTCTTTTCTCTTCCATTGGTCTATGTGTCTGTTTTTATGCCAGTACCATGCTGTTTGGGTTACTATCAGTCTGTAGTATAATTTGAAATCAGGTAATATGATTCCTCCTTTTTTTTTTTGCTTAGGATAGCTGTGGCTCTTCTGGGTCTTTTGTGGTTTCATATAAATTTTAGGATAGTTTTTTTCTATTTCTATGAAGAATGTCATTGGTATTTTGATAGGAATTGCACTACATCTGTTGATTGCTTTGGATAGTATGAACTTTTTAAAAATATTGATTCTTCTAGTCCGTGAACATGGAATATGTTTCCATTTTTTGATGTCCTCTTCAAATTTTTTTATCAGTGTTTTATAATTTTCATTGTAAAGATCTTTTACTTCTTAGGTTAATTCCTAGGCATTTAATTTTATTTGTGGCTATTGTAAATGGAATTACTTTTTTATTTCTTTTTCAGATTGATTGTTTACTGTTGGCAAGTAGAAATGTTACTGATTCTGGTATGTGAATTTTGTATCCTGCAATTTTACTGAATTTGTTTATCAGTTCTAATAGTTTTTTGGTGGAGGCTTTAGATTTTTCCAAATATAAGATCACATTATTGCAAATCATTATAATTTGACTCTTCCTTTCCAATTTTGATGCCCTTTATGTCTTTCTCTTGTCTAATTGCTCTAGCTAGGACTTCCAGTACTACGCTGAATTACAGTGGTTAAAGTGGGAGTCCTTGTCATGTCCCAGATCTTAGAGGGAAGGCTCTTAGTTTTTCTCCATTTAGTATGATATTAGTTGTGGGTCTATCATATATGGCTTTTATTATATTGAGGTATCTTCCTTCTATACCTAGTTTTTTTAGTTTTTTTTTTTTTGTCATGAAGGGATGTTGAATTTTATCAAGTGTGTTTTCAGCAACAATTGAAATGATCATATGGTTTTTGTCCTTCATTCTGTTGATGTGATGTATCACACTGATTGATCTGCATATGTTGAACCATCCTTTCATCCCTGGAATAAATCCTACTTGGTCATGATGAATGATCTTTTTAATGTATTGCTGAATTCAATTTGCTAGTATTTTGTTCAGGATTTTTGCATCAATATTCATTGGAGTTACTGCCCTGTAGTTTTCTTTTTTCTTTCTTTTTTCTTTTTTTGACATGTCTATTTCAGGGTTTGGTATCAAGGTCATATTGGCCTCCTAGAATGATTTAGAAGTATTCTGTCCTCTACTTTTTAGAATAATTTGAGTATGAGTGGTATTAGCATTTCTTTAAATGTTTGGTAGAATTCAGCAGTGAAGCCATTGGGTCCTTGGCTTTTCTTTACTGGAAGACTTTTTATTATGGCTTCAATCTCATTAATTTAAAATCTAGTACTTTTAAAATAATGTAAATAACTGTCACAGAAAACTAGGTAATTAGGTAGAGACAAAGAAGATAAGAAATGGGGTTAATATCTAGAAAGCAGAGATACTATTTCCTTCCCCCCAAGTCATCACGAAAGGAAATAATTAAGAGCTATGAAATAATAAACAAATATTAACATTGATATAATCCACTGATATTATTCAAATTTCTCATTTTATTTGTATTCATGTTTGTTTGCATGTGCATTCAGTTCTACACAGTTTTATCACATATGTAGATTGGTGTATCCACCATCACAGTCAAGATACAGAACAATTCCATCAACACAAGAATTACCCATGTTGCCTTTTTATAACTGCACTCACCTCCCTCATGCCCATCCCCCTCACCTCTAATTCTGACAGCCACTAATCTGGTTTTCATATCTAAAATTTTGTCATTTTCAACAATGTTATATAAATGGAATGATATAGTATGTAAACTTACAGTATATAAACTTTCTGGATTATACGTTTTTTATTCAGCATAATTCCTATGACATTCATTTAAGATTTTATATGTGTCAATCATCCATTTTTTTTCTTTTTTACTGCCAAATAGTATTCCATAGTATGGGATATGGGTGTACCAGAGTACTTTTTTTTTTTTTTTTAGAGGGAGTCTCGCTCTGTCCCTGAGGCTGGAGTGCAGTAGCGCGATCTCAGCTCACTGCAACCTCCGCCTCGTGGGTTTTAAGCAATTCTCTGCCTCAGCCTCCCGAGTAGCTGGGTATACAGGCATGTGCCACCACACCCAGCTAATTTTTGTATTTTTAGTAGAGACGGGAGATTTCACCATCTTGGCCAGGCTGGTCTTGAACTCCTGACCTCGTGATACACCCACCTTGGCCTCCCAAAGTGCTGGGATTACAGGTGTGAGCCACCATGCCCGACCCTGGAGTACTTTTAATGAGATCCAATTTATCAATTTTTCCATTTAATGGGGTGCGCTTTTGGTGTCAAGTCTAAACAATCTTTGCCTACCCCTAGGCTATTTCCCAAGATTTTGTAAGTGCTATAGTTTTATACTTTACACTTAATTCTTAGATCCCATAGATTTTTCTCATGTGTTTTTTTTCTTTTTCTAGTTTTACGTTTCACATTTAAGTCCAGGATTTATTTTGAGTTAATTTTTATATAAGGTATGAGGTTTACATCAAGATTTATTTATTTATTTGCCTGTAGATGTTCAGTTGTTCTCAAAAATGCTATCCTTTCTCCTTTGATTTACATTTGCACCTTCATAAAAAATTGGTTGAACATGTTTGTGTGTAGATGTATTTTTAAGTGTCTAATATGAGCTAATCATTGAGCAAATATCTCTTGAGCCCCTACGATGAGCCAAGCAATATTCTAGGTGCTGGGAATGCCACACTACCCAAAGCAGACAAAAAATCCCATACTCAAGGAGCTTACAGTCTAGTGAGAAAAATAAATATAAACCAGATAAATAAATATATACAAGGTCAGGGAAAGAAGTAGTATGACGAAAAATAACAGAGTAATGTGCTGGGTGGTAAGGTGTGAGGTGGGATGGGCAGCACACGTTAGATGATATGGTCAAGGAAGGCTTCTCTGATTAAGTTACATTCGAGTAAAGGCCTGAATTGAGTGAGGGAGTGAGCCATGAAAATACCAAGGAGAAAAGTTTTGTCTGAAGAGGGAACATCATGTTCTGCAGGCTCAAAAGACTGAATATGGGTAAGAGGATGAAGACTTCCATTTTCAGTATAACTGCATAAGTGTCTACTGGCCCCACCTTCCCACGGATAGCAATTCTAAACTCTGAATAAAATAGGGAAGAAAACAACAACAAAAATCCTACCTTAAGGAACCAGAAAGTGAACAAAAGCAGATACATTCTAAAGGAGCAATAAGTCTTAGAAGAAGGGGACACCATAGATCAAACTTCCGATTTGTTATGCCTTTTAGCCTGAGAGAATATCAAAGTTGGCATGATGTGGCATGGCTAAAACTCTGAGAAAAAACCACGTCTTTCTGGTTTGAAAAAAACAGAGCTTTGGGCAGCAACAGCAACTAGAAAATTATGGGGGTCCTAAAAATTAAAGAACCAAAGAGAAGACCCCATCCTGTGTATAAACTCTGCCCAAATCTCTGGCTGATCACTGAATCACCCATGAGCAGGACAGACTAAAAACAGAGCAGCTAAGGATCAAAGAAGTGAACTGAGATCTGGGCTGCTCCAGAGATAGAGAGTTTTCAGGTTGGATGCAAGTAAGTTAGTTGTCTGTTTAAATGAAAAACAAAAAATAGTACAAACAAAAATAACTTTCTTTTTGGGGAGAATATAATAGAATCCATTTATAATGTCCAGGATACAATTCAAAATTACTGGACATATGAAGAAACTAGAAAATCTGAACTCTAGTTAAGGGAAGGGAAAGTCAATGGCGACTATCTTTAAGATGATCCAAATGTTGGAATTAGCAGGCAAGTTTTTTAAAACAGCCATTATAAATATGCTCAGTGATGTAAAGGTATATATGCTTGGTAATGAATAGGAAGATAAGAAATCTCAGTAGAAAATAAAATATTAAAAAGCATTGGCCAGGTGCAGCCTGTAATCCCAGCACTTTGAGAGGCCAAGGCAGGTGGATCACGAGGTCAGGAGATAGAGACCATCCTGGCTAACACGGTGAAACCCTGTGTCTACTAAAAATACAAAAAATTAGCCAGGCATGGTGGCATGCACCTGCAGTCCCAGCTACTCTGAAGGCTGAAGCAGGAGAATCACTTGAACCCAGGAGGTGGAGGTTGCAGTAAGCCGAGATCGCCCCACTGTATTCCAGCCTGGGCTACAGAGCGAGACTCCATCTCAAAAAAAAAAAAAAAAAAAAAAGCATCAAAAAATTCTACAACTAAAACATAAAAATGTCACTGGAGGAACTTAGCAGTTGAATGGAAATGAAAGGAAAGAGCCAATGAACTTAAGTATAAATCAATAGAAATTGTCCAATCTGAAGTAGAGAAAGACAAAACATTTATATAAAAAACAGAGCCTCAGGACTTATAAGACAATATCAGATGACCAAATAAACATGTCATTGGAGTTCCATAATAAGAGGAAAAAGAGAATGAAGTAGTAAAATTATCTGAAAAAGTAGATTTCTCAAACTTGAGAAAAGAGGTACATTTACAGGTTCAAGGTGTTCAGTAAAACTCAAGCTGAAAAAATATGAAGAAAACCATGCCTAGGCACATTACAGTCAAACTGCTGAAAACCAAAAATAAAGAGGAAATCTTAAAAGCATCCAGGAAAAAGACAGTGCTTACACACAGGGAATACTTTGAACAACTGCTGACTTCTCTTCAGAAATGACAGAAGTCAGAAAATAATGTATGAAATTAGTCTTTGAGAAAAAACTAATCAAGAATTCTGAGTAGAGGAACAACCACTTGAGCTCTTCATGACTGCTATGAGGAGGTAAAAGAAGAAGCCTAAAGCCAGAAGCCTATTGTAGTAATCTAGTATCGGGGAACCTGCCCCCGATAGTCATGTAGGTTCTTTTCTATTTTCCCTAAGCATCGGCCAGGTTGAGAAATAAAGGGACAGAGTACAAAAGAGAGAAATTTTAAAGCTGGGCGTCTGGGGGAGGCATCACATGTCAGTAGGTTCCATGATGTCCCCCAAGCCATGAAACCAGCAAGTTTTTATTAGTGATTTTCAAAAGGGGAGGGAGTGTACGAATAGGGTGTGGGTCACAGAGATCACATGCTTCACAAGGTAATAGAATATCGCAAGGCAAATGGAGGCAGGGCAAGACCACAGGACCACAGGACCGGGGCGAAATTAAAATTGCTAATGAAGTTTCGGGCACGCATTGTCATTGATAACATCTTATCACAAGACAGGGTTTGAGAGCAGACAACCGGTCTGAGCAAAAATTTATTAGGCGGGAATTTCCTTATCCTAATAAGCCTGGGAGCGCTATGGGAGATTGGGGCTTATTTCATCCCTACAGTTTCAACCATAGAAGACGGCCACACCCAAGGGGGCCATTTTAGAGGCCTACCCTCAGGGGCGCATACTCTTTCTCAGGGATGTTCCTTGCTGAGGAAAAGAATTCAGCGATATTTCTCCCATTTGCTTTTAAAGGAGAGAAAAATGGCTCTGTTCCGCCCAGCTCACCAGCGGTCAGAGTTTAAGGTTATCTCTCTTGTTCCCTGAACATTGCTGTTATCCTGTTCTTTTTTCAAGGTACCTAGATTTCATATTGTTCAAACACACATGGTCTACAAACAATTTGTGCAGTTAACACAATCAACACAGTGTCCTGAGGCGACATACATCCTCCTCAGTTTACGAGATGACAGGATTAAGAGATTAAAGACAGGCATAGAAAATCACAAGGGTATTGATTGGGGAAGTGATAAGTGTCCATGAAATCTTCACAATTTATGTTTAGAGATTGTAGTAAAGACAGGCATAAGAAATTATAAAAGTATTAATTTGGGGAACTAATAAATGTCCATGAAATCTTCACAATCCACATTCTTCTGCCATGGCTTCAGCCGGTCCCTCCGTTCGGGGTCCCCGACTTCCTGCAACAATCTAGTCCAGAAGTGATGGTGTTTTAGGCCAGGGTGATAGTGTAAATGTGATTAGAAATGACAGAATTGGGGATATATTTAGATTATGTCACTGATCTCTATAGTCATTTCTTTGCATGGGCTCTCAACCTCCTGTTTAAAAATCATTCTTGAACATGCTTGTTTGAAAGATTTCTAACCCCTCTTGGTAAAACGAGAGGTGAAGAATAATGGAAGTACAAGAGTCAAAGGACTGGATGAAGTTCATTTTGGGTCAAATAATAGTTGGAACTGGGATAAATGAAATTTAAAAAATAAACTTATATTGTAGAAATTATCCCATAATTCTAACACAAACATTTTTCCATTCTCTTGAAAACATTTCAAAGTAAGGAAATGAATTAAATGAGTGATTAGGTATAAGGAAAAGAGAAGATGTGAAGAAACCTGTGGTTTTCCAGCTTGAAGACAATGGTTCAATTTAAGAAACACATAATGACTCAGGTGCAGAGAATAAATATAGAGTTGGCCTTAATGGGCTATCAGTCTGATGTCAAGAGACGTTTGAGTAACACCCAGTGTTAGGTAAGGAATGTACTGGATGTGGGCTATATCAGCCAGGAAAGCTGAGTCATTACACCTGAAGTAATTGTGTCTATCAATGAGGTACACCTGACCTGGCTGAGTTGGCTTAGCCTATATCAAAAGCAGCCCATGTCTAGAATTGCTCTAGTCTTACAAGGCAATGCTTAGAAGGGAATATTTGCATTTCCAAAGTTCTCATGAGGCTCTCACTCATTCAGATAAAATCATCTCAACTGTGAATCTGCTGTGAAGATTTTGAAAGCTGGAAACTTGCCTGGAAACTAACCTGGAAAATGTGACTAATCTTTCTGCCTGTATCCAGACCTTGATAATGTCCTCCCATATTTCTGTATCTTTAGATATGCAAGTGATTTGATTTACCCAAGCATCTGATGTCCCCATCCATCAGAGCCTCCTCTTGATGTTTGTCAATACTATAAATACTATCATTGCATAGACAAATGTGATTCATGCAAGACCCCATGCCCGGTATAGCCAAGTCTCTGTGAGGAAACAGGACAATGAAGGGGAGAGATGTGATACTATGAGATAGCTAAAGCCCGTGGATTCGTCTGTTCTCGCACTGCTATAAAGAAATACTTGAGACTGGCCGGGCATGGAGACTCACGCCTGTAATCCCAGCACTTTGGGAGGCCGAGGTGGGTGGACCACGAGGTCAGGAGATCGAGACCATCCTGGCTAACATGGTGAAACCCCGTCTCTACTAAAAATACAAAAAAAATTAGCTGGGCGTGGTGGTGGGCACCTGTAGTCCCAGCTACTCAGGAGGCTGAGGCAGGAGAATGGTGTGAACCCGGGAGGAGGAGCTTGCTGTGAGCCAAGATCCCGCCACTGCACTCCAGCCTGGGCGGCAGAGCAAGACTCCACCTCAAAAAAAAAAAAAACCTTGAGACTGGGTAATTTACAAATAAAACAGGTTTAATTGGGTCACAGTCCACAGGCTGTATAGGAAGCATGGCTGAGAGAGACTCAGAAAACTTTCAGTCATGGTGGAAGGCAAAGGGGACACAAATCCAAATCATATCACTTTGAGAGGTGTGATGGAAGTAGACCTTACCAATGGGGCATGAAAACTATACCTTTAGCTTCCAAGAATCTGGTCCAGTGAAATAGTATTGGAATAATATAGACAAAAACCCAACAAAATCTAATGCCTAGGGTATTCTTTCCTGCAGGGAGCCAAAACAGTGTAGATGAAACTTACGGATTCTGGGACATATTCACATTTTCCACCTAACTGGGGACAGAGTAACCTTGGGGATATTAGGTGTAGTTGTAAACAAAAACAAACATGCGGCCAATATAAGCACTGAAAAGATGAATCCTGTTGTGAGGAATATAGCGATTTCTGTTATATCTGACTGCATTATGGGTAAGGATATTCTATGTCAATGAGAAGACCAGCCATTACCCTGCCCCGAGATCCGTGGGGTATAGAAAACCCTTGGCCAGGTGCAATGGCTCACGCCTGTAATCCTAGCACTTTGGGAGGCCAAGGCAGGCAGATCATTTGAGGTTAGGAGTTTCAGAGCAGCCTGGCCAACGTGGTGAAACCGTGTCTCTACTAAAAATGCAAAAATTAGCCAGGTGTGGTGGCACGCACCTGTAATCCCAGCTACTTGGGAGGCTGAGGCAGGAGAATCGCTTGAACCCAGGAGGCAGAGGTTGCAGTGAGCCGAGATCGCACCACTGCACTCCAGTATGGGCTACAGAGTGAGACTCTGTCTCAAAAAAAAAAAAAAAAAAAAAAAAAAGTCTCACCTTCTTTACAATTTTTAATTTAAGTTTTTTTTTCTTTTTTATTATTATTATTATTATTATAATACTTTAGGCTCTATGGTACATGTGCGCAATGTGCAGGTAAGTTACATATGTATATGTATATATGTGCCATGCTGGTGCGCTGCACCCACCAACTCGTCATCTAGCATTAGGTATATCTCCCAATGCTATCCCTCCCCCCTCCCCCCACCCCACAACAGTCCCCGAAGTGTGATGTTCCCCTTCCTGTGTCCATGTGTTCTCATTGTTCAATTGCCACCTATGAGTGAGAATATGCGGTGTTTGGTTTTTTGTTCTTGCGATAGTTTACTGAGAATGATGATTTCCAATTTCATCCATGTCCCTACAAAGGACATGAACTCATCATTTTTTATGGCTGCATAGTATTCCATGGTGTATATGTGCCACATTTTCTTAATCCAGTCTATCATTGTTGGACATTTGGGTTGGTTCCAAGTCTTTGCTATTGTAAATAATGCTGCAATAAACATACGTGTGCATGTGTCTTTATAGCAGCATGATTTATAGTCCTTTGGGTATATACCCAGTAATGGGATGGCTGGGTCAAATGGAATTTCTAGTTCTAGATCCCTGAGGAATCGCCACACTGACTTCCACAAGGGTTGAACTAGTTTACAGTCCCACCAACAGTGTAAAAGTGTTCCTATTTCTCCACATCCTCTCCAGCACCTGTTGTTTCCTGACTTTTTAATGATTGCCATTCTAACTGGTGTGAGATGGTATCTCATTGTGGTTTTGATTTGCATTTCTCTGATGGCCAGTGATGGTGAGCATTTTTTCATGTGTTTTTTGGCTGCATAAATGTCTTCTTTTGAGAAGTGTCTGTTCATGTCCTTCGCCCACTTTTTGATGGGGTTGTTTGTTTTTTTCTTGTAAATTTGTTGGAATTCATTGTAGATTCTGGATATTAGCCCTTTCTCAGATGAGTAGGTTGTGAAAATTTTCTCCCATTGTGTAGGTTGCCTGTTCACTCTGATGGTAGTTACGTTTGCTGTGCGGAAGCTCTTTAGTTTAATTAGATCCCATTTGTCAATTTTGGCTTTTGTTGCCATTGCTTTTGGTGTTTTAGACATGAAGTCCTTGCCCATGCCTATGTCCTGAATGGTAATGCCTAGGTTTTCTTCTAGGGTTTTTAGGGTTTTAGGTCTAACATTTAAGTCTTTAATCCATCTTGAATTGATTTTTGTATAAGTTGTAAGGAAGGGATCCAGTTTCAGCTTTCTACATATGGCTAGCCAGTTTTCCCAGCACCATTTATTAAATAGGGAATCCTTTCCCCATTTCTTGTTTTTGTCAGGTTTGTCAAAGATCAGATAGTTGTAGATATGTGGCATTATTTCTGAGGGCTCTGTTCTGTTCCATTGATCTATATCTCTGTTTTGGTACCAGTACCATGCTGTTTTGGTTACTGTAGCCTTGTAGTATAGTTTGAAGTCAGGTAGCGTGATGCCTCCAGCTTTGTTCTTTTGGCTTAGGATTGACTTGGCGATGCGGGCTCTTTTTTGGTTCCATATGAACTTTAAAGTAGTTTTTTCCAATTCTGTGAAGAAAGTCATTGGTAACTTGATGGGGATGGCATTGAATCTGTAAATTACCTTGGGCAGTATGGCCATTCTCATGATATTGATTCTTCCTACCCATGAGCATGGAATGTTCTTCCATTTGTTTGTATCCTCTTTTATTTCCTTGAGCAGTGGTTTGTAGTTCTCCTTGAAGAGGTCCTTCACATCCCTTGTAAGTTGGATTCCTAGGTATTTTATTCTCTTTGAAGCAATTGTGAATGGGAGTTCACTCATGATTTGGCTCTCTGTTTGTCTGTTATTGATGTATAAGAATGCTTGTGATTTTTGTACATTGATTTTGTATCCTGAGACTTTGCTGAAGTTGCTTATCAGCTTAAGGAGATTTTGGGCTGAGACAATGGGGTTTTCTAGATATACTATCATGTCATCTGCAAACAGGGACAATTTGACTTCCTCTTTTCCTAACTGAATACCCTTGATTTCCTTCTCTTGCCTAATTGCCCTGGCCAGAACTTCCAACACTATGTTGAATAGAAGTGGTGAGAGAGGGCATCCCTGTCTTGTGCCAGTTTTCAAAGGGAATGCTTCCAGTTTTTGCCCATTCAGTATGATATTGGCTGTGGGTTTGTCATAAATAGCTCTTATTATTTTGAGATACGTCCCATCAATACCTAATTTATTGAGAGTTTTTAGCATGAAGGGTTGTTGAATTTTGTCAAAGGCCTTTTCTGCATCTATTGAGATAATCATGTGGTTTTTGTCTTTGGTTCTGTTTATATGCTGGATTACATTTATTGATTTGCGTATATTGAACCAGCCTTGCATCCCAGGGATGAAGCCCACTTGATCATGGTGGATAAGCTTTTTGATGTGCTGCTGGATTTGGTTTGCCAGTATTTTATTGAGGATTTTTGCATCAATGTTCATCAAGGATATTGGTCTAAAATTCTCTTTTTTGGTTGTGTCTCTGCCAGGCTTTGGTATCAGGATGATGCTGGCCTCATAAAATGAGTTAGGGAGGATTCCCTCTTTTTCTATTGATTGGAATAGTGTTCAGAAGGAATGGTACCAGCTCCTCCTTGTACCTCTTGTAGAATTCGGCTGTGAACCCATCTGGTCCTGGACTTTTTTTGGTTGGTAAGCTATTGATTATTGCCACAATTTCAGCTCCTGTTATTGGTCTATTCAGAGATTCAACTTCTTCCTGGTTTAGTCTTGGGAGGGTGTATGTGTTGAGGAATTTATCCATTTCTTCTAGATTTTCTAGTTTATTTGCGTAGAGGTGTTTGTAATATTCTCTGATGGTAGTTTGTATTTCTGTGGGATCGGTGGTGATATCCCCTTTATCATTTTTTATTGCATCTATTTGATTCTTCTCTCTTTTTTTCTTTATTAATCTTGCTAGCGGTCTATCAATTTTGTTGATCCTTTCAAAAAACCAGATCCTGGATTCATTAATTTTTTGAAGGGTTTTTTGTGTCTCTATTTCCTTCAGTTCTGCTCTGATTTTAGTTATTTCTTGCCCTCTGCTAGCTTTTGAATGTGTTTGCTCTTGCTTTTCTAGTTCTTTTAATTGTGATGTTAGGGTGTCAATTTTGGATCTTTCCTGCTTTCTCTTATGGGCATTTAGTGCTATAAATTTCCCTCTACACACTGCTTTGAATGCATCCCAGAGATTCTGGTATGTTGTGTCTTGGTTCTCGTTGGTTTCAAAGAACATCTTTATTTCTGCCTTCATTTCGTTATGTACCCAGTAGGCATTCAGGAGCAGGTTGTTCAGTTTCCATGTAGTTGAGCGGTTTTGAGTGAGATTCTTAATCCTGAGTTCTAGCTTGATTGCACTGTGATCTGAGAGATAGTTTGTTATAATTTCTGTTCTTTTACATTTGCTGAGGAGAGCTTTACTTCCAAGGATATGGTCAATTTTGGAATAGGTGTGGTGTGGTGCTGAAAAAAATGTATATTCTGTTGATTTGGGGTGGAGAGTTCTGTAGATGTCTATTAGGTCCGCTTGGTGCAGAGCTGAGTTCAATTCCTGGGTATCCTTGTTGACTTTCTGTCTCGTTGATCTGTCTAATGTTGACAGTGGGGTGTTAAAGTCTCCCATTATTAATGTGTGGGAGTCTAAGTCTCTTTGTAGGTCACTCAGGACTTGCTTTATGAATCTGGGTGCTCCTGTATTGGGTGCATATATATTTAGGATAGTTAGCTCTTCTTGTTGAATTGATCCCTTTACCATTATGTAATGGCCTTCTTTGTCTCTTTTGATCTTTGTTGGTTTAAAGTCTGTTTTATCAGAGACTAGGATTGCAACCCCTGCCTTTTTTTGTTTTCCATTTGCTTGGTAGATCTTCCTCCATCCTTTTATTCTGAGCCTATGTGTGTCTCTGCACGTGAGATGGGTTTCCTGAATACAGCACACTGATGGGTCTTGAGTCTTTATCCAATTTGCCAGTCTGTGTCTTTTAATTGGAGCATTTAGTCCATTTACATTTAAAGTTAATATTGTTATGTGTGAATCTGATCCTGTCATTATGATGTTAGCTGGATATTTTGCTCGTTAGTTGATGCAGTCTCTTCCTAGTCTCGATGGTCTTTACATTTCGGTTTGATTTTGCAGTGGCTGGTACCGGTTGTGCCTTTCCATGTTTAGCGCTTCCTTCAGGAGCTCTTTTAGGGCAGGCCTGGTGGTGACAAAATCTCTCAGCATTTGCTTGTCTGTAAAGTATTTTATTTCTCCTTCACTTATGAAGCTTAGTTTGGCAGGATATGAAATTCTGGGTTGAAAATTCTTTTCTTTAAGAATGTTGAATATTGGCCCCCACTCTCTTCTGGCTTGTAGGGTTTCTGCTGAGAGATCCGCTGTTAGTCTGATGGGCTTCCCTTCGATGGTAACCCGACTTTTCTCTCTGGCTGCCCTTAACATTTTTTCCTTCATTTCAAGTTTGGTGAATCTGACAATTATGTGTCTTGGAGTTGCTCTTCTCGAGGAGTATCTTTGTGGCGTTCTCTGTATTTCCTGAATCTGAATGTTGGCATGCCTTGCTAGATTGGGGAAGTTCTCCTGGATAATATCCTGCAGAGTGTTTTCCAACTTGGTTCCATTCTCCTCGTCACTTTCAGGTACACCAATCAGACGTAGATTTGGTCTTTTCACATAGTCCCACATTTCTTGGAGGCTTTGCTCGTTTCTTTTTATTCTTTTTTCTCTAAACTTCCCTTCTCGCTTCATTTCATTCATTTCATCTTCCAGGGCTGATACCCTTTCTTCCATTTGATCGCATCGGCTCCTGAGGCTTCTGCATTCTTCACGTAGTTCTCGAGCCTTGGTTTTCAGCTCCATCAGCTCCTTTAAGCACTTCTCTGTATTGGTTATTCTAGTTATACATTCTTCTAAATTTTTTTCAAAGTTTTCAACTTCTTTGCCTTTGGTTTGAATATCCTCCCGTAGCTCGGAGTAATTTGATCGTCTGAAGCCTTCTTCTCTCAGCTCGTCAAAGTCATTCTCCATCCAGCTTTGTTCCGTTGCTGGTGAGGAACTGTGTTCCTTTGGAGGAGGAGAGGTACTCTGCTTTTTAGAGTTTTCAGTTTTTCTGCTCTGTTTTTTCCCCATCTTTGTGGTTTTATCTACTTTCGGTCTTTGATGATGGTGATGTACAGATGGGTTTTTGGTGTGGATGTCCTATCTGTTAGTTTTCCTTCTAACAGACAGGACCCTCAGCTGCAGGTCTGTTGGAGTACCTGGCCGGCCGTGTGAGGTGTCAGTCTGCCCCTGCTGGGGGGGTACCTCCCAGTTAGGCTGCTTGGGGGTCAGGGGTCAGGGACCCACTTGAGGAGGCAGTCAGCCCCTTCTCAGATCTCCAGCTGCGTGCTGGGAGAACCACTGCTCTCCTCAAAGCTGTCAGACAGGGACATTTAAGTCTGCAGAGGTTACTGCTGTCTTTTTGTTTGTCTGTGCCCTGCCCCCAGAGGTGGAGCCTACAGAGGCAGGCAGGCCTCCTTGAGCTGTGGTGGGCTCCACCCAGTTCAAGCTTCCAGGCTGCTTTGTTTACCTAAGCGAGCCTGGGCAATGGCGGGCGCCCCTCCCCCAGCCTCGCTGCCTACTTGCTGTTTGATCTCAGACTGCTGTGCTAGCAATCAGCGAGACTCCGTGGGCGTAGGACCCTCTGAGCCAGGTGCGGGCTATACTCTCCTGGGGCACCGTTTCCTAAGCCCGTCGGAGAAGCACAGTATTCGGGTGGGAGTGGCCCGATTTTCCAGGTGCCGTCTGTCACCCCTGGAAAGGGAACTCCCTGACCCCTTGCGCTTCCCGAATGAGGCAGTGCCTCGCCCCTGCTTCGGCTGGCGCACGGTGCACTCACCCACTGACCTGCGCCCACTGTCTGGCACTCCCTAGTGAGATGAACATGGTACCTCAGATGGAAATGCAGAAATCACCCGTCTTCTGCGTCGCTCGCGCTGGGAGCTGCAGACCGGAGCTGTTCCTATTCGGCCATCTTGGCTCCTCCGTCCTAATTTAATTTTTATTAAAGAATATTTTACATGCAGAAAAGCATATTGTCTCAAATGCAGAGCTAGTTGACTTTTCACACACTGAATATACCCATGTAACACCACCCAGATGAAGAAACAAAACATTACCAGGACTTCCAAAGCCTTCCTCATACCCCTATCCCGGGGGAAATTGCTATTTTGACTTAAACACTATGAATTACCTTTGTCTGTTTTTATACATTACATACATGAAACAAAACAGTATGTACATCTTTTGTATCTGGCATCTTTCACTAAACACTTTCTGTTTTGAAATTCATCTGTATAATCATTCATTTCATTGTTGCAGTATATTTCATCATATGATGTATCACCATTTATTTATCCTCTACTACTCATGAGCATTTTGATCATTTCCAGTTTGGGGTTATTGTAAATAGGGCTGCTATAAACATTCTAACACATGCCCATAGGTGAATAGATATGGATGCGTTTTTGAGAGGTAATCTCTAGGGGTAGAATTGCTGGATCGTAGAGTAGACATATGTTCAGCTTAGTTGCCAAAGAATTTTGTAAGGCAGTTGGACCAATTTATACTTTCACCAGCAGGTTTTCAGAGTTACGGTTGCAATACATTTTTACTAATACTTGATATTCTATCATTTTAGCTATTCTTCTGAGTATGAATTCCAAAATTGTACTTTGTGTTTGATTTTAATTTACCTAATGACTAATGAAGTTAACCAAGTTTTCTTATGTCTATAAACCAATTGGATATCATTTTTTGTGAAGGTTCTTCAGGACTTTTTCCATTCTCTTGGTGGGTTATCTTTTTAAATTTATTTGTAAAAGTTCTTTATATTTGGGGGGGGGCACAAGCCCTTAGTTTGACATGAGCTTTGCAAATAGTGCTTTCCAGATTGTAGCTTGCCTTTCACTCTCTTACTGGTGTCCATATTAGTGTTCCAGGGCTGCCATGACAAAATATCAAAGACTGGGGGGGATTAAACAACATAGTTTTGGTTCTTTTTATTCTCACAGTTCTGGGGCAGGGAGTCTGGGATCAAGGTGTGAGCATGCTTGTTTTCTTCCGAGCCTCTCTCCTTGGCTTGCAGATGGCCACCTTCTGGCTGTGCTGTTACATGATCTTTACTCTCCATGTCCACATGTCTGGTGTTTCTTTTTGTGTCCAAATTTCCTCTTTTCTTCTAAGGACACCAGCCAGATTGCATTAAGGCCTAATTTTAAAACCACATTTTAGCTTCATTACCTCTCTAAAGACCTTATCTTCAAATATGGTTACATTCTGATGTACTGGGGGTTAAGACTTCAACAACATATGAATTTTGGAGTGGGACACAATTCAGCCTATCTCAGTGTCTTTCTTTTTTGAGATATAATTGACATACCATAGAGTTCACCATTTTAAATTATACAATTCATAAGACTGTGCAACCATCACCACTGATTCCCAAATATTTGTATCACCCCACAAAGACACTGCACACAAATTTGGTGTCCTATAGTTCACCTTTTAATGTAAAGAGCCAAATTCCCACATCCTTTCAAAGCTAATACCCCAAAGTGAACATGGGGTGTATGTTACGTATACATTTACCCATTGCACATGTGCTCAACCTCCTCATAAATATGTATAGCTTTGCCCCCAAACCGACTGTATTAGTTTGTTCTCCCACTGCTATAAAGAAATACCTGAGACTGGGTAATTTATAAAGAAAAGAGGTTTAATTGCTCATGGTTCTGCAGGCTGTACAGGAAGCATGGCAGCATCTGCTTCTGGGGAGCTACAGGGAGCTTTTAGTCATGGCAGAAGGCAAAGGGGGAGCAGGCCTCTTACATGGCAGGAACGAGAGGTAGAGAGAGTGGGGAGGTGCTACACACTTTTAAACAACCAGATCTCCTGAGAACTCACTCCCTATATAGTACCAAGTGGGGGGATGGTGCTAAACCATTCATGAGAACTCCACCCCCATGATCCAATCACCTCCCGCCAGGCCCCACCTCCAACACTGGGGATTACAATTCAGCATGAGATTTGGTGGGGACACACATCCAAACCATATCACCTACTGAATATATATGACTCTATTGTGTAATATGGACCCTGTCAGACATAAACCCCAATCTACTCTTTCCTTCTTTGAAGAGAGATCACCTTCAGTCCATGCCAGAGACTATTTCTTCACAGTTTGCAAACCGTTATCACCAATAAATCTCTCTTTCTACTACTTAGCCATCCTGCTGGTCTTTTGGATGACAATGTGAAGGTCCAGTCTGGCATTGCCAGTCATATATCTCTCTGTTAACCCAAAAGTTTAGTTAAAGTCTGCTCTGCAACCTCCTGTGTGACTGCTACTTTGAGAAAATTTTTAAAACATGGGCAGCAGGGGAATGTTTTCTACTGTTGGTCAAGCTGCAGTGGAGAACCAGCGGCCAGCCACAGAAGGTAAGCGGGAGTGAGCGTGAGATTTCAGAGGAGGCAAATATTGGAAGAGTTAGTGACTTGTCAGAAATATAAGGCTCCCAATACCCAGCAATATAAGGGGGACACATGTGGATGAGCCCTGAAGAGCTCTGCTAGGCCCCCATGGTTCCCTTTTATCATTTCTGTGCACCCCTCTGCAGGTATCTGGGTGCTGCTGCAAAGCAGAATGAGAGCCCCGTTTCTTTTCCTCAAATTGGAGCAAATTCTGAGGCATAGTTTATAGCCCAAAGTTCCCCTTTGGGATAAAGCTATGCTGCTACCTCCCTCTCCTTAGGATGGTCCCTGATAGCCCTGCGGGGGTCCTTCCCTTTCCAGCCTTGCCACCACCACTCCTTTTCCTGTTTTTCCGGTAACACTTCCTGAATACATTACTAACACATGATTCCTCTTCTCACGGTCTGCTTCTGAGGAATCTGACCTAAAAGAGACACCAAAGTCATTTAAGTTAAAATATTAAAGAGTGGTCAGATTGAATTGAAAGATTTGAGTATGCCCAAGAGGAGCACTTGTGTTACACATAGATTAAGCTTTCAAACACTTTCAAGCTTGTTATTATTGGGTGAAAGGGATATCAAACAAAACCAAATATCCCTTAAATATAAAGTGGAAACAAGAAGTTACTCTAGAGAAATACTAGTAATCAGAATGGAGGAGACTCAGAAGAAGATGGCATATTTGATCTGATACGGTCAGGAAGAGTACGAAATGAAAATGTAGGGTAAAGATATTTCAGATAAAGGATGCAAGTATGTGTTTTTTGAGGACAACATACACAATAAAGTTGAAAAGTAAGTTAATCAGAGAAACATCAGAAAATGACTTGCAGAGAGCCCTAATTTTTCATTACTCAGAAATCAAAGTGAAAACAAAGATTAATTTGATTTTTGATAGGTAATTATTTATTCAGCCAGTCCACCAAATCCAGGAAAGCAGGAACTTAAACTGAACTAAGACAAAAACTATGAATTGTTTCATATGATCAGTACCACTAAGAATATTAGTGAATTCTCCTAAACACAGATATTTTTCCCCAGTAAATAATAGTACTTGAAAAACACAGAATTGCTAAAGAGAGAAATATAACTGCTTCTCTGTTTTGTGGGGAAAGGGAAGGAAAATCCTTCCTAACTGGTTTCTAACTGGTGTTGTTCCTCTTCAAGTCTCACGCGTGTTCCAGTCGTTTAATCTCCAGAAACAGCTTATACACCTCCAGGGTCATTTTCGAATCCTCTGGGTGTGGGAGACACTGCATGAGCTTTCTACCCATGAGCACTTGATCATAACCTTCAGAGATTACCTAAATGAAATAAAGCGATAGTTTTTGAGAGGCTTCTCTCCAAATGAAATCCAAAGATGTAAGATTTCTTCTGGATGTATCACTGATGACCACAAAACTGGAATGTTAAAACCCTCCTCAGGACAGATGAATAAAATCCCAAAGAAACTAGGGTGTCAGCAAAGTGTTCTCCCTTGGCTGTCAGGCAGCAATCAGTAGCTGGTGAAGCAGGGAAGGAACAACGCTGCAGACAACACCCAGGGGGCCTCGTTAGGGGCAACAGAAGGGACAATTCTGATGGGCCCATCTGAAATGAAGCAAAAGCATAGCATTTATTATAGAAACTATGAGGCTGGGGGTCAAGTCAGCTGGATGTATGAGACCTTCCTATCTAGGGGTGTGGTCCTTCTTGAGCTTGCCTTAACAAGCATACCAAAGTGCTTCGAAGGTGACGGTGCTAATTCTGTAAGTGATGTGTCGAAATAAATCCTGCCAAAAGTCAGATCTCGCTGGTGTTGGCTAGGACAGTGCTCCGCAGGAGGCTATCATTTTTAGAATGGGATAGGATGCCCTGAAATGTGTGCCACTTACCCACTCACACCTGGGCACCTCTGGGTGCCTGCCATGTTCTGTGCTCTGATCAAGTGATATTTTGAGGACCAACCAAAGTGACATTTTGGGGACCAGCCACTTTATAGCCAGAGTCACACTGGATGGTGACATTTTCAAGTTCAACATACAGATCCTTACCCAGACAGCTTTCCATTTTCTGTCTCTGGTTTCAGACACAGAGCTATAATGGAAACACAATTTTGATCATCCTATGATTCTCAGAATAAGAT
The DNA here is from genome assembly GCF_028885625.2 of Pongo pygmaeus. Taxonomy (NCBI): domain Eukaryota; kingdom Metazoa; phylum Chordata; class Mammalia; order Primates; family Hominidae; genus Pongo; species Pongo pygmaeus. Next base: position 42,213,668 of record NC_072373.2, read on the forward strand.
ATTATAATAGTAAGAATATTGAGAATTATGAAACACTGATAAATTATACCTGGATGGGATGCTGAGAGTTGTTCTTTACCTCCATTTATTTATGATTATAAGAATAAGATTAATAATAATGCTGATAATGTTATTGCACATACTACATGTCAGCATAAGTACTAATGCAAAACATTATTACCTCGATTTTGCTAAAGAGAAAAATCAGGTACAGATAGTTTGTGTGACTTGTCTAATATTGCATAGCCTTTGGGTGGCATGATTATGATGTAAACCTAGGCACCACGGTCCTAGAGTCAGTTTTCAAAATTAGTACAGTATCTCCAAACCTTGATCTTTTCATGGTCCTAAGTATATAATTTTTATTCTCATATTCTTAATATCTTGCTGTGTTAAATGGAGACAGTGGTGGGGAATTAGCTCCTTCAGTTGCTATTAATAGATTAGTTAAAAAAAAAAAAAAAAAGGTTGGCCCTATCCTTGTGGTTGACCAAAAATCCCCTATCAGGTCAACTTCATTATGAGAAGGTGGGAGCATGCATGAGGTTCTAATGGAGACATCCAATACTTCAAGGATGTTAGGAATTTACCCACAGGATTCCTCATTTAAACTTAAGTAGATGCCCACTAAAATTTTGCCAAGTCCTCACTGATACTCTCAAATTAAAAATTGTATCTCTAAGTCCACTAACAGAACCCTGTATATACAGACACTTGAATTATAACAAAGGTCACACTGCAGAGTTGTGTGGAAACTATAGTTTATTAAATAAGTGGTATATGATTAATTGAATAGCCATTGGAGAAAAACAAATTTTAATCACTATTTTCCACCATAAACACACAGGAATTCCAAGTGATTTGGAGATACTAATGTGAAAAGTTAAAACAATAAAGCTCTGGAAAATAACATAAGGAAATATTTTTTGTGACCTTGCTGCAGGCAAATATTTCTTAAACAGGATGTGAAAGGTGCCAATGTCAAGGAAAAAAATTATAAATGAACTAAATTAGAATTTAGAACTTCTATTTATCAAAATTAGAACACTCATACACTGCTTGTGGAAATTTAAATTGTTGCAATCACTTTTGAACAAAATTTGGCATTATCTACTAAAGATGAATATATGGCTGCGTGTGGTGGCTCACAGCTGTAATCCCATACTTTGGGAGGCCAAGGCAGGTAAAGGAGGATCACTTGAGCCCAGGAGTTCAAGACCAGCCTGGGCAACAAAGAAAGACCCTCTCTCTACAAAAAACTTTTTAAAAATTAGCCAGGTATGGTGGTGTATGCCTGTAGTCCCAGCTACTCAGGAGGCTGAGGCAGGAAGATCCCTTGAACCCAGGAGTTGAAAGTTACCGTGAGCTATAATCATGCCACTACACTTCAGCCTGGATGATAAAATGAGAACTTGTCTCAAAAAAAAAAAAAAAAGAGATGAATAGATGCATACTCTATGAAATGGCAATTCCACTTTTAAGTTTATTCCCAACAGAAATATTTGCACATTTGTATCAAGAGTCATGTGCAAGAATGTTCATAGAGCATTGTTCATAATAGCCTATAACATGAAAATCCTGAACTTTTATAAGATACATAAAATGTGTTATGTTTATCCAAAGATTATACAACAATGAAAATGAATAAGCTATCACCCCATGCAAGAACACATAGATGATTTTCAAAAACATAATACTGAGTAAAGAAGGCAGGCACAAAAGAATACATACATGATTTCCTTTACATGAAAAGTAATGGCAAAAACCACAGGGACTTTTGCACCAATCTAAATATAATGCTAAAAAGTTGATAAAACTAATATAATGCTAGAGGTGAGACTAGTTGGGAAGGAGAGTTGGGGAGTCACTGGGAGGGAGCACACAGAACACTTCTGGGATGCTGGTAGTGGTGATGCTTCTTGACTTGAATGGTAGTTTGTCATGGTGGGTTCACTTTGTGATAATTTATTGACCTGTACACCTAAGATTTGGACACAGTGTTGTAGTATGTTATATTTAAATTAAAACTTTTATTCAAGCAAAAAGTGGCCTTCCAGATGACCTCTGAAAGATACATTGATATCTTTCAGATAGTGTTCAAGAGTGATAAACTGTGATCATTCATGCTATTAAAATATTGTACCATGTGTATATATTAATTATGCAAATTAAATAAATAAGTAAAGTGTAAATTTCTAAGTGCTGCCTCTGTCTAGGAGGAGACTCTTGTTTGACCTTTCATAGAGGCTCTACCTTCTTAGCAAGGGCCCTCAGTAAGTTTGGAGTTAACCTTTACATTGAGGGGCTGGAACCAACCAATGTGAATTTCTGCAGGTGACTTCAGCCTCTCCAATTAGAACATATCTATCATCACAGTGGTAGAGCACCAGAGTAGTAGAGAATAAAAAATGATCTCACATCTTCATAGGACCCATGGCCAATGGGAGGAACCATTCTGCAAACTTGAATGGTGAGAGAGAAGGTAGAGGAGAATGAGCTAGAGTTTCATTTAATGAACAATTCAGTGAGTGACCCTTCTCGTTATACAGAACTAGGTCATTAACTTATTGTACTGCTGATGTACATTGCATCTCCTTGACAAAATCAGTAAACTTTTACACTGTTCATGAACTTCTGGGCACAAAAGCATTAATTTAGCCGCAGGGAGTTACTCCAAAACAGAATCATATTCAGTAATCATGAGGCTAAATAAAAAGAAAGGCCACAAATTAATTTTCAAAAAGCAGACAGTGCAATTTAAAAACAGCTGAGAGACTTGAATAGATGTTCCTATAGAGGGGCTATACAAATTGTCAACAGACATATTAATAGGTGCTTAATCCCATGGGTCATCAGGAAATACAAATAAAAGCCACAATGCGAAATCACTACACATTCACCAGAATGTCTACAATTGAAAACTATGATAATACCAAAGTTTTCATGAGTAGGACACAATGTAACTCCAATGAACTACCTAAGGAAATATAAACTGGTACAGCCACTTCCAAAAACAGTTTGTGGTTATCTCCTAGAACCTGGCAATTACAATAATGGATATTTTCTTGGCAGAAATACACAAACGTGCACTAAAAGACAAGCTCAGAAATGTTTTCAGCAACGTTATTTGTAATGTGACCAAACATGAAAGAGCCTAAAAATCCATCAACTCTAGAACAGATAAGTAAATTATGGTAATTCAACTGATGGAGTACTAGACAGCAATAAAAATGAATGAGATACTATTTACAAAAAATGGGTGAATCTCATAAATACATTGAACAAAAGCAGATAGACCATTAATGTATAATTCTATTCCATTTTTAAAGCTTTTAAAAATTCAAAACTAAGCTACAGAACAAGTGTAAATAAAATAAGGAAATGATTACTCTGCAAATCAAGATGATGGTTACATTTGAAGAAGGATGAAGTGGTAAATGGGAGGGCCCCCATGGGACTTCTGGGGGCTGGCAATGTCCTACATCTCTACCTGGGTGAGATTTTCATTATGTGTTTGATTTTTGATGAATCATGTTGCTGTACATTTTCACTTTGTATACTTTTCTATATGTGTGTTATATTCTAATAAGCTTTTTAAAAAAGAGTTGATTATCTTTGAAAATGGGTAAAGAGTGAACGAATCCAGATGAGTCCCCACCTCTTCCAACTACCACCCCCTCCACAAAGAGAATGTTTTATTGTTTTGCAATGTTTGAAGAGAGGTTTGTTGAAACAATGCAAAACAATGGCATATTTGGAAGTAAGAAATATGCAAAGAGCACTTTGGGAAGTTGAGGTGGGCAGATCACGTGAGGTCGGGAGTTCCAGACCAGCATGGCCAATGTGGCAAAACCCCATCTCTACTAAAAATACAAAAATTAGTGTGGTGGAGCATGCCCATAATCCAGCTACTCAGGAGACTGAGGCACGAGAATCGCTTGAACCTGGGAGGTGGGGGTTGTAGTGAGCTGAGATCATGCCACTGCACTCCAGCCTGGGCAACAGAGTGAGGCTCCACCTCAAAAAAAAAAAAAAAAAAGAAGAAGAAGAAAGAAAGAGAGAGAGAGAAAGAAAAGAAAGAAAAAGAAAGAAAGAAAGGAAAGAAAAGAAAGAAAGAGAGAAAGATGGATGCAATATTGAGTTGTTGAGTTAGCCTATCAGAAAAGGAATGATCTATAGTGCCAGAAGTTTTGCAGACAAGATTTAGTGCAATTTAATAAATTCAGAGCACTGAGTATGTTGATAAAGCACCGCACTAAGGGAAGATTTCCTGTTAGGACTGAATCTAAGTTAAAGCTGTTTCCAACTTATTTGCTAAAGAGCAAATTAAAACTGCTGGCTCCTTTCTCATGGACTCCATCCTCACCAAGAACTACTTCTTCATGTGTGCACTGTTCTCGGGCACTCTCACCTGTTCAGTGTTCTCCTGTTAAGCCATATGCATTCTCACTTCTGTGCCTTTTCTTCTGCCATTTGCCCTACTACAATGCTCTCTACCTTTCTCCACATGCAATCCTGGCACACGGTGATCATCCCTGCCTGTGGTTGCCTATGGCTCTCAATAGGAATGATATTTTGAGTTCTTAGCCACTTGCATTTTATATATGTTTATCATATATTTATTCTACAGAAAAGGAAACACAACCTTAGAGAGGTCAGTTATTCTGCATAAGATCACAGCTACTAAGTTCCAGTGACATGAATCAAACTTAGGGATTAAACTCAGGCTTCTATCAGTTCAAAACCCACTGCTCCTTCTTAGAATACTGCTATTTTCTGCTCTCTATAGAAAGCATTCGGTAATTACTTTATGTGGCAGCTTCAGAGGTTTAAAAGGCTGTAAAATGGAGGTTTTGGCTGAAAAACAATATTCTTGTTATTGGTAAAGTCAAGTAACCCTCTCTCACTGACGAAGTAGGTGACTCATAACCGGTTAGAAAGCTCTTATCTCCCACACCTGAATAAAAAACATTGAAATGACAGAAACAGAAGATATTTTAAGGATAATATTTGGGAAGGATTTTTTTTGTAGTGAAGCATTTGTTTTCCTGTGAGCCCCATTCCATCACTTCCATGAGGAAAATGTATGGGTGCACTTTTCCTTCACATTGAGAGAGGGACTCTAAGGAGCCCTCTGAAAAAGCCTAATATGGCTCCTCTCAGTTTGGACAGAGGGACACAGTGGATTAGTGTTGGACTCCTGCCAGGCAAATCTAAAATGCAAAAGGTGGGCTGTCCAGTGGCTCTGATAGTGGGAACAAATGAAAGATCTCTGCTGCTTTGAGATTGACCTATACTGCTGATGTTATTCAGAAAAATGGAGGCGTGAGTACTTCCGGGGGATTAGAAATCAGGTGCATGAGAAAGTCATTCATGGTGGAGTTGTCTTCAGGTGTCTAAAAGAGCCACCAGGGTGGGAAGAAGACCTCAGTAAAAACAAAATAAACAAAAACAAAACCTCTAGGAGTCACCAGATATCGATGAGATAGGAAAAAGCAAGTGGTCAACCGGAATTGGAGATGGGTTTGACCACACCCAGGGAATTGTTAACAGATCCACAGTGATGTCGGAGGACCCCATCCCCACCCCTCCACACACACAAAATACAAGAGAAAGAGCAAGTCAGAAGCACCCAGGAGGCCAAGGATTAGCTCAAGTCAAACATTGTTTCTCTCACTTCTTCTCCCAAACTTTCAACTCAGGGGAGCTCAAAAAGCATAGCAACAGTCAGTTGCAAGGAAATGTTTGTTTTTGTAGCGAGGAAAAGAAATTCACCTGTATATAAGTCCACAGCCTCCACACAGCATTTCCTAACCCTCAGATTAAACACCTCCATGGAAATAGAAAACATAGCTTTTAATTTTTATAAATAAATAAATAAATACATATGTAGAGCTCTTTGCTAGGCCTTTTGGGTAATATTAAGGGACATACTTGTAATGTATTTGAAAAGTTAAACTATAGCCATATAAATAGTCATACCATAGAACCAGTCACACAAGTGCCAGAAGATTAGGACAGAAAAGGAGTTCTATAGGAGAAGGTGGTGACAGAACAGAGGACTGGATTATCAAGGGAAGGCTTCACAGAGTAAGGGGGAGGTACATCTTCAAGGGTGGGTAAAGTTGAGTCATTGAAAAAATGGGAGAGGCACTGAGGCAATTGGCAACTCTGGCATCAGATTGCTGTTGCAAGAGAAGTGGGAGGTAGGATCAGAAAGGGAGGCTAAGGTTGACAAGACATTAAACACCCTTTCAGGGGGTTGGGATCAGAAGTAATGTGAAGATTTGAGGGACCAGAAGATAAAAGAAAAAATAAGTAGGAACATGGAGAAATAATTCAAAGACTTGTTGACAGATTGGAGAAAGTCCTCCTCCATTTCCTCAGAGTATAAGAAGGGAACTCAGAGGTGGAGTTGGCCTCTTTATCCTGTACTGACACTGTTACCTAAATGAACACCATCCCTCAATAGTTTTCGTGCTTCTGATGTGAAGAATTATCTTCCAAATACAGTTGCTTCCTTAATAAATCACACTTTCCTCCTCAATGATCCAAAAAGCATGGCTTCAGCACTTTATATCAATCTACCAGCTCTCAGAAGAGCACTCAGCTATGATTTTTGGGTCAAGATTTCTCCCCTAAACCATCCAAATCCTCCATTTTTGATGCCACGATAGCTGTTTCAGGGAATATGTTTATAAATATTTTAACATGTTACAAAAATTAGTTCTCTCAAGATAAGAAACAATGTTGGCTAATGACAGAGAAAACTACAACTTTGCTAAAAGGAGATTCCATTTAAATAATATAACAATCATTAATTTCCATAACAACAGCTCTTCAACCAGTTCTGGCAAGTTTTCTCAATCTCATACATTTCTCATTCATTCGTAAAAACTTCCCTATATTTGAATAACAATGTGTTACTATTGCAGTAAACTGAGGAATGGAGAGACTTTTAGATACTGCTTGGCTTTGGAGACTTCCCTATTCCTGCTACAACTCTGAGCTGTAGCGCGGCTCCTATTAGCCTTATGCAGATCGGCACTAGTCTTAGTCGGCCCCACACTTTCTTGGAGCACACAGTCCGCACTAAGAGATCTGTGACTCCCCACTTCGCAGCTGTTGTGACTAATTAGGCCCCTCCATTTACACACTTTCACACACTTTTAGTTCCCATGTTTGTAACTGGGGTGGTGAGCCACTCTCGCCACCTCTAGATTCCTAGTTGGGATGGTGAGCTACTCTCGCCACCTCCAGATTCCTAGCTGACTTAGCAAGCCACTCTCGTCCTGTCTTGGCGGGGTGTGAGTTTCATCCGAATTGACGAGCCCCCAGCCCCTCTGGGTCGGACTATTCGGCACACCCCAGGAGGTGATCAGGCTCCCCTTCCATCCAAGGAACGGGTCCTCCCTTGGGCTCCCAAAACCTTACCACGTTTCCTGAAGCGTGCTGTTTCTGAAATCGTCCTGTAGCTCCTTTTAGGTTCTGTTGCACTGCTAGGTAGGGGGGCGCCAGGTCATGGTAGAGCTGATCCCCACTCTGGGCTGAAGTTCTCCTAGCGGCGCCTGGGGTCACAGGTTTCCCAAGGCCCAGGCTCCAACCCCCAGAGGCAAAGGAGACAGTAAGCCTGCCATCTCCAGTCCCTTCGTGGTTGCCAAAAACATTGTGGTAAACTGAGGAACGGAGAGACCAATACGGAGTACAGGAGGATTTGTTTATTTTTAGGTATACACCGGCTCAGAGGATTTATATCCAAAAAAGCTGAGCATTGAATAAAGATAGAGCGGCATTTTTACAAGAGGCCTTACCAAAGCAAAACAAAAGCAGTTAATTATACAGTGACAGGTCACTTAATTCATAGCATAACATAACTTGCGACCTTGCATAGCTGGTGACCTTGTAGCTGCATCGAAAGAAAAATAAAAACTGGCTAAATATAGACATTTGTGAAACATAATGCTCAAGAAGCCTGGGAAAAGAGTAACAGTAAAAGAATTTGTCTTTTTTTTTTTTTCTTTAACCTTGCTCTAAAATGGAGGGATATTTGGAACCCGTTCCTTTGTCTTTGCTATTCAGACAGCATTATCTTATAACTATCCTTAAAATAAGCTGTTAGGCAAAGGAAAACTGTTTTTTTAACCCTTGCCTTGCCACATTTTGGGCCTTAGCTTTTACTTTTTTTAAAGTAAATAAACGCAGTACTTATTGTCATTATTATTATTATTTAAATTTCTGCCTCATTACATTTGTATAAGGCTTTATAGTTTACAAAGTGCTCTATATTTTACTTCAGCAAATTCACTCAATTTGTGATAACAGGCAATATATTGTGCTTTGAGGATGGAAATTTTTTCTGATCAATTAGTAACTGAGATTGTAGATGGTATAACTAACCTAATTGGAAAATAATTGTGTCGTAAGCATTTAGGAATATTTATTTAAATATAAGAAATTGATTTAAAAATTAAAGGTTATTCCTTTCTAAAGCAGCTCTGCAAAGATTTTTGCATATGAACACTTTGTTGTTTTAGACCTAATAACAGCTTCTATCTAAATTAGAACAATTTCCTTGACATTTTAAGATTCTTCATTTTTATTAATAACATAGTCACTTTATTTTCTCGAAAATCTTGTGAACTACCACCATTTGACTATATTTCCCAGTCTAGTGCTGGGAAAATGCTTTGCAACTTGAGGGACATGGCAGAGTCTCAGAGGGGACACAATGGGGCTCCGCCTTCTCCGATACCTTGAATCAAGAGGAAGAAAAGTTCTCTAAGTAACCGTTGAAATATGCCTATGCCAAGGAGTTCAGCCTTGGCAAAGTCCCAACAACTGGTCACTGAAAGGGAGGGGTAAGGAGTGTGACTGGTAGACCAGATGCTGAGCACAGTTCTGACAGACGGGAGCTGATATGGCCCTTTCTTGGGGAGAAGAGTCTGGGGCACCCTCTGAGATTCTGTATGTATCTCCCTAAGACTTTATCACTGTTGAGGCGGAGCCAGTGATGAGTCCCTTTCTGGGTATATGCATAATTCTTCTCTGAGGGAACAAGAGCAAAAGGCAAAAGGACTGCAGCTCCTGTCACACAGGGCAAGTGGTGGTTCTCCAGGAAGGAGAGGTCGCAGCATGAAAGGCCAGGCTGAGAAGCAGTTCCTGTCCAGGAAGCAATATCCTCAATGAGGCAGATAAACTGCCCATAGAAGAATGAACTTTTTTTAAAAGTTTTTAAAGTTAAACTTTTCTAAACAGTCCAGCCAGAATGAGTAAAACAAGTCTCTACATTTAAAAATACTCAAGAATCTAGTTCAAACAATAATTACTCTTACAAGAAATATACGTGAGTGGGAACTTCTTTTTCCTACTTCCTGGAATTTCTGATGGACCAAATGATTCACTCTGTGATGCTATCTTACTCTGAAAACTATTCTAGTTTGTGTTTGCAGCACAGAAAAAGCTTGCCCTGAAATTTAAATGCTTGAGGATGATAAATTAGGAAGAAAGGAAGATTTACTGTGACTTACAGAATATCTGAATGGCGCTTGTTCAGAGTGAAACCCAGCATTTTGCCTGTAAGCAACAAAAGATATGTTTTTGAAAGGCACATTTGTTATTCTTCATGGGAAGATAACCACAGGACAAAATTTCTCTTAGCCGTCTGGAACTACCTAGCTATTCACCCAGACCATTTCCTAAATTTAGTCTCCTAAAGTGAGACAGACAAAACCACCAATCTGAGTTGTATCTTTTGCCCACCAGCTGTGGGTTTCTGTTCCTGTAAGAGACAAAGATTGCTGTTCGAGCAAGAGAGTAAATTCTGGAATTTGTCGTAAAGTGATCTTCATTACCCAGTTAAGTTGGAATGACTACTACATACCAATAATAGCCAAAATGCTTATCTCTCAAAAATAAATAGAATTACCAAATATAACTGAGCAAACGTCTTTGGAATATTGATGAAAGCACAGTTAAATCTCAACTTTCTAGACAGAAAAGAAAACAAATCCACTAAGTGGTTGCTTCCTTTAGAAAGAGGAACACAATAAAGTAGTTTAGCTGGGTGCAGTGGCTCATGCCTATAATCCCAACACTTTGGGAGGCTGAGGCAGGTAGATCACTTGAGGCGAGGAGTTTGACACCAGCCTGGCCAACATTGAAAAACCCAGTCTATACTAAAAATACAAAAATTAGCTGGGCATGGTGGTGAAAGTCTGTAATTCCTGCTACTTGGGAGGCTGAGATACAAGAGTTGCTTGAACCTGGGAGGCAGAGGTTACAGTGAGCTGAGATCCCACCACTGCACTCCAGCCTGGGCAACATAGCGAAACTCTGTCTCAAAAAATAAATAAATAAATAAGTAATTTAAATGATTAACCAGAAGGTTTGTTAGCCTGGCTTTAATTTTTGAGCATGAGATGTACCAGAATTTACATAAATTATCATAATTGATCTCAAACAACCCTGTGACATGGCTCTAATCTTCCTCATTGCATAGATGAGGAGACAGGTTCAGCTAGATTATGTAAGCTACCCTAAATCTCTCAGATATTTTAGTGACTAAGCCAAATTCTGCCCACGAATGATTCCAAAATCCAAGATTTTTCATTATACCAAAATAATTTTCACTCATTGGCCAAAATGACTACCTGTGAGTTTGCTGACTGGGCCACTTGGGAGTAAATGAACACAGTTGGGTTTTACCCAGTGATATGCTCACCCTCTAGTTGCTGCTGGTGCTGCAGTTAAGGGGTTATACCTGTGACATTCTGCAGAGAATGGCTTGTTATAATAGGAGCCATGTAATCCTGATGTACCAAGGAAGTTATGCCCCACCCCCAAGAAGCAACCAATGTCATACTGGTATTGGAGTACAAGAGCCCTGATCCCTTGTCTCAAGTCTGTATGACCCTGTGATGCAATTTGTACTCAAGCCCCTGTTGATTTGGTGTAGGCTATGCGTTTCCTGTGAACATGTTCTTGCTCAGTTCTTTCCCCTCCCTATTTGGCTGCTTCATTTCTTTAAATATTTTTTTTCTTCCTGAAGGGCACATTCTTAAAAATTCACATGTACCTGGAACTAGGAAGCAGACTTTAAGGATGGGATTCTTGAATTGTATCACCCATCAGCCAACTGGCAATCAAGACCCCATCACTTGTAAAAGGTGGAGTATTGATAGCCCCGTTTGCTGTAGCAGGGCAACTATTCACATTTTTACCTGGTGAGCTGTCATGGAACATAGATGGGGAAGATGCACTGGCTTGTGCCATGTCTCTGGCATTTGTGAGGTAGGATGGAAATAGCAATAATAGGGATTGTGAAATTGGGTGGCTGAGTAGCACCCCTTAACTGAAAATGAAGGCACAAAGCAGTCAATCACAATGCAAATACAAGGGTGAAAGCCAGAAGGTCTCTGTGTTACTATCTAAAGAAACTCTTATCTCAGGTAGCTGAGGGTTAATTATGCTGAGGACCAGGCTCAGGACCTTACCTAAAAAGAACAGCAGGATCTCAACAAAGGATGAATTCTTAGCCTTTCCAAGTCTCCTACTGAAACTCAGGGCCCTTGTATACACTACATTATTATTTACTATATTCATCACACTGTGCAGTATATTTCAAATAAAAACCTTATTCCTACTGTCTAATTGATGGATAATTGGCCCATTTTCCCTTGTTATAATAGTGTCCCTTCCCCATGCTTATACACTATGCAGAGGATCAAATTAAGCAGGTGCTATATAAGGCCATAATTGCCCTCCTCAAGATCTGTCCCCCACCTCATCACCAGTCACCAGGCCAATAGCTGGGATCAAATCTCAGTGTGAACTGACTGAGAAAGTGCTGTCCCTGCTAAAAGAAGAGAGAAATTAAACCCAGGAGCCATGGGATCTAGCTAGCATGTGTTGCCAAGAACAGGGAGATTATCCCTGGGCATGGATCCTGAGGAACTGGGAGAGTATGCCTGGGAGTGGATCCTAAAGCTAGATAAGGTAGAGTTTATCAGCATAGGGGCAACCTCCCATATCACAGGATTTAACACCTTGGCAAGTGACCTGGGAGTCAGTTCTAATATGATGCTTAAGAAAAATGATGGTCAATATTAAATGAGATAGAGATGCCAGAACTGCCATGGCAAACTAAGTCGGAAGAAATCACAGGGTCAGAGAATTAGATTTTGTTAGAACTATCTATTTTATAAGGCCATAGACCCACCAGCTATTTTCTTCATGAGAACCCTGAGGATGTACCATTTAACAAGCCAACAAGGAATGCACCCATGACAGGGACCAACATCACTGCAAAACTCAATAGTGGCTGGCCCTCTGTAGGCTGCGTCTTATGGTAGGATGGGCTATTACCAAATTTGGCTGCCCAATAGCAATGAGGATAACAGATTCCAGAGTAGCAGGGCTTATAGCGGTTACTTAATCTTCAGAAGCAAAAGGTGGGTGAAAAATCCTGTTTTGGATAGCAGAGTCAGGACTGACATGATTCAAGAAAAGTGCCTAGGATGGAAAACTTAAGGAGGCACTTGCTCTCAGGGTTGTGCAAGTACTGACTCTGCACTTGTATGACACTGTGAGTGAGTGCCTCATTAAGAGTGAAGCATTTAGGGCAGCAAGGTGGGATTGCAGCCTGGGAGGGTGAGGATGTCCTGACCTGTAGGAGTCTTTGAAGAAGGCTACAGTATATGGTGTTCCTAAGGGCAAGGGCCCTCCAGTCTGGTGATTGCTTAATGTAAAAAGAGATCAAGAATGAACAATCCAAAGACTGAGGCTGGCCACTCCAGGCTCATGATCTCTTAGAAGAGAAGATTCTAAGATCTTTTAGAATAGAAAATCATGATCTCTTGCCTTTTACCTTGCTGATTGCCCTTTTTTTTCTGACAATTTCCTCAGCAGTAAGTGAGAACAGGTCCATATGAGGAAGCACTGTGCAACCCCACATAGGTATACATAGTAGTGATTCTCTAGTCCTTCCGCAATGGAACATTCAGTAATTGATTTAAGTAACTGGTCACTGTGCTTTTTAGAAACTTGTTGGATTTGAGCTACCTGTGGTACCTGGGAACAGAAAGTATGATAGTTCAAGTAGGAGCTACAGGGGCCAGGCAAAAAAGGATTCATAGTTCATGTCCATCTCACAGTGATCCACTGTGTCTATGGCCCACCTGGTGGTCATTTCCATGGTTCCCAAATGTAGAGCAGTTGGTGGGACACTCACATTAATTCCCTGACCTTTAGAAAAAGAACTATTGAGGTAGGAAACCCCATGCAGAAAATCCACAAATAATATCACTTTATGTTGAAACACAGAATGTTTAAGATTAGGAACAAGGCAAGGATCTCTACTCTCATCATTCTTATTCAGAAATACATTTATTGGAATATATAGCCCATGCAATAAAGCAGGAAAATAAATAAAAGGCATGCAGTTTGGGAAAGTAGAAACAAAACCTTTTATTTGCAAACAACATGATCATTTATGTAGTAAATCCCAAAGAATTTATAGAAAACGTAATAGTACTTGTGAGAAAATTTAATAAGGCCACAGATACATGACTGATATACAAAAATCAATTATATTCCTATACACTTGCAATGAACAATTGGAACTTGAAATTTAAAAAGCACTACCATCTTAAGGGAAATATGCTGGGTGAAAATAAAATTTCTAAAGGTCACATGCTGTGTGATTTCATTTGTAAAACATTGTCAAAAGGACAAAATGATAGAGAGGGAGAAGAGATTACTAATTGCCAGAGTTAGGAATGGTGGGCCAGGGGAGAGGGCCAGATGTGATTTTAAAGTAGTAGCTCAAGGGGGAATTTCTGTGGTGATGGAATAATTCTGTACTTTGATTGCTGTGGTGGTTACATAAGTCTACGCATGTGATAAAGCACATATTAAACCAATGTCAATTTTCTAGTTTTGGTATCATATTATAGTTTCATAAGATATAACCAAAGAGAGGAAACTGGGTGAAGGGTTCATGGGATTTCTCTGTATTTTATATATACATATGTATATATATTATATATACACATATATATGATTTCTCTATATTATTTTTATAACTTTCTATGAATCCATAATTATTTCAAAATAAAAAGTTTTTAAAAGGACATACATTAAAGCTTTTTATGGTGCATGGCAGATGAAAACTCCAAAACATTCATGAAAAAAAATCAAAGAAAATAAATAGAGTAATATGCCATGTTCATGGATTTATATACAATATTATTGTCACTTCTCCCCAATTGATCTACAGAGTCAAAGCATTCTAACCCAAATCCCAGTAGATATTTATATAGAAATTGACAAGCTGTTTCTAAAATATGCATGGATATGCCGAAGACCTAGAAAACCAAAACATTTTGCAAAAAAAAAAGCTGAAGAACTCACACTTTTGATTTGAAGGCTTATTATAAAGCCACAATAGTCAAGACATTTTGAAACTGGCATAGGAATGGACATATAGGTCAATGGAAAAAATAGACTAGAGAAATACACCAATACATAAAAGGTTACTTGGTTATAGACGAATTGCAGTGGTAATTCCATAAAAAAGGGTAGTCTTTTCAACAAATGATGCCAGAACACTTGGATGTCCATATAAGGGGGAAAAAAGATTCTTGACTCTTACTTTTCACCACATACAAAAATTAATTCAAAATGGCTCATGGACATAAACGTAAAACTAGACAATTTGGGGACCTCTAGTTTAAGTGAGATACTATTCATTTATTGCTCTCTGTATTCCAGGGTCTATCTTTGCTATAAAATTAGATATCCAGTATACACCTGTCTGGATCTCAATAGCTGAATGTTTTGCAAAAATATAAATGCTGACTGATGCTTTAGTATATCATCTCAGTTTTATAGGGGATTGATATATTTAGCTTTTTGAAGAACTTATCAACTGAAGTTAAAGGCATTATATATTATGTTATTCACTGTCCCTTGTAAAATAACTCATGCAAGAAAATTGCTTTCTATTTTCATAACAAGAAAAAATGTTTCTCCTGTAAGTAGAACTGATATGTTTATTCTTGCCAAACAATGTAAATATGTGATACATTATATTTCCCATTTTAGTTTGACTCAAAATAAACTCAATTACAATTACTGTATAAATTTAAATTTAGGGAAATTTATCTCTCTTACATGACTTTGATTTCCCGTTTTTATTTTAGCACATTTAAGTTATAAATATTGTTACAAACTAATATATTTAAACTTTTTGAAATTATTAAGCTTCTACTAGGTACTGAGGTAGACATAAAAAATAGAAAAATAAAATTTGGAAAAATTTTTTTAAACATAAATATCCATTATTGGTTATATATTAATATTTACAATAAGGAACAATTTATCATATCTTTAAACTTAAAATTATCAGTGTCTAGAAAATTGATAATTTGGTAAAAGTCATGTGAACACAGGACTGGTAGCTAGTCACAGGGCTATTTCTGGATTGGAAACCTTTATTCTTTTTCTGAACCTTAATTTCCCACAGTACAAAATGGCAGCTCAACCCATAGTCACCATTCACATGTAATTTTTCATCTGAAAGTTTCTAGTTAAGCAGCTTCCTTTTTCCTAGGCTCTTTTTTTAAGCCTGGAGAGAGATTGAATCACATACTTACAGTTTGTTTCCCTATAGTCAGAGAAGAATATTTGACAGCAGAAATTTTGTAATTGACCCTCTGCTGGACTGTATTAGTACCAAGTTAGTATTTCACATAATTTCGTGTACTGTTTGCCCATGATATAATTATTAAGCACATCCTGTATAAACGCCTCTGAGGCAAATACAAAGATAAACTAGTCATAATAGGAAAAATAGGTCACCTAAAACCAGTTGATGAATGCAATGACTCTGCCTTCTAGAAATAGGAACAATTGTTTCAAGAAAGAATGTAAATGCTTTAAAGTTGACAATACAAAAGTAACATTGTAGCAGAAACAGGGTGATAGGTGGAGGGAGAAACAGACTTCCACAGGAAAATAGAAGCAGTAATCTTCTTTGTTGCACGGTAGAAATTCAAGTTAATAAATAAGCAGGCAGGAGACTGGAGAATCATTCTCTAGAGAAACTGGACAGCAACAGAAGAGATACCAGTAAACACTGATATTTGGATATCCCTCTGAATTTGTTAGGGCATAGGCTAAGCTGCTATAACAAACACACCTCAAACACAATGGCTAATGATGCAGAAGTTTATCTCTTTTTCATATGACAGTCCAGAGATGGAAGTGCATTCAGAACAGTCACGAGCTCTGACCCAAGTTGACAAGGTCATCCAAGAGCCAAATGCTTTCCCTTTCATTACTCTAGCATCCGCAGGAACTGTCCTCAGAATGGCAGAGGCTGACTCACCATCACTCTTGCCAGCACTTCAGCCCACAGCGGGGGGAAAGAGAAAGTGGAAAGCAAGTGGCTTCTTTCCTAAGAAAGTAACTAGGAAGTTGTGCACGTTGGGAGGTTACTCCAAGGGAGCATCTAACAGAGCAGCAGGTACCCCGCTGATTTTCAAAGATGTGAGGGTAGTTGTATTACCTAAACAAGTAGGGGAAATGGATACTGGGAAACAATCAGAAGTTTCTGCTACAGCTGCCAATAAGAAAAAAGTAGTTCACTGCCCAATCTCACCATGTACATAGAACTTAAATAATCAGTGATATGAGTCTGACTCTTTAAAATGAATATATAACCTAGAACCATCATCAACAGAAGTTTGCAGATAGCAGAATAGAACTTCCATAGAAACTATTATTAATATCCTCTGAGAAATACAGGTAGGCACTGTATCTATAAAAAACAGAATACTTTTTTAAATGAAGGGAATATTTTTGAAAATGGTTCAAATACAAAATCAAGAAATGATCCCCAAAGAATGTGGGGAAGGGATGAGACAGAGATGATGTATGGGAAAAAGAGAGAAAATTTAAGAAAATTACTAGATTGACAAAAAGGATCAATATCTGACCAGTAAGATTTCTCTAAAAATAAGAGAAAAATATAAAGAAGACAAAGAAAACTATACCAACAACATTCTCAGAATAAAATATGAGTTTCCTTACAGAAAAACAAGGATAAAAACATCCTATATGATCAAGAATTAAAATGGTTTGTGGCTTTTCTACTATAATATTGGAAACTGTAATACAAAAAAAGATACTGTTTAAAAGTTCTAAAAGAAAATTGTTTTTGACCCAATTTTCTACACTCAGCCAAATTATCAATCAAGTGTGACAATAAAGACAGTTTCAAATATGTTGGAGCTCAAAATTTTACTTCCTGTGCATCATTTCTTAGGTGGCTCCTGGAGGGTGTGTTCGAGTACAATGAATGAATAAGTCAAGAAAGAGGAGAACTTGAATCCAAGAAGCAAAGACAGGGCAAGGAGGTTAGCCTACAGACTTGGGAGCATCCATTATATATTATAGTGTGTAGCAGACCCTGTCAATGTCCTGGTAATATCATTAGGGCCCTGCCACTTCAGCACACTCTGGACAACTTCCGACTTCCCCAAATCTGCTTCATTTAGACCAGGCTCTTACTAGAACCATTGACAGCTACTCTGCCTTCTTACAGAGAAGGCCAGAAATGCTAAGATATTAACACCTCCCAGAAGCAGACCTCAAATCGTGAAAGCTATTATATCAATTTAATTTTACAATTGTATTAGAGGCAATGAAAAACACAATGTTTCAGGGGTCTGGCAAAGGGAAGTGAGAGATATGAGTAGGGAGAGAGTGGAAGACTAGAACAACCTGTCAACAGATAGGACCACACAGAAAAGGCAACTGTAGAAGAGACTATCTTTTCCCTACCTTTGTGACCTTGGCCTACTCTGGAGGTTGCTATAGACAGCCCATTAGGAGCCACTGGCTACCCATGTCTGTCTGCCTAACCATGATCCCCATCCTCTGAGCCTGCTCAACAAACCAACAGTGTGGATCCCTCATGTCTGGGAGCCATTGCTGCTAGAGCAAGACTTCACCAGTGAGGGAAGAGAATAGGTAGATATATACCCAGGTCTTCATCCTGAGAACAACTCAGAGTTGAGTGTGCCACCAGCTCTCAGCAGGTTCTCAGCATGCTTGAGCCCCTCTTAGCAGTACGAGAACCTCCTCAACAATGTTTCCTCTTTTGCTTTCCTTCCTTTCCCATTTTACTGCCCATCAGTACTTTCTGAGACCCCCTTCCAAGGAAACCAGTTGCTCACAAATCCTTGTCTCAGGGGAACCCAAAATAGATATCAACAACAACAAAAAATTCCTAGCAGATGGAGCAGGCAATGGCTTTCAAGACCATAAACAGACAGCTTCAACGTTAAGTGGGCTTCTCTAACAGTTCAAGCCCCTCTGTTATAGCTGAGGTTCAATGATAGCCTGCCATACGCCATTGCCTCCGTGGAGTGTGATTGCAGAAATCAAGTCAAAGAGGCCAGTATTCCCCATGGAGTTCTATGTACAGAGAGAGAAGAGACAGCCAGAGAAGCTGAGATAAGAATGAGAAAGAGACTTCACAGGAAGCAAGAGTCAGAAAAAGTGATGACTCAAAGGAATAGCCACCAAAGTACTGAGAGACATGAGGGTTGATACAGGGTTTCTCCTCATGTGTATGACAGTTGCTCAAGCCATTTTAATATTAAAGAACAGTGACTAAATCAGATGGAAGCCTTGGGAATATGCTCAGGACTGACATGTGGGCTTCATCTTTGTGGAGTCCTGAGAAGATAGGTTAGCAACAATGAGGTGGGGACCCTGGGGTGGGGAAGAGCAATTGTTCTGAGAAATTCTAGCCACAAAAAACCCTCTGGCACAACATCCTATTCCCAAATACCTCATTCCACACATAGCCGCTCCAGCACGACCCTATAGAGCTTCTCTCCAGCCCCTGCCTCTTGGCAGACAGCCTTCTCTCAGCTGCACTGCCCATTGCTCTTTTTTTTTTCATATATACATTATTTGTATCCAGTGGTGTGCTACAGTCAGCATATACCAGCTCACAGCCAATTTTCAAATGTTTAGGAATCCTGCAAACTCATTGACATCACATACATTAAAATCAGCCATTCTCTAGTGTGGATATAAAACAATTTGCTTATCCATTCACCTGTTGATGCATATTTAGTTTGTCAGCTGCACTGCCCATTGCTCTTTTTTTTTTCATATATACATTATTTGTATCCAGTGGTGTGCTACAGTCAGCATATACCAGCTCACAGCCAATTTTCAAATGTTTAGGAATCCTGCAAACTCATTGACATCACATACATTAAAATCAGCCATTCTCTAGTGTGGATATAAAACAATTTGCTTATCCATTCACCTGTTGATGCATATTTAGTTTTTTGTTTTTATTATTATTATTATTATACTATAAGTTCTAGGGTACATGTGCACAACGTGCAGGTTTGATACATAGGTATACATGTACCATGTTGGTACACTGCACTCATCAACTTATCAATTACATTAGTTATCTCTCCTAATGCTATCCCTCACCCAGGCCCTTACCCCCCAACAGGCCCTGGTGTGTGATGTTCCCCACCCTGTATCCAAGTGATCTCATTGTTCAATTCCCACATATGAGTGAGAACATGCAGTGTTTGGTTTTCTGTCCTTGTGATAGTTTGCTCAAAACGATGGTTTCCAGCTTCATCCATGTCCCCGCAAAGGACATGAACTCATCCTTTTTTATGGCTGCATATTATTCCGTGGTGTATAAGTGCCACAGTTTCTTAATCCAGTCTATCATTGATGGACATTTGGGTTGGTTCCAAGTCTTTGCTATTGTGAATAGTGCCACAATAAACATACATGTGCATGTGTCTTTATAGTAGCATGGTTCATAATCCTCTGGGTATATACCCAGTAATGGGACTACTGAGTCAAATGGTAATTCTAGTTCTAGATCCTTGAGGAATTGCCACACTGTCTTCCACAATGGTTGAACTAATTTACACTCACACCAACAGTGTAAAAGCATTCCTAGTTCTCCACATTCTCTCCAGCATCTGTTGTTTCCTGACTTTTTAATGATTGCCATTCTAACTGGCATGAGATGGTATCTCATTGTGGTTTTGATTTGCATTTTTCTGATGACCAGTGATGATGAGCATTTTTTCATCTGTCTGTTGGCTGCATACATGTCTTCTTTTGAGAAATATCTGTTCATATCCTTTGCCCACTTTTTGATGGGGTTGTTTGCTTTTTTCTTGTAAATTTGTTTGAGTTATTTGTAGATTCTGGATATTAACCCTTTGTCAGAAGCATAGATTGCAAAAATTTTCTTCCATTCTGCAGGTTGTCTGTTCACTCTGATGGTAGTTTCTTTTGCCGTGCAGAAGCTCTTTAGTTTAATTAGATCCCTTTTGTCTATTTTGGCTTTTGTTGCCATTGCTTTTGGTGTTTTAGTCGTAAAGTCCTTGTCCATGCCTATGTCCTGAATGGTATTGCCTTGGTTTTCTTCTAGGGTTTTTATGGTTTTAGGTCTAACATTTAAGTCTTTAATCCATCTTGAATTAATTTTTGTATAAGGTGTAAGGAAGGGATCCAATTTCAGCTTTCTACATATGGCTAGCCAGTTTTCCCAGTACCATTTATTAAATAGAGAATCCTTTCCCCATTTCTTGTTTTTGTCAGGTTTATCAAAGGTCAGATGGTTGTAGATGTGTGGTGTTATTTCTGAGGGCTCTGTTCTGTTCCATCCGTCTGTATATCTCTTTTGGTACCAGTACCATGCTGTTTTGGTTACTGTAGCCTTGTAGTATAGTTTGAAGTCAGGTAGCGTGATGCCTCCAGCTTTGTTTTTTTTGCTTAGGATTGTCTTGGCAATGTGGGCTCTTTTTTGGTTCCACATGAAATTTAAAGTAGTTTTTTTTCCAATTCTGTGAAGAAAGTCATTGGTAACTTGATGGGGATGGCATTGAATCTATAAATTACTTTGGGCAGTATGGTCATTTTCACAATATTGATTCTTCCTATCCATGAGCATGGAATATTCTTCCATTTGTTTGTGTCCTCTTTTATTCAGTTGTGCAGTGGTTTGTAGTTCTCCTTGAAGAGGTCCTTTATATCCCTTGTAAGTTGGATTCCTAGGTATTTTATTCTCTTTGTAGCAATTGTGAATGGGAGTTCACTCATGATTTGGCTCTCTGTCTGTTAATAGTGTAGAGAAATGTTTGTGATTTTTACACATTGATTTTGTATCCTGAGACATTGCTGAATTTGCTTATCAGCTTAAGGAGATTTGGGGCTGAGACGATGGGGTTTTCTAAATATACAATTGTGTCATCTGCAAACAGGGACAATTTGACTTCCTCATTTCCTAATTGAATACCCTTTATTTCTTTCTCTTGCCTGATTGCCCTGGCCAGAACTTCCAACACTATGTTGAATAGGAGTGGTGAGAGAGGGCATCCTTGTCTTGTGCCGGTTTTCAAAGGGAATGCTTCCAGTTTTTGCCCAATCAGTATGATATTGGCTGTGGGTTTGTCATAAATATCTCTTATTATTTTGAGATACATTCCATCAATACCTAGTTTATTGAGAGTTTTTAGCATGAAAGGCTGTTGAATTTTGTTGAAGGCCTTTTCTGCATCTATTGAGATAATCACGTGGTTTTTGTCATTAGTTCAGTTTATGTGATGGATTACATTTATTGATTTGAATGTGTTGAACCAGCCTTGCATCCCAGGGATGAATCCAACTTGTTTGTGGTGGATAAGCTTTTTGATGTGCTGCTGGATTTGGTTTGCCAGCATTTTATTGAGGATTTTTGCATCCATGTTCATCAGGGATATTGGTCTAAAATTCTTGATTTTTGTTGTGTCTCTGCCAGGCTTTGGTATCAGGATGATGCTGGCCTTATAAAATGAGTTCAGGAGGATTCCCTCTTTTTCTATTGATTGGAATAGTTTCTGAAGGAATGGTACCAGCTTCTCTTTGTACCTCTGGTAGAATTCAGCTGTGAATCCATCTGGTCCTGGTCCAGTCTCAATTTCAGAGCCTGTTATTTGTCTATTCAGATATTCAGCTTCTTCCTGGTTTAGTCTTGGGAGAGTGTATGTGTCGAGGAATTTATCCATTTCTTCTAGATTTTCTAGTTTATTTGCATAGAGGTGTTTATAGTATTCTCTGATGGTAGTTTGTATTTCTGTGGGATCGGTGGTGATATCCCCTTTATCATTTTTTATTGCGTCTATTTGATTCTTCTCTCCTTTCTTCTTTATTAGTCTTACTAGTGGTGTATCAATTTTGTTGATCTTTTCAAAAAACCAGCTCCTGGATTCATTGATATTTTGAAGGGTTTTTTGTTTCTCAGTCTCCTTCAGTTCTGCTCTGATCTTAGTTATTTCCTGCCTTCTACCAGCTTTTGAATGTGTTTGCTCTTGCTTCTCTAGTTCTTTTAATTGTGATGTTAGGGTGTCAATCTTAGATCTTTCCTGCTTTCTCTTGTGGGCATTTAGTGCTATAAATTTCCCTCTACACACTGCTTTAAATGTGTCCCAGAGATTCTGGTATGTTGTGTCTTTGTTCTCATTGGTTTCAAAGAACATCTTTATTTCTGCCTTCATTTTGTTATTCACACAGTAGTCATTCAGGAGCAGGTTGTTCAGTTTCCATGTAGTTGTGCGGTTTTGAGTGAGTTTCTTAATTCTGAGTTCTAGTTTGATTGCACTGTGGTCTGAGAGACAGTTTGTAGTGATTTCTGTTCTTTTACATTTGCTGACAAGTGCTTTACTTCCAATTATGTGGTGAATTTTAGAATACGTGTGATGTGGTGCTGAGAAGAATGTATACTCTGTTGCTTTGGGGTGGAGAGTTCTGTAGATGTCTATTAGGTCTGCTTGTTGCGGAGCTGAGTTCAAATCTTTGTTAACCTTCTGTCTCATTGATCTAATATTGACAGTGGGGTGTTAAAGTCTCCCATTATTATTGTGTGGGAGTCTAAGTCTCTTTGTAGGTTTCTAGGGACTTGCTTTATGAATCTGGGTGCTCCTGTATTGGCGGCATATATATTTAGGATAGTTAGCTCTTCTTGTTGAATTGATCCCTTTACCATTATGTAATGGCCTTCTTTGTCTCTTTTGATCTTTGTTGGTTTAAAGTCTGTTTTATCAGAGACTAGGATTGCAACCACTGCTTTTTTTTTTTTTTTTTTTTGCTTTCCATTTGCTTGGTAGATCTTTCTCCATCCCTTTATTTTGAGCCTATGTCCATCTTTGCACGTGAGATGGGTCTCCTGAATACAGCACACTGATGGGTCTTGACTCGTTATCCAATTTTCCAGTCTGTGTCTTTTAATTTGGGCATTTAGCCCATTGACATTTAAGGTTAATATTGCTATGTGTGAATTTGATTGTGTCATTATGATGTTCACTGGTTATTTTGCCTGTTAATTGATACAGTTTCTTCATAGCATTGATGGTCTCTACCATTTGGCATGTTTTTGCAGTGGCTGGTACTGGTTGTTTCTTTCCATGTTTAGTGCTTCCTTCAGGAGCTCTTGTAAGGCAGGCCTGGTGGTGACAGAATCTCTCAGCGTTTGCTTGTCTGTAAAGGATTTTATTTCTCCTTCACTTATGAAGCTTAGTTTGCCTGGATATGAAATTCTAGGTTGAAAATTCTTTTCTTTAAGAATGTTGAATATTGGCCCCCACTCTTTTCTGGCTTGTAGGGTTTCTGCCGAGAGATCCACTGTTAGTCTGATGGGCTTCTGGCTGCCCTTAACACTTTTTCCTTCGTTTCAACCTTGGTGAATCCAACAATTATGTGTCTTGGGGTTGCTCTTCTTGAGGAGTATCTTTGTGGTGTTCTCTGTATTTCTTGAATTTGAATGTTGGCCTGTCTTGCTAGGTTGGGGAAGTTCTCCTGCATAATATATACTGAAGAGTGTTTTCCAACTTGGTTCCATTCTCCCCATCAATTTCAGGTAGGTACACCAATCAAATGTAGATTTGGCCTTTTCACATAGTCCCATATTTCTTGGAGGCTTTGTTTATTTCTTTTTACTCTTTTTTTCTCTAACCTTGTCTTCTCACTTTATTTCATTAATTTGATCTTCAATCACTGATACCCTTTCTTCCTCTTGATCGAATCAGCTATTAAGCTTGTGCATGTGTCATGAAGTTCTCATGCCATGGTTTTCAGCTCCATCAGGTCATTTAAGGTCTTCTCTACACTGTTTATTCTAGTTAGCCATTCATCTAGTCTTTTTTCAGGGTTTTTAGCTTCCTTCTGATGGGTTCAAACATCCTCCTTTAGCTTGGAGAAGTTTGTTATTACCGACCTTCTGAAGCCTACTTCTGTCAGCTCATCAAAGTTATTATCCATCCAGTTTTGTACCATTGCTGGTGAGGAGCTGCAATCCTTTGGAGGAGAAGAGGCACTCTGATTTTTAGAATTTTCAGCTTTTCTGCTCTGTTTTCTCCCCATCTTTGTGGTTTTATCTACCTTTGGTCTTTGATATTGGTGACCTACAGGTGGGGTTTTGGTGTAGATGACCTTTTTGTTGATGCTATTCCTTTCTGTTTGTTAGTTTTCCTTCTAACAGTCAAACCCCTCAGCTGCAGGTCTGTTGGAGTTTGCTGGAGGTCTACTCCAGACCCTGTTTGCCTGGGTATCACCAGCGGAGGCTGCAGAACAGCAAATATTGCAGAACAGCAAATATTGCTGCCTGATCCTTCCTCTGGAAGTTTCGTCCCAGAGGGGCAGCTGCCTATATGAGGTGTCTATCAGCCCCTACTGGGAGGTGTCTCCCAGTTAGGCTACACAGGGGTCAGGGACTCACTTGAGGAGGCAGTCTGTCTGTTCTCTGAGCTCAGACACCATGCTGGGAGAACCACTGCTCTCTTCAGAGCTGTCAGACAGGGATGTTTAAGTCTGCAGAAGTTGTCTGCTGCCTTTTATTCAGCTATGCCCTGCCCACAGAGGTGGAGTCTAGAGGCAGCGGGCCTTGTTGAGCTGCAGTGGGCTCTACCCAGTTCAAGCTTGTTTACCTATTCAAGCCCCAGCAATGGCAGACGCCCCTCCCCCAGCCAGGGTGCTGCCTCACAGTTCGATCTCAGACTGCTGCGCTAGCAGTGAGCAAGGCTCTGTGGGCTTGGGACCCGCCAAGCCAGCCATGGGAGAGAACCTCCTTGTCTGCCAGTTGCTAAGACCTTGGGAAAAGCACAGTATTTTGGCAGGAGTGTCCAGTTTTTCCAGGTAGTCTGTCATGGCTTCCTTTGGCTAGGAAAGGGAAGTCCCCCGACCCCTTGTGCTTCCTGGGTGAGGCAACGCCCCGTCCTGCTTCAGTTCGCCCTCCGTGGGCTGCACCCACTGTCCAACCAGTCCCAATGCGATGAACCAGGTACCTCAGTTGGAAACGCAGAAATCACCTGTCTTCTGTGTTGATCACGCTGGGAGCTGCAGACCGGAGCTCTTTCTATTCAGCCATCTTCACCCATTGCTCTCTAGCAACATATCTTCGTATTTTCATATTTTTTGTAATAAACCTGCCTTTATTCACCGAAGACTGTCTTGGTAAGTTCGTTTACCACCCACAAGGCTGGCCCCAGCCAGTTGCAACCCATGACAATATTCATCCCTATTTTAGAATTCCTTCTTTGGAGTTGAAACAAGGAGGTCAAACACAAATGAAAATCCCCTTCATGGAAGGCAACAGTTGAGATGTGGCATGAATGAAAGAGGCAACACGCACAGGAGTTCAGGGGAGGGCATGCCTCCCTCAAATAGAAAGATTGGAAGTCTTTGAGGGTGTGTTGGTGTTTAGTCTGAACACAGAGGACCTGAGAGGTGTGCACACATGGAACTGTGGAATAAAGGCAGTCCAGGGACACATATTGGTGGAAACCCAAGTATGCACTTCTAAGGTCTACACAGTAAAATAAAAGTATTAACTTATGAAGTGGGTTTTTTAGGACTCTCATTTGCTGGGCTCTTAAATGATCACAAAGACAAAGTAGTTCTGATATGTGAATATTAATCACCATGAAATTGGAGCTAAAGTTATGATAGGGATACAAAACAGAAGTGATCCATATTGAATGAAAGCAACAAGGCCACAAGGCATCTTTTTTTCCCTCTTTAGGGAAAAATTATAGTTATTTTTCCAGAGTGGCTCATCTTCCCTTGTATCTCTAGTTCCAGTAGGTCAATCTCTGGAGACAGCTTATACACCTCCAGCGCCATTTTCACATTGTCTGGGTTTGGGAGACACTGCATGAGTTTTCTGCCTGGGAGTGCTTGCTCAGGGACTCCTAAATGAAATATAGTTGCTGGATGTCCTTTGTAGTTTTTGCATTGGGTATCATCTCCATATATTAATTATTTAAAACAAATCGAATGTTTTTGTGCTGCCTCTAGCAGAGAAGAAACTTTGCTCTCAATGCTCTAATGACAGTTCCACCCACTTAGTCATGGACTGAAAAGGGAGCTGGAGTTACTTTTACATTGAGGGGCTGGAGATGACCAGCAGGAAGAACTGCAGGTGAGTTTCACCTGTCCGATCACAGTGTAGCCTTCATCACATTTATATACAGCCTCATTTTTGAAAGAGTTGTATAAACTAACTTGTTTAGGATACCCATGGGCAAAACTAGGGGGAAAACTGCAATTTGATGGTGAGACACAAACGTGACAGGGAAGGAGCTTATAGAATGCACAAAATAGCACATCCCAGAATGCATGTTATTTGTAGGAGGCTTTATTCTGTCCTTCCATCCTCTCTGCCCATAAAATTACTTGGCTAAACATTCATACTTGTGTGGCCATCCTGTCAGCCTCAGGCTGAGGAACTGTAGAAAGGCTCAAGTTATAGACCTTACATTTTCCACCATCTTACTAACAAGCTCACTCAACTTGACATTGTTTAGGAACCATTTTGGCATGAAGGCTGGATTCAGCCTGAAGTCACATTATACTCATGCTACCCTTAGTCCCTTGCAAGCTAAATGCAGAGATGTGCATCTGTGAGAAACTGTGAGAAAGTTACATCATCCACAATCCCTGAGTCATTGCTCCCAACCAAAACTGTCCATTCGGGTTATTATTAAAAAGTCAAAAAATAACGGATGCTGGTGAGGATGCAGAGAAAAGGAAACACTTACATTGCTAGCGGGAATGTAAATTAGTTCAGCCACTGTGAAAGCAGCTTGATGATTTCCAAAAGTACTTAAAACAAAACTACCATTTGACCCAGCAATCCCGTTATTGGATATATACCCAAAGGAATATAAATTGTTCTACCATAAAGACACATGCATGCGTATGTTCACTGCGGCACTATTCACAATAGCAAAGATATGAAATCAACCTAAATGCTCATTGACAGTAGACTGGATAAAGAAAATGTGGTACATATACACCATGAAATACTATGCAGGCATAAAAAGAATGAAATCATGTCCTTTGCAGCAACATGAATGGAGCTGGAGGCCATTGTCATAAGTGAACTAATGCAGGAATGGAATACCAAATACTGCATGTTCTCACTTATAAATGGAAGCTAAACATTGAGTACACGTGGACACAAAGAAGGAAAAAATGGACACCAGATCCTACTTGAGGGTGAAGGATGGGAGGAAGGAGAAGATAAAAAATCTGCCCATCAGGTACTGTGCTTATTACCTGGGCAATAAAATAATCTGTCCACCAAACCCCCATGAGATGCAATTTACCTATATAACAAACCTGCACATGTACCCCTGAAACTAAAACAAAATTAGAGAAAAAAAACTGTTTATTCATCCTCACCAAGAATATACTTACTGCATTTTAAGATATTTAGAAAATGACTCATAGGAATAATAAAAATGGTGACTTGCACATTGAAATAAATAGGACATGGCACAGACCCCTTCACTGAAAAGAAACACTGTCAGAGTCCACAAACACTGCATGAGGAAGTTGAACAGAATAGAGCAGCAGGAATGTCAGACAAAGTACCATGCCAAGGTAAGAATTTTCTCTTAGGGCTGAAACCAAGTAATAATGCCTTCCGAATTGTTACTTACTGGGAATAAAAATTTAAAACATTTATCTACACATAGGCATTTAGAAAACCCTCTCCTTTCTCATGGATCCTTCAACCTTAATCATCACTATTTTTTAATTTGTCCTCTTTATAGACTAATCCACCTAGCCATTGGTCCCCAAATACATCATACACATTTTCACAGGGGTACTTGTGCTCATATCATCTCTCCTACCTAGAATGCCGCCCTTTCTTTTCTCCTTGCTGCTCAAGTGCCAAATGCTCTGTGTGAAGGCTTCTCTTTACTTCTCCAGCAAACAGTCATCATTTATTTCTCTAAGCTCCTATAGCAGTTATTAGGAAGAGATTATATATCATATCCAACTGCTTGCTGAGATCTTACTATAGTCTATACTACATTGCATATATCACACATTTTATATATATGACTGTATAGTATGTATATTACTTATCTTTTATAAATATACATGTATAGTATGAATACTGTGTATTCTATGACACTGTGTATGTCCTACATAGTATATGTGTGCTACATATAGCAT
This sequence comes from Pongo pygmaeus, assembly GCF_028885625.2. NCBI lineage: Eukaryota > Metazoa > Chordata > Mammalia > Primates > Hominidae > Pongo > Pongo pygmaeus. The sequence goes on from NC_072373.2 coordinate 42,242,231, forward strand.
ATATACTATGATACTACAGACATAATATATTCATAATTGAAGCACCTTATATATATTATATCATCCAATGATCACAGTACCCCTAACAGATACTCATTATCATCTTCCCTACCTTTTAAAGAAGAAAACATCTCCATGGAGAAGAACTTTGCTCTATGTTAAGCAGCTACTGAGTGACAGAAACAGAGTTGAAACTGAGGTCTATTTTGCTCAAAAGTTCACATCCTCTATGGCTTCAGTCTATACTGTCTATCTGCTATTTAACAACTGAGTTATACTCTCCTTATTAATAATTTTTTTCTGTTTTGACAGTAGAGAACATGTCTCAAGTATCTTTGTGTCTTTTTGACATGATAGGTTCAAAATAAATGTTCACCTTTGTGTAAGTCTAGGGCTCACAAATGAAATGTCCTGAGCCTCAGATCAAACACATTATTAGGAAGTCTTTTTATGAACGAGTCCAGCAAACACTTATGTGAATTCACCCCCATAAGACTGTTCAGCAGACATCAAGGCACATCCTTGGATACTGTAAGGAAAATAAGTCATAACCACATGAATAGCAAAACCATAATACCAGTCAGCTTATGGTAATATCCAAAGACAACGGAAGCCAGCAAGAAGGGTATAATAAGAAAGAAGGAACGAGAGAGAACCAACACAGAAAAGGATAAGATAACATTTCTTGGAGGAGATTTGAAATATATATTTTGAAGTTTAGATTAAAATCTGCTTAAATGGGTGAGATGTGGGTAGGCTTTTCATGTTAGAGTAATGGTTTAGGCAAAGGCTTAAAGGCAGCAGAAAGTTTTTATTGATGGAAGAAAAAGAGGCAAACTTAGAAACCAGATTGTGAAAATTTGGGCATAAGTTACACTGCAGGCAAAGTAGGATTTTGAGAAACTGGAAGAACAGGGGATAAATATGGAGAAACCTGGAGGAACAACTCTCTGTGACCTGTTAGACATAGTCTACCTTCACTGCCTCAGAAACAAGAGGAGACCTAGAAGGTCACGGTAACGGTGCTCAGGGAAAACAGTAAGAGGGTTGGAGTGGAGTATGGCTTTGGAAGAATCACAAATGTAGCCATTTCATTTTCCAGGAGAGAAGAATAACCCAGGATAAAGGAATTCATTTAACCTTAGAGTTTCCTTTAAAATATCCATTATTTTGATGTAAAAAAAAAAAAAAAAAAAAAGAGAGACCTCTTCCAAAGTAAAATATTTGAAAATTCTCCTTAGAAGAAATTCAGAAGTCACCTTGTGATATTAAGAAAGTTCAAAGGATGAACAACATGGGATCATTCTGGGGCACTAGAAATTAACCTTGACATAAAAGACTACACATTGGGTACAGTGTACACTGCTCAGGTGATGGGTGCACCAAAATCTCAGAAATCACCACTAAAGAACTTATTCATGTAACCAAACACCTGTTCCCCAAAAGCCTATTGAAATTTAAAAAAGAAAAAGATAAATTAATCTTGACAAATTATCTCAATGCTTTTGCCAGGATGACAGAATGGCATTGTGGGACACCACATTCTCTCTGATCAGCATAAAATCTTTCTGTCTTCAGAACTGGGAAAATCCCTGACAGCACATGAATATGAAACATGGTCACCATAGAGATGGACATAGCTATTGGTGAAATATTTTCTTCTCCGCTGAGTGATTTTGAAATTCTATGCAAATTCTGTACTTTAAGTGTTCTGATAGATGGCATAAGGGATGTGTGTATAAATATTTTTTAATACTTTTAGGAAAATTTTATTTTAAAAAATCATAGAAGAAGAAAAATTACTTTTTATTAGCATTCTTAATTTATAAATTAAAACAATTACATCTGCATGTATAACCAGCACTACACTAGTGGGACCTACAAGTTCTCACAGACTCTTTCAGTGCTCTTGGTAAGGTAGAATTATTCCCTAAATTACGATAAAATAAATTACACCCTATATAATGTCTTCAGTTTACTCAATGCTTTATAATTTTACTTTAGTAAATGCACTCGTTATTTGTAACAACATAAAATTTTCCTTTCTAAATGACAAAAATCTTCTACTCAATTATTAATGCAATAGAAAAAAATCAACCCTTTAGAATAGCTAATTTTAAATTATTTAACAGTATCCATTTAAACATAATTTTATGTAACACACATTAATATAAAAACTAAAGGTTTTTGTTAGATCAGCTTCTCAAAGATTTGTATAATATTTTGCTTTCCAAATAACTAAAGATTATATCAAAAGAACTAAAACTATTTAAATATATTTCTTAATAATGTACTTCATTGTATTTCTCCAAAATTGTACTGAATTATTGCCATTTGATCATACTGCACTAATTTTTAACCAGGAATTCTTCACCATATCTTGATTTAAACTACCCCTCTTGTTCTCTTCTTCCCCATAACCTCAGTACTCACCACACAGGACAGCTGGAAACCACAGAAGAGACAGGACCCTGGGGAGGCAGTGCTGGGAAGATTCCCTGCAACTTGGGAGGCGTTGTGCAGAATCTCAGACACAGCACTGGGCTCAGCGTTCTCAAACACCCTAAATCAGTTGAAAGTTGGTGCTCCAAATCCCTAGTAAATTGATGCCTGAACCAAGAAACTAAGTCTTGGGAAGCCCACAGCTTTGAGTCACTGAAGGGCAGGGGCAGAGTTGGGTAGATCAGGTTCAGGACAAGACCCAATAGGGAACAATCCAATAAAGCTCCAGATCTTGGGGGAACAATACGAGCTGGACATGAGAGTTCCGGGATTCGGTGGATATTTATATTCATTACCACAAGACTTTCTCACTGTCTTTTATTCCCTTGTTATCAGGGGCACTTGATTGCTTGTTGTCTACATATATACATCATTTATTTCCAAGTAATCAAGGCACAGTTTAGATGTGTGTCATGTTCTTCAGGTATCAGGGTGAGATGCTGAGACATGTTTTACACCATCTCCCAGAGGTGTCAGATCTTGAGTCACTACTGTGATCTCCCAATAGGCAGGTAAAAATTTTAAAAAATCTATAGTTAAATGTTCTTCCTAAACACTCCACAGCCTAACTGGAATAGAGAATGCATGCAAGTTTATAATTGTAAAAAAAATCCAAAAATATAGTTCAAACAATTATCCCTCAATATTTATGTTTTCTCGATGTATCTGTGATATCAAATTATTCATCCACACTAATTGGAAAGTAAAGGAAAATTTCTCAGAGTGGTGTGTACAGCACAAATAAAGCATGTGTGGAAAATTAAATGGTAGAGGATGAAGCATTATAAATATAGAAAGGATCATGATGACTTTAAGAACTTTTCAGTGGTGCTGGATCCAAGTAGAGGCCCTTCCCTTCCAGTATTATATCTCTGACAAAAGCACAAAAGGATAAGTTGTAAAAGGTTAACAATAAGTTGTATTTGTTAAACCTAGGACTTAGTTTATTAATAACTAGCTGGGTTAAGACTGGTCCATTAATAGCTACCTAAGTCATATGCCTGGATTATTTCTTTTAGTCTCCATGAAGTGAAAAGGTGAAGATAACAGCTTGGATTTCATATTTTTCCCCTTGGAGAAGCTATGTATATTTGTTACTTGAGTATACAAAAATATTCATCCACAGAGGACAATGAATGCTGAAAAAATATCCAAAAATTACCTTTAACACCAAGCCGAGCGGTAATGACTGTAATAGACACATAACAACCAAAGTGCTTAACTGTCAAAAATAAAGAGGAAGATTTCCCAGAAATAAATGGATGGAGTTCTTTGTAAATATTGCTGACAGCACAATTGAATTTCAACCCTCCTAGAAAGAAAGGAAAATGAATAAACCCATCATGTGGTTTGATTCATTTGATAAACAGGAACTAAAATAAAATCTGACTATGTAGATAAAAGAGGTCATTTATTTATTTATTTATTATTATTATTATTATACTTTAGGTTTTATGGTACATGTGCGCAATGTGCAGGTTAGTCACATATGCATACATGTGCCATGCTGGTGCGCTGCACCCACTAACTCATCATCTAGCATTAGGTATATCTCCCAATGCTATCCCTCCCCCGTCCCCCCACCCCACAACAGTCCCTGAAGTGTGATGTTCCCCTTCCTGTGTCCATGTGTTCTCATTGTTCAATTCCCACCTGTGAGTGAGAATATGAGGTGTTTGGTTTTTTGTTCTTGCAATAGTTTACTGAGAATGATGATTTCCAATTTCATCCATGTCCCTACAAAGGACATGAACTCATCATTTTTTATGGCTGCATAGTATTCCATGGTGTATATGTGCCACATTTTCTTAATCCAGTCTATCATTGTTGGACATTTGGGTTGGTTCCAAGTCTTTGCTATTGTGAATAATGCCACAATAAACATACGTGTGCATGTGTCTTTATAGCAGCATGATTTATACCTTTGGGTATATACCCAGTAATGGGATGGCTGGGTCGAATGGAATTTCTAGTTCTAGATCCCTGAGGAATCGCCACACTGACTTCCACAAGGGTTGAACTAGTTTACAGTCCCATCAACAGTGTAAAAGTGTTCCTATTTCTCCACATCCTCTCCAGCAACTGTTGTTTCCTGACTTTTTAATGATTTCCATTCTAACTGGTGTGAGATGGTATCTCATTGTGGTTTTGATTTGCATTTCTCTGATGGCCAGTGATGGTGAGCATTTTTTCATGTGTTTTTTGGCTGCATAAATGTCTTCTTTTGAGAAGTGTCTGTTCATGTCCTTCGCCCACTTTTTGATGGGGTTGTTTGTTTTTTTCTTGTAAATTTGTTGGAGTTCATTGTAGATTCTGGATATTAGCGCTTTGTCAGATGAGTAGGTTGTGAAAAGTTTCTCCCATTTTGTAAGTTGCCTGTTCACTCTGATGGTAGTTTCTTTTGCTGTGCAGAAGCTCTTTAGTTTAATTAGATCCCATTTGTCAATTCTGGCTTCTGTTGCCATTGCTTTTGGTGTTTTAGACATGAAGTCCTTGCCCATGCCTATGTCCTGAATGGTAATGCCTAGGTTTTCTTCTAGGGTTTTTATGGTTTTAGGTCTAACGTTTAAGTCTTTAATCCATCTTGAATTGATTTTTGTATAAGGTGTGAGGAAGGGATCCAGTTTCAGCTTTCTACATATGGCTAGCCAGTTTTCCCAGCACTATTTATTAAATAGGGAATGCTTTCCCCATTTCTTGTTTTTCTCAGGTTTGTCAAAGATCAGATAGTTGTAGATATGTGGCATTATTTCTGAGGGCTCTGTTCTGTTCCATTGGTCTATATCTCTGTTTTGGTACCAGTACCATGCTGTTTTGGTTACTGTAGCCTTGTAGTATTGTTTGAAGTCAGGTAGCGTGATGCCTCCAGCTTTGTTCTTTTGGCTTAGGATTGAGTTGGCAATGCGGGCTCTTTTTTGGTTCCATATGAACTTTAAAGTAGTTTTTTCCAATTCTGTGAAGAAAAGTCATTGGTAGCTTGATGGGGATGGCATTGAATCTGTAAATTACCTTGGGCAGTATGGCCATTTTCACGATATTGATTCTTCCCACCCATGAGCATGGAAAGTTCTTCCATTTGTTTGTATCCTCTTTTATTTCCTTGAGCAGTGGTTTGTAGTTCTCCTTGAAGAGGTCCTTCACATCCCTTGTAAGTTGGATTCCTAGGTATTTTATTCTCTTTGAAGCAATTGCGAATGGGAGTTCACTCATGATTTGGCTCTCTGTTTGTCTGTTATTGGTGTATAAGAATGCTTGTGATTTTCGTACATTGATTTTGTATCCTGAGACTTTGCTGAAGTTGCTTATCAGCTTAAGGAGATTTTGGGCTGAGACAATGGGGTTTTCTAGATATACAATCATGTCATCTGCAAACAGGGACAGTTTGACTTCCTCTTTTCCTAATTGAATACCCATTATTTCCTTCTCCTGCCTAATTGCCCTGGCCAGAACTTCCAACACTACGTTGAATAGAAGTGGTGAGAGAGGGCATCGCTGTCTTGTGCCAGTTTTCCAAGGGAATGCTTCCAGTTTTTGCCCATTCAGTATGATATTGGCTGTGGGTTTGTCATAGATAGCTCTTATTATTTTGAGATACGTCCCATCAATACCTAATTTATTGAGAGTTTTTAGCATGAAGTGTTGTTGAATTGTGTCAAAGGCCTTTTCTGCATCTATTGAGATAATCATGTGGTTTTTGTCTTTGGTTCTGTTTATATGCTGGATTACATTTATTGATTTGTGTATATTGAACCAGCCTTGCATCCCAGGGATGAAGCCCACTTGATCATGGTGGATAAGCTTTTTGATGTGCTGCTGGATTCTGTTTGCCAGTATTTTATTGAGGATTTTTGCATCAATGTTTATCAAGGATATTGGTCTAAAATTCTCTTTTTTGGTTGTGTCTCTGCCAGGCTTTGGTATCAGGATGATGCTGGCCTCATAAAATGAGTTAGGGAGGATTCCCTCTTTTTCTATTGATTGGAATAGTTTCAGAAGGAATGGTACCAGTTCCTCCTTGTACCTCTGGTAGAATTCGGCTGTGAACCCATCTGGTCCTGGACTTTTTTTGGTTGGTAAGCTATTGATTATTGCCACAATTTCAGCTCCTGTTATTGGTCTATTCAGAGATTCAACTTCTTCCTGGTTTAGTCTTGGGAGAGTGTATGTGTCGAGGAATTTATCCATTTCTTCTAGATTTTCTAGTTTATTTGCATAGAGGTGTTTGTAGTATTCTCTGATGGTAGTTTGTATTTCTGTGGGATCGGTGGTGATATCCCCTTTATCATTTTTTATTGCGTCTATTTGATTCTTCTCTCTTTTCTTTCTTTATTAGTCTTGCTGGCAGTCTATCAATTTTGTTGATCCTTTCAAAAAACCAGATCCTGGATTCATTAATTTTTTGAAGGGTTTTTTGTGTCTCTATTTCCTTCAGTTCTGCTCTGATTTTAGTTATTTCTTGCCTTCTGCTAGCTTTTGAATGTGTTTGCTCTTACTTTTCTAGTTCTTTTAGTTGTGATGTTAGGGTGTCAATTTTGGATCTTTCCTGCTTTCTCTTATGGGCATTTAGTGCTATAAATTTCCCTCTACACACTGCTTTGAATGCATCCGAGAGATTCTGGTATGTTGTGTCTTGGTTCTCGTTGGTTTCAAAGAACATCTTTATTTCTGCCTTCATTTCGTTATGTACCCAGTAGTCATTCAGGGGCAGGTTGTTCAGTTTCCATGTAGTTGAGCGGTTTTGAGTGAGATTCTTAATCCTGGGTTCTAGCTTGATTGCACTGTGATCTGAGAGATAGTTTTGTTATAATTTCTGTTCTTTTACAATTACTGAGGAGAGCTTTACTTCCAAGTATGTGGTCAATTTTGGAATAGGTGTGGTGTGGTGCTGAAAAAAATGTATATTCTGTTGATTTGGGGTGGAGAGTTCTGTAGATGTCTATTAGGTCCGCTTGGTGCAGAGCTGAGTTCAATTCCTGGGTATCCTTGTTGACTTTCTGTCTCGTTGATCTGTCTAATGTTGACAGTGGGGTGTTAAAGTCTCCCATTATTAATGTGTGGGAGTCTAAGTCTCTTTGTAGGTCACTCAGGACTTGCTTTATGAATCTGGGTGCTCCTGTATTGGGTGCCTATATATTTAGGATAGTTAGCTCTTCTTGTTGAATTAATCCCTTTACCATTATGTAATGGCCTTCTTTGTCTCTTTTGATCTTTGTTGGTTTAAAGTCTGTTTTATCAGAGACTAGGACTGCAACCCCTGCCTTTTTTTGTTTTCCATTTGCTTGGTAGATCTTCCTCCATCCTTTTATTTTGAGCCTATGTGTGTCTCTGCACGTGAGATGGGTTTCCTGAATACAGCACACTGATGGGTCTTGAGTCTTTATCCAATTTGCCAGTCTGTGTCTTTTAATTGGAGCATTTAGTCCATTTACATTTAAAGTTAATATTGTTATGTGTGAATTTGATCCTGTCGTTATGATGTTAGCTGGTTATTTTGCTCGTTAGTTGATGCAGTCTCTTCCTAGTCTCGATGGTCTTTACATTTCAGTATGATTTTGCAGTGGCTGGTACCGGTTGTACCTTTCCATGTTTAGCGCTTCCTTCAGGAGCTCTTTTAGGGCAGGCCTGGTGGTGACAAAATCTCTCAGCATTTGCTTGTCTGTAAAGTATTTTATTTCTCCTTCACTTATGAAGCTTAGTTTGGCTGGATATGAAATTCTGGGTTGAAAATTCTTTTCTTTCAGAATGTTGAATATTGGTCCCCACTCTCTTCCGGCTTGTAGGGTTTCTGCCGAGAGATCCGCTGTTAGTCTGATGGGCTTCCCTTTGAGGGTAACCCGACCTTTCTCTCTGGCTGCCCTTAACATTTTTTCCTTCATTTCAAGTTTGGTGAATCTGACAATTATGTGTCTTGGAGTTGCTCTTCTCATGGAGTATCTTTGTGGCGTTCTCTGTATTTCCTGAATATGAATGTTGGCCTGCCTTGCTAGATTGGGGAAGTTCTCCTGGATAATATCCTGCAGAGTGTTTTCCAACTTGGTTCCATTCTCCCCGTCACTTTCAGGTACACCAATCAGATGTAGATTTGGTCTTTTCACATAGTCCCACATTTCTTGGAGGCTTTGCTCGTTTCTTTTTATTCTTTTTTCTCTAAACTTCCCTTCTCGCTTCATTTCATTCATTTCGTCTTCCATGGCTGATACCCTTTCTTCCATTTGATCGCATCGGCTCCTGAGGCTTCTGCATTCTTCACATAGTTCTCGAGCCTTGGTTTTCAGCTCCATCAGCTCCTTTAAGCACTTCTCTGTATTGGTTATTCTAGTTATACATTCTTCTAAATTTTTTTCAAAGTTTTCAACTTCTTTGCCTTTGGTTTGAATATCCTCCCGTAGCTCGGAGTAATTTGATCGTCTGAAGCCTTCTCTCAGCTCATCAAAGTCATTCTCCATCCAGCTTTGTTCCATTGCTGGTGAGGAACTGCGTTCCTTTGGAGGAGGAGAGGCACTCTGCTTTTTAGAGTTTCCAGTTTTTCTGCTCTGTTTTTTCCCCATCTTTGTGGTTTTATCTACTTTTGGTCTTTGATGATGGTGATGTACAGATGGGTTTTTGGTGTGGATGTCCTTTCTGTTTGTTTTCCTTCTAACAGACAGGACCCTCAGCTGCAGGTCTGTTGGAGTACCTGGCCGGCCATGTGAGGTGTCAGTCTGCCCCTGCTGGGGAGTGCCTCCCAGTTAGGCTGCTCGGGGGTCAGGGGTCAGGGACCCACTTGAGGAGGCAGTCTGCCCGTTCTCAGATCTCCAGGTGCGTTCTGGGAAAACCACTGTTCTCCTCAAAGCTGTCAGACAGGGACATTTAAGTCTGCAGAGGTTACTGCTGTCTTTTTGTTTGTCTGTGCCCTGCCCCCAGAGGTGGAGCCTACAGAGGCAGGCAGGCCTCCTTGAGCTGTGGTGGGCTCCACCCAGTTCAAGCTTCCCAGCTGCTTTGTTTACCTAAGCGAGCCTGGGCAATGGTGGGCGCCCCTCCCCCAGCCTCACTGCCGCCTTGCTGTTTGATCTCAGACTGCTGTGCTAGCAATCAGCGAGACTCCGTGGGCGTAGGACCCTCTGAGCCAGGTGTGGGCTATAATCTCCTGGTGTGCCGTTTCCTAAGCCCGTTGGAAAAGCACAGTATTCGGGTGGGAGTGGCCCGATTTTCCAGGTGCCGTCTGTCACCCCTGGAAAGGGAACTCCCTGACCCCTTGTGCTTCCCGAGTGAGGCAATGCCTTGCCCCTGCTTCGGCTGGTGCACGGTGTGCTCACCCACTGACCTGCGCCCACTGTCTGGCACTCCCTAGTGAGATGAACATGGTACCTCAGATGGAAATGCAGAAATCACCTGTCTTCTGCGTCGCTCACCCTGGGAGCTGTAGACCGGAGCTGTTCCTATTCGGCCATCTTCAAAAGAGGTCATTTAAATAGTTAAGTAGAATATTGTTTTTAAGAAACAGCTTCTGCTTATTAAACATGTTCCAAACTTTTACATAAATTATTGCATTTAATTTCTTAAAGCAAACCTATAACATGGATATTAGTAGACATATTTTATAGAGGAAACTTATTCAGAAAGGCTGAGTATACTTTTCTAAATCTTTCTCATCAGTGGCAAAATCAGATTCTGAATCCAAATCTGATTCAAATCCCAAGCTCTTTTCACTATGTCAAACTAATTGCATTGAATGAAATCAGACTAAGCTGTTTTGTGTGGAACTCTATGCCTATCACTTAAGAGAGTATGCCTAAGGACTTTCTGCTTTTACTATGGTGGAAAAGACTCTGAACTGCCCGTTTTATCAGGAGACCAAATCTCATATAACCTACTAAGAATCATGTGGCTTAGTCATGAGACTGTGACCCAGGCCTTCATCTCCACATATGTTTAAAGAAGATCTTGGAATTAGAATGGTCTCTATGATATTTCCAGTACAGAAATTTTAAGCTCGTGCAGTAATGGAAAAAAAAAGTGCCAAAAAATAGGAATTTATTGTCTTAAATAAAGGACAAGAAAAGCAGAAATTGGGTTGACAATAATGAGGTGTAAAACCTACTCCTCGTAGCTCAACTCACCATGAAATAATCATGTTAACACCTGTATCAGTCCATTTTCATGCTGCTGATAATACCAGACATTGGGTAATTTATAAAGAAAAAGAGATTTAATGGACTCCCAGTTCCATGTGGCTGGGGGGGACCTCACAATCATGGCAGAAGGTGAAAGTCACATCTTACATGGCAGCAGGCAAGAGAGAAATGAAAACCAAACAAAAGGAGTTTCCCCTTATAAAACTATCAGCTCTCATGAGACTTGTTTACTACCATGAGAATAGTATGGGGGAAACCACCCCTATGATTCAATTATCTCCCACCAGGTCCCTCCCACAACACATGGAAACTACAGAAAGCTACAATTCAAGATGAGATTTGGGTGGGGACACAGCCAAACCATATCAACCCCTATTGAATGAACAAAATATGTGAATGTAAAAGAACTTGCCTTAGCCCACCAAGATGCAGTCCTTGAGAAGAACTTTATGAAATTTATGAGATCCTAGAATACACCATTAAAGGAATAAGGATGTAAAAATGGGAGAGAAGAAAATAAATACAGTTTACATTGGCGAGCAAGTTACCTTTGTGGGGAACTGAAGCTAAACCCCTTAAGGAACCTCAGGTAGAGAGTGTAGAACATGCCTCAGAGATTGCCTACCTGTGGATTAAGAAAGCTGGCATTTATATCTACCAACATCCATCTTGGTACCATATCCGAGAGAGGCCAGCCAATCACTTGGCTTCCCATCATGGAAGATACAGTGATTTGCCTCTGCAGCAGTAGATTCTTGAATGGATTTGGATTTATCATCCCTATGGCAAGGCTTCTTGCAGCCATACCATCTGCGGACTTACTAACTGCTTTATTCACTGTTATGGGAGGACATACATTATTGCTTCTGATCAAGGAATTCACTTGATGATGAAATAATATAAGTCAATGAAATGATGTTCCTGAGATTCACTGGTCCTATGTGGTATTCCATCACAGAAGCAGCTGACATTATGAAAGAATGCAATGGTCTATTGAATGCCCAAGAAGCTAAGAAAGAATGCCTTATGAACTTGGAGTATAGACCTATAGCATATGGTTTCTTTTCTTTTCTTTTCTTTTCTTTTCTTTTCTTTTCTTTTCTTTTCTTTCTTTTCTTTTCTTTTCTTTTCTTTCTTTTCTTTTCTTTTCTTTTCTTTTCTTTTCAGACAGAGTCTTGCTCTGTCACCCAGGCTGGAGTGCAGTGGCACAATCTCAGCTCACTGCAACTTCCACCTCCCAAGTTCAAGTGAGTCTCATGCCTCAGCCTCCTGAGTAGCTAGGATTACAGGCATGCACCACCATCCCTAGCTAATTTTTGTATTTGTAGTAGAGATGGGATTTCACCACGTTGGCCAGACTCGTCTTGAACTCCAGGCCTCAAGAGATCCACCCACCTTGGCCTCCCAAAGTGCTGGGATTACAGGCGTGGGATACTATACCCAGCCAGGATACAATATATTTCCTAAAATAGTAGTTGATAGTTTGAGCTATTCTGAAGTGGCCAGACTAGTAAACCAAAGGGCAGATATCACATAAAGACAGAGATGCCTGAGGAGTCCCAGCTGTTCTAGCCCTCAGCTTGTTAAGTCTTCCCAGCTCAGATACCAGACACGTGAGTAAGGAAATCTTTAGATGATTCCAGCTCCCAGTCTATGAGACACCTCTACTGATGCTAAGTAGAGCAAAGTCATCCTCCACAAAGTTCTGCCCAGACTGCAGATTTATGAACAAAGTAAATGCTACCATTTTAAGCCACTAAGTAAGTTTTGGGGTAATTTATTATGCAGCAACAAATAGCATTACAGCATCCTCCACATTAACAGAAAAAATGTTTTTGATAACTTCACTAGGTGCAGAAAACATACTTGATAAAATTCAACAACAATTTATGATAAAAATGGAAACCTCTTAGAAAATTAGGAATGAAAAGAAACTTTCTCAATCAGACAAGATCGGGCATGTTCAGGGTGGTATGGCCATAGACATACTACATAACAGTGAGCCATTAAAAGTTTTTCTCTTGAGATCAATAAGAAGACGTGAACCATTGCTATATTCACTTCCACTGTACATTGCAATGTACACTTCCATTGTACATTGAATTGCAGGTCCCATTCATGGGAATAGAATGTTAGCTGAGTGAATAGATAGATAGGCAGGCAGGCGGATAGATAGATAGATAGATAGATAGATAAATGGTAGGAGTGGGAAGGAACGTAAACTGTTATTTCTCACAGGTGACGTAATTAGGAACTTTAAAAAGCCAAAGACATATCAAAAATTAATTAGAATTAGCTAATTATCAAATAAAATATCAACAATTAAAAACAATTACCTACTGTCCAAAAATTATATAAAAAGATTTTTTTATAAATGTAAAACTTAAAATGCCAGGTGCCTAGAGGTAAGTTCAATGAGAGATGTATAAGAGCTCTTCACTGAAAGCTAGAGATAAATAAAAGATATAAATAAATGTAGGAAAATACCATGTTTATGGATTAGAAGGCACAATGTTGTATAGATATCAATTCCTCCCAAATTCATACATCAATAAAATGCATTCTAATAAAAATTTCAAAAGAATTTTGGTGAAAATTGACAAGCTGATTTTAAAATTCGTTTAAGTGCAAAGGAGCAAAGTTTTCAATGTAATCTAAAGAGGAGGTGGAGGAGGAATAGGAGAAGGACCCACATTGCCAGATATTAAGGCTCATTATGAAGCTGTAGTAAAGAAGACATTGTGGTATTGGTGTAAGATAGCCAAATAGACCAAGGGCTAACAACTGTGAGTCAAGAACAAACGCCAAATATGCATAGCTAATTGGCTTATGACAAAGTGACACTACAGAGCAATGGGAGAAAGGATGGTCTTTTAAATAAATTTTACCAGATTAATTGTATATCCATATGGAAAAAAATGAATCTTGGTCCTTTACCTTACACCATAGCAGTTATGGGTAGATCATAGTTCTAAGTGTGAAAGTAAAATTCTAAATATCTTAAAAGAAAACATGGGCAAAGATTTGGGGGTAGGCATAGATTTCTTAAATGGTGTACAAAACACTAATCAAAAGAGAAGCACTTGATATATTGTACTACATTAAAATTAGGAATTTATGTTTATAAAACACATAACTTTATAAAAGTAAAAAAAGCCAGGCCATAGATCAGGAAAAAGACATTTGCAATACATATCTCACAAAGGACTTTTGTCCAGAATATATTAAAAACTCCTACAACTAAATTAGAACTAGGTAAATTATCCAATAGAAAAATGAGTAAATAACTTGAACTAGAACTTCACAGAAAAGGAATATCTAAATGGTCAATAAACATATGAAAAGTAATTCAACCCCACTAATCACTGGGGAACAACAAATTTAAAGCACAATGTGATACCCAAAAGAATTTCTCAAAAAGAAAAAAAAAAGAACAATTAACAATAGTAAGTGTTCCATGTTCTGCAGGAGTGTGTTTTGGTATAACAGCTTTGGAAAACTGAACAAACACATACACACACCTTACAAGCCAGCAAGCCCATCCTCAGGTATATGCGGAGAAAAAAATGTCAATGTTCAGCAAAAGGCATTTACAAAAATATTTGTAGCAGCACTATTCATGATAGCCAAAAAACTAAAACTAACCCAAATGTTCATCAACAATAGGATAGATAAGTTAATTGTGATATATTCATACACTGGTGGAATACTAAATAGAAATGAAAATAAATGAACCTCAACTATGTATAACATGGATGAATCTCACAAATATAATATTTAAAGGAAAAAAATAACATGTATGAAAGAATGCATAATGGATGATTCCATTTCTATAAAGTTGAGCAACATGCAAGCCCAATCTGTTAAAAGTGCTGTTAAAAGTGAGAAGAGTGGAATTCTGTGCGGGGGTAAAGCGATGAGTTACTAATGGACAGGGGCCATCAAACAGACAATGGTTTTGTCTGTAATGTTACAGAAAATCCTTTGAGTTTTGTATCCTTTTCTGTAGGTTAAGGGTAGGCACATGCGGGATTCAGAGTAAAGGCATTCAGATAAAGATTATGGTATGAACATGGTTTGAATTTCCTGGCTTCCATTCTTTCTGAGGTACGAAAAAGGTGAGGCAAAGTTAATTACAGAAACTTTAGGCAGTGGATTTGTGTACTGGAGTGTGTCATATTTATGCGACATATTGACCAAGATGACAACACAAACTGATATTTGGTAAATAATTATTTAATTAACCAGCACTTCAAGTCCAGGAAAGTAGACATTTGAGCTACAAAAGGCTAGATTACCAATAATTACACATTTTCTCTAGCAGTAATGAGAAAGTTCTCCTAGCCCAGACACTTATTAGAGTGATGGTGCTTAAGGAAGAGTAGGGTTGATGAATGAAGATTCTGTACGTTGATTTGAAGGGAAAAATAAGTCCTTCATTTCCTCTTTTTCAGAAAATTTCTGATGGGTGTTCATCAATTTGTCTCTCTCTTTTTCAAGTTGTTTAATCTCCAGAGACAGCTTATACACCTCCAGGGCCACTTTCACATCCTCTGGGCTTGGGAGACACTGCATGAGTTTTCTGCCTGTGAGGACTTGCTCACAACCTTCAGGTGCCTCCTAAAAGTGATTTAAAGAAATGAGTAGGGGATGGGAGTACATTCTTTTTTTTTTTTTTTATACTTTAAGTTCTAGGGTACATGTGCACAACGTGCAGGTTTGTTACATATGTATACATGTGCCGTGTTCGTGAGCTGCACCCATTAACTCGTCATTTACATTAGGTATATCTCCTAATGCTATCCCTCCCCCCTCCCCCCACCCCACAACAGGCTCCGGTGTGTGATGTTCCCCTTCCTGTGTCCAAGTGTTATTGTTCAATTCCCACCTATGAGTGAGAACATGCGGTGTTTTGTTTTTTGTCCTTGCAATAGTTTGCTAAGAATGATTCCTCACGGATCTAGAACTAGAAATACCATTTGACCCAGCCATCCCATTACCGGGTATATACCCAAAGGAATATAAATCATGCTGCTATAAAGATGGGAGTACATTCCGAGAGTCATTACTGGCAAAAGGGAGATTGACCTGAGGAACAAATAGGAAATCGGGAGAGACAGTGCATCCTAGCAAGTGTTCACATGCAAGCCAAGCCCAGATCTGTCCTTGAGCAGCAACCAAGCAGGTTGAAGCCAAAAAGATGCAGGGCTCCAAAGGAGATGCAAAGCACGTCCACAAGGACAACTGAGGGATGGTTCTGAGGACCAACCAGAAATAGAACAAATGCACAACCTTTATTGTAGAAAATGTAGAGCTAGGGGTCAGGACATCTGGGTCAATAGACTCTCAAGTCTAGAGATTTGGGCTCTAGACACAGAGCAGGAAAATGTGTCTCTCTTGGCTTATCACCATGCAAGTTTGGTGGTAATTGTGCTAATTGTGGTAAGTTACTTATGCTTCCTGACAAAAGTCAGATCTCCTCATTGCTAACTGGGACACAACCTTGGGAGAGGCCACTATTTTTAGGGATTGGTAGCACAGAACTTCCTTGAATTGTGCCACTTACCCACTCACACCTGGGCACTTCTGGGTACCAGGTTCTCTTCTCTGAGCAAGTGATACTTTTGAGACCAACCACACCATAGCCAGAATCACATTCAATGGTAACATTTTCAGGCTCAACATACTGATCCTTATCCACAGACAGCCTTCCATTCACTATTTCTGGTTTCAGACACAGAGCTGTAATGAAAATGTATTTTTGATCACATTGTTTCTCAAAAAAAGTCATCATAACAGCACTGGATAATAAAAAGGATATAAAATTATATTCACAATTATATTCTGGTCCTGCATGTTGTTCTATGCTTTTATTTTAATGATAATTATAACAGTAATAATTAGCATTTATTGAACAAGTACTATATGTCAGTCTATGTGCTAATTTTTTTACTTATCTCATTTAATCCTCACTACCAATCTATGAGTTAGATACTATTATTATCACAATTTTACCAACAAGGAAACTGAAAAGTTAAATATTTCCTCAGTATCACATAGCTTATAGGTGGTAAGAATTGGTGCTCTCAATTGCTGCATCCCACAGCCTTGATTTGTGGATTCTTGATATGTACTTTCCATTGTTCTTGCTTCATAATCTTCCTGGGTTAAACGGAGCCAGTGGTGATTATTAGCAGAATGATGAAAGCTCTAAGCACAATCAAGAGACAGAGCCTTACTTGATTCGTCTTGTTTCTACAGCAGGTTTACCAACAGTACCACCATCAGGTAATCAAAAGTGGAAATGTAAATATCATGGGGAGATGGTGACCATCATGAAGTTTTTGTGGAGATTTCCAACACTTCATAATTTGGGAATTAACACTTGAGATTCCTCTTTCTTGAGTAGTTGAAATTAACTCAGGATTCTCATGAAAACTAGAGCCACAAAGGTATTCTCAGGTAAAAGATACTGTCTCAACATATTCTGGAAAGACACATAAGAACCTGGTAGTAGTGGTTCTCTCTGAACATAGGGCAAGCTATGCTTTTGGAAGACTGGAGTAGGAAGTAAAGTTCATTTTCAATATACCTGTCAATTACTTTTTAAAATATATCAGGCATAATTTAAATAGTATGAATAAATAAATAAAGACAAAATTTATGCTGCCTTTGATTAATAGGAAACATTGCTATTAATATTTTCTAATTCTATCTTCTATGGATTATGAGTTGAGTTGGAGTTACCTTTACATTGAGGAGGTGCATGTTGCCAGTGAAAAGACTTGCAGTAGATTGTAGCAAATCCAGCCAAAACATATCCTTCATCACATTCATATGTAGCCTCAGGATAAGGAGTTATTAAAATAACTTTCTTATAGTGTCCATGGGCAATACTGGGAGGGTAACTGCAAACTTGGATGATGAGAGAGAGAGAAGAGCATGAACTCATAGTTTCAGATTAATCTCCCCAAATCTGAGTGATCTGTAGGAGATTCAAATGTTCCCATCCAAATCCTTTTTCCATAGGGTAACTTGACACAACTCAACATTTCTACTGCTTTCAGGCTGAGAACCTAGAGAAAAGCTTGATGTGAATGAAAGCAACTCTTGGGTTGAGAGAATTCTCCATTTTATAGGACTTTTCTTGGTTTTTGTTTACATGATCACTAAAATATTTCACTGCTTAGGGAAATTAAATGAGCTTTGGTAC
Organism: Pongo pygmaeus; assembly: GCF_028885625.2. NCBI lineage: Eukaryota > Metazoa > Chordata > Mammalia > Primates > Hominidae > Pongo > Pongo pygmaeus. The sequence goes on from NC_072373.2 coordinate 42,260,060, forward strand.
GAAAGCATGAATTCAACCACAGAGAGTCATATTAAATGAAAATCATTCTCAATAGAAGTCAGGCTAAGTAAAGGAATAGTTGTAAAGGCCCTGAATAACTGCAGGATCCCCAAACAATCTGGTCCATAACTACAACACCATAAGAACATAATTACCATATCTTACAATTTAAACAATGATTTCAGTGTTGACATAAGTAATATCAAATGATGGGGTAGTCACACTAGAAGGGAACTTTCAAGTTTCAGGAACTTTTGAATGAAAAATTGCAACAAATTTAGAGCCCTGAGAATGTCAAAGGAAGTCCTGTGTTGAAGGATGATTGCCTCCGAAGATTAAAACTAAGTGACAGGGATTTTAAAATGCTCCATTTTCTAAAAATAAAATAATCAGCATCTTTAACAACCATGGACATATGAAAAAATAAAAATACCTCTATTGGCCTTTTTCATAGATCCTTCAAATTCATCTAGCACTATTTTTTTTTTTTTTTTTTTTGAGATGGAGTCTCACTCTTTTGCCCAGGCTGGAGTGAAGTGGAACAGTCTTGGCTCACTGCAACCTCTGCCTCCCAAGTTAAAGCAATTCTCGTGCCTCAGCCTCCCAAGTAGCTGCGATTACAGGCATGTGCCACCACACCTGGCTAATTTTTGTATTTTTAGTAGAGACGGGGTTTCACCACGTTGGCCAGGTTGGTCTTGAACCTCTGACCTCAGGTGATCCGCCCACCTCAGTCTCCCAAAGTGCCGGGATTACAGGCGTGAGCCACCGCTCTCGGCCCCATCTAGCACTATTTCTGTTTGACCAAACTAGTCAACTCCTCCTTCCCTAAACTTGTTATGTAAATTTCCACTTCTATATATTCATATTTCCTCCTGGGACTCCCCTTTATTAGCATCCGCTTACCTTCTTTTTTTTATTTTTTTATTATTATACTTTAAGTTTTAGGGTACATGTGCACAACGTGCAGGTTTGTTACATATGTATACATGTGCCATGTTGGTGTGCTGCACCCATTAACTCGTCATTTAACATTAGGTATATCTCCTAATGCTATCCCTCCCCCCTCCCCCCACCCCACAACAGTCCCCAGTGTGTGATGTTCCCCTTCCTGTGTCCATGTGTTCTCATTGTTCAATTCCCACCTATGAGTGAGAACATGCGGTGTTTGGTTTTTTGTCCTTGTGATAGTTTGCTGAGAATGATGGTTTCCAGTTCCATCCATGTCCCTACAAAGGACATGAACTCTAATTGTTATCTCAAGTCCCACTTCTCCATGAAACTTTGTTTGATTATTCCAATACACAATGTCTGTTCTTTCTTTTTATAACACTTGTTAGCAGTAGATTACTTAAGATTAATAGGGTTTAATTAATGGGACATAAACAAATCGAGTGGTGCAAAGGATATATTGTAACAAATGTTTTGTACCCATGCCATGTCCCTTTGGACTTCTGACTACAGTCGCAGATGAAATATATAATTTTACACAAGCTCAGATTTACGCTGATGATGTTCTACGGAAAGCATTCAATGTGAATCTGTCAGTCTCACTTTGGAGCCTCCTTTGCAGCTGAAAGAGCACAGTTGCAATTGAGGCTCAGTTACTGACTAAATTACTGAAGCGGTTACTGCCCCTTAGGGCAACCCTAAACCAATGAGCAACAGAAAGTATTGGATAAATGTCCCAGTCTCCCATCCTTCAGACAGATAATGATGAAAGGCATTCCTTACACTTCTCTGTGGTCCCAAAGAATTGAGCCCCTGCTGCTTATAATAGTCACCTTTGCTGATTCCCCTTGTCTCTCTCTCATCCCTCGCTCCTACCTCCTAGAATCACCTCCAAAATAAACTACTGGCTCCCAAGTCATTTTCTCAAGCTTTGCTTTTAGAGAAACCCACAAACTATAGTACCGAGTAATCACCATCGTGTTGATGTGAAGAGTCTTTCATAATGAAGATACTTCCATAATAATAACATTTTCAGTGTCTTATCCTGATAAGAGACAGATGTTTATCACCTTAGATGCTTATTTCTTCTCCTTCATGGTATTTCAACAGAGAGGTGGTTCAGTAGGTCTGAGTTAAAGCAAGGAAAGAAAAGGCTGACACTGTCAGCCACTAGGCTTCAAGGCTCTCCCTAACAGATCACTTCTTCAACCTGGAGCTTCCATTGTTACACAATATGTAAATCATGTTTTCTCCCTTGACTTATAAATATGGAGCATTGTGAGGTAGTGTCCCTCTTTACTAAAACATCAGCATACATGCAGGAAAATGACAAAATGAGACTGAAAGACTTCATCAATTCTACTTTTTTCTCTTACAAGAAAATTTCTCCTGTAAGTTTGTCTTCCAACATATTTTGTTCTATAGCTGCCTTGCATGGTGCTAGTGATGTGTATCTGTGATCCTTTTTGCACAATGCTTCTTGCAGGAACAACCTCTAATTCAGTTAAAGTACTTTGATCTTTTGTGTAACCAAGTGGAATCATTTGGGGAATCTAGGAAATGATTATGACAGGTTCTCTCAATATTCTTACCTGGCTCACATGCTGGCATTTTAGGCTTCCATGTGCCATCTGTGTGGCATGAACTCTCCCCATCAACAGAAACAGGGTAATAGCCTTCATCACACATATATGAAACATAGTCTCCATAGGCATAGACACATCTACCAGTGAAATACCTCCTTTCATTTATGATTCTGATATTCTCCAGATCTGGTGTTGGGCAACATACCCCTGATGGATTAAAAAATGTTCAACATTACATGTCTGTATCAAAATATCTCATGTACCCCATAAATATATACACCTACTATGTACTCACAAAAATTTTTAAAAACATTTTTAAATGTTGTTCACATTTAGTAAATCATTCAGGGGGCACACCTTTGGCTGAGGACCTGATTCCACCTTATAGAAGATACTAATATCTGAAGGCAAACTCATAGAAGCAGAGAGTAGAACGGTGGGTGCCAGAGGCTGGAGGAGGGAGGGATAACAACTCCCCAGTTGTTCAACAGGTATAAAGTTTCAGTTGTGCAAGATTAATAAGTTCTAGAAATCTGCTGTACAAATAGTGCCTATAATTAGCAGTACTATATTGTACACTGAAAAACTTGTTGAAAGGGTGGATCTCATGTTAAGTGCTTTTGCCAAAATTTAAAGTGAGAAAGAGAAAGAAAGAAACAAAGAAGTTGAGGGAAGAGTTAGACCAAGCATCTTCTCCAAATTCTGCCATTGTTTGGTTGAAGTGCTATTACTTAATTTCCCTCCAACCGTGTTTCTTCATTAGAAGTCCTTAAAACGAAGTGTTGATTTTGGCAGTAATGAGCTAAGCAATTTAGATTCACCTTCTCTTTGATAACAAGTAGAAAAACATGGTGGGGAGGGGGCAGTTAATCCATGAAGAAAGAATTCAGGTGCTAAGACCTTAATTGTCTTAGTTGTTCTTTTAATGAGAAAGAAAGATACCCAATGAGGTGTACCAGGAATGTAGAGCTGCTTTTTTTATATATATCTAGAAGTATACGATAATTCTCCTCCCCCAAAATACAACTGAGTGGCTAAGAAGCTGATCAGAACTCAATGGGTGTGTGGTAGTGGGGATTGATTGCTGGTAACCCACAGCTCTTGGGAATCTTTAGAACTACACCTTGAAGTAAGAATAAACCAAAAATAGACCAACTATCTATAATAAGTATTGAAGCCCAGGCTTGTATCATTACATTCCCTGATTGGATTCGGGTCATTCAAAGCCCTTAATGCCCCTTACTACCTGCCACAAGCAAACAGGAGACCAGACAAGGTTATTAAAAAGCCAAAGAAAGCAAGACACAATACTAACAGATCTGAGAGGATCCAGAAAATGAAGTTCTAAACATTGACTTAAAAGCCACTTTGCTTTGTTATGTAGAAGGAAATAAAATACAACATTGAGAATTTTGGTAGAAAAATCAATATCAATACTATAAATCCACTACAAATGGGAATCTTGAAACTGAAAAAACAATAAAGTTAAGAATTCAACTAATAATTAATATCAGATAATACATCAATGAAGAGAGAATTGGTGAACTTAATTTATATTCATAGTAAAATACTGAGAAACAAAAAGTAAAAACACAGGTAAGATCACAGGAAATATAGAAGATTCAGTATAAAAGCTTAACACAAATGTGGCCAAAGTATCAGTAGAAGAGTGAAAATAGGGCTGAAATTATACTCAAAGAAAATACTTATTTGTAATATTGAAGTATTTGAAGTTGAAAATTTTTCCAAAATCAATGAAAGCCATCAAACCTCATATTCTAGAAATATCCTAAATCTCAAAAAAGGCTAAACACAAAGAAACCAACCTAGACATATCAGACAAAAACTGCCACAAAATAAAGACAAGAACATCTTAAAAGCAATCAGAAAAAACAGAAAACCTTCACATGATCAACAGTATGACTAATAGCAAAATTCTTGACAGAAACAATTAAAGGCAGAAGACAATGGAATGAAATATTTCACATGACCACGGAAAATAATTGCCAATATAGAATTTTATATCCAGCAAATGTATCTTCAAATATTAAGGTGAAATAAAGACACATTGAGAAAAACAAAGAGAGAAATTTATCATCAACAGGTTCTCACTAAAAGAAACTAAAGAGTATTTATGAGGCAAAAGAAAGGGATAACAGATATGACTGAAGAATCAGAAGAGAATAAAATAGTAATTATGTGAACAAATGTAAACTAATTGGATTTACTAAGTTAATAATGCAATAGTAATAATGATAATAATAATGCAGAGTTTAAGACACATTTAGAATTGAAAAATAAAATCATATAAGTCAGGCAGGATAAATCAAGTTAAAGGTTTCTAAGGCTTCTCTTTGCCTGGGAAGAGGCAAAAGTAGTAAATTATGTGTAAACATCATAAAAAGATCTAAAAGTAAGTAAATACCAGGTAAAAAAATGGAAAAAAAATTTAAAATCAATTCAAAAGAAGGGAAAAAAGGAATGTAAAACAAAAACGTATATAGCAAATAATGGTAGATATAAATTCAAATATATTAATAATTACACTAACTGTACACTGACAAGTGCTCTAATTAAATAATGAAAATTGTCAAGTAGGATTAAAATATCCAACTCTATCCTGCTTCCAAGATACACTTAAAATATACAGTTACAGAAAGTATAAAAACAAAAGACTAAAAGGATAAACCATGTAAACACTAACTCAAATAAAGATGTCAGAACTATATTAATGTAAAAGTAGAATTTTAAAGATAAAACAGTTATAGAATAGAGTCATTTTATAATGATAAAAAGTGAAATTTATCAGGAAAATATATCATTCTAAATTTGTATGCATCTAGCAATGTAGTCTCAAAATGTACAAAGCAAAAAATGATTTGAAAAAACTAAAAAGATGGCCAGGTGTGGTGGCTCACACCAGTAATCCCAGCACTTTGGGAGGCCGAGGTGAGTGAGTTTCTTGAGTCCAGGAGTTTGAGACCAGTCTGGACAACATGACAAAACCCCATCTTTACAAAAAATACAAAAATGAGCCAGGTGTGGTGGTGTACACTTGTAGTCCCACCTACTGAGTCAGGAGGATGGCTTGAGCCCGGGAAGTTAAGGCTGCATCGAGCCGAGATCATGCCACTGCATTCCAGCCTGGGTGACAGAGCAAGACCCTGTCTCAAAACAGGCAAGCAAGCAAACAAACAAAAACTCTGAAAAGATAAAAGACAAACAAAACTTTTTTAGTAACCGAGAGAACAAGTAGACAAGAAATAAATATAAATATGGAAATAGATTTGAACAAAACCATTAAAATTAGATCTAATTGATGTATATGTAACATTGCACCCAACAACTGCAAAATATGCATCTTTTCAAGTGCACACAGAACATTTATAAAAATTAACTGTATGCTATGGAGTGAAGCAAGTCTCAGCAAATTTCAAGGATTGTGCTCAACATTTTCAATATCAAAGAAGATACACACACATATATACACAAAACAAAGTTCAAGTCTTCTTACTCTCACACTCATTGGAAGATGTCCATGTCAAATTTTCCTGACAAGTCACAGTCAGAGGCTCATCTAAAACAGGTCTATAGCCAGGTTTGCATAGATATTTCAACTCAGTTCCAATTTCAAATATTTCGCGATCACTTAGGTTGTAGTCATTTCTCTCCCAGGAAGCATAGGAAATGTCCGGTAGGTCGGTGCAACCATTCACTCATAAAGAAAGCACAAGGGTGAAAGAAACGTGTTACTGGGAATGGCAGAGTGACTCATGAGCCTGTCACAAAAAAAGGGATATAACATAGTCATTCAGCAAAAAATGAGATGGTAAAGATGAAATGGGAACTCCAGAAAAAGACTCGGCAGCACCACTGCCCAATAGACTAGTGTCTATTAAGTGCATGTGTCTACTAAATGCATGTGCCACTGGAGAGGCTGTACTGAGAAGCATGCCATGGTGCAGGAAGGGGACAGTTTCTAGGTGCTGGGCCAACTCTGTAGGAGGTTAGTTTTCCTTTCACATCACTGTACTTTAGAATGGTTGGTCTTCAGGGGAAGCATTAGGATCACTAGAAAGACACAGCAAAAATTTGCTCCAAGATGAGACTGACTTTCTAATCTCATTGCCTAATGGGGAATTAAAATAAGAGGCATTCTTCTTGACATCATGACACTATCATCTGCAACTTCATTCTTTGGCCTCAAACCAAGCCCCATATAACTTTTGCAGCTGGGCCTTTTGTCTTGTATTTTTTTTTTTCTATTCAACAATATGCTAAAGGTCAGTGTGAATCAAGGAGAGGATACGTGTCTGTCAAATTGTATATTTATTGAATTTCTTTACTACACATTTTGAATGGCACCTAAGTTCATGTGATAGCAGAAGAGACTAGATAAACCACAATGTAGTGGTGGCTTCCACCTCCAATTAACTATGTGAGCTTGTGCCAGTTACTTAATCTTTCTTTTTCGGTTTTCTCATCATTAAAATTGGATAAAAAATAGCAACTTCTTGGAATAGTTGTAAATATTGAATGAGTTAATTGATGGAAAGCACTTAGAACAGTGTTTATAACATAGAAAATGCTCAGTAAATGTTGGCAATAAATCATTAATGTTATAAATGATCTGTATGTATTTACAACATGAAGGTCTCAAGACCAATATTGGCCCATAGAGCATTTCTATGCAAATTATAAAAAAGAACTGTCTTAAAGGAATCTTACTTCCATTGTTCAAAAAATTCTCATGATATATTGATTTTGTTAGACTGAAACACTTCACTATTGTCTCCTGGAAAATTTTTATAGCAAATATATAAGTCTACAATATCTATGAAGTCATTGGTCTCATGACTATATGATATATATGAAATTCTTCCAATAGCACTAAGAGATTATTAACAAAAAAACTTCCTTTTAACAAGAAAAGTATTAATTTATCTTAAAATGATTATTGGGAGTAGAGTTGGCTTGTGCCTATGAGCATGCCACACCTATGTCAGGATAATTTTAGATCCAAATATTGGAACTCCATTGTAGTCCATACTCACTGGATACGCAAGAGGGAACAGAAGGATACCACTCATTATTCGCTTCACAATAGATTAAATTGCTGCCTCTGAGGATATAACCTTCCTCACAGTTAACCACAATAGAGTCTTTGTAAGTATAGAGGGGTCCAAATCCAGAAACAAAGATTGCCTTTGGAATCTGTGGTCGACGACAGACAATTTCTAAAGAAACGTACAAAAGACATCTGAGTTATCAGAGAGAAATGGCAGTAAAGATGTGACTGTAACTGTTGGCATGGCTTCAAGGAGGGCCTGATACAAATATATATTTAATAGGCACTGAAAAAAGAAAACGTTTTGGAGATTTGTATACTTCCTGTCAGTTGCCAGAAACCTCAGCAAAATGAGGTCCCATCATGTTAATCATGTAAAGTCCTCCAACTTTCTCATCAATAAGAATGGGCAATATCTAAACCCTGAAGTCCAAATCTCAATGTCTCCAAATCCTTCCATTAAATGGCCTAATTTCCTGGATGATTTTGGTTGGGGGTCAGTGACCCATGGTAATGATATGGTGTCATGCAGAGGCAGCCAGAGTATCGGGAAATCTGTGCTGCGCTTCCATAAGCAAAGAACAAGCCGCCTTCACCCCACATCATGTTAGTCATCACGTCCTGTCAATCCTGCCATCTTAATTCCTCTATACTTCCTCAACTTCCCTCCAGGCTCACTGCTGTGGCTACAGTTGAAGCCACCTTCACTTCCTGGCTGAAAGGTTGCAACAGGTACCTATTAGTTATGTTTTGTCTCACTTCAGATTGTCCTTTTAATGTCTTCCCTTTTCCTTCATTCCAAACTCCTGAAAGTGACAGACAAATCTTTCGTAACCTGGCCCCTACTAACTTATGCAGCCTCAGCTCATGCCTTTTCCACTTCTTGCAGTCTTTTCACTATTATTCTCTCTCTCACCCCAGCACTGGCTGTATCCTGTACTGAGTCAAAACAATATGTGGTACTATGGTTTTTAGGCACTTTATTTGCAGTAAAGAATAATGTCCTAAACCAGCAAGCTTAATCATTACTGATATTGACGTAACATCTCTTCTGGCTTCCGTAGCGAGGCCAAGGGAAAGTACTTTCTTTCATTGTCTTTTATTACCTTTATTACCTGCTGGTGTTGGTGTTTTGTTTGCTCCTTAGGCATGCATGGTTGACATTATTAGTGTCCACCCATATTTCCAGTTATTGTAAAGTAAACAAAAGACAATGTTCCCCGGTTATTCTGTATTAGGCAGAAATAAGGAACTAGTCCTGGTCAAAAGGCTGTAATGACAAGTGATATATGTCACTTCCAGGTCAAAGAACTGAAGAGCCGGAGACTGACTTTCCTTGTTCTCTTCTCCCACTGAACTAATTGTGTAAGTTTTGACATGGAGGTGTCAAAGATCTAAACAATCTGAATTACCGTATAAGTGACAGATGCCCTAGGGAGTTTCCCAGGCTAGCAGTGCACTGAGAAGAAACTTGAAAAAAACTTTTACTATATAAAGGCCTTGAGATTTAGGTGTTGATTACTACTGCAGTACAGCCTATGCTATTCTGACTGATACAGCATGTAACAAGATTAGTTGAACAAATGAATGACTCCATCATTGCAGTGATTAGTTTCTCTTTGAATCATTCCATCTTCCCTAATAAATATGCCTTCCTTTTGTTTTTAAACAAATAAAAGAGATCAAAGCAGAACTCATCATTCTGACTTACTTTCACAGATAGGAGGGTTTGGGCTCCAGACACCTATTGTTTTATTCTCCACGGTGCAGGAGATGGAGGCGTTGCCTATGAGTGAGAAGTAGGGTTTGCAGCTGTAGGTGACAGAGGAGGCATATGTGTAGAATTCTTGATCTCCACCACTGTGCTTCCCGTTCCTGATGTCTGGAGGGGGCTCGCACTTGGCAACTGAGGTGAGTGAGTGAAGAGAAAGAAACACTCAGGGTACGCATTGTGTTAAATCGAAAATTCATGCAAATTCTAATGGAGGGTAAAAGAAGCAGTGAAATTTCACAGCAGTGTTATTACCTAAAGTAGTTTAGGTTTGTAGTCAGGTCAGAAAAAAAAAGTTTTACTTACACATTCTGGGAGAGGATCACTCCAGTCAACTCCTTTACCTTGGATCTGACAATGACTGGTGGTTGAGCCAATTAAGAAAAATCTAAATAAGATAGGTCAAACATTTTAGTGGAATTCATTTACTCTAGACATAAATTGTCTATGAGGTTTTGGACAAATGGGAAAAAATAAATATTGAGTACTATGCTTAGTACATGTGTGATGTAATAACCTGCACACCAAATCCTCACGACATGAGTTTACCTATATAACAAACCTGCACATGTACCCCTGAACCTAAAGTAAAAATTTTTTAAATATATATTTTTACAAACTTTCTTATCTCCTGTTTGTTCTCCTGAAAATGTATTTATCTTTCTAAAAAGTAATTTGTTTCCCATAAGTGCCTTTCTCCCTTCCTTTACTGAAATGGTATATAAGCCCCAAATTCTCATCACCCCCTTTGAGTTACTCATCACCAAGCTCTCCCACATGTATGTTGCATGAATAAACACTGTAATTTTCTCCTGTTAAAGAAAAAAAGAAACAAATTTTTATTAAATATTTTAAAATGAAAAAATAATGCTGTCTTGATTACTAATTACCATTTAGGCCAACTTACATTTTCTCATATCAAGCAAAGGTCTTATTTGTTCAGTTTTAAAATGCTCTAGCTTGTCTAAGCAACTTAAGCTCTTTCTTTATATCACATGGTACCCATCCGCAATGAATAAAAAGAGAACACAACAAGTTTTACACCTAAAATCTGAGGACTTGGCTTAAATCTTACACTCTTTCCCTAACAAGCTATAAATCAGGCAGTTCAAAACAAGTAAGTGGTTCACTTGAGTTTATTATGTAGTTTCTTTTAAATAAATGAGCAAGAGACATTACTGATGTGTACTAGTACTCTGACCTCTAATTTGAATCTTTCTTCTGGCTTCTAGAGCTTGGCTTACTCTCATAAACCTGAGAGTTCCTTAGGAACTGATAAGTTCCTAACTTCCTGATTATTATCTCATTGTTCTTGCTCTTGACAAGTCCCGGTCTTCTAGGACTTTTTGCCTTTAAAAAAAATTTACCCTGAATATCAATAATAAGTTCCTGAATAAAATATTATCAAACAGAGTCCAGGAACATTTTAAAAGAAAATTATACAATGACCAAATAGTATAGTTTTATTTCAAGAAAAAAAGGATCCTTCAAAATTAGGAAATATATTAATATAGAATAACTTGTTATGGACTGAATGTATCTGTCTCTCAAAATTTATATGTGGAAGCCCTAACCCCCTAGTGTGGCTATATTTGCATAAGGAAGTAATTAATGTTCAGAAGGATGGGGCCCTGTTCCAGTAAGATTAGAATCCTTATAAGAAAAAACACCACAAAGATCTCCCACTTGCAGTCCCTGCGCCCTCATGCTGACACCAGGAAAGGTCATGTGTGGACACAGTGAGAAGACAACCAGCCATCTGAAACCCAGGCTGGGAGCCCTCAACAGGAACCAAAACCTGCAGGACCTTGTTCTGAGACTTCTAGACTCCAGAACTGTCCCAGCCCGCGGGATTTTGATATTTTGTTATGAAAGCCTGAGCAGACTAATATATACATGATATTAATAAATCTATTAAGAAAAATAAACCATCTTCTTGATAGTCACTAAAATGGCATTTGAAAAATAATCAACAATTAGTTTTGGCCAAAAATGTTCAATGTAACAGGAATCCGTACAGATACACCTCCACTAAATTTAGGAAGAAAATGCTAGTCATTTCTGCTAGAGTCAAGAGTAAGAGAACAATAACTGGTATCAATTTTTTATTTGAGATAATTGCTAGCATAAGTATATAAGAAAAAGGAATTAGAAATACAAAAATCGGAAAAGAGAATATAACAGAATCATTGTTTTCAGATGACATAATTACATATCTGGAAATCCCAAGAAAATCCGACTGTATTAGTCCGTTTTCACACGGCTGATAAAGACATACCTGAGCCTGGGTAGTTTATAAAGAAAAAGAGGTTTAATGGACTGATGGTTCCATGTGGCGGAGGAAGCCTCAAAATCTTGGTGGAAGGGAAAAGGCATGTCTTACATGGCAGCAGGCAAGAAAGAATGAGTGCTAAGTGAAAGGGGAAACCGCTTATAAAATCATCAGATTTGGTGAGACTTAATCATCACCATGAGAACAATAACGGGGAAACCGCCCCGCCATGATTCAGTTATCTCCCACGGGGTCCCTTCCACCACACGTGGAAATTATGGGAGCTACAATTCAAAATGAGATTTAGGTGGGAACAAAGCCAAGCCATATCACCAACTGATAGACTATTATAAGTAATAAGGAAATTCAAGGCATTAGCTGAGATATGAGATTAATATATAGAAATAAGTAGTTTCCATATATACGAATAAAAATTGTTAGGAGATATAATGGAAGAAAAGACACCATTTGCAATCTCAAAAATAAGACAAAAATAAAATAAGATAGTAGAGACTAAACATAAGAATTGAAAAATGTAAATGGGGAAAACTTTAAAACAGTCCTGAAACACACACACACAGCCACACACACATAGACAACTAGGACAAATGGAAAGTCTTGGCTGGCAAGATGCAACATCATAAAATGTCTATTCTCTTAAAGTTCATTTAAAAGCTTAATACAATTGATTAAAAGTAAAAATCAACCAGTTTAAAAGTTCATATAGAAATATAAACAAGCAAACATAGGAAAACTATAAAAACAGAACAGTCAGGCGGATACCTCTAAGTGATGTTGCACACTAAAAATTCAAGAGAAAGGAACTGGTTGTGTGAATATACAGAAGGACTAAAAGCATTGAATAGAACATCTAAAGAAGACTAATATACACTGAATAATTAAATACGTATTTTTAAAAGATGTTCTCTCACATGGATTAGATGTAGACTTATTAATAAATGATGCCAAGACAATGTGAAGGCCATCTAGAGAAAGATATGGATTCTTTCTGTATTTTTTTAATATTTGCATGTGAACCTATACTTACCTCAAAATAAAAAGTTTTTCACCCCTGAGAGGTCTGAAAAAAATAAAAAACTTAAAAAATACTATACAGAGATTTTATTTTCTCTTTTTAATAGGCAAAAAATTCAAAAATAGTAAATCACAGAGGTAAAGACACAGGCATTTGTTTATATTACAAAATTTTACAGTTTATGAACAGCAATTTGGCAATATTTAGCAAAATTTCAAAGCATCTTCTCTTTGATCCAACAATCCCACTTCTGGGAATTTGTCCTACAAACATCTCTCTATATTAATAGATATAACATAACATATATAAAAAGTATGCATCAGGACATTGTATGTAACAGGAAAAGATTGGAAACACACAAAAATCCATCAGTAGGAATCATTAAATAAACTATGATAAGCTACGATACATGCATTAGAAAACTATATGGCTATAAACATACATATACACACAGAGAGAGAGAATGAGGACACACTTGGTGCATGAATGTCAAAGATCTCTAGTACATATTTGTCTTAGTTATTTCTGGTTGCTATAACAAAATGCCATAGACTGGATGGCTTAAACAACAGAAATTTATTTCTCACAGTGCTGGAAGCTAGGAAGTCTGAGATCAGGGTACCAACATAGTTAGGTTCTGGTGAGGGCCTGCTTCCTGGTTTGCAGATGGTTTGCCTTCCTGCTGTGTCCTCACATGGCAGAGAGAGAGAGAGAAAGATAGACAGAGAGAGAGAGAGAGAGAGAGAGAGAGAGAGAAAGCTCTCTCACGTCTTTTTATAAGGACACTAATCCCCACATGAGGACTCCGCTCCCATGACCTAATTAGCTCCCAAAGGCCCCATCTCCAAATACCATCACATTGGGGATTCAGATATGAATTTTGAGGGAATACCAAGAAAATTCAGTCCATAGCAATGTTGTAAGTGAAAAAAACAAAAGCAAGGTTAGAAACGATGTATACAGTCAGGTATCTTCTGTATAATAAAGGGGGAAAAGTATTGACAAAAATACTTGTACTCACTTGTATTTATAGAAGTAAACACTAAAGGGATAAATCTGAAACTAATCAATGTCATTTTCTGTCAGAGGGCAGAGAGAAATGGGATGAATGAGGATGGGGTGGAAGTGAGAATTATTGATGTATACCTTTTTATTCCACTTTTATTTTTGAAACATATAAATGCATTAACTCCTTATAAAAATTAATTGAAAAGGAAATTATTGCTTCTAGGTTGCCTTATACTCACCCCTCTGAGCAGCTGAATTCTATGGTTGAACCAAGGAGAAGATCTTTTTTAACTTCCACTATCCCATTGATTAATTCTGGATTTCTACATTGTTTCTCTAGGAGGAAAATTAAAATAATGACTCATGATTCCAATTACTCACAAAATAGAACATTAGGGGAAAAAAAGTCTGGTTCACTAACTTTAACTCCTGCTTCCAGATAGACCTAGAGATATTTTTCAATGCTTATTTCTTATTCTGACTCATTAATATTTTGCTTTGAGAAAAAAATACATGTAAACATATATCTCATTTTTCTGACACATTTTAAGAAGAGAAAAAAAAACTTCACTTAGTTTCATTTGCTCAGTTAGACCACTGTGATAATGCTGGATGTATTCATTGACCAGTTGTCCATAAAAATGTATGCTCTCGAAAATATATGATCTTCATCACAGGGAAACAGAAGGAAAAGGGAAGCAGATGCTATATTCTAACTGTTCAAAAAATATGTCCAAGTGTATTCCCAACTGATTTCTTCTAAATACTATAGGTGATGTTAATTTTGAACTGTTTTGATCGAAGATTTTCATATGAATTAAGTAATTCATTAAGTTCCTAAAGAACTTTCTGGGAAAAAAAGTAAAGGTGAGAAAAATAAATGTTGATACTTACTTGCACAAAAGATGCTATAGTTCCACGAGCCTTTGGCATCACAAATCAGTCGACTTGAATTGATTTTACCATACCCAGGGTGGCAGGTGTACTTCAGAGTAGTTCCAGTTTTGAATTCAGTATCATACAACGGATTTATTGGAGAAGCAAATGGTAATTTGGGTGGAGGACCACAGTCACCTGCACACACAAAAAAATGGCAAGGAACATCAACAGTTATATCTTGGGACACAATGTCTCGATGTCCTAGTACTAAGTTTTCTAGAGCAGAGACCATGATTTTCTCTTTCATCATAACCCCTATTATGTCATTGTTCAATGAGCGCAGTAAGTGATCAATAATACATATTTGTTGAGTAATGATAATGACAACAATAATGAGTAAACACAGAAAAATTCCACCTGTCTTTGACTGTATAAGTGCTAATTTATTAGAAAGTGAATGAATAGACTTGATTTTCGTCATTCTATCAGATTGCCCACATCTGTCTGCTCAGAATATAGGTAGCTATGCCATGCCATATGACTCTACCTCCTGCCTTAGCAGAAACATATTTTCTACTAATAATAGCATTATGCAAGATTAGTTGCCTCAGTCAAGGATGAGGAGGCATTTCATTTATGTCCTTTTGGACCTTTTAGATTTAGAATAAATGGCCTGTTAAAAAATAAAATATTTTTCAAAAGCATCACAAGGTGGAGAATCATTAAACCCTTGAAAAATAAAATCTTAATTCTACTTCCCTGGCAAGAATTAAACAAAGTACTGAGTGGCCTTCCAAATGCCCCAGAAGAATTATACCGACCCCCTCTACATTCTAAATAACCACACAGGCAGTGAGAGTTCATGGCCGGGCTGGCAGATAATATGCATTTATTACAAGTCATGATTGCTTCAATGTTAAGTTGTTCAGAGTTTCCTGGAGAGAAAAATTCTAAAAGGGAGCATCAGGAGGTTCTATAAAACAAGACTTTCTTTTTTTAGTTTATAGCATGTTTCCCAAATTCCAGGTGGTCAAATATATCCCATAATGTTAAAGATCTCTTAGACACCTCTTACAATAGGGTGTATGATGAACTCAGTTGCATGCTGGTCACCTGGCCTGTCTCCCCACTACTTACCAAGGACAGTAGCCAACAAAACAGTGACCAGCATCATTTGGAACAGAGTTGAATTGGAGACTTTCCACAGCCTAGAGACGAGTGAAGCTGCCATTTCTCCTTTTCTATCGAGGGTGGAGCCCTCAAGGAGTGCAAGTGGAGCTCTCTGGGAGTGCATGATCTGATGCCTCTTCAGTGTTTTCCTGCTGAAAGAACTCAACTTAATAAACAGTCATTGAATTCTTACCTTTCATAAAGTACTACGAAGAATACAATGGGAACTGTTTTCAAGGAGATTATAATCCAATGTAGAAGGAAAGGCATTAAATGTTTGTAATAAAAGATAGCTTGTATTTTCTGTGACAGGAGCATATTCAGGAGACCAGTAAATTCCAGAGATCTGGGGTGGACTGTACAGAGGTAGTAGATATTGCTGTGAAATTTGGAGTGTTAAATGTGGGATATTTTATGGCAATAGTAAAAATTGAGTAAAGGCACAGCAGTGAGAAGGTAAAGGTTATTTCTTGAAAATAGTAATTAGTACTTCAGATTGATTAGAAGATAAGGAATTCCTGATAGAAGATGATAGTTAAAGATAGAGAGGCAGGTTAGAACTGGGTTTCATCAGGTTTTCAATACCAAGTTTGGGAGCTTGAAACTAGGGAATATACATATACTTTTTTTAAGTGACATGATTACTGTGTTTTTGAAAGACTATTATGGCAGATGTATACAAGGTAGATTGAAAGAGGCAGAGGGAAGAGACAGGGAGATTGATTAAGAAGACTATAGCAATTGGCCAAGTGAACCAAGGAAATTATCTGAACAAGGAAATGGCAGAAGAGTTATAGAAGAAAGAGCAAGCTTAAGAAAAGCAAGAAAATGACAAGACAGAGGAAAAGAGTTGGAGATGTCTCTATCTATGAATCATATATCTATCTATATCTATCCATCCATCTATATGATTTTCTTATGGCAACTGTCAACAAAAGCAAAAATCCATTGGGTCATTCAGAATTTTTTAAGTATGGTTTTTACCAACAATCACCAACAATAAGTAGTATTACTGTTATGTTTCTTGGTTCCAGTCATTCATTCATTAATCAGAGACTTCTTCAAAGCAAGATCTCTATAAAGTCATTCTTACCCCTGAATGAGAAAAACCCTCACATATCCTAAGTTCACTTCAGAAACAAGTTACTTAAGAAGTATGACCCAAAGTGATATATAAAATTAACTTTCAGTGAAATATAGGATTTCACCTTTTGTTCTGAAACCTTAGGTAGGTTGAGATGGTTTCATATTGCCATCTGTCCTTAATTATATGAATTGCCAACTCATCTCCATTTAAGTCAATAGGCCAACGTTGTGGGGCATTTCCCCTATATTTTCTTCTAGTAGTTTTGTAGTTTGGGGTTTTATTTTTATTTTTTATTTTTTTTCAGTAAATTCTTTTTTTTTCACTTTTCATGTTTTATTTTATTTATTTTTATTACTATTATTATTATTATACTTTAGGTTTTATGGTACATGTGCGCAATGTGCAGGTAAGTTACATAAGTATACATGTGCCATGCTGGTGTGCTGCACCCACTAACTCGTCACCTAGCATTAGGTATATCTCCCAATGCTATCCCTCCCCTCTCCCCCCACCCCACAACAGTCCCCGAAGTGTGATGTTCCCCTTCCTGTGTCCATGTGTTCTCATTGTTCAATTCCCACCTATGAGTGAGAATATGCGGTGTTTGGTTTTTTGTTCTTGCGATAGTTTACTGAGAATGATGATTTCCAATTTCATCCATGTCCCTACAAAGGACATGAACTCATCATTTTTTATGGCTGCATAGTATTCCATGGTGTATATGTGCCACATTTTCTTAATCCAGTCTATCATTGTTGGACATTTGGTTTGGTTCCAAGTGTTTGCTATTGTGAATAATGCCGCAATAAACATACATGTGCATGTGTCTTTATAGCAGCATGATTTATAGTCCTTTGGGTATATACCCAGTAATGGGATGGCTGGGTCGAATGGAATTTCTAGTTCTAGATCCCTGAGGAATCGCCACACTGACTTCCACAAGGGTTGAACTAGTTTACAGTCCCACCAACAGTGTAAAAGTGTTCCTATTTCTCCACATCCTCTCCAGCACCTGTTGTTTCCTGACTTTTTAATGATTGCCATTCTAACTGGTGTGAGATGGTATCTCATTGTGGTTTTGATTTGCATTTCTCTGATGGCCAGTGATGGTGAGCATTTTTTCATGTTTTTTGGCTGCATAAATGTCTTCTTTTGAGAAGTGTCTGTTCATGTCCTTTGCCCAATTTTTGATGGGGTTGTTTGTTTTTTTCTTGTAAATTTGTTGGAGTTCATTGTAGATTCTGGATATTAGCCCTTTGTCAGATGAGTAGGTTGTGAAAAGTTTCTCCCATTTTGTAGGTTGCCTGTTCACTCTGATGGTAGTTTCCTTTGCTGTGCAGAAGCTCTTTAGTTTAATTAGATCCCATTTGTCAATTTTGGCTTTTGTTGCCATTGCTTTTGGTGTTTTAGACATGAAGTCCTTGCCCATTCCTATGTCCTGAATGGTAATGCCTAGGTTTTCTTCTAGGGTTTTTATGGTTTTAGGCCTAACATTTAAGTCTTTAATCCATCTTGAATTGATTTTTGTATAAGGTGTAAGGAAGGAATCCAGTTTCAGCTTTCTCCATATGGCTAGCCAGTTTTCCCAGCACCATTTATTAAATAGGGAATCCTTTCCCCATTTCTTGTTTTTGTCAGGTTTGTCAAAGATCAGATAGTTGTAGATATGTGGCATTATTTCTGAGGGCTCTGTTCTGTTCCATTGATCTATATCTCTGTTTTGGTACCAGTACCATGCTGTTTTGGTTACTGTAGCCTGTAGTATAGTTTGAAGTCAGGTAGTGTGAAGCCTCCAGCTTTGTTCTTTTGGCTTAGGATTGACTTGGCGATGCGGGCTCTTTTTTGGTCTGTAATCCATTTTGAGTTGATTTTGTATATCGTGAGAGGTAGGGATCTAGTCTCATTCTTCTGTATGTGAATATCCAATTTTCCCAGCACCATTTATTGAAGACTGTCTTTTCTCCAGTATGTGTTCTCACCTGTGTCAAAAATCAGTTGGCTTTTGGTGAGTAAGTTTATTTCTGGGCTTTCTCTTCTGTTCCATTGGTCCATTTGTATATGAAGCTTTTCCCCATTCAGTATGATGTTAGCTAGGAGTTTTTTATATATGGCCTTTATTGTATTAAGGTGCATACCTTCTATACTAATTTGTTGAGAGTTTTTGTCATGAAGGAATGTGAAATTTGTCACATTCTTTTTCTGCACCTATTGAAATGATTATATCATGTTGGTCTTTCTTTCTTTCTGTTAATGTAGTGTGTCACATTTATTGATCTGAGTATGATAAACCATCCGTGGATCCCTGGGATGAATTCCACTTCATCATAATGAATAATCTTTTTAATGTGCTCTTGGATTTGGTTTGCTGGTATCTTGTTAGGAATCTTTGCATCGATGCTTATCAGGGATATCAGCCTATAGTTTTCTTTTCTCGTTGTGTTCTTGTCCAGTTTTAGAATCAAAGTAATGCTAGCCTTGCAAAATGAGTTTGTAAGTATTCCCTCCTCTTCAATCTTTCTGGAATAGGTTGAGAGGAATTGGTATTAGTTCTTTTTTAAGTGTTTGGTAGAATTCAGCAACAAAGACATAAGGTCCTAGGCTTTTATTTGATGGAAAACTTTTTATTACTGATTCAATTTTCTCTTCAATTCAACTTTAATTGTTCTGTTCAGGTGTTCTATTTCTTCATAACTTGATTTTGGTAGGTTGTATGCATCCAGGAATTTATCCATGTCTTCTATCTTATAAAATTTGTTGGCATACAGTTGTTTATAATAATATCTTATAATACTTTCTATTTCTGTGGTATTAATAGTAATGTCTCCTTTTTAATCTGTTTTATTTATTTCAGCATTCTCTCTTTTATGGTTAGTCCAGCTAAATGTTTGTCATTTTTGTTTATATTTTCAAAATCCCAACTTCATTTTATTGCTCTTTTTAATTTTTTAATTTTTTTTTTTTTTAAGACAGAGTCTCGCTCTGTTGCCCAGGCTGGAGTTTAGTGGCACAATCTCGGCTCACTGCAAGCTCTGCCTCCTGGGTTCACACCATTCTCCTGCCTCAGCCTCCTGAGTAACTGGGACTACAGGCGCCCGCCACCATGCCCGGCTAATTTTTTGTATTTTTAGTAGAGATGGGGTTTCACCGTGTTAGCCAGAATGGTCTCGATCTCTTGACCTCGTGATCCACCCGCCTCGGCCTCCCAAAGTGCTGGGATCACAGGCGTGAGTCACCGTGCCTGGCCTCTTTTTAATTTTTTTCATGTCTTTTTCATTTATTTCTGCTCTGAGCTTTATTATTTTCTTCCTTATACCAATTTTAGGTTTAGTTAGTTCTTGTTTGTCTATTTCCTTGGGGTGTTTATTAGAAATCTCTCTTCTTTTTTATGTAGGTGTTTATTACTATAAACTTCCCAATTAGAACTAGTTTTGCTGTGTCCTATAGATTTGGGTATAATGTGTTTTCATTCCCGTTTGTCTCAAAAAATCGTTTAGTTTTCCTTTTAATTTCTTTTTGACCAATTGGTTGTTTAGGGACATGTCATTTAACTTTCATGTATCTGTAAAGTTTCCAAAGTTTTTCTTGTTGTTAATTTCAAGTTTCACATTATTGTGATCAGAAAACCTATTTGATATGATCTCTTCCTTCCTAAATTTTTCAAGACTTGTTCTGTGGCCTAATATCTGATCTATCCTAGAGAATGTTCCATGTGCAGTTGAGAATGTGTATTCTGTAGCTGTTGTGTGGAATATTCTGTAAAGGTCAGTTAGATCCATTTGGTCTATGGTGCACTTTAAGTCTGACGTTTCTGGGTTGATTTTTTTTTTTTTTCTAAATAATGTGTCCATTGCTGAAAGAGATGTTGATGTTCCCTAGTATTATTGTATTGCAGTCCATCTCTCTTTAGGTCTAACGATATTTGCTTTATATATATGGGTGCTCTAGGATTGGGTGCATATGTATTTATAATTGTTATTTACTCTTGTTGAATTGATCTTTTTATCTTTATATAATGACCTTTTTACAGTTTTTTTTAACTTCAAGTCTATTGTATATAAGTATGGCTACTCCTGTTTGCTTTAGGTTTTTGTTTGCTTGGAATATCTTTTTCCATCCCTTCAATTTGAGTCTATATTTGACTTTAACCATGAAATGAGTCTCTTATAGGTAGCACATCATTAGATCTTGTAGTTTTATTCATTTAGCCACTATGTATCTTTCAATATAAAAAATTAACTTATTTACATTCAAGGTTACTGTTGATAGGTAAGGACTGACTCTTGCCATTTTATTAATTGCTTTGGTTGTTATATAGATTCTGTTTCTTTCTTCATTTTTTGTTGCTTCCTCTCTTGTTGGTGGTTTTCTGTGATGTTTAACTTGTTCCATTTCTCTTTCTTATCTGTGTGTCTGCTGTAATTTCTTTCCTTGTAGTTAACCATGCAACAAACATAAACAGTCCCATAGTTATATTGACCATTTTTAGCTGATATCAACTTAACTTTGGTTGCATAAAAATACTCTAGACTTTTTCTGCCTTTCTCGCAATTTATATTTTTCTTGCCCTAATTTACTTCTTTATCTATTCTGTGTTCCTTAGCCACTAATTGTAGCTGTTGTTGTTTTGACTGTTTTGACTTTAAACATTTATACTATAGGATTGAGAGATTTACATAGCACCATAACATCACTGGAGTATTCTAAGTGTGATTTGTAAATTTACCTTACTAGTGAGTTTAGTACTTTCATGAAAACACACGTAGGCTTTCTTCATTCTTTTTTACTATTATTCATTTATTTTTCCCCTTGACTGGATTATTTCAAAAGATCTAAATTGTATTTTACTGATCGTATAACTTTTAAGCAGCATAGCCAGGATATAAACCTAGATTTTGGAAATTTGTCTATGAAAGTTGAATATGTACATTACACAACAAGCGTGTACACCAAAAGACATGTATAGGAATATTCATAGTTATGTAATAGCCAAAGAACTAAAACTATCTAAATTGTATCCTTAATAAAGTGGATAAATAAATTATAGTACAGTCACAGAATGGTATAATATATAGCAATAAAAATGAATAAATAACAACTAGACACAACATAAATAAATCTCACAAATGTAAGCAAAAGAAATCAGTCAAAATATAATACATACTGCATGATCTCATATATAAAAAGAAGTAACAAACACTCAGCTAGATTATTTAGGGATGCATACTTATTTTATAAAACTATAAATAACAGAAAAAAGGTGATTGCTACAAATCAAGAGAATGATGGCATTTGAAAAGGAGGAATAGGGCAAGATGAGGTGAGGCATGAGGAAACAGGTTCTGTAAGAAGTGATGACAGACTGAGAGGACTGGCATGTTAAGTAAAATCTTTCTGGAATAAATTAGGGATGTATCTTGGAGGAGGATAGAAACTGAGTAGCTGGATAAAATAGGAAATACTGTACAGTATTGGACCATAGTTTTCTACATGCTGGATCATAACATGTCTATTCATACTGTTTTAGTGTTCAAACACTGTTGAAAGATTTGGATTCAGAAGTGGGACTTGGTTAAAACTAAGCACACACCTATATCAGACCCTCTCACAGTTTTGCAATTGAGAAGTGAAGGTAGTTATACGTTTGCTGATAAAATTTTTCAGTATTTTCTTTTTAACTAAAAAACAAACTTGGGAAGTAGGGGTAAGAATCCCCAGTCTGCTTTAATTCTCATTATGTCCCTGTTCTATCTTCTGGTACTTCCTCCTCATAGAACTAACTCTGGACAATCCTTGAGGATTTCCTTTTAACTATTGATTTTTTGTTTTAAATAAGTCCATTGGGAGCACTAAATGTCCATAGAGAGTCATATACTTTTTGGTTGCAATGTTTTTTGTTTTTGTTTTTGTTTTTGTTTTTGTTTTTGTTTTTGGAGATGGAGTCTGGCTCTATCACCCAGGCTGGAGTGCAGTGGCGATCTCAGCTCACTGCAACCTCCACCTCCCGGGTTCAAGTGATTCTCCTGTCTCAGCCTCCCGAGTAGCTGGGACTACAGGTGCACGCCACCACGCCCAGCTAATTTTTTGTATTTTAGTAGAGACAGGATTTCTCTGTGTTGCCCGGGATAGTCTCGAACTCCTGAGCTCAGGCAATCCACCCACTTCAGCCTCCCAATAGGCATAATGTTTTTAAGCATTAGAGTGAGGGTGGAAATAATTAAATGGAAAAATATTTAATTTGAATACAATTTTTTAAATCTCCAATATATCAAACACTATTAAGTAAATGAAATAATAATAAAATTTTAAGGCCAGGTACAGTGGCTCATGGCTGTAATCTCAACACTTTGGGAAGCCCAAGAGGGTGAATCCTGTAAGCCCAGGAGTTCGAGACCAGTCTGGGCCACATAGGGAGATCCTGACCCTGTCTCTACAAAAGTAAAAATAAAAAATATCAGCTGGGCATGTTTGTGCATGCCTGTGGTCTCAACTACTCAGAAGGCTGAGATAGGAAGATCATTTGGGCCCAGGAGGTCGTGGCTGCAGTGAGCCATGATAACACCACCACACTCCAGCCTGGATGGCAGAGCGAGACCCTGTCTCAAAAAAAAAAAAATTAAATTAAATAATTAAAGCAGATATAACGATTAAAATTTCATGTCTTAAATATAAAAGCCTTCTTTACAAATCACTCAAAAATAAAATTTTCAAACACATGAGGAAAGAACACAAACAAGCAAATCAAAACAGAAGAAATACAAATGTGCATGCAGAGTGGTTTATTGAGGCGTTCTTACAGGAACATCGTCTGTAAAGGAAGAATGAGAAAGAAGAGAGAAAAGCAAAACTTTGAAGCAGTTGCATCAGAGACTTCAGAGCATCCTCTAAAGTTGGGCTGGCCCTTCAAAGGTGTCCAGGATTAAGTAAAGCTGGGCTTTTGTACCACTGCATCGACCAATCAATAAATGTGGGTGTCCCAGAGAAAGACTGCCACCTTGAGTGAGGCAGCTGCCCCAAAATATCTGTGTTTGCTAAAATGCAGATTCCCAATCCCCTAATCAAATAGATCTAATGAGGCTTCAATGCCTGAATTATTTTTAAAATGCCTCAAGTTATTCTCATGTTCAGCAAATGCAGGAATCACTAGTCTAACAGAGACGAAATCCATTCATTTTTCTATGTATTCCAGGGTCTATCTTTGATTCAAAACAAAGCTTTAGTAGCGGTACCTGGATATCAGTAGCTTGCTTAACTTCTTGTAAAAGCATCAGTCTTAATTTATGTTTTAATAGATCAACTCAGTTCTTATTAAAGGCTGGTATATTTGGCTATTTGAAAAACAACTTTGCTATTGTCCATGTTACTGGCATTGTCCTAATTATGTTATTCACTGTTTCTTATTAAATGGCCCATGGGATAAATTTTAATTTTCTATTTTAAGTTTTTCTATTTTAATTAGTGAAAATAAGTTCCTCTTTCAGAACTGTTTCTTTTTATCAAGTAGTAGGAAATATATAATCATTTTTCCTTGACTGAAAATAAACTCAACAAAATTGCTTATAAGTCTAAATTTTAGTGAATTTGCTGCTACTCTTCCTGTACTTCCTCTTCCATAAGTCTCGCTCTAAGCAATCCTTGAGTAGTTTGACTTTGCATTTTTATTTTAGCATCTTTAAGTTATACGTGCCGTGCCACTTATCAGTATATTTCCTCTCAGATCCAAACTAACCATTTATTACAGCTCTGTGATAATGAATGAAATTCCCTTAAGTATTAATCCTTTACAATGAGAATGATGTTTAATATTCTCATTAGAGGATGCTTGAGGGACATTGCAGGAAGCAAAGATTCTCAATCGCCAATTGAGAGCAGCTGTTTCCTGCTGCTACATGATGGGTTAGTAAGATACAAGGGGGTGGTCTGCCCCAGGCCCTCTTCCCAGAATGCACTATCCCCTGGCAATCTTGCAGTCGTGGACCAGGCTGGCTATCACCTCCCCGTGGTTCTTCTGACGGATACTTCTCCAAGACTCTTGCCACAACAGCACCCCTACTCCCTCTTCATGCCCTCACACCTGGCCACCTACTTGCCTGTGTGCTTTCTCTGCCTTGAAGGCTTGTTACTGGGGTCACTTTTCTGCACACCTGCCCATCTGGCCACTATCTGTGGTTCCCCTCACAGATAGCTCATGTTCCAGTGACCCCCAACCCTATCTGCAGGCCTATGCATGTAGCCACCAGCTGGAGCTCACCTATATTCTGCCTCTATTCTGGATATTTGGTTTCTACTAGCCCAATGACCACAGACCAGCTCTTCTCCAGGCAACTAGTGAACTTCTCTGGCATCCAGTGGATTGCTACTATACCTTTTTTAATGAAGTCTAAACCCCAGCCTTGGGAAGGGGCACCTCATTGCAGTTTGTCTCCCTTGAGTACCCTGTCTCAGCCCTAGAATACCATACAGAGTTTTCTTAAATTTTATACTTACTTTTTTTATCAGAGTTTAGTAATTCTGTATATTAAATTTCCTCTATTTAAATCATTCTATGGTTTCTATCTCCTGATTGGACCCAGGCTGACACATAGACATTTTGGGATAATCTAAAACTTGTAATAAGCTTCTATTTGGTATTGAGATAGATGGCATATAAAGTTTCTGAGGGAAAATAATTTTATGGAAATAATTATTAATTACATAATCTATTCAGTGTATTTACATTTTGAATAAAGAGTATTATTTTTTAAATAAAGGAGAATTCACTACATCCCTAAATATGCAAACAGACTCGGTATCAAAAGGTCACTTATTGGTTAAAATTGGCAGAAACAGGGGAGGAGCCAAGATGGCCGAATAGGAACACCTCCGGTCTACAGCTCCCAGCGTGAGTGACACAGAAGACGGGTGATTTCTGCATTTCCATCTGAGCTTTGAGGAGAGCAGTGGTTCTCCCAGCACGCAGCTGGAGATCTGAGAACGGGCAGACTGCCTCCTCAAGTGGGTCCCTGACCCCTGAGCCCCGAGCAGCCTAACCGGGAGGCACCCCCCAGCAGGGGCAGACTGACACCTCACATGGCCGGCCGGGTACTCCAACAGACCTGCAGCTGAGGGTCCTGTCTGTTAGAAGGAAAACAAACAGAAAGGACATCCACTCCAAAAACCCATCTGTACATCACCATCATCAAAGACCAAAAGTAGATAAAACCACAAAGATGGGGAAAAAACAGAGCAGAAAAACTGGAAACTCTAAAAAGCAGAGTGCCTCTCCTCCTCCAAAGGAATGCAGTTCCTCACCAGCAATGGAACAAAGCTGGATGGAGAATGACTTTGACGAGCTGAGAGAAGAAGGCTTCAGACAATCAAATTACTCCAAGCTACAGGAGGATATTCAAACCAAAGGCAAAGAAGTTGAAAACTTTGAAAAAAATTTAGAAGAATGTATAACTAGAATAACCAATACAGAGAAGTGCTTAAAGGAGCTGATGGAGCTGAAAACCAAGGCTCGAGAACTATGTGAAGAATGCAGAAGCCTCAGGAGCCGATGCGATCAAATGGAAGAAAGGGTATCAGCCCTGGAAGATGAAATGAATGAAATGAAGTGAGAAGGGAAGTTTAGAGAAAAAAGAATAAAAAGAAACGAGCAAAGCCTCCAAGAAATGTGAGACTATGTGAAAAGACCAAATCTACGTCTGATTGGTGTACCTGAAAGTGACGGGGAGAATGGAAACAAGTTGGAAAACACTCTGCAGGATATTATCCAGGAGAACTTCCCCAATCTAGCAAGGCATGCCAACATTCATATTCAGGAAATACAGAGAATGCCACAAAGATACTCCTCAAGAAGAGCAACTCCAAGACACATAATTGTAGGATTTACCAAAGTTGAAATGAAGGAAAAAATGTTAAGGGCAGCCAGAGAGAAAGGTCGGGTTACCCTCAAAGGGAAGCCCATCAGACTAACAGCGGATCTCTCAGCAGAAACCCTACAAGCCAGAAGAGAGTGGGGGCCAATATTCAACATTCTTAAAGAAAAGAATTTTCAACCCAGAATTTCATATCCAGCCAAACTAAGCTTCATAAGTGAAGGAGAAATAAAATCCTTTATAGACAAGCAAATGCTGAGAGATTTTGTCACCACCAGGCCTGCCCTAAAAGAGCTCCTGAAGGAAGCCCTAAACATGGAAAGGCACAACCGGTACCAGCCGCTGCAAAATCATGCCAAAATGTAAAGACCATCGAGACTAGGAAGAGACTGCATCAACTAACGAGCAAAATAACCAGCTAACATCATAATGACAGGATCAAATTCACACATAACAATATTAACTTTAAATGTAAATGGACTAAATGCTCCAATTAAAAGACACAGACTGGCAAATTGGATAAAGAGTCAAGACCCATCACTGTGCTGTATTCAGGAAACCCATCTCACGTGCAGAGACACACATAGGCTCAAAATAAAAGGATGGAAGAAGATCTACCAAGCAAATGGAAAACAAAAAAAGGCAGGGGTTGCAATCCTAGTCTCTGATGAAACAGACTTTAGACCAACAAAGATCAAAAGAGACAAAGAAGGCCATTACATAATGGTAAAGGGATCAATTCAACAAGAAGAGCTAACTATCCTAAATATATATGCACCCAATACAGGAGCACCCAGATTCATAGAGCAAGTCCTGAGTGACCTACAAAGAGACTTAGACTCCCACACATTAATAATGGGAGACTTTAACACCCCACTGTCAACATTAGACAGATCAATCAGACAGAAAGTCAACAAGGATACCCAGGAATTGAACTCAGCTCTGCACCAAGCGGACCTAATAGACATCTACAGAACTCTCCACCCCAAATCAACAGAATATACATTTCTTTCAGCACCACACCACACCTATTCCAAAATTGACCACGTACTTGGAAGTAAAGCTCTCCTCAGTAATTGTAAAAGAACAGAAATTATAACAAAACTATCTCTCAGATCACAGTGCAATCAAGCTAGAACTCAGGATTAAGAATCTCACTCAAAACCGCTCAACTACATGGAAACTGAACAACCTGCTCCTGAATGCCTACTGGGTACATAACAAAATGAAGGCAGAAATAAAGATGTTCTTTGAAACCAACGAGAACCAAGACACAACATACCAGAATCTCTGGGATGCATTCAAAGCAATGTGTAGAGGGAAATTTATAGCACTAAATGCCCATAAGAGAAAGCAGGAAAGATCCAGAATTGACACCCTAACATCACAATTAAAAGAACTAGAAAAGCAAGAGCAAACACATTCAAAAGCTAGCAGAAGGCAAGAAATAACTAAAATCAGAGCAGAACTGAAGGAAATAGAGACACAAAAAACCCTTCAAAAAATTAATGAATCCAGGATCTGGTTTTTTGAAAGGATCAACAAAATTGATAGACCGCTAGCAAGATTAATAAAGAAAAAAAGAGAGAAGAATCAAATAGATGCAATAAAAAATGATAAAGGGGATATCACCACCGTTCCCACAGAAATGCAAACTACCATCAGAGAATACTACAAACACCTCTACGCAAATAAACTAGAAAATCTAGAAGAAATGGATAAATTCCTCAACACATACACCCTCCCAAGACTAAACCAGGAAGAAGTTGAATCTCTGAATAGACCAATAACAGGAGCTGAAATTGTGGCAATAATCAATAGCTTACCAACCAAAAAAAGTCCAGGACCAGATGGGTTCACAGCCGAATTCTACCAGAGGTACAAGGAGAAACTGGTACCATTCCTTCTGAAACTATTCCAATCAATAGAAAAAGAGGAAATCCTCCCTAACTCATTTTATGAGGCCAGCATCATCCTGATACCAAAGCCAAGGCAGAGACACAACCAAAAAAGAGAATTTTAGACCAATATCCTTGATGAACATTGATGCAAAAATCCTCAATAAAATACTGGCAAACCAAATCCAGCAGCACATCAAAAAGCTTATCCACCATGATCAAGTGGGCTTCATCCCTGGGATGCAAGGCTGGTTCAATATACGCAAATCAATAAATGTAATCCAGCATATAAACAGAACCAAAGACAAAAACCACATGATTATCTCAATAGATGCAGAAAAGTCCTTTGACAAAATTCAACAACCCTTCATGCTAAAAACTCTCAATAAATTAGGTATTGATGGGACGTATCTCAAAATACTAAGAGCTATCTATGACAAACCCACAGCCAATATCATACTGAATGGGCAAAAACTGGAAGCATTCCCTTTGAAAACTGGCACAAGACAGGGATGCCCTCTCTCACCACTCCTATTCAACATAGTGTTGGAAGTTCTGGCCAGGGCAATTAGGCAGGAGAAGGAAATAAAGGGTATTCAATTAGGAAAAGAGGAAGTCAAATTGTCCCTGTTTGCAGACGACATGATTGTATATCTAGAAAACCCCATTGTCTCAGCCCAAAATCTCCTTAAGCTGATAAGCAACTTCAGCAAAGTCTCAGGATGCAAAATCAATGTACAAAAATCACAAGCATTCTTATACACCAATAACAGACAAACAGAGAGCCAAATCATGAGTGAACTCCCATTCACAATTGCTTCAAAGAGAATAAAATACCTAGGAATCCAACTTACAAGGGATGTGAAGGACCTCTTCAAGGAGAACTACAAACCACTGCTCAATGAAATAAAAGAGGATACAAACAAATGGAAGAACTTTCCATGCTCATGGGTAGGAAGAATCAATATCATGAAAATGGCCATACTGCCCAAGGTAATTTACAGATTCAATGCCATCCCCATCAAGCTACCAATGACTTTCTTCACAGAATTGGAAAAAACTACTTTAAAGTTCATATGGAACCAAAAAAGAGCCCGCATCGCCAAGTCAATCCTAAGCCAAAAGAACAAAGCTGGAGGCATCACGCTACCTGACTTCAAAGTATACTACAAGGCTACAGTAACCAAAACAGCATGGTACTGGTACCAAAACAGAGATATAGATCAATGGAACAGAACAGAGCCCTCAGAAATAACGCCGCATATCTACAACTATCTGATCTTTGACAAACCTGAGAAAAACAAGCAATGGGGAAAGGATTCCCTATTTAATAAATGGTGCTGGGAAAACTGGCTAGCCATATGGAGAAAGCTGAAACTGGATCCTTTCCTTACACCTTATACAAAAATCAATTCAAGATGGATTAAAGACTTAAACGTTAGACCTAAAACCATACAAACCCTAGAAGAAAACCTAGGCATTACCATTCAGGACATAGGCATGGGCAAGGACTTCATGTCTAAAACACCAAAAGCAATGGCAACAAAAGCCAAAATTGACAAATGGGATCTAATTAAACTAAAGAGCTTCTGCACGGCAAAGGAAACTACCATCAGAGTGAACAGGCAACCTACAAAATGGGAGAAAATTTTCGCAACCTACTCATCTGACAAAGGGCTAATATTCAGAATCTACAATGAACTCCAACAAATTTACAAGAAAAAAGCAAACAACCCCATCAAAAAGTGGGCGAAGGACATGAACAGACACTTCTCAAAAGAAGACATTTATGCAGCCAAAAGACACATGAAAAAATGCTCATCATCACTGGCCATCAGAGAAATGCAAATCAAAACTACAATGAGATACCATCTCACACCAGTTAGAATGGCAATCATTAAAAAGTCAGGGAACAACAGGTGCTGGAGAGGATGTGGAGAAATAGGAACACTTTTACACTGTTGGTGGGACTGTAAACTAGTTCAACCCTTGTGGAAGTCAGTGTGGCGATTCCTCAGGGATCTAGAACTAGAAATTCCATTCGACCCAGCCATCCCATTACTGGGTATATACCCAAAGGACTATAAATCATGCTGCTATAAAGACACATGCACACGTATGTTTATTGCGGCATTATTCACAATAGCAAAGACTTGGAACCAAACCAAATGTCCAACAATGATAGACTGGATTAAGAAAATGTGGCACATATACACCATGGAATACTATGCAGCCATAAAAAATGATGAGTTCATGTCCTTCGTAGGGACATGGATGAAACTGGAAGTCATCATTCTCAGTAAACTATCGCAAGAACAAAAAACGAAACACCACATATTCTCACTCATAGGTGGGAATTGAACAATGAGAACACATGGACACAGGAAGGGGAACATCACACTTCGGGGACTGTTGTGGGGTGGGGGGAGAGGGGAGGGATAGCATTGGGAGATATACCTAATGCTAGATGATGAGTTAGTGGGTGCAGCACACCAGCATGGCACATGTATACATATGTAACTAACCTGCACATTGCGCACATGTTCCATAAAACCTAAAGTATAATAATAATAAAAAAAAAGAAAAAAAAACAGCAACTATATGCACGAGACTAAACAGATCTCATTCACACTGCCAGCCCAGAGAGGGGACTCTCTCTACCCTTTCAGGAGGATTTTGGGCAATAAAGCCAAAATCTGTACTTAAAATAGGTGTGTCTCATAAGACAAATTTTTAACTCATTTATTAAAGGTCCTAGTGGACATTCCAAACTAATAACTTATACCTAGAGAGAGAAAATACAAATGCTTACTGTATAGTTATATAAAAATAGAAATCCATCAAGAGTCCAATCCTCAAGAAATCACACAATTTGTACCCAAAGGCTGTATATATATCAAGGAAGGATGACTTCCTTCCTTGATCTCAAAAAAAAAAAAAAAAAAAATGGCAGAAACAGCACTAGGAAGGGTAATTCCTAAATTCAGAGAAATATTAGAAAATAGCATCCCCCTTTTTTAGTGCCCATAAATATAAAATGATAACGGAATCAAAATAGTCTCTCTTTAGTTATAACTTTTTTAGGGCAGAGCCTCTAGCTTACCAATTGCTTTCTCCCCACAGTTATTAAACCTGGAATAGAAAGAATTCACTTCGTTTTAATTTATTTTCTTGTGATCAAAGAAGGATATTTGGCGGCAGGGATTTCATAGTTGACTTTTCTCAGGCTCAACTAAACTTTAGCACCAGATTCACATTCCAAATAACCTATACATTTTTTACTCCTGGTGTAATTATTCAGCACCACTGTGGGTGAACTTCTGAAGGAAATATATGAACTAGTTAGTCATAGTGTAAAGAAAAACATTTAACTTAAAGCAAGCAGACAAATGCAACTGCTGTCTTTTAGGGATAGGGGCAATCATTTCAGGAAAGAAAGTTCTCTCGATGTTGATAGTGCAAAAGTAATGTGGTGATGGAAATAGCCTGAGGAATAGAGGGAGAAACAGAATTTTAAAAAGTACAGAAGCAGTAATTGCCTCATCTTGCACAGGAGAAATTTAAGTTGTAAACTCAAGTTGTACACAGGCAAAAAAAAAAAAAAAAACAGAAGTTCCTTCTCTGGAGCAACTGGACAGCAACAAAGAAGACACCTACAAACATTAGTATTTGGATATTCATTGTCCTATACTTGTCATGAGATAGGACCACCAAAAACTCAATGGCTCAGAGCAGGTAGAACTTTATTTTTCTTTCAAATACAGTTTGGAGGCAAAAACCCATTCAGGATGGAAGGCAGTACTGCTCAACATGGTCAACTAGGGACTAGGGCCTTTTCTCCTTGTTGCTTTAATATCCCCTAGGATGCTGTCCTTCTCAAAAAGGCAGAAGCTGGCTCTCAGGCACCCTATCAGCATTTCATCCCTCAAGAGTATGGAAGAGGAAGAGGAGAGCAAGAAGCTTCCTTTTTAAGAAGGTGACAAGCGTGTTGCATTTATTGGGAGGTTGCTCCAAGGGAGGGACAACTTGAGCAACACTGTGCCCTGCTGAAATGGTAGAAGTGGTTCTATTACTTAAAGTGAAAATAGAGGTTAATACAGGGAAACAATTAACACTCTCTGTTATAGCCACAAGTTAATTTAAAATGCCTCACTGTCCCATCATGCTGCAAGTAAGCCTGCTGCCAGCAAAATTTATTCACATACACAGAACTTTAAATGAGATTATTTAGGCCTTACTCTTAAAGAACAACTGCTGACCAATGATCATTAGCAGAGGTTTGTAGGGAGCAAAATCATACTTCTCTATTGCAAAATAGCTCTATAGAGACAATAATGAATCTAGGTGGAAAGAACAGGATTACTGTTTTTTAAAAAACAGAAAACAATTTTTAAAAATTCTTTGGAAAATGTTAGAAAATGTTCTTAAAAGAAATTGAAAAATTCAGAAAAAAAAATGAAGTCAAGGAAATCTCCAAAAAAGTGTTTGGAGAATTGAAGGTAAGAATGAAGGCAGAAAACATAACTAAATCCAATAATTAACAAGGAGGTCCAATATCAAATGATTTTGGTTCCCATGAAAAAAGAAAACTGTGAAGAAATGTTACTGAAAACATTTTCTAAGAAAATTTCTCAGAATAAAAGAACATGAGTTTATAGAGTGAAAGAGCCCATCAAGAATTAGCATAATAAATAAAAATAAATCATACAGTAAAGTATACCAACGTGATATTTTAGAGCACCGTGAGTAAAGATTGTATCCTAAAAGCTTCCAGCGTTGAGGAAAAATCAGGTCAGAAATCAGGATGTCTTCTGACTTCTCAATAGCTGTATGGAATATATTAAAGCAGTAGATAAATTCTTTTAAAATGAGAGGAAAAATTACACTTTACCCACCCTACTACACCCAGCCAAACTATCAATCAAGTGTGAAAATAATGACAGTTTCAAGAATATAGGAGTTCACTCAATAGCTTACTTCGTATACATCATTTCTTAGGCAGTTCCTGGAGGATGTGCTCCAATAAAATGAGGAAATAAGAAAGAGAACATGAGTCAACAAAGTAAAGACAGGGCAGGAAGGCGAGTCTACAGATTTGAGAACATCCATTGCTTGTTGTAGTGTGTAGCAGGCCCTGTCAATGTCCTGTCAGTATCACCAGCGCCCTGCCACTTTAGCACACTCTAAACAACTTCCAACTGCCTATATCTGTTTCCTTTTACCCAGGCTTTTTCCACAACCATCGAAGCCTACTCTGATTTGCAATTAGCAGGATAAACTGAAGATAACACCTTGCAGAAGCAGACCTCAATTAACAACTGATGGAAGTATGTATAAATATCCCAGCTCCCTACCCTTAGCTATGATTGCTCTGAGGTGCGAGTTCACCATCTTTACCAGTTTCCCTTGCAATGAGGCTGTGGTCATCCTAACTAGCTTGCTAACATATCCTTTTTGGTTGACTTTCCTTCCATATCTCACTGCCTTTCTCTCCTGGTGTTTCCTGCACCTCCTAAACAAATTACCTACAGTTTAATTCTTGTTTCAAGGTCTGCTTCTAGGACTTTGGGAGAAAGACACACAAGAATAAGAAAGGAATTGATAAAGCATATGATATCTCAACATTTGGAATAGATTTGGTAGACTGAAAAATCTCTTGGCGCATTTAGGAGGAAATGTAAATAGAAATACAGAAAACAAAACAAGCAAGCAAACATTACTGGAAAAGGACATTATAGACAACATATTAAAACAAAAGCAATGAAACATACTCACAAAACACTATTTGGTATACTGCATAGTCATAACATGTAAAAGTTATTATTGATGTAACCAAAATTATGCAATAATTATATTGAAACAAAAAGGAAAAGCAGGTGGTATATTAGAAGATGATTAAATATATGTCTGTAATCAATAGATAACAGCTAAAATGAATAATTTAAGAAAAATAGAAAAAACATTGCCTTAAAATATGAACACAAATATCAGGAAAAAAATGTTGCAAGATATGACAGTGGTTCTCTGGGAGTAGGGAAAGGGAACTGTGTGCACCAGATAATATGCTAATTTGTTAAACGTGAATGTATCTTAATTTTAAAGATAAATAAAGTTGATAGGTCAAGAAATAGATGCGTTTCTAACATGGTTTATAATTTATAGAATTATATACAGAGTTAAAATCTTAAATGAGAAATTTAAATTTAAAATGGAAAGAGAAAAATGGATAATATAATGGAGGTAAGCTCTCTATACCTACCTTTATTGTTTTAATATTTGTTAGAATATATATATATTTATTTTAAATAACTTTTAAAAGGGATTTAAATAAAAGGATAAATTAAAGAATGGAAGGATAATTTAAATCTATGTGAAAATAAGTCAACACTACTCCTTTATATTAGTAAAGAATGGTGAGAAAGGAAAAATAAAGGGCTAATATTTAAAAACCTCAACTATTTCTTCTGTACTCTTAAAGACTGAGACTTGGGGTGGATCTTTGTTTAAGCATGTTAATAACATGAAAATATAAGCATACATAATTACCCATTCTTATCCGCTCATAAAATGGTGTGGAAAGTGACTTTCTGGATAGTGGAAATTTTAATTTTATTTATGAAATTAGTTCATTTATGGTTGGTGGAATAGAAGATCCTCAGCACCACTCCTCCCCAGAAAAGTACAGCTAGTAACTATTCAAAGACAAGAACACCACCTTGAATTCACCAGAACCTGAGAGAGAAGAGGAGAAAGCCCCTACAACAAAACCACAACTGGTAACAGAAATGGCCATTTAAGACTGTGCCACTGTCTCCCCTAAGCTGGCATAACCGCCACTCACAGAGAACTTCCCTGGACCCACAGTTTCCAAGGTGGAAGGAGGGAACTGGAAGTGGACATTCTATCTCCCCACTGGTCTGGGAATTTTCATGGGAAGCCCAAGGCAGTCCTGTCCCACAGGAAGCACTGGGAATGCCAGGAGGACTGAACCACCTGGGGTGAATTGAAGACAAGTGGGGGGAAAAGGTGCTTATCACAGGAACTGGCATATGGATCTTGGTGGCTACTCCGCATTTAAATCAGCTGGGCATCACACAGAGGAGACTGGATAGTGCCATAGTGCTTCATGGGACACAATCCATGGGAAGGCCTGAGTCCCTGGTCAGATTTCCCACACGGCCCAGATGCTTACATGGAACTTTCCCCTGACCTGGAAGCAACTGAAAGCTCAGTGATGAAGTTCTGGTGCTCTCTTAAGTCTTCCCCAGACCTGGAAACCACTGCAGTTCTGTGTTTAAGTTCCTGTGCAAGCTATAAGTTCTGGTACTCACAATAAGTCTTCCCCAGATTGGGAAACAATGAAAGGGTGGTGATTTAGTTCCAGGGAAGTGTTTAAGTTCTGGTGCTCAATATAAATCCTTCCCAGAATGGGAAGCAACTACAGGCCAGCAAATAAAGTTCTAATGTTAAATAATAAAAGTCTAACATCACCAAAGAACATCTGCAAAAGTTGGAAGCGGTGGCCATCTCTTCGAATGCACAGGCATCAATGTAAAGACACAAGACTGAAAAAAAATCAGGGAAAAAAACCAACAAAGCTCTGGTAATAGACCCTGAAGAATTAAAGATCTGTGAACTGCCTGAGAAATAATTAATAATAACCCGCTTTTAAAAATCCAGGAAATCACAAAAAGTATCAATAGAAAATTAAATAAAATTTATAAAACAATCCAGAAACAAAATAAGAAATTTGACAAAGAAATAAGAACAATTTTTATTTGATGTTTGTTTTTTAGAGATGGAGGGCTCACTTTTTCACCCAGGTTGGAGTGCAGTGGTATGATCATAGCTCAATGCCATCTTGAATTTCTGGTCTCAAGTGATCCTTCAGCCTCAGCCTCCCAAGTGACTGCTACAGGCACATGCCAGAATGCCTGGCTAATTTTTAATTTTTTTGTGGAGACAGGGTCTCCCTATATTGCTCAGGCTGGTCTCAAACTCCTGGGCTCAAGCCATCCTCTCCCTCTGGCCTCTCAAAGCACTGGGATTACAGGCATAAGCCACCATGCCCAGCCTAGGAACAACTTTTAAAAACCAAATCAAAATTCTAGAAATAAAGAATGCAATAACTGAACTGAAAAACCCAACAGAAAACTTCAGCAGCAGACCTGATCAAACAAAGGAAAGAATCAGCAAGGCTGGGCCCTAACACAGTGCCTTATGCCTATAATCCCAGCACTTTGGGAGGCCAAGGTAAGAGGATTGCTTGAGACCAGGAGTTTGAGACTGGCCTGGGCAATATAATAAGACTCCTTGTCTCTTAAAAAAGCCAGGCATGGTAGTGCATGCCTGTAGTCCTAGCTCCTCAGGAGGCTGAGATGGGAAAGTGGTTTAAGCTCCAGGGTTCAAGGTTACAGTGACCTATGGTTGCACCACTGCACTCTAGCCTGAGTGACAGGAAAAAAAAAAAAGATTCAGCAAGCTCAAAGACAAAACATATGAAATTAACCAATCAGAGGGCAAAAAGGAAAAAGAATAAAATGCAGTGAAAAAGGCCTATGAGAATTATGGGACTCTATCAAACAAACTTCTGCATAATAGGAGATTGCAAGGAGACAAGAGACAAAAAGTCCTAGAAAGAATATTTAAGAAAATAATGGTTGAAAATCCCCATATCTGGAGAAAGATTGTAGAATTCAGGTACATGGAGCTCAGAGTTCATCTATGAATGGAGCTCAGAGGTCACCAATCCACTTCAACCCAAAGAGGAATTCTTCCCCAAGGTACAGCATAATGAAATTATCAAATGTCAGACCTAGAAAGAATACTGAAAACAGCAAGAGAAAAGAAATATGTCACATTAAACAGAGCCCCAATACAACTTTCAGATTTCTCAGCAGAAACTCTGCAGGCCAAGAGAGAGTGGAAGTATATATTCAAAGTACTAAAGAAAAAAGTCCAACACAAATATTAGTACCCAGCAAAGCTAACTTCAAATATGAATGAGAGATAAAGACTTACCTGGACAAACAAAATTTGAGGGAATTCATCAAGACCAGATTTGTTTTAAGAGAAATGTTAAAGAGAGCTCTTCAGTCTGAAAGAAAAGAACACTAACGTATTAGAAGAAAACATCTGGAGGTATAAAACATATTGGTAAAAGTAAGTTTACAGACAAATTTAGAATAATGTAACTGTAGAAACTCAACCACTTATATCTTTAGCATGAAGACTATAAAACAAACTATTACAGATAATAACTGCAACAATAGTTATTGTTGCAATATAAAAAGATGCAAATATCTTTTTACAGGCAATATAAAAAGATGCAAATAGAGACATCAAAATGTGGGGATGAGTGATGTTAAAGAAGAGTTTGTTTTTGCTATCATTCTTTTCTTTGTGATCGAAGTTAAATTGTCAGTTTAAAATAACCTGTTATGACTATAAAATATTTATAAACCTTAGGGAAACCACAGCACAAAAACTTATAGTAGATACATTAAAAAATAAATGTCAACCACTGTGGAAGATAGTGTGGTGATTCCTCAAAGACCTAGAACCAGAAATACCATTTGACACAACCATCTCATTACTGAGTATATACCCAAAGGAACATAAATCATTCTGTTATAAAAACACATGCATGTGTATGTTCATTGCAGCACTATTTACAATAGCAAAGACATGGAATCAACCCAAATGCCCATCGATGATAGACTGGAAAAAGAAAATGTGGTACATATACACCATGGAATACTATGCAACCATAATAAGGAATGAGATCATGTCCTTTGCAGGGACATGGATGGAGCTGGAAGCCATTATCCTCAGCAAACTAACACAGGAACAGAAAACCAAACACCACATGTTCTCACTTATAAGTGGGAGCTACACAATGAGAACACATACACACGGACACAGGGAGGGGAACAACACACACTGGGGCCTGTTAGGGGGCAGGGGAGAGCACCAGGATAAATAGCTAATGCATACAGGGCTTAATACCTAGGTGATGGGTCAGAAACCTGCAGGGGCTCCAGCAACAAAGAAGAAACAGCAACAGAAAAAGAAGAAAGGTGGAAAAGGTGGCTGGTGATGAGAATATTCTTGTTGCAGACTGTTTTTAAACTAGTCTCAGTGACACTAGGAATATAATAAAGGTAACACAGCAAGAAGCACAGAACTGCTCCCTCTTCATCTCCATATTTTCATAATTTCTTGTTTCAAATAGGGAAACATCTTCCTCAAAGGCTGCCTAGTGAGATATGGCCTACTGGTTGCCTCATAGCTTTGTACGGATTATGAGGACTGAAAATAATTGGGCATTTACCCATCTTGGTATCTGTTGTATCTTTTATCTGTGTGTGCTGATTCGATCTTTTTTCAGTTTCACATACCTTATCTAAGGCTTCCCAGGATTTAAACAGAAACTATTTCTACGATTTCTGCTAGAGTCTGAAGATACTTGTTTCTGTTCAAGTTCCACTTTAAATTATGTCTTAGGAGGCCTTAGGAAACTGAAAGTGGAATCTTCTGAGCATTCCTAAATATCTGCTTAGAACTATCATGTGATAAAGAGGGACTTCTTAAGACACTGATGTTCTTCACTTAATTAAATGGATGGCCACAAGAAAAATAAAGTAAATGTCTTAAATAATTTAACCATAAATTTGTTGTCACGTGAAACTGGAATATGGGATACTTTTCATATATATATATATGAAAATATATATAAATTTCATATATATATGAAAATATATATAAATTCATATATATTTATATATGAAATTCATATATATATGAAATTCACAGCTGTTCAATGTGAAAGTAATCTGTGAGTGAGGAAAGACAAGAGCAACATTTACATCACAAATTGACTGTAAAATACTTCATTACATTGAGAAAGGTAATCAATGGTCAAAATCCATAACCAGAAGGAGATACCATTTGAGTATCTATCAATGGGCCAAACAGACCTGTTAGATTTTAATACTGCCTGTTATGGAACTCAGATACTGATTTCCTCTCTATGTAGGAAGCCAATGTTCATGTTCTTGATAATAGTCCTTAATCTTTCTGATTGAGGCAGTCCAAACCCATCTGACCTCAGAACACTAGGTCTAAGAGTCAACTTCTTACATTGATATATTTTCCTGAGTTCTTTCATGGTGCTGTATCAGCATGTTACCATAATCTGAAAATGACATGGGGCACAAAGGAGCTATATATATTTCCTTCTGAATATATACCCCATTATAGGAATAACTGTTAGTTAGGATTCTATCATTGAAAATTTTGACCCAAGGCACAGCAGTGAAATTTACAGTTCTCAATTTAGTTGTCATTATTGACAGGCATTGGTATTATTAGTCATTGCTAAGCTACTGAAACTTCAGTTCAAATAAGTAAGTTTTAATTGTAAAATGAAGTATAAACACATGAACTTTCTAGGAATATTTCCTCTTTTGGATAGGTCTTTAGCCAGTACATATATATACTTTGTCAAATATATGGATGTGCATGTGTACATTTATAAAAACCAGTATGGATACATCCATTCACTGTGGTACATTTTAAAATAAAATATTTTAGCAGTGAAAAAAAATACCTAGGTGATGGGTTGATAGGTGCAGCAAACCACCATGGCACACATTTACATGTGTAACAAACTTGCATGTCCTGCACATGTAACCCAGAACTTAAAATAAAATAAAATTTAAAAATAAATTAAAAATAAATAAATAGCATGAAATCAAAAGATACTACTAGAGATAAAGACTTAACTATGAAAGAAAAGAGTAAGAGAGGAACAAAGAAAGACTCAAAAAAAAAAAACAGAAAATAAGCAACAAAATGGTAATAGTACATCTTTAGCTATCAGTTATAATCTTGAGTGTAAATGGGTTAAATTATCCTATTAAAAGACATAGAGTGGCAGAATGGATTTTAAAAAACAAGACTCAGCTATATGCTGTTCTCAAGAAGCTCATTTCACCTATAAAGACATGCATACGCTAAAGGTGAAAGGATGAAGAAAGTAACCAATGCGAAACAACCCAAAAAATGCAGGAGTACATATGCTTAGATAAAATAGACTTCAAATCAAAAACGATTTTTTAAAAGAAGATTATTTTGTAATAAATGTGATGATAAAGAAGTCAATATGTCAAGAGGATATAACAATTGTGTTTGTGTATGTATGTGTGTATGTATGTGTGTGTTTATGTATGTATGTATGTATGTATATACCCTCCACACCAGAGCACCTAAATATATAAAGCAAATATCAATAGACTTAAAGAGAGAGACTGACTGCAATAGAATAACACTAGAAGATTTCAACACCCCACTTTCAGCAATAAACAGATAATCCAGACAGTAAATTGACAAACAAACTTAGGAGTTAAACTACACGCTATACCAAATGGAACAAATTGATATTTATGGAACATTTCATCTAACAGCTGCAGAAACATTTTCTCATTACCACATGAAATATTCTCCAGGATTATGTTAGGCCATAAAACAAGTCACAGCAAATTTTTAGAAATCAAAATTATACCAAGTACCTAAAAACAAAAAAGGCCATTAAGTCACAAACCCATAGCTAATACCATACTAAATGGGGAAAAGTTGAAAGCCTTTCTTCTAAGATCTAGAACAAAACAAAGATGCCGAGGGGAGGAGCCAAGATGGCCGAATAGGAACAGCTCCGGTCTACAGCTCCCAGCCTGAGCGACGCAGAAGAGGGGGTGATTTCTGCATTACCATCTGAGGTACTGGGTTCATCTCACTAGGGAGTGCCAGACAGTGGGCGCAGGACAGAGGGTGCAGTGCACCATGCGCCAGCCAAAGCAGGGCGAGGCATTGCCTCACTTGGGAAGTGCAAGGGGTCAGGGAGTTCCCTTTCCTGGTCAAGGAAAGGGGTGACAGATGGCACCTGGAAAATAGGGCCACTCCCACCTGAATACTGCGCTTTTCCGATGGGCTTAGGAAACGGCACACCAGGAGATTATATCCCGCACCTGGCTCAGAGGGTCCTACGCCCACAGAGTCTCGCTGATTGCTAGTACAGCAGTCTGAGATCAAACTGCAAGGCGGCAGCGAGGCTGGGGGAGGGGCGCCCGCTATTGCCCAGGCTTGCTTAGGTAGACAAAGCAGCCGGGAAGCTCGAAC
Source organism: Pongo pygmaeus (assembly GCF_028885625.2). NCBI lineage: Eukaryota > Metazoa > Chordata > Mammalia > Primates > Hominidae > Pongo > Pongo pygmaeus. Next base: position 42,301,822 of record NC_072373.2, read on the forward strand.
TGGGTGGAGCCCACCACAGCTCAAGGAGGCCTTCCTGCCTCTGTAGGCTCCACCTCTGGGGGCAGGGCACAGACAAGAAAAAAGACAGCAGTAACCTCTGCAGACTTAAATGTCCCTGTCTGACAGCTTTGAGGAGAGCAGTGGTTCTCCCAGCATGCAGCTGGAGATCTGAGAACAGGCAGACTGCCTCATTAAGTGGGTCCCTGACCCCTGACCCCCGAGCAGCCTAACTGGGAGGCATCCCCCAGTAGGGGCAGACTGACACCTCACATGGCCAGGTACTCCTCTGAGACAAAACTTCCAGAGGAACGATCAGACAGCAGCATTCGCAGATCACGAAAATCCGTGGTTCTGCAGACACCGCTGCTGATACCCAGGCAAACAGGGTCTGGAGTGGACCTCCAGCAAACTCCAACAGACCTGCAGCTGAGGGTCCTGTCTGTTAGAAGGAAAACTAACAAACAGAAAGGACATCCACACCAAAAACCCATCTGTACAACACCATCGTCAAAGACCAAAAGTAGATAAAACCACGAAGATGGGGAAAAAACAGAGCAGAAAAACTGGAAACTCTAAAAAGCAGAGCACCTTTCCTCCCCCAAAGGAACGCAGTCCCTCACCAGCAACGGAACAAAGCTGGACAGAGAATGACTTTGATGAGTTGAGAGAAGAAGGCTTCAGATGATCAAACTACTCCGAGCTACAGGAGGAAATTCAAACCAAAGGCAAAGAAGTTGAAAACTTTGAAAAAACTTTAGACAAATGTATAACTAGAATAACCAATACAGAGAAGTGCTTAAAGGAGCTGATGGAGCTGAAAACCAAGGCTTGAGAACTATGTGAAGAATGCAGAAGCCTCAGGAGCCAATGCGACCAGCTGGAAGAAAGGGTATCAGTGATGGAAGATGAAATGAATGAAATGAAGCGTGAAGGGAAGTTTAGAGAAAAAAGAACAAAAAGAAATGAACAAAGCCTCCAAGAAATGTGGGACTATGTGAAAAGACCAAATCTACGTCTGATTGGTGTACCTGAAAGTGACGGGGAGAATGGAACCAAGTTGGAAAACACTCTGCAGGATATTATCCAGGAGAACTTTCCCCAATCTAGCAAGGCAGGCCAACATTCAGATTCAGGAAATACAGAGAACACTACAAAGATACTCCTCGAGAAGAGCAACTCCAAGACACATAGTTGTCAGATTCACTAAAGTTGAAATGAAGGAAAAAATGTTAAGGGCAGCCAGAGAGAAAGGTCGGGTTACCCACAAAGGGAAGCCCATCAGACTAACAGCGGATCTCTCGGCGGAAACTCTACAAGCCAGAAGAGAGTGGGGGCCAATATTCAACATTCTCAAAGAAAAGAATTTTCAACCCAGAATTTCATATCCAGCGAAACTAAGCTTCATAAGTGAAGGAGAAATAAAATACTTTACAGACAAGCAAATGCTGAGAGATTTTGTCACCACCAGGCCTGCCCTAAAAGAGCTCCTGAAGGAAGCACTAAACATGGAAAGGCAAAACCGGTACCAGCCACTACAAAATCATGCCAAAATGTGAAGACCATCGAGACTAGGAAGAAACTACATCAACTAACGAGCAAAATAACCAGCTAACATCATAATGACAGGATCAAATTCACACATAACAATATTAACTTTAAATGTAAATGGACTAAATGCTCCAATTAAAAGACACAGACTGGCAAATTGGATAAAGAGTCAAGACCCATCACTGTGCTGTATTCAGGAAACCCATCTCACGTGCAGAGACACACATAGGCTCAAAATAAAAGGATGGAAGAAGATCTACCAAGCAAATGGAAAACAAAAAAAGGCAGGGGTTGCAATCCTAGTCTCTGATGAAACAGACTTTAGACCAACAAAGATCAAAAGAGACAAAGAAGGCCATTACATAATGGTAAAGGGATCAATTCAACAAGAAGAGCTAACTATCCTAAATATATATGCACCCAATACAGGAGCACCCAGATTCATAGAGCAAGTCCTGAGTGACCTACAAAGAGACTTAGACTCCCACACATTAATAATGGGAGACTTTAACACCCCACTGTCAACATTAGACAGATCAATCAGACAGAAAGTCAACAAGGATACCCAGGAATTGAACTCAGCTCTGCACCAAGCGGACCTAATAGACATCTACAGAACTCTCCACCCCAAATCAACAGAATATACATTCTTTTCAGTACCACACCACACCTATTCCAAAATTGACCACACATTTGGAAGTAAAGCTCTCCTCAGCAAATGTAAAAGAACAGAAATTATAACAAACTGTCTCTCAGACCACAGTGCAATCAAACTAGAACTCAGGATTAAGAAACTCACTCAAAACCGCACAACTACATGGAAACTGAACAACCTGCTCCTGAATGCCTACTGGGTACATAACGAAATGAAGGCAGAAATAAAGATGTTCTTTGAAACCAACGAGAACAAAGACACAACACACCAGAATCTCTGGGACACATTCAAAGCAATGTGTAGAGGGAAATTTATAGCACTAAATGCCCACAAGAGAAAGCAGGAAAGATCCAAAATTGACACCCTAACATCACAATTAAAAGAACTAGAAAAGCAAGAGCAAACACATTCAAAAGCTAGCAGAAGGCAAGAAATAACTAAAATCAGAGCAGAACTGAAGGAAATAGAGACACAAAAAACCCTTCAAAAAGTTAATGAATCCAGGATCTGGTTTTTTGAAAGGATCAACAAAATTGATAGACTGCCAGCAAGACTAATAAAGAAATAAAAGAGAGAAGAATCAAATAGACACAATAAAAAATGATAAAGGGGATATCACCACCGATCCCACAGAAATACAAACTACCATCAGAGAATACTACAAACACCTCTATGCAAATAAACTAGAAAATCTAGAAGAAATGGATAAATTCCTCGACACATACACCCTCCCAAGACTAAACCAGGAAGAAGTTGAATCTCTGAATAGACCAATAACAGGAGCTGAAATTGTGGCAATAATCAATAGCTTACCAACCAAAAAGAGTCCAGGACCAGACGGATTCGCAGCTGAATTCTACCAGAGGTACAAGGAGGAACTGGTACCATTCCTTCTGAAACTATTCCAATCAATAGAAAAAGAGGGAATCCTCCCTAACTCATTTTATGAGGCCAGCATCATCCTGATACCAAAGCTGGGCAGAGACACAACCAAAAAAGAGAATTTTAGACCAATATCCTTGATGAACATTGATGCAAAAATCCTCAATAAAATACTGGCAAACCAAATCCAGCAGCACATCAAAAAGCTTATCCACCATGATCAAGTGGGCTTCATCCCTGGGATGCAAGGCTGGTTCAATATATGCAAATCAATAAATGTAATCCAGCATATAAACAGAACCAAACACAAAAACCACATGATTATCTCAATAGATGCAGAAAAGTCCTTTGACACAATTCAACAACCCTTCATGCTAAAAACTCTCAATAAATTAGGTATTGATGGGACGTATCTCAAAATACTAAGAGCTATCTATGACAAACCCACAGCCAATATCATACTGAATGGGCAAAAACTGGAAGCATTCCCTTTGAAAACTGGCACAAGACAGGGATGCCCTCTCTCACCACTTCTATTCAACATAGTGTTGGAAGTTCTGGCCAGAGCAATTAGGCAGGAGAAGGAAAAGGAAATAAAGGGTATTCAATTAGGAAAAGAGGAAGTCAAATTGTCCCTGTTTGCAGACGACATGATTGTATATCTAGAAAACCCCATTGTCTCAGCCCAAAATCTCCTTAAGCTGATAAGCAACTTCAGCAAAGTCTCAGGATACAAAATCAATGTACAAAAATCACAAGCATTCTTATACACCAATAACAGACAAACAGAGAGCCAAATCATGAGTGAACTCCCATTCGCAATTGCTTCAAAGAGAATAAAATACCTAGGAATCCAACTTACAAGGGATGTGAAGGACCTCTTCAAGGAGAACTACAAACCACTGCTCAATGAAATAAAAGAGGATACAAACAAATGGAAGAACGTTCCATGCTCATGGGTAGGAAGAATCAATATCGTGAAAATGGCCATACTGCCCAAGGTAATTTACAGATTCAATGCCATCCCCATCAAGCTACCAATGACTTTCTTCACAGAATTGGAAAAAACTACTTTAAAGTTCATATGGAACCAAAAAAGAGCCCACATCGCCAAGTCAATCCTAAGCCAAAAGAACAAAGCTGGAGGCATCACGCTACCTGACTTCAAAGTATACTACAAGGCTACAGTAACCAAAACAGCATGGTACTGGTACCAAAACAGAGATATAGATCAATGGAACAGAACAGAGCCCTCAGAAATAATGCCGCATATCTACAACTATCTGATCTTTGACAAACCTGAGAAAAACAAGCAATGGGGAAAGGATTCCCTATTTAATAAATGGTGCTGGGAAAACTGGCTAGCCATATGTAGAAAGCTGAAACTGGATCCCTTCCTCACACCTTATACAAGAATTAATTCAAGATGGATTAAAGACTTAAACATTAGACCTAAAACCATAAAAACCCTAGAAGAAAACCTAGGCATTACCATTCAGGACATAGGCATGGGCAAGGACTTCATGTCTAAAACACCAAAAGCAATGGCAACAAAAGCCAAAATTGACAAATGGGATCTAATTAAACTAAAGAGCTTCTGCACAGCAAAAGAAACTACCATCAGAATGAACAGGCAACCTACAAAATGGGAGAAAATTTTCACAACCTACTCATCTGACAAAGGGCTAATATCCAGAATCTACAATGAACTCCAACAAATTTACAAGAAAAAAACAAACAACCCCATCAAAAAGTGGGTGAAGGATATGAACAGACACTTCTCAAAAGAAGACATTTATGCAGCCAAAAGACACATGAAAAAATGCTCATCATCACTGGCCATCAGAGAAATGCAAATCAAAACCACAATGAGATACCATCTCACACCAGTTAGAATGGCAATCATTAAAAAGTCAGGAAACAACAGGTGCTGGAGAGGATGTGGAGAAATAGGAACACTTTTACACTGTTGGTGGGACTGTAAACTAGTTCAACCATTGTGGAAGTCAGTGTGGCGATTCCTCAGGGATCTAGAACTAGAAATACCATTTGACCCAGCCATCCCATTACTGGGTATATACCCAAAGGACTATAAATCATGCTGCTATAAAGACACATGCACATGTATGTTTATTGGGGCACCATTCACAGTAGCAAAGACTTGGAACCAACCCAATGTCCAACAATGATAGACTGGATTAAGAAAATGTGGCACATATACACCATGGAATACTATGCAGCCATAAAAAATGATGAGTTCATGTCCTTTGTAGGGACATGGATGAAATTGGAAATCATCATTCTCAGTAAACTATCACAAGGACAAAAAACCAAACACCACATGTTCTCACTCATAGATGGGAATTGAACAATGAGAACACAGGGACACAGGAAGAGGAACATCACACTCTGGGGACTGTTGTGGGGTGGGGGGAGGGGGGAGAGATAGCATTAGGAGATATACCTAATGCTAAATGGCGAGTTAATGGGTGCAGCACACCAGCATGGCACATGTATACATATGTAACTAACCTGCACATTGTGCACATGTACCCCAAAACTTAAAGTATAATAATAAAAAAAAAGATGCCAAGTTTCACCACTTTTATTCAACATAATACTGGAAATCCTAGTCTGAGCAATTAGACAAGCAAAAGGGGATAAAAGGGCATTCAGATTGGAAAGGAAGAAGTCAAAATGTCCCTGTTGGTAGATGACACTATCTTATATTTAGAAAACATAAAGACTCCATCAAAAAACTGTTAGAATTGATAAGTGAATTCAGTAAATTTGCAAGATTCAACATTAATACAAAAAAGTCAGTGATATTTCTGTAAGCCAGTAGAGACTGGCTGATGCCATTGTGCTTAGTCAACAGATGGGACCATACAGAAAAGGCAACTGTAGAAGAGTCCATCTGTATCCTGGCCATATGGCCTTGACATACTCTAGAGGTTACTGCAAATGGTCCCATAGGTGCCATTGGCTACCCATGTGTCTCTGACTGATGGTGAGCCCCATCCTTGGAGCCTGCTCAGCCAGCCAACAGTGTAGATCCCTTGGGTCTGGGAGCCATTACTACTGGAGCAAAGCTTCACCAGTGAGAGAAGAGAATAGGCAGAAAAATACCCAGGTCTTCTTCCTGAGGAGGACAACTCAGAGTTGGATTCTACATGCTCTCAGATGCTTCCAGCATGATTGAGTCCCAGTTGGCAATGAAATAACCCCCTCAACAATGTTCCCTCATGGGCTTTCTTCCCTTCTCCATCTTACTGCCCACTCACTCATAGTGTTTTCTGGAACCACCTTTCAGGGAAACTAGTTGCTCACAAATTCTTGTATCAGGGGAAATTCAAAAATAAACATTAAACCAAGAAATGCCTAGTAGCCTAGTAGGTAATGACTTTTAAGATCATGGATAGATACGTTTGATGTTAAGTGGGTGTCTTAGTCTATTTTCTGTTGCTTATAACAGAACACCTGAAACTGGGTAATTTATAAACAAAAAAATTATTTTTTACAATTCTCAAGGCTGGGAAATCCAAGGCCACGGCTCGGCATCTGGTGAGAACCTTCTTGGTGGGGACTTTGCAGGGTCCCAAGGTGGCACAGGGCATTACATGGCAAGGGGGCTGAGCATACTAACTCAGGTCTCTCTTCCTCTTCTTATAAAGCCACCAGTCCCACTTCTGTGATAACAGCTGCGAAAACACATTCTTCTCATTAGCACATGAAATATTCATCTATGAATGGTTTAATCCATTCATCAGGACAGAACCCCCCTGGACCAGTCACCTCTTAAAAACCCCACCTTTCAATAGTTCCACATTGGGGATTTACTTTCAACATGAGTTTAGAGGGGACAAACATTCAAACTATGGCAGTGGGTTTCTCCAACAACGCCACCTCCTCTGTTACGTCTAAAGTTCAGTGAAAGCCTGCCATAATGCCATTTCCTTCACATAATTTTGGGAAAATTAAGCCAAAAAGGCCAATGTTCAAAAGGCCAGAGTTCTGTGTGCAGGGAGAGAAAAGACAGCCAGAGGAGCTGGGATAAGAGTGAGAAAGAGACTGCACAGGAAGCAAGAGTCAGAGAAAAGTGATGACTTAAAGGAATGAAAGTTCCTAGAGTACCCAGAGATATAAGGAAGTTTGATATGGGATATCTCTTCCTGTGTGGGGCAGTTGCTCAACCTGTTTTAACTTAATATTAAGGAAAATTGTGACCAAATCAGATAGAAGAATTGAGAATATGCAGAAGACTGACACGTGGGCTTCATCTTCATCTGTCTTTCGAAGTTCCTTCTCTGGGGTTGGAATGAGGAAGTCAGACACAAAAGTAAACTTCCTTCATGGAAGGCAATAGTGGAGATGTGGCGTGAGTCAAAGAGACAACGTGCACAGGGGCTCAGGGGAAGGCGTGACTCCCCCAGAGCGGGAGAATGGGGGAGGCTTTGAGGGTGTGTTGACATTTAACCTCACCAGGGAGGACATGAGTGCTGTGCACACACGAAACTGTGGAGTAAAGGCAGTCTGTCCATGATAAGAACCCAAGTATGGCCAGGCATGGTGGCTCACACCTGTAATCCCAGCACTTTGGGAGGCCAAGGTGGGCAGATCACTTGAGGTCAGGAGTTCGAGACCAACCCGGCCAAAGTGGTGAAACCCCGTCTCTACTAAAAATACAAAAATTAGCTGGGCATGATGGCACACACCTGTAATCCCAGCTACTCAGGAGGCTGAGACGGGAGAATTGGGTGAACCTGGGAGGTGGAGGTTGCAGTGAGCCAAGATCGCACCACTGCACTCCAGCCTGGACAACAGAGTGAGAGTCTGTCTCAAAAAAAAAACAAGCAAACAAAAAGAACCCCAAAAAACCCAAGTACCTATTATTTGTGGCCCAAACAGTAAAACAAATGTATTAACTTTATATTATGGGTTTTTTTAAGGATGCTTATTTCACAGAGTCCTAAATGACCACAAAGACAAAATAGTTTTTTATACGTATATTTTTAATCGAAAAAAAATTTGTGCTTTGTGTCTTGAAAAGCAAAAACATGAGCCACACAGAGGATGATTAATAATTTCACAATCTCAAAGCACTAAACTTTAGCAAATTATCATTTCTAGATATTTATTATGATGAATGTCACTGCCAAATTGACAGTAGATTTGCTAAACTGATCTGTATTGAATTGCAAGAGGCAAGCCAGCAAGACACCTTTTTCTCCTTCTTTTGAGAAAAATTATAGTTCTTTATCCAAAGTGGATTGTCTTGCACTGTCTCTCTGTAGTTCCAGTTGTTCAATTTCCAGAGACAGCTTATACACCTCCAGGGCCATTTTCACATTCTCTGGGTTTGGGAGACACTGCATGAGTCTTTTGCCTGTGAGCACTTGTTCACAACCTTCAGGGGTCTCCTAAAAGAGATATAAGTGGTGGGTGTGATTGAGAAGCTTCTCTTCTAATGATGAAGGAGGGTGGATCCTGACAGTGGAAGGATTACAGGATTGAACCAAGACCAACCTCAGACTGGTGGTTGAGGCTGGGAAAACAAGAAATCACTTGGGTCCCACCACAGTCTTCCCCAGGGGAACATGGATCTGTTCTGAGACAGCTGTCTAGAAGGCCCCCATGGTAACAGAGGCTGTTTTTGCTGACCATCCAGAAATGGAACAACAATGTATTATATAGCTTAGCAAAAGTTAAGCTAGGAATCAGTACTACCAGGTCTATGAAACCCTGCTTTGTAAGGGCTCAGTTTTTCCTGTTCTCAAGTGAGAACGGGAGAACTTGCCACCCCTAACTTACCAGAATGCTTCAAGACAAAAAGAGTTTCTTTGAGTGAGAGTGGCTCAGAAATGAATCCCGACAAGTCAGATTTCACCATTGTTGAGTGGTACAGAGCTCTGGGGGATGCCACCATTTTTAGGGGTTGACAGCACAGACCTTCCTTGAATTGTGCCACTTACCCACTCACACCTGGGCACCTCTGGGTACCAGGTTCTGTTCTCAGAGCAAGTGATACTTTCGGGACCAACCACACCATAGCCAGAATCACATTGGATGGTGACATTTTCAGGCTCAACATACTGATCCTTATCCACAGACAACCTTCCGTTCACTAATTCTGGTTTCAGACACAGAGCTGTAATGGAAACATATTTTTAAGAAAGCTGTAAATCAATGAAGAAGGACATGATAACAGTCTCGGATAATAAGAATGAACTGTATTTAGTTCTGCTAATTGTTCTATCTTTCTCTTCATTTGAAAACAATCATATTAGCATTTTATTGAGTATGACTACCTATCAGACTTCTCCTAAGCACTTTATGTTGCTATCATTTAAGTCTCCTGGCAGCCCTATGAAGTGAGCACTGTTATTATTCCCATTTCATCTAAGAGACAGTTGAGATACATTAAGACACTTGCTCAAAGTAATAACATTTTCATATAATATGACAGCATATTTCTTTTTTTATTATACTTTAAGTTCTGGGATACATGTGCAGAATCTACACGTTTGTTACATAGGTATACATGTGCCATGGTGGTTTACTGCACCCATCAACCCATCATCTACCTTAGGTATTTCTCCTAATGCTATCCCTCCCCTTGCCCCCCACCCCCTGACAGGCCCCCGTGTGTGATGTTCCCCTCCCTGTGTCCATGTGTTCTCATTGTTCAGCTCCCACCTATGAGTGAGAACATGTGGTGTTTGGTTTTCTGTTCCTGTGTTAGTTTGCTGAGAATAATGGTTTCCAGCTTCATCCATGTCCCTGCAAAGGACATGAACTCATTCTTTTTTATGGCTGCATAGTATTCCATGGTCTATATGTGCCACATTTTCTTTATCCAGTCTATCACTGATGGGCATTTGGGTTGGTCCCAAGTCTTTGCTACTGTGAATAGTGCTGCAATAAACATACATGTGCATGTGTCTTTATAGTAGAATGATTTATAATCCTTTGTGTATATACCCAGTGATGGGATTGCTGGGTCAAATGGTATTTTAGTTCTAGATCCTTGAGGAATCACCACACTGTATTCCACAATGGTTGAACTAATTTACACTCCCACAAACAGTGTAAAAGTGTTCCTATTTCTCCACATCCTCTCCAGCATCTGTTGTTTCCATGACAGGATATTTCTAAAAGAAGGTATGTGACCCCAGAATCCCAACTAACGTGGTAACTCTCACTCACAGTTTTGATAGCTGCAAGATTCTAAGTATAAAAATTTCCTTCTTGCAGACATTTATGCAGCCAACGGACCTAAGAAAAAATACTCATTATCACTGGTCATTACAGAAATGCAAATCAAAACCACAATGAGATACCATCTCACACCAGTTAGGATGGTGATCATTAAAAAGTCAGGAAACAACAGATGCTGGAGAGGTTGTGGAAAAATAGGAATGCTTTTACACTGTTGGTGGAGTGTAAATTAGTTCAACCATTGTGGAAAACAGTGTGGCAATTCCTCAAGGATCTAGAACTAGAATTACCATTTGACCCAGCAATCCCATTACTGGGCATATACCCAAAGGATTATAAATCATTCTATGATAAAGACACATGCACACGTATGTTTATTGTGGCACTATTCACAATAGCAAAGACTTGGAACCAACCCAAATGTCCATCAATGATAGACTGGATTAAGAAACTGTGGCACATATACACCATGGAATACTATGCATCCATAAAAAAGGATGAGTTCATGTCCTTTGCAGGGACATGGATGAAGCTGGAAACCATCATTCTCAGCAAGCTATCACAAGATCAAAAAACCAAACACTGCATGTTCTCACTCATAAGTGGGAGTTAAACAATGAGAACACATGGACACAGGGAGGGGAACATTACACACTGGGGCCTGTTGGGGGGTGGGGGGCTAGGGGAGAGATAACATTAGGAGAAATACCTAATGTAGGTGACAGGTTGATGGGTGCAGCAAACCACCAGGGCACATGTATACCTATGTAACAAAACTGCATGTTCTGTACATGTAATCCAGAACTTAAGGTATAATTTAAAAAATTTCCTTCTTGACTATTATTCTCCTGTGTACAAAAGAGACAATGATGGCAAATAAATACTGAAGTTTTTGACAGCAAAGTCACACATGTTGACAGCAAACTTCTGTGCATGTAAAAATCAGACCTGATCTCAACTCCTCCTGTCCCCACAACTGCTGCAAACTACGAGTCCCCCTTCACCCTCCCTGACCCCTCACACCAACACACACCATCTATATCATAGCAGGTGGTGCCTGCCCTGCATGAGACTCCGGTGGAAATAACTGTCACTCATGATATTTAGAATTCACTCAGGGGAGCCTATATTCATACTAGAGCAAGTTTCTATGGAAACTTTGCCACAGGCCACAGGTACACTAAGATAAAATGTGATGCTTTTAGAATATTTCTGGAAATATACAAGAAACCACATATGGGCTGCCCCAAGAAGGATGAATTTTGTGCTTGGGAGAAAGAAATGGAGGAGATTAATGTTTGTGTGTGCCCTTTGTACTTTTTGCATTCGGTACCATTTGCATATATTGATTATTTAATATAAATCAAATCAAATGTTTTCATGCTGCCTCTGACAGGGAAGAAACTTAGCTCTCAGTGCTCTCAGGACACGTCCACCCACTTAATCTTGAGCTGAAAAGGAAGCTGGAGTTACCTTTACATTGAGGGGCTGGAGCTGACCAGCGTGAATTACTGCAGGAGAGTCTCGCCTGTCCGTCCAGAATGTAGCCTTTATCACATTCATATGTAATCTCTTCTTTGAAAAAGCTGTATGAACTAGATTGTTTATAATGCCCATGGGCAATTTTAGGAGGAAAATTGCAATCTTGAGGGAGAGACAGAAAAGTGAGAGAGCATTAGCTTGTAAAGTGTATAAAGTAGCACATTGCAGAATATGTGTAGTTTGTAGGAGGCTTCATTCTGTCCTTCCATCCTTGCTGCCTGTAAGAGCACGTGGCCAAACCCAGACACTTCTGCCCTCCTGTAAGCCTCAAGCTGAGCAACCATAGAAAGGCTCGAGATATAGCCCTTAGGTTTTCCTTCATCTTATTGACAAGTTCACTCAACTTTCCATTGTTTAGGAACCATTTTGGCATGAAGGTTGAATTCAGCCTTAGGTCATATCATACTCATAGTACACTTAGTCACTTTCAGGCTAAATGCAGAGATTTGCATCTGTGAGAAACTGTAAGGATGTTATATCATCCACAATCTCTGAGTCATTGCTCCCCAATCAATACTGTCCATCCATGCCCAAGAAGAAAATATTGCATTTTAAAACGTTATAGAAAAGAGCTCATTGGATAAATGAATATGGTTACTTGAACATTGAAATAGTCAAGAGGACATGGTGCAGAGCACCTCTCTGAAAGGGAACACTATCAGGTCCACAAACACTCTATGAGAAAGTTAAAAAAAAAAAAAAAAACAGAGCAGCAGGAATGTCGGACAAAGTACTATACCAGTGGACTATGGCAGTTGTAAGTACTATAATAAGATGCTCCTGGAAGCATGGAAAAGGTGATGGCCCACAATAAGTCAGACTGAAATGCTGGGATTGCCATGGCAGATGGTATAAGAAGGGATTAAATGACTCAGGGAAGTGAGCATGCTGGAGTGGACATTTGTGTACACTGAAAAACGCACCAGGTAGTTATGCCACATGGGAAGTCCTAGAGGGAACAATATTTACCAAAGCTATAAGGAATTCCCTGAAAAGAGGAGAACCAGCATCAAATGCTGGAGCTGATGACAAAAAAGGTAATTAATGAAAAAGGTTCACTGATAGCCATAGCAGTCAGAGAGCTGCTCATATGCCTCAGAAGCTAAATAAATGCAAACATTATAATGAATTGCAAGGTCAGAGAGGCAACCAGGGGTGCCTGAGAGTTATGAAGATTAAACCATTGCATTCTTAGGGGTGAAAACAGATGAGCAGCCAACAACAATATACACTTTATTTGTACCATCAAAAGAAATTAAGGATGGATGATCAAGGGACCAACGGCATTTGGCCCAATAGAAAGTCACCATCCTTTGCCCAATATATAAACCTAGGACAGTTTTCCAGCCTGGTAATCATTAATTGAAGATGAAGCCAGTTGCCAGGAGTGAAGATGCTACAAAATCTTGGAAGGTTTGCACAGTAATGAATCTGCCAGTCCTCCAAGAGGACCTATGTTTATTTATGTAGGTAACTGTGCACTGATAAAAGAGGTACAATAATTCAAAAATTATTGCACATAGAGCTTGAGTTGACATGGATACCTGGAACCATTATAGCTCTCCTATTAGGCCAGTTTGTGGTCATTTACATTATCCTCGAACATATAGTCAGAATAGACAAAATTGGTAGTTGGCCCAGCCCCTGTATTGGGTTCTTGACCTGCGGGGTAAGAGCCATCGTATGCAGGAAGACTAAGTGAAAGCAATTGATACTGTCCACCCATCTCACCCTCTCCCCAAGGCAAATAAAGTAAATTTAAAGAAAAAAACACCACCACAATATCTCCCGGGGTGGGAGAGGAACATGAAAATTAGTGCCGTTCAAATAGCTAAAGACATGGGAGTGGTCATCCCTATGATATTTCCATTAAATTCTTATCTGTCTACTACAAAAATTAGAAGGATTCTGAAGAACTACAGTATACCACTGAAAAAAGGCACCATATTTTAGTTCCTATTGCAGCCATTGTACCAGATGTGGTATCTTTGCTAGGGCAGATTAATGTGGCTTCAAGTAAACGAGGTCACTGATTCAGCAGAGGCCCTTCTTTCCTTTCCTAGCAGAAACAGTTTGCATATACATGGAAGGTGTCAGGAGTGTACATTTGCAGGTTTTGGGCTATGATAACCCTCTTGCCCATGTCATAATAGAGTCTGAATATATCTTGACCGTCTGGATATCCACAGAACATGACATTGATCCAATATATCAATGGCATCATGTTAATTCCCCCAGATAAGCAAGAGGTATTAGCATGATGATGCTCCAAAGTAAAAAATACAATAAAAAATAGAGTCAGTGTTTGCCACATCAATAAAATTTTCAGAGGTCCAAGGTTCAGGGAACACTAAGATATCCCATCCAAACTAAAGTCAAATTATTGCAAATTGCACATCCCACTCTGAAGAATGCAGTACAGCACCTAAATAGGACTTTTCAGATTCTAGAGGCAGCATAATTCATACTTGGGGTTACTGTTCTAACCCATAGGCTAGGGGGGACAAATGATTGCCAGGTTTGAGCAGGGCCCATGTTAGGAAAGTGCTCAACAGCAGGTCTAGTCTGCAGTGAAATTATCCTGTTGCTTGAGCCTTAGGACCCAGCAGAGCCTAGTGTATTTGAAGGTGGTTGTAGTAGGAAAAGATGTAAACGTCAACAGGACAATTACACCATAGACCCTTGAGATCCTGAAGCAAGGCCATGCACTGCAGTAGAGGACTGTATGCTTTCTGAAATATAACTCTTGGCATGTTACCAGGTCCTGATAGAGAAAGCTCTCAACAGTGGGTCATCAAGTGATCATGCAGCCAGAATCACCCATCATGAGCCAAGTCTGTCAGACCCGTCAGGTTATAAGGTCAAGCAGGCAACCATTCATTATAAGATGGAAGTAGAGCATCTGGGATTGAGCATGGTCAGGACAAGGTGGCACAGGCAAGCTGCACAAACAGAAAGCCCAATTCCTACCTGTGCCCAGCCACTATGGCAAGAGTGCCTCTTCTTTAGCTCACAGTTGTGGCTATACCAGTTATCCAGTATAACCAACTGTCCAGATGGGGAAAACTCTGAGCGTGGTTCACAGATAAATATTTTTGGTATTGTAAGCCAAAAATACAATTCTAAGGTCCCCCAACCATCTGAATGGACCCTTCCTCTCAGCCAAGGCATTCCAGAATTAACCTGAACATCTTGTTCAGGCCATGATGGAAGAGAGGGTTGGACATTCCCCATTATACCCCTCCAACATTAACATCAACACAGATCTTAAGTCTAATAAGAAACATTTATGGCTCAGTGCGGTGGTTCATGCCTGTAACCCCAGCACTTCGGGAGGCCAAGGTGGGTGGATCACTTCAGGTCAGGAGTTCAAGACCAGCCTGGCCAACATGGTGAAACCCTGTCTCTACTAAAAATACAAAAATTAGCTGGGCCCAGTGGCATGTGCCTGTAATCCCAGCTACTCGGGAGGCTGAGGCACGAGAATATCTTGAACCCAGGAGGTGGAGGTTGCCGTGAACCGAGATCACACCACTGCACTCCAGCTTAGGCAGCAGGGAGAAACTCTGTCTCAAAACAAAACAAAGCAAAACAAAACATATCTCCACAACCCCTTATCATAAACCAGATATTCCTTTCCTCTGATAATAATTCAACCAATTGCCAATCAGAAAATCTACCTATGATCTGGAAGCCCAGCCTCACTCCTCCTTCGCCGACACCACTTCACTTTGAGTTCTCCCATGCTTCCAGATCAAACCAGTGTAAATCTTACATGTATTATGTCTCCCTAAAATGTATAAAAGCAAGCTGTACCCCGACCACCTTGGCCACATGTCATCAGGACCTCCTGAGGCTGTGTCACAGGCGCGTCCTTAACCTTAGCAACATAAATTTTCTAAATTGATTGAGACCTGTCTCAGATATTTTGGGTTCACACTATGTATTGTAGAGAAGTGAGAGATCACCTCCACCCCTAATCCCCTTAGCTCTTATGTGGGCTCTTTGGCTGGATCTAGAAATCAAATTGACACTAGGTAGATTAACAAGGGAAAAGCACACAAAATTTATTCATACATGGGGATCTTCCCAAGAGGGTAAAGTCTGAAGAAGTGGCCAAAGCAAGACATTTTATACTTTGTAAACAAAGAACAATAAATTTGAGAAGAAATGACAGGACAAAGAGGATTTGGCTAGGAGCAATAAATTTCTAGGAGAGTCACTAAGAGATGTATAGGGAGGGGCTGTAAAACTAGTGGAAGATAAAAGCTACTTTGGGAAGCTTAGTATTCAGGTCCACTGCAGCCCCTAATTCCCAGTCTCTGGTGATAAGGGCTATTTTCTTGCTCTAGTAGGGGGAGGGTACTGTTCCCAGAGCAATCTTTATGGCTTGTGCATGCAAAAAGAGACAGGACAGCCCTTTCTGAAACTTCAATTCCTCTAACGTTTTCCACTTGAAATATTCAACATACCAATTCAGCATATTTTGAAATGGCATGCCCTTCACTCCTTTGGTGTGTACAAGCTAAAATGAATGGAAGCTGCATTACAGCCCAATCAAGGTCAGTCCTGAAAGACAACTCGTAAGGGGTAATCTTCCTGAAAGGAAGTGCTATAGATGGTGCACCCAAAGAAAGTGGCCTAAGGATAGGCTAAATTAGGATTCAGGGCATGGAATGAATGGCTTGTCTGGTCAAGGTCCTAGTCCTGTAAGGAGAAAGATTGGAAGATTGGGCACAAAGAGATCTGGGGTAGGAGCAGGTAAGTGGACATTTGAGAGTGGGCAGGAAGTGTGAAGATCTTTATTTTGTGTGTTAACACCAGAGCATTCCCAGTAGAAAAGGTATTAAACAACCAAGTAAAAGAAAAAAGTCTCAGCCAGTTGAAGTAAGCCATTCTCTGTTATTGGTCTCATGGGTGCTGGCACAAGAGGAAGAGGAGCAGAGTGGTTGTGGTGGCATGCATGGAAGACAAGCATGGGCCCAACAGCGTGGGCTCCCACTCACGAAGGCTCACTGTTGTCACTGAATCTCCAACCTGCCAACAACAATGCTAAGTCCCTAGTATGATACCATCACTTGAGGCAACCAAAAAGCCACTTCCTAGCAAGTTGACTACATTGGACCTCTTCTACCATGAAAGGAAGAGAAGTGTATTCTGATAGAACTAGACAAATACTGCAGGCATGGGTTTGCCTTTCTTCCTTGCAGAACCTCAATCAGCACGGTCATCTTAAGGGTTATAGAGTGTCTGAACAATTGGCATTGGCATAGGATCCACTACATCCAACTAGAAAACCCACTCACAGCAAAGAAGGTGTGTTGTTGGGACCCTGCTCACGGAATCCACTACTCAAATCACATATTGCATCATTCAGAACCTGCCAACCTGTGAAAACACTGAATGGCCTATTAAAGGCACAGTTGAAGTGCCAGCTGGGAGGCAATGCTTGACAGTGATGGGACACTATCTTCCAAAATGCTGTATTTATTTTGAATCATATTGACTTTTATATGGCTCTGGGTCCCCAGTAAAATAAATACATGGGTCCAGGAACCAGGGGATGGAAGCATGAGCGGCCCCATTGGCTACCACTCTAAGTGACCTACTTGGGAAATTTGTGCTTCACATCTCTGAAGCTCTGGGACCTGCAGGTTTAGAAGACCTGGTTGGCAAAGTGGGAACATTTCTACAAGTGGGAGATAGGAATTTTCCTATTGATGGATAAGCTGCAACTAATGCCTGATCACTTTGGGCTCCTAATAGGAGTAATGAGCCCTCACCATTGCTAGATAGAGATATCAAACACAAAGGGAGGAGGGTGGAATGCGTTAACACTTGAGCCTTTTTTTTTTTTCTTTTTGGGACAAATTCTTGCTCTGTTGCCCAGGCTGGAATGCAGTGGCGTGATCTCGGCTCACTGCAACTGCGCCTCCTGAGTTCAAGTGATTCTCCTGCCTCAGCCTCCTGAGTAGCTGGGACTACAGGCCCAAGCCACCATGCCCGGCTAATTTTTTGTATTTTTAACAGAGACCAGGTTTCGCCATATTGGCCAGGCTAGTCTTGAACTCCTGACCTCAGGTGATCTCCCCACCTCAGCCTCCCAAAGTGCTGGGATTACAGGCGTGAGCCACCATGCCTGGCCCACTTGAGCCTTTTGGAGAAGCAGAAGGAGGCATTCCACACTGCGTGATGGTCTGACTGGAGGGCTCAGAGGCAACAGAAGGCTGCTGTTTGAGGAAGAAGAAGGAAACAAGTTCAGAAAGGCAGATTCAATAGATTTCGACAGTTCTTCTTCTGCAGATTGAGACATATGGACCAGAAATAAGGGAAGAAAGAGAATAATACAAAGAAACAAAAACGCATTACTTGAAAAGTCCAGCTTATCTATTACATGTTGTCTATTTTCACTGATTCAGAAAAGAGGAAACTGAGGAGGCCAAAAGAAAGGGAACACACAATGAGGAAGAAGGAGAAAGTTGGACCCATTCCAAGAATCATGCAAGGTATATGAATTTTTTTTGCCTAATTTTAAACCTTCTCTTAATAATCTCCATCACACTGATATGAAGAAACTCCCAGAATAAGATAATTCTATGAACTCTTACTGTCTCCACAGGATGGTGTTCGGGGACTCCATGTGCCACCTGCTTGGCATACAGCTGAAAATCTACTGCTCTCATGACATGAAAATGAAATCTCATCTCCATAGAAATAAACACAGTGATTGGCAGGACGACTTTTCCTGTGTTGAGTGATTTTACCATTATTTAGCTTTGGTTCAGGGCAACATAACGCTGAAAAATAAAATGTGAGGTGCATGGTTAGTAAAATCACCATGAGGAAGCTTCTATGGCTAACAACCTCATTTCCATCTTTGGAAGATCTCACCACTGAAGAGAGATTGGGGAAACAGAAAAGGAGACCCAAGACATTCCAAGTCTGGTCTTTCCCCCCTTATTTGCTAAAGTCCTCTAATCCAGTTATTTCCTTCCAACTAAGCATTTCATTAGGAGCCTCCAAAATGAAAAATTGGATTAAACCTATATGAAGAGCCAGGTGTGGTAGCTCATGCCTGTAATCCCAGTTCTTTGAGAGTTCAAGATGGGAGGATTGCTTGAGCCCAGGAGTTTGAGACCAGCCTGGGCAACAGAGTGAGACCTTGTCTCTAAAAAATAAAAAATATTAAAAAAAATTTAACCAATATGAAAATGTAAATTTTCAAAATTATTCAAGGGCAATGACAAACAACATCCATTTACTTATGGCTTCATTATTAAACTCTCTATTAACTTACACTTCACAAGTCACAAGGAAGAAGAAAGTTTTCAAAAGTTTATATCCACCTAAGAGCTAAAGCATATGAAAAAATTTAAATTACTGCTTATTTCAAGGATTTTTGTTTTTTGATGCAAAATTTGAGAGAAATAACCATTTAAATGGCAAGATCTTGCTTTATCACTCAGGCTGGAGTATAGTGGCACAGTTATGGCTCACTACAGTCTCAAACTCCTGGGCTCAAGCAATCCTCCCACCTAAGCCTCCTGAGTAGCTGGGACTACAGGTGTGTGCCACCACACCCACTAAGTTTTTTATTTTTTGGCAGACAAGGGGTCTCACTCTGTTACCCAGGCTGGTCTCAAACTCCTGGCCTCAAGTGGTCCCCCCACCTTGGCCTCCCAAAGTGCTGGGGTCACAGATGTGAGCCACCACGTCTGGCCAAATTCTTTAATTTTTTAATACAGTAAGAGCTGCTATAGGGACATAATTTTTTATTCATTAGTAGAAATACTTTAAGAAAAAACTTGCTATTGTCTGATGTAAGAGAAAACATCAAAACAGAATAAAATATTACATTCTCCATGTCAGTAACTCGACCAGTATTAAAATGGGGTCTTTTGGACATACTTAAACACTTCCAGTGCTCATTTGTTTAGGAATTATAATAAAAATATTCAGCAATCATATGGTTTGGATATTATAACAACAATAATATTTATGAAATGCTTTGCAGTGTAGAAAATACTTTTAAATATGTAAGTCATGAGTCTAAATTCACATTTGATCAGGTTTCATAACTTGGATAAATACTACTTCTGCTTTTAAAATGGTTAAAAATATTCTTCATTAAATAATTAAATCAATAAGACCATAGTGGGTCAAATAAATGTAAACAGCTGGGTCCTGCTCTGTCATCCAGGCTGAAATGCAGTGTCATGATCTCGGCTCACTGCAGCTTTGGCCTCTTAGCCTCAAGTTATCCTCCTACCTAGCGTCCTGAGTAGCTGGGATTACAGGCGTGTGCCACCACATCCTGCTAATTTTTTAAATTATTTGTAGAGACAAGGGTCTCACTCTATTGCCCAGGCTGGTCTCAAACTCGTGGGCTCAAGCAATCCTCCCGCCTCAGCCTCCCAAAGTACTGGGATTATAGGTAGGAGCCACCGCACCTAGCCTAAATACAATTATAAAGGAGGTTTTTAAACATTTGTAAGCAATGCTTTTTGCTATTTAAGTAATGGCAGTAAGTTTTATTAAGTATATTTTTAATTCAGTCCTTTTATTAAAATCTTTTATTCTATTTCCCCAAAATGAGTCTGAATAACTGCAATTAAACTTTGTTAAGCCTTAATATGAAATAAATAATCTTCTGACAGGTTGATCTAAACTACCACTTTTCATTATTTGTGCATTTCACACATTGTTCAAATTCTGATATGCAGCATAAAATTCCCTGTATTCTTGGCTTCAGTGTCTTCACCTCTAAAGTGGCAAGGTTCCGATAGATGGATAGAAGAAAGCATTTTCTTCCCCTCTTGTCTGTTCCACTGAGGCTCATAAAATAGTATCCACTTGTCGTTCAGTCCCTCGCTCATTTCCACAAATAAAAGAGGTGCGTCTCCTACCAGAGAAACTGGAGAAAGTCTCCTTTCTATGCTTCCGAAGTGAGAATACCGAGTCACGAGTCAGGATTTGTCTTCTAGAGGCGGATCAGGAAGCCCTGCCATCTCATGGTTCAAGAGGCATGAGACACAAGTCACTCTGCAGCTGGTTACGTTCATGACTGTTTCACAAACTTGTCTTCTGCCAAACACCCCAAAGCCCATATGGGGAGGTAAGGGCTATGAAGGAAGCCTGACTCTGACAATAGTTGAGCTGTAGTCTCCATTCTAGTTTTACCAGTAAGAAAACTAATACATAATCTGCATAATGTTTGACTTCTGTGTCTACTTCTCATTTGATTCTGAACTGGGATAAAGAAAGGTTACAATTTCTCAGTGCCTCAAACTGTAACATGTTTATGGTCCCCTTCTGGCACTAACAGTTTACTAATCTGTTGAATTAACTTAATTCTAAACTTGTTGTGAGGGATAAAATTATATTCATTTAAGGTAGAGAATCCTAGCACATACTGGACATTTAATATACAAAAACATTAAAAAACAAAAACTCACCCTCACATCCTTGGTATGGGGTCCATCTCAAATTTTTCTGACAAATCACAGTTGTAGGCGCATCTGTAGTGGGTTTGTAGCCAGGATGACAGCGGTACCTTAACACAGTCCCAACAACATACACATCCTCTTTTGTTGGCCTAGGATATGTTTCCCAGGAAGCATGTGGAATGTCTGGTAAATTAGTACAACTATCTACTCATGAAAGAAGAAGAAGAAGAACAAAAGGACACTATTACTAGGGCTGCCACAGCAGTCAATAAGGCTGTCCTGTCAAAGGGGGTCATGTGTTCATTCAGCCTGGAACCAGCCTGCAAGGCCTGATGTATCAACCACACCAGAAAACACACACGGACATTCACTCAAATGTGCACACCTCCAGAGAGGCTTTTTACTAAGGGCACTCCCAAGTGGTTTCCACATGCTGTGCCAAGTATAATAATATTAATTCTCATTCCTCTTCTTTACACTTCAGAGATTTTAGTTTCTGAACTGAAGCATGGCAGGAAAACTGTCACAAACAAATCTAACTATGTTTCCTGATTGATTGGGGAAAATAAACAGGAGCCGTTCCCCTCATCCAGATGATACCAGGAATGGCTTGGCAAGAAAAAAACCAAGCTCCAAACATTTTTTGAGCCTGGGCCTTGGGTCTTGTCCTCTTCTCTCTTTCCCAATGCTACTGATTCATATGATATGGAAATATAATGCAAACATCTACCACGTTGGATGATTATTACATTTTATCCTCAGACATTTGAAATGGAATATAAAAGTTCTTTTTTAACAGCATTATTCAGATTAAAGACACAACAAATAAATTCACCCATTTAGAATGTGCAATTCAATGGTTTTTAGTATATACAGAGTTGTGCAACCGTCATCATTAACTAATTTCAGAATATTTTTATCAACCCAAGAAGAAACCTCATATTCATTATCAGTCACTCCCTATTTCCACCTCCCCCTAGGTCCTGACAACCACTAATCTATTTTTTTTCTTTATGCATTTGCCTAATCTGAGCATTTTAAATAAATGGAATCACACAATACATGTACTTTTTGTGGCTGGCTTATTTCAGTTAGCATAATATTTTCAAGGTTCATCCATGTTGTAGCATACATTAGTACTTTTTATTTTTCATTTTTATTGCCAAATGACATAATACATTTTACGGATAAACCACCTTTTGTTTATTCATTATTCAGTTGATGGGCGTTTGGTTTGTTTGGCTATTATGAACAATGCTGCTATGAATCTTCATGTAAAATTTTTGTGTGTGGACATATGTTTTCATTTCTCTTGGGTAGATACCCAGGAGGGTAATTAGAGTCATATGGTAACTCCATGGTTAAACTTCAGAGGGACTGCAAAAACTCTTTTCCAAAATGGTCGCACCAATTTACATTCCTATTAGCAGTGTATGAGAGTTCTAATTTTTCCACATCCTCACCAACATTTGTTATTGTCTATCTTTTTTATTATAGCCATTCTGCTGGATGTGAAGTGGTATCTGATTGTTACTAGAAGGCTATCCTTACAAGAAATGCTAAAGGAAATTGTTCAGACTGAAAGCAATTGACACCAGACGGTAATTGGAATCCACACAGTAAAACAATGAGCATCAGCAGAGGTCATTATGTCAGTAATTTGAAACACAATATAATATATATTACTACTCCTTCCTTCTCTTGGATGATTTAAACAGCAATTGCATAAAACAATATGTATATAATTGCATTATTAAGCCTATAACATACAGAAATGCAATATATTTGACAATAACATCACAAGAAAGGTAGGAGGGAACAAAGCTGTACTGTAGTACAGAAATGACACCAGATGGTAACTTGAATCTACAGGAAGAAATAAAGAGAGCCAGAAATGATGAATAAGAAGATTAACATAATAAACTCTATAAATATATACTTGCCCTCCTTTCTTCTCTCAGCTACTATAAAAGACATGAAACATGAAATTATATCAAACAATAATTATAAAAATATATTGTGCAGTTTGTAATATATGTAAGTGCAAAATATGTTGTTGGATTCTTGGTTGAGGTTTTTATCTTTCTGCACTTTAAATGTGTCATCTAGCTGCTTTCTAGCCTCCATTCTTTCTGATGAGGAATCAGATGTTAATCTTACTGGGGTTACATTGTACATGATGTGTTGCTCTTCTCTTGCTGCTTTCAAGATTTTCTCTTCATTCTTGGTTTTCAACATTTTGATTATAATGTCTCCAGGTCTAGATCTTTTTGCAATATCCTACTTGAGTTCAACAAACTTCTTGGATATGTAGATTAATGTGTTGTTTTGGTTTTTTGTTTGGGTTTTTTTTTTTTTTGGTCAAATTTGTGATATTTTCAGCCATTTTTCCTTTGTATAGTTTTTTAGCTCCTTTCTCTTTCTCTCATCTTTCTGGGATTCTCATTATACATATGTTGGTACACTTAATGATGTCCCACATTTCTCCGATGCTGTTTATTTTTCCTCATTCTTTTCATCTCTGTGCTTCAAATTGCATAATCTCAATTTATCTTAAAATTCACTGATTCTTTTTCCAACTCAAATCTACTGTTGAGTTCCTCTTTTGAATTTTTCATTTTACTTATTGTGTTTTTCAACTCTAGAATTTCCATTTTCTTTTTAAAATAATTTCTATCTTTATCAATATTTTCTATTTGATAAAACACTGTCATAATACATTTACTTAATTCTTTAAATATTGTTTCCTTTAGTTCTTGGGACATATTTATAATAGCTGCTTTGTGATTCTTTGAACTTTTCTGCTAAGTCCAATCTCTGGGCTCCCTCAAAAACAGTTTCTATTGTTGGCTTTTTCCCTTTACATGGGTCACTCTTCCCTGTTTCTTTGCACGTCTGACAATTTTTTTTGTTGTTGAAAACAGGACATGTTAGATAATACATTGCGGCAACTTTGGATATTGATTCTTCCTTACCACCTTTAGGATCTGTTGTTGTTTCCTCATTTTCTTGTTTGTTTAGTGACATAATTGGACTAGTTCAGTTAAGTCTATTTCCTTCAAAGTGTGCAACATCTAACAGCATGTCTCAGAGAGCACAGACTTGGGCATGTACACAGTCTTTTTAACTGCCAGAGATAACTGTGGTTTTCTCTTTGACTGTCTCTTTCTCTTTGAGACTTTGGGTGGTCTACCTCTGTTGGTATTACATACAACCATTGGCCTCCAGCAATTTTTATCTGATTGTTCTACTTTTTTCAACAACTCCCTGGGGCATAATATGCTTCACAGTCTAATCCAATTAAAGTTCCTTGAAAGGGGCAGAGTGTTTATGGTCTTGGAAGCTTGCTCCAAATCTGCCCTG
The DNA here is from genome assembly GCF_028885625.2 of Pongo pygmaeus. Lineage (NCBI taxonomy): Eukaryota > Metazoa > Chordata > Mammalia > Primates > Hominidae > Pongo > Pongo pygmaeus. Next base: position 42,326,476 of record NC_072373.2, read on the forward strand.
GAAGAATGTCTGTCCTATAGATCAGGAGCTGGGAAATTAGAAAACTCATTCTTCCCCAGGCACTGCACTAGAGTTCCCCTTATGGTGTAGGAGCTGTGAGAAGAAAAAAGGGGGAAGTAGGAACTGGCACTGCCACCCAGCTGTGCCCACCACCAAGTACACATATTCCACAACACAGAGCTGGGGAGAATAGCAACTGCCAATATTCATAGCTGTCAACCTACCCATAATAGTTCTTCCATTCTAGGAAGCTGGGGAAGATGGGAGATGCCGCTTGGCTGCTGAGCCAACTGGAATAGTTCTCCTGCGACATAGAGCCATGAAAAAGGGGGGACTGACTTCTTACCAGCTGCCCCACTTAGATCCTCCCCATATAATGGGAGTTGGGGGTGAAGGAACAGACACTGATGCATGTTTGCTGGCACCTATTCAATATTCGACTTCCACAGCATGGATCTTTGAAAAATACTGTCATATAATTTTCACTGGCTGCCAAATCCACCCCAAATAACTTTTTTACCCCAGGGAGCTGGGGAAGATGGGAATTGCCACTAGTGGGATAAGCCCACAGAAAGCATCCTCCTGCAAGGTAGAGCTGTTGCAGCCCCTAGTTCTAATGCAGTGTCCTCCCACTGTTCCTATCAAGTCTCCATATTTTTGCTGAATAAATGCTTCTCAGTTTGTTGTAGTCCCTTTGATCACTCTCCAGAGACCTTAAATGGTTTTCTTTGCTAATTTTGACCAGCTTGGTGGATACCTCTTCAGGGGGGAGGTTTCCCCAAACTCCTCCACCACTGTTCCAGAAATCCGCAGAAGTTCTTGACATTTTGTGAGGGCAAAACTTAGAGCACAAGGCATCAGTGGCTTCCTTCTCTTACCAGTTGTATAACCTTGGGCAAGTCTTTTAGCCTCTGTGAACAGCTTCTCATCTGTAACATAAGGATAATCATAGTGCCCACAATTGTTGGGAGGATTTGTCGAGTTAATCCTTGTTATGCACCTAGTCTAGTGCCAAGTTAGCATTATTACTATTGTCATTATTTTTAATAATCCACATGAGTTTATAACTTCAGAGTGTTGGAATCATAACCAGTTCACATAACACTTTTGTACAAGTTATAAAAGGCATTTTTCCTCAGGACAATTTATTATTTGTCTTTCAAAGTAATTATAATAATATAATGATTTTGTCAGAATAAGACAATTTTCTATCAAATTCCAGAAAATTATTGAAATAAATATACAAATCCATAATATCTCCAATGTTAACACCTCCCTTTAAGGTTGGAATGTGCACAGTCTTGTGGTATGTGGCAGTCTTGTGTGATGATATATGACCTTGCAGAGTGCATTAAAATCATTCTTCTTTCCAACAAGAAAAAAATAAAGGAAATTATTGATCTAGATGTAAATTTTTACTGTAATTCATAGTAGGTCTATGCATGCAAGTATACCCATATTAACAGTACTGGGTACCTTTAGATGCCAAACATTGAAATTCCATCATAGTCCATACTTACTGGGCTCACAAGCAGGAGGAGAAGGATTCCATTTGCTATCAGCATCACAACGAATTACACTGCTGCCTCTGAGAACAAAACCTTTTTGGCAGTTAAACAAAATAGTGTCTTTGTAATTATAGATGGGTCCAAATCCAGAGACAATTTCCCCATGTGAAACATCTGGCTTGTGACAGGTGATTTCTAAAGAATCGTGAGAAAAGACAAGTGGATTTTAAAAGATAGATGGTAATAAGGATATTACTGCCACTGCTAATCCAGTTACAAGTGCAACACAAAGGCCTGATGAATGTGCATGTCTAGTAGATACAAGGGAAACATTTTAAAGTGAATACACATACACAAACGCATACATATATAATATATCTGTATATATTATATATATATATGTAATCCTTTTAGTACCAGTTTTTATTGGTGGAGAAGTTGAAGAAGTTATCCACAATTACCTCATAGAAAGACCAATGTAATGGAAACTCATTTTACTGAGGCTTTTAAAAGCTGAAATTATTTATATTATGTTAATGATACTTATAATATTATATGTTTTATATATTCTATAATATAGTCTTATAGAATATATAACATTATACTAATAGTATTATATATTATATATTTGATATATATTTATATATACATATATGTATGTGTGTGTGTATATATATAAAATATGTAATTTCAGCTTTTAAAATGAGTTTTCATTACATTGGTCCTTCTTCGAGATGACTGTGGATAGCTCCTCCAACTTCCCTACCAATAAAAATCAGTCATACATAACCCAGCAGAAACATATTTCCAAGGCCCCCAAAACTTTCAGTATAATGGACTAATTTCCTAGATGATTTTGGTTATGGGTCAGTGGCCCATGGTAATTACATAGTGCAGAGGCAGCCCAGGGGATCAGAGACCCATGCCCCAACAAGCAGAGAACAAGCCACCCCCTATCTCACACCCCTCACCCACATCCTGGCAGTCATCCAATCCTGTCAATTCTGCTACTTTAATTCCTCTACAATCCCTTAACTTCTGTCCAGCCCCACTGCCATGCTACAGCGGAAGCCACCTTCAGTTTTTGGCTGGAGGTTTGCACAGGTGCTGTCTTAGTCTGTTCCTGCTGCTATAACAAAATACTTTCACTAGTTTTAAATGATGGAAATTTATTTCTCACAGTTCTGGAGGCTGGGAAGCTCAAGATCTAGCCACCATCAGATTCAATGTCTGCTTGTTCTCCCCTTTTAAGATGGTGCCTTCTTGCTGAGTCCTCACATGGGGGAAGGGATGAATGCTCTGTCCTCACAAGACAGAAGGGCAAAAGAGACTAGGGCTCTCCCTTCAACCTCTTTTATAAGGGCACTAATCCCATTCATGAGGGTGGATCCCTCATGACTTAATCACTTCCCCAAAAGTTCCACCTGTTAAAATGATCACATTGGGTCTTAGGTTTTATCATGAGTTTGGAGATGCACATTCAAGCCATAGCAGGTGACTGTCCGTTAAGTTTTGTCCCACTTCAGGTTGTTGTCCCACAGCCAGAGTTATCTTTCTAAAATGCGGCACATTTATTCCCCTTGTTAAAGCCCTTCAAAGTCTCCCCTCCATGATTGCTCTGAACGCCTGAGACTGAAACACAAGGCCCTTCATAACCTGGCCCCTGCCCACTTTTCCACCCTCAGCTATTGCCACTTTCACTTGTTGCAGATCTAACTCCAGGCATTTTGCACTGTTGGCAGTATCCTGCTCTTTTGTGCCCCTCGTCTGATTGTGTCCTGTGGTGGGTTAGTAAGCAATACTGTGTAAACTTAGTAATAAAGTAAGATTCCTTAGACTAGCACACTAACTAACATATCTTTTGACTCAATTATCACTTGCTTTGTCCTGTTGCCCTTCTGGCACTTAGTAGGTTTTGCTTGCCCTACAGGCTTATGTGTTTCATCTTATAGGTGCAAATTATATTTTCAGTTCCGCTTCTTGAACAGACCAAGACTACCTTCCCCAGTCCTCTGAGGCTACTCTCTAGTTCGAGACAAAAGCCTGTAATGGAAAGTGATATGTGGTTGCTTCCAGGCCAAACTCTTAGCCAGGACACAATTGGCCTTTCTCTCTTCGTCTACTGAAGAGACTGTGAAGGCACATTTTAAAATGGAGGTGCCATAAGATCAAAGCAACCTGGCTTGCTGAGCTAGTTGCTAAGCTAACACAGACTACAGCTGCCCTGGAGAGTCTCCTGGACATGGAACAAACTCAGTGTGAATGAGAATAAACTTTTACTTCACCAAACCAGTGAGATGTTGTTGCTGTTTGTTCCCATATACTGTTAGCTCCCAGTTCACCACTCCCATTTTTATGGCTTTTATATTCTAAAACAACATGCAATAAGTATCAGGTGGCCAAATAAATGATTACATCAGAGCAATAATTAGTTTATCTTTGAATTTTCCATTTGCGCCCCCTCCGCCCCAATAAATTTACCTTTCTTTCTCTTTTAAACAAAAGAGAGCAAATATTTTGATGCAGAATTCATCATTATGACTTACTTTCACAGGTAGGAGGGCTTGGTCTCCAAACACCTATTGTTTCATTCTCCACAGTGCAGGAAATGGAGGCATGGCCCAAGAGTAAGAAGTGGGGGTCACAGCTGTAGGTGACAGAAAAGCCATATGCGTAGAAATTTTCTTCACCGCTGTGCCTTCCATTCCTGATGTCTGGAGGAGGCTCACACTTGACAACTGAGGTAAGTGAGTGAAGAGAAAGAAATACTCAGGGAAGGCATCGTTATAAATCTAAAATTCATGCAAATTCTAATGGAAGGTACACATACCTGTAAAGATGCACGGGGACTTTATTACCTAACAGAGTTTAAATTGATAATCAAGTCAGAAGAGTCTTTACTTACTTTCACACTGTGGGAGAGGATGACTCCAGCCAACTCCTCTATCTTGGACTTCACAATGACTAGTGTTTGAGCCAATTAAGAAAAATCTGAATAAGATAGATCAAAGATTTTAATGGAATTCCTCCTACCCTAAATTAAAGAGGTCTGAGTAAATAGAATTGTTACTCAATATTAAAATAAGGAAATCATATTTTCTTGGATATCATTTCCCATTGAGCACTCCATTCAGTAAAATTTCATTACTGCAATGAGATGCGTGTGTGTTTGTTCCTTTGGACCCTCATTCCTTAATCTGTTACTGAGCATCTACTAGGGATCAGGAATGCAGTTCATCCAGAGCTCAAGCACAACAATAAAAGGCTGGCTTCAGTGTGTTCTGTCGTTGTCTTTGGGTGAGAGTACCAGCTAGATTACTGCGTCCACAATCTCCCCATCTTTGGCTTGAAGCTTCCTCTGACTTCCGGGTGGGTGTCTTATTCCCATACATCATTAGCTTTCAGTTCACCACTTCCATTTTTATGGCTCTTGACATGTCCTACTCTTTCCTCAGTTTGTCTTCCTGCCCTCTATCTTATGCTAACAGAAAAAAACAAAAGATATGAATGATTACAAATTGTAGCATCATCAAGGATATTGATAATCATCAATGATATCAAATTGTAGCATCATCAAAGAATAAACCTATAATGTGATAGAACACTAAAGTAAATGTCACCTTCAGCAATCTAAGAGCCTGTGGAATTTATTGAATAATAACTTCAAGAAAATATATCTCAACTACAACTACAATTAAGTATTTCTTTACTTTAAAATTTCTTTAAAATGTAGTTTTTCCAACCTAGCCCAGAGACTAGGTGCAAAATATTGTTTCTGGTTGTTTCAATGGGAACACCTTAATGTTCCAACAGCATCTTAGTTCTGATTCTTTTCACTTTCCCTTATGGAAGCCATGCACAATAAGGAAAACAGAGGATAAAAATGAGAAAATCAACAAAAATGAAACAAACGGAAAAGATAAGAGAAAACTAATAGATATAAGTAACAAGCAAAAGAGAATCAACGTATGCTTAATTGGATAACCTAAAGAAGGAATCCAAGTAGAACAAAATAGCTTTTTAAAAATTTGTTTCAGGCCAGGTGTGGTGGCTTACACCTGTAATACCAGTACTTTGGGAGGCTGGGGCAAGTGAATTCTTTGAGACCAGGAGTTCAAGACCAGCCTGGCCAATATGACAAAACCCCATCTCTATTAAAAATACAAAAATTAGCCAGGAATGGTGGTGCACACCTGTAGTCCCAGCTACTTGAGAGGCTGAGGTGGGAGGATTGCTTGAGCCCAGGAAGTTGAGGCTGCAGTGAGCCATGATTGTGCCACTGCACTCCAGCCTAGGCAATGGGAGTGAGACCTTGACTCAAAAAATATATATATTTCAAGTAAATGTTACTAAAATAAAATAATACTTCAATCTACATATTAAAATTGCACATCACATAGTAGCAAAAAATTAAACCAAGTGATTTCTACCAAAACAACTAAGAGTAAAAGTATTAGGTTTCAAAGATAAAGAATAATATCTTTAGATATTCAAACAAAGATCAAGCCATATGAGAAGAAATTTCAGATCAGTAGTATTCACTAGCAAAAGATAGTGCAGCAGTACCTATAAGACATCCAAGAAAAGAAAGGATGAGCCAAGGACTATATCAAGCCCCATTATCTTCTAGGTATCAATGCCTCAGATATATTATCTGAACCTGCAAGAACTCAAAGAATAATTTTCACTTGGGACTTTTTTTTGGGAAACCACCATAGGACAAACTATAGCCCACCAAGAGATGACAATGGCAACTTTAGCCAAAACAAACAAAAATGGTAGCAAATATTGTACCTGCAGATCTAAGACAAAACAAATGTGATTTTAAGTGTGACTGAAGGAAATATAAGTGTTATATGCTCAGACAGCACTGAAATAGTATAACTAAGAAAAAATAGAGATAGGGAAGAGAGAGTAAAATAAATTCCCTTGTTGCCTGATCGTTTGCAAAATTGAGAGTGAAAGCAACCATAGACACATATGAATATTTCACATTAATGTTAAATACAAAATAAACACTAAGATAATATAAATGATACAAATTTACTGGTAGGGAAGATAGAAGGGGTGAAGGAGGGGGAAGAATACAAGATGTTTATTGTTGTTTATAACAAGGAACCAATTTAAACTATCTAAAGATAAAGAGGAATAATGGTATTATATAAATTTAAATGTATATAGGTCAACACTAGAACCAAATTTTGAACCTTCCTAAATACCACTATATATTTTTAATAGAAAATAAATATACACATACATATATATTACAAAATATGAAATAATATGACAAAATCAAGTCTATAAGTATGACTCACATCAATAAATGTAAACTCCTAATGAAAGAAAAACAGCTTTAACTGGAGCAAAATTCAGCTCTATGTTATATACAGGAGACAAACCTAAAAGTGTTTCAGACAGATTAAAAATAAAAGGCAGGATAAAATTATACCAAGCAAATTCAAATCAAAAGAAAAGCAAAGATAATAATTTTAATATCCCATAAGTTAGACATCAGAACCAAGATTATTAAATTACACAAAATGGGTACTTTATATGTTAAAGATTTTGATTTTCAGTGAAGAGCTATGAATCTTTATATAGCAAAATATGTACGTAGCAGCAATTTTAATAAAACAGAAGTAAATGAGACATAAGAAAAATGATCAAAATATGCTATTATCATTAAATTATTTTATAATAGTTAAAATAATTATAAAATTATTAATTTACTTTAACTCCTATCTTCATGCTTAAGGTATATAAAGACAAGCACAATGAAAGATTCAAAACAACTTATCAAGAAAGTAGATCTGACTGGGCACAGTGGCTCATGCCTGTAATCCCAGGAGTTTGCAAGGCCGGGGCAAGAGAATCCATTGAGCCCAGGTGTTCTAGACCAGCCTGAGCAACATAGCAAGACCTCATCTCTACAAAAGTTAGAACTTTAGCCAAGCATCATGGCACATGCCTGTAGGCCCAGCTACTCAGAAGGCTGAGGCAAGAGGATTGCTTGAGCCAGGGCAGTCCAGGCTACAGTAAGCCAAGACTGCACCACTGCACTCCAGCCTGTGTGATAGAGGGAGAACTTGTCTCAAAAAAAGAAAGTAAATCTGATGTGTATATAGCAAACTCTATATACTACTAATAAAAAAATCATTCATTTCAGTGCCTGTTGAAATATTAATGAAAATTGATGGTATATTATGATGCACCCTAAAACCTCTGTAAATTTTAAAACATAAAAATAGTAACATTCTTGGTTAATCTAGAAGTCTTTTTATTTCTTTTCTTTTTTTTTTTATTTTTTTATTCTTTAGAGATGGGTCTCGCTATGTTGCTCAGGCTAGTCTTGAACTCCTGGGATCAGGTGATCTTCCCACCTCAGCCTCTCAAAATGTTGGAATTACAGGCGTGAGCCACTGCACCTGGCCCAGTCAGTTTGGAAGTCTTCAGTGGAAGAATGCTTCTACTGTGGGACGCAGCAAGAGTTCCAAAAATTAGAGTTGCCAGATTTAGCAAATACAAAAACAGGGTGCCTAGTTAAATGGGAATTTCACGTAAACAATGAACAGTTTTTTTAGTTTAAGTGTGATCCAAATGTTGCATGGAACATACACTAAAATTATTTGTTGTTTACCCGAAAATCAAATTTAACTGGGCATCCTGTATTTTACCTGAAAACCCTAAATTAAGCTTGGAGGTTGAGACCTGCCAACTCTGGACCCTCATGCAAGTGAAGGAAAGGCAAAGAAGGAGTCCACTCTGATGGTTGGTGTGACTAATCTTGATAATGAAGGGAAAAATTAGATTGCTTCTGCACAGTGATGGTAAAGATGAGTATGTCTGGAATGCAGGAGATTCCCTGGAGCACCGCCTTATACTCCAATGCCCTATAATTAAAATCAACAAAAAACTATAATAACCCAAATCAGGCAGGACTGCTGATGGCCCAGACCATTCAAGAATAAAGGTTTAGGTGACCCCATTGGGCAAGGAACCAACGTCAGATGAAGTGCTTGCTGAGGGCAAAGAGAATATGGAATGAGTAACAGAAACATGTCGTTATAAATATCTGCTACAACCACATGACCAGTTGCATAAACAAGGACCATAAAAGTTGTGAATATTTCTTTCTTATTTTAATATAAATAGACATTACATTAATTGTTTTTCTTTTTACCCCTTTCCTTCCCCTACTGTATAAGATGTGTTCGTAGTGGCTTACCTTACATCTCAATATTTAAGTTATAGAATATCAAAGGGGAGATACGACTCAGCTCAAAGGGAATTCTCTTTTAGGAAGAGAATTTCCATGTTTTTGGGTGTATGATAATTGCATTATGTAAAATGTGAGTATTACTTTGCTATTGACTTTATTTGGAAATTAAGCTAAGTATGGTTAAAACTAGTGTATACAAATATCACATTTGACAAGGGGTGAGCTGTGGTAGATTTATGTTGTGTCAACTTAGCTAAGCTGTAATTATGTTTCCCAGAATTATCTTCCATACATAATGCCAAGTTAGTATGGCCCATAAAAGATGGTAGATGTGAATTAGTAGAGCCATACTCCATATGCTAGAAAGGTCAGGGCAGAGCACAGGATGTGACTGCAGTTCACAAGCACTGTTGTTTCTCTGTTCTATCACTTTGTTAGCAGAGGGCTCAACCAGGCCACTGCAGAGCCAGCTCCTGCAGGATCTCCTCCTTGATGTACCCTGGCTTCTGATCCAAGTACATTAGCACTGTGACGGACAACTTCTACAGGACATACCCATTTTTGAAGTTGAAGGCTAAGGGGCAGTGAAAGAACAAGATGAATTCCGGTTTACAATGGTGGGCTTTACTCACTCATCTTTGCAGGTTCCAGTTTGTCCTTGAAGCACTCAGTTCATGTCTATCTTCCCTTCCTGAGTCCCTGCCCTGCTGACTTCAGGCCACAGCAATAGACATTGAAGGAACAGCCTCCTGTAAACACCATTTAACTATCTCCCACACCTATGTCAAGTTAGGTCCCTACAATAAATCCTGCGGTTCTATTTCTCCAGGTAAATCCTGACTGACATAATTAACGTAAGTAGATAAGAAAAAGAAAATGGAAATCTAAAAATTGGAAAGTAGGAGGTAAAAGAATCATTGAAATGATGTGATTACAAACCAGGTAATCCTAAGAGAATTCAACTGAAAGAATTTTTTAAAATTTTTACAAATAATATGACATGGTTTGGCTGTGTCCCCACCCAAAACTCATATTGAATTGTAGTTCCTATAATCCCCATGTGTCATGGGAGGAATGTAGTGGGAAGTAATTGAATCATGGGGGCGGTTACCCCAATGCTATTCTCGTGATAGTGAGTGAGTTCTCATGAGGTCTGTTGGTTTTATGAGGGGCTTTTCCCCCTTTACTCAACACTTATCCTCCCTGCCGCCATGTGAAGAAGGTGCCTTTCTTCCCCTTTGCCTTCTGCCATGATTGTAAGTTTCCTGAGGCCTTACCAGCCATGTGGAACTGTGAGTAAATTAAACCTCTTTTCTTTATAAATTACCCAGTCTTGGGTATTTCTTCATAGCAGCATGAGAATGAACTAATGCATAATAAAAAAATTTAGAAAGTTAGCTGAGATATCAAACTAACATGCAGAAATCAATAGTAGATAGATGATAGAGATAGATAGATGATAGATAGATGATAGATAGATAGATAGATAGATAGATAGATAGATAGATAGATAGATAAACTAGTTACAATACAAAATGGATAAATAATCCATTTAAAATACCAAAAACCTTTTTTGTTTGGTTTTGCCAGAGGTTTAAACTCTTCAAGAAATGCAAAATCTATGTGAGGAAAGCTGAAACACACATTAAGAAACAAGAAAAAAAAGACTAAGATGAACTGAGGAAAGCATAGCAAAGGGTAGCAGAATATGCCAAAATAGACCAGTTTGGCATAAGGATTGTTTTTTGAGTTAAAAGCACTTGAAACACAGCAAGATGCAGAAGGGCACTCTGACCTCCCCTTTTCTTCCTGAAGGCAGGAGATGAAACTCTCACAGGAAAGATACCTTCCCTGTACCTTAAGGAAAAGAACACTCTTATCACCAGAGGCAGGGAGTCAAGGCCAAGAGAAATCCGTACAAAGAAACTTTGTACAAAGACCACTTTTTGGATCTTCATTTTCCTGTGAAGGTTCCTGTGTACTTGTTAAAATAAAACCTGTGTGCTTTTCTCCTGTTAATCTGTTTCATGTCAACTTAATTCTCAGGCCTGGTGGAGACCCTAAGAGGGTAGAGGAAAAGTTTTGCCTTCTCTACAGTAACATATTCTTGTCTAGAGAGAGTCAACATTATAAAATATCTATTCTCCTAAAGTTAATTTTACCAATTTATTTTTCGAGATGAGGTCTTGCCCTGTCACCCAGGTTGTAGTGCGGTGGCACTATCATGGCTCACTGCAGCCTCGACCTCCCAGGCTCAAGTGATCCTCCCGCCTCAGCCTGTTGCATAGCTGGGACTAGAAGTGCGTGCCACCATACACTTGGCTAATTTTTTAAATTTCTTATAGAGACAAGGTCTCCCTATGTTGCGCAGGCTGGTCTCGAACTCCTGGACTCAAGAGATCTTCCCACCTTGGTCTTCCAAACTGCTGGGATTACAGGTGTGAGCCACTGTGCTTCACCTAAAATTAATTTTAAAACTAATCTAACACTGATTTTAAAATATGTCTAACTTTAAAGTTCTTATAGAAAAATAAATACGTGCTGTCAGGAAAACTTCAAAAAAGAAGAGCAATAAGATAGCACTACCCATATTGGCTATTAAAACATATTATAAAGCCTCATTTATTAAATGACTGTGAAACTTGTACATAAATGTACAGAAAAAATACTGGCATTGAATAGAAAGTCCAGAAATAGACCTAGATAAGTATATGAATTTTATATAGTATCAAAGAGCATCTCAAATCAGTAAAGGCAAACTTTTAAATAAGTGGTGTTGGGGTAACAGGAAAGCAATATGAAAAAATATAGTCTAAAATCTGTACCTGATACTGTATACTGTATATTAACTCCAAATAAATTAAAGCTTTGAATATTAAAAAATATGAAAATATAAAAGAAGTAGAGGAAATATAGGCAATTTTTTTAAACCTTATATTGGGGAAGGCCTTAAGACATAAAATCCAAAAGCCATTTCTAAAAGGGAAATTGATGAATTTAACAACATAGATACAAATAATTTCTCCTTAAGGGGAAAAAAATACCAATAGCCAAGTCAAAAACATTATACATATACATACACACACACACACACACACACACATACATACACACACACACACACACACACACACACACAGTGGGAAAAGTTACAGTATATACCAGAATCAAGGCCTAAATCCTGCTATGCACAGACTCATGTGTATGTCTAAATGTATATATCCTAAAACTTAAGAATAAAAAGTTCAACAAGTTAAGGAAAAAAAAACAGCAACCAGGCATCAGACATGCTAACTAGTGCACAAATAAATACAAACATCCCTTGGACATAAAAAAATATACTCAACCTCCCTGACAATAAGAGAAATGTACAGTGAAACTATAGTGAGATTTTATTTTCACCTCTTACATTGGGAAAAATTCAAAAATTGAGAAGTTTTCAAAAGTTTGACAACACAGTTGGAGAGTTTATGGAGAGACAGACATTTGCATACTCTGCAAAACCACGAAACCCTTAGGGAAAGCAGTCTGACAATATCTTTTAAATTTTCAAATATACATACTCTTTGAGCCAGGGAGGCCTCCTCTAGGAAGCTACCCTGCAGATGTAACTACATATGTATAAAATGACATACATACAAGAGAATAAGTCAGAGCATTGTTCAGAATAGCAAAAGATTGGAAACATCTATGGATCCATCACAAGGACAGCAAAGCCATGACACAACTACACAACAACATTCTATGCAGTTGTAAAAAGAAATTGAGGAAACTCTCTATGCGCAAACATGGAAATATCTCCAGTATACATTGATAAGTAAACAATAAAGCAAGATTCAATACTAGGTTCATTAGAGGAAAAAGGGGAAAATAAGAATATATGCTAACTTCTTAGCTTGTATTTATACAAGGAAACACTAGAAAGATACATACGAACCAATAAAAATAGATCTTTGCTTGAGGACAAGAAGGAATGGGGTGTATGGAGATAGGATGGAAATGAGAATTCTCAGCGTCTATCTTTTTACATCATTTTAAATTTTGAAATATATGAACACTTCAGCTATTTTTTAAATAAATATAAAAGAATTGTTCATAGATTACCTCACACTCACCCTTCTGAACAGCTGAATTCTATTTGTGATCCAAAAGATAAATCTGTCTTAATCTCCACTTGCCCATTAGGTAACTCTCCTGGGTGTCTGCATCGTTTGTCTGGGAGAAAAATTTAAACAATGATTAGTACTTCCAAGTACTCACAGATATGGCATTAGAAAAGAAAAGAAATTAACCGAGGTTCACCTCTGCTTCTGGAAACACGGAGAGATTTAGATTCAAACTTATTTCTAACCCTGACTCACCTCAAAATTAATATAAAATTTGATCTCATTTTTTTCTGGTACATTTTACCAATAGAGAAAAATGACCAGTTAAATAATTGCAGCAGTAGAACACGTGGTCCAGGACTTAATAAGCTGACCAGGGACGGGAGAGCTTTGCTTCATTCTATGTCTATGGCATGTACTTAGAACCTAGGCCACTCAAAAATGCATGTCACAAAAGGAACAAAAAAGAGAAAGTATCGATTGTATACCCCTACTATTGGAAAACACCACAGAATGCATTCCCAACTGACAGTGAATCATAACTTTTCTTCAAAACACAGCAAATATTTTGAGTGAGGTTCTTTTGAAAACTGCATTGCCACTTTCTAGCCACCTACCTTTTTTATAATTTTTTAAAAAGTGAATCTGATTTTCAATATATCATAATGAAATTTGTGGTTCATTTCTTGAAAGAAGTGTTTGGTGGATTACTTTATAAAGAATAGACTTCTGACCAGGCCCAGTGGCTCATACCTGTAATCCCAGCACTTTGGGAGGCCGAGGCAGGCAGATCACTTGAGGTCAGGAGTTTGAGACCAGTCTAGCCAATATGGTGAAACCCTGTATCTACTAAAAACACAAAAATTAACCAGGTGTGGTGGCGCACGCCTGTAATTCCAGCTACTCAGGAGGCTGAGGCAGGAGAGTCACTTGAAACCAGGAGGCAGAGGTTGCAGGGAGCCAAGATTCCACCACTGCACTCCAGCCTGGGAGACAGAGCTAGACTCCGTCTCAAAAAAAAAAAAAAAGAACTGAGTTATTTTTCAATGCAATTAACTACCCCTAATTTTTCTGTTTTGCTTTGTTTTTCAAAAAATGCCACAAGTATGTACATTGAAATCAGTAATTGACAAACTGTCTTCTTGGTGACTAAAGATTCAGAAAATTTAGTTTCTGAGACAACTTTCCAAAGATAGGAAAAGCAAAGGAAAAAAATAAATGTTGATACTTACGGATACAGAAGGTATTATACACCCATTTGCCATCAGAATTACAGGTAAGCGTCTGAGTTGAATGGGATCTCATGTAGCCAGGGCGGCAGGTGTATTTCAGAGTAGTTCCAGTTTTGAAGCGTGTCTCAGTCAACGTAATATCCACCGGGGCAGCAAACGATAAAGTGGGTGGAGGATCACAATTGCCTGGACACCAAAATGAGAAGGAGCACCAAAACTTATACCTTGGGACACAGCATCTTATTGTTTCTGTAGTGTGATGTTTAGAGCAGGGATCGTTCTTTTCACCTCTAGTCAAGAAAAATCATAACTCCTATTATACTCTCTGTTCAATACACCTAGTGAGTGATCAGTAATATATATTTGTTCACAAATGATAATGACAATGATAACAATAAACAGTAATGATAAGAGGCAGAATTTTTTTCCCTTCTCTACTACACATGGGATAATTTATCTGAAAAAGAAGAAAGACATGAACTTCACCAACCTATTAGACTCCCCATAACTGCTGACTCAAATGCATCTGTGCAAAGTCAGAAGTCCCTACAAGTTGCCTCAACAGAAACATATTATTGTATTGAAATAACATTATATAACATTGGTTGCCTCAGGGAAGGGAAACAGGGTGGCTGAGAAATGGGTAAAAATAACATTTTTAATTTTTTTTTTACATCTGTTTGATTTTGAATGATATGGAGGAAGAAGCATGGAGCCCTTGAAGCATAAAAATCTTAACTTTGCTTTTTTTGCAATAATTACCAGGCTGATTTACTTTTTAAGCACCCCCTGAATAAACCCACAAACAGTGAAAATTGTTTAGTCATAGTAATAGATAATATCGATCTGTCCATATTATCATCCATATAGATGGTTGGGAGAGAAATTCTTTCCTAGAGAAATAAAAATCTAGGGGAAAATGTCTAGAACACTATTTCCTTTATGTGTAAAGCAAATTTCCCTAACTTCTAGCCTGTCAAATAAACTACCTGTTGATGAAGCTGGGTCTCTGCTAGAAGCTCAGTCATCATTTTTTTTAGGCTTAAAAGTGAATGCACAGATGATCTTGATTGTTTGTTGCTGATCTGAGCTTGTTTTCCACTACTCACCAAGAACAGCAGGCAACAGAGCAGCGACCAAGGTCATTTGGAAGAGAATTGGATCAGAGACTTTCCACAGCCTGGAGAAGGGCCAGACTGCCATTTTCCCTTTTCTATGAAGAGCCCCAGATGGAGTTTTTGGGGGGTGCATGGCCTGCTGCTTCGCTGATGTTTTTCTGCTGAAAGAACTCAATTTAATAAATAGTCATTGAATTCCAACTTGTCATAAAGCACTAGAATAAATGTTATGGGATCCATGTCTTCAAGGAAATGACAGCCTGGAGTGGAAACAAAACAAAACAAACCGCTGAGCACAAATGTTACAGCACAAGACAGTAAGGATTGGCCTCTGCAGAAGCTGTGTGCTCAGAAGAGAGATTGATTCCAAGTGGAGGGAGGGAGTGGGCTTTGCAGAGGAGACTGCATCTGCACTAGGTATACTGAAGACATTGCAGAATGGATGCAGGTCATGTTGAGGGAACAACAGATAATACTCCAATTTGGCTGAATGTCTGAGATGGGGAAGGGACAGTTTACAGATGTGTCTGAATGGGATGTAAATGTCAAGTTTAGGAAATTCATGGACTTTACTCTTTGGGGAATAAAAGTGCTTGTTTTTGATGTGAATGTTTGTTTTTAAGCTGAGGAATGACACAATTATTATGCTTTAAGATCATTATGGCAGACATGCACAAGATAGATTGAAGGGATTAGAGGAAAGAAACAGGGAGGTTGAGTGAGAAGACTTGCAATTGGCCAGATGATCTAACAAAGAAATGGCAGAGGAGTTAGAGGAAAGGTACAAACATAAAAAAAAAAAAAAGGCAGAAAAATGATGGGATAGAGAGAAAGAGTTGAGTTGCCGTATAGAAGTATTGGGAGTTCCTTGCGAGAACTATTGACAAAGGCAATAAACCATGAAGCAATTTGCAGTTTTGAAAAATGATCATACACACACACACACACACACACATATATATATTAAAAATATACATGGCAAATGCACTTTTATTTTTAAATCAGACTATATAGACTTGTTTAAAGCAAAATTAGTAAGGACTTTTTTTGTTAATCTTCATCACCACTTCCCATTCCCTTTGGAGAACACGACATAGCCTAAGTTTGCATTAGGAAAAGGTCCCTTTCCTTTGGGTAGATACTCAATAGTGGGAATCAAAGGGGAGTTCTATTTTTCGTTTTTTGAGAAATCTCTGTACTGTAAATCTATAAAAATAAAAAGAAATTAAGAAAAGAAATAGTCCTTGTCTTCAAAGGAATATATGAAGTTAACCAAATTCACTCCCATAAAATAGTGAATTTCATCTTTTACTTCGACATCTTTGTTAGATCCAGATGGTTGGACGCTCTCATGCATCCATAATTCATACAAAGCCCATATATGTTTAGGTAAAGGGAGTCCCTTCAATCAATATTTCTCCCCAAGATGTTTCAGTCTCACATAATGTAGGACTGTAATGTAATGTAATGTATATCTAAGGTAATGTTCAGTCCCTCAACATAAAACTGGTCTCAGTAATATGGAACAGTCTTACATAATGTGGGACTGAAACATCTTGGAGAGAAACTGTGTGGGAGAAGGGAAGTTTATAGTGCCCTTCATACTTTGTGGGGTCTAATTTCTTCGTTGAGTAAAGACTCACATAAGCTTCTTATCTTTCTAAAACTCAGTTCTGATGAAGCCATCCCTCCACCTGTTGTCAGCTGTGGGAACCCCATGTCACACACGTCCTGTCCCATGAGCTCTATACATCCCCACCGGGGCAATTCTGCCAATATGTAAATTCACCTAACGAGCAATTTACCAGTTGTAGTCACTTACTGGAAATGTGTTCACAGACTTTGTACTGAATGAATCCAGGTGGTCTAGAGAGGTTGGGAGGAGCCAGGACCAACGTTCTGGGCCTTCATGCTTCCCCTTTCTACTCAGTTTCCTCTTCTTTTTTCCCCATTATCCTCCTTCCTAACTCTATGCTCCTCTCTGCCCTCACAATCTTGTGAAGCTGGAGACAGCTGAGAGCCAGGCAGGTTGCATATCATGAAAACCACCTCACTCATAATCTGTGAAATTTATAAAATGTGACAAATTTCTCCCACCCAATAAGATGTGTTATGAACTATGAAAACTATGGGAAAAAGTTTCTTCAATTTTTGACAATGAGTAGATTTGTTGTGTTTATTGAATTTCAGTGAAATTGAAGAAAGGGATTAAAAACACCAGCGGGCTGGCAAAATAGAAATGACTATGAAAAATCAAAAGGATAAGAGTATAAAGTGGAAATTTCCCATAGGAATTGTTGCAGTTGTTATTACATTCACAGGAAAAATATATATGTTGAATATGTTCAGAAAAATATTCATGACTATATTTACAAAAATACAACCATAAGATTAAATCATTAGCTTCAAGAAGTTGAACAAAAATATCTTAAATGCTGCTAGAATATGTATTCATTAGCTACATTCAAAAAGAATATATTTATACTCATTGAATATTCAAAATGATTTTTTTTTTCTTTTTCTTTTCTAAAATTGTAATAGAGATGTGATCTTACTATGTTGCCCAGGCTGGTCTCAAACTCTTGGCCTCAAGCAATTCTCCCACCTCGGCCTCACAGAGTGCTGGGGTTACAGGCATAAGCCACCATGCCTGGCCTCCAAAATGAATATTTCTTAAAACAATGTTAGATAAATTGATACTTTGATAAATTCAGCAAATTTATTTCTATGAACTGATCCTTCAGGTACTGGCATTCACTCAATTGGCTTTGATGACTAACTTTTCAGTATTGTGGTCTGACCCCTTAGGCTCCAGCTATCCTGGACAACCAGAATTCCTTACCATTCCCAGCGCTTTCCTATCTCCCATTCCTGTCCACATCATCTACCCTCTCTCTTTTTCCTCTTTAATTCCTACTCATTCTGCCAGTCCCTTCTCCAGCATTCCCTCCTATCCAGGCAAGCCTCCACATACCAAGTACAATTTTGTATTTATAACTCTGATTCAGACTTGGTCTGTAACTCATATCTGAAGTCTGCCTTCACCACTAAACCACAAGATCCTTGAAATGACAGAGTACGCTCCCATTTATTTCTGCCCCACAATAGTACCTAGCCTGCACCTCATGAAGTTAAAGTGCTCAAAAAATGTGCATTGAATTTAAATCCAAAAGCTCCTAGTGATAACATGTGTTCCAAAGAAAAGTAGTACTGTGCCATATCACTGTCTCCCCTTACAGTGTATGCTTTGTTAAGGACTGATTTTACCTGATTTTAAAGCAAGGCAAACACCTGTATTTTAATGAGAACTGGCCCAAATAATTTTACTCTAGGCTCTTCCATTCTTAAACCAAAGTCATCATATCATCAATTAGTCAAGGGAGGACAGTGAAGGAGGGAAGCAGTAAGCAAAAACTGGTTCTCCTCCTTCCACAGGTTATGACAGGAGATACAGACAAATGCAGACCCTACACTGTCATGAAGAAGATATTTCACTCCCTTTACTTCAGCCTCACACCTAGGCCATGGCCACAGAGCTGGGGACAGAGGAGGACAGTGTGGCCAAGACCTTGGGCATGGGCTCTGGAGTCACACCCAGAACATGTGAGTTGGCATCCTGGCTCTACCACATGGGAACCGAGTCTCATGGGCAAAACACTCAGCTCTTCTAAGCCTCAGTTTCCTTTATTATAAAATAAGAAGGATAACTGTAATTTCATCTCGGAATTTCTGAGAGGGGCTTGGCATGGTGTGTGGACAGCACATAGTAAACATTTAAAAGAAATGATAGGGAAGAGTTTCATAGAATTGGCATTCGAATGTCACTGTCAGAAGCCGAACTCCTGGACGTCAAAACATTGTCATCATTATGATTTAAAATTGCAATAAATGGTTGCATCACCAGGGAATGTAATCACCCCAATGCCGAGGAACATCCACTGAACTTCTGGCTAGAAGCCCTGGGTCTGGTCTCCACTGTGGCCTTTGGTACAATGAGATCTACTGTGTCATGCACAGCAGAGGGATGCTGGCGCCTCGGGCTGTCCTGGGGCTTTGTCTTCCCTTGCCCTCAACTATCTTCCTGAAAGGAAGTCATCCACATCCATAACTTTAATCATCGTACCCGAATCACCCTCAGGTTGGACACGGTAGCTCACGCTTGTAATCCCAGCACTTTGGGAGGCTGAGGTGGGCAGATCACGAGGTCAGGAGTTCAAGACCAGCCTGACTAACATGGTGAAACCCCGTCTCTACTAAAAATACAAAAATTAGCTGGGTGTGGTGGTGCACGCCTGTAATCCCAGCTACTCAGGAGGCTGAGGCAGGTTAATCACTTGAACCCAGGAGGTGAAGGTTACAGTGAGCCGAGATCACACCACTGCACTCCAGCCTGGGCGACAGAGAGACTCCGTCTCAAAAATAAATAAATAAATAAAATGAATCACCCACAGACCTCTGGGCCTAATTGTCTCTGGTTCATGCAAAAACTTCCATGCTC
This sequence comes from Pongo pygmaeus, assembly GCF_028885625.2. Lineage (NCBI taxonomy): Eukaryota > Metazoa > Chordata > Mammalia > Primates > Hominidae > Pongo > Pongo pygmaeus. The sequence continues at coordinate 42,346,157 of NC_072373.2, forward strand.
CATAAATTCAATTGTTAATAATTAGTTTATTCTGTCTTATTCCTTCCTCCGTGTAAGTTTTAAGCTATTCAGGCTTGTCTTCTTTACTCTGGTTGTTAACTAGTTAAATTCTGGTGCTTAAATTAGGTCTTTCTAAAGGCAATGAAATAAATCTCTGTAAAATAAGGAGGAACTCTTTTCCTCTGCAGCTGCAAAAAAGCAGATGATAATCTACGTGACAAAACTGACCTTGCAAATGTTTTTTCTAACAAAGGAGTCGTTCCTGGATTTTAGAGATGACTGCTCTGCCACATGACAGTAACTTTTAACCTCAGAAGAGTGTAATTCTGAGTTACACTTTTCTTAGTTATCTTAGTGAATTTTCTTTTCTGGAATAATATTTAAATGAACATTTCTGTTTACTGAAAGTTATAAGTGCTTGTGAGTTTTCCTTGCCAAATCCAGAAATAATTATTACACTTTCCTCTTTATCTGCAACCTTGAAAGTAAACTAAAACTTTTTGACTCTGTTAGATTTCTGATTTAAGCAAAAAATAATAATAATAATAATTTAAGTTAAAATTCCCAAGGTTCAAATCAGTATTTCCAATTACTTCATTTGTATCTCCCAGGCACCTTGAATTTAATATATTTCAAACTAAATTCGCTATGTTCCTCCAACACTACTTAATATCTGTGCTTTCTGTCTCAGTGAAGGTGACAATCTCCACCCAGCCTCCCAGACTAGAAATCCAAGTCATTATTGCCTCCTCTGTCTCACCTCCTTGCACTATTCAGAGTCGTCAAGTTCTATCAAGTTGGTCATAGCAGCAGCACCAGAATCTGCCACTCTTTCCTACACTCCACTTCCATAGTCCAGGTTTAGGTTCCTATAATTCCCTTCCCCTCACCCTAGACCACTACAAAAGCCTTCAAACATTTATAAGCCAGCTTCCATGTTGATGCCATTATGTCCCTAAAAAGCAATTTACGTGTTGTTACTCTGCTTAAAAACTTTCATGGTTCCCAGTTTCCATAGGTTCCCCATCTGTCCCAATTTTCCCATCATTTCTGCCTTAGAACATCATGCTTCAGTCTCAAGGAGGCACTTACCCTTCCCCAAAAACATTCTGGATTTCTTTTTTGAGACAGGGTCTCACTCTGTGTCACCTGGGCTGGAGTGAAGTGGTGCAATCACAGCTCACTGCAGCCTCAACCTCCTGGCCTCGAATGATGCTCCCACCTCCATCTCCCCAGTAGCTGGGACCACAGGAGTGTGCCACCACACCCAGCTAATTTTTTAATTTTTTGTAAAGACAGGGGTCTCACTATGTTGCCCAAGCTGGTCTTGAACTCCTGGCCTCAAGTGAACCTCCCACCTCAGCCTCCCAAAGTGCTGAAATTATAGGCGTGAGCCACCACACACAGCCAGGATTTTTTAAAAAAACATCTGCAAGCATTTGCAGTTAATGTCTCCCATGCATTAATGCTCTTACCTCCAACTTCTCCTTTATTCACTATTCCTTTATTCACTATTCAGATCAAATGCCACCTCCTTGGTGAAGCATTGCCTGACTTCATCATGAAATGCCAGTGTTTTCTGTTCTTCCAGTACTTGGCTAATACCTTAATTGTAACATTGTTTTGTATCCTAACTATCTATTTGCTTTTGCCTCCCGAAATACATTGTGAATTCCTTGAAGACAAGGAAGGTATTTATTCAACTTTCCATCTCTAACGTGGTATTGTAACTGGTCTATATAACCCCGTGACTCCTTTGTTAAAAAAACACATTTGCAAGGTCAGTTTTGTCACGCAGATTATCATCTGCTTTTTTGCAGATGCAGAGGAAGAGAAAAAAGTTCCTCCTTATTTTGCAGAGATTTCTTTCACTGCCTTTAGAAAGACCTAATTTGAGCACCAGAATTTAACTAGCTTAAAACTTACACGGAGGAGACCGGGCGCGATGGCTCACGCCTGTAATCCCAGCACTTTGGGAGGCCGAGGCAGGCGGATCACGAGGTCAGGAAATCGAGACCATCCTGGCTAACACGGTGAAACCCCGTCTCTACTAAAAAGACAAAAAATTAGCCGGGCGTGGTGGCGGGCACCTGTAGTCCCAGCTACTCGGGAGGCTGAGGCAGGAGAATGTCGTGAACCCGGGAGGCAGAGCTTGCAGTGAGCCGAGATCGCGCCACTGCACTCCAGTCTGGGCAACAAAAGCGAGACTTCCGTCTCAAAAGAAAAAAAAAAAAGAAAAACTTACACGAAGGAAGGAATAAGACGGAATAAATAATAATAAATCTAAAAGGAATGAAACTCAATTTAATTTTATCTTTAGAATGAGAATGACTGTCTCACTGAGGACCAAATGAAATAATGTGTGTGAAATGCTTTGTCAGTTTTGAAGAGAGATAATACAGTGACTAGGCTTCCCTAACAAACCATCAGGATGCATCCTAACTCTTCTCCAACTACGGCGTTTGCAGTTCACCATGACTACTCCTGGTGGTCCCTCAGCAGAAACCAGCTGGCCACAGAGTATGGGAATGGAGGCTAGAACTTGCGAGCTGAGAAGACCCAAGTTGGAATTCCAGCAATACCACAGTCTAAGTCTGTGATCTTGAAGAAGCTATATCAGCTTCTTGGATATCAGTTCCCTCCATCTCTAAAATGATGACATTAAAACTAGATGAACAAATTCTGCAATTATGTAACTGCTCACTGAAAAGCTGAGACTACTCTAGCAAACTTTCATATTTCAAGGACGTCATCTTTTAAATTCCTGCAGAAATGGAACTAACTCAAGAACTTTAGTCAGCATTGCGGGTCCCTTGTGAAAAAATACTATCAGCACTTAGCAACGCAGTACAACTTGAGAGTCACTGGAAAAATCTTTAGTCCTCAAATTTCTCCTTTCATGAGAAGTTACTTTTTAAGTTAATGTTTATTTTGTCTAACTTCCCCCTTTTAAAATGCAGATACCTTGTGAAAGGATAGTATTTTTCTCCAGTCTCGGGCTGAGTGTCTTCTTCCTTATACCTGGGCTCTCAATTATATCACTTACAAACTCCAGAAGGAACTTGCTTCCACACTTTCCCCACTCTTCCTAGAATCTCTTTTTTTTTCTTTCTTTCTTTTTTTTTTTTTTTTTTTTTGAGATGGAGTTTCACTCTTGTTGCCCAGACTGGAGTGCAATGGCACGATCTCGGCTCACCCCAACTTCTGCCTTCCTGGTTCAAACGATCCTCCTGCCTCAGCCTCCCGAGTAGCTGGGATTACGGACATGTGCCACCATGCCTGGCTAATTTTGTAATTTTAGTAGAGACAGGGTTTCTCCATGTTGGTCAGGCTGGTCTCGAACTCCCGACCTCAGGTGATCCACCAGCCTCAGCCTCCCAAAGTGCTGGGATTACAGGAGTGAGCCACCGTACCTGGCCAAATCTCTTTATTTTTCTGTCAGCTCCTTTATTCTGTGCTCATACTATATTCAAATGTATCTCTAAGCTTAATGCCAACCTTCTTTGATGCTTCTGCCTCTTCTGTAGTCTACTTTTTATTCTTTTAGTGTTGCCATATTTAGAGATAGAATAGGAATCAGCAAAGAGATAAGTGGTTGAAGAATTAAAATGAGGATCAGAATGGTACTGTATCCTGGCCAACCAAGGAAGAAGAGAATTTCAAGAAGGAAGGGTTATCAGCATCTTCAAATTAAGAAAGTAAAGAAGATGAGGACGACTAAGCCTGCTAGTCATCCAACTGGAGGCTGGCCAGTGTCCTCCTTATTACCAAATCTAAACATCTTTGCTGTCAATGGTGGAGGAGATTTGGAGTGGTTAATCAAATCTCAAAATAGAAATGGCCCCAGTTTTCAGAATGTAGACTATGAAAAGCAAGCTTCCTGTGAACTCTTTGAAAAGTCTGGTTGACCCCTTGCCTCAACTCTCTGATGTGGGAAGGTGGTGAAAGATCAACAAACCAACACAGCTGTCTTTTAGATACAGTAACAAGAGCAACACCTTACACCTCTTCTTCTTTAGCTTATTTTATTAGAATGCAATATTATTCCTCCATTTATAATTTTTAAAACTTGAGGCTCAGATAGGGTTTAAAGTACCTCTCAAGTCTTACATCCCCCAATACAGTGCTCCTGAAAAGATTTCTGCTGAAAACACCTCCAAGCTTTTGTCTCTGTTTTATCCTTCTAATCCTGCACTCCTTAAAGGGCCAAACCACCAGCCTTTCCTCCAAGCTATCCCAAGGGTTTAGTAGTCCACCGACCTTTGGTAGTTGAGGAAGAGCAGAAGACTCTATGATGATATCTTGGATAGTTTCTCAAAGAAGAAAACTGCCTTGATCTATGTAGTCCGGGTTCCTCCCCAGATCAGAGTTTATCATAATACCCTGAAGTTGACTGGTAATTGCTCCACCAAAAAGTCCCTGAATTTCAGCCATGCGGTTGGCTGGTTAGGGATGGCTGATGGAAATAGATGGGCAGAAACTTTTGACGGGCCCAATGAATGATTAACAGCAGAAATAAAGCAGCACTGTTTACCTAAGCTCCTTCCTCTTTGCTAGTCCTCATTCTTCATAACATGTCGCAATTGTTTATTTTCTCCTCTGCCAACCGTTTCCCCTAAGTGGAAAGGTAATTTGAATTTGAAGCCAGAATTCTTTTTTCTTTTCATAAACACACAAGGGTTATGCAAGACACAGTCCAGCTAGCCTGGAAACCTTAGATACTGCGAGGTTCAGAGAGCCTCCACAAAAATGATCCACTTTCCATGACACTAGGTCCAGTATGCTTTCCTGGAGTTTGAAAACTGATATTCTTGCCCAGAGCTTGTCTCTATCCCACCCCAAGGAATTACAAAAGGTGGGGAATTTATCAAACATGCATTGGGTTGACACTATGTGCTGACTTATCTAGAACATATTTGGAGTTCAGCAAATGTTAACTGCTACTGCATGTCAGGCACCGGAGGGCCTCCAAAAATTGATCTATCCAGTATGCTCAGAAGAACGCAATGAAGGACCGGCCATGTTTCTTCTCACATAGATCTAAAAAGACCACAAGCACTTACATTGTCCAATTAAGCTACTAATCCTCAAGATTAACATTTGTGTGCTCAGAAGATTGCTATTAAAAGGTCATTCTTTCTGAGAACTTCACTTTTTCTGTAATAAATACTAAAAGTCCCAGAAGAGTTTCAGAAAAGGAACTAAACTACAACAGGTTGAGTTAATCAAGGAAGTTTTTACAGAAGATGTGAGATTTGGATAAAAGGTAGAAATTATTAGATAAAAGTGGTAAGGATATTAGATGTAAAGAAACCATGCGCTAGGTCACCAAAGTAAGACACTGATTTGACAAGAATGAAGATAGAGGATTCCAGATTGCACAGTCTTGAGACTAAATTGGAAGAAATATCACCTTTAAAGCTACTATTTCTTTAAAGTACTGTTTTCCAATGTATTGAAGTCCTTTCATTTACTTTCCACAGTGACTCTTGCAGATTTTTCTCTCCAGGTCACCAAATTGTCACATTCCCTCTCAGCAGATGCTCTTACCTCCTACTTTACTAAAAATCATTCTACCTTAGCTTCATCAATGTCAAATTTTCCCTCCTATTCACTCCTCATTCGAGGAGAATTGTTTCTTCTTTTCCTGCCTCATTTTCAATGCATCTCTCATCCTGAAATGTCCCTTCAATTTTGCCAATACCTCAAATTCCACCTTTTTTCTTTACTGTGATGATGAATTTCTCAAAGATGTGACTTGTTCTACCTGCCTGTTCTTTCTCATTCATCACTCCACCTGTTGCTTTCCAGTCTGGCTTCTACCCCTCTTCTACTGACATGTCTCTCTGAAGCACACCCTTAGGTCCAAGTCCAAAATACCTTTAATTCATTTCTTATGATCTGTCTGCAGCGTTTGTCACTGCTGATCATTTCCTTTCTGAAACTCTCTTCTCCTTTGGCTTCCGTGACACTAAACTTTCCTGATTCCCTTCACTAATTTCTCTTTCTTAGTTATTGTTACCTTCTCTTCCTTCTTCTCATTCCTAAATATAGATATATCTCAGGCTCTTCTTTTTTTAAAAAAATTATCTTCGCAATTTTAATGATCTTGCCTTCTGTCACAGCTTTAACTATTACCAGTAAGAAGACTAGCCAGCACTACATTATTATTTCTGATTACTCTCCGAAACTCAAGACTTACTTTCTTAGGTTTTTTTTTTTTTTTTTTATTGCCCACTGGACATCTTGCAAACACTTCACCCTCAGCACATCCAAAGAGGAATTTCTCATTTCCGGCCAACAAGCTTCACTTTCTGACCCCAACTTTTTCTGACCTCTGGTTCTCAGGAATAAAATTTCAGATTCACTTTTGAACTCTTCCTCTCCCTCACCCTTCAATGTTTGATTAGTTGACAGGTTGTTTTGATACAAGTTTTCAATATCTCTCATGTCTGCTGCTGCTTTTTCATTTCTGCTGCCATCAAACCAGTTTGGGTTGATAATGCCTCCCATATGGACTATTGTAGGAGTCCTTTCATTGGTTTCTCTTAGTTCTTTTCCCTCATCAACCAATACTACAACCAACATTGTGAGAGAAATCTTTATGTTCTGTCCTTATTACTTCCTTGTTTGAAAGGCTTCCATGTCTTCATGGTCTCACTGCCAAAAAACAAATGTCTATTCTCTGCCTACCAAAAACAAGTGTATATTCTCTAGCATGTCATTCAAAACCCTCCATAAACTGGCTTTGACTTATCTTTCCAGCCACCTTCTCTCTCACCAATTTCCATGCTTCATCTAGGCCAGTCCAGGCTATGTGCAAGTTCCTAAACATATCCCATTTTTTCTGCCTCTGTGCAATGCCTTCTAAAATTATTATTAGAAATTCATTTTACAACATTAAAAAACTTTAAGAGAATAAACACTTATAATTTTATATTCTAAGACAATTGTTTTTATCTGTGCCTATTATTGTCTAGTCCTTTCCCACGAGAATAAAGGTTTTACATAAATGCAATCATAAGCCCTTGTTATTAAATATTCTATTTTTACTTAAGATTATATTTTTAAGGTTTCCTACTTCCTCATATTTATCACCATATAGGTCTGCATTACATTTAAAGTACCATAATTTATTCAAAATTTTCCTAAGAGTAGACATTTCAAATGCTCATAAGGTCCTCCTAGATAGATAATATATACAAATAAGAAGTAGCTTCAATTTCAATCATTTTGCTCCAGTGAGACTAATCCTAGGAATGAATTTACTTGGTTAAAAATCTTATTATTGGCCAGGCATGGTGGCTCATGCTTGTAATCCCAGCACTTTGGGAGGCCGAGGTGGGCAGATCAGCTGAGGTCAGGAGTTCGAGACAGCCTGAGCAACATAGAGAAACCCTGTCTCTACTAAAAATACAAAATTAGCTGGGTGTGGTGGTGCATGCCTGTAATCCCAGCTACTCAGGAGGCTGAGGCAGGAGAATCGCTTGAACCCAGGAGGCAGAGGTTGTGGTGAGCTGAGATCACACCATTGCACTATAGCCTGGGCAACAAGAGCGAAACTCCATCTCAAAAAAAAAAAAAAAATCTTAATATTGTCTTACTCCATTTCTCAAATACTCTTTCCAACCGGAATGAGCTCCTTAATCTTTGTCTCTAATTCTCACTTACTTTTGAAGGCCCAAATAACTGTGACTTCTTCCTTGACAATATTCCTGCCTCCTCCTCCCAGACAGAAGTGAACCTCCTCTCATCTGAGCTCTCATAGCCCACTGTTTTCTGAAAAATGTTTAGTTCATTCTAACCACTCTAATGCTACGTGTGTACATGTCTTGTGTCTACTAGTAGACTCTGGGGTACTCGAGAGTCCATCTCTTATTCCCCTTCATAACTTTACCTAGTGATTTTCTATTATTTCAAGCTGGCTTATATATTTTGGTTGCACTTTATCCAGATATCCTATGTGTTTCAGGTAGCAGTCAGGATGAGAGGTGGGAGAAACTTGTCATGCCAGCTCAGTATGACATTTTGATTGAAAGCCTTAGGATTCTTATTTCTTCTACCCTCTAAAAAGGAGAATTGTAAGTAAAAAATAATTTAAAATTTTTGTTTCTAAAAAAAGAAGAAATATATTCATTTGTGTTGCACCATCTCTAATCTACCATGCAGGACCAGGTTTCATTCAAGAGGCAGTAAGCAATTTTCCTGCAGATTTGGAAACCTGTTTCCATAAGCCAGATGTGGGCAAGACTGGGAGGAGAGTTTGGGTCCTAGCTCTCCTTCTGTCCCAATGGGTCATTTGTAAGGATGCAACTATTCTAAGAATATTTTCCAAAATGGAAGGTTAATTTTTGCCTCATAAGTTGCGGTTAGTTTTGGTTTCATAATTCATGGTCTCATGTTAAAATACGAGTTACGCTCTTGGCTGAGATCAGAGTTTTCCATTCTCCTTACAGACTGGAAATTAAGCCCTCTATTCTCCAATAATATGTTGCTAATTCTGGCCTTAGACAACCACTACATTTGGCCTTTTCACATTCTGAGAACAACACACACACACACACACACACACACACACATACACACACACAGTGCATTATACAACTGCAGTTGGCAATTTCAGCCCAATAAGAGGTAAATCTGAAACCAATCTCAGAACCAAGAAGAAAATTTATTCATAGGTTTATTTCTATTACATCTGCTCAGCTGCAGTGTTACAACAATTTTGCCTTCAAGTCAGCTTTCTTCAGCTCCAGAGAATATTTTAGCTCCTCCATTGTCATGCCACTTTCCTTTAATTGTTGCATAAAGTTCTCCATGGCTTCGCAGAGGTCCTTACTCTCCTGAAAGGCAAGCTGAAGAAAGAAAATTTTTTACAAGTTACAACATAAGGACTGAGACCCAGCTGTATACTCTGAAGCCAGTGAGCAGCAGTTAGCTCTCTGAATGGGGGCTGAGAACCAGGCTAGCTTAAGTAAAGATTTGGGTTTTCAACATGGCAAATCATTTATATTTTCTGGCTTAAATATACTTATTAATATTATCCCAGTAATAAATATGAACTAAAAGAAGAATCTCAATGAAAATGGATCTGTTTAGTGTTGTTTGTTTAGTTTTGGAGCCTAGAAGAATTTTAGAGACTTTTCCAATTCTCATGCATTGTGCTTATATGCTTTGCTCTATAACAGGGATCCCCAACCCCAGGGCCACAGACCGGTACCTGTCCACGGCCTATTAGGAACTGGGCCACATAGCAGAAAGTGAGCGGCTGGCAGGCAAGCAAAGCTTCAGCTGTATTTATAGCCACTCTGCTTCGCTCACATTGCTGCCTGAGCTCCACCTCCTGTCAAGTCAGCGGTGGCATTAGATTCTCATAAGAGCATGAACCCTATTGTGAACTGCTCATGCGAGGGATCTAGGTTGACCCCTCTTTATGAGAATCTAATGCCTGGTAATCTGTCACTCTCTCCCATCACTCCCAGATGAGAATCTAGTGCCTGATGATCTGTCACTGTCTCCCATCACTCCCAGATGAGATTCTAATGCCTGATGATCTGTCACTGTCTCCCATCACTCCCAGATGAGATTCTAATGCCTGATGATCTGTCACTGTCTCCCATCACTCCCAGATGAGATTCTAATGTCTGATGATCTGTCACTGTCCCTCATCACTCCCAGATGAGAATCTAATGCCTGATGATCTGTCGCTGTTTCCCAGCACTCCCAGAGGAGAATCTAATGCCTGATAATCTGTCACTCCTAACTAGATGGGACCCTCTAGTTGCAGGAAAACAAGCTCAGGGCTCCCATTGATTCTACATTATGGTGAGTTATATCATCATTTTATTATACATTATAATGTAATAATAATAGAAATAAAGTACACAATAAAGGTAATGCATCTGAATCATCCCCAAACCATCCCCACTCTCCCCACCCCCATCCATGGAAAAGTCATCTTCCATGATACCCATCCCTGGTGCCAAAAAGGTTGGGAACCACTGCTCTATAAGGCACATGAGACAACAACTTCTACCAACAGGGTCTCATGAGGTATTTGTGATGATGATGGTGAATGGGAACTTCCAACTTCCATTTATAAAAATGTGAGTTAATAGCTTATAAGCCCCTTCTACAGCCAGGCCAAGGCCAACCCATTCAAAAGCAAAATGTCCCACATTAAACAGATATATACTGAGCATATGCCAGGAGTGATGCCAGGCCCTGGAGATCCAGCTGTGAACAAGACAGACACGAGCCTCCTACTTACAAGTGCCTTCTCACACTCTGGTTTGGGAGCTTCCTGGATCAATTTGCAGACTGGAAGTGCACTGCTCCACTCCCCATCAATGCACTGCTGCTCCTGCATGCCCACTAAGTAGTACCTGAACAGAAATTAGAACAAGGCTTAGCTTTTCCACTTTCTGAATTGGGTAATGGAGACTGGTTTTGTGTAGTTGTATTTCAGTATTTCATGCTGTGATGGAATCCACCTCCCTGCCCTTGAGCCTCAATGCATGCTTAAGTTATATCAGTATTACAAAGCAGTTCAAAGTAAAACCATTCTCCTGGAGGTGGGGAGGACCCAAATGATGAGTCAACCCATAAAACATAAGAGAAGCGAGAAATTCTGAATCAGGTGTTTACGCACACAGGTTTCGGGTGGGGAGAGTGATAGAAGCACTTTATCATTCAATAACCTAAAAAGGCATCTGGCATCTAAGCTCTAAAAAGGAGTAGAAAATGAGAGACACCCTGCAAATAAATCTTAGCAAAGGGGCTAAAAAGGAGCAATTGCTTTTAATCAGAAAAATATGAGAGTTGCCTGCAAAGTGCATTGAAGGAATATAATGAGATCGAAATGCCAGTGAGGCCACATGACTCTGAGTTAATTGGGGGCTTTAAGGGTCTATACACTAAGTCCTTCTATTCCTGCACTTCTGTATTTGTTTTTTAGTATTTATAGTCTCTGATTTTTTTTTTTTTTTTAGAAAAACATACATTTTAGGCCAGACACAGTGATTCATGTTTGTAATTCCAGCACTTTCCAGCACTTTGGGAAACCAAGGTGGGAGGATCACTTGAGCTCAGGAGTTCAAGACCAGCCTGGGCAACGTAGGGAGACCCTGTCTCTACAAAACCTTAAAAAATTAGCCAAGCGTGGTGGCCCATGCCTGTAGTCCCAGCTATTAGAGAGGCTGAAGTGGGAGGATCTCGTGAGCCTAGGAGGCAGAGGTTGCAGTGAGCTATGAGTACACCACTGCACTCCAGCCTGGGTGACAGAGGGAGACACTGTCTCAGAAACAACAACAAAAAAAACAAAAAACCCATACATTTTATTTATTTATTTGTTTTAAAACAGAGTATCACTTTTCCACCTGGGTTGAAGTGCAGTGGTGCCATCTAGGCTCACTGCAACCTCCGCCCCCTGGGTTCAAGCGATTCTCATGCCTCAGCCTCCTGAGTAGCTGGGATTACAGGAGTGTGCCACCACGCCCAGCTAATTTTTGTATTTTTAGTAGAGATGAGGGTTTTGCCATGTTGGCCAAGCTGGTCTTGATCTCCCGGCCTCAAGCAAACCGCCTGCCTTGGCATCCCAAAGTGCTGGGATTACAGGTGTGAGCCACCACGCCCAGCCAAATCCATTCATTTTAAATAATTTATCTTGTCTTGGCAGAGAGGAAAAAGGGATACTTGCATTGGGGTAAGTAGGATACTTTAGTAGGATCAGTCTGTCTTCTAGGGATTGAGGAGAGCTAGCAGAGGGCCAAAGCAGCTCTCAAAATCAGAATGAGCTCAGAATCCTGCAGCAGTAGGAAATCAGATGACCAGGTGGACACAGACTGGGTTATTCCCAAAAACAATGCTGCCAAGGGGCAAGATCTGGCATTTGACAGGCTGTGTTCACTTACCTGTCTTCACAGTAATAACTAATGGTGGATCCTAAGGTGAAATTTTTTCCTTCAAAATAGCCGTGAGCTGGATTCCCAGGAGGGTCACAGTCCCCTGAGAGAAAGAAGTATAGAAGTGACAGTTATGAGGGCCAGGCATGCTCAATGAACAGCACCCCTAATTGCAGCTGTTTATGCCAGCACCTGACGGCCTCAGAGCAACACCTGTGCCAGCACCTGACATCCTCACAGCAACACCTGTGGGATCTGGAAACATGTTCTTCATTCATTTCCTTCTCTTCTAAATCATATTTCTCCATGGGAAAGAGCTTTCCCCCAGCTCATCTTCTGAGTTATTAGGGATTTGGGAGTATTATCTGACTAGCAGGAGCTCAAGGAAAGAAATTTTAAGTTGTAGAGAAGCTAATTGTTAATGTACAAGAAAAGAAAAATTGGGCCATAGGTGAAGGCTGAAGAAATAACTCCCTGAGAGACGAGATGAAACATGTGAGCTCAAATGGAAGCTAACATCCCCTGTGGATAAGAGTTGTGAAACATGAGTGTATTAGTCCATCTCACATTGTGATAAAGAAATACCTGAGACTGGGTAATTTATAAAGAAAAGAGGTTTCATTGGCTCACAGTTCTGCAGGCTGTACAGGAAACGTGGTGCTGGCATCTGCTTGGCTTCTGGGGAGGCCTTGGGAAACTTACAATCATGGTAGAAGGCAAAAGGGAAGGGAGGCATCTCACATAACAGGAGCAGGAACAAGAGAGAGAGGGAGGAGGCACTACACACTTTTAACCAGATCTCATGAGAATTCACTCACCGTCATGAGGACAGTACCTAGGGAGATGGTGCTAGACCATTCATGAGAAATCCACCTGCATGATCCAGTCACCTCCCACCAAGCACCACCTCCAACACTGGAGATTACAATTCAATATGAGATTTGAGCAGGAACACACATCCAAACTACATCAAAGAGAGTATCAGAAAAAGGGGAGAAGGTGGGAGCGGTGGCTCACACCTGTAATCCCAGCACTTTGTGAGGCTGAAGTGGGTGGATCACCTGAGGTCAGGAATTTGAGACCAGCCTGGCCAACATGGTGAAACTCAGTCTCTACTAAAAATACAAAAATTAGCCCAGCGTGGGTGCACACCTGTAATCCCAGCTACTTGGGAGGCTGAGGCACGAGAACCACTTGAACCTGGGAAGTGGAGGTTGCAGTGAGCCAAGATCGTGCCACTGCACTCCAGCCTGGGCAACGGAGCAAGACTCTGTCTCAAAAGAAAAAGAAATAGGGGATGACATGGCTGGAAGGGAAGAGGACAAGTCTGTGGAACTGTGGAAAGAAAGCAGGATGACGTGTTAGGAGTTGTGAGTCTTGATACTGGCTCTTCCACTAGCTATGTAGCACTAAAGCCATTTTGCTCCTCTTGGCTTCCTTCCTAATATTATCAGACAAGCAGGTTAAATAATATCATCTCAAGGTCCCTGTCAGCTCTGAGACCACAGGACACTAAACATGTCGATCAAAAACAGTGGCCAACAATGATTATGTAGGTGTATATTTACAGAAACATAAAAATCTTCTGAACAAATGGTTGAGTAAAAACAGCAGATCATGAAAAAGCATGTATAATATTATTTTTGTAAATCATGGTTACACAAACACAAGCACAGGAAAAAAGTATGGAAAGTTATATGCCAAAATACTTAATGCCCTTATCCTTAGATGGCTTGTACATAATTGGTTTCGTCTTTTATTTTTTGTATTTTTCTACAACAAAGGTGTATTAATATTACTTATGCAGTTAATACACTGTAATTTTTTAAAGCTCAGAGACTGAGCTCAAAGGCTAAATAGAGGAAAGCAAGAAGAATTTCCAGGAGTTGTTCGGGGGATTCCAGTCCACCAGAGTTCTGGTAACTTTTATGAGTACAATTTTGAACGGAAGGAGATGATGTGGTAAACAGAAAGAATAAACAGAAAGAATCCGGTTTATTCAGAAACCTAGGGAACTTATCCTAGATTTAGATAATGAAGTGACATAAAAAGACAGGGATCCTGTGGTTAAGAGCTAGGATAGAAACTACTGAATTAAAAGAGAGTAAAACAGAAAACATTTGGAAGAAATAAGGAAATACTTTAAACTTGTGTCAAGCTAATGACGTAAAATGCTATTATATGCATGTAATTTAACTGTATATATAATAGTATGTATGCATGTTTTAAATAACCCCAAATTCCCTCATGTAAGAGCCTATATAGTTTGTGCTCTTAAACTGCCTGTCTTTATCATTTCTTTTTTTTTTTTAGAGACAGGCCTCACTATGTTGTCTAGGCTGGCCTCAAATTTCTGGACTCAAGCTATCCTCCTGCCTTAGCTTCCCAAGTAGCTGGGACTACAGGTGTGCACTACCATGCCTGGCTTTTATTATTTTAGTAGCTACTGCCAAAATACATCCAAATAGTGACAGCACTTTACACTCTCACTGACGTAAATGGCTATTTCCTCAGGTCATGAATAGTATTAAATTAAATCCATCTTTTCATTTTTTGCTAATCTGATCAGTAAAAGATGTATATCTAATTTTAATTTCCAGTTCTATAGTCATTTGTAATGTTCAATATCCTTTCATATAATCAGGAGATAGAAGTGCTGTTTAGGGCCATTATTTTGGAATTGCCTGTCCTTACCCAACTTTGCTTATTTTCTATTGGGTTGTTTTTTTTCTTACCGATCTCTAGGGGATCTTTGTTTATTAAAAACATTAACTCTTTAACAATCAAATATGTTGCAAATACTTTATTCAATATGATGTCTTTTAGTAGGTAGAAGTTTTTCTTTTAAAAGTTTAATTAAATCTGTCCATTTTCTTCCTTTATGACTTCTGAGTTTTATGAAACTGCTTAGGAAGGCTTTCCCCATCCCAATGTAATAAATATATTATCTCATGTTTTCTTTTAATGATTTAATAATTTTGCTTCTTATAGTTATATATTTAAAATCCATTTGGAATGTATTAGGCATATGGTGTGAGCTAGAGCCCTAACTTTGTCTTCTTCCAAATAGATAATTATTCCATCACCATTGAATAGACTTTTCCTCCTGACTTAATCTGTTCTACTTATATGTACCTATACTTTGCTATTTTAATGATATATAATTTGTAGTACCTACAGTTTGCCATATTGTGCTCATAGTAACTTTGTAGTATTTTTTACTATCTAATACGGCAAGTATTCCTTTCCCTTTGATCCAGTCAAATATATACATCATTCATCATTTTCCCAAAAATATTTACAATGTTAGATGTGTATCCTACCAGATGAGATTCTTTAATTAATGTTTTTTTCATATTTTTGAATTTAAAATTCTGGGAGGCATTGCATTGTAATACTAAGTCTGCCCATCCAGGATCATGCATGTCTTTTCTTTCATTCAAGTCTTGTTTTATATCTTTCAGTAAATTTTCATATAGATCTTGTGAATAGAATTACTTTTACATTTCAAATTCAACTAATAGTTATTAATAGAAAATGAAAACATTGATTTTTTCAATATTCATTTTGTATCCAAGCATATATTAAATATTTTAGTAGACTTTCTTGGATATTTGAAGTATATTCTGCAAATAATGGCATCCTGTGATCCAGCAATCATTTTAGGAATGTATCCTATAGAAATAACAACGTAGTAGCCGGGCTCAGTGGCTCACGCCTGTAATCCCAGCACTTTGGGAGGCCGAGGTGGGTGGATCACGAGATCAGGAGTTCGAGACCAGTCTGGCCAAGATGGTGAAACCCCATCTCTACTAAAAATACAAAAATTAGCTGAGCATGGTGGCAGGCACCTGTAACCCAGCTACTCAGGAGGCTGAGGCAGGAGAATCGCTAGAACCCGGGCGGCAGAGGTTGCAGTGAGTCGAGATCACACCACTGCACTCCAGCCTGGGCAATAGAGTAAGACTCCATCTCAAAAAAAAAAAAAAAAATAGAAAGAAATAACAATATAGACATAAGAATATGTGTGTGTATAAAATATTCATTTCAGCATTGTTCCTAATAGCAAAAATATTAAAATAATATGAGAGCCATATAATAAATTATGACATACACATATGCAGTTATTAAATAGCAGGCAATAGAGCTATATGGACTGGTCTAGGAAAATGGCCATGTATATATTTACATGAAAAAAAGCAATTTAAAAATATATAGCAAGTCCCTTTTCTATAGGTATATTTATATATATACATACACACAAAATGGCATTTAATGCTTATTTAATTTAAATATTTTATTTGTGTGTGTTTGTTTTAAATGTCTGTATAAACATAAGAAAAAGTCATGAAATAAACACACCCAATTTACTAACTCTGAGAGATATGAACTGTAGTGATAGAAAGAGGGTCTTTAGCCTCTTGTAGATAATTTTGCAATAGATGAGTTATGATCTTTTTCACCTGTTTTTTGTTTACTTTTCAAACAAAGTCACTGTCTTGAAGTTAAAAAATAAAATAGTCGATGCTCCAAACTACCCTACATTAGACCTAGTAGGACAGGACCCCTATCTGAGAAGGAAAAAAGTGTGCTTTAGATGCCGTTCATTGCAATGGAATGTATTCTCTTGAAGTGAGATTAGGTTCTGTGAGCTCCATTTGTTTCATGGCTGTCTGCTAGATCTTAAGCCTGTCCCTGATATAAAAAAAAAAGAAAAGCATCCCAGGGATGTGGCAAATGTCCAAGTTTAGACTACTAATCAGTATTTTGGGGATTCTTGATGGTTTCTCTTGTACTTACTACTTTTGCAGATGGGAAAGGGAGGTGCCCAGGTGTGGTCCTCTAGACACTGGCTCCGATTGCTGCCCTTGAGGATGTAGTGGTCATTGCACTTAAATGTGATTTTGTCACTTACGTTCACAGGCCCCGAAGAACTGAACTCTCCATTCACCAGCACAGGATCAGGACAGTGGCCCACTGAAGAAGAAAATAAGCAATAATCTGAAAGGGCAAGTCTGAAGCCCAACACAGCAAAGGCCAGACCTCCTAAGTGTTCAGTGAGAAAACAGCAAATTAGAGTTAATACTGCACATTTTTAATTGAGTGAAGTACATGGTACTACCATATCAATGCAGAATGAAAAAAAGAGGAGACTGACCTAAGTACAGCCCAAAAGAGCTTTGTCATGCACAAGAACAACATGAATTGGCAACTGAAAGTAACTAATCATGTAACTGAAAGTTACCAATCGTATGTTTATTGTACTGTTATATTAAGCATGGCTCAAAATAGTAAGCCTATGTTTGAGGCAAGCATTTCCTTCCCTTTCATCCAGCCAAATATACACTTACTTAGCATTTTTTATTTTGTTGTGCTTTTTTCCCATGGCATGGAAAAAAACAGGACAGAATGCACAGGGATATATGAGTTTGGTTACATGAATGAAGGATAATAATATCAGTGTGTTCTACTCTAGGTATACAAGAGAACTAATGCAACTATTCTTTAAAAAATAATAGTAATAAATAGGATATGGATTAATTATTCCCCATCTCCTAAGAGGATACCAGAAATGAGTTTTGTGACCTTGAGCAAGTCAGTTGGATCTCAATTATCACATTGGTAAACTGAGAATATAAACTATTCCCAGTTCAAAAGTTATATGATAGGTGAAATAAAATGATACGATGCACTTACTTCAAAATAATAAAGTGAGGATATACATGAAACAAGATTAGTCATGTGTGGATAATTGATGAAATTATGTGATGAGTCTATATGAGTGAATTTGACTCTTCTGTCTTTTGTATACATTTTAAATTTTCCATAACATAAACATTTTTAAAGCAATATAAGGTTAAACAAATTATAGCAAAAAAAATTAATTCTAATATCTGGAAGACATTATTTCTTTCCCATAGAGGGAATTGATTCTGTTAATTCAACTAAATTAATGCTGATCAAGATCTGATCATAGAGCTTCCAAAAGAAGCTCCTCCACTGGAGTGCTTTAAAAGAGGTCTCCTAGAAATTGAGAATTTTTGTTTTCTTATAAAGTTTTACCACAGCCTATAGGAAGTAGGATGTGAAGGAGTAAAACAGGATATCAATATGGGCAAAGATACAGAAAGATCTAACTTACAGCGGCACTCAGCAGTGGTGTTATCCCACTCCTTAGAGGCATTGCAAAAAAGGGTCTTCTTTCCTACCAGGTGATAGCCCTTGATACAAACATAAGTCCCCAGAATCTGTCCTTCCACCTCCTTTGCGACAAATATGCTATTGTCCACTGGAGGAAGTTCTGGACAGTGCTCTGCTGGAAGGAAAAAGAAAACAGATTCACCTGGCATATCATGTGCTGTCAGGGAGCCCTTATTAGATTTCCCCATTCTCATGTCTTTTTGCTGGTTTATTGATCCTGATTCCTGTACTCTTCCATGTCCATGTACATCCATTTCCTTCCCTTCCAACAGATTTCCAATTTTTTTTTTTTTTGAGACGGAGGCTCCCTCTGTCACCCAGGCTGGAGTGCAGTGGCCCAATCTCGGCTCACTGCAAACTCTGCCTCCCGGGTTCACGCCATTTTCTTGCCTCAACCTCCCAAGTAGCTGGGACTACAGGCACCCGCCACCATACCCAGCTAATTTTTTGTATTTTCAGCAGAGATGGGGTTTCACTGTGTTAGCCAGGATGGTCTTGATCTCCTGACCTCGTGATCCGCCCACCTCGGCCTCTCAAAGTGCTGGGATTACAGGCGTGAGCCGCTACGCCCGACCGGATTTCCAAAGTTTTATTTTCAAAAGTATAACAGGAATTTTACTCAAATTCAACCACAAGTTGTCCACTTCTAAACAAATAGTCCCCTACCCAAATAGCGGTCCTGGAGTTTATAACAAGTAAGACCTCCCAGGATTTTGAAATTGGTACTATTTTTGCTCCCAGAACAGAAAGGGAAAGTAAACAGTAACCACCCACTTCAGAGATCAGGGTTATCATTAAATGTACACTAAGCTCCTATTGAGTGCAGAGCATTAGGCCAATTTGAGATTTTTCAATAGAAGAATAAATATTATAAATGTAAACTTCCTTAAAGCCCTAGACAGAGTTCCTCAAAACACCGCAAATGGACACCAAATGCCTGTAAGCTGAGTTGAAGGAAAGCATACATACCATCTGAAGCAGAAACCCGCCACGCAACCATAAGACAGCATGCATACCAAAACAACATCTGGTGATCAAAGTCCTCTCCCCAGGCTGGAATTCACCCAGCTCAGACACCCGGTTTGAAAAAAAAATATATCTTCTAACACTGCTTAAGACCAGCCTAACCACCTCCTCTCTAGAGAAGAGGTTATATTGATTTACCCTCCCTGGAGAAAATGAAAAGAAAAAAATCTTACGACAGGAAATCAGAACAGCTGTAAGGAAGTTGGTATAGGGAGGAACTGCAAAAATACAAAGGGATGGTAAAAGAGTTGCCAGGTTTAAAACTCAGTTTCAGAAATTTCCTGGTTTCTGGGAATGCAAATCCAGTTGACCAGCCTTTTTGAACTGCAGGCTTATCCTTCCCCAACAAACATGGGCCAAATGGTCTTGCCATGACCTTGACTTCTGTCAATATTTGCCAATGTTTACAGTCCAACTTCTGTAACTCTGGCCAGCACTAGGGAAAGAACGGGCTGTCAATCCCTGGTTCTTGCCCAGGTAGGACACAATTTTGAATGCTCCTTCATCCTCCTTTCCTGAATACCAGATAGCCTAAGGCTGTAAGCAGCACTGAAGACAAAAGCTCAAGGAAGTAAACTAACCTTACCTGTCTCTGTCCCTCCAGAGTTAGGGCTTCCCAGCAAGGAGCTGGTCCTAACTGACTCCAAAGCTGAGAGCTCCAAAGTCCTGCAGTGACACATTGTTCTCACTTCCCAGGCCTGTACGTACCCAGGCTTCCTACTTTGTGGCTCTTCCAGGGACAGGATTTGGCCTGAGTCCAGAGTTAACCAAATGAGTAAAGAGAGAGGTGAGGGGAATGCTTTGGTCTCAGGAATTAAGGCATGAAAAATTGTTTTGAGGGATCCCATCTCATCTTGCTTGTGACTACTGTAACACTTGGTTGGTTCTCTGTGCTCTAATTATGAAACTGGGGAAAAATTCCTACAAAATTTCAGGTTTTAATAGAATAATAAAGCATTAAGGACACAGTAAGGTTGCAAATGTTCTTCTCTTCCCCATCCATTATTACTATTTGTGATGATTAATCTATGTCTTTCTCCTGAAAGGAATCAGGATATGCCACCCCCAAATATTTGGCATTAAGATTCTTTTAAGCTGAAGATATTTGAGATTCAGTGATATGGAAAGGAACAGAGATTTTGGGGGCTTTCCTTATCTGACTAAAGGCAGCAACCTTGGAGATAAGGTTACCATAAATTCCTTTTCAGGGTAGGTCTATCCTGGAGGGGAGAGCATGAGTAAAACATATTTCAAATTCCTTCTCCAGGGAAATGTTATGGCCTTGAAGGAGACAGAAAGAACACTCGTGCTTATATACACAAACATTATCACAAAACTTTCTAATTTCCTACTTTTCCCCTGAAAACCCACTTACCTTTCCAAAAAATAATGTTTTCTTTTTTGTTTGAGATGGTGTCTTGGCATGATCTCGGCTCACTGCAACCTTCACCTCCCGGGTTCAGGCGATTCTTGTGCCTCAGTCTCTCAAGTAGCTGAGATTACAGGCATGCGCTACCATGCCTGGCTAATTTTTGTATTTTTAGTAGAAACGGGGTTTCACCATGTTGGCCAAACTGGTCTTGAACTCCTGACCTCAAATGATCCACCCGCCTTGGCCTCCCAAAGTGCTTGGATTATAGGCATGAGCCACTGCACCCGGCCAGTAATCTGTTTTCTTATAAGTGCCTTTCTTCGCCCCACCTTCACCTGTTAAGATGATGTATAAGCCCCAATTCTAACCAACTTTTTGAATTACTCATCACTGAGTTTTCCCACATGTACTCAAGTTACATGTATAAATAGAATTTTCTCTCCTGTTAATCTGTCTTAGTCTAATTTGCAGGTCCCAGCCATTGAATACAATATGGTAGAGGAAAGGTGTTTTTTTCCTCCCCTTTATTCCCACAGGAAACTGCTAACTCCAGGACAGGGTTTGTGTCTGATTTGTATTTATATTCCCTTCCACGGTGCTCATATTGCAAAGCAGTTGTCTGTTAAATGAATGAAAGTAATGCAGAAATAAATGAAAAAAACACAGTCATCCAGAAACTCTACCACAGCCCCCAAAATCCATATGATCACTTGCCATTTATCACATGCTGCTTTATGATTTTTTATGTCTTATCTTTTCTCAACTAATATGCAAATTCCTATAGTGTAAGCAATCTCTAAGATATGATTTTCAAAAAGTTAAAAATATGACACTTAAGTAAATATAAGATGAATATATATCAAAGATTTAATTCAACTCATTAATTAATGAGGAAACATTCAGATGCTACAACTGGTTCAAAGAAGAATTTGAGGAATAGGAATGCATATAGTCAGTCAGTCAAAAGCATTCTGAAGTGACCTTTCCAATAGATACAAAACTGGTTAATATCCTACAGAGTAACAAACTGTAATATTTGCAATTGGCTTTTCTACCTGGTGGAAAGTAATTAAAACAAAATGGACAAAATATATTTGCTCTACTATAATCAGGAATCGTTTGCATTGTTCTCAGATAAGAATCATTTGCATTCCTATAAATTTACTGCAAATTAACCTCTATGCTTAAAGAGTTCTAAAAGAACTTTAAATAAAGTCAGTCAGAGTCACATACTCCTGTGAACTGATCATCTGCAGAGGGCCTGCTAGAAAATGCCCAGGAATCCATTGAGCATTTACTCCAATGATCTCTTTTTGCTAATCCTAAGCTTTGAATAACTTTTATTTACATACCCCATGTTCCACTTCTTGAGGAATGCATGTTCTTCAGTATCTTTTATAGATTTATATACAGAATGTTTGTACAATAAATTATTTTAAAAAGGAAAGAAAATCTAGTTTAGCCCTACATAAATATGGACATAAAATAGAACATGTATTACAGGAAATAATTGCAAGTAATTCTTCATCTTAATGGCTTACTTCAGATTCAGAACTATAGGACTTTAGAAACCATATCACTTATACTATTGTCTTACTAATATTTCTCCATAAAATATAAAAATACAAAAATATTCACACTAAGTGGGCTCTATAGAGACAATAAATAGCATCACAAAGTTTGGGTCAGGTTTTTTCTGTCAAATGAATTAGAAGAAAACTTTGCCTCAAAGGTTTTTGGATTTTAGAATTACAGATTAAAGACAGAAACAGAAAGTGATTGAGAGAGAGCGAGAGAGAGTAATATGGTGGGTCTTGGGGGAGAGGCAGAATCAGAGATAGATGCAGAGAGATAGAGATGCTCAGGAAGGGGTGTCTGGGGACTCTGAAGGACAAGTCTCCACCTGGCACTGCCATTGACCCCCCGCCCCAACCCCGCTCTTCCCTCCTCAGCCCTCTCTCCCCACAGGACGATCAAGAGCATCAGAGACAGAGATGGAGACAAAAGACAGACAGAGGAGACACTGACAGAGTGAATCAGAGAGAGACAGAGACAGAGGAATTTCTCCTCTTCCCTCTGCCTCCCTCCTCCTCTCCCCAACACCTCCCCCTTCACCACCTTCCTGCCTCCCTCTGCTCCCCTTCCAAGCCTGCGTGTTCTTCAGGGCTTACCTTCAGCTCCAGGACAGGGTCCTCCTGGAGCTCCTGATGGGTGAATATTTACACCACAAGAGTAAATAAAGATTACAGGCTTATATATTTTACTATGTGTATCCAAAATTAGGTAAATTAATAAATGAGCATTTGCAGGCGCTTCTATTCCTTTGAACATTAAAAGATAATTGGATCTATGCCAGATTGTTTCCTGGAGAACTGGGGTAATAGATCAGGTGAAACTGTTGTTCTCAGACTGGTTTCACTGCTTTACAATGGAATGGGCAAGCTGGGCGTAGTGGCTCACGCCTGTAATCCCAACACTTTGGGAGGCCGAGGCAGGTGGATGGCTTGAGTCCAGGAGCTTGAGACCAGCATAGCAAGACCTCATCTCTACAAAAAAAAAAAAAAAAAAAAAAAAAAAATATATATATATATATATATATATATTAGACAGGCATGGTGGCATGTGCCTATAGTCCTAGATACTTGGGAGGCTGAGACAGGAGGATCACCTGAGTCCAGGAGATCAAGGCTTCAGTGAGCTGTAATTGCACCACTGCACTCCAGTGTAGGCAACAAAGCAAGAACCTGTTTCAAAAAAACAAACAACAACAAAACACAAAGAAATGGGCAGATGGTAGTTAAAGGAAGAGATCAGGAGGTGAGGAAGGAGGAGTAGAAATATAAAAGTCAGCAATGCCCAATCTGGGGGAAGAGTTGTGGGAAGTTACAAAAGGGGGACACACATTGCAGGGTGTGTAAGATTTATTTAAGAGAATTCGGGAAAGACTATTTTAAGAAGTTCTACAGTGTGTCATGAATGGATTCCCTTTGGTCTTTGTCAAGAGAATTCAGAAAATATTTAAATTGCTCTTTTAATTGTGTTTTACATGTTGGGTTGATGTTTCCTCAATGCTTCACCAAAACAACCCGGGCCAGAAAAGTGTGGGGGGACGCACAGCCACGTACTCAAACTTATGTACAAGGCATTTGAGGTTGGGGCATGGAAAAATGCTGAGGCACTTTTTTTATGTTATGTATGTTATTTGTGCATGAGAATGTAATTCCTTGACCCTGAAAACAGGACAAGAAGTGGAGTGTGTGATAAGGAACGCTGAAAACAGCCTCCTGAGAATGCGGTTTGAGTGCTTTTACAAGGCCACAGGTGTCTCACAACCCAACCTCAAAAAGCCATCTGGTGGATGTTTGTGGTTTAACAAGCCCTTTCAATGAATATATGGTGGGCAGATATTGGGGCGGACTCTCTCCTCCGAAGAGCTGTTCCCTCCCCCACTCAGCTGGAATTTTCTGAGAACTCATTCTTGGCGTTCACTGCAAGCTATAAGCTTTGCAAAAAGTAGCCTTAAGGCAGATTCCATGGGAATATAAATTTTAAAAAGAATTTTTAAAAATCAAATTGTGCATGTAACACTGTAGAATAAGCTTTAATTATCAGTTTAGATTGACCTGCACTGTGGCAAGATCAGAGTTGATGCATTGTTACTCTAAGTTTTAGGGGACAAGAATAAGTCACCTTAAAATATGCCTCTTTGGCATAAAGATTATTTTGAACTGCAGGCAAATAAGATGCAATGGAAGCAGAAAGAAGTCTTCCTGGAGTATCTCTTAGATGACTATAAGCAGAAACTTCTGAGGAATGAGGACTGCTGTAAGTCCCTTCTCCGGAGGGAGCTTTATGTCCACAAAGAAGTCAGTGTCAAGACAGACCTACACAAACCTTCTCCATTAGTTTCTTTCAGGTATTTGCCTTCTCAAAATTTGCAGCCCTAGAAACAACGTTTTTTCCTTTGTCTTCTCACTTCTCTACAAAGTTATTGGTCTTTTGTTAAGATGCTATATAAATCTAAGCTCTAACTCCCCTTTGAGTTACTCATGATAAGGTTCCTCCCAGGTGGGGTGTGCTGCACATATTAATAAATTGTTTGGGTTTCTCTTGTCAATCTGTCTTGTCAGTCTAATTTACAAGGTCCCAGGCAGAGAACCTAGGAGGGTAGAAGGAAAAATAATTTTTTCCTCTCTTACAAAGCAATGGCAGCCTAACTCCTCAAAGGCTACTGCTCACCTTGTTATAGCCCTTCAGACCTGCTACAATGTTTCAATTACCTACTAAGGCAGGTTGCTACTTCTTCTTCAATAGCTATTGAACTCTTCTTTGGTAACTAAACCCTAATTACAGCTGGCACAAAGCCACTTGGAATAAAAATATTCCAGCCTGCATGAAAGCTGTATGTAGCCACTTGACTACGTTTTGACCAATGAAATATAAGCATAAGTGTATTTGCAAAATCTAGGAAATATTCTTTTTTTAATTTTTAACTTTACAGTAGGTGTATATATTTATGGGTTACATGAGAAGGGAAATAGCCTTAAAAAAAGTTGGTATGTCCTGTTGCCTTCTTCCTTCCTGCTGGCCAGAGTGTAAACATGTTTTCTGCAACTGGAGTAGCCACCTTCCTGTATGAAGTAGAATCCAACACATTGTTCTTTTTGAGCGAGACAGACAAAGAGTCTCACTCTGTCATCCAGGCTGGAGTGCAGTAGCATGATCATAGCTCGCTGCAGCATCAAACTCCCAGGCTCAATCAATTCTCCCGCTTCAGCCTCCCAAGTAGGTAGGACTACAGGTGTGCACCACCATTCCTGGCTGATTTATTTTTTATTTTTGTAGCGATGGGGGTCTCACTATATTGCCCAAGCTGGTTTTGAACTCCTAGCCTCAGGCAGTCCTCCCGCTTCAGCCTCCCAAAGAGCTGAGATTACCAGTCTGAACCAATGTGCCCTTGGAGTTGTTATTTTAGATTTACTGAAATCCACAGCTGAAACCAACTCTAATCTGAAACAGAGTTTGAGTGAAATGACTCAGGAATTTAAATTCAGAAAAGAATATTTAACAGACTTTATTAAAGCATACTCTGACACAGTTTCCCTTCCCATCCATAAATTCTACAAAGACAACGGATGAAAGAGGAGAGAACCTAGGAAGTGAAAACTGAATGGCAATGATGAGGCAAACATATCAGTGATGAAGGAAACCCAAATGGATAAACAAGTTATTCTCTGAAAGTAGGCTGGATGTTCGGTGAAGGGCATTAAACTTGTTGAGAGTAGACCCCATTAGAGCTGCAATGCTGCTTCCCAAGCATTCCTATGCTTCTGAAATTATTTTGCTTAATTGCGGAGAAACTCTCCTATAGAATCTAATCTGATTTTCACAGGTAGAGTGTTGCATACGATCAAAAAGGCATTTAAATGCCTTTGGGAATTCAGAAGAGTAGTTGGTCTGCTTGTAAAGGGCTGAAGGAATGCAGCTGACATTGGCTTGATGAGAATAAAAGAAGAAAGACCGTGCTTTGATGTTTTTAAGAGAAAGAAAATATTACTCTCCATGATTACCGTGATGCTATCTCATTAAAAACCGTGTTCTTAAATATCCCAGTGTGCAGTAAAAAATATTCCAGTATATCATATATTCCCCTCCTCCGCTTAAATAGTATCAAATGCATGTCACTGGATTATTTTTTCTTTTACATGTTAAAGGAGAGAAACGGACAAGAGAGTATGGACAGTATTACGTAGCTCCTGTTTCCTACCCTGAGGTCCAAGAATGGGTTTCAGGTCATGACCTCCCTAAACTGTATGCAAAACCTATGTGTCAACCTTTTTCTGGGTAGAGAGTCCTTAGCATGTCAACTTCTCAAATGAGTTCAAGAGAATGAATGAAGGTTAGATGGTGCAAAATACTTCTAGAGACCATAAACCTTGGTGATGGGCCACTGTCAGACTGCCACAGGAAGTGCCCATGGGCTCATCACCTCCTGCTGAGTTCAAAACCAGCTTGGGCAACATAGTGAGACCCTATCTCTACAAATATAAAAAATAAATAGCCAGGGCAAGCTAGTGAACCTGAAGGTTGATGCTCCTCACAGTGAGTCCTAAGTGAAGACCCTGGAGAGGTTTAAGAAATGGTGTATTAATGAAACCTACAGAAGAAAGGCAAATAATGACCATCACCCAAC
Organism: Pongo pygmaeus; assembly: GCF_028885625.2. NCBI lineage: Eukaryota > Metazoa > Chordata > Mammalia > Primates > Hominidae > Pongo > Pongo pygmaeus. The sequence continues at coordinate 42,372,852 of NC_072373.2, forward strand.
ACTGAAGTACTCGCTGAGTAATCATTTTCTAATGCTGGTATCTTTGCTAAGTTACCAGCAACATTTTAAAACAGTGTGGCATGTGTCTGTTGGGTCTTAACATTTACTTTGTTCTGAGATATTATTGGCTTTATAAAAATCGTGAGTGTTGAGGTGTGTCACTCAGTAATGGTGCTCATTTACCTCTCTGTAAAACCCAGAGAATGATTCCAGACACCCCAGCCTTTTACAAAGGATGGCTTGATGGCTGAATTAGAGAACACTTGCAGAAGTGCCTGGAGATAGTTCCAAGGAAATTAAACCTTGACACTACATCCTCATTACTGTCAGTCCACCAGCTAGATTATTAAAGCTCAATGTATTCAACAGTACATATAACCACTGTCTCTTACCTGTTTTCAAATTGGAGAATTCGTAAGTCATTTTCATTCTATCAGAAGAACCCTTGAACTTAAAGAATTTGGAAATCCTCTGTTGTTATTATGAACATTTCATTTTATCTCTATTGCTGCTGACCCCAAAAGAGTGTTCCAAGTTACTTTATCATATACATTTATGTAACCATTATCCAACATTATTTGGTCAAGGTCATTCATGAGGGGGAAAGCATCCCCAGTAGAAAGAGATGGGTTAGGTCACAAACCTGCTGTTAACCTTTGCTTTCCAATAATAAACTCTAGACAAAGGTCAGGGACTTTGTTTTAGTCATTGCCTGGCAACTAATGGGTAGTCGCTAAATATTTGTTAAATAAATAAATGAAACTCTAGGATGTCAGTAATGCATGGTAGTCACAATCTTACTGATATCATTTTGAAATGCTGGTGGAACTTGAACTGGTTAAAATCACTAGTTGGAAATATACATATAATCTAATAATTTGAAAATCATCTTAAAGAAGCTAGTTTCAAACACATTTTAGACAATGTTATTAATATTTTGCATATGTATAATGTACCAAATGTTATCTTTTCATGTGTTATCTTAAAAATTAATTGCATTTTTAATTAAAAATAATTTTATTGTATTTTCTTATTACAAAAGCAATACATATTACTCGCATATTTTAGCATGATTTTATTAATCCAGGAGATAAACATTTCTCCAGAGAAATGCATCTCTTGGTTTACACTTACAATAAAAATCAATGAGAAACAAAGTATTCAAAAAAAATTCACTGTCCCTTAACATCGTTATTTTCCTTTTACAGAAGACAGATATCTACATTCTGGAAATTTAACTTAAGTTAATATGACATTACACTTAAAAGCTCTAACTACCTAAATTTCTACAAAAAAAACCAACCAAACAAAAAAAACCTGACAACATAAATTATATTACATTCTGATTAAATACATGCAAACAGTGACATGAAAACTCAAAAATGCCTTACATGGATAGAATAAATAACTAAATATAAACATTGTCTGATCATCAAAAGACAGTTTTTGATGCAGACAGAAATCCATATCACAACAAAATCATTATAGTACAGCATGCGGTAGGCAGCCAGATGAAAATCATCTGCTACAGGGTAAGGAGCCTTCCTGAAGGCAGCTTTGTACATAGAAAAGCAGCTCCTAGTTGCTGGATGCTGAACTGCCTGCAGCCCAGCTCATCACATCTTAGGTAACAGAGTCCTGTATCATCCACAGTATAAAAGAACCATTTGAGAAAAGCTACATTTTGTTACTTTTCTTGCTACTCACCCTTTTGCCCAGCAAGTGAGCATCTGAGTGAAAAGGAAAAGAAAGAAAAGTAAAGCTAAAAACATACTATTCTTTAAAAAAATAGACTTTCCTTGCAAGATATAATATCCTGTGGGGATTCCATACTCTCCTTCAGTAACAGTGACATGTCAAAACCACATTTACAGAGATACATTCATACATTTGACAATCACTGGAGAAGAGTTATCTGATTTGTCTGTAAGGAAAAGCGAATGACTAACGCACTGAGGCGCTGCTCCATGACCACGCCACCCTCACTTTTATATGAGAGACCAGTGACCACAATAGTGACCAGTGGCCAAGAGGCAGGTATCAGGAGACTACTGCCCTCCAAGTCATAGCCACAGCTCTCTCAAGGACTGTATCATGGTGACAGAGCCCACAGAGGGGAGTGTCTCCTTTCACCTGTTCTGAAGCCAAAACACTCCCTGATCGGGCTGATTCTCAAGGAGCTTTCTTGACTTACTCACGTGATATAAATGGCACTCTACTTTTCTGTCTAGCCCACATTCCCAGCCACCTGGGAGAACCACATCAGACCCATCTTGATGCATGACAGGCACATGCATCAAGTCAAAAGTACAATAGCTACAAAAAGGAACTTAGAAGATGGGTACCCATTTTGGGGAGTCTTGCAGTCAGATCCTGTCCTGAAGGGCCTGGAACAAGAAAATCTTCTCTAAATGAAAAGGTTGCCACTGACACTGTTCTTCTATCAAGGCAGAAGAGATGTTTTAGGGACTGAATTTCTCAGAAGACCCTCCATTCACCTAGTGATTTGTCTCTTGCTTCCAATGTGGCAAATGGTAACTGCTAGCATATGTATATTAGACTCTAGCCTGCTCTCCTGGAACAGTGGCAGAGACCAGCTCTTACCTTCTCACTTGAAAAGTAAATCTGAAGAAGTGCATTTGCACTTTGGGCAAAAAAGAGCCAGCAAAGGATGCAGACAGTCACAGGTAGGATGTTAAATGCCTATACAGAATGAGATTGACCAACTTGGACCAAACCCAGCACAGAGATGACAAAAAGTCACTGGTTCAGGTTGCTAAATGTTTTGAGGCACAGGGAAGTTAAATTTTTCAGTGTAACTGATATTCCCATTAGGCAGGAGGGGAGGAAATATGGTGACGTTTCTCCAGGCCTCATTTTGGTGGCCCCCAAAGTCCAGTTCCCACTTAACTTCCTGTTCTAGCCTCTGTGGAGCTGACATCCCAAACTTTTCAGTAGATCCCAGTCGTTTGGAGAGGTGAGGCCTGAACATCCACATCATTAGCAAGGCAACATGAGGGACGCTGCGGAGGGGTGTCTGCGCACAGCCAGTGTGGTCTCTGCTGCCTACGAGCCAGAGAGGAAGAGACACAAAGCTATTATAGCACCGCCAAGCAGCGAACATAAAAGTAGAACAGAATCCTTCCCCTACCTTCCCTCCTCCCTCAACCTCCCCATCCCCACATCCGTACACATGCATGAACACTCTGGCGTGCCTACACACACACCTTGACTACTCGAATGGCGTAGTCATGGTCTTCTTTCCCTGAGGAGCTGACCCCGTGACCATATTGGACCAGGCACTCCTTTCAGACCTGGACCATAAGCTACATACCCAAGATATGAAGCAGGAGCAGTGAGGATCCCTCTGGTAGAAGGAGATTGTGGAGGCTATGTCAGCCAAAAGACCATGCTAATAAAGTGACACTGTAGTCAGGGGCTACTTGGCTTCTGAGGAGGGTCCCTACTATTTTAGTTATATGAGTCCTTTCTGAAACCAGTCATCAGAGCAGATCAACTTCTTCCCATTAACTGGCATCTAACATTTTACCTTGTGGGAAATTTTTCCCCTAGAACAGTGGTTCTCAAATGTTAAATGTGCATATGAATCACCTGGTGGTCCTGGTAAAATGAGGATTCTGACTCCGGAGGTCTGGGATGGGGCCTGGGATTCTGCATTTCTAATGAGCTTGTGGTCTTTGTTAAGGTAACAAGGAATAAGGCATGTGAATGGTAAAACAATCCCATCTGTATTTCCTGTCTCAAAAAAAATTAAATGCTGTTTTATACCCTTGACCATAATCTCTTTAGAAATGGGCAAATCACATTTTAGGAACAACAGTCCACTAAGTGCTAAAAAATCTCCAAAAGTTTTCTTTATAATAGATAATATGAGTTACATGTTGCTAATGGGAATTACTGCACAGTGCAGTGAAATGTAATTGTTTCTTAATTCCTGCCTAAGTGCCAACAGGTACACACAACTATTGAAGTTCATGTGCTTTCCATAATGTTCTTCCTATCTTCCCCAGAAGGTGGCAGAAGAGAGCCATGGCTACACCATGGTCTTCAATTACAATGCGAACTTCTGTTGGCTTGTCTGAGTCTGAATCCTTGTGCAGCATGAGGCAAAGTTTTAGGGGTGGGGAGGGGATGGGAAACACAACTGAAAATACTAAACAAAAAACCCAGAAGCCTTCTGATAGGTTCAAGTTACTCAACAATTTTATTTACCCATTCTACACACACGCACACAAAAGCACATTTCAAATACAGTTATGCACACTTTAAATGGATCTGAGTGGCATACTTTGTTATCAGTGTCACCCGATTAAATGAGAATGTTGCTAAAGACTTATGTTCCTATTTCAACAGAGCAGTGCCTAGGAAATCTACAGTAGAACTCTATTCCTAGGCTTCCCAATCTGACCCATTCCCATTCAACCCAGAGGTGCTCAGCCCCACACCATCCCCCTTCCCAAAGGGCACCATGTATGATCAGCCCTTTGATTTTGCCATAGCAAAACTATCACCATACCAGCATAAGTTGATCTTCTTGTTAGGTCAACATAATAAAAAACGTACATAAGCAATTCAGATACAAAAACATTGCGTAGGTAAACATTGGTCACAGATATCCAGTGAAAGGCTTACTGGAAAGAATACTTTTGCCAACCCTTAAAATCAATTTTTAAATGCCAAATTTTCTTCTCATTTTTACTTACTAGATTAAGCGTAAAATCCAAATGCATGGCTGACTAAAAATAGCAGCCCTGTCCGATGGAATACAACATTCCAGAACAGGGTAAGCTGGGGACACAGAAGCTTCAGAAACGAACAGCAGAACTGAAGTCCTGCCCTAAAGCAGGGGACTGGATGAGATGACTTCAAGTAAAGGTAACAGCTCCAGGCTCTGAACAGGCATTCCCTTAGCTGAGTTCACAAAATACCATAAAAGTGATGTATAACCTTTATCTTGTACAAAATAATGAGAATTTTGCCACTACTATATAAGAAATATCTATGTAAAATCATAGTGTACAGAACTCCCCTACAAAGAAAACATGTGGAGTGCTTAATTCCTTTCTTTGTTAGACACATTTAATAGACAGAGAATTACCGTAATGTACATACATTTCAATGGGTACAATCAGAAAGCAGCCAGACTGTCAGCTTACAGACCCTAGACCGTGAGTCAGGCAACACCCAGATTTTACTAGTCTATCTATCAGTCAGCACACAGACACTACTAGAGTCTGTCAGTGACAAACAGATCCTACTAGAGTCAGTCAGCACACAGATCCTACTAGTCTATCAGTTGGTCAACATATAGACACTACTAGAGTCTGTCAGTCAGCACACAGACACTAAAGTCTGTCTGTTAGTCAGTCAGCACAGAGATCCAACTAGAGACAATCTCCTGGACAGTATGGGTCTAAATTAAATCCCTGGACACACTTCTGATATCTGTGTCACCTACAGGGAAAGTCAATTCTACGCCACCAGTGTTGCAACCTGACTCAGTTGTTACATATTTTCAGTAAGTCAAAATACACAGAAAAGCTGGGTAAATCTATCAAATTTCTTAACAATGAACACAACATGGCTTCTGGGCTTGGCAAAGACAATGGAATATGCATAAGATTACATAACCCAGATACAATTCTTCTGATTACTGGATACTTTTTCCCTTGCCCATTGGCCACTCCAACCACCAATGAGTTTCTGTCAATTAAGATCTCCTGCTCACAAAAAAAAAAAAAGAAAAAAAAAAGTAACATAGATGAATTTATTTCCAAACAGTTATATCATATGTTTCTTCAAAATGCCAGTGTCTCTGAAGACCAAATATGGGTTGCAAAGAGGATTACCCAGATCCTCATATGGAATACTCACCTATTCAGTCTAGGGGTACAAATATATTGTGTCCTTAACTCCAACTTCTTTGGAAACAAACAAACAATAACAACAACAACAAAACACCAGAGGCAAAGATATAGGGCAGATCCCTAGCACAATGCAAGTTTTTAGAAGCTTTTCTTATTCTACTTTAAAACTCAATGTAAAAATCATCCCTTTACCAAAACAAAACAACAATACAGATAAGAGCTAAATTACAATTTAGGGATTAGGAGATAAGAAGAGAAGCAGGTTCTCTAAATCTGCTTTAGAATTCTCTTTCAAATCTGTCATAGACTTGAAGCAAGAATAAGAAAACAGAATAATTTCCCTTTCCCCACTTTAGACAAGTAAATTTAAAAAAAATTTTTTTAGAGGTGAGGTCTCACTATATTGCCCAGGCTGGTCTCAAGTGATTTTCCTGCCTCAGCCTCCCAAGTGTGTGGGACTACAGGTATAAGCCACAGCAACCAGCTTATTCCAGTAGATTAAATGCTAATGTCTTTACCTATTTCTCACAAAACAAAACTTACAGCCTCAGCAGAGAGTACTTTTAAGTCCATTTTTATTTTGTAGGACTTGTGATAGACACAGTCATAGTAATGTATACAAACTACCAACATACATTCAAGTAAGAAGACCAGGAGAGAAAAGATGAGAAGCAGAGCTGAAACTTCTCTAAAATTTGGAGTAAGAGCTCTTTTCCATTCTACATTCTCCTGGCTTCTCCCTGCTGGACTTCTCTGAAGGGATCTTGCTTTAGAAACTAAAGGATGCTGAAGCCCTTGCTTGCCAAATTCCAATTTCTCATGTCCTATCTGAGGATAAGATCACCTCAGCTCCTCTTCTGGAGAAAGCGAACTAGCACGGGGGAGAGTGGGGAAATAACGGCAGGCTGAGAGCCAGAATGAACATCCCAGTGACCTGTCTCTAATGCTGGGGTTAATGACAGGTTAACACAATGCTAGCTTGTTAGAGAAGTCCCCTTTTGCTAAGAGTAGGTACAGTGTTAATCCAAAGTCTGCGGATCAAAGTGCTCCCTCTTCTCATTCATTAGTTCTGAATTACTCTCACCTCACAGCAGAAGACTGAATGCCCATTTGGGCTACAGATGCCACCATCCAAGCAAATGTAGACAATGCAACCTTGTAAAAGTGCCAAACACGCCTCCCCAACCATATCTCATTCTCACATTGGTGGTGGCGGGGGCATTCCCATCCCCCAATCCTTGTAGTCTCATAGCCATAGGACAACAGAAAAGTCAGGAGAAGCGATGTGATGGTTGAACACTTCTAGACTCAGACTGTTGCTATATTGCAAATGTCCATTTGTTATAAACTACATGTCCTGTCTCTTAAAATAACCTTCCTCTGGACAAGGACCTTTTCTTCTACTTCTGTGTATCTTTCCCCTATCCCTGCCCCCACCAGCCCAAAGCTCCACAAAGACACTAAGTACATGTTATGTAACCACTAAACAGGAATAGCAGGTTACTTAACATCTTGGACACAAGTTTGAGAAGAATCTAGGTAAGCAGCCTTTAGAAGCTGGCTATGGTATGCTACTTGGGACATACGAGTAAAGGACTCGGGGTCAGGAGTCAGTTGCCAGTGATGACAACCTTTATCACCCTGCAGGGTCTGCACCTCTCTCCAGGGTGCTTAAAATCCCCAGCTGCTATCTAGAGACAATTATTTAATTCAGTGATTTGTTCCACATTACTCAGCAATGTAAAGGGTTAAAGGTGGGACTAGAACCTCGAGTAACCCTCTAAAACACAGCAGCCTGCCTTCCAGGGGGTTATATCATTTAACATTATGATCTGCTCAAACATCAAACCCAAAGAACTGTCCTTTCAGGACTATGAGGAATTCAGAATTCCTAGGCTGAGACTTTTGTCTGAGAAACTACTATCCAGTATTTTTCCACCTAACTTCCTAAGGTGGAGTTCTTAACCCGAGCTATGAATCAGAATCATCCGGGAAGCTACTTAAATACATGCATGTCCAGACCCAGATCCCAGAGATTCTGAGTCAGTATTAAGCGTAAGGTGGACACAGGCATGTTTATGATTCAACAATTCTAAAGGGGATTCTAAGGAATACTCCTGGATGAGAACCACAGCAAAAAGTCTTCCATTACCAAATGAAAACACCCTTGGAAAATGGCTAACTCCTTCTCACTGGTTACCTCTAAAAGACCAGCGGATAACTTTAAGGTGGGGAGTCACCTATCTCTTTTTAAAATCCCATGAGAACCCTAAACTTGCCTCTCAGAAAAACACACATATATTCGTACATTTTGCCTGCAAAATTGGGAAAGAGAATAAGCCATCATGGTCATCAAGGGGCTAAGAATTTCTTCCCTAAAGGTTTTCGGTTTAACCCTACAAAGAAAATGAAATGACAGAAGTGAATAGAGAAATACAAACAGTTACGAGCTAGATCCCACAGGGTTCCCAGGACTTCTCTGGACATCAAGATGAGATAGTTTCTCTTTATGAACAAAAGAATACTCCAATGAGAGAGATTAAATTCATCATCAAGCTTTTCCACATTTGGGAAAAAAAAATGCTCATGTAAAAACTATTTTGTTTTGATGTTCCTTTCTTCTTAAGGACAGTGTGCTGAAATTATTCAAAAATAAGCAGTTTTAGTGAACTCTTCTCTGCCTCTTGCCTTGAGCAACTCAAACATCAGTGGTGACTCCTGAATCTAACTGCCCTTCTAAACAGCCCCAGAGGATACTGGCTTTGGCAGAAAAAGTTGCTGTGATTGGCAAAGAACCTGAGAGCCATGGGAGAAAAGATACGACTGCTCTCTAAGAGCACTGCAAGAGTTAGAGTCCACCCTACTCTCCTAAACCCCACTCTGCAGACCTCAAAAGACCCGGGCCTGACTCTAAATTAAAAATAAAAACCAAGACATTTCCCACATGCTCAGAGCCAGATTCCCCCAGGGCATCGAAGACTTAGGACTGTTTCTCACAAAGGAGGCAAGAACTCTCACCCTATGTCTACTTGCAAGCTCCAGAATATTCTGTGGATGTTCCGTAGCCCGGGCTGGCCCTTGCAGGACCTGGCTGGAGAGGAAGGGAGAAAAGAAAGGAAAGACTCCTCCAGTCCAGATCCATTTAGACCCACTGCAGAAAGCATCAACTGGGCCAGACTTGTCTCTTGCCAATCACCTCTTCCTTCCTAGACAGACACCACAATGCCATGCATTACACCGGACAATCCAGAGGGGACATGAAAGTGGGGGAAGAAAGCAGTCAAGTAAGGAGTGTGAGGAAAACACACATTGAAGAGATGAAAGTGAAGGAAAAATAGACTTTTTGTCCCCTGACTGCTCACCCGCCCTCCACCCCCCAACACTTCACCAACACGAGGACATTAGTGAAGATACCAGGGAACAGAGAGAAGATCCAAGAGTGTGGAGCATGCTCAGCCCCAAGGGAGTGTATCTTTTTCCTCCTCCTCCAGATCATCCCATCTGAGAATCTGTCCTAAAAGACTCAATTTGCTAACTTGCCCCTGGGTGAAAAGATGTTTCAAACTGAAGAACAGCTTAAGTTGTCCTATAAACACATAACCTCATGTTCTGTGTTAAGATTAATGGTGAAGTGTCAGGGATGGGGGTAGAGGGAGGAAGTTAATGACTCCTTGGTGATTAGTGACAAGGGCAGGAGGCCAGGGCTAGAGGGAAACACACAGTTACACCACCGGAATGCTGACTTGGGTCTTCGGCTAGTCGGCCCCTTCTTGCATGTCCTGGGCACGGAGAGGGCTGAGGGGCTTGAGGGGCCGGCTCCCAACACTGTAATTTCTTGGACGCCTTATTGTATTCGAACTGGACAGAGGCGTAAAGCTGTTCCTTCTCATCCTTACAGGGGTTTGGTTCTTGGGGAAGTTGTTCTGATTGGAAATGGAGTGACACCACACAAATGAAAGCCAAGCCAAAAGCTCACTCATACAGGTTAATAATGCACTTGTAACCACAACAGCTTCCCTCAATCCTGCTCCTCTGCACACAGGTCCCTCACAGGGCATGGCCCATGGCCTGGCCTCCTAGCATCAGGGAGCTAAAAGGGAGAAGCTCCTTGACTATAACATTCCAAAGCAGGAAAAAGACCCAAAGAAAGGAAGGGGCTTATTGAAGACCACACAGATTACCAGGGACAGACCTAGGAATGAACCTACACCTCTTGACCCCCACCTTATAGGCTCCTCTGGACTCTGCTTTCTAAAGGGACACTTGGGGTTGGAGGGGGGTAGTAATTTGCGTTTCACTTCAGCCAAACACTTTCCATATTTAATTGAATTTCCAGGAGCCAACATTCAAGGTTAAGATCCATGAAAGGGGTACTAATTTAAAAAAAAAAAATAATTCCAACATCAGTTTCAGACATAGCAAACTACGTTGGACGTAAGTTCTGAATCCGTTTCCCTTTTGTACATAAAAGAAACCCCAGACTCTTGATGTCAAAGCTTCAAAGACTCAAGGTGGCAGGGAAACTGGCGTGTTCATCGTGGGAAAATACTTACAGTTGGCTTGTCACGGTGCGTGTTCACAGCCTCCACGTTAAGTTTAATTGTTTCCACTTTGCACCCTGACAAAACAGAGGAAAGAGAGGACTTAAAGAAAAAGGTTCAGTGGAAAATTCCTTAGTGATGGGAAAGTATACCACGAAGCAATGTACGCATTCTGCAATACACACAGTCATGCATACATCCCTTTCAAAACAGAAGGCACTGATGGAGCTTCCCTGGTATATAGGGATAATGAAGCTGAACTCTAGACAAACTTCTGAGAAAATTGTGACCTTCCTCGATTCCCAGCTCCCGCCAGCCCCTATGTGCATAGTTACCGTAGGCCACAGGAGTAAGTTTGAAGATGGTATGGAGAGGGCATCTCAAGTATGGTAGCTCATCTGAAAACAGGAAGACTAGGTGAGGGAAGTCTCTTAGTATTATGGAGTAAGGTCAAGTTAGAAAGAATCTGCAGAGCTCATAATGAGTTTCCCTTACTCTGACCACCTCTTAGAGTTGTACAACTCCTCCCTTAAACCCCAGACCACAAAGCCACCCAACCTTCTGAGTGGCTAAGGAAGGAAATAAGGCCATCTTAGATCCTTCCACGCAGGCAAGAACAGGAAGAAGTACTGTAGCCAGAGAGCCCAATGGAAGGGGGTCACCTGGGTACAGCAAAGGCCAATAAGGTCTGACCACAACAGCTTCCCAGCAGCTCAGGATGCTGAGCTCAGCGTCCACAATGCAGGCTTTCCAGGAGCTCCCGAAGATTGGGAAGGGAAGTATGGAAGAAAGCAACAGCACCTTCTTACTGCCCTTACCCAGAAACAACTGCTGCTCCTAAAATACCACCCTCCTAGTAGGCTGCGTGGCAGGCTGGGAATATTCAGCCACTGTCCTGATGCTGCCAAGAGTGTTAGCGTGACACTGGCCCTTGAGCCAGGCAGGATCAAGGAGCACCAGCAGCAGCCACTCTCCATTGGAAGCTTTCATAGCAGCAGAGTGAACTCAGCAAGTCATTGACTCAGTGGCTGCTGGGAGTCCCACACTGCTGTCTGGAGAAAGTACTCTAACTTGAGCGGAGACAGGGAGGTCTGTTTCCCAGGAATCCTGGTGCCACTGCAAGTCCAGCCCTCTCCCCCTGGATGTGTCTCCCAGCCCCTCCCTCAAAGGCACCTGCACCCTTATCCAAGAAGTAGGCCAGGAGGCAGCGCATGACAGCCTGGTGGGAGATGACGAGGACATTGCCCTGACGTTCCAGCTCCATGATGACAGGCTCCAGCCGCTGCACCAGGTCCTGGTATGACTGTGGAGGGAAATGGGGCAGGCTGGCAGGAGCCCAGGTGCAAGCTGGCAGCCAAGTTAGTGGCTGGACCTTGGAGACTAAGGGCCACTTCTTCTTCCTCAGCTGGCTTTCCTCCTGGAGGCTCAGTGAGTTTACATCACCTGCTAACTGCCCCCAGCCCTGGTATCTCTTGAGAAAACTCAGATCTTTCAAAAGCAATATTTAGACCAAGAAAACTACAGGTTAAGAAGAGGAAGTGTGACTTTAACCTGTGTGTGTGTTTTTTCTTCCCACAGATTAATACAGGCAGTGAGACAACAAGAGACTCCTAGGGGTTTCCTGTACCTCTGCCATTCAGTTTTATTTACTTTTGCCTCACACATCCCTAGAGTATGGAAGCTACTTAGACAAGGAAATAGCCTAAAACACTCAAGATGATAGGGAAATAATTCCTATCCCATATATTTACTTGGTGACTCCACTTACTTATGTGGGGGTGGGATTGAGAGAGTACAAGGAAAAAAAGAAGTAAAAATGATTGTGTTGATTCTAAAACATACTGAACAGAGGATGCCTTGTCACCCTTATCCCTGGGAATCTTAACAATTAATGAGGCATTCGACTGTCTAAGCTGAATGAAACCAAAATGACCCAAGGGAAGGAAGATAAATGATGCCTAGACCCTCCAAATCACATTCAATCCTTCCCCCAAATTAAAGCTAAACACTCAGCAAGGGTCTAGGCAGTTACTTTACATGACAGGGGTGTCTCACCTCCCCACCAGGATATCGATACAGATACTTCTCTTGATCTCGAAGTGCAAACTCTTCTGGGTACCGTTTCTCAATCTCTGCATAGGTCATCTCTTCACACACACCCTGCAAAAAGCCACTTGAAGCTGGCTTGAAGAGATAGACTGTACCACACCAGCCCCATCCCAAATAAGGAAGATGACATCGAAGAATGCTAGTTTCTTAGTACATGCCAGGCACTGTGCTGGGTCCTTTCATGTATTGCAGCTGCCTGTGACCAGAGTGTCACAGAGTGTCTGTGACTCACCGGGTGAGGACCACTGCAGGAAGGAGGCAACTTCTCTAGCTCAAGCTACCACATTCTCCTACTACTGGGGGGAACTTACAGATCAAGAAAGTCAAGAGGCTAAAAGGAACAGGAAGCAGAGAAGGAGGGAAACTGAAGGGACTGGAGACCTTGCATGAAAAATAAAAGGGTAGAAGGAAGGAAAGAAAAAGAAATGTCGGCCGGGCGTGGTGGCTTATGCCTGTAATCCCAACACTTTGGGTGGCCAAGGCGGGTGGATCACAAGGTCAGGAGTTCAAGACCAGCCTGGCCAAGATGGTGAAACCCCGTCTCCCCTAAAACTACAAAAATTAGCCAGGCATGGTGGCAGATGCCTATAATCCCAGCTACTCGGGAGGCTGAGGGAGAGAATTGCTCGAACCCGGGAGGCGGAGGTTGCAGTGAGCCAAGATCACGCCACTGCACTCCAGCCTGGGCCACAGAGCGAGACTCCATCTCACAAAAAAAAAAAAAAAAAAAAAAAAAGAAATTTCTACTTTTGTGCTCAAGAAGAGAGAAAGCCAAGAGAAATTTTGGGAAAAACTTTTCCTGAATAGCTGACCAAATGATCTAAGCAGAAAGCAAAGAAGTGGGTTGTTAGCTATTTATTTTTCCCAGGAGGCAAATATACAAAGGAACAAAATGAGTCCTTGTTAGCCCTACTTTCCCCAGGTGCCAGAAAGGCTGGCTCAAAAATTGGTTTGGGTCCCATGATTGGCACAGGTAGTGAATCAGGCAGGAAACCCCTGATTAAGGGTGCAATTGTCCTCCCTGAGCCCCCGAGCTGGCCATAGAGTCAGCTTCCTCAGAGTTTTTACTTGTTGGTTCTAGTTTCCTAGATAAAACTGTCTAAATAGTGACTTCTGAGAGTTCCTGCCTGAATACGAGACTCTTGTTGGCTTTTCTGGGCCTTCAGAGCTTTCTACTCACAGCATCAATCTCATTCAGAATCTTCCACTGCTCATAGGGCACCCCGAGAGATTCAGCAGTCTGTATGGTCCTCTTCAACTGGCTTGTCCACACTTTGAGGTCTGTTATTTCCTGTTCCTCCAGAAATTTCCTTAGAGCTTGGGCAAACTGGGGTTTAAAAATGAAAATTAAGGGTAAAAAGAAAACACACAGACACACACACACACACACACACACACACTCACTCAACACACATATACACAAAGCCTGTTAACTTGGCCTGTAATGGACAACGTGCATAGCCATGGTCAAAATCCATAAGGTGCTACATAGTTAATATAAACCCAAAAGGAAATGAACTTTAACTGGAGCACCCTGTACAATGCTAAGTACACAAGTTGTGCCCAATGAATATCTCATGGTTGAATGATCACAGCAGAAATGGGTCCAAGCTATCTACACTTCAATACAGAGCTAGACGCAGTGAGCAAGAACACACCTTGAGCACTTGCATATGAGACCACAGCCTACGTCCAAATGGGATTTAAGTAAGGAGATAAAAGAGATGACCTCAGCCATGCCCTTCTAACTCTAAGCCTAGAAAATCCAGTGTGCTGACTAATTATTCACCTGCTTTCCCCGCACCGAGAGGCCAGAGTCACCCCCAATCTTCCCCAAGAGATTGAACTCGCTTTCTCCATGCCGGCAAAGGTAAATGGTGCGAGGCTGGACGTGGATATTCATGAGGTAGTAGACTATCTTGCTCTGGATGTAGTCCTGGACTCTGTTGACTAAAAACCGCTGGCCCACGTTTATCACCTTGATGAAAGAAAGATCCCTGGGACAGGAAAGGAAAAAAAAAATTCCCTAGGTAAGAAAATCTGAGAATAAGAATCAGAGGGAAAAGGATTTCTATAGGGACTTGCAGGCTCACAGCAGCTCTTCCTCCCCTCCTCTGTCACACCCACGTTTATGGAACCAAATGGTAGGAGATTAATTACTCCTTAAAACCAAGATGAAGTACAATTTCCTGAACTTCTAGTAAGTTCATACCATTTCCTCAGTGCCTGTAGTGTGACACGTAATGTAGATAAACATGATAAACAGAATTCAGGCTTCCCATCAGGGGCTAGACTAGGTGACCTGAAGATTTTGCTAAGCCCAAAATTTGGTGAGAAGAATAGGCCCCTTTTGAGGCAGTTAAGACTTGGCCAGAATATGGCATGACGAGGAATGAGGGGAAGGGAAGAGGCAGCAGAAGCACAGACAGAAATGTCTATATACTCCCTGCATCTACCTAATTATGATTCTCTCAATGACACTTTCAGACATTGCTTGCTTCGAGGCCAACATGAGATTGTTCTTTTTATAAAAGTCATAAGTGTGGCTGGACGCGGTGGCTCATGCCTGTAATCCTAGCACTTTGGGAGGCCAAGGCGGGTGGACCAGGAGATCAGGAGTTTGAGAACAGCCTGGCCAACATGGTGAAACCCCATCTCTACTAAAAATACAAAAATTAGCCAGGCGTGGTGGTGGGTGCCTGTAATCCCAGCTACTCAGGAGGCTGAGGCAGGAGAATTGCTTGAACCCAGGAAGGGGGAGGTTGCAGTGAGCCGAGATCATGCCACTGCACTCCTGGGCAACAAAAGCGAGAGACTCCATCTCAACAAAAAAAGTCATAAGTGCCTATTTTAAATCAAAAAATCAGAAAAAATGATGGAAGGATGCAAATCATGCATCACCCTACTACCAGAGATAACATATACAAACATACACATGTATATCTATGTAGATCTTCTGTATATTTTTCTAGGTGGGACCTTGTTCCAGCTGAAGAATAATTTTATGCCATATCTAGAGGTGGTTTTCAGCCTCCGAATTAAGGGGATTCTGGGAAACCCACTTGAAGGAACTGAAAGGCTGAAAACATTAAACAGACCACTGTATTAAGTGTGCCATGCACATTAAATGTGCCATTTACTTGGCTGCAGGTCTGTATTATATGAATAGAGCTGTTAACTGCCCTGAATGCATGTTCTTTCATGAGGCCACATTCTTGCAGATTTCCATGTGTACACCATCTTTCTTCAACATGGACTTGGTTTTGTTATGGCTCATATACCTCACACATGACAAGTTAATCTATAGTCTATACCACACTGCCAACAAATGCTTCCATAGTAACGACAGCTGGCATTGATCAGACATTTCTCTGAGTCAGGCATGTTTTTGAGGGCTTTGCATGTTATATATATATATAGAGAGAGAGAGAGAGATAGACATAAAAAATATGCAATATGTAATATATATAATATGTTATGCTATAATATGCATGATATACACACAAGCATTAATATATGTGAAATATCATATAATATATATAAACTTTAAAAACTGATGACACATCTCCAAAGGGTATCCTACAACACCCCCGTTCAGATATGGAGCAGTGATTCTCTACCAGGGATGACTGTGCCCCCTGGGGAACATCTGCCATGTCTGGAGACATTTTGGTTGTCACAGCTTGGAGGTGTTACTGGCATCTAGTGGGCAAAGGCCAGGGAAGCCGCTAAACATCCTACAATGCACAGGACAGCTCCTACAACAAAGAATTACCCAGCTCAAAGTGCCAATAATACTGAGATTGAGGAAATCATGCTCTAGAGACTGGAGAGAAAAAATTGATGATAAAAAACACTTCCGGCCAGGTGCAGTGACTCATACCTGTAATCCTAGCACTTTGGGAGGCTGAGGCGGGTGGATCACTTGAGCTCAGGAGTTCAAGACCAGCCTGGCCAACATGGGGAAACTCTATCTTTACTAAAAAAAAAAAAAAATAGCTGGGCATGGTGGCGCACACCTGTGGTCCCAGCTACTCAGGAGGCTGAGGTGGGAGGATCACCTGAGCCCAGGGGGTAGCAGTTGCAGTGGGCCCTGATTTTGCCACTGCACTCCAGCCTGGGTGACGGAGCGAGACCCCATCTCAAAACAAAACAAAACAAACTACTTCAATTTTTCATGTACAAGATGCAATACACATAAAAGCCACAAATCCATACCTTATTTCTCTGGGATGATGTTAACACTATAGATCTAGACTATCAGAAGGAAGTTAGAGAACTCAGGGAGAAAGGTTATTTTCCCAGATGAGACCTTTGCCTTGGGCCCTTCAAACCATGGCCTTAAACCTTACTTGTCATAGTTGTCTGGGTCAAGAGGTCGGTAGGTAACTTTGTAGCACTCAATTCTCTTCAGGAAGTCCTCCATTACGTTCTCTCTGTTCCTTTCAGGGTAGTCAGGGCTCGACACCTTAACCTCCTGAAATCATAGGAACCAGTAAAGGCCTCATCAGAGGTCTGCCCGTAACAGTCCTCCTACAAATAGCCACTGCTAAAAAAAAGAAAAAGAAGTCCATAAAAGTCGCCTTTCACTGGAACATTGGCACTCTACTCATTGAGTACCCCCCGCCCCGCCCCGCCCCGTCCTGTGACCCTGGCAACCAAAAAAGTTAAGACAACTGGGGAGTCATGTGCCTGCACTTGGCTGAAGGACAGAGGCAGTCACGCAGCCAAAGCTGCTCCTGGGCCCCAATCCCTTTATGTACTTTCCTGAGAAAACAGAACAGGCTCCAATGTTTCCCTATTACCACTCAGAATAGGGTGCATGACCCCAGTGCCTGACTTGGGACTAGATGCCTCTTCCTCAGATGATCCCAAGTTCCTACGGCTGGGAGAGCACCTGCATAAGACCATGTACAGATATCTACTCGGTCCAGCAGAGCACAACCCATCCAATGGGGACTGGCTTACACTGTGACCCCACAGGGAATAAGGAGCTCAATGTATAGAACACTGACTAGAACATTGGACAAATGCTGGGGAGATAACCTTCCTGTAGGTAAGTCCTGAAATGAAGAGTCTGATCTACTCTTTTTTTTTTTTTTTTTTTTGAGACAGGTTCTTACTCTGTTACCAAGACTGGACTGCAGTGGCACAATCATGGCTCACTGCAGCCTCAACCTCCTTGGACATGTTCTCACTCTGTCACCAAGACTGGACTGCAGTGTCACAATCACGGCTCACTGTGGCCTCAACCTCCCAGGCTAAGGTGATCCTCCTGGGCTCAAGCAATCCATTTGCCTCAGCCTCCCAAAGTCCTGAGACTACCGGCATGAGCACCGCACCCAGCTGATCTATTCCAGCATCTAGGTCTCAGCATTCATATAATACCCAGAGCACAGGGCCAAGAATCCTACAACCTAAACCCTGGTTTCAATTCAACAGCTAATTCTTATTTGATTCTTTAAAGCCTCAGTTTCCTCTCCCAAAAGAAGAGTGTAGAAGTACCAGATGGGGCTCTGGCAGATAGAAAAGATCTCTTTGTGATGTTAAACATGTCTATTTCTCTCTTTCATTATGAAAACACCCCTCCCCAACAACACACACACATGCACACACACACACACACACCCCCAACACACACAGCACAAAAGGTGAAGAGGAGATGATATGTAGGGGTGTCACCAACCAGAATATTGGCAGCAATGACATCAGGATCATCACAGACGGATTCCACAAAGAATACCTGGCCATGGAGAGAAGGCAGTGATAAGCAAGTCAAAAATGCCAGGCTGTTAATTAAGAGCACATGCTCATCTACCCCACCCAGCCACCACATCTCCCAGGATTTTCTTCATGAAAGTGGCCTTCAAGTCCTCCTCATAGCTCTTACCACAGCCCCTGGGCCTCGAACATACAGGCTAACAGTCTGAGAAAGGACCTGAATGAAAACACTCAAGGACTGGGGGAATGCTCTGAGAGAAGAGATTCAGATATCCCATCCTGTCCTCACCCACTAGAGTGAGAGATCCATGCCCGTAGCCTGACTCCCCAACTCTACTCATCCCTTTTCCTCCAGCGTGGAGTCAGATCCTACCTTGAAGGAATTCTGTTCAGCAAAGTTCAAAATCATGTCCCTCCTCTCCCGGGTTGTATTGGTGGCATCAAACACCTGTGAAGAAAGCACACAAGGTAAATGAGCAGGAACAGAGAAATGGAACCCCACCAGGGCAGACTCAAGGTGGGGCTGGGTAGCCAGGCTGCTGCAAGGGTGGGGACCAGAAAGAAGCAGCAGCAGATAAAGCTTACCGCAATCTGACCATTCTCCTCAGTGAGATACGCCTTAACATCTTCCAGCGCCACCAGAGCACACTGTCTGCCATGAGAGCAAATGAAACCAGCAAGGAGAGCTAAGCTCAAACAGTCAGAGACACAAACATTTGGGTGGCTACAGGAGTCACATCTCTGCCCACTTAGTTTCCCACTGTTCAAAACCTTTCTCTAACTAGATCTTTCAATTTTCTCACTGAGGGTTTTCACACCATCCTATAACCCCTTCCCGCCCCTGCCCCAATGCACAGATCTTAGCCCTCTTTAGACTTCTCCTACAAGCACACAGGTATCACCCTGAGCCCTGTTCTTCTGACCACCCAAGCCCAAGGCCACTTGCCCATCAGATAGCTTCCATTTAACTTCCCCATAAGATATTTACTGAGATGAAACCAAGCCCTGTCACACCAAGTCTCATGACGGCCAAGAAAGAGCTGACCTGGAGATCAGGCCTTAAACAAGACTCACTTGCGGATCTTCATGGCCTCCTCATTGTCATGCCGAAAGAAGTCGTAGGACTTATAGGACTTGACTGCTTCACGCCGATACACCCCAAGATTAAACACTGTAGAAGACACCCAAATCCTTCAGCAGCAAAATAATATGATGGCCCCACCAAATGGGACTTGTTTCTTGGCCTAATGTCAGAGTGACCAAGGGGATGAAAAAAGCAGCAACATGGTAGGTTGGGAACAATATTAAGAGTCAAAAGAGTTGGGTTCAAGTCCTGACTTTCTAGACCTTGGACAAGTCTTAAGCTGTCTGAGGTTTCAATTTCCTCAGCCACTCTGTTTATTTCACAGAGACACTGCTAGGGTTATATAAGATGATGTCCATGTAAGCCTTCTGAAAAGGTACAGCCCTATGCTCATCTAAATCTTAACAGTCCTATCAAAGGCATTCCCTCAAAACTAGGCCAATCCACCCACGCCAGGAGGAGACAAGTCTGGGAATAGAGAATAACTCCAGTAAACCAGAAAGCAACTGCTATTTCTGCCAGAAGCACCCTATAGCATTGATGCCAGGAAGAATAAGTCTCCCAGAGACCTGTGAGGCCCAGGAACTAATAATTTTCTTTCCTAGGGAATGAGCCACACTTACCTTTGGTGGGGACTCCAATCCAGTTGAGGTAGCGTGTTAGTTTCTTGGACACATAAGTTTTACCCCGGGCCGGCAAACCAATCATAACGATCAGAGTCGGGGAGTTGGTCATGTAGGAGGCCCATGCTAGAAGGAAATTAAACAAAATAAAACGAAATGACTAGGGTCCTAGTAAGGTTTTTTGGTGTCTGTTTTTTTGCGACGGAGTCACGCTCTGTCGCCAGGCTGGAGTACAGTGGTGTGATCTCAGCTCATTGCAACCTCTGCCTCCCAGGTTCAAGTGATTCTCCCGCCTCAGCCTCCCGAATACCTGGGACTACAGGCACCCGCCACCATGCCCAGCTAATTTTTGTATTTTCAGTAGAGATGGGGTTTCACCATGTTGGCCAGGATGGTCTCAATTTCTTGACCTCGTGATCCACCCACCTCAGCCTCCCAAAGTGCTGGGATTACAGGCGTGAGGCACCCAGTCCCACTGGGGCCTAGTAAGGTTTATACACTGAGCTACGAACTTCATAGTCATAATCTCATTTTATCTTCATAAACCTGTGGAGCAAAGGTTCAGCAAGTCTGGGAAGACAAATAAGGTGATATCAGGCAGGCCTCCTGAAATAGAGTTAAAAGGTTATGCAGGCTTCCAGAAAATGCCCAAACCAAGACACGTCTTTCCCACATGTCTGAGGTCTTCACTGAAGTACCCAAGGTGGAAAGAGGAAAAAAGTAGCAAGGATAAGAAAGAAAATAACCATGCTGCAGCCAGACATGACAGCTCATGCCTGTAATCCCATCAATTTGGGAGCCTGAGGTGGGAGGATCACTTGAGGCCAGGAGTTCAAGATAAGCCTGGGCAACATAGAGACACCCTTGTCTCTTAAAATATATATATATATATATTTAAGATATATCTTAAATATATAATATTTAAGACATTTAATATATATCTTAAATATATAATATTTAAGACATATATTTAAGATATATATATATATTTAACTTAGCCAGATGTGGGAGTGTGCACCTATAGTCCCAGCTACTCAGGAGGATTGCTTGAGCTCAGGAGTTCAAGGTTGCAGTAAGCCATGATCCCGTCACTGCACTCCAGCCTGAGCGACAGAGCAAGACTTCGTCTCAAAAAAAGAAAGAAAGAAAAGTAACAATGACATCATCCTTAACATAAGAATGCCTAGAAATATAAAAATGACAGAGCTGTGAAGGAAAGTCTAATGCTTGGAGATTCTACCAGTGCAGAACTGAGCTGGCTCCTATAATAGGTCCAACAGAGTTTCTGTCTCCAGGATCCCACTCAACCCTTCAGAACCATGGGCAAGAATTAGCTTGTCCACGGCAAAAAGCCCTGCCTCAAGCTGTTTTGGCCTTTTCACTCAGGCCATGAGCTCCTCTTTAAGCCAGAATTACTAAACCACAGTGAGATTGAGTTGGCAAAGCTTACTTGATACACATTCTGAATAGACCTCAGGAAGCTTCAGGGTAGAGCCAGCCCACATAGGGCATCAGGGCCAATCTGCCACCATGGCCCACGTAAAAGCAAGACAATTGAGAAGCATTAACAGTCCTCAGGCTACCCTTCCTTAGTAAATTAACTTACTTCAGGAATGCTCATTTGCAGAGATAAGTCTCACTGGACAGGCAGGGCACACTAGATGTTCAGGGGACAGGTAACTTGCCTAGGGACACATAATGAGTCAAGGGTACAGCTGGCACTAGAACACAGATCTTGTGCTTCCTTGCAGCTTTTCTCCAAAAAAAGAGGTTCCTCATCACTTTGCTCACAGGGGCTGGCTCCTCCCGGCCCATCTTGCTGCAGAGGAGAGGTGGGAGAAGGACCTGCACTGCTGCCAGCCATTGTCCCGGGTCCAAAAACCACCCTGCGGTCATCTGGGACAGCTCAGTCTCTGCCGGCTCCAATGAGGGAAGGCCCTGCACAGGATGGGGGGAAAAGGAAGAAACACCTTCACCTCCCACTTCCCACCACTGATTCCCAGAAGGTGCCCTGCAAGTTGCGGCTGCCCCTCTGCCTGGTACTAAGGGACCTTGTAAGATTAAGAAACAGTTCTGTAAAATGGAGGTACTTGGATGGGAAATACGACTTTCATTTTTTGAGAAATAAATGTAGAAAGATCTCAATGAAGAAGTGGGAGGAGGGGCCCAGGTAGAGAACCACCCTCGGAAGGAAAAGAGTTTCCTAAGGGTGTTTGGCAAGAAGTACTCAGAGTGACCCTAGTGGTGAGGAGGGAGAAGTGGAGGCCCAGACCTGGGGTCAGAGGGCTTGGCTTTTAGTCCTTTACCCACTGCACACATGGAAAATTCCTGAGTCTCAGCAGGAGCCCCTCCAAGGTAGGTAAAGGAGCAACATAAGTGATTTTCATCTGTGTTCAAACAGGGAGCTCAAAGGCAAGCAAACTGTACCCTGAAGCCTCAGCTGGCATTAATCCCTAATCACTGGCCCCTAAGAGGCAGATAGCCTCTGCATGGGATCAGCTGTCTCAGGTTTAAGTAGTAAAATCTCCTGAGTCTTCACTTTCTCCAGCTCAGCTCAATGCCTGCTCTCAATCCCCCATGATTTGGCTCATTACCTGCACTTCTAGGCCTGCTTTGTTCGCACCTTCCAGCCCATTAGGCACTTCCCCAAAGGTCCTATTACCCTCCCTAAAGCTTAAAATGAACTGATACTTGGGAGCTGCTCTAAAGGCAACCAGGGAACCAGCTGCTCTCTGTTTACCCATGTGGACAGAGAATGCTAAGAACAAAAAAAAAAAAACTGCATCCACTGGGACCTCCCAAGAGCCCTCCAGCAACGCACCTCTCGCCTCTGTCCAGAATACACTTAAGCACACCTGCTACAACCAGGGCTTCTCATTTTCTGGAGTACAAAACTAAACCACACTTCCTATCTCAAATTACCACACTGGCAAAAGTAGGAACATTCTGTCCTGCCTGTTAAAAAACAAAACCACCTGCCACTGCCACCTGATTAATTTCAGAGACAATGTAACCCATCTCTTGATATACAATGGAAAACTGTTTCAATCCTGAAATTCTCTTCCACCTTCTTTAAGCCAGGTTCAACTCCTTTTCTCAAACTTAAACTCATTTTCCTTTCATAAACTTCCTTAGATAAAATGAAGACTTGAGGCCGGGCGCGGTGGCTCATGCCTGTAATCCTCACTTTGGGAGGCCAAGGTGGGTGGATCGCCTGAACCCAGGAGTTTGAGACCAGCCTTGGCAATATGGTGAAACACTATCTCTACTAAAAATATAAAAATTAGCCAGTCTCATAACCCAGTCTCAAAATAAATAAATAAATGTATTTTTTAAAAAAAAGATTTACAAAAAAAATGAGGACTTGATAACTTCCCTCGTGTAAATGGAAAAACTCAAGCCTGGAGAAATTAAGAGCTTTGTCCATGGTCCCACAATAGACAGTCAAGGTCAGGGTTCTGACCGGTCTCCTGATCTCATGACTGCCCATTCAGTCCCAGCTGCCAGCTCCTGTGCCTCATGTCAGCACTTGACAAAGGTACCCTCACGGTAAACACAACTTGCTCTCCATTCTAATCCTGAAGGATGGTCTAGGAGAGCAATGGTTCCCAGCCTTTTCAGGACCCAGGTCGTCTTCTTTTATTGGCTCTAAAGAGGCCTAATATTTAGAAATATGCGCCCATAAAGCATGTTTCATTAGTGACATTTTATCTTTATTCATCAGAAGTCAGAACTGCTGATTATCTCCTGCCAGTTGACAGGTATGAAATAACCAAGTTCATATAACTACGGTCAAACACTAAGAAAGCTGATGTTTCAGTTAACCACTATGGCTATAGTTGATGCTGCCCAATTTCCATCAAATATCTTGAAATATTGAAAACAGCTTACAATATAGAACTTCTCAGGAGAGCAAATTAGTAATACTGATGAACATTTCCAATGTGTCTATCTTTTCTATTATTTCTGTAGGAAAAGTTGCTGGCACAAATGTGCAAAGGTGTATGTGTAAGAATGGTCACTGCAGCACTCTTTGTGATGATGAAAAACTGGAAACAATTTAAATGCCTATCCATGGAAAGCTGGCATATCCATACAATGCAGAATGAGGTAAATCTGCATTTATCAACGTTAAAAGGATGTCCACAAGACAGTAACTTGTTTAAAAAAAAAAAAGGAAATGGCAGCTGAACAGAATATGAACAATATGAACCTACCTTTATTAATAGGATATACCAGAATAAGATGTCTAAAAGAATCAAACTTGGAAGAAACAGGAGTTTTTTACTTTTCGCTTTCTAAATCCTTTCTGTAGTTTGAATTTTTTTATGAACATACATTGCTTTTGTATTTAGGGAAAGGTACATGGAAGAACTTGTCTGTTCCAGAACTACTCAAAAAAAAAAAAAAATTAAAAAGAAAAAAAAAGTATGTAGATTTCTCCATTTCTGCTTTTTTTTTTTTTTCTTTTTTTCCTGAGATGGAGTCTCACTTTGTCGCCCAGGCTGGAGTGCAGTGGCGCGATCTCAGCTCACTGCAAGCTCCACCTCCCGGGTTCACGCCATTCTCCTGCCTCAGCCTCCCGAGTAGCTGGGACTACAGGCGCCTGCCACCATGCCCGGCTAATTTTTTTTTTTTTTTTTTTTTTTGTATTTTTAGTAGAGACGGGGTTTCACCGTGTTAGCCAGGATGGTCTTGATCTCCTGACCTCATGATCCACCCGCCTCAGCCTCCCAAAGTGCTGGGATTACAGGCGTGAGCCACCACGCCCGGCCCTCCATTTCTGCTTTCATAAGCCCTGAAACCAGTCCTCTGAGCACTGTAAAGGCACCTCAGCCAGTAGCCCCTCTTTGCCCCATCCCTGGAGCAGTTGAAGTCCCAGTAACGCTCCTTCGGAGGTTTTGGTTCCCTAAAGTCATTCTTCAGCCCTGAAATCCTCAAGCCCAGTCACTTCCCGGAGTCAAAGTTAGCCAACACAGGTGTAATGAGCAGCAAGGGAACAACGGTTAAGCTATTAATAAAGCAGCTGCTGATGTGAACACTAAGCTGCCAGGTGAACCAGCTCCAAAGTACAGCTCTATAGCAGAGGAAAAGGAAGTAAGTTAACACATATACTCACAACTTTATTTTCTCCTTTGACTATGTCTGCAACAGTCTCACAGCCCGACTGTGACGTGAGGAGAGAATAGGGTAAATAAATCACAGTGGCTTTAGGACACCTTCTTTTTCTTAGAGAAGAAAAAGGCATTTGGAGAAGCTAGAGTTTGGAAAAAAAGAGATTAGAGCCCACAGCAGGAATTAGAGTCTAGAAGACAGGAAAGAAACCAGGGATTACTGCTTCCTTGACTTGAAAGCCCTCAAGGCAAAGGAACTACAGAAGAGTTAGGAAAGCAGGTAGAAGAGATTCCTACCATGGAGAAAAAAGCAGAGCTAGAAGGACTGACACAGGGCATTGTGTAGTCAGAGACTCCCACAATTATCGATCCTGCCCCCTAGCCCCAGCTCTCTTTTGGATCAAGTACCCTAGTAACATGAGTGTACCTCCCTGTAAGAGGTGCATCGAGATCCCCAAATCTGGGTTACAGTATTGTCAAATAAGAGAAGAAAACATTTTTTACTGAAAAAATAATTATTCACAGCCCTCTTTTAAATAGTGAGCTTCCAATACAGCATTTGAGTATGATTCAATACAAACATTTCAGGAATAAATACAATAGGCAGATTGAGTCACCTGTGAAAAATAACACACATTAGCTATATGCCCAACACTCTTCTAAGCACCTTCCTACATTTAGTCATTTAATCCTCACATCACTCTTGGGGGAGACACTGTTAGTATTCCCACTTTTAAAAGGAGTAAACTGAGGCACGGAGAGAACAAGCAACTTGTTCAAGAGCTAAGAAGTCATAAACCCAGGATTCAAACTCAGGCAGTCTGACTCCAGAGGCTACACTCAAACATCATGCTATAGTAGTTATCTCCCCTGGGGTATTCTGCCCTTAGCACCTAGCTTCTTGCCCTGGCAGAGAAAAGAGACCCTAATTGTAGACCCTAACTCTGCCAACCCCAGTATCACATCCAGCCAGCTGCTTCTGTCCAGCAGGCTCCATGGGTGCTAGGTGAAGAGAGATTATCATTGTCAATCATGAAACTGACAAGGGCATGACATCAAGGTCGAGGCTCTGGGAAAAGCTTCGAACATGAGATGATTCCTGGTCTCGTGCTGGTCGGCTGTTTCCACCTGCTGATATATATATATATTCCTTGACTAACTGGTTATATATATACACATATATATTTGTGTATATATTATACATATATATGTTATATATGTATACATATGTTATATATATACATATATATGTTATATATAACATATATATGTATATATACATATATATGTATATATATGTATACATATATATATGTATATATACATATATATGTTATATATAATAAATATGTGTATATATATATACATATATATATGTTATATATATGTATATATATATAACCACTGAAGTGAGAAGAACTGACTGACAGGATTCCACAGGAATGGTGCCATCCAGAAGCAGAGGCAAGAGTTAGCACTCTTTCAGGTTCCCCAAAATATGTGGGGAACAGAGTCCCAGATCTTTTGGGAAGCTATGCAGCCTATGATGCTTAGAAATACAGATCCATGGGGACAGGAAATGATGCTTCATCTCCTCGCAAACCCTCCTGCTGTTTCTATCTAAAAGACAGGCATGGAAATGAAAATGCTCATGTGAAAGCTGTCCTCAAAAAAATGAACCTATAGGGAAAATAGTTTACAAAGTACAAAGGCTAAACCTGTGAGAAAGTAAGATGCCCAAGACACTGTGAGAAGCCAAGTGTCAGGGCTCATTCCCCTCAGGCCTGTAGGAAGGAAACCAAGCAGCACTGGCTCCCATCTGCAATTTCTACAATGAGCAGCACTCTCCCAAAACTTAGCCCAACAGATAAAGCTGGTAACATTACCAGCTCCAAGTAATTCCTGTACCTGCAACTGTGCCTTACTCACTGTGTGTACAATAATGTTAGTTCTAACTTCCATCAGCAAGCCAGTGTGCAAACATCCCAGGAGACAGAGATTCAGTTTAAGAAAGCAGTAAGAAACTGCTGGACTACACCAGTAGTCTAGCCCCAAGAACAGACACTTCACTAATTCTACTTGTTTTAGACAGGACATTCCACCCTAGAGACTTTGTATTAAATTTCCATGTCAAAGAATTATTTATCACTCCTACCAAGCAGCAGAGTCCAGTATTATAACTATATTCCCAAGATAAAATGCTGAGAGAGAGCAGTCCCTCCTCTCTGCCAGAACTCACAACATTTCTTCTCTGACATTCGAAGATTTGGGGGTTTGGTTTCATAGCTGTTGTTGTTCTGTTCTGAGGAAGATGCCCCAGACATGGCAGCTCTTCAGATGTCTGAAACAGAGAAGTAGAATGTAAAAAAGGGAAGGGGAAGAAAGAAGACATAACCTAAAAAAAAAACTTAGTGCATTGGATCCATGTGATATAAGTAAAAACACCCTGGGCCAAGAGACAAGTTCAGTCCTGTTTCTCCCAGTTAGCAGCTACTTCTCTAGCCCTCTTTTTCCTCACCTATAAAAAGAGTTGCACTAGAACCTTACATTTATCTTCTGACTTACGAGTCTACATTTACAGACGTTATCTTCTTCAGTCCTAACAATAATCTTGTAATCAGGCAGATTTTGCCACCAGTATTTCTTCTCATTTTACAGATTGAAAATTTGAGATTCATCGAATTAAGTGGCCTGCTCAAGGTTTCATGACCTCAGATTCTAGTTTCAAGAATCTGGGCAGAGCAGTGGCAGCAGTTGGGGTGGGGTGGGTTATGAATAGATGAAGTTCATTACCAGGAAAGTAACTCCAATCTAACGGTAGGACTCAGTTTTGCAAACAGTGAGGCCGGGCACGGTGGCTCACTCCTGGAATTCCAACACTTTGGGAGGCTGAGGCGGGCGGATCACGAGGTCAAGAGATAGAGACCATCCTGGCCAACATAGTGAAACCCCGTCTCCACTAAAAATACAAAAATTAGCCGGGCGTGGTGGTGCGCGCCTGTAGTCCCAGCTACTCGGGAGGCTGAGGCAGGAGAATCGCTTGAACCCGGGAGGCGGAGGTTGCAGTGAGCCAAGACCGCGCCACTGCACTCCAGCCTAGCGACAGAGCGAGACTCTGTCAAAAAAAAAAAAAAGGAAAAATGAAAAAGAAAGAAAGAAAAGAAAAGAAAAGAAAAAAGTGAGGGACGTGGGAAAATCTCGAACATATTCCCTGAAGGAAAAACAGTGACTGGACCCCAAGACAGCCCTAGCACGTCGTCATTTCTCCTCTAGCGCATTCTCAAGCCCTGCTCCGCACTCTCTCCCTAGTTACCCCCGGGACTCAGTCTAAAGAACACCGGAGCGCTGAGGTGGTAAATGACTTCCCCAAGGTCACCTCAGGAAGAGGGGTAAGCCCTGATTCAAACTGAAGTGGGAAAGTCCTGAGCTCATGCCCCCAATTCAGACAACAGGGGGCTGGTGAGGACGGAAGGTCCTGAGCCTTCAAGAGCCTTACACGATTCCTTTACTGACCACACAAATCCTCCAACCCAAACACAGGCTGTGGCTCCCGGTCCCAGAACGTCCACGCTGCCTGCCATGCCTGGGGACCAGCACCTGGCCCCGCACTTCATCCGGGGGCACGCAGCCCCCACATCCCGCCCCGCTAGACCCTACCCGGGGCTGCGCAGCTGTGGCTCACCCTCCGATCTCTCCTAAGATCCCTCCCTGCCTTGGCCCCGGCGCCTCCCCTGTAACGCGACCGAATCGAGCCGACAGCTTGTGGCCGGGGCTGGCGCTACAGTCGCCGGCAAATCATGTGAGCCCGTCTGGCCCCGCCCCCTCGCGCGTAGGTCCTCACCTGGAGAGAATCATCCACCAATCGGGCGCCTGCAGGACCCAGGGGGCGGGGCAGGGTCGCAATCGCCTAACTGGCTCGGGAAGGCGGCTGGAAGTCGGAACCAGAGAGATCACAAGCTCCCGAGTTTCCCAGCGGCGAGTAGCCTGGTGGCATTGTTGCTTGGTAACTAATAGGGCTGGGGGCGGTGTTAAAAGCCTGACTTTTTTCTGACTCTCGCGAGAGTAGACTATTCGGTAGGCGTCTTGAGAGGGGGCGTGCCGGGTGACGAGAAAATGCTGCAAAGATTAACGCTCTCATTCCTGAATCCCAGCAGAACCTCATTAGATCCATAAATGAGAACGTAAGGTTTAAAGATGTTTTTGCTAGAATAAACTACCACAACACTTGAGCTAATCATGCCTTAGGGTGTATACGTACCCCGCTCCACAGGTCAGACGCTGTAACCTAAGAAAATGAACCACTCTCATCGTTGAACCAGAAGCTTCCCTGGACCCACCCATACACCCCATTGGAGTTTTTTTTGTTTTGGTTTGGTTTTGTTTTTGTTTTTTTTGAGATGGAGTTTTGCTCTTGTTGCCCAGGCTGGAGTGCAATGGCACGATCTTGGCACCGCAACCTTTGCCTCCCGTGTTCAAGCGATTCTCCTGCCTCCCAGTATCTAGAATTCCAGGTATGCGCCACCACGCCCAGCTAATTTTGTATTTTTAGTAGAGACGGGGTTTCTCCATATTGATGAGGCTGGTCTCGAACTTCTGACCTCGGGTGATTCACCCGCCTCGGCCTCCCAAAATGCTGAGATTACAGGTGTAAGCCACTGCGCCCGGCCACTCCGGTGGACTTCTAACCACTCCTACCTTCCCTCATACCCACCCCCCAACCCAGGCTGTATAATCCGTTGTAGTCGTCTTGAAGAACCAAGGAGGAAAACTGCACCAGCAAAAAAAAAAAAAAAAAAAAAAAAATTGAGTCATGAAAGATGTGAAAAGATGGAAACATTACATATAATTTATTCAGAAGCAGTCTTTTACAGTGGAGGTGAGTTTGCACCAAGTGAACTACACTTTTCATAGTTGCCCCAGCGGGCCCGTTTGATGCTTGATAAACCCACTCTCGGCAAGTGGGACTTGCTGTCTGGATCCCGGCTGGATAAAGAACAATGAGTATGGATTTCTTGGAAAAGAGAGATATAAATTCAGGGATGTCTTTATTCCTCCTTCGCCTGGGAATTAAACTAATTCTTCCAAAAGTTCAAACAGTTATCTCCTCTGAGGCTTTTTACAACTCCCAGAGTGCTCTAGTTGCCTTCTCTATGTCTATACAACTCTGTCTTTATTCATTCAGCAAGTATTTGTTGAACACTTTTTATTTGCGAGGCACAGTCCTGGGTTCTAGGCATACACGTTTGAAAAGGTACAGATAATCTAGCATTACCACGTTGCTTTGAAATTCAGTGGCTGTGTGTCTCACACCCCACCCTGTCTCCCAACTGCAATGAATACTTGTCACAATGAAGGCAGGAATGAAGTCTTCATATTTGTATGCCCAGGAACTGAACTGGAATCTGATGACACGCGTTACATGACTCCTCCTTACACTGCCACCACCTGAATGAGGCAGCTGCCCTGGGCCCAGATGCTGACCTCACACTGTGCTTTCTGATGTGGCAAATAGACGTTTTCAAGCACAGTCCCAGGGAGGCAGAAAGGCCAGTCTTTTGGACCCTGGAACCCCAATGAGTCAATGTTTAATGCAGCCACGAGTCTAGTCACAAGTATGATTGTTTTTGACTGGTCCTTTGACTCACTGACCATTCCTGGCATTCGTTTGCGTTGTGAACTATGATTCTGTTTCTCCTGGTGTATCTGGGTGTAGTGTGGAAGCCCCAATTTAATAATTTCCGACTTCACTAAGTGCAAGGTCACATTCCAATCTCCAGACCTTCATTCAGGAACTCCTTCCCCCGCCCTCTTTTCTTGAGCATATATGCTACCCACGCGGAGGGCACCTCACTCGCTCTATAGGTAGCAAGACGCGTTGTCCTTTAGGAATACGGAGGTTTACGTCTTCGTTCTGAGGGTGGGGGAAAAACCAGTTGTCACTTTAAAAGAGTTCGCGCTTGCTAAGGTACTAAGGTAGAAGCTGCACCGAAGCGTCGCGAGAACTGCAACCACCCGCAACTTCTCGCGATGTTTGGCCCCGCTAAAGGTCGCCATTTTGGAGTTCTCCCAGCGCCGGGTTTCCCCGGCGGCGTCTCTCAACAGGCTGCCGGAACCAAAGCTGGCCCCGCGGGTGCCTGGCCTGTGGGCAGCCGGACCGACACGATGTGGCGGCTCCGCTGCAAGGCCAAGGACGGCACCCATGTTTTGCAGGGGCTGTCCAGCCGGACCCGGGTGCGGGAACTCCAGGGCCAAATTGCCGCCATCACCGGGATCGCCCCCGGCGGTCAGCGAATCCTCGTCGGATACCCTCCCGAGTGCCTGGATCTCAGCAATGGGGATACCATTCTGGAAGACTTGCCCATCCAATCTGGTAAGGAATCAGGGCTGGGGCCAGGGAAAGTCCCGGGAGGACGGAGGGGGCGTGAGAGAGAACAGAACACCAGTCAAGGCAAGGTGGCTGTGGGTCGGCGGGGGGCTTTGAGGCCAGGGGCTAGGATAGATCAAAGAACAGAGAACTCTGACGGGGGCCAGGGCAAGTGTCTAGCAACTCCTTGTCTTGACACAGGGTTGAAAGGGAACCCAAAGCCTTGAAGACCCCCTTCCCCATTCTGCTTTCTGGTCGGCTTTGAAACTATCCCATTTTGTTTTCCCTCGGCGTCCACAAAAATATAAAGAAATATATTTTCTCTGTCCTTATGTCTCTTTTTCCCTGTATCACCGATGAGATCTCAAGGGTGCAGGATTTTTTTTTTCTTGGTTCATTTTTGCAATCCCCTTCGTAGATACTTCGTTTGACAGGCATACTCATTTTCGAGTTAGCTTTTAAACACCCACTGAAAGCTCTTTCAATTTCTAACCAGCAGCAGTTATTTCTGTGCCATATCAAAACTTGAACATCAGTGTTTATAATTAAAAGCTTTCAGTTGCTGTATCAAGGACGTTGTAAACACTCAGTAGAGTAGATAAGTTTCCGGAGGAGAACCCCCTAGCGGCCTACTCTGTAGTGAGCACCTTCTAAGGAAAAGGAAATTTTGTTTTTGAAATGTATCTTTTTAGGTAAGCTTGAAGTTGTTTACTCCAGACCCCTTCACTAAATTGGGATGCAACCTCAAGTGTTTTTTGTTCTTTTTTCATCTTTATGAAAATTCGGTGAACAAAGATTGTTACTGGTAACTAATTTGCAAAGCTGTATTCTCCTTAGTAACCCCAGTTTATGCTTTAACTCCTTCAGTTTGTAATTTACAGACTTGGCTAGAGAACACTTGGTTTCTTCTGTAATTTCTCTGCAGATCGGGATTTGTTTTATTTTTAACAGGTGACATGCTGATCGTTGAAGAAGACCAAACCAGGCCCAGAAGTTCACCTGCATTTACTAAACGTGGTGCTTCTAGTTACGTCAGGGAAACTTTGCCTGTGCTTACCAGAACCGTGGTCCCAGCAGACAACTCTTGCCTGTTTACCAGTGTGTACTATGTCGTCGAAGGAGGAGTCTTGAATCCGGCTTGTGCCCCTGAGATGAGACGCCTCATAGCACAAATTGTAGCAAGCGATCCGGACTTCTATAGTGAGGCAGTACTGGGAAAAACAAATCAAGAGTACTGTGACTGGATCAAAAGGGATGACACTTGGGGAGGAGCAATAGAGATATCGATTTTGTCCAAGTTTTACCAATGTGAAATATGTGTAGTGGATACACAGACAGTAAGAATTGATCGTTTTGGGGAAGATGCAGGATACACCAAAAGGGTTCTGCTTATTTATGATGGTATCCATTATGATCCACTTCAGCGTAACTTCCCTGATCCAGATACACCTCCTCTGACCATTTTCTCCTCTAATGATGATATTGTTCTTGTACAAGCACTGGAATTAGCAGATGAAGCTAGAAGAAGGAGACAGTTTACTGATGTCAACCGCTTCACCCTGAGATGCATGGTATGTCAGAAAGGATTAACTGGACAAGCAGAAGCAAGGGAACATGCCAAGGAGACAGGCCATACCAACTTTGGAGAAGTGTGACCTATGCATGAATGAGGGTTGAAGCCTACTACCTCACACAACCAGAAGGCTCTGGGTTTTCCAATAAGCTATCGTAACCCTAAAGAACAAAGGATACAATGCTTGAACCATCCTTTTAACTTAAAACCACTAAGACACTGAAATTCCTTGTTAAGATTAAAATTAGTGTGCAAGTTTACAGATGTGTGTCTACAGTGGTAAACTGTACATACACGCCTCTTTCTGCTGGAGTGACAGAATAGGTGATCCTTGCCACCTACTGACACTGACCTGAAGGTTGAGATTGAGTATTATAAACTAGCACCCAGCAGCTTTAACTTGTAGAAGAAAGCATCACATTTTGAGTAATGTGGAAGGCCTCCTGTGAGTCCACCGGGCATTCAATTGAGATTGAGTATTATAAACTAGCACCCAGCAGCTTTAACTTGTAGAAGAAAGCATCACATTTTGGGTAATGTGGAAGGCCTCCTGTGAGTCCACTGGACATTTACCACAGTGTCTCCAGTAATTGAGTCTTTTTAAAAACTCTGAATGAGTTAAGTTTCTAAATTATGAATTGATTCATCAAATGAAGATACTCAGAATCGTCCAAACTGATTTTATATTGCAATTTGGTAGACTTTATAAATGTGTGCTTAACCACTGATAAGTACATCACAAGCAATTTTTACAGGGATGAGTCTCATTCTTGAGAATGTTATCACAAAACAGGAACCGATTGTGCCCTGTTTAAGATCTCTAGCATATAAAAAGTAGAATGTATGAGGGAAAAGGTGCCTGAGCAGCTTCCTGAAGCTTTAAAAGACCGTTGGCCTCGTGTTTTAATGCAATTCATGTATTGGTCTTTGTCACATTGGATAACATTTTAAAGTTAAGCAGGGTACTTTTTTAATTGAAATTCCTTGAAATTCGAGTCCTCAGTTTTTTCTTCATTTGCGTAAAGATTTATCGGGGGGATTTAATTTTCTCAGCTTTTTGTTAAGAGCACTTCCTCCAAAAAATTTTTTTCAAGTAATAATGCTCTGCTTTGGGTTGGTTTTTGTAAGATTTTTTGCACACCTAAAGAGTGTTTGCTTTTGTGCTAGCCTTATCCCTCCACTAAAGTTATTTTAAATAATTTCACATTTCTGCAAATTAGCACTTTGCTTATCTGCAATCTTTTACTTTGATTTTTGAAGTTTTAAAGTAATTGGAGTAATACTATTGAATGAATTAGTTTCACTTCCAAAATAGGAAAAATTGTAAATCCTTGCCTTATGCAGCTTTCTCAGAATTCTGCTTCTTCCTAGTACTAGATGTGTAGCCATTTGCTTAGTGGACTAATCCGCAAGGCACACCCTCTAAAACTTAGCTTCACTACAAGATCTTCCAGATAAAGTTTTCTACCTCTTTTCTTAATTATTCTGATCAGGGATGCTAAATTATAATTTGTTATGTATTATCTCACATAATGTGAAGAGGCTTAATGTGAAGTTTTGTTATTTTGGTCTTATTTTTTATTAAGTATCTCACTTAGAAATTCAGTGGTATACTTTAAAGCACTTGGATCTTTTTCAGCATATCTTCCTAGCAAATGTTTTAAAATTGGCATTTACTTTTAGCACTTTCACTTGGTGAAGGTGGCCATATAAAATTAAGGAACATTTGAACACTATAAGAGAAAAGAACTTTTAAGGAACAATTCACAAAGTTTGTTTGAAATCGTCAGATGACATTTCTTGAGTACTTTTTGTGTGCATAGTTATTTTAGACAATATAAGCTGTTATGGTCAGCATAACTTAAAAGTGTTTAGTTTTCTATTTTACTGAGCCTTAAAAATAGCACTGATGAGCTTATGATACTTAATGTTTGGCAATCATAATGTGTTCAAATTAATAGGATTGAAAATCTCTCCACACCTGACTCTCATCTGGTCTGGATGGTTTTGGTTTTGTATCTTTTTTATTTCTCCCAGAAAATACTAAATTTAAAACTGTAAATTAAGAATATACCACTAGATAACAATTATCAAATTGAGCTTTATGCATCATTACTCAGAAAGCTTGCCTTCCTTTCTTTGCTACTTCAGGAGACAGAGTTGACATTTGCTTACTGCAGCTTTAGATCTAGAAGTTTATTCATGCAACAAATATTTATTGAGTAATTTATACTGTGCCAGGCATGTTTTGATATGTTTCTGTCATATGTTTTGATATGTTCCAACATAAGTTTCTGTCACTTTAAAATTCAGTATATATTTTCTACAGCGGGTAAATTTAACAAATGGAAAGGAATAGAACACTGATATTTTACAGAATTAAACCCCTTCATTGTAAGGGCTTTGTTTACATATTAAGTGTCAAGTATTTATTCAGGGGATCTTATTTCATTCTATTTTATCTGTTATCTAGGTTGTCCATTTACCGGTTGGACACTGATACTCTGTCAAATTACTTTCAGAAATGACTCTTTAATCTGCTGAAATTTAGCACTAGTACTTTAGTGTTCTGATCCTGGAAAATTCAAGGTGAAGCTTTATTTGTGGACCATCTGATTTAATTTTTGAGGATTAAAAACCTAAACCTTTGCTCATTCTAAACTCAAGTTTTTAAGCCTCACAGAATTTACAGGGGTTTGCTTTTTGTTTGTTTTTTCATTTTTTACTGTGCTTATTAAACTCTTGGAATTAGTTATTAAAGAGTAAATTCTCATCTTGGGAATTTTGAAAATCTGTGGACTTACAACGTTCAGGAGGATTAAATGTCTTAAGTTTTGTACTAGAGCAGAATGAAATCCTTCCTATTCATTGAGTTTTTGCCTGCCATAGAGGAATTTTTTTAAAAATTAAAATGACAGTTTACATTAGTGGCAAAGTGAATAAAGACCTCACTTTCCCACCCCACCCTTCTTCCTTTCTCTTACTCTTCTTTGGATTAAAGGTCAGGTGTAGTGCTATGAAGATTCACTCCTGAATAAAGTGATTTCAGAAGCTAAAATTTAACAAACCTGGAAATTTTGTGATGTGTTAGCCAAGTGAAGACATTAGTGTGTTCCATCTTTTGCTAATGGTTCATGGTTGATTTCTTCATTGTTTCCCATGAAATTAGCATAGTCAAGTGGTACCCTTGACGCTTGACTGCTGGTTAGTTTGACCCTGTTTTTAACAACTAATGTAGTCATGCCGCTTGATTATTCCATGAAGTCCCAGCAAAATAATAATCAGGAATTAACTAACATTATGTTATCTATCTAATTTGTCTGTGTCCCTAAATGCCCCTGCCTAACTTGCTTCTCTAGTTTATTCCTTCTGTGGAGGGATTAAAACGTGGGTGTTGCAAGTTGCCCTAAGCTAAACATAGTTTTCTTACATCTTTTTGGAAAAAAAAAATGGAATGGGAAGTATGCAAGATTAAGCAAGAGTGATTTTTTTTTTTTTTTTTGACAAATCAGGTGGCCTTCCTAAACATACTAAGAATTATGTTCTTTCATGTGTCGAGACACATTTAATTTGTTTGCAGCACTTTAAAAAAATATACGGAATAAAAGTTTACATGTTGGCCCTCTAGGGATCTAATTAAGGACATTAAAGTACAATTCTTGAGCTACTAACCATCAGCTCTTCTTAATCAAAGATTGCCATCAGTGTAGAGTGTATCTAATGGCACAACATTCTGGTGTTTTGATAACAGTAGAACTCAATTTCCGTAACTATTAGGAGCATGGTCTGTGCCCTAGCATTAAAAATGTTACTTATGATTATAATGTGAATATCTTGTATTACTGTACAATGCAGTATTCAAATTTGTCCTTGTAGTGCAAAGGTGACTGATAATTTCTAAAAGATTCGATCCTTAAAACTTGTTTCCAAGCAGACTTATAAGGAAGCTGATTTTTGAGTCAGAGGCCTTAAACGTGTCATATACAAGTGGCATCATTTTAAGTCCAAAGTGAAACACTTGATTTGAATAAGCTAGTTTATTAACTAAAGCTGTTTTCTTATGTTACAGTATTTCAGCACATTTCATTCAACATAAAAAGAATATTAAATGTCCCTGGATGTGGGAGAGTGTTTATTTTTCTCAAAATTATCTAGCATTTTGCTTACAGTGCTTTGAATATTTGACTTAAAATTATTATTGACGTTGAATTGTAGGGTGCTGATTTAGGTCTTGATTCATATACATTTAAAGGAGGTTGATAACACCCTCATGGTAGAGTGAAGGGAGAAGAGGGCCAAGAGGACAGTACCACTGATAAAGAAGAGATTGTCAAATAGATGCATTCCTAGTCATGAATTATGCTTTTCCAAACATTTTTAAAGCAATGCCTTTGTGTCAACTCAACCCTTCTTCCCCATTTCTTGTCATAGAATGTAGCATGGCCATAGGTGAAAAAGTTTATCATTAAAGTATGAAACCATGAATTATAAGCATTTTGCCGTGATGCCCTTTTATACATATGTTTTTAAAAGTACTAACCAACATATAGGAGTTTAGGAATGGTGAAGATATAATTTGATTAAGTTGTAGGTAAACAGAAAGGATCATCTTAGGCTCAGAATTTCTAATATGATTACATGAGTCTACTTTATAAACTGGTATAGGCTACGTAATTAGCCCGTAAGTTACTTAAAGGACCAGGGGACCTAATTTTTGTCAGTTTTCCAGTCACATTGGTGCCATTCAGGACTCCAGCTGTTTACAGGAAATACATACTTAGCAGAGTAGTATTTTTCCTTGAAAAAAGAATTGAATTCAGCCTAAATACAGAATGAATATGAATAGCTTGTGAAAAGGGTTAGAGAACAATATTCCTATAGTTTCTGTATTAATGCAGTAGAGACAGAGGTTCCTGACGCAAAAAGAAAACCACAAGTAAAGACTGTCAAATTAGAGCTTTAGAATATGACTTGAAAAAGTAGGGATGGGCAAAACAGCATAAGAAAATATTTTTTCTTAATGAAGATGGACAGTGTTTTCTTGTTTTAAAAATGTTTTGCCTATTTGCCAGCATTTTTTGAAGTAGTGCGCTGCTGCTACCTGGAAGATGTCTAACTTCATTTTCTACAACTCTTATGTGATTTTGCCATTGTCATTAAGATGCATTGATTTTATTTATGAGGTGTATGACTTTAAATATCTAAATGCTGTATTAAGTGACTTGTTTCAAAGGAATAAATGAAGTGAAAACGTTGTTTGAGTATATTTTGGGATCAGGGCAGATGGCCAGTGAACGGCTGTTTTACTCAATATACATATTATCAAAAGCTTACCGAATCTTTAACTAAGGTACCAAAATCTGCCAAATATCACCCTTTAGGGCGGACTCAATGAATGAGACAGGAGAAACTAAGGTATTTCTCCTTAACAACGAAAGGTTGAAATTCCCATTCATTGACTAAATTTTTTTCTAAATCCAGTCCTACAAGTTGTAATTCAATATTTGTTGCTGACAAGTTGTCAGTGTGGAAAGGCTTAATATTTATTTTCTAATAGACCACAATTTTTGTGAACTTAGATCTGTTTGAAAACAGCAACATCACTATGGGAGGGTTTATTTCATCTTTGGCAATGTCAACATTTAAACGTATTTGAAGCAACCCCGTGGCTATTAAAATTGGCCAGAGTTCAAGTTCCCTAACCTAAACTACTTAACCCATTCTTTCTCATTGAAAGCTTAAAAATTATGGAAGTGGAAGTATAATATCTAATCAATTTGTACAGCAGCATAAAATATATCTCTGGGGGTCAGCGTACATCCAACATAATAAGTCAAGCCAAACTTCACATTACAAGGTTCATAAAGAATCGGTTGGGTTGTGTGATGGAAGCTTATTGAATAATTAATTGTGCCCATAAAGTAATGCTTCCCAAAGTTGGTCATCACATTACCTGGGAACTTGTTAGAAATGCAAATGCTCAGAAGGACATCAGAAATTGGTGAGACCCAACAATCAATTTTAGTAAGCCCACCAGGCGATTCTGATGCATGATTAAAAAAAAAAAAAAAAAAAAAAAAAAAAAAGTTTGGGAATCGTGGCTATCACCATGGCTGTTTAAATGAACCATTAATCAACTTGCGAGAGATCTCTTATGGCTTATACCAGTTTTATGTCCTTAGCCTCATGCAATTCATTTTCACTCACCACTTACAGTTATTAAGTTTACAGATAATGTAAATCCAGAGAAGACTTGTAGAACAATGAATGACAATTCAAAAATCTCAACAAGCCGAAAAATCCTAACATTGAATATTCCTAAATGTGAAGTCCTGCCCTTGAATTCTAAACAATCCATTATGTGAGTTCAGCATGAGGGAAAACCTGGCTTTATAGTTGGTTTAACAAAAGATGTAGCAATGGTACTTAATTCTAATTCTGATCCCAATAGAGTACTATGGCTTAGGTTGCAAAAATAGCTGCATTTTAATACTTGAAAGAGCAGGAAAACGGAAGCAATAGTCTTTTTTTTTTTTTTTTTTTTTTGAGACAGAGTGTTGCTGTGTCGCCCAGGCTGG
The DNA here is from genome assembly GCF_028885625.2 of Pongo pygmaeus. Taxonomy (NCBI): domain Eukaryota; kingdom Metazoa; phylum Chordata; class Mammalia; order Primates; family Hominidae; genus Pongo; species Pongo pygmaeus. The sequence continues at coordinate 42,412,447 of NC_072373.2, forward strand.
AGTGTAGTGGGGTGATCTCGGCTCACTGCAAGCTCCGCCTGCCGGGTTCACACCATTCTCTGGCCTCAACCTCCCAAGTAGCTGGGACTACAGGCGCCCACCACCAAGCCCAGCTAATTTTTTGTATTTTTAGTAGAAATGGGGTTTCACCGTGTTAGCCAGGATGGTCTTGATCTCCTGACCTCGTGAACCGCCCGCCTTGGCCTCCCCAAGTGCTGGAATTACAGACGTGAGCCACTGCGCCCGGCCGCAATAGTCTTAATGTTGGTCATGTTGCATTGAAAGTTTGGATGTGGGTTTTACCTGTAAAATGTGGTGGAAAACAGGTTTGATGGCCATCGTGGAGGCTGAAGAAATGAGGGGGAAAAAAAGGAGATTGGCATGATAGCTAACTTCAAATTTTGGGAAATGTATAAAAGATGAATTAGATTTATTCTCTGAGGCCCTAGAGGAAAGAACTCAGACTAAAAAAGGATGGATATTGTTGCAAAGTAAACTTACATTAAAAACCTAACAAGAATGAAAAGGAAAGCTATAATATCAAAATACATTAGTAATGGAGGTGGTCTTTTGCATGAGAAATAGTGCTAGAAGTCATTAGGTCCCCATCATCTTAAAAAAAAAAATCTGTTTTATAGATGCTAGAGAGAATGTGGAGAAATAGGGACGTGTTACACTGTTGGGGGGAGTGTAAATTAGTTCAACCATTGTGGAAGACAGTGTGGCGATTCCTCAAGAATCTAGATCTAGAAATACCATTTGACCCAACAATCCCATTACTGGGTATATACCAAAAGGATTTAAATCATTCTGCTACAAAGACACATGCACACATATGTTTATTGCAGCACTCTTCACAATAGCAAAGACTTGGAACCAACCCAAATGCCCATCAATGATAGATTGGATAAAGAAATGTGGCACATATACACCATGGAATACTATGCAGCCACAGAAAAGAATGAGTTCATGTCCTTTGCAGGGACATGGATGAAGCTGGAAACCATCATTCTCGGCAAACTAACACAGGAACAGAAAGCCGAACACTGCATGTTCTCACTCTTAAGTGGGAGTTGAACAATGAGAACATATGGGCACAGGGAGGGGAACATCACACATTGGGGCCTGTCAGTGGGGTGGGGTGTAAGGGGAGGATATAGCATTAGGAGAAATACCTAATGTAGATGACGGGTTGATGGGTGCAGCAAACCACCATGGCACATGTATACCTATGTAACAAAACTGCACGTTATGCGCATGTATCCCAGAACTTGAAGTATAGTTTAAAAAAAAAAAAAAAAAATCTGGCCAGGTGCGGTGGCTCATGCCTGTAATCCCAGCTCTTTGGGAGGCCGAGGTGGGGCGGATCATGAGGTCAGGAGATCGAGACCATCCTGGCTAACACGGTGAAACCCTGTCTCTACTAAAAATACAAAAAATTAGCCGGGCGTGGTGGCGGGCGCCTGTAGTCCCAGCTACTCGGGAGGCTGAGGCAGGAGAATGGCGTGAACCCAGGAGGCGGAGCTTGCAGTGAGCCGACATCGCGCCACTGCACTCCAGCCTAGGCAAGAGAGCGAGACTCTTGTCTCAAAAAACAAACAAACAAAAAAATCTGTTTTAAATGCTAGTTATAACTACAAAAAGAAAAACATAGTTTTTTTCTGTTCTCTTTACCATCCCATTAGAGCTTAGAAAAAGAGTGGCTTGTGCTCTTAGTTATGTGGCGAAGGCTACAAAGCAGGACACGTATTTGGCAAAGTGTATACTTACTGGATGGGTAAGTATCTATGCTTATCCTATATCTCTAAGCCTGAATGAGACATTCAAGAACAGAAAAGCAGGCATTTCAAATATATTTTCTATTTTGTTTTGACTTGGATTATCTTTGTCTCTATTTTGTTTATACATTTTGAGGATGTTTACCAGAAGAAAACAAGACACAAACATATTCCCCTAAGCCCACTGAAACTTTTATGATTTCCTCATAAAATGAATTCAAGAATTCCTAAGAAACTATTAATGGTTCTCAAAGAATGAATAGCCTTCTCTCTCTTTGCTTTAGTAGCTGCCACTCTTTTAACTTCTCTGTCCTTCTGACCTCCTAGAATTCCTTCCATACACAAAGTGAAGTTTTCTGATCTTATTCCTGTGGCATTTGTCTGTATTCACTTGGAGGACTTCATTAGTGAATCTTGAGGTATTGGAGCAGATGTCATAATGACTTGGCCATGTTCTAAAACCCTAAAGATGGCCCTGTTGCATCATTGCAATAAGCCGAAAAGCTATTAATCTGGAGTTGTTTGGAGTTGCTGCTGACTCAGGAGTCAGGTTTGAAATCAATACCGAAGTTAAGTACAAAATGTAGACAAAATTTTCCCAATAACCCTTACCTATCTCATTGAGTGTATAGACATCACCATAACTTATAAGTCCAACACAGCTAGTCCCCACGCCAGTGTTGGAAGAGTTCATGCTCACTCCTGTGGTGCAGCTATCTGAGGTCCCAACCTGCAGTGAGTGTGGCTCACTAGAGCACATTAATTGGTGGACCCTGAACTCTGATGCCTGTTCTCCTTGTTCTCTTAAGCTGTCAGAAGTACCACTCAGCCTCTCAGCATCTCAGCCACCCATTTTGGAATAGACAAATGTCTCCAGAGGAAAAGTGGCTGGCCTCAAATGTTGGACACAACACACCAGACCTCTGTCCTCACCTTGATCCAGGCCTGTGTCCTTAGTGCCTGCCAAATTCTTCACTATCTTTTTGGCTCTACACGGCAAACAGCAGGAGAGTTTGTCTGAATTACACAATCCAGCATTCCTGCAACTGGAAGTCCTCAGCAGCACCTTTCCTAAGATAATCAAGAAACAACTACCATAAAAGTGTGGGTTTTTTTTAAAAAAAAAAAACGATGTAATCTTGGAAATATCAGGTATGAAACAAATGATGTAATAATTTTTCTTTCAATAATGGAGGAAAGAAGGGTTTTGTAAGAATTTGTCAGTGTTTATTTAGAACTGTCCAATAGGAAAAGTCACTTTATCAAGTAACCATAAATATTTTTCTAACACAGTTCATTTCCATTCTGTTGGATATTTATATTGAATAAAATAAAAATGTCCTTTTTTATGGAATAAGAATCTATTTTTAGAGTCTGTTATGTAGGATATTTCATAAAATTACTATTCCTAATTATGGACAAAATTTTACAGTTAATGGAATTCCAAACTTTCTTCCACTATGACTTAACTATTTTGTATTGGGGTTGATAACTCTTTCTCTAATGAATTTTATTGGATTGAATTACCTCTCCTAGAGCATTAATATTATGGAGTACATTGATCAATTTGAGTTTTTAAACCTACAAAACTAAGGAGCAGATTTTTTGCATTATGTTGACATACTGCCAAAGTTACCCTCTCATTAGGTTCATCCTTTAACATCCAAAGATCTAGCCTTGTTTTTCTTACTCTTACAATGAAGACCAAGAAAATGATCTTGAATTTGGCTAGGAAAAGCTAAGGTAATAATTTATCTCGGAAAATTGTTAAATAGTTTAACAAATCCTCATTGAGCTTTTACTTATTGCAAAATCTGTTGTCAAATACCTCAAGATTGCAATAATATTAATTCATTTAATAAACATTTCTGAATGCTAATGTCATGCCAGGAACTTCCCTAGGTGGTGGGTATAATTTGGAGGGAAAGAAAAAACAACACTACAAAGAAATAAAAATACAAGTGCTATGAGATCCTTTTGTAGTTCATAAGTGTGATGATTGGGGTTTTGCACTTATGTGTAGGATGTGATGACTCTCTCAAACCTTGTTATGACATCAGCACGTTACCTGTCTGATGTGAAAAATAAATACAGATGCTATAAAAAGAATAATTGGGTGGGAGAATCGAATTAAAATTGGTGAATCTGGGAAAGACTTTGAGAAGGTGACATTTAAGCTGAAATCTGAAGCATAAATAACAACTAATCAGTTGAAAAATAAAATCATTTCAAATAGAGGGTATAGCATTTGCAAACATGATGTTGCAGAAGGAAATGAAATATTTTTCAGACCAGTCTGGTCACAGTATGATAAACAGGGGAAGGGGACATGAAATAAAGTATTAGAAGCAGGCAAGGATCCAGATTTGCAGCATCTATAAGCTATATTAAGCATTTCCTCGAATTCATATTTAACAGGTTTTATTTGCTTATTTATGTTTGTGCCCATAATTAGTTTGTAAACTCCACAAAGGCAGGAACTAGTTGTGACTTTTGTTATTGTTGTATTCCTAACACCTAATAAGGGGCGGGATATATAGTAGACATTCAACATATAGTTGAATGAATGAACATGTGAGTGAATAAAGTCAATGAAGTTTATTCCTGTAAAGGAATAAAGTTATCCTAAGATCATTGGGAGGATATTCAAGCATTTTATGGAAGGCATCAGATTGATGTTCCTCAAAATTTACTGTAACTGCCCTGTGGAGAAGAGATTGAAGAGGGCGGAGTGGAAGTGGAGTACCAGTGAGGAGGAGGCTACTACAGTAACATATGGAAGTGATGACGGTGAGCATTATCATAGTTAGCATTTATTGAGTGCTCACAGTATACTCAGCACTCTTCATGTATTATCTCATGTAATCTTCACAATAACTCTATAAGTTATGTGCTATTATTATCATCTCTATTTTATAGATATGATTACTGAGAATTATAAAGTTTAAACTGCCTCAAGGACAAACAGCTAATAAGTGGATGATGGCTTGGGCCAGGTAGATGTCAAGAGAAGAGGATAAATGTAAGATATAATTTGGAGATAGGATCTCCAAGACTTGGTGATGTGGAATAATATTTACTCAATCAACTGGTAGGAAAAAGTGACATTTACTAATTCATGGAAGATGAAGGGGGGAAGTATTTGGAGAGAATAGAGAAGAAAAGAGTTAAGACATGTTAAGTTTGAGATGTTTGTGAATCATGTGAAAGCAGAGATCATGTAGGCATCTACAGGTCTGAAGTTCAAAAGATATATCCAAAGACAAAGACCTAAATTTTGGACGTGTTGACCTATAGATAAAAGCTGTGTGGATGGAAGAGAAAAAGTAGAGAGAGTGTATATAGGGAGGAAGACTCAGCACCAAGCTGCAAGTAACTCCCAACGTTTAAGGAGCCAGGGAAGGGAAGAAGAACTAGCATTAAAAGTTAGTTGAAGAAAGAGCCACCAAGGATAATTGAGGGTTCAGGAGAGATTAGAGAAGCAAGAGAATTTTATGTCACGGAATTCAAGAGAAAATAGTTTTTTAAAAAAACTGAAAGTGGCCAGCTGTGTTGGATGTTATAGAAAGACAAGTTAGAGAAGAATTCAAACAGTCTATAGAATTTGGCAAACTGGAGTTCATTGATGACCTTAGCATGAGCTGTTTTAGGGGAGTCAAGGAGGAAGTAGCCAGAGAGAAATGAGTTGAAGAGTAAATAGAGATGTCTGGTTAAAGATAACAAGTTGAACATATTCACTAACCTCCACTCTCCCAAAACTTCAGTAAAATGATAGTAATGGAATTACTCAAGGACAAAGAGGTAGTGGGGTAAATAATAGCAACAAAATTTCGGAAGTTAGTGAGTTGCTAACTTTCAAGTAATTTTTAACAAATTAGTTAACAAGCAGTGGTATGTGTGGTAACTGACAGCAGATTTTAAAAAGCTGATGGGAATTATTTTAGGAGAAAGGTCAAAATGATGATGCAGGAGAGAAGGTTACAGGGATAGAGTTGGTGAAATGAGATTCAGAGCACACATAATGGATGACAGGATTTTATAGGAAAAACATGTTTTTTGTTGTTGTTGTACCGACAGGGAAAAAGAAGAAAATGGGTGCAAAGGAAATTAGGTTTGTAAATTTGGGGATGGGAATGTGGCATTCCTGCCTCTTGACTACTATTGTCATACTGAAGCTTTCAAAATTGGTGACAAAGTTGTTATATGAAAATGGAGTGAAAGAGAGGTAGACAGTTTATGGAGAGAGAAAAAGAGTGGTCTCAGAAAATGGGAAATCCAGCTTCCTAGAGAAAAGTAGTAATTGCCTGAAGTATAGAGTACCCATCTGAGGTTGTTACTCATGAATTTATAGTGGTACCAATCTGCCTGTTATGCGATCAACATAAAGATGTTAGTGACTCAAAGGAATCCAGTAACACCAAATCAAAAGCAAGAGCAGGAAATGCTGACATGTGGAGTCAACCATTAAACGTGACATTTCTGGGAACCAAGACACCAGCAGGTAGGAGACAAGTGGTTACAGTCTATTCAGTCTGCCATGCTTAGAGTTTTTGCCATGTGATATAGTGTTGAAATGTGACCTCCAAAGCTGGAGGTGGACCTAGTGGGAGGCGTTTGTGTCATGGGGGCAGATCCCTCATGAATGTCTTGGTGCTGTCCTTTTGTAATGAGTGAGTTCTAAGTTCTCACATGAGATCATGCCCAGCTAAACCCCTTTTCTGTATCAATTACTAGGTCTCAGGTATTCCTTTACAGCAATGCAAACGGACAACACACTATGTGGTAAGTGTATGTTCCATGGCCCTGTCTATTGTTAATAATGAGTCATTATAGCAAATAAAATAAATATTAATAAATGTATACTGAGTACGCATGTTAGCACTTCCTTCCTCTCTCTTGCTCCCTTTCTCACTGTGTGACACTGCCTGCTCTCCCTTTGCCTTCTGTTATGATTGTAAGCTTCCTGAGACTCTTACCAGAAGCTTAGCAGATGCTGGCACCATGCCTGTACAGCCTGTAGAATCATGAGCAAAACAAATCTCTTTTCTTTTCTTTTTCTTTTTCTTTTTTTTTTTTAAGACAGGGTCTTGCTCTGTCACCAAGGCTGGAGTGCAGTGGCATAATCATGGCTCACTGCAGCCTTGATCTCCCAGTCTCAAGCCATCCTTTCACCTCAGCCCCACGAGTAGCTGGGACTACAGGTGCATACTGCCATACTTGGCTAATTTTTGTACTTTTAGTAGAGACAGGGTTTTGCCATGTTGCCCAGGCTGGTCTCCAACTCCTGAGCTCAAGCAATCCCCCTGCCTTGGCCATCCAAAGTGCTGGAATTACAGGCATGAGCCACCATGCCAGCCAAACCTCTTTTCTTTATAAATTACTAGGTCTCAGGTATTCCTTTATAGCAATGCAAATGGACTAACACACCTTGCATGTGCACTTAGGGGGAAGGGAGGTGCCTAAGTGGGGAGGTTGTACTGAGAAAGGAAATCATAAACTAGCCTCTGACAGTCAAAGAGATGACTTGACCACAACAGCATGCAAGAATGGAGAAAAGGGAACAAATGAGTCAGGTGAGCTGGGCTGTAATTAGTTTCATCAAACAGGCATTTACATACTAAGAGCAATGACACACATACCGCCTCAAATGATGACCTCTATCAACCAGGAAGCCTTATTCTTTCAGGCTTTTGACTGACTGGAAATCCTCCCTTTTCTGTAGTCCAGGCCTCCTTTCCAACTCTCTTGGAATGTTAGAGACTTGGTATATTTCTAAGCAAAAATAAAACAAAGCAAAAACAATATGAATTCCATGGAAAACATTTAAGTACATGGAGAATGGGAAAAAGAAAATTTGAAATAGTGATTTATTTCAGCTAGGACATATGTGTGTTTGAGGGGAGGGGAGGCTCAAGGCTTGTAAGTAACTTTGACTGTGATGTTTATGTTTTATTTCCTGAACTGGATGTTAGGTAAGGTTGTGTTTGTCAGTGTATCTGAAATATTTCATAATTTACAAAAAGAAAATATTTTTAAGAGGAAAGGGAGGAAGAGAAAGATGATTTTTGTCTATGTCTCTGCTTCTACCTGGTAAAAGATAGGGGTTCCTCCTAGTTATCCTAATTTTATTATAACTGAAAAACTGTGTCTGTTCACAAATAAGACTGTTGCCTACTATCCTCTTGGAAGTTAATTCTCATAAGTCAATTCATTTTTTTAGCAAATGTTCAAATCACACACCTATGGAGCTGGATCAACTTCATCGACTTCATTCATGGGTGTGACTCTGGTTGCACTGAACTGCTGATTTGGAGATGCCCTTCCTGTTTTGTTAGTATTATGACATCATACATGTTTGAATGACACACCAGGGAGAGAGGTCATAGCCCGAAGTGCTCATTCAGCTGTGATATCCATAGGCTGCTGATAGGGTACTGGGTTATCCCAGGCTTCCTCCAACCTCCTTCCTATCCATTAGTCCTGCTCCACCTCATCTTTACCTTGGCCCCAGGATCACTGCACTTTTTATTTCCTATCCAACCATGATCACAGAAAGAGAAAAGATGAAAGCCATGTGTCATCTTGTTATAAAACATATTAATAGCTTTAAGTAGGAAATGAAACAGAAAAGGACGAATCTAATTGCTAGAATTACACTTGCAAATTATCTGTGTATTTCATGATTCCCACTTGAGATTCCTTCCAAAATAGAGGCGGACTGGCATTATGCTGGTTCGTAGCAACCTTGATGTTATACTGCCTGAATTAAAATCCCTGCCCTGCCTCTTCCTAGCTAAATGGCCTTGAAAAAGTTTTTTAACCTCCCTGTAAAATTTAGATATTAACAAATGCCTACTTTTTTAAGTTAAAGACTAAATTAAAAGATACATGAAAATGCTCAGCACAATACCTAGCAAATAGCAAGAGATTAATACATTTTGGCAATTATTGTGTACATTGATTTTAAATTTTCTCCCTGACCTTTTAATGCTAGTAAGTGGAATACCTCAAATCCTGATAGGTATCAAGGATAATCTACCTGTAGGAAAAACCAGCTTCCAGGCAAAAATCATATCTGTTAAGAGTGATCTCTGTTCCTGGAGGGAAATTTCTTCCCAAAAATAGTAGATTCTTCTACCTACTCTCTTCTCCCTACGAATGCCAAATATCAGTCCATGAAAGGAGACAAGAGTTGCTAAACTGGTTGGTAGTTTGTTTTGTTTTTATTTCATAATATGTATCGCCACCTTCCGTGAACAGCTAAAAGAGAACAGAGGACCAAATGACAGAGTGCATGCTCTCTCCTTTCAAGCTTTCCAGTCACTCTGTCATCAGGACATGGACCTCTTAGGGGATGAATGGTTTTATTTCCCCCAGAAATAAATTAGGCCAAGGAGATTGTTGGCAAGCACTGGGGTGAGACTGGCCCAACTACAGCATCCCTAGCCTGGGGACACCCTCCTCAGTGGACATGAATGCAATTGCTTGGCTTATGAGCTAGGAGTAGGCTTGGGGAAGAAAGTGACTTTCAACAGCTAGAAAAGCTAACAGCAAAACTGACCACAAATGAGTTTAGCTTGGAGAATTCAGGGGAAAACTAAGCTCCAAGCGGAAGAAGGTAGTTCTAGATGAAAAACCTGTTTCACATAGACCTATGGAAAAGCACACTGCCCGGAGGACTGTCTACTTTCCTTTATATCAACATTAAATATATATACTATCTTTGCCTACTCCCTCCCTGCCACCTGTCCTTCCAGTCTCAGCCCAAACCAGCTCCTCCTCCTTCTAGACCTCCTTTTTTAAAGAGCTCTTTATTAGCTCTAAACAGGGAAGGGGAGGGCAGGAGATGATTGGCTAAGAGGGAACAGCACCACCCTGCTCATTCCCCTCCCATTCCCTTCCTCAGGAAACAGCTGGAATGAGAGATAGGGAGGGGAGGCTAGGATTGGCTGAGTCAGTGGCAGGGTGGAGGCCAGGCAGCACAGATGAAGCATTTACCTGTCTAGGTAAGTCAGGAGGAGTTCAAAAGGAGAAGAAAACAGTAGGAGGCAGGGGAAGCAGCCTCTGTCTCCATCTCTGCCCTTTGAAACAAAAGGGTATTTCTTTTCTCTCTTCAGCCCCCAACCCAGTGGAGGTGAGTTAATCACTAACCAACTATTGCTTATCCTGTAGCAAGAGGAAGGGGTTTCATGGGAAATGAGAGCTACAGGGGAGGTGTCCCTCTATACCCCAGCTAGGGAGATATCCTCTCTGTTCCTCAATTCTCTGAGTCCATTCTGGGATCAGATCAGGTTGGTAGCAACTTGAGATTGTAGTATTTTTGTGGAGACCGGGGCTGGGAGGCACCTTCTTTTTCATTTATCTCTTTAGGTTGGATAGGCATATTGTGCAAACAGCAAGAAAAAGAAAATAGATTTGTTTTGGAAATTTCCATCTCTGAACAATTGAAATCGAGTTGTGATTTTAGAAAAGAACAGTTGAAATAGAGGGAGTCAAAATGGGGGAGAGTATCTTGGTTTTCCATAGCGACTGTAACAGGAAATTCTCCCGTGGCTTTACCAACTCGGTGTCGATCTTTATTTAAATAGTGGGTGCAGTGTGTGTGTGTGTGTTTGATCATGCTCATGTGATAATGGAGCTCTCTGTGTACAGGTGTGTTAGGCATGAGCTGTACTAGGTTGTTTGTAAAGGGATATGAGGTTTGGGCACGTGGAGAAAACTTCAACTCTAGCTAACAGCTCATCTTTGGAAAACCCATGGATAATCTAGCTGCAAAGTCAAGTTTATTTGGGTTCTACTCAATTAACTTTCTGACTCTGCCTGTTAATAGATGCAGAGACTGGCAAACAGAAAGCTACCTGGCTGTGCCGAGCCTCACCCACATGAATATTTCGCGGCAGCATGTCAAGTCTAGTTAGAGTTCCAAGTGGGGCTCAGGCCAAGGTAGTGTGGCAGAGTCCACAGACAGAGAAGCAGACCAGGGTGGTGGCTTTGTTTTGTTTTCCTGCAGGTGTCCCAGTTGGCAGTTTGTGTGGCAGATTTACCTGCAGAAGGAAGGCAGATGTAGGAGTCGAGTCAGAGTAGCAAGTTGCCTCTTGGGGGGTTTAACCCTTTGGTCCCTAACTTTGACTCTTTTCCTCCTGCTGCAGAGAAGAGGGAAGTGGGAAGCCCTCAGTGCCAGGCTCAAGGGCCTGGCACACGCAACCCTGAGTGAATATATGGGTTTTCCAGTCCTAGCAACTGGAGATTTAGGCTTGAGCTCACCTCACACCACAGAGCCAACACCCCACACTCACAGACTGAGGGCTGCCCTAGATGGTGAACTTAGGAATAAAGACCACTAGCAGTGTCTAACAAAGCTCTCCTATGCAGAGGGTATTTCTACCTGCTCCTTCCCTCAAACCCACTGGTGAAAGGGAAGATGATAATGTTGCCTAAACACACACAGAAACTTGCCCCTGTGCTCATGGAGATGGATATGCACATTGTGCAAGTTTTAGTCTTTCTGCTATATTTCTTAGGATATTTTCCAGCCCAAGGCACATTTCTGGGTAGTCAACAAGAAGCAGAGACACCTGGATTGAAAGACAGGAAACCCTTTGACTAGTAGGCAGAGAGGCAGAGCTCTTGGAGGACATGTAGGGGGTTCGTGGGAGGAGGATGAGAGGGACCTGGGTCTGATTAGAAAGTACAGACAAGCCAACCTGGAATGGAGCTGGAGCCCTCTCCCCACCCCACCGTCTCCAGATGCCAGAACTTCAACTGTTCTTTATTTCCTCTCCTCCAAGGCTTGGCAGTATTTAGTATTTTGGTCAGTGGAGTAGTTAATATTTAATGTGTCTTTGGATGGGTGGCCCTGACTATAGGTGCTGCATATTTCTTAACCCATTCCCTCCTCCCGTTAAGTTCCCAAAGAGGTCAAGGGTTAAAAGATACCAAACTCTCACCTTGAGTGTTTTGTTTGTTTCTCAGTCTTCTTATCAGGGTTTCGATGGCTGCCCTGAAAGAGCCCCAAGGTTCAAGGTTGTGAAGTCGGTGAAAGGAAATGCAGCTTTCACCATTCAGATTCTTTAGGTCAGAAAACTAGGTATGGAGATGAGGTGACAGCGCCTCACTCAGCTTTGGTTTCAGGTTCAGATTCCTCTCTGCAGGGATTATATAATCCCTAAAGACATGATCTTCCTTGGCAGTTGGTGTCATTTCTTTACTGTGGAAATATCTGCTGTTGGGGCAATACACTGGTCTGGAAGTATAAAGCTGAAGCAGATAATTTGCAGGGTTTAAGGTATGAAGTAGAAGAAGAAGGGGGTTTTAAGGCTTTTAGTATTTTAGTCAGGGGTGGCTAGTAACCATTCTTGGGGGCATGCCCCTCTTGCATCCAGATAGTCCCTGAAATGCCCTGTGGAGGGCTGCCCTGTATATGCATGTATAGGTCATTCCCTGTTTCCCTTAGGAAGGGCTAGTGGTAAGAGCCATAACTTTCTTACCTGTAAAATGAAGAAAACGTCACATCCTGCCTATGTTTCCAGTTTATGCTGAAGATCGAATTAGCATATCTGAGAGTACTTTGCAAGCTATGGCATGCTGTGTTCTTGTGAAGCAGTGCTTTTCCTACCACTTTTATCTCTTCCAGCTACTTGAAGACATCCTAGGTTCTGAAACAAAAGTGTGATAAGCTTCCCTGGTAGGAAAGAGAGACTAGAAAATCTCTGTAAAGTCTAAAGCATACTTAGAAGCACAAGGGTAGTAATTTTCTCTGAAAGTAAGAGGCAGCATCTGCTCACCCATTCATAGAGAATATGATGTTAATTACAGTGAGTCACTTTAAATATTTACTGCCCTGATTTTACGGAGAAGAAAATTGGAGCTGAAAACTAGACCCTTAGATCTACACTGACTTTTTGACAACAATGCCTTTGTCTTATACAGTTTTGTAACACCAGCGCCTATTATTAGGTGCTCATAAATGTTAGTTAAACTGAAAACATTGCCCAAATTTCACTGAGCCATATATTATCCAGGAAGTTAAGTATTTAAGAAAAAGCTCACAGTAATCGGTTAGAAACTAAGAAGAAGCCTTCCAAAAGCTCAACACAATAGACCCTAGAACAGATGGCAAGTTCATTGATTTGGCATTTTTTGAGTGTTTTCTGTATGCCTAGACTTACAGAGATGGATCTCCTTTGCTATAGTGGCCTCAACCCTACACAATGTTAGGAATGGGTTAGTCCTCCCTGAACTTGGTCATCATTTATGGAGTGGGTAGCTGAGATGACTGAACATCATCCACATGATTTCTCATGTTCCTGTTTCTTTGAACTTCTGGATATTGGGGAGCTAACCTCATGAAGAAACCCTAAGAGTTTCCTCACCCCACATTTATTTATCATTGGGCTTCCTTGGTGTCTCTGCCCCTCCAGTCCCCTCCTTATCTCCTAGGAGGATCTGGACCCCTATGAACCAGATGTCTGGCTCACTAGGGATCTCTCCTCTTTTCCCCCCAGTGTTCTGCCCCTCCCTACCTGCCCCTTTTAAGAGACTCCTCCCAAGCAGAAGAGGAGCTCCTTGGGGCTCCATACTTGCCAGCTCTATAGGGATGGAGGGCTGACTCACCCAACCCAGCCCAAACTTGACTTTGCCACTGGAAGTGATTATTACCAGAGGCCAAGAGGACATCTGCCCTGGCATCCAAAGCCCAAGCCTCCAGATCTCAAATAGATCATGTTTTCTTCTAGGACATTTTACCTAGTGTTGGGAGGGTTGGAAAGATGAAAGAAAATATAGCATGGCATTATAGGGAAAATATGGATTTAGAATCAGACAAGCTTTATTCTAATCCTGGCTCTCCTCCAACTGTCTGTTTGATCTTGGAACTGTCTTTTCATCTTAATTCTTTTAGAATTTCATTTTAACATAGCAGACTCACTTCTGGCCTGCCGTCTCCAGTGAAGTATTTCCCACAAACAGCCACATCAAAATCCTTGGGACTTTCAGAGGGAAGATGGCACTGCCTTCCTTTGCTACTACTATTGTTAGAATGACATTGAAACTTTTTTCTCTAAGGAATTGGAGTTGGGAGGAAGCTACATGGAACATTTCTCTTGTTCATTTGGCATAGGCTAGGGAATCTCATTGGGAATATGTGCAACAACAGAGGCACTAGAAAGACAGAAATTCACTAGAAAGAAAATAGTTTTGTGTCAACCACTGCAGGTGTCCTGTTTATGCCTCCAGGCTAAGGAGTTAAAGATGGATATCGTAGTGGTGGTTGTGTTGACGTTGATGATATTGACTATGATAGCAGGTGACAATTTGCGCTGTGCAAAGTGTTTTACATGTTCTCACAATAACCCCATGAGGTAGGTATTATTAAGGGACCTGTTTCTTCTCTCAAGTCTACAGTCTCCCATTAAACCAGAACTCTTCTTTTCTGAGATCCTGTTTATCTTGTTTCAATTTAGTTTGATCCTAGATAGATCTTGTCTTTTTCTTGTTACAAGAAGAATAATAGTTAATTATTGACTCATGAGGTCTTAGGGTATTTACTGCCAACTAAACTGTGCTAACTGTTCTCTCATTTAATCCTTATACTAACATTATTTAATGAGGAAAAACAGACTCAGAGTAATTTGCCCCAAGTCACATAACTGTAAATGGCTAAACTGGGATTTGAGCCCAGACCCAACTAACTCCAGAATCCGAGCTATTGACCCCTGTAATATTTATTGCTTATAGTAATGAAAATGTAGGTTAAGCTCCTTGGTTCAGAGAAAAATGTAAGAGAAGTAGTAGAAGCTTCTTTCTGACTAGACTGCCTCTCCACCACCTAAGTCTGTCCTCCTGCATGTATTTGAGCCAGCTTCAGGGTCCTTCCATGCAGGCCAGGGGTTTCGGGCAGTGGCTGTTCACGCCCCCCTTCCAGCTCTCTGCTTGCTTGGTGTCCTTCCCGCCATGCCGCCCAGGGCCTGGGCAGAGCCTTGCCGAAGCCTCGGCTCACGTGTCGCTTTGATTCTTCTCTTTTCAGGCCCGGCTTGGGACATTGTTCACTTCCCCTCGCTTCCCCTCTGGGAGCCCCCTTTGCCATCCCTGCGCCTTGTTTCGGGCGATGCCCGAGAGGGAGCTGTGGCCAGCGGGGCCTGGCTCAGAACCCGTGACCCGTGTCGGCAGCTGTGACAGCATGATGAGCAGCACCTCCACTCGCTCTGGATCTGTACGTAATACTCTCCCTCCCGCAACCTGGTCTGCTCTCTGTACACATGCCCTGCCCTGCCCTGCCCTGCCCTATCCTTTCCTGCCACCCATCCTGGCTCACTGCACCTTCTCTTTCATTGTTGGGGAGTGAATCACAACACCAGTGGGTGCTTTCTGCCTGAGTCAGCCCTGGCTCTATAGAGAATAGGATGGGATGACCTTAGAGAGCAATTGGGCAAATGAGACTTTTTCCACTGATTTTCATTAGGTTGGGGGTTGGGTTGAGCAGAGAAAGTAGGCCTGTAATCTGAGGTCATGGTGGAAACCAGAACGTAGATTCTTGTAGCACGTGGATTATTGAAGTTCTCTGCAAAGAGCAGCATTACTTTAGTCTCTTACAAAGATCAAAGAAAATAGGTAATTAGGAGCCTAGGTTCTGGAACCAAACAGATCTGAGTTCTCTACTTATAAGCTGTATGACCTTGGGCAAATTACTTAATTTCTCTAAGCTTTAGCCTCCTCAGTTTTCAAATGGGATAGTTAGTGTTCATACCCAATTCAGTTTGTGGGGAGTAAATGAGATACAGGTAAAGCACCTAGCATATGCCTCTATACAGAAAAGAATCAGCCTTTCTAGGAGCAGACACTGAGAATCTTCCAAAGTCACTGTGTTTAGCTACTTGTGAGTGGCATTTAATAAACTGTAATTTTTCTGGGCATGAATTTAAATCTCAGTTGTTGTGAGGCTGGTGTGAAAGAGTAAATCGGTGCTGCATCCAGACACAAATATTTGCTGTTCATGCTTGTCACATACATAAGAATCCTGGATAATTTATGCTTTTTTGCATTGTATCCTATAGAGGTATTTGAAAATTTAAGGATTTTAAGGGTGTCTACTGAATGTCAAGATGTTTAAGACAACCAATGGATTTTGATATGTAAAAATGGAGTAGAGAAAGAAACACACATGCACAAATCCAAAGTGCAGACAATCATACAAATTTCACTTTGACCCTAGATAATGGGGCTGTGGAGACGTCTTTCTATGTCTTTTAGGCTGAGGCCAATGTGAATAGTCACATACCATTGGACACAGAATGTGACAGGGATTAAAGGTTTTCAAAGTGAATCATTCATGAAGGAGAAACTCAGAGTCAGCTTATCCTTGGCAAGGCTATTTTAGGAGGAAGAGGACAATAAAGATATTTTGCTGGAAGAAACTCTTGGAGTCAGCTTCAGAGCTTCCAGGGGCTATATTTGGGGCTTCCTTTCACATGTAGGCCCACATGCGAAAGGAAGTTCCAGAGGCAACTGGAAGGGTTATTCCGCAACCCTCTCCCCTCCCTCCAGGATATTTTTAGAGCTGTCTCAAAATCTTTCCTGGCCATCTGAGTGGGCCTGAAGAATATACAACTCTGAAGTGTCCCAAATATTAGAAAAAGGGGTGGAGATGCCAAGAAGAGACTTGGCCCAAATTTCTTATATTCCAATTTGCCCTTTTGTTTTCCCTTCAACCTCCTCTGTGGAAGAGCAACTATTCCAGCAAACTTCTAGCCCCATACAACATAGACAGTAACTGTCTGAGATGACCATTATCATTTTCTTCCAAAAACCTCTATGTACTCTCTCATAATGAATATGATCTACTTTAAGATCTACTTAATATTTAATACTAAGCTGCTTTTCCCTCCTCCCATACCATCCAGTTTCTCCACCAACCTCTCCCTTTAAGTTAATATTTGCTTTAGAAATGCACACTTACTTGAACATCAGCCAGAGCCAAATGTCATCAAGAAAGCAAATGTACAAGGGGAAAAAATCCCATATGGAATGCATTTCAAAGTCAAATACAAATCATTTAGTACATTTATCTGTGGCCAGTCATGCCACAGTTCCTACTGGCCTGGCAGCTCATAGCTGGCTGCATTTCCTGCTTTTCCTCATGCTGTCCTTGACATACCAGATCAGGTATGCAGAAGTACTTTTAAAAGTTAAAAGCAATACCACTGAAGTTTCAGGTCAAATTGTTATGTTGCCCTTCTTATTTGGAGCTAAATCAGAGGTGCCCAAAGTGAGATGTTTGACAAAGGCTGTCAAACATTGGAACTTGGGACTGCTTCTAATCTGTGCCCCTAAGCATTCCAACCAGGACTGAGCAAAAGAAAGACCCCTGCCATGTGCCTGCCCAGCTCCAGAGCTGGGCACTAGTGGGCCAGCCTCCTGACAGACTCTGCCCTCCTTGGTGCCTACAGTTTCAGGAGGCAACTCCAGCAGCTTTGCAGAGTAGCAGGAGGGAAAGGTTTCCAGCTCTTCAACATTCCTTCCCCTCCGCAGGGTGGTTCTCAGGCCCCGCCAGTTTCTGCGGAGGGAGCGCTTTCTCACAGCTCTCTCTCCCTCTCCTGTTCTTCTTCTCGCCCTCCCCCTGCCTCCTCGCCCCTGCCCCCAACCCCAACCCCAACCCCAACAGAGTGATAGCAGCTACGACTTCCTGTCCGCTGAAGAGAAGGAGTGTCTGCTCTTCCTGGAGGAGACCATTGGCTCACTGGACACGGAGGCTGACAGCGGACTGTCCACTGACGAGTCTGAGCCAGCCACAACTCCCAGAGGTTTCCGAGCACTGCCCATAACCCAGCCCACTCCCCGGGGTAAGGCAGACCCTCTGGGGTAGAACCCCAGCAAAACCCAGAAAATCAATATGTCCCCTCCGGCCACTTTCTACCTCGCCTGCCCCTCTACCCCAAGGGTCACAGGCAGAAGAAGGTGTAGCCACACTCCTCACCACTCTCCTGGCTAGAACAGAGCCTTGTCCCTGGAAGGAAGGAGGGACCGCTGGCAAGCCAGCTTCCTATGTCTGTCTATGAAGTATCAGAGCCCTGGAAGGGAAAGGGGTTTGACCAGCTCCCATTCTCCTGTGGAAAAATTCTAAAGAGATATGACCGCAGAGGTGGGGGAGAGAGTCAGGGAGGGCTGGGTGGTTGGCTCTGGAGAGACTGAGTCAGTCTAGGGAGCTAATCTGGGTGACACAGAGGACAAGGGTAGGAGAGATAAGGAGAGGGAAGGGCTCCCCAGCTGCAGTGGGAAGCACCTCGAGGCCCTTGTTAGAGAGCGTGGAAAGCCAGTGGTGTTCAGGCTCAGCAGAAGGGGAACAAAACAACACACAGTGTGGCCATGAGTGTGGGGCCACATGTCCCAGGGTGTGAGAAGCCTTTTACTCCTGAGGATAGTCCCACTGGTATTGGGGCTTCAGTTTTGTGTTGTTTCATTTAGCAAATATTTATTAACAATTAGTTAGACCTTCCCTGGAGCTAGAGCTATAAATGGGGACATAGGGCTTTCCTGCTCCATGAGGCTGATTCACTGGCCCAGGGGGCCTGATGCACCTGCCTAGCTCACTGGAAGGAAAGAAGTCACTTTCTGGTGTGGGGACACTATGGCTATTACAGAATCATCCACATGCTCATAGAAAGTGCAAGTAGAAGGCAGAAGCCTTGTTGAATCAAGGGCAAATCACTTATTCAGAGGCTTGCATTGGGCTCAGTTATCTGGGAGGCCCAAGATAGCTAGAAGGAACTGTCCCAAATTTATCCCCAACCCTGGTACCTCTGTAGAAAACTGGGGAGAGGTCGAGTCAATAACTTAGAGCAATCAGGGGTCACTCTCTTGCCGCCCATGATGAAAAATTAATTCTCAGTCAAAAAAAGATCTGCTATTATTATTTGTAGAAATGGGGTCTCTTATGTTGCCCTGGTTGGTCTGGAACTCTTGGACTCAAATGATCCACTTGCTTTGGCCTCCCAAAGTGCTGGGATTTGTCTCATCCAGGGCCAGGCATGAGACACTGCGCCTGGTCCTAGATCTGCTATTACTGATCTATTAGTCTAAATGATATCCAGACAAAAGTGCTGCTCTTGTAAAAGCAAAGAAAACAAGACAAAATAAAACCCATTCATTGCTAGTTTGGGATCAGAGTTCAGGAAGTCATTGCTTTCCCCTCTGCAGCAGGGCCCTCACCTCTGCCCACTCTTTTATGTTCTTTCTGACCCTCACAGGAGGTCCAGAGGAGACCATCACTCAGCAAGGACAAGCGCCAAGGACAGTAACTGAGTCCAGCTCATCCCATCCTCCTGAGCCCCAGGGCCTAGGCCTCAGGTCTGGCTCCTACAGCCTCCCTAGGAATATCCACATTGCCAGAAGCCAGAACTTCAGGAAAAGCACCACCCAGGCTAGCAGTCACACCCCTGGAGAACCAGGGAGGCTTGCGCCAGAGCCTGAGAAGGAACAGGTGAGCCAGAGCAGCCAACCCAGGCAGGCACCTGCCAGCCCCCAAGAGGCTGCCCTTGACTTGGACGTGGTGCTCATCCCTCCGCCAGAAGCTTTCCAGGACACCAAGCCAGAGCAGTGTAGGGAAGCCAGCCTGCCCGAAGGGCCAGGACAGCAGGGCCACACACCCCAGCTCCACACGCCATCCAGCTCCCAGGAAAGAGAGCAGACTGCTTCAGAAGCCATGTCCCAAAAAGCCAAGGAAACAGGCTCAACCGGGTACGCACAACAACCCCGGCCTCCTCCTGCACGGTTGCCTCAGAATGCAAGAGCTGAAGATGCTCCCCTCCCATCAGGGGAGGACCCAAACAGCCGACTAGCTCCCCTCACAACCCCTAAGCCCCGGAAGCTGCCACCTAATATTGTTCTGAAGAGCAGCCGAAGCAGTTTCCACAGTGATCCCCAGCACTGGCTGTCCCGCCACACTGAGGCTGCCCCTGGAGATTCTGGCCTGATCTCCTGTTCACTGCAAGAGCAGAGAAAAGCACGTAAAGAAGCTCTAGAGAAGCTGGGGCTACCCCAGGATCAAGATGAGCCTGGACTCCACTTAAGTAAGCCCACCAGCTCCATCAGACCCAAGGAGACACGTGCCCAGCATCCGTCCCCAGCTCCAGGTCTGGCTCAGCCTGCAGCTCCAGCCCAGGCCTCAGCAGCTATTCCTGCTGCTGGGAAGGCTCTGGCTCAAGCTCCGGCTCCAGCTCCAGGTCCAGCTCAGGGACCTTTGCCAATGAAGTCTCCAGCTCCAGGCAATGTTGCAGCTAGCAAATCTATGCCAATTCCTATCCCTAAGGCCCCGAGGGCAAACAGTCCCCTGACTCCACCAAAGCCAGAGTCAGGGCTGACTCTCCAGGAGAGCAACACCCCTGGCCTGAGACAGATGAACTTCAAGTCCAACACTCTGGAGCGCTCAGGCGTGGGACTGAGCAGCTACCTTTCAACTGAGAAAGACGCCAGCCCCAAAACCAGCACTTCTCTGGGAAAGGGCTCCTTCTTGGACAAGATCTCGCCCAGCGTCTTACGTAATTCTCGGCCCCGCCCGGCCTCCTTGGGCACGGGGAAAGATTTTGCAGGTATCCAGGTAGGCAAGCTGGCTGACCTGGAGCAGGAGCAGGGCTCCAAGTGCCTGTCCTACCAAGGACAGAGCCGTGACAAGCTTCCTCGGCCCCCCTGTGTCAGTGTCAAGATCTCCCCAAAGGGTGTCCCCAATGAACACAGAATGGAGGCCCTGAAGAAGCTGGGACTGTTGAAGGAGTAGACTCTGCCACTAGTACGGACCCTGTCCTGGCTGAACAAGAAGAGACACATGGTCCACTTGGGAGCCTTTGCCACCATGCAACTCAGGGCTCAAGATGAATGGGAGGGAGAGATTTGAGTCCAAGCATACATTTATATTCAGTGTTGTGCCATTGAGTTCCCACATGGATCATTCTGAAGGTGATCTCCACAAGAGGGAGTGTGTGTGTGTGTGTGTGTGTGTTTGGTGTGTGTGGGGGGTGGGGCTGGATACATCACTGAAGCTATTTATATAACACAATGAGTCACTGTTCAGAATTTTGCTCTTGTTAGAGGTTTTATTACATTGGGTAGAGTCCAGCCTAGCCAGAGCTGAGTGAAGGGGCTGGCCATGCCTGAGAAGAAAAGTCAAATGAGACAATGGACGTGTCAATGACTTGAAAAAAAGTTACATCCAGCAAATGCAGGGTCACAGAAAATATGGGCCTCCTGGAATCCCTACAGTGGATGGAGACTGGCTCATACCTTGCCAGATCCCTCTCTCAGTTCCAGCCTTCTGGACAAGACCTGGGCTAAGAGGAGCTGATTCGTTATCTCTTCACCCACTGCCCTCTCAGTATCACCAGTCCCAAAGACAGGATACGTCCCTGTAACCCAACCTCTCGGTTGATTGATAGCAGAACAGCTCTTGTTGGTCTGAGAAGGCAGGATAAGTGACCACATATTTATGCCACTACCTCCACCAGGGAGAGTCCTTCTCCACAGGCTTGATAAATTCAATCACCAACTGTGCTGTGGTCCCTGACTCTGCTACTCCCGTTCTTCCTGCTTTCCTGCTCCCTATCTCAGTCTGCACTGACCCCAGGGCTGGGCTAACATCAAGATGGGAGCCCAGTCCACGGGCTTTATAAACACCCAAGAACTGTTTCAGATCTTCTCTGTGCTGATGCGGGTAGTTTTAAATTTTTCTCAGTTCCAGTGATAGAAAACCCACACAATACATCCTCTGCCCGTCTTAATAGAATATCAGAGGTAAGAGGGGCCTCAGAGAAGCTCTGACCCAGTGCTGCTGGGGAAGAGAAGTGACTAACCCCGGGTCAGCCTGCCATTTAGGGAAAGAGCTGAGGTTCTTACCCTCGTGGCATGCTGCCACCTCTCCTTACCCAGTGCTCTTGTACATTCACACAGCACCCTAAGGAGCCATAGTCACCATCAAAGACTCAGCCCTAAGGCCCTTCAAGATCTCAAAGTGTCTTCTGAAGCATCAGAGATTAAATATTGTTCAAACTAATAGTTATTGCTGTGGCTTTTAATTTTATCTTTGGAAGATAGCTATATGGTAACTCATCATTAACCAGAACACCTCTCCCCTCAAATTCCCTGACCAAGTTGTGCAGCTTGAGCAAATGCCGAAAGAGGGTATTATGGATGGGTGGTGTGGGCTTGCAAATACAAGCTTGGAGGTGAGACATGGCCAGACATGACTCCTGCTTCCCCTTAGGAAGTAAACCTTACTTATGGCTGTGAACCGCTTGGAGTCCAGGATGCCCAGATGTGAGGGGCAGATGAAGGGAATGCTGTTGGAAAGCTGCCTTTTAAGGCTGCTGAGAATTTCTGGACTGTGTCCTGATGGACGCAGCACCATCAAAGCCCAGAATTTCTGAAAATAGTGACAAGGTTAACATAAGGACAACAAATACTCCACCCTGTCATGGTATGTGGGGTGTGGGTGTGGCGGTTTCTATGTACGTTTGCTCATACACGCACGTCCAAAAGCCTGTGCGTCATTCCTGGCCATGGGTGAGGACTTGGTCTGTCATGGCTGATGAGGACTCCCACAACCGGTCAAGTTATGTCTTATTATACACCCCCAGAGAGAGAGAAAGCTGCCTTCTGGAGGACTGATTCCGCATGCTCTATTAAGCTGAGTTGATTTCTGTGTCTATTTCAACCCATAACCTGAAGAATGATCACCTTATTCCTTATTCATTAATTTCCTTGATTAATAGGGAAACTTGGGAATAGCTATAAAGTAAAACTTGGGTGGAACCTGAGGCCCTGGCATCACACAAGGGTGATTAGGATGGTCAAGTTCAACAGTACAGCCTATTACATTCCCACACCCTGAGAAAGGTCATTTCTCCCACACACAACAAAGTCACAGACAGCCTGCACCTGCCACTTGGCATCCTCATCCTACTGACATGCCCATTTCTCCAGTTTTCCTAATCTGAGACTCCTTTCCCTTGTTATTTAAAGATACCGTGCTTCTCCACATCCTCATCCTTCAAGGAGCATATTTTGCTCTAAGGATGGTCTTTGGGATTCAAGAATAGAATAATAAATCCAAACTTGGTCATTCCCATTTTGAAGAGATGCAAGAGGGCCCAGTGAGGACATCCGCCTCCCTGAAAGTGGTGCTAGACCGAGCAGAGGTAATTGTATCTATGTATCCACATAAGATTGCTCTTCATTCAGCTTGAATTGATGGGGAGGGAGGTAAGAGTAGGGTCAGAGTTACTCTTATCCCTTTTCAAAGAATTGTGGGTGGAGGTTTGTAAAGGTCATTTATTTGATTTTCAAAATCAAAGCAACAGCTCTACTTCCACTTGGCCTTAGATCTCTGCTATACCCTGCCATAGCCTTGATGCCACTGGCACAAGCCACCTGCCAAATACAGGGGTGGCCTCTCTCAGCCTGGCATGGTAGGGGGGTCTGTGCCCTCAGATGTGTTGACAGCTGCTCTTCTGAATTGCCACACCTGTGCTACCCTTGGAATTCTGCACTCTGACTCTGTGGGGTAGGACCACGTGCCATCTCACACAGAGGTCAACTGATGAGCCCACTCACTCGTACATGCCTTCTTCCATAGTGGGAAGCATGATCTGGCAGGGGCCACCCTGTAGGCTGGGGATGGGCTGGTGTGTGAATGTTAAAGTTCATTTCATGGAGAAAGGGGAGGTGAGAGATTGAAGAGCAGGTCCCCGTCAATGTTCTGAGTTCTAGCTGGAGGTGTAGATTGAAGAGTCTACATGGTCTGTGAGTGTGTGAGATGAACCCTTCCATCTTTTGACGCCTGTATGTATAGGCTAAGAAGGACCTTCCTGTCAGTGTGCAAAGCTGTAATCTCATGGACTAGAGGAGAGGGGGCCAAGGGGATGGACAGGAGAAGTCATGCAGAATCTAAGCAGGAATGCAGATAGAACACATCTAGGCTCTTTTCCCCAGGAGACTGATGATAGAGCATATAGATCTGGCTCAAATTCAGCCTCCATCACTTACCAATCAGGAACCCTGGCGATATCACTTTAACTTTCTGAACCTCAGAGTCTTCACCTATAAGATGGGGAAAATAATACCATCCTTTCAAGATTGTTGAGATAAATAAGTGATATAAAACATGTAAAGCTTAGTTCTGGACACAGTGTAGCTACTCAATAAATGATAATACTACCTTCTGGGTCTTATTTTTTTCTTCTCAAAGGAGGTGAATGTAGGGAGGGTTGGATACCAAGGGCTCACCCAACTCACTTCTGAGAGAAAGATAGAGCCTGCTGCACACAAAACTTACGGCACACCCAGGCTTCGGCACAGCCTCTAGGTGACTCAGCTTCACCCAAGCCAGGCTTCCTGGAGTTTGAAAAGACAGCAATTGGCATGGGTGTAATGTGTGTGTTCTGGTGCAGCCTGAACCAGCTGTTTCCAGCTTTCATATCCTCAAATCCAACTTCTCCTTTATCATCAGTCTCTTACTGCCCATGACCATAGAGCAAGCTTCTTTTTGCTTCCTTTTACTTTCTTTTGCTGTGTGGTTTGGAGAACTATATGCTGTTCTACCGTTATTTATTTTTAAAATGAAGGTAAAAAAAATAAGCATATAACAGGAGGGAACTCCTCAGAAAGAAATAAAAGCTAGAAAATGTTTTAAAATTCCTTTTTTTCTTTTAAATAGCATGTTCTTTTAAATTTGTTCATCTCTAGAATGAATCAGGCATTAGTTATCAGGAGGCAAGAAGTGCATTGGTTGAGGTCTCTAAATCTCTTCAGGTATGGGGACCTGTGAATTGCTGGAGTCATGACCACTGTCATAATCATCACTGACTGTTAGCATATACATGTGGTAAAAACAGATTACACTCTAATTCCAGGCTGTCATTCTCTCTTACTCATTACCTAGTTGGATTGTTGTCCTTATCACCACTTGCCACGTATCCAGAATTCAAAATAATGTGAAACAGGCAGAGGCCTGGACTAGGTGAGCTTTAGTGGGTCACTTCATCTCACTCTCAACATGAGGGACTTGGTCTTTCTCCTAGATCTATGCTAGCCCTGAAATGTATGTTTCGGTAAATCCAAACAAGTTAGGAAGATCAACACCTGCCAAAAATAATCAAAATATAGTCTAAAATAAACTAAACCTCAGAGAACTTGAGAACGGGAAGGAAACTTTTAGGTTCTGTAATTCAACCTCCCACCTAAAGAGGAATTATCTCTATAGTTGGAGATACATATGTTTCTTCCTTTCTTTCTATCTACCTATCTATATCTATGGTCAGAAATAAACACACACACATATATATATACATGTAGGACCAGGAAGAAGGGAGGTTTGGTTTGGGGCATCCTGAGTTTGAGGTTGCTGTGGGACTTCTAAGTTGACATGGCCTCTGGCATGTCAACTTAGATATCTATATCTATATCTATATCTATCTCCAACTATCTATATATAGAGAGAGATATGGTCAGAAATATGGATGGATAGATGGATGGAGGCTTAACGGATGAATGGATGAATGGATGGATGGATGAGTGGATAGATGGAAGAACATAGGAAAGGAGGGAAGAGGAGGGGAGGGAAGAGACATTGAGAACATACAGTGGCCAAGAACTTAGATTATAACAGTATGGAACCTCGTAAAGTAAGGCAATAATAATACTTACCCCTTGCAGTTGTTATGAAAATAGAATCAAATGAGATACTACATATAAAAAAAAAACCACAGCACACTGCTGAATAAATGGTGTCTATTCATATTATTATCACATAGACGTGTAATTCAGATGCCAACTGGGACCCCCATCAGGACTGGTTAATCTTAGCCTGTACCTAGATTCCTCAGAACTGAAACAGTCAAAGCCCTCCTCCAGTTTTAAGAGCCCCCTACAGTTCTGTCTTATCTGCATCTGTGTGTGCTGCTTCGGAGCCTCCCCACACCTGCCTCCTTCCCAGTCCACACTCTGCCGTCCCCAAGCCACCCTATCTGTCTCTGCTCACTATTGGTCTAGACCCAAAGCCCAGGCCTTTCACTGATTCCCATGGGAAATCAGGTTACGTTAAGCATTTTGTTGTTTTCTGAGTTTTTTACTGAAGGTCAGTGTGGGGGATGCTGAGGGACCTATCACAACCACATGGCCTCACATCACCTCCCCTTCCACCCTTTCTTTTTCTTTTCCAACTTATAGCACAACCAGCAAATCCTTCTCACCTCCACCCAACACTTGAGGGCTCTAAGGATCTGAGCATCAACCCCCAGAGACTTTTCAAAAAATTCCTCTTACGTGAAGAGAGTTGCTGCGCCGAACTCTGTACATCTCTACAGATGGAAAGATCATTCTGGTGGCTGGGTTGGGAGGGGACCGAGGCAGGCTGGGATGGGTGTGAAGGGAACAGTTAGAAAGCTACTGCTGTAGTCTGGGAGGGAGGCAGTGGGGCACTGTGCAGCTCTGGTGGTGGCAGAAAGAAGAAAAGAAAGAAGGTTTGAAGATATTCATCACTGACATGATTTGGTGGACGTATTACTGAGGGTGAGGAAGAGGGTGAGGTCATGAGTCATGTTTTGGTTTCATTCCTTAGTGATTGGATGGATACTAATACCACTCACTGAGACATAGACCATGGCGAGAGGCTCAGATCTGGGGGTCCCCTGCATGGGTCTGTGTTTGGACATGTTGAGAGTACAGCGCTCTCTACCTCCTGGGCCTTCATGCCTGAAAGTAGGACTGAGGCTACAGCACAAATTGAGTTGCAACATCAACACCTCCTCCAGCTCACACCAACCCTGCCACACTCTGCTTTAGTGGGTAGGCAGGGCTCTGTGAAGGCCTCCTTTGGATTAGTTCCCAGCTCTGTTCAGTTGCTTGGATCTGGGGAAATATTTGTCGTCTCCTCCTTGAGTGACTCTCCTGCCCCCATCCTTTAGGCAGGGGCTCCTGAAGGATCTGTCTTCGTGTTCTCTTTTAAAAGCATCAAGCTGATCCCAGCTCTGAGACTCTACCTTGGCTGTTCCTTCTGCTGGAGTTCTCCTCTCCTCATCTTTACATAGCTAGTTCCTTCTCATCCTTTAAGTCTCAGATTAAATTTCAGATTTTCTGAGAAGCCTTTGCTGAATGCTCAAGACGTACATGAGATATATATTTATGGATGCATCGGGAAATCTTTTCAGTGTTGTGCAGATGGTCGTAACTCTTCTTATTCCTCCAACCTAGGGACAGAGACCCAGTGCAGCTCTGCATGGAGCTGCTGGCATGGTGCCTACTGTCTGCACAGTGAAAGGAGGCAGGAACAGGTTTGGGCTTTGGCTGCCCAGCAGCATGGGGACCACAGCTCTTGTCCAGGAACTGGGCATCCCAAGTAGGATCTTATCAAGACTGAAGACCCCCTCTTCTCATGTCCACTTCAACTAAACATTTATTGAGTCCCTCTTATGAACCAAGAATTCTCATATTCAGTATCTCAAGTAAGCTTAATAACAGCCCCACACATTTCTATCTAACTTCCTGTCAATTAGGGAACCAAGACTCAGACAGTTTACTCAGCTTGCCCAAGTTCATAAGTTAATAATTATTGGAGTCATGGATTTGAACTTGGGTTGACCTCTCACCAAGGCCAGTGCTGTTTTGCTATTACAAATCTGCCATATAAAAATAATTTCATTGACACCTCAAACAACAAAGATAGAATTACCTGTGTTTTACACATGAGGAACATGAGTTTCAGAGAGCTCATGGGGTTATAAGAAGTAAAACTAGAGATAGAATCAAGGCCCCTGGTTCAGCACACTCATTCATTTCTCAGTTTCCTGAGTTCAAACCCTCTATCCAATATTAGGAAAACAAAAATAAATAAGACATATCCAGAAAATGAAGGAGCTCATAGTCTAGCAAGAGGAAGAGACAATAAGGTATGATTATATTCAAGATATGAAGATATAAAACCATAGAGGGTAGGACTCTAAGAGAAGAGGGGAAAGACCTGGAAAGAAGAGGTGTTCCAGACAGAGGAAACAGCATGTGCCAAGAAAGCACAAAGAAGTGTGGTGTATCTGGAGAACTGTCTGTGATGTACAGTGCCCAGGGATGAGGCCAGAGGAGCAGGCAGCAGGAGACTGTGGAGGGCCTATGTGCCATGCAAAACAGTCTGATCTCTATCCTGTGAGCAGTGGAGAGTCAATGGAAGATTTAAAGCAGGGAAGTAGCAAGGTCAAAATTGCATTTTGTAAAGGCTCTGGCCAAAGCTGTGGAGAATGGAACATACTGCAATGATACTACAACAAAGAAACCAGCTAGAAGCCTTTATCAGTCAAAGATGCTTTTGGCTGCAAGTAACAGAACCCTCTGTGGCTTAAATAAAAGAGGATTTATCTTTTTCTCCCATAGTGGGAAATATGAGGGTAGGTGGCTATGGACATTGTTCAGGGCAGAGGCACAGGAATTCTCTTTGCCTTCCTTCTGCAATTGCAAGATGGTGGCTCCAGTCATATTGCTGGCGTTCAAAGGATGAAGAAGGGAAAAAATACTGGGAGCATCTGTATCTGTCTTTTTAAATAAGAAAGCAAAGTCTTTCCCAGAAACTTCTGAACAGACTTTCTTTTCTGTCTCATTGACCAGAATTACGTCATAAGCCATCTCTAGCTGTAAGAAAGCCTGTCTTGTCCTCTCTAATAAAGGCCAGCCTCGGAGAAGGGGGTGGATGTGAGTCTTCTGCTAGCTAATCCACAATGCTCCCAACAGTCCAAGTGAGAATTTAAATAAATCAGTGAAGATGGAGGGGGTGCACAATTCTAAATGTGCCCACAAACCAACCAGCAGCTTAGTGACTGACTGGATGTAAAGACTAAAGGAGAAAGAGGAGCTCAAAATGATGCCCACATTGCTGGTCTGAACAAGTAGACAGAATTCATGAATGTGCTATAGGGGTAGGACCAGGAAGAAGGGGGGTTTGGTTTGGGGCATACGGAGTTTGAGGTTGTTGTGGGACTTCTAAGTTGACATGGCCCCTGGCAGGTAGACTGTGGGTCTGCAGTTCATGGGGGAGAAGCGATAACAGAGCCACTAAATGTAGGTGACAGTTGATCATGAGCATGGATAAGGCTGTCTAGGGAGGATGGGTAGAATAAGAAGAACAGAGCTCATGGATGAATCTCTGGGGCACACTGACATCTAAAGGGAGGCAAATAAAGAGAAGTCCAATGAGAAAACTGCACCTCCAATTTCTACTTGATCACTGTTCTGTCTAGTATCTCTCAAATTAAAAAATTAACAACAACAAAAAAATTAAAACCTTCCTTAACCCCACATCTTCTAGAGCAGAGTTGTCCATCAGAAATTTCAGCAATGATAAAACTATGCTCTACCTGCTCTGCCCAATTGAGTAGCTGCTCCTCACATGTGGCCCTCAAGCACTTGATATTTGGCTAGTGTGACAAAGAACTAAATGTCTAATTTTATTTAATTTTAGTTAACATAAGCTTACATTTTTTAATTAGACAAGTGGCTATGGTGTTGGACAGCACTGCGCTAGCACCCTGGCCATCTCTCTGCTCCCCTCTGGAAATGTTCCTTGAAATAAACACAACCTCTCCTTTCTCACCTGAACCGCACTCCTCTTCCCGCTTCAAACAAGCATCTTTCCCCTCCACGCCCCCAAGACCATGTTGTCAGAGTTACCAATGACATCCATGTTGGCAGATCCAGTAGCCTGCTTTGCTCACATTTACTTTATTTCTCTGCACATTTGACACAATTGACGACTCCCTTCATTTTGAAACACTGACTCCTGGGTACTGTGTACTCCTCCTCAGGATCTTTTGCCTTCTCATCCTCTTGGGCCTCAGGGCTCTCTCCTGTGCCCCCTTCTCAGATCTGTCTTCATGTTCTCCTTTAAATGCATCAAGCTTGTCCCAGCTCTGGGACTCTACCTTGGCTGTTCCTTCTCCTGGCGTTCTTTTCTCCTCGTCTTTATGTAGCTAGTTCCTTCTCATCCTTTTCGTTTTAGATTAAATTTCAGATTTTCTGAGAGGCCTTTGCTGAATGATTAAGCTAAAGGTGACACTTGATCTTTCCTATGTGGTACGATGAAGTACCACTCTTGAATTCTCTGCATAGTACTCACCATTATTCAGAGAGAGATTTTGAAAGCTAAGAGAAAAAAGAGTTTCTAGAAAAGAATATGGTCAACAATACCAAGTACTCCAGACACATCAAATATGATGGCACTAAAACATTTCTATTGGATTTTGAAATTAATAGGTCACTAATAATTTCAGCAAAAACAATTTCAGAGAAGAACTGAGTGTGAAAACCAACTTTAGCCAGTTGTAGAGTCAATAGAAGTGAAGACAGTGAGTGTAGTTAAATTTACTTCCCTCCCTTTATAGCTTAGCCAGGGAAGAAAGCTAGGGAAATTGAATAAAAAAATGTGATCAAGAGTACAGAAGGGTTTTTTTTTGTTTGTTTGCTTTAAGATGGAATAGATTCGAGCATTACTATATGTTAGAAGGAAAGCGTCCATAGAGAAAAAATTGAATATATAGGAAGAGTGATTGTATAGAGGAAGGCTCCTAAGGAAAAGTAGAGGAGACAAGATTTAATGAACAAGAATAAATTCTGCTGGGGAAAGAGGGTCAGCAACTTTTCCAGGTCAGGGGAGAAGAAGGAAAGGATGGGCCGGGCGCAGTGACTCACGCCTGTAATCCCAGCAGTTTGGGAGGCTGAGGCAGGCAGATCACCTGAGGTCAGGAGTTCAAGACCAGCCTGACCAACATGGCAAAACCCCGTCTATACTAAAAACACAAAAATTAGCTGAGCATGGTAGCGCACACCTGTAATCCCTGCTGCTGGGGAGGCTGAGACAGGAGAATTGCCTGAACCCAGGGAGTAGAGGTTTCAGTGAGCTGAGACACACAACTGCACTCCAGCCTGGGTGAAAGAGTGAGACTCCATCTCAAAAAAAAAAAAAAAAAAAAAAATTAAAACAAAAAGACGAAAGGAAGGAAAGGATGGAGAGATGTAAAAAAACAAAAAACAAACTTTTGTGGGAAAAGGGTGGGAAATGGAGGAAATTCTCTCCTAATAGATTGCATCTTCCCTTTTAATTTGGAGGCAGTATGAAAGCAAGGAGAGTAGGGTAGGGTAAGGAGTTTAATAAGAGAGAAGGTACAGAAGAGCCATTGTGGGAAGGGATGAGATATAAAGTTAATTTGGAGCAATGACAGAAAAAATGTATGGTGACACTGAGAGCCCCAGTGAGGTCAAAGACACCTATGTGTTCTTCAGGAAAGTGCAGTTTCAGAAAAAGGAAAGTTGAGTTGATTCAGGTTCAGAGGAGCGCAAAGTTATCTCAGTCCCTGGTCCTTCAACCAGGGCTGCCTCATCCACCATTCTACAGCTACTATATGAAAACATCCCCAACAGAAAGTAGTTGCTCTGAACAATTTCCCCAGTTTTTGCCTGATTAAGCTAACCTACAGCTCTTGCCGCATCCTTGCTAATTCCCCGAACCTGTGAGAACCACTCCAGTATCCAGACAATACTTGAGAGAGCTGGCAGTACCTGAAGGATGCTCAAAAGGAACTCTAGGATACTCTCTCAAAGCACTGATAAGCAATGCTACACTTACAGGGGCAGAAATGGAATGGCCTGGAATGGCCTGGGGTAGGGAGAGCTGACACTACCTTCCAGTGTCAGCCCAGCCCCTTGACATAGGTGGGGTGGGAGGGCTGGGGAGGTGTGTTTCAATCAGGATGGGAGGTAGAAGGCACACTCTGTTAAATGCTGAGGATATGTGGGAGTTTTGTACCTAGTAGAAAACATGGGAAATGGAGAAAGGACCCAAAGGAATGTAGAGGGGCCTGCATTTGGGCACAGGCTGTCCTTCCTCGGTGGAGTCAGTGTTAAACTAGTCTGGGGCTTGGACAGCAGTACACGGGCCGAGGGTAAACTCTTCCTCCCACGTGTTCACTTCTCAGTAACAGGAGTTGGGATGTCAGGAGAGGAGGTGGTTAAGTAGGTTCAAAAACCCTTCCTCCTTACTGCAACAGGCAATAGCCTTCGGGGCTTGGAGGAATCCACCCAAACTCATTTTCTATCATTTACTATAGTCAAGGCAGAACTATAGGTGAAATATATATGTGAAATAGCATGCTACTTATTCCAATCCTGAAAGTGAGAGAGCAAAAGAAAAGAAAGAGAAAGTGGGAGTTGCCTCTCTAACTTTCTAACTTCTCTTCCTTTTGCTGAGTTAATATCTCCTGCACAGAGACCTTTCAAACACTATCCTTGGGAGAGGCTTGGCTAGAATCAGTGTGTAACAAACATTTAAAGAACAGGGTCTGCTGTGTATTCAGGCTTTGAATAGAAAAGAAGGGAGCTCTCAGTCAAATGGAGAAGACAGGCATTGCGCCCTTGGAAAGCATTCCAGTGCCAGAGGTGAGCACACAGAAGAAACGCCACGGAAAGACGAAGGCAAATGAACGCACTGCAGATGGCTGCATAATTGCTGAGGGGATGAGGAATAGAGTGCTGAAGGAGCTGATCAAAGGAAGCTGATGGAAAGCAAAGGATGTTGAACTCCATTTTGAAGGATGGTGTGCTTAATCTGGGAAGCAAGGGGGAAGCATTCTTCAACAGGCTCGGTGTACAAGGGAGGAAGGAAAATGTAAAATCCTTCATCCCCGGGCAGGAAGCCCTGAGCAAATGCATCACATCAATCTGTCCCTGGGTTTTTTCTTGCCCATTAATTGGGCCTTTCCTTTTTCCTGAACCATTGCACTCAGAGGCCTCAAACCGAAACTGGAGGCTCTAGGAGGCCTCCCACCTCTGGAAGCAACCAGGCAGGGAGGTAACAAAGGACCAATGTTTAACTCAGGGAACAGAGTCCCTTTGATAGGACCTTGGCCTTGGCACACTCTTCCTCTGTGCAGATAAGCTTGGATTCCATTCGGGAAAGCAAGAACAGGAAGCAGTAATTAGTAGAGAACCCCTTGTTTTTTCAGATGCCTTACCAAGGTAAAAGGTAGGGGAGAAAATGACACAGATGTTGGGCAGTTCTACAGAAAAATGGTGGCACTGAGTAATGCCTGCTGGCTTGAGACACGGGCACAATATGCTGAAGATGAAGCCACCTCCGTACGGGTGGCTGAAGAGGACTGGTGAGGGCACAGCGGTGGGAAGCTGCGAGAGGATCCTGGGCAGCTCCTGGAGGTGGTACTGCAGGCCCATCTCCCACAATTCTAGAATTGCCCTCCCTGACATCCTTTCAGATCCCTCTAAGAGTTCCAGAAGGATCTCCCCTGTCTCTCTCTTCATGCTTTCCACCCACCCTCTCCCCCTGGATATTTTTCTTGGGATAGATAGAACGCCGTCTCCAGGATTGGGCCATGTTATTCCAAGGAAGCCAGCAGGGCCAGTCATGGACCCTCACAGCAATGCTGCACCCACCATGTCAGCAGAGTCCGTTGCAGAAGAAAATCTTCCAGAGCACTGTTGGCAGAGCCTTTATTCCCTTCTCACTTGGGGCAGGAGAGAATTTCCTACTAGGCTTTAGCAGGAGAGGGGGTCAGCCAAGTTCAGCTAGTTTCAGGAGTAATTGGTCAAGAATGGCTCTGGGAAGAGGGAGAAACTGTATTGCAGATTATCAGCCATTGTTTGTTCAATTTGGATTTTATTAACGGGGTGCAGAGGAATAGTTAGGGGCTAAAGTCAAGTATAGTCAAGAGGAGTTAGGGAAGAACTGCCACCGCAGGGGCCAAGGATATACGAAGGAGGGCCACAGGGGAAATCTCTCAGTCATATAGGAACAAATGAATGTGCTCCATTCCCTGTCCCTTTGGTGTCAGCACCAGCCCCCTTTCTTTGCCTCAGCACTGCCCTGTGCCCAGCTTCCTTCTGGATACAGAGGCATCAGGACTCAGCACATGTGCCTGGATTTAGACAAGGCAGCCAATCCCAGATGGGAGATAGGGGAGCCTTGTGTTGCCTGGGAGAGGGATGGTCTCACTGAAGGCAGAGAGAGTCTGGGGGTCCTTGACGACCACTTGGCATTCTGTTATGTCCAGTTCCAACCCTCTGGGCTGTTGCCAGCCATTGGACAAAGCATCCAGAGGTACAAAGCATGAATGTAAAAACATCCAAAGCATGGAGGTACAAACCCAGGAGGTGTAGCAAAAGACTCCAGGCCAGCCAGGGCTAATGGTCCCAACTCCTCACCTGACCTCAGTCCTGGTACTCTGGGATGGCTACCATCACTTTCATGCCTGGCCTCTGCCCATCCTGCCCTCTAGGGGACCCAGACCAAGTGTAGACTATACCTATTTCCTTATTGGTTTAGCTGAGCTAAGGCTAGAATTTCCAGAGAATTATTTCCAGAGAATTATATAGAAAACTATTTAAAAAGGCAAACACCCTTGATATGGTTTGACTCCCTGTCCCCACTCAAATCTCATCTTGAATTGTACTCCCATAATTCCCACATGTTGTGGGAGGAACCCAGTGGGAGATAATTGAATCATGGGGGCAGTTTCCCCCATACTGTACTCATGGTAGTAAATAAGTATCATGAGATCTGATGGTTTTTTAAAGGGTTTCTGCTTTCACTTCTTCCTCATTCTCTTCTCTTGTCTGCCACCAAGTGAGACGTGCCTTTCACCTTCCACCATGATTGAGAGACCACCCAAGCCACATGGAACTGTGAGTCCAATAAAACTTTTTCTTTTGAAAATTGCCCAGTCTTGGGTATGTCTTTATCAGCAGCATGAAAACGGACTAATACACCCGTAAACAAACAAAACAAATGCAGAATCCATGAAAAAGAAGTCTTCCGAGCCCCAATTCATCATTCAAGTCCAGCCCCAGATAGACTTGGCTGGCAGAAGTCCCAGTGATCCCTTCTGTGGCTTCATCACAAATGACTGGGTTCATTGTTCTCTGCTCAGGAATTCAGTAAATTCATGTGGGATTAATCCAAGAGTGAATTCCTAGCATACAAGGGTAAGGAGTGGCTTTACTCATAAGCCACTTGTCCAAATGCCTGGCTGCCCTGGGAGAACTCAGCTTTTCTGTCATCTCCCAGAGTCCCCACCTTCAAGGAGTAGAGAATATCCCAAACAAACTGACAGTACGCAACTCAGCTACAGTAATGGGAGAGTCAAGGGTATTTAGAATGCTCTCCTGGAGTGTGTTTCATTTTCAACGAAGTAAAACCCTCCTCTCTGGGCCCAGGGCAACGTCCCTTTTGATCTTCCTCTGGGGCTGTCTTTCCATGTGGGCTGCTGCTCTCCCACCTCTCTGTCAGCCCTCGGTGTTTCAACCTCTCTGCCTCCCCTCTATCTTCCCCCATATCATGGGCCTGATCTTGTGTCTAGGATCCGCCCCACACTGGCCTCTCTGGCCCTGATCTCCAGAGAAACTCATAGTATTTCCTAAGTGTTCAGAGCTGAGCAAGTGTGCACAGGCAACAGACAGTGAGCTGGAAGGTGAACATCCCCAGCTCATCTGTAGGGATACATGTCCCGAAGACACCTGTGAGCACTATTGCCTTAGATGGCATTTATGCCTAGGATGGATCTGGTACATCCAGACACCTTGGGGTCATTGTGTTTTGTAAGAATGGTACATGCACTTGAGCAATACACTGGCTCTTTTATTTTTCTTTAGAGGCTTTGGTACAAATAAATGAAAATAGCTATACCCACTAATACATTTTCTGCAATAAGTAAATTTATGAGCCATTATGTCGGCCAATGCATAGCATGTACTCCCTCCCCCACAACATGTAAAATGCTTCACATTAACTTAACCAGCAGCATAAACATTTTTGTGCCTTTTTCTTCTTTCTACAACTGAATCGGATGAGCTACACCTATAATTGATGACACAAATGTGTCACAGATGATGAATTCGGGGGAGAAGAGAAATAGGCTGGGGGCTGAGGGAAATGTGAAAGAATTTTAATATGTCTTAATATTTGGATATAGGTAACTCACTTTTTGCCAAAGGCACAATGGATTTATCTCACTAGCTCTTTGGATATTCAGTGAAGAGGAAAGGTAAAAGGAAGGTATTCAGAAGACTGGAATAAGAATTGCTCATCGCAGTGATTTAAGGAGAGTGGGAACTTAGTAAGTGAGCAATGAATTAATTGGAAGTGATAAAGTCAGAGGGAGAAATGGCTGATGGCAAACACCCAGCACAGGCAACAGCTTGAGGAGCACGTCTGGCCTGTCCTGGGTGGGGAAATACCCACCTGTCCTCTGTCCTCCAGCCCTGGGTCCGCTTGCCCCTCACTGTCACCATCCTGCCGCCTGATAGCAATCACCATCTCGTCCACAAGCCCAGCACTCCTGAGTAAAAAACTACCTCCATAGTCACAATCTCATTTGGGTCTCAAAACAAAAAAGATAAGGAAGATTAGATTTTAAATGTTATTTTACAGATGAGGAGATTGAGGTTCCTGGAGGCTAAGTGACTGACCCAAAGTCCCAGAGTGGTACTTCCAGGGCTAAAACCTAGCTGCCCTGACTTCCTGCCAGGCTTCTTCCCCGGCTCTAACTGCATCTCCTGAGACTGCTTTGGATTCTCCTCTCCACGTGGTTCCACACTGGACACTTTTCCTAGGATGGACCCTTCACTGCTCCTGACTTCATTGCTGGACTTGTTAGAGCAGAGCCCACCTCAACGTGCCCACCATCAGGCTTCTAGAGCTGGGCCCTGGAGGTGGGCATACTTACTTTAGCTCAGGAAAGTCTCTGTACCCAAATCCACCACCCTATGACTTCCCTGCTGCTGCAGTAACTTCCTAACTAGGCTCCCTGCCAGCTGTACCTTGAAATATAGAGGAAAGGTTGCTGGATTTGGAGGCAAAACACTCAAGCATTAGTTCTGGTTTCTATCTAGATAAGTAACCCTGGGCGACTTAATCAACTCTTTTAACTCCAGCTTCTTTATCTGCAAAACTGGGATAATAATACATACCATGCAGTGTAGTTGAGAAGATTAAACAAGCTGTCTTTTGGAAAGGACCTGCAAGGTGGACAACAAATGCTACCATTCTTTCCCTCCATTCTTCTATTCTTCTTCCCTCTTCTCTTCCCCTGCCTTCCTTTTCTTTCCTCTTTCTTACAGTTTATCCCACACAACACTCTCAGGCTGATCTTCCCTGAAATTTACTCACACCAGACTGCTCCCTTGGTCAGAAATCTGGAATGATTTCCCATTGCCAAGCCCAATGGCATCTCTCTCTGCCATGCAGGTCCTGTGGCTTCTGGCACCACCTCTCCTCCCCAGGCTTCCTCTCCTCCTAACTCGGGACGTGCATCGCCCAGTAGGTGGCGTACCCATCCATACTGACTTGCTCCTCTCCGTTCTTGCTTCTGTCATCTCATCCTCCGGGAATGTCCTTTTCCACTTCTCTTTCCCTGGAGGCTTCCCTCACTACTCCTTGGATCTCTCTCTTCTCTGATTTCCAATTTCACTCACTGTCCATACCAATTTCCTTGGCATGAAATCAGAGGAAACTGTGTCTTCAGGTTGTTTCCTATGTGCCTATCTTCTTCAACTGTACGGCCTGTTCCTTGAAAACAAACCAAGGTCTTTTACCTCTTTGAGTTCCCCATCAGGCCAGGAGAGCTCAGTGGTAACGGGATGAGATCTGGACTCACACCTCTAGGCCTGGGTTCAAATCCCAGGTCTAGCGCTTATAACCTATGTGATTTGGGAAATCCTATGTTTTTCAGCTTTAAAATAAATTATTTGGCCAGGCATGGTGGCTCACATCTGTAATGCCAGCACTTTGGGAGGCCGAGGTGGGTGGGTCACTTGAGGCTAGGAATTTGAGACCAGCCTGGCTAACATGGTGAAACCCGGTCTCTACTGAAAATACAAAAATTAGCTGGGCATAGTGGCACACACCTGTAATACCAGTTACTCGGGAGGCTGAGGCATGAGAATCATTTGAACCCAGAAGGCAGAGGTTACAGTGAGCTGAGATCGCACCACTGCACTCCAACCTGGGTGACAGAACAAGACTCTGTCTCAAAAAAAAAAAAAAAAAAGAAAGAAAAGAAATTATTTAACTTCTTTATCAGAAGGTTGCTTTGTTAACATATTTGTCCATTGAATAAATATTTGTTGATTACCTACTTGTGCCAGGCCTATGCTTTTCAACATATATGAGCTCATCTAATCCTCATAATCTAATGTGATAACTTTAGCCCTGGGACTCCAAACTCTAGCATCAAATTTGTGGAAATTAAATTAATTAAGAGTTCATATGAAGGTGCACCATGCTGGACACATAGTAGGTGCCCAGCAAATCTTTGCTGAATCTGAGTGTTAGTTATTAAATTGAATCAAATTGACTTACTCATCCACAGTACTGAAGATATTATAGTGAATAAAACTACAAGCTGGGTACAGTGGCTCATGCCTGTAATCCCAGCACTTTGGGAGGCGAAGGTGGGCAGATCACGAGGTCAAGAGATAGAGACCATCCTGTCCAACATGGTGAAACCTCGTCTCTACTAAAAATACAAAAAATTAGCTAGGCGTTGTGGTGCACACCTGTAGCCCCAGCTACTCGGGAGGCTGAGCCAGGAAAATCGCTTGAACCCGGGAGGCAGAGGTTGCATGAGCCGAGATCGCGCCACTGCACTCCAGCCCGACGACAGAGCGAGACTCTGTCTCAAAAAAAAAAAAGAACTACAAAATGCTTCTGTCCTCATAGAGCATTCAGTCCAGCAAATGAGACAGACACTAACAACAGTAATTGTAAATTACACTTGTGATACATGCAATATAAGGAAAGCATGGTGTACTCTGAGAGCCCATAAGGGAACCTAATGCAGGCTACTGCGTCAGAGTAGATCTCTCTGCAGAAGATCCTGAGCTCAG
This sequence comes from Pongo pygmaeus, assembly GCF_028885625.2. Lineage (NCBI taxonomy): Eukaryota > Metazoa > Chordata > Mammalia > Primates > Hominidae > Pongo > Pongo pygmaeus. Next base: position 42,451,134 of record NC_072373.2, read on the forward strand.
ATCTGGGGATCTGAATAACCTAAGTGGGAATAGAGAGGGGAAAGAGCTTAAGGAAGGGGACAATGGGAATGGCAGACAGTGGAAACAGCAGGGTGCAAAAGTCCTGGGTGAGAGAACAGAGGCCCCTGTTCAGAAATTGGAGCTTAACAAGCAGCCAGGAGAGGAGGCGAGGTGGGGCTGAAGGCGGGCTGCTTTGAGCCTTGCTGGCCTTGCTGAGGAATCCAGATTTGATGCACAGTGCGGTGCCGTTAGGGATCTTAGGCCTGGGAGTGACATGATCAGGTCTGTGTTTTTGGAGGCTCACTCTGGCTGCTGTGTGAAGAAAAATGAAAGAGCAAGGGTGATGCAGGAGAACAGAATGGAGTTACAGGAAACTGATGCCTGAAACTCTCCCGATAAAGACTCCACAGTGTGCACCTGAAAATGACTTCAGGGGCCTGTGCTCCAAGGGGCAGAAGCAGCCTCCAGTTCTGAGCACCCTCTCTTCCTGACTTCCTGATGCACGCTGGTCCTGACCTACTGCATCCTGTCTTATCCACTCTCTGCCTTCTCAATGGGACATTCTGGTTTGGTGTGGGGATGATCCCAAAACAAATAAACAAACCTTCAACCACCACCCCGTTCTGAAGTGCAGGCTAAGCTACAGATTGGTTTGAACCTGTCAGTTCAGAGCTGGCTCCAAGGCCAAGAACCACCTTGCCTGGCTGATAGTGGCCTCTCCACATTCTTGTCTCACACTCACCCTTTGAAGGGCAGAGGCAGGGCCCTCCTCCACCCCTTCCTGCCCAAAGGGCTGGCAGCAGCCCAGCCTCTGCTTACATAACCTGAGCCCAGGCATTGCTCCATTTGCTTCTTTGGGGCTGGGTGGCTTCTGGGGATGGGATTAATAGGTAGGTTCTGTGTGATAGATGGAGAAACAAGAACCAGTTTCCAGTTCCTCTAGTTCCACCCACTAAGACCCAATGGTCTAAACTTTGGCCATATTCACTGTTCAAACATACTAGGATCAGATGGATTCCCAACACTCACTATTCAACACTCTCCTCTTCTGATGTGAGAAATTGCAGTTACTCGTTGCTAGGGTCAAGATACTTTGGTTTGGACTTTCACTCTGTCACCAAAGCGGGCATATCCCATAACTTCCCTGGGCTTTGGTTTCCTCGACTATGAGATGGGGAAATCATCACTCCTGTTGTGGAGACCTCACAGGAGACAAAGAAAATCAAGATGAAGGTTCTCAGAAAAGTTAAAAACACAATACCAATGTAAAAGAGCATTAATAATAATATCAATAATAATAACAATAAACCTTATATCCATAGTGACTCATCTGTGGCCATCAAAGCCCTGAGAACTCTTTAACTAGAAAATAGTGCTCCAACAAGCAAGGCTGATGTTCCCCACCCCCAATTTTCCCTCCTGTCTGCAGCCCCAATGGAGTTGAGGCTGAGGCAGAGGCTCAGCCCCACTCACAATTCTGCTGAACTAGGTTAACAACACTGAACTCCTCCTAAGGGCTACATAGCTCTCTCTCCGAGATGAGACACCCGGAAGTTCCATCTGACTAAAGTTGCAGGTGCTTCCTAGGTAAGGGGGTGGAGATTGTTAGCTCAGAAAAGGTGGTTGCAACTGCCTCAGGCAGGATTAAAACCAGTGCCTAAAACTGAGAAGATTCCTAGAAGGATTCAGTGCCCAGAGACCAAGCAAAAAGAGGGTACTAAGGCCAACCAGAGGGTAAAATACAAAGTAGCTACATGTGCCTTCCCAGTCTCAATCTTTCTCCTCCCCAAGGACTGCCTTCTATCCCAAGGTTCATTGAGTTCTTTTGTGTAAGAAAAGTCATTAGTGTAAGCCAAAGGAATGAATCTCTAAGAATGCACATACCTACATTAATGCACATACCTATATTGGAAGTGATAAAATCAGAGGGAGAAATGGCTGATGGCAAACACCTAGCACAGGCAACAGCTCAGGGAGCACGTCTGGCCTGTCCTGGGTGAGGAAATGCTCACCTGTCCTCTGTCATCCTCCAGCCCTGGGTCTGCCTGCCCCTCACTGTCACCATCCTGCCATCTGACAACAATCACTATCTCTTCCACCAGCCCAGCACTCCTGAGATAAGACCACCAGGCACACACCTGAAATCCAACAAAATCAGATATATTGCCTCAATGCAGCGAGGGAGGGCATTCCAAAGGAGGTAGAATGATGCTCAGCAGGAGTAAGGCAGGGACACATCTCATGTAAGTTTTGGTGTCCTGCTGTAGGACTTTGAGGAGAGTCTCAAGGAAGTGGGGATCTGTTCTGAATTGATTGCTGTTTCTGACACAGGATTAGTATATATGGAAATTACTAGGGATTGGATGCTGTCATGAAGCTAGGGCAGTTTAGCAATTGGATATCCCCAATAATAGGACCCATTTGAGCAAAGTGGGCCTACAAGCATCATTGCTAAGACAGCAGTAGTCATCACTCAAAAAGGGAGCCTTCATGACATTTTGCAGCTACTGCATGACTTTAGGAGAAACAATGTTTTCTGTTAATGTTGCAGCTGGCCTTATCTGTGTCTGTCCTTCCAGCTTGATTAACAGCAGGGTTGCTTTTTATGTCTTCATTCTGAGCTGATTTTTCACTCTTCAGTTGGATACAGGTTTTATACTCTTTCACCTACCACCATTGCTTGTAGGACCTTTGGATTGAATGACTCTTTCCACATACATATGTCACCTGATGGTTAAGAGCATATTTCCTAGATTCAGATTGACTGTATTCACACTCCGGTTCCACCACCTGCTTATCTCTGATATCTTGGACAAATTATTTACCATCGCGGTCTCTTAGTTTCCTCATCTGTAAAACAGGAAAAAATAAAAGCTCTTACCTCATAGGGTTGTTGTAAAGATTAACAGAATAAGACACGCAAAGTTCTTAGAACCGCCCTTAGTATTCAATAAGCCTTGGTTCTTTTTCTTATTAATTTTATTTGAAAGATAACCTAATTTCTGATTTAAAATGATGAATTTGCTGTACACATTTTCTCCTCTCCCTTCAAAGATTCCCTCCAAATAATAAACAGGATTAAAATATATCAACTCCAAGCAATGAAGAGACCAGTAAAGAGGTTATCAGCAGACGAGAGATGTCAACAAATGCTTGAAAGGAATGAAACTAATGGAGGAGGGACAATGGATGAACAGAGACCAGAAACCCAAATGAAAAAGGAGATTTAATTTTTAGAAATTAAGAAATATACACATAAATAAATATGTGTATATCCAAATAGATAAATGATAGACTCACTGTATATATACATTGTGTGTGTGTGTGTGTGTGTATGTGTGTGTATAGGGAGAGAGAGAAAGAGAGTTTAAACTCACTTTAAAGAATAATATGTACTGTTAGAAAATGCCATGAAAACTGGTTGGTCCATCCACCACCAAGCGTAAGATAGAATATTAGCAGATCCTGTGCCATCTTTGTGACTCTCTGGTGGCCCTTCCTGACCACATCTCTCCCTCCTCCTAAGGTAACCACTATCTCAAATTTGGTGTTATTTATTCCCTCGACTTTCTTTATACTCATTCACATATGTAGCTAGCCCTGAACAATGCATTGTTTAGATTTTCTCTATTTTTGATCTTTATATAAATGAAACCACGCTTTGTGTATTATTTTGTGTCGTGTTTTTTCACTCAACATTGTTTATAAATAACAGTTTTATTAAGATGTAATTTACATAACATCAAATTCACCTTTTTGTTTTTTTGTTTGTTTGTTTTTTGAGGTAGAGTCTTGCTCTGTCACCAGGCTGGAGTGCAGTGGTGCGATCTTGGCTCGCTGCAACCTCCGCCTCCTGGGTTGAAGCGATTCTCCTGCCTCAGCCTCCTGAATAGCTGGGACTACAGGCACGCACCACCATACCCAGCTAATTTTTGTATTTTTAGTAGAGACAGGGTTTCACCTTGTTGGCCAGGTCTTGATTTCTTGACCTTGTGATCCGCCCGCCTCAGCCTCCCAAAATGCTGGGATTACAGGCATGAGCCACCACCAGCCCCAAATTCACTATTTTAAAGCATACAACTCAATGGTTTTTGGTATATTCACAAAATCGTGCAACCATCACCACCATTTAATTCCAGAATACTTTCATTACCCCAAAATAGAAACTTATTAACAGTCATTCCCTAACTCCCACTCAGCCTAACTCCTGACAACCACTGATCTACTTTCTGGGTCTATGGACTTGCTTATTCTGGACATTTTGCATGCGGTCATGTACCCATATAACAACATTTTGGTCAACAATGGACCACATACACAACATTGGTCCCATAAGATTTTAATGCTGTATTTTTACTACACCTTTTCTATGTTTAGATATACAAATATTTACCATTGTGTTACAGTTGCCTACAGTACTCAGTACAGTAACATGCTGTACAGGTTTGTAGCCTCAGAGTAATAGGCTATACCATGCAACCTAAGTATGTAGTAAGCTATACCATTTAGGTTGTGTAAGTGCACTCTATGATGTTCACATAACGATGAAATTGCCTACGAACACAATTCTTAGAACATATACCCATGGTTAAGCAACATATGACTGTAAATGGAACCATGCAATGTGTAGCTTCTTGTGTCTGGCTTCTTTCACTTGGCTTGTTTTCAAGGTTCAGTCATACTGAGCATGTATCAGTACTTCATTTTTATAGCCAAATAATACTCCATTATGTGGATATACTATATTTTTGTTTATCCATTCTTCAGCTAATGGACATTTGAGTTGTTTTCTCTCTTGAACTATTATGAATAATGCTGCTATGAACATTACAGTCTCTTGCATGAATATATATTTTGATTCCCTTGGAGAATACCTAGAAATAGAATTGCTGGGCCAATTAGTAACTCTATGTGTAACTTTTTGAGGACCTGCCAGACTGTTTTCCAAAGTGGCTACACCATTTTACATTCCCACCAGCAACATAAGAGGGTTCAAATGATGTTTTGAGAGCCACTCATGTGGATGCCTGTGACTATTGTTTACCCATTGAGATCCATTCACGTGGATGCCTATGACTATTGTTTACTCACTGAGATCCATTCACTTGGATGCCTGTGACTATTGTTTACCAATTTTATGTATATACCACATTTTAAAAATGCATTCCATGATCGATGGACATCAGTTTTTCTCCAGTTTTGGGCTGTTATACACAATGCTTCTGCGAATATTCTTCCACAGGTCATCTGGTATAGAGGATCAAGCACTTCTTTAGGCTGAGCACAGTGGCTCATGCCTGTAATCCCAGCACTTTTGGAGATCTAGGCATGTGGAACGCCTGAGCTCAGGGGTTTGTGACCAGCCCAGGCAACATGTCAAAACCCTGTCTTTACCAAAGTATACAAAAAATATATATATTAGCCAGGCATGGTGGTATGTTCCTGTAGTCCCAGCTATTCGGAGGGGCTGAGGTGAAGGATTGCTTGAGCCTGGGAAGTGAAGGTTGCAGTGAGCCAAGATAGTGCCACTGCACTCCAGCCTGGGTGACAGAGTGAGACCCTATCTCAAAAAAGAAAAAAAAAAAGAGCTTCTTCAGAGGTGGGATTGCTAGGTTATAAAATAAGCACATTTTAAACTTCCTCAGCGAATGCGGAATTGTTTCTCAAAGTCTCATTCTTAGTCAGTTCTAACCTTAGTGTTTAAGAGTTTTTGTTTCTCTAAATCTCCAACTGGAGACATTATCAAATTTCTTAAAATCTTGGCTAATGTAATAGTATGCAGTATTCTTTCATTGTGGTATTTGTTTGCTTATTTATTTATTTTTACCTGTATTATCTTACTAGAGCTTCAGAAAGCCTCATGAATTAAATAAGGTAGTTACTTCTTTACAACTTTGCAATTGAGGCACGGAGTGTGGTGTTACTATCAAAGGTTAGACAAACAATATTTAGATCTCAGACCAGAATTTGAATCTTCTGATTTTACTATTGTGGTCCTTTCCTTATATTGCCTGTTATCCAAATTACACTCTAATAAGTGGTAAAACCAGAAATATAAGCAAGTCCGTGCAAGGTTTGGATACATTCTTGAATATTTTATACACTTTATTGAAGGAGATAAAGAAATACATTAGCAAGTTTTTAACTTTTATGGCCAACACTCTGTTCTTCCATCTAGTTAGATATAGCCTCAATAGGATCCTTTTCATGATTTGAATCCCTATACAACAGTAGATTTATACATGATCAATACAGGGTTAAATGGAAATTTGAATATATTCTTTTCATTAACCCTTCCAAAACATACACCAAGCTCCATGTTATCTTCTGCTATATTTTTCTAAACAATTGTTTATTTTAAGGAATTAAGTAGCATTTTAAAGAATTGGGGGTTTTTAATTTTTTATTTTATTTTATTTTTAAATCTGCTTTTTTTTTTTCTTTCCAACTTTTATTTTAGGTTCAGGGGGTATACGTGCAGTTTGTCATGTGAGTAAATTGCATATCAAGGGAGTTTGGCACACAGATTATTTCATCACCCAGATAATAAGCATAGCACCTGATAGGTAGTTTTGGATCCTTGCCTCCCTCCCATGCTGCACCCTCAAGCAGACCCAGGTGTCTATTGTTTGCTTCTTTGTGTCCACATGTACTCTATGTTCAGCTCCCATTTGTCAGTGAGAACATACAGTGTTTGATTTTCTGTTCCTGCATTAATTTCACTGTGGTTTTTAAACTGGTGTTCTCCTGATTATTCTTTTCACTGACCATCTTTTCCTATGATCCTGGGTCATTTAGGTTTCTTCTTCAGTGAAATGTGAGATGTCTTCTACCAGTCTTCTTCTTGGTTTATTTTTATTTTTCTTATTGATTTGTGGGTATTTTTCTTATACTCTGGATCTAAATCCTTTGTCAGTTGTATGTGTTACAAACGTATTTTCCCAATTTGTGGCTTTTCTTCGCCTTCTCTTCATGGTTACTTTCAGAATCAGTATAAAACTATTCAATGTATTCAAAAATATACAATGTATTAATGTATTAAAATGTATCCATCTTTTCCTTTAGTTTGTGATTTGTGTCTTATCCTTTTAAAGAAATCTTTCTTTGCCTTGAAGCCATAAACTTCTTCCATATTTTCTTCTAAATGTTTAATTTTATTGTCTTTTATATTCGAGTTCTTAATTCATCTGGATTTTTTTTAGCTTATAAACAATAAAATGTACTTCTTACAGCTCTGTGAAGTTCAAGATCAAGATGTCAGCAGATTTAGTGTGGGGTGAGGGCCCATTTCCTTGTTCACAGATGGTCCCTTCTCACTTTGTCCTCACATGATGGAAGGGGCCTGAATTTTGTGTTTGTGTATGGTGTGAATTAGGGACTTAATTTTTTTTTCCTCTGTGGGCAAAAATATCATCAATGTCACCCCTCTCATATACAGTTTCCATCCATATGTGGGCTGTTTCTGGGCTCTCTTATCCTTTCCATTGTTCATTTGTCCACCCTCTTCTAATATCACATTGTCTTAATTATTCTAGTTTTACAATAATCTTTTTTTTTTTTTTTTTTTTTTTGAGACGGAGTCTTGCTCTGTCACCCAGGCTGTAGCGTAGTGGCACAATCTCAGCTCACTGCAACCTCCACCTCCCAGATTCAGGTGATTCTCCTTCCTCAGGTTCCTGAGTAGCTTGGACTGCAGATGCACACCACCGTGCCTGGCTAAATTTTGCATTTTTAGTAGAGACAGGGTCTCACCATGTTGGCCAGGCTGGTCTCGAACCCCTGGCCTCAGGTGATCCACTCACCTTGGTCACTGTGCCCGGCCGATTTTACAATAATCTTGATGTCATAGAGAACATGCTGTCCTACCATCACCACCAATTTCATACTTCCTCAGGATGGTTTTGGATATTCTTGGCCCTTTGCTCCACTAAGCAGACTTCACAGTAAGCTTGTCTCATTCCATAGAAAACCATGTTAAGCTTTTGAATGGAATTTCTGTAATGTTATAGAATTAAGACAGAGAAAACGGACATATTCACCAAATTGATCTTCCTTTCCCACAAATATATTATGTCTATTTATTTAGAAAGATTTGCTAATAAATTTCCAAAATTTGTATTGTTTTCCATGTGAAAGACCTGCATATCTCTTGGTAGAGTCATTCCTATATATCATTTTCTTTATAATTAAAAAACTTTAAAATGGTATTTTTCTGCTTATTTTTGGTGTAGAAGTGAAATTAACATTTGTATATTGATTTTATATTTGTGGGCTTTGCCAAACTACCTTGACAATTCTAATAATAAATCTGTAGATTGTTTGTGGTCTTTTATGTGGATATTCACATCATTGGCAAATAATGGGAGTTTTAGTTTTTCCTTTTAAATTCTTATACTGTTTCTCTTATTTTTCTTGCTTTGTTGAGCTGGCTAAAGCCTCCACTGCAATTTTTATTTTGTTCCTGACTCTAATGAGAATACTTTCAATGTTTCACTGTAGATTTTTAAAAGCAGATTTCCTTGCTGAGGTCAAGGAAATTACTTTCTACATCTAGTTTACTAAGAAGTTGCTTTTTATTAACAATAAATAAATGTGAAATGTCACCTAATATTTTTTATAAACCTACTGAGATGATTATCTCTTTAAATCTCTTAATGGGATAAATTACACTAATATAGTATTCAATATAACTTTCAAGAATAGATCTATATATTAATTTTGTTTTGAGACAGGGTCTCACTTTGTCACCCAGGCTAGAGTGCAGTGGTGCAAATGTACCTCACAGCAGCCTCAACTTCCCAGGCTCAAACGATCCTCCCACCTCAGCCTCCTGAGTAGTTGAGACTACAGGTGTGCACCACCACATTCGGCTAATTTTTGCATTTTTTGTAGAGATGGGGTTTCACCATGTTTCCCAGGTTGGTCTTGAACTCCTGAGCTTAGGCAATCCTCCCACCTCAGCCTCCCAAAGTGCTAGGATTACAAGTGTGAGCCACTTAATATTTAAAAAATATTAATTTTTTAAAACATAGCTGGATTATATCCAGAATGTTTTAGGTTCTTTTTTTTCCTTCTATATTCATGAATGTGACTGATCTGTAATTTTTCTTTTTCAGACAGTCTTTGTACAGTTTAGGGATCCATGTTCCATTAGCCTCATAAAATAAATTTGGGAATATTACCCCTCCCACTATCTTCTGTAAGAATTTGAGTAAATTTGGAGTTTCTACCTCTGTCTCTCGAACACCTGGTAGAACTCATTTGTATAATTGCTTGGGCACAGGGTTTTCCTTATGATTCAATGTCTTTAGTAGCTATAAAGCCATTCCAGTTTTCTATTTCACATAGAAGCAATTGTTGCCAGGTTTTTTTCCTAGAAGTTTGTCCATTTCACCTAAGAATACAAGTTTACTGGTGTAAAGTTATTCATAATATTCCCCGATTATCTTTTATCTCGTTAGTTAGCCCCTTTTTTCATTCCTGACACTTTTTGTGGGTACCTTTGCTTTCCTTATTTGAATGATTTTGTCAAAGTTTTATTAATTACTTTGATGTTGGTGGGTCTCTCATTTTACATTTCTTTTCTATTCCATAAATGTTCTTGTCTTACATATCTTTTCTAAGACATTTTTTATAGCATTGTCGCATATTTTCATTCTTCTCCTTCCCTTGGGTTTCCTCTGTGATTCTTTTTCTGACATTTTTATTTGGATGCTTTTTTTTTTTTTTTTTTTTATGATGGAATCTAGCTCTGTTGCCCATGCTGGAGTGCAGTGGCACAATCTCGGCTCACTGCAACCTCTGCCTGCCAGGTTCAAGCGATTCTCCTGCCTCAGCCTCCCGAGTAGCTGTGATTACAGGAGCCCACCACCACGCCCAGCTAATTTTTGTATTTTTAGTAGAGACGGGGTTTCACTGTGTTGCCCAAACTAGTCTCGAGCTCCTGACCTCATGATCCGCCCACCTCAGCCTCCCAAAGTGCTGGGATTACAAGCATGAGCCACCATTTATTTGGATACTTAACACAACTTATTACTTAATGTTCAGCCTTTCTCCTCTTCTAATACAAGTAATATAAAGTTATAAAGTTATAAATTTCCCACAAATTTCTACTTCAGTTTTGAAACAGTATTTTTTAAATTTAAATATTTTTCTAATTTATATTATTATTTATATTTTAATCCTCGATATATCTAGAGGTCTTTTTTAAAACTCCCAAATATGTCACTATTTAAAAATAGGTTTTTGTTATTGAATTTTAACATAATTGTTTTGCAATAGATAATGAGATGTGTTTGATACTGATTCTTCGAAATTTGTTGAAAGTTGATTTATGGCATATGATGGTGGTCAATTCTTGAAAATTTGGAGTTTTTCTTTAAAAGAGTATGTGGGTTTTTTTGTTGTTTTTGTTTGCTTGTTTGTTTTTAGTGAAGTAAAATATTTAATATATGTCCATTAGGTCAACCTTGTTTTAGTCATAAAGATATTTTTAGAAATGCAAAGACTGGAGAAATGTATTTATCAAAACTTCTTTGGTTAGTAAATCATTAACAATGTGCTACAGCAAATATGGAACAGAGGCAAGGCAAGGAAAACATGGGACCCAGGAAACAGTGGCCCTCACTCAGGAAAACAGTGGTGCCCCAGGTGATAGCTATGCAGCAGGTCTTGTGAGCAAATAATACCTACTGGAGCAAGACATTCCAGGGCTCCAGGAGGAAGGCGTGCAGCAAAAAGCAGGATTCAAGCAGTCTAATATTATCCTTAAGACTTTGGGAAAATGTGACCCAGGACAAAGTCCTATCCACTGTTATGCCAAAGCCACAGTCCATTAGAGTTGGGGGCTTGAGTTATCCTCAGCAAACCAATGCAGGAACAGAAAACCAAACACTGTGTGTTCTCATTTATAAGTGGGAGCTAAACGATGAGAACACCATGGACACTTGGAGGGGAACAACACTTACTGGGGCCTGTCAAGGTCTATCAAGAAGAATAGCTAATGGATGCTGGGCTTAATAGCTAGGTGATGAGTTTATCTGTGCAGCAAACCACCATGGTACATGTTTACCTGTGTAACAAAGCTGTACATCCTGCACATGTACCCCAGAACTTAAAATAAAAGTTGAAGAAAAAAATAAAATTAAAATTAAAAAGGAGAAGAAAGGCCTGGCGCAGTGGCTCACGCCTGTAATCTCAACACTTTGGGAGGCCAAGGCGGGCGGATCACCTGAGGTCGGGAGTTCAAAACCAGCCTGGCCAGCATGGTGAAAGTCCATCTCTACTAAAAGTACAAAAAATTAGCCGGGCATGGTGGCATGCACCTGTCAAGTCCCAGCTACTTGGGACACAGAAGCAGGAGAATCACTTGAACCCAGGAGGCAGAGGTTGCAGTGAGCTGAGATGGCACCACTGCAGAAAAAAAAAAAAAATTGGGAGCTTTGAGTTTATCAGGACATCCAGAGCTCATGGCCCAGGCTGCTGGGCTTGCCTCTACAGAATGAATCAGGTTGAGATTCCATGGACTGTGGGGAAACTGACCAGTAGTCACTTGGTCTCTAACTAGAGCAGAGATCACACAGATAGGTGCTGGCCTCCCTATCCTTGTCAAGAGTGGTCAACCCACTGGGGTTCACAGAAAGAGCCATTGGAGTGATGGGAGAAAATGTTCAAAATTCCACTTATCTCATTCTTTTTATTTGCTTTGTATGTATATTCTAATGCATATAATACATTAGGAAAGTAGAAAGTGTATATGTATGTATGTGTGTATATCTCTGTGTACATACACAGAGCACATGCATATTCAGAAATTTTTAGGTCATGAGGTGCATAATTATAAATACTTGGAGACCCCTAGTAAACAATAGCTATGTAGGGGAGAAACACTCACATACTCTCCCAAAGTTAGGTAGAAAAATATTGATAGCAACAATTGCTGCACAGTGATTGTGTGCCAGGTGCTCTGGAGATGCTTTTAATTGATTATTTCAGCTAATCCTCAAAACAACCGTTCAGGAGGAATACCGCTTTTCTTACTGAATAGCTGAGAAAATCAAGGCACAGAGAAGTTAGGCAACTTGCTTAAACACACATAATAAGTGACATATCCAGAATTCCAATCCAGTTGGACTCTAGGATGCATGCTATTTTCTATTAGCCAGATGTTCTTTTTTAAAATTTCAACATTTCTACTTGTTATACATTGAATTGTGCATGCCTGAAATTCATATGCTGAAGTCCTAACACCCAGTACCTCAGAATGTGACCTTACTTGGAAATAGGGTAACTGGAGATGTAATTAGTTAAGACGAGATCATATTGGAATAGGCTGGACACCTATCCAATATAACTGATGCTCTTATTAAAAAAAAAAAAAAAAAAAAGAACACCCATTGAACAGGTAGCTATGCATATCGGGAGAATCTCATGTGAAGGTTGGAGTTAGCTGCCACTAGCCAAGGAACCACCAGAGCTAGGAGAAGGGGCTGGAACAAATCCTCTGACATCTTCAGAAGAAACAGAGCCCTGCCAACACCTTGATTTTGGATTTCCAGCCTCCAGAACTGTGAGACAATACATTTCCATTGTTTAAGCTATCCAGTTGGTGGTGCTTTGTTATGGCAACTTTAGCAAACGAATATACCAGTTATTAACTTACTTGTAAATGAGGTTAAACTGAATGTTTGGATTAGGAAATAAAATTTAACTGCTCATCAGTGTGTTTTTGAATGCAAGTGACTTATTGGACAATGATTCCCTAGTCTTCTTTTTAAGTGCCCTAAGTATATTACTAAATCTTCTCAAAGACTCACAAAACAAAGGCTAATCCTACTGAGATTAAATAAATGACCGGAAGTGAATTATTTTATTTACTAAATTCTAGAACAACCTGTAACTATAAAGTGTGGCAGCTAAGAACCATTTCTGCAGAAGCTGATAACCTGGGACCCTGCCTCCTCTAATGTCTAGGAAAGCACATGCTCTTGGATCCCAGGAACAAGCCCCACAGCTAACAATGATTGTTGGTGCAGGGATGAAGGGGAATTTCTCCTTTGCCTTCTGAAAGTTCACTGAAAATCATCTGACAAATGGTAGATTAACAGGAGAAAAGGTATACACAACTTTATTTTAAGCTGCATAGCATGGGGGAATAGCAGGAGAATGATTACCCAATAACCCACTGAGGTACAGATGTTTATATAACTTTTCTTCACAGGGGAAGGAGAGATGGAGGAAACATGGTATTTTGAGAGATAGTAAAAAAGATTTTTAAGGGAAAATGAATGGACTTGAAGAAGACACAGTGGCCCAGGGCAAAGTCTGTTGGGCCCTCAAAACAAACAATCATTTGCGACAAACATCTATCCAAGTATCAACAGACTTTGGTTTTTTCTCCTACTATATGAGTTAAGTTCATAAAAACTCAGGGAAGGCAGACATGTTCTTTGGCAGGTTTGGCTTTTAGGTAGATAAAGAGACTTCAGAGAACAACCTGATTCTGCGCTTTGGGAGAGACAGAAGATGAGGTGAGGTGGAAGGTCAAAGACAAGTTAAGGCTGCCTCTTTAGTCCAGCATGTCAAAGCACCACATTTTGGGGTATTGGCGTATGAGCCCCAACACTGGCCTAGACAGACAGCAAGAATTCTTAATCAGTAGCCATGGCATGGCAGGATAATAATAAAACTGTTCTTATCTAGAAAAATCTCAAGTTCTACTTAAACATGGTGTATTAGATACAATATTTTACCTTTACTTTGTCCTCAAATCCCATTAAAATGTCCCAAAATTTTTTATAAAAAAAGGAAAAATTCACAAGGACAGAGGAAACAGAAAAGTGGATGATAGCAGATGAGAGATGGGGAAAGGTTCTCACTCACTGCAAAAGGAGAACTGGCAAATACTGGAAAATGAGAAGCAGGTGAAATGAGGGGTAACTGACCAAGCAGGGCGGAGATGTGGAAACCCAGACCTGCAGGGAGAGGAATTCAGTGAGAAGCAAGCCTTTGAGCTGCTAAAGCCATGGAAGGCTCCGGGATTAGAGGACCATGGTACGCAGAGGTGAGCGTGAGGGACACAGCTTAAAATAAGACCACTGACTACGAGTCTGTGCAGTGAGAAGATTACCTCCCCTTCACCTCAGGAGGAAGTCGTTTTCTACCCAAGGGAAATTCACGACAGATAAACTTCAAACTCCAAACTCAGAAACATCGGCCTCAGCTGAGAACTGGAGGATTAATGGGTAGTCTACACTGAATAGTGAAATCTCCAGCTTCTTTCTCCATTTGGTTTCAAAAATGTTAGCAAAGAGGCTCAGACACCCCCAACCTCTGACCTCTGAAACACCCCCAGGCAGGATATTGGAAGATTTTGGAAGCTTCTCTAGGGAAACCAATTAACCCCAGAGAAAATGACTGCTGGTACTAAATTTGGGGGTTTCCTCTGATGAAATGGCTTGGGTTCTTGCTGAAAAAGTGCCAAAGCACCAAAACCAAAAGCCCAACAATGAAGCCTGCTGATTGACAAGTTCTGCATGTATGCACAACCCAAGCAAAATTTAGGTGCCTTGGTCTGAAATACGAACACACAAACTAAGACCACTAGACATTTGAGGAAAGCCTCCCAAATGAAAGCCAGAGATCAAAATAAAGAATCCAGAAGAAGGAACTCAGAGAAAATAGAGATGATGCAGGAATTATAAGAAAACTGTATAATTTTTTAAAAATCTATAATTAATATCCTTGGAAACATAAGGAGATACTCCAACTATGAATCAATAATAGAATGTTACATGTTTTTAAAGGGAGATTTAGAAAACAAGACAAAGTTCTTGTAACATACAATATGATAGCAGAAATTTATAAGTATATATCATACAATATATATAAAATAAAGTTATGGGAAAATCTTCTCTGATCCTTCTACCTCCTTCTTCCATATTTAAGGACCTTTGTGAGTACATCAGGACCACCACAATAATAGGACAATATCCCCACCTCAAGATTCTTAATCACATCTGGGGAGTCTCTTTTGCCAGGTAAGGTCACATATCAGCAGGTTCCAGGAATTGGGATGGGAACATCTTCGGGGGCCATTATTCTGCCTTCTGCCGAAGTTGTTTGGGGTGGGATTGAAAATGGCTCCAGTGTGTTTCCCCTTCCTGAACCAGTCACCTCCACTTCTGGTCCACAGGAAGCTCACTTTCTCTGTCTGGATATAATCTCAGATGCAGGCCAATCTCAGGGTAGCAGCAACTCTGGTTGGCTCACTGTACTCCCAAAGCAGCTAGGTAACCTGCCTCATCTCCTCCCTAATGACCATAGTGGGGAGTCAGCTATTGTCCTAGCGGCAGGGAACACACACTCTCTAAGCAGTCAACTGAAGCCCATCTCACTGGACTTGAGGTAAGGGGCAAGCACCACCCCTCCTTCACTGGGGTAGGGAGGCCAGTCTCAGCACAGCTCTCTGCAAAGAAATCTGCCTTACCACCTCCCAATCTCCACCCACCACCCTCTCCCATCCTCAGTGCAGAGAGTCACCTCACTGGCTCTCTTTGTAGAATTTTCTGCACTTCCGACTCTCATCTCATTCTGGGTCATTTATCTCTTGTGTCTTGGTGATCATATTGAAATATATAACTTAGTCTGCTGTCACAAAAACAAAAAAAAGAAAACCAAGCAGATGACCCAAAACAGGCAATTCACAGAGGAAGAAATACAGATGATCAACAGTCATTTGAAATTCATTCCCCAAGTGATGAAATACATTCAAATTAAAAGACGCCATCTTCACTGATAAGATGGGCAAGGCCCACAGTTTGAGAGCACCATGTGAGGGTTTGCAGAGGCCTTTTATATATACCTCTGAGAGCAGTGTAAAGTTTTTAGCTGGCAATTTTTCAATATGCATCAAAGCCATTGAAATGTGATTTTGGGAAAAACATCGGCAGGTATACAAAGAGGAATGAATAAGGATATTCACTGAATCATTATTTATATTAACAAGTGATTGGTTATTAACCACTAAGGAATTTGTTAAATAACTTATAGTCTCTGTATATGATGTAATGCTTTGTAACCACTTAAAGTGATATTAAAGAAGGTTAATGACATCAGTAAATAAGCGTTGATATATTGGGAAATGAAAAAACATGGGTTGAAAAACAGTACTTACAGATTGGTCTAATTTAGTGGGAAAATATGTGTGAGACATAAACCTTGAGATATTAAAACTGTGTCTTGATGTGGTGGGGTTATGGGTACATTTAAATTTACTTCTTTGGTTTTTGTGTATTTTTAAATATACAACTATGAAATGGTATTATTAATTTTATAATGAAATCCATTTTAAAACGGTAGTTTGCTCCTTCCCCTGTACAGCTGTCTCTGGGAATTGGTTTGGATATATTGGGAGAGGTACTCACTCACTGCAAAAGGAGAACAGGCAAACTGCCCGACAAGGACAGGGTGAGGGGAAATTCCACAAGACTAGTAAGGGTGGAGCAGAGCAGCTGGATGGGACAGGTTTTGTAGCCAGTGCTCTATTAATAAATGATATGCCCGTCCTTCAGTGAGCCCCATCAGCAAACATTGGTTCTGTGCCTGCTATGGAGGAAAAGAACGATAGCCTGTTTGAGCCTCAAAGGGCTGATTAGGGAGAGAAAAATTGCATGAAATAATTGCAAAGGTATGCATTAATAAATCCAAAATAATACAGCACTGACTGCATTATGTATGTAGTAGGGGTGGTGCAGAGTAAATAATCAGAGTTCTGAGACTTTGTTGAGAAAAAGGTAGGATGAAATACATGAATAAATAGGTTAATACTATCCAAAGCTCCTCAAGGTGTGCTTCAAGCCAGTTATGCATGTTAGGTTATCATGACATGTTTATAAAAGCAAGGGAGAGAGGAAAGAAGAAGGCAAATAGAAGGAACATTTCACGTAAAAGGTGTGGCTAAGCCAGTGGTTTGCAAAGTGTGGTCCCTGAACTGGCAACATTGGCATCACCTGGGAACTTGTTAGAAATGCAAATTCTTGGGCTCCACCCCAGACCTACTGAATCAGAAAAACTGGTGGCAGGGCCCAGCCATTTGTATTTCAACAAATGCTCCAGGGGATTCTGATGTAGCTAAAGTTTGAGAACCACTGGGTTAAACAAAGTCTTGGAAGATGGTGTAAGCAGGTTGTGGGTAAGGGAAGTGGCCTTACTAGAAGGAAAAAGCCACATCAGGGATTGATGGGAGATTAGATGGGAAATACGGGGGCTAAGAAGGCGCTATATTATTGGAGGTAAAATAGATTAAGCTTTTTCACAAACTACGTGGCTGGTATTTACACATAACTAATATGAAGGAAATTTGCTAAAGCAAAAAAAATCCACATTCTCTCTTGATTAACACAATTAGCTTAAGATTTTCCCTGTTCCATGTATTTGCCCATACGGATACCTAATGTTCACACAGTTATAACAAAGTTCTGAGGTTCTGTTTTTTTTTGCATTTTATAGTGGACTAATATTTTGATACATTAATCAAGGCTTCCATTTTTATTTTGGCTTCTGCTGTTGTGTTTCACATCTTAGCTCTGCCTAGACTGTCTCTGGAGGGTTGTTACAACAGAACCAAATAATAAAGCAATCAAATGTTGGGTTATGAATTTCACAATTGAGATCCAGGCCAAAGACAAAGGCATCTGGAAGTAAATGAACAGTCAGAGCCAGCTTTCCTCACCCCTAAAGCCTTGATAAAGTTGCCAACTAGGGCAGAGCTGTAGAGAATCAGAAAGAAGAGCAAGAGCATACCCTGGGGTCCATTCCCCACCCGGCCTGCACCCCCAGAACCCCACGGATATGGCCCAAACTCTCACCATGAAAAGAGCCTAGGGAAATGACAAGTGTCACAGAGGTTCTTCTACTTAGCACCATATGAGAGCAGCAAAGGCTACAGGTGACCCAGCTAGGACCTGAGGACCCAAGACAATCTCTCAGAACTCCCCGCAGCGCCAGGGTGATGTGATGATGCAGATGGAATGTGGCTAAGTCAGAGGCTGGCCTGAAAAACTTCTGTATTAGGGAACAGAGGACAATCCAGGTCCCGCATGGATCAATGGTCAAAGAGAAAGAAGTCAATAGACATCCCATCCTGGTGATGCCCGTCGGAGCAGGTAATGACAAACTACTAGGTACTACCCCAGGGAAAATGCAAGCAGTTGGGAATAGGGCGTGGCAACAGGACTTTGAATTGCCTGAGATTACCCAGAATCAGCATAACAGGACACACACTGGGGTGGACCACTAGTCAAAATGGGGCTTGAAAAGGAATGTAAATGTTACTATAGAAAATTAAAGAAAGTTACATTTTTGCTAGAACTGATTATGTACTCTAAGATTCACACTTGCTACAATTATATAAAATGTTTTCCATGTCTGAGAACACATTACTATTTTAGTTGACAATATCTCCATCAAGTGACAACACTGTATTTTATTTAGTCATTCTCCTATTGTTGAAAATTAAGATTGTTTCAATTGTTAAGTAAATATAAATACTACAACAAAATAATTATTCTGCAACATTTATTTGCCACCTACAATTATGCCAGACTCCAGACTAAGCATGCTGATTCAGAGGTGAAAAAAACACAATGTCCCATTGTCTGGTGGGAGAGTCAAATGTGTCTAATGATCATCACCATGTAACATGAATGTGATTATAAAAAGCATAGCTAACTTGTGCCTATTTTAAAATTATTTCCTTAGGATAAATTCCAAATACTGAGATTTTTGGATTATGTAGACAGATTGCTTTCTTTTCTTTTCTGTTGTATTGTATTGTATCGTATCGTGTCGTATCGTATCGTATCGTATCGTATCGTATCGTTTTTGAGATGGAGTCTCACTCCGTTGCCCAGGCTGGAGTGCAATGGCGCAAACTCGGCTCACTGCAACCTCCACTTCCCAGGTTCAAGTGATTCTCCTGCCTCAGGCTCCTGAGTAGCTGGGATTACAGGCATGCGCCACCACGCCGGGCTAATTTTTGTATTTTTAGTAGAGACGGGGTTTCACCATGTTGTTCAGGCTGGTCTCAAACTCCTGACCTCATGATCCGCCTGCTTGGGTCTCCCAAAGTGCTGGGATTACAGGCGTGAGCCACTGCGCTCAGATGACAAATTGCTTTCTTAAGGCATCAGTTTAATCTGCAATGAATAACAGTTTCTGTTATATAACCATGTAACATTCCTTGACTCATATGTGCTGGAAATATTTCCCAAGTCTTTTGTTTTCCTTTTTATATATTGTTGAGGGGCAAATTTTTAAAAAGTATTTTAATTTCTCTTTTCCTATGTTCTTTCTTATATGATTTTAAAACTTAGAAAATTACTCCTTTAGAGATAGGATACATATTTACTTCCATTTTCTGCTAGTTTTTAAAATAATTTGGTTTTTCTTCAATTGTTTAATCCATCTGGAATTTTTTTAGCAATTAATCAGAGCAATTTATTTTCTAAATTGCTAGCTAAGACTATTTTTCCTTTAATATTATTTGATGACATTTATCAAATACACAATTCTCACTGTAAAATAATAATATGTTTTCAGATATTAACCTGGTAAATCCTAGACTCTGATTAGCCTGTGACCCCCAAACGTTGAACTGATGGCATCCAGAGCTTCATGGGGAGGGGAGAACCATCAAATATAGGGGAGCTCTTATTTCATTTTCTAGGCTATCTTAAGAACGTTGAAAAAAAAAGTGAGAGGATTTTCAGCTAGCCAGAGAACTAATCATAGAACAGATTATTGACCATTGATCAGAGAAGAACATGAAATATGATGTTAGTGAAGCCCTCACCATAGAGGAAGGAAGAAGTTCCTTCTAATGCTGGGATTAGGATCTGGGTGAGTGAGGGGGAAAAGAGGGGCAAAGAGTGACCTGAAATGTTGTGGCTCCCTTTCTCACCCCAGGATGGAATATTAACAAGAGGTGTTATAGGGCAGGAGGGTGCATCCTGGATAAAACCACCCCCAAGATAAATTTGGGAGAGTCTAAGAACTTCAGGAGCTGCTGTCCTTCACAGACTGGGCAGAGCGTGAGGAAACCATAGACCTTGTGGAGAAACCCTCCACTGTGGGGGATGCTGCATCCAACATGATCCAAGAAAGGGGAACTAGCAATCACAGGCACGTGCTGAGGGCAGTCTTCAAGGGTCCCCACACAACAGCATATTGGAGAGAAAGCAATCTAGAGTTTTCTGGCACCCCACTGAGATGCATGATAGCTGAGAGAGTAGAAAAGACCCAAGTTCCTAAGGAAGCTCAGAGTATGGAGCTCTTGTCACCAGAGGCAATGGCAAGGACCCGTGTGTGTGCGTGGTGGGGGGCAGATGCCACTATGATGCCCATGGACCAGATCAAACCAGTGGCATCTTCATCACCAAGCAGAATGAGGGGCATTTCAGCAGAGGGTAGGAAGGACCAAGGACATCTGAGCAATACCACTGCACCCAGACACCATCCTGAGAAGGGGTAGGAGAGATCCCTTCAAGCTGTCTAGAATCTGAGCTTTGAATTAGCTGCTTTACCTAAAACAGATCTGAGCAATAGAGATTAACTTTCTATTAATTGGTACATTTAAAATGTCTTGGCAATGTCACCTCATCCCTGCTACCAACAGAAATTAGCACCCACACTAAACAATTATAAGACAAAAATTTTACTTTTATTTTTCCATATCTGAGTAATATGTCAATTTTGAAAGCACCAAACACACACACACACACACACACACACACACACACACAAAGAGAGAGAGAGAGAGTTAGGCCCTTTCTGAGCTTTTAGTTCCTTTATTGATTTAAAATGCATCCTTAAAGTCAGAACAAAGCTTTACATGTGTTTGGGGTATGTTGTGTTCAAAGACAATGTAGAAAGAGACTTTTTTCTTTTAGTAGGCATAGCTGGAAATTCATTCTTCTTTGTGCCAGAGGAATTCAGAACTCTTTCATGTATTGTTAACCTTGCACGAGGTGTGATGGCCACCATAGGTGACATAGGAAGCTTCATGCTGAGAGTAAATGTAGAAAAGTAGAACATTTTGGAAAACTCAGATTTATTCTTGGGAAAATCCTTGCAAATCCTGTTGTTCCCTTGCATTCCCCAGGGGTGACCATATGTTTGCCTGGGACAATCCCGATTTACACCTGCTGCCCCCGAACAATTATTAGAAGTGCCCCTTCATAGTGTCCTGATCTGAGGTCCCTGGTCACTCTAGTCATGGAGTCTTTCTGGCACAAGGTGGCAGCAGCTGCCACCTTGTACAGTTGAAAACGTACTGTAGCTTGTGGGCCCTTCCAGTATCTGAGACAGAGAAAAGGGTCCATTCATTAACCCAGGACAGGCTTCCAAATACAGCACCAAACTATGGAATGAGAGTACCTTAGAATGCAAGGACTTAGAATACAGGATCATCTGGCCACCCCCGCCATGAGGCAGGCCACACAACCCTTTCGGCAGCTATGGGAAAAGCCGTTCTCTGGATGGGTATTCTCTCAGCTGGTGAAGTTAGGCTTTTGTTCACAAATTTCAAGCAGCTCCTGGAGAGAAGGGAAGGGTCTGCTCCCTGCAGTTTCTGAGATCCTCACCTGCAAAGACCCTCATCCTTGTGCTGAATGTGCAGACTGCTTGGATATGTTCCTGGCCCATCAAGAAGGTGCTTGTTTTCCAGATGATTCTTCAATTGTCAGCTCTTCTCTCTCTTTATTTTTTTTTTTCTTGTTATGGGTTGAAATGTGCCAAAAAAGATATGGTGAAGTCCTAACCCCTAGTCCCTCAGAATGACCTTATTTGGAAATAAGATCATTGAAGATGTAATTAAGATAAGGTGACAGGGAGTACGGCAGGCCCTTAATCCCATATGATATCCTTATAAGAAAAGGAGTAGACAGAGACACATGGGGAAGATGGCCATGTGAAGCCAGAGGCAGAGACTGGATTGATGTTGCCATAAGCCAAGGAATGCCTGGAGATACCAGATGGTGGAAGAGGCAAGGATGGATCCTCCCCTAGATGCTTCAGAGGAACCATGGCCTTGCCAGCACCTTGATTTCAGACTTCTAGCTCCAGAGCTGTGAGAATAGATTTCTGCTGTTTTAAGCCACCCAGTTTATAGTGCTTAGTTATGACAGCCCTAGGAAACCAATGTGCTTCCCTCTCACACTTTCCGACCCCCATGCATTACTTATCCATTGCTGCATACCAAGACTACCATAGAGTCAGCAGCCTAGGACAACACACATTTCTCTCCTGCTTTCTTTTGGTCAACAGTCCTGGCACAGCTTTGGGTCCTCTGCAAGCCTTCAGTCAAGGTGTCAGCCAGGTCTGGGTTTGCATCTGAGAGCTCAACTGGGGAAAAATCCACTTCCAAGTTCACGTGATGATTGGTAGGATTCATGTCCCGGTGGATGACCAGACTGAAAGCCCCAGTTTCTTGCTGCCTGTGGGCCAAAGGCTGCCCTCCATTCCTTGCCACATGACTCTCTCCACTGAGCAGCTCACAACATGACAGCCAGCTTCAACAAAGCCAGCAAGGGACAGAATCTCCTTGCAAGAGATGGGCGTTACAATCTTCTCATTCTGTATTTAACCACAGAAGTGACTTCTCATCACCTTTGCTGTATTCTACTGGTTAAATGTAAGTCACAGGTCTCACCAACACCCAAGAAAGGGACTACACAGGGGCATAAACACCAGGAGGTGGGGACCACAGGAGCCACACCCCACAAGGAGGAAGGACAGCAAATTCCTCAGGGATTAGATTTTCAGGCTGAACTTCCAGGGGCTCAAGTCTCTCTGCTCTCTCCCCAGTCACTGTCTCCCCACACATCCAAGAGATGAAAGATTATTTTTTCCTCCCCTTTCAGAAACTAAGTGCAACTTCTCATTGCTCTGTGGAGTGACCCTTTTCCCAACTTTCCTCCTCTTTCCCTGGGACAGAGGCAGAGTGGAAAAGCTAAAACAGGCTGACCCAAGGCAAGGACAGGCTGTGTTCTGCCAGAGTCTGACGAGTGTTATCTTGCTTTGCAGGGCAGGGGAGGGAATGAACCACTGCTTATGCTCATCCACTTTTTCCTTGCCTCTGCTGGTCCGCTGCTGGGCTCCGGAGTCAGTCCCATTTTAGGGAACCCATAGTGCTCTCATAATAATCCTTGTCTCTCCATTTCCCCACCATCCTTTGCAGTTAAGTTGGGTCCATGTGACTAATTCAGGCTAATTAACAGTGGAAGTTTGGTGTGACAATTCTGGGATGAAGCCAGTGTACCCCCTCCCTCCCTTCCTTCCCTGACTCAGTAAATTTGGAGGCCAAGTGTTGAGAGGGCAGTGCCTCAAGACAGAGGGAGCTTGGTCCCTGAGAGGTGGTTTGGAGAGCCCTTGCCACCCGCCATGGGACTTCATTTGAGTGAGAAGTAAAGTCTGCGGTGCTAAGCCATTGAGATGTTAGGATTTGTCTACAGCATCAGCCCAGCGACAGGTAGCACAGCTTATCACATCTGTTTGAATTTCTTTATCAGCCCCCAGGCAAGCTGTTGCAAAGAAAAGCTCAGCTAAGCACAACTAAATCATCTCAAACCTGCACTGGGATAGAGAGATCTGCCAGGGCCATTTTTCATAGTGACACTGGTTCTTGGCTCTGTTCTTTACCCCCTTACATGCTATGTGACCTTAGAGAAATTATTTAGCCTCTGTGTCACAGTTTCCAGACCTGTAGTATAGGGTTCTACTAGTAATTTCTCATGAGAGTAAATGAGTAAAACCATTTAGATCAGTGGACTTGTTCCTGGCTCATCATTGCTTTCTCAGCTGGGGTGCAGGGGCACACTCTGTAAAGCCCAACTCCAACACTGTTAGCACAGGCCTCTGGGGCTTCTCCTCAGCCCACCTGTTACCAAAACAAGTCTCAATTTCATTTTGTCTTTCCCCAATTCCTTCTCTTTCAGGCTGTTACCTTCCTTTCCTTAACACTAGAGGGTGCTTCAGGTCAGGCGCCATCTAAAAACAGATTCTCACTCTGAGTCCAGTCAGAAGCTGGTGAGTGCTGGACAGTTGGCCAAACTTGGAGCGTATCACTTAGAACTGGGAGATGGGTTTCTCACCATCAGAATGGCCAGCTAACCTTAAGGTCACATAGCACATTCTCCAATTCCAGAATGATCCCAGATTGCTTCCTTAGAGCCCTATTCTTTCCCTTCCTAATACCCACCAATACTTCTAAATCACTTATATTGTATATACTTCTTGCTATGCTAATTGGCTTAATGTTCCTCTCCCCCAGCAGACTATCAATCAAGGGATTTGTCTGTTTTGTTCACTATCCCTTTCTAGCACCCAGCAAAGTGCCTGGTGCATAGTACCTTCTTGATAAATACTTGAAGACTCATTAAATTAATCCCCATATCTTTTCTCATTCTCTACCCCACCATCCCCTTGCTCCCCAACACCAGAGTAATCAACCTGACCTTGTGCTACTTATCACTGCCGTCCCAAACTTATCACCTTTGGTTATTGTCACTGTTTCTTAAAAGGTTTTCATTTTTCCAAATGTTTTCCTTCCAGTACCTTTTGTCTACCGCCACTAACCTGCTCAAAAAACCATTACCTACAGGCTCAATTCCCAGATGCTTTCAAGACACACTGACAAACAAATTCATCTAGAAGGAACAACTCAGATGGTGAGATGAGGCTGAACTTCCCTGAGGCTCCAGAATTCTTATCCATATGATAGGGATAGTAATACCGTCTGACTTATGGGTCATTGCAATGCATAAATAAGATCATGGCAGGCATGGGCATTGGCAGAAAATAGAAAATGTAATAAAGGATGGCTATTTGCATCAATAATATTCAATGATTTTAGTTCAAAGGAATGAGAAATGTTTAGATTGATAAAATAAAAACTTTAGCTGAATTAAATTTGAAGGAGTTTCACTGAGCAATGAGCGATTTGTGAATTGAGCAGCCTCCTGAGCCAGAATAGGCTCAGAGATTCCAGCACAGCCACATGGTGGAAGCCACATGGAGCAAGGGGATGGTGGGGTAGAGAATGAGAAAAGATAGGGGGATTAATTTAATGAGTCTTCAAGTATTTATCAAGAAGGTACTATGCACCAGGCACTTTGCTGGGTGCTAGAAAGGGATAGTGAACAAAACAGACAAATCCCTTGATTGATAGTCTGCTGGGGGAGAGGAACATTAAGCCAATTAGCATAGCAAGAAGTATATACAATATAAGTGATTTAGAAGTATTGGTGGGTATTAGGAAGGGAAAGAATAGGGCTCTAAGGAAGCAATCTGGGATCATTCTGGAATAGGAGAATGTGCTATGTGACCTTAAGGTTAGCTGGCCATTCTGATGGTGAGAAACCCATCTCCCAGTTCTAAGTGATACGCTCCAAGTTTGGCCAACTGTCCAGCACTCAGCTTCTGACTGGACTCAGAGTGAGAATCTGTTTTTAGATGGCGCCTGACTTGAAGCACCCTCTAGTGTTAAGGAAAGGAAGATAACAGCCTGAAAGAGAGGGAATTGGGGAAAGACAAAAGACAGAAATTGGGAAAAGGGGAAAGACAGAAAAAGGAAAGTGACATACAAGGAAACGGAAGTGAGTTACAGAAACAACTGGATTGGTTACAGCTCAGCGTTTGCCTTATTTGAACATGGTTCAAACAGTTGGCTACATTTAATTGGCCAAAAGTCGGTAATTAGCACAAGTGTAGGCTACTGTCTGTTTACACTTCCGCTTGTTAGAGTTCACAATGTACAGAGAAACCCTTAGGCCAAACTTAAAATACGTAAGGAGGCAGCTTTAGGCTAAACTTGATTTAACAAGGTGAACAAACAGAAGACTCTGGAGAACTATTTCAAAGGCTACTGAGAGAAGCAGGAGTAGATTTAATCCTGTATTTCTCCTTTCAGAAGATGTAAGTAGTGACAATAGGCAGGAATTAAAAGAAATTAGATTTTTCTCAATTAGAATTTCTTAAAAATTAGAAATATTTGAAAATGGAATTAACTTGAGTGAGTTCCCTGTCCCTGGAGATAACCAAACTAAGACTGAATGCCTACTTTTAAAAGAAGTCTCTGAAGATACTGTGTATTGAGTAGAGACTTGAATTAGGTCACTTCTAAGGTCTCCTACTTTGTGATACTATGATAATTTACGATTCCATGAGAACCCTTTCCTAATGTCTTTGGGCCATTAATTTCTCTCACTCTTTAGAGATTTTATTTTTTTGAATATGTGAGACCTGCTTTGGTATTTGAGTTTTCCTGTTCCTTCCCAATTAGGTACTAAATTTTTTGAGGACAGTAACCGTGTATATATGTCTTACTACATTCCCTAACATTCCTAGCATTGTAGTCTGTGGGTGCCTGATAAAGATTTGTTAAAGAGAAAGGAAGGGCTTCCTTTTAGAGAGGAAAACTCCAATGCCAAAGTAGGTGGAACTGCAAGATCCCTTTCTCTTCTCTCTTTCAATATGAAGCTCAGCTTCATGAATTGAACAGTTAGGGAGGAGATGACCCCAGGAACACTGGGGATCCTACGTGTCAGCTTTTGAAACACAGAGTGGAACTTCATCATTTCCTAGGGCATTCTTGTGTAGGATCCATTTTAAAAAGTGAGTGAAAGATTAAGGGTAATGATCTCTGAAGATAGTAAGATATTTTGCCTTCTTAATTAAGCAGTTTTGTCAATGTAGTGCTTAAACAGCACTTATTTATAACTTAAACAAACTTAAATCAAGATGAAATTCTTCATCATTATGGAGCCTGTCCCATTGCAGCAAATCTGGAGATTTGCTTCTTTCAGTATTTGGTAGGAATATGGTCCTTGAGTACCCCCTTGTTACTGGCTTCTGTGTGATTTCAGGAAAGTTGGGCAAGGCACACAACAATCTCTCTATAAAGGAAGGTTGGCTCTGCCCTTTCTATTTCATGGACACTTACAGGCTTAAGTTTAAAGATAATGGAGACATTTGGAGGGCACTCAGACTCTGAAACTTGGCTGGGAACGTGTGAGCAGACGAACTCCAAATGTTGTATTCCCAGATTCTTTTAAATCTGATCCTGCAGGATTTGCCCATCTGTTCCTATTAAGAGTTAACTACTCTCTCCCTTCCTCACTCTCCCTCCCCCACCTTACTTGAAGACAATACACAGGCCTCTCTCCATCATCTCTGTTCCTTGTAAGTAGGCTTATAACTAGGGGTATGTCATAGCATAACCCAATTGAGTATGTGCTGGGTCTGATAATGGAAGAAAAGACCTCAAATGAGCTGCTAGTCCTAGCCAGCCTACACCAGCAAAAATCAGAGGAGTTCATGCAGGACTGGATCCTGAAGATGCTGGATCAAGGAGCTGGGAGCATCAGGTAGGACAGGGAAGAGTTTACTGATTTGGGATCACTCTCCAGAGATACAGGATTTGACACTCTAGCAGGGACCCCAGGAGGTGATGTGACCTTCTTGCTCAAATGGCTTCTGAAAGCAGGGAGAAACTGATGGCCCAAGCTTGATGTGATTGAAATGCCAGCACTACCCCAGTAGACAGTAGATGTAGAAATAAAAAAGCTCAGGGAAGTTAGCATGCTAGAGTGGACACACCATGAGGCTGGAAGGCCTACCAGATGATTCCGTTCTGTGAGAAGGGCCAGAGACTATACCATTTACAAAACCCAAAAGAAATGATCTAGTGAGAAGGACAATAGCATGACTGAAAAGATCAGCTGGGAATCTCCTCAGTAAGCCAGGATTGATGATTGGAAAAGTAGGTAGAGAATTTTTTTTTTTTTTTTTTTTTTTTTTTTTGAGACAGAGTCTTGCTCTGTCACCCAGGCTGGAGTGCAGTGGTGCAATCTCAGCTCACTGCAACCTCCACCTCTCTGGTTCAAGCGATTCCCCTGCCTCAGCCTCCTGAGTAGCTGGGATTACAGGCGCACACCACCATGCCTGGCTAATTTTTTCTGTATTTTTAGTAGACATGGGGTTTTACCATGTTGGCCAGACTGGTCTTGAACTCCTGACCTCAGGCAATCCTCCCCTCTTGGCCTACCAAAGTGCTGGGATTACAGGCATGAGCCACCATGCCCAAACAGGTAGAGAATTTGACTCAATGATACCAATGGTGATGATAGGCCCAGAGCTAAAGAAGCCAGGTGGTGGCACTTAACTGCAGAAGCCAGGTGGATGAAGTTATTACAATGAGCAATGGGTTGGACTGGCAGCCAAGAAGGCCTGATCCACAGAGTTACGGAGATGATTAAAGGAACACAGTGCCCCTAGAGGCAAAATAGATACTCAACCGACAAGAGTGTTTCTTAGCTTAGACCACTAGAAGAAGTCAAGGATAGATAACAAGGAGTCTGAAAGCAGTAGCCCCAATACAATGTCATGATCCTTTGGCCTTTTCTGGATCTGAACCAGTTTTCAGACTTGGACTCAGTCAGGTCTCTGGGAGAAAGAACCCTGCAACACCCCAGCAAACATACAAAGTAACGATTCCATAAGCCCTTCCCAAAGGGACCCAGGATCATTTACCTGGGTAACTGTACCAAGCTGGCATGTTGCCCAGAGAATCAAAGCATCCTCATGGCTACTGTTCTAACTAGTGGGGCATGTGGGAGCAAGGTAATAAGTAAAGTCCTGGCCAAGGTCCAGCTTACACCCAGTGGTAATTTCTCCAGTCTCTGAATGTGTAATTGGGATTCATATACTTGCTACTTGGATCATTGGATCCTAGGCCTGTGGGCTCAGAACTATCACAGTAGGACCAAGTGAAGCATCTGAAACTGCCCCATCCCCAGCCAAGATAGTGAATATAAAACAATATCATGTGTTGGGGGTAATTCTGGATATTAGTATCACCCATGAGAATCGAAAGGATACAAGAATGGCAGTTCCCATGATATCTCAATTTAATTCAATAGTTGTCCCCTGCAGAAACCAAGTGGACCCTGCAGGATGACAGTAAAGGACCACACACTCAACCAAAGAGTAACCCCATTTTCAGCCACCGTGTCTGTCTACCTGCTACAAGCGGATTGGCAAAGCCTCAGGTACATGGCATGCAGCCTTGATTTGGTGAATGCATTCTTTGCTATTCCCTTCAGAGAAGAGAGTTAGAAACCAGCTGCATCTATACAGGTGAATAACAATACGTATTTATAGTTTTGCCCCAGGGTTATGTTAACTTCCCTGTCCTCTGTCATAATATAGTCCAAAGGAATCAACATCATCTAGATATCCTAAAAAATGTCACCTTGACCCATTATTTGATGCTCTCATGCTAGTCAGGCCACATGAACAAGAAGTGGCTATATTTTGGAGGCCTTCGTAAGACATGTGGATCAGAGGATGGAGGCGAACCTATGAAGACTCAGGGACCTGTCACATGGTAATATTTTTAGGAGTCCAGTGATAAAGATCCTGCCAAGAAACCCCATCCAAAGTAAAAGACAAGGTATTACATCTTGTACCTCCTACCACAGTGAAGGAAACAACACATCTGATAGTCCTCTTTGGTTCTGGAGACAGCATATTCCACAGCTGGAAATACTGCTCTGGCCTATACACCTAGCGGTATGAAAGGCTTCTACCTTTGAGTGGGGCCCAGAGCAGGAAAAGCCTCTGCAGCAGGCCCAGGCTTAGCTGTAAGCAGCCCTGCACTCACTAGTGTTAGAGGTCTAGGTGGTGGGAAAAGATGCTGTGCAGAGCTTATGGCAAGCCCTAGTGGAATAATCACTACCTAGTCACGTGGTCCCCTAAGACTCTTTTGCAAGGCCATGGCATCTGCAGGAGAGCATCACGTGCCTTTTGAAAAACAACTCCTGGTGTGATACTGAGTCCTAGTTGAGACACAGTACCTGAACACAGGATACCAAATGAGTATGCATCTGGAACTACCCATCATGAGCTAAGAGTTATTATACCCACCAAGTCATAAGGTCAGGCAATTCATCATGACTTATAAGTGCTTTAGCTGGGATCAAGCACAAGGACCTGAAAGCACAGCAAGCTGCATAAGCAGGCAGCCCAGACCCTCATAATAACTACCACTGTTGCACAAGTGCCCCTCCCCGGGCTCATAAGGGGCCACAAAAGAGCATACTTGGTAGCTAATGGCAGACAGGTGAAAAACCCAAGCTTGGTTTATAGATGAGTTGGTTTGGTTCAAGTCGAAAGTGGATAGCAGGTGTACTACAAGGAATGATCTTAAAAGACAGAGTCAGGAGAAAGTCCATCCAAGGGACAGAGCTTGGACAGTGCACCTGGTCATCTATTTTGTGTGAAAGGAAAAATGGCCTGATGTTAGAATACATACAGAGTGAAAGGTGGGGGTAGTGGAACATGGAGGGACAAGGGAGCAGGCAGGAAGTGTGAAGATCTTTGTATCATGTGCTAAAGCTCAGCAGAGAGAAGCCACCATGGAAGAACCACTAACTGCCAAGTTGACAGAATGGCTTGGCCTTCTGACATCAGCCAGCTTCAGCCATCAGCCACCCTGGTGCTAATGCAGTGGACACATTAAGGAAGGTGCACAGTCAGAAGGATAGAGGCTATGCATGGGCCCAGCAAGCAGTATAGGCTCCCACTAATCAACGCTGAGTTAGTTACTGTTGCTATCAAACATTCAACCTACCAACAACAGAGATGAACACCGAGCCCCTGCAAATAGCACCATTCTTCGAGGACACAGAGACCAATAGCCTCCTTAGTGGCAAGTTAACTTTTTTGGGGCCCCTTCCATCCTTCAAGGACCAGAGATTCATTATCACAGAAGAATGTGTATTCAAGATAGCATCCTAACCAAATAATCTTAACCAGTAAGAAACACATTCATTTCCATTTCCCGACTCAAGTCACTCCAGAAAGATTATGCTAAGAGGTGCTGATCATGTTTTCCAACAGCAATTCATACGAACATTCTAGAATGAGCTAGAGCTAAAGTCTTAGGCTAATGTGCTCCCATCTATGAAATAATCTCCTGGGATTCTTTACTCTGTGCTTTTGCCAACAGTCTGTACATGAACTTAAACTGTCTCAGCACTCAACTAACTGCCTTTGGAAAGCCTCCTGTGTTTAGGGGTTGAATATTTTTGAACTGCAAGCTTTGCTATCGGGTAAATGGTGGTTGAGGTTATAAAAGCTTGCTAAATGCCATTATAAAATGATTATTTGTGCTATACAAATACTTTCTTCCGTTGTCATTTGGAGGAGTGACAAGTCTCATAGTTCACCTTCCTTTGTGAATTTCTAAGTAAGTAATCAAGAACTTGTACGAAGGCAGATGTTTTTAAATAATGTTTTCTTCAATACTTGGTATTCTACCTGAGCTAGGAGGGACAATGTGACTTTCCAGCAGACAACAAGGGTATAAAAATCTTACAAAGTGGGTACAGTGAGCAGAAAGCTACCACAGCATATAAGGAGGAAGATAAGTCTTGACTACCAAGGAAAGGGACAGGATTGGGTGAGCCACGTGGGAACCTAAAGTACCTCTGTCCACTGCTCTTCATTACACATTAGAAAGCACATTTTGGAGAAGAAAGAGATCCATATGGATTGTTTTACAGCACAAGTAGCTTTCTTGGGTTAGCTTTCTGTTTGCTGGTTTTTACTCTCATGTGTGTATGTTTAACAAACAACGTCATGTGCTAACTGGGGGATTGGAGATGGGAGCTGGAGGACAGGGAATGGACAAAGCTCTTCCAGATTTGATGTCTGGTCAAAGCCTGATTCCAGAGTCTAGAGCCTAAAATCAGAAGGTTATAGTGTCATATATATATGTAAAGGAACCCCTGGGGCTTTGTGCTGGATAAGAAAATTCAATTGTACCCCCAAGAGAAGCAGCCAGTATGGAGTTTTCTCCTCCATAAAGCTTCAGAGAGGGACATCATGGCTCTGAGAAAGTGCTCTGGAAACTGGACCAGTGCATTACAATTAATTGTACTTTACTATAATTTTTGGTTTCTGTAATCAAAAATTCTTCAAAGTGTTCAGAAGTAGATAAAACAGAAAAATATGACCTTAAGGATGCAAATGGCAGCAACATTTACAAAATGGTAAAAATTTGACAAATGTTTACTTAAGAATATAAATTTAATTCAGAAGTGTCCCTAGACAAATTGATGAATTTTTTATCTTTCAAATGCCAAAATAATGGAAAGGAAAAGGAAGGGAGGGAGGGAGGGAGGGAGGGGACCCTTGAATAGATGAAAACCGTCGAAGGGATTTTTTTTTGAGAGTTCGATCATGATAAAACACCTGCTTCCTTTGCTACAAGCCAAGCTAATAATATTCTCAGCTAATGTTTAATGAAAATTAACTGCATGCTAAGAACTTTGAATTATATGGATTATCACATTTGATCCACATAATAACTTTATGAGATAGGTGCTATTTTCTCCTGTTTAACAGATTAGGAAAACTAGGTTTAAAGAGAAAAAGTAACCCGATCCATGTCATTTTCCCAGTGAAAAGTAGAACTGAGATCTTAACTGAGAGGAGGGGGGAGTCTGACTCCAGAGTCTATGTGATCAAACATGACACTATACTGCTCCAGGAGGAGGGGAAGGGGAGAATCTAGCCAGTCATTAGATACCTCTCTACCACCTACATGAAGGTCACTCATTTCTAGAAACCAGTCTCGGAAGGCAAGGCCACTGTATACAGTTCTTCAGGTTGTGCACTGCTCAAGAGCGTCATTACTAAGGAGATACCATTCACATTGTAGATGTATTTTAACTAATATGAGAGGCTATAGATGGAGGTGAAGATCTGGAGCTCTAGCACTGGAAGCTGCTGACCAAGTGCTGGGAGAGCAGCACACACAGCTCTGCACACAGTTACCAGCACACACTATGCACAATTGTCCTGTCACAGCCAAACTCCAAGTACCCCATAGAGTTGTTTCTCTTCCTCTTCTATTGCTTTCAATGACTCAATTTCTACCCTCAACCTGCCTTCAAATTTGGAAGGGGAAATGCATGGAGAATACATGCTGCCATCTATGGCTACGGCAAATTACACAACAATATACCAACTGAATTTATTCTTAAGGAAGAGTTGCCCTTTCTAATTGGCTCAGAGGTGCCATATTATCATATCTATCAGGAGTCCTAGTGAAGGTCCCTAATTACAGCTTGCAGCACCCCCCATCCCCTTGTGCCCATTCATTGTTGAGTGCTTCAGCTGTACAAGTCATTTTAATGTCAGTTTGAGACCAACAGAGATTGGAAGATCACATCTTTTACAAGGAAAAAAAAACCCATAAACTATTTTCCAAAGGGAAATATTGGGGTATTTTTCAAGTGTGTCATCTATTTGGGTAAGCCACACTTCTCAGTGTCCTCTTTCCATGAAGATCGTCTCATTTACTGTATTATGCTTTGTCAGGGATGTGAATTAGTAACCACCAGCTCATGCAACTCTGAAGTCAGAGACCCAAGCTGCCCAAAGTTCTTCTCTATGAGAGTTGGAGGGGCCAGGTCAGCTGGAGGGCACCAGCTGCCAGCCAAATGGCAGGGGAATTCCTCTCCTGAATTTTGAATTTTCCCTGCCCTCCTGCCCAAGTTGTTGCATCACTTGTCTGGGAGATTCCTGAATGGGCTGGTAAGCTGGGGCACCCTAAATAGTCTGAGACCCCTGAAGGGGGCACAAGAGGAGGAAGGACATGGACCAGTGTTTTCTTTCTTGAAGCTACTGTTACCACCCCTGGAAAAGTTCTTCAGGAATAAGTGACAGTAAGAACGACAAGGGATTAGGACTGGTTTCCTCTTATAAATAATAAAATCCAAAGGGAAGCCACTTGAGGTGAGTGGCAGAGCTACGCCTTGCACCCCGACCTTCCGTTGCTAGCTCCAGCTGCTTTCCAAAATACCACCTTGACTTCTCAGCCTCCAGGTTTAAAGAAGAGCAACTAGAAGACGTCCAAACACCTGCATCTCATAAGGAGAAGAAAAGTCCACCTGGATCTTGTTTCTGGACTGAGATGGATGGAGAGGCCACAGTGAAGCCCGGAGAACAAAAGGTGAAATGAGGCTTTCTCCTGGAGGTTGGGAACTTGCCTCTGAATGTGGGGGGTGAACTGCAGCCATAGCTGTCACACATGCTCCTCAGTGCCCTTCCCAGAGCAGGTGGGCTCCTTCCCAGGAGGCCAGGTAAGGGTTCTAGAGTCCAGAACATAGGGGCTCCCTCTCAGCTCCCTATTATTCTGCTCACACCCACCAGAGTGCATGGTTCCTTAGAAATCCTGGGTAATTTAGAACCAAAAAAACGTTAGAAAGAGAAGAAACACAGAGAACATGCAGTCAAAGCTCTTCTTTTTTAGAGGAGAGGAACACAACATTGGCCAAGTTATTGCAGCAACCTGAGGCTGCTGCAGCCCCTCCTCAGTCCTGGTTCTGTGCTCTCTCCTCTATACCACACTGACTCCTTCCCTTCTTATCTGCTGCCCAGGGGATGTGGGGAGGGGATAGGAGTGAACTGGGGCTCGGAGGGCCAGTAGGCATCTGGGAAGTCATGCAGCAGCCTGTGCTGAAGCTGAGGTGAGGTGCATGCACTTCCCAGCAGGACTAGAGGGACAAGAGAGTCCCCTCATGTGGTCTCATCCCCTAAAATGCAGTGTGCAGTAACAGAAGCCTGTGGCCCCAGGCTACTGAATTATGGCCCCCTGTCTCCTGGAGAAAGGATTTCTGAAGGTCATTGGCAGAGAGGGTGACTTGGAGACATTCCGTTGAATATTATCCTTCCAGCCTCCAATCAAAGCTGATAATTCCCTGGAAACATTTTATCTCATACTCCTGCTTCCTCATTGCCCCACGGAGCCAGCTTTTCTTCCTGAAGTCCAGAGATTGCTGCACCGGTGACTTCAGAGGAACTGGATGGTATGATGCAGAGACTTTGGCCCCAACATGTGCTGCATCAGCACTTAGTGCTTTAGAAAAATTCATCCGGGGGAGTCTAGGTGCCAGCCCCAGAATCAGCCAGGACTTGGTGAATATTAATCAAATTATGAGTTAGGTGCAGGAACACCCTGGGAGAGTCTCCAGGTGGTGACAGGAAGCTTTGTCAGGCAGGGAAAGGTCTGAGACTGCCATCGCAGTGCCCAAGCTAGGGGACTTGCTAGAGGGAAGGCACAGAAAGATGCATAAAGAGCCTATGGACTTTTAAAGATCTGGCCATTCTTGGGGCTCAAACTGGATAGAGCAAGGAAAGGCCTTAGTGGAGAGACCTGGGCAGAGCCAAGCTGAGGGGACAACTTGCCAAGTCTAGTTGCAGGAAAACAAGCTCAGGGCCACCCCATGGACTCTCTTCTCTTCTTTTGTCTTCTCTCTTCCCTTTTCCCTTCTTTCACCTCCTACCTCTCCTTTTCTCTCCCTGTTCTCCTACTTCCTCTGCCTTCTCTTTTCCCCTATTCCCTCTTTTCCTCTTTGTGATTCCCTCCTGCACAGCCTGTGTCCCAAACTGGCCAGTGGTTTTGCATGGCTTAAACTGTTTGGGGAGTGAGGGGGTTTCTGCCTATGGGCCAAACCATTAACTGTTAGCGCCTGTCCTTAACAGTAGTGAGGAACGTATTAGAGTAGAAAGAAAAACTCAATGGCTAACTTTAGTTTGCTTTTTAAAAAATCTATAGGTTCCAGAAACAGAAGCAATAGACAGATTCAAAGAGTAGATTTTTAATCCATCAAAAGGCATCCATGAATACCCTCTGGGGAATACAAGAGAAGTATAGTGTACAATCTCTGCTTTTTTGTTGTTGTTGTTGTTGAGACAGAGTCTTGCTCTGTCACCCAAGAGGGAGTGCAGTGGCACGGGCTCACTGCAACCTCTGCCTTCTGGGTTCAAGCAATTCTACTGCCTCAGTCTCCTCAGTAGCTGAGATTACAGGCACGTGCCACCACATCAGGCTAATTTTTGTATTTTTAGTAAAGATGGGGTTTCACCATGTTGGTCAGGCTGGTCTTGAACTCCTAACCTCGTGATCCACCCCGCCTCGGCCTCCCAAAGTGCTGGGATTACAGGCATGAGCCCCTGCGCCCGGCCACAATCTCTGTCTTTTTCATCAGCAAGCGGTAAAAGACCATTGAGTAGTGATCAGTGTGATGTCCATTAAGAGAGGAGGGTTACTGTTCACAATAGCTGTGCATTTCACATCTACAATGTGCTAGATCCCCTTTCAGAGCATGATGGTGGAGGGATGAAATACAAAGCCGTCCCCTCTGGAAACTCCCCAGGCCAGTGGGAGAGACCAGAATGGGGTGAAGGTCAGTGTGGATGGGGGGACAGAGAGGGCTTTCTAGAAGTTGTGGAGAAGAAACAGAATAGCACCCTAGTGCAGAGAGCTACTTGGTCTGAGATTTAATTTTTAACTCCTTGTTACTAACCAGAGGCATACTAACAGTGAAACAGAAATCTTCCCTTGAAAAAACCAATTCCCCTTCTGCAAACAGGAAGTGGTGAGGAGAGGAACAGAAGTGGACTACTCCAGGCTCATTGCTGGCACTTTACCACAATCTCACGTAAGTTGTGTCACAACAACCCCATGCAGATTCCTTCATTCTCCTGAAGAGGAATCAAATCCCTGAGGCTAACCTTCCAAGGTCCCACAATTCCAACTAGAGTTTGGACTTCAAACATGGCCTTTCCACTACACGGTGCTCCCCACAAACTCAGAGCTCCAGGCTGGCAAGTGGGTGCCCAGGCTAGAATCCTACAGAGGGAGTTTCACCTCTTCTGAACACAGAACCCTCAAGGGTAAGGGACATTTTGGCCTCGTGGACGTGACCAAAATGTGCATGCTTAGGAGTGTGAGGATAAAGTCATGCTTTCTCCGGGAGGGAAGTGCTTGTCTTACTCTCAGATATCTGCAACCCAGCCCCTGCGCCGAGCGAATCGAGATCCCAAAGCGAGAAGATGCTTGTTCTCTCAAGTCCCACCACCCTCACCCAGCTTCTCTCAGGCCTCTTTTCATTTAGAATGTTTTTTGCAGGTTGCCAACAGGAGGGCAGGATGGAAAATGCCCCTCTTCCTCATACTATGCCTGCTACAAGGTGAGTCCCAAACCCAGCCCAGGTTCAGGGCTTACAAAACCAGACCTGAGTCTTCCAGGCTCCCCTAAAAGTCCTCACAGGCTGGTATGGTAAAACTGTCCAGGTATAAACCATGCTCAGATGACAAATGGCTCCATCTCCACGCTGTAGTAGATTTTATTTTGATGGTAATAGGGAACCATTGAGGAATATAGTGAGTATGCGCCAAGAGTACCCAGTACCTCGAATCTAGTCCCAAGTAGATGCTTAATAAATAATGACTGAATAAATTAATGAATGAATGGGAATTCCATCATAATACCAAAAAAAGGATGAACAACTGGCTTAAAAACAAATCAGAGTTTTAATGAATCAAAGGTAGCCAATAAGGTCGGACGCATTGGCTCACACCTGTACTCCCAGCACTTTGGGAGGCCGAGGCAGGCAGATCACAAGGTCATGAGTTCGAGACCAGCCAGAGCAACATGGTGAAACCCTGTCTCTACTAAAAATACAAAAATTAGCCAGGCCTGGTGGCACGCACCTGTAGTTCCAGCTACTTGGGAGGCTGAGACAGAAGAATCGCTTGAACCCTGGAGGCAGAGGTTGCAGTGAGCTGAGATTGCGCCACTGCACTCCAGCCTGGGCAACAGAGCGAGACTCCATCTCAAAACAAAAACAAAAACAAAAAATGTAGCCAATATTTGAGTAAGCACTCTGCGTGATAAAATCACACCACCTCTTTAATCTCCTTCTGTCCCTTTTAAAATTTTTCAGTAAATGACAACTCAGGCAGGCCCATGATTTTTCTGCTAAGTAATGTCCTACATTAATTGCTTTAAGTCTCAAACATTCTAAATCTGATCATTTGAAGTTTCCAGTTAAATACTTTGGTCAGCAATTTAATCTTCATTTAAAGGTATACTCCCTCTTCTCCTCAAGGCCTGCAGTCCAGAAAGGGGGTGTGGTTGCTGCCTTCCCTCTCCTCCACCCCTCTCTCCTCCCCATCTAGGCAGCTGCTGCTTGAGACCCCAGCAAGGTGGTAGCAGTGGGAGGGAGAAGCTGCAGGAGGGCAGGCAGCTCTTACTTGATGGATGGCCTGGAGCTATCTGGCCTGGCAGGGGTTTGGAACTGGCTGTTTGCTTCTTCCTCTGTGGGTGCCTTTGTGGACACATGGATGGCCTCCTGATGACCCATCTCCTCCCTTTGCTGCAGGTTCTTCTTTCGCCCTTCCACAAAAAAGACCCCATCCGAGATGGCTGTGGGAGGGCTCTCTCCCCTCCAGGACCCATCTCCGGGCCATGGGAACACTCACGTCTTCCTCGCCCCTTTGCTGGCGGGAGGAGAGCTCCTTTGCAGGTACAACCCCTACTCTCCCTTTGTTTGACCATGGACCTCAGACCTCTCAGGTTCTCTCAGACCAAGTCAGGCTCCCTACAGCTATAGGCAGCCCTAGCCTCTCCTAATGGAAGCCATAGCAATAGACAATTGCTGAGTAACAATGAGGGGATGACAGCCAGGGCACCCACCTCCATGGATGGGCAGAGAGTTGGCATCAGGGCCCCCAGGTGGGCACACATTTACCCTAAAATGCTGGCCTGGTCTTGAATTCTTACGGTAGTTAATATAAAATTTCCCAAACCTTAATAATTATATATAACAAAGAGCTACTGATCAGTGATCTATCAAATGAATCCTTAAGGTATTGGTTCTTAACTTTGGTATTAATAAAAAATTACGTGTATTTGCAAGGGTTGATTAAGGACTCTTAATCAGCTTTCTACTGTGAAGTCAGACCACCCCATCCTGCTGATTAGTGGAACCGTGCTCCTCTCAAATGTGCCACATACAGATCAGGGGAATTCCTGAAATCTGGGGTATGCACACTTTATCAAGGCATCATCACTATTGTCCTGAAATGGTCTTTGTTTGTAATTGTGAATATTGCAAATATTCACAACTTGGTAAATTTAAATGGTAATTTAACTTTCCCATTAGTGGCATCGTTTGGGGTGTGTTGTTTAATGAAACATACAGTGAGTATCAGTACAGCCATAACATTTATGACCTCTACTGTTCCAGCAATTAGACCTGAATACACACATAATAGGCAGGGTAGGTTTCCTGGGCCTGTGCAGTCACACAGGACCCCATACTCAGTAGGTACTTGGCTTCATGCTCTGCTGTTGCCATGCTGAAATTCTTAATAACTTTTGAACAAGAAGTCCTGCATTTTCATTTTGCTGTGGCACCCACAAACTGCTTAACTCTTCCTGGCAATAGGATTATATTAGGCCATTTTTACGGTGCCAAAAAGAAATACCTGAGACTGGGTAATTTATAAAGAAAAGAAGTGTAATTTTGCTCATGGTTCTGCAGGCTGTACATTAAGCATGGTGCCAGTATCTGCTTGACTTCTGGTGAGGCTTTAGGGAGCGTTTGCTCATAGGGGAGGCACAACAGGAGCAGCACAGCACATGGCGTGAGAGGGAACAAGAGAAGGGGTCGGGGGAGGCCCCAGATCTCATGTGAACTGAGAAATAACTCATTTAGCACCAAGGGGATGGTGCTAAACCATTCATGACAGATCCTCCCCCACGACCCAATAACCTCCCACCAGGCCCCACCCTCAACACTGGGAATCACATTTCAGCATGAGATTTGGAGGGGACAAACATCCAAACCAAATCAAGGATATTAAACTGAACTTTCTGGGGTTCAGAGGTCCTAAAGACAGAACAAACTGATAGGTGCCAGGCATCCACATCCTACCGCAAGATGTCGAACCACGTGTACAGGGCTGTAGAAAGACACCATAGAGCTGGTCCCAGCAACAGCCCCGAGGGAAGCTGTCCAGGCCAAATGAGGGAGGGAGAGAATCATCAGTGGCTGCAGAGCTCACTGCGAGGGCTGTGTCGGAGAGATGTCCCTGTGTTGTGGTCCCCTCCACTTGTCCCAGGGGACAGGAGACATCACTTTCTCCTCACTTTAAGCTAAGTAAGAGAAGGAACTTCCAGAAAGCCACTCAACAAGCTTGCCCTTTGTCCCAGGTTTCTTCTGACGGCAGGACACAGGTGTACTTCCTGTGTTAAATGCAGGGCCTCCACCTAGAGGGCCACCCAGAGGGGACTATGACCACAGAGCAGGGCAGATAGCCAGAAGTCATAGGCTTGTGGGTGGTGGCCACTAACGGCCAGCAGAAGAACATGCAATTCTCATAAGGAGAGAACGACAGCCATATATGCTAAAAATACATCCGGTAGGCAAAAAAGAGGCAGCCTCGGTCATCTGCCATGCCCAGAAAGCACCAAAGGCAGATCACAACCGTCTCATTCACCTCTCCTCTCCCCACTCTGCCCAACCCTGGAGGGACCCCCAAACA
Source organism: Pongo pygmaeus (assembly GCF_028885625.2). Classification (NCBI taxonomy): domain Eukaryota; kingdom Metazoa; phylum Chordata; class Mammalia; order Primates; family Hominidae; genus Pongo; species Pongo pygmaeus. The sequence continues at coordinate 42,491,595 of NC_072373.2, forward strand.
GAAGCTTTGAACAGGAGAAGGGGTAGAGCAAAGCAAGAGACCCCAACCATGCCCCACTCCTCCATGACAGACTCCAAGCCCAGCTGGAGAAAGGAAAGGGTTTTGACTGGGCAAGAGATTGGAGTTGTGATCTTTCACTGGACTGGACTGGATGTATACGTTTAGACTAGGCGGGGCTTTTTATTATCCATGAGAAATTATGAAAGAAAGCTACTATACATGAGACTATGCCTGAGATTTCAGCAAGGATCAGAGATGTCCACGGAGAAGGTATAAAGAGGCAGTGAGAGAAAGAATAAACTTTGTTGCTGCTTGTACCCCATCACATCTAAATCATCCAGGAAGCTGGTCACATATGTGGTTCAACTACGAATTGTCCTTATGTCTGTTGCCAAGCAGACATATTCACAGTACTGCTCATCTGTGCTTACATGGTGGCATTTGATTGTTTCTGTTTCTATGGAAAAGTGACTAGTGTGAAAAATTTTGCAACCACTGGTCCAGACAGGTACCCACCAAGCAGAACGGGTTTCTTGTGTTTCAGGGCTCCCCGTCTTTTGCAGATGAAAAGTACACTGATATGTTCTTACTGCTTAGCATCTCTCTTTTACATTCCATGCAAACTAGAGCCCTTCTGCCAGGGAATCATCACTGTTGTCCTGAAAGGGTCCTTGTTTATAATTGTGAACATTTTTGTCTTTTAATGATAAATTACCATTTAATGTTATCATTGGCGGCATGGTTTGGACTGTGTTGCCTAAATCTACAGTGAGGAGTGACTGAGTGAGTGAGTGTCAGATGTTGCCTCAGCCCTCTTATGTGTGCTTAGATGGCATCTTTTTAAACATCTGCATTGGAGCACAGGGGAACCCAGGCTCTGGATGGACCAGGATAGCTCAGGATAAGTGTTAGCTTATCCGGGTGGGTAAGATTATGATTACATTTTCATCTTCCATACCTTGGGACAACATCTGACTTCCCAATGGCTGTGTTCTGCCATTTTTATATTGATTCTGCTCCATGTTCACAGTGGTATTTTCTGACTTGACCCCTAATTCTGGCAGAGTTCAGAGCTCGTGGCTCCCCAAACAGTGACTATGCTCACCACTTCCTCTCCTTTGACTTCCTTCTCTGTCTGCAGCTCCAAATGCATTGAAGGGCTCAAGGCTGGTGTCAGGGGAGCCTGGAGGAGCTGTCACCATCCAGTGCCATTATGCCCCCTCATCTGTCAACAGGCACCAGAGGAAGTACTGGTGCCGTCTGGGGCCCCCAAGATGGATCTGCCAGACCATTGTGTCCACCAACCACTACACTCACCATCGCTATCGTGACCGTGTGGCCCTCACAGACTTTCCACAAAGAGGCTTGTTTGTGGTGAGGCTGTCCCAACTGTCCCCAGATGACATCGGATGCTACCTCTGCGGCATTGGAAGTGAAAACAACATGCTGTTCTTAAGCATGAATCTGACCATCTCTGCAGGTATGAGCTGACGGCTGATGGGCCAAGCTTGGTGAAGCACGTTCTAGGAAGGAGAAAGTGGGAGAGAAGCCTCAGAGACCTAGAAGGGCTTGAAACATTAGGGAAGTGACAATGAAAAGCTGGGGCAAGGCAAAGACTTTAAGAAGTAGGCTTTCATTTCAGAAGAAGGCTGCCTTCTAAAGAAAGGGAGATTTCAGGAAAAACTTCCCCAGTGAATGCATGTACACTCTCCCACCCGAGTCCCCCAAATGTCATAAAATATATATTTGGAGATGACTCCAAGAATGGGATAACGTGGCTTCTTAGGATCCTGATAGCTGCATGTTCAGACATTCAGAGAAGCGGCAGCACTGCAGAGGAGGTGTGACATGCAGGACAGAAGAATTGCAACTGGGCTGTCCTTCACACAGACTCTTGCTGAGCCCCTCAGCAAACATCTGACAGCTTCCAGGCCTAGGCTCTCTGTAGCAGGTTCTGGTTGTTGATCCCAAGTCAGGCACCCAGAGCATAGGAAGGGCATCCAGGCTGTGAAAGGCCACTTGGCAGAGGAGACAGCATGACACGAGGCAGCCTGAAAGCAGGTTAATTCTATTAGATGCTGCTCTCCGGCCGCCTGCTGCAACTGGCTGCTCTGCTAGAAGTGGAGTGTTTCTTTTATCTTTTTTGAAGAGCAATACCTGCTGGGCGGTGGGCCTCTGGAGAAAACAGCTTGGGGATTCAAGACAGCTGGATAGAAAATATGTGGGCATGGGAGAAGAAAATAGGAGTATAACATGTCAGTGTCTGCCACAGATGAGAGAATGTTTGCCACAAACTGGAGAATGAAAAATTTTCCTATTTTTCATTTTATCCAACCTGTTGGTCAAAGACTGCATCTCTTAGTGAGGTTGCATTCCACTTAGCAGACATTTTAAACCTGGTGTCCTTTGCCAAATCCATTAGGTGGCCTGCCAGCCTTCCCATGTGGCCTCCCTCTGCTGTCCACACAGGTCCCTCCAGCACCCTCCCCACAGCCACTCCAGCTGCTGGGGAGCTCACCATGAGATCCTATGGAACAGCGTCTCCAGTGGCCAACAGATGGACCCCAGGAACCACCCAGACCTTAGGACAGGGGACAGCATGGGACACAGTTGCTTCAACTCCAGGAACCAGCATGACTACAGCTTCAGCTGAGGGAAGAGAAACCCCGGGAGCAACCAGGCTAGCAACTCCAGGGACAGGCAGCTGGGCAGAGGGTTCTGTCAAAGCACCAGCTCCCATTCCAGAGAGTCCAGCTTCAAAAGCACCAGCTCCCATTCCAGAGAGTCCAGCTTCAAAAAGCAGAAGCATGTCCAATACAACAGAAGGTGTTTGGGAGGGCACCAGAAGCTTGGTGACAAACAGGGCTAAAGCCAGCAAGGACAGGAGGGAAATAACAACTACCAAGGCTGATAGGCCAAGGGAGGACACAGAGGGGGTCCGGATAGCTCTTGATGCAGCCAAAAAGGTCCTAGGAACCATTAGGCCACCAGCTCTGGTCTCAGAAACTTTGGCCTGGGAAATCTTCCCACAAGCAACGCCGGTTTCTAAGCAACAATCTCTGAGCTCCATTGGAGAAACAACTCCAGCTGCAGGCATGTGGACCTTGGGAACTCCTGCTGCAGATGTGTGGATCTTGGGAACTCCAACTGCAGATGTGTGGACCAGCATGGAGGCAGCATCTGGGGAAGGAAGCTCTGCAGGGGACCTAGATGCTGCCACTGGAGACAGAGGTCCCCAAGTAACACTGAGCCAGGCCCCAGCAGTAGGACCCTGGAGACCCCCTGGCAAGGAGTCCTCCGTGAAGAGGTAATCCCAGGCACCTTCTCCTGGTTGGAGGGCCCCACATCTGCCTCATCCCTGGCATGCAAGGGAGGCCCCTCTCCCTCTGCTCACTTCTCTCCCTTTGTACCCACAAGAAAGTGACATACACATCAGATGCCCTCCCTCACTCAAGGGGCCTTGCTGTGAGAACACTCCCTGAGTATTTCCATGTGATTTTCAAGTGATATCTAAATGATGGAAAGACAATATTTAGGCTGGAACCTTCATTAGGACTTTCTGTTTTTAAAGATAAAGAATAGGCACTCCGGAGAGAGGGGGTGATGCACCGAAGCCACAAGGAAAGGCTGTGGCAGAGCCCAGTGCTGAGGCTGGAGTCGCTGGCTCCCACCTAGTCCTCTTTCTCACTGGGAGGCATTGCAGGGCCCACACACAGACGGGTGGAAGAGGGAAAAGGATTTGGGCTTAGAAGACTGAAGACAGAGATTCTAGTCCCAGCTCTGCCACTAACCCGCCATGGGAACCAGGGCTGCCCATTTGCTTTGGCCTCAGTTCCCCCATCTGTAAAATGAGGACGTGGGCAAATGGTCTTTAATCTTCTGCCCAGCTCCAAACTCCTCTCTCCTGTGCTCTTTCCATCCCCGCTCTAGTACTTTTCCAGAAGATGAAAGCAGCTCTCGGACCCTGGCTCCTGTCTCTACCATGCTGGCCCTGTTTATGCTTATGGCTCTGGTTCTATTGCAAAGGAAGCTCCGGAGAAGGAGGACCTGTGAGTTGAGTAGCCCCAAGGCAAGATAGAAGAGTTCTGGTTCCCACCTGACACCCTCAGGGCTGGGCAGGGATAGAGTCCTGCCAGGACTTTTCAATGTAGAAGGGCTAAATTCTAGGCTGAGCCATTTAACCACTCTTGGCCTTGGTTTCTTTTCTTTCTTTCTTTCTTTCCTCCTTTCTTTCTTTTTTTTTTTTTAGACAGAGTCTTGCTCTATCATCCAGGCTGGAGTGCAATGGTGCGATCTCGGCTCACTACAACCTCCACCTCCCAGATTAAAGCAATTTTCCTGCCTCAGCTTCCCAAGTAGCTAGGACTACAGGCGTGTACCATCATGCCTGGCTAATTTTTGTATTTTTAGTAGAGATGGGATTTCACCGTGTTGGCCAGAATGGTGTTGAACTCCTGACATCAAGTGATCCTTGGCCTCCCAAATTGCTGGGATTACAGGCGTGAGCCACCCTGCCCAAACTGCCTTGGTTTTTAATCAATAAAATTAGAAATTGTCTCTGTACTTATGTGTCAATGGCACCCCAGAGCATAAGGAGAAGCTCCTGGAGGATTACAAAGGCTGTGATGCCTATGTTAACCATAAGCCTCATAAACAACCCTCTCAGAAGAGAGCAGGAGTGCAGGGCCCAGACCTGGGATCAAACCTCGCATTTTCCCCCTTCTGCAAGGCCCTGCTAAAATTCTCTGAGAGCAACATGCCCAGGTTTAAGTACTCTTAAAGTAAGGGCTCTGTGATATGTAGACCTAGTGAAGAAAGGGTGAGATTTTCTGGCAGCAAATGGAGGAGGCTTAGGTTCTCAGACCCAGGCCCCAAAGTCCGAGCCCTATCAGGGGCTAGGCTGGCTTAGCCTAGCCAACTAGGGCTTCATTGCTTCTGTGTCAGAAAGTTCTTGAAAACTTGCAGTGGGTGGGAGTGGTTCTTAGGAAATCAAAGTCAGTGCTGTCCTTACCCAGAACCCTCACAGTCTGCTCTGTGTCTCTGCAGCTCAGGAGGCAGAAAGGGTCACCCTAATTCAGATGACACATTTTCTGGAAGTGAACCCCCAACCAGACCAGCTGCCCCATGTGGAAAGAAAGATGCTCCAGGATGACTCTCTTCCGGCTGGGGCCAGCCTGACTGCCCCAGAGAGAAATCCAGGACCCTGAGGGACAGAAAGATGAACTGCTCAGTTACCATGGGAGAAGGACCAAGGTCAAAGGCCTTCAGGACCCCAGCCTCTTTCCATCATCCTTCCTCCACCTGTGGGAAGAGAAGCTGATGCAGCCGGTGCTCCAGAACTCTTCTATCTTGCCTTGGGGCTACTCAACATGGAAGAAAGGCTGGCTGTCCTTGGGCCCAAGAAAGTCAAGTATTATCCACGTCCAAAGGTGACAAGATGACTCAAAGCAGACTTCAAGAACGGTGTACGAAACACTGGAAGAGGTCACCTAGGAAAAGCATGAAATTTCCATTCCTGAATGTTTGAAAATAGAAGAGGCTTCCAATCAGTGCGGAAAGTGACAAATCCTCTATCATCACTCCCAGCCCTTGCTGGGGGCCCCTTTTCTGACTACTGTTAGCATTCAGCCTCCCACTCACATTTAATTATATTTAAGTGTACCAGCCTTGCCTTCTCAAGTAGATTCTAAGCTCCTTTAGGGCAGTAATTGCATTTTATCTGTTCATGATGTCCCCCAGAGAACTTCCAACTCAGTAGGACCCCAATAAATACCTATGGCTGATTGACTGACTTGGGGGCTCAGTGGCCTCTAGGCACCCTTCCTCTGCAAGAACTCTGGGTCCCGCTGGGCTTCTGCCCCTCCTTTTGCGAGTCCCCTAGATGACCCCACAGGCAGCTGGTTTCTACACTGAGATCAAAAGGGCAAACACACATTCCTCACATCATCCCGCCCCATTTGGACCCAGGTTCATTGTGCCGTAGACCTTTTGACCCGGCCAAGATTTTCTGGGATTTTCCTACATTCATGGAGGAGCAGGGTATTTTCAGTAGATTCTCGCCTTCTTCATAAAGGCCTTCTTGTTCAGCTGCTTATAAATCCTCGATATGGAGGACTGTTGGTGAAGCTGGAAAATGGTTTTTGGGGGTGAGGTGGGAGACAAAAGAGAGGAATTTTATGTAGATTCTGCCCTGTAACTACATCACCTCATGCCTGTCAGGGAACTTTCGCTCCACCCTAGGCCCCACTGCCTTTCCAGGAATCACATCCACTCTTTTCTTTTGCCAGATCCGCTGGCAAACTGTCTGGGCTCCATTGTTGGATGGAACAGCCTGAGCGGTGGAGGCAGAAAGGAAAGATAGGCACCAATATCGAGTTGAGAATTGCCAGGTAGACATTTCCGGAAGGCTTAGTCCTGCCTTCTAAGCTGTCAGCACCACAGAAATACTTCAGTAATACCTCCTCATATCTGGTTTTGAACACAGACACTGTACCAGGAAAATCAAGGAGATGCCAGTTTCATGGCTTGTAAGAGAAACCTGTTGTTTTGGATAAGTAGGGAAGTTGCACACATCTAACTACATGGAATGGCAGAATTTCAGAGCTAACAGATCTTTAGAGATTAGTCTAACACCCTCATTCTAGAAGACAGGGACATGAGGCCCAGCAGGGTTAAGGGTACAGGTGGGGGGCGCTTGTTTAAAGTCACCCAGTTAACCCAGTTAGTTATAGCACTGTGAGGACTAGCAAAGAGAACTCGTGACCTTGGTTCAGGGCCTTTTTCACTTCACCATTGCTGAGCATTGTACCAAAGCAAAACTCACTGTCAAAAATCAAGGATACCACAGTCGTCCCTCGAGACTATTTTCCTGTTCACTTTCTCAATGACCTGCCCCAAATAATCCTGTAACGGAGATAGGACAGACATCACAGATCCCACTCATCCAATAAGGGAGCAGGCTCTGCAAGGTGTGTACTTCAGCAAAGGCCACTCGGAGCAGCCCACCTCCACAGCTATGTTCTGGATCTCTGTGCCCCTTGCTTGGATTTATGATCTAGGTATCTGGTCAGGTCCTTTCCTGTGTAAAGCTCTAAAGGCTCGCTTCTTTCTCTCTCTCTTAGGCTCGTGCATGGAAGGTTTCATGATCATTTCCAGGAATTGTTTCTCATTTGTGGCAGGGATGGGCCCAGCACCCAGACTGTTTCTAATGCTAGATTCTCAGGATGTGAAAAGGTGTTCTGAGGAAAAGGAGGTTTGGTAGATTAATGAAGTTTTGGCAATGCTGAGAAACCACAAACATTCTTCTATGCAAGATCTTTTGGAGCCTTTGCTATATGAAGGTGTATTGTGAAACACCTTGGGTTTTCACACCTGGGATGGGGACATTATGTGTGTTTCCCAGATGTGTTGGATTATTGTGTTTCACTGAAGCAGTCTCAAGGGGCTAGAGTTCCTCACATCACTGTTTGGAGAAGCCTGATGCACTAAACCAGGAGTTGGCCAACTCTTCAGTAAAGGGCCACATGGTAAATATTTTAGGCTTTGCAGGCTTTGTCTCTATGGCAACTACTCAGTTCTGCCATTGCAGCACAAAAGCAGCCAGGCAATCGAGAAACAAATGACCGCAGCTGTGTTCCAACAAAACTTTATTTCCCAAAACAGGAGGGAGGCTGGATTTGGCCCTTGAGCCAGAATATGCCAATCCCTGGATTAAGCCATGAAATTGTACAGGACTCTCTTGTTCCCACTCAGATCTGGAGATCAGATCCTATTCTTCCTCAGGGGCTTCCCTGACCACCTTTCTCCAGGACCTCTCCTTCCTCCGAACAGCTCTAATACTTTCATGGTGGAATTCAGCAGCTAGAATGTTCTGTCTGACTACCCCATCTTGGAGGAAGAAGGGGAGGGAGGAGACAACCAGCCCAGCAAAAGTGTTGGCCACGTGGCTAGAGCCAGGAGCGTTTCTAGCAGGGAGGCCGTTATAGGGAAAGTTAAGCTCCACCAGAGGTGGAGCTGGTAAGAGTTCAAAAGGCTAGGGCAGAGCCAGATTAGAGTCCCAGGGCCAAGAGTTTGGAGGGGGCAGAGATAAGATCTGAGTAAGAACTTTCAGGGAGAGAAGCGGGGAAGCCCCAAGTGTTCACAGCTCTCCTTTATGGACTAACTGATCCATGGAGTAGTCAGGAGGGTTGATTTAAAGGGCCAGAGGCCAAACTGGCAGAGGAGGCCACCTCCACCACTTGGTATTGTCAGTGCTTTTGTTTTTCATCTTATACCTCCGGCTGGCATGATGCCTATACCACTGAGATGAGGGGCAGGCAAACATCTATCTCTAGGCCAGAATCAGGGAAGCCTCCTTGGGGATTTCTAACTTAGGATTAGAATCTAATCGAGGATGCAGGGAGGCCATTGATTTTCACAAGATCAAGCAGATTCTCAGGTTAGGGAGCAATTCTGCAGTTCTCTTTACCCTGTTACTTATTAATGCTGCTACTGCTTGTTAATGTGTTTCTGCACAGCAGGCACTATCCTAGGTGTTTTCACATTGTGTAACGCAGTTATGGTAACATTTCTGTAAGGTAGGTGTGATCATTCCCATTTCACAGACGGGAAAACTGAGGACCAGATAAGTTAAGTTACTCTACTCAGGAAAGGGCACACTGGGACTTCATGCAAAGCACCCCACCTCCACAGCTGCATTCTCGATCTTTGTGTCCCCTGCCTTCCCCCTTGCTTGGATGTATAGTCTGAGTATCTGGTCAGGTCTCTTCCTGTGTAAAGCTCTAAAGGTTTGCTTCTTTCTTTCTCTCTCTCTCTTTCTCCCTCTCTCTCCCTTTCTCTCTCTCTCTTTCTTAGGCTTGTGCATGGAAGGTTTCATAATCATTTCCAGGAATTGGTTCTCTTTAGTTCCCTAACTAGTTTATTACAACCCTGGCCTAATGAGGCATTAAAAAAAAAAAAAAGGTTCAGAGAGCCGGAACTTGAGCTAAAAATTCAGGCACCAGCCCTGAGGTCCTTGCTGACATATGTATAAAAGGAGCTCAGATCTTTATTTGTGGGGATGTCCATCTGTCTCAGGTTACTCGGGGCAAATGCATGACTCTAAGCCAACTTCTGAGAGCTCTCTGCTAACAAGTTGGAGGTTTCTTCCTCTCCTCCAATAGCCCACTGTGGTCTGAGACATAAAGAAGCAGTTTAATAACAGCCTCAGTCAGACCCTAGAGGAAGATACCTCCACAGAGAGACCCATAACGCACTTCAGCCAAGTAGACACAGGTTATTTGATTGTGCTCCCCTGGTACAGATATCCCAGAGCTGAAAGCATGACTAATGTGGAATGGAGAATGGAGATGCTACTCAGAAAGAAACAAACTCTGCTTTCAGGGTCCAGCACCACCAAGCTCTTCATTTTTCATACGGTGACACAGCTTGGTTTACAGGTGCTGGCCTTCCCGGGCCAGCCTGCTCCCTTCACTGTCAGCAGTATGATGAGCTGTCATCCTACTGCCTACTCTCTAAGGGGCCAGCTGAAACCCATGTGGGCAGCAGAGAAGTGGCAGCCTTAAGAGAGAACCCCATGCTGCACCTCTAGAAGCATGTGGTGATCACCAGTGCCAATGCCCCCAGCCTGAAGACCACCGTTTGCCTCCTGGATGCATTGCATCAAAGACGTTGATTGAAGCCAGGCACCGTGGCTCATGCCTGTAATCCCAGCACTGTGGGAGCCCGAGGCAGGAGGATCACTTGATGCCAGGAGTTTCAGACCAGCCTGGGCAACATAGTGAGACCTCATCTCTACAAACAACAATGACAAAAAGACACACATTTGCTGAATAGGATCTGAACTCTTCTATGTTCTGCCTCTGCCACCTCTGGCCTTGTTCCCACTGCTCACTTACTTGCTACCTCTATCCAGATCTACCAGTTCTGCTGTGAGCATAGAGGGTCAAACAAAGGCTACTTCTTTCCCCGAGTGGCAAACTTCTGGCTTCCTAACCTTGAGTACTTTAGAAAAGAGGAAGAAAGCTAGGACTACTGTGTCCAAAGGTGTTTTCAGAATGCTCTAATTTGTCTGAAGATACTGTGTTTCATTTCAGACAAGAGTTCAAGAAAAAGAATTCAGAATGTGGCTTCTTTAGGGCCTGGCCTGGGAAGATCAGACTGATTAGTAAATGCAACTAATCTAAACATTTTATGGGGCCAGCACTTTCCTTCCCTACCTCTGCCAGTGGAGTACAGAAAACTACAAATTAATTACAGTATACATCACCAAAAAGAAACATACTCCCATTCTAGAGATGGGAACATTGAGGCTCAGATGAACACAGGCTGCAGGGGATTACAGGGGCTATTATCCCAATCGCTGCGTGTCAGGCAAGCCTTGGGCCAAGAGCCAGGTTCAGACCAGGAACAAGGAAACAGCAAGTCTTCACGAGGACCCCAGTGGCTTATGAGAGGGGCTGGGCCCTGTCACCTGACACTCCACCTATTGACTTTGGATGTCTACTCCAAAAATCTTCCTCCTTCCGCTTCTCCCTAGCCAGGGTGTGGAGGTAACAGCACATAGGACAATGGTTGGGTAACCTCAAAAAAGGTTTGCTCATATGTCCCTGCCTCTCAGTAACAGAGAATCAAAGCTCTTTGGAGTGTAGGGACTAGGCCCAAAGAAGAATTGAGAGAGCTTTTGGACCATGGCTGACTTTCCACTTCCAGGGCCTTTTTCTTTCTTTTTTTAAAAAATTATTTTTTTTTATTTATTTATTTTTGAGACAGACTCTCGCTCCCTCACCCAGGCTGGAGTGAAGTGGCACAATCTTGGCTCACTGCAACCTCCACCTCCGGGGTTCAAGCAGTCCTCCTACCTCAGCTACCTGAGTAGCTGGGATTACAGGAGCACACCAGCATGCCTGGTTAACTTTTGTATTTTTAGTAGAGTATTTTTCACCATGTTGGCCAGGCTGGTTTCGAACTCCTGGCCTCAAGTGATCGCCTCCCTTGGCCTCCTGAAGTGCTGGGATTACAGGTGTGGGCCACCACGCCCAGCCTCCAGGGCCTTTTATGTTCCACTTCACTCCCCACTCCCCACAGCAGGCCTCTCAGGGCTGGACACAGGCAATCTCAGGGGGCTCTTACCACAGTTTCCACCTTCACTCCTTCACCAGCCAAAATGAGAAAGGGTACCAACAACCTCCCCACTCTGGGAGCCCCAGAAGAAATGTTGTTTTCACTTTCTGACTGGGAGGCAGCTGAGCTAGGAAAACAGGTGAAGAATGGGACATCAGAGCAGTGACACAGGGAGGCAGGTGGTCAAGGAGAAGGAGGTGCCTCAGTGTGTTCACCAGGGAAAGTGAAAAGATTTGAGCATTGCATGCACACGTTTGGCCAGTGAGTCACCTCTCCAACACCAACTGAAGACTAGAGCTGCTAATCTGACAGCAGCCTTCCTTCTCTCTTCACGTTCCTGCACCCTACCACCCAGCTTGCCATCCTTCGACTTCCCTGATTAAGGTTGTTCTTAGAATTGACACAATGCTGCCCATTTGTAGATGCCATATGCCCCGAGCTCCTTAGGAAGGACCCTAGGAAGCCCCTAGAGAATCACTAATAGTCGGGGACTTTCTAATGAACTCTTCCCTCTCCCACCTGCCCCTTAATAGGGAGACTCACCTGGGAAAAGGTTTAGGCCTTTGAACATAAATCTGGGCTCAGAAACTCCCAGAAAACATGCCTAAATGCAGCCAACCAGAACATTCAAGTTCCAGCTCCCCTAACGGGATTCCAAGTAGTGGCTTCACAAGGAAGCATGTTGCCAGCCAGCAGCATTGCCAGCTGGGTAACAAGGGCAGTGGTCCCCACCCAATGCTCTTCTCCCCCAGCCCAAAAGGAAGAACTGAAACAGGAAGAATAAATGCTGTGCTCCTGCCACTGAGTGACAGCTAGGGTCAGCAAACACCATACCACTATCTGCTAATGGGAACAGGTAGCATGAATAATTCCAAACAGCCAGTATCCTCTAAAAAGCGGGGAGAGTCTATTTAGCTTTGGCAGATTCAGTCACAATTTTATTCTTCAGTGGTTGTTTCTAAAATGATTCTGTATTTTAGGCTAGATGAGGAATGCTGGATTGCAGGGCTGGCTGGCCTGGGATTAAACATTGACTCCAGACAGGGGTTAAACATTGACTCAGGTGAAGATCTGTACATAGGAGCAGAGAGTTGGCAGTAAACAGCATTTCCTCTGTCCCTCTTATCTCATTTTTATGGCAGAAGCCACACTCAAAGGAACCACCCATGTGGAGGGATTCCCGCTGAGCAGTGGAGAGTGAAGAAGGGCCATCTAGCTTCCGTTTCTCTGTTGGTGATTGTGTCAACCCATGGTCATGGAGCATCAAGCTAGTGACAACCTGAAGGGTTGGATTTGTGTGAGCCTGTGGGCTTGGTCATCTCCAATATTCTCTGGCTAAACCAAGGGTGTAAATGGATGTCCCTTGCTGTCTGTAGAAATATCATCCAAAAAATTCATCCTGACAGCAAAAGTTTTGGGAAGTGGAGGAAAATGCTTTCTGGAAAACCTTGGTTCTAGACCCATCTGTGTGATGACCTCCTGTGCAAACTGGAGCAAGTCATTTCACTTTTCTGTTCTTGGTCCTTCATCATTCAATGGAGAATCACTCTAGTTACTCCATCATGTTCTGGTACGTGCTCCTAGTAGTCTCCAAAACTGTCTTAGCAGACAGTGTCAGACACGTATGCATGTACACACACACACACACACACACACACACACACACTTGCCTTTTGCTGTCCCATTTATTTGATGCTGAATCATAAGCACCTATTAGATGCTAGTCACTGAACATATTATAGCTAATCTTTTTTTAGATTTTTATTTTGGGGAAGATAGGGTCTTGCTCTGTCACCCAGGCTGGAGTGCAATGGTGCAATCATACCTCATTTCAGACTGCAACTCCTGGGTTCAAGCAATCCTCCCACCTCAGCCTCCTAAGTAGCTGGGACTACAGGGGTGTGCCACCACACCTGGCTAATTTTTTTGTTCTTGTAGAGACGGGGTCTTGCTATCTGGCCCAGGCTAGTCTCCAACTCCTGACCTCAAGCGATCCTCCCAGCTTGGCCTCCCAAAGTGCTGGGACTAGAGGTGTGAACCACTGAACCTGGTCTATACTTAAACTTTATAACATACCTATACAGTAAGTATAATTTTCCCCAGAGACATTAAATAATTTGTTCAAGTTTCCCTGGCTGGCAGGTGGTAAGGCTTGGATGTGAACCCAGGGCATCAAGGTCCAGAGCCCCTGCTCTTTCCCCGAGGCTACACAGGCTCTCTATGCTTGCTACCTCCTGGCTTGTGTTGTTCCTTGACAGTATTGCATGTGAGTGATGACTCCTCAATTGGACTACTTGCCCTTGGGGAACAGGGGTGCACTCTCCTGCATGTCTCAAATCTCCCTGGACCTTGAGCTTGTCATGGTCGGTAGGCTGAGAAATAACCACCACCCCCCTTCCCCAAGGTTTGTCTATGTCTCAATCTCTGGATCCCAGAAATGTGACCTTATTTGGAAAAGAGTCTTTGTAGATGTGATGAAGTTCAGGATCTTGAGATGAGGACATCGTCTTTGATTAGCTGGGTGGGCCCTAAATGCCATCCATATAACAGAGAAACAGAGAGTTATCTGAGACATACACAGAAGCCAATGTGACTATGAAGGCAGAGGTTGGAGTGACACAGCTACGTGCCAAAGAACACCAAAGAATGTCAGCAGCAACCAGAAGCTAGAAGAGGCAAGCAATGGATTGTCATCTAGAGCCTGGAGGGTGGTCCTGCTGGCATCTTGATTTCAGGCTTCTGGTCTCCAGAACAGAAAGAGCATACATTTCTGTTTTCTTAAGCCACTAAAGTTGTGTTAATTTGTTATAGCAGCTGTTGGAAACTAATACAATGCTCAACCAAAACATAGAATCCTAGAACTGAAAGAGCCTTGGGAACAATTTGGCACTGTCCTCTGATGGAACAAACAATCCTGCAGACCTACAGGATGAAGTGATCTGGCAAAGGTCACTCAGCAATTAGAGGCAGAATCAGGAACAAAACAAAGGTGTTCCACAGTGACTTATGCTGAGTCCCAGAGTCAGGAAAGTCCATTGAGAAGCTGTTCTTCTGCTGGTATATTTTCCTGTATGATTACTTTAAAAGAAGCGGGGAGGGTTGAGCAGATGAAGTGTTGTATAAGTTTGGAAAGTATAATCACTGCTGTTACCATCATTATTATCAATTTGGGCAATAGACTCTTTTGGCCTGTCCGTCCTCCCCCAGGGCTGGGAAATAGGACTATTTTAGGGCCACTGGGTTCCAGATGGGGAAACCACAGGGTGAGAGGGGAAGCAAGTGAGTCCAATCACACCACCGGCATGTGGCTGAGCCCAAAATAGGATGTAGGATTTTTGACTCCCTGCCTCTTCCCGGGGCTCTACTTCTCATTTTCTCCTTTCTGTAAACTGGATCAGTAGGATCAGTGGGCTCCAGGTATGTGGGGTGTGTGTGTGTGTGTACGTGTGTGTGTCTGGCATGGGTCAGCTAAGACAGTTTTGGAGACTATTGAAAACATGCAGCAGGACATGATCTAATAAATTACCCACCATCATGAAACAGCAAAGCAGGGAAGGAAATCTGCAACCTGTCCTCCGCCCCCACTAAGGCAGCATGAGAAGAAATGATTTAATGAGTGTTCTCCCCTTCCTCCCTGCAAGCCTTCACTCGTCAAATTTCTACACTAGTGTTCTGTGAACCTGCCTTGACTTCTACTCCAGCCCGGACAACTGGATGCAACTTATTTCTTGCTTTGGGAAGGAAGAAACAAACCCTACAAATATTTTGACTATTGAGTTCAAATGGAGAGAGGTATAAATCGGGAACCCTTTGAAAGGAGCCATAATCTGACAGAACCAGGCTTGTCTCATCTCTGGACCTGCATATCTTGTCTCCCCGCACATCCTCCTGCTAGACATTAACCCCAGAACTGGGGAGGAGAAAGACTGCTGACGAGTAAGAAGGAGAGCTTAGTTACTGATGTGTCTTGGGGCCCTCCCACCCACCGCCATGGGGCAGAGTCCAGGCTACAGTAGGGGAGAGGGGATTAACAATGATAGAGATATCCAGGTGGGCTTGGAAATTCCAGATTGAGGGGCCCTCACCTTTGCCCATCCTGTATAGAACTTTGGTGGTCCACAGTCTTGCTGATATCCATTTTACCCCCAATTATATGGGAACACTGGCACACAGAAGGCTACAAGAGTGTTGGGGGAAAATGTGACTCTGCTGCACAGGATCTCCCAAAGGCCTCAGGAGTCTGCGATCAGCCAAGCTCACCCTGCACCCACAAGGTGGGCAAGGAGAGGATGAGGGCCTGGAAGACCCACCCCAGGGAGCTCAGTGTATGCACTAGGAGGGCAGAGTGTGGACCACAGAACCCTCAGGATGAGCAGGGATAAAGCCCACTGACCAAGCAGGGCAAGTCACATCTCAGTAGACAAAACTATTTCCTTCTGGAGCCCAAGGCCAGCACAGCATCGTGACAAAGCAAGACCAAAATAATAACGGGCCACCCCTTTTCACTGCCTCAGCAGTAACATTGACCACCCCCTCACCCAAGACCACTCTCTCCAGACTGGACCCCAGAGGAGAGAAGGGAGACAAAAAGGAGCAGAACTCCACAATGAGGCTAAATTTTAAATCTGGAGGGAAGTGACTGAGAGATTACTGAATTGGGCTGAGCTTGCCTAGAAGTGACTAGGTAACTTGTTTTCTTTTAGCAGTCAGATTATGGGTTTAGGGTTTGAAATTAAGCTGCATCTGGACGACATCATCCTCAGCAAACTAACACAGAAACAGAAAACCAAACACCACATGTTCTCACTCATAAGTGGGAGCTGAACAATGAGAACACACGGACACAGGGAGGGGAACATCACACACCCAGGCCTATTGCGGGTGGGGGGTGGGGGGAGGGAGAGCATCAGGACTAATAGCTAATGCATGTGGGGCTTAATACCTAGGTGATGGGTTGATGGGTGCAGCAAACCACCATGGCACACGTTTACCTGTGTCACAAACCTGCACGTTCTGCACATGTAATCCCAGCACCTAAAACAAAATAAAAAAAGAAAATCCAAATTTGCAAACCACAAAAAAAGAAAGAAATTAAGCTACATAAAGAAATTATGGGGTTTTTTTGCTTGCCATTGAAATCTGTGATTGTGTGTTAACACCCACAAGTGAGCCAGTGGTTAGCTAAAATAAGACCCAGGGCTCTGGCTGCCTTGTGTTTCTCCAGGGCTCTATTTCTCTATTTTTCCTTCCCTTTCTGGTGTTTGGCCTATAGGACTCTGTAGGGAGACCCTGGGTCAGCCCTGCACAGGTAGGATGGGGCAGCATTTCTGTGGGGGTTTGCAGTGAGGGGTGGGGGGGCCATACACGTGTGTGTTGGGGAGTGGGCTTCACTTTTGTCACAGGACTGCCACGATCATTTGGGGAACACCCGGGAGTCCCAACCAGGTCATGTCTTGGCATGGACTAACTGAGATAGGGAAGGAGGTGCTACTTCAGCTCAGCAGGTCAGCACCCTCTTTGCTATGGAGCCAAGCCCGGGTCCTAACAAGACTCTGAGGTCAGCCATGTTCAGGGGAGCCCAGAAGCAGCGAGTCTTTCATGACTCCGGGGAGTGAAATAGGAAGGGCCACAGTCCTGCCAGTTCCTGGAGCTCTGGGACTGGTAAAAGGGCCTTGGCAGGAGGTGTATAAAGGGCATTTTTGTCCAGGCTAAGTAACCTAGGGAGTCGGAGGGGATTCCCGAGCAACTGGGGATATGAGACCAAGGACTACGACAGCCACTCCTGCCACCTGTATGCCCCATCAGATGATGTCAACTTCAAATCAAACATTGGGCCAGGTATTTTAGAGCTAATATCTGGCTATATCCTCTACCTGTAGATTTGGTATTACCATCCCTCTTTTCCAGATGAAAAGAAATAGGAAGGTGACTTGCCAAAGGTCTTGTAGCTAGAAAGTGACAGAACAGCATCTTCACACTTGACTTTCTGTCCCTCATCCTGAAGCTGCAATGATGGAGGATTCCCAAGTAACAGAGTCTCCCCAAGGTCAAAGGAAACCAAATGGAGCCAGCCAGGAAGGCCAAAATGAAAGGAAAGCAAGGGATCTGTGAGAGTCACGTGACCCTGGCTGGCCACGGTGCCTGTGGGAGAGTGGCCCTTTAAGAGCCCAGGTGTGGGTCAAACACTGAGCAGAGTTTCAGTTTTGGCAGCAGCGTCCAGTGCCCTGCCAGTAGCTCCTAGAGAGGTAGGGGTTACCAACTGGCCAGCAGGCTGTGTCCCTGAAGTCAGATCAACGGGAGAGAAGGAAGTGGCTAAAAGTAAGTGTTACTGCTCTGGGATCCCCAGAGGGGATGCTATCTTGAAAGGGCTCGGGACGATAGCTCAGGTAACCCCCTCCATTCCCAACTCCCAGTCTCCTAGATGGTGGGGTGAGAAGGACAAGGAGGCAGACTGTGTGACTGTGTGTGGCTGGGGAGTAAGAGTGCATATCCCAGTGGGATGAGTAGGGATGCACGTGTGTGGAAGCCCCCCATCCTTTTCTGAGAAATACCAGCAGGTGGGAAGGGACCTCTGTGGTCAGCATATGTAGTTCTACTCTTTCAGCTTGGTCTGTGCCTGGATTTCCTAACTCCTCACCGTTGATTAACTGTGTGGCCTTAGGCAAGCCACCTAACCCCTCTGATCCTCAGTTTCTTAATCTGTAAAACAAAGATAGAAATAACACCTACCATTCAGGATCAATGTGGGTTCAAATGAGAAAACACAGGTGAAATAGCTTTGTAACCTCTAGAATGAAATAGGAATTGTTTCATATTTTTCAGTTTAGTTTAATTAATCAAGGATTTATTGAACACCAGACAGACCTGGAATTAGATAATGCGCATAAAGTATGGCACCTAGCAAGTCCTCTTCCAGTCTTTGAGGTTTCCCACTTGTGGCCTTCTGGCAAAGGCACGTTCAGCTCCTTTTTCTGGGCTTCCAAGAACCTCTGAAATCCTTTCCAATTCCACCTCGCTTTGCTCTAGCAGATTCCTGCCATGCGAAACATAAGTGTGTGTCATCGCATCATCCTGCCCTTCCCAGAGGTAGAAAAAATGAGGTCCTCACAGGATCACTGAGTGAGGTGGAGCTGAGCCCCACAGGCAGCATGCTCAACTCCTGCTGCTCCTCCTGGTTCTGCAGCCAGCAGATCTCAGACATGGGCTTCCCCTCCCTTTGCCCATCCTGACAGCAGCCCAAGCCAGCAGTGGGACCATCTGGCACAAGGGCAGCAGCTGGTCAAGCTCCGTCCCTGACCCCCAGTTCCCTTTGTGCAATTGCCACGGTGCCTGGGGCCATTGAAACTGCTCCTATTTTGGGCCATCACTTTCCCCCTTCACTAGGGGAATTATAGATCCTTTAACATCTGGAGAGGAGATGCCAATTTCAGGAGTTTAGGTAGAAGGCAGCTGTCTGGTGCCTGGACATAGGTCTTCCCAGAGCCAGATTTGGAATTCTCTCTCCATCCTTCTCCCACCTCTGGATGTGCTAATGTAGCAGAAAGAACACTGAGCCAGGAGTTAGGAAAGCAACTCTCTCTGCCTATCTCCTAGTGCCTCTAGACCTCCGTGGCTTTAGGTGATAAAAAATGGGGTCACACAGGCTTCTGTTTAGTAAACCCCCTTGCCCTGGGCTTTCACAGCTTCATCTCATTCTCCCCTGATAAAAATGAGGAGGTAGGCAGGGTTGGTTTTGTGATGCCATTCCCTAGTTGAGGAAACCAAGACACCATGAGTCTATGTGAGCGGTGTAAAGTCACCAGTAAGTTTGAACGATGAGGTTTTGGTACAGCCATTTTGATGTGGTCATGAGGACATTTTGATGTCACCTAAAAAGCAAACTATCCAACTTAAAAAAAAATACCTATGCATTGTGCTCAGCAGAGACCTTCATCTATGTCTTGCCCTCTCTCTGGAGGGGCTGGGGCTGGAGTCCCAATGTCACTGGCATCGACACAGTATGGTGGAGTGGAAAGAGGCTTTGGCGTCAACATGCCTGGTTATATGCATGGTTATGTAACATATCCTACATATGGCAGGTGCTAAATAAATAGCAGCTAATATTTTCCAGGAAGAAATTTCTCTGTTGGCACCTACCCCTGGGTCCAGGTGTCTCTTCATTTTTTAATTTTTTATTTTTTTGAGATGGAATCTTGCTCTGTCACCCAGGCTGGAATGCAGTGGCGTGATCTTGGCTTACTGCAACCTCCACCTCCCAGGTTCAAGCGATTCTCCTGACTCAGCCTCCTGAGTAGCTGGCATTACAGACCTGTGCCACCACACCCAGCTAATTTTTGCACTTTTAGTAGAGATGGGGTTTTACCATGTTGGCCAAGCTGGTCTTGAACTCCTGACCTCATGATCCGCCCACCTCAGCCTCCCAAAGTGCTGGGATTACAGGCATGAGCCACCACACCCGGCCCCAGGTGTCTCTTTATAAGAACTGCCTTTTCCATGAAAGGCAGAGAGGAAAGAACTGAACAAATTCTCAGTTTGCTAAGATTGAATATCCTGCTTCTTCCTCTCTCCACTGCTTCCTCTCAATAGGAAGACCCTCTGAGGTACAGCAGAGTGGCTAAGGGCCTATGCTCTTGATCTAGAATCCCATCTAAGTCACTTACCAACTGTGCAACCTTGGGCAAATGTCTCACCTCTCTGTGCCTCAATTATCTCACTCATGAAATGGGGTTGCCCATTTTGTCCTATCTCCTAGAGTGGCTGTAAAAATGAAACACATTAACACATGTAAAGCACCTGGAAAGGACTCAGTGTACGTTCTTCTAGCCTAGCCCATAGTGCTTGTCTCCTCTCTTATCCACATGAGTCCAACCTAAGTAGCTCACTCTCTATCTTTCTATCCTCAAAGGATGCCCAGCAAGCAGACTTCTACTCTCATACCAAGTTCAGGGGAGCTTTCTTCCTCTGAAAAAGAGGGAAACCTAAGATTAGATGGACAAAGGTTTGGACTCCACACCATGAGAGATGAAGTGTAGTCACTTTAACTGAATAGGAGCTAGTTAAATACATTTTATAAAAAGAAAAACTATTCTTCAGCACAGCTTACACTCCTGCCCCAATCCACAATTATGGGGACATACGTTACACATATGTTGGGATACTAACTTAGTAAACTGAAAATGTTCTAGCACATCCTAGCCTCAGCAGTGAAAAAACAGCTGCTAGTTTAAGGACCAGAAAACGTGCCCTCATGCATGATATAATATCATATATATATAACCCAATAAAGCAGGTCCCTCTGCTGATTTAAAGAGTGATAATGGGGTAGTGACCTCAAATTCGGATTCTGCTGTGGGTCTTGGGGTCAAGAATCCCTATAACCCTTAGATTTCCAACCTGTGTCATGAGGATAACAACATCTACCTCTTGGGTTGTTGTGCTGATGGATGAAGTCATACAAGAAAAGAACCTAGCAAAGCATTCGGCACATAGCAGGTGCCCAATATTATGTTCTTTTTCTTCCTTCCTTAAGCAAATCCTTTAAATCCAACCCCAGCCACCCTGGGGTTGGGGGGTCTCCCTGAGATTTGAATCCCCCAGGTTTGGAAGAAAGTCTCTGGTTTTGAGAGGAAGGGGTCTCTAATGATTCTGAAAGCTCGGGGTCCTTTCAACTGCTACTAGAGAAATTGTGCTTCAAGTTTTAGCTTTGGGCAAAGAAGAGCTCCTGTTCCTGAGAACAGGGGTATCCGCTCCTGCCAATCATCCCGTCTAGGCCTGGACTGTGTGCATCCCGCCGATGTTGCCATCTGCCCGACCTGCCTGTGCATGCCTGATGCTCTCATCCCTGGCTTGAGACCATGCAGAGGGTAATGGGTGCACACACATGTCCCCTCTCTACACGAACATGCACAGCCACCCAAACATGTCACAAAATGAGAAGTCTGGGACAGAGGTCAGGGTCTTCACCTTGGAGAAGCTGGCATCTGACTCTCTGCAACCCGGGCCAAGTCCAGAGGAGGGCTGCATCCCCCAGCTCAGCTTGTGGGAAGACCACTCCTGTCTCACACAAATATTAGGCAGCTTGCTTATCTAGAGGTGAGGACAAGAACAAGAAGCAAGGACAGCTGCTGCTGGTGTGGGTTCTTAAAAGCAGGCAGCATTTTGTCCTCCCACCTGTGACTGCACCCACCCTGTGCCAGCACAAGTAGCAAATGGTAGATCTCTCAGGACTTTGCAGCCAGCCCGTGCCAACTGTTCCTGAGACTTCCTGGCCTCCTGAAAGCTGCTCCCACCTGGGAGCATCTCCCGTGGCAGCTTGCAGTGCCCACGCAGGTGATGACATCCCAGCTAGCGTCCCCTGATTGCTTCCATGTTGGAGCTTACTGGTATTTGGCCAAGGCCCCACTCCAGGGATTAATCATTGACCTGGTAAGAAAGGTCTGGGGCAATTAACCGTACTCAAGAGAGCCTCAACGTTGCCATCTGACATCCATATTTGTTCCCACTCCCTCCCTTTACTCTTCCAAAGAACTGCGGAAACAAAATACCTTTATATTCACAAGGAAATAAAAGGTTCCTTGCTGGGAAATTCCCCTGCAACAAAGAAATAACCAAGATAAACAACTCTATTGCCTTTGGCTCAAGCTGGTGAAGGGAGTCTGGGAGCAGGAGCAGGGGCCAGGGTGGTGAGGGAGGTCTGGGAGATAACGCCCAGCTTCCTCCTGCTTACAGCGTCCTTATCTTTATGGGCACTCATTACTGCCCAAACTTACGATCATTTAACACTCTCTTTGTCAAGACAACTCCAAAGTTTAAAGTCTGTCAAAGTCTGGGAAAGTGAAGACTTCTCTCTCCTCCTCTAGGCTGTAGTTGGGGTCTTGATGATAGCTGCTGTCAGGCAGGCCCCTGGGACCCTCAACTCTCCTCAGCCCTGGGCTGTGTCCACGGTGGTGACAAAGTCCACACCGGCTGCTCTGTCTGAGTGGTCTGATCTTCGATTCTTCATCTTTGCCTGCCAGGCCTTACCAGGCAGGATTACAAAGACCCTAACACCTAAGTTTTTAACTCCAATTCCATAACCAAGTTGCTGGGAAACGTAAGCCTATCATTCAGCATCTCAAGATCTCAATGTTTTATCCATAAAATGGTTGTGATTATACCCGTCTGTCTTATTTCAAGGGAACATATAAAGCTCAGATGAAATAATGTAAATGATAGTGCTTTCATAAGCAACAGGGTCTCTACAGATAACACAAATAAGCATAAGGTAAAAGCATGCTCTTGTATTTGGGGTGCAATACAGTAGTGGAGAGGTTAAGCACATGGGCTTTGCAGTCAGACAAAGGTGGGCCCAGATCTTCCCCGACCCCCATTCTGTGTACCCCCCACACACTTAACCCCATGTGCCCTTGAGGAAAGTACTTAACCTTGAAGCCTTCATTTCCTCCCATGTGAATGTGGATAAGGATACTAACCTTATAGGGCTGATATCAAGTCTGTATGAGATAATACACACAAATTATTCAACACAGTGTCTAAGACAGAATAAGGGAGCAATCAATGGGGTTAGGACCATCATCATTACATTTACAGCCTTAATAATCATGACACTTCCTCTGTGGGTCTCAGTTTCCTCATCTGAACACACCATGAAATATGTCAGCCCGCTTCACCTCCCAGGAATGTAGGGAGGGCAGCTGAAACAGAAAGATGGGGGCCACATATTGGTAGGAACCAATCACCCAGCAAGCCGTTCCTGAGATCTTACAGTGTGCCTGACACTGTGTCTCATGGGCAGGGAAACAGAACAAATGACACAATATCTCTATCCCAAAGGAGCTTGCAGCTTAGTTGAGAAGACAAAAGCTACTTATAGCTATTAAGGAAATACAAGTGTTGAAGGATGGTAAGACTTTGAGTTGTTATGGAAAAGGTGGAGGCACTGATTCATTCAACAGGATTTATGTCAGTTGCTGGAGATATAAAGCCAAACAGATGTCGCAGAAACTCTAAGGTCAACTAGTCTTGGAAGACAAGGGGCGCTTCATCTCCTTGTAATTATTGTTTTTCAGCATTGCACACGAGAAGTCAGCCTGAGTGGTGCGGTGCTCAGGACCCACCAGCAATGCTGCTCTTCGTGCTCACCTGCCTGCTGGCGGTCTTCCCAGGTGTGTCTCTCAGGTCCCAACTCCCCAAGCTCTACCCCTTCAGCCTGCCCGACTCCAGGGTTCACCTCCCTGGGGACACTAAAATCAGACTCATGCCCAGGGATGTCCCTCTCAAAGTTGGCACTCCCTTGAGGAAGAGTCATATAGAGACGACGCTGAAAGGCCATGTCTGTGAGCGTTGGAAATCAGGGACAGTAATGGCACTTCCTAATCTCAAGGCCAGGGGTCTGTGAAAGACCGTCTCTGAGAATAACAAAGACCTTAACTTCAACCAAGCATCTCTATGACCCGCTGTGAAATCTGAGGGAAATCACTTATCCTTCCTGGTTCTCAATATTTTTATCTGGGGGAAAAAAAAAAAAAGAAAAGAAAATCATCTACAAAGTGCTTTTAGAAATATAAGGAAATAACACATGGCAAGTGCAAACATGTAACACCTTACGAAAGTGGTGTTATTGTTTGAAAAAACAATGGATGGCTGGATGCTGGCTCACAGCTGTAATGCCAGCACTTTGGGAGGCTGAGGCGGGTGGATTGCTTGAGGTCAGTAGTTCAAGACCAGCCTGGCCAACATGGAGAAACCTTGTCTCTACTAAATAGAAACCAAAATTAGCCAGCATGCGCCTGTAGTCCCAGCTACTTGGGAGGCTGAGGCATGAGAATCGTTTGAACCTGGGAAGCAGAGGTTGCAGTGAGCCGAGATCGTGCCATTGCACACCAGCCTGGGCGACAGAGAGAGACTTTGTCTCAAAACAATAAAAATATATAAAATAAAAAACAAGGGTTATCAAAAATTTGTCATTCCCTTATCTTTGAAATGGTTATCATTAATGAATTACAATTAGAATTTAATCATGATTAAAACAGTCACTTTATTTAATCTCAGCAATTTTCCAGCTGTGATATATGATAAATTATCAACCGAGGGCCTATGTGTCAGGTAGAAAACCACATCTCCTCATAGTGGATTATCTGGAACAGGCTTTACCTCCCAAGGGCTTCAGAAAGCCTCTCTCTTCTGTACCTACAGCCATCTCCACGAAGAGTCCCATATTTGGTCCCGAGGAGGTGAATAGTGTGGAAGGTAACTCAGTGTCCATCACGTGCTACTACCCACCCACCTCTGTCAACCGGCACACCCGGAAGTACTGGTGCCGGCAGGGAGCCAGCGGCCGCTGCATAACCCTCATTTCCTCGGAGGGCTACGTCTCCAACAACTATGCAGGCAGGGCTAACCTCACCAACTTCCCGGAGAACGGCACATTTGTGGTGAACATTGCCCAGCTGAGCCGGGATGACTCCGGGCGCTACAAGTGTGGCCTGGGCATCAATATTCGAGGCCTGTCCTTTGATGTCAGCCTGGAGGTCAGCCAGGGTAAGGATCCAGGCTCCTTGGGCTTCTGGGGGAAAGTTGGAGGGAATTCTCTAAGGTGCATGGAGGGCTGGAGGAGAAACTTCCTGACAAGGATGTGTAGCCGGGTTGGGGGTCAGAAGGCGCCCCTCTCCCCAGGCAAAGACTTGTTAGAACAGGAGAAGGAGACAGATAAGGGCCTACTTGGGGGTGATGAGTGAACCCTTCTAGGACTTGGTGGCCTATAACATTTTAGGCTTTCTGGAGACCCCAGCTTAGAAGGGTATCAGAAGGACAAGTTTTCTCGTGTTTGCTACAGGTAGAAAGGGAAATCTGACATCAAGCTAAGGAGATAGAAAAGGTAGGGAGAGATTTACAGGGATCCTTAAATTCCTATCATTAATGCACCTTTCCATCAAGGTTTGGGCCGCCAAAAGGCTTCTTGTAAAATGCATGTTTTTTTTTTTAACCCGGGAACCCTTAGTCTTTCGGTATTGTCAGGATAAATTAGATTATTAGTTCTTGACCAAAGACCAAGATCCTGAAAGGATGGGTTGCTAACAAGCCTATTCTAGTTGGAGAAAGAGAAAAAAAAAAAAGCTCTTTCTGACAAGGGTTTAACAATGAGGCCATTTTAGATAGTCAAGGGCAACTCAAAAGAGAGGTCTTATGGAGGAAAGAAATTCAGGGGGACTCCCAAAGACATGTTTTGCTCCTTTGGAATATGCATACTATTGTCTGTGGACTAAATGAGGAGGTCATTCAGGTGGGGATCGAGATTCAAAACCACAGAATCTTTAGAGGTGAAGAGGGCTTAGAGTTCACCCTAACCGGACACTTAGAAGAACATGCTGATGATGGGTATGCAGCCTCTGATTAAGCACTTTAGCAGAAACTCACTGCTCCCCGAGACAGCCCATTTCACATTTAGACTGTTGTAATTTTTAGAAACTTCTATTGTATGCGTTGAAATCCATCACCCTACATTTACATTCATTCTGTTCATTTCAGCACACAGTAATTTGGCCACCTACTACCCAGAGGCATTGTGCTTGTCACAGCAGAGGGGTCAAACATGAGAAAAACATGTTCCTGCCTTCAAGGAACTTCCAGCCCATGGAGAACATAATTAACCATACACCAGATTGGATGTAATAAGTGATGCAGATACATCAAGAAAGCACAGGGCAGGGAGAGATTAGTGTCAGCTTGGGAAAGGTTTCATGGAGGAGACAGCTGTCAAGCTGGGCCTTGGAAGATATATTCCGACAGTGTTCCTCTGGGAAGGAGGGCATTCCAGGTTACAAGTCCACCCACACCCTAACTAGGAATAGCAAATAGTCCTATGTTGCAAGAAAGTAGAATCACAACTTACCCGCCCCCTACCTTGCACCCCTCATCCTGCAGATCCTGGGCTCCTAAATGACACTAAAGTCTACACAGTGGACGTGGGCAGAACGGTGACCATCAACTGCCCTTTCAAGACTGAGAATGCTCCAAAGACGAAGTCTTTGTATAAGCAGATAGGCCTGTCCCCTGTGCTGGTCATTGACTCTGCTGGTTATGTGAATCCCAACTATATGGGAAGAATACACCTTGATGTTCAGGGTACTGGCCAGTTAGTGTTCAGCGTTGTCATCAACCGACTCAGGCTCAGTGATGCTGGTCAGTATCTCTGCCAGGCCGGGTCTGGTTCCACTAGTAATAAGAAGAATGCTGACCTCCAAGTGCTAAAGCCCGAGCCCCAGCTGGTTTATGAAGACCTGAGGGGCTCAGTGACCTTCCACTGTGCCCTGGGCCTTGAGGTGGCAAACGTGGCCAAATTTCTGTGCCGAGAGAGCAGTGAGGAAAACTGCGATGTGGTCATCAACACCCTGGGGAAGAGGGCCCCAGCCTTTGAGGGCAGGATCCTGCTCAACCCCCAGGACAAGGATGGCTCATTCAGTGTGGTGATCACGGGCCTGAGGAAGGAGGATGCAGGGCGCTACCTGTGTGGAGCCCACTCGGATGGTCAGCTGCAGGAAGGCTCGCCCATCCAGGCCTGGCAACTCTTCGTCAATGAAGGTAAGACCCTAGAGAGGGAGAGGGAGTAGGTGGGGCAGTCTCGCAGGTGAGAGCCAAGCTCAGCTCCCTCTGAGTGTATGCATCAATAGTCATCCATCAGCCAACAGCATCCACTCAATGACCAGCCCCGAACTGGAGGCTGCGTGGGCTGCTGCACAGGACAGCGAGAAAAAGCAGCCTCTGCCTGGTGGCAGCTCCTAATTACTCTTCTGTTATCAAAGTCCTTTTGATGGCTGTCCCTGCTTAACAAGCAAGAGGTGAGTAAAGCTCTTGATTGAGGCAGGACTTATAGACTGTGTTTCAGGGCTGTGGCAGGCTCTGCAGGGGCCCTCTGCCCCCTCCCCTGGCCCCTGAACAAGATGGGTGCCTCATCCCTCACATTCAGATGGAAAAAGGATTGGCTTATCTTAGTCTCAATGCGTTCCCAGGAGTGCCCCAGCCTCTAAATGTTTCACTGTTACATTTCGTAGGGTTATTTGTGAATTTCAGCACTATCTGGCCCACTTAGCCCTACTCTAGCAAGCCATCAGCATGGTGAAAGAATTAAATCCCAGCTCCGTCTCACCCCAGAGCACCCTGCATAGAGTTGCCCTCGTGAGAAGCAGCAAACCAGTACTTGCAGTTCCAAGTATCTGTGCTTGTGACTTTTTTTTTTTAAAGGGGCTTATATTCCCTGCATGCCATGTCCATATCCAGCTCTGGGTCTTCACCAGGACCCCCTGCATCTTTGGTCGCCTGGTTCTCTCTGGACCTCAGCTTTAGCTGCCTGAGGTCCAGGCAATTAAGCTCACCTTTGCTACATACTTTATATTTTACATCATACCATCCTAAATATATTTTCTTGATTTGGGCATAATCCATTGGGCCACTTTTGTGGAAAACACTTGTTAGTGTACTAAATAGACAAAAACCTACACAGAGGGAGACTTTGTAAGAAGCCAAAGAAGAAGAGCTGATATTCTCTCCTTCAACTCCTTCCATTCTCTGCTCAGAATAAGATGGGGGAAAAGAACAACATGTCCAGGCTGATGGGGAGACTCCATGCCCTCGGAGTCTGGCCCTGGTGGCTCCAGCTGCAGGCTCTGTGACATTAGGAAAGTTCCTTTTCATTTTCTGAGGAGGGTAAGGTGATGCGTGTAAACTTCACTCCCCATCCTGGCTGAGATCCCGGGAAGAAGTCTTCTCAGGCCATGCAAGTCTCTTCCTGCGTGGCCATCCTCCCATCCCATCTCTGTCTGTGCTTCCAGAGTCCACGATTCCCCACAGCCCCACTGTGGTGAAGGGGGTGGCAGGAGGCTCTGTGGCCGTGCTCTGCCCCTACGACCCTAAGGAAAGCAAAAGCATCAAGTACTGGTGTCTCTGGGAAGGGGCCCAGAATGGCCGCTGCTCCCTGCTGGTGGAGAGCCAGGGGCAGGTTAAGGAGCAGTACGAGGGCCGCCTCTCCCTGCTGGAGGAGCCAGGCAACGGCACCTTCACTGTCATCCTTAACCAGCTCACCAGCCAGGACGCCGGCTTCTACTGGTGTCTGACCAACGGTGATACTCGCTGGAGGACCACCGTGGAGATCAAGATTATCGAAGGTAAGAGTTGAACAGGGAGGGAGAAAGCTCTAAGACCTCTCCAGCCAGCAGCAGCATCCCCAACCACTCTTCCTCCTTTTTCACCTGCCTCCACCCTGATGGGCCAGACCTCAGGAGGGAGCCCACCTATCCAGAGGTCACATTTTCATGCCTATAACACACACCTTACACTCTGAATTACCATACGTGGTACCTCCTACTACCAAGAAAATGGGCTTCTTTCGCAGTGTGCAGGCATCAGCTGAAGTCAAGGATTGCAGATACCTCTTTGTATTGAGTCTAGAAGAGAAGGAAGAGTGAGGAAAGCAAACTGAAGTCCATGTGCGAAGATCTATGGTCTATGGTAGACTCTGGATTGATCATGGTGCTCATCAATAATAATTATTACCTAGGCACACAATTACATTTCTTATGTAGTCAGAATAACATACTTATTTCTAATGCTATCCAAAGAGGAAATGTAGACTGAGCATGGTGGTGCATGCCTATAATCCCAGCACCTTGGGAAGCCAAGACAGGAAGATTGCTTGAGCCCAGGAGATGGAGGCTGCTGTGAGCTATGATTGCACCACTACCCTCCAGCCTGGGTGACAGAGACCCTGTCTCAAAAACAAAAACCAAAACAAAAAGTATATATATGTATATATATGACATGTGGACAAAAGTTCCCACCAGAGTCATTTCCCTGCAGCATCTCCAAGTACCAACTTCTGTGTTTATTTCTACCTCCCTCCCTCCTCCAGGAGAACCAAACCTCAAAGTACCAGGGAATGTCACGGCTGTGCTGGGACAGACTCTCAAGGTCCCCTGCCACTTCCCGTGCAAATTCTCCTCGTACGAGAAATACTGGTGCAAGTGGAATAACACGGGCTGCCAGGCCCTGCCCAGCCAAGACAAAGGCCCCAGCAAGGCCTCCGTGAACTGTGACGAGAACAGCCGGCTTGTCTCCCTGACCCTGAACCCGGTGACCAGGGCTGACGAGGGCTGGTACTGGTGTGGAGTGAAGCAGGGCCACTTCTATGGAGAGACTGCAGCCGTCTATGTGGCAGTTGAAGAGAGGAAGGCAGCGGGTGAGTCTCCAAGGACAGGGCCTGCACCCCTCAGACCCAGAGGCAGGACTTCCTGAAGGCCCCTGCCTAAGAGCTTCTCAATCAGTGCTGGCCCCTGTGTTTGGCTGTAAGAGGCTGAAAGTGGAGGGTGGGAAGGGAGGGGACATTTAGGTCCTATATAGCCTCATTGAGCCCTTCAAAAGGGACATCTCGAATAAACATACCAACTAGGTAAAAATAGTGGGTTTGCTATTTAACCTGGGCATTAAGACAACTCCCAGCTGAATGTGGTGGCTCACACCTGTAATCCCAGCACTTTGGGAGGCCGAGGTAGGCAGATCACTTGAGGCCAGGAGTTCAACACCAGCCTGGCCGACATGGAGAAAACTCGTCTCTACTAAAAATACAAAAATTAGCTGGGCATGGTGGTGTAATCTCAGCTATTTGGGTGGCTGAGGCATGAGAATTGCTTGAACCCAAGAGGCGGGGGTTGCAGTGAACCGAGATCGTGCCACCACACTCTAGCCTAGGCAACAGAGCTAGATTCCATTTCAAAAAAAAAAGACAAGTCCCATAGTCGCCACTTCAACCTAGATTGAAGTCTCTTCTATATCTGGAAATATTATTCTCTGTATAGAAGAATAATATGCATACATCACTGTCATATGCAATATGTTCATCCCCCTTCCCCCTGCCAAAGCTTGCCCTCAAAAGAGAGCCAGATACCTTCATTTACAAGGTCTGATCAAGAAAATTAGGAAACATCTAGTAAATCTGCATTTCAAGTCCCCTTTTAAAATTTCACATGAAATGTTTTAGCCCTAATAAGGGTATTTTGTAGTCCCTCAAGAAATCCTATTGTGTCTGGACCCTGCCGATGGGACTCACTGAGGGGCCCATCACCAGGCTACCTCCAGGGGGCAGCACTATCATACCCAGCTGGGCAGTCAGGAAGCCTGGGGCAGCATCTCAGAGCCTTGAAAATCTCCCGGGCATAAGTGATGGGTCAGCCTTTATGCACAGCTGATCTACGACAGGAAGCCTTGAAGGTCTCCACCATACTTTTGGTAGTAATGGGGCAGAGATCATCTGTGACAGCTGAAGAAGGCCAGCACAGCTGTTTCTAATGTCATCCTGGGTCCTACGCCAACAGCCTTGAGATCGAACCCTGACGCTGTGATTCCTCATGAAGGTTCCCCAGACTCCTTCGCCTTGAGGAGTAAGAGCATAGAGAAAAACCACAACCCAGGCCCACTCTTCCCTGCTGCAGGGTCCCGCGATGTCAGCCTAGCGAAAGCAGATGCTGCTCCTGATGAGAAGGTGCTAGACTCTGGTGTTCGGGAGATTGAGAACAAAGCCATTCAGGATCCCAGGCTTTTTGCAGAGGAAAAGGCGGTGGCAGATACAGGAGATCAAGCCGGTGGGAGCAGAGCATCTGTGGATTCCGGCAGGTGAGGAAGGATTCAAGGCTCCCCACTCGGAGAACACCCCAGAGCCGAGCACCTGAGGCTGGGCCACCAGGTCCAAGGAGGAAAACCCGTTTGTCTCTTGAGCACTGGGGCAGCCCTTACTACCTCTGCTTATATGTGGGAGGGTCCCGTGGTACCCTCTGCCCTTCTCCCATGGCTGGGGTAACTTCAGTTCAATCTTCCAGGCCTGGGATGCAACAAGGCCCAGTGCGTGCCTTTGCCAGTCTGGGAAGGCTTCTTAGAAGAACAGAGCTAGGGAGCTGCATCAGTAGGATGGGGTGGATAAACCTGGGAGGAAAAAGTACCGAGCCAATTTTGCCAGCACATCCTCAGGCCCCCAGATCTCGCTTCCAGGGATGAACTAACTTAAGCCTTCTTCCAGCTCTGAGGAACAAGGTGGGAGCTCCAGAGCGCTGGTCTCCACCCTGGTGCCCCTGGGCCTGGTGCTGGCAGTGGGAGCCGTGGCTGTGGGGGTGGCCAGAGCCCGGCACAGGAAGAATGTCGGTGAGTCCCTGGGATACTCCCTGCCTCCCACCTCCAACCTGAGCCCTCAGTCCTGAATCATCCACCCATAGAGGAAGCTGCTGTGTCTCTTCTTTTTCATGGGCTAAAACAAAGGATCCCGAGAAAGCAGGATGGGGAAAGATAAACCCACACATACTCGAAACTGAAATTCAAAGCTGCTGTCCAAATACTAACTCTGGAAAATCATCTCCAATTACCCAGGATCTAGGTTCAGAAGCAGGGCTGCCAGGAAGAGGAGATTGGGTTTCAGAAGATCCTGGGCTTGGACTAATTGAATAACTAATAAGCCGTGTGACGTTGGGCCATCCTTATGCCATGCCTCAGTTTCCTCATGGCTCAAGTCAAGGATGATAATCATGACCTCACGCTGATGTGAGGACCAAAGGAGATGCTGTGCATTGAAAGGTCCCAGAGTGACAAACAAAGATCAGGGATTACCAAGTCCTGATTACCCAGGAAAAGGGACTGGGGAGGAGACTCGGATCATTTCCATCCCCCTGGGTCATAGTCAGAGCTGCACCACCTCAGCTGTCCTGCAGGGCTACAGTGGATCCGCCCAGAGAGAAGCAGCCCAGCCTGGCCTTCTAGGTCCCAGCCCCTGTCCCTACACCAACTCCTCTTCCTCCCTGACAGACCGAGTTTCAATCAGAAGCTACAGGACAGACATTAGCATGTCAGACTTTGAGAACTCCAGGGAATTTGGAGCCAATGACAACATGGGAGCCTCTTCGATCACTCAGGAGACATCCCTTGGAGGAAAAGATGGTATGACCCTCACTCAAGGGAATGCTTAGCCCCTGGGGAGAGTAAGAATTGGTCCCACATCTGGGTTGGGAAAAGGAGGCTAGTAAGGGCTAACCTACCCTCTTTCTTCACACAGAGTTTGTTGCCACCACTGAGAGCACCACAGAGACCAGAGAACCCAAGAAGGCAAAAAGGGTGAGGAGGAAGAAGGAAGCCCCACTATGTGACAAGGAAATGCAGCATGAGGGGCTGCAGTTAGACTTCAGGAAGAACTACCTCAACATGGGGGCCGATCCCAGAATAGGGAGGATGGTATAAATAGTGCTCAGGAGTCCTCAGGACTTTTTGAGGAAGAACTATATCTTACTGGTTGTGGGATGCTGATGTGGATAAGGCCCAGGAAGGAGCTGAGTTATATGATTAGGCTGTAAAACTGCAGGAGAGAGGCAGGCCGGGAGATGAGGAGAGCAGGTGCATAAAAGATGGGAAGCTACAATGCCAAATGCTGGTGATTAAATGGATGCTCTTCCTGGGTTGGGGGACCCAAGGACCTCAGGCCACCCATCCTCCCTTGAGGGTTTGCTCAGGACCAGCTTTTTGCCTGGGCCTAGGAGACATTTGCTTGCGGTGGGCAGTTTGAGGCTAGAAGACCTTGATCACTTCTCTTGAAGCCCCACCAGAGGCAACTCCTGCCTTTGGGTGCCATATACCATCCCCTCAATCTTCCCTAGGACTCAGGGGACCCAGAAAAATAATATCTCATGCCTTTAATCCCGAGATGATAGTTTTTGTTGTTGTTGCTGTTGTTGTTTTCATCATATCTACTTTTTCTTGAAATATCTCTGGCATTTAGCAAAGTTAGAACGAGTTATTCCTGGGGCAGCCTTCCCCTTTAACTTTGTGGTGCCAAAAAGCTACCTCTCTGGGCTGGTAGAGAAAGAAAAACACACACCACTGTGGTTGACCCCAGCCTAGGCCACCTTGCCCGTGGACTGTGTGGGCAGCTTCTGGGGACAGGCCCGAGCAACAGAGGCGGTTCCGCTCCATGTGTCAGAAGGAGGTAGTGAGACAGACGGAGATATTTTTAGAGGCTGCAACTTTCCATTTCTCAAAATGCGTCCTTCTTGGTGAGCATGGGGGCTGGGATGAGAACAGTGGGCCCCACAGGCTTGTGTTGCTTGGACCAAGATCATGAATTCAGGACATTAAGCACCTCCCCTCCCCTGACTCCACCCATTAAGCCAGTGCCCCCAACACTGACGCCTCTCCTCTTGCCCCTTAGTCATCCAAGGAGGAAGCTGAGATGGCCTACAAAGACTTCCTGCTCCAGTCCAGCACCGTGGCCGCCGAGGCCCAGGATAGCCCCCAGGAAGCCTAGACGGTGTTGCCACCTGCTCCCTGCACCCATGACAATCACCTTCAGAATCATGTCGATCCTGGGGCCCTCAGCTCCTGGGGACCCCACTCCCTGCTCTAACACCTGCCTAGGTTTTTCCTACTGTCCTCAGAGGCGTGCTGGTCCCCTCCTCAGTGATATCGAAGCCTGGCCTAATTATTCCTACTGGGGATGAGGGTGGCGCGAGGAGGTCCCACTTGCAACTTCTTTCTGTTGAGAGAACCTCAGGTACGGAGAAGAATAGAGGTCCTCATGGGTCCCTTGAAGGAAGAGGGACCGGGGTGGGAGAGCTGATTGCAGAAAGGAGAGACGTGTAGCGCCCCTCTGCACCCTTATCATGGGATGTCAACAGAATTTTTCCTCCACTCCATCTCTCCCTCCCGTCCTTCATCTCTTCTTTCCTTCCATCAAAAGATGTATTTGAATACATACTAGAATTCAGGTGCTCTGCTAGATGCTGTGACAGGTATGCCACCAACACTGCTCACAGCCTTTCTGAGGACACCAGTGAAAGAAGCCACAGCTCTTCTTGGCGTATTTACACTCACTGAGTCTTAACTTTTCGCCAGGTGTGCTCACCTCTGCCCCTATTGGGAGAGGTCATAAAATGTCTTGAGTTCTAAGGCTTTAGGGGTCATGTATGATGAGCATACACACAGGTAATTATAAACCCACATTCTTACCATTTTACACATGAGAAAATTGAGGTTTGGAAGAGTGAAGCATTTTTCTTTTTCTTTTTTTTTTTTTTTGAAATGGAGTCTCGCATTGTCGCCCAGGCTGGAGTGCAGTGGCGCGATCTCGGCTCACTGCAACCTCCGCTTCCCAGATTGACACCATTCTCCTGCCTCAGCCTCCCAAGTAGCTGGGACTACAGGCGCCTGCCACCACACCTGGCTAATTTTTTGTATTTTTAGTAGAGACAGGGTTTCACCGTGTTAGCCAGGATGGTCTCGATCTCCTGACCTCGTGATCTGCCCACCTCGGCCTCCCAAAGTGCTGGGATTACAGGCGTGAGCCACAGTGCCTGGCCTCTTTTTTTCTTTTCTTTTTTTTTGAGACAAAGTCTCACTGTGTCACCCAGACTGGAATGCAGTGACACAATCTCGGCTTACTGAAACCTCCGCCTTCCAGGTTCAAGCGATTCTCGTGCCTCAGCCTTTCAAGTAGCTGGGAATACAGACATGGGCTACCACGTCTGGCTAATTTTTTTGTATTTTTGTATTTTTTTTTTGTAGAGACAGGGTTTCTCCATGTTGACCGGACTGGTCTTGAACTCCTGGCCTCAAGTGATCCACCCGCCTCAGCCTCTCAAAGTGCTGGGATTATAGGCATGAGCCACTGAGCCTGGCCCTGAAGTGTTTTTCTCAAAGGCCGCCAGTGAGATAAACCAGATTTGGCATCTCCTGTCCTGGGCCAGGGATCTCTCTACAAGAGCCCCTGCCCCTCTGTTGGAGGCACAGTTTTAGAATAAGGAGGAGGAGGGAGAAGAGAAAATGTAAAGGAGAGAGATCTTTCCCAGGCCCCATTTCTGTCACTCACGTGTACCTAAGATAAAAGAATGGCCAAACCCTCACAACCCCTGATGTTTGAAGAGTTCCAAGTTGAAGGGAAACAAAGAAGTGTTTGATGGTGCCAGAGAAGGGCTGCTCTCCAGAAAGCTAAAATTTAATTTCTTTTTTCCTCTGAGTTCTGTACTTCAACCAGCCTACAAGCTGGCATTTGCTAACAAATCAGAAATATGACAATTAATAATTAAAGACTGTGATTGCCGCCAAAGAGGCTCACACCATATTTGTACCCAATACATTCCGTCTCCCAGACAGCCCCTTCAGAGCTTGTCTTTTCTTTTTCTTTTCCTTTTTCTTTTTTTTTTTTTTTTTTAAAGACAGGGCACTCTGTTGCCCAGGCTGGAATACAGTGGTGCAATCATGGCTCACTGCAGCCTCGACCTCCTGGTTTCAAGTGATCCTCCCACCTCAGCCTCCAGAGTAGCTGGGACTACAGGCATCTGCCACCACACTGGCTAACTTTGTATTTTTTTGTAGAGACAGAATTTCGCCATGTTGCTTATGTGGGTGTTGAATTCCTGGGCTCAATTGATCCTCCCACCTCTGCCTCCCAAAGTACTGGGATCACAGACGTGAGCCACTGCATCTGGCTGCCTTTTGCTTTGGTCCCAATTTTAGGCATCCTGGGACCCCCTTGTCTGTTAAGATCATTCCTAGGTTCTGGTGCTAAACCATGTCATATCCTATAAGGGCTGCCCAAGCTGTCTGTTGGCAGCTAGCCCCCCATCACACCCCTAGACTCTTCCACAGGGCTTTTGTGTGTGGATAGTTCTCTCTGCAAGAGAGTTCTCCCCAGTCGGCCATCCTGCCTGATGTGAACCTTTGCTTCCACCCAGGCCTTAAACATAATGCTGTGGATGCTATAAGCTTCCAAAGCCTAACTTTTCCTGGGACTCAGACTTCAGGCCTCCTTTGGTGTCCCCTCCAGCCCCACTAACTGCAGTACTCAGTCTCAGTTCCCAGGCCCTGACCTGGGTCAGAGCCTTGGGCTTCTATCTAGCCAGAAGAGGGGGGCATCAGAAATGTTTTTTTCTCTCTTCTGTGATGGGGATGCATACCTTCTGGAATGACAGCAAATCATTCCAGGAAGATCAAAATGACAGCTGTGTCAGAACCTACCACTGTCTTACCCTTCCAGGAAGCTGTTCTCTGACTCACCAAAGGGCCATGTTTATGGTAGAGGATTAAGATGCAACTTCTGTATGCATTGCAATAACCAGCGAGCCAGTCCTGAGCTTGTGTAGCCTATCCCAGCCCTTTGAAGTAAAGGTCAAGAAATGTCACGAAAGCCAAAAGCAATCTTATATTATTCCTAAATGATATTGTCAGTAAGGCCCAAAGTCCATCTGCTCCTCGTGTAGCACGAGAAACCCTTTTAAATAAGGAAGCTGGCTCATAGGTTCCGGTGGACATGAGTTTGGAGAGGATATGATTCAGCTTAGTACAGGGGAGTGACAATAAACTGCACGATTGATGATGATAAACCAATTAGCAATGGTTTGAATGCTGTGGCCACAAGCATTCAAGGAACTGTTTAAACATTTGATGACAAGGAAATCTTCCCCAAGTTCTTGAATTATCTTAATGTTTATTCTTTTTAAAGTCCAATATGTAAAGACGGGACTATTATTAAGGCCCAACAGGACTATTATGAAGGCCCAACTATTATTAATGCTCAACCACTGCTGGGCATTATTAAGGCCTAACAATGGTTAGGATTTTTTTTTTTTTTTTTTTTTTTTTTTGTAGAGACAGGGTCTTGTTTGTTGCCCAGGCTGGCCTGGAACTCCTGGCCTCAAGCAATCCTTCTGCCTCTGCCTCCCAAAGCATGGGGACGACAGGCGTGAGCCACTGCACCCAGCCAGGAACTTGTTTATAGCAATTGATTTTGTTTTGTAAAACTAAAAAATAGATCTCTGATTTAGATTTTTCCAAAACTCAAGACAGAACATCTCTCCTAAGAACATTAAACAGCAGCGAGAGGAACTGACTGTGCTATGGTCTATGAAACCGCTCCCTCAGGCAGAGAAACAAGTAGAGTTTCCCACCCCATCCCTCCCAGCTTTCCTAAAATAATTATCTCTACTAAGGAGTCTGTGCAACAAAAATAAGAGATCATCTCAAAAAGGCTACATGTCTAAGTGGACAGTGGACACGCTGAGAGGCAAGCTGTGAGACTGAGACCAAAGGTCCCAGCAGGCTGTGGAGCAAGGCAGGCATGGAGAGAGGATCATCGGTATAGGAGCCAAGCAGCTCTGGAGTGTCTCTTCCAAGGTTGATTCTTAAAAGGGCAGCCAAGCCACTCTCCCTAGAGCCAAAAATCTTTGTCCTAGATACAGGGACATGAATATCCTAAAATCCAGGTTGTTGCTGTTATGTCACATTGAAGTTGATCCAAAAGTCCTGCATATTTGGAGTTTTAACCTCAGAACTCCAATAGGAATATGGCCATAGTCAGGAAAGAAATCTTAGTCACCAAAATCCTACCATTTATTATCTTTAAAAAAGTCACATGGCTGGGTGCGGTGGCTCACACCTGTAATCCCAGCACTTTGGGAAGCCGAGGCGGGCAGATCACAAGGTCAGGAGATCGAGACCATCCTGGCCAACATGGTGAAACCCCGTCTCTACTAAAAATACAAAAATTAGCTGGGCGTGGTGGTGGGCACCTGTAATCCCAGCTACTTGGGAGGCTGAGGCACAAGAATCACCTGAACCCGGGAGGCAGAGGTTGCAGTGAGCCGAGATCGTGCCACTGCACTCCAGCCTGGGGACAAAGTGAGACTCTGTCAAAAAAAAAAAAAGTCACAAATGGGCTTATTGTTGTAAAGGTAAATGCTCCAAGGCCCTACTGCTGTGGAGTGGCTCGCTCTGGGACAGGCAAGCCTGGGGTCCTGCAGTGCTTGGAAGGACGGGACAACAGGGTCCCTGAGTCAGGTACCTCTACCTGGGGTGGGGGCTTGTTCTTGGTGAGTCCACCAGACAAGGAGATTCTTGTGGTCTGTCATTGCAGAGAACAGCGTTGGGTCATGGAGAGGACCACCTGAGGATGGAGGCCCTCAGTTTGGGAAGGCCCAGAAAATGGCCCTTGTAACCTGGCCATGCAGAGGTCAAAGCAGAGAAAAGCAATAACCAAGCAGAACCCATGACAACAACCTCCACCCAGTGGCAGTGGCTCATCTCCACTGCACTCTGACCACATCGCAGGCTGTGTGCTGAGTCCCTTGTAACACTTGCCTCATGTGATCCTCACAACAGCCTTACAAGAAACGTTCTTCATAGCCCATCTGTAACATAGGGAGGATGGCAGAGCCTAAGCTAAAAGGTCATCATACAGAGTGAATGAACACACCTCAAGGACTTACACTTTCCATTGTATCTGGCATTATTTATTCCCTCCACCCACTGTCAGGGGGCTGTGAATGTTTTCCATCAGGTTCACCCCTTCTGGCCCCTAGAGGGTGTTGGGCCATTGGCTCCCTTGCCCCATGGTGTGCTCCAGCCTGGCAGACACTCCCCTGGGAGTAGGAGTGCCAGGGCACGATGGTAGCCCTGTGAGTCAGAAAGGAGAAATTGAGCTTAGACGAGAAAAAAAGAGAGAAGAAAATAAGGATGTAAGAATTGTAAACTTCACAATTTCACCAGCGGTCAGTCTTCCCTTGGGCCCCAACCCCCATGACCCAGCGGCAACAGCTGAAGGTAGATAGAACAAGCCCAGTTCTGGGGGTTTTGATCCCCTCAAACTCCAAACATTCGCCTCCTGCCCAGCCGTCCTCACACCCCTAACTCTTAGTCTTGTAACCTAATGGGATGTTTTCAGGGTTTCACTTGGGCCACACATGATGCAAAAAGCTCTCCTACCCACTCCCATCCCACACACCTTCCGCCCTGCCCGGCAGGCCCCAGCCTCAGCACAGCCAAACCCTGATCTTCACAGACATACACACACACTCACACTCCACAGAGCACACACAGAGCCACACACCACACACACACACTCATAACCACACACCACACACTCATAACCACACACCACACACTCACACACTCCACAGAGCACACACACTCTCATGGATGTACACCACACACACACACATAGCCAGACACCACACACACACTCCACAGAGCACACACACACTCATGGATGCACACCACACACACACACATAACCACACACCACACACACTAGACAGAGCACACACACACTCATAGCCACACACCACACACACGCTCCACAAAGCACACACACACTCATAGCCACACACCACACACTCACACACTCCACAGTGCACACACACACTCATAGCCACACACCACACACTCACACACTCTACAGAGCACACACACACTCATGGACACACACCACACACACAATCACACACACATAACCACACACCATACACACACACTAGACAGAGCACACACACACTCATGGACACACACCACACACACAATCACACACACATAACCACACACCATACACACACACTAGACAGGGCACACACACACTCATAACCACACACCACACACTCACACACTCATAACCAGACACACATTAGACAGAGCATAGAGCGTGCACACACACTCATAGCCACACACCACGCACTGACACACACTCATAACTACATACCACATACAACACAGTACACACACACTCATAGCCACACACCACACATTTACACACACTCATAGCCACACACCACACATTCACTCACTCCACAGAGCACACACACACTCATGGACACACACCACACACACAATGCACACACATAATCACACACCACACACAGACTAGACAGAGCACACACACTCATAGCCACACACCACACACACACTCCACAGAGCACACACACACACTCATAGCCACACACACACACACTCAACCAGACACCACACACACACTCAACCAGACACCACACACACACTACACAGAGCACATGCACGCTCCTGAACACACACCACACACACTCACACACACATAACCACACATCACACACACACTAGACAGAGCACACACACACACTTATAGCCACACACCACACACTGACACACACACTCATAACCACATACCACACACACAACACAGAGCACACACACCTAGCCACACACCACACACTCCACAGAGCACACACACACTCAGCCACACACCACACATTCACACACACTCATAGCCACACACCACACATTCACACTCACACACTTATAACCACACACCACACATTCACACTTACATATGACACACAGTGCACACTCATACAGCCACACTAGAGCCAAAAATATTTGTACTGAATACAGGGACATTAGTATTTTAAAATCCAAGTTTTGCTGATATATCACGTTCACACACTCACACATGCCAAACGGCACACACTGACACACTCAGTGTCACACACCACACATTCACACTTATATACGACACACAGCGCACACTCGTACTCATAGCCACACTAGAGCCAAAAATGTTTGTCCTAAATACAAGGACATTAGTATTTTAAAATTCAAGTTTTTGCTGATATATCACATTCACACACTCACACAGTCCACACGCACACACTCACATACTCATAGCCACACACTACATTCACAATCATACACTACACACAGCACAAACACATATTCATAGGCACACACCACATTCACACTCACACACTACACACAGCACACTCATGTACTCATAGCCACACACCGCACACTCACACTCACACACTCATAGCCGCATACCACACACTCACACACTCATAGCCACATACCACACACTCACACACACTCATAGCCACATACCACACATTCACACTCACACACTACACACAGCACAAACTCACATTCATAGCCCAGCCACACTAGAGCCAAAAACTTTTGTCCTAGATACGGGGACATGAATATTCTAAAATCCAAGTTTTTGTTGATGTATCACATTCATACACTCATACACTCCACATAGTACACACTCACACGTTCATAGCCACACACCACGCAGTCACACTCACACACTCCACACAGCACACTCATAGCCACACACCACACATTCACACACACTACACACAGCACACACTCAGCCACACACCACACATTCACACACTCACATACCATGCACAGGGCACACTCACACACTCACAGCCACACACCACACATTCACACACACACTACACACATCACACACAGCCACACATCCTACATTCACACACATACTACACAGCACACACACTCATAGCCACACATCATGCATTCACACAGACACACTACACATAACACACTCACACTCTCATAGCCACACACTACATGTTCACACTCACTACACACACTCACACTGTAGCCACACACCACACACACACCACACACATGTATCACACAATATACGTTGCACCCTCACACACCACACCTCAGTCACACACCACACATACTTCACACGCTCAAACATCAGAGTCATACACTCACACATTCATTCATACATATATTCATACTCACACACTCTTGCCCCCACACACATCACGTTCATTCACTCATATTCTCCTTCTCTGTCTCTCCAAGACAGCCCCAGGCCTCAAGCCCAGCACATGGTGGAGCCCAGCTGTGTGACAGCTCTGGGGCATTGGGAAGAGCCCGCTAAGTAGGGAAGGGTGGGGCTAATCCCAGCTGGGAGCTCTGGCACTAAGGAGAGGCCCGAGGCTGCCCTCTGCCATCTTGGCCCATTTCAGGGCTGGAGGACATTACAACCACAGTTGCTCCGGGCCAGGGGAGATTCAGATAGGGATGGGGCAGGGCAGGCTGCCCACCCCCACACACACTTCCTCTGCACCTGCTCTGAGCCTCACATTCAACTTCCACTGCGGATGTTGTTGTTTTAGAGAACATGTGACAAATCTGCCGTGTGGGGGCGAGCAGGGAGTGGCTGACACAACCACTGTGGAGCCTGGCTCTGTCAGTCACATCCCCCCAGAAACAGAGTATAGCCCGGATCCTCCAGGGGCACAAGAGGTCCTTGCACCTGGGGTTGGGGCCCTGAGAACTGACCTCTAGGGATGAAACTTCCAGGAACACAGCCCTGAGAATCCCCACATAAGTAATACCCTTGCGCAGCTCACAGTGAAGGCTTCTTAAAGCACTTCCATGCCTGTGAGTTCTGCTGGGCCTCAGAAAAGCCATGTGAGGTGGGCAGGGTAGGCAATCCCTACTTTATCAAGGAAAAAACCGAGGCCCAGGGAAATTTGCCCAAAGCTAGAAAGTGCCAAGCCAGGACAAGACCTGAAGTCTTCTGACTTGCATCCAAAACTCTTCCCAAGATGCCCTGTGGCCTCAGCATCTCTCTCCATCAGTCATGGGCCTTACCCTTGGGCCCTTGGGGTCCTGAAGGAGAGCTCTACCAGGGTGCTGTAACTTCAGGCAAAGTGGCTGCATGACCTGTCACACCCCAGTTCTGGCATTGCCTTGGTGGTCACTGGACAGAGGCCTGGGCCCTTGCCACAGGGCAGCACCTTGTGGGGACACTTTGGGGAGATTAAGGGTGAAGGTTGGCTGAGGTGCTGAGGAGCTATGGTGAAGTCCCCAGGAACTGTGTTCTGCAGGAGGGAATGCCAGGGATCATCTAGTCCCAGCTTCCTTTATTTCCTAGATGAAGAAATTCAGGCTCAGAGAAAAGTAATGGATTGCTCAAAGTCCATAGTTAGTATCCCCACATAGTAGGTGCTCAAAAACATTTGTAAAGATGAGTTAACTGGTGACTGGTAAGGACCACAGTCAGCATCTTCTGACTTCAGGCCCAAGCATATGCCCATACAGCCTTTCTCAGGTGGGGAAAATTGGTAATAAGGCTCTTTTACCCTGAAGGCAGAATGAAAGCAAATGACCCCAGCACGGAAGCCAATGAGTATACATAAAGCACGGGAGGCCCTGCTAAGAAAAAGCACCAAGACAAAGGAATATCAGGCCTGGTCACTGCTAATGTCTGGAGGAACTTCTTAGATGCCTTTTGAACAGGGTGACCCTTTCTTACTCCGCACAACATGTTTTCTCAGCTCCTGACTTCCGCTGTGGTTTGTCAGCACTCTCTTTTTAGCCTAAGAATAGTTAGCAAACAAGGGAGGTTGTCATTTCCTCATCATCAAGCTTTGTTCCTCGTGGGGGCTAGAAATCTCTTTCCAGCTCCAGATTGTGAAGGGTTCTTGAGTAAGCAGCGTGTCTCCGTCCCTCTCTCTAGGGGCTCTTGGAGGGACCTTGCACTCTAGAAGGAACAATGGACTTCTGGCTTTGGCCACTTTACTTCCTGCCAGGTAAGTACTGTGGGGAAACACTTCAGACCTCTGAATGAGGATTGAATTGGCCACAAGTAGAAGAATTGCCTGGTAGCTCTAGCTCTGATGTTTCTGGATGGATTCAGTTGCGAACCAACACCTAGGGCAGGACAAGAATGGAGGCCACGTGAGGTGTTGGATGCCCTCCTCACTCCACGCTAATGCTCCTTTCTCCACTCCAGACACTCTCCTGTTTTAGTCAGGCGTTAACTATATCACCCAGGCTGGAGTGCAGTGGTGTGATCATGGCTCACTGCAGTCTTGTACTCCTGGGCTCGAGTGATCCTACCATCCCAGACTCTCTAGTAGCTAGGACTACAAGTGCATGCCACCATGCCCAGCTAATTTTTAATTTTTTTGTAGAGATGGGGTCTTGCTGTTTTGCCCAGGATGGTCTTGAACTTGTGGCCTTAAGTGATCCTCCTGGCTCAGCTTCACAAAGCGCTGGGATTATAGGTGTGAGCCACTGTGCCCAGCCAGGTGTTAACTCTTAAGAGCTGAAGGTGTCATCTCTCCTAAACATATTAGCCTATTAATATGGGATCTTAAAGCAAGTGTCTCCGTACTTCTTTCTTCATACCTCTACACTCTTTCTATAGATCTTTTTCAGTCCCGAATTTCCAACTTTCAACCCTAAATGAAAATTCTGTAATCCATTCAGTAGCTCTAATCTATTTCCTGAATTCCATATCTCAACTTACAACTGTCTCCTGGTCAACCTCTACTTCAATATTCCACCAAGATTTGAAATGTAAACTGCGTAACCTTACCTCAAATTCTTCATTGATCACCATCCAAACCAGCTATTTCACCTGTCTGAAGTATCTCTAATCATCAGCCACAAAATGCCAGAATGGCTAATTACCACCTCTTCCCATGTATCCTCATTCAGACCTTGATCCAGTCAATGGCCAAATCATTGCAGTTTCTAGATCCATGTCTACTGGGATAAGAAGCAGCAGCAATTGATACTAGGAAGGTAACAGAGGAAATGGACGGGAAAAGAACACACAATCCCCTCTTAACTATCTTTCCCACTTCCTCTAACTCAGAATGCCTGCAGTGCCAGATTGATTTTCTTAAACTTGACTTCTAATCACAGGATTACCTCTCCCAAGAACCTCTAATGACTCCTACTGCCTACTGAAGTCAATATACACTCCTCCCTGTACCCCCTTTCATACTCTGAGCCAACCATACTCCCCAACACTTTCCTAACCTCCGGCCAACAGGACTCCTCATTGAACACAAGCCACACACTCCTGCCACCATGTCTTTGCCCACGCTGTGCCTTCTGCCAGGAACACCCTTCCTCTCACCTTCACCTTTTTTTTCTTTTTTTTTTTTTTTTTTTTTTTTTTGAGACAGAGTCTCTCTCTGTTGCCCTGACTGGAGTGCAGTGGTGCAATCTCATCACACTGCAACCTCCGCCTCCTGGGTTCAAGCGATTCTCCTGCCTCAGCTTCCCAAGTAGCTGGGATTACAGGTGTGCGCTATCGTGACCAGCTAAATTTTGTATTTTTAGTAGAGACAGGGTT
Organism: Pongo pygmaeus; assembly: GCF_028885625.2. Taxonomy (NCBI): domain Eukaryota; kingdom Metazoa; phylum Chordata; class Mammalia; order Primates; family Hominidae; genus Pongo; species Pongo pygmaeus. The sequence goes on from NC_072373.2 coordinate 42,536,455, forward strand.
TTCCCATGTTGGCCAGGCTGGTCTTGAACTCCTGACCTCAGATGATCCACCCGCCTCGGCCTCCCAAAGTGCTGGGATTCCAGGCTTGAGCCACTGCACCTGGCCACCTTCACTTTTTATGGGTTCTTCAAAGTCCATCTCAAACTTCACCTCCTTATTGTAGACATTCCTGAGCCCCCTCTTCTGAGCCCAATAGCTGCCTTGTATTATGTTCAATGTGTGTCCATCTTAATTTGGTTTATTCAGTGATAAGTTCCTTGTGGGTTAAAGTGGCTTCCTATTGATGTTTGCTTTCTTTGCGATGTCTTGAGTATGAAAGAAACTCAGATATTTGTTAAGCTGAAGATTGAAAATCTCTAAAAGTCCAGCGGAATGGAGTTTACATGAAACATCAAACACTGTGAGAGGTAGTAGGACATAGGAGGGCATGGTGGATGGTTGACTAAACTTAGGCCTGAGGAGGAAGAGAGGATTTGGTGGGGAGTGGAAGACCTAAAGGCATGAAGGGTCCTCAAATTGCACCACTTCAGTCTGTCCAGAGAAGTACCCTCATTCTTGCTGCGCCAAAAGGGATCCTGCTATGGGCTCCACCCTTCTCCAGTCATGCCCATGCCCACAGGGTGAGCAGTTTGCAGGCCAGGGGGATGCACATGCCCCAAGCCCACACCCAACCCCACTTTTTTTTGAGACAGGATCTCACTCCCGTCACCCAGGCTGGAATGCAGTGGTGTGATCACGACTCACTGCAACCTCAACTTCCCAGACTCAAGTGATCCTCCCACATCAGCCTCCTGAGTAGCTGGGACTACAGGCACATGCCACCTCTCCTGGCTAATTTTTGTATTTTTAATAGAGATAGGGTCTCACCATGTTGCCCAGGCTGGTCTCAAACTCCTGGACTCAAGTGATCAGCCTGCCTCTGCCTCCCAAAGTGCTGGGATTACAGGCCTGAGCCACCATGCCCTACCGAAACTCTCTCTTTTAGAACTAGAATTCCCTGTCCACATGACTCTGGGCCCCCTTTCAATGATGGTGCAAGCTTCTATCCCGGGTCTTCCTCTTGAGGTTGACCCCTGGCCTATAAAAGGTGGCCATGGGTGGCTATTTGGGAAGAAGGTGGGGGTGGACGAAGACTGTACTTGCAAGCTGGGGTATCTACTATGTATATACCAGGACCCTTGTGCTGTGGGCAAGAGGAAGGAATGAGAGGCTGGGGGCAGAAGCTTGGGGTTGTTTTCCCTGCATGGCCACGGAGTAGAGTGGACATCCAAGGAGGGTGCATTAGTCAAGCTAGGGAAGTAAAGCAAATTTTATTTAACAGTTCATTAGCTTGATTTATAACTTAAAAATATTCAGATATATAGTATTTGGGCCTTAATTTGTACTCCTACTCCAGGTCCTGCAAATGCTGGAGTGGGTCTCCCTAGGGCCCAGCGCATGAGGCACAAACTGTAGACCACTTTGCCTGGAGCCCTGTGTAGAGCTCTATAATAAAGCAAGGCAGTGTCATGCAGTGTGAGCTTTCAAACATTCTTACCTTGACTAATGATAATAATAATACATACATACATACATACATTTGATGCTGGGACCCAGCATACACAGACACACACACACAGACACACACACACACTTAAAATTTATTTTTGATTCTTTAACGTGAAGATGAGTTCTAGGCTTCAGCAGATGGGTGGATGATGGGGTCATTGGAAGAGTATGTGAAGGTCAGGTTTTGGAAGAGAAATCAGCTCTTTCTCGGCTGTCCTAAGTTTGGCATATATCTTACACATTCAAGTAGGGTCCAAGTGGAGATGTCAGAGCAAGTCTGGAGCTCAGAGGAAGACTGGAGATCACATTTTGGTGGAATCTATAGCATTAGCCTTAAAAGCCATGGGAGTCAATGAGCGAGTGAGGGGAGAGAGGGAGGCAGGACAGAGAAAAGAACAGGTCCAAGGCACAGGGCCTGGGCTAGCCCAGGATGGAGAGGTAGGAGAGAAGGAGAGGAAGAATGCAGGCTGACAGGGAGCCACCGTTGAGGGTATGCACTAAGGAAGCCACACCAAGGGTGTGTTTCAAGCTGGGCCGGCTCCATTCTGTCAACCACTGCTGAGAGGATGAGGGGAAATGAAGACAAAGAGGTGACCATTACATGTTGCAACAGGAGAATTTCAGTGACTTGACAAGAGCAGTTTCAGTGGAATACTGGACACAAAATTCTGATAGAAGTGGATTGAAGAGAAATTGGGAGGTATGGAAGTGAATTTGATTTAGCGAATTTGATGACTGATTTGAGAAAGAGAATAAAGAGGTGTGTTGGCAGGTGAAGGGGAGGCAAAGGTCAACTGAGGGGTTTCTAAAGATGGGCAAAGCCAGGCATGGAGACTCATGCCTGTAATTCCAACACTTTGGGAGGCTGAGGTGGGTGGATCATTTGAGCCTGGGATTCAAGACCAGCCTGGGTGAAAGCCCATCTCTAAAAAAAAAAAAAATTCGCCACGCATGGTGGCAGGCACCTGTAATCCCAGCTACTCAGGAGGCTGAAGTGGGAGCCTCAATTGAGCCCAGGAAGTGGAGGCTGCAGTGAGCCAAGACTGCACCACTGCACCCCAGCCTGGGTGACAGAGAAAGACCCTGTCTTAAAAAAAGAAAGAGAAGAAAAGATGGGCAATAGCAGGACATGTGTGTAAGCTATGGCAATGCTAGATGAGAAGGCCATTTTTCTCCAACAGGATCATTGCAGACAAGAAGTTCTAAAACAGGTGAGAATGATGGACTCAGGATACAGGTGGAGGGGCTGGCCTTTGAAAGGAGGTAGACACTTCATTCTTTGTGACAGGCTGCAGGCCTGGACACACCCAGGTTACTATATTTGGAAATAAGAAGCTGAGTGGGTTGTTTCTCATCCTTCAAAAAAAAAATCCATGCCCCGTTTGATAAACATAAAAATCACAGGCCAGCTCTCCTCTTCCCGAGATCTGCTCTTATTTGAATTGACTAGGTCCTCATCTGCACTTCCACCTGGAAAATCACCCCTAAGTGGGCGCCAGAGTCTCTCTCCAGAGCTCCCCAGCCACCAAGGACCTATGGACCTTGACCTTATTTTGTATGGTGAAAATTTTTTCCCATTTTCCAATCATATATTTACATCCGTTTATATATTGAGAGTGACTCTTTAAGCCACATATCTCCCTCTTCCCTACCATAACCACTGAAAATCAAGTCACCAATTTAGAGATTAATGTCACTTACTTAGCAGCCTCTCAGAAATATTACTGTTGAACAGGTTGGTTCCTTTCGGTGCCTTCTTTCATTCCTCCCTTTCTTCCCCAGAATCATTTGTAAATGTTATATAGTCCAGGATTGCAGAAATGCAAGGGCACCTGGGACACCTGTTTAAAAACACGTATTTCTAGACCATACCCTAGACAGATGTAATCACCTTTCCTAAGAATGGGACCAGGTCATCTGCATTGTAGCCATTCTCCTCAGATGAGTCTCATGCACACAGTGCTACTTTAGATGTCTAAACCAGTAGCTTATACCTGTCTTTTCTCTGTTTTCAAAATCTGCTTTACTAAGTCTTGGGAATAGGTTAGAAGCTACCATGAACTTGAGGAGAACTAGTTTCTTTTTCCTGGGGTCTGGTCATTTTCACATATCCAACTACTGCTTCCTTGTGGACCAGAGCTCAGCATAGCCAGCAGCTTTCCTTGCACTTCATCCATCTAGGGTCTGCACAAGGAGCTGAACAGGCAAGCCAGGGATTTACCGAAAGCTCAACCCTGGGAGGCCTGAGGCTGCCGGAGGTTGCTACATAGGTGATGACCCCATCTCTTCTATCTTCCCCCTGCCCATTTTGTACCATCTTGCTCTTGGGAAAGTGGCAGTCACACCCCCTTCCTGGCTGGGTTAGTCTCATTTGAATACTTCCACGTGCTTCCACCCTCGGCATTCAACTTCCCACACAGATGGGGGCTGTCTGGATGCACAAGGTGATTCCTCCAGACCTTCCTTTGATTGGGTCTTTGTCTGTTGATTGACACTTTGTGACAGGTCACCTTTCCATTGCAATGTCTAGTCGTGAGGCTACCTCATGACTCAATTTCCAGTGGGTTTAAAGCAGTGCTGGGTTTTTCATGTGAGGGTTTCCATGTCAGAACTCGTGGTTTTGGTTGGTCCATCTGTCTGTCCCTACCATGTTTACATCAGCTACACTTTTAGATCTCAACGTCCTCCTGTACGTCCTCCCTCTCCAACCCTCCCCACCCCCCCAACCCCCTTTTCCCCTCCCATGATTGTTTTTACCTCTCTACCATTGTCAGAATTCTTCCCTTTGCCCAGAATGTCTTTACCCCAAAGCCTCAAGCCCCACCTCTTTCCTAAGCTATCCCTGACTCTTGTTTGACTAAACTCGATAGTGCTCTTCTTAACGTGTGCCCTGTGGATAAATCTCAGTACGTTTGCAAATGTCTCTCTGCCCATGGACATGCTATGTTCTCTCTCATATCCCGGACGGTTAGGGGGACTGTTCTGGCTATTTGGAAGAATCTCTTCTCCCCACTTCAGCCTTCCAGCCCCACCTCACCACACACACACACTTTACCCTATGAACTTTCTTCCCAGAAATACGCAGACACTTATGGGATCCACTTAGTTGGCAATTAATCAGACATGGCCTTACCCTCTTCTGTAGCTGGCTCAAGTGCATTAGACCTGACTTCTGTCACTCAAAGCATAAGCTTTATGATGTCAGGGACTCATGAACCACATGTTTTATCCCTCCCCAGCACACATACAGTGTGTGCACACCTGTGCACACATGCACACACAATCTCACTTCCCCTCCTATGTCCCCTGCCTCCATGATGAGCATCATCACTCTCTCAGTTGCCCTCCATACCCATTCCTTCAGGTCACAACTCAGACGTCACTTATTCCAGAAAGCCTTCCTCCGACCACGCCACCCCCTGCAACAGCCTACATCAGGCGCCCAGGTTTGCTCCTTCCAGGGAACCCCGTGCGATCTCTCTCATGGGATGTATTACACTGCTCACTGGCCATTGATTGGTATCACTCACTAAATGATCTGTGGCTGAGGGAGGGATGCCCGCTGGTTTACTGTCGCAGGAAAGGCATTCAATAAACGCTTGTTGAATGATTTAATAAATAGAGCTGTGGATGAATGGCTGGATGGATGCGCCTGGGCGAAACCAAACTGGAAAGGAAAACCTGTTGCAACACAACCGCACCATGCTCCCAGCACCACACTGAGGTCACATGGGGGCTGTATGCTGTTTGGGGTCACCTGAGGCATATTATCTCTCTTTGGAGTGGGTGATATACTTTTGATTATCATCTCAAGGGTTTAGTGTCTGGGTCCTTATGGGTTTGGGTTTGGTGGTGAGGCCAAAGCTGGGGATTAAATTAAGGTAACGCTAGGGCATAGGATTGGGGGTGAACACAGAGCTGGCCTGAGGTTGTGAATAGGGTTGGGGATGGGACGAGGCTGAAGTTGAGACTAAGGGTAGAAATGAGAATAAGGGTTGGGCATGGTGGCTCAATCCCAGCACTTTGGGAGGCTGAGGCAGGCAGATCACTTGAGGCCATGAGTTTGAGACCAGCGTGGGCAACATAATGAAAACCCCATCTCTACAAAAAAGACAAAAATTAGCCAGGAATGGCAGCATGCACCTGTAGTCCCTGCTACTTGGGAGGCTGAGCTGGGAGGATTGCTTGAGCCCAGGAGGTTGAGGCTGTAGTGAGTCATGATCACACCACTGCTCTCCAGCCTGCGTAACACAGTGAGATCCTATAAATTAAAAAAAAAAGAAGAAAAGGAAGGAAGGAAGGAAAGGAAAGGAAAGAAAGAAAGAAAGAAAGAAAGAAAGAAAGAAAGAAAGAAAGAAAGAAAGAAAGAGAAAGAAAGAAAGAAAGAAGAAAGAAAGAGAGAGAGAAAAGAGAGAGGAAGGAAGGAAGGGAAAGAAAGAAAGAGAAAGAAAGAAAAAGAAAGAAAGAAAGAAAGAAAGAAAGAAAGAAAAAGAAAGAAAGAAAGGAGAAGAAAGAAAGAAAGAAAGGAGAAGAAAGAAAGAAAAGAAAAGAAAAAGAAAAAAGAAATGAGGATAAGGCTGTGGCTAAGGACAGGCTGAGGCCAGGCTAATAATGGGGACAGGGCTGGATCTGGGGATGAATGTGAGGTTGGGCTGGGGCCTGGGCTAGGGCTGGAGAGACAGCTGGAGCTGGGAAGTAGATGGGGCTGGGATATAGCTAGAGATGGGGCTCCCTCTGCATTAATCTCCTCTCTCTGCAGTATCGGGGGCCCTGAGGATCCTCCCAGAAGTAAAGGTAGAGGGGGAGCTGGGTGGATCAGTTACCATCAAGTGCCCACTTCCTGAAATGCATGTGAGGATATATCTGTGCCGGGAGATGGCTGCATCTGGAACATGTGGTACCGTGGTATCCACCACCAACTTCATCAAGGCGGAATACAAGGGCCGAGTCACTCTGAAGCAATACCCACACAAGAATCTGTTCCTAGTGGAGGTAACACAGCTGACCGAAAGTGACAGCGGAGTCTACGCCTGTGGAGCGGGCATGAACACAGACCGAGGAAAGACCCAGAAAGTCACCCTGAATGTCCACAGTGGTAGGTTCCTCTGCTGATTGGAGGCTCAGACTACCCAGAAAATGTTTCCACTTGGGAAGATTGGGACAGCCATCTAACTGTAACAGTCTCCTAGACTCTTACACTGTTGCCATATAAGCCACATAATGATTGAGATCCATATGAAACCTCATAGTCAATTAACTCCATGGTCCACAGAATTTTCTAGCCAACATGGATGAAAGGAACAAGATACGTGCTCTCTTTGTATTGTTCATCCTACCCAGGGCATGAGGGGAGTGGAGGCTTGAGATTGAGGAGAGGCTCTGAGATGGAGGAAATTGGAAGCAACAGGAAATAACTATCCAACGTAATTGTCCCATGAGAAATAAAGGAAAGACACTAATTTATCCAGCCACATTTATAGGCCAATCTTATTACTCTATGACCTGATCCTTTATTTCTCTGGAATCCCACCTTTCTCCTTTCCTCCACTGAGTTCCCCACACATATGCAGCAGTAATTCAACAGCCTAGAATCCCAATGACCTCTGCTGATTTTGCAGGGAATGTTGACTGGACTGGGGGAACCAGTATTTCCTCCAGGGAAGCCCCCAACCCAGCTCCTTCTCTGCTTCTTTCAGTGGACCCTGCCCTCATCCCCTCACTGTCATCCACTTTGGCTGAATTAGCTTCAGTTTACACCCAAGCCTCAGTCTCCTCCTAGAGACCACCAACATATTCCTCTTCCTTCCAATAGAATACGAGCCATCATGGGAAGAGCAGCCAATGCCTGAGACTCCAAAATGGTTTCATCTGCCCTATTTGTTCCAGATGCCTGCATATGCCAGTTCTTCCAAATTCGTAACCAGAGGTCAGTTCACCATAGCGAGGGAAGGAGAGGTGGGTGAGATGCTGTGGCAGTGTGAAAATGGAGGAGGGGGTCTATGTTCAGTTCATAGAGTGGTTGGCAGAGCTGAGATGAGTCTTAGGTGTGTATTCCCTGCCTTTAGAGAGGGCACATACCTCCCTGAGATCTACTGTCCCTATCCTTCAAGCCTGTCCGACAGTCAGGTCACCTGGTCCTAGCTGCAGAAGTTACATATTACCACCAGGTGGCACCACAAGCAATGATGTTTGTGCTTCACTCACAAAATCTAGCTCTTTTTATGAATGACTGCGGAAACCAAGACTGGGCAGACATTTCCCAGCTGGAGATCATCATGTCTGGTGCTTCCCCTAGGGCTGTCTTCTACCTGCTGGCATCTAATGATTTTAACTCTATGTTGCAACTAAAAGATTAAGGATGTTCATACTAATGATACCTTTACATTTTTATATCATCGTCCAGTTTTAAATGCATTTTGACATGCGATATTTCCATCATATTATCCCATATGCCTATGAGGTAGACACACTAATTGAACATTATTATACTAGGTAACCCTGCTGAGAGCCAAGAGGGATAGTGTAATTGAACAGATCATGTAGCCAAGTTTGTGACCGATAGGTGTGAGATGGGGGAGAACAGATTAGCACACAAATACAGCACAAGGCAGAGTGGGAATAGAACTACAAAAAGGGTTTTCCCCCTGCTCAGAGGGGGGCAAGCTCTTCTACCTGGGAAGTCAGGGAAGGCTTCCTGGAAGAAATGGTATTTGAAGCAAATATACTTGGAATTGAGTAGGCCTAGATAGCATGTTAAAAAGGATTTTAGGCCCTGAGGCCTGCAAGAACAAAAGTAGTCTGCATAAAAGGGAAGGGTATGTTGTGGAAAGAGGTGGTGACCTAATCCTGTTGGAGAATAGAGTGTATAAAAGGAACATCCCTTTTTCCTGCTACCTCCTGCAGTTACCACGCCAGCTCAAAGGACCAAGGTCCCTCCAGTCCACTACTCCTCCCCCACCACCCAAATCACCCACCGCCCTCGAGTGTCCAGAGCATCTTCAGTAGCAAGTGACAAGCCCCCAACCTTCCTGCCATCCACTACAGCCTCAAAAATCTCAGCTCTGGAGGGGCTGCTCAAGCCCCAGATGCCCAGCTACAACCACCACACCAGGCTGCACAGGCAGAGGTAAGAGACCACTGTCCAGGATCTAGTGTTAGGCTAGAATTAAGAGATCCACTGAAACTCACTGCAATGTCCATTATTAGACACCCTCCTTGGCTTTGTCTCTAGGCCACTGTGAAATATACCACCTATGAGTATAGCTCATTAACTCATTAGTTCCTTTAACAAAAACACACTTGTCAATGCCCCAGCATTGATCCTGTAGAAAGAAGTGAGACCCAGCTCTTCCAGTCACTTAGATTCATTCAGATCTATTTTTATGGGGAAGAACTAAATGAGAATAAAAATAAAATTAACTATTAAACTACTAATATAAAATTACTTTCACCCATTTCCTTTTACTGTTTTAATGTGGCTACTAGGAAATTTAAAATTACATAAGTGACTCACATTTCTCCCGGACAGCACCAGTCTAAAGGCTGGGGTGCAGTCCAAGGAAGTACTGCAATATACCACTAGGGGGAAGCATTATAGCAGACTCCAAAAAAAAAAAAAACCTGTATAATAATCAAAATTGGTTTTGCATAAGCAAAGACAAAGGTGATAGTGAGAAAGAAGACCTCCAAAATCATTTGGGTTCTATAGATAGGAGAAACTGGGGCCATGAGAACCAAGTGGTTTCAAATAGAACCAGGACTCTTGATTCCTACCTGTTAGTAGGGAAAAACATCAAGGCCAACCAGCATTTTCTTATTCTCTACTATGTGGCGGGCATTGTGCTATGTCCTGAAGATATAAGAAGATGACGATATGCAACATCTAGATCTTACTAACATAAGTCTGACTGTGATAAAGTCTGAAACAGGCATGACCACAGAATTGGAAACCTAAAGCGCGCGCACACACACACATACACACACACACACACAAATCTGGCTTACCATAATTAGGAAGAAAAGAGGACTTACACAATGTCCTTTAAGAAAAGTAAGATTTCAATATGCAGGGAAAATTGAGGGGAAAACTTCTAGGCAGAAGGAGCACTATGAGAAAAACATCCTTTCCCCTACCATTATAAGGAAGTAGCCCAGTCAATATCTGCAATAATCTCGTGAAGAAACTGAGGTGCCGAACACTGGAAAGTGCATTAAATTCCTTATATCCACTCTTATTTCGTCCTCATAACAGTTCTGCGAAATAGATTTTACTATATCCATTTATGGAGAGATAAGGCTTAGAGAGGTTAGGAGACTCATTCAAGATCACACAACCAGTAAAAGGCGGAATATGAATTTGAATTCAAGTTTTGTGACTCCATAGGCAAGTCTGTTTGAGGGAGGAGTGGAGTGAATTCTGTTAACAAAAGGACAAACCTGTAAGTCATCTCCAAAAACGTTGGCTACACAGGAGCACGCCCTCGACCTACCTCCTTTAATAATCTCTTCCTCCCTCTCTCCCTTTCCTTCCCTCCCCAGAGCATTGGACTATGGCTCACAGTCTGGGAGGGAAGGCCAAGGATTTCACATCCTGATCCCGACCATCCTGGGCCTTTTCCTGCTGGCACTTCTGGGGCTGGTGGTGAAAAGGGCTGTTGAAAGGAGGAAAGGTGAGCAGCTGGGCTGGGGGCTTCGGTAGGGAGATCTGAGCTGCCCAAAGAGCCCACAGCGTTCAGAATCCCCTTTTGAACTTCCATGGGAAACTCAGGGAGCTTTTGATGAGCAGCCTGGGGTGTAGGGAAGTTAGGGAAGTGGGGGCCACTGGTCTGAGGAGGAGAGTGGCCTGGGTCCTTTGGTCTTCAGGGCAGGTCAAGGCCGTGCCTCGTACATTCCCCACGCTTGGAGCATCTCCAGGTCAGACACTGCCAAGCCCGAGGGAGGAGGCAGCCTTTCGTTTGGGGAGGGTGGCACGGGCCTCTGATGCCATTTTCCTCCCTCTTTCTGTGGCTTTGTGGGGAAGCCCTCTCCAGGCGGGCCCGCCGACTGGCCGTGAGGATGCGCGCCCTGGAGAGCTCCCAGAGGCCCCGCGGGTCGCCACGACCGCGCTCCCAAAACAACATCTACAGCGCCTGCCCGCGGCGCGCTCGTGGAGCGGACGCTGCAGGTGAGCCGCCGGGCGGGCTGCAGAGAGTAGCGGAAAGAGTGCGCTGGCTCCGGGAAAGCCAGGCGCAGCGGGGAGCTCTCCTAGGTGCCAGGGCTTCCCACAGGGTGGAGCTGGGGGTGGGGCGGGGGTGGAGCTGGGAGCAGTAGCATGACGGTGGGGCGGGAGCCTCGGCCACCGCCTCACCTCGCCCTCGCTGTTCCCTAGGCACGGGGGAGGCCCCCGTTCCAGGCCCCGGAGCGCCGTTGCCCCCCGCCCCGCTGCAGGTAAGCTCCGCTCCTGCCCTGATTGGCAGCCGCGGCCCGACTGGGCGGCCCCAGCCCTGGGCGGGGACCCGAGTGTGGCTTCCCGCGCCGCCGCCGTGATCTGGAGAGCGGGTTTCCCAGCAGCTCCTGGGCCCTGAGCCGAGGAACAAGTTGTTTTAGTTTCCTCCTTGTTTGGTGTCAGGAGGTTGAATACCGGGAACTGTGGAAGACCTGGTTCCGTGGCTTCTAGCCAAGCAGTTGTCATGGGATACCTGCGTGCTGGATGCAGCTGGCTTAGCAGAGAACGATAGGTGGCAGCTCCACAGTTATGTGAAAGGCTTTCTCGTGGAGATTAGATTTCTAGCGGGTCCTAGGGAGGTGGAAGCTACCTAGACAGTTCACCTTCCTGTGCGCGAGAACTTTCTAGTAAACTCTCGAAGGTGAGAGGAGGTAATTTACCCTTCTCTGGAGGCCGTTTAGACTGGTCTAGAGGATGACTTGGGAGAGATGTAGACAGGGTTCAACACCTTGAGTGAGGAGGATTCATCTTTAAATCTAGAGTGGACGGAGGGAACTCTCGTTTCCACTCAGGGCCACTGATGGTTGGGTAGAAAGCCTTTATCCGTTCATCTTTGTTTAAGAATTGAGATGAGAAAGCTTTTTATTCTCTAAAGCAGCCTACAGTGTCCAAAACACGCAGAACCCAGAATAAAGTTTTTTTTTAAGGGTGTGGTAAAAATCCCTGTTTTTTTTCTTTAAAAATAATTTATTTGATTCTGATTACAAAATATAGGTGAGGAGCACAGGCAATGCCTGTAACCCCTTGGTCGCACATCTTCCCAGTCTATGCTTCTATAAATACCCTTTGTACAACAGCAAGCTCATGTTGTCCCCAAGCGCTTGCACATTCTAACAGCTGCAGAGTTATATGACCAGGTGGAAAGTTAAACAGACGCCTCACTCACAAGGTAGGGCCCCTCCAATTAGTCTTCCGGCTCCTTTTTGCTAATAGTAACTGGTTGCTCTTCCTATTGGTCATAGATAAATTACACCTGCACAATTCTCTGAGTGCTTTCAAGTAACCTCAGAAAGCAATGACTAAGACCCTTTCCTTGCTCCCAGCTTCCTATGTCCCAGGCTGCCTGTGGCACCCGGACTGCTGCTGCCCCTGGTTCCCGCACATTCCAGGGCGACGATGGAGGAAGGGCAGGCCAGGCCAAGCATAAGAAATTAACAGTCTTTATTGGGCTCAGACCAGGAGTCCGTGGGTCTTGAGGACCTGTGTGTATTTGTCAGTTTTCTTCTCCACGTTCTTCTCGGCCCGCTTCCGTAGCCTCATGAGCTGTTTCTTCTCCCGGTAGTGGATCTTGGCCTTCTCCTTCCTCTTCTTCTCCAGAGTGGCTGTCACTGCCTGGTACTTCCAGCCACCCTTGTGAGCCAGGCGCTCCAGGTAGGCAAACTTTCTTGTAAGCTTCAGACGCACGACCTTGAGGGCAGCAGGAACCACCCTCCGCTTTTTCTTGTCGTAGGGCGGTGGGATGCCGTCAAACACCTTGAGGCGGTCCAGGGCGGCCTGGCCTCACTTGGTCTCGTGGGGCAGCAAGCCTCGCACTTGTGCCAGAAGATGCGTCTGGGGGCCGGGAAGTGGTAGGGACCTCGGAAAGGGTTGGTGTTCATCCGCTTGCGGGGGAAAGCCAGGTACTTCAACTTGTTTCTGTAGAAATTGCCAGAAATGTTGATGCCCTCGCAGCGTACGACCACCACCTTCCAGCCCAGCAGTACCTAGTTAGCCACGATGGTCGCCAGGGGGCCTAGGAGATGGCCTCCATCATCAAGCACCAGGACCTGCACCTCCGCCATCTTCGGCAGCCGCCTGGGAAAAGAAAATCCCTTGTTTAATTCGCGCGTAGACTAATCTAATGCAGCAGACTCCAAAAGACAGGGCCTACACGGTGGAAGCCTACTTCCCCCTCCCCAAGTAAAGGCTCAGAGACAGGGACAGGAAGAGGAGGCCTGAGCCAGTGAGCCAAGAGGTCGTCTCAGGACTGAAATTCCCTCTGTCTGGTTGCTGCGCCATCCTCTGGAGTCTTGCCAGCTCCATGGTCAGTACTCAGGCACCAGGACCGTGTGCACGTCCCAGCTTACAGGAGGGAGGAAGAGAATGCTGCTTCTTAAGCCCATGACCCTGACGTTTCCCACCATTTCTACTTGCATCCTAGAGGCTCAAACTTAACCATGTAGTGACCCTCCCTTCAAGGCAGGCTGAGAAATTTAATCCCCAGCTGGTCAATCGTGGGCCTGGCTACACAGAGGAGAGTGGTACCCAGCAACAAAAGGTAGTTGTGTGCAGTCCCCTCCGGCTTCTCCAGCTTGCCCTTCCCCACCCCCGCTAGAGAAGGTTCACACCGGCGTGGCAGTGTTCAGCAGGCTGAACCATAGTAGACATTCAGTAAGTACTCATTGAAAGGAACTTTGATATATTTTGTACTTTACTAAAGAGGGAAGCAGCAGCAGCTTGCTTCGAAAATATGTGCACAAGTTCCTGGTACCTGAATACTGACCATTGACTCCAGAGGATGGTGCAGCAACCAGGAGGGACAACAGGGGCAACACTGTCTGTCTACTCCGTCTTTCCAGCAGCCCTTTTCTCTAAAACTACCCTGTGACCACACAGACCCTCATCTGGGCTTGCACCTTGTTCCAAGCTGACCCTGCCTCTCTACTTGAAACTCTCATTCCCACTAGTAGGGGCAAAAATCTTGATGGAACAAGTTTACAAAAAGGTGCCTATGCTTAATGACTCATTATTATAGCTTCCATGGGGAGCATTTCCGTTTCTTAAGCCAAATAAGTTAATCTCAAATGATGAACTGTAACAGGCAGTGAAAGATAAATTTTTGGGTTTTTTTTTAGCAAATCTAAAACCATCTCTATTATCAGACAAAGAAAGTTAATTAAAACATAATAGAAGATAGTGTGAAAAACTAACAAAGGGCTTGCTCACTTTTTTCAAAGTTCATTTAATTTAACAAAAACAAAAAACCATATCATACATCGAGGATTTCCTCTGCCTCATCCTCTTCCCCATCCTCAGCCTCATCTTCTTCCCCGTCCTCAGCCTCTTCTTTGGCCTCTAAAGGAAGCTCAGGTATTACCACCTTCCTTCTCACCCTGGAAACTTTATCTTGATCATCTCTCTTTTCTCTGTGTCACCTCCAACTTTGTGTATCGTTTCTCCTATTGTTATGTGCTGGTTAATTTGCTTCGGGTTGACATCTTGAGCTGTTCTGGGATCCAGGTCTTTCTTGACTGGTCTTATATCATCTAAGTGGAGTGCTACCAACATGTGCTTATTAGCTGTCTTTCATTGATTACTTGACTGAGTTTCATCCTCACTGACATTTATACCAGGACCATGTAATTTTGTTGCTTAGTTTTCTTTGCTTTCACTGTTACTTTTCTTTTCAACCTTCTCTCTTTTTTTCTTTTCTGTTTTGTGGCTTCTTACTTCCTTGACTGATGGAAGACATATTTTCAAAGCAAGCTGCTGCTGCTTCCCTCTTTAGTACAGTACAAAATATATAAAAGTTCCTTTCAATGAGTACTTCCTGAATGCCTACTATATTCAGGCTGCTGGACATCTAATTCTCAGAGCTTGTGTTTAAATACATAACCGTCCCCCTTGTGGCCTTCCTCAGTGGATGCAATAGTAACTGTGCCATGTTGGGGTCACTGGCACAGCCCTGTCTTCTGAGAACTGACTGTCCTCAAGGTGGATGATCCTGAAGTTTCCGTCTGGGGAAGAGGAGCACCAGTGTTCCATGTGGGCTGCCATCTTATCCCCTTCACCATCCATCCCCCTTCCTGGAATGCACTGTCACGACGCCACATCACAGCATCTCTGAGCCCTTACAGAGGTGCCGAGGGTGACTCACTCTACTTCTGAATAACTCCCTAAGAAGATGCATATTTATTCCATAAGTCATAGCATCTTATCCCCGAGGGGATACTCCTCTGGCAGCTGGGTCTCTTTCAGGCCCATGCTTAGCCACATGATTTTACTCTGAGCCCCATTTAAGGCATTTCCTGCCCACATTAGGTTTTCTGGTTATCTCGGGTGAGGCACTACCCTGAAAATCCCCAGGGCTACTCCACCTGATGGAGCTGAGCCATCTCTGTGTCTTTGCCTTCTGGAACTCAGCAGCTATGCCCATGCCCCATTGCCCGATATGAAAATCCACTTGGGGAGATATCAAAATCACCCTATCCAGATCCAGTGATGCTTCTTTCATTGTCTCCAGGTGTCTGAATCTCCCTGGCTCCATGCCCCATCTCTGAAGACCAGCTGTGTATACGTGAGCCTCTACCACCAGCCTGCCACCATGATGGAGGACAGTGATTCAGATGACTACATCAATGTTCCTGCCTGACAACTCCCCAGCTGTTCCCCAACCCCAGGCTCAGGCTGTGGTACCAAGGAGTCTCATCTGTCTGCTGATGTCCAATACCTGCTTCATGTGTTCTCAGAGCCCTTATCACTTCCCATGCCCCATCTCAACTCCCATCCCCATCTATCTGTGCCCTGAGCATGGCTCTGCCCCCAGGTCCTCTTGCACACCTTGACAGCGCCCCGTAGTTGACAGGTAAGCTGTAGGCATGCATAGCAATTGTCCCAATGCCACTTGTTTCCTTTCCAAGCTGTCAAACAGGCTGTGGGATTTGCAGAGCGTTTCTTCCATATCTTTGACCACAGGGTTGTTGATGCCCAGGCTCTAGATCACATGGCTTCAGGCTGGGGCAGAGGCATAGCTATTGTCTCGGGCATCCTTCCCAGGGTTGGGTCTTACACAAATAGAAGGTTCTTGCTCTGAGTTATGTGACATGCCTCAGCCCCATAGACTAAGCAGGGGTCTGGTATAAAAACACTCCTGGAAACACCTTTGCCCTGATCCAAATGTTAGCACTTGCTAGTGGACGTCTACTTATCTCAAGTTCTATGCTAAAGGCAATTTATCTTGATGTGATGATAAACCAAACTTATTAGCGAGATATGCATATATATCCATAAATTCTCTTTACTCTGTCTCCATCACTCGATGCACATAAGTGCCCTGACCTCAGCATCTCCCCTCTAAAAAAAAAAAAAAAAAAAAAAAAAAAGTATTTGTCATCTCTTTATCTTTCTTCCATAGCCTGACACTGATATTTGTGCATTTACCTTAACTTTGGTCTATTTTATTCATCCAAAACCATTACATTTCTTGGCTTTCACAAATGTTCCCCATTTCTTAGCCAGTTCCAGATAATGCATAGCAAGGAGGGGAAGGAAAGCAGTCAGGAGTTCCTGGGTGGCCACGGCTCTGCAATAGCACTTATGTCATGGAAGAGATATCTCACCTCCTATGTATACTCTTTGCCTAGGTTTTTGGAACAAGGTTATAGTCAGACACTGTATCTTTAGATTGATGTCGACCACAAAGTTCAGCCAGAGCTTGAGGCTAGATGCACAGCCTTGCTATTGGGAAGAAGGCCTTTTCTGGCTGTACAACACAGTCTCACTGGGCATTCATCCAGAAATAGAGAAGAAGGTCTGCCAGACTTGAGTTATGTTGTCTTTTATTAGCAGGGAATGTCATCACAGATTGGACAGTACATCCAGGTGCAATGTCACCGTCAGCAAGGTCAGCTTGACACTCAAGTGGCAGATTAGGGAAGAATGACTAGGATAAAAAAAAGGAGGGCACCAAGGGAAAGGGATGATGGGGTGAGCTGGTGAGTGTGGGTGGGAAATGAAATGTTTATTGAGGATCTGCTTTGTGCTGGGCACTTTAATCCACATTTTATAATTTACTTTTCAAACTGATGCACCTTACCCCCACCCCAATGGTCTGTCCCTGCAGATATCAGAAGACAGTGTGATTTTCATGCTCTAAAGTTCAGTTTTACATCCCTCTCTGTTTTTTAACAATCCAAAGACAGGCCAAAAAAAAAAAAAAAACCACAGTTTATTAAGTACTTACTAAGCACCCATCCACTGCCCCACACTGTGGCAAGGATTGTGAGGGGTAAAGAAGCGTGGGGCACAATATTCTGCTGTGAGACTTACAGTCTCACAAATAAATAGAACTTCAGTTGAAATACTGACATTAATTAAATAGAGTTGTAATAGATACAAGAATCTTCTTTGTAGACTCTTCACAGCATCCAGAGGCACCTTCCCTGTCTGTCACTGGCTTAAAGAATGACTTCTTTGACAATAATCCTGGGCCAAGAATGGGACCCACGGCCAAGGGCGTGAAGTGTCCAGTGAACAGCATAGGAAGGGAGACTGTTTGAAATGACACAGGGAATGAACCAGTGCCAGGGGGAGGGAGGTCCTGGTCTAGACACTCAAAGCTTGTAGAATTTCTGCATCCAGGTCAGAAGAATGTCCACTTCCCCAAGGGCTTTGGTCAGAGCTGCTTCTACGTCCAACTAAAGGGAAAAGAGGGTTGAAGGTCAGCCATGTTAGCTATGAGAATAGTCTTTCTTCCAACCTGCCATGCCTAAAATAGACCTGACTCCAATCTAAGGGATGGGTCACCTTTGGGATGGCCTCTGATGAGCCCACCTGCCTGTCACTTTTCCTCCATCTACATGTGTTTATCTGCTTCAGGGGTGAGGGCAAACAGGCTAGTGAGTATCAGTGGGCAAAGAACAAGGGAAAGACATATGGCACCCCTAACAACAGGAACCACAAACTGCAGTATGGAGTGGATGTGGCCCACCACCTGAATCCACTGCACAGGTGAAATGAGCCCAGGTGGCCCCTCTCCATCAGATGTTATTGCTCTTCACCATTTATTTAAAAGCTGATGCATCTCTTCCTCAAAAAAAAAAAAGTGATCAAAATCATTTATGTTTTGAGGGGGGCTGGGGATGAAATTTGGGTTTTCTTTGTTGTCATAATTTTAGAAAAGCAAAAATAATTTCCCATAATTGTTTTTCACAACCAGACCAGTTGAGCATCATGGAAAATACTGCAGATGTGTATGGGGTGGGGGTGGGGTGTCTCCCTTCTTTCTCCCTCTCTTCTGACTTCAGTTGCCCAGCCCAAGTACCTACAAAACACAGGGAAATTTCCTTTAGTAAAATCATCTTGTAGGGAAATATAAAAGCACTTTAACTTGAAAACTGGAAGAAAAAAGACCACTTAGTTTACGATGCTTCGGCAAATATAACTGTACTCCTGCTAAGTCAGGGGTCTTTGGGGCAAAGCTGATGGTGTCCCCTGCATTACATTCTGCATTGGGTCTCTGAGGCGCCCTCGTGTGATAGTTCGGACTAGTCTATTCTGCTGGATGGGCAAGCTCTCAGCTCTTGGCCTTACCTGTTTGAATGCTCTCCGGAATAGCAGAAACCGCCTGTGTGCACTGTCTCTGATGGAAAACATCTCATTTTCTTGCTGCATAACATGGGAAAAGAAGTTGTGCCAATTTTTAGGTAGGAGCAGATGCAAACTCCCTCTCAGTTTTCCTGGTGATGCCACAGGGCCTCCCAAAGCCTGAGAGCCCAGGGCTGAATCCTGCATCCCCAAGGTAGCCAATACTAAACTCCCACCTTGTGAAAGGGGGCTGCCTCCTTTAATTCTCGCAGCAATTCTGCCAGGCAGGAGTGATCATCCCCATTTTACAGATAACATTAACTGAAGCCCAGGGAGGTGGAGGACTTTGCAGAGGGTCACCCAGCAGATTGGAAGCAGACCTAGACTTGAACCCAGAGCTGTCAGTATCCAGAGCCTGTGCTACTCACACTGGGTTGCAGTTGTGACACAATGAGAACAAAGTTGTTGGCCAGAGTAGAGAATGACTTCAGAGTCCTGACTTCAACTGTTCTATTGTGATAGTTTTTGAAAACAGTTTTCAAGTAGAACTCCAGCAGGGTGTGGACAAGGTAACAGCTCTCAGCATCCTGGGGAAAGTCTGGGTCACTGCTGAGCCAAGGCCTCTGCCCACCCTGACCCCCTGAAGGAACAACCCACATGCCACCCAAGGCAAGATAAGCACAGCAGAGATAGGGATCTTCTAGAAGGTGATGATGAACCTTAGATCTGTAGGAGCCTTCAGGGGCCATGGAGAGCAGCTCTTTGTTTGAGAGGAGGAACCAAGACCCAGGGAGAGAAATGACCTGCCCCAGGTCACATAGTCAATCAGTGGCAGACACAGCCTAGCTCCCAGGATTCCTGACTCCCCATCTGGTTAATATTCTCTTTCTTCTATGCCACATGGCCTCTCTAACAGCTATGGGATGTGATGGACCCCGAAAAGGGCTTGACCTTGGACTTGGTGATATAGAGTTTGCTGGAAAATGACTGAGAACAGAAGAAATGAGGAGAAACTAATATCTTTGGACACAGCAATTGCACTCTAGCCCCCTCAAGCTCCTGAAGTGCCACATCTTTCAGGGCTCAGGGCTCAGTAGGTTTGTGCCCACTAGATGGGTGACGAGAAGATGGTGACCCATCCTTGATAACATACTCTACCTGATTGTGGTGAAAGAAAGGATGAATCCTTTTGTTAGGTATTTTAAGTCATGAGCTCACTTCACATGAGCTCACATGACAGAAAGAAAAGATGTCTCCAGGTTAGGGGTCAGCATAGAAACCAGCTCTGCAAGTATGTGCTGCTTCCCTGGACCCCCTAAATCTATCCAGTCTATGAGATATCAAAGGCCAGATGGACCAAAGGAGGACTCAGGAAAAAGGACCCAGAAAAAAGGATGAAAACGGAAGAGAGGACATGAACCTAAGTAGATGCCTATTGGGCCTACACAAGTAAAAGAGAAATATATAATTCTCTGGCTAAATGGAGAAAGATGTTTACAAGCCTCCACCCTCCCCATCTCCCAGTACCACTGCACACACATACCACATAGCAATAACCCCAGACACTGACTTCCCTGGCTCACAGCCTGGCCCTGTCCTGTGTAAAGTCAGTCCAGGGAAGAAGTGAAGGGCTTTCATCAACCTCCCCTAAGAAAACCTTGCACTCCCACCCACAGTAGCCCAGTCCCACAGAGGGTGGTATCCCTGAGGTCTGATTACCGAGACATTCTGCAGAACCTCCTGCTGCAGCAGCCGCACACTCGTGATGTTATCCTGAGCTTGCTTTGCAAACAGAAAGAAAAGACGTCTCCAGGTTAGAGGTCAGCATAGAAACCAACTCTGCAAATATGTGCTGCTTCCCTAGACCCCTAAATCTATCTAGTCTGTGAGATCTCAAAGGCCAGAGGGACCAAGGGAGGACCCAGGAAGGGCTGGGCTGAGCTGGCCCATGGGGAGGGGAGACAAGGTTGCAGCCATGAAAATGACTAAGCTTGGCCCCCTAGGAGCAAATGAAGTCCCAGGAGTTCTTCGTATTCTTAGAGCCTGAACATAGATTTGATAAGGAAGCGGTCTGATGCCTCTGGTCATTTGAGATGGGAGGAAATAAGCCTATCTGCTCTAAGAACCACTACGGGCAAAATTTTGGCTCCATATTCCATGTGGTGAGGAAGCAGGATGTGAGGGAGGACAGCCTGCACCCCAGAGCTGCCTCTTGCCCTTGGAGCTTCCTCTGCAGCCCAGCCACTCATTCCAGTTCTCAGATTTAGAGCCGAAGACTCCATTCGGGATGAAGCTTGGATAAATCTAGCTCTCTTCATGGTTTCCCTTGGGCACTGCTTATTTCACTCGAGGCTGCCCACATTTTTTCTGAGCCCCAATTTCCTCATGTGTAAATGGGGCTTGTGGTGCCTTCTGACCTCACAGAGTTATTATATGGGAACTGAAAACTGATTAGCAAGCTGTGAAGAACTCCAGAATCATAAAATAGCATCCCCTCGCCCCACCGGCCCACTGCCCCCAGGAACCCCCGCGACTGGGTCCAGAACAGCACTTTACTCACCATAGTGTCTTTCACAGCCCAGAAGGCTTCCCACAGTTTCTGGGGAACAACCCCCTTCACTTGGCAGGGCCCAAATTGGAATTCTTGGCCCTGGGCCCCTGGTACCTGGCTCCAGAGAAGCAGGGTAAAACCCAGGTAAGGGAGCGCAGCCATCTGCATTTGAGAGCCTGTCGCCAGCAAAGGAGGGCAGGAGGATCTGCTGAAAGAAAGGGAGGCAGCCTGTGAGGCCGGCCCTCTGACCCAGAGTGGCATGCCCTGGGAAAATGCTTTGAGGGTCTCCCCGGGCCGATCTCGAGCACTCTCCAATGGGAAAGTTGAGACTATTGCAAACCAGCAGCCTTGCTAGTGTGCACTCGGGGTGAAGCAGGGGTCTTTCTGCCCCTCAAACTTAAGGCCGCTCGTCTTGCCATCTGTCCACCTGCTCTTCCCCACCTTGCCCATCCACACCCACACTCCCTGCACCTCCTCCTTCTCCATTGCAGTTCTCTCTAGCCTACAACTTACGAGTCAGAATTTGACCCAGAAGAGTGGAGAAATGGGAGGTTCTAATGTGCCACGTCTGGGGAGCCCAAACCCAGGAAAACAAAGAGCTGAACTAGACATGTGCTTATCCAAGTTCTGCCCTGAAGCCACCAGGCACACATAGGCAGGCAGGTCTTTTTCTCCTCCCCAGGAGACGGCTGTCCCTCACTCCTCATCACAAGGGAGCGAGGGGTTAATCCTGGTCCCAGGGAGGGGCACAGAGGGCAGGTCAGGGTCACACACAGACTATGCCACCTCCACTAACCACTCACTCTTGAGTCTAAAAATTCACTTTTTTTAGTAACCAAATGAGAGAGAGGCATCAGATTTCCAGATGAATCATCTCTAAAGCCTTCCTCTGAAGTGCCAGTTGGGAAGGACTGTGTGAAGAGCCTCCAAGCTGGGGAACATAACGCCATTATGTATTTATTATAACTGATGCAGAGAATTTCTTTCCCCCTGCCTTCTTTGCCCTTTGTCCTTTCCCTCCCTCTCTCCCTCCCTCCTTACCTTTCTTTCTTCATTCCTTCCTCTCTCGCTCCCTCCCTTTCTCACTTTCTCCCTTTCTTTCATACTTCTTTACACAATCATTTAAGAACCTTTCTTACTGCAGGCACTGGTCTGACACCTAAAGAAACTGCCTCCCACCCCTACACCAGGAGGAAGACCAGAGAAGACTCGGTTCTGCCGGCACCTGGGCTAGGGAGGCGGCGACCCCTGGGTTACGGGTCATGGGGGACGGGGGCTATGCTTCAGCATCTCCCTCAATGTCTTTTCATTCTGTTCTTTCAAACTCCACAGGCCTTTTTTTTTTTTTTTTGGACAGGATTTCACTCTGTCACCCAGGCTGGAGTGCAGTGGCATGATCTCGGCTCACTGCAACCTCTGCCTACCAGGTTCAAGTGATGCTCATGCCTCGGTCTCCCAAGTAGCTGGGATTTTTATATCTGAAAAGATCAAAAACACATGCCCAACTAATTTTGTTTTTGTATTTTTAGTAGAGACAGGGTTTCACCATGTTGGCCAGGCTGGTCTTGAACTCCTGACCTTAAATGATCTGCCCATCTCAGCCTCCCAAAGTGCTGGGATTACAGGTGTGAGCCACCGCGCCTGGCTAAACTCCACAGGCTTTGCAGCCTCTGTTGAAAATTCATCTCTCAGTCTCGTGTTCCTCCTGGCCGTCCTCCCAAGCAGCCTCAATTCTTCTTGGTGTTAAATTGGTGAAAGCAGCTCCTCATCACAGTCATGTCTTGTCCCTACATCAACACTCAAAAAAAATTGACTTCTGCTGTCCCTGACCCCTTTTCACAAAGAAAGCAGAGGTCTAGTCCTTCAAAGAAAAGTAACCGAGAATCCCCCATGCTCACCTCTGGTCCTGTAAGTGATGCTTGAGGGCTGGCTTCCTGGAGGCGGCTGGTTCTTTTTACAGAAAAGAAAAGTTAGACAGGCACCCTCACCATTCACCAATCAGAGGCTTAGCTGTGGGTGGAATGTTGCCGTCCCAGCCGTGGAAGTCGTTTCGGAAGTAAAGGTTTGCAGGCAAGCAAGGCTTTGTGGAGATTTGGGCATATATATGGGGGCTGAGGGGGGAGGGGTGGAGGAAAAAGAGGGAGGTGGAGAAAGGGAAATTGGTCATGCTTTCCTAGAGAATTACTTCATTGCCTAGTCACCCATCACTTTAAGGACAATAGAGCGATGGGGAAAGCAGCCCCTGAGGTGAGATGAGACCTGGGTTTGAGTTCAGGCTCTACCACTGGCTGTGTGGGCAGGGGCAAGTCTCTTAGCTTCTCTGAGCTGCAGTCTCTGCATGTATAAATTTTTTAAAAATCTTTCCCACCTCCCCTCAAGGGCAAGTGTAATAAACAGATGCAAAAACAACACAGAGGTGCTTGGTAAACTCTGTACACATGTAAATACATTATTACTATGCAGCATACACCAGTCTCCTTCCTGTCAAAATAATTCAATAATGATGCCCTATTCATGCTGGGACAGTAGTCCACAGCGAAGAAATAACCTGTAAGTACCTCTCCTTTAATCCATCAGGGCCAGGAAGTTGAGGAGTGTTTCCTGACATGCAGCTACCCATGGTCCCTAGGGTTATAATCACTCAACCAAAATGTGCCTCTCCTTAGGTCCTGGAAACCAGGAAGAATAAGGAAGTGTATGCATGGACAATCCCAGAGAGCTGGGAGGCCTGGTGCTCTGGTGGGCTAGTCTTGGCATGTGTGGCTCTGAACCACTCAGGGGACACAGACAGCGTGATGTGTCAAGACTGCCAGGGCAGTCAAGAGCTCTGACCCTATCTCCAGCTAGCAAGGCACTCAGCTCTAGATTCTACCATGTGCCCAGTGAGGGCATCAAGCAGAGCAGTGTTTCCCAAAGCACAGTCCTCAGACTCTAGTTTTGAGGAATTCTTGTCTTGCAAGATCCTCCATGAAACAGATGAATCCTAATGAGGTCAGTTAGAGAGCCCTGGCATGTGCTAGCCCGTCCTGGGAATGTCTGATCCTTCTTAACTCTGTTTAATCCAGCATTTCCCATAAGTATTTGCCCATATCCCTGAGGAATACATTTTGGGAATCAGGGATTGACCAACTGTAGGTCACAAGCCAAATCCAGCCTGCCACTGCTAAGCTGAGAATGGCTTAACCTTGCGACCTAAGAGTAGTTTTTACATTTTTTAATGATTGGGGAAAAAATCAAAAGAAAGACATTATTTTCAGGTTTCCATATCCATAATAAATAAAGTTTTCATGGGGTCACATATGTTTGTTGACATGTTGTTGCTAATTGCTTTCGTGCTACAGAGGCAGAGATGAGTAGTTGTGACTGAGACCATATGGCACACAGAGCCCAAAATAGTTCCTATCTGGTTCTTTACAGGAAGAGTTTGCCCAACCTGGGTCCAGGCATGGGAAACAGGAGTAGGAATGTGACGTGGGAGACAGGATAACTGCCTCCAGCTCAGTGGAGATGAAAGAAAAGAGGAGAATGAGTAGAACACACCCTTGGCAGACTCTTCCCAATCTCTCTGGCACCGACACCCCCTCCCTCCATCTCATACTCAGTGTTGTTTATTTTCTTAAGCAAACGAAATACTCCTTTGCAATCCCTGGCCAGCAGTCTGCTTGGCTATAGCTGCCACCAACCGGAATCCTTTGTTCCTGGAGGGCCCGAGTCTTACCCTCCAGAAGTAGGCACAGCCCCACAGCGCACTCTCTTTCCCCGCTCCCCCTTCCCACCATGAGGATTTAGGGCATTACCAAGAACCCCTAACTAACTACTATGAGACAAAGATGTCAAGAGGCAGTGATGAGACAGAAAAGAAGACCAGGTGAGAGTGCTGGAGTAATAGGTGAGTGGGAGGCAGGAGACAGCTAAAGCAGGAAGCTGAGAGGGAAAATGAGCCCCCGGGGCAGCTGAAATCCTAGACTACTGTCTGCAGATAGGCGGGGAGGGCAGGCAGGTGGGATGAGCTGTTAAAGGGCAGGTTGGAACAGAGGCATGAGGTCATGGATACACCTTGGCTGGCCTCAGGATACACCTGGGATCATTGAGTAGCTCACTCTGTCTGAGGAAAGAATCATATAACATGGATAGTTCAGGCAAACATGTGCCTGGGCCTCAGCCTCCGATGAGCTTATCATAGCATTATTACTTGAGAAGGAAGGGCAAGGAGAGAACCTAGGAACCTTGGCCCAACATCACTTGAGAATCTAGTTATGAGCCCAAGCTTTGGAGGCAGGCAGACCTGGGTTCAAAATGTGATCGAGCCACATATGAGCCCTCTGAGCCTCACCTTCCTCACTTGTGAAATACAGTCCTCATAAGACCATGAGGATGTGATGACCTGCCGCTTTGTGCACCAAGTGTGGCCCATGAGCCAGCAATAATAGCATTGTCTGGGACCTTGTTAGAAATGTACAATCTTGGGCTGGGTACAGTGGCTCACGTCTGTAATCCCAGCACTTTGGGAGGCCAAGGTGGGAGGATTGCTTGAGCCCAGGAGTTTGAAGTTCTCCTAGGCAACATGGCAAGACCCTGTCTACAGAAATAAATAAAAATTAGTTCGTTGTGATGGCACATGCCTGTGGTCCCAGCTACTCGGGAGGCTGAGGCAGGAGGATCATTTGAGCCCAGGAGGTCAAGCCTGCAGTGAGCCATGATCTTGCCACTGCATTATAGCCTGGGTGACAGAACAAGACCCTGTCTCAAAAAAAATAAATAAAAGTAAAGTAGAATCTCAAGCCCTTCCCCCAAACAATGACTGAATTAGAATATGCAGTTTAAGAACCTTCCAAGGTGATACTTATGTTCATTAAATTTTGAGAACCATAAGCATAAAACACATAAAAGATTTAATTCAGTGTCTTCTCCATGGTAAATGTTTAATAAACAAGAGCTCCGGATGAAGGGAGGAAGGACTGGTTTAGGGGATCTCAATAAGGTGACTTCATACTCAGGGGACACTGGGCAACGTCTGGAGACATTTTTGGTTGTCATAACTGGGAGGTGCTATTGGTATCTAGTGGAATGGTCTGGGAATGCTGCTAAACATCCTATGGGGCACAGGACAGCCCCTCATCACAAAGAACTATATGACCTAAGGTCAATAGTGCTGAGGGTAAGAAACCCTGGATTAGAAGGAAGCAGTGGCTATGGGGAAATAGCTGGAATAGGAACAGAGGAAGAGAAGAAAATGACCTTTATTGGGAAGGGAGGCAGTAGGCTGATCAGATGATCAGGGGAATGGGAAAAACAAGGTGGCAAGTTGGAAGGCAGTGCCCAAAGGCCACCAGGTGGAAACAGTGGGGAGGCCGGGCTCACTGGCCCACCTCTGAGAAAGCCCCAAGTCTCAGACTTTAAGAGGTTGATGGGAGTGGGGCTGGCCCTTTTGTCCAGATTCATGTATTTTTATCCAAACTCTCACCTGGACCAGACCAAGGTCTGAGGCTCTGCTAACCTCTGTGGAAGGATGGAACTTGGAGAGCTTTACAAAAATGTTGGGTGGAAGAAACGTTTATCTAAAGATAAATCTTCACATGCAAGACAGTTTTTTTTTTCTCCAAAATACTCCTTATTAGATTCAGAGGTTTTATTCTAATAATCTTATCCCATTTCTGTCCTGTATATCTCTCTGCAGAGCCTGAATTTCACATTTGAGAAATAAATATACTCACATTCCCCCTACAAAGTCCTCTAAACCTAAAGGGAGAGAAAGTGACTGAGCCACCGTGGACCAGAGTTCCTTCTCCACTTCCGCTTCTGTGTGAGGCTATAAAGAGCTCACTCTTAAACCTGAATCTCCCCTCTTTCCGATGGATGCAAAGGCCCTGCAAAACAGAAGTAATTAGCATATTAATTAGAATTTCCTAAGAGCAAAAAGATAAGAGGAAATTATATCATCATTTTTCTTCCAGTGAATTGAGTTTAATTTTCACTCGAGAACGGATTTTTATCTTCCCGTTTGGCTGGGAAATGCATGTGGTAATGGATACGGGATAACCAGGGCATTTGTTAGCTCTTTTCCCTGAGTTAACTGCAGTCGTTCCAGGAGCCAATATCCCACCGGTTGATCTCCTTAGACTGGCATTCTGTCGTTCTTCCTTCTCCCTGTGTCATTCGTGTAATAAGTGATTTATTTTTATAGGCATTTCAAGGGATGAGAGTAAACACAAACATAAATTATTCTTACATCTATACGGCCTGCTTAGAGCTATACAAAATATTTCCAAGTGATTTTTTTCATTTGACACTTACTGTGGACTTTTGAAATAAGGAGGGCAGATATTATTATCCCTCCTTTACAGACTAGAAAGCTGAGAGTCAGAAAGGTCAAGTGATTTTCCCTAGGTCACATAAATAAATGACATAACCAGGCCTAGAGTGCAGGTCTTCTGGCTTTTGGTCCAGTGTTCTTTCCCCGGTGCCACACTTCCGAGCAGTTTCTCAATCTTTAGTACATTCATTCATTCATTGAACAAACATTTCCTAAGCACCTACTGAATGGCAGAAGAGTGTACAAAAAATAAATTACTATGAAAACATTTATGTAAAATGTCCAGAAAAGACAAATTTATAGAGACAGAATATAGATGAATGGTTGCCCAGGGCTGAGAGTTAAGGATAGGGTAGGTGGGAGGAAAGGGAGTGACTACTGAGGAATACAATGTTTCTTTGGAGAGTAACAGAGTGTTTTGAAATTAGATATGGTGATGGTTGCACAACTCTGTGCCTATATTTAAAAAAAAAATTGAACTGTGCACTTTAAACAGATAACCTATGGTTTGTAAATTATATATTTAAAAAGCTATTTTAAAATAAATTAAGACACAGTCCTTGTGCTTTAATGACTCAGTAGAGTGGAGATACACTTGCAAACAGATAAATGGCAACACTGTGTCATGGGTACCGCTATGGTTTGAACATTCCCTCCAAAACTCATGTTGAAACTTAATCCTCAGTGTGGCAGTATTGAGAGGTGGGACCTTTAAAAGGCGATTGGGTCTTGAGGGTTCTGCCCTTACAAATTGACTCATCTATTCATGGATTAATGGGTTATCATGGGAATGGAACTGGTGGCTTTATAAGAAGAAGACAAAGCTGAGCTATCATACTCAGCCCCCTTTCCATATGATGCTCTGTGCCACCTCGGGACTCTGCAGAGTCTCCACCAACAAGAGAGCCCTCACCAGATGTGGCTTCTTGACCTTGGACTTCCCAGCCTCCATAACTATAAGAAATAAATTTCTTTTCTTTATAAATTACCGAATTTCAGGTATTCTGTTATAAGAAACCAAAAGCAAACTAAGACAGGTGCTATTAGCAGAAGGATGGAGCCTGTGGCAACAGCAAGGTGAGGCAGAATCTCCCTCCGTGCTGGCACAGTGCTGGAAGGTGCGGGAAGGCTTTCCAATGGAGTGACATTCGATCTGAAGTTTGAAGCCTGACTAGGAGTTCACCAGCAAAAATAAAGCCAGGAGAGGTGATTGCTGGAGACCCTGGTAGCCTCCACATTCGGCATCCACATAGTTACTGCACAGGACCAAAGAGAAGGTGGTTCTGGAAGCTGCTAGAAGAAAGAGTACCACTGATTTCTCTTTCATGTAATAATTCATGGAAATCAATGGGAACAAGCTATGTAAATACAACTTCAGGGCTCCCAAGGGGACCTAGGGTGCTACTGATCCCACAGGGCTGCAGACAGGAATGCGGAGGAGAGAAGAAGGGCCAGGGTCTCACTTTCTAAGCCAAGCCTCCTGTACAATTGCAGGAAAAAGAACCACAAGAGAAAGCCAGTTCTGAACTGCAACTGCCTCCCAAGAGTCAGGATCCTGTACCTCCCACGACCTGTAGAACATCAACTTTGAGTCACAAGGACATGAGTATTCAAATAAATGCATGGCATGGTACATGTTGGGGAAATAGTAGCTACAGAGTCTTCTGAGTAGATCCAGGTAAAGGACTGTGGTTCATTTCCCCTGTGTCACCCTGCCCCCTGTCTCATATATCCAAGGTTGCTTTTTTTTTCTGAAGGAGAATTTTTTAAAAAGGAAGAAAGAATGGAAGAAAGGAAAAAGGCTTTCGTGTGAATGAAATAACATCCCATTCTCAGGCATTAATCAGAATCAATACAGTAGACTCCCCTTATCCATGGCAGACACGTTCCAAGACCATTGATCAGTGGATCATGCCCAGTAGATGCCTGAAACTGCAAATAGTACCAAACCCCATGTATCCGATGTCTTTTCCTATACATACATATCTATGATGAAGTTTAAACACAGAAACGAATTGTTTATTTCTGCAATTTTCCATGTAATAAAATATTTTCAAACCACTGTTGACGTAAGTAACTGAAATCACAGGAAGTGAAACCACAGATAAAGGGGGACTACTGTACTCTTAAAATAGAACCCTCCCTTTCCTCCTATCCAAGTCCATTCTCCACAACTACAAAGAGATTTTCAGATTCCTGGACAGTGTTAATCTCCCCTCTCCTGTGCTCCTAGGAGTGCTGCTAGTCCCCCTTTGATGGCACCCAGGCGATCCTTCCCTGCACCCTGGTTATGTCTCCTTTGCCAGGTTGTGAACTCCCTGGGCACTAGAACTGAGTATTATCCATCTCAGAATTCCCCTCAGAACCTGGCACAGGACAGGAGCTTAGTAAGCATTTGTTGAAATAGTGAATTTTATTTGACTGGTGTGACATAACCCTCTCCCTTTCTTGGCAGCTTTTAAAAGCCTTGGAATCTCACCAATGATAGTGTCTTTTTTATGCTAATGCCTGACTGATGGCTGGGGGTTCCTGGATAGCCTAGGGATGGGAGCTGTTTGCCAGGGAATCAACCATGAGGTGAGAGGGTTGGAGCTTTCAGCCCTACTCACTCCACCCCACCCCACCCCATCCCACCTCCAGGAAGAGGAGGGAGAGTGAAGGCTGAGTCAATGATCAATGGCCCATGATTTAATCAGTCATGCCTCTGTAATGAAACCTCCACAAAAACCCTAAAGGAAGAGGTTTGGAGAGCTTCTGGGTTGGTGAACACGTGCAGGTACTGGGAGGGGGGTGCCCCAGAGAATGCACGGAGGCTCCGTGCCCCTTCCCCATACTTTGCCCAATGCATCTCTCCCATCTAGCTGTTCTTGAGTTGTATCCTTTTAAAATAAACTGGTAATCTGGTAAGTAAATTATTTTCCTGATTTCTGTGAGCCATTTTAGCATATAATCAAACCAGAAGATGGTGTCATGGGAACCTCCGATTTATGGCTGTTTGGTCACAAGCACAGGTGATAACTGGGACTTGTGGTTGCTGTCTGAAAGGGGAGCAGTCTTGTGACTGAACCCTTAACCCATGGGATCTGATGCTATCCCCTGGTAAATAGTGTCGGGCTTTAATTGAGTTGTAGCCATCCATTTGGTGTCCACCGAGAACGGAGAATTGGTTAGTGTGAGAAAAAATCTCACACATTTGGTGTTGGAAAGTACTGGTGTGAGTCTAGTCGTATAATTACTACTGTGTAATTAGACTGGTTCACAAATCTAATTATGTACAAGGTCAAATTATCTCCCAGGCTACTTGCCCAGAGATCTTTGCCAAATATTTCTCATTTTTGCTCAGGCAATGGCCACAGGCTGAGATGTGCCCTGCATCCAATGGCATTATTAAATACTGATCTGCTTTGCACGTGTTCCCAGTGTAAGAGTAAAAACCCGAAAAGTGATGCCATGACCACCCGTCTGGACATAGAAAGCCAGGGAAACAGAATCTGTGATTGGGCCAGCACAGGAGAGAGTTCTGGGTCTGTGGATGAGGATATCATAGTCTTGTCCCTAGAGCAGCTGTATCCTGCTACCTTGAACAAACCACTTACTTTCTCTGTACCACCTGCCTCATTCTGTCCAAGAAGGAAAGTGATCCCTATCCCGTCTATCTTATAGACTCTCTTCCAGTCTCATTCCCCTTTAAAATCCCTGTCCCTCATTTAGGAGATTCTTCTAAATGCACAAATCTGATCATATTATTCCTCAGCCACCAAATCATTTTTGGTTTCTGATAAGGAAAATTCCTCCCTCCTCTCCCCACAACCCATTGCTCTTTTGTTCTACTTTTGCAAACCCTCCCACCCACCCAGCCCACTGGGTGGGTGGGAGGGGTTTATAGAAGGTATATGTTCATGAAATTAATGTTTATTAAATGTTCATGAATCAATTTTTAATTTCAAAACCAGGCAAATGAAATGTATTTAAGGAGGAGGATAATTCAATTGCTTTTTCGTTTTGTGTGATCCTTAATTGGTTATTTCTATGGGTAAAAGTCCATGTAAGAGAATGCTATTCCACCATTCAAAATAATTTATATTTACATTCTTAAAAAAACTTTTATAAAATTTTAGGTTTAAAAAAATCAGGTTACAGATGGCATATGCAGTAGGATCCCACTTTCGTAAAAGATAAAATAGGCACAAGTGTTGAAAATGACCTAGAAATATAAATGCTGAGATGTTAACAAGATTATCTTTGAGTGATGAGATCAAGGGAGTTTTCCTTCTCTATAGCTTAACTGTAGTTTCCAAGTTATACAAAATGCAAGGCTTTTAGAAAAGTTGTTGTAAATTTAAATAAATATTTATTTTCACTATTGCCCACTGAAAATTGTTGAAATTCCCCTACCTGGCACTGCACATTCTCTGAGACCCAATCCATTCACCTTCCCAGCTTTCTCTCTTCTACACTTCCACACACCATGGTGCCAGCAAAACTGAGCGGTTCATCTTCCCCTCGTGCCTCTATGCCTCTGTTCAACTGGATCTGAAATGTTCTTGCCACCAGCCAAACACTAGCCACCCTTTATTGCTTCAACATAGAAACATGGCATATGTTGCTGACTGTCAAAAAGCAGATTACATGTATATGTATGTATATGTATACATATATGCATATATAAACATGTGTGTGTACATATACGTAATGCACACACACACACCTTTTTAAGAATGCTTATTTTGAAGGAATAAGATTACAGGCTTGGCAGGCTTTTATTTTCATCTTTAAACTATTTTGTATTTGCAAAACAAAGAATAAAAGAATTCTACAAACACCAATTTAGAAAGAGAGGTTGAGACTCACACTAAAAATTTTTTTAGCAGTACTTCAAGGCCAATTCCTTGAAGTCATTCCCAAAAGCTGCAAGGAATTTCTGTCACCTCTAAACAACGCAGCAATTTGAACTTCTTTTGTGGCACTTAGTCTTCTCTCTCTTTCTCTCCTGGGCTAAGATCATGCGACCGCAAAGGAACAGATCTTATGCTCTTCTCTTTTGCTCATACTGCTTAGCACAGTGTAGCAGCTTGTTAAATAAACAAACAAATTGTGAGTAAGATACTTGATGTCAGAAGTGTTCAGGATGACTTGAAATCTGCGTTTGGCAGGTTAATATCACTGCAAGAATAAAGACTTTTAAACCTGAAGGTATTCAAGGCTGGATATCCACTTAAAGGTATGATAGACATTACAGTTGTTCCCTCACATTTATAGTCTTCCACTTCTTGGAACACAGGAAAATTGCACTTCACTGTTCCATTGAAGTTAGACGTGGCCATGTGGCTGCTTAGACCAATGAAATATAAGTGAAAGAAACACATGTCATGCCTGGAGGAAGCATTTAAGAGCCAGCACACAATCATCCACACTCTCTCATCCCCTGCCATGTTGAGATGGCAGCATTATTACAGGATGATAGCATTTCCTGCAGCCTGTCCCTGAGTACCCATGATGAGGAGAGTCCCCATGCTAACATGTATTCCATATACAAAATAAGTGAGAAATAAGTTTTGTTGTAATACGCTGCTGAGAGACATTAAGGAGTTGTTTGCTACTACAGCATAACTTAGCCTAACCTGACTAATGCAGAAGGGATGTTAGAAGGGAGAAGGATTCTAAACACTTTTAAATTGTTTAGAATGAATTTAGGCTTTGCTAGGAGCAAATGAATTTAGACTGCTATAGATAGAGCTCTAGAAAGCTCAATGAATTTAGACTCAGCTATAGGTAAATTTTGATTCTATATGCTATTTAGTCAACTCATTATAAGTCACAGAGATTCTCAAATTCCTTCTTTAATGGAAAGCATTGCTTTCTCCTTGAACACGGAGTTAATGATGCATTCAACTGGGTGAGGTCAGGTTACAACATGATGCTGACCACTTTGGGATTTAGCAATGGGCTGCTCAGTTCACTTACGGGTCACATAATGAGAAGAAAGCTCTGGAAGGAATGATGGATGGAAGACTGAAAGCTGACCTGCAGAAAAGGGCCTTTTGCTCCTGGTAAGACTGATGTAGAGCAGCAGTCTGCAACCTTTTTGGCTCCAAGGACCAGTTTCATGGAAGACAATTTTTCCACAAACAGGAGTCGGGGGATTAGGTTTCAGGATGATTCAAGCACATTACATTTATTGTGCACCTTATTATTATTATTATTATTACATTGTCATATACAGTGAAATAATTATACAACTCACCATAATGTAGAATCACTAGGAGTCCTGAGCTTGTTTTTCTGCAACTAGACAGCCTCATCTGGGGGTGATGGGAGGCAGTGACAGATCACCAGGCATTAGATTCTCATAAGGAACATGCAACCTAGATGCCTCACATGCACAGTTCACAATACGGTTTGTGCTCCTATGAAAATCTAATGCTGCCACTCATATGATAGGAGGCAGAGCACAGGTGGGAATGCAAGGGATGGGGAGTGGCTGTAAATACAGATGAAGCTCCGCTCACTCACCCACCACTCACCTTTTGCACAGCCTGGTTTCTTTCTTTCTTCCTTCCTTCCTTCCTTTCTTCCTTTTTTTTTTTTTTTTTTTGTAGGAACCTCTCTCTGTTGCCCAGGCTAGAGTGCAGTGGCGCAATCTCAGCTCACTGCAAGCTCCGCCTCCCAGGTTCACGCCATTCTCCTGCTTCAGCCTCCCGAGTAGCTGGGACTACAGGTGCCCGCCACCATGCCCGGCTAACTTTTTTGTGTTTTTAGTAGAGATGGGGTTTCACCGTGTTAGCCAGGATGGTCTCGATCTCCTGACCTCGTGATCCACCTTCCTCAGCCTCCCAAAGTGCTGGGATTACAGGCATGAGCCACTGCGCCCGGCTGCAGCCTGGTTTCTAACAGGCCACAGATGGATACTGGTCTGTGGGCCAGGATTTGGGGACTCCTAATGTAGAGAATCTTCTACTTGCAGGAGCCTAAGATGCCAGTAAAAAGTTTAGGATGAGCCAACAGCCACACAGACACACACACACACACTCATACACACAAAGACTCACAGCACACACACTCACTTACTACATGGATTTTAAAACTGGCAAAGAAAGGCAGGCTAAAGCCTGGCAGGTCCGAGCTTGCTCCAGAATAAGAGCAACTAGAGTTTGTGTCCCTGAAAAAGCTTACATATGGTACTTGAAATGCAAATGACGTGAATTCTTACACTGAAATCTTATCTTTTGGCTTCTCATCTCCAGCCTTTGCCCACTGCTAAATAATCAGATCCAGGGAAGCATCAAAAGTCAAAGAAAGAATGAAGAGAAGTTGCTTCCAGCCACAGTGGGTGGGGCTTTCCATTTAAATTCTGCCTTCAACTTCCAAAAAATATCCTCTTGGGAAACTTATTACTCATGAAAATGAAGAGAAGGTGTTTTCCTCCATGGAGCAATCTCTGCCTTGAAAAGTCTCCATCCCTCCTCCTAGCCCAGAGAGATGATCCCACAAGGAAGTGGATTTTGTTGCTTAATCCTAGTTGACTGAATTCTGTTTTCCCACAATAAAATAATAAAAATAATTTGGAATAGCATAACCTGAATGTTCATATTTCCACAGCCCGTGATTAAGAATTAGAAATAAAAAAACTTTGAAATTCTGTCGTTCCATCTGCTCATATAAACATAGCAGGCTCTTGCAGTGTCTGTCCCTACAGTGTTTTGAGAATTCTCAAAGGGAAGTTTCTTCCAAGCCCATGATGCAGTCTGTGCTTTCAGGGCTGGCTGAGCCAGCTATTGCAAGCTCCACATGTGACCCCATTGGTGGTGAGAAGAGGGTTCTCCTCAGCAGCTTCTCAGTGCTAATTTGCTCCTGCCGAAAAATTTTGCGAGGTCACATTCACCCCAATAGGGAGATTGAGTCCAAAGTGTTGCAGAGTTCAGTGAAGCAGCTTTCTCAATGTACACTCTGAGCCCTTCTTGGCCCCAGGATGCCCACATACCTCCACAGTGGTTGGTTTGGAGGAGTTTCTCGTAACATGGGACTGGAATTCATCAATATCAGTGACATTAGTTCCTGTTACTGAGCACAGCTCACATGTCACACTCCTTTCTTTCTCAAGGTGAATCCTCTTTAAGGGGTAGGGGTTGCCATTAACCCCCTGTAATCTGGATTCTGTATGCTCTGATCTATCAGCCATGTCTATGAGTGTTGAATCCTAAGTGTGAACAGAGTTCAAGCCTTTTCCCCAGAAAGTTCTTCAGCCCTACTGTAATTCAATGGAGGCAAATGAATACTTGTAGGGGAAGGGGAGCTAGCTGTATTGGCTGGGTTTCTTGGAGGCAGGGAGCAGGGGAGTTTCAACTCCAGTCCAGTGAGCCAGTTGGTTGTGTAATGCTTTATAAAGTACTTCTACAATTTGATGCCCACAAAAACCCTATAAGACAGAGAAGATATCATTATTTCTGTATTATGATTATAAAACCAAGGCAAAGGGAAATTTGGTGGTTTGCCTAAGCTCATAGAACCAGAAAATGGAACTACCCAGAATTCATCCCAGATCTCTGACTCCAAGTTTAAATACTTGGGAGGCAGTACAGTGTTCTGGAAAACATGCAGACTATGGAGTCACACTGTGTGTTTGTATTCCTGGCTCTGCAACTTACTAGCTATGTGACTTTGAATGATTATTAAAATAATTGAATAAGTTACTTGATTCTTCTTTGATTCGGTTTCCTCATCTGTGAAACGGGAATAACAATATCACCTACTTCATAAGTATTTATGAGAGTTAAATGAGAAAATACAGGCAAAGCACAGAGAAGAGAGCTGGACACATTAGTAAGCACTAGAAAGAGTAAGCTATTATTGGCTGGGAGTGGTGGCTTACATCTGCACTTCGGGCAGACCAAGGTGGGTAGATCCCTTGAGCCTAAAAGTTTGACACCAGCCTGGGCAACATAGAGAGACCCCATCTCTATTTTTTTTAACACTTAAGAAAAAAACAAAAATTAGCTATTATTAACAATTTCTAATTTTATTTTTATATATTCCTGTGCCACATTCAATGCCTTTCCCTAACAAAAAGAGCTTAGATCAGAGAGGCTAGACAACTACAAGCAACTTTTCACCCTTTAACTATATGATTTTTAAAAGGCAACTACCAGATAAAGTGTTCATAATAGTAACCCAGATAGAACAACAAAATATACTGTGGTTAATCCCAGTTCTCACCAGTCTGTTTCAGGAGACTGTAAAGTTGCTTTAAAATGATAACAGGAATCTAATACCAAAACAAGTCATAAGAGAATATGACATGAAAACTTCAGGACCAAATTCAATGAACAAGCTCTTTTTTGATTAACAATAGTAATGAAAGTAGATGTGAATGCAATCATCTTCTAACAAGCCAAATCATTTTGTTCTAAAATCATTGTGAATTAAATAACTATTTCTACTTTCCCCTAATGTCTGATGACCTGAAAATATTTTTATTTCATCTTTGTTTTTTAACAATAGCTTTATTGAGCCATAATTCACATACCCATAAAATGCATCCTTTCAAAGTATACAATTCAGCAGTTTTTAGTAGTTTCACAGAGTTGTGCAACCAGCATCACCAATTTCAGAACATTTTCATCACTCCAGAAAGAAGCCTCATACCCATTAGCAGTCATTCCTGACTCTTCCCATTCCTTAGTCACTGGAAGTCTGGTTCACTTTTTGTCCCTATAGATTTGCCTGTTCTGAATGTTTCATATAAATGGAACCATATTATAAGCATTTGACATAAATGGAATCATACACTATGTAGCTTTTGTGACTGGCTTCTTTCACTTAGCTTAATGTTTTCAAAGTGCATCCACGTTTTAGCATGTATCAGTTCTTCATTCCTTTTTATTGCTGAATAATATTCTATTGTATGTATGTACCACATTTCATTATACATTCATCGATTAAAGGATTTTGCATTGTTTCCACTTTTTGACCATCATGAATAATACTGCTATGAACTTTTGTGTCCATGCTTTTGTGTGGGCATCTCTTCAATTCTGTTTCAATACCTGGGTGTGGAATTGCTAAGTCATATGGTAACTCCATGTTTCACATTTTGAGAAACTGCCAGACTGTTTTCTAAAGTTTCTGCACCATTTTACAATCCCACAAGCAATGGGATTGTAAAGCAACGTATGGGGGTTCCAACTTCCCCACATCCTCATTAACCCTTATTGTTGTATATGTTTTTATATTTGAGCCATCCTAGTGGATGTGTAGTGTTACTGCATTGTAGATTTGATTTGACTCTCCTTAATGACTAATGGTGCTGAGCATCTTTTCATGTGCTTATTGGCCATTCATACATTTTTTGTTTGTTTGTTTGGTGAGACGTCTATTCAATCTGGATTGTCTTTTTATCATTGGGTTTTAAATGTTCTTTATATTTTCTGTAGGCTAAGTTCCTGTATTAGGCTATTCTTGTGCTGCTATTAAGAAATACCAGAGGCCGGGTGCGGTGGCTCAAGCCTGTAATCCCAGCACTTTGGGAGGCCAAGGTGGGCAGATCACGAGGTCAGGAGATCGAGACCATCCTGGCTAACACGGTGAAACCCCGTCTCTACTAAAAATACAAAAAAATTAGCCAGGCGTGGTGCTGACATCTGCTTGGCTTCTGGGGAGGCCTCAGGAAGCTTTTACTCACAGCAGGTGAGACAGGAGCAGGCACTTCACTTGGCAAAAGCAGGAGCAAGAGATAGAGAGCTGACGGGGAGGTGTCACACACTTATAAACAACCAGATCTCACAAGAACTCACTCACTGTCATGAACACAGCACCAAGCCGTGAGAGACTGCTCCCATAATCCAAACACCTCCCACCAGGCCCCACTTCCAGCATTGGATATTACAATTCAACACGAGATTTGGGAGGGGACAAATATCCAAACTATGTCAGTTCCTCATCTAATATAATTTGCAAATATGTTCTTTCATTCTGTCAATTGTCTTTTACTTTCTTGATAGTGTCCTTTTTTTTATGTGTGTGAGATGGAGTCTCACTCTGTCACCCAGGCTGGAGCACAGTGACATGATTTCAGCTCACTGCAATCTCCGCCTCCCGAGTTCAAGCAATTCTCCTGCCTCAGCCTCTCAAGTAGCTGGGATTACAGGCATAGGCCACCATGCCTGGCTAATTTTTGTATTAAAAATTCAACTAAAAAGTGGAGATGGGGTTTCACCACGTTAGCCAAGCTGGTCTTGAACTCCTGACCTCAGGTGATCTGCCTGCCTCAGCCTTCTAAAGAGTTGGGATCACAGGCATGAGCCACCATGCCCGGCCAATGGTGTCCTTTAAAGCATAACAGTTTAAAATTTTCATGAACTCCAATTTATCTATTTTATTCTCATGTTGCTTGTGCTTTTAGTGTCATATCTAAGAAAACTTTGCTTAATCCAAGGTCATAAATAATTACTGCTTTCTTATATAAATGTTATACTTCGGCTCTTTTTTTTTTTTTTTTTTTTTGAGATAGGTTCTCACTCTGTCACCCAGGCTGGAGTGCAGTGGCACGATCACAGCTCACTGCAGCCTCACTCTCCCAGGCTCAGGTGATCCTTCCACTTCAGCCTCCTGGGTAGCTGAGACTACAGGCACACGCTGCCACACCCAGCTAATATTTTATATTTTTTGTAGAGATGGAGTTTCACCATGTTGCCAAGGCTGGTCTCAAACTCCTGGGCTCCAGCAATCTGCCTGCCTCAGCTTCCGAAAGTGCTAAGATTACAGGAATGAGCAACCAGGCCTGGCCATTTTGAGTCAATTTTTGTATATGTTGTGAATAGGGGTCCAGCATCATTCTTTTACTTGTGGATATCCAATTGTCCCAACATCATTTGTTGGAAAGACTATTATTTTCCCCATTGAATAGTAATGTCACCCTTGTTGAAAAATCAAGTGACCATAAATGTAAGGATTTATTTCTGGGCTCTCAACACTATTTCATTGATCTGCATGTCTAGTCTTTTACCAGTATGAACCTGTCTTAATTGCCATAGCTTTGTAATAAGTTTGAAACTGGGAAATGTGAGTCTTCCAACGTTGTTTATCTTTTTCAAGATTATTTTGGCTGTTCTGGGTTCCCTTAATTTCCTATGAATTTAAGATCATGTGATGTTAATTTTATGTGTCAATCTGACTGGGTCACAGGATATGCAGAAATGTGGTTAAACATTATTCTGGGTATGTCTATAAGGGTGTTTCTGGATGAGGTTAACATTTGAATCAGTAGACTGAGTGAAGCAGATTTTCCTCCCCAATGTAGATGGGCCTCATCCGATTTGCTGAAGGCCTGAATAGAATAAAAGCTCTGAGGCTGGGCACAGTGGCTTATACTTGTAATCCCTGCACTCTGGGAGGCCGAGGTGGGAGGATCACTTGCACTCAGGAGTTCAAGACCAGTCTGGGCAACATGGTGAAACCCCATCTCTAAAATAAATATAAAAAATTAACCAGGTGTGGTGGTGTGAACCTGTAGTCCCAGCTACCTAGGAGCCTGAGGTGGGAGAATCACCTCAGCCCCCAGGAGGTCGAAGCTGCAGTGAGCTGTGATTGCGCCACTGCACTCCACCCTGGGTGATGGAGTGAGACTCTGTCTCCTAAACAAAAACAAAAACAACAAAACAACCCTGAGCAATGGAGAATTCACTCTCTCTGCCTGACTCTCTTCAAGCTGAGGCATCGGTTTTCTCCTGCCTTCAGACTTGTACTCAGACTGGAACTTATAAAATTGGCCCTCCTGATTATCAGGCCTTTATACTGAAACTAGAACTATGCCATTGGCTTTCCTGGGTCTCCAGCTTTCCAGCTGCAGATCTCAAGACATCTCAGCTTCTATAATCCATATATACTATTTGTTCTGTTTCTCTGGAGAACTCTAACTAAGACAGACCAATTCGTTAATTTCTGCAAAAAAAAAAAAATGCCAGTTGAGATTTTGATAGAGTATATTATATCTATATTCACCATCATTTATGAAGCATTTCTCCTCTGGTTATAGAACTTTAGGTTGACAGTACTTGTTTTTCTTTATAGTTGTTTTTTCCTCCCAGCAATTCAAACATATCATTTCCTTATTTTATGGCTTTCACTGTTTTTGTTGAGAAGACAGTTGCTAATCTTAAGTCATTTGAAAGTAGTTTTTATTTTCTTCTGATTGTTTCTGAAATTATATTTTTGTCTTTAATTTTGAGCAATTTCACTATAATGTGCTTAGATGTGTTTTCTTTGTATTTTGATTGGCTGGGGTTGTGGAGTTTTTAAAATCTGTGGTCTTATACCCTTTATCAGCTGTTTAAAATTCCCAGTTATTATCTCTAGAAATATTGTTTCTGCCCTACACTTTCTCTTGCCTCTTTTTCAGGGAATTCAATTACACGTATATAGACTTCTTCACTGTGTTCTCTATTTTTTTGTATGATTTTCTATATTTTCC
The DNA here is from genome assembly GCF_028885625.2 of Pongo pygmaeus. Taxonomy (NCBI): domain Eukaryota; kingdom Metazoa; phylum Chordata; class Mammalia; order Primates; family Hominidae; genus Pongo; species Pongo pygmaeus. Next base: position 42,577,100 of record NC_072373.2, read on the forward strand.
ATTTCTTTGCCTCTCTATTTTTTTCTGGATATTGTCTGCCTTTATCTATATCTAATCTCTGTCAAGTTTCATCCATTGAATTCTAAATTTGTATTATCTTTTCCATTCTAGAATTTCAAATAAGTTTTTTTATAGTTCCCAGTTCTCTGCTGAAATGGTCTTGCTTTTTATTTCCTTGCATGTATTTTTCATAGTTACTATAAAGCCTATATCTGATAACTCTATTATCTGCACTCCCTGTATATCTATTTCTATTTTCTGTTATGTTTCTTTGAAAACTAACATTATTTTTTCCATTATTTTATATCACATTATTTTGTCTCCTCATATGTTGTTATTAGTCTTTGAGCTCCAGATATTGCATATGAAAAATTATAAAAATTATAAAAATAATGTTAAACTTGGAATAATATTATCTTCCTCGGAGATGGATTTACATTTGCTTCTGGAAGGAAACTAGGGGATTAGTAATCCCATATTACCTTGATCTAATCACAGACTGAGATGATTTAAAGCTGGTTTTCTGTCCCTGGTATAACTAGCCTATTTATGAATTACCATTTCTCCTGCTACCACCAGGTGGGTTCTTCTCGTCTACTGCACAGATAAAGCCAATCCACCAAGACAGTGATATTGCAGCAGAGAAAGAGTTTAATAATCACAGGGCTAGGTAGCTAAGCAAATGGATGGGAGTAATTGTTACTCAAATCAGCCTCCTCAAAAACTCAGAGGCTAGGGCTTTTCAAGGATATTTGGCAGGCAGGGATCTAGGGAATGGAGAATGCTGATTGGTTGGGTCAGGGATGAAATCATGGGTCAGATAAAGCCAATCCACCAAGACAGTGATATTGCAGCAGAGAAAGAGTTTAATAATCACAGGGCTAGGTAGCTAAGCAAATGGATGGGAGTAATTGTTACTCAAATCAGCCTCCTCAAAAACTCAGAGGCTAGGGCTTTTCAAGGATATTTGGCAGGCAGGGATCTAGGGAATGGAGAATGCTGATTGGTTGGGTCAGGGATGAAATCATAGGGGATCGAAGTTGTCTTCTTATGCTGAGTCAGTTTCTGGGTGGGGGTCACAAGACCAAATGGGCAAGTTTCTTGGTATGGGTTACTGGTTCAGGTGGACCATCAGCTGGTCCATCAAAATGCAGGGTCTGGAAAATACCTCCAATACCAATATTAGGTTTGACAATAGTGATGCTATCTACAGGAGCAACTGGGGAGGTTACAAATTTTGTCACCTCTGGCTACATGACTCCTGAACTATAATTCTAACTTTATTGCTAATTTTAGTTTTGCACAGGTAGTTTCAGTCCCTGAGCAAGGAGCAAGTTAGTTTCAGGAAGGGGGTATTATCATCTTTGTTTTAGAGTTAAACTATAAACTAAATTCCTCCCATAGTTAGCTTGGCTTATGCCCAGGAATGGACAAGGGCAACTTGAAGATTACAAGAAAGAGGGAGTTAGTTATGTCAGATTTATTTCACTCTCATAATTTTTCTATCAGATTTCTCTCACTGTCATAATTTTTGCAAAGGCAGTTTCACTCCTAGGTTGTAGCACCTTGAGATCCCAACCCAAAGCCTGTAAAGGAGGTTGCCAGAGCCTTCTTTAGCAGGCTCTGAAAAAAATACCTTTATTTGCAGCCTCTCAGTCTTCCAAACTTACATTAATTTTTTGTGAATTTAGATTATATCCCTAGGGAAAAGCATCCCCCAACACTGGGCTCACTTCTATGAGTTTTCATCTCCCAAACCTTGGCCCTATAGTTATGCCTGTCTTGTTACCTCTCTAATACTTTCAGATGTTTTCATATTGTAAAAATATTATCTTCCTCTGAGGTGGATTTACATTTGCATCTACAAGAAAGCTAGGAGATTAGTAATTCCATATCATCTTCATCTAATCATAGATTGAGATGATCCAAAGCTGGTTTTCTTTTCTTTTCTTTTCTTTTTTTTTTTTTTTTGAGATAGAGTCTTGTTTTGTTGCAGTTGATTGTGCAGTGGCACAATCTTTGCTCACTGCAGCCTCCACCTCCAGTTCAAGAGACTCTCCTGCCTCATCATCCCAAGTAGCTGGAATTTCAGGTGTCCACCAGCACACCTGGCTAAGTTTTGCATGTATGGGGTTTTGCCATGTTGGTCATGCTGGTCTCAAACTCCTGGCCTCAAGTGATCTGCCCACCTCGGCCTCTCAAAGTGCTGGCATTACAGGCGTAAGCCACGCACCCATCCCCAAAGCTGGTTTTCTGTCTCTGAAAAGAATTTTTTAGATTCTTTCTGAATCCTTCTCAGTGAAAAGATTCGTTTAAAGACCAGAAGCGGTTCCCTCGTTTATGCAAGACAAAGAGGGAGCTACTTCCACTTATTAACCATCTCCATAACAGCTCCAGAAATCACTGATCTCTGCCATCTGTAGGAAAGACAAGTCCACTGTTCAGGGTATGTGAGGTTTGAATGAGAGAACCTAGACAAAGTGCTTGGTAAGTTGTTCCTTTTTTCTTTTCCTTTTCCAAGTTATTGGTAAAGAATGCTCGATACTTTTGTAATGATCATGCCTCTCTCTTTGTTCCATCCTTTAGAAAGTTCAAAGCCAAATTTTAATCCTCCTACCAACTTATGATTCAGAACCTTATCATATATCCTTTGTGGAATGATCTTAGCACAATTTCATTATATAGTCTGTATTCCAAGTGTTTCATCTATTTTCCTTAACTCTTGTTGTATTGCATGTGTTCAGATAAGCCTCTCTCAATCACTTTCATAGGAGGTGGTACATAAAGAAGCAAATTAAATAATTTAAATAAAAGTATTTTGAATTATGATATGCTATAAATGTGATAGGGAATATTGATATTAGTTCAGAATTGAGCCACTTCCCTGGGCTAGCAGGACTTCAAGGTCTCTGTCTTCCCATGCCACTCGCTGACATCAAATTGGACCTTAAAAGTCCAATCCAAGATCCATTTTTCAGAAAGCCTTCCCTGACCTCCCTGCATGAACATCTTGCCTTAATCATATTGCTGGACATGACTGCCCTACCACATACTCTCTTTATGCGTTTGTAACATCCACAATGCCTAGAAAAGAAATTATCTTGAACTGAATTTTTCACACCTTTACTGGGCAATAATTAGCATGCAATAAACTGCACATATTTAAAGTACACAGTTTGATAAGTTTCGACATATGTATACACCTATAAAACCTTCACCACCATCAAGATAATGCACATAACTACTGCAATTAGTTTATCTATTCACTTGTTAATGATATTAAGATTGTTTGAAATTGCTGACTATTAAAAATAAAGCTGACATGAACATTCTTGTATAAGTGTTTGTAGGGACATATTCTTCCTTTTCTCTTGGATGAATATGTAGAAGTGGAATGGTTGGGTCATATAGCTTTTTAAGAAACCACCAAACTGTTTTCCAAAGTGGTTGTGCCATTTTACATTCTTATCATCAGCAGTATAAGACAATTTTAGTTCTTCCACAACCTCTCCAACACTTAGTGTGGTCATTCTTTTTAATTGTAGCCATTCTAACAGGTGTGCTATCTTATTGTGGCTTTAATTTGCACTTACGTACTGACAAATGATGTTGAGCATCTTTTCATGTGTTTTTTGGGGGAGGGGGGAGGGCGGAGGCAGGCATTTGTTTATCTTCTTTGGTGTCCAAATCTTTTGCTCATTTAGAAAATTGCATTGTTTTCTTGTAAGTGAGTTCTGAGTATTCTTTATGTTTTCTGGACACAAGTTCTTTATCATATACAGGATTTATAAATGTTTTGTCCCTGACTATGGATTATCTTTTCATTTTCTTAGATGTCTTTTGAAGAATAGAAATTTTTAACTCTGATGAAGTACAACTTATCAATTCGTTCTTTTATAGATTGTGCTTTGCTGTTAAATCTAAAGAATTTTTGACTAATCCAAAATCACAAGAGTTTTCTTTGAGAAGTTGTATAGTTGTACACTTAGATCCAGGGTCCATTTTTAGTTAAGTTTTAATTACGAAGTGAGGTATGAATCCAAGGGTCTTTGTTGTTGTTGTTGTTTTATTTTGGTTTTGGTTTTTTGGGGTTTTTGTTTTTATTTTATGTTTTTTTGTTTTGCTTTGACTTGTTTTTTTTGTTGTTGTTTGGCTACCCAACTACTATAGCACCATCTCTTTAAAAGACTATTTTATCTTAACCAAATTGCTGTTGTACTTGTTGAAAATCAATTGTCCATATATACATGGGTCTTTTCAAGGCTTTCTATTCTGTTTCATTGATCTATTTATCGATCTTCTATCTTTACATCAATACTATACTGTCTGAATTGCCATAGCTTTATATAAATTTGAAATCAGATAATATTAATCCTCAATTTTGTTCTTTTTAAAAGTTATTTTGGCCATTTTTAATCTGTTTCATTTTATATTAATTTTAAAATTGGTTTATAAATTTTACCTAAAACAAAGCAGCTGGAATTTTGATTATGAATGCCTTAAGTTTATAGATCATGTTGGGGAGAACATCTTAATAAAGTTGAATCTTTTAACCCATGAATATGGTATATATTTATTATTTAGATCATCTTTAATCTCTCCCAGCAATGGTTTGCAGTTTCCAGTAGAGATCTTTTAAATCTTCTGTCCCTAATTTATCCTCAAGTATTTTCATTTTTTATGCTATTGTAATTAGTAATCTTTAAAAATTTCAAGTTCCAATAGTGTGTTGCTGGTGTATGGAAATACAACTTGTTTTTGTATATCGATCTTGTATTCTGCAACTTCACTAAGCTTTCTTATTAGTTCTAGTTGCTTTTGTTGTTATTGTTGAGACTGCGTCTCCCTCCGTCACCAAAGCTGGAGTGCAGTGGTGGGAACACAGCACACTACATCCTTGGCCTCCTGGGCCCAAGCAATCCTCTCACCTCAGCCTCCTGTGTAGCTGGGACCACAGGTGATTGCCACCACATCTAGCTAACTTTTTGTAGAGATGGGGTCTTACTCTACTGCCCAGGCTGGACTCGAACTCCTGAGCTCAAGTGATCTCCTGCCTCAACCTCTCAAAGTCCTGGGATTACAAGCATGAGCCATTGCACCTAGTTTGTTGCTTTTTGTAAATTCCATTGAATATTTCTACCTAGATAATCATGTCATCTATGAATAAATACGTTCTTCATTTGTAATCTGGATAACATTTAGTTCTTCTTGAATTGAACTGAGGTTTACTGGACCTGGATATAAAGGGACTTGAATTTTTTTCTTTTTTTTTCTGAGGCTTACTCTGTCACCCAGTCAGGAGTGTAGTGCAGGATCACAGTTAAGTACAGCCTTAATCTCCCAAGCTCAAGAGATCCTCTCACCTAATTTTTTTTTTTTTTGTAGAGGCAAGGTCTTACTATGTTGCTCAGACTGGTCTCAAACTCCTGGCTCAAGCAGTCCACCTGCTTCTTCCTCCCAAAGTACTGGGATTACAGGCATGTGCCACCATGCCCAGCCAGGAACTGAATTTTAATGCCAACTCGGCCGTAACTCACTGTATTAACCTTTGGCAAATCACTTTTCCTCTCAGGACCCTCGAAAATGATCTGCATATTCTCTATGTAGATCTGCATATTCTCTATGAACATTCCTTCCCACTTCTAACATTCTAGAAGACTAAGAATGTACACAGAAAGGTGTGAGCGCTCTTACAATTCATGGCTTCCTGCCTTCAGGCCTCTGAGTCCTACTCTCTTCCCGTTAAGCGATCGACTCACTGTGCTCCTGACAGTTGAACTGAACTGGCAAATGTCACCTTTTTTGTTCCCAATCTCCCAGTGAAATAAGGGAGTGGCTATATTCAGTCATTCTTTTGCCATTTATTGTACTGCCTCCCGTGAGCAAGGCCCAGTTTGCAGAGCAGGGTGGATTATCTGTTTTTTAACAAAGGCCAAAGGCCTTTAACTCATGAAAAAATTAGCTAACAGCCATTTACAAACAAAAAGCAACTACATTTGATACATTTTTAAAAAAACACTTTCCATTATCTTGCTTTCAGATTCAGTCCTTATTAATAATGTAGCATTATACTGTGCTGAGATGGGGTAGGGTGTGGCAGGCTAAAAAGCTAAAAAGACAACATCGCCCTATCCTCCAGGAACTTAGGAGTCCAGCGAGGGAATGCTCCGTTTGTTCTCCATCCATATGGAGAGGGACTGGCAGACAAAGTTACAGTGGAGTATGTTAGAAAACAGGGAATCTTTGCAAACAGGGAATCTGAGCAACCCCAAGCTGTGGTGGAAATGAGGGATACAGTAGACTTTTTTAAGTCTTTTTGGTCACCAAGGCATGGAACTCATTCCTAAGTTTGGGATGCCTCTGCTTTAGAGAAAGAGCCCGTCTCCCATCAGAGGAAGCTTGTCCAGCCTCCTTGTCATCCAGAGCACATGGCATCATCTTGGCCTGTGCAATCAGATGCATTCATTGAACTCTGAATCCAAAGCTGTTGATACAGAAACCACGCAGGTTCCTTTTCGCCAATGGAAGGCAATTGTGGCAGCAGCTACCTCTGGTTCCCTGAGACAGTGGTAACACATCTAGTTTCTAGAACCCAGAATCATCTGTTCCAACCCTGTCATTTTACAAATGCAGTGTGGAAATAATTGAAAACCACCCAAATGAGAACAAACAAGGCTATTTATTCAGAGCTTCCTCTAGCGAGGGAGTCAGCCATCATCACCTGCATTTTGGCAGAGATGTCAAGGCAGGCAGAGGAGTAGGAAAGCTTTAGACTTGGATGAAGAAAAGCTTCAGGTATCCCCTGATTGGAGGCTGTTTGCATGGAGAAGCTGCAGGCATGCTGACTAGAAGTGGGCATCCTATGTGATTGGGGTTTATATTTTTGACTTTCTCTGGCCGATCCTAAGTTGGAAGCAGGGACAAAAATTAGGGAAGCTGTCAATTATTAATCAAGTCCTGCCCATTTGGAGCCAATTGTTAAAGGTGTTATTGCTTCCAGGGCTGATTGCTAGTGATAGTGATCTTACTTCCTGAGAGTCTGACATATTGAGAGTAGGCTGGCTTCCTAGGCTGGTTACTGTAGATAATGGATTGGCTTCCTGGGCTGGTTGTTGCAGATTGTGGGTCAGAGTTCTATTTTTAGATATGGCCTGGCCACTGTCTGTTTGTATATTCAGTCTCTCAGCAGAATATATACTCCCTCCAGAGAAGGTGAGTGGCCTATTTAAGGTCTAACCACTAATACTAACCAGAGCTGATAGGTCAACCTGAGATTTAACATATTTATCTTGTCATCTCCAAAGGAACTTATGCTCTGCTTGTTGAAGAAACAAGTTTCAGACCCATAGAAAAACAAAATTCAGCACAGATGTCACAGAGATAAGTTGCACCAGGAAGTTAATTGTTAGTGCCATAGCTTGGCAGGAAACCTCATCGTTTTCCTCTGATAATGGCCAGAGCTGCTACTGGTCAGGTGCTTTCTATGTCCTGGGCATTCTACCCATCCAGCAAAGTCCAGGGGTTAAAAGCATGGCTCTCCAGTCTTCCCACCTGCATTCATATTTTATCTCCACCATTGGTAGCTAGTGAACTTGAACATGATATTTTACCTCTAATCTTCAATTTCCTCATCTGTAAAATGAGAATAATAATGGAAATATCTCATCATGCTCTTGTGCAAATTAGATGGCCAGATATTTGTAACATGCTTAGAACACTTACATTATAAGTACTGGTACAAATTAGCTATTGCAATCTCATTTAGTCCTCATATCCATTCAGTCTGACAAGCAATATCCCCAGCTTGCAGATGAAAAACTGAAGATGGTGATGTCACTTGTCCAAGATAGTGAGAGTCAGAGTCAGAATTTTTACTCATGTCTCTAGGAAACCAAACCTCATTATTCCTTTCTGCTGTGCTTCTGAAGACAAGATGCCATTGTTGGGAAAAAGGACAAGAAAGCCCAAAAGTATGTAGGGCTGTAATATCAGACCACCCACATTCATATCTTGTTTCTGACTTCTATTAGCTGTAAAACCTTGCACAAATTACTTACCATTTCTGAGCACACTGTCATTTGCAAACTGGTAATAAGATTAGTTGTTTCAATAAGACTAGGGTTGTTTTAAGGATTAAATAGTGTACTATATGTGAAGTTTCCATTACAATGCCTGGCACATGCTAAGTGCTTAATACTTGACAATAATAATTTTGGTTATTGTAATCGGAAGTGACTATCATAAACCATTCTTCAGTGTCTGTCCTCAGTGGTCCCATCTTCGTGCAGTTTTCCCTTAACCTCCAGTCTACTTTGGTGTCTCCATTGTTGAATTCCTCATTATTCAACATTGTTGACTTCCCTCATGTAGTGCTACAGTAAGTCAAGAAGAAATGAGACAAATGACTTGGAGGAGAAGATGGGTTCTGCAGGGAAGAGGAATAGACAGGCAAAGGGTAACAAGTCGATGGCAACATAGTGACATGGAGTCCCCAAAGACCAAGGCTTCCTATCGTCCAGACTTTCAGAAGAGTCAAAAATGCTTCCTAAGGCTGGGCATGTTGGCTTCAGTCCTGTAATCTCAGCATTTTGGAGGCTGAGGCAGGTGGATCACGTGAGCTCAGGAGTTCGAGACCAGCCAGGACAACAGGCTGTCTCTACAAAAAATACAAAAATTAGCTAGGTGTGGTGGTATGCACTTCTATTTCCAGCTACCTGGGAAGCTGAGGTGGGAAGATTTCTTGAGCTTAGGAGTTCAAGACCAGAGTGGGCAACAGAGCAAGACCTGTCAAAAAAAAAAAAAAAAAGGAAAGGAAGAAAGAAAGAAAGAAAGGAAGAAAGAAAGAAAAGAAAAGCCTTCCTAGGAAGCAAATAGAGGAGTTGTGTCTTTAGCTCTGTGGTCAAACTCAGACATGGCCATCTGGGAGACATTCACCACATCCTTAGCAGATGAAACCAGCTTCCTCCTTGCCATGTAGCATCCCTTGGAGGTGATGATTCTAATTTTAGCACTGAGTTCCATGCAATTGACCTCTCAACTCTGTTGCTTCAGAGTTGAAGCCAAGTTGTTTATCAGATTGGTCAGAGAGAATCAGGAAACATGCAACTGAAAAATCTGATAGATAAAGGGTGAAAAGGGGTAAAAACCTGATAGAAAATGGGCAACAATAGTGGGGAGTATGAACTTACAAAAGCAAGGGAGCAAATCAAACGAACATAAAAGACCACCTCTTCCATCACCCTGTAAAGTAGATATTACCGTTCTGTTTCCCAAAGGAAGAAACTAAGTCCAAATAAAGTTCAGTTTTGCCCCCACAAATCACTCAGGTAATGAGAGCTGAGTCATGATTTGAACGCATCAAAAAATATCTGGAAAAAATAAGCATAAATGTTTATAAGTGGTTGTCTGCGGGTGGTGGGATTATGGGTGATTTTAATTTTCTTCTTTATATTTCTGTTTTCTTCCAAATTTTTTTTCTGTTGGGCAGTTGTTACTTGTATAATGAGAGTTATTAAAAGTTAAAGTCATTGAAACTATATCAGGGCCCAGGCTAAGAACAGGGAATAGAAATTAAAGCAGTAAGGAGAGTAATCTTTAGGACCCAGGGAATCAGCCTGAGACTGTTGTTTTTGAGACTGAGAAAACTAAGCAACTAAACTGGGGGTGCACTTCAGAGTGAGGTGGGGGAAGAAGGAAGAAACCAGGCCAGGCCAGAACTCTGGCTCCTCGGTGTCCAGGGACACTTAACCTGAAGGGGGCCTGGAAAGAAAACACTGACTTAATAGTTGGACACAAAGATAAGGACTTGATCTGGTAACAACCTAAACTCTGAGGCTGGACAGAATCCAAAATGGAAGGGCCTCAAAAGGGAGCTCATACACCTCCCTGGGCAAGACTCTAGACCTACACTTTGCACCTGTGGGTTTTTAACCTTTATAATAGAGCCTAATGCCCATTGTAATTTGTCTTGCAAGAGTATGAGGTGAGAAAGAAAACAGAGGTATAGAGAGGGCAGTGCTCCAAGCCAATGAGGCGAAAGCAGAGATGGCTGAAGCCCCTCACTCTGTCACAGTCCTTTTGAGAGGTGGGCAGCCATGGGGTCAGAGCAGTATGAATTAGGAGATAGAGCTGAGGATGAAATCTGCAAGAGAGAGAAGGTCCAGGTTCCTACATCTTCTTCCTCAAAGGAGCAAGAGGACCTGGGGTGAAATGAGATTCAAACTTATCCTCAACGTGGTCTCTGCCCTTGAAACATTTGCAAACTCCAAGCAGATGTTATGCAAGGAGAACTTTATTTGTAGAAATACATGCCGGCCGTGTAGGATTCCTGGCTGGAAGATACACAATTATGGGACTGGGGAGTCTACTGGGGATGGTCAGTAATTGTAAGGTAGATGTGCAATTCCACATCAAAACTTATTCCACGACCCATCCTAAGTAGTCATTTGTTCAATTTCAAATATCTCACAGAGCATCAGCAATGAGTAAATATGTCCTTAGTTGAATACAAATGAATAACCCCCATAGCCACTCTTCTGGAATTTACAAGGTTTTTTTTACTGTATAAAAATACATCACCTGCTCTAGTCAGGTTATAAATATAATCTGTGAATTTTTTTAAAGTCCCATGTCCAAGTACAAAAATAAATACATTAAATAGCAAAAAATAAATAAATATATTAACTAATAAATATATCCAATAGTAGAAAGATATTACAAAGATCTTATACAAGTATGGTCTCAATTAAGATTGGGGATGCATAAAGACAATCACGAAAGGAAACAAGTAATGCATAAATAAGATACACTGTGACCAGCACTAGACTACTACAGTAAAGAGATGGTGGTTTGGGGTCATGCCTCTGCAGGTATTGAGGACTGGAGCTCTTGACCTCTAATACTCTTAGCAGCATCATCACTTTCCTCCTATTCTGTCTCCTCCATCCATTGCAGAAGAATGTCTAGTTCCCCCAAAGCCTTCACAACTGCTGCCTGAGGTTCCAGCTGAAAGAGACACACACCCATGTGGTTAGCAACTCATGAGACAACATTTGCTTCAGGGTTAATTCTCTCTTTTATGGATAGGTCTGCTGACAATTGTGAGCAGAGCATTCTTCTCAAGATGAAGCACTTAAAGAAGTTATAGAATCTCAAGATATCACACAAGGAAAGGAAATCATTGAGTTCATCACCCTGGTCTTATGTACAGAAACTGAGGTGCAAGGGAGTAGCAGAAGCAAAACTGCTACTTAAGACTCTTGAATCACAGAGATCAAAGTAATCAAGCTATTTTCTTTAAGAAACGTGTGTGTGTGTGTGTGTGTGCCTGTGTGTGTGTGTAGGGGTTGCCTATGGTGCACACATCAGTTGAACAGATATTGATTGTGCCAATCACCTGGCTGATGGTTAGGGATGAAAAGGTGAATGGCACAATCCCTATCCACAGTTGAGTGAGGAGACTGGCAAAAACAGGCAACTAAAATGTAGTGTGGTGAATAAAGGGATGAAATTCCTACAAGATGATGTGGGAGGCATCTAACTCTGAGAGAAGGAGTCAACACCTTCCTGAAAGTGATGCCCAGGCTGAGTCTTTAAAGGATGAGTAGGATTTAGTCAGTGAGGAGTGAACTCCAGGCCTTCCTGGCAGACATGAGAAGGTGTGAAGGTGAGAAATTGAATGGCATGGGTGTGTGTGTGAAATTGTGAGTGTTTTCAAAGGTACGTACAAGTGTGTGAACATTGAAAAACTATTGCCTCTGGTTTGTGCAGCTAAAAGATCCATATGTCACTGTAGTGACTTGATGGAATCATGGCCATTCCCTTTCCATTTCCAGAGCATCACCCAGAGAGGGTACTCCTCTAGAGCGGATGGGTGTCCCCTGGGTTAAAGCAAGGGCTGGTCCTCATGATTTCAGAGGGCTATGAACCTGAAGCCTACAGGATGTCTAACAGTGAATATCCATCCCACCCACCTATGATCTCAGTTCTTAAAACACACCCATCCCAATCAATGCCAAAGTTGCATATACCTCTTCAAAGTGACTCAGAGTCTGGCTGTATTTCTTCATTGCTTCCTCCCCACAATGGCATGTCATGTGGGCATGCTGAAAAGAACCCAAAGAATAATAGATTATATTACAGATTCTGATTTTTTTGCCCTTGCCATTGACATGAAGCAGGTAGAAATTCTACTCTTTCACCCACAACCCTGAGGATGCTTATTCCTATAGAAAAGCTCTTTCAGATCTCACATTTGGAATCATTAAGTTCATCATCAGCTAGGAGAGGAAGCCACCTTTTAGGCTCAAACATGGAACTCATCACTTCTTTTTTAGAAACAGGCAGGCAGTACTGAAGGCATTTACCATCCCTGTACCCCATCTGGCCTCCCCACAACCCCCAGCTGTAGTCTAGGAGCTCTATCCCAGAGCTCTTTGAGCCCCCATGAGAAAAAAAAAAAAAAGAATTGAATTCCTAGGTCCTATTCAGACTATATTCTGAGGTCAAGCTCAATGGTCTACTAATTGACTGCCTAGACAGAGGATGCACTAATATACTGTAGGATGCCTCACCTACAGAAAAAGTATAATTTCAAAGACAACAGAGTTATCATTAATATCAAATAGTTAGCACCTTATAGTTCTTTAGACTTTGCAAAGTACTTTTTGCCTAGAGCATATACTGAAAAGCCAATAAAACTGAGTTCTTATTACCTAGTCACATGTCTCAACACAGATTATTAGAACTTTTGGACTCAGTTTCTCCATCCATTAAATGGAGGTAGGAAAGAGAGTTTAGTTGCTAAGCCATTGAAGCTGTGTGCTGAGATGCATCCTGTCACCCAAGACCCACACTCACACAAAGCCGGAGGTCCTTCTTGATGGTAAGAAAGGAATTGGCGAGGCTGCTGATCTTCCGGAGAGTATAATGGTCAGGGGTCTGGTAGTTTTTAAATACTCTGTCCAGATAGAGTCTTAGCAAATGGCGCAGGAGGCAGCATCGATTCGCAGGCTGCAAAAAATCACAGCTATATTGGTGAGGGGAAAGGGGAGAGCAGAGACAAGACCAGGGTGATGGAGATGCTCCCACTCCACTCCTCCTCCCAGAGTTTGTCTGGGCCAAGCACATACCTTTGTGTCTTGCAAAGACTCAGTCCTCCTTAAGATTCTGATGTCAATGTTTCCATCTTTGGCTTGCTAAACAGAAGAAGACAAAACAAGCAAGGATGAGTCAGCGACTGCTGCCAGGGTCTTCAATATCAAGACTTCTCATCCACTCCCTGCCAAGAACTAGTGGGAGGTGTCCTTTACCAAAACATTTTACATATTTGAACTACAGTTATTTCTTGGGAATACATCCCCGGGGTAAGGAGTCCCCAGCCTGCCTCTTTTTATGATTACACTGCCAGGACTGCCAGGAAAGAGAAACGGACAAGGAAGGAAGAGAAGAGGCTTTCAGGAGAGGTAGATACCCGCTTACATACCACACTGCCCCGTAACTCAGAAAATCCATTTCGTATTTCCTGAAGGTTTGTGGCGATCACACAGCTTCCCAAATTGAGTGTCTTCAGTCCAGTGGAAGGAGTCCATAGGAGATAAAACGCAGCAGAGAGAAGGCTGAAGGCAAGACTAGAGGCTTTCATCTTAGGCCTGAAATCTGGAGACCACAGGAGCTAGGAATTCAAAGAAGAGAGCATGACTTACTGATTTTCCCCTCCTCCAAGTGTCCACGGGGTGAGGGGTGGGGGGGCAGGGGAAGAGAACAGCCTTATCTGGCCTCAGACAGTATGGCCCATCCACGCAACTTACTAAGAAAAACTGCCGAGCCTCCCGTGAAGAGAAGCTTTCAGGTCTGAGTTCAGAGTCTGAGTGCGAGTTGGTGCCACAGGTCGTGGCTCCTTTATTCTGGCCCCGTCCTGGCTCCGCCGTTAGTGCCCAGCAGGTAAGGCCTGGAACAGCAGGCATTTGTAGTGACTAGATAGAGGATGACATTTCAGGGGAAATGTCAAAACTTGTTTTGGGGAATTGACGCATATAGCCTCCCCTTCCAGAAAGCCGCCGTAGCTCACCCTTCTGGTCCCCTCAGACCCACAGGGGAACTGGGGAGAAATGGAATCTCACAGAAGCTGTGGCTGCGCCATCGAAAACACCTGGGGAGAAATTGTCTGGATTTTATGGCCACCCACAGGGCAGAGAAACTGAGCTCTGTTTGGCATTTGTCTGAGATCAGATAGGTTATTTGAGGGTAACAGATTCGCTTAAGCCCCAGAGGCAAATAGAAAGTCAATGATTTCATAACAAGCCTACTGCCAGGGAAAGGCAAGACGTGATGGGCAATCAGCCCGATTCCACCTAACACTGAAGTGTCTGGGACTCCACAGCGCCCTCTGCAGGACGACTGTAGTCAGGCACTCCTGGGTGGATTCGAGAGTACACCGTTTCCTGGCCCTGCAACTCAGGTCCTAGACCAAGCAAATGATCCCAAAAGTCAGAGAAGAAAGGCAATGACGGAACTCATTTATTCTTGGGTGAGGCTCCTCAGTAAGAGAGCAGGTTAGGGTGTTTGCTGAGTTTTAAGATAAAATGATAATGGGCTGGGGTTAGGGTAAAACAATTGAGGCACTCATTTTGGGTGCAAAATTTAAGGGAGCACTAAAAAACCTCAGTCATCAAGATAAAAATATTTTAATGCAATATCAAAATGAATTAAAAAGCTTATGATGAACAAAATATCAAAATTTTATATAAAGACAAAATTCGACAGTGCCATGCTGAGCCATATTGAAGCAAAAGGAAAATTATGTACCGCTATTCACATGTTTTCATGTTTCATTCTTAATGGTTAACTTTGTTTCTCAAAAGCATATGATGAAAATATTATTGATGAGTTTCCTTCCCTTAAAACCAGGACAGTAAAATTATAATAAATTTTGTTTGGGGCAGAAATAAAATATTTAAACTTAAAGTCATGAGTTGTAATAAACCTACTTTTTAATTTTTCAATTTTCCCAACTACTTTAATATTTTTGAAAGAAATAGCATACATAAAATTTATAAAGACATATATATGTATATATACATATACATATATATGTATATATATGTATATGTACATATACATATATATGTATATATATGTATATATATATATATATGCACACATCCACATATATATGGCTGGCTCCATAGCTTGGCACAGCACTGATAATCATTATCACTTACTGAATTTTTCCTATATGCCAGGCAATTTGCTAGACATTTTTTACATTTGTGACCACTCGAGATACTGTCAAATGTAGGAAAAGGAAAAAAGCAAACCAAACCCAAAAGAATCAAAGAGGATTCTGGGTTTGGAGACAAGAGAACTGGGTCCAAACAAATCCTTGCTTTACTAATTTCCATTGATGTGGGTCATTCCAGTTTACCCAGGACTGAGGTTGGGGGGCAGGGGATGGTTCCTGAAATACGAAAATTTCAGTTTTAAAACTGGAAAAACCACAGGTAAACTGGAATGAGTTGGCCACCCTACCTCTATGTGACCTTGGACAAGTCAACTCACCTCTGAGTTTAATTTTCTTAACCCCAAAATGGTGATAATTAAACTTAACCCAGAAACTGTTTTGATTTTAAATTGATTATTTAAATACAACAATATATGATTTATACACTTAGCACAGAGCAAGTGATCAATTCGTTTTAAGTAGAGATTGATGTTAGTTGTCCTGAGCTAACAATCTGATGAGCATTTAATGAGCACCCGTTGTCTTGAATGTTGTGCTAGGTACTGAAGTACAAAGATAAACATGATGATTATTTGTCCTCAAAGAGATGTTGTCCTCATGGAAAAAGGTCCTTTAGATGTGACCTTGAACAGACCTGGGTAAATGATTAGGAGAAGTAGGTGATCCTCAGAACAATGTGAGCAGTGTCAGTAGAGGGTAAGTTCTCTTACCTGAGCTCAGGAAGGGCTGCTGCTTCTGGTCTCCCAGGAGCCTGTTTCAAGTTGAAAGGCTTCCAATTATTTGTATCTATATATACATGTCATATGAAGGAAGTGAGCTCAGGCAGGTGAGGGCTGGAACTCCCTTGGAATTTCTCTGGTGGCATTGTTCTTCCTCAAGCACTACAGCAGCTTAATTGCAGGGCGGATTACCCCAACACCTTCCTCCTGGAAGAAGCACTGCCTGAGGGGATTACTGGTTGTAGCTGTGGATAAAGGATGTGCCTCCTTCTGGCTCCACCTTCCTGCTTGGTAAAAATGATAGGATAGGGAAGATCTGAGTTACTGAACTGGAAGAGAATTCTGGGGGATTCTCCTGCTCTCTCCTCTAAACCCAGTTCCCCTTAACCAAGTTTCTCTGCAACTCCAGACACTGTGGGCTCATTCCTGCTGTTTTTCCTCAGCCTTTGCTATCCCCACCATTGCTCTCCAACATGGCCACCCTTCCCTCTAGTCATCATTAAAGACGAAACCCAAATCCTTTATTCCTGAACAACTCTGGGCTATACCAATCCCTCCCTTCTCTGACTTCCAATAGCAGATTTTTCTTTGGCAGTGAAAGCATCTAATGTTGTCCTCTGTTTCATGGAACTTGGTCTTTTCTCCCTAATAACACTGGAAAATTTTTTTAGGCTGGGACTAGTCCATCATGTAGGACCATGCTCCCGGACAAAATTAAATTCAAAGAACCTGGGATGAATTACAGACAACGCTTTGGAAATCATAAAGATGGTAGAGACTATCATATGTTCTTTATCAACTGATTAAAAATTAAATATCTAAAATTCTGAAGTCTTATATTTAAGTCCAAAGACTCCACATTACAGTATGACTTTGGCTTATGATTGTGCCTTTCTGGATCTCAGTTTACAAATCTGTAAAATGAGAGAAACAGACTAAACAGTGTGTAAGGTCTTTTCCTGTTCTGACATTCAATGACTCTTTGTGTTTCTACCTTTTGGATCAGAATGTTCTTTTCAACATCTTTTGATATCTTCTTAAAGTTTCCTGAAAATAAAGACCATGGCTTTTTATTGTAATGCTTAATAAATGTTGAAAATATGTACAAATATCTAATCTAAATATCTCTTAAACTATTTAAGCTCATGCCTATTTTTCCATCATTGGTGCCAAGTCAACCATTTCTCATGATCATACATAAGTGTGATTAAAGTAAAATCACGAGGTGTGGTCTGATGAGAATAGTTAAAATCAAGATTTTCAGTAAATCTAGGCTTGTATAAGCCAGTCATGTCAGTCAATTCCTTTTCATTAACCAAGAAGAATCCAATTGCATTGTTTTAAGTTATGTGTAATGATTAATTAAACTTAGTATTCACACACAATCCCAAATCTTTTTTTTTTTTTTTTTTTTTTTTTTTGAGACAGGTCTTACTCTGTCGCCCAGGCTGGAGTGCAGTGGTGCGATCTCGGCTCACTGCAAGCTCCACCTCCCAGGTTCATGCCATTCTCCTCCCTCAGCCTCCCAAGTAGCTGGGACTACAGGTGCCCACCACCCCGCCCAGCTAATTTTTTTTTGTATTTTTAGTAGAGATGGGGTTTCACCACGTTAGCCAGGATGGTCTCAATCTCCTGACCTCGTGATCCGCCCATCTTGGCCTCCCAATTCTAGTTTAATAATCAAGTCTCCCCTTTTCCTATCTCAAAATACTTTATCCTTTTTTTTTTTTTTTGAGTTGTTTTTAAGGCAGGGTCCCTCTCTGTCTCCCAGGCTGGAGCGCAGTGACACAATCACAGCTCACTGAAATTTCCTGGGCTCAAGTTGTCCCCCCATCTCAGCCTCCCGAGTAGTTGGGACTATGGTGCATGCCACCATATTTGGCTAATTTTTTTGTATATTTTGTAGAGATGGGGGTTTCACCATGTTGCTTAGGCTGGTCTCAAACTCTTGGGCTCAAACAATACACCCTCTTCAGCCTCCCAAATTGTTGGGATTACAGGTATGATCCCACACCCAGTTCAAAATACTTTATTCTTTTAAAATTCACTTACCACATTCCACATCACATTCTGTACAGATACCAACTTACCTCATCTCCTCTGCAAAACTTCCCCTGCCCCACCCTAATCTGTCTCTTCACTCCCATTTCCCAAGGCGGAACTGATTTCTCCCACCTTTTCACCTTAACTTTGCCTTGTATATTGCTTTTTGTATTTATCACAGTCAACTACAATTTTTTAGTTGCATGTCTCTATCTCTCACAAACCTGAGAGCTCCTTGTTCATCTTCTTTGTCCCAACACCCAAAGGCTCCTAGTAGGTGCTCAGTGAGCATTTGATGACTATGGAATGAATATATTGATTTGTCACTGTTCCTTCTTTCTGCTATGTTCAAAAGCCTGAGCTCTATGATTTAACCTATGAGGGGACCCTGGGGCTCCCCTGACACACATCTTCTCCAGTAAGTCCTGGAGGGCCCACACATTTTTTCAATTAAGGAATTCTACCTCAATGGCAAGAATTTCCTTATCTGATGATAGACTATTCCTCCTGGACTGTTAGAGCAAGAAGTGATTTTTAAGTACAAGTCTAATTCCTTCATTGTATACATGTGGAAACCATAGTTCAGACAGGTGAAGTAACTTGCCCAAGGTCATTCAACTGGTAAAAGGCAGACCCCAAAGTTGTATTCAGTAAGTGTTCATTCCACTACATGACACTCTTAACACGTGAAAAACTCCTATAGTAAATAGCTTTCCTTAAAAATGAGACTGAGAAGGAAGATTTTCCCATCTCATCATTCTGGTAGAAGAAATGAGTCTTCAGTGGAAACCGTGTAGAGGGTATTAGCACTGAAGATCACACAGGACTGAGAGCCAGGAGACCCAATCCTAATATTCACTTTCTCACCAACTTTCAGGGTGAACTTGGGTGACCCAAGTCTAGTTTTTACACCTTTCGGGCATTCAGAGTTTCATTAATAAAATGGAGATAACACCTACATCATCTGTCTGCCTCACCCAGGAGTAATATATATATATATATATATGCATATTTATATAAACCTATAAACACATAAGATCATTTTTATCATCCTTGTGTCTGATAAATCTTAAAAGCCATTCTTTCAATAAATATTTATTAAATGCCTACTATGTGCAAGACACTGTGCTGAATGCTGTGAGGATTACAGAGATGCCCCTGGCAGGTCTCTGGCCACTACCTGCCTACAGCCTTGTTGGAGGACCAAGATCAATACTGCTGAGCGCACAGAAAGTTAAGGGGCACAGAGGAGGGCACTATCACATAGGAGAGCTTGAGCTAAGCCTTGAAGGGTAGGCAGAATTTAAATGAGCAGAGATGTTAGGGAGGGATAGAGAGGAGGGCGAAGTTGAACAAAGGACACTCAAAACAGAAATGAGAGGACAGAAAAACCCAAAAGGTACTTGAGGACTGGCAAATAGATTTGTTTGGCTGGAGCTCGGTTTCATGGGGAGAAGCCGTGGAGAATCAAATTGGAAATATGGCTATAATATCAGTGACCAAGAATACCATACCAAGGAATATGAATTTGATCTGGGAGTCTAGAAACTGAAGTTCTAGCTCTAGCTTTACCTTCACCTCATTGTGTGGTCTTGGTAAAATAACTTCCTTTCCTTATCTGTAAATTATGGGAAAATAAATGAAATGATTTGTTAAGCCCCTTTATACTTGGCTTTCTTAATTCTGTAATTCTTGACTTTTCTGCCTTAAGGCCATAGGGCCACTGAAGACTCTTATAGTGGGGGAGAGATGTGGGAATAGCTGTGCATGAACCATGGGGTCTTCAAGGGCAGCAAGTGCTTGGCACCTTGCTAGTGCTCCAGTGGAACAGATGGGGGATGCAACTGTGTTAGAGAAGCCAGGGGTACATTTCATGGGCACATCAAGCCAGCTTGAGAAAGTGAGGTTCCAAACCCGGGAGTCAGGCTATAATCGGTGCCAGTGGCATTGTAAAGGTAAGCCGGGCAGAAGGAAGAGAAGGAGAATCCCTTCCTAAGAAACAAACTCAGCTTCCTAACCAAGCCATTTTTGGGCAGGAAACAATTTTCTAGACAGCAAGAAGAAAATCCAGCCACTCCTTTTTTTCCAAAGCAAGACCTGAGTTTGCAGTGCAGGGTTTTCCCTGTCTAGGACGTCACAGTTGCTGACATCTGAGCTTCCTGCCCAGTTGCATCACTTTGCAGGGAAGCACATGGGCCTTCGGTTCTGCTGGAGGAAAAACCTCAGTTCAAAAGGTGGGCAGGTGAAGGCCGTTGCCACTGGCTGGTAGTGCTGGGAGCTTTGCCCCACTTGCAGTTCCAGCTACCTTCCTGGGAGACAGCAGGGTGGAATAGGCGGGGTAGCTGACTATCAGAAGCGTACATTTTCGGTTCCTTGTCCTCAAAGCTGCCAGCATGAGTGACATCATTTCCCTTTCCTGCATTTTTTCATCATGCTCTGTTTAACCAGCTCAACTTGTTTCCAGGCTTTCTCTGAGACTTCTTCTGACATAGCTGGATCCCCAAAGTTGGTTAATTCCTCCTGCCCCATGCCTGCAGAGCAAGAGACACTGGGCATTTATTTCCTCCTCTGGAATTGGAGTTGGGAACAAAAATCCAGACAAGGACTTGACTTAACAGTTTCTTCACCTGAGAGAGCAGGGATGTACCAGTTCTTTCCCTTTTATTTGATTTTATTAATTTATTTTTTGAGACCGAGTCTCACTCTGTCACCCAGGCTGGAGTGCAGTGGCGTGATCTCTGCTCACTGCAACCGCCACCTCTTGGGTTTAAGCAATTCTCATGACTCAGCCTCCCAAGTAGCTGGGATTACAGGTGCACGCCACCATGCCTGGCTGATTTTTGTGTTTTTAGTAGAGACAAGGTTTGACCGTGTTGCCCAGGCTGGTCTCAAACTCCTAGGCTCAAGCGATCCACCTGCCTCAGCCTCCCAAAGTCCTGGGATTACAGGTGTGAGCCACCACACCCAGACAGTTCTTTTCCTTTTAATTTCACAAACAAGCACAGAGAGTCTCCCATGTGTGAGCACTGAGCTGGATTGACTCAAGGGCTACCAAAATGGAAAAGATGTGGTCTCTTGGGATCCCTCTCCATGGGACCTCATAGCATCATGAAGGCAACAGACCCTCTAATGCAGGAGTTCTTAACTTGGGAGAAGGTAGATGGGAAGACACTATGCCTTTTCTTTTTGCTAACCCCTAATTGAAATTCAGCATTTTCTTCAATTATAAGGATAGGCAACAAATACAAACCACAATAGTATTAGCAGTACCAATGACTTTGCCACTGATGGAAATCACAAATATTTTTGTATCACATTACAGTGGTTTCAGGTATCTCAAAATATCACTTATATTCATTACTACTTAGAAATGTCAGCAGTTTGTAGGCCTACTGCTAGATCATGCATTAATGCATTAATAAAGAAGCACATATATATTACCTATTTGTCATTTCCACATTTTGATAGCTATATTTTACTACTACCGCTTTCCTTTATAACCCTATTTCTTTTACTTTATGCATTTAGAAGTATTATTCTGAGTTCATAAGCTTCACTGGCATGCCAAAGGAATTCACGGCACACAAAAGGTTAAGAGGCCTTGCTGTAATACCTGTGGGCATGGTGACCACAACTCCCCAGTTGTGACACACAGTCTGAGAAAAATGAGGCAACATAAAGGGGATGATGGGAAGGATTTTTGTTATCAGGACATTCCTAAAAAATTCAGAGTCTACGTTCATAATACGCATTTGGGTGAGGAGAGGAGAAAGGCACTGAGATTGCTTCTGAGGGACAAGGAGGGTATCCGAGATTTCTTAGAGAAAGTCTGGTTTGAGCAAGGGTTAATATGTCACAAACCCATTGACAGACTAATGGGTTTGTGAGCTTTGAGGATGGAGAATGTGGTAGGGTCAGAAGAACCCTTACCCCTTCCAGTAAGGAAAAATGGAACAAAATTCCTGAGGCCAGAGAGCACTTCTACCTCCCGTACCTGAGGTATGGTGACCCGTGGATGCTGGGCGGGGTTCAGGAGCAGGTATTGAAGAAAGTTGAAAAAAACGGCAGAATTGCAATGAACTGTGAGCAAGAACTTGAGAAACTACACTCTGAGATGTTCTAAGAATCAGTGACTATTTTCCTTTGGTAACCCACTCAGAATCTAGACCAACATCATACATCATAATAGGTCAACTGACTTGCTTACTGATGTGTTTCCCTAATTTCAAATTCAAAGCACCTTTTTTTTTTTAGAGAGACATATAGAGACAGGGTCTTGCTTTGTCATCCAGGCTGGAGTGCAGTGGTATAGTCATAGCTCACTGTAACCTCAAACTCCTGGGTTTAAGCAACCCTCACATCTTAGCCTCCTTAGTAGCTAGGACTACAGGCATTCACCACCATGCCTGGCTAATTTTTTATTTTTGTAGCTGTGGTGTCTCGCTATTTTGCCCAGGCTGGTCTCAAACTCTGGCCTTCAAAGTACTTTTTCGTTCACTGGTTTCCTGCAGAGAGACTGAGCTTTCTACTATCCAATAACTTTCACATTAGACACCACTTCCAGCCACCTAGTGGTACCGAAAGGACCCTGCCTGCACTCTGCCTCAGGGGTACCTCATCTAGACTTACACCTTGCTCTTCTTAAGCGAGGTGTGAGGGACATTTTGGAGCCATTGAGGAGGTGAGGAAGAAGAGGTGAAGTCTTGAGTTCTTTCTCCCCACTCATAGGGCGGCTGGTCTGAAAAAGCTGAGAACCTCTGGCCCAAGTGAGAAGGTGATGCTTCTGCCACTACTGACCTTGTCGGAACAGATGATGCCCTCTAGCCTGCAGGCTTGGGACTGCACCACTCCTAGGTGAGAAGGGCCCCAGTTAGCAAGACACCCAGAGCCCTGGCCAGCCAAGGAGTTGAGTGGAGACACTAATCTTTAGGCTTCAGGATGTGAAGTTAAGGACCATAGGACAATAATCAGAGGTGAAAGAGAAATGAAAGGCAAGAAGGACAGACAGAAAACTGACTCCTTTGCCATGGAGCTAGAAACCAAGGACATGGAACAGAGGCAGAGGATCCAAGTGGAGGATAAAAGGAAGGCTGAGAAGTTCCGAAACCAATGACAAAGCCACAGGCTTCCTTTAAGTGGGCTCCACCTTTGCTTCATGCATGCATTCATTCATTCAATGAACTTTTATATACTGAGTGCAGCCATTCACAAAGTAGCTGTACCCTCGGAAGCTCAGAATCTGGAGACAGGAAATGGATACTGAGATATCTCTGACTTGTCAAGAACTGGAAAACCATTCTGGGTCCCAAGGAACACAACTAGGAGTGGAGGTAGAGAGGAAGGAGCAAGAGGAAGACTGCTTTCTGTCCTGGGGGAAGCCCTGCAGTTCTTGGGAAGTTAAGCCTGTGCTGGGGGTAGAGTTAAGATGCACTAGAAGGTGACCATGGGCTCTTTTGTTGTTTGTTTGTAGCACTTACTGTGTGCCAAGCACTATGGACTTCATGAAATACTAGTTCCTTTAATTCTCATGCAACCCCATGAAGTATGTGTGCTTATTCTCTTCATTTTCCAAATAAGGAAATTGAGGGACAGAGTACTCTTACAGTGTCTAGGGAAGTGTTCAGCAGAGGCATCCAGACCGGAGTGTGCTGAGTCATACTTATCTCCTGATATGAAAGCTAGATTCTGAACCCACTCCCACTCCCATGATGGTCCTTCCGTGGGACCTGGTGCTGGATCCAGCCTCATTTACAGCACTTGAATCTTCGCTGAAGGTGGTTCTGTGGCAGAGCTCTGAAACTGAACTAATTGAATGTCTTTCAGTAACAGAATGCCAAGTATATAGATGTCTCTAGAATGCTCTAGAGCAGGGGTCCCCAACCCCCAGGCCATGGACCAGTACCGGTTGGTGGCCTGTTAGGAACCAGGCCACAGTTGGAGGTGAGCTGCAGGCCAGCAAGCATTACTGCCTGAGCTCTACCTTCTGTCAGATCAGCGGTGGCATTAGATTCTCATAGGATGTGAACTCCAGTGAACAACGCATGTGAGGGATCTAGCTTGCACTCCTTATGAGAATCTAACTAATGCCTGATGATCTAGGCCAAAACCGTCCGCCTTCCCCACCCTTGACCTGGTGGAAAAATTGTCTTCCACAAAACCAGTCGCTGGTGCCAAAAATGTTGGAGACTGCTGCTCTAGAGAATGCTCTATCTCGGGCCGAGTGCTGTGGCTCACACCTGTAATCCCAGCACTTTGAGGTGCCAAGGCAGGCAGATCACCTGAGGTCAGAAGGAGTTCGAGATCAGCCTGGCCAACATGGTGAAACCCCGTCTCTACTAAAAAAATACAAAAATTAGCCAGGTGTGGTGGTGCACACCTGTAATCCCAGCTACTCGGGAGGCTGAGGCAGGAGAATCACTTGAACCTGGGAGGTGGAGCTTTCAGTGAGCCAAGATCACACCACTGCACTCCACCCTGGTCCACAGAGTGAGACTACATTTCAAAAAAAAAAAGAACACTCTATCCCTGGAATTCCTTGTCTCACCTGCTACTTAAGAAACAAAAATAAACAAAAAAACCAATGTAACTTGAGCTCATAGCAACTTTTTAAGAATTTATCCTCTCCCAAAGTCCTTGGCCAAATGTGATATGCTGACTCCTGCTATGGACCTACATCCAGGAATAATTGCTTTGCCCTGCCACCCACAGTCAGGCATTGCTCATGGCTGCATGGGGAGTATTGAGTGCATCTTATGAGCCAACGGTTGTTCTAGGCATGACAATCAGTGCTGAACAAAGCAGGGGTCCGGATAGAGTCAAGAGAAGAGTCCTACACTGATGAGTACTGTGACAGGGGAAGAATAGAGCACTGGACCAGCCTGCAGGAGGGGTACCTGAGTAGCAGGGAGAACCAGGAAGGCTACCTGGAGCCTGGTTGGCCATGCAGAAACTACAAGAGCCATTGCCAGGACACGGCAGAGAGCCATCTGGAGATGCAGACCTAGAGGAAAGTACAGCTGCTCTGGGCCAGAGTCTCTTGCCTTCATACTTGCTAGTTATAAATAAATAAATACATGTACAAGTAAAACTCTCCTAAAACAACACTGTTACATGGGAAATAAAATCGGAAAGTTGAGAATCATTAAATAGGACAATCAACATTTATTAAAATTTTTAATTTTTGTGAGTACACAGCAGGTGTATATATTTATGGGGCACATGAGATGACTTGATACAGACATACAATGTGTGACAACCGCATCATAAAAAATGGGGCATTCGTCCCCTCAAGCACTTATCTCCCATGTTACAAACAGTCCAGTTATACTCTTCTAGTTATTCTAAAATGTACAAACAAATTACTACTGACTATAGTCACCTTGTTGGGTCATCAAACACCAGGTCCCATTCATTCTATTTTTTTTTTTTTACCCATTAACCATCCCCGCTTCCCCCCAAACCCCCTACTACTCTTCTCAGCCTCTGGTAACCATCCTTCTACTCTCTATCTCCATGGGTTCAATTGTTTTGATTTTTTGGTCACACAAATAAGTGAGAACATGTGATATTTGTCTTTCTGTGCCTGGCTTATTTCACTTAACATAATGACCTCCAGTTGCATTCATGTTGTTGCAAATGACTGAACCTCATTCTTTTTTATGGCTGAATAGTACTCCACTGTGTTTATGTACTACATTTTCTTTATCCATTCATCTGTTTACAGACACTTAGGTTATTTTCCAGATCTTGGCTATTGTGAACAGAGCTACAGCAAACATGGGAGTGCAGACATCTCTTCAATATAGTTTCCATTCCTTTGAGTACATACCCAGCAGTGGGATTGCTGGATTGTATGGTAGCTCTATTTTTGGTTTTGTGAGGAACCTCCAAACTGTTCTCCATAGTGGCTGTACTAATTTACATTCCCACTAACAGTGTACGAGGGTTCACTTTTCTCCATATCTTTGCCAGCATTTATTATTGCCTGTCTTTTGGATATAAGGCATTTTAACTGGAGCGACATGGTATCTCATTGTAGTTTTGATTTGCATTTCTCTGATGATCAGTGATGTTGAGCACCTTTTCATATGCTTGTTTGCCATTTGTATGCCTTCTTTAGAGAATGTCTATTCAAATATTTTGCCCATGTTTTGATTAGGTTATTAGATGTTCTCCTAGAGAATTATTTGAGCTCCCTGTATATTCTGGTTATTAATCCCTCATCATATGGGTAGTTTTAAAATATTTTCTGTCATTCTGTTGATTGCCTTTTCACTTTGTTGATTGTATTCTTTGCTGTACAGAAAAACTTGATGTAATCCCATTCATCTATGTTTGCTTTGGTTACCTGGGCTTGTGAAATATTGCTCAAGAAATTTTTTCCTGGGCCAATGTCCTGGAGAGTTTCCCTAATGTTTTCTTGTAGTAGTTTCAGAGTTTGGGGTCTTAGATTTAAGCCTTTAATCCATTTTGATTTGAATTTTGAATATGGTGAAAGATAGGGGTCTCATTTCATTCTTCTGCATATGGATATCCAGTTTTCCAAGCACCATTTATTGAAGAGACTGTCTTTTTCCCAGTGTATGTTCCTGGCACCTTTGTCAAAAATGAGTTCACTGTAAGTGTGTAGATTTGTTTCTGGGTTCTCTATTCTGTTCCATTCATGTGTATGTCTGTTTTTATGCCAGTACCATGCTGTTTTGGTTACTATAGCTCTGAAATATAATTTAAAGTCAGATAATATGATTCCTCCAGTATTGTTCTTTTTGCTTAGGATAGCTTTGACTATTCAGGGTCTTTTGTGGTTTCATATAAATTTTAGGATAGTTTTTCTATTTCTATGAAGAATGTCTGTATTTTGATAGGGATTCCGTTGAATCTGTAGATTGCTTTGGGTAGTATGGACATTTTAACAGTATTGGTTCTTCCAATCCATGAACATGGAATATCTTTCCATTTTTTGGTGTCCTCATCAATTTCTTTTATCAGTGTTTTATCATCGTCATCATAGAGACCTTTCACCTCTTCTGTTAATCCCCAGGTATTTAATTTTATTTGTGCCTAGTGTAAATGAGATTACTTTCTTGATGTATTTTTCAGATTGTTCACTACTGGCATAGAGAAATGCTACTGATTTTTGTATGTTAATTTTGTATCCTGCCACTTTACTGAATGTCTTTATCAGTTCTAATAGTTTTTGGTTGAGTCTTTAGGTTTTTCCAAATATAAGACTATGTCATGTGTAAACAAGAATAATTTGACTTTTTCTTTTCCAATTTGGATGCCCTTTATTTCTTTCTTTTGCCTGATTGCTCTAGCTAGCACTTCAAGTACTACATTTAATAACAGTGGTGAAAGTGGACATCCTCGTGGTGTTCCATATCTTAGGGGAAAGGCTTTCAGTTTTTCCTCATTCAGCATGATACTCGCTGTTAGTATGTCCTATATGGCTTTTATTATGTTGAAGTATGTTCCTTCTATATCTAGTTTTTTGGGGATTTTTATGAAGGGATGTTAAATTTTACCAAATGCTTTTTTGGCATCAATTGAAATAATCACATGGTTTTTATCCTTCATTCTGTTGATATGATGTATCACATGGATTCATTTGCATATGTTGAAACCTCCTTGCATGCCAGGGATAAACCCCACTTGGTCATGATGAATGATCTTAATGTATTGTGAAATTCAGTTTGCCAGTATTTTGTTGAGGATTTTTGCATCAATAGTTATCAGAGACATTGGCCTGTAGTTTTCTTTTTTTGAGGGGTCTTTGCCTGGTTTTGTCTTTAGTAGTTCATAGTAACCACTAATGATCCTTTGAATTTCTGTGGTTCAGGAGCATATTGTTTAATTTCCATGTATCTGTATAATTTCCAAAATTCCTCTTGCTATTGGTTTCTAGTTTTATTCCATTGTGGTCAGAGAAGATGCTTGATATTTCCTTTTTTTTAAATGTTTTGACTTGTTTTGTGACCTAACATATGGTCTATCCTTGAGAATGAGCCAATGATAATACTGGCCTCATAGAATGAGTTTGGAAATATTCCCTCTTCCTCTATTTTCCAGAATAGTTTGAGTAGGATTGATACTAGTTCTTTAAATGCTTGTAGAATTCAGCAGTGAAGCCATCGGGTCCCGGGCTTTTTTTTTCCACAGGGAGACTTTTTATTACAGCTTTAATCTTGTTACTTGTTATTGGTCTGTTCAGGTTTTGGATTTCTTCAAAAGCTTGATAGATTGTATGTGTCTTCAAGCTTGATAGGTTATATGTGTCTAGGAATTTTTTCATTTTTTCCTTTCTTCTAGATTTTCCAATTTGTTGGCATATAGTTGCTCATAGTAACCCACTAATGATCCTTTGAATTTCTGTGGTATCAATTGTAATGTCTCCTTTTTCGTCTCCAATTTTATTTATTTGAATCTCTTTTCCTAGTTAGTCTGGCTAAAGGTTTGTCCATTTTGTTTAACTTTTCAAAAAACCAACGTTTTGTTTCGTTGATCTTTTGTATTGTTTTCTTCATTTCAATTTCATTTATTTCTGCTCTGATTTTATTATTTCTTTTCTTCTACTAATTTTGGATTAGGTTTGCTCTTACTTCTCAAGTTGTTTAAGATGTATTGTTAGGTTATTTAGTTGACATTTCTCTTCTTTTTTCATGTAGGCACTATAGCTATAAACTTACTTTTTAGTACTGCTTTTCCTGTATCCCATAGGTTTTGGCATCTTGTGTTTCTGTTATCATTTGCTTCAAGAAATTTTTCAATTTCCTTCTTCATTTACCTGCTGGTTATTCAGGAGCATATTGTTTAATTTCCATGTATTTGTATAATTTCCAAAATTCCTCTTGCTGTTCGTTTCTAGTTTTATTCCATTGTGGTCAGAGAAGATGCTTGGTATCTCAAATTTTTTTAAATGTTTTGACTTGTTTTGTGACGTAACATATGGTCTATCCTTGAGAATGAGCCGTGTGCTGAGGAAAAGAATGTGTGTTCTGCAGCAGTTGGATGAAATGTTCTGTAAATATCTATTAGGTTCTTTTGGTCTATAGTGCAGACTAAGTTTCTTTGTAGATTTTCTGTCTGGAAGATCTTTTCAGTGCTGAAAGTGGGCTGTTGAAGTCTCCAGCTTTTATTGTATCAGGGTCTATCTCTCTTTTGTTCTAATATTTGCTTTATATATCTGGGTGCTCCAGTATCAAGTTCATATGTCTTTAAAATTGTTATATCCTCTTGCTGAATTGACCCATTTTCATTATGTAGTGATCTTCTTTGTCTCTTCTTACAGCTTTTGTCTTGAAATCTATTTTGTCTGATTTAAGTGTAGCCACTCCTGCTCTTTTTTGGTTTCCATTTGCGTGGAATATGTTTGTCCATCCCTTTATTTTTACTCTGTGTGTCTTAATAGATGAAATATGTTTCTTGTAGGCAGTAGATCATTGAGTCTTTTTTAAAAAATCCATTCAGTCACTCTACGTCTTTTTTTTATTTTATTATTATTGTACTTTAAGTTTTAGGGTACATGTGCACAATGTGCAGGTTAGTTACATATGTATACATAATCATCATTCTCAGTAAACTATCACAAGGACAAAAAAACAAACACTCTATGTCTTTTGATTGGAGCATTTAGTCCATTTACATTCAATGTTATTATTGATAAGTAAGGACTTACTCCTGCCATTTTGTGATTTGTTTTCTGTCTGGTTTGTGACCTTCCCTTTCTTCTGTCTTTCCTTCCTGTCTTCCTTTTAGTGAAAGCGATTTTCTCTGGTGATAGAATTTAGTTTCTTGCTTTTCATTTTTGTGTATGTGTGTATCCATTGTATGTTTTTTGGCTTGAGGTTACCATGAGGCTTGCAAATACTATTTTATAGTCCGTTAATTTAACTTGATAACAACTTAACACTGTTTGCATAAACAAGGAAACAAAAAGCAAGCAAAAAAAAACTAATAAAGACTCTATGCCTTAACTTTGTTCCCACACTTTTTAACTTTTTGTTGTTACTATTTATATCTTATTGTACTGTCTGTGTCTCGAAAACTTGTTCCACTCCTCAAGTGGAAGTTACTATTTTTCATAATTTTTCATTGTTTAGTCTTTCTACTTAAGATAAAAGTAGTTTACATACCACAGTTACAGTGTTATAATATTCTGTATTTTTCTGTGCACTTACTATTACCAGTGAGTTTTGTACTTTCAAATGATTCCTTACTGCTCATTAACATCCTTTTCTTTCTGATTAAAGCACTCCCTTTAACATCTCTTGCAGGACAGGTCTGGTGTTGATGAAATCTCTCAGCTTTTGTTTGTCTTGGAAAGCCTTATTTCTTTTTCATGTTTGAAGGCTATTTTCACTAGATCTGATATTCTACAGTAAAAGTTTTTTCCTTCAGCACTTTAAATAGGTCATGATGCCACTCTCTCTTGGCCTACAAGGTTTCCACTGAAAAGTCTGCTGCCAGATGTATTGAAGCTACGGTGTACGTTGTTTCTTTTTTCTTCCTGCTTTTAGGATCCTTTCTTTATCTTTGACTTTTGGGAGTTTGATTATTAAATGCCTTGAGGTAGTCTCCTTTGAGTTAAATTTGCTTGGTGTTCTATAAACTTCTTGTAGTTCAATATTAATATATTTCTCTGGGCTTGAGAAGTTCTCTGTTATTATTCCTTTCAATAAATTTTCTACCCCTACCCCTCTACTTCCTCTTTAAGGCCAATAACTCTTAGATTTGCCCTTTTGAAGTTATTTTCTAGATCCTGTAGTCGTGCTTCATTGTTTTTTATTACTTTTTCTTTTGTCTCCTCTTGCTCTGTATTTTCAAATAGCCTGTCTTCTGCTTGCTGAATTCTGCTATTAAAAAACTCTGATGTGGCCGGGCGCAGTGGCTCACGCCTGTAATCCCAGCACTTTGGGAAGCTGAGGCGGGCAGATCAGAGGTCAGGAGATTGAGACCATCCTGGCTAACATGGTGAAACCCCGTCTCTACTAAAAATACAAAAACAAAATTAGCCGGACGCAGTGGCGGGTGCCTGTAGTCCCAGCTACTGGGGAGGCTGAGGTGGGAGAATGGTGTGAACCCGGGAGGCGGAGCTTGCAGTGAGCCAAGATCGCCCACTGCACTCCAGCCTGGGCGACAGAGCGAGACTCTGTCAAAAAAAAAAAAAAAAAAAAACACACACACACACACACAAAACTGATGTGTTCTTCAGTATGCCAATTGCATTTTTCAGCTCCAGAATTTCTGCTTTATTTTTCTCATTATTTCAACCTCTTTGTTAAATTTATCTGATAGAATTCTGAATTCCTTCTCTGTGTGATCTTGAATTTCTTTGGGTTTTCTCAATGCAGCTATTTTGAATTCTCTTCCTGAAAGGTCACATATCTCTGTTTCTCCAGGATGGGTTGGTCCCTGGTGCCTTATTTATTTCACTAGGTGAGGTAATATTTTCCTAGATTATCTTGATGCTTATAGATGTTTGTCTGTGTCTAGGCATTTAGCTATTAATTGTAAGAGGTATTGTAATCTTCACAGTCTGGGCTTGTTTGTACCTGTCCTTCTTAGGAAGGCTTTCCAGATGTTCAAAAGGACTTGAGTGTTGTGATCTAAGCTCTATCTGCTTTAGGGGGCACCCCAAGCCCAGTAACACTGTGATTCTTGCAGACTTGTAGAGGTACCACCTTGACAATCTTGGACAAGATCCAGAAGAATTCTCTGGATTACCAGCCAAAGATTCCTGTTTCCTTCCCTTACTTTCTCCCAAACAGTCTATCTCTCTGTTTTGAGACACCTGGAGCTCAGGGTGGAGTGACACAAGCACCCCTGTGGCCACCAAGGACTGTGCTGGGTCAGACCTGAAGCCAGCACAGCACTGGGTCTCACCCAAGGCCTTCTGTAACCATTGCCTAGCTACTGCCTACGTTTGCTCAAGGCCCTGGGGCCCTACAATCAACAGGTAGCAAAGCCAGCCAGGCCTGTGTTATTCTTATCAGGGTAACAAGTTCCCCCAGGCCCCCAGAGGTGCTATCTGGGAGTCAGAGACTAGAGTCTTCTTATCAGGGTGACAAGTTCCCCCAGGCCCCCAGAGGTGCTATCTGGGAGTCAGAGACTAGAGTCAAAAACCTCAGGAGTCTACCCTGTGTTCTGTTCTCTATTGTACTGCACCTGAGCTGGCACTCAAATCACAAGATGTAGACTTTCCCACTCTTTCCACCCCTTTCCAAAGGCAGGAGAGCCTCATCGGATAGCTACCGCCACTTCAGGCCCACAGAGAATACTGCCACACTACTGTCAGTGTTCCCAAGGGCTCTTCAGTCAGCTTGCGGTGAATGCTTCTAGGCCTGGGACTCACCCTTCAGGGCTGTGGGCTCCACTGTGCCCCAGGGCAGGTTCAGAAATGCCATCCAAGAGCCAAGTTGTAGAATCAGGGACCCCAGGAGCCCAGTTGGTGCTGTACCCCATTGTGTCCAAGCTGGTACCTAAGGTGCAAAACAAAGTCCCCTTTATGTTTCCCTCCACTTTTCCCAAGCAGAAGAAGTCTCACCCCATAGCTACCATAGTTAGGAATGTGCTGAGTCTCATCTGAAGCCAGCAAGTCTCAGAGTCTCACCCAAGGCACTCGACATAGTACCTGGATATCATTGCTGGTTATTCAGGGCCCAAGGGCTCTTCAGTTAGCCAGTGATGAATCCTGCCAAAACTGTGTTCTTCCCTTCAAGGCAACTGGTTCCCTTCTGGCCCAGGGGGTGCCTAGAAATGTCAAGTGGGAGCTAGGGCCTGGAAAGGGGGCCTCATGACTGACCAGTGCCCTATCCTTCTGTGGTTGAGCTGGTATCCAAGATATAAGACAAAGTCCTCCCTACTCTTTTGTCTCCACTCCTCAAGTGGAAGGAAGGAGTCTCATTATTTTGAACCATGAGCTGTGCAGCCTGGGGTTAGAGGAGGGGTAATGCTGGTACCACTTTAGCTGCCTTGGTTGGTGTCTCAGTATATTGTGTGCATTCACACCCTAGTCTGCTGGCTCTGGGCCCAGTTCAACACTAGCACTTGCCTAGGAGTTGCAGTCCTTGTGACCTAGACTGAATTTCAAGTTTATTTAGAACCCCAGTGCACTTTAGCCCACAGTGGTAAGGCTTGCAGAAACTCAAGTTCTGACTGTTGGGGTCAGTGACTCCCCTCTGGGTAGGGCTGGTTTAAATCTCCCTCCACGGGTGGGCATCAGGTGAATGTGTTCCAGTTTTGCTTTCTCCTATAACAAGGACAGTACTGATTTTAATACCTCACAATTGCTGCACTCTCCCTCTCCCCAGCACACAAAACTGCTCTCTGTACCACACTGCCACTGCTGGGGGTTGGGGACAGGGTGGCATCAGCGATTCAAGACAGTTTTTCCTACCTCTTCAGTGCCTTTTTCAGCAGTATGAAGTTTCAGCAGTATGAACATGTGTGGCTATTAACAATTTGCTCTGGAAGATGGAAGGAGGATAGAGCATCCCCAGGAGGAGCCCAGGCCTCAGCTGGGCCGGGAACATTGCGTGACACACTCAGAAGTTGGCCTCTGCTCCTTTGCTCTGTGTAGGTCCATAAATTCATGTGTAACTTCAGAAGCTTGTGGCTAGTTAGTCCAAGCCCCTTTTGGTGCATCTGGGTTTAGTTATCTGCATTGCTGGCATTCGACGTGGTAACCTGCGTCCTAGGTTATACAGTCTTGTCCAGGGTAAAATGAACTCCCCTAGCAGCAAAAGGAGAGGGCACCAAAGCCAGGAAGATGGGGCCTGGATTCATTTTCTGGATCTGCCATCCTAAAGCTATGTGGACTTGGGCAAGCTCCCCCACCTCCCTGAGCCTAAGATGCCTTCACTGACCGTGTGAGGATAAGAACTCCAACCCCCTTGGCTTCCTCTGAGGCTTGAATGAGGTCCTATGTGTAAAGTACCTGTCATGGCCCTGGTGCATGACATAGGTTCCCTCCCCTTGCACCTTAGCAGTGGAAGTGAGCTCCAGAATTTTCAAGGGTACCTACTAGGGGCTGACAGAGGACTCAGCATGGTTTGGGAGATAATGTTACTATTGGGTTCTTAGCATTTATTTCTTAAGCACCAGCTCTGTGAAGAAAAACACACAAACACACACACACACGCACACACACCCCACTATGCCAGACCTACTGCGAACTCAAAAAGCATTGGGACATATTCTTCAAGTCTGAAAAAAGAGAAAGGAAAAGTAGATGAGGAAAGGAAGCAAACAAGAGACCTAGGAGAATTTTAAGCAAGATACTAAAGATACACCCTTTCACTCAGAAAGGGTGAGCTCTTCTTCAATTATCTTCCTCCTGCTCCTCCTCCTCTCCTACTAGTACTTCTACTACCATTGATGATAACAATATTTCCTACAGGTGCAGGTCATTATGCCAGTAAATCACCTTCTCTTGTGGGCTTCTTGTCACATGAGCAAGATGCACAAGCCACAAACCATCATGATGGAGGGCTCAGGCTTTGGAGTAGGACACCCGGAGTTTGAATCTCAGTTCTACAACTAGAAACACGGCCTTAGGTGTATAGTCAAACCTCACTAATCTCCAGACAATTTTTTTTTTGAGACAGAGTCTAGCTCTGTCACCCAGGCTGGAGTGCAGTGGAGCAATCTCGGCTCACTGCAACCTCTGCCACCCGAGTTCAAGCAATTCTCTTGCCTCAGCCTCCCCAGTAGCTGGGATTATAGGCGCCCGCCACCATGCCTGGCTAGTTTTTCTATTTTTAGTAGAGACAGAGTTTCACCGTGTTGACCAGGCTGGTCTCGAACTCCTGACCTAGTGATCCGCCCACCTCGGCCTCCCAAAGTGCAGACTTCTTCACATTATAATTATAATCTTACCTTAGAGAACTATCGTGAGGAGTAAAGGAGGAGCCATAAGTTCTCACCTTGGTGCCTGGCACATGATGAACTCAACATATGTACATTATTGTGGACATTATAGTTCATTCTGGAATGCGGCTGCCTGAATTGGAAGCCCAGCTCTTCTACTTATGCAATGTGTGGCCTAGGGTAAGTTACTTAACCTCTCTGTGCCTAGTTTCCTTCTTAGGGTTTAATTATCAGTACCGCTAACAATCAATGAGGTGGCCTTTTTCATTTTATTTCATTCTAAAAACCCTACAATAGGATTGTTGTGAGAATTAAATGAAATATATATATATGTACTTATATTATATTACAAGAAGTATATTTCTTAGACTATCGGCTGGCATATAGGAAGCACTATACACATGTTTATGGTTATTCACATTTCTTGAATAAATAATCTGGGTGAATTGTGAATTTAGCACCTACTAAGTGCCAGGCAGTGAACAAACTAAACCATCCCTATACTCATGAAGCTTACATTCATGTGGAGAAACAGCTAATAAACAAAATAGGGTGCTAGATAAACAGGAAAGGGGTACAAGGTGTGCTGAAGGTGGAAATGGGGGGTTATCCTCCAATAGGAGACCTTTGGAGTGAAGGTCTGAAAGACGTGGAGGTGCAAGCCATGCAGGTGTCCAGAGGAAGCACATCCCAGGGCAGTGATAAAAGGTCAGAAATGCTATAACTGCCATCACCCAGCCTGCTCAGGGTGGGTGCCCATCCAAGGTCACTTTGGAAAGGTTAGGTCCTCAGCAAACAACCCTACTCCCTAATAGCCTATGAATCCCATTAACGCATAATGTGTGGAGGGTTTGTTTTATTTTTTAACCCTACCTCAGTTTATGAGTGTGCATGTACACAAAGTGCATACACTGTATGGTGAGAACATGCCTGGTGTGTTTGAGAAACACAGAGCAAACCACTATGGCTGGGTCAGAGTGAGCCCGGGGAAGGAGCAGGGACACAGCTGGGGGAAACAGCCAGGAGGGGTGTGTGTGCAGATATTAGGGTTGTCAAAGGCCTCATAATGACTCCAGCTTTTAAATGATTATATAGAGGCAGGTGTGGTGGCTCATGTCTGTAATGCCAGCACTTTGGGAGGCCGAGGAGGGAGGATTGATTGAGCTAGGAGTTTGAGACTACAGTGAGCTACGATCATGCCACTGTGCTCCAGCCTGGGTGACAGAGTGAGTCCCTGTCTTCATAAATAAATAAATAATCATATGGAGCAGGTAGTACAGAAGGGTCAGTATCCACACTACCAACAACTAAGGACCAAAGAAATGTACTGACCTGCCCTGGGAAATTCATGGCAGGAGATGCCTTAGAACCAGAAGGTGGCCCCTGAATTGGCAGTCTTTATATTGTACCTTGCTGTCTCCCACCCTGCTGAGGTCATGAGGGACCTTTTCCTTACTTGATGCTCACAGCAACACTACAGGACTGGTGTTAATATCTCCACTTTACGATAGAGGACACTGAGTCTTAGAAACATTAAGTGCTTTGTTCAAAGTCACATAGGATTGGAACCAGATCAGTTGGACTTCAGAGGTCTTGTTCTTTCCATTAAAGCATGTGATATGAAATCTGAAAGATACGCATTTGTGCTCTGAATCATCTATGCAGTGTCCATCTAGATGTTGGTACCCTTTTTGGCCTCTCTACCCAGTGGCCGCTCTACTTACTTGTGTCTGTGCTTGTTCAGCTTTGTCACCATGACTACCATCCCTCTGTCAGAAACACCCTGTCCTCAGTCTTGACTGACTCTCCCTGAATGAAAAGATCCCTCCATTCATAGGTAAAATACGGAATTTATTCAGAAAAAACAGTCAGTACAATGTGTACTACAGGATATCACTCAGCTGACATCACAGACATGGACTATATAAATTCACAATAAATTAGAGGGGAGGCAGCCCTTGACTCCCAGGATGGCCTGCAGGCCCTTTCAGCAGATAGAGTTTATTATAAATACCACAGTAGACTTTTTGGCCATTTTCAAGTGGAATCAGACAGCCTGAGGCCAGCCAGTGGAACTTTCAGCTGCAAGGGGCCTTCCTCATCTCCTTCCCCTTCAAGATGGGCTGTCTCCCACAGTAAACCGCATAGGGGGTGTTCATCCCTGGATCACTACACAGGTTCCTTGTCATCAGGCTGAGGACGTTACTTCATGATTCTTATCAATCCAGGCTAGAAAGACGTCGAGCTCTCCCAGGGATTTAATGGCAGCAGCGCGGACCTCCAGCTGAAATCAGAGATCATTGTAAGAACCCACCTTTCTAGACTGTGTAATGGTTTTCCAGTCACTTTCTTCATATGCTGGTTCCCACAAGGTTTTGTTTTTGTTTTTGTTTTTTGTCACGAAATATATTTGCATAACATACAGACTCAATATTATTTTCCTCGCAGGCAACCAATTTTTTTCCCCACAAGCAAGCAGTTAAATCATGTCAGCTCCTTATAAACAGAACTTTAAAATTCTTCATTCTTTTCCCTCAAGTTTTTTTTTTTCCTCTGTTTTTCACAGGAAAAAAAATCTGCCTTACTGGCCAGTTCTGCTGATTTTCTTCTCCACATCAGCTTGCTTTAGTGCTTCTGTTATCCCAGAACATCTTTGTCCCTGGGGTGCTGGACAGTGGGTAGGGAGAGCATGTTGTCCTCATTTGACATATTAGAGCACTAAAGCCCCTAGAGCAAGTGTCCTACCCAATGTCACACAGCCAGTTAGTAACAGAGCTGGAAATGAAACCCAAGTCTCCTGCCTTATTCCACCTCCTTCCTCGGCAGACTGAGTTCATGCTTTTAGCACATCCTGTAGAGCCAGCCAGCATGGAATTGAATCCTACCTCTGCCATGCAGTTGCAGTGTGAACTTAGTTTAGTTACTTCACCTGCTCGAGCCTCAGTTTCTTAATGTATCCAATGCAGATAATGACTCATAGCATTGTTGGGAAGGACAAATGTGTGTTAATACTTGTGTGCCTAGAACGATACCTGGCTTATAGTAAGAATCATGTAACTCTTAGCTATTTCTATAACATTATCTTACAGAGCCTCTCCACAAAGAAGCAGAGCCCATAACAGACTCCCTAACTCTTGCTATTCAAAGCACTGGTATCATTTGACAGTGTGATCTAAATGCAGAAACTCAGGCTCACCCCAGCCGTGCTGAGCCAGAATCTGCATTTTAACAAGATCTTGAACTGATGCTCATGAGAAACACTGCTTCTTCCTCTACATCCACGTGAGATGTGCATTTTACACCAACATTAACGTGAGAAGTACCGTGTCTTCATCACTACACACAATACAGTGGGGCAGGTAGTGATCGCAGTGACAGCGTGCAGGTAACACGTTTCAGGCGTAACAGCTCACATTTCATGGGGGATCTTTGCTCTCTCTGTGTCATCCCATCTTAAGCAGTGGGTGCTTTCCCCAAATCATACAGGTCAGGCTTGATATATGAGGGTATGAGAAAATGGTGGAGGAATGATGGAGATGGGGAGCCCAAGAGATTAGCAAATGAGGTAAGATCAAAACTCTCTTTACAGACACAGAGAATTGAGGCCTGCCCACAATGACTGCTTATAGAGTGAATGCATGAATTTAAGTGGAGAGGAGGCTGAAGAGCTGGCACCCTCCTGATCTACCTCTCATCTTTCACCTTCCCCAACCTCTTCCCAGATCTTACCTGATCATAGTTGTCGTGGATGACTCTGGTGACATTGGTGGCTTCCTGCCTGCAGTGACACTGCCTCTGTTCCTGCTGTGATAAAGTGGAGGAAGCTCCTATCAGAGGACATTTCCAGTCTGGCCCTGTCTTACTCCTACCTCCCCACATGAGAAGTGACATTTCTTCTCCCTCCCACAGTGAGAGTCAGATGAGTAAACTCAGGTGGGAGCGGCCACAGAAGAATAGAGCTTGTCTGTAGAGTCACCTGCCTCTGCCCACGCCATTTCTTTTTTCTGCATTTAGAGCCCATCAGACTGTCAGCACTAGGAAAGCAGGCACCATATCTGTCTTATCACCACTCTGAGTGCTGCATCCCACAGGGTAGGCACTCAACAAACATTTGTTAAATATTAATTATTAATTATATAATTAATTTTAACAAATTATTAATTAAACAACTGGTTAGGTGAATTCATTTGAGTCCATTATCATTATCATATTAATGCAAGTAGAACAGGGGCCCTCAACTCTCCTAACAATTTTAGAATCTGAGGCACAGAAAGGTGAAATCACTTGCCACAAAGTCTCACAGGAATGGGGCTAGAGCCCAGGTTCTCTCCTGGTCTAAGTTTTTGTTGGTTTCTGTTGGTTTTGCTTCTGATGTTGGATTTGAATAGATCGCAATGAATTTCTAGGCAACCCTTAGGGATAGGCCATACCAAGGAACTACCCAGAGGTTTATTGATGTAAAGACACCAAAGGGCCAAAAATAAAGAAACCAGGGGTATGCTTATAGTAGAACTGGAGTCTTTGCCATGCCTCTTACTAAGGAATATGTTGACATAAGTTGGTCACCCCAGGAGGGTTATCTAGGAGGAGACCATCTGAGGAGTTGTCAGAGGGCAGGGAGCCCTGGGGAAGCAGTGACCACTGGGAGAGGTTCTCAACAGTTCTCCCCGTGGACGTGAGCAGAGAATTTCCTTTGACTCCAAGCACCATATCAGGAGGCCGATGGGGGCCAGCACTTCCTGGCCTCTCCTGGGGCAGACGGGGAGCAGATGCTGGAATCCTGACCCAGTGACTCACACATTGCCGCAGAGTTTTCTGCATGTAGAGGAAAGAGTTGGCAATGCTGCTGATTTTTCTCAAGATTTTGGGGTTTGGCTCCTGATGATCCTTGAACACCCTGTCCACGTAGAATGCCAGGAGGTTCCTGGTCACGCAGCACACATCTAAGGGCTACAAACACAAATTAGAGAAACACTAGAGGCCTCTTTTCTCATTATGTTGGAGACCAGGGCAGTCCATTTGGGTAGGGGCAGCAACACATGAGAGAACTAAAAGTCATTTTGGAAAAATTCGTAATAGTCTCAGAGTGTTCATCCTCTCTTATTCCCATCAAAGCTACTTATGACAAAAATAGTGAGAAGAGATTCCAGTTCTCCCCTTTTTTTGAATGGCCGAGAAATACATTTACTAAGGATGGGGCCCAGAATCCATCATAGGCTAATTCTCTCTACAGTATCCCTAACATGTCGTCACTAACTTCCACTGAAATCTTTCCAGGAACCGGTTGCCTCCTTTTTAAAAGGACTGATGGCTGAGCAGCTTTCTTGAAAAGAACTTCCCTACACTACAGGGGCTGAAGTTGCCTCTCTGTTATGTCTCCCATCTGCCAACATGCAAGGGCTGTTGCATGCCAGTCATCCTGCTAAGTATGCATTCCTCCAACTGTAATCACACTGCATTCATTCTGGCCACCTTACTCTGGGCCACACTGCTCATCTCTCCTGTAGTCTGTCCTTTTAAAACCAGAAAGATCATTGGAATGAGGCTGAGATTTGCAAGAGAGACCGACAGCTGCAGAAATGGGCATATTTGGGTAGGTCTGCAGCCTGCAGAGTGCAGATGTCCCAAAGAAATAGCCTCTAAATTCCCAGGCACAGCCCAGAGAAGTTGGCTAGACAGTTTCCTTCTAGAAGTTTGCTTGC
The DNA here is from genome assembly GCF_028885625.2 of Pongo pygmaeus. Lineage (NCBI taxonomy): Eukaryota > Metazoa > Chordata > Mammalia > Primates > Hominidae > Pongo > Pongo pygmaeus. Next base: position 42,617,671 of record NC_072373.2, read on the forward strand.
CATCTGCCCTGAGAGCCAGTTACTCTGCAGAAGATTAACTGTTCAGTCTAAGCAGGGAGTGGTTAACGGTGGGACAGCACATCCATCTTCATTCAAGAAGCAAAGCCTCCTTGGCCCCAGTGTCAGCTTTTCCTAGATGGCAACACAAAAACCCTTCTCTTCCTTCAAGAAGCAAAGCCTCCTTGGCCCCAGTGTCAGCTTTTCCTAGATGGCAACACAAAAACCCTTCTCTTCCTTCACTATTGCTGATTCCCTTAACCAGAAGGGCAAAATGTTACACCCCTCTGCACTATGAAAGACTTGTGGTACTAGATAAAGGAACACTGCAGAAAAAAGGAAGGTGGGGTTGAGAAAGGAAGGGAAGGAGAGAGGAAGGGAAGGGAAGGGAAGGGAAGGGAAGGGAAGGGAAGGGAACGGAAGGGAAGGGAAGGGAAGGGAACGGAAGGGAAGGGAAGGGAAGGGAAAGGGAAGGGAAAGGGAAGGGACCTGAATCCTTATTGACACCTTTTCTTATTCCACATGAGCTACTTCCCAACCTTGAGAGGAGAAAGAATCTGAAGATGCGGGCATATATTTGGGGGTCTGTTCCTAACTCTGCCACTAACTGGTCATGCTCCCTCCCAAGGTCTCACTGTCCTCATTTGAAAATGATGGTTTTGGAATAGATGGTCTTTTGGGTCCCTTCCATCTGTCATATCTTATGTGTCTATAATACAGTTGGCTAGAATATTATTTAGTAAGTGGCTACATCTCTTCACCACAAATAAATCACTGCTTAGAAGAATTATGAAGAGGTGTGTGTGTGTCTCTCTCACGTATGCAGAGAAACCTGAGAAAAAAGTAACACAATACAAATATACCTTACACTCTGTCATATAAAATCCTTCCCAAAACTGGATCTGTCTAGAATACTTCCCAGGACTGGAGGAGCTCACTTTTAAAGGAATCTCTCATGGGCCTTTTTGTAAAATCAATGATCACCTGGTAAGCCAGCTATTTCGTAACATACTTTCATCACCTCCTGTCTAGATGGTTGGGCAGATCTTGTCACTGGCTTTCCTGCCTCACGTTGTCCATTGTAAGAACAGCACCGGATTGTCTTTCTAAAACAATTTATGGTCATATAACTTTGGGCTCAAAAATCTCATTGACTCTCTATTGCTGCTATTATTTTCTTTTATTCTTTTATACCTCCATGGGGCCTTCCAAAATTACCCCTAAGCCACAGAAATCCTAATCCCCTCTGAGCACTGGGAACCCCCAGTCACTCTCTAGGAAGTGGCACTTCTTTAATTCCTCCCAGGGGTTCCAAGTCCTTGGGACACTAGCATGCCCTAACACACATTCTTTTATTCTTTTTGGGTGTCTCAATCTGGCACCCAGGTTGGAGTGCAGTGACACAATCATGGCTCACTGCAGCCTTGACCTCCCAGGATCAAGCAATCCTCCCATCTCAGCCGCCCAAGTAGCTGGGACTACAGTTGCATGCCACTATGCCCTGCTAATTGTTTTGTTTTGTTTTGTTTTGTAGAGATGAGGTCGTGCTATGTTGCTCAGGCTGGTCTCAAGCTCCTGACCTCAAGCAATCCTACCCCCCTCAGCCTCCCAAAATGCTGAAATTACAGGCATAAGCCACTGCCCCCAGCCTATTGCCTATATTATAAGCCTGAGGCTCAGCCTGGCTCCAGGGATCTTTATAAAATGACTCCAGGGTATTTTTTCACCTCATCTCTCACCACTCACTTGTATGTCCTTCGGGTCACAAACCTGGTCACCTCTATATCCGACCTTCACTGATCTTACACCCATTCTCTTATCCTGCCCAAATACCTTCCTCCCTCTTATCCACTGATCTACAACCTCCTCGGGTTTTAAGTCACTGTTTGTTTTCTTAGCTACCTCCATGGGACCTTCCAAAATTACCCCCAAGCCACAGAAATCCTGTCCCCTCTGAGCACTTGGCACCCCCAATCACTCTCTAGGAAGCGGCACTTCTTTAATTCCTCCCAGGGGTTACATGTCCCTGGGACACTAGCGTGCCCTAATACATCATCTGACAAAGAAGCCTGGTGCATTTAGAGTACAGTAGAGATTAGGAAAGAGAAGGGGACAAGGTAGGGATTTCTTTCTCAGCCCAGAGCCATTTAGACATGAAGATAAAAATACTGGAAAAAGCAGACACAGGCCAATACCTTAATGATCTGCAGAGTCTCCAATGTGGACAGGATAGTGACATTTGGGAAGGTGTCCTTAGCTTGCTGTGGAGGGAAACATAAGAACAGACATAAGCAATCAGTATCCTATATTCTTCTGAGATGCAAAAGGTAATGAGAAGGAACTCATTTTCAAGCTAAGATGTAAGGGGAGGCATACCCCGTCACCCACACCTTTAAACCAACCCATACTCACAATGGCTCTTTTGATTTCTTGGAAACTCTCTTCTATATGGTGCATGTCTGTGGAAATCAGACATCTCCTGAGACCATGGTTGTCTACTGAGCACAATATCAGTATTGTACCCAGGAGCCAAAGGGAAACAGACTGTAACTTCATGCCTGCAGAAAGGGGAGGAAGTCAGCTGTCCAGCCAAGAGTGGAGGGCAATGAAAAAGAAGACCCCTGATTAATGCCCCCTTCCAGCCTCGAAGGCAGCCCAGGCGGAATACAAGAAAACAACACTAAACACTTCAGCCTTGAGGAGTTTCAGGGGTATGTATCTCCTCTGGTTTTCTTGAGTCAACTGGATATGAGTTCTTCCCCACCCTCACCCCATGCCCCCATCTCCACCCCAGAAAACACGATACACCACTCTCTTAAGTCCCAGAAAGCATACTTGTGTGCATATCACTCTCCTATGACTCAACATAGCCTACATTGTCAACGGGGGTGAAAAGCATTGTTTTTAATAAATTAAATAGGAAAAGCAGGGTTGGTAAGATGCCCTAGGAATTCGGCAACAGATGTGAAAAACCATAAAAACACACTTGGTTTTTGATGTTTGCCCCTGAAATAAGTAACACCCTTTTATTATAAACCTCAAGAGTATATCTGCTTAAAATCATTTGTTTGAAGCCAGCTGTGGAGATTTCACCTTCTGGAGAGGATGGGAAAGGGAGGCACAAGGCATCTTCAAGAACTAATTAGCCACAGTGAGGAGCTAGGGGAAGAAGCCAATGGTAGAGGGCAGCTTGGCAACTTCCCGTCGGTCACCTGCTGAGCCAAAGGGTATGAGGGGCATGTTTGCAGCTAGCTGCTTCATAGCCAGGGCCAGACCCTGAGAGGTTTGCTACCTCTTCTCATTCTCTTACTCTTCTTGCATCTGTCTTTCTTGCTGCCTCTTCATTTAACCACTTTGTATTGTGCCATATAATGCACACAGAGAAAAGTGCGTAAAATATAATGGTACAGCTTATGGGGTTATCTCTGTTTTCACCCACATTTCACAAGCTTATAAATAGAGCTTAGCCTTAACGCACGTCTTATGACAACACATGTGACGAGAGTAGCCCTCTGCTGTGCACTTTGCATGGTGCCCACGGAGATCTCCCATTTACAGCTGTGTGTGCCAAGGTAAGTGTATCATGTGTGGCCGTGGAGGAGAAGAGGGCATCAGACACAGGGAGCCAGTGCGAGGACTGCAGAGCTATAGTTAAAGCTGCTGTAACTCACACGTGTGAGTGTGAACTGCAGCTGACCCCACTCCCCATGCCTTCCTCAGGATTCCCAGCTCCTTCTCTGGAAAGTCTGGAAAGCCAGGAAACAGAAAATCCTGTTTAGAAACCATTTTTGCCTGTCTCTCCTTGATTGGGCATCATTCCCAGGGAATAGACAGGTGTATGTCGAGACCTTACCACGTGGCAGGCATTAGGCCAAAGAGCTCCTTTCCTCTGTTATCAACCTTTCTTTCTGGCTAAACAAGGATGGGCCCCATTGCCAGGGAAGTTTATAGAGAGTCCCCCAGAGCTCTGTCCCCCCAAAAGGCTACTGGGGTGCTTCTAGAAAGCCAAGAAAGAGAGTGTAGTTTTTCTTCTGACAAGATAACTCTCAGAAGCAGTGGGATATTGCCTGCTCATCCCATGCCAGGAGACTTGAGCATTTTGTGGAGGAGAAAGATGTCTCCCTTAGCTTGGTGAGGCAATTCCAGACATCTTGGCTAATTCAGATATTAGTAGTAGGTAACATTTATCCTGCGTGCCATGTGCATTGGGCACTGTCCCAAGAATTTTACGTAATTTTCTCATTTAATGCCCACAACCACCCTGTGAAGTAGGCTCTGTTTCTGTTCCAATTTTACCAAGAAAATGAAGTAACCTGCCCAAGCCAGGGTTTGAGAGAAGGCGGGCGAGTCCCTCAGCTGGCTGTCTTTACTGCTACTCCACCCCACTTACAACATTGTTTACCTCTGACATCACAGCCTAGGATCCCAGTAGCTCCCCTGACACCAGACAGACAGGAACCCATTTCTGAACCAGTGGTGCTCCTTACATTTAAAAAGATATTTCACATTGCAAAGGATTAAACAATAATAACACATTATAAAGTGCCCAACACAGTTCTTGCAACAAAAAAAGCAATAGTAAAGACATTAGATCCCTGACCCTTCCTTCACTTTGCTCCTTCTTTCCCACTCTCTATCTCTTCTCATTGAAAATAAGATACTAGAAAATACACCTCTTCTATAGAGTACCCCTTCCCATTCTACCAATTGCCCAGCATCTGGAACATCATAGCCATACGCAATGGTAACAGGTCACCTCCCTGCGGCCGTGAAGGAGGAGGGCTAGGATGGCGGTGCATATCAGCCCCTGACGACGGACTGCGTGAGCCTCACCTCTCACTTGGTGCTTGCGGGTTGCTCCTTGTGTCTCCTCTCAGTGCTTTCTGCCATTTGGAAAGGGCTGGTCATTTTTATTCAGGTGGATAAGAGGAAATGCTGTCAAGGTTTGCTGGGTGGATCCACCTTGGGGAGATTGTTTTTTCCCCTTGTTTTCTTAGTATCGTATTTCCTTAATTGTTTTCTTTCTTCTTTAAGATATAGCTGATTAATCATTATTATGAAATGCCTCTTTCTTCTGGGTCTTGACATGCAGCTTCTAGGAAAAATAAACTCCCCATCTCCATGCAAATGAGAATTTTTTGCAATTCTGTGTCCATTCAGAAAGATCCAACTTAGGTCACTTTCCTGAGAGCTGTGGCACGTTACCAACTGCACCCTGCAGGCCAGCTCACAAAAGCACTCTCAATCAGCCACACCCTGCAGCAGCCAGCCCATGAGGCTCTGCAGGTGCCTCTGGCTCCAGCATGATCCAGTTCTCCAATGCCTCAGGCAGCTACGAGTGTCTGCCATGTGCCAGATGCTAGCTAACTGCTTTACCTGCATCATTTTTTTGAACTTCATGAGGAACACTTTTTCCCCTCATAAAGCAAGGATTTCTTTGCACGTCGTCTCTTTCCCCTTCATCTTGTCCCCTGGAGGGTTCTCTCATTCTTGATTAATGCAGAGAGAGAGAAAATGAGACTGGAAAGAAGAGAGGTTTAAGAGCAGCCAGTGGCAGAGCCAGGACCTGAAATCCTTATTCTTGGGCTGGAAGACTCTCTATCTAAATTACCTTTTTACATAAACTCTTTACCATGAAGTTCTGTAGGGATCAGGTTTGGGGCAATGAAAAGATAGGGTATAAACAGTTTCTTCCCATTAAATAAAATTTCCAGGGGGTGATTGGTTTGGACTGAGTTACTGCACTAGGCCAATAGGCCAAACCTAAATGGAGTTGCTCATGCTGAATGAAGTTCCACACCACCAAGCTGAAACTAAATTGTTTATCTAACCTTCTGAGAAATCAGGAGAGAGAAAGATAATAGCCAAATCCTCAAACGAGCCAGTTTTAGCCAGCATATAAGGAAGTCTCCTCTGCTGTAACCTTTACAAGGAAAGTAACTTTAAAATGACCAGTCTGCTTTTTGTTCTCTGTTTCTGCTTCCTCCAGCCCTTGTCTGCCTATAAAACCACTCTCCTCTGTCAGCTCATGGGACCACTCATTCTATTTTCATAAAATAGGATGTTGCCTGATTCTAGAATTGCAAATAAAAGCCAATTAAGATCTTTAAACTAAATGTGTTGTAATTTTGTCTTTTGACATCCCCAAACACAGACTCCCAGAATAAATGGAGCTTATTTTTAACCAAATGAAGTGACCTCAGCATGAGGTGCAATTATGAGACCCCATTGGGCTGGTACAAATCCTGCTCCTGTAGCCAGATTCAGGAGACAGAAAGGCCCACAGGGCACCAGCAGAGAAGGAAAAGGGACAGGAAGGATCAGGGCCTTTTATGGGACAGGTGCAAGGGAAAGAAACCCCAGGGACTTGGTGTCTTGTGGTCCAGCATCTTGGACATAATAAAATGATAAGTGTTGAGGGAAGTGGTAGACTATAGTGGTTCACAATGTAGTTCTGGATTTAAACCCTGGTTCTCTCTCTTCTCTTCTCCCTTGTCTCCCTTCTCTTCTTGGTAGCATGCCACAGCTCTCAGGAAAGTGACCTAACTTGGATTTTTCTGTATGAACATAGAATTGCAAAAAAATTCTCATTTGCATGGAGATGGGGAGTTTATCATTTTTCCTAGAAGCTGCATGTCAAGACCCAGAAGAAAGAGGCATTTCATAATAATGATTAATCAGCTATATCTTAAAGAAGAAAGAAAACAATTAAGAAAATAAGACGAGGGTATGGCCAGGCAGGTACTCTCTCTGCCTGGCTCAGAAATGATACCATGCCTATTGCCTTCTATGGGAACGAGGCTCCATGGAGTTGAGCAATATGTGACCCTATTGCAGAGTCTGGATGAAGCGCATTAGGTCAATAGACACTGGAAAAGCTACTTAAAGCCTTTCTGAAGCTCCATAAAATAGGTAAAATAAACTGTGAGGATCTGAATGAGCTAAAGGACCTGTATCATAGTAAGTACTCCTTAATAAATATTATGTGTTTCTATCCTGTGTGCCATGCGCCTGGAAAAGGAGAAGACACCTTTGTTAGGAGCTAATGGATATCTTTCTGCTCCTTTGGAGAGGGGCAAAGAGCTACTCTTGACCTCGGGAATCTCCCCTACCCCCACCTTTGTTTCCCCCAGAGGGGTCAGATGGATGGAGGTGAGTGCTATTTTCCCAGCAGGGCCTGAGCTGCCTGGCTCAGAGCCCCTCTGCACATGTGAGAAGAGCAGCTCAGAGCCCAGCCGCACAGGTAAGGGGATTTGCAACACTGTCCATGCTGAGTCTCACCCCACATTCACTCCTTGTGCTCAGACTATATGTTCTGACCTAGCTTTCATTTCAGGGCAAATATGTCATATCAGGAAGCTTGCAGGGAAAGGGAAATAAGTGATGTGTTTATAGCTCCGCTTCCAGCATGTGGTGTACCATAATCGCTGGTACTGGAAGCTGGGTTGACTGGCTCTGCTTTCTACGGCTGTCAGACTGAAGGCAAGCCACTTAATCTCAGTGCCTGTTTACTCGTCTGTAAAATGGTACACATCATGCCTACTGCACATTCGCCATGTAGGCACAGCATGAAGATGAAGTGATTACACATAATTCCTCAGCACAGTACCTGGCGCATAATAAGCAACTTGAAAATGATGACATTTATTATCAATTTTACAATTCCCTTTAGAGCTCCTAAATCAGGAAGAAGGCGGAACAGTAAAAAATAAGTTCTCTTCATCTTAAGCCTTGCTGCCTGACCCCTAATATCAAAAATAGGAATATAGATTGAGATAGAATGGCATCTTTCCCAGGATTGCAATTAAATTATAAATCTGGTCTCCAGACATAAGGTTGCATCTGCCTTAGAATTAGGACTTCTGGGACCAATGGACCCACCATTGAGATATCAGAGCTCAATTTTCCACTTGTTGGGTAGGGAAGCAGAAAGAATGTGAGGGAAGATTGGCGAGCCAGAATGGAGAATGCTTTGAGTTTGACATGTTCTGGACACAGCTCTCTCATGTCTTCCAATTCCTTATCCCTGCCTAACATGCACTCCAACCTCACGAATTTTTCATAATGATGCCAGGGCAATTTCCTTCCCTTAAAAGAGTGGATCCTGGCCATTCCTAAGTACTGAGTCTTGAGCGCATACAAAAATTGCATAATTCCAGAGGGTACCATGCCTATTGCCTTCTATGGGAATGAGGTTCCATGGAGTTGAGCAATGTGTGGCCCATTGCAGGATTTGGATGAAATGCATTAGATCTATATGAGTAATTTTGGTTAGATTTGAGAAAGAACCTATCATTATGAGGACTATAAAACACTAAGAAGTATGACTGAGAACAAATTTGTAAAAGAAAGAAATACAGGCCGGGAGCGGTGGCTCATGCCTGTAATCCCAGCACTTTGGGAGGCCGAGGCGGGTGGATCACGAGGTCAGGAGTTCAAGACCATCCTAGCCAACGTGGTGAAACCCCGTCTCTACTAAAAATACAAAAAATTAGCCAGGCGTGGTGGCAGGCACCTGTAATCCGAGCTACTCGGCAGGCTGAGGCGGGAGAATGGTGTGAACCCGGGAGGCAGAGCTTGCAGTGAGCTGAGACTGCACCACTGCACTCCAGCCTGGGCAACAGAGCAAGACTCCATCTCAAATATATATATATATATATAAAACTGATAATGATGGATGGGTATTTTATTTGGGAAGCTAATAGGGATTTTAAAACAGAATACCTAAATGTTTAAATGTCTTGGTAAATATATCTAGATCATAATGATACGTGTGAACTTGTGTATAGCTTTGAAAATAAAACAAAAAAAAAGATGAGAAAAAGAACTGGGAAATTTAAACCTAAAAAAGTTTCTCCTTTGTTTTGTTTTTGTTTTTTATCTTTTCTCTCTCTTTTATTCCTCATTTTCAGTGGAGTTGGCTCTCCTTTGTTGTGATATTTGGAAATGAGAGTCAGAAAATATAACAGAGATAACTCAGTTCAATGTTCGCATTACAGCGATGAAGAAATAGAGAAGTGAACCAGCCCTCCATGGCATCGCAAGGAAGTGGCACGACTGCTCTCAAACCTCTATCTCCTTACCTCTGGCTCAGCGCCCTTTCTAACCCCATGCTGCCCTTTCACTCTAGGATTAGGTAGAGTGGAAAGGGACCTAGACTTGTGAGGAACCTCAAGCCCGTTCAGCAGAGGAGGTGACATAACTCTCCCAAGCCACGCTGTTCTGACTTGTCATTACCCAGGAAGCTTATGACTTAAGGAAATCCAAACTGGCCACACCTGTGCCCCTGGGAAGGGAAGCACAAATCCACATTGGGCACCTATGCCACTTCAGCCTGGACTCCCTTCTCCTCCTCCTTTTTTGCCCACAGGGATCTCAGTCAAAGTCTGTTCAAAGCCTCAGACCCTGGGCGACACATCTTATGTCAATGGGCTCTGTGGTTCAAATGTTGTGAAAGAGCCCCAGTGGTGATGGGATGGAGGGATAGTAATGGAAAGAGCCCAACTGATGCCTCCCCATTCCTCTCCTGAACAATCCACTCTTCTCTAGGCAGATGGACTTTTTAAAATGCAAACCCAGTCTTGGAACTCTCCAGTCTAAAACTCCCAGCATAACGCCATGGGGCCTCCCAATAGCAGAAAATCTGCTCCCCACAGCATTCAGACCCATCACAGCCTGGACTTCGCCTACATTTTCTGCCTCATCTCTCTTGCAGATCTCCCACACTTCACAGGCTCATCTCACCTAGAAAGCCCCCCTGCCTCTTCTACCTTGCAAACACCAACCTAACGTTCAAAACCTAGCTCCAGTGTGACTTCCTTTGTGAAACTTCTCCCCTCTTCCTTTCCTCTCCCTACTCCCCTCCTCCTCCCCACTTCAACCCTGGTTGAATTGACCACTACTTTCCTTTTTTATATTCCCACTGGATAAAAGATGCATATTTAACTTTGAATTTCAGAAGAAAACATCTCAGTGTTTATCTACCTGAAATTCCAAGTTAACTGGGTGTCTTCTATTTGTATTTGCTAAATCTGGCCATGCATAGCTCATACAATTGGGTGGGGAGGGTCCTTTTAAGAAATTGAATTCAGGCTGGGCTCAGTGGCTCACACCTGTAATCTCTGTACTTTGGGAAGCCGAGGTGGGAGGATCCCTTGAGGCCAAGAGTTTGAGACCAGCGTGGGCAACAAAGCGAGACCACATCTCTAAAAAAAAAAAAAAAAGCTGCGTGTGTTGGCACATGCCTGCCTGTAGTCCTCCTGCACACCTGTAGTCAGGAAGTTGAGGAGGCAGGACAATTGCTTGAGGTCAGGAGTTGAAGACTGCAGTCTGCTATAATTGCACCATTGCACTCCAGCCTGGGCAACAGAGTGAGACCCTGTCTGCGGAAAAAAAATTGAATTCAAAAATAGAAGTACAAAATTAGGGACAAAAGTAAATGTTTATTTAGAAAGAGAAATTACAACAAATTACAAATTCATAAAAGCTAACAAATACCACAAACACCACAAAATCCAGAAAAAAATACATCTTTATTCATTAACTCCTGACAACTTTTTGTTTCCTTCTTCTATGTCAATACTTTTTTTACTGTTATTTTCTATAGAGAGAATAAAAAGATATTCAGTCTGTCCTTTGCTATGGTTGTTTCCATCAGCTTACCCCAATGGAAAGTTAAGATTTAATTCTTTCATAACACTCCATACAAACCTGTTATTTCTTTCCCCCATCCCACCAACATAAACATATCACAATGACACCTCTTTCTAGACAACGTGTCACCCACATTGGCCCAGGGAGGTATCAGCTTTGGGAGAAGGCAGAGTCCTACTCTCCTTAGCCTTGTGTCTCTGGGAGAACCAGAGAATGGTATTGGGTTCAAATGTTTATGTACCTTTCACTCCAATTTCTAACATTTCTCATGGTCACATACTCAAGATGTTGCCAGAAAAGAGGATCCCAATCTAGACCCCAAGAGTGGGTTCTTAGATCTCACACAGGAAAGAATTGGAGCACAGACAAAGAAGCAAATTTATTGGAAACTACTCCATTAGAGAGTAGGGCATGCCCAGAAAGCAGGAGGAGGAACCCCTGTCCTTTAGGAACATCTCTGCTTGTAAGAAACTATAAGGACCTATGATTAAACTTGGAATGTGCAGATGTGCTCACTAAAGGTAGGGGCTGTTGGTGCTCTAGTGACCATTAATCCTTCAACTTGAGTCTGCTCATTGACGTTATCTCTGAGTAAAGTGGGCTGTACTTGGGACATCTGGACATTCTGCAGGGTTGGTGGGAGATGTCCTATATGGCCATCAATCTTCTGTAATTATAAGTGGTGGTGAGCTTAGAATGTGGCTATTTTCAGACCATAAAGCATTAACTCTATAGGTGACTTGTGAGTGCCTAGCCTACTCACTTCAGGATGGAGTCACTCCAGTCATGTTTTATTAAACCAGAGGCCTGGTAAGCAGGAGTTTCTCTAACAAAATTCATAGACTAAAAGAGTAGACTCACACTAATAGCTAACAAGTACTGAGCACATTTGCCGCCCCAGGGTCTGTGTGAAGCATCTATATGCATTGTCTCTTTTCATCTTCACACCTATTCCATGAGGTCAATACTATTTTTGTGCCCATCATTTTGGATGAGGAAGATGAGACTTGGAGCTACTAAGTACCTCACCCAAAGACACCCAGGTGGGGTGTGGTAGAGCTGGGTGCAGTCATAGGCAGCCCACTCCAGGGCTTCATTACACCAGACATGAAAGAGCATCTGGCCCAGCCTTCTCATTTACAGATGAGGAAACAGCTGAGGCCCAGAGAGAAGCATTTTGAATTTGAAAATTGAATTCAAAAACAGATGGACAAAATTAGAGAAAAAAGTAAATACTTATTTAGAAAGAGAAATTACAACAAATTACAAATTCATAAAAGCTAACAAATAGCACAAACACCATAAAATCCAGAAAAAAAACAATATTTCTATATTTCTATTCATTAACTCCTGACAACTTTTTGTTTCCTTCTCCTATGTCAATACTTTTTTTTACTGTATAAAAAATACTGACTGAATAAAAAAATATTCAGTCTGTGCTTTGCTATGGTTGTTTCCATCAGCTTACCCCAATGGAAGGTTAAGATTTAATTCTTTCATAACACTCCATACAAACCTGTTATTTCTTTCCCCCATCCCACCAACATAAATGTATCACAATGGCACTTCTTTCTAGGCAATGTGTCACCCACATTGTATCACAACTTTTTGTTTTCTTCGTCAGACAACTGAGTAGTGGTGGAGCTGGGACCGGAGGCCACATCCCTGAACTCTCAGTCCAGTGCTCTTTCCATTCACAGAATCTTTATCTTCTCTTCTCACTTCAAACTTCCTCCCTATAGAAACAGGTATCTCTTCCCTCCAAGCAAAGGAACAGCAGAACGGCAAATGGCATAGAGGATGCCTTGAGAGTGTCCTTCCCAACTGGCAAGTCCAGGCGTGTCAGGAGGAACTCTAATTCTGTGGAAATCAGATGTGGTTTTTTTCCCTTATTGTTAAAATAAATCATGTCAGTTGAAAAGAGCTTCTCCCATGGGTACTGGGAGCCAGGGAGTTCCCGGGGAGGGCTTCACCCCAGAGCCCTGCGAGGAGGAGAGGGTGGACTGGAGGCTGCTGGCATGCTGCAGAGTTACAGAAAGCAGGTGGCAAAGTGAGAGCTGACTCATCTGAAATACTAAAGTGGTAAGGGCAGGCCAGAGATGAGGACTGCATCTTGCATCCACATTGTTTCCTGGAAGAAACCCCACCCAGCTGCCCTCTCCCCTACTACCATCCCAGCTCCTCAAATCCTGTCCATTCAGAAAGCCAGTGGTGTAGTTCAGACTTCCTTTCTTAGAGGATTTTCTGCCCTGGGTTGTCTAAATCTCCACCATGTCCTGGGGACAGTCATTCAATATGGCGGGCCAAATAGAAGCCAGCTGTCAGCATCTACTTAGAAGTTAGCTAGGATTTGCAGCTTAGGGCTAAAATTCAAAGCAAGGTGCAATTCCTCTAGGAATCCCTCTCTCACTGCCCTCACTGCATTATCTTCTCCTTGGTCTCCCCTCAGCCCTTGTGGACTTATTTTGAACTCTGTTCACTTTTACTTTAGATTGTTTGGGCCACTCTGAAATCTCTCTCCTATTAGACTTGAAGGTGGAGGAAGGCTGAGGCCATGTGTCCCAAGCCGAGGGTGTATAACAGTTAGTGGCCAGATGGCCCCTTTGTTAAGTTGGTCTCTCAGTTTGAAGGTCAAGCTCTGGTTTGAATATAGACTCCACAAGGGCAGGGATCTTGTCTGTGTTGTTCATCACTTTATCCTCAAAACGTAGCACACACTGGGTGCTCCACATTTGTTGACTGAATGAAGGAATGACAGGGAATGAGACTTTCCAAAGGCAGGGACAATTGTGTAGTTCTTTGGTGTTTCCGCACATCCACCTGCATGGGGTTTTGGCGAGTTCCACATGAAGAGCCTGCCTGCTAAGCTGGGTTCCTGGTGGGGAGGAGCCCCTGGATCTATGCTGTAGAAACATTATTCTTCTGTGCCCCTTCAGTGAAGCCCTTCTAGAGAAAAATCAGAAAGGTCAGGCCCAAAGAGTCTACATGCTTCTCTCCCAGTATCCAACATAACTAGATTCAGAAGGGGTTGGAGACAGGCAATCCTGGCTGCTGAAGAGTTGAATTACAGTCTTTTTTCTTCTAGGGTATGCACCTAGGTTGAAAATTAAACAAAATGTGGTATCAGAAGAAAAAATTTTGATCTTGACATCTTATAGATATTGAAGAGTTATTAAGCTGGGAGAAAGAAAAATTCAAGTTGGCCAGCTGCATCAAAGGCAAATCAATCATTTTGACTAACAGCCTTGAAGCACAGTAACAATTAAGCACATTTTAAGTGCCAGAGTAACTTGCCATCACTAAAGCTTTTCTTGTAGTATGATCAATGTTTAAGTACAGAAAGGGTTACTTATGCACCAACTACAGGTCCAAGATTTCTGATTCATTTATTTGAGAAGTTGATTCAATATATGGAATCCTTCTCCCCCCAAAAATGTACACATATGCAAACTTTCCTTCTAATGTCTTTCTGAGAACCCCCTCAAGAGTCCATGAACCCTAAATTAGTAACATTAAAAGACTTGGATTCAGGGCGCCTGGCACAGTGGCTCATGCCTATAATCCCAGCACTTTGGGAGGCCAAGGTGGACAGATCGCCTGAGGTCAGGAGTTCGAGAACAGCCTGGCCAACACGGTGAAACCCCATCTCTACTAAAAATACAGAAAATTAGCGGGGCGTGGTGATGGGCACCTGTAATCCCAGGAGGCTGAGGCAGGATAATCGCTTGAACCCAGGAGGCAGAGGTTGCAGCGAGCCGAGATCATGCCACTGCACTCCAGCCTGGGCAACAAGAACAAAACTCTGTCTCAAAAAAAAGATTTTTTTTTTAGACTCAGGTCTAACTTTCACACTTGCTGGCTCTATAACTTCAGACAAATGAATTAATCTCTCTGTGCCTCAGTTTCCTCATCCAGAGAAATGGGGGTGATAATTCCTCCCCTACTCTTACTAGCTCTGTGATCTTGGGAAAACCAGGTCAGTCTATCTTCCATTAGCCCCAGTTTTCTCATCTATAACGTGTGGCAAATGAGGAACAGACAGCATAACATACAGGAAACTCCTAGAAGAAGGAGGAAATGCCATACATGTTTTTGAATTGGCAGATGCAAGAAACATAAACAACTCACTGAAGAGAGTCTATGTTTTCCTCTATTCCACTAATACTCTTCTCATTCACAAATAGCATCTGTCCATCACTTTGTGATCTCCAGGGCATTTTTCACATATAGTATTACTTCACACTCAGAATTCCATGTCAACAGGAAAGATCTTCCATATCAATAGGGAAGATGTCCTCCTTTCTTCAGATGGGAAGGCTAAGGCTCAGTGATTGAAGGATCATGCAGCCAACTAGAGCTAGAACTCAGCCTACCTAGGCATCTTAACTCGGTCTGAGCCTCCTCCCTGCCTTCCCCCTGGGGCAACAGCTAGGGTTGCCCTCCATCCAGGGGCCCCAAGCCTCTGGAGAGAAATAATCCACTGATATCAAGTAACAGTGCTTGAGTGAGCAGCAGGAGCAGCAGTTTTGCCCCTCAAAACACTCAGGACCATTTCTTGGCAAAAGATTTAAGGTCGAGAACATTCTTTCCCTCTGAAGACACGGTGATCCTGCTAAAACTGAAACTTGCCCCAGTCACATCCTTCTTAAGATGGAGAGAAGCAGGGCCTCCACCCCCATGGCTTTGAGCTTTGAAAATTCACTTGGCAGGAACATCCTGTGAAACCTCCAACAGGCCTTGGAAGGCTGAGAAGCCTTCCCATCACACATTGTTTATTCCCTGCATTTCTTACCCATTCTTATCCTTCAGCAATGGCTTCTCACCTCCAGACAATGGAGAGTGTTATGTTTGTTTAATAACATTTTCTTTTCTCAGCCATTATAAAAGTAATCCTTGCTTTGGTATGGAAAAATTATAGAGAACACAAAAATAAAATAGGTAATGGAATAAAAAACTAGAAGGAAAGAAAAATGGTCATCCACAGTTATTCTATCCAGGAATAATCTTGGTGTCTTGGTGTCTTTTTTTTTTTTTTTTTTTTTTTTAGACAGAGTCTCGCTGTCACCAGGTTACAGTGCAGTGGCCTGATCTTGGCTCACTGCAATCTCCACCTCCCAGGTTCACACCGTTCTCCTGCCTCAGCATCCCGAGTAGCTGGGACTACAGGTGCACGCCACCACACCCAGCTAATTTTTTTTGTATTTTTAGTAGAGAACGGGTTTCACCATGTTTGCCAGGATGGTCTCAATCTCCTGGCCTCGTGATCCACCCACCTCAGCCTCCCAAAGTGCTGGGATTACAGGCGTGAGCCACTACACCCAGCCATCTTGGTGTCTTGTCTAACTTGGATCACCTAGAAAAAAAATGTTTAGGCCAGGTGTGGTGGCAGATGCCTCTCAGCACTTTGGGATGCCGAGGCTAGTGGATCACTTGAGGTCAGGGGTTTGAGACCAGCCTGGCCAACATAGAGAAACCCCATCTCTACTACAAATACAAAAATTAGCCAGGCATGGTGGCACATGCCTGTAGTCCCAGCTACTCAGGAGGCTGAGACAGGAAAAATTGGAATCTGGGAGGTGGAGGTTGCAGTGAGCTGAGATCACACCACTATACTCCAGCCCAGGCAACAGAGTGAGACTTCATTTCAAACAAAAAAAAAAAGAAAGAAAAAGAAAGGATCCATGCAGTGAAATATAACCCTAGACCCTAACCCCCACAAGGCTGCAACCACCTAAGCCCACCCTGGTCACTTACACGTTCATTCAACTGGGCCCCTACAACAAGCCAGGCCCTGCACTAGGTTTGGGGGACACCGAAGAGTTGGGGGACACAGAAGTGGACAGCATAGTCCCAGCCCGACAGGCCATTAAACAGTTGTCATGATCACTCTCACCAGTCAAGACCTGGGCTCTGTGCTAAGCATTTTCAATATATTAATTTATTTAATCCTTACAACCTTGTGAGAAGGTACTATCTTCAGCCACATAACACGGATTGATAAAACTGAAGTTAAAAGAGTTTAAACACTTGGACAAGGTTGTCGAGCTTGTAAGTGAGGAGCTGAGATCCAGACCCACGGAGACTGACTCCGGAATGGAATGAGGGTTATGAGGATCAGGAAAGGCCTCTCTAAGGAAGTGAGGTTTAACCTGAGACATGGAGGAGGAGCACAAGTAGAACATCACAACCCCATTCTTTCCTCCATATCACCCACCAGCCTCCAGCATTCTCCTCCAGGATTCTTGTGCCAACTTTGCCCATAGCTATGGCTCTTCGTGGGCCCTGCAGCTGCCATTCCCACTTGTCTTGCTTCTCAGCCCTTCTACTCAGGAGTGTTTCCCCGTCGCCCTTCTCCATTTCCCCCTTCATTGCAAGCCTCTTACCCAGGACCTTGCCCCGCTCATTCTCTCGAGGGCATCTTGGAAATTCCCCTTTCCCCCTTGCCCAGAATAATTTCAGGCTTAGCCCAGAACCCCCAGTTTTCCCAGCACCAAATATTAATCACAGTTCAGGCTAAAACTGCCGTGCTCAAGTTCCTCCAAATTCCAGGCAGGGTGGGGCACGGACATGATGAGAGAACTCTAGGACTTGTCAGCTTCTGGCTACCCCAGAAAGGCAGGGCAAGAACAAGGCCTGTGGGAACTTGAAGAACCTGGACACCTCCTCCAAATTAAGGTGCAGACCAAACCCTCTCCCAAAGTGTAAGGAGCTTTCATTTCAGTGGGCGGCTTTCCTTCCAGCATTCCCACAAAGGACATCCTGGGGGATGGGAGCTGTTGATCCCAGGGTGGTGGCATACCAGAGCACTCTGTCCCTGAACTCACTTCTCCCTTTCCTTAACCCTGCTGTGCCTGGGGAAGCTTAGAAGCACCTGGCAGGTGGTGATCCCTGCATCCACCTGCTGCAGTGAAAGCCAATAGGAGCAAAGCTGATGGTGCTAGAGCAGGGACTGAGCCTTTGCCAAGAGAAAAACACATGCAGACTCTGTTAGTCTTGAACACACTTTCTCTTCCAGAGGATTCCTCCCAGGGAACTCCCAGAGGAGGAGGAAGTGCCAAGGTCCTCCAAGGTCCCTGTTAAAGAAAAACCCTAATGGGAGAGCAAAAAGAACCTTTGGCAAAGACAGCTCTAAACCTGAAAGCCGCAGGCATCGTAACAATGATAATAGCAACAACGAATGCTTATATGGTGCTTACTATGTGTGAGACACTGTTCCAAATGATTTATGGACTTGAACTCATTTAATCTTGTGTCCAGTAGAACCTGCTTCACTGTGGCTCTTTACAGGTGCCAGATCCTGTTGCTAATCTGGTATTTCGATAGTATCATTTTAACTTCCAGAACCTGTCATCATCATATCACTCATTGACTCAACAGATTGAGCACCCACTATATCTTACACACTATGCTATGATCTGGGAATGCAAAATGACAACAATTTCATCCCCTGAAGAGCTGAGAATCTCATGGGAAAGACAGGCAAACAAAGAGGATAATCCATTACAGTGGGATAAGTGCTTTGAAAAGGGGAAATAAAGCGTGCTGTGGAACACAGTAGAGAGACTGTAATGCAAACCAAGTTGTGTGGGGCCAGGGGATATCAGGGAAGGCTTCTAGGTAGAAGTGACACCTTGGCTGAGTCTTTGAGGATACATGGAAAAGGACAGGCACACTGGATGGAGCCCTAGAGATGGTCAATGATGGCACATTGTGGAAAACACATGTTGGTCAATATGGGCAGAGTTTGAAAGCGGGGTGGGGAGGGGGCGGCAGGAAGCCATGAGAAAAGCTGACAAGACTCTCAGAGTTGTGCTAGAGGAACCTCACTGTGCCAGTCCACAGCTGTTCTTTAAGCTCAGCCAATGCCACAATAAAGTAGAGGCCCACTGTTCTCACCCAGCCATGTCCACATTTCAAATTCATCAGCAAATAAATGACTGCTATTATTTGAAGCCGCTGTTGTGGGATGGTTTGTTTTTCAGCAACAAATTATCAAACAACCACTTTAGAGGTGAGGGCAGCAAGGAGGGCTAAGTGGCAATGGCAAGCATCAACACTGGTGCCAATATCTTGATCCTTCTGGCCCTTATGTTTGGTTAGAAGCAAACATTGTTTGGCTAACATCTGGAAGTCAGTTATAACCAGCATGTGATTCTAGATGGTGCTAGTAGGTCTTTAGGCTCCAAATATAGAACATAGCCCTCAGAATCTGGAGATAAGAATAGAAATGGGTTGGTATGCTGGTATCGCGAAGGTTACAGACTGGTAAACTGATGTCAACCTCAAGCGAGAGGGTTTCTAATAGCCGACCACAGGCCTTCATCCTTTCCCTTGTCTTAGCAATGATTTTTATCAATCACTCAGATGAAGTTTAGGGGGGCCATATTTATCAAAGTCACTAAATACATGAAGCTTGGAAGGCGAGTGAGCATATGGAATGACAGGATGAGGATCCTAAAATATTTTGACAATCTGGAGCAATAAGCTTAATCCAACAAGATAAAATTTAGGAGGGATAAATATAAGACTCCATGGTTGAATATGAAAAGAATCCTTCACAAGTATAAAAAGAAAGGGGTATGGCCCAGTCACAGGAGATATGAGACCCACGTAAGAATTTAGGCTTTGGGGTTAGATAGACATAGGTTTACATGTTAGATATACCAGTTAGTAACTGTGACCCTTGGAAAATTATTCAAGCTTCTCTTAGTCTTTCTTTGCAAGAATTAGAGATAATTCATATAAAGGAACTGGCAGTTTCTGGCAAAAGTAAGTGCTCAATAACTGGCCAGTGAAAGATCTAAGTTGCTTGTAATAGTGCTGAGTCTCTACATAGCCAAGGAAAAAGCTATCCAAAAGAACTTTCTCTAATGGTAGAAATGTTCTATAATCTGAACTCTCCAATATGTTGGCCTCTAGCCACAAATGGCTATTGAGTTCTTGGAATGTACCTATTGCAAGTAAAGACTGAGTTTTCCTTTTTTTTTTTTTTTTTTTTTCGAGACGGAGTCTTGCTCTGTCGCCCAGGGTAGAGTTAGTGTCACATCTTGGCTCACTGCAACCTCCGCCTCCCAGGTTCAAGTGATTCTCCTGCCTCAGCCTCCCGAGTAGCTAGAACTACAGGTGCACACCACCACACCTGGCTAATTTTTGTATTTTTAGTAGAGATGGGGTTCCACCATATTGGCCAGGCTGATCTGGAACTCCTGACCTCGTGATCTGCCCGCCTCAGCCTCCCAAAGTGCTGGGATTATAGGGGTGAGCAACTGCACCCAGCCCAGTTTTACATTTTAATTGTAATTAATTTAAATTTGGATAGCCACTTGTGGCTAGTAGGTTATTTTATTGAACAGTGTGGGTTAAGATGATGTTAAGAAATGCTAAACTCTGAGACAGCAGGATTGCTTGAGCCCAGGAGTTTGAGGCCAGCCCAAGCAACACAGCAAGACCCATCCCTTAAAAGAAAAAAAAAAGCTGGGTGCGGTGGCTCATGCCTGTAATCCCAGCACTTTGGGAGGCCAAGGCAGGCAGATCACGAGGTCAGGAGTTCGAGACCAGCCTGGCCAACACAGTGAAACCCCATCTCTACTAAAAATATAAAAATTAGCTGGGTGCTGTGGAGGGGGCCTGTAATCCCAGATACTCAGGAGGCTGAGGCAGGAGAATCGTTTGAACCTGGGAGGCAGAGGTTGCAGTGAGCCAAGCTCATGCCACTGCACTCCAGCCTGGGCGACAGAACTAGACTCTGCCTCAAAAAAAAAAAAAAAAAAAGAGAAAGAAAAAGAAAGAAAGAAATACCAAACTCTAAACCTAAGTAAGATCTGGAGCAGAGAAACAATTTTCACTTTTCTTTATAAACTTCTAAATGGGCTGACTTTTTATTGTAACGAAAGTGTACAATTTGATAAGCTCTGGCATATCCAGACATCCATAAAACCATCACCTCAATTAAACTGTGAACATACTCAGTAGCCCCAGCAGTTTCTCCTGCTCCATTTTAATCCTTCTCTCCTGCCCTCTCACCCACATCCCCACACCAACCCTGCTCGGGCAAGCACTAATCTGCTTTCTGAAAGTATAGACTAATTTGGGTTTTCTAGTATATTATGTAAATAGAATCATACAGTATGTAGTCTTTTTTGTCTGGTTTCAACTGAACATAATTATCTTGAGATTTGTCCATGGTGTTGCATGTATGACCAGTTGATTTCTTTCTAATGCTTAGTAGTAGCCATTATATGGCTATGCCGCAATTTGTTTGCCCATTCTCCTTCTGATGGACATTTGAGCTATTTCCAGTTTATTGGCCCAGAATATGGTCTGTCTTGGTAAAGATTCTGTTTGCACTCAAAAAGGATGAACATTCTAATATTGTTAGGTAGAGTGTTCTATATATGTTAATTAGGTCAACTTGGTTGACAGTGTTATTTAAGTCTACTATATCCTTGCTAATTCTGCCTACTTATTCTATGGATTATTGAGAAATGGCTATTGAAATCTTCTACCATAACCGGCTGGGCGTGGTGGCTCACCCCTGCAATCCCAGCACTTTTGGAGGCTGAGGCGGGCAGATCATTTGAGGTCAGGAGTTTGAGACCAGCCTGGCCAACATGGTGAAACCCCATCTCTACTAAAAATACTAATATTAGCTGGTAGTGGTGGCACACGCCTGTAATCCCAGCTACTCAGGAGTCTGAGGCAGGAGAATCACTTGAACCCAGAAAGCAGAGGTTTCAGTGAGCCAAGATTGCACCACTGCACTCCAGCCTGGGCAAAAGAGAAAGACTTTGTCTCAAAAAAAAAAAAAAAAAATCTTCTACCATAATTGTAAATTTTTGTATATCTCCTTGTAATTCTGTGAAGTTTTATCTACTTCAAAGCTCTGTTATTAGATGCATAAACACTTAAGACTGTTATGTCTTCCTGATAAATTTACCTCTTTATCATTATGAAATGACCTTCTTTATACCTGGTAATATGCCTCTCTGAAATATGTGTGATATAGATATAGATAAGATTTATACCTCTAGATAAATAGGTAGACATATATAGATAGCCAGCTTTCTTTTGACCATTATTAGTGTTACTGCACAAAAGTGGCTTGCTGCTGGATGTGCTAGAAGCCAATATTATGACATTGAGTTTTTGAGAAAAGAAAAGCTTTATATTGCAAGTTGACTCACAAGAAAATAAGAGTGTCAAGCTCAAATCTGTCTCCCTGTGCTGGCTTCAAGACAATATTTTTATTAGGAAAAGTTCAGGGGGTGGATTCTGAGATCAGTAGGTGATTGGCGGAAGGAAAGAGGAGGTCTGGAAAGTCCTTAGGCATGCGCAGTTATCTCTTCATGCTAGCTCACAGGTCATATGTGCAAATCAGGGGGAGTTAGTATGAAACATACGGTGGAAATTTAGGCTGTGATGTCAGCAAGCTCATTCTGTGCAAACTCCAGTAGGCCATCTTGGTTGCAACTGATTTCAGCCAGTTTTTTTTTTCTTCATATCAGAAGCCAAGGGAGTTTCAGCATTTCAGCAAGTTGCTTCTTATCTGATATCCTGCCAGCTCAAGAATTTCTGTTAGTTACTGGTTTCTTACTCTTTGGTGCACAGTTTCAGTTTCAGCTTTTCAGCAAGTTATTTCTTTTCTTATCTGCTATCCTATAAGCCCAAGAATTTAGTCATTGGTTTCTTTAACTCACTGAGGGACAGTTCATTAGCATAGTATATCTTTCTCCATTTTCTGCATTCTTTCACTGTTAACCTATTTGTGTTTTTAAAGTATGTCTCTCATATAGTTTGTCCTCATGTATTTTTTTTAAAAATTCAATCTGATTATGTCTCCTTTTTAATGGTCATATTTAGGCCATTTGTATTTAATGTGATTATTGATATGGCTAGGTTTGGGGCTATCCTCTTGCTATTTGTTTTCTATTTGTACCATCTTTTTTTAAATACCTTTGCCCCCTTTTTCTGCCTTCTTTTGATTTCATTATTTTCATTATTCCATTTTATCTCCTTTGTTGACTTATTATATATAACTTTGTTTTATTATATTAGTGGCAGTGGCTGCTTTAGGGTTTCATATACACCATACGCTTTTAACTCACCACAGTCTGCCTTCAAATCATACTATATATTTCATGTAAGGTATAAGAGCCTTATGACAGTGTTCTTCCATTTCTTCACTCCCAGCTTTTATGCTATTATTTTCATACATTTTATCTATACCTATTTTATAAATTCCAAAGTACATTATTTTTTTAAAAAATTATCTTTTAAAGATATTTTTTAAATCTTATACATTTACCCATGTAGTACCATTTCCAGTGCCCTTTATTTCTTTGTGTATATTCAGAATTCCATCTGATATCATTTTCTTCCTGCCTAAAGGACATTAACATTTCTTGTAGTGCAGGTCTGCTGGCAATGCATTTTTTCAACTTTTATATGCCTGAAAAGTCTTTATTTCATCTTTATTTTTCAGAGATAATTTCACTGGGTATAGAATTTTAGGCCGGCAGGTTTTTTTGTTTTGTTTCGTTTTGTTTTGTTTTCAGTACAGTAGGTCCTCACTTAATGTCATCAGTAGGTTCTTGGAAACTGCAACTGTAAACGAAACAACGTACAATAAAAGCATTTTTTTCTCATCAATATTGTAATGAAAAAATGTCGAAGGAAACAATGTTATTCGAGGGCCTGCTGTACATCATTTTGCTAAAAGTTGCCGTTTTCAAGAACCTATCTACCATGTTAAGTGAGGACTTACTGTACTTTAAAGATACTGCTTCGCTGTCTTCTTATTTGCATTACTTCCAATGAGAAATTTGCTATCATTTTTATCTTTCTTCGTCTCCCCATGGATGTCTCTTTTATGTAGTTGCTTTTAAGATATGTCTGGTTATGACTTGTTTGGTGTCATTTTCTTACCAAGACTATGTTTCATATAGGATCATGCTACTCCTATTTTGCTGATGTTAATCTCTAAAATCATGGTGGATAACCAGGTAGGATTGACCTAACTAACAGAGTCATAAATAATAGTAAAAAAGGAATATTTTTAACTCAGGATTTTAAAAGAACTTGTGTGACTAAATCCACCCAATCCAAAGAGAACTACATACACTTTATTTAGCAGTTAACTTGGCCTGTTAAGAATTCTCAAGAGTAAAATTTTGGCTGCCTGTTCTAATATTTCCTCTGTGGCCATCTTAAAACATGGTACCAAAATTCTTTGACATTTTTCCCACTGAGACATGACATCTATATCTCCTGCCCTCGAATCTGGGTTCTGTGACCACTTAACTGATAGAATGCAGCAGAACAAAGTTTTTTTGGTCCACACATTAAGACTCTGTCAGTTTCTCATTTTCTCTCTCTGGCTGTTTGTTCTTGGAACCCAGCCATAAATGATCCCAAACATCCTGGAGATAGACTCACATGGGAAGGAGGTTCACAGCCCACTGCTCTGGCAGAGCTCCCAGAGAGCCAGCCTCAGCCATATGAATGAGATATCTTGAAAGTGGATCTGGCAGTCCTCATTGAGCTGTTTCAGCTAAAATTATATGGAACAGAAATGATCTATTTGTACTGAGCCCTGCCCAGATTGCATATTTGTGAGCAAAATAAATGATTGTTGTTGTTTTAGGTCTCTAAGGTTTCAGATGATTAGTGACACAGAACTGTCTCAAGTAAGTAACTTCTGCTGTGATCCAGGGTGTTTTCCTCTTTTCCAACTTCTAATCTTCTATTTGACCCAAGGGGTTCCATTCTCTTTTTCTTCTACATTGACACAGTCCTGTCCTAGTAGGACTCATACTGCTATTCATAGAAAGTAGTTGTGCTTCCACTCTGCATATGTTCAAAGTGAATTGTGTGTGTGTGTGTGTGTGACAGAGTCTCACTCTGTTGCCCAGGCTGGAGTGGCACGGTCTTGACTCACTACAACCTCTGCCTCCCAGGTTCAAGTGATTCTCATGCCTCAGCCCCTGGAGTAGCTGGGATTACAGGGGGCTGTCACTATGCCTGGTTAATTTTTTGTGTGTTTTTAGTAGAGACAGGGTTTCGCCATATTGGCTAGGCTGATCTCGAATGACTGGCCTCATATGATCTGCCCACCTTAGCCTCCCAAAGTGCTGGGATTACAGGTGTGAGCCACCGCAGCAGGCCCAAAGCATTCTGATTCCCTCCATTATCCTCTGCAGAATGCTGTTTATCTGTTCTATGTGTTAACCATTTTCTCTTGCTGCTCTTCTAACCTACATACTTGGGTTTGGCATATTCTCTGTGTAAGCAATGTTCCATTAATATTTACTGGCTGCAATCTCTGCTCATAATTGCCGTTCAAACTTACACTTAGTATAGGAGTCTTTATTGAAAACTTCCAATTGTGCATTGCTTGAATCAGTTAGAGTTCAATCAGGTGATGGAAACCACAACAGTTATTTAAATATATGTAAATAGGTACAAAGATACTAACTAGATAACTATATCAGCCAGGGATCTTCAGAAAAACAGAGCCAGCACCTCTTACTATATACTAATAGATTTATTTCAAGAAATTAACTGATACAACCATGGGGGCTAGCAAGCCTGAAACCTGTAGGGCAGATTGGCAGGCTGGAAACTCTCAGGCAAGAGCTAATTTGCAGTCTTGAGAATTTCTTTTCTTTTTTTTTTTTTTTTTTTTTTTACGGTGTTGGCATTTTATTTTATTTTATTTTATTTTATTTTTTATTATTATACTTTCAGTTTTAGGGTACTTGTGCACAATGTGCAGGTTAGTTACATATGTATACATGTGCCATGCTGGTGTGCTGCACCCATTAACTCGCCATTTAGCATTAGGTATATCTCCTAATGCTATCCCTCCCCACTCCCCCCGTCCCACATCAGTCCCCAGAGTGTGATGTTCCCCTTCCTGTGTCCGTGTGTTCTCATTGTTCAATTCCCATCTATGACTGAGAACATGTGGTGTTTGGTTTTTTGTCCTTGCGATAGTTTACTGAGAATGATGATTTCCAATTTCATCCATGTCCCTACAAAGGACATGAACTCATCATTTTTGATGGCTGCATAGTAGTATTCCATGGTGTATATGTGCCACATTTTCTTAATCCAGTCTATCATTGTTGGACATTTGGGTTGGTTCCAAGTCTTTGCTATTGTGAATAGTGCCGCAATAAACATACATGTGCATGTGTCTTTATAGCTTCTTCCTCCAGGAAACCTCAGTTTTTGCTCTTCAGGTCATTCAACTGATTGAATGAGGCCCACCCACACTATTGAGGGCCATCTCCTTTACTTAAAGTCAATTTAGTGTAGCTCTGCAACATACCTTCACAACAATACCTGATTAGTGCTTAATTAAATAACTAGGTACTACAGCCAAGCCAAACTGATATACAAAACTAACAACCACAGTAACTAAAAAAAGTTAAAAGAGAACTCTAAAATATCATAAAGGTTGCAACTGCTGAGAGCCAAGAGGCAAAGAGAAAAGGTTAAAATTATTAAAAATTAGAAACTTAGTAGAGAAGCCCCAAGGAACTGAAACTCAGATCTGTAAGAGGCATTGCTTGGCCAGTGCTTGTTGTCTTAGTTCACAGGGAGGGATCCAGGGGATTAGGATCCAAATCTCTGCAGAAGGGACACTGGCTGGCTATTGCTGGTGTCCCCAAGGGACACATGATGAAGCTGATTCTGCAAGTTAGAAAAACTGAAAACTAGATTTAGCTGCAGCTACAAGGGAAAAAAAAGTGATGATGAAGGAGCTTCTCTGGGGTAACACTCACAGGAACCACAAGCAGACAGGAAACAAACCCTCAGGAAGCATATAGAAAGGAGAAAACCCCTTTTTCTGCCTCCAGCTTTGAAGTCTCCAGCTAGTGCCCCTATTGGCAAAGCCAACTGGCAATGCAGAAATGTGGTTTTTAGGGTCCGGGCTCTAGGATCACAAAGCAGACTATAGAAGGGTGGGTTTAGAACTGAAAGGCAATAACTGATACAGTCCACCCCTTTGGCTATTTAGCATCCATTACACTGCACCACAAAAATTTGAACTTTGATACAACCACAAAACAATTCATTCCCTCCCAACAAAATGCAACTATTCAGCATATAAAACAGGCGAGCATCACCTTCTTCCCAAATTCAGGATTATAAAGTCTCAAGTCATTGTATCCATCTCTGAGAAATGTTAATTACTTCTCAAATTCAGTCACAGTCCCATCTGAATATGATTTCTAAAAACCAAATTGTAAAGTTAACTTCCAACAAAACCTGTATAAAATGATATGAATAAGAAGAAAGAATAAAATAATTAATATATACAAATACACACAGTAAGCAACTAACTAGTCATGAGGCCATAATTATATTTACAACTTCCTTCTTCCACTGCCTATTTTATGTTTCCTTTGCCTTCATCCAGCACCTCACACGGTTGGGGTTTTTTATGTGGTGGGGTAATCCATCTGGCCTGAAGGGTCTGAATCATCAGTGGTTATGCCTTTAGCCAGGGGCTGGGGAAGTTGTCATCTTCCGTTAACTTTTACTATTGGACATGAAAATCCTAAAAGGCACCCCAGAAAATCCCCCTGATTTCCAGATATAGTCCTCTTTGGGCCCATGGAGTGGCAGCAATCCAATTTCACTTTGGTAATCAGTCGCCCCAGTCATGGAGTAACCTTCTTCTTAGCCTGTTGGTTTGGCATCATGAGGATCCCCAAATGGCCAAATGGTAGTCTCATCTTCCAAACCGATGGGACATTGATGTATTTCCTGGTAGAGACATTTGTTCCTTAGGAACCAAGACTCCAAACCAACAGAGTTCAAAGGCACAAGGATGAAAAGCAAAAATTCTGTGAGTAGGCTATGAGATGTGAGAGTGTGAAGAGCTAGTCCCCCTTCCACCCCTGATTCCCAGACCTGTGTAGTCTGGCTATGGGAAATATGGAACCATATAGTTGGTTCTGTGATTCAAAGTATAATCTACATCCTGTGATGTAGAACCCCATCTTTTCAGACTGTAATCTCCCAACTGGTACCATAACTGAATCTTCAGTAGACCATCAAATCTTTCTATTAAGCCATCTGCTTCTGGGGATTAGCATATGTGGTTGTACCAGTTAATTCCATGGGCATAAACCCATTGCTGTAGTTCTTTTGAAATTACTTTCTTGATCAGAAGAAATGTTGTATGCAGTACACCATATTTTGTAGTCACAGCTACCAGAAGATTTTTGGACAGGAAAGCAAATCTGTACTCAGAATTCATATCTCCTGCACTAAGGAAACATTTTTCCTTCCCTCCATGATGGAAGGGTTGCACTGTAATCAATCTGCCCCTGGGGGCTGGCTGGGCCTTTTAGGGAGTTGTACCATAACAGAGGCTTAGCTTAGTTGGCAAGCTAGGCATTCAGCAGTGTTGGTATTCAAAAAAGCCTTGACTAGGGTAAGTGCATGTTGTTGAATCCATGCATAGTCCTCATCCCTGACATTATGGCCACTTTATGCTCAGGGCCATTGAGCAAGCACAGGAATAGCTGGAGAAAGATATTAACTGAAATCCACAGGATGCGTCATTTGTCCACCTTCAATCAAGAGATTCTAAGTCTGGAACTGGCCTAGGTCTGGAAATAGAATGAAAGGCTGCTCAAGTTTTTGGTCACCAAACTTTTTTTTTTTTTCTTGAGACAGAGTCTTGCTCTGTCACCCAGGCTGGAGTGCTGTGGCGAGATCTCGGCTCACTACAAGCTCCGCCTCCCAGGTTCTTGCCATTCTCCTGCCTCAGCCTCCTGAGTAGCTGGGACTACAGGTGCCTGCCACCACACCCGGCTAATTTTTTTGTATTTTTAGTAGAGGTGGGGGTCACTAAACTTTTTATATAGCTCAGATGACATTTTAGTAAGCTGGCCATCTTTTTCATTCCTAGATGCACCATGATCAATTCGCCTCACTAAAAATCTCTAGGTTTCAAAACAGTTTGATTATCACTATGCCCTTTCTGTTTTTTTATGGTATTTGTCTTAGTCTATTTTGCATTTCTATAGAGGAATACCTGAGGCTGGATACTTTATAAAGAAAAGGGGTTTATTTTGGCTCGCAGTTCTGCAGACTGTGCAAGAAGCAGTGCACTGGCATCTGCTTCTGGTGAGGGCTCCAGGAAGCATCCAATCATGGTGGAAAGCAAAGGGGGCATGTTACATGGTGAGATAGGAAGCAAGAGAGATGCCATGCTCTTTTAAACAACTAGCTCTCATGTGAACAAATAGAGTGAGAACTCACTCATTACTCTGAGGAGGGCACCAAGCCATTCATGAAGGATCTGTCCCCCTGACCCAAACACTTCCCAGTAGGCCCCACCTCCATCTCCAGCATTGGGGATCCCATTTCAGCATGAGATTTGGAGGGGACAGACATCCAAACTATGTCAGTATTTGCAGTCCCCATGTCTCTAATGGTTAAATTATAGCATTTGGCCTCTGCTATATGGGCATCTCATCATTTCTATTAAAATCAGAGATTCAACTCAATGGAGGTGTCTTTCACCATCATACCTGGCTTATAGAAGACAGCCACCGCAGAGTTTTTCAGAGATGCAAGTGCTACCTTCGTCAATGTGTTTCTTAACGTCTTTATGAAGGGATTGTCCTCTAGGCATTCTGGGGGATGGATTTGAGGTGGGTAGATGTAGAGATTTCATGTGATAAAGTCACTCCATCATTCCTTCCTCCTTAAGTATTGGATGCCTTCCTCTACATTGTGTCAGGGAAGTTCTGGCATTCCAGCCTTATTGAACATATGCCACCATTGAGTCCAAGGTTTAGTCAGCCAACCAAGAAATTTTAGAGCCACTTCCAGTTGCAAGAGCTAGCACACTAAACCCAGAATGTCTCATAAATACACCCAATAAATTCAATCCAATCCAGTGCTATATTCTATCCTCCTTGGTCTAACACCCTTAGAATCTATTCTCACACATGTTTCCCAAGATTCTGCCAGTATTTATTAGTAAAGTCTTGCACTTCTTTTAGTCTATAAACTATTCTGAGTCGGACTTTGTCCATGCCCTCCAACCCCCAAAGAAGGGTGAGATCCGACCCTAATGGTGAGACGAGTGGCAATAAAGAGAGGTTGGGATGGGTCTTGAGAAGAAGGAGAATTCATTCCCTTGAAGGAAACTGCCCCAAGTGAAGTTGTTATAAGGTTTTTCACAAACGTGGATGGGATGGTTGATTCCACACCTGGTGGTGATTGCTGAGCTGCAACATGCAATCTACTGATGAATCTGGGGAAGTTCCTGTCAGACTCATTATAAATGAAGGACAGTATCTTGCAAGTCATTTAATAGAAATTTGTCCTTATCATTATCCTGGGCCCAACCCCACCTCCCAGCTATTATATTTCTTGTTTGAGACAGGTCTCATCTAATGCACCCAGGCTGCTACGGTGCCATCTAGTGCCAATTGCACAACCCGCCTTATACTTTACATGCTACTTACAGTAGATCAAGAGGGCAGATTCACCTTTTCTGGTGATTTTCCTGAAACTAGATAGATGCCCAGAGATTGGTATGGTACTTTTTCAGTCTACTGTGGTGCAGTATAAAATCATCTTTTAAAGTCCCTACCAGAGCTGTGGGCTGGGCAGAGAAATATTCTACCCAGTTGGCCAACAGTCTTCCCTTGAGGCTGAGCTAAAGTGAAGACCTGCAGGAAAAGCCAGTGGAGGTTAGGCCCACACACAGCATCTTCTGAAGTTCATGCCCACCCACCCCACACCAAGTACAACTAACAGTACAGACTACAAAGCCTATCACATGTGGAGATCTCACATAGGGATGTGGAAATCATGCATGATTATCCCTTCCTTTCAGATGAGAGCAGTCTTAAGATAATGAACCAGCTTGGGTTTACACAGATAGCAAATAGCAGAGACAGGTATTCCAGCCCAGGTCTGCTGCCTACGAATGCTGTATCTACCACTCTTCACAGCTCCTAGGTGAAGCAGTGGGGGCAACGCCCATGGGGGCTGCTTTGAGGGACATCATGATCAACATACACAAAGACTGTTTGCCATGAACAGAGAGCAGCTTTGCTCTCTCCCCCTAAACAAGACCTGCTTTTGAGTTCATGGGGAGTAATACAAGTTTGTTTCCAGAACCTTCTGCCTTCCTTCTCTGTCATACAGAATCCTCAAGCACCCTCTTCACTCATGATGCCCCACCCAGGCTGTCCTTTCCTGGCCAGCATCTCTAGCCCCTGCAGCCTCTTCACTACATCTGTCTCTCACCTTCTTTGTTGCACCACAAGGGGTCCTTATTGTCCACAGACCAAATGGGCTGGGAGCCTTTTCTTAGGACTCCTGCTAAGACTTGTGTCAACTGCAGGCACACATACATAGCAACAAGCCCCTCCAAGGTGGGTGCTTTGTCCTCATGGCAACACTTTCTACACTACCCTCTGTGAGTTTAACCTACCGTGAGTTTTCTTGTACCTGGAAGTCTTAGGGGCTCCTCACCCTCCCACCTCACTCCATTTACTCTGTCTCAGTGCCAGATCTCTGCTCACCTAGTTTTTTCCTACCTCACCCCACCATGCATGCACATGCACGCACACACACACACACACACACACACAATTCCCTTCATACCTCTCCCTAATTTTCTGAATTCTATTCTTCCTTCAAGGCCGCAGTCACTCTACATGCACAGTTAATTCTACTCTCAGAGCTTCACATCACATCAGTCAATATCTTTTGTTTGGTATGGTTTGTTTTTTGTTGTTGTTTGTTTTTGTTTAGATGGAGTCTCGCTCTGTTTCTCAGGCTGGAGTGCAGTAGTGCAATCTTGGCTCACCACAACCTCCGCCTTCAGAGTTCAAGTGATTTTCATGCCTCAGCCACCAGAGTAGCTGGAATTACAGGCATGTGTCACCACACCCGGCTGATTTTTGTATTTTTAGTAGAGACAGGGTTTCGCCATGTTGGCCAGCTGGTCTCGAACTCCTGGCCTCAAGTGATCTGCCTGCTTCAGCCTCCCAAAGTGCTGGGATTACAGGCATGAGCCACCACACCCAGCCTATATCAATTTTTATGGCACTGAATTAGGAACCAAAAGCACTATATAATGAATGTGCTTATTTACTCTTTTAAACATGCTTTCTGCTCCATTTTTTAACATCATAGTTCATCTCTTTAATAGAAAAAAAATGTTTACCATCATCTTAGAAATTATAGCTAAATCAATTCCCATAACTTCTTTCTATATATTTGCTTCTATATATAGTTACCCCATTTCAATGTTTCTTCTTGCCTTCCTCCTACAAATATAAATTGCACACCATTTCTGTGTCATACACAGTGCTTAAGACCTGGGAATTCAGTGGCAAATAAAATAAACATGGTCCCTGCTTTTGTGGGGTTCATACTCTAAAAGAAGACAAATGTAACACAAGTAAACACATAAATATATAGCCTCAATTTGTGATTAGTGGTCTGAGATAAGGGTGCCAAAAAAAAATAAAAGGAAATATTTTCAGATTGTGAGACCAGAGAACATCTGAAGAAGTGATATCAGTAGGCTGAGATGTAATGAGAAAGAAGGAGCCAGCAAAAGAAAGGGTTGAGGGAAGAGAGTTCCAGGTCGAGGGAACAGCATGAGTGAAGGCCCTGAGAGAAGAAGGAGCTTAGCATGTGCACAGCAAGAACTGATCAGTGGCTATGTGACTATAGCATGGTGAGTAGAGGATAGTGTGGCTGGGCTGGGAATAACTGCAGAGGTGGAATCAGGCAAGGTCTTGAAGGTCATAGTAAGGAACTTGAGTTGACTCTACATGCCATAGGATATGGTTTGGCTGTATCTCCACCCAAATCTCATCTTGAATTGTAGTTCCCATAATCCCCACACTTCATGGGAGAAACCTCGTGGGAGGTAATTGAATTATGGGAGCAGTTACCCCCATGCTGCTGTTCTCGTAATGGTGAGTTCTCATGAGATCTGCTGGTTTTATAAGGGGCTTTTCCCTCTTTGCTTAGCACTTCTTCCTGCCGCCATATGAAGAAGGACAAGTTTGCTTCTACTTCTGCCATGATTGTAAGTTTCCTGAGGCCTCCCCAGCCCTGCAGGACTGTGAGTCAATTAAACCTCTTTCCTTTATAAATTACCCAGTCTTGGGCATGTTTTTATAGCAGTGGGAGAATGAACTAATACCCATAAGAAGCTGTAAAATTATTTTGAGCAAGGAAGTGACATGATCTGGTTTACTAGACCATTGGAAGGGTTGAGAGTGGAAGAGACAGGGAAGTTAATAGGCTGTGACAATGGTCTAGATAAAATATGATATTGACTTGGACTAACACGATACCAGATTGATAGTGGAAAGGGGACCAAATTGTGGTATATTTCACAGGTAGAATGATAGGACTGGGTGATAATTTGTACCAACTCTAATTTATCCTTATTGTGATATATTTTTTACTAGTTTGCTCAGGGAGAGTTCCGGGAATTGTATTTTCTGAGTGCATACATTATGAGTGACAATTTACCTAGGCATAGAATTCTCAGGTCACACAACTTCTTTCCTTCGCAGATTAAAAACTTTATTTCATTGTCTTCTCACATTTAGAGTTATGGAATATAAATCTGAAGAATGCTTGACTTGTTTTCTCCCTGCCTACTTATTTATTGAGTTTTTGTAGTATTTTAGATGTAAAAGTTCTACCTGAATAGATTTGAGAGTAGTAGGTCTTTTCTATCTGCCCAATGTGATGTTATTTAGCCTATCTAGCATTCATCCCCCTTTCTTCTGGAAGTAGCAACCCCATTTTCCTCTGGGAAATGATCTCTCCCTTATTTGCAGTCCATATGACTCTAGGTAAAGCTGACCCATCCTCTCATCCCAGGAGTGGGTGTGTGCTGCCAGTGAAATTAAGGTAACAACCCTTCTCAATTGCATAGATTGATTCAAGGGTGAGTACATGACCCAAGCCAAGCCAATCAAAATCAAAGAGGATTAACCCAAGGTTAATGGCACATGTATTAGAACTCTCTTTTCCACTGGGTTTGGTAAACTGGGAGAATGTAAGTCTGGAGATACTGAATGTTGCCCTACAGGAACAACCCTCCCAAGAATGATGGCAACCCAGAGAAAAGCAAGAGCATCAGGGATGGATTCCTAGTGAACCCTTGGACTTCATTAAGTCAGCCAGCAAAATTCCTTTTTTGTTTAAGCTGGTTTGAACTGAGCCTGACACAACCCAGACTCCTGATGAATACAGTGAGTGCATTCAGTTTTTAAAATAAGATTTTACTTAAAGCCATTATATTTTCTACATACGGCTTCTGCTCCAAAAGAATCTGTTCATTATCTTTAGGAATTCTTGTTATGTGTAGGTTAGCTCTTTGATATCTATATTTCACGTTTACTCTATTCTTTCATTTTCATTTCTTTATCTTTTGCTTTTGTGTTCTAGGAAATTTATCTTCAGTTTGCCTTTTACTCATTAATTCAGTTTTCTGCAGTGTCCATTTGTAAGCTATGGCTTCCATTTTGGAGTTTAATTCAATAACTGTGTTTTCCAGCCTGATAAAATATTTCTTCAATTTGGATTGTTTCCTTTTTATAATGGCTTGCTCTAGTCACACAGATGTAAATTGTTTTAGCATCTAGCATATGGCATTCTTTGATAAACAGAAAAAAGTGAATGATGTTATTATTCATTTTTCAGGTCAATGATTTTCCTGATTCTATCACTTAACTCCCCTTAGCCTCCTTTGTCTTTATAGCCTCTACCACCTGCTGTATATCTGTATCAAGACCTAGAACAATGGCTTCACAAATTGGCACTAAAATCTATTTATTGGACATGTAAACGGATCAGTACAGATGTGTTTTCACTCTTAATTTGCTCAAAGTCCCATTGAGAAGGTAAAACTAGCACAAAAAGGTAAATAACCATCCCAGGCAGCTAACTGAGAGCTATCAGAAACACATACATGATTAATAGCTAAATAAATTGTGCCGATACAGGTGTGTACTCTAGAATCAGAGCCAGGTATGCAGAAAGCAGGAGATCATTTAGTGCTTGAATGATCAGAACAGTGTCCACAGAGGATCCAAGGATTGAAAGGAACTTCGAAGAAGGGTATGATTTAGAAAGGAAGGAGTCTGGTGGATTCTTCTAAAGAGCATTTCTCTGGGATTCAGATAATTTCACCCTTGCAGTTAGCACCCATTCTATCCTTGAAAGATACAGCTGCTCTTCCTATAAGGTAAGAGAATTTCAGGCTCGAACAGATAATTTTAGATTGAAAAATTCAAGCCCATTTTCTATTCCTCCACCCCCACACAAAGGTGCGGAAAGCAGTTGAGGAAACAGGCTGAGGTGAGTTTCCTTGGAGCCTTGCTCTCTTGCATCTCTGTTTGATCCCTGGGTCATTCTCTCAGGCGTCTCTGGTCAGAAACAATTTTAAACCCCAAATCTCATCCTCACTGGGTTTGCATTGTGCCTAGAAAGATGCTGACACCAATAAAAGCTTGTTGTTTAAAGACACAGCCTATGACTCACACAATGCACACTTTATGTACACTAATTGCTTCCATCTCTAGTAACTTTCAGCTTCTCATTACCTAAATTATTTCAGTGCACTCAACCTGGGGGTTATCGTCATATAGGGAATCAAATGAGGTGCCAGAAACAGATAAAAATCAAGAAAACAACAATTTGAAAAGGTTATCATCGGCATCAGGGAATGTCTGTGTTGGAAAGGATCTCCAGGTTCATTAGCCCCCGCTCCCAGCACAGGAACCCTCTTTGTCATGACTCGGACAGATGTTATCCAATTCTGCTTTATGATTTTCAAGACCTGGGTGCCACATTCTGCAGTTGTCATCTGCAAACTTGATAGGCAGGTGAATGTGGCAAGCAACCCATATTTAAATATACCTGAAGCCCTCCTGGAATTTACACAGCTACATCTTTCCCTGTACTGCCCTACAAGAAGCGTGAGAGAAGAAGCTCTT
Organism: Pongo pygmaeus; assembly: GCF_028885625.2. Classification (NCBI taxonomy): domain Eukaryota; kingdom Metazoa; phylum Chordata; class Mammalia; order Primates; family Hominidae; genus Pongo; species Pongo pygmaeus. The sequence goes on from NC_072373.2 coordinate 42,653,340, forward strand.
CTGAGCCTCTTGCCATGTTATAGAGAGCAAGAAAGAGAAGGGAAGAGACAGGGCAAAGAGAGAAAGGATGACTTGATATTGCAGTGTTCAAGCTGGAATAATTTTCCCTCCCACCTTGCTGGAGTGCTTTCCAAGTGCTATTTCCTGGAGCAATGCAAGATTAGTTGTTCCAGAATTCCCAGGGGGCTTTGCAGAGTCCCAGACCCCGTCCCTGAGAGTTGAATTTGGTACATCTGGGATGAGGCCTGGGCATCTCTATTTGTTAAAGCTTCGGATTATTTTGAAGTGCAGTCAGTTTGAAAGTCACTTTATTAGAGGGCTCTGGACTAGGTCACCCCATTCCTGGTGGTTGAAAAACCTCATGCAAGCAGATCACTCCTATGTCCTCCAGCAGTTTTCTGTAAGCATATTTTTGTGTTGCTGAAGGCAGCCCCATCAGCCCCTGGGGGAATAATCCTTTCCTGTTCTCTCCAGCCATGCTCTATAGGATCACCTGATGCCTGTGTCTGGGCCTCTTTACTGCAGCAGAGTACAAGCATCCAGCTTGTACTCTTTGTTGTGGGCTGGCCAAGATGCTGACAGGAACAAAAATGACTTGTTTTTGAGAGTAAAGATACAAGCTTTGACTCAGATGACGCACACATGTTCATGGAGGGAGACTCTCACATCCGACCTACCTTCTTCCGTCCACAGAGAGTCACGTTGCTACTCTAACCACATCACTAATTCCGAAAGATGGGGACTCCTACACAGGGCCTCCAGGTCAATGCCTCTGATTAGGTCAGGGAACTGGAAGGCATCCAACCCCAACTTCCTGGCACCCCAAGTTCTCTCAGCAGCAACAGCGAAAGCCCATGGATGTAACTGCATTACAGAAGGCAAGGCCCTCAATGTGTAGACTCTCTGGGGTGCTATTTTAAAAGGCAGACTCTCAAGCCCCACAAAAAGATGTTTTGAAGATTGGAGTGAGGCCAGAAAATCCACCTTTTGAGCAAGCAGGACTAGGGAATTCTGAGTAAGGCTAGTATTTGAACTTTACCCATTTGGGACTGAACCTCAAAGGAAAAAAGGGATCTGGAAAAGGAAATGACATCCCCTCCGCCCTTCCAGGGCTACTGCTGCTTCTGTTCTTGAGATATTGGCCAGGCCCCTTATTTCTTTGACATTCCCCTTGCTTTCCTGTCCCCTCGTCTTCCTTAACAGGCCTTCTTATCTGCCAGAAGATTGGTCTTTCTTTAAGGCTAGCAGTTAGCCTTGATTGGGGATCCAGTTCTATACATGTGGGCATACAGGACAGAGCAAGAAGACAGGACAAGTGAGCAGAACTATACAAGGAAGGGAAGGACAGTGTTAGAAGAGAAGCCCAGGCTTGGAACTTGCCCATGGCAAAAAAAAAAAATTGAAAATTTGTACCCTCATTATGTCACCAGGAATTGAAATTAAGTATGACTCATGACTTACCCGTGAAGCTCTTTCCCAATTAGTCTGGGTTGTGTCATCAAAAGACCTGAATTTAAGTCATGACTCCATCACTTATTGGCTTCGTGATCTTGGGAAAATTATTGAACTCTCTGACATTTAGTTTCCTTATCTGTAAAACAGAGGTAATCGCTTGATAAAGGTGCTGTTCGTTTTGATGAGGTAATATATAAAAATGCTTAGCCCAGGTTTTGGCACATGGAAGGCAGAAAAAAAAACACCCAGATATTATGAATAATATAATTCTGTCATGTACGCCTTTCCACACATTTCCTCTTACAACCTACTGACTTACTCTAGGCACCAGGCAACCTGAATTACTAAGTGCTCTCTAGGGCCCCAATAAGCCATGGGTTTTAAAGTCTAATGGAATGGTCTAATCCCATCTCCATCACCAACTCATAAGCTGTGTGACCTTCCTTCCTGGGCCTCTGTTCCATTCTCTATGGATCAGTGCCAATACATCAAGTTTCTGCAAAGGCCTGGTGCATTCACTGATGCACATAAGGAGCCCAGGACCATGCTTGGAGCCCCCTGTGCTGCAGCCTCCCCTTCCCCTCCTTCCCTGCAAGCTCCCATGTTTGTCCATGCCTTTCTATGGCGGTGCCTTTGTTCAAACTGTTTCTTCCACCCAAATGTCCCTTCCCTTTTTCTGCTCATTGGAGTTCTTCCCAAAGCTGCCTTCATCCTACCTCAACCCCAACAGTCAAGATACCCAGATAATCACCCTTCATTGACATATAGAGTATGTATTGAGAGTCTGTGATGTGTCAGGCACTGTTGCTCATGACCAGGGATATAGAGATGATTAAGGTCTAATCCCCAAGAAATTCAGTCTACTTAACATAAGAACATAAGAACAATATGAACATAAGAACAAATAACTGTCGTCCAAGGAAGTGGGGGTAATAATAGAAGTGACTCAAAAGTGCTGGGACAGCACAGAAGAGGGAGCTCTTGGGTCTGACTCAGGTGGGACGGAGAAGTCTTTATAGAGACACAGACATTTGACTGGAAGGATAAGTGAGTTTGAGAGGGAGAGAAGAGGGAGTAGTTTGTCTAAGACCGACCCAGAGCCGTAGAGGTCTGAGATAGGCAGGTGGGCCAACAGTGCTGGAGGCTGACCAGGCATGGGGAGGGCACAGAGACAGAGCTGGAAAGAGAAGAGGACCAGGTGCCAATGGCCTTGAGTCTGGCCAGGGAAAAGTCCAGGAAGTTGCCTCCATTCCACCCCCGCCTAGGCACATGAGGACAGTGGAGAGCAGATCTGTCAACTCCAAGGAACATTCCAGAGCAGGAGCAGTCCATGGTAATCCCTCATCTCTAGTCCCCCTTATATCATTGGCTAGAAGGCCATGGGCTACAGGCTTGTAATTCAAAGGACACAGAGGTCTGGAGGCAGACTTCTGTTGCTTTTTTTTTTCCCAACTACAAATAGACAACTTTCTTTGATTTCTTAAATTCAATTGCAAAATTTAGAAAATCCCACTCCACCAAAGAGAGAGTGAAAGTTAGAAGATCCAGTGCTTTCTGAGGAAGGTTGCAATTTGGGAGTGACAAATTTCACCAGAATCTCAGCATCCAGCCATCTCACTCCATGAGCCAGAGGTCAACGACCTCAGGCAGGAGTAATGTCTCATCCTAAGGCCTTCTGGAATATGTTTCTGGCCAGAGGTGGTTGGTCTCCAGGCTGTGCCTGGTCCTCATGCCCAGCCAACATCATTGCCTTCCAGACCCCAAGGCAACTGGTAGTGGCTACTTACACACTGCCTCCAGGACTTAGCACACACGGCCAGGAGGGGCCGGGGCCAATCTCCCCATTCTTTTCCCCATATTTTTTGTGTTCCAGGTATACTAAATGTCTCACCTTCCTCCAGACATAGCAGCTCTTTCACAATGCCTAAAATCTTTTTCCAGATAAATGACTTCATCTGGAAGGGCTTGATCACCATCATTCCTGTCTCCTTTCCCCATCCCAGTTCCCTAAACACACGCACACTCACATACTCGACTCCCACTCTCCCTGGCAAACTCCTATTCACCCTTCAAGTTCAGTCATGTGTCACTATTCTTAGCAAAACCTCCCTTGACCACACCCTCCTCCTCCAGGTGGTAAATCACTCTCTCTTTGGGGTCTTGCAGCACTTCTTCCCCAACCCTTAACTAATAATACTGTCATGTTGCACAGCAACATATCTGACCATTCATCTGTGACCTTCCCCCCACCCCACCACTGCCCTGCCCCAGGGAGACAACTCCTCCAGGGCAATGCTGGAGACTTAACACATTTCTATCCTCGGTACCCAGCTGAAAGCCTAGTTTAGAGGAAACGCTGTTGACTGATTGATGGTCTTCACTGCTACACTGGAAGCTCAATGGGGTATGGACTTTGTCTTGTTCAGTGTTGTGTCCTCAGCAGTCTGGTATGTAGAAGGCACTCAATAAAAATTGGTTTAATTAATTGCATTTAATCAAGCCAGGACAATTCAGTGAAATGAAACACTTGGCCAAGTTGCTTAAGTTCCTGAAAATTGATTTATCTGAAGATTATCGATGACTTTGGATAATTATTAAATATATCTTTCTTTGTGCAAGTTGTGAAATATATGGAGATAAACAAACTTGCTTATAGATAAGTGGGAGAGGGGAGGAGATGTTTATAAAAATAATAGTACACAAGATAGAAAGCAATACATGCCAAGAAGAGAAAGTGCTGTGGGTATTCAGGAGAGAGGTCACTTCCTCCATAGAATTGATCAGGGTGTCTTCACAGAGGACACGTCATTTAACTTGGGACACCATTGATGATGTTTTCCACCCTGACCTTGGTCCACAGGCAGCCATGTGACCCTGGTCTCCTGGCTATAGCTGATTGGAAAGTGGACAACTGACCTAAGCTGAGCTGTTAGTCTCTGTCTCCCAGTAATTTGGTCTTGGGACTTTAGAGCACTAGTCAGTCTTGGCTGGTCCCTTGAATTAAAGACTGGTAGCCTCTAGAGCTGTGCAGTTGCAGTCCTCTGCAAACTGCTCAGAGATGCAGAGAAAGCTGCCAAGAAAAGCAGAAAGGAGTGACCACGTGGCCTCAGAGAGCGAGAAGCTGAGTCCTGGCTTTCTGATGACTTCTGCTCCTGGTTCCAGTCACTCTGTGTCATGCAGCAGCTTCCATTCCATGGATATTCTGAGACACCCCAGACTCCTTACAGTAAATTCCCCCTTTTTGCTGCAGCTAGCTGGACTATACCATTGCAGCTAGCAACCTTGGTGAAGACTCTTGTTGTGTGAAGAAATGGTCCATGACCAGTATGGGAGCTGGTGGGGAAGGGGTATGCAGATATGGTTTATTTGTCTGCCTTTCCACCCTACACTCCCTCACTCACCCTCAGCATCTCCAGTATGGTGACCCCTCCATCTCCCCTAAACCTGGCCAGCAGTCTGGCAACAAGGAACTTTATGACAGACAAAGGCAGTCCTGTCAGTTCATAGGTGTCTGGAAACCCAGTCTTCCAGAGTCTTGAAATAAACTGGATATCTCTGGTCCCAGAGAATGGCTCCACATCCAGGAACCCTATAGCAGAAGTTACTCACCCCATGGAACAGAGCCCCAAAGCACTGGCACACACACATGGATATGTGTGTGCACACGTGTGAGTGTTAAGGAACGTGCAGATCTGTGTGGAAATGCTCCCTCAGTGCACATTCTTGGAATCCTGTCAGTGTGTGCAAGCACTGCTCTATGGAGAAAATCATAGAGAGTCATCATTACAAAAAGGTGCACTCAGCTCCCTCCTTCTGGTGGCTTTGAGGTCGGCAAAAGTGCACACACGGCAACCTCTTTACAAAAATTCAACCCAGCTACTCTGAACCGAATCACACCCTCAATCAAGGTCTGTACTGTGTGGGAGAGCTCCAGGAGGACAGTGGTGTTTCTCAGGGCATTGTGGGACTCTGACATTTGGTAAATTGGGTCGGGGAAGAGGGTGGCCAGATTTTATGGGGCCCAGAGGCATATATAATGGAAGGGAGAACTGTCTTTTAAGAAAAAAAAATGTGTATATAATTACTTTGGCTGTGGAAAGGACTAATGAAAGTAAGAGACCCTGAAGCTTTTATTAGCGTCACAGGAAATTGACTTGGGGGTGGGAAGGTGGGCGCTTAAAATTAAATCCCACTTTCCTTTGCTCTGTCCTTGTCATTTCTATACAAATTGAAGCCCCCAAGGACTGCAGTTCCACAACAGCACCACTTCCCTTGCAGAGGGGATGCCTGGGCTGTAGTGTGGGCTTGCACACGCCCCCTGCAGGCTAGCGAGGTCAAGACTGGATGGAACAACAGGCCAGGTGAAGAATGTGAACTAGGCAGCTTGGAGAGAGAGAAATGTGCCACTCTTCTGACCTGGCAATTCCCAAACTTCATCTTGATCCTTTTATTTCTACATCTCACAGATCATCCCCCCTCTCTGGATCCCCAAGTCACACAATCCCCTCCTTTGGTGGGGGTCGGGGGGTGGGGCGGGTGGAGGCAGGAGGGAGATGTACATTACTCTGTAGTACTGCCTCCAGGTCTGGGAGGCAATGTAGCTAACAATGGGAGCTTGGAACCAGGCTGCCTGGGTGTGGAGCCCAGCTCTGCCACTTAGCTGGATGACTTTGGGCAAGTTATTTCAGCGTTCTCTCTGACTTTCAGTTTCCCCTCTGTAAAACTGAAATAAAGTTAGGCCCTATCTCATATGGTTATGTGAAAATAATTCAGGAAAAATGTCTAACACAGTAGGGTTGACGAGGTTGACTCTTATGGGTCATAACTCATCAGCCAGCAGCTGTTGGATTTTAATGATCTGGCCTCCCAACCTCGTGAGGATCGTGACCTCTTGTTGGACAAGTCTCTTTCCTCAATCCTTTCTGTGAGGAACTCAAAATTTAATTTCTAAGATATACTGCCTTGGAGCAGAAGACAAGGAACTTCGGGCAATTCTCCCCATTTTACAGCCAGGCAAAATAAGGCCCAGAGATGTTAGGGGCTGGGCCAAAGGCTCAGAGAAAAGTAAAGTCGTGTCTACAAGTGGAGCTGAGGCCTCATGGCCTCTCAGTAGTATTCTCTGAACAGGGAAGGAGGTGGGGTTGTCTCATGGAACACCACCACTCTGTCTGGTACTCTGTTAATGAAGAGGGGTAGTTGGGCACAGTGGCTCACCCTGAGTGACTCAGGAGGCTGAGGGGGGGAGAATTGCTTGAGCCCAGGAGTTCGAGGCTGCAGTGCACTATGATCGCACCTATGAATGAAGAGCCATTGCACTCCAGCCTGGGCAATATAGTAAGACCCCATCTCAAAAAAAATTAAAAGAGGAAATAGGCAGCAAGAGGTCTGGGGAAAGTCATCTGTCCCCATGACCTACAGCAGGTGTGCCCTGCTTCCTCCTTCAACTCCACCTCAACACAACCAAACACAGAAGGTGCTGGGCTCTCTGAGAAAGGACTGGCTGTCAGGAGGTCTGTGGCCTGTGAGTCATAGCTCTGCCACTAGCTAGCTCTGAAATCCACTTCTTCTGCCTGTAAAATCAGGGATTAGGCTGGATGACATCTAAGATTTTTATCTTAAACCTCTTCAGAAATTGCTTCATCTCATAGTCACGTGGAGAAAGAGCCAGAAGCCAATATCCCTGAATGTGGCACTTCCTGCCAACCACAACACCTTCTCCGGACTCCCATCATGTCCCAGGGAGTCCTGATCCGTGTGGGGACATAGTCTGAAATGGCCAGCTGCTGTCCTCCTTTGGCCAAGGAACCTCTAGGGTTTGTGAGTAATAAGAGTAGGTCTGGAGGAGGCAGCAGGAAATGTCCTTGAGAAAAAAGATCAGGAAAATGATTTTTCCATTTAAAGGGCAATGTTTCAAATAATTTTTTAAGGCAAATGAACGTAGACACCTGCCCATTCCCAATATAGAAATTCCCAAACATTTTCTTGTTTTCCAGGAAAAACAGTAAAGGGCTCAGGATAAGCTACAGTAGCAGAAATTGAGACATTTGCAAGAATACCTGAACTCTCGGAGGTGGGGGATGTGTAAATGGGTGACTGCAGGTCAGTGTGGAAACCCTCTGGTGCCTCTGACGTCCATGTGTCTGCTTAGGAGGATGTACGACATGACCTCCACCTCACCCCACCCTCCTCCATAAATTCCCTTCCTGCCTGAGAATTCTAGAATTCTACACCAGTTGAGCAAGAAAGTACAAAGGAGGACTGACTTGGCAAAATCCCATGGGGCCCTGGTGAAATGAACAGGTTTGGCAATGATTGTGTCACTATGACCCCGGACAAGTGACTTAACTTGACCATGCAAAAGCCAAGGATGTTCACATCCTGTCCAGCAGCAAAGTCTCTACACTGCAGGGAGTGAGCCCTGACCCTTAGAGGCTGACCCCAGCGAAGGAGTCAGGGAAGGTTCTTCTTCCTCCAAGTCTTACCCCAGCCTCAGCACAAGGAGGCTTTGTGATCTGGTTTTCGAGCAATACTTCCCATTTATTGGGCTGTGAACATCCCTGAGTCTGTAGTCCTGGGCTGGACAAAGGGTGAGAATCCAAAGATCACAAGACAGCCATTACTGTCTGGGCCTCCCAGAATGGTGGAGGAAGCTGCCAGACTAACGAAGGTGATATAGAACACATTAAAATACAGTCATGTGTCACTTAACGGTGGGGATATGTTTTGAGAGATGCCTTATTAGGCGATTTTGTCATTCTGCAAACATCATAGAGTGTATTTACACAATAATATAGGCCATACAGTAAGGCCTATTGCTCCTAGGCTACAAACCTGTACAGAGTGATGCTGTACTGAATACTGCAGGCAATTGTAACATGATGGTAGGTTATTTGTGTATCTAAACATATCTAAACATAGAAAAGGTATAGTAAAATACAGCATCATAATCTTATGGGACCACCATCATATATGTGGTCCATTATTGACTGAAACACCATTACTTGGTGTATGGCTGTAATCCTACAGGAACTCATGGGGGAAAAACAATGGTAAGTGAAAATTAACATAGTACAAGCCACCAGCCTCGTAAAGAATGGAGGATTGTGATGGCTAATTTACGGTCAACCTGACTGAATCACAGGATGTCCAGATGTCTGGTTAAGCATGATTTCTGGGTGTGCCTGTGAGAATGTTTCTGGAAGAGATTAGCATTTGAAGTTGTGGACCGAGTGAAGCAGATTGCCCTTGCCAATGTAAGTGGGCATGGTCTGATCTATGAAGGGTTCCAGTAGAACAAAAAAGTGGGGGAAAGGAGAATTCCCCCTTTCTGCCTGACTGCTTGGACTGAAGCATCCATCTTCTCCTGCATGGGAGCTTCTGGTTCTTAGGCCTTCAGACCTGAACTAGAATCTAGACCATGGGACTCTCCAACTGGCCTTCAAACTATACCATCAGCTTTCCTAGGTCTCCAGCTGCAGACAGATGATCATGGGGCTTCTCAGCCTCCATAATCACGTGAGCCATACTTTATACCTTATAATAAATCATATATGTATATATACACACACACACACACACACACATATATATATATATGTATTTCTATTGGTTCTGTTTCTCTGGAAAATCCTCATACAAAAATGAACTGAATAAATCAAAGAAGACTTCTTCTTGGGGAAGGTGAGTTTTAAGGCTGTTAATACAAGGAATAAAAAGAAGGGAGTCTTTGATTCAGATACAACTGATGGAACAAGAGTGGGCTATGGGGGATAACTTGAGGGCAGGCTCTGATCCAGGAGCAGGAAGGTAAACAGCTTTCCATGTGTAGTATGTAGAGGCTGTAAGAAGCTCATAGCAAATCGCCCCCAAGTCTTGGGTCTGTCTGCCCATCCATAGAATGAGGAAGAAGGTAGACTAGCTAGTCTCTACAGCTCCTTCCAACTCCAGCATTCTACAGTTCACAATCCTAAAAGTGTGGGAAGGAGTCAAACGGTGAGTTGGCTTGGGTTGAGTAGAAAACAGATGGTCAGTAGGAGGGGAGTAGGCCAGGCTCTTGAGGCATCCAATCTAAGAGTAATTTAAGCATATCTGCTTGGGCTGAGCAAACTCAAACCTCATCCCTGACCAAACACCATCCAGGACTAGTTCTTATAAAGCAGCCTCAGAGCCGAAGGCAACTTGTGTATATGACAGAATACACCCAGCTGGATGCAAAGAGACTGAAATGTTCAAGAAGGTGGGCTAGGTCTAGAAAAGTGCTGCAGCTTCAAGGTGACATGTCTGTCCCCTTTCACAACAGACTACTGCCCTCAGACTGTTGTCAGGCTGAACTGTACCAGCCTTGGTGGCCAGGTGTTACTCTACTTCCCAGTTCTCCGGCTGGCCCTTGTGTCTGGATCTAGACTGTCCCCTATGCCTAAGCTTTTTGTGTGGAGAATGAAAGGCCCTGAGAGACACCTGGGCCAGAGCATAACAGCCAAGGTTGCTTTAGCTGGCATGGGGAAATGGAGGAAGTGTTTGGGTGATCTGCTGGGCACAAAGCAGTTTTGGGACCCCACATCCTGCCCTGAAGGATGCACTCACTGACCCTTTTCCCTGAGATTCCAATATTTTCCATCCCACAGCACTTTTGCCAATTCACATGAGTGCCATGGGCAGAAATAGGTATGGAAAGTGGGGAGCATAGCAGGATTCCAGCTTGACAAAGCACCGGGCTTGGTACAGGTCACGAAACGTGGTCCAGGGAAATCCCCAAACAGAAGTGCTCCAGATGGTTTCCCCATTACTTTGGGTAACTTTCCATTGCCACACACCCACCCCTACCCACCTCGCAGGTCTCTTCTAAAGAACCTATTGCTCACCTTGTGACTTGTCAGGCATGAGAATCAAAAGAAGCAATGAGCCCAGTTCCTGAACTTGAGAAGCTAAAATCTACGTGAGAAGATGAAACTTACACCCATGCTACAAGTAGGGAGGACCCAACAGGAGGACCCGGGGCCAACCATAGTATAAGAGCTCAGAGAGGGGGTGTTGACGTGAGCTGGAACAGTGGGAAGAGGCTTCACAAAGGAGGGACGCGGGGTCATGGGAATCAGTGAATGTGTGGGAGGCAGGGCAGGAGTCATGGAACAGGTGACAGACAATGAAGTGTAAGATGTGACGGACCGTAGACAGAAATAGAGTGAAATAAACCACCACGTATTGAGTGCCTACTGTATGCCGTGCCAGGAACTTTCCATCTGTTATTTCGTTTTATCCTCCCAATAAGAGCGGCAGTATCTTTATTTCCAAGTTGCAGGTGAGGAAACTGAAAGGTTCATATGAATTTAGAGTTGTTCTGGTGGCCAATGAGAAGTCTCTCCCAGTGACCAAACTGGGGAATAACTTGAAGGTGATGGTGATGAAATGAGATTGGCCTGGCCATGGTGTCCAAGGTACTAGAGAACATTGCCCATCCACCACCTGAAGAGCCATGACCCAGGAGCCCCTAGATGTCTTTGGAACATTAAGTGGTGGTCTCTAACTTAGGGATCTGCCCTCTTGACTCAGGTGCAGTAACGCTAGCCTTAGCCCAGGCTTCCACCCCCACCTCCCTGTCCCCACTCTCCTTCCCCTGCTACTCAGCCCCTCCTTCTTGTCAACAGGCACACTCCTCCCTAGCCCTTCGACCAGATGATGCCATTAATCACTACCAACAGTTAAGGAAGCCACTGAGGTGTTATCATAACAAGCACTCGAACTATGACTATGACTAATCGAGTGGTGTTAGAGGTTCAGAAAGCATTAATAATTATTATAATTATTTTTTTCTGCCTTGTGTTTTTTTCTGTTGTTTGAGGTTCCAGGCATGAAATGGAGGGTGAAAGGAAGGCCCAACCTTTCTGGAGTTGAGATGATGTGCCATTTTGTTCAGCCTCCCAACCAGCCTTGCAGTGGGCAAGGGGATTGCCTGCTGCAGCCTCTTTGACTCTCTGAGCAGCACCTTGACAGAAGGTCTGAGCGATGCAGGGTGAGTCAGGCCGGCTGGGGGAATCGGAGGCATTCGACCAGAGCGCGACTGCCAGGCCGCACAGTCGGGGAATCCCTCAAGGGAACCAGGGACCCATGCTGACCAAATCCAGCCCGTAGGAAAGCCCTGTCTTGCTACATGACCCCTGATTCATGGCTTTCCCCTCCTGGGGCCCAGCTCACATGCTGCCCCTAAAGCAGCCATCACCAGCTGCCTTACATTATTTTTAAAACTGTTACCCCCAAAGTCCTCAGAGAACCAACTCCCTGAGATGAAGAGACTGAAATGTCAGAGGCTATAAAAGTCATCGGCAGAAGTCCCCGTCGGGATTTAGCTCCAGGTACAAACCTCTGAGGATGGGGCTGACCAACCCTGAGGATTGTCAGTGGCTTGCGTGGGTGTCCCACAAGCGCATTCATGCACTCAGATGCAAATCCTTCTAACCCTAATGGATCCTGAAAGCCCTTCATTCCACAGTCATTAAAATGCAAACCATTTTTGGGGCAAGGGAACTAACATTTATTGTGGTACCTTTGTGCCAGGTACCACGAAGTACTTCATTTCAGCTAATTATATGTCAATTAGTTCCCCATAGCTCTGTTAAGGGACAGCAGAGTGTGGCCTCTGCAGCCACACTGCCCAGGATTCAAATCCTGGTTCTGAAACTTATCAGCTGTGTAGGCTTGGATTGGGCACATCACTTCTCTGAGCTCAGTTTCCTCACCTATAAGATGGGCTTAAGAGAGGTACATACATCTAGCCAGGCATAGTGGCTCACTTCTGTAATCCCAGCACTTTAGGAGACTGAGGCAGGTGGATCATGAGGTCAGGAGATCTAGACCATCCTGGCCAACATGGTGAAACCCCGTCTCTACTAAAAATACAAAAATTAGCTGGGCGTGGTGGCATGCACCTCTAATCCCAGCTACTCGGGAGGCTGAGGCAGGAGAATCACTTGAACCCAGGAAGCGGAGTTTGCAGTGAGCCAAGATCATGCAATTCCACTCCAGCATGTGCGACAGAGCAAGACTCCATCTCAGAAAAAAAAAGGAGGGGTGGGGGGATTTTGAATGTGCTAAACCACAAAGGGTCAATCAGAGCATCATGTTTTTGTCGTTACACAATTTTTTCTAGGGTGGCCCTGTCAGGGAGCATCCATCACTGCTCATAAATACAGCCTTTAATGGAGGGGTGGAGAGGTATGAGGTCATGCCAGGTTGGGAAAGGGAAGAAAAAGATGGTTAAGGAATTTAGGTCTGCCCCTGACTCAGGAACACTCAGCAATGTTCACTCAGGAAGTGGATGGGCAGTTGGTTTGCTTGTATACTATTTCCAGGGTAGACTTTTTATGCTGTTCCCCAGGCTTTCTCAGAATCTTGGAACCAAGAGAAGGCATCTCAGACTCAGCCTTCAGAAGCCACAAATATTACCAGGATGGGGCAATTCCAGAGAAGTGGGCATCTGCCCGTGAGTGGCACTGCCCATCTTAAATGTTGGGAAAGGCAGAAGAGATGATAAATCCAACCAGCCTGGGAAGACCCAGGGCCTCCCCACCCACACTTAAATGCACACACACGCACACATGCACAGGGCCAGGAACGTTCCAATTTACTTAGACACCCTGTCTGGGATATTACCAGTGAAAACTACAAGTCTTTTTCTGGGAGGGTGAGAGGTGCAGTTACAACCTATTTTTAAAAGTGTTCAGTTGGCCAGTTACCTTTAAGAAAATGGGGCTTTTACAGGGGGAGGAGAAAGGAGCCTCTGGTGAGGGTGAAATTCTTGGTGAAGGAAACCACACTGAGGCTTTGAAAGCCAAAACGCTAGTGAGAGGGCACTGGGCCTGGGCATGGGGCACAGGAAGCTTTGGGACTGAGCACAGTGTGCAGAGAGCCAAAGTCAAAACCTAGGGACTGGGCACAGTGGCTCACACCTGTAATCCCAGCACTTTGGGAGGCCAAGGTAGGCAGACCACTTGAGGCCAGGAGTTCGAGACCAGCCTGGCCAACATGGTGAAACCCCGTCTCTACTAAAAATACAAAAATTAGCTGGGCATGGTGGCCGACGCCTGTGATCCCAGCTGCTCGGGAGGCTGAGGCAAAAGAATCGCTTGAACCCAGGAGGTGGAGGTTGCAGTGAGCCAAGATCATGCCATTGTACTCCAGCCTGGTCAACAAGACCGAAACTCCATCTAAAAAAAAAAAAAAAAAAAAACCTAAGGACCTCCTGGTCATACCCAGCAGCAGAGCTGCTGGGAGTTTGCCCAGCTCCGTCCTGATAATGAACAAATGACTTTCCAATTAGTCCTCTCTGTCTAACTCTACAGTTGTCCCTTGAAACAATCTCTTTCTTACCAAGAAGGAAAAGGAAAAGGTCACTCTAGTATTCTGACTGGTATCTGTTTATTGGAGGATACAACATACATGGTCCATCTTCGTATCTTGATCAGCAAATGAGGTGGTAAAACTGCCCAGACCTGGGAAAGCCCCTCTGCCTAGAAATGCCTTACACACACAGGCACTGCACAACAGAGAATAACTTAGCAAAAAGGAATGAAGAAAGATATCAAAGGTCATCTATCATGTCATCCTCAACTTTCTGGAATCTGTGCTAAGAGAAACCCCTATGGAATCGAGGCTCTTGCCTCTGTCCTGCCTGCACTGCCTTAGGTTGAGGCATGTGCTAAGCAGATTCTGGAGATGGTGAAAACCCTAACAACTTTCCAGCACCTCTAACTGCTTCTGCCTCAGCTAACCTGGTCCTGGGGCAGTGGGGGGCAATGGGGGAAGGGGATGAGGTGTCAGAGGCCCGGACAAGTTAGTAAACCCCCAGACACCTGCCAGAGCCTTAAACTTGCGTCAGAGTCTGTCTCCACCAAAATGAAAGAAACCAAGAGTGCCACAACCAAATCACAGTAGCCGGAGTGGAAAATATAGCTCTGACACAGGCCGTTGGCTCTGGGGAAAATTCTGCCGATGAACCATACTGAGACTCAACATTGTTTATCTTCTATAGTTGCCGAGCTTGGGTTTTTACATTTTACATTATTTCCCTCTTTTTCTACCTGGGAGGTGCTGGGTATTTTCCTTCCCCTGCAGTAGACGGGGAAGGAATGACCATAAGCAGGCCACAATCAGAGACAGAAACAGAACATGCCATGGGGCTCAGTTTTTTTTCTGGGATACTGAGAGGATGGCACAATGAGAGGACCATGCCCTGATGACATTTTTCAGCCTTTTAAAAATTATTGGAAGAACCACAATGAGATACCACCTTACCCCAGCCAGAATGGCCATTATTAAAAAGTCAAGAAACAATAGATACCGGTGTGGATGTGGTAAAAAGGGAACGCTTATACACGGCTGGTAAGAATGTATATTAGTACAACCTTTATGGAAAAGAGTATGGAGATTTTTCAAAAAACTAAAAGTACATTTACCACTCAATCCTGCAATCCCACTACTGGGTATCTACTTAAAGGAAAAGAAGTCACTATATATATCAAAAAGACAACTAACTGCACATATAAGTTTACTGCAGCACAATTCACAATTGGAAAGATATGGAACTATCCTAAGTGCCCACCAACAAATTAGTGAAAAAAGAATGAGATCATATCCTTTGCAGGGACATGAAAGGAGCTGAAGGCCATTATCCTTAGCAAACTAACACAGGAACAGAAAACCAAATGCCACATGTTCTCACTTGTAAGTCGGAGTTCAATGATGAGAACACATGGACACATAGAGGGGAACAACATACACCGGGCTTATCGGAGGGTGGGAGGAGGGAAAGGATCAGGAAAAATATTGATGGGTACTAGGCTTAATACCCATTAGTTATTAGTAAGACGACAACAAACCCCCATGACACAAGGTTACCTATGTAACAAACCTGCACATGTATCCCGAGCTTAAAAGTCGAAAAAACCTACTGAAACATAAAAAAAGAAAATATGGCATATATACACCATGGAGTACCACTCAGCCATAAAAAAGTATAAAACAATGTCTTTTGCAGCAACTTGGATGGAACTGGAGGCCATTATTCTGGGTGATATAACTCAGGAATCAAAAACCAAATACCCATGTTCTCACTTACAAGTGGGAGCTAAGCTATGGGTTCACAAAGGCATAAGGGGTGGTATAATGGTCATCGGATCCTCAGAAGGGCAGGGGATAAGAGATTTAAAATTACCTGTTGGGTACAATGTTTAGAAGTTTCCAAAAAGGGAACTTCAGTGAGAAGGTTCCATAGTGCCTAATGGCACTAATGGTCAGAGCATCTTCTTCAGTTCAACAAAGATCTCTCGTACTGTACTATAAGCCCAGAGCAACCTTCATGGAATGCCAGGACTTCAGATCATCAAATCACTTTCCAGTCAGTCCTCTCTATCTAACCCTACAGCTGTTCCTTGAAACAATCTCTTTCTTTCCAAGGAGGAAAAGGAAAAGATCACTCTGGCATTCTGACTGGTATCTGATTATTGGTGGAAACAACAGACACTGTCCATCTTTTATATCTTGATCAGCAGATGAGATGGTAAAACTGATCAGACCCAGGAAAGCTCCTCTGCCTAGAAATGCCTTACACACACAGGCACTGCACAACAAAGAATAACTTAGCAAAAAGGAATGAAGAAAGATATCAAAGGTCATCTATCATGTCATCCTCAACTTTCTGGAATCTGTGCTAAGAGAAACCGCTATGGAATCAAGGCTCTTGCCTCTGTCCTGCCTGCACTGCCTTAGGCTGAGGCATGTGCTAAGCAGATTCTGGAGATGATGAAAACCCTAATGCTTTTCCAGCACCTCCAACTGCTTCTGCCTCAGCTAATCTGGTCCTGGGGCAGTGAGGGGCAATGAGGGAAGGGGATGAGGTGTCAGAGGCCTGGATGAGGTGCACTAAAATCCTAGACTTCACCACTGTACAGTTCATCCATGTAACCAAAAATCACTTGTACCTCTAAAGCTGTTGAGATAAAAAAAAAAAAAAAAAAAAAGTTAATTGTTAGAGTCACATTATTTGTCTCTGCGTGGAGATATGGGTAAAGGAATGAACTGATTATCAGGTTACTTGAGCCTTATTTTGCGCTACTATAAAATAGATTTAATGATTGGATCAAATCTTTAGATTGTTGTAAAACTTAAAATGAAGCAATATGATTGTCTTGTACATAGTAAGACGTCAAAGAGCAATAAGGGAAACCAACTAAGACAGGTAGTAGTTTGCCATTGGCCTTGCCTGGGGTCTAGGGCTTGGGTCAGGACATGTCTTAGTCTATAGCATATGGTGGGCACACAGTATACAGTATCAGATAGCTGGCATCACTTAGTCATAGAACAGCTGCAAAGAGTCACACACGCACACACACGTGAGCACACTCACACAACAGATAAGATTGCTCAAGCCACCTCCGGGATCGTGAAGATGAATAAGAGGTCTGCAGACCAGTGTGTTTCCCCAACCATGTCACAAGGAAGGAAGGTCCACAGGGTCCCCAGGAACTCTGGGCAGAGGGGGATTTTAGAAGGAAGCTTGCTGAAAAACACGGATTCCCATGGCTATGAATGTGGCTGGTGGAAAGGAAAGCGAGACCTGACGGGGCTGCACCACATGGTGCAGTGGAAAGGATAACGCAGCCCAGGAAAAGATTGTGTGGCTTGGTGGTTTGTGGCATGGCTGGAGAGGAGAAACTCCTGGATCCTAGTCCTACTGCTGGTTCTGAGAAAAGCCACCAGAGCCTCCCTTCTTGAGTCAAAGACAAGACCACAGAGGGGCTCTTTCATGCATTTAGCTATTTTGTGGCTTTAAAGTATTTCACCCTATTGACAAATCTCTTTGATCCTTTGTAAAGCAGGAGAAAGAACTGAGGAGTCTCTCCATTTCACAGAGACAGAAATTGAGATTCACTGAAGGTGGAAGACATCTCCACAGTCACACAGAGGAAAGACCAAAACCCAGCCCTCCTCTTCCCAGCCCTAGGTCTTTACCATTTGAGAATCGTAAACATGAGCCTTAGTCAAAATGAGCAAAATATGCACAAGAAGCTAGACTGTGTCTCCTCTCTATCTCTGGCATATATAAAACATGGGTCCAGTCCACAGGGATGAAATACACACAATACACTCACACATATGCATATGTGCACACATGCATCCATGCAGGCAAAGACATTTCACAACTCTAAGGCAGGGTACACAAAGTACTGCCAAGGATGGTCATAAGCATTGGAGGATTTTTTTAAAAATGAAATCTCAGTGGGGTCAGGTTGTTAAAGGAAGGCTCATGGAAGAGGTAGTGCTGAATTGAAAGAATTCTGTTGGTGAAAAGGAAAGGGGGTCATTGCAGGCCAGTGAAGCCATGAGTGGAAGTAAGGAGGTGGGAGAGTACAGGGCATATTCTGGCAACAGTGAGATCCCCCTTGTTTTGGTCAGAGATCTTGTGGAGAGAACCTGTGGGAAGGAAAGCTGTGAAGGCATTTGGGAGTGCAAATGTCAAGCTAGGTTGGGCTGTGCTCTGAAAGCCCTGGGCTGCCACTGATGGTTTGTGAGAGTGGAGTTTTGCTGATAAAATGAGTGCTTTGAAAAGTGAACCTGGCTTGGTGGTTTGGAAAAACTAAGACTTTAAGAATGCGTTCTGTTCTCCGGTGGCTTGGGGGCTGGAGAACAGAATTTAACATGTTAATTGGTTGTTCTCAGAATGTTGATGGCCGTAACTACAGCTGAATAAACCTCCATGTGGCCTTTAGCTCAGCTAGGGTGGGAAGTACTGGGGAGAAGGGTGAGGTCAATATGAAGAGCTCAGCATCCCTCACACCATTTCCACAGGCCTGCACCTTGGTTACAGTGGCACTAGCAGCCTCAACCCCAATTTTCCCACCACTGCAGCCTATAGAGAAGCAAGTTCTGGCTCAATGTGGGCTGCTGCAACTCAGTCTCTCCTCCTCCCCTCCTGTTTACTCTAAAGCCCTCTGATTTTACCTGAAATGAAACAGCAGCCCCAGCTATGCTCACAGTGACCAGAAGCTCCTGCGTCCCACTCCACCAAGAACCTTGCCTTGTAGTCCCCAGCCAACCCTCACTCACACAGAAAGGACTGTGGGGACACTAACTCTCCGTCCACGTGCACCAATCTTTAGATGTTCAAAATCATTTCAGGAAGCCCAGAAGAGAAAGAGAAATTGTGGTGATATCAACAGTCATAGCTGTCCTGATAGTACTGGCCGTAGCAGCTGTAGTAGTCTCAGTACAGTTACAGTCATTGTAGAGTAAGCAATGGCTTGTCAGGTAAAAGTCATTGAGTGCTTGCTATGAACCGTGCACTATGACAAGCATTTTTCCCATTTTTTTCTCATAGCCAGCAGGTAAGTATCATTATGTTTTCCATCTTACAGATATGATAGGGTATCCTTGGTAAAGATGTACATGGGATTCTGGATTGCAATGGCAGAGCTTTGGTGAGGCCAGCTTGCTCATGATACCCTCTAAGGATGTCCTGTATCCCTCCCCTTTCACTTCCCCACCCCAAGTCCCCGTCACCACCCATCCCTAACACACAGTTTACATCTTGTGACCCCTTTGACCAGATATATGTTTATACACTTCGGTGCAGGTAGCTTTCCAATTTTGCACAGATGTCTGTAAGTCACTTTTTTGGAACCTGGAGCAACATCTTTGTAGAAACTCTACTTATAAATGTTGATTCATTCCCAGCCTTTGATTTCATTCACAAAGCAGGGGTTACACTATAAATAGCACCAAACTTAGTTCAGGTTCTTGGGAGCTGGGGGTCTATGAGATTTACAAAGGACAGCTTCTTTCTCCTACTGGACATATGAACAGCCTCAGGCAACATCTGAAATAGTCAAGGTCATCTTGGGTCAACTTCTGTCACACTCTACTCCCTCTCCCTGGCTGGCCTCTCTGGAAGTCCCTCTGCACTTTCCCCTCTGAGGGGCTGTAGGCCCTCCATTGAAGTGCTAACCTTCTGCCCTGCTTAACCACATGCTCCCAGATGACCTACTCTCCTCCCCGCCTGCCCCAGCTCACAAATCAGCCCCACAGGAACTCAGCCTCCAGGATTAGAACCACCCAGGGATTTCAGTGTCATTTTCATGGCTTCTTTCCCACCACTGTATTTGACCTCCTGGCTCTCTAGAAGTTGCTGGTGATTTCGTAAAGGATTTCTCACAAGCAGGGTTAAGGAAGTGCCAACGATTACCACTGAAGTCCATAGAAAACAGGCACTTCTAAATTGGGAGTGGTGTATGCATTCTTTTGCATTATCTATATGTTTGTGTTCCATGGGTCTTCAGTCTATCTGAAGTCTACCTGCATGGACCCTCCTTCAAGGATCCAAGAATCTGCTGATCCAGAGCCTGCATGATCTGAGTGTTCATCCACAGTGGTTTTCACAGGGGTCAGATATCCTGTTTCTAGCACTGGCCATTCCTCCCTGCCTGCTCGCCTTTTCCCATGGGATACAATGGAGGCCTTGGGGGACTTTAAGACTTCAAAGCCCATAGCAGCTGGCAACTCCTGGTACTGAACCAGCACCCAGACTGGCCTCACTGTGCTCTGCCATGGGAATCCAGGATCCCATGGTCACCTCTCTCAAAGGAATTTATTATCTGAGTCCCATGTCAGGAGCCAACTACACCAAGAACACTTTCTCCTGGGCATAGGCCTGCGTCGCTCAGGCATCAACGCAACACAGACATTTTACTGCGTGGTGCAGATAATTGCTTGAGAACGCAAACTTCTTTCTGAAAGAGATGTGAAGCGCTTTCTAGGGCTTTCCAGTAATCTTCTTTTCTCCCTGAAACAGTCAATGTGAGAAATCCACTTCCGGAAGGTGACCACCTCCCTTCCACACCCCCGCCGCCCCCGGGGCCATGCTCTTGAGGAAAAGGCAGCATCACGTCCTCCCCTACCAAGTGGAGGCTCTTCTGATTTCCACTGCTCTCAGCAGGCCTGACTCACAACGAAACTGCAACCTCAAAGTGCTGGGGGCCAGGATTGCAAGAAGGAAATACAGGTGAACACACGCAAAAGCTGCCGGAGGAAAAGGTTTTGTTTCTCTTACAGAATGGCACTTCCAGGGCTGGGCAGAAGCTATGAGCTACAAGAGGCTGACAGGGCCTGGTCTTGTGCTGACCTGGTGGATTTGGAAAGGAAGGAAAATATGTATCAGAACCACTCATGTTCTCTCACTCCTGCCAAGGGGAACAGAAGGGGCAGGCTGGGAGGAGAGATAGGGGAAACACAAAATTTAAGGGCATTAGCTTTGGAAATCTTCTTAGAAAAACGACTCTGGCAAGCCCTTGGCTTATTGATGCAGAAAGCAAGGCCAAGGGATGAAAAGGAACTTGTTTGGGATCTCATAGTAGAAGGTCCAGGGCTGGAAACTAGGCCTCCTAACTGCCTGAGCCAGTCAGTCTTTCTACTATAAGACTGATTTCTTTGTCTCCCTGTAACATCCTCAGAATATTGGAGTTGAAATTGGTCTGTTCCAAGTCTTCAGATCCATGAAGAGACATACTTAGCTTTTAGCAGCTGAGTATTCCCAAGGAAAAACATCAACCACTACACTTCTGATGGGCTGACTACTTGCTGTATGTCAAGTATTCATCCAAGCATTGTATACAGTTGCTCATTCCGCCCTTGCAACACTACAACAGCACCAATTATCATCTCCAATTGTATATAGATACTGCCACACAGGGAGGCTCAGAAATTTGCCCAAGGTCACACAAATGGGGAAGGGCAGAGCTGGGTTGCAAACCCAGTCTGACTCCAGGGCCTGCACACTTAACCACCATGCTCTGCTGCAAAGACAAGCCCAAAGACAGAGCACATCTTGGGGTTTCCAACAACAGAACACTTGGACCCAGGGTAGGGCTGGGGGTTGAGCAAAGTGGGGAAGGCAGTTCCAGCCTTTGCTGTCAGAGGTATATAAGGTCTGCCACATAAGAGAGGCTCAAGTGCACAACCCTTAGCCGCTTTCGTGAAACCAATTGACTACCTGATACCAATTTATATCCAACCCACTGCTTGAGGCACCTGAATTCAAGGTTCTTGCTGGGAACAGTCTCAGATCACCCAAAAGCCAAGGTACAAACAGATTCTCCTTAATTACTTGAAAGAATAATACTTTTTAGAAAATATTCCTTGTATTTTACGTAAGTATTTTAATCTTAAAAGGAATACTTTTAAAATCATCAAAAGAGTATTAGAACCTTGTTGGGCCTCCTTAAACTATTTTGAACTACATCTGAAGGTCGAGACAACTTAGGGCCTCTGGAGTTCTTAGTCCAGCACCAGGGGAAAAAGAGTTTCTTTTTCCCCTCCTTCTATAGATGGTCTCCCACAAATAGGTGGGCAACCAGGGATTGAGCTTTAATCTGACCACACAATGTCTGATCCAGTTCCTAAAAGGGTGGCCTCCTTATAAAATGATTTCTAAGTTCACCAGAGCACTTAGAGCCCACCTACTGTGTGTGCCAGGCAAATCTGCATGGGATGAGAAGAGAATGGCAAGCCAATGATATTGATTTAATTGGATAACTTCTGGCCAGTGGGGCTAGGAAATGTCTGTTTTTATTTTCAATGTTGTTCTAAAAACTGAGAAAGCACAAGAGTTACCAAAGACTAAGCAGGGTTTTTAATGCCCCTTAGAATTAAAGAGGAGGGAGAGAGGAGAATAAAAGGCAGAATAAGAAAGCAGAGCCCAAAATAAGCCTGCAGAAGAGCCTGTCCAACAGCTCTGTGCCCCTTGACCACACCCAGCCCCTAGAACCTAGTCCTAGGCCTGGGGCCCCTTGGAGAAGGGGTTTACAGTAATGACAGGTCACTGGCAAATCAACCCCAGAACTCCCATGGGTTTTGACTTGAAACCACAAACACCGCTTGTGAGGCACTGTCGCTTCCGTGACATGTGAGAGGCTCACAGGAGCTGCTAAACTGAAAGACCACCCTGGCTATTTGGAAACTCTGAATAAAGAAGACAGCAGTGGGCTTCTCCCTTATCTACCCAGACCAGGTGCCCTGTGGGTACATCCTCTGCACCTGCCTCCAAGGCCACACTTTGATCATTCTCCTCCTACTTGTCCTCACCCAGAGATTTCTGTGAAACACTTACAGCATTCATTCTCTAAGGGTGGTCTGAGAAACACTGAGAGGTCTTCCCTTTTCCAAAGGAAAATTCTTATGCTCCAAATAAAACAGCGTATTACAACAGACCTCATGTAGGAGCAGTTGTGAGGATCCTGCTTCTATCAAGCCAGAGGGTTAAAAAGCCTTGGAAAAAAATGCAAAACAATGCCACTCTTCTCACTAAATGTGTTTTGGTTTGGAAAATAGTTACATCTCATTTAAAAATGCCATGTTAACATGTAAGGGTTTATTATTGTTTATGACTTCAAAATGATGTCATAGGAGGTATTTTTTAAAATTTCTCAGTTTTACTTTCTAATATGATAAATGTTTACATATATATATGTATAAATATATATATATATGTATATATAACCCACATAAGTGAAAGCTCTTTGGGGGTTCTCAATAACTTTGAAGAGTGTAAAGGGGTCCTGGATCCACATAGTTTGCCAACAGCAGCTGACTTAGGGAACTGAGGGCAAGGCTGGACGCAGTTGCTCGCACCCACTCCCTTTCCCTTCTTCCTTAGTCTATGAGCTAAGAGGGGCACATGTAAATGACAGTCATAGTGGAAGCAGCATGAATCCAGGATGGGAGGAAGCACCTGCATCTTCAGTGTGATGCAACTGTGCATCCAAAATGCACAAAACACACGGAGTATGGGGAGGATTGAGAGTCAGTGGCACATTTTAGAGGTAAGGACCAGAATGGGCAAGATGATGGGAAGTGCTCAACTTTCTCTCCTCTCTCTTTTTTTTTTTTTTTTTTTTTGGAGACAGAGTCTCACTCTGTTGCCCAGGCTGGAGCACAGTGGCGTGATATCTGCTCACTGCAGCCTCAGCCTCCTGGGTTCAAGCGATTCTCCTGCCTCAGCCTCACCACGCCCAGCTAATTTTTGTATTTTTAGTAGAGACAGGGTTTCACCATGTTGGCCAGGCTGGTCTTGAACTACTGACCTAGTGATCCGCCCGTCTCGGCCTCCCAAAGTGCTGGGATTACAGGTGTGAGCCACCGCACCTGGCCCCTCTCCTCTCTTTTATAAGGTTTCTGGAAGGTGTTGCTCCTGTAGGGGTACTGCAGTGGGAAGACAGGGCAAACTATGCCTTATAACACTGTGCCACTCATGGATCAGAGACAAAATAGAAACGCCATTCTGTCTGAAAATACTCCAAGGCTCGCGATCTTCCCCTAAGACAAAAATATCTAAGCCACCCTCACTATCATCCCCAATTCCTAAACTTAAGGTACCCAAGGAGTACAAAATAGATTCATAACTGTTCAATGGATGGAAACGTATTGTCACAGACTTTCAACTTCTTACCACCACAACCTAAGATGCACACATCTTAGACAGCTGCCCCTAATTGTTGCTGCAGGCCCAGAGAACCCAGAGTGATTTGATACTTACGTGAGTAAAGGAATTAGGTACTAATTTGAAAAAGAATTCAGATTCTACCTTTGCCATTAACTACCTCTAGGACCTGGGAAAGTCTTCTTCTCTAGGCCTCTGTTTGCCCATTTGTAAAATAAGACACATGAATTTGATAATGTCTAAGACCCCCTCCTCTTCTGACATCCTACAGAATTTTAACATTCCAGCAGCCATGGAGGAGTTAACATCTGCCTGGAAGGGCACTAATTAGTAATCAGATCAATTCTTTTAAAAACTGGAAAGGCTATAATGGGTATAGGCATATAGTTTGTAAGGATAGTGGTTTCTTCAGACGAATCCATTCTCTACTTCTACTTTATAAGAGATGGAAGAACAACAGACATATAGCCATGCAGCACTACAAAAAATTTAGGAAGCACATGCTCAGCTGCCCAGTCAGCCAACAAATATTTAGTGAGAACCTTGGATGTGCCCAGAACCATGCTGAGTACTGCGCAAACAACACTCATCAAAAACAGATACAGGCCCTGCCCTCTAGGTGGTCACAGTCTAACAAGAGAGACAGAGATCAATCAAATGATCACATAGCCACATGTCTAATTACAAACTGACATAAATACTATAGAGGGGTGGGAGCAAGGTGTTCTGAGAAGATACACCCAGGGGGCCTGACCTAGACTGGGGAATGATGAACTCATTTGAGGAAGGAACGTCTGAGCTGAGAGCTGAAGGATGAAGACAGGAGGAGAGCAGGAAGGGAGAACTAAATGTGCAAAGGCACTGTGATAGGAGAGAGAGGGGATAAATCACTGGGCATAGTGGCTGGTACAATGTAAGCCCAGCCACTTGGTGGCTGAGGCAAGAGGATTACTTGAGCCTAGGAGTTCAAAAACAGCCTGGGCAACATAGCAAGACCCTGTCTCTTTAAAAAAAAAAAAAAAAAAGAGAGAGCATGTGGATCATTTGAAAAAAAAGAAGAAGAAAGTCAATGAGGCTGGAGTGCAGAGGGAAGTAGAAAGTGGAGAGTGCCGCAAGTTGAAGCAGAAGAGATAGGCAGTGTCAGATGATAAAGGAAGTTATAGAAAACATTAAGAATATGAGTCCTTATTTGACCAAGAGAGGGAAAGTGGGAAGCCATGGAAAGGTTCAAGTAGCAACAGATTCATGATCAGATTGGTGCTTGGAAATAATTACTCTTGCTACAACATGGAGAATGATCTAGAAAATGGACATTAGAATAACAATTTGGCATTTATTTTGGAGTCCAGGAGAGATAAGACAGTGTTGGGGTGATCAGACCCAACACCAGGCCATGGGGGCTACAAAGTCCAGCAGAGTCAAAGGAATGAGAAAAGACAAGTTAAGGGTGCATAAAGTGGGTCCAGGGGGCCAACACTAGTATGGAGGCTGCAAAGGCCCCGAGCTCTGGGAGCCCGCACTATTTATTGGTGATCAAACAAAGAAGCAGTTGGTGAAGAAGTGGGGTAAACAGGTGAGGGCGTGAGGATGTGGGGATAGAAAGGTAGTGGTGCATCAAGCATAGCTGTAATGGTTTAGCATTTTCTTTGACACATATAGAATATGCTCTGCTGCTCGAGATAATGGAGAGCATGTTTACGAGCCTGGGAGAGCAACCAACAAGTCTGTGCACATTCCATCCAAGCCACTAGGGATTTTATGCCCTGGGCTTAGATTTGTGGTGCAGCAGGGCAGCCTTCTACCCTTTGGCACAGAGCTTGGTGTTCCAAAGGCCACGAGCGGTTTTAGACCCTGGACCCCGGACATCTCCCAAGACTCTTTTATATTACGACAGACAAGCCAGTCCTGCCTCAGCTCTTCTACCAACAGATAGTAGCTTGAACCAGACAGTCATTGCTGGTGATGATGGAAATGGAGAAAAATCAGTAGATTAGAGAAATGTTTATGAAGAAAAATCTGGAGGTTCTGGTGATAGATTGAACATAGATTGGCAAGGAAGAGGGAGAGACCAACAAATCATTTCTAGAGTTAATTGATAGTTCCATTTACTGAGCGAGGGTGCACTGGATGAAGGTGAAACCAGAGAGAGATGATTTTACTCTCAGATACAGAATCAACTACATAAATTGGCAGGGGAAGACAGTACAAAATAAAAATGTGGAATCCCCTGCTCAACAGTTATTGAGAATTTCAAGATGGTGATAGCAGAGCAAGGGGAGGACTTTTTTAGTCATGGGACCCTGTGTAACTGCAGAAGTCACTTATCTACAAACCCAGCCCTGCTTGGATATGTTGGGTTGGAGGTGCCAGCCATCCAGTGGAGACTGGAGCAAACTAAATCCCACCAGAGGGACAGTCCTGGAGTTAAAAGAATCCATTTGTGCCCCACACTCAGGAGCCCACTAGTTATCCTAGGTAGTCATGCAGACAGAGCAGAAACAACTATGGTCCTCTGGGTGGCCAAGGCTCCAACACCTGGTGTCCTGGTCCCTGATAAGCCAAATTTCTCATATGACAAGTTACAGAGCACAGTTTCTATCCCCTAAGGAAAATCCAAATTGCCTGATTTGGTGCCACAGTTGCACAAAGGGGAATTCCACATTGGCTGCCCAAAGATCAGCCCTTCCGCTCATCTGTGGTTTGCAGTGTCTGCCAGCCATGATCCTCGGAAGGGCGCTTAATCCGGTTTGCATAACCCTTGTTCCATTCCACCTAAGGGCCAGCCCCAGCCTGGGCTCCTCCTAAACTTCTGGCCCACCAGGCGTTTATTCTGAAGTACCCCAGACACGATCAAAGCCAATGTCAGGAGAGCCCAGAGGAATACAGTGCTCACAGACTCCTGTCCCCTTGCACCCCAAACTGGCCACACTTTGGGTGTGTGATATGCATGGGGTCTGCTGCAGCACAGCTTCCGAGGAAGCCTCTGTCCTAGGAGCTGAGGAAGGTTATTCAAGGGAATACTAGAAATTTCAAGCTGGCAAAGCTATTTTACACACTAAATGTCCTGGATAAGAAGAAATGAAACTCCCATTATCAGCCTTAAAAAATAACTACTAATGGCAAATAGGAGTCAAGCCCGGAGGGGCTTCTTCATCAGGACAATTGTCACCCATCCCCAAGATGGGAACAGTCTCACCTTCTCTGCCTGCATCATCAGCCTGCCTGCTCTCTGCCGGCTGACCCTATTGCCCAACAAGCTGTCTAAACCCAGAGTCCAGCAAGCCCGGATCCCTGAACCTTCCCTCTGCAGCTCCAGAGCCACCCTCACAGGGCTCCTAGCCTGCTCCCCACTCTTGGGTTTGAGCTGCAGAATTGCAGTAAGGCATGGGGTAACTACACCAAGAAGGCTGCCATTTTGCTTAGCATGAGAGTAGCTGGGAGGCTGATTCTTTTTTTTTTTTTTTTTTTTGAGATGGAGTCTCGCTCTGTTGCCCAGGCTGGAGTGCAGTGGCGCGATCTCGGCTCACTGCAACCTCCGCCTCCCGGGTTCACGCCATTCTCCTGCCTCAGCCTCCCAAGTAGCTGGGACTACAGGCGCCCACCACCACACCTGGCTAAATTTTTTTTTTTTTTTTTTTTTTGAGACGGAGTCTTGCTCTGTCACCCAGGCTGGAGTGCAGTGGCGCGATCTCGGCTCACTGCAAGCTCCGCCTCCCAGGTTCACGCCATTCTCCTGCCTCAGCCTCCCGAGTAGCTGGGACTACAGGCACCTGCCACCACGGCCAGCTAATTTTTTCTATTTTTAGTAGAGGCGGGGTTTCACCGTGTTAGCTAGGGTGGTCTTGATCTCCTGACCTCGTGATCCGCCCACCTCGGCCTCCCAAAGTGTTGGGATTACAGGCCTGAGCCACCGTGCCCGACAAGGGAGGCAGATTTTTTTTTTTTTTTTTTTTTTGTAGTTGCAAGATTTAATACAGTGAAAACAGAGCTCCCATACAAAGGGAAGGGACCCCAAGAGGGTAGCCATTGCCGGCTGAAATGCCCGGGTTTATGTCCCGATCATTGTCCCTCCCGCTGTGCTCTCAGGTAATAGATGATTGGCCATTTCTTTACCTCCTGTTTTTGCCTAATTAGCATTTTAGTGAGCGCTCTTTACTACCTGATTGGTCGGGTGTGAGCTAAGTTGCAAGCCCCGTGTTTAAAGGTGGAGGCGGTCACCTTCCCAGCTAGGCTTAGGGATTCTTAGTTGGCCTAGGAAATCCAGCTAGTCCTGTCTCTCAGTCCCCGCTCTCAACGGGAAAGCCCAAGTGCTGTTGGGAAGGTTGGCCAATGACTGCTCTAACAGGAGGCAGATTCTTCATAAGATCTTGTGAACTGTAGAAAGCACCCTCCAAAATCTATTTGCATAAGCGCACACACACACACACACACACACACCCCAGCAGTTCTTGCCTGCCCAGATTCCTTTGCAGCTAAAGTGGTGAAACTTACTGGGCGCAGCTTCCTAAAAAGATTATTAGGGTCTCCTGGGTTGGTGTGCCTTTAAAACTTTGGACTTTACCACCCCCTATCTCTCCTATCTCCTTGCAACAAAGGTTAGGAGAACAAGAACGCAGAAAAAACGGGTCCTGGATGACATCTAGGTGCCTGCTTTGGGCTTCTTGATGAGTGAGACAGAAAATAAAATAAAATCCCCTTTTTTAAAAGCCATGCTTACTCAGGTTTTCCTTCATTAGCCGCTAAATACAGAAATGAGAGAATATATTGGAGCAGGGATGGAAGAAGAGAGGTATTCCCCTTCCCACAACCTTCTGATTTCCCAGTATGTCCCCCACTGGAAAAATTCATTTAAAATCAGTGTAATACGCATTGATTAGATGCCTACTATGCATCTGGGCTTGAGGGCAAACTGGACCCAGGCCTTTTGGCCTCAAGAAGCTCACAGTGTGAGAGTGGCATTTGTGTCCTCTTGAAATTCACAGGACTAAATTGTGCCCAGACTGACATTCTAACCATCCATAGGTGCCTGCCTTCTCACTTCCCTCTCTGCATGGGCTCTTGCTTTGTACCAAAATCCAAACCCAAATCTCCTCACATGTGAGTGTTGGCATTCATGTCTCAGACATGACCTATGGGCTTGGAACTTTTCCCCGTGGACCCCAGTGACTTTTCAGATGAACAGATATCTTCAAAAACTTGAGAAATAGGAGTCTTGTTTGTTGTTCTTGTTGCTTTGTCAATATAAGGGCACAGGGTCTTTATTCAAATGTTCATATCTATCTCTTGACAGCAATACTATGAGACATATTGATGGAGAAGCTGTTATCTCCATATGCTAAATGAGGACTTGCACCAGGGAACTTGCCTATGGTTCTCTCCAACCACTTAAATTCTGAAATTTTGAAATGAGAGTGGATAGTAGTTTCAAATCAATGGGGAAAGAATCAACTCTTCAGCAAGTGGCTTGAGATAATTAGCTACACATTTCAGAACAAATAAAGAAGTCAGATCTGGGCCAGGCACAGTGGCTCACGCCTGTAATCTCAGCACTTTGGGAGGCTGAGGCGGGCGGATCACGAGGTCAGGAGATCGAGACCACCCTGGTTAACATGGTAAAACCCCATCTCTACTAAAAATACAAAAATAAAAATAAAAAAAATAAAAAATTAGCCGGACGTGGTGGTGGGCGCCTGTAGTCCCAGCTACTTGGGAGGCTGAGGCAGGAGAATGGCTTGAACTCAGGAGGCAGAGCTTACAGTGAGCTGAGATCATACCACTGCACTCCAGCCTGGGCAACAGAGCGAGACTCCGTCTCAAAAAAAAAAAAAAAGAAGTCAGATCCTAACCTCAACCCTATTTAATAGATTATAGATGAAAGAAAGGTACAAATGGCTTTTACACACCTCCCTTCTCCCTGACATTTTGTGTGTGTGTGTGTGTATGTATTTACACACACATCTCATATAGGAAAATTGAAGGGAGGCTGCCTGCCTCCCTGAGTCGCTCTCCCTCTCCTTCTGAATGCTTACCTGTGCCCAGACCACCTCCTTAGCCTCGCACCTTCCAGACTCACAGGGCACTCTTCTGTGCCCATCCCAAGTATAGCTGATACCTTCCACGGGCCAGACTCAGTGCTAAGTACCAAGTACGCAAAGATTAATAAAACAATGACCTGTTTCAGGGAGCTCAAAGCTGATTCGGCAAGGCATGGTGTGTACATGAATGACAACCACGTAGGGTTGTAGGTTTCCTAGTGAGGTAAGCACAGGGCATGATGGGAAACAAAGGAAGGAGGGGTTCACAGCCTCACCCAGAGTTCAGAACCCCTGGCCTGCCTGGTGTCTATGCTGAGTCCACTTCTGGAACACCCAGCTCAGAAAGGGGGTTAGCCCTGCAGGCTAACACAGACACAGCCCAGAAAACCCAGGAGCCACGGAGGAAGGAGAAAGGTGCAAGCAGGGGAAACCCAGGTCCTGGTCCCCTCCTCTCTGCTTCCTGGCAGCAGAACTCAGACAGAACCCTTAAGCCAGTGTAAGTCTGGCGGGACCAGTAAGTTCTGAGTTAGCTCCATACTAGTTTCTAGCAGGCTCTTTCTCACTTCCTGATTCTTAGGTTTCTACATTGACACTCCCTGAAGAGTTGGGAAGAGACACCACAGTCCCCTGACCCTGATCCATAGGTCACATAGCAGGGACATCCACAGGGTGGGCCTGGGCCCTTTCATCCCTCCCTCCCACTCACTCCACGCTGGCTGGGCCTCAAGGTGTTTGCACCCCTTGCAGTGAGTGACCTTCTCTAGTGCAGCAAGCTCAGAACCTGCTGCCACTGGAGGTGTCCCATTGCTGATGCAGAAAGGTGAAGAACTAGCAGAACACTGGAAATGCCCTCCATTTGGGTCCATGGCTACTTAAGCTGAGTGCTCCCTGGCAGGCAGGAGGACAGGTGCTATTGCCCTGTTGGGACAGAAGAAAAACAGACACAGGGAGAATGAGTGATTTTCCCTGAGTATAGAGTGACAGGGCCAAGGCAGAGCCCAGGCCTCCTGCACCTAGGCCAGTGTTCCTCCCAGTTACAGTCTAAACTGGAATGGCAGGCGAAGCCCCTGTGGAAGGGAAAGGTGAAGGCTCAATCAAAGGATCCCCAGAGACTTTCCAGATATCTGAAGAAGTCCTGAAGTCACTGCCCTGGTCCTTCCCCAGGTAGAGCAACACTCCTCACCGCAACCCAACTGGCTCCCCTTACCTTGTACACACACACACACACACACACAAATCCAAGACAATACTACTAAAGCTTCTTTGGGAAGGGGAAGTAGGGATAGGTAAGAGGAAAGTAAGGGACCTCCTATCCAGCCTCCATGGAATCCTGACTTCTTTTCCTTGTTATTTCAACTTCTTCCTCCCCATCTTTTAAACTTTAGACTCCAGCCACGGAAGCTTACAACTAAAAGAAACTGTAAGGCCAATTTAATCCAAGGTTTCATTCTACGTGCTAGAGATGGTGTACAGTAGGGTGAGGGAACCAAATTCTCAGTTGGCACTGGTGTACCCTTGTACAGGTGATGTAACATCTCTGTGCCTCAGTTTGCTTACTATAAAATAGAGATGGTAGGGGTCATGGTGAGTACTACCTGACTAGCATATAAGAAGCTTTCAGCAAGTGCAGACTACTCTTACCCACTTCCCCCAAGCACAGTTGGGGTGGGGGACAGCTGAAGAGGTGGAAACATGTGCCTGAGAATCCAAATGAAATCGGGGTAAAGGAGCCTGGAACATATCCTGTGACCCTGCCTGTCCTGTAGGAAGCCAGTCTCTGGAAAGTAAAATGGAAGGGCTGCTTGGGAACTTTGAGGATATTTAGCCCACCCCCTCATTTTTACTTGGGGAAACTAAGGCCCAGAGACCTAAGGTGACTGCCTAAGTTAGCAAGGAGAAGTCTTGGGTATTCATCCCAGGTTGGGGGGACCCAATTATTTCTCAATCCCATTGTATTCTGGAATGGGCAATTTGTCCACGTCACTGTGACCTAGGAACACGCGAATGGGAACCCACAACTGTGGGCCTCTGCGCACAGAACAGCTGTTCTCCCCAGGAAATCAAGTTTTTTTAATTGAGAAGCTAAAAAATTATTCTAAGAGAGGTAGCCCATCCTAAAAATAGCTGTGATGCAGAAGTTCATGTTCAACCAATCATTTTTGCTTACGATGCAAAAATTGAAAACTAAGTTTATTAGAGAGGTTAGAGAAGGAGGAGCTCTAAGCAGAAAAAATCCTGTGCCGGGAAACCTTGATTGTGGCTTTTTAATGAATGAAGAGGCCTCCCCGAGCTTACAATATAAAAGGGGGACAGAGAGGTGAAGGTCTACACATCAGGGGCTTGCTCTTGCAAAACCAAACCACAAGACAGACTTGCAAAAGAAGGCATGCACAGCTCAGCACTGCTCTGTTGCCTGGTCCTCCTGACTGGCGTGAGGGCCGGCTCAGGCCAGGGCACCCAGTCTGAGAACAGCTGCACCCACTTCCCAGGCAACCTGCCTAACATGCTTCGAGATCTCCGAGATGCCTTCAGCAGAGTGAAGACTTTCTTTGTGAGTATGATTCCTTCCTGTCCTTTCTCTCTTCCTGGGACTGCCTGAACTAGGCATTCTCCTGGAGCTATAAGAACCCTCCTCCTGTGCCTCTACCTCCATCCCCAACACCTGTTCCCCCAAACTTAAATTCTTAAGAGAATCCTAGATCAAGCCATGGGTTTGGTGAGTTAAGCTAAGCCAGATGATACAGTAAATGTGCAGGAAAAGCTGCCTTATAAAGTAAATGCGTTCTCTCTCATGCTGAGAAACTTATAAGATCCTGCTGGAGCTCTATACTTTATTGGCTAGGAGAAGTAAAGAAAGGTCTGATTCGAGGTGAAGATGCTCCCCATGTCTTGCAGCAGGGAAACTTAAATTGCCTCTGCTTAGAGCGTTTCCAGACCTGAAAGACCAGTGGTTTGGGGAAGCACTCTACATGAGGGAAACCTGCATCAGAAGGAGCTTCTTAATCCCTGGGATCTTTCCAAGCTAAACTGGATGTCTACAGTGGGGAGAAAGAAAATCAGAGAACAGGACATGAGAGGGGGCTCAAGGCACCGAAGGGTTGACATAAGTGCCCCTTAAAGCCAAATGTAGCTCCGCAGAAAGAAGACCAGGACTGAGTCAAGCTTCTGCTTTCCCTTCAAAATCGGCCAGATTTTTTAAATAACTTGACTCTGAGGAGGAGGACCTGATTTAAGTGACGGTCCCATCACTGTTGAATCCTCTGTTTTTAAAACTCCCCTTTTGATTTTTTGGGCCAGAGCCAATTTGATTTAAAAAAAAAAAAAAATCTCTAAATGAAAGGGCATCAAAAAGACCGCATTTCAGTTATTTCCCCAAACCTCAAGTTCATTCTCCTTTTGTTCTTCCTGCAGCAAATGAAGGATCAGCTGGACAACTTGTTGTTAAAGGAGTCCTTGCTGGAGGACTTTAAGGTGAGAGCAGGGGTGGGGTGCTGGGGGAGTGTGCAGCATGATTAAGGGAAGGGAGGCTCTGCTTCCTGATTGCAGGGAATTGGGTCTGTTTCCTTCGCTTTGAAAAGGAGAAGTGGGAAGATGTTAACTCAGCACATCCAGCAGCCAGAGGGTTTACAAAGGGCTCAGTCCCTTGGGGGAGGCTTCTGGTGAAGGAGGATCGCTGGAACCAAGCTGTCCTCTCAAGCTAGTTGCAGCAGCCCCTCCTCCCAGCCACCTCCACCAATCTCTCACTCACCTTTGGCTCCTTCCCTTAGGGTTACCTGGGTTGCCAAGCCTTGTCTGAGATGATCCAGTTTTACCTGGAGGAGGTGATGCCCCAAGCTGAGAACCAAGACCCAGACATCAAGGAGCATGTGAACTCCCTGGGGGAGAACCTGAAGACCCTCAGGCTGAGGCTGCGGCGCTGTGTAAGTAGTAGATCAGTTCTTTCCCTTGCAGCTGCCCCCAAAATACCATCTCCTACAGACCAGCAGGGACACTCACATTCAGAGACACAGCAAAGACACAGACTGGCAGAGCTAGCTGTAAATGAGGAAAGACTCCTGGAGTCAGATCTCTTGCTCATTTCTCTTTGAGCAGGCGTTGGGGGTGGCTGCTAGGCATTTACATGTGAAATTTGCAAAAGGCAGCTTTCCTGTTATTTGTGAGTCATTTGTGGGTTATTAACTACTCCCCTCTCTCTTCATGAAAGGAGCCCAGAGCTTCAGTCAGGCCTCCACTGCCTCTTTGTAACTAGACCCTGGGCCGGGAGCTAAGGTTCCCAAGCAGAGGAAATATCATTCACCTCTTTTAATCTCAATGTTTTGAAAGCAAAGCTCTAAGAAGGGCCCAATTGACTGACAGGATTTCCCCTGGCATTTTAGAAGGGACAAGGGGACTATTCATCCCCAGGCTAGTGTCTATGAGTAATTCTTCCAGGTAATTTATTTCTCCAACTGAAATGATGCCGTCACTACTAATGGTTTCCCCTGTTCTGTCACCAATATTGGAAAATCAGTTGGTGTCTATTTGTAGGACAGGGCTATGTGAAGGGTTTGGTCCCAGTAGCTTCCCTACTCAGATGCTTAGAAGTGGTCCTCAGTGGCTGTGACTGATGGGGAGGGACAGGTTAGAGAGGCAGAAAAGGACAGGCTGAAGAATGCCTCGCTCAGCACTGCAGGAGATACTGTAGAGTTCTGGGGGAGGAAGGAATCCCAAGACCTGGGTTGTCATCCAAGCCTTGCAAACATCTTGAAGTGAGTCCTGGAGAAATACTTTTAACTCCCAGGGCCATGGAAGCAGGGCTCAGTTCTCTCTGGGAGCTGTGAGGCGAGGCATTTGGATAAATCTGGCCTCCTCATGATGCCACCAGCTTGTCCCCCAAGTGTGATGGACATGGAGCTGGGAGCCAGGATCACCAACACTTTCTCTTTTCTTCCACAGCATCGATTTCTTCCCTGTGAAAATAAGAGCAAGGCCGTGCAGCAGGTGAAGAATGCCTTTAATAAGGTGAGCTTGGATGGTGGCAGAGAGGGTCTGCAGAGCACAGCCCATGCCCACTCCCCAACGCCAAAGCGTGGAAGGTGGTGGGGACTCAATAGGCCCCATCCTTCATTGGAGAGAGTGTGGGAACCTGACAGATGGTATGACCTGCTCAACCAGTGAGGAGCTGCTGCCTTGATTGTATTTGTTTTCTGTTAAGTGTCTTTGGGGGTTTCTAAATGACTGCTCACTGCCTTTGCAGGCTTGTGGGTTAGGCTGGCCAGCCAGCCTGTGAACACAGTGAGCTGTGTGCTGGGGAGAGTGACAAAGGAAACAGAAAGTACAGAAAGTAGCTTGTTGGGAATCTAGGCTGAACCCACACGTGCAGGAAGCTGGCACATAAATGTGCACATACAAATACACCTGGGGGTTCAGCCCAGACTCCCCAGAACTCAGAATGAGCAGGAAGCTGGATTCTCACTTACCTGGAGTTGGTTCAAGCCCACTTTCCATCTGCCCTTCGCACCTGCCGAGGTGCCTGAGAATGTCAGTTCCCAAACGAAATGGGGTTTCACACTTCCAACTGTGCATGAACTTTTTCAGTCTGATTTCCCAGAAACCATGCGGCCTATGTCCTCCTCGTGGGCTGGGGACAGACACTGCACAGAGTGCCAACATCAGGGGGTGTGAATTTCTCATAGTAGGTCAGGGCGGCAGGGCAGGGCCTGCTCTGTGTGTTGGTGGGAGAACACAGACATTTAAAAGGCTCCCTCCTCTCCTCTCACCATCTTGCTGTCGAAGTGCTTCCTCTAATGTCTTTTCATCAAACTCTGCATAATCATCATGTGAATACGTGACCTTTAAAATTGTTGAAAAGGCATCATTTTGAAGACAGTGCTTTGCAAAATGAATGCTCCCCTTGCTAGGGGGAGGCCTGGAGGAGATGAAGGTCAATGCACAGCCTTTCCCAAGGCAGCTAGGCTTATCCTCTGCTTTACTTCCCAGCGTGAGGGAGAACAAGCAGCCTCTGCACTCAAGGTCATGCTCATCCATGAGCATGGGGGAGGGG
This sequence comes from Pongo pygmaeus, assembly GCF_028885625.2. Classification (NCBI taxonomy): domain Eukaryota; kingdom Metazoa; phylum Chordata; class Mammalia; order Primates; family Hominidae; genus Pongo; species Pongo pygmaeus. The sequence goes on from NC_072373.2 coordinate 42,689,353, forward strand.
AGCCTATTTAGTCCCCAGAAGGGATTTTAACTGAATGTTTCTTATCTCTCTGCACAGCTCCAAGAGAAAGGCATCTACAAAGCCATGAGCGAGTTTGACATCTTCATCAACTACATAGAAGCCTACATGACAATGAAGATACGAAACTGAGACATCAGGGTGGCGACTCTATAGACTCTAGGACATAAATTAGAGGTCTCCAAAATCGGATCTGGGGTTCTGGGATAGCTGACCCAGCCCCTTGGGAAACCTTATTGTACCTCTTTCATAGAATATTTATTACCTCTGATACCTCAACCCCCATTTCTATTTATTTACTGAGCTTCTCTGTGAACGATTTAGAAAGAAGCCCAATATTATAATTTTTTTCAATATTTATTATTTTCACCTGTTTTTAAGCTGTTTCCATAGGGTGACACACTATGGTATTTGAGTGTTTTAAGATAAATTATAAGTTACATAAGGGAGAAAAAAAACTGTTCTTTGGGGAGCCAACAGAAGCTTCCATTCCAAGCCTGACCACGCTTTCTAGCTGTTGAGCTGTTTTCCCTGACCTCCCTCTAATTTATCTTGTCTCTGGGCTTGGGGCTTTCTAATTGCTACAAATACTCTTAGGAAGAGAAACCAGGGAGCCCCTTTGATGATTAATTCACCTTCCAGTGGCTCGGAGGGATTCCCCTAACCTCATTCCCCAGCCACTTCATTCTTGAAAGCTGTGGCCAGCTTGTTATTTATAACAACCTAAATTTGGTTCTAGGCTGGGCGCGGTGGCTCACGCCTGTAATCCCAGCACTTTGGGAGGCTGAGGCAGGTGGATCACTTGAGGTCAGGAGTTCCTAACCAGCCTGGTCAACATGGTGAAACCCCGTCTCTACTAAAAATACAAAAATTAGCTGGGCGTGGTGGTGCACACCTGTAATCCCAGCTACTTGGGAGGCTGAGGCAAGAGAATTGCTTGAACCCGGGAGGCGGAGGTTGCAGTGAGCTGCTATCAAGCCACTGTACTCCAGCCTGGGTGACAGAGCAAGACTCTGTCTCAAAAAATAAAAATAAAAATAAAAATAAATTTGGTTCTAATAGAACTCAGTTTTAACTAGAATTTATTCAATTCCTCTGGGAATGTTACATTGTTTGTCTGTCTTCATAGCAGATTTTAATTTTGAATAAATAAATGTATCTTATTCACATCATGTTCTGGTGTCAGTTGACTCTTGTCTGACTAAAATTGTTCTCTCAAAGCTCCCAAGACAAAAAAGAGTGGGTGAATGAATTCTGCATTTCAGAGAAAGGAAGCCAGCTACCCCCTCCCAGGAGAGAGGGAAGGCTCCAAACCTGATCAGAGAAAAAGCTATTCTCACTGCAAAAGCCAATAGCAAAGACACCATGGTCTTCCCACAACTCAATCCTTTAAAGATTTGCTCCTAAATCCTTAAAGATCATGCTGATTTTCAAGGCTAAGGAGGAGATTCTGTAGGTACCAAAATTAGAAAGGTAAACAGGGGAAGGTTTTTTGGAGGTTGTTTTTGTTTTTGTTTTTGCTTTTCGAGACGGAGTCTTGCCCTGTCTCCAGGCTGGAGTGCAATGGCATGATCTTGGCTCACTGCAACTTCCACCTCCCAGGTTCAAGTGATTCTCCTGCCTCAGCCTCCCAAGTAGCTGGGACTACAGGCACATGCCACCACGCCCGGCTAATTTTTTGCATTTTTAGTAGAGATGGGGTTTCACCATGTTGGCCAGGCTGGTTAGGAACTCCTCACCTCAAGTGATCCGCCCGCCTCAGCCTCTCAAAGTGCTGGGATTACAGGCGTGAGCCACCACGCCCGGCCAGGGGAAGTTTTTAGGGTGAATACGAATTGCCTGGGTTATCCTGAGCATTAAGATAATGAGCTAACAGGGCTTCTGGCACTAGGAGATGGTCGCAGTGCATATAATTGGTTGTTATTGGTCATCACAACCAAAAACTCCCGCCAAATCCTCTCTGAGCTGAGATCAGAGGCAATAGGGCTGGACCCAACAGAGTTGAAAATAAGCCAATTAGTCCACTTGAGAGGATAGCCAAGAACATAAGCTGCTGCTCTTTCTGTCCCCTCTCTGAGCCACCAGACAAATGTGAGATTGGCTTCTGACTGCGGTCTGCTGGGAGGGGCACGGTGGCTGGGGAAGCCCTACTCAAGGCCCCGTGACTTAGAGGAGAGAGGAGGGAAAAAATGGGCTGAGTAAACACTAGTCCCCCTCACGCTCTGCCTGGGCAGCCCTTGTCTGGGGAAGGCTGGGAGCGGACAGGCTGTGGTCAGTTTTTCAGTAAGACCTGACTCACTTCGGTTAAAGTAACCATAGGAAGGAAGTGGGAAACATCAAAGCGAAAATTCTGAGATGAAAGGGTAGGAGTAAGAATGGAGGTTAGCAGAAGATAAGGAGAGGGGGCCTGAAGCTCTCTACTCTGAGGCTGTCCATACTGAACTGAAGAAGACATCCTGAGTCTGTGAAAGGAAAATCTTGGGGCCTCAAAATCACCAAGCTAAAGGGAAAAGTCAAGCTGGGAACTACTCAGGGCAAACCTGCCTCCCATTCTATTCAAAGTCATCCCTCTGTTGCCTGAGATAGATGCATATCTGATAGCCTCCTTTGGAAAAGAATCAGAAACTCAAAAGAATGCAACCATTTGTCTCTTACCTACCTGTGACCTGGAAGCCCCTTCCCTGCTTTGAGTTGTCCCCATCTTTCTGGATGGAACCAATGTACTTCTTACATATATTAATTGATGTCTCATGTCTCCCTAAAATGTATAAAACCAAACTGTGCCCCGACCACCTTGGGCACATGTCATCAGAATTTCCTGAGGCTGTGTCACAAGGCTGTGTCACGGGCATGTGTCCTCAACCTTGGCAAAATAAACTTTCTAAATTAACTGAGACCTGTCTCAAATTTTCAGGGTTCACAAGTCCCCTGGCCTGGAAAGCTTAGGCCATTAGCCTTCCAGGCAATGCATACTGACTTTAGTTTGAGCCTGGCATTTCATTTGAGAGAAGTGGGCATCTGAAACAAACAGTAACTCACCTGAAAAAAAGCTGAAAAAAAGCTGAAAAAAAGCTGTACAGCTGATAAGATGTTAATGATAGCTACAATTTATTAAGCAACTACAGTTTATTAAGCTAGTCACTTATTTTAAGCCATTTGGTGTGTATTATGTAGCAATAAGATGGCATTATTGCTGTTTTCTCTAAGAGGAAGCTGATAGTCATTTTTTTCTGTTACATTTGCTTTATTGGGATTTAATAATCTAACGTTCTGTAGATCATATTTGACAGTCAGGGTTTCTAAACAACCATATTAACCCAGCTCTTTAAATCATGAGTTGATCACAGGTTAACCTGGGAGAAAACATAGGCTCTGCACTTCCAATTTATCATCTGTTTGTATGTATAATTGTTCCAGTGTACCTGATATTTATGTTAATGGCAATATGAACATTGACTAAAGTCATTTGCTGGCTACTTTGCTAAATACTTGATATATATTAGCTCATTAATTATCAGGTAAAACTATAAGGCACTATTAATATCTCCATTTTTTCATGTAGTGAAAATGAGACCCAGAGAAGCTATATAATTTATCTTTGGTCATCCAGCTATTAAAAGACAGTCCGTGGTCTTAATGATTATCCTACACTCCTAAAGTGATTTTCACAGGTAAATTACTGCATCATTCTTCTTTCCTAATATAATTCTGTTTGTATCATGAAAAATTAAGATACAGGTTTTATAGTATGTTGTGTATCCACTTTTGTTTGTCTCAAGATGTTTTTAAATTTCTCTTTTAATTTCTTCTTTGACCCACTGGCTGTCTGGGAGCATGAGAAATGTCAATCTGGCTTGGCCACATGGGTAACATGGAGAATGGAGAACTGAGTATAGAATAAAATACTTTTCTCTTTGTATTAATTATCTATTGCTGTCTTCAAAATTTAGCTGCTTAAAACAACACTCATTTGTTATCTCACAGCTTCTGTAAGTCAGGAGTCTGGGAGTGACAACTAGGAATTCCATCTCAGGATTTCTAATGAGGCTTTGTCAGAAGGACAGCCAGGGCTGCAGTCACCTAATGGCCTGACTGGGCTAGCGGATTCGTAAGTAACACGGCACACTCACAGGGCTGTTGGCAGATGGCCTTGGTTCCTCTTCATAGGGCTTCTTGAGTGTCCTCACAACATGGCAGCTGTCCTCACCAGACCCAATGATGCAAGAGAGAATAAGGAGAAAGTTGCAGTATATTTTATGACCTAATTCCAGAAATCTCACACCATCACTTCTGCTATATTCCGTTTGTTAGAAGTGAACCAGTAAGTCTAGCCCACATTCAAGGGAAAAGGAATTAGATTCTGCCTTTTGAAGGAAGGAGTGACCAAGAATTTGTGCACCTATTTTAAAACAATCACAACCTTCTAAGAATCTAGAAGAAATAGTTTTGCGCTCTTGAGCTGGCAGGGAAAAGAGGAGGAGTTGAGTAGGCCTCAGTGTGCTTGGATAGGCCATCATCATGCACACTCCCACCCTCAGTCCTCTCTCATAGGCTCACTCTAATAGATTTATTTCTCTAAGGCTTAGTTTCTCATCTGGAATACTAGCAAAACGTCTTCCCAGGTGCTATGGCCTGAATGTTTGTGTCTCACCAAAATTCATATTTTAAAGCCCTTTCCCCCAATGTGATGGTACTTGAAGTGGGGAACTTTTCAAGGTGAGTAGGGTTAGATGAGGTCATAAGGGTAGGACCCTCAGGATGAGATTAGTGCCCTTATGAGAAAGACACTAGAGAGCTTGCTGTCTTCCCCCCACTACCCCCAAGTGTGCTCAAAGAAGAGGTCATGTGAGCACACAGTGAGATGACGGCCACCTCCAAGCCAAGAGAAGAGGACTCAGAATGAAACCTGCCTTGCCAGCACCTTGATTTTGGACTTCCCAGCCTCCAGAACAGTGAGAAAACAAGATTCTGTTGTTTAAGCCACCCAGTCCGTGGTATTTTGCTATGGCAGCCTGAGCTGACTAATATACCAGGTTTGCTATAACTGCCAAATGAAATCTCAGGTATGAAGGTACATATGTGTTTTGAACAGGGAGCACAGAGATGAGGTTTTGATGGGATTTTTTTTTCAACAAGCCTTTATTCTCTAAGAAAAGCAACCATTTCCTCTCTTCCATGTCTACTCTGTGCTCTTACACCTGAGTTTGGAAAACAGTGGAGAATGAAAATCTGTTTGTCTGTGATCCTGGCTTTGGAGGTAAGGAAGGTGGAACCAGTGAGAAGCCCCTGCAATCTGTGATGACAATGTGGTTACCTATGCAGCCACTGACAGAAATTGGAGAAGAAGCGAATGGGTTTTTCCACCTGGGAGTGAAGCACAAGGCAGAAGGAAGGGGAAGAGATCAGAGATGAAAAGAAAGAAGAGGCCAGGTGCCGTGGCTCCCACCTGTAATCCCAGCACTTTGGGAGGCCAAGGCGGGTGGATCACCTGAGTTCAGGAGTTCAAGACCAGTCTGGCCAACGTGATGAAACCCCATCTCTACTAAAAATACAAAAAAAAATAGTTAGGCGCGAGCCTGTAGTCCCAGCTACTTATGAGGCTGAGACAGGAGAATCGCTAGAACCTGGGAGGCAGAGGTTGCAGTGAGCCAAGATCGTGCCATTGCACTCCAGCCTGGGCAACAAAAGCGAAATTTAAAAAAAAAAAGAAAGAAAGAAAAGAAAAAAGAGAAAGAACGAAAGAAAGAGAATGAAAGAAAGAAAGAGAAGGAAGGAAGGAAGGAAGGAAGGAAGAAAGAAAGAAAGAAAGAAAGAAAGAAAGAAAGAAAGAAAGAAAGAAAGAAAGAAAGAAAGAAAGAAAGAAAGAGAGAGAAAGAAAAAGAAAAAGAAAGAAAGAAAGAGAGAAAGAAAGAAAGAAACAAAGGAAGAAAGAAAGAAAGAAAAAGAAAGAAAGGAAGGAAGGAAGGAAGAAAAGAAAGAGAAAGGAAAGGAAAGGAGAAAGGCAAGTTAGTTCAGTGGCAAAAACTTCCCATTCTGTGACATGTGTCCCCCTCAAAACACTTATATGAGTAGTTTTAACTGTGGAATGTGGGAACCAGCTTTAGTCCTGGGGCGATTTAGGGAAAACCATACATAACACTCCAAGGAAATGGGAACTGAATTGTAAGAACATAAACCCAGAATTTTAAATGATAGGAAGATCTTTCAACTTTCATAAGCGACAGAAATGGCTACAGAATGAACCAGTCAATTGCACATCTTCAGGGGCTAGTGGGTCCCAGGTGACACATGGGTTCCATTATTCAATACCCCTTCCAGGCATTAACTCACTTGGTGACTTCAAAGATTTTACTTAACTTGTCTGGGACTCAGTTTCCTCAACAATAAATAAGAAAATAGGTCTGAATCAATGGTTTCCCTTGGGGAAAACCATTCACCCCTGTGGCCACTACAGTGGAGCCAATCGCCCCTGGGGCCACAAGAGTGACAGCGCTTATAGCAGGGGATGGGTAGTCTGAGCAATTTCCAAAATTTGAAAAAGCCTCATGGAAATTGTGCATTTAACAATACCTCCTCTCAGAAGTCTGCACAAGCTCATTAAAAAGCACTTCTCCCTGTCTGGATGGAGTCATCCACTTTGTGTGGAAAGACAGTTTGCCCCATGACAATCAGAGTTCTATTAGGCCGTTATCTATTACATCTTTTTCTTTTCTTTCCTTTTTTTTTTTTTTTTTTTTTTTTTTTTTGCCAAGGAGTCTCGCTCTGTCGCTCAGGCTGGAGTGTGCAGTGGCACGATCTCGGCTCACTGTAACCTCTGCCTCCCAGGTTCAAGCAATTCTTATGCCTCAGCCTCCTGAGTAGCTGAGATTACAGGTGCCCGCCACTGCGCCCAGCTAATTTTTGTATTTTTAGTAGAGATGTGGTTTCACCATGTTGGCCAGGCTGGTCTTGAACTCCTGGCCTCCAGAGATCCACCTGCCTCAGCCTCCCAAAGTGCTAGGATTACAGGTATGAGCTACCATGCCCAGCCCATCTATTACATCTTCGATTAAGGCAATCAGAAAATGGAATTATTTATTTAAAAAGTTTTTAAGCAGCCAAAACATTTTAAAACAGAGAGTCTCTGGAGAAATTTAATAGCAGCAGTCCTTCAATTAAAAGCTTCAAAACCACTAAACTAGATGACCTCTAAATTCTGTTTGAACCTGTAGTTCCTCATTCCAGCCACTGACTCCTCCAGTCCACCAGGCCTATTCCCACTGGACTTCTCCTCCAGGACTCATTCCTGTGTCTACAGCATCTGCACTCCTAATTTTCCAGGCAGTTCCCATTTATCTGTGTATTATCAACAGCTCCCTCCCCCAGCAGAATTGAGCTGCCATTGAGCCTTTAGCTTCCAGAGGCCTCCTTGGCACCCGGGCTGGAGAGGACAAGGGAGACATAAAAGACCTAAGGAAAGTGACACAGCGTACCTCTGACTCTACAGCACAGGGTGACATGCACAGCCTCTGGAGTCTGAGCCCAGGCTTCCACTTACTTGTCAGCTACATGACCTTGAGATATTCCCTAGCTTGGTATTCTCCTCTGTAACATGGAGAGAGTAATTACTCTTTCAAGGTGTCGTCAGAAAAAATAAAGGCTTGAATACATAAAAGTCTCCTGGCACAAAGTAAATACTTAATAAAAGCAGCTCTATCGTAGACATTTGGGAAAATGCTCCCATCCAACCAGATGGAACAATAGGTGTCAACACCATGGAAAATAGCTGGACATGCCTTGAGCTTGTACCAATCATAGACCTGGGCTTTTCCTTACAATGCCTTCTGCCTCCCTATCCACCATTTCTGGGTGGAAAGAGTAAATGGTTTGTCCCTGCACTTGGAAGGGAAAGAAAGGAAGCAACCGTTTTTGAGTGTCTACTTTCAGTTTCCTGAAGGTGACCTCAGAAATGCTTGGCTTGGTGAAGTAAAAAAATACACATTATGAATTACAGCCCCTAGAGTTCTATAAATCCAGTGAACAGCTTAGCATACATGCCTAACTGCCATTTAGAGCAATAATAGCTACACATACTATTAAGTATAGATTAGATTAACCATGTAGAAAGCTTATTTGATTACAGCACTGGACTTTGCTCAAATATGCTTTCTCCATCATTGCTGCTGATCTGCTAGCAATATGAAATATGAGAATTCAGCCAACTATTCTATTCTCCCTTACTATTATTCAAGAAAAAAATATTTTCCAAGGTCATGAAGCCATTGCATAACAGAGCTCATTGTGTGTCCAGTATACAACCCAGAATCTTATGCCTATTTAAAGAAGGCTTCCTGCGTTACTCAGGGAAGTGGGATGCTATTTCCGCAAACTGACCCTATTATATACTCTTCACCAAGGCTGAATTAGTAACTTTGGTCAGTATGTGGCATTAAGTAACTAATTCAATCTCCCTACATAATAATCTCCACATTCATGTCTGATGATCATGACACCCAAATCGAAACAGAAGCAGATTGCTTCTCCATAGTCTGCAAAGATGGAGCCATCCACTTTGTGTGGAAAGACAGTTTGCCTCATGCCAATCAGAGTTCTATTTGGCAGTCATCTATTACATCTTTTTCTTTTTTTTTTTTGGAAAGGAGTCTCCAAACCTCTGGCTTGGAGGCAAGCCAAGTCAGAGGTTTTACAAGATACACACTTATTCACTCACAACCTATTATGCTCTAGGTATTATGCTGGGTGCCGAAGAAAAAGCAGTGAATAAGACAGACATAATCCTTGCCCTTGTGGATTTCTTTTAATTTTTTAAATAGAGATGGGGGTCTCACTATGTTGCCTAGGCTGGATTTGAACTCCTAGGTGCAAGTGATCCTCCTGCCTCAGCCTCCCACCAATCCTGGATCCAGCTACATGGATTTAATAGCTAGTTGAGGAAACAGATACTATAAAGTTAACTATATAATGTTATTATAATCATGATTATTTCTATTAATTAGAAGTGTGAGATTTAAGAAAGCAACTAACCTAGACTCAGGGCTAGGGGATGCTTTCATGAGATGGTAACATTCAACTGGACATGAAGGATGAGCAGGAGCTGGCCCAATGAAGAGAGAGGTGATAAGAAGCAGAGCATTTTGCAGATTTAAAGACCACTAAGAACAGCAAAGAATGGGGGAGAAGGGGTTTATCTCTGGAGCAAAAGTAGATTTGTACCAATTCACGACCCAGCTGGACCCTGGGCTCTCTTCACAGCTCTCTGACTTCTCTATCCCATCTCATGTTCTGAGGCCCTGAGGCAAGAAGAAACTTAAACTCTTTGAGAAACTAAAAGATGAATCACAGAGAGTAAGGGACATTATATGTGATGGGGAGAGATTTAAGATGAGCTTGAAGAAGCAGGCATGGGTCTGATCATTCAGGGATGGTAGGCCATGGTCAAAAATTTAGACTCTAAGAGCAAAGGGAAGCCATTGAAGGCTATTAAACAGAGAACATAATATATACCTTCTGTATGAGACCATTTAGGAGCCATTTACTTCCAGTCCAGACAGGAAGAAATTGTGGTCTGGACTAAGGTGGTAATAAACAGGAATTGAGAGAAGTGCAACGTTTCAAATAGTCTGTAATTATTTAGGTCAGAATGGTGAGAGTGGGCGACGGCCAAGATGAACCTCATCTCTGGTCTGAGCAGTTGGGTTGAGAAGCAGCAGGTTTGAAGGGGAAGGTGATCTGGTCTACACTGGCCCTGCTGAGTTGGAGGTGCCTCTGAGACTTTAAGTGAAAATATACAAGTGATCAGATGGACATCAAGATTGAGTCTGGAAATCACTATGTGGGGGTCATTGATACAAAGATGGTGAGTAAAATCATGGGAGTGGGTAAGATTACCAAGGGAAAACAGTGCAGAATGGAAGAGAAGAGAGCCCAGAACCAAGCTCCGAAGAACCCAGATATTCATAAGCCAGAGCAGGAGAAGCTGTCAAAGGAACTCATTAAAGAGTGGCCTGAGCGATAAAAAGAAACACCAGAAGAGAGTGGCATCCCTGAGGACAAGGAAAGAAACCATTTCGAGAAAGAGAATGGTGAGCTGGATCAAATGCTATCAAAAAGTCAAGTAAAATCAAGACAAAAGAGCCCCTAGTGCATGGAACACATGAAGGCACTGTTGATTTTATCAAGAACAGCTGTAAGGATGTAGAGCTGTAGGGATGTAGAGCGGTAGGGATGGAAGACAGATGGTTGCACATGAAATAGGAGGTGAAAAAATGGGGTGGCTCATGCCTGCAATACCAGCATGGTGGCTTACACCTTCAATCCCAGCACTTTGGGAGGCCAAGACAGGCAGATCATCTGAGGTCAGAAGTTCAAGATCAGCCAGCCTGGCCAACATGAAGAAACCCCATCTCTACTAAAAATACAAAATTTAGTCGGGCGTGGTGGTGCACGCCTGTAATCCTAGCTACTCAGGAGGCTGAGGTGGGAGAATCACTTGAACCAGAGAGGCGGAGGTTGCAGTGAGCCAAGATCATGCCATTGCACTCCAGCCTGGGTGACAGAGCAAGACTCCATCTCAAATAATAATAACGGGATGACAAATGTGGACAACGGTTTCAAGACATTGGGCCAGGGGAGGAGAAGAAGTTGAAGACAGAAGAGTGAGATGGGAGAACTGATGAAGTCAGGTTACTCAGAAAGCAGGACGGGGTGGGATGCAAGCAGAGGAAAGAACTACCTTTGAAATGAAGAGGGCACCTCCTCTGAATAATAACAGGAAGAAAGTAGAGACGGTGGGTACAGAAGCAGGTTGGTTTGAAGAATCGTTGGCAGGAAGTTGAGGTTAATTTCATCAGATGACTTATATTTACTCTTAAGAGAACGAATAAGGAGAGAATGCAGGGCAGTTTAAGGAGAGAAACAAAGGTTTGAAATGATGTTTGCAGAGATACGGAAGACAAACGACTCTAGAGAAATGTAGTAGACTCCCAGGCAGTGTTGAGCCCAGTTGAGGTAGGTGATCATGAATTGAAATGGTCTGCCAGACTGTATTATTTTTCTCAGGATTCTTTTGGCAGCTTGAGGAGCAATACATAGAAGGCAGAATTGTTTTGCCCCATGAGTATAACAAAAAGACAAGGAGGAGGAATTGAGAGTACAAGGGTACCTCATTTTATTACACTTCACTTTATTGTGCTTTGTAGATAATGCAGGGTTTTCTCATAAATTGAAGGTTCGTGGCAATCCATGACAAGCAAGTCTATCGACACTATTTTTCCAACAGCATGTGCTCACTTTGTGTCTCTGTGTCACATTTTGGTAATTCTCAGAATATTCCAAAGTTTTCATGATTATTCAGTCTGTTGTGGTGTCCTGTGATCAGTGATCTTTGATGCTAACACTGTAGTTGTTTTGGGGCACCACAAACTGTGTCCATATAAGGCAGAGAACTTAACTGATCAATGTCATGTGTATTCTATTTTCTTGCACAAAATATAAAATGCTTTAATTTCATCCTATAAATTGCTATCACTTATGTTGTAATTTTTATCTCTTAAAGCAATATCTAGAACCATACGCTACATCTTAAATTATTTCAAAGTTACCAATTTGTTCAAATCTCTCTACAGTTGAGATTATGGCTTGTTCTATAATGAGAAGAAAATAGGTTCTATTGAAATTAGTTTGAGGATTACTTGTGCATGAATTTTTGCCTTCAAATTCAGGCAAATATTTTCCTTGCTCTGATTTTCTTATGTTGTATTGAGCTGTCACTTTTGTTCATGTGTCGCATGCAGTTTCACTCAATTTAAATAGTCAATTTTCTCTAAAATTAAAACAAAATTTTAAAAAGTGAATCTATTTTTGTTTTTGTAAGCTTTTGATAACATTATTGATATAAGTGATACACAAAAACTTTATGGTAGCAAATATAAAATTAATCTTGTTTTTCACCAACAACTACAATTCACTCTTCATTTAAGGATCTTGTAATGTTTCACTTATACATCTTCTGTCTTGTCTAGACTAAGTCTAATTGCTTTAGTAGCATTATTTTAGGGAAAAAGGGAATTGTTCATTTCCCTCCAGGGGGTTTAGACAAGTAATTTCACATTTCATTTACGTTGTGTGTGCTCTGACTGCTCCACCAACTGCCTGCTCTTCCATCTCTCTCCTTCTCCTAGGACCTCTCTATTATTTGAGATGTAACAATATTGAAATTAGGCCAGTTAATAACCCTACAATGGTCTCTAAGTGTTCAAGGAGAAGGAAGACTCACACATCTCTTACTTCATATTAAAACCTAGAGATGATTAAGCTTAGTGAGGAAGGCATGTTGAAAGCTGAGACAGGCCAAAAGCTAGGGCTTTTGTACCAAACAGCCAAGATGTAAATGTGAAGGAAAAGTTTCTGAAGGAAATTAAAAGTGCTACTCCACTGAATACACAGATGATAAGTCAGTGAAAAGCCTTATTGCTGATACGGAGAAAGTTTGAGGGGTCTGGATAGATCAAATCCACCACAACACTCCCTTAAGTCAAAGCATAATCCAGAGTAAGGCCCTCACTCTCTTCAATTCAAGGTCCTTGCTCTGGATTAGAAGAAGCTGCAGAAGAAAAGTTGGAAGCTATGAGTAGTTGGTTCATGAGGTTTAAGGAAAAAGAGCCATCTTCTTAACGTGAAAGTACAAGGTGAAACAGCAAGTGCTAACGTAGAAGCTGCAGCAAATTAACCAGAAGATCTAGCTAAGATCATGGATAAAAGTGGCTACATTAAAGAATGGATTTTCAATGTAGATAAAACATTCTTATATTGGAAGGAAATGTCATCTAGGGCTTTCATAGCTAGAAAGAAGTGAATGCCTAACTTCAAAGCTTCCAAGGACAGGCTTACTGTCTTGTTAGGGGCTAATGCAGCTGGTGACTCTAAGTTGAGGCCAAGGTCCTTTTTTATTTTTATTATTTTTATTTTTTTTTTGAGACGGAGTCTCACTCTGTCACCAGGCTGGAGTGCAGTGGTGCAAACTTGGCTCACTGTAACCTCCGTCTCCCAGGTTCAAGTGATTCTCCTGCCTCAGCCTCTCTAGTAGCTGAGACTACAGGCACGCGTAACCATGCCCAGCTAATTTTTGTATTTTTAGTAGAGATGGGGTTTCACCATGTTGGCAAGGATGGTCTTGATCTCTTGACCTCGTGATCCACCCACCTTGAGGGCATTTACCATTCTAAAAATCCTAGGACCCTTAATAATTATACTAATTCTACTCTGCCTATGCTCTATCAATGGAACAATGAAGCCAGGATGAAAACACATCTCTTTACAGCATGGTTTACTTAATATTTTAAGCCCACTGTTGAGATCTACTGCTCAGAAAAAAGATGTTTTTCAAAATATTACTGCTCATTGACAATGCTCCTGGTCACCCAAGAGCTTTGTCTTGGAGCTCTTGGTGGAGGTTTACAAAGCTGGAGATTTACAAAAATGTGAATGTTGTTTTCCTGCCTGCTATCATCTACTCTGCAGTCCCTGGATCAGGGAGTAATTTTGGCTTTCAAGTCTTATTATTTAAGAAATGCATTGTGTGAGACTATAGCTGCCATAATGATTCCTTTGATGGGTTTGGGAAAGGTAAATTGAAACCATTCTGGAAAAGATTCACCATTCTAGATGCCATTAAGAACACTCATGATTCACGGGAGAAGGTCAAAATATCAACTTTAGCAGAAGTTTGGAAGAAGTTAATTTCAACCCTAATGAATGACTTTGAGGAGTTCAAGACTTCAGTGGAGGAAATCACTGCAGATGTGGTGGAAATAGCAAGAGAACTAGAAATGGAGACTGAAAATGTGACTGAGTTGCTGCAATCTGATGATCAAACTTGAACAGATGAAGAGTTGCTTCTATGAATGAGCAAGGAAAGTGGTTTCTAAGAGGGAATCTACTCCTGGGGAAGATGCTGTGAATATTGTTGAAATGACAACAAAACATTTAGAGTACTCCATAAACATAATTGGTAAAGCAGCAGACAGGCCTGAGAGAACTGACTCCACTTTTGAAAGATGTTCCACTGTAGGTAAAATGCTATCAAACAGCATCACATGCTACAGAGAAATCTGTTGTGAAAGAGTCAATCAATCCAGCAAACTTCACTGCTGTCTATTTTAAGAAATTGTTACATCCACCTCAGCCTTCAGCAACCACCACCTTAATCAGCAGCCATCAACACCAAGGTGAGACCCTCCACCAGCAAAAAGATTACAACTCACTGAAGGTTCATGTGATCATTAGCATTTTTAGCAATAAAGTATTTTCAAATAGGATATGTATATTGATGTACTTTTTTAGGCATACTGCTATTGCACACTTAATAGACTACAGTCTAGTATAAACATAACTTTTACATACACTTGGAAACTAAAAAATTTGTGGGACTAGCTTTGTTGTGATATTCACTGTCTTGCAGTGGTCTGGAACCAAATCCACAATATCTCTAAGGTATGTCTGTATAGCTAAGAGCTTGAATGAAAAGATGGACCAAGCAGTCTAAGTTCAATAATGCAGGAAATAAAGGCAGGAGAGAGCTGAAAAAAGAAAAAGAAGCATGTTGATCATGGTCAAGGAAGAGTTGTAGTGGGAGTATCTGAATCACTAAAGAGAGGAGGCTGTGGCAAGAGAATGGAATGCCCAAATGAAGGGATTTTTGGAGGTGGTGTCATTTTGAGGAATAACAAAATCCAGGCTGTAACCATTAGAGCAAATTGCTGTGTAGAAGCAAAGAAAAGGTCATTGGAAATATAAAAGTCACAGAATTGAAAAGTCACATTTGGATAAGTCAACCACAATGGTACTGAAGCCCATCAGACTCACAGCAGTAGAAGGGAAATCAGTAGAAAGCAGTAGAAGGAAAAATATAAGTGTTCAAATCATTTGTGAATGAAGAAGAGAGGGAGAAGATATTTGAGCATCCTGGAGTTTCTGATAGATTCTAGTTTCCACATGTGTAGTATTCTCAGAGTTTCATATACTGGACAAATGATCATTCCAGATTTCTTAAAACTTTTTTTTTTGACAGTCTCACTCTGTCACCCAGGCTGGAGTGTAGTGGTTCATTCCAACCTCTGCCTCCCAGGTTCAAGTGATTCCCATGTCTCAGCCTCCCAAGTAGCTGGGATTACAGGTGCATGCCACCACATCTGGCTAATTTTTCTATTTTTAGTAGAGACAGGCTTTCACCACGTTGGCCAGGCTGGCCTCAAACTCCTGGCCTTGAGTGATCCACCTGTCTCGGCCTTCCAAGGTGTTTGGACTACAGGAGTGACACCATGCCCAGCTTAGATTTCCTAAATCTCAGAGGAGAATAGATTTAGATCTCTTGGGAAGACACCCTAACACAATTGGAATTTCCTAATAAATCAAAGGACCTCTATGTTTATAAATATATCTTACCAGATTGAAGTCACTTTTATGTCATAAAAGTAACGCATCTCCAAGCATAAACCACACACAACCTTAGAGTCACTCAGCTTAAGAAGCTTTTATTTTTGGCCAGGATGAATCATCATTCAATGATACATCCAATGGGGAAGCTCCAGCAAATCTCCAAAACAGACCTTCCTTTTGCGGCACAGGTTCTTAGTCCCTTGAGTCTCTTCTCTCTCACATATTACCATGGAGCTCAATCTCTTTCCTACACAGCAAAAAGATGGAAAATCACCATCAAGAAATTATTTCCTAGGGGGCCGGGCACAGTGGCTCATGCCTGTAGTCCCAGCACTTTGGGAGGCCAAGGCAGGTGGATCACTTGAGTTCAAGAGTTCAAGACCAGCCTGAGCAATGTGGCAAAACCCCATCTCTACAAAAAAATACAAAAAATTAGCTAGGTGTGGTGGTACATGCCTGTAATCCCAGCTACTTGAGCGGCTGAGGTGGGAGGATCGCTTGAGCCCAGGAGTTTGAGGTTGCAGTGAGTCGTGATCATGCCACTGCACTCCAGCCTGGGTGACAGAGCCAAGACGCTGAAAAAAAAAAAGAAGAAAGAAAAGAAAGAAAGAGGGAAGGAAGGAAGGAAGGTAGGAAGGGAGGGAGGGAGAAAGAAAGAAGAAAGAAATAAAAAGGAAGGAAGGAGAAAGAAACAAAGAAAGAAGAAAGAAAGAAAGACAGAAAGAAGAAAGAAAGAAAGAAAGAAAGAAAGAAAGAAAGAAAGAAAGAAAGAAAGAAAGAAAGAAAGAAAGAAAGGAAGGAAGGAAGGAAGGAAGGAAGGAAAGAAAGAAAGAAGAAAGAGAGTGGAAGGAAGGGAGAAAGAAAGAAAAGGAAGGAAGGAAGGAGAAAGAAACAAAGAAAGAAGAAAGAAAGAAAGAAGAGAGAGGAAGGAAGGAACGAAGGAAGGAAGGAAGGAGAAATTGTTTTCTCAAGTCTAATATAAACCTCTTGAAGAAAATAGACGTCCTGGAGGGTGGAGGGTGGGAGGAAGGAGAAGATCAGGAAAAATAACTAATGGGCACTAGGCTTAATACCCGGGAGATGAAGTAATCTGTGCAGTGGACCCTCACGACACAGGTTTACCCATGTAACAGACCTGCACTTGTACCTCTGAATTTAAAATTCCAAAAAAGAGGCTTAACTTTCCCTCTGAGCATTTACTTTAGAAAACTTGTAATTATAAGTTCTTTCTCTACCTGTTTGAAATTATGTAAATCTTTTTAAAAGGTAAATAAGCCTCTTGCCACCTTTCTTCCCTTCAGGAACGTCTTTCTCAAGTACCCGGGAGCCATCTCTTTGAAATGCAATCATTAAGGAAGACAGTGCCCCTATTTCCCATCTCTTCCGGAGAGTAGGAGCCTAACGTGGGCAGGCACCTCTCTCCAAAACTCACCTCTTGTCACAAAGATATGAAGAAATTTATTTTTCCTTTGCATAAATCCAATTAGCAAACACAGACGGTCACCCCTGCTACCAGGTGAATCTAGAATGTGTAACAAATAGTGCAGTCAAGTCCTCTTACTTGAGGACTAGTCAAGTTGAGGACTAGTCATGTTTATCTTGAGAACGGGTATGGAAAAAGGATTGTATGGGCTTGTCTGTATAGAAGGGTGGATTTTGTTTTCTGACTTTGCAATCTATGTGCAAATTACCTATGACGAACATCCCGTTCTAGTTAATGCTTACTGAATAAAAAAATTTTCTTCTTCTTCTAAAAAAAAAAAAAAAAGAAAGGAAGAAAGAAAACAGAAGTCCCTATGAAAACAACAGGGCAATATCTAATCTCTTCCTCTGATGTTTGCCTTAACATTACAACCAGTAATTCTCCCACTGTCACCTCAGCAGAGGCATCCAATCGTTGAATATCTTTAGCTGCAGTCCAGGGAAGAGGACGGAAGCAGAAAGCTGTCTGAATCAGTGCTACTCAGTATGGGCTGAAGACCAGGGCTGGTCCATGATCTGTTTGTTGCCAGCTTGTGGCAAGGTAAGTACAGAAATTAAGAGTTTGGAAAATCTTATAGCAATTTGACAGATTATCTGTGTGTGTGTGCATGTGTGTGTGTGTGTGTGTATGTGTTACACTAAATAATTTAAAACAGGGCTTGTATGTTGTATATCTTTATTATATTTTCATTTCATTTTCCCAGTATTTCTTTTTTTATATTTTACAAAAACTGTTGATCCATAATGGATTAAAATTTTTTTAAAATCTGGCTCTTAGCCAAAGAGAGTTTGATAAGTACGGGTCTAAGCCACACTCCCAAGCTTGTTCCAGACTCATGGAAGATTTTAAGTTGGAAGAAAGACATAGTGAGACATATACTGGACAAACACTTAGTTATACGTGGACTAACCGGATTTCATATTCCCACTCTCACTTACTATTGACCTTGGCAAAGTTACATAATTTTAATCCCTTACCTGAAGATAGGAATAATAATTCTTCACTTGCAGATTTGAGACGAAGATTGTAAGAGATACTGTGCTGTGGGCCTAGCACAATAGGAGGCTCATGGTAAGGATTGTAAGTTGCCTTAAAGGTCATCTGGTTGAACCCACAACCTACTGCTCCAGTGAGAATCTCAGTCCCCACCAAGGAACCAACCACAGCTACCCCAGCACAGCCAGCATATCCTGACTGGGACCCCCAGCTCAGGTAAGGCAAATAGTACTGGCCAGGTCATCGCTACCCTGGTCTCCATTATACCTGAAGAACTTAGCATCCTAACTCAGGAGCAAACACGACATCCTTCTCTCTCGTGATAACAAATCCTGATTTTGTTCAGGTATCAGGCATCCATGTGCTTCAGGGGAAGTGGGCCCCTTCCATGGTAATTCGCCTGTCCGGTGACTGATTTAGGAATGGGTTTGTGATATAACCTGGATAATAAAACATGGAGAGAGGTCTGAGTCTCTCCAGGACCGAAGGAGTATCAGGAAATATTTTCTTACTCTTAAAAGCAAGGAAACTAGACTTTTTTTCTGCCTCTAAATGTCCACATTTGAAGCCTGGAATTGCCAAAGTCTTCTGGGAACCATGAGGGGACTCAGCCAAAGAGGATAAATCAACATGTGGAAAGCAACAAACAAAATAACAGAAAGAAGCAGGACATTGATGTTTTTGTTAAACCCATGAATTAACCAATCCAAGATCAGAACTACATCAGCATTTTCAATATGTAAGATAATAATTTTTCCTTTAAGTCATTGATAACTGGGTTTTCAGTTACTTGCAGCCAAAAGATGTACAAAATAGACACGTGAAGTCTGAGGCTATAAACTGTTGGGCACCTTCGATCCGGGGCTTCCCCTACTCCCTTCCTTCTTCTGAGCAGCTAAGTCATCTCCGACTCATCCGGTGAACCCCAAATATTTAAAGGAGTTCAGGATAGACGAGGCGTTCATTCCCTTTCACCACAGGACATGACTCCTGCATTTTAGCAAATTCTCAGGCCAGCCCCATCCCGTCTTCCTCATTGGTTTCAGCTAGGGAAACCAGAGCGCTGCAAAGCCCACTGCAGACTCCGAGGCTGTGAATGAAAGCTGTGAGGCGCGCCGGCTCTGCTTCTCTAGCAGGCTCCACCATCAGCCCCTTCCTCCTGAAGTGGACCCTCCTCTCCAGCTCTTCCCCGTCCACTGTGACCGTTTTCAAGCCCCTCCTCTTCTGTAACGCCTTCCAGCATAACGCCAGACCACACTCTGTACTGAACTTTTAGACACTCGATGATACTCTGCAAGATTCTGCCTTCAGATTGTGAACTTGACACTGTGCCTCCAACCTGGCTGTGCACCTTTGAGCGCAGGGATGAGTGCAGACCTCTGCATGTTTCCAGTGGTGCCCAGCACACAGAGGCATTACATAAATGCTTGAGTTTAAGTAGAAAGTAAACTTTCCCCACAGCCATACAATCACAGATAAAATTTTGAGTTAGAGCCTCAAAAGCTCTCTTGTCTGGCTGCTGCCCTCAATGATCCTACAGATGGAGTTCGATCCTACAGACTTCAATCTTTGCAGTGAAGCAGAACTCATTACTTTCGGTGCCATCTGTTTCATTTCTGGACAACTCTCAGGATTGGAAGTTTATTTCAATTTTATTATCAGGCCCCAATTTGCTTCCCTATAACCTGTCTTCAGCTCTTTTATTTATCTTTCTGGGATAAAAAAAGAATAAATGTATTCTATTTTCACATACTAGCCCTACAAATATTGAAAGCAGCTATTATATCTGTTCTAAATCTTCATTTGTCCAAACTAAATAGCTTCAATTACTTAAATTATTCTGCAAGAGGGGAGGGTTCCAGAAATTTGTTTCATATTTCTTGTACACATTTCAATTAGCCATTTCTCTGTTAAGATCTCATTTATTGATTCAATAAATATTAATTGAGTTCTTACTTTATACAAGACTTACATCAGAGAATCTGACTTGGGCTTGCAGTCCAGGAGGGAAGACAATTAAACAGTGACAGTGAGGAACAAAGTGTACTGGCTAGTGCATTGCACCACTTCAGGGGCACCATTCACACATAATACAATGCAAATTTCACCCCTTGGAGTTGTGCAACTTGGTGACCGGGCACTGATGGGAGCAAGCAAATTGTGGGTCAGGAAAGGCCTCCCTAGAAGAAAGGACATTTAAGCTGAGACCTGAACTATGACTGTCAGTTAATTATGTAAAGCAAGGGAGGAACATTGTGCTGGGCTGAAAGAACAGCATGTGAAAAATGTGGGGGAGAAAGCAGGGGGCAGGGGAAGTGACAGGAAGAAGAGGGAATAAAGAGAAATGAGGCTCGAGAAGTAAGTAGGGGTCAGAGTTTGCAGTGTCTAGCAGGCCATGTTAGGGAGGTTGACTCATATCCTAAAGAGGGTGGGATTCCACTGGAGAGATTTAAGCAGGAAAATAATATGTTCATATTTGCATTCAGGCAGCTGTATGGAAAGTGGATTTGAAGAGAATAAAACCAAGACCATTTCAAAACCTGTTACAGTAATCCAAACCAAAAAAAAAAAAAAAAAAAAATCTGAGGGTGGCCAGAAACCAAGGTAGTGGTAGTCAAAATAACCAGGACATTATGTAGACACATTTGTGAGCTAGTTCAAATGTAAAGTCAATTAGACTTGGTGACTGGCTGGATGTGAGGAGTGAAGGAAAGGAAGAAACCAAGGATTTCATAGGCAAATGGACAGATGGTGGTGCCACCTACTGAGGCTGGAAATCTTGAAGGAAGTCTAGGTTAAAAAAATTAAAAAGTGTCGGGGCAGAGGGGGTGGGAATTGGCTGGTCCAAAGGTAGTGCATTATCTCGATTGATTGTTCACTATCAGGTACAGATCAAACTCCTTGTTATCCTCTTTCCCTGCTTCTCACTACTGCATTTGACTAGTCTTTAAAAAACAAAATTTAAATCAGATTAAATTAAAAAGGACTACAATAAAGAGCCCAATTTAGGCCAGGCGTGGTGGCTCACGCCTATAATTCCAGCACTTTGGGAGGCTAAGGCAGATGAATCGCTTGAGGTCAGGAGTTTGAGACCAGCCTGGCCAACATGATGAAACCCTGTCTCTACTAAAAATACAAAAATTAGCCAGGCATGGTGGTGCGTGCCTGTAATCCCAGCTACTCAGGAGGCTGAGGCAGGAGAATTGCTTGAACTCAGGAGGCGGAGGTTGCAGTGAGTTGAGATCACACCACTGCACTCCAGCCTGGGTGACAGAGTGAGGCTCCATCTCAAAAAAAAACAAGAGCCCAATTTGGAATGTATTC
Source organism: Pongo pygmaeus (assembly GCF_028885625.2). Lineage (NCBI taxonomy): Eukaryota > Metazoa > Chordata > Mammalia > Primates > Hominidae > Pongo > Pongo pygmaeus. Next base: position 42,710,609 of record NC_072373.2, read on the forward strand.
AGCTGAGCTATTCTAAGATACCTAAGTAGAGATGTCTAATTGGATTTCAGGAGATGTCTCCACAAGATTCTGGAGTCATCAGTATATAAATAACTAAAGCCATGGGAGAGGATATCAACTCAAAAAAAAAAAAAATATATATATATATAGAATAAGAAGAGAAAGTTTAAGCCACTGAGGAACACAGTCATTTAATGGTTGAGTTGAGGAAGAGGTCTCAGCAATGGAAACCAAGGGGGAACAGCCAGAAAGATGAAAGGGAAGATAAGAGTGTGAGGTCATGGAGCCAAGGGAAGCCAGAGGAGTCAAGTCCTGCTGACACCCCTGGAGCTGGCCTGGTCCAGGAAGCTTAGGAGGATCGTCCTCCTTCTCCAGGATCATCTGTTGTGATGCAGCCTCACTACTATCGCTGATACTTTAGTGGAAGCTGCACCATGTTGTTGACCATACTGGGTGTTGTGGGTTGAACTGTGTCTCCCAAAATTATGTTCAAGTCCTAACCCTCCAGTACCTGTGAATGTGACCCTGTTTGTAAAAAGGGTCTTTGCAGTTGGGATCAAGTTAAAACAAGGTCATACTAGATTAGAGTGAGCCCTAATCCGATGACCAGGCCTTATAAGACTAAAATTTGGACACAGAGGCATACACACACAGGAAAGACAACCACATGAAGACAGAGACAGAGATTGGAATTAAACTCCCATGAACAAATGATTGCGAGCAACCACCAAAAACTAAAAGACGTAAGGAGGATTCTTCTCCAGAGCCTTCAGAAGAAACATGCCTGCAGGTACCTTGATGTTGGACCACTAGTCTCCAGAATTATGACAGAGCACACTTCTTTCTTTTTTTTTTTTTTTTTTTGAGATGATTCTAACTGTGTTGTCCAGGCTGGAGTGCAGTGGCTTGATCTCGGCTCACTGCAAACTCTGTCTCCCAGGTTCAAGCAATTCTCCTGCCTCAGCCTCCCAAGTAGCTGGGATTACAGGCATGCACCACCACGCCTGTAAAATTTTGGTATTTTTTAGTAGAGACAGGTTTCACCATGTTGGCCAGGCTGGTCTCAAACTCCTGACCTGAAGTTATCCGCCCACCTTGGCCTCCCAAAGTATTGGGATCACAGGCATGAGTCACCGTGCCCAGCCATTTCTATTGTTTTAAACCACCCAATTTGTGGTAGTTTATTACAGAAGCTCTAGGAAACTAATACCCTGGGGGTCAGCTAAAATCTCAAGCCTTTTTTATTTGAACTATTTATTTATTTGCCTCGTTTTCATTCTGTGTTGCACACTGAAGTTTTTTAAATTAATGACATGCTCATCCATGTTTGCTTTGCTCTTAGGTATTTTGGACAATTGATCTAGCTTTTAAACTTGTTTTCTACACCTTTGCCCAAGTTGACAAAACATTAAACATGGTGGGTCAAGGCCATAGTACATCAGACATCAAAGTCCTTCTCCTAGCTAGATGGCCAGGCGCAGTGGCTCACACCTGTAATCCTAGCACTTTGGGAGGCCGAGATGGGCAGATCACTTGAGCTTAGGAGTTTGAGACCAGCCTGGCCAACATGGTGAAACCTGGTCTCTACTAAAAATACAAAAATTAGTTGGGTGTGGTGGCATGCACCTGTAATCCCAGCTACTCAGGAGGCTGAGGCAGGAGAATCACTTGAACCTGGGAGGCAGAGGTTGCAGTGAGCCAAGATCACGCCACTGCACTCCAGCCTGGGCAACACAGTGAAATTCCATCCCAAAAAAAAAAAAAAAAAAAAGTCCTTCTCCTAACCAGAAGTAATAGAAGACAGCTATACCTTGATGACCTCTTATGTGATCAAAAGTCTGCTGGAAATCCACATCTACCAGTCCAGTGACCATATGAAATGAGCCACTTGTCTGGACCAGAATGACCTCAAGTCTGCCCTCTCCACACAAGTCAGGTATCAGGCAAAAGTATCTGTTCATTTGGAGTGAACCTCAATTTCTCTACCCTCCGTAATCTGACCCCCTAACTATGCCACTTGTTCTGGTCTTGCCTCAGCCTTCACATTTGAGGTGCTTTGTCTCACCAGGCATGACTTTGCATATCCTCTGAAATCTGACTCTGTGTCCACATCTACAGGCTCCTCCTGAAGCAGTATCTGCTAAGCACAGTCCCAACAGGTACCATTCACAGCCTTAAAGGCAGAACCCGAACAGTGAATGCTTACTGGGTCCTAACAACTGTTGCCTTCTCTTCTGCTTGCTCACACGCCATTGGTTTAACAATCTTTCAGTCCACTCCACTCCATTCCTATGACAGAAAGAAGCAGTAGGGAATCTTCCACAAAGAAACTGGGAGTGAGTGGGAGACTGAGAAAGGAGAGGTGCATGCGCATTGGAACTACTCTGTTGATGTGAGAAACATGTCACAGAAGCTGAGGCTTGTTAAGCCAAAGATGGTACAAATGTATTTCCATGTGTATTGCCAGGAACAAAAGCTTTGTGTAAATGTTGAGTATAGAAGGAAGGAGGGTGGGGAAGTGTGCACCTGTTTGGATTCATCCCTTCCCTTCATCCTGACTTGCAGCTCCCTTGGGCCTGGGTGACTCCCTCACTGCAGTATGTTTATCTGATGGTTGATTCTGCTCTAATGGGTTCTTCCTTTCCTTCCCCTATTGTTTCATAACATATGCTAACCCTCTCCTCCATCCCCTCTTTTTTCCATGGGAAAATACTACAAATGAATAAAGACATATTACTACTATAAACCAAAGAAATGATCCATCATTCCAGAACTGTGGCACTTTTCTTCCTGTGTCCCAAATCACAAGTCTTCACTATCCACAATCTCTTGGCAAGACAGAGTCAGCACCTTCTCTGTAGCCAGAAAGGAAAATACCCAGTGGTTTTTTTCTGATTTCCCAAAAGCTACTGGGGATATTGGCATTAATTAGACAGAAAATGATTAGAACTAGAGACAACTTTGTCATCAGGTATGCTAGTTAAGGTAACACTAGATGCTATAACAGATAAGCCCTGAAATCTCAGCAGTGTAAACACACAGGAGTTTATTTCTCATTCCCAGAAAGAATATATGTGGAGAGGGCAGCAGTGAGGGGAGGTGGGGAGAGGTAAGAGCAAGAGCTCTGCTCCACACAGTCACTCATGCTGATGGAGGTTCTGGGTTAGTCACCTTTCAGAAACAGGATGGATGCACACACCCCAAATGTGTTTCAAACATCAAGACAGATGATGTTATGCACGCACCAAGAAGTTATAAAAGGATTTTTTGCTCACATAATGGGGCTTTCTAGGGAGAGCTGGGCAGGTTCCCAGGTAGGTCCAAAAATGGCTTGAGAGAGAGACGAGAGGGGGCAACTGGCTTGGGTTTTATGATGGTTAGGGGAAGGGGTAGGGTTAAGGATCCCTGGGTACAGGCTTGGATTTGCACGGTTTGAACATCCTGCCAGTGCCAAAGAAGGAAGTGCTCAGGCTTCTTTTCAGCTTATGGGGCAGATGGGGTTAGAGGAGTGGTGGACTTGAAAGCTGTCAACAAATACCAAAAACAGAGTCAGACTCCACTATACTTTGCTGCCATCAATGCATGGCTTCCAAGGTTGCCCTAGATGTCAGCACACATTCAGACAATAAGAAAAGAGGGACAACGGAGGTTTGCACAGAAGGTCTCCCTAAGTCAGGCCTGGGAATGGTGGTCATGTCCCTTCTGCCCACATTCCACTGGCTAGAACCAAGTCCCCTAGATGCAAAAGGGGCTGGGAAATGTAACTGGCTGGGCAGTCACTTCCCAGCAACAACTACCAAAGGGGAAAGGAATCTTGAGTGTATAGTCAGCCTCTTATTCCACAATGGAATACAAGCAGCAATTCATCCAGGTTTTTTGGGGCCCAAAGCTTGAATAATTTGGAAGCTGTCTTCAAGAAAAAAATAAAAATTACAGATACCAAATTAGCAAAGGGTCCTTGCAAGTCAAGGCTCTGTTTTGTTATTGTTGTTGTTGTTTTGGTTTGGTTTTTGTTCTTTTGTTTGTGACAGCATCTCACTCTATTGTCCAGGCTGGAGTGCAGCAGCACGATCTCAGCTCACTGCAACCTCCGCTTCCCAGGTTCAAGCAATTCTCCTGCCTCAGCCACCCGAGTAGCTGGGATTACAGGCACATGTCAGCATGCCCAGCTAATTTTTGTATTTTTAGTAGAGACAGGGTTTCACCATGTTAGCCAGGCTGGTCTCAAACTCCTGACCTCAAGTGATCCACCCGCCTCCGCCTCCCAAAGTGCTGGGATTACAGGTGTGAGCCACTGCATCCGGCCACAAGTCAAGGCTCTGAAGTTCAGCATTCATTGGCTTCCCCATGAAAGCCTCGGGCTGTAAGTTATCACAGAATGAATCTAAAGAGGCATCACCAATGACTCTTCATATCCTATGAGGACAAATCAAGAAGAGAGGGGTATGGTTTCCAATGTGGCTACAGAACTCCTTCTTAGGAGTAAGTACATTCTGGGATTGGTGACTTCAGTTATAGAGTTCATGGAACTCTAGTCTAGTTCCTATGAAAGCAATTGCAAGTGTGCTATTAGAATTGGGAAAAATAATAGAGTTCTCTATGTTCTGGTAGTGAAGACTGATGAAATGTTATCTCTTTGCAACCACAATACCTAAAACAATTCCATCCCCTTAGTTTATGCTCTATATGTGGCTGTTCAGAGGTTTGGAGTCAGTATATCTTTTAAGTAAAAAGTTTGCAGGGGTGGAGCATGGCAAATATTATGATTTGGTGATCTATGATTTTAGAAAGTTTGAGAAATAAGCAAAAGTATCCTTTTGTGCGCCTTCAGCCCTGAGATTCTGTGACTCAGAAATACCCCAGAATGCCCATGTCTCAACCTACTCTTCAATATGCCTGTTTAGGGACATGTGATATTAATATAAACACAGAGAGGAATTGGGACCCCATAAGAATTGTGACACTCCACTTCTCCTATAAACATGAGGACCAAGGGACATACTCCTACCCCCACAATAGGGTTGTGGCCCAGGGTTGTCCTCAGAATGACTCATTGGAGGAGCAGGGGTCTGAACATCTAGACAACAGCAGGCTTTACTATCCGGGTTTCAGCTCCACCTGGCTCCACTGAGTGAGGGCTTTTGGTATGTATCCTCCTCTCCCTACATTCTCATTGTTATTTTCCTATTTCCTTGATTTTGTGCCACACAGAATACAATCATGCAAGTGCAAGCTTCCATTTGGGAAAAGTGGCATAAAATAAAATGCTAAATACAAACATATAGTAAAGTAAAAAAAAAAAACAAAAAAAACCCCAGAAATTTGTTTAAATGATGCCACTGTTGTGTCTAGACAGAGACTGAGTCGTTTAAATGTCTTCTCAGAGCATCTTATTTTTCTTTTCTTCTTTTTTTTTTAGGGCACTGCCACCCAGGCTGGAGTGCAGTGGTACTATCATAGCTTACTGCAGCCTTGAACTCTTGGTCTCAAGCAATCCTCCTGCCTCTGCTTCCTAAAGCACTGGGATTACAGAAATGAGCCACTGCACCTGGCCTCCAGGCATCTTTTAACTCTCAGCTTTATCCATCCACTCATCCTATATTTACTGAGCATCATCTATGTGTTCGGCTTCATGACAAGTGCCAGGATGTGCATCCATGGGTTCAACCCTACTCCAAGGGCAAGCTGTCTGCTGCTTGCCCCTTCCAGGCTACACAAGCCTATGGGCAATTTGTCTGCAGCAGCCCATACTTAGCCTGCTGGGACGGTGGGGTGAGGAATGAGATGGGCTGGAATGGTTAGTGTGGTTACCACCACAGGACCCACTGAGGGCAGAACAAGAGGAAATGGGCAGAAAGAGCAGGAGGGATCTGGGTTTGACAGAGTGAAACCTTCCCTCTATCAGGGCAGGGGGAGCTGTCTCAGCTGATGGGGGAGCTAAAGAAATGGGAGTGCCAACTAACCTCCTCTAGGAGGGCTTCCCTGGATCTCACAGACTTCTGGGGACCTGCTCCTGGCCCCACCCAGCACGTGCTGCTGTCGTTACCACAGCCCTTGGCACTGACTCATACAGCGCCTTGTGTTGTTCTCCACAAAACTGTCAAGTCAGGGAGGTTCATCTTCATTCTCTGCAAAGAGTACTGGATGCCAGCAGTTTCCCACCAACCTTCAACAAGTAGCTGAGAGCTGCTATATGCTAGGCAGTGGGATGTGTCCATGGATAAAACAGACACAAATCCCTGCCCTTGTGGAGGTTACATGCCAGCCATTATAAACAAGTTATACAGATTTTTAGAAGGTGATCAGATCTATGGGGGAAAATTAAGTAGGATAACTGTGTGTATGTACAGAGTAATTCAATAAAAATGATTTTTTAAAATAGAGCCATGAAGGGTTATGGAGAATGCCCAGAGTGAGGAGTCAAAGGTGGGAGGGAAAATTGCAGTTCTAAATCAGACAATAAGGGTAGGTGTCATTGAAAAAGTGACATGTGGCCAGGGGGCAGTGGCTCACATCTGTAATTCCAGCACTTTGGGAGGCTGAAGCAGGTGGGTAACTTGAGGTCAGGAGTTCGAGACCAGCCTGGCCAACATGGTGAAACTCTGTCTCGACTAAAAAATACAAATAGTAGCTGGGTGTGGTGGCGGGTGCCTGTAATCCAGCTACATGGGAGGCTGAGGCATAAGAGTCACTTGAACCCAGGAGGCGGAGGTTGCAGTGAGCCAAGGTCACGCCACTGCACTCCAGCCTGGGAGACAGAGCGAGACTCCCTCTAAAAAAAAAAAAAGAAGAAGAAGAAGAAGAAGAAGAAGAAAGAAGGAAGAAGAAGAAGAAGAAGAAGAAGAAGAAAAAGAAGAAGAAGAAGAAGAAGAGGAGGAGGAGGAGGAGGAGGAGGAGGAGGAGGAGGAGGAGGAGGAGGAGGAGGAGGAAGAAGGAAGGAAGGAAGGAAGGAAGGAAGGAAGGAAGGAAGGAAGGAAGGAAGGAAGGAAGGAAGGAAGGAAGGAAGGGAAAGAAAAGAAAGAAAGAAAGAAAGAAAGAAAGAAAGAAAGAAAGAAAGAAAGAAAGAAAGAAAGAAAGAAAGAAAGAAAGAAAGAAAGAAAAGTGACATGTGAACAAAACTCAAAATGAGTTTTGCTGATAACTGAGGAATGTTCCACTGCAAGGACATGGAGGATGGAAAGAGTGGCTTCTGCCCTGCCCCACCCGTCCAGCTCTGCAGCTCCGCGAACTTTGCAGGTCCCTAAGCTGTGGCTTGGCCTTGAGCCTCTCTGAGCTTCAAATGCCTTCACTGCTTCCCTTTTGCCTTTGGGTGGTGTCCCAAGGAGGCGATAAACCTCTGTTGAACCTCAGGGTCCTGTACTACAAAGGATTGTTTCCTAGGTACTTAATCAAGCTGAGCCTCAGTTTACAAATCTATAAAATGGGGATAATTCTTTCACTTCCTTATGGAGTCATTGAAGATCAAAAATCCAAACGAAAAGAAAGACTCACAAGGGGGAACTGGCGGTCTCTGAACTGAGCTGAGAGGCTCTTCATAGGGCTTTAATTTAGGAACTGGGCTAAAGGTTAACACTGATTCGCTATCTCATTCTCACAACAGCGCTATGACAAAGATGCTCTTAAATCACTGTTTTTACTAATTGGGGAATTGAGGCATACAAACACTGAGGGCTCTGAGCTGCTGAGTGCTAGAGCAAGACCATGAATCCAGATCTGTAGGAATCTGGGGTTCCAGCCTACACACCACACAACCTCTTTTGAATCTCTCAAGCCAAATTTTCTTTGGTGGTGTGAGCAGGAAGAGCCAGGTTCTAAAACCTAAACTAGACACTGCTGTTCTCACATTTCCTCCCAATCAGCCCTAATCTCTGTGGCCTCCTTTGCTGGGATACAACCCAGCGGTTTTCTCTGCCGCATTCTTATAAGAGAACGATACCCCCCAAAGCCGAGGGCCTGATTAATTTGGGCGACTGTGGGAGGGAGAGAAGGGGAGGCATTCTTAGAACTGGGGCCTAGGCTGGGGCTGGCGGGCTCCACTTTCAGCACATTCTGGAGACCATGGGCATGGGGGTTTTGAGAGAAACCTGTGACTCACCTCGCCTCTCATGGTCTGTTTCACTCGGAGGCTCACTGTCTTCCCATCACCCTCCCTCGGCCCCCACCGCCAACACTGCCCGGCTGCCAGCACCCCTCAGTGACCCACCCACCTACTCCTGCTACCTCCCAGCAAGCCTACGGCTCAGCAGGGCAGGGGCTCCTCTCTGAGGGGCTAAAGAGCTACAAATCCACTGGGTCTGAACGTCCCTGCAGCAGATCCTTGTAGCAGCCTCCCTTCTCAACGAAAGCCACACAGCATTAATCACCCTTATCCCAGAAAGAGGAGTCCCGGGCCAGCCTAGGGAGTTAACAGTAACAACTGCCACTCTTATATAAAGGGCACATGTGAGGGGATAGAGAACTTGGGAGATAGAGCAGGGAAGGGGCAGGAAAGCAGGCTTCTTGACTCCTAAATGCAGTCTCCTAAGTTAAATTAACCTGCTTACACCGGTACAATGATGGCTACAGTACCCACTACATAATGCATGAGAATATATGATAATAACGAGTGCTAACTATGTGCCAGGCTGAGGCTTTTCCATAATTGTTTACATGATTTAACTATGCTAAATCTTTCATATGATTTTTTTACCTGATTTTTCATTTAGTCCTCCCCACCTTCTAAGGTTGGTGATAATATTGTAGTCTAGATTTTCCAAGAAGCAGATGCCAAAACAGGATTACACATACAAGGGTTCAGTTAGGGGAAATTTCTTTATGAGAGAAAATAGGGAGTGTGAAGCAAGGCTGGGGAACCACCAGTGTGTGACCCCACTAAGGAAAGAGGGAGAGGAGGATGCGCACAAGGGCCCCAGGCACAAGTGTCTATGAAGTTGCCAGGGGCAAAGCTGGCCATCCTTCGAGTCCTGGTTCTCCCAGGAATGGGTGCGTCTTCACATCCTTGTTGTACTGTCATTGACTGGGAGCAGGAGGAAGGAAGTGTGGCCTCCACACAAATGAGACAATGAATTTCAGAGTGCCGTAGCTGGGGCCCTTGGACAATTAAGCTCCCCATAAGAGGAGGTCTCTGGGGCACATGTTCATGGGTGCCTCAATAATAATTCCCACTTTACCGGTTGACAAGCTGAGGCTCAGAGAGGACAAGTCATCTGCTCATAGTTGGGACCCAGCTTAGAGTAACTCCAAAGATTTATCTTGTGCCATATGCAACTGAGCTACTGACCACCACATCCCAAGCCATCCCCAAGACTGACGCCTCAGATTCGGTACCCAGCAGAGGGCTGGGCACACAATCAGTGTCACATTGGGAGGCAATGTGGTTGAGCTCCTGTCTAGTGAGCTCCTATATAGTGGAACCTGCATGTGTCCTGTGTGCCCCACAACACCTACGAACCGGAGTCAAAGCCGCCTCCTCCTCCCTGCTATTCCTAACCAGAGGGGTGCCTCCTCCGTAACTTCCCACAGCACTCTGGGCCTCTCTTACAGCACCCACCAGAGTCGGCCTTATGTCACTTATGTTATGTGCACACTTGTCATCCCCCACAGGCATTTGCATGCCAGTCAGAGAAGCAGGTAGCCCGGTCAAGATCAAACACCAGGAGGCCGAACAAGGCTGAACCTCAGATTTTTGTCTTTGAGCCATTCTGCCTACATGCCCAAAATGTATGCAAATAACCATAATTGAGTGAGCAGGGCCACTGACGTGGGGAGATGTTGAAGGAATCCCCTAAACCCCTCTACATCTGACTTTTCCACTCCCCACAATGTGGCCAAGGGTCTACATCTATCAGTTTTGGGAAGTGCTACAAATGCCCTTTTACTCTCGGCTGACTGACTCTACCCCCAGATTTGCTGCTGACAGCAAACGCTTTCATAAAGCTCTCACTTGGAAAGCAATATGCAAAGTGCATTCATTCACAAATCAATATGGTCTTTTTGGCAGTCCCTATCAAAAACTAAAATGTGTATACCCTTAGATCTCGCCATTCCACTACTAGGGATCTATACTACAGAAATCCTTACACGCAAGCTCAAAGACATTGTACAAGATATTTGTGAGATCTATATAAATAGCAGAAAAAGGGGGGAGGGTAGTCCTTTAGGGCAAATGAGGTTAAAAGACAAATAAAAAAGAAAGGAGGTGGGAAATATCCATCCACAGCAGATAAATTGTGGTACATCATACTATAAAATACTCTGCAACTATTTAAAAAAAGAATGATAGTTCTATGAGTTTGGTCATGGAAATTCACAAGATATGCTAAGTGAAAAAAGCAAGTTGTATGTTGTTTAATGGGTATGAAAAAGTTCTGTCAGTTGCACAACAATGTGAACATACTAGTGAAGTTTACAGTTAAAAATGTTTAAGACGGTAAATTTTCAGTTAAGTGTATTTTATCACAATTTTTTGCAAGCAGGTTGCAGAACAATATGCCTAATGATTCCATTTATACTTGTTATAACTGCCAAAGAAATTTCTCAGTTGTGCTTATAACTATATTTGTATCTAGATAAATTAACAGAAACTTTTTGGATAAAAATTTCAAAAAAAATAAAGCTGCTCAATGAAGTTATTTCTGGAGAGAGAATTGGCATCACTGAGGTGGAGACGTTATAAAGAGAAAGGTTCACGCCTCACTCTATATGTCTGTATATGTACATATAATGTCTCGTTTGAGTTACTAAAATTACTTGTGTTAATTTTCCTTTAGATGCAGTCATCCATCCAACAGATACTAAGCACCTACCCTGAGTCAGCTGTCATTTTCAGAGCCTGAAATAAGCCGATCAGACTGAATTTCTCCTCTACCCTTTCTCTTCCTTGCACACTGGCTCAAAGAATGCCTGGCTGTCATCCTTCCCCTCCTGTCCTCGACCCTCCTGTGGGTGGGTAGGGCTAGAGTCTCACTATGAGGACCATTTCCTTAGAATAGGTTTGTGACCAGAAAAGGAGACAGCTGAGTGCCAGAAAACCAAAGGCCCCTCTAGGTCTTACTACAAATACCAGGTCTCTCTGCACCACAGACTCCAGCTAACCAAGGTCTCTGTCTTAAACTTAGATAAGATCATGGTTTCTTTCAAAAGTAAACCTTTGACTGGTGAATTCAGAACCACATGTCTCCAAATCAGAAGGTAAGGGCTGGGAGAACTCAGCTCATTCTGAAACTTGAGGCCTTATTACCCCAAGAGGCAGTAGCTGTTTGAGGAACAAGAGACCCACAGCTGCCTTGACAAAGGAAGGAGCAAGATCACGTTTCACACACTCGGACAGCAGTAGTCAGAGCTAGTAACTGCCCTGGGCTAGGACCAGAGCCACCCAGACAGGATGCTCATTTGCATAACTTGTACAGATACTTTGCATATCAGGGTCCTGGAAACACTACTACCCTAGGATCAGAGAGGTTGAGACTAGTATTTGGTCACACAGGACCTCAGAGACAAAACCAAAACCAAGGGGTGGGGGAGGACTTAAGAAGGGAGGAGGACTCGTGAAGGGGGAAAGTGGAAAGTCAGTCCAGGTATTTCACTTGCAAATCCTGGCAGGGGTGTGGGATGGCAGTAGGAAACTTTACTGTCCCTCAGAGCAAGAAAGTTATGCAAACAAATACATTTGCATGGCAGCCCTGGTCCCTAAAAATGACTTATCAAACACAGGTTCCACCACCTTGGCAGCCCCACCTGAAATCCTGCAGGCTTGACAGCCGAAAGACTTCCTGACCAGAGGCTCTGGGCAGTAACTTACCTTCCAGGCAATTATGACTCCCTCTAGAGGAGACAAGTAAATTCCAAGGTAATCCTGGGTTCCAGATGGTGGTGTGTTAAAAATGGAAAGGGTGGACGCCAAGTATACTGACATTTTTGTGTGTGAGTGCCAGGGAGGCTCCCAAGGGCTCCACTTTCAAACTGAGTGGAGTAAGAACCATGAGGACAAAGGGATGAGAAAGACTTTTTAGTGGCAGAGGGAAGAGGGGCAAGGAAGCCCCTAACAATTGCTCATCCTGCTCTTCCAGGAGGGCTCTCAATTTCATGTAATGTCATCATTTTCCATGATGATTCATAAAGTGCCTAACTACAAAAGATCTAAGTTTAAAGTGTACCACTGTAACACTTTTTAAAAAATTAATGAATTGAGTGAAATGTGGCAAAATCCCCATCAGACCACATCCCCAAATTTTGTTTTTCAGGGAGCAAACATCATTTATGAGGGGAATCCAAGTTGGAGGGGCTGGAAAGGGAAAATGGACAGAAAACACCAAGGGCACCCCACAGAGAGGAGTAAATCAGATTTCCATAAGCAGAACCCATGAGGGGTCAAAGGTCAAGCTAACCAGATGAGCAGACAGACAGCAGTTCAGACCAAAAGACAGGAGGGGTGAACCTGTTGGAGAAGGAAGGATCTAGCTCTTGCAGAGAGAAGTGAGAGCAGAAATGCAATGGGGAAATCTCCATCATGCTATTCCATTTTCTGCCATCAAAACTGTCAGTCAGGTGCCAGCTCGAAGGGCTGCTAGGAAGCTCTCCTGGGTATCTAACAGAATAGCTCCACCTTATGCACTCCAACCACCTCTGCTCTTGTTTTGGAGAGCATCAGTTCTCCTTTTGTTACAGCAACGCCCGCCACTTCTCTATGCTGAGCTCCACAAAGGCTAGACCCACTTCTGGACTCATCTGTCTGTCTCCAAAGTTCTGAGCACTGGGCATGACACAGAGGAGGTGCTCAAGATGAGCTGAATGTTGAAAATGTGACATTTTTACTCTTGGATAGTGGCTGAAGGTCTTCTTTTTAAAGAACAGCCTAGGCTGGAAAGGCCAAGGCACTGACCTGTCTGAATGGTGGCCCAGAGCCCAGGGGGCAGTCCTATCTTTCCACACATGAGTTGCGCTTCCCCCACCTTTCCAAGTCTTGGCACAGCCTCATTTAATCTTCACATGCCTGGGTGGGGGAGGACTGAAATCCTCCCCAACAAGGCATGGATGTGAGATCTTCGTCCAGAGGATGAGGATCCAGGACGTGGTTTATTTTTTCATTTTGGTTTTTTCACCTCACTCATGCTCATCTGAAAACCTCTGGGGCCCTAAGATGCTGCCCTATGCCACCTGGGCTTGAATGACACATTGTTCTCAGTCTGGAACAGCCACTAATATGTCCAGGCCTGTGGGTACAGGGAAAGGAAAGACAAAGCCACTTGCTGCTGCGCACCGGCATTTTGTATCTCCCCAACTAGGTTCTCAAGGGCAGGAACTGGGCCCTACACTTCATTTGTTTCTCCCAAAGCACAGGACATACACCAAGTGCCTGGATTACCTAGTGGTCAAGTATGCTGGGGAGCCACACTGTTCTGACTGAGTGCAGGGAGATGACAGGGAGATGAAGTGAGCAAAAGGACCCAGGGGTGGCTGGAGCCCCTAAATGTAGGCTTTCAGAGACACAGCCCGAAAGGAGCTGCATTCTCAGGGCTGAGGATGCGGTGGCTGCCCCTCAAAGCCTCCCCTGTCCCCACTCTGCCCCACCTGGAGAGTGCCCAGAGGGTTTGTTTATATTCACCAGTAAGTGGGCCAGCCACTTTCCCCAGCCTCACCGCCCTCACCCTCCTCCCTTGAATAACTGAATTTCCTTCACACCCTGAGCAGGCCCGACCTACCCGACCTACCTGCTACCCACTCTACCCACTCATCACTCACAGCCTCCTGCATTTCCTGTCTCCAACCCAGTCAAAGGAAAACCCCAAATTTACTGTTATTGTTTACCAACCCAACTGCCTGCTCACCCCAAGGCACAGAGACCCGCCGTGAAGCTCAGGGCAGGAGCATGGACCAGGCCTAGGCCACTGACTCAACTCCAAGCCTGGGGCTCCCTGTGCTCCCACTGCTGAGCAGCTCACTGAGGTGTGGGACCCTCCTGGTGACAAAGGCCACCTGGCAGCTGGCATTTTAGGAAGCATTTAAATCCACCATCTAGGCTGAGCACAGTGGCTCATGCCTGTAAGCCCAGCACTTTTTGAGAGGCTGAGGCGGCCGGATCACTTGAGATCAGGAGTTCGAGACCAGCCTGGCCAACATGGTGAAATCCCATCTCTTCTAAAAATACAAAAATTAGCTAGCCATGGTGGTATGCGCCTGTAATTCCAGCTACTCAGGAGGCCGAGGCAGGGGAATTACTTGAACCTGGGAGGCGGAGGTTGCAGTGAGCCAAGATCACACAACTGCACTCCAGCATAGGTGATGGAGTAAGACTCTGTCTCAGATAAATAAATCCACCATCTCACTGAATTCCTTAAAACAGCCACAGGCCTAGGACTATCACCCTCATTCCATAGCAAAGAAAACTAGACCTTCCTCAGTGGAGTGGAATCCAGCCTCATATCTCCTCTCCTCCCTGCCCCATCTGCACTCCCTTACCAAGACGATGTCCACGTGCTTTCTTAAAGAAGCTCTAAACTTGGAAACAGGAGATCCAGGTGAGAATCCCTGACTAGCTGTGTGACGCTGGGAGAGTCACTTTATTCCTCCGAGCTGGAGTTTCTTACAGGTAAGCTGGAGACGAGACTGACTACCTCAGAGGGTTCTGATGAAGAGATGGAGGGGAAGAGCCCAGCATCGGTGATTGGCAGGGGCCCAGGAGTGTCTCTATGCTCCTCTTTCCATCTCACACTACTTAAGGGTGTTCAAGAAGCACACCTGCTCCTGAACTCATGCAAGCCAGCATCTGCCCTTAGGGACAAAAGTTTCCATTGCCATCCCACCCAGGCATTTAGCAGAGGTGTTAAGCTCTCCCTAGAGACAGGGACTCGCAGGGCCATGCCAGCATGGAAGGTCAGGGACATGGGCATGGGGGTGAAAAGGTGTGGTGAGACCCCACTAACCACGCCAGACCCCTCCTGGCCCTTCGCCCCAGCCATTTTCCCTGAAAGCCAACCCCAGCCTGAATCCTTGCTGAGCACAAAAGCATCCTCCTGAAATGGGCTGAGTCAGGGAAGGAAGCAAAACACAAGGGCCAATGTTGGGCATGAGGACAAGAAGGCTGTGCGACGGGCCTCTGTGGCAGAATCCTGGCCCCCAGTGATGCCCATGTCTTGGTCCCCAGACTGTGGCTATGTTCCCTTACATGGCAAAGGGGACTTTGCAGATGGGATTACGGTTAAGGGCCCTGCAATGAGGAGATTATCCTGGATTATCTGGGTGGGCTCAATCTTATCACACCAGCTGGGTCAGAGATGTGACCACAGAAGGATCAGAAAAATGCAAGGTTGTGGTTGAAGATGGAGAAAGGGGGCCATGACCCAAGGAATGCAGGAAGTCCCCAGAATTGGAAAAGGCAAGGAAACACCCTCCAAAGAGGAATGCAGCCCTGCTGAGACCTGGATTCCAGCCAGCCTAGTGAGACCCTATCACACTCCTGACCTACAGAACAGGAACATCATAAATTTGTGTTGTTTTAAGCCATAAAATTAATATGGCAGATGCTTTGTTAACAGGAAACTAATACAGCTTCTAAAGATAGCAGAACTCTGACAACTTCCTCTCCTTCTCTCCCTGCACCCCTTATTCCTCCTTCTCGGGTTATTGCTTCTAACACCTTCATAAGTGCAGACAAAATAAGTGGATTTCTCTGAAAGCAAACCCCCATGCTGGTTTGTTTTGAGCTGTGATTTTAGAGTGATGAGTAGTGTCTCAAGGCGAAAACCAACCTCAGCAACCCACTGTCATGAAGGGGAGGTCCAGGGCCTGCTGTTCCCAGGAGCTGAGGGTGGAGACATGGTCCCTCTGGCAGCAAAGGGGACAAGCAGGTCTCTCCTCCAGCGGGGAGAGGGATCTGAGTTCCAATCCCACCATGCAACTGTGGCACATCATCCCACCTTCTCAGTCACTTTCCTCACACATTAAACAGCAATCAGCTGCTGCCCTGTACTGTCTCTTGCTGGCAGCTCTGAGGGTCACATAAGAAAATGCGGCTGACACAGTGAAGGATGTGCTATTTTCCCATCTGACCCGGAGGGACTGCAACGGAGCAGGTAGCCCAGTTTCTACTTTAGGCTCTGCTGCAGGTCAAGTCATCACGTAGTCCCAGCTCTGGGCTTCAGTCTTCTCATCTTGTGCACTGAGAATGGGCCACAGGAACTGTGAAGTCTCTTCTAGCTCCGAGGTAGAGCATTTGGTTTCTGCCTGACCCCTATCACCGCCTCCTGGAGAGTGCCGGTACTACACTAACCTGCTCCCCTGGTATCTTTACCAGGATTTCAACCAAATTCACCAGCACCCCTCTTCCCGGGACCCTATACCAGCTGGCTTTCGCAGGCTAAAGGTGCCAGCACCTGGTAGTAGCTATGTAGGTCAAAGAATCATATGCCAAAAAGAGCTTGGCTCCTGATTCTGCATTTGGCAAAAGAAGATGGGCTTGAGCCCTTGCAGCCTCCCTGTCCTGCTTTAAGGATGCCCTACACACATCCTGCCCAGGTCCTCACCAATGAGGCGCTGGCTCCTGCTCGCCCAGGAGGCCCTCCGCTCCTCTCCCAGGAACCCCAACCCACACCCTCACCACCCAACAAAACCCCTCTGCACATAGAGGCAGTGGGGGGTAGGGCCTGAGCCCCAGGAAGAAAGAGA
Organism: Pongo pygmaeus; assembly: GCF_028885625.2. Classification (NCBI taxonomy): domain Eukaryota; kingdom Metazoa; phylum Chordata; class Mammalia; order Primates; family Hominidae; genus Pongo; species Pongo pygmaeus. The sequence continues at coordinate 42,727,271 of NC_072373.2, forward strand.
AAGAAAAACTCTCAACTATTAAATCTGTTTAGTAAAGACAATTTCGCTCATACAAAACAACAGTTTACAACAATCGAGTGCTGGACACACCATCTGAGACAAGGGAGGCACTGCAGGCACCCAGCGCCTTCCCCCATACACAAAGACGACCCTGGGCACCCCTCCACCACCTGCCCCTGAGGGAGAGGAAAGGTGAAGTATTCCTGCCACCTCTCCCTCCAAGGGAAGGGGGAGTGGGGGGCCATGGCACAGAGAGCCTACCCCAGCTGCTCCTCATCTGTGCTGAGGGAGGCCCCTCCCCTCACCAACCCCGAAGCTGAGTTGTTTGGGGTGATGGCAAATGGCTGATGGGCAAGGGGGCAAAGTCGGGACATCTTTGGTGCAAAGACCCCCCCTGACCCACCAGGCCACACAATGGAAATCTGAGGGAAGACCTCAAAAGTGGCCCTGCCTTTGCCCACAAGGGGTAGCTGGCTGATGCCCCAGAACCCAGGAGAAACACAGGAAATGCAAAAGCTCTGTCAACAGAAGCCGCCCAGGCTCACCTACATGAGCTGGGCGGCGGCCCATGGAGAAATGGCTAAAAATTTAAGGAAAATAAAAATGGGTTAATAATGGCAAGAAGGGGAAGTAGAGAGGTCATTCAGTAGATGAATGCCTCAGAGGACCTAGGACCAGCACTAAGTAGGGGGAGGGGGGCTCTGGGGGCTGGGGGTCCAGTCTTCCTGATCGCTGTGCCAGTGCCCGGTCACTCCTCTCTGCCTCCCAGAACCCAGCTAACAGAGACAGGCCACAGAGGGCCTGTTTCAGAATCTGGGTGGGCTTCCCAGGCACTTTGGCAGGCTCAGTATGGGCAGGGCAGACCCAAGAAGGGAGAAGGTTCCTAAGCCCCAGCAGGGCCGTCTCCCTCTGCAGCCCTGCCTGCCCCTGGCCCCTCAAATGCACGATCCCAGGCACAGATCTGCGCACTCATACACACGTGTGCACACACACACACATACACTCACTCCTATTTGTCTGGCACACTGGAGATGTCTGAGGGCTCCGAGAGAGGAAGTGCGTGGCATCCTCCTCCAAGGTGGCCTTGAGCTCCCAGAACGCCTGAGCCAGCGGGGACAACCCCAGGCTGTTGTGGAGAAACAGGGAGGGCAGATGGGACAACACAGGGACAATCCCTATGACAGTTTCCACAAATACCCTCTAACAAACCACAAGCCTTTGCAGTATCCAGAGAGGAAGGCGTCTGGTGGAGAGGAGTGGGGCAAGGACAACAAAAGAGGTTTCATAAAAACTCTAAGTCAAATTACTGATAAAATTGTAAAATGAGCACAGGTTCAAGAGCACCTTGCTCACTTCTCTCCACAGCCTCCCAACCTCCCAGCCTCTCCCACTCTGGGGTGGCCAGAACCAAGGCAGAATTCAGCCACTGATGCAGTTCCAGGCTCCATGCAGCTGAGGAGGAGAGGAGGCAGATGTGGACAGTTCTGTGTCTCTTCGTTTAAAAAATATATTCCTGTAGAGAGTTATTGCTTGTCCTCCCGTGGGCAGGAGGGTGCGGTGGCTCAGTGGGCCAGAGCCGCAGCCTCCAGGGCCCGAGCTTTCTTCCGCCTCTTCAGCAGCAGAGGGTTGGATGCATCTTCAATCTTTTTTATCTTGATCTGCTCATAGTCAACGCGCATTGTGGCCAAGGCACTGGTCATCTCCTCCTGGGGGCACGGCAGCACCAGGAAGGGTACAGAGAGAGCCAGAAGACAGGTAGGAGAGACAGCAGAAGAGAGACGTGAAAGACAGAGACAAGGGCAGGGTGAGGGCGGCAGGGGTGGGAGCAGAGAGAGAAGACGGGCTGGTTAGTGGTCCACGCTGCAGCCTCACCCCAGTGCTGGGCAGCAGAGAGCCTGGCCACGGCACTGCTGCTGTTCCCTGAGAGCCCCCCAGTGATCCCGCAGGAAAGGAGGAAGAGACTTGGGCCAGGAGTCAGGAAACCTGGGTCCAGTCTGCCCCAACCAGTCACCAGCTGCATGACCTTGAGCAGACTGCCCCCCGCCTCTGGGTCTCAGTTTCTCTTCTGCAAAATGAGAAGATGATACCAGATGGTCTTTAAGGTCCCATTAGAGACCCAGGGAGTAAAAGGATTCTAAAAAACAGCCCTGAGTTTGGACAGGAACACAGAATCCTCTGCTCATAACCTGGTCAGCCAAGTGGCCTGGTTGCTGTTCTTGTCATGAAGACACCCCTGGGATGAGAGAGGCAGAATCAAGCTCTCCCCTACCAGCACCACGCCTCACACCTGGGCACTCCCCGCAAGCTGCCCACCCCACCTGGAGCCCCTCTCATCCAGTGGTGCCCCTCACCTTGACATCCTCCCACCGCTCCTTGTCCTCCTTCAGGACCCGGCTGGTGTGCAGTGGGGTTTGAGGGACCTTCGTCGATTGCTGAGAAGAGAGAAAAGGGGTCCAAGTGAAAGCCTGGGGTAGGGTCCTGGCTAAGACTCTGTCCTGTGGAATAGTCCCATGAGACCCAAGGCTCCCCAGCCTGCCGAGCTTACCATGATCCAAGGGTGGTTCATAAACTCAGTGATGGTCATCCTCTGGGTGGGCTCTGTTTTCAGCAGGTTCCGAATGAGCATCTTCACTGTGGGGTGGGACAGGGGGCAGTGACAGCTCAGGGGTCACTCTCCCTGGACTGCTCCTTTCTCCAGTTTTCATGGGGAAACCAGGTTCAAAGAGGGGGTGCCTGGAGGCAGGCTGCCCGAGCAACTGGCCCCAAGGACCATTACGGCTGTGCTGTACCACCTGATAGGCCCTGCACAGCCCCACAGCCTCGGCCCTGCCTCCAGCCCTCCACACAGGCAAAATGAGGCAGGACGTACCCCGCAGGCGTGGGCACAGGTGCTAACCCACAGTTACACCACGCACATGAGATGGAGGCCCATACGTGTGTCTGCGTGTACACACATACACACACACACACACACGGGCTCTTCCCCTTGTCCTGAAAGCTTGGGTTCTTACCTTCCTCTGATACTTCTGACCATTCTGGGTTGGGAAATTCATACTGGCCCATTCGGATGCGAGTCTTCATGCCCGGAGAGATGGCAAGGCCGTGGTTGGAGTAGAAGGGGGGATACCCACACAGCCTGCATCAACAGGAGGAAGGAAGTGGGAGACAGAACAGCTGTTACTTAGGGGCCCTGCATCAGGAACAGGATGAGAAACAGGCTCTTCTCCTTGTAAAGGTCACAGAGACATCAGGGCTCATTGACACAGGCACAATATACAAAGCCAAGCACGGGGCCCAGGAATCCAGCATATCAAGTATCTAAGGCACACACTTTCCAGCCCATGAGCTGGTTTACACCCGCCACTTAGCTATCGGAACTGAGAGAAGGGGCACACAGGGGACTCCCCTGTAGAAAGGGGAATGCTAATGTCTGCCTCTTCCTCTTGTCCTGGAGAAGTACAGGCCGCCCTGACTCCCTGCCCCACCCAGCCCCCTCCCCAGCACACTCACAGGATGTACATGATGACACCCAGGGACCACATGTCACAGGACTTGTCATACTTCTCTGGACCCAGCACTTCTGGAGCTGCAAATCAAAGGTCAACATGGGTGGGCCGGCCCTCAGAACCCTGTGATCCACTCAGTTTCTCTGTGAAAGATGCTCCCCATCCCAACCTTTCAGCCTATCATGAGGTGGCAGCAGCTGGGGCACAGAAGGAAGAGCTGAAGCCCAGCCCAGGGACTGGAACTGAACACCCTCCTCCACGAGGAACCCTGGAACTAGGATCTTAAGATTCTAAAAATCCTGAACTGCATGAGACTTTTAGACCCATGCCGTCCACTTAATTTCACAGATGCTCTGAACACGCTTTGAAAGCTTCTTCCATGCCAATCGGCTGAGGCTCCAGAATAAGACCTGAGTCCAGACTCCACTGAGAATCTGATGGAAACCATGGCTCTTCTCAGAAAGATCCCGGCAGATCCTTTCCTACAATTCCTCCACTCTAGCTTCGCTCTGACAAGCCCTACTTCTCAGCAGGTCCCAGCAGAACCAGCACCAGAAGGGGCCATACAGACACAACTCTCCTAGGATTTGCGGCCCCCCAGATAGCCAAGAGGAGGGGCTGAGAAAAGTTCTGGGAAAAGCCTAGGTCCCTGGGCCCCCTGTGGACTTACCCACATAGTATGGCGTATAACAAGGAGTGGTCAAAGAGTTGTGGCTGGTGGTTTCCTTGGCAAAGCCAAAGTCAGTGAGTTTCAGGATGGCGTTGGGCCTTTTGGAGGTGTATAAGAGATTCTCAGGCTACAGAAAGAGAGACAGAAAAACAGCAACCCTGCTGGACCTGGGAGGGGCTATCAGAAACCAAAAGGATCCTGGTTCCTCCCTTCCTCTACTCATCCAGCAACCATTTGCCTATCCCGGGCACTGCCCACCAAGAGGAGTGGCAGCTCTCTATGGGCAGGTGCCTGCCTCTGCAGGGTTTCCAGAGTGCCTGGACATAAAAGACTGACACACAGAACCCGCAGTAAACACCACAGGAACAGAGAAACCAAACGTGTGACTGGGGGGTTCTGCCTGAGGAGAACCACAGGGCTGAGTGGGGCCGGAGAATGCTTCGCTACTGGGTTTAGGGGTTTGTCCATGGGCAGAGAGGGCAAGGCCCTACAAGGCAGAGAAGGGCATGCTCAGGAACCAGGCAGCAAGGACGCAGGGTGGCCTGGCAACCATCTCTGGGGTGGCCACAGCCCCTTTGTTGCCCCCTATAGCACTTGGGCTCAGGGTTATGAACAGCTGGCACCTTGACATCCCGATGGGCAATGTTGATTGAGTGCAGATACTGGATGGCCTCACCGATGCTCTTCATGATTTCGGATGCTTCTGTAGAGGGGAGAAAGAAAGTCACAAAGACACGTCATTAGGCTTGAAAACTCAGTGCACCGGTCCTACCTCTGTGCAGCCTAAGGCTCCCCACAGCCATCACCCACCCCAGAAACAAAGCCACCAGGAGCTGCCCTGGTCAGCTGAGGCAGCCCTTGCAGCATGCTGGAGGGGGCAGCAGCCTCAGCACCCTTCCCCAAGAGCAGGCACTGCAAAGGCCCCCTTCAGACCCCCACTGCCCTGCCTGCCTGCACCTGCTCCCACAACAGACCCTTTCTACCTCTTTCTGTGAATGCCTGGTCTCCTCGATCCTGGATTCGGCTAAAGAGTTCTCCACCGTCCAAACTGAAATGAAGCCACAGTGAGATCCGGAGAACACAACAGCCCGCCGCCACTCTCCACTGCCCCCCAAAAAATCAAGTGTTTACATTTCAGGCTTCAGGCCCATCCCTGGGCTGTCCTCAGAGGGCGAGGTGCCTGAGTGAGGAGTGGGAACAGGCTGGGCTGGGACCAGAACAGTGGCTGCTTACCATTCCATGACAATCAGCAGGCACTTCCTCCCTGCGTACAGATTCTCGTACACATCCACGATCCGTACGATGTGTGGGCACTGGGAGGCCCGCCAGTGCAGCTCCACCTCCCTGCGGGCCTTGGGACAGTCCTGAAGCATCTGCAGGCCAAACAGCTTCCTGAGTAACTGCGCTGTCACATGGGCCTGCTCTAAGCCCCTGGCCCGCATGCCCTGACATTGCCACTGACATACCACAAACCCCCCACTCCTGCTGGCCCCTCCCTACCAGCCCCCTTGGCACATTTCGTGAGGCCTCTGCAGTTCCTTATCTGCTCTATATGAAATCTCACGATGACTCTCTTGGGGCCTTGACAGTTACACTGAGATCAGCCCTCAAGCCATTCAGTCCAGCTTAGGCCTGTCTCCAGCTTAGGCCATGAAGTCTACTCTAGAAGGCAGGCAGCACTCAGGTACTGGGAAGCAGGGGGTGAAGGGGCTTCGGGGAGAAAGGCAGACTGAGAAAAACCAATACAGTATTGGAAAGAGGGCTAGAGAGAAGAGAGACTCCAGAGTCCAAAGGAAAAGGCACCTTCTCAATTACTCAGACCCAGCACAACAAATCCAGAGAAATGTTCTCTCTACCTCTGTAGCTGACTTCAACCAGCCTTGGAAGTCAGCCGGATGCCAGTTTGAATCCAGTTATTACTAGATTTCCAAGCTTGAGCAAGTTACTTAACTCGTCGAACCTCACTGATGCCCCTTCTTCTCCCTGGACCAGTTAGTTGGCTAGGGGTATTAAAGAAGGCTGGCTTCTCACCAGCCTCAGGGGTTCAATCTTGACCTGTCTAAGCCAGTCTCGTTAATTCCAGTCCCTTTGCTAGTGACTGGCTTGGGAACAAGCCTACAACCCAACTGGCCAAGAGCCTTGTAAGAAATCTGCTGCCAGGCACAGTGGCTCGCGCCTGTAATCCCAGCACTTTGGGAGGCCTAGGTGGGCAGATCACGAGGTCAGGAGATCAAGACCATCCTAGCTAACACGGTGAAACCCCGTCCCTACTGAAAATACAAAAAAAAAATTAGCCAGGCGTGGTGGCGGGCGCCTGTAGTCCCAGCAATTCAGGAGGCTGAGGCAGGAGAATGGCGCGAACCCTGAGAGGCAGAGCTTGCAGGGAGCCGAGATCATGCCACTGCACTCCAGCCTGGGCGACAGAGCAAGACTCCATCTCAAAAAAAAAAAAAAAAAAAAAAAAAAATCTGCCAAGAGGCTTCTTAAAGGGAGCACAAGAAACCTACATCATCTCTCCTGTATATGGCACCTGGGACCATGACAGTCACATTATTACCAGTAAGGGGGGCCTAAGAGGATAAACCAATGCACTGAGGAAGGCAACCAGGAGAAATGGCAATCACCTGGATCCTCGCTGACATCACCAGGGATCCCTCAGGACTTCTTTTTGACAAGATAATGAACTCTTCTTACTGTTTAAGCTGCTTTTCATGAAATTTTCTATTGCTTGGAGCCAAAAGCATCCTGATCTACCCTTCCTTTGTAAAGTGGGGATGGATAATGGCTTCTGTTTCACAGATTTGTTGTGAGGATTAAATGAAATATTTCCACAAAGCACCTCACAGAGTATCTGACATGTGCTCACTAATAGCTGTCATTTTTATCACCAATTGTCTAAGTGCAAGCACAGGTGCCAAAATAATTAAGACAAGGACACTCACAGATTTAGCATCTTCATGGGAAGTCTAGATGAGCCCTACACAGTCCACACTCCAACTGCTTTGGACATTCAGAGGGCTGGGGTGTCCAAGAGACATGCTAGGAAGGAAATGGACAGGCAGAGGGAAGGCATGCAGGCAGAGAGAAATGTGGGAAGCAGGTGCTGACTGACCGAGATGGAGTGGAGCTGGGGTGACGCCTAAGAACCTGCTGGAAAGTGTCTGAAGCTTGCAAATAAGATCAGATGGCCATGATGGAGCCAGCTTGCAGAGGGAAGGGAAGGGCAAACGAGCATTTCCAACAAGAAAGCTGGCATACATTTATGCTATGGCCCATGATATGTTGGGTTTTCCCTAACTGTACATTTGCCATTTTACAGGATGGGGAAGCTGAGGCTCAGAGAAGTAGCATGCCCAAGGCTAAGTTTCTGAGAAAAGGCAGAGCCAAGGTTGGAATCCAGGCCTGGTAGACTCCAAAGACCAAGTCTTTCCACCACACCACCCAGCTTTTAGAGGAGGCGGGAAGCCAAGATTTCTCAGACTGACTTTGCAGAGGCAATTCCCCAAACAGGTGACTAGAAGGAATCAATGACTAGATAACTCGGTCTCTCCCATGGTGTAACAGGTGGCCGGAGCCAATAGTTGCAGGAGGCAAGGTTCCCAGGAGGTCACACTGCCACCTTGTGGCCATATGAGGACACCGCATGGGTCTTGAGTTCTGCCACTTTCAACTTCATTCGGGTTTGTTTGTTTGTTTCTAAGACAGGGTCTCACTCTGTTGCCCAGGCTGGAGTGCAGTGGCACAATCTTGGCTCACTGTAACCTCCGCCTCCCGGGTTCAAACAATTCTCCCACCTCAGCCTCCTGAGTAGCTGGGATTACAGGTGTGAGCCACCACGTCTGGCTAATTTTTTGGTATTTTTAGTAGAGACCAGGTTTCGCCATGTTGGCCAGGCTGGTCTCGAACTCCTGGTCTCAAGTGATACCCCACCTTGGCCTCCCAATGTGCTGGCATTACAGGTGTGAGCCACCATGCCCAGCCTTCAACTTCATTCATTTGGATGTACCGGGAAAAAAGTTTACTTTCCCATGCTCTAAGGGGAGCAAGAGAAGGCACTGGCCAATTTCCTTTGTATATAATTCAATCCAGCAAGCATTTACCGAACTCCTACTATGGGCCATGCATTGCACTGAATGTCAAAACCAAATAGAGCAGTCCTGATCTGGAAAAGCCTAGGCTAGTGTGGGGCAGAAGAAGATATGAGGGGAGACACAGAAAATCCTTAAAATCCAGTGAGATTACATACTGTAAGAGTGCTAAATTCAAAGGGTTCAGGAGGAACAAGGTTTCCACAGCTGCCAAGCAGAAAGAACCTCGATCGCCCCCTACAGGCACACAGGAACTGGAGTCCAGAGGAGAAGAATCAAAGTTGTCAGATTTACTCAGAAGCAATTCCTGGTTGTAGAGTTACAATCAGGGAAGACTTGGCCCAGTCTGAAATTTGTCAATTTCTTCTTGCACAGCCTCACAGAAAGGTCTACCTTTCAGAGCCTGTGCCACATGCATTTAGGAGCGATGATACCTGCCTAGCCTCCCTCTCATAGAAACATTATGAGCATCTAATGAAATAATACCTCTAAAAGTGCTTTATTATCAGAAAGGCATTCATCACTGTCAACCAGTACCATTAATGCCACAGTACAGGGGAGTCCCTCCGTCACCACTGAGTTGAGCCTGGAGCATGTGGATGTAACCAGCACAAGTCATCGGCAAGACTGTAGGCTGGGTTTCTGTCCTCAGCCCAGTGACCACCACCAGGACATCTGCCAACCAGAGCTGTGCTAAGTGAGGATGCACCAAGGTCCAAATCTAAATGCGTGCTCCTTAGCACCCCCTGAATTCCAAGCGCTCACTGCAACTTCCGCACTTTCTGCCCTAGACACGTTAGTAGTGCATGGCACAAGGCAAAGGAGAGTTTGCGCAAGAAGGGCTAGGTTCACATCGCACTTCCAGACTTGCACAAACTCTCTACCCATTAGAGGAGACGGATGTAGCACAGTGAACCTAGGCTTTGCAATCACATGCATTTTGAATCCCAGTTCTGCACTTCCTCGCTTGTATCACGCAAGCCCACCTATCTTTCTGGAAAGGGTTTCCTCATCTGTAAAATTAGATTCAACTTCGTGAAATAATATCCTTGAAGGTGCTTCAGAAACTCTATATAGGGTAGTTTTCACTTTGAAAAAATTTACCATTTTGTATATTTATGCCTTATCTGCCCAACCTGAGTTTCTAATGGACAAGATCTAATTTGATTTCTGCTTACTCCCTCCCCTCTTCCTTCCCTCACCTAGTGGTTAGGAACTTCTGAGCTAACACCCCCTCATTCTGTTGCTTCTTCTCCCTACTAAACTCTCTCCCCCAGTGACTGAGTGAGGGTGAGCTGTCCTTTCCGTCCTGAAATAAATTGGAAAAGGTAGTATTTTAAATTTCTTAGAGAAACTTAGCAAGAATTTCCCATGAAGACTGGTCATTGCACATCCTGCATTTGTATTCCAGAACTTAAATTAAATTAAAAAAAAAAAAGACTGGTAATTGACATCCATCTAGGCACATGTTTATCAGAAATCCCGGACTGGATAGGAAAATCAATCCAAGCAATGAAAGCCCTTCAGATGGGTGAGGCAGGCTGGCTGACGTCATGGGGGCACAGCCCTGAAGTGCCAAAGTGGCTCTGTGGACAAGTGTGGAGCGCAGAAGGCCTGGAGAAAGGAAACCAAGAATGTGCTAATCTGGAGTACAGGGCTAAGTAAAGAACAGCAGGGGAGGTGGCCTGCACTCCAAGCCAAAGAAGAGACAGGGAAGGAAAGCAGGACTCCTAGGGCACTGCCAGAGGCCACCAGCAGAGCGAGGCGGCAGGTCCACCCAGAAGCCAAGGCCCCTGCTCCTTGAGCATGGGCATGGCCATGGGCAGTGGAGGCCAACAGGCCCTGAACCACACTCTGAGGACTGGAGACTACAAAAAGGAAGGGTCTTCCCACTAAAAAGCCACAGATCATTAGTCAAGGAATGCCTGGAGGAATTGTGAAATATTTTAAGCCCAAACTAAGCCCCGGTCCAACATTGTGACTCACCTCAGCCCCACACAGTTTGTGCCTGAAATTCTCTTACATGTAGAAAAGGTTAATGATTGCGTGTGCTCAGCTGCAATGCAACAGGCAAGGCCCCCTGCCAACTGTGGCAGGGGCAGGGGGCCAAGCCACAGAGCCCATTGCCTGGGAAGGAAGCTCTAGGACAGCGGCAGTGAGGGAGCTGCGGGAGCTGCCTAAATACTGTCCCATGCCTCTCTGTCTCTTCCAGAACCTGAGAGGAAGAAGGACAGGACCCCTCCCCCTATTCAGGGTGTGCATGGTTCCCCTCATCTCCTCCTGCAAGTCTGCCATTGTGGAGCCACGTGGGAAGACTCAGGAGTGGTCAGCATTAGAAGCCTGGCTGAGCCAGAGGACAGGAAAGCAACCGGCACTCAGGGCCTGACGTGCTACTCGCCAGCAAGGTGGACATGAAGACAAGACTGGGAAGGAGCAGGCCCCAGGCCCTCAGGAGGACCCCCTTCACAAGCGCCACTGCTCACTAGCTATGTGAACTTGGGAAAGTTTCCAACCCCTTTGTGCGTTGGTTCCCTTATCCATTAATAGGACAGTAATAGCCCCTACCTCATGGACTTGCTATACGAGATGAGTTAATAGATGTGCATGATGTAAATAACTAAGAATAACGCTTGGCACGTAATAAGTACTGCATCCGTGTTTGCTATTATTATTCTGCTCCCCACTCCCCATGTGTTGGAAGTCCCACTGGGGTGGGCAACTGGGATTCCATTACACCCATTTCAATGAAGGTGTTATTAATAGCTCTGGGCACTGGACAGAGGGGGGACCCCAGGACAGGGGGAGGAAAGCAGGCTGTGGCATCCCAGCCCTGCACACTCCCTCTCTACACCACCTAAGCTGGGCAGCTAGGGGCGGGGGTGCGCATGTAATGAGAGAAGGAAGACATCCCTCCCCAAGACAGACTCTGATTCAGCGCCAAAAGCGATGCAAAAGGCTGATTCTGGCACCAAGTGTGTTGTGGGTGTGTGGTGCGGTATGTGGTGCATGTTGTCAAACAAGACCTCCTCTTCACTCCCAGGAGGCAGCTGGGGGTCAGGGGGAAAGCCACGTGTGTCACACACTAACCCACCGTGCCTCCAGGCCAGGGCCACCCACTCTGGTTCCTGGACCACCGGCGCCTCTGCTGCACCACATGGAGGATGGCTGGCCCAGGTGCTCTGCGGGGTGTAAAGGAAAGAGGACTCGGGAGGGCAGCTGCTGCGGGTGAGCCTCAGCAACCTCTTAGCAAGGTGCTGGAGCAGGCTGCAGGCCGAGGGGGGCTGGCAGTGCTCTGTGCTAAGTGGCTGCTAAGTATTGTTGGCCCTTGAACAACCCAGGTTTGAACTGCGTGGATCCATTTACACAGGGATTTTCTTCCACTTCTGCCAGCCCTGCAGCAGCAAGACCAACCCTTCCTCTTCCTCAGCCTACTCAAAGTGATTTTCTTAATGATGCTTATTTTCTTTAGCTTATTTTATTCTAAGAATAAAGATATAATACACGTAACAGACAAAACATGTGTTAATCAACTGTGTAATCAGTAAGGCTTCGAGTCAACAGTAGGCTATTATCTAATAGTAGTTCTCGGGGAATCAAAAGTTTTCTTTTGTTTCTTTGTTTCTTTTTTTTTTGTTTTTGTTTTTGTTTTTGTTTTTGAGACGGAGTCTCGCTCTGTTGCCTAGGCTGGAGTGCAGTGGCACGATCTCTGCTCACTGCAAGCTCCGCCTCCCAGGTTCACGCCATTCTCCTGCCTCAGCCTCCCGAGTAGCTGGGACCACAGGTGCCCACCATCACGCCCGGCTAATTTTTTGTATTTTTAGTAGGGACGGGGTTTCACCGTGTTAGCCAGGATGGTCTCGATCTCCTGATCTCGTGATCCACCCGCCTCAGCCTCCCAAAGTGCTGGGATTACAGGCGTGAGCCACCGTGCCCGGCCTTTTTTTTGTTGTTGTTTTTTTTTGTTTTTGAGATAGAGTTTCACTCTCGTTCCCCAGGCTGGAGTGCAATGGTGCAATCTCGGCTCACCGCAACCTCCACCTCCCGGGTTCAAATGATTCTCCTGCCTCCGCCTCCCGAGTAGCTGGGATTACAGGCGTGTGCCACCACGCCCAGCTAATTTTGTATTTTTAGTAGAGACAGGGTTTCTCCATGTTGGTCAGGCTGGTCTTGAACTCCCAATCTCAGGTGATCTGCCCAACTCAGCCTCCCAAAGTGGGAATCAAAAGTTTTATGTGAATTGTTGACTGCTCAGGGGTCAGTGCCCCTAACCCTTGCATTGTTCAAGGGTCAACTGTGCTTCAAATGGGTCATCTCACCCACTTCACCCCCACCCTGGGAGGAAACATCTTATTTTATAAATGAGAAAACTCATTGAGTCATTAGTTCACGACCTTTTGGCCAGTTGTCCCTGGCAGGGCTGGACTTTGAATCCTGCTCTGGCTGCTCCTAAAGCCTCCTTTCCACCACCCCACAGTAAGGCAAAGAGTTCAAAATCTGCCCAAGACTGTCCACAACAGCAACAGCCAGAAATGGAGGCTGAAAATGCCTTAAAGTGTAAACCCTTTGATGTTAAAATTCTACTTTTAGAATTTCATCCTCAGGTATTAATCATAGATGTATCTTTAAGAAAATATACATCTCAAGAGTTATTTACCTTTACTAGAAATAGCTAACAAACTTATTAGTCTACTTTGTGTTGCTATTAAGAAATACCTGAGACTGGGTAATTTATAAAGAAAATATATAACTGGCTTATAGTTCTGCAGCTGGTACAAGCGTGGCACTAGTATCTGCTTTTGGTGAGGCCTCAGGAAGCTTACAATCGTGGTGGAAGGATAAGGGGGAGCAGGGATGTCACATGGCAAGAGCAGGAGCAACAGGGGTGGGGTGCCACCCACTTTTAAACAACCAGATCTCCTAAGAACTCACTATCTTGAGAACAGCACCAAGCCATTCACGAGGGATCTACCCCCATGGCCCAAACACCTCCCACCAGGCCCCACCTCCCACATTGGGGATTACACTTCAACATGAGATTTGGAAGAAACAAACATCCAAACTATATCACAAACTTAAGGCCCAGAGATAAGTAACAGAGGTTGTTTTATGTAAAAGTGAGTTTAGCTACACAATCTGCAGCCACTAAAATGGTGTTTCAGATGAATATTAAATGGGGAAATGTGGATTCCTGAGTGTCTACTAGATTCTCAGGTATCATCACTGTCATTGTCTAGAATACTATCCTAGTTTTTCTTTTGCATCCCAAATCCCAACGTGTACTTTCTTTAAATTTCATTATCAAACATGTCTGATGGTAAGTGAAAGTTACAAACCCTTATGTACAGCACAAACTCAATGCTATATGGATATTTATTGGATCTGTATATAAAAAAAAAAAAGGCATAGGGGCCGGGCACAGTGGCTCACATCTATAACCCCAGCACTTTGGGAGGCCAAGGCGGGCAGATTACTTGAAGTCAGAAGTTCATGACCAGCCTGGCCAACATGCTGAAACCCTGTCTCTATCAAAACATACAAAAAAATTAGCCACACATGGTGGCATGCACCTGTAAGCAATCCCAGCTACTTGGGAGGCTGAGGTGGGAAAATCACTTGAACCCAGGAAGCGGAGGTTGTAGTGAGCCTGCACTCCAGCCTGGGCAACAGAGCGAGACTCTGTCTCAAAAAAAAAACAATAAAGGCATTAAGACTCAATGAGTTGTTAATGGTAATGATCTCTGAAGGACAGAATCACAGATTTAATTTCCTTTATTATGTCTTTATTTTCTAGGTGATTTACAATTAGTATATGCTACTTTTTAAAGAGACAAAGAAGCTTAGCTCTCCGAATTTTAGTCAGAGGGCAGCCATCCACGCCTCAGGCCCTATGGCCATGGAGCATATCTCTGGGGCTTCCGGAAACTCTGCCAGGTGGAAGATCTGGAGCCAGAGAGGGACACAGGAGGAGACATACAAGCACTTGATCCCATCCCCACAGAATGGATCACTCAGTGAAACTCCAGAGTGCCTAGCATGTGCCACACACTGGTTTAGAGGATGCCAAGGGTAAAATAGAGAACATGACAAATAAGGCCCATGACCGCCACAGAACTTAACATTTTAGTGCAGGAGGTACACCAAAAACAAGCTCAAAGAAAATAGTTTTAATTATACACTGTGATTTGTGCTGCAAAGGAAAGAAATAAGATGCTGCCACAAAAGCAGCAATGGTTTAAGGGAGAATCCTTCTCATCTCTCAAAATCACAGACAGCTGCTTATAGGCTGGAGCAAGATGTCACACACTTCTCAATTAGCCCACCTTGGAAGCATAAGAGGTAGCAGACAGAGCAATCTTGGCTGAACTACTGACCTTCCTCTACATTGATTAGGGAAGAGAGTATGTCCTCCTTTCAGAGCCTCTGCAAAGCTCAATGAGGAGTGACGATGGTTCTCCCCTAGAACCATGATCTAAACATAAATCTAACAACAAGTTTTAAAAGCCTTAGAAGGTTGATGAGATAAAGATACCACACAGACCCTTCACGTGGGTGCACACATTCCCAAACATTTGGTTGGGAGGCAAAAGCATGTCTCTATTTGTTATTAATGTTCATTAATATGATGGGGAAAAGTCCCTACCCAAAACAAAGCTAAAACTTACAACGGGGAATCCCAGTACCAAAAGCCTTAAAACAACCACGCGTCACTGCCCAGAAGATGGGACCTGGCTCAACTGCGGGCCACCGTCCCTGTCGGCCCCCTCTCCAGAGCTGTCACAGGCAGTCACAAAAGCCTAGGGCTCAACAAAAAGTCAAGAGGCCTAAAAATTGCACTGTAGATGACAAATCTTTAAAATATTTGCAACACATCATGGATAAAAGGCTAACTTAACTCAGGCAAATCAATTGTTGAAGATCAACAACCTAATATAAAAATGGCCAAACGATAAGAACAGGCAGTTCAAAGCAAGAGAAACACAGATGGCTGAATGGAAGACGCTCAGTGTAGCTCAAAGAGAAATGTTTATAAAAAAGATGATAATTTCACCAGACTGGCAAAAAAAAATTTTAATGTTTGACCAAAATAAAACTCCCAGGTTTATGCAAAGATCTGGGGAGAACAGGCACTCTCTTACACATTCAGTTGGTAGAGAAATAAACTAGTATTTTTGGGGAAGTATTTGGCCATATCTATCAAAATTGTAAATGTTCAAACCTTGGACCCAATAATTACCCAGCAAGAAACCATCTTACAAATTATATTCATAAAGTATTTTAATGGCAAAAAAACTGGTAATAACCTAAATGCCTACCAATAAGAAGGTGGTCAGATAAATGAAATGACAGCAAATCCATACAATGGAATAACGTGCAGTGTCGTAGAAGAAAGAAGCAGCTCCCCATCCACAGCGACGGGGAGAGCAGGATGCTATTAAATGGGAAAGCAGATAAGGACCAAGATGATATAATACTTTGGCTTTATCTTTAACATCCTGATTTTTTTTTTTTTTTTTTTTGAGATGGAGTCTCGCTCTGTCGCCCACGCTGGAGCTGCAGTGGCACGATCTTGGCTCACTGCAAGCTCTGCCTCCTGGGTTCACGTCATTCTTCTGCCTCAGCCTCCCAAGTGGCTGGGACTACAGGCGCCCGCCACCATGCCCGGCTAATTTTTTGCATTTTTTAGTAGAGACGGGGTTTCACCATGTTATCCAGGATGGTCTCGATCTCCTGACCTCGTGATCTGCCCGCCTCGGCCTCCCAAAGTGCTGGGCTTACAGGCGTAAGCCACCACGCCCGGCCAACATCTTAATTTTTTAAATAGAACTTCTTCCACCTTACTTAAGTAGCTTTTAAAGTATATTCATAAAGACAAGAAGCAAACACACCAAAAAGTTAATTAGTGGTTAATTATAAGTGGTAGTAATATGGATGACATTTTCTTCTTTTGCATATTTTTTAAATTTTCAAAAACAAAAAAATACTGAACAGAATATATAGCATAATCCCATTTGTGTAGTTTTGTTGTTATTGTTTTGTTTTTTATGGAAGAGGGCAGAGGATATATGAAATTGTAGATGTTTAAATTTTTTCCTGGAGGAATTTACCTCCCCCACAAAAAAAAGGTAGCAGTGTTGACTACTGGGGAATAGGTACTAGAGAGAGGTGTGTATTTTTTTTTCTTTCTGTTTTTTATCTCTATGTATTGTTTGAACCTTTATCATCTGAATGAAATTTTTTTAAAAAATTAAGTGAAAGGGTTTGGATTCTGAGGTGCAGTACGATCCAGGTCTTATATTTGAACCCCTGGCTTGAGACAGTGACACAGATGTGCCCCAAATGTAGGCCAACCTTCCTGCTAGAGGCAGGAGAGCAGAGATGAGAAATTTCACATTGGCCACAGGAGGAAGAGAGACCTTGCATAACTCTAGGTCAGAGGCCACACTTGACCAGGGCTGGCATCTTCCCAGAGGACGTAACCCTAAGAATTGATAAGGAGCGAGCAGAGGCCCCAAAGCCCCAAACCACTGCTGCAAACCACTTCTGACTTATATGGACATGAACACTGCACACAGCAGTGATGTCAACCACACAGGAGTCTTGGGTAGGAAACTGAAAGATGGGGACAGAGATATTTCTGCTTCTTCCAGCAAATGACATTGAAAGAGAAAGAGGAATTTTCATTTCAACCGCATCAATCATGTACCAGGTGCACTTTATATATAGCAAATATTGCTATATTTAAGCTTCCTAGCAGCCCTACAGAACAGGATCCATTGCTGACTCCATCGTACAGGTGCAGCAACCAAGGCCCAAGGAAGTATTAATAATTTGCCCAAGGCCACATGGCTAGTAGGTAATAAAGCCAGAACTCAGACCCAATTCAGATCTAACCTTTTATTCACAACAAAGGAGGCTTTGACAAATAAACCCTGAGCTGGTAATATTAGTTTACCGTTGGCCTCTCTCGTCCCCTCCTAAGTGACTCGTCTTTGCTCTGTTCACAGGCCTGCCCTATTCGCATCAGGCCTGGGGCCAGAGCCCCGTAGAGAAGAGTCACAATAAACACTTACTGATTAAATGGGCAGACTGTACACCAGAACAACACGATACAAGGCATCTTTCCCTAGGAGACCAGGCAGACGGTGGTAGGAAGGAAACACCCTAAATGCTCCAAGTTGGCTTTAAGCTAAAATCCAAGTGGCAAGAAGAAAAAGATCACGTTCTTAGTAGCATCTAAGTATCTAGTATCTACTTTAAAAAATCCACAGAGATGGGCAAACTAGCAAGAGAAAGTAAGACGGAAGGAGGTCAGGAACACTGCGCCTCTGGCCTAAGCAGCCCCCATGCATATGACCCTGTGCGGCTGCCAAAGCAAATCTAAAATTTTACTTTGAAGCGACAAAAGCAATCTCACCTTCATCACCCCAGCTGAGCAGAACGAGACTCACGGCAACGTATACCTGAGTCCACAGGTCTCACAGGGGTTGGAGGAGAGTTGAGACAGAATGTGGAGGAAGAGAAGGATCCTACAAATCAAGAGGGCAGCCCACACACACACACATCCCCCATCCAGTACACAATTCCACACGCCTAAGACTGGAGACAACTGGGTGAGGAGAGAAGGAAAAAGAACCGGAAGATAGATCATTGTTGTGCTGACACACAGCAGACTACATGGCCAGAGAGAAGACAGGAACCACCCTTTCCTACACACTGTGAGAAATGGCCCAGACACAAGAGTGAGTTCAAGCCACCAACATAAACACAAGGTCACTGTGAGAGAGAAGTCGAGGTCGTACCTTCTGCTACGAGCAGGGCACCTGATAAATAAATTCTCATTCTACATCACCTCTCACACAGCTGAAGATACAAGGAAGGGAACTATTACCCTGAACTTACTTCTGACCAGGAAGAAAAACCTAGTAAATTATGTTTAAAAACAAAAAAAAAAAACATGCTTCAGGTAGCAAAAACAATAATAACAAGAACACCACATTGGGAGGAAGTAAGCTTGTCAATTCAGAGTTCAAAGGAGGGAAATTACAAAAAAAAAAAAAAAAAAAAAAAAAAAAACTGAGACAAAAACAGTTGTTTAGCCTAGACTTCAAAAAAAACCAATATTTAGGTCAGGCGCGGTGGATCACACTGAAATCCCAGCACTTTGGGAGGCTGAGGCAGGAGGATGGCTTGATGACTAAGAGGATACAAAAAGGAGAAGGAGGAGTTCAAGACCAGCCTGGGCAACACAGGGAGACCCCATCTCTATGAATAATTTAAAAAATCAGCGGGGCATGGTGGCACTAGCCTGTGGCCCCAGCTACTCAGGAGGCTGAGGCAAGAGGATCACTGAGCCCAGGAGGTCAACGTTGCAGTGAGCCAATGATCGTACCACTGCACTTCAGCCTGGTCAACAGAGTGAGACCCTGTCTCCAGAAAAAAAAAAAAAAAAGAAAGAAAAAGAAAAAAAAAACAATATTTAGATGTTGAGACCAAGAAGTATGATGGGCAGAGATCCCAAAAGGGAATGCATTTTGAAAGACAAGGTCCAAGTCTCTAAAAAGTGAATTCTGATCATCTAAAACACAATAATCACCTAAAGAAGAAACCAGGAGGAGGCAGCCACAAATGTCAGGGAGAAGTGAAGAGCTGAGACAGTAAAGGATGTGTGCAAAGACACGAACAACTGGCCATGCGCCAGGACAGGCCCGAAGGGAGTAGTCTGCGCTCACTAAACGCAACAAGCAGAGCTTGTGAAAATGCAAGAGCTACTAGGAGCATGTCTTCAACCTATATCCAAAGCCGTAAGAAGAACCAGGGAGGAAGTGGCCCCGGGATGGGGACAGAGACTCTAACACACAAAATGACAGAGAATGGGGAATTTTCATCTCCAGTATTTCCCATCTTTTCTATGAAGGAGAATGCTCCACAGACTAGAACAAGCTAAACATTTACACACATGCTCTCTCCCAAGAGAAGCCTCAAATCTAAGCTAGACCGTAAACCAACTTAAAATCACCCAGAATTACATCCCAGGATGCAGAAGGAAAGTACAGGTTGATTCCAGAACCACTGCTGGCAGTGGTTCAGGAGCTGAGGGGAGAGAAGGTGGCAAAGATCTGCTTTTTGGCAGCACACATTCTCTCAAAACCTGGTACCCACAATGCTCCAGGCACTAGACCACGCTCACAGGGCTTCAAGGTTCACAGTCTAGCCAAGAGGGAAAAAGAAGCAATATGTAAACAAAACTGTAATAAACTATGATGACTAAGACGATATAAAAAACTGGGGGCTGGCACTTCTTTTTTTGTGTGTGACGGAGTTTCACTCTGTTACACAGGCTGGAGTACAATGGTGCGATCTCGGCTCACTGCAACCTCCATCTCCCAGATTCAAGCGATTCTCCCACCTCAGCCTCCCAAGTGGCTAGGATTATAGGCGCCCACCACCACACCCGACTAATTTTTTTTTTTTTTTTTTTTTTAAGTAGAGACGGGGTTTCACCATGCTGGCCAGGCTAGTTTCGAACTCCTGACCTCAGGTGATCCACCTGCCTCAGCCTCTCAAAGTGCTGGGATTACCGGCATGAGCCACTGCGTCCAGCCGGCACTTTTGTTTGTTTAAAGGGAAGGGGATAATAAATAGGATAAACTCCTTAACATCTGCCTCTGGAAAAGCTCTAGAACAAATCATAATCTGAACCATCACAAGCTAGCCTGGGCCGCTTAAGAGGCCACAGCGAGCTAGTCTTGTTTCCTTTTTAGCAGAGTTTACTGAATTATAGACCAAAGGAATGCCAGACGCAAGGGGTCTGGACCTCTATAAAGTATATGAACACAGTCTCCTGCCCAGACCTCAGGGATGACAAAGGAGGAGGCAGTGAGATGACAAAGCATTTAGATAATATTTGCAGTTGTTATAAATGGCCAGTAATAAAGTGCTGTTTGGTGGATCTAGGACAGGCTGCTGAACATGCACCAAACTGAACTCACTGCCCCCTTGAATTTGCTCCCGGATCTCAGTAAACGGCAATGACATCACCATCTAGCCAGGCTCCCAGATATAAATCTTGAGTACTCATCCTCAGCCTCTGTCCCTCCGTCACCCACAGAAGCAATCCAATTTTGTCTCTGGGAAGATCTCCCAAATCCATCTTTCCTTTTCCAGTCCTGCTGTCGCTTACTGGGTTGCAGCCCCCTTTTCTCTTGTGTGCTTTCTCTTTTTGAGACAGGGTCTCATTCTGTCGCCCAGGCTGGAGTGCAGTGGCATGATTTCAGCTCACTGCAAACTCCACCTCCTGGGTTCAAGCAATTCTCCCACCTCAAGCTCCTGAGTAGCTGGGACTACAGACATGCACCACCACACCTGGCTAACTTCTTATTTTTGGGTAGAGACGGGGTTTCACCATGTTGGCCAGGCTGGTCTCAATCTCCTGACCTCAAGTGATCTGTCCATCTCGGCCTCCGAAAGTACTAGGATTACAGGCATGAGCCACCATGCATGGCCTACTCTTGTGTGTTTTCTAACTAGTTTCTAGAAGGGAGACTTACTCCATCCCAGTACATCTTGGGTCACATGCTGAAAGGCAAAGCTGAGCAGGACATTTTCCTCCTTAAACATCTCCACTGGCTGACATGATAAAATCCAAATTCCCTAACTTAGTCTTCCCTAGCTCCTATCCACATCATCACTGCCCTCACCTCCCAACACATCCCCTATATTGAAGCTACGATGCACTTCCTGACCTCAGGCAAGCCAGGCCTTGTCATGACTTCACGCCTTGTCATGACTTCACGTCTGTAAGAACCATGGCAATGTCACCTCCTCTGTGAAGCCTCTCTGACCACTTCCAAGCAGAGTCAGGCCCTCTGCCTCTCTGTGCCCACAGACTCTTGCTAAACTCCTACTTCAGCACTCACCAGTGGGATTTATAAAACGGTTTCTCTTCTCACTGTGGACCATGTACCTCTTGGAGGCTGGGACAATGTCTTGTTCATCTTTTGATTTCAAATCCTAGACCTGGTACATGGCATTTAGGAGGTGTTCAATAAGTATCTACTTGTTGACTGAACCCAAAGAACAACTTCAGTGGCAAACCTATTTGTGTGTGTGTGTGTGTGTGTGTGTGTGTGTGTGTCATGGAGTCTCACTCTGTCACCCAGGCTGGAATGCAGTAGCGCAATCTCGGCTCACTGAAACCTCCACCTCCTGGGTCCAAGAGATTCTCGTGCCTCAGCCTCCTGAGTACCTGGGACTACAGGCGCCCACTACCACACTCAGCTAATTTTTATATTTTTAGTACAGATGGGGTTTCGCCACGTTGGCCAGGCTGGTCTCAAACTCCTGACCTCAAGTCATTCACCCACCTCGGCCTCCCAAAATACTAGGATTACAGCAGGCGTGAGCCACCACACCAGACTGGCTTTGCCTAGTATTAATATTTTACCAACAAGCTGACTAAAGACATAGTAGGCAGTAAGCTTATCAAACTTCCAAGTGACACCCCCTAAGAAAACAATGGGAGAGGCAGTCTGCGCTAGGTAGTAGATTTTTAAAAGATTACAGTAGGAGAAAATATACGCCAAAACTAACAACAACAACAAAAAAAACCCATCTTCAACAGCACAGGATGAAAGAGACTTTTCTCTAGTCACATCTTTATAACATGAATGAGAGCCAAGGTTCTGAAGCCAGGCTGCATGGGGGCAGTCCCAGCTCCTCCATTAAACAGCTGTGGGCCCTGAGCACCTTTACTAACCTTCTTATACCTCCGGTTTCCTTCACTGTAATACAGGGATAACAACACTATCTAACTCGCAAGTTGTTATTTAGTGAATAATAACAATGTAATTGCACTTAGAATTGTACCTGACTCAGTAAGATCTTTTTTCTTTTTTTATTATTTGTTGTCATTGTTAAAAGCTGCTTCTAAGAACAAGGAAGAGAAGGTGTAAAGCATTGTGATTAAAAGCAAGGGCTCTGAAATTACACTGCCCCAAGTTCAAACACCAACTCTAAAGCTTAGTAACTGCCTGACCTTAGCCAGTTACTTCACATTCTAAATCTCCATTGAACTCATTGATTAAATGGAGTTTATGATAGTATCCGTCAAAAATATTCACTTTAGCATTATTTCAAATTAGGGGACAGAAGGAAATAAACTAAACACCTGTTAATAGAAAACTGGGCCAGGCACAATGACTCACACCTGTAATCCCAGCACTCTGAGAGGCCGAGGCAGGTGGATCACTTGAGCCCAGGAGTTTCGGACCAACCTGGGCAACATGGCAAAACCCTGTCTCTACGAATAAAATACAGAAAAAACTAGCTGGTGTGGTGGCACAGGCCAGTAGTCCTAGCTACTTGGGAGGCTGAGACATGAGGATCACTTGAGCCTGGGAGGCAGGGGTTTCAGTGAGCAGAGATCACACCACTGCACTCCAGTGTGGGAGACAGAGTGAGACCTGTCTCAAAAAAAAAAAAAAAAAAAAAGAATGAGGTAGATTAAGACATACTGAAATCAAAAGTTCTTCAAAAATACATTCTTCTGGCTGGGCACAGTGGCTCACACCTGTAATCCCAGTACTCTGGGAGGCCAAGGTGGGCGGGTCACTTGAGGTCAGGAGTTCGAGACCAGCCTAGCCAACATGGCAAAACCCCATCTCTATTAAAAACACAAAAATTAGGTAGGTGTGTGGTACACACCTGTGGTACCAGCTACTTGGGAGGCTGAGGCATGAGAATCACTTGAACTCTGAGAGGTGGAGGTTGCAGTGGGCTGAGATAGCGCCATTGCGCTCCAGCCTGAGCGACAGAGAGAAATGGTGTCTCAAAAAAAAAACAAACAAAACAAAAAAAAAAACTTCCATGAAAAAAGCAAGTTGTAATTTGATACATATAGTCTGATCCCATTTTGTAAAATGTTTTAAAAAGAGAAAAAGCATGGTGTGTGCACACGTGCATGTGTATTCACCCACACTTTTTGTAAATAACAGGCAGCTCTTGCTTTGCACAGTAATGTGGAACCATAAAAACGACCATGCAAAGCAACCCTAATCATCAATGAGGAAAATTATGATTTTTCCATGACATTTAAAAATTTCTGTCAAAATATTAAAAATTCTTTTTCTGTCAAATTATAAATAAGGAAATGAGAAAACAGTAAAACTATTTTGTATACTCTAATTTAAAATATCAGAGTCACTGAGAATGAGTGTTTTATTGCTTTGTAAAAACCTTATCCAGAGTAATTTGAATAGCACTTGCCTTCTTGTTGTTTAACGTCCAATATGGAATGAGTATCTTTCATATGCGTTTGCAAACTGTCATACTCCTTTCTAAGTTTGGATCTGTTTCTAACGTTTTATCCTTTGCACTTTCAATGTTGTGAAATATCTTCAAGTCGCCTTTAATGTAAAGTTTCCTTCTGCAGTGTCACCTCTTCTGGGACCTCTTCATTCTTTTCATCAAACCACTTTCCTCATTTATGCTGACATGCCACCTTCGCTGAGTTTCCCAGGCTGTATATGTAGTCTTGAACAGTGGCAGTGTTGACATTCCCACAGTCAGCTATTTAGTCTATATAATTCCATTACATTTGGCTTGAATTTCACTACCAGCATTACCACATTTCATTTGAAATTTCATCTTTCTTGGCCAATTCCCTCATCAATTGTCCATTTTTGTAAAATGTCACGTTAGTTTCTCACTAGGAGACAGGGAGGCAACACAACTACACACTTTCCTGTCTGCGTGTGAAGTGAGCAGATAGGCAGTGACCAATCACCAAAAGACTCTTCAAGAAGAAACATGATTAGTCAGTGACCATGAAGAGCATCTGTTATGTACATAGTGATCTGTGGACTGAAGAGCTAACAGCAAAGTTTGTACTGCATGAAGTTACTTATAATACATATATGTTGGCAACTCAAATTTGAGCCAAATTCTTCGAGGACTGATGTTATTTAACAAAACCATAGTAACTGAAATTCATGCAGATTAGAACCAAGAAAAATGAAGACTGTCCATAGAAAGAGCATAATCTGTAAGTATATATGCTAAAGAGCTGACAGTGATTACCTTTCAGGAAGAGCTATATTGTTTAAATTTTTTCTCAGTGACTAAGCTCTACACCTTGGGAATAGTTCTTAACCTGGTGTTAATTTGCCCCGCAGGGGACGTTTGGCAATGTCTGAAGGCATTTTCTATTGTCATAACTTGGGGGGATGGGTAGATGGTTGCAACTGGCATCGAGTGGGTAGAGGCCAGGGATGCTGCTAACTCCTACAAAGCGCAGGACAATCCCCCACAACAAACAAAGGCTTATCTGGTCCAAAAGGTCAACAGTGCCAAAGCTAAGTACCCTAGTTTTAAATCAAAGAGTTTTTATTAAGCTAATTTGAATAGTACCTTTCTCACCAAGTGGTAGGCAAAAACTAAATGACACAATGGCAAGTAGAAAGTTCACAATAAATGCCATTAGTATCAGAGGCTCAGACTGACTTCAAGCTGAATGGATATCTTAATATGACCTTAGATTTGTGGTATTTTTACAAACATTAACTCATCTGATCTGATGCCATGACGTGGCTGCCAAAAAGTTAGTATTTCCTTCAGCTCATAGATCAAGTACCTAGCTCAAGACAGGGATCCAAATGTACCCACACTCTATATTACTCCCATACCTAGAATCCACATGTAGATCACATCGAGCAGCGAGAACTCAGTTCTGGGCAACACAGCTGTAAAAGAGTATTATACTTCCAGAGGAAGACAACCAGGATATAAAAGATCTGAGGAGCATAACATATGAGCAACAGTTCAATAAACTAGGGTGATTTGCCGGAAGAAGAGAAACCCTGAAGGAGCAACTGAGGGACTGGATGTGATAACAGTACTAAAATAATTGGGTGCACAGTACAATGAGAGGGCAGGGCAGAGAGTCAGATAGAAACAATAAGTAACAGCCTCCTGTAACCCGGCAATCACACTCCTCGTTGTTTACCCAGGAGAAATGAAAACATTACGTCCACAACAAGACTTGTGCAAGAATGTTAACAGGAGCTTTATTCATCATAGCCCAAAACTGGACACAGCACAAATGTCCATCAACAGGGGAATGGAGAAGCATATTTTATCATATCTATACAATGGAATACTGCTCAGCATAACAAACTACTGATACATGTCACCATGCAGATGAAATTCACACAAAAGGGAGAGTTCATACTGATTATCCCATTTATATGAGGTTCCAGAAAAGGCAAAACTAATCTACAGTGAGAAAACATCAGAACTGTGATCACCTGCGAGGGGGTATGTGTTGGGATGATTGGGAAACAACACGAGGGAATTAACTAGGTAATAAAACTTTTTGTTCTATAGTTGACAGAGGTTTGGGTTGCACAGATAGAGGCATTTATCAAAGCTTATCAGGTGATACCTTAAGAATTGTGCATTTTTCACTGTTATATAAATATTATCATCAAAAAAATGCATGAACAAATATTGAACTCAAATTAATGCCTATGTATGCTGAGATGTTTAGGGGTAAAGTACATTGATGTCTGCAATTTACTACAAAATGCATCCCCAAAATAAGATGGACTGGTCAATGGATAGAGAGATTGAAACATGTAGAGACGTGATAAAGTAAACATAGTAAGAGGCTAATGGTAGAATCTAGGTGGTTTGGTATAATCGTGTTCACTGTACAATTCTTTCCAGTTTGCTGCACATCTGAAATGTTTCATAATAAAAAGTTGTGAGGAGGAACAGGAAGTAACAACAGGTGGGGAGCACCACAGGGGAAACAAGAGGTGGCTGGGAGGTCACAGGAGGAAAGCGCAAGGGGAAGAAGAGGGCTGTTTTCAGCCAACACAGGGGCCTGCGGAGGGCAGAATTGCAAAAGGCCAGGGTGACCTGGGAACAGACAATCCTAGCCAACAGGGAATCTTAGCATATGTGAGGCTGCTACCCAGACCTTTACTGTTGTTAGTTCTTGTTCTCACTGTGCGGTCAGAGCAAGCAAGTCCCTGCCCCTCTCTGGCTTTGGTTGAAGGGATCAATGTACAATGTAGGGATCTGTTTAAAGGATCCCTACTTAACGCTTTCCAGCTCTGACAGTCTATTCTTCACAGCATTTGTGGAAACCATTTTTTTTAGACAGGAATCAAAGAATGCAGAGACACAATTACAGCTTCAGCAAAATCCAGCTGGTTTCACACAGGCAAAATGCAAGGAGCCTCCTGTTACATCACTGTATTCCCAAACAAAGGACCTGGGTGCAAGTAGCTCTCAACTGTCTGCATGTGGACTGTCCACTTTGTAGTTTAGCCACAGCAAATGCTAAATCAGTGAGCAGGAGCTCCATGCCCTACCCTCAAACCCCCACACACACCCAGCAGGTCTCCGGGGCACAGAATCTGAGTGGAGCCAACATGTTCCCCACCTTAGGCATCTTGGCGGAAACTAAGGTGCAGAGAGTTGCAGGCGTTTCCCAAGGTTACACAGTGCGTTAACACAGTGAGGGCTACAACCCAGGGCCCAGGGCAGACCACGTGGATTCCCCAGAAAAGTGCTGGGACCCAGAGAATCCTCCTCAATTTCAGTGCCTACAACCAGCCCCTTTTTTCTCTACCTTTGCTGCTCTAGTTTCCAAGGAAACCAGAGTCTAGTGCTTCTGGCTTCACATCTTAAAGAAGAGGGAAAGATGTATGTTTCTCAAACCAAAGTCTATTACCTCACAAACCAAAAACAACCTCTGGCAGAACTTCCTTCCCATCATTCTCCATGGGGGGGAGATGGAGTTGGGGACAGACTGCTTAGTGGGGGCCTGGAGGAAGTCTCTGGAGTGCCTGGGGGTGGGGGAAGTCCTGCTCCCACCCTGGAATGACTGTGGTCATCACCTAGGGGAAATCTGGGATCCTCATCATGCAGGACAACAGGATACCCCGTCTAGGTCCAGATGTGCCACAGCTGCAAGCAGGGCCCTGACAGGAAGTGGAGGCCCAACAAGAAGAAGACCTGTGGGAGAGAGAAGAGCATGGCTGCAGTGCCGTCCCCTCCTCCAACTACATGCCTACTGAGCTCCAGCTGGAGCCGCAAGGCTGCCAAGCTGTTCAGGGCTGATGGATGGAATGACAGATGAGGGGAGAGAATGAACGAGGGGTAGGGAAGGGGCTCAGGCACTGCCCTGCCTTCTAGCCCCGAGGGGCTGCAGGTAAATGCTCAGCACTCAAGCCAGGACCTAGAAAGAGCACATCTGAAGTCTCTTCTGAACAAGTAAAGCCCCACCCACGGGGCAAGAAAAAATTTCCATCATGACCGATTTGTCTAGAAGTGGCCTGAACGTCTTCCCAGCAGCGGTGATGCATACCCAGCTGAGGGGAAGGAGGGAGTCATCTGCACACTTCTCCTGCTCCCCAGGCCTTCTCCATCCCTACCCCATACCCACCTCAGTGAGCTCAGAGGTTCTTGGCAAGGGCTTGCTCCCTGGGGACCACAGCAAGCCCACAGGGGTCAGAGCTGCTGGTCCCCCCCAGAGAGCCTGGAGCCTGGGAGTCTGCAAGTATGAGCCCAGTTGGCAGCTGCAGCTAATACTCCCGATTCCCAAACCAAAGCCCGGCCCACCCAGACGTCCTGCAGGGTGGTAGGGGTAACTGCAGAGCAGCATCTGCCCTTTCTCCACTAACAAAGGGGCAATGATAGAGGGACTGGCTTTGCTCCTCCCCCATCTGAGTGACTCTGGGTCTCTGTGGCTGTGGCCAGGGAAAGGCAGGCAGAGGGCAAGAAGGAATGGGAGATGAAGGACACCTCCCCTAGCTCCTTCTGGGAACAGACTAATTCCCGTCCCTGTGGTAAGTAAATAAATAAATAAATAAAACAGAGATAGGAAATCCTGACCCCGCCTTAATTAAACTGGAAGTGTATAATCCTCAGGAAGAGTAGCCGATTCCCATCCCACACTCCCATTTACTCCCAGTTGCCAGTTTCCTGAGAAATAACCACTGCCTCACAGCGAAGCTGCACCAGAAGGGTGTTGAGGCCTGCAACAGGCTCCGGGAATTCCCTAAGCCTGGGTTTGTTCCAAGCGAAAAATCCAGTCAGGCCTCCCAGTCATTTCTCAGGAGTCGGCCATCTGCAGGACCCATCATTCATATCCACCTCCGACCAACGTTCCAAGCACAAGTCCAGCCAGGACTCTCGAATTTTCAAACTCCACAAACTTCCATAAATCCAGTTCACAATTCTGAATTCCTCCTTGAATTTAACCCAAAATGCCTTCTCTCAGCTCCCCTGGGTAACGGAGAGCTAATCACCTTTCTGCCCTGGTCTACCCTCCAGATGCCCTTGGGTTGGTGGAGAGAGGAGAAAGCATCCAGCCCACCTGCTTCTTCCTGGCTGTCCCTCAAGGGTCAACACAATTGCCCCCGTCGGAAAGTAGAAGGCAGAGATAAGGGAGCTAAATCTTGTTCCCCTCCGCTTCCAGGATTAGCAAGCAGCTGCCTCAGAATCACCAGCCTCTCCCTTGTCCAATACCCAGGCACTCTCGGCAGCCTGGCCCTCCAGCAGGAGTGTCTGCTCATGCACCCCCATGCTGCACATTGCTGCTTCCCAGGCATGACAGATGCAGCTGCTATTCAGTGTTTTCATGCCAGGACAAAAGCTTCTCCAGAAGCACAAAGCCAACAGGGAGGCAGACAGAGCTGACTTCAATAGAAGCCACCTGCCGGGGCCCCTCCTCTGCCACACCCCTCCCCCCAACCCACCGTACATACACATGCAAACATACACACACCTTTTTCAAACCTCTCCAACTTGTGCTGACCCAGAGTCAGGTGACTTTTGCTCTGAATCCTGAACAGTTCTCCCAGAGGAGGGGGGCTGTTGCCATTTCTCAAATAGTATTCTGTAGGATGTTAATAAGTGCTAAGTAAAAAGGGGTCATATAGATGGCGGAAGCACTAGGTTAAACAAAGTTAAACAGATTCTTTCACCGTAGAACTTCTCAGAGCTTTTAATTCAGTAATGTGCATTGCAGAATGTTCCCCAGTTTAGGTGATCACAGAGTGTCTCGGGACTGGCGCTGCACTTGGAGAAATGGGCAGCTCCTTCTTCCAAGTTCACCCGGTTCCCTGAACATAGCTCCCCTACCACTTGGAGCACACAAGAAATACCTTGCTTACATGTTTCTTCCTCAATAAGCCTGCAGTGAACAGATGAATGGACAGATTAAGAAGTGCACACACACACTTGTGGTGCACTCATCTTCACTTATTCAGTTCAAATGATGATGAAGCTTCTGGAAGGACCATTAGACTTCATAAAAGGGACTGAACCCATGCACACCCTCAAGTCAACCTTGACTGCAGATCATCTGTGCTTATGTCACCACGGACAGATATCAGCCCCTAGATGAGCCGGCTGGTTTTATTCCCTTATCAAGTCCTCCCCAACCCTGGACCTCAGGCACTGTTTTGTATCTGGCTATAAAGGAAGTTGGGGGACTGCTTTCAATGTACTGTACACATCAGCAGTCGGTGAGAAGTCACCACCATAACCATCACACATGGTCTGGGTGAGCTGAGTCACCACCACCACTAATTCCGGCAACCTGAGAGGAAAAGCAGGAAGGCCCGCCAAGCTTGCCCAGCAAGGGGACCCTGGGAGACCCCATCCGACCTCCTCCATCTGTGGGCCAGGTAACAAATGGACAGGTAACAATGAGTGAGAGACACCCAGACAGGCGTAAATCTTCAACATTTCCCAGAAAGTCTAGTGCGTTCATATTCAAATGACATATCTCAGATTTTCTTTTGGATCTGAAAGTAGGACCCCTCCCCAACCCCAGGAAAAACTATCAGACAGACCCTAACTTTGGACTGGAAAAATATAGCCTGTGTACCCTGGGGTATACCCATCAGCCTCTGTGATTTCCTGGGATAGGCTTTTTGCTTCATTCATAATGAAGCAGACCCTGAAAGGGTGTCTCCCACTGACTTCCACAGGCAGCTGAACCCAGAAGCAGATGCTCACCTCCCCCAGGATGGGGTGCAGGGCACTCTCAAGCTCCCTGCTCTCATAAGAAGCCTCTGCCTCTTTAGCAGGCTGCCCCTGCTTTGAAGCCACTGACTGTTCCTGGCCTGCATGTTTCTTACAATGCCTTCAGCAGAGATGGAGATTGTGGTTAGTGTCTGGGTACCTCAAGGGGCTGGGGAATTCCTCATGCTCTGGTTGTGATCTAGAAGGGAGGAGGCTCTGATGTCAGCTCTCCCCTCCTGCCCCCAGGAGCATCAGAAGAAAATACAATGAGATATTATCAGGCATTACGGAAAAGTCTCTATTGCTGAATACAAGTGTGTGCTGCATCACCTTAGGATAAATGCCAGGGTTGATGCCTACCCTCTGTTTCCCAATTTTTCTTGCTTGCTCACTTGGCAAAACTAGTCCAATCTATAGAAATTGGGAATGGAAGAGAACACAGACAGCCCTTTCTAGGGAAGCACCTCCCACCTGCTCTCCAAGCAGCCCCAGCCCCACTCCAGAGAAAAGAAATATGAAGGCCCCTTTACCAATCTCCTGCCAATATGCCACCCAGGCCTCTTTCCCCTGGACTCTTCTCAAGGCTAGAGAGAAATCTTTGGTTCCACTCATTATTCCACTTATCTTCTCTAACTGGGCAGGATTATGTTTGGAAGTAGCTGCTTCTGAAGCTGACACTTCAATGCTTGATTTTTAAAAACCTTATTGTTTAAATACCGGTTTTGCCTCTGAGGCAGCCAAACCTCACGTCCTGTCTGTTAATTATCAGCTGCTAAGTAGCACTTTTCTCATTGGAGCTGATGAGCTCTGGGCCACTGAGGGTAAGAATGCCAATGCAGGAAAAGGAGGCTCCAGCACCGGTGCTTGCTTGCACTCGGGGATATCAAGCAAGTAAGACATAGTTCTTGTCCGCAAGGAGCTCGGTCTAGCAGGGAGGGCCTGGCAGGGGGCTGTAATTCGAGTGCATAGCCGTCATGCAGGCAGAATGAACCGTCACTAGGGCAGAGGAGGGAGGCAGTTCTGCCTGGAATTGGGCAGGGGAGTAAGGGGGTAAAATCTGTTATGAGCCTTGAAGGATAAATACAGTTCTACCAGAAAAAACTGAAGATGAGCAAATATAAGATCCAAGAAAAGATGTGGAAGCAGATAAATGCACAGCAGAGCGGGAAGGAGTGCTCTCCTGGAAGGGAAAGTGTGGAAGGCAGGACAAACCAGCTTGCTTGAATGCCACGTTTAGGAGTTGGAATTTTACACTGGAAGTGAAGGGAGGCTACTGAAGGTCTCTAAACAGAAATGACATTTGTCATTACCGGGAATGGATGGCTGAATCTCTCAATGCCTCTGAAGAAAACCAGGTCGGTGTTAACAAGTGCTAACATGCAAAGAAACAGGGACTCTTCCCTATGGAGCAGGATGCAGAGAGGCAGACACACGCATGGTCCTCACCAGCTGGATGGCCCTTGGGCTGTCCCTGTAGGGCTCCACTGAGATTCAGACCTTTCCTCTGGCTCTCAGCAAGCCCTGACAATTGGAAGGATCCTGGAATGATGTTGCATCTCTGCATCTCCCTAGAGCCCTTGGCAGATCAAGCACTCTGATGCGTGCCATGACTTGGAGTGTCAGGGACCACACCACAGCTGCCCTCAAATATCTGCTGAAGACTGAGTGCAAGGATGAAGATGATGGTTCTGCAAGGCTCTAAAGACGCAATGAGCACCAAAGGATTTCACGACCTCAAAGAACCAAATCTCAAGATTTGAAAAACATAGAACTTTAACAACAGCAAATTTTTCCTTAATGGTAAGGTCTTCTTGAAAAGGGATAAGCTCCTTACCATTGGAAGAATTTAAGCACAGGTATGATAGGTTGGTGGTTGCCAAACCCAGATAATTATCACTTGGGGAGCACATTAAAAATGCACATTCCAGGTTACCTCCTCTGAAGAGTCTTGGATTCAATTAGGCACAAAGAGTGGTGCCCAGGAATCTGTATCTTGAAACGCTACCCACAAGTGAGTCTAACAATCGTCCTGGTTTGGGAGCCACTGGGCCAGGTGACCATCTGTTAGGATGTAGTCCTCAACAAGGTGAACTCCTTTTTTTTTTTTTTTTTTTTTTTTTGAGACAGGGTCTCATTCTGTTGCCCAGGCTGGAGTGCAGTGCAATAACGGCTATCCGCAGCCTTGGCCTCCCAGGCTCAAGTGATCCTCCCACCTCAGCCTCCTGAGTAGATTGAACCATGTGTGTACGCCACCAAGCCCGGCTAATTTTTGTATTTTTTGTAGAGACAGTGTTTCCCCATGTTGCTCAGGCTGGTCTCGAACTCCTGGGCTCACGCAATTTGCCCGCCTCAGCCTCACGAACTGCTGGGATTATAGGTATGAGCCACTGCGCCTGGCCCTACAAACTAAATACTTTTTAAGATCCTTTTCTAAATGAATACCTTCTACTTGCCCTCTCACCTGGGCTTCAAAACCTCTCCCTGCACCCTTCCTCAAATCCCCTCCCAGCTAAGTGTTTACCAGGATTAGAAAAATTATCTCAGAATCTTGCATTGTCTAAGAGACTATTCTGTGATGATAAAATGTTCTCTATCTGTGCCGCATAAAACCGTGGCCACTAGCTAACTACTGAGCACTTGAAATGTGGCTGGCACTACTGAGGAACTGAATTTTAAATTTTATTAATACTTAATTTTAATTTTAATAGTCACATATGGCCAGTGGCTACCACAGAGGCCAGCACAGCTTCTCGTGAAAGAGAGCTTCTGTATTCTCAGTGGGATCCAGGCAAACAAGTAAATTCTGGCCCCACTCCCTCCACCGCTCCCCTCCAGTCTGAAGAGATGCACCTGATCACAGGGAGATTAAATTCAAAGAAGACTGCAGGAAAGGAGGGGCTCTGCAGCAGCTGTACCAGAGGCAACAGGTACAGGGAAAACAGTGCCTAACCAAAAACTCTCGCCCCCAAGGACTTTACCCTGTTCTGCCCAGAAATATAATTAACACCAGCAGCTGTCATCCCAACCTGGGCAGCAGGGCCTGACACCTGGTGCCATTTCCCAGCTTCCCCAGAGCAAGCAGCTCTCATTCTCAGAGATGACCTACAACATCCCTTAGTTGACTAATGCTGGAGTCTCAAAACTGGTTTGTACTGGAACCTTTGGCTCTACTGGGGTATAGAAGTCCAAGGGAGAGAAATTGAATCTCAAAAGAGGGAAAGAGAGAAAGCAAGCTAAGTTTATTCCAGACCTCAAAAGGTTTCATAGGAAAATAGATCATCTGTACATTTCCAAATACAACTGGCTTCTTGCCCAGCTATAGCACACAGGCCAAAATCAAACCTGACCAAGTACTCCAGATTAACATGTGTGGTCTTCTAGCCTTGATTTCTACCTCCCACACACATTCTGGGCCCTTTTTCCCAGCATCTGCCTTGACACAGACACACACTGAATCTACCAACAAGGTGGTTATCTGAGTTGAGAAGTAAGTTATTCCCTCAGCCTTCTGAGACACAACACAGACCTGTGCAGCAGCAAAAAATGCCAGGTGGGAATCAGGAACCACCTGTGAAATTTAAACAGCTCTCAGTGTCCAGGGAGAGGAGACCAGCAACCTTCCAGGTGTGAGTTGGTGCAACAGCTCTCTCACCTTGAGGACAAAGGAGAGGATTCTCTCTCAAGGTTCCCTCAGTCCATGCACTGACTACTTCCCTTTGGAGATATAGCTGGCCTGCTGCAGAGACACAATCTCTCAGAGGAAAGGAGAGTGGAAAGTGTGGATGGGAAAGGAAGGACAAAAGAAAAACTACACAGGAAAAGCATTGCAGGGGGAGGGGCAAGAACCACCCATCACAGACCAGATACTCTTTCTGACGTTTTCTGGAAGATAGTTTCACCTGTTTCTTTGTTTATTTAAAAAAAAAAAAAAAAGGAAGAAGAAAAAAGAAAGAGAAAAAAAGAAGAGAGAGAGAAAGAAAAAGAAGAAAGGAGAAAAGAAAAAGAGAGAGAAAGAAAGACAGACATGTTGCAACTTCCTTTGTCACAGGACGTGCTCAGGAACAAACAGACCCGACCCATTGCTTCACTTTCCCATCTGCACTAACGGTCAGCTCCATCCCAAGCCCTGACCTCTGTTCTCTCAGCTCCTGAGCTGAAGGACACAAACACGGCCTCCCTGTCTCCCTGCACGCAGTCTGCCCACTCCTTCACCTAGAAGGCTAAACTCAAGAAGGATGAGATTCTTCAGACCAAAAGAGAAGCCATATGAGGACCCAAAGGAGGATAAAAAGGGCTCTGCCACAGCTTTAGCCCAGCCATTTCTTTTTCATGCCTCCTTTGTGACTTCTCCCGGCTCTATGTGACAGGTCGGTTCACACCAATCTCAAGCATTGCCTATTACCAGATTCCTGGAGAGGCAGCATCTCTCCCTCCTCAGCCAGACAAAATATGGGAGCCCCATTGGAGTCCCTCACACTTCTCGTTAGAAACCATCCCACTGGACGTATTTTCATCTGCACCCTCCCCTGGCTGTGTCACAGGTATGTGTCCATGAAGTATCCTCTGCCCATGCCAGGCAGTGATCCCACCCTCTACTCCCTCCCACCTTGAAGAGTCCATCATGTGTCTCTGCGTCCTTTATTGGCCACCCTGGTGCCCAGACACTTACCCCCCACCCACTCCCTGAAACTCTTCCTTCAGATACAAAACGAGGAACCACACCATCTAGCCTACAAGGCTCAAATGACAAAAATGCAAGAAATGGTAAGATCTGGACTTTGCGAGGAAGTCTTCTTTCATTCATTTTTATACACATGGGTGTTCGTTCCTCTAAACTGTATGTTTCCAAAGGCAGGGCCTACAACTTATTCATATCATCGTAGCAATTTGCACAAAATAAGTATCCCATAAATACTGGATAAACTTAAAATTGCTAGGTCATCTAAGTATCCAATTATAATGGAGTCACAAAGGACCATTAGAGAGGCAACACTGTGAGCTGGAGGGAGCCTAGGTTTTAGAGTTAGACACACTCATTAGTAAGCCTCAGGCTTTTGCCTTTGCACTTGCTATTCCTCTACCCGGTCCCCCTTCCCACCCCCAAATAGCTTTTTTGTCTGTTTTATATACTGATGTATATCCAGAGCCCAAGATAATGCTTAGCACTTAGTAGGTGCTCAATAAATAATTGCTAATGAATTATTCTGTATATGAAAATGTTTCTTCTATAAAATGGGGACTTTTACTTTGCAGTAAAAGGATTATTTTAAGGATTAACAAGAATGTAAGTAAAATACCTAACACAATGCCTGACACATAGTATCTGCTCAATAAAGACTTGTTATTAATCTGGGAAACCTTCACAGAGTTGCTAAGTTTCCTACAGTGATCTGAACAATAGAAAATTGTTATATTGTATCAAAGTCTATCTGCGGTTTTGAGCTATCCTTAGGGAAGCTGTACAAGTCACTCTTGGCATTGCTAATTAATTTTCTTGAGTAGTAAGTTGCTTTGGATCTCAAGGGTATAGAAGGCACCCACAGGCAAATCCTGCTTAGAAAGGCAGGGGTCTAGTCTAAGCTGCTAGAAGGAATCAATGTTCTAAATTCTTCTCATCTCATATAGCAGAGGTATTAAAGGGGTCTAAACCCAAGAGGATGACCCTTGACTGTTCTGCCATTCCAAGCTAATCCTGCCATCTGGGCCTCCTGATGGCCAGTCAGCAGGGAAGACAGGAGGCAGGCATGGAGAACAATAAACATTTATAAACATTGGCTGAATTAATAAAAACACTGTAGCCAGGAGAAAGGTGAAGTAACACTGTCCTGCAGAAACTGAGGACAGAGATGATGGCTCTTAGTACCTGAGGCTCCCTGGGACCCAGGCCGACCACTTGTTTCCCAGCATCAGGTTATTTTCCCAGCAGTGTGGATGCAACAACAGTGATGAAAGGTTTTCGGTGCAGGAGTCCTTCAAGGTCAAGTCTAATCCTGCTGATTTACAATGAGGAAACTGAGTGAGGCCCAGACAGGTCCTAGGACTTGCTTGGGGCCACATAGGTAGAGTTAGTAGCCAGGTCTCCCAGATTCCAGTCTAGTGTCAGGTTCTCTTTCTTGTGTAAATCTGTTGTGGCATGGAGTTAAGCAGCCCCATGAGGTTCAAACCTTTGACCTCAGTCCCAGCAACTGGGTACTTGATACAGTTTGGATATTTGGCCCCTCCAAATCTCATCTTGAATTATGATCCCCAGTGTTGGAGGTGGGGCCTGGTGAGAGATGTTTGGGTCTTGGGGGCAGATCTCTCATGAATGGCTTGGTGCCCTCCTTGTGGCAATGAGTTATCACTCTGAGTTCATAGACGATCTGGTTGTTAAAAAGAGTTGAGGGCCTCCCCCACCCCCATGCTCCCTCTTCTCGACATGTGACATGCCTCCTCCCCCTTCAACTTCCCCCATGAGCAAAAGCTTCCCGAGGTCCTCACCAGAAGCAGATGTTGGTGCCATGATTCTTGTACAGCCTGCAGAACTGTGAGCAATAAACCTCTTTTATCTATAAATTACCCAGTCTCAGATACTCCTTTAGTGCAACGCAAAATGGACTAATACAGTGTTTAACACTGGTCCCTCTTGCAACACACAAGAGCAGGACCAGCAGATAGAAAACCATGGACTGCATCTGTGTGTCTGTGCCGTGTCTGTAGCTAACTAGAAAATGCCAGGAGCTGTAGGAAAGTTGGCAAGCTCCACATCTGTCCCTCCCTCAGTTAAAGTTCTCCAAAGGGCAAAAGGGTCATCTCCATGACTGAACAGGAATAGGAGGGGCCCTGAAACAGGGAGAAGGAGGAGAGGCATCAATGAGAAACTATGGTCAGGGTCCTTGTAAGAATGAGAACTCTGTAAGCAGAAATAGAAGGTGCCTGCTTCAGTCAACAGATCCAAGTGGGTAGAGGGAAGAAATGCTCAGAAGACTGTCTAAGAGCAGCTTTTCAGCAGCAGAAGAATAAGAACAGACAATGCGAGAGATCATCACTCTACCCCAGCTCAGTCTCAGAGAGCATAGCCCAGTACTATCCCACTCCCGGGGCTGCCACAGCCCCTGACTCTGAGGATTAACTCTAGTACATCACATTTAATATCAGTGGCATCCACTATTACTCAGTTATCACACCTTTATTCAGCAGCTAAGTATAATGCGTATAATGCACAGTGCCAAAATAGGATTCTTTTTTCAGAGACAGGGTCTCGCTCTGTCACCCAGGCTGGAGTGCACTGACATGATCATAGCTCACTGTAACCATGACTTCCTGGACTCAAGTGATCCTCCCACCTCAGCCTCCTGAGTAGCTGAGACTATGGGTATGTGCCACCACAGCTGGCTAACCTTTTTAATTTTTTGTAGAGATGGGGTCTTGTTATGTTGCCCAGGCTGATATCGAACTCCTGAGTTCAAAAGATCCTCCCACTTGTCCTTCCAAAGCACTGAGATTATAGGCGTGAGCCACCATGCCTGGCCTGAGTTTTTTAATGAGGACATACGGTCACTACATGAAAATAAGAGGACACAAAAATAATGAAGATGTAGGTTTTCAAGGGATTTACAATCCAATCCGATATCTAAAGAGGTGCCTTGCGTTCCTATGCGGAGTCTGGAAACAACATGCAGAAATGGCACCTTGAAAGGGGAAAGAAAAGAAGGAAGAACAGGTCATCAGCCTCAGACCTCAGGTGGCTGAAGGAGAGAATGTATTTGGTGTCTGCCATATCTTTGCATCCTTCAATGACACTTTTGTCCACGTCACTGATCTTTCTGGCAAAGAAATCATCTGCCGTGTAACTGGTGAGATGAAGGTGAAGGCAGGCCAAGATGAATCCTCACCACATGCTGCTACGTTGGCTGTCCGGGACGTGGCCCAGAGCTGGGTATCACTGCCCTACACATCAAACTCCGAGCCATAGGAGGAAGTAGAACCAAGACCCCTGGACCTGGGGCCCAGGTGGCCCTCGGGACCCTTGCCTGCTCAGGTCTGAAGATCGGACGGATTGAGGACGTCACCCCCAACCCCTCTGACAGCACCCGCAGGAAGGGGAGTTGCCATGGTCACTGTGGACAGGACTCCTCAAATATTTTCTGTTAATAAATTGCCTTCCTGTTAAAAAAAAAAAGAGAAAGAGAGAGATGCCTTGCACATGGAGAAATGCACTTAAACAGAGAAATAAAAGGTAAGAGTGTATCAGCAAGTTTGATGGGGAAGGATGGGAAGACCCACTTTTGGTGTGAAAGGCTCTGGAAAAGCAGCATCTGTGCAGGGTGGAACAGGTAGATATAGACAGGACAGGGAACAGGCATGGTACAGAGAAGATGCAGATGGATAGATGCTAAGGTGTGGAAGTGGAAAGCACAGTTCTGTTAAAGAAACAACATATATAAGCCACTTAAGCTGGGGAGAAAAAAAAAGCACGTGTTCCAAAAAAAAACAAAAAAAACAAAAAAAACAGATCAGGGCCAGATCTGGGAAAGACGTGGGTATCTCACGTATTCTGCAGGCAAAGAGACCCACTGAAGGGCTTAAGCTGGGAAGCTACATGATCAGAGCTGGGCTCTGGGCAAACTAATCCCGCATGCCGAAGAATCATGGGGGCAAGACCTTCCTTCCATAGCTGAGGGTTCTCAGAGTTAGCCACATGTTTCAACCACCCATCCCACCCCCTACTACTCTCTATTCCTTCCCTCTCTGGTTACACATCAAACCTAATTTTATTTTCTTTTAAAGAATCCAAGCCTAGGTAGCCAAATCAAATGCATAAAATCAGGAGAGTTTGAGACCCAGGAGAGGGGGCACTGCCACTCTTCCTCCTCCTCTCTGTGAGCACAGGTCACTAGAGCACATCAGGGAAGAGAACACAAAGGGTATGAAGTCACTAAGAGTCCCAGGTGGGCTCTGCTGGAAAGGACATGATGCTCGTGAGCCTGGCAGTCAGAGAGAATGACAGCACTTGGCGTGTCTGCAAGCGCAAGCGTTTCCAGGGCAGGTTACTACATATGCTCATTTTCTCCCTGTGGCCTCCCCATCTGCCAGAGATCTGGGTGCCTGTAAGGATGGAGAAGGCATGGGATGACCCCTCGCTGGGCTGTCCAACTCAGCTGTGCAGCCAGGCTGCTCTGAGCTGCAGGGCACATGCAGCCTCCTCATCAGGCCACCTGCATTCCTAGGATTCTCCAAGTTCCAGACACATGGCCTTTAGTGTCCAGGGCTCTCCCCGCAGGACCCTTTGAGCTCTGCAGAAGCCAAGCATGACAAGCAACCTGCAGATTCCTCACTTAGGCTATCCTTCTCCAGCTCCCGTGAAGCCTGGCCTTTAGAATCCTACTAACCTTCTTCTAGGAATCACAGAAGCCAAGGAAGGCAGTCGGGATAGGGAAAGACAGAGGGTATGGCTATTCTGAGGACAGGGGCTCCTTCTGTCAGAGTTAAAAATAAACGCTTGGCAACTATGCCCAACTCTTCCCCTGCACAGGCCAATGGGCCCTGGCAGATAAATCTTTCCTTGCAGAGGAAATGAGGCCCTGGGGGAGAGGTGGGAGAAGGAGGCCATGGACACATGGTCAGAGTATGTAACTAGCTGAAGGCAGAGGGTTCCTCAAGTCCTATGTCTTGGTTGTCATTGCCATCACTCTCCACCATACACCCCTTCCCCCCAAATAAACCATAATTCCCGAAAGCAGACATAGAGCCGTCCTAGGCTACGATTAGTATCAACACCTGTCTAGGGATTAGAAAAAAACAGAAAGAATACTAACGCCATGCTGAAGAACAGAATGCCAATGTCAGACTCTGCCCAGTATCTATCAGCTAAGCAGATATTCTAGCTACCTAAGCCCCTTTCCTCATCTTGCTCCACAAGTCTCCAGGATCCCTGGGGAATAGAGGAAGAGGACACACCTCCATGGACACACATCAATACTGCAGTCAAGAGGCAGAAGAAACCCATGCACTCGGTGACATTCTGCGTGTGGCTGAGCTGGAAGGGCCAGAGGTGCCATGGCCTGACTCAGGAAGGAGATCCTGAGAGCCAGGGCCCAGTTATTCTTGGAAGCTGACAAGATGAGGTCACACTTTTGAATGTGGTAGCCCAAAGCCTCACACTGCGGAGGTGGAGAATACAATGTAGCAACAGGGCAGGAGTACACTGTAGGTAGCATGCTCAGTGACAGGGCAGTCGGGTTGAAGGCCTGGGGCAGACTGCCCATGTGGGGCTGTCCTAGCATCCCTAGGTAACTCTGGCAAAGAGGCCTGCTTGGAGGTAAAACTGGAGGAAGCCAGGGCTGGAGGAGAGCACAGTAGAAGGTCTGATCCACTCTGATGAGCTTGGTCACTCTCCTTTTTGTCTAACCCTTTCCCTACTGGGGAATAAGCAGGACAGCTTCACAGAGCTTTCATACACACAAATCTAGACACCTGAAGACAAAAACCATAGCACGTCTTCCAGCACTCAGAAGAGTGAGTTAGCCCCAAATCACCTACCAACCTCAGGCTGGAAGAGAAAGGGTCAAGCAGGGAGAATATCAGCAGAAAATGACAGAAACAGGTCAGGAGTGTGGCAGGAAGCACTGGGACAGCTAACAGGGCCTGGCTGTGAGGGGAGACTGCAGCAGTGACAGGTTTATTTTTAGCTGTTGGGCAGAGGGGCTGAGTAACAGTTCTGGGCCCTGGGCAGGAGGCCAGGCTGCTAAGGTCCGGTGTGTACTGAGAGCCTCCTAACAATGTGGATCATTAAAATGGCAGCAAACGATCAACTCGATCTTCTCCCTGTAGACAAGCAGGAGGATAAGGAGCCCCGCAGGAGGATGAAAGTGGAGGAGTCGGCAGGGGGACAGTCAGTAAATCTCCTGTTCAGCCCCTCCCCTCAGAGAGACTTCACCTTTGCTTCTGGTTCAAAAGAATCTTCATGGAGATGAGCCAGAGAGAAGGCATCAACAGTACAGCTCCCTCAGCTCCCTCATATGCTCTGAAACAGAAAAGGCTCCCATCGGGCGGCCACTAGCTTCCGCCTCTGGCCACCACTCTTCACCTCTCAGATGAGTCCTGGACGGACACTGGCCACAGAGATGCTTGGAAACGTCCCTCAAGAATAAGATGCCCTTTCATATGACCCTTTTGGAGGGCTCAGGTTCCCAGCAGAATGAGCACACAGTTTGGCTGGTCTTGGAGGAGAACACCAGATACAAATATGGGCTGACCTTGGGGCCCTGTCCCAGCTCATTCTGGCATACAGAGGTGTTTACTGATCAGAGAATAAAGACCCCAAGAACCTTTCACTGCCAGAGGCCCAGCCCAACTTCATGTCTCCTTCTACTGTTGCTTTCTTCCTCCTCCCACCAAACCTGACGGCCCAGCACACAGGACCCCACAGTCCAAACCTCCAGGCTGAAACAGCTGCTCTAGCCTTGCATGGGCAGGAAGAGGAGGAAAGAGAACAGACATCACCAGGCAACCCCTTTTCCTCCTGCTTCCTTGGATTCCTGATATCTCTTCTTACTCAGCCCTGTCTGAGGGGCTGAGGATCACCTGAATGTAAATCCTAACTTCCTCATCAGCTCTGGGAATCAGTCCCCAACTCTAACCTAAGAACAACCCTTAATCCGTAACTATACCTTTGGTGAATTAGAAGAAGGCACTCCTTTGAAAGAACCCAGCCACACACAAAGACAAAGCTGAGCAAGGGGACAGTGGCTAGACTTCAGCCTTCGCTTAGCTCCTCAACCAGATCCCTGTGCACAGGGCACAGCCTGCACCAGAAATCACAGTGGCCTTCAAATGCCCCATAACTTGAAACGAGAAAGGAATCTCAAGTAGGGAATAGAGTTCCTCATCTCTACTTTGCACCACCACTACACTATGATTCTTCTGATTTGAAGGAAAGAGAAGATGCACACCCTGCTAAATTACGTAGTCTATCCTCTCTGCCGAGTCACCAGCTAGAACACTTTCTAAGTCTTCACACAAGAGAAGGAGCAGCTGGTCAGTGATGATTATTCATTAACTGGACACAGGCTGCCCTGGAGCCCGGCACTAAGCCTACAAAAGGGCATCTGTGCTGACCCAGATACTGCTGATGGTCAGACCCGGAGCAAGTCAGCAAGCTATCCTGCCTGCCCTCCACCTCTGGCCTGCAGCACCGCCTTCTACTGCCTCACCACCTTCTACCGCCTCACCCTGCCGGTGCTCAGGAGCTGCTCGAGCCGACCCTCTGTGCAATGAGGCCTGGAAAGTTTAGCTGACCTATTCAAGGTCATGTAACTTGTTAGCAGCATACAAACACTGGAACCTTTCTATTTATGTATGTACTTATTTTTGCTTTCTTATCTAGCACATAACCCATGGTAACAAGCTCATCTCTACATATCTATATCTGTATATATATATATATATATATATATATATATATATATATCTTAAAATACAAAATACCAGTATTTTCCTAAAAACTAGAAAAGGTACAGAGCAATCTGATTTGGGTTCTATAACTGCCATACATTATTATGCTGTCCAGTGACATGGCCCCTTCTCTTCACCAATGCCCCCATTTACAAGGTAACCTATGTGGAAAGATCCTAGCTGATGTGTTAGTGGAGCTCAGTTTTGCTCCACCAGGTCTACAGTCTTCTAGCAACCAAAAACCAAAGGAGCCCAGACCAAGAGCAGATCCCATGGAACCAGGTCTCAAGATGTGGCTCGGACGCTGACACCATGTAAGACCTTGGACATGCCACTGAACCTTTCTGCACTGGCCCAGCTTCTTCCTCAGTGATATGCAAGGAGTCAAGAAAGATGACCAGGGAGTGTGGATTCTAAGTTACTATGAAGTGTGGGTTGCTTTGCCACTGGGCCTCAAACCATTACCAAGAAAAGCTGCAGTCCCTGCAAAGAACAACTCTTCTCTGCCCATCCACCTCCCTCCAGGACGCAGAACAATCTGGAAAGATACAGTGCAGGGAAAAGAGGGGGAAAAGAGACCTCACATGACCCTTGGCAGGGCCTGAAGTAGAGGAAAGATAGGAGAATAGAGTGAATCCTGCACCACAGATATCACGCCACCAGGAAGAACCCCAGCTCAGAGCATGGCAAGTCTGCTTGGGAACTGGGCAATGGCTCAGACGCAGACGACTGTGCCCTGCTCTTCCCCATCTTGGCTGACATTCCTCCTGGCACCCACTCAGCACACTCCTGGGCTCTGGGTAACAGGAGCTTTGGCCCCTCCCCTAGCCCAAGGATTAAGTTTGCCTCCAGCAGTTCTGAGGCTGGGCTCTTCCAGGCCCTCCTCCCAATCCCCTGTACCTGCTTCCTAAGAAAAATCATCAACTATGGATGGCCCAACCTCTCAGGTCCCAAGTAGCAGAAACATCACAGGTCCCAATACCTTCCTCCTCCCACAAAGGGGTTCTTTTGTTTCCTAGACACCCACCAATATTTGGCCCTAAGGCCCAGGGACTGCTTGTCTCTCCCCTCCTGTCAGCCACTGATCCCATATCTTAGCTGGAGATTGTCTCCAAGCTCAGTCAAAGCCCAGAATTCACAAGTAAAAAAGGACAATTAGCTGACCCAGCTTCGATCCTGCCTCAGTGGATGCCAACGGCCCTGCTGCAGGAGCCAGGGGTCAGGGCTAGGGCCAGGAGGGACAGGATCTCTGAAACCACAAACCTGACCCTTCCCTCATAATTCTGTAAGCCCAACCTCAATGATTCCTAACCTTTTTTGACAACTTCATGCCCCTCAAACACTCTAAAGCCTGCTTTGACACAAGATGAGTTAGCTTCAATTCTGAGCCACCAACCCCCGACCACTCTGACCTCCTGTTCCTCCCCTCAGTTCTAGCCAGGCCAATGCCACCACACCTCTCACAGACTTGCTCACTCCTCAGAGGCACAGCCATGTCCCACTGACCCCAGCTGGAGCCTCCCTTAGCTCCTGGAGTCACCACAGATTCCCCTCTTTCAAAGCTCCTCTATTCCCAGCCACACGATTTAGCTCCCAGACCAACAAAGTCTAGGAGAACTTTCTGCAAGGATGAAAATGTTCTTCTGCACTGTTCAATTCAATAGCCATTAGCCACATGTTCACTGAACACTTGAAGTGTGGCTAGCAACTGATTTTTGAAATTTAATTTAGTTTAATCTATTCATGTTAATTAATTTTAATTTAATTAGCTATGTGAGGGTAGTGGCTACCAGATTGGACAGTGCAGCCCTAGCCTACATGTGTTAATTTCACCTTCTCTAAATAAGTTTCTTGACTCAAAATTTTACAGGCCATTTTTTACATGTGTATCCTCCATGCAACTAAGCTTATGACAGATACTCAGCAAACTGTTACCTACCTGTAACCA
Organism: Pongo pygmaeus; assembly: GCF_028885625.2. NCBI lineage: Eukaryota > Metazoa > Chordata > Mammalia > Primates > Hominidae > Pongo > Pongo pygmaeus. Next base: position 42,771,959 of record NC_072373.2, read on the forward strand.
TATTGCATATAAAAGAGGCTGGCTTGGTCAATGAAATTTTCCTAACCTTGTGACAACTCCAGCAAACTCCAGTTTGGGACACTGCCTCTCACCTAGCCACACTAACTGTCTTGCCCTCCACAGGTACACAGTATGAGGTGTGCTAGAAAGGAGATGGTGCCTGTACTGTGGGGATGTGGGAGCTCTGGCATGTCCCTCCAACAGCATCCAGAATAATCATGAGAGGCTCCAATCATCTCCCCTTCACCAGAACAAAGGAAGCCACATCGCAGTCGCGCTTCCACGACCTAGGGAGAGAGGACTGCTGGAGAAAGGAAAGGAAAAGAAACTACAGGACCTTGTTTTCTCTAATCCACACAATGGAAAGATACACAGAGATAAGTTACGACAACATTCTATATTTTATAAAGCAGTAACATGCTTCACCTAATCAGAGTTGCACAGCAGAGAAGAACAACAATACAGTCTTTAATTAAATTTGCTGAGCTAACACCTAAGGGTCACCATGACACAGTGAAACAGCAAGCAGCTGAGGAACCCTCCTAGGGAATACAACTAATTAATACACAAGTGGGTTGAGACTAGGTGTCCTTATCAAAGAAATAATAGAGGCCGGGCATGGTGGCTCACGCCTGTAATCCCAGCACTTTGGGAGGCCGAGGCGGGCGGATCACGAGGTCAGGAGATCAAGACCATCCTGGCTAACACAGTGAAACCCCGTCTCTACTAAAAATACAAAAAATTAGCCGGGCATGGTGACGGGCGCCTGTAGTCCCAGCTACTCGGGAGGCTGAGGCAGGAGAATGGCGTGGACCTGGGAGGCGGAGCTTGCAGTGAGCCAAGATCGTGCCACTGCACTCTAACCTGGGCGACAGAGCAAGACTCTGTCTCAAAAAAAAAAAAGAAAGAAAGAATAGAATTCCCATGTTCTTGTACAAAAAATAGTAAGTAAGATGTCTATCAAATACTCTCTCAAAAGGGGGAGGGAGTGGTTAAAAAAAAATGCATGGAGCTACTGTTGAAGTTCCCCTCCAACTTTGAGGACTGCTCAGGAGCGGCAAATACCCACCCAGCCCCCTTCGCTGACCTCCCCTCTTGTCAGTCAGGGCCTGAGGTGACAGAACAGCTCCTCAGGCTGAAGGCACCCTGGAGCAGCAGCTGGCCATGTGCCTGAGCCTGTGGCTCAGTTAGGAAGTAAGTGGGAAGAAGCCTGAGACTAGGAGTCAGGCAACCTGGGTTCCAATCCTGCCTCTGTCAAGTGAATGGCTATGGTACCTTGAGCAAGTCACTCCCTCACTCTGGGCCTTGGTTTTCTCTTCTGCAAAATGAGGGGGCTGGACAAAATGACCTCTCAAGTCCCTTGCAACTCTGACTGGAAGCATGACTCAGAACTTAGCAAAAGCAGCCAGGAAAGATGGTGAGGTGAGGTCAAAGCACCCACCAAAAGCATTTAAATGGGAGCTCTCTGAGGTGGAGGGAGAGAAGCAGCAGGGTGAGCTGGGACTGTTTTTCAAACGCTGATTTCACTTAACAGGGCTAAGAGGTCACCGACTATAGGCAGGGAGAAGAGCATCTAAGCAGCTGCCAGCTCCCATCAACTCTCAGGGCTGCAACATAGCAGACTTCTGAACCCCAGGAGAGGCTGGGCTGCTGCCCTCCAGCTCTGCCCTAGCCCCCCAGCACTGGCCTGAGCACACTGCAGAATAGAGGTCTCCTCCCCTTTTCTCAGGCACCTTCCCAAGGGGGTAATCCCTCTTGCCCCACTCCATCTTCCTCTCCTGCTTTATAATCACGAGACTTCTGGTTTTGAAAACCATTTCACTACTCAGCACCTGAGGTTAATCAAAATTCAAGATCTAGAAATCTCTTTGGTGTGTGTCTCTGGAACAGCGTTCTTTGAACCAGATTCCCCCCACAGCTGTAACTATGTCTCAGTCAATATTTGGATATGGAAGTGCTGTTAACACGGCTGTCAGTCTCCAAATGCCTTGTCTCTCCTTTCTTCCTCCATTATTAAGTTTTAACACAAAGACGTGTGTGGGAAATCCACAATTTAACAGTTGAGTCAACTTAAAAGATCTGGGAGCAGGCTGCCTGTCAAAACAGACTGACTTCACTCTTCACCCACTTCTAACCTGAGAGGGATAAACTATGAGTGTTATTTAACACGCTGCTGGATTTTTCCTTCCAAAACTATTCAAAGTAGAAAAATATCTAAACCTCTCTCCCGTTAGTTACAAGAGAAATCTGAATTGCCACTCAAAAGCATTTTATAGGATGATTTTGTGCGTGTGTCTATTAAACAGAATACAGAGCAGAAGTTGGGAGTTTCTGTTCTGAAGTCTTTACATAATATTCCAAATATCCAAGAGAATGAATAGCTAGTGTCCCCAAACTACTAATGGGTGAAGGCAGATGGTGTCTCAGAGGGGACAGCAAACACTCCTCTAAAGACCGTCTGTCACTTCCTCAATGATACAGGTTAACTGTGGTCAAACTGTATTCACCCAACTCCAGTCCCCAAGGTCAGAGCCACGCTCAATCCAAACAACTCCTCCTCCTCCTTTCCCTTCAGTTATGAGTAGGGAAAGAGAAGTCTAAGGCACAAATATTGAAGTGTTGAAGATACTTATCCTCTCTCCAACAGTCAACACTAAACAACAACCGAGATCCCAGAGCAATAATTTACAGTAGAAAGCAAAGCACTCTGACAGGGTTGAGTATGAGAGCAGCAGGAAAATAATTCTAGAGGCCTTAAAATCTAGAAATGGAACATGCTTGCCCCGTACAACCCCGAAGTACTGGTGTTTTTTTTAAAACGTCTGATCGTATATTCCAATAGTTCCACCCATACCACATTTCTGAGTTTTGTACTTGATAACTGAAATACAGCTCGCTGTGGGGGCTGAAGGGGAAGAGAAAAATATAACACAGGAAGTATTTTTCTCCTCCTCCAATCATTGAGACACCCCAGGGGAAACAGACCTGAGGTGTCACCTTTAGAGATTGGTTTGACCTGAAACCCCTGTGAGAGGAAAACCTTGGTGGTGACCCTGCAAGACCGGCTCACACTTCACTGGGGACCCACCCACCTCATGAGACCTCCCAGTCCATTGTGTTTAACTTCTGAAGTCGATATTCTCACTTGAATCCTTATTCTCCCCACCACCACACCCCTTAAAGAAAGAAAAGGGATGGGCTCCCCCGGCTCAAGGATAATGTTTCAGCAGACTGCCCATCACGGCGCGAGTCCAGGACAGCAAGTGGCCCTCTCCAGGAGGCGGAATCAGCACGGATCCGGCCGCGGGTTACAGAGTCGGTTCACAATGCTCAGCCGGGCCGCGGACACCGCCGGCCTCTCCCCGGAGCCGCCCCGCGCGGGCGTGGGAGGCGGCCAGCTCTGGGATCCAAACAATCCCGCCCCCGCAGCCGGGGGACGCCCAGGACCCTCCCGCCGCACACCTCCTGGCCGGCGCGCCCCAAGGCGGCCCGGCTGCCCTCGCGAGGCTCGGGGAAGTGAAATCACACATTCCGGCTCCCAAATAAGGAGCGAGGCTAAATAAACCTCTGCGATCCGACTTCTCCAAACCAACCCACCAACCGGCTCAATGACTAATGGGCCTTTTGTGCCCGCAAAGAGAGAAAAAGAAGGGAGGAAAGGACGGCGAACCACCACCCCCAAAATCACTTCCTTGAGATGGAGTAAAATTAGCAGAAGTCCCGAAGCCAACCGTTCCGACTCGGCTGGATCCCGCTCAAACCCCAAAATGGCAGGGTCCCCTGAGTCCCCGGAGCGGGTCCCAGGGCTCCCGCCCGGGAGCGGCCGGAAGCGGTCAGAGAGGCGAGGGCGCTGGGACCCGCCGCCCGCGCCGCACTCGGCACCCCTGGCCCGGCCGCCCCGCCCCGCCCCGCCGCGGCCACCCCTCCGCCCCGCGCCGCGACCCAGGCCGGGGCGGGCACCCGACGCCGTGGAGCTCCAGGGCCCGGGACCGGCCCCGCCTCCCCTCCCCGGGCCCCAAACCTACTTTGAGGGCGAATTTCTCCTGGGTCCTCTTGTTGAAGATCTGCAAAACTTTCCCGTTGATGCCCAGCCCCAGGACCTGGCTGGTGACCTTGTAGTCATCGATGATGGCGTTCTTCTTGATCTGCAGGCCGGACTTGACGTGGAACTGCGGGAACTGCTGCGGGGGCGGCGGCGGCGGCGGCTGCGCCGGGGGGTGCGGCAGGGCAGGGGCGGGGGGCTGCGGCGGCGGGGCCGGGGCGGGGAACGGCACCGGCGGGCTCTGGCCCTGGGAGTTGGACAGCATGGTGCCCGGGGGCGCGGGGGCACAGGCGGGGGTGCCCGCGGCCGCCCCCTCCTCCGGCTCCGGGCCCCCTCCCCGCCGCCCCCCGACCTGCTGCGAAGTTCGCTCCGGGCTGGAGCCGGCTTCCCCGACCCGGCCCGGCTCCAGGCTCGGCGGGTCGCGGGGCTCCGTGGGTCCCGCCGCGCGCCGCTGGCGCCCACCGGCCCGGCGCCCTCCCTCCCTCCCCCCGGGGGCCTGGCACTCTGGGGACCGCGGGGCGGCGGGGGCCCGGCCGGGGGGAAGCGGCCGCGCGACAATGTACCCAGCCCCGGGCCGGCGGCCGCGTCACAGCCTCGTCTGCGTCCGGGGCCGGTCCTTACAGGGGAGGGGCGGGGGGCGGGGCCTGGGGAGGCGTGGTGTGGGGGGAGGGGCGGGCCTTAAAGGGGAGGACGCGCGGTGCCGGGAGCTGGGAGGACCGCGAAGTAGGCTGGGGGCTGCTGCCTGGGGGACAGGGAGAGGGGACGAAGAAATCCTAGTTCTTAACCAAGGCCGTGCAAAGGGAGAGAGGAGGCGTGTCAAAGGAGCTGCATAATTCAGATGGAAAATCCACTCCTCTCCAATTGTCTGGGCCTCTTAGCGGCAGCGAACTGGGAGAGGGGTGTATTTCCAAGGAGAGGGATGGCTCGTAGGTATCCAGCTAGATGAGACCTCGGGGGAGGGTGGGGGGGAGCTGGAATCACAGGGGTCATTCATCCCAGGGGTCAATCAAAGGCGGGCGTATTAAATATTTCCCTAACTTCAACATTTTCCTCTGAGGTTTTTTGCATCTCTTTTCTCATTAATTTGTTTTTCAGTAAAGACGTATTATTGTGTAACCAGGAGCACTTTAGTAATTATACCTTTGAACATGTTTTCATGTAAATAAACTAAAAAGGATACAGGGTGGGAAGAGGATGGGTTGAGATTGGGGACACCCGAATTCCAGCCATCCTTTGCCACGGATTGGCTGTGTGAGGCTGAGCAAGCCTTGCACCTCTCTCTCAGTGGGAAGAACAGCGAGACCTTTTCAAAGGTTGTGGGCAGATTCAGAGGAGATAACGAAACTGAAGGGGAGGCCCTGGGGAATGGCTTCTGATTTCCGATGTGGAAAAATTAGTCCCTAAGAAGTGGGTTAGCCCCGTGTATCTCAGGAAAAGCCCAGGGATCTAGCTGGACCCTGCATAGAAGCTGCCAGGAGACCTCCACACACATTCTGATGGGGTTCGAGATGACCAAGTACATCCCTGCCGACTTCCTCCCACCTCTGACTGGCAGAACATTTGAGAAATGGCAAACGACCTAGACAGGTGAACACAAAACCTCAGCTTAAGTCTTGGTAAGGCCAGTTAGAGAATGAGGCTTGACCTATGGCCACACATGCACCCTAATAGGTCCCCCAAAACTCCAGAAGGAAGACAACACCTCCAGAAGGGGCCCTTGGGGATAGAACTTAGGTAGGTAAGGGACAAGTGCCAATGTCTCTTCCCTCATTCACCTTTCCCAGAAGATGCTTGTGGAGGCAGGAATGAGGGGGAGGAGTGAGGGGTGGGAGTTACCCTCCCAACGCTGTCCTTTCCTGGGGCAGGCAGGGCTCTGTGGACCAAGGAGAGACATGGTTCCCCCAACACAAACATATGCTCTTCTCAAGCAGCATCTGCTTAGCTCCATATACAAGGTGCCATGCTCAGCCCTGCAGCCGTGGATGGTGTTATCTGGTGGGGAAGAAGACAGATACCAGTGGCACAGAGAGGATGGCAGACACCTTCCTAGGAGCCCGAAGCACAGGGATTCTCTTCTGTCTGCAGCAGCCAGCAGCTTCCTCCCGAGTCTACAGGATAGATATGGTTATACAGCTCCCCAGATGCCCCTGACTCTTCAAAGACAAAGACACTACCTAAGGCCATGAGGATGGGAAAACACCTTCACTCCACCACTTCTATAGCACTGCGATCACCTCCCTGAAGCACACACAGGAGATGCCAAAGGACAAGAGGGACGCAGGGGTGGGAAGGTGGAAGGCTCCAACTGCTCAGGCTCTGGTCTGGGGCTGCTCTGGAGTCTGAGTTGGTCTTTTTTTTCTTTGCAGAGTCACTGGAGGCTCCCTCTGGCTTGGTGTTGAGGTATCACCTGCTTTTCTCCACAAAGCTAGAAAGAGAATAACTTCCTTCTGCCTTTTCAGAGGCAGCAAGGCATAGTGGTAAGATGACAGGATCTAGAGACAAATGAGCTGAAGCCAAGGCTGTCCTCCAGCTGGGTTACCTTGAGCGAGACATGTAACATCTCTCAGTATCTGAAAAAGAAAAGAGAAAAACAACAAAATATACTTTCAGGGCTGAGAGAGAATAAAATGAAATAGTAATTACAAGAACACATCCTAAAGCATAAACTATACATTATCATGAAATATTAAATATCATCATTATTTAGACATTGCTGGCTTGCTCCTCTGCTCCGTGCTCATGGCCTACGGATCTATTCCTGATATCAAAGCTGCTTTCCTACCTAGCTGGAGCTCCAGGGAGATGGTGAGGCCCGATGATCTAGGAATAAAAGGACAACTGAATTCCCACCTGAGAGTCCTCCCGGTGTTGCAAGAGCCAAATAGGCCTAGGGGGCACACAGGGACTCTGAGGGTACATACATAGTGGATAGAGATTATATGAACTGTACACACAGCACCAGAAAACACACACATATATGAACACAACACATAAGCACAGCATGCCATGTAACAGAATAAACTCCTAGTGGATGAATAATTGAGGAGTGAGATGTGCTAAATGCAGAAGCACTGGCCAAGAGATCCTGAGTCTTAAGTTCCATTCTGATACTGACTCGCTATGTAACCTCATGAGAGCCCCTTGCTCTCTCAGTTCCTTCCTTCTCATCTGCAAAATAGTGACCATAACATCTGCCTTGCTTACTTTGTAGGGCTTGTGCAAGGATAAAATAAAATACTTTCCTACAGGAAGCAGTCCAAAGTCCTATTTGTGTAACACCAGGCTCTTAGCCATCTATAATGAACCACTTAATAAACAGTTTTTATGGATGTGTAAAAGCGCTTCAAAACTTGAAAGTCTATGCAAATAGAAAGTACTATTTTTGTCTACTATTAACATGCAAACACATATGCCATGCAATATAGTACACACAAAGACAATTTAAGGACCTCAGGTACATAGAAATGGATTAATTATAATCCTTGATTCATGACACACTCTCATCATTGGATCATCGATCCACGCAGCTCCACTTTTATTGTTAGTTAATAATTATTTTTAATAATGCAGTAAGCACCTGTGAATCCACTACCCAAAATAAAAACTAGAACTTCGACAATAATGTACATATAACTAGATGATTCCTCCACACACACTCCCCCAACCCCTCCATTTTCCTGGCCCAAGACCCCATCATCCTGAGTCCTATGTTCACCTTTCCCTTGCTTTCCTTTTTATATAGTTTTATTTCATGAAAGCATGTTCAAAGGTATCATAAAAGATGAAACGCAAATCATCTTAAAATGGAGGTGGCCAAGGGTGACGTTAGCAGCAAGACCAGGTTAAAATAAGAACATGCCTCGTCATAGTTTCAAAGTATTCCTCACCTTCTCATGATGATGGTGATGATGATGATGATTATGATGACAATGTTTTTTGAGTGCTTCCTGAGTGCCCAACACTGTGCTCATCCCTCTACCTGCATTGTCTCATTTAAATCTCATGACAATCCATGGCTGAGATTGCTAGTTGGGTGGGCTAATACCTTTTTTTCCTCTCTTTGATAGTAAAGAGCACCCCATATTTAGCTAAGCACAAGACTGCCTGGAATAAAAATTACTTTTCCCACTTGAGCAGCCTCCATTATAGCCGGTTACATTCATAAGATTAAGTTATAACCAATGACTTGTAAATGGAAGTGGTTTATGGAAAGAAGTAGGTCCTTCTTCTTCTTCTCCTTCTCTTTTTTCTTTCCTGCTGGCTGGAATAAAAATTTCACAGCTGGAGCCATCTTGGATGGTGAAGTGGAGGTTACAGGTTGAGGAAGACAGAACAAAAGGACAGAAAGAGTCTGTATACTGGTGAGCCTGGATCCATCATATCAGCACTGAACCACCTACCCAGACTTTTATATGAAAGAGCAATAAATGGCCTTCTTGTTGAAGTGACTGATGGTCTAGGTTTTCTATCATTCACAGCCAAACCTTATCCTACTCTTACATAGCCCTATGAGGTCTGTACTGTTATCCTCACTTATCTGTTGTATAAACAAGAAAACTGAGTCCCAGAGAAATTAAATAACTTTCCCAGAGTCATTCCACTAGCGAAGGACAGGACCCAAGTCTTTCTGACCCAAAGTCCATGCTCATGGTCCTTACTATAGATCCTGAGCAGACATACACTCACATATCCTTCTTAATGTCAGAAATATGATATCTGCTATTTCTGGGCAGGAATTGCCTGAAGAGATATGGGCTATTCTTTCCATTTTAGAGCAACATAAATTTTCCACACCCCAATTTCCTTCCATCTTGGCCTAATCTGTTACAGAATATAGGTCTATGTTAATTTGCATGACTGGGTTATATGATAGGATACATTGTGACAATCTTTTTCTTCAGGATTCCCCCACCCAGCCTTCACACCATCAGGGAGTAAAAGTTTCCTGTTTTACTATGACGTGGCATTATGAACGAGTGACAGAGGGTGGAAATTTATGGAGGTGGATCTCTTGGAAATTTTCAGCTAACACTCTCTTGATGAGAGAGGATCATCCACAGGCTGGCGGATCTGCGCATGAACACAGATAAAGCAGCCTTTGTATCCACTGCTAGTACCGCAAACAAAATATTGCAAGAAGGAGCATGATTTACAGAAGAAGCTCTGTCCACTAAAAACCCACCCTTGGAAAGAAAAATGGCTTAGAGCCAGAGAGAAATAGTCTTCATGTCATAGGCTAGTATTTCTGTGATAAAATGAGAAATTCCCCCAAAGCAAAAGTGACAGATACATATACATAAGACTCATTAGTCACAAAAATTTCTGACCCAGAAAATGAGCTCAAAATATTGGTCAGGATGGCCTCTATCATCCCTTCTATCTTAGCTCTCTCTGAAGGTATTAACGGCTGCCTCACAGAAAGGAATTCTACCCAAAGCAAGTGCCATTGGTAATGCCCTATTTAAGACATCCCAGAGGGGAAAAATCCTTCCCCCACCCACGGTGCCCTCAGTGCCCTCGGTGCCCTCATCTACACTTCATCCTTTGATAGTTTAATGCCACAGCAGGGAACAGCTGGGGCAGTGGCAAAGAATGCGAATAGAAAGAGAAAGAAGGAAGTACCCAAAGGGAACAGAAACTTCACCTCTGCACATCAACAGACATAATATGGTCCAAAGGGACTACAAATGAGAGTAATTAGGACTACAGTATGCCTAATTCTTTTTTTTTTTTTTTTTTTTTGAGATGGAGTCTTGCTTTGTTGCCCAGGCTGGAGTGCAATGACGTGATCTTGGCTCACTGCAACCTCCGTCTCCCGAGTTCAAGCAATTCTCCTGCCTCAGCCTCCCAAGTAGCTGGGATTACAGGCAACTGCCACTACACCTGGCTAATTTTTGTATTTTTAGTAGAGACAGGGTTTCACCATGTTGATCAGGCTGTTCTCGAACTCCTGACCTCAGGCGATCCACCTGCCTTGGTCTCCTAAAGTGCTGGGATTACAGGTGTGAGCCACCGCACCCGGCCAGGATGCCTAATGCTAAATCCACAGTTTACAATGGGAAATGTAGGGAAGAGAGGCAAATATCCACCTGTATTCAAGAAGGCTTCCAAGGCTGTTGTCCTTGTATTAAAAGCATTGCCCTCCAACCTAGCTTATATCTGGCATATCAGTTGCTACTTAGATGAGTAACAACCTGGACAATGATTGGGAAATGAGGAAAGGAAAGGAGGAACTATCTAGGAGCACAATCAAGGTGGGTCAACCAAAAGGATCATCAGGTTCTTACCTGGTGACCTGGTGATGCCTGGATTTTTCTCCCTTGCTTAAGATAAGTAAATGGAAGTGGAAGGGTAGAAAAGGTAGGGGGGAGATATACACATGTGTATGTGGAATGGGTAGAGATTTCCTAAGGGTATAATGATCCATAGCTTCACATGAGAACATAACTTTGAGGCAGCAGAGCATGGTGGAATCAAATCCTGGGTTCTAATCCCACCTCATCATTCACTACTATACTTACCTGCACTTCATTGTACTGTTTGTATAATGAAGGATGGAATAATATTCCCTAGATTAAATACAGGAGTAACATTTTCAATGGTTTCTGGCACATAGTACTTGGCCTCTATAAATGTGAGCAGTTACTATGCAGCAGGTACTTTCATACTAACCATCTCATTCAATCTTCTCAACAATGCTCTAAGTAGTAGTATTTCTGGTATTTTGATCACTGAAAACATGGCTCAGAAAGGTTAAATAACAGCCAGTCATCACACAACTAGATGGAGAAGATCTGTTTCCACATGTGTCAGAGCCTATATTCCTAAATGCTCTTGAAAGTGGTCCAGCTAGCTGACACCTGCCAGGCCGACCTGGGGAAGACATCCCAGCCTGTGTGCATGGCTCAGGAGAAGGAGACAGTCTGCAACTGCAACTTACTCAGAACTTCCAGAGACTGTCCCTACCACTGACACAGACAGTTAAAGGCAATGAATAGAGTCATTTGAGCATTAATGGGTTTGGAATCTTAGCATTTGTAAACTTTTGAGGAAGTACCTAAATATTTGAGGTATATGTGAGATAATTTATGTAGCATATGTGTATTGTATATACATATATATACACACACACTATATATATAAACACTATATATACACTATATATATACACACTTATATATATACACACTATATATATACACTTATATATATACTTTTATATATATATACACTATATATATATACACTATATATATATATATACACACACTATATTTTGTTTTGTTTTTGCTCATTCCATAACAGATCGAAGTAGGACCTAATTTTTCCTCCCACATTTCTTATGAAGTGGTGAAAACTACAACATTGTAGAGACAAAAGGGACATGTACAGATCAATCTGTACCTTTCCTCCAAAGACCACCTCTACACTATCATATAGACAGGTAGGTGTGTGGCTTTAAAAACTAGGCTCTCAACCCAGCTGCAGTGGCTCACGCCTGTAATCTCAGCACTTTGGGAGGCTGAGGCAGGTGGATCACTTGAGATCAGGAATTTGAGGCCAGCCTGGCCAACATGGCAAAAACCTGTCTCTACAAAACATACAAAAATTAGCCGGGCGTGGTGGTGTGTGCCTGTAGTCTCAACTACTAGGGAGGCTGAGGCAGGAGGAATCACTTGAACCCAGGAGACAGAGGTTGCAGTGAGTGGAGATCACACCATTGCACTTCAGCCCTGGTGACAGAGTGAGACTCCATCTCAAAGAAAAAAAAGAAAAAGAAAAACTAGGTTCTCAGAACTTCTGGTGCACATTTATTGTACCACGAGAGTGTACACTGGGTGCAGTGGCTCATGCCTATTATCCCAGCACTTTGGGAGGCCAAGGCAAGAGGATCACTTGAGACCAGGAGTTCAAGACCAGCCTGGGCAAAAAAGCAAGACCTTGTTTCTACAAAAAAAAAAAAAAAAAATAGCTGGGGATGGTGGCAGGAGCCTGTAGTCCAAGCTACTCAGGCGGCTGAGGTGGGAGGATTGCTTGAGCCTAAAAGGTTGAGGCTGCAGGGAATTGTGATGGCTTCACGATTGTCCCACTTAATGGACCACAGGAACCCTCCTGACCCAGGGAGGTCAACAGGGGCAGGCCCTCTGTGCTATTTGGTTAACCTTGTATTTGGGAGCTGACAGGGAGGGAATGGGGCAGTGCCAGCACCATGGGTACCCAGGATTCTCCTAGATGGATGCCAGACACTACTTCCATATTGTGTAATACACAATAGGCATTGTGCATTGATCTTAGTACTTTTGTTTCTTTTTTGAGACTGAGTCTTGCTCTGTTTCCCAGGCTGGAGTGCAGTGGCATGATCTCAGCTCACTGCAACTCCCACCTCCTGGGTTCAAGCGATTCTCTATCTTGTGCCTCAGCCTCCCAAGTAACTAGGACTACAGGCGCATGCCACCACACCAGGCTAATTTTTGTATTTTTAGTACAGACAGGGTTTCACCATGTTGGCCAGGCTAGTCTCGAATTCCTGACCTCAAATGATCTGCCTGCTTCGGCCTCCCAAAGTGCTGGGATTACAGGCGTGAGACACCATGCCCAGCCACACTTTGTTTCTTTAAAAACATTTCTCTCTTTTGTATTCCAAATTCTTATATTTATAAAGTGTGTTGAACTTTGCACAACACTTTCACATACATTACCAGTAGCTCCCTATTGACCAAAGTCCAAAGCCTGAGAGGAATTTCTAGCCCTTAAATCTGCCTCTCGCCTTACATCTTGACACCCTCCCCTACAAACCCTATCTTCTTGCTGGTGCTAACCACCTGCTGCCTCTAAATAGGCCATGCAGTTTCTTGTCTCTCTCCGTTCCTTTTTTCGTTAAGCCTTTCTCCTATGTGGTTTTCCTCCTCCACCTGGAGAATTCTTGCCCATGCTTAGAGGCCCAGGTCAAATGTCACCTTCTAGATGAGGGCTTCCTGCATATATCTCTCCCATTTATGAGCCCCAGGGCACCATGCTTAAACCTTCTTAAGGCTATCCCCATTGGAATGGCTATTACTAAAATAAAAACAAACCCAGAAAATAAGTGTTAGCTAAAACATGGAGAAATTGGAACTCTCGTGCACTGCTGGTAAGAATGCAAAATGGTGCAGCTGTTGTGGAAATAGTATGGCAGGTCCTCAAAAAATTAAACATAAAATTACCATATGATTTAGCAATTCCACTTCTGGGGATACACCAAAAAGAATGAAACAGATATATATATATATATATACCACTCCAGCCTGGGCGACAGAGCGAGACTCCGTCTCAAAAAAAAAAAAAAAAAAAAAAAAAAAGGAAATTCTGATACACGACATAACATGGACTAACCTTGCAAATATTGTGCTAATAAAATAAGCCAGACACAAAAAGACAAATATTATATGATTCCACTTATCTGAGGTACCTAAGTAGTCAAATTCATAGACACAATAAGTCAAATGTACTTCTAGGCCTGGACAGAAGCTCAGGCCCATCCTCCTCCCTCTAGGACTATCACACTCAGCAACACTACCCTCCTCGTGCAAGATTCTAAGTCATTCAGATGCTCAGAAAATCTCAAACCCAAGAAGCTACCTGCCCTTGTCAGCCCCTTCTAAGCCTGAAGTCTGGCCCAAATGAGGCCTTTTCCACACAGCTATCCCACTCTCCCTTCCACCATGAGGACAGGGGCCAGAAATTCTCTATATCTGACATACAAGAGGTTTACAAGATCACAGAATTCTTTTTTTTGAAAACTTTTAAAACATTCACATGGTACAAAATGCAAAAGCCCTAAAGGGCATCTTGCAAAATGTCTCCCTGGCCAACTAAGCCCTCAGCCACCCAGTTCTCCACCCCAGTTTCTTGTGTATCCTAGAAGTATTTAAGTCAGTTCAACCTTCCATCTAGGAACTAGCAAGAACTGTGCTTGGCCTAAACATCCAGGAGACCTGATCCTACACTCAGAAGTCACATTGTGAAGATGAAGGCCCTGGACCAGCTTTGACAGCCTGTGGGCCAGTGCCCCTTCAGGGCAGCTTCATTCCTGGGTGCCCAGGATCAAGGCCTCTGCACAGGAGCCTAAGGCTTCGCCTGGCCTTGGTGAGGGACATGCATGATTCTCCCTCAAGAAGGAAGGCACAGGGAGTGCAGGATGACAGCCAAGGGTGGGAGTCAGACACATGAGTAGGGGAGAGGGTGGGGAAAATCCTGGAAAAGGAGAGGTGATGGAGGAACCTAGTCTGGTTGGGAGATCGGGGCTGATGGTTGCCCACTTGTGTCTGCAGAGCCAATTGGTGCCAAGGCCCCTGTAATTCAGGCCAAGAATGACTAGAAGGGTAGCAAAGAGGGACACATGGGCAGCTTCTCCCCCTGGGCCTTCCCCAAGCAGGCCAAGGCCGAGCAAGAGGTGTTTCTTCATGTCTTGGTATAATCACAGCTGCCTCAGCCACAGAGCTCCCGCCTGCGTCACTCCCCAGGAATCTGGTTCTTGTTTACCATGAAGAAGTGTGGTTATTACAGGGCCTAGTGGCCCTCTTCCAGCTTCCCCAGAGATCTTGTGGGAGAGCTGAGGGCCTGGGAAGGGGAGCCTGGCCCAAGAGGGATTGCTGAGTGAGAGGAGCAACAGGCTTCCCTGGGGACCTGCCCCTCCCAGGGCTCCCTCACCAAGACAAGTCCTAGAAGAGCCTGGCGGGATTCCAGGGACCTTCCTTGGAGGAGACACCTGGGACCTATCTTCCTACAGAGTTGGGAAAGAAAGAGCAAGGAAGCAGAAAAAGCAAATGGAGAGAATGGCTGAGGAACAGGACCAAGGAACAGTGAAAATTGGGTTCAAACTTGTTATGTGTTCTGCTCTGGATTAAGAAATGAGAGAAACCTGGGGGGAGGATAAACCCTCTGACGAGATTTAGTCTGCTAACTTTGTGTCTATCCCTGGTGACTTACCCAGCGCCTGTCACAGAATATGGCATTTGTATTTTTGCTGGATGGACGAAATGGAGGATGGTGAATGGCACATACAGAAAGACAAATTTAAAAGGTCACGGTAATAGCTCCCATTTAGTGAGCACCTATTATGTTCCTACAATGCCTGTGATTCCAGGTGTTGACTCAATCAATGCCCCATAACAACCCTGCAAGATAGGTGTTACTAATATCCTTCCAGGGGCCCAGATGAGGAAACTGAGGCCCAGTGAATTTAAGCAACTTAAAGTAAGGCCTGGAGTGGGGATTTGAATGCAGGAAGCCGGGACCTAACACCTGTCTTCTCAGCCACCATGTTCTCCTGTGCAGGGAGTAAGACTCACAACTGCTGCAATTCGGGGCATAAAGCTCCATACTAGAGTTGTTCTTCCTCAGTCAAGTACCTTGTTATGATCCTCATCCTCCATCCCAGCCGCTGGGTGGGCTTCACTGGATCCCCTATTCTAGGCTCAGAAAACATCATAGCGAGAGTAAGACAGTTTTATGTTTTTCCCAACCCAAAATTCCAATAATCTATTAATCTAGCTCGAGATCTTGGTATGAAAGCCACAAAAAAGGTGTGGGCCCAGGGACCAGAACGTGAGCCCAATGCCCTGCACAGCTGAAATGCTCTTTCTTTCTCTTTCTTTGCTATCCCCTGCAGATGCCTTCTTCTCTTCTGTTTCCTATGCATTTTTTTTTTCAGAATATTATCCAAATGAGGAGGTGTTTCTGAAACATCAACTTGGTTCATTTACTCCCCACATAGCTGCCTGCTCTTTTCTCCCTAGGAAGTTGAACTAACAAGGTAGTATGAAAATCAGGTCATTTTCATTGTTTCAGTGTTTCCAGAGGCCATGGGGCTGAAAATGGAAATGTCAAAGTGGGATAATTACATCGGCCCTGAAGCCCTGTTTTCTAACTACCATTTATCCATAATCGATTCCTGAAAAAGACAAAGGACATGAATAATCAACCAAGCAGATGGAGCCTCAAGCAGTGAGGCAGAAGAGAAAACATGGCCTCCTGAAGGGAGAGGGAAGAAAGGCCTCGGGGGCCCAGGGAATATGTCTGCCCTGGAGACAGACCCAGTGATCAAGAAAGGCACACAGCTCAGACCTGGCCTGGGCAGATAAGGCATGTGTACTGGGAAGTAATTAATCATTGGACTTCTCCTTTAACGTCTTCTGACAGCCGTGAGAAGCTCTCTCTAGGAAATGGGGAAGGAAGTAGTAAGGAAGAACCCTGAGGCTATCACATGAAGAGGGAAGCTTGGGCATAAAAATAAGGTTGAAAGATCACAAGTTCTAGAAGCTGCTTATTTAAAGACACTCCTTGTAACACACACACACACACACACACACACACACCAGAAGTTGTTAAAGCTTGTGGCAGGGCTACAATTTTCTTTGGCCAGTTTCTCCTTTGCCTTTAGGTCCGGCTGAGGAGACAGGGTCAGCCACATATCACCGAGCATTTTGGTCAGTTTCACTTCCTGTTTCTCATGCTGAAAACATAATCATCATCATAATGATAATAATAATTCTGCAGCCTTGCCTCTGGCTTCTATTTATATAGGGCCTCCCAGAAGTGTGTGCATCAGTGGGAGGGGGAGTAGAGCATATCTACTCCATCAATCAACAGCTGAGGGTGGAGGCAGGCTTGGAGGAAAGGGTGGGGACATAGAAATTAGCAATGGAAATTATTAAACTCATTTTTTCAAGAGGGGGAATCTAAGTGGCTTGGTAACTCTCCAAATGGCTATTCTTACCTTAGAGACATTTGTAAAGCCCTTCTCCCAAGGTCCTCTAAAAATAAATCATTCCCAAACACTTTTCACCCTTCAGTCTGTCCCCAGTCAAGTTAATCTCTGTGATCTGAGGCCCAAAAACATTTAAGCTAACTTCCCAGAGTTACACAGCAGGTCAGGAGAGAAGACAGGACCAGACTAGGCTTCTTCTGCATCTATCAAGAGCTGTAACAAAGAAGGGAATTTCCAACTTTATGGGGAACTTGCAAAGTTGTCAGGAAAAAGTACAACTGCTTCTGCTAAGGAAAAAAAATGCGTAGTTCTTGCAGACTTAAAATCCTAGGACAACGAGAGAGAGTTCCCTCTTACTAAGAATGTGCTGGGAATGTCTAAGATTAGAATAGGGGTAGGATGGGGCAGCTTTCAGACTTTGGTCAAGACAACAGTTTCGTGGAGTAGAGGTGTTGAATCAGTATTTTAATTTTTTATCGCCAGTAAAGGGTTATACTCAAAGGGCATAGGTTGAACGCTCCACAGGCTCAAGAGAATGAGATGGGAGTGGAGGGAAGCGGGGGAGGGAGCCATTATCCTGATGACAATGGTAACACAGTCATCCTTTAGATCCTGGCTTCCCCTGGGGACCTGAGGAGAAGCGGTGGCAGGGAGGAAGCAGGTGGTTCCAGGGTCCTGTCTATATGAACCAAAAAGGCAGGTAAAGAAAAAAAAAAATTAAACCACCAGAGAGAGCCTCTAATTAATTGAATTAAAATTAAATGGAAAAAAAAAACCTCCCTCTCAGACACAAACAAAGACACACAGAGTACACAGACACACCCTGAAGCACTAGCTAGCTACACTAAGGATCAAGAGAGGATGTGATCTCACCTATGTATTTATTGTGATAATTATTGTTGTTGGAGTTTTTTCCCCCAAAGGACAATCATAAGCCTGGGGCTAGATGGTAAGTGACAGGTTAGAAATGCAAAAATGAGAAAAGCCCACTGTGACCCTTTGAATAATCAACTTCAGGCTGTCAGGTATTGAACCAGGACAAGGAGGGAACGGTAATGATATTAAACACTTCCACAGCATTCCCTATGTGCCAGACACTGTTCTAAGCACTTTCCACGTATTTTCTCATTCAACACTTGCAGCAACCCTGTGAAATAGACTACTGCTATTAGGACATTATCATTCATATGCATTTCCACCCTGGCTGTCTTGGCATCTCTGAGCCTGTAAAAGACGAGTCTCTTTAGTTCCCTACCTCTGTACAGGGCCAATTACCTCCTTTGCAGGACCCAGTGCAAAATAAACATGCATAGCACCTTGTTCAGAAATTATTAAGAATTCCAGGCCAGGTGCAGTGGCTCATGCCTGTAATCCCAGCACTTTGGGAGGCCGAGGCAGGCGGATCACGAGGTCAGGAGATAAAGACCATCCTGGCTAACACGGTGAAACCCCGTCTCTACTGTCTCTACTAAAAATACAAAAAAAAAAAAAAAAATTAGCCAGGCATGGTGGCGGGTGCCTACAGTCCCAGCTACTTGGGAGGCTGAGGCAGGAGAATGGCACGAATCCGGGAGGTGGAGCTTGCTGTGAGCCGAGATCGCGCCACTGCACTCCAGCCTGGGTGACAGAGCAAGACTCCATCTCAAAAAAAAAAAAAAAAAAAAGAATTCCAAGTGAGTATTAAACCCACACAGGGTCCTTATAAGTGCAGGTCCCTGTGGAACTGCATGGCTTGCATGCCCATGAAGCTGGCCCTGCATAGAACCTCCCCAAATCATTGCACAGGGCAATTGTGCTGTCTTCTGTTATCCTATCCTGGTGCGTGCCCAACTCCTAAACAAGGAAAGGGGAGGGAAAAAAACACATCCTACCCCAAATATATTGGCTGTATGTAGATGGCTTTGTTGAAGAAGATATTCCTCAGCTAAATGAAAGTTTGAGAACCATGATCTAGATGATGTTTTTCTTCTCTTCCTATCCTCCCCCCATACCTAGAAGACAATACAGATCATTCGTTAAAATCTCTCCCATTGTTTTTTCAGGAGGTTTGTCCTTTTATTCACCCATCTCCTCACATCCCACATCTACTCAGCTGGCAATTCTTGCTGACTCTGTCTCAGCAAGGCCTCCAGTATCCTGCCCTCTTTTCCATCTCCCCTGCCACTGCCCTAGATTTCTCTCACCTAGAATATTCCACTAGCTCACTAACTAGATTCCTTGCCTGCAACCCCCTGCTTTTCCAATCCATCCTTTATGATGCTTGTTATACTTGGGCTTTTATTCGTCACTTTTGGACTTTTTTTTCTCCCAGGTTGTCAATTTCTCAAGGGCAGATACTCCATTCCCAGTCACCTGTGCCCTCCTCAGTAGCCCCGAGAGGAGCAGTCTGTGCTGGCTGAGTACACGTGCAATGACTCCCTTGCAAATATCTCTCCTTTTCCATCAGGCTCACATTCTAGACAAAAGCTCAGCCTTTTGAACTCTCAGTCTAGAGAGTTCCTTTGTCTTAAATTCTAGAGAAAAGCATGACATCCGAAGTCTTATCTCATATTACAATAAAAATGCAGCCAATTGCAATAATTAGGAGGGTTTACTTCCCAGTGTATCAATAAAGCATGGTAATAATTATGAGAAGCTGTGGAGAGGACAAATGGGTGTTTCTTCCTTGGAAGGCTAGTTTGACTTGGCTTCAACCAAAAAAAGCAGAAAGGCCTGACTTCCATAATCTTCACTACCCATGGCAAAGTAATTGGTCTGTTTAAACAATCAGGATTGTTTTAAAAAATGATGGCCTTGAGTGCTACTTTAGGGAAGAAACCACAGTCAAAGACAGTTTACCTCAACATTTCAAAAAGTCTTACTGCTACCGTAATCTCATTTAAAAACCAGCCTAAATTACCTTGGATCCAGAATATGAGAACCATCCTATATCAGTTAGGACTCATGCAGCTGAAAAGACAACCGGCAATGGCTTAAATCATAAAGATGCTAATAGTTTCTTAACAAGACTAAAGGGAGGTGATCTCAGGTTGTTCAGCAGCTCAACAAAGTCCTCAAGCTCCATCAAGGATCCAGGTCTGACCGTCCTCTGCTTTGCCATGCTCAGCAGACAGGACCTCTCCACCATCCAGCTCAGCATATCATTTCATTGTTGCAAGACGGCTGCAACAGCTCTAAGTCTCACATCTTCACATGGCGTGATTCAACAGAGCAAGAAAAGAGGCAAGGGTGAAATAAAAAATAAAAGTAAAATTTTAAAAAAATTGAAGTCTTGGCTGGGCTCAGTGGCTCACTCCTATAATCTCAGCCCCTTGGGAGGCTGAGGCATGAGGATTGCTTGAGGCCAGGAGTCCAAGACCAACCTGGGCAACATACAGAGACCCCGTCTCTATAAAATATAAAAATAAATTAGCTGGGAGTGATAGTATGTGCCTCATCCCAGCTGCTCCGGGGATGCTGAGGCGGGAGGATCGTTTGAGCGCAGGACATCAAGGCTGCACTGAGCTGAGATCACACCATTGCACTCCAGCCTGGGCAACAGAGTTAGACCCTGTCTCAAATAAATAAATAAATAAATAAATAAATAAATAAATAAATAAAAATTTCCTCCAAAACTACCTTATTTATCAAGGGAAAAATATTTCCCAGAGAACTTCAGTTGGCTTCCCATAATGTCCCATTGGCCAGAAGTGGGTCACATGCCCACTCCTAAACCAATGGCTGCACAAAAGAACCAGAATGTTTCCCGGGTCGGGGAGGAACCAACCTTCCCCTGGCACTTTGCTACCCACCTGCTGAACCAGGTATGGGTTCTGTCACAAGGAAGGAAAAGGGGGATGGGTTTTTGGTTCTGGTATTGTTTTTTAGAGAAAGAAGCTTCAACTGGTTTGTCCAGGCTAGACTCAAACTCCTGGGCTCAAGGGATCCTTCGGTCTCAACCTCCCAAAGTGCTGAGATTACAGACACATCACGGGGGCCCAACAAGCAAGGGGGATGGTTTTGAGTAGGGAACAGCATTTGCTCCATTTCCACTCAAGTGACACTTTCCCCTGTGTGTAACATCTTTAGGTATTTCTTGCCCGCAGTCCTGCCTCTTCCTGACACCTGCCTGGTTTCCTCTTGTTCCTTTCCTAGAAAACTCACCGCAGGAGCAATTTAACTATACTTCCTGTCTCCACTTCTTCAACTCCTGAGCACTCAACTCTTCTGAAATTCGGCTTTTGCCTTGGCCACTCACTCCTCCAATCTCCTTATCTTAGCTCACCGTCTCAGTTTAGATCTCTCTGCTGAATTTCACACTTTGCCCCAACCCTTCCTTCTTCCTTCAAAACTCTGTCCTGGGCCTCTTTGTAGCACAGGACTTGATTATCAGGACCTCACACTCTGAATTCTACTTCTACATCCTTGCCCACTTCTTCTCAGTTTCCTTCAATTGCTCTTCTCCCCGACCTCCCTCTAAAATGTCGAGGTGTTCCAGGGCTCCTCCCTTGACTGTCTTTACTAATCATTTTATACAATTTCCCAGGTTTCAACTACCAGCTAATCTACACCCGTGACCCCCAAATTTACAAATTCAACCCAAATACTTTTCTTAAACTCATACCCATAGTGGACTTTCACTACTATTTTCAGACAACTTAAATTCAATATCTACAGAACTGACTCTATCTACACCATACACACACACATACACCCTCCTTCATCCTGCCACTCAGAAGGTACCACTCTCCATCTGGTTGCCAAAGGCTGATGCTGGTAGTCAACCTTGACTCCTCACTGTCTCTCACCCCCAATAATCAATTACAATTCCAGCTAATGTCACCTCCCCACTGTTCCCTTCTCTCCATTCCCATGCCACTGCCTTGCTTCAGGCAATCACCAGCTTCCATCTGGATTATGGCACCAGCCCCCTGATTGCTTCTGGTCTTCCCCTTTCCAATCCATTCTCCAAATATCACCTCAATAATTTTTTAAAATGCAGATCTGATCATTTGATTCCAGGGGGCTTAAAAATATTTGAATAGCTCTGCAGAGCCTAGAGAAATGGGCCGAACTCCCTAGAGTACATGGGACTCTTCACAGTCTTGACCCCTAAGTCATGAGCACTATTTATATAAACTGTAAGTGTTGTGTAGATTAGATTGAGGAGGGGACAAATGATGACTGGGATATTAGTTAAGAGGCTATTCTAAAATACTATTTTAAAATCTCTGCCATCAGATTTGCAGATTTCATAAGCTCATATTGCCCCAAAGCCTTGAATATTCATAGCATCCAATGAATATTTACTGGTTTGAAATTGAAATGCATTCCTTTCCTCTGGGTTTTAACTTTTCCAACCACTCCACATGGTAGACAGAGTCATATATCCAACAGGGCATAGACCTTAGCCAGCTCACTTAATTTCCATAAATAATTTACTCCATGCCTTTATCTTAGAATTTGGAGGTGAAAACAAATGTGCCAAGTAATTGGAAGGAAGGGGTGGATGAAAGAGGCATTGTGAATGATTGATAATTCCTGGCTATTATTAAAACCTGAGTGCCTATGACAAGCACTACGCCCTCTGTCCCAGGGGAATGTGGCCAAGTTCTTGGATTTGGAAATAGTAAAAGACATGATAGTTTCAGTTTAGTGGGTGAGAGAAGCAGCTTGTGCCAGTGATTATGCATTGGAGGCGGGGGTGGGTGGTGAGGGTGAGGGCACGGGAAGAGAGGAAGGGAACATATAATGTGCATAAGAAAACACAAATCCGGCCAGGCGCAGTGGCTCACACCTGTGATCCCAGCACTTTGGGAGGACGAGGTGGATGAACTGAGGTCAGGAGTTCGAGATCAGCCTGGTCAACATGGCGAAACCCCATCTCTACTAAAAAATACAAAAAAATAGCCGGGCGCAGTCGCTCACACCTGTAATCCCAGCACTTTGGGAGGCTGAGGCAGGCAGATCACTTGAGGCCAGGAGTTCGAGACCAACCTGGCCAACATAGCGAATCCCTGTATCTACTAAATATACAAAAGTTAGCTGGGTATAGTAGCACGCACCTGTAGTCCTAACTACTGGGGAGGCTGAGGTAGAGAATCGCTTGAACCTGGGAGGCAGAGGTTGCAGTAAGCTGAGATTGTGCCACTACACTCCAGCCTGGGCAACAGAGTGAAACTCTGTCCCAAAAAAAAAAAAAAAAAATGAGCTGGGTGTAATGGCGCACACCTGTAATCCCAGCTACTCTGGAGGCTGAGGTGAGAGAATCGCTTGAACCCAGGAGGCGGAGGTTGCAGTGAGCCAAGATGGCACCATTGTACTCCAGCCTGGGTGACAGAGTGAGACTCTATGTCAAAAAAAAAAAAAAAGAGAGAGAGAGAAAAAAGAAAAGAAAACACAAATCCATCCAATAAAATAGAAACTGAGGAGGCTCAATTTCAAAATACAAAGAAAGTATCATTTCCCTTTCACATTTTAACAGCATTAGAATCCAACTTGAAAGGGCTAAGGTTAGAGTTCAGAAAATAGGGAGGATTCTCACTCTTAGGAACTGACAATAAGTGAGGCAATAGGAAAAGGAATTGGCATGGAGAAGAGAAAGTCATTTCTGGAGATGCATCTGTGAGATTTTCTAGTAGATGGAAGGGAGACAGAACTAACATCATGGAGCTTCTGCTACTCTAAGGTAAAGTACCTCATGTACATTGCCTCATTCAAACTGCACACCATAAGGTAAGAATTGTCATTCCTACTTTGTGGCCCAACAACAACAAACAAGCCACATACTTAGGAATAGGGCCAGCACATGAACCCAGACCTTTCTGACCCCAAAGTGCACGCCCTTGTCAATTCATTGTGACTATAAGCAGCCATAAAATTTCCTTTTCCAGGGATGGCAAATCTATCTGTCCAGATTCATTTATCAAACAAATCTTTATTAAGTGCCCATTATACATCAGGCCCAGAGCTAAGCTATGGGTTGGCTCTGGTTCTGATTTGGGGAGAGACATTCAGGACCCCTGGAGGCACCCCTCTTGCCAAAGAATTCAGCAACTATAGGAAACTGAGGAAGCCCCAGCCCCCTTCTCTGCTGTATTATCTGATTAATTCTCCTGGAGAAGGTGCCAGAACACAGTAGCCACTACTCTTGTGCCCAGTCTAGAGAGACCAGAAGGAGAGAATGCGTGCAGTTGAAAAGATAATTAGCAGTGGCTTAAGTCATAAAGAAGCTAATAGTTTCTTTATGGTTCTTTAATAGTGGCAGCCCAGTACAGAGATTCTGTTGGAGATGATGAAAAAGTTCTAGAGACAGATGATGGCGATAGTTGCACAACATTGTTAATGTACTTAATGCCAATGAATTATACATGTAAAAATCATTAAAATAGTAACTTTCGTGTTGTATTTTGCCACAATAAAAAAATTGAGGTACACCTAGCAAAACTCTTGAAAATAACTTTTAAACACACAGTGCAACATTTCTCCCAAAGAACTGACCTTTCAGACCATTCAGACAAATCAGTTCATTTTTGTTTTTAAGCCAGCAGTACAAAAAGAAAGAAAAGAAGCCATAGCAAAAGCTCCACTAACTGACCTGTGGAAAGAAAGTCACAAGCATGGGCAAAGTATCTCCCTTTGAACAAGAATTTGTTATCTGTCTTATGTCTCACAAACAAAATCCAGCATCTGATAGACAAAGAGTCACAGTGCATAAAAGAAATGTCCGGTAAGATACCTAAAAACAAATGTCAATAATAACACTGTTAAGTGGCAACAACAACAAATAGGCCCACGACTCCTCCCTATGTCTTTCCAGCCCGAGTGCCATAATCACCATGTCATCCCGTCCTCCTCTGGCCATCAGCCTAGGCAGCTGGAAAGGTGACTTCCTGACCAGAATGAAAGAATCCTAGCAGCTGTGAGGAGCTGAGCCTTGTGGGGTATCTCAGGACCAGGCATGGGTGACAGTGATGCTGGCTTCTGACAGGGAAGACCACCCTAGCCAGCAATGGAACTAACTGGGTCCTGGGACCAGGAAGCATCCCTCTTCCCTTGTCTGTGATTAGTGGTTCACACTGGATCTCACAGCCTCCTTGGGAGGCAGACAGTGCCTCTAGCATCATCTCCAAATTACAGATATGTAAACAGCTAGGCTTAAATAAAGAAATTCAAACTCAGATTCAGGGCACAGCGCCAATGCTTCCTCCACTGTGCCATGTTGATCCATAAAGTTGAAAGCCTCTGGCTAGGGACCATAAATGCAAACAGGAGAAAAAGAAGGAAGCTAGAAAGAAAAGGAATCAGCCCTGGACTCACACCGCAGGCTCCAAGTCACCTTTCGGAGACCTGGGGGAGAAATTGCAAGACCAAGTGAGGGCCAAGTAAGCTGCCCCTGTGTAACCTTTTCCCGATATTCACCACCAGGTGGGGTAGTTGCTCCACATCGGTGGTCTTTCTGCGGCGCTAAGGAGGTATTTGCTAAGGGTGAGAGACCCTCAGGGCTCTAAGGGGTATTTTTCTCTCTCCCTTGCCCGCCTCAGGGCTCTAAGGGGTATTTTTCTCTCTCCCTTGCCCGAGTACTGCCTGCATTTGCTTAGCACGCGTCACCCTGTTTTAGATAAGGAAGGCATTGCAGACATCATCTGGTCCCAGGCAGCTGGCAGTTCCCCCTTCTCTTAAGAGCTCCAAAAATAGACTCCAGCACCTCAGTTGGCTGCTATTACAAGGCTGCCGGTGTGGTCTGTTGGCTGCCCACAGCCCTGAAACAGGAGCCGGACTAGGGCGGGTGAGCCCCGGGGACCCTGCATTCGCCCTTGCGGAGGAAGCAGCGGTTCCTCCTGCCCTAGAGACCCTGAACAGCTGCCCCAGCACCTGCTCCCACGGCACTTGCTCCCACCCTTCTGGCCTCCTCACTGGCCATGCCGGCTCCCCTCCGTGCCCGGTGCCTGAGACCCTTGGCTTGCAAGCCCAAAGGCTGCAGCCCCATCGTCTGCCTCTTGAGCTTCTTGTTCCAAGAAGCAGCCTTGGTAGAGGTGAGCCTGGGCTCACAGAACACCATTTAGCATCTACTCCCGCCTTCCCTTGTCCCCATGCATCTGCTCGTACTTCATTCCGCCTGGCATCCTTGGAGGAATGGCTAATTAAATGGAAAAGAGCTGGCCTATTTTTTGGTGTTTTTCAGCTGAGACCTGGGGGAATTGTCACAAAATGTGGAACGAGCCCTGGGGAGACTGACAAGCTCTGGGGTTGGCTGGTTCCTCTAGGATTGGCAGGTCCTGAGTCCCACAGACTGGCTGTTCCACTTAAGGTTTCATCCCATTCTCTCGGTCGTCAAATTTGGGAATGGGGTAAAAACTGGAGGAAGGGGAAATGTCCTCCTGGGTGTTCAACCCACATTGTCCTAGAAGAGGAAATAAGCTCATTTATTTGGCCCCATTCTTTGGTTGCAAAATCAGGATGGTAACAGATTTCAAATAACAACTGTTCTCTGGAGAAAGATGAGGATGGGGAGGTGAGGAGGTGGGATGTGGGGTGGGGCCCTGAGAGGAGCAGAGGAACACATCCCTGTCTCAGGTCCTATTGCTTGTATTTGAGCAGTGCCATCTCCTCCTAGAAAATTGCCTTTCCAAAAAGAAGCTCATTGTGTCCCTCCCTTGTGTTAGAACATCTTTGGTTCCATATTTGTCTGCTTAACTGGCGAACTCCTTAACTAGAGCTATAATATCCCTTTAAACCAGCCCACAGTTTTTCCACTAGACTCAATTACTGCCATCCTAGGCTCTGACCACCCTTAATTTTTCACCATCCTTTCTCACCTTCTTGCTGTTTCCACACATTTCAAGTCCTCTGCCAGGAATTCCCTCCTCTGCCTAGCAAGTCCTACTCATTAATGGAGTTGCAGTGCAAATATTACCTCTGAAGCCTTTTTTTAACACCTCTAGGAATGAGTCACTCTCTCCACTGCATTTTCCCAGAACTTTGCTCATACCTCCATTACACCTCCTACCAAACACATTTTAATCATTTCTACATATCTCTGTTCTGTTAGAATATGAGTTCATTAAGAAGACGTGCTCTAAAGAGGTATAGCCCAAGTTCCCAGTGCCTTCTACTTATGAGGCCGGTGAATTTTTGTTGATGGATTGCTTGATTAATTAGGACATCACTCTTGGAGTTGGAAGAAAGCTGTCATTCAGAGAACCCAGCAGGAATGACATTTAGGCAAACTGATCCTTCCCAGGTGAGGTGAGACATCATATGTGGAGTCACATGGCTACAGTCAGATGGGTATCTTTGGCCATGCCTATTATGTAAAATCTCAGGGATGGAAGATCTGAAACTTGACCTTGGGGTGGATCACGTTGCTGAATGACATTCTGCTACAGTGAAGGAAAGTACTCCCAGCGCTCTGCTCACCTGTTCTCCAATCCCCTCCTCCACCCCGTCTCACATTCCCACTTCTTCTATGAAGCTTTCCCTGAACACTTCTGCTTCTGTCTCCCAGCTGGACTACCAGGTTGCTGAAAATCCATTTCTGCGTTTTATCCTTGGTACACGGCAAAATGGCTGTGCATGGTTTGTGCTCAAAAAAATGTTTACTGCCAGGTGGGTGCAGTGGCTCACTAATCCCAGCACTTTGGGAGGCCAAGGTGGGAGGATTGCTTGAGGCTAGAAGTTCAAAATCAGCATGAGCAACATAGCGAGACCCCATATCTACCAAAACAAACAAACAAACAAATTAGCTGGGCATGGTGGTGCGTGCCTGTAGTCTAAAGTAGCTGGGACTACAGGTGCGCACCACCATGCCCAGCTAATTTTTGTATTTTTAGTAGAGACAGGGTTTCACCGTGTTGGCCAGGATGGTCTCAATCTCTTGACCTCGTGATCCACCCGCCTCGGCCTCCCAAAGTGCTGGGATTACAGGCATGAGCCACTGTGCCTGGCTGTAAAAAAAAAAAAATTAAAGTTTCTTGATGCTGATGAAATTGCCTGCTTAGGATCATAGAGATTTGCTGTATATACTCTTTGCCCCTCTGGATCCACTCTCCACCCTTCTACACTGTGCTCTGTGTGCCACGAGGATGGCATTTTTTTTTTACTGATGGGGGTCTGACTATGTTGCCCAGGCTGGTCTTGAACTCATGGGCTCAAGTGATCCTCCCGCCTTGGCCTCCCAAAGTGCTGGGACCGCAGGTGTGAGCCACCGCGCCTGGCCAAGGATGGCATTTTTTGACTATGCCAACCAGACGTGGCTTCCGATTAAGTTAGGCCAATGGGAGGCACAGGAGTAAGATAAGCTGGCACTAGGATGAGGCCAGCACATTTATTCCCGTGGTTTCTCCCCACTGTCCAGAGGTTGCAGTGCCTGCCATCCTCTACCAAAAGCCACAGCTTCTGTTGGGCAGGCAGCTGTCTCCTACAGCCTCATCCACGGCTATTGCTCGCTGAGATTCCAGCAACCGCTCCCTTCCTTCTGCCCCATGTGGCTATCCTGGGTGTACTTCACTGTCCCTTAGTAGTTTCCCGAAACCCTGCCCACATTTTATAAATGGTGTCTTCTTTCGACTACCTAGTTATCCTACCTTGAGGGGCATTAGATACAGTACCCTCAGGAATGTCTCTGACCCCCACATCTAGCTCCATGTTGTCAGGGCTCCCCAGATGCCTGCTTGACATTGGTGCATTGATCCCAACCTGGCTCAGAATCACATTTGTTGATTATATTCCAGGAAGTCAGATGCTTCTGTATATGGCCCAGTTCCACCTTGATTTCTTAAATTTCCCAACCAGAGAAAATGGGCATTTGTCCCCAATGTTAGGATTAATCTCCATGGAGTTTGGAGTTCCAGAATAGTCCTTGAAATTACAAATTATACTGGTTTCCCTCCCTGTATGTCCAGTGTTTTTCTAGACCAATTAGATATGCAAACTTGCAGTTGGTTTTTTACAGAGGAGGGACAATTTCTCTCTAGAAAAAAATCTATTGGCCAGGTATGGTGGCTCACGCCTGTAATCCCAGCACTTCGGGAGGCCAAGGCAGGCAGATCACTTGAGGTCAGGAGTTCGAGACCAGCCTGGCCCACATGCTAAAAATACAAAAAATAAGCCAGGCGTGGTGGTGCATGCTTGAATCCCAGCTATTTGGGAGGCTGAGGCAGGAGAATCCTTGAACCCGGGAGGCAGAGGTCACAGTGAGCCAAGATCGTGCCATTGTACTCCAGCCTGGGCGACAAGAGCACAACTCCATCTCAAAAACAAAAACAAAAACAAAAACAAAATAACAAAAAACAAACAAAAAAAAGCTATTATCTAGTTGAGAGCTATTGAATGTGTCCTGCCTGCCCATGCCATGGCCATCGCTCTAGCTCAGGCTCCTGGAGTTCAGGCATCTTGAGGCCTAGGACAACTCCTGTTCCCTCCACTCCCCATTCCACAGCACTGTATCATCCCACAGAGCAAGTTTTCTGTCCCTTCAGGATCCCGAGACGCCCCCATCCAGCTAACCCACTGCAATGAACAGGTGTTCTGGGGGTTGCACTGGTCCAACCACAATATATGTGGTACTTACCAAGAGGATCTGAGCAAATGAGCCTCTCGACTCAAGGTCCCCCAACATCTCAGGGAACTCAGATCTGAACAGGGAGGTCTTCAGCTTGCTGAATCCTTTAACCTAGTTCTGGAACTTCAGTAAAAAGAAGTGAAACTTCTCCCAGGAGCCTCCCACTGTCTCCTGGCCTAAATTGCCTAGAGGGCCCTGGGAGTGGGATCTGAGACATGCTGCCTAAGGGGAAACTGAGGCCTAGAAAGGAGAAGCAGCCACAGGCCTGAGTCCCAGGAGAGAGGCGTGGGAGGAGGGAGAAGTGTCTGTGTTGCTGGAGATAGGAAGATGCTAGCATTCTGAGCTGGAAGGGGTGGAGGAGGGGGCAGGAATGCATGAAGGGGGTCAAAGCTATGGGAAAGAAAAAGATATGCAGAGTGTGTGTGTGTGTGTGTGTGTGTGTGTGTGTGTGTGTGCGCGCGCCCAAGCACCGGGTGGGGTGTGACGGAAACAACGGCTTTGGCCAAATTAAGATTTAGTCCTGGAACTTCTGCCAAGCTTTTTCTCCCTTCCGGTCATCTGCCCTTACCAACGTTAGGCAGTCACAGTGTCCTTACGAACGTTATCACCCTTTCCCAGTGCCCACAGCTGGAGGCTGATAGCTGGAGGCGGACTGGCACTGGGGCAAAGTCCACCTGTCCGGCTCCCTTCCTGGCCCACTCCCTCCCTGGCCCGAATTGCCCCTGCCCACTGGGCCTCCCTGTCCACCAGGCCCTGTAAAGAAGAGCTGGCACCCTCACCCTACAGCTCCTCATGCCAGGACAGATACCTGAGCTGGGAGATCACCCGAGCTCTCTTTTTAACCCACCTCGGCTCATGTGACGGGCTGGAGTCCAGGCAGACATATGCAGGCCAGGCATCCAGGCAGGGCACACAGCGCTATTTATTTCCTACTGGGTTCTCTTCACGCAGAGCTGGCAGGGTGGGACTTTCTCATTGTATTTAAGCCCCAGCTGGCGCCACAGAACTGCCCCAGCCTCAGCCTTTGCCCTTTTTCCAACCCAGTAGGTAAAAATAAACCCATTTGGCAGCTTTGGGGAGTGGGATGGGGACTGCTGAAAAGGCGCTGTAAACATGGCAGTGGGGGCGGGGTGGGGTTGGTCGCAGCAGGGAGGAGTCATAAACCCTGGCTCTGCTGTGAACTAAAGGGATGGGTGCTTGGTCTCTCCAGCTGGGCACTCTGCCTCCCACTTCTTCAGCTGGGAAGAGCCTGGGCACCATTCATTCGCAATCTCTGAAGCAGAAGGCACTGGAGATAGTGAGTGGTCACTGGTGCTGCGGGGTGGTGGCTAGGGTAGAAATAAGGGAAACAAAGAGAAGTAAATGGTCATGGCTAGTGAGGGACGCTTCGTCCGAATGGGTCTTTTGAGGAACACTTGGCTAGGGCACTAGTTCATGTCTACCATCATATGTATCTCATTGTACTTCAATTCTTTACATGTTTGACCTTCCACTAAATACGTGTGTTATGTTTGAATAGATCCAGCACAGCGCCTGGCCCACCGAGTACACTGGGCATTTACTGAGCGACTGAAGAGAAGGCAGAGAAAGGTGGAGGCGGGGCCTGGCGCCCCCTGGGGGAGCCCCGTGAAAGTGCAGCCGCAGGGGTTGGGGAGGTACAACATTTCCCATCCAGGAGGCTCCCGCAGCTGTTCCCTACCAGGTTTCTAACTTTGTAACTTCGACTCTGCGGTCTGGGAAATCTCTGCCTTGTGTCTCCCTCCGGCCCCAGCGCAGCTTTCCCAGCGATAGCGGCGCCTCCCCTTCTGAATGTAGTAGAATTTAAGGCTGGGACTAAATAAAGAACAGAGGAAGTCCTCTCTTTGAAATGCAGCTGCCCCAGGCCAGGTTGGGCTAGGAAGGGGTAGCAGTAGCGTGTGTGACACAGCGGTTGGGAAACAGTTGTGCCTGCAGGAAGACCCACCACGGAAGCGCCTGCTCCTCATTATTTTAGCAGCATTGAGGGGAAGCACCTGTGGTCCATTGCGCTTCTTGGTCCTCCAAAGAGCTCTGAAGCCTCCTCCCTCTCACTCATGCCATTTTGCCTGGACATCTCGCTGGTATTTTAAAGCAACTAGTGACTTCAGTTCCAAGGGGAAAAGGGATGAATGAAGAGTGTTTGCTGAGAGGGGAATGGAACCAGGACAATGTGGGACACTGGCTCAAAAACTCAGGTGAAAGATCTCTGGGATGAGGTTTCTGAATTCATCTCGTGTATTCACCTCAGTCTCAGTCTCTGGCTGGGATTGTTGGTGGGACAGAAGTAAGCAATGTTGTTTTAGCAACCAGAGAAAACAGCAACACAGCCTGCTACTTGTTGAGGGAAATGAGGGAATTGGGGAAGAGAGGTAGGGAAGCCTGGTCTGCTGGTTCCTCCTCCCCTGTGGACCTCAGGATGGCTAATCTGGGATAGAATCAGTTTGATGAGGGACCAGAAAAAAGCCAAACCCCTGATCTGAAATCATGGCAGAGAAACCTGAAGGGTAACCCCATTTCATCTTCAAGATCAGAAATGGAGGGAGGTGAGAGCCAAGTTGCTACTGGATAGCATGTCTTCCATGCCTTTCATTCCTACCATCTTTTCTCCTCCACCTTCAGCTCAGGACACAAGCCCCTTACTCTATACTATGCACAGACTCAGAGACCATTCTCTTATGAAGCCATCTCCCCTCCCCATCCCATTCACTTACAGAGTTACACAAATTTTAAACCAGAACACAGTGCAGATAACTTGCTGGCAAGTTTTCTCTAAAGCCATTGCCTAGCTTTTGTTAGATTCTAAACATATGGTCAACAATGCTGCTGACGCTCCCTATCCTTGATAAATGCCATTAGGGTGCTTTTTTTGCACACAACAGTTGCTCAAGTCACTGTTGAAAGAATCAGTGCACCAACAAAAGCCTATATAGACATGCTTGAGAACAGCAAAAGTGAGTGCAGCTTGGGTCAGGGCTCCACCCTGGGAATGATTAAGAATTCTCTGCAGTGGTTCAGATTGCATGTCCTGGATCTGCTCCTCAATCAGGAGATCATCAACAGCCAGATTCAAAGGCAGGGCTGGGCAGCCTCTGCAAAACGAGGTCAAATCATGTCCAGGCTCACTCTACCGGAAGGTCAAGGTCAGCCCTTAGCATCTGCACAGACTAGCTGCAGTCACTTTACGTTTCTGCCTTTGGACTGACAAATTCCTTCCTAGAAAGTAAAAAGCAATGGGCAATGCACTAGTAGCCCTCATTGCCATTTTCACTGCCTTTTCTACGCTCTGATAGTTTTTGTCTTAAAAGGCATAAAGAGCCATGGGAGTATCCTGGTTTGTGGTGCCTTTGATTATGGGGTTTTTGTTTTGTTTTGTTTTTGAGACAGAGTCTCCCACTGTTGCCCGGGCTGGAGTGCAACCTCGGCTCACTGCAACCTCCGCCTCCTGGGTTCAAGCAATTCTCCTGCCTCAGCCTCCCGAGTAGCTGGGATTACAGGTGTGTGCCACCACATCCAGCTAATCTTCTGTATTTTTTGTAGAGACAGGGTTTCACTGTGTTGGCCAGGCTGGTCTTGAACTCCTGACCTCAGGTGATCCACCCGCCTCAGCCTCTCAAAGTGCTGGGATTACAGGCTTGAGCTGCCGCGCCCGGCCTGATCATGGGTAAATTTTAACAGCGATATTGCAAGCTGAATGTTCTTTTAAATTCTGCCTGGTCTATAATTCCGCTAGCAGCAGTTAATGTCTCCAACCTGGAGTTGCTCTATGTGAGTATGGGAAGGTCCATTTCTAGCTTTAGGCTGGGCTCCCATAAGGCAGAAACCCTGTTCAAGAATCCAGGGAAAGCTGAGAACAGTGGCTCACGCCTATAATCCCAGCACTTTGGGAAGCTGAGATGGGCAGATGGCTTGAGGCCAGGAGTTCAAGACCAGCCTGGCCAACATGGTGAAACCCCATCTCTACAAAAAAAAAAAAAATGCCCAAACACACAAAAAATTGGCCGGGTGTGGTGGCTCACACTTGTAATCCCAACACTTTGGGAGGCCGAGGTGGATGGATTACCCGTCAGGAGTTCAAAACCAGCCTGGCCAACATGGCGAAACCCCATCTCTATCAAAAATACAAAAAATTAGCTGGGTGTGATGGTGCATGCCTGTGGTCCCAGCTACTCGGGAGGCTGAGGCAGGAGAATCACTTAACCTGGGAAGCAGAGGCTGCAGTGAGCCATCGTGCCATTGCACTCCAGCCTGGGCAACAGAGTGAAACTCCATCTTCAAAATAAAAATAAATAAATAAATAAAATTAGCTAGGCATGGTGATACATGCCTGTAGTCCCAGCTACTTGGGAGGCTGCAGTAGGTGGATCACCTGAGACCAGGGAGGTTAGGGCTGGAGTGAACGTATTGGTGCCACAACAATCTAGGGGACAACTCAAGGGTGGCGGAAGGCAGCCCTTTTAGGTATCCAATTAGCTCCTGTTGCCAGGGCAATTGTGGCTCAGGGCCAGATCAGAAGCAGGCTGGAGCAGAGCCCACAGCCCCTAAGAACATTGTTTTCCTCTTTCATTTACTCAATTGCCTCAGGCTTTAAAAGTTATCCCACAGACTGAGGCCTGGGCCTAAGAAAAACACCCAAACTTTCCGAATAAACTGTATTCCTTAACGTTGCATGTCAGGTTTCATCCTTAAGCTGAGCTTGGGCCCCAAGAGGGTAAATGGGAGAGCTGCTGATTCAGGTTCCTGGGAGATAGTCAGCCCTGAGCAC
The DNA here is from genome assembly GCF_028885625.2 of Pongo pygmaeus. Taxonomy (NCBI): domain Eukaryota; kingdom Metazoa; phylum Chordata; class Mammalia; order Primates; family Hominidae; genus Pongo; species Pongo pygmaeus. Next base: position 42,806,070 of record NC_072373.2, read on the forward strand.
TCTACATGTTTTCCCATTTTTCCTTCACAGCAAGGCTGGAGCTCACAAACCAGACTGTGAACAGAAGCTCTGGGTACTAAAGGAGAAATACTGGTGGACTCTCTGTAAGGCTGTTTCTCAGGGCAGCCTTTTCCCTTCTCAAGATTTTCTTTCTGTATCATTGTCATCAAGCAAGAGAGGCTGTACCTGCAGCACAGCCCTAATTACCCAGCAACTGGTACTCCTTCAGAGTACGGCACACAAGCTCCTGCCTGCGACAGTTCTCAGCCTTGGTTTTGAAACAATCAGGAGATGCTAAAAAATTCTCAAAGCAATTCATTTTTATTTTTTAAAAAACACCCCAAAATAAAAAAACCACTGACTCATCCATGCCAAACTGCACTTTCCAGAGGAAGCATGTCAGCAGACTAAAACCGACAATGGACAGAATCCCATGACACCAAAGTCATTCAAACCTGATGCTTCAGAGGCTGACATTCTGAGCTGAAATAGCCACAGGTCACCACTTGGCCTGATGTGGGACTCTCCTTTCTTTTTAGTCTATTCATGTGGTGGCAGAAGATGTGAGATTCTAGTCTCCAGTCAGGGAGGCTTCTCCTGTTATAGAAAAATATTAGAGTCTAGGCTTGACTTAGCGGTGGGTGAGCTATATTAAGAATCATACCCTGCTTCTTCAAAGTCTAGACAATGCATTTGTAGTTCTGGCTTCTCTCAGGGGTTGTGGATCTCAGGGACCAGAGAGAGCTTTTAATCCTTTTATGGATGGGTTCACCGTGACTCTAAAATCTTTTCTCATTGAAATTAGCCAGCATAATTTGACAGACACTCAGAAAAACACCCTAATCATATTAGGCTGAAGGCCAGGTCTGGAAGTAAATTCTTTAAAAGTTTGGGCTTCAGGAAGTATATAGGTTGAAGGTGAAAATGGGATATGTTAAAATGGGGATATTAAAAATATATTTAAAACTAGGAGGCTAATCCCTGGCAGAGGAGAACTCTTCTTTGATTTGCCAATCCCTGGCCTTTTCTTACTCCTTATTTGTACTGACTCCAGGTTTTCCATAGCATGAATACCTGCCGCTGCTCTACGCATGGTAAGTTATAGCGTTCTACAGATTGGTCATCTAGACCGAAGACACAGAGGAAAACATGTTCTGGCAATTCCACCTGGCTCAAGGTATAAGTACGTATTTTTAATTCTCCGAGGAGAAAAAGCATATAGAGGCAGTCTAGAACAATCATTGTCACCTTTCCAACGTCCGTGTTGATGACATCAATAACAGATGGAAAAGAAATAATTAAAAATAAAGGAGAAAGAGTTTTCCATGATTCACCAAAGTAGTGGGAGTATTCTGTCAGGAAAGCTTAGAACCATTTATCAGCTGCTACCTAAAATTTAGCATTTAACTTTAATTATGCCTAGTTACGAATTCAGCAAAACAGAAGGTGTTTTAACATGACCAGCTGCTATAGATCAAAATAGTTTCACAGTAGAAATTTTTATTTTTTTATTGTTCTTTTTTTGATTATGCAATAAGCCCCCTTCTTAACAGATTAAATGTCACAAAAACTAAATTGTAATGGCATTAGCCAGCTAACCTGTCTGCCCCAACTCCCTTAAACACCAAGGAATAAAGCATACTAATATGGTCATAAGTCAAACTTCCTCTGGGAAAGAAGATCCAGGCTAGACTCTTTCAGAGCCCCTGTGGGGCAGAAGCAGAATCCTTACATCATAGTTAGGTTTTGGTGGTATTCATTTTCTTTCATTATTATCAAGGTAACTGTATCTAATACTGGACCAGAACAAAATGTCCTTAATCCTTATCTGATTACCCTTTCCCAGAAAGAAGACATCAGAGATTGTGTGGGTCAACTTAAAAGAAGAGGCGAGCATGCTCCTGGTTCATGGAAGGAAATGAGCTTCCATCATCTGCACATGATCAGCGGGCATCAAAATCTGTTAATTCAGAACAATATGAAGACACATTCCCATTTGAAGCTTACTTTCTAATCTAAGGAGAAATCATGATAGCACATGATGAAAGAGTACATCAATAACTCTGAGGGTAGATGGTAGGATAGAATACTAGAAGATGAGGAGGTATTAGGTGGATTAGCCAATTTTCCATATTGAAAGAAAAAATGAGGCTGGGCACGGTGGCTCATGCCTATAATCCTAGCACTTTGAGAGGCTAAGGCACATGGATCACTTGAGCCCAGGAGTTCAAGACCAGCCCAAGCAACATGGTGAAACCCCCTCTCTACAGATATACAAAAAATTAGCCAGGCATGGTAGCATGTGACTGTAGTCCCAGTTACTCTGGAGGTTGAGATGGGAGAATCACCTGAGCCTGGGAGGTTGAGGCTGCAGTGAGACAACACTGTGCCACTCCACTCCAGCCTGGATGACAGAGCGAGACTCTGTCTCAAAAAGAAAAAGAAAAAATGACTTGGGGAATGAAATAAAAATTCTAACCCAATACTCACCGTGTCAGAAACAACTTGGAAATTAAAATTTATCAATTTAGAACTCTGTAAGTCACCTAACCTAACCAGTTTTACAGAAATGACTAGAAGAAAAATGGCTAAAGAACAACCCAGTAACTGAGGAAAAGACAGTCTGAATTTCTGTACTAACTCTGATCCAATTCAGTCACTCATTGCTATGGCTGGGCAGGGATCCAAGTGAAACTTTTAACAGTGGCCAATAAGGTGGCATACGGTTACTGCCTCTAAAAACCACAACTTGTCCCTAAGCTTGAAACCCACCCATAAACTTCCTCAAATCCATGTGGATGAGCACCATGTTTTTAAGCAGCCCACTCTCCTCAAACTTGAATTGGCCTGCAGAAGACAGGTATGCCAACTTCAATGACTCTGCTCTGCATCACTCTCTCGGTTGCCAAATTTAGGCAGAAACATCCATTTGCCGTCCTGTAGCTTTCTAAAATCTACCTACAGTGTAATGAGTTGTCTATACACTTTGACTTAGCCCAGTTTCAGTAACCTTATAGTCCATTCGATACACAGAAATAGAGCACGCACCAACCTCAGCCACAGGCCCCTTTCTCTCCCAAGTTCAGGCACAGTACTGGCTAGAACTCTCACTAAAAACACAAACACCAAAACACAGTGTACATCAGATGCATATGGGGTAGCAATGCTTTTAACAGTTTGCTTACAGGAGCAGTTCTTCGACACTGATAACAACTGGCAACAACCTCAACATATGCTCTGCCTAGATAATGCAGGAGATCCTTAAATTTCTCCAAGTTAGAAAATTCAGGACAACAGCAATATGGTGTTAGAGACTGCAGATCTGTGTCAATCAGATATAGCCTTGCTGCCGCCTAAAGATGTGGTCGCCACCCCACACATGGCTTTAGCAGCAGTTCCAAAGGCCAATGCATTCACTCTTGGAAGACAGTGTCAGCTGTCTTGACACTGCTGCTGGCTACATTTAACCAACTCTATGATGTGGTACCAGAGCCCAAGAAATACATCAAGCCGGATCATTCTGTCCAAACATCCCAAGGAAACATGTGCCTTGGACAGCACCTGAGTGGGAACAGGCTGCTGCTGTTGATATAAAATGCAAAATAGTAAAAGCAGCATTTTCTCTAATTTACTATTCAGTGAGAAACCCACACAGAAATCCAATGCAGCAAATTGTAGAGGTTCAATGCTCCCTGATCTGCAGTTAAGCCGGGTGTGCCACCTCCTTCATCTGACTTGGATCCTGCTCTGGACTTTAAGGAAACATCTACCTGGCTAGCAGTTCAAGGACTCAATATAAAAATAACTCATGCTTTGTTTGAACTGGAGGGTCATGACACTGTTGGGCCTACAGGAAAACCATTCATAAGTCAATGTAAGCTCATATCTACTGAAAAAGTAGATTTGAGTTTTTTGAGTAGATATGAGCTTTTACGCCCTATGTTACGATGAAAAGATTCACTGAAGGATTCAATCATGCTGTACTACTTCCTGGAGTTGGCAGAGAAATCATGCATTTCTTGGTAGTTGAAAGAAGGCTGATCCAAGAACACAATGAAGAGATGTTCCCATTTCTCAAGGTGTTTCGTCTTCCTGGCCATGAAGATTTCGCACCTGCAAAATTCCCAAACCTATGCAATGTGGTTAATGCAGGGAAGCAGACACTGGATAATTCAGAGACTACCAACCTTCCAAAGAGTCACTATCTCGACTAGCAGATCATGAGGCAGATGAGGCAGTTTCAAGACCTCCCTTGAAGAAAGCAGTGATGAGTAAAGAAGAAGAGGATGGGTTATGAGCAGCATTTAGTGTGACATGTGAAGAGATCAAGATGCCACTATCAGACAAGAAAACCAATAACCAGACTAATTTCACACAGCTTCTTCAGGCAATGGAAACAAGAGATGGGATGCAGACTTAGAAAAAAAGAAAATTCAGCAGGAGTTAGAGGGATCTAAAGGAGTTGTATATTTATTGCCTTCTGTAAACCAGGAGTAAAGGAGATAATTAAGGTTTTAAATAATCCAGTTTCTTAGTCACCAAAAGTACCAAGACGTCCTCCTATTAATGAGGCTGAAGGCTCAGTTTAAGCCATTCTCTGCCATCTGGCCCTTGTACTTGGGAGACTAAAGCCACTGTGGACATTTAAATGAGAGAGATTTGCACTCTCTCATTTTTCACAGCCTATGCTACAGCAATCGTGACTACTTTTGGATAAAGCAAAAGTTCCTTAAATAATATACTCATGGCATTTTTATTTTCTTTTCTTGTTCCTACACTGCCCAACAAAGAGTCTCTTCCAATCTCATCGAGTTTGCACCACATTCTAGAAGAATAAATGGAACTGGATCATTCTGAGAACTATATTGTAAAAAGCAAATATTCTACTTTAAAGAACACACTTTTTTTTTTTTTTTTTTTTTTTTTTAGACAGAGTCTCACTCTGTTGCCTAGGCTGGAGTGCAGTGGCATGATCTCAGCTCAAGTGATCCTCCCACCTCAGCCTCCCAAGTAGCTGGGATTATAGGCATGTGCCACTACGCCTGGCTAATTTTTGTATTTTTTGTAGAGGCGGGGTTTCACCATGTTGCCCAGGCTGGTCTTGAACTCCTGGACTCAAGGGATCCACCCACCTCAGCCTCCCAAAGTGCTGGGATTACAGGCATGAGCCACTATACCCAACCAAGAGCACACATTTAGGATAGAACTTGAGCATACTTTTGTTCTGGAAGAGGACAGAAATAGAGGAAAGGACAGGAAAAAACAAACAAAACCCAGTAGCAGTGAGTTAGTTTCTGTCCCGTCTCCACCCTTCTAAGTAGGACACTGGCTTAACAATTAGTTTTATGATCAGCCCTTACTGTTTAAATCTTAGCAGAGAAAAATAAAAGCTGTTGAAAAGAATAAAATTAAGAAACATAAAAGGGAAAACTTGATTATCACCAGTTTCTGGATTTTTAGTTTTCTTCTTCTAACTGAAGTTCACTCAGACCTAGGGAATAGCATTAAGCTTAAAGTGAAAGTGGGAAAAAAAATGTGGTACATTAAAGTGGCAGGTAGCCGCAAAGAGAAGAGGGAAGCATTTTTAAACTGTAGTAAGGTTTACCCGAGAGTGACTACTTTTATAAGGAAGAGATTCTATGAAAATGCAGCAAGGAAGCTGGTCCATGGAGTACCACAAAGCTGGGAAACTGCAGTTTTCATGCTGATTCTCTATCTTTACCACTCTGGGTCAACTGTGACAGAGAAGCTGTTTTATCTTCCTTGGGCATGGGAGAGGAAAGGAGGAGGGATGCATATGAATCAGTTTTTAAATCAGCACCTCACAGGGTTATTTGGTAAAGTGGTAAGGCTTCTGTAAAATGCTTTGAGTGACTAGGAAACAAATCAGAGGCAAAATAACAACATAAAATAATAACACCAAACATCAGAGAACTGAAGGGAAGAGGAATGAGTCACTGAAAACCAGGGACACCAGTTGTCCAGGTCACCAACAGCTTCCTGATGCTCCCCCACCCCACAGTCTGCTGTGAGCTCTTTCACCTAGAATGAGCCTAGAGAATGGCCTAGTTGGGCAAGGGACCTAGCACTGGCTCTCAGCCACAACTAACACCACATCCCAAATTACCCCTCCAGAATGTCTAGTGTCCCGCCGATGGACACTAGAAGCGAGGAGCAGTTGGGATACTTTTGCTACACCTTCTATCTGGAGAGAAAGAAATGTAAACCAATAGTATAATACATCAGTTGAAATACATCTGACGATAATAACAAAGATGCATTGACCTATAAAAAGTCATTTAATGCATATTCCAGATGGCCAATACAGGCTGGTTAGGTAATTAGCCCTTGAAGAATTCTTTTATAGTCATATAAAAATGTTTTGTCTTGTTTAAAAAAAGTCTAGTCTAACAAAAACATCCACCAATGGACTTGCATTTTTTCCATTTGCAGGTTTGCAAGATCATAAAAATATACACATATGCATCTCTGGGTATCTCTCTGTCCACTAGCTAATCAGTTTTGGCAATACACTGCATAGGGGTATACTACCATTGGTTTCTGACATTAAGTTAGCTTTAAGCTTATTGGCTATTCCAACAACTGGAGGCAGCTTAGAACCCAATCCCTGGAAAGCACTTGCAGGATTAACTACCCGTTTCCCTGACACCTTGTCTATGGTGGTGATAGGTCTGGGGACAGACTTGCTAATCCAAGGGTGTCTTAATGCTTGAGCTGGGGTCAAGCGGGCAGAGGGGTCCCAGTGAAGACACCTTTTCAAGAACTCTATAAACAAGTAGTCATCACACCCTTTCAGTGCTGTCCCCCAGTCTTTGCTGCCTGGAGGACCCCGCTTTTTACCCCTACGTGAGCGACCCCCCACAAGCATAACCCTCCCATCTGCCTGGGTAGTCACAGAGCAGTAGCGGGGTATGCCCTTGGAATTAATAAAGTACTTGGCACGCTTGGATTGCTCCAGAAGTTTTGGTGGTGGCATCCCTAGAAGCTCCATCATGCAGGCCAACTGGTCTCCTTCATCCTCTCCAGGGAAGAGAGGCTGTCCTGTTAAAAGTTCTGCAAGGATGCAGCCAAAACTCCATATGTCAATTGGTGTGCTGTAGCGGCTTCCTAAGATGATTTCTGGAGCTCTGTAGAACCGAGACTGGATATATGTGTAGAGCTTCTGGTACTCGAAACAGCTGGACCCAAAGTCAATGACCTTGGTTGAACTGCGCCCGTGGTGTTTCAGGAGAATGTTTTCTGGCTTCAGATCGCAGTGAATAATCTTATTTTTGTGGAGGGCATCCAAAGATTGCAAGATGGACTGGGCAAACTTGCGTACCAACTGGACGCTAAAACCCTGAAACTTGTTTTTTTTAATCAGCTCATAAAGGTCTATGCTCAGCAATTCAAAGGCCATGCAAACATGGTTCCGGAATGTGAAACTTTCCAGCATGTGGATAACGTTCATACTACCAGTTTTATCCTGTTTTTTAAGATGCTCCAAAATCCGGATCTCCTCAGCTGCTTGACGATGAAAGCGCTTCTCATTGCGCACCATTTTTAGGGCCACGTACTGTCGAAGTTTGTGATCATAGACCCTGGCCACCTGCCCAAAACTCCCCTTGCCGATAATTTTCAGCACCTCATATCGATAAGCTAGATGGTCTCGAGGTACATGAATATAGGCCCCATCTGCATCATCATACCCTCCATTATTGGGACCACCAATAACTCCATGTCTTTTTTTGGCATTTGGACCTACAAAGTAAATTTCTGGATAATTAATTATTTCCAGTTTCTCATAGGCAGTGAGGTGGTGTTTATATTGCTTCAGGGCTTGTTCTGGAGTCAGAGGCACCACTTTGGGTGCCTTGGATGAACTGTTGGATTTTACTGTATTCAAGCAATCTGAACTTTTACCCTCAGAAACAGTAGGAGAGCATTTTTCAGAGTCACTGATGCCATCTGACTGAATAGTATTGGATTTTCTGTTGCCAAATTCTTGAAACAGCTGTTCTACCTTCATCTCACCTCCATCCAAAAAGTGCTGAGTATGATCTCTTGTAAACTGTTCAGTGGTCATCTATGAAAGAGAAAATGAATGTAAGTCATTAAAAACATTAGAAAGATGGAAGAATCCTCCCTCCTCCAACTGAATAACAACAAAACATGTCCAGTCATGTTTACTTTAAGGTTAAAATGACCCAAAAAGATGATAAGAAAAGCAAGAGTCTCTAGAAACTTGTGTTATATTAATTTTCAGACTCCCTGAATATTGCAGCCATCCCTAACCCCCATACATGCCTTGCTTTGTTCAAGGCAAGATGATCTTACCACACCCCCCACATGCCAGGTCCCTTCTTACAGATGTGTCGTTGTATGAGAATCCTTCCACCCCTCATCCCCTCGACTCCTACATTCCTTCAAAGTCCAGTTCAATTCCTCTCTCTCCACTTAGAACTATGCCAAGCCCATACTAATTAATCTTACATCCTAACTGCAGCTTTTCCAGTTTGTGCCACATAATTTGGTACTTGATTATGTATAATATATGCACTATCTTACACTGTTTACTAATTGTTTCAAGTATCTTCCCAAATATTAAGGACATATAGCACGATCAAAATAATGCATACTGAAGTGTAAACAAGAAGGTACTATCAAGTGACAGAAGCAGAATTTGAACCAGAATAGGTCTTCTGGCCCCTATTCAAGGGCCCTTCCCATCAACATAACTCAGCACCAGGTTCTCCCAGCACCTGTAGACTAGCAGGGCTGAATGTTGACTATGGCCTGGAATCAACAAAGTGCTCAATCATCTACTCCCAGGTCCCCATATAAATTTCCGCAGCCTTTTAACTCAGTTCATTGAATCACAAAAGCTCTAAGATAAAGAGAACTCTTGAGATCATCTGGACCAATTCTTCAAGTACCTGATAACAGTGAGGGTCCAAGGTCCCTGGGGTATTTCTTATAAAACTCTTCCCTAGCAAGAGCCTACTTGATAAAGGAGTACTACTCCTTTCACCAGGTTTTCCACAATCTTCTCCTGGAAGGGATAGTGACCCACAGAAAAAAACTCTACTTACTCCTCTGAATTAAGATTCTTTGAACTGAAACAAGGTTTTTTGAAATAAGATGGAGGAAAAGAAGGACAAAAACAACCAAACACCTAAGTAAAATTAATATTAATTAATTACTATTAAGAAAAAAAGGGTAACTATGTGAAATGATAGATATATTTAATTGGCTTGACTGTAGTAACCATTTCACTATGTATATCAAAACATCATACTGTACACCTTAAAAAATAAAATTTTTTGGCCACGTGTGATGTCTCACGCCTGTAATCCCAGCACTCTGGGAGGCCGAGGCAGGTGGATCACTTGAGGTTAGGAGTTCGATACCAGCTTGGCCAACATGATGAAACTGTCTCTACTAAAAATACAAAAATTAGCTGGGCATGATGGTGCACACCTGTAATCCCAGTTACTTGGGAGGCTGAGGCAGGAGAATCGCTTGAACCCAGGAGGTGGAGGTTGCAGTGAGCCAAATCATGCTACTGCACTCCAGCCTGAGCGACAGAGTAAGACTCTGTCTCAAAAAAATAAACAAATAAAATAAAAAATAAAATAAAAACTTTGGCCAGGCATGGTGGTTCATCCCTGTAACCCCAGCACTTTGGGAGGCCAAGGCGGACAGATCACTTGAGGCCAGAAGTTTGAGACCAGGCTGGCCAACATGGCAAAACCCCACCTCTACTAAAAATACAAAAAAAAAAGGCCAGATGTGGTGATGCATGCCTGTAATCCCAGCTACTTGAAAGGCTGAGGCAGGAGAATTGCTTGAACCTGGGAAGCGAAGGCTACAGTGAGCCAAGATCACACTACTGCATTCCAGCCTTGGCAACAGAGTGAGAGACTGTCTCAAAAAAATAAAATAAAAAAAGAAATAAGTGAAAAATATTAAGAAGGGGCTGGAAAGATAAAAATGTTAAACCTGTTGTTAAAAATAAAAGGAAGTCTAGGATAAATAAAAGGAAGTCTAGGATACTTAAAAGAACAACTGTTTTTCCCAATGGACCCTGAAGAATTATGTCTTTTATCTGTTTGATAATTTCAGAGAGCCTGTAGTATGAGGAACAGATTAATTCCGGAGGAGCTCTGGGCTACAGTTATAATCTCTAAAAATGTAAGCTAAAAAGTAGTCAAACCTTTAAAAACTAGAAATTTTAATATAACCTAAGCAAAACAAAAATTGTATTTATAAATTACCAAAAATAACAAAAAACAATATTAAAAAACATAAATGACAAAAATTTAAGTGTTGGCATACCTCAGACAGCCCCCGTAATTCAGTTATAAAAGTCCTGCTTGCTCCTTTTTAAAAGTCATTTAATCAATTTAAATATTTATAGAACCTTACAGTTATATGATGTATTATATGATCTTAAACAAAGTCAAGGAGCCAGTTCAAATGTAGCCACAGCTTGGCATTTAGTTTTAAAATAAAGGGGCCAGATATTGCCCAAGTACATATAGTCTCTCTGATACCAAAATAGAAAACTATCACTGGTCAAGAAAATAAACAGGCCCGCATATAGAATCTAAATATTGGCCAGCCGCGGTGGCTCACGCCTGTAATCCCAGCACTTTGGAAGGCCGAGGCGGGTGGATCACCTGAGGTCAGGAGTTCAAGACCAGCATGGCCAACATGGCGAAACCCTGTCTCTACTAAAAATACAAAAATTAGCCAAGCGTAGTGGCGCGCACCTGCATTCTCAGCTACTCGGGAGGCTGAGGCAGGAGAATTGCTTGAACCGGGGAGGTGGAGGTTGCAGTGAGCTGAGATCGCACCACTGCACTCCAACCTGCAATCTATTAGGGAATAAATTTGGTGGAACTAGGAAAAGAATTTTAATTATTTGGTTTTAATTAGATTCACATAACAAAAACAAACATCTACAAGCATCTTGGTTAGTTTTCCTTAAAATCTTTACTACCTAACTTTAATTCATCTAAATATTTACTGCTTAAGTCTTTGAAACACATCCTGAAGAAAGAGGGAGCCAGAAGGCCTGGGTTGGGGTCCTGGCTACGCTACTTAAAAGCTGTAGGTCCAGCCAGGTGTGATGGCTCACGCCTGTAATCCCAGCACTTTGGGAGGCCAAAGAGGGCAGATCACCTGAGGTCGGGAGTTGGGGACGAGCCTGACCAACATGGGAAACCTCATCTCTACTAAAAATACAAAAATTAGCCAGGCGTGGTGGTGGGTGCCTGTAATCCCAGCTACTCGGGAGGCTGAGGAAGGAGAACTGCTTGAACCCAGGAGGCAGAGGTTGCAGTGGGCCAAGATTGCATCACTGCACTCCATCCGGGGCGACAGAGCAAGACTACTTCTCAAAAAAAAAAAGCTGTAGGCCCCTGTTGCCTTCCTGAGCCTCAGTTTCTTTATCTGTAAGATGTGGATAATAATATCTACTTGCAGGATGTTGTGTGAATCAAATTCTAATTAAAAATAATAATTTCACCAACTATAAAATATTTAAAAGACACTGGTAACAATTCAGCAAAATTCTCAATACATTAAAGTTTAGGTACACCCTTCCCCTTTCCCTTTTCTCTCTTCTCTCGCTGGTGGCTTCCTCCATTTCTCCAGTCTGATCTCCCTCCATCAAGCGTCTAGCACTAACTATGCCTTCTGCTCAATGAGGGCCCCCACAATAGGCCTTCACTTAGGATATATGGAATTGCCTCACCCACTTTCTCTCCACATAAAACATGCTTTCCACTCACTATACAATGTACTGTGTTACCTCTCCATGGATATTTGAACTTCAACAGAAGATCAATGCCCTAACCCAGAGGAATGCCTCTCTAGGAACTGCAATCACCAGTGACAAGCTGTTAGGAAAGGTATTTGTGGTGCAGGGTCTGTCCCTGGGAATTTCCCCTACTCTGCTTACGTGTAAGGCTGCACTGGCTCTGAAGGTCTTCATTTCTGTTTGTGATAATGACAGGGTCTCAGGTACACAACATTAATAAGAACAGATACATATCAGAAATGTAATTTCCACAGAACTATTACAATAATATTAAAGATGTCACTTGGAATCCCTGACTCATGGTTTTTCCTTAAAGTAAGCCTAAATTTCTCTCCTTGCAAAATAAGTCTTACCTTGCCTTTGGGAACTACACAGAGTGTCCAAATTTCAAGTAGGAGCCCTCTGGGTACCTAAAAGGGGCTGTGCTGTCCCTGCCTCTACCATTCTGTAGGTTCACCATCCCCACTACATGTGCCTTACCTCACCCACTCTCCTGTTCACATTCTCAACATAGGCTGCACTTTATGTCTCTCTTGAAGCATGCCTTCCAGAACAGAGCAGGCTGCTTCAGTGTAGCCCACCATCAATATCATCTTCTCCAGTGAATCTGGAGAATTCTGGGAGGTAATTTTTCCACACAGGGAGGGGTTCTCTTATTTTTTATTATTATTATATTTTTATTATCATTATTATAAGTTCTAGGGTACATGTGCACCACACACAGGTTTGTTACATATGTTACATATGTATACATGTGCCATGTTGGTGTGCTACACCCATTAACTCATCATTTACATTAGGTATATCTCCTAATGCTATCCCTCCCCCCTCCTCCCACCCCATGACAGGTCCCAGTGTGTGATGTTCCCCACCCTGTGTCCAAGTGTTCTCATTGTTCAATTCCCACCTATGAGTGAGAACATGTGGTGTTTGGTTTTCTGTCCTTGCGAGTTTGCTCAGAATGACGGTTTCTAGCTTCATCCATGTCCCTACAAAGGACATGAACTCATCATTTTTTATGGCTGCATAGTATTCCATGGTGTATATGTGCCACATTTTCTTAATCCAGTCTATCATTCATGGACATGTGGGTTGGTTCCAAGTCTTTGCTATTGTGAATAGTGCCGCAATAAACATACGTGTGCATGTGCCTTTATAGCAGCATGATTTATAATCCTTTGGGTATATACCCAGTAATGGGATGGCTGGGTCAAATGGTATTTCTAGTTCTAGATCCTTGAGGAATCGCCACACTGTCTTCCACAATGGTTGAACTAGTTTACAGTCCCACCAACAGTGTAAAAGAGTTCCTATTTCTCCACATCCTCTCCAGCACCTGTTGTTTCCTGACTTTTTAATGATCGCCATTCTAACTGGTGTGAGATGGTATCTCATTGTGGTTTTGATTTGCATTTCTCTGATGGCCAGTGATGAGCATTTTTTCATGTGTCTGTTGGCTGCATAAATGTCTTCTTTTGAGAAGTGTCTGTTCATATTCTTTGCCCACTTTTTGATGGGGTTGTTTGATTTTTTCTTGTAAATTTGTTTCAGTTCTTTGTAGATTCTGGATCTTTGTCAGATGGGTAGATTGTAAAAATTTTCTCCCATTCTGTAGGTTGCCTGTTCACTCTGATGGTAGTTTATTTTGCTGTGCAGAAGCTCTTTAGTTTAATTAGATCCCATTTGTCAATTTTGACTTTTGTTGCCATTGCGTTTGGTGTTTTAGTCATGAAGTCCTTGCCTATGCCTATGGCCTGAATGGTATTGCCTAGATTTTCTTCTAGGGTTTTTATGGTTTTAGGTCTAACATTTAAGTCTTTAATCCATCTTGAATTAATTTTTGCATAAGGTGTAGGGAAGGGATCCAGTTTCAGCTTTCTACATATGGCTAGCCAGTTTTCTCAGCACCATTTATTATATAGGAAATCCTTTCAGGGAGGGGTTCTCTTCTTAACTTTCTTTCCTTTCCTGTAAATAACTCAAATACTGGCCTGAATCAATTACATACCAAGTCTGATGTGTTATAAATAAAACCTTCCTTCCATTGTTCTAAAAAAATCTACAGTGTTCACACATATTAAACTATAATTGTTTTAAAACACTAAATATTTCCCCAAATGCCCATCAATCAAGGAGTAGATAAAGAAATTATGGTATATGTATATACAATAGAATACTACTTAGCCATAAAAAGGAATGAAATAATGGCATTCACAGCAACCTGGATGGAATTGGAGACCATTATTCTAAGTGAAGTAACTCAGAAATGGAAAACCAAACATGGTATGTTCTCATTCATAAGTGGGAGCAAAGCTATGATGAGGATGCAAGGGCTTAAGAATGATACAATGGACTTTGGGGACTTGGGGGATAGGGTGGTAGAGGAGTGAGAGATAACAGACTACACACTGGGTCCCGGTATATACTGCTCGGTAACGGGTGCACCAAAATCTCAGAAATCACCACTAAAGAACTTATTCATGTAACCCAAATACCACCTGTTCCCCAAAAACCTATTGAAAAAAAAACACTAAATATTTCTAGTCTAGGGTTATAATCACAATAACCAAGCAATGTATATGACTGACTCTACCAAGTATTTTCTTAACCATGTAATTATATCCAGAGACATAAATAATGTCATATTTATCATGTTTTATTTCATAAGAATGCTTCATATACCCTGCTAATTTGATGGGCTTCTGGCATTTCAAATAGAATCTTCTACTGTATTAATCAAGTCTTAAAAATCTTGCTGAGAGGTTGGGTGCAATGGCTCACGCCTGTAATCCCAGCACTTTGGGAGGCCAAGGCAGGCGGATCACGAGGTCAAGAGATCGAGATCATCCTGGCTAACACGATGAAACCCTGTCTCTACTAAACATACAAAAAATTAGTCAGGTGTAGTGGTGGATGCCTGTAGTCCCAGCTACTCGGGAGGCTAAGGCAGGAGAATGGCATGAACCCGGGAGGCGGAGCTTGCAGTGAGCCGAGATAGCGCCACTGTACTCCAGCCTGGGCAACAGAGCGAGACTGTGTCTTAAAAAAAAAAAAAAAAAAAAAATCTTGCTGAGAAATTCAAAAGGAATAAAGGAATATCCTTCTCACTCAGATATAAAACCCTACCTTTTCCCCAGCTCCCAAACCCTAAATCCCTGTAACACAAAACTTAACCCAATAAAAGCCTCTGGGCAGATGATTTATAGTTTACCATGAGAACGTAGGAGCATCTTGAATAAACGAAGCTAGAAAACTTTGTAAAAAAAGTAACAGGATCTCGGGATAGAGTCACGGCATAATGAAATTTAAGTGGCACCAAGAGCTCAAAAGGCAATTTTTATTTCATTTTTTTCAGCAAAATGAGTAAAGACAGCCAGGCACGGTGGCTCATGCCTGTAAACCCCGTACTTTGGGAGGCTGAGTTGGGTGGATAACCTGAGGTCAGGGGTTTGGGACCAGCCTGGCCAACATGGCGAAACCCCATCTCTACTAAAAATACAAAAATTAGCCAGGCATGGTGGCAGATGCCTGTAATCCCAGCTACTCAGGAGGCTGAGGCAGAGAGAACTGCTTGAACCCGGGAGGTGGAGGTTGCAGCAAGTTGACATTGCGCCACTGCACTCCAGCCTGGGCGAGAGACCGAGACTCGATCTCAAAAAAAAAAAAAAGAAATGAGTAATGAGTAAAGACATCTAAAATCTTCTTGCTCTCCCACAAAACTGTCATGCCTAATACCATGCAGTAAGAAATTCATTTTTGATCCTGAAACATACAATATAAGTAACCTACTGGAAGGTAAATAGCATCGGCTAACTATGAATCAAAGTTAAAATGACTTGGCCGGGCGCGGTGGCTTGCGCCTGTAATCCCAGCACTTTGGGAGGCTGAGGTGGGTGCATCACGAGGTCAGGAGTTCAAAACCAGCCTGACCAATACGGTGAAACCCCATCTCTACTAAAAATACAAAAATTAGCTGGGCATGTTGGTTGGTGCCTATAATCCCAGCTACTTGAGAGGGTGAAGCAGGAGAATCACTTGAACCCGGGAGGCAGAGGTTGCAGTAAGCCAAGATTGCGCCACTGCACTCCGGCCTAGGCAACAGAGTGACATTCCATCTCAAAAAAAAAAAAAAAAAATCAGTTAAAATGACTTAAAGTCAGATGTTAACACTTCAACCCAATTGCAAATAGTTTCCTATAGAGGTGAACCAACTGGCACCAAGTAACCAAGCAATCTGATGGGCAACACAAGATGTATATGGTTCTGAAGTTCTTAGACATTTTGACATATTAAAGAAACAAACTT
Organism: Pongo pygmaeus; assembly: GCF_028885625.2. NCBI lineage: Eukaryota > Metazoa > Chordata > Mammalia > Primates > Hominidae > Pongo > Pongo pygmaeus. The sequence goes on from NC_072373.2 coordinate 42,822,202, forward strand.
GCAAAGAATGGAAAGAAACCCCACTACACTCCAAAAAGGGGACGAAAAATAGGGTGACCAGCCTTCAAAATATTTTTAGCTCACGTTTTGTATACTACTAGTGTTGAAAGTGGGGAAAAGGGCTGGGTGCGGTGGCTCACGCCTGTAATCCCAGCACTTCCAGAGGCCGAGGGAAGTGGACCACTTGAGGTCAGGAGTTAGACCAGCCTGACCAACATGGTGAAACCCTGTCTCTACTAAAAATACAAAAATCAGCTGGGTGTGGTGGCAGGCGCCTGTAATCCCAGCTACTCAGGAAGGCTGAGGCAGGAGAATTGCTTGAACCCGGGAGGTGGAGGTTGCAATGAGCTGACATGACGCCATTGCACTCCAGCCTGGACGACAGAGCAAGACTCCGTCTCAGGAAAAAAAAAAAAAAAAAAAGGAAAAGGTTGATTTTAAGCCAAAACTGATGACAACAGGAAGAACTATGAAAAATAGAAGTGATTTTTCCATATAGAAACAATTTCAGGTCTTAAACACAGAAATGTGAAAGAGAAATATTACAAATGAGTCAATTCAATTATTCAGTTTGTTCATCTGATGACATATGCAGCAAATTTTAAAGTCATACGATAGCCTCTCCTTGTCATGGAACTTGGCCAAACCCTGCTCTGCCTACCACTCTATGCATGCTGAAGGAATGTGAATTAATTTTATCTTAAGTTAAAAAAAAAAAAAAAAAGCTGCCGGGCGCCGTGGCTCACGCCTGTAATCCCAGCACTTTGAGAAGCCGAGGCAGGTGGATCACGAGGTCAGGAGTTCAAGACCAGCCTGACCAATATGGTGAAACCCCTGACTACTAAAAATACAAAAATTAGCCAGGCGTGGTGGCACGTGCCTGTAATCCCAGCTACTCAGGAGGCTGAGGCAGGAGAATCACTTCAACCCAGGAGGCAGAGGTTGCAGTGAGCCAAGATCATGCCATTGCACTCCAGCCTGGGTGACAGAGAGAGACTCCACCTCAAAAAAAAAAAAAAAAAAAAAAAAAAAAAAAAAAGCTAAGTGTCTGCAGTCCCCAAAATGATTAAATGCATTAAAAACCAAACTGTTGTAGTTATCATCTATCTATAAAATGGTTCTCTTTAGTATACTAATAAACGAAGACTGCATTTCCACCGTGCAGGGGAAAAAAAACCCTGCAGATCTATGAATTCCGAGATGTTTTCTGTTTCCTATTTTTGTTAAAAGGAGCCTTTGTAATACCAGGTGTATATCATCCTATACAAAAATAAGCATTACCTAAATAAAAGTAGCATATTATTTTTTTCCTAGTGCTATATATTTATCCCAGTGGAAACTGAAATAAAAAGGTGAGCTCCAAACTGAAATCATTCTGAAAAGCTAAATTTGGACCACAGATATTGTTATTCCAAAGTCAAGAGAAATCAAAAAGAAACCAAAAGAAAGTCTGGTTGTCAGTGATACATAAGTGTACCTTGAGCATTAAGTAGCACTTCCTCCTTTCCAAAACAATTCATGTACAAAGAATTACTTCTTATACTTACATTTAGTCTTCTGGGTGGAGGTGGTTCAGAAGGATTGCAGAGTACATTTGAACAGGGGGGACATTTGGTTTCATCTATCATCATGAAGGTGTCATAGACACCATCCCCCAACCTAGTTAAAAGGATTACAGACAAAATCTGTCAGTAACTGAAGAATATAAAATCCTGTGTCTTAACTGCTTCATATCTGCCACAAGGAACAGTAACAGAAATAAATGTCTACACTACATTTTGGCACTGAATACAAACAACTGGGGTATTTGGAAGAGGAAAAGAGGAAATCCAACTTTTGTTTTTCAAGGACAGCATTTCTAGGTTTGTATTTTAAAACAGTTGAAACAAGTCTTTCTGAATGTTGTTAAAAACAATAAGGACTATCAGAAGGATCTCATAATAACTTACTACTTGAAAATAAAGGCTAGTTTGAATCTGAAGCTCATAGAGAAAAAAACAGACCAGAAAAAACTAACAAAGGTAATAGTTTCTCAAGTCAGAGACTTGGATTCTAATCTCAGCTCTAACACTGGCTGTGCTACCTTCTCCTCTGAGCCTGTCTTCCCCATGTTAATGGGAAGACTAGCTCCAGTCTACACACTTCTGGGTCTTACAGGCAAGAAATAAAAGGCCTTTTTAAGGCTGTCTTCTCTTTATTCATCTACTTACTTACCTACTTACATCTACCTAACTTGTAGAAAGATACAGTAAGTACTACAGCAAACACTAAAAGGATGCTCCAAATTATAAAATGTATTGAATTTACTTCTCTTTCCACTTCATTTTCTGGTGGATGGTGGAGGCAAAATTCTAAATGATTAAGGATCACTTCTCTGTTCTTTAACACTGTGGCTCCACCACTGTAAGGGAACACAAAAGACGGAGAGGATTTATTTAATCCACAAGATGGCCCTGAATAATGTATTTCATCTGCTACCAAGAACACGGATTTCCCAGTTACACACATCAGCATTTCATTGTATCATTTTACATGATACACTATGAATATAACAATGACGATGTTGCAGAGGAATAATTTTTAAACGTCTTTTAAAATATCCTGGAATATTCTGGTCACCTTTAAAAACTGTTTTGTGAAATTCATTCTAGAGTTTTCTTTATAGATGTGTTATAAAAACACAAAGGGAAAAAAACCGCTACAAATATTTTTGGAATGATCTTTTTAAAAACATGCTCACATTCTGATAGAATTATTTATATTTTTAACAGGGAATGGCTTCACCGACAGAAACCAAATATTCTGGATGTGACTGACCCTTTGCCATAAGCCTGATAAAACAAACCAGGATAGGCGTCCACATATATAAAGAAAAAGAAAACATGCAAAATTGCCTAGTGACTAACAGCCAAGGAAATTAACAAGAGTCTGCATGCAAATAAAGCGGGGAGCAGGGGTCTCTTCTCTCCATTTAGGTGTAAAATACAATGCAAGGTGGGGAATCTCTCAAAATAGGATCCGGAGAAAGCCGTACCCAACACAGCCCATAACCTGTACATTCGAAACTAGACCGCACCCCTCACAGCAAACCCCAAGAGTTCAGCCCTTGGTTATCCGCTCTAAGCAACAGGGCTCCTTTCCAAGGTATTGCTCCCGGGCTCCCCGCCTTCAATAAAAAGCCCCACAAAAAGTCCTAGATTTTCGTAATCCCTTACCATATACCCCGATCTAGGGTTTCAGAGGGAATCCAGGGGTGGAAATTCTTCTTGCTCTAACTCCGCTCTAGCCCCCTCCCCCGCGCCCGGTGAGACAGGGATGGGGGGAGGGGGCCCTGATGGAGGGGGGGAGGGGGCCCTGATGGAGAGGAGGTGGGGGCGGTCCCGGGGAGGCAGTCAGACCCCTGCCCTCGTCCCTCCTACTGAGGGCTCACTCTACCTCCTCCCCGCCCCCAAGCTTCGCTTGCCAGCGCCAGCCGCTCCCTGTGGCGCCTCCAGCCCGTTACCCCGTGGCGCCGTTACCTCCGCTGCTGGGGCGGGAGCCCGGCTCCAGGCGGCCCCGCATCCTTCCGCCCAGGCCCGCGAGCTGTGCCTCCCATCTGCTAGCTCGGGACCCCGCGCGGGGAGAGGCGCCAGTTGGGGGGTCCGACCGGCCACGCCACCTACGCCGGAACGGCTGCCTCCGCGGCGCGACGCTCCCACGGGTACTCTCAGCCAGACACTGCAGCTCAGCGCGCCTTCGCTCCGAACTGGCCCCGGCTGGGAAGTGGGGAGACGCAGCTGCAGGGGCGGGAGGGGGAGCGGTCTGGTCGCCTAGCAACCGCGGCACGCCCCCGGGAAACGCCTCGGCGCAGCTACGCGCTGACGCACGGGGGCGGGGCCCGTGGCCGGTAAAGGCCACGCGGCGCTCCTAGCCAGCGCTGGCATTGGCGCGGGAGGCGGGAGGCTGGAGGCGAAGAGCTCGCGGCCTAGGCTGCTCGGGTTCCCTGGCGCGAGCTGTGGACGGAGAGAGGGGTCCGGAAAAGGAGGGGTGAAAGTAGCAGTTAGCCCGCGGTCTCAGAAGGGCTGCCCGCCCCTCGCGGTCCGCGGTCCCTTAAGTAGCACGTTGCGTCCTGGAAGTTCTAAAACCTCCCGCTTCAATGTGAATTTTAAATTAATGAAAACATTTGCGTATTGTTTTAGACTTTCCCATCGCGGGTACGGCCCTCCGGGGGTTGGTGAGTTACATAAGAAAGCAATAATAATAAACCCATTTATTGACACGATGCCTCCATTTATGAATATTTGATCTCAGTAACCGAGGTACCCGACGACTTTCGTCTTTTACAGACTTAGCTGGGATGCAGATAGAAGCTGGGCCTTTGTCTGACTCCCCTCCAACAGTCAGCCACAGACGGGAAGGCAGCGCAGGAAACTGAGGCCAAAGGAGCCGCGCTTCCACATGAGCATGAAGCGGCAAAGCCTGAACTAGAAGCTTCTAACGCCTAACCGTCATCTTGCAGCACCAGGACCTCTGCAAGGCCCTTCCTGACTTTTTCCTTAGAATGTGTGTATATGTGTCTTTTTCCTTTTCTGATGCTAAGACACCTCACAAACACCAATGTTAAGCAGATTTCCATCGTTGGAGGTTAAAACACCCGAACACAGGTGTTTTCTTGAGTGTGGCATCCGGTCAGATGTTTTATGGGTTTGTTTGTTTTTAAAAAAAAAAAATTTCCTGGAAGACGGGTGGTAAGAACCAGTCAGAGTTTGTAAACCCACCAAGCACGAGGCGGTCGGACCGTCCAGATTCTGGAGTCCAGAAGACACCAAACGTTCTCAGAATGCCGAACGCGGGCGCCACCTGGTGGGACTAGAACGCTCATTATCCCAAAACAGCATAGCACAGTTCCCATAAATCTTAAAAATTCCCATCCAAGGCTCATTTCCGTGTGACTGAAAGTCATATTCTCTGTTCTCATGACTCCAAGTAAAAATGTCCCTAAAGAGCCAAAGTATCTTCACTGTATAAACTAATAATCTATTGGTTTGGGGAATTTTATTTTTTGTGATCAATGTTACTTTAGCCTTTCTATGATATACATATAAATAAAAAAGTTTTCTTACATGATGATTTTTTAAAGTTTATTTTATAAATAAATTTTTTCTTTTTGTCTCTCCTATTTTATAAATAAATTTTTTCTTTTTGTCTCTCCCTTCCCCCACTCTGCAACCAGAGCAGTTCTGCTTTCACAGGGGTTTGTATTTGGGCTCTTACGAAGCTTTTGTTTGAAGAAAGAGTTCCATGGCAACGCAAAGATTGGACGAGGTTACTGTTGAAGTCCCTTCCATCTCTAAGATTGCAAAATTCTATTAAATAATCCCCGTTCTCAGTACTCATGTAGACACCTCAGACCACTTTACTGCCCTCCCTAAACAGTTGAATGAGACTTGCCCCCACATGATTTCTTAACTTATTCTGAATCACTGCTCGTGAGAGGATTGCATCCGCAGTCTGTGTTTAAGACACATCTTCCAGAGCCAAGTGGAAGCGTTCCTGCTCCCTTTCTTGCTCCTAAGGTGGGAAATACAGAGGCCGCCTTTGTCTTTAGCCTATTGTTCCCATGGTCAAGGGAAAGAGGACTCCTCGAGGGTGCTGGAGCCTCATAAATCTCTGACCTTAGTGACCCAATGTTTCTTCAAAGAGCCCCTGTATGATGGGGTTAATGTCCCATAAGGGATCTGGCAGGAGCCTCCACACCCCTGCTGAGCACTGCCCTGTCCCCTCCAGCTCCCAAGCAGCTTCCACATCATTCATGCCCTTTCTTCCCCTCCAAAGCCTCATTCAAGAGTAGTTTAAAATCACCATTATCATTCTCCATGCAGTTAAAGTCAGATTTACCCACCATGAATTAGCCAAAAGTCATATAAGATGCATGTCTGTCCTTTGAAGCCAATTCCAAGACATCTGCAAAATAAGGTACCTGCAAGTTCTAATACATTGACTAAGGAAATAACAGTAAAAAAGATGCAACTATTCCAGGATCTTAAAAACCCACTGGGACATTCACAATGTGGTCAAAGTTTCAAATGCACAGATTAAGAAAACATCCCCGTGGCCACATGTACCTGGAATTTTGTGATGAAATAGCTGTTGGTGGGTTATGTTAAGTTTGGACGAGTTCCATTGGTATACATTTCTATACAGCAAAATGTGCCATAATGCCTACTGTGACATGCGCATCACAGAACTGGAAAATATTTTTAAAAAATCATTTGGAGAGAACCAGTGAAACTTACTTTTTTCCTCAAGCTGTATTAACCTCAAATTGACCTGTGTTCCTGAAATACATACTTGCTATTTTTTTCAGAAACACTGAAATCTAGCTCACTGGAACACTAAAGCCATGGCTTATTTTTCTGGAGCCTCAGAAAACTGTCTCTCTTCTATACCTCAGGCATCTCCTGTTCTTATGCCCTCCCCTCTCCACCAAGATTTGAAAAATGCCCCTTATTAACAAAGCAAACAAAAGCCATGCCTGCACTGCTGTAGTACAGCTACAAGTAAGACACACGTAGTTCTGTGTCTCCTAAACCCTAAAGGTTGTCCTTATTATCCCAAACTCTTCACCTATTTTTCTTTTCCAAAACTTTTGCCATCTTTTTCCGCTTGCTCCTCCTAAGTCAGCGTGACCAGTTCCACCTATAGCCCTGAGGGGTCCTATGAAGCTTCATTTCTGAAATCTTGAAACCAAACCAGGAGTCTTTCTAATCATCATTACCATTTGCTAAGTATTTATTATGTTCCAAGCACTATCTGAAGCACTTTAACATATTTGCTCATTTAAAACTCACAGTAGCCCTGTGAGATAGGTATTATCTCCATCCTACACTTCAGAAAACAGTCTCAGAGTTTAATAACTTGCCCAAGGTCACCCAGCCAGCAAGTGATGAGCTGAAATTCAAACCCTGGTCTGTTTGATTGAAAAACTCAGCCCCTCGACTGCCTGTATTCCACCTGTATTCCCTGAGCCTGGCAGGCTAGCCCAGGCTAGACTACTGGACCCTTGAATTCTGTGACATAGTTTCTCTTGATTTAAGATTCTGAAGGTGGTAAGCAGAATGATAGTTCCCCAAAGATGTCCACATCCTAATTCCAAGAATCTGTAAATATGTCACTTTACTTGACAAAAAGGGACTTAGCAAATGTGATGAAGTTAAGGATCTTGAGATGGGGTGATTTTCCTAGATTATCTGAGTGGGCCCACTGTAATCACAGGGGTCCTTTTAAGATGGAAGGGGAGGCCAGGTGCAGTAACTCATGCCTGTAATCCCAGCACTTTGGGAGGCCAAAGTGGGCGGATCACCTGAGGTCAGGAGTTCGAGACCACCCTGGCCAACATGGTGAAACCCTGTCTCTACTAAAAATACAAAAATTAGCTGGGCGTGGTGGTGTGTGCCTGTAGTCCCAGCTACTCAGGAGGCTGAGGCAGGAGAATCACTTGAACCCAGGACGCAGAGGTTGCAGTGAGCAGAGATCATGCCACTACACTCCAGCCTGGGTGACAGAGTGAGACTCCATCTAAAAAAAAAAGATGGAAGGGGAAAGCAGGAGGGTCAGAGAGGGAAATGTGACCATGGAAGCAGAGGTCAGAGAGGGAAAGAGATTTGAAGATGCTGTTGTTGGTCTTGAAGATGGAGGAAGGGGCCATGAGTTAAGGAATGAAGGTGGCCTCTAGAAGCTGGAAAAGGCAGGGAAACACATTTTCCTCTAGAGCTTCCAGAAGGAACGAATCGCTGCTTACACCTCAATTTTAGGACTTCTGACTTCCAGAACTGTAAGATAATACATTTTCCTTGTTTCAAGCCACTAAATTTGTAGTAATTTGTTGCATTAAAGCTTAGGAACCTTGGGTACTGTAGTAGATTAAACATAGCACATCCTTTGCAGCTGCTCCCAGGGAGTTGAGGAAACGATTTTCCTGGTTCTTGAAACTGACTGTCCACGTGACTTGATTTGACCAATAACACGGGAGGAATTTAGGCGCTTAGGCCTCAGGAGACCCCCCTAACAGCTTCTTCTCTCTTGCTCTTAGATGCTGCCACCATGTGGACAAGTCTGAGCTGGATTTCTGTAGTCCTCAGCTAATACCAATTGCCAGACAAGTGAGGGAGGCCACCTGGCTGTGTTGCCAGCTGACAGCAGCCACATGAGAGTTCCACATAAAGCTAGCAGAATAACCTCTTGGCTGCACCCCGCCCAAATCAACAGCCCCTTGAGAATTATAAGCAAATAAAATGATTAAGCCACTAAGCTTTGGGGTACTGCAATAAAGAAATGATAGGGCTACTTTTGAAAAATACCAATTATGCCTACCCTCCTTCCCACCAGATCTAATTGAGAGGTGACAGCGTGCTGGCAGTCCTCACAGCCCTCGCTCGCTCTCGGCGCCTCCTCTGCCTGGGCTCCCACTTTGGTGGCATTTGAGGAGTCCTTCAGCCCACCACTGCACTGTGGGAGCCCCTTTCTGGGCTGGCAAAGGCTGGAGCCCACTCCCTCAGCTTGCAGGGAGGTGTGGAGGGAGAGGCGCGAGTAGGAACTGGGGCTGCGAGCGGCGCTTGCCGGCCAGCTGGAATTCCGGGTGGGCGTGGGCTTGCTTGGCGGGCCCCGCACTCGGAGCAGCCGGCCAGCCCTGCTGGCCCCAGGTAATGAGGGACTTAGCACCCGGGCCAGCGGCTGCGGAGGGTGTACTGGGTCCCCCAGCAGTGCCAGCCCACCGGCGCTGCACTCAATTTCTCACCGGGCCTTAGCTGCCTTCCCGCGGGGCAGGCCTCGGGACTGCAGCCTGCCATGCCTGAACCTTCCCCCGCCTCCGTGGGTTCCTGTGCAGCCCGAGCCTCCCCGACGAGCGCCGCCCCCTGCTCCATGGCGCCCAGTCCCATCGACCACCCAAGGGCTGAGGAGTGTGAGCGCAGGGCGCGGGACTGGCAGGCAGCTCCACCTGCAGCCCCGGTGCAGGATCCACTAGGTGAAGCCAGCTGGGCTCCTGTGTCTGGTGAGGACGTAGAGAGTCTTTATATCTAGCTCAGGGATTGTAAACACACCAATCGGCACTCTGTATCTAGCTTAAGGTTTGTAAACACACCAATCAGCACCTTGTGTTTAGCTCAAGGTTTGTAAGTGCACCAATCGACACTCTGTATCTAGCTGCTCTGGTGGGGCCTTGGAGAACCGTTACGTCTAGCTCAGGGATTGTAAACACACCAATCAGTACTCTGTACCTAGCTCAAGGTTTGTAAACACACCAATCAGCACCCTGTGTTTAGCTCAAGGTTTGTGAGTGCACCAATGGACACTGTATCTAGCTGCTCTGGTGGGGCCTTGGAGAACCTGTGTGTCGAAACTCTGTATCTAACTAATCTGATGGGGACGTGGAGAACCTTTGTATCTAACTCAGGGATTGTAAACGCACCAATCAGCGCCCTGTCAAAACAGGCCACTCGGCTCTACCAATCAGCAGGATGTGGGTGGGGCCAGATAAGAGAATAAAAGCAGGCTGCCCGAGCCAGCATTGGCAACCCGCTGGGGTCCCTTGCGACACTGTGGAAGCTTTGTTTTTTCGCTCTTTGCAATAAATCTTCCTACTGCTTACTCTTTGGGTCCACACTGCTCTTGTGAGCTGTAACACTCACTGCGAAGATCTGCAGCTTCATTCCTGAAGCCAGCGAGACCAGGAGCCCACTGGGAGGAATGAATAACTCCAGACACGCTGCCTTAAGAGCTGTAACCCTCACTGTGAAAGTCTGCAGCTTCACTCCTGAGCCAGCGAGACCACGAACCCACCAGAAGGAAGAAACTCCGAACACATCTGAACATCAGAAGGAACAAACTCCAGACGCGCCACCTTAAGAGCTGTAACACTCACCGCGAGGATCCGCGGTTTCATTCTTGAAGTCAGTGAGACCAAGAACCCACCAATTCCAGACCTATAATGATGAACAGTTTCTTGGTAAGGATCTCTGCTCATATTTTTATTGTGGCTGTTGTTCATCAGCCAGGTTTGGAAGTCACTAGTGTAGACCTTGGAGACCAAGTCCTATTGAGTCACCTGGCTCTTGGAAGGTCTTAGAAGACCAATATACCTGCTCTATTCACAGCATTTGGGCCAAGGAACTAGTTCTCTCTCAATCACCTAGTGTACAGGTTAGGGCTTTTTCTGTTGCAAATATCGAACTAAAACTGTTTAAAGAAAGTGTACTGGCTGGGCGCAGTGGCTCACGCCTGTAATCCCAGGACTTTTGGAGGCTGAGGCAGGTGGATCACCTGAGGTCAGGAGTTCGAGACCAGCCTGGCCAACATGGTGAAACCTCATCTCTACTAAAAATACAAAAATTAACCAGGTGTGGTGGCGGGCACCTGTAATCCCAGCTACTTGGGAGGCTGAGGCTGAGGCTTGAACCCAGGAGGTGGAGGTTACAGTGAGCAGAGATTGTGCCATTGTACTCCAGCCTGGGTAACAAGAGCAAAACTGTCTCAAAAAAAAAAAAAAAAAAAAAGAAAAAGAAAAAAAAGAAAATGTACCATACACCTTTTTTACAGTATTTTTTTAAAAGCAGTAAAGCTAAATTTGGATATGATGGGTGCCTGTCCTATCTCCATTTCTTGTTTCTATATTCCAACATGCTAGTTTCATTCTCAGGGTTCTTTTGTGCAACCAAGATGGCAACTGCAGTTCCAGGTTCAACTCAGTAGAAAAGCTGTCTCAGTCATCCCACAGTCTCACTGTAATTCACTGGCTTTGACTGGGCCCATTCTTAAACCAAATATGCAGCCAGGAAAATGTAATACTCTGGTCAGGCCTGAGGCTCCTAGACACAGCAGTAGAAACATATTGGACAGAAAGTTAGGAAAACAGTGACCTTCAGAGGAAAGTTGCTATAGCGGGTCCCAAAAAAGAGATAAGTGAATATGGTACAGCAAACACAACAGATATTCACTACAGCTAGGTGTTGGAAATCAGCTTTATCTGTGTTCTGAAAGTCCACATCAGGGTCGCCAGGCTACTGGAAGTCTTTAAAATTCCCAAGTCTCAAAAGCCTGGACACCAGACTTTGAAATGCATCTTACCATGTCACCCAAATGATGGAAGACAGGTTCACCTCTGCCTCAAAAATGGCCCCCAAGCTCTATAAAACAATTCATGAAGTACTTCCATGCATGATAATTACAGCCCAGCAGCTAGGGGCCCTACCACCATGCCTCTGTGTTCCTAATTCTCAAATTTCATTCACCTGTCTGTACTTTAATAAAAGCTGGATTGGGTGTGTTCCAGTCAAACTTGTTCCTAGGAAGCTAATCCACTAGGGTTGTTAAAACTAAGCTGGAAATGTAAGAAGTTGGAGAATATTGTTTTTATTTAGATTACATTCATGGAGACAACCATATGTGCCTGGAAGAAATGCTTGGTTGAGCGCCTAGTGGGAACAGTTGAGGGATAAGGGTAAGGCTCCCAAGAGAAATTCCAAAAAATCCTTATGATCCCTATACTGTCTCAAAGCAGGGTAGGTCCAGTTGTCCACAGGATTGGGGAGTCTCAAGCTGGAGGTCCTCCTCTCTGCCCTTTCCTCTGCCCAGCTCAGCCCCTTCTCTAATAATGATGAGCAAATATCTGGGTTGGAGGAAAATTCAGGTGTTTCCATGGGCATTGATTAGAATGATATATGCATGGGTCTGTCTCACTCCTTGATTATTTATTAATAATTTTCATATTCCCCATGCCAGACACTAGTGGCTCTCAGCAAGGATGCTGATGTCAGCAGTATTCTAGAAATTATTCCCCAATACATGGACATCTCTGTCTTATTTGTCCTACTTTCCCAACATTTTACTTGCTGGTCACCTTGGCTTGAGAAAGCCTTCACTTTTGTTTGTTTGCTTGCTGCTTACTTGCTTGCTATTTAAGAGAAAAGCCTGCTCTTGTCCTGGAAGCCTGGAAATACACACAGCCTTCCTAAGCTGAGACCCGTGCAGGAACTGCAGAGATCAGGAAATATGTCTCCACTGGGCCCTGAAAACCAGCCTCTTTCGTTCAGGATTCCCAGGCCCTCCTTGGCTTTCTCTATTGTCCGGAGCTCCAGGAGCTGCTCTCTCCTCTGATGCTCTGACTACTTTCTTCTTTCTTCTTCTTCTTTCTTTTTCTTTCTTCTTCTTCTTTCTTCTTCTTCTTTCTTCTTCTCCTTCTTCTTCTCCTTCTTCCTTCCTCTTCTTTGTCTTCTTTCTTCCTCTTCTTGTGTGTGTGTGATCATTTTAATAGTTGATACCAATCCAATTTTTTAAATTATGCTTTAAGGTAAAGGGATTTGAGAGGATGTCTTTCTGTATTCTAGTTTTGGATTGAGATCAGGATTTCCAGAATCCTGTAAAACTCAGTGGCCTCCAGGTTCCAGGCTCCTTTTCACCATCTTTAGGGTCTCAGTACTGCTCTCCTGAGATACAGATAGCACTACTGAATTAGGAAATCACGATTTTCAATGAGGGAGACACCTTTAAAGAACTCTATTTTTATCCAGTTTGTGCTCCTTAATAATATTGAAACGAAGTTCAAGAAAGGTCCACTGAAGTAAGAGCAACATGTCCTCATATCATCTTTCCCCATAGGTGTCATAGCCCTAGTAACTGGAGAGAACTGGAAAGGAAATTTGACTTTTTAAAATCCAGCCTCTAAAAGAACAATGAGACTGCAAGGCATTGCCTATACTCATAAAGTCTTTGATTAAAGAAATAGCTGGGCCAGACACAAAATCCCAGCACTTTGTGAGGCCAAGGTGGGCGGATCACAAGGTCAGGAGTTCGAGACCAGCCTGGCCAACATAGTGAAACCCCATCTTTACCTAAAAAAAAAAATTAGCTGGGCATGGTGGCACACACCCGTAATCCCAGCTACTTGGGAGACTGAGGCAGGAGAACTGCTTGAACCTGGGGGGCAGAGGTTGTGGTGAGCTGAGATCACACCACTGCACTCCAGCCTGGGTGACAGAGTGAGACTCCATCTCAGAAATAAAAGAAACAAAACAAAAAAACCAAATAGCTTTACCTGTAGACTACCTGAACTTCTTAAGAAATACCATCAACATTGAAGTGATCCAAAAACCACAGTTTCAGCTTCTTTTCCTCCAGATGTGTGCACCAAAATCAAACAGATTGTATTTAACAAATGTCTTTTATAGGCAAGGCCCTTTGCTAGGTGTACAGAAGGAACCAGGTCCTCATCCACACCCCATGATCTCCACGGAGGCCCCGCTTTTCTCCTGCCTGTCTTTGTTTTTCACTCACAAAGAATCAAGTTCTCAGCTCACAGTCATTGAATCTGTACCTTTTATGGGAACTTAACAGCTTCCATCCACTTTTCCTAAATAGTCCTCTCATTTTTGGCTCTACCTGCCTTTCTTGGGCTGGACCTCACAAGCTCAGCATATCCCCACTGTATGACCAGGATATGTGTAGTTGGGTTGCCAGAAAAAATACAGAATGCCCAGCTGAATTTACATCTCAGATAAATAATGTTTAATTTTTAGTATAATTGTGTCCCCTGTAATATTTGGAATATAATATACTAAAAACTGATTTGATGTTTATCTGAAATTCAAATTTAACTGAGCGCTTCATGTTTTTGTTTTATAAATCTTAATACTACATGGAAGGCATAAAATCTTCAGCTGTAATTCCTTAAATTAGACTTGAAACCTAATCTTAGAAAAATCATCCTAAGTAACTTTTCCTCTTTCCCTCTTACAAACGTATATAACCTCACACCTACTCAAGTGCATATAATCTTATTCCCTAATTTTTTTTAATTTTTGAATTTTTTATTGACTAATTTTTAAGGTAAATTTTATACCCAGCAAAATGCACAGCTCTTTTTTTTTTTGTGGGGGGGTTTGCCAATGTGCTACTTTATTTATTTTTATTATTATACTTTATGTTCTAGGGTACATGTGCACAACGTGCAGGTTTGTTACATATGTATACATGTGCCATGTTGGTGTGCTGCACCCATTAACTCTTCATTTACATTAGGTATATCTCCTAATGCTATCCCTCCCCCCTCCCCCCACCCCACAACAGGCCCCGGTGTGTGACGTTCCCATTCCTGTGTCCAAGTGTTCTCATTGTTCAATTCCCACCTATGAGAGAGAACATGTGGTGTTTGGTTTTTTGTCCTTGCGATAGTTTGCTGAGAATGATGGTTTCTGGCTTCATCCATGTCCCTACAAAGGACATGAACTCATTCTTTTTTATGGCTGCATAGTATTCCATAGTGTATATGAATGCACGGCTCTTAAATGCATATTGTGATGAGTTTCAGCAAATGTGTACCCCTTTGCAACATACACTAAATCAAGATATAGAATATTTCCATAACTCTAGAGAGTTCCCTTGTGCCCCTCTCCAGTTAATTATCTCATCCCAGAAATAACCATCATAGATTAGTTTTGCTTGTTCTTGACTCTCATATAAATGAAATTATACAGCATGTATATATTAGTCAGTTCAGGCTACCACAACAAAGATAACATAGACTGGGTGGTTTAAACAAGAGACATTTATTCTTTCACAGTTCTGGAGGCTAGAAGTTCGAGATTAGGGTGCCAGCATGGTTGGGTCCTGGTGAGGGCCCACTTCTGGTTTGCAGATGGGTGCCTTCTCCATGTGAGCTCACATGGCCTTTCCTTCAATAGGCCAGAGGTCTAAAGGCAAGGTGTTGGCAAAGCTGGTTCCTTCTGGAGACTGAGAATCTTCCATGCCTCTCTCACAGCTTCTGGTGGGCTGCTGGCAGTCCTTGACATTATTTAGCATGCAGATACATCACTTTGGTCTCTGCCTCCTTTGTCACAGGGTCTTCGTTCTTCTGTCTCTGTCTCCGTGTGTCCTCTCCTCCTTTTATAAGGACAATAGTCATTGGATTTAGGGCCTACCCTAATCCAGTTTGACCTCATCTTAGCTTAACTATGATGTCTGCAAAGACTGTTTCCAAATAAGGTCACATTCTAAGATTCTAGGTGGACATGAATTTTGGAGAGACACTATTCAACCCACTACAGATAAATACCTAAGAGGTGGAATTGTTCAACCACCTTGTATACTACTTAAATTCTTATATCCCTAAATTTTACCTATGACCTTTTTGGCCCTCTTGTCTTCTAACAGTGAAAGTATGGTACTAAGGCAGAAGTTTTGAAAAATTAAAGGAATAGTAGTTGGAAAAGTCACAGCTGCCAATATATTGCTATTTATATTTCCTAACCCTCCTATGCTATCATACCACACTCTACTGCTTCCACACTAAAGCCCACATGCTTACGGTATCAAAGTGAAACAAGAAAGAGATTCAATGGGAGTCTAGTTTCGCTGGAACTTTAGAAAGAAATGAGATTAATGTGATGTTTCTCAAACTTTAACTTGCATAAGAATCACCTGGAAGGCTTCTTAAAGTGCACTGCTTTTGCAGATGACATAATCTTGTATCTGTCACATTGTGTCTATACTTGTAGAAAATCCTAAGGAATCCACTGAAAAATATTGGACATAATAAATGAGTTCAGCAAGGCTGTAGGATGCAAGATCAATACACAAAGATCAATTGTATTTCTTTCTTTCTTTTCTTTTTTTTTTATTTTTGAGACGGAGTCTTGCTCTGTCGCCTAGGCTGGAGTGCAGTGGCCGGATCTTGGCTCACTGCAAGCTCCGCCTCCCGGGTTCACGCCATTCTCCTGCCTCAGCCTCCTGAGCAGCTGGGACTACAGCTGCCCGCCACCACACCCGTCTAATTTTTTGTATTTTTAATAGAGACGGGGTTTCACCGTGTTAGCCAGGATGGTCTCGATCTCCTAACCTCGTGATCCGCCCGCCTCGGCCTCCCAAAGTGCTGGGATTACAGGCGTGAGCCACTGTGCCTGGCCAATCAATTGTGTTTCTATATGCATGCATGAACAATCTGAAAATAAAATTAAGAAAACAATTCATTTTATAATGGCATAATAAAGAAAATACTTAGAAATAAATTTAAGAAAATAACTAAAAAGTACATCATTGAAATATGTTAAAGGATACCTAAATAAATGGAAAGAGAGCTCATGTTCAAGGATTGAAAGATTTAATATTGCTAAGGGGGCAATATTTGCCAAATTGATCTACAGATTCAATGCAATCTGTATCAAAATCTCAGTTGTCTTCTTTACAGAAATTGACAAGCTGATCCTAAAATTCATACAGAAATTCAAGGGACCAAGAATAACCAAAACAATCTTAAAAACGAAGACCAAAGTTGGAAGAATCACACTTTCTGATATCAAAACTTACTGCAAAGCTATAGTAATCAAAACACTTGGTACTGGCATAAGATCAATAGAATAAAATTGAGAATCCAGAAATAAAGCCTCACATTTATGGCTAATTGATTTTTTTTTTTTTTTTGAGACAGAATCTTGCTCTGTTGCCCAGGCTGGAGTGCAGTGGTGCGATTTCAGCTCACTGCAACTTCCGCCTGCTGGGTTCAAATGATTCTCATGCCTCAGTCCCCCAAGTAGCTGGGAGTACAGGCGCATGCTACCACACCTGGCTAATTTTTGTATTTTTAGTAGAGAGGGGGTTTCACTATGTTGGCCAGTGTATTAAACCATTCTCATGTTGCTATGAAGAAATACCTGAGACTGGGTAATTTATAAAGAAAAGATGTTTAATTGACTCACAGTTCTGCATGGCTTGGGAGGCCTCAGGAAGCTTACACTCATGGCAGAATGCACCTCTTCACACGGCGGCAGGAGAGAAAATGAGTGCCGAGCAAAAGGGGAAGCCCCTTATAAAACCATCAGATCTCTTGAGAACTCACTCACTATCAAGAGAATAGCATGGGGCGGGGTGGGGGGGGGACTGCCCCCATGATTCGATTATCTTCACCCGGTCCCCCACTTGACAAGTGGCGATTATTACAATTCAAGGTGAGATTTGGGTGGGGACACAGAGCCAAACCATATCAGCCAGGCTGGTCTCAAACTCTTGGCCTCAAGTGATCCACCTGCCTCAGCCTCCCAAAGTGCTGGGATTACAGATGTGAGCCACTATGCCTGGCTGGCAAATTGATTTTTGACAAAACTACCAAGACAATTCAATGGGGAAACAAGTAGTCTTTTTAACAAATGGTTCTGGGGCAACTTGATATCTATATCAAAAGTATAAAGTTTGACTCCCTACCTCACACTGTTTACAAAAAGTAACTCAAAACAGATAAAAAACCTAAAAGTAAGTGCAAAAAGGATAAAACTCCTAGAAAAAAACGTAGACATAAATCTTCATCACCTTGAATTACACAGTGGTTTTTTAGACATGACACCAAAAGCACAAGTAACTATGAACAACAAAAACAAAATGTATATTAGAATATATCAAAATTTAAAGCTTTTGTCCTTCAAAGGATACCATCAAGAAAGTACCAAGACAATCCACATAATGGGAGAAAATTTTTGCAAATCATATGTTTGATAAAGAACTTGTAACTAGAATAAATAAAGAACTCTTACAACTCAATAATAAGACAAATAACCCAATTTAAAAATGGGCAAAGAATCTAAACAGGCATTTCTCCAAAGAAGATATACAAATGGACAATGAACACATGAAGATATGCTCAACATCATTGGCCATCAGGGCAATGCAAATCAAAACCAATATGAGACACCATAATATCAAAAACAATATGAGACAACCTGGGAAACATTGTGGCAGTTCCTCAAAATGTTAAATATAGAGTTACCATATGACCCAACAATTTCACTGCTATGTATATGCCCCAAAGAAATAAAAACGTGTTCACAGAAAAACTTGTATATGAATGTTCATAGCATCATTTGTAGCCCCAAAGTGGCTACAACCCAAATGTCTATCAGCTGACTAATGGGTAAACAAAATGTCATGTACACATACAATGGAATATTCTTTAGCAATGAAAAGAAATGAAGTACTGACACACGTACATACAAGGCTCAACATGTATAAGCTGTGAAAACAGTGAACTAAATGAAAGAAACCAGTCACAAATGGCCATGCATTGTATAATTCTATTTTTATGAAATGTCCAGAAAAGGCAAATCAATAGGGACAGAAAGTCAATCAGTGGTTGTCTAGGACTGAGCAGCTGAGGAAAATCGAGGAGTGACTGCTAATGGGTACAGGGTTTCTTCTGAGGGTGATGAAAATGTTCTAAAATGTTGATTGTGGTGATGGTTGTGCAACTTTGTGAATATTCTAAGAGCTACTGAATTGTCCACTTTAAATGGGTGAGTTGTAGGGCAATGAACTGTATCTCGATAAAGCTATTATTGAAACAAGCACAGGGCCAGGTACAGTGGCTCACACCTGTTACCCCAGCACTTTGGGAGGCCAAGGCGGATGGATTACTTGAGGTCAGGAGTTTGAGACCAGCCTGGCCAACATGGCCAAACCGTGTCTCTACTAAAAACACAAAAATTAGCCGGTTGTGGTGGCGAGTGCCTGTAATCCCTGCTACTCAGGAGGCTGAGGCAGGAGAATCACTTGAACCTGGGAGGCCGAGATTACAGTGAGCCAAGATCGCACAGCTGCACTCTACCCTAGGTGACAAAGCGAGATTCCATCTCAAAACAAAAACAAAAACAAACCAAAAACCAAAAAAAAAAAAAAAAAAATTCCTTATTTTGTAGGTATAGGGTAGTATCTGAGAATTTGTTTTTCTGACAAAATCCCAGCTGATGTCACTGCAGCTCTAGAAACGACATTTTGAGAACCACTGAATTAAGACCCTCTAGTAAAAGACAGACAGGGAGGGAGAATGAGGTGTGGTGGTCAGAGGTGAGTGGGAAGCAGCCCTAGGTGTGGCTCTAGAACTAATAAGATTAGCAATAACAGCAGTAGGATAATTATTGTCCACCCACCTCTCTCCTCCATTTTCATTTTTTCAGTGAGGCCCCAAGGAATACTTTTTTTTTTTATAGACATGTGCTACCATGTCCAGCTAATTTTTGTATTTTTAGTAGAGACCGAAGTTTTGCCATGTTGGCCAGGCTGGTCTAGAACTCCTGACCTCAGGTGATCCTCCCACCTCGGCCTCCCAAAGTGCTGGAATTACAGGTGTTAGTCTCCGCACCTGGCACCCAAGGAATACTTTTAAAAGATACTTTAGAAGATTATGGTCTGAACTCAAAGTTTAGAGAAAGAAAATGCTACTTTTCCCACAATGACCCATGAAAGCTTTGTTATCCATGACTTTACCTAAAAGTTTTCAGAATATTTTTATTTTTTATCCTGGGTCTCTACTTTTGGCTTGCAGGTTGTTCTGCTGTACCTGAAGGGTGGGATTAGGGTAGCATTGGCAATAAACAGCCTATGCATCACCACTTTCCCTTCTGGGGCTGAGAAGACACCATGCCCTTTAATTACAGCCTTCTTTTCTCAGCTTCTCAGATTTGGCTTCAGAATCCTCAGCATGGCTCTCTAGTCAGCTGGTACCAACCTGGGGGAGTTGACATGGCACATAAAGCTTATTTGCCATCCTGGGAATAGGAGCTCATGAGGAACCTTTGAGCTCTAATGTGGAATTCAAGTCCACATGCATTTGTGAAGCAACTACGACCAAGCACTGTGGCTGATATGTAGGTGAAAACAGAACGAGTCTCGGGATTCCAGATTAAATGAAATAGGACCACACTTTAAAATGCCACAATGGTAACCTTTTTTAAGGTTTAAGGACCTTGAACCTGGGAATAATGCATAACAGCTACACATCTGTATACAGCAATAACAAACGATTCCCTGATTTCAGAGCCTCTTCCACTCTCATTGGCCATGTATTCTCAAAAGTTTTTCTTTCTCGTCTCCCAATGCAAATGAGCAAGGGGAATTGACTAGGAAGCCAGAATCCATCATTATGGTTGGAAGCCTTTCTGTTTCCCCCCTTACCTCGGGACTTGGAGAAGCTTAACATGGTAAAATTGCTCAGAACCTCCAACCAATCACTATCATGATGATCCTTTATAGTGTTCTATTTCATGTGCTGCGACTTTGGACACTGGTTGTACGATTTTGCTTTTTTTTTCTCTGCTTTAAGCAGCTGAGTACCCTATATTAAGGCCTAAGCAATCAATATAATAATAGCTACCCTTTACTACTTGCTAGACCCTTTGCTAAGAGTTTGATGCATGTTATTCCATTTAATCCTCACTACGATGAAGTTAGACAGTTTTGTTTTGTTTGAAACAGGGCCTCACTCTGTTGCCCAGGCTGGAGTGTGGTGTTGCTATGTCAGCTCACTGCAGCCTCGACCTCCTGGGCTCAAGCAATTATCCTGCCTCAGCTTCCCAAGTAGCTGGGACTACAGGTTCATGTCATCACACTCAGCTAATTTTTTGGTATATTTTTAGAGACAGGGTTTCACCATTTTGCCCAGGCTAGACTGGAACTCCTGAGCTCAAATGATCCTCCTGCCCCAGACTCCCAAAGTGCCAAGGTTACAGGTAGGTGTGAGCCACCATGCCTGGCCAGGCAGTTTTATTTATTCATATTTTACAGAAAACTGAGGCTCAGAGAGATTATATAACTTGGTCAAGCTGATTGTTAAATATTCAAGAATTTTGCAAGCTGCAGTTTGTTAAACCTAACTTGAAACAGGCCATGGTAGGAGTATTTACACTGCAGAAATGGGTAAGCACTCTAAGTCAGAGTTCCCCTTCCCCCCATCCAGTTCACCAGCAAAGGACTGGTTAACCCGAAAGCACAGTGACGCTATCCTTTTTTGTTACGATCTTTGTCCTGTATATATGACATTTGAAATTTGAATTGTTTCTAGGGTTTGGCAATTATGAAAAAGCCTCTGATCATCATTTATGTCCAGATTTGTATGAACACAAGTTTTCTCTTTTTGTATTTTTTTATTATTATTATTTTTGAGACGGAGTCTCGCTCTGTTGCCCAGGCTGGAGTACAGTGGCGCCATCTCAGCTCACTGCAAGCTCCGCCTCCCGGGTTCCTGCCATTCTTCTGCCTCAGCCTCCGGAGTAGCTGAGACTACAGGTGCCTGCCACCACACCCTGCTAATTTTTTCTATTTTTAGTTGAGACGAGGTTTCACCGCATTAGCCAGGATGGTCTCGATCTCCTGACCTCGTGATCCACCCGCCTCAGCCTCCCAAAGTGCTGGGATTACAGGTGTGAGCCACCGTGCCTGGCTTTTTTTTTTTTTTTTTTTTTTGAGACAAATTCTCACTCTGTCACCCAGGTTGGAGTGCAGTGGTGGGATCTCAGGTCACTGCAACCTCTGCCTCCTGAGCACAAGCGATCCTCCCACCTCAGCCACCCCCTTACCCCTTCCTCGGCTAATTTTTTGTTAGTGTTTTAGAGACAGGGTTTCACCATGTTGCCCAGGCTGGTTTTGAACTCCTGGGTTCAAGCGATCCACTCACTTTGGCCTCCCAAAATGCTAGGATTACAGGTACAAGCCATGGCACCTGGCTGTTTTCCAAAGTTATTTATCATTTTGCATTCCCACCAGCAATGCCTAAGAGTTCCAGTTGCTCCACATCCTTGCCACAACTTAACATTGTCAATTTTTTTTTTTTTTTTTTGAGACGGACTCTCACTGTCACCCAGGCTGGAATGCAATGGCACGATCTTGGCTCACTACAACCTCCGCCTCCTGGGTTCAAGGGATTCTCCTGCCTCAGCCTCCCAAGTAGCTGGGATTACAGGCACCTGCCACCACGCCCCGCTTTTTTTTTTTTTTATATATATATATATATATATTTTTTTTTTTAGTAGAGATAGGGTTTCCCATGTTGGCCAGGCTGGTCTCAAACTCCTGACCTCAAGTGATCTGCCCGCCTCAGCCTCTCAAAGTGCTGAGATTATAGGCATGAGCCACCATGCCTGGCCTTTGGTTTTGTTTTAACCATTCTAATAAATGTGTATGGTATTTCATTGTGTTTAATTTGCATTTTCCTAATGATTAATGATGTTGAGAATCTTTTCATGTGCCTAATTGTCATTCATCTAGTTTCTTTGGTGAAGTTCCTGTTCAAATCTTTTGTCCAATTTTTATTGGGTTGTTTCCTTATTATTAAGTTTTGACAGATCTTTATATATTACAGATATAAATCTTTTTACCCAGTCCATGGCTAATCTTTTCATTTTCTTAACATGTCATATATATATACACACACACACATATATGTGTGTGTATATATATATGTGTGTGTGTATATATGTATATATATGTATGTATATATGTGTGTATATACATATACACACATATATACACACATAGTTTTTTTAAAAAAAAAGATGGGGTCTAGCTCTGTCACCTAGGCTGGAATACAGTGGTGCAATCATAGTTACTGCAACCTCAAACTCCTAGGCTCAAGCAAGCCTCCTGCCTCTGCCTCCTGTGTAGCTAGGACTTGTACAGGCACATATCACCACACTCAACTAATCGTTTTTGTTTTGTTTTTTTTCCTGGATCCACTTGTTTCTATGCAATTGACTAATTTTCTTTTTTTTTTGAGATGGAGTCTCGCTCTGTTGCCCAGGCTGGAGTGCAGTGGTGCTATCTCGGCTCACTGCAACCTCCACCTCCCAGGTTCAAGCAATTCTCCTGCCTCAGCCTCCCGAGTAGCTGGGATTACAGGCACCCGCCACTACGCCTGGCTAGTTTTTGTATTTTTAGTAGAGACAGGGTTTTACCATGTTGGCCAGGCTGGTCTCAAACTGCTGACCTCAGGCGATCCACCTGCCTCGGCCTCCCAAAGTGCTGGGATTACAGGTGTGAGCCACTGCGACCAGCCACAATTGACTAATTTTAAAAAATTACTTTTAGTAGAGACAAGGTCTGGCTATGTTGACTGGGCTGGTCTTAAACTCCCAGCCTCAAGTGATCTTCCTACCTCAGCCTCCTAAAGTGCTGGGATTTTAGGCACGAGCCACCATGCTTCGCCAAAATATTATTTATTTGACAAATAAAAATTGTATACTTTTATCATCTACAACATATTGTTTTTAAACATATAAATTGTGAATGGCTAAATTGAACTGATTAACATATGCATTACTTCACATACTTTTTTTATGATGAGAACACTTAAAATTTACTCATTGTGCAATTTTCCAGATTTTTTTTTTTGAGATGGAGTCTGGCTCTGTCACTCGGGTTGCAGTACAGTGGTGCCATCTCAGCTCACTGTAACCTCTGTCTCCCGGGTTCAGGTGATTCTCGTGCCTCAGCCTCCCAAGTAGCTGGGATTACAGGCACTTGCCACCACACCCAGCTAATTTTTGTATTTTTAATAGAAACAGGGTTTGACTGTGTGGGCCAGGCTGGTCTCAAACTACTGACCTCAAGTGATCCGCTTGCCTTAGCCTCTGAAAGTGCTGGGATTACAGGCGTGAGCCACTGTGCCTGGCTGGAATTTTCAAGATCTTAACCTGTCTTTTGAAGAGCAAAATTTATTCATTTTTATGAAGTCCAAATTGTTATTATTTATTTTAATGGGTCATGTTTACTGTGTCATATCTAAAAAATCTTTGTGTAACACAAGGTCACAAAGGTGTTCTCGTATGTTTTCTTTTAGAAGTTTTATGGTTTGTTTTCTATTCAGGTCTACAATCTGTTTTGAGTTTGTATGTGAATAGGCTGTGAGTTATGAATCAAGGCTTATTTATTTGCATATTATAATCAATGAGCCTATATTGACATATCATTATCACTGCAAGTTCATAGTTTACATTATGGTTCATTAGGTGTTGTACATTCTGTGGGTCTGGACAAATGTATAATGACATGTACCCACTACTATAGTGTCATACAGAAGCATTTCACTGCCCTAAAATCCTCTGTGTTCTACCTGTTCATCTTTCCCTCCCCCATGGATCTCTTTACTATCTCCATAGTTTTGCCTTTTCCAGAATGTTGTTGGGGTGATCAGACCCAACACTAGGTCGTGGGGGTGACAAAGTCTGGCAGAGTCAAAGGAATGAGAAAAAGACAGTTTGAGAGAGAAAGTGGGACCAGGGGACCATCGCGAGTGTGGAGGCTGCCAAGGCCCAGAGCTCTGGGCGCCCACGGCTATTTATTGGTGCTCAAACAAACAAACAGGTGGTGAAGATGTGGGGGTTGAAAGGAAACAGTGAATCAAATGAATGGCTGCTTGAGATAATGGGTGTGCTAGAAGCAAGGAGCCAGCAAGTCTAGCAGACACGCAAGCCCTGCCTCAGCTGCTCTCCCAACACTCAGCTTTTCTCCCAACATGTGCTCTACCTGTTCATCTTTCCCTCCCCCACGGATCTCTTTACTATCTCCATAGTTTTGCCTTTTCCAGAATGTTATATAGTTGGAACTATCACTTACATACTATCAGTATGATCTTTTTCAGATTGGCTTCTTTCACTTAGTATAATAATACACATTTAAGATTCCTCCATGTTCTCTCTTCTCTCTCTCTCTCCTTTCTTTCAGACTGAGTCTCACTCTATCGCCCAGGCTAGAGTGCTGTGGCACAATCTCAGCTCACTGCAACCTCCACCTCTGGGTTCAAGCGATTCTCGTGCCTCACCCTCCCAAGTAGCTGGGATTACAGGTGCCCACCACCACGCGTGGCTAATTTTTGTATTTTTTAGTAGAGATGGGGTTTCACCATGTTGGCCAGGCTGGTCTCGAACTCCTGACCTCAAGTGATCTGCCCGCTTCGGCCTCCAGAAGTGCTGGGATTACAGGCGTGAGCCACTGTGCCTGGCCCCTGCATGTCTTTTAATGGCTTGATAGCTCATTTCTTGTTAGTGGTGAAGAATATTTCATCATCTGCATGTACCACAGTTTATTTATCCATTCACCTACCAAAGAACATCTTGTTTGCTTCCATGTCTTGTCAATTCTGGATAAAGCTACCATAAATGACTATGTGTAGGTTTTTGTGTGGGATATACATTTTCAACTCATTTGTATAAATACCAAGGAGAGTGATTGCTGGATTATATGGTAAAAGCATGCTTAGTTTTGTGGTAGTTTTTGTTTTGTTTTGTTTTACATTTAGATCTTTATCTGGAATTTCTTTTTATGAAAATATGAGGTAAACTTTTCCCCTAAATGGATAGGCATTTGTCCTGACATCATTTATTGCATCCATTTTTTCCTAGTGGTTAGAAAGCATCATCCACTGACTAAATCATGCAAGGTAACTGTGTGAGCCTGGACAAGTTAGTTAACCTCTTTGTATTCCAGGTTTCTCACCTGGCAAAGGGGTTAACAACAACTGCTTACAGCATTGGTATGAAGGTAACATGAGGCAATGGGCATGGAGACATTTGAAAAAGTAAAAATCCCATATCCCTGAATCATCTGTATATGGGTGAAGATATCATGACTCTTTCTGAGGCTGTGAACACACTAGTTCATCTGAAAAGCCATCCAGGTCCATCAAAGAATTCTCAAACCATTGGTCACATTTGAAATATAGATGCCAATGATCCATATTTTCAGGGGATTTGAGTGTGGGCTTCAGTAGAAGGGAAGAGAAGGCTAGTGAAGGAGTAAATAGTAGGTAGCCATGGATGAATTATCAGTTTGGGTACCTTGTGGTCCTATAGACTTCAAGAGGACATAAATACCACTTGTTAGACTGAGTTCCTTGAGGGCAGAGTGCTTGTGTTGAATTTGTCTTAAAAATCACAGAGCCTGACTAGAAAGCTTCCAGTAAAGTTTCAATGAATTAAACTAAATTTTCTCCATTAGGACTCACTGGGAAGAGAAGAAAAAGGAGGGCTAAGGAAAATGGAATCTCTCATTTGGCCTACCCTCGCTTCCAAATACTTGGTACTCTTGTAAAGAATCCAATTTACAGCCAGTTGCTATCAAGTATAATTAGTGAAAATGATCTTTTTTCTCAGTAAATGGCAGCTTTCTTGGTATAGTTGCCCTGCGCCTTGCTGCAACTTGGCAGCTCAGACCCACCAGTGGGGAACAGTCTGGGAGCCCTGTGGGGTGGCTCTGGAGCTGCTGATGGAAGGCTCAGGAATCAGGGCTTGCTGAACTTAAGGTTCAGGCTGCTTTCCCTGCGATACGGTCAGCCAGCAGGGAGCAGGCAGGTCTGTGATGCAAGAAGAGAAGGTGGGATTGTGCCCACTGGGGAAGGGGGCTCTTGCTCTACCAAGGAGGAGGCTGGATGCCATGGTCCAGAATCCTCTGGGGTCTTGGCTCCTACTTGTCAACTACTAATTAATTTTTAGGTTTACAATGGATGTTTTCTTATCCAAGGACATCTGGTATACAAAAGTTCCCCTAGCTTAAAATGTTTAGTATTCTCTGAATAGCTTTCCTCTGTTCCCTAAGGAAGAGGCTTCCTCAGCAGCTGTGCTGCAAAAGACCCCAAATGTATTGCACATCCGAAAAGTGGCCAAGTGGGAGGTGAAGGGTGGGTACAGGGGTCTGTTGTAGGCACTGTCCTCCTCTGGGCTCCTTTGACATTGGCCTGGTGGCTGGGATACTTCAGAATAAAGGCCTAGTGGGTCACAGGTTTAGGAGGAGTTGGGGCTGGTCCCTAGGCCACTATAGGTGGTGGGCAAACATTGTAGAAGGCCTAATGTTTGGAAAGCCAGTGTGGAATTCTCCTTTGTGCAACTGTGTCACTGAGTCAATTGGGATTTTTTATTGGTGAATGGACACTTGGAAGTTTTAATATGCAAAACATAATTTACTTTTATTACTTAAATTACTTAATGTAATTTTAATATGCAAGACTTAATTTACCAAGAGCCAGGATTCCGGGCGTTTAAATCCTTGTCTCCAGGGAACACAGCTGTCCCTTTGAGGAAAACCTAATTTCTCTTCCCTGCCTGTGTGACTTTGGGACAAATCTGGGACAACAGTGAATTCTCTATTACTGTTATTACCACCCATGTAAACTAAAAATCAGGGATGAGAAAAATCTTACAGAAAATTCTAGCTGAGGCTTCTAGCTTATAGTACAATGAATAGACCTTAATCATAGAATGCCTTTAAGAAAAACATTTAGGCCCGACTTGGTGGTTCACACCTGTCCTGTAATCCTAGCACTTTGGGAGGCCGAGGCGGACAGATCTCTTGACCTCAGGAGTTTGAGACCAGCCTGGGCAACAAGGTGAGACCCTGTCTCTACAAAAAATACAAAAATTAGCCTGGTGTGGTGGTGCCCGCCTGTAGTCCCGGCTACTCGGGAGGCTGAAGCGGACAGATCGCTTGAGCCCGGGAGGTCGAGGCTGCATTGAGCTGAGATTGGGCCACTGCACTCCAGCCTGGGTGACAGAGCGAGACCCTGTCTCCAAGTAAACAAAATAAAATACAATAAAGAAAAACATTCAAAAGGCCCTCAAGGTTTTTTTGTTTGTTTGTTTTATTTTTTGATACGGAGTCTTACTCTGTTGCCCAAGCTGGGGTGCAGTGGCACGATCTCGGCTCACGGCAACCTCCGCCTCCTGGGCTCAAGCGATCCTACCGCCTCAGCCTCCCCAGGCACGCGCCACCAAACCCGGCTGAATTTTTCTTTTTTCTTTTCTTTTTTTTTTTTGAGACGGACTTTCACTCTTGTTGTCCAGGCTGGAGTGCAATGGTGCAATCTCGGCTCACCATAACCTCCGCCTCCCAGGTTCAAGCAATTCTCCTGCCTCAGCCTCCCGAGTAGCTGGGATTACAGGCATGCTCCTCCATGCCCGGCTAATTTTGTATTTTTAGTAGAGACAGGGTTTCTCCATGTTGGTCAGGCTGGTCTCGAACTCCCGACCTCAGGTGATCCGCCCGCCTCGGCCTCCCAATTCTTTTTCTTTCTTTTTTTTTGTATTTTTTATGGGGATGGGGTTTCGCCATGTTGCCCAGGCTGGTCTCGAACCTCTGGGCTTAAGCGGTCCGCCCGCCTCGGCCTCCCAAAGTCTGGGATAACAGGCTTGAGCCACCGCGCCCGGCCGAAGCCTGAACTCATGTTTATCAGTTCAATTATTTTTGCGGAATTGAACCGAACCGAATGGAATGGGAGCTTGCAGAGACCTTCTACTCAAAGCAGTTCCTAAGGTTGATGGGGTGGAAAGAAATAAACAGAACAGCTGTTGGCGTGGCCGAGTCGCTACGGAGGGGCAAACCCGAGCTGCTCGCGCAGGCGCAGAGCCAGGCCCGCGAGGGGATGGGACGGTGGGCGGGGGAGGGGCGTTCCCTGGGCCCTGCCCCTCCCTGCCCTGCTTTAGTTCCAGGTATCGCCACTGGGGGCGGCCGCGGCCTCCCCAGCGGCAACGGCCACGAAGCTTCGCGGCCCTGGTTTCCAGCCGGGCCCTTTTCGCGGCCGGGCCCCAGCATGGCTGCCCCCACGGTTGCGGGCCTGGCAGCTGCTGCGCCCTCGCTTTCTTGACATTCCCTGGCTTCTGTGCTCTCTTCCCCAGGCCACCCCAGCAGACATGTTTGCCAAGGCCTTTCGGGTCAAGTCCAACACGGCCATCAAGGGGTCGGACAGGTGAGGGAGGAAAGGGGCCTGCTCTGCCACCAAAACAACCAGACACCTCTTGGGCCCCGCTGGCCCATAGCCCTCGCTGTTCTTGGCCGACATCCTCGGGTGGAGGCCGAGGGGTATGCCAGGGAAGGGACCCCAGAAGGCAAGGGTGGGTTAGACACATTTTGAGGTGAGGATGGAGGGGGACCCGGCTCTCTTTTTATAGTCTAGTGAGTTTAAAAGAAAACGTAGTTAAGTCAGCGTTTACTGACTGCAGACTATTTAAGGTGTTGTGGAGAATGCAGAAGTGAAGGAATACAGAATTCTTGCCCTCCAAAGAGCTTAATGCCCCTTGGGGGAGATCGGATGGGATACCAAGAATTAAAAGTATAAGAGAAAAAAATGACCAGTGATTACTTCTGGCAGCAGAGACAGCTGGAAACTGAAGTGGGAGGGAATAAGGCACATGTGGTAAGAAGAACTGTATCTGTTCAGACAGGGTCACAAATGGAGATTGTGTTTGGAATTTTGTAACCAGTGCTTTGTAGTTGTCTATAGGTCTTATGGCATAGTTATTTAATCATAAACTGGCAGATTTGCGAAGCACGTATGAGAAAGGTGTGGGCCCAAGAGCTAGGCATGAAGTCAGGAAGGCAGGGCTGTTTCCTGTGTCAGGCTAACTTGGATTGTTCACTGGGCCTGTTTTCCCACCCATAAAATGGAAAGGCATACTCCAGGAATGAGTGAAAATAGATGACAATGGATGAAAAAGAGTTTAGGATGTTTCAGAAGAGTGTGTGTGAGACTAGGACATCATAAACCAGGCAATCTTTCTTTGGCCCTCGTGATTTTATAGTGAGCACTTTTGAGTTCGTTCTTGATACTTATTAAAAGTCTGTCCAGGCAGCATTCACAGTGCTGGTGTGCTTTCTACAGGAGAAAGCTTCGAGCTGATGTGACAACTGCTTTCCCCACCCTTGGAACTGATCAAGTCTCTGAGTTAGTACCTGGAAAGGAGGAGCTCAACATTGTGAAGTTGTATGCTCACAAAGGGGATGCAGTGACTGTGTACGTGAGTGGTGGTAACCCCATCCTCTTTGAACTGGAGAAAAATCTGTATCCAACAGGTATGACAACAGGACGAAGATGGCCATTACCATTAGGTAGTTCTTGCTTAACATCTGCTTCTGTTTCTTTCATTGTCTCGCATAAAATAAGCAAGCACAAAATCTCCCAATACCATCCCCAAGGATCTTTATGGACCTAGTGTTCCTAGAATTGAGTCTTTCAATTCCTTTGGAATTCTGCAAAAGGTTTTCTCTTATGCAAAACCACTGTAGGAGGGATTAAAAAAGGGCTGACATAGTAAGTAAGGGTGGTTGCAAAGGGAAGTTCTGAGATGAAGAAACAGTGGCTGAGAAGTTTACAGTGGGTTGACTAGGGATAGAGCAGAGGTCTTGAAAAGGATGGAATTTCAGGGCATGTCTCCATGAGACAGAGTCTTGCTCTGTTGCCCAGGCTGGAGTGCAGTGGCGCAACCTCGACTCACTGCAAGCTGCGCCTCCTGGGTTCACGCCATTCTCTTTCCTCAGCCTCCCAAGTAGCTGGAACTACAGGCACCCGCCACCACGCCCAGCTAATTTTTTGTATTTTTTAGTAGAGACGGGATTTCACCATGTTAGCCAGGATGATCTTGATCTCCTGACCTCGTGATCCGCCGGCTTCGGCCTCCCAAAGTGCTGGAATTACAGATGTGAGCCACTGCGCCTGGCCAAAAATGTATATATTTTTTAGAGACAAGGTCTTACGCTGTCACCCAGTCTGAAGTGCAGTGGTGTGATCATAGCTAACTGTAACCTCAACCTCCTGTGCTCAAGGGATCCTCCCACCTCAGCCTCCTGTGTAGCTGGGACTACAGGCATATGCCACCATGTCTGGCTACTTTTAAAATTTTTGGTAGAGACAAGGTCTCACTATGTTGCTCGGGCTGGTCTTGAACTCTTGAGCTGAAGTGATTTTCCTGCCTCAGTCTCCGAAAGTGTTGGGATTACAGGCATGAGCAGGGTGCCCAGGCTAAAAAATGTTTCTTAAAACTATCTGTAGCAGGATTTTCCTAAAATACTGAAAAGAGATACTGTGATAGGAATGAAGCTGGATTGATAAGCTACATATCCAGCTGTTTTCATGGTGTACTTCAACCATATGTCTCACAGGGATTTTTTAGGCTGTGAGTGGCTCTCTAGGATTCTTTGCCTTCTCTGTCACAAATCTCAGGGACTCAGTCTCCTTTTCTCTTTTCCATAGCTGCTGACACCTACTTTGTAACTTGGGGCTTTTCATCCTCCAGGAGTGGCTGCAATAGTGCAATGCAATATCCTTAGGCCACTCCTGCCCCTGATCTCACTTCCTTGCTGTACCTGAAGACAACCACAATGCTTTTTGACCTAGGGGTTTTTGCTGCTTAATCACTGTGGAAACGGGATAAAAATGATAAACATGGGAAAGTTTCCAAATTTTATACAGCTGGCTTCCTGTTCTTAGGCTACTTGCTTCTGAAGCCATAAATAAAAGCTTCATTGGTTCTCTGCCCTCACTTTTTTGTCCACTGTGACCATTTTCTGCTGCTGCAATCCGGGTGCCTCCAAATCTCAGGTGACACTCAGTTTCTTAGGTTTTTTCCTTCCTCAAAAACGAAACCTCTCTGGGCATCCCCTTACAACCTTCTCTTTAGCTTTGAGTTGAGTTTCTTTCCTGTATTCTAATTAAAGCGACCATAGTGTTAGGTTTTTCCATTTCTCTAGAAGATTGGCTTTTTGGTAGTAGTGTTTTCTGGATCTCTTTTTGTACAGTGTACACGCTGTGGTCCTATCCTGATCTTCTGCCAACCTTTACAACATGGCCTCTGGTACTCGAGAAACTGGTAGGGGGAGCAGGTAAGAGGATTTTCCTATAGTCTGGCTATTGGCTGAAACCTACTTAGCAAAAGCCAACTGATGTAATAAACTTACCCATTTCCTATGTTTGTGTGGTTGAAAAATGGAATTTTTTCCCCTGTGTGTTTTATGTTTCTCACTTGGCTGGTTCCACACAAGATCTCTGGGCCTCTCTGGCCCTGTTGTAAGGCTTAAATAAGTGTTGTGAAAGTACTTTGTGAACCACCATGTGCTATACTATAAATCAATAAGCTGAATTTAGGAAACTAGGACAAGACAGATCATGTTATAGGCTACTCAAACTTTTTTTTTTTTTTTTTTTTTTTTTTGAGATGGAGTCTCACTCTGTTGCCCAGGCTGGAGTGCAGTGGCATGATCTCGGCTCACTACAACCTCTGCCTCCCAGGTTCAAGCGATTCTCCTGCCTCAGCCTCCCGAGTAACTGGGTTTACAGGTGTGCGCCACCACGCCTGGCTAATTTTTGTATTTTTAGTAGAGACAGGGTTTCACCATGTTGGCCAGGCTGGTCTCGAACGTCTGACCTGAAGTGAACTGCCTGCCTTGGCCTCCCAGAGTGCTGGGATTACAGGCGTGAGCCACTGCACCTGGCTAAGAGTACGTCTTTTATGCCAGAAGAATGTTAGGAGCTGAGTCTGGAGTGGAAGTGAAGGTTCCCACTTCTGGCTTAGAAACCACCATTTGAATAAAAATAAATATCCTGCTATTGGATGGGTGAAGGGGTCATCAAAGGCATAAGCCACAGGCATAAGGCACTGCACCTGACCAGGACACTCAAACTCTGTTTGACCTTTAGCCCCCTAAGGAGAGAAGGTCTGATACTGAAGTTGCCATTTTTCATTTTTATTATGAATAACATAGTTGATAACTAATAACTATTTTTTTGTTGGAAGTTGCCATTTTTCATTTCTATTATGAATAACATAGTTGATACCTAATAACTATTTTTTTGTTGAGTGAGTGAGGAAATGAAGTAAAACACAGGGTGAGATGGAGGCCGAATGCTGGTTGTGATATTTTTGTTTTGTGCATTGCAGATTTGATGCTGCCTGGACTAGTGATGCCCCCTGCTGGTCTGCCTCAGGTACAGAAGGGCGACCTCTGTGCCATTTCTTTGGTGGGGAACAGGTACTGTGCCAGGCAACTGTGCCTTTGGGGGAAAAACTTGTGTAAAAGAGAAGTTGGAGGGGAATGACAACTTATAAAGCATATGAACAAAAGAGTGAAAGCAAAAATCGGTTTTGGAAGAAGCACAGTGGGCCAGCAGGGGAATGGCAGCGAACCTATGGGGAGTCCATGCGCCTGGGCAGAGTGTATTTGTTGTTTGCTGTTGCTGCTCTGTTTTCTTTCAACTTAGCATTTTTATTTTATTTTATTTTATTTTATTTTATTTTATTTTATTTTTTAGATTTACAGAAGAGTTGCAAAGATAGTAGAGTTCTGAAATGCTCATTACCCAGCTTCCTCTAATGGTAGCCTCTTACATAACCACAATATAGATTATTACAACTAAGAAATTAACATTGACAAAGTACTGCTAACTAAACTACAGACTTTATTCATATTTCCCCAGTTTTTTCACGGATGTCTTCTTTCTCTTCACGTATCCAATGTAAAATACCAAATTGCATTTAGTCGTCGTATCTCCTTAGTCTCCTTCTGTTTGTGACCTTTTTTGTTTTTTTTGTTGTTGTTGTCTTTCATCACCCTCATGCTTTTCCCCTATATCCATATCATTATCCTCATCTTTTAATTATTTTTGATAGCTTTATTGAGATACAGTTTACATACAGACAGGATCTCACTCTGTTGCTCAGGCTGGTCTCAAATTGTTGGCTTCAAGCGATACTCCTGCCTTGGCCTCCCAAAGAGTTGGGATCACAGGCATGAGCCACTGTGTCTAGCCTCCACTGCTTTTTAAAAATAAGAAGTAATTGTATGAACAACTCTGAAAAATTAAAAGCCCCCCTTACCCCACAATCTTTTTCTCCTAGAAATAACCATTATCATTTTGATGTGTGTCCTTCTTGTCGTTGTTCTACACACATATACATGTGCATATAAAAACACATGGCTTAGGGTATGTGTGTTTAAAAATTCAAACGAAATTATACTGTGTATGTGTTATTTTTTCACTTAATGTAGTGTGGACATTTTCTTTTTTTAATTTTTATTTTTTAGTGGACATTTAAATACTAACTTAATACACATTTAAATTTAACTGTGTATTAAATAAGAACACACAGATCTGCCAAACCTTTTTACCTGTTGTGTGATGATAGAAGAAGCCCTCTCCTGGTGGACATTGAGGTTGCCTCCAATTTGTCTCTATTACAAACGTTATCTTATTAATGCTTCTAGGGACACTGTTGCTAGTATTTTTCCAGAGTAGATACTGAAATGCAGAATTGTTAGGTTGAAGATCATGTGTATTTTCTGTTTTCCTACAAACAAGCTGTATCAGTTTTTACACCTACCTGCAGCATATATGGAGCCTGTTTCCCTATGCTCTCGCCAATACTGGATATGATAGGTCATCTTCATTTGTGTTATCCTAGTAAGTGCAAAATTACATCTTACTATTTTTTTTTTCATGGAGATGACCAAGATGGACTCATTATTTTGATAATTTCTTCTTTGAGAGAGAAGAAAAGAGCAATGGTAGGCATGGGAGGGGTCAATGTTCAAAGATCTTATTTTTGCTACTCATATTATTCTATTTTCCTTGAACGCTTTGGAACCAAGCATGTAGAAACTTCTGTTTACCTGTAGCAGAAATTACAGTTGAAAAGAATGATGGTGTTACCGTTTTTCTCCCCCAATATTTTATCTGAGATAGGAGGAAACTATGTAAATGGATATTTGGCCTGTTCACTTTAGCCTTTAGAGTGTATATGGGGGTGGAGCTGTGGATGGTTTGTGGTAGGGGTAATGATATGAGGGGTTGTTAAAAAATACAAGTCATGTTCAAGATTGGAGTTCTCAAGCCATTGACCTTTCAGGGGTAGATGAGAAAAACCTTCTTTTAAGAACTGGGAAAGAAGCCAGATTCAGATTTTGTGGCAGGAACCGACCTATAGGTACAGTTAGCAGAGCTACCAGGTTTAAAGTAAGTTCAAGTATTAGGAACTCTCACTTGGACCCTGGCTACCTTGCCAGGCTTATGTATTATTCCCCCACTGTTATCCAGCTAGTCACCCATCCTTACAGGCAATATCTGATTGATCAATGCTTGAGTAGCACTGGGCTGGCAGAGATTTCTCATCTGGGCTTTGGAAGTTTCTGTAGTTACTGTATATGTGGTTGTTTTTGATATC
The DNA here is from genome assembly GCF_028885625.2 of Pongo pygmaeus. Classification (NCBI taxonomy): domain Eukaryota; kingdom Metazoa; phylum Chordata; class Mammalia; order Primates; family Hominidae; genus Pongo; species Pongo pygmaeus. The sequence goes on from NC_072373.2 coordinate 42,856,965, forward strand.
CTGGAAACATCCAGTTCTTAGATATATAGTTACACTGAGCAACCCCTCTTACAAAGTCAACTTAGAAGGAACTTCTCTAGTTGGCCCCACTATGTGTCTCTTCTCTCTTCCCTATGGCATCCCTCAGCCTAATTTATGATATATGAATTGTCTCCCCTTTAAACTTCCTTATGGGATGGCTATGACTTCTTTAAGGTAGAGGAGATAATTTATATTTTTGAAATTAATGAAAGGGAACATTAAATGTCCTTCCAAGACCTACCTGGATTTAATTCACAGCAGGAATAAAACAAAGGCAGTGATAAAGTCAACAGAGGAGTTACTAATACAGAAGTTTAGTGTTTAGTTTAATGTTTGGTCAAGGGATTTTTGAAAGTAATATTTGTAGGTAATCTGAAGAAAACTGAGAGTGGACTGAGTTTGGTTTTAGGATACAAGACCTTCAAATTGGTAACCTTGGTATTTTTACCACATGTGTCAGAAGATTATCCTAACATGTGCCCTTCCCATAGACTTTCCCTGACCCTGGTCTCTGGCTTCCTTCTTCTTAGAGCCCCTGTAGCCATTGGAGTTGCAGCCATGTCCACAGCTGAGATGCTCACGTCAGGCCTGAAGGGAAGGGGCTTCTCTGTGCTCCACACTTACCAGGACCACTTGTGGTGGGTACAGAGTTTCTTCTGTTTTACAGAGAACCGGGGCAGCTGGGGAGAGGATGGGGCCTGTGATTCAGGAGTGAGAGTTTTGGTCCTAGCCATGTCTTTAAGCAAGTTGCTAACCCCAGACTTTTATTTCCTTACCACATATAAAGAAAATATTTTTTTCCCCTGTTTGGACAAGTAATGAGAGAGAACTTTATTTTCTAAGTGAATTATAGAATCTTAGACCCAAAGGAAGACCTTAGGGATCATCTGCTCTGCCTCTCAGTACAGTGATACTCGTTTTTTTATAGCCCTGGTCAATCTGGCCCTAGCTGCCATGCACATTTTAGGCATCATGTGACCCCATGATGAGTGCTTCTGAATCCAAGTCACAGCAGGGTAGACCTTTAGACACCAGGATTATAACCTGATTACTTTTATGTTATTCAAATTTCACATTCCAGACTCCTCCTCCTCATGAAAGTAACACGTTTTGACTGTAAAGGTTGCATTCTTGAGACGTGTACCTGTTCATTTTCTGGTTATTTTCTTGTCATTTTAGCAAAACAGTAAGCAGTGATTTTCTCAAAAAACACATTTAGCCAAGTATTGTGGCCTGTTGGTATAGATTCATTCTTATATTTTCTAGCCCAGTCTTGGAATTATTAATTTGTTTTTGTTTTTTTTTTTGAGATGGAGGCTTGCTCTGTCGCCCAGGTTGGAGTGCAGTGGCGTGATCTCAGCTCACTGCAAGCTCCGCCTCCCAGTTCACGCCATTCTCCTGCCTCAGCCTCCTGAGTAGCTGGGACCACAGGCGCCTGCCACCACGCCCGGCTAATTTTTTGTATTTTTAGTAGAGACGGGGTTTCACCGTGTTAGCCAGGATGGTCTTGATATCTTGACCTCGTGATCCACCCTCCTCGGCCTCCCAAAGTGCTGGGATTACAGGTGTGAGCCACTGCGCCCAGCCTTTTTTTTTTTTTTTTTTTTTTTTTTTGGAGATGGAGTTTTGCTCTTGTTGCCCAGGCTGGAGTGCAGTGGCGCAATCTCAGCTCACTGCAACCTCTGCCTCTCGGTTCAAGTGATTCTCCTACCTCAGCCTCCCAAGTAGTTGGGATTACAGGCATGTGCCCACAACACCCGGCTAATTTTTTTGTTTTTAGTAGAGACCGGGTTTCACCGTGTTGGCCAGGCTAGTCTCGAACTCCTAACCTCACGTGATCTGCCCATCTAGGCCTCCCAAAGTGCTGAGATTACAGGCGTGAGCCACCACTCCCTGCCGGACTTATTAATTTTACAAGTACTGGCCAAGCCCTCCTTTGTTGGAGGTACAAGCTCATTTTAACCTGTTTTTAGATATTTGAGGGCTGATGACTGATGTTCTCCTAGCACCTTGTTGTTTAACTATCAGTCTGGGCAACAGCAATCAAGGTCAGGTTATCTAAGTTGTGTTAGCAGCAGCTGCTTTGGTTCTCTCCCTGCACCTTGAAAAAAATATTTACAGTATTTGCCTGATCAGAATAGCCTAAACATACCCTTTGGCTTTACTGTGAACAACACTGAGAAGCCTTGCCATAACTATTAGTTAAAACTTAGTTTGATTTGCATAATGTTGGCTAAGATAAAGTTTTTTACTGCTCTGTGTGCTTTGCTATATGGCATCGCCTTTTTTCCTGTCTTCCTAAGGCTTAGTGGCATAAAACCATGGCAATCTCTGCTTTCCACGTTAGACTGCATTTGATGTAACACAGAAGCCACTGATTTTGCAGTCCTTGAGCAGTCCAGGTGTTTGTGTTTTATTACATATGCTGAACTGTGGGTTTGCATTTCACCAAACAGATATTACAGATTCATTCCCGATCTTAATGTTCATATTCAAATTGGTTTTGTTATTAACTCAGAGGAAGGGAACATTTTTGGGAGTTTATCTTAAACTCCTTTTTCTTTAATCTTTCTCAGTCTTGGGATGTCTATTAATAGTATTCTTTTGGGATAGGGAGGAGACAAGATTTATTCTGTCCATTTCAGAGATGAGTAAACTGAGGCATGGAACTTTTGGGGGCCCAGAATTGAAAGTACGCTTGAGATGAGGGCATAGGCTCTCTGCCCCCTCCTGGCCACTCCTGCCTGTTGGCTCTCTGCTGTCTCTGACCTCACTGCTGACTCCTCTGTGGCCAGGGCTGGAGAGTGTTGGAGCTGCTGCTTGATGTTTCTGACATGAGATTTTTCCAGGCGGTCTGGAAACAAGTCCTCTCCACCTTCCATTGCTCCACTGGCCCTGGATTCAGCAGATCTCAGTGAAGAGAAGGGGTCTGTCCAGGTGGACTCCACCCTGCAGGGAGACATGAGGCACATGACCCTGGAGGGGGAAGAGGAGAATGGGGAGGTTCACCAGGCATGTGAAGACAAGTCTCCCTCAGAAGCCCCAGAAGACACCAGCACCGGGGGCCTGAACCAAGACTCCACAGATAGCAAAACGCTTCAAGGTATAACTCTAGGAGGAGAAGAGCCCATCTCCCCACCTCTCAATTTAGGAGGCTGACAAGCTCCACTCCACTGCTGACTAGAATGGCCCTCAAGCTCCTGGGGGAGAAGGGGAAGGTCCTTATTTTCTGTGAGGGTGGCACAGCAGCCCTTTCACATCTTGTTTTGAATCCCAGGAAGTCACGTCTTCCTGGGAGCTAATCTGCCCTGGCATTTGCCTGTTTTCAGCTACAAAGCCCTCCAAGGTTTCTTCTGGCTCAGTTTCTCTGGGTGAACACTCCTAGCTTGGTGGGACTTTGTGGCTTGACTCCTTCTCTGGGGTCAACCCTCTTTAAAGGCTCAGTGCTCAAGAGAGGCTGGGAGCTTTGGTACCTGGGAATGGGTTCCTTTCAGAGCCAAGCAGGTGAGGTAGGGATGAAGCTGGGGGTCGTTTTCTTGTACCAGGTGTTCTGTATCCCTCAGGAAGGATGTGGCTCTTGTCTTTTCCCTGCAGAGCAAATGGATGAGCTGTTACAGCAATGCTTCTTACATGCCTTGAAGTGCCGAGTCAAAAAGGCTGACCTCCCTTTACTCACCAGCACTTTCCTTGGCAGCCACATGTTCTCCTGCTGGTATGGAAAGCACTGATGTGGGCTGGAGGCCGGGGCCGGGGTCTCACGTGTGCTCCTTGGTAGTAGGACAGGATGGGGCCAATGCAGGGACTGGTTGAGGGACATGCTGTGGAAGGAGTGGAGGGGAAGGCTTATCTGACAAGTACATTAGTTCCTGGGTTCTAAAAAGTTAATTCTTAGCTTGCTGGGCTGTTAAAACAAAATCTTAAATTTTAGCCAATGAAAGGATATTGAGGACCAGAAAGTTAAAATTCCTGAGATTCCGTGAACACTGCCTCTGCCGTAGGGGTTCTGGGCAACCTCACAAATCGGGCAGCGTGTCCTGTGCAGGAAGTGTCCCAGGGCACCTCTTTGTCAGGAAGCTTCTTCTGGAACATTCAACCTCCTCACACTTCTGAAAAGTATGTCGGGGGCCACATTAGGTTTTATTAGGAGGAAGAATTGGTGTGAACACCCCCTGTCCCGGCCCCCACCCCATCCAAAACACAAGCTACCAGGAGAGGTATTATTGCGTGTGGATAGAACCTGGATTTTGAAGACAGAGCCATCTGGACTCAACTGCTAGGTCTCCAGGGTGTTCGAGCAATGTGCATTTTAGCTTGTTACTGGGCTTCTCTGAGTCCTAATTTCTAATAATCATGGGATTGCTGTAAAGATTACATAGCCTGAACCATAATAAGCATTCAGTAAATACTATCGTGTCAGGAGGTTTGCTTATTGATTTTTACCCTGAGATTGAATTTATTTATTTATTTATTTATTTGTTGTTTTGAGACACAGTTTCACTCTGTCACCCAGGCTGGAGTGCAGTGGCGTGATCTCGGCTCACTGCAACCCCTGCCTCCCAGGTTCAAGAGATTCTCCTGCCTCGGCCTTCCCGAGTAGCTGGGATTACAGGCACATGCCACCATGCCCAGCTAATTTTTGTATTTTTAGTAGAGATGGGGTATCACCATGTTGCCCAGGCTGGTCTTGAACTCCTAACCTCAAGTGATCCGCCTGCCTCGGCCTCCCGTAGTGCTGGGATTACAGGCGTGACCCACTGTGGCCGGCCTGAATTTATTTCTTTTTGAGAATCTGGCTGTGATTTTTTTAAAAAGTGATTCTTAATGTAATGTCTTCCCATTTATACTTGGGTGTCTTTAAGCTATCCTGTACAAATGTGGTGTCTGGAGTGTGTGGAGGGATACTTGGTAATCTGTCCTGACTTTCTTGGGTTGCAAATACATGGTAAAGGGGCCCCAGAATATTCTGTAGGATAGGATCCTGGGGTGGATTCTAGAAGGACTCCTCGAGAATCCACAGCTACTGCGTGTCATGTTTTGAGAGAAGATGTAAGCTTTTATCAGGAATGTCCCCTCCAAAACTAATTGCTGTAGTGCAGGGGTCAGCATGTTTTTCTGTAAAGGACCAGATAGTAAATATGAATATTTTCAGTTTTGCAGGCCATACCATCTCTGTTGCAACTACTCGATGCTGCCATTGTAGCACTAATGTGACCATAGACAGTAGATAATTAGTTGGCCAAACCTGACCCCAGGATGCGGCTTGCTGGGCCCACTCCAGGCCTGGCTGCCCGCAGTGTGAGTTTGCTGTTGCAACTTTGGAGGCCACAGAAGGTTGTCTGGTCTGGGAGGAATCTAAGGCTGTATCCAATGCGGTAGCCACTGGCCACATGTCACTATTTTCAGTTTAAATTAATTTAAAGTAAATAAAATTTAAAATTCAGTTTCCTTGGTCACATTAGTCACACTTCAAGTACTTACTACCCACATGTAGCTAATGGCTGCCCTGTTAGACAACACAGAGAACATTCCACGTCTATGGAAAGTTCTGTTGAACAGCACTGATTTAGAATGTCCCATAGTCTGCGTCCCTCTCTGATGTCATCCCTGGGCAGAGAGTTCTGGCACAGTGGCCTCTCTCTGAAGGTGCGGGAGGAAGGCTGAGGAAAAAGGCCCTCCTCTCAGTGTCAGGCAGGTCTCAGTATGACTGCTCATTAGTTTAACTTGCCTTTTCCATCTGCCATCAGCCCCGAAGGACGACAACTGGACATAAAGAAGTCAAGCTACAAAAAGGTAAGCAAGGATCTTCTTTGCAGACCCATGCAGAGAGTTGTGTAGGGGCACATATGACATAAGCCAGATGGATGCTGGGGAAGCCTTGTCTACCAGGCTCAGTCTAGAATTAAGCTTTTTGACTCCAAGTATAAGGGGGAAGAAAGAAACTCTCCCTGGGCTGAAGCAGTTGGTGGCACCCACTCTCCTTTCTCCTTTGACCCCTTTATATCTGATTAGAGTTCTGAATGGCCTCACTGGTTAGTCTCTAGCAGCTTCTTGCTCCCTGGCCCTCAGGCTGGGGGCCTCCCAGTTCCTGGTTGATGAAGGCAGGGGCTGTCTCATATCCCTGCACAGTCCCTGCCTAGCTCACTCTGGCACATCCTGGGTGCTCAGTATGTGTGTGGAATCAATGAAGTCCCCTACCACTGGCCCTCTCTCCCTTAGCTCTCTAAGTTCCTGCAGCAAATGCAGCAGGAGCAGATTATACAGGTGAAGGAGCTGAGCAAAGGGGTGGAGAGCATTGTGGCTGTGGACTGGAAACACCCGAGGTGAGTGCAGGGGGCCTGTCACTGTAGCCCAGCTGGCCCCAGGGCACGTGGGCCACGGACTGGGGATTGCTGAGATGCTAGTATAAAATGTGTTTTTTCTTTCCTTCTGCTGGGTTTTAGGATTACATCTTTCGTCATACCCGAGCCCTCCCCGACCTCCCAGACTATCCAGGAGGGTAGCAGGGAACAGCCCTATCACCCTCCAGATATAAAACCCCTCTACTGTGTCCCAGCCAGCATGACCCTGCTCTTCCAGGAGTCTGGCCACAAGTGAGTTTTTGGAGAGCAGCCCTTCTCTGCCTGCTTGGTGTTCTGGCCTACAGTTCCTCTCAACCTGAGTAGTGCTCTTTTGCGACTGGCAAAACCTGCTCTGCCCCTGTTCTCCCCTTCTCCAAAATCCAGCTTCCAGCCTCCTTCCCTGGGCAAGTTCCTCTGGACTAAATGAATGAGTAGGTCTCACCCTTTTCTGCCTGTTAATTATTCTTCACATGGTCATGCTCACTTCAGTCAGGAAAAGGGAAGAAACTAGAGGCCGAAAGCTAAGGAAAGTCACCTGCTCAGCAGGGAGTGAGTCTGGGCATCTGCATTTTTGTCTCATGGCACAGCATGAACTAACCCCTGGGTCACTTCTCCTCACCTAGGAAGGGGAGCTTTCTGGAGGGCAGTGAGGTCCGAATGATCGTCATTAACTACGCCAAGAAAAATGACCTGGTTGATGCAGACAACAAAAAGTGAGTGCATGAGAAGCACCAGATCTGTCTTATTGGGTCTTTGTCTTTATCAGACATAGACACATTTGGGGAGGATGTCTGGGAGGGAGAATAGAAAACCATAGCATCTTAGAGGTAATTAAGATCAGTGGTTTCCAAACCATGGGCTGTGGACACCCAGAGTTACTGTCTGGGGTATTCAGATCCATGTATACGATCAACATTGACTACAGACTAAGTAAATATTCTCTCACAAATACCCATTAATCATCTTTAATTGGCTATTGTGAGGAATAAAATGCAAGCTTACAAAGAATTTACTGAAGTCATCATAGCTTTAGGTATTTATTTTTATTGATGGATATTTGTACATATTTATGGGGTGCGCGTGGTATTTTGTTACATGCACAGAGTGTATAATGATCAAGGCAGGGTATTTGGGGTATCATCACCTCGAGTATTTACCATTTCTATGTGTTGGGAACACTTTAAGTCCTCTCTTCTAGCTATTTTGACATACACAATACATTGTTGTTAACTACAGTCACCTTACTCCGCTCTCAAAGATTAAACTTATTTCTTCTAACTGTATATTTGTACCCATTATGGTATTATTTTCTTAAAAAGGGATACAGATGGTAAACTACCAGATGAAGAGAGTTCCATTAATTGTTTTTTACTTTAATGGCCGGGCACTGTGGCTCATGTCTGTAATCCCAACATTTTTATAGGTCGAGGTGGGAGGATTGCTTGAGGCCAGGGGTTTGAGACCCACCTGAGCAGCATGGTGAAACCCTGTCGCTACAAAAAATACAAAAATTAGCCAGGCGTGGTAGGGCATGCCTGTAGTCTCAGCCACTTGGGAGGTTGAGGTGGGAGGATCGCTTGAGCCCAAGAGGTTGAGGCTGCAGTGAGCAATGATCATGCCACTGCACTGCAGCCTGGGTGATATAGTGAAACCTCATCTCAAAAAAAATTTTTTTTTCACTTTAAAAAAAATCATCATGATAAAAAAGTTGAGACATACCAGCCTAATCTAATACCTTCATTTTATTTTATGTTTTATTTTTATTTTTGAGACAGAGTTTTGCTCTTGTTGCCCAGGCTGGAGTGCAGTGGTACAATCTGTGCTCACTGCAACCTCTGCCTCCCAGGTTCAAGCGATTCTCCTGCCTCAGCCTCCCGAGTAGCTGGATTACAGGGATGCGCCACCATGCCCGGCTAATTTTTGTATTTTTAGTAGAGACGGGGTTTCACCATGTTGGCCAGGCTGGTCTCAAACTCCTGACCTCAAGTGATCCACCCATCTCGGCCTCCCAAAGTGCTGGGATTACAGGCGTGGGCCACTGCGCCCGGCCCTATTTTTAGTAGAGATGGGGTTTTACTATGTTGGCCAGGCTGGTCTTGAACTTCTGACCTCAGGTGATCCTCCCACCTCAGCCTCCCAAAGTGCTGGGATTACAGGCGTGTGCCACTGCACCTGGCCAACACCTTCATTTTAAAGATCCCCACTTCCTTTCTTTCTTCCTCACTAGCCAATTTTGATGCTAAGCTTAGAAAGCCGTGGTCACATGCTTAGTTAGTAGCAAAGGCTCTTGATCTTCAAATTTATCCCATCTCACTTTCCCTTCCACCTCCTGCTTTTCCTAGGAAAGCATATGTGTATCTCCCACCCGTAAGGTGTATTGCCTTTTGGACTGTGGGCCCATAATTGATGCATATCCTGAATGTCTATAAAGGCCATATGAGAGATGAATCCTGAGTTAGCCTTCAGGTCAGAAGGGACAAGTCTAGGATTTCTTCATTGCCTCTTCTTTCCCTTTAGTCTTGTGAAATTGGATCCCATCCTATGTGACTGCATCTTAGAGAAAAATGAACAGCATACAGTCATGAAGCTTCCATGGGACAGTCTTCTGACCAGGTAACGAGCATTGGCAGTCCCTCTCCAACTTTTCTATCCCCTCACCTTAATATTGATCACATTGAACTTTAATACTGTCACTATCTTAGCCTTTGATTTTCTTTCTGTAATTCATACCAAGTCAGTCTACATAAACACAGGCTTGAGGAACTCTGATTTGGGGGGTCTTTGGAACAATTTGAGCCAATATGACATAGGAGAACTTGAAAGCAAGAACAAAAAGGAACATTAATTAAAAATAAGAACTTCAGGCAGGCGTAGTGGTGAATGCCTGTAGTCCCAGCACTTTGGGAGACGGAGGCGGTAGGATTGCTTGGGCCCAGGAGGTGGAGGCTGCATTGAGCCATGTTCACGTCACTGCACCCCAGCCTGGGTGACAAGGTGAGATGACCCTGTCTCAAAAAAAGAACTTACTCTGTTAAAGTGAGGGCATTTAAAAAAATAAGAAAAAATAGAATAAGAACTTCAATAAGATGCAGAAGCAAAAGAAGGCTGGGGAAAAGTGTCTTAAAGTCTTTAAAGGAAAAATTTTTAATATTCCTTCTTTTCCACATAACTGAAAATAGTTTATTATCAGGAGTCAGCAAACTACAGCCCATGGGTCAAATCTGGCCTGCCACCTGTTTTTGTAAATAAAGTTTTATTGGAACACAACCATATCCATTTATGTGTTGTCTGTGCGCTGGTTTTATGCTATAATGGGAGAACTGAGTAGTTGTAAGAGACCAGGTGACTGGCAAAACCAAAAATATTTACTGTCTAGCCCTTTATAGAAAAAGTTGTTGATCCTGATATATGTGATAGCAAGAGAAAACTTGGTTAGATAAAAGGTAGAAACTCCTCATGGTAAAAGTTGTCTATAAAATATGTCAGAAATGTGAAGCAGCACTCACAGGCAATGGGCCACTTAAGGCACATTCTTGAGACAAGTAGTAGCCTCCACAAGGCAGACTGGGCAGATTCTCAAAAGGCCAGGTCAGTGGACCGTTTCCAGGGGCCTAAGTCACTGATGTTCCCATCTTTGAATCAGTGGGTGTCAACCTTGGCTGCATTTTAGGGAGCTTTAAAAATACGTAGCCCTAGTCAGAGATACAGATTTCATTGATCTGGGCTGCAGCTCCCTAGGGATTTGAATGATTCTAGTGTGCAGCCAAGGTTGTGAAACCTACAGTTTCAGCCTACACCTAACTGCCTGCTGGTAGTGGGGTATGAGGAAATGGTTTCTGTTGGCTTTATCAGTTTGCAACTCATAACTTCTGTTTCAGGTGTTTGGAAAAATTACAGCCTGCCTATCAAGTGACCTTTCCCGGACAAGAGCCCATTGTGAAGAAAGGGAGAATCTGTCCAATTGACATCACCCTAGCACAAAGAGCTTCTAATAAAAAGGTAATTTTAAAAAGACACAATGTTCAAGGATAGTGATTTAATGTTCTTGCCAAGTTCTGGTCTCCCTAATGTGATTGCAGGTTTTTAGACTGGCCTCAAACACATCAAAGATTTTTTTATGAAACACCCGTGTTTATGTGCCTGGGCTGGGCTCTGTATGAAACAGGTAAAGCTGACCCCGCTCACTCACTGCCCTCTAGGATTTTGTTCTAGGAAACTTGCTAGAGCCTGGTTCCAAAAGTAAACAAGATTTTATTTTTATTTTTTTCTTAGAACTATGTTATGGACATTCAGCTCCCACATATTCTTTCACCTCTTAGGCCTTGCTCAATGTAAATAACTTGTAAAAAACTTGCTGAAGGAACTGAGTGTGTTTAGCTTGGCAACACAAAATTGTGGGGAACCAATGACATCTCTCCTCAAATATGTGCAAAGCTGTCCCCTGGCAAAGTAGGGCACTTATTCTATATGCCTTGAAAGGACAGAAATAGGATTATTGGGTGGAAATTCCAAGAAGACAGACTTGAGTTCAAAATAAAGAACTTTGTAGTAGTGTACAGTTACGAGCATGGGCTTTGGATAGTACTGGGTTCAAATGCAGCCGTTGCCTCACTGCCTGACCTTGAGCATGTTACTTCATTTCTTTTTGTCTGAGTTTTACTCTGAAAAATGGAGATAATACCTACCTGGTAAGGCACTGTGAGGATCAAATGAAGGAGTATACGTGGCTGAAGCACTTAGAATGTACTTGGCATATAAATACTTGGTTCTCAATAATTGAGAACCAGTAATGATAACCTTTACAATAATTACTAAGTTACTATTTATTGAGTGTTTAATTATGTGCCAGACACCAAACTAATTTTCATATATATAGTTTATGTAAACACTAATTTTCTGTTAATAATGACAAATAGAATTGTCCAAAATCGAAATTGGTGCTTCATAAAATAGTGAATTTTTTTCTGGAGAGTCTGCAAGCAAAAATTAGGTGAGCACTTGTCGGGGGAGGATGTAGTTGGGGGTTCATGCATCAGGTGGGCAATTGGAAGAGATACGTCCTCTAAAGTCTTATTGATTCTAAGATTTTCTGGGTCTGGAGCCCATTGACAAGCGTAAGGCTAGTTGGAGCTTTTATAGTCTTTATTGATAGCAGTCATCCCCCACACACCCCTGATAGTAATACACTTTACTGTCTGCAGTCATGAATGAGAAAGAATTTGTTTTAAAGCAACAAGGGGGAGAATTGTGATATTTTAAAAGCACTAACATTTTTCTTTCTTATCTCAAAGTCACATACTTGTCATTTGTGAAGTTGAATAACAGAAGAATGCATGTGTTGCTGACTAGATTCTTGATATTAAGGAACTATTGTTTGTTAATTTATTTTTAGGTGTGATGATGGTTTTGTTTTTATGTTTAAATGAGCCTTGTCTTTTGGAGATACATACTGAAATATTTATAGATGAAATGATCTGGTGTCTAGGGAGGTTTGCTTTAAAGTAATAGAGGAGTGGGGAGTATACAGGGGTATAGATGAATCAAGGCTGGCCATGAGTTGATAATTGTTGAAACTGGTGATAGGTACATGTGGGTTTATATACTATTCTGCTTTCATTTATGTTTTGAATTCTCCAAATAAAAAAAACTTAAAAAAGAAGTAGACATTCTATGTGATACAGAGAGTATCTGTCCCTCTAAATATGTAATACATATATTGGATGGGGTAGAGAGAATCAATTTAGAAGCACAAAAATAAGTGATTTGGATTTAAAAAGTACTAGGGTTATAGGAATGGTGAACCATCAGAGAACACAGGGGCTGAGAAGGCTGCTGAGGCTCTGGAAGGCCCTCTGGAGGGAAGGGAATGCAGTCACCACCGTCAGTCTCTGTCCCCACTGTCCCCCCAGGTGACCGTGGTCCGGAACTTGGAGGCCTATGGTCTGGACCCATACTCAGTGGCTGCCATCCTTCAGCAGCGATGCCAGGCTAGCACCACCGTCACTCCTGCCCCTGGGGCCAAGGACAGCCTTCAGGTGCAGATCCAGGGAAACCAGGTCCACCACCTCGGCTGGCTATTGCTTGGTGAGCATCCCCTCTGAAGAGTGGAGGCATTGGTCTAGCTCAGCAAAGACCTTCCTGCCAACTCAACTTGCATAATACACACACACACACTCTCTCTCTCTCTCTCTCTCTCCCTTTCTCTCTCCATTTAGTTTTTAGTGGCTATTTAGAGAAGAGGGAACCAGTGTTGGAATCAGATCCTTTGGCTCCTTCCAAATTCAGTGTTTTCTCTTCCACTATTAGAGTAGTTTTCTTCCTGGTTGGTCCCTTTCTATAAAACATATGGCGAGCACCCAAACTTTTGTGCTAGGCCCATTGTTGGGGTTTTTGCAGGCATCTCTCTTAATCATAATGATGCTGCAGAACTGTTATCTGTTTGAGGAAACTGAGGCCCAGAGAGGTTCCGTGCCTTGCCCTGAGATCCTCTGACTCTTGAGTGATACAGCTGGGCACGGAACTTTTTTAGACTCCAGAGTCTAAGTTCTTTTTTTTTTTGAAACAGAATCTCGCTCTGTCACCCAGGCTAGAGTGCAGTGGCGCGATCTTGGCTCGCTGCACTCACTGCAGCCTCCACCTTCCAGGTTCCAGTCATTTCCCTGCCTCAGCCTCCCGAGTAGCTGGGATTATAGGCGCGTGCCACCACGGCCAGCTAATTTTTGTATTTTTAGTAGATATGGGGTTTCACTATGTTGACGAGGCCAGTCTTGAACTCCTGACCTCAGACGATCTGCCTGTCTCGGCCTCCCAAAGTGCTAGGATTACAGGCGTGAGCCACCATGCCTGGCCTAAAGCCTAAGTTCTTTCTACTAACTCTGGGTAACCCAGCCTCCCGTTTGTCCTCACTTCAAACCAGCCATCACATCTCTGCCTGAGTCAGCTTTCTTAAACAAATATGATCACATCACTCCCTTCTAAAAAACTTTGTATGCCTCTTCAATGCCTTCAGAATTAACTCCTAAGCTCAATAAACAAGACCCTCCCAGCCTGACCCCAGCCTTACCCCAGCCTTCCCTGCAGGCTCTCTCTGGCAGCTCCTACACCCACGTTGCAGGCACCAGCTGGCCTGGTCTCCTTGCAGTTCCCCAGATTCTCCTTGCATGTTCATCCACATGTGCTTCCACCTGGGCTATCCCCTTGCCTAAGATGCCCTCCCACGCCCAAGCCCACCTGACCTCAGAGGCTCACTGGCCCAGCCCAGGGGTCCTGGGAGACCTGAGCCTAAATTAGCATTTTAAACATTGCTAATGTAGCACTTTCCAATTGTGTTTATATTTCTGGTTAATGTCTGCAGCTTGGCTAATTTTTTCTAATGTCTGAACCTCCTGCCAGACTGAGCTGCATGAGCCAGAAACCTTGCCTTTTTCATCCTCAGGGCCTGGCGGATAGTAAGTGCTCATTTAGGCAAATGTATTCCATGGCCTATGGCAGTACCTGACAGTTAACTTCTAGAGTTGAGCCCCTTTATGTGAAGAACCCCATACGAGGTACTGAGAAGAAATGTTATGAGGAAGAGCGAGGAGCACAGACTGAACAGACACATTCTCTCTCGTGAAAAAATTATAAATGCCTGAAATATACCCAGAAAGTAGCTCTCAGTGTGAAAATTTCAGAAATATACACATCAGCTGTGAGGTGTAGGCGTAAGTGGTCAGTCCCGAAGTTGAGTTTGAGCTGAGTGGAATGACATTGTGAGACAACGGGGACTGGTGGAGGGCCAGCCGGGGAGCAAGTTCTTGCTCCGCTGAGGAGTGTGTGCTTTTTGGATTGTAGAAGAGTATCAGCTCCCTCGAAAACACATCCAAGGTCTAGAAAAGGCCCCCAAACCTGGCAAGAAGAAGTGACAGACTCTTTTGTCTCAGTGGTGGATCCGGTGGAAATCCAAGCTCTGGGCTGGTAATTTTTATGAGCATTTTCAGCTTTTGCAAATACAAAATATAATTCTTTACAAAAATAAATTTTTATTCTAATCTAAATCTGACTTCCCTCTTGTTTCCTCCACGTAGCTAAAATGTACTAATTTTTGAAGTCGGGAGTATTCTAAGTGGACAGAAGAGGCCACGGTCGGTGGCTGCCATTCTGCCCACGTGGTTTCGATGGTTTCATTCCGTCCCTGCTTTCCAGGCAGGCCAGCCCATTCCCACGTCAGACAGGTGGGGCCTTCCTCTTTTTAAAGACCTTCTACCAAACATCCTACTGCCGAATTAACTTCCTAGCCCCAAAATAGTTCCTTCACATCTCTAAAGGGTTAGTCACTTAGAAAACAGATCCCAGCTGTTCTCTGTCATCAATCAAAGCAACAGAAGAAAGAATTGACCCTAAATTGCAGTAGAATTTAGGCTAGATAGAAATCAGAAACAGTATACAGGCATATTAGCACATGGGTTTCTATAGGACAGTGATTCTTCCCCAACTTTAGGACACTGCCACTAACTGGTAAATTTGTGATGTAACTCCAAGATGACAGCTTTGTTCCAGTGAAGAGTCTTATCCAACACATGCCCTCTTCAGCCCCAACTTCTTAACATGGAGGTCATGGAAGGGGTCTTTAATAGGTCTTTAGACGATCCATGAACTCCCTGAAATGGTGCACAGATTTTGTACGATCATTTTCCTGAGAGATGGACCATGCGTTCCTCAAATTCCCAAAGGGATCACTTGATGCCAGAAAGGTACAGAACCACTGCGCTGGTCCCTGCTCAGTTTATGGAATCATTTCACTGACTGGATCTCTCCTTGTACAATAGGAGGGAGAACTGGGCTAAATTCCTTGAGTTTTTGGGTTTTACCATTAAGAGACAGTTGCACTTTGGTTTACTTGTTTCTTTCTCTTCTCAGTTTTTCTCAAACTGAGATAAGAAAGGCTTAAAAATATCCACAGTATCCACAAATTGCCCGTTTGAGGCTTGAAAAGGAAAAAAGGAATGGGTTTGAAAATGTGTGTGTGGCGCCTCCTACCGTCTGTTATCAGGCCCGGAATAGGCCTTTTTACTCATAAGTAAACTCCTTAATTTCACTAATCCTATCTCTACCAGCATGAGCATATGAAACTAGGAAAGGGATTTCCAGAAATTGAGCCTAAACAGGATCCTGTTAAAGCCTTTGGCCTGCCAGAGTCTGATCTGAGGGATTATGATCTGTATAGTAGTAACGAACAATGGTTCCTTATGTGAATACAAGTAAAATATAGCACTGTGCAAAGTTCTTTCACAAACTTGATTTGTTTTGCATGATCTCGGAGGGAGTGGAGGCTAAGAAAGGTCATGTCCTGCCTTGTTGATCTCTGCTGAAGACACAAAGCCAGTAAGTGGTAGGGCTGGGTCTAAAATGAACATCTACCCTTAATTGTGGTTTGACCCACAATGAACATGACAGCACTTTGCCATGACACAGTGCTGTCCAGACCTGTGCATTGAGTGGTTTTTCCAGTAACGGTGACACATTTGCATTGAGTCATCTTCCCTCTCCCCCTGTGAACAGCATAGGGACATATTCAAAGGCCGAGTAGAGCCAGACTGTGTAACAGGTTCTTTTTCCTATGTGCTAAGTCAAATAATCTGTATCAATGTCAAACGTACAGCTTTGAATTTATTAACCCTATGCTGTAACCATATGAGTGTCAATGAAAAGCAGAAAATGCTTCATTTTTGGACTTTGGCAAAATCATTGAAAGATACATTTCTTGGAGGTTTAGATGAACAAAAACGTTACAGATGTGCCCCATTCTTGGGCAATTTTAAGGATGCTTGTTGGACATTCATTCATTCTTTGGGCCCCATGTATTGCAGTCTATGTGGTCAATACTGGAAGGCAGCAAGAATTTCTTTTTAATA
This sequence comes from Pongo pygmaeus, assembly GCF_028885625.2. Classification (NCBI taxonomy): domain Eukaryota; kingdom Metazoa; phylum Chordata; class Mammalia; order Primates; family Hominidae; genus Pongo; species Pongo pygmaeus. The sequence goes on from NC_072373.2 coordinate 42,873,217, forward strand.
ACTTTAATGTGGTTATTTCCATGATTACTGAGATGTTCCTTTGATGAAAGTCAGAGAACTCAAGTGAAAGGACTGTTTTGGTCATTTGATCTAGCCCCCTTCCTCCAGGTGAAGTGATCTTAAACTTTTAAAGATCTATTCCTTTCTACCTTATTTTTAAATAATTCCAGAAGTAGAAGAACTATGGCCCAGCTCAGTAGCGTCCTGGTGTCAAATCACCCGTTGCTCCAGAAGGCCCTTCTCTTTCCCACACATCAGCATCTCTGCCTGCAATCAGTCTCCTTGACTCTCTTGCACTGCAGAGACATGGAACAGCTGGTCACCCAGGCAGCGCCCTCCCGCCTACGCATTTGGACAATTTTCTCCAAATTAATTATGTGAACAGTAGCCTTCATTTCTCTGCTCTCAGGCAAAAGAAAATCTGACTCCACCAGGAAGCATGTGATCATGTCCATTCTCACCCTCTCTCCCCAACTCGCAGTGTCCGTAAGATGGTGAAGTTCAAGGGAGATGTTTCTAACATGAGTCATTTTTGCAACAGGCTTTTATTACTTTTTTTTAAACCCATATAAGAAAGACATTTAAAAAGAAAATATCCTGGAAACAAACACACACTTACACACTGAGCAACACAACCAGAGAAGGCACTACCAGCAGTTACTCCCACCTCTGGGAGGGAACGGGTACTGGATACTATACTTTTTTCAGAGGTTTAGACCTCAGCATAGGCCTTGGGTCTAACTGTGCTTTAGTAAAGTCTGAGTTGTCCAATAATTTTCTCATTTCATAAACACCCTTATCTCTTTATATATAGCTATATGCCTTTATGTGTATATATACATGACTTTTTTTTTTCCTTCTCAAAAATAAAATAGCCATCCCCATAGAGGGAGGTTCTCAGCAGCATTCACAGCGGTTGCAGCAGGAGCCATGCCTTCTATTAATGTTAGAGACATGCAGGATGAAGGAAAATGACTCTCCACCTGCTCCCTTTAATATACAGCAGGGAGAGAGTTTCTAAAGTGAGGGAAGTGATAAGGCTGAGCATGAGATGGCTAACCAGGGTTTTTGTGGTTTAAAAAAATCTTAAGAGTTGCGAGCTTGTGTTGCCTTTGAAGCTCTGGAGACTATGCACAGTTCATACGATGAGGGGTCAGCATTCCTTCTGGGATCAGGGGCAGTATGGACTCAGCCTGGGTCAGAGAGGGAACTTCTGAAGCTACACGAACAAGCTTGGGCCTGAACCGACCCAAGAGGGACTTGGGAAGGCAGAGGATAGCAGAGAAATGGTTTCTCAGAGGCTGGGTTGGAAAACCAGCCCTGCTTTGAAAATTACAAGTCCTTCTCCCTCTGCACTGGAGTGTCTCTGCAGTCCTGGCTACTTGTTGGAATTGTTTGACTAATTTATTTTAGGATTCAGCCTAAACAAGAAGCCAGTGCAAATGTAGAGTCAGGAATTTGATCCTCCCTGTCAATGTGGTCTGGTGTCACTGATTGGAGTCAAAACTCAGGCACCCAGATGGGAGGGAGGTCTGTGACCCTCAACCCATACTGAACGCAGGCTCTCCTGGCCTTGTCTCCCACACCGCTGCCATTGTTCACTTCCTGGCAGGAGGAGCCAGCAGCAGAGCTTCAGGCAAACTCACCTTGCTCCTATTTCTCTCTGAAAACAAAAAGGCACTGAGGCACTGCGCTCAGGGAGGCCAGGCCCACCGGCTCCCTGAGCGCAGTGCCGGGGCTGGCCCATGCTTCAAAACAGAAAGGACTCCAAGTTGGCCGAATTGGAGGCTCCCCTCTCTGTAATCAAGGCAACTCCTTGGGCAGCACCTGGAGATCCCAGAGTCCCAGTGGGAGGAGGGAGGCAGTGCTGGAGGCTGATGGGGAACCCAAGCAGCCCAGGCCCTCCTCTGCTCTTTAGCTGGGGAAGGCTGAAGACAGCTTGGACACGTTTCTGTGCTCGCTTTTTGGCTTTCTCTTACTGTCTGATTTCCACACTTAGCAGGAGACTTTTTAAATGGTCAATGGCTGGCTTCCCTTTGGGGAAACACATGACGATGATGACAACATTAAATTCAAATTTGTAACTTAAAAACAGTTTGTTGACAAAGATGTGACTAAGTACCACACATACGCAGATATATGCCTTTGGGTTTCCATGTGCAATGTGGGCCAGGGCCAGAGCCAGGGCCAGGGCCAGGGCAGGCTGCAGCTTCTCTGGAGATCTCTGAGCCAGCCTCAGCTTTGGTGCTCCTTACCCTGAGCATCTGGGGCCAGTAGCTTTATAAACTTCCCTTAAGTGTGAACAACAGGCACCTTGGGGCCGCGGGAACAGTCCTTTTATGAGCATTATCCTGCTTTCAGGGGCTTAGCTCAGGCCTGCAAAAGGAATGTGCTACAACTTTTCACTCATAAATAAAGGTACTGTACGTGGCAAGTAAGAGAACTCAAAGAAGAATCAAAGCCAGAGAAAGAACACGCAGCTCTAAAACCTTTCTTCCTTCCTTTGCCGGCTGGTGTGAGGTTCCAGTTTGGTGACAAGAGGCAACTATTTGGTTGGTGAAAGGCTTGCAGATCGAGAGAGGACGTCGGCTGTTTGTTTCACATGAGTTCTGATCCTTGGCAGAATCTGTGGTGGGGCACAGCCTGGGGGCGGGCACAGCTGAACCCCCATGCAAACACTTGTCCATGGAAGAGACTTTTGCCACAGCTGGAACTGCTGGGCAGGCACAAATGCACCTGCCAGAGATGTCCTGAGAAAAAGTGTCTGTTGCAAAATAATAATTAATAATACAAATAAATCTGAGTGCACCAGGAGGAGAGGAAGCAGGACCGGTTACCCAGGTTTGCCCTGGGATTCTCTTAAGGCCTCCTCCAGTTTCTGCCTAAACTTGTCATACTTCTTTTGCACTTGTTGGATTTTGTCCTGCTCCTCTTTTTCCAGGATTGTTAGGAAGTTCTGAAGTTCAGGGATGGAGAAGGCATCCCACTGTGAGGCGAGAGGGAGATTTGTGGGAGGAAACAGAAGAGGAGATAGGTTAGAAGTTGACATGACCTGAGAGACCCTGCTGCCTTCCCCTTCCCAGTTCACATCCGTGATTCACACACAGTTCGCTACTGAACAGACTGAATCAGTGAAGCCTGGGCTTTGCATGCCTGTCATAGCAGCAACAAAATTCCAAATGCTGGCATCTCATGACCAAGAGTTGCCAGTCTATGAACCATGTTTTTATTTTGAAACTCAAAAATCTTAAGTTTCTGTGTAGCAGCCGAGATCTTGACAGTGATGTTGGAACCACCCAGGCTCCTAACATGCGGACCCTCAGAAAGCAGGTGGAGGAGTGGAACGTGGACTCAGGAGACCGGGGTTGGGCCTGACTCCACCTCTCCCCAGTGGTGTGACCTCAAGCACAGCTTTCCACCCTTCTCAGCCTGTTATCTGCTGGGAAATTGGGGTATCTACCTCCCATGACTGGCAGAGCAGATAATGAGAGCCTGATTGGCTCAGGCCTACCCCTAAAGGACCTGGCCTCTGAGGGCAGAAGGCAAGTTGGACTTCCGTCAGGCTGACCCAAGAGCACAAGCCCTGTGGGGCCAACAATTGAGACTCCTAAGCTCTTTGAACACAATAGAGTACTAAGGTTTATCTGGTCTGGTCCTCGCTATGGATAAGTGAGAAACCTCAAGTCCACACAGGGAAGGTGGCATAATCACAATCACAGAGCTTATTGCAGCAGAACTGGAGCTAGAGCCCAGGTCTCCACACTTCAAAGTGCCTGAGCTTTCCACAGGGCCAGCAGCATTCAGATACTGTCCATGGAGTACTTTTTCCAAACATATTCTGCACAGATGCCAATAAAGAAAGCAGATGGGAGCAGAGCGGCCGTTGCTGAAATGGGGAGAAGGGACAGAGTCCCAGCTGCCTTGATCCCTAAATCTCTGCAGTGACTCCCAAAACTGCTCCTTAAAACTCTAGGCCTCCACTGAACACAGTGTGACGAACACCGAGACCTTCCCCTGTTGGTCATTCTCAGGCCATGGGTGGCACCGGCCTGGTTTTACTCCAGTTTATGCCACAAGACTGCACACTGGTTAGCTCCCCTTGGGGGGATGGAGGTCAAGAAAAGGGAGGACAAATGGCTCAAAAATGTCTATACCCAGTGGAGCCCAGAGATGGAGCTTGGTAGCCCTCGGGCCATTTTGAAGCAAAAACAGCCTGTGCCTGAGCACAGGGAGTTTCTTGGTTCCCCTCCTCCCTGAGTTTTCAGAAATAAAGCACATGAAATCCTTTCTTTCCACAGGCCTTGCCACACACAGGCCCTAACATGCTACCCCAGGGTGCTCAGAGTCCTGGCTGCAACACTGACCCCCAGGCCCATCACCCACCCCTGCTCACTCTCTCAACAGTCATCTTCCTGCCCCTGCTGTGTGGCTCCCACCTATGTGGGGTAGTTAGGACAACGCCCACCTGCACCCAGCCAGGGTGCCCTAAGGGCTGGGTTTGCACAAGGGGTCCAGACCTACCTCCACCTCTCCAGTTTCATTCTCCTTTAGCACAAAGCTGAGGACCTCCGTGTCAGGCCCAGCAAGCAGGCGCAGGTAGAGGGGGCGGTCAGCAATGGAGAGTTTCTGGAAGAGCACTGCAAACCAAGAGAGGGGGCTGGGAGCTCATCCCAGAAAAGAAGGGTGGGGCCCAGGCTTGGGCAAAAGGATTGGAAATGCAGAGGTGGGGTACATACAACTGGAAGTAGACACGGGCCTTTTAATGAAATGAACATGACAGTAATGAACAGGGCAATAACCTTTTATCTTGGGTGTCTGCTCAGAGTTTAAAGCATGATTCCATTCACATCATCTCCTGAAAGATTAGGAATGGTAGGGCAGATTCCTCCCATTGCACAGATCAGGAAATGGGAGCCTAGGGTGTGGTTTTCCTGAAGTCATATGCAGAGTCAGGGACACAGTGAGCTGCTCTATCAAGCTCTCTGCTCTTGCCTCCCTGCCCGGATTCCACAGATCTGAACACCACATGGGCAGCTGGCCCCCTGGTGCTCAGGAGAAGCCCACAGCTCCCACCCAAGGCTGGCAGGACTTTTAGTGGGTGGGCTTGGACACAGGTAGGAATGGAACGGTCTGGTTGGGTGCACTCTTTCTCCTACCTTGTCCGTCCTTGTGTATCCGCTTAAAAAGTGCAAACTTCTGGGGATTGTCCACAACCATGAACTTCTTGAGCAGCCCCTGGATGACCTCACTGACGGTGGTGGTGCTGCTGATGTGCAGCTGCTTGATGGCATCTAGGGGCAGGTAGAAGGATGTCCGCTTGTCCGTGGTAGCCGCCAGGTTCACCTCCTTGATGGCATCATAGATGGACTGGGGCCGGATCCCAGCAGGCACCGTCACAGGCCGCCGGAGTTTTAGATGCACTTTGATGAAACCCGTGTAGGTGCCATCTTCACTCTGCCAGGGGGAGCATGTCATAGGGGGTCAGGGCCGTCCACTTTGCATGATCCTATCTGCCACTCGGGGCCATTGCCCCAGCAGCACCCACCTGTCTCCTTGAGTTCTTTCCTGCCTCTGCTGACGTGGGAGAGCTGGAGGAAGGAGCAGAGATCCCTTTCCCCATAGTGGGCTGGGAGAAGACCCTCAGGATCCAGCTACCAAAGAGGACCTGTGGGGCTGCAGTGGATTTCCCTCCCAGGAGGCTCAGGCCAGCTCCCCCAAACCTCCTGCAACCGGTTGCCTTTGGTGAGTCCCCATTGTAAGAGGCAGGGTGTGGGGTAGCCACTCTAGTTTGTACCTCTGAACCAGGCAGGAAGCAGGAAGGCTCTATAATGAGGGCCTTGGAGAACCAGCCCACTAGATTTCCTCCTGTATCTTTTTACTAAGAAACAGCCTTTAAGACTTAAACCCAGGTCCATTTGCGACTGGATTTTCTGGTGCTCCATCTGGCTGAACCCCAAAGAGCCAGTTGATGCCAGCCACCAGCAGGGGGCAGTGTTTTTCTACCTTCTCCCCTATTGAAGACAGCCTTTCCCAACTGGGTGCTAAGTTGGGTGCCCTGCCCTCTTTGAGCGAGTATGTCCCTCTCTCACAATCGAAGGGGTAGGAAGGGGAGCAGCTAAGTCCCATTGTCCTGGCTCCCTGGGGGCCAAGCAATACTGGGCCCTTGGTCATTATGTATCATTTAATCACTTAGTTTACACTGAAGCTCAGAGGAGTTCAAAGAGCTTCCCAAAATGACAAGCAAAAAATGAAAGGGTCAGATCTATTTCCCTAAAGCACATGGAGGCCACTGAGGGCTCTGGCTATCAGCCTTCCAGACCCCTGAGGCCTCTGGAGGCCGGAGGAAAGGCAGGGACCTGCCAGGGAGTAGCCACAGAATTCAGAGAGAGGGCAGAGGCGCCAAACCCGAAGCGGGTGGTGGAGCAGGGGCCAGGTTGAGGGTGGATGGGCGCTTACCAGTTTCATGCCCAGGCAGTTCTTCTCTCGCGTGTTGTAGCTGTCAATCTTCTGCTTGATCTCCTGCAGTGTGGGTGGGCGCTGTGTCTCCTCCACAGGTTTACAGACATTCTGGAAGAGACACAGAAGTGGAGGTGGATGTGTAGTAGTTCTTAGGGTGAGAAAGGGAACAACCACACCCTCCCCAAAGCCTCTCTAACCAAGAAGTGAGCACCCAGCCCTGCAGAGTGGAACTAACTGCACGGACTCGGAGTCAAACAATGAGAGGTCAAATTGCAGCTGTGCCAGTGTCTAGCCAGCCCTCTTGGGGAAGTAACTCAGATTTCTCTAAGCCTCAGTCTCCTCATCTGTGAAATGGGAACAATACCTACTGCACAGGCTTGTCTTGAGATTAGTGTGAAAGTGTCTGGCACTCAGGCACTGACTATGAATCTGGTGAACGAGCAGAGCCGCATTTGCTTATGGAGAGCTGCTATGGAAAAGATGCTTCTTTGATGCTATGGGAGATGCAAAGAAATAGAAGCCATGGTCTGTCTCCTCAAGGAAGTAACAACACAGCTGGAGGGACAGGTGTCTACCTGTGGTGCCAGTATATACTGCTGATCAGGAAGACAAGAGTTCTCTTAGATCCCAAGGACCAAGGACACATGGAGACCAGTTCAGGCCCCACATCACTTGCCACAGTGCTTTTCACATAGCAAGAAGTAAATATCTATTTGTCAAATGAATGAGTGAACCGGCAGGGATGAAGGGCTGTAGCCCTCTACCATAACAGAGGAGATAAACCGCTACTGGGCACAGGGACATCTAGAATTTACTTAGCATCTCCTCTGTGCCAAGTACTTGGCATACATTCTCTCATTTGATTCTCACAAACCAGAAGTCTGCAAGATAGTTTATTACCTCATCTTACAGGTGAGACTATTGAGACTAAGAGAAGTTCAGCAACTTGCCTCACGCCCTACAGTCAGTATGTACAGAACAAAACAGAAATTCTAGGTCTGTCCCGTTGTGTTCCTCCTGTGAGACCATGTGTTCATTCTTCTCGTATGTTTCCAGATGCCCTCCTCCTCCCACCCCCTGGGAAGGATAAGTGAATAATGAAATTGAGGAGATTGAGGTCAATGGCCCTCACATTGTAGAGAGAATACAGGGGTGAATTCTGGGGTCGAAGCCACTGTCTCTCAGTCAGTTCTCTGGAACTCTCAAGTTCACTGTTACCCACCTCCCGGTTTTATCTTCACACTATCCCTGAGTGGCTGGGAGTGCAGGAACTGGTTGGTCAGAACCTACCCAGAATTTGCCTGATGTTAGAAGTGTAGCAGACTTGGGGTGGATCAGGATTCTCCTTTGGCAAATGAGGAAACTGAGGCCCAGCGAGGGATGACTCTGACACCATCTGACACTGTCCTGTGGGTGTCTGGGTTTGGCTGGGGAATTTCACAGCTGCCGTGATGTCACACCACCACCCCGCAGAACACAACAGGGCACCCGTGACAGAGCTTTGCCCTACCTTCCTCCCTTCAGCAAGCCATGTGGCAGACACACCACCCTGAACAACCTGCCATCAATTCCTTCTCCCACTTTCCAATCTCACAGAACCGATACAATGTCAGGCTCTGGCTGCCAAGAGAAGCTGGCATGGCTCCAGCCTCCCACCTCCAACCCCTCAGCCCAGCTGACATCCTCCTTTCTTTCTTTTCCTTCTTTCTTTCCTTTTTTCTTTTCTTTCCTTTCCTTTTCTTTTCTTTTCTTTCTTTCTTTCTTTCCTTTCTTTCTTTCTCTTTCTTTCTTTCCTTTCTTTCGTTCGTTCTTCTTTTCTCTCTCTCCTCTCTTTCTTTCTTTCTTTTCTTTCTTCTCCCTCTGTCACCCAGGCTGGAATGCGGTGGCACAATCTTGGCTGACTGCAACCTCCGCCTCCCAGGTTCAAGCAATTCTCCTGCCTCAGCCTCCCAAATAGCTGGGATTACAGGTACACGCCACCACACCAGCTAATTTTTGTATTTTTTAGTAGAGATGGGGTTTCACCATATTGGCCAGGCTGATGTCGAACTCCTGACCTCAAATGATCCACCCACCTTGGCCTCCCAAAGTGCTGGCATTACAGGTGTGAGCCACCGCACCCAGCTTCTGACATCCTCTTTCCATCGTGGCATTGTTCCCTGGCCTGTCTGCTCCCGCTGTACTCTCCCCAAGGGGTCCTGACCTATTAATAACAGCCTGTGCTGGGTAATTTCACATACCTTCTCTTACATACTATGTATGTCATTCTTATGTTACAGATAACAAAACTGAGGCTGAGTTTAAGAAACATGCCTGTGGTCCCCTGCTAGTAAGAGGCTAAGTAGGAACTGGAATCAAATCCATCTAAGGCCCATGTTCTTCTCAATTCACCATGTAGCCACCATGGGACGGCATCTTTTGCTGAAGGGGCTGGCCTGCCACACCCATAATGATCACTGAAACTCTTTGCTGCAGGGCTGGGATAAGCAGCTGTTAAACCAAAGCCTGTAAGTTACCTGATCTGTGAATGTTCATCTAAGATAAGTCTAAGCAGTGGGTCAGGCCCCAGAGGCACCATGTCACCTGTGAAGGTGGGAAGGAAGGACTTCTAACTTGAGTGAGATGCAGCCACCAGGATGCAGCGCCCAGCCTTCTCCTGTGTGCCTTCCCAGGTCTCTGGAACTGAACCTTGATTCTGTTGCAGACCACCCAAGGGCAAGCAGCCCTGGCCATTTCCCACTTGCCGGAGGTGAGTAACAAGTAGTGTGAGCCTCACAGACTCTCTTCATTCACTATCAGTCCATTAACCCGGGGACTCTTATAGTGAAACCTCTCTTTCCTCATCCCTTCCCTTGGGTAGCTCCCAGAGCTCCCCATCCTGTCCTTGCCAGCTGAGCACGTGTCTATGGGACCAGATGTGCCTGACCCTTGCCCTACCCCTATACCTTCCCGCTGGGAGCTTCCAATTAGAAAGACCCCGTTGTCTGGTTACTATTATACACTCACTCTGTCTCTGACGCATGTAGGCTGTTGCTCCTCAGGAGGTAATAGCTTTCTCATACTTGTCTATAAAAAAGAATTAAGTGATGGAAAGAAAATTCTAGAAGCTCCGGAAAGATCTCCTCTCATAGTTTCCAACCAAGCTAGAGCCATTTCCCCGTAAGAAAAGGCAGCTGTGCTGTGGCTTTCAAAGGCTTGATTTTGAATACAGTGAGAAGCAAAGCTGCTTTAGCCTAGGGTTTCTTCTTCCTGTTCCCCTTTTCTTCAGCAGATAGACCCATCTGTCTCTCCCTTTCCCACCATAAACGCGGGGAAGTGACGAAAGTAGCTACAGGCACCTCTGCCTTCCAGGGCTGACGCAAAAGACAGCAGCCCTGACCTCACCATTCTGAGGCCTGGCCCTCTAGCTGGTGATGGGGAGCCCTGTCTGGGAGTGCCAGGAGCCCCGTGTGTAGCCAACACTATGAATGTCACAGCCATGGAATGTCAGCACCCAGGTCTGGGATGGCTGCTGCCCACAAAAATATCTGGCAGACAAGATGTGACCCATGGACCAAATGAATCACCTCCTGAAGTAGGCCAGCCAGCCACAGCCACGAGGGCTCATGGATCCTTTTTCCACCCAAGAGATGGCGTATGATCCAGACCAGTGGTTCTTAAACTTGTCTACACAGTGCAATCATCTGGGGGATCTTTAGAAACTTAGTTGCCTGGGCTTTATCCCTGGAGATTCTGATTTAATTGGTCTGGGGTGCAGTCTGGGCATGGGAATTTAAAAAATCTCCCAGTTGATTTTAATTCGCAGCAACATTTGAAAAGAACTGAAATAGACAGACCCCTCACAACAATTCCAGACCTCAAGGGTCTTCATCCAGCTGCAGAATTAACACTTGGTGCCAAGAAACACACAAAGACCCCAAAGGTTTACCTAACAGGCGCTATCTGCCATGCGAGCGAGATCGATACTATAGCAATCTTCAGAGGATGAGGCAAAGACTCTGATTTCTATTCACCTGCCAGATTCTTAAGCCTTCAAAGTGAAGGATCTGTCCACGGGTACAAAGCGAGAAACCAAGCAGACAGTTTTGCCTCTTGGGATGGCCCAAGATAGAGACAGAATAGGGAACTCTGTTATGATTTAACAAATACAGACATTGGCATGTGAAGTGTCTCTCCTGGGGGGCTCACACATCTCAGTGCATCTAGCATAGAATTCATTTACTCCGATTAAGCCCCTGGCATTGGTGGCAGATGGCTGAGCTGTTCCCAATGCACTTGGCATGTCCAGGGCACTGGTGAAAAATAGGTTTGTGCTCACGTGTCCTACGCCGTGGAAAAAGGCAATGTCCTCTTTTAGCTCTGGAGGTGATTGGGGAACAGCCAAGTAAAGAGGCTGGGTGCTAGGGGTTCACAGCGACACCCCCACCCTGAGTGATTCTCTAATGCTTCCATTTAAATATTCTTAACAAAATAAGGAGGACCATACCCCTTTCGTCTGGGGTCTAACTCAAAGCAGATTTGCCCTAGGCTGTTTTTCTTTATTTTATCACTAAAGCAACAGCAACAAAACCCTACTTCTGCACTCTAATCAATGACATATGTAATCTTAATTTTGGTGACTGGGGAGTGACCTAATGCCCTAAGGAGAGGCTCTGAGTGAGTCGCGTGGCTTCTGGTATTCCCAGGTGGGCACGGTGCCCCCAGGAATGCTGCGGCAATGAGAGGGGGTCCCCATGATGAGGGTGGGCTGAGGAGGATGTGTGTCCCACCCGCAGTGCTGCAGCTATTATATACATTCGTGCCTACTTTTTCTTGACCAAAATCATAAACCTCATTTTTGCTAAAAAATTCACTCTCACTCTTTTTAAATTTGTCAGTCTTTCCTCCATCTGGCCCACAATTTGAATCATCTCACGCCTGTTTGCCCATCAGAAGTCGCTTCATTTGTCAAGCTCTTCCTGATCACTCCAGCCCTGAATGATGATGATGATGATGATTCACTACAGCTAATATGTACCATGCACTATTCTACTCACTTAGCATGTATTAGCTCATTTCATCATCACAGCAAATGTATCACAAAAAATACTATTATGATGCTCATTTTACAGTCAAGGAAAGTGAGGCACAGTAAGGCTAAAGCTAACCTACATCTAAAGGCAACACTATACTATCTGGCACTTAAGTAAGCATCTACTTACACACACACACACACACACACACACACACACACACACTTTTTTTTTGAGATGTCTCATTCTGTCACCCAGGCGAGAGTACACTGGTGCAATCACAACTCACTGCAGCCTCGACCTCCTAGGCTCAAGCAATCCTCCTGCCTCAGCCTCCCATGTAGCTGCGACTACAAGCATGCGCCACACTCCCAGCTAATTTTTTTTTTTTTTTTTTTTTTTTTGTAGAAATGAGGTGCCTTGCTATGTTGCCCAGGCTGGTCTCAAACTCCTGGCCTCAAGCAATACTCTCACGTCAGCCTCACAAAGTGCCAGGATTACAGGTGTGAGCCACCGCACCTGGCTACTTACATTAACCTCCAAGTAGACTCATCCATCTCAGGTCTTCTTCCCAACTAGACTAAAGCTCTTTAATGACTTACATCATACTTCAATTTGTTTTCTGTGCCTGGTGGCTGTGAGCATGAGGCAAATAGGAAATACTTGCTCAACAACCTTCAATGATCCCCTATTGCCTACAGTGGACAAAAAAGGTCTTAATTTCTCCTAGGAATTACAGTGCAGTGAGCCTTGGATTTCCATTTAGACTGAGTTCTGTGAGAGAAGCACCCGCGACTGTCTTGCCCTCTATGGTGTCCCAGATCCCAGTTCCAGCTTGACACATAGTAGGGGTTAAGTACCTGCAGGATGAACACAAGTGTGTGTTTGGCTTCTGACTCCCATGACTAACTACATGACCTTGAGAAAGTCAGATAATCTCTAAGCCTCAGTTTCTTCATCTATAAATTTGGGATAAAAATCCCTTATTGTCTCACAGGATTTATATGAAGGTAAAAATCAAATGAGATAATGGGTACAAAAGTGTTTTGAAAATCACCAAACCCATCCAAAGGCATGTATGGTGACTATCATCCCAGGAAAACAAAGCTCTACCCCTCTGAGCCAATTTCAGTTTTCAATTTCCTTGAGTCCTTCTTCTGATTGGCCACATGCCCATAGAGTTTGTTAATTCCTTTCTCTGCACCAGTGGTTGGCAAACTTTTTCTGTAAAGGGCCAGACAGTAAATACATTAGGTTTTGCAGGCCATGCAGTCTGTTGCCACTATTCAACTCTACTATTGTGGCACAAAAGCGGCTACTGGATGAATGTGACTGAGTTCACACTATTTATGGGCCTGGCATGGTGGCTCACACCTATAATCCCAGCACTTTGAGAGGCCAAGGCAGGATGATCGCTTGAGCCCAGGAGTTCAAGACCAGTCTGGGCAACACAGTGAGACCCTGTCTCTACAAAAAAATACAAAAATTAGCTGGGCACGGTGAAGTGCACCTGTAGTCCCAGCTACTCAGGAGGCTGAGGTGGGAGAATGACCTGAGCCCCCAGGAGTTCAAGGCTGCAGTGAGCCGTGATTGTGCCACTGCACTCCAGGCTAGGTGACAGAACAAGACCCTGTCTCAAAAACAAAACAAACTTTATTTATGGAACCTGGCCATGTGCAGTAGTTTGCTCTATGCTGTTGTTTGTGCAGTCTCCTGCCTAGAACACTATTAGCCCTAGTTCCACCTTCTCTATGTAGTTTCCCAATGCAATTTCTCCAGTCTATAGCCATCTCTCCATCCTCTGCTCTCTTAATATACCAGATCCCTGGCATTTTGATTCCCACATGGAGAAAGGTAATCACAGTTTTGTCCTGGTCTCTTTCTTTCTCCTGAATCATACTTCCCGTTTCCTGTGTATTTCCTCACACCACCAGTTAATGGGCCTTTGTAACTTCACTCTCATTTCATGGACACTTTTCACAAGAAGACAAAGGCTTGGGCACTTCCCTGGATTTTGCTCACTTTCCTCCATTCTGCGATGAGGAGGCAACAAAGCTGGCTGGGGTAGGGATGGAGGTAGGCGGCTAGGCTCACTCCCTAGTTCTGTGACTCGCTCCCAAACAGCAGCCCCATGGGCCTCACAGCCTCAGATTCCCATTGCAGCAAAAGTACAAATTACCATCGTCACAAATCTCTGTAGCTGCTGGCTTATGTTAAATCCATAATGCAAGAGCCTATAGAGGTGATTTCAGAGCCTGTATGGCTACAGCTGGCATCTAATTATATGCTGCCTTTTATTGTTTAATGATTGTTTCACATGTTAATCCCATCTCCCCAGTGAGATGCTCTCTGGATGGAGACAGACATTAGTTTGGTGCCTAAGCTTTTTGGCACCCCACTTGGCTGAAACCTGGGCCAAACTTTAAGTAGGTGTCAGATAAATACCTGTTGATTGGGTGGCAGGGGAGGGCAAGACAGCCTGGGGAGTCTCAGGCCAGAGCCCACCCCAGACCCCAGGTCCAGGAGCACCTCACACTCAGCTGCACCCTGAGGGTCTGATGCCAAGAACATACATGAGGCTTTGGACTTTGGCGTTAGCCCTATGGCTCAGCTCTTGGCAGCTGGCTGATGAGAACAAATGCAAGACCATCAAATGACCTGTGATGTCTGGGGAGCTACTTCCCCTCTCAGGGCCTCAGTTTCCTTATCTGTGAAATCATGAAGTGATACTGGAGAAGCTCTAAGGGCCCCTTCGCAGGACTAAGATTTTACACATAAGATAGGGTGGTGTTTTTTTTCATCATTGCTTCCTCTTCTATTTCAGAGAATTGGGTGTGGAGATGGGGGCCTCTTGGAGGCTAGCTAGCATGGCTGAATGGCAGCAGGAATAACCAATCTAAAGGAGCACAAAGAACATTTCTAACCGCCACAACTTTACTTTTTCACTGCTCACCACTTTCCTCTATTGTCAGCAAGACTATCTTAGCCAAGCCCAAGCCGGTCTATGCATTCTTAACACACACAACTCGAGAAAACAAAACAAAAAATACCCCGGAAGCCATTCACCATGAGCCTTTGCCACATTTCCTCTTTCTCAGCTCTTAGCAAATCTGTCAGCAGCAATTCTTTCGCCCCTTGGAAGGAAGCCATCTCCAGGCTTAAGTCAGGGAGGAAAGCCTCAGGCCCCTCCTACAGGAGAATGTCCACCTGCAGCTGCCTTCCAGACCCCAAACACCCGGTGCTTCTGTTGGGCCTGCCCTAGATGGGAACCTCTGCAGGAAAGGGGCAGACACCCATCTATCTGGGCTGGATTTGAAATACCCTGCTCAATGTCCAAACCACATTCAAAGGTGAGGTTAGGGGTTCAAGACCAGCCTGGGCAACATAATGAAACCCTGTCTCTTCTAAAAAACAAAAACAAAAACAGAAACAAAAAAATTAGCCGTGTGCCTGTAATCCCGGCTACTCGGGAGGCTGAGGCAGGAGAATCGCTTGAACCTGGGAGGCAGAGGTTGCATTGAGCCAAGATTGCGCCACTGCACTCCAGCCTGGGTGACAGAGCGAGACTCCGTCTCAAAAAAAAAAGGTCATTGGTCCCTTTGTGATGGTCTCAACCAAATGAGAAAGAGGAATCTCTATGGGGCCTTACTGCAGGGCCCCCTCCCTTCGAAGGCCTGTGTTCTGAAATGGACTCCACAGACCCACCACGGCAGTGAAGGGGTTGATTTCCACAGGTCCCTCTATGGCACTGTCCATTGTCCCAAAAATAAAAGGGTTCGGAACTCCTTAACTGTGTTCCCTAATAGGTTATTTGCAGCAGAGCAGGGAAGGGGCTTTAGCATGGAGCTTCTGCTCCATGTGGAATTTGAGCAGCTCTGGTAGGGTGTATTAACAGAGCAGAGGGAAAAAAGAGGTGGGGGGTGGAGGCTGAGAATGGAAAGACACTCAAGTCCCCAAAGACAAAAACGTAGAGCAGATGGTCAATGTCAACAGTCCGCCAGTAGTAACTGAATGAACTGCCTATGGGTGAGGATCGTGAAAGGCACCTTGGGAGATGACACAGATGGGGTGTGACCTTGTCCTTGGGAGTCTGCAGGTGACCTGAGAAGGGAAGACAGAGATGGATGTGCTGTGGCACACCAGAGCAAGTACAGTGTGATCTGGGACAAAAAGCCTCAGGAAGCCCAGATCAGGCCACTCCAGCCGACTCCCCGGGTTGCCAGCATGCCCCATAGCCTGGGCACAGGGTCCCCTGCTCTTTGAGGTGACCATCTCAGTCTCTGCACAGCTCAGCTAGAGTGGGTCATACCAGGGAACAGTAGCTCCCTTACAGGACCTAGGTTCAAGCCCCTGCAGGGCCTCATTATTATATTAAAAATCGACAGTAGTCAGGCACTGCCCTGAAGGGTTCAAGGTCCTGATGTCATTTAATCCCCTAAATAACAAGAAAGATGCTGTTACTCTTCACCATTAGACCATGCTGCCTTGCATGCTGGGCCACAGGTGACCTGTGCTGGCCATGCCCTTGGTCTTCTGTGAACTTGATCAAGTCCACCTCACTAAGACTCCAATTTCTATTTTGTTTTTTTAAGAGATGGGGCTCTCACTATATTGCCCAGGCTGGTCTCAAACTCCTGGCCTCAAGTGATCCTCCCACTTTGGCCTCCCAAAGTGCTGGGATTACAGGCGTGAGCCACTGTGCCTGGCTACTTATATTAACCTCCAAGTAGACCATCCATCTCGGGTCTTCTTCCCAACTAGACTGAAGCTCTTTAATGACTTACATCCACTGCTACTACTTCTCTATGCCTGGTGGCTCTGAGCATGAGGCAAATAGGAAACACTTGCTCAATACTTGATTCAGTGGTTCTTGAGGTCTTAATTTCTCCTAGGAATTACAGTGCAGTGAGCCTTGGATTTCCATTTATACTGAGTTCCGTGAGAGAGGCACCCACACCTGTCTTGCCCTCTATGGCGTCCCAGATCCCAGTGCCAGCTTGACATGTAGCAGAGGTTCAGTAAATACCTGCAGGATGAACATGAGTGTGTATTTAGCTTCTGACTCCTATTACTCGCTACATGATCTTGAGAAAGTCAGAAAATCTCTATGCCTTGGGATAAAAATCCTTTATTGCCTCATGGGATTGATGTGAAGGTAAAAAAAATCAAGCAGTCCGCCCACCTTGGCCTCCAAAAGTGCTGGGATTACAGGCATGAGCCACCACACGGAGCCTGATTTCTTTATGAAATGCAGTTTATACATTTGTTGTGAAGATGAAATGAGATCTCAGGCCTGAAAGTGCTTAGCACAATGTAAGTACACAGTAAGCACTCCATAAATGTTAGCTAGTGTGTCATCATCCAAATTATCATCATCACCATCATCATCATGATCATCATCTTCAGTAGTCATTTGTCCAAATTTTTCCATTATCATCTTCAGTAGTCATTTGACCAAAGCTTGGTCAGTGGGGACCCAATATGGGACCTTGATCCCTGATAGGCCCTTCAGCCAAGGCCACATTATGACTTTCATGGGTCCTAAGAACTTTTCTCTTTGGGGTCAAGGGCTTCTTCCTCCATTAAAAAAAACCCACTGAAAATTATATTCTATGATTGCATTGGTAAAAAGACAAATACATCAATGTCCTATATTAAAACACTTTCTTCAACCTAAATGTTCATTTTTTTTCTCATGATTTTAAAGAAATTAAAACATTTTTGTGGACCTCTAAAGTCATGTGTGCCTCTGGCATGATGCCTGCTGTGCCTCATGGAGAAGTGACCATGCTTTCCAGCTGTTCAGTCCCAGGTAGGGCGACTGACTGTCCCAGTGTGCTGGGGCTGAGGGTTTTCTCGGGATGCAGGGCTTTCACTGCTAAAACCAGGACAGTCCGGGGGATCCAGTGCATTTGGTTACCCTAGCCCCAGGTCTAGACAGACTCCCTTCCTCTCTGCTACATCCCAGAGCTCTTCTGTAAAGTTGTGCCCATGTACTCGATTCTGGAGGTTTTTCTGATATCCACAGCCACTCCAAGGCCAGGCTGTGGCCTAGAACACAACTGTGTGGGCTATCTCGGAAGAAGTTCCCTCAAGGCAGGGTCTTTGGCTTGTTCACTGAGGCGGCTCCCAGAACAGTGTCAGGCACACAATAGGGGTTCATTAAACATTTGCTTCATGCATTGAAGAAAACACAAAGAAGCAGTAACACGCATGCACCCTAAACCCCAAAATAAATGTGATTAAAAGGTTCCAGAATTTTATAAAGGTCTTGTAGGATTGCTGGTCCATGGACCCATTTACTTCTGAGACTACTGAACACCAGATGAGAATTCTGTCCTCTGCTTCTGAGAATAGATGACCCAAATCCTTTCCATTTCTGTTCTCCCCTGCTCCAGGTCTTCATGAAGCCCCCTTTTTAGCTCAGAGGTCTAAAGTTTGAACCAGACAGAATAGGGCGACACTCAAGCTTCTGAGATGGCCACAGGAATTTTCCCTTGGGACATCTTCTTATGTCCTGAAGAGTTTCTAGAAGGTCTTCCTTTGGGTGTTTTCCTCCTTGGATTTCCGGCTAGGTCCCTGTCCCCTCACCCAGCCTCACCTAGGTCAGCCTCCTTTCAGTCTCCCTGAGCCCTTCATCTGACCATTCTGCCTGAAAAGTCCTTCCTTCTCTACATCTGACAGAATTGGCCTCCTGCCCCTGGAACTGACAGTGTCTTTTGGGATACCCACTCTTATCCAGAATTAGTGGATTTTCCAACAACATCAGCATATGCCCAATTATTCCAGCACTGCTTTGACTCTGTACATTAGTGTTAGTGGTACAAGCCTGTGTCCCTCATTAGACTATGAGCACACCACAGTCAGTGACTGTACCTTTTCCATCTTTGTATTCCCAGACCACCCTGAACCAGAGTACTGCAGAGTTAATTAAGGACAGACGGTGGGTAGGTGAGTGAGTGGGTCCCAATACCCCATCCCAGGTCAACTCTCTCCTAAGCTCTCTCAGTTCTTTCAGGCCAATTTAGAGAGTATTCCTTTGCAAATGACATATGCCATAAGGGATTGATATGCAGAATATATAAAGAACTACCACAATACAAAAAAAAACCTCATTAAAAAATAGACAATGGACATGAACAGACATTTCTCCAAAGAAGATCTATACATGATCTACAAACACGTGAAAAAATGCTCAATATCACTAATCATTAGGGCAATGCAAATCAAAACCACAGTGAGATACCATTTCATACATATCAGGATGCTTATTAATAAAAACAATAAACAAGAAAATAACAAGCATTGGCATGGATGCGGGGAAACTGCAGCCCTGTGCATTGCTGGTGGGATTGTAAAATAATGCAGTCACTGTGGAAAATGGTATGGTGATCCTCAAAAGTTAAACAGAATTACCGTGTGATTCAGCAATTACACTTCTGGGTATACACCCAGAAGATGTGAGAGCAAGGACTCAAATATCAGAAAACCAGTATTTGAACACCCAGGTTCACAGCGGCATGATTCACAATAGCCAAAAAAGGTGGAAGCAACCCAAGGGTCCATTGATGGATGAAACCCAAGTGTCCACTGATGGATGTAACCCAAGGGTCCATTGATAGATGAAACCCAAGTGTCCACTGATGGATGTAACCCAAGGGTCCACTGATGGATGAAACCCAAGTGTCCATTGATGGATGAATAAACAAAAAATGTGTTGTATCCATACAATGGAATCTCATTCAGCCTGGAAAGGGAAGGAAATTCTGACACATGCTATCACATGGATGAACCTTGAAAACATTAAGCTAAATGAAATAAGCCAGTCACAAAAGGATTAATACTGTGTGATTCTACTTATATGAAGTTCCTAGAATAGTCAAATTAATAGAGACAAAGTAGAATGGTGGTTGCCAGGGGTGGCGGGAGGGGAAAATAGGGAGTTACTGTTTAATTGGTAAGGAGTTTCAGTTGGGGAAAACATAAGTTCTGGAAATGGATGGTCGTGATGGTTGTACAACAATGTGAGGTTATGCTTAATGTCACTGCACTATACACTTAAGAATGGTACATTTTGGCTGGGTGCAGTGGCGCACACCTGTAATCCCAGAATTTAGGGAGGCCAAGGCAGGCGGATCTCTTGAGGCCCAGAGTCTGAGACTATCCTGGCCAACATGGTGAAACCCTGTTTCTACTAAAAATACAAAAAAAATTAGCCAAGCGTGGTGGCCCATGCCTGTAGTGCCAGCTACTCGGCAGGCTGAGGCAGGAGAATCACTTGAACCTGGGAGGCAGAGGTTACAGTGAGCCAATATCGCACCACTACACTCCAGCCTGGGTGACAGATTTGAGACTCTGTCTTGGGATTAAAAAAAAAAAAAAAAAAAAAAAAAAAAAGGTAAATTTTATGTTATGTGTATTTTACCACAATAAAAAAGAAAAAGGGCAGGGGAAACCTGGAGGCCATGTCACTGGCTGGTTTTATCTGTTTCCCATAGAGTTGGGAGCTTCCCTTACTTTCTGTATTCCAAGCGAGGAGTCAATGCCACATCTAAGCAACTGGGCCTCCATCATGCCAAGCCCTCCAAGACCAGGCTCTTTTCCTAGGACTAGGCCACTCTCCTGGGATGCAAAATGAACACAAAAAATGACCTGGACAGCCCAGCCCAGCTCAAAGGAGCTGCTGCAGGCGTAGCGGGCATGCCTGCTCAAAACCTCCCAGGGGACTGCCCAGAAAGGTCAGGGGCACAGAAGCCTGTGCTCAGAGATCAGGAAGGGGCCTCAAGATGAACTGATCCACCTACCCACATTCTAGAGCAAACTGAGTCATGAGGAGTGAAAAAGATAAAAATATGTGACCCCAAAATATATTACTTTGACATAATTTGAGATGGCTGTCACAGGGCCAGCAGACTGAGGTGGCCCTGCAAAGCTGTCTTTTGTGGGGGAAATTTGCATCTATAGAGAATCTCCTTTAATGCGGCCAAGCCTTCTTCCCTTGTCCAGATCTAGGAGAGATTAATGGAGTCTGACATCTTTAAAGATCTGAAAGAAACATTTACCATGTCTTCTCTCTGAGGGTTGCTACCTGCGAGGTTTCATCTACATAACAAGACCACCTTGGCTAGCCAAGCCTCCTCTTCTTCCCCTCCCAAAACCTGTGTTGCCATTAAAACCTGATTTACCAACCATAACCTATTTGGGGCCATGCTCTGAGCCCACAGTCTTTCTGTAACCTCAGGATGTGTATGGGCTTCTGTACCCCACTGGGGCTTGGGTCTTCATTCTGAAGGCTCCCGTGAATACACGTTAAATAAATGTGTGTGCCTTTTTGCCTGCTCATCAATTTGCCTCATGGCAGTGATTTTCAGCAAATCTTCAGAGGGCCAAGGGGAAGCTCTGCCTTGGCCCCTACAGGAGGTTCAGGTAGTGGGGACTTCCCAGCCTTCTCCAGATGTTCTCCCACTACCCTGTCATGGCAAGGTCAAGGTTAGGTCAACATCTGGCTTTCCAGCCTCATATGCGTCTAGAGAGATGGATGTGGTCAGAGTCACGGCACACTCTTGGTGCTCTAGAGCTAGGAGCTACGTATTGGCTCACCGTCGGAGCTATCCATCCCCACCTCCAAATCACATCCTTGCCCTCACATAGTGGACTTCCCTGCACAAGAATGCTTTAAACAAAGGGTTCCTCAGCTTTATGTAGACTTCCAGATGCTCTGAGAGCCAAAGAGTGAAACTCAGCAGAATCTCTAGGCCTTGAGAGGAGTGACTTTAGGAGTCCAGTTTATAGGTTCTGCCTGCAGGCTGCACAGGGCCCGGGTGACTGCGGGAGCTCTCTCCACCTCCATATGCTGGCTCCAGCTCCAGCTGGAGCTCCCTGGAGGACAGGGCATTCAGCCCCATAAATGATTCAGATCATTCAGAGGTGGTGTGTGGGAGCCGAGTGGTCTCCGGAGGTGAGTCAGTACCCAGCACCCCGCATACCCACACCGCCCATGCTTGCTAGAAGGGGAGGGGCAGCTTGAGACTTGCGCCAGCAGCCAGGACACCAGCCTGCGCTGCCCACTGGGGAAGTGCAGCCCTTCCTGGCTTCCCTCCACCTGCAGCTTTGAGGGCTGGGGCACCTCTTCACCAGCCCACACGAGTCCTCTCCTCACATGCTGCCTGCCCTGTTAACCCCACCCCGGGCTGGCAGTCTTGGCACCCAGGTGCTCAGGGATTAATATGTGATACTGAAACATATCCACTTAGTTATTAACTAGCTCTGAGTCTTTTAATGCTTGTATCCCCTCACTGTGCGATAAAGGCCCAGGGGCAGGAATATTTGATCTCCTCTGTCCCCTAAATGGCCTGGCAAAGGGTCCTATCTTCAGTGACTCCAAGATGGTACTGCTGTCATGAGGCTGCATTTGTGGGCATCCTTTGTGAGGTCAAGAGCTTCAACTACTTGGAGCTTCAACTACTTGGAGAATTCTGGAAAGAGCTACAGTTTAGTGATTAGGAGCTCTGGCATTAGACTACTTGGGTCCAACTTCAGGATCTGCCACTTACTATTATGTGACCCTCGGCACATTATTTGACCCCTTCCCGTGCTTCAGTTTCCTCTTAAGTAGCAACAATAATGTACCTACCTCATATGGTAGTTTTGAGGATTGAGTGTTTACCAGTAAAGCACCTAAGACAGTACCTGACACATATCAAGGCCCAATCACCAGCCATTACTATCGCACATTCCAGCCATTTCCCAGCAGCCCCTTGTGCCTGCCCTTATCTGTGAACACAGCCTTATACCTCCACACACCCCAGTCATGAGCCCTACCTCTGGCAACTGTGTTTCTCAAAATGGCCTTTATCATCCCCAGCCCCAGAGTTCGCCAAGTCTTCCCGTCTTACAGAGGGAGAAAGTGAGGCCTAGAGTGGTGGTTCCCCTAGGTCACACAGAGCGAAGGCTGGGTGTGGGTTCCTAGGCCCAGGGACAGGCTCCCTTCAGGTACGGGGCCCCAGTACAGCCTGCTCCTCCCCGCTCCATCCATTGACTGTGGGTGCCCAGACCAATGAATGGCACTGCCAAACCAGGATCTTTCGCCCACTCAATATAATTGGGAGAGTAAAATAAACAAAAGATTTATTGGTTTCTTCCTCCCCAATCTGCCATTCCCCAAAGCTGAAAGGCAGACAGAGGGAATCTGTCAGAGCAGGCTCCCCCGCCCCCTCCCATGGGCCCCTCTGCCCAACCCCCTCGGAGGCCCCACTAGAGGAAGACCCACGCCAACTCTCCTGCCAGCAGGTGCCAGAGCTTGGTTGCTTAGTGACCCAGCCCTGCCTACCCCCTTCCTCCAGCGCAAACAGCTGAACAATCACAGCTGGGGTGGTGGTGGCTGCTCTAGGTTTGAAAAGTTGTCCTTGCATTTTCTGCTCACTCAGTGGGATTTTTCATTTCCTGGTAACTGGAAAAATCCATTTATTCCACATCCAGAATCTTAGCAAGCTTCCCTTTAAAATAGTCCTGAGATCAACTTTCACAAACCTTGCCCTAAAGTACTTGCTCATGTCCCCTGGGAAAGAAGCTCCAAACCCACTCCTCCTCTGTCAAACCCACATTAAGCACCTACCTCATGCCAGGGGACACAGTGATGAACAAGCTATGGTCCCTGGTCCAGAAAATTATAGCCCATTGAAAGGAGAGATAGGAGAGAAAGAGCGGCCAGGTGTTTGGGGAGCACAGAGAAGGGGGCATCTGAGTTACAACTGGAAATGCCCTCTAACACTCTGGAATCACCAGCTCCCACATTCTCCTCCTGAACCCACGCCTTCCCAGCCAAGTGTGAGCATCGACATTATAGGCGCCAAGTGCCTCTTCACTGTGCTCCAGCCAACGGAGGGGATAGGTGGAGCTTCAGTTCTGGGGTGAGAAGACCTGCCTCTTGCTCCCCACTGCAAAGCAAGGGCCCTGCAGACCCAGTTCCTGCATGTCATCCACAGCGAAGCAGGGGGAACAGTTGACCACCACTCACCACATGGGGGAGAGCCTGGAGATGAGGAGGATAATGAGGGGTTCACGAATTGGAGGCTGATGAGATGATCATGATAACAAAGTACAGTAACCAGATTTCCCAAGACTAGAACAGGAAAAAAACAGCCTGAATTTCAGCATCAGGAAATTGACTGAATGAGAAAAACAGCTTCCTACGGCAGGACATCAGAGCTTGAGAGGGGTGACTGGAGCTTATTTGGAGCCTTTCAAAGCTAGACTCTTCCCTCAGCTGTGTGTGTGGTGGGATGACCATGTGCTTTAGAGCTGGACAAGCGTGGGGGCTGGCAACCTCGCCCTTGGCTCACCCCCTTTCACATGTTACCTCATAGAATGTGTCAACTTTTTGGCTTGATGGCAGCAGAAATTCCGCCAGTGACATCTGTCAGGCATGAACACTCTGCTGCCTCCCTCCCTGCTTTTCTTGCTTAGGATGGTAAATTAACTTAGGCTAGGATGGTAAACTAACTTAGGATGGTGGTAATGAACACACCTTCCTTCCCCTGCCTGTCATGGGTTATGTGCAGTCCTGCATGGGGACAGAGGAATGGCTGTGATAACTCCTAACCATCTCCTCCAGCTCCAGGAGGCTCTGCTTTTCAGAGGTGAGGTGAATACTCCTCCTCAGTGGTGGTGCAGCTCTGTCACTGTGTCTTCTGGCAGCCTGTTCCCAGCCCCTCGTGGGCAATTCCTGTTCAAACCCTTTGATTCTAGGAGTCAGCCCCTCCATCCTCCCTGTCTCAGGAGTTGCTGCCATGTCATGATAAAGGCCATGTGGCTGCAAGGCAGATGCTGAGAGCGTCTTCCACTAGGATATGGAAGGGCCCCCATCCAACACTTCATGGATGGGGAAGGGGAGCAGCTAGGGTCTGTTACACAATGTGGCTGGGGGCCCCAAGGCCTTCAAGTACAGAGACCCCATCTCATCCATCTTTATGTCCCCCACCTGTGGTGTTCAGTGCTATAGGAAAGTTAAAAACACAACATTCTGACTGAGGCCAGGTGCTGCAGAGTTTGGATGCTGTACCAAAGAGGGAGAACCAAGTATGGGCTTCACTCCGGAAGGAAAGGGAACCTGGGAAATCTTTGGGATATGGGAAAAATAAGCCCTTGGCAGTTGTAGGCAGGATACGCAGAGGGGAAAACACAGGATTGAAACTGCAGGGTAACTGACTTACTGGGGCATCTCAGGGAGAGGCTACGAGCAGCCAACGCAGGGTGAGGCGGGGACAGCGAGGAGAGGCCTGACCTCTGCAGCACTGCGGGGACAGATGGGGTGAATAGAAGAGGTGAAGACCCCTGAGGTATTGAAGGTGGGGGACTAGGAGGGTGGGGCAGAGACAGAGAAATAAATCAGTTATCTCTGATTTATGAGTTGGTTCTAGACATACTAAATTTAAGGTATCTGAGACCTCCAGGAAGCTGTAGAAAATGCCATTCTAGAGCTAGGAAGAGAGGTGGGGCGAGGGATGTAGGCTGGAGAGTGATTAGCTAAAGCTGGGATGCTGTGGGAGAAGAGAGGAGATGAGCCCCCAGGACAGAAGCCTTCTGTGAACAGAAGCCACGGGCTCAGCGATTCAAGCCTGAAGCTGTCTGTCGCTGCAGCCCTTTTCTTCCTCCTGGCCCTGAAATCGAGTGCTCCTGATTCCTGGCATTTTATCTCATCCTCTTGTCTCTGGAGAATATGCCAGGCTAGGTCTGGATCCCCACCCCATGCTCTTTGAGGTAGACTAAACCATGAAGAAGAAGAAACCAAGGACCTGCAGGACAGGTCTCAGTTCCCCACCTAGGGAGCTCCCAAAGCCAGAAGGTACACAGGTGTGGGGTACCTGGCAAGTTAAGAGCAGAAGAGAAGACAATCGAGGTCCCCAAGCTAGGACCCCTTCAAGCTCCTAGGCTGGGAGTTGGATCCAGAGCCTGATCTGACAGTGTGCAATAAGACCTGGGATTCAGGGTTTGATACTGGCATAAAATCTTTCTTCTTTTCTCCCTAAACTGCTTGGGTGGGTGGATATTATGTGCCCAAACTGTAACTGAAATTGCTTTATAGGGAAAAGCTGATTCTGGATAAACTGTCTAAACCTGTGAAGACAGAAGGAGGGCAGGAGGGGAGGAACCAGAACAGAGAGTGAGGGATGGCCTGGACTAAGCGGCGTGTGAACAAGGATGTCTTGGATGAGTTTCAGGTGGTCCTGGAGGAGGTCGTCTCTCTGACCCCTCCCTAGGGGAAGTCCTTATGGTTTAGAGAACTTGGGAGCCAATATCTAGAATCCCTACCAGGCCCATGAGAAACTAGTAAAAAGGGTCTGTTCCCATGCAAAGAGGTAAGGGACTCTCATCAGGGAAGATAAGGACACTCACATGACAAGGGTGTTTGTTGAGAAGGACAGGATGAAGTACCTGAGTATGATGATTGAAGTGACTTGGCCATAACCTCTCAGTGGCTTGAGCTGGATGGGAAGGGAGGACTTCATTTACAGTTAGTGCTGTGTGTCTTCCCTTACATCATGTGCCATCAAGATCTCAAAGGGCTGTCACCCAAACAGCCTTGAAATAAGAGTTCAGCTTGTTGTGATGAGACTAGCAGAGAAAGCTCTGAGCAGGACCCAGGGGGCCTGACTCCTTGAATCTGTCTCTACTGAGCTGTGTGACTGGGGGCAAATCCTCTTCCCTCTCTAGACTTCAGTTTCCAGCCTAGGAACCTCTTGGGAATCTGTGACACATTCTCTTCTTGCATTCCAATTGGGGTAAGCAGTCAATTACCAAATATTTCCTAAACAGGTGGTTCCTAGATTGCAGCATATATGAGAATCACCTGGGAAAAGTATTAGAAAAGCAGAGTCCAGGGTCCCATCTCCAAAGATTCAGGAGCCAGTAGCTCTGGAGTAGGGCCCCTGAAACTCCATTCTCAAAGAGTAGTTCTGGTGCAGGTGGTTGAGGCCACCTTGACGCAACACTGAAGGTTTCAGATGCTACAGAGAAACCAGAGAAGTGCTGAGTGAGGAAAAGCACCCATCCTCGAGGGATTTCCAGTTTAGATGGGGGAGACAGGACCCAATCCCAAGAACAGAATATCCTCAGTGACAGATGAGAGAGAGGTACAAGGTCAAAGAAACAGGTCATGTCCTTTACCAAGCAGGTATGAGCAGAGCTTCCCAGGTGCCTGGCGCAGAAACAGTGGCAGGAGACATGCGTGGCAGAGACAGCTAAATGCTCACCACAACCTGCTTCCTTTTCTACCAGGGCTCACAGCTGTACTTCACTTCCCAACCTCCCCTGTGGTTAGGTGTGACCACGTGACTGAGTTCCAGCCAATGGCCTGTGGTTGCAAGAAACACCCACCATTTCCGGGTCTGGCCCACAAGCTTCCCATGTGTTATCCTGAACCCCACCTGCCAATCTAACTTTAAGTAAAGGGGGAAATAAACCTCTGATTATATTTAATGACTGAAAAGCAGGGGTTGTTTCAAGTTAGTCCATCCTGATTGTACAGGATGCAAGAGAGAAGATGCAGCAATTCAACCCAAGCAGTATTTGGTCAATACTGGCTTTTTTTTTTTTTTTATTTTTGAGACGGAGTCTTGCTCTGTGGCCTAGGCTGGAGTGCAGTGGCACAATCTCGGCTTACTGCAAGCTCCACCTCCTGGGTTCATGCCATTCTCCTGCCTCAGCCTCCCGAGTAGCTGGGACTACAGGTGCCCACCACCACGCCCGGCTAATTTTTTCTATTTTTTAGTGGAGACGGGGTTTCACTAGGTTAGCCAGGATGGTCTTGATCTCTGACCTCGTGATCTGCCCGCCTCAGCCTCCCAAAGTGCTGGGATTACAGGCGTGAGCCACCGTGCCCGGCCAATACTGGCTTTTGTAACCAAGTACTTGGTGTTGTTGGACCTGAAGGAGATGCGAGTTCTGATCTTATAGGGCTGACGATAGTGGGAAGGGCCAGAGGAGGCAGCGGGCAGTGAATCCCACCAGTGTGGAGTTCGGACGGTATCTCTAAATGAGGCTATCTGGAGGCTGTGCCAGTCTGAAATCTCTTTTGGGACTAGTCTTGGGCCATGTAAGCCTTTGAGACAGCACACACAAAAAAGAGTCAAATGGGTCAATGGTTCCAAAGATCCTTGTTTTATTTTTATTGCTCAAATTTGGAACTAACTTATTTTTAGTATTCTTTTCTTTTCTCTCATGCCAAGGTGGTGAGGTGAGAGGCAGGTGCCATGCCTGAGGCCTGGGTGTGCCTGCTGCTAGCACAGAGATGGGGACCTCCCCAACTGTCCCAGGGCTATGGGGTTGGCTAGTGTCCCTAGAGTACCACAGGGACCCTGTCCAGGGAGGAGCTGACTGGCCAGGAAGGAGGAGATGGAACAGTTACACGCAGGGAACAGGGAGTAGTGTAGGATCTGACCTCCAGGACCCTCTTCCTCTTGCATCTTCCTTGAACAAAAAGAATTCAATGGTGTCACTGCAGACCCAAGAAAGCCTAGGCAGATGGGGGCATGGGAGTGTGTTTTCTATGTACTTAAGTATATTTAACTATAGTCCGGGCACAGTGGCTCACTCCTGTAATCCCAGCACTTTGGGAGGCCGAGGCAGGGGGATCACCTGAGGTCAGGAGTTCGAGACCAGCCTGGCCAACATGGTGAAACCCTGTCTCTACTAAAAAAAAACACAAAAATTAGCTGGGTGTGGTCGTGGGTGCCTGTAATCTCAGCTACTTAGGAGGCTGAGGCAGGAGAATTGCTTGAGCCTGGGAGGCAGAGGTTGCAGTGAGCCAAGATTGCATTATTGCACTCCAGCCTGGGCAATAAGAGCAAAACTCCATCTCAAAAAAAAAGAAAAGAAAAATACTTAACTGTAGATATAGTCAACCTTCTGTTCTTCATATCCACAGAGAAAAACACGCATGAGGAGGAGTCTTCAGTGGGAAGATAGATGTTTATCTATTAACATATTTCAGTTACAGGATAGACACCAAGAAGAACTTTTAAATCACGAAAGTTGTAAGATTACAGGGACTACCTGCTAGTGTCAAGTGTAGGGTCAATGTCTCCTTAGCTAGCGTGCCTTAAGGAATGGAGGGATGGGAAGGACCTTTCAAAACCTGACCCAGACTGAAGATGAGTGTTCCATTTTATAGAAGGTTCTGAGAGGACAAGGCCTACAGTCTATTCTGGGTCATCTACTGAGTAGGAAAAGACCAAGAAGAAGAGCACTTGACAAGGAGTCCTGGAGGGATGTTAGTCCTGGCTCTACCCAAACAGATGTGTGGCCTAGTGACGTCCTTCCACCTCTCTGGGCCTCAGTTTCTCCATCTATAAAGCAAGGTGCTCTGACATTCTGCAAGCAGAAAGCTGTATTGTCCTCAGAGCACTCACCCCAATGCTCTGGGCCGGCGCCAGAGCCCTGGGGTCCCAGAGCCTGTTTAACATGCAGAGAGTTCAGAACGCCCGTGTTTCTGCTCAGATGTCAAAGCCCTGAATGGCCACCACCTGTAGGCATTTGGGAAATTGATAAGAATGGAAGCTGGCCCCACTTCCAGGGTCAGATCCCTGATAGGAAAAAAATGAACAAATATGAGGGATGGACAGAGGGCCTGGCCTGGCTTCACAGTCACCAGTCCTACAAATCACCAAACCCTGTCTTTTGTGGGACTAAGGAAGAAAATTCTCTGGCCTGTGAGGCAAAAGAGGTAAGTTCTAACCTTGGGTCCATCAAAACCTTGTCCTGTGACCTGATAAGTCCCCCTACCCATCTAGGCAACACCTTAGATTGAGGTTAACTATGATAGTCTTACTGAGACCATCTACGTCTGCACTGCCCCAGCCCACAGGCTGGCTCTCCCCCAGGCCCCGTTTGTGACATGCCTGACCCAGAGAAACACGATCTAATTGTGCCTAGCCAAGTGGGAAAGTATCAGGAGAGTACTGCCTCAGCCTCCTAAAACTGTGGTGTGATTCAAAACCAAGTCCCTGGCCCCTCTCAAAGGAGGCACGTGGCCCCAGGAAACTGCCATTTTCTGAAAGGAGAGACCAAGCTAGGGCCCAGGGCCTGGTGCCCCCATCTCCCTTGCTGTCTCCTGACCTTTAGGCACCCCCTTCCTATGAAATGGGGAGAACTTCCCCACCCCTCCGACCTCTTCCCAAAGGGCATTGGAGAGGAGTCTTGGGAACTCCTGGGACTGACCAGTGGCAACTCCCAGGTGGTGGCATCACACAGCAGCGAGGCTTCCCTGAAGCTCTGTTCCAGCCAGGCACACACTGAGCAGCCACACAGGTTGTTCTGACAAGGCTATTTATAGAAGCAAGCTCAGCCCTTCCCAAATGAGGGCCTCAGTCTCTCAACAACCGGGAAACACATCAACTCCTTTCCTTGGAGACAGGGAAAAGAAATTCTCTTAGGAGCTCAGACGTGATCTCTCTTAGGGTAAGAATAAAAGCACTGTAAGGGGTCAGAATGGGGTCGGAATATGGCAGAGCTCTTTAAAACCCTTTCCAGAAGTGATCCAAGGGAGAAAAAAGAGTGGAAAACTGTCATTGAAGGTAAAAAGGCACCTAGAAGAATGAAAGACTGAAACCTTTGGAGGACGCTTACCCAGCTCAGCCTGCCTCACCCTCCTCAGTCCACCCCTGCACTTGCTCACCCAGCCTTGCCCCTCCCTGGAGAGTTCCGTGCTGAAGGCCAGCCTGGTGCTGAGGAACACTGTCCCTGACCTGAATATCCAGTCAAGATGCTTCTCGTAAGGACAAGAGGGGCCATGCCCACCACCCTGAAGCATTTATCCCTGATTACCCTCTCTGAGGTTCAGTAAAAGGAGTTTCTTAGAAGGGATTCCTGTCTTCTGAGGGCTTACAGACTCCAGCAAAATGACACAGGAAGATATACAGAGGCCTCAAGATACGAAGTGGATTCAAGACACAAAGTACAGGAAGTGTTTCTGCAGGGACCAAACCAAAGGTGTATTTTCTGGAGGCAGGCGAGGAAGGAGAACTGGGGGGAAGAAGGGAGAGAGATGGCTGTTCAGGCCATGGAGCAAGCCATCCCCCACACCAACCCCATCCCAGTGTATTTTCTTATTGGATATTTCTATTTCTCCCAAGAAATATCAGAAACGGCTATCTTTTCCACTGCCAAATAAAAGAAACCCCATCTTTGCACTGCCTCTTCCTCACCTAATTATGCAAAAATCTTACCCTCTGAAACTGAGGGCTTGCAGCCTAGCTGGCAGTGAGAGGCAGGCACAGCACCTAAACTTTGGTTTAAAAACAGGAACCATTTCCTTCCCAGGCAGCAACAAAACACTCTAGAGAAATAGTTCAAAACCTCAGCTGTATATCAGAATTACCTGGGGAGCTTTTCAAAATCCTGATGCCCAGGCTGTACCCCCAGGCCATTTAAATCAGATGCTTTGGGCATGGGAACCAGGTATCACCAGTATTTTCTAAAGCTTCCTGTGAATCCAGTGTGTAGCTAAGATTGATAACCACTGGTCTAAATACCTAGCTAGCTGGAATATCTGTGGGGGTATGTGGGGACTTATACCATGCAGCAAGAACCCCACGGGAGGGTGGGACACCTCCCCTCTGCAGCCACGGTGTTCTGCAGGAGCCCCACCTACAGCCAGGGAAAGGTTCGCCTGTCCCTTTGCCCCTCACCCTCCAGAACATCCCCTGCTCTCCAGCCTCATGAATGGTGCCCTGGAAAACAGGTGCTAGTTACAGGGGCCTATTTTAGTTGACTCTTTCAAACATAAAATCACAATCTCCTCTTTGGTTCTTGGGCCTCTTCTCACAATTGGAAGGCACAGTGCATTTGCCTGACTTCAGAACCCAGGAAAGGCAGAGCCTACAGGCAAGATGAATTATTAACAAAGGAGGCCCCAGAGTCAGGCCTGGGGAAGTTTTTGGTTAATTTGAATTGGTGTAGCACTGCTGAATTAATGATGAGCCTGCCACACACCTGTGAAATATAACAGCTCACTTCTGTCTATAAACAGCCCCTTCTAGGTAACCTCTCTAAGGACCTGGCTTGGAGCCCTCTCATCTAAGTAGCAAAACAAATAAACAAACTCAGCTTTACCTCCACTCCCACCAAGATACTGACAGACACGAGGCCTGCAGCCAACTAGGAGAGTGGCTAGGGCACCCAGGCTTGCTGGGTGTCTAGAGGCGGACACCTTTAGGAAACACAAATCATGCCATCAGGAAACACACGCAAGCCCCTTCAGGTTACCCAAACCGACCCAGGAAGTTAAAGTGGTAGCATGACAGCAGCCTAGGCCAGAAGTTTTCGTCTGCTTCTAAAAACACCCTGGACTTCTGCAAAGTTGCTGGATTATGACTTAAGGTGGTTTCTGGCCACTTCAAATATGGAAGTCTCAACCGATGAATGTGTGTTTATGAATGTTTATCAACTGATGAATGTTTATCTTCCTGAGGGATTGGGTGGCATTCAGTTTCCATCCAGAACTTCTAAGCTAGGATTTGGGGAGGGGGTGCGGTGATGAGACCCTGCACTCAAGGCACAGGTGAACCTGCAGCCAATCTACCAGCCAGGGGCAGCCCCCACGTTCTAGAGAGCCATTTTGAAGAGATCTGTGGATGGAACCGCTGTGAGGAGGGCTGACCAACTGAATAGTGCAGGTCACTGACGGGCTCCAGATACGATGCTCAGCCCTCAGGGCAACTGCCTGGCCACTTTCCTGACATGTGGCTTTGTCCCTTTGCTGGGAGCAAGGTTTCCCTTCTAGATTGACCACAGAAGTTATTTACCCCCATGAAAGGCTCCTGCATTCCATTATTATGTTTACCTTTGAAAGATGTTTGCTCTGCGCATTTCTGAAAAAGGTGGTCTTAGCAGTGAAGAAGCAGTCTTCCAGTTCCTCGTCCAGGCTGCAGTACCCACTGCTCATGCTGCTGTCCACGGTCATCTAGCCCGGAGGTCCCGGCCGAGGCCGCCAGCGCATCAGAGGGGGCCGGGCTTGGGAGGCGGCGGAGGGAGATGGGCACCCCTCCCCGGGCTCCGCTTGGCGTGAGCCCCTAGCTCTGAGCCCCGAGCCAGGAGCTGGTTGGGTAGCGGGCCAGGCAGAGCCGGCGGGCCGCCTGCGTTTCTTTCAGCGGGGTGCGAGCGCTCGGGCGGCCGGGTAACCTGCTCCTGCCCCCGTGCCTCCTGCGCCTGCAGAGCCCCGGGCTCCCGGCTCGCGCCTCACTCCCTGACTCGTCCGGGCTCTGCGGTTTCGTGTCCCCGGCGCCAGTGCCCTCCCTCCACCGCCGTGCAGAGCGCCATCTCCGCACCTCCCCCGCCTCCCGCGCCTTTCCTGCCCTTCGCGTAAAGCAGTTCTGAAGCCACTTCCTCTGCAAGGTTCCTCAAAGCCGGCTCGGCTGTCACTGCGCCCCTCCCCCGCCTCCCCGCCGCCTGGGTGCCACCCACCCCCGGTGGCAAGTGGACTCAGGGAACCGCAGGTCATATAAGGGATGCAGGGAAAGAAGGGACCAGGATGGACCCGAGGGGGAACACTCCCTCTGTTCTTTCTTCATCATGCACTTGCTTCTGGAAAGAGCCCATTCTCATCAGCCCCTGACTCAGGTTCCACGGAGTAGAAGGTGCTAGCTATAAGGGCAACACCATCCCTCCTCCCTTCTCCCCCATCCACTTCCTCACCCCCACCCACTCCCTCCCCCATTCGCTGGGTGGGGGAGGCTGGGTCAATCGGAGTGGTTAGAGAAGAAAAAAATCAATATCTGCCCTGCCTGGGGAAACAGCAATATTTTAAGTTGGAAATGCCAGAAGAAACTGCAGGGTCACCACAAACACATGCAAATCAGATGCAGAGTTATGGCAACCTAGAGAGCAAGCTGCCTTCCCACCCATAGAACTTGGCCCTCAGGAAGCCTCAGGATACACAGGAGCCTGCAGACACCATCCAGGTTATCTGTGTATCTTCCTGATAGTCTGAGAAAGAGGGGTCTTGGCCAGATCTTGTCATTCCTAACACTGAGGAGGGCTCATTTATATTTTCCCATATGACTGGACAAAGGAACACATAGGGCTGAATCCTTCAAAGCAGTTAAGACAATTACCCCACAACAGAATCAACAGCAGTTCTAGCTACCATTGTTTGAACAACTCTCTGTGCAGGTGATTTACATGCACTCTATCATTGA
This sequence comes from Pongo pygmaeus, assembly GCF_028885625.2. NCBI lineage: Eukaryota > Metazoa > Chordata > Mammalia > Primates > Hominidae > Pongo > Pongo pygmaeus. The sequence continues at coordinate 42,906,881 of NC_072373.2, forward strand.
CTCTTTCCAATAGCCTTGAGACAGAGACTGTGTACAGATGAGAAAACTAAGGCTCAGAGTCACACAGGTAGAACATGTGTGCTGGGACTCAGCCCCGGTGTGTGCGGCTGCCTATGCCCCTAGTCACTGTCATGTACGGACCCTCAGCAGTGATGAGGCTATTTGGGTAGGCACTTTGCCATCTTTAAATACACTGGGGGCTGGAGTCCCAGCGGGGAAACAGCCTTCAGAGGCCTGGCTTTGCTACCATGTTCATGGAGTCTGATGGCTCATGGACCCTGGAGCGCCCTGGACTGTGGCTGAGAGGGGTTATCCGGTCTCTCTCCAAATCTGTGTAGCTTTTCCTACAGTTCTGAAACAATCCAGTCCTGGGGAAACATAAGCTGGGTGGAGGACTAGACTCAGACCCCCGGACACCAAGCTGCCAACTCCATCTTAAGCTCTGGCTACCTTCATGAGAAACCCCCTCCCTCTCCCACCTAAGCCAAATCCATCAATCCTCGGGAAGGTTTCAAACTGCAGCCCAATTTGGCTTCATCCTCCCACACAGTCTTCTTCCCAGAAGCCTGCGAGTGCCTGGCAGGCACAAACACAAGAGAGCTGAGAGTCAGCACCCCAGCCGGCTGGCCGCCCTTGGTGCAGGAGAACTGTCAATACCAGTAGCTGTCTCCTCTGGCAGGCAGATAAGAGGAGGGAGACGGTCAGCACCAGGGGCTGGGGTGAGCTACAGGGTGTTTGCAGGGGAAGATCTCACATTAATGGGGGTGAAAGTAGGTTCTGGCTTTGTCTGGAGCAATCTTTTTCTCACATGGGTATTTTAGAGGCTGTTTGGGGGGTTTTCCCCAGAGAGGTGGTTTCCTGTGATCCTTGGGCCATCAATAACAGCTCACCTGCTTTGTCCAGCCAGCTAAGAAACATGCTTTTCTTCATAAAAAGAACCTCCTTGCTCAGTGGGAATCTGATACTTAAGAAAAAAAAAACAGGCCCCAGATTCTCTGTGGCCACACTGTGTCCTTGGATTCATGCGGGGAAGCTCTGCAATGCAACGGCAATGCTGCATGTTCAAAATGTGCAACCTTCACATACAGCTAATAACAACCTATTCAAACACCAAGCCAAGGTACCCCAGGAGTCAGCACGAATCTCTCCTTAGAAGCAACACACCAGATGCCAGACCTGGTTAGGAAAGTTCTCAGGGACACTGTGTTCTTTTAGGGTACTGCTCCCTGCCGTTCCAAACATTATGAAAATCTGACATCTGAATAGGGCCTTTCAAACCCTTTTAACATCCATTATTTCACCCAGGCTACTCTTTTATCCTAAGAGCAGGTACTATGCCCATTTTATAGATAAGGAAACTGAGGGAAGTAACTTGTTCCATCACAGCTCATTACTTTCAAAGCCTCTTGACTTCTAGTTAATGTCTCTTTCCCTACCCTGTCCCAGCTGTCAGTGAATCTAGGTTTGGAAGAAAGCCATGTGTAAGAAGTCAGCAAAACAGAGACTGTGCTGGCAAGGACTTTAGGACTAGAAGAAATATACAAAGATCATATATAATATACCAAAGTTGGCCAGCCTCCAGGAGGCAAAATCCAGACTGAAGCCCCAGGGTCTCAAAGGAAGGAAGACAGGACTCCCTGCAGCATCTAATGGCCCTGTCTGAACCTCTGAACCTCTTCCCTATGAATAATCAATAATAGTGATAGCTTGGCCAGGGTAAGAGGGTGGGGGCATGGAAGAGTCTGAGCAAGAGCCTTTAAGGCCCTGAGATGCGATCGCACAAAGGATGGGAACTGGCTGTTCTTGTCCCTGGACTTAGGAAGAGGAGGCTGGATATAAAGCTGTAGCAGCCAGAGCCCTAAATCCATGGCACCGTGCTGGGGTTCAGAAAGCCCCATTGAAATGATGAATGGGCCACTTTCCTAACTCAAAGTGTCAGATGATGAAAGACATTATTTTAAGCTTTTTTCCTTTCTCAAATGCAATCCTGTCATGTGGCCAGATCCTCTTATAAGATCCACCCTGTAGTTCTGCATGTACCAGAAAAGCTGTGATACAGGCCTGGAAGTCAGGAGCTTGTATTCTAGCCCCAGCTCCAACTCCAGCTCGATATGGTATCTTGAGCAACCATGGACATCAGGTTTCCTCAACTGTCCAATTGAAGGGTAGCAGCGGTGGAGATCAGATTTAGGGCCTTATGACCTTATGATCAGATGTAGTGACATATAGAGAGGCTGAAAACCAGGGCAAGGTGCCACCCCACCCCTGAGACATATTTTGAAATCACCGTTAGCTAGTATGTGCAGGCACTGTACTAATAATTTGTTCATAATTTCATTTAAGCCCTACAACAAACCTATGAGGAAGCTACAGTTATTATCTATATTTTACAGAAAGCAAAAGGAGGTTAAGGCAAGTTAAGTAACTTGCACGTATCCACACTGCTAGTTAATGGTGGAGCCAAATATCAATTCCCCTGGGTCTGACTCCAGAACCCAAGTCCTTGAACTCTATACTCTGCGGCCTCATGGTTTACCTCTGTGATTACTCTCATAATAACCACATGCCTGAAATTATAGTCCATTACAAACAAGTTAGGAACCACTTTCTCCATCTGCCTATGCCCCCGTCTTCCTTTCAGCTTCCTGGGGCCTTCTCTTCTCCCCCTGTGTACCCCTGCTCTCCTTGGGGGGTAAGTCTCACCTATGCCAATGGTATCAACCACACCTAACAGACTCAGGGCTCATAATTCTTTCTCTCCCGGGTATCTCCAGGTGGGTACCTGTAACAGCTCACTGAGTACCCAGACCTTCCTCTTGGAGTTTCACTCTCAACAGGGTAAAGACTGAGTTTGTTATTCCCCGTCTTGTCCGCCACCTGCTCCTTCTTTTCCTCCCTTAGTATTTACTATCTTGATGAGTGCCATTAACCAAGATTAGTGCAAAGCCTTCTCAGAGCTCCCCGTGTTCCTATCTCTGCCTCCTCCAAACCCCCTACCTTTTTATTGCCACAGTTACCCTTCTGAGATGAAGATCTGATCATGGTACCATAACAACTTCCATTCAGATTTCAACAAAAAATTATTGAATAATTACTATGTATCAAGTTCTACTTGCTTATTCTTTCATTCATTTAGCAAATATTTACTGAGCCTTTTTTTTTTTTTTTTTTTTTTTGACAGTGTCTTGCTCTATCACCCAGGCTGGAGTGCAGTGGCGCGATCTCACCTCACTGCAAGCTCCGCCTCCCGGGTTCACGCCATTCTCCTGCCTCTGCCTCCTGAGTAGCCGGGACTACAGGCGCCCGCCACCACACCCGGCTAATTTTTTGTATTTTAGTAGAGGCGGGGTTTCACTGTGTTATCCAGGATGGTCTCGATCTCCTGACCTCGTGATCTGCCCGCCTCGGACTCCCAAAGTGCTGGGATTACAGGCGTGAGCCACCGCGCCCGGCCTTACTGAGCACTTTCTTCAGGCAAGCACTAGACTGGGTGTCTGAGTTTGGGCATGAATAAGACACAGTCCCTACCTTCTAATAATATACAGTCTAGTGACAACAACATTGAATAAGACGGTCTAATAAAGTTACTGGATGAAAGTTACACATTTCATTATCTCACTTAATCCTCAGAACCCTGCAGGAAGGTATTTTGCAGATGAATGAACCGAGGTTCAGAGTAAACTTGCCCAAGCAAGGAAATGGTAGAATCAGATTCAAACCCAGAGCCCCTGTAACTTTCCATTACAGTTGTCCTTTCTCCATCGACTCCCGCCGCCTATTCCAAACTCTTGAGCAGGTCCTTCAAGACCCTTCACGGTGCACGCCCAGCCAACAGTTCACACCCATCTCCAGGTACAATCAAGCAACCCTCGTTACAGCTGCACAAAATTCGATTCACATTCCCAGAAGCCACCCTTCCCTCTTGTGGCTTAGCTCTTGCTATTCTCTCCTTTGATGTCAAAATCCTCCTCCTATGGCCTCCCCACTTCCTGACACATATTCCCCAATATCATCCATACCTCCCACACCTTCCATCTGACTCTGACAAGCATCCTTAACCAGATGTCCTATCTGGGTTGAATCTTAAGATGCTGCCAGTCATCCCTAGGGTAGCAATTTTCAGCATTCAATGGCTGTGTACAGCAGAGAGCTCGGTGTCTCCCCAGATGACTTCCTGTTGTAAGAGGTGAGTGGTGGCACACCATTTAGGTTAGACTCACCCTACAGTCACTTTCTCAGCAGTGCTAACCCACACCACACTTCTGATTGGCTGCCAGGCTAACAGCTTCGATAGGCCTTGACACTGAACCTGCTGAAGATAGCTGAGTTACCCTAGTTGTCCACACCGTCAAGAACTCATGTCAGGGTCTGAGTCAGGGCCAGGGGCTCTGTCTTCTAATTTTCCTCCCTAGTGAGAATACAGAATGACAAAAGATGTTTCTGATCAACAGCCGTCTCCCTGATGTGCCCCTCTCTGGGCAGGACCAATCCTCCAACATCCCGGGCAGCATGGTCACCAGGGTGAGATGTGAACAACTATTGCACTGCTACATCTAGCAAGGAGGGTCTTGCTGCCTCTCGCCTCAGGGCTAGCCTAGCCCAGCTGGGGGTCATCTCAGGAAGCCCACTGCTTCTAGGGTAAAAGGGGATAGGCTGTGAGGAGCCCAGAGAAATGTCTCCAGGGTTTAAGGATTTCTAGAGAAATATGCACCAGAGTTCTGTCCCTCCTTGTGGCCAGGACTTCAGGTGCCTCCTTTTTGGGAAGCATTTCCATTCTGCCTAATCAGAAATACATTGGCGTGGGCTGGCCCATCTGGGGCTGGTCAGATAGGCCTTGGAGAGGCTCCTGTGAGGGCGGCTGTTCAGTGCAGATGAATCACTGACAGCTTTGGCCAGCAATTCTGGCTTCTAAAGTGTGGTGGGAGTCTGTGAAGGAGCCATGGAGAAGGCTGTCCCAGATGGGACGGCCTAGTCAGGGTAAGGATGAAGGATGTCCTGCTCAGGGTAATGTGGAGGGAGCGGGGGACTGGCTCCTTCTCTTGGCAGATATAGGTGGGCTGGTGTGCATCTGGCACCTCTAGAATCCCCTGGGAGCAGCCATTAGTTTCTTATCAAGGGAAGGAGTCAGAATAGAAGAAATCAGTGCCAAATTTGGGGTTTGGAAGCTAAGGAAATACTGACTGAGGGACTAGGTGGGGTCTAATGTATTCTGCTCCCCACCCTTACATCTACCAGGAAAGATTAGATGTGGGATCCTAGTTTCTGACTTTTCTGACATTCCTGCCATGTCAACTAAAGATGGTGAGTCTCCTCTCATTTCTGGTGGCCAGAGAATAACAAAAGATGCGTTAATGTCAATTGATTGCTAGATCATAAAGTTATTAAGCTATAGAAAGCCAGATTTTAGAGCTGGGAGCGCTAAACTTGCTCCAAGATGGCAGAAAGGGGCTGTCAGCAGCCTTAGGACTGGGTACCAGGGCGGCCACATGGATTTGTGACTGTGTGCTCAGGGCACAACACAAAATTCCCATTTTGGAGCGTTACCATATTTTAAGATGATGAGAGCAGCATTGTTCCCACCCATAGCTATCTTGAGGATAATGTGTCTACAGAGGGCAGGCAGCCTGCTGGGCTGAAGGCTCTCAAACACCATGGGGGCAAGGGAAACTATGTTATTTGCCAGTCCTATTATATATATTCCTTGTGGTAGGTGCTGGGAACACACTGGTAAAAAACAAAGTTCATGCTCCATGGAGTTTACAAGTGCTTTTATGCAGTTGCCACAACAACCACACTGGTGTCCCCATGTAATAGCTAAGAGAGGTTATGTACTTTCCTAGTGTCATAGTAAGTGGGAGAACCAGCATTCTGAATGCAAAAAACCTCCACAAATCCAAGTTCACAATCGAATAAAACGAACTTCTTCAGCACCTACTATGTGCAAGGCCCAGCGCATTATGAGGAAGACTAAATGGCAAAAGATAGGATCCCTGCCCTCAAGGCATTTACCCAATGCGTAAGGCTGGATATTAAATGAACTAGTACGAATTAGGATTAGAACAGTGCCTGGGGGAGTTCTGCTTCTGACAAAGATGAGGGAATAGGATTCAGATATATCCTCTTGATTAAAACAACCAAAAAAATTGATACAACTAATGAAACTGGTTTTTAAAATACTGGCTATCAGGTAATGAGGAATAGCAATCCCTGAGACACAGGAAACAAATTAGTTGATCCCTAGATTTACTCCCAGTTTACTCCCAGATGTGGTGCAGAGCGGGTACTAAGGTGGAGCCTCGAAAACCCCCTGAAGCTGAGGAGATGCTGCTCAGAGTCTAGGGAGACAAAGGCAGCCCAAATTCACAGGACAGAGTAACTGAATGGAGACAGCTGCCGAGAGAGAGAACTGCAGAAAGGCCCCTATAGTATTCACCTGTGTGCTTACTGATTGGTGGGTGCATGGAAAGAAATGACCCAAGGCTAGAGAAAGAACCACCCAAAAGGATTACGGGTAACAGTGTCTGCCCTCATACAGGGCAGGAATAGTGCCTGTTCCTACAAGCCATACCAGAAAACCTCATGATTTATTAGGCACTGGGTAGAGTACACAGAGAGTCTTACCTTAGCGGTGGGAAATAATTAGCCCTAGACTGAGGACTGTTGCAATCCTGACAAATCTTAAAGAGGCTCTTAAAACCTTAAAAAGGATCGAACTTCTAAGTAATTTAACTGGGTCCTAGAACAAAACTCAGGAATATTTCCACAGGGCTGGGTGCAGTGGCTAATGCTTGTAATCCTAGGACTTTGGGAGCCTAAGGTGGGAGGATCACTTGAGGCCAGGAGTTCAAGCCCAGCCTGGGCAACTTAGTGAGACTCTGTCTCGACTACTAACCACAACTGACACAGATATTAGCATTGTTCAAAGACACTAATTCTGGTGTCTCAGGCAGCCCATTGCTTCTAGGGTAGAAGGGGATAGGCTGTGAGGAGCCCAGAGAAATGTCTGAATAAGTATATGCTATTTATTCAAAAAGTTAAAGTAGGAGAAATGGAAAATATTTTAAAAATCCACATCAAACTACTGGAGTTGAAATTTACAATGCCTTTGACGGGAAATAGACTACATGGGAATTAATGGCAGATTAGACTTTGCAGAAGAAAAGATTAGCAAACTTGAAGACACAGCAGTAGCAATGATCCAAAATGAAGCACAGGCCAGTCGCGGTGGCTCACACCTGTAATCCCAGCACTTTGAGAGGCCGAGGTAGATGGATCACCTGAGGTCAGGAGTTCGAGACCAGCCTGGCCAACATGGTGAAACCCCGTCTCTACTAAAAATACAAAAATTAGCTGGGAGTGTTGGCGGGCACCTGTAATCCCAGCTACTTGGGAGGCCAAGGCAGGAGAATCACTTGGACCCAGGAGACAGAGGTTGCAGTGAGCCAAGAACGCGCCATTGCACTCCAGCCTGGGTGACAGAGCGAGACTCTGTCTCGAAACAAAACAAAACAAAATGAACCACAGAAAGAAAAGAGAATTTTTTAAAGGAACAGAGCAGTAAGCTGTGGAACAAATGCAAGCAGTCTAATATACATGTAAGTGGTATCCTCAGAGTGGGGGGGTATAAAAATATTTGAAGAAATAATGCCTCCAATTTTTCCAATTTTCATGAAAACTATAAATCCACAGATCCAACAAACTCAATGAACACCCAGTACAAGAAACATAAAGACAAGTACAAAAGGCACATTGTAACCAATTGCTCAAAACCAGTGTGATACAGTTTGGATATCTGTCCCCTCCAAATCGCATGTTGAAATCTGACCCCTCATCTTAGAGGTGGGGCCTGGTGGGAGGTGTCTAAGTTGAGGAGGCAGATCCCTTATGAATATCTTGGTGCCCTCCCCAGGGTAATGAGCATCTCGTGTTGTTCCTTCATGTGAGAGCTGGTTGTTCAAAGGAGCTTGGCACCTCCTCCTCTCTCTCTGGCTCCCTCTCTCACCATGTGACATGCCTGCTCTCCCTTCACCTTCCGCCATGAGTAAAGGCTTCCTGAGGTCCTGATCAGAAGCCAAACAGATGTTGGTGCCATGCTTGTACAGTCTGCAGAAACATGAGTCAAATAAACTCTGTTCTTTATACATTGCCCAGTCTCAGGTATACCTTCATAGTAACACAAAACAGACTAATACATAGCAATAAAAAGAAAAAAGAAGAATATGTTATATACAGAGGAGCAGAGATAAAGATACCAGTAAATTTATTGTTAGAAATAATGCAAGTGAAGAGGTAGTGAAGCAACATCTTTAAAATAATGAAAGAAAAAAGTGCCAACCTATAAATTTCTATCCCGTAAAAATCTCTCAAAAAGGAAGGTGAAATTAGAACTTTTTCAGACATGGAAAATTGAAAAAACTCATCATCAGCACACCCACAAATACAAGAAATGTTAAAGAAAGTCCTTCAGGCAGAAAGAAAATGATATCAGATGGAAACCTGGATCTACCAGAAGAAAAAAAAAGTACCAGAAATGGTAACCAAATGAATAAACACTGTCTTCTCATTTAAATCTCTTTAAAATATAATTGGCCATTTAAATAAAATAGTAACAATATTGTAAGGGGCTTATAGCAGCGGTCCCCAACCTTTTTGGCACCTGGGACTGGTTTTGTGGAAGACAATTTTTCCATGGACCGGGGTGGGGCTGGTGGTTTGGGGATGACTCAACTGCATTACATTTATGGTGCACTTTATTTCTGTTATTATTACATTGCAATATATAATGAAATAATTATACAACTCACCATCATGTAGAATCAGTGGGAGGCCTGAGCTTGTTTTCCTGCAACTAGATGGTCCCATCTGGGGGTGATGGGAGACAGTGACAGATCATCAGCCATTAGATTCTCATAAGGAGCAGCCTAGATCCCTCGCATGTGCAGTTCACAATAGGGTTCAGGGTCCTCCGAGAATCTAATGCTGCCGCTGGTCTAAAAGGAGGCAGAGCTCAGGCTGTAAAGCGAGCCATGGGGAGTGGCTGTAAATACAGATGAAGCGTGGCTTGCTCTCCAACTGCTCACCTCCCGTTGTGCAACCTGGTTCCTAAAAGGCCATGTGTGTGGCCCTGGGGGCTGGGACCCCTGGCTTGTAGTGTATGTGAAAATAAAATACAGGACAAGAATGGTACAAAGGTCTGTGGATGAGAAATGGAAGGATACGATTATTTTTGTTTTTTCTTTTCTTTTTTTAATTTTTTTTAAAATATAAAATAGAGACAGGGTCTCACTATGTTGCCCAGGCTGGTCTCGAGCTCCTGGGATCAAGTGACCCTCCTACCTCGGCCTCCCAAAGTGCTAGGATTACAGGTGTGAGCCACTGTGCCTGGCCAGGGTTTTATACTATACATGACGTGGCATAGTATCATTTGACAGGTACACTGTGATAAGCTAAATATGTACAGATGGTTCCCTCCTTTCAATGGTTCTACTTATGATTTTTCAACTTTAAGATGGTGCTAAAGAGATGCACATTTGATAGAAACCATAATTTAGTTCAGCGTTCAATAAATTACATGAGATATTCAACACTTCATAAGAAAATAGGTTTGGTGTTAGATGATTTTGCCCAATTGTAGGCTAATGTAAGTGTTCTGATCACATTTAAGATAGGCTAGGGTAAGCCATGTTGTTTGGTAGGTTAGGTGTATTAAATGCATTTTTGACTTAAGATGTTTTCAACTTTCAGTGGGTTTATTGGGATGTAATCCCATAAATTAAGGACCATTTACATACTGTAAAAGCTAAGACAACCACTAAAATAACAAAACAAAGGGTTAAAGCTTGCAGGCAACAAATGGGATAAAATGCAATCATAAAGTATATTCAATTAGTCCAAAAGAAGGTAAGAAAAAAAAAGAAAAAGCGAACCAAGAACAGATAGAATACTCATAGAAAACCAATAGCTGGCTGGGTGCAGTAGCTCATGCCCATAATCCCAGCACTTTGGGAGGCTGAGGCGGGAGGATCACTTGAGCCCCTGATCACTTGAGACCAGGCTGGGCAACATGGCAAAACCCGGTCTCTACAAAAAATACAAAAAAGTCAGCCAGGTGTGGTGGCACATGTGTAGTCCCAGTTCCTCGAGAGGCTGAGGTGGAGGATCACCTGAGCCTGGGAAGGTTGAAGCTGCAGTGAGCCATGATTCTGTCACTGCACTCCATCCTGGGTGACTGAATGAGATCCTGTCTCAAAAAAAAAAAAAAAATAGAAAAAGAAGAAAGAAAAGAAAAAAAGTAGTAAGAAGATAGACTTAAAATCTACCTATATCGTGAGCCGGATTCGCGCCACTGTACTCCAGCCTGGGCGACAGAGCAAGACTGTCTCAAAAAAAACCTAGCTATATCAATAATCACATTAAATGCAAATGATCTAAATACTCAAAGGGTAGAGATGAGCAGATTGGTTTAAAAAAAAAAACAAGATCCAACTATTTGCTGCCTATAAGAAATATCTTTAAATATAAAGAGACACATAGCCTAAAAATGAAAGGGTGGATTAGGGAATGCCATGCTAATGGTAATTAAAAGAAAGCTGCAGTAACTATGTTAATATCGGACAAAGTAGGTTTCATAGTAGAGAATGTTAACAGGGATAAAGAAGGTCATTTCATAATGATACACAGGTCAATTAACTAAGAAGACATAATAATCCTAAAAGTATCCCATGTGCTGGCTCGTGCCTGTGATCCTAGCACTTTAGGAGGATCGCTTGAGGCCAGGGGTTCAAGATCAGCCTGGGCAACAGAGCAAGACCCCATCCCTACAAAAAACTCAAAAAATATTCAGGCATGGTGGCACACACCTGTAGTACCAGCTACTTGGGAGGCTGAGGCTGGAGGATCACTTGAGCCCAGGAGTTCAAGGTTATAATGAGCACCACTACACTCCAGCCTGGGTGAAAGAGTGAGACCCTGTCTGTTAAAAAAAAAAAAAATAGAAGAAATTCCTAAAAGTTTATGTACCTAATAATGGAGCTTCAAAATACAGCCATATTAACTGTAAAGAGAAATACACAAATCCACAATTATATTTGGAGATTTCAACACTTCTTTCAATAATAAATGAAATGAGTAGACAGAACACAGGTATGCCTCAACAAATGTCAGCCACTGTTGTTATCAGTCACAGTTCAGTTAACATGTTTTGAAGCTTTCAGAAGGGACCCAAGACCCTGCACCTCCTGAGAGGTGTGCTGGTAGGTCTATCAAGTGTGTTAGGGAGCCCGGGGCTTCAGGCAAGGACACATCCCCCCACCCCCAGCACCTGCCCTTTTAGGCGCATTTCTTCTTGCTCTCTAGCTCCCCCATGTGGTCATCCTGGGTTCAACACGTGGCTGTTGGGCTGAGGGACAAGACAGGACTGGCCACAGGAGCTTTTTTTTCTCAAGGGTCTGGAAAGGTAGAGACCGGGTTAATGCAGACAGTGGCATGTCTGCAGGAGGGAGCAAAGGACTGGGAGCCAGGAAACACAGAACTCCAAGCCATTGGAGTCACCACTCTGCTGCAGGGGCTGAGGGGTGATTGCAGCAGGGTCCCTGCTAAGGCTTGACAGTGTTTGGGGTTGGGGGTGTAGGCAGAAAGGCAGCAGGGACCTGCAGGGCTGAAATGCTGGCTGGCCGGGCTGATCTATCCTGGAACCCTGGAAGCCATCTGCCCCTTTGGTGAGTGGGGACAGGGACTCATCCACAGGGTGGAACAGTGACTTGGGGCCTCAACAACAGTCATAAACCTTATAGCAAAAAATGTCCACCCAAACCACAAAGCCAGAGAGTCCTGGTTTTATATCCAGGACAATAACCCTACTTTCTGGTGTTTTGGAGAGCTGGCAGAGCCAGACCATAAGGGTTGTGTGTGCTAATCCAGATTTAGACTCATTTTGAGAGCAATGGGAAGCCACTGAGGGTTTTCATCACAGGAGTAACACAGTTAAAAAATCTAAATCTAGCAAGACTCTTAGAGGTACCAGAGATGGCCCAGGACTGTCACCTAGAATACTCATGCTTTTGTCCACTCGCTTTCACACACCTCTTCTCGCTGGAGCCTCACAGGGTCCCATTTCTCAGAGGAGAAACCTGAGACTCAAAGAAACTAAGAGGCTTGTCCTGGCTCATATGTCAAGTATTTCGTCTACACAATCTGGACTAGAACCTAGCTATTTGGTCAGCCAGGCCAAGGGTCTGTGTTTTAAGAAAACATTTACTGCCTTTTAATAATATGACATTAGGGCCAGGTGCAGTGGCTCACACCTGTAATCCCAGCACTTTGGGAGGCCGAGGCAGGCGGATCAAGAGGTCAGGAGACCGATACCAGCCTGGCCAACATGGTGAAACCCTGTTTCTACTTAAAATACAAAAATTAGCCTGGCACGGTGGCGCACACCTGTAATCCCAGCTATTCAGGAGGCTGAGGCAGGAGAATTACTTGAACCCGGGAGGCGGAGGTTGCAGTGAGCACAGATTGCACCGCTGTACTCCAGCCTAGCGACAGAGCAAGACTCAATATCAAAAAAAAATAAAAAATGACATTAGGAACATATGAAAAGCATTTGGCTATTCAAACAACACAGAAACAAAGGGCAAAAGGTGAGAGCCTCACTCTACCCCTTTCAATGTCCACCCCCTCCCAGGGTGAAATCTCTTTCAGTAGTTAGCTGAGCACTACCAGGCCCTCGTTCTGCATTTACACACACACACACACACACACACACACACACACGTACATGCAAAATACAAATGGCCTGGTCCTATGTGTACTGTGGAGGGACCTGCGTTCATGCTGCACAATTCCGTATCAGTATATACAGATCCAAGTCTCCTTTGGAAGAGCACCTTGATATTGGTAAGAACAGCTGGCAATTCCTTCTCAGCATCCCAGGAGCTCTCTCCATTGCTCACACTGCCCCTTAGGCACTCCCTGGACCCAGTGCCCTGGTAGTCCAGGCACTAGATGGCCAAAGAGAGTAGCCTCTATAGGGCAGCATCTCCCGCAAATGACACCTGAAAGGACTTTAGAACAGTGCCTGGATTTTTTTTTTTTTTTCTGTCAGGGTCTCACTCTGCTGCCCAGATGGGAGTACAGTGGCATGATCATAGCTCACTGTAGCCTCCTTCTCCTCAGTTCAAGCTGTCCTCCTACCTCAGCCTCCCAAGTAGCTAGCACTACAGATGCACACCACCACACCTGGCCAGTGTTTTTAATTTTTAGTAGAGACAAGGCCTTGCTATGTTGCCCAGGCTGGTCTCAAACTCCTGGGCTCAAGCGATCCTCCTGCCTTGGCCTCACAAAGTGCAGACATTAAAGGTGTGAGCCACTGTGCCTGGCTAGTGCCTGGCTTAATAAGTGTTTGTGGAGTAAATTTGAGGCAATCCTTAGACACATATTAAAAGAAATTATAAGTATTCATTTAATGTGTGCTGAGAAAAAATTCCTAAGTACATCAAACCAGTGATTCAAGGATATTTTAAAATTTCCTTTAACATAAGTTTATTTAAATTTAATAAAATAAGTCTATTTAAAGAGAAATGTTAAGTAAATAGTAGACAGGTGGAACACGAGCAGGGCCTGAGTCCTGAGTGGGGAAAGTGCCTGAGTGTGGTCTGGGAACGGCCATGGGAGGGGCTGGCCTTTGCAGCTGAGGGCCTGGGAGCCTGGTTTCCGAGGTTGCTGCTCAGGGACTGTCTTAGTCCATTTTGTGTTGCTATAGGAATACCTGAGGCTGGGTAATTTATAAAGAAAAAAGGTTTATTTGGCTTGGGGTTCTTCAGGCTGTACAAGCATTACACCAGCATCTACTTGGCTTCTGGGGAGGCCTCAGGAAGCTTTTACTCATGGTAGAAGGGGAAGGGGGAGCAGGCGCGTCACATTCGAGATGGACAGCAAGAGAGAGATGCTAGGGTTGTCTTAAACAACCAGCTCTTGTGTGAACTAATAGAGCGACAGCTCATTCATTATTGCAAGGACAGCACCAAGCCATTCATGAGGGATCCACCCCCATGACCCAAACACCTCCCGACAGTCCCACCTCCAACATTGGAGGCTACATTTCAACATGAGATTTGGAGGGAAAACACACATCGAAACCATATCAGGGACTCTGGAGGATCAGGAGGAAGGGGTAGGACTCTGGGCCTGCTGGCGTAAGATTTGAGCACTGGCTGCAAGGGATTGGAGTGGAAGGGGTGGCGCTCATGATGCTCTCTTGCAATCTGTGCATTCCATGTACCAAGAAAAGTGGCACCCAAGGCGAAAGGGACAGAGCTGCCGGGGTTGCCCTGGGCTGCAGCAGGTGATAATGAGAATCCAGTGGTGGGCAAGGACAACGACTTCTTCTCTTGGGGCCAGCTTCCCCATAGGCAGCGAAAGGACTGAACCAAGCCGTCAGAGGCCTCACTTTATCGTGAGGGCACCAGGAGCCACTGAGGGCTTTTTTCCTCCCAGGGGTGACATGATAAGAGCACCTTTAAGACCACCAGAAGTATAAATTCTTTGAGGTGTAATCCTAAATAAAAGAACTGCAGCTGTTAGGGTAACTGATTGTGGTCATTAGCCAATAGCGATGATGTTCCTTAGCAAATGAGGCTTAAACTGAAAAAGGGGTCTAGGGTAGACCTGAAGGAGATTTGCTTGGTCACACATGGGTGCCCAGGGAAAAGTCAGACATCAGAGACCTCAGAGATCTTTAAGGAGAGACTCCGAAACCCTCGTTTCTGTGGTTGACAAAAGCACAGGAAGCTCCCAGCGGCCTTCCTCAGTTTCTGATGCCTGTTTCTGATGGCCTTTTGAGTTTGCCACTGGGGATTCTGAGCTCACCCCTGCCTGCTTCCACACCTGTCCCTCCTTCCTCCCCAGCTGCCTCCCTGTGGCATGGCAGGGATAAGACAGAACCTTGGGATTGTTGCTTTTAAAATGTTGAGGCCAAATACTTATCTACAGGATGATCTCAATCATGTTTTGAAAAATGTATGAATGTTCAGGAAGAACATATAAAAATGTTAATAAAGAATGGTTCTCTCTGGATGGAGGAAAATAAATGCTTTTCTTTTCCTTAAAGAGCAGAGAGGGCCGGGCACAGTGGCTCATACCTGTAATTCCAGCACTTTGGGAGGCCAAGGTGGGTGGATCATTTGAGGTCAGGGGTTCGAGACCAGCCTGGCCAACATGGTGAAACCCCATCTCTACTGAAAATACAAAAATTAGCCGGGCATGGTGGAGCACACTTGTAATCTCAGCTACTCAGAAAGCTGAGTGAGGCAGAATTACTTGAACCCAGGAGGTGGAGGTTGCAGTGAGCTGAGATCGTGCCACTACACTCCAGCTTAGGCAACAGAGTGAGACTCTGTCTCAGGAAAAAAAAAAAAAAAAAAAAAAAGATCAGAGAGGAGAAATGCCACTGAGATGAGACCCCCCCTAAGCCATACATACCCGGAAATAGCTGAGCTCAGATCTGAGCCCCTGCTCCCTTAAATCCCCCAAGAAAACAGCACTAGCACATGAAGTTAGCTCAGCCCAGGTGATGATGTCAAGGTGAAAGAAAGCTCCATCTTGAGATTTAACAGAAAATCAAGCCAAGGCGGAAATGAGCACAAACAGGCTTTTTAGAAGAGGCAAGTGGGCCTGGAGCAGGGCCCAGGTTTTA
Source organism: Pongo pygmaeus (assembly GCF_028885625.2). Classification (NCBI taxonomy): domain Eukaryota; kingdom Metazoa; phylum Chordata; class Mammalia; order Primates; family Hominidae; genus Pongo; species Pongo pygmaeus. The sequence continues at coordinate 42,922,572 of NC_072373.2, forward strand.
TTGATAGAGGGCTGGGTCCTGCCCCAGTTCTGCTGAAGCATGCAGTCAGGCCTGTCCAAGGCAAATACAGCAGCAGCCTGATCCGGCCAGCCCAGGAGCAAACCCCATGCCAGGCTGTTTGCCCACTGGGGGCTGTTCAGCTCCCACGTGGGGTTCTTGGCTCCTTCCTCTGCAATGTTTCAGTGGTGTTTCTGCTCTAGACAAGCCCTGATTTCACTTGCCAGAGGGTTCCAAGGTTGATTCTTCTCTCCAACAGAGGAAAGGGGGTCACTCTGTTTCCAAAAACTCAGACTTGAAAGCATCTCTTCACTGCTGACATTTGGAGGATGAGACAATGAATCCAGCCAACTCCAGGCTTTCCCTGGGCCTTTTGCCTGCCACACTTGGGAGATCGCTAGCCCACTCTAGGGCAGGGTTTCTCAGTCTTGGCCCAATTGACATTTGAGGTCAGATAATTCTTTGTTGTGGGGGGCTGTTCTATGCAATACAGGCCAGCTAGTAGCATTCCTGGCCTTTTCTAGAATCAGTAGCATCCCCTAAGTTGTGACAACCAAAAATGTCTTCAGACAAATGTCCTAGGGGGTGAGTAAAATTGCTGCCTTTTGAGACCTGCTGCTCTAGAGGAAGGAATAGAAAAAGACCCAAAGAGGAGACCCAGGAAGTAATGGGGACAGCCGGAATCCAGGGTGGGGTGCAGGGCTGAGGAGATCAGAAAGAAGAGACGCTTGGAAACTCCCAAAGAGAAAAGCAAATTGAGACCAGAAAAGGTTGTTTCAATAAGATTTTTAGGAAATGTTGCTATATGGTGTGCTATGTAACCTCCTCCCTCTGTCTTCTGAGGAAAACCTTCAGGAAACATCTGCATTGCCCATCAGTGCTTTTGGGGACCAGATGTGCCTCCCCTCCTTTCCCTGTGCCCCATCCTGGATAGACAGTTCCTGCTAAGGGTAAGGCCCTTTCAAGAGGCCTGGTTACATTCAGGCTACACCAGAAATAGTTACTATTCCAGCGTCTGTGGAGAGATGTGCAAAGTTTTAAAATATACATTTTAGAACCAATCCAGTATCACCCTTATAAAAACATGTATCATTCTTGCTTTCTAATAATTCTTTTTCCAGGGAGAGAGAAAGGCATGGGGGAACAGCTGGGAGGCTGGTAACACCCATGGTGAATTAGGCATTTGAACACTGTTGATTGTGTTCCAGAAAAAGCATGTGATGGCTACTCTGGAGACTGGGGGCTGCTTGTGAGTCCCCCATCCAGCACCTGGGTCCCCCAATGTAGTTTCTCAGAGCACCTTGAGATTTTCTGTCAGAGACACAGGATATATTTGTTTAAAGTCTCGCTCCCTTACCCTACTGTGAGCACTGGATGTGTAGAAACCATGTCTGTTATTTTCATCATTAAGTCCTCAGCATTCCTGGGCCTGGCACATGGTGAACACTCGAAACTTATTTGTTAAATGAATTAAAGGATTATATTCTTACTTCCCTCACTCGCAACGTTCAACTCACACATTAAGGCTTAAATCAAACATCACCTCCTCTGGGAAGCCTTCCCTGATTTCTCCCAGCAGAAACAATTGCACTATATAGCCAAACACTTGGTTCATACTTTTATTGCAACATGCATCACAGTGTATGCTATTTGTTGGTATTCTGCCTCCCCTGCCAGAATGTAAGCTGTCTGAGGACAAGAATTGTGATGTATCATTTATTACCCCAACTCTCACCCATGCTTGGTACATAGTAGATACTCAATAAATGCTCGTTCAATGCAGGAAGCAATAAACACACTCCTCTGTCTCCATTCTAAATCCTAGAAATCAAAGTTCAGATACAGTTCAAGTGTCTTTACAAAACCCAGAACCAAAAGCTGCTTTGGACATCAATTTTCTGGTTCTTTAACACAGGGAGAGAACATTTGCCCAGCCCCTCTGAAGGTTGGGCTGGCCTGGCTGGACAATGTGCTTGAGATGCCTCAGCCCCAGCATCCCCACTGTCCCAGGGCTATGAGGCCTTTAGGGACGATCAGAAGGCTTCTCTGGAAGCCACCTCACTGCTCACCCATACCCACATCTCTGGTTCAGAGCCCTAAGCCACAATAGGCTCTGTACTTGGGGGGAACTACAGGGGACTTCTGAGTATCTTCAGAGTTCTCTGTGTCACTTCCCCTAGTCCCCTTGGAACAGGGTGTCTGTGAACTCCATCCAATGCATGTGGAATCTGAGGCCTCATGCCACCTCCTGCTCACCAGAGCTCCTGGGAGAGAAAGTGGAGCCCGGGGCACCCGCAGAGGCTGTTCCCAGCTTGGTACACGAGCTTTGCCACCTACCTGGCTACAGGTCAGGGTGAGGGTGCTTTCTGGAGAGGGTCTGTCCCAGGATAAACCCTCCTGCTGACTGCAGTCCAACTGGATCAGGCTGCGGCATTCTGGGTGACAGGTGAATTTACAGTCTGGAGGTAAAGAACAAAAGGGAGATTAGAGGACAGGCAGGATTCCTCCCCACTTTCACCCAGAGAAATAACCTGGGAGATTGCATTAGTTTCCAGTGGGAAGAGCAGTGCAGGAGAGAAGTGGTGGGGCGGGAGACAGCGTGAAGATGCCGCCCTGCTTGGAGCCCCCAGGAAGGATGCAAGTTAAGTGCTCTACGCATTTGCAAACTGCTTTCACCTGCGTTACTTTGTGTGACTCTGCAATCATTATTGTTTCCATTTTACAGATAGAAAATTGGGGCCTAGAGACTGAGTGACTTTCTCGAGGTCAGATCTTCTGCCTCCCAGACTGGTGCTCTTTCTACCACTTTACATTAATCAACCAGTGGCCATAAATCCCTGGGGAAGGACTTGACTTTTCTGGGCTTTATGTTGCCAATCTGTAAAATACAGGTTGTGCATCCCCAAGCTGAAAATCAGATCTCCAAGATGCTCCAAAATCTGAAACTCTTTGAGCATCGACATGACACTCTAAGGAAGTGCTCATTGGAGCAATTCGGATTTTTGACTTTCAAATTTGGGATGCTTGACTGGTATCATACGTATTCCCAAATCTGAAAAAAGTCCAAAATCAGAAACACTTCCGGTCTCAAGCATTTCAGATAAAGGATACTCAGCCTGTATGGGTAATAGCTGCCCTGCCTGCTTCTAGTTATAAAGGAGGACATATCTTGAAGAATTAAAAGTGCTTCCAGAGACAAAGGCATTATCATAGCAGGAAGTGCTGTTACCTCTCTCTGACCTGGCCCAGGCTAGAATGTGGGGATGCTACTCTGAATGCAGCTGAAATAGCCCACAAACCACATCCCAGATCCAGGGATTCCACGGGGGAAGCACATTCCATCGACAATGTTCACTTCCGTGGAAGCAGAGACTTAGTGACCAGAGTTGAAAAGAGCCTTGGGGACTACCTTAGAGATGGGGAAACTGAGGCCAGAGAGAAAAAGTGAGGTGCCCAATGACACACAGCTCATTGGTGGCAGCGCCAAGGCTGCTAATATTTTCCAGCTTTCTCAAGGGCTCTCTTTGGAGCCTCCTGGCAGAAGGGAGGTGAAGTCAAAGGCAGCAGGAGACTCAGCGAGGCGAGGGGAGGGCAGGGGAGCCGGGGTGGGGGGTAGTGAAGACAAGGTGGCAGCAGAAGAAAGTAACACAAGTCCATCAGCAGGCAAAATGCTCGCATCTGAGGTGTGGTCCTCACAGATAGCTGCCGGGTCAGCTGGGGTCACCTATTCTGGAGATGCCTCAGCTCGGCCAGAAGGCCCAGCCTTCTAGGTGCTGGAATCTCATAAATTTTCCTTCTGGACTGTGAAGGCAAGTCATGAGGATGGGCTAGAGTGGGCAGGTTTTGTGGCAGGAGTCGTGACACCCTGGACTTGATTGCATACCTGGGGATTAGGGGGCCACTTTTGGTTGATAAGGGCTCAGGCACCTCGAAATGCTTTTCCTTCCAACAGGCTCCAAAAATTCAGTACATTTGGTGTCGATTTTTAAAAGCCACCACAGCACACTCTATCTTGGCGGAAGGGTGATGGCTCCTTTTCTCCCCACTTTTGGGGAGCTTTGGAATGACACCCCCCTCTCCCCAGCTGCCCCTTCCCTTACTCCCCCAAAGATAAGCACCTGGGCCATGTTTCTTGCACGGGTTTTGCCACTTATGTCTGCAGGGGAGCACCCTGACAAATGTGGGGACACACAGAGATCCCAGAACCGCACGACCTTCCTACCCATGGCCTGACCACCTTTCTGCAACAGCGTCTGGAAGCTTCACTGCTCATCTCCCTTGTGCTCGAAAGTGAAGCCCACCAATATCCTCTCCTTCAGATCCCACGCTTCTCTAGGCCTCCCTCCTCCTCTCACTTGGAGACAGAAATGAATGAAGTCAATTCCCTGGGGCATGCACCCATCTCCCTGCAGGCACCCACATGCATTTCTGGGTCCTCCATGGGAGACCTCTTGCTCAGCACAAAAACAGCCTCCCCTTTAGTAAGGTGAAGGGCACAAAGGGAAGTGCAGGCCAAACTTCTGCCCGCAGTGCCCAGAAATACCAGGGCTTTGATAAGGGAGCACTGAGGCCAGAACCCACAATGGGCAGCATTGTTCCTGGCGCTGGCACTGGGACACACCTGTATGGCTCTGGTAGAGCTTTGAGCGATGAAGAATGCTCTGAGGATGCCAAGAAATGGCAACAAGGCAAAGGAGGAAGGACTGAAAGCTCGCCCAACTCCACGGTGATGAGAGCTGCCATAACTCACAAATGGGAAGGCACCTGGGAGAGGAGGAAGTTGTCTCTCCTCCTCTTTTAGCTCCTTGTCCTATTGGCACAGGCAGTCTGTGTCCATCTGTGCATCTGAATCTCTCAATTTCCATCTCTCTCCCTCTCTCTCTCACACACACACACACACACACACACACACACACACACACACACACACTGAAAACATCACCATGCTGAGCTGGACAACACTAAGTAGCAGAAGACTCTGAGAAGTGTTCTGGGATTTTATAAGAAGCATGTTTGAGCACCAAAGACTTTGTTCCATCAGACCATGTAATCACAGGCTGTGGCAAAACCTCTGAAGCACATCTTCTTACATCCTGGTCCTGGAAATGCCAAGCCCAGGGCTTTTAGGCCAGCAGAAATGAAGTCAGAGCCCCCATGCCTTTCTCCAAACCCAAAAGCAACAGGCTGCAGGCCTGACGTGTTCAGGGATTGGGGAGACCCATGAGATTCCAAAGACAGAGCCACGTTCCACTAGACCCAGTGGTTAATTCTCCACAGACCACAGTTCCCTTAAGGCAGCTCATCATCAGCTGCTGCCAAACCAAACCAGCCCCTGCCCTTGGTATTCCACTGTCCTCCACAGCCTTCAGCTGGTGCTCAATTTATGTTTTGTTTTTCGTTTTTTCTTTTTGAGGCAAGGTTTCACTCTGCCGCCCAGGCTGCAGTGCAGTGGTGCTATCGTGGCTCTCTGCAACCTCCACCTCCTGGGCTCAAGTAATCCTCCCACTTCAGTCTCCTGAGTAGCTGGGACTGCAGGCGCCCACCACTGCACCTGGCTAATTAAAAAGGGTTTCACCATTTTGCCCAGGCTGGTCTCGAACTCCTGGGCTCAAGCGATTTGCCCATCTCTGCCTCCCAAAGTGCTGGGATTACAGGTGTGAGCCACCGCACCCGGCCAGGTGCTCAGTTTGGATGAGGAAGGAGGGAGGGAAAAGTGAAACTCTGGGTGGAGCATGGCTTCCAGGAAGGAAGGGTTCAGCCCTCCCTGGACAGCTAGTGCCATCTCCTCTGGCAGCAGCATCAATGTCTGGAGCATGGGGGCTTCCTCATGCTCTGTGCTAGCCCGAGAGTGAGGATGAATTAGACAAGAAACCTGGGAAACCCAGGCTCACTGGGCAGATGGGCTGCACATGTGAAAAGATAACTAACAACAGAGACAGCCCAAAGCAGGGGCCTGGCTGTGGCACAGACCTAGGAAGCTTGCTCAACTAGAGACAGTTGCCAGCCAGAGCAGGCAGGGAGGGCTTCAGGGTGCAGGCAGCTCTGGGGAGCTTCCAGAGGAGATGAGACTCCAGGGAAACCCTGTGACCTTATCACAGGGGCCAAGAGGAGGCAGGGGATTCTGTCATCACTAAAGAGGACAAGGATCTTGCCAACAAGAGGCAGCAACAGATTAAGGAGTAATATTTGTAGGTTCTAGCTGTAGTTTCTCTGGGAGAACAGGCATTTCTTGATATTGACATTGCCATCTGTAAAATCAAATGATCCTTTCCCTTTTGTAGCCTTTCCTTCCAATGATAGCCCCTATCCCTATTCCTAGGGGATGCTTTGAGGAAAGTAAATGTGCTTCCAGGATTTGGAAGAGGGGCCTATGAAAATATATAGAAGGGGACAACTATAAAGGGAAATGAAGGAGACAAACCACAGTAGGCGCCCCTCTCCCCAGGAGGGAGCCACAGCCAGGAGCTGGGATGGAGGGCTGAGGACCTCAGCACCCAGGAACCAAGTACCATGAACCAGGTGACTTAAACAAACAGAAATACTGTCTCGCAGTTCTGGAGGCTAGATTGAAATCAAGTGTTGGCTGGGCCAGGCCTGCTCTGAAATAACCAGGAGAGTCCTGTGTTGCCTCTTTCTGGCTTCTGATGATTTGCTGGATTCCTCGGTGTGCAGCTGCATGACTCCAGCCTCTGCGTCCATTGTCACGTGGCGTTCTCCCTGTGCTTCTGTCTTCTTATAAGAATACCAGTCAAATTGAATTAGGAGGCCAACCTACTCCAGTGCGACCTCATCTTAATGACACCTGCAACTACCATATTTCCGAATGAGGTTGCATTCTGAGCTACTGGGGGTTAGAACTTTTTTTTTCTTTTTTGAGACAGGGTCTCACTTTCTCACCCAAGTTGGAGTACGGTGGCGTGACCATAGCTCACTGTAACCTCAAACTCCTAGGCTCAAGCCATCCTCCTACCTCAGTGTCCTGAGTAGCTAGGACTACAGGTGTGTGCCACCGTGCCCAGCTGATTTTTTTGTTGCTGTTGAAACAGGGTCTCTCTATGTTACCCAGGCTGATATCAAACTCCCGGCCTCAAGTGATCCTCCCACTTCAGTCTCCCAAAGTGCTGGGATTACAGGCATGATTCACCGTGCCCAGCCTGGGCATTAGGACTTAAGTATATCATTTTTGGGGAAAGCCCAGTTCAATCCACAACACGGACCCTCCCTGGGTCATATTAGGAGCACAGAGCCCTTAGGCCCAAACAGATGGTGGTTTCAAGTGGAAATCACCTCCAGAGATCACAGTGGGCCGGCAGGACAGGACAGGGAGGCTAGGGAGTGGTAAACTGAGGCCAAGACGGCCTACCTACTTCTACCGGGCCTGCTCCTGGGCTTCACAGTCCATGAAGGTTACCGCCAAGGTCACCACCTCAAACATGGCCCGCAGGCCATGGTGGCCTATGCTTGGAGATGGCATTACTTCTTTCACTTTAGCCCTGAAGAAGTAAAGCCAGCAGGTGGAACTACACAGGAGTTCCACAGCTAGGAGGATGTTTTTCCAAAATTCAGAAGCTACAAACCTCCCCTTAATCCCCAGGGCTGCCAATGTTAGCTTTTACCCCACCCCAGTTGCCAAATGCACACACATACAGAGGCACACACATGCACCCTCTGCTGTGTGGCTGCATAGCCTGAGTGGCTGTTTTCTGAACCAGAAAACGGGTATGTTGATAAGAACTTATTCTGTTGATAAGAAACCCTTAAGGCCCTTTCACCCCAGAGTTGCATGCAAGATACAGAGACAACATAGAACTCTCCATTTAACTCTCCCCTCCTCCAGCCCAGGCCAAGGTGTGGGTAAGGGCCAGGCGGGCACCAAGGCGACTGAGCCCAGATGACAGCAGAGCTACCAGCCTCCCCTGTGGTCAATCCCAGGTCAGTGAACAGCAGCTTCTCACTCTGCATGGACAAAGCAACTTCTGATGCCTGAGGGAAAACACGACAACTTCTGAATCCGGGGACCTATGCCCATTCTCTGAACACCCCTACGCCTTTTTGAAGAAAGCCAATCTTACAGCAAACCTTAACACCCCCTTCCCCACTCTCCCTGAGGACCAGCAGCCTGGCCTATGCTGTGATATCATGGAAAGAGAATGGACTTTGAAGAAGGCGTAGCCTCCAGGCCCCGCTCAGTTAGCTCTGTGACCCTGGGTAAGTTATGAACTTCTCTGAGCATTAATTTTCTCTACCCTAAAACAGGAATCATAGTAGCCAGCTCCTAGGGCTGCCATGAGGGTTAAATGGGGTTCCTGACGTCAAGAACTACATAGAAGCCCTGGGAAGTGGAGGCTCCAAGTTAAGAGTTAATGATCCATCCCCTACCCTCTCTTTCCACTGCTCTGCTATGTGGATTCCTGAGTCTCACCAACCTTACTCCTATAGGTATTTCCAAAACAAGCACACAAATCACTTTTAGTTTTAAGATAATTTTGTTCTTAGGCACTATAGGGAAATCTGAAAAAGTAATATGCATTGGAAAATTACCATTTACCAAACTTTTTTTTTTTTTTTTTTTTGAGACGGAGTCTCGCTCTGTTGCCCAGGCTGGAGTGCAATGGCGCAAACTTGGCTCACTGCAAGCTCCGCCTCCTGGGTTCACGCCATTCTCCTGCCTCAGGCTCCTGAGTAGCTGGGACTACAGGCACCCGCCACCACGCCCGGCTAATTTTTGTATTTATTTATTTATTTTTTTTAGTAGAGACGGGGTTTCACCGTGTTAGCCAGGATGGTCTCAATCTCCTGACCTCGTGATCCACCTGCCTTGGCCTCCCAAAGTGCTGGGATTACAGGCGTGAGCCACCGTGCCCGGCTCAATTTACCAAAGTTTTAAAAAGGCAGGTGTAAAGCTTGTCCTGATCCTCTTGAATAAGTCAGTGGAGATTGTCGCCATCTCATGGTGCCTGTCTTCACTCCCTTTTCAAGGGGATTCTCCTTTAAGAATCCCCCATTTTTCCACTGGGTGTTGCCCCACTGGAGCCTCTGGGCTGGACCAGCTATGGCAGCTCCAAGACCACCCAGAGAGGGTCTCCAGCGCCCTCTGCGCACAGACCATCCCAGGGCAGCTCCACCACCTCCAGCCCCCTGAACCCTCACCCTGCAGCCTCTAACCTACCAGCTCCCCCAGCTAGGATACCGCCTCTCAACCTGGCCCCAAGATGTCCCTTCAGACTCAGGCTCTCATACAATAGACACAGTTGCTCCCTCTGCAACCTCACTGCCTGCTCCAGATCTCCTCGGCCACAGTTCCTGAATGTGACCCTTTCTGCAGCCCTTTGCTCTGGGCCCTGCTCCGAGTTTAGGAAGCCCATTCACTAGCAAGCATTCGGAAAGGGACTACTACAAATTGGTTGAGCGACTAAAGGAAGGAATGGTTCTCTGCCTTTTGCTGAAGTGGAGATGCCACAGTGAGAGTGCTGATCTGACCCCAGGCCGGTGTCCTAACCTCTACTGGCCTTGGTTTCCTCATCTGTTAAGTGGAGATGATAGCAGTACGGTTGTTGAGAATTAAATGAGAAAGTTATGTAAATAACAACACAACACTTGCTACATACTAGGAGTTCAATAATAGTAGCTCTTCTTTTTACCTCGCTAACATCCAAGTCTGTCTGGCCACTGGCCACAGCATCAGACATCCTCATCTCGAAAGCCCATCTGTGCACACCCCATCAGTGCCCACTGACCTTCCTCCAGACCTTCACCTGGAGGTGCATCACGGTCCTAAGGAAAAGGTCTTGATCATCCTCAGACCTTTCATGGCTCCCCTATGAGCAAGGGAGGCTCCAGGGCTCAGCTCCCTGCAGCGGGGAGGGGCTTGGTGTACTTGCTTGGAGTCTGTAAGGGGTAACCCTGCCCCACTTGGCAGAGAAGCCTCTTCCGGCCCCCTGGAACATCCCTCCTCCCTGCTTTTCTACTCACCCCTCCTCCAACATTTGAACTTCTAAAATCACACTCTAGTTTCAGAAAAGAAAATTGTTAACCAAAGTTAATAAGTTCCAGTATTAAAGGGGATGTGGGGGAATGAGAAGGTACTACCTTATTGGTGGTATCAATTTCCTGCAGGAATTTATTCTGAGTGTGTATTTACTCACATCTAAATACATCATCACTAAAATGTTCATCATGTAGTTATTTATGACAACAAAATGCTAGAAATACCCCCACATCCATCTACAAAAGACTAGTTATAATTATATTTTGAAATGGAATACTATGTAGCCATTATATAAGATGATGCATATTGATATTGGTCAACATGAAAATATGTCCACAACATACATCTAAAAAAGGAAAAAGATTGTGTTTTATGATTTCAATGATATAAAATCTATACATACTTATACATTATGCAGAGAGCTGTCTGGAAGGCAGGTCACATGTTTGCTTTGAGTGATGGGATTTCCAGTGCTTTTCCTACCTTTATAGTTTCTAAATTGTTTAAATTTATAATGGAAATACATTCTTTACTAATGGAAAAATGCCACAAAAAGGGAACAAAGAAAAATCACGTACCCACACTGTGATGACATCAGGTACCATTACTCAGTACCCACCATACACCAGGTATTCTACATGCATTATTTCATATAATCCATACTATGACTGGGCAATATGTGTTTCTACCCCAATTTTTAATTTTTATTTTATTGTATTTATTTTTTTGAGGCAGGGTCTCACTGTGCCACCCAGGCTGAAGTGCGGTAACGTGAACACGGCTCACTGCAGCCTTGACCTCTCAGGCTCAAGCAATCCTCCCACTGAGTAGCTGGGATCACAGGCACACACCACCACACCTGGTTAATTATTTGAAGGAAACTTTGTATTATTTTAATTATTTTTATGTACAGAAAACTCAACAGTGTGCATTTAACCCGGTTTAGTGGCAAGTTCTTTAGCCTTTGCCTTTTTGAACTTGGCGATGTGAGCCTCAGACTTGGGACCCAGGACATTGCCGCCCCAGTGACAGTGGATCTCATCATATCTGTCGTTGTAATAGGTCCTGATAGCTCCCACCAGCTTAGCCAAAGCACCCTTGTCTTCCGAGTTAACCTGTGTGAAGGCGACAGTGGTGCAGGTCTTCCTGTGGACTAGACGTCCTAGTCTTGCCTTCCCCTTGATAATGCAGTAAGGGACCCCCATTTTATGACACAGGGCAGGCAAGAAGACGACCAGCTCAATGGGATCCACGTCATGTGCAATCACCACCAGCTGAGCTTTCTTGTTCTCCACCAAAGTGGTGACGGTGTTAACTCCTGCTCGAAGGACAGGTGGTCTCTCAGTGGGGACGTCCCTTTTGCCAGCCGCTTTCTTCTCAGCCTGAGCCAACGGCCTCTGCTTCTTCTCTTGCTTTGTTTCTGGTCTGTACTTGTGGGCCAGCTTAAGCAGCTGAGTAGCTGTTTGGTGGTCCAGGGCCTGAGTGAACTGGTTAATCGCAGGAGGCACTTTCAGCCGCTTATAGAGGATGGCTCTCTGCCACTGCAACCTGATATAGCGGGGTCATTTCACAAAGCAGGTGAGGTCTCTTTTGGGCTGGATGTCCTGTCCAATGCCAAAATTCTTAGGCCTTTTCTCAAACAGGGGATTCACCACTTCCTTGGCCTCCTGCTTCTTCATGACAGCAAGGGCCGGAGCCACCTTCTTCCCCTTGGCCTTCTTTCCTTTCAGCATTTTGGAAGGCGGGAAGAGAGAGCTAATTTTTTAATTTTTTGTAGAGATGAGGTTTCATCATGTTGCCCAGGCTGGTCTCAAACTCCTGGCCTCAAGTGATCTGCCTGCCTCAGCCTCCCAAAGTGCTAGGATTACAGGTGTGAGCCACTGTGCCTGGCTACCACTAATTTTTTTAAAATAGACTTTTTTGGAACAATGTTGGTTCACAGTAAAATTGAGCAGGAAATACAGAAAGTTCCTTTATACCCCCTGCCCCTACATATGCTGCACAGCTTCCCCTATTATCAGCATCCCCCACCAGAGTGGTACATTTGTCACAACTGATGAACCCACACTGATGCATCATGATCTCCAGAGTCCATAGTTTACATTAGGGTTCACTCTTGGTGCTGTACGTTCTATGGCTGTGGACACATGTATAATGACATACACCCACCATTATAGCATCAGGCAGAGTAGTTTCGCTGCCCTAAAAACCCGCTGTGCTCTGCCTATTTATTTATCCCTTCTTCCTCTCTATCCCTGGCAACCCCTGATCTTTTAACTGTTTCCATAGATTTATCTTTTCCAGAATACCATACAGTTGGAATCATAAGATACGTAGCCAATTTTCAGATTGGCTCTTTCACTTAGTACTATGCATTCATTTAGTATTATCTCCCTGTCTTTTTTTTTTTATTAAAAAAATTGTGGGTATATAGTAGATGTATATATATTTATGGAGCTCCTTGTCTTTTCACGGCTTGAAAACTCATTTCTTCTTATTGGTGAATAATATTCCATTATTTGGATGACGATAGTTTATTCATCTCTTCATTTACTGAAGGACATCTTGGTTGCTTCCAAATTTTGGCAACTCTGAATAAAGTTGCTATAAACAACTTTATTCAGGTTATTTTGTGGACATAAGTTTTTAACTCATTGGGTCTACTCCTATTTTAGAGATAGGGAAATTGAGACTTGAAGAGATAAATGACCTTTGGCAGCCTCGTAGCTGGCGAGCAGCAGGTGGAGAGTGAAGATCCATCATGCCTGGCTGCTCCTCAACAGCCCATTCCTCAGAACTGTCCCCTCCACTTGCTCCTGGTCCCTACTCTGCACTGCTTGAGGCCAGGGATGGGCTTCATCGGGGATGGCAGTCAGGGTGGCCCAAGGCCAGAAAGAGCCTGAATTGAAGGGATTTGGGCAAGGAGTGTTTTTTCCTCTGTCCTAGCAGGGAGCAGGGAGAGTACCCCACCTGAGGCCTCTGTCCTGTCTTTGGAGGGCCTGGGATGTACCACTTCACAGCTCTCCTCCAAGCTCAACCAAGCCACTCAGCCTTGGAGGCTGCCAGCATCCTGGGAGTTTCTGAAGCCACCCATACTGTCTGCCTGCTCTGAATTGGTCCTCCATCCATGACCCCTTTGTCTCTGGAACACCATATCTGGGAGACTTGGAACCACCCAGGCAGCAGCCAAAGGTTCTTGTCCTGAGCTCTCAGGACAATTTCACCATAGAGGCCAGCACTTCAGCCAAGTTCAGGCTCCACAAGACAGCAGGCTCTCAGCCTTCCCCACTCAAAGAGGTCCAGCCTCTGCAAACCCTCTCCCTATGACACCAAAATGGACGCCAAGTTCCCAGCACCAACTGCCTCACAGATTGGCACCAGAGCGCACCCACTTACCAGCCACACATCAGAAATCCTTACCCAGATTGTGTGATCCCTTGAAACACACTGCTTAACCTGTGTGATAGAGGTCTTGGAGAATGGGTGGAAAAGATGGAACACTCAATCGGGTGCTGGAGCGTGCAATGAATCTGGACTCTGGAGTCACATGAATCAGGGTTTGAGCCTGAGCCCTCCCTCTAATTGGGTATGAGACACCTGGACAATTAACCTCAGTTAACTATGGAATTTAGTTAGCCTCAATTTCCTCAACTGCAAATGGCGGTGGTAATATCTTTCTTGCCAGCAAATTTGTTGCCAAAATTAGACAGTATGTATGCAAAGCACCCAACGGCACCTGGCATATGGTAGGTGCTCAATAAATGACAGCTGTCATTTTCAACGCTATGAGATGCCTGAGTCCACCCAGCTTCCTGTTGACTCAGCATGTGATGCCAGCCAAAAACCCTCTCAATTTTCAGGTCCTCTTCTAACGTATTATTAGGGTAAGGAGAGTTGTGCAACTTTCCTGCTCATCTGAGTTCCTCCCACCTGCTCCCACTTCCCTCCAACTTCTGCCTTTAATGGGTCCAGAGGAATAAGGCAGGGGGGCTGGAAGGATAGGTCATGTTGGTGAATGGGAAGGCGGAGAGACTGTGATAGTCAAGACAGGAGGTCTGCAGCCATTGCCAAAATCAACATGATCTATAAGTTTTTCAAACTCCTGGCTAAACTCCTAGTGAGGCTGACAGCAAGGGAATGGAAACTCCCCATTCCAAGGGTCAGGCAGCCAGCTCAGGACATCTGCATCCTTATGTTTCCAGGAAGGAGGCGAAGCCCAGCCCTCTTGAGACCACTTACTGTAGTTCCTTGATTTAGAGGACAGACCACCCTGGGGGCATTCAGCATCCTGCAGCCCAGCCTGGAGGGCCTGGAGGCACACAACTGCTCCCTCCCTCCACACAACCCCAGCCCCAACTCCAACACACACACACACACACACACACACACACACAGTGCCAGAAAGCAAGCCAGGAAGCAAACAGGAAAGGTCAATGTAATGGTAAGACGAGTGTCCTGGAACTCTAAGGTCAGAGATGGCCAGCCCCTCGTGTGGGCAGGCAAGATGGGCAGCTGACACGCAGGGGCTGTCGTCTCTATGAGAACAGCCAAGAGGGGATGCGCCTGAGCACGCTCCAGTTTGGCCTAGATGCAGAGTTCCCATGTAAAAGAGTGGGTTGGGGTGGAGGGCTTTATGGAAGCAGGCTCCTCCAAGGCTGGCAAGAGGGGAAAGTGCTGGAGAGGTGGGGTGAAGCTGGGAGCCTCTGCTGAACTGAGGCACAGGGAAGAGAGCCAAAGACCACCCCAAGATCCTGGTCTTTACTCTCTTCCAAAATGACTGTATCAGTTTTCTGTGTGGCAGGGCTGGATGGGATTGACATACACTTTTGAGCGACCACTTTGTACTAAAGGGAAAGGCATAAGATCTGCTCAGTTGTTGCTCAGACACCAAAGCAGATATTAAAATTCTCTCTGGGACCCTCAGGGTAGCTCACGCCTGTAATCCCAGCACTGTGGGAGGCTGAGGCAGGAGGATTGCTTAAGGCCAGAAATTTGGGACCAGCCTGGGCAACAATAACAAAACAATTAAAACAATTTTGTTTTGTTTTGTTTTTTTTGTAAAACAGCTCTCCAAAACAATTAAAACCTTAGTGGGGTGGGGGATGGTGTGTGCCTGTAGGCCCAGCTACTCAGGTGGGTGAGGTGAGAGGATGGCTCAAGCCCAGGAGTTCAAGCTTGTAATGAGCTATGATAGGTCCATTGTACTCCAGCCTGGGGGACAGAGTAAGACCCTATCTCTAAAAAAAAAAAAATTCTTTCTGGAACCTGGGTCCCTGGATCTAATGGATCAATGATTTATTCTCCAAGCCACATTCCCAGGCAGGCTGGATGTGTCCCCTGTGCCCTCCACCCAAACACACCCAGCTTGCCTGGCAGAAGTTGGGTGCCCCAGCTGGCCTGCAGGGGCACCATCCTGTCTCACGTGGGTGGGTGTGGGTGGGTGTGCCTCTCGGGCAGGCACATTAATCATCCATCTCCAACACAACCACATATCCCTAGGCTGAAAACACCAACAAAAGGAAGGTACTGTGGCCAGGCCAGGTTGGGTGTGTTGAAGTAGGGGTGTTTTGGGAGGAGTGGGCAGAGGAAGAGAGGGCAGGATAGTTCACAACAAGTTCAGACAAATGATGCAGGAAGTAAGAGGAGCACCTGCCAGGCACCCAGTACAAGGGAGACAGGCCTGACCCCTGGCACCTTCTCCACACGGCCTGTTCCCACCACTTTGTTCTTTGGGGGTGCCGTAGCCTGAAGCATGTCCCCACTCTGCCCTGTGTGTGTGTGTGTGTGTGTGTGTATGCGTGTGTATTATAAACAAATGTAATGGTGTTGAGTCATTTTTAGCAATCCGTGCTTCAACCATAGACTGTATTAACTGACTCCCTGCTAGGACAATGTGAGAGCTCTCCTTCCCATCTCTTCTGCCCCATCCCCTATTTTTTATATATCTATTATATATAAAATACATTATATATTATATATATTATATAAAATATATTATATATTTTATATATTATATATATTATATAAAATATATAATATATTTTATATATTATATATATTATATAAAATATATTATATATTTTATATATTATACATGTAATATATAAAAAATATATTATATATTATATATTATATAATATATTTTTTATATATTACATGTATAATATATAAAATATATATAAATATATTTTTTATATATTATACATGTAATATATTTTATATACATTTTATATAGAAACATATATGCACTCCAGCCTGGGCGACAGAGCAAGACTCTGTCTCAAAAAAAACCATATTTGTATTTATATATAAAATATATTATATATAATATATCTATTATATTATATATCATTATATAATTATAATGATATATATTATATATACTATATATTTTATATAATATATATATATGGTGTTTTTTTTGAGATAGAGTCTTGCTCTGTCGCCCAGGCTGGAGTGCAGTGGCACAATCTCGGCTCACCGCAACCTCCACCTCCCGGTTTCAAGCAATTCTCCTGCCTCAGCCTCCCAAGTAGCTGGGACTACAGGTGCCCACCACTATGCCTGGCTAATTTTTGTATTTTTAGTAGGGTAGGGTTTCACCATGTTGGCCAGGCTAGTCTTGAACTCCTGACCTCAGGTGGTCTGCCCACCTCAGTCTCCCAAAGTGCTGGGATTACAGGTGTGAGCCACCATGCCTGGCATATATTTTTTATACATCCAATGTTTATAACATTTCTATTGTTTTAACCATAGCCCACTGTTGTCTAAAATTAGCTTTACTTTTAAATGAATCTAGTCATCTTACAATAGCTAAACCATTTTAAATTTTTTAAATTTTAATTCATTTTTGGCTTGACTACATTTTAGGGGGTTCTTTGTAATCTTTATATACATTACGTTTCCTGATGATGCTGTATGCCCCTTTAAGAGATGCACCTCTATTTGACTGACCTTCTTATACCATGGCACTGTGGCCTCATGCAGTACAGCTTGTTGATGACAGTGATGGCCAAGAGAAAATGTGGAGGGAGCAGAAAGAGGTGGGAAAATCTGCAGGCCCTCAGTGCACATCACAGAGCAGCCCTGAGAATCCCCGCTTGGCCAAGTACGGTAAGAGGCAATCTATTTTGGGAGAAAGTGTAAAAGTAAATGGTTTGGGGGAAGGTGCTGGGGCAAGCGAGCCAAATGGACCTCATTCCTCACGTGCAAGTGAATGTGAGAGATTTGTCACCTGGACCATCCGACACCACATCAGAAAACGCTCACGCTGCATTTAGGGTATGGCCATGCAGAGAGAAGTACAAAGACACAGCATAGTTTTTGAATAGGGCAATTAAATTATGTGTGACCATCAGGACACATGTACTCAGAGATACACAGGGAGAGAACTAAACCTTTTTCTACGGTTCTGTCTCCCCTCTTTCCACAACCACCCAGCTCCTAACCAGTTGTTCATTTGTGCATGCGTGGCCTGCATTCACTCACCATGTGCTGACTGAGGGCCTGCCATAGCTCACTGTTACAAAGTACAGGCAGTCACAACCAAGACTGCGTGTGACAGGAAGATGTGTGTGAAAGGATTCGAGAGAGAGAGAGAGCTCAGTAAAGATACATACTAGTTTGATCATCACCAAGGGAAAAAAGAAATCCTATTGCCAGACACCTTAAGAAAATAAAAAATAATTTAAAACACTGTAGGCAGTTGGGTTTAAGGGAACTCAACAAATAGCAACAAGCCCGTGGTATCCAAAGCCAGTGTGGAGCTGCCAGATACCCTCTCGGCCCCAGACCTGCTCAGGAGGGGCCCCTCCTCTAGGCATGTGTCACTCTGCCCTGGGTGTAAGAGAGACAAAGCAGCAGAGGTCCCCCAGCCTTGGGCTCTGGGCCCTCTCACCCATCCCTGGGGCCCCTGAGAAGACAGACAGAGGACCCTGGGTAGCTGACAAAGGATTTGGGCTCTAGAATTGAGGGCACATATGGAAAGAGGAGGGGAGGGTTGTTTTTGTTTGCTTTTGTTTCTGTTTTTAAGGCAGACAATCATCTCTGAGAAGGGGCAAAGGGCAGCCTAGCCTCTTGTTAGCCTGGAGTATATTTGTGGTAGTATGCCACAGACCCCAAAGATAAGGACAGCCAAATAGGATTGCAAGGATACCTGGCTGGGCATATGCAAACTGCAAGATGGCAGACGAAGCTCATGCAGAAATACAGATATGAATGCACCGCAGGTATGCCCAGTTCTAGTGCCAGGAGGTCACAGGAGGCCAGGAGCAGGCAGGTTCAGTCCATCATGGGACAATCAGGCTACTACATCCAACTGGTTTTTCCACACCTGCTTTGATGTCACTTACAGCCATTCAAAGTGCCAATCATCAACTGGGCAAAAGCAGGCTCTTTTTGCAGTGGGAAGGAAAGTAAATAGATTATGTCAGAGGACCTCTCTGCTGGAGACACACAAAGGTTTCTTTACAGCTGCATCACTGCAGCCAGGACCACCAGAGACTTTTGGAGAGACCCAGGCCTATTTCCCACAGACCCCCCTAGCAGCCTTTTAAAATGACATATGACTTGCTCCTTGGTGACATGCTTGCTTAGCTCCTAAAGATACCCAGTGGGCTAATCTAGCTCTGCCTGTTAATTATGTGATGTGGTAAACTCAATGATAGGAATTTTTCCAGGGAATGTGTTTGTGAGTTTATGTCTCTCCTCTACTTTTGCCTGGGCAACCTACAAATCCTATCTCTCCCACTGAGATGCAGGCAGTCCACCCTGGTCCAGGTACAATGGAGGGGCAGACAACCGTGCTGCAGGCTTGTCCCAATGACCCACGGGGAGCAGTTATGAAAAGTCTTCCTGGGAGCACTCAGCAACAGCAGCTCCCAGTGCAGGGCTTTCTATGCACCAAACGTGGTTTCAACTGTTTGACATTTAATCCACCCCACACCAGTCTGAGGTTGAGATTTTTTGCCCTATCCTATACTTGGAAAATTGAGGCTCAGAGAGGTTAATCTGTAGGAGGAGCCACAGCCAGAAAGTGGTGACTCCAGGATCCTGACTCAAGGCAGCCTGGCTCCAAGCCTGTTTTCTTTTCTTTTTTTTTTTTTTTTTTTTTTTTGAGATGGAGTCTCGCTTTGTCAACCAAACTGGAGTGTAGTGGCACGATTTCAGCTCACTGCAACCTCCGCCTCCCGGATTCAAGCAATTCTCCTGCCTCAGCCTCCCGAGTAGCTGGGATTACAGGTGCCCATCTCCTTGCCCAGCTAATTTTTCTATTTTTAGTAGAGATGGGGTTTCGCCATGTTAGCCAGGTTGGTCTTGAACTCCTGACCTCAGGTGATCTGCCTGCCTTGGCCTGCCAAAGTGCTGGGATTACAGGTGTGAGCCACCACGCCCGGCCACCAAATCCATTTTCTTAAATGCCACACTCCAGGCTGCTCATGGAGTCTTGCGAGTGAGATGAGGATATTCCAGATGTCCACAGTCTGCAGTCCACCTTTCCTATCATCTTGAGCATCCTGTCTTCTCCCCTCCTCTTTTGGCAATTAAGCCCAAATGCTAACACAAGTTAAGCAAGCCCATCATAGCCACAGTGCGGTATGTGCCCTGACCTTAATGCTGCCACTTCAGGCCTGATTGATTTTACTTAAATCTATAACTCCTTGGGCTGAATAGCAAAGGAGCAAGGAAATGATCTGCTGAATAATTCGTAAAGAGAGAGTAAGGGAGGGGGAAAGAGAGGATGAATACCAACATGCTCATGAGCATTTAAATTGAGCAACTCGGTGTCCAATTCTCTTCTCGGTGAAGGTCACAGTATGTATTAGGATATTGATGAGGATAAATTATTCAGGCTGGCTAAGAAATATTTGTCTCCAAATGGGGATTAGGGCTAGTTCAATTAAAATTCCCACTTCTCAAGAGGTAAAGCCTTAATCAGAAAAATTGTATTTTTCATAGTCAAGATCCTATTTTTAAAAATCTGCTTCCAAAACTTAGTCCAGAGATGGCATTTCATTTTAGTCCCATCCCTACGACTTAGTGTGGTGACCTGCCTAGATCCCCACTGATTCTTGAAAGTATATGAGAGAAGTATAGAGAAAAATGGGGACAGGGGGCCCCAAGAAAAGTATGTATGCTCCAAAGAGTGCCAACCGTTAAAGAGAAGCAGGTTCCAGACCCAGCCAGATGGCAATGACCTTTAACAAGGGACCTTACTTGTCTGAGCTATCTCATCTGTGAAACAGAATAATCCCCTTCCCATTCCCACCACACCAGGATCTGGAGGGAATAAATGATATTAAAAGCAAACAAATGTAAATGCTCTGAGTGTTTAGCAGAGAGTGTTACAGAAATGTAAGATGCTGTGGACAGCATGAGACAGCGGAAGGAATCCAAGGCTGGAAGGCAGGTGCCCAGGGTTCCTGGTCCTGGCACTGCCACCAGCAGAGCCTTTTGTTGGTCCCAGCTTCCTTTCATTGGAAAAGGGGCACGGGATGACCTAAGATTCTATGATGATTTGGATTGCTGTTGTCTCTGCCTCTTATCTTTCACTCACCGCTATGCCATCCAGTTATCCTTCTTCAGGCGAGGACTGTTCTCGCCCTAATTAGTGCTCAGGAGAGGAATCAGTGGTCTGGCCACCTCCCGAGGCCGGGACTCCTGTCAGCTGTGCTCCACCCAGCAGCCTTCAGCCCCATGCAGCCTGCACCTTCACTAACTCTGTGGGTGAGAAGCCTTCGCCTGGGAAACATCACTGCTCCCAGGTCCTCAGAAGGCTGACTCAGCAACTTGGCAGGGTCTGAAGGGCTACAGCATAGGCAGAATGGAAAACAGTGGCCATCCGAGATACCCATATTCTGCCAGCTCAGGGACCCTGATTAAGACGACCGCTTGGCCCTAATTCTCAGCCAATAAAAAGTTGTTAAAATCCACTACCAACTCAAGGCCTCCAAAACAGGCAGACCATGTCCTTTGGATCTGGCTGTTCAACCCATACCAGGCAAGGTGACAGCACCTGAGCCTTTGTCCCTGCGGAGTCAGGAGGGCCAAGGAGTGGTGCTGAGCTCAGCACTAAATAGCAGACTGCCAGAAAGATCCTGTACTCCTTTTCCATGGGAGAGGCCAGTAGCAGAGGCCTCAGAACCCAAGCTCCCCCAACCAGATTGGCTTGGACCTACCCCGAGCCCTCCGGGGCCCGTTGTGGAACCTCTGCAGGATCTGGTGCTTTTTGGAGACCGAGCGGCTCTTCGGGAGCCTGCAGAAGAGCCGCTGGAGCTGAGCAGTGACCGTCCCAAAGCAGGCAGCAGTTGCCTTCTCCTCCTGGCCCTCGGTCATCTCAGCGCGGGAGATCAATAGCTTTTCTCCAGGCTTGGCGTCAGGGGTGGAGTGCCGGGTGGGGGAGGGCTCCGGGGAGGGCCCTGGGCCTCGCATGACCCGGACAGTCACCTGGGCCCTCAGGCTCTGGTACCCTCACCGACTGACGATGCCTTCTCTCTCCGCACTGAGGTCCTTTCCCCTCCACCTCCCCCAATGGAAAACTTTCTATTCCTGGGGCTTTTAGCTTGATAAGATAAAAATGCCCCCACCAAACAGGCTGCAGGGAAGAGCCTGCCCCGAGCCTCACTTCTCAGTCGCGCCTGTGAGTCTGAAAATCAATGTCTCCAAAGTTTCAGACGACAGAAGTGATCGGCTACCTCACACCACGTGCCCAGCCCAGGAGCTCGTTAATGGATTTCTTTGGGGATGGTGGATTACTAATGCTTCACCAGCTGTACAGGCTCCTAAGGGACAAACTGGGGCTAATTCACATCCTCCCGTGCTAAGCCTAGGGTGGGGGAGGGGCCCATAAGGAGGTGGTGTTGCTTTCAGAGGGTCAGGCCATTCATTTATCTGAGACTAGAAACCTGAGCAGAAGAGGATGCGACCCTATGGGTGTGGGGTGGTGAGAAAAGATCAGTCTGTCACAAAAGGGCAGAAATGTTGTTCTCTTGCCCCAAAACAGTACTTACAGGTGTTCTCTCACTCTGACTCCCAGAAGCTGCCAAGCCCTAGTAGGAAAGTTCTGGGAGGCCCTGTTGCCCAGTCCAAGACAGAAGACTGGCACCAGACAGGCGGCAGAGCCTTCCAGAAAAGCCACTAGAGAGGGGTGCCCCTCCCAGGCTGCCCAGAGATGACAGGACTCACCTGCCAACCACCAGCGGGGACCAGTTTAACATGAAGGAGGGACACTTGTTCTTTTCCTTTTTTTTTTTGAGGCAGGATCTTGCTCTGTTGTCCAGGTTGGAGTGCAATGGTCCAATCATGGCTCACTGCAGCCTCGACCTCCTGGGCTCAAGTGATTCTCCCACCCCCAAGCGTGTAGCTGGGACTACAGGCGGACACCACCTCACCCAGCTAATTTTTATATTTTTTGTAGAGGTGGGGGTCTCACCGTGTTCTCCAGGCTGGTCTTGAACTCCTGGACTCAAGAGATCATCCTGCCTCAGTCTCCCAAAGTGCTGGGATTACAAGGGTGAAGACTCCATGCCCAGCAGGGACACCTATCCCTTAACCAGAGGAAATCCACCTCAGAGGACTCACACACTTGCAGAATCTCTGGTGGAAGATGCACTTACACTTCTGTGCTCTGATGCCACCCTTCCTCAGTTGCAGACTGATTCTTTCTCCCTAATGCTTCTTCAGGGAGAAGGGAGCTGCCCATGGCCTTTGTCGTGGCCCTCTCTAGTTTACCAAGCAACCTCTGTACCAGAAGAAGGGCATAAGCAAGTCCGGGTCCTGAAATGACACTTGGGACCATCAAGCAAGGGGTGGGGGCCAAGTTCCTTGCCCCGCTGGTCCTTGCACCCAAGATCTCTAAGAGGGCCTAGGAAGTCCTGCCTAGCTGAGCACAGGCAAGGGCTCATTCCCATCCCCGCCCTCAAAGAAGAGAACACAGGGCTGCTGGGGGAACTTTAAAATATGAGTCACGGCCAGGCGTGGTGGCTTATGCCTGTAATCCCAGCCCTTTGGGAGGCCGAGGCAGGCGGATCACGAGGTCAAGAGATTGAGACCATCCTGGCTAACACGGTGAATCCCCATCTCTACTAAAAATACAAAAAAATTAGCCGGGTGTGGTGGCACGCACCTGTAGTCCCAGCTACTCAAGAGGCTGAGACAGGAGAATCACTTGAACCCAGGAGGCAGAGGTTGCGGTGAGCCGAGATTGCACCACTGCACTCCAGTCTGGGTGACAGAAAGAGACTCCATCTCAAAAAAAAAAAAAAAAAGTCACGTGTAATGCAGGGAAATCCCTTCCGAATGCCCCATTTGGGCTGCAGAATATGCTGACCTCACTTCTGTTTTCTCCTCATCACTGAGCTGTTCTTTGACAGGTTAAGCCATTGGGAAAGACAACAGGAAAGAACTGGCAGAGTCTGGAGATGGGGCTTTCAGAAGCTCTAGGATCTTCATTCCTGACCTTTAGAAAACTAGATAGATTTTTCTACTGTAATGATGGTCTGGGAGGAGCACTACCTAGAGGCAGGGAAATGCTTACAATGACCTCTTGCTGTCTCTGACATCTAAGCAATGACTCAATGACCTCCATGCTGGAGGCAAGTTCAGCCGTGGCCCAGCATAATTTGAAGCAACAATCTTCACCATCTTACTTGCTGGGGTACAATATATTATCACCCTATTTTATATAAAGGTACCTCCAGATGGCTTTTAAAAAATACTCATCACTAGGGTAGACATTCATGGACAATATGCTCAACGCTTTCTCTCAAAACTCTCATGTTACAGCTGGAATCTGTTGTTCCAGTTGAATAATAAGGCATCTCTGAGGTTTTTTTTGAGGGTGGGGAGGTTAATACTTTCTTCAGATGCAAAAAATAATCCACATTAATTCTTTCAGCAGAAACCACCAAGTCTCCAACTTCCATTCAACTTGGATAGAAAAAACAGCCTCCTGCAAATCAGCAAGAAAAGTAAGCAATGGTACCTGTTCCCAAATGAGAGATGGACCTGGAGAAATATACAGAGTCAGAGCTGGCTTGGGGGTGGGAGGTTTCCCCAGATGTATTTTTTCTCATGGGGCCACATCGCCGCCTGAGATTAGAGCCAGAGGTCCATTAGGCAACTTCAGATTATTGTCCAATCCCTATCCATCTCTTCTTCACCCTAGCTGTCCCCTCTAGGATCCAGTCTGTTAATTTCACTTTGGTTCCTGACTAGTCCTGTGTCATGAACTCTGAGAGCTGGGACATGGCAAGAAGGAGGAGTGGAACAGAAAAAGATCCTCCACCTGCATTTCCAGGCCCACCCGCTACACACCCTGAACACCTACGGGGTGAGTGGGAGCGGGGAGAGACACACTTATTTCTTTCATCTTAGGATCTGGAAAAACTTCACCCTTTGTCTAAAGATCTCATGATTTACACATGGTGACGATCGATTTAGAAACTGATTGTTGAAAACTGGCTTAAGTGGAGCCAACTCTCAATTACCCGGCCCTGGTTGATTCTCTAGCTTGTATAGGGCTCACCTTCCTTTTTTTCCTGTACCTCCTTTTTTGGACATTTCAGCATTCATCGGCAGAAGGGCAGCAGATGAATAAGTAAACTCAACTAACTTGCGTGATCAATGATGTTAGCCTAAGGCAAAATGCCATGCTGGGTTCTGTGCTGGCTTTGCTTCTAATGATCTGGGTTATCTTAGTGAAGTCATTTGACTTCCCTGAATGCTGTGTTTCCTCATCTATGAGATGGCCCTGATTACATCAGCTCTACCGACGAAACAAGAGAACTGCAATCCTGACAGAGGCAGTGCACATCAAACGGCCTTACTGACAGCCAAGTGCAACAAAAGTTATTTCTGCTCCCACAATTTCTTTGCCATTCTCAACTCTTCGTATTCCATGCGAATATTCTCATCCTAGCAGGTTCGCAGAATGCCAGCTTGTATCTTCAGCAAACACAATGATAATTCTTTTCCAGCTCTAGCGTCCAGTAGAAACAAAACATAAAAGGATTTTTTAAAAAATAAGAACATTGCTCTTCTTTTCGGCCTGACTTTCATGAACCTGGAGTCTGATTTCTTGAAGGTCTATGTAAGCCAAGTTTTAATTTTCTAGCAGCCCCAGCCAATGGCCATTGCAGATGTCTAAATAAGACCTGTCCCACCTTGGAAATATGTTTGTTCAAAAGACAGGAATGGGGAGCAGAAGGTGGCACACAGGCCCTCCACTGAAGGATAAACCTGTCACAGGTAAATATCCTACTCAGCCATCCACTCACCTGCTCAGTGCCACACAAAAATGAACAGACTGCTCTTTCCAACACCACCCCTCTAATAGACCCTCAGCACGCACATCTTGCATTCCCCCCAAACCCTCTGCCCCATGCCCTCAAATGGGGCCAGGACAATAGTTATAGGTAGGAAAATCTGAAAGAAAATCTGGGACCAGCTACAATTCCCAGGGCTCACCAGACTCCTCAGCCAAAGTGGGGCATTCTCCCCTGGGAGGCTGGACACATGCTACAATGCCAGGAGGGACCCCACTGCTCTTCCTCCTTCCTCTCCAAAAAGGGCAAAAAAAGAGAATCAAACCTCAAAGATTTCCTGATGGGTACATCTCTCACAAACCTTTGTGTACTCTAGGAACCACAGGCATGCTAGAACAGGCCCGGCATGGCCTTCTGGGCCACTTCAGCCAAAGACCACACCATGGAGAGTTCTTGGGGTCTACCAGGCTCTGCCCGAGTCTCCTCAGCATGGTTATGAGTGCTTCAGAAAAAACTCAAAAGTCACTTCCTCAGGTGTGAGTCAAGACAGTCTTGACCTTGGGGTGGGGCAACCCATGACTGCTCCCAAGCCCCGACATTATTCCACTTAAACCAGTGCCCCCAGGGAACCCAGCCTTCTGCCTGGTCTAACATCATCACCTCAGCCTCCTTGCTGTTTCCCCTAAGCCTCAAAACTGGCTCTGTTCCCCTTCCGACCCTGAGATCCAGCCCGGAACATGTGGAGAAAGGCTTGCCAAAACTCTTGGAAAAAAACTGAAAATGACTAAATGCAAAACCATCTCCCCAGTCAGGCCCAGCCTTCCCAGCTGCCGCCAGCCCTTCCCCACCCAGCCATGGAGAGTCAGAACAGAGCCCTGCGGGAGGGGCAGGTGCCCAGAGTCAGCAGAGATGGAGCGAGACCCTGCAGGGAGGCAGAAAGCATCCTGCCACCAGCACAGACCCAGGTCTGCAAGCTTGTGAGAAGGATATCGTACCAGCTGGTGCTGACTGAGCCCCAGGAACATGGTTCCCTCAGAAGGGCTGGGGGTGGGGAGCTTGCATGCTTTGCACACCCACAAATACTCACCCACCCAAGAATACTCACCTTGCCATCTGAGGAATGCAAACAGGAAGGGCCTCTGGTGAGGCCAGAGATGTGTTTACAGGTTCCTCAGCAGCCTTTGTAGTAAGCCTGGGCAGAGCAAGAATGCCAGCAGCTGCCCTCCATGGGGAAACTGAGGAATGAGGGGTGGGTGTGGGAGCCAGAGAGAGCCCTGTGGGAGAACACTGGGGTGCAGGAGCTGGGACCCACCCATAGCCATCCCATCTCAGGTAGCTGCCTCTCACACAGAGGTGCTGACTCTGAAGCCCAAAGCGGGGGAAATGGCTTGAGGGCCTGAGACGGCACCAAAGCCTTGAAGACCTGTCAGAATGAGGCCCACCCGAGAGGTTCTAACTTTACCACTGTCCCTAGCAAAGCCAGCAGGTGACTCCTGGCCAGGTAACTCCCTTTCAGCTGAGCTAAGCATCCCTGTATCCCTGTATTCTGACCTCATGAAGCTATTTTGAGCATGAATGTAGCAGCGGGCATGAAAACACTTTGGGCTCTTCAGAGAAAAGGCACTACTGACATGCAAAGAATTCTTCTTATGCCCATTCTCAGACCTGGATTCGGCCTTGCGGCAGCTTCCCCTAAGCCTCTGGCCCCTGACCTGCTCACACTTCACAGGAGGTGGCTCCCTGACAGGATAAATTCACTCTCCCACCCAGGCAGGGCCCTCGGGACTGGGCTGGGGGCTGTCTTTTCTTTGTCACTCAGGGACTACCTGCCAGGCTTGGCACAGGCTGGCTCGCCAGTAGAATTGGGGAGAAGAGAGAGGATATCAGACCAAACCGTCAATGCTGCCGGGAGATGTCAATTCACTTCCACCTAATAACTCCGCAGGATCAGCAGGCAAACACACACGTTCATTACCAAGTCTAATTAGGCTGGCAGACAAGTGGCATTAATCATTTTTGACTGTACCTGGGATTCAAGCCCCCCACACTCCATAATCAGAAAATTTCATGCTCTGATGAATAGTGGGGAAAATTAAGCGCACATTTAATCCTTTCACTTTCATCTTTTGATAAGACAGGAAGCAGGGAGGAGAGGAAAAGCGGGCTGCAGCGTGGGGAGCTCAGAAGGCCTCTTTGAAAGCATTCCAGGTCCTTTCCCTGGCCCCTAACACACACATCCTCCAACAGGACCTTGCCCAAGAAGAAGACCCCAGTTAGAGCCAGGGATAGGAGAGGGCTTGGGAGTGGGGGATTCTCACAATCTTTAACAACAAAATATCCATTTCTGTGCTTCATTTTCTTAAACTCTAAAGCCAAACACGGGGCTAAATCAAGGAAAACACACACTACACACTCAGTGCTGCTGGGTGCACAAATACCTTCCAAGTGCCCAAGGTAAATAAATACAGAAGCCGCCAGAACAACACAGGATGATTTCTGAGAGGCCTGAAATGAAGACCTTTCACTGCTACAGGAAGAATCAATGCCAACGTCCCAGCAGCCTTTTTCACAAAGAACCCACAAGCGGGGGATGGGTCTGCAGGATCAGGGGGCTGTCATGCAGGTGGTTCCAGCTGTGCAGAAAGTGCAGAAAGTGGAGTTGAACCCAGCCAATAGCACAGCAGCAAGACTAGAGAGACCTGACTAGAGGCCCAGGAGATATCAGCCATTCTTAATAAGAATCGTCCCGGTGCCCTTCCCCGAGGGCTGCATGGCAGGGCCTTGTATTCACAACATCAATAAATCTATCACAGAGTGGGGAGGTTAGAGGGCCTCCCTTTCAACCATGTAATTCCGATCACTTAACACTTCACAGCTCTGAATAACGCCCCCTCTGGAGAGAGACTCTGACTCCAGGAGCAGACAGGTGGCATTCACTGACAGTGGCCAAGGTGTGTCTAAGCATTTCCAGGAGGGTTTGAGTCAGGCTTAGGTTTCTCCAAGTGCCAGACCATCCCCTGGTCCAGGATGGCTTACGCAGCCACTAAAATGAGATGAAAGGTAAAAGGCCACCTCCATGTGCCTTCTACAGAATGAACACTAAGGGACATCATCTGTAAGGGGAAGTCCCTGAGAACAAAGCCAAAGGGCAGCCAGTGAGTTTCTCTGGTTATTTGCTGTTGACCATTCCCTCCTAGAATGCTAGAAATGCATTCTCACCGTTACCACCACCCCTACCCCAAAACACACACATGCGCTCACACGACCTTTCGTTCTCTCTCCGCCTTTCCACAGATCCCCACTGGATTTCCTTCTCTATCTCACAACTATGAGTTCTTTAATCCTAGAAATTAATATTAACTCTGAACTTCCCTGTTCACAAATCCAGCGTTAACCAGAGCTTGGTTACAGACCTTGAAGTGGGGTAAGCTTAGGTTAGATGAACTTTTGCTAAAAAGGCAGACAGACAGTGGGAAGAGTGTTTTCCAAAATGCTTTCCTTACTAAAATCCCCTTCCGCCAACATGGTTCCCACCCAGTGTCAGTCTCCTGGGCAGACAGATGTCACTCACGTACCCACTGCCCTCCTGCTTGTTTCCAAGGGCTGGGATATTTAATAGCACAAACAAGCCATCACTTTCATCACTCACCACGTAGTGAGACCCTGCTCTGTGCCTGGCACTCTGCTGGGTGCAAGTAACACAAAGACAAGGAGCCAATGGCTTTGTGGCCCCTATGCCAGGCACAGAAGGGTCTCCTCAGCCACAGCAGGACATCAGGCAGGAGCGGCATTTCTAGAGGACACCTAATACCCAAATTTTCTGGGATGCCTATGGCAGTCACTTCCCCACTTAGCTCAGCAACCAGGCAGAGTTTGCAAATTGTACTCACTGCTTCGAAAGGTAATCCTAGGAGGTGTCACGAGCCCAGACTAGTTGCTACAGCTGTTAGATGGGAGGGGACAATAACAATCATACCGAATTGAACATTCATATTGCATTTTGCTAAGCCCTGTTCTAAGTGCCTTATGTATATTAATCCATTTAATTCTCACATTAACATGATGAAGTAGGTAATATTATTATCTCATTTTTTTAAAAACAAGGAAGCAGAACACAGAGATGTCCAGGACTCACATGGGGACTAAGTGGTAGTCAGGATTCAAACCCAGGGCTCTGGTTCCAGTCTGTACTCTTAACTACTGCATAGTATGATTTTTTAAAAGTCCTATTTCTGACACTTGCTTTTCAAAATGAAGATAAAACAAAGCAACCCCACCATGGAATCAGACCTTCAACTTAAAGAAAGATGCTCAGCGAGTTTGGCCTGCTGTGTCTCCACCTGCCAGCCCTCATCTGCACATCAGAACATTTCTCAACTTTTGCCATCCAGCCATAGGTTCACAATTAGTTAAATATTAATAATGACAAACAGAGACTCCTTTCTGTAGCCCCTTGATTCCAGTTTTGCTTTCTCTCCGGTGTTCAGACATCGTTAGTATTAAACCAACTATGTAGGGGGCCATGAGCACCCAGAAAAGTAAAAAGGCCTCACCAAGTCACACACAAAGTCAGAGGTACTGCCTGGGGGCCTAGATCTTCCTGCCACTAGAAACAATGTATGACTTAATCAAAGGAGATCGACAATTCTGATGTGACATGAGGATCAATTCATTTAGTCATGGAGTATCACACACAGGCACACACAAATACACACAAAGGCGCCATTATCACCAAACCAAAAAAAAAGAAAATCACAAAACTATGTGCAAAATCTTCAACAAGTGATACAGTCCCCCAAAGTCTAACTACAAACTAGAATGCCTATGAAGCAGATTTCCTGGGATTCCAGCTATGATAAAACCCATTTCAGTGAGGCTCCTGCCTCTCTCCCTGTGTGTAGGGTTGTTGGATGCAGTAAGGGAATCTTGAAAGTGCAAAAGCTGCCGACACATCCAAGGGTAAGTTGCATTCGATTCTACTGCAGTCAAAGGCATTTACCAAGGGACAGCAGCCCCTCTACCCACAACATGTATCTCTACAAACCTTTGCTCCTTCCTTCTTAATTAGCACCTGAACTGGGGGTTCTGGTGGAGGAAAGAGCAGCACCCACTTGCGCTTCCAATCTTTCCCTTCCACTTGACCCAGGCTTAGAGTCAGAGCTCTATTTCCCTGCAGCCAGCTGCAGCGGGCAGCGCACTGAACAGCCTCCGCTACAGACTGCAGGCAGAAAAAAGGTAGGGTTTTCCTGATGTGGAAATCGCTGCTGCTGTCCAACGCTGCAGTTGGATGGGAGATGTGAGGCTGCTGTCATGGGGGAAGGGCCTTTGCTGAACGATGCAAACCACAATCCATTTCCAGAGATGCTTGTTAGAGGCTGTGCCATTGTCTGTGCTTTGGGCTTCAGATATTTGAAATATCCATGTAAACACATGAACACATGGCTGTGGACATCCTTTGCTAAACATGCAAGAGCAAATGCCGGGGTGGGGGTGGAGGGTGGACACCTATTAAAGGCATACACACCCCTAACTGTAGGAGGAGAAAAATAATAAACCCCCAAGAAGACTGAAGATTGGCTCAGAAAATCTATACACTGGGGGCTCAGTGTTTTCTGGTTTTGAGAAGAGCCTGGCTCAGGGTGACTGGAGGGGCCTGAGAGCTGTGGAGAGGAAGGGACCCTGTCAGGAGTTGAGTAATGTTAGAGCATGACGACTAGGGCAGGAACCCAGGAGGAGGAAGGAGAGGAGGCAGGGCACAGCCAAACATTGGAGCAGAGTCCAAAGGTTTGAGGGGCCAGAGGTGAAAGGCAGGAGGGGGCACGGGTTCAGGGTGACTTCAGGCTCTCTTCAGCCTCACCTGCCTTTATCCAAAGTCTAACAAAGTCTCCTCCCTGTCCCAATAGGTCCCCCTGGAGGAGAGGTCTGAGCCTGTACCATGGGCGGACAAACAAGCGTTTTGTCAGTAACCCTAATAAGCATGGGTCAAACGGTCATCTCAACAGCAGTCTCACAACCCACTCCCAAGAACTCACAACAAAACCATGAGGGTGCACAGGGAGATGACAGAATGACCTTGCCGCCGAGGCCATCACCCACCCACCCCCCACAACCTGCGTGCGAGTGTGTGTGTGTGTATGTGTGTGTGTGTGTGTGTGGAGGGCCAAGGCACGCACCTGTCAGGAGACAGGTATCTGTTAACTACCGCATAACCATACCTAGGTAGTGGGCAGACACTAAAGGATACCGGGCAGGGAACTAAGGAGCGGACTGTCCCCAGGGGTTGTTACCTCCTTATGTTCGGGGCTCCCCTGGAGCCAGAGAGTGTAACGGCCCCTCTCTCCCTGCCCCAGGGCCCTCCCAGTCCTTCGCCCCCAGACTGCGGTCTCCCCGCGCGCCCCTCCCCTGCCTTCACACTTACTAACGCAGCGCAGCGCCTGCCGCAGCACCTCTCGTCCGCACAGGTCACACCAGCCGGGGCCGCCCGGCAGCACCAACTCGGCGAAGCAGTGCCCCTCGCCTCGCTCCGCCGGGACTCTGGGATCCTGCGGCTGCTCGAAGATGCTCCGCACGTCGCGGGGTCGGGGCGCTCCAGGCCGCCGCCGCAGTCTCTGCTGCAGACCAGGCCGGGGCGGGCGAGCGGGTCGGGAGGCCCGGGGCGGGGGCTCCAGGTTCCCCCGGGCAGCCCTCCGGGTGCTGCGCCCCTCGCGCGCCCCTGGCGCAGTGGAGAGGGGCGCAGGGACACAGAGGCGCGAGGACCGGTCGGGGGGCGGCGGCGGCGGCTCCGGGCCGCTCAGGCTCTGTAAATAGCGCGGCGGCTCGGGGTCCAAGAGTAGCGGGTACGGGCGCTGCCCGATGGCCGGGGACGCCATGGCCATACCCGGCTAGTGGCGGCAGCTTTGGCAGCTGCGGCTTTGGCTACTGCGCTACTCTCGAGCCAGCCCCGAGAGAAGGGGCGGCCCCACACGAGCGCGCCTTTAAAGGAACCGCAGCCTGCTGGGCGGGGCGGGGCGGGGCGGGGGCGGGGAGAGTCGGAGTGACAGGAAGGACGACCCAAGGGAACCACCGACGGACCGAAGCGGGTAGGGTCGGTGCGGGGCGACGTCTGCGCGAGTGTGGATTTGGGGGCATCTTCACCTGGAGCAGCTGCAGGATTCCGCAGAGGAGCGCCTCTGTACAGTACAGCTCAGATGGCGCATTTCTGCCGGGGGGCCCTCGGCCTTCAGCCCTGCCTCTTTCCCTTGCCAATCACTTCCCCCAACACCACGTTCACCCCCGACCCGCACCCTCAAGGGCCCCGGGAGGGAGCAGGTCGAAGGGAAAGGCTTGGGAACTGGCTCGATGGGGTCTGAGTAGGGCCCCTGCGTCTAGGCGTCCGCCCGCCACTCTCCCGCTGATGGTGCCGACAGGAGGGCCGTGCTCCTTGGCCCTTCCTCTCTCCGGCTTGTAGCCGCCCGCCGCCCCCTCTAGAGCCGAGCTCGACGCGGGTAGGGAATGCCCCGCGCGCGCTCTCGCAGCCGCGCCTTGTCCTGTGGCTGACCGCCGGATACCTCCAAGGGCTTGGCAGAGCTGTCCGCGTGCGACGTTCGCTCTGGTTGGATTTCCCCTCCCTTCGCAGCCCTGCCGGGTAGGGTATTCCTCTTTCCTGGAAGACTGGTGGGGGGTGGTGACGAGTTGGGGTAGGGGCTCGACTGAGAGAACGCTCCCTCTCCCCAAGGGTTGGGAGAGCTTTCCTTCCTTAGCCAACCCTCTGTTCCCCAGAGCTGCTCGAGTAATTACTGTGGAGATACCAGTTCCCCTAAATGCCCTACGTGGAACCTGGTATGGATGGTTCACTCATAGGACCCAAAGAGAGATCTCTTTTCTCCCGGCACTTTCCCCCGTGAAGGCTTGCTTCATGGACCCCTGTCTGGTTTACTGCTCTGTGGTCACCATCTTGAAAGTCTTACTTTTTGAACAAAGGGCTGGGCGTTTTCTTTTTGCACTGGTTCCCACAAATTATGTAGTTGTTCCTGACAGGCACCTTTGCCCATGGAAACAGGCCAATCTCATGGATAAGGAGGACTCCTGGATTTCTGAACCCGGGCCTGGGCCCTCTCTAGCCCCAGTATTGTTAACTGTACATTGGGCTGGAGGTGGGGAGACAGGTAGGTGTTAATGTGGCACTCTCCAGCTCCGTCATTATCACTCAGTGATCACAGCTTTCTTCTTAAAACACAGGTTCGGTTTGGTCCGTCTAGCGGTGGTCATTTTTTAGAAGAATAGTCTAAATTCTTCTGGACCTGGGCTCGCCTTTCTCTTCTCAGGCCAGAGATGGGTCTCCCCCTAGTGCTTCGTAGGGGAATCTTCACTTTTGCTTTTTGTTTTTCCCTTGGAGATAATTTTTAGGTAATTCCTAAGATTTCCAGGGTCCAGTGGCCAGGGAATTCCCAGCCAGCTTTGCTCCATGGCTTCTCCCTCACGGTAATCATAGTCCTCTGCCTCCCAAATCTGTAGCAGAGGAGAGGTTCCTGGGGCTCTGGGGCTCACCAGAGGCGGGAACTCACCCTATGAGGTGGTTTCTGAGGAATGACCCATGGGACAGTCAACCCCACAGTGCTACCAAACAGAGGAGCTCCGATGAGGGGTGTAAGCCACAGGCCACCCCCTCTACCCCACCCCTCCTCTACCTTTCCTTTTCCCTCTCCTAACCTTGCTTTTGCTACATCAGTGGTTTTCAAACCTTGGTATGCATCACAGTCACCTGGAGGGCTTGTTAAGATTATTGGGCTTCATCCCCAAAGTTTCAGAATCTATAGGTCTGGGGCTGGGGTTTGAGATGGCTCATTTTTAGCAAGTTCCCAGGTGTTGATGCTATTGATCCAGGGACCCAACTTGGAAAACCATTGCTCTAGGTCTGAGGTGGTGATTCTGAGAATGGGCTTCTCTGTTCCTTCTGCCTAGGACAAGTGTACTTCAGTGGACCTGACAGATAAAAGCCCAATGAGGGCTATTTCTGAATACTTTCTGCTGAAAGTGTAGAAGGGAAAATACAATTTGCCCTTGTGGTCTCTTATTTTCATCTCCTACTTTTTCTGCAAGCAGTTCTCTTGGGGTTGTTGCAGAAATCTGTATTCCATATAAATATTTGCTGTGTCCACACTCTGTTACCCATCTCCACACACTTGAGACTCATTCCCTTCCAGGAGTGCAGTGGGTGGGTGAGGTCCTGGGCATGGAACCAGCTTGAGCTCTGAGACAGCCTGATGGAGCAAGAAGCAGCAGGGATCTGACAACAAGTTCATCCCTGGAAGATCGGCTTTGAAAAGCCATTTGTGAAATAATTGCTAACAGTCTCCATCTCTGTCCTTCCCTGCAGCCTCAAAGCATGGTTTGGGCAGCCCAGACCAGATTTCCTGGATAGAGAGACTCATGAGGAGGAGCGTCATCTCTGGCCACGGGAAACTGAAGACTATCTGAAACCATCAGGCATAAAACTCTTCCCCAGTTGTCTGGGCTGTACAGAAAAATGCTCTAGTTTTTGTTTTCCTCCTGCAGCTCTGATTTGGTGGAGTGGCAGTGGCTGCTGTTAGCATGAATGTGGGAGGAGATTGTGTAGGGCCAGAGCCCTACATTTGGCTTCTGGGGTGGGAACAGAGATGAAAATGGAGATATTAATCATATAACTCCATGTAGCCAATCAAAAAATTGATCATAAATTTTATCTTAAAGTTCATCTCTCTGAGCCAAGAAATTAGAGTTGGGGCGGGTAGTTGCCCTCCTCAACCTCAATGTGAGGCTCCCTGGCTGAGGCATGTCTCCTCTGATGCCAGTTTTCCCAGCCCAGTCCCCTTCTTCCCTGAAATAGCATTTCCCCGCCAACCCACAACACACACATAGACTTCTTTCTTGCTCCCACACACACACACACAGACACATACACACACCCCACATGAATAGCAGCGTATTCCTTCTTCCCCAGGGAAGAAGTGCTAAAGAAACTCCAGTCTCATTATAAGGTCAGGATGTTGCTGGGGTATTATAAGGTTGTCGGATGCCTGGACTTTAACATTTTTTGGATCTGTCTGGTTATCTAGGCTACAAGGGTAAGACCGCAGCATCTGCTGAAACACCTCCACTGGGAGATCTTTCCCCTTGTTAGTAGATCCTCTTGGCTCAGACCCATTGACTTTTTTCTGTTTGTGACTCACTCCCAGCAGAGTGAGTGTGCTGCTTTTATTTTTGACCAAGGGGAAGGATTATTACAGTGAGTTTAGAGTGTGTGGTCAGGGTGTGAGATCACTTCAGAGGTGGTCCCAGAGCGTGCTGGTTTTCCCATTGGGTGAGTTGTTTGACTGCTGCCGCCCAGCCTCCCTCCCCAAGTCCTCTAGTAAGAAGGAAAACGGAAGGACAGAACATGGCCTGACTTCCTGAAGGGGACATTTTTGGTTTTGTTTGACTTTGAGGCGTCTGAAGTCGCCTGAAATCCCCGAAGCTTTCAGGAAACTCCCAGGGATTCAGACAGTTGCACAACTGTCTACATGGAATCACTTTAAGAGTCAGGACAAGTTAGGTTATGCTGTAGTAATAAGCTCCACAGCTCAGTGCCCTGAAATAACAGACTCCTTTCTTCCTCACATTACATGCCTTTTGCAGGTTGACGTGGGCTCTCTTCTCATCAGACTTACCATGTCTAATGTTGCCAGTCACTGTGCCAAAAGGAAGTTGAGAGAGCCTGGAGGATCCCACATCAACATTTAAAAGCTCCAGTCACTTTCGCTCACAGCTTATTGGCCAGAACTAGTCATATGAGCCCACTCTACAAACAGGAGCAGATGTACAATTCTACCTTGTGCTCAGAAGGGGAGAGAGCTGGAAATATTTGGCAATCAGCACTAATGGCCAGTGCAATCTTCAAGGGCATAGAGCAGTTATTCATTCATTTAATGAGTAATTCTCTGATATCCACTATGTATCAAGCACTGTTCTAGGCACTAAAGGTACAACAGTGAAATGGATATGTTCATGAAGCTTGCATTTAGTGAAAGAGCCAGACAATAAACAGATACAAGAGTAATATGATGTCAGGTTGTAGGCACTTTGATGAAAATCAAGCACATTAAGAGGATGAAGGTGATAGAGGCTATTCTATTAGGTTGAGTAGTCAGGAAAGACCTTTCTGAGGAGCAGACATTTAAACAGACCTGAACGAAGCAAGCCCTTTGTCTATCTGGGCAAGAGTGTCCCAGACTAAGAGAACAACAGGCACAACAGCCCCAAAAACTTTTCAAGCTTTATGAACCTGAGTTTGTTCAAAATGCCTATTCTGGGACCTGACCCTGTGATTCAGTATGTCTGGATTTTGGCCTGGATTTTGCAAGAGACTTTGATTCATATGGCTTACAGACTACACTTTAAAAATGGGGTTACAGCAGTAAATAGTTAAAATGATGTGACCCCCTCCACAGACATTTGGAAAAAAATTCCCTTATCTTGGTTAACTACGAAACACAGGTCTCCAGTGCTGCTTCCTTTCCTTCTTGGGCAGCGTGTTTCATACAGAGCTTAGCTTTCCAAAGAAGTGAGTGCTGCTTGCAATGTGGGATGGGGGTCAGTAATATTTTACATTACTAGACTGAGAGCAGGGACCATGACAAAATGTTGGAGGATCAAAATGTGTTTGTGAAAGAAATCCCTTGTAAAGTGCCATATGTTACACGTTATCTGCTCAAGAAACATACATTGAGCATCTATTATGCGGCAGGCACTTTTGGCTTGAACGATTTCATCTTCATGGCAACTCTGTGAAATGGCTGGCATTCCTATTTTACAGGTGAGAAAATCAAGGCTCAGAGAAGTCATGTGACTGGCCCAAACAGGTATCACAGTCTGGACTCATATCCACTCAGATCCATGAATTTGCCTTTGTTCTGCCCAGCTGGTGTGGTAGAAAGGGCAGGGCTCAGAATCTCTGATCTCACTTTGTAGGTGCAGCTTGAAGGATCAGCAAAATCTTTCCCCAGTTTCCTTTCCCTATGGAAACCCCGCTCCACTCCCAAGGTCTAGTCCAAACGCCAGGTCCTCCAGAGCCTTCACAGTCACCCAGACCTCACTCATGGCTCCTTCCCTGGGATCTCACAAGAAGCCCATTGTGCCTTTGAAGTTCGGATTATCCTAACATGAGTTGCAGCTCAGTTTGGACATGTTTGCCTCCCTTGCTTGGCTCTTAGTGGTCTTTCTGAACCCACTGTGCAGAGCTAACTGGAGATGCTCATTAACCTGTACCTATTCCAGGATTTTTTTCTTAATGTCTCTTCAAGCCACGCCCCCTGCACCCAGAGATGGAGAGATGGAGGAATCATTTGGTTTGGGGAGCATGGAAGGTCCCCGAGGACCTGCTGGGGCTGGGTAGAAGTTGGAGTAGTATTGGGAGCTCCATTTAAGACTCATGTACCTCCTCCAAGATTCTGGTCACTGGGTGAATTTCCTGCCTCCAGATGTTTGTAGCTGGCCAGGGCTGACAGCTGGTGGGGCACCATCTCCCCTCTTGGTGGAATGGCTTTCTGTGTGTCACCAAACTCCAGTGCTCCCAAGGGGATCTCCTAGGTCCTTGACAGTACTTGGGGACAAGAAGGGCAGATCAAGGTGGGGACAAAAGCAGAGAGGGATCTGAGGGCTCCTGGAAAGGTGTCATCATGTAGAGTGGGGGCAGGTGGGGCTTGTTTTCCACCAGTTTTAGTGGCACCTCCTCCATCCATCTCAATTATGAAATTTTTCCATCCTGAGCTGCTCTGCCAGGCTTATGATAAGACTGGCATGTGTGTGTGTGTGTGTGTGTGTGTGTGTGTGTATGTTTCTTCTTTCTGCATTGGAAAAACTCAGATATTCCAGGCAGATTTGTCAGCAATTTTTTTCCCTCAGCCAGAGGGGAGGCTCCAAGCCACAGCCACTTGCATTCCAGCACTAAGCCAGCCCTGGGCCCACTGCGGTGGCAGGAAGCCACGGACAGGGTTACAACAGACCAGCGAGAGCAGGATGGCCTGGGTGACCTCACAGGCTCTCCCTGCCCCACCCCAGCCCCCACCTGTCTCCTCCTCTGTGCTCTGTGTCTCCCTGTCTTGCCTCTCCTTTCTGCTTCCTCTCCCCATGCCCTGCTCATCCTCTGTCTCCCTCTCCATCCCTCTTCATCTCCCCCTCCCTCTCTCCTTTCTCACTCCCACCTCTTATCTCACCCCTCCTCCTCTGTCTCTGCTGAAGAATGAAGGGAAGGGAGCCACACTGCTCCAGCCGCAGTCATTCTGAGCTTCCAAGGAACAGAAACTGAAGCTACTTCAGGTCAGCTTGGCTCATTCCTTAACACTTCCCATTGGGGTTGCCCGATTAAGGGTCCTTTGTGAGATGGGGTAAAAGAAGCCAGAATTTCACCCTTGAAAAAAATCATCGAAGCATGGCTGGGCACAGTGACTCACGCCTGTAATCCCAGCACTTTGGGAGGCCGAGGCAGGGAAATAACCTGAGGTCAGAAGTTTGAGACCAGCCTGGCCAAACATGGTGAAAACCCCATCTCTACTAAAAATACAAACATTAGCCAGGCATAGTAAGTGGGCACCTGTAGACCCAGCTACTTGGGAGGCTGAGGCAGGAGAATGACTTGAACCTGGGAGGTGGTTGCAATCAGCCAAGATCACACCACTGAACTCCAGCCTGGGGGACAGAGTGACACTCTGTCTCAAATAAATAAATAAATAAATAAATAAAAATATAGGCCGGGCGCGGTGGCTTATGCCTGTAATCCCAGCACTTTTGGAGGCTGAGGTGGGCAGATCACGAGATCGGGAGATCGAGACCATCCTGGCCAACGTAGTGAAACCCTGTCTCTACTCAAAATACAAAAATTAGCTGGGCGTGGTGGTGCATGCCTGTAGTACCAGCTACTTGGGAGGCTGAGGCAGGAGAATTACTTGAACCAGGGAGTCGGAGGTTGCAGTGAGCCAAGATCGCACCACTGCACTCCAGCTGGGCGACAGAGCGAGACTCTGTCTTAAAATATATATATATATATATATATATATATATAAACATAAATAAAAATCTCTGAAGCAGTTTGGAAGTGAACCCAAAATGATCAGTTGCAGCAACCTGTGAGGATACTGAAGCAAGGTGGCTCCATGAAAGGAAACGGTGGTTCCAGTAGGAGGGTGGCCTGGCCATGGTTGAGGTCCATCCTGTCCTTAGACTGGCTGCCCTGGCCTCAGCTCTCAGGGTGGGTGTGGGGTGGGGTGCCTGGTCCAGTGTACCATGCACTGCCAGTTGGCCTCTGTTGTGCCATTCACACGCCCTCTGTGGGATCTTTGTAAACTCTGCCTCAGTGTTCTCAAACCTGAGCTGGTGTGAGAATCACCAGGGAAGCTCATCAATAATACAGATTCCTGAGCCACACCCTTATAGATTGGATTCAGGAGCTGAGTGGGGTCCCAGAATATGTGTTTTGAAACCAGGACACCAGTCTCAAGAGAGGAAACTGTGTGGATTCTGGGAGAGAAAGAGAGATATAGTCCTGTAGCGCCATGTCCTCCAGAGCTGACTGTACTTCTAGCCTGGGTTCCTGGGACAGGCCCCCTCATCCTTCCAGTTAGGCCCCCTTTTAGCTTGGATCAGTCTGTTTTAAGAGGCTGCTAGCCATGAATCTGAATGCCACATGGAATCTTCCCAGATATCTGTGACTGATCTGAGCCCCTGACTCAGCCCATCTGAAACAAGAACTTCTGTTTCCTCTACTTACCCTGTGCATTCATAGCTGAATGAGTTGGGGAGGGGATGGGGAAGGTGAGCAGAGTATGCAGAGAACTATTGTGTTAATAATACTGTGTTTGGGGCCAGTGCGGTGGCTCACGCCTGTAATCCCAGCACTTTGGGAGGCCGAGGCGGGTGGATCACCTGAGGTCGGGAGTTCGAGACCAGCCTGACCAACATGGAGAAACCCCACCTCTACTAAAAATACAAAATCAGCCATGCGTGGTGGTATGTGCCTGTAATCCCAGCTACTCAGGAGGCTGAGGCAGGAGAATCGCTTGAATCCGGGAGGCGGAGGTTGCGGTGAGCCGAGATAGTGCCATTGCACTCCAGCCTGGGCAATAAGAGCAAAACTCCGTCTCGAATAATAATAATAATAATAATACTATTGAGTTTAGGCACTTTATGCACATAGCTAATCTATTCCTACCCATAACTTTCCACTCACCACACGGGCACCAAAGAGTAGTATCTTTAAAATACCAGTTGGACTTGACCTAAGACCTGTCTGTGGTCCTCTGGGGTAAAGCCCAAGTTCCTCAGTGTGGCCTGCAAGGACCTTTTGGACTGGCTCCTCCCTTCCCACAATACCAGCTTCCTACTTTAACCTACTCTCCAGTCATGTAGAAATACTAGTAGCTCTTCCCATGCCTGTGCCACTGCTGCTCCCACGGCCGGGAATGCCTGCCACACCTTCTTTGCTAGATATCACCTGCTCACCTGCTAAGACCACTTTGGAGTCACCTGCTCTCAAAGTCACTCCCTGACACTTAGGAAGTTTCCCAGCCTGACCTAAGCACCCTCCCCTGTGAGGATGGTGACTCAGGACCACACTGGAGGTTTGCATTCCCAGCATAGCACCTCCTCCACGATGGGAAGTTATCTGTGGCATGCCTGTCTTCCTCCATAGAGGTGAGCTCCCCATGAGCCAGAAAGGTGGCTTAGTCACCTCTGTAGTTCCAGCGTCC
Source organism: Pongo pygmaeus (assembly GCF_028885625.2). Lineage (NCBI taxonomy): Eukaryota > Metazoa > Chordata > Mammalia > Primates > Hominidae > Pongo > Pongo pygmaeus. The sequence goes on from NC_072373.2 coordinate 42,963,557, forward strand.
CGTGGGCCTGGTACACTGTAAGGGCTCAGTTCATGTCTGGTGAACTGAATGTGCTCTTTTCATTTTGTTATGTTAGGAATCACTGCAGAGAATGGAGAGGTACATTAAAGAGGTCTTCAGACACCTGAGGATCTTATGGGTTGTTACAGGTCTTGGTCCAGTTCCTCATTTCCTACTGAGATGGAATCGGCAGCTCTGCAGAACCTCAGATCCGGGGAGGCACTGATGTCAGCAGCTCTGCCTTGCATAGAAATGAACTGAAGCCACTGGGCTCACGCCTGTAATCCTAACACTTTGGGAGGCCAAGGAAGGAGGGTTGCTTGAGCTCAGGAGTTCAAGACCAGCTTGTGCAACATAGTGAGACCTCATCTCTACAAAAAATATAAAATTAGCTGGGTGTGGTGGTGCACGCCTGTAGTCCCAGCTACTTGGGAGGCTGAGGCAGGAGGATTGCTTGGTCCTACAGTGAGTAGTAGTGGTGATCGCTTGATCACTACAGTGAGTCGAGGCTGTAGTGAGCCAAGATTCCACTGCAACCTGGGCAACAGAGCAAAACCCCGCCTAAAAAAAAAAAAAAGAAGGAAAATTAAAAAAACAAAAAAACAAAAAAACTGAACCGAAGCCTTTGAGTGAGTTTGTCCGCCACATCTCATGGGCTTTGCTCATGAGATCATAGAGCCTGGATCATATCATCTCCCAAAAATCTGCATTTGGCATTCAGGGATCCCCTGGCTCCTTCACTGAGCTCCACCAAGCACATGGGGTCCACAGCAGCTGTTGCTGCCAGGGAAAACCCATTGTGGGACTTCCCTGAAGGGCCACTCATGGGCCGGAAGTGTTGGCCAGAAATTCAGGCCAGCAGAGTGGACGAGAGGTGGTCTAGTACCCAGGAACATCAAGGCAGCAGCTGGTCTCTGAGGCCCCAGGACTTGAACCCCTGGGCTTAAATGACTCCATGGGCTTGAGGCCCAAATAACAAACACAAAGCCACTTGGGCCTGATGCAAGGAAACAACCTCCAGCCACCTTCCCCCAGGCCTTTAAAGTGCTGGTCTTTCCACAGAGAAGCACCACAGAGGACAGAAGCCTCCAGAACTCACCCTTCCCCATTTCTGGCCCTGCCAGGTGAGTGGAGTGGCCTCAGGATGTGGGGGCGCCCATGAAGACGGGCAGGAAGGATCTCTGGGGTTATTTCCAGTCAAGCATAATGCTGTCTTCATGCTTCGAAGCACATAGTGGGGCTTCCCACTCATCTCTCTCTCCTACTGGGGCTACCTTACTGCGTTTCCCCTTTCCCTTCCTTCACCCACCCAGGTAGGTAGGTAGTCCAGCTCTGGTTTATGGGAAGGCTGGAGGTAAATTTGCAAGCAGTTTGCAAAAGTCAGAATGCCTTGCCCAGGCACCACTCTAGATTCTAGACAAAATGAAGGAATGCTTAAAATAACTCATAATACTATTCAAACCCACTATTTAGGACATAGCCTAGGTTTTGAATAGTGGTAGAGATGGGAAAAAAGCAGTAGCCACTTAGATGGTGGGTTTGAAGGAAAAGAAAAAAAGAAGAATACCTTTCTCCCTAAGTTCCAGGCCCCTTGCACAGCTTTCCAAATGATGCGGAAGGAATGGGAAGGCACCCCTTGGGTTCTTCCTTGAAATTAGGGCCCATTTAGGGGAAAGGCAGAAATCAGGACATGACCAATTCCCACCCCCATTTCCCAGCACGTCTCACAGATCCCCGCCCAGACCCCACTTGGTTGCCAAGCACACCCAGCTGAGAGCCTTCCCTGCCTTGCAGACACAGCCCAGGGAGAGCCACCAGAAACAGAAGCGAAGGCCACATTTATTCCACTTCTTGAAGGTGCAGGCCTTGGACCTGCCCAGACTCACAGGCCTGGCTGCATGTCCCAGGACCAGCTGGAGCCTCAGAGAGTGAGGGAAAGCCAAAGGGGCCCCAAGACACTGGCATTGGCCTTGGCCACCTATTTTCTCAACTTTAGGCTCAGTCAGACCAAGTGTAGAAAGAACAGGAGGCTCTCTATGTTGCCTGGGGCTGGGAGTGGTGACCCTCAGAAATCACAAGGGAGCGGAGAGAGCTGTGTTCAACATGAAATGCTTGAAGAGGAAGGAAGACTGTGATGAGGTCGTTTGACCTAATGCCCTGGGGAAACCCCAGGAGGCCTTCTGTCCTGTTGGCTAAGGAGTGAAGTCCTATAAACCAGAGGGAGTGGGAGGGCGTATGAGAGCCTCTTCTCCCCACGGCCCAGCCATGGACATGGAGGAGCAGTACCTGAGCCTGGAGAAGATAGAAAGCTCAGCCAGGCAGTTGCTGCCACACTCTTTCCTGTGGGTCCCAACAGAGGTGGCCTGGTGCCCAGTCTCAGCTGTGCTGCTTCCCAGGGAGAAAGGCAGTGGAAGGTAATGCTGGCGACATCCTGGCCAGCAGCCAGGAGGGAGGTAGGCTGATGTGATGGGACGGGATCTTGCCCTGGGTTGGTCTCACGGTGCAGAAGAGCAGTGTTGCAATCATTCTAATGCTTCAGGATGTCTCATGCGCCCCATGGAGCTCAGACATCAGGAGGTGCTGGGACTCTATTTAGCCTACAAGAAAAGGTACAGGCTAGCAGTGCCCACCTGTTGGAGAGGCCTGCAGACCACACTCCAGGGCCCAGCACAATTAGCTTTCAAGAACACTGAGCCATTCAAGTCCTCAGCTCTCCCCTTGTAGCACCCTCACTCCCTGACAAGAACCCACTGGCTCTCACCTCTGACTGTATGTTGGAATCACTTGGAAAGCTCATGCAAATCCTAACCACAAGCTGCACCCAGAGTCTCTGGGGCAAGATCCAGGCGTCTGTACTTTTAAAAGCTCCCCTGGTGATTCCAATGTGCAGCCAAGGTTTAGGAGGGGAAAGGAGTTTAAATTGATTCATTTGGCTCTTTGGCTACAGCTCTGAATAAGGAAGTGAAAATTCACTAAAATAAAGTTTTGAGCTATCTGCAAATAGATGACATATCACAGCAAGAGCAATTTTTGTTGGCACTAAAATTAGAACTTCCTGACCAAGAGGGCTGTTTTGGAAAATCCTTCCAAGAAGCTATCAAATGTCCTCTTTGTGGGTGTTTAAGAGGATGAGTCCTCTTGCTGGAACAGGACAGGGAGGAGATTCCTCCCTTACCCAAGGACCCTCTGAAACTCTGGGGACAAACCGCAAGCTCTGCTCCTGGTTTCTCTACCTCCTGGCCCCAATTCTAGTGTGACTGGAGTAGCCTCTGGGGAAGAAGTAACATTTAGTGAGCCCTTCCCTCCACACCCCCCTACCCCCAAGCACCTTGCATATCTCATTTTTTTAAATCCGTATGTCAGCACCGTGAGGTAGAAATGATTACTCCTGTCTCACAGGGGAGGGAACTGAAGTTCAAAGCTGAACACACCTCCCGGGGTCACGCAGTTGGTAAGAAGCAGGGTCAGGATTGAAATCCTGTAGGAATCTCTGCGGACTCTACCCTGCCATTGGTTCTCAGACAGGAAAATGACAGACACGAAGATGACAGGCAGGAGTGGGAGATGCATGCACGTGTGTACATGTATATAAACAGGGCTGTTGGCCTTCAGGGCAAGCAAGGACCATCCTTTATCCTGAGGTTATCTCTCTTTGGTGGTAAAATGTGTTTTATAAAGTGGGGTTACTAGATGGCAGGGCTTTTTTTTCTTACTTCAAATGTGCTTACTTGGTTATGTGAGCAGCTGGTAACTCTGTTGTTCTCGAGTTTTCTTTTAGAACTTTACTGGTACGTAGCCAGGTGCAGTGGCTCATGTCTGTAATCCCAGCACTCTGGGAGGCCGAGGCAGGCAGATCACCTGAGACCAGGAGTTTGAGACCAGCCTGGCCAGATGGTGAAACCCTGTCTCTACTAAAAATATAAAAATTAACTGGGTGTGGTGGTGGGCACCTGTAATCCCAGCTACTCAGGAGGCTGAGGCAGGAGAATTGCTTGAACCCAGGAGATGGAGGTTGCAGTGAGCCGACACAGTACCACTGCACTCCAGCCTGGGCGACAGAGTGAGACTCCATCTCAAAAAAAAAAAAAAAAAAAAAAAAAAAGAAAGAAAGAAAGAAAGAACTTTTACTGGTGTGCAAAATCTCGATCTCAAGAGTCGGAGCCCTGCTGCGTTCCCACACCAACCTCTCACGACCCCTCAGCACCCCAAGGAGGGGAGTCGAATCAGGAGGTGATCCTGCAGCCCCGGTCTGGCCCATGAGCATTGGCAGGAGGGAAGGGAGCCCCACAAGGCCAGAGAAACACCGGCCTTGGGCATCGTATCCAAGCTGTCTGTGCTGTGGCTTCCTTGGGTAGCACATGCGGATGAAAACAGCATCTATCCTGAGGATGGCTGTAATTCAAGGAGGCATCTGGGGCAGCTTGGGTACAGAGTGCATATGGAGTGCAGAGCTGGACACAGGCACAAACCCCATGCCTCCAGGCCCCCATCTCCCTGACAGCATGGAGGCTCACATTTTAAAGGCTGTAAGTGAACCCTACACCTCCTGAGGATGTCAACTTATTTGTGGAAAACACCTAAGCTTCAACAGGGCTTCTTGGAAAATGGACACGTGTCATCAAACCTGCATGGGCGGGCTTGGGGATTCTTCACCTGCCCCCGCCAGGCAAGGGTAGCTTGAAGACCCAGCCCTGACCCACACAAGGTGAAAGCTCCTTACCGTTCGATGATGCGGTTGTTGTCCAGGAGGTCAGACGCCAGCAGCTTCATCCCCTCGCAGAGCTCTTGCATGCTGCCCAAGGCAGAGGCAGGAGAGGCAGCTGAGGCTGGAAGTTGCCCTGCCCAGACCCTTTTCCTGGGAGGCCCACCCTCCTCCGCAGCCCCACCAAAGAAGCCTCTTTATTCTTTTTTGTTTGCTTATTTGAGACAGAGTCTTGGTCCCTTGCCCAGGCTGGAGTGCAGTGGCACAATCTTGGCTCATTGCAACCTCTGCCTCCTGGATTCAAGCAATTCTTATGCCTCAGCCTCCCAAGTAGCTGAGATTACAGGCGCCTGCCACCACACCCGGCTAAATTTTGTATTTTTACCAGAGATGGGGTTTCACCATGTTTGCCGGGTTGGTCTCAAACTTCTGGCCTCAAGTTGATCCGCTCACCTTGGCCTCTCAAAGTGCTGGGATTACAGGCGTGAGCCACCGTGCCCAGCTAGTCTCTTTAATCTTGCCTCCTAGGCCTGGCATGAGGCCAAACCCCTCAGGCGCTAACCTCAGCATGCTCTGCTCCCCGCAACCCCCTTCCACACAGATACACACTCGCTTTCTCCCCAGCACTTACTGGAGAAGCAGGTCCTTTCGTGTAGGGCTGGGGTAAGGAGCTATGGGAGGCGGCGAGGCCTGAGCCCCCTTTGCTCGGTCCTGAAGGAGCTGGTGAGATAGCTCTTCCAGGAGCTGCAGGGAAGCCATGCTTTGGTCAGCAATTAATAGCCAGCTTATGTGTGGCTGGGTTGGGGGAGTGCTTGAGGAAAGGAAGACATGGGTAACAAGCGCCCCAGCCTGCATCCCCAGAGCATCTAGAGTTCTTCTGCCATGCCCACCTTGCTGAGACTCTCCTGGACCCCCTGGGCTTCTGTGTTACAGGCAGCCACAGAACAGCCGACCAGGCGCAGGTGGTTCCTGGTCTCGTGCACCACCCTCAAGAGAACACACAGAGACTTAGAATTAGAGCAGGACTCAGCCCACTCCCCAGGGCTCGCCTAGCTGCCATCAGATCCGCACATGGACACAGGTGGGTCCCCGGTATTTTCCTCCCTCGCTGCCTCTGCCCTGCCAGCTGTGCCCTCCACGCTTGCCTGCCCCACTGCAATAATGCAGAAGCACACAGCTGGCTGAGGCTGGGAGGGCCCCTTCAGAGCCGCAGTGTGGAGCACCAACAACATGCATGTGGCTGGGGCTGGGTGACGCATGCCAGCTATGATGAGCGTGGCACCAATCAGGCTGCAGGGAGGCAGAGGATAGCCCACACCAGGGCTCTCATTGTGGGGAACTGCCCACACTCTCATTTCCAGTGTGAATTATCTTCTATCTCTAAGTGGAGGGAAGGAGCAGGGACATTTTCCCCAAGGCCCAGAGCCGTTAAATCAGGGGCTGGTGCTCAGCCCTGGCCACACATTAGAATCACCTGGAGAAGCTGTACTACACTGACATCCAGCCCTGCTCCAGAGTAATTACACCAGAATGTGTGGGGGGTTGGAGTAGGAGAAGCAGGCATTGGTATTCTAATATGAGGACGGGTGAGTGCCCAGGTCTCAGCCCCATAACAAGGCGAGGTCCTACAGACCTCAGAACATGGTAGCACGCGGGAAATTGTCCTCTCTTCTCAGGAGGGGCCAATGTTCACACAGGCAGGGGATGGAGAGTGGGCCTGATCTGAGGAGGCGGAACCCAAAACTCCTGAAGGAGACAGTGTGACAGAGGGTTCTACTTAAGGGCCACTGCCACTGTCCTTATCCCAGGGGCACCTAGTGTTCTCCTAAAGGAGACTTCTCAATATAACCAGGTGGAACGGTAGAAAGAATCCAGATTTGATTTGATTTTACCCCTCAAAAGCCCTGAAGAATCCAGATTGTAGAGGCAGGCAGAGCCACATACGAGTCTTGGGTCTGCCACTTACTAGCCATGTGATGTGCAGAGGAGACCTGTTCTCAGAGCCTCAGTTTCCTCATCTAGGAAATAGGGTGATGATATCTACTGTATAGGGCAGGTGTTGTAGGAGTAAATAAGCTGAGCTATAGATATCTCCCAGCCAACTGCCTGGTCCACCCAGGGACAGAAAACCACTCACCTGCTCACACCCCTTCACTCACTCCTTCCTCTGCCTCAGGGCTCCACAAAGCCCTGGGTCCTCTGAAGCCTAGAAGAGCCAGGCTAGGCCCTGGGCTCCATGAGCTCAGAAGGGGCTGTTACCTCATCCTCTTGCCGTGCGTGACTAAGGACGCTTGATACTTCTGCACGCACTCCTCCTGGAACACCTGCAGGAGTCTTTTGGCTAAATGACTGAAATTCACCCTAGAACGACAGGGAACCAAGGTGCAGATGAGCTGCCAGAACCACTGTGCACAAGCCCACCATCCCTCAGTCTCCATCAGTCTCCGTCACCACCTTGTCGTAAGTGCCCAAGCCCTGCGTCCACAGCAGGGCTATGTCTCTGGGAAAGGAGGAAGGACGGTCACACACTTGGATTGTGAAGGCTGCAGTGGCCAGCAAAGCCCAATCAACAGGGAGATGTGGGAGACGAACAGCAGGTCCTTGGGGAACACACCTGTGCTCAAGCTTAGTCCTCAGGAAAGGGAAGGGAAAGTGAGGCAGCCGTAAAAAGAAGGTGTGTGAATGCATGTGTGTGTGAGACAGAAAGGGGTTGGGGTGCTTGTAGAACTGGGGGAGTGAGTTCCCAGATAACCATTAAATCAGGGAGGGCCTCCTGGATGTGAGTGCTTCCGGGCAACATGGGAGACAGAGGGCCGGGGGAGGCAGGGAAGGTTCAGGCAGAGGGCAGAAGCAGGAAGTGGTAAGTGGTGCATCAGTGAGGAAAACTAGAGGAAAAAAAAAGCCTGCAAACAGTCTTGTCCATACCAGAAGTAAATCCAGTTACATCAAGGTTGCATCTGAGAAGTCTCCCTCCAACTAAGCTATGCATACTCCCTCCCCTGGCCCCAGATAATCTGTTATCCCCAACTCTGCTCAGCTGCAGTCCGGGACAGGGCCCTTCACTGCTTCTCCTCTGGCATTGAGGACCGCTCTGCCCTGCGGACACCCACCCTCCTGCCCCCCCGCCTGCTGGTGGACAGGCCACTCACTTATCCAGCTTGTGAATCTGCTCCTCGTTGTAGCCAAGCCCTGGAAGAAACAGACAGAACAGACGTCACCTATTCAATCAGTCAATGAAACAGAGTGCAGCAAAGGTCGAGAGACAGTTACAAAGATGAAGACAGCCCAGCCTGTGCTGCTTCACGGGAACTCAGGGCCCAGCAGAATAGGAGGGGCAGAGGAGTGAAGCCAGCACCCAAATAGCTGATTAGGACAAAGCCGGGGCCTCAAGAAGCCATGGGGAAATTGTGTGAGGGCCCCAGGGGAAGGCAGTCTGCAGTGCAGGGCCAGGTGGGGACGTGGGGGTTGCTTCAGGTGGGAGGTGGTTGATGAAGTGGGCTTAGGAGGCTCGGTCAACCATAGCCCCCTATCCAGCACCCTCCCAGAGTGACTGGTGCCTGCAGCTGGGTGGTCCCATCCCTGAATGTTCACGGGCTCTACCTGCAACGAGCTAGAGAAACCAGGCCACCACCTTCTACCTCCCCGCTCTGCCCAGCCACTTTTGCCAGAAAGGCTGAAGCTTTCATGGCCTTGGCTGCCTCCTGAAGGGCCCTAAGGCTCATGCACTAGGGAGATGCTGCCCCCTCCTGGTCTTCGCAGGAATGGGCCTCCAGGGTGGCGGCAGCCCCAAGGTGAAATGATGATGGAGGTTCACTTCGAGGGCTTCCCCATCCCACTCCTCTCATAGCAGAGTCCCCCTCCTGGGCCCTGCACTCGGCCACCTGAGAGCATGTGTGCAGTCCGAGAGACCTGGGGCAAACCTCAGCCCTTCCTCCTGTTGGCAGGCGGGACTAGGCGAGTGATTTCACTTCGCTGAGCCTGTCTCCTCATCCATGACAGGTGCCACACGGGAGTCCTGTGAGGCTCATGCGAAAGAGTGCCCTGAAGACCACCGGGCATTTTAAAAAATGGTATCTTTCAACATGCTGGGTTTTAACAGTTAGGGGTTCATTTTTAATTTTAATAAAGGACTCTTAAAGACCAATAGAAGTAAAACTCCTTTGAGGCTGTAAAATGGGATGGTTAAAAGCAGCTGGACCTAGATTACTTGGGCTACTTAACCTTTCTGTGTCTTGGTTTTCTCATCTATAAAATGGGGAGGGTAACGATGCCTAGAGGTTTTGTTATTGTTGTTGTTGTTTGAGACAGGGTCTCGCTCTTGCCCTGGCTGGAGTGCTGCAGTGGTGTGATCTTAGCTCATTGCAGTCTTGAACTCCCAGCTCCCAGGCTCAGGTGTTCCTGCCACCTCAGCCTCCCAAGTAGTTAGGACTACAGGCACATGCCCACGTCCAGCTAGTTTTGTTTATTTTTTGTAGAGACGGAGTCTTGCTATGTTGCCCAGGCTGGTCTTGAATTCCTGGGCCCAAGTGATCCTGCCGCTTTAGTTTTCCAAAGTGCTGAGATTACAGGCATGAGCCACTGCACCCAGCTGCATGTATGTGTGTATATGTGTGTGTGTATATATATATATACACACACACATATACACACACACGTATATACACACATATATAAAATTTAGTTTCCCAATAGAGATGTGTTATAAATGTTATATATTATATATATGTGAATTTTATATATATATATGTGAAATATAAAACAATAAAGCGATGGGAAAGCATCCTGTAGTCCCAGCTAGTCAGGAGCCTGAGGTGGGAGGACGGCTTGAGCCCAGGAGGTTGAGGCGACAGTGAGCAGTGATCATGCCATTGTACTCCTGCCTGGGTGACAGAGAAAGGCCCTGTCTCAAATATATATATTGGCATGTAATTAATATAAACAGAATTGCTAAGGAAATAAGTTATGTATTTATGTGTATATATACACATGGGATTTTGAAGATAGCACAAAAAGAATATAAGGTATTTCTTTAGTGATTTTGTTTATATTGATTACACGCTAAAATGACACTGGATATATTGGGTTGAATAACACATTAAAATTAATTTCACTTGTTTCTTTCTACTTTTTAAAAATTGGCTACTAGAAGACTTAGAATTACATACGTGTCTGGCATTATATTTCTATTGGACAGTGGTTTTTAGATAATCCCAAGGATAGAAGAGAATTTGGCAATAAAGCCCAAGAGCTTCAGTCTACAGATTAGGAAATGCCTGGGGCCTGGGAGAAGAGGGGGAGGTTTGGTTCCTGGTGTGTTAGTTCCCCAACCTGAAGAGTCAACTGGAGCCTCCGCAGGCTCCCTCCAACCCCCTCACCAGCCCTCCCTGGGTCCCACCCTTGCACCACCCCACAACGGCAGTCACTTTGGACAAGCAGCTTCCCACCCCCGAGCCTGTGAATGGGCTGCCCCTGCCACAGCATCCTTGTGAGGATTAATGGATCATGCAGCCAAAATGCCTGACCCAGTGACTCAAAATGGGACTTTGCCTGATCCCCCCTTTTCTGGAAAACCTGACTATCTCAGTGCCCCAAGGACACAATGGATAGTGACATTCTATACTTTAAAGTGCCCTGCCAAGGTGAGAGGGCTCTTTCCAGGACCACCTCTCCTATAGCACCCAGGCCCCAGCCCACTGGATCCCCCAGTCATGTGATCCAAGTCTCTCATGTGGCAACAGGCAGGTATGTAAAGTTTTCACGTCCCCCACTGGCCTGCAGGCAGCTTGCAGACAGGGGCCCTGCCCTTACAGCAGCTGCACAGAACCATCCACTTAGTGGGCCCCCAAGAACCACCAGCTGGAGGTTAGTGGCCACTGGTAGCACCAGTGAAAAGGAAGAAAGAAGAAAGAAGGGAGACAGAGGAGAGAGAAGGGGCATCTGCCCTCCCTGGGCTCACCTGGCCTCATCCTAGACTTCTTGAACTGTTTGTAGATGAAGTTCATCTTGTCCAAGCAGCACTGAATCTGCTGGATGCTGTGGGCAGGAGACAGGGACCAGGTGTTGGAAGAATCTAATAGCACAGAGGAAAGAGGGAGGGAGGGGAAGGGTGGCAGTGGAATAGGGGAGGAGCCTCACTGCCACAGTTTTGGGGGATCAATCTGGGAGTGGAGGTGACTGTCTCGTCTCTAGGCTTATTTGAGACCCCGTACAGTCAGCCAGCCATCTCTTGTTCTCATGGCTTATTCTTCCTCTCTCACACACATGCACTCACAGCATGAGTTAAGTAGGAGATAAGAGAGACAGGAAGCCAAGCAGGACAGGCAACAGGAACGTGGCCTTTACTACATGAGAAGTTGTGAGTGTAGGCCCTGGGAGGGAGCCTAGGCCCCTGAAACCTAAGAGCGTGTCTGGCAGTGACAGCTGGGGATGGAGGGGAGCTAAAATCTCTCTCTGGTCAACTGGAAAAAGCAGAAGAATATAGCTTCTTGGTTTACCCAATGTGTGGCACACAGCAGAAACTTAACATAAATAATGAATCAATAATCCTTGTTGAAAACAAGAATGAATCAACAGGCCTCGGTCCTGCCCGGAGGCGGAGGAACTGGGGAGATGATCTCCCGAGGACCTTCTTGTTCTGGGGTTGAAGGTCATTATTATTTCTTCCTTCCCCTTTTCAGGCTGGAAACAAACACTTTGTTTGAGAAGTCGGGAGTGTCTGGGAAAAGTTCTTCCTCACCCACGGCCTATGTAGCTCCACTTCCTCCCTGCAGCACCTCCAAGTGACCCCATCTCTGCTATTTCTGGAGCTTGACTCCGAACAGAGCACAGGCTTGTTCCAGGGCTCTGCCAGCCGAAGGAGCCTGCCCCGCCAGGAACATGCGGGTGGAAGATGAAGTAGCTGGGACAGGCCTCAGATCCACAGCCTTCATCCAAAAGACAAGGCCTGGGATCCACAGCCTTCATCCAAAAGACAAGGCCTGGGATCCACAGCCTTCATCCAAAAGGACAGGGCTCAGATCCACAGCCTTCATCCAAAAGGACGGGGCCTCGATCCACAGCCTTCATCCAAAAGACAGGGCCTGGGATCCACAGCCTTCATCCAAAAGGACGGGACCTCGATCCTCAGCCTTCATCCAAAAGGACAGGGCTTCAGATCTGCAGCCTTCATCCAAAAGGACGGGGTCTCAATCCACAGCCTTCATCCAAAAGGACAGGGCCTCAGATCTGCAGCCTTCATCCAAAAGGACAGGGCCTCAGATCTGCAGCCTTCATCCAAAAGGACAGGGCCTTGATCCTCAGCCTTCATCCAAAAAGGACGGGGCCTCAATCCACAGCCTTCATCCAAAAGACAGGGCCTGGGATCCGCAGCCTTCATCCAAAAGGACAGGACCTCGATCCTCAGCCTTCATCCAAAAGGACAGGGCCTCAGATCTGCAGCCTTCATCCAAAAGGACGGGGTCTCAATCCACAGCCTTCATCCAAAAAGACAGGGCCTCAGATCTGCAGCCTTCATCCAAAAGGCTCGGGGCCAAATGTGCTCTGAATTGAGAATCGTCTTCTGATATCAGAACGGCAATTTGGTACCCACACAGTGTATTGTGGAATGGCCCGAGCAGGGCATCAACTCCTAATCAAACACATTCACATCTCCAAAGAACCACAAGAACATTCACCCTAAGTGGGATAAATTCTATAAAGAGCCTCATTCGGTTTAGGTCAGGTTTTATGGCCAAAACAGTGAAGAAAAACTCCTGTGGTGTTCAGAGCTGTTTGAATTTAGAATTGAGGGCATGGGATGATGGATGGGGATAGGCCCAGATTACAGTAGGCACTAGAGAATGGGGAGGAGGTCCGCACTGGGCACCACCCATCCCCTGGTCAGAGACCACAAGGCAGGCAGCGGCTCCACACAGTCAGCTGGTGCCTGGGGGAGGGGGGTATTTTTATGTCTGTTAAAAGGGAGAGTGGTGCCTTAAAGGTTGTAAACCCCTGCCTGGCATAGGCCAAGAACATAGGCTTTGGAGGTGGACAGACCCGACCTGAAGCCACCTCTGTCATTTGTCATTTACTGACTGTGACTCAGGGTAAGTTAACCTCGCTGACTGAGGTTCCATAAAAAGGGCATTATCATAGCATCATTATTGTTTTCAGGATTCAACGAGATGCTGTACATGAGAGGACCTATCCAAGGGCCTGACACAGAGAAAGGGAACTAAAGTCTTCTTTTATTCAGAATTATAGCACCTGCTAAGATTCCCAAGGCATTCCTCAAACTCCAAGATGGGTGCAGGACCCCAGATCCTTTTCTCCTCCTGGCTGGTGTCTGGGGCAGTCGGGGGGTTCTTGTTTATTGCTGGATCTCCCTCTACTCCCCCATGCCCTAGCACCCTTGCCAAGAGAAAGGGAAATGCAAGCTGATGTCTGTAAAGGCTAAAGGTTACTGGACCTTGGAGCTGCCCACTCCCCCACTCCCACCCCACAAAGAAGGAAAATCCCACAGACCTTCTGTCCTCATGTACCTGATCCCGGCTCTTCACCAGCTCCCGGCTCAGGCTGCTCAGGCTCTCCTGGGTCTCCGTGATATTTTGGGAGCATCTGGAGAGGACCTCAGCTAGCTGTGGGGCAAAAAGGCAGACCCCCGTGGGGTCTTCAGCCTGGGCACTGGTGGGCAGGCTGGCTGGAACACGGGACCCCAGCTCTGATCCTGCTAAGCCCTTGCCCTCCAGCCTCACTCACAGTCCGCAGCCTGGACCTCAGTTCTGCGGCCGCCTTCAGTTCCTGGATCTCAGGTGTTCCAGCCACGCTGCTGAACCTTGAGGGAAGCAAGGAGAAAGGCCACATTTGGGGGCTTAGGAGCAGCCAATGTGGGAGGCAGAGAGCTCTGTGGGCACATGCTGGGCATAGCACCTGTGGGACAGCCTTGCTGGCTCTCCGGGTCTCTGGGGAGTTTTGTGTTTGGGACAGAGACACCATCCTGAAGAGGGCCCTGCTCACCCAAGTTGTGACATTGTTGAGTATTGCAAAGAATAAAGGTTGAGACAGATTGTAACACCTTGAGTCTATGAAGATTCAGGGGCCCATGATGCAAGGCTGCTATTAATGATCTCCTTACCAGGAAACTTTGTAACTAAACGGAAAGAATTAAGTTCCTGTCCAGTAGAAACTGTATTTCTTGATTAGCTTTCTGATGAGGGAAAAGCTATATTTTGTAGACTACTAGGCAATGATGTATCAGAAGTTAGAACATTATCATCTTGCTGCCCAGTGAAATCGTTCTCTGGGGCATAGCTTTACAAGCAATGATGGATGATAAAGGGGTGGGCATTTGCACGGTGACAAGGTCACACCACTCTGCTTCTTTCTTCTACAGGACAATGTAACGGTACAGTAGAGGAATCAGGCCGTCACCAGCCAGTGCTATGTCAACATACAATACCCGGCATCATCAATAATATTCTAGCAAAAAATGTTCAACTGGAATCCATCTAGCCTTGGGCACTCCCAGTTTAGGCCTGGCACAGTGGTTCATGCCTGTAATCCCAGCACTTTGGGAGGCAGAAGTGGGAGGATTGCTTGAGACCAGGAGTTTGAGATCAGCCTGGGAAACATAGTGAGACCCTGTCTCTACAAAAATAATAATACAATACAATACAATACAATACAAAATAAAAGCCAGGCATGGTAGCTCACACCAGTAATCCCAGCACTGTGGGAGGCCAAGGTGGGAGGATTGCTTGAGGTCAGGAGTTCAAGACCAGCCTGGCCAACACAGTGAGACCCTGCCTTGAAAAAAAAGAAAAGAAATAAAATAAAATACTAAAAAAAATGTTTAAAACTTCCCAGTTTACAGAAAATGCTGAGAAAGAAGGACAAGACAAACAACTTCAAGGGGAAGCTCTAGATGAGTCCAGAAGGTGGGGCAGCAGATGTGATCCCAAAAACAGGTTATAAAACAGCAAATACATTATCATTTCATGTTGGTTAATGTTTACTCATAGTAGAAAAATATCTAGAAGGATGTGTACTCCTAAGGTGTGATAACCTATCTCTAGATAGTAGGTTATGGGATTTTAATTTTCTTATTTTTGCTTATCTCTGTTTTCTAACTTTCTACCATTAGTATACACATTTTAGTAACAATCATGATTTTTAAAAAGTATGCTGTGTATTTTGGCTTGGGAATGGAGGAGCAGGGAAGGAAAGGGGAGCTAATAAAAGAGAGAATCAGGAATGAACTGCAGGCTCCTTGAAGACAGGGGTGCTGTCGCTTTGCTCCTCGTACATCTCCAGTGCCTAGCAACGTCTTCAGCACACAGTAGTTCGTCAGTGCATGGATGCTGAAGGCGTTACTGAGTGCACAAATGGATTCTAAGGCATGGGAAATTTGACAGCAGAAGAGGGTGAGGCTGGACCCAATCCATCTCCACAGGGAGTCAGGAGACATGGGTTCAAGTCCTAGTCCTGGCCGTCACATTTGCTATCTGCATGACCTTGGGTTAGTCCTTTAGCTCTCCAGGCCTCAGGCTCTTCATCTATAAAACGAGGAGACAAATTTCCTTCCTGCGACATAATAAGGTGTTCATAGGGATCAAAAGGGACCTCGGAGATGAAGTCTTGCCTGGAATGTCTTACCTGGCGGTGGGGCTGGGGGAAGCCCCAGGATTCCCAAAGCCCGTCCTGGCTGCCTGAGCAGTGCCTCCGGATGGCAGCAGCTGCCCAGGAGGGCCAGGGAGCTTTGGGACAAAGGCAAGGTTGCTCTGCCAAAGGAGCTGTCCTGGGGAACCTGAGGCAGGAGACGCACACTGGGGGAGAGGTGAGTCACCAGGCTGGGCAAAGGTGGGCCACTTGGCATGAGGTGCTGGGTTCCTCCAGTGTGACATTCAGCTCATGAAAATACCTGGTTCCACTGCGGGTGGAGCTAGTGTCTTCAGACCTTGGGAGAATCTACAGGTCTAGGGATGTTCAGGCAAGAATAGGCTTGCAACATGTGGGAGCTGGGAGGCTGCAGAGATCATCCAACCCTCTCATTTTGAAAATGAGGACACAGAGGCCCAGGTAGGGGAAGGTGACAATGGGCTGGAGCCACACCCAGACTAAGAGAAGAGGCTGCACCTGGCCCTCTGGCTCCCTGCTCACAACTGTTTTTTTCTCACCATCCTCCTCCTTGATGGAAGGCTGAAATAGGCTTCAAAGCAGGCACTCGCCTGACCCTAGCTCTCTAGACACACCACGGAGGCCACCTTGGAGGAGGCTGCAGAGCCAGAACAGGGGAACAGCAGCCAGCGGACACCAGGATGCCAGGACGCCAGACCCAGGCCAGCGTGCCACTCCCCACCATGCCTGTCCATCCAGGGCAAGTGGGCAGACAGACACCCAAAAAGCTTTCCCAAACACATCTTTCTAAGTCAAGAATCTACAATGGCTCTCTACTGGTTGTTTTATTGGGGTCCAACCTCCCTCTAGCTGGACTCCTTCAGGGCCTCTATGCATTCTTTCCTTCCCTCCTCACCTCCACCTCTGTCCGCCTCTGGCTTAGCTCTGGGCTATCTGCCATCGTGACTGAGGCTTCAGTAAGCCTCCCCAGCATCCCCTCCTTTCCCCCGAACAGGGCCCTTTTCTTCTCTGTCTCTGCACAGACCTTCCTGCCTGAGGCATTCTTCTTCTTTCTGGCCTTAAGAGCCTCATCTTTCAGGAAGGCCTCCAAGGTTGCCTCTACCCATCTCAAATCTCCTCTTACCCAACAATCCCATCAGCCCTCACTTGTCCAGGAAGGGCTAGCTGCTCTGGAGGAAGCATGGGCCTCTCTGAATGACAGGATGCCACATCTACCCCTGGAGCCCCCTCTGTGCCCTGGACAGAGCTCTGCTCAAAGGAGATTCACTTGCAGTTCTGCTGACTGAACCCCACTCTCTGTCACCATTTGAGAGAGGCTCAGTCTGGATGGAGACTCCATCCCTGTTATCTGGAGATGCTCCTCTTCCTCCTCCCTGCTCCTCCACCTCCCAGCTGCCCCATCAACTGCACTGCTGCTGCGAAGCAGGAGGCACTTGGGGCTGCATGAGTCAGCCCACAGCTGGGAAACTCCCTGGAGCTCCCTGAGGACAACGGCTGGGGGGTGGCGGGAGGAGGGGGCCTTCAGGCATATGGGCAGTCTCTGATCTTCTGTCCCCAAAGACTTCCCCCACCAGTGGCATCCCTAGGCTGCAGAGCTCCCACCCTCACCCGTACCATGGCCTCGTGCCTTCCAGGATTTGGGGTGCTGTGCCTACTTCTCAATCGTGCTCTGGCCAATGAAGTCTTCCCACATTCCCCGTCTCCAGACCCTTCCACTTGGCTTCCTCCTGCCAGGTCTCTCTCTTTTTCCAACCCATCCCCTCTTATTAGCCCAAGACAAGGGAGTGGAGGGAGTGGGGTTCCAAAGATTGCGGCAGGGAACCCAAGGAAGGCAAGGATAAGTTGAAGACTCAGAGAAAGCAGGAGATGAGGCATGGAGAACGAGACCACCTGGATCTCCATCCCTGGTCACATCCAGGGACTGTGTGTGGGTGTGAGCCCTCCCCCTAGAGTTCTGCTGGCACTTGGCATAGGGTGAGCATTCTAAATCATTCAGAGAAGGACTTGGCAGGACACAAGCCCCTTCTTGGGATAAGGAGGCCCCCTTGGTACCTGGAGAGTCTGTGCCCCCATGGGCCCCTTCCCCCACAGGTGAGGGATTGGGTTTTGGGGGAGCCGTTGCAGTTATTTGGTGAGGTGGTGATAAGGGATAGGGTGTGGGTGCCCTCTATTCTAGTAGGGCAGGGAAGGCAGGAGCCCTGGGTTGGGGAGGAGAGGTGCATTGTTGGAAGTATTGAGGGTGAGGAGCAGACAGGGCAAGGCTGAGAGGTCCCAGCTGGCCTGGGGCGAACACCCACCTCTCGGTTCCCAGGCTGCTGCTGAGGTAGAGGAGGGATGTCCTTGCCACTTCCAGAGTCCGTCTGCATGTGGCCTGGAGCACCTCCCTGTCCAAGGGGAGACTGGGTCAGAGCTGCCTTGATTAGGGGACTCAGCACCGTGCATGCAGACAGCATCCCAGGATACCATCCTCCGCCTCCGCCTCCTGCCAGCCTCCCCCTCCTGCCCGCCTCCCCCTCCTGCCCGCCTCCCCCTCCTGCCCACCTCCCCCTCTGTGCCCAGCCCTCATGACTACTCACATGACCCAGTGCAGCCCCCGCAACATTAGCTCCTGCCCATCCAGCAGGGCCCGCGCCAGCCGCAGGGCCTGGTAGCCGGCGCCCAACACACCCTGAAACACACAGAGGTGAGCAGGGCCAGGTCCCACGCCTCCTACCCTTGGGTCATGCCCCTCCCCGCCACCTGGGGGTTGCCCCTCACCTTGGCCGTGTTGTAATCCGCCTGCAGGTCCACTTTGGGGACGAACTTGGGGATGTCCAGAGCAGCTGCAGACAAAGAACCTGTCTGAGGGGCCTGCCTATATGGTGCTGGGTCGGCTCATCTTTCATTATTTCCAGCTCACACTCACCCCTTACTGCCGATCTCCCACCTCAGGCTTCACAACTCGCCCTGAGCCTCCCACCTTGCCAGCCTCAGCCGCACTTAAAGTTGTGATTCCTCACTGCCACACTGCCACCTTGTGGCCACTTTTGAGAACTACCTCCTCATGCCCAAGAGCCGAAAATGGACTAAATCACCCTCTTGTCCACAGGTTTTGAGGTGAATACCCCTTCCTAGCCTTAGAGAAAGAAGATAAAACTGGAATTATTCAATTGAGAATAAAGGACATTTTTGCCAGAGTTTGGAGAAAGGCACAAGCTCTGGACCCCTGACTCCCTTCCCTTCTTTCCAGGAGCTCAGATTTGGGCTTCTTCCAACACAAACTGCCTGAGGCTTCCCCACAAATCAGAGATTATGGAAAGTGCATTAAATCCAGATCTCCCTGTTTCCACTGGAGCTCTTTCTACAGCTCTGAGGATGCTGGGAAGCCCCAGGGAGGTCAAGCCACCAGCCCACGTCATGTGGCATCTCAGAGGCGTCTGCAGAATTAGAACCCACATCTGCCTCCTGCTCCCTGTGGCCCCAAAGAAACGCCCACAAAGAAAAGTAACCAATGGCCTGGATTGCAAACTCCTGTCTCAGAGGAAAATGTGGGGAGGAGAAAGATCCAGCCCGGGTGGCTCTACTCACGGTCCCTGAAGGCCAGCCCCTTGGGGATGGCTGTGCTGAAAAGGGTCAGGGGGCTGCTTGCTGTCGTGTGGGCGATGTGCTGTGCTGAGACGCTGGGCTCGAGGACACAGAGGTGACCCTCAAAGAGGTACTCCTGGTGCCGGGGGGCCACACTGGTCTGCTTGTGCACGGCCTCCTGGAAAATGGCTATCCTAGACACAGCCGTGGTGGGGAGCAGAGGGCAGGGGGTGTCAGTAGGCAGGGCAGGGGGCTAGGGTGGCCTAAGCCCCAGCTAAGCACTGCCCATAGACAGGGCTCTGTTTTGCAGAGGGAGGGACGGGGGTGGTTTTCTCTGTCATCAAGGGTGGAGAGACCAAGGGGAGAGTTCACATCTTATAGTGATGGAGACAGAGTGGGAACAGGTCCCAGGAGTCCCAATACCCAGCCTCTGCCTCTGCGCCTCTTCCTGTCACACTGCCATTAAAATTTACCTAGTTCTATAAAATTATCCAGGAATCAAGGGTTCTATGAGAAGTACCTTTAGGAAATGTACAGCCAACATACCCCACACACACACTTCTCAGATGTACAATGCGTATTAGCATTAGAAAATATACTGACTCTCTGAAGTACATGCAAGAAAACCTGTTTAGCTTTAACTTTGTAGAACTAGTCTTTTTCCAACTATGTTTGGACCCGGAAGCGTTCCTATGTACACACTCCTCAGAACATGCTGTGGGAGATGCTGCTTTGGACATGCACTGCTGCTTGGGTAGAGAAGGTTCTCACTGCTTCCCTCCCTCACCCCCACTTACGTGTTGTGGGCATGGATATAGATGTGGTGCAGGACTGCCTGGGACAGGGAGAAGACATGGACGACAACTCGCTGCAGGATGTCACTGGTCTCCGCAAAGAACTGGTCGAAGCCCCAGCACTTGGCCTGCTCCACCTCCAGGATGTTGGCCAGGATGGGCACCAGCTGGCTCTGCAGCCCCCTGCCCTCCCAGGACATGGAGACTGTCAGGGGCGGGGGCCCAGACCTATCCTCCTTAAGCAGGCAATAGGAGCATTCTAAGAGAATGTCCTGAAGAGCTAGGACCAAGATGGTGGGGCAGGGTGGGTTGGGGAGGAAGAGCTGGAAGAACTCGTTCCAGCATCCAGATGGGAAAGTGGTGTGCCCAAGCCTGCAGCATGCCCGGAACCTGCTGGAACAGGCCTGAGAAGTCTTGGCTCAGCAGAGAGAAGTGATACCCGGCTCAGACTCCAGCATCACCCCCCCAGCAGGGTCCCACTCACAGTGACAGCTGGCAGGTGATGGGGAGGGTGTAGCTCCACTCCAGGGGCCCGTTCTCCCTCCTCTGGGCACCTGCAATGGCCCCAGCCGGCTTCTCCGTGGTGATCCGGTGCCTGGGGGGGGAGCAAGGCCGGGTCAGCGGGATCCCCAGCCATCACATTGCCGGGCAACGACACACTCAGCACAAAGGGCTCGGAGCACAGGTTCAAGTCACCCAGCCACCCCAAAGTAGCCTGAGAGATGGAGTGTGAGAGACCTGGCTCTCAGCTGTGAGAGCGCCTTCCCTCAGCACTCCTCCTGGAGCCCTTTGCTTCAGGTAGAGACACCTTTGCCCTGTCCACTGCCTCTCCCCGCTGCTACACTTCCCTCAGCCTGGCCAGCCTCCTCCACACCTTTGCCCATGCTATGCATGGCCCCAGTATCCTCTCCTCCTCTTTCTCTCCCTTCAGAGTCCAGCCTTTCCTGACCACCCCCATCCATGCTGGTCTCCTGCCCCTTTTGTGGGCCTGATATAGGTTCCACACAGCTGGACCCTGGGGCTGAGGCGGGTGCAGCAACCTTTCCACTAAGCCAGCCGACATCTCCTCTGCTCCGGGCGGTGTGCTCAGAGGGAGCCGCTACTGTCTCCAGCCACTTGCTACTTCCCTGTCCGACGGCACAAAACCATGGAAAGACCTTGGACCTGGGAACAGGAAGCTGCCACCTTTGCCCCTGGTGAGCTCTGCCACCTTGGGCAAGTCACTCTTTGAGCTTCGGTTGAGACAAGGAGAGCAGTAAGGGAGCGGAGGGCTAGAGTGAAGCATCGAACTAACACAGGGCATATTCACAGACTCCCATCAGCCCTGGGCAGAGCTCAGCTGCTTGTTTGATATGATTAACAAAAAGAGATCCACAAAGAGCCTGGGTGGGGGGTGGACCAGAGGAGGGCCGTGGAGTGTGAGGGGACCAGAAGACACAGCAAGGAGCGGTGGGGGAAGGGGCAGGGGACTGCCAGTCCCCCCCATTCCCTGCCCTGTGGCCCGCCGTACATGATCTCCTTGTTCCGCCGGGGTCCACCGAAGGGGATGAAGGGCAGGCTGCCAGTGGCTGCATGGTACAAGGTCACTCCAATGCTCCAGAGATCCACAGTCACCCCGAACGCTTTTTGCTGGGGCTTTCGAAGCACCGCCCGCTCATACATGTCGGGATGCTACCGGAGAGAACCAGAACGCAGCCATGAAGCAGGAGGGCTGGCAAAGGCCTGAGACCTGTCAGACCCCCTTTCACCGCCTGCAGGTGAAAACAGAACTGTTCAAATCCTTTTCCTTTGTCATCTTAAAAATGGGTGTCAGCCTCACCTTTTCCATCTTAGAGAACAGAATGCATTCTTCTGGTTGGGGTACAGGGGAGAGACATAACTCCTGTGGAAGCAGGAGGTGGGCCACACCCCCTCATGGGGGCTCTGAGGGGCTCACAAGGCAACGGGAGCCCTCAGCGTGGGGCAGCGGGTCTCCAGCAGCTCACCCACCAGGTACTCCTCAGTCCCGTAGACCGAGACGAACTTCTCATCATCATCCAGCTCCCGGGCGGCCCCGAAGTCTGTCAGCTTGTAGATGCTCTGCCCCTCCTCCCCCACGAGGCGCATGATGTTCCCGGGCTTGATGTCGCGATGCACGATGCCGTTCTCCCGCAGGTGGTTCATGCCGGCCACTGGGGACAGACGGGGAGGCCACTAGCTGGCTCTGGCCAGGGACAGTCTAGTGTCTGAGGCTCATCTTGGTGGGAAGGCTGTCCTTGTGTCCAGACAGACAGGAGTTCCCGTGGGCTGATAGAGCCACGGGACAGGCAGAAGGGCAGAGACGCGCATGGGGCTTAGGAGGGCATCTCAAGGACACTAGGGTATGGAGGTGCCATCTGGATTCTCTAGGAAACCAAGAGGGATGGTGGCTCTGTCTCCTCAAGGGCAGCACCCCTCTTTGTATTACTTCTTTTGATTAGGTGTTCAATTATGGTAAAATATGCATAACAAAATTTCCCATTTTAACCAATTTTAAGTGTACACTTCATTGGCACTAAGCACACCCACGCCACTGTGCCACCATCACACCATCCATCTTAGAACTTTTCTCATTCTCCAATTTTTTTTTTTTTTTTTTTTTGGAGACAGAGTCTCACTCTGATACCTAGGCTGGAGTACAGTGGTGCAGTCTCGGCTTACTGCAACCTCTGCCTCCCAGGTTCAATCGATTCTCATGCCGCAACCTCCCAAGTAGCTGGAACTACAGGCGTGTGCCACCATGCCCAGCTAATTTTTGTATTTTTTTTAGTAGAGACAGGGTTTCACCGTGTTCGCCAGACTGGTCTCAAACCCCCAACCTCAAATGATCTGCCCACCTGGGCCTCCCAAAGTGCTGGGATTACAGGCATGAGCCACTGCACCTAGCCTCATTCTTCAAAATTGAAACTGTACTCATTAAACAACTCCCCATTCTCCTCTGCCCCCATCCCCCGGAAACCACCGTGGTACTTTCTGTCTCTACGAATGTATGAGTGGAATCATACAGGATTTGTCCTTCTGTGTCTGGCTTTTTTCACTTAACATAATGTCATCAAGGTCCATCCATGTTGTAGCAGGTGTCAGAATTTCTTTCCTTTTAAGACTGAATAATATTCTATTTTAGGTACCTTCTACATTTTGTTTTTACAGTTAGGATGTTTCCACCTTTTGGCTATTGTAAATAATGCTGCTATGAACATTGGTGTACAATCTTTTTTAGGTTTAATTTTTAAGTTGGAATTTTAAATGAAATGATTAGCAGGAGTCAGACACCTGAGTCCTGTCAGCATCTGTCCCAGGCCTGCTGCTGGTCTGAGGGTGGAGGCAGGGACAGGGAGGGGCTCACCCACACAGCGCAGCACCACCAGGAACTCATCCTCAGGCAGCCCAAAGGCGTTCTCAGGGCTCTCCAGCACGCTCAGCAGGCTCCCACTGGAGCAGTACTCCATCACCAGTACCTTCTGCCGGCTTCCCCCCTGTAGGTGGGACAGAGAGGGGCTCCTGAGGACGGCACTTCTCCCCACCCACCAGGAAGAAGTGGCTCAGCCTGGAGCCCAGATCCCCCATTCTCCAGGTCCCAGCTTCCGGCCTGGCCTTCCCTCCTTGGCCTCACACTGATCCTACACAATGGAATCCAAAGTCACTTATTCCAGGAAGCCCTCTCTGCTTAGGTACTGATTCTGTCCATCATTCCTTTCCCGTGCACCACTACCACACCCTTGCACCCTTTGCTCCCTTCTGCAATTCGCCTGCTGTCTCTGACCTGCTGATGAGCATGGGACCAAATCTCTGTTATTGTGTGGCCTGATTCTCCCCAGACCATAAGGGTCAAGGACAAGACCATTCTCTGACCAAGCACCGGACCCACCGTCTCCTCCACCGCAAAGAGCTTGACGATGTTCTGGTGGTTCAGCTTCCGCAGGACCTCAAACTCCCTCACCTGCACCTCGCGGGGCCGCAGGTAGCTGGTGGTGTTGAAGACCTTCACAGCAACCAGCTCTCCGGATTTCTGCCATTGGGGAGGGAGCAGTGGGAGACAGCATGGGATTAGCACATGTCCCACTCCCGCAGGGGAGCAGCCACCCTCTCCTGGGCCTCCATTCAGCCTTTCCAGCCAGCCCAACCCCAGAGATTAGCCTGGTTGGATGGGGGCTCCCATCCGCACCTCCTTTCCCTCTCAAGGGGTAGACAGTCCAGCACTGGGAGGTGACAAGATCCTGACACTCTGATCTTCTGCAGGGGATGGCTTGTTGTCATTATTACAATTGCTATTGACAATCATCACAGGGCAGCTAACACTCCTTGGGGTTAGCAGCAGGGAAGGGATTGGAACCTGGTCTGTACAGCTCCAATTCTTTTTTTTTTTTTTTTTTTGAGACAGAGTCTCACTCTGTCGCCCAGGCTAGAGTGCAGTGTCAAGATCTCAGCTCACTGCAACCTCCGCCTCCCAGGTTCAAACGATTCTCTGCCTCAGCCTCCCTAGTAGCTGGGATTACAGGTGCACGCCACCATGCCTGACTAATTTTTGTATTTTTAGTAGAGACGGGGTTTCACCATCTTGACCAGGATGGTCTCGATCTCCTGACCTCGTGATCCGCCCACCTTGGCCTCCCAAAGTGCTGTGATTACAGGCGTGAGCCACTGTGCCCAGCCGGCTACCACTGTTGAGTAAGACAGAGTGGATATCATCTCATATATTCTCGTAGGATAAATCCAAACAAGGCCTAATTCCCCGCTCTGCTATTCCTAGATCCCATTTGCTGTTACCTTCCTTGGATGTTTGCCTTGTTACTTCACAGTTCTCTTGCCCCAACTCGTGCCCAAGAGAGGCATCCTCTCAAGGAGCCGTTTTCAGCTCCCTATGCCTCTGCTCAAACCCACAGTGTGAGTGTGCTGCACAACATCCAGAGGTCCCCATCCCACTGCCCTCAATGCCCACTGGAGGCTGACTGGGCCAGCTTCTGAGGCGTGAGGGGGCCAAGGCTGGGCTGGACAGGGCCTGGCCAGGGTTGCTTCCTACCTTGTTGCGGGCCTTGTACACACTGGCAGTGGCCCCCTGCCCCAGCAGGTCGTCTGTGTGCCACAGGTAATTGGCTGTGCTCTGCATCTCCTGCCCTGAGCTGGCTGGTCACCTTCTGCCTAGAGAAAGAGCATGCTGGGGGCCCAGGATTCCATTCCTGGCACAGGGTGGCCACTGGTGGCCTGACCTGTAACTGTGCCCCAAGGCTACCCTAAGAAGGGCTCCATGTGGCCAATCCACAAGCAAGGGAGCGGGGGAAGTGTGAAGCACAGAAAGGTTAAGTAACTTCCCCAAAAGGACGCACAGCACAACAAGAGGGCCCCCACTGAGCCCTCAGCCCACAGCCAGCACCTGTTCCACCTGCTGCCTGTCCTGGCTCCCCAAGTCCCCTTGAAGCCCCTCCCCAGGCAGGTCATTCTGCAGAGACAAACCTCATGTCTCTATCACCTCTCCCCAGCACTGAAGATTCGGGGGTTTTGGCATCCAGGCTTGAGATTGTCCCAGGAAGCAGAAACAGTATAGGAGGAAGGGCCCAGGGTCAGGCAGCATCTCCCACACCACCACAAATCTCCAGGATTGCAACATGAGTCCAGAGCCACTCCCCCAGCCCCCGCTGGCCTGCCTGCCAGGCCCACCACTTCCTGCTGCTGTGAGCTGACAGCTGGGCCAGTACTGCTCCAAAAGAGATGGGGCTGCTTCAGAGTGTGTGTGTGTGTGTGTGAGTATGTGTGAGTGTGTGTGTGTGAGTGTGTGTATGTGTGTAGGGGGTTGGGGAGAAGGGTGTGTGTGTGTGTGTGTGAGAGCAGGGTATAGGGGAGGCAAAATTCATCATTCAGCCATTGGGAGAATCTGAAACCCCCTACAACTCTGTTTCCCATCTTTGTCCTCATCTTTTCTCCAAAGCCTGGTTCTCCTAAAGCAATTAGTACCAGAAAGTGTATCCTCAGAAGTTAAACTCAATTTCTCTTTGAAAAATAACGCCAGGGCTGGCCTTTTTGGGATACCTGGGGACAGAAGCATTAGAAGGGCCACCATCCTTTAAATACTTTCTTTTTTCTTTTTCTTTGTTTCATTTTGACATAAGGTCTCACTCTGTCACCCAGGCTGGGGTGCAGTGATACAATCATGACTCATTGCAACCTCCACCCCCTGGGCTCAAGCAATCCTCCCAACTCAGCCTCCTGAGGAGCTTAGGACCATAGGCATGCACAACCACACCTGGCTGTCTTTTGTATTTTTAGTAGAGATGGGTTTTTGCCATTTTGCCCAGGCTGGTCTTGAACTCCTGAGCTCAAGCAATCTGCCCACATGGGCTTCCCCAAAAAAGTGCTGGGATTACAGTTGTGAGCCACCATGCCTGGCCACTTAAATACTTTTAAATAATGCTAGACTAGAAAAGGCATCTTCGTGTCCTAACATCTTACAGGTTCTCAAACTGAGGGTTGCCATGCCTGGAATCCTATGTTCCTTCGCTCTGAACTTTTTCTCTGTGTAATCTTTTCTAAAAATGCAAATCCTTGATAATGTCAGTTCATTGAGCCAGAGGCCCCTTGAAGAGATTGGTGGTCAACTCCTAGTTTCAGATCAGGTAGGAGTGGACATTACACAGAAGCAACTGAGATACTGAGAAGCTTCCTGAAGACAACACAGTAGCTCAGCATGAATGAGTGGGTCTGGTTTTCCCCGCTGAGGCTGGAGCCAGCCAGCAGGTCTGGGGGCTGGGGCTGGGGCTGGGGCTGGAGCAGAGCAGGCTGAAATCAAGGCCAACGGCTCTGATATTGGGGCAAGGAACAGCTGAAGACTCTGGGATAATAGGCAGTGAGGTGCAAAGCTCAGAGCCCCAGACAGGTGGTGTGCCCCTGGATTCTGTGCCCGGGAGCTCTGGTTGGGGCACATCTGGCTCAACTCTGCACGCTCTGCAGATCCTCCCCCCACCACCCCAAGCACCTGGTGCATAGAAGGGCTCAGCGGCCCTCAGCCAGTTGTTGGATGAATGAGCAGCGGACAGTGAAGCATGTGAGATGCCACCCACCCACCTCTCCCCTCCCCTCCCCTCCCTCCTCAGGGCTCTGCTGTGGCCAAGTGCACTTACCCCACACTCTGAGCTGCCCTGAGTCAGGCAAAGGCTCTTCCTGGCGAGCGTATGTTATGCTTTCTGTCTGTGGCACGTCCAGGAGCTGAGCTACACCGGAAAGAGGAGGGCGGATGAGAGGCGCCCCTCAGTGCAGTTGCTTCTCAGCCTCCATCAAAGGCCACCGGCCCTAGCCCTTTAACTCTTTCCTGTTTGTCACCTTCCCCCACAGGGCTGGGCTGGGGGTTTCCAGCTCTATTCCCAAACTGTTCAGGGAGCCTTTCCCAGCGTCTCCTACTCCTGAGACTCTGGCCAGGGAGAAAGACCCCGGGAAAGGTGAGGGCAGGCACTGGGAGCTGATCACTGGCTTCGGGTGTTGGTAAGCAGAGCCCAGGGAGGGCTTGTGGTTGGCCCGTGGTGGCTCACCTCCATGCCACACACAACGCTCTGTGTGAGAGCACTGCTGCCGACAAGCCCACACCCCTGCACCCGGCTGAGCTGCCCTGCAGCTGCCCCTTGCCTGGCTCCTCATTCCACCCCTGCCCCCTCCACACGCTGCACACTCACCCCATCTCCACTGCAGGGGATGCAGGCTTGTGGGACTGGGTGGCACCCCCAGAGCTTTCAGGGCTCGCTGTCATTCATGAGCAGTGTTCTTAGCCTCCTGGTGGCCAAGGGCCCCTAGGACCCACAGGCAGGGCCAGTTGCAATGTCTGTGCCACCCCAGGAGCTGGGACTAGTGGGTTTCTTCCCTGCCTTCTTGCGGCGGTGGGACACCAAGCTCAGCACTGAGTCCTGGCTCTCAGCTCTCTCACACTTCCTGATTTCCATCTCTCGCTCTCTCTTTCTCTCTTAAAGAGACAGAGGCAACTCGGTGCAGCCACCAGCTCAGCAGAAAAGAGAAAGAGGATGCTCTGAGTTCCCAAGGGTAGGCAATAGGACCAGAGTCTGAGCCACAGAGAAGCCAGGAACTGGGGCCCTTCTGGTAATCGTGATGGGCAGCTGGGTGCTATTTTGGCATCTTCCACAGTTCACTGGAGCAGGGAAGTTCAGGGCTCTTCCCAGAGTCAACAGAGCAGGTTGGGCAAGTTAACTAAGTGGAAAGCTGCCTGGGAAGTCCACGCTCCCACACCCAGGAGCCCCAAGGAAGTGTGGGAGCTATGCCGATCCAGTCCTAGAAGTTGGATCTGAGTCACCTTCCCAGGAGGCCTGCAGAGGTCTGAGAGCAAGTGCGGGGACCCAGCTGGTGACTTCCAGTGTGACCTGAGCACACAGCACGCAGCCCCTCCCAGCCAGCTCACTCACCCGCAGAGTAACAGCTACTCTGTGGGTTGATTGGATGACATGGACATATTTGGAATTGTTTGGGAACTTGGAAAGCGTTTTACAGAAAGGCATTGAAAGCATGGAGGCCCACACACTTCAGTAATTTACCCATGCTCTTCAGAGACTGCTGGGGCTGGCACCCAGGTGCCAACTTCCCAGCCAGGACTCGATGCCCCGCATCAAATGTCCTAGGAGGCTGGAGGGGTCTGTGCTGCTCTGGTCAGCTCTGAGATGGCAGTTGGATGTGAAATGGTTAAAACCAGGAAATTCCATGTTTCTATAGAATGTTGGAGGGACTTTCCCATGGCCACACCTGGTGGTTTCCTCCGCCAGCCCCACCCCTCCCACAGTGACACTAGAACAGGAGCAGAGCTGAGAAATGCCTGGTGCTCAGATAAAGAGAACTCCCCATGACACCTCCAGCTGGAGGAGTTGCTGCAGCTTCTCACATCAGGACCAGGAGGAATGTGCCTGAGTGCCTGAGATCCTCATGTTCCACCCAGTCTTCCCAGCTTGCTTTTTTTTTTTTTTTTTTTTGAGATGGAGTCTCGCTCTGTCACCCAGGCTGGAGTGCAGTGGCATGATCTCGGCTCACTGCAACCTCTGCCTCCTGGGTTTAAGTGATTCTTCTGCCTCAGCCTCCCAAGTATCTGGGACTACAGGCATGCACCACCATGCCCGGCTAACATTTTGTATTTTTAGTAGAGATGGGGTTTCACTGTATGGTTGGTGAGGTGGATTGAACAGGTTGGTCTCGATCTCCCAACCTCCTGATCCACCTGCCTCGGCCTCCCAAAGTGCTGGGATTACAGGTGTGAGCCACTGGCTAATTTTTTGTATTTTTAGTAGAGATGGGGTTTCACTGTGTGGTTGGTGAGGTGGATTGAGCAGGTTGGTCTCGATCTCTCAACCTCCTGATCCACCTGCCTCAGTCTCCCAAAGTGCTGGGATTACAGGCGTGAGCCACTGCACCCAGCCTAGTCTTCCCAGGTTTCTGCCTGCCTGGCATATGGGAGAACTGCACATCCTAGTTACTTTGTGATAGGGGGAGCATGTGAGTTCCCCACCAAAGCATTTATTTCCTGATGCAAGACCCTCCCAGAGCTCTGCTTTCTGGCAGTGTGATTCTGTTAGTCTGGGTCCTTGAGCAGAGTTCCCCTGCTGGTCCACAAGGGACATTGGCTTTGGTGAGAAATCAGCCTTTGTTGCTTTAGGGCACCGAGGTTTGCTACATAACTTAGAGGATCCGTAATGTTTACCCACTTTTTCCCTGATGAACCTGCTGGGTCCTCACCAGCACTCTTACTTTCCTCTCTCCATCAATCTCTTTCCCAGCATATTTAGCACATTCAAAGGAAACTACCATGTGTCTAGCATCTACTATGAGGCAGGCACTGTGTGCTGAGGACGTAAAGGCTAGGCATCACATCAGGAGCCTGGAGGTCCAGGATGGCATGGCAGATGCTATGAGTGGCAGACGGGCAGCGAGGAGGAAGGTGATCAAGAAGGGCTTTCCAGAAGGGTTGCTTGGCCAGACTTTAGGAAGAGGTGAGTTAGGCAGAGGAGAGGGGGCTGGGGGAATGGAATTCCAGGCTGTGGGCACACGTGCAGAGGCACAGAAGCATGAGAAGAGCCAGACTGAGGCTGAGAAAAGGGGGAGAGGTAGAGGTGGCCTGGAGCCATATGCCGTGACAGATCAAGTTTCCTTGGGCATCCTCTGTGAGGTCACATCCTCTGTGTGGACACAGTGAAGCAATGTCTTGCCTGTGCCCCAGCCGGGCAGCACAGCCGGTTGCATCCGAGAAGGTGCAGGGGGCTGGCAGGCTCCAGAAGGGAAGAGGAAGTCTGTAAGAGTCCCCACCACGTGTTCCCAAGTGGCTCTGAGGAGTCCTAGAAATAGAAGTGGCAATCCAAGGGTAGTGCAAGGACCAGAGGCGGAAGAGGGTGGCCCTTAACAGCAGCTGTCAGAAAGAAAATCTCATGTGACTTCTACAAAGAGGCCGAAAGTATAGTGGGAAGGGCAGGGGCTAGCTCCCTTGCCATGGAGGTTTGCGTTCACATTTTACCACCTACTGTGGATGACTCTAGCACATCACTTGACGTTTCTCATAGGGCTGGTTTGAAAGTAAAATGAGATGAAGCTCCTGGCACCTGATCTGCTCTGAAATGATAATAATTTCTTTTTCCTCCCCTAAGGGGCCCGGGCCGGTTTCTCACAGCTGAATCGCCAGCCCAGTGCCTCAAAGGGGAGGGGAAAGGACTCGGGTACTGGTTGGGGTGCATATGGAAGAGGCTGGGGGGCATTGCCAGGCCATGCGTATCTGCTATGCTCAGTCACAAGGGCAAAGGGCTGAGCGACGAGGTCTCGGAGCCCGGCTCTTTGTCACCTTCAGGGGTCAGCTCTGGCTAGGAGCTTTGGGTGCGGAAGGAGGGACAAACGCTGCAGCCAGGCTTGCTGCTATGGCCCCAAGCAGTGGGACAAGCTGTGAGGCAGCATCCAGGCCACTGAAGGAAATCGGCGCCGGTGCCAGTGTCGTCTCTCTTCGAGGAAAAGCAAGAGTTTCTCTCATTGTCTTCACTCTTCAAACCTCTGCACTGTTCCCTCCTACGCTGTCAGCTAAGGACCTTGCCTTAAACTTTGCTTAGATAAAAGAAGCAATCCGAAGGGAGCTCCCTCATTTCCTCCCCCACATCCACTGCCTGCCCTGTGTCTGTACTCACCGGCCTTCCCTCCCACGCGACAGCAGGAAGTGCCTCTTCTTGAGCCTCTTCTACTGGCCATGGCCAACCCTCCCGCTTGTGCCCTGCAGCTCACCCTCTCCTCTCCTGCACATTCATTCTTCCCATTCTACTGCGTCCTGCCTACCCCACCAAACAAATGCACCTCTGCACTGCCCATCTGACCCTTGTCTCTCGATTCTCCCCATTCAACGAGTTGTCAAGTTACTGCCTCTTCCCTTCCCATTTGCCACCTAACCCACTCCAGTTGGACTCATTCCCCCTCTGCTGAAAATGCTCTTGTCCAGGTCACCAATGATTCCCTTTCTACACCAGCCTCACCTTACCCCATTGGCATTCAACAGCAGATTCCCCGCTTTGTTGAAGCATTGTCCTCTCCTGCTGTCTGTGACCCTGTGCTTTCCCAGCCATCTACCTCATTGCCATTGCCACTTGCTCATTCTGCCTTCTTTGCTGGCCCCCTTCCTCTGCTGCATTTTTTTTTCTTTTTTCTTTTCTTTTCTTTTCTTTCTTTTTTTTTTCAGACAGAGTTTCACTCTTGTTGCCCAGGCTGGGGTGCAATGGCGTGATCTCGGCTCACTGCAACCTCCACCTCCCGGGTTCAAGCGATTCTCCTGCCTCAACCTCTTGAGTAGCTGGGATTACACACATGTGCCACCACGCCCAGCTACTTTTTTTTTTTGTATTTTTAGTAGAGGCGGGGTTTCTCCATGTTGGTCAGGCTGGCCCCAAATTCTCAACCTCAGCTGATCCACCGCCTTGGCCTCCCGAAGCGCTGGATTACAGGTGTGAGCCACTGCGCCCTGCCCCTCTGCTGCATTTCTAATGATCGGGACCTTCTCTTTTTTCCATCTCCACGCTCTTCCTGGGAATCTCTGTTTGAATACATCTATAATGTAATAGCTCCTAATACGTTTTCAGGTATTATCTACCCCCAAAACTCCAAATTCATACCTCCAAGGGTCTACCTGATATTTCCACTTAGATGTCTACCAGTCATGTCAGCCTTGCCAGATCAAGCAGAATACTTCATTTCCTGAACAACTCCTATCTTATTACAGTTTCATTTTCAGAGTAATACTCATTTTGCTTCTTTATCTGTCCTTCCTCATTAGAAAGCTCCATTACCTGGTTTTTTTTTTTTTCTGTTCAGTACCATATGACAGTGCTTGCACAGAGAGAAGCTTAATGTTGATTGACTAAATGACTGTCTTTAGTATATGTAATATGCCAAGGTTGTAAACTCCTGAGTAAAAGGAAACGTCATATACCTATGAATATAAATCAGGGGATTCCAATCTTTTGGCTTCTCTGGGCCACATTGGAAGAACTGTCTTGGGCCACACATAAAATACACTAACACTAATGATAGCTGATGAACTAAAAAAAAAATTGCAAAAAAACTCCATGTTTTAAGAAAGTTTATGAATTTGTGTTGAGCCACATTCAAAGCCATCCTGGGCTGCGGGTTGGACAAGTTTGATATAAACATTTAGGTTAGATAGCCTTAAAAGACTGTTTCCTAAATTCACATACATCTGGTCTCCATTTTTGGTTTCTATCTGGATGGAATGGACTTGTGTTTTGACAGTGTTCATTGCCACTAGTTTCCATCCAGCCCCCATCAGGACATATGAGATAAAAAGAACCATATATGGATAAAGAGGACCTAAAAAGCATAGCCTGCCTTTGCCTCAGGACCCTCTGAAAAGGGGCTCTTTGGTCCCCTGCTCACAGCCTACAAACTGGCTCCACGTCTGGCTCCATGTCACAGCTATTATGGGGTGCTCCTGGCCATCCCCATTCTCCCTGTACTCAGGGAGAACTCATTCCTACCACAGAGTGGCACAGCAGCCTTGGCCTTGACTTACCCGAGGCCAATGGCCCAGCAAGAGAAGCTCAAGATGTAGCTGTTCCATGAAAACAGGGCAAGGGAAGAGACAGTAGGCTGGAAGGGCATAGCAGAGCTGAATAAAAGGTATACGAATAACGGATAGGGATGATAAACCTAAAAAGGGGTTGTAAAGTGTTCTGTCTAGAGCTGGGGGTAGGATTCCTTGCATTACCACTGAACACAGGGTACCCACTTGGAGAGATATGATCCATCCCCAGGGGCATCTGGCATTAGAACAAGCCTGTTAAAAGTAAGTGTTGGCCCTAAAGGCTCTAGGATTTGTTTGAAGTTGTTACCTTGAAATAACTTCACCCTTGAACTTAAGCTCTGCTAGACTCACAATCTGTAGGAGAGAAAACATCACCTGTATCTCCCACTCCCACCAACAGCACAAGCATATTGGTCAGCTTTTCTCCCAAAGGCAGGGGGCTGTCAAGGGCAGAATGACTCAGGGCTTTGGTTGTGGAAGAAAGAGAATCTCTAGTCACCCTCGGTTGCAGCTTGCCAAGTTTCTAAGCAACTTCTTAGGCCCCACTCCCTGAAGTGAGGAAATCTGACTAGAGATAGAAACAACAACAGCCCTTATTGAAAACGAGGAAGGTGGATTCTGTGAAGGGAATGGTTCTCATGGCAACAGGGAGTCCAATGAGCTGGAAGACGCTCTACAAAACCTGTGAGAATCCACACACAGGCTAAATGAAAATGCTGGGGAAAAAACCTCCCATTCTAAATGCAAGTGTGCTGTGCCTTGGTGGGGAGGGAGAAGGTGGCTGGCTGTAAGGTCATCTCGTTGCTCTCTCTGTTGCCAGGCAGGGCTCTGTTAGCACAGACGAATCAAAATCCCTCCTGGACAGCTGAAGTCCTGAATCAGAGATTTCAGAGAGGAGAGAAGGGATATGAACTGCAGCATCGAAACCTAAAAATGTATTTTATTTTGAAGTTGTGCTTTGGATTTTCCCCAATCCAACATCTGTTAAGTGACAGTCTTAGGTTCACACAAAGCATCTCCAAGCATACATACAATATTCCAGTTATCAACACTATTTTAAAGAATATACCATTTTACACAAATGTGACATACAAGTCAGACGCCACAACATTGCGATTCCCTCGAAGATGTGACTTCTCTTCCGCACGGGAAGTAGATCTGCACCAGCCCTTCCAGTGCTCTGCGCATCCCGGTGCTGGCATCACCGCTCCTCATCTCCTTGGGGAGAAGCCAGGGCGCCCTGAGGAGGTTGGCTGAGACCAGTGTTTCCAGTTTACAGGCTGCTGGCTACAAACTCCTCTATTTTCTAAATTGGGATGCTAGTAGCCCCACCCCACCTCTCTTCCCCAAAGACTGACCCTTCAGAGTCCACACCAGGAGAAGGATCCATGCCATGAGGGGTGGAGCAGGGCTCTTTGAAGCATCATGCTGGTTTCGGCAAGCATAGCTGAGGAAGGCTGGTCTCCCTAGGCCCTGGATGGCCAGCTCCTTTTGGCTTTTCGGTGTAAAAATCACAGTGTGCAACCTCAATTCCAGTTGTTTGCAGTGAGCTCTGCTGAGAAGGACTCTCCTCCTATCGGTTCCTAGTCCTCTCGACAGGACCATCTCACAGGTGTTAGGAGCACCAGAGATGGGGAAGACAGCTCTGCCCCCAGAGTTGGGTTTAGTAGGTGACCACTCACACACTGTTCAGTTCATGATGCAAATTAGCGCGGATGGACACTGATCAAGGGGATGGTGAACACGAGTCATGTACAGGGTTGAAAGAGAAATAAGGCAGGAGCAACAGAACAGGCCCAAAGCGTTGCCATTAAGAAAGCTTTGCTTTTACTTTCTTAGAGGGGAGTGTGCTGGAGAGAGGGAGAAAGGGCAAGTGTGGGTACCAGTTTTGATCAGTTGGATTGAAAGGAATGTAAAGTGAAAGATGGGGTTTCATTTTCAGCAAGGAAACAGATCCTTGGGTATGAAAGCCCCCTGTTGGCTCAGGACCTGTGTAGGCCCAGGTGACAGGCAAGAACAGGTCAGGAAACAGCAACAAAAACCAAGACTGTGGGTTGCCTCTTCTAGGCTGACTCACTTCACTGAAAGAGTTCTTCAGTTCTCCCGCCTAGCACTTGGAAAGGTTTCTCTGGTGCTGCAGGTTAGCCTTCTCATTAGTGATTTCCCACAAAGCGCCTCTTTTCCTTTGCACAGGATTTGAAAAAAAAAAATCCTACCACTTTCCATAGATCTAACTACCAATTTCGCAGGTTGGTCCAAAAAGAATCTCTTCTAGGTCAAAGATAAGAAAACTCAGATTCTCCTACCTGAATGGCAACTCACCATCTCTCCGGAACTACAGAAAATAATAAGGCTAAAATATAAGTGCAGCTTTTAAACAAGAAAACACAGAGAAGAAGGATGAGTTTCAGCTTTAACTCAAGTTGCTGTCTGAGACCCATGAGCCTGGCTGTGGATGTGTCTGGTCCTGGTACTCCTGGGATAGCATGATGCTAGGGGGGCCAGGACCACAGGCACCAGGTTTGAAGACTGAATTGGAGCAGACAAGAGTATGATTTGTGCATTTTGGAAGGGAACCAGAAAAAAGGCCAGAGTACAGCCAAAATATTCAGCATTCAAATTTTAATTTTCTTTCGATTCTGGCCTTGGGAAGACTTGAGAGCCTGTGGGGTCAGGGTTCCCTTAATTGTCCTTGTTTGGATAAATGAAAACTGGTTTTAAGAGGTAGGGTCTGCCTTTAATCTAACTAAGGCTCTCTAAGCCCCTGTTGGTCCCTGAAGAGAAACCTTGTAAAATAACCAAACTAAGGGGTGGACTTAAAACAAGTTTTCATTTGGGAACAATTTCTGGATTAGCAAAGCTGAATTTAATTTTTTAATAGAATAATGAATTTTCTGTTTTAAGTGCCAAAAACATTAGGAGGAAAAAGCACCCATTTCTTACCTTTTCCAAACCTGCCATAGGCACAATAAAACTCTCTTAAGACTCTTTACCCTAAAAGGAACCAGCTATAAAACTGTCTTATACAGGAAAATGTCTTAAATGGAAAATGGTCCATCAGAGACAAAGGTAGGAACCCGAGAAATGTCTATACATTCAGAAAAACTTTAAAAGCTCCTTAATAAGACGGGGGTGTACTTCTAGGGGATGGAGGAGAGCAAGAGCAAACACCAATGACCAATTCACATCAATGGAAAGAACACAGAGAGAAAGCCCCCAACCCCAAACAGGTTATGGGATTGTCCCATCCTGTTATGTTTCATATGATGGAGAGATTTCAAAGGCTAGGTTCTCTGGCCCAGACACAACAAAGTTTGTAATGGAAACAGAGACCCCTGGTGGCTACTGTGTGAACTGCCACAATAACTTACAAAGAGACTGGTCTATGACCAGGAGAGGCTACACATGCCAGAGACTAGAAAAACATGTATGTGTGTGAGTGTGTGTGTGTGTGTGTGTGTGTAAAATGTGTGTGCGTAAAATATGTGTGTGTATGTAAAATGAAGACTGGACTATATATGATTCTCTATAATCAGTTCCCAAAACAAGATGCCACTGAAAGCTGGATGGCAGTAGCCAACCATCTGGTCAAGGCATCGCTGTGGTCTGAGGGGACTGAGACTTGAGCCCATGTCCTCAGGACTGCCTTACCAGATTTCACAGTGACCTGATAATGAAAACCTGTCTCTGGCTAACCTAAGAACGGTACGGACTGCAGCTGGCTGAATTACGACGACTGGGGGAAGCAGAGGGCAGTGGGAAGGGAGAGGCGATACCAAGGGCTTCATTCTCAAGGTTTGGGGAGACGGGGAGGCTAATTCCTGCAAGAACAACTTAGAACCTAATTTTCAACTGAAGTCCCCAAGCTAGTTAAATAGGAAGATTTTAATAACAGTCAGTCCCTATAGTCCCCTTGTCTAGAACAATTAAATTATTATCCCTCAGACAGTACAAGACTTGTCAGTAGACTGTGGGGAAGTTGATGAGTTGACACCAGGGCTAGTGGCATTTGTTTTGGGGAAGACCGTGGGCTTGGGCCGTGTGGCTGGTGGTTTGACCGGGGCAGCCATCTTGACAGACTTGACAGGCCGGAAGGCGCAGGCGATGTCCCCAGCAGTACTGGCGCTGCGCTGGAAGGCGGGCTCGGGGTCCTTGAGGAGCTGGGTGTGCAGAGGGCTGGAGGGCTCCGATGTGGGGGCCACCACTGGGGAGGTTTTGAGGGGCTCCAAGGTGTCCAGAACCACGTCAGGGGTGTGCTTGACACTGCTCTGCCGTTCTAGCTCCCGTAGCTCATTCAGGGCCGAGTTCATTGTTGCCTCAATATCCTGCAAAACAGGAAAAAGGAGGAGGTGAGGCAAATGCGGGGAGAATTCCCCAAGGAGCCAGTTTCAACAACACAGGCCAAGGCATGAAGAAACTGACCGTAAGATGTCCAGATTATTGTACTTGGCCTAAATCCTTGAACATATGAATGCTCAGAAAGTGGGGAAAGGGGGACGGAGGGATTTTCACTGTCATGAGATTTTTTTTTTTCCTTTAGAAAAAGTAATCGATATTTTTTTAGAGACCCTAGGCTTTAGAGATAGATATTGAAATACTTATCGACGAAGTGACATATAATCTAGTGGGGAAGAGAAACATGGACAAAGTAAGAATGGCCAGGAGTTTGGTGATGAGTACATGGTGATTTGTTATCCAGTTCTGTCTGCTTTTGGGTAGGTTTGAAATTGTACATAATAAACATTTTTTTAAAAAGTGGTAGAGATGATGTATGATCTTTATTCTCTTGGACTTCAAGGCCAAAGGTGAAGAGGGTTAGTCCTTCCTCCTCAGGGGCTGAGGAAAGTTTCAGGAGCCCAAGACACCTCCCCCCGCCCCTGCTCCCCAACTCAGGGCAGTGTCCAATTTGAAACCATTTCCTTCCAGCCATCACCACCGAGGGGACCAAAGAGTGACCAGGAGGGGGAGCCAAAGCCCACGTAGGTGAATCAATTGCCTGCAAATCAATGGAACACTCTAGATCTTTAGCCAACAGCAGTCCTAGCCCAGGGACTCAAGGCAGAACCAAAGAACGTTTGTATGCAAGCCAGCTGCCTTCCAGTGAGACTTCCCAGCTCCCCGCTCCCTCCCCATAAACCTGTGTCTGGCACCCCCAAACTACCACAGGATTTCTTCTTGGGATTAGGTTCACATGGAAAGATTTTACACATTCCAAGCGAAGGCCTTTGGTTAAGGTTTCTTTGTCGTACAGACTGATGCATGCTTTCTGTTCACAGTGATTCAATTTCACTCATCCCTATGACATTCTCAAACCTTTAAAATGCTCAGGAAAAACTCCATCTCCCCCCTCAGTCGCACTCTACAGCTAGTCTGTCCCAGCTGTCTACCTTTCCTGACATTCCTATTAACACCTGGCCAAGGAGGGAGCTGGGAGGATTCCCGCAGCGCAAGGCAGATTGCAGCCAAGAGCTTAAATAGAGGCACAGAATAGAAGGCTAGCAAAGCAAGACATCTCAGGCCTGTAGCTCAATACTGGGCTTGCCAGGTACATCTCTGTAAGCAGAGAACCACAATTAAGCCAAGAGAGACCATGCCCAGCCTCTATCACCCCCTGGAAGATGGGGTAAGGAGAATCTCAACTCAGTTGAGATAAGAAGGCAACAGTAAGCCCTTAGTTCCTACCTGGTCTAATGAAAATTATATAGTTGGGAGAGACGTCTGAGTGAACTGCTTGGAGTGGCCCCGGTAGTCGGATTTTTAGAGGTGGGGTTGGATCTCTAATATTTCATGGAAAACAGAGAGTCATCAGTGTGGTGCATACACAGAAGGAAGACCCTGCAACCAGGGAGCTCATCTCCATAGCCTCTGGAGGCTTGGGCTGCAAATCCTTTTGGTTACCAGAGCTCTCTGCAGCCAGAGTATTTTTTAGGTCTTTAAGACCAGGTGCAGGTTCTTAATTGATCATCTACCCACTCGGTACCAGAGACCAGCCTTAGGAATCGGGATGATGGTGATGGGCACAGCAATATAAAAACGTGGCCGGGATTACACCTGAGCCTCAACAGTCGGGCAGTTTCACTAAAGTCTACCCAGGTCTTTAGACTCAAAACTTGGGCTATCAAAATACTCTTAATACTGGCTTTAAAAATTACAACAGCCTTCCTAATAGCCAGTGTATGAGCAAGAAGCTAGGCTTCTCTTATTCTGTCTTTAGGTTCTTCCTGGGGAGAGAGGGACAGGCAGACTGCTTATTAAGCTGTTTTATAGGGTCCACATGTCCAGAGTGGACATATACTCAGTATATCACATACAAAATAATCATTCTGTTTCAAGTCCTGTCATAATTAGGTGGGTGGCACTAAGTGGTAGTGATGAATGTAGACTCATGCTGTCTGTCCAGGAGCCCACAGTTACCTGAGCAATGACCTCAGGGTCCATGGGCCGATGGTTATTGAAGCTTTTTGACCTTCCTGCTGTGGCAGTCTTCCGGATCTGTGGACTATCCAGCCGATTCTTCAGGGATGAGTGGCGGCTGATGGAGTTGAGGCTCCCGTGCCCACTGATGGAACACTTATCTGGCCCTTCTTTGGGGAGACTCTGGCTCATGATGGGCTGGGAGGATGGGCGGCAGCTAGCCCCCACCCCTGGGGAGGAGGAGTCAGTCAGGGAACTGCTCAGCCCATGGCTGTCACTCCGAAAAGTTTTCCGGATGCTCCCAGATTCTGGACGCTTCCTTTGCCTTCAATCACAAACAGAAAGGGCAGTGTGATCAGCGAGGCCTGGCTCCAAGGAAGCCAGGACAAGTGGGAGGGGGCAGATGTTGGCACCCAG
Organism: Pongo pygmaeus; assembly: GCF_028885625.2. Classification (NCBI taxonomy): domain Eukaryota; kingdom Metazoa; phylum Chordata; class Mammalia; order Primates; family Hominidae; genus Pongo; species Pongo pygmaeus. Next base: position 43,003,119 of record NC_072373.2, read on the forward strand.
GGACTTCGGAAGGAGAGGGACACAGAACTCGTTCTCTCCTCGGCTTCATCTTCTCTTGCATTCTCCATGTCTTCATTCCCTTGCCACCCCCAAGCTGGGTGAAGGAGAAATGGATACTTACTTGGTGGTCACGGGCTTTGTGTTGTCAAGATGTAAGCTGCTGTCAGAAAAAATGTCTGATTAAGCGAAAGTTTCTAATGGGAAAGAGATTCATGGAAAGGCCCCTTCTGTGAACTGCCATGAACAGAAACCTAAGGCCCCAGGTAGGAGAAGAGGTCTTACCATCACCAAAGAGGTCGAGATTGCTGGTAAGAGGATAGTTAACTTTTCTAAATTTTAGCATGTCTCTTTTTCCAAAAAGACTGTAACTGTTTTGGGCTCTGGCAAGAGGCTGTTGTTGCTTATTCTGTAGGCATGGAGCAGAATAGTTTTCAAGAGGCAGCAATACTGCAGAGTTGGGGCCCAGTTTGTGCGTTTTCTTAGTGTGGAAATACCTCTACATGACTCCCAAGTCACTGAGCACTGGGCTGAACCCTGGATCTGGGCGAATTTGTTTCAGACCACTTAGGGCTCTCAGACAAAATGGCTTGGCAGAATCCTAGTTACATGGGTGTTGCCTGCTGCTGGATAATTTCATTTGGTCTTGGAATCAGATCTGAAAACGTCTAATCTAAGAGGCAATGAAACTTCTGATTTGGATGGCTGCTGAACAGCTCTGATCTTGAATCTAAGAGAGATGGGGGCTGAGGCAGGAGTTGAGGTGGAAGGAGGGAAGGGGTCAGACTCTGAAGATAAGGAGCTGGTCTGTGAGGTGGGGACAGTGCTCTAAGCCAGTCCTAGTCCTGTTCACTGCTGAGGTCTTCCTCATCTTTCTGCCTGCAGGGCCTGGCCCAGGACCTGGCATGTATGAGCCACTCCGTCAATCTGTCCACTCGGCAGTTTTAGGCTTGTGACTCAGCCGCTCTCGAGTGGAAAAAGGATGTTCTCAAGAGTCTTCTAAGGCCCTGCTGAAATGAACCCCCTCTCTGCAAGGATTTCCCTGGCACCACTAACTGCAACTGCACTGGCACCACTGCACCACTAACTCCAGTTGCAGGAAGAATGGACCCCTCCCCCTCCTCTGTACCTTCAGAGCATCTGATGCTACCTGTCAGTTACCTGTCCACAGGGTCTTTACCTTGCCAGAATGTGAGCTCTGAGATCAGGGACCTCGTCTTTTTTATCTCTGAATAAACACCAGCAGTGCTTTCCACAACAGTAGATACTTAATAAATGTGTAGAATTAAATGGAAGTGCCACACCCTAATAGCTCTTTGCTGATTTCCTTTTTCTGCTTGAGGATGGCTGACTCATGGGCTGAAACTGCTGAGAAGACAGATTTATGGGGTGGCTGTGGTGTGCCATGTCCCGGGCTAGGCCCTGGGGATGTAAAGAAAAGGAAGATATAATTCCTGGGTTCAAGGAGCTCAATCTGGTGGGGGATCTGAGTGCAGCATGAGTACCAAAAGGTACTCAAAGTGCCTTTGGAATACAGCATAAGGGCACCTCACTCAGCCTGGGGAACTCAGGGATGTCAGAATGGCTTCCCCAAAGAGCTAAGTCTTTGGACTGAGTCTTGAAGGGAGAGGAGGAGGTGACCAGGTAAGGAGACAGCAGGCATGAGGGCCCAGGGGTGAGAGAGAACCTGGGCACTCAGGAAACTGAAAGAATTTGGGAGGAGGAGTGGTGTGGGGGGCAGGAGGTAAGACTCAAAGGCCGACTCACTCCTAAGGGCCAGACATGCCCAGGGGCCGCCGCTCACCCACCCACCAGGTAATGAGGCTTGTCCTCCAAGAACCCCATCCCAAGACTCCTGACACCAGCAAGCAAGGAGTTCAAGGGAACCACCTTAACTTTCTACCAGATACTCTTTTTTTTTCTTTTTTTGTTTACCATTTCAGTTATTACTCTCTACAATTTCTATGCACAAATACCATCAAATATATGATGGCTTAAAAATATGTACTTAACTAATCATCTAACTCTTCTTCTACCAACCCCCCCTTGGTTTCTGAGTTAATTATAGGATCACGACCTTTTGATTGTAGGGTTATAATTTAACACAGAATTGTAAATAAGGAAAAAAATGTGACTAGCCCACAGTTACTTAATATTGGCTTGCCCTCCCAGCAGGGTAGTGTGCTGGAGGGAAACAGAGACTCCTCAATTTTTTTTTTAACTGGTCTGAATTAAATATAAGTACACCGAGTAAGTGATCTGAATAAACGACTTTACTAACTTGAGGGTGAAAGAGATGGAAAAGAGCCACGTGCCCCAACCACTCCCCCTGCTACCGTCTGGGTGGAAAAAAGCCAAGAGATCTGGGAAACCTGGTATAGTTTAAAAACAACAAGCATCCTTTATTCTCCTTCCAGTCTCAGTGTCCAGAGGCTACGGTTAACAGGTTTTCAAAGTGCAAATCATTTCATTCCTCAAAAGCCAGAGGGGAATAAAAACTGTACATCATCTCCAATCCATATTCATCAGGAGCGCCCTGGGGCTTGTCATCCTGCTGGCACGGGGCCAGGTTTCAGGGTCTGGCGGAAAGAGGTCTGTAGGCTTTGGGACTTGGTGTCTGGCCCCTTGAGATGAGATTAGTTCTCCAATAACCTGAATGCCTCTTGGGGAGGCGGCAGCACGCAGGCGTAGAATCCCTCTAGACAGCCAGATCGGGCGTGGGTGGAGTTTAAACCCCAGGATGTTGCTAACAGCCACAATGAAAGCTGGGGGTCAGAGGTAAGAGCCTGCTGAGCAGGAGTGGGGATCTGCAAAGGGACTAAGGGGGTGGAATAATACAAAAGGCCAAAGCAATAGGAACAAAATGGAAAATTATTTCTCCTGGTGTGAAAGGGCAGAAGAAAAGGGAGCTAGGGGTTAGCCAATGAATGAAGAGCTCAGGACAAAGCTTTCCTTAGGGACATCGTGGCCTCCTTTCCTCCACAGGAGTGAATGCAGGACAGGGGGAAGAACAGACACATGATATCTCAATAAACCCACCTGGTGTAACATCAGCCTAGTAGAAGCCACACACAGACTCTGAATCTTTGCACGAACATGGGTCAAGGAAGACAGACATCAAAGACTATTACTTGAGTATGGATTGGAAAAAAGAAGGCACCTCTGAGAAACAGTACAAAACCAGGTTGCATAAAGTGACCAAAGCTTTGGTCAAAGTTTTAGCTGTAAGACTGCCACAAAGGTCTGGGTGGACAGACACTGCGGGAACACACAGTAAAGCACCCTTCCACAGCACGAGGGCAGCTAGCTGGAGACCTGGACCTGCCCCGAAGCTTGTAGCAGCGTCCTCAGCCCTGTCCGCCTTGCAGCAGCAATGACCACATGCAAACTGTTAGGCTGCGGGAGCTGGGAGCCCTACGTGCAGCACGGGAATGGAGATGGGGGTTAGGCCAGAGGGTGAGGCTGGGTGTTGCAAGTCATTCAGGGGAGCAGAAAATGAAAAGCAGAGCTTACTTGTTGATGTTTGCAAGATAAATATCGGCTACATGACCCCCACTGGGACAGCTGGCCCCCGCTCTGGCTGTCACCTTTTCTTCAGGTGGCTCAGAAATGACCTCAATCTCAGACTTGGGGCTGGACCTCTCCACGACACCGTCCTCGCTGGGGGAGAAGGGGCAGGCAGGCAGGGAGGAGGGAAAACAACAACAACACAAAAAGCAGTGTTAAATCGGCAAGATGGCCCCCCGACACACACGCGACCCCACACAGCTCTGAGGCAGCAGCGACACCTGGCTGGGCTAGTTCTGTGAGCAGAGGCAAGGAAACCTAAGGGCCTTTGAAGGGTCGTTTAAATAAAAATAAATAATCCGCTGAGTTCTGCGGGCTCCTCAGCTCCTCAGGAAAGCGTGGCTAGGGGACACCTGGATTCGAGGCATCTGCCTTCTACCCCATGCTGCTTCCTGGGGAGGCCGTGCTGAGGCGGCCTCCTGGAGAAGGAGGCGGCAAGTCCAGGTTGTGGTTTATCGGCTGAGGTCCTGAGCACTGCCGGGTAAGGACAGTCAACTGTGTGGTGGCTCTGGAGACGGCGGCGTCGTGGCAGGACACCGCCACACACTGTCGTAGCGCCTCTAGCCCCGCTCAGAGCATCCAAGCCGGTCCCAGGTCTCTCCACTGCTCTCCTGGCCCCTCTGGCTACTGATGACAAAGAAAGCCCCTTCTCCCCCACAATTCATCTTCTCTTGATCCTGTGGTGAAGTCATAATGCTAAATTTGGGAGGGTCCTGTCCACGCACAGATTGCCACCAGGTTTGCGATGCTATCAACAGAGGGAGGATTTCCCTGCAGAACGAGCCGGGAAGAGGCTGGGAGGGTGCAGACTCACTCAGGATATCAACCTTTAAAAAATAATATTAAGGGAAGGACTAAAAACACTGACAGCATCGTATCCAAGGGAGGGGAGCTGGGGACAGAGACAGGGCAAAGGGACAGGGGGCAGGCTTGGGTGGGCCCACGGGACAACTGCTTCGAAGTGTGAGAATCAACCAACAGCCTATCAGATGAGATCTCTCTGGGACCAGTTCAGGTTTCATTTGTTCCTTGACATCCTTTTCCCTCCTTCCCCCATCTTACCCCAAATCAACTTCATCTCGGTTAAATGAACTAGGTCACTTCCATAAGGCTGCTTAAGCCGGATTTCTCCTAGAAAACCAGTCATTTTAATTTGCAAGTGGAAGAGTGGCTCAACAGGTTGGGGTGAGCATAGTTGTTTAAAAAAAAAAAAAGAGAAGCAAAAATGTTTTCCCAGCCTAATCTTTCGAGAAAAGAAATATAGGTGGTCAAATAAAAACCCCTTGTTATCACTCATCAGGTATAAATATGGATGAGTGCTGGCTGGCTGGCAGGTTTCTAAAATGACTGGATTAGGGGGTGATTTGCAGGGGACGCAGATAGTGGAGAGATTTAAAAAAATTCTCCACTGAGTGCAGGGAGTGGGGCGGGGGTGCTCTTCAAGGAACTGTGTGAGCCTCAGGACTGCACTGGACCCCCCAGGGGTTGGCCTCCCTCATAATCCTATGGCTCCAGAAATGAAGTCTCGCTCCCATAGAGCAGCTGGGGACCACCCCCAAAGATGCCTTGGGCCCAACGTACGTGTCTTGGACCACGATGTACTGATGGGGGATGAGTCCGTCGATGCCATTGTGCCGGCCTTCCCACCAGTCGTCGGAAGCCCGCTGGTAAAGCAGCAGGGATGCTCCCTTCTTAAAGGACAGCTCTCGGGCTGTCCGGCCCACGTAGTCAAACTTGGCAATGGCCTCGATGGGCTCACATTCTGAGAAGGGTGGAAAAGAAGTAAACACATGTTCTTGGGAGCTGCAGACTCAGGAAACTGGGTGGAAAAGCTGAATTCGCTGAGCTTACGGTGGTGGGAAATAACTTAGTGGGAAATTGAAGCCATGGATGATCTATAAAGCAAGTAATTCTCATATAGACTGTACCATTATCCTGAAAGCACTGGTATCACCTTTTACCTGCCTTTGCTCACACTGTTCCCTCCATCAGGAATCTTCTTCTCTCTTATCTGCCTGATGAAACACATCAAAACACAACTCAAGCATCCCCTGCATTTTTTTTTTTTTTTTTGGGACGGAGTCCTACTCTGTCGCTCAGGCTGGAGTGCAGTGGCTCGATCTTGGCTCACTGCAACCTCTGCCTCCCGGGTTTATGCGATTCTCCTGCCTCAGCCTCCCGAGTAGCTGGGACTACAGACGTCTGCCACCACGCCCAGCTAATTTTTTGTATTATTAATAGACGGGGTTTCACCATGTTAGCCAGGATGGTCTTGATCTCCTGACCTCGTGATCTGCCTGCCTCGGCCTCCCAAAGTGCTGGTATTACAGGCGTGAGCCACGCGCCCGGCCGCATCCTCTGCTTTCTACAGTAACTTCTTTGGTGTTTCCAAAGATCTTCATGCTTTGACGTCTATCATCAAACTTGCCATACTATATTTTTAAGCATTATTTCTTTTCTAATTATATAATAATTCCAATAATTGTAGAAAATGTATCATATTGTATTCTAAATATTTTATGTTATCCATTCCCTCTAGTAAGTAGAATGTGAGCTTTTTGTCTCTCTATAAAGAGAAAATAACTTGCCCAATCAACTTTCCAAGGAGCAAAATGTGAAAATATATTTTGTGACCAACCTATGAAAAAAATGCACATGAAAGTAATCTGAAAAAGTAAAAGGGGTTTACAAATGCAATGTATCTTTATTTTTGTGTGGGCTTCTGTCTCCTCAACTGTAACATGGAGATAATAATAGTGTCTTTCTCATGAAGTTGTTATGAAGAGTCAATGAATTACAATTTGTAAAAGTGCTTAGAACAGTGTCCGGCCCATGGTAAGTGGTATGTGTGCATGACTTATTGTTATCATTATCTTCATCTGTGCTAGGCTGCAGGTAGAGATCAAAGAGCAAAGAGAAGGCTCCCAGAAAGCTGGAACCTGAGATGAAAGTCAGCTATTCTGGAAAGCAGAGAGAAAGGCTGCTTAAAAATAAGACCATGCCTAGACAGCCCTAGCTGGTGGGTCTCCTCCTGCACAGGAGGGGTTGGAGATTTCACTATAGGAGGCTCGTCAGAGAAGGCCTGTCTAAATATACCCATCTCAGTTCTCTACAGCCTCGGGTACGTTACTCGACCTCCCTGACCTGCATTTTCTCAACTGTAAAATAGCGGCCATATCTTTTTCACTAGAGATTAAGAGATAACATATATAAAGCCTCTAGCAGAGCTGGCCACGAGGTAGGCTGTAACCCACTACTCATTTTCCTAGTTCACCTACTCCCCTCCTCGAACGTAGCAAATGATCATATGGATCCTTATGACATCAGGATCTAAATAAGCAGTCCTTTTTTTTTTTTCTCCTTTAAAAGCTGGCCTAGAATTGCAGAATTCCCAGCAAGGCAGGGAACAGGGAAAGCTCCACAGACTGTTGCCATTTCATTCTTGTGCCCAGAAAATTCTGAGGCCCCTTGTCAGCTGCTGAGACTTCCAGAGCCCATGTGATCCAGAGGAGGTGTGGAGCTGTTGGAAGCGGGGGAAATGTGCTGGCTGGACAGACCCTCATAAAGCATGGGCACCGCTGAGGGGTCTGAGGATGACAGCTGAGCATTCCTCCCCTTGATGCACGCCCACCAGGCTGCTCGGCACTCGCATGTCTGTACTTTGGAAAGGGTCAGTTTTTCCAGTCGGTAGGCGTGAAAGCATGTGGTTTCTGCATCCTCATTCCCACTCCCTCTGGCTTGCTTCTATTGGGTTCTAGGCAACCAGCTCTGCTATTTCCCACCCCAGGCTTACTTTTCTTTTTTTTTTTTTAGACAGGGTCTCACCCTCTCACCCAGGCTGGAGTACTGTAGCACAATCATAGCAATCATAGCTTGTTGCAGCCTTGAACTCCTGGGCTTAAGGGATCTTCCTACCTCAGCCTCCCAAGTAGCTGGCACTACAGGGATGCTGCACACCACTATGCCAGGCTATTTTTTTTTGAGACAGGGTCTGGCTATGTTGCCTAGGCTGGTATTGAATTCTTGAACTCAAGTGATCCTCCTGCCTGGGCCTCCCAGTGCTGGGATTACAGGCATGAGCCACCGCACCCAATTGCTTACTGTTTTTCAAATGAACTTTCCTTCACTTTGTTCTCTAGCTGTCTGGCAGGAGTCTAGGCTATGATAAGGGACCAACATCATGCTGCACTCAGGCCAGACAAGGAGCTGGGAGGTGGGGCAAGAAGGTTGAAGGGCTATGAAAGGCCTAGTTCTTCATCTCTGGTTTAATACAGAGCAATTCTATTTGAGAAGGTGGGCTACCTCTCCAAGGAAGGAAGAAAATGAAATCGAGACAGGGAGCTCTCTGCCTGTCCTCAGGGGACCGCTGGGCAGACAGGTTCATCAGATGCACAGGATATATAATCACTTCCTTCTGCCTCACCCCTGGCGTCCCCACTGACCAGGAAGCAGGGCCTCATACCGTCATCGCTCGTGTGGTGCTCTGCAGTCACATCCTGGGTTGAGTCTTCAACCGAGGTAGTCTCTCCATGAGGGCTATCACTGCAACAGAAGCAAGAGTGACAGGGACATTAACATGTGCTTATAAAATTCTCGTCTTCCCCTTCATACAGCCTCCCTGGCGCGAGGGCACTGAATCCATCTTATGCTCTTTATATCCTAACTGCACACAATAGACAAATGCTTATAATGAAATACAAAGCTCTAGAGTTTTTCCAGTCTAGCTCCTGCTACAAAAACCACTTGAGACTACTTGGAACTTAGAATATCTCAAGACAAAGGGAAGCCCTTTTGAAGGTATAAACTAAATTCTTTAGAAAATAGAGAACAACTCAACTCCTCAAGGTCTGATTCTCTACGTGAATTCATTCCTGGTTTTCAAGGGGGAAGCAGGGTGGAAGAGAAACACTGGGTTTCGGCATCAGATAAAACTGGATTCGAAAACCAGCTCTGATACTTGGTAGCTGTGTGATCCTGGGCAAGTTATTTAATCTCCTTAAGCCTCAGCTGCCTCATCTATAAACTGAAGATAAAGATCTATATCCTCAGCTGTGTGAGGATTTAATAAAGTAATTTAGTCACAAGTTTGGCACAGAGCGGGTGTTTAATAAACAGTACTTGCTTTCCTTCTTTCTCATTTTGCTTGATGCCTCTAGGTTGCTTTGCAGTTCAGACTGTGAACTGGTGAAAAAGTGGAAGGTGAGTCATAGGAGTGGGTGGGAAACAAAAGTAGGGGAGGAATAATCTGCTATGGGCTAGAGGGCAGGGGAGAGAAGCTGGGTCAAGTTCTTGAAATAATTCATGAAATTTAAAATCATTCAGGGTAGGTCAGGAACAATGGCTGACACTTGTAATCCCAGCACTTTGGGAGGATCATTTGAGTCTAGGAGTTTGGCACCAGCCTGGGCAACTTAGTGAGACCCTGTCTCTACGAAAAAAAAAAAAAAAAAAAAAGCCAGTGTGCATGCTGTGGTTCTAGCTACCCTGGAGGCTGAGGTGGGAGGATTGCTTAAGCCTGGGAGGTCGAGGCTACAGTGAGCCATGATCGTGCCACTGCACTCTGGCCTGGGTGACAGAGCAAGATCCTGTCTAAAAAAAAAAAAAAAAAAAAAATCTTCCAGTGTAAGGAATCGAGAAAGGATAGGGAGGTTACTAGGAAAGTCATTTCTATTCCTGATCTCCTGGCTCATGCACTTCAGAATTCATGAGGATGGGCACCAGGAAGTTCTTACTTCCTGAAAAGTAGAGAAACAGTTCATTTCTAAAGTTCTTCCTCTGGTAGTAGCAGTAACAGGTGAGGCTTTCCAGGCAGTTGTGTGAAAGCACCATCACCCACTCAGCCTGGCAGCCTTGCCACACAGTTTCCACCTTGGAACCCTCCAGCCTCTTTCCCCATGGGATGGATCCTACACTCCTGGGAAGTTCCTCAAAGACTGGGTGACCAGTTCAGAACTCGTCCTATGTAAAGCAAGTCACTTCCAAGGAGGTTTCCCAGGCTCCAGAGAACATTCTAGAAGAATATAAACGGAGATTCCTCTTTGTCAAAAAATGTAGGCACAATTTCTCACTGTTTTCTAGGGCTAAAAACCATCTGATGAATCTGATGAATTTTGTAATGTTCTGGAAACCTTTGAGATGGTGGGGATGGCGGGGGAGAAGTTCAAAGGCAAACTTTCCCTCAGGGCTTCAAGTTTATTTACAGAGCCAGCTAGTAAGGCAACAGTTCTAAACTTCAGTGAGCCATAGAAGGCTTGTTAAAAAACACTGCCCCATCTTTAGAGTTTCTGTGTCACTGGGTCTGGGTGGAGCCAAATAATGTGCATTTCTAACCAATCCTTTGTGACACAGATGCTGTTGGTCCAGGGACCTCACTTTGAAAACCACTGCTTTATAAGAAAGGCAAGAGGATGCTTTCTGAGGTCTCTTCTAGCCCTAAAATCCTATGCTTCTCTCGAAACACACCCCATCCCCAGCCTTTGCCCTTGTGCACCCACCAGACCCAAAAATACCTGAGGTCTCAGGAGCAGTCCACCATGGTACCCAGCTGGTAGTCCTAGAAAACCGGTTCCAGTTTCAGGACTGGAAAGTGTGGTGAAATGGATTTGTCTCTCCTCTCCACAGCTGTGGGGAGGCCATGTGGCCTGGTGCTATCCTTTCCATGGCTGTTTGGGTCTCCTGACCATTCTCCATTCTCTTCTTAGTGCTCTATCTTCCCTTCTACCACCCTCACTCACCTCCTTACTGCCTTATCTCCCGGGGCTGGCACTTCTCTCGCTTCCCAAAGAAGGGAGAGGAGAGGCCATGAGCCTTCCAGGTGGGTGTGAATCCAGCGGTTAGAAGGTCACTCTCAACCCAAGGTTGCTGACTCTTGTTCCTCAGGTGCTTCTAGCCTCCCACACAGTCTGTGGTAGTAATGTTCCCTGACTAATCCTGTGGTTTTTCCAGAGGCTGCTAATAAATGTCGAGTGCACAAGAAACAGGTGGGTAGGTTGGGAGAATACCTTGGAGGAAACTGGAGGAAGGCACCTGCCCCCGTGAGCCACACCCCTCCAGGACTCTGCCCCACTGGGCTGGGACTCAGGGGCCAGGGCTGTATGGGTCTCTGTGCCCTGGGCACTGGACCAGAGCCTGCAGTGGTTTGATGTTTGAGAAGTGAGGGCGGAGGTTCTGCCTGACTTTAGAAGGAAGGGAATGCTATTCTACAGCTTTTCACCACTCATGCAAGGGGGAAAACCAAAGCTCTAAGTCACATGCACAAGGACAGCTCCCTGGAGCTCATCATCCAGTAGGCTGAGACCTAAAGTGACCAACAATCTCCCCAGTCACCACCAACCATCTGTCGGTGACAAAAAGCTTTCTCTCCCAGCTGGCCAGCATAGGTTCCTCCAGCTTGGACCCAGACACTGAAATCTGCAGTACAGCAGAGAGGGATGAACCCAGGGATGTCACTGGTATTACTATGTTCACAGAACACAAATGCCACTTTCTTCACTCCTTGGGCAAGAGGCTGTTCTGTGGGGGTCAGGGAGAAGCGTGGACCAATTGGCCTCTAATTAAGTAAAGAACCTCCCCTGTCCTCCCCTACCTCAGTCGATAGCAATGGGGCTGGCCGAATTGGTTCCAGATGTTGAATTCAGACGGAATCCGATTTGGGCTGGCTTGTGCTTTCAGCTCAGGCTGAAACACTACTTAGGGGAAGAAGGGAGGGGGAGGAGGAGGGGGAGGTAAGGGACGTTAGGGATTAAAAGAGAGGGGCAGCTGTCTTTGTGTTTAGTGAAAAAACGACACTGTAAATGGTACCATGGCGGGTGGCATGGGGTAACGGACTGTACCCTGTACAAAGAGATGAGATTGGGGTTAAATTCCCATCACTAGAGTGGCCTAAAATACTGTCACTGGCCTTTCTGGGTTGCAGCTACTACATCCATAAAATGGAAATAGTGATTTGTTCTTTGTCAAACAGAGGGGTCTAGCAAAGATATATCCCAGGGATTCCTTTTAGATCTCTGTTCCGAAGCTAGGTCATGGAAAACCTGGCCCCACAGAATGGAATGCTGCTTCAGGGGAGGACCGTCCCTAACCTGCCAAAAACAAGGCTTACCCTTCTTTCTCTTCACAAATTTCTAAAATCATTCTGAAGTGCCAGCTTACAAACTCACGGTCAGGAAATTATGCCTTTTATCTAAACTCTTCCCAAAAGGAAGGGAATTCCCTGGGACCCAGGATGGTTTTTCTCAGAATACAGAGCACAGAGTAGAAGCCCGAGAGACACTGTTGATGAATAAAGATCACTTCTAGATGCAACTTTACAAAAAGTCCTTTCTTAGAGATTAGTATCACAATTAATGTTGTCAATATCTTTCAGAATAGTCCCTTGCCACTCAGAACTCATCAAAAAGGGAGGTGGCAAGAAGTGGCATTTAGTCTGTGGGTGGGGCCGAGGTGGGGGCTGCCTATACCATCCCCAGACCCTAGCAGCCTGGGAGTGAGGAGTTGGGAGGATCTGGGTGTTTCCCTTTGGTTTTCGTGTGGCCATCTGGCTCCCATGCCAGTGTGTGCTAGTGAATCCCTCCCCTCCTCCCGTCCCAAGCCCCCCTACCAGTAATCCTCCATGCTTCCTCCTCTGCTGTAGACAGGGCCCTCCAGCTCCCTGGGGCTTGGGAAGATGTTCTCATGCTGGATGATGATGGTTTTGATCAGCTCATTCACGTGGGCTTGGCAGGACACCTGGTCGTGGCCCTCTGGCACTGACATTAGCGAGGGCCCGAAGCAGATGGCGAGGTTGTAGGGGTCCATCATGTTCTCTTCACTGAACTGTGATAAACTGGAGGAGAAGGGAAAGGGGGCAAGCTGGAAAGCTCTCGCATGAACGCCCAGAAAACACAATCACAGGAGGCGCTGCCAAGAGCAAAAGCAGAAGGTCCACAAATTGCCACCTGCCTTTCTGGGTGTCAGAGACTTTCCAGAAAGTAAGCTGGGGAGAAGACTCACCACCAGAATGGTCATTCAGGAGCTCAGGAAATGCAAACTAGAGGTACTTGCTTGCAGCTCTGACCCCTTCTCTCTTTCCAGCTCCCATTTCAAATTCTACTTACCACCCCATCCTCATCCCTACCCCCGGATCTTATCTATCAAAGGCCACATGACCTTGAGAACATGTCACTCTGCAGAGATGAATATGGCTGCTACACACCAACACACTAAGCTGCCAGGGCAGACGGGGACCCTCAGGCTGCCCTGGTAAAGATATGGTCAGAGGCACAGGCACTGTGCATTGTGTACCTTCTTGCATAACAAAATAATCAAATTATTAGGGATATTCCTTTCTAGCCTCTAGACTTATTAAAAAATAGCCAACTGATTAGCTTTTGTATTCCATCAAGCCAGTGAATTTCTTCCTAGAACAGTGAATGCAATTGTTTTTCCTGTTCATAATCTCCTTCTATATTATTACATTCAGGATTTATTCAGGAAAAGGTCAGCATGCCATTTGGCTTCTGCTCAGGCTTCCTCTGGATGCAGGCTGACTTCATTCTCGGGTATTTATTTATTCTGGGAACTCTCCCCTTCTCAGCCAGCAGCTGTTCCAGCCACACCTCCAACCTTGGTCAAGGACCCAAGGCCTTCAATGAGCCACTGTACCTGATGAGTCCCATTGGGCCTTGCCCGTCCAGGCATTGAGGGCTGGGCCAGCTCTGGATACCTCCCCAACACAGCCTGCAGAGCTGTGAGCTCTGCTGAGGAGTCTCCCTTATAGGCATGGGCAGGATTTGATTCTGAGAAGGAACCAAAGGTCCTCTGTTGGGAAACGAGGACGGAGACTCAGCTGTCTCCATCTGAGTAGCTGTTCTTCAGAACTGATTGCAGAGTTTGTTTCTGTAGTGTACCCCTCATCCAGTCTCACATTACAAAGCCCATTACCCTCTGACTCAATGGTTCTCTCCCCTCCTGGAGATGTACCCCCTGTCCGTTTGCAAATCACTGCAGGACTTGAAGAGTGGTATTATGGACGTGATGGGAAAAAAGAGTTGAGAATCACTGTTCTCTAGAGCCTAGAATCAAATGCAGGAGAGGCCAGCCATGGGGGAGGTTACAAATCTCACTGGACTGCTTCACAGGAGTTCTTAAAAGTGTATAATCCTTCCCTGGATCCTGAGTTCAAAGAGAGCAGAGATTTAGAAAAGACTAAGGGAAGTTTCTAAGTCTACTTCCTAGTCAAATTCAAACTGGGGAGAGACAGGAGGATAATTACCCTGGTAACCCCAGCGCGAACAACTGAGGCATGAGGTGCCACAGGCTTAAGCTGTAGCTAATCCAAGGCTGGCCAGTTCCTGGTGTCATGGAGGGACAAAGAGGAGGAAGGCCTTGATACTTTAGAGTGATCTGACAATGTTTTGGTAACATAAAAGAAAACCAGTAGTGTCTGGGAAGCCTGATGGTCAAAGGGAAACAAACTCTAGTCCTAAGAGTCCTGAGTCAAAGCTCTGTGAAAGATGAAAATTGTTGGGAAGCCTGCTAAGGTAAGGACTGTTCAATTCATAGGTGGCTACAATGACCAGGAGCTTGAAGAGGACACATCTTCGTGGACTGTGGTCTCATGAATCTAGGTCTATTTTCTTACTCCCATCAAAATATAGATGAAAATCCATTTTTCTTTTCCAATATACAGTGGGAACATCTAAGTTTAGGGGCTGAAGCAGTGGTTCTTTTTTATTTTTTTGAGACGGAGTCGCCTGTCTGGAGTACAGTGGTACAATCTTGGCTCACTGCGGCCTCTGTCTCCTGGGTTCAAGTGATTCTCCTGCCTCAGCCTCCCAAGTAGCTGGGACCACAGGCGTGTGCCACCACGCCTGGCTAATTTTTACATTTTTAGTAGAGAGAGGGTTTCGCCATGTTGGCCAGACTGGTCTCAAACTCCTGACCTCAGGTGATCCACCCACCTTGGCCACCCAACGTGCTGGGATTACAGATGTGAGCTACTGCGTCTGGCCTAAAGCAGTGGTTCTTAACTATTTAGGGGACACAAGTTCCTTCAATAACTTGACAAAAACTAGGGATTCTCTCCCCAGAAAAATTCACATATGTACGCATATAAATGCACACAGTTTTGTGTAAAATGTCATGGTGTTAATAATCTTTGAAGTCCCTGAAGGCTGTGTCTAGTGTAAGAGTATAAAAGACTGGATTTTTATTTTTAAAGAAATATCTAGGCCAGGCGCGGTGTAATTACAGGCTCATGACTGTAATCTCAGCACTTTGCGAGGTCGAGGTGGGTGGATCACCTGAGGTCAGGAGTTTGAGACCAGCTTGGCCAACATGGTGAAACCCTGTCTCTACTACAAATACAAAAAAATTAGTCTGGCATGGAGGTATGCGCCTGTAATCCCAGCTACTCGGGAGACTGAGGCAGGAGAATCGCTTGAACCTGGGAGGCAGAGGTTGCCGTGAGCAGAGATTGCGCCATTGCACTCCAGCATGGGGGACAAGAGCAAAACTCCATCTCAAAAACAAACAAACAAAAACAAACAAACAACAACAACAAAAAAAAAAAAACAAAGAAATATCTAAAATGGATAACATTAGTAACAACTTTCTGCTTTAACATTTTTGGTGTCGACTTATATTCACTCATGCCATGTCCCCAAAGAGTTCTACTGTATTTCTACAGTTTCAGTTCATATTATTAGTGAATTCTCCTAACTGATTTGAACTCATCTTTTGTGCTTCATAAAAAGGTTCAGCATTGTGGTTAGGAACAGTGGCTTTTTGGGGCGCCAGGATTGGTGTTGGGAAACTTACTTTTTAGCATGCACTTTTCTGGATTTTTAACTTTTTTATGATATGCAGTTACCTCTCCAGAGGGCCCCTGCTAAGCTGTACTTGGATTCCAGACCCACAGAAACTGAGATATTAGCTTTTTTGGTTCCTTGAGATTGACAATGTGTCCAATCCAAGAACAAACCGTAGCCAGAAATAAAGTACACATACATCCAGGACTCACAGCAATGAAGAAAAAGGGTCCTGATGGTCTGGGCCCAGGCAGAGTCTGCATCCGGAGCTACCTGCCAACTATTGCCACCCCTATCCGGAAGTGCACGCCTGTCAGCTGCTGTCTTCCTGTGGAGGTGGTCTGCTTTATCATTTGTGTCCTGCATTCTATTTATTATTTTAGAAAACACTTTATTAATGCTGCATTTTTTTTAATGTTAACACTTTGATGAGCAAATCGATCTCATTTCAATCAGAAAAAAAAAAAACCCAATAAAAGCAAAACGAAATGAATAATTTGAATTGGTGCAATTCCTATGCTGTCTTCAATAGTGGCCGCCATCTCTGCAAGCAGCAACTCTGCATGGATGCTTATTCTATTGTTTCTCCCCACTGTGCTTTCACATATAGTCCCCCAGCCCTCCCTGTTTTCCCCTCATCCCCATTTGCTCACCACTGTCATGCTCCTAGCTCTGGGGGCACAGACTAGGCTCATGCTGAGGGCAGGTATTGGTCTCTGAGGGGAGACAATGACTGGTAGCCCTGAAGGGACTAACTCGAGAGTAATTAGCAGAGTTTCCAGGCTGCATGTGAACACGCTGTGTGACTCACTGGGGTGTTCAACCCAAAGGCAGTGGTGGTGCTGAGTCAGGGCCTGGCCAATGAATAGAGCAGACACAACCACGTGGAAGAGACAAGATGGGGAACAAGGACCCTCTGTAGCTCTGCAGGGCCAGCAAGGGGGCTACATGATAGTGTGGGTACCCCAGAAAAGGTATCAAGCTGGGGCCACTAACCCAGATACCTATAAGGCCAGGTTGACCACAAACTTGGAAGCAAGCTGGTACTTATGAAATGGTCTCTAAAGTTGTATTCCTTTTAAGCAGAGACTAACCTTGTAGAAGGCTCTTCATTTTCACAAAGAAATATATGCAAAAACACCTTGGCCCCTTGGTTTACCTTTTGTTTCCCCCACTCTAATAGATTCATGGATCCAGAGAAACATTTTCGTTCTCTATGAAAACCACAAAGCAAGAGTGATGATAAATAGCAACTGAATTCAGCCTCGGGATTGGGGGACAACGGGGAGGGCTGGGGACTGTGGTGAATCGGGGAGTGCCTGCCCCATCTAGGGGGTACAGCCCTTACTCCACAGGGAATTGCTGCCACCAGGGACTGCAGAGTCAGTATCACCAGATCTAATAATTTTTCAAAAGAAGCTAGAAATCTAGGTTTTTAAAAAGTGAAATTTCCCCAAATGTAAGTATGATTTCATTGTTCCCAAGACACAATAGACACCTGAAGGGAACACATCTTCGGCTTTATCTGGCTCTCAGGGTGCCCATTTATAACCTTTGGTCTAGGCTGTTGAGGGCGAAACTGCAGCAAAACCAAAGTGAAAAGACAGAGGTGCCTCAGAGGGGAAGAATCACATGTCCTTGCTTGGTGCCTTTCCTGTCATGTGGTGACTCCAAAGCTTGCTCCACACAAGGACATGCTGCTTGGATGAGAAGAAATGCTCCATCCACGCCCGCGGCCCCTCTGCTCCTCAGACCTTTGTTGCAGACACATCCGTTCCCTGGGTGATTAGCTAAATACCACCAGTACATGGGCGACTCCTGCACTGGCAGCTCCACTCCTGGTTTCTCCCTTAAGGGTTGGATTCCTAGGTCCAATTGTTCAAAATCTCCACCTGGACATCTCACAAGTGCCTCAAATGACCACAACCACATCAACACATTGTCTTGATTCCTTTCTCCACACCCTGTCTTCTCCAACTCCATAAATGACCTCCCTATTCCCTGTCGCTCATGCCAACAATTTAGGATTTCTCTCTTCATATTCTATGTATAATCCATGGGCAAATCCTGTTAATGCTACGTTCAAAATGTATCACAAACCTGACCCCTCCTCACCACTCTCCAGACTCAGCCACTAACACCTCTGGCCAGACCAGATGGTAACCTTGGGATAGGGTCTCCCTGTTTCTCTTCATGACCCTTTCCAGTAACTTCTCCACAAAGCAGTTGGCAGGTTTAAAAAAAATAAAATACACAAATCAGATAATAACATGCCGGGCGCAGTGGCTCACGCCTGTAATCCCAGCACTTTGGGAGGCTGAGGCGGGTACATCATGAGGTCAAGAGATGGTGACCATCTTGGCCAACGTGGTGAAACCCCGTGTCTACTAAAAACAGAAAAATTAGCTGGGCGTGGTGGCACGCGCCTGTGGTCCCAACTACTCGGGAGGCTGAGGCAGGAGAATCGCTTGAACCTGGGAGGCAGAGGTTGCAGTGAGCCAAGATCGCTCCACTGTACTCCAGCCTGGAGACAGAGCGAGACTCTGTCTCAAAAAAAAAAAAAAAAAAAAAAAAAAAAAATCTTCTAATTGCTTCCCAAATCCAAATCCAAACTTGCTATTACCATGACTCTGGGGTTTTAAATGGCCCCGTGGCACCCTTTTCTCCTCCTCTGGGCTGCTGCTTGTACACTGTCTTCTCAGACAGGCCTCTGCTGTCCATCTCAACTACAGTGCTTCTCCCTCCTTTCATTCAGACCCCTGTACTCTTTCCTCTCTCTTTACTCTTTTTTATTTTTCTTCTAAGCACTTATTCCACCGGATATATCTGTTATTGGCTGTTTCCTTCCCTGGAACAGGAGCTAAATTATATCAAGGCTTTCATCTTTTATTTAATGATGTATTAAATAAGTCTAGCACTGTGGCTAGCACAGAGTAGGTGCTCAATAAATATTTTGTTGGGATGGATGAATAGGCATAGGTCCATAGAGGAACTTCCAGTAGCCCAAGCCAAAGCCTGATCCAGCTGTTCACTGGGAAGGCTACTCACTGATTGAGGAAGGCAAAGAGGTATCTCATGATAATCAGAGTGGTTTTGGGCAGGACCAAGAGGACTTTCCGGATGTGCAGAGCTCTCTCCTGCAGGTTGTCCATTGCTGAAAAGAAGAAAGCCATGTGTTATCCTCCACTATGACTGGGATCCCAGGCAGTAATGATCAGGAGTCCCTACTACCAGCAGGGGCAACACAGACAGCATCAGATCAAGCCCACCCACAGCACTGGTGCAGTGACAGGAGTGTCATCCCTGTTGCTCCTTGGAGTAGGGCTGTTAGAAAAGGGCACCTGCTGGGCTCCAGACATTTACCATTGCCGGATGTAAGGTGTATACTTCTTGGGCACAGGGAACTGCCAAATCCAAATCCAAACTTGTTACTACACATTATTAATACTAAACTGAACTAGGGTTGTTGTAATCTCGTTGTTATTAATAACAAGTTTGGATTTGGATTTGGGCACAGGGAATGGGGTTAGAAATGTTCCCCACAGCATCTACCACCCTCTTATTCAAACAGCCACTGACAGGGAGCTGCCGCCAACCTGCTATAACTGCTCAACACAAAGCCTCAGAGGGCCTACATCTCGGTGGGAAGAGAGGCTGTGCAAGAGGCCTGTCCTGCTCACTCCACATGTGCCATCTCATCCTCTGGACAAGTATGGCTTATCTTCTCCCTCCCTTATCTGCACTATGAATGAGCAAAAAGTGGCCTGAGGCAAGAGGTAGCAGGCCCCTGGGTATGTAGTGATATTGGGAAGGGGAGCTGAAAGGTTTTCTTGTGCTGTGGAGAGGTTAATTATAGGTCAATTACAGGTCCTCCATCATAGGCAGCCTCTCACTTCCACAGTGTGCCATGTAAACACTGCCATTTTCTATGAGTGCCTTTATATGAAAAAGAGATGGGAAGTACTGGATTAGGAAGAATAGTGTATCTCTAGGGAAGAACTGGGCAGCCAACGGATATTGAACTGTCTTGGCAACCCCAGTTCAGCTTAAGATACTTCACCTAGGCCCAGTCCTGGAAAAGGACAAAGACGTGACCCAAGGGAATCACGTTCTTAATCACCCACATAACTCACTTCCACTAGACTCCCACAAACAGAAGTCAACAAAACAAACCAGAAAGCCAGCTTCCCAAATGCCCTGGGCATTTCTCAGGATAACAGAGAGGGACAAGTACTCAGGGCAGATACTGAGTGAAACTGGAAACTCAGCAGGTATGAAGATCTGGTCAACCTAGGAAGAAGGATCTTTTCTCCATTCAAAGGTACCATTCCCTCCAGCCTCTGGAGCCATCAGTCAGACAGGGCTTGCTTCCAGGCTGACCTGTATTAATCCAAGTTTCCATTGATTGTTTTCCCTGGCAAACAAATGAGAGGGTGTTCCAGTACCACAAGCTAAACCAAATGGCTAGGAATAGCTTTTCAAGACCCAAATTGTAGAGTAAGAGGCAGAGAACTCCTAAGAGGATAAAGCAGAGAATATATCTTTCTCTTTGGGAAAATATCCTATTACTACTTTTAAATGTGCAGAGGGCTTTTGTTCCTAGAACACATATTAATACATTTAGCAGGTAAGCCATGTCTTGTTTAATGCAACAAGCATGAAATATTTGCAACGCTTATGCTTTTCCCCCTTGTACCATGAAAAACACAAGCACTAATGTGTAAGCTTCAAATACATAATTGAAAATAAAGGTATTTTACTAAAAGAAGATAAAGCCCAGAGACGAATCAGAAGAAAAAAAAAAAAAAAAAGCCAGGAGTCCTGACTTGGGGGTCCTAGATTCTTACTGAAAAGTCTTTCCTCCTCCCCTCCACCAGAGGATGAAGGAGTGAGGCTGAGGAGAAATTTCACTGGGGAAAAGAAAAACTTTATTGAAAAGCTTATGAGAACACACAGACCCTGTGGAAACTTTTTATCTCTTGCTACTGGTGCTGTAGCCCAGAAGCCAATCTGAAGCCAGAATGGTACTTACTGACACAGGCCATCAGGTCATGAAAGATGTCCTTGGGGAAGAGAGGGTGTTCCAGCCCCCGGAAGTAAAGCTTCAGGACACCAGCTATGGAATCCATGTCATGGTCGTTCTGGTCCCCAGCCAGGGGGTCCTCTCCTGAGGATAAGCAACCCCCACGAAAAGGAAAGAGAGTGAGAGAAGCAAAAACACACAGGACGAACGTGGGGAGGGGGTGAACCATGCATGTCCTGGTCCCAATCCATCAGCTTTCTGCCCAGCATGGTGGCCATGAGCGGGACAGACCAGGGAACAGATAAAGCAAAGACTGCTCCATCTCAGGGGCTCCAGGACCAAAGTGCGGCAGATGAGTCCACCAATATAAACTCTCTTGTGCCAGCCTGGCTCAGGGACATTCCCTATGGGCTGAGGATGGGACACAGCAACTGTCTCTCACAAGAATCATGAAACCAGGCTGGGACTGAGCCCCTGCGGGGAGAAAAATGAGGCCAAGGAGGCCAGCTCCTGAGACTGGCTCTCACGTCTCCTGGCCTGCAACCAAGAACACCTACTTACAGAACAATCATGCCAGAGCTCCCTATGGAAAATTTCATATCAGATGTAATTAGACTTAATGATAGGGCCAACCTCAAATTGAAACTATATATATCCATTACAGTGACGGAAATTGCCAAAGCTTGCCCATTACCTTAATAGCCCACAAAATAATAAATGGGCTACAATGAACAAGCGCATTAGCCTTGATATTAACTGCTACCAAGGGTTCCGGATGAAGCCATAAACCGCCCAGATATCATAGTTAACTTCTTGGGTTTTGGCAGATCATCGGCGTGAAAGAGGAAGGATGGGTAGGGCTACGAAGGAAGAAGGAAAGTGGGATGTGCCCTGGTATTTCTCTGCATATCTACACGGGAATGTGTACAAGACAGCAGGTACCCCGTGAAGAGACAGGTAAGTTGGCTTCCTGACCTCTGGAGACCTCTTAGGGAAGAAAGGGTGGAGCCAATACCCCAGGAGGCTGGCAAATATTTGGTTTTATCTTCAAGACTGATTCCTTACCTCTCTCAAAGGCATTTTTGATGTCATTCACTTCCACCTGGGATCCTGACACCCGGAAAATTCCTTCATGCTGTAGTCCTGGAAATACACAGAAAAGTGATCAAGAAGAAGAAAAAGCAAATTCACAAGCATAGTGCCAAGCTTAGTTGAATATCTATCTCCCCCAGCCAGCGTGTATTTAAGCATGCTGTCTCTCTTCTTTAGGCCAAAGGAGAAAAACATGTGCAAGGATGTTGGAAAAGTCACTGGAATAATTTCGAGGCATTCATTTTCATTAGAAAGCACCAAGTTAGAGACTCCTTTGACTCCAAGGGCGACTATGAGGCAAATTCCTTCCCTTGTTTTGCCTCTCTTTTCCCATCTGTAAAGCAAGGAAGTGACCCATTGGTACTTTTTAAAATCATCTAGGGTCAAGAATAGAAAAATGTACTCAGGAAGCTGAGGCAGGAGGACTGCTTGAGGCCAGGAGTTTGTGACCAGCCTGGGCAACACAATGAGACCCTGTATGTAAAAAATGTTTTAAAGTAGCCAGGCACAGTGCTTGTGGCATGCCTGTAGTCCCAGCTACTCAGGAGGCTGAGGTAGGAAGTTCACTTGAATCTGGAAGTTAGAGGCTACAATGAGCTATGATCACACCACTGCCCTCCAGCCTGGGTGACAGAGTGGACTCTATCTCAAAGAAAAAAAAAAAAAAAGAATGGGAAATAGGTCAAGGCATTAGTTCTCATCAGAGGAGTTTCATAAGGTCTGAGATTATAATATTGCTTTAGCTGTTTTAACACGGTTTGATTGTTCAAGGGGGCAATGCTTTCGATACTTATGAAAAAGAGAGGACGTGAAACTATAAGTCAGGAGCGTCCAATCTTTTGGCTTCCCTGGACCACATTGGAAGAAAAATTGTCTTGGGCCACACATAAAATATTCTAATGATAGCTGATGATAAAAAAAAAAATCCCCCCAAAATCCCGTAAAATTGTAAGAAAGTTTACGAATTTGTGCTGCAGCCCATGGGCCACAGGTTGAACAAGCTTGCTATTAAGTCATCAGTCAACAGATAGTATTGCCAGACATTGTGCTAGGCACTGGTTCCTGACTACAGCTTTACTCTAAAGACAAACATGCATGAATGTTATACTACGATAATGTGCACAAGAATTTCTTGGTTTTGTTAGAGAAAAAAATCATGAAAAAAAAATGCTGGCATAGTGACTGCTGCTAATCAACGCTTTCACAGAAATAAATTACTTGGTCCTCACAAGTAATAATGTCACAACAAGGTAAAGGTTGGCAACAATCTCATTCTCTGTATGAGGGGATTGATGAGTGATAGCCAGCCTTAAGTTATACAGGAAGTAAGAACCAGGGCCATGACTCAAACTCAGGCCTTGCAGCTGCAGTCATACTCGTCCTCAACACCAGGCTTGTGGAGCCTACTGGAGTGCAAGTGCAGAGGCTGGAACCACATTGGTCAGTCTGAGCATGGACATGGCTTACAGACAGCACCACACACGCAACTGCAAAACGGGTGAGAAATCCAGCAAGTGTGTCATCAGTGCCAGCCCCAGGGGCTGGACTGGACTAGCATCTCTGATTGCATCAGGACCGCTCAGCTTTTCTCAGGATCCCTGGGTCTCAATCTTAAGCATTTTGTCAAAATCCCTCTGTTATGGCACAATCCTTCAAAAACCTTGACATGCTGGAGAAATCTCAAATTTTATTTTAGGAAAACAAAATAGACTAATGCTACATTTTGCCCACTATTTGAGGGTTTCTCAGTGAGGGGGCAGATGAATTCTATCAGCTAGACCTTTGGAGGTAAACCACATAGGCCCGGACTGAGATTTTGAATCCAACTGAAACAACATTAAGAAGTAAGCAGAGGAAATGTAGCTACCTGGCTTGTAATAAGCCTTAAGTTGTCTGCTCCTGTAAAGGAATCTCCAGAATATTCCTCACAGAGTGGCAGGCAATGTTAAAACCTCATTAGTACCAGTGTAACAGGACTACAATACTAGTTACAAATGGGATGTAAAAGCCAGATAATGTTGTTTAAAGATAGTATGTAAACAACAAGTGCTTTGAGAGAAACAGCCACATGTCACAACATGGTATAAGCAAATGTCATCTCGGAAACCAGGCTACTCACTATGTTCTAGTTGGTGAAGCCATTGCACAAATTCCTGAAAGAGCGTCATCATCTTGATACTTTTTGGTAGGTTAGGACACCAAGGAAAAGCAGCCTTGGCCTGGGGGTCCAGGACAAGAAGAAATGAGAGGAGAGCTCATTGGAAATCAGGCAGCAGGCCTGGAACACACGGAGCTCTCTTTAGGTCTGGTCTCTGTTTCCTCCTGAGAACTTATGTTTTGGAGGGACTACTATGTGTTCTTGCTCAACAGACAGAATCTCTAGATTCTAGAAGCAGAAACATGAATAATTGGCTGGTTTCCAGAAAATAAAGGGAAAAACCAGTTGGCTTTTTATTATAATGCAGGCAAATCCTTGCATAACCAAAGTGACACATCCATGATCTTTTAATTTTTTTCTCAGTTCACATGAACATGAAAGTATAAAACTCATCAGACTTGGACTAAGTTATTTGGAAATGTCACAAAACCTTCCATTGTACATGGGATCCAACCATTGCCAAAAGTTGTTCTCCTGGAGAATTCCTGAAATGATTTCTACAGCAGCCATCTCATGTTCACGTTACGTTGCTCCCTTCCTCATGAAAATGGTGGTATTTTTTGTTTGTTTGTTTTTTTCATCATGATTCAGTTTCAATTGTTCCTCAAATCCCTTCTCTTCCTTTAAGCCTTCCTGAATCACCCTCACCCACCACTGAGCTTTCTCATCTATATAATGGGGACTATAATGTCTACCTCCCATGGGATTTGAGGATAGTTAGGATGTGAAAATCCCCAGCATTCAGTGGGCCACAGACTCTTTCAAGACTGACACAGGTTATGAGCTCTATCCTCATTAAATGCCTATACACAAAAATTTTTACCATGGTTTTTTAGGGAGTTCATGAATACCTTAAGCCCCTATTTGGGAAAAATCAATTTAGTGGAACAGATGTTTTTTGAGCAGCTACTATGTGCTCAATTTTTTAAAAATCCACAATATATTTATTTGCTTGATCCTAGAATATATATAAAATACTTTTAGAATTGCTAATCCATATCTGTGTGATAAAAAAATTACTAATTACTGTAAAATATTTGTTTAGAGATCTTTTTATCTTCAGATTTATATTACGGTCAAGACAAATTACTTAGGTTATTTTCTTCCTCATTCTCTTCATTGTGGTTATGTTATTCACTTGTAATACAGTTAGGTTTATATGTTACTGTCTGCATTCCATTTTGGGTAGTACCCATACTCTGCCTTTATTTATTTATTTATCTTTTTTTTTTTTTTTGACACAGGGTCTCACCCTATCACTCAGGCTGGAGTGCAGTGGCGTGGTCTCATCGCAACCTCCATCTCCTGGGTTTGAGTGATTCTTGTGCCTCAGCCTCCCGAGTAGATGGGATTACAGGTGCCCAACACCACACTCAGCTAATTTTTTTCTATTTTTAGTAGAGACAGGATTTCACCATGTTGGCCAGGCTGGTCTTGAACTCCTGGCCTCAAGTGATCTGCCCACCTCAGCCTCCCAAAGTGCTTGGATTACAGGCATGAGCCACCATGCTTGGCTTGTTTATTTATCTTTTGAGTACAGGAAACACTAATGTTGTTCTAAAAGTCAAAACTACACTAAGGTAAGAGAAATACCACTCCTTACCATTTCCTATTGCCCCATTCTTTTCACATTTTTTCCATCCATCCCCTATAGGTAACCAATTAAATATTAGTTCCTAGATTCATCCTTCCTGCATTTCTTTTTGCAGAAATGAGAAGATACACGGATATCCTTATATCTTCTTCTCTCTTATATGAAAGGTAATGAAATGCAAAAGAATATCTATATATGTAGTCCCTGACTTGCAATAGTTTGACTTATGATTTTTTGACTTTATGATGGTACAAAAATGACATGCATTCAGGAGAAATACTTCCAATGTTTATCTTTTCTTGGGCTAGCAAAATATAGTACGATATTCTCTTATAATGCTTGGCAGCAACGAAGAACCACAGCTCCCAGTCAGCTACGTGATTACCAGGGTAAACAACACATACTCTACAGTGTATAGTGTTGCCAGATGATTTTGCACAACTGTAGGCCAATGTACATGTTCTGAGCACATTTAAGGCAGGCTAGGCTAAGCTCTGATGTTCCCTAGGCTAGGTATATTGAGTACATTTTCAACTTACTATGGGTTTACCTGTACGTAACCCCATCAGAGGCCGAGGAGCATCTGTAGTATTCTACACGATACAGACTCTTTCACATTTTGTTTTTTTCACTTAACAACATATCCTGGGAATCTCTCCATATCAGTTCATGGAAATCGTCTTCATTCTTGTATAGTACTCCATTGAATGAATGTCCCATAGTTTCTTCAACCACTCCTCTATGTATGGGCATTTAGGTTGTTTCTAATATTTTGCAATTACAAACAATGCTGTCACAAATAACCTTGTGTGCATGCATTTTTGTACTGTTGGAGAAGTAACTTCATAGCAAATTCCTAGAATCTGCTGGATCGTAAGTGCATATGAAGTTTTGTTAGATACTGCCAAATTCCCTTCCAAAGAGTTGTATCAGTTTGCATTCCCATCAGTAACATATAAATGTGCCTGTTTCCCCAGAGTTTCACCACAGTAATGGTGAAGCACTCACACACTGTGGCTGTAAGGGGCAGAAACAGGTACATTCATGCCACAATATCTGGAACCTGTCCACTTTTCAGCAAATACCACAGCTAACACCCTGGTCTAGGCCACCATCATGTCTTCCTCGGGCTACTGCAGTTGCTTCCTGTCTCCTTCTTACAGTCTTAGCTCCATAGAGCACCAGGGATCCTTTAAAAAGATGACTCCCTGTTCAAAGTTCTCCTGTGGCTTCCCATCTCCCTCAGAATAAAATCCAATCTTAGCACATGAGGCCCTAAGAGTCTGGCTTCCAGCTTCATCTCCTGCCGCTTTCTTCTTCGCTCGCTCTGCTCCAGCTACGCTGGCTTCCTGCATATGGCAAGGGTCTCTGCACTTGTTCCCGCTCCCCAAGATACTCTTCCCCAGATATCCACAAGGCTTACTCCCTCACAATTCTGCCCTAATGTCACTTTAGGAGAAGCCTTTTCCCTGAACCAGCTTCAAACAGTGTCCTCTCTTCCTTCTCCATTCCCTTACCTTGCTTTACTTTTCTTCATGACATTCACCAATACCTGACATATTGTATTTACTGGCTGATCAATTGGTCATTTGCTTATCTACCTTTCAGTGGAATGTAAGGTTCATGAAGGCAGAAACTTTTTGTTGGGATATAATAAGCAACCAATATGTATTCGTTGAATGAATGAAATGTATGCTGAATGAACAGTGGCTCAGACTTTCTTCTTCCTATTGTCTCTTAGGCACAAATAATTCATCCTCCCCTGAACTCAGTTTGGACTTATCTTTGCAAACTGTTTGACTGTTAATCATTACTATCTTGTGAAATTTCTTATACTCTATTCTGAATTACCACAGCTTAACTCTTTTTATTTAACTTATCACTTGCTTACTTATTTCTCCCAACTGCATCATAAAACCACTTAAAGACAGGAACAGTATATTATTCCTGTTTCTGTTTTCCTACATGGCAATGCATGGTACCCAGCATTGATCAGGGACTTGATAAACTTGTTGACTGTTCAATACTGATATACAATGCTGTTACTTTAAATGAATAGGGATAAGATTTAAAAATTATAGCTGATTAGAATGAGATCAATTGTAACCCTGCTATAATAATTACTATTCCAAAAATGAACCTGAGCAATGTCCCAGTTTACAGGGAGAGAAAAAGACAAGGAGAGGGAGAGAGAATAGCTGCCTCTGAATTTAGACAAGCAATATTTTATCTACCTCCTTAGCTCCAGAAAGGTCACTCTGCCCCTTTTCCTATCACAGAAAGAACAGCATCTAAAAACAATTTCTGATGCCCAGTTCCTAGAAATTTTCATAGCACTAGTTCTGTCTTTTATAAACACTCTAATCCCTGGGAAATCAATTCTCTGGCAATTATTTTGATCGCTAAATTCTGTCCAATGAGACCAGTAGCTGGTGAGGAATGGTGTTTATAAGATTCAGCTTCATCCAAGTAGAAGAGTATGATTTCACCTAGGCTGAGAAGCAGCCTGCCTCTGCAGATTCTCAAAAGTTGGATACAACTTTAAGACCAGCTACTAACTCAGCTCTTGGCCATGCTGTATCCAGTGAGACCAAACCAGAACAAAAACTGATTATTAGGAAGCACTGCAACATTGGGAAAGGAGTTGTTTTCAAACTAGTCTGGTACAGAAAGTGACAAAATGGTCAGGCTGTACAGTGGGAGATACCCACACTTGCAAAGACTGTGAGTAATGGTGAAACTACTGTTACCACATAATAGCAGCTGTATTTACATAACAGCTGCAATTTCAAACTTACTCTCAAGCTAAAAAAAATGCTGTGTGATAAGTGGCTGAGGCATTTTGTGTCAAAATATATGATGCGTTTCTTTCAATATCTAGGTGTGGCTATTTTGAGGTAGCAAAAGTTATGTGGACAAGTAAGAATTTATTCCTTTTCTGAGAATGTCAGGATGGGAAGTCAATCTCTATTCTTACTCTACAAAGAATTCCTGGAAGTTCTTCCCAATCTTTGCACAAATATGGACAAGGCTGTCATCCTGCTTACCGTGTCTGCTGATAAACCGGATACAGCTTTCCACCACCAGAGGAATTGCCTGGCTGGAGTCCTGAAAAGCCAAAGGGAAACACAACATTAGAATATTCAAACAGGGATAGCCCGGGGTCAGAGAAAACAGGCCAAACTGTGCAGAACTGTCTTAGCGGATCACTGGCCGGTCTACAAAGAAGCACCTGGCCTGTCCTCCAAGTTCCAGAGCACAAAAATACAACCACCCACATGGAATGCTACACAGATGCCTTAAAGTCAGCATGTCCTAAATAAAACTGATCATCTTCTGTCCCAAACCAGTTTCTCACCACCTTCTCCACCACCTAATTAATCAATATTCTGTCATGTCTGCCTTCTAAATGTCTCTCAAATCCATTCGCTTCTCTCTATCTCAACTGCCACCAACCTAGTTCAATCCACCAATACCTCAATTCCCATCCTTGCCATCTTCTGACCCGCACTTCTCTTCCTTCACATAGTAATTAGGTAATCTTTAAAACGGCACATTTCATTATTTAAACTCTTTCAAAGACCTCTCATTACTCTCTTACACAGCCTTGCATGCCAGGAATCCTGCCTGTGCCTCCAGTTCCACTGCCTGTTCTTTCCCCTAGCTTCTGCTACAGCTATGCTGGCCACGTTTCTGTTCTGCAAAGTCCTCCTCTGCCTCGTGGCTTTGCATGAGCTGCTCCTGCTGGGGGTATGTTCTCCTCAACCCTGATTGTGACTCCAATGTGTGGATGTGAATATTTGTTGGCACTTGTCACCACTACAGTTCAAACTTCACAAGAGCAGATCCTATGTCAATTCCTGGGTGTCCAGGGTTGGCCATGATGCTCTCACATAAGAGGTGCTCAATTATTCTCAGTTGAAGGTAGCAGAGTGAACCAATGGGAGCTTCAGAAAGAGGGTTTGTTTGGTATAAAGGTAAGATAGAAAAGAAAAACTAACTCTACATAGTGGGGACTAACAGGTACTAAGCAAAGAAGCAGGCCTCCCAGATGTCAATCTTTGCTCTGTTGTTTTGCTTCACAATCTGGCTCATGTCACTGAACTTTTTTGGGCCTCAATTTGCCTTCTACAGACTGGGGAGGGGACTGGAGGCAAGGAGAGTAACATTTCCTATTAACACATGAACATTAGTGCCTACCATTTATAGAGGAATTTAAAGAGGTGTGAGGCCATGTACTAAGTGTTTTAGATGGACTAGTGCTGGTAACAATCCTATGCAGTACATATTATTATTATTATACTCATTAAAATGAAAAAGTGAGGCCAGGTGCGGTGGCTCACACCTGTAATCTCAGCACTTTGGGAGGCCGAGGCCAGCAGATCACTTGAGATCAAGAGCGTGAGACTAGCCTGGGCAACAGACTCTGTCTCTACTAAAAATAGCCTGGCGTGGTGTTGCACACCTGTGGTCCCAGCTACTTGGGAGGCTGAGGTGGGAGGACTGCTTGAGCCCAGAGGACAGAGGTTGCACTGAGCCAAGATCAAGCCACTGTACTCCAGCCTGGGTGATGGAGCGGGACCCTGTCTCAAAAAAGAAAAAGAAAAGAAAAATGAAGAAATGAAGGCTTAGTGAGGTTAAGTAGCTGCTATGGTCACAGAGCTGGCAAGTGGCAAAACCAGGATTCAAACCCAGGCAATCTCCCTCGGAGACCTAACACTTTGCCACTACCCATACTGCACCCTAGGCGTTCAGCAAACATTGCCAGGTGTGCATACCAAGTATTACTCAAAACTAGTAGGGTTTTATTTTATATATACAATTTCTCTTTTTTTTTTTTTTTTTTTGAGACGGAGTCTCGCTCAGTCGCCCAGGCTAGATAGAATGCAGTGGTGCGATCTAAGGTCACTGCAAGCTCCGCCTCCCAGGTTCACGCCTTTCTCCTGCCTCAGCTTCCCGAGTAGCTGGGACTACAGGCGCCCACCACTATGCCCGGCTAATTTTTTTTGTATTTTTAGTAGAGATGGGGTTTCACTGTGTTAGCCAGGATGGTCTCGATCTCCTGACCTCGCGATCCACCCATCTCGGCCTCCCAAAGTGCTAGGATTACAGGCGTGAGCCACCACGCCCGGCCTATTTTATATTTTAAATTAATTTATTGTTTTTAGAGATAGGGTTTCCCTCTGTAGCCTAGGCTGGAGTGCAGTGGTGCGATCATAGCTCAAGGTAACCTTGAGCAAGTAGTCTCAAGTGATCCTCCTGCCTCAGCCTCCTAAGTAGCTGGAACTACTGGTACCCACACCACACCCAGCACATTTTTATTTTTTCATAGAGGGTCTTGCTATCTTGCCCAGGCTGGTCTCAAACTCCTAGCCTCAAGTAATCCTCCTGCCTTAGCCTCCCAAAGCACTGGGATTATAGGTATGAACCATCGTGCCTGGCCTAAACCAGCAGGGTTTTATAATGCAGCTGAATGTACAATAATTCAGCTGTGTGGAAGAAAGAGATCAGGGAGAGGGGACTGAACTTAACTAGAAAGGGCTTTAGATGTTCAGGACAGAGACTGGACTGTCAAGTGCGATGGGTCTGTGTAGCTTCTGCCCGTTTGACAGGTCTGCGTGGATCCCTCCCCTGGCTCTGAATTTGCCACTGTAGCCATAGGGTTTGGCCACTATTAGGTAAGCGGCTGGGTTTCACAAAAAAGGCTGAGAGAAAAGCTGGCTTAGCCTCTACCTCTCCAACTTTCTGGGAACCAGGGATGATGCCAAAGGGAGTACTGTATGTGCCAAGGTGAAGCTGGTGTCAGGACGGTCGCAGCGACCCAGATGCTCATCTTCATGACCCCCAAACCCATCTGCTTCCTCCAGCTTTCCAGCTACAGCAGCCAGTGTCTGCCCTCTTGTTGGCATCACTGACTGGCCAGTTAGGCTAGGGTGATCTCAGGGGAAGAATCTTTGTCTTCTCTTCCTTATTCTAAGGAAGAAACTGGGTTCTACTATAAAAATGCCAGAAAAGCTCAATTTGGGGGAAGTCTTTTTATGTTTACAGACTTCTGTTACTACATTTCTCATTTATAAATAATAGCAGCAGAAGAATGAAACTAGAGCCCTATCTCTCACCTATAGAAAAACAAATCAAAATGGATTAAAGACTTAAATGTAAGACCTGAACTATGAAATGACTAAAAAAAAAACCACTGGGGCAATGCTTCAAGGATACTGGTCTGGGCAAAGATTTTTTGAGTAAGATCTCAAAAGCATAGGCAACAAAAGCATAAACAGACAAATGGGATTATCTCAAGCTACAGAGCTTTTGCAGAGCAAAGGAAACGATCAACAGAGTGAAGGGACAACCTAAAGAATGGGAGAAAATATTTGCAAACTATCCATCTGATAAGGGATTAATAACCAGAATATATAAAGAATTCAAACAACTCAATAGCAAAAAACCAAACTATCTGATTAAAAAATGGGCAAATGATTTGAATAGGCATTCTCAAAAGAAGACATACAAATGGCCAACAGGTGTGTGAAAAAATGCTCAATGTCACTAATCATGAGAAACGCAAATTTTTAAATAATCTCACCCCAATTAAAATGGCAATTATCAAAAAGCCAAAAAATAACAAATGCTGGCAAGGATGCAGAGAAAGGGGAATGCTTGTACACTGCTGGCAGGAATATAAATTAGTACAGCTACCACAAAAAAACAGTATGGAAGCTCCTCAAGAAACTAAAAGTAGATCTACCATATGATCCAGCAGGCCCACTGCCGGCTATAGATCCAAAAGAAAAGAAATCAGTATGTTGAAGTATCAGTATAACTGCACTCTCACATTTATTGCTGCATTATTCACAATAGCTGAGATATGGAAGCAACCTAAGTGTCCATCAATGGATGAATGGGTAAAATGTGGTATATACACACAATGAAATATTATTCAGCCATAAAAAAAAATAAAATTCTGTCACTTGCAGCAATATAGATGGAACTGGAGGACACTGTGTTAAGTAAAATTAGCCAGGCACAGAAAGATAAATACTGCATATTCTCACTTGTATCCATAAGCTAAAAAATTTGATCGCATGAAGTCAGAGAGTAGAATGATGGTTTCCAGAGACTGGGAAGGGTAGCAGGGACTGAGGGGTTAGGAAGTGAGATTGGGCCGGGTGAGGTGGCTCATGCCTGTAATCCCAGCATTTTGGGAGGCTGAGGCGGGTGGATCACCTGAGGTCAGGAGTTCAAGACTAGCCTGGCCAACATGGTAAAACCCTGTCTCTACTAAAAATACAAAAATTAGCTGGGTATGGCAGCAGGTGCCTGTAATCCCAGCTACTCGGGAGGCTGAGGCAGGAGAATTGCTTCAACCCAGGAGGTGGAGGTTGCAGTGAGGCAAGATTGCGCCATTGCACCCCAGCCTGGGCGACAAGAGCGAAACTCCATCTCAAAAAAAAAAAAAAAAAAAAGTGAGGTTGGGGCAGGGTGCAGTGGCTCACGCCTATAATCCCAGCACTTTGGGAAGCTGAGGCAGGCAGATCACCTGAGGTCAGGAGTTCGAGACCAGCCTGGCCAACATGGTGAAACCCTGTCTCCACTAAAAATACAAAAATAAGCCAGGCATTGTGGTGCACGCCTGTAATCCCAGCTACTTGGGAGGTCGAGGCATGAGAATAGCTTGAATCGCGGAGGTAGAGGTTGCAGTGAGCTGAGATCGCACCACTGCAGTCCAGCCTGGGCAACAGAACGAGACCCTGTCTCAAAAAAAAAAAAAAAAAGTGAGGTTAGTTAATGGGTATAAAAATACAGTTAGATAGAAGAAATAAGTTCTAATGTTTGATAGCACAGTAGGATGATAATAGTTAATAATAATTTATTGGATATTTCAAAAAAGATAGAAGATTTGGAATGTTCCCAATACATACACACCAAAAAATGATACATATGTGAGGTGACAGATACCCTAATTACCCTGATTTGGTTATTACAAATTGTATGCATGTATCAAAATATTACATGTACCCGATAAGTATGTACAATTATTGTGTATTAATATAAATTATTAAAAAATAGTAGCAGCAGTGATAATGAAGATAGTGATATGAGCGTTTGCATAGTTTTGTTGGTCCTAGGTTTATATATTATGACCTAAAGAGAGGAAAGCTGGAAAGCTTACAGGCTACTGGCTTCAACAAATTGTGTGAGTAAAAAATTTGGTCTGCAGGAAATGGAACATCAGTGGTAGTTAAAGGTAAGTACGAAGGGTTGGCAGGAAACAGGGCAAGAAAAATATTAACCTGCACGTCCGTGGTTACCAGCATCACATGCAGCCCCCAATGGATAATCTGTGGCAGGCAAGGGTGGGCTACAGATGACCTGTCCTACTGCACAAGCATTGTTCTAGTCCCCACTGCTCCAGGGGAGTCTAAGAGTCCAGTAGGAGCACAAAATGGACAAAGTCACAAAGGCTTTGAACGCTCCTGCCAGCCTCCTCTCTCGTTGTAATGTTTCTGAGCAATGAGTAAATTAATTTCCCTGGGATGTGCCTGTGCACTCCTGTGGTGCCACGAGACGTGCACTTCACCACTGCCTTTGCATAGAATTGACTGAGTTTATTTTATTTTATTTTATTTTGAGACAGAGTCTCTCTCTTGTCACCTAGGCTGAAGTGCAATGGCACGATCTCGGCTCACTGCAACCTCCGCTTCCCAGGTTCAAGTGATTCTCCTGCCTCAGACTCACGAGTAGCTGGGATTACAGGTGCCCACCACCACGGCTGGCTAATTTTTCTATTTTTGGTAGAGACGGGGTTTTACCATGTTGGCCAGGCCAGTCTCGAACTCCTGACCTCAGGTGATCCACCCATCTCGGCCTCCCAAAGTGCTGGGATTATAGGCATGAGCCCTGACTGAGCAGTGTCTACGT
Source organism: Pongo pygmaeus (assembly GCF_028885625.2). NCBI lineage: Eukaryota > Metazoa > Chordata > Mammalia > Primates > Hominidae > Pongo > Pongo pygmaeus. Next base: position 43,037,261 of record NC_072373.2, read on the forward strand.
TTCTATGTACTATTCGTCTCTTCCTTTCTCTTTCTCTTCTTCCCTCCTCCAACGTTAGAAATCCTTGTCAGTTTAATTCCTTCATACGCTTTTTTTCTCTTTTGGTAATGAAATCTAAGGGTTAGAAGGGGCCTTTAAGGAATCAGGCCAAATTCTCATCCAATCAGATTAAGGGAACTTTAAACCAAAAGTAGAGGGAGAAAGGTAGGGCCTAAGTTGGAAAACATAGTAAAGTAGTGGCCCAGTGATTTGCAGGAGAAAACAATCAGAAAGGGTCAGGTGCGGTGGCTCCCAGCACTTTGGGAGGCTGAGGCAGGTGGATCACTTGAGCTTAGGAATTTGAGACCAGCCTGGGCAACATGATGAAACCCGGTCTCTATAAAAAAAAAAAAAAATACATAAATTAGCCAGGCGTGGTGGTGTGCACCTGTAGCCCCAGCTACTCAGGAGGCTGTGGTGGGTGCACTGCTTGAGCCCAGGAAGTGGAGGCTGCACGGAGCCGAGATCGTGCCACTGCACTCCAGCCTGGGTGACAGAGCCAGACCCTGTCTCAAAACAACAACAACAAAAAAAATCAGAAAGGTGGCCAGAAAATCTGTGACTATGCATTATCTGGCATAATTTCACATGAGTAAGAGGGTTAGAGTTTTTGTTAGGTGCTTATTTGTACTACATTTGTTAATTTTCATTTTTACCCAAGGGAGAAAATACAAATCTTGACAACAGATTATATGTGAGTAATGATGAAAAAAGCATCAAAGGTAAGATTTGGGGCCTCAGAGACTGTGAAGAATGGAGTCCCCCTGAACACGAACAGAGAAGTGAGGGGAGGGGCTACGCAAATCAAAATGTGATGGGGGATGGTGAGACTGATGCTGAAGGTAGAAGGTGCTATCACAACTTTCAAGCACTGAGGAGTTACTCATTGGACTCAAAAGGACAGCATTATAGAACAAAAGAATGCTTAGGGAAGAAGAGAAAGATTCATCTAAGGGAACAAGAGTGACAAGGGAAAGAATACAGACAGACATCGTGAGAGGACAGAGCCCTGGAGAAATGCCTCAATTTAGAGGAATGGAGAAAGGCCAACAAAGAAGATACGAAGTCATGGCCAGGAGAGAAATAATGCTGAGGTTATAGGAAGCAGGGAAGGTCTGGAAGCAGCAGTGGGACTGTCTCCTTTTTAAAAAAGGTCTGGGATGGTTTAAATCTAATCTTTGACAGGGTCCAAAATGACTGGAACCCATTAAGGACCCTCAAAACCAAAAACTACTAGCTTCTTCCTCTTGTTTGCCTGATTTGCCATAAACAAACAATTATTTCCTTGTTACTTATACAAGATTACTCACCTTCCAAGTAACTTACTATCTATTTTATCTTCCTGACCATCTGAGGAAAACTTCTTGCTGATCCACTAGTAGATATGAACTGCTAGAGAGAAACTGGGGCAGCAGAATGAAAACAAGGTCTTTATTTGATTGGGGATTTTAGTATATCCTGTAACTCCTATGCAAATCTAGCACCAGGCAAACACACTTTGCCTGCAACTGCTTAGGTGCAGCAGGATGTAAACCAGATAGGTGCTGTTCCTCTCCAACGGTGAGCCCAACCAAGGGCACATATCACCTGCCAAACTGATGTCTCTGGCACTCCTGCAGCCACAGTGGAGGCTGCAAACCCCTTGCAAACATGCTCCAGCTATAAGCAAGATGCCTGGTTTCAGCCAAGGAACTGAAAAGAACAAACTTCAAGTTCATTTCTTTTCTTAATGTTAAAGGGAAAACGGCTTGCTCCCTCTGCAAGATATGCACCTATTAATTTTAAAAGCACTAAATTATCTCTAGGAGTCACTCCATTCTCTCTAGTTTTAAATGAAATTAAGGAAGAAAGAGGAAGAAGAAAGAAATAGAGGAAAAAGAGGGAGGAGACTTGCAATTAAATTTTTATAATTTAAAAAATGTGTAATTGCATCTGATGGCACACTCATTAAGGTGAGATTCAAAGTAGAGAAGGGGAAAATAGTGACAGCAAAGCTGAGACAAGCGAGGCCTGTATCATCCAAGTTCCCCAGCTTAATGGTCCACCCCATCAGAGCAGTCAGATGAGCTGAAGAAATGCTGGGGCTGCCAACACCATAGAAACCATGCGCCCTCTTTATTCGATTATCCCCCTGTGGCTAGAGCCACTGAGAATTACCCAAAATGATTTTTTAAAGCCTGGATTAGCTTTCCCCTGAGCAGACACAAAGATATTTCTGAGCTCTCTCCACCCGCCCTCCCTGCTGTCTACTGCATAGCTGGTATGAGCTTAGGGGACATAAAATCATTTCAGTATTTGCCATAAAGTGTAATTAGGAAGTCAATTTTGCTACTGCAAAAAATACTTCAATTAATTTTTTTTAAACAAGCACAAGTGCTGTTTAGATTATCCATTGATGTGGATTATCCATGCTACTGCTCTCTAAGATCCCTCCTAATATGGGTAATGAGAGCTGGCTGCCCAGTGGCAGATTTTAACACAACACTGAAGATCATGCACCAAATTGCAGAGTTGAACGGCTCTTGCCTATCGTTCCTAGACCAGACTTAATCTTCGCATTGTTAGCATGTCTTAGGAATCCATCTAGAATGACTATGCCACCAGAAACAATCAAACAAAATCTGCCAACTTAAAGCGAGATTGTCTGGTCTAGCTAATTAGGTGCTGTGAGTTACTGATATGTTAGCACATATGTAGGAAGTGTCAAGCCTCTTTTGTGGTCTTGGAAAAGGATGCCATGGGCAGTTCTGGAACAATCTGCACCAATGAAACCAAACCTCTAGTATGCAAGAGGATAAATGACTAGAAAGGAGAGGGACAAGTCAAAATGACTATGGCCACTCCAACTAGTTAAATCAATGACATTGCCACAATATTAAACATACTATGACTAAATGATACATTCCAAATGCAGGCATGAAGTCAGAGGTGTCTGTCCTGCACACAGTGGCGCTCAATAAATGCCTGTGGGATGGGCTATATTTTCAGGCCAGACCAGCCTGGCCCTGGTTGGGCCCTTACCTGTTTCCTCACAGTTGAGCTGCGCCTGTGACCAATCCCGCCGAATCAGAGCGGACCAATCCAGCAACAAGGAAGAAAAAGAGAAAATTGGGACGAATGAGATAAACAATCACTCTTAAACCCAGAAGTAAAGTTTTTAATAATTAAAAACAATCTGTGTGGTGGCTAATGAAACATGTGACATTACTCAGTTCAGTCCCAGAAATGGCTAAGAGACTTGATAAATTACTTCCACAATAAAGCCTACTAAAGCTCTTTTTTTCACAAAAGCACAGCTGTCCCTGCTTTTAATGTCTACCACTACTCAAAATTAGAATAGGAGAGGACTGGTTCAATTTGTAGTAAAATATATTTGGGTTAGACAATAAGAAGATTTTTTTGTCTGCTAGGAGACACTGGGAAACACCAAAGGATGCTTTTTGTTTTGTTTCTCTAGGAAATCCTTAAAGATCGCTATCTTTACAGGGAACAATTTTTCTGGATTTAGAGTGTAGAACATCTAGTTTGGAAAGAACCTTGAGAATCCTCTAGGTCAATGTTTTCCAATCTGCGTTTAGCCTCAGAAGCCTCTTCTCAAAGGGAATCTGACTCAGAGGCACAACACCCAAACCAAGGAAGCCAGGGCTGTCCTGCTCTGAGTGAAGGATGGGACCAGAGCCTGGTTGCTGGTCATCGCTCTGCCCCTGCCACCAGGCCACTCCTGAGGAACCCCTTTGGAATCCTAGAGCTCCTTGAATCTAGTGGAGTGCTCTGGTCTTATAGAAGAGGAAGCCAGAGTTCAGAGAGGTGAAAAGAGTGGCCCAAGGTCTCACAGCAAAATAACTCAGCACCCGGAAATTCAACTCAGCTCTTTTCAGTCCTACAGAGCCTTCCACAGACTCAGGAGCTCAGGTGAACTTACACTAAGACTCTAACACCAAAAAGATGTGTTCCAGAGAATCTCATTATCCTGGTTCCCTCCAGTCATCAAGACTGGTATATTAATGGGATCTTTATTGTAATTCACAATGACAAAACAATGAAAGCCAAATGAAGCTATCTCTAAATAATGACCCTATAATTGTAAATGGCCTCATGATTATTACGTGTTTTGGCAGATATAAGTGGTTGATATAATGGACTAACCCAGGGTCTCTAAGGAGTCCAACCCATTAAAGCCCCTTCTCTAGTTAAATCAGCACATTTCTAGGCATCTGAGAACTGTTGGATGAATGAATACCTTGCTCTCCGACAGCTCACAAATTTTCTCATAGCAGCACCGTGACTGAGAGGGAAAATATTTGGCTGGGGTGGAGGAGGAGGGGGAAGGTGGGGAAAGATTGGGAGGGGTGCATACTTGTACATCAGGCAAATATTTCTACCAATACTCTTTGGCAAGCCAATGCAATGTAATATTTCATTATCCAGCAACAGTCACTACTAATTAGGGGCTGCCTTCTTTTCTGGGCATAAAAAAAAAAAAAAAAATCAAATGCCATCTCCTGATCTTCTTTCTCTGGGTCAGAGACTCCCCAAAGCCCCTATGTTGAAGTCTAGCAGCTAAGGTTAGGTTACCAGAATCCTCTACAGTTGAATGTTTATGTTACTTGCAATTCAGTGGCGTTTGGGGGTCTCCGGGACAATTTCAGCAAATGATAACCCCTTTCACTCAGTTCTGCTTAGCTCCTTCTCAAAGTCTCAGAAAACCCCATTTCTATCTGAGATCAGATGGGGTCAGTAAGGCAAAGGGAAGTAAACAAACCCCACCCCAGGCCATTGCTTTGTAAAGTCATTCAATGCCTTTACAACTCAACTCCTTGGCTCTCTCCCAGACTAAGATTGCTCTATCCCCCAGGCCTCTATCACTTCTCAGGCCTGTCCCAGGCCACACTCACCTGGCTAGACTGCAATCTGTCCGCTGACCTGTTGGAAACACAAAGGCAAAAAGCATTACGTTAAAGGAGAAGGAGTGAAGGAGGGAGACCCACTCCTAATAACTACCATGCCTATCTCCCCTAGCCAGCCACAGTATAACAGTGTGTGGCAAAAGAGAGGAAAGAGAGAGAGAGAGACAGAGAGAGACAGAGAGAGACGGAGACAGAGAGAAAGAAGAGAAAGCACCAAGACCCTCTTTCTGGGCAAGAACTGTTTCTGATGCTGATTCCCAGTCCAGGTCAGTCCCCCTAAACCTTAGGGCCAATTCTGCTTCCCAATGGGAACATAGAGATGGAGATAGTGGAACAATAGCAGCACAGATCATACTTAATAGAATAAATTATTAGAAGCCCTCCCAGAGATGAAATTCAGCTTCTCTTATGTTGGATGTGTGTGTGGTGGGGTGGAAGGCCAAGTTTACTTGCTCCTGAGTATATGAACACACACACATACACACACACACACAGAGTTGGAGGCTGAGAGAACAAGAGGAGTTGTTTGCGGGATAGAACAGAGAAGATATGGATATTCTAGCTTTAGATTCATAGTAAATTCTCCTGTTAGGTTTGACTGAGGTGGCAAGGGAGATGGGAGATACAATGTTGATACTGCTAGCAAATCATCGTTCTCAATCCAACGGTGGGCCTTAGGAGTTTAAGGGTCATTGCTAGCTTTTAAAAAAATGAAACTGAAAATCTTCAAGTTCATGAGAAGTATTCTCATGTTTTAAAAAAATATACATGCATGTCTACATGGGAAATGATGTAATATATATTGCTTTCTTTGGGTCCACAGTTAATGAAGCTTGATCTGTTTTAGATCTGCATTATTTAAACCAGAGGCAAACCCTAGCAGGTGCTGAGCTGAGGGAAGTAAAAATCAGCTCCCACACTCCTCGCTATCCAAGCTCTTGCAAAGGGAACTCCAAGGGCTGGGGGAGGGAAGGCAGGGCATTTCCTTGCCTTTAAAGGTTGGTAATTGTTGCTTACAGTTCAGCTCATCTTGAGCAATGCCATCCCCCACCCCTAACTGTCTCTCGTTACCAAAGGCTCAGCTCTTATGTGCAAAAATATTATTCTGAGCCATTATTTTCAACATCTGTTCGATTTCCATTCTAGAATATTCATACACATCAATTATCCCTCTATGGCAAGAACAAGGGGCTCCTGCATCATGGTGACAAATACATTCAGAAGGCGGGGACGTGCTGACTTACACACAGAACGATTTATAGTTTCTTTTTTTTCTTTATTGCTAGAACTTGTCATCTTTAGATTAAGGCAATTTGCAGCACTAATGAATGGTCAGCCTTGGTCCCTCCATAGTAGCACATTTGGTGCATAAATGTGTGAGTAAACCCATTCACTCACACATACAAATGTGAGCACATATGAATGCATTTGTATGACCCCAAGGCCCTGCTCTGTCTTACTTATGGACTATGCTTAGACTGTCTTGATTCTCCATGGAGCGATCTGATAACCCAAGAGTAAAGATTTTCTACAAGCAAAGTTTGGCCCTCAATGCCCAAACTTGCTTAGTCTGAGTCCTTTTGGTGGTGAGGAAGAAAGAACAGAAATTATCTAACAGGCTTTCTTCACATAAAAGAAAATGCCTTAAAAGTCATAAGATTGGGCTGGGCCTGGTGGCTCATGCCTGTAATCCCAGCACTTTGGGAGGCCGAGGCCGGCAGATCACCTGAGGTCAGGAGTTTGAGACCAACCTGGCCAACATGGTGAAACCCCATCTCTAATAAGAATACAAAAAAATTAGCCAGGCGTGGTGGTGGGCACCTGTAATCCCAGCTATTTGGGAGGCTAAGGCGGGAGAATCGCTTGAACCTGAGAGGTGGAATTTGCAGTGAGCCAAGATCACACCATTGCACTCCAGCCTGGGTGACAGAGCAAGATTCCATCTCACCAAAAAAAAAAAAAAAAAGTCGTAAGATCAGCCAGGCGTGGTGGCTCACGCTTGTAATCCCAGCACTTTGGGAGGCTGAGGTGGGTGGATCACCTGAGGTCAGGAGATTGAGACCAGCCTGGCCAACATGGCAAAACCCCATCTCTACTGAAAATACAAAACTTACCCAGGCGTGGTGGCATGCGCCTGTAATCCCAGTTACTGGGGAGGTTGAGGTGGGAGAATCCCTTTAATCTAGGAGGTGGAGTTGGCAGTGAGCCGTGATGGCACCATTCCACTCCAGCCTGGGCAACATAGCAAGACTCCATCTCAAAAAAAAAAAAGAAGTCATTAGATAAAAGATTAGAGAAAAAAATTAATCATCTGGGAAATCATCCAAGGCAGGAAAAGGACAGGGCAAAAAAGGTGGGTAGGAGGCTCTGGTATAATAAGAAGTGAGGCTCCAATTCCTGGGGCCAATGAGCCAAGGAGTATTGCACACTTTCCTAAACTTTGCAGTTTGTCTAAAGAGTGCTCAAGAATTTATTTTAAAATGTTAGATCTCTGTGTAAGTACAGGCTTGCGTGTAACTGATGTTAGCACATATTCCCTGCAGCTTCTCCCTTCCTCTCCCTCCTATCTTTAAGTGAGGAGATTAGTGGGGCAGGGAGGAGGGGTGGGGCATTCAGAGGCATCCCCAACCTGGGAATCCCATTAATCATAGGATGCTGAGAGTTGGGCAGGAAATCTGGGCAGGGTGCCAAAAAACCCTGGGGAAGCTTCTCTTTCAACCTCCACCTTCTGTTTGACAGTTGAGGAGAGAAAGTCCAGAGTGCCAGTCCAGTTCTCTGCCTTGCTACTTTCCAGGGTCTGGTTAAAATCATTCTATGAGACAAGACAGTCCATTCAGCACCATGGCCCCAGCATAACCACAGGAGAGACGGCTGCCACTTAAACAGCATTAGGAGCTTTCAAAGCAGAAGGAAACGATGCTCTTTCTGGAAGCTATAGAAAGCAGCAGTCTGTCCATCCCTCCTGCATTTGAGGATTCTCTCCTCTCAGAGCAGCTGCATATCTCATCTCACAGCTCCCTACCTTCTTGCTCCAGTCTCAGTGCTGCCACAGAGGAGCTAGGAGTTTTAAAAAGTGTCTGGAGAATAAATAACTCCTCAGCCTCTCTACCCTAGTTGTGGCAGAGGAGGCGAGGGCGGAGGGACTGGGTGGAGACCAGGCACGCTCCATTTAAACAACTAGATGATACACGTTAGTGCTTCATTAAGCATTGGCCTTTCCCCATTACTTAAGCAGTCATTTGGGGTGTGTGCTTCCACATCAAACAAGCCAGGAAAAGAAAGGCATTCATATAACAAGATCGGGTCCACTTGGCTGAGGATGGAGGCGTGTGCTTAGCAAGAAAGCTCCAGCTGGCCTCACTGTCAAGCCTCCAGCAGAGGGTTCCCACACTCACTTTCTCCCAGGGTTTTCTGCAGAAGGTCATGCTTGGCTTGTAACTTGGTGATGAGGTTCCTGCCCTCCAGGTACTCTTTCATTTTCTGTGAGAGAAGAGGAGGAAAAAGAGCAATCAGACTCCTGAAGAAGAAAAAAAAAATCACAGATGCTCAGCTGGATAATTCCCCTTTATAGAGGTCATTTGGTTTCTGACCCAATTTCCACCAGTCCATTTTTTAATTTCTTTAAGGCACTGATCATATGGGCAGCTGTTGATTTTCATGGTGGATTAATATCCTTCTTCAGGTTTTTTCTGGGAGTTCTATGATGGCCAGTATAAAGAAACTGTTTCCTAGAGCCCCTCTCCTGCAGTTTCACTGAGGAAGAGCAGGGAGGGTAGATGAACTTATTGAGCCCTGGTCTTCTTGGTGTGAGGACATACACCTGCTATCTGTCACCTCCACTGACATCCTGCCCTGCCCTGGCCCCTCGGCGGGAGGAGGGGGGGACATTCCATCACACCAGGATCAGTGCCAATGGCAGGCTCAGTCCCTGCCTCAGCTGCAAGCCCAGGATGTGGAGCATCTTTGGGCCATATCCTCAACAGTTTCCTTCTCTATTCTGCATGGAGTCTTTATGGAAAGCTTCGGATTTCTGAGCACTCAGCAGAAGGGGCTGACATCCCCCACTTATATACACACATCCAGGTCCAAACACAAGATGAAGTTTTGGAAATGTGATCCCACCTGCTCTCACAGTCAAAATATGATTGCTGTGCTGCACTTTCAGATTTGTTCTCTCTCAACCCTTGTCTGCCCAGTGAGAGACCGTATGTCCCCAGAAAATTCATTGAATCTTCAAAACAACCCTAGGAACTATCATCATCATCATCATCATTTCCATTTTACACATGAGAGCACTGAGGTTTCGAGAGTTTAATTAAGTTGCTCAAGGTCAAACAGTCAGTGAGTGGTAAAGTTAGTATCCAAATACAGGCAGTTTGACAATACAGCATGTGCTCTTAACCATTACAACAAAATGCCCCATCCATCATGGTACAGAGCAGGAGAAGGAGAGAAACAGAACTAAACTTCGTAGTATTAATGCTCTATGCATGCAGCAACATAGCAGGTTTTAGAGAACTTTACCACGTATTCGCTCATTTGACTCTAACAATAAATAACTGTATGGCACATAGGGAAGATACTATTTCCTTATTACAGATAAGATGATCTCAGGGGAGGGGAGGTATCAAATAAATTGCTGATCGTTGCAAGCTAGCAAGTGGTAGTGTCAGGCCCAACCCAAGGCCTTTGGATTTTTAACACAGTATCTTTTCCACTCTCCTCCACAGCCTTTCTTGGGGTCTTAGTTTGCCTTGATCGCCTCCTGCTGCAGTGGTTCGTCCTCCAGATCAGGGGCTATCTGCCTACGTCTGAACTCAGAAGTCAAATGGCCAGGTTTCCCAAAGTGTGATCCGTGAATTACTGGTGATATGTGAGATCACTGAGGTAGGTAGGTGGATGCATCATTTTAAATGGTAATAGTTCTGTCTGTCTTTTAATGTATATTAAGTAAAACATATAATTATACATCAAACCTTTGATTTCATGGATTGCCACTTAGGATTAAGAGTGACAGAAAGAAAAGGTGAACAGAGCCAGGTGCAGTGGCTCAGGCCTATAATCCCAGCACTTTTGGAGGCTGAGACAGATGGATCACTTGAGGATAGGAGTTTGAGACCAGCCTGGCCAACACAGTGAAACCCCATCTCTAACAAAAACTACAAAAATTAGCCGGGCATGGTGGTGAGTGCCTGTAATCCCAGCTACTTGAGAGGCTGAGGCGGGAGAATTGCTTGAACCTGGGAGGCGGAGCTTGCAGTGAGCCAAGATCGCACCACTGCACTCCAGCCTGAGCGACAGAGCAAGACTCTGTCTCAAAAAAAAAAAAAAAAAAGAGAAGAAAAGTGAACAAATGTGAGTTACTTTTACTCTATACTTTTCTGTACAGTGTGAACTTTTAACTAAGAGCTTGCATCTGATTCTCTCTTGTTTAAAAACGAAAGAAAAATCTGCTTTCTCTGGGATGCAGTCCCTAGCCCTCCCATGTTCACCCAGATGGTCCTGTGTGTACCACGCAAATCTCCATGACAGCACTTCTCACACAGCCCTGTCACAGAAGGTTTATTACTCATGTGTCTTTTTCTTCAGACTGCCTCCTCCCTATGGTCAGAGACCATGTCATTCATTATCCTTTGCATCCCTGATAGTACCACGCCTAGCAGATAGCAGATACTCAATAAATGCATGATGAATAAATGAATGAGCAGTCTCACTCTCCTCTGGGTAGACCCTTCCTCAGCAGTTACAAACCAAGCCCCTAGTGTGCCCGTACTCTCTAAATTAAAAATAAAACAAGCCAAAACTAAATCTTACACCAAATAATTTCTACTGCCTTATTCATGATCTGTTCCCTCTGTCCCTTTATGCTTTTGCACAAGAACATCTGCAAGGAAAGAGGCTCTGTTGTCACCTTCCCTTTTCCATCTGCTCCAGATGCCAGCTCACCTGCTGTCATTCTTCCCGGGGTAATATCCACATCCCCAACCAATGCCTAATTGTGGGTTTGGAACAGTACTTTAGGGCCCAGAGGTGGAAAGCCTTCAGGAAATATCCATTGCCAACAATGCAAGCCTCAAAAGCCTCTCTCTTTGGAAGGTTATCCCAGGAGACTCTAAAGGTTTCCTAATGAGGAAAATTCACCAAGAAGCTGTAACCTTCAAAACAAGACCAGACTGCTCAGAAAACAGCCACAGTTCTCAAAGGAGATGGATGCAAATTCCTTCCTCTCACTACTTGTGATTCCGGAAATCGTTTTTTAAATTCATGTTCACAATTCATTAGTTAACTCTGGCTGTCACTTGATGAACCATTAAAATAAATAACAATCAGGTAAAGATGTATGACGGATTACCTCTTCGGGTTCCATTAAATCCTGAAGGATCATAACTGTGTCAAGGTATGAACTGCATCCCTAATACTGGCGTGGAAACCACAGTTGGGAGTTTTCCATCCAGGTAAGCCAGGTATGGAAAGGTAAAGGCATCTCAGAGTCTGCAGGCATGTTATTTTATTTATCACTCCCGCATCCCACCTACAAGTCAGCACTTATCCATCTGAGAGACTCGCTGGGGATAAGTGACCTTGTCTTTAATTGGTGGAAGTGAGTTAGAAGGCTTCTGTTGCTGTTGGACAGACACACAGAGAAAGGAGCTGAGACCGCTAAAGAACGCAAGGGAAGAATAGGTGGTTTTTAATGACTTCTGGACATCAGGGGGGCCAGGAAAAGGGCTGCTTATAATCTCCAATCTCAAAATCCCTTCCTTGGGCAACGAGGATCACTCTCCTTACTTAGGGCATGTTCCAATATTAGATAATTCTTTTTCCTTCCTTCACCAAACACCCAAAATCAAAGTGGCTACCTGGGGCTTTCCTCAATGAAGGAGCAAAAGAACGGGTAATATTTTATTCTAGGTAGTCACCAAAATAAAATCAAGTTCCTAAAACACAGTCTGACAAGTGCCCACCCCCAACAACTTTCACACTTAAAATAATCAAAACTGAGAATTTCTTCAAAAAGTAGGAAGGGAGGCAAAGAGTCTATTGGGCATTTTGTTTAGTGCCATTGTGAAACTTCAATTCAGTTTTTATGATCTCATTAATTGATTTCCTAATAATTCCTAATTGGATATTAACTGTCAGCAGTGAGTTTTGTTTATTGAAAAGTATTAATAACTTTTCTTCCTGCACATTCCCTCCTTGATAGACATTTTAGTTGCATTAAAATGAAAACGCATGAGTTGGAATATTCTAGTCCTACCACTTACTAACTCTTCTAACCTTGGGAAAATCATTTAACCCCCTGAGTCTTAGTTTTTCCATCTGAAAAATGAGAATACTATTTTTTTCACAAGTATGGTGAGAATGAAATTAGATAATAAGCATTACTGTTAATAGCACAGGGCCTGGCATAGAGCAGGCACTCAAAAAGATGTTCCTTTATACCTGAATCACCTCCTCAGTGAACCTAAAAGCATCCCTTCCCTAAGCGTCTTTGCTTTGTGCTAAAATAAAAGCAGAATGAAAGCAGAAGGTTTTGGGCCTTAAAAAAGTAGTAAGAGGCACCAGAATGCTTTTCAAATTTCATTTTTAAAAACCTCTTCCCTTTAAATACACTCTTACCATGGAGGTATAAAACTCACTGGATGTTGCTTATGCCTTGGATTTAATCTGAGTGAACCCAAGACCCTAAGTATAGACTGCAGCAAGGCAGGAGGAGTGAGTACACCTACCCAGCCCATGCTCAGAGATACACAGATGTCACTACAGTGGCTGTTTCCCCACCATGCAGGCATGCTGACATTTCCCCTCCTCCCCGTCAATTTTTAAAATAGGAAACAGCTGTCAGATAGAATACATAATAGAGTAAACTTTAAATGGAGCATGTCTCCCCAGTTTAATTGACAGCACAGGGGCATTCACTCATTTGTACTCACTAGCACACGTTTACCAAGGGCCTGCAGGAGAATACCAAGATAAAAAGATCTCAGACCACAAGTTCCAAGTCTAGTGTCACTCAGTGCCCCAGTGGCCAAGGCATTGCCTCCTCTCCTATTACCTTCCCCAAACCTGTCCCTAAGAATTCAGACTGTTCAGCTTTGTTATTTTATTGGCCATGATCCTTAACCCCTTCACTGCTCTATCCCCCATAAAAGAACCTAATTCTCCAACTCCCTATGAAAGGAAATACTTAGGCTGGGCACGGTGGCTCACGCCTGTAATCCCAGCACTTTGGGAGGCCGAGGTGGGCGGATCATGAGGTTAGGAGCTCGAGACCAGCCTGGCCAACATAGTGAAATCCCGTCTCTACTAAAAATACAAAAAATTAGCCGGGCGTGGTGGTGTGTGCCTGCAATCCCAGCTACTTGGGAGGCTGAAGCAGGAGAATTGCTTGAACCTGAGAGGTGGAGGTTGCAATGAGCCCAGATTGTACCATTGCACTCCAGCCTGGGCAACAAGAGCCGAGGCTCAGTCTCCAAAAAACAAAGGAAATACTTAGGAAAATGCCAGCCTTATAAAGCTTTGGTAAACCTTGGCTAAACAGTGAGCATCACTGCCTACGAGGAGAGAATTTGTTAAACAAATGATGGCACATTCATACAGTGGAATTCTATCCAGCCATTTAAAAACGACGCAGATCTTTTTGGACTAACATAAAAATAAGATCCAAGATAAATAATGTTAAAAAAGTGAAGAACTGTATAAGTGGAATACTTCTATATCTACTTCCATTTTCTTTCATTACATTTCTAATGTAATTTATCATATTAAAGGGTATTTACAGATATGTCAGTTGTTGTCCATGCATAGAGTATCTCTGGAAGGACACAGAAGAAACTGGTTTCAATCACCAGCAGAGGGGCAGGGAAAGAGGAGTCAGGAATGAAAAGAAACTTCATAGTACGTTTTCCTGTATACCCTTTTGAAATCTTTGCATCCTTTAAAAATATCGATTTTTAACAATCACAATAAAAAAGGCAATGGGTAAAAAGTAGACATTGCTGAACTATGTGTTATAAAAGATAAGCGATAAACACAAAGCCAAGAAGATCAGGAAACATGTCACCACTGAGGGCAAATAAGAGGCGAAAATTGCTGAGCTGTTTCTGAGCCCTTCCCTTCACCTCTGCTTCTTCCACAGGGTGTAGAGAAGCAGCCTGTGGCCAGAGACCCTGCAACCAGAGTGGTGGGTCCAGCTTTTGTGAGCTACCCATCCTCTCTGGATTTACTGATTGATTGATTGACTGATTGATTGAGATAGAGTTTCACTCTTGTTGCCCCAGGCTGGAGTGCAATGGCATGATCTCGGCTCACTGCAACCTCCGCTTCCCGGGTTCAAGCGATTCTCCTGCCTCAGCCTCCTGAGTAGCTGGGATTACAGGCATGCGCCACCATGCCCAGCTAATTTTTTTGTATTTTTAGTAGAGAGGAGGTTTCTCCATGTTGATCAGGCTGGTCTCAAACTCCCGACCTCAGGTGATCCGCCCACCTCGGACTCCCAAAGTGCTGGGATTACAGGCGTGAGCCACCACGCCCAGCAGATTTATTTATTTTTTAATCTTTCTTTCTTTTTTTTTTTTAGGCAGAGTCTTACTCTGTCACCCAGGCTGGAGTGCAGTGACACGATCTTGGCTCACTGCAACCTCTGCCTCCCAGGTTCAAGTAATCCTCCCACCTTAGCCTCCTGAGTAGCTGGGATTACAGGCGCCTGCCACCACACCCAGCTAATTTTTGTATTTTTAGTAGAGACAGGGTTTCACCATGTTGTCCAGGCTGGTCTTGAACTCCTGGCCTCAAGAGACCCACCCGCCTCAGGCTCCCACAGCACTGGGATTACAGGCATGAGCCACCATGCCTGGCCTATTTATTTTTTAATTTTTCAAATGAGAAGGTTGGGTTAGGTAATTTTTAAAAATCGCTTCAAGTTTCTTAACTCCACAATTATTTTCCTGAGACTCTTGCAAGCAACTGATCTTTATAGGTCATGCCTCAAATTCCCAATTGATGTCATCTGGGCAAATCAGTCCAATGACAGCCACAAGTGGTCAGAAAGCTTTCTTAGCAGCCCTCTTGGTCACTAGGCACACTACCTAGGAGTCAAGCTGTGACAAGAGACTGCTTCCTAACCTTCCAAAAGATAGGATCTTCCAGGATGTGCTGCTCTGATGTTTTTGAAGGGCATAGAGAAACACACAGGCAATGTTTGCAGAGGCAACAGACTAAAGAAAGCACATCTGAGGTTGTATTGGCTTTGCGTGGGTTGTATGGTAAACAGGTAGTCACCCTGCTTAATGTGGGTATCCCATTTTCCATAAATGTCTATTTCACCATCCCAAAAAGCCCCTTTATCATGAAATTAATCATCTGATGCGCTTCAAGTACCAGTCACAAAAATGATGAACTCATGCAGAATTCCACTGCTAGACAAGCCCAGACAAAAACTGTTACTGTTAGCCAAGGAAGTTTGCACACAATTTTGATAAGTGGCACTAGAGCCACATAAGACAGGAAATGGGTTAGAGGACATCAATGTATTGAGACAGAAAGTGAAAGAGTGGGCAGGATTTGCGAGGTTACCAGTTTCAATATGGCCATTCCTGCTTTTACTAAAGGTCAATTTAGAATACAAATGCTACAGAATTCATTTAGAGCCAAAAAGCAATTCTGACAAAGACTGTCTTAAAATGCAAGATTTTTAGGTCCAAAATTTCTTACTTAACCTAAAAAATGGAAATCTTCACAATGTAATGAGATTGAGTCATTTAAATAGTGTTATATCTAAGCAGTCCAGACAGACCAGCTAAACAATCCTATTATTAAAAGCCTCTAGAGAGTGTTCAACAAGCTCCTTAGATAATGAAGCTTGGGGCAGCAACACATCCCTCATTATAGTCAGAAAGTTCTCTTAACATGTGAGCCAGGTTATTGCGTGCATTTATGTTTTCCCACATGCTGCTCTTTCCTCAAGGAATGCGATTCTCCTCCCCGACTCCCTGCCTGGTTCACTTATTCTTCAAGATCAAACACAAAAGTTACTGTGTGTGTGATGCTTCCCCAACTCCACTCATCCTGGCTGCCATTCATGCACTAGTGCATGTATGCATTTTTACATTTTTTAAATTACAAAAATCAACCTATTATAACTGCTTAGATATATATGAAGTAAAAATGAAAGCTCTCCCTTTACATGACCCATCCCCCCATCATTTCCCTCTTTATCTTATACTCTCAGCATTCCCAGCTTGTAGCACAGTGTCTGGCAATAGTAAATCCTCAAAAAATGATCAATGAATAATTTAATAATGATTAATAAATAAATTAATGATGATGGTGAAGATAAATTTTTAGCATTTATTGAACGCTAACTACAAACCAGGGAGTGTGTTAAATATTTTACAAAAATCAATGAATGAGCTAAAATGTCATTCTATTATTTTTTTATAGGTTTTAATATGTTACTCATAAATATGCTTAAAGAATATTATAATTATGACTTAGATTGTAAAACAGTATGTACAGCAGTATCCTATTTTTTAGAATAAAATTATAAATATGTGCTCACATATGTGTTTGTGCATGCATAGAAAACAGATTAGAAAGGAATATATTCTAACACCATTATCTCTAGCTGGTAGAATTATGGACAATTTTTATTTCCTTCTTTTTGCTTCTAAATTTTATACAATGAGCATATTTGGCTTTGTATAATCATTTTTTAAAAGTTGTTTTAGAAGAATAGTACTGACATATCATTCCCTTTTAGCAGTTTTCTCTAGGATAAAAAATATGAGGAAGTCTGAGCTTAACTAATTAAAAAAACAAATTTCTTTAAAAAATATTAGCAAATCATTAGTGTTCTTACTGGAGAAAGGGCAGTGTTCAAAGAAGAATTAAACAAATCATTCCAGTTGCAGGAAAAATTCAATTTACTGCATGCAGACTGCTTCTTGACTGAAAAGTTAATTCCTTTCATTCAGAATCAGTATGCATATTCACTGGCTATATTTCATCTTACATCTGCAAACTTAATTTTTCCTTTCTTGGTCATCAGAAGATTAGGAAATAAATTTTAGTCCAGGTAATAGTTCCTACTTGGCAAGCTCAAAATAACTCAATTATAAAAAGCAGCACACAAAGACCAGTAGTGACTTCCAAAAGATTGTTAACAATACTTAAAAAAAAAAAAAGAAAAAGGAAAAAGGGTCCAACTGTCTAAAAGAAGACTAGAGATACATGAATAAGAAAATACGATGTTTTGGAATTATGTGCAAAATAGTAATGCTGCATATTACCCATCCTTTAAGTTTTAACAATAATTAGAAAAAATAGATTCCCAACAATAAAAGTGATAAAATAATGTCATCATATCACCTAGAAGAGATTATAGATTTTTATAAACAAAATATGTGTTATTATGAATATTTGTATGTACTTTCCAAGGACTAAAAGATGAAGTTCCCCTTTCAGGATCCCCTGTGCCTGAGAAGGAAACCTTCCAGTGAAAGCCTAATAGCTAGTTAAAAATTTCTTAAAAAAGAAAATCTTCTTAGTAGTATACTTGGGAGCATCCTTTCTCTTAGGGGGATCCCTGTTAGACATATACAACTTATAAATGTTTGCACCTTTAAGTGTAGGGATGGTCTCTGAGTATGCCCACATTCGTATCTAAGATATTCAACGCCTGTCCTTCAGACATTTATCAAGGACTTTGAGTTCCAAATCTCCCTTGAGTGCTGCAGTGCATGCTGACGCACTTTAAAAGCCATAGCACTCCCTTACTGTGAAATAAAACTGCTCTGTCTCTTGCTGGTTGGCTCTCCTCTTAGCAATGCTGGGCTTGCTCATGAAGGTTTCGGAGACCGTGGACTTGACGGACTCCATGGAGTTGCTGTACTGGAAGCAGTCAGACACATCAAAGTCCTCGACAGTCACAATGTCCTGGATGGTTTGCAGGGTGGCCTCCATTGTCTTCTTTACCTGCCACGACAAGGGCCAACAGGATGCATGAAGGTTGGGTTGTAAAACAGCAGGTGATGGAGAAGCTTGAAGAGAGTGGGCTGGGGAAGGCCAGAGGATGCCAGAGTGTGCAGCTCTGCTTCCCACTGGACAGTGCTAAGTGAGAGGTAAACATCACATGGACTCTGCTACAGCATGCTACTCTCTACAGTGAAAACCTAAAAGCCACTACAACCCTTCATGCTATGTACTTGACCCAGATCTTTTAATGTTTACTTTTAAAATTTAATATTAGCATTATTATATTATATAACAATATTATAACAGAAGTGTTAAGGGAAAGAGAATAAAATAAATCTAAACCAACCCCCTCATACAAACAGCTAATTAAAATGTGTGATGGGCCTAGTACTGCAAAGCCCCAGGTTCTGTTTCATGACCTTCAACAAACTGATGAACTTGTTTGCTCATTTGCAAACTAAGTGACCTATCCCTACTTCTTCCTCACCTTCCTGCGGAAAGTAAGACTTACTGAGACACAAGGTAAGAAGCCATCTGAGCTCAACAGAAAGCTGGATCACCTGCCCTTTTGAACCGCTTTTTGAAAGCAAATACACTGAGCCCAGAAGAAACTCACCCTTTCCTAAGAGGATGGAGATGTTTGAAGTGTCAAAGTCAAAGGCCTCTGTTTGTTTGAACATGCTGGAAAAAGCTAGGCATGAGGAGGTGGTTTCAGAGACACAATATTGTTCACACAGCTGCCAAGTGCCATTTTGATTAAATGTGTAGAGGGGAAAAAAAGCATTTCGCAAAAGCTCAAAATAGAGCACAACCTTTGGCAATGCAAGAGCAACTTCCTGGAGTTCAAGGGCAGGATGTAGCAGAGGGGGAAAGTCCAAGCCTACATTTGGCTAGGAAATGTTTGCGGCTGCCCGGACATTCTCTGCATGCTCCTTCCACCTGCTCCCAGATGGGCAGCAGCAAAAGTTTCAACGGGGAAACTAAGAGTGTGGCTTTGAGCCTCCTAAGGAAGAAACTCACCTCTTCATTTTCAATCTTTAGAGTGGATAAGCGAGACTGCAGTTGTTGGCATCTCTGTACCAGCTCACTCTGGACAGGCTGCTGGGCACAGAGCTGGGAAGCCTAACAAAAGAAAGCAACACCAGGTCAGAATGAGGATACAGTCCCTTTGACAGTTCCAGAGTTCCCATTACTGGCAATGAAACTACCCATATTCAAGGTATAAGGCTCGTGGTTTCTATGTTGAAGCAAAACCCAAAGCCAACTTGTGTGAGCCTCTTCCAGGACCAAACAGTACATGAAAGGAATGGGTAGGGGGATCTGTTTGGAGCCCAGCAGGGGTAGGTCTATGTAGGGTCTGCAGCTCCATGGAAGGCTGAGGAGGCTGGAGAAGAGTGCCTCAGGCAGCCCCGGCTCCAGAAACACAATGCTTTGGCACAGTGAAGATTTCCTGCCGAAGGTCCAAGTGGCCACCTCTCTGGCCCCTCCCTCATCCCCCTTCATACACCAGAGTGAAAGCAGGAGAGAAGTGGGTCAGGAGGCTAACTTGCCACTGCTGGCAGCCAGCATGTGTTTACAAATCCAGGCCATGCACGAGAGCTCTGATTCAATGAGAAAGCGTGAAACCAGGAACAAGTTCGTCGCCTATGCTAGAGGGCCCGAGATGGTATGGAATCTGAAGGAGCTTGGCATTTTCCAAAGAGCCATCATTTTACCCCAGGCCTTCCCTAGATCTGTAAGAGAGGAGTCTGACCTTCCCGCAAGGATTATTGCCAATTAGCTTTCCCCTGTGTGAAGGAATGGCTGCTCCACTGTCTCCTGTTGGAGATGTGGTTATGGGATGAGGTCATCCACAGTCCCCTGGATGACAGATGAGGAGCAGAAGGTTGAGAGAGTTGGGAGGCAGGACCCATGTGGAGACAGCTCCTGTCACCTTGTTACCGTTCGTCCTTTAGCCTCGTCTGCAGAGAGACATCTGGATAGAAATGGCCTCCTTCCTCCTCAGCAACGAGTGGGCACATTCACATGCCCACGGAGCATTCCCTTGCTTGAAAAGACAAAAACTCTCTTCAAATGGAGGGGGCTGGGACTTGACCTTTTCCTCCATTGGCTTTTAAGCTCCCAACTGACTTGACCTCCTCCCCCAGCTGAGAGGCTGGCCTGAGCCAACTCTCAGATCCGAAGAGAGCTGACTTCACTCTAACTCTTGGATAAGCAGACATAATGGAGAAAGCTCAGTGGCCAAAACCGGTTAGCGCCAAGAGTGAAATTCTCTGGCTGCCTGATGTCACCAGTCAGGCATCCAGAGTCCCACAGCCTCTGAGGGCACCAAAAATGGAGCCAAGCACCTCCTCCTAGTACATCTGAGAGCACTTGGCATCAATTCATGTGCTGTGCACCCCAGAACACCAGTTAGTGTGGGACCTTGGCCAATTTTAAGGCTTCCGGTCAAAATGCCACCCAATCTTTGGCCCTAGTTCAATGACTTCCAGGCAGCTCCCTCCTGTTGCCTCCACAATCTGCAGACAACCCACACTGATGGGGATAAACTGGCTGCAGAGGCCAAGAATGACCCACCCTCTCATCTCTTTTTATTTTCACTCATATGAAGGCTAGGCTAGAATGCGGAACCTTCACAAGCTCCAGGACTGGTCCTGGCCTCTGCCTGGCTCAGCCACTGATCAGCTATATTACATAAAGGGAGGGCCCCGGCAGAAGAGTGAGCTATTGATTTTTAAAGTAACCCAGACCCAGCAGAGAGGAATCATGGAGGGAAAAACCACCTCCAAGCCTGTTCCTTTAAGAAGTAGCAGAGCTGATGATGATGCATGCTTTGGCAGTGGTCCGCTACCAGGGTGGCAAGGTAATACACTTCAGCTGCGCTCTGGAGTATGGAAATAAGGCTCTGACAGGGGGAAGAGGGGGCTTGAGCACCCAGCATCTGGATTCCTCCTTTATGGAGACAAGCTGTTTGGCTCAGAAGGCAACTCAGTCACTAACACCAGAAAATGTATCACTCCACTCAGCTGGTCCCCAAGTTCCACTGATCCCTGGGAAGGAACCTCAGTGACAGCTGGAGAAGGTGCTTGGAAGGCAAGTTTGACCAGAAGCCAGGGCAGGTGAGGAATGGGACTTCCTGAGGCTTGGTGACACCCCTTCCCCCAATACTAATTGCACATGCTGCCATCTCACTTCTCCATCTGTTCAGACACTGACATTTCCTAAGCCACAGCAATGGAAATGAACTGTAAATGGTTTGATTTTCCCCAAGAAGGAAAGGAAGGAAACCAACTCCACATTTCTATCTCCAGGACAGTGTCTCACTCTCCATAGAGGCCGACTGATGACAGCAAATCCTCTGGTTCCACTGCCACAGCTGTCATTATGGAGCAGGGATTTCTAGAGTCTGGATGCTAATCTTAGGGGAAGCATCATTTCTGAGGAGCGCACATGTTGCTGTTTTTTGGTCCCCGGCGTCCACTCCTCCTTCTTTTGGTAGCTTTGGTCTGACTGCCCTCGGCGAGGGGAACCTCCCACTCCACAACTCAGGCCATGTGTTTTGCATGGACCCAGGCATAAGCACTTTACCCAATCAAAACCAATGAGACACACAAACTTTGTGGGAGCTTTGAGGAGAAAGGCAGAGACTCTTTCCACTAGATTTCAACCTACCAGGGAAGGGTGGAAATGCAGTCACCTTGCCTCCATGGGAGAATGGCCTGTCTGAGAACGGAGTTAACACACAGGAAGTAGTGCAGAGACAGCAAAACAGTGTCTTGGTAAAATTCCTCCTCCTAAAGCCAACTATACCCAGAGGTCCATCTTGATCTTTTCTATCACGTAAGCACTATACAACCTCCTTCTGATTTCACCAATAGGAGAAATGGTGGCTCTTACCCACAGGAATGAGGTTCACTCTGACTCGTACACACAACCACACAAGTGGAACCAAAAGATTCAGAACAATGAAAACCCAGGAGCTTCTCTTGCCTCTCACTTTAGCTTTTTTAGGCCCTTTTTATTGTAGTCACTGGAGGCTAAGAGTCCAAAACAAGGCACCCATGTTCATGCTCCCCTGTCTGGGCAACCAGCATCAGGCCTTTGAGATGGCATCTTAGCTCTTTTCCTTCCTGCAGGTACCCATTCTTTTTTATTCAATACCCCAAAAAAACTATACACTTCATCACAGTCTTCTAACTTCAGGAGAATAAGATTATTCAGAACTCTGCCACATGCCAAAAGATCACAGCATTCCCTGCCAAGCCCTCGCTTCCCCACTAAAGCCTCTAGGTTGTGGCCCCACCTCAGCTCTCATTTCTTCTAGCCTCACCACTGGAAGCGCCCCCCTCCCTCACTTTCCTTTCACCATCCTGAACTGTTGGTAGTTTTTAGAATATACCTGCTGTTTTTCACCTTCTTTGATCCTGCTGGGCCCCTTCGGATACCCCTCTCTATGCATAGTTCGAATTCTCCCCAAGCCTTAGTGACCTTATTCCCCAGACTGTAAGCTCCCCGAGGGCTTTAATCCCCCATGTCTGCAGGCAAGCCCAAGTGTCTGACAGCAGGCACTCACTAACTGTTTGCTCAATAAGTGGAATGTGCCTCACCCACCTGACAAGAAGCCAGGCCCAGGCCTCTCCCACCCCAGAATAATGTGGCTTCTGTGTAATTAATCTAGACAAGTCCACTCAAGCCCCTTGAGGGTGGGGGTATAGGGAAAGGGCCTCACCATATCCCCCATGTGGGGCTGAAACTCAAACTTCATAGGGGGGCAGAAGACATTGTTGTACATCTCCATGAGGCGCTGCTTGTCACTGGTGGCATCCAGGTTTTCTACTGCATTCTCGATGGCATCCAGACCCTCATGCTTCGACTGTTCCAGGTTTAACTCAGCAGAGAGGAAGGTGCGTAGAGCCCGGTTCAGACTTGCATGGTAGCCTAAGTCACAACACTGCTGTGGGAAGGAGAAGGCACATGAGCACACCATGGACAGCCCCAAGGCTTGGCAGAAAGGGAGGGTGGTCCAGAGGGCAGATATGACCACATCAATAGGCTTGGCTGTGCAGTAGAAAGAGGGCTGACATTCTGACTTCCAAGGTCTGGGTGAGAGTTCTCAGTTCTTGACTCCCAATTCAACGGTTAAACACACCCTAGAGGGCTGTGAGGTGGTTAGGAGGAAGAAGATTCATAAGGATAAAATGACATTATTTAATTAAGTGCTATTTCATAAACATGAGAAGAATTGAGAGTTAAAGAGAATCCTCTTTCATTTTCAGGTTTATCTGGGGTTGTCATTATAACAAAATTCAACAATAAAAATACAACCTGCCACTCACTGAGGGTTACTATGGTTAAATCACTATATAGCAACCAAGCCAGGCCATTTCAGGGTTCTGAAAGCAGGAGTATTGCAACAGCAGCTAATGTATGCAAGCTCAACTCTAGATGGGAGAAGGAGAGAATGGGGAGCTGACTCTGTGGGTCATCATCCCCACCAACTCCCAACATCCTAGGATAGGCCTTAGCTGCAGACTAGGGTTTCTGACATGCCTCCTTCTTCCTGGCATCTGACAACAGATGCCCCTGCACTATAGAAATAGCATTTATAAGACTAAAAAGCTCTACGCATAAGTGTTACTGGAAAAATTCATGCCATGTAAAGGATTCTGATTTTTTACAACAAAATGCAAAAAGAAAATGGTATGAAAGAGGCAACTGTATAAAAAAAGCACTGGCGCAGAATCAAGCAACCTTGGAAAAGCCACTCCCCTTCTCTGGACCTGTTTCTTCCATAGTAAAATGAACAGATTTGGCCAGGCTAGTGGCTTTCATGCAGTAGACCAGAGCCGGCACTGAAGCTGCCCTTGAGAAGTGAGTAAAAAGACAAACCAACTACTAGGACTTGGAGTCTTCTATTCCTCCTTCAACCAAGCCAACTCTGCTCTTTTTTCTATTTAATATTTAGGGATTCTATGTAAGGTTTGGTTTGAAGAAAGAATTCTTCTGTTAGAGAAAAGTCTGAAAATCCTTGGACTAAATGTAATCCCTAAGGCCCTCTTCAGCAATGGCATTCTGTAACTCTGTGATAATATTCCCTATCCCTCCCAAAGGACCCAGAGATCCCAATTCCTTGGCCATCCATCATTCTCTCTATTGCTTAAGCAGCTTTGAGGTCCGGATCCTGAGAAGAAACCTCAAAGAAGAATCCATGCATAGAGTAAGGCCATCTGCCTGATTGCCATTTCATTGCACAAGCAAGCATCAAATTAACTCTCCCCACAGCCTTTTCCTCTCATCATGATCACATTGGAAGCAGCTACTATTGGGGAAGAAAAGGCATATGATGTGCCTCCTCTTTCCTGGCATCTGACAAGAAGCTCAGTGAGAACATCAGTTGGGCTGGGCTCTGGGTTCAGTGCCAACAGGCACTGGCAGCTGCCTGGCTGCAGTGGAATAACAGCAGTTATAACTTAACTAGAGGCAGAGGATAGAAAGACATTAAATTCAGTTGGGAGGGAAGAGCAAATGGAAGCTAGACAAAAGCAGCTGATTAGGACGCTGCACGTGCATGGGCTCTCTGGGAGATGCTGCTGGTCTCACCAGGCTGCCCTTGAACCTGTAAACCTTCCTGACTAGCTCTATGTAGACCCTGTTGATGAGCTCTATGCCTGTAAGTCTAATGAACAGAAGTAACACGGCCCACAGAGTGTATGTGTGTGGGTGGAGGGGGTGTGGGCAGGGGGTAGAATCTGGGAGAGAAAAGTTACCCTTCAAAAAACTTTTACCTATTTTTGGTAATTTCCCTTTCCTCTCCATTCTTACTACCTCTACCCCTATTCATACCCTTACTGTCTGCTTCACTGTCCTAAAATGTGACTTTAATTATGGCACTTACCTGTTGAAGAACCTAAAATACCTCTCATTTTTTTTCCCCAAGGTAAAATCCACCTTCCTCAGTTTTGAAATTTAAAAAATGCTTCTATTTCACTAAGTACGCTTACTATATCTCAGTCCATGTGCTAAGTGCTTTATATACATTCTACATTTTAATCCTCATAATAACCCCAATGAGGTTGGTATAATCTTAATTTTCCAGGCTTGAAAGCTGAGGCTCAGTGAAGTTAAATAATTTGAGCAAGGTTCAATAGCCAGAACAAACTGTAATCTGTCTTCAATCTACCCATCCAACATCAACTCCCTTTATTTTCTTCTTCAGATTCATCTGCTCTAATCCAATGAAATACTCTCTGTTTAGGGTAGAGTATTAGGCTTCAAATCAGCTATATGGCCATAAGCAAGCTACTTAATCCTTCTGGACCTCAAATGAGGATAACACCAGCCACACAGGTTGTTGTAGGCTAACAGGCAATATATTTACAGATATTTGGTACCATGTAGACACTTTAAAAAAATACTAATATAGCTCCAAATCCACTGACCTCTGCCCTTCAGCTCCCAGAATGTCCTTTTCCTTAAATGTTTCCTATGCCTCTCACCTATTAGAATTGGACCAGATCTTCAAGATCCAAATTAAATTCTCAGCCTCTGGGAAGCCAGCCAACCCTGCAATCCTAGACTCCAATGATCCTGGCCTCTACTTAGAACCACACTAATCTGCAGCTTTCATATGACAAGGAATACACTTCTTCATTCTATGACTTGCCATGTCATATCACCCCAACCAGACTAGCTTCTCACTCTTCTTTACATCTCTCAGCATTAGGTCTTGTTCACAGTAGGCATTTAATAAATTTCAGTTGACTGACTGATACCACAAATACAGATTCCAGCCTCTCAGGAAATAAAACACTTAGGCTGAATACTGACCTAAGTCAAATGGGTAGATGGGGCCAGTGAAGCCTTTTGTTTTGCTTACTCTATGGCCAAAGGGAGGCTGGGAGTTTTCCCAGGCTGGTGCACTGTCTCTAATTATATAACTATTCTGTAGCTTCTTTGTGCCAATGAGTGAGGGTCTGAGTCACAATGTGCCCCTGGCTCCTCTATACCTCTAGCCAACCAGACAGATTCGGAAGAGGTTCTCCAGAGTCTTGACTATCTATATACCTGTAGGGGAAACAGCCAGAAACCGAGCCTTTAGCGAAGAAGCAATATCTGGCAAGGTTAGGTAAATGAGATTTGAATATTTCATCCTTTTCCAAGGAGAATCCCAATAAGTACAGGAAGGACATTATTTTGTTCACAGTGGGGACAAAGCAGGCTTTCCATGGCTTCTGATGAGTTCTGTGGCCACGCTGGGCTCCCCTGGCCATTTCTGGGTTATATAAATGTTTGATGAAAAATCTCTCAGGGGAAATCAAATTTTTGTAAGAGTTAATGACAGCCCATCCAGATGTATGATGACTTGAGTTGATAGCTCATTAACTCTTTCCCAGCTGATATCCTCACCCAGAGACTCCAGAAGGCCTGGAAAGGAAAAATGGATGTTTCACAACACCCACTTCAAGTTCACACAAAAGAGAAAAATAACTGCCCTTAATGACATTTCTTACTGAAACAGCCAAGTTCCCTCATGTCCGACTTGGGTGCACATGGTGTCACAGACCTTCCATACATGTACACAGCACTTACAACACTCCAGCTATGCATGAGGACAATGCCCTGTTCTTCATTCATCCATCTGCTCCTGGGTTGAGAGAGCCAGAAGAGTACGGGGGAGGAACATTACATTCCAGTGAGCCTACCGTTCTTAGACGCTATCAAATGAGCTCAGAACGTCTTTTTGGGCTGAAGTCAAGGTTTCCCCAGTGTGGCAGATGCCTCACGTGGATTCCTACAGTCTGAAGTTTAAATCTTACACTATACTATAAAAAGAAGTTGGAGGCTAGTCCTTGGTCAATGTAATGGCATCGACAAAAATAACTTCTTTTCACTTATCCTCAATGCCTTATGCACACATATGGCTTCAGAACCACTAGGAAGGAGGCAGAAGGGTGTACATGACACAGATGGCAATGGACTGAAACAGGATTCATCCCATGTCTTAAAGCAAGTAATGGATAATGTTAAGATTAGGATGCCAATATCCCAGGCTCCTCACTTAGTCCTGCTCTAACTGCATCCTTTTGGCCCTTTTTATCGCATAGATCAGCAAGAAAAAGAAAGAAACTACCGATACATGCAAACAACATGGATGAAATTCAAAAACATCATGCTGGCAAAAGATGCCAGACACAAAAAAGGATAATCCCATCTTTGTGAAGTTCTACAATGGGCAAAACTAATTTATGGTGAAAGAAATCATAACAGTGGTTGCCTTGGGGTGGGGGATTGGCTGGGAAGAGACAAGAGAAACCTTCTGAGGCAATGGAAAGATACCTCTTATCAAAATATTTATTCTATATCTTGACATAGGTTGCAAAGATGTACAAATTTGTCAAAACTCTTGAAACCGTAACATTTAAGTTTAGTTACTGTATGTAAATTATACTTCAAAACAATATTGAAAGGTACAAGAAGAAAAAACCGGTCTTAGCTTAGATGATCATCTTCCTCTCTATTCCTTTCTTCCTTCAGTAAACACATTATGTGCTCAGCTATATATTAAGCACTGGAGGCTACTAAGGTAAAGAAAACTCTTGGGTCCTGCTCTCACAGAACTTAACAGATGAGACTGAGATCTTCCTCTGTTCATGGTACAGTGGCTCACAAACACTTTTTTGACTCCCAACTCACAATAAGAAACACATCTTCTATTGTCACATACTCCCCCATAGGATGTACAAGTGTGTACATACACATCTAACATAAAAGTTTCACATAATCTTACCAATGTGATGTACTCTAATATTTTCTTTCTTATTCTAGTCTCATCTATTCAACTGAAAACACAGGTTAAACCAATAAAAGTGATTTCCTGACTTCCTTAAGGGATCTGACCGATGGTTTGAAAAATGTTGTCTTACAGCCTATGAATACCTCTAGGGCAAGAACTACTATAATCCATTTTTACCCCAATACTGAGCACGTGGCTTCTCCCTAAATATTTACTGAACATTTATAGAGCAGAATAATACAACTTTAAAAAAAAATAATGAATGTGTCCATATCCCAGGAAAAACAACAAAAACCCAACCAACCAACAAAATAAAACAAGACACAACCAAAACAGCAGCAAAGAAACAAGGCTGAGGTGGGCAGATCACGAGGTCAGGAGATCGAGACCATCCTGGCTAACACAGTGAAAACCCATCTCTACTAAAAAAATACAAAAAATTAGCTGGGCGTGGCGGTGGGTGCCTGTAGTCCCAGCTACTCGGGAGGCTGAGGCAGGAGAATGGCGTGAACCTGGGAGGCGGAGCTTGCAGTGAGCTGAGATTGCACCACTGTACTCTAGCCTGGGCGACAGAGCCAGACTCCTTCTCAAAAAAAAAAAAAGAAACATGAGAAACTTTATTACTACCTATGTAGCCTTTTGATCCCAGTGATCTAGACCCACACCCTGCCAAGTACTAAGGCAGCCTCTTTTTCAATGGCATGTCACACCACATCCTGTGAAATTAGGCTCTTAGCAGACGTTTTTTTTAAAATGATGAAAATAAGGTACAAAATACCTTGCTTCTTGGACTGATTTTAAAACACTTGGTTATACCTGATGGAGAATCTATGGATTGCAAAGGTTGTGGCTGATACAGCAGTAGCCCCTCCCTTCCCCTGAGATCAGTATTTTGGTGAAAAAGGTAGGGAAGTTGCCTTGAGTACAAAAAAAGAGAAGAGGGCTAACCAATAGTAGAGGTGTGGCAGACAGCACTGTCTGAATTTTTACCAAATGCGAGATAAATAGCAGAAATTGTGCATAAGAAAGAATGGATTCTCTTCCTCATGCTGAGAACAGGCCTCTCTCCCAACAATGTGGAGCTCTTCCCCTGAGGAGGAGAAAGGATCTTGTTTAGGGCTTTAACCTCCATTGAAGGACAGTGTTCAGATTGTCATCAACAAGCAGAGAGAACAAAGAGGTACCAGAACAGGGAGCAAGGCTCCACTAACCCAGTGAGACAATGACACCTAGGGCATTAAGTGGCTGAAATCTACTGAATCAAAAATCCTCGGCTAAAGGGAGACAGAAATCTGTAGTTCAGAGAAGTTCCCCAAGCAACTCTTACGTGAGGCCAGATTTCAATACCAGGGAATTGGTCCAGTTCTTCAGTTAGCTAGAGGAGCTTGGGAGTGGGTGAGAAACAAAGCTGGGTTCCAAAACAATTCAGTGACAAGCCTAGATGACCCAGGTGGTGATATAACAGCAAGACTTGGACCCAAATCCCATATGATGTTGTGAGGTGTGGCAGGTTTGCTTGTGGAGAAACCAAGGCAGGAAAGCACGAGTGGTCTGGCCAGAGTTTTGCAAAACCCAACTGCTGCCAACAAGACCCTGAAACAAATGGCAGGCCTCAGAGACGAGATACGCTTGAAGCCCCAGAGACTGGGATGCTAAATTGGCTGGTTCCAGATGCCTCACTCTGATGACTGGAAGGAGAGGTGAGAAAGGGTGTAATTACATAGCTTCACTTAGGTGTGGCTCAGGACCTGGGCCAGACTGGAGTCTGTAGGTGAGAGGGCTTATAAGACCCAACTGTAAGGAGAAGCAGCAGGAAAAACAAGGCCAAGAATAACTCACAGGCAAAAAACAAAAAGCTTATCCCTGTGCTTGCCCCTTGCAAAACACATGTGCCTATTAACCGCTTTCCTCAATCCCCTTTGCATCACGTATTTTAAAAGATGGGCCAGATGTCAGGGGGAGCTGGATACCTTCCTGACAGGACCCTAATTTGCAGCATAACCTTGGACAAGTGAGTCTCGTAGTCCTCTGGACCTTGAGCTTCCTTATCTAGCAACTGGAGACAGCAATGCTTACCCATAATGGTGACGTGAGAGTCAAATGAGTTAACACTGAGAAACCTTAAATGCTATACAAATACAAGGTATGGCATTGTAACTAGTTAAGTTCTTGCCACTCACTTCTGTACAAGAGAAGCTGATGTAAGAAAGTATTTCCTAGGTCAGGCACAGTGGCTCACACCTGTAATCCCAGCACTTTGGGAAGTCGAGGCAGGTGGATCACCTGAGGTCAGGTCACCTGAGGTGAGGAGTTCCAGATCAGCTTCACTAACATGGTGAAACCCCATCTCTACTAAAAATACAAAAATTAGCTGGGCATGGTGGTGCATGCCTGTAGTCCCAGTTACTGGGGAGGCTGAGGTAGGACAATTGCTTGAACCTGGGAGATGGAGGTTGCAGTGAGCCAAGATTGCGCCATTGCACTCCAGCCTGGGGGACAGAGTAAGACTCTATCTCAAAAAAAAAAAAAGAAGAAGAAAGTATTTCCTGGCAGATAGACGAGTGTAGTGGTTATGAGCCTGGGTTGAGTCATCAAGCCTAGGTGCAAATTTTGCCTGTGTCATTTGTTAACTGACTCTGAGTAAGTCATCTAAACTCTCTGTTAATCTGTAAAAATACAGATAATAATGCCTTCCTCCCAGAATTCCAGTTAGGATTGAATAAGTGTGAAGTGTTTCACTTGGTGCTTGGCAAGCACCCTGATGGATCATGGCTGCTATCTTCCTAATTGTTCTCAAAATGCACCAGATTCCTGAACAATGGTATCAGGGAATGTCTGACGAGGATTCTGAAACCAGAAAAGAGGTGCCCTCAGGCCCTTGGCTTTAAGCACTTACATCAATAAGGTCAGATAGGTCATGGATGTAGTACTTGAAGACAGATGCATTGGTTGCCTCCAAAGCCAGTAAGTACTCATTCCGGGCTTTGATGGCCTTCAGCTTATTCTCCGTGTACTTGGCTTGGCGCTGAAAAGGAAACAGAAGTTCACTTTTACTTTTTTTTTTTTAAGGGGGGATTGTCCTCTAAAAGATAAAAGTACGGTGTATTCAAGAACTACAATTGTGCTGCTACTCCCTATGCGCATCTGCCTTAAATTGGGTTCTAATTCTGTTTAATGAGATTCAAGGGCACAATGCAGATCAATTCAGGAAAGGTTAATGAGGCTCCCTACTTAAGATGTGTGCCCCACTTTGATTCTATCTTCAAATATCATTCTTCATTCTTGCAATGCCACTCTGAAGGAGGTACCACTACTCTTGCCCCTGAACACCTGATACCTGAAACCAAATCCTGGGTTTACAGTCACCCCCAACCCCTCCAAAGCAATAGGATATTGAGCTCTATTTGGAAAATGGATTGGGAAAGGTGACTACTGTTTCTTGGTTTTCTGCTAGAGGCTAAAAACTTGGATCCCACGTGCCCAGTTCTTCCAATACCTAGTATTCCTGCCAGGCACAGAGCAAGGCCTCATTTTTAGTCATTAGGCACTAAAAGAACCCAGAGCTTCCTTGTCTGCTCTTCCCAGTGACTATTGGAAAATTCCTATCAGCCATGCCTTACCGAATGTTGCTTCCCAGCATCTACAGCTGTGGGAGCCTACGTACCTTCTCCTTCATCTTCTCAATCTTCTTCACTGAGCTCCTCCGGACATGTTTCTCCTCAATGCGAACATTGGCTGTGGAGTCAGGGGAGCGTGGGGTCTGCCGGTCCTCCTGCTTTACCGATTTACCAATTTGCTTCTCCTCCTGCTTCTCCGCCTCCTTTAGTTTGCTCTGCGCACTGATGCTGTCGGCATTGTACATGTGATATGTCTTCATGACCTGCAAGACATCGCCCACCCCCACCCCCAGAGGTCAAGCCAAGGGGGTCATTTCTCTGCTTTACAGACTAACAGACTCAGCTGGAGCTCTCCCCCATGAAGCAATATCCTCATACCCCTAAGGGAAAAATCCAGAAGTGTTTGGTTCAGCAAACACAGATTAAAGACCACTCCAAAGCACAGGAAAGCAATATGTGAACTGAGCCAACATTTCCTCTTATTGAAATAACTTCATGTCTATCCATCATGCATTATTTACTTCTATTCATTATCATTTGTAATCATTTCTCTTTAATATTGGCCAGGTGATTTCTATCACTTAGTCACCTCATAATACTGAGTAGATGGGAAACAACACCGCCATTCTCAGGCCCCAAGGGCAAAGCCTTTCTGGGCTGGTCAGGAACCCCGAAGAGGGCAGTGCAGCCTATGGAGTAGCCTATGCTTTCTGTTACCTTTCAGATATAAAATAGGGAAGAGGAAAAGCTTCCAAAAGCTCCTTCTACCGGCCTGGCATTCTGGGGATCTGTCTGTTCTGCTTTATCCAGATCAAACACCCTCTCACAGCAACTAAAGCAGCAGCAGCAATTGCAATGCCAGTTATCATTTACTGAGCACTTAGTATATTCCTGGCTTTATGCCAAGTACCACACAACACATTTTCTCATTTCATCCTTAGGGCAATTCCACAATCTAGACAACAACCCTATGAAGACTGTAAGCCTTCATAACAGTTCAGGTAAGAGTCTGGGAAGGAATAAAATCCATATCAAGTATAACTGGAATTGCCACATGAGGGAAGTAGTATAAAAGGTGGAGGATGATTTTCCATCAAAGCAACCATCTAGGAGTCCAATCCTTTCTCCTAACAGGGAAGCCAGGAAGCCTAGAACTCAAGCTTGTTTCCAGTCCTACTAAACATACTACTTCCAGCCACCTAGTGCCTGCTCTACTCTGTGGGAACTTTCTGTTTCCACACAGGGAGTTCAAGAGTGCTGAAAGTGTGATGCCATAAGAGTTCTTTGAGAGGGAGAATTAGAGAGCAGAAGTTGGGTGGATGTGTGTGTGTGTGTGTGTGCATGTGTGTGTGTAACAGAGGAGTGCAAAGGTATAATACTAATATCTACCACTTAATAAACATTGTGTACCATGGGCTTTATGTACGTTACCTCATTTAATCCTTACAATAACTCTGTGAAAGACACTGTTATTATTTCTATTTCTAAAGATAAGGAAATAAGGCTCAGAGAGATTAACTATCATATCCAAGGTCATACAATGAGGAAATGGCGGAATCAGGATTCAAACCCATGTGTGTCAGGCTCCAAAGACCACATTCTTAGCCACTAAGCAACACTGACTCTCCTCTGGATAAGACTGGAGCTGAACTGGTTGGGAGGAAAGGTTAAGTATGGTCAAGATATTCCTGAAAAGAGAAACTGGTTCCATTTATGAACCTGAGTTAGAGAAATGTCTCAACCTGGGGCTATTTTGGCCCCCAGGGGAAATGTGGCAGTGTCTGGAAATATTTTTGATTGTCACAACTTGGGGATTGCTACTGGCGTCTAGTGGTTAGAGGTCAGGGATGCTGCTGAACATCCCATGCACAGGACAGCCCCCCACAACAACTAATTATCTGGTCCAAATGTCAATGGTGCCGATGTTGAGAAAATCTAGCTTAGAAAGACTTTGTGGGTATACTAATCTAGCCCCTACGATCAGCTGGAGGCAGATGAAGGAATAAAGAATACTGGGACACTGACAAAATCAAAGTACATTAGAGTCTAAATTATGTCTCATTTTGAATGCAGAAGGTTTTAAATTAGCTTCACCTTATTCTGAACCTAACACTACTTCCTGTAAATTTTACCAGGATAATACTCTTCATATTTTCTTTACAGAAGCAATACTTCACAACCAACGGTGTTTAAAAGCCTTTCTAAGTAATTCAAACAGACCCCCAGCTTTCCAGGTTAACTAAGAAGTGGAAAAGAGGCATCTGTTATCTCGGCTGAAGAAGTGTAGATAGGAGGCTCCTTTTTTTTTCTCTTTTTTCACCTGAATCTGACCATGGGATTCAAAAGCTTAGTGAGCAGTTACAAAAGTGAGTGCTTTTTTTCTTTTTTAAAGTGATTTCCTATTTCATGAAGGTGCATGATAAAAAGAAAACGTTATGAATAAACATGAGATAAAAAACAGGTCAAAGAATAGTGCTACCAAGTCAACAAATGAAGTAACAAAGATCAACAATTTACATTGTTCCTTTCCCCTAAAAAACTTAAAGAACTTTCTTGTTAAAAGAGAGTAAAATGCTACTTTGCCTAAGAAACTATACATTCTTCAGGCTAAGCTCTACTTCTTTTGTGTTTTCTTCTCAAAGTGGAGAAATATGTCATATACACAATGGTAGTTTTACAAAGTGGTTGCCCAAATGACTGAATGACACTGAATCTCTCTTCTGGGTAAATACTGGAGAAGCTTTATTACTGCCTTCCAGCTCAAGAGAAAACTGAGGTACCTAGAAGGTGAAGCTTAAATAAGTGATGCCAAAACAACTGAAAAAATAGGAAAGTCAAGACAGGACTTAGAAATGTATATAGATATAGATATACATGTTAAATATATATTTATAAATATATATTTATAGTCAAGATAGGACTTAGAGAAAGCCAAGATAGGACTTAGATATATATATCTATGTACATATACATATGTAAATATATGTATATCTATATGTCTATGTCTTAGATATATAGCTATACATATATGTATATATAGATATGTATACATATAGATATACATATATATACTTCTATCTATATATAGATAGTGAGGCAAATACAAACTATGGGGAAAAATTGAAAAGTTTAAATTCTCAGTTCTGCGAAGAACATTCTACTTTATTTTGAAAAACTAAACACTGAAGTCATATATTTAGCTCTGCTCCCTCTGACAGCCACACTAAAATAATAGGAAAAAAAAGGTTCTAAAATTATTATCATTTAGGTATAAATTGAGAAAAACAAAAAGAATGGAAGCAGAAGCCGAAAAGCAGGTAGACAAGCAGTAACTGATCTACTTGAGTCCTAAACCAAAACTAGTGAGCCAGGAAGCAGCCAGATTTATATCACAGAAGCCCGAAGAGAAATAAGTAGCAGTGGGATGAAGGTAGAGCTAAACACAAAATAAGCTATTGAAAGTCTGAGAACAGGCTGGGCTTGGTGGCTCATGCCTGTAATCCCAGCACTTTGGGAGGCCGAGGCGGGCAGATCACGAGGTCAGAAGATTGAGACCATTCTGGCTAACATGATGAAACCCAGTCTCTACTAAAAATACAAAAAGAAATTAGCCGGGCGTGGTGGCGGGCGCCTGTAGTCCCAGCTACTGGGGAGGCTGAGGCAGGAGAATGGCGT
This sequence comes from Pongo pygmaeus, assembly GCF_028885625.2. Taxonomy (NCBI): domain Eukaryota; kingdom Metazoa; phylum Chordata; class Mammalia; order Primates; family Hominidae; genus Pongo; species Pongo pygmaeus. Next base: position 43,072,267 of record NC_072373.2, read on the forward strand.
GAACCTGGGAGGCAGAGCTTGCAGTGAGCCGAGATCGCGCCACTGCACTCCAGCCTGGGCGACAGAGCAAGACTCCGTCTCAAAAAAAAAAAAAAAAAAAAAAAAAGTCTGAGAACAGTGAGACCCCAAGATCCCCTCTCCCATTGTAGTGGAAGACTAGATGAGAGGTTTATTCTGTTAGAGAGGGTCCATGGACTAGGGGATACAAGGTTCAGCTGAGGATAGGGGTATACTGAACTTCAACAGGAGGATTAGCTGAAGTCTACGTTAAATTTTGAGACGGTCCAGGCCTCTTCACAACCCAGCCCCCAGACATGAGTGGGAGATCAAAAGTGTGATCTCTTGGCAATCTGACCATCCAAGATAAGAGACCTAGAAATACCAAAGTTGGGGCTTCCACAAGGACACAGCCCAGTTAGAACACCCTACTGTGAAGGCCACAGCTGACATAGACTCTTTTAGTGCCTCACTTTAAAGTGTGAACAGGCAGCTAAGGATGACCAGGCATTTAGAGGAAATGTCTAATATGAAAGACCAAGACCAAAACTAGCAATTTAGAAGAAATGTTATACAACAAGAAGAAAAGTTTGAAAACAATATATCCATAATAGCCCTGGAGAGATAAATGAGAAATAAAATGATACTGCATCATGAAATAAAAGTTGGATGCAACAAAAAAGGGAACATGTAGAGAACAAGAAAAGAGTTCTTGGCAATTAAGATTCAGTTCAAGTATCTCTTCAAGGAGCCTGACTTCATCCCTGTCCTCTGTGCAGACATGTAAATGAGTTCTTGTCACTTCATTTTTCACTTGATGCTTTACTTTTCTGTCTCTCCCTATTAAAACTAAATGCCTTGAGGTTAGAAACATCTCTTATTTGTTCTTGTCTCCCTGGTGCCTAATGCCAGGGTCAAATAGGCAAGCAGAGTTGAGGGACTATTAAGTGCCATTGTTTCAATGGAACAGGTGCTAAATACCAGTCTGAAGTAGCTCTGCCAGCACACAGCTGCTGCTCCAAGCCAAGGGGATGTATATTTAGGGGGAGTATAGAAGCATAAGGCCTCTGGAATAACAACAGCCCCAAAGTGTCCCAAAGCCTCTTCTTTCTCAATTCTAGAGCTTCCTTGACTCTTCATACTCAGCCAATCCACACTGGCTTCAGTGCCTCCATGTACACTCCTTCCTGTGGGGGTTTGCTGGGTTTTCCCAGACACGACCTCTGAGTACAACTGAGGCAAAGAATCCCAGAGTTCTTTGGGCAGCAGTGTGTTCTGACTTCAAAGGCATTCCCGGTGCATCAGTCAGAAAATGAAAACCACTTATGCCATGGCTTACATACAAGCCAGCTCATTATGGGGGGAAAACACGTGGAGAAGAATGCTCACTAGGATTGCTCTCTGAATAGCAGCTGTGGGAAGCAGGCCCCGGCACAGAATGCCAAGTCAGGGAAATCAAAGGCCCTTCAGGCAGAAAAGAGGAAGGTGCAGAGGGGCAGCTGGCCACTTATGGTGGCATTCTGGGCCCTGTGCCCAAAGGCATCTTTATTTGGGAACACCTGGGTCCTGCTCCTTGGATCACCAAGGTTCAAAGGTACTAAAATTACCAACCCTTGGATAACTAGTCCCCTAAGAAAAGGTATTCATGGGCATTAGGGGCAGATGTGAAGAAGGGCACTGAAAAAACTGGGTGGGTTTCTTATATCCTTGGGTTTCTTATATCCTTGGTTTTCTTTCTCCAGTGACCCCAAATAACTTCTATTGCCTACAGCATCATTGAAACGAGAGGCCCTTCCCTGCCTTCCTGACAAGCAAATAATGGGAAAGCTCCTTCTAAGAAACTCTCCCTTGTTCTCTTCTTGACTCCTCAAGGGTGTGCACACAGCAAGCAGCTTCCCAAAGCTAGCATGTAACGGTCCCACCTTCACACCTGATAAAACCACTCTCCCATGCAAGGTGACCAATTAACCCTTTTTAACCTAGAACTTTTCCAGTTTCAGCACTGACAATTTCATGTCCCAGGAAACTCTTCAGTACTAGGCAAAGAGGGACAGTTAGTCACCGTTAATCCCATGGTGCCTTATTCAGACTTATTCAGACCAGTCCTAAACCTATCTTAATCTCCAGAAGAAATAATTATATTCTCTCAACTGTCTTTTTTTTTTTTTTTTTTTTTTTTTTTGAGACAGAGTCTCGCTCTGTCCCCCAGGCTGGAGTGCAGGGGCACGATCTTGGCTCACTGCAATCTCTGCCTCCTGGGTTCATGCCATTCTCCTGCCTCAGCCTCCTGAGTAGCTGGGACTACAGGCACCCACCACCACGCCTGGCTAGTTTTTTATATATTTTTAGTAGAGACGGGTTTTCACCGTGTTAGCCAGGATGGTCTCGATCTCCTGACCTCATGATCCGCCCACCTCAGCCTCCCAAAGTGCTGGGATTACAGGCCTGAGCCACTGCGCCAGGCCTCTTTTTTCTTTTTTGAAATAGAGTCTCACCCTGTTGCCCAGGCTGGAGTGCAGTGGTGACATCTCGGCTCACTGCAACCTCTGCCTCCCGGGTTCAAGTGATTCTCCTGCCTCAGCCTCCCAAGTAGCTGGGATTATAGGCGCCCGCCACCATGCCCAGCTAATTTTTGCATTTTTAGTAGACACTGGGTTTCGCCATATTGACCAAGCTGGTCTTGAACTCCTGACCTCAGGTGGTCTGCCTGCCTCGGCCTCCCAAAGTGCTGGGATTACAGGCATGAGCCACTGTACCCGGCTATTCTCTGAACTTTCTTTCTTTTTCTTTTTCTTTTTTTTTTTTTTGAGACAGAGTCTCGCTCTGTTGCCCAGGCTGGAGTGCAGTGGCACGATCTCGGCTCACTGCAAGCTCTGCCTCCCAGGTTCATGCCATTCTCCTGCCTCAGCCTCCCCAGTAGCTGGGACTACAGGCACCCGCCACCATGCCCGGCTAATTTTTTTTGTATTTTTAGTACAGACGGGGTTTCACCGTGTTAGCCAGGACGGTCTCAATCTCCTGACCTCGTGATCTGCCTGCCTCAGCCTCCCAAAGTGCTGGGATTACAGGCATGAGCCTGGCTCAGTGAACTTTCTAATGGCCTACAGACTCTGGAAACCTATTTGATCCTTAGCTATAACCTACCATTTCAGGAAGTATAACTCACCCAACTACTCCACCCCCTAGGATATAGAAATACCAGTGCATGGAGTGTATGCAGACACCAAGGTCATAGAGATTTGGGGTATCCCTCAAGCTCATACAGCTAGTAGTCAAGACAGGGTAGAATCTAGGTTGCTTAATTCATGATACTCTAGTCACTAGACCAGCATTTCTCAATCTTGGTATATTGACATTGGGGGTCAGATAATTCTTTGTTGTGGGGGCTGCCCTGGGCACTGTAGGATTTTAGCAGCATCCCGGCCTCTAGATCATTAGATGTCAGTAGCACCTTCTACTCCTCCAGTTGTGACAATCAAAAATGTCTTCAGACATTGCCAAATATCCTCTCGGGGTAAAATTCCCTCTGCTTAAAACTCCATTTGGACCAGAATGTTTTGACTTCTCTGAAACTTCCTAGTGCCTCTACTCTTTTTTCCCTCTTTCCATTGCCTACTAGAGGAAAACATCACATTTTAATTTTGGCCTTTAACAGATTATGAAGGTGTATTCCAGCTCACCTTATGGCAGCGGATACCACATTCAGGCAATTCTCAGTTTGAACATCAATGGGAAGATGTTATGCTCTATGTTGACCATGGCCTCACAATGGCCAGTAAAGTAGTTGGCCAATATTGGGCTGTCTTAAGTCTGCAGTCAAAGGTAGCAGCTCGGCCCTCTGCAGACCAGAGAAATAAGTTCCAAGGTTTTCTTCCTTACTCGAACACAGCTTATGCCCTTTCACTTATTTTTTTTTTTTTAAAGCACAGCATATGAAGAGACATAGGACCCTGGGTAAAAACTAACAGATCCTTAGACACTAGTCTTCTTCTGCTGCCTTGAGTCCCACTGAAGAAGTGGCAAGGTTTGTTGGTTATCCAAACTACTCCTCCCCAGAAACAGCTGCAAATAGTAGAGGGTCAAGATGCTTACAGGAAAATAAAAGAATTTATACAATGACTACATGTGTCATTTTCTATCTTAGGGAATTCTCTGCTAGGAGAAAGGAGTAATAGCTCTTCTTGGTGCTTAGAAATTGATCTAAAAGAGCAGAAGTAAAGCATTAAAAAGACAAGGTTCAGGAAACCCATCCAGTCTGAAAATGGTTCACATCAATGTGTTTCTATTTTAAAAAACTCTTAACTTCATTTGAGAAAAATGAAAACTTGGGAGCTGAACCAAAGGTACCATCTATCTATGCTTGGCTTCACAGCAGAAGAGTCACAGAGCAGAAATTCAAAACAAACTGAACATCGCTGGAGATAAGTCAGATGACTACTCTACCCTATTTACTTGCTTAACAGTTGCCATGATAAAATGGCCACACCTAGGCTTCTCTATCAGCAACATCTGGTCCCAAATGCCTGTCATGCATGTCACCACTGCCTGTTCTGTGAATTAAAAAAAGAAAAAAAAAAAGGAAGAAAAGAAAAGAAAAAAATGCAGCAAATAAGCAAGTAAACATCAGAAATCAGTATCACCTTCAAACAGGATGGAGAAACCCTGGAGAATGACACAGTAGGCTGGCACATCCAAGCTGGAGAAGGGGCCCCTGAAAGGCATTAGCTGTACAACTTAAGTATTCCCTGTATAACAACAGGAATTTCCTTAGTGTGTATGTGTGTGAGTATGTGTTTGTTTTCATTATAATTAGAAAAACATGGCTGGGAAACAACCACCACCACCACCTCTCTGCGCATGAATTAACACGCACCAGCCACAGGCATCATGTGCCTGAAGCGCCAGTCATCTCAGAACAGATTGTGTTCTCTTCTCCAAGCCCGCAGCCTGCCTCGTCACTGAGGTTTGGCTTTATAAAACTCCAGGAAGCCAGTGCAAAGCTCTCTCTGCTCAAACTGGTCCCTCTTATTGGGGGCATTTAGGACTCTGTGCTGCCCTCTAGAGCATTTGTTCTAGTCTCAAAGCCATAGATCAATCCAAGATCTGATGAAAAACCTAGAACAATAAAGCCTTTCCGACAGGCACATATTAATAGTGCAACGCAGGCTACATTCCTTGCCATTAGGTTCAGGGTCCCTTGTTTGCTGCTAATGGGGTCCACTGTGCCAATGACCTAGACTTTGGCTGGTCTCTAATAATTATGCCCCAAATAAAGCCAGGGTTAGCTTGCACAGCTGAGGAGAAAACTTATTTTGAGGAAGTATTTTTTGACTCATTCCATTTTGAAAAGATGAGTGTGAAAAAAGAGATGGGTGGGGTCACCCCCAGTGGGGACCATGCACTTGTCCTCAACCTCAGTTCAGTTCTGTTGCTGATGTACTATGGCTACAAGCTGCCAAATGCTGCTTCCCTCTGCTTGTTAAAGAGCCAAGCAACCAATCTGATTTACCGAGTAGAGCTCGTTCAGGACCTTCATCAAATCATCTTGGAGCTGCTGGCCGACTTCTTTACTCTGCAAGGAAAGAGGAATGAAGGTTAATTGGGAAACAGAAGAGAGAGGAGGGAGCAACGAAGGCAAAAGCCGCACTGGCTCTACAAATAACCCAGACTCAATTAAGGCCCATTATTTAACCCAGCAAATCAGATAACCACTCCAATCAGACCCAATTATGGTCAGATTACTCAAAGAGTTTTAATAAAATGAAATGTGCCCTTTCTATAGCCTAGCAAAGGCAATTGCATGGAGGGAAAAAGGGTGGTAGCCTTTGGTTTTTCTATTGGTCCCCAAAGAGCAGGCCTGAAAGCCACATCCTACCTAGCAACTGTTGTTAGGTGGAACACGGTTTCTCAGATACTTGCAGTCAAGCATTCCAGAAGATTTCAAAGGAAAGTAAGATGTGTAATGGGATGAAATAGGAAAAAGTACATAAACATCCAGGGACTTCAAAGTCCCTAACTAAATAGAAAACTCCAAGCAGGATGGAACTATATTTCTTACTTGCTTTATTTCTACCCAAAACTCACAAGGCAGCGGTATCTCAATATTGACTGCCTGCGAGATTAGCTGTTACTAGATGCTGAAAATATATGTTAAGGGGTCTCCAACTAGTTAATCTTGAGCAGTGATGGCTCCTGGGTTCTTTGCTGCTGCCACCACCCAGGGCTGACATTTAACTACATAGAGCAGTAGAAATAAAGAATGAGGGCTGGGCACGGTGGCTCACACCTGTAATCCTGGCACTTTGAGAGGCCGAGGTGGGTGGATCACCTGAGGTCAGCAATTCGAGACCAGCCTGGCCAACATAGTGAAACCCCGTCTCTACTAAAAATACAAAAATTAGCCGGGCGTGATGGCACACACCTGTAGTTCCAGCTACTCAGGAGGCTGAGGCAGGAGAATCGCTTGAACCCAGGAGGTGGAGGTCGCAAGGAGCCGAGATTGCGCCATTGCACTCCAGGCTGGGTGACAAGAGTGAGACTCCGTCTCAAAAAAAAAAAAAAAAAAAAAAAAAGAAAAGAAAAGAAAGGAGGAAGCAGGAAGGAAATTGTCATACCTTCCATACTAAGTGTTATATGCCAAACCTAAGAGAGCTAAAACTGATTGGCAGCATGGGTCATTGAGAGGGAAACCCCTTGTTTTATCTTTTGCCAGCTCCTTCTAGATCTTTCCCACCAGAAATTCGGGTATGAAAATGCCATCCTAACAGAAGTTATAATACCGTCTCCCATCCCTCCCACCATAGCTGCTAGCTCAAAAAAAGGAAGGTCTTTCATGTCAGATACACAATCATTTGAGATCTTGCTTTTTTTTCAAGATACATACATCTCTACTTAAAAAATATTTTTCTGATTACAAAAGTAATGTATGTTTCTTATAATAAGGAAACTAGAAAACCTCAAAAAAGAAAACAAAAGTAACTCTTAAGTTCCTACCACTAAGAAATCACCACTCTGAGCGTTGTTATGTATTTTTCTAATCTTCTCTATTTTTACAAAATTGGGATTGCATTATAAATCCTGTTTTGTAACTTATTCACTTAAACATATGTTGTAAACATTTCCACATGTATTATTCTTCTATAGCATTATAATACGTTATATTGATGTAGCTCCCATTCTTGGACATTTACTTCACTTCTAAATTTTTGTGATAAAAAATGCCATACCACATTACTCTGTATATGATCTAATGCACACACCTTTCATTATTTTCTCCTAGAAATAACATTGCTGGGTCAAAGACTACCATTTATACCACTAAAATGCCTTTGAGAAAAACGGTACCAATTTAAAATACCACCAATAGCATATATGAATGTTTATTTCACATTTTTTTGTCTTGACAATTTGATGTGGTATCCTATTGTAATTTGCAGTCCTTTGATTCTAGTGAGCCTGAGCATTTTTAAAAATGTTTATCAGTCAGTTTCATTTTTCTTTTATAATCTGCCATTTTCTTATTAAGGTGTTCTCTGCCCATTTTTCTATTAAGGTATTCATTATGGAATATAACCTATGTGTGGCCTCTGTCATGAGTAAGCATGAATTTTTACATCTGATAGTGGGGAAAGGGGTGGAAGGAGCCCTAAATTAGCAATCACAAGATTCTCTTTCTATTCCTGGCTCCTGCATTACCAAAGAGGTAACTCTGGACAACCTGGTTAACCTCTCTGGCCCTCTGTTTTCCCTTCTATAAAATGAAAAGCTTCAGCTAAAACATTTCTAAGGTCTTTTCCAACCTCTGCCATTCCATGATTCTACATGATCTTCTGCCTGGCTTCTACAGTCCATATTAGCTTCAAACATCCCTCCCTTTAGTGTATGGCTGGTTGGCTAGAAGATAATGAGCAAGTTCTCCTCGGGGACCCAGATGCTCTACAAAACGGACAGGTTCAGGGGATCTTGCCAGTCTTAAATTTACCATTCCAGGGTCTCTCATCCAATGACCTCAACTGCTGGAAGAAGCCACAAGAGGGAATGCCTTTCATCTGTGATCTCACATACCAGCCTCTCCTTTCCATTGAGAGGAAAGCTGAGCTCCACTGAAGCAACAGAGGCCCAAAGAGGTGAAGTGAGGCAACATGACTCACTCCCAGCCCCAGAGTCAGCAACAGGGTCAGGAAGTGACCACGAGTATCACTTCCCACTGCCCTGCCCTCCTGCCTCCGGGCCAACTCCCCCTGCCAGCCTATCATTTCTTAACTCCTCCTTATGTTTGAATGGCAGAGGTTAAAGGAGAAAGCTCCTATTCCTCTACCCTGTTGCTTATCCATGACTTAAATAACCTAGCCCCAGAGTGGGGGATGGGGGAAGAAGGGGAGGGAAAAGTGTAACCAAAAAAAAACCGCAATTAAGCCCAGGCAGATGTTTCCTTTCATGTACTGATTAGTTGGGAGGACCACTCAACTATTATCCCTGTTTATTTGAACAGGCTGCTGAAGTGATCTGACTTACCGCTCCCTCTGGCTGAGGGTTGGGCTGGGAATACATGTGTAGTGAGCCCACTTAAAATGTACAATACAGCCTCTAGCAATCAGGAGAAATTCTGACACTAGGCCAGAGGCAGGAAATTGCCAGTGTCTCTACTTTCACAGATGATAAAAGGCCATTCGTTCTCTGTTTCAGAAACCTTAACTGTCACAGTGCCTTTGGGGGAAAGCGTGGCCCCAGGAAGGGCTTCCGTGCTGGCCACTGCAGTGGGGTTGACAGAGCTGGTAAGCCACAAGGGGGCCCCACCCAAAGACAAGGGGGACATTTATTCCTGGGAACAACAAAACCTGATGAGGCCGAGTACATGACAATTAAGACTGTAGAGCTTTTCCGTTCTCTATAAAAAGGCAAGGGGTTTCTACACAGGGAAGAAAAAGAGAATTTACAGAGCAGTCTTTGTGTACTAACATACAGCCTGCATCTCTTTTCTTTACAATTTCTTGGAAGAGAATGAGTCATCTCAACATTGCAGGAAACCAAATAGAAGTTGGGGGAAAAAATTACTTTGGACAAAGTTTTTCTCTTAAATGTTTGCATAGTAATCTTTGCCTAGAAAAAAAAAAAAGATGTCTAAATTTAGAATAGAGATGTGGCACAGTTAACAATGCTAGTTCTATCAGATGGGAAGTGTGACGGTGCGCTCAGGCTGGGATCTCTTATTTTGAAACTCACCACAACCGTTTGGCCAGAGAGTGTTTCACCGGCCTCCACTCTGACTGCTGCCGAGGGGCTGATCAGAAGACAATGAGATTGCAACAGCTCCTACCAGTTGTATGCTGACAAAATGGGTAGGAAAGCTTCCTTTTCCAACAGATAACAGCACTGGAAACAGAACTGAAATGCACTGTGTCATCTCATCTCCCCAAGACAAGACTGTAATGTTCCAAAGCCTCCTTGCTCACAGAAAGGATGTACAGCAGATATGTACGGAAACATAAGGATCCTAGGTATCCAGGATGCCTGGCCACTGGGCTGGTCACTCTTCCTTAGACCTCTTTAAATCAGTACATTTCCTGAGCTTGGATGGGTTTGTCTATTAGCATTTCCCAAAGAACACCAATTACGAAAGAGGTTTCAGACCTGTTCTCAATAGGGAGGTTACTTGTTACCGATTCTCTAGTTATTTAGATCAGCACTCATGTGCTTTCCAAGTTGGGGGTGGGACTGTTGTTAATTGGTTATCTACATTTCAAAGCTGTATTTTTTGACAGGCACAAAATTACCCCCTATTTGTACGAAAGAAGAAGAAAAAGAGGAAGGCATGTCTCTGCCATGTGGCGAGAGCTCATTTCAGCCCCATCCCAAGGCTGAGCCTGTCAGCAGGTAGGAACAGTAGGGCCATTTAGTTCTCTGCCATTTAGCCTGTGTCAGCAGTTTTCCAAAAAAGAATCCAATTTTCGAGGGCACATGTCTCCCCCACAACCACTAGTATCCCCTCCCCACCCTAAAGATTGTTCAGAGACCAACTGTTAAAAAAAATCCAGTTTAAAACTGAATTTATGTTACAGATTTCAGAGGAAAGGAACATGACCCTGTATTAAGCTCTGGCAGCAGAAGCACCACCATACATAAGGTGGTGGTTTCAGGGGCATTCACTAACCACTTCAAAGAGGCCACATTTCAGGAGCTGGCACTTTGCCTGAAATGCTTTTGGTGGGGAGGAGAGGGCTAAAAGGAATGACTGTTTGGTAGCAGGGCCAGTGCTAGGTGATGGTGGGCACTGTGTCTGGTCCTCTCCCTCACCTAACTTGGGCCACCAAAATAGGTGGTACAGTGTGAGGCTGTATGCCGAGGCTCTGGGGATACAGGGGGTGATGATCCAGCAGGTCAGAGCTCAGAAATGACTTCTAGATTTCCCCTCCACCACACTACCTGCATATATGAAAGCAGGGCTCTTTCTATTCAGCATTCATTCATTGGTGAGGATACCATGAGATGACTCTGAGAAAGATTAAACTCCAGTTAGGACCTTAAACTATGAGAAGCCCAAGGATGTATAAAACACAAATATACTTAATTGCAAAACTTTTATAGAGAGATAGGCTAGGAGATACCACAACAGGGAGGTGCTTTTGCCTTCTGAAGATAGGTAGACTAGGATATTCAAAAAATACATTTTTTATTGCAATACAGCATAATATGTGTCTATAATAAAAGTACTTATGTGTCTGGAGTTGGTTCCTTCCGGTGGGTTCTTGGTCTCACTGACTTCAAGAATGAAGCTGTGGACCTTCGCAGTGAGTGTTACAGCTCTTAAGAGTGCTGATTGGTGCATTTACAATCCTTTAGCTAGACACAGAGCACTGACTGGTGCATTTTTACAGAGTGCTGATTGGTGCATTTACAATCCTTTAGCTAGACACAGACCGCTGATTGGTGCATTTTTACAGAGTGCTGACTGGTGCATTTACAATCCTCTAGCTAGACAGAAAAGTTCTCCAAGTCCCCACTCGACCGAGGAAGTCCAGCTGGCTTCACCTCTACTTATGTGCTGTCCATTATGATATTTCCTATTCTTTTATCTTCTTTCTTTCTTTTTAGATACAAGGTCTTGCTCTATTGCCCAGGCTCTATTGCTCACTGTAGCCTTGAACTCTTGGGCTCAACTGTCACGTGATCCTCCTCCCTCAGCTTCCCATGTAGCTGGGACGACAGATGTGTACCAACACGCTGGTTAATTTTTGCAATTTTTGTAGAGATGGGATCTCACTGAGTCTGCTCAGGCTGGTCTCAAACTCCTGGCTTCAAACAATCCTCCTGCCTCAGCTTCCCAAGTAGCTGGTAACAGGCATGCTTGGCTAATTTTTAAAAAATTGTTTTTAGATATGGAGTCTCATGATGTTTCCCCAGGCTGGTCTCAAACTCCTGGCCTAAAGATCCCCCCACCTCAGCTTCTTAGAGTAGCCGGGATTATATTCTTGAGCGACTGTGCCTGGCCTTTTCTATTTTTTTATATTGGTCATAACTCACTAAATTTATTTTACAACTCATTAATAAGTCATTATACACAGGTTTAAAAACACCAGTTACATACAAAAGTCTGTATTTGAGGAATTAATAAAGAAAATAGTGGTTTAAGGACTGGAGCCCACTAACTTATTTAGACAGGAGCTAAAATAACTTGCCCTCTTGAAGTGGCTGATCAGATGTTTCAAAGCAGGTTCAATTATTGAATGCTGGCAAGGGAGAAATGGCTGGATTTTAGGGAGTGAGCAAAAAAGAGTCCATCAGCAAATATTTATAGAACATCTATTAAGTGTCAGGCACTTGTGGTTTGAATGTAAAACAGAAAGTTTAAAAGTTTACAATCTGTTGAGAAAGATGGACATTAATCTAACGTCTGGGCCCATCAGAATGCAATTCTTCCAATCTCAAAGGTATTACTAGAAATGGAATATCTTAAGTTAGTTTTTTAGTTTAAGATCAATTTTTTTTCCTGTCCCAGCCAACAGGCTTCCACACCATAACCTAACTCTACAGCAAGCTAGATATTGAATCTAGCTTGCCAGAAAAAAAAAAAAAAAAAATCTGATTTCAAAAAATCCAGCTATTACATAGTAAATTCTTTTTCTTTGAGTTTGCCTTTCTAAATTACTAATGGATATTTCAGGTTATAATGATCCAGCTTCAGTATTAGTGACTCCCAAAGCAGTCACATTCCATTTTTAAAGAATCCCTTGAGCTTGTAAGCACCATAAAAAACAATTTCACCAGAAGCTCCTTCACTCAGGAGTTAGTGGATATAAACTATCCTAGTGACAAAAGTTATATTTTAAAAGAAAATGTCAGAAACTTGACTAGTCTAAGGCCCAATACCTGTTTCAGGATTCCTCTTCTGGAATATGAACAGTTTTTGAATTTGATTCCTGTTTAATTATCTGAAAAACTTAGTCTAAAAAAATCTCAAAGCAACTACAATATGAAACCATCTAAAGCTAATGGAAGAGACAGGTTTTAACTTTTTAAGCATTTTTCTGAATCCTCTGTGGTACCCAGCCCATTGCTTTGTGCACAGTGGCCATAAAATAATCACTTGCTCAATCAATGAGATCAAAGTTGAAATACTATGCTTTCACATAATGACAAGAGCTGAACAATATAGCTGCATTTCATCATATTAATTATTAAAAGTGGAAACTCCATCAGAGGTTAGCCACAATGAGCTCCCTTTGGTTATGGTTCACCAATGAGCCCTAAAAGTTGAAATGACTTTTCCAGGGTCAGTAGCCTATCAAGGACCACATGCAGTATTAAAAGAGAGCTGAACATGCAGGCTCTGGAGCAGGAATTGAATCCTACTTCTACTCCCCAACTGATGACCTTGGGTAATTATATTCAAACCCTCTATGCTTCAGCTTCCACATCTGTAAAATAGGATCATAACAATAGTGAGATAATCCACATAAAGTGCTTTAAACAGAATCTAGCCCCTAGCCTGTTCAATAAATGTTGGCTAATATTAATATTAGAATCCAGCCCCCTCAACACTCACTTGAGTGTTCTTTCTGCCACACTATGCTGCCTCCTTACGCACTCTCAAACATGTTAAAGATGCTATGTGGAATTGCGAAGGTCCTGGAAACTACTTCCCAGGCAGGATTGTAGCTGAATCCCTCCAATGGGCTCTGTGGGCCCGAACGGAAGAACGTTCTCTGTTTTTCCTTATGCCTGCTGTTGCACAATCTTTTTCTTCCCCAGTTTCAGTAAGAACTAAATGACTCTGTAAGAAATAATTCAGCTTTCCTGAGGAAAGAAAACAAAAAAACAAAACTCCCAAAACGAAACAAAGAAAGATGATAAAAAGTGCTTAGCAGAAAGGAAGAAATGATGAAGGTGGGAGTGGCAGAATGAAAATCAGGAGGATACAATTACCTTCTATTCCTCCAGATAGATTAAACAGAAAAGATCCTTCTCGGCTGTACAACTAGGATATGGTTCGACTGGGCATAAAGGAAACATCCAAAGGAAGGAGCTCCCCACTACCTAGGTCACAGAATACCAAAATCACCCATCAAGTTCTGGTTCAGTGAAATCCAGGACCTCTCTCCTCTAGGACAGAAATGGCTTTCTGAAGGCCATTTCCTTAAGGCTTTTCTAGAAGCTCTGGAATGTGTGAGCAGTAACACTTGATAACCCACAAGTAATGCTAGTGGCCCTGGGAGGAAATCCATTCCTTGGCATGATGTGAACTTTGTGGACTCAGCTCCTACCCTCTGTGAATGCTCACTAACAAAGCTCACTTTGGTCCCTGACCAAAGTCTCTTGTCAGGGACAGCCATACTAGGGACAAGGGTGGGAGTTCAGGGGAGTTCAGGGTGGGGTCAGGAAGAGGCTAACAGCCCTCTGCTCTCCCAGTCTGAAACACAGTCCTATAACAATCTGAATGTTCTTCCACGGTTGTTCCAATCTCTTTGAATGACCTATCCTAATACTAAGAAAATAAACTCAAAACAACATCCCTTAAAATAAAACAGACAATCAAATCTAAGCTTTCATTTCTTAAACTACCACTGTGATCTTTGTCTTGGCAAATTTCCATCTTTTACCCTTTTGGATAACGATTTGGGTGGGGGCGTAATGTCTTCAGGCCCTGATCTCTCATGCCAAAGCATTTCTTGAGGTCATTCTGAAGATGAGTGATCACCCCATTTCCCAAGCAGGACACTAAAAGCACAGAGTAGAAATGGTATCTAGGTGACTGTGGGTATCCTTGAGTAGACTGGGACATAAGGGACAAAAGACACAAAAGCAAACAGGCAACACGAGAGCACAAATCTCTCAGCAGCTGTAAAATGAACTAAGGAGGAAAAGCAATCAACGGCTTGGAACTGGGAGAGAAAGGGGGGAAAGAGCCAGAATGATAAGGTACTTGAAAACATATGCCCTTCTACAATAAGGAAATCTATGAGCTGGGGGATGGGAAGAATGCCTGTGTGGCTCCCAGATGGCTGAGCCAGGAGGAGGCTGGAAGAACAGGAGTTAATAGAGCTCATCTGAAAGTTGGAAGTGTGAATGTCAAGAGGAGGAGGGCAGCCTGGTAGGAAGTAAAACAGTCAGCAGCACTCATACAGGAAATGCCTGGGGCACTGGGAAAATCGCTGATTAAATACTTTTAAGAAAGAGGAACCCAGCAGCAAAGCCAATTCATCGAGAGATCTGTGTAGTTTTAGAACAGTTGGGAGTACCCTTTGGAATCAAGAGAGGAAGAGGCTCCAGAGAGTTATGAAGACAGCATTTTCTTGACACCTCAGGTGCCAGGGTTGGACCTAAGAGAAGCACAAAGCCAACTTTGGGAGAATGAGTGAGTCCTTTACTGACAAAATTAGAATGCATTGCCTAGAGACTGGGATGAAGATTTGAACGTGTATCAGCTTTCTTCAGCTACAGTGGTGGTTTGAAGCCTCTTGTCTTTGTCCACAGTAAACACATGGGTAGCCATTCCCATTAGTCATGGCCTACATACAGTTGAAAAAAGAAAAATCAATATTCTTGGGGGAGGATACCTTCCCTCTTGGCCAGGACCCCACTCCTACTGAAAAATCATGGAATTGTGAGAAAAAGAAGGTAGACTTTGGAACTGGAGATTTCCAGTCTCCAGCTCTAATTTCTCCCCTAAGCTCTTCAATTTTTCCTCCCCATTTCAGGTTTAAACTTTGTAAATGTTCCACATACACTTGAAAAGAATGTGTGTCTACCTGCAGTTGTCAGGCGCTGTATCCATATATGTCATTTAGGTCAAGTTTGTTGTTTTTCAACTCTTCTGTATTTTTACTGACTTTTTTGGTCTAGTTGTTTAATCATTCACTGAGACAGGTGTGTTAAATCTCTCATTGGGGTTGATGATTTATCTAGTTCCCATTTTAATTCTGTCCCATTTGATTTACATATTTTAAGCCTATGTTATTAAGTATATATTTCTTCCTGGAAACCTAGTCTTTACTAGGAAATGTCTCTCTCTCTTTTTTTTTGAGACGGAGTCTCGCTCTATCACCAGGCTGGAGTGCAGTGGCGCCATCTCGGCTCACTGCAACCTCCGCCTCCCAGGTTCAAGTGATTCCCCTGCCTCAGCCTCCCAAGTAGCTGAGACTACAGGTGTGCACCAACATGCCTGGATAATTTTTTGTATTTTAGTAAAGACAGAGTTTCACCATTTTGGCCGGGATGATCTCGAACTCCTGACCTCAAGTGATCTGCCTGCCTTGGCCTCTGAAAGTGATGGGATTACAGGAGTGAGCCACCATGCCCAGCCTGGAAATGTCTCTCTTTATAACTAAAAATACTTTTTGCATTGAAATCTACCTGGACTGCCTGGGCACGGTGGCTCAGGCTTGTAATCCTAGCACCTTTTGAGGCCCAGGTGGGCAGATCACTTGAGGTCAGGAGTTTGAGACCAGCCTGGCTGACATGGTGAAACGCTGTCTCTACTAAAAATACAAAAATTAGCTGGGCATGGTGGTGCATGCTTGTAATCCCAGCTATCTGGGAGGCTGAGGCGGGGGAACTGCTTGAACCCGGGAGGCAGAGGTTGCAGTGAGCTGAGATTGCACTACTGCCCTCCAGCCTGGGTGACAGAACAAGACTCGGAAAAAAAAAAAAGAAAAAAAAAGATAGAAAGAAAGAGAGAAGTGGGGGGGCAAAGAGAGAGAGAGAGAAAGAAAAGAAAGAAAGAAAAAGAAAGAAAGAAAGAGAAAGAAAGAAAGAAAGAAAGAAAGAAAGAAAGAAAGAAAGAAAGAAAGAAAGAAAGAAAGAAAGAAAGAAAAGAAAAGAAAAGAAAGAAAGAAAGGAATCTACCTGGCCTGATTTTACCGTAGCTATCTTTTCCTATCACTTTGCTTTAAATCTTTCTTTATCCTTATATTTAAAGTGTATCTGTTCTCTTACAAGCAACATACACTCTAGTTTTACTTTTTAAAAATCTGTCTTTAATTTGCATAAGTCAATTTACACCTTATATTATGGTTTAAACCCACCAACTTGCTAATTGCTTTCTATTTGTCCTGCCTCTTCTATTTTCCTCTTTCCTCTCCTTTCCTACCTTCTTTTTTTCTTCCATTTACAAAACATTCAGAAAATTCACTCTTGTTGGCATACATTTCTAAGTGCTTTGGCAAATGCACAGAGTTGTCTAACCATCACCACAATTAAGACACAGAACAGTTCCATCACCCATCAAAAACCTCTTGTATCCTGCACCTTTATAGTCAAACTCTCCTCTGCCCTTAACCACTGGAAGCCATTGATTTGTTCTGTATCTCTATAGTTTTGCCCTCCCCAGAATTTTTATTTCCTTCTTTTGTGTTACTTTTTTATTAATTGAATTTGTCCCTTTCTTAGATTGGTAGAATACTATTCTTTGAGTGGTTACCAAAAATTACAACGTATAGCCTTGAATTGCCAACACCTAATACAAATTACTACTTTTACCACTTTCTGAAAATATCTTTAAACCCATTTCCCTACCCCCACCCAGACACAGATTCTATTGTGGATTTCATTGTTGCCATTTATATTAATTTTATACATATTTAAAACCCCACAGGGTTGGCCTGGTGTGGCGGCTCATGCCTGTAACCGCAGCACTTTGGAAGGCCAAGGCAGGCAGATCACTTGAAGCCAGGAGTTCAAGACCAGCCTGGGCAACAGATAGACCCTCTCTCTACAAAAAATAAAAAATAAGCCAGGCATGGTGGCACACACCTCTTTTCCCAGCTGTTATACTTGGGAGGCTGAGGTGGGAGGATCATTTGAGCCCAGGAGTTCAAGGCTGCAGTGAGCTATAATTGTGCCACTGCAGTCCAGGCTGGGCAGCAGAGCAAGACTCTGTCCCTCCCACCCACATATCTAAAAAAGGAAAACCCCACAGATGATTATTAGTGTTGTTTTTAACAGTGATTATTCACTTAGACCTATTTTTTTTTCTTTTTTCTTTTTTTTTGGAGATGGAGTCTCACTCAGTTGCCCAGGCTGGAGTGTAGTGGCATGATCTCGTCTCACTGCAAGCTCTGCCTCCTGGGTTCACGCCATTCTCCTGCCTCAGCCTCCCAAGTAGCTGGGACTACAGGCGCCCGCCACTACGCCTGGCTAATTTTTTTGTATTTTTAGTAGAGACGGGGTTTCACCAAGTTAGCCAGGATGGTCTCAATCTCCTGACCTTGTGATCTGCCCGTCTTGGCCTCCCAAAGTGCTGGGATTACAGGCATGAGCCACCGTGCCCGGCCAATCTACATTCTTATATATAGTTTCTGTTGCTCCTCATTCTTTACTGCATTTCTAAGATTCTATTTGGGATCATTTTCCTTCTGCCTAAATAATGCCATTTAGTGTTTCTTTTAGTGCAAATCTGCTGGCGATATATTTTCTCATATTTTTCTTGTCTGAAAACATCTTTAGTTCACCTTCATTTTTGAAGGGTATTCCTTTCTACACTTTCATTCCACTGTCATCTGCTTTCTATTGCTTTTGTTCAGAAGTCAGCTGTCAACCATGCTGTTGCTCCACTGAAGATAATATGTCTTTTTTACCTCTAGCTGTTTGTACTTTCTTTGTATTTCTCCTATTTGGGGCTCATAATGCTTCAGTCTGTGGCTTGAGGTCTTTTATAGTTTAGGGAAATTCACAGCCATTATCTCTTCAAATATTGCTTCTATCCCATTCTCTTTGCTCTCTTCTTCTGAAACTTCAAGTAGAAGCATGTTAGGCCTACTCACCCTATCCCATAAGTCTCTTATGCTCTTTCCTGTATTTTCCATCTGTTTATCTCTCTGAGCTTCAGTATGTATTGTTTTCTGACATTTCAGTTCATTAATTATTTATTCAGCACCATCTAATCTGCTAATTGATCTACACATTGAGCTCTTTTAGTTACTGCATTTTTTGTACTAAAATTTGATTTTTTAAATTATTGAGATATAATTCACACACTGTACAATTCACCACTTCAAGGTACACAATTCAGTGGCTGTTAGTATATTTGCAAAGTTGTACAACCACCACCACTAAGTCCCGAACATTTCATCGTGCCAAAAGAAAACTCAAACCTGTTAGTAGTCACTCCCCATCTCTCCTTCCCCCAGTTCCTAGCAACCACTAATCTACTTTCTGTCTCTATAGATTGGCATACTCTGGACATTTACTATAAATGGAATCATATAATATGTGGCCTTTTATGTTTAGCTTCTTTCACTTATAATGTTTTCAGGGTATATCCATATTGTAGCATGTATCAGCACTTCCTTCTTTTTTATGACTAAGTACTACTCTATTGTATGGACATGACACATTTTGTTTAAATTGTATAGGTATGCCATACTTTGTTTAAGTTTGTTCCATAAATCACTTCATTAACATTTGGGTTGCTTCTACTTTTTGGTTATTTATTTATTTATTTATTTATTCATTCATTTTGAGATGGAGTCTCGCTCTGTTGCCCAGGCTGGAGTGCAGTGGTGCGATCTCTGCTCACTGCAAGCTCCACCTCCTGGGTTCATGCCATTCTCTGCCTCAGCTTCCCCAGTAGCTGGGACCACAGGCATCTGCCAACACGCCCGGTTAATTTTTTTGTATTTTTAGTAGAGACAGGGTTTCACCATGTTAGCCAGGATGGTCTTGATCTCTGGACCTCTTGATCTGCCTGCCTCAGCCTCCCAAAGTGCTGGGATTACAGGCGTGAGCCACCATGCCCAGCCTGGTTATTTTGAATAATGCTGTTATGAACATTTGTGTACAAGTTCTTGTGTGAGCATATGTTTTCAATTCTCTTGGGTATACACCTAGATGTGGAATTGCTGGGTCACAGGTTAATTCTATGCTTAAGTTTTTGAGGAATTTTCAGTTTTCCATAGCATCTGCACCATTTCACAGTCTCACCAGCAATGTATGAGGGTTCTGATTCCTCCATACCCTCTCCAAAACTCTTCTTTCCTTTTCTTTCTTCCTTTTTAAAATTATAGTTGTCCTAGTGGGTGTGAAGTGGTGTTTCATTGTGGTTTTGATTTGCAGTACCCCAATAAATAACAGTGTCAAAAATGTGCTTGTTGGCCATTTGTGTATCTTCTGTGGAGAAATGCCTGTTCAAGTCTTTTGCCCATTTTTAAACTGGACTGGTCATCTTTTTGTTGCTGAGTTGTAAGAATTCTTTATATATTCTGAAAATTAGACCTTGATGAGATATATGATTTGAAAATACCTTTTCTCATTCTATAGCTGTCTTTTCATTTTCTCGACAGTGTCCTCTGAAGCACAGAAGTTTCTGACTTTGATGAAGTTCAATTTATTTATTTTTTCTTTTGTTGCTTGTGCTTTGGTGTCATATGTAAGAAATCATTGTCTAATCCAAGATCACGAAGACTTACACCTATATTTTCTTCTAAGAGTTTTATAGTTTTGGCTCTCACATTTATGTCTTTGATCCATTTTAAGTTAATTTTTTTATTATTTCCAGGTTTGTTTTTATCATTTAATTTCATAAACATATTAAACATAGTTAATTTAAAGTTTGCATCTGTTAACACCATTACTAGGCTCTCCTGTGGGTCTAGCTGTTTCTCTTAGCTTTTGGTCACAGTTCTTATTTCCTCATAGGCCTAATTATTTATAACTGAGTGCCAAACATCATAATGAAAATTGATGAGAGATATATTAGGTCTAGGATGATAGTATCTTCCACAGTATCTTCCTCTAGAGAGGATTTAAATTTGTTTCTAGCCACTGGCTATCCTAAATCACCTTAATCCAATTAGAGGTTAAGATAATTTGAAGCTAGGCTTTAGTCTCTATGAAACTGCCTTAGTCTATTTCTGGCTTATCTTTCCTTCTTAATTGTATCCCTCTGGTGTCTCAAAGCCTGGGGAATTTTACCAAGGCTACCCCTCCTGGGCCCCTGGGCCTTAAATTCCCGTGTTTGTCCTGCTAGCCCTACAAGTCTATTAAATACTCTGCTCAGCTTTTTGACACTCAGTAATATTTTCTAAAATGGCAGAAGCCTCTTCAAGGAAAGCAGCTCCCATGAAGCAAAAGGATTGTTCTGAATTTTCTTCTAGAAAAGCTTCCATTTCTAGAAGCACAACTCTAAGTTTAAATTTTGAAAACAGATTATCTTATGTTTATTTGTAGCCCTCACCAGGCCCAGTGCAATTCTGGAAACCTAATAAGAATGGAAATATGCTTTGTTTGATACAATGAACAGATACTGGTGATAGTGAAGGCTTGCCACACTTACGTTTTAAGTTGTTCATTTCCCAGGACGTGGTAACCAAAGCATTCTGGTAAAACAAGAGAGAAGCAAGCCTGAGGTTTTAAGTATGGTTTCACATTACTTCCTTAGGGACTTTTCAAAAACCACACTCCATCAAACAGAAAAAGGAGGTTAAATCTACCTCAAATAAAGGACATCTCCAAAATCAGCTGAATGATTAAGAATCCAGATACTAATCTCAGAGATCCTCAGGTGACCACCAAATGGAGGAACTCTACAAGAAATTCTAAAAATTGGCACGTATAAAAGCTCTATACGGGGCCATCTGGGGTCTGAGAAAGATTTGGGCATCTAGTTTCTGAGACATATGTGAAAATGTCAGCTTCACCAGCCACCTCAAATTCTGTAACAGCACACTGACTTTTCCTAAGTGGCACTAGCATAAAAAAATTGAAAGAAGTAATCACTGACTTCAAATTCTCTTTCCAATAAGTGGCCATACGCTGTTCATTTCTCCTTCATGATATGTCTGGCATCTGTCTCCTTCTTTTCATTCCTCCTGTCACTGCTACCACATCTCAGGCTCTTATTACCCTCTCCTGGAATTAGAGGCCCAGTCTTTTGGAAATAGCAGCAATATTTTATCATTTCCCTATGAGTAGATCTTCCATCGTTCCCTAGCACTCTCAGAATGAAGTTCAAACTCCAAGTTTGGCATTCGAGGCTCTTTTCGGCTTTGTTTCAGCTGCTCTCCTCATTAACACTCTGATTTAGCCAAACTATTTTTACTCACCACCCTCCGAAGAGTCCTCACACATTCCTGTGCTCTCCTTCATCCTGAAGCCTGTTCTTCCATATGGAATATCCTTTGACTCCAGCTCCCCCTCCATGCTCACAAACTCCGTACTTTTTCATCTTTAATTACTGAAATCATTTTCATTCACTAAAAACCCAGCTCAAATTTCACCTCTCTACATCTCTCTGCACAAAAAGCACTTAGTACTTATAGATGCTAAAGCTTAGAGAGGTCAAGCAATTTGTCCATGAGGACAACTATTAATTGGTGAAGCTGGAATTGAACTCATAAACTCCTTCAATGCTATTTTGTCTTAACTGTATTCTCCGAATCTTATACAATGTCTTGCATATAGTAAGCACCTAATAATTATAGAGCGAAGATAGGGGGAAGAAAAGCCATAAATTTTCACAGCAAGAAAGACATATACAAAAGAATATTCTTGGTGTATCAGTTTTTAAATTCATCAGATATACACTGCAGAAAAGGTTGTGATTCCATCTGTTAAAAAGAGAATCATATAAGCAGAACTATAAAAATAAGCTGCTAGAATATTCTGGTTAAAGGAAAGAAATCTAAAACTTAATCAGCTTTTAAATCCATTTGCTACATTGGGATTGTTGGCAGTTCAAAGGGCAAATGGCAAAAGCATGTCTCACCAAGCACCCTTGCCACAGTGCAGATGGAACTCAGCCAAGCGGTTACCCAGCTAGAAAGCATTACTGCTTTCCCACTGACCAGGGCAGTCCTATGGAAGCCTTCAACAGCCCATGTGTTCTTTGCTTTGGTCTTGGGACTTAAGGATAAATGAGATGAGGATGGTGGGTAAATGACAAGGGTAGGCACTGTCTTGGGGGCACTGCTTCTCATTCTTGCCCTACAGAGTTCAGGCAACAATCTTCTTGGGGAGCCCCAAGGAAGGGGGTGGAAAGAGGCTGAAGACAATGGATGCTTTCAGGAGTCCCCTTAATACCCAGAGAAGCAAGGAGCAGAGCAAAGGTTCAAACACCCAGGGGAAAGGAAACCGCTTCTTGATCCCTTCCAAACACAAGGACCATGATCAAAGAATTGCTTGCTGTAGTTATCGCAAAAAGAAAGCAACAACAGGCCTTCCTGCATTCCTGCCTTTCCATGCCAGGCTGTCATCTCCCCATGATCGTCCCCACCCCCCAAATCCTGGGGACAATTGAGCTGTGTCTCTGGCATGTGTGGAGCTGCAGGTCACGGCCATATTTAACGAGAACATTCATTCTCCACAGGCGCTACGGGGCTCCTCAAAACACCCTTTGTGTCACTGTGCCTTTCTCTCCACCCCCCTTGACACTAATTTAATCAAGATGTCCTAGCTTGTAGATGGGGCGGACTCGTCAGTTCCACATTCCTCCTGGCATTAGGGCTTTGCAGCCAAATATGTAGACTTGAAACCAGCAAGTTGAGATGGGGTCAGGGTCTCCAAGCTAGAGCATGCAGACCTTTTGGGTAAACCCTAGGCATAAAGAGTGTACTGGCTCTGTGGTATGTTTTTTATAATTTTTAGTTAACCCTAAATATTCTGGAGGAGTTGAGAAATATTTTCTTAGGCAAGTATGTAGACATTTAGAAGCATTTTTTTTTTTTAAAGCAAGAAAAAAGACAAAATTTTATCTCTATATTTTTGGATTCATCAGTACTGTTTCTAGAATGCAGAACTAGAAAAGAGAGCTCCTTGTCACAACTATGCCTATCCTTTTTCTCCTACTCCGCACTCTCCATAATTTTGCAAAATCTGAAAACTTCAGTTCTTTCCCAAGAACCAGATTTTAATTCAGATTTGCCTTCCTTAGCTGTTTCTCTAGACCACAGTCAATATCCAGAAGAGAATGTCAAAACTGCAGTAGGGAATTTAACCAATAAGAAA
Organism: Pongo pygmaeus; assembly: GCF_028885625.2. NCBI lineage: Eukaryota > Metazoa > Chordata > Mammalia > Primates > Hominidae > Pongo > Pongo pygmaeus. Next base: position 43,095,700 of record NC_072373.2, read on the forward strand.
AATAAAAAAAATAAACCATCTAGAGCCCTGGGTCCCCAACCAGGTTACCTGATTCCTGGTCTAATGTTCATTTCCTATGCTGTGGTAGCTCCCAAAGAGGGCATCACTGGTCATCAGTACCCCCACCCCGGCCCTGAGTTGATTTGTGGACACCAAGCCAAACGTTTGAAGCGTGAGTATTATGGGCCAGAAGGAGTCAAATGCATTTGAGGAGGGCATGAGGCAGGCCCAGGGAACTCAGACAATCTATCTTAGGAGCTGATTTGAATGTGTGTTGAAATTCTTCTGTCAACCACAGATCCAACTGTCATGACCTCCTGCCTGGGACATGTAACCATTCCTTCCATCATCTGCCTGCCAGTTTAATCAGCTCACATCATCAGCGGCAGAAATATATTCAAAGGGCTATTGTTTCATGACCCACAAGGGCATTTTCAGAAACCCAATAAGACTCCAGAATATAAGAGGGGTGTACCCTCTACAGATTTTGGAGCAAAAAGCTCAACTCCCTATCCTTAACTCTCTCCTCTTGCCTAGGTCAAGCAGGCCATTGACCTGGGGTCAGGAACAACCCTAAGTTCTTAGACCAATTTCAAAGTTATCTTTAAGTAATTTTATAAACCAAATTAAACTCCCAGTCATGAAAAACTGAAAGGCTCTTTCCAGCTCCCTCACAAAGCTATACTGCAAAAATTCACCACCCTCAAATAAACAAACATATCTTCCATGTTGTTTCTTAAAGTAAAAACTGAGCCACTTCCCTTTTCTCCTCTGTTTTTTTGCTGGCTTGCTTATTTTCTCTCTTTCTCTGGAAAAGTCAATGAGAAATGCTTCCCTGATACTGTCAAATCACAAGAACATGGCCTACAGCTCTAGGTTTTGTATTAGGGCAAAGAGCAGGCATTCTGAACCCAAGAGAGGATACTGCTAAGACAGAAAGTGGCAAAAGTTTGGGGAAAGGGTTAATGGAAGCAGCCTCTGGGCTATGCAGAACACCATCTCATTTGCTCACATCCTATAACCAAATGATGAGCACATCCACACTGGAGATTAGAAATAGCTCTCAGCTGAACAACAAGAATTTGGTCCAGAAGAAGCAACACCTTGTGAAACATCATTTAATGAAACCTACAATATGTTTAATAAAGTCAGCTATTCTTAGAAGAGCAACCCAGGGCCGGGTGCAGTGGCTTATGCCTGTAATCTCAGCAGTTTTGGAGGCCGAGGCGGGTGGATCACCTGAGGTCAAGAGTTCGAGACTAGCCTGGCCAACATAGTGAAACCCTGTCTCTACTAAATATACAAAAATTAGCCAGGCGTGGTGGCACATACTATAATCCCAGCTACTCGGGAGGCTGAGGCAAGAGAATCACTTGAACCTGGGAGGCGGGGGTTACAGTGAGTCAAGATCGCACACTGCACTCCAGCCTGGGCAACAAGAGCAAAACTCCATCTCAAATAAAAAAAAAAGAAGAGCAACCCAGAGGTTATATAGATACCTGTTAATCTATAAAAAATGTGATATTCCCCCCTTTTCAGAATTTTTCCAGCATTTAAATCTATAGCACAAAATGTAAACCCTGCTTATTGATTCCAAACATAGCCTAAATGGCTCTTCTGTCTTCTCTACTCCTCCTCTCACTGCCTTAGATCAGGGCCCCTCTCTTGAATGAACTACTGTAGTAACTTTTTCCCTGTTCTCACATCTCTCTCACATCCAAACATTTCAGAGTAATCTTTCTAAAAGGCAAATCTGTCCATGACACTCTCTTGGTAAAATCCGCTAGTAGAATTGTTTCAGTTAACAAGCATGCTAAAAATTAGTAAGCAAAGAATGAGGAGAAATAGGATATTTACATAGTATCTTCACAAGACACTTATTACAGTGCAAAGGGGACACCCATCCTCACCGAGTAATTAAAATTATCACCATCAGTAATGGGGACAAATCAACGGCAAGTACCTCCTGATATAACGCACTAAGAAAAATATGACATCGCTTCTATGGCGTTCTTGCCAAAATTGCTTAAACTGAATCCAATCATGAGGAAACCAAACAACCAAAATTGAGGAACATTCTACAAAATAACTGACCAGAACTCTTTAAAACCATGAAAGACAAAGCAAGACAGAGGAACTATCAGAGATTAGAGGAGACTAAGATGACAGTTTACCTCGACATCATGTGTGATCCTAAACTGAACCCTGAACCATAAATTTGAATTGGACATTAGCAAGGCAACGAGTGAAATTTCAGTAAGATTGAGAGATTATAGTATTACCTCCATGTTAATTTCCTGATTTTGATCATTGTACTGTGATTATACAAGATTTTTTAAAAATCTTGCCCCCAAATATTGGAAAGATGGGATTTTAACATTTGGGGAATTTGGGTTAAGGGTACAGAGGAATTTCTGGACTACTTTGCAATCTTTCTTTAAGTCTGAAATTATCTCAAAATAAGAAGTTAAAACAATAACAACATTACAGGGGCTTCTGCTTCACTGGCTTCAGGGTATAAGCCCTTTCATGTGGCAGGCAAGGCCCTGCCTACCTCCTCAGCCTCATCGCTTGCCACTCCCCTACAAGGGACCTGTGTGCAGCCAACCTCACCCACACCACCTGTAGTTCCAGAACGCTTTTCAGCTATTATACTTCCTTGCTTTCTGCATAAATGGTTTTATCTCCTAGAAATCCCCTATGCTCCCCTCTGCTACACTCCCATTCTTCCTAAGACACAAAGGACATCATAAGGCAAACCTCACCTCATATTTCCCTCCACCCAAGAACCCATTATTACACTGTATCATCATAGCTTATGTGTATGTCTATTTCTCCCATTAGATGCTGTACTCAACATCAGGGGCCACGTCAGCCATCTTCATATTCTCAACACATGGCCCAGAAAGTCAGAACTCTATCTGCCCCAGAGTCAGAACTCAATTCACTGTGTATTGAGTAAACATACTGTTTCCACTTAGAACTATCATAATGGCCCAATGGTTTGCCAAGCACTTTCATAGAAATTCCCTCACTTAATTACAGAATTTCAGAGATAAATCTTAGAGAGATTAGTCCAAACCATTATCTTACAGATAAGAAAACTAAGTCCTAGACAGGTTACAAAGTTAGGCGGCATTCACAGTCAAAGTTAGGCTGTGAGTCAGTGTGAAAGGTAGGATAAGATTCTCCCTCCCAGATCAGGAATTTTTTTTCTTTAATTCATAAACTACAAGAGCCTCTTTCCTCCAACCAACAAATACCACAAGATGTGTACAGGCAGAATTGTCTGGGCCTGGTGTGGTGCTTGGGGAAAGCATTTAATAAACACTTGCTAAAACGAGCTGAATCACCAGGGAGCAGCACCTCAATTCCTTATTTCACTCAGGTTGAACCTGAACAAGGTGTGACTCTAAGGTCTAACCTAACCTGACTACATCTTGTGAGGAATGCGCAGCCAGAATACACTAGTCTTAAGTGAGAAGGCCTGATTTTCCAACTAAGAGATCTCTGATTCAGAGAGCAGGATCCTGGCTTTCCTCCAGGGCTGATGGGAGGATGAGGCAGACACTGCATAGCCCCGAGCTATGTGGTATCAGGCCAGAGGCAACAAGCTCAGATCACTTCCTTACATCTAACCTGGGGAGGAAGCCCATCCAGTGTGTCAGAAATCATCTGCTCTGAGTACAACAGCCTTTTTAATCTTCCTGGCCCAAGAGGGGATATGCACTGATAACTTTAATAATGCCAGCAGGTACAATTAATTTCCATTCCCACTATTTCCCACTCTTCGTATGAAGGGGACTGAAAGGATGGAATTAGATTCCACTGGGGCTTCAGCCTGCAGCTTGAGACAGACAGACTGCCTGACACTCAGCGTGGAAAACCTCATCCCGTGTTTCATCAGAAGGACCAATGCTGATCTATCAATGTTTGAAAGATCTGTGTGGCCTAAAGCACAGGGGTAATTCTTTTGTGGTTGGGTAACAATGACCACAAAATTAAATTAAATTAAATAACAAAGCCAAGACAGGATTTGATATGAGTCTAATGAACAGTTATTAAACAAGATTTAATCAAAATGATACTGAAGTATTTTCCATTGTTTCCAAGAAGAATATCTATTTTATCAGTCAACACGCCTGCATTTAGCGTATCTCTAAAGTAAAGTTTTTTGTGACTCTTTCAAGAATTTTTCTTAAATTAAAAACTTAAAGTCAACTAGAAAAGGATATCTTGATTTATGTAACATTTCTCTTCAAAGCGGTTTCCTATCCTTTGTCACTGTTATCCTCACAGGATCTCCAGGAGACAAAGTGGGCAAGAAGTATACTTCTTGTTCAGTTTATATATGGGCACATGGGAGTCTGAGAAAGTCAAATTCTTGTGTAGGATTCACAAGAAGGTAATGCAGGAGTTGGAAGTAAATTTGTTTTTAATTCTCTGTCTCAGGCTTACCCTGTTATATTCCTTCTCCTTATTAGCTGAAACGGCAAGAAAAGTGCTTAAAATTTTAGAGGAGGTTAAGTTGTAGGCACCACATTTTCCCAAGATTCTAAAACCCAAATCTAATGACATTTGTTCAGTTCCCATTCTTCCTGACCCCTTCATAGAACTCATCGAGTCTTCTTCTCTCTTAAGTCCTTTGAGCCATATTACTCTCATTTTCCTTTAGCCCATTTTAATTTGTTCTTCTCTCTTCTTTGCTAGCTCTTCAAAGTCTTCTTTCTAGGCCTCAACTACCCTTTACTCTGAATACTCTTTCATGACCTCAACTGTCAGTTTTGTGTGGTTAATTTTCAAGTCTTCTTCTAGCTCTTGCCCTCACTAAACCTTCCCTTTACCATGTGTAAAGCTGAAGTCAGAAATATGGTATGTACTGGACAGAGCAGTGAGTAGAATTTAGAAGACCTGGTAGTTTCAGTCACATCTCAACTACTACCTAACTGGGTAAACTAAGGCAAGTTACTTCTCATTGACTCTCAGATTCTTCATGAATTACAGGGCTTGACTAGAATCAGTGGCTCTTCCACACACCTCCCTCAATAAATGGCAATTCCAACTTCGAATCGTTCAGGCCAGAATGCCTGGGGTCATCTTCGACTGCTATTTTTTTCAAACACCATATGAATCAAGCAGCAAATCCTATTGGCTCCATCTTCAAAATATATCCCAGAATTTGACCACTTCTCACCATCTCCACAGCTCCACCCTGTTTCAATCCACTATGATCTCCTGCCCTAATTATTTATAGAAACTCCCTTAATTGGTCTTCCCTTGCTGCTTCCACCCTACTCCTCCTAAAGCACTCTCTTCACATAGAACCTGGAATAATCCTATTTAAACAGAAGTCAGACTGTATCATGCCTCTCTAGTCCTCCAGTAGCCTCCAAGGCCCTTCCTGATGAAACCTGCTCCCTGCCCCGGACCACATCTCCCACCACTCTTCCTCTTGCCTACTCTGTACAAGGTCTCCTTACTGTTTCTCAAACCAGAAAAGCACATTCCCATCTCATGGCCTTAGACGTGCACTATTATCTCTGCCTGAAATACCTTCCTCAAAGAGCTAAACAGCAAAATCCCTCATTTCCTCCAAGAATCAGTTCCAATGCCAATTTATCAGTGAAGCCGTCTCTGACCACCCTATATAAAAGAGCAATATCCCTTGTACCCCATCCTCTTTGCCCTGTTTTATTTTATCATCATCTGATATATTATATATTTACTTTTTTATGTATTATCTGTTTCAACTATTAGAATATAAGCTCCAGGAAGGCAAGAACTTTTTGTTATCTGCTATATTTCAGTGCCTAGCACAGTGCCTGGAACATGGGAGGCACACTGTAAATATCTGCTGAATGACTAAGTGAACTGCTGAATGACTAAGTTGAATGACCTCCTCCCACCTCATGTCAGGCCACTCAGTCCTGTCTATAATGTCTTTCCTCTGTCTTCTGGTAAATCTAATTCTTTTAGTTCCCATTGTCATTATCCAAGTTTCTATTATCCCTCTGAATTATTGTAGCAGGCTCGTATATAGTTTCTTCCATGCTAAACCACACTGAGTACTGCTGCCAATGCCACTGGAAATCATGGTTTTCAAGATTTCATTGCCCTGCCTAAAATTGTCAATGGCTCTCTTTGACCTGTAGTTTGAACTCCTTGGACTGGCATTCAAAGCCTTCTATACTCAGGCTTCAGGCTATTTCCACATATTTCTCCCATTGCTGGTCAAAAGGAAGTCTCTGCTGTCGGACTGTCCCCATGAGTGACATCTCTAATGGGGACAGAGGCAGGAAAGGAACTTGGAATCAGATAATATGGAAATCTTCAAAAGATATTTCTTTAAGATAAGAAACAGATGGCTAATTGAGAATCCTGGCAGCAGGTAATTAAAAGAACATCGGCCCAATTCTTTCCCCTCTATGAAGCTCTCCTGACTCACTTTTCATGAATCTGTTTTTTTTCCCAAGATCCTATAGACAACAAATTGTCTGTACCACTCATTACATTGCTATCTAAATTGTAACCTGCTTTGGGAGTCTATGGTCTGTCTTTCAGCTGAGATGTAAGAAATCTAAGATCTTGAACCATATCTTAAGCTTGCTCTGCAGGCCTTTTATACTGCCAACTTGAATACCGAGCAATTACAGACAATAAAGTAATATTATTAAACTGAACTGAATGGGTTGGTAGTGGTTATTTGTGGTCCTGAATTTGAGTAAAGCAATACTTTTTTTTTTCCTTCAGTCCCTGAAAGGTCAGGTAGACTATGTGGTTTTCCTTGCCTGAGAACTCAAAGGTCCAGAAAGACCACTGACTCTGAGAGCAGCAAAAAGAGAATGGTTTTTCTACTCTCCACCCTCAAAATGAACATCAAAAGAAAAACAAGGTCATGGGAAGAGGCAAGGCAGGAAGGGATGCAATGCTTATGTGGGCAGAAGGCTTGGATTATCTTGGCTTTGGAGAAGAGATGATTAAAGTTGGAGACTGGATTGCCCAGTTTGTTTTCTGTATTTCCTTTCTAGCCTATATGATAACATACCGCTAAAAAAAGATTAGCTTAGAGATTGCAAAGACCACCCTAGCTGGGTGAAGGCACAAGACACACGCTCTTCTACATGAACACAACCAGATACCTTCTGACCATAACATGACTTTGCAGAGCACTTTGTTCCCAGGTTTTACTGATGCCTATAGCATTCTGAGAAGGAACAGTGAGGGTATGAGTAATTTCATTAGTGTAAAGATGAGGAAACTGAAACTCAGCATGGCGAAAGAACTCCACTGAGCCAGCCAGGGCCCAGGCGCAGGCGTAGCACTGATGCTCAGCTAAGCTCTAAGACAATGAGCAAGACAGAAGAGGAAGAAAAAGGGAAAGCAGCAGGGGGAAAAACCCTCTCTCCTTGCCTTAGATTAAATGGAAGTAGGGTATTTCCAAATGAAAGCATTGGCTACCTAGTCATCCTAAAAACAAGTGATTTCCAAAAAGACAACAATGAGATTTTTAATTGCTTCTAGATGTACAAGAACATAGTCCAGGGGAGAGTCAAGACAACAGCCAGCTGGTCGTGGTGGCTCACGCCTGAAATCCCAGCACTTTGGGAGGCCAAGGCAGGCAGATCACTTGAGTTCGGGAGTTCAAGACCAGTCTGGCCAACATGGTGAAACTCCACCTCTACTAAAAAAACAAAAAACTTAGCTGGATGAGGTAGCCCACGCCTGTAATCCCAGCTATTTGGGAGGCTGAGGCACGAGAATCACTTGAACCCAGGAGGCAGAGGTTGCAGTAAGCCAAGATCGCACCACTGTACTCCAGCCTGAAAAAGATAAACTCCATCTCAAAAAAAAAAAAAAAAAAAAAAAAGAAAAAGACAACATAGCCAAAGAACCATAAGGAATATATGAAAAAGCTATGGGACAGCCAGACTACAGACTGCTGTATGATCATATAGGCAACATTTAAAAGAAGATGCAATGACATGATAAAAATGCTTCTCCAAATATTAAATGAAAAAAATTACACTAAGCTTAATATATAATGTAACTCTCATTTTTAAAAAAATGTGTACAAAAAAGATTGGAAGGAAATACATCAAAATATTAATCATGATTCCAAGTAATTATTATTTTCTTTTAATTATGTTTTTACCCACAATATCTTGAAAAAAAAGTTACTACTTTTTAAAATTTTTTCTTTTCTTTCATAGCCTTAACTGAAGCTCAGTATTACTTTAACAATTGAAAAAACCCTACGCTGAAGGGTTTCTTGTTTGTTTGCTTCCAAATTAAAGGAAAACTGAAATAAAAATAAAAAATAGAAGATGTTACTTCTCAGTCCTGTCCCTGGGCCTTACTAGTAACTACTTAGCTTACCAAGAGGATGATTCTGGGAGCTCTTGAGACCATGAAGAGGGATGCTCTGAGGTTCCTATGGTCTTTTAAATAATTAGTGCAAATAATTCAAATTAATCTATAACTGGAAGTTTCATATTGAGTAAATGCTGGGAGAAGCTGGATGTAGACCCAAATGATTTGTAGAGAACAGAGAGAAAGGAAAAAAAAAGGAAAACAAAACAAAAAGCCCCAAGGGCTGGGCTTAAAAGCAAAGAAAGGTAGGATCCAGTAGAAAAACTAAAAGACCAGAGAAAGTCCAGTATTGCAAGCAAAGAAGATGAAAATGAAAAAAAACTGAAGATGCTGTGTCAAAAGAAGGAAAACTTAAATTTTGTCCTCACTTTAAATAAAAATCATGCTCAGACAAGCAGGGAGGAATTCAAAGGAAAAGTCTTGACAAAGATAAATAGGAGAGTCAACAGAAGCCTGTCCTGCAACAAGGGAGGCTAAAATCAAAGGTGCTACTCTCTCTGGACAAGCTGGGCAAGAAGCAGAATCAGAATAGCACAATGGAAATTCTGACCTCACAGAAGCACAGCAACGTATGACTGCAGAATCCATGAGCCATTAATTCCCTGCACAAGCACTGGTTCTTTAGCTTACCAATATGACTGCCACCTTCCTACATGCAAGGCAGCAGAGCATGATGCTGTGAAGAGATCAGGGGAAGCCAGCTGCCTAGGCTTGAATCCCATTTCTCCCATCAACCAGCTGTATAATCTTGAGTAAATTGCCTAAACCCCCTGCCCATGCTCTTATCTACAAATGGGGATGATAAAACCAGTACTCATCTCAAAGTGTTATTGTGATGAGATTAAACAGGTTAATACATGTAAAACACCTAGCACAGTCCCCAGGCATGGTTAGCACTCATTTAGAATTATGCTTTTTTAAAAAAATTATTGCTGTGATTCTTAATAATAACAAATTGATATCTACTCAGCTTGCACACTATTCGTGTGTGTGGTTTCTCCCAAGACTAACATGTTTTTACAAACTACTATTTGCATGGTGCCTGATGAGCTGTATTAACAATCCTCTTCTTTTCTCAGAGAGGCATTTTTATTTTATTTATTTATTTATTTATTTATTTATTTTTTGAGTCGGAGTTTTGCTCTGTCACCCAGGCTGGAGTGCAATGGCACAATCTTGGCTCACTGCAACCTCTGCCTCCCAGGTTCAAGCGATTCTCCTGCCTCAGCCTCCTGAGTAGCTGAGATTACAGGAATACACCACGACGCCTGGCTAATTTCTGTATTTTTAGTAGAGACAGGGTTTCACCACGTTGGTCAGGCTGGTCTCGAACTCCTGACCTCAGGTGATCCACCTGCCTCCACCTCCCAAAGTGCTGGGATTACAGGCATAAGCCACTGTGCCCAGCCTCAGAGAGGCATCTTACAGTCAAGTAAGAGAGGTACAGAGATGACAAAAAGGAACTTGTCTAAAATTATCAACTGATATTAAAATTATCAGACGAATGACTGAACTGGCACCCAATATTTGTAGGCTGGCACCATGAATAACACCTTACAATCAGGTTTCTATCATGTGATTAAAAAAATGTAACTAGAAAATGGAAGGGTCAGACTATCACAACCCTATTCTACAGGGTGCCAATATTAGCATCACTATCGGTAGACTAACTAGATGTTATATATTTCCTGCTCTGATGCTACATGAAGTACTAACATCACTTATTATGTATTTTAAGTCACTTGAATCCACTTGGACCTTTAGAACCAACTTCCAATTTACAGGAAATATGGGATACAGGCAGAAGCTTAACAACACAAATAAACAACCAGACAAGTCTAGAAGATGGGAGATTTTGCAGGACATCTGGCTTGGTCTCTTCAACAAATCAGTTTCATGGAAAGAAAATAATACTAGATTAAAGTACACTTAAGGGACATAAAACCGTGTGCATTAGATACTGGCTTGGACAAACTAGTTGTCAAAGAGATTTTTTGAGTAATTAATTAAATCTTTACATGGCCTGGGTATTAGATGAGAAAAGTTTATTGAAATGTAAAGGAGAAGGTCTTGACTAAAACAGTAGATTACAAAATAGTATGTACAATAAATCTGTTTTTTATATCATATTTTTGCTTCCTGTATTTTTAAATTTTCTATAACATACATCTACTATAAAATTTAAAAGATTATTCAAAAGAATAAAGAAAAAGAAGGGAGGGAGGCAACAAGGAGAGGGAGAAGGAAAGTGGAAAAGGAGAGAGAGAGGAGAGGAAAGAGAAGGCAAAAGGGGAGAAGGAAGGTGGGGAGGGAGAGAGACAGAGGAGGGAGAAAAGGAGAGAAACAGAAAAGGTTTTGAATTCACTATTCTTAAAGCCTGGCTTGTGACCAGGTTCAACCATACATTGGAAAGAATAACTTCCCAATATAATATTCATAGCAGCATTATTTATAACATACATAATAGCCTCAAACTGAAAACTACCCAAATGCCATCAACAGTTGAACAGATAAAACTAAAAGTCTCATGTCCTAGGAACCCCCTCAGCCCAAGGCAAACAGGACAGCTGGTCGTCTTAGGCGCTGACCACTGTAAGGAAGATAGAATTTGGCATTCAAAGCCTGCCAAGTTAGAGGGGCTTGATAAACATCTTGGGCTTCCCATGGAAACCCCAGAAAGGCCATGCCTTAAGCATATGGTATATTCTAAGACGAAGGGCAAAACCAAAATATACCCACTGTAACAAAGTATAAAGCCAAGCCCCTACAAGTTCAAGGTGATCAACCAGTAATTTAATAGCCTCCTAGAATAAAACTTCATACTCTTCAGAGGAAGATAAGTACACCTAGAGTTTCTATGACATATTATCTATGATGTCCAATATGCAATAAAAGATTAGTAGGCATGTAAAAAAAAGTCAAGAGGAAAGTCAATAAACAGACCCACAGATAATGTCAATGTTAAAAATAGCAGACAAGAATTTTAAGTAATTGCCAACTATGTTTTAAAAATATCCATACAATAATTGGGAGGCTGAAGGGGAAGGATCACTTGAGCCCCAGAGTTCAAGCCTAGCCTGGGCACCAAAGCGAGACCCCATCTCTAAAAAAATTAGCCAAGCATGATGGTACACACCTGTAGTCTCAGACACATGAGAAGCTGAGGTGGGAGGATCGCTTGAGCCCAGGAGTCTGAGGGTACAGTGAGCTATGATCACACCATTGTACTCCAACTTGGGTGACAAAGTGAGTCTCCATCTCAAAAAAAAAAAAAAAAAATCTGAAATAAAAAAATTCATTGGATGGCATTTATAGCATCTTAGGTGAACAAAAGAAAGAACTGGTTGTTTTATTTATTTATTTATTTATTTATTTATTTTGAGATGGAGTCTTGCTCTGTCTCCCAGGCTGGAGTGCAGTGGCACAATCTCAGCTCACTGCAAATTTCACCTTCCGGGTTCAAGTGATTCTCCTGCCTCAGCCTCCTGAGTAGCTGGGATTACAGGCACGCACCACCATGCCCAGCTAATTTTTGTATTTTTAGTAGAGACGGGGTTTCACCATGTTGGCCAGGCTGGTCTCAAACTCTTGACCTCAAGTGATCCACCCACCTTGGCCTCCCAAAGTGCTGGAATTACAGGTGTGAGCCACAATGCCCAGCCAAATTGGTAAACTTTAGAAATCATCTAAACTAAAGCATACAGAAAACAAAAATTTGAAAAAAAATGGACAGAACATCAACAAGCTGTGGGACTGAATCAAGTAGTCTAACATACATACAATTGATATCAAAGCAAAACAGGAAGGAGAGATCAGACAGAAAAAAATACTTGCCAATAATTTTTCTCAAATTGAGGAAAAATTTGATATTTTTCCTACAATTTCTACAAATTAGATATTTGACAGATCAGGGATGGTCTGGATATTGTATTTAACCAAGCCAAATGAATACAATGAAAACCACGCTTACACTCTTATGATAATCAAAGTACTAAAAACCAAAGATAATGAATAAATATTGGAAGCAGCCAAATAAAGAAGGGCTAGGCATGGCAGCTCACGCTTGTAATCCCACCACTTTGGGAGGCCAAGATGGAAGAACTGGGATTGCTTGAGCACAGAAGTTTGAGTCTACAGTGAGCTGTAATCATGCCACAGGACTCCAGCCTGGGGAACAGAGACTCCATCTCTTTAAAACAAACAAACAAACAAACAAAAAGATGATATATTACATACAAGTAAGCAATAATAAGAACCTAAGAACCACAGCTGATTTCTCATCAGAAATAATGGAGGCCAGAAGACAACGAATTACATATTCAAATGGTTGAAAAAAATTATCTGATTCCATTTACATAAACAAATTTTTAAAAGGGCAAATACTTATATTGTGTTAGAAGTCAGGATAATGGTTATCCTTCAGAGAGTAATGACTTGAAGTGGAGAGAAGGAGGGTTCATGGGATACTAGTAACATTCTTTCTTCATCTGGGTGCTGATTACATACCTGCATTCAGTTTGTAAAAATTCATTGAGCTGTACACTTTCTAATATGTGTACTTTCTCTAAGTATTTTATACTTTCATAAATAGTTTAGGAAAAAAACTTTGCAAAAATAGATGAAAGATTCAGAGAAAATACACATCTAGGGCCTACTACAGTGGGAGGTATTCACAGTGTGAATTTTACGAAAGGTTACTATTATTACTTTGTCATCATCATCATCCCACAGAAAGTTTTGAGAGACCTAAATAAACCAAAAATCCCCAGCTCCCTTGGGAGGCAAATCTTACTCCTCAATTTGATTTTCAAGCTCTTTTAAGCACCTAGCAGCATAATGCTGTGTATACAGTATTCACTAAAATACTTATTGACTATATAATCTCCTAATTTAGGGTAGTATTCCAATACAAGGTTGCATAGGGACACTTTTATTTTTTGTCTACTGCACCTCTCTTTCCCATATTCCTTCAGATTCCCTTAATAATCCTTTGATTTATAAAAATCGAAGTACTATTATACTTTTGAAAGTTCTAAATATAGCACCTTGAGCTCTTTTAGAAAAGGCAGACACCTAAGAACTAAAACACCAAAAAGGCAAACACACAAACTAACCTAAGCAAAAGACTACAGACATCTTTGATGCACACATTCCCTTTGAGCTGCACCTTCCTAAGTCTAAATAAAAGCCTGGACCACCCAGAGAGCAGCCTCAAGGGAGAGCACACAGATGCTGCTGACCCAGTGTCACAGAAACCAAAGCTAAAACACCCCCAACAGCACGAGCTGCAAAGCTCCCCTCGGTGTTGGCTTTGGCAGCAAACCTGATGCCCCTTATCAGCAGAGATACCTTTGAAGTAGCTGGCAGCCTTCCATCCCCTACTCAAATAAGCTCAGCTTCACATCCTATTCTTTTCTCCAAAGAGGATCTTTTCATCAGATATGAGAGAATAAAGCTCAATTAATTAGAACAGATTTTTGCTACCAACAAGATAAATTGGGCAACTGGAACAGCTGTCTGTAACGCACTGTGCAAACGCTGTTAGTGACCATGCTATAATGTGGAGGAAATTCAGTCCAATAACAGATACTGAGTTCAGACGAGCAGGAGGGATATGGTAGACGGGGAAGGGAGGGAGGGTTAAATCACTCATCTACTCCTTCTCCCAAAGAGTTAAACCCTTTCTTAAGCGGGCAGAGCACAGGGACACAACCTTTGGAAAACCATTCTTTTCCTCCATTCATTCAATTCACAGCACCTACCAGGGACATTCAACTATACCAGCATTGTGGGTCACTTCTTCTCCTCTTCTTACTTATGACCATCACACCACCCAACATGCCTTCTCACAGTTTCATCATCCACTCTCCTCACACATGCCAAACAGCTGGACTCAAGACACGCCATAGGAAATCCTATCCCAGTCCAAAGGGATACCAAACAGACAGGTAATATGCACTGCTTTTAGTTTTAAATCTCATTTATCCTTTTTAACTACCAGATTCATTTCCTTAGTGCCAAAAGAAATATGACTGTTGTGGCAATTCTCTTGTGACTGATTCACTAATGGCAAAAAGACATGTTTCACATCTCCAAGGCCCTGGAGAAAAGTATTAACTGAGCCTCTTATATTCCTTCCTCAGCACTCTTCTTGCATTCCCCACTTCCTGCAGTGTGAAGGAAGTCAGATTCACCCTTTGTCACCAGATTTATTTATCTGAAGCTAACTTCACCCTTCATCACCCTCCAAGAATAAAGTAGGAAACCACAATGGGTTGCCTAGAGAAACTAGCCTAGATGTTTTAACATTGTCTGTTGCAGAGGCAAACATGGCTCACATACAGATAGACAGGATCTTAGGGCATCAGATATTCTCTGTGCTCTGCAGTTTCCCCAAGATGGAAAACAGTGCAGCAGTGATTCTCAGCCCTAGCTGTAGGCAACAATCACCCAGGCCCTACTCCAGAGATTCTGACTCAGTTGTGCTGGGGTAGAGTCTTGGCATGGGTATTTTTTAAATTAGATCAACTTTATTGAGGCATAATTTACATAATAAAATGTACACATTTTAAGTGTATAATATGATAAATTCTGTCTAATGTACCACCATGGTCAAGATTAGGTAACATTATAAAAATGTTATAAAGCATTGTTTAAAATGTTATATAATGTAGGCTATAAAAACCCTACAAATTCCCTTGTGTCCCTTAGCAGTCAATCCTTCATCCCCATCCTGGCCCCAAGGCAATCAATGATCTATTCTCTATCACTATAGATCAGATTTGTTTTTTCTAAAATTTTATAGAAACGGAATCATACAGAATGTATTCATTATGCTTGGCTTCTTTTTATCAACATAATGTTTTTTGAGCTCATTTATATTGTATCAGCATTTCCCTTCTTATTGCTGAGTAGTATTAATATATGGATACACTACAATATGTTTTTCCATTCATCTGTTGATGGACATTTGGGTTGTTTCCAGTTTGGGCTATTATGAATAAAGTACCTAAGGCAGCCGTAACAAATTACTGCAAACATCGTGGCTTAAAACAACATACATTTGTTCTCTTAGAGTTCTGGAGGTCAGAACTCCAAAACCAATTTCACTGGGCTGAAACCAGTGTGTCAGCAGGGCTGCTTCTGCTCCAGAGGCTCTCAGGAAGAATCCGTTTCCTTGCCTTTTCCAGCATCTAGAGCTGTAATCATTGGCTCATGCCCACTTCCTCCATATTCAAAGCCAGTGGCATAGCATCCTCTCTCTATGACTCTGCTTCCCTCTGCTTCTATCACATGACCTTCCTCTCTTTTATCTGTAATCTCCTTCTTATGAGGACACTTGTGATTGCATTTACAGCCCACCCGGCTAATTAAGCATAATATCCCCATCACAAGATCCTCAAATTAGTCATATCTGCAAAGTATTACATGCATAAGGTAACATTCACAGGTTCCAGAGGTTAGAATATGGACCTCTTTTTTTTTTTTTTTTTTTTTTTGAGGGGGGCATTACTCAGCCTATCACAAAAGCTTTATGAATATCCAGGTGCAAGTCTTTGTTTAGACATATGCTTTTATTTCTCTTGGGTAGATGCCTATAAATACCTGGAATTACTGGGTCATATGACAAGTACAAATTTAATGTCATAAGAAACTGCCACTATTTTCCAAAGTGGTTGTACCACTTTGACACTCTCACCAGCAACATATGAGGGTTCTGGCCAACTTCCTTAACACTTGGTATTGCCAGATACCTAGTGAACGTATGGTATATCTTCTTACAGTTTTAACTTGCGTTTCCATCATGAGTGATGATATTGAGCATATTTTCATGTGTTGATTAGCCATTTATATATTTATATATTTATATATTTTATATTAAATATATTAAATATTTATATATTTCTATTAGTGAAATGTTTATTAAAACCTGTTTCCATTTTTAAAAATTTGCATAGTTTGTCTTATTACTGAGTTCTCAGAGTTCTTTATTCTATATTCTGATATAAGTCCATGTCAGATATATATTACAAATATTTTCTCCCAGTCTGCGTCTTGTCTTTCATTTTGTAAAAAAAGTCTTTCCAGGAACAAAAGTCCAAGACTTGATGAAGTCTGACTTATCCTTTATAAAATTTTATGGTTCATGCTTTTTATATCCTAAGAAACCTTTGTTTATTCAAGGTCACAAAGATTTTTTTAAAACTCCCCAAGTAACTTTCATGCCCAGGCAAAGTTGAAAGCTACTGGTCTATAGGGAACCTGACTTGGCTTTTTCAAGTTAACCTAAATTTTTGCCATAGAAACTTAAGAGTCCTAACAGCAAAACAGGAGTACAGTTCACTGCAGTGCTCTAAAAACAAGGATGCAACTGAGCCTTAGCACTGTCTGAACTGACCAGCTTCCAAGCTTAAGTGTGAGCAGCTGTGAAGGGCTAGAAACTGATTTGAGAAAGCAAAGTCAGAGGTACTTTTAGTGTGTTCCAGCTAATCAAAAAGAGAAAACGGGATTATCCTCTCTCCTGTAGGAAAAAGCACACCCAAGTTTATTTCAGTTTAAACTGAGCAAGTGGGAAAAATTATTTCTGTTCTTGGTGGGCTTCTTTAGAACATGCCCCTCATGGAGACCACACGGAGATGGGAGTCAAACTTGGCAGTTTTTGCCCATGGTTTTTGAAGCCACCGCATTAAACAAATGAAGGTGGCAGCAATAATATTTGCCCAAACCCTGGTTCCAACAGAGGTTAGACAGACTGAGCTTTCATTACATGAAAGGAGATGTCAGGAGCACCAAACGGGCTCAATTTTCCCTCTCGTCCTAGACAAAGTCAGTCTGTTTTTAAGCTGTGAACAGGAGGCTACTTTCTCCAGATGTTATATTTAGCTAAAAGAATCTCCAACACGGCTTCATGCAAAATGTAAAATATGTCCCAGCAGACATTACCACAAACCAGAGGGCTAGCAAGGAGCCTCCCTTAAGGGGGTTCAATAGCATAGAGGGGCCAATTGTGCAGCCACCCTGACATCCCTAAATTAGCTAAATTAGCTGTGAGCCAGATTTGGGGCCAATTCTCACATTTAATGAGTCCTTGTTTCCCTCTTACAGGGGGCAGAGATATTTTGCCCCTGGGGAGTGTAAACATGCTGCCCTATTTCATTCCCAACTTCCAGCTGCTTGCCCCAACCCCAGGTAAGAAAAACAATCCAATGTTGATGTTCAACATCTCCATACCCTTTGAAGGTTTATGTGCAAAAGAAAAATTAGGTTAATTCTATAACTAAGTGAAATATCTGAATTCAATGAAAAAGAGAAAATCCAGGATTTTCTCTTCTCTGTACAACATACTTAGAGAATCCTAATACAGCATGTACATGAAAACGTTGGATTCTAGAGCCAGGTAACTGGAGTTAAACACTAGCTTCATTTCATTTTTCTTAATCTCTCTCTCTTCTTTTTTTTTCTTTTTTTTTTTTTGAGACGAAGTCTTGCTCTGTTGCCTAGGCTGAAGTGCAATGGCATGATCTCTGCTCACTGCAACCTCCACTTCCTGGGTTCATGAGATTCTCCTGCCTCAGTCACTCGAGTAGCTGGGATTACAGGCACTGGCCATCTTGCCTGGCTAACTTTTGTGTTTTTGTAGAGACGGGGTTTCACCATGTTGGCCAAGCTGGTCTTGAACTCCTGACCTCAGGTGATGAGCCCACCTTGGCCTCCCAAAGCGCTGGGATTACAGGCATGAGCCACTGCGCCCAGCCCTCTGTTTTGTTGTTGTTGTTGTTTTTAAAGAGACAGGGTCTCGCTCTGTTACTCAGGCTAGAGTATAGTGGCATGATTATAGATCACTGCAGCCTCAAACTTCTGGGCTCAAGTGATCCTTCCTGCCTCAGCCTCCTGGGTAGCTAGGCCTACAGATGTGTACCATCATGCCTAGCTAATTTTTTTTTAGGTGGGGAGGGAGGTAGAGACAGAGTCTTGCTATGTTGCCCAGGCTGGTCTTGAACTCCTTGCTTCAAGCGATCCTCCCACCTCAACCTCCCAAAGGGCTGGGATTACAGGCTTGAGCCACTGTGCCTGGCCTGCTTAATCTCTTTAAGCCAAGTTTCTTCCTTCATAAAACAGCGATGATGACAATAGTAACTACTTCATAAAATTATGGTAAAGATTAAAGGAGATAATACATATAAAGTGCTTAACACAATACTTGGCACATACAGGTTCAAAATATAATGACTTCTATTATCACAATTTTTGCAGTGAATCATTAAGTTTTATAGATTAAAAAAGATTTTTAAAAATGTTGACTTTTGCTAGTGACAGACTCAAATTCACATAAAGCACAGGTATGTACAGCCATACCACAAATTAAGGTATCTTTTCTAAGCCTATGTCCCCAGAGAAATGGCTCCTTTTGCCACTGGAACCAAATGTACTGGTAAAACATATCTATTTTATGTATTTGGATCCCAATTTGGTCTTTCTTCGTTGCTGACATTGTAGATATCAGCACCTGAAATAATGATTCATTCTTCAAGAAATCTGGTCTTCATTTGCTTAAGCTAGCCCTCTGCACACCCATATCCACTTTTGTTTGTCCTTATCTGTGGGATTACAATTTACCTATCACAATTTAACAAAGGTAACCTAACAACCAGAAGGAAGCCCCCAGTGTAGGATCCCCTTATCGTCACAGAACTGTGGTATCCTGAATTTGGAAGGCACCATGGAGATCACATAGACCACACTCTTTTTTTAAAGTTTAGGGAACTGAGGCACAGAAAGAAGTCATTGTCCAAGCTCTCAGAGTTAATAGCAGAGCTAGGCCCAAGAGAAAGAGAAAGGGTCACTTGGAAAAGGCGTCTCCTCCGATAGCACAAAGCAAATCCCCAGGAAGATCCATGTAACTACAGAATGGCTGAGGACATTCCTTAGGACTCTTATCTGATACTATATCTTAACCAGTAGGATTCCAATTCTTCATGTGCAATGACACTCTAAATAAAAGAGGTTAAAAAACTGGGGTGTGATATGAAGAATGTTTCTCAAAAGAGGTTAAAAAACTGGGGTGTGATATGAGGAATGTTTCTTTGCCCATTACTAGAAAGCAGAGAGGCTCTTTACCCAGCCAAAATAGAATGAATCAAATTTTTTTTTTAAGAGTCAGGGTCTCTCTCTCTGTTGCCCAGGCTGGAGTGCAGGGTCATGATTACAGCTCACTGTATCCTCAAACTATCAGGGTCTCTCTCTGTTGCCCAGGCTGGAGTGCAGTGGCATGATTACAGCTCACCGCATCCTCAAACTATCAGGGTCTCGGTCTGTTGCCCAGGCTGGAGTGCAGTGGTATGATCATGGCTCACTGCATTCTCAAACACCTGGGCTCATGCAATACTCCCGCCTCAGCATCCCAAGTAGCTGTGGCTACAGGCACAGGCCACCATGCCCAGCTAACTTTTAAAATTTTTTTAGAGACAAGGTCTTGTTATGTTGCCCAGGTTGTTCTTGAACTTCTGGCCTCAAGCATTTTCCCACCTTGACCTCCTGAGTTGTTGGGATTACAGGAATGATCCATGGTGCTTGGCTCAATCTGTTTTTATGATCTGCCAACCAGCTCCTAATTTAAGAGTTTTCTGCCTATATGGAACGCCCCAAGGGAGGGAGAAAAGAGATTATTCATCCTGTGGGATAGTAATCATTGGCCATTCAACAACCCTAGGCATGTCTCTAATCAACAACAATTTAATAGATCCAAAGTTACCAAGATCAAGAGAAATTCCTATGATCTGCAACTATACACAACAGTATGAATAAATCTCACAAACATAATATTGAGAGAACCCAGACAAAAAAGAGTACATACTGTGCAATTCTACTTATATAAAGTATTAAACCAAGCAAAGCTAATCTCTGCTGTTAAAAGTCAAGACAGTTGTTATCCTTGGGGATTTAGGGTGGGGAGATGACTAGAAGGGAATATGAGGGGGCTTCTAGGGTACAGAAATGTTCTGTTTCTTGATCTGGGTGCTGGTTACACAGGTGTGAATTCAGTTTGTGAAAATGCATATAGCTATTAAATTATGATAGGCATACTTTTCTTCAGTGAAATATAATATATAAACAGTCCTGTGAGAAATAAGTTCTTCCTCACACTCTAGCATAGTAATACACAGCTTAAGGAAGTCAACCCTGAGCCCATGGCTAGGAATATCATTCACAGACGAATTTTCTTCATGGAGGTCATATGCCCCACACCTTGTATACATGCCATGTATCTACCTTTGGTGAAATATGCATAGGGCACTTGAAGAGCCAGGAACACTCGTGGCTTTGCTATCTGGCTGCCTTCAGCATAAGCATCTCTGAGATCTGGAGAGGCTATTAAATTCTCTCAGCTTGGTTTTTCTCTAACCTTCTAAGCCTGGGAAAAAAGGGAGCTGAGAGACTAGGTGAAGTCTAGCTAGGTGAACAGATCTTATAAAAGCTGTTTTCTCAGATGAACAAAGAAAACGGAGGAGGAAACTATCAGTCAAGCCCTTTCCTTCTTGAGATAGTCTAAGTGGCTGTCAAGGTCATAGAGACGAGCTGTCAAAATTTCACCTAAATAGGTCTTAATTTTAGTCACATACATGCATCACCAAGTATTGCAGAATAATTCAAATTAATGACAACCAAGCTGAAGCTGATGCTGGAAACCATGGAGGAGACGGTGAGAAGTACCCTCACCCCGAAATGAGGTGTGGCCCCAACCACAGCACAGACGGGCTACTAATAATAGCCAGTGAGCTCTGGGAAGAATTATCTTTCTCTGCCTTCTTTTTGTCGTCAGATGATTGTACTCTCAATATTCTGTCTCTAAGACACAGGGAAAGCACCTTCACGGATGCAATTAGGTAGATGGAAGATTCCAAATCAATTATTTGATCAGGCTGGTAATTACAGAAAAAAAATGGGGTATTAATTCTGGATCTAGTGAAATCTGGAAAAATTCCTGAGAACTGGAAAGCTGATCAAGAGCTTTGACTGTATCGACTACAATCCTGTTTACTAGTCTTTTCTCTCATACTTTCAAATTTTAATAATGGATTTTATTAATCACCTGGATTAATCACCTGGAAACTGATGAATTCTAAATAGCCCTCTATAATCTTTTTCTACCTATAACTTATAGGAAGATTATTTGCCTTCTGAAAAGTCTTCCAGGGATGTCAACGCTTGAATGGTAGACATGGCATATCATATACAACGGTTGGGGCCTTCACCGCTATCTGTAACCAAACCTCATGAATAAATGATTCCACTTTGAGCTCAAGCTGAGAAAGCTTAGAAAAGAGCTTCCTGGATTTTCAAGAGGCTAGTTCCATCATTGACAGGTAAGGTGAATTGGCTCCTTAAGATTATCATGATTATTTTGAGTTTTCCTTAGTCAAATTGTTCAACCTATACCCAAGGAAGTACGATAACAATTGAGTTCCGAAAGCATTCAGAGACCCAAAGACAAAGACATACCACGATAAGAATACCACACTTTCGAGTCTACCTTGGCCAAGATAAGACCCTGGGAAGAAAACTAAACTAAAAACATAAACGTATATGAGTTTGCTAAATGAACTAGAATAGGAAAACATAAAATGATAGTGTTGGCCCCTTAAGCTCAACAGCTTCACAAATCACTTTAAGAAAACTTCCCAAAACACAGTTTTTGTTAATAGATGCAGCTTATGAATTATAGTACCAGTCCTGGGTTTATACCTTGCAAATGGTTCCTTTCCCAAGGCTACTATTAATTCAGCTCAGAAAGGAAGAAAGGAATGCCAATTCAAGTATTTTTTTTCTCCGCAAGTATGTGGTAGGGAATGACTAGTGGAAAGCCTATGAAGTGGGCCAATAAGATATTCTTTCTTTTATTTTTTCTTTCCAGCTTTTATTTTAGGTTCAAGGGGGGTATATGTGCAAGTTTGTTACATGGGTAAATTGCATGTCACGGGGGTCTAGAGTATACATAATTTTGTCACCCAGGGAATCAGCATAATACCTAATAGGATTTTAAAAATTGTGTCATTGCTCCACCCAAGAATCTCTGTGACCAGAAATATCTCTGTACCTTTTTAAAGAGTCTTCCTGAGTCCTCGCTGACTTGGACAAATCGAGGAATGATATTATTCAGGTAGATGTCACTCAGGGTGGTATGGTCCCTGCTTTCCCGCTTCACCTGGTTTAAGAGGAGATTCCAGCAGTTGACTGGAGAGAGAACATTCTGATCCTTCCTGTGGAGAAACATCAAGGAAAAGAAGTCATTGTTGATAAGCAGCCAGGGCAACATCTACAACTATAGTCCATGTCCTAAAATCACAGCAATCAAAGCCAATCCAGAAATAAAGACATTTTTCCTGAAGCTCACCTCTCTAGTTTTCTCCTTTTCTAAAAACTCAGTGGAGAAAATAAGGACAAGAAGGAGAGGGAGGGAAGAGGGGATGTACAAGGAGAAACAGGATTATCTGTTAGGCACCTACTATGTTCTAAGAACTTGGTGAATGCTTTATACATATTATTTCATCTCATCTAAGCTCTATCATTTCATTTTAAGGAAAGAACTACCATTATCCCCCTTCTACTGATTAGAAAACTGAAGCTCAGAGAGATTGTCACTTGTCTACAGCGAGTAAGACTAACACAACAAGAGGGCGCCAGGGACTAGAACAACAGTTCTGCATTGTCTAGCTAGACCAGGTCTAAGGTGATTCTGAAGTCCATCATTTTAGCCGCTAAGTCATTTGGTTTGTCTCTAGGGTTAGAAATCAAAGTTAGAGATTTTGTCTAGAGACAAAAATCACTACAGCACTATAAAATCCCCACAAATTTATCCATTGTAGGACTTAATAAAGGCAAGTTTGGAGACATATGCCATTAAAATGTTACTGAAAACTCTGGAGTTCCACAGAACACATCTAAGGAAGTTTTGATTTGATTTATTGAGCCATGATCTCATGTCCCATACAATCAAGAATACAAACCATACCTGAACGTATGTGTTCCTAAAATGTCTACAGCTTGAGTGGAGCAGTAAAGTGCTAAACCAAGGTGCTCATTCCCTTTTTTTTTTTTTTTTTTTTTTTTTTTGAGACAAAGTCTCACTCTGTCACCCAGGCTGGAGTACAGTGACACAATCTTGGCTCACTGCAACCTCCGCCTCCCGGGTTCAAGAGATTCTCCTGCCTCAGCCTCCCTAGTAGCTGGGATTATAGGCACCTGCCACCACGCCCAGCTAACTTTTGTATTTTTAGTAGAGATGGGTTTTCACCATGTTGACCATACTGATCTTGAACTTCCGACCTCAAGTGATCCACCCACCTTGGCCTCCCAAAGTGCTGGGATTATAGGAGTGAGCCACCGCGCCTGGCCCTAGATGCTCATTTCTAATGAAAACATTGTGATCCAAAAGAATTATTGACTACCAACTCAGCATTAACTTAAGCAACAGAAAGTTCTACATTTGGAAGTTGGATTTCTTTAAGGAGAGAAACAAAAGTAGGAATAATTTGCAGTACTATTTATCAAGGGATACTGTACACATATCTGGGCCCTCTATACATGTTGTTTGACTTAAACCCCACAACTACCTGATGAGGTGGGTGTTATTAACCACATTTGGCAGATGAGGAAAAGTAGACTAAAAATTTTTAAACACTTTGCCCAAGGTCACATAGCTAAAAAGTGGCAATTCCAGAATTCAAACCAAGCCTATAACTGCAAAGCGAGTACTCTCATTCACTGCAAATAATAACTATCTGTTTCTTTCCCCCTTTCCTCTCTTCCTCCCTCCAGTCAGACTCCTACTACAAAGAAAGTAAGTTGAGAGTAGCTTGGTTATTGAGTCAGTACTGCCTCCATTCAGCACTAAAGGCCAGGCACTTGTGATTTGTAAAGTGTGAAGGTCAACTTAGAAGGCTTTTCCAATTTTATAGTAGTAACTATTAACAAATAATCATGCCATACTTACTTGGACTTCAGAATACATCACACAAATCAAATATCTGTCTAACCCAAACCAAGAAGTTACTTCAAACCAATTAATATTAGAGTCCAGATTGAAACTGTTCTAAACCTGTATCCAGGTACTCACCCCCTGCCCCAGGCATCACTGTTCTGTAGCCAAAATCACTAACTCTTAAGAGTGCCAATCACTGTGACAACACTCACCTTTTTAGGGAAACTGAAAGATTTCTATGGAAATCAAAAATATACCAGCTGAGAGGAAGAGAGACACATAATTAATTTACTCCTTTCAAAATGTTTAGTATCTGGGGAAAAAAAAGTGAACAGGAAACAATCCTAAATTCAAAATGGTAAGATATTTGAACACATGCATTCCATAGCATCTGATGTTTCCATTGCAAAAAAACTTTTAAAATGATTCTAATTAGATTTCAGTTACAAAATTCTAAATAACCTAATTTACATTTTAATCAAGTGGTGTCTCTCGGCAAGATACCCATGTCCTCAGTAAGCATGCTTTTTAAAGGGGCAGATCTCATGAGACTTTACATTGACAATTAGTTTCAATCTATTTCTTAAGGGAGAACATGGATTGCGGGGGGGTCTATACTGGTTCTTTCCCTATAGCACTTTACATACACACAAATGATGCCACAATTCAATTCCACAAATGTACACACATTTGTATCTTAAATGAACAAGGCATGGTGTTAGGTGCTCTAGTGGTTATAAAAGTGCAAATGCTGCAATATAGTAAGGGAGACAAAGAAAGACCTATAGTAAAGTAGAACTTTAATGGTGGTACAAACAAAAGGCCAGCTAGCTCAGAAAGGTAAACTGCAGATCAAAAGAGGAAGCAGAGGAGGCAAAATCAACCTAACACCATGGGAAAGGATGCAGAGCACATATCCCCAGGGTGTCCTCAAAAGAAAAGATGAGTGAACAAAGATGGGTCAATAAACAGGATGGCTGGAAGCAGAAATCTTTTAAAATAAAATGCCTTATCACTTAATGCTAATAAGTTTTATTAAGAACTTGTAAGGTGTGGCTCACGCCTGCAATCCCAGCACTTTGGGAGGCCAAGGCAGGTGGATCACTTGAGACCAAGAGTTCAAGACCAGCCTGGCCAGCATGGCAAAACCCCGTCTCTACTAAAAATACAAAATTACCTCGGTGTGGATGGTGCACACCTGTAATCCCAGCTACTTGGGAGGCTGAGGCAGAAGAATCACTTGAACCCTGGAGGCAGAGGTTGCAGTGAGCTGAGATCATGCCACTGCACTCCAGCCTGGGTGAGAGCAAGACTCTATCTCAAAACAAAAGAAAAAAAAGAAAAAAGAACTTGCAAGGTGCTATAAGTACTTTTACCACATGTATTTATGTCCATCCTTACAGCATTTTGTGCGATAGTTACAGTATTAGTACTGGTTTCAGTGAGCAGGAGCTTTTAAACTGTGTTCTGAGATACTCTGGAATTAGCAGAAAATCACATTTCAATTTAAAAAACGGTGACTCATCCATTCAAATGAGCAACCCTCACTGACATGAGCAAGAGACCCAGGACCCAGTTTCCCTGCATTAGATACCACCGCAATGTCTCGCAGGCTGCTAGCACTGTTTTATGTAAACCCTGGAAGAAAGAATCACTGTATGCCTTGGAACTTCTGAACAACATGCTATTGATTAGAATACATGTAGCTTTGCATAGGTTTATTTTTTCATTCAAGCCTGTGTGTGCCTCCTCCAATAAAGCTGTACAGGTGAGCCTATAACTTGACACACAGCAGCAAGGTTCAATCACATGCCATAGAAGGCTCAAGGGCCTAGGCTGCGTTCATATTAGACTGTGGCTGGGTAGCGAAAATCAACATGCTTAATATCATACCATCTCATTATCAGTTGTTGCAATGCCTATTATACATGTTGGGGCTTATCCAATTAATATTTATGAAGGGGAATAGCTGCTAGGTGATGATAGTGACTCAACTTTAAAACAAAAATATCTTCTTTTTTCCATCTAAATCAATTTAAAGCTCAAGATTACAATAACTTATCTATGCTAATCAGAATTTTCTTGATATTGGACTACCTAAACCAAAACCAGATGCTGAAATGAATATAAAACTATAACTGATTCATAATCCTGATCTCAATATTTTTAGTTCATGAAAACAGCCTCATTGTTCTCATTGACTGACGGTATAATAAGTACTCTATAAATTTGTACTTTAAAAGTAGATTTATACCAGTAAAAATACTGCTTTGATCTGTTTCATATATTGAGGCTCTATGCAAGATTTTTATTTTAAAAAAGGAGTCTATGCTTAAAAAACCAGCACTAGATCCTGTTGTCTGTTTCTTCTAGGAGTTCTCAGCCTCTCCTACTATTAATGCAGCTTTTCACACGATATTTCTGGTCCTTTGAGTCTGTAAGCTTTCTCAGACATATTCTTCCACTCAACTGAGGTGTTTTAATTAATTCATTTATTTATTTTTGGGTAGTGGCAGAGCAAGTAAGGTAGAGAGAAGTGGGAGGAGGGGATCACAAATATACAGACAATTTTTCCAGCCAACATGAACAAAGATGAAACACACTTCAGGCTGGAAAATAAGCAAGGCAACGAGACGTGATTTCATAGGGAGCATATTAAGGCTCTGCTAGAGTGGTTTCCTGCTCCAGAAGCTTTGCAGCCTCATTTTATTTGGGACCGCTGGAGCCAAGGGAACTTCGTTTGGTTAGGAGATTGAAATTTGTCTTTATATCTTTTCCATCTATCATTTGTTTGCACAGTCTCTTTACTTTCCCCACCCCCAGAGCCTTAGGTTGTATAATACTTGGGCCTTTAAAGGAAAGGGTCTGCATCCCTTAGGAATGTGCTGAACAGCTGCAAACCTCCTCAAACACTAATCCCTAAAAAGCAGACAAAATATCTAGGAGTATTTTTCTTACTTAAAATTTTTTTCAGGAGGAAGATCAAGAAAAACATCATACTGTACTTGAGAGGGAATGACTCTGGAGTCAAAAGAAAGGAGACCCGGAAAGTCACATGCTGCCTGTACATCTGCAGAAGACATTATCACTGTAAATGCACTGAAAGAGATAAACCTGCATAGCTGAATCATTAGCTTCGAAGACGTTAGCCCAGCTTTTCTCCCCCAACTTGGACTATCTATGGACGTTCAACAAACTTAGCAACAAGCGCTTAAAGGGATTTCTCTAAAATATCCATGGTGAAGAGCCAAGTCCATAAAGGTCCAAGTTGGCCTCTCTATTATGGTTCTTTTCCATATCACCTCTGTTTGGTTTAGATCATCTCATCTATAAAATGGGCACGTGCCCTATTGGTATACATCTCACTCCTCAAAGATCTTCAAAGTATGGCTGTAAAATCCTGGAAGCTCTCCTGACCTAAGGTGCCATTTAATTAATAATTGCTACGTTCATGGCTGTGCAGATGGAATGCATGGCATGAGGCTGGCATTGCTGGAATACAGCTTGAGCTTCTGCATTGCTATAATGAGGCGTGTTTCCTTTTGGGCCAATAGTCTCTAAGTTGCTCACCTCTCAGGGCTGTTGTGTGGATCAAATGAAATGATGGATGCAAAAGAACTATGCCAACAGTTCAGCACTATACAAATGTGAAGAAATATTATTATTTTTATTTCCAAACAAACTAGGACTCAGCTTTCATCAATTTCCAACATGCTTCTCACCCGGCTCTGGGCCAGGGCCAAGATTGCTGCCTGCTGAAAATGCACAGCCTTCAGCAAATAATGGTTGGAGTAAGACAGCAGCAACAGGCAATTAACAAAGCAGCTGTAAGGCTCTGGGAAGACGTGAGAGAGATACCAACGGGAGAGCAGATTTTAATCTCCCACTGTCCTTTCCCTAAGGGACAAGGTAGAACAATCAGTCCTGCATTCCACACTGGGAACTGTGTGCTGAGGTTGACAGAAAGGAATCCAAAGGGAGCACAGATTGCCAAAACCCTAGATGCTTCAGCAACTTATACTAAGCTCCCATCCCCTGTCTCAGAATTCCTATCAAACCTGCCAATCTGCATAGAGAGATGGCAACTATCAATACATCTAAGCAGAATTTAATCTCTCACTTTTAAAAACAGACCTATCTGTGATGATAGACAAAACTTAAAGAGTTAAATACATCATTCAATATATGTTACTGAACATACAAGTATGTGGTGAATAAAAAAAAAAAGGTATATGCATGATAAAAGGAATCATTTAAGTGATGGTTGGACAGAGAACTTGTGACAAGAAGGAGGTTGGATTTTTTAACCTAAATTCCCTCCTGGCACCTTGATTAAAATGAAATGAACTGAGGCAGCCAAAGGGATTATTTTATTCAGATGAGTGTTATTAGCCTTTCTGGCTTATTTTCTCTATTATGCATTTTGCTGATGCTGACAGAAGCAGGCAGGCTGGATAGAGAGGCAAAGCTGCAGCGGATTTATGGTCTGACAGTGCCATGCATAAAATCAGACCCTTGCTGACCCAGATAAGCCAGAGGATGGATTGGATTTGCTGGGGAAGGTGTTAAAAGAAGGAGGGGGTAAAAATCACCAAGGTAGGAACTGACTTGAAAACGATTCTGCCTGTAATGGTGGATGCTGGTTTTGTGACCCAGTAGTACAGCGGCAGCCTGAAGGTATCTTTCAAAGACAGGCGGGCAGGCAGGGGGTGGGCACACTTCTCTGGGCTTATCACAGCTTTGGCTTCAGTGTTGCCAGCAATGAGATCAGAGGAGGAGAGTTCAGAGACAGAGAAAAGTGCCAAAGGCAAAAATAATATAGTCTACATATGGAGAAATGAGCTTTCAAATTTTCAGGGACAAGTGAGTACCACAAATTGTCTTCGGTAGCCTAGACAGATGATTAGAAAGGATTCAAGCAGTGGTAGACCCACCTTCTCAAAATAGCCTAAAGTGTCCCCTATAATCAGGTTTGGGGGAAGGACTGTATGAAAATAGGATTCTTGTGGCTCTGGATTAGTTCCATGGAGCAGAACCACACCCTTGAGAGAACAGCATGCCCAAGAGCCGGACCTTAGGAATCTGCTTTGAAGTAGAGAACTGGACTAGTACCGTGTCTGACATCTATTAAGTGCTTAATCACGATTTCCTGAATGATTATAGGACCAAGGTTCTTGTGGGTTAGGTCAGAGAACTAGGAATGGCCCCCAAATATAAGCTATTGTAGACACTAACTGGAAATGTCTCTATCAATTTATGTTGAGAGATTCTGCCTTCCTTTCAACCACCCCTATGGCACGGTGCTCACAGCAGAAAGGAGGCAAATGGAGGGTCTTCATATCTCTTAAGATAGATCTATGGATCCCATAAGACCAGACATGGGGGTCTACACAAGATTTGAATCTCTGCCATCCACATTTCTTGCCTAGTTTCTGATATCTTATTGTCCAGCCTCCTTCTCTGAGTCCCTGATGTCTTCTTATTTCATTCATTCATTTAACAAATATTAATTGAGCATCCTATTATGGGCTAGCCACTATTCTAGGAATAAAAGGATCAACATTCTTTTTTCTGACCTGTTTCTCCCATGTTTGCAGACTTCCTGGATCCAAGACATGGCTTTCCTGCTCCTAAACTGGGCATCAGCCACAACCCACACCTTATCCTGGTCTTGTGGCTTGTGTGTACATTGGCTTGGATGAACCCACTGCAAAACCCTGATTTGGCTGACTTAGAAAATCTGCCTGCCCACCAGCTCTCTCTATAGCTTCTGTAGACCTGGGACCTTCCCTTTGTTTACATCCCGTGTGTTAGCACTAGCATTCCCAGAACTATAGGGAGGAATGAGTAAAGAGGCTTTTAAACCCTCTTGGTACAATCTACATGCTACAATGCCACCCCAATATAATCCATAGAACTAAGGGCCTAGAAATTCACTTAGGTATTAAATATGCTCCCTGAAAGCCCCCCAAAATAGGCTGTGATCACATAAAAGGCCTGAGCTGACTCATTCACTCAATTAAACTAAAACACCATAGCAAGGGTAAAAGACAGAACAAAGGTGTGATCAATGACCGAGGAACATAAAATTTATACGTTTCTCAGCTTAAAAAGAATTCGTAACCATCGATATCATGTTAACAGTTGGATCCACAAAGTCCATAGAAAAACCTGTGAACAACTCTACAATTATATCTTTGGTTTTTTCTTCTCTAGTTAATTAAGATGTCACCAGAAGCCCTATAAGTAATTATAGCACATGACAAACATACAGAGAAAAAAAAATACACGCAGATGTGTTAGCAGATTTTTAAAATAAATGAAACCTTGGGAAATGACTGAGGCAGACAGTCTGGCTCATCCCTGGTAGTTCATTCTAGAGAAATAAATACCTGTCTGTGCCAAAGTGGAATGACGTCACTTAGAAATCCACACACTTATTATCAAAGCAGTAACCACCCCCTTAAGAGCAAGCATCTCCCTGGCACCAGGCATGAGTGGAGAAGCTTGATCTACAGCCAGAAACTCCTCCTGGCTAGCAAATTGTACTTTAGTATGCCAAATAGCAATAAGCCACTGAGAAGAAAGGGTATCCATAAAGATCTCCCCCACCCAAATACCTGTCCCTGGGACAATGAGTCCCCGTACATGGCTCATAACAACAATGAAAAGGAGGAAAAAAAAAATAAAATTCTTGATTCTGTGAAACTATAGATCTAAATGGAATGAAGTCTACACAGTCATCAGATTGGCTGCATGTGTCATTATCAGTTCTCATGTGTTATTTGGATATTTATCTTGCCTTTATTAGAAGGAAGTCTCTTTTTGTGTGGGGGTGCAGGAGGAACAACCCCCAGGCCCAGTAAGGAATTCTTTTGAGGACAGGGTATATTTAGAATGTTTAATGAACACCTATCACCAAGAATAGGTGGGTCCTTAATCAGTATTGACTAACAACAGATGCCAGAGCCAAAGCAATCCTGTAAATGTTGAGGACAGAAAGACCATGATTCATTTAATGACTAGTTAATATCTTCAGCCTCCACCAATCTTGCCAAATCAGCTGCTCCAGCGTGTATCTGTGCTCACTCTCTGGGTGGCTACTGAATGACCAAATTTGTATGTCCATTGGCTTGTGTGCTCTAAATTACAGCATATTATTAACCATGTTGATACTTTACTGGCAAAACTTTAAAGGGTTGAGTGGTATAAGAGAAGCCCTAGTCAATTTCCAGGTTAGTAGACCAAATTATCAAGTTCAGGTCCTTAAGGAATCTGGATGAACAATGGGAAACTCCATCTACACTCTGTGGAAAGCACCTTGAACCATGCTTAAGACCCAGAGTCTAGGCTTAGCTCTGCCACTTACTAGCCAGGTAACTTTGGGCAAGTCGCAAATGCATTCTGGGTCTCAAATCTCTTCACCTGTTTTAAAAAGTAAATGGAAGCCAGGTATGGTGACACGTGCCTGTACTCCTGGCTACTCGGGAAGCTGAGGTGGGAAGATTGCTTGAGCCCAGGAGCTTGAGGCCGTAGTGCACAATGATTGTGCCTGTAAATGACCAGCCTGGGCAACATAGTAGGACCTGTCTCTTAAAAAAAAATAAATAAATGGGATAAGCAGGGACAGCAGACCTGCCCTGCCTAACACACATGACTTTTGTGAAGATCCAATCAAACAAGGTGATGCCCTTAAACAAACTTTATAAACATGAAAGTGTTCTACAACTATATATCAGTATCAACATCTTTTCTTATAATTATAACAACTATTATTACTCAACAGCCCACACAATGAATTCATACCCACAAAACAAAGGGACTAGAATCATGTCTGAAAAGACAAATACATCTCAAAATTCCTTTTATAATAAACTTGTTTCATAAATTCCCTACTTCATTAGTATACTAAATAGGAATACTTCCTTTTTTTTTTTTTTGAGACTGAGTTTCGCTCTTGTTGTCCAAGCTAGAGTGCAATGGTGCGATATCGGCTCACCGCAACCTCCGCCTCCCAGGTTCAAGCGATTCTCCTGCCTCAGCCTCCTAAGTAGCTGGAATTACAGGCATGTGCCACCATGCCCGGCTAATTTTGTGTTTTTTAGTAGAGACAGGGTTTCTCCATGTTGGTCAGGCTGGTCTCGAACTCCCGACCTCAGGTGATCTGTCCACCTTGGCCTCCCAAAGTGCTGGGATTACAGGAGTGAACCACCGCACCTGGTCCATACTTTCTTTTTTTTTGGAGAGATGGGGTCTTGCTCTGTTGCCCAGGTTGGAGTACAGGGGCATGACCATGGTTCACTGTAGCCTCAAACTCCTGGGCTCAAGCAATCCTCCCGCCTCAGCCTCCCAAAGTGCCAGGCTCACAAGTGTGAGCCACCTCACCTGGTCAGGAATACATTTTGTTGCTATTAATTTATCATCTGATTCTCTGGAAATTCCCAAACTCAGTGAATCTTCTGTGCCTAACCTAGCTGAGACTTTAAACGAAAGAATCATGTGCAAAGAGAAAAGGCCAGAGTGTACAAAAATAGAATCATGGAATTTCAGAGCTAGAAGGGACTTTCAAGATGGTCTAGAGTCTAGACCAAGCCTGTCATTTTCTGAGTGAGGAAACTGAGGCTCAGGGAGCCTGAGGTCACACAGATAGTGGTGGAGCAGGGCAAGAATCCAGGTCTCCTGACTAGTAACCGTTTTCTTATTTCATTGTGGTGGTTATTACATTTCGTTCAAAAGCCCTTAGCATCTCAAAGGGCTGGTGCTGAAAGAGTTAATGGACAATGCTCAGAGCCCCAGAGCACAGAGCTATTCTAAGACAACACATAACAGGAATACCAAGGGTCCATGAACCCAGAGGGAGCAAAACTGCTGCTGCCTAACGGCGCCTGAAAGCATGTTGACACACTGCATGTGGTTATACATGAAAGGCAAGTGAATAGGAAAAGCAGTTTTGAATCCCACCCCATTCTAATTTTGGACTGGCTCTGGGCACCTACTGGAGGACTGGGCCACACCCCAGTCACTCTGTAAAATGACCCTTCAGTTCCTTCACTCTCTCTATTCTGTGGCCTCAGTTAACCACTTCTCTGCCTTCTTAAGGGCCATAAGAGACATCAGTAAAAGAGGACTATCAAGAAATTATCAAGATCCAGAAGTAAACCTAAGTGACTGGGGTCATCCTGTAACGAGAAGATTCTCAGTCTGGAATCAGATGATCCCCACTAGTATCTACCATCCCCAAGCAAGCATGTGATCTGAAGCCTTCAACAGCCAGGTTCATAAATGCAAAAGAGAGTAGTTTCTGTAAGTGTGAGGTTTCAAGACCCCAAATCAACTTGCATCAGAATCACCTGGAATGCTTGTTTAAAATGTGGATTCTTAGGCTTGTCTGCCAGAGATTACAACTTACTAGGGGTGGACTGATGCCCAGGAATCTGCCTTTCAAATCAGCATGTCAGGTAATTTTATGCACACCAAAAATTTAAAAACCAATGCTCTTAAAGAAATGTTTTACAAACCATGGGATTCAACCCATTAGTGAGGTTTAAAAAAATCAACTTATAGGTCACCAACTAGCATTTCTCAAAAAATAAAGTAGACAACAGTAGAATAGAATAACAGAAAAAAAGTAGCCTGGACGCAGTGCCTCACACCTGCATTCCCAGCACTTTGGGAGGCTGAGGCAGGCAGATCACTTGAGGTCAGGAGTTTGAGACCAGCCTGGGCAACATGGCAAAACCTTGTCTCTACCAAAAATACAAAAAATTGCTGGGCATGGTGGTGTGCACTTGTGGTCCTAGCTACTCGGGAGGCTGAGGTGGAAGGATCACTTGAGCTCAGGAGGCAGAGGTTGCAGTGAGCCAAGATGGCGCCATTGCACTCCAGCCTGGATGAAAGAGTGAGACCCCATCCCAACAAAAAAAAAAGAATAACAGAACAAAGTAGAAAATCTCAGAGTACATCACACAAAGCAAAGATAAGTATTATTTTGTGAAAGTATTGTTCTCAGCTATTTATGTGTATATATGTATATTCCAGCCTGTAGTATAAAATATAGAGATTCATGATCAAAATGTTTTAAAGTCACTGCTCCAGAGTAATGGTCTTAAATTATGGGAGATAATTATGTATCCCAGATCCCTTTGAGAATCGTTTTTTTTTTTTCTTTTTTTCAGTTACCATCCATAGGACTCTGCTTGATACTTTTTGAGAATCTGAGGATTCTCTTCTAAGTATTCTCTTCTAAAGTAGAGAAGGAGGGAGGGAGGGAGGGAGGGAAGTGGGGAAACATTATAATTTGCATAGATAAATCCAGTGTGTACCTGAACTTCTAGAAGCCTATCCCTCAAGGGCTTCTCTTGAAGACAGTTCCTACAATGTCTGTTCACAGTGGGCACCCAATAACCACTGCACCATGCCAACAGCTTTCTCCCCATGCTCTGTAAATGACCCCAGTGTCTTCCTTATATACCTGTAAGATAAGTGGTCCAACTACGATGATTGTTTTCCTCTTATTTTTAGGGTGACTAGGAATGCCAAAGCTAAAGAATGTTCTACAGAACACTGGGAGAAAGCAGTTGGCATATTCCCAGAATGAGGATTCTGAAAGCAATGGTGTGGGTCCAATGTCACTGCTTTCCAAGGAACATGCTCCCTGTCTACAGGGAGTGTCTACTCACTCCCGACAAGGGCAGACAGTGGCACTGGCACAATTGTGCACCCGTAGTGATAAAAGTCAATAGAAGAATATCTACTTTATTTGCAAGTTGTGAATTATTTGACCTACAAATGCACCCACAGACACAGAGGCCCCAGCCTCACCTTCTCTATATGAAAAGGACATAAGGACATAAGGTCCCTAGTCCTAGATGGAAGATTTTAAAAGGGTATAAACATTTAGAAAAACAACCAACAGCCCTAGCTTGATTATCAACACAGTCGCATCCTGATGGTTAAACCTATCAGTACATAGAGTAAAAATGAGGATGAAGGTCTTAAAAACCAGCCTTTGCTAAGTGAGGAATATAAAGAAGAGATGGAAAGTGGCAAGGTATGATGGGGGGGCGGGGACGGTGAAGAGAAATGGAAGATTTGGGGAGGAAGGACCATTCAGAAGACAGAGAATCAAACCCCAAAACTATTCTAAAATTTCCTGATACTTTTCAGTAATTTGTTTTCATGTGGTGGAAATTGGCATAGCATCTAGGATACTTTGGGCCCATCTGTTTCTGAACTTAAGCTGTACACAAGATTCAGAACAGCTGGAATCAGCAGCACTGACCAGGTTATATGTGTCTGGAGGAAAGAGAAATAAAATGAGTGTGTGGGAGATGGAGGAAGAGGGTTAAATGGGGCAGAGGAAGGGGATTCTGAAGCCATTCCCAGACAGGCAGGAGAAAATGGCCAGGTCATCAGAATTGATGCAAAAGAGCTATTAGAGAGGCCAAAGCATGTAACTGAAGAAAGTCCAGGAGGAGAAATTTCAAGGACTTCAGAACAGGGCACTAGCAAACAGTCTCGCAAAGGGATGTAAAAGTTTGCAAGTTTGGGTGTCAATGTGCAGTGCCCCAGGGCTTCACGTCTGAGAGGCCAGATCAACATCATCCTAAGGTCTTACATCAAGCATATTACATGAGCTGCTGGTAAACAGTTCACACAATCATGGCCTACAGCTGAGCAGATGCTGATGCTGATGCTGGATTCTTGGTTCGCTAAATGCAAAAGAGGTGATCAGGGAGAATGGCAAGGAGAACCTAGGAGTAGGCTTAGGAGAAATTGGCAAGGGTCTCAATCCATAAGATGGCTTGCTTAGAGACAGGGCTGGCCCAGAAGTAGGGGGAAATGGTTGGTTTGTTCTCAGTGCATGTCTGGCCTATGTCCCCATCACTGACTTCTGCTAAAGCCCTGACTTAATCTATGGATACGTGGGTCTCTCACTTCTCCTGAATCTGCTCCATCTTTAGTCAAGAGAAAAGGTTTGGCAGTGAGAAATGTCAAGACCCCATTCTGGAGAGGAAAACATTAAATACAAACAAATAAATAAACCAAATTATATTTCAAGCAAATAATATAACTACATTGAAGGTCTGGAGGTTGAGGGATGCTATGGTTTGAATCTGGTTCACTCCCTCTAAAACTCATGTTGAAATTTCATTGCAATTGCAAGTGGTATTGAGAGGCTGGGCCACTGAGGGTTGTCTGGGTCATGGGAAGAATCCTTCGTGAATAAGATTAATATTCTCATGGAAATGAGTTCTCACTCTTGTGGGACTGGATTAGTTCCTGAGAGAGTGAGTTGTTGTAAAGCAAGCTTCTTCCTAGTGTTTGCTTTCTTTTCACTCATTCCCTAGCCTTTCAGCTTCTCCGCCATGTTGTCAGGCAGCACATGGCCCCCACCAGGAGCTGAGCAGATGCTGATGCCACGTTCTTATACTCTCAAGCCACCACAGTCGTGAGCCAAATAAGCTTCTTTTCTTTACAAATTACCTGGACTCAGGTATTCTGTTATGGCGACACAAAACAGACTAAGATAGGAAAGAAAGAACTAGTCAGCTAACTTTTGAACATTGTGTCTTGGCCCTCAAGGCTAATAACAAAAAGAACTCTAAACCAGTATTAAAATCTAGTCAGTAGTCTTCTTTTTCAGAGGCATGGGTTAGTAATTCTTTTTTTTTTTTTTTTTGATATGGAGTCTTGGTCTGTCACCCAGGCTGGAGTGCAGTGGCACGATCTCGGCTCACTGCAAGCTCCATCTCCCGGGTTCACCCCATTCTCCTGCCTCAGCCTCCCCAGTAGCTGGGACCACAGGTGCCTGCCACCACGCCCGGCTAATTTTTTTTTTTTTTTTTGTAGTTCTTAGTAGAGATAGGGTTTCACCGTGTTAGCCAGGATGGTCTCGATCTCCTGACCTCGTGATCCGCCCGCCTCGGCCTCTCAAAGTAGTGGGATTACAGGCGTGAGCCATCGCGCCCGGCCTGGGTTAGTAATTCTGAAACAACTTTCTGTACACTCTAGGACTGAGCAATTAAGTGAACATGTGTGTTATGGATAATAGGAACCAGGTTTCTCACTGTTCAGAGAACAGGAAAGGGGAGAAAATTAAATAAAACATGGTATTGGATGGGAATGAAAGATACTGATATGATCTCATAGGCTTTAATATATATAAATATACAGACAGATAAAGAAATAGCTATTTATAGAAGTACATGGGTGTGTGTGTGTATGTGTCTATGTGTACATACATATATCTACTACCTCTGTCTGCTGAAAAGGACTATAAATAATGGTACTTCAGTTACAAAGAGCATATTTAGCATCCATGGTTTCTAAATACCATTTCCTACTAAAAGCAACCAAGGCTCTCTGAAAAAATGGTCAACTCCACAGTAAAGGCAAGGAAAGTACAAGTTAAGCCTGGAACATCTTGTTGTGCCATAAAGTAAGGAAGTGCTCAAAGAATGATGGGGACATATCAATAAGACACAGAAGCCAGCTTGAAGGGACTCCATTGGTCAAATCTAGAACAATATGAACATTAAAATAAAGATGGTAAAGGATTATAACCTGTTGAATAAAATAATAATCCACAAGTCCACACTGATATAAACCAACAACCAGACCAAAAAGTGGGGGTGATGGAAAAGCTCTTCCTTACAGTAGAATTGCAACAGATAAATGTAGAAGGAATGATGAAAACTGGAAAAATGACTATTTGGTAACCATCATAATAAAAATTGATTCAAGCAAGAATTATAATGGATGCTAAAACTAGTGAGTATAAGAGTTGAAGGGTAAGCTGATATTTACATGGTCTCAAAGTATCTCTCCAAAATATATGCATTAATTACAAAGCTTATAGAACAACTTCGTGGTGGAGAAACCTAGCAGACACAACTGTAACCAAATGATCAGATTTAACATCATCAGTAATGGCACAAATCATCAGCAAGTGCTTCCTGATATGATGCACTGAGAAGAACGTGACATTACATTTTATGATATTCCTACCAAAAGTGTGTGACTTGAATCTAATAATAAGGAAATTATCAGAAATTGCCAGAAATATCAAATTAAGGGACATTCTACAAAATAACGGGGCCAATGTCAATGTCTTGAAATATAAAGACTTGGAAATCATCCCACATTAAAGGAAACTAAAGAGATAAGACAATTGAATGAATTGCATAATCTTGGACTTTCTTTTGCCAAAAAAGGCCATTTTTAGAACAACTGGTAAAATCTGAATGTCTATTGATTAGAAAATAGTATTGTATCAATCTATATGTCCTGATTTCGATGACTGCACTACGATTATGCAAAAGAACATCCTTATTTTTAGTAAACACACCCTAAAGTATGTATGGATAAAAGGTCATCATGTCTGCAATTTACTCTCAAGTGTTTCAGAAAAACAAAATATGTGTGCGAGAATTGGGTATGAAAAGGGTGAAGTATAAAGCAAATGTAGTAATATGTTAACATTTTGGGGCAATCTGGATAAAATGGTAGTATACAAAAATTCTTTGTGCTATTCCTGCAATTTTTCTGTAAGTCTAACATTATGGCAAAATTTTAAAACTGTTTAAAGATTGCATTCTGGAGAAAAATGAAATCATTTCTCCCATCTCTCCTTTGGCAGTAAGTGTATATTATTTTGTGTTATCTTTTTCACATAAACTCTCTGTCTTCCACATGACACCATGAGCTTCCTGAGGGAAAGAACAGGATCCTACACCTCTCTGTGACCCCAAACCTGCAGAGAACCTATTGGTCATTAGCGATGAGAATGAAGTCAAGTATTTATTACTGATTCACATATAATAAAGGTGACTAACAGGGTGACTCATAACCCAACAATTCTGTCTCCTCAACCTGGAAGTCTATGCCTTATCAGAGCACATACAAATATATATAAACAAACTTAAAATATTTCACATTAAATAATAACTCCCATGAGCTAGAATGGTAGCTTATTCTTCTATGTATATTTAATTCCTTGTACAACTCTTGGCACAGAATAAATGTTCAATAAATGTTTGCTGAAAGATTAAGGGAACCTCACATACCAGGATTGGTGTTCACCAAATTCGTACAAATGGACAAAACAGCCAAAAGTGGACTTTTTTTCCAGAAGGAATAATAGTACAAAGATGGGCCGGGCACAGTGGCTCACGCCTGTAATCCCAGCAGTTTGGGAGGCCGAGGTGGGCAGATCACCTAAGGTCAGGAGTTCGAGACCAGCCTGGCCAATGTGGAAAAACCCCATCTCTACTAAAAATATAAAAAGTAGCCAGGCATGGTGGTGCGCACCTGTAATCCCAGGTACTTGGGAGGCTGAGGCACGAGAATCGCTTGAACCTGGGAGGCAGAGGTTGCAGTGAGCCGAGATGGCATCACTGCACTCCAGCCTGGGCAACAGAGTGAGAGACTCCATTTCAAAAAACAAAAAACAACAACAACAAAAATTGTACAAAGATGTTCTTAGCTTCCAAAAGAATAAGCGATTTTATCGAAGATTTTCAAGCCAGTTGTTTCTTGCTAGAGTGGCTCAAAAACATTCCCAGATCTGGTAAATCGCTTTTTTTCATCTGATGTACGATAAGAACCTTTCTAAAGTCTTCTTTAATTTGGTGCCAAGGAAGACTACCAAAGATGTATTATATTTTTTCTATTATGGCTTCCCTGAACTATGCTGTAAAGTAGAAGGTTTCCTAAGCGCTTATCATCTGGCTGGAAACTCGGTATGTGTGCTTGGGGACTAGGGGATGGGGATCAAGAAGAGGCAGCATTGAAGTCTTCATAAGCCATATTCTCATCACTCACTTCTGTTTTTTGTTGTTTTTTTTTGAGACGGAGTCTCACTCTGTCGCCCAGGCTGGAGTGCAGTGGCGCGATCTCGGCTCACTGAAAGCTCCGCCTCCCGGGTTCACACCATTCTCCTGCCTCAGCCTCCCCAGTAGCTGGGACCACAGGCGCCTGCCACCACGCCCGGCTAATTTTTTGTATTTTTAGTAGAGATGGGGTTTCACCGTGTTAGCCAGAATGGTCTCGATCTCCTGACCTCGTGATCCGCCCGCCTCGGCCTCCCAAAGTGCTGGGATTACAGGCATGAGCCACCGCGCCCGGCACCTCTGTTTAATGAAGTAATGAATATCTAGCAAAACCAACACTGAGAAAGTATCAGGTTAAAATCCAAGACAAAGCCCATAACAATAACCCATTAATCAGTATATCATAAAAACCTGAGTTGTGTCCTTCAGAAGGTACTAAGGGAAGTACACCCGTGTGCTCTTCCTGTGTGTTTTTCCTCCTATGTGATATGGTTTGGATGTTTGTCTCCCCCAAATCTCATGTTGCAATGTGATTCCAAATGTTGGAGGTAGGGCCTGGTGGGAGGTGACTGGGTCATGCGGGTAGATCCTTCATGAATGGTTTAGCACCATCTCTGTGGTGGTGAGTGAGTTCATGCTCACTTAGTTCACAAGAGATCCGGTTATTCAAGTCTGAGACCTCCCCCGACTCTCACTCCCACTCTCACCATGTGACATGCTGGCTCCCCGGTGCCTTCTGCCATGATTGTGAGCTTCCTGAGGCCTCACCAGAAGCAGATACCAGCACCATGCCTCCTGTACAGCCTGCAGAACCATGAGCCAATCAAACCTTTTTTCTTTAGAAATTACCCAGCCTCAGGTATTTATTTACAGCATCGCAAAAAATGGCCTAATACACTGTATTTGTATGCACGTGTATCTAGGACTCTGTGGTAAGAAAGGACACACATTTCCACCCATTACCGGAGAAAACAGGAGCAAGAACGAGACTGACAAATCCAGTCAATGTATAAAAAGGAGTGAGGGAGGAGAAGGAGGGGAGGAAGTCAATACACCTAAGAAGCCAACACCTTCTTAACTGTGCCTGCCTTCCTGGGTTCACCTTGCTCTGTTTTAGAGTCCACTCAATAGCCTGTGCTTTGTCTTCAAGGAAATCCATCTGAGGCATCATTTCTACCTGTACACTGCAGAAATCAATTCTGTACAACTTCCTCCTTTTGCTAAATCTCTGAGATGCTGCCTATAAATTCAAAGAATTTCAAGCATTAACAATAACCCCTACCCCCACCCTAGAACTTAGTTATGAACATCTGTTGTTTACAAGGGTTCAGGCTGAGAGCTGCCAGACTTGTTCTGCAACCTCTACTTTAACACAGAGGCTGCCAGGGAGGGATGTCTGAATTTCATGCAAGGATGCCCTGTCCCGACTGCTTAAGCAGGAATCAGCAAACACAGCTCAGCATCCTACTGTTGAAGATAATCCTAGTTTGTTCGATTCATTTTCTAATCCTGGCTCTTTAACCAGCTGCACCCTAAATATATTAAGAAGCAGAACTGTGCTCATTGATTCTCCCTGAATTTAAAACCCAAGGAGCAATGACAGTGGAGATGTATAAAAGGAGGAGCTAGCAGAAAAGATGAACCTATTTCAACTCTGAAAAACCCAAACCCTACTTTTTTTCTCATTCTCTCTAAATCTTTCATTAACAATGAGTCCTTCCCATGTCACACTGTTTCTTTTCAACGTGTGATACTTCTGTGCAGCATAGGAATTAGATATTAAAGTCTTTACTTCAATTAACCAGGGAACAAATCTAATTGAGAACATAACTATACTATCTTTTACCTTTCCCTGACTGAACCAAGTACAAGTCCCTCCTGAGTACTCCACCTTTCTTCTTTTCCTGGTGACTACTGGAACCTGCTTTAAATGGGGTGCTATTTTTAAATTCCTGTGCACATGTGTTCTTATTATTCTCTCTCAGCCTGCCCGATTTTCCCCATTTCAATTATAAAAGCATGTATGGCACAGACTGTCTTTTCTTCTTATCTTGTAAACCCTCCCACTTAACACAGTCAGCTCCCAATAAGATGACACAGCTTTTGCCTTGAAAGGAGAACTGGATCAAAGTAAATTCATTTAATTGGCTGCGAATTCCTGAGAATTAAAAATCCCAAGAACACATTGCCTAGTAGTAGTTAGACACATTGCTTCCTGTGTCTGCTACAGAATTATTATGGGGCTTACAGGAGCAGATAAAAGGAAAACTAAAAGCTCCCCGCACACTAGCACTGTTGTCAAGGAACGTGATCACTACTGTCTTTGCTCCATGGAGCTGAAAGCCTGAGGTATGGCCTGCTGTCATTCCAGTGGCAGATCCTAGGAGACACAGGAAACTCTCAGGAGTTTCCAACATCCTCCCAATTGCTC
Source organism: Pongo pygmaeus (assembly GCF_028885625.2). NCBI lineage: Eukaryota > Metazoa > Chordata > Mammalia > Primates > Hominidae > Pongo > Pongo pygmaeus. The sequence continues at coordinate 43,138,313 of NC_072373.2, forward strand.
ATAAAAGCATATTTTGCTTCTGATCTGCCCTCTCATCATTCCCTACCCTAAAAGGAAGATATAAAGCCATTTATGCAGAAGCTTGGGAGCTTCTGTTTGGCCTCATGAGACAAACAACCCAGTAAACCACATACTGTTATGTTCATGACTAAGGTTTGTACTGCACTGGCCTGCTGGCCTCCATAGTAGATACTGCAGGAGGCTGAATAGGACTGGCCTTCTTTTATTTGCCCAAGTCAAAATTGGGACCTGTGGGCCTCAACAGTATATCTTTATAGAAACTCAGCAATTTGGCAATAGGGCTAACTGTTAACTCCAAGAGGACGAGAAAATCAGAGAGTGGTTGTATGACAAACGTCCTCCTCTTCATGATTATGAGCCTGGATCTAAAAGTAACCCACCAAGGTTGAACTATATGACACCTTACAGAACAAAACATACAATTGCTGAGTTTTTATAGGGACTGACCATGCAATTACACAGAGTCGCATAATTGCCTATGTCCTGCCCAATGTAGCTATACCATAAAAATAAGGGTAGGGGATGAATTTGTCATTCATGAGGGCCCACAGGGGTCTGAAGAAAATGGAAACTGACATATTACCCAGCCAGGCTTAGGAATACTTAACTCTGCACAAGGAATGACTAGCACATCTAATATACCAGTGTTTTACCCAGTACAGCTGTGCTCAGGCCCAAATCCTGAGGATAGGGATAATAGTTGCTACTATTTACATTTACTATGTGCCAAGCACTGTCCTAAGTGTTTCACATATTATTAATTCACTTAACCAGCATAACAACTCCATAAGGTAATTATGAATATTATCTTCATTTTGCAAACGAGGATACTGAGGTGATTAAAACCTTTCATCTAAAATCACACAGCAAGTAAGTGGGAGAAATCCAGGATTGTGAACCCAGGAAATCTGGTTCCCAGAACTTGTGATCTTAACTATCAGGGTTGACCCTTCTGTGGCTGATCTTAACTATCAGGGTTGACTCTTCCTGATAATTACATCAGCTACCATTTATTGAGCATCCATTAAGTCACAAACATTAGCTAGTGCTGTATATACATTATATATATCCTTAGAAGAATCCTTCAAGGTAAGTATTACTGTCGACAATTCACAGGTAAGAAACTGAGGCTAACAGGGGTTAAGTGACTTGCTTAAGGTCACAAGCTAGGAGTAGAAGAGACAAGATTCAGACCCAAGTTTTTCTGGCTCAAAGCTCTGGTTTTTCCCACACAAAGTCACAAAGCTTCCCAAAGAACTTTTAACTGAATTCTTTCTCTCTTCCAAAGACTGTATCATCCTGTCTTGCTGATTCCCAAATGGCCTTCTTGCGTCTCTTCCATTCTGCTTTACCCATGTGTGAGAAGTCCTCCCAACTCTTCCTCCAAAAAGGACTCAACAATGACCTTAGGTTCTACATGAACTGGGCCCATACAAAACACACCAAAGAACCTTCTGTTAATTTCTGAACAAAGGCATCTTGAGCCACGGAGAAGGGAAGCCAACCCTTGCAACACCAGATGCTACATCTGGGCAAAATCTTTCCTGAGGGAACAAACAGCTCCCAAATATGTCCAAAATGAGTGAGTGACGCACTGGTCCCAGGATGTCAGGGGTTCTCCCTCCCGGGAGCTTCATGTTTCCTGGTACTTTCCTTCTCAAGGTCACTCCATAAGTCAATGAGGAAGTTTCTGGTCTTCCACCCTTTTCTGATTTGCAACTACAACTATAACTATAACATTTTCCATGGCCAACTGACTCTATGCTTTTCAACCCAATGCTATCCTGTGAGACTGGTGAATGACTTTGAACTCAACTCCAGGGGAGGAACCCATCCGCAGTAGTGATGTAACTACAGAGACGGCGCACATTCAAATACTGGGCCTGAAGCTGAGAACACAGACTCTACAATAATTTTTCTTTAATTAATTATGTAACTAACCTCCCATTGAAAGGAGTATTGCAGGTTGAATGTCTACCAAATTCTTAAGATACCTAGGCCCTGCTCCCTCACATCGCTTCCAATAGTGACACAACTGATAACCAGCCAAACAAGAAAGTTTACTTTCTATGTCTCCCTCCTTGATATTCTGCTAATTTAATATTAGTGAAAATAGGAGATTGTCTTATTCTTCTCTATCTCCAGTACTAAACCCAATTCCTGATACATAATTAGGTTCCCAAATGTATACTCAATGATACACAAATAAATATATCATTTAAATTCCTTTATACTCTCTGTAATCTGAGTATCACAGATGATACAAAGGAAGTTTCCCCTTTGTTCTTCTAAACGCTTACTATTGGAAATCACAAATATTTCCACAGTTTCAACCATCCCCTCTCTGTGCACATGTGCAAATCTCTACCAACAGCCAAAAAATCTCTTTAGCCCTGCATACAGCCATTCATTTTGTCAACTACTAGAAATTTCAGCTTCAATACTCTTCCAACACCTTAAACTTAAAATCCAAAACCAAATTTCTCATATTTTACCCTTTCAAAAACAATTCCTTCTCCTAACTTCTGTTAAAAAAAAACTTCTAGATTTCAGCTCGGTACAGTGGCTTATGCCTGTAATCCCAGCACTTTGGGAGGCCAAGGTGTGCGGATCACCTGAGGTCAGGAGTTCGAGACCAACCTGACCAACATGGAGAAGCCCCATCTCTACTAAAAATACAAAATTAGCCTGGCGTCGTGGCGCATGCCTGTAATCCCAGCTACTCGGGAGGCTGAGGCAGGAGAATTGCTTGAACCTGGGAGGCAGAGGATGCAGTGAGCTGAGATCGTGCCATTGCACTCCAGTCTGGGCAACAAGAGTGAAACTCCATCTAAAAAAAAAACCAAACAACAACAACAACAAAAAAAACCCCAAAAAAGCCCCTCTCTATTTCTTTTAAAGATACCATTAATTTATCAATCACCCAAGTCAAAAAGACACTTTACAGACCTCTTTCTTTTATGGCTTCCAAGCTCACTTGAAACCTGAATCCCATCAGTCAGCAATTCCCGTAGATTCTTCCTGCACCAGGTGCTTTCCATCTGTCTCTAGACTGTAAGCTCTAGGAGTACAGGGGTGGGTATCTGGCATGTGTCTGGCACATGGTAAGAAGACATATATTTGCTAAATGGACAGAAGGATAAATTCCTCTTCTTTTCATTCCTACCATCCCAACCTAATTTAGATCCTTATGATCTACTGCAGCAACTGGTTTCCTTGGTCTCATGTTTCTTGTCATTTAGCAAACTACCACTAGGTTAATCTTCCTTAATCAGAGTTCATACCTATTTAAGCCATCAGTGGTTACCAGTGTCTATTGCATAGAGCCAAATCTCTAATCAAGAGTCAAGGCCCTCCACAATACAAACCCATCTACCTTTGTCCACTCCTTCCATATCCACTTATTCTCCCAGCTAAACCAGTCTACTCACTGTACCTCAAAAGTGCTTTGTTCTTTCTTCTAGCTGTGCCCCTTTTTCCTAAAATATCTTCCCCTCCCTCTCAAGAGCCATTTTCTTTAAAGCTTTGTTCAAATCTCATTTCCTTACTGAAGTTTCCTGTCTACATCAACTGAGCCTCATCTCTTCTGCAGCATATACTCAGTACTTACTACATATAGCCTTATGTTGAAGATTTGTATTCTTGTATTTGAATTTAATTTTTCCCTGACTAGATTATAATTTCATATGGGAAAGAACTACTCCTTTTATTTCTTTGGATCTCTGTCCTCTAAGAGTTTAGAACAAAACCTCTAAAATAGTCAACAAATATGTGTTGAGGAGAGAAAGAAGCTGGGAGAAACGCTGAAAAGATACTGACAGTGGGTTATAAAATAGCAGAAGGTCTCTGCAAGGAACACAGCAGGACAGAAATGTAGAAGTATTGCTCTAAAAACTCAACAGAAAAAAAAAAGCTACCTAAAAAAACAAGCTATTAAAAGCAGGAGATCAAAACCAAGAGAGCTATGACTGAAAGGTAATTTACAGCAAGTCTATTTAAAAAAAAAAAAAAAAACACACACACAGCCAATGCATTATCAATTAGAGTCCTGCTGGGCCATATTAACACAGATTCCACTTAAAAGAGACAATCAAAGGCTCAGCAACAAATAGGAATACATTTATGCTCTTCAAGGAGCCAAAGAAAATGCAAGAACATCTTCCCTAGAAAGGCTTCCTACCCTCGCATAATACTTTATCACTGCTCTTAATCAAACCAGGCTGACAGAATTTCAGACATTAGCAGGGTCTTCCCACAATTCACAGGGATGGGGGAAGCCATGTTACCTGTCTTAAACAAAGCAGAATAACACAGGGTCAAATAATCGCTACAGTTCTATCTGTGGCATCTCTCATTCTCTGGGGGAAGGAGAAAGAAGGAGAGGGATGGAACCAGAGGGTCAGACTGCAATGGAGTCCGAACTGTGCAGGCTTTAATGAGGATGTCTGCACTGAGCACAATGTGGGAGAGGACAAAAGGTGAGCAGGAGCAGAGCAGAGTAGGAAGCAAAGCCAAAGGGTGGCAGCGTAATGGCTTCCAGGGGGAGGAGGTGTCCAAAAGACGAAGAAAGCAGTTCAGCAGCGTCCATCCCTAAATGCAATCACTTAGAACTGTAAGAAAATATCCGACCTAACCCAGTATGAGTGGCTGAAACCTAGCCAGGGTAAGAAAGTGGCTTGGAAAAGGGTGAGATGAATCCATGTGGACCGAATTCAGCCCTGGCCAACCTGCTGCATCCCAAGTTGAATAGTTTCCACGTCCCTGAGATGGGTCTGCCCAGAGTTGCTGCTGGCAGCTGCTCTCCTGGCAGTACAGGAAGACAAATTCATGGCATTGCTAGCCCAACAGCTGCTACAGCTCCGGGGGAGGTGATGAGTGCCCGCTGAGATGTTCTGGGCAGAGAATGAACTATTCTGGGACCAGTCCTAGAGTCAGCAAAATCAAGGCTACAGTTCACCGACTGAATGAAAATACAGTACTATTGTGACTCCAGAGTCCCGGGAAACCAAGAGCACTTTCTCTGTCCCAGCTTCTTTGAATTCCATTGATTCTTGCCCTCACACTTGGCCCCATCTTGTCTGTTTCCAAGGGTATGACCTCAGTTTCAGCCCACATTAACCTCACCACTGGACTCCTTTCTTAACAGGTCCTCCTCCTTCCAGTCTCTCTGCTCCAATTGATCATATGCATCGTTGCCATAGTTACCCTTTGAAAGCATAGCCATAATTATGTTCCTTGCTCAAAAACTATCAATGGTCCCCCATGCTTACAGAATAAAGCCCAAACCCTGTCGCCTGGCATTCACAGACCTCTTTAATCTTCTGGCCCCTATCTTTTCCAGGTTTATTTCACTATCACATTTATAATTCCTGTTCTTCAGCAAAACAGATGAGTTATCCACCAGCCTTTGTTCTCACTTCTGTTAGCCTTTTCTAATACTGCTCTCTCTATCTAAAATGCTTCCTTTCCCATCTTTTCACCTTCTTTCTACAATTTCTCCATCGTCTCAACTGCATTAAGCTTAAAGGATCAATGCCTAGCATTGGCACTTTAATTTTTTCATCTCCCATCCATTGAACTTGACCTCCCTAAAGCCCTCTCCAGTCCCCCAATCAGAAGAAATCTCTCTTCTTTGTGCACCTGTGGTACTCTGTATGGACGGGTGTCCATGGTCTTTCCTAAACTTGTCCTTTCATACACCATGGCAGATGCTGCTGATTGTCCCCCAATATTTCCCCTTCTTCTGTATTAATAGTAACTCTATAGTCACCCAGAACAATAACTACACTTCCCAGCCTCCCTTGCAGTTCAGCATAACCATGTGACTAAGTTCTGGCCAGTCAGATATGAGTTGAAGAGATGTGTGTGCCACTTCCAGAGTGCATCTTTAAAAAATAAGGCCATATCTGCCCCTTGTCCTGTTGCCTTTTCCTGCTGGCTGGAATGAGAACATGGTGGCAGTAAGCCATCTTGGGTCATACAGAAAAGGATAACACTCTCAGGATGGAATAAGAAGCGTGACAGCCCTGGATGGCTAACACCTAGACTATGACATCAGAGAAAAATCAACCTCTATCTTGTGTATGCCATTATTACTTGGGGTCTATTACCTCAGCCAAACATATCTTTACCAAATCAGACATGCCTAAGATGCCTTTCCTATGCCAAAATGTCAAATTTTCAGTTGCCAGCAAATGTTTCAAGCTTGTCTTAGTGATGCTGACTGCCAGGTACCAATTCCGTTTCAGCAGGATGGTTGTCTCTGCACAGCAATGCTTGTGCTGTGCACACATTTTAACACTTGGTTATCTTTTGCAACACAAAAATGAGTGGAAATGGAAAAACAAAAGTGCTGTTACTAATGTTGCATTGAGAAGTAGAGGTCTCATCATTGTACTACTAAGATAAGGGCAGAACTCATCAGCTACATGGACTCTTTAGGTATTCACTGAACTTGAGCAGGCAGGCCATGAGTTTAACTGTGGAAAAACAAACAGAACTAAAGACAAGGTATACAATGCTAAAAATATATCAGGTGAGGGATAATTCGGAATTTCACATACACACTTATTTATAATAATAGAACCTACCTACCCCACATAAAACTGTAGTTAGACATTCAACCGTTTGACTTCTGTATACACTTTTAGGAATAAATTATGCATGAAAGCAGGATGTTGCCTGAGCCTCTCTTATTGAGTTTCTCACCACCTTGCCTGTATTAAATGCATTTGTACATATGTTCTATCTCCTCTTCTACCAGGCTGTATCATATGAAATTGCCATTTTGCCTTACAAAAAAACCCAACAATTTCATATGTTTCACCCTAAGAGACTGAAAACACTTGGGTTTGGGGCTTGTTTTAGTTATCTTTGCATCTCTTACAATACCTTATACATGAGAGAGTATCAATAAGAAATTGCTCTTACAGATCTTCTACTTAAAACACTTCTAGTTCCATCAGACACCACTTTCCCACCTTACCTTCTATCTTTTGCCTTAAAAAACAAAACTATTCTCTCTCTCTTCAGGTAGCTTTTGCTTCTCCTCATAGTAACTTTTACTACCAATGCGTAACTTTTATTCTCTAAGCCTGGGGTCCTGGATTTAGCTCTTTGTTCTCCTCTTTCTCTTCCCTGAATTCATATACTTTCATCTCTTCCACAATCACTTTTACCCCGAAGATTCTGCTAGCTATCCCCAGTCATCAACTCTTACCTCAGCAGTATGCCATCTCCACCTGGATACCTGATGGCCTCGTACTGCTCTACACCCAAAATGTTCAAAGTAGGATCACCATTCAAAACAGATCTTCCCTCAACACCCCTACTTCTATCGTGAATGCCACAATTCTTCTAGGTCACCAGAGTAGAGACACTGGGTCACCTCTGACCATTATGGTTCTATGCTTTATCCAGTCAGTTATCCAGTCCTATTTAGTTTCTTGAATACCTTCTGAATATATTCCTACTTCCTTTCCACTCCCCCTACTTTTTTTTTTTTTTGGTGCTCTTACTTTGCGTGTAGATTACCCTGAAACCTTCATCCTGGCCTTCTCTTTACCTCGTGTCTCTCTCCCCACCTAAGAACCCAGAGGACCCACTAAAATGCTGCCACACCCAATCTGAACTTCTCTGCTTGCTATCAAAGAGCTATCATTTGGGGTCTACTCTACTTATTTAAACTTATTTTCCACTGCTCTTGAAAATAGCTGTGTTCTCATATCTCTACTAAAGCTCTTTTCGCATTATACTATTTATATAGCTCTTTTCCCTGTTAACCAGGGATTTTTTTTTTTTTTTTTAGACACAGGGTCTCACTCTGTCACCCAGGCTAGTGTGCAGTGGTGCAGTCATAGCTCACTGTAGCCTCCAACTCCTGGGGTGAAGCGATCTTCCCACCTCCTGGGAAGCTAGGACTACAAGCGTGCATCACCATGCTGAGCTAATTTTTTATTTTTTGTAGAGATGGGTTCTTGCTATGTTGCCTAGGCTGGTCTCAAACTCCTGGCCTCAGGAGATCCTCCCATCTTACCCTCTCAAAGTGCTGGGGTTACAAGCATAAGTCACCATGCTCCGCTTAAACAGGAATTCCTAAGTTTATGTTAGTTCCTATAGGAATCAACACAGAGCACAGTACTCAATAGGTATTTAAAAGGAATTTGTTGAATAAGTAGACTGATTGTTACTCAGAATACGATCAGGCAGGAAGCTATTGGAGTAAACCAGCCATAAAGTGGAAAAGTTGCCCTCTTCCAGGTTCTTGTGCCACCCTGTATTAAATACTTTCCTTGCACAACACTTACCCCAACTTTAAATTACATATCTAATTGTGTGATTTGTTAAATGCCCATTTCTTCATCTAAGTGCTAAGTGTAGCAGTTTGTTCCCTGCTACACTCCAAGGCATAAAGGAGTTCAAGGAATGTGCAATGGAAATCAGTTAGACGAATGTGTTAGGAACCTTCCCTTTAATAAAGCTGGATCCCACACTAGCCCCTACACCCTCTCATCACCAAATATTCCTGCTTCCTCTCACCTGCACCTGCTGTTCTCTCCTCTGCCACACAAATCTACCTCTCAAGCCTAGGTCCCACCTGCTTCATGACAACTTTCCAGACTATTCCAGGACCTTTAACCATCTCTGACCTCTCATCAGATCTATGTTGTACATAACACCAATGATCTCTTAATGAGATCATTACTGCTTTATGCTCTAATTGCTTCCTGTATTCAAAATCTTCTCTCCAACCACATAATGACTCTCTAAACTTCTCTTGTATTTTCCAATGCCTTGTACAAGCACAGAACTGGTCAATCAATAAAACTCACTGGTTATTTGAGGAAAAAATGTTGCCAAGTACCATCTTTATCAGAAAATAAATCAATTCTTCTAAACTTGGAGAAATCACCCTATTCCTAGTATGTGATCTTAATTAGAACAATTCAGATGACTTGGAGATTAACACATCTGAACCTTAATTTGTAACAAATACGTGCATAAGCTGAGAATATGATATAGTACTAAAAATCAAATGCTATTTTAAATTTAGGATGAGATTACCAACAGAATAAATCCAACTTTGAATCATTTTCTAAAGCAAATGATTCCTCCCCTAAGTCTTCATTTATCACATACTAAAATAACATTTTATTATCAGATGATTCTCTTATCATAAAGAGAATAAGACTTGAGAAAGATAAGAAACTCTGAGGAAAAAAACATCTGGAGGAAATTTTCATTCTGGCTTATTTTGAGATGTCATGTTCTCCTCAACCTTAACCCCATCTTCACTGCACAGAGCTGGCTTTTAAAGGATAATTTGTGTCCTGTATTATTAAGGCAATAAACAAAAATAGAAAATGGGGAAAATAAGATACACTTGGCACTAATTTTAAATTCATTCATTCATTTATTTATTCCACAATATTTAGTGAGCATCTACTATACACCACATATTATACTAGGCACTGTGGGACACTAGAAGATCGAACAAACTTATACAGTCCACTAACAGAAGATAACAGAAGGTAGATAGTGCTGAATGCCCTAAGAGAAGAACAAATAAAATGCTGTAAGAATTCAGAAGATGGAGAACTTTCTTCCTTCTGGGAGAATCAGGAAAGTTTCCTTCAGGGAGCACCTGAGATGCGTCTTAAGACACGGGCATGGCTTAGACATGCAAAGATGGAAAGACTGACCACATAACCTCAAATAACAGAATGCCAGTGACCCACTGGAGTGAATGTTCTGTTTGGCTCAGGTATAGTGGAACAGAAACAAGAAATAAGTTGGAAAGCTGTTTGAGCCTTTCCAGATGTAGAGGGGCTTAAAGACCAAGCCAAAAAAGCATGCACCTTTGTGAATGGAACAGCATTTCCCAAATGTCAATGTGCACACAGATCACATGCTATGTTGTGGGATCTTGTCATAGTAGGACTGGAGTAGGACCTGAGATTCTGCATTTCTAACAGTACAGATGATGCTGACACTGAGAAACTACAATTTGATATCAAAAACATAGATGGGCTGGGTGTGGTGGCTCACACCTGTAATTCCAGCACTTTGGAAGGATGAGGTGGGAGGATCACTTAAGGCCAGGAGTTCGAGACCAAACTGGGCAACATAGCAAAACCCTGTCTCTACAAAAATTAAAATAAAATAAAAATAGCTGGGTATGATGGTGCTGCAGTAGCTGCAGTCCCAGCTACTCAGGAGGTAGGCTGAGGCAGGAGGATCACTAGAGCCCAAGAGTTTGAGGCTGCAGTGAGCCAAGATCACGCTATTGTACTTCAGCCTGGGTGACAGAGCAAGACCTTATCTCTAAAAATAATAATAATCATAATAAAAAGAACAGACAATGGAGAGACATTGAAAGTTTTGCAGAAAGAAACTCTCTGATTGCCAGTGTGTTCCAGGAAGATTAACTCCGAACACAATGGAGCAGGCAGATTGGAATGGAGAGAAACTGTAGACCAAACTTGTCCAACCCACGGCCTGTGGGCTGCATGGGGGCCAGGATGGCTTTGAATGCAGCCCAACAGAAATTTGTAAACTTTCTTAAAATATTATGAGGTTTTTTTGCAATTTTTTTTAAGCTCATCAGCTATTGTATTAGCATATTTTATGGGTGGCCCAAGACAATTCTTCTTCTTCCAATGTGGCCCAGGGAGACCAAAAGATTGGACACCCCTGCTGTGGACTGTGATCCTCAATGCTGGCTGTTCATTAGAATCACCTGGGAAGCTTTTACACCACCCTGTTACCCAGGCCTCACTCCCAGAGATTCTCATTTAATTGGTCTGGAGTGGGGCCCAGATTTCTGTATTTTTTTTTTAAAGTTCTCCAGGGAATTCTAATATGCAGCCAGGGTTGAAAATCTCTGCTATAGAAGATATAGTAAATACTGCAATTATTCAGGCAAAAAAGATGATCTAAACTAGGGCAATGGCACTGGGAACCAAGTGAATGGGCCAGCTGTATAAAATAAAGTAAATGTAGAAGAAATAGACCTTAGCAACTGCCTAGACAGGGATTTAGATATAATGGCCTCAACATCATTTATTTCTTCTAATTAAAGACAGTTTGGTGAAATGGTTAAAAATATAGACCCTGGAGCCAGACTGCCTGGGTTTGAATTCCAGCTCTACTATTTACTAGTGGTATGTGAGTGTGAGTGTGTGTGTGTGTGTGTGTGTGTGTGTGACAGAGAGAGAGATTAAAATAGACCTGAGTTAAGCCCCTTAACCTTTTTATGCTTCAGTTTCCTCATCTATAAATTGGGGATAATAACAATAACCATCATATGGAGTTGTTGTTGGGATTAAGCAAGCTAACATACATGTAAAGCCCTTAGTAGCATGCCTGGCAACAGAGCTATAAACAAGTTTGCTGTTATTATTAGCATGGTTCATCATCTACTCTCATCTCTACGAAATGTTGAATTGCACATAAGACTGATCTGGAAAACGAGAAGTCCTTGAGGGCTTTCAACCAATCTGAAGCCAGGGGCTCCGGAATCCAGCTGGATCTAAGTGGCGTACCCTTCCCCCCTCCACCCTGGACCCCATTCCAAGGTCTCAGAGAGTAACAGCCACAGAGCCCCTACTTGAATTGCTGGTCCTTGGTGCTGCGTGTCTTGGCCAGGAAGCGTTCTGCCAGCTTCTCCAGGTTGCGGGAGTAGTCCATCTCAATCTCTGCCTTCTTTCGGAAGAAGTCCTGGAGGTCCTGCAACAGTTGCACCCGAAGCTCACACTGCTGGTCCAGGCATTTCATCTGCTCTGTGAGCTGAGCACGGATCTCTACAACAAAAACAAGAGAAGACAGTCAGAAAGACAGCCCTAAATAAACCACCATGCATGCCAATATTCACCCACCTCCCATTTACTTATTCCCCGTGCCCTGGGAAATCGAAAGCCCTGAACAAAAAAGCCTAAAGTCTAAACTGGCCATACAATGTGAGGCACCTCCAAAAATGCCCAACCCTTTTTACACCATTAAAGAACATTGTGAACCAGGAATCTGCTGAATCACTTAGGAGAAGCTGCTTATTAAAAATAATAACATTCCTATCTACCATTTATATTACTATGTTTCTAGTGGCACAGAGCCAGAATCTGGGTTGTCTTCTGGTAGAGGGCCCAAATGAATTATCACCCCAACCATCCTATGAGGCAGGTACTACCTCATGCCCATTTTAAAAATGAGAAAACAGAGTCTTGAAGAAGTCAAACTTTTAAGTGAAGCTGGGATTCGAACCCCAAGAGACTGACTTTAGAGCCCATGCTCCTACTTTTTGCATTTTTCCCCATCATTTCAAAATGTTGTTTAGCATCTTCATGAAGTAGGATGAAGGTCAGGATATTTTAATGGAGACAGAAAGAAAATCTCCCAAGGTCAAATGGTAGCAATCAAAACAAAACAAGCACAAGAACTTCTGGGCAAGCAAACTATTCACTGTCAATCAGATTTCACAGTTTCCAATATCACAGAATGAAAATCATTTTTTAAGAAGACTTGGAAAGAGATTTTTTTTCACTAACAAATATCACTCTCATCTGTGTTGCTTAATCTTCATAGATGCTGAAGTGCCTCTATAGTGTCATAGCTAGAAATACTTCTGGTTAAGCTCTAGCATGCAGATTTCTGGCTGGTCAGGGTCCTTGTATGGAGCTAGCAAACACTCTTTCTGGAACTGCTGCAAAGGCAGCTACAGATGCGACCAGATCTGCCTCAAATGCAACACTGCATTTGTTACTGACAAGAGACCTGGCACTCACAGGAAGCAGTCTGCCAAAGCCAGACTGATTTTCAGCTCAGAGAAGGCTTGCAGTGTGTATCCTGCTGAAGTTATGTCCCAATCCCCATCTGAGTCAGAATGGAGCCATTTCTTTCATCCTTTCCCTCTGCAAGCCTGCTCAGCTCCAAATGCATTAGGATGTGACAGTGACTCCAATCCCACAGAAAAGGAGCACCTATATTATGCCTTTCCTTATGCGTGCCCCAAATTCACTCCCAAATAGTACAGTTGTAACAATGCTTTCTGTCTATGCTATGTAATGCTATGTAATGCATCATTATGGGGAGAGGGGGTCTAGAGTTTTCACGTGAGCTGCAGATAAATCAGAGGCAAATCAGGATCAGAACTATGATGCTGAAATGTTCTTGAAGCAATGAGGATGGGTAAATGGTGCATTTAGCTTTGCCTTAAAGTAGTTGAGGCTCCACAATCTGTCCCCATCTACATTTTTGTTTCTGTTTTTACACATATCAGTATGTCCTTTGCAGATGATCTCAGGTGATCTGTAAGCACAGTTGTCACCCTCTTCATGCTCATCTCTCTCCCTGTCAACCACCAATGCCAACCAGCCCTGCAGTAACCTCACCTGAACTGAAACTGAGCTCCGGAGGATTGTTTCAAGCAGACAGAAGGCTGTGCAGAAAAGCTGCCTACCTCATCACTCATCAAAGCTCTCTTGTTCTGTGTTTTACGGAGTCTGATTACAAGGGTATTGGGGGTAAAGATCTGCAGAGGTTATGTCAGGCATCTAGTTCTTGCCAGGGATTTCTCGGTCTCTTAAAAGGAACAGCCTTTGTTGAGACTATTCCTGTAGGCATCTGTCCCCCTTCAATATATTAGTGAAAAGCTGATAGTAATAGCCATTGGGTGGGCAGACTGTACATTGAGAGGGCATTCAGAATGCTTACTAATATTACTTAAATTTCATCCATTAAGTAAGAACTAAGGCCTTTTTAGGGTGGAAAAGGCTTTTCAGGTACTGAATCAGTAACAGATGTACAAGGGATATGGATGGGCAGTAAGGCTGTCAGGTCCCTCTGAGTCCCCTGTAATGCACTTAAGAATTTACCTCAGTAATCTCACCAGGGGAATAGAAAGGAACAGTTAGTTGGATGACACCCATCCTCTGCCAAAAAAAGAGAGGACAAGGCAAAGTCCCATGAAGTTCCAGAAGTAGGCCACTCCAGAGTTAGCCTGTCCAAGGAACAAGTACTTAATAGGAGGCCTCTAAGATATGTGATTTAATATAAGAAACCCCCAAGCACATCCAGCCAGCAAGGAATTCCAGCCTGATTTTGCAGGTGCCTCAATGAGGGCAGCACAGTATATGCTGCATCACAGGTACTCCCTCTGGAACCCTGAAGGGAAGGGTGCATGTATTTATTGAATACATTTTATGGGCCTTTCTATATATCATCTCATTTAATTCTCACAGGTAGTCTGTAAGGTATCCACAGTTATCCTGATTACACTAAGGAGAAAACTGAAGTAAGACTCTAAGTAATTTACCAAAGGGTCAACGATTATGCAAGTGGAGCTGGAGCTAAATTAAGGTTTGTCTGACTTGTCAAAGAGGTTAATAGTAGGTCAGAGAAACAAAAACAAGAGAAATAGAACACCAGTTTGGAGTCTCTGAAAGTATCTCTAGGTAAATCACAGTGACCATGACTCTTACTCCTGGAACATCGCCTTTTCCACTTTCCAGCTGACGGTTGATTCAGGCCCCTAAGACAAGTTTGGACTTGCCCACCGACTCATCAGCTAGCTATGTTTCAATCTGTCCACAACCACACTGGATCCCTTCCCCACTTCCTAGATCTACTCTACAGGACAGCTTAGGGGGAAGTGCTTTTCTTGTCCTGTGAGTATACCCTGAGGTCTACCAGGAAGCCCAGAGGACAGAGACAGTGAGAAAGCAATATCTCCACCCCTGATCCAGGAAAAAAAAGAGGCTCTGTTAATAGATACCACCTGCCAGTATGGTTTATTTGTGATATGACACCACGAGCATCTCCCCTCCCTCACTACTGGCCAAAAAGAATAGGAAGAAGGAGGAGGAGGAGGAAGGAAGAAGAGGAGGTGGAGAAGGAGAAGGAAAAGGAGGAGAAAGAGAAAGAAGAAAGAGAATGAAGAAGGAAGAAGGAAAAAGAAGAAAGAAGAAAGGAAGAAGAAAGAAGATGCCTCCCTTGTTACCATCTTCAAAGCATCCATACAGGCATTAAGGGAAATTCTAAACTACTCTCACCCTTAGGCGTACAGCTCCAAGACAGAACAATTGTTCTATCCAGGGCAAAATGTGCTGCCTTAGGCGCTGCTGCTGCTGCTGCTCCTACAAAGACAAACAATGGTCCCCAAGAAGGCAGCTATGCTGGCCCCAGTCCCCGTTCATGCACACAAGGGGCAGGAAACAATGGGCCACTGAATACCAGCACTCCTGGGCCATGTGCCCAGGCTGGAGGCCCCTCTGAACCCTGGCCTATCAACAAACAAAAGGGCAGAAAGAAGAAAGAGGCAATTTAAAAACATAGAGGAACTCCTCACAGTTCCCTCATGTGCTTAGGCAATCATGCACGTGCACATCATGTGTGCACACTCAAAGACTCACACCACTCATACCACTTACACCATGCTTCACGATACCAACTCAAGAAGGCTTTACACATCTGGTTTATAGTTGGATGAGAATTCTTGGGAGCTATGGAGATGGTGGGGTCCTTGCCAGTTCCTTCCCTAGAAATACATGGGAAGAAGTCAAGCTCTCACTTTCTAGAAGCAGCTATATCTTAGGGGTATAAAAGAATTCCCTGGCTATTCACAAAGCCAAAGTACTAAGGTCGCCATGAGCCACCTGCAGTGATATATACACCCAAACAGCCTCCCCTGAGCGCCCAGTAGAGCCCATTTATTCAGCAAATCTTACTGAGCCTCTCCTGTATGGAGGCACTGTGCTAGGTGATGGTGACAAAGGAGGAAAAGACAGGTCTAAGCCCTGTCTAAAGAGGCATGGCTTGACAAAGAAGAGAAAGGACAAGACAACACAAAAAGTCTTATTGTTTCTGCTTTAAATATTCTTTATTATAACAAAGCTGTGGTAATAAGCCCCAACCTGAAGATCTCAGATTTAAAAATCATCAATAGCGGAAAGAAATCACGTAACAGGGCTAAGAAAAATCCAATGTCCTCTAACATTTTTTCTTATTATGTTTTTTAAAAATGACACTTGAATAAAAATTGCAGCTTCCCTTGCAAGAGGAACCCAATTTTTTTAAAAGGTTCCTGAGAATCAGAGTTGACCTCTGGTTGATATTTCATGCAAAGATTCAAGACAAATTTAAACCTCCCTGTTTTGAAATTAAGATAGTGATGATTGTTGCTCAACCTTGTGAATATGTTTAAAAAATTGAATTGTACACTTTAAAAGAGTGAATTTCATAGTATGTGAATTATATCTCACTGAAAAAAACAGATTAAAAAATTTAACCCCACCACATAGCATATTCTGTTGAGCACCATCTGCCAGTGAAGGGGAAAATAACCCAACAAACAGGAACCAAAAGGAGGAATGGATTCTTGGTTTCCATTTCCCCGTGTGTATGAATTAAACGAATTCTGCATTGACTATTCCTAACGCAAATCTTGGAAGCTGCCCCTCTGGGCCGTAGGCTTGGCCATGACATTGAACTCCACTGGCAGATCACCATTTCCAAAGGATGTCAGATAAAGACCTGCCAGGGAGTGTTTTTATATGTGAATTCAAATCCAGGATCACCAGACACACCCATGAAGCTTCCCCTGGGAAATGCTGCCTCCTTGCCCATGCTTGGCCACAGCTGAGACACTAACTACACTCGTCCTAGTATTTAGAAAGAAGCTTATTTCCTTTTTAGAAAGATGCTGAAGGGTCTCAATAAGCATGCAACTGGAAGAAAAACTAGCCCTAATAGGATACTGATCATTTAACAAAAACAGGCAGGGCCCTGCCACGCTGACAATCACGTAGACTCCAAATTACAACACCTGCCAATGCAGATGACACAGTCCTCTGAAAACTGCCCTCACTTCAGAGAACATCCAGGGAATTCACCAGTCAGCAGAGTACAGGGGGTGAGGGAGTGCGGGTGCTCAGCCTATTGCTTTCAATCCAGAGATCCCTTTCTTTCCTCCTTTCAAAATTCATCTTCTTCTTCAGGAATTTTCTCTGATTAAGTCATGAATACCACATTTCTAAGGAGAAAATGGGGGAGGAAGGGCAGGCCAGGAGACAGATGTAATCTTTCAGGAGAGTCACACAGGCATGTCCTTCCTTTCTCCTTGATGTGCCAGCACCCAGGGGGCAGGAGCTGCATCTCCCACAGGCTCTGTTGCCAGCACGCAGAGCAGATCAGCCTGCACTCCCCATTGGGAACCTGGTCTGACTGCCAGTCTTTTTCCACCCAATCTGCCTCACCTGCTTTCAGCCCCTTCACAAACACATGATGTCACCTCAGCCATCTCAGGAATATTAATTCCTAGTACCTTTCCAGAGAATGTTACATAAGAATACAATTGAGGCTTTCAGGCTCTACCCTCCATATCTCTTACCAAGACTTCTTATCACAACAGTAATCAGCCCCTCTCAAAACTGTTCCTCAGGAAACAAAATACCAGAATGCCCTGCCAAGTCTTGCTCTCTACTCTGCTAGTTTGCCTTTCTATGAACTTAGTAAAGGGAGGACTCAAAAATCCTTGCTGGACAGATGTGAGAACCAAAGCTCAGAGCAGCAAAGGGGATTGACCAAGATCACACAGCTATTTAGTTGCAGATCCAAGACTGAAATCCAAGTCGCTGAGTTCCCAATGTCCTTTCTTACTTTTACTTACTCTCATTGCAAACATCTATTTGAGTGCCTTCCGGGTGCTCTGGGAATACAGACAAAAAGCACTTCCTCAAAGTTAGCAGGGTAGTGGAGAAGAAAGAAGAAAAAAACGGTAACAAACAAGGTTAAATAATAATATAAACAAATGAGTATGCGCACAGAGCAGAGAGAGAGACACAGCACCACCCTCAATGTGTTATATGTGCTATAACACATCTTCAGTGACTGACATTACTTATCTATAAGTAGTCAGTTTCCAAGAAAAGGCCATCAAGATACTTTCAGTAAACTAGGAAACAGCAAATATTCTTCCTCAAAGGGTGTGACTGATAGTCTTTTTCCGCATTACTTTATTAAGTAAGGCACAAACCAGGCCAGGCACAGTGGCTCACGCCTGTAATCCTGGGACTTTGGGAGGCCGAGGTGGGCCGATCACTAGAGCTCAAGAGTTCGAGACAAGCCTGGGTAACATGGCAAAATCCCATCTCTACAAAAAATTTTTAAAGTTAGCTGGGAGTGGTGGTGCATGCCTTTAGTCCCAGCTACTTGGGAGGCCGCGGTAGGAGGATCGCTTGAGCCCAGGAGGTCAAGACCACAGTGAGCTGTGATTGTGCCACTATACTCCAGCCTGGGTGACAGAGCAAAACCCTGTCTCAAAAAAATAAACCAGTAAGGCACAACCAACCAACAAATAGCTATTATGTTTCTGAAATAATTGTTTTTCATTCCTTATATCCATGTTTTCCCCACTCTCGGTCCACATGCTTTCAGTAAAACTGATTCCACCCCTCCCCTCTCCAAAGATAGTGTGCTTTCTCAAATCCAGGCCTTGGCTGGGAGATGGAAGACCTGGGGACAAAGAGAGTGTGACACTGCCACTGCCATCTTGGTACCGTGAGTGGAAAGCCCATTTGAGAATGGAGTTGGCCCAGAGAAGCAGAGCTGAGAGATGGGGAGAAGGAAACATAAGTATCTGAATGAAGTCACGATGAGAAGCCAGCCCTATCCCTGGACCTTTCAGTCACACAAGTCAATTCATTCAATTTTCGCTTAAAACGCTTTGCCTTAGGCCAGGCATGGTGGCTCACATCTGTAATCCTAGCACTTTGGGAGGCCCAGATGGGAGGACTGCTTGAAGCCGGAAGTCTGAGACCAGCCTGGTCAACATAGCGAGACCTCATCTCAAAAAAATAAAATAAAAAATATATAAAAAAGAAACAAACAAAAAACCACTTTGCCTTGGATTTTTCGTCCCTTGCAAAGGGGCTGTAATGGATAAAGTGAGGATTTCTGAAGTATGAAGGTCCCTGTTCTCAATAACTTACAATCTAATTGTGAAGACATGATCCAAATATACAATACATTTCAAAATTTTACGTAACAATTCATATTACATAATTGCACAAGATATATAATTATATAGTATAGAAATTATGTTATTATATACTATAAGGACATGAAATTAAGAATAAATACTACAATGAAAGTGTTGAAAGCTCAAGAAGATTGGTGGGGAATCCTGTTACTAAAGTCAGGCTTCTGGAGGTAGTCTAAACTTCTTGAAAAGAAGAAATTTGGTCGAGCACAGTGGCTCACACCTGTAATCCCAGCACTTTGTGAGGCTGAGGCAGGCAGATCACGAGGTCAGGAGTTTGAGACTAGCCTGGCCAACATGGTGAAACCCCGTCACTACTAAAGATATAAAAAATTAGCCAGGCATGGTGGCACACACCTGTAATCCTAGCTACTTGGGAGGATGAGGCAGGAGAATCGCTTGAACCCAGGAGGCAGAGGTTACAGTGAGCTGAGATCACACCATTGCACTCCAGCCTGGGCGACAGGGAGAGACTCTATCTCAAAAAATAAAAATAAAAAAAGAAGAAGAAATTTGTCTGTTCAGTTGACTAATGTACTTGTGGGACCCAGAACAACACCTAGCATTATAGTAGGCCTCCAAGTTTGTGGAGGGAAGGCAGGAGAGGAGAAAGAGAGAGAGAGAAAGGGAAGGAAACAGAAATCTGAAGTAGTATTCTGAGGAAGAGTAGGATTTCAGTAAATGAAGGGTGAGGACAGGATATTCCAGAGTAAGAGAAAACGTACACCAAGAGATGGGAATGTTTGAGCGTGGCCTCTCTGTGGGGTAGGGAGGAGGATGTCCTTACTGGAACAAAAGGTGGCACTGAGGCTTGGTCAAAGATAAAGGTGCAAGGGGAGGAATAGCTCCAAAGGCCAATAGAGTAGTTTGGATCTCAAGCAGCCAGAAATGGAGCTGGTAAAAGTTTGTGTCATGATGAATGTAATAAATGGAGTTGAATCAAGATCACAGTGAAGGAAGTCTGCTGGATGGAGTCCTATGCTGTCTAAACGAAGAAATGGAGTGAACATTAATGAGCAATACAAGCTGAATGGTAGAGAGGTCAAAATGAGTAGGAGAATTCCATGAGCGGAAAATCCCTGCACATACCAACACCAATCATTAGCAATAACACGTACTTTAGAGCCCATGACTCTATAGTGTGATTCCAAACCATCCTTCCCTTCACAGTAGTCAGCAAACTGGAGCCATAAGAGACATCCTTGGGTTCAAAGGTAAGACAGTAATCTTGGTGGGACGAAGGGGGTAGTGGGGGCAGTTGTGACTGGAACACTGGCCTCCCTGGCTTTCGTTTTGATGTAGTTTTCTCTGATGGACTTTAAACATGGCCATCTTCAAAACTGTCTGCCCTGTGTGGTAGATTATTCCAAAGCTATGAAAGAAAGAAACACTCCTCCCCTCACATTAACTCCACACTACCTAAAAACAATGCATGCACCTTTGGTAACAAAGAGAAACCAGCCAGTGGGAAAGAGAAGAAGAAAAATGGCCCTACAAGTTTCCAAAGGACTTTCAGTCATCCATTAACTAACTTTCCAGCCCCAAGTGAATGCACAGAAGGCAATCTCATAAAGCCAATGAGAGGGATATCTCAATGAACTTTAATCATCGCGACTGCTCTGGCAGGCCGCCTTAGTTCTTTCAAGTGACTCAAAAGCAAGTTAAAGACAAAAGGCTCCCAAATGAAAAAGCTGCCACATCAAATGCCAAAGTAGTAATTTTAGCTCCTAAGGTCTTGCCTGAGATGTTTAAGAAACAGAATTCTCAAGGTCCAAAATTTAGAATTAACTTGTACCACAAACTAAAGATGCAGGATGTGAAGACCAGCAGCTCCTCTGGGAAATGTCATCTAGTCTGATGCTCCTGATTCATTGCTAGTGACAAGCTGCAAGTCAGTTCCCAAGGACCATGATAATCAACCAACAAACCCAGCAAATATTTATCTAACACCAACTCTGTGGGAAGATCTGGGTGGATGAATCATTGGAACACACAAGAAAATGTAAGATATTTACACAAGAAAATGTAAGGCAGTCTCTTACTCTCAAGGAGCTTACAATTGAATTGGAGAAAAGGAGGACTAAATGCAAAAATATTTCAGAGTGTAAGACTGGCATCCTAAGTGCCAAAATAATGGTCCCAGACTACATTAAGAGAGGAAGAAATCAGTAAAATCTAGCATGGACCTCTTGAGACCTTGGGTAGGGGAGGATTTAAACATAAGAGAGGGGGATGACAGATGAAGGGTTGTAGCTAGCAAAGCAAAGTCAAAGAGGCTAAAATGGGCAGATGAAGCTCAGGAGGCTGTGAGAAGCTTTGTGACTTGAAGGTTCACGCAGAAGAGTATGAAGAGAAGGGGTAGATAAGCAGGCCAGGGCCAGCAGAGAGGGCCCTGCGTGCCTGATGAGCAGAACAGATACAAACACAGTTCCAAAGGGCTCTGTAAACTCTGGACAAAGCAAAATGAGAGTCTTGAAAAGCAGGATAGCCCAAGAAGAGTCAAAGCTCAAGGAGAGTCAAAATCCAAGAAATTTCCTACCAAACAATTCCTGAAAAGACCAAATGTCAGTTCAAACATGTCCACTCTCTTAGAGGACAATGGCACACTGTATGTGCTCAAGGCTCCAACACAATCAAGTTGAAAACAAACCAGATCAACATTAAAATCCAGACCCTACGTTCCTGTAGAGCTGGCTCTGGAGAGTTTACTTCATTTTGTGCAGGACCCAGCTTAGCATAAGTACTGGCACATTGTTTCAAGTTTAGTTCAACAAGCAGGGACCAAGCACCTATTCGTTACCAGGGAGAAGGACAAACAAAAATGATTAAAGAAGACCAAGAAGTTCAGCTGGCCCGTGAAATGCCTACGAAGCATCCTACTGGAAAACGCAGTTGTATTCTCCTTCTGTTCTCAGGAGAGGTCAAGTCTAGAAATAGACACTTGGGAGTCATCAGCAAATATTATAGATCGCAGTTAGGAAGTTAACCAGGAAAGTGAATGCAGCTGTCCATAGAGAGCACGTAGAATAAAAAAGACGTAGGCTTAGGATATCCCCATTTAGGTGGAAAGCAAAGAAAGGAGAGATAGGAAAGTAGTTTAAGAATGAAGACAGATGTACAAAAGTGTCAATAACTACAGACTATTTAAATAAGACAGCAAGGCAAAGAGCTCATTAACTTTGGCAATGAGAAGTCTATCATTATTGAGGGCCTGCTCTGCCAGATTCAGTTTATGCATCACCCCAGATGAACACAACTACCTTGCTGCTGGCTGAAACAGTCTGCCCAGTTCCCGTTGCAATGGCTGTTCCTGGGCCTTCATATGTTGTTGGTGCACCAGCCTGACAGTGCATTGCCTTCTACCCCTGCTGAGTGACTCTCAATCCCACCCAGGCTTTCTCTATTGCTACTGAAGCATGAGACTTGGAGTGACCTATTCAATCAGCCGTCATGTCAACAACAAGTACAGAGAAGTGGAGGCTCCAAGAATCAAACTTTGACCTACAGGAGACAGAAACTGACGAATGAAATATTTTCCCTCCTTGCCCCAGTGGACTGTTCAGAGATGCAGTAGCTTCACATAGTTACGTGAAGATGTCCCACAAGACCAAGCAATCAGCCTCTCATGAAGCTATAGTCAACTTATAAGCAATCTCTTGTTTTGTTCTCCCTCCTTCCCTTTCTCCCCATTCCTGCTTCCCTGGGATGACTCTTGCAAATGAAGTGTACGCTTTTGCCTCTCCCTCTATTTTATATTTTCAAGGACTCTAGACTAAGACACCTACCTTGCGACAGGTACTGTTCTGGATGTTGGGTAGACAGTCCCATCCTTGACAAAACTTATTCCAATGAAAGAATCTGCCCAGCAGATCCTTCAGAATAGATAACCATTTATTTTTCAACAACTCAATATACATGTTAAGTGACTGGTTGGTTATAAGAACTGATTTAGTTGACCACAGTTTATTTTTTATGGAAAGGTAAACTGTCCCCACAAAAGTTATAGGCAGACACATCTTATATATTTACTAGTAATCACATATCCCATTTATTAAGTGCTTATTATGTGCCAAGTAGGCTCCTATTGAGTCACTATTCAAGTATAAAGGTATCTCACTTAATCCTCAAAACACCCCAGGGAGATTAGTTTGCAGCAAAGCTGAGTGATTGAGAGGATAGACCGCATTCAGAAAAACTTGGATTTTAATTGTAGTTCTGCCACCTGGTACCTGTGTCTCCCTGAACAAGACACTTAATCTCTCTAAGTCATTTTCATTATCTACAAAATGGAGTTTGTAATAGCAGCCACTCCACTGGATTGTTATGAAGAATAAAAGAGATGGAGAATATAAAGTGCTTGCTACATGCCTGATGCCTAGTAAGCCTCCATTAAAAGGTAACCACGATTCCTCCCATTTCACAATGAGGGACCACTGAGGTTCATAGAGATCAGTTAACTGCCTAAGGTCACTCAGATAGTAACAGATCACAACAGGATTTGAACCTAGATGTGTTTAATTCTTAAAATCAGTGCTCTTAACCACTCTCCCCCATCCAATTGTTTCTAATGAGATACAGCCTCATGTGGTTGTCTGTCATAGTGGAATCTTTTAGTGCTAGGCTGGCAATGTTGATTGGTTAACAAAAAGAATCCCTGAATTCCTTCACCTTCACCAAATAAGAACCCTCATTCTCACTGTCTTAACTCTGAATGTTTAGGTGTATGTGTTGGGAAAGAGGGGGAACCACCTTTTTATCATTTCTTCTTGAATGCAATAGCAGGAAAAAGTCCATGCCATCATCTAGAGATGCTATTAACTGGAGAGGCCACAGAGAAAAGTCTGACCCTGGAACTAGACTGCCTGGGCTCAAAATGCCAGCTCCACCACCTACTAGCTATGTGTGACCTTGGGCAAATTACTTATCTCTCTATGCCAGAATGTCCCCATTCTGTAAAATTTTGTTAATAACAGTATCTACCTCACAGAGTTTTTATGAGTTAATATTTGTAAAGTTATTAGAACAATTCCTGGTACATTACATTGTAAGCACTACATACATTTCTTCTTTTTTTTTTTTTTTTTGAGATGGAATCTTGCTCTGTTGCCCAGGCTGGAGTGCAATAGAGCAATCTCGGCCCACTGCAACCTCTGCCTCCCGGCCTCAAGCAATTCTCCTGCCTCAGCCTTCCAAGTAGCTGGGATTACAGGCGCCTGCCACCACGCCCGGCCAATTTTTTGTATAGAGACAAGGTTTCACCATGTTGGTCAGGCTTGTCTTGAACTCCTGACCTCTGGTGATCCACCTGCCTTGGCCTCCCAAAGTGCTCGGATTACAGGCATGAGCCACCGTGCCCAACTTATATACATTTCTGATAATACATAAAATCTATCCCATAGGTTCTTTGATCCTTTAACTTTTCGATAAAGAAGGTATAGAAAGTGATAGGAATTGAACAATTAGTGGCTTCAAACTTTGGCAATCTAACACACATGCACACACACATACACACACAACTGAAAAGTGTCATGAAACAACATTTATCCTTAGTCATGAACTCTGATATTTTCTATATCTTTTTAAATGCTGGTTGTGGCTCACTAATTTGCTTTCATGATTTAGTAAAAGGTCTCAACCTGCAGTTTGAAAAGCTGTGGAATAAACCACATGGCCACCAAAGGCAGAACTAGAACAGTCTTCAAACCACTCAGCTCCTTCTTCATGGGTTATTATTAAATTAGAAAGGGCCTAAGTTTCACTTCTCGCTGTAAAAGAAACTGTACATTCCGTAGCCTCCTCCTTTGCCCTCCACAGTTCACGTGAGCATTAGAAATTCAGAGAACACCCAGGAACCAGTGGGCACTTCCTATGCATGCAACTCATGTTACTGTTGCCCAATCTAAGGTGCTGCCATTCAACATCAGGGAGAGTCCTGTGGCCTGTTCTCTTAGTTTCGTCTTCCTTATTTTGAGGCCCAGCAACCATCATCATTCACTGTACCTTTGGAGCAAAGAAGTTGCTGATCTAAACACCACAAGGCAATGTTGTTATATATTTAGTAAAAAGATTATAAACAGACTAGATGAAACTTATTAGTGGTTAAGTTTAAGAAAACAAAACAAAACACCAAAAAAAAAAAAAAAACAGTCCAGCTGGGCACGGTGGCTCACACCTATAATCCTAGCACTTTGGGAGGCCAAGGCAGGCGGACCACGAGGTCAGGAGATCGAGACCATCCTGGCTAACACAGTGAAACCCCGTCTCTACTTTAAAAAAATACAAAAAAAAGTAGCCGGGCATGGTGGCGGACGCCTGTAGTCCCAGCTACTCAGGAGGCTGAGGCAGGAGAATGGTGTGAACCTGGGACGCGAAGCTTGCAGTGAGCCGAGATGGCACCACTGCACTCCAGCCTGGGTGACAGAGCAAGACTCCGTCTCAAAAACAAAAACAAAAACAAAAAACACAAAAACAAAAACAAAACAAAAAAAACCTCCTTATCTCTTAGAGATAAATATTGAAATATTCAAAGATAAATTATATCTACTATTGTTTCAAAGTAATGGAGGAGAGTGGGAATGGGTGAGGGATACAGATAAAACAAAATTGGCCACGAGCTGATGATTATCAAAGTAGCATGATGGGTACATGTGAATCCATAACACTAGTCTCTCTACTGTATATATTTGAAATTTTTTATAACAAAAAGTTTTTAAAAATCTAATTAATGGTGTGTAAAAAAAAGGCTTAAGAGACTCACAATAAATGCAGAGGAAGACAATAAATAAAACAGAAAAAAATATCCAGAGAACTAAATCTGTGAATAGAAAAGGCTCATAATATATCATGAAATGAACACAGAAAAATCAACAAAAGACTTATAATGTTTAAATTTTTGCCCTTCAAGGATAAAGAAAGAGTTATTTAAGAATCAATGAATTGCTAACAAAATACAGGAGAAACCCAGATTGGTCTCAGACTTCTCCATAGCAATATTCAAGGCCTGAAGATAATGTAGCCATGTCTAAAAAAAGTCTGATAGAGAGCAACTGTGATCCAAGAATATTAGGAGAAGCTGAGTCATCACTCAAGTGTAAAAAAGGTTCAGACATCTCTCTTCCTCTGCAACTTGAAAGATCTCAGCCTATGTAGCACCCACGAACTCATCTTGAGAAACAGAAATCTTGCACCCAGTAGATCAATCAAAACAAAAACCACAGGAACAGGAAAGCCATGATCAAAGAACAAGTGGCTACATATGGCACCAAGACCAAAAAATGGGAGCATGCAAGTTGGAATGTAAATGTCAGAAAACTGCCAAGGCAAAAAAAGAAACAACAACAAAAAAGATAAGCTATAAAAATTGAGAGATAGGGAAGAGAAGTGCAAGGAAGTTTAAAAACATGAATTACCTAATTCTTCCAGACAATCATCTAAAGTGAAGGTATAACTAAAAATGTCTTTAAAAATATTAATAAGGACTTTAGCCTCCTAATGGTTTTCATAATCATTTTTTTAACCTTAGAGAAAACTTTTAGTAACTATTATCTTTGGTAGAGAAAAATTAAGTACAGCAGCTTTTTCACTTTCATTTCAGTTTTCTTTTCTTCTGTTAAATTCAAGTAAAAAGAAATTCAGTTATTTTTATTTTTATAGTACATATGGTATAATGCCATTCTTATAAAATTATTTCACCCTCACCAGCCACCCTTCTGTTTATGTGTACCAAATGTTAACACTGGAAGAGAAAGTCCATATGCACCATTACCAAATCCAGAGCCTTCCCCTCCTACCTGCCTGGCCTGTCTCAGCCCCTAACCTAGGTTTATCTTTCTACCTGCAAACCAGAACCCACCCCTTCTTGCTTACTCAAGCCCTTTGCTCCTAAAATTATACATTCTTATTTTCCGTATCATCATTTTCCATCTCTACTGGCCCATTACCATCAGCAATCAAACACGCTGTATTTTCTCCCATCTTATTAAACAAACAAACACATATTTTCCTTGATCTCTTCCCTTCTCCCAACCCACCTACCTTTTCATCATGGCTTCTCTTTACATTAAGACTCGAAATGGTGTCCATACTCCCTGCCTCCACCTTCTTTCTTCCCTTTTTCTCTTAAGGCCACTATAACCAGGCTCTTGCTTCTACCACTCTTGTGGTGGGTGGTAATGACCTGCACATGGCTAAATATTGCCAACTCTTGAGACTCCACCACCACCATCACTGGCCTGAGAACACCACCCTCTCTTGATATGCTACAGACACACATTCTGTCTCCTTTGTTGGGCCCTCTCCTTTTCCAACATCTAAATGCTGAAATGCCCCATGCATGACTCAGTCGTAGGACCTGTTTTCTATCTCTCCTTGCTTCCTATCAGATCCCATTCCGTTCTATGTCTGGTGATTCCCAAATGTGTACCTACAGTCTAGATCTCTCAGTCAACTCTAGCCTCCAACTGACTTACCATTTCCTCATAGCCATCTAACAGGTACCTAGAACTTAACATGCCCAAACCTGAACTCTTGACACCCCATCCTGACCCCACCCCAGCACATTTCCTACCCCAGTAATGGTACCACCATTCACCTGCCAGGCCACAAACCTTCAGAGTTATTATTGACTCTTCTCTTACAAATTCCCAATCCAATTCATGAGCAAATCCTATCAGCTCTACCTTCAAAATGAGTCTAGAATTCAACCCTTCCTATCCCCCCTTCCACCTTTTGAACAGTGCAACTCAGCCTCATTTTGTTCTGAATTGCTGTGGTAGCTCCTAACTGGTCTTGCTGCCTCCTCCCTTGCTTCCCTGCAGTCTACTCTCCACACTGCAGCCCTGCTCATCATCTTTCAATGGCTTCCCAGTGGAGAAAAGCTAACGGCTTTCCAAAACCTTATATGGCCCAGTTCACCCTTACTCACTGGCCCCCAGCTACACTGGCCTCTCTGGTCATAGAACATGGTAAGCAAACGCCCACCTCAGGGCCTTTGCTATATGCTTCCCTTGGCTGGAAGCACACTTCCCCACAGTCACGTGGTTAGCTCTCTCACTTCATTCAGCTCTCTGCTCACAGCAGCCTTTGTGGCCACTCCATCTGAAAGTGCCCCTGACACTCTCTATGCTCTTACCTCATTTTTATTTTTCTTCATGCCACTTGTAAATTTACTTAGGTGTTTATCATTTTCTCCTCCCACTAGAGTGTAAGTTCCATGATGGCAGGGACTTCACTTTGTTCCCTGCTGATCCCCGATGCCACAGTGCCTCACACAGAGTAAGCACTCAATGAAGGCATATTGAATGAATGAATCAAGAGCTGTTTTTGTGTGATAGGATTTGGAACAATTTATTGCTGGCTTCTTTTTACTTTTCAGTTTTGCTTGAATTTTTTTATCAAGTATTTACTTTTTTAAAAAATAAGCTAGAGTTATTCCTTTAAAAATTAAAAAAGGAAACCAATCAAAAATCAAAGGAGAGATGCATTATCTAGTCACCTCTGCTATATTTTGACAAGTGTTTTTCCTTCATTATTTATGATAGCTACAAAAGGACTCACAATGTAATGCCCACAGGGAATTTTTCATAATTAATGAAACCTCTTTAGAGTGAAACCTTTACTGGAACAAAAGTTTTAATTGCCCAGGGCTGACCATGGAGTAGGAAGACAAAGCTCCTGAGTAAGAACAAAAATTTGCAAGGTTTTCCTAAATTTTACTCCCCACTATAATATTTTTTTCAATATTGCTACCATAATCCAGATGCCAGAATCCAGGATCTGTTGGCATCCTGAAACCCAAAAAGTGTGATGGGCCAGGCGTGGTGGCTCACACCTGTAATCCCAGTACTTTGGGAGACTGAGGCAGGCAGATCACTTGAGGCCAGGAGTTCAAGACCAGCCTGGCCAACATGGCAGAACCCCATCTCTACTAAAAATACAAAAAGTAGCCAGGCATGGTGGTGCACCTGTAATCCCAGCTACTCAGGAAGCCAAGCCGTGAGAACCGCTTGAGCCCACAAGGCAAAGATTGCACTGAGCTGAGATCACGCCACGGCACTCCAGCCTCGGTGACAGAGCAACACTCTGTCTCCAAAAAAATAAAAAAAATAAAAAAAAATTTTTTAAAGTGTGATGGTCTTTCGTAATGTTTAAATACAAGATAAGAATATCCCTTTCAAATAAGCTGACACTTTTTGAACATGTAATAACCAGGTTCACAGAATCACAGAGGCCAGTGAGGAGAAGATTTAAAAATACCCGTGTGAGCCCCAGTGACACATGCACCACCAGGAAAGTTTTCTGTCCCTGTCCCTCCAACTAATCCACAGCA
Organism: Pongo pygmaeus; assembly: GCF_028885625.2. NCBI lineage: Eukaryota > Metazoa > Chordata > Mammalia > Primates > Hominidae > Pongo > Pongo pygmaeus. Next base: position 43,167,691 of record NC_072373.2, read on the forward strand.
ACACAATGTCAGCAAGTGGCACAATCTGCCTCCCCTGCCTCCAGGCAGCCACGGGGAAGGTGGAGAGCAAAAGGACCATTCCCTGTGTCACTGATAAGTGAGGCTCAATGTGAAATACAAGGCATGAGAGGTGCCCAAAGGTAGGCGACAAGCTCAGTATCTCCCCTGTATCTTTCTGTCTCAGGTATAATCTGCATCTTCTACTCTTTTCGTGATAAGAAAAGGAACAGCAACAGCATGTCTACTATGCAAATGTGGACTACTAATCTGGCATGGAACTTAATGTAGAAGTTTATGCAACCCTGAGCAAGTTTCAAAACCTGGTCTCCTAAGACATATGTCTAAGTTTTCTAAGGCTCCTGACCAAGCAATAGACTGTGAACACCCCAGAAGTTCAAGCAGGTCTTCCAAGGTCTTCACACTGCTAACCGCAATCATGGCAACTCCTTTGTTTCCTTTTTTAAAAAATCAACAACCTTATTGTTTTCCCAATTATCCCTTTATAATCGGGCAGTTTAGAGCCTCAGATACATCAAGTGAGTATGCACAACGATTAGGGGTGATGAGCTAATAAACATCATTAACTAGGCCATGGTGGTTTTGCAACCACCACTTAGGCCAAGATGGTATGAGCATTCTACAGTTTTTCACTGCTCTTATTCTTTGTCATATATCATAAAATGTACAATCATAGTGGACTGTGGATTAAAAACAAGAAGTTGGCTGGGCATGGTGGCTCAAGCCAATAATCCCAGCACTTTGGGAGGCCGAGGCGGGAGGACCACTTGAAGTCAGGAGTTCCACACCAGCCTGGCCAACATGGCGAAACCTCATCTCTACAAAACAATACAAAAATTAGCCAGGTGTGGTGGTAGGCACCTGTAATTCCAGCTACTTGGGAGTCTAAGGCATGACAATCGCTTGAACCCAGGACACAAAGGGTGGAGTGAGCAGAGATTGCACCATTGCATCCAGCCTGGGCGACAGAGTGAGACTCCATCTCAAAAAAAACAACAACAACAAACAAACAAACAGAAAAACCAACAACAAGAAGTCTAAGACATTGATAAAACCCAATTGTCAACTAGAAGCATAAAAACAGTACCAAGCCATCCAGTTCACATCTAGATGATTTTCACCAGATCACTATGTTACGTTTATCTGATTAAATCTTTAGTATTTCAAAATCCAATATTAAAGACATAAGATACAGAGATAACCATATCCAAATTGGCTTTGTAACTGTTAGGGGAAAGGCATTCCATAGCTACAAGGTGCTACTCCCTTGTAGATATGCAGTTGAACCTCTCTGTGGTAACCCCTACCATGTAGAAACAAAACTTAAAAATTACATGTAAGAAGCAGTCATTTTAGAGTGTGAAATGCAAAAATTCCAAACATTAGGTCAAGAATGCAGGTTTCTATTATTTTTTAAAAATGTGTTACCAAGTAATTAAATTTCCAACTATATTTTTAATGTATATTTGGTCTCAAACTAAGCATTATATTTTATTATGAATTTTAAACAAATCACACGCTTACATAATTCATTTAAATAAATTAAATAGAGTATATCACCTATTAAATGAGAAAACATCTTTATATAAAATGGATGCTATTAAATTTTAAAGTGTATATTAAAATAAGCTGTATAATAATTTAATAATGTTGATGTAAAAGAAAATATTTTACATAAATATGCCTTATAATAGTGTATAAAAGTAATGACATTATTTTTTAAATTCCTGAGGGGGTTCACAAAATTATATTACTCTGAAAGAAGTTATTTTTTTTTTTTTTTTTTTTTGGAGACAGAGTCTCACTTGGTTGCCCAGGCTGGAGTGCAGTGGCATGAGCTCGGCTCACTGCAGCCTCTGTCTCCTGGGTTCAAGCGATTCTAGTGAGCCTCAGCCTCCCGAGTAGATGGAATTACAATAGTGTGCCACCAGGCCCGGCTAATTTTTGTATTTTTAGTAGAGATGGGGTTACACCATGTTGGCCAGGTTGGTCTTGAACTCCTGGTCTCAAGTGATCCACCCGCCTCGGCCTCCCAAAGTGCTGGGATTATGGGCGTGAGCCACCATGCCCTGCCCAAGTTCATAAATTTTTAAATGTTGGGAAATACCAGTCTAATATAAAAGTCTTTTTAATCAGACTCCAGTAATTTAAGCCAGCTTCTTGGGCCTGCCTTCCAAAGGAATCTAGTCTACCAGAGAAGACAGACTACCATAAGAAGTAATTGCAATGTAAAAAGCCCATCATCAGGGAAAAAAATGATGCTGTAGGAGTATACAGAAATTCGTCTAGGGCTCAGCAAGGGGCTCCCAGAGGAGCTAGACTTAAAGGATTGGAATTACCTATGGGAAGAAGGCAGGAAAAGTACTCCAGCCAACAGCATGTTCAAAGGCCCAGAGGTAAGAGAAAAGAAGCTGCATGCAAGGAACTGAAATAATCGAAGAAATTCTGGGTAACTGGAGCATAGAATTTAAATGAGAAGATGAAAAAAAGATGAGACTGTTGAAAGAGGCAGGGGTCAAGCTCTGGTGAGTATTGCAAATAGTCTGAAGAAGTATGGAATTGTTCCTAAGAGCAATGGGAAGCTATTAATGTGAACACAGAGTGGGAATTAGATAAGCAAAGTACAATGTTTTTAATGACATAAGTGTTCCCCTCCAACAGAGAGCCAAAGTAGAAGGGAAATGTGAGACTTCTCATTTTCAGAGGGCTGGAGGGTTCTAAGAATCTTCTAATAATGACTCCCTCAAGCTGCATCTTCCAAATAAAGCAAAATGCAAATACTCCCCCTCAAAATGCTGACAGCCTGGTGATCCAAAGGCTAGCAAGAAAATGACCGCATGCCCTGACCTTGCAAGTAGATCAGTCTCATCGTTTAGATATTAGAGACAGCCCCAGAATCACTATGTGAGTCAGAAGATTTGGGCCTCTGAGTTTCACTTTCCTCATCCGAGAAACTGTGGTAAGAACTCATCCCCTGCCTACCCACCTCACACCATTTAAAGGCCACTTTTCAACCACATGCCTCAATAACATAAGTGGAAAAGATTCTACCAACTGCATTGACTCAATCCACCAGAAAAAGACAACAAAAAGCAAGAAAATGCTTCTTAACGTACAGTATGTCTAAAGTTATCAAGCTGCCTGATCATTTCACACCTCTTAAAAAACATCCTACTGTTCAAATCCATAGATGGGCATATTCAGAATTTGCTTGAGGCAGGAACAAAATTCAGAGCCAAGTCAGCTAGCAGTGAGAAACACTGAACTAAATAAAAGAACCAAATGAAAGACATTAAAACTTAGCATTTGATTCAATCTGGTTCCAGACTTAGGTTGGATTGCAGCTGACAAAAGTGAATCAGCCTGGAGCTGGTGAACTCAGGTTCTGGACCCTGAACACACTACATGACTTGCTTTGATAGAACTTCTGTAGAATTTGTCATGATTTTACATGTCTCAAAAAGTTATTAGTAATTTTAAAGATCAATGAGAATGTAAAAGCAAAGTGTTAAAGGTTCCATCAAAGAAAAGCACTCAAGTTTTTTTTGTTTGTTTGTTTTTGTTTTTTTCTGAGACGGAGTCTCACTCTGTCGCCCAGGCTGGAGTGCAGTGGTGCGATCTCTGCTCACCACAAGCTCCACCTCCCGGGTTCAAGTGTTTTTTTTTGTTTGTTTGTTTGTTTGTTTGTTTGTTGAGACACAGTCTTGCTTTGTCACCCAGGCTAGATTGCAGTGGTGTGATCTCAGCTGGCTGCAACCTCCACCTCCTGGGCTCAAGCGATTCCCAAGCCTCAGCCTCTGGAGTAGCTAGGATTATAAGTATTTTAGTAGAGACAGGATTTCGCTCTGTTGGCCAGGCTGGTCTCAAACTCCTGACCTCAAGTGATCTGCCCAACTTAGCCTCCCAAAGTGCTGGGATTACAGGCATGAGCCACCACACCCAGTCTCAGGTTCTTACTACTATGTTTGTCAGTATTTTTTAAGGATATGATAAAAAAATTGTTTTAAATTATTTTATAGGTCTCCAGGTTCCCTGGGCAGGTGTGTATTATGTCAAGTTGATTTAAAAAATTTTTTGACATTATAATACTTTTAGAGGAAAAGACACAAAATAACACAATAGCTTGACTGGATGAACCTGATTCCCCTGGAAATTTCATTTTCCTTTTCAACAAAGTAGTCTTCCCCAAATTTTAGAAAAAAAACCCGTATCCCAGTTCTTTATTATTAAATGGCACATTTCTCAGAATAAAAGGCTGAAAGCATAGTTCCTCTAATTCATAAACTGGAGCATTTTACACTGTATTATGACACTCAGCACAATGTACAATAATTAGCAATTTACATCTGTCTTCCCTGCCAGGTTAGGAGCACCGTTAAGTCCAAGACCATGTCTTATTCATTGTTACATCCCAGCACCTAGCGCAGAGCTGGCATAAATGTTGAACTAAAATAAATGGAAATGAGTTGTGCTTTCCCTGTCTTTAACAATGAATCTTTGGCGGATTCCAACAAAGCCTCAGAGTTAACTATGTGCAGATCCTGGGTCAGCTAAGACTCACAATAAAGATTTCTGCCTAATTGCCTCTATCTCTGCTCTTCCTTCCCCTTGCCTCTCCACCTCCAGAGGGGAGTTCCCGCTGGAAATTGCATAATTCTTTGTGCAGAGAGAAACAACAAGCTTAGTTCCTGTTGACCTGAAGAGCATAATGTTCTGGCACAGGACCTTCCACCTTCATAGAAAAGTAACGAACTCAATTGGGATTATTTTTCTAACTAAAACTGTCATTTGATGTCTTCTTTTATCTCACCAAGATACAACCTTCTGAGCCACTCGTCTTCTATCCTCATCAGTCCCATAATAAGCAAATACAACTTTGGGACAGTCTGAGACAATGTTTTCTGAATTTTTTCTGACCACAACCCATAATGAGCAATACATGTTATAACGTGACCCAGTATGTGAACACATGCACATCCACCAAAAAAAGTTTGACACAACAATATGTACCCTTTTTGCATCCAATTCACTTTACAATTTTTCATTCTTTTTCTATCCTATTCCATTTACATTTTGAAGAAAGCTGGTGAGTAGTCAGCTAAAATGGCTCCACAACCTACTCTGCAAAGTAGTTGCAATCTGCACTTGGAAAAACACTGGTCTATGGACAGGGCTCTGGTCAGTGTTCTCAATAACAGTTTGGAGACTTTAAGCAGTAACACGACAGCTTTCAAAAACAAAACAAGGGTTGGGCGCAATGGTACGTTCCTGTAATCCCAGCTATTCAGGAGGCTGGCGGGAGAATTGCTTGAGCCTTGGAGCTGGCAACCAGCTGGGGCAACATAGTGAAACCTTGTCTTAAGAGGAAAAAAAAAAAAAACAAAATCAGGTACACAAAATGAAATTCTCATCCAAAATAAACCATTCTATATCCTTCCTTGAAAAACCACACCAACGCTGGACTTTGTAGCACAAAGAAATCCAGGGACTTGTAAGGAGGTCGGGGCTAGACTAGATCCAGATATGCCCAATATTCAACTAGGCCAAAAGAACTGCCCCCCCGCCCGCCAATGAAATGAAATGCCTCCAAAGTGATCCTCTGGCTATGTACATCCTCTAGCATGCAGGTGGGTAATGAAGAGAGTGGAGACAGCCTGCTGATTTCTTCCCGGACTTTCTGAGTTTCAAAGTGCTTTCACTTCTATTATTTCATTTAATGAGATGCTGTCAGAAAGTTCATTTCCAGAACTGGAAAGTATTAGGTGGTATAGAAAAGTGTTCCAGGGCTGAGCACGGTGGCTTATACCTGTAATCCCAGCACTTTTGGGAAGCTGAGGCAGGAGCATCGCTTGAGTCCAGGGGTTCGAGACCAGCCTGGGCAAAATAAGGAGACCGTGTCTCTACAAAAAAAAAAAAAAAAATAGCCAGGTGTGGTGGTGCATGTCTGTGGTCCCAGCAACTCGGGAGGCTGAGGTGGGAGGATTGCCTGAGCCCAGGAGGTCAAGGCTGCAGTAAGCCATGATCACACCACTGCACTCCAGCCTGGTAACAGAGAGAGACCCTGCCAAAAAAAGAAAAAAAAGAAAAAAGTGTTTCAAAATGCTGTCTGGGGTAAGAGGGTTAATAGTGGGAAAACACGTTCAGAAATTAACTAAAATAATGTCAAATATGCCAAAAATCGTAAGTATTTGAGATTCTTGAAGCAGACGAAGGGAAAGGTTGGCTTGAGAGTAAGCTATATAAGTATTCCTATTCTGTATGCCAGAGAATGGGGGATAGGGGCACATGGAATCTCATCAATTTACCAAGTCCCAAAAAGAGTAGGTTCCAGGTCTCTAGTAAGGCTTCGATGCAAGGTTTTGTATATTCTCCCTTATAATCAACTTTCCCCTCAATTCTTAGAAAGATCTTATGGAGTTCAGAAGACGATAAAGATGGAAAGTTGTAAGTCCTGAGAGATATAATTGATGTAGATATAGATATTTACAGAATAAAAGCCAACAGCCTGGTATGATGTGATCAGGCATCTCCTCCCTTCCTCCTAAAAACCTCTCACCCTTTCCTCTCTGACCTCATCTCCTAGTACTTCCGCCTCATTCCCACCAGACCACTCTGCTTCAGCCACAGTGGCCTTCTTGCCATTCCTCAAATACACCAAGCACATTTGAGCCTTAGGGCTCCACCTTAAGGCCTTTAAACTGGCTGTTTCCTCTGCCCGAAATGCCCTTCCCCCAATATCCATGCAGCTTACACTCTTAACTCCTTTAAATTTTTGCACATATGTGACCTATTCCATGAGGCCTCATCTAAAAGCTCCCTACCCCTTATTTTAAAATGCAACCTGGGCCGGGGTAGCTCACACCTGTAATCCCAGTACTTTAGGAAGCTGAGGTGGGAGGATTGCTTGAAGCCAGGAGTCTGAGACCAGCCTGGGCAACGAAATGAGACCCTGTCTCTACAAAATAAAAATTAAAAATTAAAAAATTAGCCAGGCATAGTGATATGTGACTGTGGTCCCAAGTACTTCAGGAGGCTGAGGCAGAAGGATCCCTTGAGCCCAGGAGTTGGAGGCTGCAATGAGCTATCATGGTGCCACTGCACTCCAGCCTGGGCAAGAGAGAGAGACCTTGTCTCTTTAAAAAAAAAAAAAAAAAAAAAAGTAGAAGAAGAAAGAAGAAAAAATTTTAAAAAGCAACTCCCCTCACAACTACCCCGCATTCTTGATGCTCTTTACTGTACTTATTACCTTCTAAATACTAGCAATTTATATATTCATCATGTTTATTGTCTCCCTCTTCCCCAACTGAAACGTTAACTCACAGAGATCTTTATTGTATTGACTGAAATAGAGCATCTAGAGGAGTGTCTGATACATGATCATCAAAAAATACCTGTTGCACAGATGAGTGAATGAATAAATGAATGAACAATTGTAAACCATATGATATAAGTACCTCTTCACCTACTTGGTAGTGGCTAAAAGAAAAAAAGGGTCTTCTACTCTATTTTCTTCTCTTTGTTTTTTTGAGACAGTCTCACTCTGTCACCCAGGCTGGAGTGCAGTGGCATGATCTTGGCTCACTGCAAACCCTGACTCCCTGGTTCAAGCAATTCTCATGCCTCAGCTTCCCAAGTAACTGGGATTACAAGTGTGCACCACCATGCCCGGCTATTTTTTTTATTTTTTTATTTTTGCATTTTTAGTATTTTTCACCAAGTTGTCCAGGTTGGTCTAAAACTCCTGACCTCAAGTGATCTGTCCGCCTCAGCGTCCCAAAGTGCTAGGATTATAGGCAAGAGCCACTACTCCCAGCCAGAGGGCCTTCTACTCATAGATAAACAACTGCAATGCAAATGTTCACTGACAGCATTACAATGGTCAAACTACCAGGATAAATTAATAATATCAGATCCTCCTCTGTTTTCATGACGGAGAAGTTATCTGCAAGGTAGGACTGGCAGCCACCACAAAGGAAGGGAAAAGAGCAAAGACAGGAGGGATTTAAGAAAAAAACAGAAACTTTAAAAAGTTCACTACTTATCTACGAGTTATTTCTATTAACCTTTAGCAGGAACAAACAAGTTTTAGGAAGATAATTTTGTCAAGCTTCTCAATACCATCATCTAGAATGATTTATTAAGAAATATGTCTTTACCTATTTAATATAGACTTCCTTATAGAGCAGCATGGCTCTGAAGCGTGAAGAAAAACAATTTTGTCTCATTTTGGCAAGATCTGAAACCAAATTTATCCAATAGCCAGACTGTGAAAGTCACCAAAATTCTGGGCGTGACTATTGGCCGTAAAGAGTGATAGATGGCCTGAACAACATGGAGAAATCTTGTCTCTACTAAAAATACAAAAATTGGCCACGTGTGGTGGCACATGCCTGTAATCCCAGCTACTCGGGAGGCTGCGGCAGGAGAATATCTTGAACCCAGGAGTCAGAGGTTGCCATGAGCCAAGGTCACACCATTGCACTCCCGCCTGGGAAACAGGAGCAAAACTCCATCTCAAAAAAAAAAAAAAAAAAAAAGAGTGATAGATGACCATTTGGGGATGTATCCTAAAAGCCAACAGCTTAGATATCCAGTCCTGGAACTTCAACAGGACTAGGTAGCAAATACCCAGCTGCTGTGCAATTAACAAATTCAGAATCCTGAGCTTGCTTCCCTGTGGGAAGGGCACCACCCTAAAAATAAAATAAAAGAAGATACCTCATCCATCTACTCCTCAGTTTCACTGTGGAACTCATGCCCTGGAGAGAGGTAGGTTTATTTCTCATCTGCAAGCAGAGTTCCCAGCCTAAGGAAAACCCCAGAAAGGATTTCAGGCCGCAAGGAGGCAATTTCAGAAGGATGAGGCCATAAAACAATTATAGAGGAACGGGTTAATCTATATCTGGTCATAATCCATATGCCCAAAGCAGCATCACTACAAGGTAATCTCACATCAGTCACTGGCTTTTCAACCCAGGCAATTTTCTTCACACCACCTTCCCACCCTTCCTCAACTCCACCCCCTACCCCACCCCCCCCACACACACACAAAAACAACAACCAAGTTTTATATAAGGAAGGGGAAGTGGAAAGAAAGCAGAGGGTTAAATTTCTCACATCTAAGGCTCTTGGCAACCTGAATTTACTGAAGCCACTCTCCCAGGAGGGGGCATATTGTGACCAAGCTTTCCTGCTTACCTCCTGCCATCTGCAAAATTAAATTAAATGGTCCTTCGCTTCTGAAATCCTGCCATCAGTGTACCAAAGGGAACATCTGAGTATACCAGTCAGAGATGATGGCTTTTCTTTTTTATCAATACACACAAATCATTAGGAGATTAAGTTTCTGAATGGCTAATGTGCATTTTCATAAAGAAGCTAAACATTCAGTCTAACACCCACATGGAAGGGGTTGAAAGGGACTAGAATTGCACTTGCTGCTGCCTTGGAAGATGATTAAAAGCAGGACAGGCAGAAAGATGATGGCATTTTCACCTCACTTTCATGGAGTACGGATGTTGGGGATGGACATAGGAAGTCAAGAGCCAAGAGCTAAAGGGTAAGAGAAAAGGGCTATTAGAAGGCAATGGGGCCTGGCATGGTGGCTCACACTTGTAATCCCAGCACTTTGGGAGGCCCAGGCGGGTAGATCATGAGGTCAAGAGATAGAGACCATCCTGGCAAACGTGGTGAAGCCCCGTCTCTACTAAAAATACAAAAATTAGCTAGGCATGGTGATGCGTGCCTGTAGTCTCAGCTACTTGGGAGGCTGAGGCAGGAGAATCACTTGAATCCAGGAGGCGGAGGTTGCAGTGAGCCGAGATCGCGCCACTGCACTCCAGCCTGGTGACAGGGCGAGACTCTGTCTCAAAAAAAAAAATTTTTTTAATTTAAAAAATTAAAAAGAAGGCAATGGGAAGGCCCCTGGAAGGGAAGAATATACCCTCCACTCTCCTCACCCAAAAGGAATTGCTCTCTAGGGGGTTAAACCCATAGACATTAGAAAGCCTGTGGTCACCACACTACAGATGACTGCTCTCAGGCAAATAGAGATTTAAAGCAAAGCAGGGTATTCCTGATACTTTTTGACCTTTTTGCTCTACCAGTTTCCATTTTCTGACCCTAAAACCCAGACAAAAGATTCTGATGTCTTTAGCCATCTACCCTCACCGTCCCCTGACTGAACAATTTAATTCGACAATTATTTCCACACCTACCTAGTCTCATTTCCAACACAACTAAATTTGGAACAATGGAAGCAAGTGGGTGAAAAGGAACAAAGAAAATAAAATTCAGGAAATGACAATCTTCAGAGTAACAATATATAATTTGAAAAGTAACTCAGACCACGAACAGACTTTATTTGAATATAAAATTACATACAAATCATATTTAATTCAAACCACTTCAATCCAACAAACCTTCACTGAGCACCTACTACTATGCTCTGTGGGGAAAGACAAAAAATAATTGGTCAGAGCCCCATCCAGTCTAAAACACAGCAGGCTCCTATTTCTGCACAAAGAGACTTTGGGGAGAACCTGTAAAGGCTCTTGATTAGGGATATATCATAAAGAACATGTGCCCACCTAAAGATCACTCTTAACAGCATTTTTGGACTCATTTATCACCCCCACAACTCCAGAATGGACAAAGAGGAAAGTTACAGGGACTGAGGCGGACAGAAAAAATCATACGGTTGCCAGCAAAGCTCAGGAATATACGCTTTTTGATGAGACACCTGGGAGGGAGAGTAATAGAAAGAATCTTTACATCATATTTTTCTTTGAGAAATTACAATCCAGAAGAGAGGCTGTTCACCAAGATTTTTTTTAACCACCCTAGTTTTTTGTTTGTTTGTTTTAGACAGGCTCTTGCTGTGTCACCCAGGCTGGAGTGCAGTGGCATGATCACAGCTCACTGCAAGCTTGAACTCCTGGGGTAAGGCAATCATCCCACTCCAGCCTCTGGGATTAGCAGGGACTACAGGCACACACCATCACACCCGGTGAATTTTTTATTTTTTATTTTTAGTAGAGATAACGTCTCACTACATTGTCCAGGTTGGTCTCCAACTCCTAGGCTCAAGCGATCCTCCTGCCTTGGCCTCCCAAACTGCTGGGATTACAGGTGTAAGCCACCATGCCCAGCCCATCGTAGTTTGTTTTTGTTTTTGTTTTTGAGACTGAGTCTTGCTTTGTCACCCAGGCTGGAGTGCAGTGATACAATCTCGGCTCACTGCAACCTACGCCTCCCAGGTTCAAGCGATTCTCCTGCCTCAGCCTCCTGAGTAGCTGGGATTACAGGCACATGCCACCAAGCCCAGATAATTTTTGTATTTTTAGTAGAGACGGGGTTTCACCATGTTAGTTAGGCTGGTCTTGAACTCCTGACCTTGTGATATCATAGTTTTTAATAAGCTCATTTCTCTTTTCCCCTATCTTGTTCTGAAAGACATAGAATTTTCAGAGGGAGAATTAGGAATAAAAGTATCTCTTGATCTGGGATCTAGGAAAAAATACTAGGGCATCAGAATCAACTGAATGAAGGGATAGAAAAAAAAATCCAAGAAATTGGGAACAAGGGAAGTCTGCAAAGCTCCTGGTCCCACAACGTCTACACTCCCAAGCCCAATATCCCGTTGTAGAAGCACTTATTCTGATATCATAAAAACAACTTCAACCCATAAATTCTCATCTCTCAACACAGTAACCACCCACAGATGGGTTTTTACGAAAATGAAGAGTTCCCATAGAAGCCTTAACTCTGAGGGTCATCAAAATTAGAACAATCTCTTTTGAGATTATACACTGCTGTCCTCAAGGGGTGCTCCGGGGTCAGTCTGAAACTGAAGTGATATCAGACCTCTCTGACACGTATTTCTAGTGTCAGTATCTGCCAGCAACTCGCCAAGAGCAAAAGTCCAGGGAGCCCCTTCAGGGAGAAAGTTTCTCACTCTGGATCCCAATTCTACTCTGAAAAATTCAACAGTACAACTAATATTTTACAACAAACAGGTTCCATTTTAAAAACCCAAGGACACAGGGGGACAGCCAAGGTGACAAGGCTCAAATTCTGATAGAAAATATAAATCCCCAGATATCCTCTTCCCCTGTCCAAGGGCAAAAGCTGACCAGGCCTAGGGAGGAAAGACTCGTGTACAGTCTGGTACACACCACTCCTTCTGCTCATTCCTCCCAGCAACCACTCTTCTTGGGAGATGAATGAAGTCAAATGTTCTCCAGTGATGCAGAGCATTCTCCCATTCTGCAGGGCTTCAAAACAAAGCCAAAGAGCTGCCTGCTGTATTTCCATACTCTTATAACACAGTGAGATCCAAGGACTTCCAACCATCTGTGTGCCAACCCCCAGCTACTCTAAGACGTAAAAAGTGGAACAAAGGAGTTTGTGGCTGCAAAGATGGAGAGAAAATGATGGCTTAAAAGAAAGGCATATCGTTTTCCTTGATAATTATTTTCTTCACTTTGCTTTTCTGTATTTTCCAACCTGTCTATGATAAACATGTTGCTTTTCTAATTAGAAAAAGCAGGAAATGTTATTTTAATTTTTTTTTTTAAATCAGCAGAGCACTATCCTGAATGCTTTAAGGCAATGGTCTGGGGGTACCTACAACACCCCTTGGGGAGGGCAGGGGATGGGAGGTAGAAAGAGAAAGAATGAAAGAAAATCCAATTTTTAAAAAGAGGAAAAGAAAAACTAGGGGGTTGGGAAAAGGTGGGGATTTCCTATGCATTAATGTGCACACTTAGACTAAAGAAAAAAATTGCTGGGCACAGTGGCTCACGCCTGTAATCCCAGCTCTTTGGGAGACTGAGGTGAGTGGAGGACCTGAGCTCAGGAGTTCAAGACCAGCCTGGCAAACATGGTGAAACCCCATCTCTACCAAAAATGCAAAAATTATCTGGGCATGGTGGCGCATGCCTGCAGTCCCAGCTACTCAGGAAGCTGAGGCAGGAGAATCGCTTGAACCCAGGAGGTTGAGACTGCAGAGAGCCGAGATCGTGCCACTGCGCTCCAGCCTGGGTGACAGAGCGAAACTCCATCAAAAAAGAGAAAAACGAAAAATAAAAAAATTAATTTATAGCAGTAGGCACCTGGTTAGTACACTGCACAAGAAAGTACTCAAAATAGAGAATCATTATTTCTGGGTATGTTCTGAGAAGGAAGATTTCTACTTGGATATATTTTACCCCTGGGCATGTCCAGGTTATAAGGCCCGGGTAGATAATACAGTTCTAAAGACTCAGGGTTTCTCTACTGTCTCAGTAACTCGCCTCCTGTTTCAGGAGGGCCGGAAGCAGCTGCTGGTCACTGCCAAGCAGACAGGACAGCAGCTCTGTTCCCCCTTGCAGTCCTCAGTGCTCTGAAGCTCACCCTCCATTCTACTCTCCTTCTGGCCTCCTGGAAGCCTAGGGTCTTATAGGTTCTTCCCCATGAGTCTTAGGAGAGAGCCTTTTAATGATAATTCACTGTTACATGGGCCTGGGCTCATAGGAAGCACACGCCACAGTGAGGGGAGAAACAGATGCCCATTTCCAACAGAAACATCTGTTCCTTCCAGCTCAGGAAAATCCGTTGGCAGAGAATCATGTGGTAAGATTTTTTTGTTAGGAAAAAAGCTAAAATGCACACCACAGAAAAATGGACCAGTGCTATTAGGATACAACCAATCCTCTATGATTTTTTTAATTTTTTTTTTTTTTTTTTTTTTTTTTTGAGATGGAGTCTTGGTCTGTTGCCCAGGCTGGAGTGCAGTGGTGTGATCCCGGCTTGCTGCAACCCCTGCCTCCTGGGCTCAAGTGATTGTCGTGCCGCAGCCTCCCAAGTAGCTGGGACGACAGGCATGTTCCACCATGCTAGGCTTTGTATTTTTAGGAGACGGAGTTTTGCCATGTTGGCCAGGCTGGTCTTGAACTCCTGGCCTCAGGTGATCTGCCCACCTCGGCCTCCCAAAGTGCTGGGATTACAAGCGTGAGCCACCACACCCGGCCATTCTCCATGCTTTTTAAAGTAAGGGAACCAAAATCCTGCTTCCTGAAATCTTGCCCATTGTTACGAAAATCTGAGTGCCACACTTTTGCCCACACAGGTGCCAACTCCCACTTAGATACAGCTCCCTGACCAGTCACTGCTCCAGGACAAAGTCCAATGTCACTGAATGAAAACCATGAGTTCTAGAAAGGAAGTTCATTCGAGTTTTTCGCTAAGTAAAGGTCCATAACCATCCGTGTCGGTCAAGACCCTGCCAGGCCAACATAACCTAGAAACTGGGAAACCCTGAAGAGAAGTTACGTTCTCTTAGACTCAAACAACACCACCACCCCAATCCACACCCTGGCCTTTTCAGAAATCTACAGGGGCACTTTTTGTTTGTCAGTGTCTAGGGAAGTGCTACTGGCATTTAGTGCAAAGGGAAAGGAATGTAACGTCCTAAATGTGTGGAACAGGCCCAAAATGCATCTAAAATGCCAATGGCATCTCTGCTAATAATCACTGTATAGAAGTAGTTTGGTTTTATTGGTTTCGTCTGTTTTCCTAAATGGGTATAACATTCATTCACCTGGGGGAAACATTCTCAATACAAAACAGTAAACAATGACAAGTAAGTTTCCCTCTAATCCCTACCCTTCCCCAAAGGTCTATACCTCTGAGGAAACCATTTTCTTATATATCCTTCAAGAAATACTATCTGTGTATACAAGCATCTGTGTATATGCCCCTTCCCTTTTTAAAACGTGGCACATGTGCCACATTTTTTTCATTTAACAGTGTGTCTTGGAGATTTTTCGTATTAGTACATATCAATCTGCCCCTTCTTTCTACCAGCTGCATAGCATTCCGCTACATAGCTATGCTTTTATTTATTCAACCAGTCCCTTTTTGGTGGTACCTGCCATTGTTTCCAATTTTTTGCTGCCATAAACAATGCTGTAATGAATGTAGATGTGGGTGTATCTACAGAATAAAGTGATAGAAGGAAACCAGTAAGTCAAAGGGTATATACATTTTAAATTATTTCTAATACTGCCCATTCAACAATATAGGAGACTTCTTGCTACTCTGTACTCAGAATGCAATGTATGAGCAAATGTTTTTTACCTAATATGTGAAAAATGACTACATACTGTACTTGCAATTTAATTTGTATTCCTCTATTATGAATAAGACCTGGCATCATTCATTTCCTATGTTCATAGGTTTCCATGTTGCAATAAGTCTTCGTGGGTGTTAGTAAGTTATTTAGTTAGTCTGTTTGAAACAACAGTTCATGTTCTTTACTCATTTTTTCTTTGGATTACTGATCTTTTTTGACTTTTTGTTGACTGTGTGAACACTTTATAAAGGAAATTAGCCCCTTCTCATGTGTTGCAAATATTTTTCCCAGTTCATCTTTTGGTTTTATGATATTATTTTTAACCATGTAGAACTTTTAAAATTTGTCAATCTTTTCTTACATAGCTCCTGAATTTTCAGTCAGGCTTACATTATATTCCATGGTTTAAAAATACATACCTCTATATTTTCTTTTAATATTTTTATGGTTTCATTTTGTATATGTATATTTTAATCAATATAAAATTTACTTCCATATAAGGAGGAAGACAGGGATCCAATTTAATTTTTTCCCAAATGGCTACCCAGTTGTCTCAAAACCAGTTATTGAAAAATCCATTCCTCTCTCCCATCCCACCAATTTGAAATACCATGGTTTACTCTATGCCAAATGCCTTTGTGTATTCGGCTATACTTCTGCATTCTCTATCCTGTTTTTCTAGACTCTATTTTTAATTTGGAGATGGCAAAAACAAATCTAGGGAGCAAACTTGAGGTGTCATAAAGAAAAGAAAATGGCCTTTAGAGCCTAGAGGCAGTGTTCATAGAAATTGGAATTAAAAATCATTCTCTCTGATGACTCTAAGTCCAACTATTCCATGGGACTTTACCCCAAGCCTCATCTTCTGCTTGTAAATAGTTTATATTTTTAAATGTAAACCTTTTATTAAAATGTAACGTAGATACAGAAAGGAATACAACTCTTAAGTATCCAGCTTAAAGAATTTTCAAAAAGTTAACAAAATCATGCAACCAGCACCCAGATAAAAAATAGAGCATCGCTAGCACTCTGAAAGCCCCTTTGGGTTCCCTTCCAGTCATTACCCTTCCATAAGGGTGACCATGATACGGATTACTATCACCATAGATTGATTGGTCCTGCCTCTTTTAAAATTTCATATAAATGGAATCATATAGGATGCACTCTTGTTTCATGCCTCTTTCACTCCTTATTATGAGATTCATCCATGTTGTTTTGTAAAATTCATATTCATACTCTCATTATATACGTAGTATTCCACTGTATGAATACACCACACTTTGTTTATTCATTCTACTTCTGAAGAGCATTTTGGTAGTTATTTGGGTCTTATAGTTAACACTGCTAAGAGCATCTTTGTATGTCTTTAAGTCATCCTACTAGTTTTATCCTTTCTGAATCCTTTTGTTTTAGGTATGTCTCTCGTACAGAGCAATGAATTGGTTTTGCTTGAAAGTCAATCTGAAAATATTTTCCTTTTATTAGGTGATTTTCAGCTCATTTATATATTTATATTACTGATATATTTAGTCTTAAGCCTGTCATATTATTTTATATTATTTTTACTGTTTCTATTATGTTAAATTCACTCTGTGATTTGTTTTCTTTGCCTGTTTTTCTATTTAGGGGAGTCCGCATTTTTGTTCTAGTGGTTATCTTTATACTAATACTTTTTATAATGTCCTTAGCCCCCTTTTGTTCTTACTCTCCTACTATCTCATTTGTCAGCTTTCAATAATGAATTATTTGACTCCCAATTATTTATTAACTTTGTGACAGTCCAATTCTATTCTCCCCTTTTCACCTGCCTTCCTCCATTCTGCTCCCATTTTTATTGGCTTTATTTCTATTTTTCAGAACATGTATCATTGACATACATTATTCTTCCACCCTTTCCTTACCTTTGCTTTAGTCTTATATCTATCTTAGAATATATTCCATGTTCGAATACTATACAGCCACAAAAAAGGACGAGTTCACGTCCTTTGTAGGGACATGGATGAAGCCAGAAACCATCATTCTGAGCAAACTATCGCAAAGACAGAAAACCAAACACCGCATGTTCTCATTCATAGGTGGGAACTGAATAATGAGAACACTTGGACACAGGATGGGGAACATCACACACCGGTGCCTGTCGTGGGGTTGGGGGAAGTGGGAGGGATAGCATTAGGAGATATGCTTATTGTAAATGAAGAGTTAATGGGTGCAGCACACCAACATGGCACATGTATACATATGTAACAAACCTGCACATTGTGCACATGTTCTCTAGAACTTAAAGTATAATTTAAAAAAATATATATATATATATTCCATGTTCCTCATTAGCCCTTTTGTTAAAATTTTCCCACATCATATTTGCATGGAAGAACTTGTCACCTTCATTTTAAAGGATATTTTCACACTGTATAGAATTTTATTTGTATGTTATTTTCTTTATTTTGAAGATATAAATCCATTTTTTTCTGGATTCCTTTTTTTTCTATTGAGAATTCATCCATCACTCTTTTCTATTCACTCTGCATAAAACCCATCCACTAAATTCTTACTTTCATTTATTATATTTTTAGTTTTATACTCGTCACTTTATCCAGTTTTGAATTTCCAGTTCTCTGCCAAAATAACATATCTTGTTTTTATCTTACCCTTCAACATATTTTGAAAAGTTATTTTTAAATCCATATCTGATGACTCCATTATCTGGATACTCTGTGGATCTGTTTCTATTATTTATTACATCTCGTAGTTTCAAATTACATTGTTATGTTACCTCATATGCCTGGCTGTTTTTAACTGCATACTGGACATTTTGTATGAAAAAATATAGAAATTGGAGAAATAATTTAAGACTTCTCCAAAGAGGATCGTCCTTTGCTTCTGAGATGGAGCTAAGAAAACTGGCCATCCAATCAAGATCCTTAACCCAGTCAGGGAATGAGAGGGTATGAAGCTGGGCCTCAGTCTATGAGGGCTAGTCAATTTTCCGTTCATACTCAATCCTAAAGTTCAGCACCTCAGAATATCAACCCAAAGCCAAAGATATTTGCCACGGCCCACTCTCCTTGGCAGGTCCTAAATTTTGAGCCTCTAGCACCATGAATGTTTGAAAGTGGCCGGGCACAGTGGCTCAACCTGTAATCCCAGCACTTTGGGAGGCAGAGGCGGGCAGATCATGAGGTCAGGAGATCGAGACCATCCTGGCTAACACAGTGAAACCCCATCTCTACTAAAAATACAAAAAATTAGCCGGGCGTGGTGGTGGGCGCCTGTAGTCCTAGCTACTTGGGAGGCTGAGGCAGGAGAATGGCGTGAACCCGGGAGGCGGAGCTTGCAGTGAGCCAAGATTGTACCACTGCACTCCAGCCTGGGCGACAGAGCAAGACTCCGTCTCAAAAAAAAAAAAAAAAAAAGAAAGAAAGTTTTGCTGGAAAGATTTCTAGCCTCTCAGCTGCCTCTTTAAGAATCAGAAGATATGCCTCTAGGGGAAAGTTTGTCCCAATGCCACTCTCGAATTTCCTTGTTCTCCAAGATCTTGGCTCCATAATATCCTACTGCTTTGTTAGCTCTCCACTGACTTCAAACAGATTACCAAAATTTTATCCCAATTTTGGATTGTTCCTTATGGAATTATCTTGTCCATGATATCCAGAAGAAGACCTCCAATGAAGAAACCTGGAGGAGGGACAAGCATAGCTGGTAAGGCAGCTTGATGATTGTCATTAAGGACGCAGTGCTCCATCTATTTTTCTTCAGTGAGTTAACACAGCACTTTACATCACAAGATGGCAGCTGAATGTCCAGGCATCTCATCATATTTTAAGCAATAAAAAATACAGAAGGTCGGGCGTGGTGGCTCATGCCTATAATCCCAGCAGTTTGGGAGGCCGAGGCGGGAGGATCACCTGAGGTCAGGAGTCCAAGACCAGCCTGACCAACATGGAGAAACTCCATCTCTACTAAAAATACAAAATTAGCTGGGTGTGGTGGCACATGCCTATAATCCTAGCTACTCGAGAGGCTGAGGCAAGAGAATCGCTTGAAGCCAGGAGGTGGAGGGTGCAGTGAGCCGAGATCGCACCATTGCACTCCAGCCTGGGCAACAAGAGCAAGACTCCATCTCAAAAAAAAAAACAAAAAAAAAAAAACATAGAGAATGAAAACAATGGGCCATGCCAGCCAGGTCTGTTTCCTTTCCCATATTTTTTAATAAAAAGAATGCCTTCTTTGAGTTATGTCTGCCCTATTCATCATAATTTGCCTTCTCTTTTACAACTGGAGACTCTGAAGAGTCACATAACCTCTTTAGGTCTTAGTTTCAGTCAAATGAGTGACCTGCACTAGATGATCTCTAAGCACCTTCCAGCTCAAACATTCTTAGATTCTATTAACTTGCTTATCTTCTCATTATTTTTAGGAGAAAAGTAGAAAGAAATAGGAGAATTTACCTATTTTAAGAGGCAAGAACTGAAGTCTAAGGATGTAGAATGTCCAGAGCTTTATCCCCTGAATGGCAGAGGTCTCAATTTAAGTTAAATCAATATACCAAAACCTAGGTTTAAAAATTAAACTGGAAAGAAAAAAACACGTTCACTTTATGAAAAATAATTCTAATCTTCTGGCAGGTTTTGTTATAATGCTTTTCTAATGCCTTTAAATTATGATTAGATTTACAGTAATTCAATTTGTACACAACTTTCAAGAATATCCACATGCTCTTTTGTTCATGTCTAATTACTATTATTTTTCTGAAACAGACCAATACACTATTCTTGGTGATTCCTATCACCAAGAATATCAAGCATTCCTTCTCTCTTGGTATTTCTGTGACCGTCTTTCCAGGACTTTAGGAGCAATTTTCTAAGTGCCTCTCAAGCCCAAATCTTCAGCTATTAACGAACATTCAAAGAGAACATCTTTAAATCCCCAACTTGAATTTTTATATTTTTACTTCTTTAGAGGTGGAATGTTGAGAGATTCCATACATTTGGTTAAAACAAATATGAAAAGATTCCTTATTTTTCTCCACCCTTCCTTACATTCCTCATGACCAACCATCCTCCCAAAAGGAAGGGGGGTACAATTTGTCTACATTATGCCAAATATTTCAGCTTTTTATTTTCACCATGGAAAAAGCATTAAACTCAGCTGAATTATTCATGAGATCCTAGGTAACATGATCATTGTTTTTGGCCTTCGGCTTCAATACTTTCAGCCTTGCAACTCATTTTAGAGTTTCTGAATGGGGCTAACAAGGGACTTTGCTATATACGCATCATTAAACTGTTGGCATGTGTCCTGGCATGGAAATTTACACTATATCAATAAACCCATATATTTGCAAGGATGTGTGTGTCTTCAATGCTGTTCTTACTTTGATCAACTTTTCCTACTTCCCTGGAGTTTCATCCAGATCAGATTTTTAGAGTATGTGCCAACATGAGATGACTAAAATATTAGAGACAGAAAGAAAAAATCTGAGCCCCAGTTTAGAGATTCTCAATCTTCCTCCAGGGATGATCACAAGACTGGCTTGATGGATGAGGGGCAAATGTCACCATGCACATCACTCTGAATTCCCTTCATTGCAGTAGCAAAAGCGTGATTCTCAGTTTGGACACAGAATTAAACAGCCCATACTCTTCCAGTGCCCAAAGTTTTTGAATGAATTGATTCTTCCTTATAACTGTCATTCAGACATGCCTCCTCTCCTGACCTTCTCCTATTCTCATTGCTTTGGTTTGCCCCAAAGAAAAGGAAGAAATGAAAAGCAGATAAAGCTCTCCTTTCCCCATTACAACTCCCAAGTAACACTTTTCTCATTTCTTCCTATCAAGGCAGAATAGGTGCTGCCCACCCTCGTACCAAGAGATTTCTTACAGTCACACAAAGTAAATCATCATTGCCAACTGGCACTGAACCTAATGTTCCTCAATGATCAGACCTGAGCTCTATCCCTATGTTTCTTCCAGAAAAGTTATAACCATTCTCAAAGTTTTCACTGGAGAGCATTTAAGATTTAAGGAAATATGTCATCATTCTATTTCCTTCCAAAATTATATTATGCAAGATATAAGCATTATGCATCAATTTACATTCCACTTCTCCCCAGTGTGAGAGTCTGGTTAATACAATTAAACTGGACCAGTACCTACTAAGTAACTAGATCTCTGGAAAGTCTGAATGCTGAAGATGGATGCCCTCGGGGAGGGGCTTAACACAGCACATAAACAAAGCTCAGATTTCATCTTCCACTAAACCCAGCGGGACACTAATGAGTTTCTAAAGATGCAGAGCAAACTAATATCATTCTCAGCTGTCATTTATTTTGGAGTACACTAGTTATTTAATTTTGTCACATGCTACCAAGTAATACAACACATTGCTTTCTTGCCTTCAGTGTTATCCCCTTTCCAAGGCATAAGAAACTACTCTAGAAGTATCCAGAGTCTTAAGACATATAGGGAAATATTAAAAGTCATTAATAAGAGTCCTGGGGGATTCCCATTTCCTTCTCATAGCCTCTTTGTTCTTTGGAGATTTTTCTATCACATGATCTTGTTTATTTTCTTTTATAGCACTTATCTGAATATTTAATTAATTTTGTTTATTTATTATGTCTCCCTCATAGATGTAATCTCCATTAGAGAAGAGACTTCTGTGTTGTTCACTGTTATATCCCCAACCTAACAGTGCCCAACACAAAGTTAAATACTCAATACATATGTATTAAATGACTATTAAGGCAGTAAGAATGGGCTGGGTTCTGCTGCATGAACAACTAACCCCCAAAATTGGGGGTTTAACCTCCCAAAAGCTTAACCTGTGGCTTAACCTCACAAAAGCTCATTTATTTTTTATGCTGTGTGTCCAACAAGGGTCAGGGAGGGGCAATCTGTCCATCATTGTAGTTCAAGAGCTCAGACTGACAGAGGTTCCACCTGCTCACAAACTTTCGCAATCACCAAGGCAAGAAAAGAGAGCACTGAACTGTCCCATACTGGCAACTGCTTCTGCCCAGAATTGCCATGTATGGCCACATTTTGCTGGCCAATGCAAGTCAAATGGTACCTCTAACTTGAAAGGGAAGGAAGGAAATAGATGTGAGTAAGCACTGGAAGCCTGTAAAAAATTAAATAGCAACTCTAGAATCTTGCTGTTTTAAGGGGTTCATTTGGTCCAACCCTGTTTCCAGGCAAGGCTGCAATAAGAAGGTAACAGGTAACAGCAGATGTACTAAACAAGCAGACAAACTAACAATGGACATTATGTACATCGTACCAAGAGGCTTTTCAAAATCAGTAATCAAGTGGCACTATCAGAAGAACCTTCACAGGAAAAAGTCTTAATTGCCCAATCAAAAGGAAATACTTGTATTCCTTATGTCATTTACCTTAGGAACAAGGTAAATGATTCAAGTACGCTCTGTATTCATGCTCTTTTACTAAAACCTTCTTGGGGACTAAACCAACTGTAGGAAAATATGCAACAATTTGACGTCATGTTTTCAGAAGACACACACACACAAAAAAACCCATGAAAAAACCCTGTTCACTGAAATCCCATTCATACATTTATTTTTTACCAAAGTAATACATGTGAACGAAAGCAATCAACTGGTGGCAGCATTTAAGCCCACTAAGACACAACCACCCATTACCGAAGAAGGCCTGCACATCATTCTGACTCATGTTTGGAACCTTCTCTAGAGCACATCTCTTGGTATTTCCTGCAGATATACAGCAAGCAAGATTTCATTCCTGCCAGACAAGCTTTTTTTTTTTTTTTAATCTCCACCAGTCAGTCTCTTACAGTGAGATAACCTCCAGTCACAACTCTCCCTCCAAATGAATTCCCAAGTTGCCATGGCAACTAACACCTTCCTCCAATACTGTCAATATGCTTCCCAACCCTAAAGGCAGCCCTCTTGATTTACTGCCAGAAGTACCAATCTCCTCATGTAAAAGAAAGTGCCTTCCTTTGCTCCAAAACTATCATGAGAGTCTTTAGAAGACTCTCTATTAATAATATTAATAGTATCAGCTACCACCTATTGAGGGCCAACTTTATTTCTATTATCTCATTTAATCATTTCAAAAAAAAAAAAACACTGCATGGTAGGTATCACTCTCTTTACTTTACAGATTTAAATAATTATAAATCGGAGGCTATATAACTTGACCAAGAGGCAGAACCAGGATTTGAACACAGAATCTTCTGGCCCAGATTATCTCTGAGGCTTCCTCCTTTGACACAAGATCTTTTCCAGCTCAGAGGAGTAACCTCATCTGTCTTGTTCTCTCAGTCTAACCTTGCTCCTTTTTCTAAAAGTGCTTTCTACACTTCAAGACAATTTAGTTTGCTTTAATATCAACACAACACTGCTCTAAATCCAATGGCACTTAAAGGTTTGTTAATGCTGATTAAACATTGAGAGAGAAAAGACTTCATTCTCCTGCTCTTCACCTCCAAGGGCTTTGGTGGGGAAGAATGAGATAATGGGTGCTAAGGGTTTTGTACTGAGAATGAAGGTACACAAGATCAATACCCAGCAGATATTGAGGTGTCCACAATGTGACCAAGTGCCAAGGAATGTCCATAAGGGTAGAACTGCAGCCAAGTCTCCTGGATTTGCTTCCTTGGACCCCTTCCTTGGGCCCCACGCCTACCCGTATGACCACATCCTCACTATTCTCCCCCAAACACAAATCGAGGGACATACAAAGCAAGCACTGTACTTACTTCTTAACCAATCCGTCCCCTCCCCCATCCCCAACACACAGGGAGACTTTATGTTAGCCTTGTAAATAAGAAACACCATTCCACAGTTATTTTTCCAGTCTGCCTTTTTTTTAACCGCTCACCTGGCAGAAACTGTTATTCTCCTGGCCAGCAGCTATTTGTAAAACTGGTCTGCCTCCTTATTTTTATACCAAATATACTAATTCTTTAGTAGAAACAGGAGTATTCCAAATAAGACAATTAGCAAGTCACCTATAATTTCCACCCACTCCACAGAGGCACACAAACAAGAGAATTAACCCAATTTGTTGTCTATAATAAACAGGACGTTCTACCCACCACAGAGCCCCAGAGGTTTGTACGAGATGACTAATTCCTAGTAGTAACAGCTACAATGGCCCAGTTCCCTATTTTATTACTGTGTGCTGAAATTTTAAAGGCGCTCCTCTCCCACCCCCATCTTCCCTTGCATACTTCTGCACATCAATCCATTAAGAATCCAAAGTGT
This sequence comes from Pongo pygmaeus, assembly GCF_028885625.2. Classification (NCBI taxonomy): domain Eukaryota; kingdom Metazoa; phylum Chordata; class Mammalia; order Primates; family Hominidae; genus Pongo; species Pongo pygmaeus. Next base: position 43,192,074 of record NC_072373.2, read on the forward strand.
AATTTATCTTATTCACTATTATCCTGTTAAATTGCTCTACAGCTGCCATGGCAGTAATTGCAGTGATCAGTGATTCAGACTTCTTAAGCAAAGGGCCTTAAGTAGGTTTCATTATTAAAATTTCCAAAGTTTTTATTATTGAAATAAACCTGAGATAGAACAGTATGCCTCCATGGGGCAGTCATACTAATGATTCTTAAGTTATGAAGAGACGTCAGATTCATCATCAATGTTGCACTCGTGAATACGAGTAATTGGGAATTTATCAACCAACAAAACCAACTGGCATTCTAAGAATGAAGAATAATAATCTCATTTTAAGTAGCATATGCAGTGCTGTGCGACCCTTTAAAAAGCTGCCTTTGTTCACTGAAGTATTGCTTGTAATAGCAAATACTGGAAACAACTCAAGTGCACACTTGTAAGGAACTGATTCAATAAAGTAGGAGGCAGCCGTCCACACAATGGAATACTATGCAGCTCTGATATACGAATGAGAAAGCTTTCTCTGTACCAACAAGGAAAGATCCCCAAGACATACTGTTAAGGACAAAATAGTACAGAACAGGTTATATAATGAGTTACCTTCCATGTAAAAGAATGTGGAGGGGTAAGCACATATGTTCATATCTCCTTTTATTTACATAAAGAAACACTGCACAGATATATAAGGAACTATTAAGAGTGACACCCACAATAAGGAGCAGGGGTTCTACAGGGTGGACAGACAGGGGTGGAAATAATACTCGTCAACATACACCTTTCAAAAAAATTGTTTTTCATATTTTAAATTTACCTTTACTACCTATTTATTTGGTTCAAGGCTCCATTTCGTCCACTTTGGGACTAGGTAATCAGGCTTTAAACTACTTACCTCTGCCTGTCAGAAGTCACTAACCTCATGACAGGAATAATTTAGGTTAGAGGAGTAGCAAAACTATTACTCAACTGTTTCCTTAGAAAAGGAGAAACTCATAAAACATATGGGACCCTAAAATTTGAATATTATATGTAAGACTGGGTTAAAATGTGTTCAAAAAATGTCTTCTAAAAATGTACAAACAACAGAGGTGTGACAGTATGCTGAAAAAAATATGAGGGGGGTGGAAGAGCGGGACAGAGAGTGGTCCTCCTTCCCTACTCCCTTTACAATGTTGATTTCATCCTTGGGTTTTCATAATGAACTTCTGTAAAGGGGAGATTTGCATCCAGTTTTAAGACCACTTTCAGCACAACTGCTTTTTTATTAAGTATTTGTGTGGTTCCCCTTCCCCAGACAAAAAGGAAAGGGGAAGCTATGTTCAGGACTTGTAATGGGTTTATCTAGCTTTGTGGGTTAAAAGAACCCACAATATTTAATAAATGTAATAATATTTAACAATATTTAATAAATTTATTAATATTTAACAATGTTTAATAAAATTTAGCCACTTGCCTAACCCTTGTGTCAGAGAATTCTTGCTCTAACAAAACACCAAGAACAACTAGACACTTCTACCTACCCATAGCCTCAACTAGATAAATGCATACATGTTGGCTCACTCCTGTAATCCCAGCACTTTGGAAAGCCAAAGTAGAGGAACACTTGAGCCCAGGAGTTTGAGATCAGCCTGGGGAACATAGGGAGACCCTGTCTCTACAAAAAATAAAAAATTAGCTGGGCTTGGTGGCATGCACCTGTGGTCCCCGTTACTTGGGAGGCTGGGGTGGGAGGATCACTCGAGCCTGGAAGGTTGAGGCTGCAGTGAGCTATGATCATGCCATCACACTCCAGTCTGGGTGACAGGATGAGACCCTGTCTCTTAAAAAAAAAAAAAAAAAAGATAAATGCAAATATGAATCACCTACAGAATTAAAAGGCCACAAATGTTCCAACATTAGCAGGGAGTCTAGGAAGAAACCTCCACTGCTGCCCCAGTCAACCCAACTAAGAGAAAGAGGTTGGCAGCCAGAGGAACAGACAAGGCAAGGCTTCATCTTAGCCTATCAGCTTCTGCAGAAAAAATATTCCATGGTCATGGGATGATCTGACTGACTGATGCAAACTGTCCACACAGCTAGTTTACCTTTGCCTCCTCTCTGGATCCAAAATGTAACGGAAATGAATGCCTTATGAAATCTATCCCCGCCCTTCTCATCACACACCCTTCTTAGGAAAGCCCACACTAGCTGACGACTCCAGAATTCTGGTTACCATAAGTCTAGGCATCATGCTACTGAGCTCTGTCTTTCCAACTACCTTTTAGACATCTCTACCTGGATGTCCTGGGAGTCTCATGTCCAAAGATTAATTCCTTCTTCCTGGCAGTATATGCTCTTTGTATCCCCACTTCTCCTATCTCAGTTAATAGTCTGTTGATTGATCAATTTCATTCTACGTTCATGGAACACCAACCATGCACCAAGATCCCTGAACCAGAAGCCTGAAGGGCATCTACAGTCCTCCTTCTGTCCTACTCCTATTTCTATTCACCTTGTCAACAATAAGCTGCACTGATTTTTTACCTCCTAAATATTTCTCAAAACCTCACTTCCCCTTCATATTCACTGGCACTCCCTTATTCAGCATCTCATCATTCATTCAACAATATTTAATGAGTATAAAGCATAGCTAGGTGTTTTTAAACAGAACAAAAACGGTGTGATCTTTGCTTTCTGGTAGCTCAACATCTAGTTATTTCTTATCTGAACTATTCAGATATACTCTTGTCTCCTACCATTAATTCTCTCAACAGTAGCCAGAGTGTCTCCTCAAAACTTAAATTAGATCATTTAATTCAGGGATAGTAAACTTTTTCTATAAAGGCCAGATAGTAAATATTTTAGGCTTCTGGGCCATATGTTCTCTGTTGAAACTACTCAACTCTGCTCTTGTAACATTAAAAATAGCCATGGACAATATGCAAACCCATGGGTGTGACTGTGTTCCAATATGGCTTATTCATAAAAATAGGCAGCAGGACAGATTTGACCCATGGGCTGTAGTTTGCTGACCCCTGATTTAATTAATCACAGTGCTTCTTACTCCACTGGAATTAATCCAGATTCCTTCCCATGGCTTAGAATGTGCTCCATCCTCATCTGCCTCTGGGCTCCACCATGCTCCAGCCACTCTGACCATCTTTATGGTGCTTACACACCGTGCCAAGCCTGTTCACATCTTAGGTCCCTGCACTTGCCGTTCTACCCATCAGGACCACTCTTGCCTAGGTCTTCTCATAGCTGCCTCAGCTCAGATATCACCTCCTCAGAGAGGCCTTCACTGCCCACCCCCATTAGTACCCATCCCAATGCCCAAACACTCTAACTCCCATAGCTCTATTTATTTATTTTTTCAAGTTACTTATCACCATCTGAAAAAATATCATTTGTTGCATGTATATAGTCTGCTTTCCTACCACCACACTACTCCACCACTACTAGAATGTAAGCTCCATGAGGGCTTATTCACTCACCCCCTAGGTTCCCAGCACCTGGATCGGTGCCTGGCACTTAGCAGGGGCTCAATAAATATCTGTTATCTAAACTGTTATTGCCTCTAGTCTCCCTCCCTCCAACCCACTGGTATCTTCACTGCCACCAGTGATCTTTCAAAAATACAAATGGGACCAAATATAGGGGCTCACGCCTGTAATTGCAGCACCTTGGGAGGCTGAGGCACGAGGATCGCTTGAACCCAGGTAGGTGAGGCTGCAGCGAGCCATGATCATGCCACTGCACTCCATCCTGGGAAACAAGAGTGAGACCCCATCTCAAAAAAAAAAAAAAAAAAAAGCAGTGTGTAGTGTTGCACAATTGTAGTCCCTGCTACTTAACAGGCTGAGGCAAGAGGATCACTTCAGCCCAGGAGTCTGAGGTTACAGTGAGCTATGATCACACTGCTGCACTCAAGCCTGGGTGACAGAGCAAGACTCTGTCTCATTAAAAAAAAAAAAAAAAAAAGTAAAATGCAAATGAATCATGTCACTCCCCTGCTTAAAATATTTCCACGGTTCCCCACTGGCTTTAAGATACAAATGCAAATCATGTGGCAAGACCACTATAGCTCTTATCACACCTTCCCACACTCTCCCAGTAGTAGACTGTGAGCTCTAAGTGGTAAGGACCAACTCCTGTTTATCTTTTTATCTCAGGTACTCAGCATAGTACCAGGCACACTGTTGGTGTTCCATGAATGTAGAATGAAATTAATCAATCAACAGGAGTACAACAACTAGCACAATGCACGATTCTAATGTGGTAACTCAATAAGTACCCAATTTAAAGGCAAGGATGCAAGATTTTACACAACACTCTTCCTTTCTTTTCTTTGGAAGCAACTTGGGTGGGGGCTATGCTTATAACTCTGAATCTAACTTTGGATTTTGTCACCCAGATTTTACCTGGCAGGCAGACACTCACCACTTTCTAAAAGAATGGCAGGAGAAGGCAGGGAGATAAGTCATGCAAATCTATCATGGTGTTTCCTGTGATCAGCTCTGGTAAAAAGGTTAGGAAAGGAGACATAACACGAAGGCTAAAATGCAACTTAGAGATTCTCCATGGATTCCAAGTGTCTACATTCTCCCTGTCATCTATTAGGAAAGAAAACCCAATGCTGGTTCTTTTGCTGTATAAAATAACCTAAGAGGTTCAGGGAATTTCTTCAGAACTGCCTCACCAATAGGATGGGAATTGTTACTTCTAGAAGAATTTCCATTAGCCCTTTAAAATCCTTCAACATTCATTAAGGCCAAAGAGTTTTCACCTAATTTCGTCTGATGAGTATGTGAACAGAGTCTTTCTAGGGAATACAGACTCCCAAATTGTTCAGCTGGGAAGTAAGGAGGGAATTTATTACTCAAAATCAAAGGAAAATGAAAAAAGGGCAACCCGGAATTCATTACTCTCCTTCTTGGGTGGGGTAATGGGTTCCAGAGTCATTCTGTTACCTTTACTATGACCTCCTTACTTAGCATCTAAAAGCTTCTGGTGTTGGATGCAGCCAGTTAGGTTCTCTTCTAATGTAATAAAATCTGCTTCAGCAAAGCTTATACAGAGTCATCTCCAGACTACAGAAATAATAGACTATAAATTACTGGATCTCCCATTTGATACAATGAAGTGTAAGTTAGCACAGTCCTGAATGACCACTCTACATGCTACTCTGAGTGGCTCAAAGTGAACTTTGACACAAGGACTGGAGCGAGCACACAGCAGAGCTAGATCCGGGATTAATTCGCTTGAGCCCAGCTCCTCACTACTCACCTATGAGTCCAGTTCCAGAACCCAAGTAGAGGATGGGGGAGCAAAGCTCCTAGCTTTTTCCCTACTGTCTGCATCTCTTTCACATTTCTTATCTTCTTTTGAAGAAGTTAAACAGGCTCAACTAAAATAACTAAATGATTAAGCCCTATACAGACAATCTCCCGAGATTCACAAAACTGCATTCAAGACAATTACACAGACAATTTTGAGGATGACTTGATGTACCAGCGATTTACCACGTTTGGGGCCATTCAAAATTCCTGTCAAGGATCTGCCTATATCAACATGGGAATCAAGAACCAACCATTCAAATGGGCCCTGCTGCCAAGCCTCTTTATAATGCCATCTCTTCATATTGTTCCATTTAACAAAACTGCAGCCTATCATCTAACCTTAAATCCCTTTGCCAATGATACAGAGCCAGAGTATGCTACTCCCTAGAGCAGGAAATCAACATGATGACCTACTAAACACCATTCAGAAGATGCTGAGACTCATGAATTGCAATAGGAAAGAAAAGACAGAGAAGTAGTCAGCCAGGTACACGCTGTGTCAAAAGTGCACTACAACCCCCCACCCCACTCTGCTTAATCCTAGCTGGGCTGACACCAACCTGACAGGCCAATAAGATCTCGAACTGAAACAGGAACTCCTGAACTGGGTTCTTTAGAACCCTGGAAGCAGCAGAGTAAATCATTAAAGACCAGATAAGATCTTGATGAGGTGAGGGAGGGTTTCAGATAAATGGAATGCTGGTAGAACACAGGGCCCAAAGGAGAAAACTTAACCTGAGCCCAGGTGGAACCTTGCTTACTAGAGTATTAAGCATGAGTTGGGACAACTATTCTAACCAGAGAAATTGGCTCCAGTGAGGGCAGTTTGGCAATCCAAGGTATGGCATGTGTATGGCTGGCAAAATTCAGGGTGATTGAAGCAAAAGTTTCAGAACCATAAAGACTACGACGGGGGTAGAGCACAAAATTCTCAAGAGATGAATCTTTGTAAGAGTGAGGCAGAACTACATGGTGGTTTTCGATCTGTTGATGCCCAACAAGAGCTTCTACTGGCTATAAGCAGGGGTGCAGGCTGTAATCGCAGGAGAGGAGGTTCACAAAAGTAATTCAGTCCTAGAGCCCAAACTGTGTTCTCTACTAAAAGGAATCAAGACCCCCTAGAGAAATGGCTGACTCCACGTATGGTGCAGGATATAGATCCTGGAACATCTTTTTTTTTTTTGCCAGAAAGCAAGGAAGCCACCCAAGTCCAACAGGATCACGTCAAAAGGCCATGGGAGTCAACTTGAAGAGATACTTATTAACCGAAGATGAGACAATATGAGCACCTAAAACAATTAATAGTGACTACAATGGGCTGAAACACATCAAATGCAAACAATAATCTATGAGTTCATAACGATATTCAGAAAAAAAACCTATTGGTCACTACAGTGGAGGTTACTAGTCACTAACTCATTATTCTGAAAAATGACTTAAAATGGGAGATAGGGTGGAGAATTAGGTATTTATCCAGTTTTTCCTGTACAAACGTAAATGTTTAGGGAGATTGAAGTAGATGAAACAAGTCTGGCAAAATTGAGATAACTGTTTAATCCGGGTGTTGGGTACATGGAGGTTCATTATATTTCTTTCCTGTATATTTTATATTTGAACCCCCTCCCAAAAAAAAAAAAAAAAAAAAAAGCAAGACAGAATGTGAACTAAGCAGCTTAGGGTTTAGGCAAGGCTTCTGCCTACAAGAGAGACTAGGATATGAGGGGTAATGTTAGTCCTGATGGGCCAAACCAACTGGAGGGATATAGGGAGGTGCCAAGTTGCAGAGGTATCATGTTGCCCAGCACTTGATCTAGAATCCTAGATTCTAGGTCTGGTTAGTAGCAGATTTACTAGGTGGTAGATCTGAGGCTACCTATAGAACTTCCTTTGCAGTCATAATTAGCTCAGAAACTACAAAAGGGCTTGCTCTTGAAAATGGAGCCTTTGTCCATTTCATGCTGTTATAACAGAATGCCACAGACTGCATAATTAAAAAAAAAAAAAATACCATCCTGGTTAACACGGTGAAACCCCGTCTCTGCTAAAAATACAAAAAAAAAAAAATTAGCCGGGCGTGGTGGCGGGCGCCTGTAGTCCCAGCTACTCGGGAGGCTGAAGCTGGAGAATGGAGAATGGTGTGAACCCGGGAGGCGGAGCTTGCAGTGAGCCGAGATCGCGCCACTGCACTCCAGCCTGGGGGACGGAGCCAGACTCTGCCTCAAAAAAAAAAAAGGAAAGAGAAAGAAAGAAAGAGAGAGAGAGAGAGAAGGAAGGGAGGGAGGGAGGAAAGAAAAGAAGAAAAGAAAAGAGAAAAGAATTTCTTACAGTTCTGGAGGCCAGGAAGTCCAAGATCAAGGAACCTGCCTCTGGTGAAGGTCTTCTTCCTGCATCATCCCATGGCAGAAGGCAGAAGGGCAAGAGAGAGCGAAAGAGCAAGAGGGCAAGAGGGGCTGAACTCTTGTTCACAAAGGCTAGCAGAGAAGTATGCACAGGTTAAGGGAAAAAGTCACAATGAATCCTGTAGTGCAGACTACTTTATCAAAAGCAGCTAAAAAAAGATCTCATTAACTCCCCCAACTCATCTCCACCCACATCTAAAGAGCCACACACAGCACCACCAAAGGCAGCAGAATGAGAACAGCGTTCTCCTCTACAGACCAGCTGTGAGTATCCAGACAGACACCCGACCTCAACAGCTCCAGAGCAGCCCCAGAACAGCCCCTCCCTAACCACCACTCAAATAACCAGCTGGGAAAGTATTCAGAAAACCCGCATCCTGACACACCACTGCCAAACAACTTAAACAGCAAAGAACAACCCATCTAAACAGCAATGCCGGCTGCCAGGAAAAGTTGTGTAGGGACAATGAGTAGAGGAAAAGCAGATCCCTTGGGGTCCACCAAGAGACCCAGTCTCTCAGCTTCAGCACTTCCAAATGCACAATCCATACACCTCTGGGGCCTGTGGACCTCCACGAGGCATACTGTCTCCTTCCATCTCCTCAAAGATAAATGAGCAGGCAAGCTGGCCAGAAAACCACTCAGGGTATTACTCTTTAAAGAATCTTTATAGGGTCAAAGAGGAATGGGTCTACAGGCTATATGTATTCCCTAAAGATTCTCAGGATGATGTCAGAATCCCTTTCCAGATGTGTTTAACACTTTGTGGTCACTTGTATTCCTGCTACTGAGCGCCAGTGCTTTGCTAATTTGAACTGATTCCAGCTCACACTGACTCCAGCTTCCTGGATCTGATTACATTTAGCCAAGACTGTCATCCATACTGTACCCTTTCAAAGAGTCCTAAAAACAGCTCTTCACCTACTCTTTCAAGACAAGTAATAATATCTGCCAAAGAATGGGGGAAAAAGATGCAGAAAAAGAATACAATTAGCATACTACCAAGAAAGCAAAAAGTGAAGGGAGAGGAGAAACTAAAAAATTACATGTGGACTCACTTATTTCTAAAGCTGGGCTAATATCCTTTTGCTTGTGTCTAAGGCACCAATTTTAAACTGTTACTGGGGGGAAAAAAAAGAGAGAGAGAGAGAAAGAAAAAAGCAGGCCTAAATCTTAAAGTAAAACTTTTAGCATAGAAAATAAGAATTGGTGAGAATTCTATTCCCAGTTATCTACCCTATAGGCTGAAGAGCCGCCTCTGCCTCTAAGGATCAGGGCATTCTGTGTTTGATGGCAGAACCTAAGTCAGAATCCAGCACAATCCCTGACAAGTGAGAACCTCAGGGTGAGTTGTCCTGACCTTGAGATTGCTTCTCTAGCTCTTCAATAAAAAATATATATATATAAGGGCCGGGCACGGTGGCTCATGTCTGTAATCCCAGCACTTTGGAAGACCGAGGTGGGCAGATCACCTGAGGTCAGGAGTTCGAGAACAGCCTGGCCCACATGGCGAAACCCCATCTCTACTATAAATAAAAAAATTAGCCAGGCATGGTCGTTGGCGCCTGTAATCCCAGCTACTTAGGAGGCTGAGGCAGGAGAAACACTTGAACCCAGGAGGCGGAGGCTGCAATGAGCCAAGATCGCACCACTGCACCCCAGACTGGGTAACAGAGCAAGAGTGTCTCCAAAAAAAAAAAAAAAAAAGAACCAAGGGGGAGATCCCTCTTGCCACCTCAGTTGTTCAAACTCAGCTACTCAAGGTCCACCCTGTCCAGATCAAGGGCTCCCATGAGTGACAGTGAGGCAGATCTGATCACTTAGAGGGCTAAAGGTAATCTTACAAAACCTGAAGATGTACCAGGAGAATGCAGCTGCTGCTCAGAAACTCCACTAGCCCAACTTGAAAAGACATTATCTACAGGGTAATACCCAGTTCTCAATTCTAGGCCTCATAGTTTTGCTGAGTGTCTCAGAAAACTGCCCTAAACTTTTCTGGCCTTTCTTATTTTGCCCACCTAATGTAAGAAAACTAAGCTAAAATAAATGTTGTCACCAAACCAAAATGAAGCTCTCCAGGTGGTGTAGCTACTATACTCAGGAGACTTGAACTTCCCTTAACCCAAAAATGGCTATCTGGAAATCAGCATCCTCAGAGTACATTGCAGATGCAAACTAGAAATATGTCAGTGTAAACTATGAAAGTCCAGAGCCTTTGCTTCAGTAAAACTAGATGCAGCAAAACCACGGGCTTTATGCATGACTGGTATTGTAAGAGAGGCCACAGGGAGTAGAATTAAATATGACACCTTCTGGACATATGATCAAAGCTCCTTCTAAACTCAATTTGGGCCACCATATATCACAAACCAGACAGCAAGAAATTAAGTAAATGTAAGTCTCTTTTTATGCCATCCCAATTACATCTTGGTCAGTTCACAAACATGTTCCAGCAAATGCTGGAGGAGTTTTTCTCTCTTTAGGAGTCCTCTCTCACTTCACCCTGTTTAACAAAAGACCTCACACACTTAGAAAGAGGATGGAGGCAGGCCAGCTTCAGGACATGCTGCACAGGGAGGACTGACTGTCCCAAAGAGGGGGCTCTACACCCCTCTGACAACTCCACAATAGACCAGCTACACACAAATGCCTGAAATAAGGAAGTCCATCAAGAAAATGAACAGTTGGCGAGATCAAGGCTTCTGGCCCAAAGGGCCTGCAGCTGGTCTGGCCATTCATCAAAAAATCTGAATTTAAATGGAGACACATTCGACTGTGACATGTAATAAAAGAACTGGAGCAACAAAGGGTCTTGATTTTGGTTTCCTTTCCACCCTACACATCTCCTGCCAATGGAAGAGTGAGCGTGCCTGTGGTGCTCCTGACACATCTGGGGTTGTTCCCATTCACAGTGCTCACCCTTTGGGATTTTCCACACATTACAGGGTCATCGTCCATCTATGCTAACCTAGAATGTCCAGATAAAAGCTCCTGTTTAGAGACTGGAGAGAAAATTGTCAACTCTGAAAGCCCATGAACTGTCTCAGCCAGGGGGAAAACATGTAGGAAAGACTACAGAATCGGATGTCAGAAGCCTAATTTCGGATTGACCCCTACAGCTTTACGACTGTGAGTAATTCACTTACTTTCTCTAGGCTCTGTTATTCTCACATCAATAATGAGAAAAGTGGACCAAACAGTCCCCCAGATCCCTTCCAATCATAACATCCTCTGACTTTATGATTAAAGAGTGGTACTAATAAGGCTAAATCTGTGGCTTAACCCCAATAGGAGTCTTCTGGGATTATACTAAGAAAAACTATTCCACACAGACAGAGCCATTCTGACCATGTCCCTCCCTACACCAACCATCATACAGATATGTGCCACTGGTATGAGAAGTCCTTTTTACAGAGGACATTGACTGATTAAATAATAGGCTGATTTATTCATTCAACCAACAAATATTTACTAGCACCTTCTAGGTATTTAGGAATACAACAGAACAAAACAGACAAAATCCCTTCCCTTATGGAGCTTACATTTTAGTGAAGGAGGAGGGGGAGTCAGACATCAAATAGGAAATATGAAGTGGGATATATTTTATGCAGAGTAGCCTAGAGGGTCTTGATAAGGTGACTTTTTTTTTCTTTTTCTTTTTCTTTAATTATACTTTAAGTTCTGGGATATATGTGCAGAATGTGCAGGTTTGTTACATAGGTACACATGCACCATGGTGGTTTGCTGCCCCCATCAACACATAATCTACATTAGGTATTTCTCCTAATGCTATCCCTTCCCTTGCCTCCCACCCCCCAACAGGCCCCGGTGTGTGATGTTCCCCTCCCTGTGCCCGTATGTTCTCATTGTTCAACTCCCACTTATGAGTGAGAACATGTGGTGTTTGGTTTTCTGTTCCTGTGTTAGTTTGCTGAGAATAATGGTTTCCAGCTTCATCCATGTCCCTGCAAAGGACATGAACTCATTCTTTTTTATGGCTGCATAGTATTCCATGGTGTTTACGTGCCATATTTTCTTTATCCAGTCTATCATTGATGGGCATTTGGGTTGGTTCCAAGTCTTTGCTATTGTGAATAGTGCTGCAATAAACATACGTATGCATGTGTCTTTATAGTAGAATGATTTTTAAACCTTTGGGAAAGGCCTTTGATAAGGTGACTTTTGAGCAGCAATCCAAAGCAGTGAGAGAGCGAGCCATGCAGACACTATGGGAAGACTGTTCCAGGCAGAGGGAACAGCAGGGCCCTGAGACAGGACAGGGTCAAGCATGCCTGGCATGTTAAAGGAAACACCATGACCCCAGTGTTTATTAAGAGGAGAAAGAGCAGGAGAGTAGTAGGAAACACAGTGAGATAGGTAGTAGGAGCCAGATCATGTAAAAAATGGAAAGTCACTGGAGAATTTGAACAGAGGGGTAAACATGATCTGAATTCCATTGTAAAAGGATTGTTCTAGCTGTTATATTGAGAGTAGACAGACGGGGGCAAGAATGGAAACAAGGAAACCAGTTGGGAAACTACTGAGATAATCCAGGTGAGAGATGATGGCAGATGGACCCAGTGCAACAGCAGTGAGGAGTAAAGAGGGACAGAGTCTGGGATATATTCTGAAGTTGAATCAATAGAACACTGGAGGACAGGATGATCTTGGAAAATCTTGGGACTACTGCAGAACCTAATGAAGCTAAACGGCACTAAATTCCAACATCCACTGTGAAATCCTAAGATTAGGGATTTGTTCATCTCTGTCACCTAGTGTCCAACCCAGTACTTGGCACATAATGAGGATATAAAAAATCTTGAATGAATAAATGTGGAACTGAATATATTACAAAGCCAAAAGATCTGCAGTTTGATAGGTCATTGGGAGACCAAAAAGCATCTGGTACTCGACATATTTCACCAACAATGAATACCCCTCCCCTGAGTGAATCTATTTATTTTTATTAAAAGTTCCTCTTTATAACTTATTTCACAGTAGTAAGCAATGAAGCTGACAAACAACTTCACATAATACAGCTAAGAATCTGAACAACTTGGTTATTTCCCTGAGAGGCCAGATGTAGTTACCAAACCTTATACTACCTCAGCAACTCCCATCTAAAATACAGGGACAAATATTACACAAACAGTAAGCTTATGTTCTTATAGATAGTAAATCATGAGGGTAACTAAAAAGATATGCTTATAAATAATAATATTATAATAAGCAAGGAATAAAATAAGCCAAATCTATACTATTCCTATACGAGAAGCCAATGGGCTACCCTTGAATGTGCTTCACTTCCTCTGTGAAGCTGAGACCAAAAATGCCTAGATTTTTTTTTTCCCAATAGCACTGCTCTGAGAAAGGTAACAATTCCCAACTGCAGAAGCTCTTCTGTCAAGATGACCCTTGAGAGTCCCAAAGTTCTTAACCCACAGAGACTGACAATGTACAAAATACAGAAGCAGAAAACCGAGCATAGGAAAAAAGGTACATTATAAACTACATTCTGGCAGCAGTTTCCTCAGTTAAGTCGTTGATCATCTTGAAGGGCTAAATTAAAACCCAACATTAATCAGGCAGTAGGTGTAAAAAACATCTTATTTACCAAAATAGAAAAAGGAGGAAGAAAAATAAGACATGTAAAGTGTTTGAGATCAAATTACATTGTAAGGGAAGCTGCAATATTTGGGAGACCGAGACCTAGACAGATTCATCAGCTGAGTTGGAAATCATTTGATGTGACCTTGGACTAATTATTTAACTTCTGTGCCTCTGTCTCTCATCTGTGCCTGAGTCTCCCCTCAATGTGAAGGAGAACAAATGATTTCAGCCCCCTCCTATCTTAACAGGGATGTTATAAGGCTGAGATCACAGAGGACACTGTCTTTAGTAGGATAATTAAGGATCAGGCTGCTCTTAGAAATACCCCCACAGTATGGAGGCTCCCTCTCCCTGGCATCATTTGGCTTCAGAGTTGGGCAACCAAATATGCCCACATAACATGACAAACTCAGGGTTTGGGGCCAGCATCTTGACAGATACTGTCAGGAGCCCTAGATGTGAATCCATTCTCACATATATAATAACTATATTCAAGTGTTTAATAAACATTTAGTAATGCTTTTAAGTCACCAGTATCTTCACAGAAATGACCATACTGTTGCCCATCTATTAGAAGAGATGGTGTTCAAGGTATGAAGTAGTAGAAGGTTCGTGATCATGAACCCCTGGGCAAGTTAAGATCCTTAATTGCCACCTCTATAGGTGGAAGTATAGGCCTAACAATACTAAGGATTAAAAGTGAAATGCTGCTGGCGCAGCCCTGGGCTCACAGAAGAAGCAAAACAAGCACTAAAGCCCTCCTCCCTCCCACGGTTCTGCTCAATAAATAACAAGTGCTGTTAATTCTTTAATTGTGGATCCGAGGAAAATGAAACAGGGTTCACCCATAAACATCTTATCTGCCTTGATTCCCCTGTAACTCCTTGACTGGAGCAGAGTAAACAGGCTGAACTTTAATTAGGATCATAACATGAAAATGATCCCAGGTAAGCCAGGCTCATAAACTCCAGACAACTGGGAGGAGACTGGTTTCTAATGGACTGCTCCATACCTGGCCTAGTCAATGACAGAAGCAGACCCAGTCCTTTGTCCCAGTTTCCCAAAGAAATCCATTAGCCAGGCCCACATGGCTTCAGTTCGGATGTGGGGTCGGAGGCTTACTATTCCGGTGATTGTGGTCTAAGAATAGAACTCCCAAGCACAAGGCAAATGGATTCACAAGAATTGTGTTCATCTACTATCCACATTACCATCTAAGGACTATTTAAAGCACAAGGCCAGAAAGCCCCTCTCTGAATGGGAGGACCAACGAGGGGAAACAGGCAGGGCATGTTTTTAATATAGTTCTGCTACAACTTGCAAATATACTGCAACTTGTAGAGCCCCAGTCTGGATGCCAGGATCTTGAGATACACATCCATCCTCAACAGCTCAGATATCTCACTTGGCTCCCTGTCAACCATTGAGCAAGGAATGTCAAGTCCATTTGACAAACGGGCAAGTGGGAAGCATGGAGGGACAGATTTATACAGTGTTAAGTCCACTGCTAATAACAGAAACAGCTAAAGCTGATTGTGTGCTTCTACGTGCCAGATCCTTACTAGGCATGTCACCTTCACTCATTCTAACTTCACAACATCTCTGTAAGATAGCCAGTTATTTTGTGCACATTTAGCAACAAGAACACTGAGGTTCTGGGAGATTATGCAATTTACTCTCATGATAAAACTTATATGTGGCATAGCTAGGATTTGAACCCAGGTCTCTCTGACATTTGCACTTGTTTGGGGTTTTGTTTGTACCATGCTGCTTCTCTTGGTTTCTTTCTGCTAACTTAAGAATGCAAGGAACCTATAATCCAAAACCATACTCTAAACATTAAATCTCATAACTTGTAACTTATGTCACCGATTTGGTGAGCAAACAGAATTAAGTAGTCCAGGGCCAACAGCAGAGTCTTCCGGGACAGAAACCAGATAACTCCAATTAGGTGGGCTAAACGGATAAATTCCACATCAAATGAACCTTTACTAGGAAAAAATCAGGTGACCTTCAGCCTCTGATAAGACTTCACCTCATCATTTCTCCTGTCCCAACACCCCTACACTTCAACTAGCTGCAAATATTCTGTATCCACACCAAAGACTGATTCAACACTTTGCAATCACAAACCCAAAGGCAAGTTCTCTGGGATTGCATCAGTATGAAGATTTTATTTTGCAAAGCTACTTCCCTGACCAGCCTCCCTGCTGCAGACCTCTTCAAATTTCCCAGATTAAGAACACATTCGAAGTGACAATTCCAGGCCTTACCATGTTCAACAAACTGGTCACAATGTGTCAGATGAAGGGCAAGATCAATTCTCTGGGCCTCTTGCTTCTACATCTCTTATAGAAAGTTACCATCATCAAAATCTTTCGCATCACTCAAATCATCAACAATAGTTAGAAGAACAATAACACACACACAAAAGTTAGTAGCAAAGATAAGCCAGTACAAGTAAGTGTGACACAGTCCAAACCAACCTGGGCACATTCTCACAATCCCTTGGAAATGACTTTACCTGAAGGCTACGTGACTCATTTAACTCGGCACTAAGATGGAAAGGTCTAGGGCTCTACAGAAGTTCCTGGTAGGAAAACTTCGTGCTTTTCCAAGCCAGGTCTCCAGGGCCTGGCTCTGACATGGTTACCACTTCCACGGAGAAGCTGACAACAGCTGGTCACATTCTTTTCTCTACCCTATTCCTCCCCATCAGGTGAAGATAGCTAACTGCCATGTATCTTATCTAAGGAGGCTAACTTGCAGCAATGATGTGGCATGACAAGTGAAAAGTAATGGGGATCTTGAATAGTCAAAGTACACAGTTAACATAAACAAGAACATGCTGTTCACCAAGTTAACAGTTGTCAAGTCTACAGCCAGTATTTTCCCTATATTCATTTCTCATAAATCTACATCAAATCAGGAGAGATGGTGAAATGAGGCTCTAAGCTTCCATGCACCAATCTTAAGGGGAAAAAAAATGTCTTTTCTTCTAAGAGGGGCGCCCTGGCTATAACCTCTTTTGAGGTAGCTGAATGGGCTTGGTGTTCTGAGTAAAAAAGAAACAAAAACAAATTTTTTTTCCCATTTAGAGAAATGGAGAAATTAAATGGTTGATATACAGACCCGATCCCTTTCATAAAGTTCGCTTGGAGGTAATAGCACAATTTCAGGCCCTCTTTGAAGAAATACCATCTCATGTTGGGTTCTAATTAAAGATATGCTGTTTTGCCGGGCGTGGTGGCTCACACCTGTAATCCCAGCACTCTGGGAGGCCGAGGCAGGTGGATCACCTAAGGTCAGAAGTTTGAGACCAGACTGGCCAACCTGGTGAAACCCCGTCTCTACTAAAAATACAAAATTACCCAGGCATGGTGGCACATGCCTGTAATCCCAGCTACTCGGGAGGCTGAGGCAGGAGAATCACTTGAACCTGGGAGGCAGGGGTTGCAGTGAGCTGAGATCACACTCCAGCCTGGGTGACAGAGCATGACTCTGCCTTAAAAAAAAAAAAGATTTAAAACATTAGCCTGTAAGTTGTCAATATTAAATAATAAGCATTTAGGGTAAGGGCTGGATGTATAATACTATACTAAGTCAAGAAAGTTCAAAATACAGATCATTCAGCAACAGTGGCAGTGACAAAAGAGATCCTGGCTAATGCCACCACCATCCTAATCCTGTGGGAAAATGCCACCAGGAAACATTTCCATCAACCACACCATCAGATTGGGAAGCTGAGTAATTGGTCCAATTGCCAGACATTGATATATTCAAATCAATTAATCAGTAGTCACCAAGTGACTAAAAAGTGGACAACACTCCACTGTGTGCTACAGTATACATCAGGCATTTCTAGTTCTAGTCCTAGTCCTGCTCTTAACTTTCAAAGGCAAATCAGGTTCAACCTCAATGTGAAAGAATAAACAATAAATCAGAGAGCGTTTATTATAAATTGCCAAAGAAGGTTTAGTCCCGTCAGCCAAGGTGCCCCTCTATTTCTCAAATGCTAAACCCACTCAGAATGAAAGGAGCTGCTCCATCAACCAAATAGATCCAGATTGTCTCCGTGGAAGAAGCAGCACAGCTGAGAAGCCCACTGCTCAAGACTACATCTGCCCTTTCTCTCTAGATCCCTTAGAAAAGAGAGCCAACCCCTCCTCCATCTCAGTCTGAGACGCACAAAGAATGAAACTTTCTACAAAAGAGGAAGGTCTGAAGGACACTAGCAACTGTCATGAGTTTCCCTATGACTCGAAGCCTCTTGGCTCTAGCATAGGGCAGCCGTAGTCCACATTCAGAAGCATCTTGTTTCCTGTTCTCTAGGTTAGAGACCCAGCTAAGAATAGCACCCCATTCATGCTGCTGTGTACACATCCTTTTCACTTGCTATTTTCTCTCACACACGCATGAAGCCTGGGTCTTGTACATTCTCCAAGGTAAATGCAAATATTTATAAATGGGCACAGAGTAGTGGTTTTATTCCCTGTCCAGTCTACAAACAGGCACTACCTAGAAGAATTCCACTCCAGAGTTGAGTGACACAGGAATAGCTGGGCCACAGGCTCCCCCTCTGAAGTTCCAAATAGAGACTCACACTCGGAAATAGTAACCTAGTGGAAATACATATAGGATGCCCAGTACCTGTGCAGAACTTCACCTCTGTGCATGACCTAAAACCAGAAGTCTGTAAAATTGATCTCTTTTTATTACACGGAACCATGTGAAATTATCAACAAAACGGTAATTTCATAAGATTTAACCTAATAGAATCCTAAAAAGCAAATCAGGCATTTAGCTAACAAACAAGAAGGCAAAATCAATTGTTTCCCAGGTGGTTCCACTGTGGAACACCTTATAAGACAGGCCTAGCATTGATAAGAAACATCTATTCGCTCATGGTTCCATGTTTATATCCATATTTGTTCCTGGCCCTCAAGAGCTCACAAAGGAACAGGCAAGTGAACAGGCAAATACCGCACAGTATGGAAACTACTACTCTACAGAGAAGTGCAAAATAAGAACCCTATATATAACTCAATTACAACATTTCTCAATTACACTGAATTCTGCCTGTTTGTTTGTATGTGAGCCTCACCAGTAAGATGATGCATGCTCAGAGGCAGGAACTGTATTTCTTTGTCTTTAAATCCCCAGCATACAGCACAGTTCTTGCACATAGTCAATGCTAAATGATGTTTGTCCAAAGACTCAATGACTTAGAGGCCAAGTGGCCTCTGTAAAAATGAGGTGAGTAGTGACATTTCCATTAATAACTTTCAGGTTTTTATATTTTAGACCAGACTATTAATTATAGCATTGGAAAGAGACTAACAGACTCCTGATTACAGAACTACAAAGAAAAGCAGACAGGGGGTGGCGGGGGGAGACTACACTTTATAATCAAAATAAATCTGAAAATATAGACTAAAGTCTGCCTCTAACTGGGAGTGTGGCAGCATCTTTTTGTCTCTCAATTTAATATCTTTTTATTTCAACTGATTTTCCTTACAACAGAACCGTGCAAAAGGAGTAAAGGGTGTTCTGCAAACAAAAGCAAAGGGGACAAACCCAAACCACCACAGCTCAGGTGTGAGGGGTACTTGCCATGTGTCTTTTGAAAAGAATGTCCACTGGTGGATGGGAGGAGATGGGCACTATGCCCTCTAGGAACTGGGATACCTTTTATGAGTTCAAAAAAAGCCAAAAAAAAACAATCAAATTCATATGGATACCAAGATAGGTAATTAAATGTTGAATTAAAGATCAACACGAGGGCAGAGATTAGGCTGACTGCCAGGTGGTCAGAGTTGAAGCAGATAAAACACATACACACACACACACACACACACACACACGCAAACTCCTCCCAGAGCTAAAAAATAATAATAATAAAAAAGTCATTTGGGTCACCTTTTAAACCCATAGAGCAATCATTTCTAAAAGAAACAGCAGGTACAAAACTAGCCTCGAGAAAAACCCTCATCTTTCAAAGCTGAATATTCTGACGTAGGTTCGAGAAGTCTTTCCCTCCCATCAAATAACCAAAGCTTTGGGAAAGGGCAGCACAGAGCTCTCCCTAATATGAAATATTTTATCTATACATTAATTTCTAAAGAGACACTGACCCAAGCACCATACTGCTTTGGAAGTAGAAGTCTTTATCCTAGTGAATTGATCTCGTCAATTTAGCTGCACATTTGATCCCAAGACCCTTTGTGGACCTGATAACCCTGGGGAGGCCCTTAAGTGAAGCTGTGCCTAGTGTGGCCCACTTCATCACAGTGACCAGCAGACAGGAAAGGGCCATTGGGGAGATTCTTATTTTATTATGTAAGTCAGAAGAAGCCACGTTTAGCTCCTCTGCTCTACTGCAGCATCCCTATTTTTACCTGGTACAAAAGGAAGTCTGTCTGCATAAATGAAAACAAGGGCTAGCCACTCCCGTCTGATGGTAGGTGGTCATCCACGAGTACCTAACTATGAACACCCACAGTTAAGTTTCTCTCTCTTCTTCTCTCTCAAACCCATTTCTTTTGTTTTTTAGGCGGTTTTTTGTTAGCTTGTTTTTGAGACAGGGTCTTGCTCTTTCACCCAGGCCAGAATGCAGAGGCATGATCACAGCTCACCATAGCCTCGACCTTCCAGGCTTAGGTGATCCTCCTGCCTCAGCCTCCCAAGTAGCTGGGACCACAGGTGGGCGCCACCAAGTCCAGCTAATTTTTAAATTATCTGTAGAGATGGGGTCTCCTTATGTTGCCCAGGCTGGTCTTGAACTCCTGGGCTCAAGCAATCCACTCACCTCACCCTCCCAAAGTGGTGGGATTACAGGTGTGAGCCACAGCGCCAACCCAAACCCATTTCAATTTACTTCCAAGGAATGGAAGAAGTAACATAAATGGCAAAGTGCAAAGGTCAGGTTGAGCAGCCCTATGGGAAAAGCATAGGCTTTAGAGGCAGACTTTGGGATCCTGGATCCCAGTTCCTAGGACCTGTGTCCTAGGAACACATGAGCACGTATCTTAATTTCTGAGCCTTAGTTTCCTCACTTCTGAAAAGAGGACAATAATATCCACCTCACTAAGGTGGTATGGGATAGTTGCTATGTTTGTTTTGTTTTTGTTTTTAAGCCTCTAAGGCCAGAGGTTTTGTGAGTGCTGGATGACTTCATTTCTAGCTCAGGCAAGCAGAAACTGGATATGAAACTGAAGAAGAGTGACATCCACATATGGCCTAGGCGTGAACAAATTCTGCTTGCTTGCATGCATGCATGGCTAGGATGCTAGCATTTCAAGGAGCCAGCTCCATGAGTTTATAGCCAAACTGGAGAACCATTCCATAGTGATGAGTACAGTACATTTCCACAGACATGCTCAAAAGCACTGCAAAATTCTCTCCCTAGTCTAGAATTCCTGAGTTGGCCAACTCTACACAGTTCAGAATAAAACCCAAAGACTGCCAAGACCAGTCAATGTCTTTTTTTTTTTTTTTTTTTGAGACGTTGTCTCACTCTGTTGCCCAGGCTAGAGTGCAATGGTGCGATCTCAGCTCATTGCAACCTCTGCCTCCCGGGTTCAAGCAGCTCTCCTGCCTCAGCCTCCTGAGTAGCTGGGATTACAGGCGCCCACCACCACGCCCAGCTACTGTTTTTGTATTTTTAGTAGAGACGAGGTTTCACCATGTTAGTCAGGCTGGTCTCGAACTCCTGATCTCATGATCCGCCCGCCTTGACCTCCCAAAGTGCTGGGATTACAGGCGTGAGCCACTGTGCCCGGCCCAATGTCTTTCTTTTTAAGGAACATAAAGTAACCCGAAAAAGACCCAGAGAATTCATTCTAACATGAAATCAGTCTTGCTAATAAAGTTACTGCCTCTATCAAAATCTATAATCTTCTCAGGATATCTGTCAAAAATTGTAACTGCTGCAGACATGTGGAAAAACTGGCCACACAGCAGCATAAAATCCCTCTGGCTAAAAAGTACATCAAAAATCTTTTCATTCAGCTGAGAGCAATGGCTTACGCCTATAATTCCCAGTACTTCGGGAGGCTGAGGCAGTCAGATCACCTAAGGTTGGGAGTTGAAGACCAGCCTGGCCAACATGGTGAAACTCCGTCTCTACTAAAAATATAAAAATCAGCCGGGCATGGTGGCACATGCCTGTAGTCCCAGCTACTCGGGAGGCTGAGGCACAAGAACTGCTTGAACCCAGGAGGCGGAGGTTGCAGTGAGCCAAGATCATGCCACTGCATTTCAGCCTGGGCGACAGAGCAAGACTCCGTCTCAAAAAAGAAAGAAAAAAAAACTTTTCATTTAACTTCCAGGCCAGGGTGTCTTTATATCAATTTAATGCCAACCACAATACTAGCTACTGCTCTTCTTTGGGGAAGGGGGACTAAAGAAGGTGGCCTCCAACTGCTGTCTCTTTCCCTTTGCTGCTGCCCCCTTCCAACCTACAAAAAAGGAAAGATCGTCTGACATTCAGAATTAACCTTGCAAAGAAATTCTGTTTGCCAGCCCACAGGCATTTTGTTTGTTTGATTGGTTTTTCTGCTGTTGCCACTGCTGTCACCTTCCTGACCAAGAGGCCCACAGACTAGCACTTTTTTAGATTCATTTCTGGCAGTGAGTGGATTTGTAAAGATTGCATTTATACTATCTGCTGGGTCCCAAAAGTGTGGAAGGACAAAAGACCATAGCCTTCTCTTAAATTTAGCTCAGAACCAACCTCACACCTCAGCTAGAAAAATGACTTCCATCAACACTGCTCCCAAATGGAGCCCTTCCACCCTCTGCCCAGCTTCCAAGCCCAGGCCCTAAGACCCACACTGCTGTTTGTTTTGGCACCTGCAAGCAGCTTGTTCACAAGCATCCAGACTACAGAGCAAGAGGAGTTTCAGAAGGGCCCTCCAACAAGGGAGTGGCCTGGGAAGAAAAGTGACAGGCAGGGTCTAATGTCCCACAGTAGCTTGTTTTCACTGCCACTTTGGCTTTACCTACCATGGCCAGCAGCTATTCAAACACTCTGCCCAATGCCCAGCCACAGGATCCTATTAATTCTCTTCAATCAAGAGAGGATCTACCCTGGTTCCCAGAAAGCCAAAAGCAAGTGTCAGTTTCTCCCTCTAGGCAGTCTCCAGATTTAAGGGTTCCTTTCACCCCTCCTAGAAGGGCCCTCAACCTTGAAAATAAGAAGCAGCACTATGAAAACAAACTACCCATTTCTCAACTGTTCAAAGATTAGACCTTGTGCCACCTCCTTGCTGGCTCCCAAAGAGTCCTCATCTATAAATGGAAATAATAACACAACATGCCTTGTTGTGTCTTCTTTCAGGGCTGTGGATATGAACTAAGATAACATACACTTAGCATACTGCCTGGCACACAGTAAGCAGTTGATAAATATTACTTAGTACTGATATGATTTTTATTATTCTAAGAATGAGTTGTAGTTATTATTAAGAGAGCAATCTTTCTAAAATACATATTGTTCCAACCCAAGCCTAAAAGCTCCACAGTCAATTTTCAGTTTTTCATGCAAACACAAGGAACCAGTATGGCAAAAATCCTAAAAAATAGATACTCTATAGGTTCTCATTTGGATTTTGAGTACATTATGTGCAGTAATACATACATATATCCATCTATTCAATAAAGAGCTATTTGGCACCAACAAATATATAGCACTGAACTAAGATATATATATGTCTAGTTAGTACTTCTGAGCACCTACTATAGGCCAGACACTATATCAGGAGACACTGGAGATAACACACATAAGACAAGGGCCCTGCCGTCCAAAAGCTTACAGTCTAATAGAGGAATTATGATAACAGGTGCTAAGATAAAAATCCCATAGCAATCAGTAGAGGCAAAAAGGAGAGAAACATACGGGTGATACTTTCTTAACTGACTTGCCAGCTTATGTGACATACCAACTTCTCTTCAAAATAAACTGGCTGAGTTGCATAGCACACTGGAGGCTGGTTGTGTATTACTCACATCTACTCCTACCAGCCAGGTTGGCTGCTTCAGGGTCAGTAATTAGTTCACGCTAGGTATACTTGTTATTTTAATTACATATTAAATTATTGTATAATACAAACAAGTGAAATATGAGTATAAAAAAAAGTTATTTCTATGAAAAAGAGGTTGAATGCTTGGAAGAAATTTGAAGACAAGTTGCTAAAAAAAATTGCTGCTGAATTAGATATGGGCAAGACAAGAGTAAAAGGTTGTAGTGGTGGAGCTTAAAAATCTAGAAGAATTCTGCCCTTCATTTCTCAAATGTATTTAAGAACTTGGTTCACTTAAACTGAAACTGGAAATCACAGATCAAATGTTAAGTGTATACTTTATGAAAGAAAGTCAACTGAAATCTACTTGAAGGATCCACACTTTAAGAAAAAGCCCTGGCCCACATAAAAAGATTTGTGAATATGTGTACATTCACTTTTTTTTCCCCCCCTGAGACAGGGTCTCACTCTGTCGCCCAGACTGGAGTGCAATGGTTTGATCTCGGCTCACTGCAACCTTCGCCTCCCGGGTTCAAGCGATTCTCGTGCCTCAGCCTCCCCAGTAGCTGGGATTATGGGCACCTGCCACCCACCTGGCTAATTTTTGTTTTTTTTTTTTTTTTTTTTTTTAGTAGAGACAGGGTTTCACCATGTTGGCCAGGCTGGCGTTTACATATTTTTAAGTTAAAATAAAATGGTAGCTGGATGATGACATGTGCCTGTAATCCCACCTACTCAGGAGGCTGAGACTGTAGCATAGCTTGAGCCCAGGAGTTAGAGACCAGCTGGGGCAATAATAGAGAGACCCTGTCTCAAAAAAAATTAAAATAAAGAAAATGCTTGAGAACTGTTTTGTCTTCCCTTTTAAAGACTCTCTGTTTTAACTGACTTTTGGAATTAACTGACCAATTACTAGTCCAATTGCCCCAGATAAGAGGTGTTTCCAGTATACCTGCCTATTTCTCAGGCTGATAGCAAAATGAGTTTATATTCATGTAGCCCAATCCAACCAGGTAGCAGAAAAGGCTGCCCTGGGATTTTATAAAATAGACCTGTTAAATACTTCTCAAGTAGATCAAGTGCAGGTGGAATACTAAATTTTAGCCATATTTCAAAAGACTGAGATGCTAATGCCTGTGAACATGTGCTATACACTAACTACTCATGGCCTGAAGCACAGACCAAAAGGTGAAGGATATCCCAAATGCCACCTCAGTTTTGGTCACAGGTTTGGATACAACTCATTGGTTGATCCAAGCATCTGATGTTCCACCTTGACATGCGATGCTATCTCTGGAAAAAGAAAATGTCGCAGGTGTTGAGAAAAGGTACAAGTACCAACTATCAAAAAGGAGTAAGATCCCTTCCCAAAACCCCTTTATAGTCAGTCTAATACCTTTCGGTTTATTCGCCTAGAATGCTGGACTTCTATACCACATAACAAGATTCCACACACTGAAACGGAACCAACATCATTAGCTTCTCACCAGTGTTCTGCCATCGAGATGCAGTCTGTCAAGCAGCACAGAGTCTCATATCAAGAGAAGTCTGCAGCAGCAAAAAGACACGTAAAAAGGGAGACTTCAGTGGAATTTGAGTCACCTGACATTAGTCTTAAAAAAGATATTTAAAATACAGAGAATCCCACTGATGGAGCAGAGAAAAATAACCCTTTTTTTTTCTTTAAAGACAGGCATTGATATGAGCGAAAGGAAAAGAACTGGGGAAGCCTTTGTATATTGAGAGCTCAGTTTATTTTTACTCTCTGCCAATAGAGGCAAGGTAATTCTATAAGCATCATTTAACTTTCTCACTAGAAACAAAATAGAGTAAGTCATTAATACCTTGCACTCTAAACTTCCAGCTCCAGAATCACTTTTTTTTTCCCTGAAAATTAAATTGATTCTTACAGAATGATACCCAAATGTGTGATTTCAAAGGCAGATCCCAAAACTGATGGGATCCTCAATGAGAGGATGAGGAGGCATTTGCAGTTTCAACTTCAACTTATTTTCTTCATTAGGGGTAGGCCTAGACGACCTCTAAAATCCCTCTTTCCCAAACTCTATGATTTCAAAGAAACAAAAGGAAATGAGTTTCAACTATAGCTGTCAAATTTTAAGTCAGGTATCAGCAAGAAATTCCTAATTTGAAAGCTGTCAATCAATGAAACAGGTTTCAAAATAGGTTGTGGAATCTTCTTCCCCAGAGACAGTTAAAAATAGGCTAGGCAGCCATCTGTCTTGGTGGGATACAGCCCTTCCAGGAGGCGGGCATCAGAACAAAACCCTTCTTCCCTCCCTCCCAGGGAGTCCACTAATGAGAAGTGATTAAGGGCTATGAAGAATAAAGGAAGGAGACAGCAGCCCAACCAGGCCCATGGGCTAGGCGGCTGAGATTTCCTGTAGAAAGGGAAGATACAAGCTGCAAAGAGGAATATACAAGGGGAAAAAGACAGGAAATAACCACAGGGCTGTGAGCTCTTTGGGGAGGGCTGAGCCAATCTGCTTCCCAGCTGCAGCAGCTCAATTTGGTCCTGGGGACTGGGAGCTCAGCCACAGCTCCTTGGGGAGGGTATTATTCCCCTTCCTAGCTCCCAAACCCATGTATACATGAAGCCTAAGTGGAAAATGGGAACTGTCAAATAAATCCAAGATTACCCCAGGTGACCAGCAGCATCCATGAAATAGCTCCAAAAAGTTTTCCTTTAAAATACATTGTCTTTTTTTGTTCCTTGCCACTTTCCTTGGCCATCTATAATCTTACCCATTTCCTGCAGTTCTTAACATTTCTTTCATTACTATGGAAAGCTCTCTTGGGGCACGGAAACGAATAAAGCCTTCATGGACCTTTGGAAACCTAACCCCAATGAGAAATGGAAGAGACAGCATTGCTGTGGACTGTCACCTCTGCAAAAGTGGGACTGTCCCTCTTTGCAGACATGAGCAGCTCTCTGCCCCCATCTCTGTACAAACACTTCAGATATACACACTTGGGGCTTTCAACTAAGTCTTCATTCCTGCTACTGTGTCTCCTGAAGAATACTGGAGTCAGCCATTGCAGCATTGTTACATGGAGATTCAGGTACCCAGCTTTGCTGGTAGACAAAACACAGGAAGCCCACTGTTTTCTAAGCTCCCAATAGTTCAAGAGGCCCCTGCAGGGGAAAGAAGATGGCAGTAAGGTCAAGGACTCAACATCAAGGACTCATCAAGCTGAGGTATGCAGCAAAGTAAAGATGGAGGCCAGGGATGGCCACCAGCTGTTAAGAGTTAGACACTGGGGAGTACAGGGCAAAACCAGTGCCTGAGGCTCAGTGCTCTCAAATAGAATTTTTTTCTTGTTGAGGCTGCCAGCTAAGGAGAAACCTGAAGCTCAAGCATGCAGTCTGGTGATTTTTCCCCCTTCAGCAAAGCCAGAAAAATTTGTAGAGATAACTAGAAGAAAATCAATACCATAGGGCCCAAGATTTAAGAGAAGCCTTTGCAGAGAAGAAATCTGAGTCTGTCCTGTCCTTGCAGCTGTCTTAGATCAGAGGAGATGGAGCTTTTACTCTAACAGAAGATATCAGACTTATTGAGAACAGGAGATAATGGATAGGAAAGGGCCCTAAAAACTCAAATAGCCCAAAATGAATGAAAGAGATAATCATAATACACAGGGCTACTCCCAAACTGGGTGGCTAAATAGGAGCAAATAGAAAAGTAGAGACCACCATTCTGGATCATATCCTGTGGCCACCTGAGGGGCTTAGTGAAAGCACCTATCTTCCATCTTGCTGGTATGGAGGCAAAGCTGGCTATGAAAAGGAGCAGGCTCCCAACCTGCCTTTGCTGGATGCCACACAGCAACGCCGGGGAGCAACTCTGGTCCAGCACCTGGGTAAACAATGTGACTCTCCAGAATGTCCCGAACACTACAGTCAAAATCTAGGATTTAGCAACAGTATAATGGGGAATATCTCCCCTCAAAACCTAACTCAGTTACAGGGGGAGGGATCTGTCTAGGACCTGATTTGCTATGAAAGTTTCTATTATAAAACTTGGGGTTTGCTCATTTTTCAGAACTGGGATCTTCAACACCTTTGGGATTCATTCATCAGATATGGAATTCAGACTGCTTAAAGCCTTGGGGAACTGCAACTAGGCAGCAGAGAGCTAGCTGGTTTCTAAGGAGGAGACTGAGCAGACAATACAGAAGTAGAGCATCCTCTAGAGGTCGCCTAGTCCACCACCCCATCACCTCCTTCTCACTCACACCCCTCCCCAGCAGCAGGCTACCAGGAAGCAAGAGCAGACAGGTGAGCTGGTGTCCTGTTTTTCAAGCTCTCCTGGGAAGCAGAACCCACATAATTTTTCTATAGCCTGGAGCTGGTAAAAGAAGGGGAGGAAGGAACTAACAATGGAGTAAGCAACCCACTAACTTCCCATTCACTCTCATAACTCAACATGATGAGGCGGGCTGGCTGCCAGCCAGGACTCTCTCCAGAAGGATATGGCTGAAGGGCTGTCAAGTCCGAGTGTGGGACAGTGAAAAGTGCATTGCATTAGACATCAAAAGACAGGGGGAATTGGAGAAGGAAAGAAGAAGATTAAAGCCAAGGACCATGAAGGGACTTTTTGGGGTGAGAGAAATGTTCAACCTATTGATTATAATTGTGGCTACACAAGTATATACCATTTGTCAAAACTCATTGAACTATAGGTTTCAAATAGTGAATTTTATTGCACATAAATTATACCTGGATAAAGTTCTTTTTTAAAGAAAAAACATGCATTCTAAATTCTGATCCTGCCCTATTAACTGTGTGACCTTGGCCGTGTCACTTAGCCTACCTAATGCTTCAGTTTTCTCATATTTTAAATGGGATTACTAATTTCTGATCTGCTGGCCTGGCAAGATGGCTCATACCTGTAATCCCAGCACTTTGGGAGGCCGAGGCTGGTGGATTACCTGAGATCAGTTCGAGATCAGCCTGGCTAACATGGCAAAACCCCATCTCTAGTAAAAATACAAACATTAGCCGGGCATGGTGGCATACACCTGTAATCCCAGCTACTTGGGAGGCTGAGGAAGGAGAATCACTTGAACCCAGGAGGTGGAGGTTGCAGTAAGCCAAGATCATGCCACTGTACTCCAGCCTGGGCAACAGAGTGAGACTCTGTCTCAAAAAATAATAATAATGATAATTTCTGACCTGCTTACCTCACAGGATATTTAAGATCAGATAAGATATGAAATGAGACCCATTTTTAAAAGCACAAAATGCTAAGCAAGTAGGAGGTAACTATAATTAGGTTGGTTCCACAATACTTGGGATCTCCCTGGCTATGTATTTTCTGGTGATCTTGAGAAGATTCTGTTCTATTTAATTGACGATGGTTCAAAATCTTTCCTCTGGAAAACCTTGACCGGAGTGTTCTTTCTACTTGCTTCAGACTATCTGCTTGCTCACCTCTCCACTATGTAAACGTAACTTACTGTGGGCGCCCAGGCCCGTCTGGCTACTACAGATAAGCACCCCAGCCCGGGAGCACAGATGCTGAACACAGCCGCCTGACCAGAATGCAGACACCAGGGCAGACACCATTATGAAGCTGTGGACTCTTCCCTT
The DNA here is from genome assembly GCF_028885625.2 of Pongo pygmaeus. Classification (NCBI taxonomy): domain Eukaryota; kingdom Metazoa; phylum Chordata; class Mammalia; order Primates; family Hominidae; genus Pongo; species Pongo pygmaeus. The sequence goes on from NC_072373.2 coordinate 43,221,019, forward strand.
TCTGGGGAAATCAGTGAGTTGACATTTTCTATGTTGCCACAGAGAGCTCTTTCTTCTGGTAAAGGAAACAGAAAGAAAACGCAGGATCTCCTCACCAAAGCACAGAATGGGGAAAAACACCAAAGTCTGGGCAGTTGGGCAGTTAGGTACAAATCTACCCAGTGAGCAGACTTAACTAAAAGGGACTGTGATGATCTACTCCAACAATTTCATTTTTAAAATTAGGAAACGAGGCCGGGCATGATGGCTTACATCTGTACTCCCAGCACTTTGGGAGGCAGAGGCAGGTGGATTGCTCGAGGCCGGGAGTTCAAGACCAGCCTGCCCAACATGGCAACCTCTGTCTCTACTAAAAATACAAAAATTACAAGAGCATGGTGACACACGCTTGTAATCCCAGCTATTGGGGTGGCTGAGGCACAAAAATCATTTGAACCTGGGAGGCAGAGGTTGCAGTGAGCTGAGATCACGCCATTGCACTCCAGCCTGGGCAACAGAACAAGACTCTGTCTCAAAAAAAAAAAAAAAAAAAAATTAGAAAACTAATTATCAGAGAGGCCAAGAGTTCAAGGCTAAGCAAAATTGTTAAGTAGGTCCAACTGGAGGTGCTTCAACCTTTTGATTTCAGCCCCATATACCTGCTTACTTCCTCTAGAGTGCCCTCCCTCACTAAACTGACATCTAGTAGTCTTAGACCCTTATCAAAACCTTGTAAAGAAACAAATGGAATATCATACTAAAGTATAAATAAACAGCTAGTCTTTTGAGTGAGATACAATAAAAGAATATTTCAAAGAGATAAAGCTACCAGTAGAAGAGATGTCTTCAGTCTATCCACCTTCAGGAGACCTTGACAATAGCCCTAAAATCATACCCAATAGGTGGTTTTGTACCCAGCTGTCGGCAAATAGGGTACCAAAGCTTGAAACTCTTCCAGATTAGTTCAAGTGGGCTTACAAAGAAGTTCAAGTGGACCTGCAGAGTGGTGGGTCTTATCTCCAAGCCTGAGCTGTAAGTAGCAACACTATTCTTTAGAAAGACATTACACATCTTGCATAAATGAGAATCAGAGCTCCCCATACAATGCTGCCACTGCCACTCCTCCTTGCAAATGCTCCTTTTAAGTCCATACGTTAAGAATACCATCCTGGGCTGGGTATGGTGGCTCACGCCTGTAATCCCAGCACTCTGAGAGGCCGAGGCAAGCGGATCACGAGGTCAGGTGTGTGAGACCAGCCTGGCCAATATGGTGAAACCCCACCTCTACTAAAAAATACAAAAATTAGCCGAGCGTGGTGGCAGGCGCCTGTAGTCCCAGCTACTTGGGAAGCTGAGGCAGGAGAATTGCTTGAACCCAGGAGGCGGAGGTTGCAGTGAGCCGAGATCGCACCACTGCACTCCTGTTGAGACTCCGTCTCAAAAAAAAATACAGCTCCATGAAAGCAGGGACTTCCTCTGTCTTGTTAATAACTCTATCTCTAGCACCAGACCAGAGCCTGGTACATAGTAGGCATACATAATCATGTGTTGAGTACATGAATGAATTAGTGATTGAATGAATGAATTTTTTAAAATGCACTGAACTGAATGTCTCTGAAGACAGTGTAGGGCCCTCTGGTACCACAGAGGCTGTGTCATTGGTCATGCCAGCACTCACAAGAAATGTCAACGCTGGCATACACTTCACCAACAGGCAGATATATCTGTAAGATGCAGGGGTAAGTTCAAGTGCTTCCATGAGGCATTTCCGTAATTAATTATTAGCATTCATAGGCTAGATACCTATAATACCAACTTCAGCATCGATCTAAAGGAAACCTATTCATTTAAACTGACAAAAACATGCTGTCATTTTCATTTCCATTACAAAGCATGCCAATGTAGTAGAAACATTTTGATTGATTGAATGGCTTTCTCTCAATCTGCATGGCAATTGATCAGTTTACCAAGGGACAAATAGTTCAACAATTCAAGCCAAAAGCAGAGAAACCTTTTTTCTTTACTTAAGAGGCATAAATAAGCTATTTAAAATATATACAAATTACAAATACTTAAAATTCTCTTCTAGGAGATCCTAAATAAGGTAAGATGTGTGTGTGTGTGTGTGTGTGTGTGTATGTAAGTGTACATATATATCTCTCTCTTAACACGTAACCAGAAGAACTGCTGCAACTGCCTGTTGTAGACTGCCTCCACAGCCCAGTAAGTGATGTACCACTTCATCTCCATCAAGACCTTAATTCCTGACCCTAGAGAATAAATAAGGTAACAAAACTGGAAGCACTTTGAGTCTCTAAAAGAAGCTATAGAAATCCTGAAAGAAGAAAAGAACAAGTACAAATAGAGTCTCTGAGAGGACAAAAAAAAAGTGTTGCATAAAAAGAGAGTCAAGGTGTTAATTGCTGAAGAGTCCTTCAGGTTGAAGAGAAGGATCCTTGACTATCCTGTATCCTGCAGCCCCTTCCTTCTTTTCAAGGAACTGCAGAGATTATGTCCGCCATTCCTATCAATTTGTTTATTCAGTGGCCTTTTGACAGCCAAACTGCTAGGAGCTGCTCAGGTGCGGCACAGCCAAGCAGGCCTGCACAAGTTTCTACCACACCCAGGCTTCAGCTTGGTAGAAAATGAAAATGGTCAAAAGAGTTTTAATGAGTTGTTAATGATTTAAGTACTCACAGTGATATGCTTGCAAGATAAGACAAAAGGAACTTAGGAGCAGTGAAACCAAATCAAACCAATAATACATTCAACAGTGATGGATACAATTACACAACTTCTGCATACATTTAGGGAGCTTCCGAAACAGAATTTGGACTGGAACATCCCAAGGTCTAGCCTGCTGCCTCCAATCAGAAGCCCACCCATACCCTTGCTAAGAAAGTATTCTACCCTTTTCTTTAAACTCTCCTGGAATTCAATAGGCTTCCTTCATAATTTTACCTTATTGCTCCACAAAAGCTTGGCTTCTAATGTCAACCCTACCTCTCATCTGCTTACTGAGGACAGGACGAAACTTGAGTTGTTCCCTGCAGACAAAAGTACAACGGTTGACACTAAAGATCACCTATTTGAAGTAAAACTGGTTTTAAGCAGGTTAATGAACCCCAGGCTTACAGGTTCTCGCACTTGGTATATTTTTCTAACACACCCCAACAAGATAAGAGATTGGAAAATGGCTCCCTTGGCTGGTTGAGAAGGAATGTAATCTTTTTTTTTTTTTTTTTAAAAAAAAAAAGCACTGATGGAATTACCCTGCTAGGAAACCAGCATACATATGTCATTCCTTTGCACAGTATTTTTACAAGTATTTGATTTTGTTTACCCTAATTTATCCAACTCGGTAATAAAAAGGAATCTCAGATCTATGAGAAGGACCTCCAATTTCTCATTCTCAGCTTCAAAACAAATTAGTCAGTTTAACATTAGTCAAGACACTTAGGTTGCTGTGAAATAAGAATGATTCTAGGTCATGATTAAGATGGTTCTCCAAACTATCAACAAGACTGTCTAATCACCTGTTATGAACCCAACACTGTTAAACACCAATGGCACGTACAAAAGAAGCATGAAATAAAGTTCCTGTCATCCACACCTAACAATCTAGAGGCAGCCTTCAATTAATTTACTGACAGGGTGTATTGCATAATAAGTTTTATAAATTTGTTGTTTGAAGTTCAAACACATTTCGCCATAAAAGGCATGCTATCGTGTTTCAGTTCTCATGCTGGTAGAAAACTGTTTTAGCCTCTAATGTAATTGAGATATCAAGTACCGTATGTGAAATGAAACACGATATTAAAAACTGGCGTAACATTAGAAATATCTGACATGTATCTGGTGCTTTGTGAGCCTGAAAGAGTTCTTCATATACATAAACTTCACATCATAGTGTATTATTTGATGATACACGGTCATATTGTCAACGGTTGAAGAAATTGAGGCACAGAAAGCCTAGAAGCTTATACAGAGTCACACAGCTACTGAGTGGCAGCAGGACACTCACGCTGGCCTTCCAACTCTAAATCCCGTTCTCTTTCCACTAGTGTAAAACTGAATAAGAAGGAGGTGTGAAGTGTTTTGTTTTGCTTTGTTTTTTAAGACTGGTAGCTGAGAAAGAGGAAATTTTATTTGAGAAAGACAGGGAGGTAAGTGAAAACTTTTAGTGATTCAAAAGGAGGCTTAGGGGCACTTTTAGAAGCTTTCAAGGTTGATGAAGCTGGTGTTTATGGCTTTCATTTCACTTGGAGCCTTGTGGCCAGGCTTTTCCTCCTTTCAGATTTCTCACTGACTCTTTTCAAGTTCAACTGCCCCGATTAGAGTATGTTTTGTTTGGGATTTAACTCATGAATAGGAATACACCAACGGCAAAGAAGGGTTGGAACAGATTTCCTTGAGGTTACTGGATAAGCACTGGAAAAGAGAAGAGGAATGAGGAAGATAAAAGTACAGATAAGATAAATTGCCTGAGGCAGAGTTAACTACACAGCAACCCTTGAAAGGAAGGTACAGGGAAAAGGGGCTGAGGGAGGGTATTATTCTATGAAAGAGACATGGGACAGATGTTGAGACAGCCCTCACCACTGTGCCATCAGGCCAGGGCAGCAGCAGCTACAACTCAACTATGCATAAATAGGTCTTTCCCTTATATGAAGGTCTACAGTTGAGAAGACATCTGTGAAATTAGCAGATGACAGCAAAAGTAATCCCACATATATGCCTTTCAAAAAATCTCTCTAACCGAATAAAGATGCAAAGAATTTCATTCGTTCATTCATTCATCCAGTACACACTTATTATATGCTAAGCACTCCGCTAGATGCTAGAAAACAAAGATAAACAGAAACAGTCCCTGCTCTCAAAGAGCTCATAGCTTAGCAGACAAGAGATGTGTAAACAAATATGTGCAAAATAGTGTGATTGGTATGACCTCATTTTGTTAAATAGCGAGTACAGTATTGGCACAGTCATACTTCAAGCATGAACAGAGCCCAAGAGGTTCCCCAACGTGCTCAACTTGGCAGACTTGCTATTTATCATTTACCCATCCATATTCAGAGGCTCGCACTCATACTTAGGCCAAATCTCCATTATTAATCACGTATTTACCAGCTAAGTCACTTTCCTAATGTCTACCCTACCCAAGTCACTGTTTTGTTTCTAAGAAGGAGGAAGGTGTGTGTTCATCTATCTCGCCCAAATTGTGTAAGGGCAACCTGAACTTGGGGCAGTGCAAAAGGGGTTCACCGTAACATGGCACATCATTTCAAGTATGGCCCGGAAAGCAACAGGTGATTCACTTTAACAAACATACTTGAGCCAATGTTATATAAGGTCAAGTCTCATCAAAACAAACACCAAGAGATGGTCCACTTTCTTCCGTTGCAGCAAATAAAATCTTAATATACATTTGTTTGGGGTATGTAATTTGCAAAGCTGATACACAAGCATTACTTCATTTAGTCAACACAGCAACTCCTAGATGTAGGAATTATATGTTCATTCTATATCTGAAGAGGCTGAGGCCAGGAGAGGTTAGAGACTTACCCAGGGCCACATAGTTGATGGCAAGGGTCAGAGCTACCACTGGTACCCAGGCCTCTGACCTCCAGCTGAGTGGTCTTTTTTCTACCAAACTGTGGCGTAAAACTCTCAAGCCAACTGTGGGTAATCTCTGTTACACAGAAAGAATTTAAAAAGGAGGAGAGTAATAACTCCTATAGTCTCCTTAGATTGAACACATTGGATGAGAAGTACTCATAGGCCACTCTCCTCAAAATAGAAATAACACTAAAAATTCAAAGCCTTTGGAAGTGAGAATAGAATACATTAAGTTCAACTGCCAATATCTGAAATATAATTTCCTATAAATGGCTTTAGCATGATCCCCTCTTTCAACATACCCTACAATCAAAATCTCCAATCAAATCCTCTATCAAAGCACCATCTCACCATCCCAAAGTTATTCAAATTAAGGAGATCAACCACTCCTGCCTCCACACCCCGAAACAGCACCAGCACCACCCAGTCATGTTTTGCTGAACTCAGCCTCTCCCACACTCCCCAGGCTGCCTTTAAAAGAACTTGTTCATTAGCTGGCTCTTCAGTCACCCATGGGAGGTCAGGTGGTGGAGGGTGCTGGCAGGGCTTGACTTGACTTTTCTTTCATTCCCAGCTGACCCTCATAAGGGGCCTCCAACCAAACTTGGAGCAAGGCAGCTCAGAACTCCAGTTTTCTCTCTCCTTGTTTAGCTGTGCTCTTTCCCTACAGGGCACAGGGAAATAAAATGCTATTAATTCCTGCACACAAGCACGAAGCCCCTTCAAGGGAGAATATTTCTCAAAGTGAAAGGTAAGAAGCTGCAAAAGGAGGTCAGGTATTTGGCACGTACAGGGGGTGTCATCTATTTCACAGTTTCTCTGCAACATTCCCAATTTAGAAGAAAAGAAAATGACAGATTTAATGAAAGGCGGATGGGGGTGGCATTGTCACTTGCCTAATGAAATTCCTGCTTGAATGGAACTGTCATCTTAAACTCAGGGTGTCTAAAATAATGCTCATTCTCTCACCAACTGCTGCACCTCTTCCTGGCTTCCATATGTCTATTTCTGCCATTGCCACCATCGTTCTCCCTGTCTCCCAAACTAAAAACCTCAGGCATTCCTGACTCTTACTTCACCCCTAGGCCCCACACCCATCTCGGCAGCTCATCTTCCCATCTTAGTGGTATCTCTTGATTACAGGGTGGTCAAACATAATATCCAAGATAAAAGAACCAGCAGGCTTTAGATTTGGACAGACCTGAGCGGCAGTCCCCATTCCATCATGGGTCACCATCACCTCGGATCATCTGCCTGACTCAAGTTTCTTGTTCAGTAAATGGGGACTCGCAATTCCCTCACAGGTGACTCCAGTAATTGATCACATTTAACAGCATGTTTGCAGCACCCACCACAAGGCCTGGTATGCTGTGTAGGCAGGAACAAGCCTCTTGCCCCCAGCCAGGCAACTCAGAGCAACCAGGGAGTCCCTCTGAAACGACTTCATCACACTTCCTCACTCTTCAACTCAGAGTGCCCCCACTGTTCTTTGTTGCCCCAGTATGAAGCCAGACTCTGGCTGATCTTCAAGGTCATCAAAAACTATCCAGTTCGATCTTACTCCTCTGTCTATAACTCCTCTGCTCCAGCCCAAGAGTCTACTCACTCACTCAGCACACATTTATTGGGTGCCTACCACATGCAAACATGGTGCAGGAGGCTGGGAATGTTGAAATGACAGGCTGCCCACTGCCCACCCTCAAAGAACTCACAAGCTTTCCGGTAGTGAGTGTGGTCTGGGGGAAGGAGCGTGGGGGTGGGGGTGAGGGTGGATAAAACCATCATTGTATTAGGGTGTAGGAAGTGATGCTGGAGCGGTAAGCGTGGTGGGGGCTGTGGGAACTCCACTGAGGGAAGACACACTGCCTCTGTTCTTTCCTCCTACTCTCGACTTAGCCAAATCCTAGTCCATAAATCAAGGTCTTATTCATTCTGGCCCACACCTCTCCCATCTCAAAATTCCTCAAGTTCTTATCAACACCACTCATTTTCAGTCATCTGCTGGCTGATGTCATTTCTTGTATTGCTGTGGGTTAATTTTTTTTTAATTACTTTCGTATAGGTAGGCTTTTTTTCTCCATGGTTTCTATGATCACAGACGATAAGGACTAGGCTCTAGACAGTTCTAAGTCTCTCATGGAAACTACATACTCATTATTTGTGGAATAGTTGATATATTTGGAACTACTGACAACTGCAAAATAACGCATTCCTTTCCCTTTGAAAAACATGCACTTCCCTCGCTGCTAGGTCCTGAGTTCTGTGTTGTCTTACACTTTTCATTAACCCAAGATGAGAGACGAAACCCTTGCTATCTCAAAAAACTATCCAAAATGTAATTTGTTTAAAAATGGTAGTTTTTAACTTTTAAAATTGTTCCATCTAAAAAGTTATTCAAATAAAATCTTAGTGGGACACCCAATATCGTGAACATAAAAGCAGAGTTATTCTGGTTGGAGCTGTGGGGACAGCCTAGTGCCGCTATCTCAAAGGGGAAAACATTCGACTCCCTCATCAGCAACCCCTGACGCACATCCAGCGGCAGCACCACTACAGCATGATGGAGAACTCATCTTGCCCACAAATATGTATAATAAACTTAATGTATGTACAAATGAGACATTACAAATCAACGGGGAAAAAGATGACCCCTTTAATAAATATAGCCACATGGAATATAAAATAAAGTTAGATCCCTACCTCACGCTGTTCACGAAAATTTACTCCTTGTTTATTCGAGATGTTATGTGAAAGGCAAAACTTGTAGGTGAAAATATAGAAGAATATCCTTATGATTGTGTGTGTTTGTCTTTTAAATAAATCAAAACGGTAAAGAAAAAGTTAATTTCTTTAACAAAAAGTAAATTTGACTATATTAAAATTTGGAATTTCTTTTTTTTTTTTTTTTTTTTTTTGAGACAGGGTCTCCTTCTGTCACCCAGACTGGGGTGCAGTGGCATGATCACGGCTCACTGCAGCCTTGGCCTCTAGAGCTCAAGTGTTCCTCCCACCTCAGCCTCCTGAGTAGCTGGGATTATAAGAGCACATCACCATGCCCAGCTAACTTATTTGTATTTTTGGTAGAGACAGAGTCTTAATATGTTGCCTAGGCTGGTCTCAAACTCCTGGACTCAAGTGATCCTCCCACCATGGCCTCCCAAAGTGCTGAGATTGCAGGTGTTAGCTACCACGCTTGGACTTGCAATTTCTTATATATCAAATAATTCAATTAAAAGTAAGATGATAAACTAAATCTGGGAGCAGGTATTGCAACCTATAATCGTCAACAATGAGTAAACAGAATATATAAGGAACACCTACACATCAATTATTAGAAAAAGCAAGATAGCCTAAAAGAGTTGTCTCTAGATTGCAATTTAAGAACTACTCTGGGGCCGGGCACGGTGGCTCACGCCTGTAATCCCAGCACTTTGGGAGGCCAAGGTGGGAGGATCACTTGAGGTCAGGAGTTCAAGACGAGCCTGGCCAACACAGTGAAACTCCGTCTCTACTAAAAGTACAAAAATTAGCCCAGTGTGGTGGCACGCACCTGTAATCCCAGTTACTTGGGAGGAGGCCATATATTATCTCAATTTATCTATACAACCACCCTGGGATGTAGGCAGAACATATATTATGCCAGTTTCTTGATAAGGAAATTGAGACAACTTAAATGATCCGCCCAAAGGGAGAGAAATATACATGTATCTTCCCTAGTAAGATGCAAAACCTACTTTTCTGTCTTCTAATGTACAATCTTGCCATTACAAAAAACTACCTCCATCTTTTTTTTTGGAGACAGCATTTCACTATGTTGCCCAGGCTCATCTTGAACCCCTGGGCTCAAGAGGTTCTCCTGCCTCAGCCTCCAGAGTAGCTGGGAGTATAGGTACACATCACCATGCCTGGCTTACCTCTATTTTCTAAAAAATACCTGTTTACACAAAAATCTATACATGAATGTTCAGAGCAGCTTCATTCATAACAGCCTAAAATAGGAAACAACCCATATGTCCAAACCATCATACATTCATACCATAGAATACTGCTCAGCAATAAAAAGGAATGCACTATTGATACGCACAACAACCTGAATGAGTCTTCAGAGACCTGTGCTGAGTGAAAAAAAAAGGCCAATCCTAAAAAGCTACATGCTAATGGTTCCATTTTTATAATATTCTTGAAATGACAATATTATAAACATGGACAAGAGATTAGTGGTTGCCAGCAGTTAAGGACTAAGGACTAAAGTGGGGTGAGATGAAGGAGTGAACTGGGAGGGGCAGGACTAGAAAAGGACAACATGAGTGATCCCTGCAGTGATGGAACTGTTTAGAATTTTGACTGTATCAATGTCAAGGTCCTGATTATGATATTGTGTTATAGTTTTGCAAGATGTTAACCATCAGAGGAATCTAAGTAACAGGTATGTGCAATCTCTCTACATTTATTTCTTATAACTGCATGTGAATGCATAATTATCTCAAAATAAAATATCAAAAAAAAAAAAAGGCCGGATATCATCCTGACCTGTGTTGTACAGTTCTGAGGTTAAATGAGATAAAGTACGGCAAGGCACTTCATAGACTGCCTTGTGCCCTGTAAATACTAGGTAACATCATCATCTTCCTCTATCAACCAGTCTCATCAGCATTACTCACTGTTAGACTATTCCTTATCCACGGAGCCTTCAGTATCTCTCTACTGTGACCCTATCACTGTGCTTGTGTAATCCGATCACCCCTCTTGCTATTGTTTGAATGTCCCCTCCAAAACTCATGTTGAAACTTAATTCCCATGGTGGGGCCTTCAAGAGGACCGGATCATGAAGGCATGTCATCATGAATGGATTAATAGATTAATGGGTTATCTTGGCAGTGAAACTAGTGGTTTAAGAAGAGGAAGAGGGACCTGAGCTGGCAAGTTTACACACTCAGCTCCCTCTCTATGTAATATCCTACGCCACCTTGGGACTCTGTGGAGAGTTCCCATCAGCAAGAAAGCCCTCACCAGATTCGGCCCTCAATCTTGGACTTCCCAGCCTCCAGAACCAGAAAAAAAAAAAATTGTTTCTTTGCAAATTACCCAGTTTCAGGCATTGTGTTATAATCAACAGAAAACGGACTAAGACATTTCTAATAGACTGCAGCTCCTTGAAGGCAGAAACTTTTTTCTATATCTTTCTATGCCCACAGCTTAGCATCGTATAAAACATACAGGCCAGGCGTGGTGGCTCACACCTATAATCCCAGCACTCTGGGAGGCTGAGGCAGGCAGATCATGAGGTCAGGAGTTCGAGACCAGCCTGAACAACATGGTGAAACCCTGTCTCTACTAAAAATTAAAAAATTAGCCAGGCGTGGTGGTACGTGCCTGTAATCCCAGCTACTCAGGAGGCTGAGGCAGGAGAATCGCTTGAACCTGGGAGTCGGAGGTTGCAGTGAGCCAAGATCACATCACTGCAGTCCAGCCTGAGTGACAGAGCAAGACCCCGCCTCAAAAAAAAAAAAAAGAAAACATACAGTAGGTGCTAAATAAATGGCTGCTGGGTTGAAATTAGCTCATGATCTTCTTGTTCAATACAAAGTGTCCCAACACTGGAGGAAGTGAGGAGGGGAGGGGACAGGAAAGAAGAACACTCCAGTAGCTATAAGCCAACGCCTTGAAAGTTTCATCAATAGCCTCCTCCTTCCCAAGTTGCTGAGAACCCAAATGAAGCAAAGATCTGTACAGAGGGTGTGGCCACAGCAGCAAAAACATGAGTTCAATTCATCAAGTCTCTTCTTTAAACTATTTCAAGTTCTGCAAATGAAGGAACTGACCATTTATAGATTGGGTCACTGGAACAAGATGGGAAGGTGGGCTGTGGTATACTATTCTGGAAAGGATTTTAAAGGTTAGCTGACAGCCCTTTTCCTGAAATGATTAAGACTGAAGAACTGTCCAAGGGCAGAATGTATTTAAATACTCTGTCAAGATCTCTCAGAGATCTGACACTCTCGGCCTAGGCAAACATATTTGGCTAGTGAGGTGGGGAGGGGGTTTCCATGCCCTGAAAACAATGCTAGTTCCTCACTCCTACTCCAAATAGTTTCAAGCATAAAAAAGTACAAGCAGTTGCTTTGCTGCTCCTAACGTTATCGGATAATTTTTCAAATTCTTACTCAATTACATATCACGCTCTTATCTTCAATCTCCACAGGCTAAATAGCCTTGCTTTCACATCGTGCCCACTAAGCCTGCAGAACACAAGTATCCCTCCCAAGTAATTCCAGCTCTCATAAACATGAGATTGTTTTACATTAAGTTTTGTTAGAGTATTTGTGTATATGGTGTTTGTGTGTGTGCGTGCGCACGCGCATGCATAAGTGTGCATATGCCTTTTCTTCTAATAAGAGTAAGGAGATTTAACGCAAGAGAAGGTTAGAAACTTGGGAGGTTTCTGTTTCTGCTTAATGATTAACTCTTTTGCTACTGAATCCAGAACAGCTGGCCTTTCTGGACTGGCAGTCCCGCTCCCTGGCCAAAACAGCAAAAGAAAGCTCATACGCACACATTCACTCTTAGAAAGAAGTAACCAGCACAAATCGGTTTCAGCTTTGGCAGTGAGAACACTATTGTAGTTTTAAGGAGAATTAGGTGTTTCCACACTGTGTTGTTACTGGCCTTAAAATATCCAGATCAAGAACCTCATTAATCAAAGTAACACGTCATCTACCCAAAATGCTTCAATGTTTGATTTAAAATTGCTGACAGCAAAGAACTGAGATAACTTACATAACCACAAATCACTGAATAAATAAGAGAGATCAAGAGATACAGCACAACGGACTCTAAAAATGGCTAAAAACACAAAGCCTAATTAATGTCGTTTAAAGATGAAACCTTTAAGAAGAAAACAAAGAAAAAAAAAAGATGAAACCTTAAACCAGAAGTAGAAGAGGGGAGTAGGCAGAACCTGTGCTATCTATTCTCTGGTTTCTATCCTTCCCCCAGGACAATAATCAACATCTAGACGCTATGTGACAACTCACTTAACAATAGCCATTTTTTGTTCATATGTCCTAAAAATCATGAAGCTAGGAACTAGTAATCCATCTTTCCACTTTCCAGCTGAGAAGCTGAGAATCCCAAAGGTGGAATGACATCTTCAACATTACATAGCTAGTCCTCCATTACCCTACATTTCTTCCTCCCTATGAACGATATTTTTTAAATGCTGTAATGATAAAAATATGAGCTGTCATCATTATTAACAGTACTCATTTAAAACAACAGACTGTTACTAGCCTATTCATTAGGCGAAAGGAAAACAAACATAAACATGAAAACATTTCAATTCCGCATTACAGCATGCTTCATGACAATCCTCAAAGAAATCCTTAGTTGACAAAAGGCCTAATATATAAAGAGCAATGTAAGAGGCAAGAGGCCACTCCACATCCTAAAAGGGCCTGAAGTCACTTCCCGAACAACCCAGATGTCTAGATCAACCCTATACCAGTTCCGTAACCACACTGCCTCCCCCAGGTTTGTCCCAGACCAGATGTCAGAGATTAAGAGCCTCCCACTTCCTTATTTCTTTAATTTTCATTAAGGACAATCAATCAACTTCCTTTTTCTTTTAAATTTAAGTACTGCACACAACAACATAAATATCTATAATACTAAGAGTTACACAAATTCCATTTCTGGCCCACCAACATGGATGGGGAAAACCATACGAACCAGTTACAGCAGGGAATTTTCTAACTCTAGAAGTCTCTGAGCTTACTGGAAGTCCAAAGTTTAGTAGTTATCCTGATTAAAGCATCCTGATTAAAGTGATCCAGTCACAAGTTCACCTGTAGGCCCATCAAGTAACTCTCCCCTCGATTTTTCTCCAGCTGTGAGGCACATCTTCCTATTAGATCATGATACTTCAACAAGTATCACCTCAACTGCTCTCCAGGCCAGCTGCCACTCTGGTACTACCTACCACCTGGGGCCTACCCTCCATAAGTGTGCAGCAGCCATGCAGGCATGGCAAGTTCTGGGGGAGGAAAGAATGTCATTCAGAGAATATAATGGTTTTTGTACTTCAAAGTGTGTCTACTTAAAAGGGACAAATCATCATCTTCAACATCTTTTTTGTTGTTTGTTTGTTTTTGAGACGGGGTCTTGCTCTGTTACCTAGGCTGGAGTGCAATGGTGCGATCTGGGCTCACTGCAACCTCCACGTCCCAGGTTCAAGCAATTTTCCTGCCTCAGGCTCCCAAGTAGCTGAGATTAATTACAGGCGCCCACCACCATGCCCAGCTAATTTTTGTATTTTTAGTAAAGACGGGGTTTCACCATGTTGGCCAGGCTGGTCTTGAACTCCTGACCTTAGGTGATCCACCCGCCTCGGCCTCCCAAAGTGCTGGGATTACAGGCTTGAGCCACCCAGCCCGGCAGATCTTCAACATATTAATAAGTAAATATCATGAACCCTGAAAGCTGGAAGGACCTTAGAAAGTTTCTAATGTTTAACCCCTAGTATCTTAGATGAGAATAACAAGGCGTAGGGAGGTACAGTAGGTATGTAACAGAAAGACATTTAAAACACTGCATTAATTCTTTATTGTACCAAGTTACTAGGAAATGAGGACAATCAACTGAGTGTGTACAGCATCTCATAGTTTCAACTGAATTCTTTCATTTCAGCTTCACACCAGTGTTAAGTCAGCTTGGGTTCATAATCTGTCCTCATCACTTACTAGCCATGTGCTTCAGAGCAAGTTATTTAACAACTCATTGTGCGTCATCTGTAAAATGGGGATAATAATAGCAGCTACCTCACAGGACTGTTGAGAAATTCATGAGTTCATATATGTAAAGCACCTAAAACAGAGCTGAGACATAAGAAGCACTTGATAAATGCTAGCCATCATCATCATCATTATTATAAGGGCCAAGAATTGTTGTTCCCATCTTACAGTGATTTTATAGGGAAACCAGGGATTTTGAGACCTTAGGTGAGGTATCTCCAAAATCACAGTAGTCAATGACAAAGCTAAACTAGAACCCAAGCTTTCTGCCTCCCAATCCAGCACTCTTTCCCTTAGGATCATTCTGCCTGTGTAGAATCCTGTAGCTCAACATGTAACAAAGTACTGTATTGGCCCAAAAGAAATGTTGCTCCAGAATAGGTACCTCAGTCAAGAAGTCTTCCCAAAGAGCAGCTTACTCATCTGACAAGCTCTGGTGCAGTATCTCCACCGCCTACCAAAATAATAAACACACGCACACACAAAATCTAATGGGAAAAGGAAGCAGATTTCTAAGGGATTTCCATGTTTGGAGAAGACTGGCAACAGCCAGTCACCCATGGCTGCCAGGGTCATCTTCTCCAGGGAGAGTATTCAGATCCTGTCCACCATGCCATGATTCTAAATGCAAGATCTGGGCTCAAACAGCAAAGATAAGGTCCCAACTTTCACAGTGATTTCTGGGTCACCTCTCCACTGATTAATGCATTTAGAAGATATGGTTAAGAAAAAAAAAAAAAAAAAAAAAAAAAAAACAAAGAGAATATGCCTTCTCCCTAAAGGATGATATCCTAAAATATAAACCAAAATGGAGGAACATGTCCCAACTATTTTTCCTTCCTCACGAATACATATTTCAAGCTCAGAACCATTCATTCACAACGTATAAATAAGGTCAAGGCTATTTCATACCAAATAACTTGAAAAACCATAAGGGACCATTTTCCTGCTTGTTCCTTAGGACCTCGCCTTCCCCATTTACCAAAGATCTCACAGCTGCTTCTAACCAGGCAACAGCTCTCTCCACACCATGCTTTGAAAAAGTAACAAAACAGTTCCTTTTTCAGGTCAACCCAGTTTTAACTCCAGGTCAAGACAGACAAACTTTCTCAAACTTAGACTTTTAGTGCCTGATTAAAATGGTGAATAAATCCTGGACTAATGTAGAATGTGTTTTTGCTTCAATTACAGAAAGCCTTATGTTTGTTTTAAACTCTCGGGAATTTCAGTGTTAACATTTTTCTTGGTTTCCAAGGTAAGAGATGTGACTGAAGAAATTTGGTCAACTCAAGTATAGCTCTAGGGCAGTGACTCTAAAGAGGGCAGTGATTCTAAAGAGGGCCGTGCCAGCAATAAATTTAAGGAGAAACACACCCCAGTGGGGGAGGATCCATAAGGCTATGTAGTTTGTACTTGTCCTTATATAATGCAAATATATTCACAATGTTTAATCTATATCAAATTTCAAATAATATTAACATAGGGCATGGGTTTCTTACTGGAGTGGGGGAGAAATGCAGAAGCGTGCCATCATGGCACTATCACATCCAAACTCAACTCAGAAGACAGTTCAATTCAACTTAGAAACATTGTAGTGCTTACTATGTGTCAGGAGCTGGACACACAGAAATGAATAAAAGACTGTTCTTTCCTGAAGGTGCTCAGTGAGTTGTAAACAAAGAGATGTAAATGAAGAGATTGCAATGTAATATGATGAGTGCAATAATACAAGAGTGTACAAAGACACTGCAGAGGAGATGCTGAGAGCGTACTGATGAACTCTGTGCAGAAGGCAAGGGGAGATGCTGAGGAATCTTGGTTGGGATCCTAAACAGGGGAGCAGGGAAGGCTTCCTGGAGGGGTGGCATCTGAGCTGCTTTAAAGGATGAATAAGTTTTACAGGTTCAAGGAAGAGGACCCATTCCAAAGAGAGGGCACAGCATGGATAAAGCACAAACCATGACACAACATGATAAAGAAAGGAAATTAGAGGCAGTTCAGCTGTAAGGCAGTATAAAATGTAAGCAGGGTAAGTGGGAAGTGATTAATATTAACAGTCTTTTATGCTATGACGTTAGCAAAAAAAAATGAGTTTTTAAAAATCACTCTGGTGACATTGTGTAAGATACAGTGTCAAGATACAATTAAACTATTTCTAAAAGATTATTTGTAGTAGTTAGGTCATCCATTTATTCATTCAGTACTACAGACAATAAGTGTTTACTGAGAGCCACCATTTGAGCTACAATAGTCTTCCAGACACGTTTCCTATCTAAAGGGACCTTATAATAAGCTATTTATTTAGCATTTAATATTTGCCATACACTGAGCCAGTACTCTTAACACAACTGCAATTAATAGCAAGGCAGGTCTCATTACCTCCACATCACAGAAAAGGAGGCTTGGAAGAGAAGTTGAGTGACTTCAGCAAGGTCACACAGCAAGGAGGTAATGCTGACAAGACTTCAACTGAGGGCTGGTTCCAGAGCCTGTATTCTTTGCATTGCACTACACAACTTCAAAACATTCCTACATTCAGAAGTCTGGTAGAAGAAAAAAGAATGAAATACAAATATTCCAAATATAAGGCAGTATCAGATCAATGCCATATGAGATCTATTAAGAGAAGCACTGTGTGGGTGAAATAGAGAGAAGGGTTATTTCTGGTCAGAGCAATTAAAGAAGGAATCCCAGAAACGTTGGGCTTTACCAGAAAGGTGAGATTTCTTTTTTCTTTCCTTTTTTTTTTTTTTTTTTTGAGATGGAGTTTCACTCTTGTTGCCCAGGCTGGAGTGCAATGGTGCAATCTCGGCTCACAGCAACCTCCAACTCCTGGGTTCCAGCCATTCTCCTGCCTCAGCCTCCCAAGTAGCTGGGATTACGGGCAAGTGCCACCACCCTCAGCTAATTTTATATTGTAAGTAGAGACAGGGTTTCACCATGTTGGTCAGGCTGGTCTCAGACTCCCGACCTCAGGTGATCCACTGCCCCCAGCAGAAGGATGAGATTTCAATAGGTGAAGATACGGGACTGGGCATTGAAAATGGGGCATTCCATGAACAACACGCAGAACTTAGACTCTGGCGACAACCAAGGTTCCTATTCCATCATTCACCAGCTGCAGACCCTGGGGGAATAACTGAATGTCCTACACCTCACTTTTTTCATCAGTAAAATGGGATACTAGTAACATCTTTTTCCTAAAGTTGGAGTAAGGATTATGGAATAATCTATATAAAGTATTTAGCATAATGCTTAGTAAGTGGTAAACATCCAACAAACAGCAAATGTTAGCTAGTAGTCTATGTGTTTAAAGAATGGTAAGCAGTCAAGTTAGGCTTCCAGTCCTCTTAAAGCAAAATAAGAAATGTGGTTGAAACAATAGGTTGCAGTCAGATTGAGAATGAAGTTCATGTCTACCTTAGAAAGTTGGTCTGTATTTAGCAGGCAATAGGGAGTCAATCATTAGAAGAAAGAAGCCATATTAAGAACATTTTGAGTAGATCTCCAGTGGGAGCCCCAGCCCCTTTCCTTGACATCTGGCTCATTTGTGACCCCTTCTAAAAAGGCATGAGGCCCTAGGACTAGTTCAAGCCAGATCTATTTTTTCGTTTGTTTGTTTTTTGTTTTTGAGACGGAGGCTCGCTCTGTCACCCAGGCTGGAGTGCAGTGGCACGATCTCGGCTCACTGCAACCTCTGCCTCCTGGGTTCAAGCGATTCTCCTCCCTCAGCTTCCCGAGTAGCTGGGATTACAGGCACCCACCACCACGCCCAGCTAATTTTTGTATTTTTGTAGAGATGAGGTTTTACCATGTTGGCCAGGCTGGTCTCAAACTCCTGACCTCAGGTGATCCGTCTGCCTTGGCCTCCCAAAGTGCTGGGATTACAGATGTGAGCCACCGCACCCAGCCAAGCCAGCTCTATATGAAAACAGACACAGTCATTTGTCCACTCCTAACATGGCCATGATTTTTTTTCTTTTCTTTCTCGCTCCATCCTGTACCTTCCCTCCTAAAAGCAGAGTAATGGCTAAGACACAATTATTAGCCTGACTTCCCTTGGAGAGAGATTGTCTTGGTTAAACAAATTTTCCAGAAACTAATCTGGGTAGCTTAGATCATTATTTATTTGATACTTTTTAAAATTTGTTAATACCAGGCTTTCACTTAGTTATCTTGAAGCTAATGCCTCTTCTATAACATAATTATTAGCTCTATCACCTAGGCTAGACTGCAATGGTGCAATCAATCATGGCTCCCTGCAATCTCGAACTCTTGGGCTCAAGCAATCCTCCTGCTTCATCATCCTAAGAGAGCCTAGGACTACAGGTATGTGCCATCACACCCAGATAATTTTTTTTTTTTTTTTTTTGAAATGGAGTCTCACTCTTGTTGCCCAGGCTGCAGTGCAATGGCGAGATCTCAGCTCATTGCAACCTCTGCCTTCCAGGTTCAAGTGATTCTCGTGCCTCAGCCTCCCGTGTAGCTGGGATTACAGGTGCCTGCCACCACACCCGGCTAATTTTTTTATTTTTAGTAGAGACGGAGTTTCACCATATTGGCCAGGCTGGTCTTAAACTCCTGACCTCAGATGATCTGCCCACCTCAGCCTCCCAAAATCACGGGATTACAGGCGTAAGCCCCCGTGCCCAGCCAGTTTTTTTTTTTTTTCTTGCAGAGATAGGGTCCCACTATGTTTCCCAGTTTGGTCTTGAACTCCTGGGCTCAAGCAATCCTCCCACCTTGGCCTCCCAAAGTGCTGGGATTACAGATATGAGCCACCGTGCCTGGCCAATAGTACTGGTTTATTAATACATCATAATGAAGAAACTTTGGGGGTAATGATTACATTCACTATGTTGATTGTGTTGGTTTCATGGGTATTATATAGGTCAAAGCCTATCAAATTGTATACCTTAAATATGTGCAATTTATTAAATGTCAATTAAATCTCAATAAAGCTATTAAAAATATGGTAAAAGTTTAGTAATTCATGTAATTATTAAAAGGTGTACAATTTTATAATTAATAATATACTAATATACAAGCTAACGCACATATTAAAACCTTAAGTTTAAAAAATTTATCAGGACAAGTGATTATATAGAAATGTATATACAGGCTTGTAAAACTTTGGTATAGTGTACCTTTAAAAAAAAAATAATCAGCCTGGGCAATGTAGGGAGACTTCATCTCTACAAAAAATTTTAAAACTAGCTGGGTGTGGTAGCATGTGCCTATAGCCCCAGCTACTTGGGAGGCTGAGGTGGGAGGATCACTTGAGCCCAAGAGGTCAAGGCTGCAGTGAGCCGTGATCAAGCCACTGCAATCCAGCCTGGGTGACAGACTGAGACCTCATCTGAAAAAAAAAAAGAAAAAAGAACACCCCTATGTTACACCTATGTTCACAGCAGCATTATTCAAAATAGGCAAAAGGTAGAAACAACCCAAGTGTTCATCAATGAACGAATGGGTAAACAAAATGGGGTATATACATACAATTAAATATTATTCAACCTTAAAAAAGAAAGAAATTTGGACATATGCTACAACATGGATGAACTTTGAGGACATTATAGGAAGTGAAATAAGCCAGTAACAAAAAATATATACAATATGATTCCACTTACCTGCAGTATCTGGAGTTATCAAATAGAGACAAAGTACAATGGTGCTTGCCAGAGACAGGGGCAGGAGGGAATAGGGAGCTGTTGTTTAATGGGTATGAAGTTTCAGTTTTGCAAGATGAAAAGAGTCATTTAGATGGATGGTAGTGATGGCTGCACAACAATGTGAATGTACTTAATGCTACTGAACTGTACTCTAGAATGGTTAAGATGGTCAATCTCCTGTGTATTCCACCACAATTACAGAGAGTAAGGGAGATATGAGAGTTCCTACACATTATTGTAAAATCAGTAAGGGTGTTAATTTTGTAATTTTTTAAAATGCTTTTAAGTGCTGCTATTACTTATTTTTAAACCAAACAACTTCCAAGGCAACTTTCCTAGATTCCCCAAAAAGTCAATTCTGGAGCTGACACCAGGTTAAAACTGTTAATTTTATTACTACCAGAAATCTACATATCAACTGCTTTTTCCCTGCAATATGACATATTTTCCTAACGTAGCTGTCAGAGGTCAAGGGTATAAGGTAAGCACAATTCCCATGAAGCATTCTCACTTCTGGAAGGACAATTCTACAGGTGCCACTGGGTAGCCCAGTTTATCTGGAGTGAATAATGGGAGTCAGGGTCTGGGTACCTGCTGATTTTAATAGGGCGCCTACATACTGCAGCCAGGTCCATCTCTGGACAACTCATAGCAGAGAAATGATCAGAGCCTGTCTAAGCTTTCAACCTGCATGATACATAATGGATGTGGCCATAATTACCAGATAGGCTTCTTCAAAGGAAATTTCTGTTCTCATTCCCCAAGAACACCTGAAATTGAAAAAGCTAAGGACCCCTCATGAACACTGTTTCCAACTACTGCTTCTTTGCACAGTACACTGCATCCCCTGGCTCCTTGCCCACCACATTCCTCTAGGGTCTTTCAATTGCAAGATGCAGAGTATGGTACTTGAATGTTTCCAAGAGTTTCATTTTCTTCCAGGAGTTCACCTTAGTGCTGCAGAGTAGCTTTTTTTGTTGTTGTTTTTTCTCCTGAGCAAGGGACAGGAGCCCTCAATCATCTTGCAGCAAAATGATAGCATCTGCTTGAGGATTCCAACTAAATGTTTTACTGCAGCTTTTCAAACTGATTATATTTAACTGATTATATTTAAAACTGATTAACTGATTATATTTAAAGCTCCCTTGGGGAATGGGAGCTGTGAGGAAAGAAGCTTTGGAGAAGACCTTTGTTGGCATGAATGAAAAATTGCTCAGACCTCCCAAGGGAAAGAGCTTGTTTATATACCAGCCGTTAACATTCCCAAGTATATATACATACACAATATGACTCCAGTTTTAAATTTCATCTCCTGCTCTCGAAGGGTCCTGAAAGGGTTAAACTGTTCCAGGCAAAGGCCTGCACTTTTTCTATCAAAATGCTCCAGATGGAAATTACAAAATTTCGCTTCCAGCTCTGTGGTGCACACACACTGTTCCTAAGACATTTAAAAAAAAAAAGACAAGACCCCTAATGTTCTCAAGAAAGAAAATGTGACTGCTCAGCATACAGTGCCACCCTGTTTCAGACTATTTCTTCTGGAATATTTGCATGAACTGTCAATCTCAAGCTTTCTGGGAGACTGTAAAAACTCAAGGTATAGAGAGGGTAAAGGAAAGCGGCCTTAAATAAGGAAAGAACAATAGCTGGGACTGTATACAGTCATGTGTATTCACCCAAATACCACCCAGATTCACAACCCTGGTAACCATGCCCTGCACCTTACCACCTTCGCTGCTCCAATCCCAGCAACAAGCTAACAGGCTAGAGGCCAAAGGCTTCAGGTTATGACCATGAATCTGACCAGGGTTGTAAAGAATTTCCAGAGATTAATGTACACCAGCCCTCCATACCTGCAGGTTCCATATCCGCAGATTCAACCCAATGGGAATGGAAAATATTCAGGAAAAAAAAAAACAATAAAAATACCAATACAACAATTTAAAATAATACAAATTTTAAAAGCAGTATAACAACTATTTACGTAGCATTTACACCGTATTAGGTATTATAAGTAATCTAGAGATGATTTAAAGTATACAGAAGGATGTGTGTACATAGGTTATACGCAAATACTACACCATTATTTATCAGGGACTTGAGCATCCGCAGATTTTGGTATCCTGGGGGAAGTGGGGGCAGTCCTTGAACCAATCCCCTGAGGATACTGAGGGACAACTACATATGAAAGCACATTGTAAATTGGAAAGAGCTATGTAAAAAGACTAAGAATATTATTGCTTTCAAGTCAGACATTGAGAGGCATGAACTTTCAAAGGAATCTGGGCACCCACAAACCAGAAACAATGATGGTTTTTAAGAAGACACTACAAGGCAGGCTAACTAAGGAGGCACGCCCCTCATAAAACCACTCTGGGGTAGGGTTGGGGCTGAAGCCTCAGGAGTTCCTCAGGGCACACGCAAGCAGGTGGTTTATAGGGAGGCAAAAATCAAGGGCTAGAGAGGGTCCCAGAAAGGGTCGCATGAGATGAGGGTCCCATTTAGAGTCCATTTGACTCAAACAATTCTGATTGAAAAAACAGGATCTGGGACTCTGGTCAAAGACAGGCAGAACCACAGTGGCCAATAATTAGTTTACTTGTTCACTGACAGAAAAAGAAACTGATGTCCAGAGGGTTTAAGTGACTGACCCAAGATCTTTTGTTACGACTAAATGAACTTAAGCTAGAACTCAAGTTTCATTCCTTACTTATTTCCTATCATTTAATAGCTGGCACTTTGGGAGTGAATATGCAATGCAGCCTCAATAGTCAGCCCAATTCAGCAAAAGAAAGGCTCACAGAGAAGTAGACCATACCATTATCAAGCACTTACAAGTGCCAGATACTGTTCTAAACAATTTATATATCTCATCAACAACTCACTACTATCTTAGGAAATCTATTTTATTTTACCTATTTTCCAAATAAGGAAACTGAGGCTCAGACAAGTCATGTAACTTGCCCGAAGTGAAAGGCTAGCTACTAGCAGAACCAAGATTTAAACCTGAATCGCTTTGACTCTAAAAATTGCACTTAACCACCAAACCAAAGTGCATAACTGTTACAGCAATATTCTTTTTGTCTTGGCATCTGTAAGAGAAGTAAGTCTGGCAGCACCATGAGTCCCATATAACACATAAAAAGCTGACACTCATAATAATTCTGACCCAGGGCTTCTAGCTAGTAGGGGGCAGAGCCAAACCAGATCGCAGGCCCTTTGTCTCCAAATTCTGTGCTGTTCCATAGAAAGCCCAGCTTCCAGAATATAAGCTCCACGAGGGTGGAGACTTTTTCTTCTTCACGGCTGTATGGCCAAGCCCCAGAACACACAGCAAGCACTCAATAAATAGTTAATGAATAAAGCAATGAAGTCAAGCTGCCATGGTTTGGCTGTGTGATCTTGGAAGGGCTTCTCATCCTCTCTCAGCCTCAGCTTCCTTATATGGTGAATGGAAGGTGACAATAATACCCATTTCCTGGGTTGAGGTGAGGATTAAACCAGATCATTCATTTAAAGCACTTGGGACGGACTGGAACATAATGAGCAACCAAAATGTAATCTACTATTATCATTATCATTATTACTACTGTTATTCATTGACAGATTTGGGCTCCTTAAGAATTTTTTATTTTTTCCCACCCTGATCAGATGATGTTTCATAGTAAAGATACAGAATAGAGAATTGAGAGTTGGTAAATCTGCTTCTAGTTTCAGATCTGCCACCATCTAGCTGTGTGACCTTGGACAAGCCTCTTCAGTTCTCTGTATTCTCCTCAGCTGTAAAATGAAGGACTAAACTATTCAAATCAGTTCCATAAGCATTCATCAGGCACCTTCTCGGAGTAAGACATCATGCTCAGCCACCTATAAAACTCTATGATCCTGAATAGTATCAATGGGAAAATATCAGAGCAAAGCAAAATAGTCTGTGGCAAGGTTGAAGAGAGAACCCAAATAGCCGACTGCATTACATCATCTCAATGAGCAATGTTTGTAAATATCCAAAGTGTTTAATTTTGAGACACTCTTGAGAAATCCTTTGCCAATAAGAAATTGGCAGATATGGTTCTATTAACACCTATCAGCCTTGAACCTTCCAAAAAATAAACATTTAAAGTCATTTTGCACCTTAGTCAAATGGCGTGCTTCTGGAGAGAAATCTGGGAAGATCAAAGTTATTAACACTCCCGATGGCAACAGTTTAAGAATAGGATGTGTTAAAAAAAAAAAAAAAAAAAAGACATATCTGGTTAAAACTGCAGGGGGGATTCCAAGAGCAAATGCAATGCATCTGGACAGGACACGGAGGCCAGTGGCCTATTGTTTACAAAAACAGGCCTGGATTATGAACAGTGACAAGAAGCCAAGACCTCAATTATAACTCACAACCACACCTCTCTCAATCCCAGTTCAACTGAAGCTATCAATCAGTCAACTCCCCCATCTCTGTAATAAACCTACCAATATTTGCAGCCAAGTGGATAGAAGGCCCCTTAGGGCACCTCCAGCACTGACCAAACTAATGACATAAAAAAGATCCTGCAGGTACAATGAGAACTTCAGACTACCTTCCAACCTTCCAAGAGATAAGGGAGCTGCCCATTTCAAACTCTACGCCTACCCCCACCCCCCAGCAATCATTAGTGGGGAGCCATGGCCCTTCCCAAGTCCTCTCTGATAGGAAAAGGTCTCCTTGCACTGGTGCAGGGAAGGAGGGGCCCCTCCCTCTGTACTCTGAAACAAAGGAAAACCCAGAGCTCCAACCATGTGGTGTAACATTCAAGGCCACCCACCTCTTCCACTCCCCAGCTAAGGTCTCAATGGGCTGGAGCCACATGGCTCTTTCCAGTGACTGACCAGGAAGGGACAGTGCCTTGCACAAACACATGCTGCAGCTCTTTAACAGGGAGGAACCCTTCCTATGGGAATTGCTGGTTTAAAAAACGCTATCTGAGTAAGGGCTCTTATTCATGAGTCAAGTCAGTCGACTAGATGAGAAGACAGGTCACTTGGTTTCTCCTAGTCCACATTTTGCTTTACCCTTCACATTTTTCAGGAGAGGGAAATGGGGCTTTAAAAGCATGTCTTCCGGAGCAGAGGGCCACAGCACAGAAGGGTTAAACAATGATGTCTTCCCATTTTCCAGAATCAGCACCAACCGGCTACCCTAACATCCTCCCAACTCTATTCAGATTTAGGTGAGGGCGGAGACCGGGCGTGGGTGGCCTTATTCTCTGATCTCTGATTGTATGCAGGCCGACCAGAGACCAGGCAGGTACAAGGTACACCCAAGGTGGCAATGGACTTTTGGTGCCAATGCCAAGCAAATCTCATGTTTTAATATAGTGCATCCAAAAAACCCCGCCTCTCCCAAGGCTCTCCAAATGGTACACCTTCTCAAGGTTGCCTTTCTGTCTGGACTCCTCTTCAATCTCTGAAACAAATGTCCAAACACCTGTCAGATTTCAGTTGTCTTTCAAGGAAACCTGACCCAGAGAACCGGAGGCAAACTGCCTTTCTCTAAGAGCCTCCTGCCCCTCCCCCCACCCTGTCCGGCCTGGAGGAAAGGGCTGCCAAAATCATGGTCAGCCCCACAAAGATACTCCT
Organism: Pongo pygmaeus; assembly: GCF_028885625.2. Taxonomy (NCBI): domain Eukaryota; kingdom Metazoa; phylum Chordata; class Mammalia; order Primates; family Hominidae; genus Pongo; species Pongo pygmaeus. Next base: position 43,246,688 of record NC_072373.2, read on the forward strand.
ACAGCCCACTGCAAAAATTCCTTTCCAGTGTCAATGGCCCCCTGGCATTGCCCATCCTTTGGAGGTTCAGACCCATCTATGAAACCACCTCTGGGGTCAGCCTGCCCCCATCTGCTCCACCCAAAGAAATGAACAACCTGCAAATCACGGTGGAAATACACGCCTCACCAGTCCACAGAGCATTTGCAGTGTGCTATTTTTCAAAGCCCTTACCTTTGACCTGAGTATCGTACTCTGCTATGATCTCCTTATCCTTTTTGAATTTGGCTGGAGACGTCATGTTTTCCTTCTTTCTTCCAAATTCGAATTGTGAATTGATAGATCCACGGAAAAAATCCAACCACCTAAATCAATACCTCCAAGACCGCTTCTCTCGAGGGCAGAAGGGGCCCCCCACGGTGGTCTCCAGCGCTCCGTGGAGCGCGGGCTGCGGGCTGGACAGATGGCTACGGCGGGCACATGCAGACGGTGGGCGCCGGGGCCGGGTGCGGCGGCGGCTGGTGCCTGTGCTAGAGCCGGAGCCGCAGCCTCAGCATTAGCCGGGAGAACTGCAGAGCCCGGAGGCTGGCCTGGGGTCTGACATCAACGACACAGGCGGGGAGTGGAAGTCCTTCCGCACAACATGGTGTGGGGCTGCGGGGGTGTGGACGCGCCCAGCTGTGTCCCCGGGAGGGAGTGGGTGCTTTTCGGGGTGCCGGGGGAGGGCTGGGCGTGCTTCGCGATTTTTTGTCGTAGAGGCTCAAAGATGCTACAAATCAAATCCCAAACGGGAGCCGCAGCAGCGCAGACTGGATCGGAAGTCGTTTGCTCCGGTTCACTTGCCTGTAAATGCAGGAAAAGGGGGAGGGGGCGATCAGCCAGAGCGCAGATCCCAATCGCGGCGGGGGTGGGGTAGCGGACGTCGTTCCCAGCCCGCCCTGGGCCCATTCCTGTCCGCTTAACGCCTCCCGGCCCGCAGAACCCGGCGCTACGAGGTGGGGAGGAAGGAAGCTCCCTCCGGATTTTAAGGCTGAAAGAAAACACTTTGGAGCAGCCGCCTGCGCGGGCTCCGGGCGGGGACTGCAGGAACGCGGGGCACCGGGCGGGGACTGCGGCACCTCGGCGGCCTCCTGAGCCCCGCCAGCGCTGGGCTGCGGCCAGCCCGAGGGAGCCCTCCCGACCTAGCCCCCGACGTGGCCCCAGACCCCCGGCCGGGGCACCTCCCTGTACATCAAAGGGGATCAAAGCCGGGGAGGGACAAGCCACCCGGGCACAACTTTTCTTCCCCTCCCGCCCCTCCTCCCAGTTGTTTTGTTTTTGGTTACTAGCTTCTCTTGGCAGCAAAATGTTGGGGGGGGTGCAAATCTGCAGGAAAAAGCCTGCTCGGCACGGGACACATCCAGGAAAACAATGTGGTCTGCTGAAGCAGGAAACGGGTTAGAGGATAGGGTCGGAGCCGGGAAAACCGGGGGGCGGCGAGCGGAAGGCAGCCGTCGCCTCCCCCCAAGCTAGAGACGATAGTGACTATAAATGCCACCCCCAATATTTTTTTGCCACCCAAGCCCAAAGACTCCAGATATCCCACCCAATCCCAGGCTGGGGATGGGAGGAGGTCGGTGAGGTCGCAGTCCTGACTCCTCGCACCAGGCGGTGCCCGAGAAGATCCTGCCCCGGACGAGGCCCAGGGGGCTGGAGGGACGCAAGCGGGAGCGCGGAGCCCGGCGTCTAGCTTCCTCGCGTGCCGCAGCGGCGACCCTTTCTACTTGGTCTTTCCTTTTCCTCCGAGCGCCGGGAGGAGGAAGCTCCCGCTAGCGTCTCCCATTTTCCGCGGCTGGAGGAAGGGGCCACGCTGAGGGAGCAAGACAGGGAGCAGAGGCGGCGGGGTTCAGGCGGGCGGGAAGCGGGAAGTGAGAGGCGGGTGTGAGATGGGGTCCTGAGGCTGGAAGGGAGCCCGGGGACAACTGGAGTTGCACACGCTCGGAAGGCGGGAGGGGGCAAAGAGAAGGCTGCCTTAGAGGTGAGGGGAATTGGGGCATGATCATGGGCCGCGATGTTGCGTGAAGCGCAAGGATGTCAGGAATTGTGGGGACCGAGATGTGGTCTAGGAATGGGAGTGGGCGAAGAGAAGTCCATCGGGGCGGGCCGGGGGGTGGGACTGGGGGAGAGCCCCGGAAGCTGCGCGGAACACCCATCCTCCTGGGTCCTAGGCTGGGACCCGGGCTGTCCGCCAGGGCTGGGAGACACTGGAGGAGGCCGGCCGATGGTTACGCGCGATGCCAACGACGACTGCCCCACAGTGGACCGCGGCTGCCCGTGTGCGGAGGAACGGGAGAGGCGGCTGGGTGCGGGCTGCGCTGCGGTCCTTAAGCCAGGACAGAGTCCCAGGCTGTACAGTGATGGGCGGAGAGACTCGCAGTCCTGAGAAGTATTATGGGCTGTACTGGGAGATTTGGAGAGGGTGGAGTGGGGGCGGTCTGAGGGATTCCGGGCGGCACCGCTAAGGCGATGCCGCGAGCAGCATCCGCGCCCTCTCCTTCCCGCCCCAGCCCGGGTTTGTTCAGTCAGGGCTCCAGCCCGGCGGCCGGGAGGAAGAAAAGAAAGAGGGAAGGAGCCTTTACCTGGCTCTGACGCGACGGGTCCCAGGCCCCCGGCTCCGCTTCCCACTCAGAGCTCTCCTCCCCTCTCTTCCCCGCCACCCGTTTCTACGCAGATCGGTGCCCCAGTCTCTGGAGGAGCCTCCGCCAACTCCGCAGGACCCCGCCGGGAAGTAGAACCCACCCCTTTACCAATCACCGCCCGTTTTCTATCGACCGATGGGGCCCTTAGCCAATAGGAAGAGCTGATCCCGAGAGGCCCGGAATGAGGGGGAGGAGCTGGCAAAACTTGGAGGTGTGACTAGCACTGCCGAGGCGTGGTCACAGATTAAGCTCCACCCCGGGTTGTTGAACCCCTAAGTAGAACTGATGGGCGGGATTAAGGTGGAATCGACGACCAAACACAAACTCTTGAGCTAAGGCACGGCCAATTGGGCCGGGGTAGAGAGGAGGGGTGTTGCGGGGAATTTTAGCCAATAAAGAGTAGAGACCGGTGGAGACTGTAGACCCTCTTCCAATAAGAAGCGGGAAGGGCGTGCCTTGCCACTTTAACTAGGGCGAACGCAGGGTTTGCCGAAACCTCCCGAAGCCGGCCAATGAGATCGGAGGCGGAGCCAAGCTCAGCCAACCAGAAAGCCGAACTGATCTCAGCACCGTTACTGGGGCGGTGCCTACGGTCTTCAAGCCACTAAGCTCTCGTCAGGGGAGGCCCCGGAGCCTTCCAATGAGAGACTGGGGCGAACTCTAGTTCTTCCAATCGGTGCGCGGCGCTGGCAATTCAAACTGATACCGGGTTGGAGAGGCAGGAAAAGCGGAAGAGGGAGCGAAAACCAACGTGTTCGGTGACAGACCCCAGCGCCTACTGAGCCCCTAAAGCGACTTCAGCCCTGCCCCACCAACACCACCGCGCGCCCGGGAACAGCCGCTCCGGGAAGAGACCTGAGGGGACTGCGGGGGGCACGAGGGACAGCTGAGGGAAGGGAGGACGCGGGTGAAACAGCGCGAGCACGCTGAGGGCCGGGGGTTGCCAGGAGAGGGGCCCGCGGACCCGCAGAGCGGAGAAAGGTCCGGGAGAGAGGGGCGGGACGGAGGAGAATCCGGGATCGCCTGGCAGAAGGGAGTTTCTGAATCCTGGGAAGAGGAGGCGTGGGTAGGGACGCTTAGCCCGAGATCCGACAGCAGGGAACGGGAGCGCTCCGGGGGAGGGGCTTAATGCTGGGGAAGGGATGTCTTAAAAGAGGAGAAGCTTTAAATTAGACGATCGGAGAAGGCTGAGGGAATTGCTATGAAGGGGCGGGAGCTGAAGAGTAGAGGACTCCTTTAGACAGCAGAAAGGGAAAGCTGTTGAGAAGTTCCCTTCAAACTCCACCTGCCTCCTCTCCAATTCAAACTCCACTCCCTTCTCCAAAAGTTGAAAGGAAAGCCAAGTTTGCCGCGCTCCCCTGTTCATACTCAATAAATACTTCTTCTACTTCGCCACCGGGAAAACAGAAAAAAAAATAATTTCCTTCCCAATATTAGGACTTAGAAAAGCTCTAGGTCTCGCAATTTGAATTTTAGCCTAGGGGAATCAAAGTAGTAGGAGCATTACTCTTGTTTCCTTTTTCAAAATCCCACACCTCATCCTTCCTGCGACGCCATGTCTACCAACATTTGTAGTTTCAAGGACAGGTGCGTGTCCATCCTGTGTTGCAAATTCTGTAAACAAGTGCTCAGCTCTAGGGGAATGAAGGCTGTTTTGCTGGCTGATACTGAAATAGACCTTTTCTCTACAGACATCCCTCCTACCAAGTAAGTCATGCTAGTGGCGGGCAACGGTGGCTTTTAACTAAATGGGAACACTTATGGCTTGGATCTGTGGGAGTCAACAAGGAGGTTATCATTTCGGTGTTCCAGCCACTCCCACCAGTTTGATGATCCCCATGGAATATATCTAAGTGGGCAGACTGTCTGGACAAAGTCTGTGGTTTAGCCAAGGTGGTCAGTCCTGATGTAATGCTTCTAGTTCAATTACAGTCATGCGACCACACATCTCTTAAGTTTGATCCCTGGTTCAGTGCCCTGCCCAACCATCCTATTTCACTGAATCAAGTCGGTGGCGTAGACTTTAAGTAAATTCAGGCAAAATTTTCTGTACTGTTGGGGAGGAGAGGTCATTTAAGTTTTTCATTTTTATCCATGAAATTTTGCACTAAAAAAAAAAAATCAGTTTTCTATCATTATTTGCAATTGGCATCCTAAATCAGATCCGTTGTTCATCAAATTCAGTTTTCTTTCCTCAAAACTCTCTCTCTCTGAAAGAGATGTAAATAGATTTTTATGGGATGAAAAATAGAAACTTAGCCTTAATCCTTATCTCCAATAAAGCCTATTTTGGACATTACACATTTGTTCCCATAATTGAACCCTTTTAAAATCTGTTTGTTTTCAGCCACTAACTGCTTTTGGGTGTAGAGTCCTTAAGAATTTGCTTCCTATTTGGTAAAATAGCCATTTTATTTGACTCAAATAAACCTTTTTCTAGCTCTAAATAGTACTTTCCCTTTCCATAGTCAACATATATATGCCCTACATGAATCTTAAAATTTGGTTCTTTATTGAAATTTTATTATTAAAAGGAAAGTAACTATCCAAAATATGAGTGGACAGTTATTCTCTAAGTCTTTGGATATAGAGCCAGAGGAAGCAGGTTAATAACCACAATTCATTTTAAATGAATTTCATGATAATGATAGAAACTTTACAAGTTTTTTTATTTACCCAGGTAAAGCTGTGTACTCTTCCTTTCTTGAAATCTTTTCTGAATTGGTCTAAGTGTAATCATGCCTGACAGCAAAGCCAAAGGCTGTCATATATTGCAGAGATAAATGGGTTATTTTAAAATCTTTTTAATTTTTTAAAATTCTAAGTTAATGTTTTACATTTGTGTGTGTGTACATCGTATATGTATTTCAAAAAAGGAAAAACACTAGAAAATAAATCATAGAACCTACTGCTACAAAGTTCTGTGATTCATTGTCCACTGCTTTTTCTTTTTAGTAGCTCATACACAAATTTAAAATATTAACCCATTCATCTTTGCAATAGCTATGGTAAGTAATAGGGCAGTCATAAGGAAGGTTAGGTGAATTGTTACAGGTTAGACCCAAGTCTAGAATAGAATCAGGTTTTTCCTATTTTCTACTCTTCTTTGTAGGGGTTAAAATAATAATGAATTAGCATGCTAAGATGTGTGTGAATCAATGAACACATAAAAATTTTTTTAATGGAAAATTTGTCAGATGTTTATGTTGAGCTCACAAATATGAACTGACTCTTTAAAAATATACTATAGTTCTATGTTAGCTTTCAGCTCATTGGACTGACAAAATTTGTGCTAAATCAAGCGTAGAATTACTATCTGATCCAGCAGTTCTGGGTACATATCCAAAAGAATTCATAACTGGATCTTGGAAGAGATATGTGCACACCCATGTTCATTAACAGCATTATTCACAATAGTCAAGAGGTGGAAGCACTCCAAATGTCCATTGACTCTATAGATGAACGGATAAACAAAATGTGGTATAGGGCGCCTATAGTTCCACCTACTCAGGAAACTCTGGTAGGAGGGTCACTTGAACCCAAGAGATTCATTACACAGCAATGTGATTATATTTAACACATCTGCTCTGCACACATAAAACTTGTTAAGTTGGTAAATTTTGTTAATTTTTTGCCACAATTAAATTTTTTGTAAAGTACATCTGACTGTCTTTTTATACCTTTCTCCCTCCAGCGCAGTGGACTTCACTGGAAGATGCTATTTCACCAAAATCTGCAAATGTAAACTGAAGGACATTGCATGTTTAAAATGGTAATTTGTGGCACTATTCTGGATAGCCCTGGGTTTGGAAGACGGATATTGACACCAAAGCATAGAGAAAGGTTCAGTGGGCTGCAACAAGGACTGGTATAAAGCATGCAATGAGCCATTGAAAAATAATTTATTACTTAGAGCTATTTTTAAAAGGGTTTTGTGATGCTTCACATTAGTATATAATTTTACAATTTTCAAAGTGTATTCACAGTATCCGCTTCAATTTTCAGAACAAGGCAATGTAGGTTAGGGGGGAAAAACACTTGGATTTACAATAATAAAAATCATGTTTGAGGTCTGACCCTACCCTTACTCTCTATGTGATCTTCAGTGAACTCCTTAAGCCTCTAAACTGCTGAACCTCTGTTTTCTTATTTAATTTCTAGGTTATTACTCTTTCTTTCTTTGTTTTTAGAGGGGTCTCATACTGTTGCTCAGGCTGGAATGCAGTGGCATGATCATAGCTCACTGTAGCCTTGAACTCTGGGCTCAAGTGATTCTCCTACCTCAGCCTCCTGAGTAGCTGGGACTACAGGCAGGCACCACCATGCCTGGCTAAGTTTTTTATTTTTTGTAGCAATAGGGTCTTGCTATGTTGCCCAGGCTGATCTCAAACACCTGGCCTCAAGTGATCCTCTCTCCTCAGCTTCCCAAAAGGCTGGGATTACAGGTGTGAGCCACTGCATCCTACCTTAATTTCTTTCTTTCTTTCTTTCTTTTTTTTTTTTGAGAAGGAGTTTTTGCTCTTGTTGCCAAGGCTGGAGTGCAATGGCGCGATCTAAGCTCACCACAACCTCTAACTCACAGGTTCAAGCAATTCTTCTGCCTCAGCCTCCTGAGTAGCTGGGATTACAGGCATGCACCACCATGCCCAGCTAATTTTTTTTTTTTTTTTTTTGTATTTTTAGTAGAGACACGATTTCTCCATGTTGGTCAGGCTGCTCTTGAACTCCCAGCCTCAGGTGATCCGCCCGCCTCGGTCTGCCAAAGTGCTAGGATTACAGGCGTGAGCCACCGCACCCGGCCATTCTGTCTTATTAAGATAGAAATTTAATAATCTTCTGTGTTTACCTTATCAAGTTATTATAAAGATCAAATATGAATGTTAAAAGGCTCAATAAACTATAAATTACAACAGCTGAGAGCTATTACTATAATCTTTTGAGAAGTAGACGTGTTATTATTTTCATTTTAGAAGGATAAAAGTTGAAATTTTCTCATTTAGATGGGGTTTGTATTTAGAAGGGGTTTGTATTATAAATGACAATCCTAATAATTTAAATTGGCAAACTCTTCTTATGTGCTGTTTGATTTCATTCCTTTATTTAAGCTATACTTGTATTGAGGAGCTAGTATGTGGTAGTCATTGTAACAAGGGCTGGAAATACAACAAAAACTAGATGAAGTCACTGGCCTTTGGACATTATTTTCTTTCTTTCTTTTTTTTTTTTTTTTTTTGAGATGGAATCTTGCTCTGTCGCCCAGGCTAGAGTGCAGTGGTGCAATCTCAGCTCACTGCAACCTCCGCCTCCCAGGTTCAAGCGATTCTCCTGCCTCAGCCTCCTGAGTAGCTGAGACTACAGGCACGTACCACCATGCCCAGCTAATTTTTTGTATTTTAGTAGAGACAGGGTTTCACTGTGTTGCCCAGGCTGCTCTCGAACTCCTGAGCTCAGGCAGTCCGCCTGCCTTGGCCTCCCTAAGTGCTAGGATTACAGGCGTGAGCCACCGCACCCAGCCCACCCGGCTAATTTTTGTATTTTTAGTAGAGACTGGATTTTGCCATGTTAGCCAGGCTGGTCTCAAACTCCTGACCTCAAGTGATCCACCTGCCTTGGCCTCCCAAAGTATGGGATTACAGGTGTGAGCCACCGCACCTGGGCAACAACATTTTTTTTGTTTTGTTTTGAGACAGAGTCTTGCTCTGTTGCCCAGGCTGGAGTGCAATGGCATGATCTCGGCTCACTGCAACCTCCATCTTCTGGGTTCAAGTGATTCTCTCACCTCTGCCTCCCGAGTAGCTGTGACTACAGGCACGTGCCACCACGCCCAGTTAATTTTCGTGTTTTTAGTAGAGGCGGGGTTTTGCCATGTTGGCCAGGCTGGTCTCGAACTCCTGACCTCAAGTGATTCACCCACCTCAGCCTCCCAAAGTGCTGGGATTACAGGCATGAGCCACTGCACCCGAACAACAACATTTTCAAAAGAAAACCAAGACAGGAAAGTTAATTTTCATCATATATTTTGTCTAACCCAATGTATCCAAAATATTATTTCAACATCTAACCAACATAAACTACTAATGTAATATTTTATATTCCATTTTTTTTCTTACTCTTTGAAATCTGGTGTACATTTTACACCTAACAGCACATCTCAGTTCAGGCCAACCCCACTTCAAGTGTACAACAGCCACATGTGGCTAGTGGCTGTTATTCCTGACAGCGTAGTTCTGGACCTTGGTATGGAGAGGTTTTTATTTTCATTTTTGGCTATTGAAGGGGTTTTAACCAGGGAGCAGAATGATCTGATGTAGCCTCGCTAGAATAGTAGCTCCGTGAGAACAAGGGCTTTGTTTTGTTTACCGCTGTATTCCTAGCACCTAGAGCAGTGCCTGAAAGATAGTAGATACTCAATAAATGTTAGTTAAGTGATGAATCAATGGATCAATGAATGAATATAGGCAGTAATTAAAGTCATGGAATTTACTCTTGCAATATAGTCTTACAAATAACTGGCACTCCTAGTCCAAAAACAACTTTTGTTTTCATTTGTTTGCCTTTCAAGCAAGTTATAATTAGAAGACATATTTTAGGTGGAATGGTACCTTTTATAGTAATCTTTATTGGGTCTCATAAAAATGACTGACTCACAAATCTCACAGAGTAAGACTAAGCTTCAATAAGAATTTTTACAACTCAAGGTATAAACAGTTCATGTTGCTATTTTTTTAAAGTACTAGCTAAAACATTCCCTGTAGGTTCACTCTATTTAATATGTGACTAGCTAGTTAAAAAAAAAAAAAAAAATTGTGAAAGACTGAGGTACTTATAATCAGCTGGATAATTCTGAAAACTGTAAAAACTTTTGCAACTTTCTCTGGAGGCTGTAGATTGCTTTATTTCTGAATTCCTTCAAAAACACTGAGACTAAAATTAGAGCAGCCAGATTGTATTTGGTTTACAGGGACTCATGCTGTCTTCCTACCTCTCCATCTGTTGAAACAGTTTTTAGGTACTGGCATGAAACTAGAACATGTAAGAACCCAACTTGCCACAGTCCTGGGATAGCAAAAACCTTTACCCACAGAACTGAGTTTATTTAATTTGTTTTGTCTGTACAGCACATCAATTTGGGTGGTTTATAAAACAAATTACAACATTATGGCATCTAGAAGCTAACTTCTGAAGGGAGAATGCATAAAATAACACTAGCAGGACAAGCGTAGTGGCTCACACCTGTAATCCCAGCACTTTGGGAGGCCAAGGCAGGTGGATCACCTGAGGTCAGGAGTTCGAGACCAGCCTGGCCAACATGGTAAAACCCCATCTCTACTAATAACACAAAAATTAGCTGGGCATGTTGGCACACGCCTGTAATCCCAGCTATCCTGGAGGCTGAGGCAGGAGAATCACTTGAACCTGGGAGGCGGAGGTTGCAGTGAGCTGAGATGGCGCCATTGCACTCCAGCCTGGGTGACAAGAGCAAAACTCGGTCTCAATAATAATAATAATAATAATAATAATAGCAAAGAAATGTGAGAATATGTTACTATTATTCACTTAAAGACTGCTTTCCCACTTGATGGTAGAACTGTACCACCATCCCATCCCAAAGATCTCAGCAATGAAAGTTGTTAGGAGGAAATGAGGTCTAAATTATATGGTCTATTTATATAAGCATATGAAAAGACTTATCTGGCCAGTTGTTACATGGTATCTAGTAACATATGCTTTCTTTTCTAGTGGGAACATTGTAGGTTATCATGTGATCGTTCCATGTAGTTCCTGTCTTCTTTCCTGCAACAACGGACACTTCTGGATGTTTCACAGCCAGGCAGTTTATGATATTAACAGACTAGACTCCACAGGTAAGAAACAATTGACTTGGACATTGCTGTAACATTTCTGTATCAATACCTGAGTAAAATTCCCAATAGATCATTTCAGGATTCCTTTTAGATCTTCTTAGCTGGATCAGCTAGAGTGAAACTTCAATTCTTTTTTCCCAGACATTCATTAATGAAAACTATTAGGCAAAATTCATTGTCATTTCTATGTTCATCCTCGTACTTAAGGCCTCAAACTTGGCTGAATTTCTTGGTCTTTTAAAATGAATATTATAATTGCTCTTAACTGCTGCCTTGATACATATTCCGACTCCAGAGAATTTTTGAAGATTTTAGATTTGATAGTCCAATGTGTGTGTGTGTGTGTGTATTTGTGTGCCTGTGTGTGTGTCTGTGTGTGTGTAAGAAAAGGAGAGGCCAGGCCTAGGGCAATGGAGTTGAGAGGAGGAGGACTAAGTAACCTTTGTATTTGGTGATGCTTCAGAATAAAAACAGACATTTCGACATCTATGTTAATACATTATGACAGAATTTTAGTCAAGGGAAATATTTGACACCAAAGTATAAAGTATGTTGTACAGGCACAATTGGAGATATTGTAGGTTCAATTCCAGACCACCATAATAAAGCAAGCAAATACCTCAATTAAAGCAAGTCACATAATTTTTTGGTTTCCCAGTGTATATAAAAGTTATGTTTACAATATATTATAATCTATTAAGTGTGCAATAGCAGGACATTTAAAAAACAATGTGCATACCTTAATCAAAAAATACTTACTCGGCCGAGAGCAGTGGCTCATGCCTGTAATCCCAGCACTTTGGCAGTCCAAGGTGGGAGGATCACTTGAGCCCAGGAGTTTGAGACCAGCCTGGGCAGCATGCTGAGACCTCATCTCTACAAAAAAATACAAAAATTATCCAGGCATCGTGGTGCATACTGTTGTCCCAGCTACCCAGGAGGCTGAGGTGGGAGGATCACTTGAATTTGGGAGGTAGAGGCTGCAGTGAGCTGTGATCATGCCACCGCATTTCAGCCTGGGCAACAATACGAGACTCTGTCTCAAAAAAGAAAAAAAAAATGCTTTATTGCTAAAAACTGCTAATGATCATCTGAACCTTCAGCAAGTCATAATCTTTTTGCTGGTGGAGGGTCTTGCCTTGATGTTGATGACTGCAAACTGGTCAGGGTGGTGGTTGCTGGAGGTTAGGATGGCTGTGGCAATTTCTTAAAATAGGACAACAATGAGGTTTGCTGTATGGATTGACTCTTCCTTTCACAAAAGATTTCTCTGTAGCATGTGATGCCATTTGATAGAATTTTACACATAGTAGAACCTCTTTCAAAATTGGAGTCAATCCTCTCAAATTCTGCTACTACTTTACCAACTATGTTTATGTAATATTCTAAATCCTTTGTTTTCATTTCAACAATATTTACAGCATCTTCATCAAGAGTAGATTTCACCTCAAGAAACCATTTTCTTTGCTTATCCATAAAAAGCAACTCCTTATCCATTAAAGTTTCATCATGAGATTGCAGCAATGCAGTCACATCTTCAGGCTCCATTTCTAAGTGTAGTTTTCTTGCTGTTTCTACCACATCTGCAGTTACTTCCTCCACTGAAGTCTAAAACCTCTGAAAGTTACCCATGAGGGTTGAAATCAACTTCTTTCAAACTCCTGTTAAGGTTGATATTTTGACCTCCTCCCATGAATCAGGAATGTGCTTTTCCAGAAGGTTTTCAATGTACTTTACCCAGATCCATCAGAAGAATTACTATCTAGGGCAGCTATAGCCTTATGAAATCTATCTCTTAAATAATAAGACTTGAAAGATTAAATTACTTCTTGATCCATGGGCTGCCAAATAGATGTTATGTTAAGGCATTAAAGCAACATTTATCTCCTTGTACAATGCCATCAGAGCTCCTGGGTGACTAGGTGCATTGTCAATGAACAGTAATATTTTCAAAGGGATTTTTCTGAGCAGTAGGTCTTAACAATGGGCTTAAAATATTTAGTAAAACATGCTGTAAACAGATTTGCTGTCATCCAGGCTTTGCTGTTTCATTGACAACGCACAGGCAAAGTATATTTAGCATAATTCCTAAGAACCCTAGAAATTTCAGAATGGTAAATGAGCATTGGATTCAACTTAAAGTCACCAGCTGCATTATCCTCTAACAAGAGATTCAGCCTGTCCTTTGAAGCTTTGAAGCCAAGTATTACTTCTCCTCTCTAGCTATGAAAGTCCTAGATGGCATCTACTTCCAATAGAAGGCTGTTTTGTGTATATTAAAAATCTCTGCCGGACGCAGTGGTTCACGCCTATAATCCCAGGACTTTGGGAGGCCGAGGTGGATGGATCACCTGAGGTCAGGAGTTTAAGACCAGCCTGACCAATATAGTAGAACTCTGCCTCTACTAAAAATAAAAAATTAGCCGGGCATGATGGTACATGCCCAGCTACTTGGGGGACTGAGGCAGAAGAATCACTTGAACCTGGGAAGCGGAGTTTGAAGTGAGCCGAGATCGCACCATTGCACCAAGAGTGAAACTCCATCTCAAAAAAAAAAAAAGTAATAAGAGGCCGGGCGCGGTGGCTCACGCCTGTAATCCCAGCAGTTTGGGAGGCCGAGGCAGGCAGATCACCTGAGGTTGGGAGTTCGAGACCAGCCTGACCAACATGGAGAAACCCCATCTCTACTAAAAATTCAAAATTAGCCGGGCATGGTGGTGCATGCCTGTAATCCCAGCTACTTGGGAGGCTGAGGCAGGAGAATGGCTTGAACCTGGGAGGCAGAGGTTGCGGTGAGTCAAGATCACGCCATTGCACTCCAGCCTGGGCAACAAAAGTGAAACTCCGTCTCAAAAAAAAAAAAAAAAAGAAAAGAAAAGAAAAAAATCTGTGTTTAGTGTAGCCACCTTCATCAATGATCTTAGCTAGATCTTCTGAATAACTTGCTGCAGCTTCTACATCAGCACTTTTTGCTTCACCTGCACTTGTATGTTGTAGAAATGGCTTCTTTCCTTAAACTTTATAAACCAACCTCTGCTAGCTTCAAACTTTCTTCTACAGTTTCCTCAACTTTCTTGCCCTTCATAGAATTGCAGAGAGTTAAGACCTAGCTCTGGATTAGGTTTTCGCTTAAGAGAATATCATGGCTGGTTTAATCTTCTATCTAGGTCACTAAAACTTTCTCCATATCAGCAATAAGGCTGTTTCACTTTCTTATTCATGTTTTCACTGGAGTAGCACTTCTTATGTCCTTTAAGAACTTTTCTTTGCAGTCACAAGTTGGCTAACAATTGGGCATAAAAGGCCCAACTTTCAGCCTGTCTCAGCTTTCAGTATGTCTTCCTCACTATGCTTAATCATTTCTAGCTTTTGATTTAAAGTGAGAGATATGCCACTCTCTTTCACTTGAACACTTAGAGGTCATTGTAGGGATATTAACTGGCCCAATTTCAATATTGTTGTATCTTAGGAAATAGGGAGGCCCCAGGAAAGAGAGAGAGAACAGCTGGTCAGTGGAGCAGTCAGAACACACAAAATATTTATCGATTAAGTTTGCAGTCTTAAGTGGGTATGGTCTTAAGTGGGTGTGGTTCATAGCACCCTGAAACAATTATAACAGTAACATCAAAGATCACAGATCACCATAATATATATAATAATAATGAAAAAGGTTGAAATATTGAGAGAATTATCAAAATGTAACAGACACAAGGTAAGCATATGCTGTTAGACTTACTCAGTGCAGGATTGCCAAAACCTTCCATTTATATAAAGCCCAGTATCTATGGTGTACAATAAACTAAAGCACAATTGAGGTATGCCTATACTAATTATCTTAGCAAGGCCAGGCATGGTGGCTCACACCTGTAATCTCACACTTTGGGAGGCCAAGACAGATGATCACTTGAGGTCAGGGGTTCAAGACCAGCCTGGCCAATATGATGAAACCCCCCCTTGAACCTGGGAGGTGGAGGTTGCAGTAAGCCAAGATGGCACCACTGCACTCCAGCCTGGGCAACAGAGTGAGACCCTGTCTCAAAAAAAAAAAAAAAAATTATTTTAGTAAGAAAGTACACTACCAATTCTTTTAAAAAAAAAAATTCTTTTTCCTTGTGTTAAGGTGCTGAGGCACTGAAATACTAATTCTTTTTTTTTTTTTTGAGACAGAGTTTCACTCTTGTTTCCCAGGCTGATGTGCAGTGTTGTCATCTTGGCTCACTGCAGCCTCTGCCTCCCGGGTTCGAGCGATTCTTGTGCCTCAGCCTCCCGAGTAGCTGAGATTACAGGCATACGCCCGACTAATTTTTTTGTATTTTTAGTAGAGACAGGGTTTCACCATGTTGGTCAGGCTGGTCTTGAACACCCGACCTCAGGGGATCCGCCCACCTCAGCCTCCCAAAGTGCTGGGATTACATGGGATTACAGACGTGAGTCACCATGCCTGGCCTGAAGTACCTTTTTTTTTTTTTTTTTTGAGATGGAGTCATTCTGTCACCCAGGCTGGAGAGCAGTGGTGTGATCTCGGCTCAGCGCAACCTCCACCTCCCAGGTTCAAGTGATTCTCCTGCCTCAGCTTTCTGAGTAGCTGGGATTATAGGTGTGCACCACTACACCTGGCTAATTTTTGTATTTTTAGTAGGGACAAGGTTTTGCCATGTTGCCCAGGCTGGTCTCGACCTCCTGACCTCAGGTGATCCACCCACCTCAGCCTCCCAAAGTGCTGGGATTACAGGTGTGAGCCACTGCACTGGCCAAAGTACTAATTTTTAAAGGGGATTTATATAATACTTTTTATATTGCCTGGAGCCATTGAGTTTTGTTATAAGACACATGTTCTCAATGTCTAACATCTATTTACACAACAGACCAAGTTGATTTTAAGGAACTTTTTTTTTTTTTTTTTGGAGACAGGGTCTTGCTCTGTCACCCAGGCTGGAGTGTAGTGGCACAATCTCGGCTCACTGCAGCCTCGACCTCCCAGGCTCAAGCGATTCTCCCACCTCAGCCTTCTCAATAGGTGGGACCACAGGTGTATGCCAGCATCCCTGTCTAATTTTTTGTATTTTTTGTAGAGACTGGTTTTTGCCATTTTGCCCAGGCTCGTCTGGAACTCCTGTCCTCAAGTGATCTGCCCACCTTGGCCTCCAAAGGGCTGGGATTACAGGCCTGAGACACCTCGCCAGCCGACTTTAAGTAACTTGACAATCTAAGTTGACACTAGCATTCTTAGATTCCTAAATGCATGTTTTAGTCTTCTTTAGAACTTAAATATATTTTTTAAATATATGATTTGCCTTCACAGACCAAAAGATCACGAATTGCAAGCTAGGTTGTCAAGGGTCTTTAAATCCTCCAATTATGCTTAGATTTTTATAGATTTGATTTTTTTATCTGGGATTCAACTGTGGCTCTCAATCTATCATTTATGGGGTCTTAATTTAAAACTTTGGTATGTTAAGAAAGCCATTTTCATGTAAGGACTTATCTGAACTCCCCTAAGTGGGATACAGTCTCCTAATTTAAGCCTCCAGTTTTATATTTGTGTTGCCCATGGGACACATTAAAGGAAGTTTCTGCTTTGATAGTATTTTTCCTGCTTTACAGAATTCAAAACACAGGGTGGAGATTTTTCAAGTTTGATTTACTTTTTAATATTGGTCAATTTTTCAAAGATAAAAGCCCCGCGTTCTTCCATTTGCACTGAATCTAATCCATAAGAAACAGATGTATCACAGGATTTCCTTCCTCCCTTCTTAACAGAGAAAGGAAGGTGCTGCTTCTGTCAGATCCAATCTCTTAGTTTATTTTTCCTCCTTTGAACCAATTGTGCTGAGCTGCTTCATGTCTCTGAGTACTGACTCCAAGAATATCAAGCTTCTGCTTTGTAACCCTAATATTGTGATTTCAAGCAAGATTTTCTAGATGCTTGGTATCAAAGCAAGTTTCTAATGGCGTCACAACTGTCCTTGAATCACCTGAACCAGCAGTGTCAAAGGAATGCATAGACAAGCTTTATAAATTCTAGAATGTTTAAACTGAAAAGGCCTGGAGGTCTGTTTTCTAGGCTAGTCTTCATTTAGAGACCCGATTTCCCAGAACTTTCTGGAGGAGCCTTGGGAAACCTCAGCTCAAATTTCCTGGAATTGGCAAATGCCTTCAGAGGCAAAATGGCTTCAGCCATCCATTTACATTTATGGGTTCTAATTTTCACTTTGATTTTTGCCTCGCAATTCCTTACAGCTCTTCCTGTCAGCTCTTCCATGACATTTACCAGGAGCAGAACACCATTCATTCTTAGGGTGGGGGTGGGGTAGCGTTTTCTATTATAAACAATTCAAACACAAAAAGATTATAGAAAATAATAAGATACACATCTGTATCCCTACCAGCATCAGATACATGCTAACTTCTTGCCAGATTAGATTCCAGTATCTCCCTCAGTCAAGGTAAACAGTTAATTATTTCTACTGTTTCAACAGTGTCACACTACACATCCCTGTGCATGTCTCCTTGAACCACCTATGCAAGATGGGCAGCTGAGGAAGGGATGAGCAATGGGCTGTGTTTGCAACATTTTTAAAAATTCACAAAATGGAACACTCTCCAGAAGTAAAAATAAATGAGTGAAATCTACACAAGTCAACATAGATTAACCTCAAAAACATAATGAGTGAAAAAGCAAATTAGAAAACAACATGTAGTGTAATAACATTATATACAAAATTTGAATACACAAAACAGTAATATATATTTATGTTGCATGCATTTGCAGTAAAACCATGCATGGTGTACTAGCAGTGGTGAACACTGGATTCAAACCTAATCTCCAAATCCTGGCTCATTCCATTCTACCATGTGGCTGCTATCTCAGTGTGTATGGAGTGGGTATCCTGAATTGCTGGGTCCTCTTTGTGTCCACACTGATAACTGGACAGCTTAAGATTTGTTTTTCTGGCCAAGCGTCATGGCTCACATCTGTAATCCCAGCACTTTGGGAGGCCAAGGCAGGGGGGATCACCTGAGGTCAGGAGTTCAAGACCACCCTGACCAACATGGTGAAACCCCATCTCTACTAAAAACACAAAAATTACCCGGGCATGGTGGCATTCGCCTGTAGTCCCAGCTACTCGGGAGGCTGAGGCACGAGAATCACTTGAACCTGGGAGGCAGAGGTTGCAGTGAGCCAAGATTACACCACTCGACTCCAGCCTGGGCAATAGAGCGAGACTCCGACTCAAAAAAAAAAAAAAAATGATTTGCTTTTCTTGTGAAGTTAATTGGCTATCCTAGAGGTCAGTTATTTTCCATTTAGTGCCTTTAACTTATAATGTAATATATGCCCAGAGTAATAAACTTGTCATTATCCTCTACTGTATGTTTAGTCATTTACTGTATACTGCATTCTTCAATATGAAATCTGACTATTCTTTCTCAGTGAAGTTTTTGATTATTCTTTTGTTTATGATAGTGACTGCTGCAACCTGGCCCTAAAGTTTAGTTTAAAGCTCTGCCTGTGGACTGAAACCCACTGGTATCAAGGATTGCAGTTCATATTATAACTGGCTCCAAACCCTTGCTTTTTTTCTGAATCAGAAAAATGGCACCAGCTACTTCTCTGCTTATTGAAGGGATGAGGAGACTTATTCAGGACTTCTCCCTGAACCCTCCAAAGAGGCACTTAATCTAAAAGGATCTTGTGAGATCTCCATTCTTAAACATCATTAAAATAGATCAGAAAATTATCAGTGTATAGTGATTATGTTATAATGCAGCTGGAGGCAGGGTTTGAGTAAATGGACTCCTGAGAGCCTTTAGAGCTGTAAAATTCTAGAATTCAAGCCCTTGGTTAAAAGGATTTAAAGAATGTTTATGTCCTATCCCTTTAAAAAAAGTGTTTGCCAGGCATGGTGGCTCATGCCTGTAATCCCAATAGTTTGGGAGGTCAAGGAGAGAGGATTGCTTGAGCCAGGAGTTTGAGACTAGCCTGGGCAACATAGTGGGAACCTGTATCTACAAAATAAAATTAGCCATGTGTGGTAGTACACGCCTGTAGTCCCAGCGACTTGGGAGGCTGAGGTAGGAGGATCACTTGAGCCCTGGAGGTTCAGGCTGCAGTAGCTGTGATTGTGAACCGTGATCCTGCCAGGCAGTCCAGCCTGGGCAACAGAGAAAGAATTTGTCTCAAAATAAATAAATAAAGTTTATGTCCTAGATGGATAATATTAGATAATTTTATTTGCAGTACATTCTTTAATAGCTACTCTTTTTACTGCTAACACTATGGTTTATATAAGAATATTAACATATAAAGTTTCATAATTCGTGTTCTGAGTTATAACAGTAGTGAGCATTAAAGAATTTTATGACTTTTTATTTTCAGGTGTAAACGTCCTACTTTGGGGCAACTTGCCAGAGATAGAAGAGAGTACAGATGAAGATGTGTTAAATATCTCAGCAGAGGAGTGTATTAGATAAATGGAATTATGATATATATGATATACAAACTTTTTTCTATTTAAAAATATATTAATGGATCAACTTTAAAATTGTTAGTTTGCCAGTGATCTTTTTTGGAAAACAAAAATGGGGCATTTGTTGATTTATTTATTTTCCGTCTCTAATTAGTTACCTCAGTTTGATTGAAGCCAATGGAGTTGTGCTTTTCCTCTATTTCTACTTCCTCTCTCCCACCTTCTTCTGCCCAGTGTAGGTGTATTCTTAAATTCAGACAGGAAAAGGTTCTTTCACATATCACTCAGTTACCTCCCAATCTGGGGGAGTTTTTCTTACAACTTGATACCAGATACCATTAATTTTACATTCCTGAATAAAGGCCTAGTACCCACGCATATTTCAACCATGCATATATCAAGCTCAACCGAGTTTTAATAGGGGATTAAAAAAACAAGCTGTTAGGTTTCCATGGGCACTGGTTCTCATAGGTTCTATTGGTGATAACTGCTTTAATACGGAGCAAGAGTTTGTGAATCAGGAAATAGAATAAATTAAAATTTAAAATATATGGAGGAATCCTCTTGATTGCTCAGTATGATGTTAGATAAATGAGTTTGTCAGAAAATATCAGTATACACTGTTTACCAATGTTATTTATTTACATTCTTCTAAAGCCGTTATGGATATTGTATTATGAGAGCTAAACCTAAATAAGTTATCCTGTTCCCTAGGACTTTCTCTGTAAATAGCGAATTTTAGATGAGTAGTCTGTCCTAAATCTTAAATAGAAAAAAAACTAAAGAAGCGATTTGCTTAAGCCATTGTACATTATAAAGAGCTGTTTTGTTTTGCTTTGCTTTGCTTTGTTTTGTTTTTTTAAAGCTGCGCTCAGAGCCACAAAGGAATAGGAGAGTAGGGTAGTGTTGGATTCTGGTTTTATGTAAAGCTAAAATAAATGTATCTCTTTAATATCTCAGTTGTAGGGATTTTGTCAATACCAAAGCAGACTGAGTTGTGGTTTTGTAAATAAAGTTTTTTCTAAAAATGACCATTCTTCCTTTAATTTTTTGTTATACCCACATATCATATGTAAAAATATAAATAAATAGTTCTTAAAGTATAGAATATAAGGCTAATGTTTATTGAATACTTACTATATGCCAGACACTGTTCTAAGTGCTTTAGACATTTAACTCCTCACAACAAACCTATGAGGTAGGTACCATTATTCCTTTTTTTTTTTTAACTGGTAAATCAGGTGAGACAGAGAGAAGTTAAGTAATTTGTTTAAGGTAGCATAACCGGTTAGAGGTGCTCAGACAGAAGACTGACTCCAAAAGCTCCTGCTCATATGATTGATTTATGGTCTTACTTAGCCAAGATACCTGCTGGGTAACTAACTACATTGTCATGTGCCCTAGATGAGGGCAGAAGTGACTGATTTGAAGGTTGAATAAACTCATGCAGGGTCTTAGGGTATAAGTGACCTGAGGGCATTGAAAGAATCATTTGCCACGAACCAAGATAAAAGGTGCTTCAGGAAATGCTATTACTCCCATCTGGAAAACTTTTCCAAAAATCTTTCACACCAACCATTAACACTGACAGAAGGCCATCAAAAGAACCAATGCAATGAGTATGGAATAATTTGTTTCGCGATTTGGTTTTTTGGTTTGTGTGTGTGTGTGTGTGTGTGTGTGTGTTTTAACCTCAAGTTCTTAGGTGAGCATAATCTACAAGAGAAAAAAATATATATACTTCTTTGGTTAACTTGCTCAACTAGAGAAAAAAGTTTAATACTAGACTAGGAAATGTGGCAAGTTTAAAATTCAATAGAGTTCATCTGGTTTCCATTCAGCTCATGCCTTCAAAGGCTATGGTTGACCTAGGGTCTCTTTGAAAAACAAAAGCAAGACAGAGGTGCACTGATTGAAGCAAGCCCCAAATGTGATTCTACTCCAGCTGGGGAATATTTCAAATTACTCAACTACCTTTGGTTAACTGGATTATGGGAAAGCCAGTTCTAAACAGAAAGCTGATTAATAAAGTTTTATCTAAAGAAATATATTCATGACACTAGTGTGGTTTGAGGATTTTTTGTTGTTGTTGTTGTTTTCTTTAGAGACAGGGTCTCGCTTTGTTACCCGGGCTGGAGTGCAGTGGTGTGATCATACCTCACTACAGCCTTGAAGTCCTGGACTCAAGCGATCCTCCTGCCTCAGCCTCTCCTGTAGCTAGGACCACAGGCATGCACCACACCTGGCTAAATGACACTGGTTTGTGGGGTTTTTGTTTGTTTGTTTGTTTTTGTTTTTGTTTTTGAGAGAGGGTCTCGCTCTGTTACCCAGGCTGGAGTGCAGTGACGTGATCTCAGCTCACTGCAACTTCCGCCTCCAGGGTTCAAGCAATTCTCATGCCTCAGCACCCCCGAGTAGCTGGGACTACAGGCATGCACCACTATGCCTAGCTAATTTTTGTAGTTTTAGTAGGAGTTTTGCCATGTTGGCCAGCCTGGTCTTGAACTCTTGGCCTCAAGTGATCCACCCGCCTCGGCCTCCCAAAGTATTGGGATTACATGCATGAGTGTGAATCCAACACTGTTTTGGGGATTTTTTTTTTTTAGACGCAGTTTCACTCTTGTTGCCCAGGCTGGAGTGCAATGGTGTGATCTCAGCTCACCGCAACCTCCGCCTCCCAGGTTCAAGCGATTCTCCAGCCTCAGCCTCCCAAGTAGCTGGGATTATAGGCATGCACCACCACGCCCAGCTCATTTTGTATTTTTAGTAGAGATGGAGTTTCTCCATGTTGGTTAGGCTGGTCTCGAACTCCTAACCTCAGGTGATCCTCTCGCGTTGGCCTCCCAAAGTGCTGGGATTACAGGCATGAGCCACTGCGCCTGGCCTGTCAACACTGTTTTTAAATAAAAGCAAATTACATTCAGTCTGGTAAGACCAAAGCAGAATCACATATGTGGATTTAGGATACACCTTCCACTCTTAGTATAATTCCTAGGCCTAGAAGATCTATCTATTCTTTGGTCCTCTTTTAATATTTGATTCAATTCAACACACCTGTATTATTCTTCAATAGTGAGGCAAGAATTGTACAATGACATGCTCACACTTGCCTTCAGGGAGTACACAGTAAGTTGAGGAAAGGATAGAACTCTATGAGTCCATCTATTTCACTGGGTTAAGTGATTTAACAAAGGCATGCTTAAAGTGCTATGACTCCAGAGATGAAAGAGCAATCATTCTGAGTAGCAGGAGAGGGTGAGAGTTAAGCAAGAGAGCATAGGAATTGAGAAAGCTACTGAGAAGAAATGATACTTGAGGCAGGCTTTGAAGCAGTTAGGAGTTGCCAGCTGGGATGAGAGTTTTGAGCAGAGGGAATAGTGTAAACAAATTGATGGGAATTTAAAAGTATCTTGCTTATTTGGGAAGTTCTAAGTTGTCCCCCATACCTTCCAAGACATGTAATAAGAATTAATTTGGCCAGGCATGGTGACCCACACCTATAATACCAGCACTTTGGGAGGCTGAGGAGGAAGGATTGCTTGAGGCCAGGAGTTTGAGACCAGCCTGGGCAAGACAGTGGGAACCCATCTCTACCAAAAAATACAAAAATAAGCCCAGGGTGATGGCACAGGCTTGTAGTCCCAGGTACTTGGGAGGCTGGGGTGGGAGGATCACTTGAGCCCAGGAGGCTGAGGCTGCAGTGAGCCATGACTGGACCACTCCGCTCCAGCCTGCGTGACAGAGTGAGACCCTGTCTCAAAAGTTAAAAAATAAATAAATAATTTTTTTTTTTTAAAAAGAATTAATTACAAGGTGAAGTTAACAAGGAAGGTTATATGTTATGAAGAATATGCTATACAATTGTAAGTTTAGACTTGGTCCAGTAGCAATGTGGAGTTATTGAAGTTTTTAAGCAGGAGAATAAAATGATCAGATTGAGGATGATGGCTCTGATGGTAAAGTATAATCAAGTTTAGCTTTCCTAATGTCCTTTCTTTGATGCACTTAACAATTTGACTATGGAAATTAAACTTACTGCCCTTACCCTAAGAACCCATGTAGTTCTTCAAGTTCTCGGAATTTCTTGGGTTTCGTGGAGCCTCTAGTATGCAGTAGGGCATTGCCTTTTTTTTCCCCCTTTCCATTTTGTCATCCCTGCAGTTCAAGGAAGGGGCAGTGAGTCATCAGCTCATCCGCCATGACATTTTTGCTACTTTATCTTTCTCCTTAAGCTAGTTTCTCAACCTCAAACTTAGCCTCTGAGGAGGCATCTTGGGTGGAGCCTAATCTTAAAGACATACATTTTAAATAATCAATGGCTCTGAAAACCAGGTCCTTAAATATTAGTAATTTAGAGAGATTACCCAAAAAGAATACTCTTTTGACCTCTAAGTCACATGTGGCTGGTTAAGAATAATCTATATTGTTTAACTTTAGTGAGGAAGTGACCGTGATATATAAACCATGATCTAGAAAACAACTAACCACAACGCAAATAGGGAGTGAGGGGAGGTAGGTGAGAATATGGCTCAAATAGTCTTGATTCAGTAGTGAATTGCTCGATGAAAGCTTTCCCTATTTTAACATTCCTGCTTATAAAAGGAAATAGTTTCCTTTTCTGCCTTTTTTTTTTTTTTAACTTTAAAAGCAGCCTAAACCATAGTTTCTTTCTTGCCTGGTATTGAGTGTATGCCAAATCTACCCTAAACTGCACAGATGGAAAAAATTAGTCTATGTCTGTGGTACCTCTGGGGTTGAATATTTTTAGTACCGAAATCTTTAGCTAAAGATTCCTTTTTCCAACACTCTCAAAGAATCCCTTTATTGTCATCCAATGGAAAAACTTACTGAGATAGAAATTAACAATATCATGCTTTTGTATATTCCTTTACAGTTTATTAAGAGCTTTCACATACAGTGTCATTTACTCCTCAGAATAACCTTGGGAGCTATCATTCCCATTTTACAAATTAAGAAAGAGGCCAGGCATGGTGGCTCACGTCTGTAATCCCAACACTTTGAGAGGCTGAGGCCAGAGGATCACCTGAGGCCAGGAGTTTGAGACCAGCCTGGGCAACAAAGTGAGGCCTAGTGTCTACAAACATTTTAAAAATTAGCCAGGTGTGGTGGCGCGTGCCTGTAATCCAGCTACTCGGGAGGCGGAGGTGGAAGGATCACTTGAGCTGGGACATCAAGGCTAGAGTGAGCTGTGATTGTGCCACTGCATTCCAGCCTGGGTGACAAAACGAGACCCTGTCTCAAAAAATAATAATAATACGTAAATAAATAAATGAGCAAATTAAGAAATAAAATCCTGGTTGCAATACCCAGAGAGTTGGAAGAATCTGAACTTCAATCAGGCTTCTCATCTTAGTTTAGGGTTTTCTTCTACCTCCCTGACTGTAAACTGCTGTCCATTTTTCCCTCACTAGCTATAAAACTTAGGAGAAATTTCCTTTGACTTTCAACCTCAAAGCCCAGTTATTTTTCATTAATCAGTTAGTTCAACAAATATTTATTCAATGCCTACTATGGGCAAAATAGATGCTGGGGATACAGAACTAAGTAAGACAGAATTGCTGCTCTTATGTGGAGCTGACTTTCTAGTTGAGGGTAAAGAAGAAAATGAGTTACCATTGATAGAGGGCTTACTGTGTGCCAGGCATTGTTCCAAGTGCTTCACATGCAACCCCTAACTGATGGATCCTATCCTCCCCATAGAGATCAGGAAACTGAGGCACAGAGAGGTTAAAGAACTTGTTCGTGGTCACCCAGCTAGCAAATGACAGCACTCTAAGATTTGGAAAGCCCAGAATTAAGTAGCTTAATAATTGTGCTTTCTTTTTCTTTTTTCTTTTCTTTCTTCTTTCTTTTTTTTTTTTTTTTTTTTTTTTTTTTGAGATGGAGTCTTGCTCTGTTGCCCAGGCTGGAGTGCAGTGGCGTGATCTCAGCTCACTGCAACCTCCACCTCCTGAGTTCAAGCAATTCTCCTGCCTCAGCCTCCTGAGTAGCTGGGATTACAGGCACATGCCACAATGCCTGGCTAATTTTTTTGTATTTTTTAGTAGAGACTGGGTTTCACCATGTTGGCCTGGCTGGTCTTGAACTCCTGACCTCAAGTGATCCACCCACCTCGGCCTCCCAAAATGCTGGGATTACAGGCATGAGCCACCATGCCCAGCTCTTTTCATTTTTCAATGCAGTTGTCTTCCATTCAAATAAATAAAACAACCAAATAAAAATTTAAAAATTAAATACAAATGTAAAAATAAAAGTTTTCCATTAGCAATCTTCTCGTACACATCTTTTCCTATTAGACCTTAGTTGATTTTTGTTTTAAATTGAGATGCGGACAACAACATCTCCCTTTTCAGTAAGGGAGATTTGGTTTATCTGTAAACAATAAAAATGCTAGTCTTATACACTATAGAGAAAGAAAAAAATTATGCAAAACTCTTACTTTGCAACTTTGCTGTTCTATCTAGAAACAAAGTCTTTTTTACTAGTCCAGATTTTTATCTTACAAGCAACAAAAGTTTACAGCAGAGTAAATAAGCTCTTTAAACTATTTGTATGTCTCAAATATTTCATAATAAAAAGTGAATTAAATGACTGCCTTTTGCAAATTGCTCTAATCTCAGCCTTCTTTATAAGCTTGTATTTAAAAATCTATTTATATGGAATTTCAGAAGCAGCCTTGCCTTAAATGAGCACTACTGAATCTTCATAACAAGATTATGTATTTGTTATGTGGAAAGCAAAAATAGGTATCAAATTCATATTTGAATTTTGCATTTTGAGACTTACAGAGGAATGGGTTGACAAATAGCTGACGATTAATTGGATCTGCTAAATATGGGCACCAATGAAGTGTGCCCACCAGAATGCATCTCTACACCTCCGTTCACACAAATCACTTCCTCTGGAAAGGCGCCCGTGGTAAAAGTAGGCATATGGGAATGATTCACTTGGGGAAAGTTGTACCCAGAATATCAAAACAGTTTGCTTTCTGTCGCTATATTCTTGCCATAATTTTTCTACCCAAAGGAACCACCTGCTATTATGGCTGTGACACCTGAAAAGCTTTCTGTATATTGCAGGAGATTGCTCATGTGTGGGTGGGTTTTCAGGCTGTTCAGTGGTATTTTAAAAAATGGTTCTTTGGGGAAAATATTCCCAGAAACTGGAACATTGCCTTGTCTTATCAAAATTGCTCTGTAGTCATGTTCACAAATACCTTCAAACATTGAGCTACAGATGGAATTCAGTAGAAGACATACTGAGCTAATTTCCTTTGTGTGACATTACCCAGAGAAATCAAGCTGTCAGTATCCTGAAGAACAAGCCCTCAAAGGGAGACGGTGGCCAAAGCCATAGGAAGCAGAAATGATTGAAGGGCTTGCCCTTCAAAACCTTCTTCCCATTCTCCCAAATTCATCTTATCCAATTAAAATTTATTATAAAAAAAAAAAACAACAAATAGACTCAGCATGTCTGACTTGGGATGGTTGTACACTTA
This sequence comes from Pongo pygmaeus, assembly GCF_028885625.2. NCBI lineage: Eukaryota > Metazoa > Chordata > Mammalia > Primates > Hominidae > Pongo > Pongo pygmaeus. Next base: position 43,273,200 of record NC_072373.2, read on the forward strand.
TAGTAAAGATGGTAAAATACTGGGCTGAAAAAGATCCTGAATCCTAGATCTTTCTTGATATTCCAGAATATATTCATAAAAGAGAATTACAGAAAGAGAGTTTTAGGCATACAGAATTTCATACTTTGGGCTAACTAGAGACGGTCATTTCTAAATTATGCCTTTGCTTTATCAAACTTTAGTTCAATCATTTAACAAATACTTAATGAGCATCTCTTTTGTGTGAACACTATTGTGAGTGTTACACAGTGAACAAAGCATTTTTTAAAAAATTCTTTCTTCTATGCCTTCCCACAGTGCCTAGGCCAAAAAGCTAAAAGTGGGCTGGGTGCAGTAGCTCATGCCTGTTAATCCCACACTTTGGGAGTCCAAGACAGGAGGATTGCTTGAGCCCAGGAGTTCGAAACCATTCAGGGCAACAAAGTGAGACCCCAGTCTCTACAAAAAATCAAGAAATTAGTGGGGCGTGGTGACATGCACTTGTGGTTCCAACTACATGGGAGGCTGAGGTGGGAGGAAGGGCTGAGCCCAGAAGCTCAAGGCTGCAGTGAGCCAGTTTGCACTAATGCATTCCAGCCTAGGCAACAGAGCAAGACCCTGCCACAAAAAATAAACATAAAAAATAAAAAAGCTAAAAAGATTCTCTTGCAGCTAGGGGTTTATATAATTTACTTTTTGCTAGTTATATGCATTTGCATAAGTCTTGATTTCAGAACAAACTTCAGTGGGGAAAATGTGGTCACAGCACTTTATCCATTTTGCTATCTAAAATTGATCTGTGGTATGATTCTGAAGCCAACAGACTTGTGGAGACTTCCTGATGTCCAGAGCATGACTAAGATAGTGTGTTTCTGAAGCTAGAAAGTGGTTGATGGCTTCTTGATCCTTAGCTTCTAGACTGTGGTAGGAGCGGCGATTCTTCTAACAGGCCAGTTCTACAGTGTTGTTCTGTGAGTCATTCCTGGAGGCCACATTTACAGCCTGCCCCACCGACCCTCCAATGGTTTTGCAATCCCTAAATTTAGGGACATTTCAGTTATCTCTTGCTGTGTAATAAGCACCCCAAAAACTTAGTTTGGCTGGGCAATTCTGCTGATCCTGCCTGGCCCCACATATGTAGGTGTATTCAGCTGTCAGTGGCCCTACTTTGTGTCACTTGCATGTCTAGGATTTTGGCAGGGATGCCTTGAAAGGCTGAGCCCTCTCTCTCCTATGGTCTCTCATCATTCAGTAATCTAGCCTGAGCTTCCTTACATGATGGCTGCCTTCTAAGAGGGTGAGAGTGGGAGCCGCAAAGCCTCTTAAGGCTAGGTCTGGAAGTGACACAGCATGACTTCTGCCTCATTCCATTGGTCAGAATTAAACCGAGGGCTAGCCCAGATATACAAGGAGAGAAAAATAGACTTCATCTCTTTATGGGAGTTGTGGCAATTGCAAAAAGGTGCGTGAAACAGGAAGGATTTTTGTAACATCAATCTACCACAACTGTTTTGAATCCCTTTCTGCTTCAAATACCTAGAATGGCTTCTGTTATCTGCAAATGAACTCTGGCTGATACAGAAAACATGCAGTGGGACCAGATAAGAGGCTGCTATCAGAAGTGTGTACATTAGCTGATAAATGAGACTTACCAGCCCGTTTCTGGATTATTGTCAGTTTCTTTACTGACGATACCCTATTCCATCCCAACGTGTCCTTGTTTGAATTGATTGAAATCTTTCATTTATTTCCACTAATACCAATGTGTAGCTGTGAGTATACAATATAATACAATATATCAAGTCTATAATATAATATAATCAAAATATCATATTTTGATAGCAGCCTCCTATCTGGTCTTCGAGATAGAGGAAGATTTGGGGCATATTTTGAAAGTAGAGCTGACAGTACTCTGATGGATTGGAAATGAATATGAGAGAAAGTGAGGAAGATGCCAAGGATGGAGTCAACAGTGACTTCAAGGTTTTATGGTAATCATGGTGCTATTTATGGAGATGAGGAAAGACAAGTTTAGAGAGAAAATTCAAGAGTTTGTTTTTGAATATGCCTATTAAATGTCAATCAGGCAGTAGGGTATAGGATTCTGGAGTTTTAGGGAAGAGGTGTGGGCTGTAGATATAAATTTGAGAGCCATCTGCATACAAAAATACATTTAAATATGAAAGACTTGATTTGATTAACAAGGGAGAGGTGTAGGGAAGGAGATACTGAGCACAGCAATGTTTACACGTATGGAAGATAGATGAGTAGGCTCCATTTCAGTGTATACAGGAATCCCTGGAGACACTTGTTAACAATGTAGATTCCAGGATCCTAGTTCCATAAATTCTGATTCAGGTCTAATATTGAGGCCTGGCAATCTGCATTGTCAACAATGCAGGTTATCCTGAAGTGGGTAATCTGGGAATATCCTTTGAAAAACACTGAAATAGACTACCAACATCTATGAAAACATTTACAGGTCCTTAAATTTCAGGATGTTTCTTTTCTTTCTCCCCATTTCCTCTCATCCATTATGCATGAAAGACTTCTGCAAGATGCCAAGAGGGGAACTTGGGCTTTTTCTTTTTTCTAATTGCCTTTTACAGAGTGATGGAAAGTTAACTACGAAATCCTGCCGGGAAAAGAAGGACGACCTAGGCCTAAAAATCATGTCTACTCTCCAAGAGAGGTATATTCTCCTTTAAACACCCAATTTGATGCCCAGTGGTAACACTTTATGAAGCAAGACCAAGAGCAAAGTCAACATTTCTTTGTTCCTTAATTATAAGCAGCATGTGCACCTTGCATATCTCAGCAAGTGATAAACAGTCATACTCCCCCAAATATTGAATGGAGGGTTGAGCAGATTAGATGAAAAACAAATGCTTAACAGCCTGCTGTAGATTTTACTTTCCTATCTCTCAAAATTAATGCTGATTAAGCCTCTATAAAGGGAAAATGCCCCTCCCTGTTTATACCATCATTGATACAAGACTGAATTCTTATTGACAGTGAACGTGTATTTCTAAAATATATAAATATGAAAATATGTTCACTCCTATCTAGTCTGAGACTGAATCAAATGTTGTGTTGGTGGTAAAATTATACAGACATAGTCTCCTGTTTTGCAGTTCAGTGGTTGCAAGAGGGCCTGAAGCTGCAGTAGCCATGTGCTGTAATAATGATTGCATTGATTAAGTGCCAATTACTTCTGGAGACTTTTCAAAGGCCTCTGCTGCAGAGTTGAAACTAGGCTTTCTGTCTGATATTAGATACATCTCTGTAATGCTAGGTGATGGCTGGTTTGGGATCTCTGGCAATTACTTCTGTCATGTACTTTAATCAACAGCGTGCCTACTATTATAACAAGTCCCCACACCCACTGTGAAGCATTACTCAGACTCTCTTTCCCTTAACCCCCACCCTGCTCACATGAACCTGAGCTTCTGACCCATAGATGATTAAGTTGCTCTGGTGAATCACCCTCAGTGGGAGGGGTCAGCCTTCCAACCAGAGCCAGATCTTTACCACAACCAAGTGCTTGTCTGGAGGGATGATGAATCCTATGGGCCCAGCCAGAGGTCAAATTACCTGTCTAGCTATTCTGCTGGGTATCAGTCTTCTGGCAGGCATCCTATTTAGCACATGCTTCCATTAGCAAATATTTAGGAAGGACCTATGCTTGCATATAGTTCCCCGAAAAATTATTTGCAACTAAGTTTTGGATCTAATCACCATCATTGGCTGATTTTGCCACCATCTTTGAAATAGTTGGCAGACTCTGATAGAACATTGATGGACTGAAAGTTGAGCTAAAAGAGTGACTAAGTCACCAACTTGCTGTGTGACCTTGGGCATTTATTTCAAAACAAGGGGATTGTGCAATACATTTTCTGAGATCCCGTCCAACTCTAGCACTCGGTGGATTAATTTCATTTTTGCAGTGAGCTTCTTATTCATTTGCCAGAGGCAATTGAACTAATTCACTAGGGCTGCCATTCAAAGTTCTTCAAACTGGGTGACTTAAGCAACAGAAATTTATCTTCTCACAGTTCTGGAGGCTGGGAACCCAAGATCAAGATATTAGCAGAGTTCGTTCTTTCTGAGGGAAGTGAGGAAGGAATCCATTCCAGGCTGCTCTCCTTGGCCTGTAGAGGGCCATCTTCATCTTCATATGGTGTTCTTCCTTTGTGTGCATCTGTCTCCAAATTTCCCCTTTTTATAAGGATAGCAGTCATATTGGAGTAGAGATGCCCTAACGACCTCATTTTAACTTGATTACCTCTATAAAGACCCTATCTCCAAATAAGGTCACATTCTGAGGGACTGAGGTTAGCACTTTAACATATGAATACTTGGGGGATACAATTCAACCCATAACAAAAAGTAAGTATTAAATATAGGTAAGGAATAAAGAATAATGCTTTGGTGGCCTTTAAAGCTGGTAACTGACAGGGACATGGTCAGCCAGCAAGTAAGCATAGATTGTCAAATTTATGTTGTAACTCTAATGGCTTAAACCTACATTAACATTAATTTTATCTCCACATATGGATATTGTGTAAGAGTCAGCTCTGAATTCTCTTCTACCTGAAATTTTTCAGCGTTGCCCTGCTTTCCAATGTTATTTCATCTGTTTTTATAATTGGATGTGAAACTTCTTGAGAAAGGTTCCTATGACTCTTTAACCAATTATTGTTCAAAGCAGTCCCCAAAGTGTTAAGTAGGTAGGTCATTGTTTAATTAAATGACCCTGTTGAGGTTTGATTGAGTTTGGCCTTCAGAGGATATAATTATAAGTAAAATATGCTTTCCTGTGCTGATATGGGTCTTCTGATTATATAATGTTATTTATATATTAAGAAGAGAGAAAAGGAATGCATTAGATTTTGATGACTCACAGCTACACATCTGGCATTAATGGAAATAAATGAAAGATTTCAATCAATTCAAACAAGGACACGTTGGGATGGAATAGGGTATCGTCAGTAAAGAAACCGACGATAATCCAGAAACTCACGATAAGCCAGAAACTGACTGCTAAGTGTCAAATGATCACTGATCTCTTTTCCAGAGTCTCTCTAGCCTGGAAATCCACTAGGTGGAGCAAACGATCAGGAATTAGCTGCCCAAGAGCTCTCACAAGCAAATATCAACCAGTACTGCAGCTATACCTTTTCCTCTATAAAACCTAGACAAAGGCTGGGGGAAAATTGAGTTTCTGAAGCTGCTTGAGATCAAATGTTCCCTGTTCATTAGAATGGACAGTAGCTCAAGGAATAAAGAAACTCAGATTTGCTGAGCTGGACATGATTACTAAATACACAGGAGGCACACCCATCTTGGACTATTTCCCCATGGCTTGGCTCTCATTACATATTTCCTTTCTGCTTTCATTGGTGGCAGATGGAATTTGGGACAGACCTCTTATCCAAGCTCCTGTATTCGAAATATCCTATGCTTAGATCATACATCTTTTTCCCGCCTACTCTAGGCATCCCAAAGTTCTGGTATCAACCTGGTTTCTATTTAAATATATTCTCTTTGATTCCAGGCCCTTGGATTCTAACATTTCCTTCCTTGGATTCCAATCTTGTCTTTTTTTCTGCACTTATGTGTCGGTTAGCTGAGCAGAAGCCAGGTTCTTATTTGAGGATTTTTAAGGTGTAAAGGGAGACTGTCCTTGTTTCCCTATCAGTTCTTTGTCCCTTGTGCAAAGTGTACTCTGCGTTTGCATTCAAACTGCAGTTGATAACTGTCCTATATCTCAGTCAAAATCTGCTACCAATAGAAGGCATGGTTTATTACAATCATCATTCCATAACACGCAAGTCCAAACACTTGCAGAGGGAAACTTGAGATAGGAGGTAAATTCCATATCCAAAGTTATTCTATTTTTCATGGCTATGACTCTGTGGCAGGATAATCTATTGAAATATTAATTTCTTTGTCTACTTTCCATACTTTCTCTACCCCTTTGATCTAAGTGAGTTAGGTAGGCCCTTAGTAATTTCTTACCTTAGAGATATTTTGCAGAACGATCTAGCTGTCTGTAGATAAAACCTGAACTCAGTGAAGATAGTATTATCAATGTCTTTGAAGGCAGCAGGAAAAGGAAAGGAGAAAATTTCCCGAGAATATAAAGAAGTTTTCAGTCTATGGGTGAGGGTGAGTAGGACTACACATGGCCACAGGAGAGTACTGGACTGCAGTGGACATGTCAGTGGTAACCAGTATGTACTGACAACTGGCAGGATCTCTGCCAGGCTTTGGTGCCATGTAAGACTCCAGGACCTTGCAAAACCCTTGCAGTGGGGAGTCCAAATAATGACTGAGATTACAATTTCTGCCAATCAAGCTGGATGGGGACTCAGAGTCAGAGTTAAGTAGGTGAAAAACAAATGAAGAAGTGAGATATTTCTTGCACATCTGAGTTTATCTGAGTTTCCTATTGGCTGCACTCTAATTAAGAGTTCATCATGGAGGTCTGTGATCTCAGGGCAGTATAGAATGGTGGGTAAAGTATGGTCTCTGGAAACAGGCTACCTGGGTCCAAATCTGAGCTCTGCTACTGATTAGGTATGAATCCTTGTATAAGTGATTCAGCCTCTCTCTACCACAGGTTTCCCCCTGTGAAGTGGGGATGTTAATAGTACGTATCTTACAAGGTTGTGGTTGAAAAATCAGTACCTGACATATAGCAAAATTAAATGAATGTAAACTATTATTTCTATAGGGTTTTTTGCATCACTATAGAGGTTGTTGAAATTTAAATTAATTTTTAAAATACACAATACACACAAATGGTACAAAAGGTTTTAAAAGAGATACATTGAAAGATAAAGGTGTACAACAAAAAATTGTTCCCTAATTTTCCTCCCCAGATGCAACCTGTGTCACTAATTGTATATTAAACAAATGAAACTCCTTACATATGTTTCTGCACCTTCCCCCCCTTAACAATACATTGTGAAAATTGTTCTTTGATAGTATTCCATTATATGGATATATTCTAGATTATTAACTTATTGAACTAGTCTTCCTCATGGACTGGTTTTTTACTCTTACAAATAATACTGCAATAAAATCTTTGTACCTACATCTTTGAGCACGTCTGGAATATCTGTGGGATAAGTTCCTAAAAGTAGAATTACTGAATTCAAGGCTCTGTACATTATAAAATCTGATAGATACTGTCAAATTGCCTTCCATACAGCAAATTATACTCCCGAGGCCAAGGCGGGCGGATCACGAGGTCAGGAGTTCAAGACAAGCCTGGCCAACATGGTGAAACCCCATCTCTACTGAAAATACAAAAATTAGCTGGGCGTGGTGGCAGAAGCCTGTAATCCCAGCTACTCGGGAGGCTGAGTCAGAAGAATCGCTTGAAACTGGAAGGTGGAGGTTACAGTGAGCTGAGATTGTACCACTGCACTCTAGCCTGGGCAACAAGAGTGAAACTCCATCTCAGAAAAAAAAAAAAAGAATGCCAGCGGAGTAGGTTGTTTACTTTTCTAATGTTTGCCAATCTGTTAAGTCCTCTTATAATTTGTATTTGCATTTATCTTAATAATGAGATTGAACATATTTTTCATATTTTAAAATCCCATTTCTATTTCCTTTTTGAAAAACAATCTGCTATAAAAAGCATTGTTCAGAAGTGACAATAACATATCTGATGGTTATATGAAGATCCTTCTAATCTCGTCACCAGGAAAATATGTTTCTGCCATCAAAAGCTTCCTGACAGTTCCGTTATGTGATGTACTCTGAATTCTTTGTGGTTATCCCTCAATTCCACTGCACCAGGGAGCTAAGAGAAGATTTTTGTTTCCTTTAGTATATCTGGTAGTGAAAGGCGCTCAGGGATCAAAGGATGAAAGTGATAAGATGCTTCCTTGGACACAACCTTAGATGCAGTCACTTCCTCAGAGAATATGGAGAATCCAAAAGCAAAAGAACTTGAATGAATCTTTGCAACCAAGACACCCCAGTAACAGCTTTCAGAGGTGAGAGAAGCAGAATCAAATTTTTTAAAATGTCTGAATAATTTAAAAATGATTACCTTGTGCTGTTATACCTACTACAGTTTTTCTGTGAAAGTGAAAAGTAAGTGAAATGAGAATGGTTCAATCAAATGTCAGCCATTTATCAAAAGAACCTCAGGGAAACCATAAGCTCCTTTTTCTAGACTGTTATCTAGAAAGGAAGAGACACCAGGAGAACTACACAGTCAGAGCTAACAATAATGCAAGGAAGAAGGAAAAAACTGATCAGAAGGGGCTGTTCTGTCTGACACATACTATTTCTTTTCCAGGAAGGAAACAGTGCTAACTAGGAAGCCAAATCCAAATTTAGAGATTTAATTAATTTTCCATTTGAAAGTCACAGTTAGGATAATCAGTGTCTACTTGCGGGACACCCTCTCTGCCACGCTAAGCATCAGCACACCTGTGTGTGTAATTGACCTAGAAGGTGGGCTGTTATTCCAACCATAAGATGGATAGAATCTAAAATTTGGGGTATCATCTAGTTCGTCATTTTACAGATGCCGGAATCTAGGATGAGAGTCAAGTGGCTTCTCCAAGGCTACGCTGTGGAGAGTGGATACCACTGCTGAAAGGGAAATGTAAGCTCTTCACCTCATCATACTGTAGCATAGGGCTCTGCATCAGTAAAACCAGCTATGTGGCTTCTGCAAGGTTCCTATTCAAAGATATGTTTACATATAAATCTATATTAGTCTGCGAGGTTGCTGATAGCAAAATACCAACAAACAACACACCAATACCAAAATATCAACAAATACCAACAACAAACAAAGTACCACAGAAAAAATGTCTGTTAAATAAGACATTTAGTTCTCACAGTTCTGTAGGTTGGGAAGTCCAAGATAAAGGTGCTGACAGCTTCAATTCCTGGTAAGGGCTCTCTTCCTGGCTTGCAGTCAGCTGCCTTCTTGCTGTGTCCTCACAGGATATAGAGAGAGCCCTGGTATGTCTCTCTCTCTCTTGTTTTTTCTTTCATTTTGAGACAGTCTTGCTCTGTCACCCATGCTGGAGTGCACTGGTGAGAACCATAGCTCACTGCAGCCTCAACCTCCCACCTCAGCCTCCCAAGTAGCTGAGACTACAGGTGCGTGCCACCACACTGGGCTAATTTTTTTTTAATTTTTATAGAAATTTAGCAGAAATTTTAGCCATGTTGCCCAGGCTGGTCTCAAACTCTGGGCTCAAGCGATCCTCCTGCTTTGGCCTCCCAAAGTGCTGAGATTACAGGCAAGAGCCACTGCACCTGACTCTTTCTCTTCTTAGAAGGGCACTAATCCCATCGCGAGTCCCCCACCTTCATGACCTCTTCTAAATCTAATTATTTCCCAAATGCCCCATCTCCAGAAACCATCATGTTGGCAGTTAGGGCTTCAACATATGAATTTGGGAGGGGAGGGAACACAATTCATTCCATTGCTCTTCCTCTGTGTGTATTTGTTGCTGTTGTTGGCCTCCTCCCCCAAGGAAGAAAGCTCCACAGATTTCGTCTGTTTCATTGACTTTAGTATACTCATCAGCCAAAACAGCAGCCACACCTATATTCAATAAACATTTATTGAATGAATGGATTTACTGAGTGCTTGCTCTATGCCATACACTGTCCTAAGCACTTTAGATTAACTTTTAGAATCCTTATAATGGCCTTATAAGCTAGGTACTATTACTCCCTTCATTTATACATGAGGAAACTCAGACATGGAGGGGTTAAATAGTTGCCCTGGTTTCATAGGAGACAGAGCCAAGGTTGTGAAATAAGGCACCCTAGCTCCTTAGCTCATTTTCTTTTCTTTTCTTTTTTTTTTTTTTTTTTTGAGGTGGAGTTTTTGCTGTTGTTGCCCAGGCTGGAGTGAAAGGGTGCGATCTCAGCTCACTGCAACCTCCGCCTCTCAGGTTCAAGTAATTCTCCTGCCTCAGCCTCCTAAGTAGCTGGGATTACAGGCATGCACCACCACCCCTAGCTAATTTTGTGTTTTTAGTAGAGGTGGGTTTTCACCATGTTGGTCAGGCTGGTCTCGAACGCCTGACCTCAGGTGATCCACCTGCCTCGGCCTTCCAAAGTGCTGGGATTACAGGCGTGAGCCACCGCACCCGGCCCTTTAACTCATTTTCTTATCCATTACACGATGCACAGAGTATTATTTTCCCCCAAAGCTACTAGGAGGTGCCTATGGAGTTTAAAATTTGCATAAATGTAAAGTACAATGTTGGCTAATGTGTTGGCTTTTTTCCCTAATATTTCAGTTTCTAGAAATGCTTCTGATTATAATACCTAAATTCTTGCATATAAAAGCTGTCCTGGTGAGGACAGTGTTTCCCCTGCACTGTTGTTATCCAGGCTTATATTCTAGGTGTGTATTACTGGTTCTAGTCCTGTGTTTCTGGTAGCCAGGGGACGGGTTCCCTCCTACTCAGATCCTTCCTAACACAATATTACCATTGACTTATTTTTCCATTCTCAGAGGCTTCTCATCGTTGTAAAAAGTGATAATAAGTAAGGTTATTGATGGCACATGGACTTGGATTGGGGGTAGAGGGTGGTGGAGAAGATCTTTAGAGGTGAGCCAATAGCATAACATGACACAGCTGTGTTTTGAGATAAAATGTCATCTTACTGGTCAGGATGGACATCCCAAGAATATCAAATAAATTTCAAGTTTACTCTGGGCTGGGCACTTTTATATTTTATGTTATATAATTCTTACTTAACCTTGAGATGTGGGTATGGAAAAGAAACTGACGGCTCATAGCTAATAAGAGGAAGAACCGGAATTTGAAACCAGATCTGTGTGACTTCAGATGTCTGCTATTTCACTGGCCTGTTATTGCCTTCTTTCCAGGGAGAGCACCATCCCCTAAAAAAGTGAGATGGCAACGCACCTCATCCACTCTTTCAGGTAAGTATTTGCAGTTCTTAGGGATAGGAAGTGTGTGTGACCAAATCAGGAAGCAAATTATGCTACCATCATATCACAATCTGATCAAAAAGTAAAATTCATCAATGTACCAGTCATATCCCTAACCAATCTCCAATTATTTTCTGTAGCAACTGCATAGACTTTCTCTCTCTCTCTCTCTCCCCACCCCGCCCTCCAGCATTGAATGGTTATCCCAGACTGAAGTGCAGTGGCACAGTCATAGTTCACTGTGTCTTCGAACTCCTGGGCTCAAGCAGTCCTCTAGCCTCAGCCTCCAGAGTAGCCAGGAATACAAGCACGTGCCACCATGCCCGGCTAGTTTTTATTTTTTGTAGAGATGGGGGTCTCACTATGTTGTCCAGGCTGGTCTTGAAATCCTGGTTTCAAGCAATCCTCCAGCCTCAGCCTCCCAAAGTGCTGGGCCCTTTTTTTCCCTTTTTTAAATAGCTTTATTGAGATAACTTACATACTATAAAGTTCACCCATTTAAAGCGTACAACTCAATGGTTTTTAAGTATATTTGAAGAATTGTGCATCATCACCATAATCTAATTTTAGAATATTTTCATCACTCCCCAAATAAATTGTATAGTCATTAGCAGTCATTCCCCAATCACCACCTCCTGAGCCCTAGACAACACTAATCTATTTTCTGTCTTTAGATTTGCCTATTCTGAAGATTTCCTATAAATGGTTTCGTGTGTTACGTGGTCTTTTTTTGACTGGCTTCTTTGACTTAACATGATGTTTTTGAGGTTCATCCACATTGCGGCATATATCAATACTATATTTCTTTTTATTGCCCGCAAAGTCTCCTTTTGAAAAACGCTTCCTTTATCCATAAATGTGTTTTGAATTTGGGCTGACCTCTCCAGTGAGCCCAACCTTGACCAGAGCCTGTTTCCTGGCGAACCAGCTTCCACATGTGACAAGGACAACGTCAGAACAGGACAGACCAACCTTGGGTTCCTTTCCTGGACGCTGCCAGTAGAAATCCCAGAATTTCTTCGAAGGACAAGGTGTGGCTCTGTAGATGGCAGGCAGGGAATGACATCAGGATCTGTCGTGGCAGGGGCCAATGGCACCAGTTGCTCACTCTGTTTTGCTTTTGTTTTGTGTCGAGTTTAGATTTTTAGATTAAAGGTTTTTACTCAAAAGCTGCTTCTCCTCCGAAAACCATTTGAAACTTTATACAGCCAGCTGGCTCCAGAAGTTTCTGCAACCAGAAAGCTTTGATTCTGCTGCCACCTGCTGTCTGAAGCCAGAAACAACTTTGGATAAGAGACCTTGTTGAGACCATGTTTGAATAAGGCATGAGTTGCAGTTCTGAAAAGGCTTTTTCCCAGTGCTATGCTTATATATTTAGGTCTCTTCTTTATGTGTATATTTTTCTGTTTTCTGCCTAAAAGTTCTGATCTCTTGAAAACCCACCAAAAGAGTGTTCCACTAAAGCTTTGTCAGTATGAAAAGACCCATACAAGCTTTTTTCCTTTATTTAATCAGGCCTCAGGTGCTACGATTGTTCATTTCTTTGCTTCTTTTCCTCTCTTATGTCCTTCTTGCCTTTCATAGGCATTTGTTTAGTGTTTATTATGTATCAGTTTTTGTGAGGGCTGTGAAGGTATAAAATGTGAAAGACTTGGGTGATTGCCTTCGAAGAAATTACACTCTGAGTGGTGGTTATGCCCAGATAGCCAGGATGGCCTGCTGAGCAGTGAATCCCCTAGACTTTTTTCTATGAAATAAAGGCATAATTCTGCACATATTTTTTACTTGTTTTTTTTTAATCTTAAAATACTTTTTGGCGATCCTTCCATGCCACACAAATCTATTCCACTTAATATAGAATTTCACTGTATTTATGAATCATGGTGAATTAAACCTTTCCCCTATTAGTGAGCATTGAGATCATCATTGTTTTACTTTTACAAACAATGCATAAGGGAACTTCCTTGTACCTGTCTCTTGGAGGCATATTTCTGAGTATTTCTTTAGGATACACACCTGGAGATAAACTTACTGAGGCAAAGGTATCTATGTTTTTCCTTGTAATAGATACCGCTAAATCACTCTTTCCAAAAAGCTGCCCAATTTACACCTCCACCATCAGATTCAGATTTCCCATTTACACACAGCAAGATGGACACTATATTTTCAGGCTTTAGTTTCGGCCAGTCTGATGAATAAAAATTGGTATTTCATTGTTTTAATTTGTCTTTCCCTGCTTACTTAATAAGATTAAGAATATATTTTCATATGTTGATTGGTTATTTGTATTTTCAATTAATTGTTGGTATCTTTTGCTCACTTTTTGTATATTGGTTTGTCTTTTTTTCTTATTGACTCTTAGGTGCTCTCTATATATTCTGGATTTTTTTTTTTTTTTTGAGATGGAGTCTTGCTCTGTCGCCCAGGCTGGAGTGCAGTGGCACGATCTCGGCTTACTGCAAGCTTTGCCTCCTGGGTTCACGCCATTCTCCTGCCTCAGCCTCTCAAGTAGCTGGGACTACAGGCGCCTGGCACCACGCCCGGCTAATTTTTTATATTTTTAACAGAGACGGAGTTTCACCGTGTTAGCCAGGATGGTCTCAATCTCCTGATCTCGTGATCCGCCTGCCTCGGCCCCCAAAGTACTGGGATTACAGGCGTGAGCCACCACGCGCGGCCTATTGTGGATTTTAATTCATTGTTAGGTTTGCTGCAGAATGGGCACTGTATGTACAATTTCTTGTTCTCACAGCAACCACAGAAGGTAGGTTTTGTCATCCCTGTAGCAGAATTGTCCTATCTGAGCCTAAATGTCCACTGGGCATGTGGGGCATGTGATCACCCCTGTCCCAAGCATATATTTGTATAATCTGATGGACAAGAGACTTTTGTGTGTGCACAAATCCATGTGCATATGTGTGTGTGTGAGTGTAAGAATGGAGAAAGTTCCAGAACAGGTGTCTTGGAGGCAGTAGGAAGAAGAGAGGGAGGGAAGGGAGAATGGAAGAAGAGAAGGGAGAATGGAATGGTATGGTGCCTAGTCTCCCAGCCCAGCCTTGGTTTGGTAGAGGGAGCTGTGGGGGCATCAGGGGCAGGCAATGGTGTTTCAGGGCCCAGGTGACAAAGCACAGTGCAAAGTGAAAGGAGAGGCATTTTTCCTGTTTCTCCGAGAACACAGCAGAACCACCTGGCAGGCCTGCTGAACAGCAGCCGTGAAGTGTCAGAAAGGTGCCTCCTCCTGGCAGCCATGGCAGCGGTGACAGTAGTCAGGGGTCCTTCCCAAATAGCTTGTCAAGAGAACGTGGGCATCTATGAGAGACCTCCTCTAGGCACCTAGAAATAACAGAGGAGATTCTGTGGTTATGCAGCCAGGAATCAAGTGGTCAGCATATTCTTGTGCTGGCCTGTTACCCATGGGCATGGGTGGCCCTGGAACATTTAGCTTACATGTATGGGGGGACATTGAAGCCCAGAGAGTTTAGGTAACTTGCCCAAAGCTCCTAGCAAAGAAGTATTGAAGAAGCCAAACGTCCTACATCTTTGTAACTTTTTTTTAAAATTAAAAAGTGAACTTTAATGTCGAAAATGCAAACTGTAACCTTTCAAATATGGCTCCCAAGAGGGATCAACAAGCAAAATCAGAGGAAATGATTCCTTGAATATTTTTATGAAGCTGGACCTGAAAAGGATAGAGCATTGACAGATTCTGTGTTAAAATCAGCTCCCCACAACAGGACATGTAAAGTCCCAGGAGGCCCATTAGGGGAAAGTGTCACAATTCCAGATTTTTTATGGCTGTGCTGTAGAAGGGGCCTTCCCCACCCACTTTACCAATAAAGCTGGGACTCCCACCTCTGCAGGTCACAGGGGAATCCAGCTCAATTAGACTTTCCCCCAGATTCATTCAGATCCAGATGTTATCAAGACCCAAAGATTTCCTGCCCCAGGCTTGATTCAGAAATCTCATACATCACTCATTCAACCTGTCAACCAACAATCACCGAGTTTCAGTTTGGGGTCTCAGCACTGTCCTAGGCTTGAGAAGGATAAATAGATAAAACCTACTGGTTCTGCCTCAAGAATTTTACAGTCCAGCGAGGGAGGCAACAGGTAAATGGATATTTACAGCACAGCAGTAAGTGCTATGAAGAGGGGAGCCCAAGACCATGAGATCCTAGAGGAAGGTCAAGTAATGAAAACTGGGGAGAGGTCATTTTAGAAAAAAAATCTTTTTTTTTTTTTTTTTGAGATGGAGTTTCACTCTTGTTGCCCAGGCTGGGGTGCAATGGCACAATCTCAGCTCACTGCAACCTCCACCTCCAGGGTTCAAATGATTCTCCTGCCTCAGCCTCTGAATAGCTGGGATTACAGGCACGCACCACCATGCCCGGCTAATTTTTGTATTTTTAGTAGAGACAGGGTTTCACCATGTTGATCAGGTTGGTCTCGAACTCCTGAACCTCAGGTGATCTGCCCACCTTGGCCTCCCAAAGTGCTGGGATTACAGGCGTGAACCACTGTGCTCAGCCAAAAAAACTTTCAAATTGTGTATATTTGAGGTGTACAGCACAATGTTATGGGATACATATAAATAGTAATATGATTACATTTATGAAGCAGATTAATATTTCTATCATCTCAAATAGTTACTTTTTTGTGACAAGGGCAGCTAAAATCTACTTATTTAACACAAATTCCCAGTATGATACAATTTTTTTAACTTTAGTCTTCATGTTGGACCTTAGATGTGAAGGCTTTTCATATTTTGTATCCTTTGACCTACAGTGCCTCATTTCCTCTCCCCACCACCCAATCATGGTAACCACTGTTTCATTCTCTCTGTGTATTTGAGCTCTTTTTAAAATGCCATGTATAAGTGAGGTCATGCAATGTTTTTCTCTCTGTATCTGGATTATTTCACTTAGCCTAATGTCCTCCAAGTCCACCCATGTTGTGGCAAATGACAGGGTCTCCTTTTCTTAAGACTGCATAATATTCCATTGTATGGGGGGAGCTTCAAAAGGTTCATGGAAAAATGGAATTAAAAGATAAAAATTGAAAATATAAACTATTTCTCAACATAATCTCCATCAAGTTCAAGATGCTTTTGAAAGCAATGATACCAGCCATTTAGTCCATCTCTGAAGAACTGAGGGTCTTGGGAATTTAACCACATCAATGCAGTCCTTTTTACATTATTAACTGAAGAAAAATGGGTGTACCTTATAGGGTTTTTTTAAGAGTAGGAAACCAAAAAATGTCAGAAGAAGCCAAATCAGGACTGTAAGGTGGATGCCTAATGATTTCCCAATGAAACTCTAAAAGATTATCCTTGTTTGATGAGAGAAATGAGCAGGGACATTGCCACGGTGGAGAAGGACTTTCTGGTGAAGTTTTCCCAGGGATTTTTCTGCTAAAGCTTTGGCTAACTTTCTCAAAACACTCTCATAATATGCAGATGTTATTGTTCTTTGGCCCTCCAGAATACCAACAAGCAAAATGCCTTGAGCATCCCACAAAACTGTTGTCATGACCTTTTCTTTTGACCAATCCACTTTTGCTTTGACTCGACCATTTCCACCTCTTGGTGGCCATTGCTTTGGGCTTTGTCTTTAAGATCGTACCTGTAAAGCCATGTTTCGTCTCCCATTACAATTGTTTTGCTTTAGGAGCTTGATGTCACTTCTTTAAAATTTGGATTGAAAGCTCGGCTCTTGCCTGCAGCTGATCTGGATGCAACAGTTTTGGCACCCATTGAGTGGAAAGTTTATTCAACTTGAATTTTTCAGTCAGATTTACGTAAGTGGAACCAGTTGAGATGTCTCTGGTGTTGGCTGTTGTTTTTGCTGTTAGTCATCAATTCTCTTCAATTAGGGCATGAACACGATTAATTTTTTCCTTGAAAATTGATGTGGATGTTCTGCCACTATGGGCTTCATCTTCAACATTGCCTCATCTGTTTTTGAAACAAGTTATCCATTTGTAAACCGCTGATTTATTTGGGGATTGTTTCCATAAACTTTTTGTAAAGAATCAGTGATTTGATCATTCTTTCACACAAGCTTCACCATACATTTGATGCTTGTTCTTGCTTCAATTTTAGCAGAATTCATGTTGCTCCGACAGGGACTCTTTTCAAACTGATGTGTTATCCTTAGTGTCTCTAACTAGATCCTGAACAGACATGTTATAAACAAGTTAGTACTAGTTTATTTTGTTGCGAACAATTTTGAAATCCATACATGGTTTTTTGTTTTTTGTTTTCCTTTTGGAGACGGAGTCTCGCTCTGTCGCCCAGGCTGGAGTGCAGTGGTGCGAACTCGGCTCACTGCAAGCTCCGCCTCCCGGGTTCACGCCATTCTCCTGCCTCAGCCTCCGGAGTAGCTGGGACTACAGACACTCGCCATCACGCCCGGCTAATTTTTTTTTGTATTTTTTAGTAGAGACATTGTTTCACCGTGTTAGCCAGGATAGTCTCGATCTCCTGACCTCATGATCCGCCCGTCTCGGCCTCCCAAAGTGCTGAGATTACAGGCCTGAGCCACCGCGCCCGGCCACATAGTTTTTTTTTTCATAATACAGACTTTCCATGAACTTTTTGAAAATACCCTGTATGTACACCACAAAACCCATTTTCTTTATCCATCCTAAATGTCAGTGGGCACTTAGTTTGTTTCCTTATCTTGGCTATTGTGAATAACATGACAATGAACAGGGGAGTGCAGACATGTTTACAAGGTGATGATTTCATCTCCTTTGGGCATATACTCAGGAGAGGGATTGCTGCATCATATGGTAGTTCCATTTTTAATTTCTTTAGGAACCTCCATACTGTTTCCTATAATGACTGTACCAATCTACATTCCCACTGTGGACCTGAAACCATAAAACTCCTAGAAGAGAACACATGGGAAAATCCTCTCAACATTTGCCTTGACAATGATTGTTTTTTGAAACGGAGTCTCTCATTCTGTCACCCAGGCTGGAGTGCAGTGGTGCAATCTCGGTTCACTGCAACTTCTGCCTCCTGGGTTCAAGCAATTCTCCTGCCTCAGCCTCCCGAGTAGCTGGGACTACTGGTGTGTGCCACTACGCCTGGCTAATTTTTGTATTTTTAGTAGAGATGGAGTTTCACCATGTTGGCCAGGCTGGTCTCGAGCTACTGACCTCAAATGATCCACCCGCCTTGGCCTCCCAAAGTGCTGAGATTACAGGTGTGAGCCACTGCACCTGGCCTGATTTTTTTTTTTTTTAAATATCACATCAGAAGCTCAGGCCACAAAAACAAAAACAAATAAAGGGGACTACATTAAACTAAAAAATTCTGCACAGCAGAGGAAACAATCAACAAACTTAAAAAGCAACCTATGGACTAAGAAAATATAATTGCAAACCACATATCTGATAAGGAATTAATATCTAAAATATATAAGGAACTCTTACAACTCAATAGCAGAAGAACAAATAACCCAATTTTAAAAATGGGCAAAGGGTTTTTCTGCCTCCACTGCCACCATGGCGCCTGTGAAAAAGCTTGTGGTGAAAGGGGGCAAAAAAGAAGCAGGTTCTGAAGTTCACTCTTGATTGCATCCACCGCATAGAAGATGGAATCATGGATGCCGCCATGCTACCAATTTTGAGCAGTTTTTGCAAGAGAGGATCAAAGTGAATGGAAAAGCTGTGAATCTTGGTGGAGGAGTGGTGACCATTGAAAGGAGCAAGAGCAAGCTCACCGTAACACCGGAAGCGCCTTTTTCCAGAAGGTATTTGAAATATCTCACCAAAAAATATTCGAAGAACCATAATCTATGTGATTGGTTGTGCATAGTTGCTAACAGTAAAGAGAGTTACGAATTACGTTATTTCCAAATTAATCAGGACAAAGAAGAAGAGAAAGATGAGGATATAAATTTTATTTATCTGGAATATTTTGAGTGAATTCTTGAATAAAACTTGGGAACCAAAAAAAATGGGCAAAGGATCTGAGCAGACATTTCTCCAAAGAAATGGTTCACATCAGCTCATTGCTGCAGCAATGGTGGAGTAAAAAGGTAGGTAACGAATGTGAGCAGTATGTGGGAGGTGTCTCATGTACTTTACTGGGGAGCTTGAAGTCTTCCCTGAAGGTAATAAAAATCCAACAATGCAATAAAATTTATTTTTCAAGTTCACCCTGGCAGCACTGTGGAGAAAAATTTAGAAAGGATTAAGATGAGAGCTAGGGTCTGTAGATCAGCTTTTAAGGGTTGTCTGTTATATGTAAAATTTTGTGCTTATGTGACCATGTGATTCTTCTGTGGAGAGGTTCAGAGTTATTGTTGGATTCTCAAAGGGCTCCCTGGCCCAAATAGAGGAGGGTGATCATTAAGGCATCTGATGCAACTGTGATGATGAGAACATGAACCAAGACTGTGGGTGGTATGGCCAGGTGTAACTGGCATTTCTCCAGGCATATCAACCTGAGGATATGGTTGGGATACAAAATGCTGTAAGCAGGATTATAGTCAAGCACTGCATAAAGACATTTCGGTCAAATGGACCACATATATGATGGGGTCCCAGAAGATTATCATGGAGCTGAAAAATTCCTGTATCCTAATAACCCTGTAGCTGTCATAAAGTCCTAGCACAATGCATTACTTATGTGTTTATGGTGATGCCAGTATAAACAGACCCACTTGCTGCCAGTCATATAAGAGTCTAGCACATACAGTTATATACAGTACATAATACTTGAGAATGATAATAAATGACCATGTTACTGGTTTATGTATTTACTATATATTTTGTTGTTTTAGAGTGTATTCCTGCTTATTAAAAAAAAAAAAAAAAAGGTAACTGTTAAACAGCCTCTGGGAGGTCCTTCAGGAAGTATTCCAGAAGAAGGCATTGTAATCATAGGAGATGACAGCTCCATGCATGGTGTTGTCCCTAAAGACCTCAGAGTGGGACAAGATGTGGAGGTGGAAGACAGTGATATTGATGATCCTGACCCTGTGTGGGCCTAGGCTAATGTGTGTCTTTGTGTCCTAGTTTTTAACAAAAAAAAAAAAGTTTAAAAAATAAGAAAAAATTAAAAATTTAAGATAATAGAATAAAGCTTATAGAATAAAGATATAAACAAAGAAAATATTTTTGTACAGCTGTACAATGTGTTTCTGTTTAGGCTAAGTGTTATTACAAAAGAGTCAAAAAGTTTAAAAAATTAAAAAGTTTATAAAATAAAAAATTTACAGTAAGCTAAGGTTAATTTCTTATTAAGGAAAAATATGTTTTAAAATAAATTTAGTGTAGCCTAAGTATAGAGTGTTTATAAAGTCCACAGTAGTATGTCCTAGCCCTTCACATTCACTCACCACTCACTCACTGACTCACCCAGAACAGCATTGAGTCCTGCAAACTCTATTTATGGTAAGTGTCCTATACAGGAGTATACATTTTTATCTTTTATACTGAGTGGAAAAAACAAAAACTGTTTTTACTCTCCTCTCACATCACAACCACAAAAGACTCCTGAGACCAAATGTATGGTGGTTTCTCGCCACCACCAAGCAAGCAGTCGATTCTACAGACGCGCTAGCTTGGTGTCCTCCAGTTCAACTCATTCTGATGCTCTCTACCTGGAGATAGTGTCAGATCACACAGTCCCCAAGACTGCCCCTGCTTCAGATACCTGTCACAAGTCTGGACCTCTGGAACTTCTGACCAACTGGCTTTAAGTTGAGATTCCTATATCCTCCTCTTTTGGCTCAATTAATTTGCCAGTGCTGTTCACAGCACTCAGGGAAACACATTTATATATTCTTTATAATATATAAAAAGTTATATATTATAAAGAATACCACAAAGGATGCAGATGCAGAGATGCACAGGGCGAGGTATGGGGAAGGGGCTCGGAGCTTCCATGCCCTGCTTGGATGTGCCACTCTCCAGAAACCTCCATGTGCTCAACTACCTGGAAATACTCTGTACCCAGTCCTCTTGTGCCTTTATGGAGACTTCATTGGGTAGTCATGATTGAAAACCATGCAGAAATGGGCAAGAAGGGTATGGTCTAATACTAATAGACTGAGTGGAGAAACCCAGCAAGGCCTGTCTGTTCAGATTCTTCTTGGCGTCTCTGTGCAGCATTCGTTCCTCCTGGGTGTGGGGCAGGACTCCTTCTGAATTGGGAGTTCTTATGACCTACAATCAGATAGGGTAGGTAAGATAATTTCTTTATAGCCAGCTCCAAGACAGGTGAGAGAAGAGTCCTGCCTTGGGGAGAAAAAGGAGGGCAGGAGGTGGTCGGAAGGCCAGAGAGACAGATATTCTGTTTTCTGAGGCCTAAAGCACCCCAACATTATATAACAAGGGCTATGGAAGTTATGAGTCAGGAGCTGTGGATGAAAGCCAATATGTATACCAAAATGTCACATATACCATATTTTTACTGTACCTTTTCTATGTTTAGATATGTTTGGATATGCAAATACTTACCATTGTATTACAGTTGCCTACAGTATTCAGTACAGTAATATGCTATACGTGTTTGCCACCTGGGAGCAATAAGCAACGCCATGCAGGCTAGGTGTGTAGTAGGCTCCACCATCTGCATTTGTGTAAGCACATGCGATAAGGTTCACACAATGACAAAATCACCTATCAATGCACTTCTCAGAATGCATTTTTAAGTGGTGCATCACTGTATTTGGGGACTTTCTCCTTCCCCACTTATATTGCTAGAGGGTGAGGAGAGGCAGAAGTCCCTAGGGTGTCTTTTAGCTGATGTCTTCCATTCTGTTTCCACGTAGCTCCTGACTTTGAAGGTGCTATTTTGGTATCCTCTGTCCTCCTAACATATCAGGTTGTCTGAAGCCATCACTGCCCCCAAAATCCACGAGCTACTGTTCTGTCCATCAGCCTCTATACCAAGACCTGGCCTCAGGGAGCCACCCTCCACCATAAAAATTTTCCACCTCTTCTAAGTACATGGCAGCACTATTCTTGTGCCTTTATTATTTCATTCAAACAACAAATAATTGAGTGCCTACTAGGTATCAGGTACTTTGTTTGGCACCAAACGACAGTGAACTACAGACATGGCCCCTACCCCATGGAAGTTATAGACTAGCGAAGGAAATGGCCTTGTAACCAAGCAATGACAATGCACACTGTAAATGCTGTGATGATGGGGGAAATAGAGGATCTGTCAGAGCACAGAGGAATGACATCTAATGCAGACTTAGGAGATCAGAAAAGGCTTCCTGGGAGAAGTAATATCTAATCTCAACCCTAAAGGTTAAATTTGAGTTAGCCAGATAAACAGAGAGAGAAAGCCTGGCCCAGGGAATATACCTTTTTTTTTTTTTTTAAATTGAGAAAGGGTCTCACTCTGTCCCCTAGGCTGGAGTATAGTGGCATGATCATGGCTCACTGCAGCTTTAACCTCCTGGGCTTAGGCAACCCTCCTGCCTTAACCTCTTGAGTAGCTGGGACCATAGGCATGTGTCACTATGCCCGGCTAATTTTTAAAAATTATTATTTGTAGACACAGGATCTTGCTATGTTGCCAGGGCTGGTCTTGAACTCCTGGGCTCAAGCGATCTGTACACTTTGGCCTCCCAAAGTGCTGGGATTATAGGCGCGAGCCACCATGCCTGGCCTGCAGCTTTTATTTTACTCATTTTATGCATTCTTCCCATAATGGAAGCATAGTTCAAGGGGACGGAGCCTGCCCCAGCGCTGTTGTCTCTAGGTGCAATTCACAGTATTCACTCCCCTCTAATCCTGTGTCCTTACTCCCCCACATCAGCTGGTACATCCTAACTCCCTCTCCTCAGGATAAGACCTTCCCCAGCAGCTAACACTGCTTTGGGGCTGGACCAGAATGAGACCTGCAGATACTTGGGTTGTATTTTCTTTAAATAGTTCCTCAGTGCCCTGTAGAAAAAGGATAAAGAGAAGGACCATCAGCTGCAAAGCCTCCAAAATCCAGGGGGCTTTAGCTCTGGCCCCAAACTTACAACCTCTCTTCAAAACAACAACTTCATAGTTCACTTGACTATCCTTTTTAGAAGGACCATCTGTTGTCACCCAGGCATACCCCTTGGGGTCTTACCTTCCACCCCCATCCCCAAGTGGCTCATCAAGGTATTTATTCCAACCCTATTGAGTACTCTCCGTGAGAAGGTTTCTGATTTAAAAAAATTTTCCTCTTTGAAGTTCTATTTCCAATGATATTTTAGTGCACTAGTCATGTTTTACCCCTCGTCATAGATTGACAGCAAAGGCAATTGTTCAGCTGGTTGGTCACCCCTTAATGTAGGTTCTCCTTGAGGAGTTTGAGAAATGAGGAGGTTGTAAAGCAGCACCCACATGTCCAACACTATACTCTTCCCACAGGTTCCTCTACTTGTGATATAATTAGCTCTCCCTGGTGGGTCCATCTCTCCCCTGCACCCAGACTGCACCCCACACCACCCCCTACAGGCCTAGACCTGTCTGAATTAGTTGAGTAAGTATAGATGAGGCTTACAAGCTGGTGCCTCAGTTGACTTGTAACCCAACAGAGAAGGGACAGGGATTTATGATTAAGAGGCCAGAGAGGAGGAGCTAACAGCTCCTGGGTTTTAAAACATCAACAATACTAATACTAATACTATAACATTGCATTTTAATGTTCTCTATAATGTTCAAAGATCTTCGAATCTTTTTTTTTTTTTTAAAGACAGGGTCTTGCTATGTTACCCAGGCTGGAATGCATTGGTGCAATCATGGCTCACTGCAACGTCGACCTCTAGGCTCAAGTGATTCTCCTGCCTCAGCCTCCCATGTAGCTGGGACCACAGGCACCTGCCACCACACCCAGCTAATTTTCTGATTTTTTGTAGAGACAAGGTCTCACTTTGTTGCCCAGGCTGGTCTCGAACTCTTGGCTTTAGGGGATCCTACTGTCTTGGCACCCCAAGGTGCTGGGATTACAGGTACACAATTTGGCGAGTGAAAGAAGTGAGGTCCTCTCAGCCTTTCCAGACACCATCTACACCACCACAGGCACTGGCTGCTTCAGGTTGGGGACCTTTTGAGGATGAGTCATAGAAAAGATGGACTCCTTGCTAACATGTGTCATTCATTGCCTCAAAGGGGTGTCTATTCAACAGCAGGAGCCTCTGCTTCTTCTTTTTTTTTTTTTTCTCAAAAAAAAAAAGAGGATCTCACTCTGACGCTCAGACTAGAGTACAATGGCCCGATATCGACTCACCGCAACCTCCGCCTCCCAGGCTCAAGCGATTCTCCTGCCTCAGCCTCCCAAGTAGCTGGAATTACAGGCCTGCACCACCATGCCTGGCTAATTTTTTGTATTTTCAATAGAGATGGGGTTTCATCATGTTGGCCAGGCTGGTCTGGAACTCCTGACCTCAAATGATCTACCCGTCTTAGCCTCCCAAAGTGCTGGGATTATAAGCATTAGCCACTGTGCCCGGCCCAGGAGCCTTTGCTTCTAACTCCTATAGGGCTGCTGAAAGATTAGTTCCCTGTTTTAGTATTTAATCTAGTCCTTGTCTCCATTTTATGGGTTGGTAAAAGGAAAAGTAACAATCTCAACCTACTGTTACTTTCCTTTAACTAAAAGGTTGCTGATTACAACCGGAATACTATATGCATTAAGATAAGGTCTCAACGGTTTCATTGCTACATGAACAAATAAGATTAAAAGGTTTCAGGTTGCTCTTTCTAAGCACCTTTAAGCAAATAATACATTGTGGTGTGTAAAGTCTCCATTCTTTGTAAATGAGAAGCCAAATCAGACAGGCCATTACAGGGCCCACCCGAGTACCCTTGCACTTGAGTTTGCGGCACAGGTCCAGGGTTGCTGTTCCAATCTGCGTGGGACACTCTAGGGCCAGTGTGGATTTCTTGCGCAGGGAGTCCTCTGGTTTCTTGGTTTGGGTTAGTTTTATAGTTTTGTTGTGTTTTATTGCAGGGAGGCAGACAGTCAAAATGGTCTCTGGCCATCTAATTGTTGATCAGTTCAAGCATGTAATATTTCAATATCAAACAGACAAAGATGAGGTGGAGGAGTGACTGATTAGATGATCTCAAGCAGCAGGGACAGTCTGGGATTAGCTACTGCCACTCCAGTTGTGACTGTGTCACAAGTAGATTCAGGAAGCAACAGGAAGTTGAGATTCACATACCTCCCAGAGAATAGTAAAACAGTGTTTCCTATCCAGTGGGTCATGATCCGTGACAGGTTTACTATGTTACCCCAGGGGCTTTACATCCTCAAAAGTGGGATTAATGTCTACTTTGTTTTGTAAAATTCTGTAAAAGTACATTGGTTTCTCAAACACAAGATAGAAGAATCAAATATCAGGCCTTGAAAGTAGTTTTTTTCTTGTTATATCATGTAGTAAATTTCAATGTGTATTTTAATATGAAAACCCCAAACCGAACACTATAGAATATGTATTTCAAGACTTATTTGTTGACTAATCATCCTTTTTCATGCAATTAATTTAAAGTAAATTGAGGAGCATGCATCATTTGTTGAATGGGGAGAAACATAAAACTGGCTCAGTGTTATAGTAAAGCATTAGAGTAAAATGAACATTATAAATGCAATCCTCAATCATGTAATGAACTAAAGAAAATATTTGTTTTTAAAATCATATGTTATTATATACTTTGTGTGATAGCATTTGTCATTCTTTTTTTTTTTTTTTTTTTTTTTAAGCTATCTAGATGCTTTGAATACTCTTTGTATTTGGGACTCTCCCATCTAGTGAGTCTGCCTTTTGAAAATAGAGGCCAAATTTTCCCAGATTCCCTTGAAGTGAGGAAAAATTGTGGTACAGACTCCACCAATCCGTGCTCCTGCATGTGATTACAGTGTGGAAGACTGAAGTCATGAAGATGGGGTCCTGAGGGAATCCATTCAGGTGACAGCACAGAGGCAGCAAAGATACATCCAGTTTCCAGAGGGAATCAAGGCAAGGGCTTGGCATAGCATCCCTGCCCACTATTCGGCCTGTGTTGAGTGGCAGGGACAGCGGTAGCAGTATTGGTTCTGGCTGCTCAGCCTCTAAGCTTGGTTTTCTCGTTGTGTCTCCTAGAGATTGTGCTAATAGCCTTTTAATACAGTGGTCTTTCAACATTTTATGTGTGCACTCCCAAAACAAATTTAATGAAGCTGGCTTTCTAGAGTGTTCAGGTCATTACACAGTAGTTTACATCTTAGGAACATTTTGTTCTACATAAGTAAATGTTCTGCCGTTAAGAATGTAGTTTAATCTATCTTGTGGAAATAAATAGCAAAAGGAAAGGCAGGTGTTGAACCTCTGGTAAGTGTGCTGATTACAAAAGATACAGTAATTATTATTTAAGTGCATTATTTTCAGTTGAATTCACAACATATCTCCATTGAATTAATCTAAATCTAGTAAGTACATACTATGAATGACTAAACCCACAAAGTGGTTGATGAGGAACAGCAGGAGAATGTGTCCAAGTAAAAACTGAGTATGGTTTTATGATGTCAATAAGCTTTTGGCCAAAATTAATGACAATTTTTTTACAAGTCTAAAGGAGCATTTATGGAAATATAGAATGCCACTACCTACTTTTAATTGCTTTTAATAACTTGAAGATATAATGTTGATCTGTTGGAAGTAAATGTGTGACCTCACCTTCTCTTTGAAATAATGCAAAATAGGCAGGGCATAGTGGCTCACACCTGTAATCCTAGTATTTTGGGAGGCTGAGGCAGGAGGATTGCTTGAGCCCAGGAGTTTGAGGCCAGGAGTTTGCAACATAGCTAGACCCCATTTCTAAAAAAATAAAATAAAATACAGTAAAATAAAAATGTAATAATGCAAAATACTCAGCTGACACATGTATAAACGCAAGTGAAATTTTATAGCATGTTGTTATTCTCTGACATGCTTCAGACAAAATTTAAATATCTTAATTCTAAGATGGATAAAGACAGGAAGGAAAGGAGGCAGGGAGGTGGATAAGGCACAGAGTCTTGTCATAAGGTTGTCTCCAGGATGGAATGAGCTCTGATAAGTCCTGTATTTTGTACTGAGCCTCTCTACTTTGCTCTCTCAGAACTCTCCTATAGTAGCAATGCATTATTTGATCATAATTAGGCAATGCAAAAGGCAAGACCATTCAACAAAATTTGCCATAGCTCTTGCCACTTCACTCCTCAATGAATTCAGGATGTCCACAAATACCTTGTTTCTATATTATGCTGCACGCTTATCAAAAATATAAAGGCAAAAACACATAGCCCTAGTGTAGGATTACAATTTCTTGACTAAAGGAGGCTTCCATATATTGAGTTGTTCTATAATATTATGCTGCAGGCAATTACACCCCAGTGGAATGCCCCATAATTAAATTCAGGAAGCTTTAAACATGTGATAATCATTTATTCATTCATGCATTTTTAATAAAATGGAGAATGGTAATTGTGAAAGAGGAGGTGGAAATGATGAGACAGTATGACACCTTGACCTCAGATATGCAATAAGACATATTAATTTTAAGAAAAAGGCCAGGCACAGAGGCCCACACCAGTAATCCTAGCACTCTGGGAGGCCAAGGTGGGCGGATCATGAGGTCAGGAATTAGAGACCAGCCTGGCCAACATGGTGAAACCCTGTCTCTACTAAACATACAAAAAAATTAGCTGGGTGTGGTGGCACACGCCTGTAGTCCCAGCTACTCAGGAGGCTGAGGCAGAAGAATTGCTTGAACCCGGGAGGCGGAGGTTGCAGTGAGCTGAGATTGTGCCATTGCACTCCAGCATTCCAGCCTGGGCAATAGAGGGAGACTGTGTCTCAAAAAAAAAAAAAAAAAAAAAAAGGCCGGGCACGGTGGCTCACGCCTGTAATTCCAGCACTTTGGGAGGCCGAGGCGGGTGGATCATGAGGTCAGGAGATCGAGACCACCCTGGCTAACACAGCAAAACCCTGTCTCTACTAAAAATACAAAAGAAAAAAAAAAAAATAGCTGGGCGTGGTGGCAGGTGCCTGTAGTTCCAGCTACTCGGGAGGCTGAGGCAAGAGAATGGCGTGAACCCAGGAGGCGGAGTTTGCAGTGAGCCGAGATGGCGCCACTGCACTCCAGCCTGGGCAACAGAGCGAGACTCCGTCTGAAAAAAATAAATAAATAAAAAATAGAGTACCTTTGGAATTTAGGAAATTGAAAATTGATTCTCTAAAAAATCTAAGATGTGGTGGAACCTGCTCTCCAAGGCTGGAAACTGACAATCCATATATGAAATCTCAATCTCCAAACACAGAACCTGACAGTCCAGTATGAACTCTGAACTTTCAGGAACTGATTTAGGTCTTCTTGGTGTTATTTCTCCTTTTCCAAGCATATAATCTGGTCCTCCACATGAGAAGCCACTGTGCAGGTACAGTGGCTGGACCTCCAAGCATTGAACCCAGGCCTCTAAGCATGAAAACTTGCAACACAGGTATAAAATGTATCCCTTTAAACACAGAACCTGTCCCTCCATATATAAAATCTGACTTTCCAAACATGGAATATCTCTCCAGGTGTGAATCCTTCCTTTCCAGGCATAAAATACGACATGTGCATGGGGAACCTGGGCTTCTATATGTGGATCCTGGGCCCCTAGCATGGAATCAGGCCTTCTAGGCATGCCATAAGTTACTGCTTTGTGACACCTCTTTGTCTAAGTTGGATCATGGTCTTCTGTGGGTTGAACCTGAACCACAAGTCATGGCATCTGGCCCACCAGGTATGGAACCTGGCCATCTTCCAGGTGTTCCATGACCCTCCGAGTATGGAATCTGTAATTCTAGAGATGAAACATGGAGTTACACGCATGAAACCTGATTCATAGAAGTGTAATATGGCTCTCCACTTTGGGAACTTGGCCATCTGTGGGTAAAACCTGAATTTCTGAGTAGAAATGTAGCCTACCAGGCACTGACTTGGCCCTCCATTTGTAAAACCATGCCTCCAGGCATGAAATCTGCCACTCTATGTGTGGAATCCCAATATCCAAACATGGAAGCTGGCCCTACAAGCATGAAATCTCACACTCCATGTGTGGAATCTCAATTTCCAGAATGGATTCTGACCCTAAAAGCATGGAACCTGGCACCCCATGTAAGGATCTCTATCTCCAAGCATGAAATTTAAACTTTCAGGAATGGAATGGAACACAATGTGTGGAATCTCAATCTCCCCATATGGAACATGGCTTAATAAGTATGTCGCTTGGCACTCCAGACATTAAGCTTGTGTCTCAGTCATAGAAGTTGGTCGCCCAAGACATGAAACCTGGTGCTCCCCATGCATGGAAGATGGCACCTCATGTATAGAATCTAAGAATATCCAAGAATGGAAACATGCAACAATCATGGAACTTGGCATTCCATGAAAGAAATCTCATTCTCTGAGCATGGAATCTGGCCCCAAAAGCATGTAATATGGCATTCCATGTATGAAATCTGGAACTGATTTACATGTTCTAGATGTGAAGTCTACCTTTCCAAGTTTATAATGTAGAAATCCATGAGCCCCAACCCTACAGGCATGGAACTTGAACCTCTAGACATGACACCTAGACATCTAAGCATAAATGCTTGCTCCTGTGTAGAATGTGGCCCTTAAAACATGGAACCTGGCCTTCCCACATGGATTCTGAATGTCTAGCCATGAAGAGTCTCCCCAGTTGTGATCTTCCCCAGGCATTACATATGACACTCTAGGATTGAAACCTTTACATTTAGATATGGAACTTGACCTTTTAGGCATGGAATTAGGAATTTCAGGCATGCCATGGGAGCCTGTGAGAAATCCCTCTCTCCAGGCTTGGAACCTGACCTTCTAGGTTGGAACCCGAATCTCATGGCATGTCACCTGGCCCACCAGGTATGGAACCTAGCCAACTTGGCACAAAATCTCGCCTTCCAAGTATGGAACTTGGAATTTTAAATAGGAAACAAGACCTTGCATTCATGAGGACTGATCTGTAGAAGAGGAATCTGGTTCTCCAAGTAAGGAACTTGGCCTAAAATGGGAAAAAAATCTGATTTTCTGTGAGCAGAAAGGTAAATATCAAAGTAATTTGAGACTCCACTAATAAAACTGGAACTTAGCACTCCATGTGTAGAATCTCAACCTCTAAGCATGGAGACTGGCCTTCCAGGTATGAACCTGAATCTCTTAATGTTCAAGCATGGAACATGACCATACACACAAAGAGACTGGAGCTTCAGATATGGAGCATGGCACTTCTGTCATTGAATTTGGTTCTCCAAGCACGGAAACTGGTTTACCAGCATGTAGTCTGCACAGTAGGTGTGGAACCAGTGCTTTTATGTGTGGATTCAGGCCATGTAGACATGAAATTAGGCTTTAAGCATGGCATGCATTGTAAACTGTGTGAAATTTCTCTCTTTCAGTTTGTGACCTGGCCTGGCCTTCTGTGGAATTCGGGTAGAACCTTAATGTCATCTGGCCTACCAGGTATTGAATCTCACCATCCAGGCCTGGAATCTTACTCTCCAAATATGGAATCCGGACTTCCAAGTATAAAACAAGGATTAGCCATCATGAAACATGTTCTATAGAATCCAAATCATAAGGCAATCATCTGGACCTCCAATTATACAATGTGGTGGGCATTAGGCCTAGAATTTGACATTCCAACTATGGAATCTGTATTTCTAGGCATGAAATATGGCCAAGAAAGTAATGAATCCTGATCTACAGAAATGGAATCTTACTCTTCATGTTGGGATTTGTATTAGTTAGAATTCCCCAGAGAAACAGAACCAATAGGATATATATTTACGTCCCAGAGTCCAAAAGCCAGAGAAGCAGAAGCTCCGGTGTCTAAGGGCAGGAGAAAATGGATGTTCCAGCTCAATAAGAGAGAGCAACTTTGTCTTTCCTTAACCTTTGTGTTCTATTGGGCCATTGTGGATTGGACGGTGCCCACCCACATTGATGACAATGGTCTTCTTTACTCAGTCTATCAATTTAAATGTTAACCTCTTCCAGAAATGCCCTCACACAGATACACCCAGAAATAATGTTTTACCAGCTATATCTGGGCATTCCTTAGCTCAGTCAAGTTGACACATAAAATTAACTATTGCAAGAACTTTACCATCTATAGGTAAAACCTGTCTTGCAGAGTGTGGAAATGTAAACTTCCAAGCTATTACTTCATCCTCCATTTGTAAAACTCTGCCTCCAGGTATAGAACCTGGCACACCATGACTGTAATCTCAACCTCCAAGGATGGATCCTGACTATACAAGCATGGAACCTAGCAATCTATATTCAGAATCAAAATCTCAAAACATGGAAAATCGTTAATAGGCTGAAACCTGAAATTACACACACAGAACTTGTGTGCCATTCACAGAAGTTGGATTTCCTTGCATGGAATCTGTTATGCCAGGCATAGAACCAGGGACTCCATATGGAATCACTATATCCATGCATAAAATCTGGCCCTACAAGCATGGGACATGGCACGCTATGTGTGGAATCTCAGTCTTCAACATGGAACAGACCCACAAGCATAAAACCTAACACTTCATATTTGGAATCTCAGTGTCAAGCATGGAACATGACCTTAAAAGTGTGGAATCTGGCACTCCAGTCATGGCACCTGGCATATTTATTATAGATCTTGGCTTTCCAAGATCAGGAACCTAATTTCCCATACAGGGAAACTGGCAGTCCATGTACGGAAACTCAATCTCCAAAAATTGAACCTGACCCTGGTAGCACAGAACTGGGACTCAATATATTAAATCTCTAACTCTAAGCATGGAACATGGCTTCACAAGTGTGTGACCTGTCACCCCAGACATGAAACCTAGAGTTTCAGTTGTAGAAGTTTGCTCATTAAAACATGAAGCTTGGCCTCCAAACCATGAACGTGGCACCATCTGTCTGGAATCTCAACTCTAATATAGAACATGGTCATACAAGTACGGAACCCAGGAATCCATGTATGGTACTTCAATATCTAGGTATGGAATTTGGCCCTACAAGCATAGAATCTGGCACCACATGTATGGATTTCAATAATCATCTAACCTTGTGGTTCATATATGGAATCTGGTACTGCATTTACAGAATTTCAATCTCCAAGCATAGAATCTATATACTGAAAGCATGAAACTTGGCCCTATGAGCATTCGACATGGCACCCCATGTGTGGAATCTCAATCTTCTAGTATAACATGGCCTTATAAATGTGGAATCTGGCATTCCAGGCATGAAACCTTGGGTTTTAGTCATAGAAGTTGGCTCTCCAAGACTTAAAAACCTATTTCCCCAGGCATGGAACCTGGCAATGCATGAATGAATTCTCAATCTCTGAGTGTGAAACTTGAACTAGTAATGCTGAAATTGGTACTTACTGTATAAGAACCTCAATACTCAAGCACGGGACCTGGCCCTAAAAGCAAGTAACTCAGCATTATATGTATGGAATCTCAAAACTCCATCCATGAAAGCTGGCCTTACCATCATGGAATCTTGCACTCCATGTACGAAACCTAGACTTGCAGGCATTTCATTAATTGGGACCTCCGTATAAGCCCCACCCCTACAAACATGGAAACTGGCACTCTGTATATGAATTCTCAATCTCCAAATATGGAACATGCCCTTACAAGTGTGGAATCTGTCACTCTAGCTAAAACTCCAGGCATGGAACCTAGCATTTGAGTCACAGAAGCCAGCTCTACATGCGTGGAACCTGGTCTCCCAGATATAGAATCTGGCACTCTGTGTGTGGAATCAATCCCCAGCCATTGAACCTGACCATATAAACATGGAACCTGTACTCCATTTATGAAACATGGACTTTCAGAGATATATTTAGCTCTCCTAGGTGTAAATCCTGCTTTTTAATGCATGTATAATCTGCTCTTCCACATAAAACCTGGCTCTGTAAACATGGAAATTGGGTTTCCAATTATGAAACCTGACTTTCCAGGGTTGGAAAGTAGCTCCTGATGTGAATCCTACCTCTCTAGGTATAAAACCTGATTCTTTAGTTGTGGAATCTGGGCTTCTATATGTACGCCTTGGTGATCTAGGTATTGAATTAGACGTTTTGAGCGTAACATGAGTATGAAATCTCTCTCTCCAAACTTGGAACCTGCCTTGTAAGGGTGGAACCAGAACCTCCTGAAGTGCCATCTAGCCCACAAGTAAAAAAATTCAGAGTAGTGTTAAGTGACTTTTTCAAGGTTAAACAATTGATTTTCTATGGAGCTGGGGCTGGAATCCAGGTCTCCTGATTCTCAGCCAGTGCTCACTATAGAGATGGTTGTTCTGCTTATCTTTCTTGCTAATGGTGTAGCGAGGGAAAGGAGAACTAGACAGGTGCACAGGAGTCAGAACATGCAAAGTCTGTTGACAGCATTGCCCTGTCTGTCCTGTCTGCCTCTGTTGCCCTTAGACAGATGGCCCAATCCCACTGAACTTTACCACCCCCCTTTTCATGCAAAGAGGGAGTCAGACAAGATGGTTGCTGAGACCAGTTCCAGCCCTGGCATTCTGTTCTCTGCCTCTGTGTTATGCTTCTCTTTATTAAGAGCCTCTTCTTGTCTTTGAGCAGCGTGAGACTGAATTGGTCTGGGGCATACTGAGCCATCTAAGCAAGGAACAACCAGGAGATTAGCTTTGATCCTGCCCTGACCCCCTCCTCCCTCCTGTGGTTTCCTCCATTATTTCAGCTGTTGCCCATGGAAGAGATTTTTGTATTTGGTTGAAGTGTCCCATTCAACCCAGAAAATCAAATACCATTTTAAAAGATCCTGACTTTGGAAGTTAGCCTCACAGCTGCCTGGGGTGCCTCACGATCCCTCTCTATTCAAAGGCCTGTTCTTGTTTTCCATTTTACAGCTCATGTCCTGGACTCTTCTTTCTGCTTGGATGGGGTTGGCTGCCTAAGGGACTCAGGTCCTATTGCCACTTGGATCTAAGCAGAGGAGGCTATTAGGGCCAGGGGAGGGAATCAGACTAACCAAAGAGTGGGGGGAGTTGTTAGGGCATCTCTTGTCCTTTTGCCTGAGGGTGACCACTCCCCCCTCCACTCTGCCCCCCGCCCCCAGATGGAGTCTCTCTGTCCCCCAGGCTAGAGTGCAGTGGCACGATCTTGGCTCACTGCAAGCTCCGCCTCCCGGGTTCACACCATTCTCCTGCCTCAGCCTCCCAAGTAGCAAGACTACAGGCGCCCGCCACCATGCCCAGCTAATTTTTTGTATTTTTAGTAGTGACGGGGTTTCACCGTGTTAGCCAGGATGCTCTCGATCTCCTGACCTCGTGAACTGTCCACCTCGGCCTCCCAAAGTGCTGGGATTACAGGCGAGAGCCACCGCGTTTTAACTCTTTGTCCTTCATATGCCCGAAACATAAACTTCTGTGCTTTTTCTTTACTTATCAATTTTGGACATTATCTATTTATTTTCCGCAGTGGTAGGTAACTCTTTCACACACACTGACGCTTCTCAGCTCTTCTCTTCCATCTTCCTAATATAGTGTCTAGGCTTTTATGATCCTGAACTACTGTTGACCCCAGAATAAGTACGCACTATGCCATGATTACATTTCTTTTCCTGTCTAGCTTTTCTCTGCCCCTAGTTTCAACATTTCTTTCTTTTTCCTCATACTATTTGCCTTGATCCTTGCCGCATTCTTTTCTCTCCAAACCTCCATCATCTCACCTATTTTATCTGCCACCTTTCTTCCCAGAGATCTTGTACACAGAGTCCTTTGTAGAAGAAACAACATTCATTTGTTTAAAAATAGACATGGAGTGCCCACTGATAGCCAGACCTGCTTCAGTTAATTTATTAAGTCATTAAGTCATTGCTTTCAATAACCATATGCTGAGTGCCAGGCACGAATAATACAGAGATAAATAAAATATAACCTTTGTGCCCAAGTAGCTACCCTGTCTCTTTCCCTCACCTGGGTCAGGATCTCTCTTGTTCCTGGCACCTAGCCCAGTACTTAGCACATGGGTGGCCCTTAGTAAATATTTATTGTTGAGAACATTATTGGACCCATTTGTCAGGCCCATCTTCACTCAACTCCCCTGAATGTTGCTTAAATAGGGATGATCCTGGTGTCATCCCTATTCAAACCCAGTGCACAGCGATTTAATCTCAGAGGTGCTCAGTGTGGGCTTCAGGTTCTCTTCTGCCTTAGCCCTGTTATTGCATGGGATGCAATCCTGCCCCACTTCCAGCCCCAGATAAGGTGTCTTGAGCTGCATTCTCTGGCACAAAAATCCTTCCTATCCCCAAGGGAGGCAATGTATGGGTTCTAGGTTAGCATTGAGAACAAGGGCCTAGGCATCTGCTCTGATGTCCTCATCCTCTAAGCCTAAGGAAGTCCTAGCCCTCCTCCAAGTCTCTGTTTCCCTGGCAGCCCTGCACTTCCTCCCCATTTCTGTTTCCCTGGCTGTGAAACTCTGAAGCAAGGCCTGCCCTTCTTTCCTTCCCCTGCATGCAGTTTAGGACCAGGTGGAGGTTCTTAGCTGTGAAAGGCCTCATGAGGACTATTAATGTACTCTTTAGAAGGATTTTGTTTCAGCTCAAATGCATTCTGCAAGGATTTCACAGTGACAAAGAGTTCGTGTATGTGTTGTGAGACAACTCCCTTCTCTTGCCCTGAAGGAGTTCGCACCTGCTTACTTAGGACAGGCTTTTCCACAGACTGTCCTCCCTGCTGTCCTCCCACCTCAGGTGTCTGGTCACTGCCAGAACCATTTATTCCGACCCTTCATCTGGCCAACAGATTAAAAATCCTCCACAATGCAAAGGGCCACCGCAGATGGCTGTGCACCTGGGAGTCCCGAATCCCTGGGCCGCAGGACCTGGCGTTGGACTTCCCTGCTTGGCTGACAGCCTTGGAACCTCCAGTTCATCTAACAGGGAACTGTAAAGCCGGCCCCTCATTAGAACAGCCTGCAGCCCAAGTCCACACTGAAAAGAGGTGGAGGTGCTAAACCGTTGCCTGTAACTTAATATCTGGTGAGTTCGCCCACGCAGTGCACAAGAGACGTGCACTCAGCCACCGTATGTGACCGGCACTCACAGTTCTTCTCCTCCCGAAAGCTACAGCCACACACAGTGTACCCCATGCAGCCCTTCTCGGCAACCCTCGGAAGACATTCTCATGACTTGTCACCATCTGAATCCCTCACTCTCATCTGTCTCTGGTGAAGAACCTGCGTTCAGAGGCTTCCAATCTCTTTTCCACACAGCAGCCTTAAAAATGTATATACTTTCAAATATAAAATGAAAACAGAAATGTTCTCCCTCAGTGCTTGCCAGTGCACTTAGAATATGACTCCAGCTGGTTCCCATGGTCTAGGAGGGATGTGGCCCTGTCCACCCCACCCATGACCTTGTCTCAGGTTGCCCTGCCCAGCTCTCCGTCCTCCAGGAGCACTCCCCTCCCGACAGTTCTGAGAACTTTTTCTCTTCCTTGGAGTGCTTTTCTCCCCATACGCAGGATGGCTGGCCTTCATTTTTCTGGTTTTGGCTTAAATGTCATCTTGGAGACATCCTCAATGACGTGTCTGTCCAGAATAGTTCTCCCCACACCCTTATTCCTCCAGATCCCTAGCTCCCTGCTCTTTTTTTTCCAGGGCTCTTATCTCAATTTTTAATTGTGTATTATATTTTGTTGACTTGTTTTTCTTGTGTTTTCCCTGAAACAGTAAGCCCCTTGAGGAAGGGATCATGTATAGTCTAACCACACAGCCTCTGGCATAGTGCATGGCACATAGCAGTTGCTCAACAAGTACATGTTGAATGTTAAATGAACAAATGTCAGGAAACAAATGTCAGTCAAGTCATTTCCTGAATTCAGTGCCTTTTAGGGCATTGGTCTCAGACTTTCTTGCACATTAGAGTCACCTGGAGAGGTTTAAAAATACCTCTATAGCTATTAAATCAAAACCTCTAAGGGGTGAGACCAAAGCACCCATTTTTTAAAAAGTCTTCAGGTGATTCCAATGTGCAGCTAAGAACCCAGTGTTCAGAGCAGTGGTTCTTACGTGTAGTCTTGGACTAGCAGTATCAGCCTCATGTGGGGACTCATTAGAAACGCACATTCTTGGGTCCTACCCAGATCTACTGAGTCAGAAACTCTAGTCAAGCCACTTTCCTGAGCCCTCCAGGGGATTCTGAGGCAGGCTAAAGTTTGATAACCACTGCTTTAAAGAAGGGGTCGTGCTGTCTCTACTCTTCACCTGGTCACCTTTTGTTGGCATCAACAATAGGAAAATGGGACACTCTTTAGCAAGATGACCACTGCCCCAGTTTGTGGGGGACTGTCCCTGTTTTACTGAAAGTTTCACATCCCAGGAAATCCCTCATTCCCCAGCAACCAAGACAGTTGGTCCCCCTACTATTTAGAACTCTTTTGATTGGAATACCAGATCCACCGGACAAGTTGAGTAAAGTGTGATAAGTGCAGTAGTAGGTTTTAAAACGTTAATGTGATCTAATATCCCTGTGATGGCTCCTCTGAGTGCTGGGGGATAGCTGTGTGGCCATCAGGTATGCTTGGTCGCCATGGCTCCCACTTCAGATGTCTGCAGAAAGCAAACATTGCTATGCCTTGCTCAGGTCCACCTCACTTAGTGCTATACGTGGATAATTTGGTTTTGTTTTTCAAAGGAGGGCACCACAGCGTTATAAAACAATTCTTAGAGACTCCCACTACCACCTTTGTAGTCGGATAAATGACTTAGAAGAAAGTGAAAATAGAGCTGTCTATTTCTTGTACAGGCAACAAAATGATGACATCATTCACATGTTGCAAAGGCCTCATCTGAGAGCAGCACGAACTTTTTTTTTTTCTCTCTCTCTCTTCAAAATGTATTTACTTTTAGATTTTCCAGTTAGCTGGGTATGCTACAGGAAAGCCCAGAAATGTGGCTTCGGATTAAAATTGCAAACCTGGATCTACCTAGACTTCTTTCCAAACCAATGTTTACAAATGAATTTAAAACCTAAATGCCCAAGGGAATCAAAGAAAGAATTCCAAGTTCCTTTTAACTCAAAGGCTGGATTCAAGGTGAGTTTAAGCTTTCTGATGGTGACAGCTAGGATTATTTGGAGGTGGTTTATGACCAAGGGAGAAAATGATGACTTGCCTAATTCTCTGCTCCCCAGAAAACCAGTCTCTCAGCCGAGACCACTTAAACAGATGAAATGGGAGAGTTCCCTGACCCCCCTCGCAGGATGTGTGATGGGGGTGGCTCATACGTTCAGCTGCTGGGTGCTCAAACCCCTTACAGGAAGGGGAGCATGCACACAGTCAGGTGCAGGAGTCAGGGTGAGTGCTTTTTGGGCTCCAGCCCCATGGTTGTGTCTATGGGTGGGTGTCTGTGACTCCCAAAGCCCAAGTGGGTACGTGTTACAGTGCTCTCTTCTAGCCTTGCTGTCCAGGGATGGCTTAAGTGTTAGACAGCTCAGTAGACACTCTTGGTACCCAGGTCCTTGTCTGGTGTCCAGGAAGAATCAGGTCACACACAGACTTGAAGGATGAATGCAGGGGTTTTATTGAGTGGTGGAGGTGGCTCTCAGTGGGATGGATGGGGAGTTAGAAGGGGGATGGAGTGGGAAGATGATCTTCCCCTGGAATTTGAATGTCCAGTGGCCGATCTCCTCTCCGAATGCCTCCAGCTGAATTCCTCTTGATGTTCAGACATTCCTTTCCTTCCCTCTGCCGCATTGTTCTGCCCTTCTTCTGCTTTTCTGTTTGTCTCCTCATCTCCCTCTGAAGCCTGGGGTTTATCAACTTTGGGGCATGAAAACAGGAATGCCTGTTCCTATTTAGGGCCATGGATTTCCAGGCTTGAGGGTGGGGTCTTTGCCAGGGAACTACCCTCTTCTACCCAGTATTTCCCTTTCTCCTGTCTGTATCACAAACACATTGGCAAGTTCAACCTGGTCCAAACTCTGGGCCTTACCCTCCTTCAGAAAAGGAAAGGTGAGAACGTTTGATTCAGTTTCAGGTCAGTCTTGTTGGCGAATCCTGACCATTGGAGTGGGTCAACATTCATCAAGTGTCTGTGTTGGTGGTCGCAGATACTGCATCTGATGAAATTCTCACAGGAATTCTGGGAGGAGTGCACAACCATTGTGAACACCTCCACTTGACAGGTGAGAAAACCGAGGCTCAGAGAAGTTCTTTGACTTGAACAAGATCACATATCTAGCATTCAGCAAAAGTAGGATTGGAATCTGATGTCCTGACTTCCAGTTCAGTGCCAACTGACAGCTATCTTAATTCCAACAATCAGATTCTGGAATATTTCCTTGTTGCTACCACCATCACCACTCTTACTATTACCTCTGCTCCTGTTAATTCCTCCCCCATTACCATTACATTTGCAATGACTATTTTAGTATTTACTATGAACCAGGCATAGTCCTAAACCCTATTTACACATAATCTCATTTATTCATCTCAACAGCCTCATTTCACAGGGATGTGGACTGAGACTTAGAGAGGTTAAGTAACTTGCCTGATCAAGCTGAGGTTTGAGCCTCAGTCCATTTGGCTGTGAGGGCTGAGCTCTAAAATAGCTATCATATAGTGCCCTCCTCACCAAATGCCATGCCTGAATCTCCTCTCTGTTTCTCAAGGTTGAATTCCTGCCTGGGTTATTTGTCTGGTACTGAAGTTCCTGGAATTCTGGACCTGCTTGGTTTCTCCCATTCCTTCAGGACATTCTCATCTCTGACTCTGATTAGATCCCTGCTGCCCTCAGCTCATGACCACAACCTCTCCTTCTCTAGGGGGCCTGTTAGCTAAACCACTCATTATCTATGGCTGCCAGAATTCTCTCCTTTGGGTAAAATTTCTACCTTCTCAGTTAAAATTTTTCCCTACCTGCTACTAGTGGTTTCTTTTGAGATGTATCCCCCTTTACCTAACAGCAAGTACTATCTACTACCACCATCTTCCTTATTTTTCATAATGCGGAATGAAGACAGCCCCAAGTCTCCTTACCCCACTCTGATGGGGGTACTCAACCTCCAGGTCTGTGGTCTCCAATTATGCCATTTCCCTTTCACAAAGGTCTAGAACAATTTATTCTTTTTTTTTTTTTTCTAGTTCTTCTTGAGCTAGATTTATTTATTTATTTAAAAAAAATTTAAAAAATTTTTGTGGGTACATAGTAGGTGTACATATTTATTGGGTACATGAGATGTTTTGATACAGGCATGCAATGTGAAATAAGCACATCATGGGGAATAGGGTATTCTTTCCCTCAACCATTATCCTTTGAGTTACAATCCAATTACACTCTTTAAGTTATCTTAAAATGTACAGTTGAACACTTTATCCTTAACTTCTCAGGAAAAGGGTTGGGAGGACCATCATTCATATGTTTACATGGAGTGGTAATTTTGTGAATGTTTGTTTGTATGTCTGTCATTCTATCAGGAAAAAGCCTGCTGGGCACGTGCATTCTCTACTCTCTCTCCATTCAAGAAACAGGGAGGAGCTGTCTCCCTGGGAGGGCTTGGGGACCCTCTCCCCTTTCCTCCAAACACCCAACTACTTATCTGAGGGGAAGCAAGTAAACTAGTAATTACAATAACTGTGCTAAGTTTTATCCATGGTCTTCACCCAATGGTGTGGATTCAGAGAAGAAAGGGTGGAACCCTGCCTGAATAGTTAAGGGAAGGCATCATGGAGGAGGCGACATTTGAGTTTTGAGTTTTGAGGAGTGGGCAAGAGTTCTTAGTGTCAAGATTTCTCTGTGTTGAGATTTTACTCTCAATTTATAGCTTTTCACATTTACTAAAAATTCCACCCCACCCAGCCCTTCAAACTTTATTCAATAAGTTCTATGGACAAATGTTAGCTGGTACGGAGATGGCAAAAGAATGTAAGATATGATCACGACCTTTCAGGAGCTTACAGTTTTGTTGCCAGCATACCTACATATGTAACAGTTACATAACTTTTCAAGATCGTTTGTTTGTTAAGTCCTTGAATAGGAACTGTGGCTATCTTGTTCACTGCCCTGTCTCTGATTCCTGAATATTGTACCTGGGATTCAGTAAGTCCTCATTAAAGTCTGGCCAAGTATAGGAATGAATGATAAATGCTTAGTGAGTGGGGAAGATTTAATTTGGACCTGAAAGGCAGGGTCATGTTTGGATAAACAGAGGGAAAAGCATACACCATCTTGCCTTCCTTCATGTTTTTTGCATGCAGGTTGGTGTCACCAACTACATTACATGGACCATATTTTATGCATCTTTTATAGCCAAGGTGATATGGTGTGGATGTGTGTCCCCTCCACATCACGTGTTGAAATGTGATTCTCAATGTTGGAGGTGGGGCCTAGCAGGAGGTGTTGGATAATAGGGGTGGATCTCTCATGAATGACTTGGTCCCCTCCCCATGGCAATGAGTGAGTTCTTGATATGTTAGTTCGTGCAAGAGTTGGCTGTTTCAAGGAGGCTGGCACCTCCTCCTCTCTCTCTTGCTCCCTCTTTTGCCACAAGACAGGCCAGCTCCTCTTCCCTTCCACCATGACTAAAAGCTTCCTGAGGCCTCACTAGAAGCTGAGCGGATGCTGGTGCCATGCTTGTCCAGCCTGTGGAAACGTGAGCCAAAGAAACATCTTTTAAAAATAAATTACCCAGCCTCAGGTATTCCTTTATAGCAACACAAAATGGACTAACACACAAAGAGAACTAGGCACTTAGTAAATGATCATACATGTCAGTTAGATTCAAGGGCAAGCTAGAGTCTTATCCATCCTTACTGAAAAGCTACACAAATATTGGTGATGGGAGAGGATGAGACTCATGTGAAATGTTCCCAAGTTTTTTGTCTGCCCAAGCTGAGCTTATTTGTGTATAATCTGCATATTAGTGGAAAAACATGTGTTAATTGATTATCTACAGGACACATGTGTGTGTACATAACATAGACATTGTCACCATGTTTATGGAGCTTACAATTCTGCAGTTGAACAAGACAGACAATACAGCCAAGCATTACTAGTTGATGATAACTTCAGTTGATGACAACTTCAGTTGATGACCTCAAGAGTCTCGAAAGCATATTGAGTATTTTGGCAGGTGAATCTGGGCACATTCCCCGAAGGAGGAGAAAGGTCTCTAGCTATTATTATTATTATTATTTATTTATTTATTTATTTTTTGAGACAAAATCTCACTCTGTTGCCCAGGCTGAAGTGCGGTGGTGAGATCTTGGCTCACTGCAACCTCTGCCAGCCGGGTTCAAGCAATTCTCATGCTTCAGTTTCTGAGTAGCTAGGATTACAGGTGCCCGCCACCACGCCTGGCTAATTTTTGTATTTTAGTAGAGACAGGGTTTCACCATGTTGGCTAGGCTGGTCTCAAAACTTCTGACCTCAGGTGATCCACCTGCCTCAGCTTCCCAAAGTGCTGGGATTACATGCATGAGGCACCGCGCCTGGCCTTTAACTATTACTGAAAGCTGTGATTATTAAGTTTCCCTGAAAAGGTCAGAATTTCCTAGAATTTCTCACTTTTCTTGTTATCAATGCTTTTCCTTTTTAGGCTGGTATAACAATAGCTGTAGCCCCTTGCTGGGTCAGATTGCTGATTTATTGCATCTTGGAAGAATAACCCTTGCTTCGCTACTGATAGGTTTGTGTTATGGATACTCTGTGCTACTATTTGTTTTGTTAATATCAAACTGCAATGATTAGAATTTTGGAAGACCATTTCCCTGAGGTCAGGTTCTCTGGAGTATACCTGGGAAAGTGGAAAGTATAAACAGAGCAGGGGAGGGTTTCAAAATTCACTGGACTCGGATTGTACAACTCTGCCCTATGAATGAGCAAGAACTAGGTGGGATTCTGTAGAATGGGATCTAGGTAGCTAGAAAGGGCAAAGGTGAAGCATTAGATGTATTAGCAGTCAGGGAGAAACTACCAAGCAAATCCAAAGTATTCTGTTGTACTGGGAAAGTCTGTTTTGTGAATCCAGAGTCATCCCCAGTGGGAATAAAATTCTTCCTTGTATAGCCGTCCAACTCTCTCCCAAATCCTTTCATTCCATCCCCACTCTGCACTGGCAAGGGATCCTGCTGTCCCACCACTAGGAAGTTATCCCTCAGGTTTAAGATATTTATAGCACCAGGTATTCTCTTTGAAAAATATAAGAGAAATAGTGGCTTATGGAAATGATTTTCTGTTTTTTCTTTTAACAGAAAACTCCCTTTTTGTCCCTAATAATAAAAACTGCTCTGGCCGAAGCAGGGGCAGGGGCCTGGGCCTTCCCCCTTAGCCTCACCCTTGCTGGCCCTTGAGACACTTGGGTGGAAGCCAGAGGCTTCCAGGAAAGCTGTTTCAAAAGCTTTCCTGCAAACCAACCAACCATACAAACTCATTATTGGGACAGTTGGGGAAATTTGAGTACTGACTGGGTGTTAGAGGATGTTTAGGAATTATTGTTGATTTTGTCAGATGTGATAATGCTATAATGGTTATGTGAGACAACATCCTGATTTTTTTTAAAGCTTCCTATTTCATGATGCTTGAGATCTGCATAAAAATGAAGTGCATTTCTGCTTTCATGATAGATCATGAGATCTGCATAAAAATGAAGTGCATTTCTGCTTTCATGATAGATCATGAGATCTGCATAAAAATGAAGTGCATATGCTCTGGGCACAGTGGCTCACGCCTGTAATCCCAATAGTTTGGAGGCCGAGGCGGGTGGATCAGTTGAGATCAGGAGTTTGAGACCCGCCTGGCCAACATGGTGAAACCCCCGTCTCTAGTAAAAATACAAAAATTAGTCAGGTGTGGTGGTGCACGCTTGTGATCCCAGCTACTTGGGAGGCTGAGGCAAGAGAATCGCTTGAACCTGGGAAGCAGAGGTTGCAGTGAACTGATATCACACCACTGCCCTCCAGCCTGGGAGACAGAGTGAGACTTCATCTCCAAAACAAAACAAAACAAAAGAAAAAAATGAAAATGAAGTGAATATGGCAAAATAAAAATAATGTTAAGTTGAGGTGGTGGGTTATGGGCTTATTACGATATTACGATTTTCTCTCTGAAAAATGTAAAAACAATGCTTCAAGCTGGTAGTTGCAGGCAGCCTAGGAGGGATAGGTTTATTGGCGCAGTTTTCCTTTGAGACTTTGGGTGCCAGTCTAGAGCAGGGCACAGAGGGAATATAGGGGTCAGCTACATTCATCTGCTCACTCACCACCCATGGGTGCTGGCAGGGCATCAAACTACACCCTAAAACTCTCCTCCAGTGTAACCCTTTACTCAACCTAATTAAAGGATGTGTAACATTTTTTAACATTAGCAGCAGGGCTAACTCCATGCACATCCACCGCCACCCCCTGCAGCTGTCTGGCCCCTCCTGCCTGTCTTGTTTGAGTGGGCAAAATCCCCTCTCCCTACCCAGCACGCCCCCATTCCCTATATGCCCTCCCCTAAGCTAGCACCTGCTGCCTCAAAGGAATACCGAGCTGACAAAAGTGTTCCTTCTCTCCTCCCCCACCTCATCCCCCTCTCCTGGGCATCCAGGGATCTGAGGAGAGCACCTCTGGTTACTAGGAAGCTGCCAGATGCGTACTGGGCAATAGTACTGTTTTCTCATTTCAGAGACCCACCCGAGACTGCTCACTGGCCGAACGCCAGCACTGTTCTCACATCTCCTTGCTCTCCCTCTGCCACCAGCCAGCCCAGGAAGCTGAGATGTAGCATCACACAGGGAAGAGACTTCTGAAATCAAGAAGTGCAGCCTCCCAAACAGAGCAAGGATCCCTGCAGGCATCTCTGATGGGCGGTCACCTGGTCCCCGCTGAAATGTTTCCATTGGAGATCATTTCCAC
The DNA here is from genome assembly GCF_028885625.2 of Pongo pygmaeus. Classification (NCBI taxonomy): domain Eukaryota; kingdom Metazoa; phylum Chordata; class Mammalia; order Primates; family Hominidae; genus Pongo; species Pongo pygmaeus. The sequence continues at coordinate 43,318,042 of NC_072373.2, forward strand.
AAACATTTACATAGTACTCCTCTGGGTCAGGCACAGAGGAAGGCACTAATCAGGGTCAGAGCCCAGGGACAGTGAGAGCTCAGTAGCAAACTGCACCAGGACCCACCAGTCTCCTATTGCAGACCTCTGCAGCGGGGGCTGGAAGCTGCAGCACCCAAAACTCCGGGCAGGCCCATTTCCCTCTAGCAGCAAAAAGGTGGCTGGCTGGCAGATGAATCTATCCCTTGGTAAGGATGCCACTGTTTGAATTTTGCCTGATTAGCTCCTCAGTTTTATAACACCAGGAGCTCAGTTTTATTAATGGTCCTGGGGGTTATAGACCTGTGATAACCTAACCTCATAAGAAACATGCATGCCGGCCAGATGTGGTGGCTCACGCCTGTAATCCCAGCACTTTGGGAGGCCAAGGCGGGTGGATGGAGGTCAGGAGATCGAGACCATCCTGGCTAATATGGTGAAACCCCGTCTCTACTAAAAATATAAAAAATTAGCTGGGCGTGGTGGCACACGCCTGTAGTCTCAGCTACTCAGGAGGCTGAGGCAGGAGAATCACTGGAACCCAGGAAGCGGAGATTACAGTGAGCCGAGATTGTGCCACTGCATTCCAGCCTGGGTGACAGAGCAAGACTGTGTCAAAAAAAAAAAAAAAAAAGAAAAGAAAAAAAGAAACACACATGCTAAAAGGCCAATTTACAAATGAGTCATGAACAAGCACAGCTGTCCGGCAACCGGAATATTCACGTTTGCTTTCCAAGACACACATTTCCTGGTATGGAGTTTATAACTAGGAGTTGCTTGGTGAGCATGAAATTAGCTCAAAGGGTGGGGAGGGCTGTGGAAGAAGCTGAGGGAGAGCTACCTTGAACTTTACAACAGAATACCTGTTTCCACGAACGGGGTTTCCCTTGAGTGGACTCTTTTCTTTGATATGCCTTTTCTGATAGCCACATAACACCATCTCAAAAGGTTACAACTTTCTTTATATCAGCTATATTTCTCATTGTGTTTTCCTGAGGTCTCCTTGATACTCTGGGGGAGGGTAGGTGACTGTACCCTGGACAGCACTGTGGCCCAGGGCTTTCTTCAGTACTAGTTCTGGTATTTGTGTACAGATGTATAGGGGTGAGGGTGGGGGCAGAGGAGACAGTTTGGCAGCAATTCCCTTTTTCTGGTTCTATGTGATGTTGACAGGTGTTATAACAGGGCTCATAAATGTAAATGCAACAGGGTCCAGGTATGTAGCATAAAGGAAACAAGCTGAATAAAACAATCTCAATAGCAACTTGAATATAAATATGCTTCTTTGTGCTCCTTTTCTTTTCTTTCCTTTTCTTTTCTTTTTCTTTGAGATAATGTCTCACTCTGTCACCCAGGCTGGAGTGCAGTGGCATGATCTCAGCTCGCTGCAACCTCTGCCTCCCGGGTTCAAGAAATTCTCCTGCCTCAGCCTCCCAAGTAACTGGGACTACAGGCATGTGCCATCCTGCTCAGCTAATTTTTGTATTTTTTAATAGAGATGGAGTTTCACCATGTTGGCCAGGCTGGTCTTGAACTCCTGACCTCAAGTGATCCGCCCGCCTCAGCCTCCCAAAGTGCTGGGATTATAGGCGTGAGCCACCGCACCTGGACTTTCATGCTCTTTACTACAAGAAAAAAATAATACAGACATGAAGGTAATGGCAATGAATGCTCAGTGGGTTGAGTGGGCAGTGGTAAGTTCTGGGGACTCTGGTAAGCTGGGGTGGGCACACCCCTTTGCAAGATGACTACTGCTCAACTCCAGCAGACTGTGGCCAGATGAGATTGAGGCCCTGAAGTTACCAGGTCTGATTTTTTTTCAAGGGAAGTTGGTAAACTGGATTTTTAGGTGAAATCGCTTGATTTTTAAGTGTTGGCAGTCAACTCAAACTAAATTTAAGCCCAGCTTCATAATGCTGGGCACGGTGGCTCACACTGTAATCCCAGCACTTTGGGAGGTTGAAGTGGGCCGATCGCCTGAGGTCAGGAGTTTGAGACCAGCCTGGTCCACGTGGCAAAACCTTGTCTCTACTAAAAATACAAAAAATTAGCCAGGCATGATGGTTCGTGCCAATAGTCCCAGCTACTCGGAAGGCTGAGGCAAGAGAATCATTTGTACCTGAGAAGCGGAGGTTGCAGTGAGCCAAGATCACACACTGTACTCCAGCCTGGGTGACAGAGCGAGATGCCGTCTCAAAAAACAAAAAACAAAAAACAAGCCAAAAAAACTTCATTAAAGGCCAGATTCAGTATGCAACTTCTGCCTTATATATAAAAGGACCCCATGATTAAATGTTTTGGGAAATGCTGATTTCAAAAAATAAAATAGAAAAATATAGACAGATTTTTGTTGTTTTTTAATCGTAGACATTCTGAGGGCCTTTCAGAGAGCGATGTGTGTTTGAAGCTCCAATTCAGTCTCATTGGCTTCACTCAGCCACAGCATCTCCTCAGGTCAGTATCTAAAGACTGCCGGGTGCAGCCATTTCCAGGGGATCCTTTGGCTTTGTGTCGGCCAGTGGCATTTTCTGGCCCTTTCCTCTAAGTCAAGGGATGCATTCTCTGAGGACTCAGAGCCCTGCACACACGATGCTGACTGCGGAGGTACACAGGAGCGGAAGCAACCTGCCCTGGCTCTGGAGGGATATTCACCTTTTTTTTGTGTGTAGCTCACTTGTGTGGATTCTAGAACAGTCTGGGCTGAGTTCAACTTTACCCAGAAGTGGCAGGCCCTCTGCCCCTGTCAGCCTCATCTCCTGTCAGTGTCTTCCCCCTTCTTACTTTCATTCCATGTTCAACACCCCATGTGAAATTTGGCTAAAAGTTCACCACCAACAACCCCTCCCAAAGGATCCCCTAACTTATTTCACCCACTCTGCCTCCCTAGCTAGTCCTGACTACTCCATAGGAAGACTAGGTCCATATTTAGGGCCCAGCAAAGCAGAGGAATAAAAAAAAAATAGAAAAGGGCAGCTTTAGTAAATTTATCCAGAATATTGCAACTGGAATATCTAGAGAGAAGCTTACAAAATTTCAGTATGCATATGAGCTTTCAATATTGCTTTTTTTTTTTTTTTTTTAAGACAGAGTCTCACTCTGTCCTCCAGGCTGGAGTATAGTGGTGCGATCGTGGCTCATTGCAGCCTCCGCCTCTTGGGTTCAAGCGATTATCCTGCCTCAGCCTCCTGAGTAGCTGGGACTAAAGGTGTGCGCCACCATGCCTGGATAATTTTTGTATTTTTAGAAGAGACCGATTTTCGCCATGTTGTCCAGCCTGGTCTTGAACTCCTGAACTCAGGTGATCCGCCCACCTAGACCTCCCAAAGTGCTGGGATTACAGCCATGAGCCACTGCACCAGGCCTGTGCTAGTCTTGATATCACTGGGTCGCCTGCTCCTCAGGATCTGGAGAAGACCCTCCGGAACCCCCACCTCATACATTCTGTGAATCCATATGCCCTTGCTTACTCCCTGTCACCTTGGCTCCAATGTGTAGCTCTGCCACATTCTGCATTTTGCAATTTTTTCTTCCTCTCTGCCTCAACATTGGCAGAAATATAGGACACGACTTTTTCTCAATCCCCTCCCCGTCTTCTCAAACGTGTCTACATGAGGCATCTATGTGTGGAGGGGAGCCAGGGATGGCATGTGTACATCACAGGGCCATTAGAGCACACAGCTAAAATTAAACTTCCCAGTTTTTAAAAAGCACAGGTACCATTCCTGCTGACTCCACACTGGCGTTCAGCCACAGTGCCGGCCCTCTTTCCCTCCTCCTCTCTCTGACTCCTCCTCACTTTCCAAATCCTGTTAATTCTTCATGTTACTGGTTTAACCATCTCTTCCTTGCTGCCTTCCAGACCATACCACCAGGGTCTTACCTCTATCTCCCTGGAGCTTATTAGGTCTTTTCCTAAGCAAAGGCAATTCTTTTCTAAGAGAGATCCTAGTGTTTTATGAACAGCAATTTTTCTAGGAACCTCGCCTACTTGGCCTAGCCTTTGCCCCCAAGAGAGCCCTTGCAGCACCTTTGGGGAACTCTTGGGTTCCACTTTGAAAACTGATGGGCTAGATTACCTGTTTTTTTTTTTTTTTTTGAGACAAGGGGCTTGCTCTGTCACCTAGGCTGGAGTGCAGTGGCACAGCCAAGGCTAACTGCAGCCTCAATCTCCCAGGTTCAAGTGATCCCCAGGGCTCAAGTGATCCTCTGGCCTCAGCCTCCCAAGTAGCTGGACTCTAGGCGTGCACCACTATCTCCAGCTAATTTTTTTCAGTAGAAATGGGTTTCACTATGTTGTCCAGGCTGGTCTTGAACTCCTGAGTTAAAGTGATCCTGCCACCTTAGCTTCCCAAAGTGCTGGGATTACAGGCATAAGCCACTGTGCCCAGCCAGCCTAGATCATTTTTGAGAGCCTTTCCATGTTTCAAGCTCTATGAATCTATGATTCCTGGATTTCAAGTCTGTGTGACTGATAAAAGCAGGCAGAAATGCAAAGCTGAGAAGAACGCTTGGCTTGGAAAATGGTGATTCTCAAGATTTTTACACTCAGAATCCCTTTATACTCCCTAGGAGAATCCCAAAGGATTTTTGTTCTTGTCCCTTATATCAGTCTTTATATGCTGTGTGATCTTGGTGTAGTAATTAGCTCCTCTGAACCTCAATGTCTTTCTTAAAATTAGGACTGAAATATCCACTAGGAAGAACTACGGTGAGAATTAAATGAGATAATGTAAGATCAAAGTAATTTTTCAATTCTGAAGGGTATGTAAACATTAGTTGTTATTAGTATTATTGGTTCTATTAAGGAGATAATGGAGATGCTGCAGCTGTATGTCACCTTCTCTAAGTACCCAGGAGGAGCAAGCAAGACTGAATTTTGGAGTCTTATCTGGAAAAGACTTGGAATTGTAATCCCCCGCTTACTGACTCTAAGAGCATTGGGTAAGTCACTCATCCTCTCTGAATCATCTCCATTTACTCACCACTGTGGGGGGGAAAAGGAAAATAATACAGGGTTTATTTTCCAGGCTTATAGCAAGAATTTGGAATCATGCCTTGATAGAGCTGGCACCAGGCAGATACTAAAAAGCAAACAATGTCTAGTCTGTGCTTCTTTCCAATGTACTGGTTCACTTAAATCTGCCCTCCTATGCAATATTTTGTCAGGAATATCTTTATTTCATCAAAAGTTCACTATAGAAATGAACCAGCAATTCCATTTTAGACTGGTCCTTTAAAAATATATTTTTGGCTATACAATGACTTTTTTTTTTTTCGTTGAGGGGATCAGGACACCAGATTCTGAAGGTAGAAGTATGTTAAAGACCAGATTTGAATTTAAGCCAGATCATAGGAAGGGAACATGGCATGGACCAGTATGGGAGACATCTCAGAGGGGGCCATTATCTCTCTGAATGAGATTGCTCACCTACGATCCCACCACCCTGAAGCCTGGCCTGCTGTACCACATTCAGACATCCTCTGTCCGGGCAGTTGCCAATCCTGGTTGTTGAGTGGAGCTCTGACTCGGAATCTGTGCCCACAAATCTGGCCCACGACTTCCCCCTTTAGCTCTGAATTTTCAGAATTAGAGTCCCTCCTTGGGTTGGGTGTTATTTTTCAGAAGGCCTGTTTTAAACATCAGTATCACTTAAGAAAAATAACAGCTCAGCATATATTCCTCAGCACATAGCCCTAACAGCTCAGCATGGGTCAAGATATTGTGGAATTGTACCATCATAGGACCCTAAAAGAGGTACTGCAAGGACCTTAGTGATCAACCAATCTAACTACCTTGTTTTATATAAGAGAAAACTGAGGCCAGAGTGATGAAGTGACTTTATCAAGGGTATACTGAGTCATTGGCAGTACCGAGAGGAGAACTCAGGTTTCCCCATTTCAGGTCCAGTATTTTTTTCCCCCATATCTGCCATCCATCCCTCATTCCAATAAACGGCTATTGAGAACCCATTATGTGCCAGGAATTATGGTGAGAGCTGGGGATACAGAGGTGCCTAATAGACAACTCGGCCTTCATGCTGCCTACCTGTGCACATTGGCTACATGGATTAATGAACTCTCCTGCCCTCTGCCACCATCAGTGGGCACAGAATTGGTAAGTGTTGATAGGAAGATAAATGAAGAAGGATGTCTGTAACACAGGCTGCCACTTACCCATCCACCAACCCAACATGAGCAGTAACACTTGCTATGGGGGAACGCACATGAGAATATTGGGAACATGGCAGGAGTGGGGGGGTGGCAGGTTGTGGGGCAGGAAGTAGAAGGAAAAAAGAAGCACAGGTCTCTGAAAGCAGGCTTAGGAAGACACTGAAGCCAAACCTCCCTCCTCCTGTTGTAGCTGAAGGAGAGGAACCAGGCGTGTACTTGAGCCAGCTTAATGATGAGTCTTGCTTAAGACTCTACTTCTCTAGAGGATCAAGGAAGCTCTGGCACTGAATACAAGAATAGGAGGAAGCTGGACTCAGCAGCCATCCCCAGCCTCCCGCCTCTTGGGCTCAGCAGCTGTGCACCTCTCTGCTCCTGCACCCTGGACCCCTCTCTCCACAGGGCTCCCAGCCTCAAACAGTCAAGCTCACAAGTTGGCTTTCCCAGAAACTAGAAAGCTATGCTATGCATCTATCATCTGTGAATCACTGCCCTCAGGTCATTAAGGAAACTTATTGGAGGTCTGATAGCTACAACGAGCTTAAAAGAAAAACTAAAACTTTTTCATGAACTGATAATAACTAGTTGAAAGTTTCAACTGTTCTCCCAAAGGAGTCAAGGGTGGTGTTATTTGAGCATAGTAAGATCGCCTCCTCTTCTAAGAAGTCATGTCAGAGAGCTAAGTACGTACCCCTGGAGACTCCAGCCCCATTGCCAATGAAACTATCTCATACTAACTCTGCCTCTCCCCCCTTGGAGCTGAGGTCTGCCGGGGGGCTTCCAGGGGAGAGTGTTCCTATTCTATAAAGGGCTACCCCTCTCTAGATTCCAGGATGCCTAGGCACTAGAGAGGGAAAGCCCTTTATAGAGTTCCTCTGTGTTTCTGGCTGCCAGGATGCCTAGGCACTAGATCCCCTCACAGGCCTGAGAGCCTCTCAAAACCACTGTACACACATATGCCCCTGAGGGGCGACTGAAATTCTTACCACTATTCGAGTCATTTCTCTGATCTACTCTCTAAAAAGCCCCTATAAAAACACAAATCATATACTATACAAATTATTACACAGCCCATCGTAGAAGTTTAGTTGGCTTTATTGGCTCCAGGGCTGAATGTTTTGCCCTAAGGCAGTGAATCAGAATCACTGTGGGTGAGGCTCGGGCATTTTACAATTTGTCCTGGAGATTTGAATGTGCAACCAGAATGAGGAACTGCTGCCCTCAGGGAGCGGTGCACAGAAGGGGAAAAAAAAGACTTAGGTCCTGGCCCTCCCCTGCTCCAGTCTAGACCATCTCTGTGCGATGTTAAGAACGCCATTTGTAGGCTGGGCGTGGCGTCTCAAGCTTGTAATCCCAGCACTTTGGGAGGCCGAGGCAGGCGGATCACCTAAGGTCGGGAATTCGAGACCAGCCTGACCAACATGGAGAAACCCAGTCTCTACTAAAAATACAAAAATTAGCTGGGTGTGGTGGCTCATGCCTGTAATCCCAGCTACTCGGGAGGCTGAGGCAGAAGAATTGCTTGAACTCGGGAGGCGGAGGTTGCGGTGAGCCGAGATCCTACCGTTGCACTCCAGCCTGGGAGACAAGAGTGAAACTCTGTCTAAAAAAAAAAAAAGAACTCCACTTGTCTCTTTGGCTTTCAGTTTGGACTTTCTTCTGAAAAATGAGAGAATGGGACTTGATGGTCTTTGAGGTCCTTTCCATAGTCCTCAGCCTCTTGGCCAGAACCGAAAGATGAGTCTCTTTCAACTGCAACATTTTGTGACTGTACAAGTTATCTTATGATTAGAAGAGCCACTTCCCCAGACCACTTCCTCCATCTGGACATTTATGGGACGGTGAATCAAGGGTTGCCCAGGGAGGTCTCTGTGCAATGCCAGCTCTGGCAGGTCACAATGTTCTGAGAGGGTTCTGAGTCCTAACCAAGAAGAGGCTTCTGCAGGCCAAGCTCCCGAAGGCTTCAGGGAGAAAAATGTCCTTATTCACTTTCTTCTGTCCAGGTCACGGTATGGCAGAAGAGGGACACATGTCCTCACTCTTCTTTGGCAAATAATAATGCCAGAAGAATTTTGAATTCACCCTTTGGCTAAAATGGGAGATTGTTAAATAAAGATACATTGATAAATATGTATTCTGAGAAACACATTTTATTTTTCATGATAGATCTGTTCCTGAAAACATGGTGTTCAAGTTGCACATATGAAAACAGAACTTCTTTCTTCTTCAATGGAAGTGACACCTAACAATTTGGATTTGGATTTCTCTGCCTCTTACGTCTACTACTTGATAATGTAGAAACCAGCATTCAAATCCAGGGAAGCAAATCCTTTTTTAAAAGATTTGATTAAATTATCTGAAGATAAATTGTGCCTTGTTTTTTATTTTTAGCTATATTTTTGGGAGGGAGCTTCACAAACTCTTTATTATTCCCTTAAGATCCAAATTTTGGTTCTTATGACATCAGTTTCAGATGAGGACGCACAAGTCACTCTTCCCATTACTATATTGGGAGGGTGGGGTTCCGAAAATGTGCAATGTGAGTGGTGAGTCTTTGCTGGAAGGGTGCTATCTGCTCATCTACCAAAGGGAAGGTGAGTAGAAAATTCCTAAAACTAAAAAATCAAGAAGTGGCATTATATATTTGTTATTTAAAAATATCAAGGTTAATAGCAAATAAATCTACTAAATTGAATTTAAAATGGTGACCTACGTCAAGAAATATCATAAGTCAAGTAAAAAGATCAGTGACAAAATGGGAAAAAATATTTGCAACTTAAATGTCAGACAAAGGTTAATTTCCATGGTATATAAAGTTTCTCAAAAAGGATAATTAAAAAGGTCAACAATCACAGAAGAATCAGCTAGAGATATCAATAATGATTAGAAAAAGAAATGCAAATGGCCCTTAACATTATGAAAAGATGTTTAACCTCACTTAAAAGGCATTCAAATCAAAGCTAAACTAAGATATTATTTTTGACTTATCAAATTGGCAAAAATCCAAAATTTAAGAATACACTGTTGGCAAGACTGGGAAAACAGACACTCTCATGCATTCCTAGTCATAATGCAAATTGGTTCAATCCCTACAGAGGATAATTTGGCAATATATAGCAGAATCGTTTATGCATATACCCTTAACCTAGGAATCTCACTTCTAGGCGCCTATCACAAAGATTATACTAGTGAAATATGAAAAGATACACACACACACACACAAACATATATACATACATATCTTTATACATAGATCTATTTATCTATCTATAGAAAGAGGCAATTTATTATAGCACTATTTGTAACAGCAAGACTGGATACAATCAGAATGCCTGTCAAAGGTGACTGGATGAATAAAATATGGTACTTCCATACACTGGAGTATTAAAAAAACTGCAAAAAGGAAAGAGAAACATCTCTGAATTCTCCCATGAAGTGGTCTGCAGGATATGTTAAATGAAAAAAAGAATTACAAAAAATATACAGTATTCCACTTACATCAAAAATGTCTTGCCATGCCAGAAAGCAATAGAGCTATCAAAGAATACTAAGACTTTATAAAAAGGACTCAGGATAAAATGGTACAGCCAATTTTGAAAAAGTTTGGCAGTTCCTCAAAAACGTGAACAGAGTTACCACATAACCCAGCAATTCCATTCCTAGGTATATACCCCCCAAAATTAACAATGTATGTCCACACGAAAACTTGTACATGAATGTTCATTAGCAGCATTATTTGTAACCTGCCCAAGGTGGAAACAACCCAAATGTCTATTGACTGATAAAAAATAAAATGTGGTATATCCATACAAGGGAATATTATTTATCCATAGAAAGGAAGTACTGCTACATGTTAAAATATGGATGAACCTTGAAAACACTCTGCTAAGTGAAAGAAGCCAGTCACAAAAGGCCACATATTGTATGATTCCATTTGCATGAAACGCCCAGAACTGGAAAATCTGTAGAGACAGAAAGTAGATTGGTAGTTGTCAGGAGCTGGGAATGGGAGGGGGAATGGGTAGTGACTGCTAATGGGTATGTGGTTTCTTCTTCAGGTAAGGCAATTATCCTGAAATTAGATGGTGGTGATAGTTGCACAACTTTTTGAATATACTAAAAACCATTGGCCGGGCATGGTGGCTCATGCCTGTAATCCCAGCACTTTGGGAGGCCAAGGGGGTGGATCACAAGGTCAGGAGATTGAGACCGTCCTGGCTAACATGATGAAACCCCGTCTCTACTAAAAATACAAGAAATTAGCCGGGTGTGGTGGCGGACGCCTGTAGTCCCAGCTACTCGGGAGGCTGAGGCAGGAGAATGGCGTGAACCCGGGAGGCAGAGCTGGCAGTGAGCCGAGATCATGCCACTGCACTCTAGCCTGGGTGACAGAACGAGACTCCCCACCTCCAAAAAAAAAAAAAAAAAAAACCATTGAACTGTACAATTTAAAAGGGTGACTTTTATGGTGTATTGAATTGTTTCTCAATTAAAAAGGTATATACGTTAGGGCTGGGCGTGGTGGCTTATGCCTGTAATCCCAGCACTCTGGGGGGCTAAGGCAGGAAGACAACTTGGGATCAGGAGTTCGAGACCAGCCTGGCCAATACGGTGAAATCCCATTTCTACTAAAAATACAAAAATTAGCGGGGGCATGGTGGTGGGCACCTGTAATCTCAGGTACTCAGGAGGCTGAGGCAGGAGAATCGCTTAAACCTGGGAGGTGGGGGGTGCAGTGAGCCGAGATCATGCCAGTGCACTCCAGCCTGGGAGACAAAGCGAGACTGTCTCAAAAAAAAAAAAGATATATACATTAAATTTTTAAAGTAAATATTCATTGATAAACAAACAACAACACAAAAGGACTAAGGTACCAACATAAATCAGCTCCATTTGCCAAAGATGGGACAATTTGAGCATCAAAGTAATAACTATAAGTGACTCAAACGTATAAAATATGTTTAAGTCCATGATTTGGCCATGCGTGATGGCTCACACCTGTAATCCTAGCACTTTGGGAGGCTGAGGGTGAATCAAGAGGTCAGGAGTTCAAGACCAGCCTGGCCAAGATGGTGAAACCCCATCTCTACTAAAAATACAAAAAAAATTAGTCGGGCTTGGTGGCACGCCCCTGTAATCCCGGCTACTCCGGAGGCTGAGGCAGAGAATTGCTTAAACCTGGAAGGGTGGAGGTTGCAGTGAGCCAAGATCGTGCCATTGCACTCCAGCCTGGGCGACAGAGAGAGACTCCGTCTCAAAAAAAAAAAAAAAAAAAAAAAAATCCATGATTTGAAGAATTCCAGAAAATAAATTTATTATCTTGAAAACTATTAATAATAGAAAAAGAAGCATTTATTCTGTCTTTTCTGTACAAACTATGCCTAAGAATAACCAAATAGTTGATGAGAGAAGATTCTCTTTACATAATTATTTAAAGTAATAAACAATGAAGGAAAAATAGAATATGATTATTTTGCAATGCTGACGAATTAATGGATCTGTGCAATAATTAACAATGGCTGATAACATCATGAAAAGAGAGACAATCACACATTACATATCCCTGATGGATGCACCCAATAACACCTATGAAACACTCTTGCTAAAAAACTAAACTAAACAAATCTAACCAGAATCTGATCAGGCATCAGCAAACAAAGAAACTTGTTAAACAACTTAACGGGGATGCAATTTTTAAAACACACATCATGGGAAATTCTACAAAACAATCTGGTTTCTTCAACAACAACACTGCAAGGAACAAAGCATGCAAAGGGATGGCAGTGTAATCTACAAATCACAGACCTAAGGGACACATTAACCAATGCCAATGCATGAACCATATTTGAATCTGGATTCAAACAAATAAACCACTAAAAATTTAAAGACAATAAAACATTGTTTTTAGACAATTAAGAAATTATGAACATTGACAAAATATGTGACAATGTTAATGAATTATTAATAGTTTTAGAGATTGTGATGGTTACTTTTATGTATCAACTTGACTGGGCCATGGGGGTCCAGATATTTGGTCAAACATTATTCTGAGTATGTTTGTTAAACATTATTCTGGGTGTGTTTTTGGATGAGGTTAACAGTCAAATCAATAAACTGAATAAGGCAGATTGCTCTTCTTTGATGCGGGTGGGCCTCATCCCATCAGTAAAGGCCTGAATAGAACAAACAGGCAGATCCTCCCTCCAATAAAAGGGAACTCTTTGTGCCTTACTGCTTACACTGGGAAATTGTTGTTTTCCCACCTTGAAGCCCCAGTTGGAAAATCTGCTCTCCTTGGGTCACAAGCCTGCTGGCTTTCAGACAGGGACTGACACCATTAGCTTTCCTGGTTCTCAAGCTTTCAGACTCAGACTGGAACTATACTTTGCCTCTCCTTTGTCTCCAGCTTGCCAACTATAGATTTTGGGATGTCTCAGCCTCTATAAATTATGTACCTAATTTCTTATAACAAATCCTCTCTCTCTCTCTACACACACACACACACACACACACACACACAAAATCTCCTATTCGTTCTATTTCTCTGGAGAACCGTGACTAATACAGGGATGGTAAGGTGTTGTAGTTATATTTAAGAGTCCTTATCCTTTAGAAATACATATATGAAAAACTTACAGATAAAATGCTATGATATCTGACATTTGCTTCAAAATAATCTTAGGATGGAAGGAAATGGATAAAGATTTAGATGAAACAGACTGGCTATCTGTTGGTAATTGTTAAAGCTGGGTGATGGAAGCATGGGGTTTCCTCATGCTATTCTCTCTGCTTTTGTGTATGGATACATTTTTCTTTAGTGAAAAAGTAAAAAATGGAAGAAAATGAAAAATAGGAAATTGAAAAATAGTAGTAGTATGGAGGAATTACTTTTTCTACTGTAGAATCATTTGACTCTTTATAATATGTGTGTGTAAAAATAAGTATCTTTTAAAAATTAAAAAGTGAAGAGGACCTACCATAAATATAATATGTAATGGTGAAACTTTAGATGTATTCTCATTAAAGGTAGAAACATCAATGATGCCTGCTCTTTGACATTGTACTGGAGTCTTAGCCTTCACAATAAGACAAGAAAAAGAAGAGCTAAATAGAATGGGAGAAAAAAAGTTATTGTTGTTTGCAGACAATACTCTATGTATAGATAATTCAAAAGTATTTACAAACTGCAGGAAAACTGCTGGATATAAGAGCAAGACACAAAAATCAACATTGTTCCCATATACAGGCACTAACCAATAGTAACTAGAAAATGTGGTATAACTAAATTATATACACAGTGGCAACAGAAACTGTAAGGTACATGGAAATAAATCTATCAAAAGGTGGGAAGACATTTTTGAAGGAAATTATAAAACATTATTGAAGGACGTAAGAATAGACCTGAATGAAATCATAAATATATCAATTATCTCCCAAATTAATCTCTAAAGTCAATGCCTTAAAGCAAAAACTCAACAACAGAACTTTTTTGGAACTCAATAAACTGATACCAAATTTCACCATTTCAAAATTGTGAGAAACATTTTAAAAATAAGAACAAAGGGAGACTTGTTTTTACCAAGTATTAAGGCTCATTAGAAAGCTGTCGTACCTAAAATAGTGAAATATTGGGACAGGGATAGAAAAATAAGTTAATAGAATAGGCCAGAGATTTCAGAAATAGCCTCATAAAGAATTTGAAATAATATATTATACAGATGATAGTTGAGAAATGATGGACAATTCAATAAATGAAGTAATTGGTTTGCCCTGCTGGGGAAAAAATGAAATTAGATTCTTACTCCACACATAACACAAAAATAAATCCAGTTGGATTAAAGCTCTAAATATGAAAAACAAAAGTTAAATTTGTTAGAAGAACATACAGGGGGAAATATTTCTATTCTCAAAGTACAGAACACAAGACACAAAAAGCCGAAATAATAAAAGGAGGAATTGATTGCATCATAATTTAAATTTTCTGTGTAACAAAAGACCTCATCCAAAGCCAAAAGATAGTGAAAGATTAGAGAAGATATTTTCAACATATCCGAATATATAGACATCCTACAATTTGATAAGAAAAGCAACCTAATAAAAAGTTGAGCAGAAGATATGAATGATTTACAGAAGAGAAAATCCAAACAACAAATAAATACAAGGAAAGATACTCAAAATACTCAGTAATCACAGAAATAAAAAAGCAAAATGAGATGCTATTTTTACACCTACCAGATTGATAAAAATTAAAAAGTCTGAATGTGAAGATGTTGGGAAACCAAAATGCAGCTCGTTGGACAACTAATTTAGTACAACTAATTTAGAGATAAAATTCAGGATACGGTCCTATTTAGTTGAAAACTCATACATTATATGACACAACAATACTTATACTCAGCATATACTTCTAGATATACACCTGGGAGAAATTCTGACACATGAACACAAAGAGGCATATGAGAACATTCACTGTAGCATTTTAAAATAAAAATAAATAGGGGGAAAAGCTGGAAATAAATTAGAAAAGTTGGATAAATTTCTGAACAAAATGTGCTATATCCATATGCTTAAATACTATGCAGTAGTTAAAAATGAATGAACTAGATCTAGCCTATGTATCAGCATAGACAGATGTCAAAAATAATGTAGAATTTATTTATTTATTTATTTTTGGAGACAAAGTTTCATTCTTGTCATCCAGGCTGGAGTGCAATGGCATGATCTCAGCTCACTGCAACCTCCTCTTCTTGGGTTCAAGTGATTCTCCTGCCTCAGCCTCCTGAGTAGCTGGGATTACAGGTGCCCGCCACCACGCCCAGCTAATTTTTGTATTTTTAGTAGAGATGGGGTTTCACCATGTTGGCCAGGCAAGTCTCGAACTCCTGACCTCAGGTGATCCACCCACCTCGGCATCCCAAAGTGCTGGGATTACAGGCGTGAGCCACCATGCCCCACCATAATGTAGAGTTTAAAAAGCAATTTCCAGAATAGTACAATGTATCATTTATTGAGAGTAAGAGAATGGGGACAAGCATAGACAGCTGTTTTGAGAAGTTCTGCTGTGAAATGGTAGGAATTGTAATAGCTGGAAGTGGGAATATAGTGGTTGAGGAGAGTTATAATTTTTTTAAAATAAATATTACTACAGCTTGTTTGCAAGTGGGTGGGAATGACACACTGAAAATTACTCATAAAGAGCAAAATCCTTGGGAAGGTGGAAGCTTGGGCTCCAAAGCACAAAAGGAGGATGCTACTATATTTTAGGCAGCTAAATGGTAAGTGGTCATGGGATGGAATGAAGGCGCTGAATTTGTAGGCTGTTGTGGAGGTAGAACCTTCAAGAAGTAATGCTAATTGGATGTCTGGTGACATTATAAAGGGGAGTCTGGTTAAAAGGCAGGACAAAAGCCGGATGCGGTGGCTCACGCCTATAATCCCAGCACTTTGGAAGGCCAAGGCAGGTGGATCACCTGAGGTCAGGAGTTCGAGACCAGCCTGGACAATATGGCACAACCCCCTGTCTACTAAAAATACAAAATTAGCTGGGTGTGGTTCGGGTGCCTGTGATCCCAGCTACTTGGGAGGCTGAGGAGGGAGAATCGCTTGAGCCTGGGAGGCAGAGGTTGCAGTGAGCCAAGATTGTGCCACTGCACTCCAGCCTGGCGACAGAGCAAGGCTCTGTCTCAAAAAAAAAAAAAAAAAAAAAGGCAAGACAAAAGGACCTCCCTCCCGTCACAGACTCTGCCCTTTCTGAGAGTCTGGGATCCGTACTATTGTCACTCTTAACTTCTTCTTCTTCTTTTTTTTTTTTTTTTTTTTTTTTTGAGACAGAGTTTCACTCTGTCGCCCAGGCTGGAGTGAGTGCAGTGGCGCCTTCTCGGCTCACTGCAAGCTCCGCCTCCCGGGTTCACGCCATTCTCCTGCCTCAGCCTCCCGAGTAGCTGAGACTACAGGGGCCCGCCACCACGCCCGGCTAATTTTTTGTATTTTTAGTAGAGACGGGGTTTCACCGTGTTAGCCAGGATGGTCTCGATTTCCTGACCTCGTGATCCGCCTGCCTCGGCCTCCCAAAGTGCTGGGATTACAGACGTGAGCCATCGCGCCCAGCCTGTCACTCCTAACTTCTAATCTGCTCTAGGGAGAGTCCCAATAGTCCATCTTGCATACTGAAGATTAAGTGAATTTCACAGCCAACACCATACAATACCTTCTCTATTGAGCTGTAAGCTGCCTCTGGACTGGATGGTGTTTTGTTTTTATTTTTACCCTCAGCACCAGTGCCTCTCACATAGAATTTAGCCAAGCCGGTTAGGTGTTAAGTGCTGCTGCTGCGCTATCAGAAGGGCACATGGGGCTGGTTCTAGACCGGCCTCTGCTGTTTACTCGTTCAGTAATCTTCTAGAGCAAGTTCTTGAACTTCTCTGGGCCTGTTTTCTACCTCGCAGAGTGGTTAACTGCGTTTAGGATCTTGGAAGCCCCTAACGCACGAAAAGCACATAGGCCAGAAGTTAAGACGTCCCTTGGGGACGCAGATACCGGGAATTTCTCCCGCTGTCCCAGTCGATCAAGCACCAGAGCTCTCAGGTCTAGCTCCTTCCACCCCCCACCTCCACAAATAACCTCACTTTTTCTTCCTCTCCCTATGCCTCGCAGTCCCACAACAGGGTCTGCGGTCAGACGTCACTCCCAGCTGACTGGCAATCAGGGATGCCGCCTCGCCCACCTGGCCATCCTTGAAGATCGTGGATCCTGCGCCGGCTAGCCGGCTGGCAGGGGGCGCGCCAACAGGGCCGCCAGCCAAAGTGCCCTCGCGTAGGTAGGAGGAGTGACTGCCTCTCACCATCTGCCGGGGATGCACCTGTGGAGAAACGGCCCCAGAGTTCCAGGGTGAGTGCGCAGCGGAGCTTATCTGCCTGCCTGCAGGTCGGTGGGTCCTGCCTGCTGCTGGGCGCTGGCCTGCGTCGCCTGCTTGTCTCGCTCCCTGTCCCTCGTCCGCTACCCCCTCTGGCCCCCCTCCCTCCAGCAGCCGGCCTCTCGGTCCTCGCGCCGGGTGGGTGCCTGCGAGCCTCACTCCGCCCTCCTCTGCAGGAGCCAACTGGCGAGCCGCAGGCCGCTGGGCTCGGCCTGGGAGCCCATAAAACCCGCCCGGGCCGCGCCGCAGCGCTCCCGCCGCTGCTCACCAGGCAGAGCGAGCGGGCTTGGCTGGGGCTTCCCGCCCTGAGGGCGACACCGACCGCTCCGGACCGCCCCTCCAAGCAGGCTGAAGGGCTTCCGCTCTTGGCTTCCAGAAAAGTTTGGAGAAAGTGAATTTGAGGTGGATTGGAGGGTGGTAGCCCCTCCCCAGCCTTCTTTCCCTCCCAGAAGCCTCATTCTGCACAGCCTTCCCCATTCTTCCCGTCCTGATTCCCCATCTTCCTGACCCCTCCTTCTCCCTCTCCTGGGTCCCCTCTCCTCACTGGGATCAGCGATCCCAGTCGCATTTTCTCCTTCCGAATCTCATCCTCCCTCCTCCTCTCTATCCCTGTCCACTGAACGATTTCCACCTGTTTGCAAGCCGTCTCTCTGTCTTTCTCACGCTTCTCCTTTCTCTCCACCTTCAGGCTTCTCCTTTCTCTCCACCTCCCTTGCCACTCCATTTTATTCATCAAACCTCTCCACTTGCATCCACACCCTCTCTCCATCCTTCCCTCCCAGCAAACCTTGCTCATGGATTCTGGGCCTCTGTGGGATGCCAACCCCACCCCCCGGGGCACCCTCTCTGCCCCCAATGCCACAACACCCTGGCTGGGCCGGGATGAGGAGCTGGCCAAGGTGGAGATCGGAGTCCTGGCCACTGTCCTGGTGCTGGCCACTGGGGGCAACCTGGCTGTGCTGCTGACCCTGGGCCAGCTGGGCCGCAAGCGCTCCCGCATGCACCTGTTCGTGCTGCACCTAGCCCTGACAGACTTGGCTGTGGCGCTCTTCCAGGTGCTGCCCCAGCTGCTGTGGGACATCACCTACCGCTTCCAGGGTCCCGACCTCCTGTGCAAAGCTGTCAAGTACCTGCAGGTGCTCAGCATGTTCGCCTCCACCTACATGCTGCTGGCCATGACGCTGGACCGCTACCTGGCTGTCTGTCACCCCCTGCGCAGCCTCCAGCAGCCCGGCCAGTCCACCTACCTGCTCATCGCTGCTCCCTGGCTGCTGGCGTCCATCTTCAGCCTCCCTCAAGTCTTCATTTTTTCCCTGCGGGAGGTGATCCAGGGCTCAGGGGTGCTGGACTGCTGGGCAGACTTCCGCTTCCCTTGGGGGCCACGGACCTACCTCACCTGGACCACCCTGGCTATCTTCGTCCTGCCGGTGACCATGCTCACTGCCTGCTACAGCCTCATCTGCCATGAGATCTGTAAAAACCTAAAAGTCAAGACACAGGCCTGGCGGGTGGGAGGAGGGGGCTGGAGGACTTGGCACAGGCCCTCACCTTCCACCTCAGTTGCCACCACTCGGGGGCTGCCATCTCGGGTCAGCAGCATCAACACCATCTCACGGGCCAAGATCCGAACAGTGAAGATGACCTTTGTCATCGTGCTGGCCTACATCGCTTGCTGGGCTCCCTTCTTCTGTGTCCAGATGTGGTCCGTGTGGGATGAGAATGCCCCTGATGAAGGCAAGTGGGGTCTATGTGGGGGCAGTGAGGTGGGAGAGACAGGAAGAGAGGATGGGGGATTAGGTCAGGGTTACAATGCTTCCCAGGGCCAGGCAGGTAACAAACTAGTGGGGCAATGAAGGAAGATGGTGCCTGCTCCAAGTGAAAAGGTGCAGTTATGATTTCCATTCAGCCTACCGATGCCATGTCAGTATCTTTTATGTGAAATTTCCAGCTTTAAAAGTTTTGGTAACTAACAATTTTAAAATGCTATGTGGTACTAATGAAATATGAACATTAGCACATTTGGCCACCAACTACCATTTTGCTAGATGGGCTTTAAAATCATAGAATGATAGCAATTTGTGGCCCATGAACTTGCTCTCTCAGCCTTGTCCCTCCTGCACCTGGACATGCCTTTGAGCTCCTTCTCAACAGACACTTCCAGTTAATTAGGGTTGGCACATGAAAATCCTGAAATTTCCAGTTCAACCTCTTCATGTTACTAATGAGGAAACAGAGGCTCAGAGAGGAACTGTTACCAGCTGATGTGGTGAAGTCCTGGGTTCTTGGTGCCACGAACAAAGAATTGGATGTGACACACACAAATAGCAAAGTAGCAAAAGTTTATTAAGCACAGTAACACTCTCGGAGAGGGGAGAGCAGGCTGACCTCTGTGAAATGAGATCAGCGTCAGTTTGGTGTACTTTGGGCCTTTTTATATGTTTTTTTTCTCTTCCCCGAGCTGCCTAATCTTTAACCAGTATCTGCCTTTTGATTGATAGGTGGGTTGCTTAGTTACTTTGGCCCTTGTGCACTTGCATGTGACCTTCATCTCATAATTTTAAGTGCATGCATGCTATGCAGTACCTGTGCATGAGCTTTAATGAGCTGATTCTCATATGGGGTCATTTTAGGGATACTTTTTCTCTTTAATACACATGCCCATCTCTGAGGAGCTGCCCCTTACTGGCTTGGTCTGGATCTAGCCAACCATGGGGGCTCTTGACTCACTTCATATAAGTTTTGTTTTGGCTCAGCTTCTGCTTCTTATCTTGTCTCTTGTTCATCCTCCTCTTTATCCTGCTTCTGCTCCTACTCATTCCGCTTTTTATCCAACCTCTAATTCCCTCTGCTGTTTTCCTGCCTCAGGACCATGACTTGCCCCAGGCCTCACAGCTAGAGAGTGACAAAGTGAAGAATAAAGCCCAGGTCTTTTGTCTCCTTGTCTTTTTCCTCAACCCCATTAATAACCCTGATTTTAAAAGTGGTTCTAAAAGGAGGGAGACCCTTCTCCTGTGTGAAAAACAAAATGGGAACCTCTAAGAGGACTGTGCTCCAACTGGCACATGGGAGGCCTGGCGCTCATCATTTTTCTGGGGTGTGGTAGACAGCGTCCTCCTGAGCTTTAGACAGTGCCTGATGGTCTGGCCGTCCAGAGGTGAACTTGTTCTCAGGAAGGCAGGGGCTGTGTCTAGGCAGCCTAAGTGTTGGAGAGCAGTATTCAGAACAGCTGCTTCTGCTCCCCTAAGCAGGAATGAGGCATGAGGACAAGTGCATGCTGACCTGTCTGGGTGGCTATGAAGAGGGGTGATTGTGCCCTGCAGTGCATCTCCTAGTGTGCACAGCTCAGGACGTATAGTGGGTACCACCTGCAAGTGTCCTAGGCAGGTCCTGTGCACAGGTTCCTCTGGAAGCTTCCTGAGAGTTCATTAAGCAGCAGTCTCAGGCCACCAATTCCCACCAGTGGTCCCCTTCCTTTGTATTGTTGTTTCTCATCTCATTTTGCTCATCCCAGGACATGCTCAAGCCAAATGCTTTGCTTTTCTGGAGAGATGAAATAGAGGAGAGCCATTCATGAATTTAATACAACCATGCAAGAGACATGCAAAAGTAATACCAAACTTCCTTCTTAATACAATATCCCTTCTTAATCGCCCTTTTGACATCGTCTGGGCAAGAGACTATTTGCAGATTATCCTTTAAGCAATGAGCAATTCTAATTAATTCTAGCCAACTGTAGGGACCTCCCTGCTCTAGCCAAGCACAGAATAGAAGGAAGGAGGGTTTCCTAGGCACAGGCACATTCAGCCCTCATGCTACTGAGGAGTGGCCTTCTGTATTTTAAATTTGAGTCACTTGAGACTCATAGAGGTAAAATAACTGGTCCAAATTGCCACTGCTAGTGAGAGATAGAGCTTGGGCTTGAATTGAGGTTTTTATGGGCCAAGCTTTATCCAGGTCATGGCTGTACTCCCAACATTGTAGCTTAGCCAGTGGCACCGGGGTGAGATGGTCATCTGCCTCTTTATTGAGGAGAAGATGGTGCTCCTGCCACTCAGCCAGTGCAGACTCTCCTGCTTGCCTGTGGTATCAACCATCATCATCAACCTGTCCTTCAACACCTCAGCCCTCACTCGTGTAGAGTGGTTCACCACTTACCAAGGACCTCTCTGGGCAAGGAATGCATGGGAAAGTGGGTTGTCCCAAAGGGTTGTCTTACAGACAATGTGCTCCCAGAAAATGAAAGCCCTTGGGGGAGAAATTCATTACTTTAAACTTGCTTTCCGGTACACGCAGTTCTTCTCCACGGCATGCTGGCCTGTTGGCCCCCCTGGCCCCAAGTCTTTGGTCAGAACCTGTTTGTTTCCTTGTCCCTGTCCCTGTCCCCAACCATCAGCTGAGTTTCTGGCAGGAGGCAACGGAGGCCAGGACTGGGTGTGGTAGATCTACCCTCAAGGGCTGGGAAGCACAGCCTCCACTGCCTCTGGCACCTGCCCTGCAGCACCTCCTCTGTGGCACATCTCCAGCCCCTACCAAGGCCTGGCTCAGGTGAGCCAAACCAAACAGGCACTTCCTAAATGAAGGAACCTGTGGAACTCCTTTGTCCCTGGCTTAATCTGGACACTAAATGTGCATCGATGGAGCAGACAGGATGAATACTGTCCCCTCAGCCAAAGCCACTTCCCAAATCTTCCACAACTTGTAGTTACACATTAACTAGGGAGCAGGCCACAACCCAGGCAAAATGGAAGGAAGGCTGAGTTTGTTTTTGAGGCTTGTCCCTTGTGTTAGTCCATTTGCATTGTTATAAAGGAATACCTGAAACTGAGAAATTTATAAAGAAAAGAGGTTTATTTTGGCTTACGGTTCTGCAGGCTGTACAAGTAGCATGGTGCCAGGCTGGGTGTGGTGGCTCATGCTTGTAATCCCAGCACTTTGCGAGGCTGAGGCAGGGTGATCAATTGATTCCAGGAGTTCAAAACCAGCCTGGGAAACAGTGAGACCTCATCTCTACTAAATATAACAAAAATCAGCCAGGCATGGTGGCACACTGGTTCACCCCTGTGGTCCCATCTACTGAGGAGGCTAAAGTAGAAGGATTGCTTGAGCACAGGAGGTCAGGGCTGCAGTGAGCCATAATCACACACTGCACTCCAGCCTGAGGGTCAGAGCGAGACCCTGTCTCAAAAAGAAAATTAAAAAGAAGCATAATGCCAGCATCTGCTTCTATCGAGGGCCTCAGGAAGCTTCCAATCATGGCAGAAGGTGAAGGGGGAAGCCAGCGTATCACATGGCGAGAAAGGACAAGAGAGAGAAGGGAGAGGTCCCAGACTCTTTCAAACAACCAGATCTCGTGTGAACTAACTGACCTGTGATCCAATCACCTCCCATCAGGCCCACGTCGAACACTGCGGGCTACATTTCAACATGAGATTTGGAGGGCATGAACATCCAAACTCTCTTTCTCCCTGTCTCTCTTTTTTTTATTGAGACGGAGTCTTGCTCTTGTCACCCAGGCCGGAGTGCAATGGCACGATCTCAGCTCACTGCAATCTCTGCCTCTCGGGTTCAAGCGATTCTCCCGCCTCAGCTTCCCAAGTAGCTGGGACTACAGGTGTGCATCACCACACCCGGCTAATTTTCTGTATTTTTAGTAGAGACAGGGTTTTGCCATGTTGGCCAGGCTGGTCTTGAACTCCTGACCTCAGGTGATCCATCTGCCTCGACCTCCCAAAGTGTGGGGATTACAGGCGTGAGCCACTGTGCCCAGCCGACATCCAAACCATATCATCCCTCTTCCACTTCCAGGTGCTTCCCACTCTACCTTCACTTCTGTTCCCTGAACCAGTCCATCCAGGCCCAGATACCTTCAGCTTCCCGCCCCTATGACTCATTTCCTCTATCAAATGTTCTCAGCCTATGTCTTCCCTTCTCTTGAGCCATGAGTTGCCACATCCATGAGCATGCCCCTGGGACATGTGCACAAGGAGTCTGTGCGTCTGAAGCTTTCACAGTGCTTTGCAGAGTAGGCACTTGAGCTTTGCCTTTTATTTTGTTGGTTGAAGCTCTGGTGGAGTATAGGATCTCTACCTTAGAGCTGAAAGACTTCGAGTTGCAGCTCTTACTAACTGTGCTATAAAAACTAGAAAGCTTACTTCTAAGGTTCCTTCCAGTTCTGAAATTGCTTTCAATGATTCTATAACCTCCACTGAAGAGTGAGGTGACTCAGTATGCCACCTATGCCATGGCTATAACCATGACAGATCCAGCAGGAGGCCAAAGCTCATCCTAGCAGCTTTCCTGTTGCCATGAGGGTTTCATTTAGTCTTTAGAAAGAATATTTTGTCTGGAAGGAATCTTATAGCCTTGGCATCCTCACATTTTGACTGCCCAAGAGAGAAATTAGTTTTTCCCTGCAGAAAGGTGCACTTCCTAGGCACAATCTAAGAACACAGAACAAGTTCTGGTCTGGAGAGGGATGCTTGGAGGCCCAGTATGTAAAAGCTGCCCCCTCAGCTGTAGGGGACAATGATGGCATAGGTGTCGATAGGGCAGTCAGGCTCCATTGATTGCCCCATCAGGTCCCCAGCATAGGGTCAGGCAGAGTCGATGCCCACACACTCAATGACTGAATATAGAATGAGTGGCCTGCCCCTGAGGGATAGAAGGAGACAGAGTCCAGGAGGCCATGTGAATCCATGATCTATGATGTAAGTGGGGATGGAGACGGACGGGGCCTGAACTTGGTTATTTTCACTGCCTGTTTTACAGAAGTTGTCTCATTCTAGATCTACATCCATTAGGGAGCTCAAGGTCTAGGTTTTGGAACAAAGTCAGTTTCTCCTATCTGGGCTGATCCTATCCCTGACAACATTCCTTCTTCTCAATTAAACTTGAAGCAAACCTCAGCTCCTACCTTTACCCTGCAGTTACACAACAAAAACAAACAAACAAAATCAGCATGGTAAGACTCTGGAGCCAGGAGTCCCAGGTTCAAGTCTCAGCTGTGTGTCTCTCTAATTACAGGACCCTGAGTGACTCCTTTCTCCTCTCTAGGACTCAGTTTCCTCATCTGTTCCTCATCTGTGGGGCCTGGATGCTCTCCCGGGTCCCTTTGAGCTGCCATTCTGAGGCTTCTCATGCTTCTCTCTTGGTAGATTCCACCAATGTGGCTTTCACCATCTCTATGCTTTTGGGCAACCTCAACAGCTGCTGCAACCCCTGGATCTACATGGGCTTCAACAGCCACCTGTTACCGCGGCCCCTGCGTCACCTTGCCTGCTGTGGGGGTCCCCAGCCCAAGATGCGCCGGCGGCTCTCTGACGGCAGCCTCTCGAGCCGCCACACCACGCTGCTGACCCGCTCCAGCTGCCCGGCCACCCTCAGCCTCAGCCTCAGCCTAACCCTCAGTGGGAGGCCCAGGCCTGAAGAGTCACCAAGGGACTTGGAGCTGGAAGATGGGGAAGGCACCGCTGAGACCATCATCTTTTAAGAAAGACTTGCTGGGGTCTGGTACTGCCCCCAGGACTAGTGGAGGTTCTCTGCCCACCGAGGGCACTCGACATGAGAGCGGGGAGGGTAAGGGTTGGAGTTAGAGGAGCCCTGTCTGAAGCGGAGTGAAAAGGCCAGAATGGACCCCCTACCCTGGTGTTACAGTTGCCCCTAGTGTGAGGGCTGCCTCACGAGCTCCCAATCTCAGACACTGACAGTCAGGGAGAATCAAACTCCCTGTCTCCCTGGTGCTGCCATATTCAAAGGGTGTCCATGCACACATGGTGTCCCAGATCTAGGCAGGCCTAGGATGGTGCTGTCTAGGGGTCCACAGGTGGCAGGAATTCAGAGGCTGGCCTTGTGCCCTGGCTACCTCTCTCCATTCTAACCCGACTGACACATCTCAGCCTACCCAGGAGAGGGGAGAAGTGAAAAACTGTGAGGAGGACTCTATTTGGATCTTGGATTTTTTTTTTTTTTTTTTTTTTTTTTTTGGTAGAGAGAAAATTGTTCCATGAAGGAAAGTGAATGGGTATGTAGGGCTTACCCTGCTGTGCCCAGCTGTCTGTTGAAGGGAGGTGGTCTCGTGGAGATGCAGGATTCAGTACAGTACCTGGTACTTAGCAGGAACTCTGCAAATGCCAGTTCCTCTTTCCTCATGCCACCCCCCATGACAGCATGGATGACAGGGGAAAGTGTTGTATATTCTCTGTGGTCTGGTCCACTGTGAGTGTGGGTGGGAAGAAAGAGGGAGGGAAGGAGAAGATGAAAATGGTCATCATAAAATTAACAGCAAGAATAAGCCTCAAGGGCAGCGGGGACTTGTGGCCCTCCCTCCTTTCCCCAACCCACCCCCCAGGATATCCAGCCTGTTCTTTCCCCGGGGGCTATATAGAGGAGACCTCCTTTGAGAAAAGGTGACATCGTCATGGCTCTGGACACCCTCCAGGCTCTTCAGAGCTTCCACCATGAACCATATGGATGCTGTGATCCAGTTAGGAGCCCGGGTTTGAATCTCAGCTCTGCCTTCAGTATCTGTGTGACCTTGGGTGAGTCACTGTCCCTTTCCAGGACCCAGTCTCCTCACCTGTATAATAGGTGAGATGATTTCGAAGCTCCAACCTTCCATGACTCTGCAATACTGGAAACGGTGTTACAGAGAAACACAAAGGATATTGTAACCAACAGGGTCTAGAAGAGTGGTTGGATTTTTATGACAATGACATTGATACACTCTTTGACTCAATTCTGGTGATGGTGGGTCCCACCATGGCCATACTGTCCACTTTTGTCCTCATCTGGGATGCTGAATCCTCCTCCAAGGCTGGGAGAGGCTGCAGGCCAAGGTAGACCGAGGTAGAGGAAGAGCATGGCACATGCTCATTATCTCCAGGGGACTTTTATCATGGCGTAGCTTCCCCACCCCAATTCTGATTTCAATTGAAGAGAGAGCCTTGCTGGTGGAAAAGACATCAGCTGAAACATCAGGAGAGCTGCATCCTGGTTCTGCCACCACCAATGACACACAACAATAAAATGCTGGCCAGTCCTTGCTAGCTTAGTTCTGAGAATCAAATAGGACTGTGGATATAAAAGTCATTTGTAAAGTCATGAGCTCTATACTAATGTAAGGAATTACTAATCTAATTAAGAGCTCCTGAGGGAAGCTCTAGGGAACACTTTCAGTCTCTACCCCTGACTCCCAGGGAAGCTTTGAGGAATGACTGTGGCTTTGCGGATATACTTCTTTAAGAGGCCACTCAGCTCTAAGAAGCCTCCTGAGGCTTTCTAAAAAGAAAAGAGCCTTGCTGAATGTTGTGAGTGAGCAAAGTGTCCCAGTCCTTCAGTGCTAGAGAATCGGAGAGTGAGAGCCTAATGGGACCAAGGCTCAGGCAGATGGGAGGACCCACAGTCTCCCTTTTACTGAGTTCTGTTGCCCATGTCAGCCCCTGACATCCAATACTTCTTCCCTGTTTATCTGCCCTGGTGAAGTGGGCTTAGAAGCCTCCCATGCCAGCCAGAGCTGTTGAATCTGCTCCTTCCCCTGCTTACATAAGCGGCCTCCCCACCCCCTTGCCCCATCTTTAGACCACAGTTTCTGACCCTAATGCCTAGAGTTGGTAAATCTTTGTTCTTCATGATGACTGGGAAGTAGAAGGAACACCAGCTGTGTGCCCCAAAGACCTGGGTTTGCATCTTGATCTCACCCCTTTTCTACCTGTATCAACTTCAGCAAGTTATCCAATGTCCCTGAGCAATGCTTTCTTCATTTATTAAATAGAAATAGCAATGCCCACTTTGTTGGGAGGGATTTGTAAGACTGTAGACTAGAGATAGAGCACTCAACAGATGTTAGAGAGGGGAACAGTGGCCTGGCTCCAGATTGCATCTGGTAGATGACCTCCAGGTTCCTGACCCAGGAGAGTCTACAGTTCAGAGAGGAAAAGAGGAGACAGACCTGGGATTTAGGCTGACTAAAGCACTTTTCTTGTCTACCCTTTGCCTTCTATAGATCCCCTCTTACCACTATGGTATTTTCTGTTTTGCATTGCACAAGAATAATTTACTTGGGGTGGTGGCTTTGGAGCCCTCCTTTTTCCTCCCATGGAAAGGCTACACTTGATCTTTTCCAGAAAGCTGGTTCTGTCCTGTGATATGGCCAGTGGGGAGCGACTGCACACTGGCTGAGGGCCTCGGGAACCCATTCCAGAAAGCTCCTGAAGGAAACAGTGGATCTCATCGGATTTATGAGTGAAAGTTCTGCAGGACCTGTAGGAGGCTTGCCTGGACAGTCTGAGCCTTGGATAGGATTCAAGGAGGAGGGGCCCTGTTTCTGGAAGCAAGAAGGAGGCTCTGTGCTCTCTGGGGTGAATCCCATTTCTGACGGCTAACCCCAGGAGAAACTGAACAATGCTGTCTCTGGCTGGGCACTTGTGTAAATTGCTTATGCCATCCTGTGACTGTGAATGACAGTACTTTAGTCCCTTAAAACCTATGTGCAAGCAGGACATGAGGGGCAGACGGGACAGAGGAGGGCAGGAGGGGTTCATCAGCTGACTATGGGGATTTCTCAGAATCGTTTCTTATGTTGTTTGGTACAGGCCAGTACTTTCCCAGATAATGTGTCTGTGTTTTGTATGTAAATAGATCTTTTATCTACTACAGGGCTATAGATTCAGCGCAGGCTGTAGCAGTTCATTCCTAGGTCAGAAACCCAGGTTGAAATTCACCAATAAAAAGATTTAATATCCAGGAAATTCCTGTGCATCTTTAGTTTTCTAGGGACAATGATAATTGGATGTGCAAGATAAAATTAAAGTGTGTTTGTCTTCAGTGAAGGGGTGATGTTGGGGAAAGGGGCCACCCTGCATCCAGTTTAAGTGGGAAAAGCAGTGTCTTCGAGTTTGCCATAGGGCCACAAGGTGGCAGTGTGGAGCCAAAAGTGGGCCTGGGCTGGGCTGGGCTTGACTTGGCAGCTCCTGTCTAAGAATCAGGGTAAGGCCCTTTCTCCAGCCAAATATTGCTGAGATCCAGTGCACATCCTTTAACTCTCCTGGAAGATATGAAGCAGTAATGACTCACATGGAAGGCTAGGAAAGTCACCCAGGCTCTTAGCTTGTAAGTCCTCAAGTTCCAAAGAGTCTTGGTCCCTCACTTGACCCGGTTCTCCTGAGATACCTGGACACACACTGGGTTCTCTCTAAACCCACGGAGATTTGGCAAGGCAAAGAACAAGAGATTTCTACTGCAAGGTGAGTAAATGAGTATAGGAATTCCTGACCAAAAGGCAGCAAGACACATGAGTCAGTGTTTGAGGGCCCTAGTAGGACCTCAAAAAGCCACATGAGCTATAGTTACTTTATGGGTTCTGGTTTAGAATCTGGGGGCATGGGTTAGGAGGCCTCTTTGAGAGTGCCTCAGAGCCCAGCAATCTGTCCCAATTCCAGAAGCAAAGAAACCCACTGATGTTGAGCGTAAAATACCTCCTCACCCTAGCACGTCTTGGTGGCTAATAAGATGCTCGTGGAATTTTGCTGCAGTTCCCATGGTGAGCATTTGGATCCTTGCTCCTTTAGAATAAGAATTCATTGAAAACAGGTCACATTTATTATGGTCTACTGTGGTCTATATTCCTAGGTCATTGTTGGCATGTAATCCACCATCTACTGGTTGCCAATAGCAAATCAGTTTTTCTGTGTCTTATTATCAGATAATTTTGGAAAAATCTTTGTCCAGTCCACATCCATGGAGAAACCCAGTGTGAAACAATATGATTGTTCCTGTGAGGTACCAATGACATATAACGTGGGAGAATGTGACTTCACTGAACTGGAAGCTATGCTCCTTAAAGGGTGGTTACTCATACAGGTGACTATTTGTACCGATTTAGACAGCTCACCCTTGAAGCTCATGGAAATATGACAAACAAAAGGCCATTTTATTTCTACGTGGCTTGCAATGACTTTGAGGCTTAGTTCAATTTGTTAGCTGGCCCCAATCATTAGCTTATTGGCTCAAACTCCTCAGGAGGTGACATCAGCCTTCCTCTGTACTTATGAGGGCATCTGAGCAGTCATGTGCACTATTGAAGTTCTAAGCTCTCTAAGTCACTTGGTAGAGTCACACGTTTAAATCTACTGTTAAATCTAACTGTTAAATCTAACAGCACTCTCCAAGAATGCCTTCACTTTATAAGCAATCAGGGTGGGTTCTAATGTTAACCTCCATGATATATTCACTATTGAATGTCATATTTCTGAAGCAGAGTTTATTACGGAGCTTAATCGGATGGTCTACAATCATTCTACAGCTTCTGGTCTCTGGTCCCCCTGACGTCAACTCCCTGCGCCAGAGTATCACAGCAGCCTCTGAGCCCAGACACAGACAGTTCTCCAGACAGTGCCACTCAGGGCCGCCCCTCAGGCATTTATTGAGAGCCTGCAGCAGGTCAGATCTGTTCCTTTTCCTTCTGCCTTTTCTCCCATCAGTTGATTTTTCCACTCTTTTTTTCTTTTTTTTGAGACGGAGTCTCGCTCTGTCCCAGGCTGAGTGCAGTGGCGCGAGCGATCTCGGCTCACTACAAGCTCCGCCTCCCGGGTTCACACCATTCTCCTGCCTCAGCCTCCCGAGTAGCTGGGACTACAGGCGTCCGCCACCACGCCCGGCTAATTTTTTGTATTTTTAGTAGAGAGGGGGTTTCACCATGTTAGCCAGGATGGTCTTGATCTCCTGACCTCGTGATCCGCTCACCTTGGCCTCCCAAAGTGCTGGGATTACAGACGTGAGCCACCATGCCTGGCCTCCACCCGTTTTTTCTAAACTGAGGTCAGAAATCACCTCTTTCTGGGATGCTTTTTCTGATTAAGCCTGGCTGATTCTAACATCCTATTCGCCGGATCTGTGTAAATACTGATAGGCTCTGGTTTCATTGCTCTGTGTTCATTGTTTGTTACATGTTGTTTTGTACATGTTCTCTGGCTCTTTTCCTGTCCCCACAATTAGGTCATAGATGCCTTGACCCCACCCAATCTTCTTTTTGTTGATCTCTCCTCTCAACACCCAAGGCCTGTCCCAGAATTCTGCAGAAAGCAGGCAGTCTGTTTACTCTCATCCCCTCTCCTGGTGGGAACTGTCTCAGCAGTGTCCCCGCAGTGTCTCTTGGGTGCAGTGTAACTTGTCTGAATCTCTTCAGTACACTCTTGGATTTTTTTTTCTTTTCTTTTTTTTTTTTTTTTGAGACAGAGTCTTGCTCTGTCGCCCAGGCTGGGGTGCAATGGCATGTCTCGGCTCACTGCAACCTCTGCCTCCCGGTTTAAGCCATTCTCCTGCCTCAGTCTCCCGAGTAGCTGGGATTACAGGCGTGCACCACCACAACCGGCTAATTTTTATATTTTTAGTAGAGGCGGGGTTTCACCATGTTGACCAGGCTGGTCTCGAACTCCTGACCTGAAATTATCCAACCGCCTTGGCCTCCCAAAGTACTGGAATTATAGGCATGAGCCATCACACCTGGCATTTTTTCCCCCTTTTTTAAAGAGATCAGGCCGGGTGCAGTGGTTCATGCCGGTAATCCCGGTACTTTGGGATGCTGAGGTGGGAAGATCTCTTGAGGTCAGGAGTTCAAGAGCAGCCTGGGCAACATAGTGAAACCCTCTCTACAAAACAATTTTTAAAATTAACTGGGCATCATGGCATGCAACTGTAGTCCCAGCTACTTGAGAGGCTTTGGCAGGAGGATCACTTGAGCCCAGGAATTTGAGGTTACACTGAGTCATGATCATACTCCTGCACTCCAGTTTGAGTGACAGAGACCCTGTCTCTAAAAGTAAATAATTAGATAAATAATAAATAGAAGAAATCAATAAGAAGTAGAGTTTCACTTCTTGATGGGACAATGTTGCTGTTGTTATTTTTGGTATTTACTCCTCATTCTGCCTGTCTAATCAGTAGATTCTGTTGTGCCCCATTAAGAAAAGCTTTGTAAGGAGAGGAACGACAATGGTAGCTAAAAGGTGAAGGGACAAACAAACCAGCAACATTTTCCAACCCCAGAAACCCAAACCAGAATCATCCACTTAGATCATCTTGGGGAAGAAGAACTCAGGAGAAGGAAAGCCTGCCTGCTGCTCTCAGCGCCAGGGCTGGGAGGATCATCCACAGCCAGCAAATGGAGCACAGTTAATAAATCTCAGGTGTCTAAGACCTGAATGCCACTGATCTTGGGTTTGAATTTGGCTAGGAGTAAACCTAGGGTTTCAATTTTGGGTGCATGTTTGTTTAGCTATTACGAGCAAAATTTCTTTTTACTTCATGTCTTAAATTAGCTGTTGGAGAAAAATATTTCTCTAGTCACTGGTTACTCATGTTATCAATTTTAAAGCATTTTAATTCTCTGGTTTTCTAGGGATGGGCTATCTGAAAAGGGTGACAAATTTTTCCTCATTTCTATTTTTTATTTATTTATTTATTTATTTTTGAGACAGAGTCTTGCTCTGTCATCCAGGCTGGAGTACAGTGCCATGATCTTGGCTCACTCAGCCTCCAACTCCCGGGTTCAAGTGATTCTCCTGCCTTAGCCTCCCAAGTAGCTGGGATTACAGGTGCCAACCAGCACGACCAGCAGATTTTTGCATTTTTAGTAGAGATGGGGTTTCACCACGTTGGCCAGTTTGGTCTCCAACTCCTAACCTCAAGTGATCCACCTGCTTCAGCCTCCCAAAGTGCTGGGATTACAGGCGTGCACCACCGTGCCTGGCTCCAATTTTTCATAGTTCTTGTTTTTGTTGACTGTTTTATCACGCTGGTTAGAACTTCTAGAACAATGTTAGATAACAAAGGAAATGGCAGGCTTGTGGACATTCTTACTTTGTTTCTGACTTAATAGGACTGTGTCTAGGAGCTGACAGTTAAATATCATGTAATCTCCTGATTTGAGATAAATCATTCTTAATTGAGTTAGGAAGTGTCCCTGTATTCCTAATTGTTTTTTTAAAAACACCAGGAACGAATCTTGAATTTTATTAGATTGAGCTTTGGGAGATTTTTCTTGGAATAAGAGATTATGATGCTGGTTGATATTTACCAAAATTCCATTTGTCATCTTTGGCTTATAAGAAACAGCAGATTCAAAGGTTGATTGATGGTGGGCTTTGTAAATGCACTATTTAAAGTTCTGAGGACAGAGGGGGATTACTCAGCAAAACACATCACTGAAAACAAGGAAAACTGCAGGGTTAGGCAACAGGAAAAGAGGAACTGGTGGTGGCTGCTATTTTATTTAAAACTTTTAAAGAAGTTGTTTATTGCCAATAATTAAAGAGCTCAAAGGGAAGTCATTTAACCATGAGATTGCCAAATAGAACTCTACAACAGCTGATGAAACCTTTTTAAAATTTTCCCTGGGGAGAGACTTCACTGCTATCTCTGCTGATGGACTCCATGGTCTCATACTTTACCTGAGAGTTCTTCCTAACATCTGATCTGAACCTTTCTTGCCGGGGCATAGGCCTGTTTTCCCACCCAAGCCTTGTTTTTGTTTTTGAGGAATGAACAGCCTTTTTTTGGGTACAGACCAGGAGTCCATGGGTCTTGAGGACCTCTGTGTATTTGTCAGTTTTCTTCTCCACATTCTTTTTGGCCTGTCTCCATAGACTTGTGAGCCCCATGCCTTGTTTAAGGGGGAAAAATGTCATTTCCCTACAAATTAAATGTAAGAATCCATAGAGAACTGGACCCCATTAAAAATATTTGGAATTCACATGGCCACTTGATCATATTCTGCTGGCTCAGACACAGCAGGGTTGACAAAATACCAGAAATTGGGCTTGTGGCTTTCTGGATTGACATTGACATAATCTGTGATTTCCTTTATGTTCTCATAGTCCAGGGGGGAGTCATTTTTTAGTTCTCCAGGGGCCGAAAAGACGACTTGTGTGTAATCCACATCCTTGGTGTCCTTAGGAGAAAAGCAGAGACATGTGGGTCAAGATCCTTACCACGTTTGGGGGAAACAAGACCCCAAGACTGAACTCTTACTCAAAGAGGTTTGCCCATGGCTTGGTGGGGAAGATCTGGGTCCAAGTAGCTGTGTCTGAGAGCAGTCCAGGGCAATGAGGAAGATTACCAGTGACTTTGTTCCACCTGTCTGCAGGGAATGGGATTACAGACGAGCAGGTGGAGGCAACAGGAAGATGCTGAGACTCAATTCAAGTGAGATCAGGACTCAGAGCAGTCTTTAGCCCAACAACTGGGGTATGGGGAGAACAGGGTTTCCCATTAGCACTTTCATTTTTACAGTCTATTCAGACCCACTTTGTTTGGGTGATCCATGCTGATATGGGTTATGGGTGGAAGCCTGACCCCTCTCACCTGAGGATGCTGTGATGACTCAAGAAACCCTCTTTTCTTGCTCCCCCTCCATAGCTGGGGTAACCTGAGTTTTCAGCGTTTTACAGCAGGGATCCCCAGACTGCATATGTTCGTCTGAGATCACTAGGCACATCCATTACCTGGCAGGCAGGAGGCGAATTGCAGGAGCTGTCCGAGCTATTTGAGGATGTGTCGCTGTCATCTGGGGAGAAATAGAAACGGTTCCTCTTCCAAAGCAAGCCAGAGGGTGTTAAGAGAAGATAGAGACAATGGAAGGGAGAATTGTCTTATTATCAGATAAAGACAGAGGCAGAGCTAGCAACAAAAAGGGGGGGTAGGGAAGACAGATACAGAGACCCAAAAGAGGAAGAAGGAGAAACAGAATAGGGGAAGAGTGGGGGGAGAGAAAGTCTCCAAAAATAGGCAGGGACATGTCCAAGAGGCCAGGCACTGCTGCTTCATTCAACTCCATCTAAAACTAATGTTAAAAAATACACTAGGTTGACTGTGCTTGGAAAGGGCTGTCTTCTAGAAAGAAAAGTCAGGAGGAACATGCTGGGACAATGTGACCCAATGCAAACAGCTCTGGCCTAGAAGTTACACCTTCTGGTCCAAAGCTGTCACTAAATCTACGCAGATCACATCTCTTTTTGTGCCCTGGTTTTCATCACCCCCAAGACAAGAGGGTTGAGCAAGAGTCTCTGAGGTCCCTGCCAGCTAAACAATCTCTGATTCTAGCCAGGCTCTTGTGTAGCTTTGGGGCCAGGGGTTAGGGTAAGGCCAGTGCCTCTCCAGTTCTGCTGAAACATGCATATGAGCAGCACCCTCAGGTCCCCACAGGCAGGCACTGAGGCCATGTCTCAACTGAAAAGATAAAATCAGGACAGAGCAAATTCAAACCAATCAAGAGATAAACCAGTGGAAGAAGTGCAATCTCTGGTGAGTGAGCCCCTATCAGGGAGTTGCCTTGTTGCCAAAGCAGCCATTTCCACTGTGAATAGTGACCTATTGACTCACTTGCAGGAGGGTGATGTAGATTTGAACCAGCAGCAAGATTCACATTTATACACTCAGATACCCATGCAGATCTAAGACCATGAAGAAGGGTCCCTCTAGGGACTGTGGAGGAGCCAGCTACAGAGCCAGCCAATAACACTGACATAGCAGCAGCCACGGTGGAGGCAGGCAGAGGCAGGTGAAATTTTAACTCCACCATTAGCTGATCAATCCGAAGAAAAGATGCCATGGCTTTACAAAGAGAAGAGCAGGGACATTTCCCAAGCCGCCTGCAATCATTTGCACACGACTAAACCCGGGAAAGAACTTAGACCCACACAAACTCAGAATGATCTTCCCCACGAAATAGAATAAAACACCTTTCTGAAAAAAAGTAGGCTGGCAAGGCCTGTCCTGATGTGGCTGTGAGGAATCCTCAGGCTAGAGGTTTGGGCCCACAGGGTTGCTGCAGGGAGGTCCTGGGTGTCCAGAGAGAGCAAAGTTAGTCCCTAGACAAGTTCTCCCTCCAACCCCTTACTCACGCCTGTAAAGGGGATCAGACATTGGGATGTCTCTGTCTGTCTGAGTCTCCTTCATCTCTTTGACAGCAGGTGGATGATGGTGGCCAGGGCTGGGCCTGGGGACCTGGAGACTGGCTGCTTTCAGTATCTGTTCACTCTTGTGGGCTAGAAGGGAGAGGGCAGGGATCAAAAGTGGAAGCTGGCCAGGCGCAGTAGCTCGTGCCTGTAATCCCAGCAATTTGGGAGGCTGAGGTGAATGGATCACTTGAGGTCAGAAGTTCGAGACCAGCCTGGTCAACATGGTGAAACCCCGTCTCTACTAAAAATACAAAAATTAGCTGGGCGTGGTGATGTGTGCTGGTAAGATCAGATACTAGGGAGGCTGAGACAAGAGAACTGCTTGAACCTGGGAGGCAGAGGTTGCAGTGAGCCGAGACTGTGCCACTGCACTCAAGCCTGGGGGACAGAGTGAGACTCCATCTCAAAAAAAAAAAAAAAAAAGTGGAAGCTGCCTGGGTTAGGCACGTCAGCTCTTGAATCAGTGCCTGTTGAACACTGCCCTCAGGAAAGCAAACCTTTCAGAAAGATCCTTTTAAACCTCAGCACTGCTGTGCTCAAAACCCTGCCGTGGTTCCGCGCCTCACTTGGAAAAAGCCAAGTCCCAGCCTCTGAGGCCTCACTCCTCCCTCCTCTCTGGCTTTCTCCTGCTTCTCTCTGCCTGCTCCAGCTGCCCGGCCTCTTTGCTCTTGCTAGTGTGTGCCTAACACGTTCCTCCTTCAGGCCTTTGCAGGTAGAGTTCACGCCTCACTCCCTGCAAGTTTATTCTCAAAGGTTAGCCTTTTGGGGATGCCAGCCATCTACCAAGCTGTATCAACTCTGTTGCTCCATTTTTCCTCCCTAGCACTTACCATAATCTAGCATATACATGTTTTACTTGTTTATCTTGTTTGTTGTCACATGGAATGAAAGATTCCGAAGGTAGGAATTTTTGTTTTGTTCCCTGTTGTGTAGCCTAGGCCCAGAGAGTGTCTTAGATGCTCAAGAAATATCTGCTGAATGAATGAATGAACAAATGAATGAATGAAGGTAGACTTAACTAGAAAGACCCTCAAAACATCATCTTGCCCCATCCTTTCTCTTAGCACAACCAAAGCAGCATTGTTTTATTTTCCCTAATTGAAATGCCTTTCCAGGACCGAGCTTCACTACCTTCTATTGTTTATCAGTTCAAGAATTTAAACTAATCTCTAAGTCCAACCATATTTCCTTCTGTTGTAATTCAAGGACATTTCTTCATATTCAGTCCTTTAACAGTGATGAAGAAAATTAATTAGACCAGGTTACACGAGCACTTCCTCACAGGCATTGCAAAAGCTGTGTCTAGGCAGAAGGTCTGGGTAGTAGACAGATGTGGACAGCCACTTCTAGCCAGAAATAGTTGGTTAAAAGGTGAGGTCAGAGTGGGGATTACCCAGTTACAGTTATTGGGGGGAGGGGGAGCGGTGGGAAGGAATTTGGCTGGTGGGTCCTCTGGTAGGTTTTGAGTGACATTTGGGAACTCCAAAGGGGTCTTGTCCTGCCAGAGGCTCGAGAATGGTCTCTGAGAGTGACTAGGAGGGAAGAGGATGCTGAGCCAGTTACCCATGTGCCTGCTGAGCAGGTAGTTGATGGCGGTGAGGAAGCAGGCCTGCAGGAAGAGGGACACCACCGCAATCACTAAGCCATGCCAGACCTCCATGACTCTGTTGGGAAAGAAAAAGGGGCAAAGTCAGAGATTGCAAGGATGTGAATACAATTGCAAACCTATCCCTGTCCTAGCTGGAGGCAGACATCTGGCATTGCTGCGTGTCCCAGGGTAGGTCCCTTTGCCTCTCTGGACAATAAGGCTGGGGCAGCCAGGAAGGGTGCTATGTGTGCTTGGAAGCCAGCTACACCAGTTAGCTTGGTGGGAACCTTGCTCCTGCTCTTCTTGGGCCCACTCACTCTGTCAGCATGATGAGCTCCTTGCTGATAAGTTGGGGCTCAGGCACTTTCAGGAACCACCCTGGCACCTCGTCTCTCAGTAGTGCCACCGGCAGGGTGCTGGAGATCTGCAAGAGTTAAGGAGCTGGTCAGGACTCCAGAGCTCTTTATACAAATTTCCCTTGGGCAAACTCAGCTACTTGAGGATCAATTGTGACACATGCCCAGTTTATTCATCATACTTGCTTCAGTCCCCATTTTCCTACATGATACATTCCAGACACTTCTCCTAAAGAACCTTGATGAGTAAAGTACACTTAACATTTTCACTCCCAAAGATTTCTGTTTAGTTTGGTTTATAAAAGTGGATTCAGAATCCAGATATGAGTTCCTTATTTGGCATAGATTCAGCATGTGAAAGGGCTAGGTGGGGAGTGAAAAGCAGCAATGTTCTAGATTGGAGAATTCCCCTTCCTGTTTGTGCTGGAGCCCTCTCTCCATTCGTCCATGCATCCAGTGCTAAGAAGCGCCACAGGTCACCTTGTTAGCAGCAGGGCTCATGGATTCTTTCTGTAGGAGAGCTGTGACTTAGTTGCTGGTAAGGAGGGCCGCAGGGAGGCAGGAGGGAGGGACCCTGGGGACTGACCTAGACAGCGAGCGAGAAAAGACCCCAGGAAATTACCTGCCTCTCACCTCCTCGGAGTCCTTAGACAAATGGATAGAAAAATCCGATATTGCCCAATGATCAGCAAACTCCACAATGAAAGCTCAGTCAAAAGTGACTTGGGCCAGGTAGGATGGCTTGCCCCTGTAATCCCAGCACTTTTGGAGGCTGAGGTGGGCAGATGACTTGAGCCTAGGAGTTCATGACCAGCCTGGGCAATATGGCGAAACTTCGTCTTTACTAAAAATATGAAAATTAGCCTGGCATGGTGGCATGTACCTGTGGTCCCAGCTACTGAGGAGGCTGAGGTGGGAGGATCGCTTGAGCCCAGGAGGTCGAGACTTCAGTGAACTGAGATGGTGCTACTGCATTCCAGCCTGGGTGACAAAGCAAGACCCTGTCTCAAAAAAAAAAAAAGACAAAAAACAGAGGACTTGTGCACAAAATAAAAAATAAAAAGTGTAGAGCCAACACACTGGAAAGAAAACACAAACATGATTGCAATAAAGCAAGACAGGGATTTCTTGAAGGATTTGGTGACTTGATTGAAAAAGGGGCAGAGCTGTCTTGAAAATGTCCTGCTCTTGTCTAATTTTGGATAAGCCCCCCTAAGATAAATTTCAGTACAGATGCTGATTTCTCAAGCCTCATCTGGGGTTCCTCAAGACCCCTGCCAGGGCAGCTGCACATGGAAGACTGGATTTTACCAGAAGAGCTTTATTGTATCAGGAAAGAAATGAAAATTGTGGAAGGGGGCTAGAGCCTAGGCCAGTGTGTTTGAGAAAACAACAATGTTCCGTTTTTAAAGGAATTCTGGTGCTTTAGTATCGATTGTCTAATATTCAATGTCTTATTTGTCCTTAATCACAGACACGATTCTCCCCATGAGCGGGTTGGCCAGTAGGTTGCCTGGGCTGTCTTCCAATACTACACTCAAAGCTTTTATTTTTTAAGGCTCCTCTTCTACTTTATTTATTTAAAATTACACAACTAGTAGACATTTGTAGTCAAAGAATTAAAAATATGAATGAGCAACGCGTTTTAGAAAATTGCCCCAAATTGAGCCGGACACAGTGGCTTATACCTATAACCCCAGCGCTTTGGGAGGCCGATGCAGGTGGATTGTTTGAGTCCAGGAGGTCAAGACCAGCCCGGGTAACATAGCAAGACCCCATCTCTAAAAACATACAAAAAAATTAGCTAGGTGTCCTGGCACGTGCCTATAGTCTCAGCTACTCAGGAGGCTGAGGTGGGAGGATCACCCGACTCCAGGTCGAGGCTGCAGTGAGCCATGATCATGCCACTGCACTCCAGTCTGGGTGACAGATTGAGATCCTATGTCAAAAAAAAAAATTACCCCAAATCTTTTTTTTTGAGATGGAGTTTTGCCTTGTTGCCCAGGCTGGAGTACAATGACACGATCTCGGCTCACTGCAACCTCCGCCTCCCAGGTTCAAGTGATTCTCCTGCCTCAGTCTCCCAAGTAGCTGGGATTTCAGGTATGCACCACCATGCCCTGCTAATTTTGTATTTTTAATAGAGACGGGGTTTCTCCATGTTGGTCAGGCTGGTCTTGAACTCCCAACCTCAGGTGATCTGCCCACCTTGGCCTCCCAAAGTGCTGGGATTACAGGCGTGAGCCACCGTGCCCAGCCAAAATTACCCCAAATCTTATTCCATATCCTTCCAGAAAATTTTCTAAATATTTTCATGAATATTAGTGCATGTATATATACAAATAATGTGTGTACACAGAGACAATGTCTTTAAAACATGGAATCATATAGATTGTTAGCTTTTTTTCCCCCTCTTAATATATCATAAACATGTTTTTTGGTTAGAAAAACCTCCATTAAAAGGCTCCAACCAGGTGATCCACAGGCCACATTTGACACCTAATTTTTATCTGATGAAGTGCTTTAGTGATTTGAATTTGTATGCCCCTAAAATGGGACATGATTTCTTCACTTCCTGACTAATCCCTAAAGGCATCTGAGTTTGCCACCTTTGAGTTTTACAGTATCATTTCGAATTCCTACCATTGCCCTTGATCAGTGTTTCTCAGTAGTATCTGACATTTGGAGGCAGACAAGTCCTTATTGTCTAAAATTGTCTTGCAGACGGCAGGTTGTGGAGCCTCCTGAAAGCCCCCCAGTGTAACAGGCCAGTGTAATGGCCAAAAGGACCCCAAATGACCCCACACATTTCCAAAGGCCCCCTGAGGTAGGAGGGTTTGCTCCCAGTTGAGAATCACTGAATTTGATATATGTTCCATTATTTTAAGATTAATGCCTTATTTTGGCCCTTTATACAAAACTAGATTGCCTACACCGTCTTCCACATTTTAATATATTCTGAGCATATACTCAGAGCGTATACTTTGGGACAGCGAGGTGGAAGGATCACCGAGGCCGGGAGTTTGAGAAGAGCCTGGTGACAGAGTAAGACCCTGTCTCCCTTACTAGCCAAATGACACACAGCAGCTCGTCCAAATGAAAACAGTAAATAGTATGGACGTCCAACATTCTTAAATATTAATTTCAGTTCAGTTCCCTTCTAGATGTTAATTGTTGAATTCAGTGTCTCAGTTTAATAATTTCAGTATCTATAAAGTGAGAAGAATAATAGTTTCCTACTTCACAGAGTTCTTGCATGAGTTCAGTGATTTATGCTGTTTGTAAAGACCTTTATACAATTCCAGGCATATAGGAGGCACTCAGTAATTATTAGGTATTATTCAACACTAAAATCCTCCACCACGATGGTGACTAGAACTATTAAAAATTGGATTGGTCTATTTTAGAAAACTTAGGCGTTTGTTTTGAGTACAGTTTGGAGATAAGATCCAAGGTATGAAAATTATGACAGATGTCATTATTTAAGTGGCTAATGGCCCCTAACCACAATAAGCAGGTTGTTCCTTGGGGTCTAATTACAGACTGCTGATCAGACAATCAGCAGATACATCTGCTCATTTTCACGTGCACGCGCACACACACACACGCACACAGACAGATAACCGGGAAATGGGCAATTTAAGGTAATTAAGTTGTGAAAAAGTGCATGGACTATGTGAGGGTTTGGTGTGCCTCGTTCCATCCTCGAGGTAGGGACGGTTCTGTCCTCTTCCACTGTGCTGAATTTTGACACCCAGACCCCACACTAATGTAGTGCCCTGCCAGGCACCTCAAAACCAAACTTTAGGCTGGGCATGGTGGCTCACACTTGTAATCTCAGCACGTTGGGAGAACGAGGTGGAAGGATCACTTGAGACCAGGAGTTCGAGAAGAGCCTGGGTGACAGAGTAAAACCCTGTCCCTCCTTCCGCCACCAAAAAAAAAAACCCCACTTCGTCCCAGTGCTAAGAGCATTTATTTTGTTTGCTTCAGACTTGAGTTAAGGTTGGATTCCATTTTATTAAGTTTCCTTCCTCCACTGATACAGGAGCTTTCTCATGGCCTTTCCAATAGGTGCAGTGTAATATCAGTGGGGGGGAGAATAAAAAGACACCCACTTTCCTGCCAGACACCATGTTTTCTTTGGATAGGTTTATTTTAGAAAGAATGGTTTAAAACAAGATCACAATAGAAGATGATTTCTATGAAAAATCATATGGATTAGGCCAGGCGCAGTAGCTCACACCTGTAATCCCAGCACTTTGGGAGGCCAAGGCAGGTGGATCATGAGGTCAGGAGTTCAAGACCAGCCTGGCCAAGATGGTGAAACCCCATCTCTATTAAAAATACAAAAATTAGCTAGGCATGGTGGCAGGCACCTGTAATCCCAGCTACTCGAGAGGTTGAGGCAGAGAATTGCTTGAACCCAGGAGGCAGAGGTTACAGTGAGCTGAGATCACGCCACTGCACTCCAGCCTGTGTGACAGAGTGAGACTCTGTCTGGAAAAAAAAAAAAAAAAAATCATATGGGTCAAAGTAATTATAATCAACATTGTCAACTGACTTTATTAATCTTTTCAAATGAAGTAGCTGTAAACTTTCTTTGCTGTCTCCATTAATTTGTTGTTTTTAACATTAGCTAAGGTATAATGGAAAGAGAACAAAAAGAAGGGAGAACAAAAGAAGGGGAAAGAAGGGAGCTAGGGCCTGCCTTCTCCTGGCTCTGTCACTTGCTAACGGTGTGACTTCGGACAGGGAGACGTTCCCTCTAGGCCCTGGTGAATTAGGGAGCTTGGCAAAGTACTCCTAAGGCTCTTTTCAGCCCTGAGCATCCTGCTCTTTAAAGGCTGGGGTGAAGTAAGGCGAAAAGAAAGCAAAGCTGGATGGAAACGGAAAATTTAAAAATAAAAAAATCTTTATTTCCATTTTGTAACATCCAGCCTCCTCCACATTGCTAGACTTTCTCTCCCAGTTTAATATGCAGTTTCCAATAATCAAGAAAAGGAGGAAACACAAATAAACCAAATTAATAATATAGGGACTATTAATCTCAGAAACAGAAGGGATTAACATTTTTCAACAAAAATGGGGTACCAAAAAAAAAGAAGAGGTTTTAAAAAATGTTAGACTACAAAATTTTTTTTGATGAAATCTCAGTAAAATGGATAGTTTCCTAGAAAAATATAAATTAACAAAATTGATTCCATATGGCATGGAAAACTTAGACCAAAACCAAACCAAAATAACAAGAAATAAGTTTAGGAAGCAGCATGGTATCTAGCCACTAAAGGCAAAGAACCTGGAGTCAGACTGCTTGGGTTCAAATCCCAGCTCATTCTCTGCATGAGCTTGGCCTGGCTATTTAACCTCTCAAAGCCTCAGTCTTTTAATATGTAAGATGGGAACAGTAACTAATTTTGGGACTAGATAAGACAAATATAAATGATAACTACTTCTGAGGATGAAATTAGATGAGCTATGTGAAATAGTTATTAGAACTTTTGGCACATAGTAATAAGCATCCAATGAATGCAAGCTATTATTATTTAGAAATTAAAAGCATTGGCTGAGCCCAGTGGCTCACACTTGTAATCCTAGCACTTTGGGAGGCTGAGGCAGTTGAATAGCTTGAGCCCAGGAGTTGGAGATCAGCCTGGGCAACAAGGCAAGATGCCATCTCTATTAAAAAGAAAAGAAAGAAAAGAAAAAGAAAGAAAGAAAGAAAGAAAGAAAGAAAGAAAGAAAGAAAGAAAGAAAGAGCAAAAGAGAAAGAGAGAGAAAGAGAAATAAATAAATAAATAAATAAATTAGAAGCATTATCAGACTTATCTCCTCAAAACCTGTCTAGATGGTTTGACAAATGAGGAGTTTCAAACTTTGAAGGAACACATAATTATTATTCTATGAGCCAGTACAGGGCACAGGAAGACAGAAACTCTTGGATTCATCTCATTTATGAATACGGAGGTATATATATGGTAATATCAAGAAGTTAGCCCAGAATGTTGAAGAAATTGATTATTACAAAGATGGAAACTAAC
This sequence comes from Pongo pygmaeus, assembly GCF_028885625.2. Lineage (NCBI taxonomy): Eukaryota > Metazoa > Chordata > Mammalia > Primates > Hominidae > Pongo > Pongo pygmaeus. Next base: position 43,361,076 of record NC_072373.2, read on the forward strand.
ATTGAGTATTTTTCACGTGCTTTAGTACTCTCACTCTACAAAAATAGACATTACCACTACTTCATAGATGAGGAAACTAAGGCTTAGGAAGATTGAAAAATTTGCTGCATTGCCAGCTGGAAGACTCATGTTTCCTAAACCAACTGACTCAAAATCCTAAATCCCAATCATGTCAGGAAGCTGTCTTTTATATAATACAAATACAATATTGATAGAGCAAATTTTTAAAATTATGATCTTGGTAAAGTGCCAAAATGTACTGGATAAACTGAATACTTATTACTGATTTTTGAAGTTAATAAAAGTATGAGGATTGTTTCTTACTATAATAAAGAATAATAAGTCAGTGCAGTATTGATTACTGCACCAATAATCAGTATCTGACAAGATGGTAAATTATTTTGCAGCTATTTGAGAGCAAGGGTGTATGCTGCAACCCTTATCTGAAATGAGTACTAGAAGTTATAATTTCTGGAAATGGAAAGTTCCTCCAATCTCTAATAATAATAAGGGTATTGAATATTTACTGAGCATGTTTTATGTGGCAGACACTTTTATATACATTAACTCATCCAATTTTCACAACCACCCCAGGAGGTAGATACTATTATTATTTTTTAATTAACAGAGGACAAAACTAAGACACAGAAAGGCTACCTAATATGCTCAAGATGACAAAAACAGTTCATCAGCCTTTGTGCTCAGGCAGGCTGGTGCTGGAGCCTGAGCTGTCAGCTGCTACATTAACAAAATGAAAGTATAGTTTTGGGCAAGGAGAAGTCAAATTCATTCTTATTTGCAAAATATATGATTTTATACCTAGAAATCCCAAAAGAATTCATTGCAAAACTAGAGGAATTAATGAGATTGCTCAGTAAAGTCCTGTAGATATAATAAATATTCTAAAATTACCAGCTATTCTTACTATTATACTAGCAACAGACATAAAATAAAATGGGGAAAAATACCATGAGATTTAGCAACTACAACAATAGAAATATCTAAAAATAACATTAATTATAAGAAAATTATTTTGAAGAAAATAATAGAAATTTATTGAGAGACATAAAAGACTTAAACTCATAAAAAGACGCTATTTCAGGTTGAGAGGCTGTAACACTTAAAAATCACTTTTAAAGTTAATTTATTGGCCTAATATAATTTTAATAAAAATTATGGTGAGTTTTTTATAACTTGAGGTTACTCTAAAATGTATCTGGGAAAACATAAGAACAATCAAAAAGATTGGAAACATTTGAAAAGGAATTGTGGGCCAGGCGTGGTGGCTCACACCTGTAATCCCAGCACTTTAGGAGGCCGAGGAGGGTGAATCACCTGAGGTCAAGAGTTTGAGACCAGCCTGGCCAAGATGGTGAAACCTGTCTCTATTAAAACAATACAAAAATTAGCTGGGTGAGGTGGTGGGCACCTGTAATCCCAGCAACTCTGGAGGCTGAGGCAGGGGAATCGCTTGAACCTAGGAGACGAGATTGCAGTGAGCCGAGATTGTGCCACAGCACTCCAGACTGGGAGACAGAGTGAGACTCCATCTCAAAAAAAAAAAAAAAAAAAAGAAAGAAAAGAAAAGGAATTGTGGTAAGGTAGATTTCTGACTACCACTTTTTAAGAGCAGTGTAGATTTGAAAAAATATGCCTGTGTGTACAATAAATGTTATAAGAGTAGTTCACAAAGCAAGTGGAGGAAAGGAAATCATTATTTGACAAATGTTGCCCACAAGACAATGGGTTAGCTACCTGCAAGGAAAAAGAAAATAACTTAGATCTAGACCCTAGATAGCAAAATGAATTCCAAGCGGATTAAGGAGGTAAATATTTTAAAATCGAGCCATTAAAATTAGGAGAAATTAGGATTGAATATTACTATATTTAATAATATTTATTAAATCCCCAGATGAGAGAAAACTTTCTCAGTTTATGTGCAATGGAAGAAATCACAAAGAAATACATGAAAAATAGATTTGGCTCTAAACTATTAGAACTTCACATGTTAACAAAATTTAAAGGCAAACAGAAAAAAAAAACGGAAACTAGTATGGCAAACCACAATTTTAAAGATTTTGCATCTTTGGTTTATATAAATTTTTAAGAAAAACACTAGGGCCCCCAAACAGCAAATGGGTAAAGAGTGTAGAGCAGACAATTTACAAACAATCCAGAACAGACCAAAGCTATTATGCAAAAGAGCCCTGTACAGTGTCATTATAAAAGTGAAAAATGGGAAGCAATCTAAAGAAAAAAACAAAAACTGAAGAAATGAGGATTGAGGCTTCGAATGAAAGACCATATGGCCATTTAAAATTACATTTAGGAAGAATTCATCTGGAGAAAGAAATCTGTTCTATGAAAATATACAATGCAGTTGTATTTAGCTACATAAAATATAATCACAATTTTGTAAAAAGTGAACATAAGGCGGGGCGTGGTGGCTCATACCTGTAATCCCAGCACTTTGGGAGGAAAAGGTGGGAGGATCACTTGAGCCCAGGAGTTTGAGACCAGCCTGGGCAACATAGTGAGATCCCCATCTCTACAAAAAGTGTTTTAACCCATTTCCTATTTAGAAAAAAAAAAAGTACAACTAATTCTCTTTGAGGCTGAAGCAAATCTGACTCATTTTCAATATGAAAATAAAATATAAAAACCATTCTTGGGAGTTATTTCTAAATAGATCTTGTCTCTAATCCTCATGTAACAGAAATGTATATGATGTTACATGAGGGTAAGAGACAAAAGTATTCTCGGGGGAAACAGGAGATGGGTTAAAAAATTAGCTGGGCCTGGTGGAGTGCACCTGTACTCCCAGATACTTGGGAGGCTGAAGCAGGAGGATCACTTGAGCCTGGGAGATCAAGGCTACATGAGCCATGGTTGCACCACTGCACTCCAGCCTGGGCGACAACGTGAGACTCTGTCTCAAAAAAAAAAAGTGAACATAAAAAGAATGAAAATTTATAAAGAGAGAAAACTCTGGGTCATTCAACTTCTTTCTCATCATATTAGTTCAGTAATAACACACCCAATTCATGTTTCAGCTCCCCAAATCCAGAATATTTCTTTCATTTGTTTGTTTTTTGAGATGGAGTGTCGCTCTGTCGCCCCGGCTGGAGTGCAGTGGCGCAATCTTGGCTCACTGCAACCTCCGCCTCCCAGGTTCAAGCAATTCTACTGCCTCAGCCTCCTGAGTAGCTGGGATTACAGGTGTGCAGCATCATGCCTGGCTAATTTTTGTATTTTTAGTAGAGACACGGTTTCACCATGTTGGCCAGGCTGGTCTTGAACTCCTGGCCTCAAGTGATCCACCCACCTCAATCTCCCAAAGAGCTGGGATTACAGGTGTGAGCCACTGCACATGGTCCAGAATATTTTATTAACAATAATTTTGTTTATCAAATATAGATTTATTCATAAATATGAATCTATAGAAAATACGTTTAGGATGTTATTTAAATGTACTTTGTTCATACGGAGCGAATGGAAGAAGATACATGTGAGTGTTAACAAAACCAATTATTGGGGTTGAGGATGTTTTATTTCATTTGTTATACTTTCTGCCATTTTCAAAGTTTTCTGCAATTAACATGCATTTTTTCCAATTAAGAAAAATATTTATTTTTTATTGTTTAGTTAATAAAAAATAAATTAAAAATTTTTCCTAATTGGCTGGAGTGCAGTGGTAGGATCAAAGCTCACTGCAACCTTGAACACCTGGCTCAAGTGATCCTCCTCAGCCTCTCAAAGTGCTAGGATTATAGGCATGAGCTGCTGCACCCGGCCTATTTTTTTAATTGGTGAAAATTATCCATATTTATTGTGTACAACATGTTTTGAAATAAGTATACATTGTGGAATGGCTAAATCAAATGAATTGACAGCTGCATAACCTCACATATTTATCATTTTTTGTAGTGAGAACACTTGAAATCTACTCTCTCAGCAATTTTCAAGAATACAATACGTTGTTATTAACTATAGTCAAAAAAGTTTTCAGACATTGAAATAAGCCTAGATTTTCTGAGTGCCTTAAATCAGCATGACACCAAATTTATCTAAATAAATTATATCTCACCATGTTAATAGAACATTGAGATGATCACCTAAATGTCTGAATTTCAATCAATCAAATATTTATCGAGTGCTCCATGCACATGGTCCTGTGTGAAATACTCTTGATGGTGTGAAGGAGAAAAGGCCATTTGTACTTTCAAGAGTTCATTTGCACTTGGAATATCAAGACATTAATGTGTGAAAAGTCAAAAAGCAGACGAGATGCCACAGGTGAAGAATAATGAATTGTCAGAAGGAGTGGTATCAATAATACATTATATTTCAGAGGAAAAAGAGATCCCCAAGGGATAGAATGTTCAGGGAAGAGTCACTGAGAGGGAATTATTTGAAGGACAGGCAACAAATGGATGGAAGGAGGGGAGAATAGCAATCTAGCTAAAGGTGTCTTGCCAACTCTGGCTTTGGGGACAGCTTTAGTGGAATTGTCTTCTAACAAAGTTGGATTTATATTTGACCACATGTAAACAGCATAATGTGGAAACAGCTGAGTATACTGCAAAGCAACCACACAAGTGAGTATAGGCAAATGGTCAGGTGTAGAGACTCAGTGGCCAAATAGATTGTGTTTAGGACATCAGCTATGGCCTTCCTAGTTGTGAGTTGCATTACTTTTCCAGCTTCAGGGTTATATCTGTAAAATGGGGATGACATCTGTTTTGTGGTTTTTTTTTTTTTTTAGACAGGGTATTGCTCTGTTGCCCCGGCTGGAGTGTCCAGTGGTGCAAGCACGGCTCACTGCAGCCTCGACCTCCTGGGCTCAAGCAATCCTCCCGCCTCAGCCTCCAGAGTGGATGGGACCACAGGTGCATACCACTATGCCTGGCTAATTTTTTAATTTTTGAGAGACAGGATCTTGCCACGTTGCCCAGGCTGTTCTCAAACTCCTGGGCTCAAGCAATCCTCCTGTCACAGCCTCCCAAAGTGCTGGGATTACAGGTGTGAGCCACCGTGCCCGGCCTGTTTCATGTTTTTAACTCACACATGTCTTGTGTTTACCATGTATGTGCCATATCATAAAAAACATTTTGCATCAATTATCTGATTTAATCCTCAGAATAACAACCTTATAAGGTAGATACTATTGTTCTCCCAATTTTACATATGAGAAAGCCAGGCTCTAATCCCCCATGGAGCGGGCATAATTCAGACACAGGTAGTTTGAGGCCAGAGCCTTCACCATATTGCATTCAGTGTTGAAAATGCTGGCCGGGCGCAGTGGCTCACACCTGTAATCACAGCAATTAGAAAGGCAGGGATGGGAGGTTGGCTTGAGCTCAGGAGCTTGAGACAAGCCTGGACAACATAGTGAGACCCCATTCTCCAGAAAAAGAAAAAAAAAGAAAATGCTCAGTAGAGGGCCTGGCATATATAGGTACCAGGGGATGATCCTTGGACCAGAACATTCAACTCAAAATTGAATTTATAAACACACCCATTTCCATAAGGCCTTGTAAGAACACTGGGCCCACTCATGATTTTCAGGTGGGAGCAACACAATGTACAAAACTACGGGGTCCTGGGACATCCCTGGTCCTAAACGATGCCTGTTCCTATGACTGTCAATGAGTCACTCACCAGGGAATAGAGAAGGTCAAAATGCCAGGCTGAGGGAAGGGAGGGATGGAGTGTGCCAAATATCATGGGGAAAAGGACAACAGAGGGTTACAGGATCACTTTCATTCTCATATCAGAGAAATCTTTCCTGGATTCTCTTTGGCTCTGGTCACCATGTCAGGGTCCTCACCCCAGGTGGTTATGAGGCTAGGGCTCATCTGGAATATGGCATGAGAACCTAGATGAACATTCCAGCTCAACAACTTTATACATTCCTTGGGCACATTATTTCCTCTCCCTGAGCCTCAGTTCCCCTGTCTATAAAATGAGAGGGGTGGGCTAAATCAATTTAGTTCTGACATTTTGTTATTTTAGAATTTTTCTGAAATGGACTAAAAAGTGAGATTCAAAAGTGAGAAAGAGCAACTTTGAGCCTCAACTAGATAAACCACATCTCCAGTCACATTTATTTCTAGGTGCAAGTACTGCCAATTTCTAGCAGGAAAGCAAGTCATCCAGAGTTTCTAATTAGTAATTTTGGGGAAAGCAGTTATGCAGGGAACTGCTAGAGATGAATGCAATGTGGATGCAACTTAGTTCCAAGACTAAATCAGCAAGAACACAAAAAGTTGCAAGCTACTCAAGCAGTATTCATGGATTCATTTTGCTAGTTCCCACAAAGCTCCAGATGAATTAGAAGGGGTCAAATTATTCTGTTTCATCGATTGGCCTACTAAATTTTAGGGAAACTAGGCACCTTCTACAGATTATGCACCTTGTTGGCTGGGACTGCATATATTACACTCCACAATTCATAGCACAGTACTTAGAGACACGGTGGGGATAGGGGTGGAAAAAGCATTTCAATGTGTAACACTCTGTACACATTGCCATTAAATCAATTTGCATATAATAAATGTTTAACCTTGGGGGAGCCACTTAATGTCTCAGAGTCTCGCTTTTCTCCTCTTTCAATTGGGCAGTCAAATGTCTCTTTATTTGACTTATTTTCCAGTTGAAGAAACTGAGGCAGCAAGGTGTTAAGGGACTTGACTGAATCAGTGAAAGAAAACTCTTCTGGAGAACTTTAGCACAGAAGAGTTAGACCAGGCCTTTCTCCATCTCTCCAACCCGGGGGTGGGGGGGAGCTCAGAATTATTAGGAGGGCTACATGAGACCATGGAAACTTCCAGTACCATTCCTGCCTCCTTGTCAGGATTCAGGGCCAGTGCTGGCTTCATGGACTTGCAACTTGTGCAGACTAGTAGGGCCCTGTGCTCACAAGGACCCCATGATTGGCCTAATGCTTTGTGGCTGTCATCTTTAAGTTCATAATAATTTTTGAGTAAGGGACCCCAGATTTTCATTTGGCATTGGGCTCCACCAATTATGTAACAGATCCTACTCAAGGCATTTAATTGGGTAGAATTGCCAAAGCTCACAAAATAGGTCAACACACAGAACGAGAAGCAGGATCAGCCAATCAACAAGTCTTCCTTGAGTACCTGATACATGCTTCCCAGCTCCGCATTGTCTGAGCCCCTCCCAGGTTGGAGAGTTGAAGAAAGTCCTGATCTAACTCTTCTGTAATGAAATTCTCCAGAAGAGTTTTCTTTCACTGATTCAGTCAAGTCCCTTCACACCTTGGTGCCTCGGTTTCTTCAACTGGAAAATAAGGTTCTTAATAGCACTTACGTCTTTAGGGTTGTGAGGAATAAATGGGCCAATCTGCGTAAAACTCTTTGAACAGTCCTCAGCAGATAGTAAGCTCTATATAAGGGTCAACTGTTTCTGTTTTGTGCTGTTATTAGCTTTTCCTTGTCCAGATGCTCGCATGGCTTTTTTCTTTGGTGGTGCACATTCTCTGACCTCTATTCATAAAATTTTAAAACTCCCAGGCTGGCTTTCTTCCCTCCACACATACTAGTCCTTTGCTGCTCAGAGTGTTTTCTCAGGGAAAACATTCCTATAGGATGTTTATGGGGGAAGATATTCTCTGAGATCTGGTTCCCATTTGACTTAAAAAGGAAACTTCATAGCTGTTATTGGTGGAGCCTATACTGGCACTAAATGTACATTGTCTGAATCCATGTAGCAACCCTGTAAGGTGGGTGTTTTATGCCCATTTTACAGATAAGGAAACAGGCTTAAAAAAGTTTAGCAGAGTGAGGATTTGGAACCAGTTTTTGCTGGACCCAAAACCCATGTACCTTCTGGCCAGAGCCCCAATGGCTGCTGCTGCTAGTGCAGACAGATCTCAGGTCTCAGGCACAAGAAATTAATGTCCATAAAATGTAATCTTAGGCTCACTGTAAGCTGATTGCAAGTGGAATTCCGCACCCAGGAATCTCAGCACATAAACAGATAATCCTCTCTAAAACTTCTACACATATATGCTCGCAAACAAATGCACACTTCAAACTAATTTAAAATCCTGTCTCCACAGACAGTACTTACCCCTAGGACTATGAGCACAGTCTGATCCCAGTCTGTGTTTCAGCGATGTCCTAACGGAAATACCTCCCTGACCCATCTCCAGCCCCTACCCAGAAGCTTCTGTGTCACTGGAGGTCAGTCATAAGTGTTTCAACATTTCCAACAAGGCGGGGGCACTGCGACTCAGAAGATAGCAATCTCGCTCGTTGAGTACAGTAGGGTGAAGGGAGAGATAATGCCTCCTGTCTCTTTTGGGTATGCTCTGCCCAGCTCCCTGGTACAGACAGTTTGTGTAGATGGAGGAGATTAGTAATCTCTTTCTCTCCCTGTGGGCACACATTTAGATACCACAAATACACACGCAGCCAGGTAGAGTGGAAAGAGCACTAAAGGAGGAGTTAAGAGGCCTAAGATCAAGTTCCAACTCTGGCACCAATGTGCCACATGAGCTCAGACAATTTGTTTTCCCCTAAAGGGACTCATGTTCTTCCTCTATAAAATGAAGAAGTAGGTCTCTAGATATTAGCAAAGATCTTTTCCAACCTAGCTCATCTGTGAATCTATATGTGATGTATTCAAAGATTAAGTGAGTAGGGGACATTGGGCAATAGATAAGAATAAATTTTTGAGGACAACTTCTTTGTCATTAAGCATCAAATGAGGCCAACCAAAAATGGCTGTTACAGTTTGTAGGATAACAGCAGGAAGGGAAGGAAGGCTGATTTCAGGCTCTTTGGAGGGCCTAAAACCCCAAAATAGAAACTTAAGAGGAAAGAAGAATGGGAGGAGGATAAAATGACCCAGATATAAAACAGACAAAGAAAACAGAGATTTGTAGGCCTCTATGATGTCAGTCCCTTGCTGTGAACAAATTGCCTGGTGCAATTTGAGTAATAGCTTCTGAGTTAGATATAGTCAGGTTTCAAACCTGGTTCCACTACTTGGCAACTGGGTGACTTCGGAAAAGTTACTTAACCTCTCTGATTGTCAGTTTTTTCATCTGTAAAATTGGGTTAATAATAAATATCTGATATTTTTAAAATCTCATAAGGCTGTTTAAGGTTAAATAATATAAGTAAGTAAGCGAAGCACTTAACAGAATGTCCTTTCTGTAGTGAACAACAGATGGTAGCTATTAACATTTTTTTTTTTTTTTGAGACGGAGTCTCCCTCTGTTGCCCAGGCTGGAGTGCCATGGTGCAACCTCGGCCCACTGCAACCTCCGCCTCCTGGGTTCAAGCGATTCTCCTGCCTCAGCCTCCTGAGTAACTGACATTACAGGTGAGTGCCACCACACCTGGCTAATTTTTGTATTTTTAGTAGAGACAGGGTTTCATCATGCTGGTCAGGGGCTGGTCTCAAACTCCTGACATCGTGATCCACCTGCCTCAGCCTCCCAAAGTACTGGGATTACAGGCGTGAGCCATAGCGCCCAGCCGCTATTAACATTTTTATTCTCTAAATGCAAGTCAGAAAGCCACCCCTTGGGCTGAGTGCCTTTCGGTGTTTTATGACCTGTTGATGTATCACAGCTCACTGTGGAACTACGTCTATTGCTGCAGTTTGCTTCCCTTTGCACAGTTCATGTTAAAAACATGAAGCCCCTTTATTACTCAAGATTTGAGGAAAGCAGAACACTGGGAGCCATGTGGAGTGATTTCCTAACTGGGCTCTCCACCTGCTCTAGGTTTGCCCTGCCAGTGTCAATACACACTTCGCTCTGCTCCTAACTCAGCCATGGACACTAAGTAATCAATTCAAGCTACAGCTAACTGTGGGGATTATGCCAAGATGCTTGGCCTGCTATTTCTATTATCCATTCACAGGAACCCAGTGTAGATATGGCAGCACCCAATGTCGCGTAACATTCATACAGCTCTAGCCTCTGTGTGGACCACTCTCAGACCAGAACCTTCCATGATGCTACTCCAAGATTCACAAGATCACAGGGTTGTTAAAGATCTTTGAACACAACATATTTCAGTATCATTTTAGAGATCCTCAGTTGATTAAGGACAATGATGCGGCATTTTTATCACGTATCAGAGATAATGATTCCTTTATTTAAGCTACACTACTGTGCACTCTTGCTAGGACTGCGTTGCAGCAATATGCTTCTATCTTTATAAGACGCACCAGAGTTTAGTAGAAAATCCACTTGACTTGAACTTCAATTACCTAAAAATCTGAGGCATTTATCCTCTCTGGACTACATTTTTCTTATATCCCATTGTAAGAATTTTTGATTAGATCATTTCCAGCATCCTTTCTGCTCTAAAATCTCATGGTTTTGTGTATTACATATCATCCACAACTCTGCTTTAAATAGCAAAGTCAGAATTATTGAAGTCTGTGTCTTGTTCTCTGTATCCCCATCAGCCAGGATTGTGCCTGTACCTAGTATGTGCTCGATACATGTTTGTGGCATGGATAAATGAGTGAATTAAGGTGCTGTGTTACATATGCATGGTGTATACATGCATCGTGTCCACTCCCTACTACATGCAAACACTTGCTGATGATGAGAAGATGATTTGCTCCAAAAGACTCTTCAGCCTATAGTTCCAGCACTTTGGAAGGCCGAGGCAGACAGATAGCTTGAGACCAGGAGTTTGAGACCAGCCTGGGCAACATACATATAGAGACGAGGTTTTGCTATGTTGTGTATGTGTCTGTGTGTGTGTGTGTGTGTGTGTACAAAAAAATTAGCTGTATGTGGTGGCATGTGCTTGTAGTCCCAGCTACTTGGGAGGCTGAGGTGAAAAAATCATTTGAGCCCCAGAGGCAGAGATTGCAGTGGGCCGTGATCACGCCACTGCACTCCAGCCTGGGTGACACAGTGATGTCCTATTTCAAAAAGAAGGCACTTTGCCTGTTCCTGCTCAGAGGCTACTGGGAATGGATGCATGCTGATGCTTCCTACTGAGGTCTGGGTTCAGGGCTCCAACTGCCAAGCCCTGGGACATGTGGCCCCCTTATCTCTGCTTGAGCTGACAGATTCCTGTCCCGAGGGTAGGATGCAAGGGCAGATCAAACAGTGATAAGTGAAGTTATAACATCTGTAACATCAACAGGAAGCTCTTTTTGATGGTTTATCACCCACTGGAAAAGGAACCTCTGATCGAGGTCGATAACACACTTTCACCTCCTACGCGACCCCCTAGCCCATTTCGTAAGATAACAGCCTCCTTCCCAAGCCTTTCCACTCTGTGCATAAAGTCTCCTACATTTGTTGGACACAATGTTTCACAGAAAACACAGCTACTCTCTGTAGGATAACTGTTTTCTCTATTTTAAAGTAGGGAATGTTGTGTCAACAGGATTGGGGATTTTTTTTTCTTTTTTTGCCTAAGCCCCAGGCTTGCAAAATAATAATAAGACTGCACATGCAGCTTTCATATGAAGTGTCAGAAATAGGATTGAGGAATTTTTAACAAGGGAGAAAAAACCCTACTCTCTATGCAATCACCCTAATATATTTTTGCATAATGCCTTGTCTGCATACTTGCATTTAAAAGAATAGTTTTCCACATTATAAGGAAGGATCATTTAAAACCCACCATTCTGGTTATGTCACCCTCTGCTCAGAATTCTCCAGCGGCTTCCCATTGCAATTAGGATGAAACCCATGATCCTGAACAACATCTATAAGCCTTGCCCCCTCTGGTAGCCGCATGCGCTTTTAACTGTATTTCTGCCACTTTACTTTCTTTTCTGTCTTCACACTCTACCAGGCTTTCAGGATGTTTGCAAATGTGGGTGTCTCTGCATCCAAAGAGTTTTCATAGTACTTGCAATGGCTGCTAAATATTTTGCCTTTCTGGTGGGGCACGATGGCTCAGGCCTGTAATCCCAGCACTTTGGGAGGCCAAAGAGGCAGATCACAAGGTCAGGAGTTTGAGACCAGCATGAACAACATGGTGAAACCCCGTCTCTACTAAAAATTCAAAAATTAGCCCAGCATGGTAGCGCACGCCTGTAATCCCAGTTACTCAGGAGGCTGAGGCAGGATAATTGCTTGAACCTAGCAGGCAGAGGTTGCAGTGAGTTGAGATCACACCACTGCACTCCAGCCTGGGCGACATAGCAAGACTCCATCTCAAAAAAAAGAAAAAAAATGCCTTGCTGATCTAACCCTAAATTCCTAACCATTCCTTTGGGTCATCATTCAGTCATTCCCAGGGTTTTACTATTGGCAACTACACTGTGATGGATACCTTTGTACATACTAAATTTTTTGGTTTATTTTAGATTATTTCCTTAATTTAAAGCTCCAGGGGCAGATATTGAAGTTAAAGGAAACATCTTTATGGCTCTTGCATCATATTGACCTTCTGCTTTCAAGTCCGTTTTACTACACCACTAGCAGCATTTGAGTGTATCTATTTCACTGCAACCTAGATAGCAATGAATTATCATTTTTTCGGTAATTATATATATCTCCACCGGTTTTTAAATGTATTTTTAAAAATCTATTATTAGCAATAAAATATTTTACTATTTTTCAGCATCAGCCATTATATCAGCTGCTTTATATATGCTTCTTTAATCCCCAGAACAACTTCACAAGGAATATATCATGAACACTATATTAAGATAAAGAAACTCAAGACTGGGGAGGTTAACTTGCTCAATGTCACAGAATTGTTCAAGTAGCAGAATCAGGATTCAAATCCAGATCATTTATTATTGTTATCATTATTACTTCAAAAGCCATTTGCTTTATGCAATATTTGTCTACCTTCTGCATCCCCCCAGCTAAATGGCTTTTTGCACAGTCAACATGTCATGGCTTAGGGTGCAGTCCAGCAGGGCTAGACAGAATGACAACATGGCTTCATGTGTGTCTTTAGGATAGCACTCTATAGACAGTTGTTTCTTGACCCCCAGGCACCTCTACCACCCTTCCCTTTCCTTTCAGATTAAACTTTTTATTGATTAAAGGTCTCACTCCATACACCAAAGTTTAACCCTAATGACAGGTGCATTAAAATGTCCACCTTACAGAGTTGTTTAAGATTCAATGAGCTCATATGAAGCACTCTGTTAACTAGAAAACACTACAAGTATCAGGCTTTGTTATATAACTTTATTATTTTTTATTTTTTTGGAGATAGGATCTCACTCTGTTGCTCAGACTGGAGTGCAGTGGCATGGTCATGGCTCGCTGCAGCTTCAACCTCCGGGGCTCAAGCCATCCTCCTGCCTCAGCCTCCTGAGCAACTGGGACTATAGGCCCAAGCCACCAAGCTTGGCTAATTTTTAATGTTTAAAAACATTTAAAAAAATGTTTTGTAGCTACAGGGTCTCACTATGTTGCCTAAGCTGGTCTCAAAGTCTTGGGCTCAAGGGATCCTCCTGCCTCGGCCTCCCAAAATGCTGGGATTACAGACATGAGCCACTGCAGCCAGCCTGTTACGTAACTTTAAATGTGGGTTAACTATCCCTTACCCAAGATGCTTATGACCAGAAATATTTCAGATTTGGTGGGGAGGGGGGTTGAATTTTGGAATATTTTCATATACATAATGAGATATCTTGGGGATGGAACCCAAGCCTGAACACGAAATTCACTTATGTTTCTTATGTACCTTATAGACATAGGCTGGAGGTAATTTTATGTAATATTTTGAATAATTTTGTGCATGAAACAAAGTTTGTGTATAGCGAAACCTCAGAAAGCAAAGGTGTCACTATCTCAGCACCCATGTGAACAATCTGGCTATTTGGCATCACCATCATTCATGGCTCTGAATTTACTGGCTACTGATAAGCAACCATTTTCTTCCACTTATTCACACATAAGTACTTCACAGAAAAAAATATGATGTACCCTTAATACAGTGAAAAAACAATGTGTTCAGTGTAACTAAGCAACTACGTAGCATCCCTATAATACCCGTACCAGCTGTTAGACAACAGCAGCAACAAGCATCCCCAGGCTTTCACTCTCCACCTACGATGTTGTAGCCTTGAGTTCCCAGGCTCAAGCAATCTTCCTGCCTCGTGTGGCTAGGCCTACAGGCACTCACCACCATTCCCTGCTAACTTTTTAATTTTTTGTAGAGACAGGGTCTCACTATGTTAACCAAGCTGGTCTCGACCTCCTACCCTCAAGTCATCCTCCCTCCTTCCCCTCCCAAAGTTCTGGGATTACAGATGTGAGCCACCGCACCCAGCCTCACCGTGTTGTTTATAGGCACTTACTCTGCAGTACTAATGTCATCTTGATGGTCACTATTATCACAATCACCTTGAATCAGAACCATTTCAGCTATTTCACCATTGGTCAATGAATGAACAGCTGTAGTCCCAAGAATGTTAAAAACTTCTTTGACATACACTTCTTCCTGCTTACTTACAGACTCTGAAGGTATATATTTTGCGTATATAAAGAGCTTAGACATCTTTTTTTTTCACTTGACATAAGGAATCCTTCCAAGTCATCACCAGTTCATCATCATCACTGAACATAGTTGCAGGCCAGAGTTCATTCCAGGCATGTACAGCTGTGTTTTTGTGTCGTTGTCTTCCAAGCACTGGCAACATCATCATCGGCAAGTGTTTGCATGTAGTAGGGAGTGGACACGATGCATGTATACACCATGCATATGTAACACAGCACCTTAATTCACTCATTTATCCATGCCACAAATATGTATCGAGCACATACTAGGTACAGGCACAATCCCGGCTGGTGGGGATACAGAGAACAAGACACAGACTTCAATAATTCTGACTTTGCTATTTAAAGCAGAGTGGTGGATGACATGTAATACACAAAACCGTGAAATTTTAGAGCAGAAAGGATGCTGGAAATGATCTAATCAAAAATTCTTATAATGAGATATAAGAAAAATGCAGTCCATATAAGCCATCCTTCAGCTAAATTCCTTCTGAAAACCTTCCACACCCACACTTCTGTTCACTGCTTCCAGGATGCTATTCAAGAAAGTGTTCTTATATTTATTCTTTCCTGGTCTAAGGATATGCTGGTCACATGGCTGAATTAATGAAGTCACTTTTGGGGGAAGTACATGGCATAAACATTTTTGATGAGAATTTCAGCTGGAAGATGAGCAGAACAGCTGTCAAGGAATAAGAAAATCTTGCAGTTGTCATGCAGTCCGACTTCCCTGCAGTGGGCGTGAGCCTCTGGTACAAAAGGTTTATGAAACCAAGCATAAAAGATGTCCCTGGGCTGGGTGCAGTGGCTCATACCTGTAATCCCAGCACTTTGGGAGATCGAGGAGGGTGGATCGCTTGAGCCCAGGAGTTTGAGACCAGCCTGGGCAACATGGCAAAACCCTGTCTTTACAAAAACATAGAAAAATTAGCCAAGGGTGGTGGCACATGCCTGTGCATGCCTGTAGTCCTAACTACTCGGGAAGCTGAGGCCAGAGGATGGCTTAACCCCAGGAGTTTGAGGCTGCAGTGAGCTGTGATCATGCCACAGCACTCCAACCTGGGTGACAGAGCAAAACCCTGTCTCATTAAAAAAAAAAAAAAAAAAAGACTCCATGGTGATCCATGTTTTTTTTGTTAGCGTAATAATGGATTGGTAGGAAATTCACTTATAGAAAACAACAAGCTTTTGCTTCTCGCAGCAAGTACACTTATGCATGCCTATTGCATTAGCACATCTAAGCATAGTTATTCTCTCCTTGGCATCCTTAATTCCTATAAGTGCGGTCTCATCAGCTGTAGTCAGTGTCTTTCTGGGGCAATAATGCCAAGACAGTGATGTTTCATCAGCATTAAAGACTTGTTCTGGCCGTGCACGGTGGCTCATGCCTGTAATCGTAGCACTTTGGGAGGCGGAGGCGGGTGGATCTGTTGAGATCAGGAGTTCAAAACCAGCCTAGCCAACATGGTGAAACTCTGTCTCTACTAAAAATACAAAAATGTTAGCCAGGCGTAGTGGTGGGCACCTGTAATCCCAGCTACTGGGAGGCTGAGGCAGGAGAATCGCTTGAACCCAGGAGGTGGAGGTGGCAGTGAGCAGAGATCATGCCCCTGCTCTCCAGTCTGGGCAACACAGTGAGACTCTGTCTCAAAAAAAAAAAAAAAAAAAAAGACTTTGGCATCAGATTTCATCAACCATGACCTTGGCAAACTCATCAATGAATTTCTCTGCTGCTTTGTAACCAACAGATGCTTTGTCACCACAATTGTTTAAAAATTTAATGCTGTATCTTTACTTAAATTTCTGCCACCAGCCTGTTGAATATTCACAGTTCTCTTCAATTTTCAGTCCATCATCATAGATCTATGCTTGTTTCATGGTCAGCATACCATTAAGTGGCATGTGTCCACTGCCGATGATCCACTCTTTTCATACATGATTGAGGTCTTCATTTTTAGCTTTATGCGGTGTTTTTCTATTTTTCATTAACTTCTGTTCATCACATTCAGCACAGGACTCCAACAGTTTATCCTTGTTTCTTCATGTCATATATGTTGGCCATTCCAACACCATACTTTCCAGCAAGATGCTACACACCTACACTGCTGTCCAGTTTCTCCAACAGCTTGACGTTCTGTGCCATAGATAAACATGAGTGCTTCCTCTTTTTCTTATCACTGTTACCCATAGAGATATTTGCAGGCCTTCTGGACATTTTCAACAATATATTTACACCACAGGCAGAGAATGAGCAAAAAAACACAGTGAGTAATGCACACAGTTTTGGCCCCCTGTGGGGCATTGTGGGAACAGACCATTAACACGTCTGGCCCTGTTATTACCCTTTGTGGGTGTGCCTGGGTGAAGGGAATCTGGGCACGTGCAAAAAAAAACATCACCTATGAGGGGGCTGGGAGGGTCTTTTTTCCTTTAGGAATGTTGAATAAACTGTGTGTTCTGTTCCTACATTTTGACTGAGACCTGTCACGTGAGGTCGAATGTGAAGTTTTCTGCTTGTGGCATCATGTCAGCACTCAAAAAGTTCCAGCTTTTGGAGCATTTCAGATTTCAGATTTTCAGAGTAGGGGTACCCAACCTGTAATAATATAAAGGAAATGGGGGATGACTCCTGAGTGCAGGGTTTCCTTTGGGGGTGATGAAAATGGCCTGAAATTGATGGTGGCGCACAACAATGGGTGGTTGCATAACTCTGTGAATATACTAAAAACCATGGAATTGTGCACTTTTTTTTTTTATTCAGTATTTATTGATCATTTTTGGGTGTTTCTCGGAGAGGGGGATATGGCAGGGTCATAGGATAATAGTGGAGAGAAGGTCAGCAGATAAACACATGAACAAAGGTCTCTGGTTTTCCTAGGCAGAGGTCCCTGCGGCCTTCTGCAGTGTTTGCATCCCTGGGTACTTGAGATTAGGGAGTGGTGATGACTTTTAAAGAGCATGCTGCCTTCAAGCATCTGTTTAACAAAGCACATCTTGCACCGCCCTTAATCCCTTTAACCCTGAGTTGACACAGCACATGTTTCAGAGAGCACGGGGTTGGGGGAAAGGCCATAGATCAACAGCATCCCAAGGCAGAAGAATTTCTCCTAGTACAGAACAAAATGGAGTCTCCTATGCCTACTTCTTTCTACACAGACACAGTAACAGTCTGATCTCTCTTTCTTTTCCCCACATTTCCCCCTTTTCTTTTCAACAAAACCGCCATCGTCCTCATGGCCTGCTCCCGATGGTCGCTGTCTCTTCGGAGCTGTTGGGTACACCTCCCAGACGGGGCGGCCAGGCAGAGGCGCTCCTCACCTCCCAGACGGGGCGGCGGGGGCAGAGGCGCTCCTCACCTCCCAGACGGGGCGGCTGGGCAGAGGCGCTCCTCACTTCCTCCCAGACGGTGTGGCGGCCGGGCAGAGGCGCTCCTCACCTCCCAGATGGTGCAGCCGGGCAGAGGCGCTCCTCACTTCCTCCCAGACGGGGTGGCGGCCGGGCAGAGGCGCTCCTCACTTCCTCCCAGACGGGGTGGTGGCCAGGCAGAGGCGCTCCTCACCTCCCAGATGGGGCGGCCGGACAGAGGTGCTCCTCATCTCCCAGGCGGGGCGGCCGGGCAGAGGCGCTCCTCACTTCCTCCCAGACGGGGTGGCAGCCGGGCAGAGGCGCTCCTTACCTCCCAGACGGGGCAGCCGGGCAGCGGTGCTCCTCATCTCCCAGATGGGGCAGCCGGGCAGAGGTGCTCCTCACCTCCCAGAGGGGGCAGCCGGGCAGAGGCACTCCTCACTTCCCAGACGGGGCGGCCGGGCAGAGGTGCTCCTCATCTCTCAGACGGGGCGGCCGGGCAGAGGCGCTCCTCACCTCCCTGATGGGGCGACTGGGCAGAGGTGCTCCTCATCTCCCAGACGGGGCGGCCGGGCAGAGGCGCTCCTCACATCCCAGAGGATGGGCGGCCACGCAGAGACGCTCCTCACTTCCTATAGGGGATGGCAGCTGGGCAGAGGCGCTCCTCACTTCCTATAGGGGATGGCAGCCGGGCAGAGGCGCTCCTCACTTCCCAGACAGTGCGGCCCGGCAGAGGGGCTCCTCACATCCCAGATCATGGGCGGCCAGGCAGAGACGCTCCTCACTTCCTAGACCGGGTGGCGGCGGGGCAGAGGCTGTAATCTTAGCATTTTGGGAGGCCAAGGCAGGCGGTTGGGAGGTGGAGGTTGTAGCGAGCCGAGATCACGCCACTGCACTCCAGCCTGAGCAACATTGAGCATTGAGTGAGTGAGACTCCGTCTGCAATCCCAGCACCTCGGGAGGCCGAGGCAGGCAGATCACTGGGGGCCAGGAGCTGGAGAGCAGCCCGGTCAACACGAAGAAACCCCGTCTCCACCAAAAATACAAAAACCAGTCAGGCATGGCGGCCCGCGCCTGCAATCCCAGGCACCCCGCAGGCGGAGGCAGGAGAATCCCAGGAGCCCGAGGCAGGGAGGTTGCAGCGAGCTGAGATCACGGCAGTACAGTCCAGCTTTGGCAACAGAGGGAGACCAAAGAGAGAAGGAGAGGGAGACCGAGGGAGGGGGGAGGGGGAGAGGGAGAGGCAGAGGGAGAGGGAGAGAGAATTGTGCACTTTTAATTGGTGAATTGTATGGTATGTGAATTCTATCTCATAAGGCTGATATTAAAAAGAATCATATAAAACATTTGCTTTGCTACTATGGCCAGTATGCCATCCCTTCAAGTGGCTCTGGCATTCATTCATTTATTCATCCATTCATTCATTCTACAGATATTTCTTGATAGTCCACTATATATGTGGCTCTGTGCTAAGCACTTGGGACACAGAGTTGAAGAAGATAGACATTGTCCCTACCCTCATGCTATTGGGAACATAGACTTTAGATAAAAAATTGCACTGAGGTGTGATGAATTTTGTATTATGGAAAGTTAAAAGCAGACAAGGAACATACAGCAGAGGGTCACATCACAGTCTTTGGTCAGAGAAGGTCCCAGCTCTGATCTAGGGAGTGGAGGAAGGATTCTGGGCAGAGGAAAGAGCATAAAGTCCCATGAGAGAGAAAGTGCCCAGTGCATTTGAAAAACTGAGAGCCAGCCAAGATAGAGGGGAGCGGGTACGAGGCAGTGAGGAGTGATGAGGCTGCAAAGGTGGGAATGGGTCAGATTACGGAGGCCCTTGTAGGCTGTGTTAAGGAGTCTGGATTTAACCAACAGATAGTGGTAGCCCATCGAAGGCTAGTTAGTCAGTCAAAAGGAGGCAAGATTAAGTTCTTTTTAGGGGAACCCTCTGGTTGCAATGTGGAGAATAGACTGGAGGAGATAAAGAGGCCATTAAACAGATGTTTTAAATATGTAGGAGGTAGAAATGATAGGATTTGGTGATTGAACTACTTTGAATGGAGGTGGGAGGGAGAGAATTCCAGGGTGACTCACAGATTTCCAGCCTGGGCAAGTGGGTGGGTGGCGGCGAGACAGGGAGTCATGGAGGAACAGCAGGATACTTTCTTTTCAGATGTGTTGAGTTTGAGAACACGGGGCCCAGTATGCATAGTGACAAAAACTCAGACTCCGAAGCCCAACAGGCTCTTCCATCTTATTGCTGTGTGATCTTGGAGAAGTTACCTAAGCTGTCTGTGACTCTACTTCTTAGAGATGATAATAATAATACTAGCTTTCTCAAGTGCTGTCATGAGAGTTATGAGTTAATATATGTGAAATACTTACAATGTGTCTGGCACACTTAAAGACTATATAAGTGTTTATCATCATCATCATGATTGTTGCTATGATATGCACAAAAGATGAGGTCCAGTAAACAGATGTATGCACCTGTCTGCTGCTGGCAATGTAGATTTTAGTGGCATCAGCAAGCAGATGGCACCTGAAGCCTTGGGAGTAGAGTGAGAGGGCAAAGGGCCAGGACAGAGCCCTGAGGTGCTCCCACATCAGAGACAGGTGGAGCCTTCCAAGGAGATCCCAAAGGCCTGGTAAAGACACAGGAGGAGCCAGGCATGGTGGCTCGTGCCTGTAATCTCAGCACTTTGGGAGGCCAAGGTAGGTGGATTGCTTGAATCCAGGAGTTCGTGATGAGCCTGGGGAATATGGCGAAACTCTGTCTCTACCAAAAACACAAAACTTAGCTGCCTATGGTAGCACATGCTTATAGTCTCAGCTACTTGGGGGGTTGAGGCGGGGTGAGGGGGATTTCTTGAGTCCAGGAGATTAAGGTTGCCGTGAGCTGTGATCACACCACTGCACTCCAGCCTAGGTGACAGAGCGAGACCATGTCTCAAAAAAAAAAAAGACACAGGAAGAATGTGGTAGGTGTATACAGATGCTGAGCCATGAGGAGCAGTCATAAATGTTAGGGCTTCTGGCTGTCACCCTGCTTTCCTTGGGCAGTAAAGACCACCTCCAGTTGTGGTGTTTCAGGGGACATGCTGGAATTCAGTAAATTGTGTTTTTAATATCTATGCCCAGAAACATATTTTCAGAGTACATTACAGGGGTATGGTATTTTTACAAAGCCTAAAATACATCCTCTTTTTTTTTTTTTTCTTTTTGAGACGGAGTCTTGCTGTGTTGCACAGGCTGGAGTGCAGTGGCGCGATCTCGGCTTACTGCAACCTCTGCCTCCCAGGTTCAAGCTATTCTCCTGCCTCAGCCTCCCAAGTAGCTGGGATTACAGGCTCTTACCACTATGCCTGGCTAATTTTTTTGTATTTTTAGTAGAGACAGGGTTTCACCGTGTTAGCCAGGATGGTCTCGATCTCCTGACCTTGTGATCCACCCACCTCGGCCTCCCAAAGTGCTGGGATTATAGGCGTGAGCCACCGCGCCCGGCCCATTCTCTTATAAAAACAAGAATCCTCTTGGAATAAGGACCATGTTTCTATGTTCATCAGTTTTGTATGTTTGGACCTTTGTACATTGAATGTGTCCTTTCTTCCTTCTGGGCTAGATTTTCTTCCACTGTTTTGTGCCAGTTTTAAATTCCTACCTAGGTCATCAGCTCCTTAAGGAAATGAAAAATTAGGGGCGGCATGAAAGACTTATTTGTTGAGTTCCTGTTTATGAGGATCTGTTGCTAAACGGTACCTGAGACAGGTTCTAAAAAAAAAGGGTTTTAACTTATAATGGCTTCTTCCATCTAATGATGGCAAAATATGCCTACTGATTTAGTCCATTCGATTGACCAATGGGAAATAATCCTTTATAACATAAGCAGTTATAATCAGTTGTTAATTTTTTACACTTTCTTTTTCTTTTTCTTTTTTTTTTTTTTTTTTGAGTTGTTGGACAGGGGGTGTCTCACTTTGTTACCGAGGCTGGAGTACAGTGGCACGATCATAGCTCACTGCAGTCTCGGCCTCCTGGGCTCAAGGGATCCTCCTGCCTCAGCTTCCCTAGTAGCTAGGACCACAGGCATGCACCACCAGGCCTGGCTACTTTTTATTTTTTTGTAGAGATGTGATCTCGCCATGTTGCCCAGACTGGTCTTGAACTCCTGGCCTTAAGTGATCCTCTCACCTTGCCCTCCCAAAGCGCTGGGATGACAAATGTGAGTCACTGCTCAATGCCTTTTTTTTCTTTTTTTTTTGCATTTTCAACAGCATCTTATAGTTTGCAGAATATTATCATATAATATCATCAGTATGATGGTTAATGTTGAGTGTCAATTTGATTGGATTGAAGGACGCAAAGTATTGTTCCTGGGTATGTCTATGAGGATGTTGCCAAAGGAGATTAACATTTGAGTTAGTGGACTGGGAGAGGCAGACCCACCCACAATCCAGGCAGACCCATCTAATCTGCTGCCAGCATGGCTAGAATAAAAGCTGGCAGAGGAACCGTGAAGAACTAGACTGGCCTGAGTCTTCTGGCCTTCATCTTTCTCTCGTGCTGGATTCTTCCTGCCCTTGAAAATTAGATTCCAAGTTCTTCAGCTTTTGGACTCTTGGACTTATACCAGTAGGGTGCCAGGGGCTCTCAGACCTTCAACCACAGACTGAGGGCTGCACTGTCAGCTTCCCTACTTATGAGGTTTTGGGACTCCGGCTGGCTTCCTTGTTCCTCATCTTACAGATGGCCTATTGTGAGACTTCACCTTGTGATCGTGTGAGTCAATACTCCTTAATAAATTCGCCTTTATATATACATATATCCTACTACTTCTGTCCCTCTAGAGAACCCTAATAAAATCAGCCAATACCTATCAATATCATTATTATTTCAATTTTACACGTGAGAAAGCCTGGACTTATAGAAAATAGTTACCTTGCCAAGTGTTGTACACAGTAAGTGAAGGGCCAAGACTGATGGCTGACAGGACAGAGGTGAACCAGTGGTGGGGAGGGTAGTGGGAGCAGTCCATCCTGGAATCTGGCATTCAAGGGGTGCATTGTCTATGGAGGATTTAAAAATAATAAAACCAAATAAAGGCAGTCTGCTTTTTATGGTCACCAGGGGCCAGCAATTCTAAATTTCAGTGATAAAATATTCCTCCTCACTGGACACGAGAAGCTGGCTTCTCCTATTCCCCAGTACAGTAGAAACATTAAGAGAGCAAGCGAGCCTCATTTCCAGACACATAGGAGATTTCTCTCAGGACTGTGCAAAGCATTTCATGTTCCAAGTCCCTGCCTTTGTTAAAACATAGATGCATTTTTTTTCTTTGAGGATGTTCAGAGCCTTCCAGAATTATGCTTTCCCAGGAGAGATAACAACAGTCACGTAGCCGAACGTCTAGCAGTGTTTCTGCCTACCGAACAGAATTTCCTGAGAATCTTCTGGAAAAGCAGCGCCCGGTCACTCATTCTGCAAAATGCACTTAGCAGCTCCTCTGAGAGAAGCCGTGGATATAGGGGGATGGCAGGAGAGAAAGGCAGCTCTCCCTGCCAGGCGGGTGAGGAGCAGGACTATGGACCTTTCTACTGAGGGCGAGCTGGTAGAATTTCTCTCAATGCTCAAGACTGAGGAGTTTATCATTCCCTTGACCCCTGGGCTTTAGCTGGAAATGTCCAGAATTCCCTCATCCTAACTGAGAAGGGCAGTTGCTTGCCCCAAACCCACAAAGACTAATTCTTTTTTTTTTTTAATAGTAAATGCTATTTTTTTCTGTTGGATTTTATAGTATTGCTAAAAAGTAACAGTGAATTTATACATATATGTGGTTATCTTCATATGTAAACAATAGCATATATTTGATGTTGAAATAAAGAATCCTTTTATTTGTCCGTCCTCTAAGCTCCCAAGGAAATTGAAAATACCAGAATATTGGGTTAATCCAAGTTTTTACTATTCATGTAATTTTTAAAAATAGGTAAAAGTTAGTTTTATACCAGGCCTTGAAAGTTGTAGAGCAGCTGTATCTGGTAGGCAGAATACGTACTCAATGAAAATGTTGGTGCAGACAGAACAGGCTTCAGTAGATGTTTATAGATGTTTTCACAGGTTGCAAATTAAAGTATATTCATCTCCAGTGCACAAAGACTAATTCTGTATTGAAGAGTCCCTCAGCTGCTAGGGTGACCAGCAGCCCAGGCCTGAGGACTTTCCTGGAACCTGAAACTTTCAATGCTAAAACTAGGACAGTCCCAGGCCAACCAGGATGGTTGGTCATTCTTCTAGTTGCTGAGATTTTGAAATCAATATTTAGTGTTCATTCTACTGCTATTGGAATTGGCTTGAGCCCTGGCTCAGGATGTTGAGGGCCTGGGCAGTATCTTTGTTTTAGATATCTACAGAAGCCAGAACAAAGGCAAGCTTACCTATGAAGCCCAGTAAGATCCTGCAGTAGGTTTTCTCAACAGCAGTGTTATGGACATTTGGGGTTAGATAATCCTCTTTTGTGGGGCTCTGTCCTGTGCGTTGAAAGATGTTTAGCAGCATTACTGCCTTCTATGCATTAGATGCCAGTAGCATGTTCCCCACCCAGGTGTGACAATCAAAACACGTCTTTAGGAATTGCAGATATTCACTGGGATGGGGTAAGGGTGGCAAACTCACCCCCAGTTGGGAAGTACTGCCCAAGAGAGATGTCTCTTACTGCCTCATTAAGCATTTGGAGCTGTTGAACACAAATCAAGGCAGCCAGAAAGGGCATCCTGGCTTCAGGCTGGGCATAACCATCCCATTTGCCACATAAAAGTCTAGTGGCTACTCTGCACCCTTTCTGGGTAGAAGCAGAGTTAGTTTGGTCATGGGGGCCCCCATGGGACAGTGTTGCCCAGACAGGTACCCCTTTAAACCAATTCTTCCCACAGAGTGTCACAAAGAATGCTTCTTGTCCTATGGGATACTCCCTGGGGAAATAAAAGAGAGTTTGAAGAATACTATCTGGATATCCACAAAGTACCTTACACAATGAATGCTCTGAGAAGTGCTGAAATAAAGAAACCTGTTTAAAATTTCCACCAAGTTTTATGCTGAGGTCAACCTATCCATTAAGATTTATATACAATTGGCTTAATCCCTTGAACTGTAGCATCTTTAGATACTCTGGGGCCCATCCTGAGATTCTGAGAATTTCCAGAGGGTTTATCTTCTCAAGGTCACTTCGACTCTGAGTTCAGCCTCCCCTTAAATTCTCCAGCTCATTCATAGTGCGCCTCTTACCACTTCCCCCTTATTTCTGCTCTATGCTGATTGAGTTGTGGATTTCAGTCCCCTCTTCATGAATTTCCCTTCCCCAAAATACCCTATAAGGCATGTCTGTGTTCAGTGGCTTTACTGAGGTTTGTGGTAGTGAAAGCCTTTTACATCTCCATAATTTTAGCCCCTTTTCCCCTTCAAAACTTTCCTCTTATCTCCCTCGCCCCCTCCACCTCACCCCAACTCAACTCTCCTCACTTTGTTGTAGAAAACAACTTTGCTTTCCTCTCCTTATTTGGTCTTGAACCTGCTTTTACATTTTCAAAGCCTCGTTAACAGGTAACCACATAATTCGTCATCCAAACTATGACACTTTTGAGAGTGAAAGTGGGCCTAGTAATAACTTTGCTGGCCAACAGGTGTACAGCAGGAAAGTATTAGGCAATCAGGTCACATGGGCTGTCTGCCCTGCACTTGCAGGTTATCAACATAGAAAAGGCGCAGAAGCACAAAAATGTTAGTTTCCTTTCTACCTTCTCCTCCCCTCTCCAGTCCCCGTAAGTGGAATGGAGCCATGGAGTATGTATTTTCTTATCCATGTGAACCATTCCACCCTCCTTAGAAGACAGAAGTAGCTGTCATCTGTTGCAGGTGCAACTGGCTGGGGCTGGCGTCACAGATGGTAAAAGAATTTACCAAGACAGTAGTGAGTTATCCCAGCACTTTGGGAGGCTGAGGCGGGCGGATCATGAGGTCAGGAGATCAAGACCATCCTGGCTAATATGGTGAAATGCCGTCTCTACTAAAAATACAAAAAAAAATTAGCTGGGCGTGGTGGCTGGCACCTGTAGTCCCAGCTACTCAGGAGGCTGAGGCAGGAGAATGGCGTGAACCTGGGAGGCAGAGCTTGAAGTGAGCCGAAATGGCGTCACTGCACTCTAACCTCGGCGACAGAGCGAGACTCCGTCTCAAAAAAAAAAAAAAGGAAGCAAGCATATTACAGGGAGAATATGTTGCAAGGAGGCAATGGGCAGCACAGCAGAGAAGGGGCTGTCTACAAAGAGGCAGGGACTGGAGGGAAGTTTTCTAGGGTTGTGCTGGAGGGGGTATGTGCAGAATGAGGTTGTGCTGTTGGGGCTATGTGTGTAGTGAGGTGTTTGGGAACAGGATGTTGTGCCAGTGGGTTGTCAGTGATGAGCTGTCTGGCAGAACAATTGCTTTCCCCACCTGGGGCCTCCTCCAGGTTGTTGCTCACTTATCTTATTAGGAATCCACATCATCAGCTTTGGTTTTAAATGAAAATTTCTTCTTCTACATTACCCTTTGTTTATTCATCATTTCCCAAACTTATTTGATCATAGGTCTCATTTAATCTCTCTATCCCTACACCCATTAACGTCTCTCAGAACATCTCTCATAACTAGAAAAATACACTTTGGGAAACTTTGAGCTCAGAGCTAGGAAGAACTATCTACATTGCCACTAAAATCTACTAGGATGATGACAGGATTAGGGTGGAGAGACCAGGAATCATGTTCTAGAGTCCCCTGTGGAACCAGAATAAAATCTGATGCCTCTGACAGACTGAATGGACCCCTCTTGGCCCAGATCACCCAGAAAAACTTTAAGTTTCCCTGGCTTTTATAAGATAGGAGGTTAGACATGCCTCAGTACCCCCTCTTCTTGTTGTTACCAGGCTTTCTAAGAGATAAACAGAAACCAACATCTGAAAAACAAAGACTGGAAGATCCTTCCATGGACTTCAGCAGATCACCTGACACCATGGCCAGACTCCACTCCCTTATCACGGGTTCACCATGAAAACTGAGCGGCCTGACAAAGAATTCCGTCCTGTCCTGATAACTGACCACCAACCACTGACTGGCTCTGGCTGGTTTACAGAGATTAAGCACAAAGTGGCTTTGTGCCTTATGTTTCACCTTTTGACATACAGAGCTTAAATTTATTGCATTTTAATACTGTCTCTACAAATATGGGTCATATGTAACATATATGTTTATGCACTACACATGCATTAGGTCCCCTCATAAATATTTATAAGATTGCCCTATAACCTACTGAATATGTATGTACAGCCAATCTCACTAAGCATAAATCTCAGCCTCTCCCTTCTGTCTCTGAAGTGTCTGCTTTCAGTTTCAGCCAGAGGCTCGACTTCCCTGCCTGTAGGTTGTAACCCTATTTTTTTTGAGACAGAGTCTCTCTCTTGTTGCCCAGGCTGGAGTGCAGTGGTGCAATCTCGGCTCACTGCAACCTTGACGTCCCAGGTTCAAGCAATTCTTCTGCCTCAGCCTCCCGAGTAGCTGGGATTACAGGCATGTGCCACCACACCCGGCTTATTTTTGTATTTGTAGTAGAGACAGGGTTTCACCATGTTGGTCAGGCTGGTCTCAAACTCCTGGCCTCAAGTGATCTGCCCACCTCGGCCTTCCAAAATGCTGGGATTACAGGCGTGAGCCACTGCACCTGGCCCAGGTTGTAACCCTTTATAAGAAAGAGAGTTCTCCTCTTTTAAAATTTAAAGATATCAATAATTTTAAGTAGACATCCCTATAAATTAGGGGATTGTCTAGTTAATAGATAAGAGATTCGCAGATAAGAGCAACGAGACTGTAGAGAGTGGTAGAACCAGAGGCATACGCCTCTAAAGACCGGGGCTCTGGACGGATTCTCCATGGAATATGCTGGGAAACACTGCCTGCAGTCACTGATTCCCAAACTCAGGTACTGATTTGAATGAGAATCTTCAGAAATCCCTGGAGGGACCAAAGGTGCTGAACACATCCAGCCAGAGATCTTCCCGGGCCCTGTGTGTCATGGCAGTCTAAACAGTGGTTCTTCTTTTTGGTCCCTCTAGTCCTGGGGCCAAGCCCAGTCCTGGCTAAAGCAGATACAGGCCACTGAAAAACTGAAAAACCGATGGTTGGGTCCCCACTGCCTTCTGCACCCCTTCTGTGCAATGTCCCACGCTCCCCAACCTATCACCAAGACCATGCCAAGATGAGGGTGCAGGGGAAGCAGCTGCCCATTCTGAGACCGAATGTGGATGGAGAAGCATGTTCCCAACATGCTGGTCCTGGTGAGAGGTAAAAGACTTGTTGAGTCCCTGATCCCTGTTGTTCCACAGGCAGGACTTGCCTGTCCCTATCCTCTCACCACCTCTAACTATCATGCCCATTAGACTTCTCCCTAGATGGGAGAAAATGAAAGAAGAGGTGGGGTTGCCAGAGCAAGACTCAAGGTAGAAGGCTTCTGGCCTTGTTAGTCCTTGACCAACCTCCCCAGGAACCTTTCCCACTGCCACCATTGGTGCAGTCTGTGGGGTCCCTGCCATCCAGAGACTGGCCTCAACCTGGTTTTCTCTCTTCTGCCTGGAGTCCTGCCTTCTAGCTGCCTCCAGAGAAGCATGCAAGTCCTTTTGTTTTGAGGGTTTAACCACTGGGCATTCCTGCATTACCACCTTCTCTACTTCCACTCTTGCCCCTACAGTCTGGCTCAATACAGTAGCCAGAAAAATCTTTTTAAAACACAAGCCATGCTTGAAACTTTCCATTTTCCAAGCCCCCTCCTAATAGTGAAGAACCCTGACTCCCTCCACATCGTTGCTGTGACCCCTGCCACTCCCCAACTCCATTCCAGACACATTCATCTCCTCGCTTTTCTTTGACCATGTCAAGTACACGTCTACCTCAGGGCCTTTGCACTGCCATTCCTCCTGCCTGAAATGCTCTTTCCCTATTTATCATCAGGTGTCACATTCTTACCTTTTTTTTGGTCAAATGTCAGTAAGGCCTTCCCTGAACTCCTGATACAAACTAGCAACCCACTCTCACCTCTTACAAGGAAGTGTAGGGTAGGGAATGCTTGCTTTATTTCCCCATAGCACATCCCACCATCTGACATTTTGTGTGTTTATGTGTTTCTTTGTTCATTCTAGAAGGTAAGCTCTGTGAGGACAAGGATTTGTCTGTTGGGATCACTGCTGTATTCCCAGGACCTAGATCACAGAAGTGCTTAATGAATACTTGTGAATGATGAAAAGAAGGAGTAAATCAATTGTAAAGTTCCAGTCATCTACCACAGTTCCCACGGGAGCTGTTCCTGGCCAGTGATGACACACAGCCCACTTCCCATTTGGCACTCCTTCCCCACCCCCTTTCTCAGGTGACCCCGTCCTTCCTAGGAGCTCACCAAGTTCCTCAGTAAGAAGCACTTCCCAGGCACCTGCAGCCCCCCTATGCCTCCTACTCCACATCTGGCATATTGTCCAGCAGTTGTATTGTGCAGACACACGAGGCAGTCAGCCATGCATGTGATCACAGATACAAGCATGACTCCTAAGTTGACTCCCATGGGGTGTTGACTCCTAAGTTGACTCCCATGTGGTGTTAACTCCTGACAGGGTAAGACTGGAGAGACAAAAGCAGCTGGGCCTGAAATGGTCTGAATCCCCTTCCTCGGCCCTTTTGCCTCAGGAGGGGCAGAAGCTCAGAGGGCTTCCTTGTTGGCCAGTCTGTCTCAGGAGACTGTCTCTGGGGCTGGGGGTGATCTGGATGAGCGTGTCCTGTGTCTCTTGTATGTCACTCCTTTCTATTAGAACTGTACTTTGATCTAATAAATTAGAAGAAATGTCTAGCCATCCACCTCCATCAGAATATGTTTTACATTTTATTTTTATTTATTTATTTTTTTTAGAGATGGAGTCTTACTCTGTCACCAGGCTGGAGTGCAGCGGTGTGATCTTGGCTCACTGCAACTTCCGCCCCCTGGGTTCAAGTGATTCTCCTGCCTCAGCCTTCCAAGTAGCTGGGATTACAGGCATGCACCACCACGACTGGCTATTTTCTGTATCTTTAGTAGAGACGGGGTTTCACCATGTTGGCCAGGATGGTCTTGATATCTTGACCTGGTGATCTGCCTGCCTCAGCCTCCCAAAGTGCTGGGATACAGGTGTGAGCCACCGTGCCTGGCCTATGTATTTTTTTTTTTAAACACACACATAAATCTAAAGCAAAGGGTATGCCAAGATTCAGCTGGGGCCAGGTCTGACCTCCACTCTGTGCATCTCATTAGCTTCCCATCAGTGGAATACAGTGGAGGCATATTCCACTTGGTCTGGCGATGTCCTCCTGGGGTGATGAAAAGGGGGCATATTGGCGTAGACAGCAAAGTCGTCCTCCTTCTGGGGGGCCAGGTTGATCACGTTGGAATATATGGCATCAGCATGGCAGGAAAGATCCTTTAGAGACAGAACCCTGGTTAGAGGCAGATGGCTGGGCACCAGGGACTTCCAAAGACAAAACCAGGCATTGGGCTGTCCCTACAGGACAGCAAGTAGAATGCTGAGTTCTTGCTGCACAAGCCCTAGATCTCAGTTTTCAGAGACATTTCCTCCAGATCTGCCCCCCACCTCATCCCACCACCCTCTGTGTGGGGTCTAGGTAAGGAAGCAGCAAGAAGGCCAGGAGCCCCCCTCTACATGCGACTGAACTAGTTCCTTACCGAGGACTTGTGGGGAAAGTTGGTCTGATGCCTCAGTTGTTTCTTAAAGAGTCCTAGAAAAACGGATAAACTCAGAGTCAGTCTGAATTGGGTTAATAACCATCTTTACTTGGTTATCTGCTGGATTTAGGGCTTAATTTGAAATGCAAAATCCACCACACTCAGCCCACTGGGCCCCTGAGACTAAGTTAAATTCCCAAGAAGACACAGGGGAAATTAGTACACTTTATAATTTATAATTTTGTTTATTATTTAGAAGAGATTATTTGGCATCAGTATTTCTTTTAGCTGAGGCATATAGGCCATAAGCATATATGCAGATGGCTTATACTATATATAGCTTTCAGCATGAAGAACTTGTATGATGAGTAATTCTTATTGCTGTGTACAGTCCCCAGCAAGTCTAGAGAAGAGGTCTTATCTTCATATCTCCTTCATATTACCCTCCCACTACCCGCTCCCCTCCCCCACAAGGCTGCCCCATAGGAAAGACACCCCAGTCTCTGCCCCCAGTTTCTCCTCTCTTCATTCCCAGTTCCAGGGCCAGCTTGTTCAACTCACTCTCATGCCTCCATTTCTTCAGGGTCATGGACAAGAGACCCACCAGGAGCAAGATGAGGGCCACCGCAGCAATGGAGCCAGAAAGGGCTGTGGCTGCTGTGCTTAGCTGAGGGAAGCAACTAAGAGACATGAGGACCATCCAGCTGCTCTGGCTGGCTTTGATGACCCTCCACAAAAGTGCCCTGGGTCCTCCTCGCCCATGTAAGAGCTCTCTCACTTCCAGGTTTCCACCTCCTTAGTGGCCAACCATCTCCTGCCTCCATTTTAGCCCCTCTCTTCAGCTCTAGCCTCTATACCCATGGCCCCACTCACACCAGTCCCGACAGATCCCTTCCCCAGGAGCCTACCTTCCTCCTTCATGGATCCAGCCCTTCTCTCACCCACCTGCTGAGTCCCGCAGTGTTAGTCTCTGGCTTCAGGGTGGTGATGTTGTCTGCATAAGGGGAAGGAGAGGAAAGTAATACAAAGGAGATAGGCAGGTAATTCTTGCATTCCTATGCAAATGAGCTCTACAGAATCCTAAATGGTAATATTAGCTACTGTTTATTGTGAACTTAATATATACCAGGCACATTCATTAACTTGTTTAATCTTCATATATAGACCTGAGATAGGAACAATCATTATTCCTATTATACAATAAAGAAAAACACCTCTTGGGGATCACACTTGCTCAGGGTCATAGGGCTGGTAAGTGGCAGAGTTTGGATGTAAACCTCCATCTCTCTGACTTTAAGTCGTATGTTCATACACAGTATATTCTGCTGCCTCCATGTAATTGTTTCACGCCAGAGCTCTACCATTCTTACCAAGAGTTAGCAGATACGACAGGAGGTCCAGAAAAAGAGATAACCAGGATGTACAGTGCTAGGTACCTGGGGGAGGGGCATGTGAAAGGGGTTGACAGGATCAGGACATAAGTAAGGCCAGTAGAGCTACGACTAGGAAGAGGTGGCAGGTGTGAGAGCCTGCCCATGCTCTGGTGGGGAAGGGGAGAATTATTCACACCGGGAAAGAATTTCTCCTGCCTCGAGGGATGGAGACACAAAGTCCATCCCCTCTCCAGCCACGTTCTGTCCATAGATTCTCAGAGCTAGAAGGAATCTTAAACCCTCCCATTGTATAGGTGAGGAATCTCAGGGGAAGGCACTTGCCTGAGGCAAGTGCTGTAGCCAGGACTGGAGTCAGGCATTTTGACTCCAAACCCAAAGCTCTCTTTACCTGCATTCAATCTCCTTCCCATTTCTTCCCCATAAAGTGGAGCTGCATGATTCAGCCCTTACAGCAGATAGCACCTCTCAGGCCACATGTCTTGGGCAGCTGGCTGTGCAATGCAGAGACTGTGGCCAAGGTGGGGTGGGGGGAACCCATTGGATCACTAGGGCAATTTACTAGCCACCTTGGGTAAATAGCATCTGGGAACACAAGTACCAAGTTTTACAGACTTTAGGGGCACCAAGGCCAGATGGGATCCTGTTGGGTATCCTAACAGCTCCCTTCCTTTCTGCCTTTTTCCCTGTCTCCCTTCTGAGTGAAATAGTTGACCTCACCAAGTTTCCCTTTGACAGCTACTGGATGGAGGGTAGGAAGGGGTCTTGGAAACCAGACCTTTCCAGTGCCCATGGCGCCAGCCATGAGTCATGCAAGATGAAGCATCAAGTCACAGGGCACGATGTATGGGAGAGCGGGGTGGGGCAGATGACACACATAAGCCCTGAGCAATGAGAGGGGAACTTGGGTCTCCAGCTGGGGGAGGCTGGTGGGAGTGGAGCACACCTGTTTACAGCAACAGGGAGATAGCATGAGGTTGTCTATCCAGGGCCAGAAAGGCAAGTACCTATCCTGGGCAGACAGAGGAGGTGGGTAAGGGCAAGAAGAACAAAGGAGGATGTCATGAAAGTGCCTGAGATTTAAAGTCCAGTTGTAGCAGGACGAGCTGCAGACAAAACCTCTCAGACACCGAGTTGTAGAAGGAAGGGCTGTATTCGGCTGGGAGCATCGGCAAGCTACTGCCTTAAAATCCGAGCTCCCCAAATGCACAATTTCTGTCTCTTTTAAGGGCTCACAACACTAAAGATTTCATATGAAAGGGTCATGATTGATTTGAGCAAGCAGGCAGTATGTGACAGGGGCTGCATGCACCGGTGGTCAGAGAGAAACAGAACAGGGCAGGGAGTTTCACAATGTTCTTCTATACAATGTCTGGAATCTATGAATGACATCGGTTTCTAAGTTATGAGTTGATTTTTAACTACTGGGTTTAGGCCAGGCAGGCCCAGGCCTGGTTTCAGTCCTGGCGCTGGGCTTCCTGTCTTTGGTTTTACTTCCTTGTTGTTTTTTCTTAAAACAGGTACTGAGTATAAAACAATATGAGAGGGTCTCTCTTTTCCCTCATTTCCCCGCCTTTGAGACTATCACTTTTTATTAGTGGGAGTTCTCACTCTTGTTTTTGCTACTTATGTCTTTTCGTGCAATAGATTGATAGTGATTTATATAGTATGCTTGTGCTGAAGCATTTTGGTGAACTAAGGTTAAGCGATGAAGTTTTTTTATCATTTGGAGAAATACAGGTATCAGACAAGGGAGCAGTAAGCAAGTTTCTAGTACTATTATTACTCTTATTATAAGAGTTTTAAATCTTCCTGTTGTTGGGAACCAATTTCCAAACATGGCTCCTGGATTGAGTCCATGCCACACTTGCACAGGTGCATGTGCCAGTTTTGTTATATCTTTAACTATATCCTCAACTACTTGCCCCGATCATCTATGTGTAGGCAACAATTAGTAAGGTTAAATTTTTCACAAACTCCTCCTTCAGCTGCTAGCAAGTACTCAAGAGCTAGTCTATTTTGATAGATAGCATTTCTCATCAGAGTCTCTTGCCGAGCAAGAACAGTCAAGGCTTGACCGGTTTTATTAGTAATAATTTCTAAAACAGCTTGTAACCATATGATTCGGTTGAGCATGCAGATGGGGTTTGATATCCCCATGCGCCATCTTGTGCCCAAGTGGCAGGTCCATAGTATTGTAAGATTTTTTCAGGGGGCCATTCATTGTCTTTCCAATCACCTGTGGCTATGCTTCATTTTTTTGCAGGAAGCATAGACTGGGAAGCCCAGAAGTTTACCTGTTTTTATGGGCAGTAAGAAGAAAGATGGCTTAATGGTGCCAATTACACAGCTACCTGTCCACTGATCAGGCAGCTTAGCATAAGCTCTGTGTCCACATATCCAGTATAACCTGGTGGGGGCCGTCCAGTCCCAGTGGAATTCTGGGTGGGCCCAAACAGTCTGCAACTTTGGAAATTTACTGAATGGATTTCTTTCTGTGTAAATGGAACTCCACCATGTAACTGTTTTTGTGGTACCATTATACAGCTTTTCCCCAAGACAACTAAGCTGCCCTACAGGATGAGTGAATCCTTTTCCTTCTCTAGCTATGCAATACTGTCCATTAATAAGACTTTTAGAACCCAAAATTTGTCAGGGTGGTTCTTTTGGGCCGGGAATTCATCAGGAACTGGGTCTGTAGGAACTAATTCTCGGGCTTCCCATGGCCATTGATCTTCTGTTATGGTTCCTCCACAAACACAACATGAGGTGACTTGTAGAGACTGGGCTACATGTTCGGCTAATTGCAAAAACAAATTTTTAGTTTTTCTTGGAATCTCAGGTACTGACACATTTAGTTCATCATAAAAAGTCTGAAATACGGTTCTGGAGAACGTTTTTGAACCTCTCCTTTTATTAGGATGCTTACACTAGGATCTAGTCCTTTTCCATCAATGCCTAATGTTACATATTTTTCTTTATTCCACCTTGGGTCTGAGGGGTTTGTGATTATCAATTCTAAAAAGTTGCAGCTCCCACTCATGCAGGAGGGACTGACTCTTCCTTTTTGGAGCCAGACAGGATCTTTTTTATCTTCTTTTCAAGTAGCCCAAATGACACAAGACCAGTATTGACACATCTCACATAAATATGATTCTTGACAGATATACTTTTTTTTTTTACTGTGTAACTTTTTTTCCAATTTAGAGAACTGCATCCTAGTCCATGCTGCTTACTATCAATAGCGGCACAAGCATCAAATTTTAAGGTTACATTTTTGGGGACTCCTCTTTATTCTGTTCTAGCTATTACCTTACTTGTGTCACCTAGAAAGGGACCAGTCCTTAATTTTATTTTAAAAACTGTGATCATGGGAGGCTTAAAATGGGTCATAACACACATCAAGTTGGTTATTTCCTGGGCTACATACCTTGGATAGAATAGCATTTTACAAACAAGTCTCTTTTAGAGTCCTGGTACACTTACAATAACCATAAAATAATAGGACTGTAGCAATCTGTTGTCCTACCTCAGTGACTTGCTGTATATACTGGAAACAGTTCTCAGTCTGAGAAAAGTCAGTTGAAGTCCTTACTGCATGAGTCCAAATTTTAAGGCAAATTAGTCCCATGATGAGTTTCCTCATGCTTCGGCCATGCGTGGACCAGTCAGCTTCCAGATGTGACTGGAGCAGGGCTTGTCGTCTTCTTCAGAGTCACTTTGCAGGGGTTGGTGAAGCTGCTCCCATCCATGTACAGCTCCCAGTCTACTGATGTTTAAGGGTGGTCTCAGTGGTTGGTCCTACTAGAATAAACTGAGTCCATTACTTCTACACAGTTATGTTTAACTGGGCTCTCTGATACTGGGATCAAGGTGGCAGGGTTTAGGGTGTTGCAAACTTCAATGGTTATGTGGGGATTTTCACAGAGCAAGCTTTGGTATCTAGTTAGTCTAGCATTCATTAGCTAATGGTGTCCTTTGGTATTTATTAAAATCACCACAGCATGTGGGGAGTTTATGTTTAGGTTTTGTCTAAGAGTTAGCTTATCTGCTTCTTGTGCTAACAGGGCTGTTGCTACCAGGGCCCTTGGACATGGGGGCCAGGCTTTGGAAACCCCATCTAGTTGTTTTGAGAGATAGGCCACTGGACTTGGCCAGAGCCCTACAGTCTGGGTTAAAACTCTAACTGCCATTTTTTCTCTTTCTGACACATAGAGTGTAAAATGTTTTGTCAGTTCAGGTAGCCCCAGGGCTGGGGCCAACATGAGTTTTTTTTTTTTTTTTAACTCATGAAAAGCTCGTTGCTGTTGGGTGTAATAGATGTAGTTTATCTAATCTACATTTTTATTGACTGTCATCTACCAAAATACTGACTTAAATCTTGTAACTATTTGATTTCAAGCTTTAAATTGATATGGTATTCCTTGCGGAGCTTCAGTTACATCTAAATAGATGTGAGAGTTGAAAGACCTATAAGGGGCTTCTCTCGCTTTACAATGTCTTATTATTTTTTTTTTTCCTTCCTCTGGTTGATGAAATGCCAGGGTGAAAAGGACAGCCAAATGGACTAAAGCACAAGTGCCACTCTAGTTATTTGGCAGAGTGCCCAGTAAAGGTCCACCGCAATACCACCACACATCCACTCGGGGATGAACAAGTGCTGACTGATCGATAAGCTCTTGAAAATTCTTAAGCTCACTGCATCCCTTCAGGTCTCCAAGGAATGCTAAGTCTCCTCCCTGCCATGAGAGACATGAAGTGAACTTAGTGTTGGGAGACAGAAGCTGGATGGCCCTTGGGGGCTGACCCGCAGGGACTTTGGGATATAGCAGAGAGAGTTTCGCATGACTTATTACTCCAGGCTGTAGAATCCTGGAAAACAGCTACCATGCAGCCCATGCCTGGTCAACTGGAGGACCACCTTAGTGGAAGGGGAACAATTAGGGCCTCTGGCCTGCCACATGCACAAGCATAACAATTGCATTTGTTTAAAGTGCAGATGGAATATTTGATCCATTTCAACCAGGCACTTGCATCTTGGTGTGCTGTCATAATTGCCAAAGTTTGTTTTAAGTCTTTAACTTTTATGATCCTCTAGTAAAATGAATGTTTCCTTTAGCACCAATTTTTATTAGTTTTTAGACAAAAGAAAGCTAAACACCATTTTATATTTAATAATGTTCTTGTATGATTTTTATACCAGATAAGCTAAATTTTACCCTTATATTAGTATGTTATTAATATTAAACTTAATTTTAATAAAACCTTGTAGACATATTTATCCAATTTTTCATGTTTGACCATAAGGTAAGATTTTATAGACTCTTTTTAACCTTTTATAATTTTTGTTAAAGAGCAGGTTGATGCTTTAAGAAAAACCTGTTGCATTTTTTACTTTAATGTCCAGTTCACAGAAAAACTGGAGATACCTTCTTAACTTTAGCTAATATGTTTACATGCAGAATTTTCTTTATAATTAATGTTTTAAAACTTGCTTAAACTTTTAAAACAATAATTTTTTTAACCTTTTAATGTAGGTAAAAATCCACATTCTTATGCCCCTTTATAATCTTTTTACCAAAGGTATGTTTTACTTTTCTTATACACCTTGCACATAAACTGTTTTTTTAAATAGTACTTACGAGGCCTTATTACTTTTAAATTATACAACATTTTTTGCATAAATTTTTTTATAACATTTTTTCTTTCATGACTTTTGCTGACAATTCTTCAACGTGTCTCAACTTTCTGACTTACTACAAACATTTTTTTTTCTTTAAACAACCAGTTAATTTATTTCAGGACAAGAATTTACCATATAACACTCTTTTTACATAAATTCTGTCTCCCCTTCTTTTTTTTTTTTTTTTTTTTTTTTTTTGAAGATAACCATTCCTTTTTTTTTTTTTAAAGCAAACTTTCTTTATGCCTTTGGACTAGACTGTCTAAGGCCACAAGATTAGAAGTTACCATAATACATGTTACACTGTTAACTTTAAGCAAACTTCACTTTTGTTGAAAACCTTGTAAGTTTGGGATTTCAATTATCCTTTGCTATTAATAAGACCTTGTTTAGTCTAAACTAACTTAGAATTGGTATAGATGGCCTTTTTTTCTCTCTACTGCTCTTTCCTTGCCTCTGCCAGCTGCTTATGCTGCTGTTCTCTTAACTACGTTGGGGGACAAGGGGGGTATAAAACCAGCTGTAACTGTCTATGTACGGAAACTGATCTGGGTGCCTTGGCTTACAGGTTACTTTGTGTCATACCTTTGAAACAAGGGACCTGTCCAGGCTTCCTTCTGATGGCCAACCCACCTCTAATGCTGGCCAGTCTATTTCATACAAAGTTCTAAGTTTTCCTGGTGTCACAGTAACACTGTAATCTCCCTTAAATTCTTTCTTGAATTTTTTTTTTTAACATAGTTCCTAGTGGGGTGGGCTTATTTGTGCCTGACCCATGCTTCTTCGAGACAAAACACCACACCCACACCACACATACACCACAAACAAAAAACACGTAAAAAGGGCACACACACACTTTTGCAGTTTGCATCAAACCAAAATCAAAACCAAAATCAGAATATCCAGAAATCCAAGCCAGGTCAAAACCAAAACCAAAGTATCACGCAATGTAAGTCAAGTCAAAGCCAGAACAAAAGTGCCATTGCAGGCACGTCATGGGTTATCAGGCCACGCTTCCACTCAGATGGAGTGGGGTAAGTTCCAAAGACTAGTCTTACCAAGTTTCAGATGTCCAGACTCCAAGTGCCAGTTCCTTCCCGGTGTTCAGCCACTGTGTTAGTCCTCTGCAGGGGCCTGCTACGCACTGCTCTGGTGAGGCATTCCACCAGGGCAATTTCCTACACGGAGTGCTCTTTGGATCGCGTCACTCAGGCTGGCCAGAGTCCCCGGCAGGGATGCTCCACAGGGGAGGCCTAAGCTGCCTAAGGGGCTGCCTTGGCTGTCTGTCAGTTACCTCATTTCCCAGTCAGGGAATGAAGAAATGTAGCAGGACGAGCCGCAGAGAAAACCTCTCAGACACCGAGTTGTAGAAGGAAGGGCTTTATTCAGCTGGGAGCATTGGCAAGCTACTGCCTTAAAATCCCAGCTCCCGGAATGCACAATTTCTGTCCCTTTTAAGGGCTCACAACACTGAAGATTTCACATGAAAGGGTCATGATTGATTTGAGCAAGCAGACAGTATGCAACAGTGGCTGCATGCACCGGTGGTCAGAGAGAAACAGAACAGGGCAGGGAGTTTCACAATGTTCTTCTATACAATGTCTGGAATCTATGAATAACATCAGTTTCTAAGTTATGAGTTGATTTTTAACTACTGGGTTTAGGCCAGGCAGGCCCAGGCCTGGTTTTTGGCCTGGCGCCAGGCTGCCTGTCTTTGGTTTTACTTCCTTGTTGTTTTTTCTTAAAACAGGTACTGAGTATAAAACAATATAAAACAATATGAGAGGGTCTCTCTCTTCCCTCACAGTGACCTGGGTCTCAGACACTTCCTAACTGTGATCTTAGGACAAACACTTAGCCTTTCTGAGCCTCATATGTGAAACAGACAGAATATGAATACCTACCTCATGGAGTTGTTTAAGAACTCAGTGATCAGACTATCATTCAACAGTAATAACGAGCCAGGTGCAGTGGCTCACGCCTATAATCCCAGCACTTTGGGAAGTCAAGGCAGGAGGACTGCCTGAGCTCAGGAGTTTGAGACCAGCCTGGGCAATATAGCTAGACCTTGTCTCTACTCAAAAAAAAAAAAAAAATTCCAAAAATTAGCTGGGTGCGCTGCTGCATGCCTGTAGTCCCAGCTCCTTGAGAGGCTGAGATAGGAAAATCACTTAAGCTACGGAAGTCGAGGCTGCAGTGAGCCATGATCACACCATTGTACTCCAGCCTGGGTGACAGAGCAAGACCCTGTCACAAAAACAAACAAACAAACAAACAGAAGACAGGAATAACCACCATTTGTATTGGTCTGGTTTTCAGTTGGTCTTACCTGAGCAGAGTAATTGGGTGGGATTGTCCAGGGAGGCATTGCTGGCTCTCCAGTTCTGGAACCTACAGTTGGTCCAATTCATTTTGCCGAAGGGTCCATCCAGGAGGTTCTTGTTTCAAGTATTGAGATTCCCAAGGGAAGTAGGTCCCCTTAGCTAGAAGCAGAGTTTCTCAGAGGTATTTAGCAGCAGCTGGTGGACACAGGACTCAGGGAGCTGGCCCCCCTCTTCCCCTCCATGTCTTTCATTCCTGCATGGGAAACTGTCAGATGGGGAGATTGTTAAAATCTCACCACTGGAGGGGAGGGCCTCAAAGGCCATGGAGACAGCACCTCTCTCTTAGTGAAGCCATCTTCGGATAGAATTCAGCACAAATCCAAAGGTGGCTCCCCAGCCCCATCTGTCACATCGCCCTCTCATCTATTAGTATCTGAAGTTACCTTGATCATTTATTTGTTTACTTGATTATTGTCAGCCTCTCATCACATGAGTGTGAGCTTCATAAGAACAGAGACCTTATCTGTTTTGGCCAACATTTCATCCCCAGTGTCTAGAAAGTGCCTCATGTAATGAATAGGTCCAATACGTATTTCTTCAATAAATGAATGAATGAATGAATGCCAAAGACTCCTTTATAAAAGCCAGGGTCACCTGACCTCTGCCAGAATTTTGGAGAACCTACACCACAGACTTTTGAACCTCTTAGCTGATGACAAATCTTTAGCCTTCGAAGCAGAAATTGATTTGAAAGAGCCCAAAGTACTCTGGTAAAGTAGGTGATGTTGAACTGGGTAATGTCAATTTCAGAAAAAGAGGACACGTGCCTATGAAACATCAAGAGCAGTGTCCTGGGGTTCAGGAGGACACCTGCCTGGGTGTGGGTGGCCAAGGGGAAGAAGGAATAGAAAGAGCAGGGGAAGATGCTGTCCCACAGCCACCACCACAGGTGTTCACCGGCCTCAGGCGCCAGCCCTGCTCAGGGTGAGAGGCGAAGAGGGAGATGCACTTAAGACCAAATGAAAGAGGATCTGCCACCCTCTCCTCCCCCAACTCCTACCACATCCTAGCAAAGAGAGCTGCAGGAGCAGTCAGGAAATCCCCTCTCTAACAAGGCAAGCATTGGAACCAAGAGCCCAGGTGGCACGGATGAGTCACTTCACCTACTTGGACTCAGTTCCCCTATTTGTGAAATGAAGCAGGGATGAGAAGAGGAACAAGACGTGATCAAGAAAAAGGCAAATGTTTTCACAAGTGCCTGTCATTGCCCCCTTCTGTTGTCCCCTTCCACATGTCACCTGGTACATTGTACATTTCTTCTAACAATCATGTTATTGGCCAGGAAATACAGAGAATTCTTTTAGAGAATAGGTTTTCTAAGGTTAAAATTGTTTTTATTTTTAATTTTGTAAGGGGAGGACATCATCACCTTTTCAGTTTGGGACTTTGAAGTTTTCGTTTCATTAGGTCACATTCAGATGGTTTTAGAATTCAAAAGGTACAAAAGGATAGTCCTGGAAAAGCTGCTCATCTGCTCTTGACCCCAGCCATCTAGTTTTCCTCCCTGGAGGAAACCAGCATGCCCAGTTTATTGTGCACCTTACGCGTACATGAGCAAACACATAGACACACAGAAACACACTCACCATACAGGCGTCTTCTTTACAGATGATAGTGTACTACATACTTTGTTTTGCCTTTTGCTTTTTCACTTAATATATCTAGGAGTTAATTTATTATTAATACATACAGAACTTTCTCATTCCTTTCTTCCTCTTCAGAGTGTTCCATTCTATGGTTGCTCACAGTTTATTTAACTGGTCACCTAGTAGTAAATTTAGATTGTTTCCACTTTTTACTCTTGAAATGATGATGTAATTATTAAACTGCGACAAACATCATTTGCACAGGTGTAAATATGTGTGTAAAATTAGAGAAATGGCCATTAAAGTAGATCTGCCATCCCAGTTTTAGGAAGTCAGTATTCCTTTTTACAAATCCAAAATACAGTGTTACCCAATTTGACTACTCGTATTATAAACCAGATTTCACTCTGGCTGTTTCCAAAAATCAGAGTGCTCCTCAGAGAACAAAGATATGACATCACTGAGGATATTCAACAGAACTACCAATTTCTCTAAAGGCTGACCTCCAAGGAGAATCCAAACACCTTCAGCAATAGCAGCATCACTAGAGTGAGTATAGCATGTCCCTGGATGCTGACGATGGAGCGATAAACCCTCATGACACAGACATTTCCAAACAATACAAGCAAGGTTTACTGAGTGCCAACTACATAGTCTGTTTAAAACTCAGTCTGTCCTATTACGTTGGTCTTTAAGTGTAAATAAATAAATAAATAAATAAATAACCCAGTCTGTAAGGATGAATAGAAAATGGTCTTGTCATCAAGAAACCAATGATCTAGGGAGCAGTTCTCAAAGTGTAGTCCAGGGACACTCTGGGGGTTCCAGAGATCTTTTCAGAGGGTTCATGAGGTCAAAACCACTCTCTTAATAATACTAAGATACTAGTTGCCTTTTTCACTCTCAGTTTCTCTCAAGCATACAGTGGAGTTTCCCAAAGTCTATGTGACATGTGGTATGGCACGAGACTGAGTGCAAAGGCAGACCTGAGAACTCAGCTGTCTTTTATTGAGCTAGGTATGAATAATGAGATTTGCACATGCATAAAACAGTGCTTCTCTTTTCATTAAATTCTTCATGCTTTGGGAAATAGTTATATTTCATAAAAAGTGTTATGTTTAAGATGTAATGGCTTTAGTACTATTTTCTAAGGGGATTAGATAAATATGTTTAAATTTTCTTAGCTTTAATTTCTGATATGGTCAATATGAATAGATATAAACTACATAAACAATAGCGTTTTGGGTTCCTTAGCACTTTTTGAGCGTGTACAGGGGTCTGGAGGCCAAAGAGTTTGAGAATTGCTGATCTAAGGACCCATGGCATTTCTTCACCATAGGGCAAGAGAAGAGCATTTTGCCTTATTTGCCAGGAGTGTGCTATGCTACATCCAGGGGTGCAAGCCAAAAGATTCAGGAGGCACAGAAACGGGTGTTCTCAAATAGCGATGTGTCAAGAGGACAGCAATCGCTTGGACACAAGAATTCCCCCTAGAGCCTCCTGGCTGGTAGTGCAGCGGCTGTGTAGAAAGGCTCTACCAGAGGGGCAGAGTCCAGGCATGAGGCAACAAGGAGGCTCTGAGGTTGGGGGAGCCTGGAGAAGACGCAGAAGCGGAAGCGGAAGCTGGATAAGTCCGCCGCCCCTGGACTAAGCGGCTGACTACCTCCTGCTGTGATTCCAAGAGTCACTGCCTCAGAAAACTTCTTTGCAGGTGCTGGTGCCTGAAATTCCAGTGGAGGTGTTTCATTCCCTCAGCCAAAGGCAAATTCAATCCCAACAATCTCAAGTATTACTCAAGCTTACACAAGTGTGCAAATAACATTATGGAAGATAGATTCGAAGGTCACACTTTAATAAAACAAGAGAGTGTGTCTATAACAGGAGTGGGGTGGGATGGGTGGAGCGGATGGGAAATGGAGAACAAAGAAGACTCAAAAATATGAAATAAATAGAACATAAGAACAGTTCGTGGACCCATGATGTAAGAATGCCACTACGGGGATTGATCAATCTAATTCTGGGTAGCTAAAATCAAAGAAAAAAAAATCCAATCCAGTCAAACTTCTCTTTAGCATATGGTATGTCCTTAGCAGTGTGAGACAGGTTGCAAGGATAGAGAAGAATGAGACATGGGCC
The DNA here is from genome assembly GCF_028885625.2 of Pongo pygmaeus. Classification (NCBI taxonomy): domain Eukaryota; kingdom Metazoa; phylum Chordata; class Mammalia; order Primates; family Hominidae; genus Pongo; species Pongo pygmaeus. The sequence goes on from NC_072373.2 coordinate 43,404,860, forward strand.
CTGGATTCGGAGAGTGCTACCCCATGCTCACCCCCCACCCCAATTTAGCAAGGAAAATATCCGCGGCAACCATAGCAGCTGTAACAAAAGGTAGGTGTATAATCAGAGCTAAAAAGATGTACAAAGAAAGGGCTATTGGATCAGAAAGGAGGAGCAGGTTGTTTCTAACTTGAGTGATGAGGGAAGACTACATGGAGGAGGTGGCATTTGTTGTGGTCACGGATGTGTAGGAAGGATTCCCATAGGCAGTGCTGAGACTGTGGATATACCAGGTGGGAGGGTGCTTGGAGTGAAGGCATGGCAGTTGGAACATCCAGCCATTTTTCCTTCAATGAACATCTGAAATCATTGCTAAGAGAGGGAGCATTGTACACCTGAGGGTGAAAGGAAGGCTGTCACCTAGGATGCAGAAGGAGGGAGGAACAGGACCTGGGAAGACAGAGGGCAAGAAAGACAGTTCATGAACTTCAAGAGCCCAGTGGACTGAGATCATGTCTGATTTCACTTATCTCCACGGCTTCTAGGCCAGTGCTTGGAACACAGCAGCCCTCAATAAATGCTCATTGAATGAATGAGAAGTTGGACACACTCCCTTTGCTCTTTTTCAGGCTGGCCACAGATGTGCTGCCGTAATCGAGTGGAGCCATATACTCTCACCATTTCTAGGACTTTAAGTGTTTTTCTGGTTGCTTTTGCAGAATTTCATTTCTCAAAATAGAAACCCTGTGTCCTCTTGAGGTTTATTACAGAGACATTTATTGGTTGGGGTTGCTTTAAAGATCACCATCAGGTTTTCATTTTGCACAGCAGCTTATTTGCAAATGTCAAACAAGTGCCTTAACATTTGGCATCCTAAGAAAATTAAACTGTCAGCCTCTTGGGCTCCTACAAAAGAGCACCAGTGAACACATGAAGCCAGAACTGTCCACAGGTGACTTAACAAGAACTGGTCCCATATTACCATCCTTTACTGGCTCTGCACATATCCTTCATTTGATTTAAAAACATAATAAAAAATTGTTTTAAGCAAGCACATTTTACTTACTTATTTGTTTATTTAGACAAGAGTCTCGCTCTGTCGCCCAGGCTGGAGTGCAGTGGTGTGATCTCGGCTCACTGCAACCTCTACCTCTCGGGTTCAAGTGATTCTCCTGCCTCAGCCTCTTGAGTAGCTGGGATTACAGGCACCCACCACAATGTCCAGCTAATTTTTGTATTTTTAGTAGAGACGGGGTTTTACTGTGTTGGCCAGGCTGGTCTCAAATTCCTGACCTCAAGTGATCCACCGGCCTCGGCCTCTCAAAGTGCTGGGATTACAGGCATGAGCCACCGCGCCCAGCCGCAAGCACATTTTTAACAAGTGCAAAATGGAAACCTTATGCACATCTTACGATTTCATTGACTACTCAGAACTGGGGATATCTCGTGTGACCTCCGGTCAGCAGTTTAAAGGATGAGGCATACTTATCCCCATTTGTAGCTGAGGTAACTGAGTGATAAGTGAATTGCTCAAGGTCACAGTTAGCAAACAACAAAACCAGCATCCAAACAGAGGTCTCACAATCCCTTAAACTACCCTTCATTTACTACACAGATTGTTTCTATATCATCTTTATTAGCTGTAAAAACCACATAAATTTTGGAGTAGCTAAGGACAGTTGTTCAGGTTGTTTATTGCTCAAGGGAATGACATCTAAAGAAACTATCCAACCTGTAATCCCAGCACTTTGGGAGGCCAAGGCGGGCAGATCACCTGAGGTCGGGAACTCAAGACCAGCCTGACCAACATGGAGAAACCCTGTCTCTACTAAAAATACAAAAAATTAGCTGGGCGTGGTGGGGCATGCCTGTAATCCCAGCTACTCATGAGGCTGAGGCAGGAGAATTGCTTGAACCCAGGAGGTGAAGGTTGCAGTGAGCCGAGATCGCACCATTGGACTCCAGCCTGGGCAACAAGAGTGAAACTCCGTCTCAAAAAAAAAAAAAAAAAGAGAAAAAAAAAAAGACAGAAACTATGCACATCACAGACATCATTATGTTGATTTTTTTCACTTTTTAATTTAACTGCTAACTCTAAAGGTAGATGACATATTCTTATTAAAATAGTTTTCTGACAAATAACAATAAAATGTCTTCTCTAACAAAAATCCTTAAAATCCTTTATTATGACAATTTTCTTTCAGATGGAAATAGATTTTCTAACAGGGTTGACATTTACTTCATAAGCTGAAGCAGAGAGTGTTTGACAAAGATCTTATTGGTTTAAGTAACGAGTGCCACAATAACTAGTGCTTCCAAACAAGGAGTTGTTTTCCAACTCTTGTTTTGATTTTTATCTAATTTTTTTTTTAAATCCTGTATTAGTATTTGTGTATTGGCTAAATTTGAAGTTTTGCATTACAGTTCATATTGTCTGCCTGAATGGTAGCTCCGAATTCCTGATTTAGATCTACAGATTTTTATTATTACATAACTCACTTTTGTGGTAATTAATGATCACAGGCCATTATATATTCATAAAATAATTATTTTATATTCATAAATTAGAGACTATTATATCATGAATTGTTAATTGTATCATAGCTATTGTTTATGGGTTGTTAAAGAAAATTTCTTCAGGAGAAAAGCTAACTGCTGGTAAAGTTTCATGGCTTATTATATATATTTTTTAAAGTTTTAAGTTCTAGGATAAACTACTATTATGTTTTAATTATGTATATATATATATATATATTTTTTTTTTTTTTTTTGACACAGGGTCTTGCTCTGATGCCCAGGCTGGAGTACAGTGGCATAGTCTCAGCTCACTGCAGCCTCCACCTCCCAGGCTCCAGCAAGTCTCCTGCCTCAGCCTCCTGAGTAGCTGGGATTACAGGCGTGTGCCACCACAGCTGGCTAATTTTTGTATTTTTAGTAGAGACGGGGTTTCACCATGTTGGTCAGGCTGGTCTTGAACTCCTGGCCTCGTGATCCACCCACCTTGGCCTCCCAAAGTGCTGGGATTACAGGCATGAGTCATCATGCCCGTCCTTAATAATATTTCTTTAACATTTAATAAGCTAATATAATATTATTTCTCCCAGGATACTGACAAGAAAAAAAAAAGAAACTAAAACCAGAAGATGAAAAACTGTCTAGATAAAAAGTAAAGTAAAACTATTTGGATTATTGAATAAATTTAGGGAGAAATAGAGAGTTTAGGGCTGTTTGTTTCAGTGAATGTGTCACAGAAATGTGAGATGTGAATTTACCTTTTAGTTCTATTGTCAGCAATAATCGATGAATCTAAAAAAAAAAAAGTAACTTTAAAACTGCAAAGAATTCAAACACATAGCCAAGTAGTTTGAATAGGAAACAAAGATGTACTCTTGCTGAAAATTATTTGCCCCAAGTAAGACATTTTTTATCTTTACAAAAGATAATACAGGTTGGAAGTTTTTGTAAATATAATGGACACAAATTTTTTCCAAATGGTGAGGAGAAATAATAATGACTAGATTCTGATTATTTTATTATACTTCAAAGGACTCTGTATTTTGCCAGCTCTTTGAGAACAAAAAATCAGCTGGAAAATGGGAAAGAATGCAAAGATTGTACAGCACTTGGCACTTTTTTTTGTAAACACGAAGAATCTGAAATAAACATCAATAGGAATGCTAAGTATCAAAATTTCAAATCTGATTAGAAATATATAATTATTAATGCTGCAAAACAGATTCTATATGATGAGAAAAATATTACATTGAACAAATAATAAACTCAATTCTGTTTTGTCAAGACAATATCTAGCATTCAGAGGATCATCTACAAAAATGTATGAGCAGTATAATAACAGGAATTTTTTTCATTTACAAAAAGCATAGAAGCTTAATAGAATTTACAGCAGTATACAAATATATTTTGTATATTTCAAATGTGCAATATATTTGTAATATACAATATATATTTGTTTATATAAACACATACTTGTATATTATTGTACAAATATTATATACTATATATTTGTATAAACACCAAATAACATTTACACATTATTTAGCAGATGAAAAGCAAAACCAAATGATTAAAATATAGCAGATTTGTTGACTGAAGTCATTTTGAATCTTGTAAGAAATGCTAAATATCACACAGTTAAATAACTTGAGGTACATTTCCTGATGTAAGCCACATGGAACAGCTGACAATTATTTTTAGATTTGTAAATTTTCAAAATGCAAATATATCTATATGTAAACATTAATTTTTTTTCCTACAGTAAATGATACAGCTGGAGAAGGATTATTTAGGTTTTTGGTCGACCATCACCAACAAAAGCACTGAATATAGGCTATAATGTTTTGAGGGAGCAGGGATACAACAAAGATGAAAAAAATTTATGACAAACTTAATTGATTTCAGCATAAGTCCCCAAAAGATTCTAAGGCTGCTTTTTTTTTTTTTTTTTTGAGATGAAGTCTTGCTCGGTCGCCTAGGCTGGAGTGCAGTGGCCTGATCTCGGCTCACTGCAACCTCCGCCTCCCAGGTTCAAGTGATTCTCCTGCCTCAGCCTCCCAAGTAGCTGGGATTACAGGCACGTGCCACTGCACCTGGCTAATCTGTATTTTTAGTAGAGATGGGGGTTCACCATGTTGGGCAGGCTGGTCTCGAACTCCTGACCTCAGGTAATCCACCCACCTCAGCCTCCCAAAGTGCTAGGATTACAGGCGTGAGCCACCACGCCCGGCCATGTTGCCTATTCTTTAAAGCCAATAGTGAATAAAATATTAAAAAGTCCTGTCCGGGTGAGGTGGCTCACACCTGTAATCCTCTACAATCTGAAGGTCAGTAGCAAAATTAGTTTTTTTCTATATGGGAAGCAATAATATCTCTTTAAAAGAGAGGCTTATAATAAAGAATATCTCAAGGTCTTTTCAGTATTCTAGATGACATGCATAAATTGAAAAATTATGATAAACATGAGCTTCTGCAACCATTAAAAATATACAACTGAAATTGAGAAACATAGGAGGAAGAGTGACACTGATGAAGCATTGATGTAAGAGGAACTAAAATCCTGAAGTCGCTTTCTAAAATCTAGTTGACATGGCTGGGCTCACACCTGTAATCTCAACACTTTGGGAGGCAGGAGGATCGCTTGAGCTCAGAAGTTCAAAACCAGCCTAGGTAACATGGTGAAACACTGTATCTATACAAAAATTAGCCAGCACGTTGGTACATGCCTGTAGTACCAGCTACTTGGGAGGCTGAGAGCAGAGGATTGCTTGAGCCCGGGAGGTTGAGGCTGCAGTGAGCCATGATCGTGCCATTGCACTCAAGCCTGGGTGACAGAGCAAGACCCTGTCTCAAAAAATAAATAAATAAGTAGATAAATAAAATCTAATTGCCTCCCATGAAGTGCCTCAATATGTTTTCAGTAATAATATACCAGACACGTTTTCCTAAAACCATCGTAGCTCTTAGGATACATTAACTTTGGTAGTATCAGCCAGCAGTGGAAAATGTAGATACTTTTAAAACAATTATAAAAAGCTACTTATCAAGAATGTCACAAGAAAGACTATCAATTCTAGTGACCATTTTTATAGGAAATAAGATATTGAGCCCGGTGCAGTGGCTCATGCCTATAATCCCAGCACTTTGGGAGGCCGAGGGGGCATGGATCACCTGAGGTCAGGAGTTTGAGACCAGCCTGGTCAACATGGTAAAATACCATCTCTACTAAAAATACAAAAATTAGTGGGGCATACTGGTGCACGCCTGTAATCCCAGCTACTCAGGAGGCTGAGGCAGGAGAATCACTTGAACCCGAGAGATGGAGGTTGCAGTGAGCCGATATTGTGCCACTGCACTCCAGCCTGAGCAACAGAGTGAGACTCCATCTCAAAAAAAAAAAAAAAAAAAAAAAAACTGGAACAAGCAGGCATTAAAATTGCAATAGAAAATGTCCCCATGAAAATTATTTTATGACTAAAACTATCTTATGGTGAATTGTTACATCCCCGAGACTTTCAAATCCTGAGTATTGTGACTAAAAACACTAATTTTCTATTATCTTGGATTTAATAATTTTATATATATAATTCATATAGAACCAACTTGTGTTTGTTTCGTTAGAGGCACCCCTTCCTTATCCCACACAGGTGCTATAGGGGTCAATAGTAACCCAGCACCTTTTAGTGATTAGTTAAAAATTGACTGGGGCAAGAGGACAGCCAGCAAAGCATCTGTTCTCTTCCACGTGCATGTTACCTCGTGCATGTGATTACTGTGTGTGAACCCGCCTGACAGTGGTTGCCTACTCAGGCATGAAAGGCCTGGCATGATCTGAGTCCTGCCCACCTCCCAGCTGTGCTCTCTTACACTTTATGCTGCAGCCAGCCTGGGCTTCTTGCAGTTTCTCGGTGCCCCAGGCTTGTTCTTGCCTGTGCACACTCCGCCCCACCCCTGCATCCCCCTTCCTCACAGGTTGGCTGCAAGAGGCTCCCACACAGCGCCTGCAATCATAGCATTCCTCACACAGAGCTGTTACCTGTTACCTCACCTGCAGTCTGGCTTCCTCCCTAGACTGTCACTCCTTCAGGGAAGATTCCTGTCTCCTGTCTTTGCACACGGGTGCACTGCCCAGTCTCTGCACCTAATTGATGCTCTGTAACGTTTTTATTGGGAGAAAGACACATGAAGATGGCCAAATTTATCTATGTCTTTAAAGAAGTTCCAACTCTAAAAACCAAGTAAATTAAGTTAAAACAATTTGAAACTATTTTTTAAAAATAATTAAAATGCTCAGCCCAGCGAAGTGTTCTGCAGACAGACACTTTCTAGCAAGAAGGCAAATTGTTACCATTTCTCTGAAGGGCAATTTGGTGGTGGGTATCAAAAAGCAATGAAGGCCAGGCACAGTGGCTCATGCCTGTAATCCTAGCACTTTGGGAGCCTGAGGCGGGTGGATCAGGAGGTCAGGAGTTTGAGACCAGCCTGGCCAACATGGTGAAACCCCGTCTCTACTAAAAATACAAAAATTAGCCAGGTGTGGTGGTGCACACCTGTAATCCCAGCTACTTAGGAGGCTGAGGCAGGAGAATTGCTTGAACCCGGGAGGCGAAGGTTGAAGTGAGCCCAGATCGTGCCATTATACTCCAGCCTGGGCAACAGAGCAAAACTCCGTTTCAAAAAAAAAAAAAAAAAAAAAAGCAATGAAAATGTCCATACTCTTTAGACTCAGCACCTCCACTTAGAGGAATTAATCCCAATGATATAATTAAGAAAAATGTGTGCAAAGATCCAGGGGTAAAGTGGGGAACTACTGTGTCATTTACACCAGCAGCAATTGAGAAACAACCTTGATACACAGTAGTGGGGGATGGTTGTGTAAATTGTAGGACATCCATGAGATGGAATACAATTTAGCCATTAAAGTAACTGGGAAAACAAACTTCTCGACAAGAAAAGATGTTCACACCATATTGTTGGGTCAACAAAAGGCAGATAACCCAACAGAATGTCAAATACAGTCCATCAAAATCAACATGCTGTGTGTATGTGTGCTTGCAAGTGTATCTTGTTTACTCTTTCCCCGCTTAACAATATATTATGGCCATCTTTCCATGTCCACATCATGGAAAAGTAAATACCAAAAATGAGAGTAGTAATTATCTCTTGGTGCTGAGATTTCTGGTTATTTTAATATTCTTTATTATTATACATCTGCATTTCCCATTTTAAAAAAATTTAATTTCATTATAAAAATAGAGACGAGCCAGGTGCGGTGGCTCATGCCTGTAATCCCAGCACTTTGGAAGGCTGAGGCAGGCGGATCATGAGGTCAGGAGTTTGAGACCAGTCTGGCCAATATGGTGAAACCCCGTCTCTACTAAAAATACAAAAATTAGCTGGGTGTGGTGGTGCACACCTGTAATCCCAGCTACTCAGGAGGCTGAGGCAGGAGAATTGCTTGAACCCGGGAGGCAGAGGTTGCAGTGAGCCCAGATCGCACCACTGCACTCCAGCCTGGGCAACAGGGCGAGACTCCGTCTCAAAACAAAAAAATAGAGATGAGGGCTTCCTATGTTGCCCAGGCTGGCGTCAAACTCCTTGGCTCAAACAATCCTCCCACCTCCCAAAGTGTTGGGATTACAGGTGTGAGCCACCGCACCTGGCCTGTTTTCTAATTTTTCTACAGTGACTATATATTGTGCTAAAAGAGAGAAGGATGAGAGGAGAGAAAAAATTTTAAAACAAGCAGACTGCAGAGAGAACTGACCTCCCCTAGGGGTGTCTGCCTCCCAGAGGCTGAAAACCAAAGAGAGGACATGGTCCAGGAAGAAAGGAGAGAATGGGAATTAGGAGATGGAGAGGGGGAAGACTGAGTTGAAAACGCTAAGCTCTCCGGTACTGAGAAAACAAGTTTTGAAAAGTGAAGATACTTTTTCAAAACAAGTGTTGAGAGGTGAAAGGAATTGCCAAAGGCAGCCTGGGAATAATGGAAGTTGCCTGTGAATGCAGCACCTGGGGAAAAAAAATTCTCCTGACAGTTAAACTTCTTTTTACAACCCTTAGAGATTTTTTTTCTTTTCTTTTCTTTCCTTTTCTCTTCTTCTTCTTTTTTTCTATTTACAGAGCGTCTCTTCTTCTTGCACCTAACAGAGCTCATAATTTATCTTGCCACTCTGCTCTCTTTCTAGTAATGCCTGCTACTTTTAATGTAGGTCAGTGAAGAGGCTTTGCAATGAGCCTGTTTTTGTTTGTTTGTTTGTTTTCTGCAATGGCTCTATTTTGATATGTGATGAGCAAGGGTTAGACTATCTTTGCATTTACTGAGATGGGTTTTAAAATAGAATCCACTAGGATTCTATTTTAAAACCCATCTCAGTAAATGTCCCCTTAATCTGTTGCACTCAGCGCCTGAGTCTTGCTGGAGTCACTTTATATGTAGCTTATTTTGAAAATCAAAGCCTTGTGCAGAGTAGATGTTAAACACGTGTATATTGTAAAGTAAAAGGGAGGGTTGTAAAGGAAAGAGAGTAAGTGAAAGCAGATCCTCTCACCCCTCATTCCCTTCTCTGACCTACTTTCCATCACTCCATCACTCGACAGACATTCCAGCTTGTTTTTCTTTTTCTTTCTTTTTTTTTTTTTTTTTGGTGCCACTTTCAGGAAGAACTCACTGGACCACCCAGAGGGAGGAGAGGTGTCCACCATCCAGCCGTTTCCCCCAGAAGCCTCCCACCCAGGGCTTGCAGTGCCTTTTGGGGGGCAGTGAAAGTGTGTGCCCTGTCAGGAACTATCCTCTCTCCATCCCCCTTCTCCATCTTCTTCCTCATCTTCACTGCAGACCCAGCACACCCTGGACTGCACTGCCACTCTGGATCCCTTAGGATTTCAAGACCTGCAGCCACACGAGCAAAGCCAAAGGAAAGGGCTTTTGGCTTTCCCTCCACAGAATGGGCATGTGTGTGCTTCAGTGGAGGCAGAACCCTTGCAGCCACTTCAGGAGCAGGTGACAGGGCCCAGTAAGAATGGCAAGTCAGCAAAGAGTTGGCTCCTCACCACTTCCTGTTTATTCCGCATTGATTGAGTGCCTACTATGTACTCCCTGCTTTGAAAGGCTTTCAGCCTAATTACAAGTTTTCATAAATTTCCCTCAGCAGTTTCTAAAAGTGCCACACTGTTCCCTAGGGTGATAATATGTCCTTACAACCTTGTCTGGATTAAAGTCATTTTTGCTTTGTTTTTTCAGACACACCTCCTGTTTTCAAAGGTCGTGGATTTGGGGATTGAGGCAGGAATAAATAACAAGCTTTAGCAGTTACAGAAAAACATCTCTAGCTTATTCTTCCCATTAAAGCTGCTCAAGGGTAGGTTACCCTCCATTGGTCTTTTCTTATGGATTTTTACAGGAAAAAAAATGTATTTAAAGGTAACATATATGCCTTGACAATCTCCACTGTTGACATGTTGAAAGATCTTGGAGAGGTCGGGTGCAGTGGCTCATGCCTGTAATCCCAACACTTTGGGAGGCTGAGGCAGGTGGATCTCGAGGTCAGGAGTTCAAGACCAGCCTGGCCAATATGGTGAAACCCTATCTCTACTAAAAATACAAAAATTAGCTGGTTGTGGTGGCGGGAGCCTGTAATCGCAGCTACTCAGGAGGCTGAGGCAGAAGACTCGCTTGAACCCGGAAGGCGGAGGTTGCAGTGAGCCAAGATCACGCCACTCTACTCCAGCCTGGGCAACAGAGTGAGACTCCATCTCCCCCTCCGCCACACACACAAAAAAGAAGAAAGATCTGGGAGAGTTTGTCTGTTTTCCAGAAGTAACTCAGTTGGACCCTTGTTCATATGAAATGTTTTTCCTCCTTTTATTTACAGCTACAGTGTTAGGAGTAGTTGGGGGATGCATGGAACAACAGGCAGGCCCTTGCTGGTAATAGACACGCCTAAGAAATAGGTTCTCAAGGCCTTACTAACAATTCTTTCTGTCCCTTTTCCCTAATGTCAGCTTCAAATCCCAGAACCAAATTTCAAATTTCAAAGGGAAGTAGATAAAGGATGTATTCCCTCACCCATGTTTGTTTTTTTTTTTTTTTTTTTACACATCAAGGCTCAAAGACTTGAAGTGAATTAATGCATGGCTCAGCCTAGCTGAACAGATAAAAATCACTATTCAGCCCGAAATCCATTTGCAAGATCTAACTACGGGACACTTAAATTTACCCTCCAAGGATTTGGAACAAGAAATGGCAACTCATTTGGAAAATTAATCTTCATAGGCCTTCTTAGCAGCAATCAGCAGGCATTGAATAAAGAAATTTGGGTAAAGCCTGAGTTGGGGGGAGCGGTGGATATGCGGTCTTAACTGCCTTTGGATTAATGAGCACAGCTGGGAAGAGCCCCAGGCTGGACTCTATTCATGCTTTACATCCAGTTTTGAAAAAGGAAGAGGCTGTCAGAGTCTTAAAGAGGGAGCTCCTAAGGGCGTCCCAGCTTTGATGCTGCTCTAATAACATGGCTTTTCAGGGAGGATTAATAAGCAGGCTTATGAAAGGATCTGGCTCTCCTCTCCAATCCGCTAAACAGGTAATGAGGATTTCTAGCTATTAGAGCAATGATACCAGATCGCAACTTCCAAGACATGCACCAGCGTGAAGCCACTCTGGAAACCGCCTGCTGAGTTGGCAGCCTTCAAAAGCCCTCTAATCCTTGAAAACGAACTTGAGGTTTTCTGCCCACCCACACAACATGGACTCACTTGTCTGGAATTTAATGTTCAGCACATTCAACAGAAATTTTGACATGAAGAAATAATAGGCTCTCAGATTTTTTTAAAAAAAGACTCTTATTTAGAAAAAAATCCTCTAATTCCAGGTGTAACCCATTAGGAATTAAGCTACAAGGCCAGCCAAGTGCGGTGGTGAACACCTGTAGTCCCAGCTACTTGAGAGGCTGCAGCAGGAAGCTTGCCTGAACCCAGGAGTTGGAGGCTGCAGTGAGCTATGATCATGCCTATAAATAGCACCACACTTCAGCCTGGGCAACAGTGAGAACTTGTCTCTAAAACAAACAAAAAAAGACAAAGGCAGCCTAATTCAATTTCCACTTTCCCCACCTAACAGGCTTAGGATTACAAACTGTAAAGGTTCTCTTTGTTTTATAGAGATGAGAAGCTACTTGTCCTAGGCACTTAGTAAATTAGGGACCATGCCAGCACTAGAATGTGCCTAAGTGCTCCAAGACCTGGATGGACTTTTTCCTTGCACAATCTAGAAATCTGTGATAAAGAATAAATCATACAGGGTGTCCTTAATGAGCCCCTTCCATAGGCAGGTATAATAGAACACACAAATGAGTGGGGGGACCCCTGTAGATTCATCTCAAGTTATGCAAAATATGAAGCCACATGCTACTGGTGGGGGAAATACTTGCCTGCCATGTGCTACTGGTGGGGGAAAAACTTGCTCTTTGAGTCAGGTGCACCAGGGTTCAAGCCCTGACCCTGCACCTCTTACTAGGTAGATGATTTGGGGTGGGGCAGGTTATCAGAACTCTTGAGTCTCAGTCTCTTTATCTGAAAAAAGCAGAGAAAACAATGCCTCTCTAACCAAATGAAAATAAATTTAAAGACGACAACATTTGTAAAGCTGGTAACTTAGATGCTCAATTAAAGTCAATCCCTCTCCTAATTGCTGCTGCCTGCATTTCTTTTTTTTTCTTTTTCTTTTCTTTTCTTTTTCTTTTTTTTTTTTTTTTTTTTTTTTTTTTTGAGATGAAGTCTCGGTCACCCAGGATGGAGTGCAGTGGCTTGATTTTGGCTCACTGCAACCTCCACCTCCTGGGTTCCAGCGATTCTCCTGCCTCAGCCTCCTGAGTAGCTGGGACTACAGGCGTGCACAACCACACCTGGCTAATTTTTGTATTTTTAGTAGAGACAGGGTTTCGTCATGTTGGCCAAGCTGGTCTTGAACTCCTGACCTCAGGTGATCCACCTGTCTCGGCCTCCCAAAGTGCTGGGATTACAAGCATGAGCCACTGCACCCAGCCTGAATTTCTTTACCTTAGAACAAAGGGTGCAATTATAGGCAAGGCTTAAATGACATGATCAATATATTTGCTAAGGTATATCAGTGATTGGACAGATATAAAATACCCAGGAGATTCTGCTCTGACCAATAAAAGATTCTGAGGGCTTTAGATGCCCAGCGAGAAGGGCATCTCTAGTCTGATTAGAGGTTAAAGGGAGCAAGAAAGGATGGGAGAGGGGAGGCCAGTGAAATATAAACCAGAGATGTTCAGTAGAAACATAACACAAGCCACATGTGTAATTTAAAATGTTTTAGTACCCGCACTTAAGAAGTAAAAACAAGCATGTAACAGTAATCTTAATAGAACATTTTATGTAACCCAATATATCAAAATGCTATTATATGAACTTGTTCTCATTTAAAAATTATTAGTATTTTTTGTTCTTTTTTCCTACTGAGTCTTCAAAATCAGGGTATATTTTACACTTGGAGTACACTTCAAGTTCTCACCATCCTGGACAGCACAGGTGTAGAAGTGTAGGTAAATCCCCATGTCCATCCACTGTGCTGGGTGTTGGGGGACCAAAAAGTCTAGATTAGAGCATGGGTTTACCCTCAAGGGACTCAGTATCTAGTTAGGGATCTAGAACAGATGGAGAACATTCACCCAACAATATACATTTGAGTGTAGGTTCCCACACTGCTTATCATAAGATACTTAACCTGCAGCTCAAGCCTTTTCCTATAAGCCTTAGACATACCCCAAGCACAATATTCCTTCCCATTGTCCACACAAGCAGTTGTCAGAAGATGTAATTGATTTGGGGGTTTGGGACATATAGCACCCTAGAAAACAGTTCAAGGGAAGAGGGGGATGCCTTTCTTTCCAATCCCTTTAGACTACAGAGTGCCCACTTTATATTATGTGAGCCCAAATTCCAGACAAGTGGGAAAGAAACTGAAAGAGAAGTCTCAACCCTGCACAGAATGTTTACCTGTCTCCTGGAGCAGCAGCGGCAGCGGGAGGAGCCATGCATGTTGAAAAGGCAGAGTCTCTCACTGCCAGCTGCACCCACCCTGCCCTGTCTCTTTCCCTTGCCCCTCCCTTGAGAGCCTCTTCATTTCCTCCACTGCCTGGCTCAGCTCACAGGGAGACTCACACCGCCCCAAAATGAAAAGCCAGTGGCTGATGTGGCTTGTAGGGCAATCTTCATGCTGTGCAGGTATGAGCCTCGGCAAAACCAGATATTGAAGTTTGCTTTAGATTCCCTAGCATTTTCTGGAAAGCCGTTTCCCCCTTTCTGCAACCCCACCCCTGTAGACTCATCTCAGATAATGCAAAAACCAAGCCATGTGCTGCTGGTCGGAGAAACAACCAGTTTAAGGAAAAACCAGGTTGTTCCTCAGCTGTTTCTGCTGAGACACGAATTCATAGTAAGGAGTTAATACTTTGTGGGCCATCTTTCCCAGGGATATTTGCATTTTTAAAGACTGTATAATAATTTTTAAAAAGAAGAACTCAAATGTATTGAGTGCTTACTAGCTAGTGGGCACTGTGCTAAGAGAATGATGCCTCACTCCAGGGAATGACCAGACAATGGTAGGATTTCAAGCAAGGTGGCACAGGTGGAACAGAGGTATCTTCCTGGTGCTTTCAGTGGACAACTCCTATGCAACCCTAACATGAGGAACAGTCCATGGAGGATATAAAAGAGCTGCACTTTTTTTTCCCCTTTAACTTTTACATTTTAGCACCATTTTGTTTGTTTATGGATTGAGGGTAGAGGAATTAAATTTGTTTTCGTCCATCCATTCACTTGCTCATTCATTCGACAAACATTTATTGAGTGCCTACTCTGAGCAAGCCATTGGACTAGGTGCTGGGGGTACAGCAATGATCAAGATGGGTGAAGCTCTGCTGTCATGAAACTTACAATACGGTGGGGAAAGACAGGCAATAAGCAAAGAAACAAAACAAGAGAATTATGGACTGTGATCATCCTATAAACAAAATGAACAAGGGGGTGTGATAGAGGCAACTAGGGAGTAGGATGGAGGCTCTTTAGATCCAGGCTGCGTGGGGAAGCCTCCTGGAGGAGGTAATGGGGTTTTTCTGCATCCCTACTGGTGCTCCTTCTTGGCCTCCTTGGCTTCCTCTTCTTCCTTCACCTACCTGCAGGCTTCAGAGCACAGTCCTGGGGCTTCTCCTTCTTCCACAAACTCTCTCTGGGTGCTCTTGGCCAGTTTCACGACTCTAACCACTTTCTATACACTGATAATCTCCCAAATTAATATCTCCAGCCCTAACAAGCCTATGACCACCAGACCCACACATTCAAGAGTCAAGCTGATATCACCCCTGAAAAGTCTACTGGCATCTCAATATGCTCAAACAGGCCTCTCGACTCTCTGCTCCCTCCAACCTGTTCCTGCTGCCTCAATCCCTGTACTCCGTAAATTATCCATCTGATGGCTCAAATCAAAAAGCTGAAGAGTCACTATTTTTTCATTGTACTTTAAATTGTTTTTGAATAAGTAATTGTGGTAGGCAGAATAATGGCCTCCAAACATGCTCATATCTAATCCCTAGAATCTGTTAATATGTGGCTTTACATGGCAAAAAGGACTCTGCAAATGTAATTAAATTAAGAACCTTGAGGCGAGTTATCTTGGATTATCTGGATGGGTTGAACCTAGTCACAGGAGTCTTTAAAAGTGGGTAACCTTTCCCCTCTGTGGTCAGAGGGAGACATGAATTTGGGAGAAGAGTCAGAGACACTCGGCTGACTGTGAAGACAGGGGAAGGGGCCATGAGCCAAGGCCTGCAGGGAGACTCTATAAGCTAGAAGAGACCAAGAAACAGTCTCCCTTCCAGCCTCCAGAAAGGAATGCAGCTCACCAATCCCTTTATTTTAGCCCAGTGAGACCTGTGTCAAACTTCTACCCTACAGAACTGTAAGTAATAAATTTACACTGTTTTAAGCCGCTACATTTGTGATCATTTGTTATAGCAGTAATAGAAAACTAATAAAGCAACACAGTCACATGACTCAAAATTCAGAGAGTACAAAATAGTAGACAACAAGCTTCTTTCTCACCCTGTCCTCACCCACCAACTTTTCCCCAAAAGTACCTAATGCCACCGACTTCTTCGTATATCCTTCCAGAGACATCCTATTCATATATAAGCAAATGGGGCTATGTATACTTTCACCTTGTATATTATACAAATGATAGCATACCATACATACTGTTCTACATTTTTCAAGTCAACAATACAGTCTACATGTTTTTCTTTGGAGCTTTTTTATTGTTTTAACCTGGCACCACCACATTCCATTGCATAGACATAATTATTTAGCCGTCTCTTATTATTGGCTATTTCCAAGCTTTTTATCACAAACAATGCCCTATGCAGAAATAACCTTGAACTTGCAGCATTCCACGCAGGACTCAGACAGAGACGGATTTGTCTCAGACTGAGACAAATCCAGGAGTCATCCCTGATTCTTCCTTTCCTTCATTCCCATCTAATCTGCTAGCCTGTCCTGATGGTTCTATCTCCAAAACAAACTTCACCCCACCACTTCTTTCCTTGTCCACCATCCCCACTCTATTCTAAGCCACCACTGTCTCTTGCCTGAGCCATTGCAGTGCACACATCTGCGGTCAGGAAGACTCTGAGATTCCTATACTTCTGTCTTGCCCTTTTGAGGAAGAGTCCTCTTGAAGCCTCAGAATTTTTGTTCCTGAAATAGGATCAATGAAACTAAGCATCTAGATTTTTCTGTGAATGAATGAGTGGTGTTTCCCAAGACTTCAGTAATGGGGTTTCATTTGGAGGCTCTCCTAAAAAAGAAGCTTGTTAAACCTGAAAGGAAGATCAGACGAGTGTCTCTGTGTCTTGGAACAGACGTAAATTTAATTGCATCTTTAATATGTGTTTTCCTTCCGTGGGTTTCCAGGGCACTTAATGGGCTGGGAACAAGACAAGAGTCTTTAGGAATGGAGACAAATTCACCTTAAGCAAGAACCTGAGATTAAAGTTCTGCCTTTATTCTACTTAGCCATAGCCTAAGGGCTCTTGAGGAAGTTCCAGGATGGAAACTGATTCAGAAAGTCCGGCAGTCCTGGTACAGGAAATAAAACATTAAAGAAAGGAGCACTGCAGAGGGAGGCCCCTGTGACTGTAAATCTAAAAAAGAAAACTCATGGAGACTAACGGAGGGAAGGAATCAGATTTATGATGTATTTGCTATGGTATACTCTCTCTTCTTATAATAAAATGTTAATTAATTATTTATTAAGCTTTTACTGTGTGTCATGCATTTTCACATATGCTTTTATTTAATTTCCTAATAACTCCATTTTACAGACAAGGAAACTAAGAGTCAAGAGTATATTTATTTTGTAGCCTTCAGTAGTTGAGTCCCGATCACAGAGTAAGAAGTGAGGACAGGTGGAAGCTTCAGCAACTGTCCTGAACAATTAAAATACACATCAGTGGGAATGACCCTCAGAATGTATTTCGGTCTGTTAATATACACAATAACATATATGTAAACTATACATGGCAGCTGAGAGTTGTGTTTAAGATCGCAGATTCTTTTGAGACAGAGTCTTGCGCTGTCGCCCAGGCTGGAGTACAGTGGTGCAGTCTCAGCTCACTGCAACCTCCGCCTCCCAGGTTCAAGCGACTCTTATCCCTCGGCTTCCTGAGTAGCTGGGGCTACAGATGCATGCCACCATGCCTGGTTAATTTTTGTATTTTTAGTAGATGGAGTTTCGCCATGTTGGCCAGGCTGGTTTCGAACTCCTGAACTCAAGCAATCCACCCGCCTCAGCCTCCCAAAGTGCTGGGATTGCAGGCTTGAGCCACTGCGCCCAGCCAAGATTACAGATTTTATAGAGAGACTTCCTGAGCTTCAGCATGCATAGTTCCATGATTACCTGCTGTGTAGCCTTGAACAAATTCCTTTCCCTCTCTGGGCCTATTTCCTGTTACATTTAAAGCACTTAGAGCAGTGCATGGCGTAAAGTTGAATTTAGCCAGGCTACCTGTAATGAGGGCTTACTTGATGTCAAGCACTGGGCTGTGTAATATATAGAAAGCACTCATCCTGAAGATGGTCTCATGGAATCTTCAGATCATTCTGCAAGGAAATCATTCTTTCTTTTCTGTAGTGAAGGAATCTGAAGCTCTGGCACATCCCCAATGTCACGCAATCATCTGTTAAGTTGCAGAGTTGGGAATTCAGACCTTGCTTTGTCTGCTTCCAAAGCCTGGGCTCAGTAACAAGCAAAGCAGATGGTGGTGTTAGTGTGCAGTCCTGCTTTTGCGCAAGCCCGAGGCATGAGCTGCTCTTCCTGCTTACAGGTGCAGACACACGTACTCTCCCGCCACAAAGACACACAGGCAGTATTCAAGTGAGAAACTTCCCCAATGCCTGCGCCCTCTGCTGACTGTGCTGTAGCAATGTCTGGTCTGAAAGGCGCTTTCCTGGAGTAGAATTGCTGGTGGTTTTGGAAATGACTCCAACAAATTGAATCCTTGACATCGGGAGATACTGAAGACATTGAATATTTCTTATTTCCAGGTGCATGAAAGCAAGAGGCTTTGACAAACCAAAGAAGATTAAGACACATGGAAAAAGTAAGCTTTTAGTGCCAGGTGCTCTCTTTTGGCAATAAAAAAATGGTTTGAGCACCTTAAATTTTATTTTTTCAGAATGTGTCGAGGGTGGGGTGTTGGAGAAAGGTACATGTGGGAGTTTTTGCTCCTGTCAGCAATCCAATAGTCTCCCTTGCTGATAGGCTCCTTGAAGGCAAAATAGAAAATGTTTGCAAAAATATGCAGTGAGAAGATATCTCATCATGCAGCTCCTCACTTCCACACCCCACCCTGCACACACCCATTTGTTCTTACAATAAAAGAAGGCCTCCAATTTTTACTATGCAAGAAATTATTCTCTGTCCCTCTCTTCTTTTCCTCTCTCCCACTCCTCAGTGCCTTTCTCTTCCAGAAAGAAATTTTAGAATGTCAGACCCTAAAGATGATCCAATACAATGCCACAGTTAAGAACACTGACTTTAAAGTCAGGCAAACCTGGGTTTGAATCCTGGCTTCAACACCTTATGCAAGTTACTTAAACTCTCTGTGCCTCAATTACCTCGTCTGTAAAATGGGCTTAAAAACAATACCTACCTGATAGGATTGGTGAGAGATTTGAATGAACTAATGCTTGTAAGTCCCTTAGCTCAGAGCCTGGCACAGAGCTAATGCTTCCAAAGTGTTCCTTGATATTGTCACCCAATCAAGCCTCTTCATTTTATAGACAAGAAAATTAGATTCAGAGAGAAGGGATTTATCTGCGGTCATATGGCCAGTTAGTGGCAGAGCCAGGACTGGAGCCAGGCATCGCATCACATCTCATCTGGTACAGACATCTTTCTACTGTACCACACACAGCATCATGGATTTTCCCTCATTTCCTAACTTTAAGCAAAAGAGGCTGGGCCATTTCTCAGCTGGCCAGGTTTGTGCTGAACCAGCAATGTCGCCAGAGTCAGGCATCCTGGAGTGCATCCTGCAGTGCCGGCTCCCCTGTGAGCAGGAGCCAGCTTGTGTCTGACAGTAACAGACTCTGTTCTAGGAGCTATCGAGCCCTGGTAAAACTGATCCACAGAGCACTCAGCAACTGTCCTCTTATATTATTATTATTATTTTATTTTGAGACATCTGTTGCCCTCTCAGGCTGGAGGGTAGTGGTGCAATCTGGGCTCACTGCAACCTCCGCCTCCCAGGTTTAAGAGATTCTCCTGCTTTAGCCTCCCGAGCAGCTGGGATTACAGGCATGTGCCACCACGCCTGGCTAATATTTGTATTTTTAATAGAGACGAGGTTTCACCATGTTGGCCAGGCTGGTCTTGAACTCCTGACCTCAAGTGATCCACCCGCCTCAGCCTCCCAAATGTCCTCTTATTCATTTACTTTCTGGAAGCTGAAGCTCCAGAAAGAATTTCACTAGATAGTGACACCACCACCAGCTTTCAAATGTTCTGGGAACAAAGTCTCTACATCCAGCCAGCCTCCAATCCACATTCTTGAGAGTCTCTTTCTCTCCCCCCACGCCTCTCTCTCTCTCCAAAGACCCTCTCCTAATGCAGAGAGACCGGATCATTGCCTATACTATGTGTCACTTTCCCCCACATCATATTATTTCACCTCAAATGCTCTTCTCTCTCCCTCTGCTCAAAGGACACACACAGACCACCACACATATGCCTAAGGTCTTTTGTTCTTTGGAAAGTGTTCAAATTGTCCACAGCAACATTTGGTTCTTGCTGGAAAAAGCCAGTAATCTACAGCCAGGGTAGGTTCAGTTCCTGGTGTCTCTGGAGAGGACAGATCCCATTAGTTCTGACAAACATCCCCAGTGTTCCTGCTCCTAACCTTTGTCAAATTTACCAAAATCCAGCTAGACCCAGGGGCTCCTTGCAGGCAGTCCAGGCTGTGTCTGCTCCACTCAGTAGTCAGGTGGCCCACAGCTGCAAGGACCAGTCAGCTTTTTCTCAAGCCTGGGCCAGGCAAACTCTCTACATTTAGTAAACAAGGCAAGAGGGATGCAGGGAGAAGTCTAAAAGATGGAAAAGGATGGAGGGGTTATGGTTAGCCGCCTTTCAACAGTTCAGTGATAATGATGCTATAATTCTGTAGCAGAAAGATTGCCTGCTTAGAAGTTAGAAGGGCTGAGTCCTAATCCTAGATCAGCCACTAAATGAACCGTGTGCTCTTGGGCTGATCACATTGCCTCTCTGCTTCAGTTTTCTCATTCTGCTATACAAGTGGGTTTGCCTTGAGAGTCTGTAAGAAGCCTTCCAGCACTTCTGAAACACTGAAGTTTTTAGTGACGATCTTTAGTTCACATGACATGTTACAGTTTTTCAAGAACTTCCACATGCAAACATCATTTGGAGCTACTGTGGGTTTGGTTCCAGACTACTGCAATAAAGTGAAAATTGCAATAAAGTCAGTCACACAAGTTTTTTGGTTTCCAAATGCATATAAAAGTTATGTTTACCCTGTACTGTAGTCTATTAAGTGTGCAATAGCATTATGTCTAAAAACATCTTAATTAAAACATGCTTTATTGCTAAAAAGGTTAACAATTATCTGAGCCTTCAGGGAGTCATAACCTTTTTGCTGGTGGAGGTCTTGCCTTGACATTAATGGCTACTGACTGATCAAGGTGGTAGTTGCTCCAGGTTTGGGGTGGCCGTGACAATTTCTTTCTTTCTTTCTTTTCTTTTGAGATGGAGTTTCACTCTTGTTGCCCAGGCTGGAGTGCAGTGGCACGATCTCGGCTCACTGCAACCTCCGCCTCCCAGGTTCAATCAATTCTCCTGCCTCAGCCTCCTGAGTAGCTGGGATTACGGGCATGCATCACCACACCCAGCTATTTTGTATTTTTAGTAGAGATGGGGTTTCTCCATGTTGGTCAGGCTGGTCTCGAACTCCCAACCTCAGGTGATCTGCCTGCCTCGGCCTCCCAAAATACTGGGATTATAGGCATGAGCCACCACGCCCAGTTCTTAAACTAAGAAAACAATGAAGTTTGCCACATAGATTGACTCTTCCTTTCATGGAGATTTCTCTGTAGCATTTGATGCTGTTTGATAGCATTTTACTCACAGTAGAACTTCTTTCAAAACTGGAGTAATCTTCTCAAACCCTACTACTGCTATCAACCAAGTTAATCAATATTCATAATCTTTTGTTGTCATTTCAACAGTGTTCACTGCATCTTCAACAGGAGTAGTTTCCATCTCAAGAAACCACATCCTTTACTCATCCATAAGAAGCAACTTCTCATCCATCCAAGTTTGATCATGAGGTTGCAGCAATTCAGTCACATCTTCGGGCTCCACTTCTAGTTCTCTTGCTATTCCCACCACATCTACAGTTACTTTCTCCACTGAAGTCTTGAACCCCTTAAAGTTATCCATGAGGATTGGAATCAACTTCTTCCAAACTCCTTTGAATTTTGTATTTTGATCTCCTCCCATGAATCATGAATATTCGTAATGGGATCTAGAATGGTGAATCCTTTCCAGAAGATTTCCATTTACTTTGCCCAGATCCATCAGAATCACTATCTATGTGGCTATAGCTTTACAAAATGTATTTCTTAAATAATAAGACTTGAAAGTCAAAATTACTCCTTGATCCATGGGTTGCAGAATGAATATTGGGTTAGCAGGCATAAAAACATTTATCTCCTTATAAATCTCCATCAGAGCTCTTTGGCAATGAGTTGCATTGTCAATCAGCAGTAAAATTTTGAAAGGAATTTTTTTTTTTTTTTCTGAGCAGTAGGTCTCAACCGCAAGCTTAAAATATCCAGTAAACCATGCTGTAAACCAATGTGCTGTCATCCAGGGCTATGTTGTTCCACTGATAGAGCACAAGCAGACTCTATTTAGCATAGTTCTTTAGGGCCCTGGGATTTTCAGAATGGGCAAATGAGCATTGGCTTCAACTTAAAGTCACCAGCTGCATTATCCCCTAACAAAAGATTCAGCCTGTTCTTTGAAGATTTGAATCCAGGAATTGACTTCTCTTTAGTATGAAAGTCCTCGATGGTATCTTCTTCCAGTATGAGGCTATTTTGTCTATGTTAAAAATCTGTTGTTTATTGTAGCCACCTTCATCAATGATCTTAGCTAGATCTTCTGGTTAAATTGCTGCAGCTTCTGCTTTGAGACTTTCTGCTTCATCTTACAGAAATCTCCATAGGCTTCACCTATGGAGACGGCTTCTTTCTTTAAACCTCATGAGACAATCCCTGATAGGTTCCAACTTTTCTCCTGCAACTTCCTCACCTCTCTCTGCCTTCATAGAATTGAAGAGTGTTAGGGCCTTGCTCTGGATTTGGCTTTGACTTAAGGGAATGTTGTCACTGCTTTAATCTTCTATCCAGACCAATAACACTTTCTCCATATCAGCAAGAAAACTATTTTGATTTCTTATCATTTGTGTGTTCCCTATAATATCACCTTCAATTTCCCTTAAGAACTTTTCCTTTGCATTCATGACTTGGGTAACTGTTTGGTATAAGAGGCCTAGCTTTCAGCCCTTCTTGGCTTTCAACATGGCTTCCTCACTAGGCTTAATAATTTCTAGCTTTGAATTTAAAGTGAGGAACATGCAAATCTTCCTTTCACTTAAACACTTAGAGAACACTGTAGAATTATTAATTGGCCTAATTTCCATATTGTTGTGTCTCAGGCAATAGGAAGGCCCGAGGGAGAGAGAAAGAGAGGGAGAGAGAGACAGATGGGGGAACAGCCAGTTAGCAGAGCAATGGAGCAATCAGAACACACAATTACACTTATTAAATTCTCTGTCTTATACGGGTGCAGTTTGTGGTACCCCAAAACAATTACAATGGTAACATCAAAGATCACTGAGTACAGATCACCAAAACAGATAAAATAATCATGAAAAAGTTTGAAATATTGCAAGAATTACCAAAATGTGTCACAGAGACACAAAATGAACACACAGTATTGGAAAAAATGGTGCTGATAGACTTGCTTGACACAGGTTTGCCACAATCCTTCAATTAAAAAAAAAAGCAGTATCTGCAAAGTGCAGTAAAGCAGAGTGCAGTACAACAAGTATATCTGTACCTTATTTTGTTTATTTAATCCTCCTTAAAAACCCATTGATGTAGGTAAGGTATTTGGCAGATGACAAAACTAAGGTATGTGGTGAATAAGCAGTTATGGGCAAAACATGTCAGAGCTTACTGCCAAAAGGAATGATCTCCACTTCTAGCCACTTCTGACTCAAGCTGCCCTTCTAGGTTTAGACCACTCTCCCCAGTGAAAGGTCAACGAGACGGGCTCCTGGGAAATGCCAAAGAGGCTTTGCTGCCTTGGGTTCAGGGGTCAAAAGTCTAGGCTGTTCCTTAAGTCTTTTTGATGTCTTTTTTAAATATTTTTGGACCCAAGGGCGGGTTTGGCTTAGCTCCATACTACACATTTGCTTGCCATTTGAACTTCAGAGATGAAAGGCAGATCCCATAGCACTTAAGAGATTTTCCAGAACACTAGCTGGTCAGGGCAGAGCTAAAGCTAAACGCAGGCCATCTACTTCCTACCGCTGAGCCAGTGCCCTCTGGAAGCATTGGTATATGGTGGTGGCCTCTGCTGCCCTGGCTAACTTGAGTCAGGATCAGGGTCTTCCTACCTGTAACCCCTTCATCCCCACCCCAGGCAGTGAAGCCCCACCATCTGTTTATGAGGCGGGTGGACACAGAGATAGGCTGATGGTGAGGGGGTTTCACACACTGCGGTAACTAAGGCCTAAGCCCCACCCACTCTCCACCCCTGCGCTTAATCCCACTTGACAAATAGAAGATCCTGCTGTCCCTGAGCACTGTTAAGGGTTGAACTCTGTCCTCCAAAATCCATGTTGATGTCCTAACCACTAGTACCTCAGAACGTGACTGTATTTGGAGATAGAGTCTTTAAAGAGGTATTAAGGGTAAATGCAGTCATTAGGGTGGGCCCTACTCCAATATGACTAGAGTCCTTATAAGAAGAGGAAATGTGGACACAGCCACACGCTGAGGGAAGACCCATGTGAAGACACAGAGAGAAGGCAGCCATCCGCAAGCCAAAGAGAGAGGCCTCCGAAGCAACCAAGTCTGCCAACCCCTTGATCTTGGACTTCCAGCCTTCAGAATAGTGAGAGAATAAATTTCTGTTGTTTAAGCCCCCGTACTTTGTCATGGCCGCTTTAGTAGACTCGTGCAGGCACTTGCTCCAGACGCTGACCCCCTTGACCCTCCCTTGCTACCCCTGCATTCTCCTCCACACACCCCTGAGCCCCAGCCCCACATTCACCAAGTCCTTAGAGTCAAGAGAGTGGGCTCCATAAATCCGCAGCCACATTTTCTCATTTCAGGGCCTCTGAGGAGTGCTGGTTTGTGCTTCAAAGTGGGCCAGGGAAGGATAAACTGCCTTTGGAGCATTTGAGAGATTGAGGAGAGAATAGGAATCACCCAGAAAACAGACTGATGAATATTTTGAGTTAGAATCCTGCCACCCATGACAAGTCAGCTCCCACCCCTCCAGAGCTTCCAGCTAGAGCACTCGCAGTAACAGTTCAGTGGGCCTTTCCAGGCAGCCAGGCATGTGCTGCCCTCCGGATTCATTAACAGGGTTTCTTGGGGTCAGAGGAGGTGCCAAGGCCCTGAGAGAAGCCAAGCCCCAGAGGACCCCCAAGTTCTCCCCACAGACTCATATTCCTCTTGTAGGTGGGAAAGGGACGGAGAGGTGGAGGGGGAACGCCCTGTTCCACACTCTGTATTTACTCTGGGCATGGCTAATGACTCCAGGGCCTTATCATTCGGCCCTCAGACTGGGCTGGGCAGGTCTGAGAGTTAGGGAAAGTCCGTTCCCACTGCCCTCAGGGAGAGAAGAAAGGAGGGGGCAAGGGAGAAGCTGCTGGTCGGACCCACAATGAAAACGCTCCTTCTTTTGCTGCTGGTGCTCCTGGAGCTGGGAGAGGCCCAAGGATCACTTCACAGGTGAGGAGACGTCCCCGCACTGTGTTCAGCTGGGTAGTCCCCTGCCCTGCAACTCAGGGCTGCTCTGGGATAGGAAAGCTGACGGAGAGGTGAAGAGGAGAAGAAGCTGAGGGCTTGCATCAATGCATGGAAGAGGCTTACCCAGTGGCCACCTGTGTATGGCCTTAATCTCCAGTCCTCAACAAGTCATCCTCCTGCCTCCACCTCCACGGAGGTGCCTTTCCAAGTCCCAGGGGTCTTCTTGTGTTGCAAAAGAGCAGGAACCTGCAGTTGTGGTTTGTAGCTCAAAGCACCCCAGTACTTCCCCAGGGGACTGACAGTCACGGTCCCCAAGAGTTTTTCTGTCCCTTTAAATCAGCCCTTCGTGATGTTCATGTAAAACTGTAGACCGCCCCACATCTCCCATTTTCCTAGATCTCAAAGAGCTCAGCTCCAGGAGGGGAGCCATTTCCACTCTAAGATTCTAAGACCCTACAGGGCAGAGATGAGGCTGGGCAGGCTAAGTGGCAGACAGGACGCTGATCCCACCTGTATCCTGCATGCTATCTTGCAGATCCCCGCCCCCCACCCATGTCTTCTCTAGTTGGCCGCTGAGAAAATGGGACGGGAATGGGGGGAAGAGGGAGGCAGAAGTACATCTCCTGCTCACATGGGGGTTTGTCTCCAGGGTGCCCCTCAGGAGGCATCCGTCCCTCAAGAAGAAGCTGCGGGCACGGAGCCAGCTCTCTGAGTTCTGGAAATCCCATAATTTGGACATGATCCAGTTCACCGAGTCCTGCTCAATGGACCAGAGTGCCAAGGAACCCCTCATCAACTACTTAGATGTGAGGCCTCCTGGGGTCAGGGCTGGGGAGAGGTGGGAGCGGGAGGAAGGCCCAGCATTAGGGCATGGCCAGTGCCACATCAGTAGCACTGAAGGCCATTGTGGATTTCTTCACTTGGATGATGATCCATGGGGACTGATTCCCTGGGTCCCCATGGAGTTGGCTAAGCAGGCCCCCATGTACCCAAATGTCAGAGTTCTCTGCAGAAGGAAAGGGCTGGGGGTGAAAGCATCATCCCACACTGAAGGCCCCTGCTTCTGCTCTTAGCCGGGCAGCTTACTGGCTGTGTACCCTTAGGCAAGTTACTTAACCTCTCCCAGCCCCAGTTCCCTGGTCTGTAAAACAGATGGTTCTTCCTCCACTGCCTCTCCTACAATGTATTTATAAGAATCAGGTTAGTGCAGGTAAAATCAAATGAAGTAGCCACAGGCTTGGTTTGATTTCCTCCCTCCTGGCCATTTCTCTGCTCCTTTTACCTTTTATTTTCCAGCGTTGCCACTTCCTAGGCTCTGTAAACTCCAGTCTGCAGTACCCCAGGCTCTGGCCTCAGGGAGCTTTCCCTTGGCTTCCTGGTGAGCACCCTTGTCCCTCCCCACCACCCACACCCTATTTCCTTCTCACTCTTCCTTGCAGATGGAATACTTCGGCACTATCTCCATTGGCTCCCCACCACAGAACTTCACTGTCATCTTCGACACTGGCTCCTCCAACCTCTGGGTCCCCTCTGTGTACTGCACTAGCCCAGCCTGCAGTAAGTGGGGCCAGGAGCACCAGCAGAGAATGTCTGGGGGCTAGTCCTGGGAGGCCAAGCCTGGTACTCTGGGGAAGTGGGGCTTAGGTTCCAGAAACTGGCCATCCCTGCCACACCAGCTTCCCCTCTCCATCTTGGAGTCTACTGTGGAACTGCTTATAGCAGAGATAGAGCAAAGCCAAGGAAGAACTAAAATGTAGCTGCTGTCCAAGATAGCAACTTTCATACTGATCAGAATTAATAGAAAGAAAGCCATTGAAAAGAGAAATAAATCTTTGACATAATGACTCACTTCCTTTGGAACACCCAAAGGAATGTAGGGGAAGTTTAATTTAATTGGTTATTTCTGAGCAGGGAGGTGAGTCGGGTTCTAGTGTAGATAGTCTGCTTGTTTCAAGGAGGCTTGGTAGCCTTATCTCCTGGTGCACAGAGGTGGGGCTGGTGGGGCACAATGGCATGGGTGGGTCCATTTGTCCAGAGGTAACTCAGAAGTTTCAGTGAGGATTGGAAAAGAAGAGCTACAGAAAGATGTCTTGTTTGATACAGGACAAGTCCCAGAGACAGAATGTCTCTGGAAACCCCAAGGCTAGAGATGTCCATGGGTTGGGAGAAAAGTTGGGAGTAATTTCCTGGGGCAATTGTTTATCCCTGAGTTTCTTTTGAAGCCAACCTCTGACCTACAATGGGTGGCAGGGACTGTGGCTGGCGCCTGATAAATGGCACTTATCTTGGTGTGCCTCATGAGGTCATTGTGAACAATCAGGTTTGCTCAGGGATAGCTATTTGGTCCCCAATTAGGCCACATCTGTAGCTAGAGGGAAATGTAGTTGCTCATTAGGGAGGGGCATCGCCAGGCTTCTAGGGGCCCCCACTCAGTGTTGAGAGCTGAGGGAAGAGACCCTGCCACTCTGGGGCTGGGTGGCATTAGGGCAGAGATGCAGCCAGTGGCATAGGCAAAAGCAGTGCACTTCTTTCCAGAGACGCACAGGAGGTTCCAGCCTTCCCAGTCCAGCACATACAGCCAGCCAGGTCAATCTTTCTCCATTCAGTATGGAACCGGGAGCTTGTCCGGGATCATTGGAGCCGACCAAGTCTCTGTGAGTGCAAGTCCTTCATTTTTTCTCTCTTGGACAGAAACTTGGGAGACTTATTCAGAGGTCTTACATTTCAAATCTGCCTCAGGAATGGGTGGAAACAGGGGTTAGCACTAACTTCTAGGAGAAGGGGCAAGAAACACTCCCCACCTGAG
Organism: Pongo pygmaeus; assembly: GCF_028885625.2. Lineage (NCBI taxonomy): Eukaryota > Metazoa > Chordata > Mammalia > Primates > Hominidae > Pongo > Pongo pygmaeus. The sequence goes on from NC_072373.2 coordinate 43,432,800, forward strand.
ATGGTGGCAGTGGGTCAGTCTGCACAGCATGCTGGGCCCTGGAGGAGGGCAGTGCAGGGGGACTCTGGCAGGAAGCAGTGCCCAGTGCACAAAGCCTGGTGGCAGGGTGCACAGCTGGATCTCCAGTCTCTAGGGCATTGAGGAGATAAAACCAGGTCTCCATCTTGAAGGATAAAGAAGTCCTCACCAGGGGGAGAGATTTGGACTTAGTAACATAAGGGGGCAAGGTCTGAAATGGGAGTCCAATCACAGAGGCAAGGCAGAAGCCCAGTTGTCCAAAGGCCAAGGTCCAAACTGAACTCAGTGCTGAGCTCGTGAGCTGTTCCTCAAACTCCTTCTGACCTCTGACCCTCTGACTCCCTCTGAAGTCCTATGGGTCCTAGAACTATGGGAATCAGACAAATGTGGGGACAGAGAACCTGGTACTTTTTCAGGCTTATAGACAACAATATATACCTGGGCCTTGGGAGAAAGAGAGATTGACCTACTCCTGGTGAACATTGGTCCATGGGGTATTCCCGAAGCCAGCAGGGCACAGCCTTCATCAACATCCCTTAGAGTGGGTGGAGCAGGACATATTATCAACTGAAAGAACGCCAGAAGCAGAAAAACACCATTTATGTAAAAATATCATACAGATAAAACAATGTACTGTATTTCCTATTGGAACTATGTATGCGTGTGTATACACACATACATATATAATATATAATATCCATATATGAATATATGTAATATACAGTATATCTGTATATATAATATATATCCATCTGTATATATTATATAGATACAATATATAACATATTATAGTATATAATGATTGCATAATTATATTATATAATATATGTTATATATTATATAATTAATATAATATGTAATACATTACATTAATATATGTTATATAATATATTAATTCTATAATATATAATATATTATAGAATATAATTGATATAATGTATTATATTAATAATATAGTATGTGTTATATAATATATTAATATGTTGTATGTAATAATATATTACATAATATATTATATTAATCTATTATATAATAGATTAACCTATTATATAATATATTAACATAATATATGTAATGTGTGTATATTATGTTATATATAAGATTATATATATTATGACATATATATTATATATCTAATTACATATAATATATATATAAAAGTAAAAATAACTATTTAGAAGGCTACGTCCCAAACTGATCATCACAATAACCTCTGAGATGCAGGGAAGGGACTGAAATTAGCATAGAAAGGGGAATTCGAGCCTATAGCTTGTCACTTATCTGTTGGCTCACCTGGCTGGTGTAGGGCAAGCCCACAGCAATGTCAGCTGCATTGCTCCTTCCCTCAGTTTTTCTGGCTCCAGGGCCATGTGTGCACTTACCTCTGTAACAAATCATCAGCTTTTGCTGCATAACGTCCCCATCATTGAGGTTGGAGACTTGGGGACAGTGAGAGAACAATGTGGGTTCCAGTCCACCCTCACCCTCATGGGTTCCTACTGGCCCTTTTTCTCCCACTTGGCATCTATCTTCCCTTTCTGCTGTGCAAACTATAGACTGCTGCTGCAGCATCAGGACAGAAACAATATCCTAAAGTATACTGTTTAACTAGCACCCACAGTTGCGTATAATCAATATCTATATCCACATCATTATAGCTATATCTATAATCTATAGTACCTCCTAATGGTTCTGCTTCTCTTATCAAACCCTGACTGACGTAATAAAGATATGACATGTGAAAATTTGTAGATGAAGCTGATGCAGCCCTTAAAGGGACCGTTTAGCCTGAAATGCATGTGTTGTTAATAGAAATGCTAATGATCAATTATCTAAGCTCCTATTTCAAGAAATAAATAACAAGAAAATGAGCAAACCGTAAACAAACAATAGCAAATCAAACCCAAAGAAATCAAAAGGAAGGAAATAATAAAGAGTAGAATGGGACGCTAATGAAATAGAGAAATCACACAGTACAGAAAATTAACAAAGCCAAGAATGAACTCTTTGAGACGAGTAATAAAATTGGTTAGCCTCTCACATGACTAAATAAGAAAAAAGAAAGAAAATACAACTTAACAATGTTAGAAATGAGAAAGAGAACATTAGTAAAGTTATCAAGAATAATTTTATATTGATAAATTTTACAATTTTCAAAAAATCAGCAAATGCCTTGAGAAATACAGCATACCAAAACTGATGCAAAAACAAAAAATAGAAAATGTGAATCTTTTAAAGATATACTCTGTTATTAAAAAATCTTTCCACAAAGAAAACTCCACAAAGAAAAACCTCACTGATAAATTCTCTCAACACTAAAAAAAATCAATCTTTCACAAACTCTTCCAGATATTTGACAAAGTAAAAACACTTTATAACTCATTTTATGAAACCAGCAGAACTTTAATAATGAAACTTGAAAAGGACATTATAACAAAAGAAAATATAAAATTACAGACCAATCTTTCTCTCATGAATATAGATGCCAAAGTTCTAAATGAAATACTAGCAAATAAAATCTTTTGGTATATAAAAAGATCATACCAAGGGTCATCTTTCCAGGAATTTATCATTTAACAGAATAAAAGGAGAAAAATCATATGACCAATATGATTATATTAGTAGGTTAATAACATTCGGTATCTATTCATGACTTCAAGAAAAACTCTTAGCAAACTAGGAATAGAAAGTAACTCCCTTAATCTGATAAAAATGAAGGGCTTCATCTAAAAGAAGCCCACAGCAAACTTTATACTTAATGGTGGATTGTCAAGAGACTTCTCCATAAGATCAAGAATGAGACAAGGACACTCAATCTCACCACTTCTATTCAACACTGTACTGAAAATCCTAGCCAGTGCAGCAAGGCAAGAAAAAAGAAATAAAGAACATTAAGATGGAAAAGGAAGAAATAACTCTGTCAATATTAATGTATGACAAGATAAGTAGAAAATCCAAAAATATCTACAGAAAGGATATTGGGATTAATATGTGAACTTAGCAAAGTTGCTGGATATGAGGTCAACATAAAAAAAATCATCTGGGGCCAGGCACGGTGGCTCACGCCAGTAATCCCAGCACTTTGGGAGGCCGAGGCAGGTGGATCACAAGGTCAGGAGTTTGAGACCAGCCTGACCAACATGGTGAAAACCTATCTCTACTAAAAATACAAAAATTAGCCAGGCGTGGTGGCACACGCCTGTAGTCCCAGCTACTCAGGAGGCTGAGGCAGAAGAATTGCTTGAACCCAGGAGGTGGAGGTTGCAGTGAGCCAAGATCATGCCACGGCACTCCGGCCTGGGTGACAAAGTGAGACTCCATCTCAAAAAAAATCATTTGGATTTATATATACAGGTTGTGGATCCTTATCCCAAATGCTTGGGACCGGAAATCTTTTAGATTTCAAATTTTTTCAGATTTTGAAATATTTGCATTATACTTACCAGTTTAGTATCCCAAATCTGAAAATCCATAATCTGTAATGCTCCAATGAGCATTTTCTTTGAGCCTCATGTTGGCACTCAAAAAGTTTTGGATTTTGAAGCACTTCAGTTTCAGATTTTCAGATTTGTGATGCTCAACCTGTAGCAAGTAAAACAAATGGCAAATAGATTTTTAATGACACTATTTATAATACCATCAAAACCATCAGCTACTTTGATGTAAATTTAACCAAAAATGTGCAAGAACTCTACTCTGATAATAGCAAACATTACTAAATAAAAGTAAAAGACTTGCATAAAAATCACAAACATTAATGAATAAAATTAAAAGACCTGTATTGAAACTAAACCATGCTCATAGATTGAATGACTCTGTTTCATTAAAAAGTCAAATTTTTTCAGATTGGTCTATAGAACCAATTTTATTCCAATCAAAACAACAGCATTTTTTCTTAGAAATTAGCAAACTGATTCTAACATTTATATGGATATGTAATACACCAATACAATCTTGCTGAAGAAAAACACTGGTAAATATCAAGATTTATTATAAAGTTACAGTTATATAGACGTGTGGTGTTGGCACAGAATTTAAAAAATAAACAAATGTAACAGAACAGAAAATACAAAACTATCCACACAGTCATCTGACTTATGTTGAACATGATACTGCAGTATATGAAGGAAATGATGGTATATTTATTAAATAGTGCCAGGTCATATGAATATCCAGATAGAAAAAAATAAATCTTAACTCCTACCTTAAACATTACCACATTTCATACAGGTTCCAGATCTCAATGTGAAAAGTAAACAATAAAGCTTTTAGAAGATAACATGAGAAAATGTTTTCATGGCCTTAAGGTAGGCAAAATTTTCTGAAACAAGTTACAAAAAAACAGCGTACAATAAGCACAATGATGAGTGACAGAAGCCAGATACCAAAGAGTTCATATGAGATGATTCCATTTATATAAAATCCAAAAAATAGGCAAAACCAATATATGCTATTAGAAGTCAGGAGACTGGCTCTTCTTGAGGAGGGGCGCAATGATTGGCAGGTGCGTGAGGGCTTCTGAGGTTTGGAATGTCCTGTTTTTTGGGAATATAGCAAGCATCTTTGTGCTCATTTAGTCAAGGAAAGTTGGGAAGGAGAAGAATTAGCTTCAAGACAGAGGAAAATCCAGGAGTCAAACCCTTTGCCAGCAATCCCCTGTGCCATTCTCCTGTGGGCTTTCTCCTACCAGGTGGAAGGACTAACCGTGGTTGGCCAGCAGTTTGGAGAAAGTGTCACAGAGCCAGGCCAGACCTTTGTGGATGCAGAGTTTGATGGAATTCTGGGCCTGGGATACCCCTCCTTGGCTGTGGGAGGAGTGACCCCAGTGTTTGACAATATGATGGCTCAGAATCTGGTGGACTTGCCGATGTTTTCTGTCTACATGAGCAGGTAAGGCCCATCAAGTCTGTGAGGTTAAAGTCAGTTATAACTACAGGGAGACAACACGTACACTTGACTTAGCAGTCAAAAGACCTGGTTTAGGTAGCTTGGTCCATTATCAGCTGTGTGATCTGAGTCAAAATACTTAACCTCTCTGAATATTGAGGAAATGGGATTTGCTTCATCAAGTAGTTGTGAAAACACTTTGTAAAGTCTACTACACTGGCTTAAATTTAAGGAATCTCTGGGATTGGTTCTTCATTGATGCTGTCACTAAATATCAAGCTCCTATTATATGCTGATTATGATGCTCACATTGGGGACTCAGTGAAACAAGAAAGACAGTACCTGCAGGAGGAGGAGGCAGAAAAAAATGAAAAGTTAAGCTGACAATAAAATAATTGCATGCTGATGGATGAAAAAACAAAATATGGCATAGCCAAACAATCAAATATTATTCAGCCTTAAAAAGGAAGAAAATTCTGAGACATGCTACAACATAGAAGAAACTTGAGGACATAATGCTAAGTGAAATAAACTAGTCACAAAAAGACAAATTCTGTATGATTCCACTTAGGTGAGGTACCTAGACTAGTCAAATTCATAGGCAGAAAGTAGACTGCCATTTCCAGAGCCTGGGGAGGGGAAGCGAGGAATTCTCAAACCGTTGTTGATGGCCTAATGGGTATAAAGTTCCAGTTCTGTAAAATGAAAGGTCTGGATTTTACAACAGTGTGAACATACTTAACACTACTGAATTGTAGACTCAAAAATGGGTAAGATAGTACATTTTATGTTACATATTTTTACAACAATTTTTTTAAATTGCACATTGTTTTTGGAAAAGGTCATGAGGCTCACCTGTTTCTAGGCACTCTTGCCCAACATCCTTGGAGGGTCATCTCCTCTTCCTCCTTACACAGGAAGGTGATTTCTGACCTTCCTGGCTTTTTCCAGCTCAGACCTGGCCTGCTTTCACGCTGTTTCAGCATAAGCCCATTCCTCTCGTTCCCCTCTCCCATATGGAGGGTCCGGGATTTTCCCTATCAAGCTATGTTTCCTCTCCAGCATGACGGCACTCAGGACCAGTCCTAGGCAGAGCTGTGAGTAAGAGAGGCAGGTTGTCTAGACATCTCTGCTTCCCCTTGCAGAATTTCCTTCTCCTGTCGCCTGGGAAAAGTGGGCTGTAATGGGGAATATCAAGGCTTGGCAGTCAGACCGGCCTGGATTTGAATCCTGCCACTTACATTGCTTCATCTCACTGAGGCTCAGTTTCTTTCATGGACCACTAGGTTGATGTGAGTTAAATAAGTTTAAATAGATAAAATCCGCAGTAAACGGCCTTGCACCAAGGTAATCAACAAATGTGAGTTCCTTTCCCCACTCCCTCTGTAAAACCAGTGTCCTAAAAGTCCTACAGGTATTCACTTCTCTCCCTCTTTACCACCCTGATTTCAGTTTTGTATCTTTCTGATCCTTTTCCTCCTCAGAATGAATCTGTCTTAGGTCCTATTTCTCCAGAATCCTGCTAGGTCCCAGAACATAATCTGAGAAATCAATACCAATGAAAATAAGTTTTCAGGCTCTAGTAAGTCATGATACATTCATATTAGCCTCTTTGCCTTAACATAAGGAGCGAATAACACAAAAACGCCAGGCACTGTCACAACCATAGTGGGGAAGATACTTTGGGAAAAGGTGTCTTTGGAGGTTGCTTCAAGTCACACAGTGTGTACCCACCCAGGATGGTCCTGGCCTTGGTTCTGAATGACAGACCCACCGGCCCCATTTCCCACCTCCTTAACCTTTTTATCCAAGAAGGAGAAGAACATTCACAAATGGTCAAAGGGAGCTGTTTCTAACCTTGTGTCAAAAAGGCCCAGACCAATTCACTTGCAGTAGTCAGAGTCCCGGTCTCAAAGCCCAGGCTGATGTTTCTGCCTACCTGGGTGCTTGGCATGAGACCAAGAAGCAAAGGGTCCTAGCTGAGGCTCACCCCTAGAGTTTTGCAGTGGCCCTTCCTGGACAGTTTGTCTTTCTCTCCATGTAGTAACCCAGAAGGTGGTGCGGGGAGTGAGCTGATCTTCGGAGGCTACGACCACTCCCATTTCTCTGGGAGCCTGAATTGGGTCCCAGTCACCAAGCAAGCTTACTGGCAGATTGCACTGGATAAGTGAGTATTCCCCGTGAAGTAGTGACAGTACTAGGGAAAGAGGCACAACTCAAACCGAATTAACTGAAAAACCACTGGTCACTAGCAGAGGATGCCAGAAGCTTACTATGGTTGGAGGTATGGAGGTGCTGAGCGAGTGTGCAGGAAGGGACCTCTGTAACCAGGGCACCAGACACAGCTTCCTTCCTTGTACACGTGGCGTGCTTTTAACTCAACAGACAGTCAATACCAGTGCACAGCCTGCTCCCCTTTGTTCTTTTAATATTAACACACAAGGCAAGGGATGAGTAACATGGGGGTTTGCACAGGTGAATTGGACTCAGATCTTGCTCTCAAAAAACTTGTATAGAAGATGAGATGCACCCAAACCACTATCCCGTAAAATGGAAAGTGGTCAGTGTTCCAAGAGAGGTGCCACCAACATGGTCCAGCAGACAGGCATGATAGCTTCTACCTGAAGAACGCTCCAGTGTGTCATGGAGGGAGTTACATTGAAACTGAGCCAGGAAATATATACAGTATCTGGGCATGAAGCAATTGGGGAAGTGGGAAGTATGCCTGCCTCATACCTAGCGCCGTGCTAGACAATGCAGGAATTGGAAAAGCGTAGTTCAAGTTTCAATTCAGCTAGGATTGAGTTCCTGCAAGGTACCAGGCATTAGGAATGCAAAAAATAAAAGGCCTCAATGCTCACCATCTATTGAGGGTTTTTCACACTGTAGGAATTCACCTATTTATGGGTCATGACATCATTTTAGAAGATCCTGACCTAACCAGGCGTGGTGGCTCACACCTGTAATCCCAGGACTTTGGGAGGCCGAGGCAGGTGGATCACAAGGTCAAGAGATTGAGACACCTACATTTTTTGATGAATTGGAATACAGTAGAAAATACCAGAGTGCACTTCAATGGCATGAATGGGTGTGTGCGTGCACTGGGTCAAGAAGTAAACAGATTTCTTCCTATGGATCTCAGTAGAAAACAATTGAGGAACACTCATATGGTGGGCGGAAATCATTGATGTGCTCCAGGCATTGGAGAGCTCAAAAAAAGAGTGGGAGTTTCCTAGGAGCCAGGGGAGGGAAGGTGGGCCGACCACAACCCTGTCCCCTCAGCATCCAGGTGGGAGGCACTGTGATGTTCTGCTCCGAGGGCTGCCAGGCCATTGTGGACACAGGGACTTCCCTCATCACTGGCCCTTCTGACAAGATTAAGCAGCTGCAAAACGCCATCGGGGCAGCCCCCGTGGATGGAGAAGTGAGTGCCTGCCTGGGCAAGGGAGTGGTGGGGGCAGAAGAGCCAGGCCTTCTCTTGGGAGGTGAGAAGGCTCTAAACAGATCCTCCGTATTGGGTTTTAGTATGCTGTGGAGTGTGCCAACCTTAACGTCATGCCGGATGTCACCTTCACCATCAACGGAGTCCCCTACACCCTCAGCCCAACTGCCTACACCCTACTGGTAAGAACTGTTTCCTTATTCTGCAGGCCACAGGGCCCTCCCCACATGCCTGCCACTTCCCCTTTTCGATCGCCTGCACTTTGCCTGCCTTTACCCTAAGCCCCGCCCCACGTTGTTCTGCTCTGACATGGCATTCCCTCTGGGAGGGACACAGCTGCCTGTGGTGGAAAGACCACGGGGCTTGTTCTAATTTCCAGTTCTGCCATGAAGCAGTAGTGAACTTCAGGCAAGCCATTTAAGGAAGTCTTCTGACATTGCCATGTAGGGCTTTTCCACTGACAAAGTTTAATCTCCTCAACCACCAGGTCAGACTGGAGCTATTACTATCTCATTTTATAGGTGAGGATATCGAGACTCAGAGAGTCAAATAAATGGTTCAAGATATGAGCTGTTTGCAGGGAGGAGTGGAGAATAAGATTATATTTGTTCTAACATTCAAATTAACATTCCTCCTATAGCAAGAAAATGTCTTTTGTTGCAGTAAATTCTCAAGTTTGTCGGGTGAAGTAGAAAGGGAACTCCTAGACCTTTTGGACACCTATGAGCACTTCACACCACAGTTGGTCTGAATTTTCAGCATTGTAGGTATTCGGTACCACACTTCAACACACTAACTTTTCCAAGAGTCACTCACAGCATCAGGGTGACTGCATCAGAAGAGGGGTGCTAAGGTATAGACTGAGGGCTTCAGCCCTACCCCTAAGCCTCTATTAACTCCTTCCCAAAGCCACCAACAGACAATCCAAATAAAAACAAATGTTTGCTTTAAAACACAGCTTCATGGTAAGTCCCCTAAGCTCCTGCCACATAGGGATTATGGAGCTGCCACTGTGAACACCACACTGAGGACCAGTGAGACATTTAGACTGAGCCCTGTTCATCAGTCCACACGCCCATCAACACCCCAGCACCCCCACACTCTCACCTTCCCCCATGTGAGTTGAATCCCTGCCCAGGTGGAAATCATTAATGTGCTCCAGGCACTGGAGAGACCAAAAAAGAGTGGGAGTTTCCTAGAAGCCAGGAGAGGGGAGGTGCGTGGTTCTTTCCCAGTATGGTGAGTGGTTCTTTTAGAAGATCATTTTAGAAGCTCATGACCTGATCGGGCATAGTGACTCACACCTGTAATCCCAGGACTTTGGGAGGCTGAGGCGGGTGGATCACAAGGTCTTGTGCTGGTTCTTTCTCAATACAGTGCGTGGTTCTTTCCCACTAGCAGATTTCAATCAGAGCCACCTTGATCCATCAAAACTGCTGTAAAAATTTTGACTTTTCATGTCCTTCCTCTCAAGAAGTCTCCCTGAGCTCTCTGCAAATTTTCCCACACCCTCATCAGCAACTTCAAATTTCAAACATTGTTGGAAAGACCACACTTGCCTGGTAGAGCATGTCTTTGCCAAACTAAAAATTAGATTGGAGAAGGTGACACTCTTCTCTTGAACAAGGGATGCCTATTTGCCTCATCTAAAGGGGGGTCACTCAAATCTTTGTTCCCAGAACATTAACAAGAAAACAGCAGTGGATAGCCACTAACAGAGTTCTTTCTCTCCCTTAACAAAAACTAAGCTGAGCTTCACTAGAAACTAAAGAAACCAGAATTTAAACCAAGGTCTTCTGGTGCCAACCCTTTTGCTCTTCTAGCCATGCAACAAGGGTTTCCCAGTTGTAAAATGATGGTGACGGGGGCAGGTGGGAGTATATAACAGACGAACAGTTCTCAAAATTGCAGAACATAGACCCCAGGCCCGTAAGAATGGACTTATGCAGACAAACATTTTGTTGAGCAACCTAGGGTAGGGACATATGAAGCAGGAGGAAGAACCCACCCACCAAAATGGTGGAACCCACCAGCTGTCCAAGGCCATCCAGTGCCAGCCACCACCACCACACAGGCAGCCTCCAGGCAGTACTACTACCTTCTTCCCCCATATGTCATTTGCATCCTTCTTTCCAACCCCAGGACTTCGTGGATGGAATGCAGTTCTGCAGCAGCGGCTTTCAAGGACTTGACATCCACCCTCCAGCTGGGCCCCTCTGGATCCTGGGGGATGTCTTCATTCGACAGTTTTACTCAGTCTTTGACCGTGGGAATAACCGTGTGGGACTGGCCCCAGCAGTCCCCTAAGGAGGGGCCTTGTGTCTGTGCCTGCCTGTCTGACACGCCTTGAATCTGTTAGGTTGGGGCATTCTTTATACCTACAAAAAGTTATTTTCCAGAGAATGTAGCTGTTTCCAGGGTTGCAACTTGAATCAAGACCAAACAGGACATGAGAATACACACACACACACACATATACACACACACACACACACACACTTCACACATACACACCACTCCCACCACCGTCATGATGGAGGAATTAAGTTGTACATTCATATTTTTTATTGATTTTTGATTATGAAAATCAAAAATTTTCACATTTGATTATGAAAATCTCCAAACATCTGCACAAGCAGAGATCATCGTATAATAAATCCCTTTGCAACTCCACTCAGCTCTGACAACCCATCCACACACGGCCAGGCCTGTTTATCTACAGTGCTGCCCACTCCTCTCTCCAGCTCCACATGCTGTACCTGGATCATTTTGAAGCAAATTCCGAGCATTACATCATTTTGTCCATAAATATTTCTAACATCCTTAAATATACAGTCGGAATTCAAGCATCTCCCATTTTCCCACAAATGTTTGGCTGTTTTTATAGTTGGATTGTTTGTATTAGGATTCAAGCAAGGCCCATATATTGCATTTATTTGAAATGTCTGTTAAGTCTCTTTCCATCTAAAGAGTTTAGCACATTTGAACGTTGCTGGCTGAAATCCCGGGGTGTCATTTGACATGGTTCTCTGAACTTATCTTTCCTATAAAATGGTAGTTAGATCTGGAGGTCTTATTTTGTGGCAAAAATACTTCCTAGGTGGTGCTGGGTACTTCTTGTTGTGTCCTGTCAGGAGGCAGATAATGCTGGTGCCTCTCTATTAGTAATGTTAAGACTGCTGGGTGGGTTTGGAGTTCTTGGCTTTAATCATTCATTACAAAGTTCAGCATTTTACCTGATCGTTTCAGTGGTCATTGATGATCATTGCTGAGATTCACACTATAATTAGGGGCGGCAGAACAGGGGTTTTTCTAATTCTGCTATCCCTTTGGCATTTGTTAGTTGGAATTCTTCTATAAAAAACATACGCCGGGTGCAGTGGCTCACACCTGTAATCCTAGCACTTTCGGAGGCCAAGGTGGGCAGATCACGAGGTCAAGGGATCGAGACTATCCTGGCCAACATGGTGAAACCACTTCTCTACTAAAAATATAAAAATTAGCCAGGCATGGTGGCACACGCCTGTAGTCCCAGCTACTCAGGAAGCTGAGGCAGGAGAATTGCTTGAACCCAGAAGACAGAGGCTGCAGTGAGCCAAGATCACGCCACTGCACTCCAGCCTGGCAACAGAGCGAGACTCCTTCTCAAAATAAAAAAAATAATAATAATCTTTGGCTGGGCACGATGGCGCACGTCTGTCCCAGCACTCTGGGAAGCCGAGGAAGGAGGATTGCTTAAGCCCAGGGTGTCAAAGCTGCAGTGAGCTATGACCTCACCACTGTACTCCAATCTGGATAATAGAGTAAGACCTTGTCTTGAAAACAAGATAAAACAAAACAAAACCTTTCCCTCATCAACCATTTGCCCAGGAAAGAAGACAATTACTTGGGGTTTTGTTTCCTTTGTTTACCAGTTTTCAGAATGAGTTGGTGCTATATTAAACACCAAAGAATTTTAAACATATTTGATGTGTTTCAACTCACCAGTTTTTTCTTTAATGCCAAATCACCCTATCTTTAGCCAGTGGGTGATCTTCAAGTTAGTTCCTGTGAACTTTTCCAGCCCATCTTGCAAACTTCCAGTCCCATACATGGCATCAGCCATTGTTCCACAGAGTCCTGGTTCCTCAGTGGCCTCGGGTAATGACGTCATGTCCCAAAGACACTCACCTCTGAGAGGTGAGGGAAGAATCAATGATCTTACCTGGGTGGAAGCACCTGGCTAAGAGTGGTAACTTCCCTTCTGATTTGGGTGTCATGCTCAGAGTAGATCACAACTACACATCTGCACACATACATTTTTTGTTGGGTTTTTACTTTTATTTTTCCTTTTTAATGAAATTATTGCTTTTAAAGTTAATTTAGAACAGCCTGATACAAACAAGCTATCAAAGCAGTGTAGTAGAACAGTTAACAACACTGGCTCCGGAGTCAGGAACGCTTGGATTTCATTCCTAGTATCAGTTGTGGGACTTCTGCACCTCAGTTTGTTCATCTGTCAAATGGGCATCATAATAGGAACTACAGTTGACCCCTGAACAACACAGGTTTGGACTTGCATGATTTCACTTATTCACAGATTTTATTTTTTCAACCAAAGGCAGATCAAAAATATAGTATTCAGCCAGTGCTGTGTTTCACACCTGTAATCTCAGCACTTTGGGAGGCTGAGGTGGGTGGATCACTTGAGGTCAGGAGTTCGAGACCAGCCCGGTCAACATGGTGAAACCCCATCTCTACTAAAAATACAAAAATTAGCCGGGCATAGTGGCAGGTGCCTGTAATCCCAGCTACTTGGGAGGCTGAGGCAGGAGAATTGCTTGAACCCAGGGGGCGGAGGTTGCAGTGAGCCAAGATCGTGCCACTGCACTCCAGCCTCAGCGACAGAGAGAGACTCCATCTCAAAAAAAAAAAAAAAAAAATACAGTATTCTCGGGATGCAAAACCCATGTATGTGTGGAGGATGGACTTATCCTATATGTGGGTTCTTTGGGGCCAACCGCAGGACTTGGGTGTGCTCAAATTTTAGTATACTTGGAGGTCCTGAAAGCAGTTCCCCACATATACCAAGGGACGACTGTGCTGCATGGGGTTATTGTGAGGATGCAATGACATTGCACATACGTAAACATTTACCTAGCTTACATGCCTCAGCTCATCAGGCCACAGACCTTCACTCTGCATAGGCGAGTCTCATAAAAGGCAGAAAGCCCTAGAGTAATGGCTTTATGATTTTTCATCTAAGACAAAGCACCCCAAGAGCCATGTGGGAACCCATTGTCAGACAGCACCCCTGCAGGCTTTCGGAAGGGCCATTTCTGTGCAAGGGCCGCCCTGGCTGTTTAATGTGCTGGTCTGGTGCTGGCCAGAAGTCTGAGTAGTGGAGGCTGCAGTGTGAAAGTGACGCCTAAGCCACACAACATCATTCAGTCTTCACAACGACCCTGCTGGTTCTGCCACAGAAACGCTTCTGTGATCTGTTTGCTTGTCCCCACCCTCCAGTCACTACCTTTCACCAGAAATATTCCAGGAACATCCTGACACTGATTCTGTCTCTTGCCCTCCAACAAACCAGTGCCTGATTGGTAAATATTTCTGAAGCCCAGCTCTAATCACACCCTTGCCCTGATGTACACTTCGCAATGGTGCCCCGCTGCACACCAAATGCAATCCAAGCCGACGCAACTTCCAGGATTCCCAGGGCCTTGCCTCAGTTTGACCACCTGTTCTCCCTGGACATCTAGTCTACCCTGCACCAAACAGAATCATCCCGATTTTCTTACTTGTACACTTAGTCCTAGGATTCCTTCTCCTCTATTCATCAGAGGAACATGCTGTTTCCCCAAAATGACTCCCTTCCAATGAGTGTTAAGATGACAGTGAAAAGCTGTCAGACACAGTGCTGTGAGACACTAGACTGAAATCTCAGCCCATGGGATGCACTGTGAAGGTGCTCAGCTATGACTTGGGGCCCTTTCCGTACACTCTGTCTTCTGCCAGCCAGAGGTTCAGCATCTCCTCTCCCTGGCCCCACATCGCTTCTCTGCATATTGAGTCTGACTTCCTGCTCCATTCACCACACATTTGCACATTCCTATCCTCAGCATCCTTCAAGCTCCAATTCAAGTGCCTCCTTTCCATAAAGCCCTCTTCGACATCTCCTAACTAGAAAGAATCTCTCCTTCCTCTAAATCCCCACAACCCTTAAGCTGTGTTTCTTATACCATTATTCGCTCCATGTTTTATTTCCACTGATAAAATGCAATTCTCCATTTCTGCACCCCCGAAAGGAACTGAAAGGCTCAGATCATTGAATGAACACCTACAGGAGGGAAGGAAGGAAGCAGTGAGGATGAATACAGTGTCAGGGCCTCCTCTGCAGGGTCGAAGATGACGTCATTCTCCTCTGGAGCATGTGTCACAGGAACAGAAGGGAAATTGCTGACTTTTCATCCACGTGGCTGGAGGAAGTGGGGACTAGAGTCTGAGGGTGGCTGACGACTTGGCTTCCAAAGGTGTTGGGATAGTTCTGCAAATAGACCCTGAAAGTACCACTTTCAGTCCCATGTGCAAAGGCTGTAAGGACCAGCATGGACAGTTCACTTCCCATTCCCAAAGCACCCTTGGCAGCAGTGGGCCCCACAAGAACACTCACATCTTCTCTAAAAGAGGATCAAATGTGCCTCTACACCCCTATGGGGGCTCACTGTCTAATCCCTTCTCTCTGTCTCTCTCTCTCTCACACACACACATACACACACACAAGTGTTCACTTAAAACTTGGCCTCAGAAAAAAGTAGAAGACTATGGGGGGAAATTCTAAAGGGCAACAATTTAAGAACAAGTCAGTCATCAAAAATTAGTGGTTGGCCTGAGGGTGGCCTGATGCCCGCTTTCCCAAGTCACCCAAATGGAACATTTGGGGTGAATGTGCTCTGGGGTGGAGGTTTTCCAGCTTTAGTGTGTGCCGCCCAGTGCTGCTCTCCATGGAAACCTTTGCCTCCTCCCTCCAGGCATGTTTGCTAATTGAAACAAGGAAATCAGCTTCAACCTTTTTTCCACTGAAGAAACCACGCACAACATACCCAGGCCAGGCCTGTACCTGGCACCGTGAGCAGCCCAGTGTGGGATTCAAGGATACTCGCTCTGCACCCCCCTGAGAAATGTGTGGTCTAATCGGCCAGATGAGACGTAGACAGCAGCCACAGAGCAGAGTCAGACTTCTGTTGGACACGAGGAAGAACTCCCTGACCCAGAGGATTATTAGACGAAGAATGGGCCCAAGGAGGCACAATCTGCCCCCAGAGATGTGGGGGCAGAAGGGGACATCCAATGCATTACACGCCTTGAGGGGGTTCCGGCGAGGCCTTATATCCCCTGAACAAGGCCTGTCTAAACTCACTTCATTCTGCTTTCATCCGCCAGTCATAGCGATTCCAGGCGTGGTTCCAGGCAGCTCAAAGAGATACCAAATTAGCCGCATGCTAGCGGCGTTTTAAATTGCTGTAGTCTCCTAGGTACTTCAGGTTGGGTCACAATCCTCACTTGAGAGGAGACGTCAGGACTTGCTTCATATCTCACAAGCCTGGTGTGGAGTTTAATGTATGTATTTGTTGTGTGTGTGTGTGTGCGTGTGTACGTGGCATGGGTGTGTGTGATGTGTTTGTGTGATGTGTGTTGTCTGTGGTATGTATATATGTTGTTTGTGTGTGTGGTGTGTGTGTGTGCGATGTGTGTGTGGTGTGTGTGGTATGTATGTAGTTTGTGTGCGTGATGTGTATATTGTATGTGGTGTGTATATGTGTTGTTTCTCTGTGTGATGTGTATGTATGTTGTTTGTGTGTGTGGTGTGTATGTGTGTGTGTATGTGGTGTGTATGTGTGTGTGTGGTGGTGTGTCTGTGGTGTATACGGTGTGTATGTGGTGTGTTTGTGTAGTATGTGTGTATTGTGTGTGCTATGTATGTGTGGTGTGTATGTGTGTAGTGTGTATTGTGTGTGCTATGTATGTGTGGTGTGTATTGTGTAGTGTGTGTTGTGTGTGGTATGTATGTATGGTGTTTGTGTGTGGTATGTATGTGTGCTGTATGTGGTGTGTTTGTGTTTTGTGTGTGTTGTGGTATGTATGCATGGTATATGTTTGTGGTGTGTATGTGTGGTGTGTTTATGTAGTGTGTATTGTGTGTGGTATGTATGTGTGGTGTTTGTGTGGTGTGTTTTTTGTGTGTGTTGTGTGTGATATGTATCTGTGATGTTTGTGTGTGCTGTGTGGTATGTATGTGTGGTGTTTGTGTGTGGTGTGTATGTGTGGGGTGTGTGTGTGGTGTGTGTGTATGGAGTGTTTGTGTTATGTGTGTGTGATGTGTGGTGCATCTGTTATTTGCGTGTGTTGTGTGTTATTACGTGTGTTGGTATGTATGTGTGGAGTTTGTGTATGTGGTGTGTATATTGTGTGTATGTATGGGCGTTGTTTGCATGTGTGGTGTGCGTGTGTGGGGTGTGTGTGGGTAGTGTGTGTGGTGTGTGGCATGTATGTGTGTTATCTGTGTGCGTGCTGTGTGTTGGAGTAGGGGAGGAGTGTGCGTGTGTGTGTGTGTGTGTGTGTATACAGGTACTGGTATAAGGGCAAAGCATAAGGACCAGAACCTCTTCCTACTAGGCTGGTGGTAGGACTGAATCTTCTACCCATGTGTATCTAAAACCTCAACGAAAACAAAAGGGCCCCTTTACTGGGTGGCTTCCAGCAGCAGAAGCAGAAGTTTCTAAAGCCAACCAGAGGCTCTTTATGGTGCCCACAAATGGGGCATGTTACCCTGCAGGCCCCTGACCCACAGCTCCCACCCTCATCACCATGGGCCAGGGTTCCTATAAACGAAATTCTTGAAGGGCCCAAATCCAGTCAGCTCTGGAGCCTAGCTTTTCCATTCCACTCCACCCCCTCCACCCACACAGCTGAGGTCACCCAGCCCAGCCTCTTTTGCAACTTTCCCAAGTCTGTGCACGAGAGGGAGAGGAGGAAAACTCAGAGGGAAGTGGCGTGGCTTCAACAGACTTTCTTTTGCCTGTCTTTGTCCCAAAGCCTTTCCCCTGGCCCTGCTGAGACCATCGCTCTAAGAAGAGACCACCAGACTGAGAGAGGACTCCCAGCTGCCCTCAGAGCGGAGGCCGAGTGCTGCACAGCCACAGCTGTAAGTGCCCTGGGAGCTTGCCTCAGTGCTTCTGTCTGCCCCCGCAGCCCTGGGAGTTATTTGGGTATTTGGGTGGAGGAGTGGAGGAAGGGAATGCAAGGATGAGATTTCCAATCTGGCAGCTGCAGAGTTTAGATCCAGCCCAAAGACCCCACCCTGGAGAAGCTCCCAGGGTGTGGCAGCAAGAAAGGACTTCCCTGCCTGTGTGAAGAGCTGGGGCCCAGCTCAGAGACCCACAAAGGCCATCAGTCCCAGGACACAGCTGCTGACCCAGTCAGAAGAGGGTGGCACTGCTGCCTCAAACCTGCAGGACCTGCCAGAAACTAGAGCCCTGCATGAGGGCAAAACCCTGCTGGCACCCAGAGTCCCCTTGTGACATTGACGGAGCGCCTTCTGGGATGGAATTGTGTTGGACCAAGGGTCTCATCAGGGGAAGCTTGGCCCCGGAGTAGGAAATTATCACTCCTGTTCTAAATCATAAATATTTCTCCTTGCCCAGTGCTGCAATGCCAGGGGAGCCAATGAATAGAGTCGGACGGATCTGGGTTCTATACCCAGTTCTTGACCCAGGAATCCATTGGGCTTCAGTGGCATTTTGTAAACTGCAAGCGCTCTACAATTGCTAGGTATTATGTATTAATACAAACAATTTCTTTGGGCTTACAGATCAATCTCCCACCACAAAGGTCCCACGGAGATAGTAACTTGTCTGTATCTTTAGACCTACACAGTGCTGGGGCTTAGTAAGCACGCACTGCCTGTGCTAGACAGATGAACAGATGGATGGATGAGTGGATGGATGGCTGTTCATGCAAACCTTTAGAATCCCAGCATTGGTCAGGCTCTTTAGTGGGATACAGAGAGGTGTGAGGCACAGCCCTGCCCTCCAGGCATGGACAATCTATTGTAGGAGACAAGACCCTCAAATAACCTAAAGAACAAGAGCGTGGAGCCTCCTGAAACCAGGGCTGTAGGTGCACTTCCCAGAGGGAGCAGGTCTAGACCTGCTAGGGTTGAGGTGGGTAAGGCGGAATTGTGAACATTACTGGAGGCAACAAAGCCTTGTGCTCTCTATATAGCCTCTTTTCACAGACAGACTTTGCTTCCAAGATTGTAGGTCCCATTATTTTTTAGGATGGATATATTTGTCCTTTTCCAAGGTATGGGATCAGGAGAGGAGGTGCTGTTAAGTGGACAAGAGCCTGGTAAGATAGTATGATGCGGGCAGGAGACTCTGTCTGCTTCAGAATCCTCACCTGCCTCTGCTCACTCATCTCCTGTCAGCAGAAGTGATACCTCACCCAACACAGATGCGACAGAAGATTGTGCCTGGTTTCAGGTTGGAGCCAGCCGGGTAGGGAGAGAAAGGAAGTGAGAAGTGAGAGCGAAGGGGGTTCCAGCGTTCTTGGAGGGCTGGTCCCAGGCCCTGGGGCTTGGCAACAACTCGGTCCTTCTTACTCCACAGGAGCTGAGCTACCCTGTAGCTTTGGCAAATGGGCAGGACCAGGACTCCAGGCTTAGAAGTGCTGCCAGGCAAGAAGGGGAAAGAGATGGGGACCTCCAGTGGGGAGTGAGTCACCGCAAGTTCTGCTCTGTGTGGACCAGGGCTGGCTGAAGGCAGAGTCCTGCATTGCAATCCTGCTTTTCACTGTTACTTAACAGTAGAGGATGACTCAGCCTGGCCTCTAGGAGGATTCCTTGGTTTGAAGCATCTGAGTCAGCTGAGTGGGTGGAATGAGGCTTAGTGACAACACTACATTTTTTACAGATAAAGGATAAGATGGAAATATTATGAACAACTTATTCCTATACATTTCACAGCTGAGATGAAATAGAAAAATTCCTTAATGACACACATTACCAAAGTTATCTCAAAAAGAAATAGATAAGCTGTTAGTCCTATACTTCTTTAAAAATTGAATTCATAGTTTAAAAGTTTCTAATAAAAAACTTCAATTCTAAAAAAAAAAAAAAAATGAATGGCTACAGCCAAAGCCCAGCAGAGATGACATGGAAAGGGACTCCAACCACTGTATGAGATCTGCATGTGCCTCCTAGGTAAGCCAGCCTGTGTCACCCCACAAGCCGCCCCCACTTCCCACGGACCTGGTCCTAGTCACTCTCTTGTTGCTCCTAGTGACGCTGGGCCCACGGACTGGCCTCTTATAAAACAGCAGCCTCAGCAAACTCCTGCCCTTCTAGGATGGGGTAGGGGAACCTGCAGTGGCAGCACACCCTGAGTGAGCATCCAGGGGGAAGGAACCAGGGAGGGGGTGGGATGTGGGAGCCCAAAGTTAAGGGCGAGGTAACTTACAAGGATCTTGAGCCCTTTTTGTGTGGCCCTCAGGAGAAATACTCCTAGGAGCAGGAGGCAGCTCCATGGGGCAGGTCTGGCTCTACCTTTCATGGATGTGGAAGAGATGACTCAAGCACAGGGTGGTGCTTGGCATAAATGATCTTTGAAGTCCTCGCAGGAGTGTGCTGGAGCAGGCTCCACTCTGGTGGCTTGAAGTCAGCCATGGTGGAAGTGTTTACACCATAGGAAGTGGCAAGCATGACCAACCAGGGCCCTGGCCTCTAGACTCACCCCCTCTCCCAGGTGGTAGACAATTATCTGGATCCTTCCCAACTTGGGGACCGTGCTGTGCTATAAGATCATGACACATGTCACCTGCAGAGGAAGCCACAGCCACAAGTGATGTCCATTTTACCCATGAGGGAACAGATGCCCCAGGGTTCAGTAACCCACCCAAGGTCACAAATGTGTGGAGCCAGGATGAGAATTCTGAGTCCCAAACTCATGATCACTCCATGGCACCAGACATCCTCACTCTCTTGCTCACAGAAGTAATTTGTCCTATCTGAAAGTCACGCTCAAATTGCTTTGGGCTGCCATCCACACATCTTTTTAAAGAAATGTTAAGTGATTATTTGATATTCTTAAATTACAAAACAACTTAGGCTTGTGTAACAAATTTTAAAACAAAACATATATAACATAAAATAATAGCTCTTAGCCTCTAATCTACCTTTCCCATCTGTCTTATGAATCATTTAGTGTATATCTCCCCTTAGCTTTCTGTATCACACTATATAAAACGTTCAGTGATTTTCTTTTTTCTTACTTAAAGGCATCATGTATAGCTTCCCACTTCATTATTTTATCTTTTTAAAACTGCCCTTGGCCAGGCATAGTGGCTCACACCTGTAATGCCAACATTTTGAGAGGCCGAGGTGGGAGGATCACTTGAAGCCAGGAGTTTGATACCAACCGGGGCTACAAAGCATGATCCCGTCTCTACAAAAAATGAAAAAAAAAAATCAGCCGAGCATGGTGGCATACACCTGTAGTCCCAGCTACTTGGGAGGTTGAGGGGGGAGGATCACTTTAGCCCAGGAATTTGAGGTGGCAGGGAGCTATGATCATGCCACTGCACTCCAGCCTGGGCAAAAGAATGAGGCCCTGTCTCTAAATAGACAGATAAATAAATAAATAATAAAACAGCCAATTGTTCCAGAGTATTAATGGATCAGAATTGATGTAGAGAGTCTCATATTGATGGACAGTTAGATTACAGCAATGCTTTAGCAATCATCTGTACAAATATGTGTTTGAGCATACGCATGAGTATTTCTGTAGGACAGATTCCTAGAATGAGAACCTAGGCTGTGTGCATATTAAGTTTTGATATTGTCCAATTGCCTTCCAAAAAGACTGTGCTAATTCATACTCTATCAACAATATACAAGAGTGTTTTCCTAACACACTTGCCAATCCTAAATATCGTTGTCAATCTTTTTAAAATTTTGCCACTCTACTGGGTGGAAATAAATAGTATTTTGAAATATTAATTTCCTTGATAGTAAGGTTGAGTATCTTTTCAAAGCCACTAATTCTTTTTAAGATTTCAATTGGTAACTTGTTCATGTTGTTTGCCCATTTTTGATAGGTGTGTTGTCTTTTATTATCTGTATGAGTGCCTTACACATTGTGCATAGCGACCTACCGTTATATGTCTCACACACACCTTCTACCTTCCTTGCCCTGCCCCAGCTTTCACTTCCTAAGCACGCCGCTGGCCTCCCTGCATCAAACCCTCACCCATCCAGCCCCTGAACTCTCTAACAGGGGCACTATGGAGCAAGGCGTGTGAGTCTCATTCTAGGTTTACAGACAGTAGAACCCAGTAGTTAAGAGAGCTGGCTCTGGGGTTAGGCCTGGACTCCAATCGCAGCTTCAAACCCTGCTCTAACATGTGCAGGCTTTCTGTCTTTAAGGCTGAACTGCTTAACTGCTCTAAACATCCGTTTCTTCAATGGTAAAACAGACAATAATAGTATCAATCTCACAGGCTATCTTTGTGTGCAATAAAATAGCTAACATTTCTTGAGTCCTTAATTTGTGCCAGTAAATGTTTCATAATATCCAATGAATATTGTATTCTATGTGTTCAATGTATTATAATAACATATAATTCATTTACCCCTGACAATGCTATTGTGTATTTGTGTATTCACAAAGCCCTCAGCACAGTGCCCACCAAACAAATGTTAGCTTGTAACGTGAGACATACTCCAGCCCTGCTGCATGGTCGTGTGACAGCATGTGAAAGCATTGCCCTCTGCCTAGCATGCCGCGTCTCTGACCCTGTGGCCAGTCCTCACACATAGCTCCTGTTGGGCAGCTCCAGTTCTCTCCACCCCCACTGTATCTCTCTGCCACTTTGGCAGCCTTTCTCTGCCTCCTCCAACTCTCCTAGGGTTTTGTTGAAATTCACCAAATCTAAGCCCAATGCCCTAGATTCCTGTGCACGCAGATTCTATGGGTTCAAACTCTGGTGATTAGGAAGCATGACACAGGAAAGTCTTCTCAGCGTTTTTTGTCTGTTTATTTGTTTGTTTGAGACCGAGTCTTGCTCTGTCACTCAAGCTGGAGTGCAGTGGCATGATCTCGGCTCACTGCAACCTCCGCCTCCCGGGTTCAAGCGATTCTCCTGCCTCCTAAGTAGCTGGGATTACAGGTGTGCGCCAACAAGCCTGGCTCATTTTTGTATTTTTAATACAGATGGGGTTTCACCATGTTGACCAGGCTGGTCTCGAACTCCTGACCTCATGATCTGCCCACCTTGGCCTCCCAAAGTGCTGGAATTACAGGCTTGAGCCACGGCACCCGGCCTGCCTTCTCAGCCTTTGATTCAAATACTAGCTCTTCCATTCACTCCCTGTGCAGGCTTGGGTGAGCTATGATTACTCAGCTTCTTGGAGCTTGGTTGTACTTGTCTCAGAGGGTAATAGTGAAGATGGCCTACCCTCGGTAGAATACTTAGCACAGCCCGCTGCAGGGGCTCAGCCAGGGCTGCCTCTTCTCCCGCTTCTTCCTGCCTGCCTTTGGTTCTGACTCTCTTTCTAAGACATTGTATTGCTTTTTAAAGCTAAGTTAGCATATTGTATCAATGCCTTTAGGAAACAGCTTCCCTTTGCTCCTAGGCCCCTTCCAAAGTGATAACAAATACTTCAAGAGCCATGCTTTTTCAGGGGTTTCTGAACCATTTCTCCCTTGGCTGATTTCCCTCGTGGGCAGCAGCATCCATTACAAAATGCCAGCCCAGGTTCAAGCCTTGAATTGCCTTCTTCTACATGTTGGAATACAGGAAATGTTTGCTGAGTGAATGAATGAATGAATGAATGAGTCAGTGCCAGGATCTTTGGTCAGATATTTACAACCCATCTTAATCTTGCTTCCTTTCCAGCCTTTCCTCCCTTTACACCTTTCACCTCACCCTTCCCTGAAGCAAATCGCCCACGTTCTCCATTCATCTGTTCCCAAGGCTTTGGTTATTTCATTCCCTCCCCAACCACATGCTGCATTTCTTCAGGACCTAGTTCTGCTGAATTCTCAAGCACTTTCCCTGTGCCTCTCCTGTGGTGCTGTGTACTTTCTCTCTGGTGTCATCACTCAGCCCCTGTCCTTTCTTCCTTGGTGACTCCGTGTGGTGGGTTCCTATTTGCTCCATCTCTGTGCTGTTCCCAGTGTCTAGTGCAAGGCTTCGCATGCAGTAGGCATGTAGGCATTTGCTGCATGAATGCGTGGACCATCAACAAGACCCATTGCTCACCATGCCAACCCAGCACTCCCGGGTTAGAGCAGAAGTTCCAGTGTCAGCAACTCCAGCTCCTAGGACAAACAGCTCTGAGCAGAGCTTCAAATCACCTTTGGTCTATGATATGGTTTGGCTTTGTCCCCACCCAAAATCTCATCTTGAATTGTAATCTGAATTGTAATTCCCATGTGTTGGGGAAGAGACCTTGTGGGAGGTGATTAGATCATGGGAGTGGTTCCCCCATGCTGTTATAATAGTGAGTGAGTTCTCACAAGATCTGATGGTTTTATAAGGGGCTTTTCCTCACTTTGCTCTTCACTTCTCTCTCCTGCTGCCATGTGAAGAAGGATGTGTTTACTTCCCCTTCCACCTGAGGCCTCCCCAGCCATGCGGAACCAATTAAACCTCTTTCCTTCATAAATTACCCAGTCTCAGGCAGTTCTTTATAGCATGAGAACAGATGAATACAGTCCATGACATGGTTCATGAAGGGGACACTAACAATCCTAAATCCCCGGGGGCTTCCCGTTTTAACTTTGTGTCCCAAGCACAGCTCTCATAGCCAATGAGGTCCAGCTCCAGCAGATAAAGCATTTTTCACCAAGAAGGCAGCTTGAGTCTTTGGGGCTCAGCTGGCTCATTCTCCAGTTGGAAAGCCAAGACTCAGAGAGGGGAAGTAACTGGCCCAAGGTCACAAAGTGAGAACCAGAACCAAGGCCTCAGGATGTCCTATTTACAGCTTTTTCCAAGTACCGGGGGAAATACAAGCTGGCCAACTTTTGACACCTCATCTGAGCAGAGTCAAGTCAAGGTTTACTCAGCATGCTTAGTGCGTCCAAAGACAAAAGACCCAGGAGTTGGGGATAGTGCATATGCATATGTGCATATACGGGTGAAACAAAGGGCCAGTTAAGCATGTATCCTACAACAGTTTTGCTTTACCTTGTTAAACAAACACACACACACACACACACACACATATACATTTACATTTCTTTTACAGGAACAAGACATATTTATTGTAAAAAAAAATTTATTAAAAAGCATAGAGAAAATAAATAAAATCATGTAATTTCCTACCACCCAGAATTAATAACTTACATTTTTTAATTGACAGATAAAAATTGTACACACTTACCATGTACAACATGTTGTTTTGAAATATGCATACATTGTGGAATGGCTAAATTGAGGTAATTAACATCTGCATTACCTCACATACTTATTTTTTAGTGGTGAGAACACTTAATATAAACTCTATTAGGAATTTTCAAGAATACAATACATTGTTGTTAACTGTAGTCACCATGCTGTATAATATATCCCTTGAATTTACTCCTAGCTAACTGAAATTTTTTATCCTCTGGCTAACATCTCCCCAACTGCCCACCCAGCCCAGCCCCTGGTAACCACCGTTCTACTCTCTACTTCTACGAGTTCAATTCTTTTAGATTCCACATATAAGTGAGATCATATGGTATTTGTCCCTTTGCCTGGGTTATCTCACTTAACATAAGGTCCTCTAGGTTTACCCACGTCGTCATAAATTGTAAGGTTTTTTTTAAAGCTGAACAGTATCCGTTGTGTACATGTACCGCATTTTCTTTACCCATTCATCCATTGATGGACACTTAAGTTGATTCCATATCTTGGCTACTGTGAACAATGCTGCACTGAACATGGGAGTGTAGACATCTCTTCAACATACTGATTTCATTTCCTTTGTCTATACATCCTGTAGTGGAATTGCTGGAATTTTTAATATATTTCTTTCCAGGCCTTTTTCTATACAAGTGGGAACTCATTTAAGTGTTGGGGTGGTATTGTGTGTATAGTTTACCATCTTCTGTTTTCTTTTTTTTAATTATTATTACACTTTAAGTTCTAGGGTACATGTGCACAACGTGCAGGTTAGTTACATATGTATACATGCACCATGTTGGTGTGCTGCACCCATTAACTCGTCATTTACATTAGGTATATCTCCTAATGCTATCCCTCCCCCCTGCCCCCACCCCATGACAGGCCCCGGTGTGTGATGCTCCCCTTCCTGTGTCCAAGTGTTCTCACTGTTCAATTCCGACCTATGAGTGAGAATATGCGGTGTTTGGTTTTTTGTCCTTGCAGTAGTTTGCTGAGAATGTACCATCTTCTGTTTTCTATTTAGATCCTAAGGAATCCTAGGATCCTATTTAGATCCTAGGGCATGAGCATTCTCCCATATTATTGTAATATTCTCAAAAACTCCATTTAATGACTGCTTAATAATTCATTGTGTGCTATGATTTAACCACTACTTTAGTGTTGGATGTTTACAAACAGTAAAGCGAAGAACATTCTTGAACAAGAGTCTTTACCCACATTTCGGATAATTTCTTTAGGACAAATTCCTAGAAGTGGAGGGCGGGAACATTTTTAAGGCTCTCAACACTTGCTGCAAATAGCTTTCCAGAAACATGTATGAATTACACCCCTGCCAGCTGCATTAGAGAGGAGCCTTTTGATTCTGCAGTTGCAGCAAGACCTCGGGCTGGGGGAGGGGCACTCTTCCATCCAAAGCCTCTGGGCAGTCCTGACAATGGACCCCTTGTCCTGCCCACCCCCATCTCTTCTTCCTGCACGCCCCTCCATCCCTGGCTCCAGGCTGGGCTGTCTGCGAGGCCTCTGTTCAATCCTGTCCTGCCTTCTTGGCACTCCAGGCTGCCTCCAAGAGCAGGGTTGGTAGAGCTGAGGGAATGAGAGATTTGCCCATCCTGGAGAGTCACCACCCTTCCAGCTTTGGGGAGGCTCCCAGGGAAAGTGAGGGAGAAAATACATGAAGATTGCTGAATTATGTGCCTCTTTTGGAGAACCCCACCCAGTCCCGGGCCAGGGCAGTAACTTGCCCATTGAAAAGGGGAAAGCAGAGGCCACACTCAGTGACAATGGCTGCAAGGAACACTGGCCAGCATGTGGATGACCTATGTTTCCTTACAGGCTCTGAAGCCCCTCCATGAATCCCCGGAAGAAGGTGGACCTGAAACTCATTATCGTTGGAGCCATTGGGTAAGCCAAGCTCAGCTCTGGAAGTTGGGAAGCAGCCCCTCACCCAATGACAGTGAGACCTCCTGGTGTGTTCCCATCTCCCGTAGGTCCCTTTCTGATTCAGGGTGACACCAGCAAGTGTATCCCATCCCCAAAAAAGAAGCTTAGTTGGGAGAAAGAAGCTGCATGTAAACAGATGGTTTCTAGTCCTAGATCTGCAGTGACTCTGCAGTAACCAGCTGTGTGAAGTAGGCAAGCCATTTAGCATCTGTCTGTCCTCCCATGTCCTACACACACAGAAAAAAACCTGACCACCGCTGTAAGATATTCCACTGTCTCCAGACTACTCTGCTTGCTTTGATTGGCTTCTACTTTGAGAAACCATTTCCTACTCCCTTGCTATTCAAAGTGTGGTCCATGGACCACAGAAATTTGAAATTCAGAATCTCAGGGAGAGATAGTGGCAAGAGGGGCCTGGGAAGATTCTGAGAATGGTATGGAAGCATGTGCATGTGTGTTTGCATGTGTGTGTTCACATGTGTCTGGAATTTTCCTCAGTGTGGGAAAGACCTCCCTCCTTCACCAATACGTGCACAAGACGTTTTACGAGGAATACCAGACCACACTGGGGGCCAGCATCCTCTCCAAGATTATCATATTGGGTGACACAACTTTGAAGCTACAGGTGAGCAGCCCTCCTTTTCCCTCTTCAACATACATACACTGAAAATCCCCCCCATACCCGGACAGCCACTCATGTAGCAACGTGCACCAGAACTAGAATGGTCTAGAGCAGAGATGGGCAAACTTCAGCTCATGGGCCAAATCTGGTCCACCTCCTATTTTTGTAAATAAGACTTCACTGGGGCACAGCCATAACCATTGGTTAGCTTATCAAGTTATGCACTACAATGGCAGAGTTGAGTAATAATTGGCATATAGAGACAGAATGACCTGCAAAGCCTAAAATATTTACTATCTGTTATTTATAGAAGAAAAATGCTGGTGCCTGATCTAGAAGGAAGGACATTAATCCAGGAGTTGAGAGACCCCATGCCTAGTCTCAGGTTCTCTGGAAAACTTGGCAGGTGATCTTAGGCAAGACATTCCCAAGGTCCAAGTTTCCAAATCTGTTAGATGGGAATAACAATTGCCATCTTGATGACCCGGAGGAAAAATGAGAGCTCAGATATGAAATTACTCTCAGGATGTTAAACGTTACCGCAAAGGTGCTGGAGTGTATGTGGGTGGGAGGGTCAAGATGCCACGGTGTGAAAGAACCATATGCACCTGTACCAGGGCCTGCTGCTCCCTACCCAGCAAAAGAAGCCTTGACATGATGTAATCCAGCTGGGCCTCCTTCCAGCCACTCATCACAGCCCCGTGGGGTGGCTGCTTTCCCCTCCAGATCTGGGACACAGGCGGTCAGGAGCGGTTCCGCTCCATGGTGTCCACGTTCTACAAAGGCTCCGATGGCTGCATCCTAGCTTTTGATGTCACCGACCTGGAGTCTTTTGAAGCCCTGGATATCTGGCGGGGTGATGTCCTGGCCAAGATTGTCCCCATGGAGCAGTCCTACCCCATGGTGTTGTTGGGGAACAAGATCGATCTGGCAGACCGGAAGGTACCGTTCATTCATTTATTCATTCAACAAACGTTATATGAGCACCCGCTATGTGCCAGGCACAGTGTTAGGTCCCACACATACAGAGCTGAATCAGGCATAGTTCTTACTTCAGGAATTTCACAGTCTAGTAGTGGATACAGACATTTTAAAAGATAATTATAAAATAAAATGATAATTATGATACAATATGGTAAATGAAATAAGAGAGATATACCTTGGGCATTAAGGAACCACAATAGAGGGGCATCTACCCAAGCCTAGAATATAGGACAGGTTTGCTGGAAGAGTTGGGTTCTGGGCTGAATAAACAGCATGATATAAGCTGAGAACTAAAGGTAATTTTGCCCAGAGACAGGGAAAGGAGGAGTTAAGGCATCAGATGTAGGCAGGAGGCAGGTCTCAGTGGAATTTGAATTAATCTGTAGCACAGCATTTCTTCCTGGGGTCAAGTTGGAGGTCTGCAGTTATAAATTCTTGGATATACAAGTTTTCTGGGGAAGTAATAATTTTTTTATTAGCTTAAGCATATTCCGGACCATCGGGTTAACTGCTTGACAGCTGGTCTGCTCCGTGACTACAGTGACCCCACTTGTGTAGGTGTTTACCATTACAGGGCATTGAGAAGACAGCACTTTTAATCCTTGCCTACTAATGAGGAAAGAATATGGTAGACTGAATTTGTAAAAGATGCTCTTGGGCCAAAAGTCCAGATGCCACCAAAAAGAGCTGTTTAAACCAAGTTTCTCTTTTTAGTGTGTTGGGGAACTGGATCATCATGTCTGAATTGCATTTTCACAATGGTTCAAATAGAGAAAAGCAATGGAAATGAGGCATCATTTGGCATGATGAAGTGCGTTTATGGAAGGAGAAAGGGAGAGAGGGATGGTGCTTCCAACTGAGCTACCATCTACAGAAGAGAGCCTCTGGTTCATAGAGAAAGAAACATTTTTGGTTTGGACATGCCGAGTTTGAGGAGTTTGTACAGCTAGTTGGAAATGGCCAGCAGGCTTTGGAATGCGTAAGAATGAAATTTCAAACGAGAAGTCTGTGCTGGAAATAGAGATCTAGGAGTCATTGGTTCTGTGGTCACTTCAGGTTGTAAACTCCATGTCAATTCTCTAATTACAAATATCCAGCCTCAGATAATAAGCAAAGTCCTAAGTTCATTCAAAGGCAAGGTGTCTCCATTTTTTTCCCCCACTGGGACCAGCTGTGAGTGAGAACCTTGTGGTATAAGAAAGGGCATAGGTCCTTAGAATCTCACTGCCAACCTTGATGTCCACACTTCCTCCTCTTATCTGGGATAGTAATTCTGGTTTCAGACCCTGTCAGGAGTGAAGCAGGAAGAGGGAGAAGAGGTCAGGAGAGCAGAGCAATTCTAATTTGGCTGGTACTATCATAAGACAGTCTTGGCTGGGCACAGTGGCTCACGCCTGTAATCCCAGAACTTTGGGAGGCCAAGGCAGGCGAATCATGAGGTCTGGAGTTCGAGACCAGACTGGCCAACATGGTGAAACCCCGTCTCTACTAAAAATACAAAAGATTAGCTGGGCGTGGTGGTGGGCGTCTGTAATCCCAGCTACTCAGGAGGATGAGGCAGGAGAATCGCTTGAACCCGGGAGGCAGAGGTTGCAGTGAGCCGCAATCGCACCACTGCACTCCAGCCTGGGCAACAATGCAAGACTTCATCTAAAAAAAAAAAAAGAAAGAAAGAAAAGAAAAAAAGAAAAAGACAGTCTTGCACTCTGTGGCCTGACAAGTGTTGCAAGCTCTTTCTTCTGTGGGTCACTCCTGTGGATCCTTCGGAAGCCTCCACTGGGAACATTTCGCTGTACTTCCCATGACAAGGGTCTTGCATTCTCCTCCTCAACCCCTAGCTTTCAGCATCCCCACCCCATGGGGGTCACTTTTTCCTCCAAGCAGTCTTTAAGTGGGATTTAGCCGGCCCCAGCCTGTCACTCTCTCTCTCCCTCTCTGTTGAATCCACATGTCCTTCACAAGGCACACTCATGCATTCTGGTTCCACTGGGGGACAAGGATAGCTGGTGCCCAGTGCAGCCTCTTCTCTCTCTGCCCTTTTGCCTGTTGCCTCAGATACCTCAGGTGTGTGTCAGACACCAGTCCACCATGTCCACCAAACTCCAGGGGTTGTACATTAACGACTCTCCTCAACACCATCTTTTAGCTAGAGGTGAGTCCTTAACTGTTCCTCCTCTTGGGAGAGGCAAGGGTAGTTGTACCCACAACACGACTCTCTCCAAGGAAATCCCTCCTAATCCTCATTTTCAAGCTCTTTATATCCATGCTGTGGGATTTAGAATCATCCAAGAGAGTCTTGGTCATGAGCCTTTGGGAATATGTATCCAGGGTGGACTGTCTCCACCTGCTTTATATCTGACATCTGTCCAGTTGTTGTGCCTCTGCCAAAACTTTCATTTGAACTTCCATCTTGTTTCATGTCTGTAGGGTGTGGGGAGGGAAGCTGGGGGGGTTCAAGACCAAGAGTCAGTGAAATAAGTGGTGCCATCTTCTGTTGAGAGTGAGGAAACTGATACAAGGCTTAAGAACCATGAAGAAGCTTTGCCAGTTACCCTTGGGAGAAGTGGGAGGAGGAGCTACTTGGGGACAAGGACAAGATCTGATGGGTGACACCAAGGACTCCACTGAAGCAGGAGACCATGAGTTTGAGGTGGGGTCTGTGTAGGGTAGCAGCCAGGAGCAAGGAACTTGGACTAGGGCTTTTCCAACCAGGAGAAGATGAAGGACAGAGCTATGAGGGCACCAAGAAACCATGAAGGACAGAAGACGGACCAGGGAAGGCAGAAGGGACAGGGCTGGGGTGGCGGAGGCTGGGGAGCAGGGCAGCAGGAGGAAGGGCCTGAGGAGGTTGAGGGAAAGGAGATTGGGGCACAGGAGACCAGGTTGCTTATTTTACAGAGGCCCTGAGAGGAAGAGGCTGACATGGAGAGATTGTGGGCAGCAAAGGATTTCTGAGGCTACCATGAGAGGTGGCGGCTGCGTGTTGAGGGGTTAGGAGGCCTCACCAGATGGCAAGTATTTAGTAAATGAGGCGTACCTGGCAAGGTGAGGAGGGCGGGTGGTGACTCGAGGGAGTAGAGGGGATCCAATCCAAGTTTCAGGGTGGGTGATCTTTGGTGTCCAGAGAGAGGAAGAACAAAGGTTTGAAAGAGGCAGTGAGGCACCAGGCAAGCCAGCCCCTTCTCTGGGATCTGTGATGAGTAAAGTCTGCAAATAGCCCCAGTGGGGAAGGCCAGAGGGGCCTCTGGGGAAGCATGACTCTAGGAAAAGCCAGGGTTCAGCCAGACAGGGAGGTCCCTGGAGAGGATGGAGGAGGGGTGAGGAGAGGATGGAGGAGAGGATGGAGGAGAGGGGAGCCTGTCTCTCAACAAGGTCGGCCCAGGGAAGGGGTTTGTAGAGAGGTGGAGTAGGATAGGGGAGGGGAGGAGGCATTGAGCGACAGTGAAATCAGGACAGGATGTGGAGAGGACGAGGTGGGTGGGAGAGAGCAGAAGGACTTTAATTCTGAGACCTGGGATTATAAAGCCCCAAGAGGGGAGGCTGGGAAGTGCCGGCCCTCAAATGTCCTTACTCTGCACAGAACTAGCAAGGGCTCTGCCTGCCCCTGGCCGGGTGTGGACATGGAGAAGGGGAGCCAAGAGGTACCTTCTTGTGAGGCGCCTTCTCCTAGGAGCCTGTCCCGCAGATGCGGGCTCACAGCCGCCCACCTGGTCCATGTGCCTCCGCGGCCGGGACCGGTTCCCTCCTCTGCAGGGCGGAGACCAGAACACAGACTTCCTGAGACTGAGTAATAATAGGAAGGATGTGATTCCCATAATGGAAATAATGGAACAAGGAAATGATCCTCCTTATTATTATCTCCAAGGGACAGCTGGGAAAATACAGCGGCTTCTCCTGCCTAATAAGAAGAAAATGAGTATTTAAAAATGTACTGCAGCTTGGCCCAGTGGCTCACACCTGTAATCCCAGCACTTTGGGAGACCAAAGTGTGGGGATAGCTTGAGCTCAGGAGTTCGAGACCATCCTGGGCAACATGTCGAGACCCCATCTCTAAAAAAAAAAAAAAATTTTTTTTAATTAGCCGGGTGTGGTGGCACACCTGTAGTCTGAGCTACTCGGAAGGCTGAGCTGGGGAGGATCGCTTGAACACGGGAGGGAGAGGCTGCAGTGAGCCAAGATCACATCACTGTGCTCCAGCCTGGGCGGCAGAGCAAGGCACTGAAAAAAAAAAACCACCCCCCCCACACATACATGCATCATATATACACACATATGCATACATATATACACACATATTTATAATAAATATTGCTAGTTTAGGAAGGTGAGAAAGTTCTGAAGATGAATAGTGGGGAATGTACAATGTGAATACAATATGAATGTACTGAATGCCTGTGAACTGCATGCTTAAAAATGGTTACAATGAGCCAGGTACATTTTATCTGTAATCCCAGCACTGTGGGAGGCTGAGGTGGGAGAATCGCTTGAGGTCAGGAGTTCAAGACCAACCTGAGCAGCATAGCGAGACCCCCATCTCTCCAAAAACAAAACAAAACAAAAATTCAAAAAAAAGTGTTTAATTTAAAAATGGTAAATTCTATTAGGTATATTTACCACAATAAAAACAGGCATATATAGCCAGAATAATTTTAAAGAAATTACTGATTTAGCTTAAAAAAAAATCCCTGCTCCTTCTACAGAAGGTAATAGTGAAAAAAAAAAACTTTATTAGAAAGAATAGCTTTGCTGGCATCTGTGCTACAAGGAATTTATTTACTGGGGTGTAAATTATTTGCTCTGTGCTCAGGTGGGTAGTTTCTGATTTACCAGTGATTCCGTAGACTTAAGATCATGTTTTCTAAAAATATCCTTGTTATTCTTAGTGATGGTTTAATGGTTTAGTAATTAACATTAGTAATGCTAATTTTAGCACTTGTATAATCAATTATTTTAAATGCACATGAGATGGAAAAGCATCATAAATAAAATGATGCCAACTGGACTAATTTTGTCAAATGTTTGGCCTCCAATGAACAAGCAAAATTGTAACCAGAAAAGTGAAATGTCAATAGTATATTGTTGACCAAAAGCACCATTAATGCAAGTAATACTTTCAGAATTGTCATACTTCCCATGTCCCCAACTATCACACCCTGAGCTTATTTTCAGAGTCAGAGCCTAAGTTATAAATAACTTTCATTTTATAAATAAAAGATGAGACAATTTTAAAAATCATGAAACTGTCTCTGGGATTGGAAGAGAAAAGTGAAAAATACTGTCTGGGTAGCTTTCTTCCCAGGCCAGCTTTCTGAGTTTGGGGTGGGGAGGAGGGGGAGATATAAAAAGAATGTTAATTTGCAACATAATCACAATGATATTTCGGAGTCTGTATGCAATCATTCCAAACCAAACAGAGAGCAAGGAAAAATGAGATGAAAAAGTCTGTCATAACCGGGCACTTGGGTAGATCTGGTCATGGTAAGTCAGAGGAAAGGGTCAGCTGAGATCAGCTGGGACTTTTTATCCCAGTAAGACAGACATTCCCAGGACCTGCAGGAGCCACACAGACAATTCAGCAGGGGCAGTGTTTGATCTGCCTCGGCCTGCACTGTGTTCTGGGAGAGGGGTGGAATGGTCCTTTCTCCATGAGAAAGACCTTGGCTCCCCTAAATAAATTGAAATAATGATTATAAAGTACCAGGCTCAGCAAATGCTCAATATGTGGTCATTTCCCCTTCCCCAAATAATTAGACATCAAACTCGGGGGTACCAATTGTCTCTGGAAGTAACCCAGAGGGCTTCCAGAGCATTTCCAGGCCAACATCACAAATTGAACAGCCATTTGCACTTGGGTGGAGATGTAGTCATTCAGCCTGTGCCTAGTGGCTCATGTGTGCCAGACCAAGAGCTGAGCTCCTGACCCTGAGCTCCTGGAGGCAGACAGAAAAGGAGAGGCACGGTTCTTATGCAGTGCCCTGTAGAGGGCAGCTCAGATGCCAGGGGGAGCACTGAGCTGGGGCTACATCCAAGCTCTGCCTTCTCTCAGCTATGTGATCTGGGGCAAGTTGCTGAACCTCTCTGAACCTCAGTGTTTTTGTCTATAAAGTGGAACTGATAATGCCCATCTCACAGGGTTATGGAGAGGATGAGATGAGTTCATATATGATAAAGTGACTAACACAGTGCCTGGCCCATAGTAGGAGCTTATTAATTGTTCCTAGGACCCTGCCCTGGGGAAGCAAGGTCAGCTGAGACCCGAGTCTCTGCCCAGCAACAGGCCTCCTGAGTGTGAGCCTGCTTAGCTGGGCTGGGGAAGAAAGTCCTCCCTTCCTGCCCTACCTGGCTGGTGTCTGTCATGTGCAGCTCTCTTTGAAGGGACTGACAAAAGAGGCAACGGTGGAAGAAGCTCTTAGTTTAGGCCTTAAGAAGGCAGCAAAGTGCAGTGGGCTGTAATTCCGCCAGGCCTGTGTTCAAATCCTGCTCAGCCTCACATACTCTGGGCAAGTTTTTTTTCTCCAGGCCTCCGTTTTTTTCATCTGTGAAATGGAGCTAATAGTTCCCACCTCCTATGTTTATATGTAAAGTTATAGACACTTGGGAGGTTCTCAATAAATGGGAGTGGTGGTGGGCCTGGTGGGGATGGTGGGGACGTGATGGTAGCGATGGTGGTGATGGCGATGATGATAATACAGGAACCACGCCTATTTCTTTCCCTCATTCAGGTACCCCAGGAAGTAGCTCAAGGCTGGTGTAGAGAGAAAGATATTCCTTACTTTGAAGTCAGTGCCAAGAATGACATCAATGTGGTGCAAGCCTTTGAGATGCTGGCCAGTCGGGCTCTGTCAAGGGTGAGTGGCTGTGGTGGCAGGACGTGCTAAGACTGCTCCCTGGATTGGGGAGGGTCTCAGGAGTTTCCAGAGAAGAACATCCTGGGTACGGGCAGGGATGTGGGTGGGACAGGATTGCTCATCGTCTCAGTTAATTAGTTATGGAATGGGTTCAACAGCACTCCAGTTCTGGAACTACAGAATGCCAGAGGTAGAAAGCTACCTTAGAGCATGCAGTCAGTGGTCTGTCAATCCAGCTAACTAACCAAATCCCTTGTGGAGTATCTAAAAACTCCAGTCCTGTACCCGAGCCCTGGAGATCCTAACGAGGAAGGGTTTGAGAAGTGATGGTCTAGTCCAATCTTCATTGGCAGGAGGTGCCAGGCATTCACCCAAGTGAAATATCAAACCTGCACGAGTTGCTGACATCTCCCAATCAAAAAGATGAATAGACGTAGACCGCTAGGTACGAAGGTTCGGCAAGAATGTGTTGAGTGTGTGGCAGGCACTGTACAGGCCTCGGGACCCTCTGTCTCAAGAGGCAGGCAGATAGGCCCCTAAGTGATTGCGATACAGTGTGGTCTGGTGGGGCAGGACTTGGGGGTAGGGTCTAGAGGAGGGGCACAAAGACAGCCCATGCTGCAGGGAAGGAGAGGGGGCGGGGAGGAGGCAGGGAGAGGAAAGAAGGGAGTGGGAGAAGGGAGCAGTTTAGGTTGATGGCCAGGTTTCCAGCTTGGCAGATGAAGGGACAATGGATTAGTGATTCCATGAGCCAAGCAAGACCGGGAACAAAGGAGAAAGCAGGGGCTTCATGAGAGAAAGGGGTAATGACGTCCATGTAAGCACATTGCATTCAAGGTTCCTTGAGACACCAGGTGGAAACGTCTGAATTCTTCAAGGAGGTGGGGAAGACCGTGGAAGGCTGCCTGGAAGCAGTGGCGTGGTTTTAACATCAGTCTGATGTGGAGTTTGGAAGCCCGGGGATTGGCCTGGGGAGGGGCTCAGCTTGTGTCATCATTCTGCCACATCTCATCAACATGGGCTTCTTAGGAGAGGGGAAAGGATCATCGCAGCAATGGTTCTGAATTGAGGAAATGGGCAAATGAGGGTGGGGGACTGGAAGCTTCCCTTATGTGGAAGCATCCGCCGCCCTCATGGGATGCCTTCTGCAGCTGCTCTGGAAAGAAGTGCTCCAGGCCCCAGCGAGGGGTTGTCCCAAAGAGAAAGAGGCAGCAGCTACCTCTAGCGGCTGCTCAGGGAGAAGAGCCCAACTAGGCATCCTCAGGCCTCAGAGCCCTGATCTTAGGGTTCCCCCGACCCTCACTGGCTCTTCTTCTGCTTTCCCTCCAGCCCTCACTGTCTCAGGAAAGGGAAAGCAGCAAGGTATCCATCTCTTAGTGCTTGGTCAAGAAGTGTGGCTTTATTACATGGGCGGTGTAGTTGGCTCCTGAAGCACAGGCGTGGCGGCTCTTGCTGTCCTCCTGGAGTGCTGAAGAATGCTGTTTGACCTTGGTGGAGATATTGATCAATAATCCTCCACAAGCACAGTGCAGCGACTGCCAAATGCTTAGTCACCAGGAAGTGTCCATCAGCCCACAGCCCGTGTCTGTGCATGCTTAGCACCTGTCCTATCTGGGGAAGGAGTATCCTTTATTCTTCAAATGATGTCCTTCCTACTATATTGTGGTTAAATCAGGTCCTTCTGACTGTGTCGCTGTTATGACATGGTGCTGTTAGTAGACAGTGGCTTGTCTGCTTGCATTTTTTTTATAACACCCTTTCTTGGCAAAAGAATAAATGGGTAGCAATCCCATGTCAGTCCCCCATGTTTATGGGGCATGTGCACTGATCAGAAGTCTGGAAGTCACAGGTGTGGTACCTGCGGTCAGACTGGCCTGGATTTGAATCCTGCCCTGGTTCTCTCAAGTGGACCCCTTGGCAAGACATATGACTATTCTGAGCTTCCATTTCCTCTCCATAAAATGAAAATAATTTGAGTCCATAAATATCCATTGAGTTGTCAGGCTAGAGCTGGAGATACAGCCCTCAGTGCACTTGAGGTCAGTAGAGTGAGACATCCATAAGTGACTGTCCCAGAGTGACATGAGTGCTGTGGGGGGTGTGACTAAGGTGACAAGGTGACTCCCAGGCAGCTGGTGGCGAGGATGAGTGAGGATGCCTGCTCGGAGAAGTGACATGTCAGAAGGTTTGGAAGGCAATTCACAGTTTGCAGGTGGAGATGGTAGGCCACGGTGGGTGTAAGCTGGAGGGGAAGAAAGGCAGAGAGAAGGCCAAGGCCAGAGACCCAGGCATGAGTTCCTGGGGCTTACAGGAGACACCTGCTGTAGGTCATGTTGGCAAGAAGAAGAAACCTGGTGTGGAGGAATGTCAGAGCACAGGGACATAGTTAGTGATGAGGCCAGGAAGGCCACCAAAGCCTGGTGAACCCCGAGGAGTTCAGATGCCATTCCACAGGCCCACGCCTTCCAGATGGCGCTGCTAGGCTGCCCAGGGTACTCAGGAGCTCACCCAGGACCTTGAAACCCAACAGGGCACAACTTTCTGCAGTGTCTTTGTTACTTAGAAATTTGAAAGAGAAACATGTTCACATAAAAACACTTAACTAGGGCATAGAATGTAAAATTCCCATCAATTCTTAAGATGAAACAGAAGTTTACAAATATAGATTTTGAGGTCAAAGAAAAGTTTTCAGAGGCATTTCCTATAAGGAACTTCCATTCCTTAACAGGGAGATTGTGGGCTCATTTGCTCCAGCCCAGGGTGTTTTGAGAGGAGAATGTGGGAGGCGCTTCTATAATAAGGAGTGAGCCCCCAGCTGGGGTGGAAAGAGCTGGGCCTCTGAAGTCGGAACGATCTGGCTTTATACTCAGCTCTACCTCTCACTGTGTGTCCCTGAGCAAGTCATGCAGCCTCCCTAAGCCACCACTTCCCTAACTTTAAAGTACAAATAATAATATCTTCCCCATGAGGTTATTGTGAGGGTTAAATAAAATACTATTGTAGTGCAGAGAGAGCATTACATGCTGTTTTAAAATGGAGCTGTATCATAGGATTTACAGCAAGACAGCTTCATGCTGCCGAGAGGATGAGCACCATGGGTGGTGATGAAGAGGCTACTGCAATAGTCCAGGCGTGAGAGGATAGAGCTGGCAAGGTGAGGGTGAATTAAAGAGACTTTGGAGGTAGAAACTTCAGGAGCTGATGGTGATCAAATGCAGGGAGAAAGGAACAGGAACAGTTTAGGCTGATGACCAGGTTTCCAGCTTGGCAAAGAAGGGACAATGGATTAGTGATTCCATGAGGCAAGCAAGACAGGGAACAAAGGAGAAAGCAGGAGCTTCATGAGAGAAAGGGATAATGACATCCATGTGAGCACACTGCATTCAAGGTTCCTCGAGACACCACGTGGAAATGTCTGAGTTCTGCAAGTGAGCCTTGCAGTAAAGAGAGCAATATGTGAGGCACCTGCTGAGAGCAGAGTAGGTATTCAGTTAACATACTGAAAGAGACCGGAGTAGGTGTTCAGTTAACATTGTGAAAGAAACCAGAGTAGGCGTTCAACTAACATTCTGAAAGAAACCAGAGTAGGTGTTCAGTTAACATTGTGAAAGAAATCACAGTAGGTGTTCAGTTAACATTGTGAAAGAAACCAGAGTAAGTGTTCAGTTAACATTCTGAAAGAGACCAGAGTAGGTGTTCAGTTAACATTGTGAAAGAAACCAGAGTAGGTGTTCAGTTAACATTCTGAAAGAAACCAGAGTAGGTGTTCAGTTAACATTCTGAAAGAGATCAGAGTAGGTGTTCAGTTAACATTGTGAAAGAAACCAGAGTAGGTGTTCAGTTAACATTGTGAAAGAGACCAGAGTAGGTGTTCAGTTAACATTCTGAAAGAGACCAGAGTAGGTGTTCAGTTAACATTGTGAAAGAAATCACAGTAGGTGTTCAGTTAACTATCTGAAAAAGACCAGAGTAGGTGTTCAGTTAACATTCTGAAAGAAATCAGAGTTCAGTTAACATTCTGAAAGAGAACAGAGCAGGTGTTCAGTTAACATTCTGAAAGGAAAGAAGGTAGGTAGATTACTTTAGTAACCAATTTAGCCACATTCAAGGATTAGGGTATTTAGTCGTTCCAAAATATGATGAAGGATGCCCTAATAATTAAAGAAGAGATATCCACCATCTTTGGAAGATATGGGGTGGAGAGGTTTTGCTCCAGAAAGTTAGCATTGCCGGCTGGGCATGGTGGCTCACACCTGTAATCCCAGCATTTTGGGATTACATCCGGTGAGACAGATGGATTGTTTGAGCCCATGAGTTCAAGACCGGCCTGGGTGAAACCCCATCTCTACTAAAAATATAAAAAATTAGGTGGGCATGGTGGCACGTGCCTGTAGTCCCAGCTGTGTGGGAGGCTGAGGTGGGAGGATCACCTGAGCCCGGGAAGTCAGGCCATGGTGAGCCATGATTATGCCACTGCACTCCAGCCTGGGCCACAGGAGTGAGACCCTGTCAAAGAAAGGAAGAAAGGGGAAGGGGAAGTGGGGGAGGTGAAGAGGAAGGGGAAGAGGAAGGGGAAGGGGGAGGGGAAGGGGAGGAAGAGGGAGGGGAAGGGGAGGGAGGGGGAGGGGGAGGAAAAGTTAGCAATACCATCCCTGCTGGAGCTTGTCAGGCCCAGCTCCAGTAGCATGAGATATTGCCTAGAGGCCCAGTTCTTTTGGGGTTAATTGGAAAAAGACAGAATCACCACATCCCGTGGAGGGAAGTGGGCTGGCTGGCGGCTGCTCAGTGAATCACAGCAGCTTTACATGGTCCTCAGGATGCAGGACTTACGGCAAGGCCACCGAGGTGGCCAGATTGGGGGAACAGAGACAGACTCCCACAGTCACACCCCCACTGAAATGCTGCAAGCATTGGAATAGCGTTGTATTACTTGTACAGTTAGATTCACAAGTTGTCAAGAGGCCTGGGGCCTGGAGAACAGAATGACATAGAAACCTAATTATGGCCTGGAGGTTTTGCAGGAAATCTGAGGAACAAGATGCTGCCATCGCCAAGTGAAAATGATGTCATTAACGGAAAGTGCTCAGCGGTGACTTGGACCCGGGGAGGGTGCAGATGTTATTAGGGCAACACTGGCATGAAAACCTCAGGCTTTGCCCATGCAACAAATGAGGACGTTTCTCACACCTACCCCAGACGGCACTCGCTCTGCTAGTACCAAGACCCTACCAGGGTGGGAGTGAGAGATGGGGGATCCCCAAGAAACCAACTCCATGACGAAGGGCTGGACCCAGGTTCAGCACCACGAGCTCTGTGCCATCGGGGTACATTACTGCTCAATCTGGGGGTGGCAGTGAGTATGGGGTGTCAGAGGATCTTCTTATGTATTTGGAGGAACCATCATCATCAAGGTGCAGGAGGCAGGGCTGGACACCACCTCCTGAGGTCTAGGGTCATGAGCATTAAGGGTTTGGTGGATATTCACCAGCTGAGTGTCTGGCCTCAGCCTGGGAACTGCCGGGGAGATAAAATCAGAGACGAGGAGGCAGCACCCCTGTCCCTGGAAGTTGCCCCTGAAGAAAGACACTTGAGATGGAGTGCCAGGGACAATTTTGCATGATATACAGGAGGCTCTTCCCCTGCTCAGGTCCACGCCAATGTAGCACAAACCCCTTCCACAGAGAGTGAATGCTCATCACTCACCCCGAAGCCCACAGTACTGGCTGTGGGAGGAACATGAAAGCGATTGAGCTCTGTGACTAGCGGAGGCGATAGCAGCATGAAGAGATGGGATCCCTTGAAGAAGAAAGCCTTCAGCCTGAGGAACCCATCTGCTTACAGAAGGGCTCCCTCCTCCATACTACCCCAACCCCTGAACTGGGGAGGCGGGCAGGGTCTTGGTGAGAAGTGGAGCCAGCTGGAAAGGCAGAAGCTTGGCAGACTGAGAAGGGGCTTCCTCTGGACCCTTGTTGGGACAAGAGAGACTGGAGAAGCAAAAGGGCCCAGGAGAAACATTGAGTCCGTTTTAGGGAGGGCTGCCTGGACGTGGCCAGGACAGAAGACTGACTGGGCTTTTCTAGGCTTGAGTAGGGGAGGCTGGGAGGTGGACAGGATGAAAAGGAGGTTGGGGGTATTGGGATATTTGCTGGAAGAGGTCTCCAGGAGAAATGAGGAGTGACCATCACCTCTCTGCCTAAGCCCAAATGACACCTCAGCTGTCCCCTCTTGAGAATGGAAAGTTATAGGACATGGCTGGAGGTCAGGAGACTTGGGCCACTAATTCAGACACTGACCTGCTCTGGGCTCCTGGGAAGAGGCTGGAGGGGAGACACAGGGTAGAAGGAGAGTGGGGAACACCAGTGGCTTTCCTGTCTGGGCCTCAGTTTCCCAGAAGTATAATGGGGAGGAAACAAGAGCCCAGGCTCTGAGGCCCATTAAGAAATGAAGGGCGGGCCGTGCACTCTGTATCTCAGGACGTGAATGCTGGCCTCTCTTTCCTTCCCCAGTACCAGAGCATCTTAGAGAATCACCTCACAGAATCCATCAAGCTCTCGCCAGACCAGTCAAGGAGCAGATGCTGCTGACCTCCAGACGCCTGTTCTGGATGCCCAGAAACAGAGCCTGCCCCGAGCCTGGTCACCCCAGGCTTGAGAACAGGTGACCGTCCCCCTCCAGCCCCACTGCCTGCCCAAGCACAGCGCAGGGGGCCTAAGCTCTGTGGCAGAGCTCTTGACCCTGGTGCTGGGCCCAGAGTCAGAGGGCAGCCCCTGGCTCAGGCTGAGTATAGTGAGAGCGTCTGGATGAAGCCCGGAATGTCAGAGCCAAACCCTGGCCCTGCAGAAGTCACACTTTCCACAGTGGCTCCAGCTTTCCCCGCCCATCCACCCCTCAAACACTCCTGCTCCAGAACGCACATCTCTGCAGACCGGCCACTGACTGGAGTCTGGTTACATCCTCCTGTGGACAGACCTTCCTCACCCACTCCCACCTCACACCCCTCAGCCACAAGCAAAGCTTTGTACAATGGCACAGCTCAGCTTCCTTCAACGAGCAGACTAAGGAGTAAAGGTCTGGACCCCACGTGCAGGGCCCACATCAGCTCCTGGCAAAAGCTGTCGTGCCTGAGACCCCCTCTGCTCCCTCCAGGGTAGATGACTGAGGGAGCACAGGAGAAGCCATGAGGGACCGTGGCTCATTCCTCCTTGCTGGGTGCTCAGGCAACTCACATAAATCTCTGAGTCTCAATTTGTTTATCTGTCCTGTGGGGGTGAGATGTGCCTTGCCTGTATCACAGTGTGGTTTTGAGGACCAGAAGCTGTGCTTAAATCTAGTAGCTGTTGTCAATATGCATTTATTTACTTCTTTGACAAGTATTTTTGCATATCTACTATGTACGATGCATTGAAGTCCAGTGACAAACAAAACAGACAGGGACTCTGCCCTCCTGGAGCCGACGTCTGGTGAGGGAGAGACACAGACTCTAGACAGATATTTCCAAATAGCAGGTAAGTGCTATGAACAAAGGGAAACAGGGTAATGGGATAGAGTGACAGGGGCTGGGATGAGTTGCTATTTTAGACGAAGTGGTCCAGGACGGCTTCCCTGAGGAGGTGGGATTTGGTCTGAGAGCTAGAGAGTGAGAAGGCAGTTGTCACCTGAGAGCTGGAGAAAGAACATTCCAGGGAGACGGAGCATCAAGGTCCAAGGCCCCGAGGCAAGAACAAGCTTGCCATTTTCCAGGAACAGTGAAAGGACATCCATTGACCTAAGACTCAAAGCTGCTGTCCCAAAGACAAAGCAAAGGGGACCCAGCTCCTTTGGGTGGCTCCTTGATGCTCTGCTGCCTGACCACCAGAGGGCAGCAGTGCTCCTTCTCGTCCAGGCTGAGCAGAAAGTGGATGCTCATGAACGCTTTAGGAGCTGGGGTTTTGTCCTTCAGATGCTCAAAGCTTGTTCACGGGGCACGGGGCATGTTGGGGGCATGTTCAGCCCTTTGGGATTTGTGAGGCAGAGAATTCCAATTTCTTAAGCCTAGTAAGAAATGAGCAAAAACTTCAATATACATGACTCAGGCAAGAAATCAGCATCTATGGCAAATACTAGAATGAGATGCAAGAAAGCTCACAGCAGGGAGTCTCCATCCCTGCAGATTC
Source organism: Pongo pygmaeus (assembly GCF_028885625.2). Taxonomy (NCBI): domain Eukaryota; kingdom Metazoa; phylum Chordata; class Mammalia; order Primates; family Hominidae; genus Pongo; species Pongo pygmaeus. Next base: position 43,476,126 of record NC_072373.2, read on the forward strand.
CAAGTCTGGAATCTTTTTCTTCTGGCTCCAGGCAGCACAGACAGGGCCTAGCCTGGAGAGAGTGGACAAGATGTCCTCTCAGGGTCTTCAATGGCCAAGTCCATGCCCACCGCAGAATCTTTCTGTCTATCCAGAAGTATCCTTTCCTGAGTTCCAAGCAGAGCTGGGGATGTTAGCCTATGACTGTCGTCGGACTTGGAAGGTACACCTAGGGGTCGGGGGGAGGTCAGCAGGGGAGTTTGGGAGCCATTTCTCCCCCCACTTGGCTCTGGAGTGTGAACTGGCTCATTCTGGACACCAGCATGGAGCCAGCACGGGAACAGGGGGGCGGCCTAGAGCACAAGCTCTATCTGTGTCCTTCAGAGCTCCTGGGAAAAATGATGCGCCCTCATGGGAATGGCATTTTGCACATCACACAGGCTGTCCTGGGAGTCAGACAGACTGGATTGTCACGTGCGGTGTGTATGCAGCAGCTTGTGCACTGCAGTGGACCTGTGGACCATTTCTAAAGGTGCACAACAGATAATAAATGTGTCCTTCTTTGTTTTTATCTTCTGTGCTACTTAGATTTTATATTTTTAAAAATACATATGCATGGTTCGACATGAAAAAGATACTAAAGGGCAGACAACTAAAAGTGAACTGAGACTGGCTACATAACTTACAGAACCCGGTGCAAAATGGAGATGCCGGGTCTCTTGTTCAGACATTATTGAGTTTCAAGACAGCAACAACAGAGCCTTCAATCAAGGACGGGCCCCACTGAGGGCAGGTCACTCATTCATGAAATCAATCCTTAGCAAACAATGAGTCTCAGACACACTGAAGCTAGAATGGAAAAGATTCTGAGTCTGCAAGAGCCAGAGCCACGCTCGGATTCAATACGAGTTCCAAACCACACATTTTGCACCTTCTTCAGACTCAGGAGCCAGGACAGAATGTTCCAAATGCAGGGTGGGGATTGCAGGGGCTGAGAACCCCCAGCCTCCATTCTGTCACAACCAGGGGACACCTCGACCCATCCCCCAGGCAGAGGAAACTGAGCCAACAATCAGGGCCACATAGAGGCCCTCCCTATGCACCACCCCCCACCCCACTCCCACCCTTCTCCCAAGTCTGGGACTGGCCCTCAGTGCCCACCCCGGCAGATATAGGGATTGGTAGAGGGAGGCAGTATCTGGAGGCTGTGACTTCAGGCCGGGACAAGTGGCACCCACTGGAGCCTGGTTGGGGGTGTACAGGCAGCACTTCTGGGGTCCGTCATCACCATCCCTGTAAAGAAGAGGGCCAGGATGAATAAGACCACCCCGTGCCCAGCACAGCCCCACTGCGAGGCACAGCTCCAGGCTGCCACTGAACAACAGGTAATCCAGGCCAGGGTTCTGGGTGGCACACGCCCTTGGGGCTTGGGAAAAAACAAAACCGAATCTTATCACCAAATAAACCTGGGCTGGGCCTGGGTGGGTGCCAAACCACCCACGGGGATTTTGGGAAATGCTGACTGTTCCTGCCATTTGCTCCCACTCAGAAGAAGTCCCCAAGCCTCACTGCACGTTTGGTGGCCTGTCCTGTCCACCAGCCACAGGCAATGCCTCAAGCAGATCCCTGCAAGGTCAGGCACCAGGCAGCACCCATGGCATGGGAGTCCTGCGACCACACAGTTCAACGGGGTCCACAAAACAGTCACGCTGGCAGTGACACCGGACTGGCTGAGAGCTGTGTGGCAGCCCAGCCATGACAGTGGGCTGTGCGCACTCCGGGAGGCTCCCTAAGGTGCGATGGGGATGGGCCAGGCTGTGCAGGAAGTTGAACTCCTGCAGAGGGTCAATGGCCCGTACCAAGATTGTGTACGTGTCTGGGGGTGGTGTATGTTGTGTGTGGAGGGTGGGTGGTATGTGGTATGTGTGTGTCTTTGATGTGTGTGTGTTTGTGTGTGGTATGTGTATGGTGTGTGGTATGTGTGATGTATATGTTCTGTGTGTATAGTATGCTGTGCATTTGCGGTCTGTGTGTATGATGTGTGTTTGTATGTGGTGTGTATCGGTGGGGTCTGTAAATGAGGGTGTGGGTGGGTGGGTGTAGGTGGCATGTGTGATGTGTGTGGTGTGATGTGTGTGGTGCGTATGTGGTGTGTGGGTATGTGCATGTGTGGTGTGTGTGCATATGTATGTGATGTGCATGTGTATGATGTGTGGTGTGGTGTATGTATGTGTGCATGTGTGCTGTATGTAGTGTGATGTGTATGTAAGTGGTGTGTATGGTGTGGTGTGTGTGTGCATGTGTGGTGTGTGTGTGGTATGTGTGTGGTGTGAGGTGTGTGGTATGTGTGATGTAATGTGTATGTATATGTTTGTGTTGTGTGTGAGGTGTGTGGGGGTAGTGTGTGTGGTGTAATGTGTGTATGTGGTGTGTGGTGTGAGGTGTATGTATGTACGTGTGTGTGCACATGTGTGTGGTATGTGGTGTGCGTATGTGTAGTGTGTTGTGTGTGTATAGTATGTGTGATGTAATGTGTGTGTATGTGGTGTGCGGTGTGGTATGTGGTATGTCCATGTGTGGTGTGCTGTGTAGGGGGTGTGGGGTGTGTGTGTGGTATGTGGGGTGTGTGTGTGGTATGTGTGGTGTAGTGTGTGTGTATGTGGTGTGTGCATGTGGAGTGTGTTGTGTGTGTGGTGTAATGTGTGTATGTATGTGGTGTGGAGTGTCTGTGTGCATGTGTGTGCGTGTGTGTGCTATATGGTGTGTGCATATGATGTGTGTGTGTGTGTGGTGTATGTGGTGTATGTATGACGTGTGGTGTACATGATGTCTGTGTTGTGTGTGAATGGTATGTTGTGTGTTTGTGGTGTGTGGTGTTTGTATGTGGTGTGGTGTGGGTGGGGTCTGTGTGTGTGAGTGTGGGTGGGTATGGGTGGGTGTGCTGTGTTTGCATGTGTGGTGTGTGGTGTGTGTGTGGAGGGGTGTGTATGTGGTGTGTGGATACGTGCATGTGTGGTGTGACGTGCCTATGTATGTGGTGTGCATGTGTATACGTGGTGTGGTGTACGTACATGTGCATGTGTGGTGTAGTGTGATGTGTGTATGTATGTGATGTATGTGGTGTGGTGTGTGCCTGTGTGTAGTATGTGGTGTGTGTGATGTGTGTGTGGTATGTGAGGTGTAATGTGTGTGTGTGGTGTGGGGGGGTGTGTATGGAGGGTGTGTGGGTGTGTGGTGTAATGCGTGTGTGGTATGTGTGGTGTAATGTGTGTGTATGTGGTGTGTGGTGTGGGGTGTGTGTGTGCACATATGTGTTTGGTATATGGTGTGTGCATGTGTAGTGTGTATGGTGTAATGTGTGTATGCGGTGTGTGTGTTTGTGCATATATGTGTGCACATGTGTGTGGTGTGTAGTGTGTTTGGTGTGTGGGGTGTGTGTGGTATTTGTGTTGTAATGTGTGTGTGTGGTATAAGGTGTGGTATGTTGTGTGTGCACGTGTGGTATGTTGTGTGGTGTGCAGTGTGGGGGTGTGTGTGTATGAGTGGTGTAATGTGTGTGTGGTGTGCAGTGCAGTATGTGGTGTGTGCATGTGTGGTGTGTGTGTGATGTAGTGTGTGTGTATGTGGTGGGTGGTGTGAAGGGTGTATGCATGGTGTGAATGTGGTGTGCGGTGTGGTATGTAGTATGTGCGTGTGTGTGTGTGTGGTGTAGTGTGTCTATGTGTGTATGTAGTGTGCAGTGTGAGGGGTTTGTATGTGTGGTATGATGTGTGTGTGTGTGGTGTGCGGTGCAGTATGTGGTGTGTGCAGGTGTGTGTGTGTATATGTGTGGTGTAGTGTGTGTATGGTGTGCAGTGAGGAGTGTGTGTGTATGTGTGTGTGGTGTGTGTGTGTGTATGTGTGTGTGGTGTGTGTGTGGTGTGTGATGTGGTGTGTGCATGTGTGGTGTGTGTGTGGTGTAGTGTGTGTGGTGTGAGGGGGTATGTGTTTATGTGTGGTGTGGGTGTGTGGTGTGCAGTGTGGTATGTGGTGTATGTGGTGTGTGTGTGGTGTGTTTATGTATGTGGTGTGTAGTGTAAGGGATGTGTGTGCATGTTGTGGCATGATGTGTGTGTGTGGTGTGGGGTGTGGTATGTGGTGTATGCATGTATGTGTGTGGTGTGGGGTGTGGTATGTGGTGTATGCATGTGTGTGTGTGGTGTGGGGTGTGGTATGTGGTGTATGCATGTGTGTGTGTGGTGTACGGTGTGGGTGTAGTATGTGGTGTGTGCATGTGGTATGTGGTGTGTGTGTGGTGTAGTGTGTGTGTGTATGTGGTGTGTGGTGTGAGGGGTGTGTGTGTGATGTGTGGTGTGGCATGTGGTGCGTACGTGTGTGTGTGGTGTGGTATGTGGTGTGTACATGTGTGGGGTGTGTGTGTGGTGTAGTGTGTGTGTTTGTGGTGTGCGGTGTGAGGGGTGTGTGTGTATGCATGGTTTGATGTGTGTGTGGTGTGTGGTGTGGTATGTGGTGTGTGCATGTGTGTTGTGTGTGTTTGTGTGTGGTGTGTGGTGTGGAATGCGGTGTGTGCATGTGTGGTGTGTGTGTTTTGTGTGTGTGCTGTGCAGTGTGAAATGTGGTGCGTGCATTTGTGGTGTTTGTGTGGTGTAGTGTGTGTGTGGTGTGCGGTGTGAAGGGTGTGTGTGCGTGGTGTGAAGGGTATGTGTGTGTGCATGGTGTGATGTGTGTGTGGTGTGCAGTGTGGTATGTGGGGTGTGCATGTGTGGTGTGTGTGTGGTGTGTGGTGTGGAATGTGGTGTGCGCATGTGTGGTGTATTGTGTGTGTATGTGGTGTGCGGTGTGAGGGGTGTGTATATGCATGTTGTGATGTGTGTGTGTGATGTGCGGTGTGGTATATGGTGTGTGTATGTGTAGGGGGGTGTATGTGTGTGGGGGGTGTAGTGTAGTGTGTTTATGTGCTGTGCGGTGTGATGGGTGTGCGTGTATGCATGGTGTGATGTGTATGTGTGTGTGGTGTGTGGTGTGGTATGCGGCGTGTGCATGTGGTGTGTGTGTGGTGTGTGGTGTGTGTGTGTGTGATGGGGAGGGGAGTGGGCTGAGAAGGCAGGAAGGCAGAGTGCCTTCTGGAGTATGGACACCATGGCTCAGGCGTGAGGTGGGAGCAGCACGGGAGCAGATGAAGGGATGAGTCTGGACAGCACCACTGCCCTGAGCCTTACTTGTATCAGAGAGTCTCAGAGCAGCCCAGGGACGGGGTCATTTGCCTCATTTTAGATGAGAAGACCGAGGCTTCCTCTCCCTCCCGGTCAAATCCAACGAAGTCCTGCCAACACCACCCTCATTATCTCTCGGTCCACCTATTTCCTCCAGGTAGCCTTCCCTGACCCCCAGACCGGGTTAGGGGCCCCACCATGTGCCCACCCCCGACTCTCCCTTATCACAGTGCCAGAGCATCAGCTCTGCTAGGACGGAAGTGCCACGGGGCAGGGATTTTCATGGGTTTTGTTTTCCGTCATCTCCCCTCTGCCAAGAGCAATGCTTGACAAGCAGTTGGTACTTCATATTTTTGGAATGAATAGCTCCTGCAATATTTCATCATAATTGTTTGTTTATTTGTCCTTAGGCTGTAGTCTCCTTGAAGGCAGGACCTCTTTTGATTCATCATTTTGACCCCAGCACCCAGCAAAGAGATTGGTGCACAGTAAGTGAGAAATATTAGTGGAATAGAATAGAGTATTAACACAGCTATTTAAAAAGAATAATGAAATGTTTATTATGATGATATGGACTAGACATCCAAGATACCTCTTTATGAGAAAAGGCAACGGCGGAATCATGTATATAGTATGCTATCTTTCCTGTAGCAGGAGGCTTTAATAAGACTGTATATTCATATTTGCTTATAATTTTAAAAACTTGGCCAGGCACAGTGGCTCATGCCTGTAATCCCAGCATTTTGGCAGTCCAAGGCCAGTGGATCGCTTGAGCCCAAGAGTTTGAGACCAGCCTGGGCAATATGACAAAACCCCATATCTACAAAAAGCAAAGCAAAACAAAAAATATAAAAAAAGTAGCCAGGCCTGGTGGTGCGCACCTATAGTCCCAGCTACTCAGGAGGTTGAGGCCGGAGGATGGCTTGAGCCCAGGAGTTCCAAGCTGCAGTGATCCGTGATTGCACCACTGCACTCAAGTCTGGGCAACAGAGTGAGATGCTGTCAGAAATAACACACACCAAAAACAAAACAAAACAAAACCCTATTCTAGATGGATATACAACAAAAGTGATGACCTTCAATAAAAGGGAGCAGGCAAGTGGGAGTGAGTAGTGAGAGCAAGACTTTCCCTCATATAGTTTTATACTTTCAACTTCCAGCTCTTTGAATGCATTACCCAATCAAAAATGTAAAAGAAGGACATAAATATTAGTAGAAGGCAAGTGAGTGAGAAGGAGGAAGAACAAGCAGGGAGAGGGGTGGAATCCCAGCCAGGATCTAGCTGCCTCCAGTCAGTCACATCACATACCCTTGAATCCAAGGCTGACAAATTTAGATTCCGTTGGAAGAGAAGGACACGCATTAAAAATCCCACAAGCTCACATGCTCTGGCAAAGATGCCAAGTCTCGCAGGTCGGGTGAGATGGCCACTATTGTTCTTGGTTCTCCTGTGTCAGTTAGGAGGCCAGTTTTCTCCTGGGACATTGGTCAATAACTCCAAGTGTTTCCAACCTCAGAGGCTCAGCTCTGGAGATAAACTATCAAGTCTGTGCGCTGCTCCATGGATTACCATATAAATTACCATTCTTAGGGTAGATGGTTCTCAAGGTTAATCTCAAGGTTTGCTAGGTAGTCAACACTTTGGAGCCCCCTTTCCTAAGCTTAACAGTGGCCCCTCAGAAGATTCCTCCGCTTATAAGCTGCAAGGAAAATGGTACAACTACTTTGGAGTTGTATTGAGTAAAAATATATCACAAACAAGCCCTGCAACCCTGCAAGCTCACCCCTGAACCCACATAACCCTGTCAGGTGCATCAGAAGACATGATGAAGAATTTTCTTTGTAGCATTGTTTGTAATAGCAAAACAAAACAAAACAAAAAACCACAACTGAAAATGACCTAGACGTCCTTCTACAGGAAATTGGATACATAAAATATGGCACAGTGTGTTCAAACAATGGAATTTCACAGCAGTGGAAATGAATAAACTGAAGCCACATATACCAGCTGGGTGAATCTCAGAAGCCTGTGGAAGATGCAAAGCAAGCTGCAGAAGACATCACAAAACACTGACATAAAGTTCAAAACTAAACAAAACTGAAGAGTTGTCTTCACACATGTTTATCAGAAACACGTGGTTAAAACAACCAAAAACCAGCAAGGGAATGATGAAACTGGGATTTAGATAGCGGTCACCTTGGAGTGGGGTTGGTAGGAGAAACGGGGGAGTGCAGTAGGGGCGAGGCACACACCGTGACAGGACTTGTTGGAAACGGTTTTTTCCTTGATCACTGTCAGTCATTTTATTGTCATACTTTCTGTCTTAGTTGTGTGTTAACACATGTTCTTTTTTTTTCCCCCGAGACGGAGTCTTGTTCTGTCGCCCAGGCTGGAGTGCAGTGGTGCAATCTTGGCTCACTGCAACCTCCACCTCCTGGGTTCAAGCGATTCTCCTGCCTCAGCCTCCCGAGTAGCTGGGATTACAGGCATGCGCCATCAAACCTGGCTAATTTTTTTGTATTTTTAGTAGAGACGGGGTTTCACTATGTTGGCCAGGCTGGTCTCGAACTCGTGACCTCAGGTGATCCACCTGCCTGGGCCTCCCAAAGTTCTGGGATTACAGGCGTGAGCCACCGCACCCGGCCAATACATATTCTTTTTTATGACTCAAATATTCCAGCATAAAGATCTAAGCCATAGCCTGAGCTTGGAGTCAGGCAGGCCTGGGTATGAATACTGACTTTTCCATAGTCGAGTGACCTTGGGCATGTCATTTAGCCTGAGTCTCCCTTATCTCATCAGGATGATAATACTTCCCTCGAAGCACTCTACTTATGTATGAAATGTGCCCGGCACATGGTAGATACTCAATGCATTTTTTCAATCTATTTGTGAATTCGGGCATTTGGACTCGGGGATTCCCCATTGTAGGCTAAGGACACGATAAATGAGAGCTGAACGAATGAATGAGTGAGCAAACAAAAGAATTCAAAAATTCTTTTACTACCTCTACATCTCCTCCTCTGAATGCCCTCTGGAACTCAAATCATCTGGTTAGCATTGGGGTCACTTAAAATAAAATTTAAAATCCAATTCTTACACCTACTTAGAGTCTCTGGAAGCAGGTAGTGGATGAGCTTAGCCCCATGAAGATTCTGCCTCCACCCTCCAAACTGGACAAAAGATCCCTTCGGGAGGAACTTGCCGTGTCTTCCCTGCCCCCAGAGCACCTGGCACGTTCCGGGCCCACCAGCTGCTCCTCATGAAGGCAGCTGCTCGTTGGAAGGAAAGGCCACCAGTTGGCAGGTATCTCCCCAGACATTTACAGGCTTGGGTTGGTCCCTCTTGAATCTATAGGAGTTTCCCTTGACCTTAAAGTCCCTCAGCAACTTTGGTCTTATTTAGGACAGCTTATGATTAGAGGAAATTAAATGGATTTCCAAACCCTGAAAATAGGTCTTCTTTTAGGCCGTCTGAGAATCTCTGCTAGGCTCTGATTTCTTTCCCCCTTTGGCTTGTTTGTTTGTTTTCTTTCAGGCTAAATCTGGGGAAGGAGATTACCTGCAGAATCATGGATAGAGAAGTATATTTGAAGTCAGACAATAAAGCCTCTGTTTGACCTTAAGCCAGACCTATCATTTCCAGCTCCATTCAGCTTTCTCCTCATAAAATAGCAATATAACGATTTATTGCTTACTTCACAAGGATGCTGAAAAGATAAAATAAAGCCATGAATATATTGGTGATTTTGAAACTATAAAGTTCTTTATAACCTAGTACAGAGAAAGAATACTGGATTTAGAGTCAAGATACCTAGTATTTTAAGTATTGAAGCATATTATGTACCAGACATGTTCTGAGCACCTTATGAATGTTAACTCATGGTAGTTGTCACAATATTCTTATGAACTAGGTGTTATATTATCATTCCCATTAGGCAGATGAGGAAAGTGGGGCACAGAGAAGTTAAGTAACTTGTCCAAGTTGCACAGCTATTATGCGGCAAAGCTGAGATCCAAACCCAAACAGCCCAGCTCCAGAAACTGGTCCCCTTAACTAGCTTTTCTCCCTCCTGCTTGAGAAGTTTGAGCCTAGCTCTGCCACTCACTAATTCTTCTGTCCTTCATTCATTCATTCCACATACACTTACTGAGTGCTTACTATGTGCCAGTACTGTTCTAGGGGCTGGGCATGGAGCAATGAACAAAACAGGCTGTCACAGAGCTTACGTTCCAGCAATTACACAAGGTGTCCAGAGGATTCAATGCTGTGGAAGATGAATAAAGCAGAGCGAGGGGCTAGAGTGCAACCTTGAGCCCATGGTGTCTTCTCTTTGAACCTCTGCTCTCCTATTATACAATGTAGATACTGAGGCCGGCCCTGCCTCCTTTAAAGGTTTAGGGCAATCAAATGAGCTACAGAGGTGCATATAGGATATAAACCATAAAACTCTATTCTCGTGAGGAGGTTGTACATTCACTGCTCTTGCCTCTTTGTTCCTACGGTGCTTTGTTCATAACTCTAAGCTACAGTCACCCTTGTTTCATAATTGGCCAGGCAGGTCTCTGTGTCATCCAATAAACTAAATATTTGAGGGCAGGACCAGATCCTGGTACAGAGTAAGTGTGAAACAAAGGTATCATTATTAGTATTAATAATCACGATTTAATGAGTCCCTAATAGTGCCAGTTACCACCAGACACTTATGTACAATGCTGAAATTAACCTTCAGTGTAGAAATTATTATTATCCAGGTCCCAGGGGAGAAATGGAGGCCCAGAGAGCTGAGAAATCTGCCCATGGCCATTCCCCAGTGCGTGACAAAACCACAGTCAGAACAGGCTCCAAAATCCACCATCTGTCACGAACCCCCTACTCATCCACACTTGTCCAGTCAGCAAATCTGGCTTGAGCACCTACTATGCTCTTGGTGCTTTGCCAGGTACTGGAGACACAGAGATGGAGAAAGCAGGTGAGGTCTCTGTCCATGTGAAAAATAGGACAAACAAGTTATCACGTAAATAAGGTGGGCACGGGTCTGATCCACAGGGAGGGCCTACCTAGGCTGGGAGGTGCAGGAAGGCCTGTCTGAGGAAGGGATATCAGAGCTGAGCCCTGAGCAGTGACAAGGAGCTGGTAGACCTTCAAGACACCTGGGAGGAAGGGCTGAGGTGTGAATGAGCTGGGAAAGTTCTCTAAGCAGGAGGCGGCCTGTGCACCTGGAGAGTCCCAAGAAAGGGAGACAGAGGTAAGAGGTGCAGTGAGAGGAAGGTGCGTCCACACTATACAGGCCCTGCCAGACGGGGGACAGGCATGGAGGCAGCCACCGAAGCTTTCCAGGTAGTAGAGCAGTGTGATCTGAGGTCTGTTTTGGAACAATTATGAATCATTGAAATAACATTAGAGCCTGCTATTAATTATTATAACAATGTTTTCCAAAAAGCTTGTTTAGGAGACAAGAGAGAAGAGTGAAAAAGAAGGGGCCAGAGAAGGTGGAAGTAGGCTGGGAGCAGAGAAAGATATTCAGCCAGCAAATGACTCTTGCAGGTGTTTCCCTTCAGCTTAGCTTCAGCTGAATCCAGCCACCTTTATCTTATACACAATCATAATTGGCTGTCAATGGAAATCACTAAATAGATTTCCAGGCTTCTGCTCTGAGAAGGATCAGTTTTCTTCCCCCTTCTCTTCCCACCCAAGGAAAGAGAAGGCCCATAACCCGGAAGAAGAGGGGCGCTTCGCGACTGCTTAGGGCAGGGTGTCTGTTGAGAGGCTCGGAGGATGCTTCTTAAGACAGTGTCTTGTCCTCAGGAGCAAGGCTTTTGATTTCTAGATGCAGGTCGGTCTCTGCCAAAATGTGGCCTGGGAGTAAGGCTTTCTGGGTGGCTTTGGCTGCCCTATGAGAAATGGACAGATAAACCACCCTCTTCCTGGCTCCACTCCCACACATCTGTGAGTGGAAATTAGAGCCCACAGGGCGGGCTTAAGGAGAACATGCCAGACCTGAGGATCTTTGGGGCATCCTGTGTGGAATGGTGGAGGAGGGAGGTGGCACTGCTGGGACCTGGCAGAGACCTCAGCTGTCTACACTCAGATGTCTACACTGCCCATTTTCACCTCCCCACCCCCTGCACCATACTGCTACCCGGTCCACTACTCCCTCCTGGAGAGGAAGCAGAGCCGCGTCTTAGGAAGCGGACCAGAAGGAAAGGAAAGAAAACTCAAAGAAAGAAGAAGCTTTTAGGAAACAAAAAGATTGAATTAAAAGCTGTCTGAAAAACTGAATAATTCTACCCATGCAAATTACATTAAATTATGTAAATTTATGTAAATCAATCACATTTCTCCCTCTTCTTTCCAAACCCATCATTTTGCACCCCTGGAGGTGTCTGGAAGTGAGGGATCCTGACCGAGCTCCTTGTGCTAACACAAAGCTTGAAGAGTTGAGTTTTCCAATCTCTGCCACTCCTGGGATTGCAGATTTCTCCCTTGGGCTCTGCTTCACTCCACTCTGACCACAAGAAAACCCGTTTCCCAACAGCCCTCCACCCCTCACAACTCCCTTGTGCTGGTGACTGGACAGGACATTTATGTAGCATATTTAGAGATGATGGGGCGGATTTGGAGGAGGGAGGAGCTGAAAATAGACTTCATGCAAATACAATCTCTTTATGCTAATGATATGCAAATATAACGTTTCCCTCTTCTTGGCCCCCTGGAGCCAAGAAATGACTTGTCTGTGTGCAGTGGACCAAAAAGAGGCCAGGAGAGAAAGCCAGAGGGAGGGAGAGGGGAGAGAGGCCTGAGAGCCCTGGCTGACCCCTACCCCCATTCCCACCCCCAGACACAAGTGACCCCCAGTGAAGGAACAGGTGCCAAGACAGTCCAGGCCTGGAGAGAGCTGTGGTCCAGGCACGGGGCTTGGGGTGCATGGGGGTATGGAGAACATCGCCTGTACTATCAAGCTTTCAAGACAGGTGCTGGCCCCCTTCACCCGCCCTCCTGTGGGGAGTGCCTCTCACCACCTCCCTCCACCTGTGTAGAGATTGTCTCCCTGGGCGGTATTATCTCCTGCAGTTGCTCGTAAATGACAACACCGCCAGTGGCTGGCCTACCCAGCACTTGAACCCCTTCTGGCTGGGCTGCTTGCCGGAGGATTAGCTCCTCTTTGGAGAAGCCACAATAGCCCTCCACATCCTTTGTGCTTCTGTTTGCAGCAAATATTGAAGCTCTCTCTTGAAACCCATTATAGGCCGCTGGGACAAAGGCTTTCCGCCGGTCTCCAGGACAGAGCCAATAGCAGGATGTTCCTCGCTACTGTACCTGCTGCCTCACCTGCCGCTTCTTCTCCAGTTACCCCCGGAAGGAGATGATCCACATTCAGATGAGGCATCTCTGTGCCAAGGCAGTGGACAGAGCAGATGCCATGATGCCCACACCAGGGTTTGCCCATTGGAGGGGATGTGCCCATTGCCCATTGGGTGGGCGGGGGTCACAAGTAGTTGGGAGATGCAAAGATCAATGGCGAGGAAGCCTGGACTGGAGCTGAGTAAGGAGCAGCAGATGTGCTGAGCTCCCCTGCAATCAGGGCTTCACGAATGCTGTTTGCTGTGCCCCAAACATCCCTCCCTCCCACTCCCTACCTAATTTTCAGGGACCAGTTTTATTCATCTTTCAGGTTGCAGCCTAGACTTCACCTCATCACCTCCTGCAGGAAGCCATCCTTGCCTCCCAAATTGAGGTGTTCCTCCTCAGCACTCACATCTGGTATTTTAACGGCCTGCTCACTTTCTGCTTTCCTCATCCCGGCCTCTGAGCTCGAGGCATTTTCATGCCGAAAACATCTGACACAGCTCCTAAACATGGCAGGTAAATATGACTGAATAAATGAAAGACTGAATGAATTCAGCAAGTATGGGCTGTGCCTCATCCTGGAGTCCTCAGAATTCTGACTCAAGGGGTGTTAGGTCATGAAAGGCCCTGGGAGAAGGGCCGAGAATCTTTCATAGCCTTCCATATGGACACCTCAGTTTGGTGAAGGGCAGGCTGGGATGAAAGTCCACCAATCATGTGGCCTCGGGTGAGTCTGTGAACCAACCCAGGCCTCAGTCCCCTCATCTGGCAAATGGGAAGAACAGCATTGGAAAGATGGAGCGGGAGAATGCTCTGAAAACAGCAAAGGGGTCGTGTGGAGCTGAGGTGTGTGAGCATGGTTATGTGGAGGGGATGTTACGGACCTCGGTTTGGGGCGAGAGAAGAAACAGAGGTGTTTTCCGGCAGGTGTGTTGCTCCGGCAGGCAACCGTTGGCCACTCTGTAGCAAGCGCTGGGCAGGAGAGGACATGGGGGTCCTGTTTCCAGGCCTGAGGGAAGAGGCGGCATCTCTGGGCCCGGGAACTTCCAGCGGCAACCCTGGGGCCTGGGAGCCGCTGGCCACAATCCCCTGCCTGCCCTTCCTCTCTCCTGGTCACTGCCAGTAAGGAGCCTGGTCCAACAGGCCAGGAGCCGACTCCAACTCACTGCTGGGCAAGTTACTCCTCTCCCCTCCCCTCAGTTTCCTCTTCTATAAAGTAGAAATAATAACAGTGCTACTGCATAGGGCTGCTAAGAAGATTAAATGAGATCAACTATATAAAGTACTCAGCACCACTCCCAGCACATAACAGGTGCTCAGTGAACCAGTCCATCATTCCCACCCGCCCCTTTACTCATCCTGTCTTGGTTCTGGGAATCACAGAAATCACCCTCCCATTTTACAGAGGGAGAATCCAGAGAGGTTCTGGAACTTACCAGAGGTCACCAGTGACTCAGGAATGGGAGTTAAGACACAGACCTGAGGTGCCCGGGGTTCTATTCCCATTTCCCTGTGGTTTGGGGCTTGAATGAATGAATCATTTGGGGCTTGAATCATTGCTCCATATGTACAAATCCAGGTCACCCTGAGAGGCTGCAGCAGAGGCTTCTCCTGAGCTCCTCTTACCCCCTTGGAAATGCTGGGCTATAGAAACCCTCAAAAAATAAATAGTGGGATGGCTGATATATTGAGAGACAGACAGCAAAGCAGAAACAATTCCCTGACCCGCACCAGGCTCTCTGAGAGGCACCTGAAGTGAGCTGAGGACCCCATTGATGAAAAGAGGCATCTGAAAACCAGACGTCCAGCCGGGGAGAAGCAGGGCCGAGGCAGCTCCAGCAGCCATGGGGTTGAGGAGTGTTCTTCGCAGGCCTGGCAAGCCAGGCTGGGGCGCCTGCTTTGAAATGGAGCTTTCCCCAGCAGGACGTCAGAGCTTGGGTGGCAGCCTGGGCTGCTCGGCGTGGCTGTCTCATAGCCTTTTAGTCACATAGGAGGCTGCTGTGGAAAGGAGGTGACATCCTTGAGAGCTGGCAGCAGTTGGCCTTCTAGATATGTCCCTGCACAAAGTGAGAGGCAGTTGGCAGGAGAGGGGGCACCCACAGGAAGGAGAGTGACTCCACGGAAGGGCATCCAGCTTGCCAGGCACAACTTCCCACTCCCACCCAGGATCCCTGGCACAGCTTCATCCCACCTCCCAATTCCCCTTGGGGATCCAAGCCATGCCAGGCTGTTTGGGCAAGAACCACACCTGTGTATGCCACCCAGGCATCTGCCTGTGGACAGGGACAAGGATAAGGCTTTCCAGACAGACAGGACACTCTCCCTGACCTTCAGCTCATGAGGGAGGAATCAGCTGTCCCTTGTTCATGGCTCTGTTCCCTGTACTGAGCAAATGCCAGGCACATAGTAGATAATAAAACACCTTTGAGGAGCAACTGAATGAACTAACAAACTGTCCTCCAAAAACACCAGGCTGGGAGCGTCCACAGCTCCCTCCTGGACCCATGTCAGTATCTCACAGGTCCCTTCCTCTCCTCTCACCTGAATCCTTTCAGCTGTCATTTAATCTCCAGTTGCTTGGTCAAGAGTCTAATAAATAAGCCTGTCCCAGTTCTTGGATGGTGATGAGGTGCCTCCTCAGCCTTTTTTGGAAGAAGTAATCCTAAAAATATCTTTCATCACTTCCTTCACTCTCGCCTTGGCCCATCTCCAAGCCCTTCCTCGGATTTCGTCTTTGAACCTGAACCTGCACGTTCCTGGTTGGCTCTGCTGGAGGGAGAGGGCTTTCGTGTGAAGAAGTCTGAGGTGGGGGTGACGTGGGAGTGGCTGACCGGGAGGTAAGAAAGCAATTTTCTGCTTCAGGGGCATCCAGCCAGGGGAATGCCTTCCCGCCTGTTGCTGAAACTCTGCTCATTCAACCGGTCTTATCTTACCGCCACCAACCCACACTCCCTCCTGGCATCCTGGGAGAGCAGTCTCTCCCCAGCCAGGGGATGGAGAGATGATCTCATGTGGTGGATCTAGGCTTTACTGTTCCTAAGAACTCCTGGGGGAGCTTGTTAGAATGTGGATTCCTGGGTTCCATTCCCCAACATTCAACCTGGAATGAGGTCCAGCCAGCTCATTCTTCACAAGCTCCCCAGAGGATGCTGACGGTCCAGGAACACTGCTCCCGGACCACCTTCCCAAAAGACCAAAGGTATTTGGTCTTTTGGTAGATGGATCCTGCAAGGAGGACGGATCCTGCCTACATCAGACAGGAGGCAGATGGAGAGGCAGGGTCAGGACCTTGGATCTGGCCACTGAAGAGAATGAAACTCTCTCCCACCATCCCCCAGCTCTGGGCCCAGAACAGCAGGAAGCCAGAGGAGGGAGGGGTAGGAAAGTCCCAGAGAAGAAAAGAAATGACACAGCCTGGCCTGGCCCCAGCTTCTTCACTGACAAGAGGTTTCACGTGGTCCCAAGCCCCAAACCAGCAAAGACTGGCTTCCTTGTTGATGAAGAAGTCTGGCTGCTGGATCAAGGAGGGGAGAAGGGCAGGTGGTGGCTGACCTCCAGCCTGAGTGAGGATCTGTAAGCCTGTCCAGTCGTCCCTCTCATCTCTGCCTCCCTTTCTCAGGAGTCACTCCAGCCCTGAACCTGATAGCCCAGCTCAAGGCTCCTGAGCCTCCCCCAGCCCGAAGAAGAGCAGCAAACACTCCCCCACTGCTTCTTCACCCCATCTAGGGGAGACTACACCCCAGTCCTGTAGCCCTAACCTCTAGATTCAATCAGTCTCTGTGCAAGCCTGCTCCCTACCCACCCTCACCCCAGAGAAGCTCCTAGGAGTTCCAGACACCCTCGTGTTCAGAACTTCAAGTGCAGAGTCCTGGGCTGGGGATTCTGGCTCTGCTGCTAACTAGGCCTGTGATCTGGGGCAGGCGACTGGCATTCCTGAGCCCCAGGATTTTCATTTATAAAGTGGGGCTCATAATCCCTGCCTCCCTATGAGGATGAATGAGACAAGCCATGTGGAGGCCCCTAGTGTAAAACCCTCACTTTGAATAATCACTATGTTTCTACCATAAGCTCAGCTTTGAAACACCAGATAAAGGTGTCTTCAACCATTGTCCTCCCTCTGCGTGGTATCTGGTAGTCTCCAGAAGAGGAGTGCTTGATTGATCCAATGCTTGCTCTGTTGAATAGACACTGCCTACTCAGCCTCAGCCAGCCTGGCCTTGCCACTGGCCCTCAGACACCCAACTCTCAACCCCCCACAACACACCCTCCCTCTAACATACCCAAATCGTAAGCACCTTTCAAAGCCCAGCTCAACCCCAGCCCTCAAGAGCCCCTGCAGACTGCAGTGCTCAATGAGTACTCCCCACATCAGGGTCACCCATCAGTGTTCCCTCCCTAAATAGACCCCACAATCCCCAAGAGCAAAATCACATTCCAAAAAAGTCAAAAGACGCACAACACAAACTGTCCTCACATCTGTCCCTTGCTGGGGACTGAGAAGGAACAGCATCAGGTAGTGTCGCAGTCCCCAGCACAGAAATCCAGGGTCAGGGGTGTTCCAGCTGGTGGCCTGCCAGTCTCCGTGTTCCCAGTTCTGACTGGCAGGGGCTATGGTGCGAGAGAGAGAGCTGGCCACTGGCAGAGCCTATTTTCTCACAACCAAATGATAGCCCAAGGACTTGGGGCACTTTGCAGAACATTTTACTTTTCAGAGCACTTCGAATGTGAGAGGCTGGAAGGGGCCTTCGGAACCATCTTGTCCAACACTCCTGGCTCCATGTTACAGATGAGGAACCAGCAGAGATGCACCCATAGTCGCCTGGGCTGAGGGGCAGAGCTAAAGTCCAGGTTTCTAGCACCATGATCTTACTTTGAACCGCCTGGGGTTGGGGGGAGGTAGAACAAACAGCCATGGAATTGACAGAGCCTCCAATGTTCACACTTAATTTAGTCTTCCTCCCTAACCTGTGGCATAGGTATTACTGAGTGCATTCTAACTTCCCTGTTGCAGGAGGAGGCTCAGAGTGGTTATGGCACCTGCCTAAGGTCACACAGCTGGCACATCTGGAGCTCTGCCCCTAGGAGCCAAGCATGCCAAGCTTTATTAGAGACCTGAGCTCTTAGTGTTTCACTGGGCTTGAGGAAAGGGCCTCTTTGCCTCCTAAGTGGGAGTGGGAGTGGGAGTGTAGCCAAGGTGGGAGATAGGAGGGAGCCTCACTTTATAAATTCTTATTCTCATGGCATCCTGAGAGGACTTCCCTCAAGGTTACACAGCTAGTGTAAGTTACTGGCAGCTTTTGGGGCTCAACAATATGGAGCTCTTCTGTTTTTGGGTGGTTGCCCCTCTCTGCAGCTCTCTACCTGTATGTAAGAGCCCCATGGTGGGGACACCTGTGGTGACCCAGAACTTATTAATTCACTCACTCATTCAACAAATACCTGTGCTAGGCAGTGTGCTAGACACTGAGGATGCTAAAGTGAATGGGACAGTCAGACAGAGCCAGAGGGGCTGAGGCACCTAGGGAGGGACCTAGGGTCCACCTTGGCCCTCACCTCTTGGCCACTATATTACTATACTATACTATATTCTAGTGGGAGAGACAGATGTATAAACAGAGAGGAGTTGATCACCCATTGTGCTGGGTGCTATGACAGCGCTGTGCAAGGGGTCAAGGAGCCCAGGGGAAGGTACCTGTTCCAGGCTGGGGGATGACAGAAAGAGAAACTTTGCTAAATTCAGAAGGCTGTGCAGAAGTCAGCCTGGCAAAGGAGAATAAAGGGCATTCCAGGAAGCAGGGCAGACAGTATGGGCAAAGGTGTGGGGAAACAAACAGCTTGGCACATTAAGCTGTTTGTACACACTTAAGAGAAAGATCTGAAAGGGTGTACACCCAACTGCTACGGCGGGTTATCTGAGGAAAATGGGATTATTTAGACTTGCTTTTTTATTTGCACATTACTATCTTCTTTGAATTTTTATAGTGAGCAAAAAATTACTTTCATAAGCAGAAAAATATATAACTAATAAAGAGCGTTCTGTGTATGATGGAACTTTGAGAAGCGTGATGTTTGGGAACAGAAAATTGGAGGGGGTACTGCTGGGAGTGGAGGAGAAAAACCAGGGAGCTGTCACAAGTCCCTGGACCCGGGGAAGCAGCAGGTTGACACCAGCCTCCAGGCAGTGACCTGGGGTGTTCATTAATTGGGTGATTCCTTTCCTGGGAAGCTGCAGGGCAGACCCAGGGGGCTGGGGGGAGATGTCAGTCAGTTCAAGCTGATGTCTTCTAGCTAAATCTCCAGGGAGTAAGCAGATCTTTGGGGTTCTGGTTGCCCCCCCATCCCAAGCTAAAACTCTCATCTTCCTTTGGGCAGGAGTCATGCTAGAGCGAGGCTGAGAGGTGGTTCCCACCAGCAACAACAGGGGGTTCTAACTGGGGTGTCTTTCTTGACCTCTGACTATTTTTCACCATCTCACTCTCCAGCCTGGATCTGAGCTGGACTGCTAAAGGACAAAATGCCTGAAGCTCTTTGAACAAGGTCATTTGCAAAAAAAAAAAAAAAAAATCTTGACCTTTCAAATGAGTTTTTACAGACTTCGTCATTTTTCTCTAGAAAATCCTCTATTTGTCCTTTGCCAGAGGAGGCTGAAATAACTAGCAAACTATAACTCAGGTGTGTCATTCAAACACACACACATTTAGTTTCTTCTCCCTTCAGTGTGTTCCATAGGAAATGGCTGCAATTTCAGGAGTGACAACACTGTCCCCAATTCAGAATAACCTCTTCTTCACTGGTGCTTGGAATTTTGTTTTAGGGTTATCATCTTCGTCCTAAAGCTTGTTTGTTCAGTCTCCCGCCTTTCTTTTCTTTTTTTCCTACAATGGATGCCATGGAATGGTTAGGAGGGGTGATTTCCCAACCATTTAATGCAGGTTCATTGGTGCATATTTCCCTGCATGGAGGTCACAGGCCGAGATGGTATTATCAGTTCCACTGCTTAATATGAGCTCAGTAAGGAAATGCAGTGCTTGAGGACAAGCTAGGAGTTCTGGCTGATGTACATAACCAATACTTTCTTCTCACCTTGGGGACTGTGGAGAGTCTCCCCAAAAAAAGATTGGAAGAATTCAGTTGTTCAGAGGAAGAGGGGCTTGATTTGGGGCTGAGAATGAGACGCACATGGAGCCAGGCCCCAGTGTGACCATCTTGCTATTGGCTAGAAAAATGTAGAGCGGCACTCTCTCCCAGCTCGGAGCTGCCTTCTAGAGCCTCAAGAGGTTAGGAGCAGCTCTGGGAGACGGGGATGAGTCTTCCACAGTGACACTGCTGATAAAGATGATGGGCAAGTGGACAAGGTAGAAACAGCAGGCAGACAGAGGGACGTTTCAGAGAGTATCTGATTTTAAAAGTGATGATGTGGAAAATCATCAATTACCAATCAAAGTCACGTCATGTGTGCCAGAAAACATAGAACACATATTTGGGAGGCAAGTGGGGAAAGAAGGCAGGGTTGGGGGTAAGGCAGGGCTCCACTGACCTACCTGTGTGCTTGAATCGGCTGAGGAGCTTTTACACAATGCTCACAATCAGGTCCCACCGAGGCACAGTCAACCTGAATTTCTTGGGACAAGGCCTAAGAATCTGTATTTTTAAAAACTCCTCCAGAAGGTTCTGAAATACAGCCAAGTCAGATAAACCTAACTGTGGTTAAGATGAAGATAGGGGCTGGAGGAACAACCACAGGGTTAGGGCAGGAGGGAGAAGGGAGCCTAGGTCTGGAAGGGAAGGACTGGAGGGAACAGGCTGGCGGCAGGTAGCTCTGTGCCCATTTCTGGTGGCCTCCTGATGCCGAGAGAGCCAGTGAAGAAAGAACCAGAACCCCTTCACTCCGAGTTGCTTCAGAAGCAAGCTTCCTGTGGCTCAGTCAGCCTCCCCAGGGGCAGAGGCCATCTGAGGAGGAGGAACACCCCCTCTTCCAACCAAAGCCCTGATAAAAGGAACATCTAGAGTTTCCCTTCAGGACCAGCAGGATGGACTTAGAGCAATTTTCTGGGTCCCTCAGGCCCCACATACCACTTGTCATTTCCCATCAATGCCTAAAATGCCTTTGCCAAAAGCTGTGCCTCTCCTGCTAAGCCATGCCATGGCGGGTCAGGGAAGTCCAAGTGAAGGGAAAACTGTGACACAGAACCTAGAGCCTCAGTTTTACTCGATGTGGCAAGGTGGGGAAGGGAGAACTGCTTTCATATCACAGATAAACTTGGGCGTAGTGGGGAGTGGATGCCTCATCTACATGCACTTTTTTTTATTAAAGACAGGATCAGCTGGGCACAGTGGCTCACTTTGAGAGTCCGAGGGGAGCAGATCTCTTGAGCCCAGGAGTTCGAGATCAGCCCAGACAATTTAGTGAGACCCTGTATAAAGAAAGAGAAGAAAGAAAGAAGGAAGGAAGGAAGGAAAGAAAGAAAGGAAGAAAGAAAGAAAGGAAAGAAAGAAAAAGAAAGGAGGGAGGGAGGGAGAGAAGGAAGGAAGGAAAGAAAGAAGGAAGGGAGAAAGAAAGAGAAAGAGAGAAAGAAAGGCAGTCTTGCTACGTTGCCCAGGCTGATCTCAAACTCCCAGCCTCAAGTGATCCTCTCACCTCTGCCTCCTGTGTAGCTGGGATTACAGGCATGAGCCACTGTACCCAGCTTACATGCGCTTTTGAGGTAATATATAATTCTTCAATGACACATCTCCTGAAACTGTTCCAACCTCTCCTCTCCCTTTTCCTAATTTTTGTTATTTTGGGTCTTCTGGTTGCTGCCTTTGGGACTTTCAATATCTTTAAATCTATCTATCTATCTATCTATCTATCTGTCTATCTATCTGTCGATCTATCTATCGATCTATCTATTTTCCTTCCCTCCTTTCCTTCCTTCCTTCCTTTCTTCCTTCCTTCTTTCCTTGCTTCTTTTCTTCCTTCCTTCCTTTCCTAATTTCTTATTATTAATGCATCAGCTCTAGATAGTGCCTGTCGCCCCACCTCTGGGAGGGATGTGGGAATCTATATCCTCTGCCCCTCCTCCAGGTTTCTGTGAGCCACAGCATTGCTTTCATATCATCACAGTTTTAAGTCTTCTGCACTTTGTCTATGGGTTGTGTCTAAGAATGAAGCTGCGCCCACTGAGTACCGCTGAGTTGCATCTTCGAGTTCCTGTGGAGACACAGTCTCGGCTCCCCATTCTTAGGGGAGCCTCGGGGGAAGTCCAAGAGGCGCAGGGCTGCGGAGCCTATCGGGTCCCATTTGGAAGCAAACCCAAGTCAATACCCTGTAGAGGCAACACTTCAGTGGAAGGCGGTGCAGTTACAGTGTAACCGGGACTATCAGTCATCTAGTGTAAATGGCTGGTGAGCAGATCCTTCTGGTTTTGTTAGGGAGGCGGAGGAGGGCATAAAGAAGGCAGAGCCCCATGTGCCTGGAGTAGGAATAGTCTATGGGGCTGGGGGCAGGTGGTGCCCCAAAGAGCAGTTAGTAGCAGAAACAGGAGGCTGGGAACTGAAAAACAGCCCAGCTCACAGATGTCTCTTGGCTCAGCCCTGTTTACCTTCAGGTGATCAAGGACAAACAGTATGAGTGCTCTGGGGTGTTGACCATGCCCTTGTAAACACAGCTTCCCTGGAGTTAATGAAGATTAGATTTGGGGACATGATTTTTGGTGGTAAAAAAAAAAAAAGTCTGGCTTTTTATAAAGCAGACTCTTTGCCAAAGACTTCAGGAGTCATAATGCTGAGGGAAGAAACCTTCACCCAAGTACATATTGTATGATTTCATGTATGTGGATGAAGTCATAGAACAGGCAAAACTAAATCTGATAGAAAAAAAAAAACAATCAGAACAGTTGTCGCTTGGGGATGGGGCAGGGATTTATTGGGCATTGGGGAGCTTTCTGGAGTCATCTTCATGTTCTGCACCTTGATAAGGATTTGAGATGCACAGGTGTAGGGGTTTGCCAGAACTCATGTATGGCACATTGGAGAATTGTGCATTTCCTTGTATGTAAAACTTATCTCCATAGAAAAAAATAACTGTGACAAATATTGAACTTTGTTAATGATATGATGCTGAAGTATTGGCCTAAATGGCTACTGATGTCTGCACCGTGCTTTGAAATGCTTCCAAAAATACAAGGGATGGATGGATGGACAGAGGAATGGGTAGTTGGGTAGATATGTGTTCTGCAACACAGAACAAAATGTTAAGGGAAGACTCTAAGTGGCGGGTATACAATGTTCATCATAGAAGTCTTTCAACTTTTCTATAAGTTAGAGAAAATTTTTTCATGATAAAATGTGGAGATAGGAAGAATTAGGGTCAGAGAATCATCCTACCTCCATAGGACCCTCTCAGCTCCTCTCCCAAGGCCTTGGTTTGTTTGCTTTGGTGGAGCAGAGGCCAGCAGCTGTTCTGTAGCTCTCCTCCCTGGCTTCCCTCTCACACTATGCCCTGTGTTCATTTGCTTGGGCAGTCCTAATAACCGCTGTAGATGTCACTGGACCGCCAGACACATGGAAATCTGCATCCCACAGACCCCCCACCACTTCCCTGTTCTGAGAGCCAAAGGGTCCTGCTTCCCAGGTAACCACTTGCCCAGCAGGCAAGTAGCCCCCCTCTCTGTATTCAAAGCCAAGAATGCTCTTTCTTTCCCACTCCCAGGCATAGACATAAGCAAGGGGTATAGCTCCTACGTGCCTCTTGCTTCATTCTTTCATTGCTTTTCTTTCTGCCTGGGCTTGAAGGCTTTCACCAGTAAGGTTTTACACATTATTCATCCAGCTACTTCTAGGCAAGTCCACTTGAACTGTCTCTACCAGCCCCGCCCCCACCCCCTTCACCAGAGGATAAGCATTTTTTTCATGTTTATAGAAACTATCATACACCCTTCAGAAAATTCCACACCATCCAGTCTCTGATCTAATACCCATACCCTGGGAAGTTTTCCTTTGTGTCTAACCTGAATCCTGCATGCTGCTTTTCTATAGAAGCTGAGGGGCCTGGGGCTTGGGGTCTGTGGTTCTTGATCTGGGTGTGCTCATGTCAGGTGTGCAAGGCTGTGTTTGTGTAATTGGTGGGGCAGCAAAATCAGGGGCACTAGGGTCAAACCAGCCTTTCTTCCCTACTGGCCCTTTATCCTACACTCCACCCAGGCACCTGGTGTGGCTGGGCTACTTGAGGTGAAAGAGCAAGTCCCCACCCCACCCCCACCCCAGTCTCCCTGGGCTGAGGACTTGTCTCAGATGACACTTCCCCACCCAGAGGACAGCCTAGTGTGGTTCACCTTGGGTTAACCCATCTGGAAGGAGCAGCCCCAGGACACCTCTTCCTCCCCAAACCCCAACTTCCTCAGACAAATCTAAGCCCACAGAACAATTTACCCTACAGCCTTAGAGTAAGGGCAGGAATTGGAATAGGAACCATGTATGTGACAACAACAAACTCTCTACTTGGTCTGGGAGAGGCCGGCATGTCTTTCACATTTACAGAAGAAGAAACTGAGACCTCAGCTGGTGAAATGTCTCCCCCAAAGTCAACACAATGCTCTCTTCTCAAAGCCATCCTCAAAGTTCACAACTTCCTGAGCATAAGTCACAAACCATCATTTTTCAGCCTGGCAGTGTATAGAAATAAGAGCACAAGGCTAGAAGTCAGGAACCCTGAGAGCTAACCCAAGCTTGGGTATATCCTAGGTGGGGGCAATGGATCCTCAGTCTCCACACATGCAAAATGGGGATAAATAGCTTCAGATAATGCATACTAAAGCACTCTATAAACTCTAAGTGCTCTACAAATGCAAGGAATTATTAAAGCACTATTTTTTCTTAACCTCGATTAGTAGCACAACTTCATCTATCACCTGGAAGTTACTAACCCGCAGGGTTCTTTCCTGATCCGAAAGACCTCCATTGCTTCCTTTCTCTTCTCACTCTAAGCAGGAGACAGAGGTGAGCCGAGCAGGAAGACTATGCCCTCATCCAATGAGGCTTAACTTATGCTGGGGCATTAATTACCAAGCTTCCATTGTTAAAGATGCACAGGGCTAGGTGACCTGGAAGACCTTATACTAGAATCCAGAGACTGGGTAGGTCTGATGAGCTAGTGAATCAAAGGTCCTCCAGACCTCTATTTACAGGAAAGGAAGAGTCCCTGTGATCAAATCCCTTGGTGCAGAGAAGAACTCAGGAAATGGGCTTCTATGACCTCTTTCCTCAGCTAGGCCCTTGGGTTCCATCCAGCCCTTAGAGAGGGGGTTGGGGGGACAGTGCAGGACTACAGCAGAAGCAGAAAGAGCTGTTCTCACCAGGGACTTAATGAGACTCAGGACCCATGTGTGTGTTAAAGACTAAAGTCCCGTTATAAAGAGAACCTCAATACAGTAGATTACAGAATATAGGAGTTTTTCTCTTCTTGGGACACTAGTGAGTCTCAAAGTGAGCAGTCCATGCTGTTGGCATTCTCAGCTTCCTGAGGTCATTCACAGGCCCAGGTTCCTTCCCTCTGTTGCTTTCCCACTTGCCAGGCCATTGTCATCAGGCATAGTGAAAGCTGGGTCCCCACCACATCTAGGCTCCAGCTGGCAGGAAGAGGAGAGGGCATTCAGGAAGCATGCCCAACAACTCAAGACCCAGACCTGTAAGTGGCGGCCTCATTCTCCATTCCACAGTCCAGTGAAGACTCAGCCACATGGCCACACCTCATTACAAGGAAGGCTGGGAAGTGGAGTCCCACTTGGCCACCATGTGTCCTACCATAATGCAGTCTCTGACGGTGGATAGCATAGCACCATCAGGGTTGGGACAACACAGTGTGACACAGATTGGAGAGATGCCACAACCCACACTTCTGCATGGTACACGATGTGGCAGCTGGTCACAGTGTGCCCTGAGATGCTGGGCCCTCAAGGGTTGGAGCTCCGGGACATGGCACCAGAGCAGGAGAGCAGAATTCTCAGGAGGGACCCTGTCTCCATGACCCATGGGCAAGAGACAGTAAGAACAAGTCTGGAGCAGAAGAGTCTACCCAGAGACACCCCAGAGACTCCCAAGCGTAACCACGGCAAACTATAGCTGAGGAAGGACACGAGCTCTGAGTCAGAGGGAGGGGACACAAGCCAGCAAAATGTGGGTAAGTCGCAATCACATGAGCTCACCAGCTGGTGGGGTGTGGCTGCAACTGAAGCACTTCTTTGGAACCCTTGAATCTCCAAAGAGCATAACTACAACCACAATAAATTATGGTTATTCTAATTGCCCAGGGGTAGGACCCAGGATGGGAGTTCAGTCAACAGGTAAGCACTCTTGTTAAAATGTTTAGTATGTTTTGGTCTGCAAAGGAGACAAAACAAGCAAACATCCCAAATCTTATGCTCCAGGAATGAAGCCTCCCATTAGAGCCAAATCCCTGACAACACGTGGTCAAGTATCTAACTGCAGTTACCATCTGAGAGTGCTATGGGAGTGTGGGTACAACCAGAGCACACGGCAGGCATCAGGGAGATGTGGCTTGAGCTGAAGTGCTTCAGAAGCTGAGGCGAGAAGGGAGAGCATTCCAAGCTGAATGGGGAGAGGGCATAGAGAAAGGGCAGTGTTAGTGGGCTGGGCCCTCTGGGGCTGAGAAGTGTTAGACCTTGAGCTATGTGCTTTTCATGCATTACTTTGTTTAATCTTCCCAAAGTCACTCTGAGGTAGGTGCTGCTGGTACCCATATCTTGCAGATGAGGAGGCCAAGAGCTCAGGGAGTTTATTAACTCGCCCATAATCACACAGCTTGTTTCTGGAGGGGACAGAGCCAATCTCAGGACACTGCAGTTGCAGACAGAGCCGGTACTCAGTCTCCTTGCCAGGGCCAGTGGGGGTGTCAGAACTTCTCAGGCAAACTTGCTCCTGCCCTTGGAAAACAGCCCCAGATGGTCACATCCCAGGCTGGCCAGCCCCTGCTGCCTCTGAGCTCCCTGCTCGGTGGAGCAGCTCAAGTCCTGCCCGCAAGCTTGGCGTCCTGCCTGCCCCCTGAAGATGTCTTCAGCAGGAATCACAGCCAATGAATGTACCAGCAGGACGAGACAAGCTAAATGCTCAAGAGGCTCCCAGGGAACAATGCAGCCCTGTGAGCAGGCCAGGCCAGAGCACAGTCCTGGAGGGCTGACAGGAATTAGCCCCAGCTGACCAAGAACCCACTCGCTCAGTGACCTGTTTCCTGTACTCTGGGGATGAAGGTACTCCTTGAGGGTTGGACCCCAGCGCCACTCAGCCAGCCTTTGTCACACCTACCTAGGGCCTGCCTGCTGTGCTGGGAGACCCAGAGAAGTGGCCCCAGCTGAGGTCCCAGCATGCCAGTCCCTGTTTTCCTCCTCCACCCTCACACTGGGCCCACTTTGCTCAGTGAATCTCATGCACAGTTCACACTTGACCCTAATCCCAGATGAAGAGTGGAGTTTAGGCTAGTCAGGGCACCCGAGTGTATCCCAGACTAAAGCCCTGGCTTGGTTCCAGTCTCCTTCCTAGGGTGGACATTCCCTTTCTCTAGGGCTGCAAGCCTATCCTTGACCCTGCTACCATCTCCACCTTAGCCCTCGGTGATCAGTGCTGGGGAGGTTGCTGGAAAGGGGGAGGGTAGAGTCAGGGAGCTAAGTCCCCTGACCTTGGCAGGTAAAAAACCCCGCAGCAATAGGAGGTTTACTTTGCAGAGGGGTGCTGATAAATTTCTGGACTTGTCCCCCACACACTCATGGTAAACACATGCCCCTCCACACTCCCTTCCCTCCAATGTGAACTGGAGCAGCCCTTGCTGCAAGACTCTGTTCTTGCAAAAGCTGCCTCCACCTGTGGGTCTGGCTCTAGAGAGTCTGGTTTATTCCTTAGGCAGGAAAGCTCCAGGTATCTAGAAGGTGAGAGGGCTCAGCTGCATCCAGGGCTAGGCAAAGGACCACTGGTCACCAGGGAGCATGTGGAGGTAAGGAGGGAGGAAGAGGAAAGGTGTACTACATACCCAAGTCCCCCTGTGTTTTAGAAAAGCATTGTCACTCTTGTTCAAAATTCACACTGCAGACACACACACACACACATTCACTCACACCCTTTCCACCTGGCACCTTCCAAAAGGAGAAAAGGCAGAGGGGGCTGGGGCTCCAGGGCTCAGGTGCAGGTACTGCCACCATGGTTTTGCTCTTCTGGAGAAGCTTGGGTGGGGAGCCTTCTGGAACCCATTCTGCCACTTGGCTGCATCTCTGGGAGACTGTGAGGCAAGACCTGCAAACGGGAGCTCTGCACTCCTGGCTCCCTGGGACAAGGGAGCAAGGGCCATTCATTGTGCAGTTGAGAAGGGCCTCGCCTAGCTGGGATATGGATGAACGGCTGATTACACTGCGCTATCAGAGAGATGATGGAGATAAGCAGATGGCCATGCCACTAGTGGTCATTCCTCGGCCCTGTCTTTGTGCCGGAAGGAAAGGAATTCACCTTACAACCACACCTCCTTTGTTGCCACTCGACCCCCTTCACAGATGAGTAAATTGAGCCTGGGAGTTTAATACTTTGCCCCAGGTCTCATGACTAGCAAACCCCAGAGCCAAGATCTGAGCCTAAAGTTTTCTTTCTTCCAGTACATTCTGATGTCTCACAAGTGCTTGTGATACAATCCCGGGCCTCAAGGAACCACTGGGAGACAAAACTAACCTAGAAGACCTAGAATACCTCACTTTCCGCCAGCAGTGAGGTTCAGACTGCACAGCTGTTGGCACTCAGAAAACAGAGGTCTGTGTGGTCAGGAGTCACCAGGGAGGAAGAGTCAGGTGGGCTGGATCAGGTGGTGGGTATTAGGCACCTTCCAGTCTCAGACTCTTTCCTGGAGAATGTGGAATAGGAAGAGGGAGATGGGAAGGCATCATTTTCCTATGACTTTACTGCAGTCAGAAAAACCACCTCTGCCATAATACCCTCACTGCCTAAGCCAGATCCTAGAGATAGGGTGAGGCCTGGTGCCCAAGATTCTCAATTCCATGCTTCTCCAGCTCTCTCAGTTCTCCCTGAATTGGGGGTCTACATCCCCCGCTTAGAAGCAGCCCCTACACCCAGGTTAATATGTGCTTGGCTTAAGGCCCCAGTGTCAGGATTGCAGCCAGGAGGCCCATCAGTCAACATTAACCACCTGGAACTCACCTCCTCCTTAGCTCCAGCCCCAGTCTCAGCATTCCCAGGGCAGTGTGAACTGCCCTGAACACCCTCACCCAGGCCAATTTCTGGTTCTGAGCAGAATCCTTTCCTCTTTCTAGAAGCTGCAGGACCCGCCCACCTAGGAGTTGTATCCTCCTGGGCTCCCAAGCCCTGACGCTGCAGACCTGCTTCCCCCACACCCCCAACCCCAACCCTAAACCACTCCTAAAGGAGTGCTGAGTTCAGACGGGCAGAACAGTCCCTCTGCAGCGGCAGCTGGCATATGCCCACCTCAGAGCCCAGGGTGTGTCTGGGTAATGATCGAATGGGGAGTGGGAGGAGGTCCCCACGTGACTTCTTGCCCTCTTTGTGGAGAGAGGGCTTGGTTTGTGCTCCAGGGCCAGGGTGGAGGGATAGGATGGGGTCCTGAGGCAGGCACCAACCTGAGCCATCTCCTCAGCTCTGCCATTATCTCTCTCGGTGACTTTGGGCAGGTCCCTGGCCCTCTCTGGGGCCTCGGGTATCTCATATGTAAAATGAGAGAGGTGAACCAGGTGGACCCTAAGGCCCCTTCCTTGTCTCCCATTCTATGGTTTGTGCCACGTCCTTTCCTCTGGCCTCAGATGTGCAGGGATCATGGTCAATGCTGACCTGACTGTCTCCAGACAAGAACTGTCCAGACCCTCGCCACCTCAGAGTCCACCCTAAGGTTCCTCCTAACATATTGTCTCCCAGCTCTGTCGTTGTGTGTATTCTAGAAGCCTCCTCTGCCTGCTCCTGCCAGGGTCTTGATCTCCCAAGGACTGGTTCTCACTGGGTCTTGCATGCCCAGTGCCTAGCACAGTGCTGGGCACATGCTAGGAGTTCCCTGTGTTGAAAGACCAAGCAAGCACTGGTTGGCATCACCCTACTCACCTTGCCTTCCATGTCTCCTGACCAACCTAAGATACTTACAGCTGGGGTACTTGAGCCCCTGGCTTCCCAGGGGACAGAAGTGAGGATTCGCCTCTCCTTGGGTACCTCTGCAGTCCCACCAGTCCTCAAGCACTCATGAAACTGGCAGCCGTGGAGGGCCAGGCCAGATCCTGCCACTGCAGGGCAGGGTGGTGAAGACTTTTCTGTCTTTAGCCTTAAGGTATTTGCTTAAGTCATTGGGCTGCTCTGCCCAAGACATGTTCCTGCCCACACCCTTGGCACCCACACAGGGCACACGTGCAAGAAGCCAGCAGGTGCAGATAAGACCAGAGGCCCAAGGATGGACAGAGGTGGCAGAATTTGTCTCCTGTTTGCAGGTCTAGCCTGATTTTGCTCATCTGAAAAATAGCTGTTTCTTAGCAAGATCAGCTCCAAGGTGAGATGTGTCAGGAGGGAACCTTAGGAATACTTTGGGTTTATCTGCATAACTCAGTGTTATGTGTGACTGTTCAGTGTGACCATGTGTGTATGTGGTCACAAGCTCTGGATCACAGGGGAACATAGGGATGGGCTTTAAGGCAGAGAACCTTGGGTGCATTCAGAAGTCAAAGAGGACTTGGGAACAAGCTGGAAATCCCTTCTAGAAACAGTGCTTCCAGGGGAAGCCACCATCCTACTTCTTCCTGGGAGTCCTCCCCCACCTGGGGTCTATAGCTTAGGTGTCCAGGCTGCAGCTGTGACTGACCTTCCTGCCCTCCTCTTGCCAGAAGTCTTCCTGGCTCCTTCTCTGTCCCCTGGAGAGCTGATCTGGGCACCTCTCCCCTGTACTCCCATAGCACCCTATGTTCCTTGCTACAATGGTTTCTTCACCTTCCTGTCTTCCTCACCAGACTGTAGGATCTTTTCAGGACAGGGATTGTGTTTGATTTATTTCATTTTCCCCAGGACAGGATCCTGGCACTTGATAAGGGGTTTCCAGTGAATGAATGAATGAATGAATGAAGGAATGAATGAAGGAATGCAGCATCCCACCCTAGGGCTGGGGGTGAAGTAGGTTGCTTCCAAAGGATTCTCTCTCCTGCTCCAGAAAGAGGCATAGGGTTGCTGTTCATCACTTTCATCATGAAACACAGACGATTTAGCAAAACTCAAGGCTGAGCTGCTATGGCTGTGAATGTGTCCTTGGCTCCTTTCTCTTTGTTTCTGAGTCTTTGTCTCCATCACCTTTTCTCTGTGTTTCTATTTCTGTCACCTATCTCTCCATATCTTTGTGTTCCCTCCACCAACCCTAAATTTGTCCACACTTTAATTCTACCCAAGATACCCCTAAGATGCCTTTTCAGCCCTCGGGGCACTCTCCCTTCTGTCTTCTGCTTCCCTAGCCTCTGATCTGGTTTCCTTCTTCCTGGGCCTTCCACCAATGACCAGCCCCAGATTCTGAGGCCCCTATCAATCTTCCTTGGTGACTTCAGAGGAATCTCTGGGCTCATCTATCCCTATTGCCCCTATAATGCAAGAGCTACCTGCCCAGAATTTTGCTGAGACAGTAGAAAAGTTTTGAGGACAGAAAACAAGTTTCCAACTCCAGTATGTATCCTGGAGGCCCCAGACATCTTCATTCACATTACGTTAGGAGTTATACCTGCAAGGGAACCTGATAGTATCTAAAAGGTATGGTCTTTTATAGGATCTCATCCTTAGCTTCACAGGCTCAAAGGTTAAGATGATATCATAGACTAAGCAGAGGATTTGAAGCCATTTTAGCTAAGTTAGATTCCTGTCTCTTCCATCCAGATCTTTGTGATCTTAGACAAGTGATTTCACTTCAGTCAACTCAGTTTACTCATCAAAAAATGACAGTAACGTGCCTAAATGTTTGATATAAGAATTAAACCAAATCACCTGTGTGAAAACCAAGTGTTACTGTGGAAACTAGGTCATACTCAGGAGATACTAACTCACATTAATAAAACTCACACTGGACCAATGGGTAGCCCAGAATGTCCATGGGTCATTTAAAAGAGAAGCATGCCTGCAAAAGCAGCCCTAGATGCTCTAGCCAGCTGGGCAGTGCATTCTCTGCCCTAAAGGACATACAACCAGAAGATTCCCTGGTGGACATGGTGTCTCAGCAAGGGGACTTAGTTGTTTGATCTTGATGGCCACTGTCACCTGGCTATAGGAAGAACCTAATGACTCATCTGCTTTCTAGGAATTTCCTGGCCAAAGTTTAGAACAGGTCAGGCTACCCATGACACTGGACAATACTGAAGATGCATGGACAAATTCTTACCCTCTGGTTTTGGTTTGTTTAAAGACTCTATCATACCATTGTTCATTCATTCCTCAAATCTATATTGAGCTCCTCCTAAGTGCCAGGCACTGGGCTAGGTGGGTAGGGATACAAAAGAGGCACTGCCCCCTTGCCCTCCTCAGGGAGTTCATGGTCTTTGCAGAAAGACTGACAATTCCATACATAATTACCATTAATTGTGGTCAGTGTTATGAGAGTGAAGCAGAGAAAGCCAGAGGAACGAATGTGCAACATGTCAGCTAAGTCCACATAGGGGTCTGGGGAGGGGCTCCCCGAGGCAGTGTCCATGCACGCATCCTTCCCTCAGCCAGGTGTCAGGGCACACTTGGGTCACTTGAATTCTGGCTCTCTTCAGCCATTTGTCTGGCTACACCCTGACAACTCTGAGTGACCTTGGGTGTTTCCCTAGTCCCCCCCACAAGCAATGCATCTACAAACTATCCCTTGGGTTGGGCTTGCAGATAATTCACTCTTTCATTCATTTAACAAATATTTATTGAGTCCCTATTATGTACTGAAGCCAGCTCATTTCACCATGGGGAACTTTCGCCCCAACTTCCAGAGGTGCCTTACTGAAGCCCCCTGCACTGATTCCAGCCCACTTCAGAGCCTCTGGTTTCTTTTGGAGAGATGAGAGGACAATTGAGGACAAGGACAGTGCAGCACTTGATGTCTCAAAGAACAGGCACCTGGTGTCAGGTAGGGACTCTCCCTCCCAGGAAGTAAATTAAGAAACTCCCCCACCCACCCTCCCAGCCCCTGTCCACAATTGCTTTCTGAGGTCCTTCCGTAGCACTCAATGGGCCTGGGATGGGCAGCTCTGCTGGCAACAGCCGGATCAGTGCCATGACCCAGGGAGACATTAATTCCTGGAAGCGGCAGAGGGCTGTGATTGGAGATTTGCTAGCCTTCAGGTCGCCTCTCATATAATTGTTCTAAGTCCGGTTTCTTGAGCTCTTTTATCAGATTCTAAACCCCTGTGTTCTCTTTGCACACTACCTGGAGGGCCAGGAATAATTTCCCCCATTGCACTGATGGATAGACCAAGGCACAGAGCTTATAAGCAACTGAAGACTGGGGACAGAACTGGGAACCAGGTCTCCACCACAACCCAAAACTGCCTAAAGGCTCCCAGGGCCTCCCAGACACGGTTCTTCCCCTTCCCCAGGGGTGTTCAGAGGACTACTGTCTTCCCACCCCCTAGATCTCCAATCTTCAAAGCAAGCAGCCCCAAGAGCACACCCCTCAGGTGGCCTCAATAGCGCCCATTGTCCAAGAGGCTCTTTGGCCTGACCCCCAGCCCCATAAGCAGCAGGACAGCAAGCTCAGAGGAGCTTGTCCTGCCTTGTCCCCCTCCTCTGCCTCGTCCCCCTCCTCCCGGGCCGCCTTGGGGGAGCCTGTGGGGCAGGAGCCCCACTGAATGTGACCTATTGTCTTCGGGGTGGATTTAGGAAGTGCCAAGCTCCCATCAAACAGCCCTGCTCCCCAGGTAAAACAAAAAAAGGGCTGTTCATTTGGGACCTTTTCCCCCTTATCTCCTTTTCCTATCTCCTCAGGCTTAGCTATGGTGTAGTGTTCAAAACCACTTCCCCTCTGAGCCAATCAGAAGCCGGGGCTCACCCCGTGGCCCTGAGGAAAAGTTATTTATAAACGCCTCCCTGGATTATTTGAGCAGAGCCCTTTCACACACCTCAGGAACACCTTTCGGCTGCCCGCTCCCCAGACACACCTGCAGCCCTGCCCAGCCGGCTTTGCTCACCCACCGGTAAGCCCCACCCAGCCCAGCCCACCCCACTGGGCTGGGGTCATCCCTGCAAGAGGGCAGGCACCAGGGGTACCGAGAGGAGGGATGACAGGAACCAACTGCCAACCTGGGCACAAGTAGGAAGGACACTCTGGCCCCTGGAGTCTGAGAGCAGCCTCCCAGCCCTTCCCCTCTGAGGAGCCCTTCGGGTCTTCACGTCCATGTAAGGACCTGGGCTGCAAGGCTGGGCTTGGCTGAGGGAGCAAGTAGGGTGAGGGTGTGGTGGAGGAGGTCGCCAGACCCTGAAACAGAGCGAGGCAAAGGCCTCCGAGGGAAAGGAAAATGTTAGACCTTCCTCTGCGCCAGCCTTTGAAGCTGTGCGCTGCTCCTCTCCCTTTCTTTTCAAGTCTTGGAGGCAAAAGCTCTTAATGCTTGACTCACCAGCCTACTCTGTATGGCTGTCTCCCCACCAGACATCCTCCTTCACTCATTTACTTCTCCACCAGCTCGGGGAACTTAGCATGGACTACGCAGAATCCCACGTGTCCCCATTAGTCCTGAGAAGTTGGAAGAGGTGGAGGGGGAGGAAACCGAGGAGTGGGAGAGGGTGAGCAAGGGACCAGCTCCATCAGGCAGGCGGGTGGGTGGTAGCTGGACCTGGGACGCCCGACTCATTGGTGAATGCTTCAACACAGAAGGGCTTGGGCCAGGACAGTGGATGGGCAGCCAGCTCTCCAGGCTCTCAGTCCCCAAACCCCTCATCCTGCAGCTCCAAGGGGTTCCAAGCCACTCTCAGGCAGTGCCCCCATTCCTCAAAACCAGCCCAGAGGGTCCCCAGCTGAGACCTAACAAAGCTTCTATTATTCCAGCACCAACTGCCCCCTTACACTTGGCCCCACGGGTCTGAGCACCAGAAGAAGACCTTGGAGTGACACAGCCCCCCAAGTGGACAGACTGAGAGAGGGCTTTCCCCCTGAGTGGCTTCACTCATGCAGATGACCCTTTCTCAGAACCCCACAGTCCTCCCCCACCTCCCTCATCCTGGCCCTGGCATTCAGAACCTGGCAAGACCCTGCTTGGGCAGCATGGAGACCAGCATGGCCAGGAGCACCTCCACTGCCAGGATGGCCTTCCCAGGCACTTCCCAGAGCTAGCCACCTGCTCTCTGAGTCTCATTTGTATAAACCCTGGAGCAGAGACGGACTCCTCTTTGTCTTTTAATGTCCAGAGTCTTCCGGAGATTGGCATATACCCAGTATTCAAGAGTGCCTCTTAAACCGTACTAAACAGCCAGACTGACCCCCGTGAACTTGCTGGGGGAATCGAGGACCAGCTCAACACTGACCAAGCTTTGGGGGCTGTGGGGTCACTATTTGGAAGATGGAAGGGGCAGAGCCACCCCTTCAAGGGGAGTTGATCTTCACTGGATGCCTCTCTGGGCTTTCGCCTGGATTTCTGGGACCAGAGCAGCTGGGCCCTTCACTGGTCTCCTTGCCCAGGCCCTGCTTCCAAGTGAAAGTAACCCCAGTCTCCTTAAAGACTTCTAGGAATTTAACCTCAAGTGCCCATTCCAGGGAGCCCATGACCTTGTCAGTCTTGCTATTAGGAAGTGATTCTCAAAGTCTAGCCTTGGTCCCTCTTTCTGGAGCCTGTTTCCTCAGCCCAGCACATTCCTAGCAGGGAAAGTGCAGAGGGAGGGGGAGTCCGCCTGTAGATAAGGAGTGGGGATTTGGGGGGTGGTATCAGTGAATCTCTCCCCTACATGGGATGCAGTCTCTAAGACACCTTAGGGACATCTCATCCTCCCCTACACTGAGGAGGAAATTAGGCTGGGGTGAGGAGCAGGGAGAGATTTGCCCTGGAAACACAGGGACAGTAGAAGGAAAAGGAGTGTTTAAAAATGCCCTGGGGGGCTGGGCGCAGTGGCTCAGCCTGTAATCTCAGCACTTTGGGAGGCCGAGGAGGGCAGATCACTAGAGGTCAGGCGTTCGAGACCAGCCTGGCCAACATGGCAAAACCCCGTCTCTAGTAAAAATACAAAAAAAATTAGCTGGGTGTCATGGTGCGCACCTGTAATCCCAGCTCCTAGGGAGGCTGAGGCAGGAGAATTGCTTGAACCCAGGAAGCGGAGGTTGTGGTGAGCCGAGATCGTGCCACTGCACTCCAGCGTGGGTGACAGAGGGAGACTCCATCTCAAAAAACAAAAGCAAAACAAACAAACAAACAAAAAAGCCTTAGGGGTGCAGAGGCCTCTACATCCTTCCTCCTCCTGCCAGGGATGTGGTCTCCCACTGAGACCCCAGCCAGCTTGTCTGTCCCAACTCACATTCACACCTGGGTCACTCAGAGGCTGCTCTTACCCAGTGGCCCCCACCCTGGATGAGGCAGGGAGGCAACCAGCAGCTAGAGCGAAGGGGAAACCTCAAGGTGACCTTTCCTCTTCCCAGAACACAGCAACCAGCTGGCTAGGAACCAGCGATAAGGACGCCAGGGTGGGTTGGCCAAGCCAGGGCTGTTCCCGTACCTGGCACACATGCGTCAAAACCCCCCTCCCCCACATGCACACCCCCGACAGGACTGAGGGAGGAAGTCAGCCTGGGCCACAGTGACAAGATCACCTCCAGATCTGACCAAAACCCACAAATGGGCCCCTCACCGTCCTGCTCCGCAGATGTTCTACCCTCTTCTGACAAGGTTTTCTGCTATTCCTCTCATCAAGTCCTGGGAAAATTTGGAGGGGTTAAGGCATGGGGCAGTGGGTATAGGGGCAGATGGAAAAAGGAAAGCCAGAAAAAGGCAGAGTGCCCACTAGAGATGGCAGAGCAAGAAAAAGGCTCCTCTGGAGTCATAGCAGTAATGATGATAGTTGGAGTTTATTGCATGCTTCCCACGGCCAGGTGCCGTTCCGAGCCTTTCGGTGCATCCACTAGGGCACTATCTCTGCCTGAGCCCATCTCTGCCCAAGCCCATCTCTGCCTACAATATTTGGATGGTGTTGACAGAGACCTGGTTAGAAATGTGACCGGGAGAATGTACCAGGGGCATGCTTTGGCATGAGCTCATTGGAGGAGAAATCCTGGAGAATCTCAAGAGGGGATCTGCTTCAGCCTGTGCCCTCCCTGCAGGGTCTATTTTCTCTTTGCTTCCCCTCTCCCAGCTCCTCCACCTCGCAGGACCCCTGCATCCCCTCTGCTCCAGATTTGACCCACTCTCCTGCCAGGGCATGGGAATGGCCCATGACCCACATCTCCTGCCCTCTGCTCTCCCCGGCTCACCCCCTACTCCCCTTAAACCCTACAGACCCCCTCTAAGTTCCTGCAGCTCTTTAGGACCTACCCCCCTTCCCTGCAGAGTGGAGGAGGGGCAGGGTCACCCTTTTGTTTCTCAGTATTATCATATGGCACCTGCTATTTATCCCTGGCCCGGTAGGGGGATGGAAGGCAGTTGAGGGGTGGCGGGGGCAGGGCTTGTAGATACACACCTCTGGCAATAGGGCACTTGACTTTTTTTCCCAGCGATGCTGACATCACTTAGCATGGCTGTTTGGTTGTTTAACTAGGGATCAGATTGTTATATTCCCTATACCTGGCTCTCTTTCTTGCTCCCTCTTCCACTTTCCCGCCCCCAACGTAGCATCTAGCATCGTGAAACACCCTCTCTGAGGATTCCCTGGGACTCCCATCCCTGCTAGCTCTCTGAGACTCCTCCTCCCCACCATGCCACTCACCCTTTTCCGCCACTCCCATCCCCCTTCCCTCCACCTCTTGTCCTCACCTGAAGGGCTGGCTGGGGATGAAGTACCCTTGTCTTCTACGTCCCACCCAACCTCAACCCCTATTCTTGGAATTAGGAAGTACGTTGAGGGCGCCTTCTCACCAGGAGCTGGGGCAGTTCCTGTGGCTTCAGTTTTGCAACTCTGGCCATCATAGTCCTGGGAAACCAAGGCCAGGAGGGAACCAGAGCCCTCAAGAGGAGTAACAGAACCCAGAGGTCCTGTCCCATCAGCTGGGGTGGCAAGGACACCAGGGTGGTCAGAAAGGGGCATTCTGAGTGCCACTCAGGGGAAAACATTGTCCTGGGATCAGCTTTGTCCCTGGAAGGTCTGAAGCCCCTTCGAATAGGAACACTGGAGTTAAATCAAGTGCAGTTTCTTTATCTGCAAAATGAGACAATTGGACCAATGTGGTCCTCAAGTTCTCTTCTACACAAAACTTTCTGACTCTGACTGGCTACTGGGTTCTCATCTTTATGCAAACTCAGGATTGTGAAAGCTCCCAGAGCCTTCTCTCCTTCAGCATCCTATTTCTGGGATGGGCAGAGGGCATGGGAAAGAGACAGATTTGGTATTCCAGTAAAGCAAGGGAGGCTTTTCCTCTGTTAGCCTGTGTCAGAGGGGACTCCCTAGTATCTGGTGCTCCATCTGTTGGTGAGCCTGCCCAGAGAGGCAGAACTGGTCCTGAGTCACCTACCTGTTGCTCTCTGAAGGACTTCCACCACCCCTGCCGCTTTCCTCCCGAAGAAAAATGGCCAAAGCCAACACTAGTGTACAGGCTGGAGGGGTGCACATGGAGATCCTGGGAGAAAGAGAAATCCTTCAAGGTTTCAAGGTGGTCAGGAAAGGCTTCATATGCAAGAAGGAGAAGGGAAAAGAGTGGAAGAGGAAGGAGAGGGATGGAGGAGGAACTTCAACAGGTCTTAAGGATGGGCAGGTCTAGAAAGGCAGAAATGAGTCAGAGCACCTCAGGTAAGGAGGAAAGTGGGAACAGAGACCCAGGCTTGTTTGGCGGGTGCAGAACAGACCAGCCCGGATGGTGTGGAGGGACCCAGCCAACAGATTTCCTGAATCCACCTAAGGCCAGAGGATAAAAAAACAAAAAGCCCAAAATAAGGAGTTTGGGTCTCATCCTCCTGGAAATGAAGGAGGTAGAGGTTTCAGAGCAGGGAGTTTAGGCTGGGTTGGAGGGGCATGGCTGGAGACCAGCAAATCAATTTTTGCAATAGTCCAAATATGAGATAAGACTTGAAGAGGGAGGCAATGGGACAGGGTGGGTGGAAGTATGGAGGCAATGGACAGGACAGAAGGACATGAAGGAAGGAAGGAAGGAAGGAAGGGAGGAAGGAAGGAAATAGCAATAGGATTTGATGAACAACTGAATATGGAGGCTGAGGAGGAGGGAGAGGACAGGAACAAGGATGGGGGTGGGCTGGGTGGCAGGAAGAAAGGTACCACTGAGGAAGTGGGGAAATCGCGAGGAGGGGGGCTGGGATAGTAGGGTTCAGCGGAATCAGATGCTAATAACTCCATTCCCCGCAAACACACTACCGGAACTTAGAGCCTTTGAAAGCAGCCTAGGAAGATGCTTCAGGGATCGCTGCCTGCTGGTTGGTGTGGAAGCAAGATCTCCCATCACCTCCTCTTCCAAAGGGCTCTTCTTTTCTGATTCAGCCCCCCTTGAAATTTTTGGCTATTTTTTTTTTTTTTTTTTTTGCAAGTGGTCTGTTTAGTGGCCTGGGCTAGACTCCCCAAACCATGAGTCTTTTTCCGAAGCAAGGTCTGGAGCTCTGGGTTCCTATGTGGGGAGGTCATGCTCCCCACTCATTGAGCCCCCCCCAGGCAAACCACCTCGACAGCCAGACCCATGCAGACTCTGGAGCAGGTGGAAAGGAAGAGCGAGACCACCCCGACTCACGGGCAGGTGAAGGGCCGGCAGCCTCTGAATAGTCTCTGCTAGGAGGTAGAAAGCACCCTCCCATCTTAATCATAGTAATCACCGCCACTACCATTTACTGTGTGCCTATAAAAAGCTAGCCTCTTCATACACATGATCTCACTTAATCCTCATAGCATCTGCCTGCAACTGTTATTATCCCCATTTACAGATGAAGAAACTGAATCTTTGAACCTAGGTCATCTGGCTCTCAAACTTGTGCTGTTTTCCTTAAGCCACCCCGTCTCTCATTTCTCCCACTGAAATGTCTCACATGCCATTGCCCTTACTCATTTCTGCCCATGTCTCCTCCAAAACACCATTTATCAATTCGCTCAACAAGTATTTGTTGAGGACACACTAAGGGCAAGGCAAGGGGCTGGGCACAGGCCCTGGGGGTAGGTTCATTCTCCCACCTTCGCTTCTGCTGGGTACCACCTGTGGGGTCTTGCCGGGCATCCCACCCTCACATGTAGTTCAAGTGGACCTTGGGATCCTAAGACCAAATGAATGGAATGCACCAGCCCAGCCTTCACCAACTTGAGCACAATCTTATTCATAATAGAAACTCACATTTGCATCACACTTTACATTTTACACAACCCTTTCTTATCCATTAACTCATTTGATCTTCACAACAACCCTGTGAGATATGTCTGTTACCCCCACTTTAGTGATACGGAATCTGAGGTTTGAAAAGTAATGTTGCCCGTTCTACCTCCTTAATAAAAGCAGGACTAACCCAGGCTCCTGGACCCTTCCACAAAAGGCATTAAGCAACCTGCTCCCCTCTGACAACCTGCCCCTCACCCAGGCTCTCCTCTGGGAAGTTGGGGGCATCTCTAGTCCCCATGTAGTTACTCATTTTCAACCCCATCTCCAGTCTTTTGCCAAACTGGCCACAGCCACCCCACACTCCCCACCTCCCAGATACAAATCCTCACTCTAAGCCTGCCCCATCTCTTTCTTCTCTGTCCTTCTTTCTCTGTGGTCCTCTGAGCAACTTCTCCCAGCTCTAGGAGGTAGAGGGGAGGTGGGAAGCCCAGTAATTGGAAGAAGGAGGGGGAAAGCTTCCTGCAGGGAACTCCTCCGGGCCTCAGGGGCCCTGGCACTCAGCTCTGCCCATCTCAACTCCTGGAACGTCAGCAAGGTTGCACAAAAAGTGAGGAGGAGAGGAGCGGCAGTACACAAGGGTGGGGGAAAGGTTAGGCACAGGAAGCCGTGGGAGAGAGAGCCGGCAGGCGGACCATGCTGGTTTCCCCACACACACCATTGTCCCCCTGGGAAAACTGTTGGTGAAGTTCTAGGTGCCTTATCCAAGAAGGGTCCTCCTGAGTTCATCTCAGCTATCCCCCTGCTTCTAGGCAAGCTGTTTTCTGTTTCTTCCAAGCTGACTGGCTGAATGGTGGGAGCCTTTCTGCCAGGGAAACTGAGGTCTGGGGAGGGAGTATGGCTTGTGGGGACACCAGAGGTCAGGGGAGGGGAGGGTCCACCTGCTGAATCAAGTGGGGACTCCTGCCCTCGTACTTCTACCTCCCCTTTGCCTGGTGCTCAGTGGGGGTGATGGTGATGCCACAGGTGTGGAGTGCCAGCCACGTGCTGAGCGCCAAGCAAAACAGCCAGGGCGAGTGTATGCATCATCAGTGCCTGGGAAGGAAGGCCATTGCGAGCAGGGAGTCTGACGGAAAAACTTGACAGAGGGAAGGGAGGCACCTTGCTTTATCGGGGCGGGGAAGGCCAGAATAAAACTCTGCTGCTGCGAGGACCAGAGAGAGAAGGCCTGGGCTGGCACTGGGGAGGGATGTTCCCTCACCCTCCCTTCCTCTGCTTCTCCCAAAGCTTGTAAATGCCCCAGATATGAGCCAGCCCAGGCCCCGCTACGTGGTAGACAGAGCCGCATACTCCCTCACCCTCTTCGACGATGAGTTTGAGAAGAAGAACCGGACATACCCAGTGGGAGAGAAACTTCGCAATGCCTTCAGGTAACTGGTCCAGAACCCAGACTCCTGCCTCCTCTCCTCCCTATCAAAATCCTTTCTGCACTAGGACACGGCTTCCGCACTGGTATCCCTAAGATGGGGTTAAGGGAAGCCCTGGGGAAGCGAGGTTCTGAATGACGAATTTAAGATCCTACAATCTCATCTGTACTGAGACCCCCAGGGAGGATGGGGAGCAGGAGCAAGAACCATCCAGAAGGGTTATAGGGCATTCCCAAACCCCTGCATGGCATCTCCCATATTCTCAATCCACCCCAGTCTCTCTGGGTTTGTTAAGGTGTGGTAGATGAGCATGCTACATTATGGAGGGATGGGGAGCATCAGAGCCCTTACTCCATGCCCTGTTCCCTCCTTACAAAAAAATACCTGAAGTTACCATCACCCCAAGTTCTTTGTCCTTTCCCTCCTGGGTGTTCCTTCCTCCATTTGGTCCAGAGAATGCCAAAAGGAGGCCCTAAATTTCTGAACTTTCCTGAGGGGATCTACCAGCGGCCAGGCTCTTTCCACTCTCAGCTCCCGGGAAATGCGATGGTGGGTATGAAACCTTGTCCCTAAGGAGGCGCTACACAAGGTGATCCATACCCACACCCCAGGAGGCTGGGGCTGCGGGTGTCACCCTCCCCATTCCCAGACTCCTGGCAGACCTCCTCTGGCCCAGCTGTAGGCCGGCTCACTCTCCCTCACTCCCCTGGGGAAACGGCTGATTCAGTTACCTGGATTGAGGTCACTGGCAATGGCTGAAGTGGAGACGCAGGTGGAACAGGTTCAGGCCGGGGGAATCACCCACTTGAGTTTGTACTAAAAGCCCCAGCCCAACCCTATTTCTCTTGGGAGGCTCCATTTCTGCCCAGTTACAGTCTGTCCTCATAGCTGTGCTCCTCAGACAGGTGGTCTCTGCCAGTCTTTGTGCCCAAGACTTTAGGGCACAAAGTCTGAGGATGAGAAGATCTGCTATTGTTCTAAAAGATTAGGATAATGAAAGCTGTAAAGGGATACAGCAAACTAACAATTCCTATGATACTGGCATGAGAGCCTTGAACAGTGCCTGGCATAGAGAAGGTGCACCAATAAATATTTGTTTCATGAATGAATGAATGAATGAATGTCTAGAAAGCTAATCCCTCTCAGCCTCTGTTTCCAGCTCTTCTTTCAAGCTTCAGATTGCTTTGCCCAACATACAGCAGACTTGCAAGTAAGGTTGGGCATGGACTAGCCCTCAAATGAGTTGTTTTTCTTTCCCTAGCCAGCTCTCTATTCATAAGTTCGGCTTTCTCTGCCACAAACAGACCTGATGGAGCCCCTGCAGGGCTGATTCTCTCTTCAAGCAAGGCTTTAGAGTTGCATTAAGCAATTTATCCCCCATTCACCTCCCCTTCCAGCATCCCAGGGATGGCAGAGGCACCCATGAGCCCCAGAAGGGACAGGGGGTAAGATATTGATGATGATGCTTTTCCTTGGAGTGTTAGTTGGAAGAGAAAATCTGCCCAGACTTTCCAAGGTACAAAGCATTGTCTTTGTTGGTTTCAGTCTTGGGTGACATCCAGGGGACCGAGTGTCAAGGAAACTATTGTTGAGCAAGAGCAAAGAGCAGGAATTGGTGCTGGGCAGGAAAGGAAGCCTCATCAGAGCAGGCCAGTGAGTCACCAGATGGGCCCTAAGTATTTGAGTTCCCTCAACTGGGAGAAGGAAAGCAAATGCCCCTCACCCACTTCCAGTCATCAATCCACCGGCTGTCACCCTTGAGTTTGTAAGCCCTTGTTCCTACCGCTCCTGAGTTTCTATGAAAGGACCTTGAGGTGTTCAACAAACAGGGAAGGGATCAACTCTCCCCACCCTGCGTTGACCAACGAATTCTTCCCTCCTTTGCTGCCCAGTGAATTAACAGGAGAAAGAACTCCGGTATTGGAGTTACCACACATAAAGGATAGTGAGTCAGCAGAGTGCACCCTGCAGGAACAATAGAGCCTTCCTTTTCAAAGAAGTTCTAAGAAAAATGGCAGCAGGCAGGCCCCACTCAGGTGTATTCACTCATTCATTTATTCAACAAATATTTACTAAGTGCCCCTGTGCAAGGCTCAAGGTGTACAAAGATGAACAGGAGAGTTAGACTTCTCGCCATGCATGGTGGGGTTTGCTGCCTAGTGGGAGAGACAGACGAAAAGCAAAGAATGCACACACAGGATGCACACACAGCGGCAGGAGCCAAGGTGCAGTTACCCAGGCCTGGGATCAGACAGACAGGACTCAGAGGAGCCTTTCCCACAGAAAAGCCATCTGAGCCAAGGGATGGATCTGATACCTCCGAAGGCTGAGCCACCATAACACCCATACCTTTAAGCCAAGTCTTGTAAACTCCCCAGGTAAGCAGCTGGCAGTCAGAAGACCTCCAGCTAATGCCCAGGACAAGTTGATGAGCTCTCAAGAAAAAGTTCCTGCCTTTTCTTCTCAATATCCCTGGCACACAGTTCAGTGAATTTTGAATGAACCAATGAATGAAACGAGCAGGATATGATAATCCCTCTCCAACATGGAATGTCCAAGCCATGCAGAGCCGACTAGAAATTTTCCCCTTTCCCCTC
Source organism: Pongo pygmaeus (assembly GCF_028885625.2). Taxonomy (NCBI): domain Eukaryota; kingdom Metazoa; phylum Chordata; class Mammalia; order Primates; family Hominidae; genus Pongo; species Pongo pygmaeus. The sequence continues at coordinate 43,520,108 of NC_072373.2, forward strand.
CAGATGTTCCTCAGCCAAGATCAAAGCTGTGGTGTTTGGGCTGCTGCCTGTGCTCTCCTGGCTCCCCAAGTACAAGATTAAAGACTACATCATTCCCGACCTGCTTGGTGGACTCAGCGGGGGATCCATCCAGGTCCCACAAGGTGAAGGGGCCTGGATTGCCACTCCCCCCACCATTCCTCTCCTCATCCCCACTCCATCCCTCTGTGATCCCCATAAGCCAGTCATGCCGCTGAGCTTCAATCTTGTTGTCCTCTGCAGGCATGGCATTTGCTCTGCTGGCCAACCTTCCTGCAGTCAATGGCCTCTACTCCTCCTTCTTCCCCCTCCTAACCTACTTCTTCCTGGGAGGTGTTCACCAGATGGTGCCAGGTAAGGCCTCTCCCCTCTGGGCAGGAAGGATAACCCAGACCACAAGGATGGGAGGTGTGGCAAAGGGGGCTCGGGAGATTTTCCATCTGCATTCTCCTGGAGTTGTTGCTGGTCAGTCCTAGGGGAATGGTCACTGTGAATGTCATTTCCAGGTCCTCAGTGACCTTGGAGAAACCACTGAGCCTCTTTGAGTTCGGTTAGCATTACCTGTTCCATCTTCCTCCCAGAAATGAGAGGAAGACTTGGCAGAACAAGATGTACCATATGCTATAACATGCTTAAACAGATGGGAGAAATCACCATCTAACTCCCTAGTTGGTCCCAGCCGGCCACTACAGGGACATTTGGACTTCTCTGGTGCTAAGTGAGATGGAAGAAAGCCTGGTCACAAGGGCTGGTTTCTGGTTCAGGCTCTGCTTATATTTCTTATTTCTGAGTTCATTTCCTCACATGTCTGGTAAGACAATATTGACCGTTGAGGTGAAAGCACCTTGAAAAGCATAGATCATGGTTAGAGTGAGTGGTTGTTATTATTATGATGGAGAAGAGCCTTGGAGGTGCAGGGATCCATCCCCCTGGGGGTTGGGAAGCGTTCCTGGGCCCCTTTCTGATTTCCATTGGGTGTGGTCCAAACCTCTGATTTTTGCTGGCTGGGTGGGGCACCACAGGTACCTTTGCCGTTATCAGCATCCTGGTGGGTAACATCTGTCTGCAGCTGGCCCCAGAGTCGAAATTCCAGGTCTTCAACAACGCCACCAATGAGAGCTATGTGGACACAGCAGCCATGGAGGCAGAGAGGCTGCACGTGTCAGCTACGCTAGCCTGCCTCACTGCCATCATCCAGGTGAGGGGGCAGCCCCCAACCTTGCTAGAAGAGCATCAGACCACCCTGCCCCAATCAGACTGATGCTAAATCTGATTTAGGGGGCTGGGTGTGGAGGCTCATGCCTGTAATCCCAGCACTTTGGGTGGCTGAGGCGGGTGGATCACTTGAGGTCAGGAGTTTGAGACCAGCTTGACCAACATGATGAAACCCCATCTCTACTAAAAATACAAAAATATGCCAGGCTTGGTGGCATGCGCCTGTAGTCCCAACTACTCAGAAGGCTGAGGCAGGAGAATCACTTGAATCCGGGAGGCAGAGGTTGCAGTGAGCCAAGATCACGCCACTGCACTTCAGCCTGGGTGACAGAGCGAGACTCCATCTCAAAAAAAAAAAAAAAAAAAAAAAAGAATGAAAAACAATTTAGGGCTCTACCTCCTCCCTCCTCCCCCCTCCCCATCCCAGGGCTAAAGTGAACCTTGAAAATTAACAGTATCTCCTCATCTGCATCCAGCAGGACCATACAAAAAAACAACAGCTGTACCTGGTAAAACTGTCCTGAGATTTAAAACTGTAAAAGACTCACAGCCTCTCTCCATTATCCCGTGGAGAAACCCAACTCTCTGCCAGCACAGTCTTGCAGACTGCTAATTTTCTCTAACATCCCTCACTCCGCTCCAGCCTCCTCTGCTCCAAGCCACAGCAGCAGTTGCACAACATAAATTGAGCTTCTGCAAAGGGTTGCAAAGGATTCTGCTAGGTTTTACAAAGGAAAGCACAACATGACAGAATGCAAGAGCAAAACGCAGTCCCAGAGAGCACCTTTTCATTCACTCATTCATTCAGTTTTGTGCCAAGAACTAGGCTAAACCCTGGGATACAAAGATAAGTAAGAAAGAGGTCCAATTCACAAGTTGCTCACAGCCCAGCAGAGGAAGGAGCCATGTCAACAGATAAATTTGTATGCAGTGAGATAAGCAGCAAAGTAGAGCCATGTACAAAGACTGTAGGGACACAGAGCAGAGTCACGGAGGACCTCAAAGAGGAGGTGACACTCCACCTCTCTTAAAGGATGAGAACTTAACCAGGAACAAGATATACAAAGGATGGTCCAGGCAGAAGGAACAGTGCCTAAAAACACTGAGGCCTGAGAGAGTGTGATCTGCCCAGGGAAAGTAAGGGGCTTGGTGTGGCTGGAGGGTAAAGAGCCCCAGAAGAGGATGGAAAAGTAGGCAGGAACCAGACAATGAGATATGGGGTCTGGTCTCTAAACAGCGACTTTGGGTCTGATTGGCAGTTTATAAGGATCATTTGGGCTACACAGAGAATGGTCAGTGGGAGGTGGATTAGAAACAAGGCAGGGGACCTGTTGGGAGACTCTGCAGAGGCCCAGGCAGGAATAATGCAGGCCAAGACCAGGTGGAGAAAGAGATGGGGCTGGACTTGAAAAGAATATTTTACCAGGAGCTTGGCGATAGACTGGATGTGGGAGGTAAGGGAGGATGACTCTCAAGTTTTTGGTTGGGCAACCAGGTTAATGATGGTGTCATTTACTGAGAGAGAAAACACTGGGGGAGGACCAGACTTATTTTACAGATAAGCCAAAGCCAGAGAGGTGATGTGACAAAAAGGCCCACGCTCTAAAGGAGCTGAAGGTCTGATGGCAGGCATGTAGAGCACAGTGAAGGGCAGATGAAGGTCACAGATGGTCCATTTCCCTCAAGCCACTGCTATGCTAGGACTGCATGGAGCTCCAGACCTGGGTGTGGGTGGGGCGGGTCATTGGAACTGCTGAACCACATTGGTCTTCCTCCACCAACCACCCTTTTCCTCCTCTCAGATGGGTCTGGGCTTCATGCAGTTTGGCTTTGTGGCCATCTACCTCTCCGAGTCCTTCATCCGGGGCTTCATGACGGCCGCCGGCCTGCAGATCCTGATTTCGGTGCTCAAGTACATCTTCGGATTGACCATCCCCTCCTACACAGGCCCAGGGTCCATCGTCTTTGTGAGTCTGGGGATGCACCCCTGCCAGTGGGGCAAGGCTCGAGCAGACACATGAGGAGGATGTACTGTTTTAAGATGTTGTGAGCTCCTCATTGCAAAAGCTGGCTTAGCTGTTGTTCAGAGAGGATTCTGAGGGGGTTTCTGTCTTGGGAGGGTCAAAGTCATGACCTTGAGGCTCACTGAGGTTCTTGGTAGTTAATCCCTGCAGAAAAGAGCTGTACATTCTCCGCCAGTTCCCCATTCTAGTGCCTCAATCCCTCCCTGCCTGGAAAGTCCTGCCTTATGTCTAATCTCCATCCCTCCTCCTTCAGCCCAAACTCTTCTAAAGAAAAAAAAAGCACTCCTTTTCTAGCACAAGTTCCCCATGTGCCTTTTGGGAGAGGGCGGTGGACGACGGGACAAGGTTCCTGATCAGGGTTTTAATTCTGTCTCAGTGTGCCTCCATTAGCTTTGATGGCAACCCTTCCCTGGGTCAGACACCCAAAGGTGGGGTAGTATGGGAAGAAGGGGTGGGAGCCTGTGAGCATGATGCTCTTTCCCCCAGACCTTCATTGACATTTGCAAAAACCTCCCCCACACCAACATCGCCTCGCTCATCTTCGCTGTCATCAGTGGTGCCTTCCTGGTGCTGGTGAAGGAGCTCAATGCTCGCTACATGCACAAGATTCGCTTCCCCATCCCTACAGAGATGATTGTGGTAAGGATGTTGTCCAGAGCTGGGGTGTTGGGGGGCCAGGCTGTGAGACGAGGAAGCCCCTACCTTTCCTCACCCCATCCCCTCAACTGGCAGCCAGTGGGACAGGAAGTCAGATGTGAATCCATCCCATCCCCCATATGTGGCGTTTCCTCTCTTTCTACTGCTCTAATAATTCCCCCTAAGGAGGCAGGGGAGTGGGATTCAGGGTCCCTAGAGAAAAGGAGACTTGAGAGAGACCCCTGCCCTGGCCCCAACTTAGGGCCAATCCCCATTCTCCACTCTGGGGTTTGCAGGTGGTGGTGGCAACAGCTATCTCCGGTGGCTGTAAGATGCCCAAAAAGTATCACATGCAGATCGTGGGAGAAATCCAACGCGGGTGAGTCCAGGTGGCCCAGAAGCCTGGCCCACCCACACCACATGCCCCACTAAGGCCTGAGCTTGGAGAGGGAGACAAGATGAACTCTATGAAAGTGCAGTCGAAACTGTATGACACTATTACCGTTTCCTGAGAAGGGCCGCACAACCAGCCAATGTAGGCTATTTTATCAAAAATGAGTCTTAACTGCCTCACTCCCCTTATAAATCTCATTCAACAGATGCTGTTAAACAAAGCCTCTCTGATCAGCCCCTTGCTGGCTCTTCGCCTTGCTCTAATGCATTGGTTCTTTGTCCATGTAGAAAGGGAACTATTAGGTTCAACCAGATTCATGAAGCATCCACTCTGTGCCAGGCACCATGCTGGGCCCTGGGAGGAGAGGGGAGACGCTTGTCCTGCAGGACTGGAGCAGGCAAGGGAGGGAAGACCATATAGCACCAAAGGTCTAGGTGTCTGTGGACTCGTGAGTGTACAGGGTTCAGAATCTGGGAGTTAACAAATGAGGCCCTACCATGTACTGGCCCAGGGACCTTGGGCAAGTTAGGTTCTCTCAGCCTCAGTTTCCTCCTTTGTAAAACAGGAGTGATGGTCCCTACCCTATGGGGTGGTGCTGAGGATTCAGACTGGATGGGATAACTTAGGCAAAGATCCCGGCACACCATGGGGGCCTGGCTGGTCCCTGTGGGCTGGTGAAGGACTTGGCTGCCCTCCCACTCACACCCTTGGGTTCTGCCTCCTTCCTGGATCCTCGGCAGGTTCCCCACCCCTGTGTCGCCTGTGGTCTCACAGTGGAAGGACATGATAGGCACAGCCTTCTCCCTAGCCATCGTGAGCTATGTCATCAACCTGGCTATGGGCCGGACCCTGGCCAACAAGCACGGCTACGACGTGGATTCGAACCAGGTAGCTCTGGCCACCTCCGGCAGGACTGGGCAGGACGGGTCAACTCAGGCCTGGCATGAGATATCTTGGGTGGGGAGCTCATTGGGCTGAGGTGAGGCAGGCTGCCTCGAGTGTGGGGGATAGGGGGTCCTCTGACCCCAAGAAGCTGACCTCCTCTTGACTGGGAATGTGTGACTTTATAACCACTGGGTCACTCTCAGGTCCTAGGCCCACAATCCAGCTTGCGTGCCTGACTGCACTTGGTCCCCGTGCCCCCCAGCCCCACACTGGCTTCTAATCCTGTCCCCTACCTGCAGGAGATGATCGCCCTCGGCTGCAGCAACTTCTTTGGCTCCTTCTTTAAAATTCATGTCATTTGCTGTGCGCTTTCCGTCACTCTGGCTGTGGATGGAGCTGGAGGAAAATCCCAGGTAAGCCTTGTTCTAGGGGAGTTGGGGGGAGGTGGTAACAGAACAGTTGCCCCAAAGAAGCCTGGGCACTGCAAGCCAGGCCAGCTCTTCTCCAACCCCCTTCTTCCCTTCTTAGTCTCCACTCCACCAAAGCCATGGATTGGAAATAAATCAAGAGCAAAAATTTCACACCTTCCCTCTATCCCCAACTCTTTCTCGGAATAGGTGGCCAGCCTGTGTGTGTCTCTGGTGGTGATGATCACCATGCTGGTCCTGGGGATCTATCTGTATCCTCTCCCTAAGGTAAGAGCCCAGCCATCGAGCAGAAGAAAACGAGAGACTCCAATAAGAACAATCCCTGAGAGTTGTGTGGCACTTTACGGACTACAAAGTGCCATCATTGTCGTACTTAGTCTCAACCACAACCTGTGAGGTAGACAATGCAGGTTTTATCCTCCCCATTGTACAGGTGAAGGAAACTGAGTCTGAGAGCCTAAGTAACCTTGTCCATAGTGAGGCAGCTTACAGCGCAAGGCTGGTCCCAAACTCCAGCCTTCTGGCCTCAGAGTCTAATCCCTAGGCAACATTTGCACCTACCCATGAGTACCAGGCTCTTATATAGCCCAGCTAGGAGGGCTCTAGGCATGCATCATTTAGAGATGAGGGAAGAGAGATAGGGCAAGGATGGGGCCAGGAAGGACCCCATGGCTCTAACGCCAGCACTTTCCAAACCTAAGGTTGAATGCAGAGATTTGGGGGATCAGCCAGGGGAGGTGTTCCAGAACTCCATCTCTGTCCTGCCAGGCTTCAGGGTCGAGTATGCGCAGGAGGGCAAAAAGAAGGGGAGACCCTGGGGGCCTGGAGCAATGTTCTGCTTCTCTAGTCTGTGCTAGGAGCCCTGATCGCTGTCAATCTCAAGAACTCCCTCAAGCAACTCACCGACCCCTACTACCTGTGGAGGAAGAGCAAGCTGGACTGTGTAAGTATTGGGCAGCCTCTGGGTACTGGCCATGCCCCTGCCCTCTCCTCCAACCCCACAGCCCTGTCAGTTAGCCCTGTCCTAACAATGAACCCTCTAGTCTGCTGCTTCCTAATTAGCATAGATGAGTTGTTAAAAGTCCAAGTTTCGAAGTGAAACATCCTATGATCAAACCCTAACTCAGCCATCTGCTGGCTCTGTGGCCAATAGCAATCCCCTTAACCTTGCCCATTCTTGGCATCTTAATCGGGGAAATGGTTATTTTATACTCTCTGCCTCCCAGGGTTTTCTATGAAGAGGAAGCAAGGTAATACAAGTAAACATGTTGTCTACATCGTATTTTATACTCAATAAAGCTTAGCTATGACTACTTTATGACATATAGCTCCAAAAAAGTAAAAGGAAATTGTTTTTTTTTTTTTTTTTTTTTTAAAGCCCTAGAACATAAAGCCAGGGGACCAAAATCTTGAGCAAGTTACTAGACTTCCCTGGGGTTCTATTTCCTCATCTGTAAATGGGGGTAAGACTCATGCAGTCATGGTTGCGTCAAATGCTGGTTCCGAGGATTAAATGAGATCACAGTGGGAAAACACCACATGAGCACAAACATCCTGCAAACATGACTTATTGTTATGATTAGTCACACACTCCACTGCATCATCCGCTGGGCATAGTAATGAAGGCCAGTGTGTTTTGATGACACTGCCTTCTCTCCATTTAAGCCCCACCATAACCTATGGGAGAGGATTTACTAAACTTTCTTAACGATGGTGAAACCAAGGCTCAGAATGGTTAAGTAAATCGTCAAAGGCCACAGAGGTAGGAAGCGGTAGAGTCTGGATTAAAACTCCAAGTCCTGGACTCCAGACCTCTAGGCTGTACTGTCTCAAAGGGAAGGGAGGCTCACCCAACCTAGGGCAGGAAAGAAAATCCTTAAAGCCAGAGAAGTGAGTGGCTCATCTGTGGTCACCCAGAGAGTGATGAGGACAGGGAGAAAAATTATACCTCAGTTCCCAGCCCAAGGATCTGCTTTGACCATAGCCCAACAAGCCCCCACTATGGCGGTATTTCCTTAGGTTCATATGGTGGCTTTTGTTTCCATTTGATCTTCACAGCAATTCTCTACAGGAATCTGGGCAGATTTATTTCCTTTAGAGGAATTTCCGGGTCTTAAAATCTATAGGGGGCAACTATCAAAACTTCACCCAATGTTGCCCCCTACCCACACACAAAACCAGGCCCCCAGCCAATCAGAAAGCACTGCTGAGCTCCTGTCAGGGCCCACACAGCTCGCTGTGAGACAGAGAGAGGGAACTCACACTTGTTGATCACCTACTGAGCATCCATCACTAGGCTAGGATTGTCACATTCCTTAACTTTTGAATCCTTTCATAAGGTAGACATTATTATTCTCCTTTTGTTTCACATAGCGATTAAAGAACAAAACTTTGGGCTGGGTGCAGTGACTCATACCTGTGATCTAGCACTTTAGGGGGCTGAGGCAGGAGGATCACTTGAGGTCAGTGACCTCAAGCCCAAGTGACCTTGAGGTCAGCTTGGGCAGCATAGCGAGAACCTTCTGTAGAAAAATAAAACGTTAGGTGGGTGTAGTGGCATGTGACTATAGTCCTAACTATTCAGGAAGGTAAGGCGGGAGCACAACTTGGGTTCAAGAGTTTGAGGCTCCAGTGAGCTGATCTTGCCACTGCACTACAGCCTGAGCAACAGAGCAAGACCCTGTGACTCCAAAAACAAACAAACAAACACATTTTGAACCCAAACAGATCTGACCCAAGATGCATGCTCTTATAGATGCCGCCTCCCTGTGTGCTGGGGCTTCTATTAAAAACGCAGACAAGATCAGGCAACGACAGTCAATCTAAGGGAAAGAGGAAAGTGTAACCAAAGCACAAATACATAAAATATTGCAAAAATGCAATTTAAAAAAAAAAAAGAGAGAGAAGAGAGGCACTGAGGTTGTACTAACAGAGAATGGCCTTGGCTAATCCAGGAAGACTTCCTGAAAGAGGTTGTTTTTTCCCCAGGTCTGCTTTTGACATCTCTCTTTTCACAGTGCATCTGGGTAGTGAGCTTCCTCTCCTCCTTCTTCCTCAGCCTGCCCTATGGTGTGGCAGTGGGTGTCGCCTTCTCCATCCTGGTCGTGGTCTTCCAGACTCAGTTGTAAGTGATAGCTTCTGCCCTCCCAGGCCCACAGTCGGGTCCTTGGGCCAGCCCACAAAGGGCTGCCATGCCACAGCCTGGCTTAGTCCACTGCACCTTCCACCTCTGGGCCTGGCACTGGAGGTGCTGCCAGGCCCAAGGAGAGCCCAACCCAGCCAGGACTGTGGGCACAGTCTGGGCTGTTTAACTTCCCATATCCTGAAAACCCCAGAGAAAACCAGCATAGTCTTGCTGGGGACAGCTGGGGAGAGGGCAGTGGCAGAGAAAGGAGGGCAAGGGCAGGTGGTGAGATTCAACATCCTTCCAAAGACACTGCCAGAACCCCAAACCAAATGGACCCCACCCCAGGAGAGAGCCTGGGTAGAAGACAGAAGCTGTGTTCTACACACTGGGAGTATCACAGAGAAGGGGTCTTGGCCAAGGCAGGGAGGATGCTGAATGTTGGGGGAATCCTATCTTCTCTTCTTGAGAACTCAGAACAAGGAAGTGATGACTTCAGGGCGACTCCCACCACTTCTCCTACCACTTCTCTCCCCCGCCCCGTGGTCTGGGAGCTATGTCAAGGGCCTGCCTGTCATCCTCATAGTTATAGGAGGCCACAGGCCACCAGACATGTGTCTCCAGTGCAAAAAGACAGACACAGCAAGTCTGGGGGTGAGGACAGGACCTCATCCAACCTTGGCTCTGCCCCCGCCCCAGCAGGGGCACCCTTCCAGGCCCATGTGCCATTAGCATTCTCTTATGTTTTTCTCTTCCTTCTCCATCCAGTCGAAATGGCTATGCACTGGCCCAGGTCATGGACACTGACATTTATGTGAATCCCAAGACCTATAATAGGGTAGGTAATTCAAGCTTATGACCTCCTTCTTTTGCTCTGCACCACCCCAAGAAGAGGTTGTTTTTTAAAGCCAATAAAGACATTTCTGCAACTTGAGCTCAGTCTCCCTGTCACAGGCCCAGGATATCCAGGGGATTAAAATCATCACTTACTGCTCCCCTCTCTACTTTGCCAACTCAGAGATCTTCAGGCAAAAGGTCATTGCCAAGGTAAGACTCAGTCCCTGACGACCAGAGGCTCTAGACAGAGAGTGGCCAGAAGATGGAAGCAGAAGGGCGGTGGGAGCTGAGAACAGCCCACTCCCATAGAGGGCGGAGGTCAAGATTGCTGTTGGCTCTTTCCCTACAGACAGGCATGGACCCCCAGAAAGTATTACTAGCCAAGCAAAAATACCTCAAGAAGCAGGAGAAGCGGAGAATGAGGCCCACACAACAGAGGAGGTCTCTATTCATGAAAACCAAGGTGAATGGAGGCCAGAAGCAGCCCCGTACCCTGCTCTCCTGCCCATTCTGATATTGCCCCCTGTTATTCGTGGTACCTTGGGGGCCCCACTTCCAACCCTGACAGGCAAAGACAGAAAGTCTCTGGGAACACTGCCTGGTGGCCACTGGGCATTTTTCTTCTTCTATTTTTTTTTTTTTTTTTTTTTTAAGAAGTGGAATTTTGCTCTTGTCACCCAGGCTTGAGTGCAATGGCGTGATCTTGGCTCTCCGCAAACTCCACCTCTGGGGTTCAAGCGATTCTCCTTCCTTAGCCTCCCAAGTAGCTGAGATTACAGGTGCCACCACGCTGGGCTAATTTTTGTATTTTTAGTAGAGATGGGGTTTCACCATGTTGGCCAGGCTGGTGTCAAACTCCTGACCTCAGGTGATCCACCTACCTCAGCCTCCCAAAGTGCTGGGATTATAGGCCTGAGCCACTGCGCCCAGCCTGGGCATTTTTCTTCTTGGATGAGGTGCTACCATCTCCCAGGAAAGCCACTGAACCCCCCATGGCCCTTCTCCATTTTCTGGCTAAGATAGGACATGGCCCATGGACTTTTGAACAACCCAGGGGGGAGCAGCAGTGAGTTTCCTGGGGAACCCAGGCAGCCCAGGGCTAGCAAGGCTGGGGTGGGCATGGGAGAAATCCTTATAATCCCAGCACTTTGGGAGGCCGAGGCGGGAGAATCACTTGAGGTCAGGAGTTCAAGACCAGCCTGCCCAAAATGGCGAAACCCTGTCTCTACTAAAAATACACAAAAATTAGCCAGGCGTGGTGGTGGGCACCTGTAATCCCAGCTACTTGGGAGGCTGAGGCACGAGAATCACTTGAACCCAGGAGGTAGAGGTTGCAGTGAGCCTAGATAGTGCCACTGCACTCCAGCCTGGGCAACAGAGGGAGACTCTGTCTCAAGAAATAAAGGAGCTCAGTGTCCCTGGAGGGGCATTCTCCCGGACAGAGTGGGCTTGAGGCTTCAGTGCCTCTCTTGGCTGGGTCCTCTGACTTTGTCTGGATTGTAGGAGACCAAGTTTGCAGGCCCTGCCTAAGAAAGGGCTTTAGGAGAGGCCTCTCTGGTGGAGCTTTCGGGGTCTGTGTTCACCATCACCGAGGCGAGTTATTCCCCTCCACCTACACCCTCCATGCCCCTGCTTCAGTCACAGCAAGGTCTGGCTCAGTCTGGTGGTCCCTGACTCTGCCCACTGTCCCCACCCCTCCAGACTGTCTCCCTGCAGGAGCTGCAGCAGGACTTTGAGAACGCGCCCCCCACAGACCCCAACAACAACCAGACGCCGGCTAACGGCACCAGCGTGTCCTATATCACCTTCAGCCCTGACAGCTCCTCAGCTGCCCAGAGTGAGCCACCGGCCTCTGCTCAGGGCCCTGGCGAGCCCAGTGACACGCTGGCCAGCGTCCCGCCCTTCGTCACCTTCCACACCCTCATCCTAGACATGAGTGGAGTCAGCTTTGTGGACTTGATGGGCATCAAGGCCCTGGCCAAGGTGAGGCCCTCGGGGACAGCAAGCACCACCCACTCCGACCCCTCCGCTCTGCTCTCCACATTCCCTTTCCTGGGAGCCCTCATTTCAGGAAGCTGAGGGAGGAAGCTCACCAGGGAGGCTAACGGCTCCTAGGAATCCCTCCTTTCCCCAGACGCTACCAGGATGGGACATTCTCCACAGAGCAGGCCCAGACGACCCGTGACAATGAGTGGCGGGAGAAGTCTACCAGAGCTTCAGGCCCCCGTGCTCCCAACACCCCCACCACCCCAACACCCCAGAGGCCATCCCAAGTCCCTCTCAGCCACCAGGAACCGACCCAGGGTCTCTGAGGAGGGTCCAGTTTGGCTCCTGGTTCATGATCTGCTGCCCTTGTCCCTCATTCACCGGCCACCCTAAGAGCGGAAAAGAAATAACACCAGTGCCCCACACCATCAGGCCAAACAGACAGCCCACGGGACACCTTGAATGAATGTATCTATCTGATAACTTTCCAGCAGCCACCGCCAATGGCGGGAGTCAGCAAACCTCAGAGCTGGCTCAGATAGAGGCAAGCCAGGGGAACAATGGGCACAGAGAGTGTTCGGACTGACTTCACCATCAATCAGGCGCAGGGCAGGCCCCATACCCAGCCTTGGGCCTCAGCCAGCTTCCTTAGCCGGGATCTGGAGTCCAGGCCGGCCTTGGCTGAAGCTCTAGACTCCCTGAGCCTCCATCCTCCCCTGTAGCTTCTGTCTGAAGCCACAAAGGAGTCTGGGAATCTAAGCTACTGAAAGAAAAGATCAGCCGGGCGTGGTGGCTCATTCCTGTAATCCCACCATTTTGGGAGGCCAAGGCAGGTGGATCACAAGGTCAGGAGTTCAAGACCAGCCTGGCCAACATGGTGAAAGCCCGTCTCTACTAAAAATACAAAAATTAGCCGGGTTTGGTGACAGGCACCTGTAGTCCCAGCTATTCGGGAGGCTGAGGCAGAGAATTGCTTGAACCCAGGAGGCGGAGGTTGCAGTGAGCCGAGATCGCGCCACAGCACTCCAGCCTGGGCAACAGAGTGAAACTCCATCTCAAAAGAAAAACAAAGAAAAGATCTAGCCCCACAGGAAGGGGCCATGGTGACTTTAAGTGCCCACCACGTTGGCAAAAGTCCATTTCCGCCCCACTTCCCAGAGAAGCCGTCAGCCAACACTCCAGGGAGAAGTGGTGTGCTTTGCTGCTATTTTTATCTTTGGCTGCTGGGCTCTTGGGGTTGCTTATTTGTTTGGCTTCCCCTCTGAAGTAAGTTTTGTGAATCACTTTTGAGACCCACTCAGAACATTCCTTTCCTTTTGCCTCCCTACTCCAACACTTCTAGCTGAGCTCCACCTATGGGAAGATCGGCGTGAAGGTCTTCTTGGTGAACATCCATGGTAAGAGAAAGAGGACATTTAGGGACTGAAAGGCTGGCAAGGAGTGTGGGGTAGGAACAGGTTGGTGGGGTCTGAATAGTGAGGAGGTTGGAAATGAGAGCACCCAGCTATCCCCCCTCAAGCTGCTGCCTGCTCATAAAAGCTTCAGGTACAAGTCCAAAGAGACTGGTCAGATTGCATAAACATCCTAGGGGCCTTAGTGGCAGAGTGGGGGTGAAGGGGTCATGGAGTTACAAAAGGACAGCTAGGATTCTAATCTACCCCATAACTAATTTGCCATGTATCCTTGGCCGAGTCACTTTATCTCTCAAGGGATCTATTTCTACCTATGTAAAATGAGAGGGTTGACTAGATGGATTTGAGGATCCTCTCCCAATCAGAAACTCTGTGAATCTATATAGGCATAGAGCACACAGTACCCTAATTCCCCAGGGAACATATAAATATGCAGTTTTGTAGGCATACAGCCTCCAAAGGGTGCATATACACAGCCTCAAGGACGTGGCCACAGAGCAGCAGACATTTACATCACTAGCATGTATGCAAAGTGCAGAGATGTGGGAGCAAGTGCACACAGACACACAGGAGAATGTAAAGGGGCACATACACACACATCCAGCTCCCTGCACTGGGTCAGACCCCCTCCAGCAGGGCTGCAGGTCCCAAGCTCCACATGGCCACACTCGGGGAGAGAATCTGCAGTGGCAATGACCTGCTATGACATGTTCTGGAGTTAGAAGCAGTGGATTCTCCCCAACCTCACTGGACACCCCCTCAGGAAACCATCTCTGGGATAAAGAGTAATAGTTCTGCCACACATTGGAAGTTGCTGGAAAGGTCTGGGAAAACAAGAGGAAGGATGGGTTCTTGGAGGATAGAACTGGCAGCGGCCTCCTCAAGGATGGCTTAGGCTTTTCCACTCGAATCACCACAAAGTACTGACTGCCTAAATCAAACTGCTTCCTTCTGCCCTGGGTTGAAACTTCAGCATCCTCAAGTTCATGTTGCCCTCTGCTGTCCAGAACTGATATTGCACCGCCAATGCCGTGGCCCTCAGATACAGCAAGAGCTGGCACCTCAGGCCTCTCCCATCCCTGCTCTGGTCTCACCATCTTCCCCACCCCCCAGCTCCAATCCACAATGGCTGTTATCTCTCTGAAGGTGATTTTTCCTCCTTCTAGCCCAGGTGTACAAAGACATTAGCCATGGAGGCGTCTTTGAGGATGGGAGTCTAGAATGCAAGCACGTCTTTCCCAGCATACATGACGCAGTCCTCTTTGCCCAGGCAAATGCCAGAGACGGGACCCCAGGACGCAACTTCCAAGGGGTAAGGTCCTTGCACCTGGGGAATCCTAGGCTCCAAGGCACTGAAATAGCAGGACCAAGAGGCATTAGAAAGAACACAGGAGAAGATTTAAATTCCAATATCAAGTCTGCCATTTCAGTTTTCTGAATCTCAGTTTCCTTATCTATAGAATGAGCACCATCAACTAACATTACCTACCTCTCTGCATTTTTCTTTTGTTTTGTTTTAGGGTTAAGTGATAATTACATCTTTTGTGTCACTTGAAAGCACTTTGTGTATTGTAAAAATTATTTATCAATATAAATTTTCTGGTTGCACAAACACCCAAAGCATAGTAGAGCAGGCCCACTCTGCTGGCATTGTTCCCTGCCTCCTCCTCATCTCTTTCTAAAGAAGGCTTTCGGGAAGGGAGGGGAGGGGAGTAAGCCTACCCATTTTAACTTACCGAAGCTTAGGGATTTCAGGCTGGTGAGGGATAAAGAGATTGGGTCTGAGTTTTGTCTCAGCTTTTTGACATTTAATTTACTAGCTCAGTAAGTGACATACAAATGGGATACAAAATAACACCATCTAAAACTCCAGAAGACTGGGGAGTCAGAAAAAGCCCACCCTCTTGGGGTCCCTGCCCAGATCCCCAGTCATCTCTCAGCCCTCAGGGTCCCCTCCCAGCTCAGCTCCTGCCCTTGGCCTCCCAAGACTCTGGTTGTGCCCCAGCCCTGGGTAAAAACCTCCCCTGCCCTCTGTGGGTCATAACAAAGGCTTTTCTGGCTCTAGAGCAATGATTTGCTCTTTGCCTTAAGAGACTGAAGAAGGTGAAACCATCTGTTCTAAGTGCTGAAAGACTGCCGAGGAACACACAGGGTGCTGGCTCCTGCCCTCCATGCCTAGAGGGAAACCCTGGGGAAACAACGGGCTTTCCTGCTTCGTGAATTTGTCTGCAGAGCAAAGAGGGAGATTCTGGAGGAACCTGCGTTAGTTGTTAGTGCCCTAATCATGTTCAGCTACTCTAGTTGATATGTATACTTGATTAGTTATAGACTTATAAATAATTTATATTTTATATTATATATACTCACATATTATAGACTATATTCACAGATACAAATCACACACATAAACGCACATCTTTTCAACAGCGTTGTGAGGGACAAAGCAGGCAAAGTGAGGCTGGTTATCAGACTTTAACAGATTAGAAAATAGATTCCCAGGAGGACAGGAATTCCCCAAGGTCAGGCGGCTAGCCAATAGTTTTTCTAAGCTGGGTAAAACCTTCCCTGCCTCTAACGGACCACAAAGGAGGGAAGACCGCGATACACACCTGTCTGGTATAAGGGGGAAGACCACAGCCGTGCTGTTTTTGTGAGGCAGGTGAGGGAAGGGACAAGAGGATGTCATGTGTCAGGAAGCAGCATCCAATCAGAGCCGGCCACCTGTCCCTTTTCCTGCCACCATGCACCAACTTTGCTGCTCAGTCACTGAAGCTCATTCTGCACCGGCTTCCTCCCTTCCAGGCTCCAGAGGACACTGAACTCTCCTTGTACGACTCAGAGGAGGACATCCCCAGCTACTGGGACTTAGAGCAGGTGAGCTGAGGGACCGCGCTGTGAGAGTGGGAGCAGGATGAGGAGGGGAAGGATGGGGTCGCTGTCAAATACAAGGCGTTCACTCAGCTGTCTCACCTCCAGCCCAGAGCAGTCACATTCAAGACCACAAAGATTTGTGGTCATCTTTGTTTCTTTTTCTTCTTTTTCTTTTTTGTTTTTTTTTGTGAGACAAAGTCTCTCTCTATCACCCAGACTGGAATGCAGTGACATGATCTCAGCTCACTGCAACCTCTGCCTCCCAGGTTCCAGCAGTTCTCCTGCCTCAGCCTCCCGAGTAGCTGCGACTTCAGGCCCATGCCCAGCTAATTTTTGTATTTTTAGTAGAGACAGCTTTTCACCATGTTGGCTGGGCTGGTCTCGAACTTCCGATCTCAAGCAATCTGCCTGCCTCAGTCTCCTAAGTGCCTGGATTACAGGCATAAGCCATGATGCCTGGCCTTTGTTTTCATTCTTCTCACTCCCTGAAAGGCATCGTGGGGTAAGGGTGAGTCACTGGACCAAGTCCTAGAGAACTAGTATCTATTCTTATTCTCCAACACATCACCCATGTGACCCTGAGCAAGCCACATACACCCTGGGCCCTAGTTTTTATCATCTGTGAAATTAGGGAAACATAGGTAATACCTGTCCCATCCACCACACAAGATTGGCAGGGCAGTCACTTGTTCTTTCATTAATTCAGCAGGTATTTATGGCGTACCTACTGTTTGCCTGACGCAGTTCAGTACGGGCATATAGCAGTGAGCAAAACAAAGGCCTCTGCCTTTTCGAAACTTACGTTCTGGTAGAATAGATGAATTCTGGGTCTACAAATGAATTATTATTGCATGTAGACAAGCCTTAAGAACTAAAAGATATGTGGCTGGCTGCAATGGTTCACACCTGTAATCCCAGCACTTTGGGAGGCTGAGGTGGGTGGATCACCTGAGGTCAGGAGTTTGACACCAGCCTGGCCAACATGGCAAAACCCCGTCTCTACTAAAAGCACAAAAATTAGCCAGGCGTAGTGGTGCATGCCTGTAGTCCCAACTACTCGGGAGTCTGAGGCATGAGAATCACTTGAACCCGGGAGGCAGAGGTTGCAGTGAGCCAAGATCATGCCACTGCACTCCAGCTTGGGTGACAGAGCTAGACTGTCTCAAAAACAAACAAACAAAACAAAACCTAAAAGGTATGTGTATACGAGGGATCCCCATCCCCATAGGGCCCCTGGATTAACACCACCCCACCAATGCCCTGAATTAAAAGAAACCAGATGACTAGGTTTGGGGAAATCTGGCTTTGGATCTATGAGAAGTAGTGTCTCTCTTTGTGCCTCTTCCCGTTCTTTTTGACATTGAGCTCCATGGTGCTCTGAATCCATCTCTCACAGTGCTGATGGCAGGTGGGACAGATTAAAAAATAGAGCTGGAGCCACAAAGATTTGGCAGACTGATTTCTGTGCCCTCTTGGAATCTCCAGCACGTTCCAAAAAGCCAGGATAGGACCAAAATAGCTTATCAACGTGAGAAAGGACTTTAGAGCTTGTCTACTGCCAACCCTCATTTTACCCAATGAGGAAAGTGAAGCTATTAGGGGGCGAGGGACACGTGGAAGGTCACACAGCACACAGGAGGTGATTCACATGTAGATTTCAGCACCTGCTCCTGCCACGCTGGACTGGTTCACCTCCTAGGCTGACCCTGCCTCTCCCCTGTTCACAAACACTTTCGCACACACACACACGCACACACACAGGCACACATGGTGCCTCGTTCTGGCCAGGGGTTCCTAGGGTCACCTCTTGGTTGCAGCCACTGTGACCCCAACTGGTCTAACTTCTCTCTTCCCCTCCCACTTCCTTCCTGTGGTTCCTGCAGGAGATGTTCGGGAGCATGTTTCACGCAGAGACCCTGACCGCCCTGTGAGGGCTCAGCCAGTCCTCATGCTGCCTACAGAGTGCCTGGCACTTGGGACTTCCATAAAGGATGAGCCTGGGGTCACAGGGGGTGTCGGGCGGAGGAAAATGCATCCCCCAGAGCTTGGGTTCCTCTCTCCTCTCCCCCTCTCTCCTCCCCTCCTTCCCTCCCCGCATCTCCAGAGAGAGCCTCTCAGCAGCAGGGGGGTGCTACCCTTACAGGAGTGAGAGTCTGGTGAGCCCACTCTTCACCCGTCAGGCCCTGGCCGCAATGGACAAGCCTCCTGCTCACTCCACACCACCCACCTCTGCCCTGTCCTTGGCAGCTGAAGGACACCTTGACTTCCAGCTTTTACAAGTGAGCCAAAAACAGAAGGACAAGTACAACTGTGCTGGCCTGCTGTACAAGCTTCAAAAAGTGTCCCAGAGCCCACACGGCTCGGTGTCAGATGGTGTCAGGCTGTCACGGGACATAGGGATAAACTTGGTTAGGAATCTGGCTTGCCTTCCCCAGCTGCCTCAACTCTGTCTCTGGCAGCTCTGCACCCAGGGACCATGTGCTCTCCACACCCAGGAGTCTAGGCCTTAGTAACTATGCGCCCCCCTCCATCATCCCCAAGGCTGCCCAAACCACCACTGCTGTCAGCAAGCACGTCAGACTCTAGCCTGGACAGTGGCCAGGACCGTCGAGACCACCAGAGCTACCTCCCCAGGGACAGCCCACTAAGGTTCTGCCTCACCTCCTGAAACATCACTGCCCTCAGAGGCTGCTCCCTTCCCCTGGAGGCTGGCTAGAAACCCCAAAGAGGGGGATGGGTAGCTGGCAGAATCCTCTGGCATCCTAGTAATAGATACCAGTTATTCTGCACAAAAGCTTTTGGGAATCCCTCTTTGCACCCAGAGACTCAGAGGGGAAGAGGGTGCTAGTACCAACACAGGGAAAACGGACAGGACCTGGGCCCAGACAGTCCCCCTTGACCCCAGGGCCCATCAGGGAAATGCCTCCCTTTGGTAAATCTGCCTTAACTTTCTTTACTTGGCAAAGAGCCAATCATGTTAACTCTTCCTTATTAGCTTGTGGCCCAGAGACACAATGGGGTCCTTCTACAGGCAAAGGTGGAAGTCCTCCAGGGATCTGCTGCATCCCCTAACTGCATGCAGATGTGGAAAGGGGCTAATCCAGATTGGGTCTTCCTCCACAGGAAGATTCTTTAACACCCTTAGGACCTGAGGCCATCTTCTCCTATGAAGATGAAAATAGGGGTTAACTTCTCCATATGTACAAGGAGGTATTGAGAGGAACCCCACTGTTGACTTGAAAATAAATAG
This sequence comes from Pongo pygmaeus, assembly GCF_028885625.2. NCBI lineage: Eukaryota > Metazoa > Chordata > Mammalia > Primates > Hominidae > Pongo > Pongo pygmaeus. The sequence continues at coordinate 43,539,188 of NC_072373.2, forward strand.
GTTCCATGTGTAAGTGTTTTGTAAAATTTCAGTGGAAATGCACAGAAAATCTTCTGACCTCTCATCACTGCTTTTCTCAAGCTTCTTCAACTTAACAACCCCTTCCCCAACAGGTTGGGCTGGCCCAGCCTAGGAAAACATCCCCATTTCTAACTTCAGCCAGACCTGCATTGTGTGTCTGTGTGTTGAGTGAGTTGGTCAGCTAACAAGTCTTCTTAGAGTTAAAGGAGGGGGTGCTGGCCAAGAGCCAACACATTCTTGGCCCAGGAGCATTGCTTTTCTGTGAATTCATTATGCCATCTGGCTGCCAATGGAACTCAAAACTTGGAAGGCGAAGGACAATGTTATCTGGGATTCACCATGCCCAGCACCCGAAGTGCCAAATTCCAGGAGGACAAGAGCCTTAGCCAATGACAACTCACTCTCCCCTACTCCACCTCCTTCCAAGTCCAGCTCAGGCCCAGGAGGTGGGAGAAGGTCACAGAGCCTCAGGACATTCCAAGTCAGAGTCCCCTTTGAACCAAGTATCTAGATCCCCTGAGGACTTGATGAAGTGATCCTTAACCCCCAAGTAATCATTAACCCCCAGACCAGCCTCAGAACTGAAGGAGATTGTTGACCCAGTGGCCTGGAGTTGAGGCTCAGGGAGAGATCTGCAACATGTCTGAGGGTTGCAGAGCCCACTGTGGAGGTAAGATTGGAAACACATGAGGCAGAGGGAAGACATTGAAGAAAACATCTCTGCTGGAATATTTGGAAAAGAACACTCTTCTGGACCTGGTTGAAGCAGGAAAGATGGAGGCAAAGTAGTGAAATAATCCAGAATTTCAATACTTTTGAATGTTCTTAGTGATACTGACCTGTGATAATATAATTCCCAGGGAGGACTGGGAACCTTATCTCTTGAGATATTTGCATAATTTATTTAATTTAAGCCTCATTCTTCTTTTGTTCATTTTGGTAATAAACTGGATTTGAACTGTGAACAAATGCACATGTTTGGGTGGTTTTATAGAAAAGCAAAACAAGTCACCTCCACGGAGACCTGGCCTTGCTTTGCATTATCCCGGGCAGGGGAAGAAACGAGGACTCAGATTTCTCTGTAGGTCTCCCAGCTCCTCTCCAGGTTCTGATTTTCCATCCTGGGAATGCATAAACTTCCATGATCCAGCTAAAGAACAGAAACTGGGGAGAGAAGATTGGGCTGAGGGGTCCACACACCCAGGACCAGTATCCAGAGCCAACTCTGGATTTTTGTGGCTATAGGGGGTGTCAAAGCCCCATCATCCCTCTGCATACCTTTCACTCACTAATTCTTTCACATTCATGGGATGCCTATTAAGGGCCAATCCCATCCTTACTTAGCAAACCCTTCAGAATCCTTAGTGTGGGGCAGCACACAATCTAATCCCACCTTTCTCTGCCCTGTTTGTGAGACAATGCAAGGAGAGCAAAGCCATGGGATTCAAGTGTCATACAAGCTAGGTTGACTGTCAACTGTGTTTACCAGCAATCAGAAAGGGAAGAAGATAAGAGGAATCACAGAAAAACAAAAAGCAAAGCCATAAAGGAGACAGAAAGAGGATGAAGTGGAAAGAGATGAAGGACCAGAGATTAGACAAAACAAAGAGGGAAGGGAGATGAATGGTCAATGGTGTGGAGATACACAGGGCCAGGCACAGTGGCTCACACCTGTAATCCCAAAACTCTGGAGATTTAAGGGATTGCTTGAAGCCAGGAGTTCAACACCAGTCTGGCCAACCCATAGTGCGACCCCATCTCTTAAAAAAAAAAAAAAAAGATGGGGAGAACTAGAAGAAGGAGAAACAGTTGAAGGAAGAGGATATGTTGCAGAGGCAGAGAAGTCAATGAGTCCCAAAATGATATTTATTTAAGATAAACTAATCTTGCTTTAGCTGCTATTCAGCTGAGCTGTGGGATTTGGGTAAATGAGCAATTAGCATCCCTCTCGTAGGAGTTTTAGACTTTTTTTCTAATGATGCTATCTTAGCCTGATTCCCCCTGGATGCAGAACCTGAGACAAAAGTCTGCATGGGCTATTCAGGCAATGATCTCAGGGAGAGGAGAGATGGGCAAGAGTGAAAACAGGGAGGCAGAGAAAGCCAACACAAGAAAGAGCCACTGTGAAAGGCAAGTGGGGCTCTACCCTGCCAGTCCTTCCCAGGAGCCCTGTGAGAAGCATCTGCAAACTGTCCTAGAGAAACATTTAACCCTCACACCCATAGTCCATTGATCAAGGATGGCCCTATGGGTATTAACTCTTCAACAAATGTAGGATGCATGGATATGCGTGCAGAGCAGTTCCCAAGGTGACCCATGCTAGGGCAACAGTGATGCACCTGCAGGAAGGAAGAGGTATGGCATGGCTCCTGGGAGGGGCTAGCAGATAAGACCACCCAGAAACATTATTCCAACAGAGGCTTAGTAGGAGGGTTTTGAGTGGCACGTAAGTAGCATCTGAATTGGGTACATTTCTTTAGCCTTTCATCTTCCAAACCCACTGTAACCTATGTAGTTGTCTAACTACAACATGGCATTAGTCGTATATAGAGGTAGTATGGAAGCATTTGTAAGACAGCCATCTCACCATTCTAGACTGGAATGGGGTAATTTTAAGACTGTGAATCCCTGAACATGCCCAGGAAGAGATAAGCTAACCACCCACCAGGGATGTTGTCAGAGGAGCTCCTGCTCTAGATGGTAGATCAAACAAGATGACACTAAGACTTCTGTCTCTAAATTGCATAACATGAAAGCAAATTCTTTAGAATTATGCGAGTTACTTCTTACTTCCAGAGCTGGAAGTAAACACTTTTCCTTCAACAAATTTTTGTGTAAATAAGGGATTTTTTTAAACAAATTTTTACTTGGAAATAATTTCAAACAAATAAAAAGTTGCAAAACTAAAAGTATCACAAGAGGCTGGATGCAGTGACTCGCACCTGTAATACCAGCACTTTGGGAGACCAAGGCAGGAAGATCATTTGAGGCCAGGAGTTTGAGACCAGCCTGAGCAACAAAAGGAGATCCCCACCCCTACACCCCATTTCTACAAAGACAATTTAAAATTTTTAAAAATTAGCTGTGCATGATGGCACGTGCCTATAGTCCTAGCTACCAGGAAGGCTGAGACAAGAGGATCACTTGAGTCCAGGGATTTGAGATTACAATGAGCTATGATCACATCACTGCACTCCAGCCTGGGCAAGGGAGCAAGACTCTGTTTTCAAAAAGAAAAAAAAATCACACAATAAACACTGTATGCTCTTTAATCTGGTTCACTTATGGTTAAATTTTACCCCATTTGCTTTATCATTTACTCTTTCATTGTCTTTCTTTTCTTTTTTTTTTTTTTTTTTTTTTTAGACAGTCTCGCTCTTGTAGCCCAAGCTGGAGTGCAATGGCATGACCTCAGCTCACTGCAACCTCCGCCTCCTGGGTTCAAGCGATTCTCCCTGCCTCAGCCTCCTGAATAGCTGGGATTACAGGTGCCTGCTACCGCACCTGGCTAATTTTTTTGTATTTTTAGTAGAGACAAGGCTTCACCATGTTGGCCACGCTGGTCTCGAACTACTGACCTCCAGTGATCTGCCCACCTCGGCCTCCTAAAGTGCTGGATTACAGGCATGAGCCACCACCACCGGCTTATGTCTCTTTTCTTTCTCTCTGTGGACATGCATAACTTTTTCTGAGGTATTTGAGGATGAAGTCCTTTAACTTTAAATACTTCAATGTGTATTTCCTGAGAGATAGTGTCTTACATAATCACAGTACAGTTATCAACTTAATGCATTTACATTGATCCAATACTTTTATCTAATCCACCATCCATATACCAATTTTGTCAGTTTATCTAATGAAGCATTTTTTCTCTCCAGCACAGGATTTAATCTAAAGTCAGGTATTGAATTTATTTTCTTTTTTTTTTTCATTTATTTATTGAGACGGGGTCTCACTCCATCGCCCAGGCTGGAACGCAGTGGAGCTATCACGGCTCAATGTAGCCTCAACCTCTGGGGCCAGGTGATCCTCCCACCTCACCCTCCCAGGTAGCTTGGACCATAGGTGCACACCACTACTCCTGGCTAATTTTTGGTATTTTTTGTAGAGATAGGGTTTCTCTATGTTCCCCAAGCTTGTCTCAAACTCCTCAGCTCAAGCAATCCTCTTGCCTCGGCCTCCCAAAGTGCTGGGATTACAGGCATGAGCCACTATGCTCGGCCAGGTATTGAATTTAGTTGCATGCGTTTTAGTGTCCTTTTATCTGGAATATTTCTATAACTCGTCTTTGTCTTTTACAGCATTGACATTTTTCTAAGATTGTGGTTCACCCACCCTTTCTTTGTATTCCTCATTTTGCATTTGTCTGATATTTCCTCATGATTACACTGAGGTTTTGCATTGTCTCCCAGAATACTCCATAGGAAATGCTCTGTCCTTTTCTGCCTAACATATCTGGAAGCACATAATGGCCACCAGTCTCTCATAGGTGAAATTAATTTTGATTACTCAGTTGGGGGTATTGCCCGATTTCTCCACTATATGATTACTGGGTTTGTTTTTTTTTTCTCCCTTGAAACTTATAGTTTGTGAGGATACACTTTAAGACCATGCAAATATTCTGCTGCTCATTAAAATTTCCCGTAGGTTAAGTATCCATTGACAATTCTTGTCTGATCCTATCAATACTACGATGATTGCAAAATGATGATTCTCCAATCCCAGCACACCCTCTACATTTACCAGTCCTAATAGGCATCCTACTATAACTAAGAACACTCGCTTCTCACCTTTTTCTACAATTTCCTCAAAATTGTATATGTATGTTTGTGTGCCTGTTTATGTGCACATGTATATGTATGAATATGTATATATGTGTGTACGTACATTTGTAGGTACGAGTATGTAGCCATGTGCCACATAACAATGTTTCAGTCAATGACAGTCGCATATACAATGGGATCCCATAAGGTTATAATACTGTATTTTTATTGTACTTTTTTTCTGTGTTTAGATACACAAATACTTAGCATTGTATTATAGTATGCAGTACAGTAACATGCTGTACAGGCTTCTAGCCTTGGAGCAATAGGCTACACCATGTAGTCAAGGTGTATAGTAGGCTATACCATCTAGGTTTGTGTAAGTACACTCTATGAGGTTCACACGATGACAAAATCACCTAAAGAGACGTTTCTCGGAATGTGTCTCCATTGTTAAGCAGTGCATGAAGAGGGCCCTAACTAGACATCGACTCTGCCAGCACCTTGATCCTGGACTTCCCAGCCTCCAGAACAATGGCATGTACATGGATATATTTCCTAGTGCTGACTGCTGAAAGTTCCAAGAAGTAATGACATCCAGTAAAAAGGAACAAATCTAGTACCTAGATTTCAGCTTCTAACACCATTCCTTTCTAAAAGGAGACAGAACTTCTTAAAAGAAACGGTTGATTCCAAGGCCAGGATAGGATTGGATACAAGATAAGTCTGGAACATATTTTTATACCAGACAGCAAGGAATTGTTCCAAAAAATTGATGGGAGTATGTCACAAGGTCACAGGAGCCAGATCAAAGTGGCCTCTACACGCAATTTAAGCACCAAAATGAATAAATACAAGAATGAATTTTAAACCATTAAAAACAAGAATTGAGCTCATACCAACGATGATGAGAGAGAGAGAGAGAGAATTAGGAAGGCTTTATAGTTGCTAGAGACTGTGTGTGTTGCCCCAAAATTCGTATGTTGAAATCCTAACCCCCAAGGTGATAGTATTAAGGGCTATTGGGAAGTGATTAGGTCATGAGGATAGAGTCCTCATGAATGAGATTAGTGCCCTTATAAAAGAGACCCAGAGATATCTCACCCTCTGCCATGTGAGGTTACGGTGAAATGACAGCTATCTACGGACCAGGAAGAGGGCTCTCACCAACATCAAATCTGCCCGCACCTTGATCTTGGAATTCCCCACATCCTTGGTTTCCCTTGATGTTGTCATCCCAACATCTGAGTTCTGGAAAGGTGTAGTGGCTACTGGCCCCCAGAGGAGGGCACACTGCAGAAGTGGCATAACAATGTGAGGAGTTCCACTGGCCAGCTCCCCTGTGAAACTGGTGAAAATTACTAAAATGAAATAAAATAAAATAAAGCCTCTAGAAATAGTCCCAAGGGCAAACAGCAAATGAAGAAACATCTATTCAAGAAAATCTATGAAAATTTAATAAGAAAGCAAAAGCTATAAGCCTAAAACATCTTTATGTTAGCCCCAAAGTACATCTTTACATTCTTTATCTATAATAGCCCCCAAGTACATCTTTAGGTTCTAGGTGAGGATGGACCCTATGAGATATAGAGGAAGGTCAGTCCTTACTGCAGATAACTGAAACTGTGGGTTTCACTTTCTACAGTTTCAATTACCCGCAGTCAACCCTGGTCTGAAAAATATTAAATGGAAAATTTCAGAAATACACAATTCATAAGTTTTAAATTGCATTGCTGTTCTGGGTAGCATGATGAAATCTTGCACCATCCTGCTGTAGTTCTGCCTGGAATGTGAATCACCCCTTTGTCCAGCATATCCATGCTTATACACTATGCGCTCATTAGTCACTGAGTAGCCATCTCAGTTATCAAATTAACTGTCACGGTATCACAGTGCTTGTGTTCAAGTAACCTCTATTTTACTTAGTAATAGTCCAAAATAGGCCAGGCGTAGTGGCTCACGTCTGTAATCCCAGCACTTTAGGAGGCCAAGGCGGGTGGATCATAAGGTCAAGAGATCAAGACCATCCTGGCCAACATGGTGAAACCTGGTCTCTACTAAAAATACAAAAGTTAGCTGGGCATGGTGGTGCACAGCTGTAGTCCCAGCTACTCAGGAGGCTGAGGCAGGAGAATTGCTTGAACCCAGGAGGCGGAGGTTGCAGTGAGCCCAGATCGTGCCACGGCACTCCAGCCCAGTGACAGAAGGAGACTACATCTCAAATAATAATAATAATAATAACCCCAAAGTACAAGCATTGTGATGCTGGTATATTGTTATAATTGGTCTATTTTATTATTAGTCGTTAATATATTACTATGCCTAATTTGTAAATTAAACTTTATCATAGGTATGTATAATATGTACAGCAAAAAGGCCGGGCACGGTGGCTCACGCCCGTAATCCCAACACTTTGGGAGGCTGAGGCGGGCGGATCACGAGGTCGGGAGATCAAGACCATGCTGGCTAACTCGGTGAAACCCCGTCTCTACTAAAAATACAAAAAAAAAAAATTAGCCAGGCATGGTGGCGGGCGCCTGTAGTCCCAGCTACTCGGGAGGCTGAGGCAGGAGAATGGCGTGAACCTGGGAGACGGAGCTTGCAGTAAGCCGAGATCACGCCACTGCACTCCAGCCTGGGCGACAGACCGAGACTCTGCCTCAAAAAAAATATGTATATATATATATATCTACAGCAAAAAAAATACTGTAAACAAGGTTTTGTACTATACAAGGTTTCAGGCATCTATTGGGGGTAGATGGAATATGTCACCCACAGATAAGTGGGGGACCACTGTAGGTTTTTTTAATTTAAGAATATGGTATTTCTTCCCATTTGTTTAAGTCTTCTTTTGATAATTTCAGAAGTGTTTCCATATACCTCTTACACACTTCTTTTTTTTGGAGACGGAATCTTGCTCTGTCGCCCAGGCTGGGGTGCAGTAGCGTGATCTCGGCTCACTGCAATCTCCATATCCCGGGTTCAAGCGATTCTCCTGTCTCAGCCTTCCGGAGTAGCTGGGACTACAGGCACGCACTACCATACCCAGCTAATTTTTGTATTTTTAGTAGAGATGGGGTTTCATTATGTTGGGCAGGCTGGTCTCGAACTCCTGACCTCAAGTGATCTGCCCACCTCGGTCTCCCAAAGTGTTGGGATTACAGGCGTGAGCCACCGTGTCCAGCCAGCACTTACACATTTCTTAAGTTTAACCCTAAATATTTTTTACCACCTTTATAAATGGAATTTCTTTTATTATATTTTCTAACTGGTTGTTGTCGTTTACATACATAAAGGCTATCGATTCTGTATATTAATTGTGCATCCAGACTACTTACTGAATTCTTTTACAATGTTAGTAGTTTTGCTTTTGATTGCTTCAGCTTTTTCAGCTATACATTCTGTCTGCAAATAATTATAACTGTACCTCCTTTTCAAATTTTATACCTATAATTTTTTCTCTTATCTAATTGCATTGACTAGTATCTGCAAAACAATGTTAAATAATAGTGAAGACAGTAGACATTCTTTATTATTATTATTACTATACATTAAGTTCTGGGGTACATGTGCACAACGTGCAGGGTTGTTACATAGGTATACATGTGCCATGTTGGTTGGCTGCCCCCATCAACTCGTCATTTATATTAGGTAGTTCTCCTAATGCTATCCCTCCCCCACCTCCCACCCGCTGACAGGCCCTGGTGTGTGATGTTCCCCTCCCTGTGTCCATGTGTTCTCATTGTTCAATTCCCACTTATGAGTGAGAACATGCAGTGTTTGGTTTTTTGTCCTTGCGATAGTTTCCTGAGAATGACGGTTTCCAGCTTCATCCATGTCCCTACAAAGGACATGAACCCTTCCTTTTTATGGCTGCTTAGTATTCCATGGTGTATATGTGCCACATTTTCTTTATCCAGTCTATTATTATGGACATTTGGGTTGGTTCCAAGTATTTGCTATTGTGAATAGTGCCACAATAAACATGCATGTGCATATCTCTTTATAGCAGCATGATTTATAATCCTTTGGGTATATACCCAGTAATGGGATCGCTGGGTCAAATGATGTTTCTAGTTCTACATCCTTGAGGAATCACCACACTGTCTTCCACAATGGTTGAACTAATTTACACTCCCACCAACAGTGTAAAAGCTTTTCTATTTCTTCACATCCTTTCCAGCATCTGTTGTTTCCTGACTTTTTAATGATCACCATTCTAACTGGTGTGAGATGGTATCTCATTGTGGTTTTGATTTGCATTTCTCTAATGACCAGTGATGATGAGCATTTTTTCATATGTCTGTTGGATGCATAAATATCTTCTTTTGAGAAGTATCTGTTCATATCCTTCGCCCACTTTTTGATGGGGTTGTTTGTTTGTTTAAGTTCTTTGTAGATTCTGGATATTAGACCTTTGTCAGAAGGATAAATTGCAAAAATTTTCTCCCATTCTGTAGGTTGCCTGTTCGCTCTGCTGATAGTTTCTTTTGCTGTGCAGAATCCCTTAGTTTAATTAGATCCCATTTATCTATTTTGGCTTTTGCTGCCATTGCTTTTGGTGTTTTAGTCATGAAGTCTTTGTCCACACCTACGTCCTGAATGGTATTGCCTAGGTTTTCTTGTAGGGTTTTTATGGTTTTAGTTCTTACATTTAAGTCTTTAATCCATCTTGAGTTAATTTTTGTATAAGGTGTAAGGAAGGGATCCAGTTTCAGCTTTCTACATATGGCTAGCCAGTTTTTCCAGCACCATTTATTAAACAGAGAATCCTTTCCCAGTGCTTGTTTTTGTCAGGTGTGTCAAAGATCAGATGGTTGTAGATGTGTGGTATTGTTTCTGAGGCCTCTGTTCTGTTCCATTGGTCTATATATCTGTTTTGGTACCAATACCTGCGGTTTTGCTTACTGCAGCCTTGAAGTATAGTTTGAAGTCAGGTAGCATGATGCCTCCAGCTTTGTTCTTTTTGCTTAGGATTGTTTTGGCTATGCAGGCTCTTTTTTGGCTCCATATGAACTTTAAAGTCATTTTTTCCAATTCTGTGAAGATAGTCAGTGGTAGCTTGATGGGGATAGCACAGAATCTATAAATTACTTTGGGCAGTATGGCCATTTTCATAATATTGATTTTTCCTATCCATGAGCATGGAATGTTCTTCCACTTGTTTGTGTCCTCTTTTATTTCGTTGAGCAATGGTTTGTAGTTCTCCTTGAAGAGTTCCTTCACATCCCTCGTAAGTTGGATTCCTAGGTATTTTATTATCTTTGTAGCAATTGTGAATGGGAGTTCACTCATGATTTGGCTGTTTGTCTGCTATTGGTGTATAGGAATGCTTGTGATTTTTGCACATTGATTTTGTATCCTGAGACTTTGCTGAAGTTGCTTATCAGCTTAAAGGAGATTTTGGGCTGAGACAATGTGGTTTTCTAAATATACAATCATATCGTCTGCAAAGAGAGACAATTTGACTTCCTCTTTTCCTAACTGAATACCTTTTATTTCTTTCTCTTGCCTGATTGCCCTGGCCAGAAATTCCAACATTATGTTGAATAGGAGTGGTAAGAGAGGTCATCCTTGTCATGTGCCGGTTTTCAAAGGGAATGCTTCCAGTTTTTGCCCCTTCACTATGATATTGACTGTAGGTTTGTCATAAATAGCTCTTATTATTTTGAGATACATTCCATCAATACCTAGTTCATTGAGAGTTTTTAGCATGAAGGGCTGTTGAATTTTGTTGAAGGCCTTCCTGCATCTATTGAGATAATCATGTGGTTTTTGTCATTGGTTCTGTTTATGTGATGGATTACGTTTATTGATTTGGGTATGTTGAACCAGTCTTGCATCCCAGGGATGAAGCTGACTTAATCATGGTGGATAAGCTTTTTGAAGCGCTGCTGGATTTGGTTTGCCAGTATTTTATTGAGGATTTTCGCATTGATGTTCATCAGGGATATTGGCCCAAAATTCTCTTTTTTTGTTGTGTCTCTGCCAGGCTTTGGTATCAGGATGATGCTGGCCTCATAAAATGAGTTAGGGAGAATTCTCTCCTTTTCTATTCATCGGAATAATTTCCGAAGGAATGGTACCAGCTCCTCTTTGTGCCTCTGGTAGAATTCAGCTGTGAATCCATCTGGTCCTGGACTTTTTTTGGTTGGTAGGCTATTAATTATTGCCACAATTTCAGAACCTGTTATTGGTCTATTCAGAGATTCGACTTCTTCCTGGTTTAGTCTTGGGAGGGTGTATGTGTCCAGGAATTTATCCATTTCTTCTAGATTTTCTAATTTGTTTGCATAGAGGTGTTTATAGTATTATCTGATGGTAGTTTGTATTTCTGTGGGATTGGTGGTGATATCCCCTTTATCATTTTTTATTGCATCTATTTGAGTCTTCTCTCTTTTTTTTTATTAGTCTTGCTAGCATTCTATCTATTTCGTTCCCTTTTCAAAAAACCAGCTCCTGGATTCATTGATTTTTTGAAGGGATTTTTGTGTCTCTATCTCCTTCAGTTCTGCTCTGATCTTAGTTATTTCTTGTCTTCTGCTAGCTTTTGAATGTGTTTGCTCTCACTTCTCCAGTTCTTTTAATTGTGATGCTAGGGTGTCAATTTTAGATCTTTCCTGCTTTCTCTTGTGGGCATTTAGTGCTATAAATTTCCCTCTACACACTACCTTAAATGTGTCCCAGAGATTCTGGTACATTGTGTCTTTGTTCTCACTGGTTTCAAAGAACATCTTTATTTCTGCCTTCATTTCATTATTTACCCAGTAGTCATTCAGGAGCAAGTTGTTCGGTTTCCGTGTAGTTGTGTGGTTTAGAATAAGTTTCTTAATCCTGAGTTCTAATTTGATTGCACTGTGGTCTGAGAGACAGTTTGTTGTGATTTCTATTATTTTACATTCGCTGATGAGTGTTTTACTTCCAATTATGTGGTCAATTTTAGAATAAGTGTGTGGTGATGCTGAGAAGAATGTATATTCTGTTGATTTGGGGTGGAGAGTTCTGTAGATGTCTATTAGGTCTACTTGGTCCAGAGCTGAGTTCAAGTACTGGATATCCTTTTTAATTTTCTGTCTTGTTGATCTGTCTAATATTGACAGTGGAGTGTTAAAGTCTCCCATTATTATTGTGTGGGAGTCTAAGTCTCTTTGTAGGTCTCTAAGAACTTGCTTTATGAATCTGAGTGCTTATGTATTGGGTGCATATATATTTAGGATAGCTAGCTCTTCTTGTTGAATTGATCCCTTTACCATCATGTAATGGCCCTCTTTGTCTCTTTTGATCCTTGTTGCTGTAAAGTCTGTTTTATCAGAGACTAGGATTGCAACTCCTGCTTTTATTTTTTCTTTTCTTTTGCTTGGCAGATCTTCCTCCATCCCTTTATTTTGAACCTACATGTGTCTTTGTATGTGAGATGAGTCTCCTGAATATAGCACATCGATGGGTCTTGACTCTTTATCCAATTTGCCAGTCTGTGTCTTTTAATTGGGGCATTTAGCCCATTTACATTTAAGGTTAATATTGTTATGCATGAATTTGATCCTGTCATTATGATTCTAGCTGGTTATTTTGCCCGTTAGTTGATGCAGTTTCTTCATAGCATTGATGGTCTTTACAATTTGGCATGTTTTTGCAATGACTGGTACCAGTTGTTCCTTTCTATGTTTAGTGCTTCCTTCAAGAGCTCTTGTAAGGCAGGCCTGGTGGTGACAAAAGCTCTCAGCATTTGCTTGTCTTTAAAGGATTTTATTTCTCCTTCACTTATGAAGCTTAGTTTGGCTGGATATGAAATTCTGGGTTGAAAATTCTTTTCTTTTCTTTTATTATACTTTAAGTTTTAGGGTACATGTGCACAATGTGCAGGTTAGTTACATATGAGAACTTGAATACTGGCCCCCACTCTCTTCTGGCTTGTAGGGTTTCTGCAGAGAGATCCGCTGTTAGTCTGATGGGCTCCCCTTTGTGGGTAACCCGACCTTTCTCTCTGGCAGCCCTTAACATTTTTTCCTTCATTTCAACCTTGGTGAATCTGATGATTATGTATCTTGGGGTTGCTCTTCTCAAGGAATATCTTTGTGATGTTCTCTGTATTTCCTGAATTTGAATGTTGGCCTGCCTTGCTAGGTTGGGGAAGTTCTCCTGGATAATATCCTGAAGAGTGTTTTCTCACTTGGTTCCATTCTCCCCATCACTTTCAGGTACACCAATCAAATGCAGATTTGGTCTTTTCACATAGTCCAATATTTCTTGGAGGCTTTGTTTCTTTTCACTCTTTTTTCTGTAATCTTGTCTTCCCACTTTATTTCATTAATTTGATCTTCAATCACTTTCTTCCCTCTCTTCTGCTTGATCAAATCAGCTATCGAAGTTTGTGTATGCCTCATGAAGTTCTCGTGCTGTGTTTTTCAGCTGCATTAGGTCATTTATGCTCTTTTCTACACTGGTTATTCTAGTTAGCCATTCCTCTAACCTTTTTTCAAGGTTTTTAGCTTCCTTGAGATGGGTTGGAACATCCTCCTTTAGCTCAGAGAAGTTTGTTATTACCCACCTTCTGAAGCCTACTTCTATCAACTCATCAAACTCATTCTCCATCCGGTTTTGTTCCCTGGCTGACAAGGAGTTGTAATCCTTTGGAGGAGAAGAGGTGTTCTGGTTTTTGGAATTTTCAGCCTTTCTGCTCTGGTTTCGCCCCATCTTTGTGGTTTTATCTACCTTTGGTCTTTGATGTTGCTGACCTATGGATGGGGTTTTGGTGTGGATGTCCTTTTTGTTGATGTTGATGCTATTCCTTTGTTTGTTAGTTTTCCTTCTAACAGTCAGGTCCCTCAGCTGCAGGTCTGTTGGAGTTTGCTGGAGGTCCACTCCAGACTCTGTTTGTCTGGGTATCACCAGAGGAGGCTGCAAAACAGCAAATATTGCTGCCTGATATTTCCTTTGGAAGCTTTGTCCCAGAGGGGCACCTGCCAGATGCCAGCCAGAGCTCTCCTGTATGAGATGTGTGTTGGCCCCTACTGGGAGATGTCTCCCAGTCAGGATACACAGGGGTCACGGACCCACTTGAGGAGGCAGTCTGTCCCAGAGCTTGAACGCCATGCTGGGAGAACCACTGCTCTCTTCAGAGCTGTCAGGCAGGGACACTGAAGTCTGGAGAAGCTGTGCCCACAGCTGCCCCTTTCCCCAGGTGCTCTGTCCCAGTGGGATGAGGGTTTCATCTATAAGTCCCTGACTAGGGCTGCTGCCTTTTGTTCAGATATGCCCTGCCCACAGAGGTGGAAACTAGAGAGGCAGTTGGCCTTGCTGAGCTGCGGTGGGCTCCACCCAGTTCGAGCTTCCTGGCAGCTTTGTTTATGCTGTGAGCATAAAACTGCCTACTCAAGCCTCAGCAATGGCAGACACCCCTCCCCCCACCAAGCTCCAGCGTCCCAGGTCAATCCCAGACTGCTGCGCTAGCAGCAAGTATATCAAGCCAATGAATCATAGATTGCTGGGCTCTGTGGGCATGGGACCTGCCAAGCCAGGGACCAGAGGGAATCTCCTGGTCTGCCAGCTGTGAAGACCATGGGAAAGATGCAGTATTTGGGCAGAAGTGTACCATTCCTCCTGGTACAGTCTCTCACAGCTTCCCTTGATTAGGAAAGGCAAATCCCCCAACCCCTTGCACTTCCTGGGTGAGGCGACACCATGCCCTGCTTCACTCTCCCTCTGTGGGCTGCACCCACTGTTCAACCAGTCCCAGTGAGAAGAACCAGGTACCTTGGTTGGAAATGCAGAAATCACCCATCTTCTGCGTCGATCTCACTGGGAGCTGCAGACAGGAGCTGTTCATATTCGGCCATCTTGGAAGAGTCGACAGTAGACATTCTTATACCATTTCTGACTTTATTATAAATGTATCTAGTTTTTTTGTGATTAAACATGATTCTTGTTTTGCATTGGGAAAAATATATATATTGTCATTTTGAGATTTTTATCAAGAATGGATGGACAGAGATCAACAATTGGCATGACAATGTGAGGGGTTCCACTGACCAGCTCCCCGGTGAAACTGGTGAAAATTATTTTTTAAAAAGACACATTTAGGCAAGGTGCGGTGGCTCATGCCTGTAATCCCACACTTTGGGAGGCCGAGCGGGGTGGATCAGGTAAGGTCAGGAGTTCGAGACCAGCCTGTGCAACATGATGAAACCTCATCTCTACTAAAAATACAAAAATTGGCTGGGTGCAGTGGCTCACACCTGTAATCCCAACATTTTGGGAGGCTGAAGCAGGCAGATCACCTGAGGTCAGGAGTTCGAGACCAGCCTGACCAAAATGGAGAAACCCCATCTTTACTAAAAATACAAAATTAGCCAGGCATAGTAGCACATGCCTGTAATCCCAGCAACTCAGAATTACAGGAGGCTGAGGCAGGAGAATCACTTGAACCTGAAGGCAGAGTTGCAGTGAGCCAAGATTGCACCATTGCACTCCAGCCTAGGTGACAAAGTGAGACTCTGTCTGAAAAAAAAAATAAAAGAAAAGGAAAGAAAACACACACACACACACACACACACACAAAGCCTCTAGAAATGGTCCTAAGGGTAAACAGCAAGTGAAGAAACTTCTATTCAAGAAAATCAATGAAAATTTAGTAAGAAAGCAAATCTATTAACTTTTTAGAAGAAAACACAGAGGTATCTTCATGATCTTAAATTTGGCAAAGAATTCCTAGATATAACTCCAAAAGCGTGAGCAACAAAAGAAAAAAATTGGCAAATTGGACTTCATCAAAATTTAAAACTTTTGAGCAAGATGGCTGACTAGAGATGCCTGGTGCTAGTCTCCCCCACAAGAAAGGACCATGGCAATAAATAAATAGCTAAGACTTGACTGGATTGTTGAAGGAAGAGCACTGGAGTACAGTGAGGAAGTGGAGATGCACATGTGGTGATTGGAAGTACAGGAGGGCAACATGGAGGCACCTGCCCTTTGTAGCCCCATTTCCCTCACCAGGATCAGATCAGCCCAGATATGGGAAGGATTTCCCGCTGCAAGGAATAGGTAAGCAGAAGAGTCCCACTAGATACATGGCCACCACAAATACCTACAGTCCGTACTATAGGAGAATCTCACAGTCCTCACAAGTCCTAAGCCCAGTTTGGAGAGCTACCAGGAATTCACATAGCTGCCTTGCCCTGGATTAGGAGCACAAAGTATACACTCCCCACACTCCACCCACTCCCTGTGAGCCAAGCTGCTGTGGCACGATGCAATATTGAGACCACAGCCACTTCTGCAGTGTGCCCTTCTCTGGGGGCCAGTAGCCACTACACCCTTCCAGTACACAGATGGCTGAAGGCTCCAACCCCAGACAGCCAGACCCCATGTTGGCTGACCCACTGTGTACACACACGTTTCCAACCTGAGAAACAGAAACAGCCAGGTGAGCCACCCCTGGCAAAGCCTCACCATCATCACCACAAATTCTCTCAGCTTAGGCTACTGGGAAACTTGCAGACACCACTAGTGTGGACTATAGCTGAAGAAACTACATGGAGATTGCACTACTGCATCCACCTAGAACCAAGGCAAATGCACCCCACTGTACTGACATCCCAAGACTCATTCATACAAATAAACTTTTCTCCTGAAAACCTATTCCATAAAAATAGAAAAGATGACTTTTACACCATACATGTAGAAACCAATGTAGAAATACATCAACCATGAAAATGAAAGGAAACATGTCACCTCCAACAGAAAACAATAATTCTCCAGTAACAGTAATCATAGGAAATATAAGAAATGCCAGAAAGAAAAACAATTAAAAATAATAATCTTAAAGAAACTTGACAAGGCCAGGCACAGTAGCTCATGCCTCTAATCCCAGTACTTTGAGAAGCCACGATGGAAGAATGACTTGAGGGCAGGGATTCAAGATCAGCCTAGGCAACACAGGAAGACCACATCTCTACAAAAATAAATAAATAATTAGCTGGGCATGGTGACACACAGCTATATTCCTAGCTACGGTGGAGGCTGGGGCAGGAGGATTGTTTGAGCCCAAGAGTTTGAGGTTATAGTGGGCTACAATCACACCACTGAACTCCAGCCTGGGCAAGAGGGTGAGGCCCTGTCTCAAAAACAACAATGACAAAAAAAATTTAGTGAGATACAAAAGAACACAAATAGACAATTCAACAAAATCAGAAAAACATTTCATAATTTGAATGAGAAATTCAACAACAACAAAAAAGATAGTATTAAAAAACAGCAGAAATCTCAGAGCTGAAGAATTTAATGAATTAAATAAAAATTTAGCCATATACTAGACCAAGCATATAAAATAATTTCTGAACTGGAAGACCTGTCTTTTAAAATAAGACAGGAAAGAAGGAAGGAAGGAAGGAAGGGGAGGGGAGGGGAGGGAAGGAGGGAAGGAGGAAGGAAAGAAGAAAGAAAGAGAGAAAGAAAGAAAAAGAAAGAAAGAAAGGGAGAAAAAGAAAGAAAGAGAAAAAGAAACAAAGAAAGAGAGACAGGGAGGAAGGAAGGAAGGAAAAAAGGAAGGAAGGAAGGGAGAAATACTCCAGGGATGGCCAAGTGTAGTGTTTCATGCCTGTAATCTCAGCACTTTGGAAGGCCAAGGCAGGAAGATGACAAGTGCAGGAATGTGAGACCAGCCTGGGCAACATAGTGAGACTCTGTCTCTAAGGGAAAAAAAATTAAAGTAGCCAGACATGGTGGCACAGGCCTGTGGTCCTAGCTATTCAGGAGGCTGAGATGGGAGGATTGCTTGAGCCTGGGAGATCAAGACTGCAGCAAGCCGTGAATACACCACAGCACACCAGCCTGAATGAAAGAGCAAGATCCTGTCAAAAAAAAAAAAAAAAACCCTCTAGGGAGGTCTATATCCAGAAGTGAGAAGTGCAAAGACCAGCTTGGTTGGGGAGACCCTAATCCAGTGGTGCTAAAGGAATTAAAGACACACACACAGAAATACAGAGGTGTGAACTGGGAAATCAGGGGTCTCACAGCCTTCAGAGCTGAGAGCCTCCAACAGAGATTTACCCACGTATTTATTAACAGCAAGCCAGTCATTAGCATTTTTTCTATAGATATTAGATTAATTAAAAGTATCCCTTATGGGAAATGAAGGGATGGGCTGAAATAAAGGGATGGGTTGGGCTAGTTATCTGCAGCAGTAGCACGGCCTTAAGGCACAGATCACTCATGCTATTGTTTGTGGTTTAAGAATGCCTTTAAGCGATTTTCCACCCTGGGTAGGCCAGGTGTTCCTTGCCTTCATTCTGGTAAACCCACGACCTTCCAGCATGGGCGTTAAAACCATCATGAACATGTCACAGTGCTGCAGAGATTTTGTTTATGGCCAGTTTTGGGACCAGTTTATGGCCAGATTTTGGGGGGGGGGCCTGTTCCCAACATGTCCCCCTTCTTTGATTTGCAAATCGATAAAAGCAAAGGCAGCTTTGACACTGTGAGCTACTTCTCGCAGGAGTCAGGATCCACATCTGCACACTATACAAAGACAAACAACACAGATTAAAAGCACAATCATCATTGAAATCACAGAGCTTCCAAGTGTTTTTATCCATTTTAATGGGTTACTAGCTGCTAATCTGTCTGCAGCTCCTTCAAGCACTCCAGTTCCTGTCATTAAGGTCAGGTGTACCTGGGATGCTTTAAATATTTGTTCTTTTAATTTTGCAATATCCAAAGACAAGTTTGTAGAGTGTCTTTCTAGATGCTTTTTTATTCTTTCTCAAATTTTGATCTTATTAGGAGCTATTAATAGTTTCCACAAATCCTTATGTTTAGCTCCTACAATGAGCCATATCATTTGAGGTTGAGGTGACACTATACTGCCATGGTTCCAGACAATAGGAACTTTTGCCATACTTCTTATCATTTCTGCCATCTGACCACTTTGTTCAGACCAAATGAACTAGTGTGGCCGTGGCATGCAGACTGAGAGGTGCAATTTAAGCTAAACATCCCCTTAGGGGACCAATCAATGATTCCATAGGAATAGTTGCATAACATCTCTGCCTGTTCTGCAATGCAATCTTACTAAACAAGTTGTTCATTATTTCTGGCCAGGTGCTATTTTGTTTACAAATAGGTTTTTGAGGGTGGTATGCCTCAAGTATAGGAGCAGATTTATTATGGTAAATACTGAGATCAGAAAGCATGTGTAACTGTGTCATAGAGTGAAATCATCTAGGCATTATTGCCAGACAAGATTGATAAATATGCCCAATAAGTATAATTGTTCTCTGTGTCAGCCCTTGTTGAAGGAATACTCATGGCAATGGTGATCATCACTATGATAGATCACCAAATTACTCATTGTGACTGGTTGTCCCGCTTTCCTCAGGTTTTCTTCCACCATCTGTGACAGCTTCTTGATTTGTCCCCAGGTGGGTGGCTGTGTTCAATGGGTGTTGCTCATGACAGTTGGGGTCCTCCTCAGTGTCAGCCTTGACATGGGTGCAACCAGGGGGTCCTCGGGATCCTCCTGGAATCTCTTCCTCGGCATCTGGCTCATGATAAGGTTTCAGGTTTCTTGATGGTATCCAAATCAGTTATTGATTTTGGCCTGGAGAAACACAAGCATAACCTCTACCCCAAGTTATTATTTTACCTATTTCCCAACTTTTTGTTATCAGATCTCTCCACCAAACCAGTTGTTCTGCTTCTGTCTTTGCAGCCGGTTTCTGTAAATGCTGTTCAGCTGCTGATAACATCTGGCCTCTAGGCAGGCTCAAAAAATTTAAAGTTAATAATGCTAGATTCAATTGTATATGGGCTGTCCCATAATCCCTGTTTATCCCCCTTTTTTGTTTTTGTCTTCAGTTGTTCATCTGTATGAAATTGTAACTAAGCATTTTCAGTTAACTGTGTGGAATGAACCACATATGAAGAATCAGAAATCACATTAATAGACATATCAAAACAGTCAACACCTCAATTACAGCTACAAGCTCCGCTTTTTGAGCTGAAGTATAGGGCATCTGGAAAACTTTACTTTTTGAGCCAGAATAAGAAGCTTTACCATTACTAGACCCATCTGTAAAACAATGAAAATGCTTAGCAGGCTGCAGGTTGTTTACTGCAAGAATTGTAAATGAAAACCATTCACAGTCTTGCTCAGCTAAAGGGATAGTAAAGAAACAGTCTTTCAAATCTACGACTATTAAAGACCAATTTTTTGGAATTATAGCAGGAGAAGGCAATCCTGGCTGTAATGCTCCCATAGGTTGTATAACTGAACTGATGGCTCTTAATTCAGTTAATATTTTCTATTTACCTGAATTTTTCTTAATTATGAACACTGGAGAATCCCAAGCAGAAAATTTTGGGGCTATGTGCCCATTTTCTAGTTGAACTAATTTCTCTAAAGCCTCCAGTTTCTCTTTACTTAGCGGCTGTTGTTCTGTCCAAATTGGCTTATCTGTTAACCATTTTAAAGGTATAGGTTCTGGAGGCTTAACAATGGCCGCCATCAAAAATGATATCCTAAGCCTTGGCAGGAATTTTGTCTTTCCACTTGAAGTGGTCCTTTCAAAACTTGCAAATTTTTTCCTAGTCCAATACCAGGAACATACCCCATTATATACATCATATGTTGACTTTGAGGGCTATATAATTGTTCTGGAATTAGAACTTGTGCTCCCTATTGTTGTAATAAATCCCTTCCCCATAAATTTATGGGTACAGAAGTTATAATTGGTTGAATAATCCCAGGTTGTCCATCGGTCCCTTCACAATGCAAAATATAGCTACTTTGATATACTTCAGGGGGTTTACCAACTCCAACAATGTTAAATTGAGTGGGTTGAATTGGCCATGCAGATGGCCAGTGCTGTAGAGAAAATGTGCACTCCTGTATCTACCAAACCTTTAAATTTATTTCCCTGAATAGTTATTTCACAGGTAGGATGTTTATCCATAATTTGATTTATCCAATAAGCTGCTTTGCCTTGTTTATTTGTGCTTCCAAATCCTCCTGTTCATTTAATTTCACTTTTTCCCATTCCCACATATGACAAAATCAGGAGCTGTGCTATGCACTCTCCTGGCTCTGCTTTCCAGGGAACAGAAGTAGATATAACAATTTGAATTTCCCATTCTAATCTGAATCAATGACTCCTGTATGTATTTGTACTCCTTTTAAATTTAAACTAGACCTGCCTAGAACTAATCCTATTGTCCCTGCTGGCAAGGGACCACAGACTCCTGTTGGGACCTTTTGTGGGGGTTCCCCAGGCAGAAGACTCACAGCTTTTGTGCAGCATAAATCTACTGTGGCACTACTGGCTGTGGCGGGGGACAGGCATTGTACAGGGGTGAGGGAGTGACCTGAGCTGGAAATGCCCCAGTTTGGAATGGGGCCCGGGATGGGCCCCTCATGGCATTTCCTGAAATCAGGTTCCCATCTTTATCAAACTTAGAGTGACATGGATTAGCCCAATGTTTTCCTTTTTTACATTTTGGACATAGTTCAGGCTCAGCAGTTTTCTTTTTTCCCCTATCTGGTGGCCTGACTAGCTGATTTTTTCTACATTTTTTTTTAGTATGACCATGCTTCCCACAGTTAAAACAAGCTCCAGGAAATGGAGTATTTTCTTTATCCACTCTCAGTCCTGCCATTGTCCGTGCTAGCAGGTGGCCTGATGCAGATTACCTCTGATACCACCACAGGCCTTGATATAATCAACTAAATGTGCTTTCCCTCTGATAGGTCACAGAGCAGCCTGGCAATCAGGATTAGCAATGTTGAAAGCTAATAATTGCAACACTATATCCTGAGCAGCCAAATCTGCAATCACCTTTTTAAGAGACTCCTGTAACTGAGCTATAAAATCCACATATGGTTCTTTTGGTCCCTGTTTTATAGCACTAAAGGAAGGGTATTTTTCTCCACTTGAAGTGATTTTTTTTCCCAAGCTCTGATGCACACTCCTCTAAGCTGTTCTATGGCATCATCCTGCATGACCACTTGTGCATCTAAACCAGCCCAGCTGCCAACCCCCAAAAGTTGGTCTGCAGTTATATTAATTTGAGGTTTGGCCTGGGTGTTGCAAGCAGCCTGAATGGAAGCTTCATCTGCCCACCAAGTTTTAAATTGTAAGAACTAAGCAGGAGTTAGACAAGCTTGAGTAAGAGTGTCCCAGTCAGTAGGAATCATCTGACTGGAAACAGCAATGTTCTTTAACAGTCCCATTACAAAAGGAGAACCTGGTCCATACTGATTAATAGCTTCTTTAAATTCTTTGAGTAATTTAAAACAAAAAGGCTCAAATGTAGCTATAATATTTCCCTGTTGATCTGGGCAGTGTAGTCTAACAGGGAACTGCCAAGCCTCTTAATCACCCTCTCATCTAGCTTGCTGAATTCCTGACTGAATAGAACGAAGAGCGGTCGCTCGAGGTGCTGCTTGAACAGTCACTGGGGCAACTAATTTTTACCCACTGTCCTCTGGAAAAGAAAGATCTGGAGGGTTAGGCCACTCTTTTTCTTCAAAATAATAATGAGGGGGTGCAGAAGGGTAGGGATGAACCTCTCCCTCCTTTGCCACTTTAGCTTTAGCTGGTAAATAAACCTGCTCTATAACCTCTTCTGTTACTTCATTATACTCTCCTTCCTCCTCATCATCAGTGTGAAAAAGTTCCAAGATGGAACGAACCAGACCGCACACTTGTCCCATTGTTACCCTGATGCTTCTGAGCTCCCCTTCTTACTCACCATGGGGATTGCCTTAAGAGTACTCAGGTGTCCTCCAGCTAGTTCCATGTTCTCCAAGCATCGCTCCAGTGACCCTTCAACCTGGATTCGAGACCCCATGATGGAAACCACTTGCTCAGACCAGCTTGGTTGGGGAGACCCTAACCCAGTGGTACTAGAGGAATTAAAGACACAGAAATATAGCGGAGTGAAGTAGGAAATCAGGGGTCTCACAGCCTTCAGAGCTGAGAGCCTCCAACAGAGATTTACCCATGTATTTATTAACAGCAAGCCAGTCATTAGCATTCTTTCTATAGATATTAGATTAACTTAAAGTATCCCTTATGGGAAATGAAGGGATGGGCTGAAACAAAGGGATAGGTTGGGCTAGCTATCTGCAGCAGGAGCATGGCCTTAAGGCACAGATCACTCATGCTATTGTATGTGGTTTAACAATGCCTTTAAGCAGTTTTCCACCCTGGGCAGGCCAGGTGTTCCTTGCCCTCATTCTGGTAAACCCAGAACCTACCAGCATGGGCGTTATGGCCTTCATGAACATGTCACAGTGCTGCAGAGATTTTGTTTATGACCAGTTTTGGGACCAGTTTATGGCCAGGTTTTGGGGGGTCTGTTCCCCACAGAGAAGATGATAATCAGCATCATAAAAATATGTAAAACTCACTGGTAAAGTTAATACACAGGGAGAAAGAGATAAGACTCAAATCTTATCCCTACAGAAAACTGCCCAACTGCAAAAGTAAACAGTAAGAGAGGAAGGAACAAAGGATATACAAAACAAGCAGAAAATAATAGAATGCTAGGTGTAAGTACTCACCCATCAAGAATAATGTTGCATGTAAATAGATTGAATTTTCCCATTTAAAAGATATAGACTGGGCTGACTCTCTTTTTGGACTCAACCCATCTGCACCCAGGTGAAATAAACAGCCTTGTTGCTCACACAAACCCTGTTTGGTGGTCTTTTCACATGGATGCATGAGACATTTGGTGCCAAAGACCCAGGTCAGCAGGACTCCTTCAGGAGACCGTCTCCTGTCCTCACCCTCACTCCATGAAGAGATCCACCTATGACCTCGGGTCCTCAGACCAACCAGCCCAAGGAACATCTCACCAATTTTAAATTGGGTAAGTGGCCTCCTTTTACTCTCTTCTCCAACCTCTCTCACTATCCCTCAACCTCTTTCTCCTTTCAATCTTGGTGCCACCCTTCACTCCTTCTCTTCTCTTAATTTCAATTCCTTTCATTTTCTAGTAGAGACAAAGGAGACGCATTTTATCCATGAACCCAAAACTCTGGTGCTTGTCATGTACTCAGGAAGGCAGCCTTCCCTTGTTGTTTAATCATTGTGGGGATGCCTGCCTGATTATTCACCCACATTCCATTGGTGTCTGATCTCTGCAGGGATGCCTGCTTTGGTCATTCAACCACATTCCCTTGGTGGCAAGTCAATTGCAGAGATGCCTCCTTTGGCTGCTCACCCACATTGCAGCCCAGGGCTGCTCCCCAACCCTTTCTCCATGTCTCTACCCTTCTCTTTAAACTTGCCTCCTTCACTATGGGCAAACTTCCACCCTCCATTCCTCCTTCTTCTCCCTTAGCCTGTGTTCTCAAGAACTTAAAACTTCTTCAACTATCACCTGACCTAAAATCTAAATGTCTTATTTTCTCCTGCAACATTGCTTGGCCCCAGTACAAACTCAACAATGTTTCTAAATGGCCGGAAAATGGCACTTTTGATTTCTCCATCCTATGAGACCTAGATAATTTTTGTCAAAAAATGGGCAAATGGTCTGAGGTGCCTGACGTCCAGGACTTCTAATACACATTGGTCCCTCCCTAGTCTCTGTGCCCAATGTGACTCATCCCAAATCTTTCTTCTTTTGCTCCTGTCTGTTCCTTCAGTCTCCACCCCAGCTCTGAGTCATTTGAACCCTTCTTTTCTACAGACTCATCTGACCTCTCCCCTTCTCCCCAGGCTGTTCCTCACCAGGCCAAGCCAGGGCCCAATTCTTCCTCAGCCTCTGCTCCCCTACCCTATAATCTTTCTATCACCTCCCCTCCTCACACCCAGTCTGGCTTACAGTTTCATTCTGTGACTAGCCCTCCCCCACCTGCCCAACAATTCCCTCTAAAGAGGTGGCTGGAGCTGAAGGCATAGTCAAGGTTATGCTCCTTTTTTCTTTATCCGACCTCTCCCAAATCAGTGTTTAACATCAAATATAAAAACTCAGCCCAGTTCATGGCCCGTTTGGCAACAACCCTTAGACACTTTACTGCCCTAGACCCAGAGGGGCCAGAAGGGCATCTTATTCTCTATGAATTTTATTACCCAATCTGCTCCTGACATTAGAAAAAGCTCCAAAAACTAGATTCTGGCCCTCAAACCCCACAACAGGACTTAATTAACTGTGCCTTCAAGGTGTATGATAATAGAGAAGAGTTGCAATTACTTGCCTCTGCTGTGAGAGAAATCCCAGCCATATCTCCAGCACACAAAAACTTCAAAATGCCTAAGCCACAGCAGTCAGGCATTCATTCAGGACTTCCTCCCCCAGGATTTTGCTTTAAGTGCTGGAAATCTGGCCACTGGGCCAAGGAATGCCCGCAGCCTGGGATTCCTCCTAAGCCATGTCCCATCTGTGCGGGACCCCACTGGAAATTAGACTGTCCAACTGGTCCAAGGCTCTGACTGACTCCTTCCCAGGTCTTCTTGGCTTAGCGGCTGAACACTGATGCTGCCAATCACCTCAGAAGCCCCCTGAACTGTCACGGATGCCGAGCTTTGGGTAACTTATAGTGGAGGGTAAGTCCATCCCCTTCTTAATCAATACAGAGGCTACCAACTCCACATTACCTTCTTTTCAAGGGCCTGTTTCCCTTGCCTCCATAACCATTGTGGGTATTGATGGCCAGGCTTCTAAACCTCTTAAAACTCCACAACTCTGGTGGCAACTTGGACAACATTCTTTAAAGCACTCCTTTTTAGTTATCCCCACCTGCCCAGCTCCCTTATTAGGTCAAGACATTTTAACTAAATTATCTGCTTCCCTGACTATTCCTATGCTAAAGCCACACCTCATTGCTGCCCTTTTCCCCAGTTCAAAACCTCCTTCATATTCTCCACTTGTTATCTCCCCACCTTAATCCACAAGTGTGGGATACCTCTACACCCTCCCTGGCAACTGATCACACACCCATTACTATCCCATTAAACATAATCACCCTTATCATGCCAATATCCCATCCCACAGCACACTTAAAGGATTAAAGCCTGTTATCACTCGCCTGTTACTGCATGGCCTTTTAAAGCCTATAAACTCTCCTTACAATTCCCTCATTTTACCTGTCCAAAAACCAGAGAAGCCTTACAGGTTAGTTCAGGATCTGCGCCTTATCAACCACATTGTCTTGCCTATCCACTCCATGGTGCCAAAACCATATACTCTCCTATCCTCAATGCCTCCTTCCACAACCCCTCCATAACCCATTATTCTGTTCTAGATCTCAAATATGCTTTCTTTACTATTCCTTTGCACCCTTCATTCCAGCCTCTCTTCACTTTCACTTGGACTGACCCTGACACCCATCAGCCTCAGCAACTTACCTGGGCTGTACTGCCGCAAGGCTTCATGGACAGCCCCCATTACTTCAGTCAAGCCCAAATTTCTTCCTTATCCATTACCTACCTCAGCATAATTCTTCATGAAAACAACATGCTCCCTCAGCTGATCATGTCCGGCCAATCTCCCAAACCCCAACCCCTTCTACAAAATAATAACTTCTTTCCTTCCTAGGCATGGTTAGGTACTTCCGCCTTTGGATACCTAGTTTTACCATCCTGACTAAACCATTGTATAAACTCACAAAAGCAAACCTAGCTGACCCCAGAGGTCCTAAATCCTTTTGCCACTCCTCTTTCCATTCCTTAAAAACAGCCCTAGAACCTGCCCCCACACTAGCTCTCCCTAACTTATCCCAACCCTTTTCATTACACACAGCCAAAGTACAGGGCTGTGCAACCAAAATTCTTACACAAGAGCCAGGACCACACCCTGTAGGCTTTTTGTCCAAACAGCATGACCTTACTGTTTTAGGCTGGCCATCATGTCTCCATGCAGCGGCCGCTGGTGCCCTGATACCTTTAGAGGCCCTCAAAATCACAAACTATGCTCAACTCACCCTCTACAGTTCTCATAACTTCCAAAATCTATTTTCTTCCTCAGACCTGACACATACACTTTCTGCTCCCTGGCCCCTTCAGCTGTACTCCCTCTTTGTTGAGTCTCCCACAGTTACCATTGTTCCTGGCCTGGACTTCAATCCGGCCTCCCACATTATTCCTGATACCACACCTGACCCCCATGACTGTATCTCTCTGATCCACCTGACATTCACTCCATTTCCCCGTATTTCCTTCTTTCATGTTCCTCACCCTGATCACACTTGGTTCATTGATGGCGGTTCCACCAGGCCTAATCTCCACTCACCAGCAAAGGCAGGCTATGCTATAGTATCTTCCACATCTATCACTGAGGCTACCACTCTGCACCCCCACCCCCACTACCTCTCAGCAAGCTGAACTCATTGCCTTAACTCGAGCCCTCACTCTTGCAAAGGAATTATGCATCAATATTTATAGTGACTCTAAATATGCCTTCCATGTCCTGCACCACCATGTTGTTATATGGGCTGAAAGAGGTTTCCTCACTATGCAAGGGTCTTCCATCATTAATGCCTCTTTAATAAAAACTCTTCTCAAGGCTGCTTTACTTCCAAAGGAAGCTGGAGTCATTCACTGCAAGCACCATCAAAAGGCATCAGATCCCATCACTCAGGGCAAAGCTTATGCTGATAAGGTAGCTAAAAAAGCAGCCAGCATTCCAACTTCTATCCCTCACGGCAGCTTTTCTCCTTCTCATCTGGTCACTGCCACCTACTTCCCCACTGAAACTTCCACCTATTAATCTCTTCCCACACAAGGCAAATGGTTCTTGGACCAAGGAAAATATCTCCTTCCAGCCTCACAGGCCCATTCTATTTTGCCATCTTTCATAGCCTCTCCCATGTAGGTTACATGCCACTAGCCTGCCTCTTAGAACCTCTCATTTCCTTTCCATCATGGAAATCTATCCTCAAGGAAATCACTTCTCAGTGTTCCATCTGCTATTCTACTACTCCTCAGGGATTGCTCAGGCCCCCTCCTTTCCCTACACATCAGTCTCAGGGATTTGCCCCCAACCAGGACTGGCAAATTGACTTTACTCACATGCCTCAAGTCAGGAAACTAAAATACCTCTTGGTCTGGGTGGACACTTTCACTGGATGGGTGGAGACCTTTCCCACAGGGTCTGAGAAGGCCACCACGGTCATTTCTTCCCTTCTGTCAGACATAATTCCTTGGTTTGGCCTTCCCACCTCTATAGAGTCTGATAATGGACCGGCCTTTACTAATCCAATCACCCAAGCAGTCTCTCAGGCTCTTGGTATTCAGTGGTGCTTGGTTTTACCTCAAACTGCCACCCTTAAGTCTCCTTTAAGTGGATAGAAGATCTTCATTGACAAAGTATACTCCAATACTTTCACCCTGATGAAGTCATATTCTTTACTGTTATACTCACTATTATTCTGGTTCCCATTCTTATGCCACCCTCTACCTCTCCCCAGCTATCTCCACCACACTATCAAACTCAGTCTCTCCTAGCCATTTCTAATCCTTTTTAACAAACAATTGCTGGCTTTGCATTTCTCTTTCCTCCAAAATCACCAAGGCCCTGACTTACTCACTGCTAAAAAAAAAAAGGTGGGGGGGGACTCTGTATATTTTTAAATGAAGAGTGTTGTTTTTACCTAAATCAATCTGGCCTGGTATAAAAAAAAACTCAAGGATAGAGCCAAAAAACTCACCAATCAAGCAAACAATAATATTGAATCCCCTTGGACACTCTAATTGGACATCCTGGGTACTCCCAATTCTTTTTGCCTTCTTTTCTTTGGACCTTGTGTCTTTCATTTAGTTTCCCAATTCATACAAAACCACATCCAGGCCATCACCAATAATTCTATACAACAAATGCTCCTTCTAACAACTCCACAATATCACCCCTTACCACAAAATCTTCCTTCAGCTTAATCTCTCCCACTCTAGGTTCCCATGTTGCCCCAATCCCACTTGAAGCAGCCCTGAGAAACATCACCCATTATCTCTCCATGCCACCCCCAAAATTTTTCACCATTCCAACACTTCACTATTTTGTTTTGCTTTTCTTATTTATATCAGAAGACAGGAATGTCAGGCCTCTGAGCCCAAGCAAAACCATCATATCCCCTGTGACCTGTGTGTATACATCCAGATGGCCTAAAGCAACTGAAGATCCACAAAAGAAGTGAAAATAGCCTTAACTGATGACATTCCATCATTGTGATTTGTTTCTGCCCCACCCTAACTATTCAATGTACTTTGTAATTTCCCCCACCCTTAAGAAGATTCTTTGTAATCTCCCCCACCTCTAAGAAGGTTCTTTGTAATTCTCCCCACCCTTGAGAATGTACTTTGTGAGATCCACCCCCTGCCTGCAAAACATTGCTCCTAACTCCACCACCTATCCCCAAACCAATAAGAACTAATGATAATCCCACCACCCTTGCTGACTCTCTTTTTGGACTTAGCTAGCTTGCACCCAGGTGAAATAAACAGCCTTGTTGCTCACAAAAAAAAAACAAAAACATATATATATATAGAGAGAGAGAGAGAGAGAGACTGGCTGAATGGATAAAAACACAAGACCCAGTCATATGCTGCTTACAAGAACCTCACCTTACCTTTAAAGACACACATAGACTGAAAGAGGAGGGATGGAAAAAGATATTCCATGCAAAAGGAAACCATATTTGAGCAGGAGTAGCTATACTTATATCAGACAAAACAGACTTCAAGTTAAAAGCTGTAAAGAGATAAAGAAGGACATTATATAACAGCAAAGGTGTCAATTCAGTGAGAGAATATAACTGTTGTAAATATATAAGCACCCAACACTGGAGCACTCAAATACAAATAAAGCAAATATTATTAGATCTAAAGGAAGAGACAGGTCCTAATATAATAACAGCTGGGGACTGCAACACCCCACTCTTGTCCCTGGACAGATCATCTAGACAGAAAATCAACAAAGAAACATCAGATTTAAACTGCATCTCTAGTGGACCTAAGAGATATTTACAGAACCTTTCACCCAATGGCTACAGAATACACATTATTTTCATCATAACATGGAACATTCTCCAGGATGGACCATATATTAGGCCACAAAACAGTCTCAACAAATTTTAAAAAATCAAAATTATATTAAGTATCTTCTCAGACCACAGTGGAATAAAACTAGTTATCAACACCAACAGGAACTTTGGAAACTATACAAATGAATGGAAATTAAACAACATGCTCCTGAATGACAAATCAGTGAAGAAATAAATTAAGAGTAAAATTTTTAAATTCCTGGAAAAAATGAAAATACAAATACACATACCAAAACCTGTAGGATACAGCAAAAGCAGTATTAAGAAGCAAGTATATAGCAATAAATGCCTACATCAAAAAACTTAAAAGGTCTCAAACAACCTAACAATGCACCTCAAAAAACTAAAAAAGCAGGAACAAACCATACTCAAAATTAATAGAAATAAATAAATAATAAGGGCAAAAATAAATGAAACTGAGACTAGAAAAACAATAACAACACAAATGATCAATGAAACAAAAAGTTGATTTTTTGAAAAGATAAACAAAACTAACAAACCATTTAATAGACTAAGAGAAAAGAGAGAGAACCCAAATAAATGAAATCAGAAACAAAAAAGAAGAAATTACAATGTATACCACAGAAATACAAAAGATCATTACAGAATATTGTGAACAATCATATGCTGACAAACTGGAAAATCAGAAGGAAATGGATAAATTCCTGGAAACATAAAACTTACCAAGATTGAACCAAGAAGAAACAGGAAACACAAACAGATCAGTAACAAGCAACAAAATCAAATAGTAATAAAAATCCTTCCAACAGAGAAAAGTCCAGGACCAATTGCTCCATTGCTTAATTCTACTGAACCTTGAAAGAATTAATACCAATTATTCTCAAACTATTCCAAATTATTAGGTCAGAAGGAATTCTTCCTAACTCATTCTATGAGGCCAGCATAACCCTGATACCAACACCAGACAACGACACAACAGGGCAATACCTCTAGTGAACATAAATGCAAAAATCCTCAGCAAATACTAGAAAACCAAATCTAACAACACATCAGAAACATAATACCCCATGATTGAGTGGGATTTATGCCAGGAATGCAAAGATGATTCAAAATATGCATATCAATAAATGTCACCCATCACATCAATAGAATGGAGGACAAAATACTATGATAATCTCAATAGATACAGAAAAAGCTTTTCATAAAATTCAACATTTCTTTATTATAAAAATCCTTAATAAATTAGGTGTAAAAGGAAAGTACCTCAACCTAATAAAGGCCATATATGATAAATCCACAACTAATATCTTACTGAACAGAGAAAAGCTTAAAGATTTTCCTCTAAGAAGTATAACTGGGCAAAGATACCTACCTTCACTATTTGTAGTCAACATAGTGCTGGAAGTGCTAGTCAGAGCAGTCAGGCAAAAAAAAGAAATAAAAGGTATTGAAATTGGAAAGGAGGAAATCAAATTATTCCTGTTTGCAGATGACATAATGTTATATATAGAAAAACCTAAAGGGTTTTTTTTTCTTAGAACTGATAAATGAATTCAGTAAAATTGCAGGATACAAACTTAATATACAAAAATCAGTAGCAGCTCT
Organism: Pongo pygmaeus; assembly: GCF_028885625.2. NCBI lineage: Eukaryota > Metazoa > Chordata > Mammalia > Primates > Hominidae > Pongo > Pongo pygmaeus. The sequence goes on from NC_072373.2 coordinate 43,570,577, forward strand.
ACACACAAACAGCGAACTAGCTGAAAAAGAAATCAAGAGGGAAATCCCATTTACAATAGCAAAAAATATATAAAATACCTAGGAATAAATTTAACCAAGAAGGTGAAAGACCTCCTCAAGAAAACTACAAAACACTGATTTAAAATAAAGAAATTGAAGATGATACAAACAAATGGAAAGACATCCCATCCTCATGGAATGGAATAATTTATATAATTAAAATGACAATACTAACCAATGCAATCTGCAGATTCAATCCAATCCCTATGAAAATACCAATGACATTTTTCAGAGAAATAGAAAAAAAAATCCTAAAATTTGTGGGGAACCACAAAAGACTCCAAACGGCCAAAGCAACCCTGAGCAAAAAGAACAATGCTGGAGATATCACAGTACCAGACCTCAACATATACTACAGAGCTATAGTAACCAAAGCACATGATATTGCATAAAAACAGACACATAGACCAATAGAACAGAGTAGAGAACCCAGAAATTAATCCACATATTTACAGCCAACTGGTTTTTGACAAAGATGTCAAGAACATTCACTGGGACACCTCTTCAACAAATGATGCTGGGGGCTGGGTCCAGTGGTTCACATCTATAATCCCAACACTTTGGGAGGCTGAGGTGACCTCTCACCTCTTCCCTTGCTTGAGCCTGGGAAGTCAAGGCTGCAGTGTGCTGTGACTGCACCACTGCTCTCCAGCCTAGGCAACAGAGTAAGATTCTGTCTCAAAAAAATAAACGTGATGCTAGGAAAACTGGATACCAATATGCAGAATGAAACTAGGCTCCCACCTCTCACCCTATACAAGAATCAACTGAAAATGGATCTAAGACCTAAATGTAAGACACACAACAATTAAACTACTAGAAGAAAACTAGGGGAAACACTTTAGGACATTGGTCTGGAAAAAGATTTTATGGATAAAACCTTATAAGCACAGGCAACAAAAGCAAAAATAAGCAAATGGGATTACCAAACCAAAAAGCTTTTGCACAACAACAGAAACAATCAACAGAGGGAAAAAACAACTTACAGAATGGGTGAAAATATTTTCAAACTACTTATCCAACAGTGAATTTATATCCAGAATATACAAGGAACTCAAACTTCTTAACAGTCAAAAAGCAATCTGATTAAAAAATGGGCAAGTGACCTGAACAGACACTTCTCAAGAGAAGACATGTAAATGGCCAACAGGTATATTTTTAAAATGCTAAACATCACTAATCATCCAGGAAATGCAAATCAAAACCACAGTGAGGTATCATCTCACCCCAGTTAGGATGGCTATTATCAAAAAGACAAAAAATAGCAAATGCTGACAAGGATGTGGAGAAAAGGGAATTCCTACACACTGCTGGTGGAAATATAAACTAGTACAGCCACTATGAAGAACACTATGGAGGTTCCTCAAAAAAAAAAAAAAAAAAAACTACAAATAGAATTCCCATATGATCCAGCAATCTCACTAATAGGAATTTATCCAATAGAAAGGAAATAATTTTATCAGAGAGACATCTGCACCCTGATGTTTATTACAGCACTATTCACAATAGCCAAGATATAAATCAACCTGGGTGTCCAACAAGATATAATTGGATGAAGAAAATGTAGTATGTATACACAATGGTTTACTATTCAGTTATATAAAAGAATGAAATCCTGTCATTTGCAGCAACATGGATGAAACTGGCAAACATTACATTAAGTGAAATAAGCCAGAAACAGAAAGTTAAACCCTGCATGTTCTCATTCATATATGGAAGCTAAAAAAAAAGCTGGTCTCATAGAAATAAAAAGTAGAACAGAGGATACTAGAGGTTAGGAAGGGTAGGGGGAAGGAAGGGATAGAGACAGTTGTTAAATGTTACAACATTACAGCAAGCAAGGGTTCAATTTAGCTGACTAGTTGCAGCTAGAACACACCTCTTTTCTGGAGATGAGCCAAAATAACAAGTAGATATTCATACTTCAACTAGATTATCTATGAGAGAACCATGTAATTCAAGAGAGAACTGACAGGAAGCACCGAAAGCAAAGAAAGAGAGGGAAGCAAGACAGCCTGCTCATCCATGATCAGCTAGGAGCTGAGATAAGCTCCCACACACTAGAGAAAGGGTGAGAGGCCCTCAGGACTCCACATTCCTCTGAGAACTAGAGAAATGTTCACAGCCACCACTGTCTCCACCTGAGGATTCTGCTGGTGGCCTGGAGACCACCCCACCCCTGTCTATCACAGCTGGCCCCTGAATGCAATACTCAGGGACTTGAGGACAAGTCTACTAGCCCAATCCAGTCCCCCCAGAACTCAAGCATGCCATCCAGGGGCCTGGAGATCTCCTGGCCCAGTCTACCATCATTGGCACTTGAACACTCCTCCCAGGATCTGAAGTCAGGCCAAGCCAATCTGTCAATACTACCAAAGATAGTACCTACATGCACATGCCACTAATGGGCTATGGAACTGGCCCACTTAACTTGTCACAGCCACCACCAACACCAGCACAGGCTACTTAGGTTTCAGTGAGTTGTTCCTCTACTGCTACTGCCACCACTGACATTACCCTCTCTGCCCAGGGGCCCAAAAACCTGTCAACATGCCCAGCCCACCACTGTCTCTACTGGCATCAGAGCAAGCCACCTGGAGGCCCAGTAATCAGCCTCCCTGGACCCACTAACACTAATGCTAGCATAAGCTGCCCTGGGAACAAAAGACAGCATGCTCAGCCCCCTGCTGCCAAAACTGGGGCCCAAAGGCTAGCCCACCTGTCATCCTAGTCCCTAGCAAAAACTTCACCACAGCCTCCACTAATAACTGCACCCTAAGTCATTGAGGAAATCACAGATACCACTGATTGTATTTACAACTGAAAAAACCATAGAAAGATTATACTAGTGCACTCACCCAAAATCAAAGCCAAAGTGCCCTACCCACCAAAAACACATATACATCCTGAATAAGTACTCCTCTATGAAAGCAAATACAAAAAATTGGAATAAGCAACTGTTACACTAGGTGCACAGATGTCAATGTAAACACACAGGAAACATGAAAATGTAAAGGAATCTAAATGTTTTCTTGGACTGTTTGTTTTTACATAAAAAAAAGAAAAAGTAAAGGAATCTGACACTTCCAAAGGAACACAATAAATCTCCAACAGCAGATCTCAATAAAAAAAAATTATGAAATCCCAGATAAAGAATTAAAACTACAGAGCTTAAAGGAGCTCAGAGAGATATGAGATAATTCTGAAAAACAATACACAGAAATAAGAAAAACAATTCAGGATATGAATGACAACTTTACCAAAGGGATAGTTTTTTTTTATTCTGCAACTGAATAATTCATTGAATTAAGTACAAAATATATTTGAAAGCTTCAATAGTCTAGATCAAGCAGAAGAAAGAATCTCAGAACTTGAAGACAAGTCTTTTGAACTAATCCAGGCAGATTAAAATAAAGAAAAAATTAGAAAGAATGAGCAGAGCTTTTGTAACATTTGAGACAGCATAAAGTGAACAAATATTCAAATTACCACTGTCCCTGAGAGTGAAGAGAAAACAAAGGGTTAGAAAACCTATTTAACAAAATATTAGTTGAAAACTTCCCAAATCTAGCAAGAGATCTAGATATCCACATAGAGGAGGCCCAAAGATTCCCTAACAAATACAATGGAAAAAGATCTTCTCCATGGCATATTATAATCAAACTGTCTAAAGTCAAAGCAAAGTATAGAATACTAAAAACAGCAAGAGAAAAGCATCTAGTCACCTATAAAGAAACCCACATCAAAACCTTGCAGGCCAGGAGAGAATGGGATAACATATTGAAAGTGCTGGGAGAAAAAATCTGCCACCCAAGGATACTACACCAAGCAAAATTCATAAATGAAAGAGAAACAGTCTTTCCCAGACAAGTAAATTCTGAGGGAACACACCACAAGACCAGCCCTACAAGAAATGCCCAAGGGAGTCCTGAACTTGGAAGTGAAAGGACATTTACCATAATAAAAACACACAAAAGTATAAAACTCACTGGTAAACCAAACACATAAATAAGGAAGAGAAAGGACTTAAGTGGTACTTCCTGGACATAGAGAAAAGAATGATAGATAACAAAGGCTAAGAAGAATGTGTGGGTGGGAGGGAGGATAAAGAAGATTTGTTAACTGGTACAAACATATAGTTGGGTAGAACAAATAAGCCCCAGTATTCTCTTGCACAGTAGGGTGCCTATAGTTGGCAACAATGCATTGTACATTTCAAAGTAGCTAGAAGAGAGTATTTGAAATTTTACCAATACATAGAAATGATAAATACTCAAGGTGATAGGTACCCCAAATACCCTGACTTGATCATTACACGTTCTATGCATGTAAAAAATACGTGTGCAGAGCAAAGACCCACCTGTAACATTTGGTGGCAACCCTACAGGGATTCTCCAAAGCAGTGAGTAATATTGTACCACTTTTGCTTGCTATTCTGTCCTATACTTCCTTAGAACTGGAGGGAAATACTGGGCACCTGTTGGCCAGTTAAAAATGATTAGCATGGCTGCCGGACTTAAGACTCAAGTGTGAGGCTTCCTGGGAAAAGGCTTTCTAACAACCCCCAACCCTTCTGGGTTGGGAGCATTGGTCTGCCTGGAACCAGCTTCTGCTTTCACAATTTCCTGGGGGAAGCCAAGGGCCAACTAGAGGCAGAAAGCTGTCATCCTGAACTCCTGGCATTGGCCAGTCGAGATCATGGCACAGCCAGAAGTCTCTACTCAACAGTTGTCCATGCATGCACCCCTACCTCTCCTTCTGACCAATAATACCTCCTGGGTCCTGACCATGACTTTCTTGAAAGTGTAGCCCCAAAATTCTCCTTACCTCTGAATCTGTTTCCTCCGATCCCTGCCTCCTAGGTACTAATGCTTCAGACTTTCATTTCCTCTCCAAGTATTAGAGCAAGTTATATCTCCAAAGGGATCTAAGGAAGCTCTACACTGCATCCTTAGGCATGTAGGCTATGAACCCAGGGAGTCTTACCCCTGGTGTCCCTCCCAATTTAGGCATACAGCTCTCAACATGGGCAGTTATGTGGGAACCATTCCCCACCACCCTTGTCAGAGCCCCAAGTTTGTAAATGGCTAGTGTCTCACAAGTCCGTGTAAAGAGACCACCAAACAGGCTTTGTGTGAGCAACAAGGCTGTTTATTTCACCTGGGTGCAGGTGGACTGAGTCCAAAAAAGGAGTCAGTAAAGGGTGGTGGGATTATCATTAGTTCTTATAGGTTTGGGATAGGTGTACAAAGTACCTTCTTAAGGGCGGGGGGGAGAATATTACAAAGTACCTTCTTAAGGGTGGGGAAGAATATTACAAAGTACCTTCTTAAGGGCAGGGGAGAATATATCTTTTCAGTTAGGGTAGGGCAGGAACAAATCAAAATGGTGGAATGTCATCAGTTAAGGCTATTTTCACTTCTTTTGTGGATCTTCAGTTGCTTCAGGCCATCTGGATGTATACATGCAGGTCACAGGGGATATGATGGCTTATCTTGGGCTCAGAGGCCTGACATTCCTGTCTTCATATATTAATAAGAAAAACAAAACAAAATAGTGGTGAAGTGTTGGGGCAGCGAAAATTTTGGGGGGTGGTATGCAGAGATAATGGGCAATGTTTCTCAGGGCTGCTTCAAGCGGGATTAGGGGCAGTGTGGGAACCTAGAGTAGGAGAGACTAAACTGAAGAAAGATTTTGGGGTAAGGAGTGATACTGTGGGGTTGTTAGAAGAAGCATTTGTCATATAGAACTATTGGTGATGGCCTGAATGCAGTTTTGTATGAATTGAGAAACTAAACGAAAGACACAAGGTCTGAATGAGAGAAGAAGAAAAACAGGTATTAAAGGACTAAGAATTGGGAGGACCCAGGACATCCAATAAGAGAGTGCCCAAGGGTGTTCAGCATAATTATTTGCTTGGTTGGTGAGTTTTGGGGGTTTTTTTTGGTGAGTTTTTCTATCCTTGAGTTTGTTTATGTTGTCATATGCCAGGCCAGATTGATTTAGCTAAAAACAACGTTCTTCATTTAAAAATATACACAGTCCTCCTTTTTCAGCAGTGAGTAAATTGAGGCCTCAGTGATTTTGGAGGAAAGAGAAATGCAAAGCCAGCAATTGTTTGTTAAAGAAGGATTAGAAATGGCTAGAAGAGAGTGAGTGAGACTGATAGTGTGGTGGAGATAGCTGGGGAGAGGTAGAGTGTGGCATAAGAATGAGAATGAGAATAAGAGTGAGTATAAAAGTAAAGAATAGGACTTCATTAGGGTGAAAGTGTTGGAATGTGTCCTGTCAGCAAAGATCATCTATCCACTCCAAGAGGGAGTCAAGAGTGGAGGATTGGGGATAGATATTCAGATGGAAAGGAAATGAGAGGTTTTAAGAGGTGAGCTAACAGCTTGTAACATACATGGAAGAGGTTATGAAATGATGACAGAATAGAATGGGCCTGTGAGGGTGGAAGGAGATATTTTCCTTGGTCCAAGAACCATTTGCCTTGTGTGGGAAGAGATTGATAAGTGGAAATTTCAGTAGGAGAGTAAATAGGAGTGACCAATTAGAAGGAGAAAAACTGGCCATGAGGGATGGAAGTTGGAATGCTGGCTGCTTCTTTAGCTACCTTATCAGCATAAGCGTTGCCCTGAGCAATAGGATCTGATGCCTTTTGGTGGCCCTTGCAATGTATGACTCCAGCTTCCTTTGGAAGTAAAGTGGCCTTGAGAAGAGTGTTTATTAAAGAGGCATTAATGATGGAGGACCCTTGCATAGTGAGGAAACCTCTTTCAGCCCATATAACAGCATGGTGGTGCAGGATATGGAAGGCATATTTAGAGTCACTATAAATATTGACACATAATTCCTTTGCAAGAGTGAGGGCTCGAGTTAAGGCAATGAGTTCAGCTTGCTGAGAGGTAGTGGAGGGGTGCAGAGTGGTAGGCTCAATGATAGATGTGGAAGATACTATAGTATAGCCTGCCTTTGCTGGTGAGTGGAGATTAGGCCTGGTGGAGCTGCCATCAATAAACCAAGTGTGATCAGGGTGAGGAACATGAAAGAAGGAAATACAGGGAAATGGAGTGAATGTCAGGTGGATCAGAGAGATACAGTCATGGGGGTGGGAGCCAGCCTAAAACAGTAAGGTCAAGGTGTTTGAACAGAAAGGCTACAGGGCACGGTCCTGGCTCTTGTGTAAGAATTTTGACCACACAGCCCTGTACTTTTGCTGTGTGTAATGAAAAGGGTTGGGATGAGTTAGGGAGAGCCAGCATGGGGGCAGTTTCTAGGGCTGCTTTTAAGGAACAGAAAGAGGAGCGGTGAAAGGATTTAGGATCTATGGGGTCAGCTAGGTTTGCTTTTGTGAGTTTACATAATGGTTTAGTCAGGATGATAAAACTACGTATCCAGAGGCAGAAGTACCTAACCATGCCTAGGAAGGAAAAGAGTTGTTTTGTAGAAGGGGTTGGGGCTTGGGAGATTAGCCAGGCACAATCAACAGGGAGAGCACATGTGTTTTCAGGAGGAATTATGCCAAAATAGGTAACAGATGAGGAAGAAATTTGGGTTTGACTGAAGTAATGGGGGCTGTCCATGAAGCCTTGTGGTAGTACAGCCCAGGTAAGTTGCTGAGGCTGATGGGTGTCAGGGTCAGTCCAAGTGAAAGCAAAGAGAGGCTGGGATGAAATGTGCAATGGAATAATAAAGAAAGCATGTTTGAGATCCAGAACAGAATAATGGGTTATGGAGGGGTTGTGGAGGGAGGTATTGAGGATAGGAGAGTATATGGTTTTGGCACCACAGAGTGGATAGGCAAGACAATTTGGTTGATAAAGTGCAGATCCCGAACTAACCTATAAGTCTTGTCTGGTTTTTGGACAGGTAAAATGAGGGAATTGTAAGGAGAGTTTATTGGCTTTAAAAGGCCATGGTGTAACAGGCAAGTGCTTTAATCCTTTTAAAGCATGCTGTGAGATGGGATATTGGCATTGAGTGGGGTAAGGGTGATTAGGTTTTAATGGGATGGTAAGGGGTGCATCATCCATCACCAAGGAGGGAGTAGAGGTATCCTATACTTGTGGATTAAGGTGGGGAGATACAAGGAGAGGATGTGAAGAAGGCTTTGAACTGGGGCAAAAGGCAGCAATGAGGTGTGGTTATAGCCCAGGAATAGTCAGGGCAGCAGATAATTTAGTTAAAATGTCTCCACCTAATAAGGGAGCTGGGCAGGTGGGGATAACTAAAAAGGAGTGCATTAAAGAATGCTGCCCAAGTTGGCACCAGAGTTGGGGAGTTTTAAGAGATTTAGAAGCCTGGCCATCAATACCCACAACAGTTATGGAGGCAAGGGAAACAGGCCCTTGAAAAGAAGGTAATATGGAGTTGGTAGCCTCTGTATTGATTAAGAAGGGGACGGACTTACCCTCCACTGTGAGAGTTACCCAAAGCATCCATGATGGTCCAGGAGGTTTCTGAGGCAATCAGGCAGTGTCAGTCTTCAGCTGCTAAGCCAGGAAGATCTGCAAAGGAGTCAGAGAGCCTTGGGCCAGTGTTCCAGGGGCTCTGGGAGTGGCTACCAGGCGAGCTGGACTGTCTGATTTCCAGTGGGGTCCTGTACAAATGGGACATGGTTTAGCAGTAATCCCAGCCTGCAGGCATTCCTTTGCCCAGTGGCCAGATTTCTTGCACTTGTAGCAAGCTCCTGGGGGAGGAGATTCTGGAGAAAACCCTGGCAGCTGCGGTTAAGGCGTTTGGAGTTGTTGTGTGCTGGAGATGTGGCTGGGGTTTCTCTCACAGTGGAGGAAAGGAATTGCAACTCAGAAATACATTGCTACTTGGCTGCCTCTACTCTATTATTGTACACCTTGAAGGTGAGGTTAATTAAGTCCTGTTGTGGGGTTTGCTGGCCAGAATCTAATTTTTGAAGCTTTTTCTAATGTTGGGAGCAAATTGGGTAATAAAATGCATATTAAGAATATGGCGACCTTCTGGCCCCTCTGGGTCTAGGGCGGTAAAGTGTCTAAGGGTTGCTGCTAAGTGGGCCATGAACTGGGTTGGGTTTTCATCTCTACCTTGGGTAGTTTCTTTAAGCTTGTCATAATTAACAGCTTTGTAAGCTGCCTTTTTAAGCCCTTCAACTAGGCAGGAAATCAGGTAATCTCACCTAGCTATACCTGGGGAATCTGCCTGATAGTTACATTGGGGATCCTCTCAGGGAACTGCTCTAATGCCTTCCTGGAGGTCTGGCTCTTGGAGCCAGTGGTTGTCAGTGTGAGATTGGGCTACAGAAAAAACTCTTTCCCATTTATCTGGAGAGAGGGTAGAAGTTGGGATGACATTTAAGTTACTCTAGGTTAAATTGTAGGACAGAGTTAGACATCAGAATTCCTGTATATATTTAGTGGGGTCTGATGAGAAAGAGCCTAAATGCTGGCTGATTTGGGAAAGGTCTGATAGAGAAAAAGGCACATGTACCCTGACTATGCCTTCAGTTCCAGCCACCTCTCTAAGAGGAAATTGTTGGGCAGGTAGGGGAGAGCTAGTCATGGAATGAAACTGTAAGCCAGACTGGGTGTGAGGAAGGGAGGTGATAGAAGGATTATAGGGTGGGGGAGCAGAGGCTGAAGAGGAATTGGGACCTGGCTTGACCTGGGAGGAACAGCCTGGGGAGAAGGGGAGAGGTCAGGTGAGTCCATAGGAAAGAAGGATTCAAAGGACTCAGAGCTTAGGGTGGAGACTGAAGGAACAGACAGGAGAGAAAGAAGAAAGATTTGGGATGAGTCACATTGGGAGAAGAGACTAGGGAGGGACCAATGTGTATTAGAAGGCCTGGACATCAGGCACCTCAGACCATTTGCCCATTTTTTGACAAAAATTATCTAGGTCTCATAGAATGGGAAAATCAAAAGTGCCATTTTCTGGCCATTTAGAACCATTGTCGAGTTTGTATTGGGGCCAAGCGGTGTTGCAGAAGAAAATAAGGCATTTAGGTTTTGGATCAGGTGTGAGTTGAAGAGGTTTTAAGTTTTTGAGAATACAGACTAAGGGAGAAGAAGGAGGAATGGAGGGTGGAAGTTTGCCCATAGTGAAGGAGGCAAGTTTAAAGAGAAGGGTAGAGACAAGCAGAGAAGGGGTGGGGGGTGTTTGCCCCCCAGGAAAGTGGAGAAGGGGTGGGGACATGGAGAGAAGGGGTGGGGGGTGCTTGCCCCCCAAGAAAGTGGAAAAGGGGTGGGAGGTGCTTGCCCCCCAGGAAAGTGGAAAAGGGGTGGGAGGTGTTTGCCCCCCAGGAAAGTGGAAAAGGGGTGTAGACATGGAGAGAAGGGGTGGGGTGAGCAGCACTGGGCTGCAATGTGGGTGAGCAGCCAAAGCAGGCATCCCCATAATTGACTTGCCACCAAGGGAATGTGGGTGAATGACCAAGGCAGATGTCCCCACGGAGGTCAGACACCAATGGAATGTGGGTGAATAATCAGGCAGGCATCCCTGCAATGATTAAACAAGGGAAGGCTGCCTTCCCGAGTCCATGACCAGCGCCGGAGTTTTGGGTCCACAGATAAAATGTGTCTCCTTTGTCTCCACCAGAAAATGAAAGGAATTGAAATTAAGAGAAGGGAGAGACTGAAGGGTGGCACCAAGATTGAAAGGAGAAAGAGGTTGAGGGACAGTGACAGAGGTTGGAGAAGAGAGTAAAAAGAGGCCGCTTACCAGATTTAAAATTGGTGAGATGTTCCTTGGGCTGGTTGGTCTGAGGACCCGAGGTCATAGGTGGATCTCTTCATGGAGTGAGGGTGAGGACAGGGGACTGGTCTCCCAAAGGAATCCTGCTGACCCGGTCTTCAGCACCAAATGTCTCACATGTCTGTGTGAAGAGACCACCAAACAGGCTTTGTGTGAGCCACAAGGCTGTTTATTTCACCTGGGTGCAGGTGGGCTGAGTCCAAAAAAGGAGGCAGTAAAGGGTGGTAGGATTATCATTAGTTCTTATAGATTTGGGATAGGTGTACAAAGTACCTTCTTAAGGGTGGGGGGAGAATATTACAAAGTACCTTCTTAAGGGCAGGGGAAGAATATTACAAAGTACCTTCTTAAGGGTGGGGGAGAATATATCTTTTCAGTTAGGGCAGGAACAAATCACAATGGTGGAATGTCATCAGTTAAAGCTATTTTCACTTGTTTTGTGGATTTTCAGTTGCTTCAGGCCATCTGGATGTATACATGCAGGTCACAGGGGATATGATGGCTTAGCTTGGGCTCAGAGGCCTGACAGCTAGGAGGATTGCTTTCCCATTGTGTAAGATGCTCTCCTCCCCCATTTCTACCCAGCTTACTCACCCTGCAATACAACCTCCAGGCCTTGGCTCCTTGTCCAGGGCCTTAGAACTGATGACCCAGTACTTTAACAACTGGAACTGGGTCTGTGACAACAGATCAGGATGAAAGCAAATTGAGTAAATAAAAGGGAGGCACATGTTCCTATAGTGGCAAATGAGGGCAACGAGTGAACGTTCTTCTGCTGTGTTCCCAAAATCCATCTATAAAAAAGAAAGAAAGAGAGGAAGAGACAGAGAGACAAAGAGGGAGTCAAAGAGAGGAGAGAGAGAGAGACAGAGAGACAGAGATAAAGAGGGAGTCAGAGAGAGAAAGAGAGAGACAGAAAGTCAGAGAAAGAGAAAGAGATACACAAGTAGTTAAAGAAAAAACAGTGTACCCTATTCCTTTAAAAGCCAGGGTAAATTTAAAACATATAATTGATAATTGAAGGTCTTCTCCAGGACCCTGTAACACTCCAATACCAACTTGTCAGTGTAAACAAGGGCGTAGCCCGAAAACACTGAGACCATTGACAACCTGTAGCCTTCCTATCAAAAATCCTTTAACCCAGTAACCCGCGGATGGCCCAAATGCATTCAATTGGTAGCCACTACTGCTTTGCTAACAGAAGAAAGCAGAAAAATACTTTTAGAGGAAACCTCACTGTGAGCACACCTCACCAGTTCAGAACTATCCTAAGTAAAAAAAGCAGAAAGGTAGCTTACTAACTCAAAAATCTTAAAGTATGTGGCTATTCTGTTAGAAAAAGATGACTTAACGTTAACCACTGAAAATTTCCTTAACCCAGCAGATCTCCTAATGGCGATTTAAATCTTAATTACCATACAAAGGTCCAACCAGACCTAGGAGGAACTCTCTTCAGGACAGGAGGATACATGGTTCCTCCTGGGTGATTGAAAAAAAAACGCACACACACAATGGATATTCAGTAATTGATAGGGAAACTCTTGTAGAAGCAGAGTTAGGAAAATTGCCTAATAATTGGTCTACTCAAACATGCAAGCTGTTTGAACTCAGCCAAGCCTTAAAGCACTCACAGAATCAAAAAACTCTATCTCAATCCTGACTCAAAAGGTTACCTATACTGCTCTGAAACAAATCTGCATAAGAACTGTTGTTTATGGGAATGCCTCTTGATGGGGCAGCTGGGTTGTTATGAAATAGGAGTCCAGCCCAGCTCTAGAACTCACCCCTGAGCATAAAGGCAATGTTGGGCATGCTGGTAAATGGCCACTAGAATCCAGCAGCCCAGACCCCTTTCTTTGTGGTCAAGAAAGGCAGGAAAACAGGTGTAGGACTGCTACATCAGTGAGCATAACTAATCTGATAAGCAGAGGTCCCTGGGTGGTTATGCACCCTGGAAAGGAATAAGCATTAGGCCCTTAGAGGATGCTCTAAGACTAATGTTCATTGGAAAATGACTAGGGGTGTTGGCATCTCTATGTTCTTTTTTCAGATGGGAAACGTTCCCTACAAGGAAAAATGCCCCTAAGATGTATTCTGGAGAATTTGGCCCAGTCAGAGTGTATGTACCTTTTTCCCTCTCAGACTTGAAGCAAATTAAAATAGACTTAGGTAAATTCTCAGATAACCCTGATGGCTATATTGATATTTTACAAGGGTTAAGACAATCCTTTGATCTGACATGGAGAGATATATATATAATGTTACTGCTAGATCAGACACTAACCCCAAATGAGAGAAGTGCCACCATAACTGCAGCCCCAGAGTTTGGCAATCTCTGGTATCTCAGTCAGGTCAATAATAGGATGAAAACAGAAGAAAGAGAACAATTCCCTACAGGCCAGCAGGCAGTTCCCAGTGTAGACCCTCATTGGGATGCAGAATTAGAACATGGAGATTAGTGCTGCAGACATTTGCCAACTTGCATGCTAGAAGGACTAAGGAAAACTAGGAAGAAGCCTATATAAATTATTCAATGATGTCCACTATAACACTGGGAAAGGAAGAAAATCCTACCACCTTTCTGGAGAGACTAAGGGAGGCATTGAGGAATCATACCCTCTGTCACCTGACTCTATTGAAGACCAACTAATCTTAAAAGATAAGTTTATCACTCAGTCAGTTGCAGACATTAGAAAAAACTTCAAAAGTCCACCTTAGGCCTGGAGCAAAACTTGAAAACCCTATTGAACTTGGCAAACTTGGTTTTTTATAATAGAGATCAGGAGGAACAGGTGGAATGGGACAAATGGGATTAAAAAAAAAAAAAAGGCCACCACTTTAGCCAGGGCCCTCAGGCAAGCAGACTTTGGAGGTTCTGAAAAAGGGAAAGTCTGGGCAAATTGAATGCCTAGTAGGGCTTGCTTCCAGTGCGGTCTACAAGGACACTTTTAAAGAGATTGTCTGAATAGAAATAAGCTTCCCCTTCATCCATGCCCCTTATGTCAAGGGAATCACTGGAAGACCCACTGCTCCAGGGGACCAAGGTCCTCTGAGTCAGAAGCCACTAACCAGTGATCCAGCAGCAGGACCGAGGGTGCCCAGGGTAAGAGCCAGCCCATGCTATCACCATCACAGAGCCCTGGGTATGCTTGACCATTGAGGGCCAGCGGGTTAACTGTCTCTTGGACACTGGTGCAGCCTTCTCAGTCTTACTCTCCTGTCCCAGACAACTGTCCTCCAGATCTGTCACTATCTGAGGGGTCCTAGAACAGGCAGTCACTAAATACTTCTCCAAAGCACTAAGTCATGACTGGGGAATTTTACTTTTTTCTTATGCCTTTCTAATTTTGCCTGAAAGCCCCACTCCTTTGTTAGGGAGAGACATCCTAGCAAAAGCAGTGGCCATTATACACTAGAATTAGGAGAAGGAAAAAGGGTAAATATATAGAGAGAGTCTAAGTATGCTTACCTAGTCCTCCATGCCCATGCAGCAATATGGAGACAAAGGGAATTCCTAACTTCTGAGGGAACACCTATCAAACATCAGGAAGCCATTAGGAGATTATTATTGGCTGTACAGAAACCTAAAGAGGTGGCAGTCTTACACTGCCGGGGTCATCGGAAAGGAAAGGAAAGGGAAATAGAAGGGAACTGCCAAGTGGATATTGAAGCCAAAAGAGCCACAAGGTGGAACTCTCCATTAGAAATGCTTATAGAAGGACCCCTAGTATGGGGTAATCCCCTCCAGGAAACCAAGCCCCAGTACTCAGCAGAAGAAATAGAATGGGGAACCTCATGAGAACATAGTTTCCTCCCCTCAGGATGCCTAGCCACCAAAGAAGGAAAAATACTTTTGCCTGCAGCTAACCAATGGAAATTACTTAAAATGCTTCATGAGACCTTTCACTTAGGCATTGATAGCACCCATCAGATGGCCAAATAATTATATACTGGACCACGCCTTTTCAAAACTATCAAGCAGATAGTCAGGGCCTGTGAAGTGTGCCAAAGAAATAATTCCCTGCCTTATCACCAAGCTCCTTCAGGAGAACAAATAGCAGGCCATTACCCAAGAGAAGACTGGCAACTAGATTTTACCCACATGCCCAAATCTCAGGGATTTCAGTATCTACTAGTCTGGGTAGATACTTTCACTGGTTGGGTGGAAGCTTTTCCTTGTAGAACAGAAAAGGCCCAAGAGGTAATAAAGGCACTAGTTCATGAAATAATTCCCAGATTTGGACTTCCCTGAGGCTTACAGAGTGACAATGGCCCTGCTTTCAAGGCCACAGTAACCCAGGGAGTATCCCAGGCGTTAGGCTTACAATATTATTTACACTATGACTGGAGGCCACGATCCTCAGGAAAAGTTGAGAAAATGAATGAAACACTCAAATGACATCTAAAAATGCTAACCCAAGAAACCCACCTTGCATGGCCTGCTCTGTTGCCTGTAGCCTTACTAAGAATCTGAAACTTTCCCCAGAAAGCAGGGCTTAGCCCATACGAGATGCTGTATGGACAGCCCTTCCTAACCAATGACATTGTGCTTTACCGAGAGACTGCCAACTTAGTTGCAGACATCACCTCCTTAGCCAAATATCAACAAGTTCTTAAAACACTACAGGGAACCTGTCCCCGAGAGGAGGGAAATGAATTATTCCACCCCAGTGACATGGTATTAGTAAGTCCCTTCCTTCTAATTCCCCATCCCTAGACACATCCTGGGATGGACACTACCCAGTCATTTTATCTACCCCAACTGCAGTTAAAGTAGTTGGAATGGAGTCTTGGATACATCACACTTGAGTCAAACCCTGGATACTGCCAAAGGAACCTGAAAATCCAGGAGACAATGCTAGCTATTCCTGTGAACCTCTAGAGGATCTGCGCCTGCTCTTCAAGCAACAACCGTGAGGAAAGTAACTAGAATCATAGATCCCCATGACCCTCCCTTGTCATGTTTTTCTTCTTACTGTCCTCTTACCCCCTTTCACACTCACTGCACCTCCTCTATGCCACTGTACTACCAGTAGTTCCCCTTACCAAGAGCTTCTATGGAGAATGCAGCTTCCTGGAAATATTGATGCCCCGTTGTATAGGAGTTTTTCTAAAGGAAACCCCACTTTCACCACCCACACCCATATGTCCCTACATTTCAGGCCATACATTTCAATCCGTGTATCTTTAACCTCCTTGTTAAATTTTTCTTTTCCAGAATCAAGGTTGTAAAACTACAAATCATTCTTCAAATGGAGCCCCAGATACAGTCCATGACTAAGATCTACTGCAGGCCCCTGGACCAGCCTGCTAGCCCATGCTCTGATGTTGATGACATCAAAGGCACCCCTCCTGAGGAACTCTCAACTGCACAACCCCTACTACACCCGAATTCAGCAGGAAGCAGAGCAGTCATCAGCCAACCTCCCCAACAGTACTTGGGTTTTCCTGTTGAGAGGGGGACTGAGAGACAGGACTAGCTGGACTTCCCTAGGCTGACTAAGAATTCCTAAGCCTAGCTGGAGAAGGTGATCGCACCCACCTTTAAGCACCGGGCTTGTAACTCAGCTCACACCCGACCAATCAGGTAGTAAAGAGGGCTCACTAAAATACAAATTAGACTAAAAGTAGGAGGTAAAGAAATAGTCAAATCATCTATCATCTGAGAGCACAGGGGGAGGGAAAATGATTGGGATATAAACTCCAGGTATTCAAGCCGGGAGTGAGAAACCCCCTTTGGGTCCCCTCCCTTTGTATGGGAGCTCTGTTTTCACTCTATTAAATCTTGCAACTGCAAAGTAAAAAAATTTGTAAAAGTGCACCAAAAATATGTAAAATATCTTATATCAATAAAAAATAAAATAAAATAAAAACTTTTGGAAAGCAAAATTATGGCTAGATAAGAGGAGAAAGTACTAGTATTCGATACCAAGGATCCCCAACCCCTGGGCCACAGACTGGTACTGGTATGTGGCCTGTTAGGAACCAGACCACACAGCAGGAGGTGAGCAGCAGGTGAGCGAGCAGCCCCTTCAGATCAGTGGGGTCATGAGATTCTCATAGGAGTGCAAACCTATAGTGAACTGTGCATGCAAGGGATCTAGGTTGCATGCTGCTTGTAAGAATCTAACTGATGATCTAAGGTGAAACAGTTTCATCCCGAAACCATTCCCCATCCCCCACCCATTTTTGTCTTCCACCAGACTGGTCCCTGGTGCCAACAAGGTTGGAGATCACTGTTCTATAGCACTGTAGGAAGACTATAGTTAACAATAATGCATTATATAGTTTCAAGTAACTAAAAGGAGGCTATTGAATGTTCCCAACACAAAGAAATGACAAATGTTTGAGATTATCGGTATGCTAATATCCCTGATTTGATCACTATACATTATAGGTATCAAAACATCACTATGTGGCTGGGCATGGTGGCTCACACCTATAAACCCAGCACTTTGGGAGGCCAAGGCAGGCGGATCACTTGAGGTCAGGAGTTCAAGGCCAGCCTGGGCAACATTGTGAAAATCTCTGCTGAAAATACAAAAGTTAGCTAGGTGTGGTGGTGTGTGCCTGTAGTCCCAGCCACTTGGGAGAATGAGGCAGGAGAATCGCTTGAACCTGGGAGGCAGAGGTTGCAGTGAGCTGAGATGGCACCACTGCACTCCAGCCTGGGTTACAGAGGGAGACTCTGTCTCAAAAAAAAAAAAAAAGAATAATGGTCTCCAACTCCATCCAGGTTGCTGCTAATGCCATTATTTTGTTCCTTTTTATGCCTAAGTAGTATTCCATGGTGTGTGTGTGTGTGTATATGTACATATATATGTAACATTTTCTTTATCCACTCATTGCTTGATGGGCATTTAGACTGGTTCCATATTTTTGCAATTGCGAATTGTGCTACTATAAACATGCGTGTGCAAATGCCTTTTTCATATAATGACTTATTTTCCTCTGGGTAGATACCCAGGAGTGGGATTGCTGGATAAAATGGTAGATCTACTTTTCATTCTTTAAGTAATCTCCATACTGATTTCCATAGTGGTTGAACGAGTTTACATTCCTACCAGCCATATAAAAGTGATCCCTTTTCACCACATCCATGTCAACGTCTGTTTTTTTAAATTATGGCCATTCTTGCAAAAGTAAAATGGTATCTCCTTGTGGTTTAGATTTGCATTGCCCTAATAATTAGTGATGTTGAGCATTTTTTCATATGTTTGTTGGCCATTTGTATATCTTCTTATGAATTGTCTATTCATGTCCTTTACCCACTTTTTAATGAAATTATGTGATTTTTTTCTTGCTGATTTACAGAACAAGCACAATACAAGTGTTTTTTCTTGCTAATTTGTTTGAATTCCTTGTAGATTCTGGATATTAGTCCATTGTCAGATACATAGTTTGCAAATATTTTCTCCCACTCTGTGGGTTGTCTGTTTGCTCTGCTGATTATTTCTTTTGCTATGCAGAAGCTTTTTAGTTTAATTAGGTCCCATCTATTTATCTTCATTTTTATTGCATTTGCTTCTGGGTTCTTGGTCATGAACTTTTTGCCTAAACCAACATCTAGAAGAGTTTTTCCAATGTTATTTTCTAGAATTGTTATGGTTTCAGGTCTTAGAGTCAAGACTTTGACCCATTTTGAGTTGATTTTTGTATAAAGTGAGAGACGAGGATCCAGCTTTATTTTTCTACATGTGGCTTGCCAATTATCCCTGCACTATTTGTGGAATAGGGTGTCCTTTCCCCACTTTATGTTTTCATTTGCTTTGTCAGAGATCAGTTGGCTGTAAATATTTGGCTTTGTTTCTGGGTTCTCTATTCTGTTCCATTGGAACAGAACACATGCCTATTTTAATACCAGTACCATGCTTTATTGGTAACTATAGCTGGGCGCTTGTCTCCCTTTTCTTTTTTGCAAAACCGCCACAGATATCATTGCTTGTTCTCAGTGGCGGCTTTCTCTCCAGAGGTGGCTTCCACATCTACAGACTATATAAAGACAAATAACACAGATTAAAAGCACAATCATTGAAATCACAGAGCCTCCAAGTGTCTTGATCCATTTTAGCAGGTTAATAGGTGCTAATCCGTCTGTAGCTCCTTCAAGCACTTCAGTTCCTGGCATTAGTGTCAGATGTACCTGAGAGGCTTGAAATATTTGTTCCTTTAGTTTTGCAATATCCAAAGATAAATTTCTAGTATGACCTTTTAAATGTCTCTTAACTTTTTCCCACTCATGCTCTGTTTCATTACACAGATGAGGAGTAATGCGAAAATCGGAGGTATTCCAATCACCTTGTAACTGCATTCTATATTCTAAACTAACTACAAGATCTCCTAGCCACATTACAGTTTGTTGGAGATCATTAATTTGATCAGCTAGTTTCTGGTCTATATTATTTTGGTAATTCCACAGCAGAGTAGAATTTTTCTGCCAATTATTTACATAGTCTGCTGTTTGTACTGTGGAATGCAAAGCAACTCCAGCTACTGCAGCAGTAGCTGTGACAGCAATCAATCCCATAGTAATGAAAATTAAAGTAGCAATGAAATGCCATGAGCACCTCAAAATCTTTTGAAGAATTTCAGTAATAATATGCACAGAAGCAGAGGCTTCCCAGGGGTGGGAAATCTTCACAGGTATCCATACTCCTTCTTGGGCTCTTACCACTAAAATAAAATGATCAGTGTTATATAAGGAAGAATTCACACAAGAAGACAATCTACATTATTGACAAGTCACATGATGATTAGGGAGATCAAGTTTTAAATCACCCACTACAAACAGGAAAGGTGGATGGACACAACTCTGTATCCAAACTGAATCATTGTGAGCCAATTCTAACATGTAATTAGGATTATATTGGGTCAGCTTAGTATATTTCCCTTTCCAAATCTTTATCTTTTTTTAGTGTCATTAATATTTTCCATAATTCCTTACATTTTGCTCCTACAACAGGCCATATCATTTGGGGCTGAGGTACCACTATACCACCATATGCCCAAATAATAGGATCTCTTGCTGTACTTCTTATAGTGTCCACCATCTGATTATTTTGTTTAGAGGCAGGGTGACCATTACTTACAGATTGAGAGGTGAGCCTCATAAATGCCCCTTTAGGGGACCAATCAATAATGACTCCATATGAATCATTATGCAACACCTCTGCTTTCCATGTGATACAATCTTCCCAAGCAAATGCCTTCCTTTTTTCCTACCATGTCCAATCCACTTTACAGATAGGTTTTTGAGGGTGGTAAACTTCAGTTACAGAAGCATAATCACGGTGATAAATACTAAGACCAGAAAGCATATGTAACTGTGCTATGGAGATGTTATGTTCAGGCACTATTGCCAGCCAAGATTGATGACTGGTAGGTGAACACCCATTGGCTTTTCCTAAGCAAATAGGTAAATGCTCAAATCCCAATGAGACATTCATAGTTGTTCCTTCCTCTTGGGGGTGAGATGGGCCTCTATCATCAGTAGAACCAGGCATCCAAAAACTATCATTAGTGTATACCTCCATTGGTCCTCTCCTTTGTCTCTGAGATGTTCATTTGTGCCATCACTCATATCAGGAGCTCTGGCTCTTCCCAGAGTCCTCCCTTCCTGGTGTGGCTCATGATAGATCTTCAGATGTTTGGTGGGCACCCACACAGGTGCCTGATTGTTACCTGGAGAGACACAAGCAAATCCTCTTCCCCATATAATTATCCACCCTTTGATTAAATTTAGTTAAAGGGCCAGGGAAGTTAGTATGTGCTCTCATATGAGTGCTATAGAAAGGCAAATGCCTTTGTTGTACTGCTTGCTGTAAAGAATGAAATAAAACTTTAAGTTGGTCATTAGTCACATTTTGAATTAAGGCACATTCAATATTTTGTGTGGCTTGAACTACATAGGCTGAATCAGAAACAATGTTTACTGGCTGATGAAAAGTTTTTAACACTGTTATCACAGCCATAAGTTCAGCCCTTTGAGCAGAAGCAAAGTCAGTTTGAAAAACTTGTTGTTGAGGTCCCACAAATGAGGCCTTTCCATTACTAGATCCATCAGTAAAAACAGTAATGGCCCCTTCAATAGGGGTTTTTTGAGTAATGGAAGGCAATATCCATGATGTTAATTTAAGAAATTGGAATATTTTGGATTTAGGATAATGATTATCAAGAACACCAGTAAAACCTGCCACATTAATTTGCCATTCCTGGGAATTAATATAAGCCTGCTGAATTTGTTGTTTGTCTAATGGAACTATAATTTGATTTGGATTATATCCCATTAACTTTGTTGTGCGCAGCCTTGCTTGTCCTACTAGTACAGCAGTTTGATTGAAGTACAGAGTGAGCATTTTAGTTGTATTGTGAGGTAGAAAAAGCCACTCAACCAAATCATCCTGTTGAACAATAACACCTGTTGGTGAATGTTTAGTAGGAAAAACTAAAAACTGTAATGGCTGCATAGGGTTAATTCGAGTCACTTGTGCCTGTTGAATTTTTTCTTCAATTAATTGAAGTCCTTCTAATGCCTCTTTGGACAGGGAGCATTTGCTGTTAAGATCAGAATCACCTTGTAAGGTAGAAAAGAGGTGAGACATAGCATAAGTAAGAATGCCTAAAGTGGGATGAATCCAATTAATGTCTTCCAATAATTTTTGAAATTCATTTAGAGTTTTTAAATTATCTCTTCTAATTTGAACTTTTTGAGGCTTAATAGTACTTTGTTCTACTTTCATTCCTAAATATTGAAAGGGAGTAGAAGTCTGGATTTTATCAGGGGCTATGATTAACCCTGCTACAGTCACAGCCTTTTCTAACTGTTTGTAGCATAGCATTAACTCCTCTCTAGTTTCAGCTGCACATAAAATATTATCCATGTAATGTATGATATAACATTTTTCAAATTGTTCTCTAACTGGCTTAATAGCTTTTCCAACATAAGTTTGACAAATAGTCGGGCTATTTAACATGCCTTGTGGCAGTACTTTCCAATGGTATCTGTCCGCTGGTTCTTTATTATTTATAGCAGGAACAGTAAAAGCAAATTTTTCATAATCTTGGGCAGCTAAAGGAATGGTAAAGAAGCAATCTTTTAAATCTATCACGATGAGAGGCCAGTATTTTGGGATCATTGTTGGAGAAGGCAGCCCTGGTTGCAATGCACCCATGGGTTAAATTACAGCATTAACAGCCCTCAAATCTGTTAACATTCTCCATTTCCCTGATTTTTTCTTAATAACAAACACAGGAGAATTCCAAGGGGAGAGAGCAGGCTCTATGTGTCCCTTTTGCAATTGTTCCTGTATCAAATCTTTTAAAGCCTCCAGTTTTTCCTGTTTCAGCGGCCATTGCTCCACCCAAACCAGTTTGGCAGTTAACCAAACAAGAGGAATGGGAGCCGGAGGTTCAGCAATGGCCACCCCTAAAAATGATACCCTAATCCAGTTCTATCTTTTTGCCCTTTTAATTCTAAAGGTTCCGGTTGGCCATTTTCACTTTTTCCCAGTCCCTTCCCTGGGACATATCCCATTTTTCTCATCTTTTTTTTTTACTGTTATTACTATACTGATTCATAGGAATAGATATTTCAGCATCCCATTGTTGTAATAAGTTTCTACCCCATAGATTGACAGGAATAGGTGTAATAATAGGTTGAATTGTCCCTTCTTGGCCATCTGGCCCCTGGCATGGCAAAATTAAAGAACTTTGAAAAATTTCTAAGGCAGCCCCTACTCCAACAATATCAATGGATGCCTTTTGTTTTGGTCAATGCCAGGGCCATTGATTTAAACCAATAATAGAAACATCAGCTCCAGTATGTACTAGCCCCTCAAAATCTTTTCCTTCAATGGTTACTGTACAAATAGGTCTTTTGTCAGACACTTGAGTAGCCCAATATACAGCTTTTCCTGCTGGGTTAGTACTACCAAAGCCTCCTGTTCCTTTTACTGTACTACTTCCTAGATTTGTATAAGGTAACAGTAACAACTGAGCAATTCTTTCTCCTGGGGAAGCAGACCATGGAATTGCAGAACTAATAACTAACTGAATCTCTCAGGTATAATTGGAATCAATTATTCCTGTATGTGACACTTCTTAAATTTAAACTAGACCTTCCAAGCAATAGACCAACTGTTCCTGAGGGTAAAGGGCTCCTAAATCCCATGAGGACCTTCTTTGGTGGCTCCCCAGGAAGTAAGGAAATGGGAACTGTGCTACAAAGATCTATGCAGTACTGCCTACTGTGGTGGGATACAATTGTTGTACTTTTGTAAGGGCACTGGCTGTGCCAGATATGCCTCAGTTTGTTGAGGAGCCTGAGGTGGGCCCCTCTTCCCATTTCCCAAAAGAGGTTGCCCAACTTTGCTAAATTTAGGATGACACTGATTTGCCCAGTGATTGCCTTTCTTACACCAGGGGCATACACCGGAACTTTTCTGTTGATTGATGGTAATAGTTTTTGCCTTTTGATTTCCTTTTGTACATTCCTTTTTTGTGTGTCCAAATTGCCCACAATTAAAACAAGAGCCTGAGAAATGGGGCATATTTTTTCCCACCTTTAATCCAGCCATAGCTTGAGCTAAAAGAGTAGCCTTATGTAAATTACCCCCAATGCCATCACAAGCCTTAATATATTCAGCCAAATGAGGCTTCCCCTGCACAGGTCTAATGGCAGCTTGACACTCTGCATTAGCATTATTGTATGCAAGAAGTTGTATTACCATGTTCTGAGCTGTTTTATCAGTTACAGCTTTACACACAGCCTCTTGGAGCTGAGCAATAAAGTCAGTATATGGTTCTTTAGGTCCTTGTCGGACAGAACAGAAAGAAGGATATATTTCTCTTATAACATTTATTTTTTCCCATGCACATAAACACACAGTGCGAAATTGAACAATGGCAACATCCTCCATTACTGCTTAATTGTCTAATCATCCCCAATTAGGGCCCAACTCCATTAACCATTCAAAGGAAACAGGCACAGGTGGCTGTGTTTGTGTGTTTTCTCTTGCCTGAGTTTGAGCTTCCTCAGCCCACCAGGTTTTAAACTGCAGGTACTGAGATGGAGTGAGAACAGACTTTGTTAAAGTATCCCAGTCATATGGGATTAATCTATTATCAAGAGCCACATTTTTTAGTAAAGTTTGTACAAAAGGAGAATTTGGCCCATATTGACTAATGGCTTGCTTGAATTCCTTTAACAACTTAAAAGGAAAGGTGGCCCAATTAGTTATACTCTGTCCTCCTTGCTGGATTATAGTAAGGGGAAATTGCCATGCTTCTGGGTCTCCTTCAGCCCTAACCTTCTGAATAGAATTTTGTATAGCATCACCAATTCCTCCAGGTTTTAATGTTGCAGCTACCAGAGCGGTAAGTTTTGAGCTAATTCATCTTCTCAACCATTAGGGGGAGAGGAAGGAGGTGGCCATTCACTTAATTCAGCAGGTGGAACCAACGGGCTACTAAAATATATCTGTTTTAGTTTCCCTTTCTTTAATTTCCTCTGGTTGTTGTTCCTCACATTCAGAATCCGAAGTTAATTTTTTACACTCGTTTGCCTCTTCCTTATCTGAATCTGCCTCATCATTTGTTTGAAATGGCTCAAGATCTGCCTTTATCAATGCCTACACTGACCAAAAAGAAACTGGAATTTTGGCTCCTTCTTCATGCACCTTTTTTAGATCTCTATCAATTCTTTCCCATTCATCTAACTCCATTGTCCCTTGTCCTAGGAACCATGGGCAAAACTCCTCCACTGTACTAAAGAGTGTTAATAAATTCTGAGTACTAACTTTCACTCCCCCCTCCACAATAAATGCCTTAGAAAGTTTAAGCAGAATGTTTACTTTAATTTTGTCCCATTGTTACCCTGGTTCTTCAGAGTACCCAGCTTACCCACCAAGCTTCTTTCAGCCATCCTCGGGTGTCCTTTGATGATGTGTCCTTCGCTTCCACATGCTCTAGCATTTCTTTACCATGGTCTTCATAGCCCCACGTTGGGTGCCTGAAATTTTGGGGTGATCAGGACCAACGCCAGGCCATCAGGGCTACAAAGTCCGGTGGGGTGAAAGGAATGAGAAAAGACAGGTTAAAAGTGCATAAATTGGGTCCAGGGGGCCAATACTAGATTGGAGGCTGCGAAGACCCTGAGCTCTGGAAGCCCACACTATTTATTAGTGACCAAACAAAGAAGCAGGTAGTGAGGATGTGAGGATGTGGGGGTAAACAAGTGAGGGCATGAGGATGTGGGGGTAGAAAGGTAGTGGTGCATTAAGTGTAGCTGTGACGGTTTAGCATTTTCTTTGATGCATGTAGAATATGCTCTGCTGCTTGAGATAATGGAGGACATGTTTACAAGTAAGAAGCAAGGAACCAACAAGTCTGTGCACATTCCAGAGGCCACGAGGGGGTTTATGCCCTGAGCCCTGGATTCCATACAAGCCACAAGGGGTTTTATGCCCTGGGCTTAGATTTTGGCACTTCAGGGCGGCCTTCCTCCCTTTGGCATAGAGCTTGGTGTTCCAAAGGCCACGAGGGGTTTTAGACCCTGGACCCCGGACATCTTCCAAGACTCTTTTACATTATGACAGACAAGCTAGTCCTGCCTCAGCTCTTCTACCAACATTGTAGTATAGTTTGAAGTCTGGTAATGTGATGCCTCCAGATTTCTTCTTTTTGTTTAGTCTTGCTTTGGCTATGCAGGCTCATTTTTGGTTCCATATGAATTTTAATATTTGTTTTAGTTCTGTGAAGAATGATGATGGTATTTTGATGGGAATTGCATTGAATTTGTAGATTGCTTTTGGTAGTATGCTCATTTTCACAATATTGTTTCTACCCATTTGTGAGCATAGGATAGGTTTCCACTTGTTTGTATCATCTATGATTTCTTTCAGCAGTTTTTTGTAGTTTTCCTTGTAGAGATCTTCCACCTCCTTGGTTAGGTATATTCCTAAGTATTTAATTTTGTTGCAGCTGTTGTGAAAGGGGTTGAGTTCTTGATCTGATTATTAGTTTGATTGTTGATGTTGTATAGCAGTACTCCTGATTTGTGTACATTGTTTTTGTATCCTGAAACTTTACTGAATTCATTTATCACATCTAGGAGCTTTCTGGATGGGTCTTTAAGGTTTTCTAGGTATACAATTATGTCATCATATCACGTCATTATATCAGTGAATAGTGACAGTTTGACTTTCTCTTTTGCAATTTGGATGTCCTTTATTTCTTTCTCTTGTCTGATTGCTCTGGCTAGGACTTCCAGTACAATGTTGAACAGCAGTGGTGAAAGTAAGCATCCTTTTCTTGTTCCAGTTCTCACAGGAAATGCTTTCAACTTTTCCCCATTCACTATAATGTCAGCTGTGCATTTGTCATAGATGGCTTTTATTACCTTGAGTTATGTCCCTTCTATGCTGACTTTGCTGATGGCTTTCATCATAAAGTGTTGCTGGATTTTGTCAAATGCTTTTTCTGCATCCATTGAGATGATCATATAATTTCTGCTCTTAATTCTGCTTATGTGATGTATTACATTTATTGACTTGTGTATGTTAAACCATCCCTGCATTCCTGGCATGAAACCCACTTGATCATGGTGTATTATCTTTTTGATATGCTGTTGGATTCAGTTAGCTAGTATTTTGTTGAGGATTTTCACATCTATGTTCATCAGGGATATTGGTCTGTAGTTTTCTTGTTTTCTTATGCCCTTTTCTTGTTTTGGTATTAGGGTGATACTGGCTTCATAGAATGACTTAGGGAGGATTCCCTCTTTCTCTATCTTATGGAATAGTGCCAGTAAGATTAGTACCAATTCTTCTTTGAATGCCTGATAGAATTCAGCTGTGAATCCATCTGATCCTGGGCTTTGTTTTGTTGGCAATTTTTAAATTACCATTTCAATCTTGCTACTTGTTATTGGTTTGTTCAGAGTTTCTATTTCTTCCTGATTTAATCTGGTAGGGTTGTATATTCCCAGGAATTTATCCATCTCCTCTAGATCTTCTAGTTTGTGTGCATAAGGGTGTTCATAGTAGCCTTGAATGATCTTTTGTATTTCTATGGTATCAGTTGTAATATCTTCTGTTTCATTTCTAATTGAGCTTATTTGGATCTTCTCTCTGTTCTTGGTTAATCTCACTAATGGTCTATCAATTTTGTTTATCTTTTAAAGAACCATCTTTTTTTATTTATCTTTTGTATTGTTTTTTGTTTGTTTGTTTCAATTTCATTTAGTTCTGCTCTGACTTTTGTTATTTATTTTCTTCTGCTGGGTTTGGGTTTGGTTTCTTCTTGTTTCTCTAGTTCCTTGAGGTGTGATCTTAGGTTGTCTATTTGTGTTTTTTCAGACTTTTTGATGTAGACATTTAATGCTATGAACTTTCCTCTTAGCACCACTTTTGCTGTATCCCAGAGGTTTTAACATGTTCTGTCACTATTATCATTCAGTTCAAAGAATTTTTTAATTTCCATTTTTATTTCATTGTTGATCCAAAGATCATTCAAGAGAAGATTATTTAATTTCCACATATTTGTATAGTCTTGAGGGTTCCTTTTACAGTTAATTTCCAATTTTATTCCACTGTAGTCTGAGAGAGTACTTGATATAATTTTGATTTCCTTAAATTTATTGAGATTTGTTTTGTGGCCAATTAAATGGTCTATCTTGGAGAATGTTCCATATGCTGATGAAAAAAATGTATATTCTGAATTGTTAGGTAGAATAGTCTGTAAATATCAGTTAAGACCATTTGTTCTAGGGTATAGTTTAAGTTCTTTGCACTCCAGCGTGGGTGAAAAGAGCAAAACTCCATCTCAAAAAAAAAGACTCACTACTAAGACGGTCAATATCTCAAGCTCAGGCTTCGTCAGACCTATAACACGCTATCACAAGTACGTGTTAAAGGGCTATGCAGATGAGGGATGCACTAAATTTTGACCATAGGAGGCCTCATTAACCAAATTATATTTAAATATTATATTAAAAAGTTCACAGACATTTTTCTTTTTAAAAAGCCACACATCTAGTGTATGTGTTATGTGAACATAAAGATTATTCTGTTTAGCACAAGGTCGTACTTCTGCATGCAGGTGTAGTTGTTCCTAGGGTCAATTATTCAAGTGACCTTAGCTACATAGGAGAAATAAATTTTATCTCTCTCTGGGCTTTTTGGAAGAATTCACATATACTTCTGTGGATACCTGAAAACTGAAGAAGAATATGGTTTTATCTTGTCACCTAGCTTATCTAGTTTTCTGTCACTATACATTTCTTTTCCTATGTTTGTCTCCTATTCAGTAAAGACTTCCAGCCTTTTCAGCCTGGCCTCAGCTTGGCTACTGGGCAATAATCCCTGAGCCACTCATTTTTGTTTTTTCCTTCCTTCCTTTCTTTTTTTTTTTCTTTCTTTTTTCAGAGACAAGGTCTTGCTCTCTCACTTATGCTCAAGCACAGTGGCACATTCATAGCTCACTGTAGCCTTGAACTCCTGGACTCCAGCAATCCTCCCATCTCAGCCTCCTGTAACTAGGACTACAGGTGCTCGCCACCATGCATGGCTAATCCCAGAGCCATTTGTCCCAGGGTGTTAGAGAGGGGGCTGCTTGCTGCTCCTAGGCCAGCTTCTCCCACCTCTGACAACTTTGGAGAGGTTGTTTTTAATTAGATTTAGGAAGGTAATCTCATTACTCTCCATGAGATTTTCATAAGGGGAGGGAGGAGTTCCAAGAATCCTTTTTTCCTCTGACCCATCCTTCCTCAGCTCTGTACTCAATGGGTGGTGGGGATGAGGGAAAAAGACTGATGTTATAGCTCAAAGTTGTTGACTGCCTAGAGGCCTAGAAATGTGTTCGTAATGAATCTGGGGTAGGCCTGAGTACATGGAGTGTATGTGTACCGGTGTGTGGGGGTGTGTAAGGAGGTAGGGGTGGGAGGAGCATGGAACATAGTTCTGGGCAGTTGCACAAGTAAAAGGAAACCCTAGTTCTACCTTTTGATGATTTAACATTTATTGAATGACACATACGTAGGGCAAAGATTGAGAGAGTTTATACTCTAATGCAATGGCTGGATGAACTCTCAGTCTTTGCCCTACATGTGGTGGCTTAGTTTTTCCAAGAGCAAATCTACAGTCTCTACTCTGCCCATGGGAATTAGATTGTCCTCTGATCAGTCACAAAATAAACTTCTTTATCAGTCTGTAAAAGAACTGTGTCTCCATTGCTATTTCTACCACCCACCCCTTGCCCCTGATTTGTAGCTGACCTTTATGAATGTATTTTCCAAACTCAGCCAGGGCTGTAGTATGGGACTTCTCAGAGCTAAAAGTCACTGTTGGAATCTGGATGGCACCTGTCAGAGTCAAATAGAGATGAAAGATTGAAAATGAATTAATCATTTTTTTTTCTACAGTCCTCTGTGCACAAAAAGTTCTTTTGCATTCATGATCGTATTGCAGAGGGCAAAACACTAATGTGAGGTAGGCACTATTGTTTCCCATAATTCAAAGATAAGGGAAAAAGCTTGAGTCCAGGAGCTCAAGAGCAGCCTGGGCAAAATAGTGAGACCCTATCTCTACAAAAATAATAATAAATTTAAAAATAATAAATACATAAAATAAAAAGTATCTTTTAAAAAAATTTTAAAGTTTGGTAGAGATTAAGCTACTTTTTACTAAAAATTCATACATATATATATATATATATATATATATATTTATGACCTTGGACTAGATTTGTTAAGATTTTTTTAAGCAAGAAAACATCACTAATTATAAAAGAATATAATAATAAATTCAACTATATTATTAAGACTTCAACCCATCAAAAGGCCATTAAAAAAGTAAAAACACAAGACACAAATGAAGAGAAATATTTATAATTTAAATAAAACTGACAACATTTTAGACTCCACAATATATAGAAACCCTTAAAATTTGATAAGAAGACAGCTCAAAACAAAAATGGGCAATAGATATGAACAGTCATTTTACTAGAGAAACATGAAAGGCAAATAAGCATATTTAAAGATGTTTAGGCCGGGCATGGTGGTTCAGCCTGTCATCTCAGCACTTTGGGAGACCAAAGCAGGAGGATCATTTGAGGCCAGGAGTTCAAGACCAGTCTGGGCAACATAGACAGACACTGTCTCTATAAAAAAACTTCTAAAAATTGGCTGAAGGTGTTGGTATGCACTTGCAGTCTTAGCTACTCAGAAGGCTGAGGCAAGAGGATTCTTTGAGTTCAGGAGTTGGAGGCTGCAGTGAGCTATACTTGTGCCACTGAACTCCAGCCTGGGTGACAGAGCAAGACCTTATCATAAATAAATAAATAAATAAATAAAGCTTAAACTCCTTAACAAACTAGGGAGTACAAAATAATACCACAAGGAGATATTTTCCAGGCACTAAATGGGCAAAATGAAGATATTGGAAATGCCAATGCCAAGAGCTAGTGAGAAAGTGAAGCCACAGGAACTTATATGCTATGCACTACCTTGCTGATTAGTATAAATTGTTCCAATCACTTTGGAAAATAATTCAGCCTTCTCTTGTAAAATAGAACATACAGTATGACACAGCATTTTCACTCCTAGATATATATTCCAGAGAATCTCTTTTACCTGTGGCCCAGGAGACATGTACAATAATGTCAATAGACTGTAGCAAGATATAACAGCATGCATAAATCCCACAAACAGTGTTGGGTAAAAAGAGCAAATTGCAGAAGACTACACAACATGATGTCATTTTTATAAGATACATACACACACACTATACATATATGTATATCATACATATGTTGTAGAACTATTTAACACACACAAAACGCAGTCATACAATTACCTTGGGCATGGAGTTGGAAAATAAAGGCAATAGAACACATGCACCTTCAATGCTATTGATAATTTAGCATGATTGGCTAGATCTGGGAACAGTGTGGGAATCAGACAGATTGCAAGAATTGGAGCAGTGATGGGAGAAAAAATGCAGCTTGACCAGTTAGGTCTAAACTCCAAATCATGGGTGTTCATGTTATTATTTACTTTACATACACGTTGTACATACTCTTAATTATTAAATATTATGTGATAAGATAATTTAAAGAATATTTAAGGACCAGGAAGTGTTTATGACATAATGCTAAAGGAAAAAAAGTGGAACATAGAACTCTGGATGCAGTATAAGAATCTGTTTCATTTTAAAACAGGGACACACTTCATTTGTGGGTATTTGTGTGCAGAGAAAAAAGATTGGATAACATCAAAATATTATAAGCAAATGTCTCTGGATATTGGGATAGCACGTGATTTTTTTCTTTATACTTTTCTTAATGTTCCAAATATTTCACAAGGGCATAAATATACATGAATTTTACAATCATAAAAATTGTGCTGGGTGTGGTGGGTCGTTCCTGTAATACTAGCACTTTGGGAGGCTTAAATGGCAGGGTTGCTTGAGTCCAGGACTTCAAGAGCAGCCTGGGCAAAATAGTGAAACCCTATCTCTACAAAAATAATAATAATTTTAAAAAATAATAAATACATAAAATAAAAAGTCTGTTTTAAAAAAATTTTAAAGTTTGGTAGAGGTTAAGCCACTTTTTACTAAAAATTATGTCAATGTTCATGTTTAAATTTCAACTCTATTTTTAACATTCTAAATCTTAAACTAGGTGGTGAATCCAGAAATGTTCATTATGTTATTCTTTATATCTTTATAATATGTGAAGTATTTCATGATACTGTTTTAAAGTTGCTATTAAAAAGTAACTAGGCAGGATGTGGTGGCTCACGCCTGTAATCCCAGCACTTTGGGAGGCCAAGGTGGGCAGATCACCTGAGGTCGGGAGTTCGAGACCAGCCTGACCAACATGGAGAAACCCCATCTCTATGAAAAATACAAAATTAGCCAGGCGTGGTGGTGCATGCCTGTAATCCCAGCTACTCGGGAGGCTGAGGCCAGAGAATTGCTTGAAACTGGGAGGCGGAGGTTGCGGTGAGCCGAGATCGCCCCATTGCACTCCAGCCTGGGCACCGAGAGAGAAAAAAAAAGAAAAGAAAAGAAAAGTAACTACATGGCTGAAGATTTTTTTTAAGCAAATCTTAAATGAAATGCAAACACCAGGACTGTGAATCTGTAGCTTTGGTCACAGGTAGCAATATGGCCTTACTGGCTGTATAGCACTTACTGAATTTTTCTTGAGAATTCTAAAATTTCAGAGTGGTGCCAAATAAAATTGCATCAAGAAATCTGGAAGGAACGATTTCTTCTGGTTTCAAGAAATCTAATTTTATATTTTTGTGACATAAGACAGGTTTTCTTTTTTCCAGAATGATCCTCTACTCTGAATAACCATAAAATTTCACTTGTGGAATACATCAAAATTATTTATATAACAAAATTCTCTTAAATATTTTATAGTAATCTTTCTAAAAATCCTTCAGTCTTTCTGTACTTGTCTAGAGTTGCAAAGATGTAGTGTTAACATTAATATTAAAAGCACTTTCAATGAAATTTCTAAACAGGAGCCAACCCTCTGAGCTGGTATTTCAAAGCAGTATCTATAAACAGAGCAATTTGTTCCAATTTCAGATGAAATCAAGCTGGGAACCTAGAGAGCTCCCCCGCCCCAGGATCTAGGGAATTGTAGTCAGGTCCTAAGCTTCGGAAAAAACGAGCAGCAGAGTATGGTCTGATAAGCTTCGTGCATTTTATTTTGCTTTTCCTCCTGTATTTGATTTGTTGTCATACAGGAAAGGATTTATGGGTGAGAGATCAAGTGCGGACCAGACTTGATTCTAGCCTGGAGCCCGACCTCACCTCTGCTCTGCTGGATCTGCTGGCCTCAGCACGAAAAACCACAACCCCCGAAAGGCCTTAAGGATCCTGGGCGGGGTCATTCTGTCAATTGGTTGTTCCGCTGTCCTAGCGAAGCGATGATTGGTCAGATCTGGAGATGCGGTGTGGCTAAGGCTGTTTGCCGGAATAAGAGCAGAGCCAGGGCCAAGAAACGCTAGTCTGAGCGTTTAGGTCAGAACTACCCCAGTATCCTGACAGCAGGAGCTCGAGAGAAGCATGGCTCAGCGGTGCGTTTGCGTGCTGGCCCTGGCGGCTGTGCTGCTCCTAGTTTTCCCCACCGTCTCCAGATCGATGGGCCTGAGGAGCGCGGAGCATCAAAGGGCGTCGCGAATCCCTTCTCAGTTCAGCAAAGAGGAACGCGTCGCGATGAAAGAGGCGCTGAAAGGTGAACCCGGGTCCCCTTCACCCACCTGTGCTCAGATGTGGGTCCCTCCCTCCCCAGGTCAACCCGTGACTCCCCGCTTCCGCCGCAAAGTATCCGCTACTGCAGCTGGAGCCCCGACACGGACCCCAGCCCGGCCCCAACACCCTTCCCAGCACATCGTGCCCCGGTCTGGGGACGCCACACTTCCCCCATACCTGGCTCCTGGAACTCTGGTGTGCCCTGCCTAACCTGGAAGCTCCAACTTCACCCCTCTTGGCGTGACCACCGTCCATTCTTTCCCCTGCTTGCCTCGAGTATTACATCAGCTTTCATTTGTACATCAATTTTAACCTTTGAAAGTTTGCATGCCTGATAAATTACTGCGGTGTCGTAAAATAAGACAAATGATATTAGTCTTATCTACAAAGGAGAGAAATTGAGGCTTAGGTCAGCTAAATGATCTTCCCCAGGGCCCCACAGCAAAGAGTGGGCAGTGGGTGACAGCATCTAGTGCCTGTCGGACTCGCTGGGATCAGATGGCTCTAAAGAAAGGGAGTGGAGTGTTCCCGGGGTGTGGGATGTTCCTAACTCTCAATCCTAATTGAAGAACATGTCTCCCCTAGATCTCTAATTCAGACCAAAATTCATTACCGTTCTGAATCTGCAGTTTCCGGGAAACAGGAAAGTTTCTGTTGAGTGCTAGATCCTATGGGATGAAATCCTTCTTTACCATTCAGCTTAGCTCCAGTCTTTTCCCTTTCATTAAGTAATGGATTAAGAGAGACTGCCTGCATAAACATATAGAAGCAGATGCAGGGACCAAAAGCTAACCCCAATGGTTGGATATAGATTTTTCATATGCTAGAGTGACAGGCCTGGGAGGCAGAGCAGGCCTTTCCCAAAGCATAAATAATCCTCTGAAAGGCATTAGACAGCCACTTACAGTCTGCACAGAAGAGAACAAAAGCTACATAAGCTAGAATAGGGACCTCATAGCAGCACAGCTTAGAACTCTGAGCAGGGGACGGAACACCTGAGATCAGATCCTTGGGTCTGCCCTTGAGTAGGTACTTGAATCTTTCTGAACCTCAGCTTCCCCATCTATCTGGTGGGCTATGCTATTGGAGGGTTGATCCTTAGCAAAACTGATGAAGTTTGTCTTTCAGAGATGCTTCCTACCTCAGGTGAATTTGTTCTCACTGTGTTCTTGGAGAGCAGTCTAATTCAATATTCTCATGATTCATGCTTTCCCTCCCAGTGGTTTTGTCTTTGATCATGGAACTCTTTAAAACTGTAAAGCCTTAAAGACTCAAAGGGATGAGCCCAGTGAAGATTCAGGAACTGAGACAACTGAGTAAGGAGGATGAGATTATTTTAGGACTGAGGAGTTTGTTTGGGGGTCTTCTAAATCCACCCCTTCCCAGGCATTATATGCCCAAAAAGCTGGTCTTGGTTGACAGACTAGTGAGACTCTGCGTGAGGAATAAGCCTTTACACACAAAAACACACAAGCCTCATTGATGTAGGGACCCAGGACAGTGGGTGCCTTGAGAATGATGAAACTTGGATTCATCAAAGCAAGTGGTGATCTCAGAGGTAGTGAGGCCTTAGGAAGCAATTTATAGTAGCTTCCCTTCAAGACCAGGGTCCAAAAATCCACTTCCCCCCAATCTTAGACTGTATTTGCCTTTAAGAACCACATCAGCCTAAACAAACCCAGAAGACATAGGTTTAAATCTGTAGTCTGCCTGTTGCTCAGACATCTCACCTAACCTCTCCAAGCGTTTTCCCTCATCTTTGAATTAGAAGAAACAATAGCGCCTACCTCACATTAGTGTTTTGCCCTCTGCAATATGATCATGAATGCAAAAGAACTTTTTGTGCACAGAGGACTGTAGAAAAAAAATGATTAATTCATTTTCAATCTTTCATCTCTATTTGACTCTGACAGGTGCCATCCAGATTCCAACAGTGACTTTTAGCTCTGAGAAGTCCAATACTACAGCCCTGGCTGAGTTTGGAAAATACATTCATAAAGGTCAGCTACAAATCAGGGGCAAGGGGTGGGTGGTAGAAATAGCAATGGAGACACAGTTCTTTTACAGACTGATAAAGAAGTTTATTTTGTGACTGATCAGAGGACAATCTAATTCCCATGGGCAGAGTAGAGACTGTAGATT
Source organism: Pongo pygmaeus (assembly GCF_028885625.2). Taxonomy (NCBI): domain Eukaryota; kingdom Metazoa; phylum Chordata; class Mammalia; order Primates; family Hominidae; genus Pongo; species Pongo pygmaeus. The sequence continues at coordinate 43,605,775 of NC_072373.2, forward strand.
TGCTCTTGGAAAAACTAAGCCACCACATGTAGGGCAAAGACTGAGAGTTCATCCAGCCATTGCGTTAGAGTATAAACTCTCTCAATCTTTGCCCTACGTATGTGTCATTCAATAAATGTTAAATCATCAAAAGGTAGAACTAGGGTTTCCTTTTACTTGTGCAACTGCCCAGAACTATGTTCCATGCTCCTCCCACCCCTACCTCCTTATACACCCCCACACACCGGTACACATACACTCCATGTACTCAGGCCTACCCCAGATTCATTACGAACACATTTCTAGGCCTCTAGGCAGTCAACAACTTTGAGCTATAACATCAGTCTTTTTCCCTCATCCCCACCACCCATTGAATACAGAGCTGAGGAAGGATGGGTCAGAGGAAAAAAGGATTCTTAGAACTCCTCCCTCCCCTTGTGAAAATCTCATGGAGAGTAATGAGATTACCTTCCTAAATCTAATTAAAAACAACCCCTCCAAAGTTGTCAGAGGTGGGAGAAGCTGGCCTAGGAGCAGCAAGCAGCCCCCTCTCTAACACCCTGGGACAAATGGCTCTGGGATTAGCCATGCATGGTGGCGAGCACCTGTAGTCCTAGTTACAGGAGGCTGAGATGGGAGGATTGCTGGAGTCCAGGAGTTCAAGGCTACAGTGAGCTATGAATGTGCCACTGTGCTTGAGCATAAGTGAGAGAGCAAGACCTTGTCTCTGAAAAAAGAAAGAAAAAAAAAAGAAAGGAAGTAAGGAAAAAACAAAAATGAGTGGCTCAGGGATTATTGCCCAGTAGCCAAGCTGAGGCCAGGCTGAAAAGGCTGGAAGTCTTTACTGAATAGGAGACAAACATAGGAAAAGAAATGTATAGTGACAGTAAACTAGATAAGCTAGGTGACAAGATAAAACCATATTCTTCTTCAGTTTTCAGGTATCCACAGAAGTATATGTGAATTCTTCCAAAAAGCCCAGAGAGAGATAAAATTTATTTCTCCTATGTAGCTAAGGTCACTTGAATAATTGACCCTAGGAACAACTACACCTGCATGCAGAAGTACGACCTTGTGCTAAACAGAATAATCTTTATGTTCACATAACACATACACTAGATGTGTGGCTTTTTAAAAAGAAAAATGTCTGTGAACTTTTTAATATAATATTTAAATATAATTTGGTTAATGAGGCCTACTAATGTAATATAATAATTTAATATAATTTGGTTAATGAGGCCTCCTATGGTCAAAATTTAATGCATCCCTCATCTGCATAGCCCTTTAACACGTACTTGTGATAGCATGTTATAGGTCTGACCAAGCCTGAGCTTGAGATACTGACCATCTTAATAGTGAGTCTTTTTTTTTTTTTTTGAGTTAGAGTCTTGCTGTGTCAGCCAGGCTGGAGTGCAGTGGTGTGATCTCGGCTCACTGCAACCTCCACCTCCTGAGTTCAAGCAGTTCTCCTGCCTCAGCCTCCCAAGTTGCTGGGATTACAAGCACGTGCCACCACGCCCGGCTGTTTTTTGTATTTTTAGTAGAGACGGGGTTTCACCATGTGGGCCAGGCTGGTTTCGAACTCCTGACTTCAAGTGATCTGCCCACCTCGGCCTCCCAAAGTGCTGGGTTACAAGCATGAGCCACCAAGTCCAGCCGAGTCTTTTTTTTTTTTTTTTTTTGAGATGTAGTTTTGCTCTTGTCACCGACACTGGAGTGCAATGGCGCAACCTCGGCTCACTGCAAACTCTGCCTCCCAGGTTCAAGCGATTCTCCTGTCTCAGCCTCCTGAGTAGCTGGGATTACAGACATGAGCCACCACACCTGACTGATTTTTGTATTTTTAGTAGAGACGGGGTTTCGCCATGTTGGCCAGGCCGATCTCGAACTCCTGACCTCAGGTGATCCACCTGCCTCGGCCTCCCAAAGTGCTGGGATTACAGGCGTAAGCCCCTGCGTCTGGCCTTAATGGTGGGTCTTGATTTGCATGTTATTACACAGTAATAGCACATTGAAATATGGGGAAGACAAATTTCACAGATTGTCCAGGTAGATCAGGAATCAGACTAGCTTTGTCCTAGAAGGCTTCCTAAAGAAGGATGCATGTTTAAAAAAATAAATAAATAAAGGAACAGGAAGCACAACATGGTAGGAAAACCTAAGGAAACTGTTAACCCTGGTTCTCTTTCCCTGCCTTTTTTGCTTCTAGTCTTTCCTACAGTGGTCAGCACCAGCTTTATCCAGCATGAAGTCGTGGAAGAGTATAGCCACCTGTTCACTATCCAAGGCTCGGACCCCAGCTTGCAGCCCTACCTGCTGATGGCTCACTTTGATGTGGTGCCTGCCCCTGAAGAAGGCTGGGAGGTGCCCCCATTCTCTGGGTTGGAGCGTGATGGCGTCATCTATGGTCGGGGCACACTGGACGACAAGAACTCTGTGATGGTCTGAGATGCAATGTTCCCTCTGCCTTGGGGCCCTAAAGATCAATTCAGGATGGGGGTGCTTGGCTGACCCTGGAAGGTGGGAGATAATGGTAAAAAGAACCTTGGCTCCAGGAGACCTGGGTTCCAGCCATCAGTTTGTCACTTCCCTTCTCTGGGCCTTGATTTCTCAGCTGTAAATGGGGTTAAATGGTCCCCAGGGACCCTTTCAGTCCTGACACTGATATGTTTATGCTCTTCTCCAGGTGGTAAAGGTTCTGTTTCTCCGCATCAGGTCCCCTGTACCATTTGAATCTGTTCTCTTTCAAGAGAATCTATCACATCCTCATCCCACCAGCCCTGATAACAGGCAACTGAATGTCTCTGATACCGTGGTACTCCCACCTAAATAATGTCTTTTTCCTCTTCCATTGTGCTTCTGAACCCCAGGCATTACTGCAGGCCTTGGAGCTCCTGCTGATCAGGAATTACATCCCCCGAAGATCTTTCTTCATTTCTCTGGGCCATGATGAGGAGGTAGAGCCTCCTCACCCTATACCTATCTCTGTTCTCTGTTGAGGGTAGGGGAGTGGGTGCTTAACCCTAGTCCAGTTTGCCCACAGCAGCAAGGTCTCCATGATACGGTAGTTTGCCAGCTTCTCCGTGTGTCTGTATGCCAGGACTATCTAAGGACCTTGACCAAAATTCAGATTCCTGGGCCCTGTGCCCTAGATCTGAATTTTTAACAAACTCCTTCATAATATCTGCGGCAGGCAGGGGGTCCATCACCTATACCCTGAGAAACATACGTGTGATGGAAAAAGAACTGAAAAAGGAGAGTGATGACTGCGTTTTATTTCCAATGATGCTACTTACTTAGACCCTGGGCAAGTCACTTCACTCTTTTGGCTCCAGTTTCTTCATTTGTGAAATAAGGGAGGGTGGGCCCTTCCAGCTCTGACATTCCAGAATTCTGTAAGGCAGGATTCTGTAGGGCCCTGGCTCCCAGGAAGGAGACTAGGTAGAAAGGTTCTGGAGCCCCTAGCTAGGCTGAATGGGTCCCCATTAGCTATGTCTGGAGGTCTGTCTCTGGCTGAGAAGGACTATAGCTCTGTGTTGCATGTCTGCAGTCGTCAGGGACAGGGGCTCAGAAGATCTCAGCCCTGCTACAGTCAAGGGGCGTCCAGCTAGCCTTCATTGTGGATGAGGGGGGCTTCATCTTGGATGATTTCATTCCTAACTTCAAGAAGCCCATCGCCTTGTGAGTAAAGCATCCCACCCCACACCTTGGAGGGAATTCTCACCCCATTTGAGATGACCCCAGCCTGCTGTCTGTAAGCCATGCTGAGACAACTCTTTGTTTACACCTCCGGATTAATTGCCTCGATCTTTAACCTCTCCTAGGCTTCCCCTTCCATTCTTCCTCCAGTATAAAATTTTTAAAGCAGCATGAAGCTACCTCCTTGCCCACTAGACTATTGCACAAATGGGCCTATGGGCCTATGGGAGAATTCAGAGAGGCAAGAAGTCAGGAGAGTGGTTTCTGATCCTCTTCTACAGGATTGCAGTCTCAGAGAAGGGTTCCATGAACCTCATGCTGCAAGTAAACATGACTTCAGGCCACTCTTCAGCTCCTCCAAAGGAGACGAGCATTGGCATCCTCGCAGCTGCTGTCAGCCGGTAAGCAACTCCTGACCCTGCTCCCATGCCAGACTTGAGATGGAAGACCTGGCACTTTCCCACTTTAAATTTGAGGAGGCTAAGCTTCCTGCCCTAAAGTTGGGCTGGGAAACTATGCTATAAAAAATTGACACTAGAGGAAGAACAGAAGGGGAAGCCCAGGACAGACTAAAGATCCAGGTGATTAATACAACAGGTGTAAACAAAGAGTTATCTCAGCATGGCTCACAGATACCAGGCTGGGGTCATCTCAAATGGAGTGAGAATTCCTTCCAAGGTGGGGGTTGGGGGATCCACAGGAGAGACAGAGCCACCAGTATCCTGCAAGGGCTGGAGTCAGAAGAGGATCTATCAGTATATCCATATGGAAAGCAAGGACCTACAGGCAGAAGCTAGGTCAGGCAGCTAGAGTAGCCCAGAGTCCAGACATTTAGAATCACAAATTGGCAATGACTGGTAGAGCTGTCGAAATTCTCCACCTGTCCTGGCAGGAGGACAAAAATAAATAAGAGTCGCTGGCTATGAATGAGGACAGCAGAATCTGTAACAGCAGAGCTTACCCCTGGCTGGGTTTTCTTAGCAAAGTGGGAAGGAGTGCTATATTCATTCAAATTGTCAGGAGACTGACAATTCTGCTGTAGTATGGGATGGGCTATGAGAGTGGACACACAGGATTCTAGAGAACAGCAGAGGGAGGAAAGAAGGACTCTAATGCAGATTTGGTAGACAGGGAAAGCTCCTGGGGGTGTTTTGAGATCTTCAGAATGTTGAGTTGGTGGAGGTGGGAGGGAGGTGAATGGGAGACCTCTTGGCCAGGAGTGTTGAAACTTCCTCCTGTCTCCCTTCTCCTCCTCTTCAAGCCACTGATCTTTGGCTGGGGTTCGCTAAGTCTTGAGGACTCTGTTTCTCTTCCAGATTGGAGCAGACACAAATGCCTATCATATTTGGAAGCGGGACATTGGTGACGGTATTGCAGCAACTGGCAAATGAGGTATGGGAAGAAGTATCACATACTCCTGGTCAGCTAGGAACAAAAGAGTGACAGAAAAGTAACCTTTAGAGTAAGAAAAGGACCCTAGTGCTGTCCAGTGCTCTGCCTATTCTCACCTATTCCCAGCCAGTGGCTGAGCCAAGACAGAGGGATCTGGCTTGTTCTCTATGGCTGTTAGTGTGTTTCTGAGACCCTAAGACCTAACCTACCCTTTGGGAGCTGGTTCCCACTTATCCTTGAGGTTGCTGAGCAATTGTTCTAACGAACCAGATAAGCCCAGCCAGACAGTAATTGCCTCCCCATTCCTGATCCTCTAGCCGGGATTGAGCTAACTGAATTTAGCAGCACTCCTGACTGCTAAGGGCCCCTGAGGCAGCTCTAAAGTAGAGAGAGACTCAGGTCTCAGAGACCTAGGCTAAACTAGAGGTGACCCTGTGGTGCTGACCCCTCTGAAATCCTGCTGACCTTGTTCTTTCCCAGTTTTCCTTCCCTGTCAATATAATCCTGAGCAACCCATGGCTATTTGAACCACTTATAAGCAGGTAAAGTATTATCTTTCCTTTTTTCACATCCGTCACCTCAAACCTACCCACCCCCCAGGCCCCTCTCCTTGGCTTAACTGGGCCTGACTAATCATCCCTCAGCCACCAGATACTGCATCTCTAAGTGTGTATATTTAAGACATCTCTAAGATGTCTCTCTCAGTCTTAAAGATCCCCAAGGTTCAGGAAAGTGGGTAATCTTTCTGCGCTTTCCTTCACCCCATTGGTTCTTTCTAACATCTGACCTTGGTCCTTTTGTTTTAGGTTTATGGAGAGAAATCCCCTAACCAATGCAATAATCAGGACCACCACGGCACTCACCATATTCAAAGCAGGGGTCAAGGTAACATCCCTTGTTCCTTCCCATATAGCTTTTCCCTACCACCCTCCACTCCTCCTTTCCTTGAATCTATCTACTGGCTCTTCCTTCCTTCTCTGTGTGTCAGCTGGATCCAAGCCTAGCCACGCAAAGACATAGGCCTTTCTGAAATCTTGAAGGGAGTTAGACCATTCTTGTAACTGCCAGTACCACCAGCACAACTTCAGGGGGCACCATTCACCTAGAGTATAATGTGACCTTGAAGCACTCTAGTAATCAGGTATATAAGTGAATGATGCCTCTGAATTAATTCCTGGCATAACTTACTGGAGTGTCCAGTGTGTCAGCTGTAGTGTTCATCAGAATAATAGCACTGTGTCCTGACATTTGAATGGTGTTTTCATCTCCCCAGGATACTTTGTTACTCCATCTGAGCCTTCTAAGAGCCCTATGAGTATTGCCCCAATACCCAGTTGAGAAAACAGAGGCACAAAGAGGTTGCAACAGCTAATTTGCAACAGCCCAGTTCTATCCCTCACCACTTAGTGCTTTTTTGCACCATACGAGTTCAAAGAAAGATATGCACTTGGGGAGTCTCCCGGCCTCCAAGGAACAATCCCTCCATAGCCTAACTCTTTTCTCCAATTAGTCCTGGATTCCTCCTGGTCAGGCAAAAAAGTCAGATTTTACAACTGGACCTGGGAAACCACCAATCCCTGCTAGAGGGTCGGGAATGGGGAGGCAATTACTGCCTGACTGGCTTATCTGATTGGTTAGAACAATTGCTCAGCAGCCTCAAGGATAAGTGGGAACCAGCTGCCAAAGGGTGTATTAGGTCTTAGGGTCTCAGAAACATACTAACAGCCCTAGAGAACAAGCCAGATCCCTCTGTCTTAGCTCAGTCACTGGCTGGGAATAGGTGAGAATAGGCAGAGCACTGGCCAGCACTAGGGTCCTTTTCTTACTCTGAAGGTTACTTTTCTGTCACTCTTTTGTTCCTGCCTAACCAGGAATATGTGAGGAGTATGTGTTCTTCTCATCCCCCTCAAGGATCAAACTTGATGTGAGCCCCGTGCTATGCCATGATAGGGGTCAACAGAGGCTCTGGCTGCCCCATCGTGAGTAAGCAGTAATGTTAACGGCTGCAGAAATGTCCTGGGTGTGCTAGGAAAGGAAGTGCACACAGAAGGCTTCTAATGGCACAGCATAGGGCCAAAACAGAGATATCTGGGCGATCAGAGAAAGCAGCCTTGCTCTGAACATCTCCGTGACCCTCTGCAGCACCAAGAAGCACGAAGCTCTGGCTTAAAGCAGAGACACCCCTTCAGCTCTGAATATAACATGTCACTTAGTTCAGAGAAGACAAGAGGCAGACTAGAAAAGCTAAGCCTTGGGTCCTTAAGTCAAATCAGCCAGCTCTGCCTGAGCTGAGGAAATTAGCATTTCCTGGGCAGGCAGAGGTAGAAGATTTGAGGTTAACTCAAGCCAGGGTTTTATGCTTCTCTCTCTAGGTGAATGTCATCCCCCCAGTGGCCCAGGCCACAGTCAACTTCCGGATTCACCCTGGACAGACAGTCCAAGAGGTATGTACCATATGTTCCAGACAACTCATGCAGCATCAGGGAGATGTGGCCCTCAGGGCCCGGGTTTAACTACAGTCCTAGGGCTGGTCCAGTGTCCCATTTATTCAACCAACATTTTTCAAAGACAACCTATGCACCGGATACTTCACTAGGATTGGAGATCCTGGGTTTGGGTAAACATGGGGTCTGGAGTGGAAGATGAGTATGAATAAATGATAGCAATACCTGTAGTAACAAACATTATATATAACATTATATATATGTAGTAGGCTTGCTATGTATTTGGCACCTTTCTTCCTTTCTTTTTTTTTTTTTTGAGTCAGAGTCTCGCTCTGTCGCCCAGGCTGGAGTGCAGTGGCACGATCTTGGCTCACTGCAACCTCCGCCTCCCAGGTTCAAGCAATTCTCCTGCCTCAGACTCCCAAGTAGCTGGGACTACAGGCACGTGCCACTATGCCCGGCTAATTTTTTGTATTTTTAGTATTTTGTATTTTGTATTTTTTGTATTTTGTATTTTTTTAATTTTTTGTATTTTGTATTTTTAGTAGAGATGGGGTTTCACCGTGTTAGCCAGAGTGGTCTTGATCTCCTGACCTTGTGAGCCACCTGCCTCGGCCTTCCAAAGTGTTGGGATTACAGGCATGAGCCACCACGCCCAGCCATATTTGGCACCTTTCTAAGCTATACCCGTACATTTTAATCCTCACAACCACCCACCCTAAATCTGCATTTAACTGGTGAAAATTGAGGTACAGAGTACCAGAGCAATCAAACAGCATAACCAAGATTATACATCTAGCAGTCTAGTTCCAGAGTTTGTGCTTTTAGCCACAACCCTAAACTATGATTATAAAAATTAGAGGTGAACAAATTGCCATAGGACCACTGCAAAGAAATAAATTCATGCTACTTCTTAGGGTCAAAAAAGTCTTTTCCGACTACAAAAATTTTGAACTGGGCCTTAGAGGACAAACAGAACTTGGCTAGAAGTAAGACATTCATTGTTGCTTAACGAATAGAATAAATTGGGGACAAGTAATAGGAGATGAAAACTGATAGGAAATGGAGTTGTAGTTTAAGGATCTAGGCCTTGTATGCTATGCTGAGGAGTTTGGGCCCTAATCTGTGAAATCTGTGACAGGAGAGAACTTTTAGAGGTCTTCAACCAAATACTCAGATTTGCTTTTAGAGAGGTCATGCTAGCAGCATTGCAGAGGGAGTGCTGGAGGAGAAGGAGACACAGAGCTATTTCAGCATCTTAGGTAGTGCATGTGAAGGTCTGGACTGAGGCCACAGTCATGGGGTGGAGAAGAGAGCAACCAGCAGAGGTGGGAGAGAGGTGGGTTCAATAGGATGTGGTATGTATATGGGTATGGAGCGAGAGAAAAGCAGGATGGCTCCAAGGTTTTTAACCTGGGTAGTAGGCCAAGTAGTTAATGCCTTTGACTAAGATTGGGAATTCAGAAATTAAAACAAGTTCAAGAACATCATAATTTGGAAGTTTGAGAAGCTTATAATATATGAAATAGGCAATTATAAATACCTCAGGTCTGGAGAGAGATATGAACTAGAGATATAGGCTGGAGTGTCATTAACATCATGGGAACCTCTAGATTCAATAAAAGCCCATGGGAAGAAGGTGCAGAGAGCTAGGAGAGAAAAGAGTTGAGGCCAGAGCCTTGCAATGGTCTGCTACAAACATCAATTTAAAAATGAATGTATAATTGCAAACCACGATGAGTACTATAATGAAGAGGAACCTGGTGCTTGTTAGAGAATATAACAAGGAAGCAGACCCCATCTGGGAATCAGGCAGGGCTTCCTAAGGCAGTAATGTTTAAGCTGAAAGCTGAAGGGTGAGTAGAAGTTACACAGAATGTCTGACATCCACAGTAAATGCCAGCTTATTTATACATCAGGCTGAGCTAAAAGGAATTCAAAAGGTAAACCCGATGCTTCAAAAAAAAAAAAGATCCAAAAAGGCAACCCAGTGACTATCAGATGAGTAACACATTCCAGAATATACCAGGGTTAGGGGCAGTACTGTGGCACAGATCATCGAGGGTCAGTGGCACTTGGACTTCTATGGTCCTTTCTCCTAAGTTCTTCTCCAGAGAGGACTTTAATTGTCCTCATGCAAGGAGAGAGGCACACTCCTCATTGTAGAGGGGGGAGCAGGTTGACATCCCGCCCAGAGCCCCCCAGCATTGAGGGGGTTGGGGGAGTGGGGGGTAGTTAGGACCAATGTGAGCCCTGGGTTCTCCTGCCTTTCATCAGGTGCCAACCTTTGTCCTCTCCCTGGGGTCTCATGGGGCCAGGAAATCACTGAATTCCCCTCATTGAGCTTCTTTCCACTAGTTTTTTTCCAGCCTCATTCCAACTCCATGCCCTTTCCAAGGGCTGTTTTCCACCCAGCTGGGGCTTTCATCTCCCCAGGTCCTGGCACTCTTCCCTCCTCTCTATTCCCCTGCCACAGTGACCTTCCTTCCGGTCTCTCTGATGAAACCTCTGGAATCCCTAGGTCCATCCTGCCCACGTGCCGCAGTGAGGAATGGAAAGCCTCCATATTCAGAAAGCTTGTGGGAGCATTTGTCCTGGTTACTCTTCTCCCTCCGACCCCAGTTCCATGTGTCAGGAACACTCCCTGCTGCATAGAGCCTTGGGCTGTATCCAGCAGGAACACAGGCTGCCCCCAGAGTTCTCTTGCTCCATATTCAACTTCAGATGTAGATAGGTCTCCAGCACCTATTTGTGAGGAACAGAACCTTCAGAAATCCAAGAGGCTGCCATGTGGAAAGGAAGGTGTGTCCTGAATGGGCCTGAGGGAGTAGAGAGAAGGCCAGTGGGAGATGTTTGAGGGAGTCTCCACTTGAGGGAGAGTTTTGGAATGTACTATCTTGGACAGTGATTGTGCTCCTCATCACTAAAAAGGCTCAATAAGAGTGTTGTAGAGAAGATTCTTTCCTTTCTTCCTTCATTTATTCATTCAAGTGTCTATTGGTAGCTACTGTGGACTAGACATTCTTCTAAGCATTTGGGAGAATGGTGAACAAGACAGATAAGATTCCCATTCTAATGGTGCTTACATTCTAGTGAAGAGACAGCAGTAAGCAAGGACTTTTTTTTTAAGTGGTAAATACCACAAAGAAAGTAATAGGATGCTGTGTCACAGAGTAATTGTGGTACAGAAGTAGAGCAGTGAGCTCCTTTAAATGCAATGGTCAGTGAAGCCCTCTCTGAGGAGGAGCAAAGACCTGGCAATAGCATCCAGGCAGCAAGAGCACAAAGTGGGGAGCAGTACAGATGCCCTCTAATTTTGACAGGTAAGATTCTGCTGAGTGTTTATGATGCGTCTAGTACTATATTACATCCTGTGGAGTATATTCATTGTCAAAAAAAAGGAGAGGCAGGGCCAGGCACAGTGGCTCATACCTATAATCCCAGTACTTTGGGAGGCTGAGGCCAGAGGATTGCTTGAGGCCAGGAGTTCAAGACCAGCCTGGACAACACAGCGAGACCCTATCTCTGCAAATAAAAATAAATATTAAGCAGGCACACTCCTATACTCCCAGCTACTCACAGGAGGCTGAGGCAGGAGGATCTCTTGATCCCAGAAGTTGGAAGTTACAGCGAGCTATGATCACACCACTGCACTCCAGCCTGGGTGACAGAGCAAGACACTGTCTCAAAAAAGAAGGAGAGGGATTAGATATTACGGGACACCATATCTGAGTTATAAGGAAGACATTTAAAACTGAACTGCTCAAAAATGGAGTGGTATATAGCATGCAGTGACGAGCTTTCTGCCACTGGAAATATTCCAGCAGATGGGATGACAACCCGTCATGATTTTTCTAATGAGCAGCCTTACAGCAGGACAGAAGCTGGACCTGCTAACTCTAAAGACCTTACCTGTTTTTAAGTATCCATTGTCCTTGCCTTCAACTGCTGTACCGTTCACTTACAGGAAAATATCTCTACACATAAAACAGAGAACAACATAAGGTTGTGGGAATGCACTGCAAGAACTACAGGAGATGTGGGCCCAGTGCAGTGGTTCACGCCTGTAATCCCAGCATTTTGGGAGGCCAAGCTGGGCAGATCACAAGGTCAGGAGTTCAAGACCAACCTGACCAACACGGTGAAACCACTAAAAATACAAAATTAGCCGGGCATGGTGGTGGGCGCCTGTAATCCCAGCTACTCAGGAGGCTGAGGCAGGAGAATCACTTGAACCCAGGAGGTGGAGGTTGCAGTGAGCCAAGATAACACTATTGCACTCCAGCCTGTGTGACAGAGCGAGACTCCATCTCAAAAAAAAAGAACTACAGGAGATCAGAGAAATGAGAGATTTGTGTGCTCTAAAGTCACCTTTGAGGTCTCTCACCATTGACAAGTCTCTCCTCCTAGTTCCAGTCTTGTACCTCCGATTCTTGCCCAAGGTGGTCCCTCTATTCTAAATAAGCAAATAACAGCTAGCATTTTTTGAGTGCTTACTATGTGCCAGGCACTGCCCTAAGCACATTACACTTTTTTTTTTTTTTTGAGATGGAGTCTTGCTCTGTTGCCCAGGCTGGAGTGCAGTGGCACGATCTTGGCTCACTGCAAGCTCTGCCTCCCGGGTTCATGCCATTCTCCTGCCTCAGCCTCCCGAGTAGCCAGGACTCCAGGCGCCCACCACCACACCCAGCTAATGTTTTGTATTTTTAGTAGAGACGGGGTTTCGCCATGTTAGCTAGGATGGTCTCGATCTCCTGACCTCAGCACATTACACATATTAACTCCAGTAACGGTCACCACCACTTATGAGGTAGGTGCTACTATCATCTACATGTTAACAGATAGGCAGCCTGAGGCACAGAGAGATTAAGAAGCTTGTCCAAGGTCACACAACTGTGAGTGACTGAGGCACAAAGTTGGTTGTCACATCTCAATTTTTGTGCCTGCCCTTCTCCATGCTCAGACGATCTGTTGCCTCACCTCTGTCAGTTTCATATCCTTCCTTGAAACTCGGGCTAAACATTCATACCACTAAGGAGTCCATCTCAGATGAACACCTCCTCTCAGGTTCTGCTCCACACCACCTCTAACTGTATGTACTTGGGAAGCAGTAAAGCATTATTCCTGTAAAGTCAGACAGATACCCGACCTGACAATACTGACTGTATAACCCATGGCAAGTTATTTAATGAATCAACGCCTATTCTTATTTTTATTGGTTCACATCTTTTACATTTTATGTATCCAAGATTTATTGCATGACTTTATGTGCTTGCTACTGGAAATGTGGAAATGAGATAGACACAGTCCCTGCCCTTGAGTCAGACACAGTCCCTGCCTGGCCTAGCAGCTAGTGGGAAACCTGAGCTCCTGCAGCCTCTTACTGAAGGGATCCATTCTGCATGCCTTCTTCGATTTCTGGAGGGACCTCTAAGGAATTCGGGGCAGTGGGCACAGTCCCAACCCACCTCATGGAGGCTGACTTCAGAAACTTGCCAATGGGCTGAGAATATGTCAAGACCGTGCATTAATTCTTGTATTAGAATATTTGTATTATAAGTGCTAGAGTGAAAATATGCTCTGAGAAGTGAGAATACACTTTGATGACCCCTTCGCCCATCCAATAGCAGGATATTTGTTTTGATTCAAATGGTGGTTTCTAAGCCAGAAGTGGGAACCTTCACTTCCTCTCCAGACTCAACTCCTAACATTCTTCTGGCATAAAAGAGGTACTCTTGGGGCCGGGCACGGTGGCTCATGCCTGTAATCTTAGCACTTTGGGAGGCCAAGGCAGACGGATCACCTGAGGCCAAGAGTTTCAAGACTAGCCTAGCCAACATGGCAAAACCCCGTCTCTACTAAAAATACAAAAATTAGCCACACATGGTGGTGCATGCCTGTAGTCCCAGCTACTTGGGAGGCTGAGGCAGGAGAATTGCTTGAATCCAGGAGGCAGAGATCGCAGTGAGCCGAGATGGCGCCACTGCACTCCAGCCTGGGCGACACAGTGAGACTCTGTCTCCAAAAAAAAAAAAAAAAAGGTACTCTTGACCAGGCGTGATGGCTCACGCCTGTAATCCCAACGGTTTGGGAGGCCAAGGCGGGCAGATCACTTGAGGTCAGGAGTTCGAGACCAGCCTGACCAACATGGTGAAACCCAGTCTCTACTAAAAATACAAAAATTAGCCAGGCGTGGTGGTGCATGCCTGTAATCCCAGCTACTCGGGAGGCTAAGGCAGGAGAATCGCTTGAACCTGGGAGGCAGAGGTTGCAGTGAGCCGAGATTGCACCACTGCACTCCAGCCCGGGCGACAGAGTGAGAGTCCGTCTCAAAAAAAAAAAAAAAAAGAGATACTCTTAAGATAATGTCCCCCATTCAGGTGATCTGCAGCTATGGGACAACCCACCCTTTCTGGAGCAGAGAAGTTTTAAAGCAACTACTGAACAAATGGGTTGGGACTAGTGCTGGAGCTTTGGAGAGCAAGTGTCCCTCTAAGCCAGTCTCCTGGTCCATTCCCACGTGGCTCTATGTGACCTAATCCTCAGGGTCTGGTCTACTTCCTGACTGGAGCCAGGAATTTTTCTGGATTCACTCTAGTCGTTTCAGACTGAATTTTCTAGGAGTTTCCTCAGGTTCTTTCCCCAGGAAAGGAAGCAAAGAGAGAAAACTTGAATACAAGTATCATAACTTCTGACTTTTTGTCTGTGTTGAGCTCATCTTCCTGGCTCCAGTGCAGCTGGTTACAAACAGGAAGCAGGAATGCCCAGAGAGGGGAAAGAAAAGTGTGTGACCCTTTCATTACCTGTCTGAGGTTCTCCGAGGCTGAAGCCAGGTCATCACATCTATTCCCCAGCCTCGAGATGATTGACATTCTGCTGTCTCTTCCACACTTTCATCCAGCCTCTGGCTCACCACCCAAGGGGAAAGATACATAACTTCCTGACTTTCCAATTCCCAACCAACTTTCCATCCAAGGGATGTCTCACCAATGCCCTTGGAAGGAGATTCCATGTTCCTGGCTGAAATGGTGCTTTTTGTAAGGATAGCTATAGGCTTTCAAGAGAGCCCAGGCATTGCTCTGTAGTGACCCAGTAGTCAATTTTCCAGCCAGGCCATCCCCTTGCCACTTTGTTGGTTTGATTGCTCATGTAAATTTGTTCCAATTCAAGATCTGATTCATAACTGTAACACAAGTCTCCCAAAACACTTAACCTAAATCTATCATGCTGTAGGTTGCTTTCCAGGAAGACCCAGCTCTTACATCACCTATAGCCAGTCAACTGAAATTGAAGTCCCAGTGCTTAAAAAAAAATAAGTCCTGTCTGTAAACCCCCAGGCTCTGCCTTGCTGGAAAGAAATCAGGATATTTAAGCTCATATCGTAGGTGTATAGAAATCAATAAGAAATTGAACCCCCTTTGTTTCTACCCTGGAGGTCCTGGAACTCACGAAGAACATTGTGGCTGATAACAGAGTCCAGTTCCACGTGTTGAGTGCCTTTGACCCCCTCCCCGTCAGCCCTTCTGATGACAAGGCCTTGGGCTACCAGCTGCTCCGCCAGACCGTACAGTCCGTCTTCCCGGAAGTCAATATTACTGCCCCAGGTAATGACTTCATCAGCTGTGGCTGGAGGGAGGAGGGGGCTGGAACTGTTTCCTATCCAATGTCTACTTCCCCACCCCCACCCCAGATGTTCAGCCTGTAAACAGCTGGCTGCTTCCCCTCCTGAAGAAACTAGAACTGTATTTTCCCTTCAGAGTGGAAGTGAGAACGCAAACAGGAAAGGAACAGAAACAATAAATTAGGTCAGTCAAGCCTGGGTCCTTGCTTAACCTAGGCCAGCCACTCTGGCATAGAGGGGAGAATTGGCTTAGACTACTCCCTCCTCTCTAGGAGCCACAGAAGGGGCCAAGATCTTCCCAGAGTCTGGTTCTGATCCATTCTAGGATAACAGCTCAGCAGCAGAGCTCAGAATCCTCAGCTCAGAAAAGCCTCCCAGCCCATAACATTTGCCTTAACCTAATTTATGCTTCCCAGCCCGGACCAATCCCAGCAGCACCCCTCTGTACCCCTTCTGCAGCCTTCTAGCACACCATCCAAATCTATGCTTTGCAGACAGTGGTTCTCCAATCTAAGAGTGGAAGAGGTCTCCCCAGGCAACTATTAAAATGCAGATTACCTGGATCCACTGCAAAGATTTGGGTTAACCAAATCTGGAAGGGACCCCAGAATTTGCCTTTTTCACAAATACCCCCAGGAGATTCTGACACAAGGTGATGACTAACTATAGTTTGAGAATCTCTGGTCAATGGTTATTGCTCTAATATTAAGGCATTGCTCGGCCGGGCGCGGTGGCTCACGCCTGTATTCTCAGCACTTTGGGAGGCAGAGACGGGTGGATCACGAGGTCAGGAGTTCAAGACCAGCCTGTCCAATGTGGTGAAACCTCGTCTCTACTAAAAATACAAAAATTAGCTGGGTATGGTAGCTCACGCCTGTGGTCCCAGCTACTTGGGAGAATGAGGCAGGAGAATCGCTTGAACCCAGGAGGCAGAGGTTGCAGTGAGCCGAGACAGCCCCACTGCAGTCCAACCTGGGTGACAGAGCAAGACTCTGTCAAAAAAAAAAAAAAAGACAGACGTTGCTCAATAATAATGATATTGCTCAATTATTAATGCTCTAATATTAAGGCCTGTGTCTAGTTTTCTTTTCTCTTGGTTTAATCAGAGATTCCTCCAAACATCCAGGAACCTGGCCCTCACAGTCCCAGATTCTCCTCTCTTGGCCCTCAAAGGCTACCTACTCTATTCTCTTTCTTCTGGAGCACTTACTGTAATCCACCAATGGGGCCAGGCTTTTGCAGAAAAAAGATAGGCAGAAATCAACTACAAAGCAAGGAACTGTGAAGGGCCTGGATGTCCATTTGAAACCAGGAGTGGAAGATGGAACAAAAACAAATTACCATCTCAAATCACCACACACACTTGAATTGATCCTCCAGGGTGTCTTTTCCCAGAGAACACACCTATGGGCACAAGTCCCAGCCTCTGCTAGGTGACCTGCTACCACCTTAAGGAGAGTGGGAAACTGGAAAAAGAGTATCCTGGCACTTTCCAGACCTAAGGTCTGACTCTAGGAAGACAGAGTCATCCTTCAGAGGATGAGAATAACAGGAAATTTTGTTCCAATTCAAGAGGGTTATATTTTATAGTAGTAAAGTTCTCCCAGAGGGTATTTATTCCTGACCTAGAGTGATACAGAATAAAGGTCAGGTGATAAAGAAGTGCTATCTAGATTCTGGTTTCTTAAATAGCAAATGGCCACGGCCTTGGGTATGAAATGAAGATATTGGCCTCCCTGGTCGTCATGGGGAGAGGACACTTCCAAGGGCATTGGTGAGACATCCCTTGAATGGTCCATCCAAGGGATGTCTCACCAATGCCCTTGGAAGGAGATTCCATGTTCCTGGCTGAAATGGTGCTTTTTGTAAGGATAGCTATAGGCTTTCAGGAGAGCCCAGGCATTGCTCCGTAGTGATCCAGTAGTCCTGATTTTCCAGCCAGGCCACACCCCAGCCACTTCGTTGGTTTGGTTGCTCATGTAAAGCCCCTTTCCTGTTGATCTTCCCTCTCTAGTTACTTCTATTGCCAACACAGACAGCCGATTCTTTACAAACCTCACCACCGGCATCTACAGGTTCTACCCTGTCTACATACATCCTGAAGACATCAAACGGTGAGTGGAACAGGTTTGAGCAGCAGGTGGGAGAAAAGAAATACACTTCACGTGTCCTTTTCTCACCCCATGCTCCTGACAGTCCACAGAATCAGGGGGAAAGCCAGGATTTGGCAAAATGAAATGGAGACATTGTAGAACCTAACAGATCTACTGTCCTTATTGCCAGAGTCTCATTGTCACCCCCTAGAATTTATGGAAATTGGCCCCTCTTTTACAAAGATGGAGATAATTGGGTGATTGGGGAGAACCTGGTGGAATCGGTACCCTTGGGTGCTAATCCTAGCTCTTCCTCTCTTTGGGAGAGGGCTTATCCTCTGGACCCCGTTTTCTCTACTTACAAAATGGGGAAACTCCTCAGCATTTTCTGAAATGCAGACACATATGAGGTCAAAGGTGGATGCGTGTTTTGACTTCTCAGAAGAAAGCACTATGGAAATCCAAGATGTGAGCACCAATTTTAACTGCTCTGTGTGAATTACTATTTTTGTGGGTTCTTCAGCACATTTTCAATCCTGGGGTTTGGGAGGATGATTTCCATTTACCTCTCTGCTACTTATCACATCCAGACTTGATTTCCCCATCCTAAATCCTCTGTAGACAGAGAGAAAATATTTGAATAGGAGCTTAAGAACAGCTTTCATGTCTTTGTTTTTTAAATAGGAGATGGATAGGTACTCTGTTTCCTTTCATCTTTGAGATTACATATGTAGTTTGGTTGTTGTTTGTTTTGTTTTGCTCTGTTTTGTTTCACTGTGGGGAGGCAGGTTGGTGGATGTGAGGTCTGATAGTAAAGTTCCTAGGTGCCACAGAAAACTGGGTAGGTACCCTAGGCAGTTGCCTTCCCTACCCTCTCTTAGCCCTAGTAAGTGGGAGAGTAGGGGCCTGGCTTAGAGATAGTCTAGCTAGGCATTCTGTCCTAAGAGAAAGAGAATTGGAAAGATAGTTCTTGGCCAAGTGTGGTGACTCACACCTATAATCCCAATACTTTGGAAGGCTGAGGCAGGAGGATCACTTGAGCCCAGAAGTTTGAGACCAGCCTGGGCAACATAACGAGACTCCATCTCTTCAAAAAAAAATTTAAAAATAAAAAAATTAGCCACACATCTGTGGTCCCAGCTACTCAGGAGCTGAGGTGGAAGGATCACTGAAACCCAGGAGGTTGAGGCTGCAGTGAGCTGTGATTGTACCACTGCACTCTAGCCTGGGCTACAGAGTGAGAACCTATCTCAAGAAAAAAGATAATTCTCCTGGAGGACATATTATTGAATGGATTTCAGAGCAGGAGAATATTTTGGACTCCCCAGGAGTTTATTCCGCACTGTTCTTTGTCATGAGCATGGATGGATCCCTGAGAAACAACCAACGTGCATCTGAAATCTCAGATGGCCCCTCCCTTGCCCCTCTCTTTCCTAGCCCTGGAGGGCCAGTAGTTTCCAGGTTGGTGAGGGAAGTAAGGAAAGTGCTCTGTAATAACACTTGTGCTGTGGTACTTGGCCCTCCCCTCCTTCCCTAAATGCACCTTACTTTCCTCAGCATGCATGGAGTCAACGAGAAAATCTCAGTCCAAGCCTATGAGACCCAAGTGAAATTCATCTTTGAGTTGATTCAGAATGCTGACACAGACTAGGAGCCAGTTTCTCACCTGCACAAACTGTGAGGTCAAGGGGCCTGCTGGGTTAGGCATGCCCGACCCCGGGATGGGACTAACCCAAGGGGGAAAGCTAGTGTTGATGAAACTTTTGATCAAAACCACATTGTAAAACATTACCCATCTGTCTTACTCACTCTTAAACTCACCCAAGAACAAGGCCGGGGTAAGGTAAAGCCAGCAGAAATCTGGCTTCTCCCTTCCTCCCTACATCTGCATCCCTTGATCCACTGGCATTTGCTGCCCTCTTGTCCCTTATCTGTCTTATGATGGTTATTTCACTGCTTCGCCTTCCAGGCTTGACTTAACAAATGTAGATTTGAGAAATCTCAACCAGGTGTTACCTAATAGGAGTCTTTAATTTAGGGCACACCTGCTGGGATGCTTTCTCCAGAGCTTATATATTTCTTCTTACTAGACCTTTCTTCCCCCTTTTATTCCCCTCTCTTCTTGGACTCATGAGCTGTCTCTTCATCTCTCCTCTCTCCCCTGCATCTCTTCCCTTACTCTCCAATTTATTCTGCTTCTGGACCTGGACTTACCCAAACTGTGATACTACCATAATTGTTACCATAATCAGTCAAATAAAGTGATTGTGCATCACCAGCTGGTCACTGAGGGGTGGAACTAAGGCAGGGGCTTTGGAGGAACCCCAAACCTCCTGGTTCTGGAGGCCAGAGACTGGAAAAGAGAGCCTCTGTCCTTGGGCTCCTCCCAAGGGCTCCCTGGGCTTTGTTCCCTCCTTGCCCTGTTCCTGACACCTGCTGCTACTGTCTCACCACAGGAGGCACTAATCTGTGGAAACATTTCCCTGGCACATCTGATGGGCTTAGCTCCCAAGGGAAGGGCTCTCGGAGCTCAGGACCAGCAGGGCCGTGGCCCTGGCATCGTGTTCTCGTTCAGGCAGATCAAGGGAAAGTGGAGGAGGAGGGGGAGGCTGGCTTGAGGGGCTCTGCCCTGTCTGGTGGGGTATGAGGAGGCACAAACTAGCCTCTACTGGGGACAGCAGAATTCCTGTCTTTTTGCTCTGGGCTCCAACCCTGAGCATATTTGAATCTGCTCAGTAGCTTCCAGGTGGGGGGCACTGGAAGGCAGCATTTCTTGGCTCAAAGCTGGAAGCTGTGCTTTATGGATCACAAGAGAGTCTGGATCGCGGAGGAAGACACAGCAGGAGCTGGGACTCGAGAGACACCCTCTTCTTTTCCTCACCAGGCAAGGACCTTCCATGTCCTCCTGGGCTTTGACAGCAGTGGGCTCTTTTTCCCTCTCCTCATAACCCCCTTCCCCCTCGAGTCCCCAGTTTCTCACCTCCCTCCCTGGATGTGTACTGTTCCTTGGAGCTCAGGCTTCATGAAAAGTGTTGGAAACACAGTGTGGGGATTATTCCAGCTTTTTTGCTACACCCCCTAAGATTCACATTCCTTCCTTTGCCCTCCCTTTTTTGGCCAATTCAGTACTTATTCAGCCTTTGTTAGAGGGCGAGCTGAAAAACAAAAATAATCCTTCACATTTCTACAGAGCTGTACAGAGTGCTTTCATACATCTTATCTCAGCAGAGCCCCACAAGAACCCTGCGAAGAAGGCATTGTTACTCCTTCTTACAGGGGAGGAACTGGTTCTCAGAGAGGCTACACATCTAGCTGCAGGCAGTTGGCTCAAGCCCATGTCACCTGGCTCCAAACTCACTGTTATTCTGCAATCCTACGTAACCAATAGAATCTACTTCCCATCAATTATCTTATTTACTCATCGCAACAACTCTAAGGTGTTACTGTTCATTTTACAGATGAGGCAACTGAGTCTCTTAGGTTGAGTAATTTGTCCAAGGTCATGCAGGTGCCAGGAGCTGAGTCTATCTGAATCCAAAGCCTGTGCTAAAAGTACTGAAACTGAGATTCAGAGAAGCCATTTGACAGCGTTCTTAAGGGGCAGCCCCAGAATTGAAATGCAGGTCAAAAATCCCCAAGTCCAATACTTCTTCAATTGCACCGTGCTGCCTGCCCCAAGAACCTGTGGTGTGTGGCTCATTCATTCTGACCCAGAGAGTTGTCAAGGACAAAGGCTATTCTACTGTTGGACTTGGTTCTTAGCTCTAGCTCTCTGTATTCCTCTGGCTGAACTCTCCCTATTCACACCTCTCCCGCTGTCTGCCAGCATTTCTTTCCAGCCCCACCCCCAGCTTCTGGGTTCAGCTTTTTTCCCTTTTCTCTGAGTTTGGGAACAACCAGGTCTCTAATGATCATAGAGAAACTGGGAGAAGAGTGAACAGCAGACCCTCTCCTCCTCTAGTCTCACTACCCTCTTCCAGCTGTAGAAAAAAAGCTCCAGAGGGGGTAGGAAGCCCATGAGAGTGAACTGCTACAAATCCTGGCTCTGAGAACGCACGAATTACAGCCCAGTGGGCCCTGAAGGCTTCTCAAGACAGCAATTCAAAGTCCCCAGCCTGGCTGGAACAACAGCAGCCTCAAGACTGGCTGGGGCTTGGCGCAGTAGCTCTCGCCTGTAATCCCAGCACTTTGGGAGGTGGAGGCAGGAGGATCGCTTGAGGGCAGGAGTTCGAGACTAGCCTGAGCGATACAGTGAGACCATCATCTCAAAAAACAAAAGAAAAGACTCTGGATGGGATGAGGCAACAAATCGGTGACTTTCCACCACCCCATCCCCATCCATCTAGACCACTTCCCAAATCCCCCAATGAAAGAGCTCCAACAGATAATCACAGGTACATCCTACACCCCTATCAAGGACTTAGCTCAAGCTTTTTACACCTCACTACCTAAGGCGAGAAGGAAGACAAAATATTCATAAGCAAAGAGAATGGGAAAAGAAAGTTTGGCTGGAATCCCTTGATTGTGAATCCGGGTTGCTAAAAACATGGCCATCCTAAACCCAGTATTCCTTTTGTCCAAGGGAGATAATAGGAGACAAAATTCCTACTTGAGAGCTGAACATTTCATTAAATTTTTTTTTTGAAAATTCAAATCCAATCAAAGAAGGTTGGTTTTTGTTGTTGTTGTTGTTGTTGTTTCTTGAGAGGGGGTCTTGCCCTGTCACTCAGGATGGAGTGCAGTGGCAAGATCATGACTCACTGCAGCCTCAACTTCCCAGGCTTAAGAGATCCTCCCACTTCAGCCTCCTGAATAGCTAGGACCACAGGTGCACGTCACCACACCTGGCTATTTTTTTTTCTATTTTTTTGTAGAGATAGGGTCTCACTGTGTTGCTAAGACTGGTCTCAAACTCCTGGGCTCAAGTGATCCTCCCACTTTGGGCCTCCCAAAGTGCTGGGATTACAGGTGTTAGCCACTGCACCTGGCCTAATTAAATATTTTTATAAAAACAAACCTACTTGCAACTCTAGCATTCAGTGTCCAGCTAATATCAATAAAAAGGATCAGTATCGTGTTTAACATGTTGTATCTAGAGGTACAAATATAAAAATTTAAGAATAATATAAATTATTTATTACTACAAAATGTTCCTTAGCACTCACGTGCAATGTTGCAAACACTACACTAATTCATGGGTGCCTCCAGAACCAGAAATTGGAACATAAAACAGAGCAAGAAAATGGACACTCAGCACTACTGGTAGATAATATGTCATGCAAGAATTCACTACACAGCCGAGCGCGGTGGCTCACGCCTATAATCCCAGCACTTTGGGAGGCTGAGGCAGTTGGATCACCCGTGGTCAGAGTTTGAGACCAGCCTCGCCAACACGGTGAGACCCTGTCTCTACTAAAAATACAAAAATTAGCTGGGCTTGGTGGCAGGCGCCTGTAATTCCAGCTACTTGGGAGGCTGAGGCAGGAGAATCGCTTGAACCCAGGAGGCAGAGGTTGCAGTGAGCCGAGATGACCACTGCACTCCAGCCTGGGCGACAGAGCGAGACTCCGTGTCAAAAAAAAAAAAAAAAAATCCACTACAGA
Organism: Pongo pygmaeus; assembly: GCF_028885625.2. Classification (NCBI taxonomy): domain Eukaryota; kingdom Metazoa; phylum Chordata; class Mammalia; order Primates; family Hominidae; genus Pongo; species Pongo pygmaeus. The sequence goes on from NC_072373.2 coordinate 43,628,606, forward strand.
CAGGGCGCAGTGGCTCACGCTTGTAATCCCAGCACTTTGGGAGGTTGAAGCGGGTGAATCACTTGAGGTCAGGAGTTTGAGATCAGCCTGACCAACATGGTGAAACCCCGTCTCTACTAAAAATACAAAAATTAGCTGGGTGTGGTGGCATGCGCCTGTAATCCCAGTTACTCAGGAGACTGAGGCACGAGAATTGCTTGAACCAGGGAGGCAGAGGTTCAAGCAGTATGCAATGCGCAGTGTGCTGAGATCGCACCACTGCACCCCAGCCTGGGCAATAGAGCAAGACTCTGTCTCAGAAAAAAGGAATCCACTACAGCCATGCTACCTAAGAGGAAGGATTTGACAAGTTAATTTTCTTTTCTCTTAGCTAAGCACTTTGACGGCTCAATTCCTGCCTAAACTCCAAAACCACGGTGGCCTCCAAAGTTCACACTGATACAACCCACAAACCTTCAGGCATCCTGACACAGTTACCTTTTTTTTTTTAAAGACATAGAGTGTGTTTGCTTAGGTAGCACATATACTAAAATTGGAACAATACAAATTTCCAATTAAAACAACACAATTGCACAACGATAACACAAAAATTTGTGAAGCACTCCATATTTTTAATGTATACATATTTCAAAACATCATGTACACAATAAATGCATACAATGTTTATCTATCAACTTAAATAAATAAGACAGAACAAGATATATAAAGAAGTGACCCCCGGAGCCTGAACTGTATTAGACTTAGTAATGTGTGTTCAGTGTTACTGGTTGTTCTGTGCCAGTGCTGAGCACAGAATCCCAAGGGACAGAGGCATCTCTGTGTTTTTAATGGATTTATTTCCTTTGTGGTTGTATTATATGATGCCTTCTAAAGCATTAAGTTCGGGGCAGGGGGCTTTCTTGCCTGGGTCTGAGAGATAAGGTGTTATTTTATATACCACATGGTGCCTGGTCTGGAAAATCAGGAAAGCCTCTGGTAAGGAAGTCATGACTGAAGCTGAGACTTCAAGGTTGAGTAAGAGTTAGCTAGGCAAAGCACAGAATGGGAAAAAATATTTGCAAACTTTGCATCCAACAAAGGTCTAATATTCAGAATCTATAAGGAACTGAAACAATTGAATAAGCAAAAAACAAATAACCCCATTAAAAAATGTGCAAAAGACATGAACAGACACTCCTCAAAAGAAGACATACAAGCAGCCAACAAACTTATGAAAAAAATGCTGCACATCACTAATCATCAGAGAAATGCAAATCAAAACCACAGTGTGATACCATCGCACACCAATCAGAATGGCAGTTATTAAAAAGTCAAAAAACAACAGATGTTGACGAGGCTGCAGAGAAGGGAACACTTACACATTCTTGGTGGGAATGTAAATTAGTTCAGCCACTGCGGAAAGCAGTTTGGAGATTTCTCAAAGAACTTAAAACAGAACTACCATTTGACCCAGCAATCCCACTACTGGATATACATCCAAAAGAAAACAAATCATTCTGCCAAAAAGACACGTGCACTCACATGTTCATCACAGCACTATTCACAATAGCAAAGACATGGAATCAACCTAGGTGCACATCATTGGTGTTTTGGATAAAGAAAATGTACATGTACACCATGTAATATTATGCAGCCATAAAAAAAAAACAAAATCGTGTCCTTTGTAGCAACATGGATGCAGCCAGAGGCCATTGTCCTAAGCAAGTTAACACAGGAACAGAAAACCAAATAGCACATATGCTCACTTATAAGTTTGGGTAGTCATGGACATAAAGATGGCAACAATAGACACTGGGGACTGTTGGAGGGGAGCAAGGAAAGGGGAACAAGGTTGAAAAACTAACTGCTGAGTACTATGCTCAGTACCTGGGTAACAAGATCATTCATACCTCAAACGTCAGCATCACACAGTATACCCAGTTAACAAACCTGCACAGGTACCCCTGAGTCTAAAACAAAACTTGAAAAACAAAAAGAAATGAAAATATATACCCCTAAAAAGGCTTGCACACATTGCATATAGCAGCCTTATTTGTAATAGCCCCAAACTGGAAACAACTGAAATGTCCATCAACAGGTGAATGAATAAACAAACAGGTGCATCCATATGATGGAACACTACTCAACAGCAGAAAGGAACAGCCTGTGGATACACATAACATGGATAAATCTCAGAATAAGTATGCTGAATGAGAGAAATCAGACAGAAAAGATATATACTACATGATTCCATTCATATGAAATTCTAGAAATGAAAAACATCTGTAGTGACAGATGGCAGGTGGCCTAACACATGGGTTGAGAGAGAAAGATTAAAAGAAGCAGGAAGAAACACAGGGGGTCATGGATATACTCTTTATCTTGATTGTAGTGATGTTTTACTGATGTATACATATGTCAAAACATCAAATTGTACACGTTAAATCTGTGCTGTTTATTGCATATTATACCTCAAAAAAACTCTTTAATTTAAAAACAAAACAAACAAACAAAAAAACAGTGAGTTAGCTAGGCAAAGAGTTGGGGGACAAGGGAGAGAATTGTGCCAGACAGGGAATACAGTAGGCAAAGACTATAAGGCAAATGAGAGCCTGAAACCTTCATGAAATGAAAGGAGTTGGCCGGGCACAGTGGCTCACGCCTGTAATCCCAGCACTTTGGGAGGCCAAGGCAGGGGATCACCTGAGGTCGGGAGTTGAAGACCAGCCTGACCAACATGGAGAAACCCCATCTCTACTAAACATACAAAATTAGCCGGGCGTGGTGGCGCATGCCTGTAATCCCAGCTACTCAGGAGGCTGAGGCAGGATAATCGCTTTTACCCGGGAGGCGGAGGTTGCGATGAGCCGAGATTGCGCCATTGCACTCCAGCCTGGGCAACAAGAGTGAAACTCTGGCTAAAGAAAAGAAAAGAAAAAAAAAGAAAAGAAAAGGAAAGAAAAGAAAGAAGTCCAGTTGGGGCCTTGTAAATTAGGACTGGAATTGTGGGCTTTGACTTAGGACAATAGGAAATAAAGTATAGCTAAGAGGTCCTTCTTTCCTTCTGTTCTTTTGTTCCTTTTCCTACTTTCTTTTTAATACTTATACATTATTTATTATATGCCAGGCACTGTTCTAAGTTATATGTGTGTGCATATATATATATATATATATATATAATGATCATTTAATCCTAATAATTACCCTACGAAGTAGGCAAATTAGAAGGTTACTTAGGTTAGTCATTTGGGAAATGCAGATCAAAATCACAGTGGGATACCACTTCACATCCACTAGGTTGGCCACAATCCAAAAACGCAAAATAAGAAATGTTGGTGAGGATGTGGAGAAACTAGAACCCTTGTACCTTGCTGGTGGGAATGTAAAATGGTGCAGGAGCTATCGAAAGCAGTTTAGTGTTTCTTCAAAAAGTTAAACAAAGGCTGGGCACAGTAGTGTGTACCTGTTGTCCTGGCTACTTGAGAGGCTGAGGCAGGAGGATAGCTTGAGCTCAAGAGTTCAAGTCCAACCTAGGTTAAAAAAAAAAAAAAAAAAAAAGGCCAGGCGCAGTGGCTCACACCTGTAATCCCAGCACTTTGGGAGGCCAAGGTGGGCAGATCACCTGAGGTCAGGAGTTGGAGGCCAGCCTTGCTAACATGGTGAAACCCCGTCTCTACTAAAAATACAAAAAATTAGCCAGGCATGGTGGTGCGTGCCTGTAATCCCAGCTACTCCCAGGAGGCTGAGGCAGGAGAATTACTTGAACCCAGGAGGCAGAGGTTGCAGTGAGCCGAGATCGCGCCATTGCACCCCAGCTTGGGCAACAAGAGTGAAACTCCATCTCAAAAAAAAAAAAAAAAAAAAAGTTAAACAGAATTGCCATATCACCCAGCAATGGTATATGGTCAAAAGAAATTAAAGCAAAAGATATTCAAATGAAGCTTATATATGAATGTTCACAGAGGACTATTCACAATCAAAAAAGGTGAAAACAACCCAAATGTCTATCCGTGGATGAATGGATAAACAAAATGTGTTGTATCCATACAGTGGAATATTATTTATCCATAAAAAGGAATGAAGTATTGATCTATGCTACAATGTGGTTGAACCTTGAAAACATTTGGATAGAAGAATATTTGAGGGCAAAAAATAAAACAACAACAACAACAAAATTATGTTAAGTAAAAGAACCCATTCGCAGAAAGTTACATATTGCATGGTTCCATGTATATGACATATCCAAAACAGGGAAATCTATAGAGACAAAAACTGACTAGTGGTTGACTAACCAGGGAGGGAAGGGGAGGGTGGGTACTGACTGCTAATGGATACAGGATTTTTGTTTGGGGTGATGAAAATGTCTTAAAACTAGACAGAGGTGATGGTTGTTCAACACTGTCAATATAATAAACACCAGTGAATTGTACATTTTAAAATGGTTAAATTTATGTTATGTGAATTTTGCCTCAAAAAATAAAGAAATCAAAAAAAAAAGTTACTTAGGAGGTAGAGTCGATGGATGGCAAATGGTGATTGATGGGTGGTGGGCGAGGAGGCGAGGAAGTAGACGAAGGATCAAGAATGACTCCCAGATGGCTGACAAACAAATGGGAGGGGGAATCCTCTTTTCTGGGATAGAGAAGACAGAATAAGAAACATACATCTGGGAGATAACTAGCGCATTTTGGATATCACAAGTTGGAAGTGCTGAGACATCCAAGTTCAGAGCTCAGAAAAGAAGTCTAAGACAAAGATGTGGGCATCATGAACAGAGCATCATAAATGGACACTATGCAAGTGAATGAGACTCCATATGTAACGGTCTGACAGAGAAGGCCCAGATGTGTAAATTACAAGGTGTCAGCAAACATCACAGAAATTTTAAAATATAAGCCATTTCGAAATTAATATAAATTTTAAAATATAAAGTCTCTGTGTTCAAGGACCTTGTGATCAAGCATAAAACAATAAGTTCATGTCAAAGAAGCCTTCAGCTGTGTAACATTATCACCAAAGCCTACCATTTCATCTTTCATTTTACACGTCCTACATGCATCCAACCACATGTTGAAGAACCTGCTGTTCCTTGAAAATGCCAGATTCTCCCTTGCCTGCCTGCCATTTCACTCTGTTCTCTCTAATTGGAAGAATTCTTTCCCATTTCCAATTCTTTTAGGCATATACTTAGGAATGAAATTGCTCAGTGATATGGTAATTCTGTGTTTAACCTTCTGAAGAAATATCAAACTGTTTCCTATAGCAGCTGCACCACATTATATTCTCACCAGCAAGTGGACAAGGTTCCAATTTCTCCACACTCTCACCAACACTTGTCATTTTCTGTTATTTTCTCTTTTTTTTTTTTATGGCCAACCTACTGGATATGAAGTGGTATCCTATTGTGGTTTTGATTTGCAATTCTCTAACAACTAACCTAAATAACTTTTTAATCTATTTACCATTCTCCAACCCACTGACCTCATTTTCCACCTGATATATTGCAACAGCCTACCTCCTAGGGTAATTACTAGGATTAAATGAGTTTGCATATAAACCCACACAGTCAGATTCAATCAAAGCACCTCCATGTCTTTGAAGACATCCTGAGCCTTGCCTTCCTGTGACAAAATATACCTTTGTCACAGTGTTTCCTCCTGTGACAAAGGTATATTTTTGTTAAAGCTCCCCAGGAGATTCTAATATGCAGCCAGGACTGAGAACCACCAGACTGGGGCAGTTTCCCAACCCAGTAGGATCGTGGGAGTCACCTGGGGCACTTATTTAAAAGGGTAGGTTTCCTGGCCCAGCACTAGACGTTTGGAAACAGAATTTCCAGGAAAGAGGCCTGGAAATCTATATTTTAAAAGAAGTTCCCAACAGGTGATTCCTATGACTAGGCCAGTTTAGGAAACCCTGGTCTAGAGGATAATCCTAGAGCAGTAGGCAGTAAACACAGAGGGCAGTTTGAAACTAGGTAATGTGGTTTGCAAGATACAGTCTTTTTGTATCCTGGCTCTTGCAAGATAAAGTTTGCTCATCTTTGGCTTGTGACCCACTGTGGGGATGCTGCCCCTATAAGCTCCCACCTGCATCTATGTAAGAGACTGTCAATCATTAACCCTTTCCAGGTAGGCATGCCCTCACACCCTGGGAAGTCTAAAATTTCACGTGAGGCCCAGAGAGAGCCTGAGCTGCCCGTTCCAAATGCCTAATCCCTGTTTATTGACTGTTTCTCTTTGGTGAAATCTTAACAGTCCTACTGTGTGCAGGGAATGTTCCAAATGCTATATTATCCTAATCCTCTCATCATCTGTGAAGGCTAATGCAACCCCATCTTGGATGCTAATCCACCATGTCGACTTCTGATTAACCCCAGTTCCGGAAATGTCTCTAAGATTTCTATTTTATCTACTATTCCTTGGTAAGACCATGTAGTTATCATAAATCCTGCTCTTAGGTTAAAACAACTGACCATAAATCCTGCCCTTAGGGAGCTTCACATAGCATTCTCGCCTTTCGCTACAATTGTCCTACACATTCCTTCCCTGTAAGGTATAGGTATTCCTTCCTTATAAGGTATTCAAGCCCTGGTCTTACTGCTGTCCGAGATATAGACAGGGCTTCTGTTCGCAAGTCCCTATTAAATGCTTCTTTCAAGAAACAAGATTTGTCAGCCTCTTTGGCCTCTGAGCTTTCTCAGACTTTGGGGGTAGGTTTGCATAGAACAGCTCACCATGGAACATACGTTGCAGAAAGGGAATTATGTCTCCATTTGATAGACATGGCCCAAGGTCACGTACCTAATGAATGGCGGAGCCATTCATGGATTCAAATCCATGTGATTACAAAGCTGTGGCATATTCCACTCTGCAGCACTGCCTCTCAAAGATTGCTTTTCTATCCCCAGTTATAGTTCACCAGACCATTTTGTTTGCTGTCAAGGCTTCCCAGCTATACTCAGTAAATTCAGAGCTGCAGCTCCAAATAATTGGAACCATCCTGCCTAAGGGAATCCCAGGGTGGGTATCCAGGGGTCTTTGGGGAAAGGGAGCTCAGTTATAGAGAAGCAAAGGGAATGATGACAGTGCTGAGCACAGATGGCCACACTTCCCTATCCCACCCCCATCACTACATCCTCCTAAAACTGAATGAAGCCGGAAGGGGATGTCACCTCAGCTCTGGGCAGCAGGAAAGAAGTTGACCTCTGGGAGGGAGGGAGCAGTGGAGGGGTCACAGCAAGGGGAAAAATGGGAGGGGGCACCCTCCCCCACAGAACAAAAGACAGAAAAGTTTCCAGCCATGTCAGGCTAGTCTTATGACTAGCCATACTGGTTAGGGGGTCCAGGATCTATGGGGCTCTGGAATTTTATGATGTCTCAAGATGAGTATTCAGGTAGTCTATGGAGAAGCCACTGCTAGACAGTACTTGGCCCAGAAGGAAGGCCATGGGGCTAAGAGAACCTCAGGATAGAGGCTAAATTAACCACATATTAGGACAAGTGCCAAGCAAGACTGAAGAATGCTGCCCCACAGAGGACCTTCCCACACAGGCTCCTCCACAGGCCCCTGCCTGTGGAGTGATCAACAATTCCTTTTGCCACAACACTCTTTCCCACCCCACACCCAACATATGCTCATATTCTAAGTGAAAACACTGTGCTTGCTATACAAATGATATTTCATGACAAGTCACCCAGCCTCTCTCCAACTAGATGGCGTCCCCAAGCTCAGTGTATATAAAAATTTGGGGTGCTACTACTAGCTTCTAGTTAAATGCCGCATTATATTCTGAAGGACATGAGGAGGGGATGCTGTGAGTTTGTTAGGGTGCTGAAAGAGGAAATTTCTGTCTCCCAGAGTAACAGGAATCAGTGAGACTCTTGACCAGAGCTGGTCAAGGATGCTGGAGAGAAACACAGCAAGAGAAAAACGCTGTAGAATGCAACAGGCCTATGAAAATAGTGCATGGAGAAGAGGCTGATTTGGTGGTCTTCCATATTCAGGATGGACATTACAGGCCGTGAGGAAGTTAAAGCTGATTTAAAAAAAAAAGAGTTGCCCAATGGGGGATAGGAATAAGACCCTCCAACCAAAGTTTCAGGGGACCTCCTTTGGAGAAAGAAATGTGTTTCCAGGTGTGGAAGAGCTCTCTTGGCTAACAAGCTCTAAGATTGGGCATGTCTTGAGGCAAGAGAGAGTCCACATGACCTTTGGAGGTTCTTGTCATACAAAGGTCCACAGTGATGCTCAGAGACCCTCACTATCTTTTTGATACCCCCAACTGAGTCTCTCCTTCTGAAGTATCTGGCTTGCCTGCTACTTGCTGGTAGTTCCTGTCTTTTCATCTGTGACCTCCGCTCCCTACATCTGTGCTCGTCATTTCACATACTGTAGCTATTTCTGCTCTTTCAGTAGAGAAGGGCCAGGATGTCTTCCTCTTCCTAAGGTCACAGCTGGCTAAGCCAGAGGAAATCTGCTTCCCCCAGGTCCTCTTGGTGTTTGACTCTAGGGATCAGCACAATACAGAGCAAAGTACCTACATCAGTCTTATCCACCTCATCCATCATTCATTCAACATATTTATTAAGTACCTACTATGTGCCAGGAGCTGGGTTTACACTAGTGATCAAAATAGATATAGAGATTATATTCTTGTTCCAGTGGCCCTGACACTTCAGAGGACACCACAACCAAGGGCTTTTGTATTTATTTACTCATAGAAATATTTGCAATACCTATAACCAACAAACGACTCATATCTGATATTCATAAAGAACTCCTACAAAGTGGTAAGACAGGGCCGGGCTCAGTGGTTCACACCTATAATCCCAGCACTTTGGGAGGCCAAGGCGGGCGGACCACTTGAGGTCAGGAGTTAGAGACCAGCCTGGCCAACATGGTGAAACCTTGTCTCTATCAAAAATACAAAAATTAGCCGGTCATGGTGGTATGTGCCTGTAGTTCCAGCTACTCGGGAGACTGAGGCAGGAGAATCACTTGAACCCAAGAGGTTCCAGCCTGGGCAACAGAGTGAGGTGCCATTTCAAAAAAAAAAAAAAAAAAAGTAGTAAGACAGAAAGAATAGAATAATAGAAAATTGACATAATACTTGAACAGATATCCAAGAGTCAAATAAATGCATGGAAAGGTGGTCAACTTCATTGGTTATCAGAACAAGGCAAATTTAAACTACAGTATCACTATACCCCCACCAGAATGGCTAAATTTTTTAATTTTTCTAGATTGACAATATCAAGTGTTAATGAGAATATAGAGCAACTGGAACACTAAGATGCTGCTGGCAGGAGTGTAAATTAATATGAGCACTTTGAAAAATTGTTTAGTCGCATTTGCTAAAGCTAAAAATATGCATATCCTTTTATGACCCAGTAATTCTATTCCTAGGTATAGATCTAGTATAAATATGAACATAAGTGTACCAAAGGACATGAACAAAAACGTTATTGCAGCCTTATTCATAATAACCCCAAAGTAGGAACAACCAAAACTTCCATCAACAGAATAACAGATAAATTGTGGTATATTTATTTAATGGCACACTGTACGGCAATGAAAACAAATAAGCTACTGCTACCACAATGTTTTGGATGAGTTTCACAAACATAGTATTGAGTGAGAGGAGCCAGACACAAAATAATACCTACTGAATGGTTCCATGTATATAAAGTTCAGAAGTAAACAAAACTAACCTGTAGTGTTAGATAAACGTTACTTTTGAGAAGGAGTGTGGCATAGTCACCAGGAGCGGATAGAAGGAGGGTATCTGGGATGCCAGTAATGCTCTCATTCTAGATCTGGATGGTGGTCATATGAGGATGTTCACTGTGTCATCATTTGTTGACCTGTACACTTAGGTTTTGTGTTCCTTTCCTAAATGCCTGGTATATTTCAATTAAAAAAAAAATACACACAGGAGAGGGGAACTGTTTTCAAGTAAGTAAAAACATGGAAGGTAGAAAGGAAATAGGAGAGAGATCAAGATTTTATACACAGGTAGCTGAGCTGTGGCCAGATTAAATGGGATAGTGGAGGGGAGGGAACTGTTGAATAGAACAGGGCAGAAGTTGCCTCCAGCCCAATCAAAGTTCCTCCAGATACATCAGCCTTAATTCCCCATCCAACCCCACACCCCGTATTGACAAACCTCATCTTTTTGGACAAGTCCCAGCATTTCCTAGACTAGCAGCTACTTCTCCTGGCAGAAAAACCCAGTATTTGAGGCCAAAACTGGGGTCTGAGACACTGATATTTTGCTCTAGTATGTCCTGTGAGTCTGCAGGCCCTTGATGCAAATGCTCCAGAGCTGATCTGGAATCATCCTGGGGGTACTGATTTGGGGTGGGTGAGGGGAACAGGGTTTGGTATGTGTATCTGTCATCCTTATCAAAAGGAATGACCTGATCAGGTTGCTGTGTGTGCTCTTGTGTGCACGTGCCCAAAGCTTCATACACAGCACTGCGTTCTCCTCTCCCCAGGCACATCTCTGCTCCAAACCCTATTCAGGGGTCTAGAGCCATGTTCGAATGCCCCCGGGCTACTTTCAGGGAGGAAAAGGACAGGAAGGAACCGTTGGTCACAGGTTCCACTGACAAGAGAGGAAAACTTGGGAGTGGGGGTTCCTTTATGAGGGAGGTCACACCCCCTGCACAAAAACATCCCAAAGAGAACTGGCATTGAGCTTGTGTTGGAGAGGTGGAGATACCCCAGGGAGGAAGTGGCGAAAGGTGAGCATGGGAACACCCCTCTTTGATCCCACAAGGTGCGTCAGGGAAAGTTGGATTTCATTTAGTCCGGGATGGTGACATCTCTCCGCACGCTGCCACCAGGCTCAGTGGGTCAGAGGAAGTGAGGCTCCCCTCCCCTCCGACCTCAGGTGATGCGTGTGCGACCCCAGCCATGAGTGTGACCTCCTTTCGCTCCCGCCAGCCAGTCTCCACCCCTTTCAAGGCTGGGAGTTTTTTAAGGCCGGATTCGGCAGGGGTGAGCCATTGCTCAAGGAACGCGGAATCTGGAAGGAGCCCAGAATGACGAGCCGGCGGGAGAGGAGCTGTGTCCAAGAGCACGGTAGGGACTGTTCTGTCCGGGTACCAAGCGGGAGGAGGGAGCACGCGGCTGGCTGCTTGAGCCCGGGGGTCAGAGGTGGCTGGCTGGCTGGCTGGCTCCACAGGGACGTTTACCGGTCTTCCCGAAGGCCAGAAGCTCCAAGGAAACATCCAGAGGCAGGAGAGGACGCGCACTGTCGCACAAGCCTCTCAAAGTCTGCTGGGGCTCCGACGCGGCGCAGCGGGCCCAGGGGCGGTAGCACCACGCAGTGAGCCCGGGCAGCGGGCCCCTCGGACCCCAGGCCGATGGGCGCTGGGACCCGCGCGCTCCAGGCGCGTAGAGCCGGCTCCCGGTTCCCGTCACTCCTCCTACTGCGTTTCCCCGGCGTCCCGCCTCCTGGGCACGAAGCGAAGGAAGGGGGCCGGGCCGAGGTTGATCCCGCCCCCTCCCCAGTTCCTGATTGGCTGCTGCTGTTGTCCATCCGAGAATCTATTTTTGATGGAGGGGGGGTGCCACCCAGTCTGCCCCAGATCACGTTTGCCACCGGCAGCCAACCAGCTGGGCCCAAGTCCGCGGGCAAGAAGCGACTGGGGGCGCGTGAGCTCGCCCCCCCGGTCCCCCGTCCGGGTGCCCCCCCGCCGGGCCCGAAGCGATATATCCTGCCCTCCCCGGCCACCTCCCCCGCGTGGAAGCGGAGCGGCGGCCTCGCTGTAACGCAGAAGCGAAATGTAGCGAGCCGGGTGTAGCGGCTGGACGCTCGCCTTGGCTGGGGGTGTGGGAGGGCACGCCGGGGGCCAAGGAGGACTGCCGAGGAGGAGTGATGAGAAGAGGGGGTGCCCTGCACCCCCCGAGACCACGGGCCACGCTGCCACTGGCCAGGCTCCCCCCTTCCTCCCAAGCAAGGGGCAGGTCAGTCCTGTGGGGTCCTGTGGGGTCCTGGGGCGGGGAGGGGGTGGTGGAGGGCGGGAGTCCTGGCGCGCAGCGCATTTGCTGAATCTGAGTGGTGGAGAGACTGAGGAGGCCACCCAGTTACTTTCTCTCCCTCCTCGGGGTTGGGGATACCAAAATGGGTCTTTTTTGTCCCCGCCTGGGAGGAGGGGATAGGGCGTCCTGGTTCACTTTTGCTTCTTTCGTCCCAGGGCCTTAGGCCTGTCTGAAGTCTCTTTACAAGGGGAGTGGTGAGGGAGGACTGGCTTCCCCTCCTGGGAGCCCCCTCTCAGGTTCAGTGGCCTGCCAGGAACACAGGAGGGAGGCGGGGGTGTCAGCTTTTAGCGGACTCAGAAACTTTTCTGGCATAGGGGCACTGGACTCAGAGGTTTCCTCCTGGATCTCTGGTGAGGGAGTTTGAAAGAACCACAGTACTGTGTTTAAGGAGATTGGAAAAGGGAGTCCTGGTGGGTGCCTGAATTGATAGAGGAAACAGTTCTCCTGGGCCAGTTCCTGGGGTTTGATACCTCCTTTCCTAAACTGAACTTGACTAATTGTGTGTGTTTGGAATACTTAAGGACCTGTTCCTCTTACCTGGTGGAACTCTCTTTAAATTTATTTTTTACGAATAAGAGCTCTTCTGGTGAAATGGAATAGGATGGGAGTCCATGAGGAATTAGGAAGCCTGGGGATTCCTTTAGGCAAAGAGAAGTGGAGCCATTACAGTTAAAGAGATGCATTTGGAGCAAGTGCATATTGGCTTACGGTGCTTTGGTTTTTGTTTTGGGTTTTTTTTTTTTTATTGCTTACTTTTGTTTTTTTGTTTTTGTTTCTAAGAATTCCACTATATCCAACTCTCAGTAACCCTGGGGAACAGGAGGAGCCTAATTAACTGAAATGCGTGGGTAATAAGCAATCGTTTTATGCTCTGTCCCTTCTAACTGAGATAACTCCCTTGTCCTATCTGACAAGCTCACAGGGCCAAGAGCAGGGGGAGAGGGGGAGAGACAGAGGCCTGGATCCGAGTCAGCTGTCTGAGCTCTTTGTAACACTGTTGACTCTCAAGGGCAGGAGTGGGTAGGCCTCTGGCTCTTGGCCTTGGTCTGGCAGGCTTGCCCCACTGCCCAGGGAGTCCTCCTAGCTTTGTTTTGTTTTCTCAGAAGCTAGAGCGATCTGGGGTCTGGGGGACTTCACTCAGCAATCAGTTTCTCCCTGTTTCTTTGCCCTGTGTGGCTGTCTTTCTGTTGCTGTCTTGTGATGATAAGCAGTCACTTTATACAGGGGTGGCTGTGTGGCAGGGAGTTTGTGACTGAATTTGTAACTGAACCCCACTTAAATAATGCAGGGTTCTTAATGGGCATTCAAGAAGGGGTCTTGCTGAGGACATACCTACCCACCCCCAGTTGCTGAGGAAACAGTGCAGAGGGCTCCTGCACAGCATCTTCCCAATCCCAGGCTGGTCACATCTCGTTGCTGGTGACCACGGTGGTGATCCCCCAGGAGGGTTGCTGGTGGGGAGGATGGCAGGGATAGCTCGTGCTGAGCCTCCAGATGGAGCAGTGCAGGACTGAGTAATTTTTGCGGAAAAAGGGAGACAAATAGCAAACTCTGTAACTACATGACGAACTTCTAACTGCCTTGAGGGGAAATTCTCCCAGTACAAGCTGTTCTTTGCTATAGCGTAATGTTCTTTTTCTTTTATCTCCTTCCCACATAAGGTGTTCCACACTGATTCTCGTGACTTTAAGGACCAGGGATTTGAAGAGGTATTAGCTCTTCCCAGGAAGAGAGGAAGTTTCTGGAAGAGAAAGGAAAGACGGCAGACGCTGCGCTGGGACCAGCAGAGCCTGAGGAGCTGTGGGAAGCTGACGGAGCCCAGCCAAAGGAGCGGGAGGGAGCCGCAGCCCCAGGCTGGCACTGTGTTCTGAAAGATTTGAACTCAAGCTGCTTTTTACGGAAGAGGGGCAACTTCAGAGGGCACCCCAGACTTTGGTTGAGCTCTTCTACTCCGGATGCCCCCTGCTCTGAGGAGCCTGCCGCTGAGAACCAAAGAAGATAAGAGGACAGATACATTTTCTTCAAGCACAGAGCTGGTGGGTTGGAGTCAGGCACCTGCACCCCTAGTGGCTGTCCGGTGAGGAATTTCTTGTTTCTCCCCAGCTTGCGGCTTCAGTGCTTGATGGGGCTGCCTGTTGGTGGATCAGTTTTTGCAGTGCCTGGTAGGAGTGGAGAGCCGTGGGAAGAGGTCCCACGGCGCCCAAGCCTGGGTTCACCCCAAGACTAAGTTCTTTCCCAAGTTAGAGAAGGAGAGAGAAAGCAAAAAGAAGAGAGGAAAGTTCTCCCTTCCCCTCCTCCCTGCCTGTCATGTCCTCTAAGCCAGAGCCGAAGGACGTCCACCAACTGAACGGGACTGGCCCTTCTGCCTCTCCCTGCTCTTCAGATGGCCCAGGGAGAGAGCCCTTGGCTGGGACCTCAGAGTTCCTGGGGCCTGATGGGGCTGGGGTAGAGGTGGTGATTGAGTCTCGGGCCAACGCCAAGGGGGTTCGGGAGGAGGACGCCCTGCTGGAGAACGGGAGCCAGAGCAACGAAAGTGACGACGTCAGCACAGACCGTGGCCCTGCGCCACCTTCCCCACTCAAGGAGACCTCCTTTTCCATCGGGCTGCAAGTACTGTTTCCATTCCTCCTGGCAGGCTTTGGGACCGTGGCTGCCGGCATGGTGTTGGACATTGTGCAGGTAGGACCTGAGTAGGGCAACCCTTGACTGTGAGCCCAGGGCCACCTTTGCCTGCTGGGAAACTTGGAACTTCCTCTCTACCTCCCTGTCAGAAGTGGCTGCTGTTTCCTAGAATACTGTTTCCCTTTGGATCATGTCCTCGGTTTCTTCTTGGTCTAGTTCCTTTCTACAGAAGCCTCAAGGAAACCGAGTAGCCCTGGGGAGGTGATCAGGGCAGTATTGCTAAATAGAAACAGAATTGGCTCCCGAGCTTAGGCTTGGGAGAGGAGAGATGCAACAAGGTCGTTGCTTGCCATCTCTCCCAAGCATTCCTGCCAAGCCGAGCTCAGTAGGAGACATTTACAAGGGTCTCCTCTTTATGCCTTTTCTCCCCTGCATTTGGGGTTTCAAGGATACCCATAGTAGAAAGCTCAGTTTCAAGCCTCTCCTCCATCCCCCTACTGGGCAGGAATTTGTTCAGCTGCCAAGAGGGTCTCAAATTAAGTAGGAAGGCTCTTGAAGGCATTTTGTGTTGCTTATCTTCCTGTAACCTTGGCATAATCCCCTTGTGGGGTGGGGGTGGGCACTTGCTGTCTGATGCATGATTTGGAGATTTGGTGTAACAAGACCCAAAAGTGCTAATTATCTGATGTAAATGGGGATAAAATGTAACTAGGCCTGGGCAGAACTGTCTCTCCTCTTTGCTCCTCACCTGTCATTCTGAACCTGCCCCAGGCAAAGAGGATTCTTTTTGAGGACATTGGGTAGAATGAAGGATGAGAGTCGGTGGGACATGGAAGCTAACAGCCAGAGATGTGCCACGTTAATTTATTGTGAGTCAGGACTTATGAATAACCTCCAGGTCCAAGAAATAAAGTTTTGTTTTTAGATAAAAGTTTTTTAGGCACAGTGTGGCACACCAAACTTTTTGAAGGTGCTGGGTTTATCTAAGTAATTCAGCAATGTGTATCAAATTCCTGCTGAGTGCTGGCCTCTGTCCTAGGTACTCAGAGAAATATTAATACCAAGGCAGGAGGAGATCTGGCCTTTGCTTTATGGGACCCCCAGTGTTCCCTGATCGTGATATCTCCCAGAAGGACACGAAGCTTGGCATCACCTTCCCTGTGCCAAGCCGACCCTACAGACCATAGTGATATAGAGTCCTGCTGGTAGGTCTCACCATGCCTGTGTCCCAGGAGACTGAAGGTAGTTGGTTCTTAATAGTGTGTGCACATGGAGTACTTTGACTTGAGCCCTTCAGGGGAACCCTGCACCTTTGGTTGCTCGTGAGAATGGTGTTTAAGTCATGCCAGAGTGCCTTGCACTGCCTCCCTTTCCCCAAACCTGTTATCTTGAAGATTGTTCCTACATGGAGGTTGGGAAGCCAGGCGGGAGCTTTGAGTTCCTCCCCTTAGTGGCTGCTTCTCCCGCTAGGGCCGGGGCTGGGATAGTAGGAAGAGGAGAAAGAGAACAGGGTAATATTTTTCTCCACCTCTTCTATTCCTTTCCTGTGGCCTCAGTTCTCATTCTTGAAGTTGTTGCATTCTGGTTTGATACCTACAAAGGAGTGCAGAGCCAGGGTCCAGAGGTGAACTGAAGAGGGTTTTCATATTTTCTGGATAATAATAATGGTAGTAGGGAAGCATTTGGGGGGCTCTTCGGTAGGCCCATGAGGTAGGATCCATAATCATCTCCATTTTGTAGGTAGGGAACCTGTAGTTCAGAGGGATTAGGTAACTTGTCCCTGGTCATCTGACCCTAGAGCCCACACCACTAACTCCTGTGGCCTTCACCATGGCCATGGTTCACCAGTTGGTTAAAAACTCCGAGAGGGGGCCGAGCTCAGTGGCTCACATCTGTAATCCTAGCACTTTGGGAGGCCAAGACAGGCGGATCACCTGAGGTCAGGAGTTTGAGACCAGTCTGTCCAACATGGTGAAACCCCGTCTCTACTAAAAATACAAAAAATTAGCTGGGCATGGTGGCAGGCACCTGTAGTCCCAGCTACTTGGAAGCTGAGGCAAGAGAATCATTTGAGCCCGAGAAGTGGAGGCTGCAGTGAGCCAAGATCGTGGCACTGCTCTCCAGCCTGGGTGACAGAGCGAGACTCCAACTCAAAAAAAAAAAAACTCTGGCTGGGCATGGTGGCTTATGCCTGTAATCCCAGCACTTTTGGAGGCTGAGGCAGGAGGATCGCTTGAAGCCAGGCATTCAAGACCAGCCTGGGCAACAAAGTGAGAGCTTGTCTCTACCAAAAAAAAAAAAAAAAAAAATTAGGCATGGTGGCATTCTGTTGTAATTCCAGCACTTTGAGAGGCTGAGATAGGAATGATCACTTGAGCCCAGGAGTTTGAAGTCGCAATGAGCTATGATTGTACTGTTGCACTCCAGCCTCAGCGACAGAGCCAAACGCTGTCTCAAAAAAAAAAAAAAGACTCTAGGAGGAGCCTATTTTCTTTGTCTTTCCTTGAAGAACTGGGTGGACTAGAATCTGGATTAATTAGCGTTATCTTCTGAAGTGAGCAAGAATAAAAGTTCTTAGATGGGGTAGGGAGGGACCCCCACATACACACCACACCCCTACCCATCCCACACACTTAGATTCCAAAGCTTCTGATGTGTTGCCCCACCCCCACTCCAGGCCCATGAGCTGGAGACATTGAGAGGCCTAGGTAGGGAATCTTTGGAGCTGCTCTCAGTGTGGCACCTTGGCTCACACCAGAGCTAGGGTCCACTTGGTGTGGATGACAATGGCAGGTTTGTCCATGTCCTCCTCCCCCAGCCTTCCTGCTACAGCTGGGCTGGAGCAGGCCCTGCAACAGTGAGATGGCAGGAGGGGGTGAGTGCAGAGGGACCAAGACGTGGGACCACAGGGAGATTGTTATTCCACATCCACGGGAGTGAAAGGGGGACTGACAATCTCAGATTCAGGAAGAGCAGGACGGTTTCTAAGGATTCACACCTATATCACCCCTTCATGAGCTAAGATGGACTTCAGTAAGAGTATCTGAAAGTGCCCCGAGACCCTGGGGCCATCTGGAGAAGCTGGCTATGGAGTGTCCCCAGCATCTTGGAGCAACTGAGCAGGAGTCCGTGTTGGCCCTGGTTCAGATGTCTCCTTGGTCCAGGGCCCCCATCTTTCCTTGCTGCTGTAGAAAACTTGGTTTCTTTTTCACCAACGCGATGCAAAAAAAAAAAAAAAGTTAAATTTTAATTTTAATTTAAAAGAAAAAGAAAACCCACTCCCTTCCTAGAAGGCTCATTTCTGCCTCCTCTTATCTGCCCTCCCGTAAATGTGCACAGCAGCATCTGCAGTGAAATAAGGGGCTGGTGCTGGCCCAAAGTAGGAAAAGGATAAATGGACCTCCATCTGCTCTAACTTCCCAACCATGGCTGAAAGTTCCTGCAGCATCTGGAAGGGAAGCAGGCTGGGGCCTGGTGTTGGCTTCTGAAGGGATTGGGATATGGGAGCCTCATCCCTGCAGGAGCCTTGTGTCCATCTGCCCAGTTTGGTCCTAGGCTGCTCCAGATGTCTCACTCCCTTTACCTATCAGCCTTTGTGAGGGATGGGTTGACAGGAAGTAGTGTGCCCATCTGCACTTTAATTCCCAGCTAGGTTAAGACAGGTCCTTATTTTAACTCACTACTCACCTGCTAAGGATCTCGAACAAAGTAGACCCTGCTGTGTATACAGAAGTCTGCAGCGATGAAAGTGCATGGCAAGCGTGGCCTTGGGGAAGTGGAGTGGGAAGGAAGTATTCCTCCTGTGCCTGGCCTGCTCCTGTGGCCACAGCATCCCTGGGCGGGACACTCATATCTGCTTCACTTGACCACACCTTCTGCTTTTCCCATCTCTGTCCCCTGCCTGCTGTCAGGGACCCATTTGCTTTGCTCCTGCTTTGTACCGCACCGTATATCCAGGTGTTGCCCTAAGGCCCTTTCCTGGACACCTAGAGGATGCCTCTTGGAAAAGCCTCAGACAGGTGAAGCCTGGGGTTACTGTAATCTCATCTGACCCAGTCCTTACCCTAAAAGATCAGCTCCAGCCCAGCTTCTCCCACAGGAGCCCAGATTCTCCCACAGCCTGGAGCCTAAAGCTTGTATCTGGGAATTTGAGTCTTCTTAATGTCTTGATTCCTGGCTCTGACTTTCTTCCCTGCTGCTACCCTCCTGAGGTGGCTCAGACCAGAACCCTTGAAGGCAGGTCGGGGTCAGTGTATGAGCTTGGATTGGAGTAGGTGAGGGTTGGAAGAGGCGCATTGGAAGGGCAAGGAAGAGGTACTGGCAGGACCACTGAGGACCGAGACTTAAGGTGATTGCTGTGCCTCAGGATTCGTTTTGGCTATGGGGGAGGCAGTCTCTTCCCTCACCTGCAGAATACCAGGGATCCATGAGCCCCTCACCCCAAGGTTAGAGAAGGAAAGAGATGAGGGGCTGCATTTCTGAGAAGCAGTTAAAATCTAGATGCTCCCCTCACCTCCAAGCAGGGCAGCACTTCCTGGAACGTGCCCTTTTTCATCCCCATCAGAGCAGGAAGGCGTGGGTGGCTGCTTGGCAGACGGGTGTGACTTCAGGGGCAGATACTCCCAGCCTGGATGAACAGGATGGGGCTGAATTTGGCCAAAGGAAGAAGAAGAGCTACTCACTGTCTGCCCCTGCCACATCCTGCCTACTCCTAACCTCAGGGCCACCTTGATTCCTGGGCTGGTTCCACATCTCCAGCCTCCAGCATCTCTTCCCAGAGTCCTATGTGTGCCCATGTGTCAGAGGCTTTCTGCCTGAGCTGCAGCTTTGAGAGGGTTTGTGGGTGAAGAAAGTATGTGTGTAGGAATTGGCTTCTCTGACCCAAGTGCCAACTCGGGGCTTTGCTGGCCTGGAGTCAGGTCGTGTGAGGTTCCAGGCTATATTCTGTAAGAGTCGGGAAGACTTTTGCATAGGGGCTGTTACTGTGACTGCTCCCTCTCCTTGCCTGTCTGTCTCTCAACCCACTGCTCCTAAAACTCCGTACTTTATAGGTCCTCCTGTAGCTATAAGGAGAGGGTACATTGTGCTGGGAGATTTGGGGGTGCTTATGGTAGCAACCGGAGGAACTTAGCTGAGCTTTATACATTTTTTCTTAAATAATAATAAAAGCAAGCAATATTCATTACAAACAGCTTAGAAAACATTGCTTGCATACATGTGGAGTCTTCTTCTGGGCTTTTTCTTTCTACGAGTACATATACATTACATACACCTACCTGCAGAAGTGAGATTTTCATGGAGCTGGCAGCTTGGAAGCAGGGTGGAGCTGGTGTTTTGGGGTGAAGATGAGCTCTGAGGCTGTGCTCTGAGAGGAGCTTTGAAAGCCCACAAGGGAGGGGAGAAGAGGGGAATTTTTCCCCTCTCTGGAGCTGGTTTGGGAGGAAGCAGGAGGCAAAGCAGAGCAAGGCTGGACTGCAGGGAGCTGGAGCCTCAGTGGTATGTACCAGCCGTGTCCAAGAGTAACACTCCCCAAGTTGCTCCAGGGCAGATGGGGCTCACTGGGGCTGCCCTCTCTCTGGGGGGTCTTAGGGTGGGAAGGGATTCACCTCCCTTCAGTGTTTGGAGGGGGCTGGCTCATCCGGTGGCTGCCTGGAAGCCCAGTAACTGTTGTTGAGATGCGGGGCAGTCTCTTCCCCATTGTTAGTCTCTACAGTGGGGCTTCCCTAAGGAGAGTCCCAGGTCTTGGCCAGACCAGGAGCTCAGGCAAGCGTATGCTCCAGCCCCAGTGAAATGAGCCCTTCCCCAGGGTCGTGTGAGGCCTCCCACCCCATTCACACAGAGAGAGCTCCGACAAGAAAAGAGAGGTTCTTGCCTTATAGGGCCACCCAGCGCCCAGCCTCTCCTGGTCTCAAGCCCTAGCCCCACCCCTTCTGATAGCCTTGCTTATCTTTTTCGTTATTGTGGTAAAAAATGCATAAGATAAAATTTACCATCGTAACCCTTTTTTAAGTGTGCTGTTCAATAGTACTAAGTATATTCACCTCATTGTACAACAGATCTCCAGAACTCCTCATCTTCCCCAGCTGAAGCTCTGTACCTATTAAACACTCACTCTTTTCCCTGCTCCCCCAGCCCCTTGTTTCCACCATTCTTCTTTCTGCCTCTATGAATTTGACTACTTAGGCTGGGCATGGTGCCTCATACCTGTAGTCCCAACACTTTGGGAGGTCGAGGCGAGAGGATCCTTTGAGCCCAGAAGTTCGAGACCAGCCTGGGCAATATAATGAAACCCCTGTCTCTACAAAAAATACAAAAATTAGCCAGGTGTGGTGGTGCATGCCTGTAGTCCCAACTACCCGAGAGACTGAGATGGGAGGATGGCTACAGCCCGAAGCCATGATTGTGCCACTGCACTCCAGCCTGGGCCACAGAGTGAGACCGTGTCTCAAGAAAAAAAAAAAAAAGAATTTGACTACTTTGGATACCTCAGATAAGTAGAATCATACAGTGTTTTTTATGACTAGAGTAATGTCCTCAAAGTTCATCCATGTTATGGCATATGACAGGATTTCCTCCCTTTTTAAGGCTGAGAAATATTCCATGGTATGTATGTACCACACTTTGCATATTTTGTTTATCCATTCATTCCTTGATGGACATTTGGGGTGCTTCCACCTCTTGGTTATTGCATATAGTGCTACTATGAACATGGGCATACTAATATATCTTCAAGACCTTGATTTCTATTCTTTTGGATAGATATCCAGAAGTAGGATTGCTGCATCATGTGGTAGTTTTATTCTTAATTTTTTGAGGAACCACCGTACTGTTTTTCATAGCAGCTGCACCATTTTATAGTCCCACCAAGAGTGCACAAGGGTTCCAATCTCCACATGCTTTTTTTTTTTTCTTGAGACGGAGTCTTGCTCTGTCACCCAGGCTGGAGTGCAGTGGCACTGTCTCGGCTCACTGCAACCTCTGCCTCCCAGGTTCAAGCAATTCTTCTGCCTCTGCCTCCCCAGTAGCTGGGATTACAGGTGTGCGCCACCATTCCGGGCTAATTTTTGTATTTTTAGTAGAAACAGGGTTTCACCATGTTTGCCAGGCTGGTCTCCAACTCCTGACCTCAAGTGATCCACTTGCCTTGGCCTCCCAAAGTGCTGGGATTATAAGCATGAGCCACTATGCCCAACCCAAACTCTACATCCTTGCTAACACTGATTATTTTCTGGGTTTTTAAATAGTAACCATCCTAATGGGTGTGAGGTGATCTCTTACTAGTCTACAGTATTGCTCAACTTTATTTTATCTATTTTATTTTATTTTATTTTATTTTTGAGATGGAGTTTCACTCTTATTGCCCAGGCTGGAGTGCAGTGGTGCGATCTTGGCTCACTGCAACCTCCACCTCTTGGGTTCAAGCGATTCTCCTGCCTCAGCCTCCCGAGTAGCTTGGGATTACAGGCATGTGCCACCACGGCCAGCTAATTTTTGTATTTTTAGTAGAGACGGGGTTTCTCCATGTTGGTCAGGCTGGTCTCAAACTCCTGGCCTCAGGTGATCTGCCCGCCTCAGCCTCCCAAAGTGCTGGGATTATAGGCGTGAGTCACTGCGCTTGGCCACTGCTCATCTTTAACGACAGAGTGTGGGTGTTGGAATTGCCTTGAAAGACCATCTGATCTGGTCCCTGAATTGAACATTTTTCTAGAGCTTGAGGCCCTTGTAACTTGTCTAAGGTGTCCAGCTGGTCTACGTGAGGAGGCGTATTGGGGAGATAAGTAGGGGGCCATCCCTGCTGTCTCCTGTAGGAGACCCAAGGCTCTTGGTCCAGTGCCCTTGCCTAACATAGTGCTTGGCCTCCCAGCCATGATACCCAGACCAACCCATATATATCCACCTGGCCTCTGGCCTCCTCCTCCCTCTCCAAACCTGGAGACTTTCCATTCTTAAAACAAATAAAAGAAACCACCTACCCTGTTAGGGCCAGGGAGGGAGACACAATCCTAACCTTTTTTTGCAAGTCCTCAGTTTCAATTGCAAGTAAAGTCGCTTTCAAATAGCTAGTCCTGGTTCCTGCAATCCTCTTAGCACTAACTAGTAGAATACTGTCTGAACCCCAGTTTCCTCATTCACAAAATGAGAATAAAAATAGCCCCTACCTTATTGGGTTGTTAAGATGATTAAAAGAGAAAATACATGGAGAGCACTTAGCCTAGCACATAATCAGTTCTTAATAGATGTTAACCAAAGACATTGGTAGGAGAGCCAGGATTGATTGTCTTGGGACTAGAACTCAGGTCTCCTGACTCCTGGTCCAGGGCTCTTCCTACAGGAGTACACTTGCTTCTCCTAGCTGAGAGATTGAGGAAGGTGTGTGGGGTAAGGCAGTGCACAGAGAAATAAAAAGCCTCTTGCAGGCCAGCATTCAGAGGTTTGGGGGCCACAGTCTTAATTCAGAGCCTGTTCAGAAGGAGAGTTGCTGTGGCTGAGGCCCAAAGCCCTTGGAGATAGAAACCAAACAAACTCTCTAATCTCCCCAGCCTCGGCCCCAGCCCTGTGGAGCCCAACTCTTCACAGCTGAGACAACAGAGAAACTGGACTGAAGGCAAAGCGGCCAGGGATTGCAATTTGAGGGGGTATTGCAAAGGATTTCTGGGGTGTCAGGCAGCCCAGGGCAGCTCAGCTGTGTGGGTCCCCATTACCATTCCCCAGCCACCTCCAGGAAAGCAGAGAAGGTAGGGCCAGACTGAGAGTCTCCCAACCAGCAGAGACCCTCTCCATCTCCCTGGTTCTGGGTGGCAGGAAGGGGGGTTGTGTTGTTTGAAGAATCATGGGCTTGGTTTGGTTCCAGGGTTCTTGGAGGAAAGGTGGCTGGCGTGCTCACTCCCTGCTGATTCTGTTTCCTCCTCAAGACCCTGATCTCAGAGTACCTGTGAACCTCAGTGCCCGCCCTTTGGGGCACTGAAATTCCTGGGTTCTGTTTTCACCTCTTAGCACTGGGAAGTCTTCCAGAAGGTGACAGAGGTCTTCATCCTAGTGCCTGCGCTGCTGGGGCTCAAAGGGAACCTGGAAATGACCCTGGCATCAAGGCTCTCCACTGCAGTGAGTGTCCTGGCTGGGAGGAGTGGGGCACAGAGAGGACTCTGGGCAGCACAGAGCCAGAGACTGGGAGAGGGCTACTAGCCCTTCTCCACTGCCCAGGCCTGGAGTGTGGGGCTGGGGTGGGAAGGGAGGGCCTGGCTGGGCAGGTGTAGGGAGATCCCAGGCTGGGTGTCCTGCTCCTGGGCAGGGGCTCCCTGCCCAAAGTGGTTCCCAAGCTTGGTTTCTGGATGTCCCAGCCACCCCTGGACTCCTGCCCCACCCCCTACCTTTCAACCACCTCGTGACTGTTTGTGCAGCTTTGACAGGCAGGCATCATGCTGGTTCCTCCACCCGCACAGATGGGGGCCTCCTCTGATCTCCAGCCCTGCTTTGCAGCTGGGCGGGAGCAGAGCCAGGCCCTCCCAGCACCCCCAGCCCCCCGGCCATCCCATTCCCTTTACCCATGGCAGCTTGCTCTTCTTTAAGGGAACAGACAGAGAGGAGCTGCTCATCATTCCTACCTCCCGCAGTTGTGAGCCATGACGATTCCGGGCCTGAACAGATACAGGGCCCTGGGCTGGAGGTGGGAGATGATAAAACTCAGGAGGCCAGGGATGTCCCTGCATGGCCAAGAGTCTAGAGAAGGTGACAGACAGAAGTGGCATCCAACTTAACCCACCCTGACTTGCCATACCCGACTTCTGGCCCATGCCACCCACTCCTTCCCAAATACTCTTGGAGCCTCAGTCCTGCACCAGCAGCTGACCTTTCCTTCCCTGGGATAGCAGTCTGGCTTCAGAGTCAGGGACTGGGTTGTTCTGACCCATGCAGGAATGGGCTGCCCAGATAAGCAGGGCAAAGGATAGAATTTGCCTCTGCTCAGCTGGTGTCCTGAGAGGAAGAGAGGCGACTGCCTAGGGGACCCCCTTCCCACCCCCCACCCAGCTGCAGGAGCTCAGCTTTAGCTCCTTCCCTCTCTCCTCAGTTTCCCTGATCCTGCTTCACCTTTCCAGGACTGTCAGGTCCTGCTCTCAGAGTCTTAGGCCACATGTACTGCCTCATGATCTAGGCAGGAGCCTAATGGATGGAGCTTCAGGCCTTTTCCAGCCTGGAGCTTCAGTCCCTTGCCCTCCCTTTCCCAGGCCAACATTGGACACATGGACACACCCAAGGAGCTCTGGCGGATGATCACTGGGAACATGGCCCTCATCCAGGTAAGAAGGCAGGGACCAGAGAGGGTGGGCTAAGCTTCCCCTTAGTCAGGAATCTCTGAAAGGCTTAGGTCAGCCCCAGCAGGCTCCTGAGTGAATCTCCAGTATCCCACTGAGCTGGCTTCCCCCAGAGTAGCTCTAGGAGGTAACTAGGTTACCCAGGAAAATGCCCAAGATGAGGAGGGCCCAGCATCACCCATTCTGGTTCTCAGTTCTTGGTGGTGCAGGTGCCTTTGAGTCCCAGCAGATCCTGGCAATATGAGCAGACTCAGGAGTGCTGAGATGTCCTGTGCCACTGCAGTCCCATCTCCCCATGAGACCACACAGGTTCAGACTGGGAGCCTTCCCCCTTGAGGCCCAGGCCTTGACTCTGGGCGGAAGGCTCCGGCTCTGTTGAACCTCACTCCCATCCCCAGAGGCACACTCATTCAGCCAGTAACATGTTCTGGGCTCCTGCAGAGTGCACTGCCCAGTACTAGTGTCTGGTGTGAACCTAAATAAATAAAGACATCCTTCCAGCCTGGGAGGGCTGGACCATGCAGTCCAGCCTGCCTCCTGGGGCTACTGCCAGCCAGGAAGAGGTCTGCCCAGATGCTTATGACCTCAGCTTAGGAAGCCCACTGCTCTCAGGGCTTTCCAAGTTACCACTCCTGTCCCCAGGTGCAGGCCACGGTGGTGGGCTTCCTGGCGTCCATTGCAGCCGTCGTCTTTGGCTGGATCCCTGATGGCCACTTCAGTATTCCGCACGCCTTCCTGCTCTGTGCTAGCAGCGTGGCCACAGCCTTCATTGCCTCCCTGGTACTGGGTAAGGAAGGGAGGGCATAGAGGAGTAAGGAGTGCTGCCCCAGAGAACACTGCATCTGGCACTTCCACTCTCTCTTTTTGTTTGTTAAGACTCCTTTATCTCTTCTCACCCTGCCTGCCCCTCCTCCCACCTCCTCACCAGGTATGATCATGATTGGAGTCATCATTGGCTCTCGCAAGATTGGGATCAACCCAGACAACGTGGCCACACCCATTGCTGCCAGCCTGGGCGACCTCATCACCTTGGCGCTGCTCTCAGGCATCAGCTGGGGACTCTACCTGGAACTGAGTGAGCCACCAAGAGTGTGGCTCGGGTGGAGTCCTGGGTGGGGTTGGGAGAGATGGTAGTAGTTTGCAAATGTGCAAGAGTTTCTTCTGTGTTCTTAAACTATTTGGTTTGAACACAGGTTGTAATAACAATTCCTGATCTTAGAGATGTGAAGCTAAGTACTGATCTCAAATTCAAGCAGGCATCAGGGGCAGGGGAAAAGTATCAGAAGTATATTCCTATGTGGTCCTGCAGATTCTTACTTCTGTGGGAGGGATGAGGTGGAAAGGGTAAAGGAAAGGAACCAGAGGCTGGGATCTGCTTGCAAAATGAAGAAGCGGGTGGGAGATGGTGATTTCTGGGATCCAGTCAAGAGACCTAGAGTCTCTGTCCTCTGGTCGCTGTCCCTAATTGGTTCAGTGCCTGGCTAGCTCTCTCCCTTGGTTTCCTCATCCATAAAATGGAAAAGCCTGGTCCCACCTACCTCCTGAGCTGCCAGTGAAGATCAAATGGGGTAATGTGTTTACTGGCATTTAGTGTAGTCTTGCTATTGATCTGTTGGGACGTTTTCAGGCTGAGCCAGGGAGAAACTTGGGGTAGGGAAACACAGTGCTTATCTCCTTCTGACCTCTGCCCTCTCAGATCACTGGCGATACATGTATCCACTGGTGTGTGCTTTCTTTGTGGCCCTGCTGCCTGTCTGGGTGGTGCTGGCCCGACGAAGTCCAGCCACAAGGGAGGTGTTGTACTCGGGCTGGGAGCCTGTTATCATTGCCATGGCCATCAGCAGGTAGGCTGGGGCCCTGAGTATCCACTCCTACCCCACTCCCACCCTGCCACAGACTTCTTTTTAAACCCTGGAGAGAGGGGGTGGGGGTCAGACCCTAGAAATGTGTTCATTAGTGTATCAGTCACATGTCCTTCTGTTGAAAATGACAGAAACCATCTGAACTGGGTTTCATTCCAAGGCAGAATGTATTGGCCTGGAGAACCAAAAAGGCACAGCTGAATTCAGGGACCTACCTAAGATCAGGGCCTCAGTACTCTGTGACTCTCAGCTCTGCTCTTCTCTGTCATGGCCTACAGCCCAGGTTTATGCTTTTGTTACTCCTACCAATTCCAGTGGGAAGAGAGATTCTTTCCCCCAACAGTTCCACAACGTCCCAGAATAGAGTTCCACTGCTTCTCATCTGGTGACATGATTATCTCCAAACCAGTCAGCATGGCCTTGGGGCTGCAGTCCTCTGATTGGATGGACCTGGAGCCTACCTATCACTCAGGCATTGTCACCTGAGCCGCAGTCACTGAGCTTGAGAGAGGCGGTTCCCTGAGGAGGAGCCCAGTGCTATCACCAGAAAGGGAAGTAAATGCTGAGTGGGCAGAACAACAGAGGTCCTCAGAGGCAGATAGTCCTGCAGGCTGCTCCTCCAGCCAACTTAGAGGGCAGGTACAGGAGGTGGTTGCCTGACCCAGTACCACCAACTTGTTCTGGAGTCACTGTGCCCGGTCAGAATGTTATGAGCAGCACCTAATCCTGTCAAGGGAGGCAAAGACTGGACGATGAGGAACTCCTGAGAGCCATGGTGCTTCCCTTCATCTCCAAGGATAGGTGGGCCTGGACCTCTCATCCCAGAGACTAAGGCAGAACCCTTCAGTGGTCTTTGTGTCATTTTGTCTTTATGTCTCTAAAGTGTGGGAGGCCTCATCTTGGACAAGACTGTCTCAGACCCCAACTTTGCGGGAATGGCTGTCTTCACGCCTGTGATTAATGGTGAGGTCTGGGCATCAGCTGTCAGAGGGCAGGGCTGGGGGAAGGAAAGGGACAGGAGAAGAGGACTTAAGGGGTTGGTTTCTGTATCAGTCAGGGTTCCAGCAGACAAGAGAATCTAGCTCAGATGATTCAAGACCTTAATGAAGGGACTGCTTACAGAGGTGGGAGCAGAGTAAAAGGACAGATAAGGGATGTTGAGGCACCCAGAGATTAGCAGCAATGGGAAGCCTCTACTCCTAAAGGGTCAAGGGGAGTATCTTAGTCCATTATCTGTTGCTAGAACAGAATAATTGAAACTGGCTAATTTATAACGAAAAAAGGTTTATTTAGCTCACAGTTCTGGAAGCTGGGAAGTTCAAGATTGGGCAGCTGCTTCTAGTGAGGGCCTCATGCTGCATCCAAACATCCAAATGGAGAAACAGAAGGAAAACTGGGCATGTGCAAAATGGGCAAAACAAGAGAGGCAAACCTCGCTTTATGACAACCCACTCTCGTGGGAACTATACCTTTCCCAAGAAAGACATTAATCCGTCTTAATAACCTATTCACTCTTAAAGGCACCACCTCCCACCACCACATTTGGGGACCAAGCCACAACATGAGTTTTGATGGGGACAAACTATATTCAAACCATAGTAACGAGGGAATAGCATTATAGGAGTCCAGTGAAAGCTCTGTCTTTGCCCTCAACATGGGGAAGCCAATGCTGAAAAGCAGGGAGGGATTGGGAAAGAAATACCTGATCTCTCTCTCCACCTGCCCTCTGGTTGCCTGCTGTTGCCTCCCACTGAACAAACACAGTGGAAGCAGCCAGCAAGGGAGACTGGGTGATGCAGTCCGTGGAGACCAGTCTCCCAGAGCTCAGAGCAAGGCTGAGAAGAGCAGGGACCAGGTTGGGATGTGAGGGCAACAGAGAAATCAGCACAGGTCCTGGCGGAGATACCAGATTCCAGAGTTTGGAGCTCAAACCTGATCTTGAAACTGGTTACCAGAATCAGCATATGACCATAGGATGCCTGGGTCTGCTCAGAGCATTGGAGAGGGGGTGAGGCAAGGCAGGGCTTCATCCCCTCAGCTGTGTAGGAAGGCAGGTGCCCATGCTCTACTGGTGGAGAAGTCAGGCTGTCTGAGTCTGCAGATCTGCATGTATCCTTTCCAGCACTGTCATAGCTTTGCCAGGGGAACATGGAACTGCTGCATCTCCATCGAGGGGAGGTTGGGGGAGGCTGGAAAATGCCCTGGAAGCAGGGGTCTTTGTCTTCCTTCTTAGTGCCTTACTCTTCTTTTGGGGACTGGTGAATGGGTGATGCCCACATAGACCCTAAATTAAGGCAGAGGACAGTGCCTCTATAGATAAAAGACAAAGAGTGAGAAGATCATTTTGTTCCCACTCCTCGCCCTGACCTCTGTCTGTGTCCAAGCCTGTATGTGTCTCTGCAGGTGTTGGGGGCAATCTGGTGGCAGTGCAGGCCAGCCGCATCTCCACCTTCCTGCACATGAATGGAATGCCCGGAGAGAACTCTGAGCAAGCTCCTCGCCGCTGTCCCAGTCCTTGCACCACCTTCTTCAGCCCTGGTAACGGCAGATTCCCAGCCTTCCAGCCCTGGGGGGAGTGGGCCTACTGTCAGTGAGCTCCACTTAAGAGACAGCTGGGGCCCAGATCCACAGGTTCTCCTTCTCTGCTGGGCTGTGCCAGCTGTTCTGAAGGGCAGAGCCCAGGCAGGAGGGCTGTCTTTTCCTGGAGCACCCTAGGGGTTGGAGACCACAGGATGCAGAAGTAGAGACATTCATCTGTCTGTTGCCCTGGGGTATGGTGCCGTCCCTCCTGACTTTGAAAGGCCTTCTGGGGCCAGGTCTTCTCCTCCCCTCCTCTTTACACCCTCTTTTCCCCAATTCCAGATGTGAATTCTCGCTCAGCCCGGGTCCTCTTCCTCCTCGTGGTCCCAGGACACCTGGTGTTCCTCTACACCATCAGCTGTATGCAGGGCGGGCACACCACCCTCACACTCATCTTCATCATCTTCTATATGACAGCTGCACTGCTCCAGGTACAAAGTGGCAGGAGCAGGGGCATGGGAAGGAGCCAGGATGCCCTGCAGGGATGGGAGAGGAAGCCAGACTTGGCCTCTTAGACACTCAACCTCCTCTTTCTCTGTGTCAGGGCAGCTGATAAACACCAGACAAGGGTGCAGGAGAACAGATGGTAGTTCCAGTAGAGTCACCAACATGCTGTGTGACTTTGACCCTGTTCTTTTACTACTCTGATCCTCAGCGATACATTTGTAAATTGAGAGGAATGGACCAGGGGTGGTAGTTTTCATGCAGGTGGTTGTAGGATGCTGAGCGTGTAGGGTTTGCATGCCAACCCCACTGGCCACAGAGCTCCACGTGGCTCTGTTTTGCATGTTGAGCTTTCTCAAGAAATTCATTTTCATAAAGCGTCTCATAGCTTGAAAAACTGTCAAAACCACTGCACTAGATAATCTGTCGGATCCTGTGTAGCCTTGCCATTCCATAATACCATGACACTTTCTCCCTTCTTGTATTATTACATTGTAAAAGCTTTTTATTTTGAAATCATTACAGATTTGTAAGAAGTTCTCAAAAAAAGGTTCAGAAATCCCATATACCATTACCCAATTTCCCTCCATGGGAAAATAACATTTTGCATAACTTTAGGACAGTATCAAAATCAGGAAATTAGCATTGATACAATCCGCAGTGCTTATTCAGATTGCACCAGTTTTACATGCACTCGTGTGTGTGTGTGTGTGTGTGTGTGTTCTATGCAGTTTTTATCACAAGTGGAGATTTGTGTGACCACTACTATAACCAAAATACAGAAAGCTGTTTCATCACCACAAGGCTCCCTTACGCTAACCCTTTACAGCTAGGTCCACCCTTATTATTACATTTTAAATTTTTATAGGTTTGATTTTTGAACAGTCACATAGTTCAAAAATGTTTTAAGGGTCATAGTGAAACCTCAGTGAAAAGTCTTCTTTTCTGTCCTCTTCTTCACAGCCATCTGGTTCTCTTCTTCACAGACCATCAGTGTTATCCCTTTCTTGTGTGTCCTTCAAACCTATTCTATATTTATAAAAGTAAACGTCTATTTTTCTTATTTCCTTCCTCTTTTTTACACACATGTGGTATACTGTACACACTGTCTGCACCCTGCATTTTTCACTTAAGCTTATCTTTGAGATCATTCCATATCAATACATAAAGAGAACAACACCCTGATTTTCTTACAGCTCCATCATATTCTGTGATACACAGACCATAATTTTATTTCACCAGTCCTGTATTGATTAACACCTATCCCTCCAGCCCCCTCACCCCCAGCTTTAGACAGGTTGTGTTCGGACATCTTGGCAGGGGCGGGGCTGAGAATCAGCCATATGCTGTTGCTCTGCAGCAGTTAGCCAAGCCGCCACATTCCATTGCTAGTGGGTTCCAGTGCAGCACGTGGTGAGAAGGTGGGGGTGGATATGCCAAGGGTCTGTGGTGGAGGTTTTCAGCTCATCCCTTGGCCTGGATTGGAAAGGATGAGCCTCGGTGCCATCATCCATGATGAATACCCTGGAGACACTCTTGCCTCTGCTCTCCTCTCTAGATCTGTGGAGGGCCAGAGCATGACACTTGATCCCCTGTAAAGGCTCTTATTGATCCCTTTGCCACCTCCTCCCAGCTGTGTGTCCTGGGGCCTGCTCAAGAAGCTGGAATGTGAGGATAGCTGCTACCATTCCCTTCCTAGGGCATGGCCCAAAGGCCTCCTGGCCATGCTGTTTATTGGACCCTTCTGCAGCTGCTGGAAAGGGTGTGAAGTTATGGAGGGCAGGGGGGGCCAAGGCCGTGGTAGCACAAGACAGCTATGTGCAGGGCAAGGGAGAGTGTGGAGAGTCACCTCTGGCTTCCTTGGAGAGAGGGCAGGATTCTCTCAGGCAGAGCCTAAAATTTAAAAAAAAGAGAGAGGACAGGAGAGCACCCAAGACTGCCTAAAAATAGATATCAGTTCCGGCTTCTGGATCCCTTAAGGGTTATGGTTCCCGCATCTGGATCCCTTAGGGCAGAATTTTCATACCACAGTATTTACAAAGTATAGTCAAGGGTAAAACCTCCCAGATGACTGACTGTATTGGAGCTTGACTGTCAGAATCTGTTTCATTCTCACGCAGATGCAGTCATTTAGGGAGCCCAAATGTCAGGCACTGTGCAGATTCTAGGAGATTCAGGCCTGCCCCACCGTGGTATTCTAGATCAAGGGCATCGCCAACTTAAAAGCGCATGTAAATCTTGTTAAATGCGGACTCTGACTCAGAAGGTCCAGAGATTCTGCATTTCTAACAAGCACCCAGCTGTTGTTGATGCTGCTGGTCCTGGGCCCACTAGCGAGATTCTGATCTGAGTCATTCTTAATTATCTGTATTAATAGAAGGTAAGCAAGAGCACAGATAAAATCAAAGCTGCAGATCATGTCAAATGTATTTTGAATTGGTATGCATTGTCTGCTTTATGTTAATATTGAGGTGACTTATTCACAATTCAACTTTATTAGGACTGATGTTAAAATAAACTTGCATTCTTCGAACGCAAACAATGGAAAGGAAATGGAATGAAAAGCCACAACAACAGAATGAAAAGGGTCAGGAGGAAGCCATACCACTCTGCCTAGAGAAGACATCCCTTTAGGAAAAGCTGACTCCAACAGCCAGCCCCCTGCCAGGCTCCTGGAAAGGCCAACATGGCAGGAATTGGAGTGACCCCAGAATGAGGTGACCCAGAGTTAGAGGCAAGAGGGCTGAGTTCCTGCAACAAGTAGGATTTAGGTCAGGAAGCTCCTTGTTTGGTAAACTTGGGAGCAGAATATAATGCTGATGTGGGTGACCCTGGGTCGTAGCAGCATCTTCCTTTCTAAAGAGCTCTCATTGTGCCTGTTGTCTGCTCAAGGTGGTAATTGTGGGGTGGAGGAACACAAAGAGGTTGCTGGGGTGGAAAGAGGAAGATTAAAAAGTAAGGATTGTGGCCAGCCAAGCCTTGTGATGCACTGAATGGGTCTGATCGTGTGGCCTCTGGCTCCCCCTGGAGAGAGAGGGTGGCTATAGGCTGCGCCCTTTTGTCTCCCCAGGTGCTGATTCTCCTGTACATCGCAGACTGGATGGTGCACTGGATGTGGGGCCGGGGCCTGGACCCGGACAACTTCTCCATCCCATACTTGACTGCTCTGGGGGACCTGCTTGGCACTGGGCTCCTAGCACTCAGCTTCCATGTCCTCTGGCTCATAGGGGACCGAGACACGGATGTTGGGGACTAGCTTGGTCACTCAACCTTTTCCCCATCCCTCTGCACTTTCTATTTGAAATTTTTCTTTTGTTCCCCTGTCCCTACTCCACCCCACACTCCCACCTCTTTCTAGGACTTCACTTTGATACCAAATTCTCATTATTTTCAATGGGAATTTTTATACATTGAGCCAAGTTTGTATAGCAAGAATTCGGGAAACACAGATGGCCTGAGATAAGCAGTACAAGTAGGTTTTTGAGACAATCACCAAGTGCAGTTTCATGATGGGTGCCTCCAGGTGATGTGGACTGGGGCAGGGGAGTTTTGTCTG
The DNA here is from genome assembly GCF_028885625.2 of Pongo pygmaeus. Lineage (NCBI taxonomy): Eukaryota > Metazoa > Chordata > Mammalia > Primates > Hominidae > Pongo > Pongo pygmaeus. The sequence continues at coordinate 43,662,010 of NC_072373.2, forward strand.
GAATCTGGGGATATGGGGTTTGGCTTTAGCAACCTGTCTTGGCCCTAATGAGAAACCCTTTGTAAGTGGGCTCTGGATTTTTGGTTTTGTTTTCTTTTTATCTGTTTTGTTTTATTTTTGGTTTTGGTTGAACAGAGGGACAGAAGAATAAGTAACACTCCCAAACACAGACATACTTTTGTAGAAGTGGACCAACTTCAAAGCTCTGGACAGGAGACAGCTGCTCCAGGCCCCTATGATCCCCGCTCTGTTCTCTTGCCCTCTGGACCTAAGTGTTCCCACTCGCAGAAAGAGTAAGGTGGACTGACTTTTCAATTTGTGCACATGCCTCTTGTTCAATGGCCTGATCAACATCAACAACCCCTCCCTCTGATCATTTCCAGTTGATTGTAATATCCAGGAAAAAATGGAACAGTGCACTCTTCTCCCTGTTGACCCATGTCCACCTATAGGTTCCCCAAAATCCACATTCTCCTTGGGCCCAGAGGACTGATTCTTTGTCTCTCTTCAACCTTCATCTCAAATTGTCTCTAAGCACTACCTTCCCCAGAGCTTGCCAGGTTGGGTTTTGAGATTAGGGACAGGTCATGGGTATGTGGAGAATGGTTTGGAGGTTGAGGACAACCACGGGTGTCTCATTGCTGCCATTTCTTCTGAGGACATAATCACTTGGTCACCTTGGACCCTGTCACTTCCTAAAATTACTCATTCTGTCATGCCATAGAGGTCAGTTTTCCTCTTTCTTGGCTTCTGCCCACAGACATTCACCAATCATTTATTCACTTATTCAGCAAATACGCAGCCTCCGCAAGATGAGCTCTCCTGCAGACAAGCATGGTCTGAAACATTCTTTGAGCAATATTTACTGAGTGCCTACTATGTGTTAGGTACTGTGCCAGGCACTGATAAGCCAGTGGTAAGGGAAACACAGCTCTAACCTCACCTCATTCTCCAGGTTACAAAGGCCATGTGCCCCTTTCAATCTGGCAGAGAAAGTTTCCTCGTTGTATTTGCATCTACTTCAAGCCAGATTCTTCTGCCTCTTTCTCCTTTCCAAACCCCTACTCTGTGCAGTGCTGACCACAGCTAGAGCCACCATTCCCATTGCTCAACCAGTATTTATTTCCCTAAACGACCCTTCCTCACATTCCCTTCCTTTCACCTCTCCTCACCAAGCACCCAAAAGAGGGTTTAGAACTAGCAGGGTGGACATCATCTGGTTGCTTCTACTTTTCTCTGCCTAGCACAAAATTGGGAGAAAACTGGAGCCTCCATCCGCAGTCACACGTGTACAGATCTGGGGATTTGGATGTAGGCTTTTTCTAACTTCTCTCAGAAGCTTCCACAGAAACCCTTCCATCTGTAGCCTCAAGGGCCCACCTCCAAGGGAAAGCTTAGGCAATGATCCTGTTTCTACCAACACCACACCTTATCCCAGGAACCTGCCCTAGACCTCCAGAGACCATAGTTTCTCTCCCTCCATTTCTACCCAGACCTCTAGGCCTCCTTCTGGAATCATAGAACCGTAGAATTGGAAGGAATTTTAGAGGTTTTCCAGTTGGAGTTGTGTCCAACAGAATTCATTAACACCAGCCTGGGCTTGTTTTTCCTCCTCCCCCTGGACTTTTTTCATCTTTTCCTCCACCTCAAAAGACACTGACACACAGATTCTTCTTGTACAGGCACCAAAACCAACTCTGCCCCTAAGGCTGTGTCCCTATGGTCTCCAGCCACCCCTACCCCAGTCACTCGCCCCTTCCTCATCTCTGGAATTTGGCCAGGCAGTCCCAGAAGACTCTGGAGCGACCTCCTTTGCCTAAAAAGCAGACAGATAGGCATGCCCCAGGCCCTGAGTGTGTGAGCAGAGGAGGACTGTAGGGTGAGAGGGAAAGAAAACAAAGGTGACTTTCATGGAAGATTCATTTCTTTTCCCCAATTGTACCAACTGCATGTACTTTTGGCCTGGCTGCAAGGAGCAATATTGGTTTACTCTCGTATCCTTAAAAAGTTACAGAACTGTGTCTTAAGAGAATTATTTATAGTTACTATAACTGAATTGACAAATGTCAACTTAACTGATAAATTATATTTGGTAAAATAAAGAGGACGTTTATTTAGATGGTTGGTGTTTCCTGTATGTCTCATCAAAAAGCAGCTTCAACTGTTGTCTTGGGCTGCTCTGTAGGCCTTACCCTCTCCTCAATTAGGAGTAGAAAGGGGCCAAAGTGTGACAAGAAATGAAACATCTCAGCCGGCTGCAGTGACTCACGCCTGTAGTCCCAGCACTTTGGGAGGCCGAGGCGGGCGGATCACAAGCTCAAGAGATCAAGACAATCCTGGCCAACATGATGAAACCCCGTCTCTACTAAAAATAAAAAAATTAGCCAGGTGTGGTGGCGGGTGCATGTAGTCCCAGCTACTCAGGAGGCTGAGGCAGGAGAACCACTTGAGCCCGGGAGGCGGAGGTTGCAGTGAGCCAAGATCGCGCCACTGCACTCCAGCCTGGCAACAGAACGAGACTCCATCTCAAAAAAAAAAAAAAGAAAAGAAACATCTCTAAAATGCAGAGATTGTGTGATAGAAAATACAGCATCGCCAGACACAGTGGCTCATGCCTGTAATCCCAGCACTTTGGGAGGCTGAGAGGGGTGGATCACCTGAGGTCAGGAGTTCGAGACCATTCTGGCCAACATGGTGAAACCCCGTCTCTACAAAAATTAGCTGGGTATGGTGGCGGGCGCCCGTAATCCCAGCTACTTGGGAGGCTGAGGCAAGAGAATCGCTTGAACCCAGGAGGTGGAGGCTGCAGTGAGCTGAGATCATGCCATTGCACTCCAGCCTGGGTGACAAGAGCAAAACTCTGCCTCAAAAAAAAAAAAAAAAAAAGACAACACAACAGGCATTTATTGAGAAACTGGTGCATGGGGACACACTCAAGAAGCTAGATGCAGGGTCCTTGCTCTCGAGGAGGTTGTACTCTGGTCTCCATGTGTTAACTCAGCCTCTGTTGGGGGATTGTGCTATGGGTCCAAGCATTTATGGGTTAAGATTCCCTCCCTACAGAGGCTTACAATCTGGGTCAAAATAATGACGGCTCTTATTTGTTGAGTATTTCCTGTGTGTCTTCACCGTTCACCTTGTAAGCCCTTAGAAACATAATAGACTGACTGCAAAGGGTTTGGAGTCAGATGGGCCTTGGTTCAAATCCCAGCTCTTCTGCCTGTATTTGTATAACCCTGGGCAAATAATTCACCCTCTCTGAGCTTCAGTTTCCTCATCAGTACTAATACTTATTTCATAGGATCATTATGAGACCTCAGTGAGATAATAAACAAAGCGCTAAGCTCCGTGCCTGGTATATACTAAACCCAAAAATTCTAATCAATACTACAGTGGGGGAGGGACGAAGGCCAGTGACTAGGTCGTGTCAGTACGCTGGCCATGGGATAAATTCAGGGTGGATAAGGGAGCGGGCCAATGAAAAGGGCACCTAATCAAGGCTTGGGAGTCAGGGACATCCTGGAGGAAGCTGAGAAGAATAGGAATTAGCCTAGCAGAAAATAGGAGAAAGAGCCGTCCTGCAAAGGGAACAAGGAGCTGAGCAAGGAAGTAAGCCTGATGCTTTTGGGAACCGCAAATAGCTCTGTATGACTGGCGTTGGGAGCGCAGATGTTGATAGCACAACCTTTATGAGATGCACGTATTTGTGACAAAGCAGTTTTTCTGAGATGGCAGATACAGAAAGGCAGAGTCAGAGCACAGCCCCACTGAGGTATCTCTGACTACAAAGCCTGTGTCGGGAACCACTGCCCACCCAGGACGTGCCCCCATGGGATATGTCACAAAAGTATTGAGCAGATACTGGGTGCAGAACATTTGCCAGTCTCAAAAATCTGCCTTTTATCACAGCCTGTGCTCCAGTACTAACTCTTCAAAGCAATGTTAATAAGGCTAGTAAAGGTTAATGGAAAGAGGATAATTGCTTGTTAATTATTATTTATACAGTGTTTCACTATATAGTATACTATACATATACTTTTAAGTGATAGACTCATTTGTAACATCAATGTTATCTCTAATAATGCTATGAGATAGATATTATTGCTATTTTACAAGAGAAAAACTGAGGCTCAGAGAAAAGTTAAATGTCTTGCCCAAGGTCATATATTCACACCCAGGTTTCTTAGCCCCGTACCTGCCTTCTATGCCTGGAGCCAGATGAAATGGCTGGCCATGGTGCCCCTTTATAGGAATATAAAACATTGCTAAAACGATCAGAAAAATGGGTGCCTGTTATCTCAGTTTTGCTTATGAGACACTATACATGACTGCAAAATGTTAATTGTTTACTGAAATAGTATCTTCCAATGGACATTTAATGTCTTGCCTCCAAGGCACCAGCCTATCTCTGATGGTATTTTTGTAACATAATTACAGGCAGCACTACCAATTCAGAGGTCGGTCAGCTGACAGTCTCCTGAACTTAGTTGTCTCCTTTAGCTAAACTTCAGAAACCGCATAATGCATAGTATAATGCTGTTTACTGTACTGTATTTTTATTACATTATCTAAATATGAAATCATTTAATATGGCACCCATGAAAATGCCTGGCTTGAATGATTAAAAACAAGACCAAAAAAAAACTCTACAGCCAGGCATGGTGGTATGAGCTTATAGTCCCATCTACCCAGGAGGCTGAGGCAGGAGGATCAGTTGAGCTCAGGAGTTCAAGTCTAGCCTGGGCAATTTGGAGAGACTCTCTTTTCAAAAAAACAAAAATCTCAATAACTCAAGTAAAAAAAAAAAGAAATTGCAGCAAAGTGAAGACAGCTTGGCCAACCAAAAAAGAATGTTTAAAAATAATTTCAAAGACTTTGTGGTCATATTTGTGTTTAGTTAAGTATGAATGACTAATATTATCTAGTCATTGGTGATTTTTTTAAGTTAAATGAAAAACACATCCAAATAAGTTTAAATGTCATGTCCTGGCTGGGTGCGGTGGCTCACACCTGTAATCCCAACACTTTGGGAGGCCGAGGCGGGCAGATCATGAGGTCAGGAGATCGAGACCATCCTGGTTAACACGCTGAAACCCCATCTCTACTAAAAATAAAAAATAAAAAAAATTAGCCTGGTGTGGTGGTGGGCGCCTGTAGTCCCAGCTACTCAGGAGGCTGAGGCAGGAGAATGGCATGAATCCGGGAGGCGGAGCTTGCAGTGAGCTGAGATCGTGCCACTGCACTCCAGCCTGGGCGACAGAGTGAGACTCCATCTCAAAAAAAAAAAAAAAAAAGTTATGTCCTATTCAGTCATATTTATGTGATATACAGTCCTTGTTTTGAACATAAATATTTTGTATTATATTCAAATGTTAAATGAAAAAAATGTTGAACAGTTGTATAGAGAACATTGCATATTAGAAGAGCCCCAAATTGCGGCCTTCTTGGGACACCCACATGTTTATCTGACTTTTACTCGGCCACAGACTGTCATGCGCATAACTTTCAATCATATTACCTAAATTGTTAACTACTTCACAAATTACTCAGAAATAAAGTATGTGGTTTTTAGGAATTCGAGGTCCATGGAAAGAGAGACTAAAGCTTTAAGAGGTTAACTTTAAGACCTGCCCCAGGTGTCAAAGACAGAATATTAACTACAATCTCCTGATAGGCAGGCCACACACCAAACCACCCTTCAACACAGGCTCAAGAAGGTAGCGGGGGAAGATGTCACCATGGCCAGAAGTGCTCTTAGGGGACCCACTTCCAAGCCAAGAACAAGGCCACTGATCTCTCGCCCTCATAACTCCCATCCTGTGGAGCCAGAATAGTCCATCATGTGCCCACTCATGCTTCTACTCATGCTTCTACATTCTATATCTCTCGCTTAGCTTAACATCTAGGTTATCTTTTTTCTGCATGAGGTCACAGCTGGCTGCCAGAATCCTCGGGATGACCCACGGCTTACCTAGAATTTCTCCTGCTTCTCCAACCAGACACAATTGCCAGGCTGCCTTCGCCAATCAGGGCAGATTCTTTTTTTTTTTTTTTTTTAATACTTCAGTAAGTAGGGGTCCTGTTTTCCACCTTTGGAAAGAGGAAACTCAGAAAACACGCTGAGGATGCTGTACTCTTCTGGGAAGCCTCCCTCATCCCCACACCCAGCTTAATTTTTTAAAATAGTTGTAATTAGAGGTAGACAGACATAGCATAGTAGTAGAGTTGGATCCCAGCTCTCTCAGCTTGTGGCCATAATTAGCCTCTTTTGGTCCCCAAAATGGAACAATAATGCCCTCTCTGTGGGGTTGTTAGGCACACAGAAGATTCGATAAATAGAAGCTTTGATGATGATGATGATAAAATGTGGGTTGAATTAGTGGTGGTAATAATATGAAGGAACTGGTGAATGAAGAAGTGGATAGCCCTGGAGCAATGCTGGGTTTTTTTGTTTCTGTTTTTGTTTTTGAGATGGAGTCTTGCTCTGTTGCCGAGCTGGAGTGCAATGGTGTGATCTCGGCTTACCGCAACCTCCACCTCCCAAGTTCAAGCAATTCTCCTGCCTCAGCCTCCTGAGTAGCTGGGATTACAGGCATTCTCCACCACGCCTGGCTAATTTTTTTGTATTCTTAGTAGAGACGGGGTTTCTCCATGTTGGTCAGGCTGGTCTCGAACTCCCGACCTCAGGTGATCCGCCCACCTTGGCCTCCCAAAGTGTTGGGATTACAGGCGTGAGCCACCATGCCCAGCCGATGCTGGGTTTTATCCATCTGTGACATGGGTGCAGCTGAAGTTGGACAACGCCGAGCAGTGAGGAGGACCAGCCCGTTTCACAGCTAGGTTTCCACTGGGCGAAGACTATTACACAGCTAAGCTAAGCCAACTATGACCCTGAGTCCAGCTTCATCCTCAGAGGCTCAGAAACCTAGTCCCATTCAGACGTCATCCCACTCAAGGAGGCTGACAGACCCACACACCCCTAGAGGCCTGTGCGTAAGACCAGATGCCAGCTGGTCGGTGGACTGGACGGACACGTCAGCCTGACCAGCACATTCACTCCTGGAAGCAAGCCACATGGGAAGGCAGATGATCAGAAAGTACCTGGAAAGTCAGGAATCCTAATAGAGAAGTTAGTTTTAAAAACTCAAAAGTCCAGCAGGCGCCAGGCCTTGTTATATTTGGCTGCATGAGTCTGCACAATAGGGATACCTGACAGAGGGCCAGATATTCTCGTAAGACTCTGGTCCCTCTGCCAGACAGAGCCCAAAGAAGTGAAGCCAGAATTCTTGCAGAGTCTCCTTTCTTTGCCTCTGAGAACTTTCTTTGGATCAGTGCATTCCTTCTTTAGGTGTGTTTATACTTTGGGTCAATGTCACCTCCTGCCTGGGCACCTCTCATTACATGTGGATTTCACAGTTTATCTCTGAGAGGGGTGGGAGGACAATGCTACTTCCAAGTTCTTGGCAAGGAGGGGCAGGTTATCAGTGGATAACTAAGGATGGCCTATGGGTGCAATAATTTCTGCTTTTCTCACCTCCTAGAGAGTTGACATAACATAGGAAATTAGAACAGTCATGTCCGTGTTGGAAGGGAACTTTATTTTGTTTCACAGATGAGACTTTCCTATGCCATATTGACAGTTGGGAACCACACAACCAGTTCTTTAAAGCACAATTTTCTCTTTAGTTTTCACTTTTTTCCTGTCTTCTTTCCCTGGCCTTTATTTGGGGTGGAAGGAGGGAAGTCACAGAAGGAGGCAAATGTGACAACCAAGGCAGTGAAAACTATAGTTTGATGTTTTCCCTAGATACTCCCAGGCCCAAATCTGGCCTAGATCCTTGGCACATGCCAGCAGAGAAATGATTGGCAGGCTGCCCTTTGAACTTGCCAGACTCTCTGTCCCGAGGGTTTCCTTGGGCACCTTGCTGCGAAGTCTTCCGGCTGAATGCTTAGCTGGGTCACAGGCATTTCACCAAGCTGCCTGCCCCTCCCCAAAGCAATAGCCAAAAATTATGATCATCGAAGTGAGTCTGGGGGTTGGGGCTGAGGAACAGCTGTAGCCTCTTGACCTCACCCTCTCCTCTGTGCTGCTGCTAGGCCATTTGCTATGTCACTTCAGTCTTCCCTTCATGTTACAAAGCATTTTTCCACTCTGCTCCTAGGACAATGTTGGAGGCTCTGGAGGTTATATAAGCTGTCTCTCTCCTATTTGAAGTCAAGCTCCCAAGTCCTTAGGAGATTGCCTGGCACCAGATCATTTCTTCAACAAGTGTTCATTGAATTCATAGTGTAGGCATCACCAATAGCTACCTGACATCAGCAACATACTAAGATGCACACCACATCCTCTGTGTGGGGCTTTTGCCCAAAATGTTTCTTAAATCAAATCTTGAGGAAACAAACAGACAATCCAGGATATTAGACTTTCTGTAAGACAACTGGCATGGACTCTAAGAAGAAAGTCAAAAAAAAAAAAAGGCAAGGGATTGTTATAGACAGTACTGTCCAACAGACCTTTCTGTGATGATGAAACTAGTTTATGTCTGTGCTGTTCAATATAGTAACTGCTAGCCAAATATGGCTGCTAAGCACTTGAAGTGTGGCTAGAAAACAGATGAGCTGGTCTTTACATTTATCTATTTTAATTAATTAATTTAAAAAATTTGCTTAGAGATGGGATCTCGCTATGTTGCCCAGGCTGGTCTTGAACTCCTGACCTCAAGCCATCCTTCTGCCTCAGCCTCCTGAGTAGCTGAGATTGCAGGCAGGAGCCACCAAGCCCAGCTGATTTTATATAATTTAAATGTAAATAACCACACATGGCTACTGGCTCCTGTATTGGACACAGCATGCTCCTAAGATTGAAAGAGACTAAAGAAATAGAATAACCAAATTCCATGCATGAAACTTCATTGTATTCTGGATGAGAGGTGAGGAGAAAATGAGAAAAAAATATTGGGGAGCTATAGAGAGATGTAAACTGTTTGTTAGATGATATTATTGGATTAAGGTTAATTTTCATAGATGTGACAATGGTATTTTGGGCTGGGTGAGGTGGCTCACTCCTGTAATCCCAGCACTTTGGGAGGCTGAGGCAGGCAAATCACTTGAGGCCAGGAATTCGAGACCAGCCTTGCCAACATGGCAAAACCCATCTCTATTAAAAATAGCTCGGTGTGGTAGCGTGCACCTGTAGTCCCAGCTGCTTGGGAGACTAAGGCAGAAGAATTACTTAAACTCAGAAGGCAGAGGTTGCAGTGAGCCAAGATGGTGCCACTGCACTCACTGCACTCCAGCCTGGATGTCAGAATGAGACTCTGTCTTTAAAAAAAAAAAAAAAAAAAAGATAATGGTATTTTGGCTTTGTAGGATAATTTTATTATTAGGAGCTGCATGTTGAAATATTTAAGCTTGAAGTGTCTGCTACTTACTTTCAAACAGTTCAACACACACACAAAGAGACAAAGCAGATATGGCAAAATGTTAGTAATTGGTAAATCCCAATGAAGGACATATTAGTATGCATTGTACTGTTAACTTTTCTATGGGTTTGAAATTTTTCAAAATAAAAAGTGGAAAGCAAAAAGTAGAAAAGAGAAAGGCAGACACATACAGGAAGTGTGAAAGTTACAGAGCAAGGCTGACCCCTTTCCCCAGCTTCCAAACTATATGTTCCAAACATATACCAGCTGACCCTTGAACAACACGAGTTGGAACTGCACAGATCTGCTTACACAGGGCTTTTCTTCCTCTTCTGCCACCCCTGAGACAGCAAGACCAAACCCTCCCCTTTCTTCCCCTCCTCCTCGGTCTATTCAACATGAAAATGCCAAGGATGAAGACCTTTATGATGAACCACTTCCACTTAATGAATAGTAAATATATTTTCTCTTCCTTATGATTTTCTTAATACATTTTATTTTCTCTAACTTACTTTATTGTAAGAATATAGTATATGATACATATAACATACAAAATATGTGTTAATTGGCTGTTTATGTTATTGGTAAGACTCCCAATCAACAGTAGGCTATTAGTAGTTAATTCTCGGGGAGTCAAAAGTCACACATGAATTTAAGACTGGAGGGTAGGTAGGCGCTCCTAACTCCTGAGTGGTTCAAGGGCCACTATATGTGCAAATCAATTGTTTGGCACCTTGAATGTGTGTTCTCTTTCTCTTATTTATAACCGTCTCTCTTAAAAACTGAGATCAGAACTGCAATTTAGTGTTGAAGAAATACACCTTTCAGCCAGGCGCAGTGGCTCATTCCTGTAATCCCAGCACTTTGGGAGGCTAAGGCAGGGGGATCACTTGAGGTCAGGAGTTCAAGACCAGCCTGGCCAACATGGTGAAACCCCATCTCTACTAAAAGTACAAAAAAATTAGCTGGGCATGGTGGCAGCCACCTGTAATCCAAGCTACTTGGGAGGCTGAGGCAGGAGAATCGCTTAAACCCAGAAGGTGGAGGTTGCAGTGAGTTGAGATCGTGCCACTGCACTCCAGCCTGGGCAGCAGAGCGAGACTGTGTCTCAAGAAAAGAAAGAGAGAAAGAGAGAAAGAGAGAAAGAGAGAAAGAGAGAAAGAGAGAAAGAGAGAAAGAAAGAAAGAAAGAAAGAAAGAAAGAAAGAAAGAAAGAAAGAAAGAAAGAAAGAAAGAGAAAAGAAAAAAGAAAAGAGAAGAGAGAAAGAAAAACACTTCTCATCCCCATCAAAGAAATGATTACTACTTTGAGAACTGTGACTTTCAGAGAGTACCAGAAATTTGCTAATCTTCCTTCTTAAATCTTAACTCCCGACCTTTCCGATTTTGGAAGCTAAGAGTAGTTCCTTTCACAGATGATCAGGAGCAAAGTAAAAATTTTGAAGGAAAAATTTACTTTTTTCTGTTTTCTTCGAGACACGCTGGTTGCTTTATATAAGTTAAATAGTTATAAATTGGTCACGTAGTTAAGTGACCAAAGTGCAAATAGAATATAAATGCTACAGGCCGGGTACAGTGGCTCACACCTATAATCCCAGCACTTTGGGAGGCCAAGGCAGGCAGATGACAAGATCAGGAGTTCGAGACCAGCTTGGCCAACATGGTGAAACCCTGTCTCTACTAAAAATACAGAACTAAGCCAGGTGTAGTGGCACGTGCCTGTAATCTCAGCTACTTGGGAGGTTGAGGTAGGAGAATCACTTGAACCCGGGAGGCGGAGGTTGCAGTGAACCAAGATAGCACCATTGCACTCCAGCCTGGGTGATGAGAGCGAGACTCCCTCTCAAAAAAAAAAAAAAAAAAAAAAAAAGAATAGGCCGGGCGTGGTGGCTCATGCCTGTAATCCCAGCACTTTGAGAGGCCGAGGTGGGCGGATCACAAGGTCAGGAGATTGAGACCATCCTGGCTAACACAGTGAAACCCCGTCTCTACTAAAAAATACAAAAAAAATTAGCCGGGCCTGGTGGCGGGCGCCTGTAGTCCCAGCTACTCGGGAGGCTGAGGCAGGAGAATGGCGTGAACCTGGGAGGCAGAGCTTGCAGTGAGCCGAGATCGCACCACTGCACTCCAGCCTGGCTGACAGAGCGAGACTCTGTCTGAAAGAAAAATAAAAATTAAATTAAAAAAATAAATAAATAAATGCTACAGGTGACCAATAAAGGCTGCAATAATAAGGGAAATGTTTATAAATAAGTAGATATTTAAGTCAGGCCTTGAAGCACCATTTCTCAAAGTACCATTTCTCAAAGTGGAATCTGGCGTAGGAATCACATGGGTACTTGTTAAAAATGCAGATTAACCTGGGTCCTCCCGTAGCCCTACAGAATCAAAATGTTGGTATTTAACAAGTACCCCAGGTAGGTGATTCTATGCACACTAAAATTTTAGAACTTACAGTGACCTTTAAGACAATCCACTCCCACTTAGTGAATAATATAGTTTCTCTTCCTTTTGATTTTCTTAATAATATTTAAGTAAGATTTAGATGTGTAGAAAGAAACCTGAAGAGTATTCTGAAAGGTGATGCAACCTGGACAAAAATAGAAAATCAAAGATGACATTGGGCTTTAAAAGAGCATAAGGAACCTCACCTTGTTGGAAGGAGGAAACTCCCATTTGAAGTCGGGTGAGATAAAATTGGTTAGGTAGGCTTGGGCAGGTGCATAGAAAGCTTTGGACACCAGCTTCAGGGAAGTCAGCCTTTTTTTTGAAAGACAGTTGGTAGATAAGGAAGAATAAACAATGGTGTTTTAGGAAAACCATCCTGTCCAGTTGTAGAGGGTGAGTTAAAAAGAAAATAAATTCAGGGAGACCAATAAACAGGTTACTGCAGTAATCCAGGTGTGAGATGGTGAAAGCCTGAACTAGGAAAGTGTTACTTGTTGATTACCTGGGTGACAAAATTATCTGTACGCCAAACTCTCACAACATGCAGTTTACTCGTGTAACAAACCTGCACATGTACCCCTTGAACCTAAAATAGAAGTTGGAGAAAAAAAAAAAAAGGAAAGTATTACTGAATATGAAGCAGAGAGGATGAGTGGGAGAAACCATTTACTGAAGAAACAATCAATCAGACATGATAACTGACTTTTTTTAAAAGGGTATAGACCAGGTGCGGCAGCTCACGCCTGTAATCCCAGCACTTTGGGAGGCTGAGGTGGGTAGATCACTTGAGGTCAGGAGTTCAAGACCAGCCTGGTCAACATGGTAAAACCCTGTCTCTACAAAAAATACAAAAATTAGCCAGGCTTGCTGGCACGCACCTGTTAGTCCCAGCTACGCAGGAGGCTGAGGCACAAGAGTTACTTGAGCCCAGGAAGCAGAGGTTGCACTGAGCCAAGATCATGCCAATGTACTCCAGCCTGGGCAACAGAATGAGACTCCATCTCAATAAATAAATAAACAAATAAATAAATAGGTATAAAGGGACATGTGTAAAGGAAATAATAATGCTCAGAATCTGAAGTCTACACGGAGGCAAGAAATGATGAGACCAGTGACATAAATAGGGAAGCTGAGAAAAGGAGCTATTTTTGTGGCAATGTAGTAAGAGGAAGGATGTGACAGGACATCCAAGTGGAGGCACCTTTTGGGCAGCTGAATATCACTGATCAGAGATAAAGAACAAATAAAGTGTTAATGATAGCTATGATAGCGGTTATCACCAGTTCCGTGAGTATTGCTTCAATAAGGGCTGACACAGAGAACAATTATACTTATTGGGTATATTTATCAATCTTGGCTGGCAATAACGCCTAGATGCAATCACTTTATGACACAGTTACACATGCTTTCTGATCTCAGTATTTACCATAATAAATCTGCTCCTATAATTGAAGCATACTGCCCTCAAAAACCTATTTGTAAACAGGATTGGACCCAGTTAGAAAAAATGAACGTACTTGTTTAGGAAGATTGCATTGCAGAACAGGCAGAGATGCTGCACAACGATTCCTATGGAATCATTATTAATTGGTCCTCTAAGGGGATGTTTAGCTTGAATTGCACCTCTCAGTCTGCGTGCCAGGGCCACACTATGTTCAGCTGGTCTGAACAAAACGGTCAGATGGTAGATATAATAAGAAGTATGGCAAGAGTTCCTATTATCTGGAACCATGGAGGTATAGTGGCATCTCAACCTCAAATGATATGGCCCGCTCTAGGAGCTTAACATAAGGATTTAAAATTAAAAGAACAAATATTTAAAGCATCCCAGGCACACCTGACCTTAATGCCAGGAACTGGAGTGCTTAAAGGAGCTGAAAATGGATAAAAACACTTGGAAGCTCTGTGATTTCAATGATGATTGTGCTTTTAATCTGTGTTGTTTGTCTTTGTATAGTCTGCAGATGTGGATCCTGACTCCTGCGAGAAGTAGCTCACCGTGACAAAGCTGCCTTTGCATTTATCAATTTGCAAATCAGAGAAGAGGGACATGTTGAGAGCAGGCCCTCCAAAATCTGGCCATAAACTGGCCCCAAAACTGGCCATAAACAAAATCTCTGCGGCACTGTAACATGTTCATAATGGCCCTAACATCCACGCTGGAAGGTTGTAGGTTTACAGGAATCAGGGCAAGGAACACTTGGCCCGTCCAGGGTGGAAAACCACTTAAAGGCATTCTTAAGCCACAAACAATAGCATGAGCGATATGTGCCTTAAGGACATACTCCTGCTGCAGTTAACTAGCCCAACCTATTCCTTTAATTCGGCCCATCCCTTCGTTTCCCATAAGGGATACTTTTAGTTAATTTAATATCTATAGAAACAATGCTAATGACTGGCTTGCTGTTAATAAATATGTGGGTAAATCTCTGTTCGGGGCTCTCAGCTCTGAAGGCTGTGAGACCCCTGATTTCCCGCTTCACACCTCTATATTTCTGTGTGTGTGTCTTTAATTCCTCTAGCACCACTGGGTTAGGATCTCCACGACAGAGCTGGTCTTGGCAGAATATCACTGATCAGAGATAAAGAACAAATAAAGTGAAGATAGATCTTTGACACCAAGGACAATTCACTAAAGAGTTTATAGAATGATTGACTCAGAGACCAAGAATCGAGCCTTAGCAAATACTTAGCAGGAAATGGGATGGAGAGAAACCTGAAAGAAAAAGATAATCATCGGAGAAGTAGGGGGATGACAAAGAAAGAACAGTGTCATAGAAGGCATAAGGGAAACAAATGTCAAGAAGTGGTCAACTATGTCAAAACGAATAGGAACAGAGAAAACTGGATCCTTAAAGATGAGTAGCTTGGCCTAACCTCCTGTACCTGGGTAACAAACATTCTAGGCAAAATATATTGTAAACCATGCTGATGTTCTTTTGCCACAAAACATAAGTGATAGCCTCTCTATCAAGAGACCTAGATTTCATAGTGTCTGGTCCTGGGCTGTTTTCCCATGGCCCCATTTGTTCTCTTTCTCTATTCCTAGAAAAAGTATAGAAAATGGAGCTCTCTTTGCTTGCCATTGAGCTCATGTCCTGCCAACTTCTATCTAAATGACAGGTAGGTCAGTAAAGTTACAGGCTGAGAAATTAAAATTATTTGCCAAACACTAGTTTTATGATTATCTATTAACAACAGCCACAACAAATAGAGAAGGATTCCCAGTGTATTTCAATTAGCTTCTAGCTCAAGTGATACATGAGTAGTATGGTTAGAATAGGCATTGTAGAAGTATGAATGGAGAACTGTCTCTTGTTTTCTGTCTGTCTTTATTGTTATTGCTGGATATTAAATGCTGTAAATTTGGCATAGGTTTTTTCCAAAGAATGGTCTCTTGGGTCAAGTTTTCCTGAACTTGCCTGGTATTGGGCAAGTTCATACAGAAAATATGAATCATTTCACAAAGTCCTGGGCTTGTCTATCTATTTGAAGGAATAGGAAATGGACTTCACTTGGAGCATGATGGATGAGGCTTGGGCTTTTACTAATGAAATAAGTTTCAATCTTAACTCCGTTAAACCTTTAAAGACAGGAGAAAACTATCCGGGGATGGATTCAGGCCAGTGAGATCACGTTGCACAAATCTCCTCTTAAGGGATCTTTACTGACCTAGAATTGTTTCAAAATAAGATTCCGAACTGTCGAAGGAGTTTGAAGCCTTGAAACTTGGTGTAGGTTTGCTTCAAACAAAAAAACGAATACACTACATTTCCCAGGAGACTTCGCGGGTGAGCCTCCGCACTCGGCTGGTTCTCTTTACCGCGAGGAAAGCTGGGAAATGTAGTGCTCCAGGCAACCCTGCACGTGACGCTTGCGGAGGAAGGGGAAAGAGAGGCGCGGGACGGCTTCTACGGAATCGAGGTGCAGGCTGCTCCTTCCTCACAATTTGGTTTGTGCTGCAAGGGGAGGGTCCTCATCATCTGGCCCCAGTGGTGTAATGAGCTGGCTGGGATTCAGTCACTGACTTGGAGCCGCTCCGGGGAAGTCCCGGTGGGTGAGGTTCCGCGGCGCCTGGTCCCGTTTCTCGGCAGTCAGGCCAGGAGGGGGTGGGGAAGGTGCGAACAGCCGGGGGCTCGGAGCTCGCGCCCTGCGCCCCACCCAGGTTGCGGCCGCCCAGGGAGGAAGCGCGTATAGGTTGAGTGCAAAGTTTCCTTTTTTGCTTTCTCGTCAGAGCAGCCCAGACAGGCGGTGGGTGGGAATGCCTCACTTCAGTTTGAAGAGGGTCCGGAGCCAAAGGGGTTAAAACAAGCGACACCGCCCCCCCCCCCCCAATTCCCGCCTCCCTAAAACGCACACCCCGCTAGCCATGGGCAGCCGCGACCACCTGTTCAAAGTGCTGGTGGTGGGGGACGCCGCAGTGGGCAAGACGTCGCTGGTGCAGCGATATTCCCAGGACAGCTTCAGCAAACACTACAAGTCCACGGTGGGAGGTGAGACGTCTCTGGGGGGAGGGGGAGGAGGAGGCCCCGACAGCGGACTCGAGCTGGGGACCCAAGTGGGGTGGGGATTTGCTGTCGGTTGCTGGGTCCTTCTTCGGGTCAGGAAGTACTGTCTGGGAACCTAGATGGTGTAATTGCCGGGTGTTTGGTTTACACGCCTCTCTTGAGTTTCCCCAGTTAGATTTTCCCAAACTGAGCCCACTGCCAGGAGAAAGGTAAGAGCAAAGACGTGAAGATGAGAAATAGGGAAGGGAGGATGAGGATGAGCAATTGCTGTTTATTGCAGGAGTACTGTGAACTTAAGTCTCCAGCCTTTCAGCTGTCCGGCAAATCTCTCCAATCAGCAGAAGCAGCTGAGATCCTCTGTGGGGCCTCCTGGTTAGGTACTGGCTGGAGCTGTAGTCCAGCCCCTCTGTTGAGGAAGGAACCGCAAGGTGTTTAACCTGGCTTCAGGGGGAGAACGCAGGAAGCGGAACTGGTCTGAAGGACTCTAGCTTTGTTGTGGGGCTGTGGGTGGGATGGAAGACACAAAATCCCCGAACGAGCCCCTTGGCTACGCGGTCAGATGCCCATGAGAGCTGATGAGCTGTGTTTTTGTCCGTTGATTGCTTAAATAAAGGTAACCAAGGAATTCTTCCAAGAATATGAAATATACCACTTCTCTGACCTATCTTCCCACCACTTTTTTCCTCAAACTGGAGAAGGTAGGGAGGAAGGGGACACCGAGTTCATTCATTTCTTTCCCGGGTGTGGCCTTTGGACTCAACTGTTTTTTCACAGGCAAAAATGCCTTATTGTTAATTAAAAGGTATTTAGCTAGGAAGAGCTGGTGATGGGGGAGAGTAACTTAAAATTTTATTTCTCTCTGTTAAAAGAACTTGTTTTAAGGCGGGAAACTCGTACCAATGGAAAAATTGAAAATGTGTGCTCCTGTTCATATGGAAGTTTAAAAATAAATTAACAAACATTTATATTGCAATTAAAACATTCTCCTTAAGAACCCCCAGTAGGGCCCAGTACGGTGGTTCATACTTGCAATCCCAGCACTTTAGGAGGCTGAGGTAGGAGGATTGTTTGAGCCCAGGAGTTCGAGACCAGCCATGGAAACATGGCAAGACCCCCCCCCTCCAACCTCTACAAAAATTAAAGAAAAAAGTAGCCGTGGTCCCAGCTACTTGGGAAACTGAGACGAGAGGATTGCTTGAACTTGGGAGGTCGAGGCTTAAGTGAGCCCCGTTCGCACCACTCACTGCACTGTAGCCTGGGCAACAGAGTGAGACCCTGTTTCAAAAACAAAGGAACAAAAAATTTAAGTCTGGCAAAATGAAAGGTTCAAAGTTTCAGACACTCTATCCTGACCGCTCTGCCCTCCCACTCCTAAATAATATAAGGGTCCCTATTTCACGGATTTGGGTTAAAAGTGGCCTGCTATTAATAGTTAATTATAACAATTGCTGTAGTTTTCCTTTAGCAAAGAATATAATTGGCTAATTTTTTTTCAGTGTTTAGTTTAAATTTCCCTTAGCTTTGATTCCTGTCACAGACATGAAAGATAATATTTCCAAACCTCAGAAATTACTCTGTTTCTCTCCTTAAACAAAAGCTTTTCCCCATGGAATACTTACTCAGCCTTAAGGAGTCTCAACACCTGCAGACTTGGTGGTAGATTCCAGCGGGACTTTTCAGCAACATCCACGCAGTGTCTTCTTCTTGGGACTCCTCTGGGACCTTTTCCATTTATTCCATTCTTGCCCAAGATAATACCTGCAACCTTTTGGTGGATGTAGAGTTCCCCAGGGTGTGTTCTTTTCATAATACAATTTGATTAGAAACCAACAGTGAAATTGAATGTGGAAGATACAAAAGCAACCACATTTGTCTCATTTCCCCCTTCTCCCCCATCACCCCTTCCCTGAGAAAACCCCCTAAATCTCCCAGAAACTGTTTAACCTGAGAATGAGAGTTGTTTTCATAGTTACTCCCACCCCCAGTCTTGGAGACAAACAGTAGCAAATAAATGAGCTTGACAGTAGAGTAAAAGCTGGAAACCCCTTGGAGAGTGAGTATGAATCATCCATCTCACACTAAATACATGTGTGTGGACTCATCTCAGTGAATTGAGGGCTTAAAGATAAACATATGGGATTGGAGTTGTGTGTCCATAGGGTTTCACTACCTATTTGATTTGAGTTTATCCCTATTAATGTTTTACAGTGAAATTTTATTAAAGTATAATGTACATATATTTTCAGTGGATTTTGCTCTGAAGGTTCTCCAGTGGTCTGACTACGAGATAGTGCGGCTTCAGCTGTGGGATATTGCAGGTAAAGTGGGAGGGCTAGATAGGAACAAGGGAAGAAATTTTGATTTAACTAGAAACCTCTGAGAAAAAAATGGGGCAGCAAAGCCAGAAATTGTTTTTCTGAAGCTGGAATGACTGAGCTGCTCTGAGGACACATGAGCTGAATAGGTGCAGAGCTTTTGTAGATGTTTTGCCCTGAATAGATCTGGAGCAGTCTCTATGTGGATGGAGGGGCTGGCAAGGTGGTGGATTGTCCAGACTATAGGTGGACACTCCCACAGCAGGGGAGGGTGCTTTTTCTAGGTTTAAGGCCGACCTTGGTGAAAAACAAGATCCCCAGAAAATATATACAGTAAAAATAGTGAATCCTTACTATGTGCCAAGCATTCTTCTAAGTATTTTAAATTCACTGACTCATTAATCCTCACACCAACCCTATCATAAAAGCTACTGCTTTTGGAGAATTGCTTGAACCTGGGAGGCCGAGGTTGCAGTGAGCCTAGATGGCACCATTGCACTCCAGCCTGGGCAACAGGAGTGCAGGAAACTCTGTTTCAAAAAAAAAAAGCTACTGCTTTTATCTTCACTTTACAAATGAGAAATCTGAAGCACTGAGAGCTTGATTTGCCCAAAGTCAAATAGTATGCAGCAGAGCAGGGATTTGGACTGGAGCAATCTGGGTGTGGAGTCTACCTTGGAAATAATTGGGCTTCATTATCCCTTTATGGGATAGAAAACCAAGAGTCAGAGGGGGAAAGTGAGTGGCTCCCTCTGACACATATGCTTACTGCCCTCTTCTACAAGGAGAGTCTGAGGTGTTAGAGAGGATGCAGAGGCTGGCTCTTGGGTCACCTTCTTGAGAACTCTTCCCTTTCTCCCCAGGGCAGGAGCGCTTCACCTCTATGACACGACTGTATTATCGGGACGCCTCTGCCTGTGTTATTATGTTTGACGTTACCAATGCCACTACCTTCAGCAACAGCCAGAGGTGGAAACAGGACCTAGACAGCAAGCTCACACTACCCAATGGAGAGCCGGTGCCCTGCCTGCTCTTGGCCAACAAGGTATGTGGCCAATCTCAGAAAATGGTCCCGAGCCTCTATCTGTGGTTAGAAAGCAAGTAAAATGCTCTCTGATTCTGGGCATCCATTTCCCCTTCTTAAGTTGGCAAAATCATCTCTACCTCCTTTCAAAGGATGTTGAGGGTGAGACTTTCTTTTTTTTTTTTTTGAGACGGAGTCTCGCTCTGTTGCCCAGGCTGGAGTGCAGTGGCGCGATCTCGGCTCTCTGCCAGCTCTGCCTCCCGGGTTCACGCCATTCTCCTGCCTCAGCCTCTTCCCAAGTAGCTGGGACTACAGGTGCCCGCCACCAAACCCGGCTAATTTTTTTGTATTTTTAGTGGAGATTGGGTTTCATTGTGTTAGCCAGGATGGTCTCACTCTCTCGACCTCATGATCCGCCTGCCTCGGCCTCCCAAAGTGCTGGGATTACAGGCGCGAGCCACCGCGCCCAGCCGAGGGTGAGTCTTTTTTTGGGAAGAATGTTGATTGTAGATTTCTGATGCTGGTGTTCTTATCCATTGGTGGAAAAATGTTTAAAATCCACACTATCTGAGCCATATTCTTATTTGCAGGAAGTTTATGATACTGCCTTTTATTTTTTCTCTTTGCCAGTGTGATCTGTCCCCTTGGGCAGTGAGTCGGGACCAGATTGACCGGTTCAGTAAAGAGAATGGTTTCACAGGTTGGACAGAAACATCAGTCAAGGAGAACAAAAATATTAATGAGGCTATGAGGTAAGTAGCTCATGCTGATAGGCATGCAGATGTATCCATCTTCCACTGTGGCCCTGTGGACCCTCTTTTCTTATTTCTGAGCCAACAATGACAGACTGAGCCATTGGAATGCCAGCCCCTAAAGGTCAGGGATACTATCTTTCCTGAGATAACTGGGGACAAAGGGACATTTAAACCTTCTGGCTTTACCAGATACTCTCCGATGATAAGTCAGACTACATCTGCCATTTCTGCTTTTCCTCCAAAATAAGCTTCTCAGGCTTATTTTTTGTCTTTTAGAGTCCTCATTGAAAAGATGATGAGAAATTCCACAGAAGATATCATGTCTTTGTCCACCCAAGGGGACTACATCAATCTACAAACCAAGTCCTCCAGCTGGTCCTGCTGCTAATAGTGTTTGGCTTATTTTCCATCCCAGTTCTGGGAGGTCTTTTAAGTCTCTTTCCTTTGGTTGCCCACCTGACAATTTTATTAAGTACATTTGAATTATCTCCTGACTACTGTCCAGTAAGGAGGCCCATTGTCACTTAGAAAAGACACCTGGAACCCATGTGCATTTCTGCATCTCCTGGATTAGCCTTTGACATGTTGCCGGCTCAAGTTAGTGCCAGTTAGTAGTGCCTTCGGTGTAAGATCATCTCATCAACCCTCAATTTGTGATCCGGAATTTTGTGAGAAGGATTAGAAATCAGCACCTGCATTTTAGAGATCATAATTCTCACCTACTTCTGAGCTTATTTTTCCATTTGATAGTCATTGATATCATGACTTCCAATTGAGAGGAAAATGAGATCAAATGTCATTTCCCAAATTTCTTGTAGGCCATTGTTTCAGATTCTTTCTGTCTTGGAATGTAAACATCTGATTCTGGAATGCAGAAGGAGGGGGTCTGGGCATCTATGGATTTTTGGCTACTAGAAGTGACCCAGAAGTCACTGTATTTTTGAAACTTCTAAAGTCATAATTAAGTTTCTCTTGTCTTGGCATCAAGAGTAGTCAAGTTTTTTGGCCGGGCATGGTGGCTCATGCCTGTAATCCCAGCACTTGGGGAGGCCAAGCCGGGCGGATCACATGAGGCCAGGAATTCGAGACCAACCTGGCCAGCATGGCAAAACCCCGTCTCTACTAAAAGCACAAAAATTAGCCGGGCGTGATGGCACATGTCTGTAATCCCAGCTACTCTGGAGACAGGTGGGAGAATCGCTTGAGACTGGGAGGCAGAGGTTGCAGTGAAGTTCAGAAGTTGCCACTGAACTTCAGCCTGGGTGACAGAGCAAGACTCCATCTCAAAAAAAAAGAAAAAAGAATAGTCATTTTTAAACTACCTATCTCATGCAATGAAAGCATTTTCTTCCACAAAGAGCTTAATCCTCATGATAGGATTGCCTAGTGTCTCCCATTTGCAGGTTTCTGGGTTGATGTCTTAATGCATAATACTGCAAGTGACATCAGTTGGCTGTGATGCTTCAAAATAGGTCTGCTCCTCACAGCTTTGGGAATCTGAATGGAAGAAGAAAAGAGAGAAGTTAACAACCTCCACTGGGGCAACTTTGTGAGCATGTAGGCACTTAGTCATAGGAAACATATTACGTGCAGGCCCTAGCCTGGGGGAGGAAAGTAGATAGACAGAAAATCATTAGGTAATTTAAGTACTAAATTGGGCAGGGCTTTTTAGTATCAAATCACTACTAGACCATTTGTTAAATTATCTCTAGGATGGTGATTTATAACCTACCCAAAGTTAGCGATATTCTTACTAAACTCAGAGGCCTGAAGTTCTTTGATAGACCTTAAATAAGTGTCCTAAGTCAGTGGTTCCCAAATCTGGCTGGTCAGGAATACCTGGGAAGTTTGCTAAAATTTTTAAAAATGTTTTAAGATTTTTGGGTCCTGAGCCAGCTGCGGTGGCTCACACCTGTAATCCCAGCACTTTGGGAGGCTGAGGCAGGTGGATCACCTGAGGTCAGGAGTTCAAGATCAACCTGGCCAACATACTGAAACCCCATCTCTACTAAAAATACGAAAAATTAGCTGGGCGTGGTAGTGGGTGCCTGTAATCCCAGCTCCTTGGGAGGCTGAGGCAGGAGAATCACTTGAACCCGGGAGTTAGAGGTTGCAGTGAGCTGAGATGGCACCATTGTACTCCAGCCTGGGCAACAAGATGAAACTCCATCTCAAAAAAAAAAAAAAAAAAGAAAAAGATTTTTGGGTCCCGACCTCAAACCTACTGAATCAGAATTTCTAGGGATGAAGCCTAGGAATGTGTTGTTGTTTTCAAAGCTTCCCTGGTGATTGTGATCAGCCTGGTTTGGAAACCATTGCTGGAGAACTTTGTAAAGATACAGAGACCCAGACCTTTTGTATTTACATTTAAATACAAATACAAATCGGTTTCTATATGCTCTGTTAGCTTTTCAGGTGATTCTGCTGCACAGACGTTGAAAACCACTGCCCTAAGAGATCAGAGGCCACATATCAGAGAGAGAAAAGGGGCCAAACCTTCGGTGGTTTGTTGTGTGTTTTTTAATGCCAATTATTTTAACTTGCACAGTCTTCTGAAACCTTGTATTAATAGTTCTCTTTTGTATTACCACTTTCAGGTAGGGTTTGATCACTGTGATTCTGAAGATAATAGTGGAATAGCAAATTTCATTGATATGAAAAGATAATTGATTTTCATTCATTGGTTTGAACACCTGCAAAATCACAAATAAATGAGAACTGAGTCTTGTATTCATGTTAGTTATTGGCCTTTAATGTGAGTTTGTCAAAGTGCTGTTTTATACTGATAGCTCAAGAGAATTGCGGAAATGGAGACTTTATTTTTTAAATAGCTTTTTATTTTTTAAATACCTTTTTCTAAATTTTCGATTCAAGGGGTACGTGTGCAAGTTTGTTACATGGATGTATTTTGTGATGCTAAAGCTTGGGTTTCTGCTTAGTGTGTCTCCCAAGTAGTGAACATAGCACCCAGTAGGCAGTTTTTCAACCGTTACTCCCTCTCTCCCCACTTTTGGGAGTCCCCAGTGTCTGTTGTTCCCATCTTTATGTATGTGTCCAATGTTTACCTCCCACTTACAAGTGAGAAATGTGGTTAAATACCTTATTTTAAAATGAAGATAAATATTATTCTGTTTACCTGTTAACTTGCTAATACCAATTGCTTAGATCCATCTGCCTAGTACCAATTCAGTACTTGATGTAACAGGCCAAATACTACTTGGAAATGTGAACTTTTTGAAAAACTGAATATGCTTTCTTTTCCCATTTGCTGACTCAGGATTCACCTGCCTTTTCAAGCATTGCTAGAGGCTGGCCAGCCAGCCAGCCCTTCTGGATATTCTCTCCCAACTGGTGAACATTATAGGCCTGAAACTAATTAAAGAGGGAACTGAAATATAACTAATTCCTCTTCGTGCCACTATCCATAAAAGAAAAGCAATTATGATTAGGAAAAATAAAATATTTACATGAATGGAAATGTGATGCTACTAAAAATAATTAGGTCTTATCATTCGGATGCTACCTCTTTGGTGCGTTCAAAAGACGTAGTGTCCAAAATTGTTTGGAACGTAGATATCGTAGCCCCTCCCTAGAGGAGGTCCTATATTTGAGACAAGATGCCTCTCCAACCACTCAGGTGGCTTTTGGCCAAAAAGAAAACATAGTTCCCCAAGAGTGTTCTCAGAAACCCTAAGGGAGGGCTGAAAACACAGCTGTAGGGTAGTGTCTGCCCTGGCTTTCTTCTTTGAACAGAAGAAATTTGGTCACTTAGCTGAGTGACCAAATAAGTGGGGCAGAGGAGATTGTAGGTCAGGGAAGGCCCTTTAGCAGTAAAGAATGGTTTCCTGCTTTATCACTACTATTGCGCCAGAATTACCCCAAGATGTTTCCCTAATTCACTTTCTCCAGCTAGGGTCCCTCACTGTTTCCTGTTATCTCCAGATTTAACTTTTTCTGTAGGTGGTCTCTCTTCGGTCCTCAGGATACTATCTCATCTAACGTGAGGCCTTTCTTGGCTGATACTTTCGTAGGCAGTGGCTAAGGCCATGGTTAGAGGATGTAAAAATTTCCATGGAATTCTGTAAGATCCAGTAACCAGATTGCCCAAGGAAACAAAACTCAATGCACTTTTCCCCTCCACCCTTCTTTTTGTTGGTTTGTTTGTTTGAGACGGAGTCTCACTCTGTCACCAGGCTGGAGTACAGTGGCATGATCTCAGCTCACTGCAACCTCCGCCTCCCATGTTCAAGTGATTCTCCTGCCTCAGCCTGCTGAGTAGCTGGGACTACAGGCGCCCGCCACCACACCCAGCTAATTTTTGTATTTTTAGTAGAGACGTGGTTTCACCATGTGGGCCAGGATGGTCTTGATCTTTGACCTCGTGATCCACCTGCCTCAGCCTCCTGAAGTGCTGGGATTACAGGCATGAGCCACTGCACCCAGCCCTCCCCTCCACCCTTCTTGGTTCACTGTGTATAGGAAGATTTCCTCAGCTGTGTGAGTGACTCATCTGTTAAGGCCAAATAACCCCCAAAGCTGCAGGTTAGAATAGGCAGGAAGTCACTAGAAAATGAGGTGTTCTGGAAAGAATTCCACATATAATTATATATATGATATATATATAGAGAGAGAGAGTTGGTTTTTGTTTGTTTTGAGACAGGGTCTCACTCTATCACTGAAGCTGGACTGCAGTGGCACAATCTCAGCTTACTGCAGCCTTGACCTCCTAGATGCAAGCCATCCTCCCACCTCAGCCTCGAGTAGCTGGGACTATACACGCATGCCACCACACCTGGCCAATTTTTGTATTTTTATAAAGACAGGGTTTCACCATGTTGCCCAGGCTGGTCTTGAACTCCTGAGCTCAGGTGATCAGCCCGCCTCTACCTCCCACAGTGCTGGGATTATAGGAGGCATGAGCTACCGCACACCCAGCCTTGCATTATGTCTGGGTTTTTTTTGTTTTGTTTTTTGGTTTTTTTTTTTTGGAGATAGGGTCTCACTCTGTTGCCCAGGCTGGAGTGTAGTGGTGCGATCTCGGCTTGCTACAGCCTCAACCTCCTAGACTCAAGCAATCCTCCAACCTTCCCACCTCGGCCTCATGAGTAGCTGGGACTACAGGCTCATGCCCCCGTGCCCAGCTGATTTTTGTATTTTTTGTAGAGACAGGGTTTCACCATATTTCTACATATTTATTTTATTCTGCCATAAATACCAGAGACTTCAGGATATAGTCAGAATATATGACCTTTGTTGTTAGAAAAACCCTGCCTGCCTTTAGTTTTCCAGCATGACCTGAATTCTCTGAAGTTTTAGCTGCAGTTTTGGTATAATGGTATTTATTGTTCTATATTAGAGTTCTCCAGGGAAACAGAACCAATAAGAGAGATTGGTAAATATTATAAGTAAAAGATATATAGAAATAAACATATAGGGAGATATAGATATATAAATATATGTGTGTTTATTATAAGGAATTGGCTTACACAATTATGGAGGCTGGCAAATCCAAAACCTGCAGAGCTTGGCTGGATGCAGTGGCTCACGCCTGTAGTCCCAACACTTTGGGAGGCTGAGGCGAGCGGATCCTTTGAGGTTGGGAGTTCAAGATAAGCCTGGCCAACATGACGAAACCCCATCTCTACTAGAAAATACAAAAATTAGCCAGGCATGGTGGTGGGCACCTGTAGTCCCAGCTACTTGGCAGGCTGAGGCAGGAGAATCACTTGAATGTGGGAGGCGGAGGTTGCAGTGAGCCAAAATCATGCCACTGCACTCCAGCCTGGGTGACAGAGTGAGACACTGTCTTAAAAAAAAAAAAAAAAATCTGCAGAGCTGATGTCTAGTGGGCTGGAAGAGTCAATGTTCCAGTTCAAAGCCTGTCAGGAAGGAGAATTCTCTTTTACTTGGGGGAAGGTAGTATTTTGTTCTACTGAGGCCTTCAACTGATTGGATGAGGCCCACCTACATTGGGAAGAGCAATCTGCTTTACTCAGTCTGCCAATTTAAATGTTAATCTCATCCAAAACACCCTCACAGAAACACCCAAAATAATGTCTGGCCAAGTATCTGGGCGCCCTGTGGTCCAGTCAAGTTGACACATAAAATTAACCATCACATCATGATGGGTACTGTTTTGATTCCTTTTTTTTTGTAGTCTAATTTAATTTGCAATCAAGTTCAAGTTCATCTGATTAAGAACTATATGTTAGTGGGAATAAAGCAGATAGGAAGAGGAAAGAGATATTTTATGATTTATTTTATATGGAATTCTTCCCTCAGATCTGTGAGTTGTATATGCCTCTTACACTGTCTTTGAAATAAGAAAGTAAGCAATTCTTCCCATTCTGTGTTTCAGGGAACAAATGTCTTGAAATTTGACTGAAAGGCAGCTGGTTGAATTTGTAATACAGCCAAGGCATAACTGCAAGTCTTCTCATTCTCTGTCTCCATTCTGTCATTTAGGTTTCTGGGAAACATTTGGCCTGAAAAACCTATTTTAGAAAATAAGCCCAGACATTTAGAGAAACAGAACTGAGCCCTTTGGGGTTTGAAACTCTTGGTTTGTGTTAGATATCTTTTGAGAACATGTTCATGTGTGAAATAGAGACATGCATGTAATTAAATGTGGGGCCAAATTAGGTGCAGTTAGAATAGCATGCAGTGCAGACATATCCCAAGCTGTTTAATTGACAAGTTCCACTTACTAAGATATGTCACCTCAGTGACTGTCATTTGATTTTGAATATCAGCTTTTTGTTTGCAAGTGCAGAGATTTTTGACAGCCATTCCAGCTTCAACTGTTGTGGCCAATAGCTAATGTTAATCGGAGTGTTTGGTATAAACCAACTACTCACCTAAGTACTTCACATGGATTATTTTTATTTTCACAATGACCCTATGAGTTAAATATGTGAGGAAACTGAGGAACAAAAAATTAAGGCTTTGCTCAAAGACGAAACAGCCAGCAAGTGGCAAACTGTGATTTTTTTTTTTAAACCTTAAGTGGTGTTGCTCCAGAAACTGGGCCCTTTACTATACTACACTGCCTCCTTGAAGTTTTTCCATTTAACAAGTTTTCAATGTGGTGGAAACAGTAATGTATTAAAGGGTATACAAATTTTCCAATACTTTTATAACGAAAGATGAAAAACCTACTCGTTAAATAAAATGGGCCGGGCACGGTGGCTCACGCCTGTAATCCCAGCACGTTGGGAGGCCGAGGCGGGCAGATTACCTGAGGTCAGGAGTTCGAGACCAGCCCAACCAACATGGAGAAACCCATCTCTACTAAAAATACAAAATTAGCCAGGCGTGGTGGCGCAGGCCTGTAATCCCAGCTACTGGGGACTGAGGCAGGAGAATTGCTTGAACCTGGGAGGCGGAGGTTGCAATGAGCCAGATTGCACCATTGCACTCCAGCCTGGGCAACAAGAGTGAAACTCCCGGTGGGGGGAAGGAAAATCCAAACCTCCTAGGGCCCAGCAACCCAAACAAAACCTCTATTTACATTTCAATAAATTTGCCTTCAATCAACTTTTATGCAAATATTTTTTCATATAATTGTATTCGTATTTAAACAAAACTTTTTTATTTTTTTTTTAGTAGTGACAGGGGCTTGCTTTGTTGCCCATGCTGGTCTCAAACCCCTAGCCTCAAACAATCCTCTCACTTCAGCATCCCAAAATGTTGGGATTACAGACATGAGCCACTGCACCTAGCCTAAACAGAGTATTTTTTATTACACACCTTTTATGCATCCATGATTACAGGAGGAGTTGTAGGGGATATAAAGGCCTATGCCACTGAAGTCCAAAGAAGAAGGAGGTCAAGAAAGAGTTTTTGAAGTAGCATTTAAGATGGATAAAAATCAAGAGGTGAGATAGAATTTCAGGTTGGGGCAAAAGAAGTTTAGAATTCTTATGCAGGTTTGGGAAGTAGCCAGTAGAACCCAGGGTTTATGTTTAGAGCAGTGGGAAATAAGCTTAGATTATTGGCAGATTGTTTAGGTCATTAATTTAAGCAATAGCGATGTACCTACCATGTGCCAGGTACTTCATTAGGTATGTAGGATGCAGGGCTGGGGAAAAGAACGTTCCTGTCTAGGAAGGGCAGTCCAGAAAGCAGGTGGACATGTAAAAAGAATTGTGTCTCAGTGCAGAGAGCGCCAAGTCTTTACTTCTTGCAGTGATGGAGGGCAAGGATGAGGTCAAGGAAAGCCTTGTAAAGGAGAGGGTGCTCAAGCTGGGTAAGAGCTTGCCAAATGGAAGATTACAGGAAATGCGGAGAATAGTGGATATTCATTATAGCTGGAGCTGGCAGGAGGACTGTAGCGTTCTCTTTGTTTAGGCTGCTATAACAAAATGCCTTAGATTTGGGTAATCTATAAACAACGGAAATGTATTGCTCACAATTCTGGAGGCTGAATATCCAAGATCAAGGTGCCAGCAAATTTGGTGTCTGGTGAGGGCCCTCCTCTTCGTAAGTGGCACCTTCTTGCTGCTTCCTCACATGGCAGAAGGGGCAAAACAAGTTCCCCATGCCGTCTTTCATAAGGGCAGTAATCCCAGTCAGGAGACTGCCACCTTCATGACCTAGTCACCTCCCAAAAGCCCCATCTCCTACTACCAACACATTGGGAAATAGATTTTTTTTTTTTTTTTTTTTTTGAGACGGAGTTTCACTCATATTGCCCAGGCTGGAGTGTAGTGGTGCAATCTTGGCTCACTGCAACCTCCATCTCCCGGGTTCAAGCGATTCTCCTGCCTCAGCCTCCTGAGTAGCTGGGATTACAGGCACCCGCCACCATGCCTGGCTAATTTTTGTATTTTTAGGAGAGACAGGGTTTCACTATGTTGGCTAGGCTGGTCTCGAACGCTTGACCTCAAGTGATCCACCCGCCTCGGCCTCCCAAAGTGTAGGGATTACGTGCGTGAGCCACCATGCTTGGCTGGGAAATAGATTTTAACATATGAATTTTTAGGCTGGGCATAATGACTCACACTTCTAATCCCAGCACCCTGGGTGGCCGAGGTGGGAGGATTGCCTGAAGCTAGGAGTTTGAGACCAGCTTGGGCAACAAAGTGAGACCCTATCTCTACAAAAAATACAAAAACAGGGCCAGATGTGGTGGCTCACACCTGTAATCCCAGCACTTTGGGAGGCCAAGACAGAGGATGGCTTGAGCCTAGGAGTTTGAGGCTGCAGTGCGCTATGATTGCACCACTATACTCCAGCCTGGGCAACAGAGCAAAAGCCTGCCTCAAAAAAAACAGAAATGAATTTTGGAAGGACGCAAAACATACAGATCATAGCAAAGGTAGAGGTGAGAAAATGAGATTGGAGTTTGGGTCAAATTAATGAGAGTCTGTATGCCATGCTGAAGTGTTTAGGCTCCATTTTTTTTTTTTTTTTTTTAAGAGTCAGGGACTTGCTGTGTTACCCAGGCTAGGGTGTAGTAATGTGGTCATAGCTCAGTGCAGCCTTGAACTCTTGGCTTCAGGTGATCCTCTAACCTTGGCCTCCCAAAGTACTGGGATTACAAGTGTGAGCCACCACATCTGGCCTGGATTTCACCCTGTAGTAGAGAACTATTGAAAGGGCATTTTTAATCTTTTTTTTTCTTATTGAAAAACATAAACATTACTTCTTTTATAAGTGGCTTAAAACAACACAAATTAATTATCTTACAGCTCTAGAGGTCAGAAGTCCAAAATGGGTCTCTCTCGGGTAAAATTGGTGTTGGCAGGGCTGCATTCCTCTCTAGCAGCTATTTTAGGGAAGAATCATTTTTCTTGCTTTTTCTGGCTTCTAGAGGCTGCCCACATTCCTTGGCTCATGGTTCCCTTTCTTCATCTTCAAAAGCCAGCTATAGCTGATGAAACCTTTCCCATATGTCATCACTCTGACCTTTTCTGCCTCCCACTTCCACTTGTTTGTTTGTTTGTTTTATTTTGCTTTTGAGACAGGGTGTTAGTCTGTTGCTCAGGATGGAATGCAGTGGCATGACCACAGCTCACTGCAGCCTGGACTTCCCAAGCTCAAGCAAATCCTCCCACCTCGGTGTCCTTAGTAGCTAGGATCACAGGCCCACACCAACACACATGGCTAATTTTTTCTTTTTTCCTAATTTTTTGTAGAGATAGGCACTTAGGGGGACCAAGGCAGAGGATGCTGTGTTGCCCAGGCGGGTCTCAAACTCCTGGGCCCAAACTATCCTCCTGTCTCAGCCTCCCAAAATGCTGGGATTACAGGCATGAGCCACCACATCTGTCTGTTCCTCTTCCACTTTCATTTTTGTTTTTGTTTTTGTTTTGTTTTGTTTTGGCAGGAGGGGCGATGCAGGAAACAGCCTTGCTCTGTCGCCCAGGTTGGAGTGCAGTGGCACTATTTCAGCTCACTGCAACCTCCGTCTCCCGGGTTGAAGGGATTCTCATGCCTCAGCCTCCTGAGTAGCTGGGATTACAGGCATGCGTCACCACACCCAGCTAATGTTTGTGTTTTTAGTAGGCAGGGTTTTGCCATTGGGCCAGGCTGGTGTCGAACTTCTGGCCTCAAGCAATCCACCCTCCTCGACCTCCCAAAGTGCTAAGATTACAGGCATGAGCCACCATGCCTGGTTCCTCTTCCACTTTTAAGGACCCTTGTGATTACATTAGGCCCACTGGGATAATCGAGGTTAATTATCCCACCTCAAGATCAGCTGATTAGCAACGTTACTCCCTGCTCACATATTCACAGATTCCAGGAATTAGGACATGGACATTTTGGGGGAGTCATTATTGTATCTACCAAAGATGGGAAAACTGAGTAGTAGAAGGGTTAAGGAACTTGCCCAAGGTCACACAGCTAGTTGGTAGTTTTTTAAACTAGTTGGTTGTTTTTTAAAATTCAAATTATAGACATTTTTAAAAAGGAACCAGGCACAGTGACTCACACCTGTAATCTCAGAACTTTGGGAGGTCGAGGCGGGTGGATCACTTGAGGTCAGGAGTTCAAGACCAGCCTGGCCAGCATGGCAAAACCCCATCTCTACTAAAAATACAAAAATTAGCCAGGTGTGGTAGTGCATGCCTGTAATCCCAGCTACTAGGGAGGCTGAGGCAAGAGAATTGCTTGAATCCAGGAGGTGGAGGTTGCAGTGAGCCAAGATCATGCCACTGCACTCCAGCCTGGGCAACAGTGCAAGACTCTGTCTCAAAAAATAAAAATAAAAAGCAGGGTGCGGTGGTTCACGCCTGTAATCCCAGCACTTTGGGAGGCCAAGGCAGGTGGATCACGAGGTCAAGAGATCACGACCATCCTGGCCAACATGGTGAAACCCCGTCTCTACTAAAAATACAAAAATTAGCAGGGTGTGGTGGCACAAGCCTGTAGTCCCAGCTACTCGGGAGGCTGAGGCAGGAGAATTGCTTGAACCCAGAAGGCAGAGGTTGCAGTGAGCCAAGATCGTGCCACTGCACTCCAGCGTTGGCAACAAAGCAAGACTCTATCTCCAAACAAACAAACAAATAAATAAGAGAATTTTCCTCTAATTTCATCGCTGAAAGATAACTTGATTAAGAATTTAAGTATCCTTTCAGGTTTTTCTCTACATATACGGTACTAGCTATGAACCATTCCCCTTAAAAAAAAAAAAAAAAAAAAAAAGAATAAACAGGCTTATACTTGGCTTTCTGTAGTTTGCTTTTTTCTTTTTAATGTATCTTGGCTATGTTCCCATCTAAGAACATACAGTTCCAACTCATTCCTTTTCATTGTTGCATAGGACTATATGGATATATTAATAATTTATGTTGCCAAGCTATCTATTTTTTTTTTTTTTTTTTTTTGAGACAGAGCCTCACTCTCGCTCAGGTTGGAGTGCAGTGGCATGATCTCAGCTCACTGCAACTTCTGCCTCCCAGGTTCAAGCAATTCTGCCTCAGCCTCTGCAGTAGCTGGGATTACAGGCACCTGCCACCAGGAGCCCGGCTAATTTTTTGTATTTTTAGTAGAGACGAGGTTTCACTATGTTGGCCAGGCTGATCTTGAACTCCTGAACTCAGGTGATCCACCCGCCTCTGCCTCCTAAAGTGCTGGGATTACAGGCGTGAGCCACTGTGCCCGGCCTTTGCCAATTATCTGTTGATGGATATTTGAGGTATTCCTTTTTCCTCTATTACAAACGGTGCTACAAACTAACATATTTACATATTTATAAATTTATGTGAAACTTCTTTAAGAACTCCTAGAAATGAGTCAGAGTATATGCACTTTGATATAAACTCCCACCAGTAGGGTCTGAGAGGCCATTTTCCCCACATCCTTAACAAGACTGTTTTCAACTTTTACCAATCTAAGAAACGAAATATTTTTTTTAATTTTCTTAAAATAATATACCTTTTCTAATCCTCCAGTGTGCATGCTAGAAAATTTTTTTAATTTGTTTTTTGTTACAAGTGATCATATTTTTAAATGTATTAGTCATTTTTATTGTATGAATCACCTATTTGTGTCCTATGTCTGTTTTCATTTTGTCTTTTTCTTGTGACTTTTAAAAAGCTCTCTTTATATTATGAACATTAACCTTTTGTCACACATATTGCAAATATTTTCCCCAGCTCATGGAGGGATTTTATTTATTTTTTATTGAGACGGAGTCTCGCTCTGTCTCCCAGGCTGGAGTGCAGTGGTGCCGCCATCTCAGCTCACTGCAACCTCCACCTCCAGGGTTCAAGCGATTTGATTCTCATGCCTCAGCCTCCTCAATAGCTGGGATTACAGGCACATACCACCATGCCCAGCTAATTTTTTTTTTTTTTTTTTTTTTTGTATTTTTAGTAGAGATGGGGTTTCACCATGTTGGTCCGGCGGGCCTCGAACTCCTGACCTCAAGTGATCTGCTTGCCTCAGCCTCCCAAAGTGCTGGGATTACAGGCGTGAGCCATTGTGCCTGGCCCGTGGAGGTATTTTAAGTAGAGTAATATTAGATTTGGGCTTGAGAAATCTGTCTGGTGGTAGCTTAAATGCTAGTACAGTTCAGCCTTTACTGTGGAAGCTGTATGGACTTATTGAAAATTTGAGTATGAGAATGATATGAGTACTGTGGTTTAGGAAGGTAGTATTGACTGTTGTATCTACTACAGATTACAGAAAAAGTAAAGAAGAAAGACTGTTATAGTAGTTTAAGCATGAATGGTGACAATGTAAATGGCAAGTGAAAAATGAATTTGACAAATGCAATGAAGAAGGAATCAAGAGGTTTCCACTTTGAAGAATAACAGTGAGGCATAAGGCGGAGTCAGTAGTACCAAGATTTGAATACAGATAGCTAAGAGGAAGGTGATAACGCACAGCAAGGAAAACAATCTACAAAATGAAAAGGCAGCCTACAGAATGGGAGAAAATATTTGCAAACCATGTTTTCAGTAAGGCATTAATATCCAAAATATATGAGGAACTCATACAACTCAATAGCAAAAAAAACAAACAAACAAAAAAAACCCCAAATAACCCAAATAAAAAATGGACAA
Source organism: Pongo pygmaeus (assembly GCF_028885625.2). Classification (NCBI taxonomy): domain Eukaryota; kingdom Metazoa; phylum Chordata; class Mammalia; order Primates; family Hominidae; genus Pongo; species Pongo pygmaeus. Next base: position 43,695,995 of record NC_072373.2, read on the forward strand.
AAGACCTGAATAGACATTTTTCCAAAGAAGACATACAAACACCCAACAAACACCCAGCAGATATATGAAAAGGTGCTCAACATCACAGTCATCAGGGAAATGCAAATCAAAACCACAATGAGCCGGGCGCTGTGGCTCACGCCTGTAATCCCAGCACTTTGGGAAGCCAAGGTGGGTGGATCACCTGAGGTCAGGAGTTTCAGACCAGCCTGGCCAATGTAATGAAACCCCGTCTCTACTAAAAATACAAAAATTAGCCAGATGTGGTGGCTAATCTCAGCTACTTGGGAGGCTGAGGCAGGAGACTTTCTTGAACCAGTGAGCCAAGATCACACCATTGCACTCCAGCCTGAGGGACAAGAGCAAAACTCCATCTCAATAAACAAAAACAAAAACAAAAACAAAAAACACAATGAGATACCACTTCACGCCTGGTAGGATGGCTATTCTCAACAAGTGTTGGTGAGGAGGTGGAAAAAAGGGAAACCTTATACATCATTAGTGGGAATATAAATTGGTACAGCCATTGTGGAGAACAGTATAGAGGTTCCTCAAAAAATTTAAAAATAGAACTACCATATGATCCAGGAGCCCCACTTCTGGATATATGTCCAAAGAATATGAAATTGGTATCTCAAAGAGGTATCTGCACGCCCATGTTCATCACAGCGTTATTTGCAATAGCCATGATATGGAATCAGATTGTCAGTGGATGAATGGATAAAGAAAATGTGGTATGTGTGTTTATATACATACATACACATGACAGAATATTATTCAGCCTTCTTGAAATTCTGCTATTTGCAACAACATGGATGAACCTGGAAGACATTATACTAAGTGAAATAAGCCAGGCATAGAAAGACAAATACTGCATGATCTCGTTTATCCAGTGTGTGGAATCTCAGAAAAGTGGATCTCATAGAAAAAGAGAGTAGAGGATGGCTACCAGGGGTCAGAGGATGGGAAAAATGGGGAGATGATGGTCAAAGCGCACAAACTTGCAGTTATAAGATGAACAAGTTTTGGAGACCTAATGTACAGCATGGTGACTATAGTTAATATTTTATATACTTGAAATTTGCTTGGAGAGTAGATCTTACGTATTCTCACTACACCAAAAAAAGATAACTGAGGCCATGGACATGTTAATTAGCTTGATTGGATAATCATTTCATAATGTATCAAAACATCACAATGTACAACTTAAATATATACAATTTTTATTTGTCAATTATACCTCCATAAAACTGACAGGGGAAAATGATACAGAGGACAGGAATAGAGTCAGGAAAATAATGTGGGTGGGAAAGATGATTTTTTTTGACATAAATAAATTGAGCTTGTGGACATCCAAGTGGAAATACCTGTTAGGCAGTTAGGGATACTGAGCTGGAACCCATACAGAGGTAGAAAGGCTGGCACTAGTTGGTGAAATCATGCCTATATGGTCATGGTTGGAGCAGCTTAATTCTCCTAGGAATAGTTAGGAGGTAGAGAATGTCATTGTCTCTCTATATGAAACAAAGTGCATCGCAGTGCTGCAAGCTGATGGTCATCACTTCTCATTACTGCACCTTTTCTTCATCTCATCTGGAAGCTGTGTGCAGTTTTGTTTTGTTTTGTTTTGTTTTTTTGAGATGGAGTTTTGCTCTGACACCCAGGCTGGAGTGCAGTAGCACCATCTCGGCTCACTGCAACCTCCACCTCCTGGGTTCAAGTCATTCTCCTGCCTCAGCCTCCCTGGTAGCTGGGATTACGGGTGTGCACCACCACACCCAGTTAATTTTTGTATTTTTAGTAGAGATGGGATTTCACCATGTTAGCCAGGCTGGTCTCAAATTCCTGACCTCATGATCCGCCCACCTTGGTCTCCCAAAGTGCTGGGATTACAGGCATGAGCCACCACGCCCTGCTGAGCAGTTTTTTAACTGTTACCAGTATTCAGGGATGGTTGTATTCTGTTGGAGGAATAAGTCAGCTACTGGAATTTGGGGTTTTCCTTTAGTGAAGAGAATGTGATCCCATTCTACTCTTAGTGCTTCACAGTCTACAAACTACTTTCGCAAGTGATCCCATTTTTTTTTCTTGTTATGCTAACCTTGTGAAGTAGGTAAGGACCAGTATAATTATCCCCATTTCACAGATGAAGGAGCTGAGGCACAGGGAGTTTGAAATTTGCTAAAGGACATAGGTAGTAAATTACAGAGCTCAGAGACAGATAATCTTGATTACAAGTTCAGTGCTCTTTTTGTTCTACCTTGGGGCCTCACTTTTCAGCAGTGTTCACCTCACAATATTTGTCAATGGTTTACATAGATAAAGTTGTCTCTCCCTCAGTGTTACAATGACAAGTTTTCTATGGATTTTGTGTCCAGCAAAACAGTAAGTTAGTCTTGTTGTATTTTTCTTCAATTTAAACTGGACATTGAGTTGTACATCTTTATTGTTTTAGTAGTACAAAATCACCTAAGCTTAGCTCTTAATATTCAAAGTAGAGAGGAAGATGGGAATCTGGAGCAAAGAAATACACACTTGAGAAAAAGAAGACAAGGGAAAATTTCCTCTAATCACGGATCTATCTCCAAGCAGGCTACTCAGCCTCTGGGGTTGTAGAGAAACTGACCTAATACACACAGTTCTTCTATCCCATCCTGTCTTCTAGAGTGGTAGTACAGAGACAGCCAGCAGGTTGGAGGTAGAAGATTTAAAAATTAAAAATTAAAAAAAAAAAAGAGTTGGGGGTTTCTTTAACTTCCTGGCAGCATCTCCAAAGAGTGGTACCCTTCTGTGGTCCTGTGCTCAGTGGAAGCAGTCTCTGTCTTTAGACCTGGTTGGTTGACTTTCATGAGTTCACAGAACTGGAAGTGCCCAGCACACAATGCTGAAAAATTTTTATGAAGCTCTCAGCTGCTATAGTGTAGCCCTTGATGGAAATGGGTTTTTGTTGGGTATATGGAAAACCCATCAGTCTTACCATCCCAGCACTGCCAGTTCTTACTGTCTAACATATGTGAAGGAGAAGGAAAATGGTACTTCTCAAAACATAACTAAAATCACAGGGGAAAATTAATCACTGTGTTTAAAAGACCATGAGATTTCATTTCCAGGGAAAAGGAATAATTCCGCCTTTTCTGTCTCCTGAGGCTTTTCTGTTTTCATAGTTTCTCCTAGTTTTATTACACATATTGTCCCTTCAGGGTTATCAGATAGTGCTTCTAAAACCTGACCTATCCTATGATCAGTGTCCTTCTTCAGTTTCCGGCAAACTGGTTGTGGTTAAGACAGGTACACTGGGGTACAGGTTAGAGGGAACTGACCTTGCAGACTGCATTCCACGTTCTTTTGGCACTATTGGCCATAGTTCTGTACTTGTCCACTAAAAAGTAAACTCGAAGTTCAAGTCTTAAGTTATTTCTTCCCTGAGAGACGATGTTGATTGAAATACTAAGTGAATAAATGAGCAAATGGAAGGAAGATGTTAGCTGAAGCTGCAGTGAAGAGAAAGGTAGGATATGAGGCTGAACTTGGAAGGGGGAGAGTCTTCACTCAGTGGCCATTTGTATACTGGCCTTGCACTACACTATCAGGCCAACACCCTGAAGACCTATTCTGAACTTTCCACCTGCCTGCAAATGTTGACTATGGTCATTTCTGTTCACTACCTAATAAATGAGTAACAAGAATTCCTCTTCCCCATCTCACAATACCAAATAATGATGTTTACTAAAATAATAACAATTTGGCCTAATAAAAGAGCCTCCAACAAAGCCACTTGGTGATCACTCTGCCACCCAAGTTTCTGCCCTGGCATTCTGACAATAGTGAGGATGGTAATACACTTAGTCAAAACATATATGGAGCCGGGTGCGGTGGCTCACGCCTGTAATCCCAGCACTTCGGGAGGCTGAGGTGGGTGGATCACTTGAGGTCAGGAGTTCAAGACCAGCCTGGTAAACATAGTGAAACCCCATCTGTACTAAAAATACAAAAAGCCAGGTGTGGTGGCGCATGCCTGTAATCCCAGCTACTCTGAGGCTAAGGCAGGAGAATTGCTTGAACCCGGGAGGTAGAGGCTGCAGTGAGCCAAGATCTGCCACTGCAGACTGGGTGACAGGGCTAGACTCTATCTAAAAAAAAAAAAAAAAGGCTGGGCGTGGTGGCTCACGCCTGTAATCCCAGCACTTTGGGAGGCCGAGGCGGGTGGATCACCTGAGGTCAGGAGTTTGAGACCAGCCTGGCCAACGTAATGAAACCCCGTCTCTACTAAAAATACAAAAATTAGCCAGGCGTGGTGGTGGGCACCTGTAGTCTCAGCTACTTGGGAGGCTGAGGCAGGAGAATGGCGTAAACCCAGGAGGCGGAGTTTGCAGTGAGCAGAGATCACACCACTGCACTCCAGCCTGGGCAACAGAGCGAGACTCCGTCTCAAAAAAAAAAAAAAAACCGTATATGGACACTCATTAGGATGGCTATTATAAAAAACATAATGTTGGCAAGGACATGGGGAAATTGGAACACTTGCGCATTGCTGGTAGGAGTGTAAAACGATACAGCTGATGGAGCATCCATATGGCAATTCTTCAAAAAATTAAACAGAATCGCCATACGATCTAGCAATTCCCTTTCTGGGTATATATCCAGAAAGGAAAGCAGGTACTCAAACATACTTGTACTCCCACTTGCCCAGCAACATCATTCACAATAGCCATAAGGTGGAAGCAACCCAAGTGTCCATTGATGGATGACTGGATAAACAAAATGTGGTATATACATACAATGGAATATTATTTGGCCTTTAAGAGAGGAAATTTTGACACTTGCTACAACATGGATAAACCTGGATGCCATTATGCTAAGTGAAATAAGCCAATCACAAAAGGACAAATACTGTATGATTACACTAACATGAGATTCCTAGAGCAGTCAGGTTCATACAGACAGAAAGTAAAATGGTGGTTGCCAGCGGCTGTGGGGAAGGGGGAAAGTGGGGAGTTAGTGTTTAATGGGTACAGAGTTTCAGTTTGGGAAAATGAGAAAGTTCTGGTGTTGAATCATGGTGATGGTTGCATAACAATGTGAATGTACTTAACGCCACTTAACTGTACACTTAGAGACAGTTAAAGTGGTACATTTATGTTATGTATTTTTTTTTACCACAATTTAAAAAAATTGCAGGGGACGGGTGCGGTGGCTCACTCCTGTACTGCCAGCACTTTGGGAGACCAAGGCAGGCAGATCACTTGAGGTCAAGAGTTCAAGACCAGCCTGGCCAACATGGTGAAACCCCATCTCCACAAAAAAATACAAAAATTAGCTGGGCATGGTGGCGCACGCCTGTAATCCCAGCTACTTGGGAGGCTGAGGCAGGAGAATCGCTTGAACCCGGGTGGTGGAAGTTTCAGTGCGCAGAGATCGTGCCACTGCAACCCAGCCTGGGGAGCATAGTGAGTGAGACTCCGTCTCGAAAAAATAAAAATTAAAAATAAAAATAAAGGGGACAGAGGGTGGAATGACATGGAAGAGACAAAAGATATTAACTTGTTTAATGCTTCACTGGTGGACTGTGCTATTCTCTTCTTTTTGGGAAGCCAGATTTTACAAAGGGAGACTTTCAGGAGGCAGACGTGGTGTGTTTTTTGTTGTTGTTGCTTGGAAAGTGTATCTTCAATTGGTTGTTAACTGACTGCTCATTGGAGACTTCTGCCAGATGCGCCCAGATCCTTAGTCCGTTTGAATCATCACGTCTTCCAGGCCCCACTCTACTCTCTGATAGACTCCACCTTAACCGTGGGGTCCTGTTAGTCAAGATGCTCTGAGAGCGCACAGCCGCCAAACAAAAATGATCGCTTTGACTGTGGCAGGGATTGACGTCTATTTTCGATGGCAGACTCAGCCTTAGCCATTCACATAGGAATCCTGGGCTCTGCCTTTGAGAGTGTTAGACATCCAACAAATGCTCACGGATTTAAGTGAAATGATGTGCATTACTTTCAGTTACATGACTTCGAAGAGTCTTTGTTTTGTTTTTCAAACTGCAAGGGTAAATCAATAGAATTCAGAGGGTCTAGAGCCAGCTCCACCCATCTCTACCCAGGGATGGAATCATCTTTTAAAACTTGGATTTAACACTTACGTAGCACTTACTGTGAGCCAGAGACTATCCTAAAGGTTTTTGATAGAGATATCAACTCATTTAATTCTAATAAGCCTATGCAGTTAGGTACCCTTGTTTCCCATTTTACAGATGAGAAAACTGAGGCACAGAGAAGGAAAGTTATACCACTATTAAGCAGTGGACCTGGGATTCCATCTGAAATACCTTGTGGCCCCTGAGCTCATGCTTTCAGTTATTGTACACCTGACTCTTTTCTTAAAATAGTAATGTACCAGACTGGGACTTTAATGACCCTGAAGTGGATCTCAAGGTCCAGAATGGAGAATGGAAATTGGGGGTGAAGATATTCCTTGATTATGATCCTGCCTCTCTACTCCAGCAGCCTGATTAGGTCCCTGAGGGCTAATGCCGAAGCCAGGTTAAGGGGCTTGTAGGTTTAAGGTCAAATTGTTTGAACCTAAGGAATTTCCCTCCAATTCTGTAGCAGCCCCTCAGTGACGAATCTGCTGCCTATCTCACGGGTTTTGCTGTTAAAGGATTTTCAAGGTGATCAAGGCAGACGAGATGAAACACCATTAAAATAACACTGAGCAACGCTGAACCCTATATAAGTCTTTTTTTCTAGTCTTTCTAAGATACGACCCCAGACGAATCTGCAACTCTGGAGTGGAAACCAGGGGGCGGGCTAAACAGCGACCATTTTTGTTTTGCGGCCGTGCGCTCTCAGAGCATCTTGACTAACAGGACCCCACGGTGAAGGTGGAGCCTATCAGAGAGCAGGGCGGGGCCTGGAAGACGTGATGATTCAAACGGACTAATGATCTGGGCGCATCTGGCAGAAGTCTCCAATGAGCAGGCGTGTTGGGGAGGAGCGCACAAACCCTAGTGGGTTTGGTTGCACGGCGGCTTTGGCGCATTTTCGGCTGGTTTGATTCATCCATTTTGAAGAGACGGGGGAGCGGGGGGCTCGTCTGTTCCAGGAGCCCTGAACCAAAGAGCAGCGGAGTTTGAGAAGCCAGCAGCTCGGGGTTCGGCAGCAGCGGTCCCATCGGCTGAAGTTCGGGGGGGGTGGGGCGCCGAGCGCGCGGGGTGGGGGGGGTCCTGGTCTTTGGCTTCTCGACTCGGTCCTGTTTCGACAGCGAACATGTCGCGGCCTGTCAGGTCAGTGCGGAGTCTGAGGCCTGGAGCGGGTTGGAGGGGGCTGGGGGCGAGTGGTGAAAAAAGTGGGGGACAGAAGGCTAGAGTCCGCCATCCCCGGTGCCACGCGCGGCCTCCTCCCTTTCGGGGCCCGCGCGCACCCTTGAGCGTGGGGGGCCCTGCTGGCGCGCGGGGGTGGTGGCTGCGCGCCCGTGCGCGCGCCCCTCCCCGCCTCGCGCCGCTGCAGGGCTCCGGTCTGCTCAGCTGCCTCCCCCACCCACCGCACTGGAGCGGGCGGGGTGTCCCTGAATCGCCAGCGGCCGGAGGGGGAGGGGTGTGAAGTCAGCGCCCCCAAGAGGCCCCACCTCCTCGGGGCCGTCCCCTTGGAGCCAGCGCGGGGAGGCGGGCGGACTCGAGCTCCACTCCCCACCTTCAGCGAGGGGCGGAGGCACCCGTATTGCCCCTTCCCCCAGCGACTGGCGCGGGGGTGGGGGCCCTGAGCCTTCTCTCTAGCGGACGGGGGTGTTCCTGGCAAAGGGGGAGGGGCAGCACTGCCAACCGGCCCCGCCTCTGTCTTTCGGGGTCGTTGCAGGCCCCGCCTCCGGGATCGGGCCGAGTGTGGGCGGGACCCGTCCCCCCCCCCCCCCGGGCAAAAGTGAGAGTTCGGGACTGGATCCTGGAAAATAATGGGCTGCTGCCTGTCTCCCCACCTCAGAGTGTTGCGAGAGTTAACCCCAAAGTTCGCTCTTTCTCTCCGACTAGAAATGTCCTTCCTCGGGGAAATGTCCGTACTCAGGGAGGTGCGGGTTAACAGCGCGGCCCAAATCCCGTGTGGTTCTCGTTCCACTCTCACCCGCGTACGCGCCTCGGGATATTTTTGTAACCCTCTTGTCCCCGAGTGACTTTAGTAATAAAAGGGCTAGGTTCGGGTAACCATCAGACTTCATTCTCGGAATTTCAACAAGTTTGCTATTCCCCCAGCTGTCGGTGGAATCGTCCTGTGCCATCCTCCAGGCTGTTGTATGGAATGTGCCATTTATGGAGGGGTGTGGTTTAGTCCAATCTGTTGAGGCCTTAAAAAGGAGAGCTGTTGCAAATAAATATTTTTAATGTAAGGAATTGGCTTCTTTGCATAGTGTGTTTTCTAAATAAATAGATAAAGGCTTAGTTTTTTAATGTTTTAACAGTTGTTGCTTCCCCTTCATTCCAAGTTGTGTGGGAAACGAAAGTATCTTTAATTAGAGTTATAAAGAGAGGTTTGGGACCCTGGCAAGGGTTTTGTTCTCCACCGTTCTGTCTCCAGACTAGATCATCCTCTAACTGGTGGTGGTATGGGACTGCGTACTCCTACACACGGGGTGGGAATGAGGAGAAAGAGCTGCTGTTAGCTCTGTTTCAATCAGCATCTGTGGTAACTCACGATCTCTACTCTGAAAGTTATGCTGGCCTTCTGGCAAGGAGTCTGGATAGCTCTTTCAGAGTATAGCATGCATACTTTTTTGGCATAAAACTTGACCGACGTATCCATCAACTCACGTAGAATATTTTCTTTAGGATCAGGTAAAATAATAAAATAAAGATTTATTTTACCTGGATTGGATCTTTTGTCTTCTGGAAGTGATTACTGTGTGGTCAAATTAGGTTATTTTTCCTCTACCTTTTAAACTTCAGTTCGCTAAGTTTTGATGACTTTATTTTATTGTGGTGACGTTCTTATCTCATCTGCCTGAATTTGTTTTCCCAGATTTAGGTATTGGAACATGAACAGAACATTTTTACTGGAAAACTTGGATTTTTTATGTTACCATGTGGGGATACATATATTAAGCACATTCTATCAGTTTTTTGGAGGCATTGGGACTTCTGCACAACTTTTTTATTACTCAGTGTGTTGTTTAAACTAATTTTGACCTTGTTTATTGCCCCTAATTGAAGAGTGAAGTTAATATATTGTGGGCTTTTTTTTTTTTTTTTGCCATTTTCAAATTATTAATTTCAGAGCAAGTTGGTTACCGAGTATATTTTAGTCATAAATTCTCTTTGTAATTATTTTTTAAAAGAAGTCTTTATTCATGACAAATAATAAAGCAGAAATAATTAAACTTGAGTTTGGTGGTTTGTTAAATTTTGCAATAAAAAAGTCCTGACTTAGGGAAATGCTGTTGTTTCAAAGTATAATTGAAGAGTCTGTATTCCCTTAGTGCATTTAACATCAACAAAAAAAGTGATAGACATTGACCTGATTTCAGAATCATCAGCCTTGTTTTAAAAACAAAAAAGCACAAGTTGGAAAATATTGTCACTGTGTCGTCTTTTGGGTTATTTCTGCCCTTAGGCCTGTGTATAATTTTGCAGTTTTTCTGGTTCTCATTTTACCATAAATATCCATTTTTATTTTAATATGAACCTAAACATTTTAAGAGCATTTGGAAATGTACCAATGGCACCTTAGCATCAATTTCCAAATGAAGGGTGGTATGGTGGACCTATTGGCTACTGCATGGTTTTGCATAGACCTGTGTCTAGCACGTTATGTTTAACTTTGTTCATACAAGATTGCTGTCTTTACCCTTTGCAGTGGCTGACTGTTAAATGAGAGCTCAAATATTTTAGGCCTTGGATTCAAATTAATAGCTTAAAATTAGCCTTGGAGCTAGGAAGAGGTTTAGGCAAACTCACTTTATTAAACCTAGTTTAATGGGGACCTGAATAAGTGAGGTACCTTGCATCACGAACTAGGCAGGTGCAAATGTTGAGCCGAGAACCTAGATTTCCCAGTTCCCAATTCCCAATTCTGGTCCCCACCCGCATAATCGCTGTACCTTCTGCCCGATCAATATTAATGTTATTAGTGCTGATTAAAGAACATAGTATGTAACATTTTTAACTTTTTTAAGTGCTTTCATGAGTCAACTTTGTGAGGAAGGAAGGAAAATGGCATTACTTGTAAGAGTTGAGAAAGAAAGCTCAGATTTACTGACTTGCCCAAACTAGAAACCAGATTTCTTGAAATTCAGCTTTGTTACACCCTGCAGAGATCCTCCTCCCTTATTGAAAGTGATCCAGGTTGCTCAAACCAATCTTTTTGCTTCTCCTTGTAACGTAAGTGTGCTTGATACTTTTTGTTTAACACTTGAGATTGTAAGGAACCTTACCATTGAAAATTTAGATGTGAAAACGTAAGCTCTTACAAGTTGTTATAAAATTTATTTTATTGTTAGTCATGTTTATAAGTAATGTTGAGAATTAACGGCTTTCCCAGGATTCCAGTTTGCTTTCTCTTCAACGAGAATTGTTTGGGCCATGCCTGGATTCTAAAAATATTCTCTCCCCCAAAACAATTAGTTTCAAGAAGTCCTCAGCTAAAGAGAAAAACTAGAAACTTGAAAATTCAAGGTAGTTCAAAATTTGTTACCAAATGTGCACATGAAGACACAAGTTTAATATGGTTGTAGATGAGACTGGTTCATTCTCTTATTCTCTGGTGTGTGTATGTGTGTGTGTGTGTGTGTGTGTGTGAGAGAGAGAGAGAGAAGTGAGTTTATTAACCTTGGGTCTATACTTTTTAAAATTACATGTCACTTTCCTCTAAAAAGACAGAATTCCTTCAAAGACATGCCATCAAAGATACATAATTTACAATGCCTGAATAATGGGGGAGTTATTTATTTATTTGAGATGGGATTTCCCTCTCGTTGCCCAGGCAGGAGTGCAATGGTGCAGTCTCGACTCACTGCAACCTCCACCTCCCAGGTTCAAGTGATTCTCCTGCCTCAGCCTCAGAGTAGCTGGGATTACAGGCGCCCACTACCACACCCAGCAAATTTTTGTATTTTTAGTAGAGATGGGGTTTCACCATGTTGGCCAAGCTGGTCTCGAACTCCTGACCTCAGGCGATCCACCCGCCTCAGCCTCCCAAAGTGCTGGGATTACAGGTGTGAGCTACCACGCCCGGCCAGAAAGTTACTTTTATAAGAAAAGTATTCACTTTTGCTCAACATACATGTAATTAATTACCTGAAAATTACAATGTTTAAAATTTTCATTTTAAATGTTTAAAATGTTTTCATTTTCAACAAACATTGAGAAAAAATGCAGTCAGGAACTGTGCTAGAGGTTTTCACTTTGTTTTATCCTTACTACAACCCTGTAACAAGTATTTTTCTTTATCACCATGTAACATGACAAAACAAGCTTAAAGAATATGTTACAGTTACAGCAGTTACAGAGCTATGATAGCAGAGCTAAGGTTTGAGCTCAGATCTGAGTACAAAACTAGCATTTTTTTCCATGGTAGTAATCTTTCTTGCCTGGTATTCAGTGTGAAGATGGTCAAGTTTTTTTATTTAATATCTCCTCAATGGTGAATACATTCCATATATGTTGATTTTTAGCTCTCTGTTTAAAACATCTTAGGGAAAACAGCCAAAATGTTTAAGTTGAGCATTTTTGCTCAACTCAATATTTAAAATAATTTTCAGAGATACCTTTTTTTTTGGAGACAGGGTCTCACTGTCACCCAGGCAGGAGTGCAGTGGTGTGATCACAGGCTCACTGCATCCTCAACCTTTCAGGCTCAGGTGATCCTCCCACCTCAGCCTTTCAGGTAGCTGGGACTATAGGTGTGGCCCACCACGCCTGGCTAATTTTTTGTAGACAGGGTTTCACCATGTTGCCCAGGCTGAGAGAGATAGTTAAAAGTACTAAATTAAAAAAATAAATAAGCTAGAAAGAACTTAAGTCCAGTTCCTTCAGTTTACTAGTGATGACTTTGAACCCAAGGAGTTAGTGTAGAGATAATATCGAGGCTGGATTTAGACTGCATAAATCTTAGCCATTCTCCTTTTTACTATATGTATATACAGTATTTGATTTTACAGACAGTGTATTAGAAGTCCACATTCCTAGTTTGAAACCATTGGGGCCATATGTGATTTAAACTTTTTGAAAAATGTGGAATTCCCAAAAGGTAACAGGATGCATGTACTGTATAGTAACGTACCATCACTAGTTTAGAGTAGTACTCCTGTAAACAATCACATTAATATCTCTCATGAGGGCCAGGCGCGGTGGCTCACACCTGTAATCCCAGCACTTTGGAGGCCATGGGAAGCCAAGGCGGGCAGATCACCTGAGGTCAGGAGTTCCAGACCAGCCTGACCAACATGGAGAAACCCCATCTCTACTGAAAATACGAAATTAGCCAGGCGTGGTGGCGCATGCCTGTAATCTCAGCTACTTAGGAGACTGAGGCAGGAGAATCACTTGAACCCAGGAGGCGGAGGTTGCAGTGAGCCGAGACTGCGCCATTGCACCGGAGCCTGGGCGACAAGAGCGAAACTCCATCTCAAAAAAAAAAAAAATCTCTAGTGAACTTAGGAATTTTCACACTGAGATATGAAAGGCCTCACATTTAGGTCATCATGTTTTGCCACCATGTAAGTTATGAAAATACTTAATTTTCAGAACTTTTTGGATTTCTAAATTGTGGGTTGGTGGATTGAGGACATTTAACAGCATGAGCTGAAAAAAAATCACTTCCTCACTTAGTAGAATTAACAGTTACTGAGCAACTCTTAGATGCCAGTAGAATTAGCAATTACTGAGCAACTCTTAGATGCCAAATAATTCCACCAGGTACTTTATACATATTTCAAAATCATGCACAACTCTTCAAGGCATATGTTATCCTCATTTCATATGTTAGGCCTGAGGCTAGGATAAATAAACTACACAGTTCACCTAACTATTAAGAGATGAAGCAGGAATTTGAATCCTACTGTGAACAACCCAAAGCCAGTTCGTGATCTTTTCAATGTGACATTGTCACAGGGTACACTTTGTCACGGTGTTAGCACATTTTGTCTTCTTTGGAGCGAGTTACAGTTCATAATAGAACTTTTGTGGGGAGGCCTAATTTTCTGGGGAGGAAGAGGAGAAAATGTGAAGAGATTAAGGAGAGATACACCTGACAGGAGGAAAAACCAGTGGAGTATTTAGTGTAAGCCTTTGCCGAGAAAATGTTAGGTGGCATTGTTTTAAGTTTATACGTTTCAAAATATGAGGGCGTTTCCCCTTGACTAGGTGATTCCAAAGCCACCTAAAGGACAAAAAGGGAATGAGGGGCTCATTTTACATAAAAATACGGATGCAAAAATGCTAAACAGACTATTAGCTAACTGAAACCAATGAGTACAGTAACTCATTGTCATCAGTAGGCTCTTGGAAACTTCTAACTTCAAGCAAAATGATATACAGTAAGCAGGTTTTTTAATAATGTGTTACAAGGTTGATGAGAAAGGTCTCCTGCAACATTTCGCTTAAGGCCCCACTTTCCAAGAGCCTATCAGTGACGTTAAGTGAGAACTTAACTGTATTAAAATATATGTGATCAAGTAGGGTTTGTCCCAAGAACAAAACAATCTTTCTGTGAGTCAACGTATTAAAAGACTAAAGGAAAAACCATTGTATTTGAAAAAGGTTTAACGCCTATTGTAAAACTTAATGCATTAAAATTAGAAGGAAATGATTAACTTGACTGAGGTTACAAATAGGTTAAGTGGTTGAGTTTTTAGTGTTTTAAGTCAATTAGTGATTAATTATCGGGGAGAGATAATCCTGGCACAACAGAAGAAGCCCTGGGTATCAGGAAACGGATTTCAGCCTCTTCTGGGTTTGTATAATGGAGATGTTGAACTCCATTGGAGTAATAGTATCTTGCAGTCACAAAGCATTTTACAGTTTTCAAAGCTTTTTCTCCCTGGCTTCCTCCAGCCCAAAAAACACCATTAGTTCAGAAAGAAAGCTAATTTTGAATAAAGGTTTTTGCTTTTGGGGGTTTTTTTGGCCTGTTTTTTCCCAAAAATGTAACAGTCACCATACTGTGTAACTCTGGGATACTGCGCCTACGCATTCTACGTGAACGTTGTCCCTCTAGAGTTGTATGATTTACAGTCTGCATAGCCAAATGGGTTACTTTGCAAACTTTGAACTTAAAAAGTATTGAGCATGCTGAAAAGTGTTAAATTTGCATTTTTAAAACAATTCCTAGCTGTAAAAGGAATGTGACCATATTACTCTAAATTCAGAAGTAGCTTTTTGGATTGTTGAGACTGGAGACTGCACCTAGGAGACTCGCATGTTGTGGACAATAGGAGGAAACCATTTATTTATTTATTTATTTATTTATTTATTTATTTATTTTTGAGACGGAGTCTCGCTCTGTCGTCCAGGCTGGAATGCAGTGGTGCGATCTCGGCTCACTGCAAGCTCCGCCTCCCGGGTTCACGCCATTCTCCTGCCTCAGCCTCCCGAGTAGCTGGGACTACAGGCACCCACCACCACACCCGGCTAATTTTTTAGTATTTTTAGTAGAGACGGAGTTTCACCGTGTTGGCCAGGATGGTCTCGATCTCTTGACCTTGTGATCCGCCCGCCTCGGCCTCCCAAAGTGCTGGGATTACAGGCATGAGCCACCACGTCCGGCCCCAGGAGAAAACCTTTTATTTTTTAGTACAAGACCACTTCGATCAAACTGGGCACCCCTTTATTTGGTTGGGAAAAAATTATTGCTGTCTAGATTCTAGGAAGTGAAACTAATCGTTATACAGTTATATTGCCATGTTTTAAAATAACTACTATTTAAATGGTCTTAATTATAGGTCTTTGAAACACTTTAGATGAAGAGATCACAGGCTGCTTAAGAGTGTTTCAACTAGGTATTGCAGTTTTCAGGTGCTTCTAAGGTGTTACTATTATTTGAATTGTGTATCTGTTCAGTTCTGTGCTAAGCAAGGCTATCTTGAGGGAGATTTCCTTTCCAGCTACCTTTGGTTGGAGTGTTCTAGGTCACAATAAAATGACTTAGAAAATGAACTACTCAAGAAACTAAATATTAGCTCCACTGAAAGAGTAAAAGTCCATCCTGCTATCTCTTACACTGGGATAACATACAGCTGCTTGTCTTCCAAGGACTTGCTGCAGCTCTAGAGATTCTTAACAATCCCTCTTCCTTGAGTGACTAGTGCTCTCTCACAGAGAAACTTGGTTCTGTAAAATCAGAGACTATCAGAAACTTTACTGTTTGGAATTCTGTGAGTAAAAATGAACGTCACGCTTTTGTCAGGAAGATCTAAGTCATTTTGACACAGAGAACTAGCTTTGATTTACAACTTCAGAGCTTTGGATAAGGGGTTGTTAAACACAAAATTCTGCATCTACCCTAACTTCTTTCCCAGGAAATAGGACCCTAGTTCCACTCTGCAGTCCAGACCTGATATTGATTCCTTTAACACAGTTCTGTGCTTATAGTCTATCAAGATACTGCTTCATTTATCTTAGTTCTACCCTTCTCCAAAATTCTGTAATTTTTTCTGTTACATGAGATGCTGCACACTTCTCTGATGTGCTTGTCTTTCATTGTATTCAGTCAATAAACCTAAATTTGTCAGGATACAGGTTTGTCCCTAGCGATTGAGTTATACAGTTTGGAAGATACCAACGAGATTTCCAAGACCATGGGACGCTACTCAGTAATTTCGCATCTGAGACCCCTTCAGTCTCACATTGGAGGTTTCTCTGTCCCCAGTTGCATAGGTTTTACACTAAACTTCCACTGGGAAAAATCTAACCTAGCTGACTTTATTTATCAAATACTTTATCTTATGGTGATTGAAATTTGTGTGTGACTTTGTCTTTCTTTTTTTTTTTTTTTGTTTTTGTTTTTGTTTTTTGTTTTTTGAGACAGAGTCTCGCTCTGGCGCCCAGGCTGGAGTGCAGTGGCGCGATTTCCGCTCACTGCAAGCTCCGCCTCCCGGGTTCACGCCATTCTCCTGCCTCAGCTTCCCGAATAGCTGGGACTACAGGCGCCCGCTACCACGCCCGGCTAATTTTTTGTATTTTTAGTAGAAACGGGGTTTCACCGTGTTAGCCAGGATGGTCTGGATCTCCTGACCTCAAGTGATCCGCCCGCCTCGGCCTCCCGAGGCAGGATTACAGGCGTGAGCCACCGCGCCCGGCTGTGTGTGACTTTAAAAGAAAACATTTTCCTATATGGTGAAACTGAACATGGTAAGTTGTGAAATAAAGTAACTTGAGTCTTGGGAATAAGGAGTGCCTTATAAGAGTTAATACTTATTCATGGGGCTAAACCATTAACAAGTTGGTAATATATTGGTTATGTATATACTTAGTAGGAGAGTGTGATCTAGTAAATGTGTCTGGCTCAGTCATTCAGAACACCTTTACCCACCTCTGTTTTCTGCAGAAATTAGAAACATCCGATTTGAAAAAATTAGGAGCTCTTTTCTATAATGCTATTGGGGATTTTGGTTTTATTTTTGCTTTCTCATATCTTGCGGCTTTGTTGTGAATTTTATATTTATTTTATTTATTTTTCTGAGACGGGGTCTCAATCTGTCGCTCAGGCTGGAGTGCAGTGGCCTGATCTCATTGCAACATCAGCCTCCTGGGCTCAAGCGATCCTCCCACCTCAGTCTCCCAAGTAGCTGGGACTACAGGTGCGCGCCACCATGCCTGGCTAATTTTTTTTTTTTTAGAAGAGACAGGGTATTGCCGTGTGGTTCAGGCTGGTCTTGAACTCCTGGGACTCAAGCAATCCTGCCATCTCCGCCTCCCAGAGTGCTGGGATTACAGGTGTGAGCTACCACAACTAGAGGGAATTTGATATTTTAAATTGTAAATAGGATGGGCCAGGTGTGGTGGTTTATGCCTATAATCCCAGCACTTTGGGAGGCCGAGGTGGGTGGATTGCTTGAGTCCTGGAGTTTGAGGGCAGCCTGGCCAACATGGTGAAACCCCTTCTCTACTAAACATAAAAAAAAAAAATTAGCCAGCTGTGGTGGTGCACAACTGTAATCCCACAACTGGGGAGGCTGAGGCAGGAGAATCACTGGAACCTGGAAGGTAGAGGTTGCAATGAGCCATCATCATGCCACTGTACTCCAGCCTGGACAACAGAGGGAGACACTCTCTCAAAAAAAAAAAAAAACCTAAAGTAAATAGCAGGATGATGTAAAATACAGTGAAAACAATGTATTTTAGGCAAAAGGAACTTGAAGGTCAAGATATGTGAAGCTACTGTAAGAAATTACCTGGAGTTGGCCACACAGTGGCTCACACCTATAATCCCAACACTTTGGGAGGCCGAGGAGGGCAGATCGCTTGAGTCAAGGAATTTGAGACCAGCCTGAGCAACAGGGAGACCTCATCTCCACAAAAAATAAACAAAATCAGCCAGACATGGTGTTGCACAACTGTAGTCCAGCTACTTAGGAGACTGAGGCAGAAGATTGCTTGAGCTCAGGAGTTTGAGACTTACCTGGGCAATATGCCAAAACCCCATCTTTACAAAAAAATTAGCCAGTACCTGTAGTCCCAGCTACTGGGGTAGGGGCTGAGGTGGGAAGATCGCTTAAGCCCAGGAAGTCCACACTGCTGTTAGGTGTCATTGTGCCATGACACTCCAGCCTGGGCAGCAGAGTGAGACCCTGTCTCAAAAAAAGAAAAAAAAAATTGAGTTGTGTTCAGGCATTCTGCCCTCAATATTTTTATATGTTGAGAAAATCTTGCATGTGAGATTTCTTAATCATCTTTGAGGCAGGAAGAGTGGAAAGAGGTAAATCTTCCAAATTTTAAAGGGAAGGCAGCAGTACTTGGTGTGCAGCAACTTTAATTGCATCAGTTCTTTGGAAGAGTTAGATTTGTAAAGACTTAGGAAAGGAAGGTTTGAGAAGCAGCATCAACAGTGGCATGTGTGGATTATAGGGTTGGAAGGACTTGGGTTGGAAAATGGCTTTTACCACTTAATGGCTTGCAATAAAGTTACTTGGCCTTTTGAGCATAGTTTCCTCAGTTAATTAGCTCCTCTTGTGACATTAGGGTGAGAATTAAATGAGAATTTAGGCAAAGTAACTAGAACATATCAAATATCTGAAGTAACTGCTGTTATAATTATTAGTAAAGTCACCGTGGATTCACACACACAAAAAAATGTCATATAGGTCAGGAGTCTTCATAATGTTTGCTTTTGGAGGTGTCTTAAACATTTGATTTAAATTTTATGTAGTTATTCATTTGAGACAGGTTCTCCCTCTCTCGCCCAGGCCAGAGTGCAGTGTGGTGATCTCGGCTCACACTGCAACCTCCACCTCCCAGGCTCAAGCTATTCCCCCACCTCAGCCCCTGGAGTGGCTGGGACTTCACAGGCGCGTGCCACCACACCCAGCTAATTTATTTTTATTTATTTATTTTTGTAGAGATGGAATTTCTCCATAATGCCTAGGCTGATCTCAAATTTATGGGCTAAAGCAATCTGCCCACCTCAGCCTCCCACAGTGCTGGGATTACAGGTGTGGGCCACCACACCTGGCTCAAATTTTAGTATATGTGCTGCCAAAGCAAGCACGCCTGGCTCAAATTTTAAGTATAATTTTGGGCCAGGCATAGTGGTTCCCGCCTGTAATCTCAGCATGGTGGGAGGATTGCATGAGCCCAGGAGTTGGAGACCAGCCTGGGCAACCTGTCTACAAAAAAAAACAAAATTAGCTGGGCATGGTAGTGTCCTCCTGTAGTCCTAGGTACTCTGGAGGCTACAGTGAGCCACTGCAGTCCAGCCTGGGTGACAGAGTAAAAACCTGTCTTTTAAAAATAAGTAGGCTGGGCATGGTGGCTCATGCCTGTAATCCTAGCACTTTGGGAGGCCGAGGCGGGCGGATCACTTGAGGTTAGGGGTTTGAAACCAGCCTGGCCAACATAATGGAAGCCTGTCTCTACTAAAAATACAAAAAAAGTAGCCGGGCGTGGTGGCGGGTACCTGTAATCTCAGCTACTGGGGAGGCTGAGGCAGGAGAATTGCTTGAACCCGGGAGGTGGAGGTTGCAGTGAGCCGAGATCACGCCACTGCACTCCAGCCTGGGAAACAAAGCGAGACTCTGTCTCAAAAAATAAATAAAAGATAAAAATAGATAAATATAACTTTGGAGGTAAAGTTTAGCAGTTTTCTTTAATGTGGAACTTTCAAAGCTTTTCACACTAAAATTCATTTTGAATGTTTATTGGGGTGGTAATACTGATAATATCCAATTGATAATTACCAGTAAATCTTTAGAAAACCTATTTTGACAACACAGGTTGGACAATTCTGTAATGAGATAATTTTTAAAATACGATACTATAAGACAAATGTATACTTCTAAAATACTTTTGATTAGCTGTGTTTAATTTTATGATTCCTGGGAAGATTTTATTTGAACAAAAACTGTTTACTGCTAAAAAGTTTAACTGTCACTGATTTAAATGAACTAATTTCCTTTTTTAAAAATTTATTAGAGCAAAAGAATTCTGTGAAAATACTGAGGTTTTATTTCAACAAGGATTTTGACAGCTTCACATAGGTCCTTGTAAGATGGAGAAATATAGGCAGAATGATAGTTCAGTGTGAGGGACTTTGCCTGAGCAGCCTTACCTGGAGAGGGCTGACAAATAAATAGTTACCCTGGAAGACTGTTTCCACTGTTGCCTGAAATGATTCTGTTCTTGGCATATCTTCTAATTAATGATATGGACGAGGACACTGATGGTGTGCTGATTAAATTTGCAGATGTTAAGAAGTTGGGGAAGATAAATAATATGCTGAAATGGCAGGATCAGGATACCAAATGGTCTTACGCTATGGAAAAGGAGGTTTTAGTCATTGGAATTACAATATGTAGTCCACTGAATGATGGAACAGTCCAAAAGGGAACTGAAATCTTGGATTGCATTGAAGTATAGAGTAGAATAGGAAGAGGAGGGTCATAATCCTGATTTGCTCCCCATTTCCCATCTTTTTATAACCATATTATGTTTCATCCTGGGCGCTACTTTAGTATTTACTAAATCCAAGGTGTTGTGGAGGAAAGCAGCTAGAGCATGAAGAGAGTACTTGAAATATGAAGAAGTGTTAAAAGGAACCCTAGTATTTAGCTTCAGAGAAAAAGTGGGAATAGTCATATAAATTTAAGGAATGCTCTGAAGAGGAGGGGTTAGATTTACACCATGCTAATCCCAGGAGGTGGAACTAGATAGAACCAGTGAGTGGACACTAGAGGCAGATTCATCTCCTTGTAAAGAACTATTTAATTATTGGAAATTTTTTTTTTTTTTGGGGGGGAATGAGTTTTGCTCTGTCACCCAGGCTGGAGTGCAGTGGCGTGATCTCGGCTCACTGCAACCTCCGTCCCCCGGGTTCAAGCTATTCTCCTGCCTCAGCCTCCCAAGTACCTGGGATTACAGGCGCCTACAACCACGCTGGGCTAATTTTTTATATTTCTTTTTTAGTAGAGATGGAGTTTCGTCATATTGGCCAGGCTGGTCTTGAACTCCCGACCTCAGGTGATCCACCGCCTCGGCCTCTCAAAGTGCTGGGATTACAGGGGTGAGCCACCACACCTGGCAATTACTGGAATTTTCTTAGCATAGGCTGCCTTGGAGATCATGAGAAGC
Source organism: Pongo pygmaeus (assembly GCF_028885625.2). Lineage (NCBI taxonomy): Eukaryota > Metazoa > Chordata > Mammalia > Primates > Hominidae > Pongo > Pongo pygmaeus. Next base: position 43,716,753 of record NC_072373.2, read on the forward strand.
TCTCAGTCATTCTCTTCTAGGGATATTTGTTAACAGGATACAAGCTAAAGGTTGAATTAGATTGTCTAGGGTCCAGTAGCTCTACTACATATAATACTCTCAGCACTACCATATCTCCCACCCCCACGACCATCAAACTTTGATAGGCTTTATGAATGCTTTAAACTTAAAAAATGATTTAAAAATTTTTGGTCTAAATGGTAACCTGAACTTTGCCATAAAGTCAGAAATAAAAATAGGGAGGCCTAGATGTGGTGGCTCATGCTTGTAATCCTAGCACTTTGAGAGGCCGAGGAGGAAGGATCACTTGAGGCCAGGAGTTCAAAACCAGCCTGGGAAACAGCAAGACTTGGTCTCTACAAAAAAAAATTTTTAATTTACTGGCTGTTGTGACACACACCTGTAATCTCAACTCCCCAGGAGGCTGAGTTGGGAGAATTGCCTGAGTCCAGGAGTTTGAGGCTATAGTGAGCTATGGTCACACCACTGCACTTCATGCACTCCAGCCTGGATGACAGAGCATACCCTGTCTCCAAAAAAAAAAAAAGATATTTTGGTATTACATTTAGTGAAATGAACAAGAAAACAAAGACAATCTTTCTGAATGATACTAGAACCAATACTTTCAAGACTTACATATTTTTCAACAAAGTGACTTAATCATTATATCCAAATAAGAGTTAGTTATGTGTTCAAAATTACAGTGGTATGCTGGGTGGAACAAGTTAATACTTATAAGTAATAATAGCTGTTATTGATATTTATATACCTTGCATAAATGTTCTGAAATGTTCTCAACACTCTTGTTATTCCTGTAACAGGTATTGTTATTCCGGTTTTACAGATGATGAGACTGAAGTTCAGTCAGGGGAAGTAACTTGGTTAAGGATATACAACTAGTAAGAGTCAGGATGTAAATTCAAGAATCTGTGTTTTTAACCTCTCTGCTATATTGAAATTTTATACTGTCCTCCAGTTCTAGTTATTGATACTCATTTTACATTGAAGAGTTAGTTTAGCTTTGGCATTTGACTATCATGTGTCTCATAGCACCAGGGATACATTCTGAGAACTGCATTTTTAGATGATTTGCATGTATTTCCACAAAACCAGTCTCTGCACACCTAGGCTGTATGGTATAGCCTATTGCTCCTAGACTACAAACGTGTATAGCATGTTACTGTACTGAATACTGTAGGCAATTGTAACACAATGGTAGGTATTTATATATCTAAACATATAAAAAGTACAGTAAAAATATGGTATAATAATCTTGTGAGACCATTGTCATGTATGCAGTTCACCATAATGTCATGCAGCACATGATTGTATTTTGAAGAAATTAGAATGTTTCTTTGTTTTCACCTAGAAATAGAAACTCTGATGCCCTGGGACTTAAATGAGATTCTTAAATGCTGGATTTCTGTCCTATCATCTCATTAGGAACAAATTCATCAAAAATATATTTCAACCCCAGACAAAGCAAGCCTCTAAATGGTGGAAATAGTATGTTATTTATATTATTTTAAATAAGCATCTTTAGGAGGCAGGACATTGTTTGGGAAATGAACTTTTTTATTTTTTTTTTGAGGTGGAGTCTTGCTCTATCACCCAGGCTGGAGTGCGGTGGCACAATCTTGGCCCACTAACCTCCACCTTCCGGGTTCAAGTGATTCTCGTGCCTCAGCCTCCTGAGTAGCTGGGATTACAGGCAACCGCCACCACGCCTGGCTAATTTTTTGTATTTTTAGTAGAGATGGGATTTCGCCATGTTGGCCAGGCTGGTCTTGAACTCCTGACTTCAGGTGATCCACCCACCTCGGCCTCCCAAAGTGCTGGGATTACAGGTGTGAGCCACCGAGCCCAGCCTGAACCCAATTATTATGAGTCATTATGAGTCATCATGAATGGCCCTTATCACAGATCTTTTATTTATTTATTTTATCTTTTCCCTCTTTAGCATTTATGGATGACTATATTTGTTTCTGACTGGTTGCCCTTAATAAGGCAGAATTGCTTCTATATTCATATTTTGCTTTACACTGATTTTATGGTTTTTGTGATAAATGGCATTATATGAGGTAATTCTGGCTGTTTTCAGATCATTGAAAGTTAAAATATTTCATATTTCAATGGAAGGGATAGTCTTTCAACTTAATTTTAAAATTTAATTTTTTATATAATGCCAATATAGTCTACATGGCATTTCTGTAGTTCTGTTTGTTGAAAAGTAGGATAGAAAAAAATGTACTAAATAAAAAGTATCCTTTTTAGTGTCTTAGGTTTCAAGTTACAAGTTACAGGCCAGGCCCGGTGGCTCACACCTGTAATCCCAGCATTTTGGGAGATTAAGGCGAGAGGATTGCTTGAGGCCAGGAGTTTGAGACCAGCATGGGAAACATAGAAAGGCCCCGTCTCTACATAAAAAAAATTTTTTTAATTAGCCAGGCATGGTGGCTGTGTGCCTTTCTGTAGTTCCAGAAGCTAAGGTTGGAGGATGACTTGAGCTCAGGAGTTGGAGGCTGCAGTGAGCTATGATTCTGCCACTGCACTCCAGCCTGGGTGAGAGAACAAGACCCTGTCTCGATGGATGGATGGATGGATGGATGGATGGATGGATGGATGGATGGATGGACGGACGGACAGACAGATGGAAGATAGGTAGGTAGGTCTGTCTAGATAGATACAGATAGATACACAGGGAAGGAGGAGGAGATGAAGTTTTCTTCTGTTGTGGAGGGCAGTTAATTTTTAATGACAAATGCCATGAAAAACAGTATTGTGATCATAATGCAGTATGATCATTTGCAATGACCATTTTCTGTATTATATTTTAATATAATGCCTGCCATTTATGTTATTTATTAAATATTTTATTTATTATTTAATTTATTATTTAAACTTATTTAATTTTATAGAATATCTTTTAGATCTGTCAAGCAATTTAGGTTATCAGTTCCAACAGAGGAAGAACTAAGGCCCAGAGAAATTACATGATTTTCTTGACATTCTAGAACCAGAACCAGAACCCAGGATTCCTAGTACAAAGAGTCCATACTAATACCTTTCTTGAGTGTTTCTAGTGATAGAGTAAGGAAGTAGCCATTGTTAGCAGACAGTTAAAGCTCTTTATGTCGAACCTACACTTAATGTGATTGCTAAAGCTAAGCTGTACCTCTACTACTCCTTTCACATCAAAGCCCTGAAGTAGCTAACATGTTTTCCCATTTTACAAGTTAAATATTCTCAATTTATTCATTTGTTCTTCATATGATATGCCGTTTACCATTCTGGTTGTCCATCCTTATGTAGTTTCATAGGATATATCCATTGCTATGTCGTACCCAGAAACTGGGTAATTAATATGTTAGTTGCCACCCCACAAGCATGGGATAAGCTAGAATTATACCTACAAGTTCGGAACCTGTATTTTAATTATTAGAGGATAAGATGTAAGAGTTCCTCTTCTAGATAACTGTCTTCCCCTGGTTCTATGACCCATTTTTTTTTATCCTAAATAATACAGAAAATGGTCATGTTTACATTATGATCATCATACTATTTTTCATGGCATTTGTCATTAAAAATCACTGTTTTGCCAGAACATGGCAGGCATTTCCATATTAGCCCAAAAATATTAGATTTTTTCATAGTCATATTTTTAAGAAAGAAAATATATTTTTATTGTAATAAAATATGCTTAGCATAAAATTTACCATCTTAACCTTTTTTTTTTTTTTTGAGACAGAGTCTTGCTCTGTTGCCAGGCTGGAGTGCAGTGGCGCTATCCCTGTTCACTGCAACCTCTGCCTCCCAGGTTCAAGCAATTCTCCTGCATCAGTCTCCCAAGTAGCTGGTACTACAGGCACGCACCACCACGCCCTGCTAATTTTTGTATTTTTACTAGAGACGGGTCTTCACCATGTTGGCCAGGATGGTCTCGATCTTTTGACCTCATGATCCGCCCACCTTGGCCTCCCAAAGTGCTGGGATTACAGGCATGAGCCACCGCGCCCGGCCCATGTTAACCATTTTTAAGTGTATAGTTCAGTACTGTTAAGTACTTAACGTTGTAAAGAACTCTTAATCTTGCAAAACTGAAACTAAACCCACTCAACAGCTCCTCATCCCCACTCTTCCAGCCTCTGGCAACCACCACTCTACTTTCTGTCTTTCTGAATTCATCTCCTCTAGGTCCCTCATGTACATGGAATTAATAGTCATATTTAAAGTTAGCTTTCCTAATAATATGCTCTCTTTGGTAATATAAACTCAGCTTCTTACAATAAAATATATAGTTGTAGTATATTTTATAGTTTCGATAAACTAAAAAAAACAGAAGGTGGAACTCCTTAAGAGCCTTGTTTTTTCTCTTTCTAATGCTGAGTAACTATATATTCCTCTACATATAAGCCCAAGCCTTTTTTTCCAGAATTCACCTCCATGCATACCATCTCCACATACTATACTAGAAGGTGGACCAGTGTTTGCGGTCTGACCATCCTGTCTTTGAATTTAAATGGTGTCTTAATCTATACAGCCAAGAATATCCCTCCGCACAGGTTTAAGTATAGGTGGTAACATATATTTATCTTAATTTTTTTTTTTTTTTTTTTTTTGAGACAGAGCCTCTCTTTTTCGCCCAGGCTGGAGTGCAGTGGCGCGATGTCGGCTCACTCACTGCGAGCTCCGCCTCCCGGGTTCACGCCATTCTGCCTCAGCCTCCCGAGTAGCTGGGACTACAGGCGCCCGCCACCACGCCCAGCTAATTTTTTAGTATTTTTATTAGAGACGGGGTTTCACCACGTTGGCCAGGATGGTCTCAATCTCCTGACCTCGTGATCTGCCCGCCTCGGCCTCCCAAAGTGGTGGAATTACAGGCGTGAGCCACCTCGCCTGGCCTATTTCTCTTAATTTTTTAAGTTCACTTGATCGATTTAGGCCTACAGTAACAGTGCATTTTTTAATCTAAGGCTCTTTTGCCAGGTAGGCTGTTTGGGTACTAACATGGAAGCTTACATGTATATCTCTAGAGAAGAAGTATTAAACTTTTAGATTTAGAATGCAAAGTACAAATATAGAAATGAAGATTTGTTTGAGATGTTAAAGATACCTTACTTGATAGGGAGTACTTAAAGTCATTTCGAGTCAAATAGATTCTGCAGATACTCTCACTGTTTTGATTTTGTAATAGTCAGGACAGGCTAACCATTCGCTTTATTAAGACCATGCATATATCCCCAGAACTAGTTCTTTCCCTAGGTCTAGTTTTATAAATGTTGCGATAAACCAGGTCTGTAAAATTGGAAAAGGAAAAAAAGTTTAGAAACAATAGAGTCAAATACATAGATGTACATAAATTTGTGAGGCTTTCATAGTTTTTTAAATAAAGCATCTTTTGACTGAACCAATTAATTTGTTTCCTTCCCCTTCTGTATAAAGCTTAACATTACCATAATTTTTGTGCATTATAATGTAACTGTACTATACCTAAAAATTGCTTTTGCCTTGAAAAGCTTAGTAATAACCTTGTTTATCAAGTATACATATATATGTGTGTAGCAGTAAGAGTAAAATATCATTTACAATGTTAGCTTATAAATATGGCATCTTTGTATATAATGAATATATAGGTACATGGTGATTTGGCTCATTTTGCTGTTTTATGTATATTTGTTTTGAGAGACAAGAGATTGTTTTGTAGAAAAGGATGGTATTTGAGACCGGGTGCGGTGGCTCATGCCTGTAATCCCAGCACTTTGGGAGGCCAAGATGGGCGGATCACGAGATCAGGGGAGACCAGCCTGGCCAACATGGTGAAACCCCGTCTCTACTAAAGATATAAATATTAGCCAGGCGTGGTGGCACACGCCTGTAATCTCAGCTACTCGGGAGGCTGAAGCAGGAGAATCGCTTGAACTCGGGAGGCGGAGGTTGCAGTGAGCCAAGATCTCGCCATTGCACTCCAGCCTGGGTGACAGGGCAAGACTTCATCTCAAAAAAAAAAAGAGAAAAGAATGGTATTTGAATTATCACTGAGATAAGCAGTATGAGAATTGTAGCTTGACATACTTGTGCTTTATGCTATGCTTTCTTATAACAGAATGTTAAGTACTTAGGCTTAAGTGGGGGCCTTTAAAAAATAATTTTTGGCTGGGTGCAGTGGCTCATGCCTGTAATCCCAGCACTTTGGGAGGCTGAGGCAGGATGACTACCTGAGCTCAGGAGTTTGAGACCAGCCTGGGCAACACAGGGAGACCCTGTCTCTACAAAAAATGAAAAAAAATTAGCCAGCATGCATCTGTAGTCCCAGCTACTCAGGAGGCTGAGGCAGGCGGATTACTTGGGCCCAGTAGGTCAAGATTGCAGTGAGCCATGATTGTGTCACTGCTCTCCAGCCTAGGCGACAGTGACACCCTGTCTCAAAAAATTAAATAATTTTCTTTTTTCTTTCTTTTTTTTTTTTTTTTTTTTTTTTGAGATGGAGTTTCACTCTTTTTGCCCAGGCTGGGATGCAATGGAGCTATCTCAGCTCACCACAACCTCCGACCCCTGGGTTCAAGTGATTCTCCTACCTCAGCTTCCCAAGTAGCAGTGATTACAGGCATGCGCCACCACACTTGTCTAATTTTGTGTTTTTAGTAGAGACGAGGTTTCTCTATGTTGGTTAGGCTGATCTCGAACTCCCAACCTCAGATGATCCACCAGCCTTGGCCTCCCGAAGTGCTGGGATTACAGGTGTGAGCCACCACGTCCAGCAATTAAATAATTTTCAAAGTGCTAGTTCAGTTCTGTTTATGAAAGAGAAATGTGTGTTCTGATGTTTTAGAAAAATCCTACAGTTTTATGATTTTAATTAGAGTCTCTTCTTTCTACAGAAATAGGAAGGTTGTTGATTACTCACAGTTTCAGGAATCTGATGATGCAGGTAAGTTTTGTGGTTTCAACAAATTTTAAGTTGGACTGACCAGTGGAGGTTACCAGCTTATATAGTTTTATTATGCTTTTGGAATAAGTTTTACTTTTTTATTTTTAGATCATTTACCGAAACCATGTCATGATCTGTGTCAACCAAAGCAAAACTTGAACTTACATGGATTTTAACTTTTCCTTGGTAAATCATTGATAATAAACATTAAACAGTTTTTTTCTTACCTGGTTTTGGAGTCCAAAGTTTAAATGTCCAGTAATTCTGATATAGTGTTCATTACTTAAAATATCTCCTGCTGTCAGCTGGGTGCCATGGCTCACGCCTGTAATCCCAGCACTTTGGGAGGCCAAGGTGGGCGGACCACTTGAGGTCAGGAGTTCCAGACCATCCTGGCCAACATGGTGAAACCCCATCTCTGCTAAAAATACAAAAATTAGCCGGGAGTGGTGGCATGCACCTGTAATCCCAGCTATTCTGGAGGCTGAGGCAAGAGAATCGCTTGAACTCGGGAGGCAGAGGTTGCAGTGAGCCGAGATGGCGCCACTGCACTCCAGCCTGGGCAACAGGGAGAGACTCTGTCTCAAAAAAAAAAAAAAAATCCACTACAGCCAGGCGCAGTGGCTCACGCCTATAATCCCAACACTTTGCAGGGGAAAAAAAATCTCCTGCTGTTAGTACAATAAAACTTGTGCCTTGTATTATGTTTTTACATAATAAAGCAACTAAGATGAGAGTCTGTTTTGTGAAACAACTTATATTTGTGAACTAATTCATCAAGGAATGAGTGTTGTAGCTAAGTCTTAGCCATAAGAGGTTTTTTCAGAGTTGTCTCCTTAATCTCATTACTTTCCAGACTATTCTTTTTTCTTTCGTTTTATTCTAACTTTTCTTTATAAAGATAATATGTGCCCTTTGGGAAGACTTAGAAAATACTGAAAGATATAAAGAAGAGAGAAAAAAGTAGTATGTAGCACTAATATTTATTAAATGCTTGCTACATGTCAGGAATTGTTTCAAATGTTTGTATTTAATATTTACTTAGAATAATCCTGTTAATATGTGATATACTATTATTATTTCTATTTTGAGTATCTCGTGAATAAAAGGTATTTGAAAAATTCCTATCAATGGTTATATAATATCCCATAATGGAATTTATAATGTTTCTGACCACTTAATAATTGCTGGTGCTCCAGACTACTTCCAGCATCTCGCCATCTTGTGTGTGTGTGTGTGTGTGTGTGTGTGTGTGTAAATGGTGCAGTAAACAGTTTTGGAAATAATTTCCTTTTAAGGTAGAGTCATTTTCGTTAGTTTTATAGGGTGTTTGAAATTGGAGATATTTTCTTCAAGTGCAAGATTATGTTGTATTTAATACTTTAGTTTAAAAGTAATTTGCTTAGTAATAGTAATTGTGTTTACTTCCTAAAATGTTTGTAATATAACCATATTACAATAATTTTCAAGTAAGTGTGAAGATGTTGAAATCAAAAGGGGAGGGTATAAAATGATGAGAGAGGTTTAGCTATAGATAGATAAAATATATATCATAAGTACTAGAGGGTAATATGCAAAAACAAAGTTAAGGTGATAGGACTGCGTTGGGAAATAATTTAGTTTTTTGAAGGTGAAAGAAACTATTTGGGAAATCCTGCTCCTCTCACCATTTAAACAGCATGAGAGATAATTATGTCAGTAAATATAGTGGTGATTTTAACATGTAAAAATCATAGTTAATTAAGTTTGAAAAACACTGTTTAGATGAAGATTATGGAAGAGATTCGGGCCCTCCCACTAAGAAAATTCGATCATCTCCCCGAGAAGCTAAAAATAAGAGGCGATCTGGAAAGAATTCACAGGAAGATAGGTAAGAGGCATTGTTTTTCTGTTCCTGCTTACACTGTCACCACTCTGAGATGAGAGCAGTCTCTGATCTCTAAATTGTTGGAATCTCATATACTTTTGAAAAGTACTTACTGTCCACTTAATATTTTGCATATTTCATATTATCTCATGCTGTGCTTGAGTATATAATTTGTTGTCTAAGGTTAATACTGACACTTTCATTGTAGTGATAACAAAAAATAAGTGATATATCCCATTCAGTCACAAATCACTGGCACAATTATAACTAAAGGTTGTAGAATCTTAAGTTGTATAGCCTGCTGCATTTTGCTGTCTCATAATCAATTCTCCTTTGTTTAAATAATTTAACCATTTTGGAGTTTTTTTTCCCCTAGTTTTACAAATGAGTTGTGATTTTAACAATAATTTTGCCTCATAAGACCAGGATATTAGGAGTACATGGTGGCTCGTGCTTGTAATACCAGGACTTTGGGAGGCCTAGGTAGGAGGATCGCTTGAGCCCAGGAGTTTGAGACCAGCCTGGGCAATATAAGGAGACCACGTCTCTACACAAAAATTTAAAAATTGGCCGGGAATGGTGGCACTTGCCTGTAGTCCCAGCTACCCAGGAGTCCGAGGCAGGAGGATCCTTTGAGCCCAGGAGTTCAAGGCTGCAGTGAGCTATGATTGCACCACTGCACTCCAGCCTAGGTGACAGAGCCAAGACCGTCTCAGGAAAAAAAAACAACAACAACAAGACCAGGATATTGTAATTTCTGCCTTGTTAGTAAAGTTATATACACTCTCACACTTGGTGTAACATGAACTTTAAGACCTTCTTGGTGATAATGGTGATTATAGTGATGATGATGGCTACTGTTTATGATTATTATGTGACAATCTCTATTATGTGTTTTACGTACACTATCATTTAATTCTTACAACATCTGTATTTGGGTAAATGTTAACTTAGAGGGGTTCTGTGATTTAACCAAAGTTATCCAGCAAATGGACAAACAGGTTATGAAACCATGTCTGTTGGACTCCAAAGTACATTTTTTAACCATTAGAGCTCTATACCGCTTCCAAATAATACTATTACAAATGACCAGTTCAAATAAATGAAATATTTCTCACTACTTCTTCTAAGAATCTTGGAGCACCAAAATAATTATTAAATTCATGTATTTACCTAGTAGTTTTATTTATGTTGACAACCTCTAATACTTTTTTTACTGGAGCATGTCAGAAATGTGCTTTTAAGGAAAAGTAATACGGAATTATACTGTTGGGAAACAAGTCTTCTAGAGCTTCTTGGTATATGTCTAACACAGTTGTTGTTGTTTGTTTTTAATAGAGATGGGCTCTCGCCATGTTGCCCAGGCTGGTCTCAAACTCCTGGGCTCAAGCGATCCTCCCATCTCAGCATCCCAAAGTACAGGGATTACAGATGTCAGCCACCATGCCTGGCCTAAAACAGTTTTTTGTTTGTTTGTTTGTTTTTTGAGACAGTCTCACTCTTGTCACCCAGGCTGGAGTGCAATGGTGTGGTCTTGGCTCACTGCAACCTCCGCCTTCTGGGTTCAAGTGATTCTCTCGCCTCAGCCTCCCGAGTAGCTGGGACTACAGGCACCCGCCACCACACCCAGCTAGTTTTTGTATTTTTAGTAGAGACGGGTTTTCACAGTGTTGGCTAGGCTGGTCTTGAACTCCTGACCTCGTGATAGCCCACCTCGGCCTCCCAAAGTGCTGGAATTACAGGCGTGAGCCACCGCACCTGGCCAAACAGTTTTATATGGCAGCCCAACTCAGAACTATTTTTCATTATATTCATTATCTCATTTCTCCTAAGAAAGACCTGCTTTGTGGCATGTTATAATGTCTCATTGACATAATTAACATCTAGCTCACAGTTTTTCTTGTTGCAGTCATTTGATTTTATTATTCTAAGTGCTGGAAGGATTGAAATAAATACAGGTTTTATTGCTATCTGTATGCCTTGTGTATTTATTCTCAGACCAGTGCTCTGTTGATTTTTCTGTTTTCAAAGTTCAGCCTTCACTTAACTTTGCTGTAGTGGTGCTTAAGGATTAATGTAGTCTGTAAACTCAATAAAAGAACTGGAAAAAATAATATAATTCATCATTGTGTTAGAATTATGAATTTGATGCTTATTTTGCATAAAAAAATTTATACAGAACAGTCACAGGTTTCAGAATTATAAAGTGTCTTGGACTCAGGTTGCTTAGTAAAGGATTTTGTTTGGTCATTCTCTTTGCTTAAGAATCATGGGTTCAGTAATTTCTCATTTGAGTGTGGTCTAGATTATGGGGAATACCAAAAGTGATTTATAAGACCTGCTATTTGAGAAAGGAAAGCTTTGAAGGCAGTTTTTATGTGCAAGTTTTTGGGTTTTGTTCTTCAGAATTTTTCATGGAATGATAAAATTGTAGCATTGAAGAACACCAAGTGATTTGCCTAAGATCATACAACTAACTAATGACAAACAGATAGACTACTAGGGGCTGGGTATGGTGGCTCACGTTTGTAATCCCAGCACTTTGGGATGCCAGGACAGGTGGATCACTTGATCTCAGGAGTTTGACACCAGCCTAGGCAACATGGTGAAACCCCATCTCTATTTTTAAAAATATGTAAATTAACAAAGAGAGATAGGATACTAGAATCCAGATTCTGGAGTTAAGACTTATGAAGACATAATGTGTTTGGTTGTGACTAAAAATTGTTTTTAAAAACTTTCCATTGAACTTTGAAGCTCCTTAACTTCTTATTTTACTTTGCGGAGTGATTTTGAGCTCATTTTATTTTCTCCATGGTACCACCAGGCAGGACTATATGTTGATGTTTCTGATGCAAAGAAATATTGGGAGGAAATATTAATAGGGGATAATTCAGTCAATTTATTTTCCATTTTATTCTAGGTAAATTTTTAGGCATATTAAAAGTTAGATAAGATAACTGAACTACAATTCCTTTTTTTTTTTGTGGGGTGGGGGGATGGAGTCTTGCTCTGTCACCCAAGCTGGAGTGCAGTGGTGCAATCTTAGCTCACTGCAACCTCTGCCTCCTGAGTTCAAGTGATTCTCCTGCCTCAGCCTCCCGAGTAGCTGAGATTACAACCATGCACCACCACACCCAGCTAATGTTTGTATTTTTAGTAGAGACAGGGTTTCACCATGTTAGCCAGGCTGGTCTTGAACTCCTGGCCTCCAGCTGTCTGCCTACCTCAGCCACCCAAATTGCTGAGATTACAGGCGTGAGCCACCACGCCCGGACTACAATTCTTTTTAATAATTTTAGATATTTTAGCAATTTTTCTCGTGTATATTTAGTGATCTTTATTTGCCGTCAACACTATGTATTTTTAGTATTTTTATACTCTGCCTCTGTTCGAGAATATTTTTCTTATTAAATATTCTTGTGAACCAAGATTTATCCATAGGTGAAAAAATTCCAGCCTGTGTTGAGACAGCTTCTTTTTTTCCTTTGAGTCTTTGGAAGCAGTGTTTTGTAACGTAAATAAAATTGTGCTTATTCACCAGCATCCATGTAAATAAGGAAATAAAGTACTCCTTAGCATTTGTTTGAACATTTTATATAGAAGAGGTATTTTTCACTTCTTCTCAAGTCAGAAATCAGAGATCTATGTTCACTTAGATTTTGAGCTAAGACTTTTATGCATTTGCTTTTTTGCCTCCCTTTATAGTGAGGACTCAGAAGACAAAGATGTGAAGACCAAGAAGGATGATTCTCACTCAGCAGGTAGTAAACTATTTTAAATGTAAGAGGTATAATTATATTTATGTATTATTTTATTAGATGTTTTAATAAGTGATTTCTATGCCAGGCACTGTTGCAAATCTGGGATTACAAAGACATTTCCATCTTCAAAGAGCTCCTAATGATTCTCAGTCCTGGTGGCTTATTACAGTTATCTATGAATCTTTTTTAAAATGCATATTCTGGGTCCTGTCCCAAAATTTCTGATTAAATAGATCTAAGTGGGATGTTGGGGCTTGGTTTTCTTTAAGTATCTATACATTATTCTTATGCATGGTCAATATTGGAAATCATTTACATAAACAAAAGACATCAAACTAAATAGAATAATATATAAATATAAAACTTGGTAAAATAGGGGCATGAAAAGGGGGAGTGGTAGACTCTGGGTGGAAAAGCAAATGAAAGTTTCATTCCCACTCTAAAAAGCGGAGACATAGCCTTTTGAAACAGTAGCCAGAGAAAGTTTTTTTTGTAAAAATTTTAACTTAAATTAATATGAATTAATGGGGAGTCTCCATGGCCAAATAAAATGTTCAGTCCTGATGATTCTACTTGTTGTTGGTATTTATTTTTAAATTTAATCTTCCAAGAATTGAGATTTTTAATCCATATTACTTCCAGCCACTTTAGTTTTGACCTACATTCCCTTGCTGTTGTCTCCCTGGATCTCCCTTTAAATGAGACTGCTGTTTAGCTAATACAAAGGGGAGAGACAAAGTTCTGCTAAATTCACTCTGCTTAGCTGTTTTGCTTTCCCTCCTATTCAAGTATACTATCTGGCTACCTAAATTGAAAAGAAACTGTATTAATCTTTTGCACTATCTGGTGATCCTGTGATAATAGAGTGTATGCTTTCAGTCATTTGCCTTGTAAATCCTAGTTTGAATCTCTTACACTTGCTAGTTTATTGAGCACTTCTAGATAAATAACTCTGTACTAGTATTAAGCTAAGCTTCTACCAAGTGGGTTTAGTTTTGGGTCTGCCATGTCAGCTTTATTCTGTTTGTCTCTAGATGAGATTTTTAAAAGTGAAAGAGATGACTTGAACACTGACTATGGCAAGGCTCATGGGACTAGAAGTGTTTTCAGAAGAGTGACCACTTAACCTTGACAGAATAAGGGAGCCTAAAACTTCAGGAAAAGGGCTGTAGGTAGAGACTAAGGCAAATATGATTTAGTCTAGAGGCAATAGGCTGGCACCCTACACTTTAACCAGATTTATTCACAACACAACCGTGTGTTAAAAAAAGTTTTTTTAGGCTGAGCATGGTGGCTCCCGCCTGCCATCCCAGCACTTTGGGAGGCTAAGGTGGGTAGATCACCTGAGGTCAAGGGTTCAAGACCAGCCTGGCCAACATGGCAAAACCCTGTCTCTATCAAAAATACAAAAATTTGACTGAGCCCAGTGGCTCATGCCTGTAATCCCAGCACTTTGGGAGGCCAAGGCAGGTGGATCACCTGAGGTCAGGAGTTCGAGACCAGCCTGGCCAACATGGCAAAACTCCTTCTCTACTAAAAATAAAAAAATTAGCCAGGTGTGGTGGCGGGTGCCTGTAATCCCAGCTACTCGGGAGGCTGAGGCAGGAGAATCACTTGAACCTGGGAGGCAGAGAGGTTGCAGTGAGCTGAGATCCCGCCGTTGTACTCCAGCCTAAGCAAGAAGAGCAAAACTCCATCTCAAAAAACAAACAAGCAAACAACAACCAACAACAAGAAATTAGCTGGGTATGGCTGCATGTGCCTGTAGTCCCAGCTACTTGGGAGGCTGAGACAGGAGAATAGCTTGAACCCAGGAGGCACAGGCTGCAGTGAGCCAAGATTGCGCCACTGCACTCCAATCTGGGCGACAGAGCGAGACTCCAAATTAAAAAAAAAAAAAATTTTTTTATTAGTAGACTCTAAGAATATGTGGAAGTAAATTTTTTATAGGCTTCTCCAAACGTCTTTCACTAATTAATCTAAATATGTATTTTAAAGATTTTCCAGCTGGGCGCAGTGGCTCACACCTGTAATCCCAGCACTTTGGGAGGCCAAGGAGGGTGGATCACCTGAGGTCGGGAGTTCGAGACCAGCCTGACCAACATGGTGAAACCCCGTCTCTACTAAAAATACAAAATTAGCCAGGTGTGGTGGCGCGCACCTATAATCCCAGCTACTCGGGAGGCTGAGGCAGGAGAATCACGTGAACCTGGGAGGTGGAGGTTGCAGTGAGGCGAGATTGCGCTATTGCACTCCAGCCTGGGCAACAAGAGCAAAACTCCGTCTCAAAAAAAAAAAGATTTTCCTCAATCCCCTCTAAATTGAAATGGTCACAAGCCATTCATTGTAAAGGGTAACAGTTTGACATTATTTTAGGGTTTTCATGTTTTATGTCTTAGAACAAAGATTATTGGAAGACATTCTTTCTCTCTCATACTATATTAAGATATTTTTCTAACTTTAGCTTTCAAAAACAGTGAACATAGATTTGAATGTAATTGAGAATTTTAGAGCAAAGCAATGATGTAACTTTAAAGTATAGGAGTCATGTGTTCACGCTTTAATTCAGCTTGGCTACTGCTTAAAATTACATGCCTTTGTTACTTTGTATGTAATAGTGGGTACATGGTCTTGTCCAAGTTGATTCTTTGTGAATTTAGGTCCCCTTTATACATTTTGTAGATTTTTTTTTTTTTTTTTTTTTATGTTCTGGGATACATGTGCAGGATGTGCAGGTTTGTTACATACGTAAATGTGTGCCATGGTGATTTGCTGCACCTATCAACCCATCACCTAGGTATTAAGTCCAGCATGCATTAGCTATTTTTTAATGCTCTCCCTCTCCATCCCCCCACCCTGCCCGCTCCCTCGCCACAGGCCCCAGTGTGTGTTGTTCCCCTCCCTGTGTCCATGTGTTCTCGTTGTTCAGCTCGCACTTATAAGCGAGAACATGCAGTGTTTGGTCTTTTGTGCCTGCATTAGTTTGCTGAGGATAATGGCCTCCAGCTCCATCCATGTCCCTGCAAAGAACATGATCTCCTTCCCTTTTTATGGCTGCATGGTATTCCATGGTGTGTATGTACCACATTTTCTTTATCCAGTCTATCATTGATGGGCATTTGAGTTGATTCCATCATTTTGCAGAAATGTTGAAGGATAGAATTTGCCCTTTTACAATGAAATAAAGCTGCAGATTAATATCCTATATTGGCCACTATGTTGGGTTTTTCAGTCAGTTATATTTTCAGTCAATTATTAATCTTTTGCACTATCTTGTCAAATATAAAATTCTTTAATCGTTATATCATGGTAATTCTGATATTGCAGAGGATAGTGAAGATGAAAAAGAAGATCATAAAAATGTGCGCCAGCAACGGCAGGCGGCGTCTAAAGCAGCTTCTAAACAGAGAGAGATGCTCATGGAAGATGTGGGCAGTGAGGAAGAACAAGAAGAGGAGGATGAGGCACCGTTCCAGGAGAGTATGTGAAGTTGTTTTGTGTACTTTGGTTGTTTGGTCATAATTGTAGTTTGTGACCTTGGTTACTCTGGCATTTTCTAGGATGCTAAATGTTACAACCAGTCCCTTAAATTGGGTAGATACTCCCTGTTAAAAGAGATGACTGTATTGGTTCCTGTTAATATTTTTAAAGGTTCAGAGATTCTCATGATTGCCCACCATTTGTAATGGTTGCACTTTTTATTTAATGATGTTTGTGTTCAAACACTGAATGAACATTTGCTTAAGTAACAGTCACATTAGGCATTGCGATTGAGATTTGTATTTTGCCTTGGTGGAGGAGGTTGTAGACCTCTTTTCACAGAAAAATCATGTTAATAACAAAATTTCGGTGTTTCACAGGTTATTCAGATTAGTTAATTCTATGTGTTTTTGTTTCGTGTTTGGTTTTCTTGTTTCACTTATTCATAATTGGACCAAAAAGGCCCTGTCAGTTCAGTTTTGTTTCCCTGGTCTCAACCAGTACTACTTGGAAGTGATGGAACTACCAAAAGTTATTTGATAGTTTCAGTTTTTATTCAGATTAACTCTTACCCTTCCTGTTTTCAATCTACTTTTCAAACACATCACTCATGTAACTCTCTCATGTAAGGTGCATGCAAAATCCATTTGACAAATGAGGCTGGTGATGACTCCAGTCAAATTGGTAGTACAGCTCCAAATAGAATCCAAGGGTGTTTGACTCCCAAATCCCATCCTCTAGTCATTCTTAGCACTCTCTTCCTTTTTTACTTGGAAGGATGTGTACATTAAGTTAGATGTTGAAATTCTTCTTTCTTCTCAGAAGATTCCGGCAGCGATGAAGATTTCCTGATGGAAGATGATGACGATAGTGACTATGGCAGTTCAAAAAAGAAAAACAAAAAGATGGTTAAGAAGTCCAAACCTGAAAGAAAAGAAAAGAAAATGCCCAAACCCAGGCTAAAGGCTACAGGTAATTTCTGCAGAAGTGAAATTAAATTTACTGCTTTAAAGATTTTGAGAACCATTATTTTCAGTACAGAAATTCTTCATTAGGATTTGGCATTGGCCTGATGTTTAGCAGGAATACAAGAAATCTAAAAGGGTCTTGTATTCTGCAACTGGAAGTATCTCTTATTAATAAAGACACTAACCTGTTTAAGAGTCTAGTGGACTTAGCCATGTTCTTCAACTACTGCCAGTACTTGAGCAAGATTTCAGAATGATCTATTTGTTTCAGACACAGTGGTAGAAACACTGTATCATCATAGCTGTTACTGCTCTTTTTTCCTCACTGGTATCACAGTCTCAGCAGCCAGCAAAGACTTAATTGTGAAAATGCACAAACCTAGAGTAATACGTTTAAGTTCCACGTTCTGAACTCTACCCCATCCTCTGTGCTATCAGAATAAAACCACACTTGATGGCATGAGTTAATTTTTTTCTGAGCCCTAATGGTTTCTCCTAGTTGGAGCTAGTTTGTTAACTAAATCAGAAATCAATTCGCTTTTTGTGTAGGTGGTTTTATTCTGTTAGGTAGAACTAGTCATTGTTAAACTTCTGTTTATCACTTCCTACTGTTAGGAATGATGGAACTATCAAATGTTATTTGATGGCTTTAGTTTCTGATCAGATTAATTCTTTTCCTTCCCTCTTTTTGACCTGCTTTTTATAAACAACTGTTATCATAAACAACTGTTAGTTTACCAAGCAATTAAGGATGTTGTGCATATTCTGTAGCATGGTGCTTCTTCATTACAGGTATTACTGCTAACATCATAGAGTGTTGGTAAAAACTGATGGGAAATACTGCAGCATAGTGTAGTAACTTATGACCAGTTTAGAAACTGAGATAGATTTACCTAGGGATATATGTGCTCCCTCATGCCCACCTTGGTTTTTAGTAAGTTGCGTATTGTCTTTATAGAGTTTATTCTTACAGATTGTTGTATTTTGTAGCTGACTTTTGTTAAAGACATTTTTTTCTTTTCCCTTCCCCAAATTATTTTTCTCTTTTCAGTGACGCCAAGTCCAGTGAAAGGCAAAGGGAAAGTGGGTCGCCCCACAGCTTCAAAGGCATCAAAGGAAAAGACTCCTTCTCCCAAAGAAGAAGATGAGGAACCGGAAAGCCCGCCAGAAAAGAAAACATCTACAAGCCCCCCACCCGAGAAATCTGGGGATGAAGGGTCTGAAGATGAAGCCCCTTCTGGGGAGGATTAAAAGTGATGATGGTCTGGGGAGAGATTTTATTAAAAAAAAAGAAAAAAAAAAAGAAAAAAGAGGGAGGAAAAAAAAGAACCTACTTAAGATAGAACATGGTTTTGGCTATGGCTTGACTCATGGGCTTTCAGTGCTTTTTTCCATTTGTTGAAAAGTAACATTTCTCTCTCTCTCTCTTTTTTTTTTTTTTTAAAGCAAACCATTGTATGTTTAAGTGTTTAAGTTACCTTTTTGTCTATTGGTCTCTTTGCCAGCCCTCCCCTTTCCCAATGAAAGCCATGTCAAATTAATCACTGGATTGACTGCTTCATCTTTTTATTTTTAATGAAAGGTGTACCACAGTTGTAAAGCAATAAGATTTGAGATGAACACTATTGAAACTTCGCTTTTTGCTAAAAAATAGCAAGTTGAATAGTAATCAAAAACATAGAAAGATTTTAGTTCAAAATGATTGCTCCTTTCTCTACCTGGACTTTTAAAAAATCAGTTGTCATCTAATATGAGTTTATTTGTCTATAGACACAAGTATCAATATCTAAAAAAAATCATGACTTTAAACTTCCACTGATGAGGCAGGTAGGAGATAAAGATGAATTCTGAACTGTTACTAAAAGTACTCATTTTTTACCTTGTACGGAGGGTGGGCAATGGGGTTACCTGACCTTATTTGAGGGTATAGGCTTTCTTTTTTATTTCATCACTTGTTATCTCAAAGAGACTCGGAGCCAGTGATCCTTTTATCCTGCTACAGTCTTTAGGGAGCTAAAAAAAAAAAAAAGCAGGGGCTGCCAAAACTCTTGATTTCATATTTTCTTCTCTAAATATATATGTATCCTGTTTTTTGGATAAAATTTTACCAAGAATCAAAAAAAAAAAAAAAAAACACCCTAGAATTTAATCAACAAGATCAGTCTACACGTCACAGTGGATTTCTTTTCAAACTGACAATGTTTAGGTTTTAAGCAAATAAAGTTCCAGTTAATGTGAAACTCAGTCACAAAGAGTTGAGATTTTTCCTTTATGAAATAGAATTGACATTCTTTTATGCTATAAATGTGCATTCAGGTCCCATTAACCATGCTCTGCTTTTATTTGGGGATAGAACATTTTCTTTTTCATATCCCAATCTTCCCATTTCTTCATAGAAATGTGATAAGAAGTACATCCCTGTGATCCTGTTGCTTCGTAGGGCACCACTGCACACCCTGCCCCGAGTGCCGACCACCTCTGCTGTAGGACACTATTTTCCTGGCCCTATTCTTCACTTACTTCCCATCCTGTCCTTGACTAGGAATATGTTAAATGCTGCTCCCATACAATTCAGTTAGCTCTTGTCTTTTTAGTTGGTCCAACCCCTGCTTTACTGCTCATGCTGCTTAAAGCAGGAGGGACTAGAGAAGGCATTTTAGGAGGCCTGTGTGCAGTTGAAAACCGACTTTTACACACCTTATAAAAGCAGTCAGGAGATAGATCCATAGGTTGGATCCTTCACATCTGATACCAGGCGCTAATGGGAACAAGGTTTAGAGGGTCCTGGTATGCTAATAAATTGAAAAATTAGTGAAATTTAAACTTCTGCCTTTTTTTTCCTGCCTTTTAATCTAGATTTGCTTCCTCAATATCCTACTTTGTGGTTTACTAGGAACACGCTTACTCTGATTTCTTTTTTAAAAACACACAGTGGCAGAGTCCTTTCACTGTTGCACTGTGTGTTAAAGAATGAATAAGGAGTTTTCAGTACGTGGCCAAAAATACAGGACTTGAACACAAATAGCAGTTGGGTCACTCTCTTTCATGGTGGTTAAACTCAGAGGTGTGAACTTTGTAATGAGGGTGTTAAAGACTAATCTGTTTGCCTAAATGGGTTTGTTCAGGTTTCCATTTTTAACAAAGAAGTTTGCGTTCATATAGTAAAAGACCTATCAGTGTTTCCACCATGCACTTCTATTTCTTAGGAGTTGATAATTTTAAGTCTTAACATTCCTAGTAACATTTGGGCTTTTCTTAGGTTATGTTTCGTGAAGATTTGGGGGGCGGGCTCTTTTAAAACTTCAGCCTCAGTTGTTTAACAGTCTCTTTAATGTATTAATCTGCACTAACATCTCTGTGATATACGCACGTGTTTTAGAGGTAATCATGTCTTCTAGATTACTTGTGTGCATTTGATTGGGCTTCTTGTTTAGAGTCCCTTTTAAAATTAATTCATTAGATTGAAAAATGTATTCTATATTTCTGATAGACTGGACAGAAGGATCTGTGTCCCCAAGTGAGACAGGCTCTGAATAACTTTTGTTTTCTCCACTTTTTATTGATGATTTAAAACACTCTAGTCTTCCCCTCAAATCATGCATGCAAATAGGAGGACAGTGGTGGTGACTCAACTGGATACAGGTGCTCAATAGTCAGGCTTGATAGTGATGTCAGGACGCATTACAAGCTGTAAGCCGATACTGACTGGCCATTGGCACCATCCTTGACTAACCTTCCTCTTTTTCTCTAGTGTGCCTATGGTGAAATGGCAATAGCATTCACTGTCGTATTTTGCAGTGCTCAGGAAGTGGGACGTTAACTTTGAAGGTGCTTGTTTGTATTAGCTCTGCTAGGTTTACCTCTACAACGTAGATTTCGGCAGCTATGCTGACTGACACTACATTCTAGTTCTTAAGATTTTTTTTCCAGATCCCCCCTTCCCCAGCTAGACATACGTAGCATACTTTCATCTTATTCAATCTATCTGTAACCTGCTGCTGCTTTTAGTCCTCCTCACCTCAGATCGGAATCAATGGAGTGGGCCCAGAGGATACATTTTAATTCCAGTAATGGTAGGTAGATTTGTCCTGCTTTCTAAAACATCTCTTCATTTCATATTTCCACTCCATATTGATTCCATAAGGGAAAATTAATGGGTGTTTCCTCCTTTAGGGAGGTAATGCAAAGAGTGTGGACATCTTCTAATCTTGAGGAACAGTAGTTGATTTCCCTTGAAGGAGCTTACATATCGACTGTTTTCACAATAACCTGTTTGCCTCAGTTCAATCCTCAGTTTAATTCTTAATTTGGTACTGGCTCAAATAGCATTTTCTTACAGATAACAAATCAAGAGTGAAATTTGAGGTTATACTCCAGTAAAGTTTTTAACACTTGTGAATATGGTCAGCTAGACTAAACTTGACTTTTTTTTTTTTAATGGCTTTTTTATCTGTGAACATTCAGATAAGTGGATTTTCAAGTACTGGTTGGGGAAGGAAATCGTGCTTTTCTTTAAACTTCAGTTTACGAGATGCTTTGAGAGCATTAGGCAAAAGCAGAAATAAATATCAGGAGCAACGGGGAAAGCTTTATAAAAGATCATGGTGGCCATCGTTGCAGCTTTGAAGAATGAGTGCTGGTTTGAACAGTTCTTTGGTAGCTGCACTGAAAAGAAAAAACTTTCACCTTAAGAATTTGAAAAGGAAGAAACCTGGGCTCTGGTCTTCATGGCATTTAGACTGAGATACTTAAACACAACAGAAGTAAAAAGCATTTCCTGCCACAGGATAGGGAAAATGTAACAAGCTGGTTGCTCTTGAGGTTAGAAAATTGTCTGTTTCTCTGTGGATGAAGCTGGATTTACTTGAAAATGGAGAATTGGTTTATTGTTTGAATATTGGGACATCAAGCTATCTATAGCCAAGTTTCAGTCGCAACCAGTTTTCCCTTTGGGGTAAATTCGATACAAAATGATTCTTTTTGAATCCTGAATCCGTAAATTACACTTTTTTTTTTTTTCAAATTCACAGAATTCACAGTGGTGCTGACTGTGTAATAACCACTACTGGGAAACATCCCGTAAACCTGCCTGTTGCCATGCCAATGGAGTGACTGAACTGGTGACATCTGTTTGAGCATGCTTTGTGTGGCTGGTAGAATGCCACCGTTGTGCATACACTTTGTACATCAGGGGTGAAGGGAGGGTTTTCTAGATTATTGGGGGAGGGTAAAATTGGGATTTTTTTGTTGTTCCTTTTTTGATGGGGTGTGGGGGTATAGTACTCAGCTTATGCCCTAAAATAACATGTATAAAAACCCCTGAAGTATTGTGTGGGTGTGTATGTGTGAGTGTGTGTTTGTATACGTCTGGCAATTAAAGCTTTGTCTTCTGGAACTTAGTGAATTCTTTTCTCTTTTTCCTCCAGAAGTATTTGTTACAAGATTTGTAAATAAGAGCTCTACTTAGTTTGTTTACCATGAACATGTTGCAGCAAATCTTATGCATCTAATTCCTACAAGGTTAAAGAAAGGCTTTTAGACTTGCCAGGTTAAGCAACAGCCAAGTTTTCAGTAATTGTTTGCCTTGATTTATCTTTTAGACTTCATTTTGCCAGCTCTAAAACTCCCAGTCTTCCTTGATTTTAGTCCTTAATCTTTTATGTTCTGAGCAGGAAGGGTAAAAGACAGGAACCTGCTTCACTGTATTAACTAGTCCATGGGCTAAGACCGGGGCATCTCTTTTCTTCATACTGCAATGTTGCTAGATACATGATCAGACACCAGAGGGTTGGGCATTCTTGCAATACCTTAACAGTGCTGAAATCTGCAGCATGGTACTAAGGAAGTTAAAGTTTGAATGTAACCACTTTATTTAAAAGGTTTTTTTCTTTAATTTAAATGAAATGGGGTTGAAGTGAACATGATTTTGTTGACCATGTTCGTGAATTATAGATGCAACATGCATTGGTAGAATCGTGTGATGGTCTTTTGTGATACTTAATTTTTACATATCCCAGTCTCTGTATGTATCTGCATAGACAAAGAAAAAACAAACTCCTGCTTTGCTTTTATTGAAGGGTTTCCAGGACTGCGTGTCTGCTCCTGAGCTCTGTTTTAAGTATGTGTATCCTTTGCTTGTATTTTGTATTAAAAAAATAAGAAAAAGAACCCTTTATTGTTGAGCATGTTGGCATTGTCCCCTTTATTTTTTTCTCTTTTTGGGACATATGAAGCAAGTTATTCTTTTTCTGTATCTTTTTTTCTTTTGTAAACTTTTTTTTTTGTTTTGTTTAAAAATGGCTTTATAAAAGGGCTTTTATAACCCAGATGTGTGCTCTGTGTACTTCTTGTAATACTTTAAAGCAAACACACTAACTTACACAGCTTTGTTAATCAGCTCCCAGTTCAGCCTGACTTTGGGGGAACTTATTTCCCTAATAAATTATTTAGAAACTTTTAACAGTGACCATCCCTGTTGTTGGTAAAAGATAAGCATGTCTTGGTTCAAAAGTCAATACCTCAGATGGAATCAAGAAGCAGTAGACTTACCAGTTTGATTAATTAAGGGAGCACTGGACTGGGTGCATAAGGATTCTTAATTAGCATTTTTTCTCATGTCTACATCCAAGGTTATGAAGTGTGGAGAGCAAAGTTTAACAATCATATATAATAAAAGATAATGTTTATACTCACAAAACACACTTGCATTCAATTCCAAATACCCATAAGAACTACACTGAATTTTGAATTAAAGATTACTTCTTAGGTGGAGAATGTGGTACAAGATCCCTCTTTAGAACTGGGCTGATATTGTAGCTATTAGGGCTTTTTTTTTTTTTTTTTCAATTTTTCCTCTTGTTTACATACTTGCCTTGTCAGCCAAATACTATAATTGAAATGCAAATTTGGCTTTGAAATTAAATGCTTTGTGCATCCTGTTATCCGTCAGTGACTAGCTAACTTTTTAAATTTTTTTCTTTCTTTTTTTTTTTTTTTTTTTGAGACGGAGTCTTGCACCCAGGCTGGAGTGCAATGACATGATCTCGGCTCACTGCAAACTCCACCTCCCGGGTTCAAGTGATTCTCCTGCCTCAGCCTCCCAAGTAGCTGGGATTACAGGCATACACCACCACACCTGGCTAATTTTTGTATTTTTAGTAGAGACGGGGTTTCACTATGTTGGCCAGGCTGGTCTCGAACTCCTGACCTCAAGTGATCTGCCCACCTCGGCCTCCCAAAGTTCTAGGATTATAAGCATGAGCCACACCTCCCAGCCATTTTTTTCTTTTTTTAGAGATATGAGAGTCTTGCTATGTTGTCTGGGCTGGTCTCAAATTCCTGGACTCAAGGGGTCCTGCTTCAGCTTCCCCAGTAGCTCAGATTACAGGTGCAGACACCCTGCCCACATACATTTATTTCTTAATATAATGAGTTGTCTCAGGTTAAAGTTGAATTTGGATGAACATTAACTATCTACTTTTCCTCATAATCCTTAGGTATTTTATGGATAACATAGACAATTTTATGTTTCAGGACAGTGCTGAAGAAATGCAGTCTGATTTAAAGGATTTCAAATACCAACAAGTGGATAAACAGATGAAGAGAGGTTAAAACACACTTGGAGCTACCTAGACTCCTATCCATGAACATTGGTATACAGTACTACACTGTAGTTGTGCAACACATATTACCTCATTTAATTTTTCCAACAACTGTGAGATCGGCAAGTGTTTGTTCTTCCAATATTGTAAAGAATAACTTGGTTCAGGTAAGATGAGGTTTATGTGTTACCTGATGTAGCTAGTATGTAGTACAACAAGGGTTTGAATCAGTGCTGTGTGCTTTAAGTTATCACAGTTGTTCGTTCTAAAGCCAGCTCCCTTTGGTATACATGGGTCCCTTAAGCCTTCCTAGTATTGAGCTTTTGAGCATTTTGCTGTTCTCTCACATCTCCCAGTAACAGTGATACTTGAACCAGTCCAATGAGTTACATCAAAGATTAATGGGGAAAATCGGAAACTTCAATGAGTAAGGAGATTTCTCATTGAATACTTCGGTTTGCTTGAAAATCCTGGTGACCCCTAGATACAAAGCCTCAAATTATTTAAAAGCTTTTATTTTCTGATTATGTCTCATGATAGTGACTGTTGAAAATGTTCGTCATATTCACTATATAGCAGTTACAGTCTGCCAGTAGAGGGCAGTGTTTGTCCTCCATAGATAGTGGAATGCTTGCTGTCCCCATCTCATTTTTAGATACTATCGGACTAGGCTCAGGACATTTTTAGATACTGTCGGCTAGGCTCAGTTGATATTCTGCAAGTGTATCAACACCTTGCCACTTACTTGGGTTATTGAAGCCCTGTGATCAGTGTACCCAGTTAACATCCTAGTGTATGTAGCAGCAATCTTTTCTGAATTTTAAATAGGAAATAGAATTTCTTGATTCATGCACATCTGTCCTCTTGTGTTGTTCCCTCTTTACATCTCCTAAGCCTATGTGGATAACATCCCGAAATAAAAGTGCAGACTGAAATTTCAAAATGCAGCTGTGAACTCTTTGCCCTGTTTTGAAACAGGTGTTGTCTTTGAAATTGCCTTCCAGCTCAAAAGCCTTGTTTCTTGCACAAGCAGCACTGATATGTGTTCACACACAACAAATACTTAGATTTGTTTTCAAGGTAATGTGGTAGTTTGTCGTCCTTTATCTTGATGACATGCTTCTCTTTTCCTCCATTGTTGTAATAGAATAGATAGGTACTCATTTTGACATGCTTTGGCTGGGTCACCACCAAGAGAAATCAGTATTATTCATGGGTGTGCCCCCTGGTTCAATAGTAAAGACCTGCACAAATATTGTGAAATAAATGCTGTGTTAATTCTGGGGTCAGGGAGTGAGAGGGTACAGCCAGAGTTCCCATCCTAATAAAGCAAATAATTACTTTAAAATATGCTAACAAAACGTTGGAAATAATTGTTTGCCTTGATTTAGCAGTAAGCTGGCACCCAGAAGGGATTTGTTTAAAAATCTAACTTTAAGGAACAGGTTGATCAAGGAAGAGTACACATATATATTATTATTGGTAATGTTTTAGCTATTAAGTTGAATACACAAACCCTTTTATTAGAATGTGTAAGACCACCTCCTTGGCTGATGTACAATGCAATATGTCTAATAGTTACACTTTTTCCATCTTGGGAAGAAACACGAATACATAGTCTATATGTAGTCGGGGCTCTCTTGATTATAAGAGATTAGGGTAGATGGGTAAAGTAAGGCTCTGAAGGAGATAGAAAGTCATTGATCCAAGAAAAATGATAGCCTAAATTTTAGGATATGATAACTACCAATTTGGTAACCCTAGCTGATTGGTTATCTGGTAAGAAGTGTCTCATCCATAAAGAACTGAACATGTGTAGTAATATAATTAACAAAAAATAAGGTGTGGTGGCTCACACCTGTAATCCCAACATTTTCAGAAGCTAAGGCAGGAGGATTACTTGAGGCTAGGAGTTCAGACCAGCCTGGAAAACAGTGAGATCCTGTCTCTACAAAAACAAAATAAACAAGTTAGCTGGGTATAGTGGCATGCACCTGTAATCCCAGCTACTGGGGAGGCTTAGGAGGAAGAATCACCTGAGCCCAGGAGTTCAAGGCTGCAGTGAGCTATGATCACACCACTGCACTCCAGCCTGGGTGACAGAATGAGACCCTGTCTCTTAAAAGATAAAAAAAAAAAAAATAACGAGAAATAGATTGTGAAACACTGGTGTTTACCAAAAAGTGTGTAGACAGTGACCCACACTGGATCTTCATTTTGTGGCTATAAATTGGGTCTCTTGTGGTTCACTAATTCAGCCTAGAGGAATACAAATACTAAACACTTTAAAAATATCGTTTTACTTCTAAGGTAATCAGGAATAATGATATAGCTAAGCTCTTTTATAAGGCACTAAATGTCTTTAGGAATCAAAGACTCAATGGACGTTCTGTTTAGACCTTGGAACATAATCTGGGGCTTCAGTAACCTGACTTCAAATCTAATGCATGCCACATCTCAGTTACAAACCCCAAGCTCCCCCTGTTTTGTCTTTTCCTCCTGCTTCTGACCTAATTAACCCCATCTTTCTTTTCCTTCTTGTGTGTGTGTATGTGTGCGTGTGTGTGTGTGTGTGTGGATGAAACAGTTAGTTTCCATGGGGTTAGTGTTTTTGAGGCAAAAATATTGTTTATACGTCAACTAGATAGCCCTAGAGGTGGATGGGGAACCAGCTGTTCGGTAGAGAGCCACACAGTTGGCCTGAGTACAAGATAAATAGCATTCCTAAGCTCTATTGTAGGGAATGCTGGTGTGACTTGAAGTACACAGGATATACACAGTATCTACTTCAAAAGAGTGGTTTTTGTGCTAACCTTATAAAATGGACCAGTCCTGGGCCATTGGCAAAGCAAGTCAGTCCTTTTCTCACCTTGCTTTCCTTCTTTCTCTTGCCATGCACTTAAGGAAAGCAGTAAGACCTCTAATATTTAGCTCTTGGGCTACTCTTCTCTAGAAGTCAACACCATTGCACAGTCACTGTGCAATGAGAGAAGCAGATGGCTCTCTCTCTGGGAGAGCTAAGTCTAAGTAAGGACACACTAATAATGCCAGACAGTGGAAACAGGAGTTCTTAGAGCACATGTTGCTTCCACAGGTCACCTCTGAATTAGCCAGCAATATTTATTGACAATGAAAATTGTGGTGACTATATTCCACCAAAAATTGGGACCTGTGCTACAATGAAGAGTTCTTTCATATTCCTCAACAGGAAAAACAGTTTAAGATATAGTTTGGTTCTCATGATATTGGCATGTCTGGATACTTCTATGATTTAAGGGACTGAAGCAGGCAATGTTGAAAACTGGAGTATTCCAGGTAATGTATGTGAATAGTATAAAAAGTGCAATAGGTGTTCCACAGCAGATTTCAGAACAGCACATAGTGCTAACTATAGCATGAGTAGTCATTTGTTTTATTTGAACCCCCAATCACTTTTCCTTGTCTGGCGACCTGCTTTGGAGAAGCTATGTGGCTGGTTGCAGATGAAGTCAGATCAATCGACAGGGTGATCTTGGGCAAGTCAGCTTATCCGCCTACCTCCCACTCTATGCTTGTTTCTTCTTTTTATATAACGAGGATTATAAGGGACTGATTCTCCTCTGCTTCAAAGGGACATTATGGGGCTGAGCACTGTGGCTCATGCGTGTAATCACAGCACTTTGGGAGACCAAGGCAGGCAGATTGCCTGAGATCAGGAGTTCGAGACCAGCCTGGCCAACATGGTGAAACCCTATCTCTACTAAAAATACAAAAATTAGCTAGGTGTGGTGGCAGGCGCCTGTAATCCCAACTACTCGGGAGGCTGAGGCATGAGAATTGCTTGAACTCGGGAGATGGAAGTTGCAGTGAGCCAAGATTGCACCATTGCACTCCAGCCTGGGTGACAGAGCGAGAGTCCGTATAAAAAAAAAACAAAAAAATCAAAGGGACATTATGATAATAAGTGAGGCCGTGGGTACTCAATGCCTGGAACACAGGCTGTCTATGCACATATGTTGCTGTTGGCATTGTAGACCAACTAGCCTCAAACAAAAGCAGTGATGTACCTCCAGGCAAGGTTTATGGGAGCTGAAAACCTCATTCCTGCAGAACTGAAATCCTTTTAGCTTTGTCTCTGAAGTATAAATGAGTTATTTATTAGTAAGAACACTAACTCTTGCAGAAAGGTAAACTTTAACCAGCTCACAGTATAGGATGGTTTTAGAGGGGAGGGAAGAGTGACAGTAACTTCCAAGTCACCTGCACTAGTAAAAGTTTTGTTTTGTTTTTTCCCAGTGTAGGTACACAGAATTATTGATTGGATCTTGAATGCTTCTTTAGCTTCTCCTAGGAAAAAAAGAATTTTATCCAATGATTTCAAACTGTATTTCTAGTTATGGGATATATATTACAAGTGAGAGAACATTCATTTTGGACTGGAAACCTGATTACAAATACTTGTCAATAGCATATTTTCAGTCTATGAAATCATCCTATTTTTGTGTCCTTGATCTTTCAAGTTCAATACCAGAAAGGAAGCCACAAGACTTACTGGAGCCATGATTGGGGACAGAATCCTGGGGCTCAGCTGGGCTGTTTTACTGATGAAATGTGACATCCTGTGTTCTCACAATACTGAAGTCTCACTAGAATGCTTTTTGTGGGTGGCCCCTATCATGAGATCCTTACATAGACTGATAACATTTTGGCAGTTGAACCCCAGGGACAAGCTATAAGATAGACACCGCCCTCATCCCCCACAAATTCTCTTCAATCTTTGAGGAAGAAAGACCCAATTTCAACATAGTGAAGAGGCCTTTTTTAAAAGTTTGATTTATGTAAGTTGAGTAACAGACTGTATAAATACTGAAATTTTGGTCAGGAGCCTGTTATCTTGTGATACCCTCTTCCTCTAGATTGCTAAGATCATCATTTGTGCTTCTTGGATTAATAAGATAACTCTCAGAAGTCTGAAGTTCCTCTTGTCATGTTATCTTGCTGAAGGAGATAGAACTAGTCATTGGGCCTTGGTAAAATTTTCACTTGTCTCAACCCAATTTCTATCACTGAGTTCTGTTAATGTGCATGACGCATGCTTCTCCCTCATTAGGCCTCTTGGACAAGTGTCAGCATTTAAGGTCGTGAGAACTGGATTTTGTTCCCTCTTTAGAGTATGATATTAAGAAAACTTAGCTGAAAACTAAGATAGCATTCTTTCCCCAGGCTTCGCTTTCACAACATTCTTGTGGAGTCAGAATACTAACTTAGTTGGAGATAAACACAGGCAAGGCCGATTCTCAGTCTGAAGGCGTTCAATGGTGAAGGAGTAGAGTGAGAAATAAGCAGCTCTGCTTCTGGAGCCCCCTGTGTCTACCTACTTGACAAGCCAAGTTCTTGTTATGTCAGTCAGACTTGCACAGGAAGTTTCTTTGTTTTGGGTTTTTTGCTCTTGATTTTTCCTGTTTTACCATAAGATTTTTTTTTTTTTTTTGAGACGGAGTCTCGCTCTGTCACCCAGGCTGGAGTGCAGTGGCGCGATCTCGGCTCACTGCAAGTTCCGCCTCCCGGGTTCACGCCATTCTCCTGCCTCAGCCTCCCGAGTAGCTGGGACTACAGGCGCCCGCCACCACGCCCGGCTAATTTTTTGTATTTTTAGTAGAGACTGGGTTTCACCTTGTTA
The DNA here is from genome assembly GCF_028885625.2 of Pongo pygmaeus. Taxonomy (NCBI): domain Eukaryota; kingdom Metazoa; phylum Chordata; class Mammalia; order Primates; family Hominidae; genus Pongo; species Pongo pygmaeus. The sequence continues at coordinate 43,747,020 of NC_072373.2, forward strand.
GACAGGATGGTCTCCATCTCCTGACCTCGTGATCCACCCGCCTCGGCCTCCCAAAGTGCTGGGATTACTGGGGTGAGGAACCATGCCCGGCCTTACCATAAGATTCTTAATTGAGAAGCACATATTCATTTTCTAATCAATGTGACTGAAGAGAGGAGAGAGGCTAATAAGTAAATGCAACTGTTACACATATTGAGAATCAAGGTATTAAGAATTCTGCAATTTGAGGCTAGGGGCGGTGGCTCACGCCTGTAATCCCAGCACTTTGGGAGGCCGAGGTGGGCGGATCATAAGGTCAGGAGATCGAGACCATCCTGGCTAACACAGTGAAACCCCGTCTCTACTAAAAATACTAAAAAATTAGCCGGGCGTGGTGGCGGGCGCCTGTAGTCCCAGCTACTCGCGAGGCTGAGGCGGGAGAATGGCGTGAACCTGGGAGGCGGAGCTTGCAGTGAGCCCAGATCGCACCACTGCACTCCAGCCTGGGCGACAGAGCCAGACTCCGTCTCAAAAAAAAAAAATTATGCAATTTGATATTCTTTGATTGCCCATAGAAAATTCTTTGATTGCTTTAAATCAGTGGTTCTCGAAATGTGGTCCCCGGATGGACCAGCAGTCTCAGCATCAGCTGGCCAGCTTGTTCAAAATGCAAACTCTTAGGTCCCACCCCCAATCCATTAAATCAGAAACTCGGGATGAGACTTCGCAGTGTGGATTTAACAAGCCCTCCAGTTGATTCTGAGGCACACTAAGGTTTGACAACCACTGCTTTTTTAAATCATGCTGAAGGGGCACACTAAGGTTTGACAACCACTGCTGGTTTAAATCACGCCGAAGGATCAGCTGGACTAAATTCTTATTCTTTCCTTCTTGGAAAAGGCAACTTGGCCGGAGTGATGTTATTGAGACAGACCAATTATTGCACCCTCTGGGTTTGGTTTAACAACAATAACTAAATCCTATGTTTCCATCCTCATTTGCCATTCCTGGAAATAATTTTCTTCATTCTTGGATGTTTCATCCCTCTGTTGGAGTCACTAGAGATGGAACTGACCTTTCCCTCTTTGATGAATTCCACTATCAGATGCCTCTTCAAGCATCTCCACTTTTTATCTTGTGACTTAAGAATCCTGGGTGCATTTGGACTTCCTATAGATTCAGGCCTTGGAGTTTTTTTCCTTCCTCTTTCTGAAAAGAAAACCGGATCCTGAAAATGTCTTTGACAAACCACAGATGTTCATGTTCAAGAGAGGAGCTAAGAGAACATATACAGTATCAGCCTTTAATAATCTACCTCTTAGCCTGGAAAAACTGTGGCTCTTGTACTTTCTCCAATACTGTCTTAGTAGTAACCGCAGCTCCCCTTTATTGAGGGCTTACTATGTTCAAGGCATCATCTTGAGCACTTATCCTGCCTTTTATCATTGAATCCTCACCACAGTCCCATGAGATACAGGTAATATACTGTCCCCAATCTACAGAGGAAGAAACAGAGGTCTAGAGATGGTTAAGCAACAAAGCCTGACAACCATAACTCTCTGCAACCTTTTTATTGACTAAGGTCAGCACTGATCAGCTGCATTTTGCTTGCCTTCACTTGTTTCCCAGAATATAGAGCCTCCAGCAGAAGCATCAGGGAACAGTGAATTGACCAAAAATAGATGAAAAGAGAGACAGAGTGGGAAAAACTCTAGACAGAAAGTCAGGGACCTAGGTCTGACTTTCCGCTAACCACCTGGGTCTTTGGGAACACAATCTCTCTGAGTCTCAGTTTCTGAGACTGTTAACCAGGTCAGTAACATCTACTTCTCAGGGTTGTAGTAAGGATCATACATGAAACTGCCCGGCAAAAGGCCTTGCAGTAATATCTTCACCCTGGGAGATAAGAAGTTAATAGGACATCAGTAGCAGAAACAAGGAGCAGCCTTGGTTGCTGAGCCACAGTACCTTTCATTCTTGCTGCCGAGGGACGTTCCCTGTCTCCGTGTTTTCTCTGGAGGGTGGGATGATGGCGCAAACTGGGTAAATAAGGGGAAAGGAGGGCGGGTTGGAATCCTACCATCCACCATGTCTCAGCGCTCCTGCGTCCCTCTGTGCCTCCCTGGGTGCTTTGCTTCAGACACTATCTGTTTTCTTATACTTGTTCTGTGAACTGTCTGGCAAACAACACGCTTCTTATGACATTCTGATACTTGTGGATGGAGCCAGGCAGAGGTCTCTGCTGGAATGCCCTAACATTCAGAAGGGCAACAACCAGGTCAGCCTCACAACATTCTCTTGGCTGGTCAGATCTCCCTGGTTAGGTGATGGGTGGAGGGCGTGATGGAAATGATAGGTAACTAATACCCCTTGTGAGACACTGAATGTGGAAGTTCTACCCTAGGAAATGGGACCATAATAATAAAAGCTGGGCAGAGGGATGGGTTGGGAGTACGGTGAGCTCCCTCTTAGGCCTCTCTCTCTAATGCTGCAGTGGATTCCTAAAAAGGAGGGAAGGACAGGTGGTGGGCAGGTGAGATGCAGAATAACCCCACACAGCTCTCTTGTTCCTTTTCCCTTGCTCCCTCGGTGCAGATGACTTGAGTTTATTTGAGCCTTGGAGAGGAAGACAGGCCACACTGGGTATTTCCCATCAGTCAGCTTTTGGCTCACCTCCGCCTCCCTACAGGGGCTTAGCAGAGTCAGAGTGTGGTGGAGAGGCCTGGAATTCACATCCACACATAGGTGGATAGACTCTGATTGTCAGCCTTGTAGAACTACAGGCTCTCAGTCTTGGGGGGAGGTAGGGAAGAGCTGATGGTGAATAGAAAGTGAAAAAGAAGCATGAAGCATGAAGAAAAGGACCACCTCCCTCTAGGAACTCAAGTTGCTCATGGCTAGGGGTGGTCCTGCACCCACCATCCTGAAGGGAAATGGTGGAGACTGTGATCTGAAAGAGGGCTTTGCACCTTTGTGGCCTAGAGACCCCTCCCCTCCAGCCTAGCTGTCAGGCTCAGTATTTGCTTAGTGTAGGCTTTCAGAATAAACAGTGGCGACCAGGTAAACAGGGCTGTACTCTTTACTTACAGAAGATATTGTTTTATTATTTGGCTGTGTTTCTCCTTTTTTTTTTTTTAAATGTGCCGCTGTGGAAGGGGATGCAAGCTGATCTGCCAGCTAGGTGGAGGACAGATTTTTTGTTAGTGGGGAGCTTTGCTTCCATTTTTTTTTTTCTTGAGAGAAGAAAAATTGACCCAAAGCGATCAGGAAGTAATATCTTGTTAAGTGGACAGTTTTGTGGGGTTTGTTTTTTTTTTTTTCCTGTGGGATGGGGAGGAAGGAGAAATTTTTATCGTAAGGAGTCAGAGAAATGTTGGTTTATCTAAATCAGGATTTCTTTTTTTTGTTTTTGAGACGGAATTTAATTCTTGTCACCAAGGCTGGAGTGCAATAGAGTGAGCCACCACCCCAGCCAAAATCAGGATTTTGTAACCTTAGCACGAATTGACAGATAATTCTTTGTTTTGGGGAGCTGTCCTGTGCATTGTAGGATGTTTAGCAGCAACCCTGGCCTCTACGTATCAGATGCCAATAGCACTCTCTTCCCTAGTCATTTTGTTTTGTTTTGTTTTGTTTTTTTGAGATAGAGTTTCACTCTTTTGCCCAGGCTGGAGTGCAGTGGCAGGATCTCAGCTCACTGAAACCTCTGCCTTCCGGCTTCAAGCAATTCTCCTTCCTCAGCCTCCCGAGTAGCTGAGATTACAGGTGTGCGCCACCACGTCCTGCTAATTTTTGTAATTTTAATAGAGATGGGTTTCACCATGTTGGCCAGGCTGGTCTCAAACTCCTGACCTTGTGATCTGCCCGCCTCAGCCTCCCAAAGTGCTGGGATTACAGCCGTGAGCCACCACGCCCAGCCTCCTAGTCGTTATTAAAAAAATAAAAAGAAAAGTGTTCAGACACTGCCACATGTCCACTGGGGAATAAAATTGCCTCAATTGACAACTACTGATCTAAATGTTTCCTACAATTTTTTTTCTAGTGATTTGGTCTTGAATTTTTCATTCTATAGGTCTTATCAAAGAGCGAGGGACAAAGCTGGCTTCAAGAGAAGAAGCCCAACCCTTGGCCCCACTTGCCCTGCCTAGCTTAGGGAGCCCCAGGAAACCTCTGCTTTTTCACCTTGACCACTGCAGTCCATCTGGCAACCCAGACCTGGACTAGAAGCAGTGAGAAAAGGATCATGAGGAGGCACAGCACCTCTAGGAACACACAACTAGGACTTACAGCTGGGGCTGGGCTTGCATCTGCCTGCCTCCTGCCGCACAGTGCTCCTAATGCAGCAAGATTTTCAGGGAATTCTATGTACCCTAGGGCACACCTAGTGTTTCTTGTTTGTGTTTGGCCTGTTCATGTGTATGATAGAGAAATAGAGAGGCAGAGTGTGGAATTTTTGTGTGTTTGGGAGAGTGGGGGGCTGGAACAGGGGCTTCTCATCACTCTGGAGCCCCTCTCTTGTCAATGCACCAAAGGATGTGTTCACTCTCCAGGGTCCTCCCATTTCCCCCGGCTAATTACATGCCTCTTTAATGAAAGGAAATAGTTTCTCAGCTAAGCTGGGAAACCCAAGTCCCTGGTGCCCCCTCGTCATGGGTATCTGGGAAGGACAAGAAAGGAAGCAGCTGCTCCTACTTCTTACCTTCCCAACCCTCTTGAGAGGTGCCCGGCCCCACCTGGAGACAGGAACCATTTCCTTCTGCCAGCAGGAGCCTCCAGACCTGCCACTGGGCATGGCCAGGACATGGATACGTTGAGAAAACCCAAGCAAAGGATGGGATTAGGTGGTGGATACAGGCTGGATGTCAACCAGACCCCTGAGGAAGCCAAGTTTTTTATTCACAGCCCCTCAGCTGCAGCCTGGGAGTGAGGGAGTGTGACTGTCCCCCACCCCTGCTGTGTACAGCTGCTGGGGACGGAGCCGGCTGCTCCAAGCTTGGCTGGGGTTGGGGGCAGGGACACAGTGGGGGAGGCAGGGGAGATTGGCTGAAGTCCCAGGACAAGGCTGCGAGATCTTCCTCTCCCTCCAGGGCCTCCCTCAGTCAGCACAGTCTCTGGGAGGTGGTTTCAAAAAACAGTCAGTTGCGGACTATAGGTGAGGGGGGCTGGGGAGAGAAGTTACCGGTCCAGGAAACAGCTGGGCTGCTGTTTCCCTAGAGAGGTTACTCATGGAGCAGATTCCAGGATGTGAGGGTTCTGGGCACCTTTCCTCTTTCCACTACTGGAGAGAGAGAGAGAGACCCACAGCGGTTCCATGGTCTCTTCAACACCTACAGTGAGATGGAAGCTGGTCAGCTGGGAGCCTGGCAATGTGGGATTACACAAGAGAAAATCTCTGGCCTCTTCTCTTTCAGCCCCCCACCCTCCCAAATACACAAAAATTTCATACTCTGCCTCTCTATTTCTCCATCATACACATGAACAGGCCAAACACAGACAAGAAACACAGGGCTATCCTGAAGGTTCTAAGAGCTTCCCACCTCCCAATTCTCCTCTAAAAAAATAAAATGCCAAAGTTGAAGAGACTGGGATTGGGGAAATCGGGAAGAGGAGTAACCTGAATATATGGTCCTTCACCGATCATTTAGCAATGTCTTCCCGGAAGAAAATCAGGACAGTCATTTGTTGTGCATTGATGCATTCAGCTAGATAAGAGAAACAGGCAGAGGAAAAAAACCAGGAACACAGTTGAGAGTACAAGCCCTTTGAGGGCAGGAGACCTTTCAAGTCTTTTGTGTTTGATTGTTTTTTTGTTTTATTTTGTTTTTGAGATGAAGCCTTGCTCTGTTGCCCAGGCTGGAGTGCAGTGGCGTGATCTCCACTCACTGAGGGATCACGCAACCTCTGCCTCCCAGGTTCAAGCAATTCTGCCTCAGCCTCCTTAGTAGCTGGGATTACAAGTGTGCACCACCACGCCAGGCTAATTTTTTTATTTTTAGTAGAGACAGGGTTTCACCATGTTGGCCAGGCTGATCTCAAACTCTTGACTTAAATGATCCGCCCACCTTGGCCTCCCAAAGTGCTGGGATTACAGGCGTGAGCCACCACGCCGGCCTCAAGTCTTTTTTTGAATTAAACTTTTTATTGAGATCATTGTACATTCACATGCAGTTATAAGAAACAATACAGAGAGATCCCTTGTATACTTGCCCAGTTTCCCCCATTGATGACATTTTGCAAAACTACAGTAAAATATCACAACCAGAATACTGACACTGATACAATCCAACAACTTGATTCAGATTTCCTGTTTTATTTGTACCTGTATGTGTGTGTGTGTGTGTGTGTGTGTGTGTGTGTGTGTGTGTTGAGTTTTATACAATTTCATCACCCACATGTGAATATCCACCACCACAATCCAGATTCTGAACAGTTATAACACGAAGAGGTCCCTCATGTTGCCCTCTTAAAACCACACTTCCTCCCTTCCCATTCCCCTTTCTGTACCTGATTCCTGGCAACTACTATTCTGCCCTCCATTTCTAAATTTTCTTTCAAAAATGTTATATAAAGGGAATCATATGGCATGTGACTTTTAGGGATTGGCTTTTCTCTTGGCATAATTCCCTACAGATTCATCCAAGTCATGGCATACATCAATTGTTCATTCCTGGCTGGGCACAGTGGTTCACGCCTGTGATCCCAGCACTTTCGGAGGCCAGGTGGGCAGATTGCTTGAGCTCAGGGGTTCAAAACCAGCCTGGGCAACATGGCAAAACTTCATCTCTATAAAATATACAAAAATTAGCCAGGCATGGTGCTGTGTGCCTGTAGTCCCAGCCACTCGGGAGGCTGAGGCATGAGAATTGCTTAAACCCAGAAGGCAGAGGTTGCAGTGAGCTGAGGTCACACCACTGCACTCCAGCCTAGGTGACAGAGCAAGACTCTGTCTCAAAAAAAAAAAGATATAGTTCATTCCTTTTTATTGCTGAGTAGTAATCTGTGGTATGTCAGTACCAGAGTTTGTTTGAACATTCACCTGTCAAGGGACATTTGGGTTGTTTTCCATTTGGGGCTATACAAATAAGGCTGCTATGGACATTTATGTGACAGTTCATTTTTATATGAGCATCAAAGTTTTCAGGTGCTTGTCTATCCAGTGACAGTATCGTGCCGGGCACACATCAGATCCTCAGTCAGCGTTCCTTGGAAATGACTCAGGACAATCTGCTCTAGCACTGCGGTCCTGGTGGAAGTAGGGAAGAAAGCAAGAATGACGGTGGGGGGTGGTCATTTCCACGAACAATGAGCCAAAAATCAAGGCTCAGTCTGATGAAAGGATTGATCAAAGGATGCATGGTCATCATTAGTGTTAAGCAGTTGGGACTACAGGAGGCCAAAATTACATATAGGGAACAAATGGTAATATATGGGTGAGAGTGACAGTGGACATGGCATGGGACAGTGTGTGAAATGATATACATGCAGGTCACAGGAATCCTGAAGCAGCTCTAACAGTGATGACAGCAGGGGCTTTGGGAACACCTTATTCAAACCCCGCCTCCACCACTTTTTAGCTGTGTGTTCTGGGCAAGGTACTTAATCTCTCTGAGACTACATTTTCTAATCTGTAAAATGAAGATATAATAGTATCTTTCTCATAAGAGTCCTGAGGAATGAGTAAAATAGGATACATAAAGTTCTTAACTCACAGTAGTCCCTGAATGAATATTAGTTTCCTTTCTGCCTCCCCGCCCTAATGGGAAGTAAAGAAGTAATAGATATTAGGGGTGCAGTGACTCATGTCTGCAGTCCCAGAAATTTAGGAGGCTGAGGCAGGAGGATCACTTGAGCCTGGGAGTTCAAGGCTTCAGTGAGTTATGATTGTGCCACAGCACTCCAGCCTGGGTGACACAGCAAGACCCTGTCTCAAAAAAAAAAAAAAAGTTGGGCTTGGTGGCTCACACCTGTAATCCTAGCACTTTGGGAGGCTGAGGCAGGCGGATCACCTGAGGTTAGGAGTTCGAGACCAGCCTGGCCAACGTGGTGAAACCCTGTCTCTACTAAAAATACAAAAATTAGCCAGGCGTGGTGGCTTGCACCTGTAGTCCCAGCTACTAGGGAGGCTGAGGCAGGAGAATCGCTTGAACCTGGGAGGCGGAGGTTGCAGTGAGCCAAGATTGTGCCACTGCACTCCTGCCTGGGTGACAGAGCAAGACTCCATCTCCAGAAAAAAAAAAAAGAAAAAAAAGAAAAAGATTTTGGGGCTGGCTAGTCAGGAAAGACTTCTGAAAAGGAGTTTGGTTTAAAGAAAGCTTGTAGGGGGCATACGAGTAAGACAGAGGACAGATTGAACTCAGGTAGGGAGACTGGACTCAGCAGTGGACTGAATTAGATGCAGGCCCTCTCTTTGGAGCATAGGGATTGCCTCAAAGCAGAGAAGGAATTCGCAAATAGGGTTTGGCCCAAGGGGTCACTAGTTCAGTTACTGCTTGGCTGGGTACTCCACACTCTGTTTTTTCTACTTTCAAGGTGAGCTTCTCCTTGCTTTATTAAAGGCCTGACACAGACAATGTGCATCCCTCTTTGGAGCAGCTACTAGGGTGTGTTGGACAAGATGCTCGCCTGCCCCCCTCCTCCAGCCCGGCACATGAAAACCATCCACCAAACCACCCCCTCTTCAGATTCCAAACCCCAAGCAGCCAAAGTCCTTGGTCCCTCCAACGCCTTCCAGAAAGTGCCTGGCCCTGCACAGCCCTCCTCCCAGGGCTACCTTTGATCTCACGAAGACACTTGACCTTTTGATCCCGTCATGGGACTGTTCTCCAGCCCCAGGCCACTGGAATGGGGGGAAATAGAACCCTCCTTTCCTTGTTCCCACTCTTGTTTCTTTTGAACATGGGTTACCTCCCTTCGCGTCTTTTGGAAGAGAAGGGGATCATAAGCTCTTGAGTCTCTGTTTTCTGCTGTCATCTACTCTTCCTGCCTCTGACACCTCCCAGCTCCTGACTTCCTCCTGCTTCCCCCTGGAGCCAGAGATGTGGCTGGGAAGAGCCCCTGGCCTTTGAAGCCAGTGGTGGTGGTGACCAGGGGCAACAGGCCACTGCGCTCCTGGATGCGTGGTCTGCCAGTTCCCTCTCCCATCGCCCTTTGGGCCTCTGGTCTTGCCTCCTCCAGAGTGAGCATGGGGTAGGGGAGATAGAAGGAGGAGGATAGAGACAGAGTTTGCTTTGGATGTGGCCAGTCTAAAAGAGCCCTTCCACCTCATTCAAGGCCCTCCCCACCACTCTAGTGGTGAGAGCACATTTTCTGTTCTATTCCAAACTTCTTTGTGCTAATCATTACTTTTTTCACTGGTTTTATTGATCCCTCCTGAGGCAGGAGGATCACTTGAGCCTGGGAGTTCAAGGCTGCAGTGAGTTATGATTGTGCCACTGCACTCCAGCCTGGGTGACAGAGCAAGACCTTGTCTCAAAAAAAAAAAAAAAAAAAGTCGGGCTCATAGGCTCTCGAGTCTCTGTTTCCTGCTCTCATCTACTCTTCCTGCCTCTGGCACCTCCCAGCTCCTGACTGGAGCCAAATTTATACCTCCCAAAATGACCTTTAAAAATGTACATTATGAGGCCGGGCGTGGTGGCTCACGCCTGTAATCCCAGCACTTTGGGAGGCCGAGGCGGGCGGATCACAAGGTCAGGAGATCGAGACCATCCTGGCTAACACAGTGAAACCCTGTCTCTACTAAAAAAATACAAAAAAATTAGCCGGGCATAGTGGCGGACGCCTGTAATCCCAGCTACTGAGGAGGCTGAGACAGGAGAATGGCTTGAACCCAGGAGGCGGAGCTTGCAGTGAGCCGAGATTGCGCCACTGCACTCCAGCCTGGGCGACAGAGCAAGACTCCGTCTCAAAAAAAAAAAATGTACATTATGGGGCCGGGCATGGTGGCTCATGCTGTAATCCTTGCACTTTGGGAGGCCAAGGGGGGAGGATCCCCTGAGGTCAGAAGTTCAAGACCAGCCTGGCCAACAGGACAAAACCCTGTCTCTACTAAAAATACAACAACAACAAAAATTAGCTGGGTATGGTGGCGCATGCCTGTAATCCCAGCTGCTCGGGAGGCTGAGGCAGGATAATCTCTTGAACCCAAGAGGCAGAGGTTGCAGTGAGCCTAGATCATGCCACTGCACTCCAGCATGGGCAACAAAGCGAGACTCCCTCTCAAAAAAAAAAAAAAGTACATTATGGGTAGACCGGGCGTGGTGGCTCATGCCTGTAATCCCAGCACTTTGGGAGGCCGAGGCAGGCAAGTCTCAAGATCAGAAGTTTGAGACCAGCCTGGCCAGCATGGTGAAACCCTGTCTCTACTAAAAATACAAAAGAGTAGCCGGGCATGTTGGCGTGTGCCTGTAGTCCAGCTACTTGGGAGGTTGAGGAGAATTGCTTGAATCTGGGAGGCGGCGGTTTCAGTGAGCCGAGATCACGCCATTGCACTCCAGCCGGGGCAACAGAGAGAGACTCTGTCTAAAAAAAAATAAATAAATAAATAAATAATAAAAATAAAAATGTACATTAAGGCCAGGTGCAGTGACTCCCACCTATAAGTCCCAGCACTTAGGGAGGCTAAGGCAGGAGATTCACTTGAGCCAGGGAGGTTGAGGCTACAGTGAGCCATGATGGCACCACTGCACTCCAGCCTGGACAACAGAGGAAGCCACTGTCTCAAAAAAAAATTTTTTTTAAGTCAATTACATCATGTTACTCCTCTGCTTGACTCCTTCTAATGTCTTCCTGTTGCGGGAGAATGAAATTCATATGGTCTGGTTTCTGCCCACTTATCTCACCCCATTTATGCCTCTCGTACTCTGGCTTTTTTTTTTTTTTTTTTTTTTGAGACCCAGTCTCACTCTGTCGCCCAGGCTGGAGTGCAGCGGTGCAATCTCGGCTCACTGCAACCTCCGCCTCCCAGGTTCAAGCAACTCTTCTGCCTCAGCTTCCCGAGTAGCTGGGATTACAGGCACATGCCACCATGCCCAGCTATTTTTTTTATATATTTTAGTAGAGGCAGGGTTTCTCCATGTTGGTCAGGCTGGCCTTGAACTCCTGACCTCGTGATCTGCCCGCCTCAGCCTCCCAAAGTGCTGGGATTACAGGCGTGAGCCACTGCGCCCAGCCAAATATTTCATTGGGTGATAAATGAATCCCTCTGATATTGCAGTGAGATTGGAGAAGGCCCATTTGTGGGCAGAACGCTGGCCTCGGAGACTAGAAAATCAAGTATAGGAATAAAATAAACCAAACAAGTTTAGGTTTGCATCCTAGGTTTGCCATATATTAGCTGTGTAATCCCAGACAAGTTACTTTACTTCTTTGAATTTAATTTTCCCCATCTGTAAAACGGAAATGCTATCGCTTGGCTTCTAAGATTGTGGTGAGGAGGAGAGAATTACATGAAAGTGCAAAATAGATATGGATTAAAAATAATCCACGTGGTTATCCAGAGATAGTAAAATAGAGTCTGGGTGCCGTTACACACTAATCTCGCCTCCATTCATTTAATCAACATTATCATGCTCTTCATTTAAGGAGGCTGCAATACGAGGCAAGCCTGATGGAGGGATAAACAGAATGCCACCATCCACAGACCAAATCCAGGCCACCGCCGGGTTTTGTTTTGTTTTGTTTTCTGTTTTTGTTTTTTGTTTGTTTGTTTGGTTGGTTTTTTAGACAGAGTCTTGCTGGAGTGCAGTGGCGTGATCTCGGCTCACCGTGACCTCTGCCTCCTGGGTTCCAGCGAGGCTCCTGCCTCAGCCTCCTGAGTAGCTGGTACTACAGGTGCAAGCCACCACACCCAGCTAACTTTTGCATTTTTATTAGATATGAGGTTTCACCATGTTGGCCAGGATGGTCTCGATCTCCTGACCTCATGATCCACCTGCCTCAGCCTCCCAAAGTGCTGGGATTACAGGCGTGAGCCACCACGCCCGGCCACACCGCCGGGTTTTGTATGGTCCCTGAGTGATGAATGGTTTTACATTTTTAAGTGGTTGAAAAAATCAAAAGAAGAATATTTCATGACACATGAAAATTGTATGAAATTTAAATTTCAGTGTGCATAAATAAAGTTTCATTAGAACACAGCAACACCCATTCATTTCTCTATTATCTGTGGCTGCTCTGTGCTACAAGCACAGAGGTGAGTAGTTGCAACGGAGACCGTATAGCCCCTGCAATATTTCCCATCTGACTCTTTACAGATTCCAATAAGGAGCTTGTCTAAGAGATTGCATGGTGGCAAGGAGAGGACAGGCCAACCTCAGGGGACTGTTTCTCTTTCAGGGCTCTCTGCTGCATGCTTCAGAAGGTTCTGTTTTACCTCTGGCTGCAGAGGCACTGCCAGCCTGGAGCCCAGAGAGAGCTTGAGGGAGCTGTCCACCTCCTAAGCATTTTAGGGAAAGAGCCCCCAGAGGGAAGCCCCCCACAGGGGGAAGCCCCCCCAGGAGCCACTTGCCCTGTGGCAGCTCCTCTGACTTCCCTTTTTCCTGGGCTTAGTTTTCTCCAGAAGGTAGGGAGGGTGGCATGGTTAAAGTGGCTGGACTTCCAGACATCAGCTCTCCAAGACAGAGGCGACCCACCCCAAGTGGGAGCCCTGGGAACCCTCTCTCCTCCCAGAGGCTGTTGCACATCCGCACTGCAGGCCCCATGTAGGCGGGCAGTCTGCGAGAGCCCTGGTAGATTATTCTTAGGAAAAGCAGGAGAGCCAGCCGCTTCAGGGAGGTGGAAAGTCTGCTCCTAATGACAGGCCTCTCTCTTTAGGGAGCTTATAATCACCGTGGGAGGCTCCCCCTTCGTGTGGCAGAGACACCAGGGCTGATGGAGCCAACGACATTGAAGAAGGCTGCTGTGTGGCCTTGGGGGTGGGGGTATGTGTGCATATTCACAGGGCTGTGCAGAGAAGGGACAGGAATTTAAATGCAAACGCAAAGGCTCTGTCCTTGCAAAGGCCAGGGTACTGGGGATGAACAGGAAGTTGAAAGTAGGAGGAAACACTGGCTGCCCTCCTAAGTGCAGGGGATAGGGCACAGTGCAGCACAGGAGTGCGGCCGTGCAGCCAGCCCACCACTTGAATGCCTCCTTCTTTCCCCTTGTCCTTATTCCACCATCTCTGGGAAGTCTGGAGGGCTGGGACGAGCCCCCACCACTGCCCTGCTCCCTCCAGGGAAGAAAAGTCCTGTTTTACCAGACTTATCAGGTAAGAAAGGTAGAACATTGTCCTTTCTCAGCATCCCAGTTCCAAGCATCCAGCAGCCTCTTCCCCCTTGGGTCACCTTCCTTATGAGTAGATCTGGATGGAGAACTAGAAGTTGAGGATGCGTTCCAACACTGAGTGGCTTCATGGGCGAGCCACTACTTCTCTAAGTTTACATTTCCCTCATATAATAACACCTGTCTCCCAAGGTCATTGTGAGGACAAAATGACATGCTGCACATGAAACCACTTTTAAAACTATAAAGCCCAGGAAAGAATATTCATGTGAACAAGCTACGACCTATGTGCACACACCTAAGCATAGTCACCCAGGCTGGAGTGCAGTGGCACAATCATAGATCACTGCAGCCTCTACCCTCTGGGCTCAAGTGATCCTCCCACTTCAGCCTCCTGAGCAGTTGAGATTATAGGCATGACATCATGCCTGGCTAATTAAAAAAATATATTTATAGAGCTGGGGTCTCGCTATGTTATTGCCCAGGCTGATCTCGAACTTCTGGCCTCACAGTGTTGGAATTACAGGCGTGAGACACTGTGCCCGGCCATGGGGATGAGGCTTCTATCACCAACGTGTTGTATCCAATCTAGGAGAAGTGAGTGAGAAGAGGAAGGCCCTTCCAACAGCTAGGAGGCCTTGGAGATGCTATCATGCTTGTGGTCTGATCTCAGCATCTCTGACAGGGCGCAGCCTTCCTGTTCAACCCTGGCAGTTGGACCATGATAGCGGTCTGCTGCCCACCCACTCTGGTGCTGCAGCTTCTCTAGGGTCTTGGCCCTCCTCTGCTGCTCAGCTGCTCAAGGCAGGAAGGGTGGAGGTGAGGTTCTGAATGTGGTGGACTTCAGGTGCCACTCCCTTTCTTCTCTTTTATCCTTGAAAGGGGAGCTTGGTGTGAAGGGGAGTGGGCCCCAAGCTCTAGTCCAGGCCTGCCACTCGGTAGCCATGGAGCTCTTGGAAGTCACTTAATCTCCGCTGCTTGAACCTCCTCCCATAAACTGCAGAATCGATTCCCTTCCTGTCCACTCTCAGTGCTGAGGAGCAAATGTGAGGCGCTTATGGAAGTGCTTTGAAAATGGCTCCATTTCCATGCAAGGGACGGCTATTTTCGTGGAGTGGGAAATGGGGAAGCGGACACAGACTGGCGGGATAATGGGGACAGAAACAGGCAGCAGGCCTTAGCCAGGGGCTGGGGGACAGAGGGGGCAAGTTGTGGAGGGACTGGGGGGCAGGGGGAAAATGATTATCTAGTGTTCTACGTCCGATACTAAACCAACCATTCTCTGATCCTCTCATAGCCCGTGATATGGACACTATAATATCCATTTTACAGAGGAAGCAACCTAGGCTCAGCGAAGTTCAGCAATTTGCCCAAAGTTTAAGGCTAGTAAGGGCAGAGTTGACCAGCAAGCCCAAATCTGTCTGACTGCAGAGTCTGTGATCTTTGCACTCCACCAAGTTTCCAGAAAACCTATTCTAGGGGTAGGCATAAGAGTAAAATGGAGATAGGAGGAGAAGAGTCCACTGGAATACAGGAAGTGAGAGACAGGAAGCATTTCTATGTGCCTGGCACAATACCTGGCCCACAGAAAGTGCCAGGGCTACTGCTGGTCCATATAGTGCTTTTATGCAACTTAGAACAAGGTAGATGCAATCATGAGGCATGCCTATTTGTGCCTGGGAAGTGAATCACATGTACAACTGTACATGGAAGTCCTGGGAGAGACTCTGAAATTAATCCATTTATTAATTAACTAATTAAAGGAGAAAAGAAAAAAGTCTAGGAAAAGAGGGAGTTAAACAATAAAGAGTAACTGGGAATGGGAAAGAAGAAAAAAAACATGGGAAAGAATATATAAATGGAGGCCGGGCACGGTGGCTCATGCCTGTAATCCCAGCACTTTCAGAGGCTGAGGTGGGCGGATCACAAGATCAGGAGTTTGAGACCAGCCTGGCCAACATGGTGAAACCCTGTCTGTACCAAAAATACAAAAATTAGCTGGGCATGGTGGTGTGTACCTGTAGACCCAGCTACTCAGGAGGCTGAGGCAGAAGAATCGCTTGAACCCGGGAGGCAGAGGTTGCTGTGAGCCGAGATCGCGCCACTGCACTCCAGCCTGGGCGACAGAGTGACACTCTGTCTCAAAAAAAAAAAAAAAAAAGGATATACAAATGGATGGGAAGACGTGTGGCTCGGGGGGCGGGGTATTGTGAAGAAGGGAGGTAGAGGGAGGGCGCTCTTTGCTCCAAATGCAGACCAGGTGCCTTCTGCAGGTCCTCTAGACTCAGTACACATGATAAGCACACCTTGGTGTGACTGCTTGCAAGTGCTGTTTCATCTGCTGTACCATCAGCTCCGGACAGCCAGGGAACATATGGATGTTCCAGCATTCTTTTTTTTTTTTTTTTTTTTGAGAGAGAGTCTCACTCTATCACCCAGGCTGGAGTGCAATGGCGCGATCTTAGCTCACTGCAACCTCCGACTCCTGGGTTCAAGCAATTCTCCTGCCTCAGCCTCCCAAGTAGCTGGGATTATAGATGCGTGCCACCATGCCTGGCTAATTTTTGTATTTTTATTAATAGTAGAGATGGAGTTTCACCATGTTGGCCTGGCTGGTCAGTAACTCCTGACCTCAAGTGATCCTCCCGCCTGGCTTCCCAAAGTGCTGGGATACAGGCATGAACCACCACGCCCGGCTGAGGTTCTAGCATTCTCTCTTCACTTCTTACTGAACAAAGGAGGCATCATTTGGCCAACATGGCTGGATGGTGCTCTGCCACTACTTGTGTTTGTTCCTTCTCCCTTTCCTGGCCCTGAAGCCCAGCAGAGGGGCCCTTCCCACCAACTCCTTCTGTTCCTCTGGAGCTTCATTTGGAGTCTGCGGCTTGTGTTCCTGCTCAGACACCTGGACTCAGGCCAGTGTCTCTCCTTCCCGCAGGCCTGGGGATGGATTGTGCAAAATGGTACCATGCCTTGGAGCAAGAAGTTAGTTCACAACCTAGTTATTAATTACTCACTTGCTTTTTATCTTGAGCATTGCATCAGGACCGTGAGAATGGCTTTATAGCCACTTGAAGTAGGCAGTATCAGCTTCTTGCTCCTCTCTCAACCCCAAAGGTCCAGATACAGTAGTAAATCCTGCCAAAAGTTACTGGAGTCCCAGCCATCTCTCACAACTCCTAGCACATTCAGGACATCCCTTCCAGAATGGGAAAAGCTACTCAGCCAGGAGGACCCCCATCATCAGAGGCCTGCAATGGGGCCTCCATATGCCATCTCACCCATCTATTATCTTCAGGCTTTATTGCACTGGACTCAGTTATGGGGACATTTAGGGAGGAGAAGGCAGAGATTTTACACCTTACCTCAGATGCCCTGGGAAGTCCCTCCTCTAGTGTGATTCCCATCTGTCTTGCTGCAGTTCTAGTATTTTTCCTCTTGTTTGGCCCTCCTTGTCACTGGTTGAGTAAATACTGTGAGCGCACTTAATGGTGGGTGTAGCAGACTCCTCCTCCTTTTATGCCTATCTTGAAGTCAGAGAGTCAGCCCTACAGGGGAGAATGGGAATGAGACCTCTCGGCCTCTCCCCTTGCGCCCTCCTGCCCCTTGTTTGACCCTTTTATTTTCCCCACTCTGAAGACTGTGGAGTCACAGCCGGCAACCAAATCCCTTTTGAGCTCCTCAGCCTCCTGATCTGGGCTCTGTCTGAGCCTGCTGCTGCCGCCGTAACACACTGCTGAGGTGCAGAACTAATTCAGGGACAGCTGACCCCTCTCCTCCGCTGCCTGACAGAGAACTCAGGGCTCCCAGAGCACACCCAGCTGATGGGGCCTCAGGCTCTCATTCTTCAGAGATGCCACCTTTGGCAAGTCACTTGACCTCAGTTTCCCCATCTGTAAAAGGAGGTGGCACCTGCCCACCTTAGAGGTACTTGTGAGAATCAAACCTGACGATGTTTATTAAAGTGCTTAGTAAAGCCCTTAAGTATAGCACAGAAATAAGTAATTATCTTTCACCATCACCAGCCAACTGGCCTCAAAAACTCAGCTCAGAACTTCCCCCACTCCACCCTGCTTCCTTGGATTTATCCCTCTGAACTCGGATCATTTTTGCCCTCTGGAGTTGGTTTGCAGCCTTGAGATTTTTGCATTTGCCGCCATGTTGCTGGGTCACGTTTGTGTATAACTTTCTGTTTTCCAGAGAAGCCTGTCATCTCCACAAGGACAGAAACTGTATCTTGTATGATCTTCCCCACTGCCACACAGCAACACATTTAGGATTCTATACAGACAGAAGAATGAGCAAACATTCATTGTGACCAAGCAAGGTGGCTCCCATGCCTGTAATCCCAGCACTTTGGGAAGCTGAAGAGGATCGCTTAAGGTCAGGAGTTCAAGACAGCCTGGGAGACATAGTGAGTCCTTGTCTCCACAAAAAAATTTAAAAAATTAGTCAGGCATAGTGGCACACACTTGTGGTCCCAGCTACTTGGGAGCCTGAGGCAGGAGAATCACTTGAGGGCGAGACTGCAGTGAGCTGTGATTGCACCATTGCACTCCAGCCTGGGCAACAGAGCAAGACCCTGTTTCAAAGAAGAAGAAGAAAAAGCTTTCTGCATTAAAAAAAAAAAAAAAAAAAAAAGAGGCTCAGAAGTTAAATGACTTACTCACAGGCATAAGGTTACTAGATCGATCCTAGGACTGAGCCTGACTTGTAACTGTTATTTCCTTAAATGGTCATCGAATGAGAAATGAATGACTGCATGCATGGTAAGTGGCATTGGGTCTGTCTGGTTCCAGAGCCCACACTTTCTCCACTGTAGCACACAGCCTGTCAGTGATTTTAGCTGGGGAAAGATCTCCATGGGGGATGTGGAGCTGGCAGAGCTCTGTCGCCTCTGGCTGTCCCTCCCCAGTCTCAAACTCCACCCTGTAGTTAGCACCTCAGGCATCTGAGCTCCGGAGTAGAATCCCTGGTATTCACAGTGACATAATCACCTCCTCGCTCCAGGCTTTTCAGAAGCCAGTCCAGTTACCTTGGTGTCTTTGCTATTTAGAGATTTATTGGGAGGTTGTCTGGTTCTATCCTGAAACCCCCAGGGGGAGGGAGATAGCATTACCTTTTATGCCTCTGCCTCTCAGCCTTGACTAAGCTCCACCAAGCAGCCTAACCCCAATCCCAATCCGTCCTGTAATTTCTGTTTCTAAAATATGAGCCATCACGGCATTTTGCTGCTGCCTCTAAAGCATGGGAGGCTAAGAGACCCAGCTACTTGGGTCTTTGAGAGGAGATTGTGATGGGTTTCATTGGATTTCAGAACTGAAAAGGACCATTGTGTTCATTCGGCCTCACCTCTTACCTGGTGCCTGAAAGTCTCACAATGTCCGCATCATGCTTAATCTCTGCTTAAAGCCACTTGGGACTTGCCCCTTAGGGAAACTCCCTTAGACCTCTTCTTCCCTAACTTGAGCTCTGATCTGGCTCCCGAACGTCTCCTCTGATGGAGGTTTGCCCTCCGAAGCCATTTCTTTTCAGCGTGGAATTTGCCTGCAGAAGAGCCAACACGTTTCCATGGCAGGAATGGGTTCAGCATCTCCCCACCTCTGCTTTCTGCTCAGCTAAATCTTTCTGCTTTGGAGGCACTTCTGGTCTCTTCTCTAACTTCCCGTAGGTCTGGGTGGGGAAGGGGAAGACTCAGAAGGAGGTTCAATTGGGAGGAAAGATCCCTTTACAGAAGTGTTTCTGATGTTCATTTGTCAGGGGGATGTTTCCTGAAGAAAGTGCCCTTGAAGGCCATGTTTGTTGTTTCAAAATCTTCCCTGCAGGGGCAACACTCAAACCTGAGGTCACCAGCTGTGTAGTGAGGGGCTCATTTGTCAGCAACTCCAAGGCTCTGCCATCTTGTGATGACAGTCAAGGTGGGGCACGGGTGACCTCCAGAACTAGAGGTCACAGTCATTCCTAAGCTTGGGATTTGAGAAGGAAGAAGCAGCTGTCCAATTCTCCTTTCAGCGGTTTTAATTTCTTCCTCTGGTCAGGCACAGTGGCTCATGCCTGAAATCCCAGCACTTTGGGGGGCAAAGGTGGGAAGATTCCTTGAGTCCAGGAGTTTGAGGCCAGCCTGGGTAACATAGGGAGACCCCATCTCTTTAAAAACAAAACAAAAAAAAAAACAAAGTCCAGGTGTGGTGGCTCACGCCCGTAATCCCAGCACTTTGGGAGGCCGAGGCGGGCGGATCACGAGGTCAGGAGATCGAGACCATCCTGGCTAACACGGTGAAACTCTGTCTCTACTAAAAACACAAAAAAGTAGCCAGGCGTGGTGGTGGGCGCCTGTGGTCCCAGCTACTCGGGAGGCTGAGACAGGAGAATGGCGTGGACCCAGGAGGCAGAGCTGGCAGTGAGCCGAGATCTTGCCACTGTGCTCCAGCCTGGGTGACAGAGCAAGACTCCATCTCAAAAATAAAAAAAATTAAAAAAATTAAAAAAGGTCCTGTCCTCACAAAGTATCCCAAACTCAGAGTGCTGGGTGCAGGTTCTTTCTTCACCCTTTCCAAACTCTGTTCCATCTTACTTCTTTTCACCAGACCTTCCTAAGCATTTCAGTTAAGGAGGCTCCTGGAGCTGGTTCTCCTGTTCAGGTTCCTGATCTCTCCGTGACTCCAGTCCTTTGGATGGAAGTGGAGTGTGGCAGTCCACACAGAGGAACACCTGCCATGGTGATCTCTCATTCCTCTTTCTTTCTCCTTCCTTCATGTGATTTTATTCCTGCCCTTTAAAAATATTTTTATTGATTCTTTTCTATTTACAAAAGAAATTTTTGATGCAGATAGAAGACTTAAAGACTCAAAAAAGTTCTCTTAGCACCCCCTCAAAATTAAAGTCATTCTTCCACTCATAAAAAACCAGTATCCGAGCCGGGCGTCGTGGCTCACGCCGATAATCCCAGCACTTTGGGAGGCTGAGGCGGGCAGATCACGAGGTCAGGAGATTGAGACCATCCTGGCTAACACAGTGAAACCTCGTCTCTACTGAAAATACAAAAAAATTAGCCGGGCGTGGTGGCAGGTGCCTGTAGTCCCAGCTATTAGGGAGGCTGAGGCAGGAGAATGGCATGAACCCGGGAGGCAGAGCTTGCAGTGAGCCAAGATTGTGACACTGCACTCCAGCCTGGGCGACAGAGCGAGACTCCATCTCAAAAAATAAATAAATAAAAATAAAAATAAATAAATAAATAAAATTAAAAATAAAAATATTTTTATTGATTCTTTTCTATTTATAAAAGCAATTTTTGATGCAGATAGAAGACTTAAAGACTCAAAAAAGTTCTCTTAGCACCCCCTCAAAATTAAAGTCATTCTTCCACTCATAAAATACCAGTATCTGAGCCAGGTGTCATGGCTCATGTGGATAATCCCAGCACTTTGGGAGGCCAAGGTGGGTGGATCACAAGGTCAGGAGTTCGAGACCAGCCTGACCAACATGGTGAAACCCCATCTCTACTAAAAATACAAAAATTATCTAGGCGGGTGGCGGGCGCCTGTAATCCCAGCTACTCAGGAGGCTGAGGCAGGAGAATCACTTGAACCTGGGAGGTGGAGGTTGCAGTGAGCCGAGATGGCGCCACAGCATTCCAGCCTGGGTGACAGAGTGAGACTCCCTCTCAAAAACAAAACAGTATCCGGCCGGGCGTGGTGGCTCACACCTGTAATCCCAGCACTTTGGGAGGCCAAGGAGGGTGGATCACCTGAGGTCGGGAGTTCGAGACCAGCCTGACCAACATGGAGAAACCCCGTCTCTAGTAAAAATACAAAATTAGCTGAGCAGGGTGGCGCCTGCGTGTAATCCCAGCTACTAGGGAGACTGAGGCAGGAGAATCGCTTGAATCTGGGAGGTGGAGGTTGCAGTGAGCGGAGATTGTGCCCTGCACTCCAGCCTGGGCAACAAGAGCAAAAACTCCATCTCAAAAAACAAACAAACAAAAAAACAGTATCCACATTGTGGTTATGTCTTTCCTTTCTTATAATTTCCTCTCTTTAGATATATACCTAAACAACTTTTTATCTTGGAATCATTTTAGATTTATGGGAAAACTGCACAGATAATACTAAGTTCCCGTATGCCCTTCAACCAGTTTCCCCTAATGTTAACATCTTACAATACCATATTACAATGATCAAAACTGCAAAACTGGCCAGGTGTGGTGGCTCACGCCTGTAATCCCAGCACTTTGGGAGGCCAAGGCGGGTGGATCGCTTGAGGCCGGGAGTTCGAGACCAGCCTGGCCAACATGGCAAAACCATCTCTACTAAAAATACAAAAATTAGCCAGGCATGATGGTGCATGCCTGTAATCCTACTCGGGAGACTGAGGCATTAGACTTGCTTGAATCTGGGAGGTGGAGGTTTCAGTGAGCCGAGAATACACCACTGCACTCCATCCTAGATGACAACAGAGTGAGACTCTGTCTCAAAAAACAAAAAATAAACAAAAAAACCCGAGAAATTGGCCAGACCTGATGGCTCACATATGCAATCCTGGCACTTTGGGAGGCCAAGGCAGGAGGATCACTTGAGCCCAGGAGTCTGAAACCACTCCTGGCAACATTATGAGGCTCTGTCTGTATAAAAATATGCACACCTGTAGTCCCAGCTATCCAGGAGACTTGAGGCGGGAGGATTGCTCGAGCCTAGGAGGTCGAGGCTGCAGTGAGCCATGGTTGCGCCACACCACTGCACTCCAGCCTGGGCGACAGAGCAAGATCCTGTCTCAAAAACAAAAACGAAAACAATACTGAGAAATTAGTACTGGCGGCACTACTTATTAAACTACAGACTTTATTCAGACTCCACCAGTTTTTCCACTAAAGTCCCTTTTCTGTTCCAAGATCCAATCTTGTTGCCTTAGTATATATACAATTAAAAAGAAATGTATATCCCACTGTACACCATTTTGTTGCTGGGTTTTTCCACTTAGTAGTATACCATAAGGTCAGGCATGGTGGCTTATGCCTGTAATCCCAGCACTTTGGGAGGCCGAGGCGGGCAGATCATTTGAGGTCAGGAGTTCGAGACCAGCCTGGCCAACATGGAGAAACTCCATCTCTACTAAAAATATAAAACCTAGCTAGACATACTCACTTGAACCCGGGAGGCGGAGGTTGCTGTGAGCCGAGATCGGCTGCAATTGTGCCGAGAGCGAGACTCTCTCTCTCAAAAAAAAAAAAAAAAAAACCATAAACATTTCCCCAGGCCGTTAAAATTATTATTATTGGGCCGGGCGCGGTGGCTCATACCCGTAATCCCAGCACTTTGGGAGGCCGAGGAGGGCAGATCACGAGGTCAGGAGATCAAGACCATCCTAGCTAACAGGTGAAACCCTGTCTCTACTAAAAATGCAAAAAAAAAAAAAAAAAAAAAAAAAAAAAGTTTAGCTGGGCGTGGTGGTTGGTGCCTGTAGTCCCAGCTATTCGGGAGGCTGAGGCAGGAGAATGGCATGAACCCGGGAGGTGGAGGTTGCAGTGAGCCGAGATTGTGCCACTGCATTCCAGCCTGGGCGACAGAGCGAGACTACATCTCAAAAAAAAAATTATTATTATTTTTCTTGAGATGGAGTCTCGCTCTCCATCTCAAGAAAAATTGAGTGCAGGCTGGAGTGCAGTGGCACGATCTTTGCTCACTTCAACCTCCGATTCCCAGGTTCAAGTGATTCTCCTGCCTCAGCCTCCCAAGTAGCTAGGATTACAGGCTCCCGCCACCACACCTGGCTAATTTTTGTATTTTTAGTAGAGGTGGGGTTTCGCCATGTTGATCAGACTGGTCTCGAACTCCTGACCTCAAATGATCCACCCACCTCCGCCTCCCAAAGTGCTGGGATTACAGAAGTGAGCCACCATGACTAGCCTATTAAAATTATTCTATGCCATCATTTTTAACGGCAGTATAGTGTTCTATTGAGTGGATTTGCTGTAAGTTGCTTAGCCAATGGCTTATTAGTCTACATTTAAATTGTTTCTAATGTTTCACTATTATAAAGAATGATGAAATGAAAAACCCTTACATACTTCTGATATACACATCTCTGATTATTTTGCCACCAGAGAAATTCTAGAAATGGAATTGCTGTGTTCAGGGGGCTCATCCCTCCTTCCAAGTCCACAGCCAGGATTTGGCCCTGCTGCTGGCCCTTATGCCTGAAGAGACTGCTCACTCTCATCCTGAGGCAGACAGCACAGAAATCTCAAAGTGGACCACCGGCCCTGGATGATGGAGATGGCAAGAGACGGGAACAGCAAGGGAGCTCCATCCAGGTCCTTCATGACTTCTCATGCTTCTGTGAGGCCAACCAGATGCAGCTGGGTATCTGGTCTCCGTGGAATGAGAAGGATGCTTGCTCTTAGCCCAAGGACAATGAGGAAGGGCTGTGTGGGAGGGTGGGGCAGAGACTGCTAATGCATTTTGCCAGCATCTTTGGTTTCTCCAATATCCATCTAGACTATTAGCAGTTCCCCAAGGATGGCCTTGCTCCTCACGTCATCCCCCATTTCCTATAAATGGGAAGTGGCTGGGGAGTAGTGTGTGTGTGTGTGTGTGTGTGTGTGTGTGTGTGTGCGTGTGGTGGGGGAGGGAAGAGAGAGGAAGGGGAAGGGCAATGGTGGTTTTCCTACAGCTGACCTCATGGAGAAGTGAGGCCCAGAGAAGTTGTTATTTGCCCAGAATGCCACAGCATCCTAGAGAGTAGTATGGGTTTTCTCTGAGGCTCTGAAGTCACTGGCCAGGCTTGCTGAGGGATTGCTGCCTCTGCCTTGTTTCTGGGGCCCAGAGACTGTTTTTTCTGTGTAATCAGGGGCTGTGGGGGAAGTAACTGCCCTGAGGAATTGCCTCCGTTGTGAGTTTTTTTGTTTTTTTTTTTTTTTTTGACGGTGTCTTGCTCTGTCATCCAGATTGGAGTGCAGTGGCATGATCTCAGCTCACTGCAACCTCCACCTCCTAGGTTCAAGCCATTCTCCTGCCTCAGCCTCCCCGGTAGCTGGGATTACAGGTGCGCACCACCACAACCAGCTAATTTTTGTATTTTTAGTAGAGACAGGGTTTCACCATGTTGGCCAGGCTGGTCTCAAACTCCTAACCTCGTGATTTGCCCACCTTGGCCTCCCAAAGTGCTGGGATTACAGGCGTGAGCCACTGCACCTGGCCAATTGCCTCCATTTTATCTGAAAATGGTACCAATCTCTTGGGTTGTCCTAAGGATTCAATGAGTTAATACATGCAAAGTATTTAGAAACAGTGCTTGGCACAATTAGTAATGGTTAACTATTATTATTATTATTATTATTTATTTTTTTTTTTTGAGATGGAGTCTCGCTTTGTCGCCCAGGCTGAGGTGCAATGTCCCGATCTCGGCTCACTGCAAGCTCCGCCTCCCGGGTTCACACCGTTCTCCTGCCTCAGCCTCCCGAGTAGCTGGGACTACAGGCGCCTGCTACCACGCCTGGCTAATTTTTTGTATTTTTAGTAGAGGGGGGTTTCACCGTGTTAGCCAGGATGGTCTCGATCTCCTGACCTCGTGATCCACCTGCCTCGGCCTCCCAAAGTGCTGGGATTACAGGTGTGAGCCACTGTGCCTGGCCAACTGTTATTATTATAACATGAGGCTACATCAGCAGAAAGAGGGGGATTTTCAGAGCAGAGAGCCCTACTGTATCCTGTATTGGGTGGGGCCTGGCCAGTGCATCCACCTGGTTTAGTTGGGGAGGGGTGATTGGGTAGGGCCCAGGATCACCATGGGATCCAGGCTGTGTGCTCACTCCCCTGAGCTCTCCTTCCTTATCCCCCTGTCACAAGGCATAAAGCACAAGAGCCCCTGGAAAGAAGTGGTGGGAGGCAGGAGGAAGAGGGGGACTCTTACTTGTCTGTGGTGCGACAACTCTCTCATGTTCCCAGTGTTCTTTCCCGAGCCTGCAAAATACCACCGTCCACTCTCTCCTGGCTCTGTAATTTTCCAGCTGACCTGAAATTTCCCCTGACTCCTGACCTCTTTCCTGGAGGAGAGGGGACACCGCTCAGAGACCCTGGACTCCACCCTAGTCTCTCTGCTGGCCACAGGAGGGTATGCCAAAGACTTCGGAAAGCCATCGCCAGGAGGGTCCCCGGGTAGAGGTGTGTGTGCTCCAGGGAGGCAACGCTGAGACAGTTTTCAAGTTAAACTTGTTTAGTGACTCAGAAGGTAGATTCTTGATTTTTCTCTTCTCAACTCTCTCTGGCACCTGCTCTCTGTTCCCCACTACCACCAGGGCACCACTGTTTTCCTCTCCCTTCTCTATATCCCTTTCTTCTCTGCCTCCCTCTACCTCTCAGCTGGAAGGCGCCCTTAGAAATCATTTGGCTAACCCCCTCTTACAGAGGCCCAGAACATGGAGGGGACTTGGCCCATGTCACACGGCTGTTGACACAGGACCAGCATTGGAACCCAGTGCCCCAGCGCCTGGTTGGCTAAGGCCAACCAGGTCTTCCCCTTCAAGGGCATCTTCCTGGGACTTTGTAGTATTCAAGTCAACAATCCAACTAAATTGGATTTCTCTCCACTCAATAAAACTCCATGGAGGAAAAAAAGACAAAACTGCCCCCCCACCCCCACCCCCAGGGCCAGCCTGGGACTCCATCAAAGACATTCTGGAACAGGTATCTGTTAGGGCCTTGCTCAACAGCTGACAAAAAGAACATTTCATTGGCAATTTATTATCCATTCTTCCTCGTACACACTCTTAACGAGAAAAAAAATTGGAATTTGGTTTTCAGCGCAGAAAGAGGGACTGAGTTAGCTCTATCTGCGTCGGAGAATAGCAAAGAGCAGAAGGGTAATTCGGAGAGAATGTGACATCTCCTTTGAAGGGATGGTCCTGGACAGGTAGGGAGCAGCTCTGCCTGGAGATCGGGTGGCCAGAATGGCACGCCTGGGTAATGGTCGCAGCAGACTGGCTCCGAGGAGGGGAGGGGAGGTGCCCCGGGAAGCCGGGTAGCTTTCACCTAAATGTTTGGTGGCGAGCGACAGAGGGGGCGGTACCCTGCCCTAGGTAATGATAGGGCAGTCTGGGAGCCACGCGGGGGCTTCCCGTCGCGGCGCGGCTACAAAGCCAGCTTCGAGACCTCCCGCTTTCTTCCCCTGGGTACCAGCCCCACCCCTCTATCCCCCCTCGCAGCACCCCCCACCTCCGTCCCGCCTTGCCCCGCCCCCTCCTGGCAGTCCCAGCGCGCATGCTCTCTCCCCCCGCGGAGTAACCTGGAGATTTAAAAGCCGCCGGCTGGCGCGCGTGGGGGGCAAGGAAGGGGGGGTAACCAGCCTGCGCGCGCTGGCTTCGGGTGACAGCCGCGCGCCTCGGCCAGGTAGGAGCGCGCCCCCTCCTCTCCCAGGGGTGAGGGTCCCGGCGCGGGAAAGGGAGCAGCAGTGCGCGGCCGAGCTCCGCGGTGTCGCGTGTTTTGCGCCCCGCGGGATGGGGCCGCGCCGTGGCCGTCCGGGGCGCTGCGCGCCGAGCCCCGCGCGAATCCCAGAGCGGGGCGCGTCCCACGCGCTCTGCCGGGGCGGGTGCCGAGTGCCCGGCGTCTGCACGGGTCCCCACTGAGCTGTGCTTTTTTCCGCGGAGGGCGGGCAGGCAGGAGGTGCCCGCGCTGTCCCAGGGCTGGCGGCGGTGTGGGCGGGGAGCAGCCCCTCCCCGGAGCCCCGGGCCGGGCCGGGCCGACGGCTGGCGGACCGGCCGCTGGCTCCTGTTGCAGCCTCCCGTTTCAGACTTTTCTTTGGAAAGTTGCGTTTATTTTCTTCTCTTGTCTGGGCTTCACCGGAAAGGGGCAGGATGAGTCACTGCGGCGCGCACAGTCCGGGACTTGGGGGAGCCGGGACGGGGGCCGACGGCCGCGGCGCCGCGGGGTGCTCAGGCCCGGGCCGGCTTTCTTGAGGAAGAGTGAGTTATTGAGAGAGGGAAAGGAGACTGAGCCCTCTTGGACTTAGACCTGGGGCGAGCTGTGGGCACAGAGTTGGGACTGGACCGTGTGTGTGTGTGTGTTACTGTGTCCCCTTTTCAGCCTCAGTTTCCCCTCTGTGGGGAGAGAAAGGCTGCTGTTTTCTCCTCGCCTTCCAGGTCTCAGGTGGGGAAGGAGAGAGTTCTGCAAACGGCAAACAGGTGTGATGTGGTACCTGGGCATCCCGTGCAGCTTCTCAGAGCTCTGGGCCTAGGCAGGCTTGCTGGAAAAGCCCCAGGGACCTGCATGCTTTCTCCCGAGTGCGGGTCAGGCCTTCCTGTAGTCTTCCGCTCCCCCCAGGCACTGCAGTCCTGTGAGTTGCTCTTGCCCTTGACCTCTGAATCAGCCTCCATCTTCCTGACAGACACTCTTGACCTGCTCAGCTTTTCCCCACCCCAGGGCGTGTTCCCTATGCTTCCTCTTTTTCCAAGAGGCCAGAGTTGGGGGTAGGGAGGGGTTTGGCATGGTGGGTACCTGGTGAGGACTCGCCCTTCAGCTGTTACACAGACCCGGTCCCAGTGGAGCAGGGACTAAGAATAGCCCAGCTGCTGTCTTGCTGCCCTGGAGTCTGCAGCCGGGCATGGCCAGTTGACCAGGGCCCAGAGTGACCCTTGCTGGGGTCCTGGAACCTTTGCTCAGGGGTGGGGTTGAGGTCCTAGGGGCTTCGGACTACCTTTCCTGAGGCACTTAGCAGATCTCCTTTCAGAGCAGAGACCGCCTTGGTGTAGACTCACCTGCCCGAGGCCTGGGAAACAGGCTGGCCTATTGGGGTGGGAGTGGGAGGGCCCAGGAGGCCCAGGCTAGGCGGGAAGCCTAAGGAAACCCATAGAGCAGCATACTGTAGGGGATAAGTGAGACGTAAGTTGAGGTCGCAGGCCATTCTGTTGGATCAGTCCCATTCCCTCATTCCTCCCTTATCTCCTCCCACCAGGCCTGTCGTGGAGCCAGGACTCTGTTGTTCTGAAAGTGCTCAGAAAATGCAGCTTGAGTCAGCAGAATGAGTTTGAAGATAAAAATACAGCTGTGGATGAATGTACAGCTGTGGACAGACAGGCCCCAATTTAGTGGGTGTGTGTTAGGGGGAGTTTTCCTATGTATTCATGGAGTGTGTGGTGAACTTCCCCATCCCTCCTGGCTGCCTGAATAACCTTTTGCAGGAGGAGGAGGAGTAGACAGTGATCCCTG
This sequence comes from Pongo pygmaeus, assembly GCF_028885625.2. NCBI lineage: Eukaryota > Metazoa > Chordata > Mammalia > Primates > Hominidae > Pongo > Pongo pygmaeus. Next base: position 43,775,456 of record NC_072373.2, read on the forward strand.
GTGGTCTCCTGAGCCCCTTCCAGGCCACTGGGTGGTGGAGGGATAGTGGAGGCCTCCCTCCAGCTCTCCCCTTACCCAAACGGGAGCTCTCAGCCTGGGCAGGGCTGGTCTGAAGACTCAAAGTAAAGTTAACTTGAAGACTTTAAGTACTATCATCTGGACATCACAGCCTGATAAGTCAACATGGATAAAAACCCAGACTGTCAGAAAGATAGTTTCTTTTTTTTTTTTTTTTTTAGGCGAAGTTTCACTCTTGTTGCCCAGGCTGGAGTGCAATGTCACGATCTCAGCTCACTGCAGCCTCTGCCTCCTGGGTTCAACAAGTGATTCTCCTCCCTCAGCCTCCCAAGTAGCTGGGATTACAGGCACCCGCCACCATGCCTGGCTAATTTTTGTATTTTTAGTAGATACAGGGTTTTACCATGTTGGCCAGGCTTGTCTTGAACTCCTGACCTCAAGTGATCTGCCCACCTCAGCCTCCCAAAGTGTTGGGATTACAGGCGTGAGCCACCGCACCCGGCCAGAAAGACAGTTTCTATATTGGCTGCTTCGCTAGGTGAGCTCCACCAGCTTGGCAAGTTACTTAACCTCATCCAAGCCTCAGTATCCCTGGCTGCAAAATGGGAATGATAATACTTACTGTATAGCTTTGTTAAGTAGATTATAACAGACTTAAAATTTATAAACATATAATTACGTGATATATAAAGTCTAAAAATTATAGCTTTATTAAGTATTGTATATAGAGTACTAAACTGTGTCTGACACATTAGTGCTCAATAAATGTTAGTACCAACTATATATTGTATCGATCATTTGGGACTGAATGGACAGCAGTGCCTAGCCTGAGACTCTCTTCTTGGGCCTTGCTCTTAAAAAACAGAAAACAAAAATCTGCTCTAGACCTTATTTCTTTGGTAGCAAGGTCTCCTGGACTTTGGGGAGTCCGTTGAGAGATTGAGCTTTGGCAGAATGATTTGAATCTGATTTCCTCTTGCACAAGTTATTTAAACTGTTTCAACTTCCTCCTCTGTAAAATGAGGGTAATAGTACCTACCTCACAGTATTTCCAGGATTAAATAAGCTGATGTAGGTAAAGCTCTGAGCACAGCAGCTGCTTGTAAAAAGAGCTTGATAAATGTCAGCTGCTGTTATTTGGTGACAATGGAGCCAATCGTTGTGGTTTACACTTAGAAACCAGAGTTTCTTAGCAAGGGAATTGGCCCACAGATAACTATATGTAAGCTACGAAGGACACATCTGCAGTTGAACTTGTGGCCCTGTGCAGAGATCACAGCAGGACTGGATGTCCATGTCTCTCCTCTACTACTCTGCTACTGTGTGACTTCTATTTAATTAGTGCAGAAACCCCTGCCCAGCCTACCTTCCTCAGGCTGGAAAAGGGTACCATGAACATGAATGTATATCCTGAGAAGTTAAGAGCCTTCTATGCAAACAGTTATTTGTTGTTATTTTTAGGAAAACTGTATAGGGAGGGTGCCCTGAAGTTGGGATTCTGCTCTGTCCTCCCTCCCCAACCCTTAGGGTCTTTTGCACTATTCTTTGGTGTCCAGAAAAAAAACCAGCCTAGCTTTCTTTGAACAGTTAGTGGCCCTGTTTGCTGGGCAGCAGGGGTGGAGACTGGACCAGCTGGTACCAGGCCCAGTGTCTTGAACACTGATGCCACTCGATTCCCAGCAATAGAGCTGGAGTGTTGAGCTTTGTCCAGTGTATTAAGTGTCCCTGCTTGGGCTGGGGAGGGGGGCAGCTGGTGACAGAGCCATCACGGGATGCTCCTGATCCCTGGCCAGAACTTCCTGTTGAATCCTTTTTTCTACTACGTGGTCTGTGTTTTCCCCTCCACGGGAAGAAATCCACAGTTTTGCCACAGGCCCTGACTGACTTGTGGAATTTCTTGCTTCTGATGTTGGACATGGGCCTGCTTCCGCTATTGGTCTTGACCTCATTGCCTGTAAAATGGAGATAAGATTCACCTTGCATGGTTATGGTGAGGATTAAACGTGATGTGCATATTCAGCCAAGCACCTGCACACACCAGGTGTTCCATAGATGTTTGTTCCTTTCCCCTTCTTTGTTACTTCTGGAGATCACTTTCTGGGGAGTGGGGACCAGCCAGCAAGAAGGGGTTTGGAGGCCACTTCCTGGCGCTGTAGTCCGCAGTCCCCCAGTCACCATATCCAGGATAGCAGGATGCCCAGCCAGAGGTGATACCCGCAGGAGCAGCCAGCCCACAACAGCAGTTCTTGTCTTTCCCCTGTGGTCGCTGTGTGCCCCCCTGCCCCCGGCCTCGCTAATCTCAAGTGTACTTTGAGTTGGCAAATAGTGTTCAAGCTAGGAGTGCCTGGCCCATCCCTAGGGATGTGGCAATTTAGATTCCCACTCCTGGCTCCTGTCCTTAGTGAGCGGAGCACCCAGGTAGCTTGAATGTGGCCCTGCCTGGATCCCAGGCACACTGGTAAAATCACATCCAATGGGAATCCTGATTCAGCCTTACCCATAGGCCTTCTATTGGGCACCTACTCTTCTCAGGGCCTGTGCTTCCTGCTTTCCAGGGGCTGAAGCACTAGTGGGGAGGACAGCAGTGGGGGAAGGACTGCAAATCCAAGACTCTGAGGACCGTGGGCAGCCTCCAACCCTGGGGGCTGCCTGGTTAGAGCAGTTGAGATTTAGCAGGGAGAGGGGATACTTGACGGCTTGGTTTCCAGGGGGCTGTGGAGGAGGTGTGAGATTTGAGCTGGGCAGGGCTCAGGTGGAGGGGAGAGGCAGTCCAGGAAGGGGAAGTAACTGGAGCACGGTGACCATGTTGGAAGCAAAAACAAGCCTAGTGCTGATGAATTCCCTTATTTGGGTACCCATGGAGGTATGCTGAATCGTCTAGGGACACGCAGATAGCCAGCCCAGATCTGAGATCAAAACCCAGTCTCATGATTTTGAGTTCGGTATTGTTTCCTGCACACCTCACTGGGGAGAGACCAAAAGGAGGGGTGGGCGTGATTAGAAGTCCCAGACTCCAAGGGCCTTGTTTTACAGCCATACACCCTTTTCTGCTGTTGGGGCTCAGAAAACAATACCCCAAAGTGAAGGCCTCAGAGGCAAAGTTTCTGTCTGATCTCCTGTCTCTCACCCCTTATTCTCTCCTGAGACAGGCCAAAGCAACTCCCTCTTTTCCAGGGCAGGTCATAGAAACTAGAACCCTTCTCCCCAAAGCCAGCCATACAACCTAAAAATATTACTCTTTCTCCTGGCTTTCTGGGTAAGAACTGGTGATCAAGAAATGATCTGACCTGCCTTGTTTGATAGTAGGTCATAAGGCCCTCATTGCAGAGGGGTCCTACCCCATTCCTGGGAGGAAGAAATCTGGCAACGGAGAGGCCGAGAAGAATCTGGACAGGCCTTGCTGGGCTTCACCACTCAGTCTGTTAGCATTAGCTCATACCATTTTTGTCGGATCACATTTCTGCATCCTGTGTGTGCTTCCTCAAACCTAAGCATAAAAATGGATACTTAGGCTGGGCGCAGTGGCTCACGCCTGTAATCCCAGCACTTTGAGAGGCCGAGTTCGGTGGATCAGCTGAGGTCAGGTGTTCGAGACCAGCCCGGCCAACAGAGTGAAACCCCACCTCTACTAAAAATACAAAAATTAGCCTGGCGTGGTGACGCATGCCTGTAGTCCCGGCTACTTGGTAGGCGGAGGCAGGACAATTGCTTGAATCCCGGAGGCAGAGGTTGCAGTGAGCTGAGATCGTGCCACTGCACACCAGCCTGGGCAACAGAATGAGAGCTAGTCTCAAAAAGAAAAAAGAAAAGATACTTCACCCTGGGTCTTTGGGTTTTCATTTCTAAGGGCTCTTGTGTCATATAAAACTATGATCAAATAAATTTGTGTGCTTTTCTCTCTTTTTTTTTTTGAAACAGTATCAATTTTGAGATGACATCTCGCTCTGTTGCCCAGGCTGGAGTGCAGTCACGCAATCTCAGCTCACTGCAACCCCTGCCTCCTAGGTTCAAGTGATTCTCCTGCCTCAACCTCCTGAGTAGCTGGGATTACAGGCATGTGCCACCACACCCAGCTAATTTTTGTATTTTTAGTAGAGATGAGGTTTTACCATGTTGCCCAGGCTGGTTTCAAACTCCTGACCTCAAGTCATATGCCTCCCTCGGCCTCCCAAAGTGCTGGGATTACAGGCGTGAGCCACTGCGTCCAGCCTGTTGTGCTTGTCTCTTGTTACCATATTTTTCGTTATAGAAGTGTCAGTTCTGACCTTTATGATAGGGAGGAAAAAGGGATCTCCCCCATCCCCACCCCTGTATTTCATGGCACCTACCTGCTTATCCTTCAAGGCTAAAGCAACATGGCCATTCCCTCTAGGAAGCCCTGGAAGAACTGCACATGCCCCCCATATTGGGTCCCACCCCCCCACGTGGATTTGTATCTTCACACTTGTGCCACTGTGCCACCTCATTGCACACCGATTGCATTTTATCCCTTTTGCCAAAGGGAGCTGTGATCAGTTGTTTCTGTGTCCCCAGCACCTTCACAGCAGCCTTACGCACAATTGAGGCTCTGTGGTGTTGGGTGTGGGTGGGTGGGTTTCAGTGCTGTTTGACATTCCCTTAGGGGAGGTTAGGTTGCATGCACTGAGGTATACTTCCAAGGGTCAGCAAGCTTGGGATCTTTAAATCAGAAAATGAGTTTCTTTGGGAGCCCACCCTTTCCTTGCTCACCACTGAGTGACTGTTTTTGAGAACACACTTGCAGAGTACTGAGTCTGACTTGGAGCCCTCTGTTTATAAATGGGACTGATCACAGACTCTAGGACTCAGATCTAATAAAGCCTTACAGGCCACTGAGTTTGAAACCCTAGAGGTGTGGGACATGGCAGAGTTGGAACCAGCACCGTGGTCTGACTCTTGGTCCAGGGCGCTGCCCATCTGTAGCTTTGCATAGATCTTTAGTCTTCTGGCCTCTTTCCTGTATACCTCACCTCCTAAGGGAGGCCAGGCTAAAGGGAAGACTAGAATTGGCTGTACATGGATAGGGAGAGCTGTCTAGCCTGGCTGACTGGCAGGGTTCAAGTTCAGTAGGAGGAAGGCCATTTAGGCTTCTCTTTTCAGGGGCTGTACGAAAAGGCAGGATGCGGGGAAGGAACTTCTGAGTGGCCTGGACACTGTGCCAATCTCCCTCTTCCCCCTCCATGTTCCTATTCCCCTACCTTGGGCCAAGGAATTTCTTGGTACTGCTGCCCCGCCTTGCAGGGAAGCATTTACTGTGGCCCAAGAAGAGAATTCAGTTACTAATTTCTGCCAGGAACAGAGTCCAACTCTGGGAAGGACTGGGGAAGAGGGCAGTTCTGCCCCCAGATGTCCTGGTTACTCGGCTGAGTTTCAGGTGACCGCTGACCCTTGGCACTGTTGGTGCCTGAGAGTGTGTGGGCAGATGAAGGATGGGGTAAGTGCAGCTGGGGCGTCCTTCTCCACCTCATTCCCCTTGACTCATTGGTAGGAAGCCATGAAAGTCCAAATACAAAGTAGGGATTTTATATTCCTATTTCACAAGGGTGAACATGAATCCCTTCCTGAATGTCAGTGAGCCCTTAGGGGGTACCTGCCCGTGAAGAAGCAACTGCCAGGGGTAGGGGGTGCATGTGAGATCACCTGGCTGCACAGATGTATAAAGAACCTTTGGCATTATCCAGATTAGCTCTCATTTTACGGGCATAGAAACTGAGTCCCAGAGAGGTGAGATGGCCTGTCTAGGGTACACAGCTCTTAAAAAAAGTGGCTGAAACAGGACTGCTCTCTTCCTGGCTCCCAGTTCAGAGCACCTTCCAGCATTTTCAAATGGTTCGAATTTTCTGCTCAACCACTGTTTATTTGTGCAACCTTGGGCATGTTACGTTCTGAGACTGAGCTGTTCATCTTGAATATGAATATTAAACACCTACCTTGGATTTGGAGCGTATGAATTGTATGAGTTATTAGAGAGAAGGTACAATATATGAAGTACCTGGCACATGCTAGACGCCTCTGAGGCAGTTAGTAGGGGTCGGCCACTGTGTTCATTTTCCCTGTGGATGGAAATCGTGCTGTCTCATAACTACGGGATCATTGTCCCACCTTCTACCTCCCTTCTCAGCCTTCCTCCAGCAGGCAGGTCTGCTGCAGTGACCTCTCCTCACCTGTTGGGGCCAGCACCTGGGGAGGCAGTTGCATTCTTGGCATTCCTCTTGCTGCTAGGGGCTGGAAGAGGCGCTGGTGCGGTGGGGGAGGCACGTGGGTGAGCGGGGGAATGGAAACTGAGAAGAAAGTGTAGTTGGTCTCCCCTAACCACAGCCGCTCCTGTTTGGGAGTGAGAAAGCCCTTCCTCCGCTTAGGAGGCGACCAAAGAAGTGGCCGCCAGGAACTTTCGTATCCTGTATCTCAAACACACTCCACATCTATGAAGTTGGTGGTATTAATCTAAGTTTCCGTGCCTGTAAAATGGGTATACTAACTGTACCCACCTCATCGGATGGTTGGAAGACCAAGACGCACGGCAGAGTGCCTAGTATGTATTATAACCTCAATGTTGGCTGCTATTGTGCGTTTTCTTTTCTGTTTTTTTGTGTGTGTTTGTGGTTTTTTGTTTGTTTGTTTGTTTGTTTGAGACAGTCACCCTGTTGCCCAGGCTAGAGTGCAGTGTGGCACGATCTCAGTTCACTGCAACCTTGACCTCCCGGTTTCAAGCAATTCTCATGCCTCAGCCTCCCGAGTAGCTGGGATTAGAGGTGTGTGCCACTATGCCTGGGCCTGGCTAATTTTTGTATTTTTAGTAGAGATGAGGCTTCACCATTTTGGCCAGGCTGGTCTCGAACTTCTTGACCTCAGGTAATCTGCCCGCCTCGGCCTCCCAAAGTGCTGGGATTACAGGCATGAGCCACCGTGCCTGGCCTGCTTTTGTTCATTGTGGATGAGGAAACTGAGGCACGGGAAGGTCAAGTTACAGGCTCATGCAATTATAATAAGTGGTGGAGCTGGCATGCAAACCCAGGTCAGGCAGACTCCCAAACCCAGGTCAGCCTGCAGAGTCTGCCAGGGTTTGGGGACGTCAAGATTCAGAGGGTTGTGGTCCCTCGGGTGGAAGAGAGCTCCAGGTTGAAGAGCACTGCTGGTCCTGGTTTGGAGGGCATGCCCAGTGTGACCTTGGGTTGCAGCTGTTCTCAGAAACGAAGTGTGATTGGGAGGCCCAGGTGCCTGGAGTCAGAATGTGTGCCTGTATTGACTGTCACCATGGGATTGCCAGGTGACCCTTGGGAGAGTCCCCATGCTTCAGCCCCAGCTTAGGCTGTCCAGGACGGACTCTGGCCAAGGTGAGGGTCAGGCCAGCCCCAGAATCCCTGTCACTGGGTAGGAGAGGGGAAGGGAGGGCAGTGCTGGCTCCAGGGACTGCCCCTCTGTCCCTTCCCCTCCCCTTCCCCCAATCTCCTCTGGCATTTGTTTCCTTTCCAAAGCTGGACTGGGGCTCTCAGACAGGGCAACAAAAGCCACTCTCCACCGCGCCACAGCCACCTGTTGGGTTTTCACACATTGGGGGTGAGTGGGGGGAGGGAGCTATTGCCCTTTTCCCAGTGTCTGTGGTGTGCCCCCTCTGCCCCCCTAGGGCCTGGGATTCTCTTTGCTGCCCGATGTGACGGGCTCAGGAGCTGGAGGGGGTGGGGGCCAGCAGCAGCTGGAAGGGGAATTGAGTGGGAAGGGGCCGGCGCTGGCAGCCGGAGAGAGTTTGATGGATTACTCTGCAGGCCGAGAGGTTTCTCCCTAATCCCCCTTTGTGTCCCGGCCTGCAGCCCCCTCACCCTCTCTGACAAGCTGCTAAGCAGAAGGCTTCCAGTCCCGGTGAAGAAAAGGCAGCTCAGCAGGGCGAACTCTAAATCCCTGGCCTCCGGGCCCTGGGGGAGGCAGGCACCAGGCAGCAAGTCCGGGATGGGGCTGGGGTCCCCAGTCCCACTGCCGGCCCTTATTCTTTCTTAGGAGTCCCTGAGGTGGGGGGGCTTCATTCTGAGTGGGATCCTCAGGTGCCCCTGGGAGCCCTGTGAAGTCGTGGGCCTCCGCTTTTTCTGCAAATCACTGTTTTTTTCTAGGGCAGGACTGGGGAAAGCAGAGACCCTCACTGCTTTGGAAATATTTGGCCCCAGAGAATCAAAGACTGAATGGGTTGGGAGTCACCAAAGCCATACTTGTCTAATGCTGTGTCCCTCCCGTCATCTCTCCAGCAGCCCAAGCGCACAGCACCCCTCACAAAGGGGATCTGTCATGATGGGGAGCTTATTGTCTCACAAGAATGCTCGTTTCCAGGTCTCCTGGCTAGTGCAGGCTCTTTCTGGGGTGTCCCCAAGGCTCCTGTGGAGCTGTCGTGAGGGTGGGGCTCATGTGGGGAGTGCAGTGTGCCAGGTTTCATTAGGTAAGGTGACAGCATTGGTCCCCTGGGACTGGGGCGAGTGGGGGGTGGGTAACGGGGATGAGGGCTGGGGAACCCCCAGACCTGAGAGGTCCACTCCCTGCCCCCAACCTAGAGGACCGTGGAGAGCTCAGTTTGGAGCAAGGTGCTGGGGTCGCCCCTTCTCTGCCATCTCACTGACCTGGGGCAGGGCAGCCTTGGTGGAGTGTGTGTCCGGGAGGTTGGCCCAGGGTGACCCCACCCGCTTTCCTCAGCTGAGTCATTATTCCTCGTGCCTCACCAGCCCCCGATTTCCCCTTCTGTGGGGAGGGCTGCGGGGTGGCTGTGAAGGGGAGAGGAGCCGCTTCGGAGGAGCCTGGGAGAAAGCAGAGCGTCTTTGTGAGTGTGCAGGGAACACGCAGGGTCGCTGAGCCTGCGGGGTCAGGGTGGGGGCTGCAGCCGTTTGATGTGCCTGGGTGGGGTTTGACGCTGGCCTGCATAAAGAGGCCTTAGAATTGCTGCATGACACAGGCCCGGGGTGGGGGCTGCCCCCAGCCTGGGCTTCCACGGGCCTCTGTCTGTCAGTCGAGGGAATCTGCTCCCCCAGCTCCACCTCAGCCGTGCGGGGTGGCAGGAGCCCCTTTGAAAGCCCTCAAAGACCTCTTTATACATCCCCCTCTGACCCTCCCTTTCCTTAGGGAGCTACCAGGGAGTGGGCTCGGGTCGGCTTTCCTCCTCCTCTGCCACTCTGTCTTCTGTATTTTGGACAAAGTTCAGGCCAAGTTTGTTCCTGTTGCGCAGTTTCATTTCCCCCAAAACTCCCTGCTTGGGGTCTGGTCTGAAGTGGGGGCTTTCCAGTCCAGGAGGGTTTATCTGAGCCCCTCACCACCTTTGAGCCTATAGGAGCTGCTCCCTCTGGAGTTGGGCCTGCAAAGTCCTCGGTGTGTGGGGAGCACGTGGGAGGAGGAGGACTTAAGCCCTCACCCTTGCTTCTACTGCCACCCCTTGCTCTTAGCCATTCATTCATTAGGTAAACATTTCCCGGTCCCTTTTCTTGCTGGGGTGGGAGCCAGCCCTGGGAGTGTCACATATTGGGATGTATAGGGGCATGTATCTCCCAGTACCTGGAGGGGTGCAGTGGGGATCCAGGTTCACTGACCTTGCCCAGGGCCCTTGGTCTCTCTGGGTTTTGATTCTTTTCCCCCAAGGATGAGGAAGGTTGACCTGGGGCAGAGCTCCAGAAAGGTTCCCAGAGGCCTTAGGTTTCCTCCAGCTTTCTTGCTGTCTTGCCATTGCTGGGCCCAGAGAGGAGGGGAGATGGTTGGAACTTGAGAGGGACTTGTCCTAGAAGGCTGCCTGTTCCTTGCGTTTCTGAGAGGTCAGCCCCTCCACTTCCTTCCTTTTCGTGCCCACTCCTTGCCAGGTGAACACTCTGAGGCTGGCTCTTCTGGTTGATCTTGTCTTTGCCAAAGTGTTCCAGGAGTAGTAGGGCAGGAGGATTTTAGAAGCATCTCTAAGACTGGAGGGTGTAAGGGAGAATTGGACCCTGTCCCCAGGAGGACGGGGGAGTTCCGCAGACTTGGGGCAGGAGGCGGGGTTCCAACACTGACCTGTCACTTGCAAGCTTTGGCAAGAAGCTTGCCCTGAGGCTGCTGATGGGAGTGTGGCCAGGAAAGTGGTACTGAAAGACTTCTTGTTCTCTGACCTCCCTGAGCCTGAGAACTGAGAAAGGCTGGGCTCCTCCGTTTGTGCTCCAGGGAAGGCGGCCCTGGAGGGGGGATGGCGAGCAGCTGGACTTAGTGCTCAGGAGTCCTCTGTGGTCTCCTTAGTGCGAGGACCCTGGAGTAGGGATGAAATGACAGGGACTGGGGCACTGGAAAGCATGCAAGGATAAGAAAAGGGGGCTTTGGAGGGTAGTGTGTGCTTATGGGCTTGGAACTTCTCAGGCAATTCTGGGCTGGGAAGAGTAAAGTCTGGGGGTATCAAGAGGACTCTGGACCCACTGGGCAGAGGAGAACTCAAACGAGGGAGGACGGACTCTGTAACCAAAGAATACAGGGGTGCTTGAAGCCTGCCCCCTTCCTAGTCAAATCCTTTCCCCACCTGGCCCAACCCCTAGTTACCAGGTAAAGAATCCCTGGGTGGGGATGGGGGGCGTTGGAGAAAGGCACCCCAGGAAGGGGGAGGCTACTAATGAGCTAGCTGGGCTGTAGGAGGATGGTGGGGGGCACTCTTCTCTTTACCTCTTTCTTTTTGTCTTTTTCCCATATGGGCTAAGAAGGATCCTGCTAATTCCTGGGGGGCCTGGGAACTGGATTAAGGGAGGGGCAAGGCAAGTGGGGTGATTAATGGTTGCTGGACAGCTGTGGTTTATTTTTATTTTTTTATTTTTTAGGGACCAGGTCTCACTCTGTTGCCCAGGCTGGAGAACACTGGCACGATCATAGCTCACTTGCAGCCTCGAACTCCTGGACTCAGGAGATCCTCCCACCTCAGCCTCCTGAGTAGCTGGGATTATAGGTGCATGCCACCATGCCCAGCTAATTTTTATTTTTTTATGTTTTATTTTATGTATTTATTTTTATTTGAGATGGAGTTTCGCACTGTCATGGGGCTGGAGTGCAGTGGCACAATCTCGGCTCACTGCAACCTCTGCCTCCCAGGTTCAAGCAATTCTCCTCCTTCAGCCTCCCGAGTAGCTGGGATTGTAGGCTTACGCCACCATGCCCAGCTAATTTTTGTATTTTTAGTAGAGATGGAGTTTCACCACGTTGGCCAGGCTGGTCTCGAACCTCCTGACCTCAGGTAATTTGCCTGCTTTGGCCTCCCAAAGTGCTGGGATTACAGGCATGAGCCACTGTACCTGGCCTATTTTATTTTTATTTTTGTAGAAACAGGGTCTTGCTATGTTGCCCAGGCTGTTCTTAAGCTCCTGCCCTCAAGCCATCCTCCCACTCCAGCCTCCCAAAGTGCTGAGATTACAGATGTGAGCCACTGTGCCTGGCCTGCAATTTATTTTAAACAATAGGGAGCAGCCAGGACTTAGAGAATGGGTGCAGGTTATAGGCGAGGCTGGGTCTAACAAAGTCTCTGTTTGCTCAGGGAGGACCTGGTCTCCTGAAAACCCAGAGCAGGTTAGCATTCAGGGCCCTCCCAGAACAAGGGTGGGGAGTGGAATGGGTTGGAAGCCTTTGGCCGCAGAACCTTTCCCTTTAGGCTGGATGGCACTGCGTCTTGGTCTCTGTGCTGTCTCCTGCTTTCCTTCTTGGGGGCACTGTGGAAATGCAGCAATGAGAGGCTCAAGTTGAACCTATGACAGCTCAGCTAAGACTGAGGTCTGGCCTTCCATCTTCCTTTTGGAGACAGTATGGGTCAGTATTTTACACACCTTCTTATGCCACCTCCATAGGAGGCCATGTGCCCCATCCCAAAGGGTGAGTCTGAGCAGGATTTAGGGGAGGAGGCTGCTGGTTGCCCAGCCTTATCTCAATTCCCTTCCTTCATGATCTGCCAGCTGCAAAGCCCCTGAAGGTGGTGGTGGAGTGAACAGACCTTACTCAGGACTGATAGCCATCTGATTTTTTTTTAGGCAGTGTCTCCCTCTGTCACCCAGACTGGAGGCAGTGGTCCGATCACTGCGCACTGCACCCTTGACCTCCCAGGCTCAAGCAATCTCCCATCTCAGCCTCTTAAGCAGCTGGGACCACAGGTGCGTACTACCACGCCTCGCTAATTTTTAAATTTTTTGTAGTGAGGGGGTCTCGCTGTATTGCCCAGGCTGGTCTCAAACTCCTGGGCTCAAGTGATCCTCCTGCCTTGGCCTCTTGAAGTTCTGGGATTATAGGCGTGAGCCACCACACTCAGTCCTGGCTGATTTCTCTGTGGCATAGCTCAGAGCACCCACAACATGCTTTGTAACATGCAAGGCCCCATGGGGCTTAGTATTATGTGAAAAGATAAGATAAGAGAAGTTGAAGTGCCTTTTATTATGAGGTGCTGAGATTGGCAGAGGGCATGAGTCAGGGCTGGGGGTGGTGGAGGCACCTGCCACCATGCCTGGCTAATTTTTGTATTTTTAGCAGAGACGGGGTTTCACCATGTTGGCCAGGCTGGTCTTGAACTCCTGACCTCAAGTGATCCGCCTGCCTTGGCCTCCCAAAGTGCTAGGATTACAGGCGTGTGCCACCACACCCGGCTTTTCATAGTCACTTCTAAGCAGAGGCTTAGATACTGCAATGTGTATATTGTCGGGAAGCAAGACTTGGAGACCGCTTGCTTGGCGGGGGAGGTACAGGATGGTTCTCTCTGCACAGGAGGCAGGGCTAGCAGGAAGGAGTGTGGGACTTCTCTGCTGAAAATTGGAAAGAGCACAGAAAAATTCCTTTCTCTGCCATTTAAGAGCACAGAAAGGCTGCCCTGGAAGTGGCTGGGCATCCTGCCAGCTTGGGGGAGTCACTGGTATCATTACAGGTGTTGCCAGGTGGTGTGGTTTCATGCCCCTGTGAGCTAGAACCTGGGGACGGCTCCACTCTCCCATGACAGTTGGATGGCCACGTGAGGGATTGTTTCTTCCCCTTGAACATTGAACTCAGGGAGAAACTCAAGGGAGAGATTTTCAGGCCTAGGCTCATCCCAGGGAGCCTTCTCTAAGTTAAAACTCAACCCAACAAAACAGCCTCTCCTCCCTTTCCCCTTCATCCTGGTCTTTGGGGTTAGGGGTTGTGGTGCAATGTGGCTCATGGCCAAGCAATGCAGAATAGGAAGTGTTACTCTTAACAAAGGGGAATTGAACACCCCAGGTTTGGGGAGTAGAAAGAGAAAAGCAAACAAACCAGGCCTGGCAGAGGTTCTCCAGGGGCACCTTGATAGCTGGGCAACTAAAAATTCAGTTGGTTTGATTGCTCCCTCCCGCTCCCCAATATTAACAGGGAAGGGCAATTGTAGATTTTTCAAAACAGAGAATAACCAACATCTGTTTGGCTCTGGAGTGTGCTGAGGTTTAAAAAATCATATTTACCTTATTAATTATGTCAGCCTTAGGCTAATATTAACATGTATTTCCTGACTGGGCAGAAGGGGGTGGCACCTCGGTGACAGGGCCAGTCGCCAGCCTGTGAATGATCAGGATCCAGACAATTTAGAGCAAATCGTGGAGACCTGGCTCCCAGGACTTAACACCCCGTGTGCTTGTGATTGCCCCGCCCTTCTAGGATCTGAGTGATGAGACGTGTCCCCACTGAGGTGCCCCACAGCAGCAGGTGTTGAGCATGGGCTGAGAAGCTGGACCGGCACCAAAGGGCTGGCGGAAATGGGCGCCTGGCTGATTCCTAGGCAGTTGGCGGCAGCAAGGAGGAGAGGCCGCAGCTTTTGGAGCAGAGCCGAGACGAAGCAGTTCTGGAGTGCTTGAACGGCCCCCTGAGCCCTACCCGCCTGGCCCACTATGGTCCAGAGGCTGTGGGTGAGCCGCCTGCTGCGGCACCGGAAAGCCCAGCTCTTGCTGGTCAACCTGCTAACCTTTGGCCTGGAGGTGTGTTTGGCCGCAGGCATCACCTATGTGCCGCCTCTGCTGCTGGAAGTGGGGGTAGAGGAGAAGTTCATGACCATGGTGCTGGGTGAGTCACTACATCCTCCTTCCTTCCTGTTCCAGATATGTGCCACCTGGGATGTGGGACAGGAGTACCTCTGCCCTGGGAGCTGCTTGGAGGGAGAGGTGGTCTGCTGGGAAGGCATTGCTGGGCAGGAGGGTGACCCTGGGCTGAGGGGGCACACCAAGAGAAAGAAGAGAATACCAAGGACATACCCCAGTCACCTCTGGATCCCTGGTCCTGCACAGTGCCTGGCTCATAGGAGACACTAGAGAAATGCTCCTAACCTTTGGCTAGCCCTTTTATAATTTATAGCGATTATCTCATTTAATGCTTACAACCACCATTTGAGGTGATCCATTTTACAGAGAAGGAAGCAGAGGCTTTTTAAGAGGTTAGGTAAGTCTTAGCCAAAGCCAAATAGCAGCTGAACAGTAGAGCTGGGACTCCATCAAGGTCTCCCAGCCGGGGCTTCCTCCTACCCCTAGGACAAGGGGCGGGCTCCTGACTCTGCAGATAAATTCTACAAAAGCCACAGAAGGCAAGTAGTAACCATTGTGTGACAACCCCTCACCCCCAGGGAGAGGGGCCCCTGTGAGGATTGCAGGCTCTGGAGTCACACTGCTTGTTGAAACGCTGCCTCTTACCCTCCCTAGGTCTGCACCTTTGAATAAGTATCACTTCTTAGTTGCTCCATGCCTCAGTTTGTCCATCTGAAAATGGGGGCATCTGTAATGTCTGTGTTACGAGGAGTAAATTACAGCATCCCCGTGAAGACGTAGCACAGTGTCGAGTACGGAATGTTATTTCCATCCTTCTCACGGAGCTTGGTTGCCCTTCCCCTTGCCCTTTACTTGTCCCAGCCATTGACTCATACTACTTCCCTTCTTGCAGGCATTGGTCCAGTGCTGGGCCTGGTCTCTGTCCCGCTCCTAGGCTCAGCCAGTGACCACTGGCACGGACGCTATGGCCGCCGCCGGCCCTTCATCTGGGTGCTGTCCTTGGGCATCCTACTGAGCCTCTTTCTCATCCCAAGGGCCGGCTGGCTGGCAGGGCTGCTGTGCCCGGATCCCAGGCCCCTGGAGCTGGCACTGCTCATCCTGGGCGTGGGGCTGCTGGACTTCTGTGGCCAGGTGTGCTTCACTCCACTGGAGGCCCTGCTCTCTGACCTCTTCCGGGACCCGGACCACTGTCGCCAGGCCTACTCTGTCTATGCCTTCATGATCAGTCTTGGGGGCTGCCTGGGCTACCTCCTGCCTGCCATTGACTGGGACACCAGTGCCCTGGCCCCCTACCTGGGCACCCAGGAGGAGTGCCTCTTTGGCCTGCTCACCCTCATCTTCCTCACCTGCGTAGCAGCCACACTGCTGGTGGCTGAGGAGGCAGCGCTGGGCCCCACTGAGCCAGCAGAAGGGCTGTCGGCCCCCTCCTTGCCTCCCCACTGCTGTCCATGCTGGGCCCGCTTGGCTTTCCGGAACCTGGGCGCCCTGCTTCCCCGACTGCACCAGCTGTGCTGCCGCATGCCCCGCACCCTGCGCCGGCTCTTCGTGGCTGAGCTGTGCAGCTGGATGGCACTCATGACCTTCACGCTGTTTTACACGGATTTCGTGGGCGAGGGGCTGTACCAGGGCGTGCCCAGAGCTGAGCCGGGCACCGAGGCCCGGAGACACTATGATGAAGGTAAGGCCTTGGCAACCAGCAGAGGCTGGTGTGGGAGCCGCCCACCAGAGATGACACTTGGGGCTGTGTCTGGGCTGGTGCCTCTCCATCCTGGCACCTCTCCATCCTGACCCCGACTTCTCTGTCAGGAAAGTGGGGATGGACCCCGTCTGCATACACAGCTTCTCATGGGTGTGGAACATCTCTGCTCGCAGTTTCAGGAAGGCCTGTGGCTGCTCTAGGAGTTTGATCAGTCATTGCCCCAGTTTGACAGAAGGAAAGGCGGAGCTTATTCAAAGTCTAGAGGGAGTGGAGGAGTCAAGGCTGGATTTCAGATCTGCCTGGTTCCAGCCGCAGTGTGCCCTCTGCTCCCCCGACGACTTTCCAAATAATCTCACCAGCGCCTTCCAGCTCAGGCGTCCTAGAAGCGTCTTGAAGCCTGTGGCCAGCTGTCTTTGTGTTCCCTCTCACCCGCCTGTCCCCACAGCTGAGACTCCCAGGAAACCTTCAGACCACCTTCCTCTGCCTTCAGCAAGGGGCTTTGCCCACATTCTCTGAGGGCCAGCGGAAGAACCTAGACTCCCATTGCTACGGGTAGAAAGGGGAAGGGTGCTGGGGAGCAGGGCTGGTCCACAGCAGGTCTCGTGCAGCAGGTGCCTGTGGTCCCGCCTTCTCATCTCCCCGAGACTGCTCCTACCCTTCCCTCCCAGGCCCTGTCTGATGGCCTCTCTCCCTCTGCAGGCGTTCGGATGGGCAGTCTGGGGCTGTTCCTGCAGTGCACCATCTCCCTGGTCTTCTCTCTGGTCATGGACCGGCTGGTGCAGCGGTTCGGCACTCGAGCAGTCTATTTGGCCAGTGTGGCAGCTTTCCCTGTGGCTGCCGGTGCCACATGCCTCTCCCACAGTGTGGCCGTGGTGACGGCTTCAGCCGCCCTCACCGGGTTCACCTTCTCAGCCCTGCAGATCCTGCCCTACACACTGGCTTCCCTCTACCACCGGGAGAAGCAGGTACTCATTGGCCAGTGGGTGGAGTCAGGGCGGGAGGGGTGGTCTGGGTTTTTGGGAGGCTGACTAGCTCAGAACCTGGTATCTGGCAAGTGACTTTGGAGAATGCTTCTTTGAATCAGAGAGGAAGCTTATCCTAGCCCCAGGGCCAGAGGCTTGGGCTGCAGAAGAGTGTAGATTAGATTCTGGGAATGACTTTCTGGGGTCAGGACTATGTAGCACTTGAATGGATGATTGCAAGAAATGCAAAATATGTTAGTGGGAATTCCGAAGAGTCAGGCCAGCAGGAGCCCTAGGCTTCTAGGCTGGTTGTTCTATAAAGAGGCAGGGCGCTGGATCAGATGAACCCTGGGCCATTCAGCCTCAGCAGATGGGCGTGGGAATGGTCCGGCCTTAGCAACACCTTCCTTCAGGGAGCAGCAACCTGACTTAGCCTGTGTCCTACTCTGGTCTCTGAGATGGGGCAGGCTCCTTCCTACCCCCTTTCTTTCTGGCTTATTTTTCTTTTCTGTCTAATTCCCTTTTCTTTCCCTGCCTCCCTCCTTTGCCTCCTTCCCTTTCCCCTTCCCCTGTGGCAGATATCTGAGCTTGACACCTGACCCACTCACTTGGGCACTGTGTAAGTTGTGGGGACCTCCTTCTTGGTTGGCCCTACACTAACGAGCCTCTCCAGGGGCCCCCTTCCTTGGGAAGCCACCTAACCCAGGCAGTGTGGTCATCTTTGTCTCCTCCACTGACCTCACTGAGCTACAAGCCTGGGTGCTGGACTCTGCCTTGAGGGGCATGAAGTTGGGGTGTCCCAAGGGAGGAGAAGATGCAGGACTGCTCTCACAGAGCTCTCAGACTGTAGGGAAGACCTGCCCCTGTGTCTGGTAGCACTTGAGGAGGAGTAGGTAAGTTCATAGCTGAGAGGCTGGTTAACTGAGTAGGTAGCTGCAGGGGTGAGAGGTATGAAGGGAAGGGGCTAAGGTTTTGGTTGGGGGAGTCTAGTCCCTGAGACTCCTGTTAGCCCACTGATAACCTTCTTCAGCCTTCACTCATCTGCATGCCTGGGCTGGGGGCAGGGGGCTGGCATCAGCGGCCAGGTCTGAGTGTGTGCTGTCGTGTCAGGGAACGTTCTGGGGCTAGCCATCTTCTCCAGATGGAGGAGCATGTCTGTCCTCGGACCACTCCAGACTCCAGCCTCAGCGGACATTCCTGGGGTGGCAGGCAGGGAGGAGAAGTCCTGGGAGGCCCCTTCCTAACAGCAGCTGATGGCAGACTTGGCACTGCACGCTGTCTGCCTGTTTCTTTGCCCACTTGTTGAGCTGCATGGTGAGCCGTGGGCTTCCCTGGTATCAGGTTTGAGCTCTGCCATGGCTCCCAGCTCGCAAATGCAGCCAACTCAACTCTTTTGGCATGGGGACAATGTTGGATAAGACCTGGCCTTGTCCTTAAATAGGAGGCTCTGGGCCATCAAGGGCAGGGGTTGGGGGGATGGTGGTCGACCAGTCACTCTGATCTAAGTCAGACAGCAGGAAGGAAGTGAGAAGCCTTCAACATTAGCACAGCTGGGGCTGGGGGAGGTGGGAAGAGGGGCATTCCTCCTGCTTTGGGTCTACTGGATTCTCCCTGCCCCAAGGCTGGGGACAAGGGAGCTCATGGCAGGGCAGCTGCCCATGGCATCTGGGACCCCAGAGAGGCAGAGCTTCTCTGCACAGGGCAATGAGGATCTCCAGATGTCGAAGTGGAGGGCAGACAGGAAGGAAGGTTAGGAGAGCCTGTGTGGGGTTTGGGCCATCAGGGGCCCTGCCTTGGCTTTTGTTCCTCTATTCTGTGCATCTCTTACCACCGTCTTCATTCCCCCTGTGTCTTTTCCTTACCTTGGAGCTCTGTTCTCTCTGACCTGTGCTATTGAGTTTGTCTGCCTCTTACCTGTTCTAAGAGGCTAGAGGAGACCTAGACTTCTGGGTTCACATTTGTCCCCGCCCCACCCCGTTACCCTTCTCCCACTCCTGAGGAAGGGTCCTGGTTAGACCTGAACCAAGTAGGGTCTCCATCTTCTCTCCTGCTCCTGATTCTCATGAAGTCCCATTGCCCCTGGGATGGAGACAAGGGTCTGTTCTCACACCTTGGTGGGGGAGGTGCCAGTGCTGGGTACACACCTGTCCTCTTCCCCTTTTCTTCACCCCTCCGCCTTAGGTGTTCCTGCCCAAATACCGAGGGGACGCTGGAGGCGCTAGCAGTGAGGACAGCCTGATGACCAGCTTCCTGCCAGGCCCTAAGCCTGGAGCTCCCTTCCCTAATGGACACGTGGGTGCTGGAGGCAGTGGCCTGCTCCCGCCTCCGCCCGCGCTCTGCGGGGCCTCTGCCTGCGACGTCTCCGTACGTGTGGTGGTGGGTGAGCCCACCGAGGCAAGGGTGGTTCCGGGCCGGGGCATCTGCCTGGACCTCGCCATCCTGGATAGTGCCTTCCTGCTGTCCCAGGTGGCCCCGTCCCTGTTTATGGGCTCCATCGTCCAGCTCAGCCAGTCTGTCACTGCCTATATGGTGTCTGCTGCAGGCCTGGGTCTGGTCGCCATTTACTTTGCTACACAGGTAGTATTTGACAAGAGCGACTTGGCCAAATACTCAGTGTAGAACACTTCCAGCACATTGGAGTGGAGGGCCTGCCTCACTGGGTCCCAGCTCCCCACTCCTGTTAGCCCCATGGGGCTGCCGGGCTGGCCGCCAGTTTCTGTTGCTGCCAAAGTAATGTGGCTCTCTGCTGCCACCCTGTGCTGCTGAGGTGCATAGCTGCACAGCTGGGGGCTGGGGCGTCCCTCTGCTCTCTCCCCAGTCTCTAGGGCCGCCTGACTGGAGGCCTTCCAAGGGGGTTTCGGTCTGGACTTCTACAGGGAGGCCGGAAGGGCTCCATGCACTGGAATGCGGGGACTCTGCAGGTGGATTACCCAGGCTCAGGGTTAACAGCTAGCCTTCTGGTTGAGACACACCTAGAGAAGGGTTTTTGGGAGCTGAATAAACTCAGTCACCTGGTTTCCCACCTCTTAGCCCCTTAACCTGCAGCTTCATTTAATGTAGCTCTTGCATGGGAGTTTCTAGGATGAAACACTCCTCCGTGGGATTTGAACATATGAAAGTTATTTGTAGGGGAAGAGTCCTGAGGGGCAACACACAAGAACTAGGTACCCTCAGCCCACAGCACTGTCTTTTTGCTGATCCACCCCGCTCTTACCTTTTATCAGGATGTGGCCTGTTGGTCCCTCTGTTGCCATCACAGGGACACAGGCATTTAAATATTTAACTTATTTATTTAACAAAGTAGAAGGGAATCCATTGCTAGCTTTTCTGTGTTGGTGTCTAATATTTGGGTAGGGTGGGATCCCCAACAGTCAGGTCCCCTGAGATATCTGGCCATTGGGCTGATCATTGCCAGAATCTTCTTCTCCTGGGGTCTGGCCCCCCAAAATGCCTAACCCAGGACCTTGGAAATTCTACTCATCCCAAATGATAATTCCAAATGCTGTTACCCAAGGTTAGGGTGTTGAAGGAAGGTGGAGGGTGGGGCTTCCGGTCTCAACGGCTTCCCTAACCACCCCTCTTCTCTTGGCCCAGCCTGGTTCCCCCCACTTCCACTCCCCTCTACTCTCTCTAGGACTGGGGTGATGAAGGCACTGCCCGAAATTTCCCCTACCCCCAACTTTCCCCACTGGCTCCACAACCCTGTTTGGAGCTATTGCTGGACCAGAAGCACAAAGTGTGGTTTCCCAAGCCTTTGTCCATCTCAGCCCCCAGAGTATATCTGTGCTTGGGGAATCTCACACAGAAACTCAGGAGCACCCCCTGCCTGAGCTAAGGGAGGTCTTATCTCTCAGGGGGGTTTAAGTGCCGTTTGCAATAATGTCGTCTTATTTATTTAGCGGGGTGAATATTTTATACTGTAAGTGAGCAATCAGAGTATAATGTTTATGGTGACGAAATTAAAGGCTTTCTTATATGTTTATTGGCATGTGTTTCTTTTATGAGGGGGAAAGATCAGATCTTTCTACAACATTCTTAACTCTCTGTTCAGGGGGCCCTTTGGCTTTTGACAGCTTCACTTCCCAGTGGCCACCAGCAGGTGGAGGCATAGACCAGCACTCTGTGTCAATTGCCAATTGGGTGGGGTTGTGCTGCACCTTGGATTGGGGGGTTTGGGAGTTGGGGAGAGGGGGTCAGGAAGAGTCTGAAGTGTGGGACAATGGTGGCATTTTCCTTCTAAAAGACCCCTGAGTAGGGATGGGCATGATGACTCACGCCTGTAATCCCAGCACTTTGGGAGGCTGAGGCAGGTGGATCACTTGAGGTCAGGAGGTCGAGACCAGCCTGGCCAACATGATGAAACCCTGTCTCTACTAAAAATATAAAAAATTAGCCAGGTGTGGTGGTGCATGCCTGTAATCCCAGCTACTCAGGAGGCTGAGGCAGGAGAATCGCTTGAATCCAGGAGGTGGAGATTGCAGTGAGCTGAGATCGTGCCATTGCACTCCATCCTGGGTGACAAGAGTGAAACTCCATCTCAAAAAATGGAAAAAAAAAAAAAAAAAAAACCCATAGTGTGGCCAGGAGATGGAACAAGCACCCATCACCCACAGCATGGGAATAGGGAATGTACCTGGCATGTGCACGATGAGGCTTTTGACTCCACTGTGCCTTGGTTCATGCCCCTTCCCCTCTCCTCCACCCTCATGCCAGGCCCAGGTCAAGCTCAGAGTCTTCCCTGCCCTGCCATCTCCCCGATGCCTCCAACCTCGACTGGCCTTCCAGTTCCTTAAATTCCCAAGAGTTCAGTTCCGTTAATACCTGTGCAAGGGCTTCTTTTGCCTATTTTTAAAAAATGTTCTATATTTAACTTTTTTGTTATGGAAAATTTCAAATATACACAAGTAGGGAACCAGATATAAAGAACCAAGCTGCAACGGTTATTAACATTCTGCTGCTTTGTTTCATCTATCCCCCTTCCCCCCATCCCCTAGGGTATTTTTAAAGCTCGTGCCAGACAATTTAGTTTCACCTGTATATACTTCTGTATGTGTCTCTAAGAAATAGGACTAAATTTTTAAAAACTTGATCACAATACCATGATATCCCACAAAGTATACAATAATTCCTTATCAATTATCCAGTCCATGGACAGTTTTCTCCAATTGCCTCAAAAATTCTTTGGTTGGTTTGAATCAGGAATCAACTGAGATAAACAAATTGTATTTAGTTTCTGTGTGCCTCAGGTTTCTCTTAATCTCTAACAGCTCCTCTATTCTTTCAATGCTATTTATTGATGAACAATAATTTTTCCTACAGAATTGCCCCCATTCTATATTTGGCTGACTGTATCCTCAGAGTGGTGTTTAAGATGCTCCTCTTGAGCCAGGCACAGATGCCTCACATCTGTGGTCCCAGCACTATGGGAGGCCGAGCCAGGCAGATCAGTCAAGTCCAAGAGTCTGAGACCAGCCTGGGCAATGTGGTGAAACCCCATCTCCACAAAAAATAAAAAGATACTCCTCTTTGTCCTCTTTTTTTTTTTTTTTTTTTCCTGTAAGCTAATAAGAGCTAAGAGGCTTGAATAAATTTAGATTTATTTATTTATGTATTTATGTATTTATTTATTTATTTATTTTTGAGATGGAGTCTCGCTCTGTTGCCCAGGCTGGAGTGCAGTGGCATGATGTCAGCTCACTGTAACCTCCGCCTCCCAGGTTCGAGCAAATTCTTGTGCCTCATCCTCCCGAGTAGCTGGGATTACAGGCATGCACCACTATGCCCAGATAATTTTTTTGTATTATTTTATTTTATTATTATACTTTAAGTTTTAGGGTACATGTGCACAATGTGCAGGTTAGTTACATATGTATACATGTGCCATGCTGGTGCGCTGCACCCATTAACTCGTCATTTAGCATTAGGTATATCTCCTAAAGCTATCCCTCCCTGCTCCCCCCACCCCACAACAGTCCCCAGAGTGTGATGTTCCCCTTCATGTGTCCATGTGTTCTCATTGTTCAATTCCCACCTATGAGTGAGAATATGCGGTGTTTGGTTTTTTGTTCTTGTGATAGTTTACTGAGAATGATGATTTCCAATTTCATCCATGTCCCTACAAAGGAAATGAACTCATCATTTTTTATGGCTGCATAGTATTCCATGGTGTATATGTGCCACATTTTCTTAATCCAGTCTATCATTGTTGGACATTTGGGTTGGTTCCAAGTCTTTGCTATTGTGAATAGTGCCACAATAAACGTACGTGTGCATGTGTCTTTATAGCAGCATGATTTATAGTCCTTTGGGTATATACCCAGTAATGGGATGGCTGGGTCAAATGGTATTTCTAGTTCTAGATCCCTGAGGAATCGCCACACTGACTTCCACAATGGTTGAACTAGTTTACAGTCCCACTAACAGTGTAAAAGTGTTCCTATTTCTCCGCATCCTCTCCAGCACCTGTTGTTTCCTGACTTTTTAATGATTGCCATTCTAACTGGTGTGAGATGGTATCTCATTGTGGTTTTGATTTGCATTTCTCTGATGGCCAGTGATGGTGAGCATTTTTTCATGTGTTTTTTGACTGCATAAATGTCTTCTTTTGAGAAGTATCTGTTCATGTCCTTCGCCCACTTTTTGATGGGGTTGTTTGTTTTTTTCTTGTAAATTTGTTGGAGTTCATTGTAGATTCTGGATATTAGCCCTTTGTCAGATGAGTAGGTTGTGAAAATTTTCTCCCATTTTGTAGGTTGCCTGTTCACTCTGATGGTAGTTTCCTTTGCTGTGCAGAAGCTCTTTAGTTTAATTAGATCCCATTTGTCAATTTTGGCTTTTGTTGCCATTGCTTTTGGTGTTTTAGACATGAAGTCCTTGCCCATGCCTATGTCCTGAATGGTAATGCCTAGGTTTTCTTCTAGGGTTTTTATGGTTTTAGGTCTAACGTTTAAGTCTTTAATCCATCTTGAATTAATTTTTGTATAAGGTGTAAGGAAGGGATCGAGTTTCAGCTTTCTACATATGGCTAGCCAGTTTTCCCAGCACCATTTATTAAATAGGGAATCCTTTCCCCATTGCCTTTTTTGTATTTTTTGGTACAGATGGGGTTAACGATGTTGGCCAGGCTGGTTTGGAATTCCTGACCTCAGGTGATCGCCCGCTTCGGGCTCCCCAAGTGCTGGGATTACAGGCGTGAGCCACCGTGCCCAGCCAGATTTTTATTTATTTTTATTTATTTTTTGACAGGACTGTTTCATAAGCGGAGCTGTGGAGATGATGTGCCACATTATCATGTGGCACATTATGCCTTGCTGTTCCACTTTCAGTGGGTTCAGGTGATGTCAGACTGACCCATCCATTATACAGTTTGTGGGTTTTTTTGGAGACAGGGTCTCACTCTGTCACCCAGGCTGAGTGCAGTGGTGCAATCATAGTTCACTGCAGCCTCCACCTCCTGAGCTCAAACAATACTCTTGCCTCAGCCTCCCAAGTAGCTAGGACTACAGTATGTACCACTACACCAGCTAGTTTTTATCTTTGTAGAGATGTTGCCCATGTTGGCCATTATAAAATGTCTCATTAACCTTTCTCCTAAACCATTGATGATCATTGCCTAGATTCTGTTGCATTAGATATTGCAAATTTATGATTTTCTAGTTCTATCGCTCCTTAATTACTTATTCAGTATGAGTCTTCCATAAAGAAAATGTTTTCCTCATTCATTATTTGATTATGCTAAAATATGGTTTGTATGGGAAAACTATGATAAATGCTTGATACTTTCCCATCACTTACCAATTTTTGGAGTAATCAGATGATGCTCTAACAGCTAAAGGTGATCAGTGAGGTTATTGTTTTAAATTAATTATCATTAAAAACTTGTGGATTTCATGCATTTGTGTTTCATTCCATTGCAGTTGGTATTGTTGAGGCTCAAGC
The DNA here is from genome assembly GCF_028885625.2 of Pongo pygmaeus. Taxonomy (NCBI): domain Eukaryota; kingdom Metazoa; phylum Chordata; class Mammalia; order Primates; family Hominidae; genus Pongo; species Pongo pygmaeus. The sequence continues at coordinate 43,800,076 of NC_072373.2, forward strand.
TGCCCATCTGGGACCTCCTTGCGGATGTTTCCTGTGTTCTTTTGACCACTCCAGTAGCCTTTGATGTTTCCTTGATTTTAGGCACAAGATAGCTCAAGTTCATCATGTCCATTTCCTGCCCCAGACGTGGACTTGGCCATTTCTCAATCTCTGGTGCATGTCAGGGACCACAATCTGAGAACAGGGTTGCTACTAGATTGGCTTTTTTTTTTTTTTTAAGTCTGTTCAGTGGGCATAGCTAGGAGATGTTTATCTTTCAGAAACAACAAAAAGTAAGTTAATACTGATGTTCCAAGTCAAATTAAATATTGCAGGGTGGCTGGGCACGGTGGCTCATGCCTGTGATCCCAGCACTTTGGGAGGCTGAGGCGGGTGGATCATCTGAGGTCAGGAGTTTGAGACCAGCCTGACCAACATGGAGAAACCCCATCTCTACTAAAAGTACAAAAATTACCTGGATATGGTGGCGCATGCCTGTAATCCCAGCTACTTGGGAGGCTAAGGCAGGAGAATCGCTTGAACCCGGAAGGTGGAGGTTGCAGTGAGCCGAGATCGCGTCATTGGACTCCAGCCTGGGCGACAAGAGCAAAACTCCATCTCAAAAATATATATATTTTGCAGGGGCTGGGCGCTGTGGCTCACGCCTGTAATCCCAGCACTTTGGGAGGCCGAGGCAGGCAGATCACGAGGTCGAGACCATCCTGGCCAACATGGAGAAACTCTATCTCTACTGAAAATACAAAAATTAGCTGGGCGTGGTGGCGTGCACCTGTAGTCCTAGCTACTCGGGGGCCTGAGGCAGGAGAATCGCTTGAACCCGGGAGGCAGAGGTTGCAGTGAGCCGAAATTTTGGGTTCCTAGTCATATTAACATAATTACTTATATGCTTTATCATTCAGTCTACGTAAGTTTCCAAAGTGACAATAGTAATATATTGCTGACAATAACACTACTAAATGAAATTTAAGATTTCTTTGTGGTTGTTTTAGTCTTTGGGATAAATCCAGTTAGGGACATATATTCAAAATGCTGTTTTAAACTTTTTTTTTTTTTTTTTTTTTTTTTTGAGATGGAGTCTCACTCTGTTGCCCAGGTTGGAGTGCAGTGGTGCCATCTCAGCTCACTGCAACCTCCACCTCCCAGGTTCAAATGATTCTCCCACCTCAGCCTCCTGAGTAGCTGGGACTACAGGCACATGCCACCATGCCTGGCTAATTTTTTTTTTTTTTTTTTTTTGTAGTTTTAGTAGAGACAGGGTTTTGCCATGTTGGCCAGGCTGGTGTCAAACTCCCCACCTCAAGTGATGTGCCTGCCTCGGCCTCCCAAAGTGCTGGGATTACAGGCGTGAGCCATCGCGCCCGGCCTGTTTTAAACTTTTTATCATGGAAGATGTGAAATACCTACAAAAGCAGAGAGAAGAGTATAAAGAATGCCAATGTACCCGTCATTCAGCTTCAGCAATTACCAGCTCATGGTCAACATTGTTTCATCAGTACTTCTGTACATTCTTCTTACCTAACATTGAAGCAAATCTCAGATATCGTATTTCATTAGGAAATATTTCAGAATATATCTCTAAAAGATGAGGACTTTTTTTTCTTTTCTTTTTTTTTTTTGAGACATAGTTTCACTCTTGTCGCCTAGGCTTGAGTGCAATGGCGCGATCTCCGCTCAGTGCAACCTCTGCCTCCTTGGGTTCAAGTGATTCTCCTGTCTCAGCCTCCCAAGTAGCTGGGATTACAGGCATGAGCCACCATGCCTGGCTAATTTTTGTATTTTTTGTAGAGATGGGGTTTCACCATGTTGGCCAGGCTGGTCTGGAATTCCTAACCTCAGGTGATCTGCCCATGTCGGCCTCCCAAAGTGCTGGGGGATTACATGCGTGAGCCACCGCGCCCGGCCAGGACTTTTTTTTTTAAGTAGTCACACTACCATGATCATACCTAAGAATAGTAATTCTTTAAGATAAACAAATATCCAGTCACTGTTTACATTTCCCGGCCTCATAAATGTTTGGAGGAATAGTTTTTTTCAAATTGGAATCTAAATAAATTCCATACATTGCAGTGGGCTGATATGTCTCTTAAATCCTCTTGTAATCTTGTTATTAAATCCTCTTGTAATCTTTTTTTGTTTGTTTTGAGAAGGAGTCTCACTCTGTCACCCAGGCTGGAGTGCAGTGACTTGATCTCGGTCACTGCAACCTCCGTCTCCTGGGTTCAAGCGATTCTCCTGCTTCAGCCTCCCAAGTAGCTGGGATTACAGGTGCCTGCCAGCACGCCCGGCTAATTTTTTTATATTTTTAGTAGAGATGGGGTTTCACCATGTTGTGGACAGGCTGGTCTCGAACTGCTGGCCTCATATGATCCACCTGCCTTGGCCTCCCAAAGTGCTGGGATTACAGGCTTCAGCCACTGCGCCCGTTTCTCTTGTAATCTTTTAATCCAAAGGTATGTCCTCGATTATTTTTTCTTTATTTGTTAAACTGGGAGTTTCTGTTAGACCATCTGTATTCCCATGGTAAATTTTTTTTACTGCCCCTGTATTTTCTGTAAACTGGTAATTAAAGTCAGAGACAACAGATTTGGTTTGTTTGTTTTTGCAAGAATACTTAATAGATTTGTACTTCCATATAATGGAGCATATACTGTTGGGCTTTTTTTTTTTTCTTTTATTGAGACAGGGTCTCGCTCTGTCACCCAGGCTGGAGTGGTGGCTCACTGCAGCCATGACCTCCTGTGGTCAGGTGATCCTCCCATCTCAGCCTTCTGAGCAGGTGGGACTGCAGGTGTGCACCACCACTCTTGGCTACTTTTTTTTTAGGACGAAGTTTCGCTCTTGTCACCCAGGCTGGAGTGCCGTGGCATGATCTAGGCTCCCTGCAACCTCCGCCTCCCAGGTTCAAATGCTTGCCATCATGCCCAGCTAATTTTTGTATTTTTGATAGAGACGGGGTTTCACCATGTTGGTGAGGCTGATCTCGAACTCCTGACCTCAGGTGATTTGTCCACCTCGGCCTCCCAAAGTGCTGGGATTGCAGGCCTGAGCCACCGCACCTGGCCTGCTTGGCTAATTTTTGTATATTTTTGTAGAGACGAGGTCTCACAAAGTAGCCCAGGCCAGTGGTTGTCTTCCGTTTTCGGTGTTTGCAGTCATTGATAGCTTTACTTAGATCCATTATTTCATAGGGGTTATAAAATGATATTATATCATGTATATCTATCATAGGATATTCTATCATTTCTATCATAGGACATTCTATCATTTCTCTCTATCATATAATATTGTATCATTTCTATCATAGCATATTCTATTATTTCTATCTATCTATCTATCATAGGACATTCTATCATTTCTATCATACGATATTCTATCATTTCTATCTATCATAGGATATGCTATCATTTCTATCTATCATAGGATATTGTATCACTTCTATCTATCATATGATATTCTATCATTTCTATCTATCATAGGATAGTCTATCACTTCTATCTATCATAGGATATTCTATCACTTCTATCTATCATAGGATATTCTATCACTTCTATCTATCATAGGATAGTCTATCACTTCTATCTATCATAGGATATTCTGTCACTTCTATCTATCATAGGATATTCTATCACTTCTATCTATCATAGGATAGTCTATCACTTCTATCTATCATAGGATATTCTATCACTTCTATCTATCATAGGATATTCTATCACTTCTATCTATCATAGGATAGTCTATCATTTCTATCATAGGATAGTCTATCATTTCTATCTATCATAGGATATTCTATCATTTCTATCTATCAGGATAGTCTATCACTTCTGTCTATCATAAGACATTCTATCACTTCTATCTATCATAGGATATTCTATCACTTCTATCTATCATAGGATATTCTATCACTTCTATCTATCATAGGATAGTCTATCACTTCTATCTATCATAGGATAGTCTATCACTTCTATCTATCATAGGATAGTCTATCACTTCTATCTATCATAGGATATTCTATCACTTCTATCTATCATAGGATAGTCTATCACTTCTATCTATCATAGGATAGTCTATCACTTCTATCTATCATAGGATATTCTATCATTTCTATCTATCATAGGATATTCTATCACTCTATCAGGATATTCTATCACTTCTATCTATCATAGGATATTCTATCATTTCTATCTATCATAGGATATTCTATCTATCTATCGTAGGATATTCTATCACTTCTATCTATCATAGGATAGTCTATCATTTCTATCATAGGATAGTCTATCTTTTCTCTCTATCATAGGACATTCTATCATTTCTATCTATCTATCATAGGACCTTCTATCATTTCTATCATACGATATTCTATCATTTCTATCATAGGATATTCTATTATTTCTATCTATCATAGGATATTCTATCATTTCTATCTATCTATCATAGGATAGTCTATCATTTCTATCATAGGATATTCTATCATTTCTATCTATCATAGGATATTCTATCCTTTCTATCATAGGATATTCTATCATTTCTATCTATCTATCATAGGATAGTCTATCATTTCTATCTATCATAGGATATTCTATCATTTCTCTCTATCATATGACATTCTGTCATTTCTATCATAAGATATTCTATCATTTCTATCTATCATAGGATATTCTATCATTTCTATCTATCATAGGACATTCTATCATTTCTATCATAGGACATTCTATCATTTCTGTCTATAATAGGATATTCTATCATTTCTATCTATCATAGGATATTCTATCATTTCTATCATATGATATTCTATCATTTCTATCTATCATAGGATATTCTATCCTTTCTATGTATCATAGGATATTCTATCATTTCTTCAACAAGTGCATACCTCCTTCCTTGTACGCAACAGTTTTCTTTTTTTTTTTGAGATGGAGTCTTGCTCTGTTGCCCAGGCTGGAGTGCAGTGGTGCTATCTTGGTTCACTGCAACCTCCGCCTCCCAGGTTCAAGCAATTGTACTGCCTCAGCATCCCAAGTAGCTGGGATTACAGGCACCTACTACTACACCTGGACAATTTTTGCATTTTTAGTAGAGATGAGGTTTCACCATGTTGGCCACGCTGGTCTCGAACACCTGACCTGAGGTGATCCACCTGCTTTGGCCTCCCAAAATGCTGGGATTGCAGGCATGAGCCACTGCGCCCAGCCATGCACCAGTTTTCAAAATAATTAATTGATTCTCTAGCATCCCCTGATGATGGCAGAGGTTTCTTCCTTAGTTTCATGATGTATTCATGGATTTAAACATATTTGTTGTGTTTAAATCCTTTGCAGTTGTTATCCTTATTCATGTTCAAATTGTCCCCATCTTTGGCCAGTGGGAGCCTCTTCAAGTTGATTTCTGAGTCCTTTGACACAATCCTCAGTGGTCTTTGTTTTGTTGTGTTTTGAAGTCAGTCTTGCTCTGTTGCCCAGACTGGAGTGCAGTGGTGCGTTCATGGCTCACTGCAGTCTTGACTAAGTGATCTTTCAAAGCTTCTTTGCTTTCTGGCATGACTGGATGTGCAGGATTAGCTTGTATTTTTGCTGCCACAGACCTGGAATGAGCTATTTCTTCTAAGGGTCTTTGGTTGCTTCTTGTGGAAATGGGATTTAGAGACCATAAATACCCTGGCCATCAGAAGTGTTTGTTGTTACTGAGTTGGTCATTGGTTTTAGGCTTTTTCCATTGACAAAGCTAGGAAATGTGTGATTTTGTGTGTAAGGATCACGTCCTGTGACACAGGCTCAGGAGGCCCTGAGAACGTGTGCCCAGGAAATGTTTTTTGTTTTCTTTTTTCTTTCTTTTCTTTTTAAAAAATAGAGGTGGGGTCTTTCACTATATTGCCCAGGCTGGTCTCCAAATCCTGGGCTTAAGTGATCCTCCTACTTCGGCCTCCCAAAGTGCAGGGATTATAGACTCCAGCCACAGTGCAAGGCTGAAAAATGTAACTACATTGTGAGTTTATATTGATATTTCCAATGCAAGTTCAGAACTGTGTATCTTGTATATACAAGCATCTTCTCTAATCTCTCCCACATTGAAACAGAGTTAAAGGCCTGGCCCAGAGGCTTTTGGTGTGCAGGTGGGTGTTAAGGATGATGTGAGAAGTAAAAAGAACCACCAGTCAATCATCAGTGTCAGCCTGTCTGTGGTACCAACATCTAGAATCTGGCCAACAGGCGCATTCATCCTTTCTCCCTGGGAACAGGAGCTGTCCTTCTCACATGTGTGAACAGTTTCAGTCCTGACACTCAACAGGGCACACAAAAGGAGCCTGAAAGTTCTTAAGGAACAGGAAGCTCAGGGGCACAGAGGAGCATTTCTAGCACACGTTTTAAACAACTGGGACCAAAGCCAAGCACGGTGGTTCACACCTGTAATCCGGGCACTTTCGGAGGCCAAGGTGGGTAGATTGCTTGAGCTCAGGAGTTCGAGACCAGCCTGGGCAACATGGCGAAACCCTGTCTCTACAAAAAAATATAAAAAATTAGCTGGGCTTGGTGGTGTGCACCTGTGGTCCCAGCCACTCGGGAGGCTGTGGCAGGAGAATCACAACCTAAGAGGTGGGGGTTGCAGTGAGCCGGGATCACGCCACTATACTCCAGCCTGGATGACAGAGCAAAACTTCGTCTCAAAAAAATAAATAGATATCTGGGACCACTAAACCAGCTCACAGGCAATTGGGGCCTTGTATGGGTAGTTTCTTGATTTTAAATCACATTCCTCATAGAAACATCAACTTGCTAAGAAGTACAGAAGCGAGGAGAGAATCAGGAAGAAGAGACACTCTAGAAAGCAAGTGGAAAACTGCAAGTAGCCTCAGAAGTGTCATGTTTACTGAGGTCTCTCCACCTGGGGTCTAAGACAAGTGCAATCTGGCCCTTGCCCTTAAGGACCACTTAATTTAGGTGGAAAAGAAAAAGCATGTGTGAGTCAAACATGCATAGATGTGTCAGGGAGGATGAAAGCAGAAAATGCAGAACATGAGCCACAAATAGAGTTTAGAAAGGAGGGAGATCCATGATTACTCCTGATGGGTGAGGAGGAGGGAGCAGCCCTCACTGCTCCATCATGCTGGGTCCTGCCCATCTCCCAGAGGTGGGTGGAGCCCCGGGTTCTGGCCTGAATTTGAAGCTGGGAATTGGAGAGAAGGGGGCTGGAGGGGTACTGGATGGGCAATGCCCCATCCTTTGCACATTTCGTGGGTTTTCCCTTCTGGCCTGGGGTATCCCTCCCTGCAGAGCCAGTTACAGAGAGATGGGGCAGTGGGCAGCCAGTGTAGGGGTGGGGAATATCTCCCAGGGAGCTTGGATCTCAGGTTACTCCTGATGCTGCTGGGGAAAAAGCCCTTGGTTTCCAGGGTCAGATCTGATTACAGCAGCCTGACGGTTTTATCACCCTTGGCAGAAGGGCTGTTTAGAGCTGGGACTTTCTGTCACCCAACACTGTCACTAGATCTCCATGCACATTAGGGGCAGCTTGCCCTGTGACAGAAGCACTTGGCCCCATTCTGCCCCCTACTAGCATTTGACCTTGGACAAGTTACTCTCCTACTGTGTGAACAAGTGAGGGTGTTAGCAGATCTATTTTATTTTATTTTATTTTATTTTATTTTTATTTTATTTTTTTATTTTTTATTTTATTTTAATTTAATTTAATTTTATTTTATTTTTTATTTTATTTTATTTATTTTTTGAGACGGAGTCTCCCTCTGTTGCCCAGGCTGGAGTGCAGTGGTGTGATCTCAGCTCACTGCAAGCTCCACCTCCCGGGTTCACGCCATTCTCCTGCCTCCAGAGTAGCTGGGACTACAGGCGCCTGCCACCACGCCTGGCTAATTTTTTGTATTTTTAGTAGAGACGGGGTTTCACTGTGTTAGCCAGGATGGTCTCAATCTCCTGACCTCGTGATCCACCCGCCTCGGCCTCCCAAAGTGCTGGGATTACAGACCCAACTCTAGAATTCCAGGACCTCACTCTGTACCCCCTCCCCCAATTGACTGTTTAGCATTTTACAGTCCCTAGTTAATGCACTCTCCTTCTTTCCATCAAGTAATATCTGTCTACCTTCCTGTATGCTGAGCCTCATGTTAGTTCTGGGGCTGTGGCAATGAAAGACACACTGGCAGCCCAGATTCGGCACCGAGGAGGCAGACAGGGAACAGCTGCCTGCCTGCTGAGGGACCTGATCCTGGAGAGGCTCTAGACCCAGAGAACACGGCACTGGCTGACCTCTTCTCAGTGATTTTATTACAGTGATGGGTGAAGAGTGTGGAGGCAGCTGCTACAGACTGTGCTCCTCCCCAGATTATGCTGAAACCTAACCCCCAGTGTGATGGCATTGGAGATGGAACCTTTGGGAGGCAATTAGGTCATGAGGGTGGAAGCCCTCATCAATAGGATTGGTGCCCTTTTAAAAGAGTTCCCTTGCCCCTTCTGCCATGTGAGGACACAGTGAGCAGATGGCCTCTATGAGCCAAGAGCAGACCCTCACCAGACACTCAATCTGCCAGAGGCTTGACCTTGGACTTCCCAGGCCCCAGGACTGTGAGGAATAAATACCCATTGTTTATAAGCCACCTAGTCTATGGAATTTTTTTTTTTTTTAGACAGAGTCTTGCTCTGTTGCCCAGGCTGGAGTGCAGTGGTGCTATCTCAGCTCACTGCAAGCTCCGCCTACTGGGTTCACGCCATTCTCTTGCCTCAGCCTCCTGAATAGCTGGGACTACAGGTGCCCACCACCACGCCCGGCTAATTTTTTTGTGTATTTTTTTTAGTAGTGACGGGGTTTCACCGTGTTAGCCAGGATGGTCTCGATCTCCTGACCTCATGATCCGCCTGCCTTGGCCTCCCAATGTGCTGGGATTACAGGCGTGAGCCACACCATGCCCAGCTATGGTATTTTGTTATAGCAGTTCAAGCTGACTAAGACAGTGAGGCAAACCCTGTTATCTTGCTTTCAGTGATAAAACTGGGGCCTGCTAAGGTGGTGTGACCTGCCCAAGGGCACACTGGTTCAGGGTTATTTTTCTTCTACCATCACCAATTTTCAAAGGTGGAGGTGAGGCTGTATAGGAAACCTTTGCATTATCTTTGCAGCTGTCCTGTACATCTAATATTCCAAAATAAAAAGGTTATTTTTTTTAAGTGGAGGACTTTTGACCCATCTCATCACCTTCTGATACACACCAACCAACCAGTCAACCAGCCATCGCTGTTTACTGGATACCTAGTAGGTATAAGACACCATGGTATGTACAACTATGGGGTGGGTACGAAGATGTCTAAAACGCCGTCTTTGCTCTCTTTGAGTTCTCAGTTTTCCCTGTGGGAAAATAAGACATGTTCAAGTGAAAAGTCATTTTTTTTTGTAATTTTTATTTTATGATTATTCTTCTTTTATTTATTAGAGATGTGGTCTCACTATGTTGCCCAGGCTGGTCTCAAACTCCTGGCCTCAAGTCATCCTCTGGCTTCGGCCTGCCAGGGTTTTGGGATTACAGGCATGAGCCACCGAGCCTGGCCAGAAAAGTTATTTCTAACAGCACAAGACTGATAAGTGCCAGTAGGTACTGAGGTACAAAGTTGGGGGAAGTGGAGAGAAATGACCACTAGAAGATTGTTTTTAAAATAGGGATAAAAATGATTTCCTGGCCGGGCACAGTGGCTCACGCCTGTAATCCCAGCATTTTGGGAGGCTGAGGCAGGTGGATCACCTGGGGTCAGGAGTTCAAGACCAGCCTGGCCAACATGGTGAAACCCTGTCTCTACAAAAAATACACACACACACAAAAATTAGCTGGGGTGGTGGCGGGCACCTATAATCCCAGCTACTCAGGAGGCTAAAGCAGGAGAATGGCTTGAACCTTGAAGGCAGAGGTTGCAGTGAGCTATGATGGCACCACTGCACTTCAGCCTTGGTGACACAGCAAGACTCCGTCTCAAAAAAAAAAAAAAAGATTTTCTTGTATGAAATAGCTGCAGAATGTTTTTGAAATAATGAACTCTTGAAAGATGTCAGCACTTCAATTGATTGTACATATATTTTCCTAGCCTTCATGCATTAGTCATAAAAAAAAGCCCACCAAGTCTTATTGATTTTATCTCCTACATATCCCTCACATTGATTTTCTCATTGCCATCCTCACTGCTACTGTCATGGTTGGGCCCTTAGCATCTCTTTCTGGACTCACACATGAACCCATCCCTCTTCCTTTCTCCAGTCCCGCCTGTCCCTCCGCTGGGTCCATGCCTGTACTACAGCCTGGGTTATCTGGCCAGAGCACTGAGCTGATTACATCATGCTTGGGCTGCCAGAGGACCCTCAGGAGACTCACGTTTCTGCATGCGGCAAACAAGCCCCTTCACGTGTGGCTTTGTACACCTCTTTATCCCCTTTGCCCACCGCCCCAGCTCTCCCAGCCCCTCAAATCCTGCTTCAGCCATGATGACCTGCTTCCCTCCATTCAAGCAAACTTTGCTCTTTTGAGCCTCAGTGCCTTTGCTGTTGGCTGCATTCTCTTCATGGAGAGCTCTCTGCCTACTGAATTTGTATTTATTCTCCAACACTCAGCTTAAACATTTCTTTCTATGGCCTCTGAAGTTAATCACTCCCGCCTCGGTCTCCTTATAGCATACCGCTGCTGTGGTCCTCATGTTCACTGGGCAGAAATTTGTTTGACTTCATCATCTGCTAAGTCTTTCCACATTTATTAAGCAACTACCACATGCTGGGGCTGCAACAGAGTGAAGAGACAGATGCAGTCCTTGTCCTCTTGGATGTCCCCAAGCAGTGAGGGGGCTGGAGATATGCAGAAGCAATTATAGAATGTGTCACAGTGCTGTGATGGGGGTGTGCCTGGAGGGGCCGTCTCAGAGGGGCCCTGGGGGATCAGAGAGGGCTTCCCAGGAGAAACGATGCTTTTTTTTTTTTTTTTTTTAAGACAGAGTCTTGCTCTTTCGCCCAGGCTTGAGTGAAGTGACTCTATCTCAGCTCACTGCAACCTCAGCTCCCCACCCCGGGTTGAAGCAATTCTCCTGCCTCAGCCTCCTCAGAACCTGGGATTATAGGCACGTGCCACCATGCCCAGCTAATTTTTGTATTTTTTTTAGTAGAGATGGGGTTTCACCATGTTGGCCAGACTGGTCTCAAACTTCTGACCTCAGGTGATCTGCCCACCTCGGCCTCTCGAAGTGCTAGGATTACAGGTGTGAGCCACTACGACCAGCCATGATACTAAATTGATTTCTGAAGCCCAGGCAAGAATTTGCAATCTGGTCTTCCACCAAGATCTTCCAGGGAAAAGCTGCATCTTATTCATTGTTGTGTTACCCCCACTCTAGCTCTGTATTTACACATAGTAGGTGCTCATTACATTTGCTTGTTTGTTTAAATGAATTATTGGGCAAACAAAATGAATGGGCAAATAAAACTGTATTACTTTTGAGCAAGTGGACAACCTCAGCTTAACGTTCCAGCTTCTAATATCAGGTGGCTGGGCCTAAGATAAAAGTTGTGTTTTACTTTTGCGTATCATGTGGTTTACTGCAGTACTTTTTTTTGACCTTTAGATCAGTTTAGTAATACTCTATGAATGATGAGTGGTTTCACAGTTTTTCAGATGAGTTCGTGGCTTTTGTTTCAGTGTGCTATAAAAAGAATAATTTTATTTAATTTATGAATATCTAGTAATTTTATGAGTGATATTTTCCTAAAAATCCTTTTAAATTTTCTTTTTCTTCTTTTATTTTTTTGAGACAGAGTTTTCACTCTGTCAACCAGGCTGGAATGCAGTGGTGTGATCTGGGCTCACTGCAATCTCTGCCTCCTGGGTTCAAGCCATTCTCCAGTCTCAGCCTCCCGAATAGCTGGAATTACAGGCATGCACCACCATGCCCAGCTAATTTTTGTATTTTTAGTAGAGACGGAGTTTCACCAAGTTGTTCAGGCTTGTCTCGAACTCCTGACCTGAAGTGATCTGCCTGCCTTGGCCTCCCAAAGTGCTGGGATTATAGGCGTGAGCCACTGCGCCTGGCTTAAAATTTTCTTAATGTAAAAAAAAAAAAAAATAGCTGTGCACAGTGGCTCACGCCTGTAATCCCAGTACTTCGGGAGGCTGAGGCAGGCGGATCACCTGAGGTCAGGAGTTCGAGACCAGCCTGGCCAACAATGGTGAAACCCTGTCTCTACTAAAAATACAAAAATTAGCTGGGTGCGGTGGCAGGTACCTGTTATCCCAGCTACTCAGGAAACTGACGCAAGAGAATCGCTTGAACTTGGGAGGTGGAGGTTGCAGTGAACCGACACCGCACCATTGCACTCCAGCCTGGGCGACAAGAGTGAAACTCCATCTTAAAAAAAAGATGTGAATGGCAGTGGAAAGAAATTGTAGGAATGGTGGGCAGGGGTGTTAGGGGAAGAGATAGAGTCGGAGACCAAGGATGGGCCTTGCCTTTATATCCAGGAGTTCAAAGAACTTGCCTGTCTGATACCTCTCTTGTTCACGACAAGGCCAGGCCTTTTGAGTGGCTGTTACCTACCTCTAAGGCTGTGATGATGAATTTTATGTGTCAATTTGACTGGGCCGCAGGATGTTTAGATATTTGGTCAAACATTATTCTGGATGTTTTTGGATGGGATGAACATTTAAATTGGTAGACTGAGTAAAGCAGTTTGCCTTCCATAATGTGGGTGGGCCTCATCCAATCAGTAAAGGCCTGAACAGAACAAAACAGATCCTTGCTCTGAGTAAGACAGAATTCCTCTTGCCTGGCTGCATTTAAACTGGGATATTGACTTTTTCCTGCCTATGGACTTAAAATATTGGCTCTTCCTGGGTCTGTAACTGCTGGCCTTTGGACTGGAACTATACCACGGGCTCTCCTGGGTCTCTAGCTTGCTGACTTAGCCTGCAGATCTTGGGACTTGGGACTTGTCAGCCTTCAATAAGCGTAGGCCAATTCTTTGTAATAAATCTCTTTACACACACACACACACACACACACACACACCCTATTGGTTCTATTTATCTAGAGACCCTGACTAATACAAGGTGACAGTGTTGTGATGGGGGCCGAGGGGTTTGGGAGTGCACAGAGGGCCCCTAGGTTTATTTACTAACACCAAATAAATCATCAATCCTTAGATACCAGAGCTGGGGATCAAAGCACTCCCTCAGTTTACAGATGAGGAAACTGAGGCCCAATGAGGAAGGTTCTTCCCACTGCACAATCCACTAATCTTACCTGTTAGCTGAGGATGGAATCCCCTTAATTGGATACCATAATTAGAAATAAGACTTAAAATGGGAAAATAATGCACTGACATAAATTCACATGAAAATATAAACAGTTGGATGAATTTTTTTTTTTTTCTGAAGAGCAAGGTGCAATGGGGGAAGGCAGGGGCACAGGGTGAAAAGACAGATACAGTCCCTATCCTCTCGGAGATCCCTGGTCAATGAGTTTCAAAGATGCACAGAAGCAAACTATCCACAGTAAGCATAGTTTGGTTCTTGGAAGTGAGCATTCAGGACAATGAGAGACGGGGTACAGGAGGGGCAGGGCAGGCCCAAAGACCTTGCCTCCTTGTTACTCTGTTGAGAGCTGGCCCAGACCACTGTAGTCTATGTTACGCTGGGAAACTAAATCAACAGTACACATCCAGAGGGATGAATGGCTGGAGCTGGCCCAATGCTTAATTTCAGTGAGCTGGTAGAAAATTTCTGCAAATAGTCTTCTAGCAGTAGCACTGCATCACATCTTCTTTACAATGACATTTTTAGGCATGCCACCCCTTTCCTGGTTGTGTTGTGGAAGTGGGGATCAAACCACTCCCTCAGTTTACAGAAAAGAAAACAGGCCCAACAAGGAAGGCTCTTCCCACTGCACAATCCACTAATCTCACCTGCTAGCTGGTGGCAAAGTGGGCAGCAGGGTGTTTGGAGCAGTGAGGCAACCGGCAGCCTATTTTCAAACCTGATGTAAAACTTTTTTCTTTTTGCTTATATAAAGCTTATGGCTGTTCAATCTGGGGTCGATAGCTTGCAACAGAAAACCATGCTGTGCCCAATATGGCATTATTGTCATTTTACCTCCTATTTAGAGCAAGGGCAATGGGCAAGATAGTAAAGGTTCTTGAAATCCTCTCACTAGAGGATGCAGATATATTTAGCTTGGCAGAGAGATTCCTCAGGAGACTCGAGAGCAGTCTTCAGCTATTGAAAAGGCTGCTCTGAGGAGGAAGGGATGGAGTTGTTCTATGTTCTCCAGAGATCAGAATGGGGCCAGGAGAGGATACAGGAATACAGGTTTTGGTAGGCAAAGGGTGAAGGGCTCTGCCTTGGAGGTTTTGGAACACGGGCTGGATAAGTGCTTGGTGCAGGGTTGTGAAGGAGATGGAAGCATTAAGGGATGCTTGGGCTACATTATTTTTAAGCACCTTTTAACCTTGAGATTCTCTGATATGAGGCTGTGGATAATGGTCAGTTGCCATCAATAGTGGCATCTGAAGAGGTTGAATATGACCATTCATCCAACCAAACGTGTTGGTCTGTTGTGTATAAAGCACTCTGTTCAACAAGAGATACTAAGGTCCCCATCCCAAGTACACACGTGGCTGTAATACAAAACAGAATGTTACACAGGCTATAAAGAGGCATATACACCTCTCTTCCTCCTCTGCTAGAGTACAGAAGAGATGGTAATAATACACAGTTTGGAGAGCAAGGAAAGCTGTCATGAAAGAGGTGACTATTTCATCATTAATGCATGGTTTAAAAAAATTTAGGCAGAACAGGCTGGGTGCAGTGGCTCACGCCTGTAATCCCAGCACTTTGGGAGGCCGAGGCAGGTGGATCACCTGAGGTCAGGAGTTCAAGACCAGCTTGGCCAACATGGCGAAACCCCATCTCTACTAAAAATACAAAAATTAGCCGGGCGCGGTGGTGGGCACCTGTAATCCCAGTGACTTGGGAGGCTGAGGTAGAAGAATTGCTTGAGCCTGGGAGGCAGAGGTTGCAGTGAGCTGATATCGTGTCACTGCACACCAGCTGCAGCGACAGAGTGAGACTCCATTAAAAAAAAATTAGGCAAAACAAACGAGTATGCTATAAAACTGAGTCTCTAGTATTAATCAGGAAATTCTGACACTTGCTATAACATGGATGGACCTTGAGGACATTTATGCCAAGTGAAAGAAGCCAGTCACAAAAAGACAGATAGTAATGATTCCAATTATATGAGTTTCCTAGAGAAGTCAAATTCACACAGTGCTATAATTAATTACTATCAGTCTATTACCCTTAACTGAAAATGTCTTGTTGTTGTTTTTTTTTTTTTTTTTTTTTTTGTCAGGATCTCGTTCTGTCACCCAGGCTGGAGTGCAGTGGTACTATCATAGCTCACTGCAGCCTCCACCTCCTGAGCTCAGGTGATCCTCTTACCTCAGCCTCTCAAATAGCTGGGACTACAGTCATGTGCTACCATACCCAGCCAAGTTTTGTATTTTTTAATAGAAATGGGGTTTTGCCATGTTGCCCAGGCTGGTCTCAAACTCCTGGGCTCAACTGATCTGCCCACCTCAGCCTCCCAAAGTGTTGGGATTACCAGCGTGAGCCATTGTGCCTGGCCCTGAAAGCATCTTATATTCCTCTTTCTTAGCACAGTGCCTGGTGCATGGCAGGAACTCACGAAATATTTGGTAAATAAATAGGAACATTCACACAGGAGGAACAATCACATCTAATGGCGCAGAGGTGGGAGGTGGTCAGGGGAAGCCGGGAAGAAATAACATTTGAGAGCTGAGTCTTCCTTGAAGTGGGAATTAATCATTCAAAATTTACTAAGTCCCTATTTTATGCCAGGCATTGGGCAAGGACCCACTGGATATACAGAGATGACTGACACAGCATTTAGTTTTTCGGAATCTCATGGGATAGGGGAGACAATCCAGGCTGAGAGCACTATATAAACAAAAGGCTGGAGTCCTGAAAATGCTTGATGTGTTTGCGGGGGATATAGTTTATGAGGGAGGAGATTAGGCTTAAAAAGAGCTAGACAGTGAAAGGTGAAAGTAGGGAACAGTGGAAGGTGATATGGCCTTTAAACTTTGCTGCTTACAGGTCTTTCAGGTTACAGTTTGAATTTGATCCTGGAAGCAGCAGATAAATCAATCACTGGCTACTCTTAAACAGCTGAGTGACACAATCAAATGTGTACTTCAGAAATTTTCCATGTGGCAATGTGGAGGATGGGCTGGATTGTCTTGTTACCGGGAGACAAGTTAGAAGGCTACTGCAATGGTCCTAGCAAGAGATGATGAGACGCTGGGCACGGTGGCTCACACCTGTAATCCCAACACTTTGGGAAGCTAAGGTGGGTAAATTGCTTGAGGCCAGGAGTTCAAGACCAGCCTGGCCAACATGGTGAAACCCTGTCTCTACAAAAAAAAAAAAAAAAAAAGCAGCAAAAATTAGCTGGGAGTGGCGGCACACACCTGTAATCCCAGCTACTTGGAGGCTGAGACATAAGACTCACTTGAACATGGGAGGCGGAGGTTGCAGTGAGCCAGGATAGCACCACTGCACTCCAGCCTGGGCAAAAAGAGCGAGACTCTGTCTCAAAAAAAAAAAAAAAAAAAAAAAAGAGAGGGAGATGATGATGAGAGCCTTGGGCACAGGCATGAGGAACAGATTAATGTGAGATATTCTAAAGGTGCATGCATCAGGCCATGGTGACCAATTGTCTGTGGAGGGTGAGGCAGAAGGAATTGTTGAGGATGACTGAGGTGTCTGGGTAACACTTTCAACTGAAACTGGGAAAGGGGATCTGGTTTGGTGTGGCAGGTATAGGTAATGAGTTCAAGTTGTATATTCCGAGATGGAGGTGTCATGAGGACATTCAGGTGAAGAAATCCTGTAGGACACTGGAAATGGATCCAGAGTTCACAGGAGAAGTCAGGATAAAGGTTAGGGCTCACTAGCATCTGGGTGATGAATGAAGGCTTGGAGAGAATGGGGTCCCTTATGGGGAGTGTGTTGAAGAACAACAGGCCGAAGATAGAAACCTGAAGGAAGGACAGAACCTTCTTTCAGAGCTGGTAGAAGAGAAGTCCCAAAAGAGAGACAAAAACTGGTCAGGGAGATAGAAGAATCACGGAGGCCAAGAGAAGAGAGTGTTTCCGAGAGGGTGCCAGGAAGGGACAGCTAAGTCTGCTCTGGAGGTCAGGGATGCGTACCTAAGGAGGCAACATCTAAACTGGTCTTGAGGAACAGCCGAAGATGGTGAACGGGACAGTTCCTGAAAAGGGGACGTGAGATTTGGCAGTCAGGATAGCTGTAGCCTTTACTACGGAAAAGTCAGTGGTGGAGACAGCAGACAGATTCAGCAGGCTGAAGAGTAAGCAGAAGGTGAGCATGGGTAGGCAGGAGACAGAAACCATTATTTTTTGAAGTTTGATACTAAAGAGAAGGAAAGGCTAATACTTGAAGGGGGAAGTTTTCTGAATGGGTGGGACTTGAGCATGTTTACTAGCAGAAGGAGAGGGAGGTGAGAGGCCAAATGTAAGAGAGGCAATAGTGGGTGAAGCAAAGGCCGTGGAGAGGCGGAGGAAACGGACTCCAGCGCAAGCCACGCTGCAATTCTCTATGCCAGGCAGTTTGTGCCTCTGAGCTCTGCCATGCCATTCCCTTCGCCTGGATGATCTCTTCAATAAACCTTTACTGAGCCACTCCTGGGGCAGGGATTATTCTGCAGCTGTGCTGCAAAGATAAACAACCTGGGCTCTCTTCTCCAGAACTCATTTCCAACACTTGAAGAGACAAGTAAGAAACTTCAAGTCAGTGTGGAGGGTGCTGCAAGAAGGACCAGTACTGGACATGATGGGAGACACTGGAAAGTCCCAAACCCAGTTTAGGGTGTTAGGGGACTTCCTGGAATCGGGGACATCTAAGCTGAGACCTAAAGTAGGAAACAGTCAGATGGGAGAGAGTAAAGAAGACGACATTTCAGGCCGAATGCCTGAATACCATACCCTGGAGTGGTCAGGTTTGTTCTCTGGTGGGAACACAAAGATTCTCCTGATCTTCTCCTCCCTACTCTCCACTCTCTCAACATTCGTAGTTTTTACCTCCACTAAATACTCTTTCCTATATTATAGTGATTTTACCCCTCTATCTACTGGAAACTTCTGAAGAGACTGGTCTTATTTTTGAATCTCCTAAAGTATCCAGCACAGAGCTCAGCACACGATTAATGCTTTAAAAATATTTTTTGATAAGAAATCTCAGGCCTAAGAATCCCTATCATGGCTAATAAATTCTCAGAGGGCCATTGGTAGGATTAAGATATAGAGATTAAAAAGGGAAAGGAAAAAGTATACATAGGAAGAAAAAAGGTTCAGAGAACGAGAGAGGGAGAGAGAGAGAGAGCTGGGAAAGGGGGTGGGGAAGAAGCAAAGAGACAAAGATAAAGTGTACACACAGTGGGGAGGGATCCAGTTACAAACCAAATCTAGCCAGAATTCTTTGCTCCATGAAATCTTGTCTTTGGATATTTTCCATCATGGGGAGAACTCGTTATTCTCCCTCTGCTTTAGGAGTCTCCCATTGGAATCTGATTCATAGATAGATTTGATTAAGTTGCAGGCATCACAACTCCATCTTCTGAGAAGCAGGGAGAAGCTGAGAGAGGGAAAGAAAGGAAAAAAAGCCTACAAAACCAGCAAGTTTCCCACTTTACAGAGTGAGCCTAGACAGAACTTGAATTTTCTTCCCTTGAGAGTTACGAGGAAAGCTGGTAGCTGTGTCACACTCCTGAGTTGTGTACACAACTCACAAGCCAAATTTTCTAGCACAGCAGAACAATTTTGTTTTGCTGCTGGATATATAAAGCAAGGAAAAAAAAAAGATGGCATTCCACCTTTTTGAATTAGCACCAAGTCTTTCAAACTCCACCCTTTCCAGGAAATGTTCTTTAATGCAGTGGGAGGTGGTAATTTTACTCTCTCCAAACCCTCACTTTACTTCCCTCACAGCAACACAAAACCCTGCTCAGAGCTGCACTTCTATCTTCGTTTGTCAGCCTGACTGCCTCTCCCATCATTTCTGAATCCTTAGCTGAATTCTTTGTTCATGTCAACGGGATAGCAAAAGAATTCTGAAAATGCTGGAAGTCGTGGACAGCAATGATGGTCGCTGAGGGTGTCAGTGTTGCCAATTCAAGACTCAAAATTCCTAGAAGAGCAAATGCTTTTTGAGTTTCTTCTGTAATAACAGCATAGTGTCATATATTGGTGGTTCCTTAATTAATTTTAATTGAAGAAGAATTTTTTTCCAGACAGTGATTATAAAATACACCAGAGAGGAAAAATTATTTTGGCTTAAAATTCAGAGCAGTATGTATTCTGCAAGGAGCTGGTCCAAACACCAGAATCTTAAACAATTATACAAAAGGCAGATTTCATGAGCTTTTATCAATTAAGGAACACCTTTTCCAAAGGTGGCTCACGCATGTAATGCCAACACTTTGGGAGGTCAAGGTGGGCGGATCACCTGAGGTCAGGAGTTCGAGACCAGCCTGGCTAACATGGCGAAACCGTCTCTACTAAAAACACAAAGATAAGCAAGGTGTGGTGGCACACGCCTATAATCCCAGCTACTCAGGTGCCTGAGGCAGGAGAATCGCTTGAACCCGGCAGGCAGAGGTTGCAGTGAGTCGAGATCACATCACTGCACTCCAGCCTGGGTGACAGAGTGAGATTTTGTCTCAAAAAGCAATTGATATATTCTGTCTTCTTTCTCTATTACATATTCCATATCAATTTTTATAAGTCTAGAAATAATACATTTATCAAAGACCAATAAAATTACTTGAGGTTAAAAATATTAAAAGAAAATAAGTAGACTGGGTGTAGAGATCAAGAATGAAAATTATATGAAGCTATTTTCTGACCTGTGTTTGTGACAGGTCATCAAACATATTAGACTGTTGCTATGCCTCAGGCAGTAATTGCAATAACTCATGTCTCGTCATGTCCTCTCTGAAAAAACAATGTATTGTGTGGAGATTACAGCTAGTCCTGAAAGATGTTGCCATGCATTTACTTCACAGTCTAGAGGCCACAAGTACCTTGTTCAATGACCTTCAGATTGGGTTTTCTCCGGACCCTTAATACCCTCTGATTAAAAGCCTTATTATTGGGGATGAAACGTTTACTGGTTATATTTGGTAAAGTTTAGGACCTTAACAGGTAGTAGGGGTTGCCAGTGCTGCCAGATTCAATATACAGCTAGCCAGAGTTTTCTTTTCAAAGATAACTTTACCTCTAAGATCTCAGTCCACACAAATATAACAGCAATAGGACTATTTACAAGAGTTCAAAGCATTGTTTGATCAACCGCTTTTTTTTTTTTTTTTTGAGACGCAGTTTCGCTCCTGTCACCAGGCTGGAGTGCAGCAGTACGATATCAGCTCACTGAAACCCTCACCTCCCGGGTTCAAGCCATTCTCCTGCCTCAGCCTCCTAAGTAGCTGGGATTACAGGTGCCTGCCACCACACCTGGCTAATTTTTTTGGTATTTTAACAGAGACGGATTTCACCATGTTGGCCAGGCTGGTCTTGAACTCCTGACCTCAGGTGATCTACCTGCCTCGGCCCCCCAAAGTTCTGGGAATACAGGCGTGAACCACCGCAACCGGCCTACTCCCTTTTTCTTTTAGTCTATCCATTACAGACATGAAGTGAAAGGTATGTCTCTTCTATTTCTGAAGATGTTGAAAGTGAAACCCAGAAAGGGTAAGTCACAAGGATTTTCTCAGGAGGTTCAAGCTTTGAGTTTAGGGAGACCCAAAGGCTAGAACCCAGATATCCCAGATTTTTATACTTTCTTCTCAGTCATGTTGCAATTTGCTCCACACTTGTCCCCACCTAGGGTTGTGGGTGCTCTCTTTGACTTAAAAGATATCTCTTCTTAAAGTTACGTGCTACAAGACATTGCTTGAAAGACGTTAACAGGCAACTGGATGGCTCCATGCTTCCTTAGTCAGTCAAAATCCGTGGAACGCTTCTTTAGGAAAAAGGGATAGTGACTGGGAGTAATGATGAAGCAGTGAAATAAAAGAGAGGGAAGAGGAAGTTCCCTTGAGAAGTAATGATCATAACTAGGTGTTATTGGGATAGGAAATGTAATTAAATTAGGGGCAAGGGGTTGCAGAGCTGAGATAACTGCGGTGATTAAGAAAAAAATCTAGGCCGGGCACGGTGGCTCACGTCTGTAATCTCAACACTTTGGGAGGCCAAGGCAGGCAGATCATGAGGTTAGGAGTTTGAGACCAGCCTGGCCAACATGGTGAAACCCCGTCTCTACTAAAAATACCAAAATTAGCCGGGTGTGGTGGTGCACACCTATAGTCCCAGCTACTCAGGAGGCTGAGGCAGAAGAATCGCTTGAACCCGGGAAGCGGAGGTTGCAGTGAGCCGAGATTGTGCCACTGTACTCTAGAGCCTGGGTGACTGTGTGAGATTCTGTCTCAAAAAAAAAAAACAAAACCAAAAAAACAACAAAATCTAGGGCAGGCCAGGTAGAAAATACATATTTAAACATTTTAAGCCAGGCGTGATGGCTCACGCCTGTAATCCCAGCACTTTGGGAGGCCGAGGTGGGTGGATCACCTGAGGTCGGGAGTTCGAGACCAGCCTGACCAACACGGAGAAACTCCATTTCTACTAAAAATACAAAAAAATTTAGCCGGGCATGGTGGTGCATGCCTGTAATCCCACCTACTTGGGAGGCTGAGGAAGGAGGCTCGCTTGAACCCAGGAGGTGGAGGTTGTGGAGCTGAGCTCACGCCATTGCACTCCAGCCTGGGCAAGAAGAGCAAAACTCTGTCGCAAAAAAATAAATAAACATTTTTTAAAAATCTACAAATTTTCTTTGGGATGGCTCTGAGTAACTAAGGCTAAGATCAGGAATCCACCTATCTGGTGGGAAAGTGACCAAACAAGATAACGAAAAAGCAGTCTTTTTGGTTGACTCTTTTTGGTTGACCAACGAAACTACCATGGAGTTTGCACAAACAGAACCATCTGTTGTGTGAGGAACCATGGAGAGAGATTGCGTATTTATAGAATCTTGAGTGGGAAAACCAGGCACAATTAATTAACTTTTCCCCTCAAGTTCTCTAATTAGAAATCCACTTTTCTTCCTTTCTCTTCTGTCAATATGAACCGCCTTAAAAAAAAAAAAAGTCAATTTAAAAGCAGACAGATTTGCTATGACTAATTTAAGAACTCCCAAAGCAGGCTGTTTTCCAAAAATACACTGCAATTGACAATGCTGTAAGCTCAGTCTAAAAGGGATATGACACAACTACTGGCCCTAAGGCTGAATCAGATGTTTACTGCCAGTTTGAACACAGCAGGGTAGTGTGCAGATCTCCACAACACTTAACTGTTCTTGGTAGGGGGCTTTAAAATGAAATCTTTCTATGAACAAATGTTTCCAATAGGTGTATCTTAAACAGCCTACCTTAATACTTTTTTTTTTTTTCTTGGTTTCCAAGATGGAACTTGTTGCAAGGAAAATTTTATGTTAGGGGCCAAGACTGCTAGTGCTTTTCAGATACCGCATGTTCCTTATAAAACATGTCTTAATTGTTTGCGTGCTTTGGTAAAACTAATTTTGGAAAGTTAACATCTTCAGGTAGAGTTGTTTTTACAGGAATAGCTACCTTTGTGGATTATAATTACTCTGTATTATGGAAGAGGAGGCTGGAAATCAAGGAAGTGATGATTCTCTTCCAAAAGCCTACAAGAGGATGACAGAATCACATTTCACTCAGTGAGTTCAATTAACTATACATTCAATTGTTGGGGCAAAAATAAATGACACCACTATTTACTGGGTATCTACTATGTGCTAGGTAATGCACTAAGTACATTATGCTCTATATTTCATTTAATCCTCTCGGCAATGCTGCTTATTATTGTCATTTTACACGAGGAAACTGAGGTCAAGAAAGGTTAAGCAACCCACTACAGGTCACACAGCTAGTAAATGGCCACGAATAACCAGTAACTCAGACACTGACCTGTCTTTGGTTTCTTGTTAAACAAACATGTAATCTATTTCTTGGAGGTTTTGTTCAGCTGTCCTAATTTATGACTTTACATTCCTTCTGGTGCTAAACTGCTCAAGTAGCTTCTTGTATCAAGTGTGACCTGATTCCTTAAGAATTTTACTTAATGAGAACCTCTAAGCTAGAAACTAGCTAGGTGTTTCATGCACCTTATCTTCTTTAATCATTACAACTCTAAGATATTGGGTTCTTTCCATCTTATAGATGATGACTGTGTTTTAGAGAGGTTAAGGTTGCTTAAAATTGGTGAGTTAGTGAGGGGCAGAGCCACGAATGGATTTCTGGTCGCTGCCTCCATCGCCCGGGCAAGCTTTTCCCACGACTCCAGCGCTTCCATTTGTCAGTCCGCAGGCTAGAAAGCCACAGTGCTAATTTAGTATTTATCGAGCGTTTGTAGCGTCCTGGGATCTGGCACTTCGATGAGATAGCTGTGGCGGCCCCAACTTCTAACAGCCAGTGGTAAGGAGGACGAGGGACACAGGAGGGAGAAGCCTCTCGCCAGAGCTTAGCACCAACAGAAGTGGTCCCCAGCAGGTTGCTCCGGGAGCGCCACCTCTTCCCTCCAACCGAGGAGAACGTGGCGCGCCCCTGAGGAGTTCGAGGTGCTGGCCCAGGGGGCAGCTTGGGTCCTGGCGGGTTCCGGACGGGCGCCTCAGGGAACTGGAAGCAACTGCACCAAACGCGGCGGAGAACGGCGAGACGACTCCAGGAGGCGCCCTAGCTGCATCCCCCGGCCACACCAAAACCGGGTTTACGGGCAGAAGCGGCTCACAACGCCCCTCAGGGTCGCGGCCCCTCCCCCCGGAAGTGACGTGTAGCGACTACGGCGTCTGGGAGGGACCCAGGGGCAGCCGGGGGGTTTGAGAGTGGCGGCACCCGCGGAGCGCCTGGCGGGCCCAGCCGCTGCAAGGAACGCCCCGAACGCGCGCGCCCGGCGTGTAGCGGCCCCAAGACCCGCGCCGCCGCTGCCGCGTGCGGGGGCGGGGAGGGCGGGGCGCGAGGAGCCGCGGCGGCGGGAGATGCGGGCGGCTGCGGGCACCCGGCGGGCTCGGCTCGGCCGCCGCCGCCTTCTAGGGCTCCGCCGCGGGGGTCGCAGCGGCTGCCGCGCCGTCCTCGAGTTTCCAGCGTGAGGAGGAGGCTGAGGGCGAAGAGGCGCATCGTGTTCGAGGCGGAGACCGAGGGGGAGCCCCGCGCGCGGCGTCGGTGAGCGGGCAGCCCCGCGCGCCCCCTCGGGATCTCGCGGCCACAGCCCCACCGGCTGGGAGCGGGAGCGGGGGCGGGGGCCGAGGGGCGCGCGGCACAACAGGAAGTGGGGCGGGGGCCGGGCGCGCGCTCCCCTTGGGTCCGCCCCCGGCCCGCCGGGCACCGCGGCGCGCAGGTGGACGCCACAGCGCACCGCTCAGCTCTCGTCGTCTCTTACTTGGTCCCGCGAAGTCCCGTGGGCGAAAAAGGTGGCGGCGAATTTTTCGGCGTGGATGGGGAGGAGGGGAGCAATTCTGACTTTTTGTAGTGACAGGAAGTTGGAAAATGAAAGTACAGTAATTCAGTGCTTACCAAGGCCGGTGAGGTTGCACCTCTTCCCCCGGACTTTGATCTCCTGTAGGGCACACGCGGCTGTCCGTGTTTCTTCCTCTCTCTTAGCTCGCTAGTCATCCGGTGTCGAGTTTCATTTCTTTTTCTATTTCGCTCCAGCGGCCCCCCGCCCCTCTTTACTTTCCGCCTTGTGCACAGCTGCATCGAGGCTGGTAACTTCATTCCTGAGATCAATTGGAAACATCTTTCGGGGCGGGATAGTAACTGGCCTTGGAAGGAAATAGGGATGTTGTTAACTGAAGTAGTCAAAAGTACACACTTCACTTTTTCTCCAGCTATTGCTATTTGAAATTTGGGGAATTTAAATAAAGATTCTGGAGTTTTATGCCTCATCAGAATGGTTTGCCCATCTCTTTGGTTGATAGATCAGATCCTCTGTCTTCTTTTCCCACCCCCTACACCCCCTGGCTTGGAAAACTTGGTGCTTCAATATTTAGGCTTGGCAGCGGTGTTTTCATTAAAATGTAGTATGATTCAATATTTTCCCTTCAGGAACACTCTTCTCTTTGATTTTACTTGAACATTAAAACTGCATAAGTGGAATATGTTCATTCCTAGTGAAGTAGTGTCTTCAGGTTTTATTGTAAGAATATTGTAAGAACTGTGCAGGATCCTATACAAAGAATATTTTTTAGGAGCCTGTGTAGTTACAAACGTCTGGTTACTTTTGGTTACTTTTTGACAACGGTGAGTATTTTGATTCGAAACTAGGCTTGATACATTCATAACTTGGTTTTGTTTTAAGTAGCAGGCTGAAGAAAATTTGGAGACTGTGTTTTTTTGGGTCTTAGCTACTGTCTCTGAAAAATAGTTGGGCTATGGGTCACCACAGCAACTGGACTGTGTGTATTATAAACATGTTTAGGGTGGAAAAGGTTTTATTTAATAGAGACTTCCTTTCCTTAATACATTACTTCAACATGCTCCCTTTCAATTTAGCACAGGGATTGGTCTATCTTTGAAGTGTTAAAATATAATCAATTATGTTTTCAGCCTTTACCCCCTCAAAAATCAGATACCTTCATTTGGACCAGTTAAGTGTTTTCTTCCTTTGTTATAACTTTAAACTTTAAAAATTGCAGTTGTGGAAAACTCGGGATTCTTGTGAGAAGGAAAGTCAAGTAACTAACCTCTTTTTTTTTTTTTTTTTGATAGGTAACAAAAATAAAAGGTTTTGTTTGGTTTTGTTGTGTTTTTGTTTTTGTTTTAGACAAGGTCTCACTCTGTTGCCCAGGCTAGAGTGCAGTGATGTGGTCTCTGCTCACTGCAACCTCCATCTCCCAGCCATTCTCCCATCTCAGCCTCCCGAGTAGTCACGCACCACCATACCCGGCTAATTTTTTGTATTTTTGGTAAAGACAGGGTTTCAACATGTTGCCTAGGCCGGTCGCGAACTCCTGAGCTCAAGCTCCCCCCTTGGTCTCCCAAAGTGCTGGGATTACAGGCATGAAGCAACCACATAATTTTTAATAACTGTCTTAGGGGATTTTTTTCTTTAGCTTTTATTTATTTATTTACTTATTTATTTATTGAGACAGGGTCTTGCTGTGTCGCCCAGGCTAGAGTGCAGTGGTGTGATTTCAGCTCACTGTGACTTCCGCCTCCCAGGTTCAAATGATCCTTCTGCCTCAGCCTCCCTAGTAGCTGGGATTACAGGTGTCCACCACCACGCCCAGGTAATTTTTGTATTTTTAGTAGAAACGGGGTTTCACCATGTTGGCCAGGCTGGTCTAGAACCCCTGACCTCAAGTGATCTGCCCTCCTTGGCCTCCCAAAATGCCGGGATGATAGGCGTATGCCATTGTGCCCGGCCAGCTTTCTTTTATATCTGATGAAATCATTGAAGATCATTGTTAATACCACACTTTTTGAAACTAAAATGAAGAGTTTTGACTTAACTGTATACGAAGACGTTGGCTGCTTTTCAATCAAAAGAATAACAATATCATAATTGAATTAATAAAATATTCCTTTAAAGTACCCACTGAAAGTGTCCACTTTATATCTTTTTCTCAAAATTCATTTCTAATACTTCAGTCTAAAACCTCAAAGCCATTTTTTCTTTTCTTTTTTATTTTTTGAGACGTAGTCTCGCTTTGTTGCCCAGGCTGGAGTGCAATGGCACGATCTCGGCTCACTGCAAGCTCCGCCTCCCAGGTTCACGCCATTCTGCCTCAGCCTGCAGAGTAGGTGGGACTACAGGCACCTGCCACCACGCCTGGCTAATTTTTTGTATTTTTAATAGACACGGGGTTTCACCTTGTTAGCCAGGATGGTCTCCATCTCCTGACCTCGTGATCTGCTTGCCTCGGCCTCCCAAAGTGTTGGGATTATAGGCGTGAGCCACTGCACCCGGCCAAAGCCGTTTTTTTTTTTTGCTGTCCACAACCTTCTATCGTAGACACACTGTAGATGCTAAATAAGCATCAGCATTTTCCACAACAGCTCGGTTCTACCTTAAAGCAACCAACAGCTCACCAGTGTTTGACTAAATACATGCTGCTCCACTGATAACCAACAGGGAAGGTGCAAGTTAAACCTGTACCATCTGGGGAACACCTGTTATTTTGAGGAATCTCCTTGGGTGCTCGTTATGGAGACGTTAATTTGTTGTTTTTGTCTTTTTAGATGTATAGCTGAGGCTTTAACTTGTAGGGCTCAAATGTTATCTACATAATAGGTATTAAGACTCTAGGATCCGGGTGTTGGAATTTTTTCAAAAACAAATGGA
The DNA here is from genome assembly GCF_028885625.2 of Pongo pygmaeus. NCBI lineage: Eukaryota > Metazoa > Chordata > Mammalia > Primates > Hominidae > Pongo > Pongo pygmaeus. Next base: position 43,827,559 of record NC_072373.2, read on the forward strand.
ATAATAGGCACCACATTTGTGTAGGCTAGAGACTCCCATTCTCTGTCTTTCCTTCATCATCTCACAAATGGATTCATACTCCACCCCTATAAGCAGTCTTATATGAAGGTGATGTCTGGAAATGTGGAAATTGAGTTCTTGGCTTAAGATAACATTTACTAGAGAGTAGTTTTAACAGGATTAGATTAGAAATAATTGTTTAAGTGGGAAAACTGTAGTAGAACGGTAACTTGCCATCATTAGGCATCATCAGAAGAAAGGCCTGTCAGGTAAACTCAAGAGACATAACAGGGAACCCCTGCCTGCGTCCACCATACTTAATGGCTATAGTATAAAACTGCTATTTTCGCCCCGCTTAAGTGAGGCTATGGGGATGGTTATTTGGCATTAAGGTAGCAGTTCCTATTTGTGGATTATTATCGGTATCTAATATGTAATGATTTTTTACAATCAATTAGTGATATGAGTGCTTTTATTCATTGGGAAAGTGGTTTCCCTAATGGACGGAGTACATGACTGTGATGAAAGAGACTTGGGACTCATGGCCTCAGCTTTTCCGTGAATTCTGACTGTGGGCAGCATCTCTCACTTTCTATCCTTTATTATTTTCCCATCGTTACTTTTAGATGACTGTCTCTGTACAACCAGCTTCAAAGTGATAATCGTGAGGATTACTGGAGGACATTTTGAGTGTTTTAGAAAAGTTATAGAAACCCAACTATTTTCCACTACAGTTTCTTATCTCTGCCCTTTTTGGAAGTAGGCATAGTTGACCCTTAGGATCCCATCTTCTGTGAATTAAATGTTGTTATAATTAGTCTTCCCAGTCCTAACTTTTGTAATGTTTGTTGTGTTAAGTTTGTTTTAAAAATCTTTATTGAGATATAATTCACATACCATAAAATTCACCTCCTTAGGTATAATATGCTGTGGGTTTTGTGCAAGCATCAACACAATCTAAGTTTATAATATTTTCTTTTTTTTTTTTTTTTTTTTGAGGTGGAGTCTCACTGTCACCCAGGATGGAGTGCAGTGGTGCAATCTCAGCTCACTGCAAGCTCTGCCTCCCAGGTTCACGCCATTCTCCTCCCTCAGCCTCCTGAGTAGCTGGGACTACAGGCGCCCACCACCACACCCGGCTAATTTTTTATATTTTTAGTGGAGACGGGGTTTCACTGTGTTAGCCAGGATGGTCTCGATCTCCTGACCTTGTGATCCGCCTGCCTCAGCCTCCCAAAGTGCTGGGATTACAGGCATGAGCCACCGCGCCCGGCCTAAGTTTATAATATTTTCATCACCCACAAAAGAAACCCTGTACCCATTTTCTATCATTCCCCACTTCTCTTCCCGCCATTTTAGCCCCCAGTCCTAAATAATTAGTAATCTATTTTCTGTGTCTATGGATTTTCCTATTCTGGACATTTCATATAAGTAGAAACATACAGTATGTGCTCTTTTGTGGACTGGATTCTATTAGTCACTTGCATAATGTTTTCAAGGTTTGTCCTTGTGTGTGTGTTTGTACCTCATTCCTTTCTGTGGCTGGATGATACCCCATTATGAATGTGCCACATATTATTTATCCATTCATCAGTTGACGGACATTTAGTTTGTTTCTACTTTTTAGATGTTATGAATAATTCTGCTATGAACAGTCCTGTGTAAGTTTTTGTATGGACGTATGTTTTCATTTCTTTTGGGTATATACCTAGGAGTAGAATTGTTGAGTCATGTGTTAAACTTGTCCAAAGTGGCTACACCATTTTACATTCTCACCAGCAATGTACAAGGGCTTCAATTTCTCTACATCCTTGCCAATATTTGTTATTGTCTGTCTTCTTGATTATAGCCTTCCAAGTAGGCATGAAGTGGTTTCTTAGGTGGTTTTGATTTTTAGTTCCCTAATAACTAATTATGTAGAGCATTTTTATTTTCGGTGGTTTCTTCTTTATTGATGTGCCTCCTACCTTCCCCCTGCAATTTCAGTCCCTTCCAACTACCCTCCAAAAAGAAGGTAGTAAAAGGAAGGGATTGCTGGGGTTCTGAGCCCCTTGGGCAGTCAGAAAGGGAACAGAAACTGAAACAATCACTGGATGTGACAGAGACTGACAATCAAGAAGTCTAAAGCAGAATGGGAAAGGTGGGCAGAGAAAGGGGAAGAAAGGAGAAAGGAGAGGTACGAGATGCCAACTCCACCATTACCCCTCCTAAGAGAGGCTGGAGAGAAAGCCTCAAACATTAAGAAGATGCCGGTCCTGAATAAGGGAGGTGGCGTTTGAGCTTGGAGGAGGAGGTCAAGAAAGGGAGGCCACCTCTCTGTAGAATGAGACCCCCTTCCAGCTCAGGGGCAGCAGCATCACAGACCGTAGACACTTCGGTCACTGTAGGCAATGTAGAGAAAGAAGTCTTCATGGTGTTCCTGGTAGAGCTGACCCATTGTGGCACTGGTGGGCGGAATGACATTGTTGACAAAGAAAAACAAGGCATCCTCAGCTCGGAGATGAATTTGCTTCCGGATCAAGAAGTAGAACTGGGCTGGGCACGGTGGCTTATGCCTGTAATCCCCAGCACTTTGGGAGACCGAGGCAGGCGGATCATGAGGTCAGGAGTTCAAGACCAGCCTGACCAACATGGTGAAACCCCACCTCTACTAAAAATACAAAAATTAGCTGGGCGTGGTGGCATGCGCCTGTAATCCCAGCTACTCGGGAGGCTGAGACGAGAATCGCTCGAACCCAGGAGGTGGAGGTTGCAGTGAGCCGAGATTGCGCCACTGCACTCCAGCCTGGGTGACAGTGGGACTCCATCTCAAAAAAAAAAAAAAAAAAAGAAGAAGCAGAACTGACCAACTGTGAGATCAGAAGGCACCAGGTATTTCTTTTGGTCCGGGTCTCTTATCCAAGCTTTGGGAGCCTTTTCTACTATCACCGGCACCCGGTCCGGGTGTTTCTTTCCAGTCTTCTCGCTCTTGGAGCTGTGCGTTTCTTGAATGGATGCTCTTCTTTGTACACGAACTTCATCCTCCTGGGAACCGGGCTGAACTAGGCTGGGCTGAGGGAACCTGGGGGAGCTGGGATGGGGGTGGCAGTGATAGTGGCGACACGTAGGCAGATTCAGCCGATGTAGAGCATTTTTTCGTGTGTTTATTTGCTGTTTGTATATCTTCTTTGCTATGATGTCTTTTCAAATTCTTTGCTTTTTTTTTTTTTTTTTTTTTAAGTTGTAGGCGTTTTTTATATATTTTGGATACAGGCTCCCTTTGTGATACATGGTTTGAAAATATTCTCCCATTGGGGGATTGTCTTCTCACTTGATGGCATTATTTGCAGCACAACAGTTTTAAATTTTGATGTAGTCCAGTTTTGATCTGTTCTTGTAGTGTTTTAATGGTATTGATTTAATTTGTTTTCAAACTCTATTCTAACCCACTGAGATCTCATTACAGAGAAAGAAAGGTTTTTTGTTTTTGGTTTTTTGTGTGTGTGTGAAGTATTCATAAGATTCTTAGGACACACTTATACGGATTTGGCCAGAGTTTCTGCCCTAAATAATTCTTCCTAATAGAAAGGTGTTTTGAAATTCTGTGAGGAAAATACCTTTATGAGAGAGCATTCCTTGCTGCTCCTTTGCCTAAACCAATGGTTATCTACCGGGATGACTTTGACCGCTGGGGGAATATTTGGCAATGTCTGGAGATATTTTTGATGGTCTCAATGGGGCAGGCGGTGCTACTGGCATCTAGTGGGTAGAGGCCGGGTATGCTATTAGACAAACTGCAGTGTACAGGACAGCTTCCCACAACAAAGAATTATCTGGTCCCCAAAACCAATAATGCCAAAATTGAGAAACTCTGGCCTAAACAGGGAGATCCTGAAACTTAAGATATTAAAATATTTTTCTTCAATCCATGTCTTCATAATCACATAAAGGTTGCTAATCAAAGGAGAATCTTTGCAGATGGAATCCCTGTGGACAGAACAGTGACAGAAAAGTTAAGAGAACACTTTGCTGAATTAAAAATGCTGCCAATTTGTATGTAAATGACATTTATGGTGATGGAAACCAGTTGGAGCAAAAGTAGATTATTCCCTGCACCTCAGTCCCTGGGCCACCCTGAGATAGACACAAACACATGCACTCACAGGCAGATAACCAAACCCGGTTGATTGAGACAGATGATGGAATGGTGGTCTCCTGAGAGAATACAGCAATGACATTTTAGGATTCAAATTTAACAACAGTGATTGACAGTCACTAGTGATTGACAATCATTGTTTTTTCCTATAATTTAGGGAACTAGCTTTATCCTCCTTGCAAGTTGCTTGTTGGTTAAGACATTTCTTAAGCAGCGTGGCATCCTTAAGAGTTTGGATTCTGGGTCCAGATTGCCTGGGCTTAGATCTTAGCTTCACCGTTTACTTGTGTGATGTTGTACAAGTTCCTTAACCCTCTTATGAATCAGTTTTTTCTTATGTAAAATGAGGATGCAGTAGTATCTACCTTATAGAAATGTGGGGATGAATTAATACATTTAGAGCACTTAAAACAGTGCTTGACATACAGTGTTAAATAGGTGTTGGCTGTTAATATTATCACATATCTTATCTATATTCTTTCAGCTCATTGCTATGGACAGTGCTATCACCCTGTGGCAGTTCCTTCTTCAGCTCCTGCAGAAGCCTCAGAACAAGCACATGATCTGTTGGACCTCTAATGATGGGCAGTTTAAGCTTTTGCAGGCAGAAGAGGTGGCTCGTCTCTGGGGGATTCGCAAGAACAAGCCTAACATGAATTATGACAAACTCAGCCGAGCCCTCAGATACTATTATGTAAAGGTAGTACACATCCTGATCTTATACTATACAGAGAACCTCAAGACAAGAACGATTCCTTCTTGGCTGGGTGCAGTGGCTCATGCCTGTAATCCCAGCACTTTGGGAGGCCAAGGAGGGTGGATTACCTGAGGTCAGGAGTTCAAGACCAGCCTGACCGACATGGTGAAACCCTGTCTCTACCAAAAACACAAAAAAGTTAGCTGGGCGTGGTGGCAGGCACCTGTAATCCCAGCTACTCAGGAGGCTGAGGCAGGAGAATCGTTTGAACCCAGGAGGCTGGAGGTTGTAGTGAGCCAAGATTGTGCCATTGCACTCCAGCCTGGGTGACAGTGAGACTCCATCTCAAAAAAAAAAAAAAAAAAAAAAAAAAAAATTCCTTCTTTTCTGTTGAGGTTATAGATACCAATGTCCTAGTTTATTTTAATCCAATGTATTTTGTAGCTTCAGCAGTTTGAAATTAGGATACAAGGTATAAACGTTCCGGCTGTATCTCTACCAAATCTTCTTCTTTTTTTTTTTTTTTGAGACAGAGTCTTACTCTTTCACCCAGGCTGGAGTGCAGTGGTGCGATCTTGGCTTACTGCAACCTCTGCCTCCAGGGTTCAAGCTATTCTCCTGTCTCAGCCTCCCAAGTAGCTGGGATTACAGGTGGACACCACCACGCCTGGCTAATTTTTTATTATTTATTTATTTTTTTAGTAGAGGTGGGGTTTCACCATGTTGGCCAAGTTGGTCTTGAACTCCTGACTTGAGGTGATCCACCTGCCTTGGCCTCCGAAAGTGCTGGGATTACAGGCGTGAGCCACCACAGCCAGCTGCCCCAGATTTTATTTATTAACTTACTCCCATTACACATATTTTATTCCTAATTACAGTTGTCTTTAAAAGAAAAAGTATGTACAGAATTGGAATATGACAAAGGCAATTTGAGATTCATGAGGATAAGTAAATATTCTCATGTGTGTCACAATTTACTTTAAAAATTGTGAAGCCTGGAGTAGTGGCTCATGCCTGTAATGCCAGCACTTTGGGAGGCTGCAGCAGGAGGATCACTTGAGCCCAGAAATTTGAGACCAGACTGGGCAACACAGGGAGACCCCGTCTCTACAAAAAAACAGTCTGGCGTGGTGGTGTACACCTGTAGTCCCAGTGCCCAGGAGTCTGAGGCAGGAGGATCACTTAAGCTCAAGTGGTCGAGGCTGCAGTGAGCCATGATCACACACCACTGCACTCCACGAGAACCCTGTCTTGTGGGGGGAAAAGTCATATATGTACATATACACACACATATATATCTACATATATATACTTGTTTTATATCTTAAATTGCTGAGATCTTAATTTCTTTCACCTTTGTTTTTTTTTTTTTTTGAGACGGAGTCTTGCTCTGTTGCCCAGGCTGGAGCACAGTGGCATGATCTCAGCTCACTGCAACTTCTGCCTCCCAGGTTCAAGTGATTCTCCTGCCTCAGCCTCCTGAGTAGCTGGGATTACAGACATGCACCACTACACCTGGCTAATTTTTGTATTTTTAGTAGAGATGGGGTTTCACCATCTCTACGGGAGGCTGGTCTTGAACTGACCTCAGGCAATCCACCCGCCTTGGCCTCCCAGAGTGCTGGGATTACAGGCAAGAGCCACTGTGCAGGGCTCTTTCACCATTAAGTGGTTGATCTTATCAGCTTTCCTGTCTGGAGATAAACTGGAATTTCTGAAGGAAGTAAGAACCTTAACAGATACTATGTTCTAAATTCCTTTTTTGCAGCCGGGCGCGGTGGCTCACGCCTGTAATCCCAGTACTTTGGGAGGCTGGGGTGGGTGGATCAGTTGAGGTCAGGAGTTCAAGACCAGCCTGGCCAACATGGCAAAACCCCGCCTCTACTAAAAATACAAAATTAGCTGGGCATGGTGATGTGTGCCTATAATCCCAGCTACTTGGGAGGCTGAGGCAGGAGAATTGCTTGAACCCAGGAGGCAGAGGTTGCAGCGAGCTGAGATCGCACCACTGCACTCCAGCCTGGGTGACAGAGTGAGACTCCATCTCAAAAAAATAAGTAAATAAATTCCTTTTTGCTTACTCAGGATGTGTATGGTTTATACCTTTGGAATTGTTTGAGATTGCAGTTCAGGGAATTCTCACCTGTGCATACTTGGTTGAGAGTGGTAAGCAATTAAAATCCTTCAGTTTTTATGTAACATATTAGTTCAGTTGTTAATAAGACATTTAAGTGTTCTTGCCTTAACTTCTCCATAGTAGTAGGGACTGTGTTTGGTATGGCTAGATGAATTTAGGTGATTTTGAAAGTTTTAAGTAAGTGATGTCTACTTCTAAAATGGAGAACCTCATTACCAGCTTTTTCTTTTTTTCTTTTTTTTAGACAGAGTCTTGCTCTGTCACCAGGCTGGAGTGCAGTGGCGTGATCTTGGCTCACTGCAACCTCCGCCTCCCGGGTTCAAGGGATTCACCTGCTTCAGCCTCCCGAGTAGCTGGGACTACAGGCACACGCCACCACGCCCTGCAAATTTTTTCTGTTTTAGTGGAGACGGGGTTTCACCATGTTGGCCAGGCTGGTCTCAATCTCCTGACCTCGTGATCCGCCCTCCTCGGCCTCCCAAAGTGCTGGGATTACAGGCGTGAGCCACTGTGCCTGGCCGATGCCAGCTTTTTCATGAACTATGGGATATAAGTTTATAAGAAAGGATAAGAATGCCTTTTTTTTTTTTTTTAACCTGCAGAATATCATCAAAAAAGTGAATGGCCAGAAGTTTGTGTACAAGTTTGTCTCTTATCCAGAGATTTTGAACATGGATCCAATGACAGTGGGCAGGATTGAGGGTGACTGTGAAAGTTTAAACTTCAGTGAAGTCAGCAGCAGTTCCAAAGATGTGGAGAATGGAGGGAAAGAGAAACCACCTCAGCCTGGTGCCAAGACCTCTAGCCGCAATGACTACATACACTCTGGCTTATATTCTTCATTTACTCTCAACTCTTTGAACTCCTCCAATGTAAAGCTTTTCAAATTGATAAAGACTGAGAATCCAGCCGAGAAACTGGCAGAGAAAAAATCTCCTCAGGAGCCCACACCATCTGTCATCAAATTTGTCACGACACCTTCCAAAAAGCCACCGGTTGAACCTGTTGCTGCCACCATTTCAACTGGCCCAAGTATTTCTCCATCTTCAGAAGAAACTATCCAAGCTTTGGAGACATTGGTTTCCCCAAAACTGCCTTCCCTGGAAGCCCCAACCTCTGCCTCTAACGTAATGACTGCTTTTGCCACCACACCACCCATTTCGTCCATACCCCCTTTGCAGGAACCTCCCAGAACACCTTCACCACCACTGAGTTCTCACCCAGACATCAACACAGACATTGATTCAGTGGCTTCTCAGCCAATGGAACTTCCAGAGAACTTGTCACTGGAGCCTAAAGACCAGGATTCAGTCTTGCCAGAAAAGGACAAAGCAAATAATTCATCAAGATCCAAGAAACCCAAAGGGTTAGAACTGGCACCCACCCTTGTGATCACGAGCAGTGATCCAAGCCCACTGGGAATACTGAGCCCATCTCTCCCTACAGCTTCTCTTACACCAGCATTTTTTTCACAGGTAGCTCGCTTGCTGTTTATGGTGTCACCATTGCTTTCATTTATTTGCCCTTTTAAGCAAATCCAGAATTTATACACTCAAGTTTGCTTTCTGTTACTTAGGTTTGTCTTAGAAAGGTTATGTGTGACTGTCATGTGAAAGTTACCCCATTTCTCATCTTAATTAGGATTGCTAAAATAGAAAGTTTGGAGTATTTTCTTTAAAAATTTATTGTTCTACAAGTAAATAAATATTTTGATTTTTCTGTTTTCTCTTAAAGTACACACGCTCTCTCGCTCTCTCGGTCTTATAAAACTCGGTGTCTTATAAAACAAACAGTGATAATCTCAAGTTAGGAAACAGTAGGTCCTGAGAACCGTAAGAAAAATGACTGGTGTGATGTTGAGTAACAAGTTGGTACAGTTACTTTAGCTATTTATTAACTTGCTCATCTCATAGAACATTTTAATAGATTTTTTGCAGACCTCATTATTAAAAAAAAAATAAACATGCTGGTGTCTTGGTTACCCATTATTCCTCTGTACCTGAATTCAGGTTGGTTTTTCTGTTTGGAAAAGATTCTGTAAATGTTGGCTTAAAAAGAGGTTGAGCACCAGAATCTCAGAATTTACCACCAAAGAACTCATCCATGTAACCAAAAACCACTTGTACCCCCAAAAACTATTGAAATAAAAATTTAAAAAATTTTAAGTAGTTATTATCACCTTTATCTTTCTTAGTTTGTAAAAATAATTTTTGAGTTTTGTCATGATAAAATTTCAGACTTGGAGATATTTGGAGTGGAGGATAGGGCAATATTTAGGTTTGGGTTATTTGTGTGCTATTTCAAGGATAAAACATCCTGGTAAGTCATTCAGTGAATATTTTTGCTTTGTGTATTGCAGACACCCATCATACTGACTCCAAGCCCCTTGCTCTCCAGTATCCACTTCTGGAGTACTCTCAGTCCTGTTGCTCCCCTAAGTCCAGCCAGACTGCAAGGTGCTAACACACTTTTCCAGGTAATTTTACAAAAATCTGTCTTCTGTAGTTGGAGCATGTTAAATGAAGAAAGAGGCAAAAAGGCAGGGTCCCACTATTCAGTTTAATCATTATAAAACTTGTATTTAATGAATATTCCTTTTTTTATTTTTTTGAGATGGAGTCCTCACCATGTCGCCCAGGCTGAAGTGCAGTGGCATAATCTCAGCTCACTGCAACCTGCACCTCCCAGGTTCAAGCGATTCTCCTGCCTCAGCCTCCGGAGTAGCTAAGATTACAGGTGTGCAACACCACGCCTGGCTAATTTTTGTGTTTTTAGTGAGACAGGGTTTGACCATGTTGTCCAGACTGGTCTCCAACTCTTGACCTCAGGTGATCCGCCCACCTTGGTCTCCCAAAGTGTTGGGATTACAGGCATGAGCCATTGTGCCCTGCCCAATGAATATTCTTTAGATTTATTTTTGAATTTCTAAATTTAATTTCCTAGCTGGAAAACAGCTTGGATAAATATAGCAAAGTTTCATTTTCATTATTTACTATTACATACATTTGAGTTAGACCAAGAATTGTTCAATACTGTAGGAGATTTAGAGCCTACCCCAAGTTTTTGTCACTAGAAATTCTCTATTTAAAAAAAAAAAATGGGCCAGGCACTGTGTGGCTCATGCCTGTAATCCCAGCACTTTGGTAGGCCGAGGCAGGAAGATTGCTTGAGCTCAGGAGTTTGAGACCAGCCTGGACAACCTAAGGAGACCTTGTCTGTACTAGAAATAAAAAAAATTAAGTTAGGCATAGTAGCACGTGCCTGTGGCCCCTAGAGCTACTTGGGAGGCTGAGGTGGGAGGACCGCTTGAGCCCAGTAGATCAAGGCTGCAGTGAGCTATAATGGCACCACTGCACTCCGGCCTGGGTGACACAGTGAGACCTTGTCTCAAAAAAACAAAATCCACACGCACACACATTCTCTCTCTCTCTCGCTCTCTCTCTCACACACACACACACACATACACATATATGGGGGATCTCTGCACATAGGTTCCCTCTTTTAATTAAGGATTAAAAAAATTTTTTTTTGAGGCGGAGTTTTGCTCTTGTTGTTCAGGCTGGAATGCAATGGCGCGATCTCAGCTCACTGCAACCTCTGCCTCCTGGGTTCAAGCGGTTCTCCTGCCTTAGCCTCCCGAGTAGCCAGGATTATAGGCATGTGCCACCACGCTAGGCTAATTTTGTATTTTTAGTAGAGACGAGGTTTCTTCATGTTGATCAGGCTGGTCTCAAACTCCTGACCTCAGGTGATCCGCCCGCCTCAGCCTCCCAAAGTGCTGGGATTACAGGCATGAGCCACTGCACCCGGCCCAAGCATTTTTTTTTTTTAAATAGAGAAAGGTCTTGAAAATGGTATATCAAACAGTCCCATTTCTCCCTCACTCAGAATTGATAATTTATCAACATTTTATATGTACATTTTTAAAAAAATGAATATTATCTCTTCACCAAGATGTTAAGAAAGTTCTTGCCATTCCTAATGGGTTTAGCCATTATTTTGCCCAAAACACCTATATGTTATAACTTAAAGACTTTCTTGGAGTCAATTCATTTACTTATTCATGGTTGACTATCTCTGATTTTCTTATATTTTGTAATTTAACTTCTCATCCTTTTAGAAATGAAATGGTAGGGAAAAAGAAGAAAATTAAAAATCTTTCTACTTTTTTTTTTGCCAACATTTAAAATTATTGAATAGAAAAAAAAGTTGAGAATTTTTCATATTTTTTTCATTGCCACTCATGAGCAGATAATTGAGTTATAGAGTCAGCTGAGACCTTAAGCAAAGTCATAGTGCTCCTGTAGCTTCAGCCTGGAATCTCCCTGTAGAGCTGGCCTCAGAATACTTGATGGGGAACCCTTTTCTAGGATGAGTGCCCTCTAACTATTTGTACCTTTCTGGATCTCTCTTGGTTTATGGTTTGCTCCATAATTGAATTACACTCCGTAGTGCATATTGTCATTTACTTGAACTTTCTGAAACCTTCATTTGAGGTTAATTGTAAATCTGTGTACCTTAGGATATGAAGGAAGGTACAGGTTGTTCTTTGTTTCTACTCCATTGAGGTAAGTTGGAGAATGTTAATATTTAATATGTTAGGACAAAAGATTTTTGTTTGTAGTTTTTGTTAGGACATCATATTCTTTCATGATAAACAGCCACTGCCTTTTTCCTGTGAGCCATTACAGAAGGCTGTTGTGTTTTGCCTCAGGTGATAGAGTAGGACAGAAAGTAAAAGTTGGGGTTGAGTAATAGGATGATAACATGTTTTGTTTTCTTTCTCAGTTTCCTTCTGTACTGAACAGTCATGGGCCATTCACTCTGTCTGGGCTGGATGGACCTTCCACCCCTGGCCCATTTTCCCCAGACCTACAGAAGACATAACCTATGCACTTGTGGAATGAGAGAACCGAGGAACAAAGAAACAGACATTCAACGTGATTGCATTTGAAGTGAGCAATTGATAGTTCTACAATGCTGATAATAGACTATTGTGATTTTTGCCATTCCCCATTGAAAACATCTTTTTAGGATTCTCTTTGAGTAGGACTCAAGTTGGACTATATGTATAAAAATGCCTTAATTGGAGTCTAAACTCCACCTCCTTCTGTCTTTTCCTTTTCTTTTTCTTTCTTTCCTTCCCTCCTTTCCTTTTCTCCTTTCAAAATATTTTGAGCTTTGTGCTGAAGAAATTTTTGGTGGGGTTTAGTGGCTGTGCTTTGCAAGAGCAATTAAGAACAAAGTTACTCCTTCTGGCTATTGGGACCCTTTGGCCAGGAAAAATTATGCTTAGAATCTATTATTTAAAGAAATATTTGTGAAATGAATTGGCATCTTTAGGACTAAGTGTGCTCTGTTGAATGGCTTAAAGTGAGCTGTTCCTAAGCAGTGGAAGAAGAATCGTTCTATTCATACAAAGTAAGATTGGAGCAGTCATACTGGGGAGATTGTTTTGTGTGAACTATAACGTGTAAGCAACTCCATGAAAAGGCATCTTGTTTACCTTTATTCAGCGTGGGTCTCTTAGCCATATGTATGATCCTGTCTGAACCTGTCAACAGAGCATGGAGCTAGTCTATTTCACTATAGAAAGATTTTTAGACCTGGGGTTTAAGACAGTTTTTGGAACACCTAGTAAGAATATGGGACCTCACATCTAGCACAGAAATGCTATTTGCCCTCTGGGTGGTATGATTATATGCCCATGGAATACAGCATGGGAAATGATCACTTTTAGGAGGATGAACTTGGATTTTGAATATTTGAAACATCTCTGAGTAAAATATTTGATCAAATAACTTGAAACATCATGTAGTGGTTTTCTCAATTAGAAGATAACCAAGTGAAGGACCCTGTCTTTTTCCTGTTCATTTTACCTCATTTCTACTACATATTTATCACCTTTCCTTTATGTTTAAGGTTGTTAGAGGTTATGATAGTTTTAAAGATGCAATTAGGAAGGTAGAATTCAAAGTGAAGCCTCCCCAGTGAGAAGCGAAGATGTGCTTATTTCCTTTTTTTTTTTTTTTTTTGAGACGGAGTCTTGCTCTGTCACCCAGGGTGGAGTGCAGTGGTGCAATCTCGGCTCACTGTAAGCTCCGCCTCCCGGGTTCAAGCAATTCTCCTGCTTCAGCCTCCTGAGTAGCTGGGACTACAGGCATGCGCCACTACACCTGGCTAATTTTTGTATTTTTAGTAGAGACGGGGTTTCACCATGTTGGCCAGGATGGTCTTGATCTCTTGACCTTGTGATCCGCCCACCTCAGCCTCCCAAAGTGCTGGGATTACAGGCATGAGCCACGGCGCCTGGCTCAGATGTGCTTATTTCTTTCAACTTTTTTTTTTTTTTTAATGGGGAAGAGCAGAGTTCATTTGGGAATGCTTATACGTAGGGATTGGATTGTTCATATTAGTAGTAAAAAATGTAGGCCTTCTTCTCTACATTACCAAATTTTTAAAATATTACTATATGGTAATCAATGCCAGGTACAGATTTGTTGGTTCCCCAGACTGAATTGATATCAGTATCACAGTGGAGTCTTTTGAAAAATTTGGCACTAAAGTCCAGGATTAAATTATATGTTGTCACCACTCACCACCACTACTACCCTCCCCCACCAATCTCTCCCACCGGTTAAACTCGTCTTCTAACCCTGTAGAATCACGTGAACTAAATGAAGAAGTAAGAACTTGAAGGCTCAGACTGACACTGTTAGAAACTAGCATCTTCAGATGCATGGTATTTACTTTAAATGTGCTTATATACAGTGTAGAGAAGCTCTTGTATAAGAAGACATCTATGCTAGCTAACTTAGTAGTAGTAGAGGGAACATATTCAGTGAGCTGCCTTTATATCTGTAGTGTGGGAGACTTGTTACTGGTTCATTTGTGGTTATCAGTTGAAGGTTCTGTTCCTGAGATGTGCAATAGTAGTGTTGAAAGGTATTGTTTAATAGTGATGGGGAACAGACATATTGGACTTTTTTTCCATATTAAATTATTTAGTTTGCATGCCTGTTTGAAATTGGACCTCTCAGCAGCACTTTGGAATAATTTTAATTAGGTTAACATTTTGTACATTAAATAAGTAGATATAGATGGTTGATTTAACTAGATGTGTTAAATTTTGAAAACACAAAGGTATTTTATCTTTTTGAATTAAAGGAGAAAAGCCATTGATTTGTTTTCACAGACGGTATTTTTAATAATTAACTGTCTCAGCACAGAGGTACCTTGGAACCAAGGGCACCATTGAAACTCAGTTGAAGCAACTTCCTAGTAAACCATTTTAGTGAGTCCTTTTTGCATAAACCTATAGCTTCTCAGAGGTGTGAGGCTGTCACAGATTGGTGATCTGCTATCTCTTTGAGATCAACTAATTTGGAGAAGTGTGTGTGTGTGTATCCTTTTTTAAGTCAAAGTTTACAACTTTACTGCAGGTGTATGAGGCAGACAGTTCTGTTTATAGACTACCTCCTTCCTGGAAAAGTCTCAGCTTCATATTCTGTTGAATATCCGGAGAATTCTTAGTGTGAAAGGTGATGTACCACTTCAGATCAGTTTTCACTGGAGAGACTTGTAATTGGTAGCTGTAGCTCGTATCCATCCCTAGTCACTTTGCCAGGATGAATGCTGTTGGGCAGCAGTAGCCTAAGTTACGGAAGGGGAGCAGATTGGTGTGTTACCCAGGGTGGACTCAAACTCCCGGGCTCAAGTGATCCTCCTGCCTCAGCCTCCTGCATAGCTGGGCTACAGGCGTGCACCACCACACCTGGCTTAGTAATCCTTCTTTATTAATGGTTTGTCACAGTACGTTTGTGACGTTACATTGCTCATGGCATACTTTATGTGTTTGAACAAAGGTGGAAATTTCCGTTGATTTTTAAAAAAATTTATGCACAAAGAATCTGGATTTTGAGGACTACTGTAAGGAAAAAAAAGAATTAGAGGCCCTTAAAAGGTCAACCGTAAGCTTCTTAGAGTTAAAATATGAGTTAATTTTTTCCCACATTTTGACAGTTGAAATTTTGATAGGGACAGTAAACCTATGAGCCTCTATTAGGGTACTGGATTTTTTTTAACTGGAAAATTCCTTGAAGATTTACATACTATATTACAGATTTTAAAAGTCAAGACTGACTTAAGTAAATCAGAGGTTTGGAATTCTGGAGCTGTAACTCCAGCCTGTTGATAATATCACTTCAGTTCCATTCACCCCTGCATTGTGCGACGTCCAGTCTGACAACATTGTTTCATCCTGATCTGACTTTCTACTATGATTCTCAAGTTCTTAAAGGTGTCCCTTTATGTTTTTGGTGAATGTAAGCACATTTAGAGCCACTCAGTACCACTTCTCAATACCTCTGAAGCAGTGGTTCAGAAAAGGAGTGTCCAGCCTTTTTGAACACACAAATTGATCAGTATGAGTTATTGAACATAAAAACTTTCCCTATTAAAAATTCATATGGGTATATGTTAAATTATATACCGCTATACCAAAGTAATATGTGTGTTATAAAAAAAATACACAAAAATTGAAATGAAGGATGGCATAAAAAGTAATTCTTGAATAGCAGTTATAGAATTTTCTTCCCACACCCCAGTTGGTTGTCTTGTGCACCCTCCAGAAGCACACGCTTTTCCTAAAGACTGCTGACTCAGGATATTCTCATTCTAATCTCCAAACATATATGATGCTCCTCTTATGATATATGGAGAAATCCTAGAGATTTGGAGTTTTTCAGGAGAGCTTATTGTCAACTTTTGAAATTTCACATTAATTCTTTTTGATAAATTCCCAAATAATAATCCATTACCACATGTTTTCCACAGCTTTATTCCTATTACTTTCATCAGCCTGTTGTCTCTTATCTTCATGTTAGGTATGACTCTATTTTTATTTTACTAGTCTGCTCACAGACTTCTTTGGGACTTATGTTATATTTTACCAACAAATTTAGAATTATTTCAAGTTGCTTTATGTTAAAATATATAACAAGTTACATTTTCTTGCTGCATTAATAAGTTTTTGATTTTTAAAATCTGATATTTCAGCAACTAAAGGAATACTTTTCTTTATAGGTCTGTTGTGTTTTTAACCTCATTGACTGTATATGTTTTATTTACCCGTGCCAGGAGTCTAGAATCGTGCTTAGGTGCCATTCTTAGGTGTGAAAACAAGTTTGGAGACCAATGCAGGTCTCTGTGCAGAAATCTGGGGCTCTAAATGAATTACCAAACCAATAGGAAAGTTAAAAAGACTACTCATGATGTAGTGTGTCATCTGAAGCTATGATAGAATACATTATTTCTAAAATAGTATTGAGAAGTTAATTGTTCAGTCCATAGTAGTGTAAGTGAAGTGTGGAGGTCAGCCATAATTGTCTTTCTTCAGCAGGTACTCTGACCAGAGACTGGGTTCTGTGGAAAATAGAATTATATTCTTGGTTTGGGATCAACAAATGTTTTGTTATTGTTTTAATGTTGCTGGCATTGCCTGAAACAAAGTGTCCTGTTATTCCTCTTATGTCATCAGAACTCTGCTTACTGAAGTTGAAGTTTTAATCTTAGGATCTAGAATTCTTGTGGTTGGTCGTGTATTAAGAAAAGAAGGTGGTTTGATTTTATTTCTTGTACTTGGTGGAACCTGTTACTATACGAATCATGTTTTGACCTGTAAGCCGAGCAAATCTGAAAGGTGAATCGTTAATGGTACTATAATTGTTTCATTTGAAGCTGTCAGTTTCTTCAGGTCACTTCTCTGAAAAAAATTGTGATAGATTGATAGCCTGCCAGAAAACAGCAATTTCTAAGGTGCTGCCATCCACACTTACTCATTGTGAAATATGAAAATCCAGAGTGGTTTGTATGAGAGGGGAAATACTGGCTCTAAGCTTTCTACAGAAAACAGGAAATTCATGCTGTTGTTGACATAATTTTAAAGGAAACTTTTAACAAGAAAATTCATGAGGGATACAATCAAACATAGTTAATCTCTTGAGTGCTAATCATTTGAGTATAGTCCACATCAGGAAGTTTTATGAGGTTGAAAACTTTACTTTGAAATATTTAATTGGGAGACTAGACCATTTCTTTCCAAGTCATTCTGATTTATTGTCCTAGTAAATGTATGTGTATGCGTATATACTGATGTATTGACTGAATGTGTGTGTGTGTGTGTGTAAATCTGTTTTCACAGGGAACATACATTGATGGCTCCTAGTCTATTTTATACTAAAACTTAAAAAAATTTGCTGCACTTTGCAGTTGCCACTTTTTAAAAGATTAATGCTTTGCACATTTCAGTAGGCCTTAAAGACGAATTGCTCACCAACATTTTAGAAATACACTGCTTACATGTGACATACTCTAAACAAAGTCATAGTAAACTGTTCTCTTAGGTTCATGTATTATTGAGCAAATAAGGATGTCCTTTCTTAAAATTTCTACATTTATGTTTGCTTTTGTGTAAAATCTTTATTAGTTTGTGTGTAAATTTCTCAAAGAGGAGGTTTATACTGGAAGCAGTATTTCTAAAGTACAGAGATTCGACCATGGATTGAATACAGTAGTGGAGGAATGCTGGCATTGTGGCCTAATTTATCCTTTTAAACTGTATGTCATTAGTATTAGCCAAAACCTCAGAGTGGAGTGTCTTGGGCTGAATGATCTTCTCAACTTTGCCTTGTTTCCCATCTCATAAAGGCTCCTTCTGGTTGTTTTCCCTTCCAAGGATTGTGAGTCATGCTCACATAGGCCTGGGATCTTCTGGATGGGGTTGGGAGGAGGTGTAGGGGTTTCCTGTGGCTGGCCCAGAGTTCTAGCCAATGGAATCATTCAAGAATGCCTAAAGTTCAGGGGTGGGAATGCCATATATTGGTGTTAATCACTTGGCACTTTCTTGGACACCAATATTAGCACTGTTTCATTTTTAATAACTGGAAGCACTTAATGATTTTGTTTGTTTAATTTCAACTTAAGGATATTGAGGGTCAGGGAAGTAAGGTTGATTTCTTGTTTGTGTTTTCTGGAATTTATAGGGTGTTTGTAGAAGGGATAAATGGGTTACCTAATGAGCCATTCTTCTAGGCTCTGTAAGATATGCCCTCTTGGCTAGGATATTTTAAAATAATTTGCAAGCTTTTAATATTGTGCTTTGTAGAAATTTACGATTTTTAAAAATAATTTGCAATTGATAGATTACACTTAAATTTGTAAAGTATCCAATTTTAAGTTTCTTTTCTGTTTGGTCATTGTTGCTTATTGTCTATTGTGTAGGGGACACAATCCTGACATTTCATTGTTTTGTTTCTTGGGGCAGTATTAACCAGTGGCCTTTGTATGTACATTCATTGCTTACATTAATTGTTTAAGTGGTAGAGTAGCATTTTTATGAACTTCCCTGTTCAGTGTTAGTGAAATTAACAGATGCGTATATGTAAAGATAGAAAAGAAATGAATACAATTAATTTTTTATTCCTTGAGGCCTATTTATTTGTTTTGGCCCTGGATCTTTTCTAATCACAATTACATTTCTTTATTTTTGCCTTTGAGCAGTTTCATTTATCTTTGTGGGCAGGGAAGATTAAATATGAAATTTAGTCCAGTCATTTTGCTACTGGTTAGCTTTAGTTGAGGCAAGTAAAAATTTTTGATTAAAATTAGTTTCTTAAAATTATGCCCTTGCTTTACCAAATAATCAAACTGGCTAAAAAATAGGGTATATAACTTTGCATTTTGAAGAACAAACTGATAATTTTTCATGAGCCCTACTCGATCTTCTTTAAAGAAGACCTTCCTAAGAGACAATTAGGGATGAGTTTGATTAATGGGAAATAACTCTAGGTTAGATTATTTTAAATTCCATACACCAAGTGATTTAACCACAGTGGCAGTGACAGTTTCTGAACAATCAAGTATGAACATCACTTAAAAATTAAAAGATGATTAATAATAAACTCTTAATTTTCATTAAGCCAATCTGTAATTCAGAAGAAAAGCATATGTCTGCCATGGGACTATTGCAGTGCGTCTCCATCAGTGTTAACACAGGAGAGATGTGTTATTTTATGTGTATGTCTTAGTTTGGGATATGTGGTAGTAAGAACATGTCAAGAGTGCTTTCTTCAAACCTGTCAGCTCAACTGAGAAGACAGTTACTTCATTGCTTATTTTTTCCCTTGTTTTATTGAAATCTGTATCTCATATCCAGTATCTAACACTTTGTAGAGATACTTACATATAATGTAAGTGCACACCTACCCAGAGGAATGGATAACTGTTAAAGTGTTAATAATAGCTCGTCTTAGTTGATTTCAGCATAATTTATATTAGGGAGACCTAAAAAGCACCTTCAAAGTATTAAAAGCACCTTTTTTTTTCTTTTTCTTAAAAAAGCAATTAAAATGGTCACTGCTAACATTTATTAAAATTCATGTTAGTTGATGAAACAGCTGGAGGGAAGCTGCTACATCACGTAGCTAAGCAGTCTGACTTACCTGTTGGGAAACAAAGGGATATTGCTCCAAGATTGATTAGGATGATTGTAGCTAGAGTCTTGAATTCTATCTGCATGCGGCAGAGAAACTTTATAGAGAGTGTAGAGAGGTGAGCGAAAGGATGCGAAAGCACTTTGAGGGCTTTATAATAATATGCTGCTTGAAAAAAAAAACGTGTAGTTGATACTCAGTGCATCTCCAGACATAGTAAGGGGTTGCTCTGACCAATCAGGTGATCATTTTTTCTATCACTTCCCAGGTTTTATGCAAAAATTTTGTTAAATTCTATAATGGTGATATGCATCTTTTAGGAAAGATATACATTTTTAAAAATCTATTTTATGTAAGAACTGACAGAGGAATTTGCTTTGTATAATGCAAGCTGGCTTTACAAAAGCACTGTAGCAAATTTACTACAAGTCTAAAAGTATACATATATGTTAATAGATATATGTGCAACTAGATATGGACAGCAATTGTATTTTTTTAAATAAATATTTTTAACAAAATGATTTTCTGAATTGATTATTTATTTCCCTTCTCTCACATTCATTGAGGTGGTCTCTTTACAGTCTCTGTATTACATTTTCATCCATGCTAACTGTGGGTCAGGAAAGAGTTGTTTTCCCAATGGTTACCATTAAAATCTGGCCTTCAACGATTTGATACGTATCTACATTAAAATATTTAAAGTCTAGATTGAGATAGGTGGGGAACAGGGGAGATTGTAAAATGATTGTTGACATAAAAGGAATTAAGAGAGAACTGAGTGGCTAGAAAAAATATTCACCATGTGAAATCTCTTTTTGTTTTACTTGAAAAATTTATTTACATTCAAAAAGGGTTTTTAAAAATTTAATCAGCTGGGTGCAGTGGCTCACACCTGTAATGCAAGCACTTTGGGAAGCCAAGGCAGGTGGATCATCTGAGGTCAGGAGTTTGAGACCAGCCTGGCCAACATGGTGAAACCCTGTTTCTACTAAAAATCCTCCCAAAATTAGCTGGACGTGGTGGGGTGTGCCTGTAGTCCCAGCTACTCGGGAGGCTGAAGCAGAAGAATCGCTTGAATCCGGGAGGCAGAGGTTGCAGTGAGCTGAGATCACACCACTGCACTGGTGTGATCATGGGTGACAGAGCAAGATCCTATCTCAAGAAAAAAAAAAAAAAAAAAAAATTAGAGGCTTTTATCTAGCCCTTGTAAAAAGCAATTTAGACTTCACTTAGCAAATGAAATTAGGCTTTTTTAGAATTGGATCAAAATAATATACACAAGGGAAAGTGGGTTGTTTTGTTTTGAGACAGAGTTTTGCTCTTGTTGCCCAGGCTGGAGTGCAATGGCGCGATCTCGGCTTGCTGCAACCTCGGCTTGCTGCAACCTCTGCCTCCTGGGTTCAAGCGATTCTCCTGCCTCAGCCTCCCGAGTAGCTGGGATTACAGGCATGCGCCACCACACCCGGCTAATTTTGTATTTTTAGTAGAGACAGGGTTTCTCCATGTTGGTCAGGCTGGTCTGGAACTCCTGACCTCAGGTGGTCCGCCCGCTTTGGCCTCGCAAAGTGCTGGGATTACAGGCGTGAGCCACCACACCCAGCCCAAAAGTGGGGTTTATAGGTGGCAAAATGACAGCAGAGAGCTGTTTCGTATCTCTAAATGAAAGTCACAGGAGGATAGAGTGACAGATTATTCTGGGACAAAGGGGGCAGTTCACTACCCTGCTGAAATGGGTGAAATGTCACTTTGGTTGGTGGGTCAGTCAGCATGTGGAGCACAGCGAGGACTACTGCATGCTCCTAACACACTGCTCTCAGAGTATCACCTGCGACAGTAGTCCCACGAGGCAAAATCAGTTTGGGAAATAGGTTCTTCACGGAAATTCAAAAGGGATTTCAGAACATAAAAAGTGCCAAGTCCTTCAGTTAAAAAGCCTGTTTAGGCTGGGCGCGGTGGCTCATGCCTGTAATCCCAGCACTTTGGGAGGCTGAGGCAGGTGGATCACGAGATCAGGAGATGGAGACCATCCTGGCTAACACGATGAAACCCCATCTCTACTAAAAATACAAAAAATTAGCTGGGCGTGGTGGCGGGCGCCTGGAGTCCCAGCTACTTGGGAGGCTGAGGCAGGAGAATGGCGTGAACCCAGGAGGTAGAGCTTGCAGTGAGCCAAGATCATGCCACTGCACTCCAGCCTGGGCGGTAAAGCGAGACTGTCTCAAACAAACAAAAAGCCTGTTTAAGTCACCACTGTTTTCTAACCTTTCTGACTGTTGACACTTCTTTTGAGAAGCCTACCTGTTTTGCAAGCACTTTCTGTGTTTTATAGGTGCATTTAATGACAAACTAATACCCTAATATTGGGTAATTTTCCAGGGTTGGCATTATCAGGTAGGAGATAATAATTAACAGTTAGATGATTTCACATTGATTGTCGCTACAAAACACTGTACTAACTGGACGACCAACCCCCTGTAACTGCAGGGAGTCTATGAAAGTGACTTCATTTTATTAAATGAAACAGGAGTGGGCTGGGTGCAGTGGCTCACACCTGTAATCCCAGCACTTTGGGAGGCCGAGACAGGCAGATCACCGGAGGTCAGGAGTTGGAGACTAGCCTGACCAACAGGTGAAATCCTGTCTCTACTAAAAATACAAAACTGGCTGGGCGTGGTGGTGCGTGCCTGTAATCCCAGCTACTAGGGAGGCTGAAACAGGAGAATTGCTTGAACCCGGGAGGCAGAGGTTGCAGTGAGCCAAGATCACGCCATTGCACTCCAGTCTGGGCAATGAGAGTGAAACTCCGTCTCAAAAAAAAAGCAAACTCAAAACAGCTGTGCCAGTCAACCGACAAGCATTGGTGTTAAGAAGTCCATTGGATGGTTCCCATGTTTTTTGTTTTGTTTTGGGGTCAGCCTTGCTGTCACCCAGGCTGAAGTGCAGTGGCACAGTTGTGGCTCACTGCAGCCTCAAACTTCAGGGCTCAAATGATCCTCCCACCTTGGCCTCCCAAAGCAGTGAGATTACAGGCATGAGCCACCACCGTATGTTTTGAATATGTCACCATAATTAACCAAAACTACCTTCTTTGGTCAAGGTCATACTGCCTTACATGTTGCCAGATCTGGTGGTTGACATTCGGTGTTCATTGGACCTCTTGGCAGCACTGATTACTTAACTCCTTCTTGAGATATGCTTCATGTGCCCTCCAGGAAACCACATTTTCTCCTGAACTTTCTGTTTCTCTGGCTTCTCTCATGTGCTCTGCTGGGACTTGTTCTTTTTCTAAAACTCTAGATGTTGAAGAATCCCAGGGCTCAATCTGTCCATCTCTACATTCACTCCCTAGCTTGTGTCATTTTAGTCCCATGACTTTAAATACTTTATGTGACCACAAAATTTGTATCTTCAGCCTTGACTTCTCTTTCAAACTCTAGACTTCTATATCTAACAGCCTTCTTGACATCCAAGATTGCATTATAAGATGATCATGTCCAAAACAGAACTCTGAATGTCTCCCCACGGCCTTCCAGAGTTAAATGGCTTCATCATGTACCCAGTTACTTAGGTCAGATTCCTTCAGGTCATCCTTGATTCTTTTTTTGTTTGTTTGTTTTGAGACGGAGTTTCACTCTTGTCACCCAGGCTGGTGTGCAATGGCATGATCTCACTTCACTGCAACCTCTGCCTCCCAGGTTCAACCGATTCTCCTGCCTCAGCCTCCCGAGTAGTTGGGATTACAGGCACCTGCCACCACACCCAGCTAATTTTTGTATTTTTAGTAGAGACAGGGTTTTGCCATGTTAGCCAGTCTGGTCTCGAACTCCTGACCTCAGGTGATCCATCTGCCTTGGCCTCCCAAAGTGCTGGGATTACAGGAGTGAGCCACCATTCCCGGCCCATCCTTGATTCTTACCTTTCTCACCTTACACCCAATCCATCAGCAAATTCTGTCAGTTTCACCTTCAAAATATTGCTTGAATCCAATCACTTTCACCACTTCCGTTGCAATCTACATTTCCAAGCCACCATTATTTCTTCAGTCTATTGCAGTGGTACCCAGGTGGTCTTCCCAATTCCATGCTTGCCCCACAGTCTCTTTTCCATAGTAACCAGTGATACTTTAGATATGTAAATCAGATCGTGTTGCTTGCCTGCTCACAACTCTCCCAGTCGTCTTACATCACTCAAAAAAACCTCTACACATACCATGGCTTGTATGATCCGGCCTCTAGCAACCACTCCCACTTGTTCCGTGTGACTCTTCCTCACTGCAGTTGAGCCACACACCAGCCTACTTGCTGTTCCTCCAATACCATAAGCATATTCCAGCCTAAGGCTCTTGTACTTGCTGTGCCCCCTGCCTGATAGGATGTTTTCACGTACTTGGATAGCTTGATCCCACGTATCATTTAGTTTTCTACACAAATAGGACCTCCTTAGAAAGGCCTTCCAGAGCATCTTTTTTTTTTTTTTTTGAGACAGAGCCTCACCCTGTCACCCAGGCTGGAGTGCAATGGCACGATCTCAGCTTACTGTAACCTCCACCTCCCGGGTTCAAGCAATTCTCCCACCTCAGCCTCCCCAGTAGCTGGGATTACAGATTACAGGTGTGCACCACCACGCCCAGCTAAATTTTGTATTTTTAGTAGAGACAGGGTTTTGCCATGTTGGCCAGGCTGGTCTCGAACTCCTGATCTCAGGTGATCTGCCTGCCTCAGCCTCCCAAAGTGTTGAGATTACAGGCATGAGCCACTGTGCCTGGCCCCAGGGCATCTCTTGACATTCCCTATTCCCATTCCATATTCCCTGTATGTTTCTTTATGGTGCTACATTACCCCCACCCTGTGGCATGTTACGTGTAGTATTTGTTTTCTGTCTGCATGTCTTCACCTGCGGTATAATCCCTGTGAGGCAGGGACTTCTGTCTCAGTCACCACTGTATGTCTGTACCTAGATTAGTGCCTTGAACACAGCAGGTGCTTAACAAATCCTTTTTGACTGAATAAATGAAATTCACTCTAAAAGAACTCTATGTCACTGTGTCTTCTTTTAGTGAACCCGATGTGCCTGATGGGTTAGATTTCCATATACAAGTAGCAGAGAAAAATCTGGGAACAGGGTGATTCCACAGGATTCTGAAATGTCCAAATTCCTGAAAGGAAAATGAGGAAGAAAGTCCTACTTGTGTAACTGAGAAGCGTGTGGTGTAAGAATCGACCTGCCTTTTCCTTATTCTGATTTTATGTAATAGGGAATAGTGGCACTTAGCCCTGCTATGAGAGTTTATTTATTTATTTATTTTTCTTTTTTAAAAAAATTCAGTTTCCCTTGTGAGACAGTTTTCTTTCTTCTAAAATATAAGCCATATTAACTTATAGTATGAGAGAGACCTGCCTCTGGGGAACATCAGGCCATTTGTTTCTGAGGTTATACAAGAGGATCAATTGTTCTTCATAATGGATAACACACTTAATAAGTTTAAATATTTTATTTTAGGAAAGGTACTCTTAGATTTGTGTTAATGTTGTTTTCTGTATTAACAAATTAGTCACAATCAACTTCGATATAGCCATTGATTCTTCTTTCTAAATCTGTATAAAAAGGATATTTTCTTGAAAAACCACAAGAAAAATACAACTGCTTTTTCATTGCCCAGGTCAGTTACTCGCTGCAGTCAGACTGCATTTAAATTAGACCGGCATCTAATACTTTTGAGTATTTACAAACATAATTAAAACTATACTCCTAGACCACCAGCTTTCAAAAAAGTTGGATCTGCTTGACTTGCAATAAATATGTACCAAACATGAATAATTTCTAAGCTGCTTATGAGGAGGTTTTAAAAATTACTAACATTTACTAAGCAGTTTCTGTGTCAGGCATATTGTGAGTGCTTTATACAAATTCACTTAATTTTTTCAGAATTCCTTTGAGGTAGGGTAGGTACTTTTAGAAATGCCATTTTATGGCCAGGCGTGGTGGCTCAAGCCTGTAATCCCAGCACTTTGGGAGGTCGAGGCGGGCGGATCATGATGTCAGGAGATCGAGACCATCCTGGCTAATCTGGTGAAACCTCGTCTCTACTAAAAATACAAAAAAATTAGTCGGGCGTGGTGGTGGGTGCCTGTAGTCCCAGCTACTCGGGAGGCTGAGGCAGGAGAATGGCGTGAACCCGGGAGGCGGAGCTTGCAGTGAGCCGAGATCGCGCACTGCACTCCAGCCTGGGCGACAGAGCAAGACTCCGTCTCAAAAAGAAAAAAAAAAAAAAAAATGCCATTTTACATGTGAAAAGTGAGGTTGGAAGAGCCTCAGTAACCTGCCCAGGGCCACACAACTAGAAGGTGAGCCAGCGCTTGAGCCGTTTCTCTTTCCAGCCAGGTTCTCAGCACTCAGCTGTGCTGCTGGTGGTCACAGCTGGCTGACTGGACCAGGAAGACCTTTTAGTGTCAGGCGTGTGAATCACAGCACTTAGGACAGGTTACCGAGAACCATGATCACTTAATTTTTATATTTATACATGTACATTTGTATATACATAGAGAAAGTGCAGGCAAAACCATTATACAGTTACTCTGATAGCCATTTGCTGCTGCCAGCAGTCTCAGGACTGATCCCTGTCTAAGCTGGCAAGTTTACATTCTCCTTGTATCACTACAGGATTTGCTCTGGACAGGAGCTGTCTAACTCCTCAACAAATCCTGCTTTCAGTCTACTACTGCACAGCTTGAATTGTTCAGTAGGCTCAGCTTTTTGTGAAAGAAAAGGCCTTGCCATGGTATAAAGAGTTTTTTTCCCTCTATAAAAGATGTAAAATTTTTGGCTGGGTGCAGTGGCTCACGCCTGTAATCCCAGCACTTTGGGAGGCCGAGGCGGGCAGAACATGAGGTCAGGAGATCGAGACCATCCTGGCTAACACGGTGAAATCCCGTCTCTACTAAAAATAACAAAAAATTAGTTGTGCGTGATGGCATGTGCTTGTAGTCCCAGCTACTCGGGAGGCTGAGGCAAGAGAATTGCTTGAAACTGGGAGGCGGAGGTTGCAGTGAGCCGAGATCACGCCACTGCATTCCAGCCTGGCAACAGAGTGAGACTCCGTCTCAAAAACAAAAATAAAAACAAGATGTAAAATTTTCATTAGGTATTTTCAGAAAGTCTTAGTGCTGTTTCTATACCTTTTATATGCTAGTCAATGTCAGTAGAGAAAAATGGAACATCCATTTCATTCTCCCGGGTGATTTCTGGACCAGTTAGCCTTGATTACTAGCAGTGGTATGCTGGTAAATGTTTAACCACTGGCTCTCTGGGATCTGTAGCTTTTGCCAGTGTCCATGGTAATACTCCCACCTGGCTGATTTCAAGCTACCAACATGCTATCACCAAGAGTGGGGTTGAGACAAGGTGCACAGTAGCACACCATCATATATAGTAATTCCACCACACAGGTACCATGGACGTAAATTACCTCAAGAGCATCAAGATAAAATTAGGAAGTGATATGCTTTGAATATTTATTACCTTTGTTTTAAATGTAATTGATTTAATTATAAGTTTGTATGATTTGATTTTTAATAAAGGCTGCATTTAATAACCAGCTGTCAAAATGAAAATTTTACAATCAGCTTTTCTAAGTTGGTATGAGCTAGCTTAGCATACCACTACATTAGTATACCAAAGAGGGCAAGATTCAACTTTTCCTTTTGGTGTTTGAGAATATAGATAAGCTATTAATGTCTGCAGCAGGAATTTAAGGGACTTTGGACTATTAAGTGAAAAGCACAAAAATCCTTTGAGCATGCCAGGGAATAACTTGCAGCTTGTTTTGCTTAAATTGAAATATATCTACATATAGCAATGATCATGGAGCTTTACAATTTCAACCTATTTTTACAAACTTCAATGAAGAATGATCTCAAACCCAGAGTATGGTCCATGCATGAGGTGACAAATGGAGTGAAGCGCGTGGCTGTCTCCTTCCTTCCCATCTGGGTATCTGGACAGCTCTTACCAACAGTCCAAACCAGGGAAGAAGATGACGAGAAGCCAGGTAAACTTCTAATGATTTTGACCAGGTACCAGGACTCAATTTAATTTCCTCTACCCAACCAAGTTTTAGTGGAGAAGACTTGAATAGTCATTGAGAGAGCGCCTCCACCACCACCCAGCTTTCTGAAACAGTATGGTCGTGCTGGTGATCAAGAGGCTGAAAGTCTCCTCTTGCCTCCTTCACCCAGTTTTACCTCTGGTAGCTCTCAGAGTTTTCCATTCCAATTGATCTGTCTTGGGTAGGAACTACAAAAGAAAAACAAAACAAACAGGTAGCATGTTTCAGCAGCTCTGGTGAGTTGCAGCGATGATTCATTCTGAGAGCTTACCCAGGCTGTTTGTTTCTCTGCCATTCTGTAGCTCTAGAGGGAGCAAAGTGAAAAGTCAGACCCCCTAGTTCTGGCGAACAGTTGGTGGAGGCAGTTTCCTGAGACTACTGTCTAGGGCTTGAGGAATGTGTCTGTCTCCCATGAATAAGGAGCCCATTAAGTGTTATTCATTTAATATTCAGCAAATATTAATTGAATGTATGTCTTAAATGAAACTCTGCACTGTGTGCAACCAGTACTGCTGTCTCAGAAGTGAGGCTATAGTTAGTGCTGTTTTGGGGGCCACCTTTCCTTCTGGGCCTTTGTACTGAGCGTTTAGAGCGTAGATATGTTCACCCACTGACAGTGGATGGTGAATGCCTGTTCCATTAGTCTTTTTGTGATGATTTTGCTTTTTATAGAGAGGACAAAGTCTCCGCCTGGACACCTTCTCTTAAGAACTGGCTTTGCACACAGCCGATGCAGTCCCTGGGCACTTTGAAAGCAGTGGGCAAAAGGGCAGGTAAGGACTCAGGGTTATGAAAATAGCTTTGGGACTCCCCCTGCCTGGGGTCTCTAGAAGGGAGACTATTCTTAGGAGGTGTCTCTGCCCTGAAGGAGCCTTTCTTTGCTACTTGGCCTGAAGGACTTCTTTTTGAAAAAAAGATTTGGACTAGAATCAAAATCCTGAACTGCAAAGAGATGGCCAATTAGGCCATTGGGCTGAGTTCCAGCCAAGGAGTCGGGCTCTGCCTTTCAGTTCCCTGAGCAGGCTGGAAAGAGATTGTTGGCTCATGGTTCCATGGCATGGTGGGATGCAGGAAGCCAAGTTCACAATCCATGCCCCTCTGCTAATGGACAAACCATGAGTCAGCCGACCCAGCTCTCGCCTATCTTAAGAGTCCAGCGCAGGCAATCGTATGGAAAGTAGGAAGAGAGGAAAAGGAAGCTGTAGAAAAATAAACATTTCCTTGCATTTTTCTTGGAACAGAGCAGCGTTTCTGGCACGTTAAGATCCATAGCATCTCCCGCTCCCCCGCTCCCCCGCCCCCCCGACCCCGGCTCTGTTTTCCTCCTCTTGTGTAGAAACAGATTCTTTCCTTACCTGATGGGAGTCCAGGGTGCATCCTGTGGAAAAACAGGAGCAAGATATAGAAGGTAAAAGCCAGACAACCAAAGATCACGCCACAGACCAGGAAACTATAGCTGCCCTGAGCCTGGAATATCTGCCAAAGGGGAAAACACAGAGAGACAGACCATTAAAACTTCACGTGGAAGGTGTTTCAGAGGAAGCAGCCTTCTCCATCCTTGGCTGGTTTTTCAACTAAGTTGAGGCCCGTCACACCAAGAGATGGAATCACGGGGAGGAGGGAGGCCTTGGCCTTGTTTCAAGTTGATGTGTCTGGAGAAGGCAGAAGCCCTGCTCTAAGGCAGGACTGGACCTGGTGACCCCCTGCAGTCCCTTGCAGCTCTGTGTTCTGGAACCTTCTGACAATCTCTATCATCACTGAAACTCCAGTCATACTAGGTGTTTCTATACCCATAAGCCCTAACCAGAACTTTGCAAAGGATATATTGTTTTAATCTTTTATTATGAGAATTTAAAACATGTTAAAGTAGTATATGGAGCTCCAATGAACCCATCACTCCACTTTAGCAGTCAGCACCGGTTTCATTGGTGGCCTTGCACTTCTTTTCTGCACTAGGTTACACTAAAGCAAGTCCCAGATGTCACATCATTTCAATGAGGAGGGTATGGTGAGATGCAGCTCTTCCCCTCCCTCCAGCAGGGCAAAAGAGGAGGAAAGGAGAATGGAGTCACAATGAGGGAGATTTTGGAGGCTGAAAGATCTAGATGTGAGGTCCTCTCTGTCAGCTTCTAGAAGTGTGACTGACCTAGGGCAAGTTGCCAAATTCATCTGAGTTTCCGTATCCTCTGTTGTAAAAAGGGGAATAATGTCTACATTATAGTATTCAATAAAAAGTAGATGTTAGGTTTTATTTTTTTTTCCTGGTGAATAAATGAAACATGGGTAGATTTGAATAGAACTGGAAGAGTTGGCCCTCTCGGTCAGGGCAGGAGTTGAGCAGGAAGCTGGGCCCTCTGCAGGGCGGCCAGAGGCTGTGAGAGGTGGGGTAGGGAGTGGTGGGTTCCGAAGGGATGGAAAAAGAACTCTGACTGCAGTTCCAACCCATCTCAGGCTCTGAGAGCTAAACAGCATTCCCACGGGCCCCCTCTGGCCCTGCTCCCAGACATGGCTTGTGTTTGCTTTGGACTTTTCCATGCATCCGTTCACATCTCCAGATCCCACATATGGAGGCTCAGCTCTCAGGGCTGGCTTGGAAACGGAAACAGGTAACAACGGCACAGGGGGCCCTGCTGGCTTTGCTGGAGACTCAGGAAAGGGACAGTTTGAGTTCAGAAGGTGGCTATCTGCACCTTCTCACCTGTCAGAGGAGTGCTCCCCAAATGCTCCCCTCTCCCTTACAGGTCCCCACATACCGAACCAACCAGCATCTGCAGCACCATCTCGCCAACTCCTGCCCCTGTCACCAGCACTGTGGTTGCACAGCCTAACAAAAAGAGAAGGTTTGGTTTGGTAAAAGCAAGTTAAGGAGACAGAAGTCAGCATTACAGTCCAGGTTGCTGGCCAGGCACAGTGGCATATGCATTTTGGAAGGCACATCCCAGTACTTTAGGAGTCAGAAGTGGGAGGATCTCTTGAGGCCAGGAGTTCAAGACCAGTCTGGGCAATATCACAAGACTTGGTCTCTACAAAAAGTAAAATTTAAAAAAATTAACTGGGCATGGTGGTGTGCACCTGTAGTCCCAGCTACTTGGGAGGCTAAGGTAGGAGGATCCCTTGAGCCCATGAGTTGGAGGCTGCAGTGAGCCATGATTGCACCACTGCACTCCAGCCTGGGTGACAGAGTGAGACCCTGTCAAAAAACAAAACAAAAAAAAACAACAAAAAACCTAGGTTGCTTCTGGGAAACAACCTGGCATGGCGGAAAGGACTGCTTTGGATTTCTCAGACATGAGCTTGTAACTTTGCTTTGGGAATGTCTAGGTCTGTCATTTTGTCCTTTCCTTGTTCTGAAACCTTCAATTGCTCATCACTATCTCAGGGTAAATCCCACCTTGCTTAGCCCTGGCATTCAGCGACATTCCCATTCTGACTGCTACCTACCTCTCCAGAAAGATTTCCTGATATCCTGAAGCTAGCCCTCTGGTGCAGGAAGACTAGTGTCTTCGCTGTCCTGGCATTGCACTGACCAGCCACATGCCCTGATAGTCTGGCAGTGTGGCGCAGACCTTCAGAGCCCAAGCTTCAGAGTCAGACTTGGGTTCCAAGCCCAGGTTGTCACCTACTAGCCATGTGACCTTAGACAAGTTCTCTAACTTCTCTAGGCCTTGGTTTCCTTCTCTGTAAGATAAGCATCACACCTCCTTCACAGAGTTACCGTGTGGGTAACTCTGATGTAAGACATGCCAAGAGCCCGGCATAGGACTGGCACACAGTAAACTCAAAACCAGCCCAACTCTCTGCGCAGGCCCTTCAGCACTGCCTTCAGGATGAAGGCCAAGGACTTTCAAGTGGTTTGCAGGGCCCTTTAGACTCTGCCCCTGCTAACGGCTCAGGCTTTTCTCTCCCCCTCCACCCTCCATACTCTCACCTCCAGGCTCCAACACACACCTTCACTCCCCACTGAACATTCCTCCTCCTCCTCTTTTCTGGTAAATTATCATTCATCTTTTTTTTTTTTTTGAGACAGTCTTGCTCTGTCACCCAGGCTGGAGTACAGTGCCTTAGCCTCCCAAGAAGCTGGGATTATAGGCATGCACCACCACACCCGGCTAATTTTTGTATTTTTAGTAGACATGGGGTTCCACCATGTTGGCCAGCTGGTTCCCATTCATCTTTTAGGTCCTAGTTTAGACTTCCATCAGTAATGTTCCTCCCTGGTCCCCATGCCTGGATGGGTTGCTTCTCTGTGCTGTGATATCACCCTGTACCTGCTCTCACCACACTGTCTGTTGACCAGCTAGCCCTCCCCACTAGGCTGGAAGCCCAGGAGAGGATGGCCATGCCTTGTCATATAGATCACTGGCAAAAACCAGTGCCTGTTAGTAGCACAGCAGCTAACACATAGTAGACACTATTTTTTTTTAATAAAATGGTTGTCATCATTGTCTACTCTGGACTTCACATTCCTTCTAGCTCGTTCAGTCTCGCTTATGTTCAGACTTGTCTCTGTGCCTTTGCTCTCATTCTGTTCACTGCCCCACCCTGTCCAGGAAGGCCTTTCCATTTTCCTCTCTGCTTTTCTAGATTCTGGGCCAGCTCACATCCCATCCCCTCTATGAAGCTACTTTTATTTAAATCAACACTGCCCCCTCACTCCCTTCCCTGAATTCCAGTAGCACCCATCTGTCCGTTCCACTCATTTGTTTAAAAAACTGAGGACCACTGGGTTCTATGCTAACCACTGAGGATGATCAGGTGAATACTAACATTTAACAAGACATTGAGTGCATGTGAGCCAGCTTTGATGCTAAGTCAAAAGCTTTACATTTTTTCTGATGCACAAAACAATCCTAAAAGGCAGGTATTTGCATCCTCATTTTACAGATGAGAAAATTGAGGCTCAGAGAGGGGAAGGAAGTGAAACTGCACAAGGTCATAAAGCCAGTAACTCTGGAGGCAGGACTGCCAGGTGTGCTATTGCCTGCACAGCCCATGCTCTTACCCTTGTCCCTTGGTAGGGTCATGTTGTCTAGGAGAAGAAGCAGATAACATAGGTACAAAAGTCTTGAGATGGGTCAAACATGAGAGACGGGGGCAACGTCAAAGGACACAAAGGGGAGGCACACCTTTCCAGTGGGGATCAGAGGAGCTTCCTGGAGGGGGACGCTTCCTGGAGTTGGGTCTGGAAGGAAGAGCAGGAAGATAAAGGGGCGAGATGGAGCAGGGAGGACTTTCCAGGCAGAGGGTTCACCACGTGCCAAAGTAGGGAGGTACAGAACAGTGTTTGTGCCATCAGGGAAAAGCATGTAATTGGTGGCTAGGATGCAGGTTTGGAGGGGAAGCAAGGAGAGAGAAGTCTGGAGAGAAAGATGCTCCATAGGTAGATCTGGAGGTTGTGATCAGCTCTGTTTTCTGTTTTTTTCTGGGGAACACTTCACACATTTGCATGTCATCCTTGAACAGGGGCCATGCTCATCATCTCTGTGTTGGTCCAATTTTAGTACATGTGCTGCTGAAGTAAGCACAGCCCTGTTTTACCATGTGGAGGGTGGCTTAGTACATGGTCCTCACCTCTAGCTGCACATTAGAATCACCCAGCAGTTCTGGACCAGTTGCATCAGACTCAGAGGTAAGGCCCAGTCACTGGGTTTTGGTACCAGAGCTCCAGGTGATTTTAATGTTCAGCCAGCTGGGTTAGATGGAGGCAAGACTGAAGACAAGGAGACAAGCCAAGACCCATCAAAGAAGGGATGGAGGTGATTAGAACTTGGAAAAACCTGGGTACCATTAACTAGTCCAAGCAGGTCAATGAAGATAAAGACATTAAATCAGGCAGGGACAGTAAGAAATGAAGAGGATGGATTTGAGTGATCATTTGCAGGCAGAATCAATCAATATCACTTCTTTTTTTTTTTTTTTTGAGACAGAGTCTTGCTCTGTCACCCAGGCTGGAGTGCAATCTCAGCTCACTGCAACCTCCGCCTCTTGGGTTCAAGTGATTCTCCTGCCTCAGCCTCCCAAGTAGCTGGGATTACAGGCGCCCGCCACCACGCCTAGCTAATTTTTGTATTTTTAGTAGAGATGGGGTTTCACCGTGTTAGCCAGGCTGGTCCCAAATTCCTGACTTCAAGTGATCCACCTGCCTCAGCCTCCCAAAGTGCTGGGATTACAGGCATGAGCCACTGCACCCGGCCTCACTTATTATTATTAAACTCTAACATTTGTTGATCACTTAAAACTCTTGAGTTGTACTGTGTGACATGTGATGGCTACCTTATTTCATTACTTCACTGATTCCCTTGAGGCTTGGAGACTGATGGGTGAGGGAGGAGTCTGAGGGCTCCTGGGCCCTCGCCCGTGGGAGCTGGGTGCGTGGCTGTCCTGTTGTTAGGACAAGCTGCAGGGAGAGGCTGTGTTTCCCTGGCCATGTCCCGTGGGACCCAGCATGATGTCCTGAGTAGCAGAAAGATGGGTGAGTGATGGGCTGCCTGGATGATGACTAGCTGATGCATTTTCTGCCCTCAGTTTTCACCATGGCCAGGATCTCTTCAGAGTCATGATTCAATGGAATTTATACCAGGTGTGCCCTGATTTGGGGGTGTTTCTCAGATGATGTGTAGTACCCCCACTCAGAGGAGCCAGAAGCCAAAGAAACTCAGATACACTTGATTCTCTAATCCATTCTCTCACAGGAATTGTCTTCTAAACTGCAAATATTAAACAGCGCAGAGAATGGTCTCACAAGCTCAGAAGGGATCTGGGAGGAAATGAACTGCTAAGAGGGTTATTTTCAGCTACTTTCACTTACTGCTTTAAACTGTGCTTCTATTGTTTGAGGTTTTTGCAGTGAGCACATACGACTTATATAATAAAAAAAATTCTGTTTTGAAAACAAAACAAAAAGTGTGCAGGTTTATCATAGAAAAGATTTTATTCCTAACGACTGATGGTGATGTTATGTGCTAAAATTGTCTAGGGCTTATCCTTCGATTTCAAGGATCCAGGCTGTGGATAACTGCTGAGTGCAGCTCTAACTGCCCTGACTCTCCCTGTACACCAACTTCCCCCACTCTTCTCTAAAGAAATCGCCCCTCTTTTTTTTTTTTTTTTTTTTTTTTCTGAGACAGAGTCTCGCTCTGTCGCCCAGGCTGGAGTGCAGTGGCACAATCTCGGCTCACTGCAAGCTCCGCCTCCCAGGTTCACGCCATTCTCCTGCCTCAGCCTCCCGAGTAGCTGGGACTACAGGCACCCGCCACCATGCCTGGCTAATTTTTTTGTATTTTTAGTAGAGACGGGTTTTCACCGTGTTAGCCAGGATGGTCTCGATCTCCTGACCTCGTGATCCGCCTGCCTTGGCCTCCCAAAGTGCTGGGATTACAGGCGTGAGCCACCCCACCCGGCCCGAAATCGCTCATCTTAATGCTGGTTTTCCAGCCTCTAGTGCGTCTCTGGTGATGTTCAAAACATAATTATTTTAAATTAACTCATTAAAAAAGAGATCTTTGCTATAGGCACTTGGGAGGCTAGGGAAAGGGGAGGGAGATTAGTCGAGAGAATTAAGAGATTTCTGACATCAAAGAGGCTGTGTGACTCCTGAAACCAGATCAGTGTTCTAATCCTCCACGTTTCTAACAACATCCACCACAGCCACAAGGCAGGCACGTACTGTTACTGAAAATTAGGTTACAAAATGCTTTTCCTATGCCATAACTTCTCCTGTGCATCTTTGCTTTTCTTTGAACTTGGCATTTCCAGCACATGCATATCGCACAAAATGTCAGCTGCAGGTCAGCAGACGTTACGATGGGGACAAAGCAGATGGAAAAAAGCTTAACTGCTTCTCTGTGGCCTGCAGTCCCATCATTACGGGGATCATTCTGAATGGAGGGAGCCCTGCGGGTCAGAACCACCCCCGCTGTGGGCCTGCTCCCGCCGAAGTCAGGAGGGGGGCGTTCATTTCTCCAGGGAGCTAGGGCAGCATTCTCACTGGGAGATGGTGCTGGCCTAGAAGAGCACAGGGGAACATCACACACCGGGGACTGTTGTGGGGTGGGGGGAGGGGGGAGGGATAGCATTACGAGATATACTTAATGCTAAATGACGAGTTGATGGGTGCAGCACACCAACATGGCACATGTATACATATGTAACAAACCTGCACGTTGTGCACATGTACCCTAAAACTTAAAGTATAATAATAAAATTAAAAAAAAAAAAAAAAAAAGAGCACAGAGAGACAGGGCAGACCGAGGCGGCGGCGCCCAGCTAGAGCGCGCCTCCTGGCTCGGGCCCGACCCTCACCTTTGTACTGCAGCGAGTCCTCGGTGTAGGCCAGCATGCTGGGGAAGGTGCTGCTGAGAAACAGGCCCAGGCTTGCCGTCCCCACGAACAGGAAGACGACGTTGTAGGAGAAAATAAGCAGCACCAGGAACGTCACCACCACGCCAACCTGTCGCGGCAGAGGTGGAGGCGGTTAGGAATTGCGAAAAGCTGAGCATCGGTGGTGAGGAACCGCCGGGAGTCGGCGTCTCCTGACTTGGCGTTTCCTCTCTAGCCCAAGGAGCCCAGCTGTGTGACCCGCGCGCCACCCCGTGGACCAGGCGGGAACCGCAGTGTTCCAGGGACCGTTCTGACATCCGGAAGGAAGCGTGGAAAGGAGACCCCCACCTAGACATCTTCCCACCTAGACATCTTCCCACCTAGACATCTCCCCTAACAGCTACGGTACACGCTGCGTAAGCGTTTGGGGACTGAGGACTACCTGTCCCCAAGGTCTTATCTGTAACCGCGGGAACTCCACCCAAGCCAATTTCATCAGCTCTCTCTGCCCTGCCAGCCCTGGGGGTAGGAGAGTCTGTTTCTTTGTGAGAAGCTGCTTCTCTTCTCCTGAAAGCCAAGAGTGCACAGACAGGAAGCCATCAGATAGCAGGGGAAAAGGGGTGATGGCGGCAGGGTCCCATCCTCTGGGAATCCTAGCCAGCCACCCAGGGAGAGAGGGTCAGTGGCTGTGGTAGTCAGCTTGGCACTCTCAGATTTGGCTCAGATTCCCATGGGCAGATGCTAACCTATGGTTGGAGACCCAGAAATCTTTCTTTTCTTTTCTTTTCGTTTTTTTGAGAGAGAGGGTCTCACTCTGTTGCCCAAGTTGGAGGGCAGTGGTGCAATCTCAGCTCACTGCAGCCTCGACCTACAGGGCTCAAGCGTTCCTCCCACCTCAGCCTCCTGAGTAGCTGGGACCTCAGGCATGTGCCACCACGCCTGCTAATTTTCTGTATTTTTAGTAGACAAAGGGTTCGCCATGTTGCCCAGGCTGGTCTTGAACTCCTGGGCTCAAGCAATCCATCTGCCTCAGCTTCCCAAAGTGTTGGGATTACAGGCATGAGCCCCCATGCCCGGCCAAATCTTTCTAGTTCAGTAAAGGTCTCTGTCGCACAGGCATGTTTTTGTTAACATAACCATATTTCTAAGTTCTTTAAACACGTTTTTATGTCTGCATTGAGTCACTTCTATGCAAGTGTATCTGGGAATAAACCCAGGCAGCACAAGATTTGGGGTTAGAAGACCCAGGTGGAAGTCCCGATGTGTTTTTTACCAGCTGTGGAACCCGGAAGTAGTTGATTGCTCTGATTCTTAACTTCCTAATCTGCAAAATAGGAGTAGTTACAAAAGCCACACTAAAGAGTGGTGGTGAAATAATACAAGTGAAGGGGCTCTGTAGACTGTGGTGCTTCAGACAAATATGAGTCCTAGTGTTTCTCTGTGGGCTTTTCTTAGACGTCTCAGGAGATAAGGATCTTCTATAGCAGCCTATGGCTTTGAGGTAAAAATCTCCTGGATGAAGACATCCGTTTCTTAAAAAAGTAAGTACAAACTATAGAGCTAGGCAAGAAATCTCATCCAGCTCCCAACCCCTCCACTTCTGGGCATGCAGAAAGGAAAGACTTTCAGAGTTGGGAGCCGATCCTGGGAGAGTTGCTCCAATTGGAAAATCAAAGCTGGTGCTCCTAATCCTTGAGGCCTTTACGCTCCTCTAGCAGCCCTTCCGTCTCTGCCACAGGATCTGTTAGGTGGAAGGTGTTCTCGAGGCTCAGAGGCCTTACCCAGACAGACTTCCTCCCCTGGGGAGGGATCAGCCACAAAACAGTGGCTGAAGGAGAGAAACATATTCCCTTCACAATGGAAATGGAAAGACAAAAGACTTCTTTCATGCAGTAAAAATATGAAAGTCATAGCATAATTATGGTTCCAAAGGTCATGTCTTTCTTTGGCGAGGAACATGGTCCCTGAGATCCATTTGTTTCTTGCTTTCCCCTCTGTTCACTCTCTCAATGTTGGGGTGGCCCAGGATTCTATTCTGGCTCTTCCATATCCGCAGTGCCCTGCTCCATGTTTTACCTGCCTCTACAGCAGGCATGCTTATATCTATCCCTCTAGCCATGAGCTGTGTCCAGGACTCCGGACTTGCACCTAAAGCTGCCCCTTGGATATAGTCAGTCCCTGGATGACTAACCATGTGGCCCAAACTGGACTTTTAATTTCCTCTGCCAATCCTACTCCTGCTCACATCAAGTGAGGGCATCCCAGTCATGCAGTTGCTTAAGTCCTGTGTCTAAGGTCCTTGATTCCCCCCTTTCCTTACCTCCCACACCGGGGTCAGCAACAAGTCCTGTCCACACCATCTCAAAAAACATGTTCGATCCTTGTACTGCTCCAGATCCATCCAGGCCACCCCATCCCAGCCGCCTCCCTCTTGTGCCTGGACTACAATAACAGACAGTCCGTGTTTGACTCTTGCCAGCTACAGTCTGTTATTCCACACTGGAGGGCACTTTTAAAATGCAGTGCAAGTGGCTAGAGATGGTGGCTCCTGTCTAATTCTACCACTTTGGTAGGCTGAGGCAGGAAGGATCGCTTGGGCCCAGGAGTTCGAGACCAGCCTGGGCAACATAGTGAGACCCTGTCTCTCTAAAAAAAAAACAATAATAAATTCTAAAAATGCAATGCAAGCTATGTTAGATGGAAATGTGAAACATCACGGGACACCTGCATAAGTGCCATTTACTTCATAGCATGAATAAATGTATCTGTGAGATGCAAAAAAATAAAAAGAAAAAAAGAAAATGCATTGCAGACCTGCTTAAAACCTACTGGCTTCCTGCCCACTTAGAATAAAATTCAAAGCCCAGCTTACAAAACCCTGAGGATGTAGCCCCTGTTTACTTCCCCATCCTCATCTCTTTCTGCTCCCCACCCCCCACCCTGCCTACTGTGCTCCCCGCAAGTTAGCCTCCTACCCCCTAACCCAGGCCTTTGAACATGGGCCTTTGAACTTCAGCCAGGCCTGCTCACCTCCTGTCTTCAGGGGCTGGCACCCTCTTGATATTCAGTGTTCAACTTAGGAGCCTGGGACACATGCCGGGGTTTGGAAGCCGCCACTCCTGCTCCTCTTCTTCCACCTGGCTACCCCATGTACAAACCACATGCATTTCCAGCCATGCCTCAAAGACTGTCACCCTGAAAATCCCTAGATTTGGGGAAGTTTGAAAGACACCCAAGTCTTATTTTAGCCTTGGTGATAGAAGACTAACCAGGGCGAACTATCAGCTCCACCAACTCTCTTCCCACACAGTGTGGCCCCTGCCTCAGCCAGTGACTCAGTCTGGTACTGAGCCTGCACCCCACTGCCTATACCCCCTCACCCTCCATCTGTGCTGGGGCACACTGCCCTCCTCTGGCCAGCCGTAAGCTACCTGAAAGCAAGAACCTTGTCTTCCAGAACTTGGCAGCCTGCAGTTTGCAGCAGGGCTTTGCACACAGCACAAACATACTAAGTCAGGAAGTAGCTGTTGAGCTCCAGGAGAATGCTGAGAACAGGATGACCATTAATTTAACCTAGAGAGGAATACTCGGAAGTAGTCACAGTGAATATGACACAGGCACTTCGCATCTACACAGGAGAGGCTTGCTCAGGGCCACTCAGCTGCAGTTCCCAAACAGGGTGCCCACAAAAGCACCTGGAAAGCTTCCAAAACAACCCAGAGGCCCAGGCTCCTCTCCATACCTCCTAAATTAGAATCTCTGGGGTAGGGGTCCATGATCCTATTTCTCTCTCTTTTTTTTTTGAGATGAAGTCTTGCTCTGTCACTCAGGCTGGAGGGCAGTGGTGCCATCTCAGCTCACTGCAACCTCCATCTGCTAGGTTCAAGTGATCCTCCTCCCTCACCCTCCTGAGTAGCTGGGATTACAGGCAGGCGCCACCACGCCTGGCTAATTTTTGTATTTTTAGTAGAGATGGGGTGTCACCATGTTGGTCAGGCTGGTCTCGAACTCCTGACCTAGTGATCCACCTGCCTCGGCCTCCCAAAGTTCTGGGATTACAAAGTTCAGGTGTGAGCCACCGCGCCTGGCCTTTTCATGATCCTATTTTCAAAAAGCAGCTCCAGTGAATCTAATGTATTTGGGAGTCACTTGTTCCAGGACAGTGTTTTCCTAAGCTTGCTGGATGATCTAATTCCCCTGGGGCATTTGTTTAATATATAGATTGCTATGCCTCCTCCTGGACATTCGGATTCACTCAGACTGGGTTGGGCCCAGGAACCTGATTTTCCTTTTTAAGACCCAGCACTCCAGCTGAGTGTCTATGGGCAATGCCTAACACATGTGGATGCTTCAGACCTTTATTTTCCCAAACCCAGATTTCCACCCACTCTCCTCTGTCTTAGCAATTGGCCTTGTGTCTGCCCTAGACAGGAAAGCCAGGGCTGGCCACCATGTCTGTGCCCTTCCTCTTCTGGAACCTTTCCCCTTTGACATCGTTTCGCCCCAGCTCCGTGGACAGGGGCCTTCCTCCTTACTGAGCTTAGAGCTTCCTCCACTCCCGCTCTCCATCCCACCTCCCCTCTGTCAGGGCCTTCCTCACTCGGTTACTCTCTCACAATGGTATTTTCACAGACTCCTCCTCCTAATAGGTGTCCTCCCTTTATCCTGTACTATAAACAGGCCCATACCACCCTGCAGAACACAACTCCCTTCAACTCAAAAATATTTACAAAGAGAAATGCAAATTCCTCTACTGCTCATCTCCCTCTCACCCTCAACCTCTTGAGTTTGGGTTTATCACCTACCTCCCATCTGCATTGAACTGAAATTTCTTTCTTGAGGGTCAACTGGCACAAGGTCAAATACAAAGGCCTTTCTTGGGGATCATGATCTTTGTCTCTGAAACTGCAACATTCTGTCCAAAGCCCCTCTCTGCTAGAAATTCAACCAAGGAAATGCTTTCTTACCTGGGCTTAGTACCCTCACTGGGCTACTTGGAAAGGTAGTGAGTTGCAGTTACTAGAGGTGTTTAAGCAGACAGTGAACCCCTTGGAAGGGATGTTATAGGGGTGGCTTAAGCCTGATGGGAGGTTGGACTAGATGATTTGGCAGGAGTCTGTAATGTGGACCCCTGTGTCATGGATGGTGACATGGATGGACACCAAGGCAAGAGTCTTAACCCACTGCTCAGGCCCAGACCTCCTGCCTCCTAGGCAGATCAGTTCCTTGAAGGTCATCCTCCATGTCCTACCTACTTAGGAATCACCTAGGGCTAGGCAGAGTGGCTTACTCCTGTAATCTCAGCACTTTGGGAGGCTGAGGCGGGTGGATCACTTGAGGGGTCAGGAGTTCGGAGTTCAAGACTAGCCTGGCCAACGTGGTGAAACCCCATCACCATTAAAAATACAAAAATTAGCCAGGCATGGTGGTAGGCACCTGTAATCCCAGTTACTTGGGAGGCT
This sequence comes from Pongo pygmaeus, assembly GCF_028885625.2. Classification (NCBI taxonomy): domain Eukaryota; kingdom Metazoa; phylum Chordata; class Mammalia; order Primates; family Hominidae; genus Pongo; species Pongo pygmaeus. Next base: position 43,868,904 of record NC_072373.2, read on the forward strand.
GAGGCAGGAGAATCACTTGAACCTGGGAGACAGAGGTTGCAGTGAGCTGAGATTACACCACTGTGCTCCATCCTGGGTGACAGAGGGAGACCCTATCTCAAAAAAAAAAAAAAAAAAAAAGAATCATCTAGGAGAGCTACAAAATGCAAATCCCCAGGCCCCAGCCCAGAGGCGGTGATTCCGAAGGTTGCGGTATCCCTGACCTCCACAGCTTTCCACTGACTGGAGGGCTCTGAGCAGCTGGGCACCAAGGTAAACACAGGAGGACCAGGGCCAGCACTGGCTTTCCTCACGCTCGTGGCCGGTTGTTGGCTGGGATGGGCTCCACACACTGCAGCCAGCACCTCCTACAGACCTTTCATGTTTTAAGGGTATAAGATCAGCGGCCCAGAGAGGGGAAGAGACTTTTCATGGTCACACAGGTAGGCTCCACCTCCCAGGCTCCCACCCCTTCGTCGTCATCCTCTCTCTCCTCTCTTCCCTCTACTCTTGAGTTCCCATCCTGCTGGCAGAGTGCAGGCCTGGGCAAACGTCCTAGGGTAGGGCCAGGAGGAGAAGGCTTCTCCTGGATCTCTCAGAAGAGAGAGGAGGCTATTCAGCTGCTTACCACGTTGATGAAAACCATGGTGGCCGGCTTCATTCTTGAGGAGATGGGAATGGAGAGGAGCCGGCCCAGTGTGATAAAGCCCCAGAAGAGGCTGGGGAGGTAGCCGGCCACCTTGTGTCCCACAGACAGGGGCTTCTCCACGGCATAGCTGTACACGAAGGCGGAATAGGCACCCTGTGGAGAGAGCGGGTGCCGCTGAGCACACCTGCAGCCCAGCCAGACAATGACCCTCACAAAGGGAGCCCAGGCTGGGCAGGTGTGGGGAGGGCAGAGGGAGGACTGCCTGTTTCTGCTCCCAGAGGCTCAGCCAGGGCTGGGCTTGGGGTCAAGGCCACACAACACACTTGGCTCAAGCTGAGGACAGAACCTGGGGTACCTTAGCTTACAGACTGCACCGTGGAGATGTAGGGGTTCCAGAGAGGTGGCTCTGGATCTCCATGGGAGTACCTGCAGGGCCTGGGCAGACAGGCACTGCTCCCCACTTCAACCAGAGTAGAACACGACTTAAAAAAAAAAAAGGTGTTTGCAAGCATCTCGTTTTACAGATGAGAAAGCAGACAGAAGTGACTTGCCCAAGGTCACACCAAGTGCTGGAAGTCAACCAGTAGTGTCACGAGTACTTTCCACCAGGTCATCTAAGTTTTTAGGGCTTTTTCTCTGTAGAGGTCATCATATGGCAATCAGTTGATCAGCCATTCACGACTGCCCTAATATAATCCTAAGAAGTTTCTGGAAAAAGGTGCTAACCAATGTAACAGAGGTCACTAGTGGCATGAACAGCTGGGCCTAAATTCCACCTGAAGCTTGTTTGCAACACTGGCTCGAGACACCCAGGTTTGTAATGTATTCCAGGAAGCAAAGTGCCCTGTTTATATAGCATGACCTCTAATTGCGGAATAGGGCACCACCCCTTTAAAAAATGCAAGTAGCCTGTCCTTGACAACAAACCAGTTAGGCCCCTACCTATAGCACTAACAAAAATAAAACAAAAATAAAAAACAACTGGCCAAGACAGAATCCCATAGTACCAATGTGCTGTGACTGATTCTGGAGACAGTCACTCTAGGACTTTAAATTTTTGAATCAACTGTACTCCAGGAGAGGTCTCCAGGAAACCTTCATGCTCCTCTCTTTCTCTTGCCTTTCCCAGACTGGAGTCTCGGGGTGAAGGGTCCCCCAGTAGGGGGCACCCTCTGAGGCAGGCTCACCGTCAACCCATCCGTCATGAACAGGACCAGGGCGGCCGTGATGTGGATGGCAAAGAAGGAATAAGGGGCTCCTCTGAGGTTCTTCCTTTGGCAGCAGCTAAACAGGTCCTCATGCCCTGCAGGAGGCACAGGAAGAACAGGGGTGAATCTCAGCTTCTGCTCCCTCCCTCTGCATGTCCCAGGGCCGTGGCTGGCAGTCAGAAGAGCCCTGCAGGATGGGGCCCACTTACTGCCTCTACTTTCACTACCTTTCTGTTAGGAATAACCCCTGTCCATCTCCCAGTCTTGGTGGAACCAAGGCTCAGAGAGGTCAGGTGACTTGCCCAAGGTAACAAAAGGCAAAGCTGAGCAGAATGGAGGGTGAAGTCAGAAGTCTGCCTTCCTCATTCTCTTGGCCAGGTTGCACCATCAGGGCCAAGGTTTTTGTTTCTTTTTTTTTTTTTTTTTTAAAAAAAAAAAAAGATTATCACCTGTGGCCGGGCATGGTGGCTCATGCCTATAATCCAAGCACTTTGGGAGGCCGAGGCAGATGGATCACCTGAGATCAGGAGTTTGAGACCAGCCCGGCCAACGTGGAGAAACCCCTTCTCTACTTTAAAAATACAAAAATTAGCCAGGTGTGGTGGCGTGCGACTGTAATCCCCGCAACTTGGGAGGCTCAGGCAGGAGAATCGCTTGAAGCCGGGAGGCAGAGGTTGCAGTGAGCCGAGATCGCACCACTGCATTCCAGCCTGGGCGACGAGAGTGAAACTCTGTCTCAAAAAAAAAAAAAAAAAAATCACCTGTGATCTAGGTTCACTCTCTCTGGGAGAGGGGTTACCAAGGAAGCCTCAACATGAGGCTGTGAGGATGCAGATTCATTAGAGCCCCTACCTGGGTGTGACTGAAACTTTGGGGGCAGTGAGGAGGCATCTTCCTTTTCAGGAGGCTGTGTCTCCAAGGCAAGCTCATCAGCAGACAGAAGCAGGGGCCTCCTCTGGGGACAGCAGGTCAGCAACCGCTCCTTGGACAGCAACATCAGCACAGCCATGGGCACTGGAAGCTGGGGAGCAGGCAGAGGGTCAGGAGAGCCCTGTCCTGAAGCTCCCCCTTCCCACGCCTGGCCTCTGCACACACTGCATGTGCATAGTCCTGGGAGAAGACAGCTCTTTTCTAAGGGTGCCCAGCTAAGAGCTGAGCCATCCCAACCTAAGAAGCCGGGTGCCTCGACCAAGGTAGCAGTGGGGAGGCCTGCTGTAATTGCTGCCTGATCACCATACTCGCTTCCCTGAAAAGACAGATATTTGTCACATGCAAAGCTTAGACTCAAACTCTCTGCTGGCCCAGAAGAGGTGCTGGGGGTAAGCTTGCTGGAGTGTCACACCTCACACTCCTTCATGCTGGTGGGTCGCGTGATGCTTTACAAAGCAGCTTTGCTTTTGGGCATCACATCTCTACAAAATATGCTGGGGGATGTTATCACTTAGTCATAACCTGTTAGAACTGGAAGAGATCTGAGGGGTAAACTAGAGACCGAGAGACTGCCCTGGTCACACAGTGGACTCGGGGCAAAGCCAGAATGGAGCCTGGCATCCTGATTCTTCCAGCGCTATCTCCACCTAAGGAGCTGCCTTGGTGATGTTGATCCTAGCAGGGCACAGAGGCTCTCCTCAGGGGCTTGAAAACAAAAACGTGATCTCCTTTTGATTGAAAAATGCATGTTTACGAGCAGCCCGTACACATAAGCCCAATGTTCAGTTTGCTACTATTTATGCTAAATCGGAACCCCTTCAGAGCAGTGGGAAATGGCTCCTGCTTCTGACGTTGCTTGGGGAAGCCTCCACCACCTCCCTCAGGGGCCCCTGCTTGTGTCTCACCACCCTGGTTGACAGGAAGTACTGCATCAAGTCTAACTATTGTCCTTCCTGCTGCAACTTCAGCCCAGTTCCTTTCACTTAGGAAAGACAGGAAGCCCAGGGAGCTGCAGATGTCTCCCAGAGGCTGGTGAGAGTGCCCAGCTATTGGGCTCTTCCCGGCCTGCGGGAGAGGCACAGGGTAGAGATGGAAGGCCGGCAGACTGCCAGCCCCTCCCTGGTGGTGTTCTGGGGGAGCCCTTCCCTGTGCCTGGAGGCAGGCTGGCTCTCACCAGTATTTCCTCAAGTCACCTAACAGGAGTGAAAGACAAAAACCACCCCTGTGTTGGCACCTCCCTATGGTGACCTTGGGAGCCTTTCTGCACACTCAAAAAGAAGTCAAGGTCAGACATGGCCCCTGGCAGTCAGGCCTGAGTGGGGGGAGAACAGCCCCTGCTGAGCCCTAATGGGGGAGACGCAGCCCTCCCTCCAGTGTGAGGGGGGAAACAGGAAACCCACCCACAAAGGCCTGTAGTGGCAGAGTGCCTGAGTGAAAGCCAAGGGGAAACAGCTGTACAAGAGGCGTGATCGCTCAGGTGGGGCTTTCCAGGGAGGTGGGTGCTGGGAAGGGCTTCACAGAGGATTGGCTGGCATTGCTGGCAGGAACACGCCCAATTTTATAAGAATTCCATTCAGGGAAGGCAGCCCCACCTTAAAAGTCAGAGAAGGGCAGGTGGGGTGTGCACGTGTGTGTGCGTGTGCACCCACATCAGTACATGCACAGCCCCATCTTCCTCTGTGCTGGACTGTTTATTTTCAGACACAAACCAATAGAAAAAGTCCGGAAATCCTGCAGCAAACAAAGTCTCTCCAGTCTGCACTTCATGGGGCAAGAGAGAACAAACCTTGGGCTTAAGCCGGACCTTCCGGCTTCCTGGTCTGGGAGTCTCAGCCTAGAGGTTCTACTGACACTGCTCCTTCCCTTCGCAGGTCCCTCCTGGAAGGAACAGGCCCAAAGCCGCATTCTTTCCAAAACAATGGATGGGCATGGGCCGAAAAGGGAAGGAGCAGACGGAGAGGGTGCATTTATGAGAGCCCGCAGAGGAGATTCGGGCCAGGGAAAGGAAATCTACAAAGGAAAGGAAGGAAAAGGACCGGTAATGAGGGGGCAGCAGGTAGATGGTCTATGCTGAGGGTCAGGGCTTCCAGCCGGGCTCAGCCTCCTATCAGTCCCTTGTCAGGGCTTTGAGCTGGTGATGGCATGACTCCCCCACCCCTGCCCTGCTGCTCGCTGGAATGGTGGTCTCAAAGGCTCCTTTCAGTGCTATGTGTGTGGCATATTCTGAGGCTCAGCAGCAGCTGGGCAGCTGCTCTAGTGCCTGAGTCCAGCCCACCTGCCCCAGGAGAGCTGATAAGTCCACCCACTGCAAAGAGAGGCTCTAAGCCACCATGACAAGCAGCATGGTGCCTCCATCCCACAGCCAAGACAGTGGCCACTAGAATGCTCCCCACCCCCAGCCCAGGAGCCAGGGATGCGCTGGTGTTCCTGACAGTCCTCCCCAAGCCAGGCGGATGGGGGTAGGGGGTCTCCCCACCTGACGCTCTGGCTCCAGTCTGGGCTCACGTGGGAGATCCCAACTTGGGTTTGCAGAGCACCAGAGGAGGTTTCCAGCCAGAGGCCAGAGTCAGTGCTGACTTGGCAGGGGTGTACAAAGCGGGCCTCAGTATCTGACACAGTCATGGGGTGAAGTGATCTCTTGCTGTTCCCACCATAGGCTGCCTTCGCAGGCAGGGCCCTTCAGAGGTCATCTTGTCTGTCTCCCAGCCTCCACAGGAGCCCCTGACTGCAGGGCACAGGAGAATCCCACCATCGATGAAGGGACCCAGAGAAAAACCTGCCACTTCCTGCCAGGGTCTGTCCAGGGCCCACTTCATCTGGCCTTGGAGGAAAAAACTAGTTTCCCACAGAACCTCAGATAATTCTAAAGTTGACCCTGATTTTCACTGCACTCAGCTCATTGTTTTACCTTCCTTGAGAACTGCAATCACAGGTCGCTGAAGGATGGTGGAGTAGTGTGGGGGATCCCGGGGAGGGTTTGTCCTCCCATCCTCCTGCCTCTGGGATGCACACCTCAGCCCCAGCACATTTCTCAGCATCTGAAGAATCTGCACTGGGTGTGGGGTGGACTGGCATGTGTGGACTGTCCACTAGCTCCCTACCTGGCCCGCCCCAGGGACACTCACATTGATGAGGGCCATGATCCAGAAGGCATAGGACACTCGGGTCCCTGACCCGTCCTTTGGAGTCAGCCCCGGGAGCGTCTGGTTGGACCAAGGCTTGGCATCTACATGGTGCTGGCCCAGCACCCTGGAGACGTGGAACAGGTGGCCTCGGGAGGTGGTGTTGGCTGTGCTATTGGCAGGCAAGCAGTTGGCCTCAGACAGGAAAGGGTCAGCAATAAGGGGGCTCAGCAGAGCACCAAAGCCCACGAAGAAATGGAGCACCTGGGGACAGAGGAGAGGTGGCGGGTGGGGGTGTGGCTCAGTCTTCAGCCTGGGGAAGCGGTGGCCTGGCTTCCAGCCCAGAGTACCCACACTGAGCCCCCTCCACCAACCCCACCCTCTGCCCCATCTGGGGGCTGCTTCCCAGCCCCGGAATGGGGACCACGGAGGGTAGGAAGCAGGAGAGGTAAGGGGAGGTGAGGAGTGACACTCCTTTCTCAACCACCCTGCCAGCCTGGGATGACTCAGGTGACAGTGCCCAATTCCCTCCCCATCTCTGTTAATCCCCAGCTGGGACTGATCCCCATGTTAGCATCCACTAGCTAACACCCTAAAGGGAAGGGGGCACAAATGGGGAAGGGCTGGCTGAATCCTGGGCACAAAAAGGGAAGGGCTGACTGAATCCCGGGGGGAGAAAGAAGAAGAAAGGAGAGAGAGGGAAGGAGGGGAAGGAGAGGGGAGGCAAGCCCTGAGTCATACCCCCTTTCCAGTTCGCAAAGAGCTTTCTTTCCCTGGGACACCCTGCAGTGAGGGCAGGGGTCACTGCTCTGCTTTAGAGATGGGAAAACCGAGTCCAGAACTTACTAACCCAGCTGGTAAGTGGCCCCCTGGGGGAGGAGGCTGGGAGAGACTGAGGGGGCCTAGGGAGCTCCCATGCCCTCCCCAGCTCCCAGCCCTGTGCCTGCTGGCCGGGCTTACCTGGAGGAAGACGGCCGAGTCCTTCTGGTACATCCTCACCAGCTGCATGTTGGCCACGGTGTCGATGCAGCCCATGGCCAAGCCCGCCAGCGCCATGACTAAGGCCAGCACCTTCACGTCGCGGCAGAAGGGGATGACGGCAAACACCAGGGAGATGGCCAGAGAGGAGGTGAACAGGGCCCATAGTGACTGGGCCAGGCTGCAGGAGGGAAGGGTGATGTCAGGGGAGGGGGCTGGAAGCATCCCCTCCCCCTTCTCCTCCATTCACTGGGTGGTCTGGGCAGCCAAGACATTTTTCCCCCTCTGGTAGAAAAGGAAGAGAGCTGAGGAAGGAGCTGCTCACTTATTAGCTGTGGGCAAGTTGTCAAAGTCTGCTCAGATAACAATCTACCTCACAAGGTGGCTGCAGGGCACTTCACAAAGCCTAGCCACTAGTATTCTACTTACAAACAATTGTGTGTTATTTCCTTAAACCCTAAATTGTTTACTTAAAAGCAATTAAATGCAAAAATATTTCCTACCCTTTTCAGGGAACCTGTTTTGAGCATCTCAAGAGCCATGTATCATAGACATGCAACCGCAGGTGGGACCCAGTTGGAACCTGAGCCCAGAAGTCCCAGAGCTGGGCATTTCCTCCTGCCCAGGAATTGGTGCTGGCTGCCCTGTTCCCTCCCCACACAGGAATGGTGAGGCAGCCATTGCTTCACAGGCACCCGGCCTGAGCCGCCCACACCAGCGCCCACAGCCCAGGTATTGAGGTGATTTGGTGACCCCTGTAGCAGGCAGAGGTCGCAGGCTGTGTGCCTGGCAAATGTGCAGAAGTGGGGAAAGGAGGCACTGTGGCCATACACACTGAAAGGTGACCATGTTGATCTTCCCCTTCTTCAGATAATAGAAAAGCCCACAGCAGGCGGGGGGAGGGCCTGCTACCCTACCAGTGAATGAATGAATGAATGGGTGGAGTGTCTAAGGCTCTGTCAAGGTCTTTTTTCAGACACTCTGCCCAATAACCAGAATCTCAGAGAAAGGATAAAGACTTGTATTTTCTGAGACCAGTCTGAAAGTCTAATGTCAGAGAGGAGAGACTGGGCAGCAGGAAGGTTCTGGAGGTTGTAGAGGAACTTTCTCAGATTATGAAAAGGGAGAGAGCCCCCCACCCCATCAGCCTCCAGTGTGGCTGCTGGACCTGGAAAGGTGGGAGCTGAGAGAGGGGAGGGGGAAAGGCCTCTCTGAGTTTCACACTGAAAAAAAAGGGGAGGGCCCCAGCGATCCCTCAGGCTGTCTTCCCAGATCTTCTGCCCCTGACCCCCTTGGCTCTTGGCCTTGGCCCTCAGCCATCTCGTCTTGCCCCATCTTTGATTAAATCCTCTATCAGAACGGCTCTGCTGATACAGCAGTTCGTTATTTTCTCCTTTCTTGTTTCCAGGCTGATCTGCTGGGGAGATTACCGATCATGACAGTCATGACCCCAGCGTGTTCCCAGATCAGAACTCATGGGGGAGGGGAGGGGGACCAACCTCAAGGCCAGCTGTTAGAAGGAGATGGAGGGAGAGTGCGTCATGGGGAGGCAATGCTAACACACACCATGGGCTGATGAAACAGCAGGCTGCTCATCATAGTTCTCTCTCTTTCCCCGGACAAGACAGACTAGGCAGCCTCCTGGGTGGCCTGACTTCAGGGATAGCCAGAGGTCCTCCCACTGACACAGGTACCAGGACATGACATTTCCACCACCTCACTCACCACTTTGCGGTAAGCAGGGATGCCCCAAGGCAAGTGCAAAAACTCTCTTGAAGAACTAGCTCATTATCATTATTGCCTTTCAATCCTGCAGGAAAGTGAAGTCATCCATCCATCCTGCAGCAGAGTCCTGAGGGGAACGGGACCTGGGATCAGTAAACTGACAAGGGCAGGGGCTGCGCAGAGGTATGGGAAAGGAAACCAGGATAATAGCGAGTGCTACTATGGTCTGCTGACAACTGCTAATGTTTGTCATTTGGTGCATATGACAAGGCTATGAGGCAGGCTTTGTCATTGTGCCCATTTGACCCGTGAGTAAACTCGGGCTGAGAAAAGCTAAGATAGCAGCAGACAGAGCCTGAACTCTAACCAAGGTCTTCTGGTTTGATAGTCCCTATGCTATGCTGCTTTTCCAGGGAGGAGTGTATGTGCGTGCACATGTGAGTGCATGTGTATGGATATGTGACCGAGTTACTCTCTAATGGCTCCACTCAGAACCTCCTGCAAACGCAGGAGGGGAGAGGAAGGAGCCACGGACCCAACCAGGCTGGAGAGGGGAGTGCCAGCCGAGAATAGGAGGCCAGATTCTGCAGAGCGTTGAATGGCAGGGCTAGGAAGCACTGGAGAGCAGCTGCAGTCTCTAGAACATGCGCCTCTAACACCCCTCTGCGGGGGTTAGCAGAGATCCACATGCTTGCGAGCATCACTGCTGGCTCCACCACCTTCCCCAGGCATCTGCCTCTGCCTGTTCATTGTGGAAGCCATGCCTTGGCCCCATGTTCGGCTCTGCAGAGACACTCAACCCAGGTTCCTGGATGTGGCTAGTGACCTGCACAGTGCTTGGGGAATGCTTGTCTTGCCAGCCCACATGGGATGGCCTGGTAGAAGGGACTGGGCACTGCTGGGAGGCCGATGTGGGGGTTTTGCTAGTTTATCTGATAAGGGTGACAGAGATAGAGGCAGAGAAAGAATCATGTAGGGACGGGTTGCCAGGAAGGTGCCCGGTGTACAGTGGGGATCGGGAAAAGGAGAAGGGGTCAGTAAGGGCTGGAAGGGGTCAGGAAGCCCTGTCCAGGTCTCATCTCTGTCCTGTTCACTGCTCTCTGTCTCCTCTCACTTGTCATTCTTGAGAAGGACACTAGGTGCCCATTGGGGGTATGGTTTGTCCCAGGCTCAGCCACAGGTAGGAGGGAGGGATAAAGAGAGAAAAGACGGAAAAGGGAGGCTGGAGAGAACCACGCCTGGGAAATCCCCTCCCTGCATCTCCCTGGGCTGTGATTTTAGTATGATAGGCCTGGAGGTTAGGGCGATGGAGACCTGTTCCCAATAAATGGGGACATCTGTATCACAGGAAATCTTGTCTGTAGATCCCAGGCTGCCCACCCTCCCCAGTTGCTTCCACAGGGCTGTGCCTGGACATTCCAAACATCAGCCTGAACAAATTTCTTTAGAATGATATGCTGTTGCCAAGGAAAAGGAAGTCCCAGACACATCCCAGAGCCAGACTGAAATACATTTATTGCCTGTTTTAAATGGCTTGGTCAATAGCCCCTTCTAGGAATGTGCATCATTAAAAATTATGGAATAACCATGTCAAAACAGTTTTGGCATCCAGGATGGAGTGCGATCTGGAATCAGAATACTAGGTTCTAAGCCCACCTCAGCCACTTCCCAGTGATGTGGCTTGGGCAAGCCACTTATGCTTAGCCCCTCTGAGCCTCAGTTTCCTCCGCTGTAAAATGGGGATAACAAGCTCTGCATGAGGTTGAGGCTGCCACAAGGAGTCCATGTGATGTGACATTTCATCCTCCTTTGCTCACTCTCTGGGATTTTCCCCTGGCCACCTGCCACCCGTTCCAGGTGCTCACTGCCTCCCTGCTGGCCCTGGCTTCCCCAAAGAGCAATGTTGGGCCCAGAGAACTGCACTGAGCTGACAGGGTACAGAGACCAGCGCCAGCTCCCAGATTCTACCCTCCCAGGCCTGCCCCTATTCCTGCTGCAATGCCCTTTGGGGTGACCCTCGAAGGCTGGCCCAGGAACTGTTGGAGGGAGGTACCCCTGCTCCTACTCCTTGTCCCCCGCCCCACTCACTCCCCACCCTGGGCAGCGTCCCAACTAAGGTGGCAGCAATGACATGAGTCCTGTCCCTCATTTTACAGATCAGGAAACTGAGGCCCAGATAGGGGAAAAGAGAGGAGTAGAACTGAGCCAGGATCCAAAGTCTTGGCTCCCAACCCAGGCAAAGCCAGCAGAGTGGCAGAGTGGCATTGGTCTTCCCTCCCCTGGTCCTGGGCTCACAGGTTAATTCAGGCCAATTAGAGAAAGAGCCTCACTTTCCCCAAGGCCCAGAGAGACCCAAGAAATAGCCTGGACAGTCTGGAAAACCTACTTCAGGAAGTCTCAGAAATGACCAAGTTACTTATTAATGGCTCCACACAGAAGGTCTAAGTGAGAGAGGGAAGAGGAGGGAGCTAGAGTTCTCCCCCAGGTGAGCTGTGGCTCTGCTGGAGCTGCCTGCCCAGCCCCTCTTGCTGGGTGACCTTGACCTGCTGCCGCCCCCTTCAGCCCCATGCTCTGCCTTACTCACAGGGCACACATGATCACTTTGACCTTGCTCTGCCTTGGGCACCTGTTCTTGCCTTCCTGGTTCTGTGAAAAGAGGAGGGAATAGCTGGCTCCAAAACAGGGGAAGGGCCCGAGCAGTAAGATGCCAGGCAGCCCATTCCTGCCTGCCACCCCAGGGGTGGGGAAGAATGCTGCTGAGGCCCAGCCCCCATGCCCCCCTGGGTAGGGCCTGATGGCATTGCCATTCTCTTCACATGTTTGTCCCAGGTGATCCCTCTGCCCAGCAGGGATGCTTAGGACATCTTCCTCCCACCTCTCCCCTCCCAGCCTGGAAGATCTCCTTCCTCGAAGGACCAGGGGAGAGGGGCAGAGAGCAGAACTGTGGAAGAGTCACAGATGGAAGTGTCCCTAGCCCCTAACCACCCCAAAAGGGGCAGCAGCCCAGAAGGAGATGGTTTGGGGACCTGGGACAAGAAACCAGGAGACAAGGGACCCCCTGGGAGCTAGGACAGGCTGGTGACTCTATCTCAGGCCAGGCTGATGGGGAAGGGGCAGCTGAGACTGAGGGCAAGGCCAGGGGTAAAAAGGCCCCCCTCTAACTTGGTCACCCCAGCCTTCACACTGACACCTCAATTGTTAAGGGCCCCATGTTAAAGCTGGAGAGATCCAAAGGGAGGGGCAGACAAACTGGTCTTTGGGGAGATTCCAAGCCACGGCAGGACCACCCCGTTAGACTCTGAGGTTGGGAGCTGCAACTTGTGCATGATGGCATCCCCTGGGGGCCCACCGTGGTGCTGGGCACACAGGGTGTGCTCGTTAGATGTTGGTTGAGCTTGAACTTGCAGTCTGTTCACTTGGAACACCTCTCCCTCAATTCTTTGCATGCCTGGCTCTCTCCTGTCACGCAAGAGTCAGCTTTAATATCATCTCCCCAGAAAGGGCTTCCTTGATCACCTAGCTAAGTAGCCCCCAAAATATGCCACTCTCCATGCTACCCTGCTTGATTTCCTTCATTTCACAATGTAAAGTTCTCCAGAGTGTGGGCTCCAAGAGTGCAGTGACTTTTACTTTGTCTGTTGTATTCACCCTTAAAACAGGATCTGGCTCAAGAGGTATTTGTTGAATGAGTGAATTAATGGGTGATATAAGTTTTGAGATTTTTGTTTTGGTTTTTGAGATAGGGTCTTGTTCTGTTGCTCAGGTGGGAGTGCAGTGGTGCAATCATGGCTCACGACAGCCTCAACCTCCAGGCTCAAGTGACCCTCCCACTTCTGCCTCCTGAGTAGCTGGGACTATAGGTGTGCACCACCATGCCCAGCTAATTTAAAAATTTTTTTGAGACAAGGTCTCACTTTGTTGCCCAGGCTGGTCTTGAACTCCTGCCCTCAAGTGATCCTCCCACCTTGGCCTCCCAAAGTGCTGGAATTACAGGTGTGAGCCACCGAACCTGGATTTGAGGTTTTTTTAACTTAAAAAAAATTGATATATAAATTACATAGTATAAAATTCACATATTTAAGCGTACAATTCAATGGTTTTTAGACTATTTGGAGTTGTAAAACCATCACTACAATCTACCTTTAGAGCATTTCTGTCACCCCAAAAAGAAATCTTATATCCAGGCCGGGCGCAGTGGCTCACACCTGTAATTCCAGCACTTTGGGAGGCCAAGGTAGGCGGACTGCTTGAGGTCAGGAGTTTGAGGGCAGCCTGGCCAACACGGTGAAACCTGTCTCCACTAAAAATACAAAAATTAGCTGGGTATGGCAGTGCATGCCTGTAATCTCAGCTTCTAGGGAGGCCTGAGGCATGAGAATTGCTTGAACCCGGGAGGCGGAGTTTGCAGCGAGCCGAGATCGCGCCACCTCACTTCAGCTTGGGCAAAAGAACAAGACTATGTCTCAAAAAATAAAAATAAAAAAGAAATATTATATTCATTAGTAGTCACTCCCCATTCATCTCCACACCTTACCCTTAGCCCTAGGCAACTACTAATTTACCTTCTGTATCTGCAGATTTCCTTATTCTGAACTTTTACATAAATAAAATGATACAATATGTGATCTCTTGTGTCTGTCTTCTTTCACTTAGCGTAGAGTTTTCCAGATCATCCATGGTATAGCATGTGTCAGTATCTCATTCCTTTTTATGGCTGAGTGATATTCCGTTGCATGGATACACCACTTTTTTTTTTTTCTTTTTTTGAGACAGAGTTTCGCTCTTGTCACCCAGGCTGGAGTGCAATGGCACAATCTCGGCTAACTGCAACCTCCGCCTCCTGGGTTCAAGTGATTCTCCTACCTCAGCCTCGCGAGTAGCTGGGATTACAGGCACGCACCACTATGCCTAGCTAATTTTTGTTTTTGTTTTTTTTAAGTAGAGACGGGGTTTCACCATGTTGGCCAGGCTGGTCTTGGACTCCTGACCTCAGGTGATCTACCCGCCTCAGCCTCCCAAAGTGCTGGGATCATAGGAGTGAGCCAACGCGCTGGGCCAATCCACCACATTTTTGTTTTGTTTTGTTTTGACACTGGAGTCTCACTATGCTGCCCAGGTTGTCTTTGAACTCCTGGGCTCATGCGAGCGTCCCACCTCAGCCTCTCAGGTAGCTGGAACAACAAGGCATCCACCACCACACCTGGCTGGATAGACCACGTTTTTGTTTGTCCATCCATCCGCTAATGGACATTTGCTTTGTTTCTACTTTTTGACTGGGATGAATAATGCTGCTATGAACATCCACGTACAGGTTTAGTGTGTGGACATACATTTTCAGTTCTTTGGGGATCATACCTGGGAGTTGGGACCCTATGATAGCCCCATGTTTAGACTGATTTTTAAAATAAAGACAATGTCTGGTACTGGATGCTCAGTAGGCTTTTGGCACAGGTTTGTTGCATGCTGATTGGTAGACAAGGTGCTGGAGGGAGAGGCAGAGGCTTTCTGGATGGGAGACCAACCAGAGCCCAGCTCAAGGGGAGAAGTTGTTTTGTCCTGTGTTCCAGGGACTGGAGGGGGCCAGCACGTCTGGGCAACTGGTGTATGGAAGAGAGGGTTTGGTGCAATAGCCAGGAGGGAGTCATAGCTAGGTCTGGGGCAGGGTAGGACTTGCAGATTAGAAGGAATTTGAGGGGGAAAAAAGGGAGGAAAAGAGAAAGTGAATAGGGCAAAGAGAGGAAGAACTCAACAGATCCTCTGACGAACCCTCTGTTAAGAGAGCATGGACAGGGGAAAGGCCAAGGTGAGGCTGGGAGAAGCCTGGGGAAGCACTGAAAGTTGTTTACTTACGCTGATGCCTCCGAGATAAAGGGGTCTCCCAACTGCCTAGGGCGGTTAGACTGGTCCCCAAGAAACCAGGAAAAATCCTAACCTTTAATCTAAATACCCCTTCCCCTTTCCTGCCTGACAAAGCACATACCTACACACCCTTGCCAACCAGGTGGCTTTTTGTTTTTCTCTGAGAGAGTGAGCAAGCTGGTGCTGCCCTGAGCTCAAGTCTTCCCCTGCACCCACTCCAATAGCCAAGGCTCTCCACTTTCCACACGTAGTCCTCCCAAAGCACATCCCTATGGAGGCCCCATTCTGCCTGCACCCTCAGTCTAGGCCCAGCAGTAGGCAGGACCTGACTAGGAACCCACGAGAAAGACACTGCCCCCAACTCTCCTCTCCCATGTGTCATCCTAAACTTTCTCCCACTCCCCCGCAACAGCTGGCTCTCACAGATTTGTTAAAGCAATCCCCCACTCACAAGTATAAACCAAGTGAGAGTGTTAGCTGGTAATCACTTAAGCTGCAAAGCACTTGCTTGCAGGGGTATTGCATTTTAACTGAGAAATGGTCCCATGGAATCCAGCTTCAAAGCTTTGTTGCAGGGCTGGTGGAGCTCCTGTCTGGGGGGATGGGAGACTGTGATGAGAACTGCCCAGAGTCAGCAAGGTAGTGGGAGATTGTCGCCTACACTCAAGGCCACCCCTGGACATCCCTCTGTTTCCACTGTATATCTGCTTTGCTCTTAACCAAAGGAAGGAGTTCTTCATGGCATTTTGTCTTGGGGGTGGGAGGACTGAGGTTCAGATTTTAAACCTCAACCACTGATAGGATCTACCCCACCCCCCAAAGATCCCAGCAGGAAGCCCCAGAGGGTCATCATTACATTCCCAGAAGTTGTCAGAGCTCAGGAATACCCAGCCCATGAGCATCCTTAGGGCTACTCATCCCAAACCTGTGCCTGATCTGCAGAGTTTATACTGATGACTCACAAAGCAAGAGGCATTGCCTAAGTATCTGTCTTAGAGACAACACCTGGGTTCAAATTCTGGCTAGGCCTCTTCTTAACAACCATGTGATGTGGGCCAAGTTTCTTAACCTCTCTGTGCCTCCACTTCCTTATGCATAAAATGGAGATAACAGTACTACTTTGCAAGGTGGTTGTGAAGATTAAATGGGCTGATACATGTGAAGTACTATGAATAGTGCCTGGCACACAGTTAAGTGCAGAATAAAGTTAGTTATCATTGTTACCATGATTTTTTTTCTCTTCTGTGAGCCAGTTCCTGCTGCAGGGTTCTCTCTGCTGCCTGTTCAGAGCCCCCTGTTGGGTAAGCAGTGCTGAGGGAGACACAAAACTACCCAGGAAGAGATGGCCCAGCTGGGTGGGTGTGCATCTCTGCTGGCTTCACGAACCCTGCCCTGCCAACCTGTCATTTCAAATCATCCTCCTTCCCCTCCGTGTTCTTTGCACTACATATGTTCTTTAAAAGTTCCAGGTAAAGGAGCTTTTGTAAGTCAAAGTACTTAAAACCGAAAAACCTCTGCTAGCCACAGATACTTTGTTTCTAATTAAACCTCTAGGCAGAATGAATCTTGAGCTTGTTCTTAAGATTTTCTGAATCTTCTGTATATTCCAATCCTGTACCACACCCACAAAACACTGGTGTACACAAGGAGACTTGCTTTTTAAGAGGAGAATAATTTGGTTTACAAGAGGATTTGGGGAAAATGAGGATAATCACTTCCAAAATTGGTCATGTTTTTAAGGCTTAAAGTGGGGTCCATCTGTACTGACACCTGTGCTCCCTCCACCAGCTCTGGAAGCAAGGTGGATGGAAACACCTGCCCTCATGAACACCTCTAGGCGTGAGCCAAAGGGCATGACCACAGCCCAGAACGGCCCCTCCAGAGGTTTCTCTGGGATAGCCCAACTGTGGTTTTGTCTCCAGGCCGGCTGCTTGCTCGACTGAGTCCATGGGATCTAGGAAACCACTCAGCCAGGAGCCGGGACTGGGGAAATCAAGCAGCAGCCTCTGGCTTGCAAGTCATCTATTCCCTATTCTATTATGGGTCTCTGTTTTCCATGCTGCACTGGGAGAGTGAATCTGGCTCTTTCCACAAGGGCCCCCGGAGGTGGCCCTGCCCAATTTAAGGCGAGAGAATAAGGCTCTGCAATGGTGTCAAAGGGGGATTTCTGGGGGTGGTGCCAGGGAGAGTCCAGAGCCCTGTCCTGGGGCAGAGGCCGAGCAGGAGTAGGATAAGGTGGGTGGGGAGTGGAGGGGAACCTTGGCACCAGGGCTGGAGAGTCACCTTACTAAGCTATGGGTAAAGTGTCCTGCCCCTCCCAACCTGGCCTTAACGGTGAGGTCCTGTGTGTCTCGGGGACCAATGCAGGAACCATGTTCTGGCTGCCTCAGGAGGAGGGCTACACAGAACCCACTAAACCCCGTGGCTACCCGGGGGAAGGGACAGCCTGTGTTAGCTGATGTGGAGCTGCCTACAGTGGAGCCTGGCCCTGAGAATCAGTCAAGCCGCAGGCCACCTCCAGCACCCTGCACCGCCACAGAGCTGGCCCTCCCACGGTCCTTCCACCTCACTGCCAATCCCGCCCCCGGCAGCCGGGGCTACTGACAAACCCCAGAGGAGCTGTGTAAGAGGGGCACCCTCCCCACCTCTGCAAACTCCATCACTCCTCTCCCCACGGGGCGGTGGGTGGGGGAAGCAGGTGGGAACTGGTTTTATCCTCTCACAGGGATGAGTGATAACAAATAAATAAGCCAGAAGTCACCTTCAGTCTCTGGAGAGAGTTTTCCAGGGAGAGCTGCTGGGGAGGGAGGGAGGGAGGCAGCTCTTCGGCCAAGGCGGAGCTGGGAGGGGTGGTCGCGGCCGGGAGGCGGGGGCGACGGGCAGCCCCACGGGGCTGGGGCAGAGGCCGGGTCGCGGGGCGGGAGGGAAGGGTCGGCCCGGCGAGGGTGGGTGCCGGGGGCCGCGGGGCGGGGGCGCACGGGCGCGGCACTCACGTCCTCTTGAAGACGCCCCCGAGGGCGCTGCCCAGCAGGAGGCAGAGCTGCTGCGAGAAGAAGACCCAGGAGATCTGGGGCAGCGAGCTGTGCGTCTGGCAGCGCAGGTCCAGCAGCGTGGGCCCCAGGAAGGCGATGCACAGGCCGAAGCTGAAGAAGACGCTCCAGTAGGTGAGCGTGGGCTGCAGGTTGCGGCGGAGCAGCCCCGACACGCGGCCGTCGCAGCCCATGGCGCAGGCTGGCGGGCTCGCGGATCTGGTCCCGGCGAGCCCGGTGCCCGAGTGCCGCCCGCGGGAGGGCCGGCCGGGCTGGGGAGGCCCGCGGCGGGGAGGGAGGGGCGGGGAGGGGCCGCCCCAGCGAGGGGCCCCGCCCTCGGGCCCGGGCGGCGGCGGGGGCGCCTCTGCGGCGGGTGGGCAGTGCGTCCGCTCCCGCGCCTTCCCCGTGCGGTGCCAGGCGCCGGCCTCCCCCTCCTACCCAAGCGCACAAGCTCGCCCTCCCCCGGCTGCGGAGACCAACCGGCAGCCGCGCTGCCCCCCGCCCGCTCTCCCTCGACCAGTCCCACCAGCCTCCGGATGCAGCCCCCAGGGACCGAGGGGCCCGAGCGCCCATTTTAGAGCCCGGCAGATGGAGAGCCCGAGACATCCTGTATCTCCGGATAAGGCTAGGGGCCCTCTCGCCGCACCCGGGCTGTGGCAGTGGAGGAAACCCGGACCTTTAAACCTAGGCGCTTCACAGATGGACTTCGAGGGTCTAACGGCACCCCCCTTTCCCCCAGAACAGAAGGCAAAATCTTGTTGTACATATGTTTCTTCTTGGGAGAGTATTCGTGCGTGCATGGCTTTCATTAGAACCCCAAGAGGTTAATCACATTGCCCTTTAGAAGGAGAACCCTAGAAACTCAACATCTTCCTCACACTAAGCTCCCTGGAAGGGCCTGAGATGAGGCCCTCCTCTCCACCTGGCCAGGTGCGGGAAGGAGGAGGATGACGCTGGTCTGTGCTGACTCTGTCTCTCTCCTAACTAGTTGGAGGAGGGCAGAGAGGGAAGGGCCGCGTCCTGGAGGAACCCCGGGAGGAATTCTGAAATAATCTCCTGGAAAAAAAAATTTAAAAAGAGTTCTGGGGAAAATTCTTTCTTCGATGGATAAATCCCTGGCAGTGAGTAGGGGTTGATTATTCTCTAGACTGGGTGTCCTTCGAGGAGCCTGCAGCTGACCTAGGCTGTCCCTTCATTAGGTGGCCTCTGGCTGGCTGGTGGGTTCTGTGTGTTCCCGCTCCTAAGGGAGCCAGGATCTGGCCCCTAGAGGCAGAACAGTAAGGCCCTGTGGTGTCCCCTCTGCCCAGGTGTTCTAGTAATGACAGGAGCCATGACATCATGTCCACTGGCCCACCAGGGGGACCAGTGCTGAAAAGACTGAGGAGGTATGTGGGCGGGTGTCCCCAAGACAACTTGGCATGAGGTGGGGCAACCAATTTCTCTTGCAGGTACTGGTCCCATCTCATAGCCGCACCCCTGCATCTGCCCTATCCCTTCTTGGACAGTGAGCCCCAGAGAAGGGGGAGTCCCAGGGTCCCTCTGGCTCATCACTCTGTGGGTAATGACAAGTACTTATTCGATAGTGATGATGGGGGGCCTGCACAGTAATTGTAATAAACTAAAAAGCTACCCTCTGGGGGAAAAAAAAACACCAAACAAATCATAACCACAAGTTTTTGACTGAGTCTTCTCTGCCACTATCACAGAACTCCAGGAACCATAGACGCTCAGAGTTGGAAGGAATAGCCTCCAATTGAGTCCCCTATCCCCTCCCCATAACTACCTTTGAATGCTTGCCAGTCCTGTTCTTGACTGACACCTCTAGTGCTGGGGACCTTGCATATTCCCAGGGGCTCTGCTTGCAGTGTGGATGAGCTCTGGTTGTAGAGAGAGTCTTAGGCAAAATTGAAATGCTTCGCCCTGTAACTGCTCCCCACGGCCCCACACAGAACAAATCTAATTGCTCTGTCATGTAAGTCCTTCACACCCAAAATGACCTTGCCCTAGTGATTTTGCTTCTCTAGCCCAAACACCTGAAATCCTTCCATAATTTCCCTAAATGGCGTTCCTCAACTACAGCACCTTGCTGGCTCAGCTCCACTAGCCACAGTAACAATGACCCTGCCACAATGAGGTAGCCCCCAGTGCCTGGGATGCTGGAAGCATTCTGAAGCTTGATCTAGGTGGTAGTTACACAGGTGTAAATATATGTAAAAATTTATTGGTCTGTAGATTTAAGATTTGTGCATTTTTGTCTGTAAGTTATACTTGATTAAAATAGTAAAAAGTAAAAATAAAAAGTAAGTAAAAATAAAGGGAGGCATTCCACCATGAATACAGTACTCAGCCCCTTTATAGTCAAAGACCTATTGGGTTCTGGTACTGTACAATGTCCTCTGGTTGATATAAGCAGATATGGAAACAAGTACAGTTGTCTCTCCGTATCCCATATCCCGCGGGGGGATTGGTTCCAGGAGTGCCTGCAGATACCAATATCTGATAAGAACAGAAACTACATTTGGTCTTAGCCAAAAGACTGAGAAGCGATAGATACCAATATCTGAAGATGCTCAAGTCCCTGATATAAAATGGCATAGTATTTGCATATAACCTACATCCATAGGCCTGTATACTTTAAATCATCTCTGGATTACTTATAATACCTAATACACTGTAAATGCCATGTAAATAGTTGTTATACTATATTGTTTAGGGAATAATGACAAGAAAAAAGTCTGTACATGTTCAGTACAGATGAATTTTTTTTCCCAAATATTTTCGATTTGCAGTTGGTTGAATTTACGGATGCAGAACCCACAGAGACAGGGGGCCAACTGTGCAACAGTGAGGTATGTTCTGTAATGGGGTAGTTTGAGGGCCTGGAGAGCTAAGTGTCTAATTCTGCCTGGGAAGGCTTCGTGGAAGAGGTGACTTTTGAGTGGGGTCTGAAAGGCAAGTCTATATGTGAAAAGGTTTTGCTTATTTTTGCTTTCTTCATCCCTTTCTCTGTCTCTTCTATTTTCCAGCATCACACACTGTCCACCTCCTCTAGGCATCTTTCCCAGATGAATTAATTCTATTAAATTCTCTTTTCCAGCAAGACTCTCATCCACTCCTGTACTGCTACCCCATCTTCACAAGGCCAGGTATTACATTCCACGGACTGTTCCTCCAGCCCCTTACAGGAGCCAGTTAAATCATGAGTTCCTAAGGGCTGGGAGTATATTTACCTGTGTTCTAACTCCACCCCTTCTCATGTGCCTCACATAAAAGAATGCCTTGCAGATAGCAAGTCCTGGATAAATAGCTGGTGAGGTGAATTGTTTGCACAAAAATTATACAATTACTTTTGGCTTTACATTTACATGT
This sequence comes from Pongo pygmaeus, assembly GCF_028885625.2. Taxonomy (NCBI): domain Eukaryota; kingdom Metazoa; phylum Chordata; class Mammalia; order Primates; family Hominidae; genus Pongo; species Pongo pygmaeus. The sequence continues at coordinate 43,889,752 of NC_072373.2, forward strand.
CTTATCTCCCACTTACAAGTTCCCCAAGGGCAGAGGCTATCCAGTCTTTCCTTTTGCTGTGTATTCACATGTCTGTTCTTAGTTGGGCACCTTGTGGTTATTCTTAAATTTGAAGGGCAAAACCTTGGATCCTTCTTTAACTACTCTCTGATTTCCCCCCTTATAAATTAGAAGGGAATTATCCCCCACCCTCACAAGCCATGGAAAGTGATCTGAGACTCCCAAATATGGAAAGGTTACATTAATTGGAATAAAGGATCTGTGGGAGTAAAGGGTTCTCAAGCTCTTGGAGCCTGAAATCTATTAATTGCCTCAAGGGTTGGCTCTCCAGAAGCCTTTTTCTGACCTTCCTAGGCTCCCTCCTTGGGGCTCCCAAACTATCCTAGTGCTGATTCTCTGTTTAGTGCCGCCCTTCCAAGGCAAGGACCACAGGATTGGTTAATCACTGGGTGCCTGGATTTCTGACTCCTTGGTGAGAGATGTTTATACTACACTGAACTCTTGTGCCTTTTTTTTTTTTTTTTTTTTTTTTTTTGAGATGGAGTCTTGCTCTCTTGCCCAGGCTGGAGTGCAGTGGCATGATCTTGGCTCACTGCAAGCTCCGCCTCCCAGGTTCACATCATTCTCTTGCCTCAGCCTCCCGAGTAGCTGGGACTACAGGCACCCACCACCATGCTTGGCTAATTTTTTTGTATTTTTAGTAGAGACGGGGTTTCACTATGTTAGCCAGGATGGTCTTGATCTCCTTATCTCATGATTCACCTGCCTCGACCTCCCAAAGTCCTGGGATTACAGGCGTGAGCCACCGCACCCGGCCTTGTATTTATTCATTTATTTTTATTTTTTTATTATTATTATTATTATTATTATTATTATTTGAGATGGAATGTAGCTCTGTCACCCAGGCTGGAGTGCAATGGTGCAATCTCAGCTCACTGCAACCTCTGCCTCCCAGTTTAAAGTGATTCTCTTGCCTCAGCCTTCCAAGTAGCTGGGATTACAGGTGCACGCCACCACACCTGGCTAATTTTTGTATTTTTAGTACAGACAGGGTTTCACCATGTTGGCCCATGGTGATCTGCCCATCTCAGCCTCCTAAAGTGCTGGGATTACAGGCGTGAGCCACTGCACTCGGCTGAACTCCTATGCTTTATACCTGGAAGTTGAGTAGCAATAAATCACCTGCAGATCTTGGACCATCTATAGGTAATCTGTGTCATGGAAACACACAGAAGAAAGTAAACAAACAATGAAATAAGAGTTAGATACCCTTACCACTATCCTTTTACATGCATTACAGCTGCAGAAATTCCTTAGTGTGTAAACCCATGTTGTGTATTTTGTTTTTGTTACTGTTTCTCTTAGAATTGAAAACCTTAAATATTTAAACAAGATATAAAGAGACCTGATTCTTACCAGCCTAGTGGGGAATCACTGGGACTTCGGCTTGATTTCATGCTTAGCAGGATTCTCTTAGTGACCTGGGGCTGCCCTCTGTCCCCAGGGCCTTCTGGTCTCTGCTTCGCAGATTCTGCAGAGGCCAGGCAGGAGCAGTAGAGTGAAGTCTCCAGCTCAAGGTCATTAAGCACATCCTGCAGTTCCTCTGGCCATTCTGGGTCATGAAGCCACCCCTCCCCCATCTCCGGATTTTGTCTTGTCACTCCCTATATGGTTGTTCTGCTGGCCAGAGTGTGGGGGTGGATTGGAAGGCTCAGTCTGAGGTTGGCATGGGGCGGATGGCAGATAGTTTGGTGCCAAGGACTATACCTGGATGGCCCAGCCATCCTAAGGCATAGGAATGCAAATACAGCAGAGGCGGGTGTGTGTACAAAGAGCCTCCTTTACCAAATATCCGGTTGAGCTACTTAGTGCTAGCCTGTCTGGAGGGTAAGGGGAGTGGTCACACAAGTGCCAAGAAAGGGAGGGACAGGAGGAGGTGAGATGACCCAGAAGCATCTTAGAGTTAGACCAGTTGCCATAAACACCCTGGAGAGGTGTTGCCTAGCGTCTGGCATTTAGTTGGTGCTTACTAGGTGCTAGTGCTTAAAAGTGCTAGTTGAAACTAGTCTAACGGACAGTTGGAAGGACTCTCTGAAATTAGTTCAACCAGCCGGGCATGGTGGCTCATGCCTGTAATCCCAGCACTTTGGGAGGCCAAGGAGGGCAGATCACCTGAGGTCAGGAGTTCGAGACCAGCCTGACCAACATGGAGAAACCCCATCTCTAATGAAAATACAAAATTAGCCAGGCGTGGTGGCGTGCGCCTGTAATCCCAGCTACTCGGGAGTCTGAGGCAGGAGAATCAGTTGAACCCAGGAGGCAGAGGTTGCAGTGAGCCGAGATTGTGCCATTGCATTCCAGCCTGGGCAACAAGAGTAAAACTCCGTCTCAAAAAAAAAAAAAGAAAGAAAAAGGAAGAAGGAAGGAAGGACGGACAGACGGACGGATGGACAGAAGGAAGGAAGGAAGGAAGGAAGAGATTAGTGCAACCTCCCACTCAGAAATGGGATTCCACTTACAGCATCCAGCATCCCTGCAGGTAGCCACCTGGCCTCAGCTTGAGCATGCCTAGGCTCAGGAATCAGAGGATCTAGCCCAGGCTGTGAAATCAGTGAGAAACTGACCCTCGGTTTCCTCGTTTTTTAAATGGGGTGAATAAGAACTCCCTTACTGTGAGAAAATGTAGACAGTATGTAACATAGGAGCTGGTACACCAGGTTCCTAATAAATTCTCATGGTTATTATTATTATTAACAACAACACAAACTGCCATCCTCATTTTGTGCACTAGAACAGTGGCTGGCAAAGCGTGTCCCTGGACCACCAGCAGCAGCATGTCTGGGGAACTTGTTAGAAATTCAGACTCTTGGTCTTGCCCAAGACTAGCTGAATTAGAAACTCTAGGGGGGAGGCTCAGTAACCTGTTTTGTTTTTGTTTTTGTTTGAGACAGAGTCTAGCTCTATCGCCCAGGCTGGAGTGCAGTGGTGTGATCTTGGCTCACTGGAGCCTCCGCCTCCTGGGTTCAAGCGATTCTCCTTCCTCAGCCTCCTGAGTAACTGGCATTACAGGCGCGCGCCACTACATCTGGCTGACTTTTCTATTTTTAGTAGAGATGGGTTTTCACCATATTGGCCAGGCTGGTCTCGAACTCCTGACTTCAAGTGATCCACCCGCCTTGGCCTCCCAAAGTGCTGGGATTACAGGCGTGAGCCACCGCGCCCAGCAATCATCTGTGTTTTAACAAGCGCTTCAGGGGATTGAGATGCAGTTACAGTTTGAGAATCACCACTTTAGAGCCACTAAGCAAAAGTCTAATTCCCATTCTACAGAGAGCCATTCACTATTGGAATACACTGTATGTTCTTTTGAAGTCTTATTCCTGACATCATCGTCTCTGCTTCCTTCAGCCATCTCTCATTTACCAAGTACTCCTTTGCTATTCTTATCGCACCGTCATGCCATGCTGTCACGGTCAGCGACCCTCTCAAAAAGGGTGGCTCCCGGCACTGCACCCAGGGCTCCCGGTGGTCTGAGCAGTGCACAGTGCAATGGGCTTGCTGCCTCCTCTTCTCTAGAAATTCTGACAACTATTTATTCAGTGCCCACTCCGTGCCAAGCACATAACATATAGTATTTTTTAGTTTACTGTTTTGATTGAGGTTAAACTTACATATATTAAAGTGCACAAGTCTTAAATAGCTTGATGATTTTTATGTGTACACATCTATGTGACCACCATCCACATCAAGATATAGAACATTTCCAGCACCCATGCCAGAAACAGTAGTGTACTTGCTCCACATTATGTATGTGAGAGCAGTAGTTCATTATTTTCATTGCTATGTAGTATTCCATTACATGGATATACCACAATATATTTTTCTCATCTACTATTGATGGACATTCAGATTGTTTTCAGTTTGCATCTATAATAAAGCTACTCTAAACATATGTATGCTTATTTTTTGGTGGACAGAAGCTCCCATTCTATTCAGTTTATGTCCAGAAGTGAAATTGCTATGTCACAGATAGGTTTGGTTTTAGTAGATGCTGCAAGACAGTTTTTCAAAGTGGTTGGTCCAGTGTACACTCCTACTAGAGTTTTAGTTCCTCATCCTTATCAACACTTGGCATTGTCAGTCCTCCCCTCCCCTCGCCTCCCGTGTAGGGGTACTAGTATCTCAAAGGTTTTCATTTGCATTTCCCTCATGACAAATACGGTTCAGTATCTCATCATATGCTTATTGGCAACTCGCACATCCTCTTTTTTGAAATATCCCTTTGAGTCTTCAGCCTACTTTTAAAATTGGGTTGTCTATCTCTTTGAAATTTATTTAGGAGTTCTTGATATATGCTGGATATGAGTTCTTTGTCAGTTACATGTGTTGTAAATACCTTTTCTTTGTCTGCACATACATTATTTTTTCCTTTTATCTTTGATTGACCCAGAATAATTGTACATACTTACGGGGTACAGAGTTTTTTTTTATCTGCATAGTCTGAGGACAGGGAGTGATGTTGTGATACAGGTATAATGTATGTAATATATGTAATGATCAAATCAGGGCAATTAGCATATCTATCACCTCAAATATTTATCATTTTTTTTGTGTTGTGAACATTCAAAATCCTCTCTTCTAACTATTCAAAGATATACACTAAATTATTGTAAGCCGTGTTCATCCTACAGTGCTACATAACACTAGAACCTATTCCTCCCATCGAGCTGTAACTTGGTATCTATTAAGCATTCTCACCCTATCCTCCTCATCCCCCCACCCTTATAAATCTCTAATAACCACAATCCTATCTCTACTTCTATGAGCTCAATTTTTTTAAGCTCCACAAATGAATGTAATCTTGCTACATTAATATTTCCGTGCCTGAACTTATTTCACTTAATAGAATGCCTTCCAGGCTCATCATGTTTCTGTGAACGACAGAATTTCATTATTTTTCATGTCTGAATAGTATTCCATTGTGTATATAAACCACATTTTCTTTATCCATTCATCTGTTGATGTCCATTTAAGTTGAATCCATATCTTGGCTATTGTGAATAGAGCTTCAATAAACATGAGGATTCAGATAACTCTTTGATGTACTGATTTTCCTTTCTTTGTATAAATACTCAGTAGTGAGTTTGCTGGATTGTATGGTAGCTAGATCTATTTTTAGTTTTTTAAGGAACCTTCATACTGTTTTCTATAATAGTTTTACTAATTTGCATTCTCACCCATAGTGTATAAGATTTCTCTTTTTTCTGCATCCTTACCAGCATTTTTTTTTTATCATTTTAATGACAGCCATTCTTGTTGGGGTGAGATTATATCTTATTGCAGTTTTGATTTACATTTCCTTGATGATTAGTGATGCTGAGCATTTTTCTCTATATTTGTTTGGCCATTTGTATGTATCCTTCTGAGAAATGTCTATTTTTTTTTATCCTTTGCCCACTTTTTAATTTTTTTTTTTTTTTTTTTTTTGCTGTCGAGTTGTTTCTTATATATTCTGGATATTAGTCCCTTGTTGGTGAATACTTTGCAAATGTTTCCCCCCTTTATACAGGTTGTCTCTTCACTCTGTTGATTGTTCCTTTCACTGTGCAGAAGCTTCCTCATTTTATATAGTCCCATTTGTCTATTTTTGTCTTTGTTCCCTGTGCTTTTGAAATATTATGGATAAAATCATTGCCTAGACCAATGTCCTGAAGCATTTCCTCTATGTTTCCTTCTAGTAGTTTTGGGTCTTATGTTTGAGTCTGTAATCCATTGAGTTGACTTTTATACATGGTGCAAGATGAGGGTCTAATTTCATTATTCTGCATATGAATATCTAATTTTCCCAGCACCATTTATTCAAAAGACTATCCTTTCCCAGGGTATGTTTTTGGCAACTTTGTTGAAAATCAGTTGGCTGAAAATACATGGATTTATTTCTGGGTTTTCTATTCTGTTCCATTGGTCTATGTGTCTATTTTATACCAATACCATGCTGTTTTGGTTACTATAGCTCTGTAGCATATTTTGAAGTCAGTGTGATGCCTCCAGCTTTCTTTTTTTTTGCTCAGGATTGCTTTGGCTATTCCAGGTCTTTTGTGGTTCCACATGAATTTTAGGATTGTTTTTCTATTTCAGTTAAGAATGTCATTGGTATTTTGATACAGATTGTATTGGGTTTGTAGATTGCTTTGGGTAGTATGTTCATTTTACAATATTAATTCTTCTAATCCATGAGCATAAGATGTCTTCATTTTTTTGTGTCTCTAATTTCTTTCAGCAGTGTTTTATAGTTCATTGTAGAGATCTTTCACCTCCTTGGTTAAATTTATTTCTAGGTATTTTATTTTAATAAAATAAGTGAGATTGCTTTCTTGATTTCTTTTTCAGCTCGTTCATTATTGGCATATAGAAATGCTACTGATTTTTGTATGTCGATTTTGTATCTGCAACTTTACTCAATTTGTCTGTCAGTTCCAAGAGGTTTGTGTGTGTGTGTGTGTGTGTGTGTGTGTGTGTGTGTGTGTGATCTTTTAGATTTTTCTATATGTAAAATCCTGTTGTCTGCAGAGGGACAATTTGACTCCTGTTTTTCAATTTGGATACCCTTTGTTCCTTTCTCTTGCCTAACTGCTCTGGCTAGGACTTCCAGTACTAGTTGAATAAGAGTGATGAGGGTAGGCATCTTTATTTTGTTCTAGTTCTTAGAGGAAAGGGTGTCAGCTTTTCTTCACTCAGTATGATGTGAGCTGTGGGTTTGTCATATATGGCCTTTATTGTATTGAGGTATGTTTCTTCTAAACCTAATTCGTTGAGAGTTTTTATCATGAAAATATGTAGAGTTTTATTAAATCCTGTTTCTGCACCTATTGAGATGATCATATAGTTTTTGTCCTTTATTCTGTTGAAGTGATGTATCATGTTTATTGAATTGCAAATGTTGAACTATTCTTGCATTCCTGGAATAAATCTCACATGATCATGGTGTATTATTACCTTTATGATGTGTTGTTGGATTCTGTTTGCTAATATTTTGTTGAGGATTTTTGCATCTATGTTCATCAGAAATATTGGCCTGTAGTTGTCTTTTTCTGTTTTGTCCTTGTCTGGTTTTTGATATCAGGTATCAAATGCTGTCCTCGTAGAATGAGTTTGGAAGAATTTCTTCCTCTTTAATTATTTTGGAACAATTTGAGAAGAATTGGTGTTAGACTCCCCTCCCCTCCTCTCCCCTCCCCTCTTCCCCTCTCTCATCTCCTCTCCTCTCCTCTCCTCTTTTGACAGGGTCTGGCTCTGTAACCCAGGCTTGAATGCAGTGGCATGATTGGTGCAATCTTGTTAGCTATTATTGGTCTCTTCAGGTTTTCTTTTTGGCTCAATCTTGGTAAGTTATATATATTCAGGAACTTATCTATTTCCTCTAGGTTTTCCAATTTGTTGGCATATAGATGTTCATAACAGTTTCTAATGATTCTTTGTATTTCTGTGGTGTCAATTATGTCTCCCTTTTCATTTCCGATTTTTTTTTTTAAGAGATGGAGGCTCATTTTGTTGCCCAGGCTGGAAAGCAGTGGCTATTCACAGGCACAATCATCACACACTGTAGCCTCGAACTCCTGGCCTCGAGCAATTTTCCTGTCTCAGCCTACAAAGTTGCTGGAACTCTAGGTATGTGCCACCGTGCCTAGCTTCTGATTTTATTTATTTGGGTGTTCTCTTTTTCTTAGTCTAGCTGATGATTTGTCAATTTTGTTTATCTTTAGAAAAAACAAGTTTTCATCTTTTGGTACTATTTTTAGTCTCTATTTTGTTTAGTTCTGCCCTGATCTTTATTATTTCTTTGCTTCTACTAATTTTGGGTTCGATTTGTTTTTGCTTTTCTGGTTCCATGAGGAGCATCATGGGGTTGTTTATTTGAAATCTTTCTACTTTTTAGATATAAGTATTTATTGCTATAAACATCTCTCCTAGTATTGCTTTTACTGTATCCTGTGGGTATTGGTATGTTGTGTTTCCATTTTCATGTTTCAAGACTTTTTTTTATTTCCTTTCTAATTTCTTCATTGACCCAGTGGTTGTTCAGGTATGTATTATTTAATTTCCATGTATTTGTAGAGTTTCCAGGGGTCCTTTTGTTATTGATTTCTAGTTTTACTCCATTGTAGTTTGAGAAAATACTAGGTATGGTTTTGATTTTTTTTTTTTTTTCATAGAGATGGGGTCTCACTCTATGCTGCCCAGGCTGGTCTCAAGCTCCTGGGCTTAGGCAATCCTCCTGCCCCCCGAAGTGTTGAGATTACAGACGTGAGCCACCATAGCCGGCCTAATATATATATATATATTTTAGATGGAGTCTCTCTCTGTTGCCCAGGCTAGAGTGCAGTGGCACGATCTTGGCTCACTGCAACCTCTGCTTCCCGGGTTCAAGCGATTGTCCTGCCTCAGCCTCCTGAGTAGCTGGGATTACATACGTGCACCATCACGCCCGGCTAATTTTTGCATTTTTAGTACAGATGGGGTTTCACCATGTTGGCCAGGCTGGTCTGAACTCCAGACCTCAAGTGATCCACACGCCTTGACCTCCCAAAGTGATGGAATTACAGGTGTGAACCACCATGCCCAACCTAGCCAGCCTGATTTTTTTAATATTTGTTGGGATTTATTTTGTGACCTAACATATGCTCTATCTTGGAAAATGTTCCATGCATATACATTAACTTTAATCTTCACAATGGTCCTGTGAGGTAGGCATTATTATCCCTATTTTATGGATAAGAAAACTGAGGCTCAGGAAGGCAGAGTAACTTGCCTAAAGTCACACAGCATAAGTAGCAAAGCTGAGTTTTGAGCCTGCATTGCCTGACTCCAAAGTCTGGATCCTTCCCATGAGAATGTCTGCCTCTCACATTCAACTCCAATACACACATCTAAGACTAGTGCATAAGCTGATAGCTGTTAACATTTTCCCCCACAGAAAATGCAGTTGAACCAAGCCTTCCTATCTTGTCTATGAGCAGCTGATTCTTTGAATCTAAAGAATTGATACAGGACTTGATACATGTGGAATAACAGAAAGAACCTGGACCTTGGAGTGAGACAGGCTTAGACTTGAGTTCTGGCTACACACTTGGCTGTGCCAACTCAAGGCAGCTACCTTGACATTATAAGGCTGATTTTCTTCAACTGTAAAATGTCGATGTAGGATTACATGATAACACATGCGAAGCCTCTAGTAGAACACTCAGGGCAGCACTGCTCAGGCTTCTTAGTTGCCTTCCCCTGATCCGGAGTGTCAATTAATCTTGGTTTGAGTTCCTCTTGCCCACCAGTGCACTTTGGTCCCCCATTCAGTCATGTAGCACGGGGCTATTCCTCCAGCTGTTCTTGAGTAAGCATGGCACCTCACATTCATATAGAATGGTTACTAATAGTCATCCAAGTTATTGAGAAAAATATTGACCACAATGTACCACTCTCCCACCCCACTTTTTCCTAATTAATCTTTCCTTTGGGACTCAGCTAAGTTGTTCATTCTGCTGGGAGTGCTCCGCCCACCCAGAGCTGCCCCGGGTGCCTGCCTTGTGTTCTCTGCATCCCCTCACCACCTTCCTTTGTGACAAGCAGTGGAGGTGTCTGTAACCCGAATCAGTACTGGATCAGGTCCTTGAGGATAGAGATTGGGTCACACAATTATCCTTATATCTTAGAGCACAGCACCTGCCTGGTACATAGCTGGCATTCAGAAAATATTAGCTACACAAAAATGTGTTTAAGTATTATAACCTTGAGTTGATGAAACTCTGAGGCAAGAAATAGTATTTATAGAGGATTTCATGAAAAATGTACAATTTATCGATCTCATCAGTTCTCAGATTTGGCTATACATTAAAATCCCCTGGAAACATAGAAAAAATCAGAATCTCTGGTTGGTGGAGTCCTGTGTTGGTATTTTGCAAAAGTTCCCAGGGCTTCCTAATGTGCAGCTAGGGTTGGAAACCACTGCTCCAGAAAATCCACATTTTACCACTGAAGAACTGCCTGCATATCCTGTACCATTTAGACCCTGCACTAAAGTGCCTTTATTGAATTATACTTGGGCTTTGTGTCCAATTTGACTGAACCTAGTATATAACTGTGTGACTCTTGTCACCGGAGATATGGGGAGATGTTGTCAATGGATCCTCTTTATGAAGACACACCAGAGAGATGCCTATTGGGCATCAGCACCAAAAAAAGGCCATGATCCTCCTGAGCAACCAGTTCATGTTTGTCTTACGGATTCCAGGAATCATTTAGTTAACACTATTTTCCAGGTTTGTAGTAGCTGCTGCAAAGCCATGTAGTAGCTCAAGATCAAAGCCATGGTCCATCTTTATCACCTATAAAGAATTTTGTGGTGTATGTGTTACAATTGACTTGGTTCTGCTTTATTTTTTGTCTTTTTCTCTTCACCCTCTGATATGGTTTAGGTCTGTGTCCCTGCCCAAATCTCATGTCAAATTATAATTCTCAATGTTGGAGGAGGGGCCTGGTGGGAGGTGATTGGATCATGGGGGCAGACATCCCCCTTGCTGTTCTCTCAATAATGAGTTTTTATGAGATCCGGTTGTTTGAAAGTGTGTAGCACCTCCTCCTTTGCTCTCTTTTTCCTGCTGGCCATGTGAAGATGTGCCTGCTTCCCCTTCGCCTTCCGCCATGATTGTAAGTTTTCTGAGGCCTCTCCAGAAGCAGAAGCCTTTATAGCCCACAGAACTGTGAGTCAATTAAACCTCTTTTCTTTATAAATTACCCAGTCTCAGGTATGTCTTTATATCAGTGTGAAAATGTACGAATACACCCTCCTTTCCTTAACTTTTTCTATAATAAAGCTTTTTGAGATAATTCACATATCATAATATTCACCCTTTTAAAGTGTACAATCCAGTGGTTTTTAGTGTATTTACAAGATTGTGTGACCATCACTACTAATTTCAGACCATTTCCATCACCCCAAAAAGAAACTCCATACCCATTAGCAGTCACTTCTCATTCTCTCTTCCCCTTGACTTACTTTCTGTCTTTATGGATTTGCCTGTTCTAGATATTTCATATCTAGATATTTCATATAAATAGAATCATACAATATGTGGCTTTCTGTGTCTGGTTTCCTGTACTTAGCATAATGTTTTCAAGGTTCATCCATGGTATTGGTATTTTATTCCTTTTTTATGGCTGAATAGTATTCTATTGTATGGACATACCACATTTTGTTTATACATTCGTCAGCTTTTTGGCTATTATGAATTATACTGCCGAGAATATTCATGCACAAGTTTTTATGTGAATATGCTTTAGTTCTCTTGGGTACCTACTAGAGGGGTGGTTTGTTGTGTCAAATAGTAACTCTGTGTTTAACTTTTTGAGACCCTTTCCTCATTTAAAGAAAGGTTTTTATCTTATAGTATAGTATGTATCTCTGTAAGCCACTACAGATTCCTCTTTTTGGAATGAGGTGGCATATAAATAAATAAATAAAAAGTCACAAAGCACTCCCAAGCCATCTGTTTAATAATCTGTGCTAGAATGTTGCCAGGATTCTATATTGAGCCGTTTGGTCTATAGTTTCCAGAAATACCTTCTGTCTCCTTGTAAAAATCAGAACAGTTTCCCATCTCCACTGTCCTCAAGTATCTAGGTTGTTTTTCAGTCCTACCTGCAAGGGATTTCATGACTCTGGTGTCTTACCTGAATCGGGCCCCCAGAACTCACCTATGGCCACAAAAGGTCTGCCCTCCACCTTCTCATCTGTCTTGTGACACACTTAAAATGTTTTGTATCAAAGTAATTCATGCACATGGTTAAAAATAAACTAGAACAGAAGAGCTTACAGTCCCCTACCTCATCCCTCCCACCTCTAGTCTTGCTCCCCAGAGACAACTGCTTCTAACTCTTTTAGCTCTTTATTCTGGGAGTAACTTCCATATCTCTAAATAATATGCTAATGCCACTGTTCCTTGGTTTTTCAAATTTAAACATCCTCTATTAATTTATAATTATCAAAAATGAGGTGGGGCACGGTGGCTCACGCCTGTAATCCTAGCACTTTGGGAGGGTGAGGCAGGCAGATTGCTTGAGCTCAGGAGTTCAAGACCAGCCAGAGCAACATGGTGAAACCCTGTCTCTACTAAAATACAAAAAATTAGCTGGGTGTGATGGCACGTGCCTGTAATCCCAGCTACTTGGGAGGCTGAGACAGGAGAATTGCTTGGACCCGGGAGGCAGAGGTTGCAGCCTGGGTGACAAAGCCAGACCCTATCTCACACACACAAAACAATGATAATAATAATAATTTATCAAAAATGAGGATTTAGTTTACATATCTAATCCAAACAACCCTCCCCCCACCCTACTGTCAGTACAGTTATATAACTGTTCTTATTTAATTCCTCTAAATAAAATAAAAATAAATCTGTCAATTACCTCTGTTGCTTTAGTGACTACATCTTTATTTTTCATCCCACTAGCTGTTGATAGTAGTTTTGACTCACTGTTTATAGGATAAAGATATCATCACTCCTACCTTTCCCTTTAGGCTGCCCTTCCCAACTTCTGTCTTCTGAACATTTACTTTTTTTTTTTGAGACAGAGTCTTGCTCTGTCACCCAGGCTGGAGTGCTGTGGCATGGTCTTGGCTCACTACAACCTCCGCCTCCTGGGTTCAAGTGATCCTTCTGCCTTAGTCTCCCAACTAGCTGGGATTACAAGCATGCAGGATCACACCCAGGTAATTTTTGTATTTTTAGTAGAGATAGGGTTTGGCCATGTTGGCCAAGCTGGTCTCAAACTCCTAACCTCAAGCGATCCACCCACCTAGGCCTCCCAAAGTGCTGGGATTACAGGAATGAGCCGCTGTGCCTGGCACATTTACTTTAAATGTTCAATGTTGACAACATTTATGTTCCAATTTTCTCATTAGATTATGTTCTAATCTTCTGTACTTTGCTTATAGGTTTCTAAATGTTTAAATCCAATAAATAGTGTTTACATTTTGTGACAATGTAAATATTGTTTATTACAGAGCCACACAATGTCCTATGATGAATTTTCTTCTTTTATTTCTTCTAGTTTTTCATAAGAGTTTTGGATTGCCTTTCTTCTTTCTTCTTGTTTCCCTTCTCTTTTTTCTCTCTCTCTGTCTCTCTCTTTCTTCGACAGGGTCTCACCATGTCACCCAGGCTGGACTCAAGCCATCTTTCTAAGTAGCTGGGATTACAGACATGTGCCACCATGCCAGGCTTATTCTTTAATAATACCCTTGTCATTTCCTCAAGTCTGCTCCCGCCTTTCCAGCAAATGAGTAGAGGTGCCTTATTTCTCAGGACCTGTTACACAGAGCCCTCTGCTCTTCCGCCACGTAGGTGTTGGCCTGGGGCTTCTTCCTTTCACTGACGCCCTGGGCCTGGCAGCCCTCCCTCCCTCCCTCCTTCTCTTCCTTTCTTCTGCTTGTTTCTTCTTTGTTTATGCTCTCATTTTGCTGCACCACATCTTTAATTTCTCAAGGAGTGTGTGGTATGTAGGTTTTCTGAGTCCCTCATGTCTGAAAGTATCATTGCTCCACCCTCACACTTGAATGGTAATTTGGACAGATATAGAATTCTTGGTTGAAAATTGCTTTGGTCATTGAATATTGAAGGCATAGTTCTAGCCTTTGCTGGTGAGAACTTTGAGGCCATCTGATGCATATATATATATATATATATATATGCAAATTATATATACACACATATAAATATATATACATATACATATACATATACATATATATATTTTTTTTTTTTTTTTGAGACGGAGTTTTGCTCATGTTGCCCAGGCTGGAGTGCAATGGTGAGATCTCAATTCACCACAATGTCCGCCTCCCAGGTTCAAGCGATTTTCCTGCCTCAGCCTCCTGAGTAGCTGGGACTACAGGCATGTGCCACCATGCACGGCTAATTTTGTATTTTTAGTAGAGATGGGGTTTCTCCATGTTGGTCAGGCTGGTCTCAAACTCCTGACCTCAGGTGATACACCCACCTTGGCCTCCCAAAGTGCTGGGATTAAAGGCGTGAGCCACCACACCCAGCCTCTGATGCCTATATTTTTAGAGGTACTCTTTCTTTTTTCTTTCTTTTGTTACCTCTAAGGAAATTTTTAGGTAACCTTTCTTTCTTTCTTTTTTTACCTCTAAGGAAATTTTTAGGATCTAGATATACTATCATTTAGATATAAAACTAATTGTCTTACCTTCCAACACCTTCTAATGACTTTTTAATTTCTGTGATCCTATCTTTAATTTCCAGTAGTTCACACTTATTCTCTGATTACTCCTTTTCATAGCATCCTGTCCTTGTTTAGGGATGTAACACCTCTCCAATCTATCTGAGAATGCCTGAAATATTTAAAATGTTCTTTTGTCTTCTGTTTCCTCAATTACTTCTCTTTCTTATGAAGCTCTGCCCTGACCACCACCACCATTTATCCTTGTCTCTTTTTCATGCTAAGGTCATTTTTCAAATGTCTGACGATCTTTGTCTTTTCATATTTAAGAGTGAGCCATCCTGGTCAGCTGGCAGATTTCATTTCTTTTCTTTCTTTCTTTCTTCTTCTTTTTTTTTTTTTGAGAGTCTCACTCTGTTGCCCAGGCTGGAATGCAGTGGTACGATCTTGGCTCATTGCAACCTCTGCCTCCTGGGTTCAAGCAATTCTCCTGCCTCAGCCTCTCAAGTAGCTGGGATTACAGGCGTGCACCACCACACCTGGCTAATTTTTTGTATATTTTTTGTAGAGACGGTGTTTCACCATGTTGGCCAGGCTGGTCTCGAACCCCTGACCTCAAGTGATCCACCTGCCTTGGCCTCCCAAAGCGCTGGGATTGCAGGCGTGAGCCACTGTGCCCGGCCCATGAATGGAAATTTTCAATTCCCTCTTAATGTGTGTGTTTTATCTTTTTCAGAATGGTCATTCTCCTAACATAGGAGAATGAACAAATTGAAAGCTTCCTCATCATAATGAATATCTCTCCCTCTGTGAAACACAGGCTCCTGAAATCTGAGAGGCTCCTTCCTTCTCTGTTGGGCTTTTTTTTTTTTTTTTTTTTTTTGAGATAGTGTTTTGCTTTGTTGCCTGGGCTGGGGTGCAGTGGTGTGACCACGGCTTACTACACCCTCGACCTCCCTGGCTCAGGTGATCCTCCAGCCTCAGTCTCCTGTATGGCTGGAACCACAGGCACCACACCACCACACCTGGCTAAATTTTGTATTTATAGATTTATAGAGACGGAGTATTGCCTTTTTTGCCCAGGCTGGTCTTGAATTCCTGGGCCCAAGCGATCCTCCTGCCTTGGCCACCCAAAGTGCTGGGATTACAGGTGTGAGCCACCACGCCGAGCTTGTTAGGCTGCTTTTGTTTCTGACTTCAGATGCAGCTTCCCACTTGTCCCTGTCAGAGGCCTTTGTTTCCTCACCTCCAAATGCCAATTATGTCTGTGTCCTGTCAGTTCTAAGTACGGCATGTTCCTTGAATTCAGGGCTCTAGCTTCTTCTGTTGCCTCAGTCCAGTGGTTCTCGCCCATAGTTCAGTTCCAGGTGGTTTCTCCTGTACGATTGTAGCAGCCTCCTAGCTGGTCCCTGCCGACCCTCCCCTAATCCAGCCTTACCAGCTCTAAATTCAGACTTTATTATGTCCTTCATTTACAGCAAAAGAAGAACATTTTAAAGCAATTAACATCACTTCTATGGAGAGCTATTTGGCGATATCCACCAAAATTATAACTGCACCTGCCCTTTGACGTGCAATTTCACTTCCAGGAAGTTATCCTGCATAGAGTTGTACATGTAAAACGTGACGTATGTACCAAGTTATTTATTGCAGCACTGTTTATAAATAAAGCAAAAGATTATAGAGAGAGCGTGGTGGCGTGATCACAGCTCACTGCAGCTTCCACCTCCCTGGGCTCAGGTGATCCTCCCACCTCAGCCTCCCAAGTAGCTGGGACCACAGGCATGTGCCATTATGCCCAGCTAATTTTTGTATATTTTGTAGAAATTAGGTTTTGCCATGCTGCCCAGGCTGGTCTCGAACTCCTGAGCTCAAGTGATCCACCTGCCTTGGCCTCCCAAAGTGCTGGGATTACAGGCTTGAGCCACCATGCTAGCCCCTATGTTTATTTTATCTTATGTAAAAATGCAGATTCACTGAGCTAGATGAATGCATAGGTGACTAGTCCTCTACCCACCTCTCACAGGTGAAGGGCTGATCAAAGACTCAAAAGAATGCAACCATTTGCCTCTTATCTACCCATGCGTTTTAAACATTTCTTCCTATTTCACCAATATCCACCCTTTCTTCTTTAAATATTGAAGCCCTCAAAATCATCCTTGGAGACAGGCACAGACCTGTCTTCTGGATGTGCATCCTTAACCTTGGAAAAATAAACCTCTAAATTAATTGACACCTGCCTCAGAAACTTCTTGGTTTATAAAAGCATTAAAATATTAACTAGCAGTGGTTATTTACGGGTAGTTGGCATATGAGTGATTTTAGTTTTCTTTATCCTATTTCTGTTTCTCCCTCAATTTTTTTATGATAAGCATATCAATTCTAATAATCAGCAAAAAAATAATGGATGCTGCCCTCCCCCACATGGTGCACAGGATCAAGCTCAGTGTCTTCAATGCATTTCCATCCTCCTCCCCTATCATTTCCCAACCTCCCCCAGCACAGCAGGATCGGTGGTTTCTGAACATGGCCCCTTGGTTGTTCTCCCCTGTCCTGCAGAAATGCGACCCAGCCTCCACTGTGCAGCTCATGTGTCACCCCCTTCCAGATAGAATCAGCGGCTCTTTCCTTTGTGCCCATGTAGCCAACTGTTTCCCACTGGCCTGGGTTCCTGGTGGGTGTGGACCTTGTCTCCTTGTCCCTTTGCCACCTGGGATGGCCCCTGCCTTGACTCAGGGGGCGTGCCAAGTGCTGGCAAATGCAGGCTGAATGACCACAAGTCCTTGTTGCTTCCTCCACCTTCTGTGAGACGGTTGGGTTACGAGAGTCTGAGTTGGCCACAGTCCTCTCTTCACAGCGGTGTCTCCTTTCTGTGCATCACTGTTTCCGGGGTGTTCTGCTAGACATGCTGCAGTGCTTGTTCCCCACTGGGGGGGCCCTCGACTTAGCAGCATCCTTCAGACAGAGCTGCATCTTCCAAACCAAGGATGGTTACTGACCAACCCCCAGAGGTCTAGCTGGAGGAGAAGGGGCTCTCGGGACGGCTGGTTGGCCTCAGGAGAGGGGCAAGAGGAGGGCTTTTTCTCACATCCCGTCAGTAATCTTGGAGAAACTGGGGCTGGGAGCCCAAGTAACACATTTGTCCTGACACTTCCACTCCCTCCTGGGAACCTTCCAAGTCTTCTTGCCTGCACCTGTCCAAAAGAAAATTGGGCAGGAGGGGAGGAGACAGGAGCAGGGTAGTGACTGAAGCAGGGCCCAACCCCAATCTATCTCCTTTCCTCTCAGAGGATTTGAGATGGTTCCTTGCCTTTTCGCAGATTCATGGAGAAGAGCATAGCTGGCAGAGAATCCCATTCCTTCCCAGTTTCTCAGCATGCAAAGATCCCTTAATTCACAGACTGCCTGCACCCATCTCTTACCCAAGCCCTGCCCCCCAGTCCATATGGAAGTTGAACCTAAAGGAAATATTGTTTTTTGTTTGTTTGTTTGTTTTTTGAGACAGAGTCTCGCTCTGTCGCCAGGCTGCAGTGCAGTGGTGCCATCTCGGCTCACTGCAATTTCTGACTCCCTGATTCAAGGGATTCTCCTGCCGCAGCCTCCCGAATAGTTGGGATTACAGGCACGCGCCACCATGCCCAGCTAATTTTTGTATTTTTAGTAGAGACGGGGTTTCACCACATTGGCCAGGATGGTCTTGAACTTCTGACCTCAGGTGATCTGCCCGCCTTGGCCTCCCAAAGTGCTGGGATTATAGGCGTGAGCCACTGCGCCTGGCTGGTTTCTTTTTTTTTTTTTTTTTTTTTTTGAGATGGAGTCTTGCTCTGTTACCCAGGCTGAAGTGCAGTGGCACGATCTTGGCTCACTGCAACCTCTACCTCCTGGGTTCAAGCGATTCTCATGCCTCAGCCTCCCGAGTATCTGGGATTACAGATGTGCACCACCACGCTCGGCTAATTTTTGTATTTTTAGTACAGACGGGGTTTCACCATGTTGGCCAGGCTGGCCTTGAACTGACCTCAAGTGATCCACCTGCCTTGGCCTCCCAAAGTGCTGGGATTATAGGCGTGAGCCACCATGCCTCGCTGAACCTAAAGGAAATGGAAGAGAAGAGCAGGCCGTGTGCAGTGGCTCACACCTGTAATCCCAGCACCGTGGGAGGCCGAGGCAGGGAGGATTCCTTGAGCCCAGGAGTTAGAGAGTAGCCTGAGCAATATATCGAGATCCCATCTCTACAAGTAATAAAATAATTAGCCAGGCATGCTGGGGCACACCTGTAGTTCTAACTACTCATGAGGCTGGGGTGGGAGGATGGCTTGAGCCCGGGATGTCAAGGCTGCAGTGAGCCGGGATTGCACTACTGCACTCCAGCCTGGGCAACAGAGTGAGGCTCTGCCTCAAAAAAAAAAAAAAAAAAAAGAGAAGAGCAGGTGTCGAATTCCTTTTATGTCCATCTATGCTTTCTCTTAAGCAGCCTTGGTTTAAGAGCTACTAACAGAGATGCTTCCTAATCTGGCTGCCGTTGCTTTCATCCTTATCCTTACACCCTAGCAGATTTACCAAGAGTTAAATCCCAGCTGGAAGACTTGGACATCTGGCTCCATTTTCAGCATCATCTCCAGATTAGGGCAGCCAGGGAGAAACTTGGACATGGAGGGCACACAGCCCTGCACAGACACACACAACTATGAAGTCAACTATTAAAAGACTCCCCATGCATAAAATCCTTCCATTAATAGTCAATAATGGCTAATATTTACCTAGTACTTAATATGTGTGACATATTTTGAGGGCTTTTCCCCTGTGTCAGGGAAGTGGGTATGTTTTTTATATCTCCATATTACACATAAGAAAACTGAGGCACAGAGAGCTGAAGTAAGTGGCCCAAGGTCGCTCAGCTAGCAAGTACTCTAGCCAGGATTTGAGCTCTCTGGCTCTAGAGCCTATGCCCTTAACCACGAGGCTATCCTGCTAGGGTTATACTGTCCTCTTCAGGGTCTTGTGAGGCACAGCTTGACCCCTGACCCTCTTTGGGTACCCTGGGCCACCCCATGAGTCCAGAGTCTGATTTTGAACTCTAACCAGCCACCCCACCCCAGCCCTTGGCTCCCCAGCAGAGTGAAGTGGGTCTGCTCCAGCTTGAGGCTACTAGGAGCCCATTGATGGCACTGCCTAGAGCCACATCATGCAGAATGAGCTCCTTCCAGCACAAGCCCGCGCTGTTCATTCAGAGCTGCGGCATGCTCACTAGGTCCTCATGGCGATGCTGGGAGGTGGACTAGAGTATCCCATTTGGCATGTGAGGAATTGAGCTCCGTGAGATTAAGTCACTGGCCCAGAATCACAGAGTAGCCAAGCCAGGATTCAAACCCAGACCTCCATGTGCCATGTGCAGCTCTCCTTTCACAAATCCACAGCTGCACCCCAGGGATTCCCGGCTGACAAATGTAGTTTGGGTGTCTTACTGTGGTCTTTAACCTGCAAGACCCAAAGCTACAGCGTTCCCAGTTCCTTGCCTTCCCAGACTCTCAGGAAACCACTTCTCAAACGTCTACTTGCTACAGAATTGCTTGAGGAGAGTATTTAAAATGCAGATTCCCAGAGTTCATCCCCCAGGGATTCTGACTTTGGAGGTCTGGGGTAGGGCCCAGGACTCTGCATTCTTAGCAGACCCTCAGATAATTCTGAAGCAGGAGGGTCCTGATGCACCGATCTCTGAGAAACCTGCTTTACACCCATCTGAGCGGTATCTGTCCCAATCCCTTACTCATGGCAAGGGGCCCATAAACCTCTGAGGGATGAGTAAATGTTCCAGTGTGGTTCAGGTTTCTCTTTGGGGGTTGAAAATGTTATAAAGTGCAATGGGAGATTTTCTAGGCAGAAGATGGGTCCTTTGCCTTCTGAGAGATGGGACTACTTCTTCTGGGTTTCACTCTATAGCTGAAGGTGGAGTGAGGGGAGAGGGCCGCCCCTTGAGGGCTCAGCAGGGTCCTAGGCTGCACCTGTGTTTTCAGACCAGGTTGCTGCTCTTTTGGCTGAAGTCATAAAACAGAGCCCCGGGCGGGTGTGGTGGCTCACATCTGTAATCTTAGCACTTTGGAAGCTGAGGCAGCCGGATCACCTGAGGTCAGGAGTTCAAGACCAGCCTGGTCAACATGGTGAAACCCCGTCTCTACTAAAAATACAAAAATTTGCCAGGCATCAAGTGAGGAGCGCCTCTCTCTGGCCGCCACCCTGTCTGGGAAGTGAGGAACGCCTCTGCCCGGCTGCCCACAGTCTGGGAAGCGAGGAGTGCCTCTTTCTGGCCGCCGCCCTGTCTGGGAAGTGAGGAGTGCCTCTGCCCAGCTGCCCACTGTCTGGGAAGTGAGGGGCGCCTCTGTCCGGCCACTGCCCACCATCTGGGATGTGAGGAACACCTCTCCCTGGCCGCTGTGCAACCCTCCAAGTGTGAAGTGACAGCCTTGTGTGTGATACTTCTGCCCTCCCCAAGTTTGCACTTTTGACATTGAAGTTTACTTTTTAATTAAAAGTTTTAAATTGGAGAATAAAAAAAAAATTAGCCGGGTGTGGTAGTACACGCCTGTAATCCCAGCTAACTGGGAGGCTGGGGCAGGAGAATTGCTTGAACCTGGGAGGTGGAGGTTGCAGTGGGCCAAGATCGTGCCACTGCACTCCAGCCTGGGCGACAGAGCAAGACTCTGTCTCAAACAACAACAACAACAACAACAACAGACCCCCAAGGCAGTGTTTCTCAACCTTGCCCCAACCGCTTCTGAATCACCTGTTATTTGTCAAAAATGCAGATTCCTGCCGCCAACTCTGATTTGTTGAATTAGGATGAGGAAGAGGGGACAGCACCCAGAAATCTGCACTCTCGGCTGGCACCCCAGCCATCACTTATGCACCTGAATGCTTGAGAAATTCTGTCGCAGAACATGGACTTTGGAGTGTCACAGACCTGGGTTCCAGTCCCAGCTCTGCCACAAAGTAGCTGCGTGGTCTGGAGCAATCTCAGCCTCTGTGAAACTCAGTTTCCTCATCTAAAGAAATAGGTTACTACACAAGCTTATTGGTCTTGCTGTGAGTTGATCTTCACAAGACCAATCAAACAATGAGGAAATGTATGCAAAGCACCGGGCACCTCGGAGAGATGGCACCCCCAGCCTAGTGGTAAAGAGAGGGATGTATAGAGGAATGCTTTCTCTGGGAGGAAAGAGCTGGGAGCGCTGAGCATTACTCACCCACTGGCAAATACTGACCTGCTTCAAAACAATTCTGACTTTCCATTTCCTCTGGGGGGAGCTCAGTGAAGCTTTCAAAGGTGACTAGGTCCTTTCCCATACTCAGGTGTGAGCCATCCCAAGTCCCAAGTTGGGGTCAGGTGTTGTAAACAAAATATAATACAATTTTGACTCCCTCCACACCTCCAGCTGAGCCCTCCATCCACTGCCCCACCTGCCATTTCCCCTCCACGTGACATTCCTAGATCCCTCACTGGGTGGCAGGCCCAGTCTGAAAGGCCCTCTTGGCAAACCACGGGTCTGCCAAGGTCCCCGGGACCTTTAGTCTCAAAGCCAGGAGTTTCCAAATCCTTCCTTCTCTTTGGCTCTCCCAGTCTGGCCATCCAAAGAAATGCCAGAGCTTTTAAAAAGTTTCGGCCATTCATAATGGGTTAGTTCACTCCGGAAACATTCCCCAGCTCTGCTGAGAGCCTGCCAGGCGACTTGGTGACGTGCTGCTCTCAGCGCACACAATGGGCATGGGAGAACAATGCCGAGGAGAAAAACATCCCGCCCGCATGTCCATGGGCTCACATCCTCCTAGGACCCCGCCCCCGCATGCACTCCTAGAGCTGGGGGAGTGTGGGGGGAGGGGGGGAGGGGGAGGTAGGGGTAGAGAGAGGTGCTAGAGGACAATTGCGAGAGCAAGCGAGGGAGGGGAAGAGGAGGAGCTCACCCAAATTTCCCCCGTTTGGCTGCATTCTGAACCAGTTGGGTGAGTCAGATTAGAAGCCAAATCTGCTTATTCTGGCTCTCCTGCCAGCCCCGCGGCCACTGCTCACGGCCCGATGCTGAAATGGATTAAAACCTGAGCTGGCAAACAAAGCAGTTCAGAGTCACTGACCTATGGTGCACAGCGTTGGGGCAGGGGTGTGCCTGGTAGGAGGCCAAGTGTTGCCACTTAACCTCCCATGTGCAAGGAGTTCAAAATCCCAAAGCCTCAGTTTCCCCATCCACTGAATTGGGGAAATCGTGCATGCTCTGTCTCCCTCACAGAAGGTGAGGTAACAAGGGCTACTGGGCATGAAAGCATTTTCATAATTATTAAAAACATTAGCGAGGCACGGTGGCTCACGCCTGTTATCGCAGCACTTTGGGAGGTTGAGGCAGGTGGATTACCTGAGGTCAGGAGTTCGAGACCAGGCTGACCAACATGGTGAAACCCCGTTTCTACTAAAAATGCAAAATTAGCCAGGTATGGTGACACGCACCTGTAATCCCAGCTACTTGGGAGGCTGAGGCAGGACAATTGCCTGAACCTGGGAGGTGGAAGTTACAGTGAGCCGAGATTGCGCCATTGCATTCCAGGCTAGGCAACAAGAGTGAAACTCCATCTCAAAAAATAAATAAAAACAAACAAACAAAAACCCAAATAATTATTTAAAAAATTACTTGGTCACCAAGTGGTGTCATTACTCTGACAAAGCCACTGGGGGAGGTCACAGCCAGGAATTAGAAGGCATGGCCCTTTTCATCCCAGGCAGCTTACAACTTAAACCCAAGAAAGAGACTTAGACACTGAAAACCTAGATACAAGAGTGTAGACTAAGCTGGGCGCGGTGGCTCATGCCTGTAATCCATTCACTTTGGGAGGCCAAGGTGGGCGGATTGCCTGAGCTAAGGAGTTCAAGACCAGCCTGGGCAACATGGTGAAACCCCGTCTCTACTAAAATACAAAAAATTAGCCGAGCGTGGTGGCATGTGCCTGTAAGTTCCAGCTACTTGGGAGGCTGAGGCAGAAGAATTGCTTCAATCCAGGAGGTGCAGGTTGCAGTGAGCCAAGATAACGCCACTGGACTCCAGCCTGGGTGACAGAGCAAGACTCTGTCTCCAAAAAAATAAAGAGTGTAGACTATAGACAACTAGAATGTCTAGACTGTCTGGCTTGGGGTAGGTCTGGTTGGGGGTTGAGAGAATGCTTGGGGGATTTACTGAGAAGTGGTCACTGTTTCTATGCTAAGCTCTGTTTTTCACTTAGGTTGTAGGTATTCGGGTGGCCTTTCAGGCAATGGAGGTTATGAGGGAGCTAAGGCCCCTGTGGACCCCTTGGCACCAGCACTGGCATAGGCCCACTTGCTACCAACAGAACTGAGCACATATGGGAGTATTCACGGGGCTGATCAAGGAAGGCTTCCTGGAGGAAGGGAGTTTGAGGCATGTTTGAAAGAAGAAGAGGGGGGATTATAAAACATGAAAGTGACAGCAGACAGGTTTATGTAAAATCCAGGAGCAAGAATGAGACTCTGAGGGCATCCAGGACCCACCTTCATCGTAGGGACAAAAGCACCAAGGTCTCAGCCAGGTGAAGGAGTTTGCCCAAGGCACAGTGACTGAACTGGAACTGGTGCTGCAGGGAACTGGAAGGAAGGAAGTCCAAACAGAAGGAACGTGGACAGACTCAGGCACAAGGGCTTGAGGTAGGAGGTGCCCTTGGGGAAAATGGGTCCTTGGTCTAGTAGCAAGATTGCAGAGTATGCAAAGAAGTCAGAGCCAGGGTACAAGGGGCTTAGGCACCTTGCTGGCGAGGAGGCTCAACCCTTAGTGGTGACAGTGGGACAGTCAGCGGAATGTTCTGAAGCCTCTCTGGAGCCCCTCTGCAGCCCAGGAACACCTAGGAGTGGAGGTTGGGGAGTAGAGTTTGGAAACACCTTAGAAACAAGACTGGCTGTACCCCATGACTGTAAATGGGCACTCGAGTCTGAAGCCTAAGCTCAAGGCAGCAGGGTAGCCCGAGGTGCCTGCTGCTGCATGGAAGGGAAGGGAGAGAGCTGGCCAGGCAAGAGTGGGTTCCAGCAAGTTCCTAATGCAGCGGACATTTCATGTTTGTATTCATTCATATTTTCATTCACAGCTATGAGCCTGGCAGTGAGGCCTAACTCAGTTTACAAGGCTTGCAAACCAGGTAGGTACTGCAGGGGCTGAGGAAGGGGAGTGGAGGGAGGTGGAAGGAGCAAGTCATCTGGGCAGCTGTTTACAATCTCTGGGATAATACCTACCACATCTGCGAAATGCAGATACCAAAGCCCACTTCAAAGCCATTATTGTTATTTCTACAACCGATGTCTCTCTCCTTTACCAGGCTGTGAATTCCTTGAGGATAGAACACTGTTTATTTATTTCTGAATCTCTAGTGTTTCACAGAGTGGTCTAAGCCAAGGAGACATTTTTTTTTTTTCTTTTTTGAGACAAGGTCTTGCCCTGTCGCCCAGGCTCGAGTGCAGTGGTGCAGTTAGAGCTAACTGCAGCTCAAACTCCTGGGCTCAAGTGCTCTTCCTGCCTCAGCTTCCAGAGTAGCTGGGACTACAGGCATGCACCCCCATGCCTGGCTACTTTTTAAATATTTTGTAGAAACAAGGTCTTGCTATATTGCCCAGCCTGGTCTCGAACTCCTTGCCTCAAGTAATCCTCCCGCTTTAGCCTCCCAAAGCACTGGGATTACAGGTGTGAGTACCGGACCTGGACCCAAGGAGTTTTTTTTCTTTGTTTTTTGAGACAGTCTCGCTCTGTTGCCCAGGCTAGAGGGCAGTGGCATCATCTCAGCTCACTGCAACCTCCACTTCCCAGGTTCAAGCGATTCTTGTGCCTCAGCCTCCTGAGTAGCTGGCATTACAGGCGCATGCCACCATGCCCGGCTAATTTTTGTATTTTTAATAGAAATGGGACTTTACCATGTTGGCCAGACTGGTCTTGAACTCCTGACCTCAGGTGATCCACCTGCCTCGGTCTCTCAAAGTGCTGAGATTACAGGCGTGAGCCACCGTGCCTGGCCCCAAAAAGATTTGTCTCTTAACTTTTAAAAAGTTTTAAAATTTAGGTAATATTTGTTAAGTTCATAGCCTTTTGCCTAACATCTGTATCTGTTGGAATAAGTGACACCAGAATTCCCAAACTCTAATGGCATTTTGGGAGGACAGGTAGTTCTCCATAGACAGAAAGGGTTTTATTCACTTGTGTGCCCCACGGAACCATTCCTCCTTTTAGTAAGAAGCCTTTGGCTCCTGCTCACAGCCCTCACAGTGAAACAGAGAAGGCGGGTGATGCCTGCTTCTACCCTCCCTCAGGGAAAGATGACAGCTTACACTGTGTAGTGCTTTCTACATGACCAGTAAATTCTGCGTGCTTTTCTTCTTCTTCTTCTTTTTTCTTTTTTTTTTTTCGTTTGAGACGGAGTCTTGCTCTGTTGCCTAAGCTGGGGTGCCGTGGCGCGATCTTGGCTTACCACAACCTCCGCCTCCCAGGTTCAAGCGATTGATTCTCCTGCCTCAGCCTCCTGGGTAGCTGGGATTACAGGCGTGCACCACCATGCCTGGCTAATTTTTGTATTTTTAGTAGAGACGGGGTTTCACTATGTTGGCCAGGCTGGTCTCGAATTCCTGACCTCGTGATCTGCTCACCTCGGCCTCCCAAAGTGCTGGGATTACAGGCGTGAGCCACCATGCCTGGGCTCTGCATGCTTTTCATGTACTAATTCATTTAATCCACACTCATCCTATGATCACCCCATTTTGTAGGTGGGGAAACTGAGGCAGAGAGAAGCCATGCTATGTGGCTAAGGTCATACAACTAGGATGTGGTGGTGCCAGGACTCAGGTTGAGGCAACCTGGCACACCACTGCCTCTATTGCTCCTCAACCTCGCTCCACCCCAGCTCATCTTCTACAGAGAAGCCAGGCAGTAAATTCCATTACCAAGTGGAACACTGGCTGGAGGTGTGGAATCACAGGTGGCTGAAGGCACCCACTCAAGGCATCTGCCCGAGGCAGGAAACAGTACTGAGCCGTAACCTCTGGCCCCATCTCCTGTTCCCTGAGGTGGCCCTCCTACTCTCATCAACTCCAGCTTTAAGAATCTCAGATTGAGGGCTGGGCATGGTGGCTCATGACTGTAATCCCAGCACTTTGGAAGGCCGAGGCAGGTGGATCACTTGAGGCCAGGAGTTCAAGACCAACCTGGTCAACATGGCAAAACCCCATCTCCACTAAAAATACAAAAATTAACTGGGCGTGGTGGCACATGCCTGTAATCCCAGCTACTTGGGAGGCTGAAGCATGAGAATTGCTTGAACCCAGAAGGCAGAGGTTGTAGTGAGCCAAGATCATGCACTCCAGCCTAGGCAACAGAGTGAGACTGTCTCAAAAAAAAAAAAAAAAAAAAATTCCCAGATTAGTTCATTCCCATACGCCAGAATCAGTCCCAGGTCCTGAAAAGCCAAGTCTGGCCTCAAAGCCGGTGACAGGGCTGAGAGGATACCCCTGGAATCCTGGAATCCAAGGAGAAGGGTGTTTGCAAGCCCAGAATCATGCTTTGCCACATTCCTCTGGCTTCTCTGAGGAAGGTATCTCATCTGCCAGTTATACCTTGCTACTCCGTACAGCAAAAAAGAAAGATCCAAGGAATAGGGTCAGGCCAGGTGCTGATCTGGCTGCTGGCTCCTCAGGAACCTGGCAAGACGTACCGGAGGCAGTGGTGCCCCTGGAATTCCCAAGTAGTTTCCCAGTCTGGGGGACAAATTGCTTACTACCTCAAGAGGCAGCAGATCCACTTTGAGTGACACCTGACCTGACCCAGTGCCTTTTATCATAAATTCTCTTTCCATGTTTACTTCCCCAGCTACGTTTAAAGCTCCCGTGGAGAAAAAACTCTGGGCTGAGGTCATTTTAAAAGTCTTGCAAAATCTTTTAAGTAGGATATTCTTAATACATTCTTGCTGATTGAGATCTTATCAAGAGTGAAGAATGCAAGAAATAAAAGCATATGATCTTCCACTTTACTTCCAGGAGGGAGGAAGCTGGAATTCCTGCTTGTGGAGAAGTGGGTGGGAGTGTGCAGAGTGAGGATGTGAAGCTCACTCACCTAGCACTCTGGGTCAGGCCCCTCCTGAATATTCATTCTTTTTTTTTTTTTTTTTTTTGAGACAGGGTCTCACTCTGTCACCCAAGCTGGAGTGCAGTGGCACGATCTCAGCTAACTGCAGCCTCCACCTCCTGGGTTCAAACAATTCTCCTGTCTCAGCCTCCCAAGCAGCTGGGATTACAGGTGTCCACCACCATGCGCGGCTAATTTTTGTATTTTTAATAGAGACAGGGCTTCACCATGTTGGCCAGGCTGGTCTCGAACTCCTGGCCTCAAGTGATTCACCCGCCTCGGCCTCCAAAAGGGCTGGGATTACAGGCATGAGCCACTGCGCCCGGCCTGAATATTCATTCTTAAATCCTCACAACCTTGTGAAATAGGTGTTATCACTATCTCCATTTTACAGAGAGGGAAACTGAGGCACAGAGCAGTTAAGGAACATTCCCAAGGTGACTCAGCTTGCAAGCCGTAGAGCTGGGATTTGAATCCAAGTCTGTGTGATTTTGGAGCCTGTGTGTTATTTCCCCAGTTGTGCAAGATTCCTTCTCCCCAGGAACCTAGGACTTAGCCAATCTCTCCTCCAGGGAAAACATGAGGACATTAAAACATTTTATTGTTCTTGAAAAAAAAAAAAAAAACCTTAGCAAATTTTAATAGAATAACTAATGGACAACTGTCTTTCCCCCAAGTAGCTGAGACCTTAAGAAGCTGAGAGGAAGAAAAGATTATCCTAGCCGCCTCTGAGACGCTGAGCTCCTGGGAGTGGGGTCTAAGTCAGGATCAAGTTTGTATCCTGGGTAGTGAAAACAGAGCCTGGCACAGAGTCTGGAACCATCTGATGGATAATGAGTAAATTAGGGAGGTAGGAGCTCTGGAGGAGACAGGAAGATGAGGAACTGGGCTAGAAGTTTCTAGCCCAGAAAGGGGCAAGCAGGAGTGCTGACCACATGCAGGAGGGCAGCGGGGATCCTCCCTGCCACGCCCTGTCCATGCTTCAGCTCTCCATGTTTGCGTCACATCACCAGGAAGGGCCCGGGGGTGCAGGAGCAAGGGTTGATGCTTGGCATTGAGAACACATCTCAGGGACTGGAGGCTTGGGTTGATTCAAGGGAAAGGCTGCAAAATCTCCTTCCTTAGAGAACAGGCTGGGTCAGATTATTGATCTCTGGGTTTCAATGTTACTCAGGGCCACCCACTGAGTAATACCTAGTGCCCCCAAGGGGCACTGAGAGAAGTAAAAAGAAGCAGGAAGAAGGGAGAGGAGAAAACAAGGGAGGAAGTGGGAGTGGCCACGTGGCACCTGCAATCTCATCAGAGCTGCCCTTGGCCCCACCCGTCCTGTCTAGGAGAATTGGCACACACTCGCCTAGAGTCTGGGCACTGACCATCAGCAATGATGCCAGCCACCGGGCCTCCACAGCTAGGGCGGGAGCAGGGCCCTGGTGCCCAATGATGCCTTTAGTTGGCAGATGGTGGGAGGTTCTGAAGGTCCAGAAGAGGGGCTGAGTGATGGCAGGGGGCACTTGGTGGGGTGGGGGATAGTGACTTTTGCCCAACCCCCAGGTGCCTACTGGCTGCCTGTCAGACAATGCTTTTAGGTGACCAGAAGGCAAGGATTTCCCAGTCCCTGGAAACCAGATACCCATCCTCCATGCAAACAAGTGAGGTGGAGTGTCCGTGCCAGCGTCCACACCTGCCCGGAGGCAGCTGCTCAGGTAGGCTGACCTGGGTTGGAACTGACAGTCCACCTTACTCCCTGTGTGGCCATGCAGGTTACCTAACCCTAGAGCCTCTGTGGCCCTCCCTGGGATTAGGATGATAGTCCCTCTCACAGCAACACAGGAGAGCAGGTGCTTCCCTTCTCCCTTCCCACCACACCTGCTGCTGCTCTACCACCACCTGGGGGATCCTTCCTCTCCCTGCCCCAGCACCCTCCTCATAGGGGCTGACATCTCCTATTTGACCCTCTGAGCCTTTAAAAACAGAGGCCAGTGGCTTCCCATCTCAAAATAAAATCCAGAACCCCTACCACAGCCCACAAGACCTCGCATGAGTGAGCGGTTCTCAACCCTGGCTACATGTTAGGGTCATCTGAATCAATCTGAGCTGAGGCCGGATGGCAGTGGATCTTAAACACTTCCCAGGTGGATCTAATGGGCAAAGCCACTGCCCCACATGATCCAGCCCTCCTGCCATGCTGCCTGGCTCACTCTGCCCTGGCCTCACTGCCTCTCACTCATTCTCAAGCATGTTCACCTCAGGGCCTTTGTTGGAATACTCTGTCCCTGGCTGTCCACCTGGCCCCCTTACACAACATAGCTCACTTTTTTTTTTTTTTTTTGGGTACAGGGTCTCACTCCATTGCCCAGGCTGGATGGTAGTGGCACAATCACTGCTCACTGCAGCTCTACCTGGGTTCAAGTGATCCTCCTACCTCAGCCTCCTGAGTAGCTGAGACTACAGGCATGAGCAATCACGCCCAGCTACGTTTTTTTTAATAGAGATGGGGTCTCGCTATGTTGCGCAGGCTGATCTCAAACCCTTGGGCTCAAGCGATCTGCCTGCCTTGGCATCCCAAAGTGCCGGAATTACAGGTGTGAGCCACCATGCCCAGCCCATAGTTCATTTTTGATGGAGAGGTCCCTCCCTGACCAGGCAGTTCCCCACCCTATGCCATCACATTCTTCCCCCTCAAACCTGCCCCTGCCTTATTTTGTCTCATCACGCTTATGACCCCTTGATATGCCTGTTGATTTGGATAACGTCTTATACCCTCCACTGGAACATAAGCTCTATGAGAATAGGGGTTGGCCATCTTGTTCACGGCTGTATCCTCAGTGCCTAGCACAGCACCGGGTGCACAGTGGGTTCTTGAGAAAACCTGTTGTAATCAAGGCCGTCTCTGCCGGCAGGTCTGAGCTTCTGGAAGGTGGGGGTGGAATGTCATGCATCTTGGTGTCCTGGCATCTAGCACAGGGCCAGGCATGGAGGAGGCTGTGGCTAATTCATGGTGCTGATGATCTGCTCTGGAGATAGAGGGGGTCACTAGGGTGCTGTAGAGTGTCACGGCCAAAAGCAAGGGTCTGAGCAGTGATAGAGGTGGGGAGATGGTCCAAAGGAGGCTGGAATGCTTCAAGGAGGGAGGAAAGGAGCAGGCCTGCAACAGTGCCTGACACTTGGCTGGCCCAGGGGGCCTAGCAGGATAGAGGAGTGGTGGCCTATTAGACATCAGCCCTGACCACTGGACCCAGAGAGTAGGGGCAGGGTGAAAGGGAGCCCACAGGCGGGTGGGGCAGGGGAGAGCCAGCTCCAGATCCCACCGGGGTGCAAGATGATGTGGGCAGTGCCAAGCACAGGAGCTGATATCACCCCCACCCTGTAGAGTTCAGCAAATAGGACATTTTGTCTGAAGCTGCAGGGCTGCTACACACCTCAAATGCCCCTGCCAAATGGCCATGGTGGAGGGGACGGCGTCTGCACCCTGGATATTCCTGACCTGTCCCAGAAGCAGGCAGATGGCAAAAGTGAGGCCAGAGGGGGAATGACTTGCAAAAGGCTGCTTTGGGCCGGGGATTCCAGCAGAATGGGGCAGGCTCCTGTTTTTGAGAGTCACCGGCATAAGGAAATGATTGCAGGGGTGCCCAGGAAACCGAGGGCTCCAGGACACTGGGTTGTGTTGTAGCTCAGGCTGGTCCCTGGGAGCCCAGTGGCAGCTCATGGCCAAAATCACTCAGCCCCTCTTCACCCCTGAACCCAGCTTCCTTCTCCGGAGCCATCACTTTTTGAGCACCAATCATATCCAAGGCCTGGTGTGGGCCAGTCCAGCTGAGTTCCACACTCCCAGGCTGGCCTGCACCCCCAGCCCTGGCAGCTTTCTAGGGCAGAAGCTCAGCGTGCCTGATGTCAGAAGCCCCTAGGTGTGTGCCTCCTCAGCAGGGCCACAGCTGCAGCAGCAAGAACGGCTGCCCCCAGCGACTCCTAAAGATGCAGAGCCTCGCTGGGCCACCTCTGCCTGCCACAAGGGTTGCCTTGCAAAGTGCTCCTCAAGGCAGCATCTGCCCATGTCTCCACCTCACCTTCCCCACGCCTCCCACTCCTTAAAGACCACAGGGCTGGGGGACAGACACCTGGGATTCTAATTTGGTATGTGACCCCAGGCTACCCCTGGGAGGCTCCTGTCCTCATCTGCAAAGTGGGGAGAAAGGGGGGTTTCTATGAGGATTCAGTGAGACAATGCCTGGGCACAGGGCTGCCTGGCACCCAGCAGGGAACTTAATAAATGTCTGGTTTCCAATTCCCACTAATGTGCTTCCCAGCCCTTCTCCTCCCCTCAAGCACTAATTGTCTGAGTTACGATCCTACTTTGGTGTCAGGCTGCCTACAAGCAAAGTGAGGAGGTCTTGTTCGGTAGAACTGGTGCTGAGCTGAGAATGGAGCCTGGCCCGCCCCTTACTTCCAGAGCCTTGGGAGATATCATCAACCTCAGCATCAGCTTCCTCCTCTGGAAAGCAGCCACCCTCTTAAGTAACTGCAAACCATGCCGGCAAACTGCAAAGTGCTTAAGGCCAGGCATGAGGACAGGTCAGGAGGCAGGGTTTGGGGCCTGGCATTCTCAGAGTGGTCTCGGGAAGAACAAACCTGGTCACCGAATTGGACAACAGCAGGATTCTGAGCACTTTGGGAGCTGTGTATGATGTGTTGGGGGGGGCGGGTTGTGTCCAGATCAAAGGTGGGGAGGTGGTCTAGGCAACAGCAGGAGGTGTATTCGAGGTCTGCAGCAATTCTTGCAGGGCCTGAATTACAGCGAGGCCCACACCCTCGTCCTGCTGCCCTGGCCTTGGCCATCTCCCATGTCAACCCCATCTTGATCTTGCCTGCCTCCCTCCCCAGAAGCCAGGGGGCCATTTGGCACCAGGAACACAGGCATCGGCTGCACGGCCAGACCCCAGACCCCCGCCCAGGGGTCCCTCTTTGCTCTCCTGGCCAGCCCCACCCCACAGGCACCAACTTGGGCCAATGCCAGGCCACAGGTCAGACTCCCAGGCCTGGGACTCCTCTGCCCACCCACAACAACCACTGATGCTCCTCAGCAAGAGCCAACTTCTGGCTCTGAACACAGCAGCACCCAGGATACAGCAAGGTGAATGCTAGGCACCCGTCCCACAGCCTGGGGTGTGGGGGAGGTCAGAGATACACACAAATCAAACTCTCTCCTCACTTTATATATATACACACACACACACACACACACACACACACGCACGCATACACACAAGCACGCCCCACCCACACTCATTAGGCCTGGAGAGGTGCCTTCGGTTCTCCATCTTTGGCATCAATCTATCAAAATCAGCTTTTCTGTACGAGACCGCTCGCTCCTTTCTGTACAACATGAATTAAATATATTATAAGTCTCTGCACTGAGTCACACGACGTTCACAGTACCGTGGGGAGGAGTGGAGGGTGGGGGCCTGAGGTGGGCAGGGCAGGGGGCCTGGGTAGAAAAGCGAGGCTGGCCTCCCCTTGGCCTGTGCCATTCAGGATCAGCCCAGTGTTGAGGAGACCTAGGGGATACAGAGGGGAGCCTTCTTCAGGGGCCCTGGCCACCCAGGCTTCCAGCCCCTTGAGGCAAGCCTCTCAGCATCAGAGCCTGCTCCTGTTCCACGTTCCTCTCCCTCAGATGGTGGCATCTATACCTCTCCCTGTCGTGGCCGCCCTCTGGGGTGGCAGGGGCTCGGGGAAGCTGGTATTGGGATCAGGTGGACAGAGCCACAAGGGCCGGAAAGGCAGGATGGGGAGGCTGTGCGAGCCTTCGGGAGCTGAGGTCAGCCCGGCACCGGTGTCAGGGTGACTCTGCATATCTGGGTGCCGTCCCCAGGACCCTGACTGGGCCTGGCTAATCGGAGCCCCGGGATGATAAGATAAGCAGGGGCCACCTCGGGAAGGGGTGGACAGGCAGGAGCCGGTCACAGCTCCAAGGGCAGTGAGTGTGGTACCACCTGCCAATTTAAGGCAACTCCATTCAGACTGATGAGCTGGGCGGGGGCTGGCTGAGGTGGCAGGCGTGCAACTGGCGGTCCCCGGCCACCTCTGGACACAGCTGGGCATCCAAGCATGCCGGCGAAGCATATGCCGGCACTGCTCAGCCATGGTTCAAGCCAGAGGGTGTCGGGGGAATGAGGGTAGGGTAGGGCTGATGGAAAGAGTGGGGACTACTATTCCTTCTGTTGCTGTGGGACACCTGCCAGGTGGGGTAGGCTTTGGCACACATGTGGGTACCTAGGATTCCAGGGTCCCAGAGAACATGCCATGTCTCTTCTTGCTCTCAGAGGGGAAAAAGATGAAACGTGTGTGGGCTCCAAGGGGCCAGAAAGGGGGACTACCAAACTGGCACTAGGCAGGCACTGGGGGAGGAGGGTAGAGCCTCTATCCAGGGCAGAATGCCCATCCTGGCGCCTTGATTCTGTCATCCATGTGCATCCCACGCAGGTGCCCAAACACCAGGGTGGGAGAGGGTACAAGGACCCCCCCTCCCTCTCATGTCCTCTCAGGGAAGCAGCTCATGCCAGCCCCAACGTGGGTAATGGAGGGGTTGGTATGCAGGTGAGGGCTACTGGGGAGGCACGCGGGAAGCACAAAGAAGAAACAGCCATGGCCAGCAGGGCTGCCAAGCGGTCTTCCGGGCTGGCTGTCAGCCCTCGTTCTTCAGTCCTCCGAGGGCCACACAGGCTCCATCCTACCCGAATTTGTGCTCCACGTGATCTCTCGTCCCTTGGCCACAGCAAGGTGGGCGCAGCTCAGAAGATGCTCTGCCGCCTGTTCTTGCCTCGTCCTGGAGAATGGAGAAGAGGTGGGGCTGCAGGGAGGAGGCTGGGCTGAGGGGTACCCCAGGTCAGCAGGGACAGTTGCTGTCCCCCAGAGCTGCTCTGACAGAGCAAGCAAGGGCATGCAAACAGGAGCCGGTCCGACCTGGTGTCAAATCCCATCTCTGCTACTTACTAGCTGCATGAACTTGTGACTTAACCTCACAGAGCCTCAGTTTCATTGACTATGAAATGGGGAATATTAATAGTACTAACCTCAAGGGGTGTTTTAAGGATTAAAGAAGAGGATGCATAGAAAGCATTTGTCAATGTCCAAGGCCATTGACTGTTCTAGGAAAAAAGTACCGTTCTCCCAGGATGGAATCTGATTAGAGAGCTCAGGGTTTGCAGAGAGAATGCACCAGAGACAGCATGCCTCTTTGCCAGGGCTACTGTCAAATGCAATGTCCTGTCTGGGGTGGAGGGTTGAGGAGGGAAGAGCTGGACGAGGAAGTCTAGGCAGGAGAAACCAACCCCTTCTCTGCTCCCCAAAGACTCCAAAGGGAAGCCGGTGGTGGGGGGACCATGGGAGTCCCCACTGGGGAGGGGTAGCCTGCTGTGGCTTCCACTAACAAGGGGAGGGGTCCAGGAGAGAACAAGCCCCTACCTGGCTGCTGGAAGGCCAAGCCTCGGTAGCCTGGGTCCTTCTGGAGCTGGATCTCCTTCAGGGAGAAGATGGAGGCAGCTGGGGGACAGAAGTGAAGTGCATAGTCTGGAGAGGGCTGGGTGGAGCTGGCCTCCAGTGAGGACTGGCCCAGAAGGACCAACTGAGCCCTCGAGGCAGCATCTCATTTCCACTGTTTGCCCCCTCAATTTGGAATGACAACCCCAGCAGGGGAGGCAAGGTGTCCGGGGCTGCTTGGCTGGGCCTGGGGCCTCTGGCCTCTTTGTTCTGGTTCTTCTGCCCACACTCACCAACCCCTTTCCTTGGTTCTGGGTGGCCCTGCTCCCGGCCCCCCCAGTACTCACTGTCTTCAAGCTGGTGCACACGCTCTCCCAGAGACCGGAAGTAGGGGTGACTCAGGGCAGCTTCTGCTGACATGCGACTCTTGGATTCATACTGAAAGGCACAGGGTGGGGCTATTGGGCCCTGGCTGGGGGACTGCAAACCCTCTGGGCAGCAGGACTCCGGTGCTGGTTAGAGCACCAAGGTGGGTGGGGCTTGAGGCTAACAGGAGAAGCCCCAGGTCAGCCTCCAGCCCCTACCACAAACCCAACCTCAGGCCATCTCAAGACTCAGGGGAAGGCTCCCCGGTCTCCAGCCACCAGGAAAAACCAGAAATGAAACTTCAGGAGAGTGACCTTCTCTTGGGATAGAAATACAGATGCAAACCAACCATGATCAGATGGAGAACATCCGTAACAGGAAGCGTAGTGCCGATAACGACCCTTCATCGTGTGCCTTATAAGACAGGCACCACACTAAGTGTGTCCCGTCATCTCAATGTATCCTCACGGCCAGCTTATAAAATAGGTATTAATCCCACTTTGCAGTTGAGGAAACTGAGGCATGGAGGAGCTCTGTAACTTGCCCAGAGCTACACAGCTAAGTAACGGGTTTGGGCTCGCAGTGCACAGACTCCAGAGGATGTGTATGGAGGCCAGCACTCCCCTTGGCCTTGGGGGTGGAGAGTACAGGGGAAATGTTTCAAAGACGTGTGAGCACACGAGCCACAGAAGTTGGGGCGTAGGCCCGGCATGGGGCACAGGGACTTGGCTCTTTGGCTGCCTCTCCCGGGGCCCCGCCGGGAGGACACTC
Source organism: Pongo pygmaeus (assembly GCF_028885625.2). NCBI lineage: Eukaryota > Metazoa > Chordata > Mammalia > Primates > Hominidae > Pongo > Pongo pygmaeus. The sequence goes on from NC_072373.2 coordinate 43,925,742, forward strand.
ACCAGGAGCAGGCTGCTCAGGAGTTGGATGCCATCCGTATCCAACCTGCAAGGAGAAGGCGCGGACACAGGCTGTGCCTGAGCCGGGATGGGAAAGCCAGGGCCACAGCAGGAGGGGCGGCGGGCGCAGGGGCTACCTGGGCGCGTGGCTGATGAGCGGCTGCGGAAGGTAGCGGGGGAAGCTGTAGGTGCGGAACTCGGAGAAGGCGGTCACGCCGGGCCACGTCTCTTCTGTGGGGGTCCCTGGGGAGACGAGAGAGGGTGGAGAGGGCCTGCGTGAGGCCCAGGGCCAAGGCCGACTTGAAAGGGATGCAATGTAGGAGGTGGGAGCAAAGATGGCCGAGGCCACAGGGGGTCCCCGCCCCGGAGAGAAGCGGCCGAGCCGCTCCTCCCCGTCCCGCTCCGCGCCAGAGCTGGACGGAGTTCCGGCGCCCCCTGGTGGTGAGAGGGACGGAGCAGCGGGAGACTGACCGAGGAGGCGAAAGATGAGGTGCAGCTCCTCCTTGACTGTGGAGCCCGGGAAGAGGGGCCTCCCTGTGGCCATCTCGTAGTGGATGCAGCCCACGCCCCTGCGGGGAGCAAGGGGCAGGGTCGGCATCAGGCAGGGGCGGCCGCCCTTCCTAGGGCTGCTCCACCAGGGCACCAATGACGACCTGCCACAGGCGGCTGCAGGGGTCGTGGCTCTGGCGGCGGAGGGGTGGCCCAGGACAGTGGAGGCTCCTAGAACTGCCCAGCCCCCACTACAGCCACTCTCTCTGGGGAGCTTCCCCGGGCTCGGGAAAGCTGCGACCTCTCCCCTTTCACTCTGTGAGGTTTGGGTCTGTGCAGCCAGCGCCCATGTGGCAATTCTCTCAGCAGTGTTGTCTCAAACTCTCTCCACTGTGTGCCCCACTGGAAGAGAGAAGTACATAAATCCATTCTCCTGGGGAACCTTGGGGCGGAGTCACAGCAGCCATTCATCACCACTGGCGGCTTGGCTTGCAATTTGGGCTGATTTTTCATTCAAATCATACGCTTGTTCATTTTAACATGAAAATAGTACTTCTCTTTCAAAATTTTCACTGGGACTGATGCTTGGGGAAGATTCATCGTATTTACTATAGGGGCCCTCCTGGACCCTCTGGGTCTCTGGTAACCCCCCACAGGCCTCTGGGGGAGGATTTCAAATGCACAGGCTTGGGGGGGTCTATTTAAGCCAGGGAAACCCTAACCTATCATATTTCAGACTTAATTTTTTAACATCCATTTGAGCAGGATGTCACATGGCTTTTAGGCAAAGGAAGTTAGGCAGTTCTTCCCCGAGGCCCTTGGGGCAGCAAAAGAGAGTCTGGAGGTGTGGCCAGGCCTGTCCTCCCCTCCTCGGTCCCCACAGTGCTCACTCACCACATATCAATGGGGGTGGAGTACTCTGTGGATCCCAGCAGCACATCGGGGGGCCTGTACCACAGGGTCACCACCTCATTGGAGTAAGTCTTTGTAGGCACTGACTTGGCCCTGGCCAGTCCTGGGGGCAGACATGTCAGTGGACCTCTGTCCACAGGTGCTGCGGGGTTGATTGCTATGCCCTCCCCCACTGCACCCACACCCTGAGGCACCCCAGTAGCGTCAGACCCCCACCCTAGCCGCAGCCTCACCAAAGTCGGCCAGCTTCAGCTCCCCCCTCTCGTTGATGAGCAGGTTCTGGGGCTTCAGGTCCCGGTGCAGGATCTTGCGGTGGTGACAGTAGGCGAGGCCCCGGAGCAGCTGGAACATGAAAATCTGGGGGGAAGAGGAAGAGAAATGTGGGGTGGAAGGTGACCCTGAGCCTCTGCTCCAAGGCTGGGACCGGGGTGGGGGCAGGGGCTTGGCAGTGAGGTCAGCACAAGCCCCTCATTCTCCTGCCCACCCTGCAGCCCCCATCCTGGACCCCACCCACACCAGGGAATCCCATCCAGAGGGGAGGACACCAGGGGTGCAGAGGACGCAGTGAGTGTGGGGGAGGCCAGAGAAGTCTCAGTCAGGAGCACGGGGCTCAGGATGCCCGCCTATGTGAAGACATATGTGCTTGATCCTTTTTTTTTTTTTCTCTGTTAGAGACAGGGTTTTACTCTGTCACCCAGGCTGGAGTGCAGTGGTGTGATCACGGCTCACTGTGGCCTCAACCTCCCGGACTCAAGTGGCCCTCTTGCCTCAGCCTCTCAAGCAGCTGGGACTATGGGTGCACGCTACTGTGCCCGGCTAATTTTTCAATTTTTAGTAGAGATGAGGTCTTGCCATGTTGCCCAGGCTGGTCTCAAACTCCTAGGCTCAAGCCATCTTCCTGCCTTGGCCTCCCAGTGCTGGGATTACAGGCGTGGGCCACCATGCCCAGCCTTGATTCTTTAACAAACATCAGGAGAGGTCATTCATAACCCCGAGCTTCCCCAGAAGCCTCCCTGCATTTTGGCAGGTAGCTCACACTCCCATTTGACAGAGGGGGAAACTGATGTTCAGAGTTGGGAGTGGGTTTTATACTAACAGCTAGACAGTGGCAGAGAGTGTGTGTCTGTTCCTGGGGTAAAGTGCTCAGCCCAGTTCCTGGACTCGTTGATGGCATTGCCCTCTCCCTCTTTCCTAAGTGGGAAGGTCTGAGCCACCTCAGCAGCCGGACCCCTGGTGGTGAGAGTGGGTTCCTGCCCTGAGCTTCCGGACAGGTGGCTGCCAAGATGGGGGGATCCTGCCCCCGAGGCCTCACCTTGACGTTGTGCATGCTCATGAGGTTCCCACAGTGGTCCAGATACTGCTTCAGGTCACTGTCCTGGAATACAGAGCGTGGCTCGGTCCTGCCCCACATTGACCCCTGGCCAGAAGCCCAGATACAGGCTGAGGAGACGAAGCCCCTCCCTGGGAAGGGCCCACGCCCACTAGTGGGACAGGTCCCTGGCTCGAGCCACCTCTAAGCCTGAGCTCTTGGCCCACTCCTGCACGGGAGCATCTGAGAATCTGATTCCAGAACAAGGCCTGGGTCACCCTCATCCCACCACTCCCACTCCCTCAGCTTCCCACTCCCCTACCCACACCCTGTTTCCACCACAAGAGGGAGAGGCGGCCAGCCCCAGCCCGACTCTCACCAGGTACTCAAACACCAGGGTGAGGGACCGATCTGTGTGGATGAGGTCGTGCAGGGTCACAATATTGGCGTGCTTCAGGTTCTTCAGCAGAGACACTGAGAAGACAGGTCCACCTGGGTCCCTAGGACCCCATGTGTCCCCATACCCTCTTTTCTTGGGGTCAGCACCAGGAGTCCCACTCCAGCAATGACCCTCCACCCCCAGCTCCCACAAGGGCACAGGCTGGTGAACCCCTCCTCCCGAAGCCCCCAGGGGAGCGTGGGAGCCTAGGATGCTGTACCCTCTCGGATGGCAGTGCAGGGCGCTCCCTCCTCATGCTCCAGCCGGATCTCTTTCAGGGCCACGAGGTTCTCCGTCAGTTTGCTGCGCCCTTTGAAGACTGTGGCATAGGTGCCCTGGGATGGAGGGCCGCAGCGGCCCCAGGCATATTCAGGTGCTGCTGGCCTCTGTCCAGTGCCTCCCCATTTGTGCCTCTGCCTGGGCTATGACTGGGGCCTGAGTGCCCTTCCTCTCTTTACTGACATGCTGTTTCCTCCGAAGCCTACTTCCTCCAGGAAGCGTCCCTAATGACTCCCCAGGCAGAGTGAATCCGTCCTTCCTCTAAGCCCTAGCATGCCGCGTGCCCCTTTATGATAACACCAGGTTTTTTCTTCCTTATATGATGCTGATGTTTACACAGAGGTCACCTCTTTGGCTCCTGGAGGGAAAGGGCTGTGTGTTCCCCCTCTCTATAAACCTTCACCCACCCCAGGCCTCTGCACAGTGACAACAGAAATAGCTAAGTGACACAGCACTTCCTATGTGCCAGGTATTGTCTGTGTGCTGTACATAAGCTGATTACAGTAACCTACCCAATCCTCACAATAACCCTATGTGATAGGACAATTACTATCTCATTGGACAGAGGAAGAAACTGAGGCACACAGAGAGGTCATGTAACTCACCAAAGGTCATAGAGCTAGTAAATGGTGGAGCTAGGTTTCGAACCCAGGCAAGAAGGACTTGCAGAAAAAAAAAAGACTGGATTCTGCCCAGGGCCATGGCTACTCTATCCTCCTTCAGGATCTGAGCTCACTTCAATCCCTGCCAAAGGCTGGGCCAGAGTGCACGGCCAAGACTGTGCACCTCTATGGGGCAAGGGCCACGAGACAGCCAACCAGAGAGGGCCGACCAGAGAGGGCCGACCAGAGAGGGCCGACCAGGGAGGTCTGCCCCTCCTCCAAGCCATCCTGCCTGGCTATTCGGAGAAGACCAAACCCAGCGTCTTACCTCTCCCAGTTTGTCCAGTTTCACGTATGTTTCCAGTTTCCCAAAGCCAATGTCTGACTGAGAGGGGGAGACATAGAATGCCGTGAGCTTGAAGCCCTTAGCAGCTCCACAGACATGACACCTCCCCCAGCTCCAGCCTCTGGGAGGGAAGGGATGAGACCCCATGGTGGAAGGGGCTCCTTTTCCCTTTATCCCTGTGATAAAGGACAGAGCTCATGAAAGTGTGAGTTTCTTCCTCCCAGGACAGCCAAGAGTGTAGAGCCCAGAGCTGTGGCACCTGGGATTGTTGCACATCTTGGCTACCTGTGTCTCCGACTGAGACCATGAGCTCCTCCAGAGTGAGTGCTGCCTTTTTTCCCATTGTACCATGAGTGTCCAGTTCAGAATCCACCTCTCTGACTGTGTCTCTCATCAGCGCACTTCTAGCTCAGGTGTATCCAACCCTTAACAAGACGGATTCCTGGACCCCCTAGCTGGAGAGGCTGATTCTATAGGTGTCTGGAGGTAGAGTCTGTTTTGTAAGATGTCCCAAACAGCTCTGATAGGCAGTTAGGACTGGAAGGCACATGCCAGCTGGCCTATTGATCTTAACCATGTGGAGACCTTGGGACCCTGTGTGGGCTTAGAGTCCCGTTCCAGCCCAAGTGAGACCCATCTAGGAAATGGATGTTGATGTAGGGGGACGATCTAGTTGAATGCACTCACGCCAGCAGGTGGCGCCAGAGGGCCAGGAATCTTCATGGAAATCCCATATAGGCGTCAGCTGGGACTGATATGCCCATGCTGGGGAGGGCATATCACCCCACCTTGTGTCCTCTGACCCTCTTGGGACTCACCAGGGAGGCCCGGCGGGACATGCGGCTGAGCGGCTTGGGCAGATCTGGGCTCTCCATCTGTAGCTTCTGTAGGAATTCCTGGGGCAGGCGGATATCCATGGGCAGAGAGAGCCTCTTGCTGACGTCCTGTGGTGACAGGGATGAGATGGGGACACCACTGTTGGCTTCAGGGTAGCTACGGCTGTGGGGCCCCAGACTCTCACTCTGGACTTAGCATTCCCTGCAGAACAACCATTCAGAGCCCAATCACAGGCTGTGACCCCAGGCTCACAGCTGCTCCCAGTGTGTGCTCAAGACATACACGTGAACACCCGGGGCTGCTGTGTGACCTTAGCACAGCCAGGTCACTCTCTGCCTCTCTGGGCCACAGTATTACCATCTGTGCAACATCAATCTCATGCCCTTACAGGCACCGATTCTGTAAGCATATTTTTTCATATACTTGGGCATATGTGTGTGGATCAAATAGTCAAATTGTCTAGCCCTTGCTAAATTCAGGAATGTTCTAAGCACTTGGCATAGATAAACCCATTTAATCCATGATGACCATTTTAAAGACAAGGAGACCATGGTGCACAGAGGTTGAGTAACTTGCTCAAAGTCACAGAGCTAATGAATGGCAGAGCTGGAATTTGAACTCACAAAGTCTGGCTGTAAGGCAGCTGCCCTCCTGTGCACACCCTTGTGCGTGCATCCTGCCACCTTCCGGGGCAGAGCTCCAGAGGCCCTCACCTCCATGGAGAAGCGGCGCTGGTTCTGCCGCCGCTGGAACTGCACGCCAGGGGACAGCTGCCCCGGCTCCTCCCCGCTGTCTGTTGGGGAGAAGGTGCTGCACTCCTGCAGGGGGTCTCTGCCAAGAGGACCGAGCTGCAAGTCTAAGAGGGACAGGCGTCAGCTCCCCTCCCTGCCTCTCTGCCCTGAGGGAGAGAAGGGTAGCCCCCCTCCCCCAGCACTGTGCTCCTCCCCTAAGGCCAGTGGGGAAGGAGTGGGCAGGGAGGGGAAGGAGGTGACTGGGGAGTGTCTGGTAGGTGGGAGAGGTGCTGGGTGGGCCCAGACCTCTCACCCTCATTCCGCCGGTTGTGGAGCTGGTTGAATTGCTCCGTGAATTCAGCCAAGGATTCTTCAATGGTCTCAGTGCGGGGCACTGACAGGGAGAAACGGCGCTTAAAGTTCTTCATCTTGTTCATGATCATGAGGGACTGGGCAGCCGGGTCCTGAGATGGGAGGTGTGAGAAGAGCAGTTGAAAAGAACAAGGCAACCAGTCCAAGTCTCCAGCCACTGGGAATTCAGCTCTCTCTTCCCATCAAGCTCTGTCGCCCTGTATGCCACCATCACTGGGAGCCAGGGTTGTGTCTTCTGCAAAGTTTGACCTCTCTGAGGGTGGGTGTTCACCCTCTTCTTCCCAGTCACCCTCTTCCTCCCAGTGACTCTCAGCACTGCCTCCGCTCCCCACCGCCCGCCCCGCCACACCCCGTGCAGTTCTCTATGGACCACCTAGTCCAGCAAAGCATTGGTCATAATAGCAGGCATGATGTGCAAAGAGGATCCTGAAGGCCCCCCAGACCTGAGCCCTTTAGCTGCTGGAGGTCTAGAGAGTTCTGGGGGAAGGGCTGGGTTGGCAGGAAGGGTGCCAGAACCAGGCAGTCCTTGGGCCAGCAGAAATTTACCAACTTGTGTCCAAGGGCTTGAATGTGTCAACAGCCAATAAATCTTACTGACCAAGGCCCGTAAACTGAATGTCAGCTTGGCCAACACCCTTGGGACATGATTGGGTCCAAACCTCATTTCACCTCTGATACTGACACCTGAAGGTCTCTGCTCTGGCGTGCCCCAGGAGGCAAGAGGGGAAAAGGAGGAGGAAGGGAAGAGTGCATCAGAGCTGGCCAGCTGCATCTCCTCTCCAGCTGAAATACGGAAGGTCAGGAGCAGTGGAAGGTCTCAGGGGAAACACGGAAGCTTGCCATTAATAGAGTCGAGCCCTAGGGAAGATGAGGCCTGATCCCTGCTGGCCTCTTCCCATGCCAGAGCCCTCCAAGCAGGCAGGGTATCCCTTACCGAGAACACCATGGAGGTGCGGGGTGAGCTGCTCTGCCCACCCCCACGGTCCTGTCCCCAACCATGAAAGCTTTCTTCTTCGGGCTCCCCAGCTCCTCGTGCCCTCTGAACTAGACACCCTGCTGGCCACCCAATGAGACCCACGCAACTGCTTCTTGCTGCAGACCCTCCCTTCTCCCTCCTGCCCTGAACCCAGAGCAGCGCTGTCCCACCTCCCCTCCGCTTCCCTTCATGGTTTCCTACACGCTCAGTGCAGCCCCCCTCTCATCCTGCTCTGCACACACTGCCCTTGAGGCCTCACAAGGGCTTCCACCCATGCCCGCAAGAAGGCACCAGGGGGTGAGCCCTGTGATGGGCCACCCTGCACCCGCTCCCAGCTGTTACCCATGCACCAGGCACAGCCCACTCCTGGAGGATGTTCTCAGCCCTGCCACTGGCCAGCACCTAGTTGCCAAGGCGACCAGGCCCTTCCCGAATCCTCCTGGTTTAAGGGATTATGGGTCAGTAACATGTTGGCTTTGCTTAATGATCACATCCTTCTGTCCTCAGCCAGCCTGGAAAGGGTCCTCTGTCTGGCAGCGCATGCTCCTGGCTGCCCCCAAACACAGCTCAGTGGTGGCCCTCCAGCCGCCCTGATCCTCATGGCTGGGTATGAACAGGCTCTCCTTCATTCCTTTAGCGGGCTGGCACCTTTCAGAGTGGAGGCCTCGAGTCTGCAGTGCTAGGCAGGCCCATCTCTGTCAGTGGGCCCTGAAGTCTCACTCAGTTCCACTCAACAAACGAACTGGCCGGGCATGGTGGCTCATGCCTGTAATCTCAGCACTTTGGGAGGCTGAGGCAGGTGGATCACTTGAGGTCAGGAGTTTGAGACCAGCCTGGCCAACATGGTGAAACCCTGTCTCTACTAAAAATACAAAAAAATTAGCTGGGCATGGTGGTGTGCGCCTGTGATCGCAGTTACTTGGGAGGCTGAAGCAGGAGGATTGCTTGAACCCCGGAGGCGGAGGTTGCAGTGAGTGGAGATTGCGCCATTGCACTCCAGCCTGGGCGACAGAGCAAGACTCTGTCTTAAAAAACAAACAAACAAACAAACAAAACTGAGCACCTACTATGCGCCAGCATTGTGCCAGGCATGGGGGTTTCAGAGGCAAGTAAAGGGTGGTCCCCACTCTCAAGGAACTCAGGGGCTGGTGATGCCTCCTTTGATGAGAAGGTAGCTGAAAGCGCTTCCTCTGGCTTCCTTGGCAGAGCCCACCAGCCTTGGACTTTCCTGACTCCCCATCCCTAAACTCCTTCCTGTCAGTCATCTTCAGCCGCTCCTCCGTAGCTCTGTGCAATGTCTCAGGCCTGCTGTTTGCAGGACTCCTGCAGACAGGAAGCTTCCAGAGGGCAGCCACCACGCCTCACACTTGTGTATAGCATTCAGGCCACACAGATCTAATCTGGAGGCTTCATGATGGTGGCAGGAGGTATGGGTCCCAGTGACAAGAGGACCCAGACACACCTACCTGGTGACTCCCATTTCTGAGCAAGATAGGAGAGTGGAGATGGCTCCTTGTAAAGATCAATTATTTTCTTTTTTCCTTCTTTCTTTTTTTTTGAGATAGAGTCGTGCTCTGTCACCCAAGCTGGAGTGCAGTGGCGTGATCTCGGCTCACTGCAACCTCCACCTTCCGGGCTCAAGCGATTCTCATGCCTCAGCCTCCTGAGTAGCTGGGATTACAGGCCCGCGCCACCACACCCGGCTAATTTTTGTGTTTTCAGTAGAGACAGGATTTCGCCATGTTGGTCAGGCTGGTCTCGAACTCCTGACCTCAAGTGATCTGCCTGCCTCGGCCTCCCAAAATGCTGGGATTACAGGCATGAGCCACAGCACTCAGCCAATTATTTTCAAAGATAGCTGAACATCAGAATCACCAGGGAGCATTGTAAAAAAATTCAGATTCCTAGGTCTTACCTTGAGATTCTGGAACTGAGGTTCTGAGAAAGGTGCCTGGGCAAATGCATTTGAAAAAACACCTCCAATGATGTACACCTGGAGCGGTGACCAGGAAACATCTAAGGTCCAGGTCAGGGACAATTATCTGCCCAGGCTTCCAGGCCACCCTCCTGTGCTAAGAAGGGGGATCCTCAGAGCAGGGGAGGGAAGCAGGAGGCCCCCCACAGGAGAGGAAGTCTCTCTGTCCTGGAAGCCGGTGCATCTGCACCACACCAACTGATGTCCCCAATGTCCCCAGTGTCCCCGTGCTTTGTCATGGTTGTTCTCTGGGGGTGGGGAGAGGCAGGCACTTGGCTCCCTGAGGTCTGAGCTCTGCCAGGAGGGAGACCAGCCACACCCCTTTCTAAAAACAGGGCTTCCCCATAAAACCGTCCTGCAGTCTGGGATTTATGGGATGGCATGTTGGATCTGCGGCTCAGGAGTCTACAAGTAGCAACCATAAATCTCACACCCTTCCTCTTGCTTGTAGGGTGAGGGGAGGGGAGCTCATTAAAAGCCTCCGGGAAGGAGGACCCCCATTTCTGCAAGACAAAGGAGATTCAGCCCTGAGTCACACCTGCTCTCCCCAAGGTTCAGTGAGGAGCAAGGAGCCACCAGCCTGTGCCTGGGGTGGGGAGGACAGTGGGGCTGGGAGCTGGAGGAAGGGTGAGGCCAGAGGCAGCTGACTGGAGCAGGAATGTGGGGCCAAGCAGTGCAGGCGATGGGGACCAGCTGTTCTCCACCCACAGGAGAGGAGCCTGAGAGGAAGTGGCTGTCACAGTAGCAGGAGGGATGGAGGTCAGATGTAGGATGGACTTCCTGATGGAAGGATGGAGGTCAGATGTAGGATGGACTTCCTGATGGAAGGATGGAGGTCAGATGTAGGATGGACTTCCTGATGGTGACAGGGGAGCAGGCGGTGGGGGTGGTGACCACAGCAGAGTGGATGTCTCTCTCTGCTGGGGACAATCAGGGCATTGAACCCAGCAGGGTCTTGGGTGTGACAGGGCAGACTGGGCAGTGAATGGTCTGTTGTTCCCTAGGTCAAGACACAAGATGCCTCTGTCATTTTTCCCTTGGGAGAGTCAGCTCCTCAGATTTGGGGGTCGAGGGGGAAGGGAGACAGGAAAAAGGCCTGTCACCTTAGTGCTGTCTGCCCCTCACCCCCAAGTGGGGACAGAAGGGCTCAGTATGACAAGCCTGAGGCCAGCCCAGGGCCAGGCACAGCACAGCCTTTGTCCCCAGACCAAGGAGCCATCTGGGGCTGTCCCCGTGCAACTGGTGCCAGGGGAAGAGGGCGATGGGTGTCCAGGGATGGATGCCGGCCCGGCAGTGGGGGGTGGAGGAAGTTGAAGGAGCAGAGTCCCACTGAGGAGCTGCAGGGTGGGCAGGCAGACCCCAGCCAGCCTCCCCTCCCACTTCCCTGCCCAGGTAAGTCATAAAGCTCTCAGCCCGCTCCAGTTGCTTCCTCCCAGGGACACAGCAGCCGGCCCAGAACTTCCTGCTGGTGCCAGAGCCACAGGTGGCACAGAAGGAGGAAGGAGGAGCCAGGCTGGGAGGAAAGCCAGCACTTGCCTTTCCAGTGAGCAGGGCTGGCCTCCCAGAATGTTAGCAGGGGAAGACGCTCACACACCCTCCATGCCCATCCCTTGCCCAGTGAAGATGCTGAGCCTCCAAGAGGGGAAATGACTTGCTCAGAATCACGCAGCAGTTTCCTGGTTGTTGCCAAGTGCACAAACGTGACCATATTGCTCCTTTCTTCTCCTACCTGGAGCCCTCCCTGCCCTTACCCCTTCCCTGTGACCTAGGCTTGACTGTTTTCTCCTGCTCTGAACTGCATGCCAAACAAACCCAGTTGCAAACTCTGGTGCTACCACTAGCAGGCTGTGGAATCGCAATGACGTGATAAAGCCCCTCTCACCCCTGGCTCCATTCATTCATTCAACAATTATTGAACACCTGCTGCATGCCAAGCACTGTTGCAGACCCTGAGAATCCACAGATGAATGAAACAGACATTAATTCCTTTCCTAATACCTTCTAACAGGGGCAGAGGGGTGCGGACAATAAACAGAATGAATACACAGTATGATGGATAGTGACAAGTGCAATGATGGGAATTCATGCAGGAAAGAGGGAAGTGTGGGAAGTGCAGTTGCAAGTTTAAGTAGGGTGGTCAGGAAGGCCTCCCCAAGAAGCAGGTGACATCTCAGGAGAAATCCAGAGTAGGTGTAAAGTGAGGGGGTCAGTCATGCAGGGTCTGGGAGAAGCAGGTCAACAAGCGAACAGCAGGGGCAAAGGTCTTGAGGCAGAAGTGAGTCTGGTTCACTGCGGGACGATGATGTGGCTGGAGAAGATGCTGGATGGGAGTGCGGAGCAGCTGTGTTGGGCCTCTAGGGGTAAGGAGGGTTTGAACAGATGAGTGACATGATCACACTGAGGCTTTAACATGCTGCTGTGTTGAGAACAGACAAGGGGAGCAAGGGGAGAGCATGGAGCCCAGGCAGGAGGCTGCTGCTGAGGCCCAGGGGAGAGAGCTCGATGGTGGCTGGGACCAGCGGGGGGCAGTGGAGGTGGTGAGAAGTGGCTGGATTTGGGCTATATTTTGAAGGTGGAGCCAAAGAGCTCTGCAGATGGATTGTATGTTGTGGGTGAGAAAAGAGTCAAGCATGACTCTGCAGCAGGGTTTTGGCCAAGCAGCCGGAGTGGAGGGATGGAATAGTCACTGGAGGAGACAAGGCATTCTGGGAGTAGTGGTTTCAGTGGGAAGACCAGGAGTTGAACATTGGGCAGGTGACATTTTCAATGTACAGTGGTATCTGAGCGGACATGCTGGGTGAGCCAACACAACACACCACTGGCACAGGGAAGATGTCCAGCAAAGCTTGGCTCTCCTCTCTCAAGCTACTGCCCAGACAAAAAGAGTCCTCATGTAAACTTCATCAAACATCCCTGCAGACTTCCTTATCGCAAGGTGCTTTCGGATCCCGGGATGGAAGAGGGCCGGGAGACAGGGAGCAGGATCATCTCTTGGCAGATGTGAGGGGGAGAAGGGCCAGGGAGGCAGGGTCCCCCCTACTTAGACAACTGCAGGGCCACGCAGGGCCACGCAGGGTGTCCGTGCAAGACAGGGAACCCTGGCTCCTGGCAGACAAGCCCCATCTTCTATCTTAGGAGGAAAGAAAGCTCCACAGAGCAAGCCAGGCCAGCCCCAGGGCCCCAGTGTCCATACAGGGCAGATTTCCAGCCCACTGACTGCTGGGACAACCTGTGCCAGGCCCCAGACCTAATACCTGCCCTGGGGCTGGACCCCTGAGAGACCACCTGGAGACCATGGAGGTGGAGAAGGAGGTTGACAGAGCATCCCAGGAATCTGGGATGCTGTAGACTGGAGGGCGGGAAAGTCAGCTTCGCTTCTCAAGCTCCTGGGGCCAGGACTGGAGTCTTCTCTCAGCAAACCCCTTCAAGAAGCTTCTTTGCCTTCCTCTTGAACAAAGCCCCGATTCCCCAGCCTGCACCCAAAGGCCCTTCAAGATCTGGGGCCCCTTCGTCTCTGGCTTTGCCCCTCTCCACTGCCCCTGCGTGCTGTACAAGTCTCTGGGGCCTTCAGGAGCTTCCTGGAACTCACCCCCCACCCCCAGGACCACCAGGTGCCCCTCCTTCAATGGGGCGTGACTTTTCATCTGTCTCCCTCACCTGGAGCACGTTGGTCTCTATGCCTGGTGCTGGTGGCATACAGCAGGCATGTGTCTGCTTTACAGGCACATGTGGAGCACCTGCTGTGTTCCAGGCACATGTTAGATGCATCCCCAAGTCCCCCTTTTTGTTTTGTTTGCTTTTCTTTTCAATCTTTGTCTCTGTGGGCCCAGGGGCAGGGGTTGGGGGATGTAACTTGTGGCTGCCCACTTTCTGAAGCCCAGAGGGTCTGCCCCTCAGTCACGAAGGCTGACCACCAGCCAGAATCCCTATGACACCCTGTCTCCCAGTCCGCCCCTGCCTCGGTCACTCAGCCACTTTGGCCCTTGGGTGAATTTCAAAGAACTAGAGGCCATGGCTGACCAAGTTTGCAGACGTCATGAGCTAGGACCTCAGAGACATTCCCTCCTCCCAGGGAGAATTATGCCTGCTGGGAGCCTGCAGATACCATCTCTTCCTTCATCCTCCAGCTGACCCTGTTCTGCACAGCTGGAGGCCTTAGTTTCCAGGAGCCTAGGACAAACCTCAGGGGAAGCCAGTCACCCTTTAGCTGCCTGGAGCTGTGGCGGTGTCAGCAGCAGAAGCCTTGGGGCCTCCTCACAACCTTGCCCTGCTCCAGCCTGGATGAGAGAGGCTGCAGGCCTGAAACCTTCAGAGTGGCCAGGAATGAGGATAGCCAGGCCTGCAGTCACCCTGCCAACAAACAGATGCTCTGGACAGTCCCGGAGCTCCAAGAGGATTCCCACAGCCTCTGTTTGGAATGCAGGAAGTAGGCGGGGAAGGCCTTCCAGGAGCAATTTGGGCAAACCTGTTGGATGTCTGCTCAGGAGGCAAACTGGGGATCAGGGTCGCCCTTGCTCCAGACAAATGCGCCATCGTCTCCTAGAGTCTCACTCCAACAAGAAATGTCCTGCAGTGAGGAACACACGTTGTCTAGCCCTGCTCTCCAAAATTCTCTGCAGTTTGGTGTCATGGAAGAAACCCCACTTAGTAGCTGTGACCTGAGAAAACACCCCATGCCTCAGTTTCCTTGCTGCTAATTGAGAATAATACTTGGCCTCCAATCCAACTGCCATCAGCGTCCTAGACTTAACTTTCTCAGCTGCTTTCTGATGATGTCGCTTGCCCATTTAAAATCTTTCAAAGTGGCTGGGCGCAGTGGCTCACGTCTGTAATCCCAGCACTTTGGGAGGTCAAGGTGGGTGGATCACCTGAGGTCGGGAGTTCAAGACCAGACTGGCCAATATGGTAAAACCCTGTCTCTACTAAAAATACAAAAATCAGCTGGGCACGGTGGCACACACCTGTAATCCCAGCTACTTGGGAGGCTGAGGCAGGAGTATCGCTTGAACCTAGGAGGCGGAGTTTGCGGTGAGCCGAGATGGCGCCACTGCACTCCAGCCTGGGTGTTGCAGTGGGACTCCATCTCAAAAAAAAAAAAAAAAAAGTCCTTCAAAGCTAACACTGCCTTCAGGAAAAAGTCCAAATTCCAGGGCCTGGCAGACCAGGCTTTTGGATCCCTGTCTTCTTGAGCCTCAGCTCTCACCCCTCCCCAGAAGGTCTGGTTTTATCAAATGTACCTGGCATTCCCAGAGCAAACTCCACTCACACCCCACGGCTTTGCAATCATTTGGCCTGGGATGCCCTTCCTCAATTTTCCCCTCGGTAAAACCACTCCCAAACTCAACTCACGGGTCACTTCCCCTGGGAGACTGTGCATGACCACACCTCCTTCCTCTAGGTAGAATGAGATGCTTCCTCCTTGTCCCTTCCAGAGCAGCCAGCACACACTCATAACTAGACTGTGAGATCCTTCAGGACAAGAATGGGGCCTTAAGATTTTTGTTTCCCTGGTGCCTTACACAGAGTAAGGAGCCCACCAGGTACTCAGCATTTGTGGAACGAATGAACAAGTGACTGAATGAGGCCATCGAGTCACTGTTTCATGATAACTTGTTTAAGCCTCTTTCCTCTACAGACATAGAAACATTAGATCCCTCAAAGACAAAGACCGTATCTTAGTCACCTTTAAGATCCAGGACACACTGCCACGTGCAATAAATGTTGGTGCCTTTCCTTCCACTTTCAGGCAGGCCAGGGACCTGTTTCTAGGTGTATCTTCTCATTAGGTCAGCTCCTGTCCTAGTT
This sequence comes from Pongo pygmaeus, assembly GCF_028885625.2. Classification (NCBI taxonomy): domain Eukaryota; kingdom Metazoa; phylum Chordata; class Mammalia; order Primates; family Hominidae; genus Pongo; species Pongo pygmaeus. The sequence continues at coordinate 43,940,813 of NC_072373.2, forward strand.
AGACTTGAGCATGACTGGGGTGGGCCTGGCCCTGTCCTCTTTCTGGGCACACTAGAGTAAGCCTAGGCTGTCCAGTCACCCAGCCCCAGACTCCCCTGGGCATGCCTCCTCCTCAGTTCTCTTGGGTCTCACAGGGAACAGGAATACAGGGATTGGTACCCAAGAAGGTGGACGGGGAACTAGGGAGAAACCAACAATGTGCTACTCATCCTGCCATGGGGATCTCTCCATCTCCTCTAGCCCAAAACTCCACTGTCCCCAGCCAGGTGATGGTCCCTCTTCTGTGCTTCCACAGCTTTCTGACATCCCAAGGCAGGGCACTTGGCTCCCTATCCTGTAACTGTTTACTTGTCATTTCCCTAGTTTGCCTGTGAGCTTTTTAAGGGCAAGCACTGTGGCGTGACTCGTCATTGCACCCCCAGAGCCTGACCCAAGGCCTAAGACAAAGTGAGCCCTCAAATGACCAGCAAATGATATATGAAAGCTGGACTCGAGGCCTCAGCTGAAACCTGACCCTCTTCCTCTAGCCAGCATGTGGCCCAACAGCAGTGGGAGATGGGCTGGGGCAGTGGGGGGCAGTGTCCTGCCCAGCAATTACTCCCCCAGTGAGGTCTGTGGAGGTTTATGGGCTAGAGGCACCATCCTACAGTGAGGAGTGGACTGGAATGAGAAAAACCCGGAGGAATGAGAAGTTCCTCCTGCAACACGCATTGAGCTGGGGCCTCCAGGGCTGTGGGGAAGGGGTTCAGAGGGGCCTGTGGCCCTCTTCCTGCTCTATCACTCAGGGAAGATTCTCAGAGCCTTTCAGGGCAGGTGCACTACTCAGGCTCAGATGTTGGCCTTGACCCCTACAGATGACCCTTTCTGACCCCACACGACCTCCCATCTAGCCCCTCTGTGTGGCTCCACTTCAGTCCTACTGATGTCCACCCTGCTGCTCTCTGGCTTCCTGAGGCTCAAGGAATAGAGGTGCATATTGCATCTTCTGGTATTTTCCTTTTGACCCTTTTTGGGGGCCCAGCTAAAGCTGGTATGCACTCTCTGAGGAGGCTCAGGATGTCCAAGTGATGAGATGGGACAAGGAGCCCTTCTGTTAGTTCTGGTCCTGGGCGTACAGAACATCCCAGATCAGAGACCAGAGCAAGGGGCAAGGCCAGGATAGGCCTGGCCTCCATCTCCCACATCCTCCTGCCTCCAGCGAAAGCCCACCTTATTCTCCCAGCCAGAGGAGCCCTCTCTGCTCCTTTTATCAGCCCTCTTTAAAGACCCTCAAGGAAGGTCCTTCCCCAACTGTCCTGTGTTTTTGAGATCCCAAAGTCTGGAACGTTTCCTTAGGTCTTCCTTAAATCCCAGAGGAAACAGCTTGTTTCCTCTCCACTTGCTCTGGCACAGAAACTGGCGCCTACCATCTTTTATACAATAAATTGGAGAAGAAATGAAGAGTGTCAAGTTCACCTACCCAGTAGCCTTCTCTCAGCCAGATATCCCGTGTCCAGCTCTCCTGCTGGCCTGTCATGGGACCTTCAGTCCTGTCTCTGGGTTTCTCTCCATGCCCAACTTTGGCAACAGAACTGCAGGGGCCTTTGAGCCTGGCATCCCTGGGGACCTCTCAGTCTCATGAGGAGGGAGGGAATGGGGAGGATTTCCCAGCATCTCTAAACCATATTCCTATTTATACTCCACCCCCACTAGCTGGCCCACGCTGCCCAGTGCCCACATTCTGACAAGAACCCCCGGCTGGTCGTCTCCAACCTTCCTCGTTCCAATCTGAGAGACTAGCTTAAAAAAAGCAGCTTCATGTCACCACCAAGAACTCCACTGGGCTCCTCTGACCAGCTCCCAGCTTCTGGTCACTTGGATTGCCCCGCCTCTCCCTCCCCACACTCCGCATGGCCTCCCTCCCACCAGGCTGGGCCCAGGAGGCCTCCTTGGCCTGCGTGGCCTCCCGTAGGCCTCTGAACATCTCATAGTTGTTCAAATGTTCTCTAAATGTCTTTTATCAGTGTCACTCACTCACGAGGGTTCAGCCTCCTCAAAGTCACTCACTCATTTCACAAGCACCTGCTCAGCGCCAGGCACTGTCCTGGGCCCTGGGCCTCAGATTCCACTCCCTTGGCTGCCTGGGTCTCCTCCTGCTTCTTCCTTCCTCCTAGGTCTGGTGGACTTACTTCCTCTACCTGTCCCTTGAATGTCAACACTCCCACAATTCTCTCTTTGGCCCTTTGCTCTTCCTCTCTGGGCATGCTTCCTGGGTGATCTCATCCCTTCCCAAAGTGGAAACAACCACCCGCGTGCTGATGACTCCAGATCTGTAGCCCTGGCCCCACCAAGCCCCTCAGCTCCAGATGCTTGGGTGCAGCTGCCTTCTGGGCACCCTGCCTGGGTGTCCCCCAAGGGTTCAGTTTGAGGTGTGTGTGTGTATGTATTTTCTTTTGGAGACGGAGTCACCCAGGCTGGAGTGCAAAAAAGTGGCGTGATCTTGGCTCACTGCAACTTCTGCCTCCCGGGTTCAAGCAATTCTCCTGCCTCAGCCTCTCAAGCAGCTGGGACTACAAGTGCACAAACCACACCCAGCTAATTTTTTGTATTTTAGTAGAGACGGGGTTTCATCATGTTACCCAGGCTGGTCTCGAACTCCTGAGCTCAGGTAATCCGCCTGCCTCGGCCTCCCAAAGTGCTAGGATTATAGGTGTGAGCCACCGCACCTGGCCGAGGTGTGTTTTTAAGTGAAGAGGACAGATGTGTACAGTTTGTAAAAGCTGTACATATGCAGGATATACACATGTGTCACAGGCATGCACATATAAACACAGCACACTGTTAGATAACCCAGAAGTCGGTAAGTCAAAACACCAGCAGTAGTTATTCCTGGGTGGTAGAATTATGGGTGATTTTCATGTCTTCTTTTTGCTTATCTGCATCTTCTAATATTTCCATAATGAACATTTAATGCTTACATAAGAAGAAAAGAGCAACACTTCTTTTTAAATGAAAAGAAAGTACTTTTAGACTGAGATCCTGGAGCAGTTTAGTGCAAGGCCTGGAGAGAACTATGATTATCTTGAGCAGGGGTCAGCAAACCTTTTCTGTAAGAGGCCAGACAGCCACTATTTTAGGCTTTGCGGGCCATCATCTCTGTTGCAACTCTGCCTTTGCAGCACAAAAGCACCCACAGGCAAGATGTAAATGAATGAGTTTGGCCTCGCACCAGTAAAACTTTACTATGAACACTAACATTTGAATTTTATAAAATTTTACAAAACTTTATTTTCTTCTTTTGACTTTTTACTGACCACTTAAAAATGTAAAAATCATTCTTAGCTCATGGGCCATACAAAAACAGTTGGGACTTGGCCAAGAGCCATGGTTTGCCAACCCCTGGCCTTGAGCATCCAGTGCCTATGTAGTGTTTGAATCCAGCATCCATTTCTTTGTGAGGTACTTGTTCTCCTCCTAATTGACAGGGCTGAGGCATTCCAGGATTTCCTTGCCCATCTGAGCATGGCAGGGACCAGGTACCCAGATGTCAGCTGGGGGAAGCCCCTGGCTCTACAGTTTGGAGGAACAGGAGGCTGAGCCCCTCTTGGGACCCCAGCACACAGCTCGCCTTGTTAGCAGGACTGGCAAAAGTCGGAGCCTCAGACCAGCAGCCTCGGAGGGGGCTTTGGAAATCCCCTGGTCTGCGCCCTCATGTTTCAGGCAAAGAAGGCAAGACTCAGAAAGGTGAGCCATCTGCCCGAGGCCACTGAGGTTGACAAGGCAGAGCTGGGACCACACTGTGGGCTTCTGACTTTGTGCAGGGTTGGAAGGGACTGCATGGGTCTGTGTAGAGATGGCACTCCCTTTATTGGTCACCACAGCCAAGAAAGTCGCAGCCTCCCCAAGGGCCACCTTCCTTGGGGAAGGAGCCATGCTAGGTTCGGCACCCACACAGAACATGGCACCCAGCCCAGCCACAGCAGGGGATGTTGCCAGCTGGGCTCCATGGCAGGATCAGGGAGGGGCTCTGTGACCCCTTTCCTAGGCTCATCCCATCTTGTAGGCAGAGTTGGGAGCCAGTGCTGCTTCTGTCAAGAGTGATGCCCTCTAGCATAACACCTACCGCCCACCTGCTTCCAGGCAGTGGGTCCCGCCAGGATGTGGGAAGGACAGCCCTGTCCCCTCCTGGGCTGGTCACCCCGCAGTCCGGGGTGCTGGGTGGCTGGGGCCAGAGAAGAGAAGAAGGTCTGGTTCCTGAGGAGACTCCCCAGGCAGAAAAGGGCAGGCTTCTTTAGGGAAGCAAGGTGTGAGGGCAGTAATCATTCTGGAGCTCTGAATTTCCCTCAATAATGATAAGATGGGGAACAGTGTTCAGAGTGAGGGAGGGTAGAAATTTTTTTTTTTTTTTTTGAGACAAAGTCTTGCTCTGTCACCCAGTCTGGAGTGCAGTGGTACAATCTTGGCTCACTGCAACCTCCGCCTCCCTGGTTCAACCGATTCTCGTGCTTCAGCCTCTGGAGTAGCTGGGATTACAGGCGCCTGCCACCATGCCTGGCTAATTTTTGTATTTTTAGTAGAGACGGGGTTTCACCATGTTGGCCAGGCTGGTCTTGAACTCCTGACCTCAGGTGATCCACCTACCTCGGCCTCCCAAAGTTCTGGGATTACAGGTGTGAGCCTCCGTGCCTGGCCAGAAACATTTTAAGAATAGAGTTCTCTTCCCAATTTGGGGGCTGAGCCCTGATGTTTGCAGGGACCCTGATTTCAGAAAAAAATATCACCTGGGGCCAAAGGCACTGAGAACTACCAAATGTAGCCCATTAACTCTGCCACCGCCCCTTGATAATGACATCAGGTAAAGCAAAGAGCTACTGGGTGGACATTATCTCACTGGAGTCCTCACAATCACATGAGATAATAGTATTATCCTCCCATTTTATAAATGAGGAAACTGAAACCTGGGTGAGCAAATTACTTAACCTAAGGCAACCAGTTACTGAGTGGAGGAGGCAGAATCTGAACTGACCTCAAAGTCCATAAACTGCCTCCACCCATGGTGGACAGGAGACATACACTCAACATATAAATAATGATGAGTGCACCAACCAGCCATTATTGGGTCATCTTGTCTATCCCGACTCCACCATTTCTAGGGAAGACTTTTATTTAATGGTGGGGGTAGGGAGGCTCAGAGGGTGGGATCATTATCAAGAGTTCCAGGAAAGAGGATCTCATCATAGTCCTTTCAAAAGTTCTGGCCCATGTCTCCCAGAGCAAGGTGTCCAGTCTCTTCAGGATTACTCATGCTGTCAGGGAGCTTTGCTTCAAGACCCGTTTTTTTGTTTGTTATGTTTTGTTTTGTTTTGTTTTTTGCCCAGGCTGGAGTGCAATGGTGTGACCTCGGCTCACTGCAACCTCCACCTCCTGGGTTTAAGCGATCCTCCTACCTCAGCCTCCCGAGGAGCTGGGATTACAGGCACATGCCACCATGCCCAGTTAATTTTTGTATTTTTAGGAGAAACAGGGTTTCATCATGTTGGCCAGGCTGGTCTCGAACTCCTGGCCTCAAGTGATCCACCCACCTTGGCCTCCCAAAGTGCTGGGATTACAGGCATGAGCCACCACACCCGGCCTAAGACCCTTTTCAATTTTTTTTTTTTTTTGACAAGTTCTTGTTCTGTTGCCCAGGCTGGAGTGCAGTGATGCAATCATAGATCACTGCAGCCTCAACCTCCTAGGCTCAAGCGATCCTCCCCTCTCAGCCTCCCGAGTAGCTGGGACTACAGGCGCGTGCCACCACACCTGGCTAATTTTTGTATTTTTTTTTTAGAGACGGGGTCTTGCCATGTTGCCCAGTCTGGTTTCGACCTCCTGGGCTCAAGCAATCCGCCCACCTCCCTTTTCAGTTTAAAACCAAACCTCACACTTGCCTCACTACCCCTCCTCCTCTGCAGATGTAGCTGTGGAGATTCTAGGAGCAGATGGGCTCTCTTTCAGACAGGAGGTCTGGCGGAGATGCGCCCACGGCTTTTCCTCTTCCAGACTTGCTGCTGAACCACTGGCCAGCTCCAGCCAGGCCCAGCTACCAGCTCTGGGTCCCAGACCCTTGGCCTGAGCTGTTGTGAGCCCAGCCTGTGTGTACATGTGCATGCGGGTGTGTGTGTGTAAGCAGCTGTGGGAGCCAGGACAAGATTAACCTTGGTCTGCTCCCACCCCCTGGATGTGGGAAAGTGCCCACTCAGCAGGGAATGCCTGGAGGGCAAAGGTGAAAAGTCCAGGGAAGGGGACGTAAGGGGTTATGGTGGGACACAGGGCCGGGAAGAGAAATGTGACTTATTGCCAAAGGTGGGCTAATCAGGTGGGCCTGGAACCAGGCCAGCCACTCACTCTGAACAACAGAGCAGAACAGGGACTGCAATTAATTAAGTACCAGGGGAGGGTCCTCCTACCTCAAGGAAAGAAGGCGCTGCCAGAGGCCCCTCAGAGCAGGAGGCTGCTGCCTCTCCAGCTCCCAGTGCCTGCCTCATTCATAACTGCTAGAAGGTAGGGCCCTCACAGCACAGATTCCTGGCCCCTCCTGGAAGATTTCCATCCAACCCATTCCCCTACCACCACCACCATTCTCTTACACAGCACTCTCCTCCCTAACCTGGAAGAGCAGTAAAGATTCTGTCTAACTAAGGGCTTGGCCTGATGGGGCTGGGAAAATCTACCTTAGTCTCTAGACCAGCCCTGGTGCAATCACCAGGAAATTCCCTTTCCAAACAAGCACCACCAACCCCTATAGCTACCAGTTATTTAGTCTCTGCTACATGCCAGGCACTATGCGTTCTTTCTTTCTTTTTTTTTTTTTTTGAGACAGAGTCTCGCTCTGTCACCCAGGCTGGAGTGCAGTGGCACAATCTCGGCTCACTGCAACCTCTGCCTCCTGGGTTCATGTCATTCTCCTGCCTCAGCCTCCTGAGTAGCTACAGGCACCCGCCACCATGCCCAGCTAATTTTGTGCATTTTTTTTTTTTAGTAGAGACGGGGTTTCACCATGTTAGCCAGGATGGTCTCGATCTCCTGACCTCGTGATCCATCCACCTTGGCCTCCCAAAGTGCTGGGATTACAGGCGTGAGCCACCACACCTGGCCTAAATCTTACAACAGCCCTCTATTATGATCCTCATTTTACAGATGAGGGAACGGATGCTGGGAGAAGTTCACGAGTGTGCTAGTGAGGGGAAGGTCACATAGCTACTATATGCTGGAGCTGGATTCCACCAAGGCCAGAAGTTTGCCCTCCCCTTTAGGTCTCAAGCTCAGTTAGAGAAGAACAGAAGGAATCAGAGGACAGGTAGATGGAGATGCTGGACAAAAGTCCCAACAGGGTGATCCCAGAAAGTAGAGGCTTGGTTAGGGTAGGAACCGGGAAGAGTCAAGCCGGGCTCTGCCCCACAGTGTAGGACGCATTCCCCTGAGTGCAGGACAGCCCAAGTAGGCAGAGGACAGAGTCCGGGTCTGTAGAGGAAGCAAATGCACCCTGAAAGGCAGCTCCATGTCCTCTAGACCTGAGTGGGGGTTTGCAGGGCTGGTAGCCTGATCCCACGAAATCTCAGACCAAGAACCTATTTGCTCCTCAGATCTGGTGCCCTCTCTCCAGTGCCCTGTGGAGAAGCCTGGCTCTGCCTAGTGCAGGACAGACAGATGGGAGCCTCAATACTTGGAGCACCACCCCCACTCTTCATTCTCCTGAGGACTGACGCAGACCAGAGAACTCCAGAGTGGGCCGGAACCTCCTCAAAATGGGGCAGGGGTTGAGAGCAGGGGCTTGGGGTCAGACGGAAGTGGGCTGGATCCCACCTCTGTGTGACCTTGGAAAAGTTGGTCTCTCAGAGACTCAGTTTCTTCACCTGTAAAATGGGGATGATAACAATACCTACTTCATAAAGTTGTGACGCACTGCTTGGCACACAGTAGATATTCAACAAATGGTGGCCACTAAGCCTTGTCTACTCTGCCTCTGGCACCCCCGATAAGTTTGGGAAGAACTTCTTCTGGCACACGGAGAGCTTCTTCCACTCTCCTGGCAGGGTATGGGGAGAGTCCTGGGGACCCAGTGGGGAGAGTCCTGGGAACCCAACGGTCAGGTACACCCCAGATTAAGGGTGGGGGAGGTCCACCCCACAGCCTCCTCAGCTGCACAAGAGGTGGCTGGGAAAGGGTAACCCGAGATAGCAGCTTTGCTGTGGCAAGGTGACCCTCTCTCTGGAACGCCTTCAGGATGCAAACCCGGACCTGGAGCCAGTGTCGCCCCGTACTCCACCGACTCTCAGCACCCTCAGCACCGTTTTCTCAGGCCCCTCCCAAGGCCAGGCTAAAGGCAGGGGATCGCTGAGGACGTGCCAGTCCACCAGGCGCTCCAGGCATCCTCTCAGGCCAGTGTCCAGGAATGTGCTGCGTGCCCATGCCCGGGTGGGGAATGCCACGCGAACATGCCGAAGCTCACCGGGTGCTGACACAGGAGGGGCAAGCCGGTGGTGTTAGTGAGTCACAGGGCCCAGGCCACAGCTGGGGAACTGCTGAGGGCTGGGCTAGGGGTGGGGAGGAAGGGGAAACAGTAGCAGATAGCGCAGAAGAGGTTCCAGGGCCTCTCACTCCCACAGTGTCAATCCTCCCACCCCGACTGCCGGGAGGTGCCCAGAGAGAATGAAGAGAGGCAGGGCTGGTGCCTAGGAGGGTGCTGACCCTGCAGCACAGAAAACCCCTCACTGTCTCTGTAGCCCAACTCCCACCCAGCACAAGGTCTGCAGACACCTTCGGGGAATCCCCGCCCCGCACAGGGCGAAAACAGAGGCCTCCAGTCCAGACCCGATTTTGGATTTCAGATTCCTGATGGTGTCCCTCAACTACAGCAGAATCCTCAAGGCACATCTCCTTAGCCCAACAGGTCACCGCCCACTCCCCCACCCCCGCCCCCCGCCACCCAGCCTCCTTTCCCTCTGCTGTATTAACCCTCTTGCGCCTGCTGATGAGGGTGGAGGGGGGCACTGCCCCTTTGGTCTTCCAGGGTGGAAAGACAGAAGAGGCAGCATTCCCCAGACCCTTGCCTCCCCCGGAACTGGGACCTGCAAGGCTTCACGTGTCCTTCCACGTTCTTCCCAGGGCTCCGGCCTCCCACCCTCTGCCTGCCGCTCTGGAAAGTTCACCAGAGCCCAGGAAGCCCTTCAAGGCAGCGATGTGGCCCCACACTCTCGGGTCCTTTGGTCCCTGGAGACTCCTGACCCTTGCCCTTCCCAGAATGAAGGGAGCTTAGAAAGCGCCTGGTTCGGGACTGGGTGGAAAACTTTGCTTTGTAGGGTTCAGACGGGAGCCCAGGGGCCAAAGTGATCCCAGATGGAGACTCCCTGAGGGGGCGCGGGGTCTGAGATTGCAAAACAGCCCTCCCTCTCAAGCATCTGGAACTTAGGAGTGGCCTTTCGAGGGCACCCCCCACCCCTCAACACACAACACGGTATCACACAGATCACGCCTCGTGATCTCTGCTCTCCCCTCGCCGCTCCGGTATTTCCCTCCAACCTCTCGCCCCAGGGCAAAAGCAAAACTGCGCCTTTAAGAGCCGTTCCGCTTACCTTTGCTCCGTATACCCGGCGCCGCGGTGCCCCCTCCTCCGACCTCCCCCTTCCTCCCCGGCGCACCGCCCGCGGGACTCACAGCGCGTGTCCTGGGGGGCCGCGGTGCGCCCGCTCCCTCTCGGGCACGGGGCAGCTTGCCCTGCTCCGGAAAGGTGAGCAGTTCCCCAGAGAAGCTGCAACCTGAGCTGGCCGAGGAGGAGGTAGAAGGGGAGGGGAAGGGAGGGAGTGGAGGAAGGTGGGGAAGAGGAGGGAAGAGGAGGAGGAGGAGGAAGGAAAATGCCCGGCCCCCGCCAGAGTTTTTCACATGTACAAGTTGACTCCGCCCCCGGCCCTCCCGCCCTGCCCACAGCCGCTACCAATCCCCAGGGCTCCCTCTGCCCGGGTGCCCACCCCTTTCTCCCACTCTGGGAACCAGGGTCCAAGTGCCTCTTCCTGTTTCGTTTCTAAAGCCGGCCCTGAGAGCCTTGGCTAGGGGATGAGGCCTTCTGGACTGGATCACCCCAGGAAACCAAGGCGCCAGGGGTACACTGAGAGTGCCTGTCTATCTCTAAAAGCAGTGCTCCTACCTCTCCTAGTTACCTCCCTGTACCTGGCGCCCTAGGAACGAATGTGCATGGACGGATTTTGGTGGTCATTTTCTTGACAATAGTAGCCCTCGGGCTCCCCTTCTACCCTATCCAGTGGGACTTGCCACTTACCTTTCCGGACAAAGTTCCCACCTCTCCAGGACCTGAATGAAGCCCTTGTTACCAGCCATCATTCCCATTTTCCTCCCCAAAGGATAATTCAACCTGTCCTTTTGGAATTAAGCTCCACAGGATATTTGAGAATCATCCAAGAAGGGTTACAGAATGGCTAGTTCAGCTAGTGGCACTCTCATTTTACAGAAGGGGAAACTGAGGGCCAGCAAAGCAATTGAACTGGCCCAAAGTGCCACAAGAGTTAATGGCGAGCCATGATTAGAACTCAGGCCAATGGCCATTGCACCCACATCATCTGACTTCAAGGATCAAAAAAAACAAAACAAAAATCTGGGGATGGGGGTGAAGGGCACAGTGCCCCATCGCCAGGCCCCTCTCATCTCTGCTTCCTCCTGAGGGCTGTGAGGAGAGGAGGTGTGCCTTGGCTCTATGGCACCTCATCAAGGCGGTCTGTGTCCCCTGCCCTCCCAGAGGGCTTGGCTGCTGCAGTCTGGGGTCTCCCACAGGGAAAGTCTCCTTAGGAGGGGGTGCTCCACAGTGTACATGTGCTTCTACCTGAACCCTTTCCCTGGGGACCGTGAGTTGTTGAGAATAGAACAGTTTCCTTCTGGAAGACATGGGCCTGAAGTCCCACTGTCAGCTGGAGACAGGAGAATGAAGGAAGACACTGGGCCGATGCATGAAAGTGACCTGTGGGTAGTTGACATCTCACAGAGGGCCTCCCAACTCCTTTTTTTACGTTGCTTTCTCTGCCAAGGCATGCAGATTACCTGGGCGCAGCACTTCCTAAAAATGAAACTGCCAAGTGTTGTTGGGGTGCATGGATCCAGAGCCTTTAGGTGTGCAGCAACCTGCCTGGCTCTGTAGTCCAGTGGATGGTGAGAAGCCTGGGGAGCAGGAGGCCATAAAGAGGTTTGGAAGGGGCCGGGAGGGAAAGGGAGAAGGACTATGGCTAAGGAACTGTTTACTGGTGGATTAGAGAGAGTGGGGCCAAAGGGTAGAGTTTCAAGGAACTAGGGGAGTGAAGTCAAGAGGTCTCCACAAACACTTTCTCAACATCTCTTATGTGCCAAATGATAGCCAGGGCTCTGGGCACATAAGATGAATATAACCCAGTCCCTGCCCTCAAGAAGCTCATGGTGTAATGGGGCGGGGAAGCAAACAGTTAGGATGCTATAGGAGGGGGCTTAGTGTTACGGATGCCTGGGAGGAGCTGTTCTGCTTGAGGTGAGGGTTACAGGATGAGGGGACAAGAGAGGGGAGGAAGGGTTTTCCCTGTTTTTTCCAGGAGGGGTAATCCCTTGTGCAGAGTGCAGGGGTGACAGAATATGGACCCACAGTTCCATGAGGTCAGAACTTAAAGTCTGGGGTGGAGGTGACACTGTAGAGGCAGGCAGGTGCTGGGTCCTGAAGACCCCCAATGTGGAGGCTGATCCTAGTGGAAAATGAGAATGAGCTTAGACCACACAGCAGCAGCAGGGAGGAGAGGAGGGAACTGATTTGAGAGATAGGTAGAAGACAGGGTCATGGAGCCTTGTGACTATTGGATTCTAGAAGATAAGGGAGCCAAGAGTGTCAAGATTGGAAGCACTGATATGGTAGGCTGAGTGGGACCTTGGAGCTTCTTAAGTGAGCCTTGATTCCCAGCACCTCCTTAGATTGCTCTGTGAACTTGGGCAAGCGAGCTAACCTTTCTGAGGCCATCTGTAGAACAAAGTTGCTAAAATCAATCTTGTATGGTTGTTGTACATATTAGGGTAATGTATGCTAAGGGCCTGGCATAGGACTTGGCTCATAATGGAGAACTCAATAGATAGTAAATATAATTACCATCATTCATGCATTCAACAAACATTTATTGAACACCTGCTATGTGACAAGGACTATACTGGATCCTTGCATTCGATAGATGATTTTAAGTCTGAGCTCCTATTCTCATGTAGTTCACTGTTCAGGCGGAGAAAGATATGCAGAGGCAGTCACCTACCAAGGCAATATGGGCTGAGCAGAGGAAGAAGCCCTTCACTCTGCCCAAGAGAATTTGGGAGAGCTCCACAGAGGAGAGATGACAGCTGAAATGATGTAGGGCCAGCCACCTGCTCGGAGCCTGTCACATCACCCCCTGCCCCACCACCACCACATGGGATTGCTTCAGAGTCTCTGAAAGCTTCAGTTTTGAAGCATCATCTTGCTTCTCAGGGTTGAAGGAAGAGGATGAACTGCAGGTGGGCATCTATATGGAGCCCAGAGAATGGCACATCAAGCTTTGGCCACCCCAGGAAAGGGCAAGTGCAGATGGGAGGTGGGAGGGGGAACCAGATAAGAGCGACCCTGGGCAGGGCTTACTAGCTGGATAGGGAGTCCATGATATGCAGTCATACACATCAGTGGCCTGTGCATGTGTGCTCTTTGGGTCATCCTAATTTTTCTGCTTCTCATCTGCACCATTTCAAAAATTCCCTCTGAACACCTTGGTGTCCCCTGCCCTCCAATGCCAACTTTCTGTGCATCTTGCAATAAGCCAAACACAGTAGAAGCAGCACTACCTAGGACTTCCACTAAGGAGGGGCTCCTTCCCTGCTGCCTTACCAAGCAATACTTTGAGCTTTAAAGCCACATAAACTGTGTGACCTTGGGCAGTTACTGACGTATCTGACTTCCTTTCCTGTCCATAACATGGAGATGGTAATAGTCCCTCTCTCATGGGGCCGTTGTGAGGTTTCAATAAGATGTAAACTTGGCACCCAATCAATGCTGTTTCTCTTTTCTGCAGCCCATTAACTCCCTCCTTGCAGAGGGACAGACAACAGACCCTCAGCTGGGGGTTTCCCTGGCACCCCAGCCCCTGGGCCCCATCCCCTGTGGACCCTGCAGCCCCTTCCCCTCTGCTAGTCTAATGGATCTGTGGCATCTCCGGGAGGCCCTGGTCACCCTAGCCATGTAGCAGTGTAATGCTGGCAGGCCTGAGCAGCATGACAATGGTGGCCCCAGCAGCAGCTCAGCCCACTGCCCGCTCTGCTCCTGTCTCTCCTCCCCACTGCCAGTGACATGCCACTGCTCTGCAGATAGGACAGGCGTCCCTGGGTGCCTGAGGGCTGAGCCGGGAAGCTGGAAACAGCTCTCCCTCACAGACTGTGTGGGCAGTGCATTTGAATAGCATCTGAAAAACCAAAGTTCAAGCCCGCCCCACTTTCCCCTGGGAGGCACAGCATCCAGACAGGGAGAGTTCAGCCAACAGAGAATCTCTTTTCTGCACATTGTCAGGGGCTCCCTTCCCCTCTGGCCCTATATCCAAGCAGGCACAGTCTCTGAAAGCACTGCAGGGACATTTGGGAGGCCGGAGACTTGACTCTGCCCCTAAGGTGCAGAAATCACTTTGTTTATCTGGGCCTCTGTTTTCTTCTATAGCAAAAGGGGAATAGTGTGAATACCTGCCTTTCAGGATGTGAGAACTAAATGCAAAGGTGACTGTGAAAGTGCTTTGCACACTGTAGAACGACCTGCCTGTATATGAGATCATTAGTGTTTGTCCAAAGGGCCCTTCTTAGGGTTCCAGGAATCAAGTAAAGACATGAGAAATGAGAAGCTAAGTGAGAACAGAGAAACTCACCTCAACAGCCTGCCCTTGGCAGGCAGGAGGGAGATTGGCAGCAGAGACCTGAAGATGGACTGACCCATTATGGCCTAGCTAGTTAGAGGTCTGTGAGTCATTGGGACAGCAGGACTTGGCTAGACTGAGCCAACTCTTACTCCTCCTCTGGCTAAACCTAGGCCATTGTTTTCCAGTGATTTATGAGAAGTGGGGATGATTAGGAGAAAAATATCATTTACCTGGTTGCAGTGTGATTCCAGCAGACAGCCTGGGACTTTCTGCTTTATCACTGCACCAAGTGTCATATCCTCCCTTCGCTATTTGTGGTGAAAGTACAGGCATGTGTGCACTCATGCATGTGTTTACACATGTGCACGCACGTGCACGCACACACACACACATGCCATTCTAGACTTCAGATGAGGCAACAGCTGCATCCCCAGAGGGTTCTAGGACAGGGTGGACCCATAAATAGAGTCAGCCAATCACAGACCAGTTGACCCTAGCAACTATCAAACCAATTAGAACCCCACCACTGTATCCAGTGGTGCCTTCCAAACTTACACACACACACACACACACACACACACACACCCCACCCCCTTCAGGTTGATGCATTGCCGTGACAACAGAATCACCACACAAAGCTGGTGTAAAAGGGAAAGTGGTCCTTAGGAACAAGACTAGAAGAGTCTTTGGGGTGAGGCTGCAGGCCACACTGGCTGGGGTGGGCCACTGAGAGGACCCCTATGCAGGGTGGGGGAGGAGAGACAGCTGGTTTACCTGGGCTTTCTAAGCCCATTCTTTACCCCTGGGTCTCTGTCTGCTCACCTAGAGAATGGGGTCAAAGACTCCTACTTGGTTTATAGTGAAATATAATGAAATTATTTCTCAACTAATAGATAGGGACAGGAACCGTAGATTTTCTTTTCAGGAAACCTTAAGAATTTTGAGACTTTTGGACCAAGAGAGTTGATTGATCCCCAGGAAGACCTAAAACCAAACCCTAAAACCCAGCTCATGAGTTCATTGGACAGTTGGATCTCAGTTCAGTTTGAAAGCAGTTACTCAATATCTGCCATGGGCCAAGCACAGGTGCTGATTTCAGCCATAGCCAGGTAGCCCTTGAGGAGCCAGTTGAACACTTTGATGAAGACTTTTAGAAATGCTCCGGAGGCCTGTTGGATGGGCCTGGAGACAAGTGCTCTGGAGGTGGCTGACCGGGAAAGACTTTGCTCAGGGCCAAGGAAGAAGGCCGAGGTTTGAACCCTGCAGGCCCCACTGGCCCACTGGCCTTTAGCTTCCAGGCCCCACACCCCACCTTCAGACAGATGCCAGAGTGGCCTTAACCTTAGTCATTGGCCAGTCTGCCAGTGGCTCCTCCTCTGCCCAGTTGCTGCCGGTAGCTCCCCAACAGGTGGCCTTTGGGTCCCCAACCCCTCTTTCAGAATCTGATGAAATCTGAGGAATCAAAACACATATGCACAACATTTTCTGTTCATTTTCAGGAGCTATGGGCCTCCTTGTGCTCATTCACAGACTCCCTTATGGAATATGGATCCCCTGCCTCCCTCGTCAGCTCATCCTGATTTTCTCCCTCTCTTGTTGTGTCCAGCCACATCAAACTATGAGTACTTCTCTTATACATACCACTGTGTTTCACTGCTTCATGCCTTGGCACATGTTCCCACCTATAGGAGAGGTTCCCTCCTTCACCACTTACCTAGTAAACTCCTATTCGTTCTTCAAAACCCAGCTCAAGAGTCACCACCTCCTTGACACACACAGGCTCAATGTTGTCTACACAGGCTTGATGACTCCCCAGTCAGAAGCATGTCTGTTCGACATACTTCTCTCACTGTGTGCCTCCCAGTGCTTGGGGGCTCCATGTCTTCCTCCTTTACTGGGCTGAGAGCTTCCTGTGGCCAGAGACTATATCGTTAGCCTTTGTATGCCCAGGACTAGTATATATCAGGTGCTCACCGGTGTCTAGGACAGGGGTCCCCAACTCCTGGCTGCCTGTTAGGAACCGGGCCACACAGCAGGAGGTGAGCAGCGAGCAAGCAAGCAAAGCTTCATCTGTATTTACAGCCGCTCCCCGTCACTCACATTCCCACCTGAGCTCTGCCTTCTATCATATCAGTGGCAGCATTAGATTCTCATAGGAGCATGAAGCCTGTTGTGAACTGCGCATGTGAGGGATCTAGGTTGCATGCTCCTTATGAGAATCTAATGCCTGATGATCTGTCTTTGTCTCCCATCACCCCCAGATGGGACCATCTAGTTACGGGAAAACAAGCTCAGGGCTCCCATTGATTCTACATGATGGTGAGTTGTATAATCATTTCATTGTATATTACAATGTAATAATAATAGAAACAGAGTGCACACTAAATGTAATGCGCTTTAATCATCCTGAAATCATCTCCCTGCCCGGTCCGTGAAAAAAACTGTTTTCCATGAAACTGGTCCCTGGTGCCAAAAAGGTTAGGTGCCACTGGTCTAGAGAACCAACACGGCAGAACTGAATTGGCAGAGGAAGCAAAGCTGATGAAGGAAGAAGAGAACAAGCAGACCAGAAGTTAGGACAGGAGCAAGGGGAAGAGAGGTGCTGGAGAGGAAAGGGGAGTCAGGAGGTGCCTACAGAGCAAGACTGAAAGACATCATTGAATTTGGCAACTAGGAAGCCATTGGTAGGGTGGCCATAGGCCCAGTTTGCCTAGGATTCTGCCAGTTCTAGCATTGAAAGTCCTGGGCAAACAGAGATGGTTGGTAGCCCTAGATTGGTGACTTTAACAAGGGCAATTCTGGAGACGGGAGTAGGGCAGAGGCCTGAATGGTGGGCTGAGGGATGAATGGAAGGCAGGAGAGGGAGACTGGGAGAATTGGTGGCTGCTGAGCTGTTTGGCTGAGCTGAAAGGAGGCAGGAGCTAAGGACCGTGCCGGTGTCCTGGCCCTTCTCTCCTGCCCACCGCCAACCCCCTCCCTGGAGAGAAAGCAAACACAGCTGCCGTCAGGAACACTGTGTACACCCTTAATGAATTCTTCTTGAAGGCTCCAAGCCCACCACCTGGGTCGCCCAACTAGTCCCGCACCACCCCAATCCCCGCTGGACCAGCGGTTCTCCATTTTCTGACTTCCTGCGGTAAGTATTCGGGGGTTTTATCCAGTTGGCGCAATGGATCCTGCTTGGACTGGGGATGGCTCTTCTCTTCTTTTGAACTGTTATTTACAAGTCTCATTTGTCTTTGCATATTAATAGATTGTCTGTCTAATTTGATTCTGAACTTTTTTTTTTGAGACCGAGTCTCGCTCTGTTGCTCAGGCTGGAGTGCAGTGGCGTGATCTCAGCTCGCTGCAACCTCTGCCTCCTGGGTTCAAGCAATTCTTGTGTCTTGGCCTCCCAAGTAGCTGGGATTATAGGTGCCCACCACCACACCCAGCTAATTTTTGTATTTTTAGTAGAGATGAGGTTTCACTATGTTGCCCAAGCTGGTCTTGAACTTCAGACCTCAGGTGATCCACCCACCTTGGCCTCCCAAAGTGCTAGGATTACAGGCATGAGCACCTTGCCGCCAGACTCTGAACTTCTTGAAGGCGGGGATCATGCCCGTCCTCACTGCCTCCCTTCTTTCCCTCTCTTTCCCCTTTCCTTCCTTCAGTAAACACTAATTAAGTGGTGTTTGAATTCAGTAGTTGTGATTGCCACAGTTCCTGCCCTCAGGCACCTCACAGTCTGGATTCCAGCCTCCTAAATGGGAGAGTTTTATATCCCTGAGCAGCAGAAGAGGGTCCTTGCAGGGCTTTAGTGAGTCTGAAAACCCATTACATTATATGCCAACATTGTGAGTGTGTATGAGTGTGTATGTGTGTGTTATGTGAGATAGAGAAGCAGAGACTGTCTGTTTCTAAAGAGAGAATCTCAGCTGGGTGCGGTGGCTTATGCCTGTAATACCAGCACTTTGGGAGGCAGAGGCAGGTGGATTGCTTGAGATCAGGAGTTCGAGATCAGTCTGGTGACACCCTATCTCTACAAAAAAATGCAAAAATTAGCCCAGCATAGTGGTGCATACCTGTAGTCCCAGGTACTCAGGAAGCTGAGTTGGGAGAATCACTTGAACCTGGGAGGCAGAGGTTGCAGTGAGCTGAGATTGTACCTCTGCACTCCAGCCTGGGCGACAAAGCAAGACCCTGTCAGAGAGAGAGAGAGAGAGAGAGAGAGAAAGAGAGAGAGAGAGAGAGAGAGAGAAAGAGAGAGAGAGAGAGAGAGAGAGAGAAGCTCTACAAATTAACATGTTCAAGTGGAATCAATCTGCCATATTCAAGTCCTATATATGTGATATGAGCAAATTATTTGGCACTCTGTACCTCTATTCCCTCATCTGTGAAATGGGGGTAATATAGCACCCTTCTCATAGGGCCATGATGAGGGTTAGATGGGATAGGTATATAAATTTAACATAGATCTTGGAACATACTAAGAGGAAAATTAACACTAGCTATTGTTCTTTTTGAGAGAGAGGAACTTTTGTGAAATTCTCAAAAGCTTCCAAGGGTCACTGGTCCAGTGAGTGAGCAACCTGCTTGCTGAACGTGGCGTCCCACTGGGACAGGTGCTAAGGGGAGTTAGTCTGAGGTGCACTTGAGGCACCTTGAACTTTCCCTCTGCATCTCCCAACCCCCAAGTAGCTCAGGACCCTGCTCTAAACAGCCACTCAGGAGGAAAGACCATTTGAATGGACCGTCCCCAGTGCCACTGAATAGCGTGTCCAGGTTAAAACACATGTTAGGAGAGAAATCAGAACTCTGCTTCCCCCAGGGGAATGGATTTTAAAAGAAAAAGAAAAGAAAAGAAGGCCTTTGCTCTTGATCACATTAAAAGCAATAGCCTCCACAGCAATTAGGCACTCGTAAATTACACAGCCTGCCTCTGTCAGCTGGCTCCACACTATCTCATTAGCCAGGGTGCCGAGAGACACTGCACACCCTGCTGGGAGCCGCCTCATTGCCAAGTTCCTGCTCCATAATTAAACACAAAATCCCAACCTCGTGGAGGCACCCGCTGCCCCTCCTGTGGGGGACAGAGAGGCAGTGGGGGAGGGACAGAGCCAAGGTGAGGCCTTGCTTCTAGGAGTGAGCTGTGAGCAGACAGCCCAGGGCTCTCCCATGACCTTGGGAGGGGATTTGGGACAGGAAGTGAAAGGGCACGGAATGAGAGGAGGGAGTCCCACCTTCTTCCTACCTGAACGCCTGAGACCAAGAGAGCAAATGGGCCACATTGGCTTCTGCAGGAGATTCTGAGGTTCAACTTTAAGAAATGAGGTCCTAGAAAGAGGGTAATTGTCTGAGATCATCTACTCACTCCACTGCCCACATCTGAGCATACCCACATAGACTCCATCGGTTTGGAGCCAGACAAGGGCTGATGAGATGCATGCTGGGGCCCTGTCAGGTTGCTAGACAAGGTGGCCCCCAAAGGGCCTTGTAGCCAGAACTGGGGTAAGGGGTGGCCAGCTGGCAGGTGCACAGGATGCCCTTGGAAAGTATCAAGATGTGTGGTTGGAGAAATTGTTTGGGGCCAGGTGCAGTGGCTCGTGCCTCTAATCCCAGCACTTTGGGAGACTGAGGCAGGAGGACTGCTTGAGTCCAGGAGTTTGTGATCAGCCTGGGCAACAACATAGTGAGGCATAGTGTCCCTCCCCCACTGCCTCCCTGCCAGGCCCCAACCCCTCTTTCTACCATAAGTTAAAAAAAATTAGGCCGGTGTAGTGGCTCACACCTGTAATCCCAGTTTTTGGGAGGCTGAGGCAGGTGGATCGCTTGAGGCCAGGAGTCGAGACCAGCCTGGCCAACGCGGCAGAACCCCATCTATACTAAAAGTACGAAACTTAGCCAGGCATGGTGGCACAAGCCTATAATCCCAGCTACTCGGGAGGCTGAGGCAGGAGAATTGCTTGAACCCGGGATGCCAAGGTTGCAATGAGCTGAGATCACACCACTGCACTCCAGCCTGGGTGACAGAGCAAGACCCTGATTCAAAAGAAAAAAAAAATTAGCCAGGCATGGTGGCGTGTTCCTGTGGTCCCAACTGCTGGGGAGGCTGAGGTGGGAAGATTACCTGAGCCCAGGAGGTCAAGGGTACAGAAAGCTGTGATCGCACCACTGCACTCCAGTCCGGGTGACAGAATAAGACCCCGTCTCTAAAAAAAGAAAAGGAAAGGAAAAAAGAAATTGTTTGACAAGTGTGTAAGCTGTAAGTGAGCCCCTCACTGTGGTGACTTCTCTAATGACAAGCTGGTGGGACTGGCTGCACAGCAGGGCTCTTGCTTGCTGGGTGAGGAACACAGACCAGAT
Organism: Pongo pygmaeus; assembly: GCF_028885625.2. Taxonomy (NCBI): domain Eukaryota; kingdom Metazoa; phylum Chordata; class Mammalia; order Primates; family Hominidae; genus Pongo; species Pongo pygmaeus. Next base: position 43,961,056 of record NC_072373.2, read on the forward strand.
TGGGGAGGGGAGAGGGACCAAGGCTGGCCCCGGCAGTTCTTCTCTGCCCACCTCACAAAGCCCTTGGCATCTCTTCTAAACCTATTTTGAACAAATATTTAAAAGATGTCCCCATGAAGCGGTGACAAGTGATTAGCCTGCCCTGCTTGCCCACTTGTCTCCTGCCAACTGTGACCACCAGGGAGGATGGAGAAGATGCTCCAGGCTTCTGAATCCCACCCAACTGCTTCTGCCAGGGAGAGTCAGGATGGGAGCAGAAGCAGAGGAGAGAGGGCAGCTGCCTGGCGCCTGGGGAGGGGAGCATCCCCACCTGCATCCCCATCTCTGAGTTCTCTGGTCGTCCCACCTGGGCAGCTTGGGCCGGGATGACGCCAGGCTCCAGCTCCAGCCGCTGGATCTTGATAGGGAAGGACAGAGCCTGAGAGAAAATCGTGCAACACAGGGAAGCAGGCGAGTTTACTGGAGACAGAGACAGGGGACCCAGAGGCCAGAGCCTCTGAAACCAGGGCATGGGTAGAAGATGTGGATGCTATTTGGCAGACATTTGCATGGCATTTTATGTTAAAACTGAACCGCTGCATTGGTGCCGGTATTCAGCTAGAGCCCAGGGAACTAACTCTGCTGACAGCATCAGAAAAGTGCACAGAAACTCCCCCAGCCCCTGCCCTTCTCTCCTGGTGGTTCTTCTGGCTCCAGTTGGCCCCAGGCCAACACTGATTTTTGGCCCCAGACCTTGCCTCCCCCACTCACTCTTTGCCTCCCTCCATCCTAGGGGCAGGGGTGAGGACAGACTTGTGGTGGTGACTCACAGTGTTGTCCTCTGAGGTTAGCACAGCCCAGAGAAATGCCCGGGCAGGCTGTGCTCCTCTCACTCCTCACTCAGAAGCTCAGTTTGAGAAGCAGCCCTTAGCCAGGCTTGGGACCTGTGCCCAAGACTGAGGAGAGACAGCTGTGATGCCCCCACCTCAGCCTGGAGGCACCAAGTTCCCTTGCCTGCGGGACCAGCACAGAGTCCTTAGCCGAGTCCTGGGGATATTGTTTCCTGGAGTTGCAATTAATTTCCCTCATTTCCTTCCAGACCAGCTTCCCCTTTCCCTGAAGCCTGGGAGGGGCTGGGACCCACAGAGCAGCCAGGTGTGGCCCCAGGGATAGGAGTGGGGCCTGGCAGAACAGGGAGGGGTCAGGACCTGGGAACAGTCTGGACAGCTGCAAGGTGGGAACCACATCGGGACCAGTGAGGAAGAGGTTGGGGTTTAGACTCACACTTCCTTTTCCTCTCGGCTGAGCCCTGGGACCAGAATGGTTCGAGTTACCAGGGCCTCCCGGGAATGCAAGCGGAGTGATGGGGCAGATATTGGGCCTGTTCAGCTCAGACACCCCTGAATGATCAGCGAGACTCAGGGGCCCACACCCACATGAACAGGTATATCCAACTAAAATGCACCTGAGTGTGTCAGTTACTACCAGGTGTCACTATCTGAGTGGCCAGGCAGTGGTACCTGGTAAGTTTCCCTGGTACAATACCTGAATATATCAAGCTGCCTCCAAATCAGACCATTATGCCAAATGTCCTGGCAAGAAAGACATACTCCAGGGGGCCACTCCTCCAGGGGCCAGCCTAGCTCTGCAGGTTGGTATCTGGCAGTACCTGGTATAGCCAGGGAAACAAAGGGATTTGTCAGCCAGAATCTGTTCTTCCCCAGGCCTACTATTTGCTCTGGGAGCTCTCCCGTGGGTCCCCTGGGGCACTGATGTTTCTCAGCATGTCTTCCCTAGGATCCCAGCCATTCATGATCCCACAACTGACTTTGCTCTTAGTCAAACAGCTGGTGACTGAACCTGATCCAATATTTACTCCTGGAAAGAGGGCAAAGGGGCAGGTGTCACTCCAGGCAGCCTGGAGCTGCAGTTGGCTGGGTCTGGGGGAGGGGAAGGGAGGGTTTGCTATTTTCTCTGGTGCCAGAGGCTTTCTCAGACCTTGGGTATTCCCCACCTAACCATCTGCCTCCTCTTCCTGACATGGGCTGGGGAAGGGACTGGAAGGGAGCTTTGTCCCCAGGGAGCTGTCCCTGAGAGGGGTGAAGCCAAGTAGATGAGGAACCTCAGCCGGGAGGTGAGAAACCCAGACCACCAACTTGAGAGGAGAAGGAGCCTCCCCAGCGGGGGACTTGCAGGGAAAGGAGGCCGTCCTGCAGGAAGGGGCAGCCTGCAGGATGCCTGCAGGTTTCCCTAAAAGGGGATGGGAAGGAGGAAAGACCAGGGACTGGAGTGAGACCCTCAGTGAGGAATGGAAGTGGGTGGTCCATGAGTACCAGGGCCACGGCTGCCACCTCAGAAAGGAGTCAGGCCACGGCCACTCCAGAAATCTGGTGAATCCAGAAACTTGGTGATTTCCCCACCCTTGGCATTGTAATCAAATTCTCCCTGGTGTGATTAGCAATGAATCTTGGAACTCAAAGTGTGATTTCAGGGAGAGGCAGCCAGGAGCTCTCCCTTACCAGTACAGCCTCGGGGAGAAGCCCTAGGGACAGTGAATTTGGCGTGCTTCAAAAGCAGCAAGCGCAGGTGGGGTGGGGCTTGCTGAGGAGAGAGGGTGGGGGCAGGGAGGGGGCAGTGGTGTGCTGTCCTGAGGAGAACGGGCTTTGCCATGCACCTACTGTGTGTCAGGCACCTTATATACCAGACTACAGTGAATCTTCAGGACAACACGAAGTCGCTGTTGTTAGCCAATTTGACAGATGAGCAAACTGAGGCTCACAGAGGTTATGTACTGTCCTAGTCACTCAGTGTGAGGCAGAGCATCCAGGTCTGAGTCCCAAGCATGTGTGCCTTTTGTAACAGCTCCAGACCCAGGGAGATTCCCGACCCAGGGAGGGATGCCAGCAGCCCAGCGCGGGGCAAGTCAAACTCGGGAGGGCGTCTCCGCCACACCTCAGCGTGCCCATCCTCTGGGGCATGCCTGCTTCCTGGCAGCCCCTAAAGACTCTGAATCAGAGGCAACGCCACTCAAGAGAGGACATAGGCTCTGACCTCAGAAGACTCTGGATTCCGATGCTACTCATGAGCAGATGTGACATTGGGCAAGCCATCCACAAAGAGAACCTCGTCATGCCTTCGTCTAAGGTTGTTTCGTAATTAAATGAGATAATGCATATAACACGGACCACATGTGGTGGCTCACACCTGTAATCCCAGCACTTTGGAAAGCTGAATGGGGAGGATCACTTGAGCCCAAGAATTCAGGACCAGTCTGGGCAACATGGTGAGACTCTGTCCCTACAAAAAATTTAAAAATTAGCCAGGCATGATGGCACGTGTCTGTAGTCCCAGCTACATGGGAGGCTGAGGTGGGAGGATCACTTGAGCCTCGGAGATCAAGGCTGCAGTGAGCCGTGATTGTGCCACTGAACTCCAGCCTGGGTGACAGAGTGAGATTCTGTCTCAAAAAATAAATTCATTAATTAATTTAATTAAATAAAAAACTTGGCACATAGTAGGTGCTTAAGAAATGATAGTTCTCTGCAGGGCTGGCTTCAGTGGGCACGCATCATGCAGTCTATCAGGGCCTGTGCTCAGAAAGGCCCCATACTCAGAGGGCCTCCTGCTTGTTTTAATGCTTTATTGTTCTCTTGTTTAAATTCTTAATACTTTTTCAACAAGGAGCCTTGCATTTTCATTTTGCATCAGATCCTGCAAATTATCTAGCCCATGTGGGTTATTGGTGTGGGTTTCGTTCCTTGAATCCAGAAAGGACTACCTGTGACCCACACTATGAAACAAGCCACCATTTCATCATTTCATGATTTTGTCTGCCCAGGAAATGCTTCTCTGCTTATCCTCCGTGCATCTAGCTGTTGCTTATAAGAAATCAGAGTGAGCCAGACAGAACCGCAACTCTCCTTCGGCCCCCAGCACCTCCAGGGAGATGAAAGCAGATCATACCCCTGCTTGTTCTGAGGAGAGGGACTTTTGAGGGAGAATCTTGAGCCCTGGTTTCTGGCAATGAAGGGTGGTCTCCCTGATGCCACCAGCCCAACAGCAAGATATTAAATGCCTCACAAGGTTGGAGGCCCCCAGCTCCCAGGGACTCACATCTTCCGCCGGTCCCCAGCAGTGTGCTGTGGCCCCTCCCCACCCACTAGGGTGAGTGCTGTAGGCCGGGGCAGACACGGAGCTCTGAGCAGCAAGGTCAGGAAATGATCACCTTGGGAGGCGTTCCAGGAGCTGGAGCTCAGCCCACCACCTCCCTCCACTACAGCCTGCGTGGAAACAACTGACCTCCGCAGTGCCTGCCTCATACCTGTTCTCAGACTCCTATTCCCAGGGGCCCAGGCGTTTGCTAAATTGGCAGTTTTGACCTATCTACTGACCCCTGAGAAGCATCACTGTAGGGGAAATGAAAATCGGGAGGCTGTCTGTCTTCTCTTTCTTTCTCTCTCTGTGTCTCGAAAGACGATTTAAGCCATTTCTGGATCTAGCAGCCTTTTGCAAGGACACTGGAGTTGGGGGGTGGTGAAGAGGGAGAGGACAGTGGAAGAAGAGGCTGAGGTGCAGCTGCAGGACTTGGGGAGGAGAATCATAGGCTGACTCAAAGATTATGAAATATCTCAGCTAGAAGGGACCTTTGAGAAACTGAGGTCAGAGAGGGAAAGTAAGTTGCCCAAAGTCACAGAGCCAGGACTGGAACATGGGTAACCTAATGCCCAGCCCAGGGGTCTTTCCACTTCACCATTTGACTTCATGATCAGGGACAAACTGGAAGGGTGAGGGAAGAAGAGAGACTTCACCCCTATCCACCTGCACCACACACACACACACACACACACACACACACACACACACACACACATTTAGATTTATTCCAGATCCAGTTCCTCCTGGACACTGGAGAAAGGGAAGTGTTAAACCCTGGTCAGGTAAAAAGAACATCAAGGTAAGGAGGTATGTGGCTCTGACCCTGTCCTTCCATTGGCATGGCCTCTGAAGTCTGAGGCTCCTGGAATGGCATGGTGTGGTACATGTCTGCCAGGACCCTTCTCCCAACAGCTGATCTTACATGACTGGTACCTTTCTAAGTCCCAGACTTAGATCTTGGGGCCTCTTCATAGGAAAGAGGGACTTGGACGGTTTCCCATTCAGGGATGATTTTAAAGATAATAACATTAATAGCTAGTATTTATAAGCACATTATATGTGCCAAGTACTGTTCTAAAAACTTTTTGTATATCAACTAATCTAATACTCACACAACCCTTGGAGATAGATACTATCATTACCCCTATTTTAGTTTCAGTCAAAGAAACTGAAACACAGACAGGTTAGATAGATTGCCCAAGGCTACACAGCTAGTAAACAGTAGAACTGGGATTTGAACCTAGATACCCTACCCTTTGGGCTCCTAGTTAAGTGCTTCTCGCAATGTGACATCTTGATCCCCATCCAGTGAGGTTTTTGGTTTTGCTTTTGTTTGGAGACAGGAGATCTTGTTCTGTTGCCCAGGCTGGAGTGCAGTGGTATGAACACGGCTCACTGCAACCTCACCTTCCTGGGCTCAAGTGATCCTCCTGCCTCAGCCTCCCAAGTCCCAAGTAGCTGGGACCACAGGTGCACACCACCACACCTGGCTAATTTAAAAAAAAAATTTTGTAGAGACATGGTCTCACCATGTCGCCCAGGCAGGTCTTGAACACCTGGACTCAGGCGATCTGCCCATCTCAGCCTCCTAAATTGCTGGGATTACAGGTGTGAGCCGCAGAGCCTAGCCTCCAGTGAGTTTTTAGTTGAAAGCTACACATACTTCTACTTCCCTCTGATTCATCTCCACCCGCCTCATCCCTTACTCCCCACACCACCTAGGTGCCACGCACCACTGCCCAACTAGGAGGTAAATCTGAAGTTTGGGAGATCTGCTTCTCTCTCCTGAGTGCCCCTTTCCTGACCCTCAGAACACCCCTTCATGGCATATACTGCCACCTCCTGGCCACCAAGGGTTAAGACTGACCCTGTGTGCGTATTTCAGGACTCTGTCCCTGGTACTCAACTTCTCTCTGGGTGATGACATCCTCGCCACAGCTACGTGACCACCTATAGCAAGCTAGTCCAGCCTGCAGCCCGTGGTCTGCATGTGGCCCAGGATGGCTTTGAATGTGGCCTAATACAAATTCATAAGCTTTCTTAAAACATTATGAGATTTTTAAAACCTCATCAGCTATTGTTAGTGTATTTTATATGTAGCCCAAGACAGTTCTTCTTCCAATGTAGCCCAAGGAAGCAAAAAAGATTGGATAACCCTGATCTATACTCAGTTGACTCCCAAATGTTTATCTCTCTCTGTTTTTAAGAGTCTCACTCTGTTGCCCAGGTTGGAGTGCAGTGGTGCGATCTTGGCTCACTGCAACCTCCACCTCCCGGGTTCAAGTGATTCTCGTGCCTCAGCCTCCCGAGTAGCTGGGGTTACAGGTGCACACCACCACGCCTGGCTAATTTTTGTATTTTTTAGTAGATACAGGGTTTCACCATGTTGGCCAGGCTAGTCTCAAACTCCCGACCTCAAGTGATCCACCTGCCTCGGCCTCCCAACGTGCTGGGTTTACAGGCATGAGCCACTGTGCCAGGCCCGAAATGTTGATCTCTTTTGAGATCCAGGTCTATCCTGATGCAAATGCAAATGGCTCGAGCCCTCCAGCACCTGTAACTTCCCTCAAGTCACAGGGCTACAAAACGCAGAGCTGGAACCAGACCCCGGGGCACCTGGATACTTACTCAGTGCTCACATCACAACACCACACTGCTTCTCCAACACTAGCATGAAACATGGACACAATGAGTGCCCAGAGAGGGAAAGGATAAAGATCACATGCTCGCTGGTGGGAGAGTCAGGATTTAGATCCAAGTTAGAGTGGTGGCAAAACCAGTCTGCTTTCTCTAGCGTGCCATGTCTGTCCTGAGGGTTTGGAGAAGGCAAATAGCTCTTTTTTTCTTTCTTTTTTTTTCTGAGACAGAGTCTTACTCTGTTACCCAGGCTGGAGTGCAATGGCACAATCCTGGCTCACTGCAATCTCCACCTCCCGGGTTCAAGCGATTCTCATGCCTCAGCCTCCCAAGTAGCTGGGGTTACAGGCGTCCACCACCAGGCCTGGCTAATTTTTTTTGTATTTTTAGTAGAGATGGGGTTTCGCCATGTTGACCAGGCTGGTCTTGAACTCCTGACCTCAGGTGATTCACCTGCCTTGGCCTCCCAAAGTGTTGTGTGAGCCACTGTTTTAAGAGCAAATGGCTCTTAAAACACACAGATGTTGAGGTGAGGTGTGAGGCAAGCTGAAGGATGAGTGAGCTGTCGGTGGTCGGAAAAGGCTTTGTGGCTGAGGAGTGAGGGCAAAGGGGCATGTGCTGGCACTTCCTGCGGCCAACTGTGATAACGGAATGAAAAGTCCCCTGGAATGGAGAGGACAGAGAGTTGAGGGCAGAACCTTGGGTTCTGGCATCACAGAGGGCACTGGAAGAAGAAATGGAACAAGGGAAAGGGACTTGAAACAGTCACATGAGAAGAGCTGAAGTATCAATACTTCAGAGATGGACTCCTGCATCTTAGGGCAGGGATCAGGAAATCACGGCCTGCCTCTGTTTTTGGACTGCCTGAAAGCTAAAAATGGTTTTTACTTTCTTACATGGCTGAAAAAAAAAATCCAAAAAGAAAAACAATCTTTCATGGCACATGACAATTATATAAAAACTTGAATTCTAGTGTCTATAAATAAAGTTTTATTGGAACGCTGCCGCGTGCTCATTCACTTATGCATTGTCTATGACTGCTTCCTGCTACAATGGCAGAGTTGAGTAGCTGCAACAGAAACCACAAGGCCCACAAAGCTTAAAATGTTTATTATCCTGCCCTTTACAGAAAAGCTTGCCAACCCCACCTCAGAGGATAAGGGTCATGGGCCACAGATTCTGCCCCCATGTTGGAAGGGAAGTTCAAGCTGCAGACAGAGACAGAGGGGAAGAGGGTGGGTTTTCAGGAGGCCTTTGCCAGAACACCACCTGTCCTGATTTTCTTTTCTTTCTTTCTTTTTTCTCTTTTTTTTAAATTTTGAGATGGGGTCTCACTATGTTGCCCAGGCTGGTCTCGAACTCCTGGGCATAAGCATCCTCCTGCCTCGGCCTTGCCTCTCAAAGTGCTGGGATTATAGGCATCAGCCACCGTGCCTGGCTTTCCTGACAATGAGCCCACATCTTCCGCCCCCCCGGCTCCATGATACCTGGCCTAGAGGGACTCAGACACCCCCTCCACACACCCTCTGGCGCGGAGAGGAAGCCCAGCCCCACCGTTATGGCTTTGAGTGATTCCATACCCTCTAAGCCTTAGGATCCACCTCTGTAAGATGAGAATAATAATGCAAACCTTGAAAGGTTGTTGAGAATTCCAAAAGATAACAAAGTTCATGCCACAGTTGTTGGTGCCAGATGGCATCCTGCAATCTGTAGATCTTGCTGCTTGTTAGGCCAGGCAGTCCGCAGGCAGCGTGGCTTCAGGAGTGGGTGCACCTCCTAACTATGTCCACTAGAGGGCAGGAAGGTCCTGCTGGCGTCCAGGAGGGTGTCAGATGGAGCTGGTCCGCAGGTCCCCCTGCCTGGGGAGAGGTGCCCTCCCCTGCTGTTTACAACCCTGGCCTTTGATCAGCTCCTGTTCTCCCCATGGCCTGCTGAGGGCCAGACGGGCGCAGAGCCTCCCGCTGGGGGCGGGCCAGGCTTCCTTCTTGCCCTTTCCCCTCTCCCACTGGCAGGCCAGACTTAGGCCAGGCCACTGGATAAACACTCCTTGGCCAGTCTATTTGCAGAGTTTTGCAAAGCCCTTCCATGCACATTGCCTTATGTGCTCCTCCAACAGCCCAAGGATGCAGGCAGAGCAGGTAACATGATACCCCTTCACCGAGGTGAGAAAACCAAAGCTCAGAGAGGCTAAGTGACTTCTCCAAGATCCCACGGCTGGAGAGCAGGGTGGCTGGGATCGTAGCTGGTGTCTTCTTCTTCTCCTCCTCCTTCTCCTCTTCCTCCTCCTCCTCCTGCTCCTCCTTCTCCTTCTTCTTCTTCTTCTTCTCCTTCTCCTCCCTCTCCTTCTCCTTCTCCTTCTCCTCCTCTTCCTCCTTCTTCTTCTCCTTCTTCTTCCTTTTTTTTTGTGACGGAGTTTCACTTTTGTTGCCCAGGCTGGAGTGCAATGGCCTGACCTCAGCTCACTGCAACCTCCGCCTCCCAGGTTCAAGTGATTCTCCTGCCTCAGCCTCCCAAGTAGCTGGGATTACAGGCATGCACCACCACACACGGCTAATTTTATATTTTTAGTAGAGATTGGGTCCCTCCATGTTGGTCAGGTTGGTCTGGAACTCTGGACCTCAGGTGATCCGCCCGCCTCAGGCTCCCAAAGTGATGGGGTTACAGGCGTGAGCCACCATGCCTGGTCGTAGCTGGTGTCTTCTGATGCCAGGTTGTGGCTCTCTCCTGTAAGCAGGCTGCCCTTAACAACCGCACCCTCCCTGAGGAGGCTCTAATGTCTGCAGTTTCTTTCAATGGTCCTGCTCCTGACATCCTCCCTGGTAAAACACCAAATCACCCTTTCTGCCCTCTCAGAACTCAGAATGGTACAAGGTGCTTCCATGCACAGGAGCTCATTTCTACCAAGAACAGGCTCCCCCAGGGCATTTGAGGACAGCGACTCTTATCTCAAGGGGCTTTGGATGCAGTTGGGAATACAAAGGCAGACGGTTCTACACACACAAAAATGGGAGGCTGGGCAGTGACTCTGAGGGCCAGGCAACTGACCCACACAGTGACAGAGAGACTGTGAGGCTGGGCAGTGACTCTGAGGGCCAGGCAACTGACCCACACAGTGACAGAGAGACTGTGAGGCTGTGGTGGTCAGGGAAGGCTCCCAGGAGCATGGAGGCCTTTGGGAAGCTACAGGAGAGTGAAGAGGCAGGAACGCTCAGGGTCTTTCCAGGTATATGGTGAACCAGACAGACATCTGTACCAGACGGCAGAGTGAAGCCCATCAAGTTAGAGGAGGCTGGTTCTCAAAGAGCTTCAAATGCCAGGCGAAGGGAGGTCAGTTTGGTCATGTGAGAGATGGGGAGTCATTGAAGGTGTTTGAGGGAGGGGGGACAGGGAGCAGTGGCATTTCAGGAAGGCTGACATCCAAGTGAGGAGGAGACTGGGAGCATGTCTGGGACTGAAGAGTAGACTAATTTTTCTTTTAATTTTTGTAGACTAGAGGAGTATGTTTCTATGGCCCAGGCTTAAGGTAACTAATTGTAGATGCAACGGAGAACTGCCAGGGTGTCCTGCAGGACGTGATGTTGCGGGTAAAGGAGAAGGACCAGTCCAACATGGGAATAACTGGAGAGTCAAGCAATGTGTGCATGTGTGTGTGTGTGTTTGTGTGTGTGTGTGTGTCAGGGGGCGGGCGTGTGATGTCAGGGAAAGGACCATTAGTTCTTTTTATATGAGGGCGAATTTGAGGACATCAAGTAGAAATGCTTCGTGAACAGATCAAGATACAGGACAGGATGTTGGAAGAGAGTCAGGGCTTCAGTGTGGATGAGGAGGGAGTCAGCCACAAGGGCATGGTCTTGCAGCCAGGGAGGGACTCTAGATGTCGGGGGAACCAGTGTGGAGAGGGAGGCTGAGGCCGGCAGGAAGAGAACTAGAGGTGGGAGGGGTCAGGGCAAGGGTATGTGTTGAGGTCTCCCCAGTGGCCAGTCCCCTTCCCCACCTCAGCAGCTCCTATTTTCATTTGGAAGATCCTGGCAACTCTGGGGACAGAAGGGATCTCTGGCTGTGGAGTGGAGCACATGGTATCATGATTGATTCGAGGGGGACATGTCTCCTAAGTCTTGCCAACCAGAGACTTACAGGGCTTTTGAATGACATCCTGGGACAAGAAGCTCTTTCTATCAGTGTGTGAAGGAAGAGGCAGGTGGCACCAAGAGCAGCAGCCTGGGAGGGAGTATGAGGCTGAGGAAGACAGAGGGGCAGAAAGAAAGAACTAGCCCTATGTGACATCCCTGAGTTGCTCCATCAGTCCTTGCCGGAACCATTTGTGAATGAATAGATGTCCTGTATTTTTTAGCCTGTTAGGTAGAGAGGTTTTCTGTTTCCTGCAAATAGAAGTTTTCTAATTCCTATGGATGATGCAAGAGAGCCTGAAGAATATTGCTTTCAATAATTAAGGAAGAATATTTCAAAATGGAAGGAGGGGTGAATAGCATCAAATGCTGAGAGTGTCAGATCAGAGGCTTTTCTGAGGGGGAGCGGTTCTGAGGGGGAGCGGTCAGGGAAAACAGGGTCTTGCTCTGTTGCCCAGGCTGGAGTGTAGTGGTTTGATCGTGGCTCACTGTAGCCTTGACGTCCTGGGCTCAAGCGATCCTCCCACCTCAGCCTCCCAAATAGCTGGAACTACAGACATGTACCACCATGCCTGACTAATTTTTTTTTTTAAATTTTTGTAGAGATGGGGTCTTGCTATGTTGCCCAGGCTGGTCTCAAACTCCTGGGTTCAAGCAATCCTCCTGCCTCAGCCTCCCAAAGTGCTAGGATTACAAGCATGAGCCACTGCACCCAGCCCAGAGATGTTTTATAGTTACTCAAAAACTGTGTGACAGAAAAGGAACCTGCGGGTCAGAGTCTTCTAGAATCTGGCAGCCCCTACAGCCAGGACTCAGAACTCCCAGTCTGATCAGTTACCTCAAGGGGGAAAGGGAGCTGTTTCCCCTTGGGGGAGCTATTTCCAGAGCTCCTCCTCACCCATGTCTTTGCTGTAGCCCTCCCTCTCCCAAGCCCAGCCCCACTCAACTCCTTTCCAGGGGCTCAGTGGCCATCTCCCTGCCCCCAGGCCAAACTCACCTGATTGTACCTCAGATAGAAGAATAGCTAATATTTTTAAAACTGTTTAGGGAAAAAGAAACCAACCTTCCTCTTTACTTGCCACCCCAACACTGGGACAGTTCTTCCTCGTGTCTAACCTAATTCCCTTCAGCTTGGAGGGACCCATCAGTGCTCCCACTGACTGACCCACCCTTGTTGGGGGGCCTGTAGGGCATCTGAAGGTGACACACTGGACAAGGAAAGAGAGGCAGGCAGGCAATAGGAGTGGCTGCAGAGGCAGACGGGCTTCCTGCCCCAAATACGGCCCCCCGGGCTGCTGCGGTGAGGGCTGGGCTCTTCCTGAGCGGATTACTGCTGTGGTTTAAGTGACTGAAGCTGCTGAGAATGCTATTGTAGCAAGAGGCTTACCGAAATGTAGACACCCAGCCCTGGCATGTCTCGACACACAGATGGGAAAATAAGCAGAATAAGCTCCCCGTGCTAAGCCGCTCTATTGTCCTGTTGCTGCTAAAACACCTTGCTGGGTTTTCTGCCAGGCGCCCACCCCTCCAGCACTGCTCACTGTAGCTCTGTGGGTTCCCCTGTCCTGATGGCGGAGAGGCCGCCCTGCAGGAGGGTGAGACAGGGAGGTCGAGAGCCCAAGTGTACGGCTGCCAGGCTATGCTGTTGAGCCTGAGTATGACAGAGGAGATGCATGCAGTTAGGTAACATGCCCAAGGCCCAAGGTCACACAGCAGCGCAGTAGCAGGGCCAGGGTTCTAGCATCTGGGTTCCTGACCTCTGGTGAGAGGTCTCTCCCAGGCATCCTGGGTCCCATCCCATCCCAAGCTCTGTCTGCCACAAATCCCCCTTCCTGATTCCCCTACACACCCAGTTCTTTCCCTGCCACAGCCCAGGTGGCTGCCCTCTAGGAACCCTGATGAGCAGACTTGCAACGGATCAGTGTGCAGAGCGGCACGGGATCTTCCTCAATTCGGTGTTGGTTCACTTGACGGGGATGGAGTCACTGGCTGTGGCCACACAACGTGGAAGGAGATCAAGTCCCCACTGCTGCCAGGGGAAAACAGACTAGAAAAGTCCCATCCCAGCATCTGAGGACATTAAGGGCAGGCAGGAAATGGGGGCGGATCTGCGATGCCCACTCCACAGGAGGCGAACTGTTGCTTCAGGGAGGAGGCCCTGGTGCCACACAGGTGCAGGGCCTTGGGAACCCAGAGGAAGCACTGGGGCTTTCCAGGAATCTGGTGGCTCTAGGGTGGAAGGAGGTGGGGGGTGAGGAAGATGGGGCTGGGGGAGAGGCAGGGTGGGTGGGGAGAAGATGGGTCTGGTGTAGCAGCAGGGCTGTGGGGTTCTACTGACTGCTGTGCACCTCCACCTGGGTGTCCTGCAAATACTTCCAAGACAACACACCCCAACCTCAACTCAGCGTCACTCCGACAGCCTTTCTCCTGTGTTCGGTGGCCTGGCCGGTGGCGCACCCTCCCCCAAGCACTCAGCCAGAGATCAGAAAGCCCCTCTTCACACCTCCCTCTTCACAAGCTTTCACTTCCGGCCAGTCACACATTTTGCCAAGTTTACCTTCTTGGTTTTTCTCAAATTCATCCTGTCCTCTTCCACCGCTGCCTTGGCCCTCTTCTCACCTGCTGCAGCAACAGCCTCCTGGCTGCCCTCGCGCCTCACCCCTGAAACCCATCCTCCATGCGGCCTCCAACCTCATCCCTCTTTCCCGTTCAAACTTCCAGGGTCACCCCATCCCATGGGAGAGCATTTTAGGCTCCTTAGTATGACCAAAAGGGTGTCTATGGTTTGACTCCTGCTTGCCACAGCCGCACAGTATGGTGGTTAGAAGCACAGATGCTGGAGCCGGGTTTCCTGGGTTCAAATCCTATCTGTGGCTGGGTGCGGTGGCTCACACCTGTAATCCCTGCATTTTGGGAGGCCAAGGCGTGCAGATCACTTGAGGTCAGGAGTTCGAGATCAGCCTGGCCAACTTGGTAAAACTCCATGTCTACTAAAAATACAAAAAATTAGCCCAGTGTGGTGGTGCACACCTGTAATCCTAGCTACTCTGGAGGCTGAGACAGGAGAATAGCTTGAACCCGGGAAGTGGAGGTTGCAAGAGCTGAGATCACACCACTGCACTCCAGCCTGGGTGACAGAGCAAGACTCTGTCTCAAAAAAAAAACAAAAACAACAAAAACAAAACAAACAAAAAAACCTACCTGTTACTTTCTAGCTGTGTGTCCGAGGCAAGTCACGGAACCTCTCTGTGCCATGGTTTTCTCACCTATGAAATCGGTATTTTAAGAGTACCTGTCTCATAGACTTGTTGTGAGGATTGAATGAGTTTTTCTGTGTAGAAGCAGCTAGAACTGGGATTATTACCCCCCCACCCCTGCCAGCCTGGCTTCTTCTCCTGCCCCTCTCTGTCTCACATGTTTGCATCCGCAGCTCAGCTTTTCTTGTAATTCTCTCTCTAGCAATTGTGACATTTCTCAGCTCAGTGTCTGGGCCCCTCAAAGGGATAACTTCACCCTGCAGTCTTCAGTCCACCCCCAAGAGCCACTGGTCTCCCCCGTGGCTTGGCTGTCCCTAGCGTGTGGCTGCCTGCTTTCTTCTCTGTCTCCCCTGCTGCACTAGAGCTCCTCGAGGGCGGATCTGGGTTCCTGGTGCCTAAATCCTGCATGGTACACAGGAGGCCCTTGATATATATATGTGGGAGGAATGGATGCAACATTGTTCCTGGAGAGTTCTCAGAACTCTCTGAGAGTTTGTAGTGAGGAGTGAGGGTGCTTACGCATGAATCTTCACCCCGCCCCCCCACCCCCCACCACCCCAACCCCCTCCCCATCACCATGGTCCTGTGGATACATGTTAACCTTCATGCCGTGCCCAGGTGTGATGGCTCATGCCTCTACTCCCAGCACTTTGGGAGGTTGAGGTGGGAGGATTGATTGCTTGAGCCCAGGAGCTCCAGACCAGCCTGGACAACATAGCAAGATCCCATCTCTACAAAAATAGTCCTGGCTATGCCAGAGGCTGAGGTGAGAGGATCACTTGAGCCCAGGAGGTCGAGGCTGCAGTGAGCCAAGATTGCACCACTGCACTCCAACCTGGATGACAGAGTGAGAACTTGCCTCAAAACAAAAACAGGGCTGGGCGCAGTGCCTCACGCCTGTAATCCCAGCACTTTGGGAGCCTGAGGCAGGTGGATCACGAGGTCAGGAGTTCAAGACTAGCCTGGCCAACATGGTGACACCTCGTCTCTACTAAAAATACAAAAAATTAGCCAGGTGTGATGGCATGCACCTGTAATCCCAGCTACTCGGGAGGCTGAGGCAGGAGAATCCCTTGAACCTGGGAGGCAGAGGTTGCAGTGAGTCAAGATCGTACCACTGCACTCCAGCCTGGGCAACAGAGCGAAACTCCATCTCAAAAAAACAAGAAACAACCCCACATTTTTATCCCCCAGGCCACGTGTCTGCTCCACTAGTATGGGCATCAAGCACACAGTGATGGGCCAGGCCAGGGAAAGGGACTACAGCCTTCTGGGGGGCCCAGCAGAGGGAAGGGGCAACAGAGAAGGAAAGTAGGAGCTGTCATAGTGAGAGGTCTCCACACCCAACTTTGTTTGGGCCTTTACTGGTTCCTGTGACCCTAGGGACCTGCCCCCAGAGTGACCCAACAGTGTTCCCTGGGCTGGAGTCAGAACAGGGATCTGGTCCCATAGTTCTGCCATGTCACTTCCCAGGGCCCATGACATGGGGATAATAATACCTACTCCACTTCCCAGGGTGATTGGAAGGCTCACGTTCATCCACTCGCCCATTCTTCACCCATCCATCCATTCATTCGGCAACTTCATCAAGTCATTATCTTCTATGCCATGCATGGTACTTGTTGCAGGTGACACGACCTTGGTTAATACACACACAGCCCCTGCTCCCGGGAAACTTGGAGACTTAGGAGATAGGCAATGAAATGAGTGTGGTGATCAAGAAAGTATCGAGTATAATGGAATGAATAAAATAAATGGGGAAGAGGCCTCATTGGGACCCCCAGGACTGCCCTCTGCACATGTGGTGATATTGGCACCAAAGACAGGGTGTCTTAGCCAGGAGTAGTGGCTCACTTCTGTCATCCTAGCACTTTGGGAGGCTGAGGTGGGAGGATTGCTTGAACCCAGAGTCTGAGACCAGCCTGGGCAACATAGCAAGACCCCACCTCTGCAAAAAATTAAAAAATTAGCCTGGCATGGTGGCACCCACCTGTAGTCCCAGCTACTCGAGAGGCTGAGGTGGAAGGACGGCTTAAGCCCAGGAGTTTGAGGCTGCAGTGGGCCAAGATTGTGCCACTGCACTCCAGCCTGGGCAACAGAGCAAGACCCTGTCTCTAAAAAGAAAATTTTTTTTTAAGACACGGTGTCTTGTAGTTACAGATTCTTGGCACCATGGCCCTCCTCCCTCCCTGCCCTCCCATGCCAAGGGCCAACATTGCTGCCCTTTAGTACCTGGAAGGGCTTCGCACCATTAAGGGCTTAATACTGTGAGGCCCCAAGGCCCCTGCCAGCTCACTGTGTTTAGAGCCATATTTAAATCAGTTCAATGCCTCTGGGAAGAGAAAGCCAGCTGCCCGGTGATCCCTCACTACCTCTCCAGGCAGCTCAGAGATGCCCCCTGAGCTTCTTCCTCCTGGGTTCATCTGGAAGCAATCTAACATTGTTTAAAAGCTAGCCTTGACAGGCAGATCAATTGAGGTCAGGAGTTTGAGACTAGCCTGGCCAACGTGGCGAAACCCTGCCTCTACTGAAAAATACAATAATTAGCCAGGTGTGGTGGTGCACACCTGTAATCCCAGCTACTCTGGAGGCTGAGGCAAGAGAATCGCTTGAATCCAGGAGGTGGAGGTTGCAGTGAGCCAAGATACCACCACTGCACTCCAGCCTGGGTGATAGAGTGGGACTCAGTCTCAAATAAATAAATAGATAAATAAATAAAAGCTAGGCTTGAGCTGGACAGCTGGACAGCCTGGGTTTGAATCCTACCTCAACCCTGTACTAGCTGGGTGGCCCTGGACAAATGTGCTCACCTCTCTGAGCCTCAGCTTCTGTATTTGTAATGAGACCCGCACCATGGAGCTGTGCAACTACATGACCTAATGTACATAAAGTGCTTACAGCAGTGCCTGCATGTGGTTAGCTCTGTTTTATGAACAATGCCCTTGCTTTTACTACATTGCGTTCTGTGTTACTTGCTCTGCTCTCCTGAGTCCTTGTGGGCAGTACCCTCTAGCTTCCTCATTCATCTTGGTATCCCCAGGGCCTGGCACAGGGCCTGGCACAGTGCCTGGCTCAGAGCAAGGAGGCCAAAAATATTTGTGGAGTGACGTCTGACTTAACCATCAGAATGAGCACTGGGATGGGCTGGGGCCAACAGCCAGTGCTGCCCACAGGTAGGCGGGGGCACGCTGCCTGGGGAGGGGTCTGAGGGAAGCGGGCCAGGGCCAAGGGAGGCCCAGTCAGGGGACGCTTGGTGCTGCTTTTCCTGCTTGCAGATCCCAAGGTGCAGTGGCCATCTGCCGGGGGTGGGAAAGGCAGGCCCGTCCTCCGAAGCAGGTGCCCAGGCAGGTAGAGTCTGGAGCCAGCCTAGAGGATTTACACTTCTGCCACTGAACGCCTGGACCAGGGACAGCTAGAGGGAGCCCACATGGCCCTGCAGAATGGAGGGGGCAGCTGGCCAGGCCAGGCCTGGGACAGAGGGCACCCCTGGAACTGCCAGGGTTTGAGGAAGGAGGGGCAGTCCTGATGGTTACCCCCTCAGGGGGAAGGGCAGAAGATGTACCCTGCTGGAAGGACTCGGAATGTCAGCAGGCAGCCAGCCCTGTGCCTCACCACACTCCGAGGAGACCGGGGCCAAGGTGGGAAGGAGCCTGCTCTGAACCTTACGGGGCCGCAACAGTCCCAGGGCTCACACCCTGCTCACCAGCGTGCTCCTCACCCCACATACAGCTTCGCAGGGCACACATGGGGCCACGGGGTCTTCACCCTTGGAGCTCAGCTAGGCCTTGGCAGGTAGGGGTGGGGGATAGGGGCAGGGATCTGACAGCCTCACTCAGTTGAGGGGGATGTTGAGTCATAGATGTTGGGAAGCCCATTCTAATGGTGATGGGAGTGTTCTAAGTCCCTCAAGGACTGGCTTTCTTGCTAACAGATGAGAAAGGGTCTGGAATGTTGGATCATGGGTGAGGGGTGTCCTCTGCTCTAAACCTGCTCAGGGTTGGGCTCCATTTTCTCTTCTCAGCCTTTGAACCCCAAAAGATGGGACTGGCCAACCAATGGACGGCTGAGGATGTCGGCCAAACCCCTGCGGGTGGGGACACCCTGCAGAGTGACAGTGACCTGCTGCAGGAACCCCATACCACACACATATAAACACACTACACGTATACACACACATGCCACACATACACCACACACATACACACACACAGGCATATGTACAGCACACACCATATATATAACATACATACTACATACACACACTGTACGCATACACACACGCCACACCGCACACATATACACACACTACACATATATACACACACACCATTCACAACACACATACTACACACACATCACACACACACACCCCCAACCCCATACACACCACACACATCCCTTTCCCTCCCTCACCATCTCACTAACACACATACACACCACTCCTCTCCTTTCACAAGCTAACAATTCCAAACGGACATGCCTGCCAGACTTGATGTTTCCAGTAGGGAATGAGGTGGTGGTCGAAGCCTGGCTTGTGGGAATGGAGGTATGGTTCTATTAGCAGTTGTGTGTGTGTGACATGTTAAACGTGAGTTTGCTGTTGTTCAATATTCAGTCAGTCATTCAACATGTGTTTCCACACTGATTAAACACTTACTATGTGCTAGGCACAATTCTAAGTTCTAGGGAATCCTAGTTTAGGTTTCCCAAGAAGTGAACCTTGAGACAATGGCTTTAAAAAAATTAAAAAGCTTTATTGAGATGTAACTCACATACCATATAATTTATCCCTTCAAAGTGTATAATATGGTGATTTTTAGTATATTAAGAGTTGTGCAACCATCACAATTTTAGAACACTTTCATCACCCTATAAAGAAACCTCATACACATTAGCAATTGTTCCCATGCTCCTCTTCCCCTGACCCCTAGCAATCACAAATATACTTTTTGTCTCTATAGATTTCCCTGTTCTGGACTTTCATACCAATGGAATCATACAGTATGTGGCCCTTTGTGCCTAGCTTCATTCATCTAGCATAATGTTTTCAAAGTTCATCCATGTTGTAGCATGTATCAGTACTTCATTCCTTTCTGTGGCTGAATACTATTCCATTGTATGGATGTACCACATTTAGCTTATTCATTCACCATTTCATGGACATTTGGGTGGTTTCCACTTTCTTGCTATTATGGATTATGCTGCTATAAATATTTACGTACAAGTTTTTGTGCGGACATAAGTTTTCAATTCTTTCAGGTATAGAAACCTAGTGGAAATGTTGGGTCATATGGTAGCTCCATATTTAACATTTTAGGAGCCTGCCAAACTATCCTTCAAAGCAGCTGCACCATTTTACATTCCCACCAGCAACGTATGAAGCATTCCAATTTGAAATAAAGTTTTAACTGTAGAATTTTATTTAGGAAGTGATCCCAGGATATACCAGGGGTGGAATAGGGAAGGGAAACTGGGAAGGGAAGGCAGCCAATAAAGTATCATTATCAGGCAAATTACCCCTGGGAGTAATCAAACCTCAAACCTCAAGGCCACTGAGTAACTCTAGGAGCCAGGTTAGAATGGAAACAAAGGGGTAGAGGTATGTTATACTCCAGCTCCCAGCAATGATTAGTTTCTACCCTAATCAACCTCACCCACTGAGGCAACCAACCATAACACCTCAATCCAAGCTCATACTTCTTATTTTACACACTAGTAGGATCCCTTCCTCTACTTATAACACTTGTTTATACTCAAAATACCTCAGGTTCACTAAGTATGCTAGTAATAATACTTGCTACCCGAGAGCTATTAACTGCCATTGGTTGAGGGTTTCTGGGCTGTGTGTTAGTTTCCTGAGAATTACCTTTTGCTGGATGCAAGGTGTATTAGTCCGTTTTCACACCGCTATAAAGAACTGCCTGAGACTGGGTAATTTAAAAAGGAAAGAGATTTAATTGATTCACAGTTCTGCAGGGCTGGGGAGACCTCAGAAAACTTGCAATCATGGCAGAAGGGGAAACAAACATGTCCTTCTTCACATGGCGGCAGGAAGGAGAAGAATAAGAGCTGAGCAAAGGGGGAATTCTGCCCCTTATAAAACCATCAGATCTCTGGTGAGAACTCACTATCATGAAAACAGTATGGGGGAACCTCCTCCATGATTCGATTATCTCCACCTGGTCCCGCCCTTGACACATGGGGATTATTACAAGTCAAGGTGAGATCTGAGTAGGAACACAGAGCCAAGCCATATCACAAGGCAAGCAAAGCAGGCACAGCAGGAGAAAGCCATCTGGCAAAGAAATGCAGATGCTGGTGGATGGTTAAGCACCACTCTGTAGTTAGAGCAAAGGAGGTGAGCAGAGTACCAACAGCATCTACTACCTGGGTTCCAGGAACCAAAGTTCCTGCCCTCATGGAGCTTACACTCTAATGAAAGAGCCATAAACAAACATATGTACTGTACAGTCAGGTAGCACCAGAAGCAAAAAAGCAGGTCAGGGGATGGAGAGGGATGGGGGATACTGTGTTAGCTCAGGTGGTCAGGGCAGGCATCTCTGAGGAGGTGAGATTCTAGCTGAGACCTAAATAGAATGAGGGACAGGCTGTCTGAAGCCAGTTGCCTGCCTGTATTTTTTTTTTGAGACAAGAGTCTCACTCTGTCGCCCAGGCTGGAGTGCAGTGGCGCGATGTTGGCTCACGGCAACCTCCCCCTGCCAGCAATTCTCCTGCCTCAGCCTCCCAAGTAGCTGGGATTACAGGCACACGCCACCATGCCCAGCTAATTTTTGCACTTTTTAGTAGAGACAGGATTGCACCATACTGACCAGGCTGGTCTCGAACTCCTGACCTTGTGATCCTCCCCCCTCAGCCTCCCAAAGTGCTGGGATTACAGGAGTGAGCCACCGTGCCCAGCCAAACTAGGACATCCGAACAAGGACTTGAACCCTGGACCCTCAGATTAAAAGTCTGATGCTCTACCAACTGAGCTCTCCGGGCTCACCTGCCTGTATTAAAGTCTGGGCTGTGGTGCTAAAACACTGAGTGGGGAATAACCTTGGTAGGTTGGGACAAAGGTTGGAGCAGCTGCAAGAGGTCCACAGTGGCTTCTGCAGAGTGAATGAGGCAGAGCTTAGTAGGAAATGAGATGAAAAATGCAGCCAGGGGCCTCATAAAGTTGGGCCAGGTTGGGAAATAGTTTGAGTTTTATTCTAAAGGTAACAGAGGCCACTGGATGGGTGAGAATCAGAGGAGTTTTTAAATCTGGTTTCTGCTTTTGTTTCTTGGTATTGAAGCCATTGGATTTCAGTACTGAAACTTCCCTATCCCAATCTTTAGTGAGGCTGTTAGGCACCCAGAAGGTGCCAACACTGCTGCTGGGCGTCCAAACCCAACACTGCAACACTCATTCATTCCACTTATGTTCCCAGCACTGTCCTAGGAGTGGGTATGCAGCAGTGAACACATCTGACATAAGCCCTGCCCTCCCAGAGTATTCTACAAGGAGGAGACGAATAAACAACATAAATATGCACTATAGGTTATCCATACAGAGCCCATACTAGACAACGGTCAAGGGTTTAGACTAGAGAAAAATGAAGTACATGCAAGGGATACCAAGTGCCGGGGGGTGCTTTGAAATTTCAAACACCGGGTCAAGAATGTCTTCCCCATGGGGCTGACACACTGAGATAGCCCGTCTCAGCCCGGCTGGCTTCCAGGAAGGCTTCTCCACAGCTCCAGGGAATGTGTCCATTTCCTCCCTAGCAGAGACCCTGCGGCCAGGAGGGAGGGCCATGGTTGGATCTGCTGAGGAGAGAGAGGAGAGCAGGTACCCCGGAGCGGAGGACTGGGGTGTGCTCATCAGATGGTCCAGGCACATGGCCTTGGAGGATGCTGGGGGGCTGGGGTGGGGGCAGAGGAGGAAAGGGGCTGGGTCTGGCAAGCCACAGGGGAATATTGATGAGTTTTCTGGCAAGAAGTGACGGGGCTGGTGGGGATGGTGTAATGAAGACAGATGATCCCAGGCCAGCTCTGCTCATCTTCCTGTGGGAGGAGGAGAAGCACAACCCGGGCAGGGGGTGGGGAGTGGGCTTGCCAAGTGCCCGCTGTGCCCTCTCCTCTGGCACGTTAGCTCTCCAGCTGCCTCAGCTTCTCCCCACTGCCCCTCCTTCCTCCTCTCACCTCAGCCCACCCTCTTCTCTCCTTCCTGACCCGCTTTCTCTGAAGAGAAGGCCCTTTCCCCTTCCCCACTTTTCTCTCTTCTTTCTTTTCTTTTTCCCTGTTTCTCCCATTTGCCTGTCTCTCCACAGCTCTCTTTTCTCACTTCTTTTTCTCTCTGCCCACCTCCACCCCCAGCCTCCTGACTGTGACCTCCAGAGCAACGCACTGTCTTTCCGCTGGGGATTTCCTACAATTCTCTAAAACAGCGGCCACCACCGATTCTATCGACAATTTATTCAGTGCCCCCTGCATGGTAGGCACTTGCTGTGCCAGCCTGCAGACCAGGGCTGCACAGTACCAGGGAGGAGGGAACATGGAATATTCGACTTTCCCTGACTTCCTTCCTTCCTTCCTCCTTTCCTTCCTTCCTTCCTGCCTGCCTGCCTTCCTTCCTTCCTTCTTGCCTTCCTTCCTTCCTTCCTCTCTCTTTTTTGCTTTCTCCTTCCTTCCTTCCCTCTCTTTCTTGCTTTCTCTTTCCTTCCTTCCTTCCCTCTCTCTTTCTTACTTTCTCCTTCTTTCCTTCCGTCCCTCTTTCCTTCCTTCCTTTCTTTCAATTGTAGCAAAATACACAGAACATAAAATTTACCACTAGTGACACTTATTTTTTGTTTATTTATTTTTTTGAGACAGAGTCTCGCTCTGTCACCCAAGCTACAGTCCAGTGGCGTGATCTCGGTTCACTGCAACCTCCACCTCCCAGGTTCAAGCAATTCTCCTGTCTCAGCCTCCCGAGTAGCTGGAATTACAGGCGTGCATCACCATTTCTGGCTAATTTTTGTATTTTTAGTAGAGACGGGGTTTCTCCATATCAGCCAGGCTGGTCTTGAACTCCTGATCTCATGATCCGCCCACATCAGCCTCCCAAAGTGCTGGGATTACAGGCATGAGCCACTGCGCCCGGCCACTAGTGACACTTAGTACATTGGATGTGTGTCATCACCACCATCTAGTTCCAGCACATTTCATCCCCCCAAAAGGAAACCCCATTCCCATGAGCAGTCACTCCCTATTGCCCCCTTCCTCTCAGCCCCTGGCAACCACTCATCTGTATTCTTGTCGGTGGACTTGCCTATTCTAGATATTTCATATAAATAAACATGTGCTTTTTGTGTCTGATGTCTTACACTTAGCAGAATGTGTTCAAGGTTCGCCATGTTGTAGCATGTATCAGTATTTCACTCCTTTTTCTGGCTGAATAATATTCCACCATAGGGTTATACCATATTTTGTTTATCCATTCACCCATCAGTTGATGGAATTTGAGTTGTTTAGGACACTGAATTTTGAAGCAGAAGCCCTAGTGTTGAGTTCCATGCCACTCTTACCTGTGTGGCCTTGAGCAGCCATGTATGTCTTGGAGCACTGATAATTTCACCTATGAAATGGAACTGTAAAATTTTAAGTCTCTATGCTCTTATAGAGCATAAGAAAAATGGTCTATGAGCTTCTAGCTTGATAAGTTGAAAACTGCCTCTCACCTCTCTCCTTCTGTACCTCTCCCATTTGCTATTGAATTTGGGATCAATGCTGAGTAAAAAAATTCATGTGCCAGCCGGGTGCGGTGGCTCATGCCTGTAATCCCAGCAATTTGGGAGGCTGAAGCGGGTGGATCACAAGGTCAGGAGATCGAGACCATCCTGGCTAACGTGGTGAAACCCCATCTCTACTTAAAAATACAGAAAATTAGCCAGGCATGGTGGTGGGTGCCTGTAGTTCCAGCTACTCAGGAGGCTGAGGCAGGAGAATGGCGTGAACCTGGGAGGCAGAACTTGCAGTGAGCCGAGATCGCACCACTGCACTCCAGCCTGGGCGACAGAGTGAGACTCTGTCTCAAAAAAAAAAAAAAATTCATGTGCCAAAGTCAGATGGACTAATGTTTATTGTTGTGTTCATTGTCACCTAGACCATTTTCCTGATTTATTTATTTGTTTATTTTTATTTATTCTTTTTTAGATGGAGTCTTGCTCTGTCGCCCAGCCTGGAGTACAGTGGTATGATCTTGGCTCACTGCAACCTCTACCTCCCAGGTTCAAGTGATTCTCCTGCCTCAGCCTCCCGAGTAGCTGGGATTACAGGCACCTGCCACCACACCCGGCTAATTTTTGTATTTTTAGCAGAGGTGGGGCTTCTCCATGTTGGCCATGCTGATCTTGAACTCCTGACCTGAAGTGATCTGCTTGTCTCGGCCTCCCAAAGTGCTGGGATTGCAGGCATGAGCCACTGTGCCTGGCCCATTTTGCAGATTTAAACATGCATTATTTTTCAAATTTTGGTATCTTTGAAATTGGCACATAGTTTACAACAAATGGTTGTATAGTAACTAATAAAGCTCTTTATTTTTCTAGTGGTTTGTAAAATAATTGTGCTTATTCCAGTCAGCGGTTCAAGGTTAGTGTAACATGCTAGGAATAGGTCAGTGAACATCACCATAAACAATAAGAGAAATAAAAACTGACTTCCTAAGGAAACATTTTTGATGTAAGTTAACTGATATCCTGGTATGTGAACTCTCAGCTAGATGAGTTGGTTGGCATGGAAATATTGATTTACTTGAGCTGACATAATGTCAACATCATTTAAAACACCATGCAGACACACCTTGCTGGCACAAATGGTTCTAAAACACTTGGCCGCCGTGGTAGGGCCATAGATTCCATGAGAAAATACATGTGAATAGACTTTGTGAACTGAGACGCTAGATGGTAATGCAAAGGTGCGGTTATTAGTCTCTCATTCTCCCAAAGCCCCGCTCCCCGCCCTGCCCCCTCCCACCCTCTCCAACATGGGAGAAGTCGCACACAAATACTGAATATTTTTGCCTTCATTAAAACAGGCCAGATATTGTAATTACATCCCAGAGAGCAGAGGGCTCCATCTGAAGGGAGGAGAGGGAGGTGGATGAAAGTCGGTCAGACATGCAGAATTCATGAGATTGGCTAATTGAGCACCTCCACTAAGAACAGATCTTAGCTGACTGGGGAAGAAAACCGTATCTGGTTGTCCTGGCCCTGCTAAAACCTTGTCTTCTCCCGGAGCCTTGAGCTGGGCCAGCCTGCCTCTGAACTCCCATGGCAGGCCCTCGGTCAGGACCTGAGCACTAACTGCTCCTGTGGCTGTCTTCTGTCTCCAGCTAGACTGTGAATGAGTTGAGAGCAGAGGCGTTCTGTGAACTCTTTTCTGTGAGTTTTGTCATGGCTATGTAGCAGGAATATAGTAGAAATATGGAGAGAAGTCAGGAATCATAGCAGTGTTCTTCAAAATGTCCATCCAGACCACCTGCATGGGCTGTCACCTGCTGGAGCTGGTTACAAATGAAATTCCTGGGAATCCACCCAAGAGACTGTATTTCAGTATGCAGGGCCCCAGAATCTACCACATTTAAACAATCTACCACAAATAATTCTATGCTCAGTACAGTTAGAAAACCACCAAGTCTAAGGATTAAACTAGGTGATGCTGCAGGTGCTTTCCAACCCAACAGCCTGTGATGTACTTTGCTGTCTTCTAATCATTCAGTCCTCCTCTCTGTCCTTGAAAGCCTACTGTGTGCCTTGCTTCTGCCAGTGTAGGAAACTGATGCTCAGCCAATGCTCAAGAAAAGAGTCAAAGGGGAGACTAGCATTGCTGTCCCTGCTCCCAGCAAGAGAGCAAGGAGGGTGGAGGAGGACAAGATGGGGCTGTGGGGTGGGGAAGGGGAAGGACCAGGACAGGAGGGGGCTGAATGAGCCAGCAGGAGATGCCTTGGACCTTGGCAGTCACTGGGGGCCCTGCTGGTCCCATGGCCCCTGCACTCCCTGCCCAACCAACTAGCCCGCCCAAAAGGAGGGAACACTGCTAGCCAGACACCTTTCTGCTTTGATCACCAAGAGAACTCACTACCACCAAGAAGAATGGGCTGCTGACGTTTAACAGGACTCATGTCAGAGGATGAGGAACAACTTGTGGGGCCTTTGGCTTCACTAAGCTACCACGCAGAGCTGTGACTCTGGACCGGTGCCATGGAGATCCCTGTCCTTGATCCTCCAGCCATGTCCCTGATGCACCCCTTGTCTGAGGTGAGCATGCTCAGGGTTTAATAACGGCTGGTGCAGCTAACGTTTATTATGTCCGGCCCCCAGCTAAGCACTTGACATGCTTTCTCATTTAATCTCTATGCCGACCCTACTAATAAACCGCTTTTGCAGATAGGAAAACTGACGTTGTGATGTATGGTGTAACTTGCACAATGTCACCTAGTTCTTTCTTTTTCTTTTCTTTTTTTTTTGTGACAGTCTCTCCATTGCCCACGCTGGAGTGCAGTGGCGCAATCTTGGCTCATTGCAACCTCTGTCTCCTGGGTTCAAGCGATTCTCCTGCCTCAGCCTTCCAAGTAGCTGGGATTGTAGGTGCCCACCACTGCACCCAACTAATTTTTGTATTTTCAGTAGAGACGGGATTTCACCATGTTGGCCAGGCTGGTCTTGAACTCCTGACCTCAGGTGATCCACCTGCCTCGGCCTCCCAGAGTGCTAGGATTACAGGCATGAGCCACTATGTCTGGCCTGGTTCTTTCAACTGGTGAGTGTTTTACCTCTTCCTCAGATGTCCATCTCTATCCCTGTCGCTCTCCTCTTTATCCTCTCCGGCCTGGCTCTGTCCCTCTTATAGCAAGTGGCCTGGAACTCAACCTAGCGTGAATGCTCTAAGGGTTCTGTCCTGGCGTGGGACACTTCCCTTCTGTTGATGCAGCCCTGTGGTGGGCTTTTCTGGAAGCCTCACCACACTGGTGTTCAACCTGAGCTTGCTGTTAGGTGAAGCCCCTAAATTGATGCTTTCTGATCCTAACTCTCTATTCTATTTTTATATAGTGGGGATTCTGTGCCCAGGTACAGGAATTTACATTCATCCCTATTAAATATTTTCACCTACACACTTCTTGGTTCTGTCTGTTACATCCCCTACGGACACACAGACACAGACACACACACACACACACACAAACACACACACACACTCCTCTTTCCCAGAAGACTGATGTGTATTTTGGACAATCTACTCCATGGGGACTGTTTTCCACTCTTACCCTTAAAAGTAAGGAAACACAAGTTGTGTACATGTTTCCTCCAGGGTTTTCCTGGTCACATTGCATACTCAGGCAAGAAGACTTCATGACCAAGTGTGCAGGCTCTGGGTCAGACTGCCTGGGTTGGAATCCCAGCCTGAGCACGGAGCCTTGTGACCTTGAGATATTAATGTAGCCTCTGTACTTCAGTGTTCTTCTCTGTAAAATGGGGATAACTACATCTATCTCACTTGTTACTCTGAGAATTAAATGTGATAGTTGGCCAGGTGCAGTGGCTCACACCTGTAATTCCAGCACTTTGGGAGGCTGAGCAGGTGAGTGGCTTAAGGCCAGGAGTTCGAGGCCAGCCTGGTCAACATGGTGAAACCCCATCTCTACTAAAAATAAAAAAATAAAAAAATAGCCAGGTGTGGTGGCGTGTGCCTGTAATCCCAGCTACTCAGGAGGCTGAGGTATGAGCATCGCTTGAACCCGGGAGGCGGAGGTTGCAGTGAGCTGAGATCGCACCACTGCACTCCAGTCTGGGAGACAGAGTGAGACCCTGTCTCACATACACACCAAAAAATGTGATAGTAATTGGGCAGTAAATATGTCGGCCTCCTCATTGCCTCTTCTGGCTTCTCTGGGTCCCCCGATCTTGCTTTCCCATCCTGACACCCTCCCACATCTGTTTGACCTTAGTTACAAAGGGAAATACAGAATTTCTGTGATGAAAGGGCTTCAGATGCAGTCCAATCCAGCCCCTTTGTTGTACAGATGAGAAAACCACAGTCCCTCCTGCCATTCCTCTGTTGCTTCATTTTGTTCCAAAGTCGTTGTATTTCCAGCACTCCAGTTACCACCTTTTCTCTCTCCAGCTCACATAGCAATCAGATCAGGCTGCTTTTCCCCAGTGCAATCAGTGAGCTCGCAGCCTCCAGCTTGCCGGATTTATGGCTCTCTGCCGGCTCACGGGGTCCTTAGGGGTCTGTGCAGCTCAGGAGTTATGGGCCAGCCGAGACAGGGCTTTCAGTGCACTTGGCCCAACTTGTCAGTCACCTCCTGGGGCCAGTTGCATGGAAAAAAGAAAATCAAATATCAAGGCCAATATGCTGACCACATTTTTATGCTCTTCATTCAAATCCAAAATGTTCCCCATGGAGCATGCTGGGAGCTGTTCAGAAGAGAAGGGTAGAGAGCGTTCTCCAACCGGCCAGGAAAGGAGGACTACAGGGAGGATGCCGCATGTCTGAGCAGTTTGTGTCCCTTCTCAGAAGACGTTGTGCCCATGTGCCAGGGCAGTGCAATGACAGAGGGTGGTGGGGTAGAAGCTCCGATTTCTCTGAATTCTCCATTAATTCCTTCAAAGAAAGGTTAATAGTTATGTAACTAGCTTTTAGACAATTCCTCAACTTCCTCTTCCCAACCAAAGCACCAACTTTAGCCCCTCTAATACAGACATTCTGGGGCTAGCCCTCTGTCAGAGATAAGGAGGGGCAGCCTACCTAGGCTGTTTAAGGCAGTTTTGTAATGCAGGGGGTGGATGTTGTATAGCTAGCTTTCTTTCCAAGTAAGGAAAAAATACAATAATCATTTCTTAAGACAAAGGACATTCTAGGCTGGGCACAGTGGCTCACGCATGTAATCCCAGCACTTTGGGAGGCCAAGGCAGGCAGATCACTTGAGGCCAGGGGTTCAAGACCAGCCTGGGCAACATGGCAAAACCCCATCTCTACTAAAAATGCAAATAATTAGCTGGGTATGGTGGCACATGCCTGTAGACCCAGCTATTCAGGAGGCTGAGGTGGGTGAATCACCTGAGCCCAAGGCTGCAGTGAGCCAAGATCGTGCCACTGCACTCCAGCCTGAGTGACAGAGTGAGACCCTATCTCAAAAAAAAAAAAAAAAAAAAGAGAGAGAAAGAGAGATAAAGGACATTCTAACAACACTAAGGGCGGTGGGGAGAGAGAGAGAGAGAATGGACAAAATGTCAGACTAAGGAACAATCTTTAAATTGAATTAATTCGGCATTATTAAAATGCCAACAGATTGTCTTCGCATTTGCTTTTTGCAGTAGCAGCGCAATCCCCTGGGGCTGGAGTCTGAGATATGGAATGAACTCAGGGCCTGCCACTTAGCAACATGTGACTTTGGGTAAGTTAACTGACAGACTTGAACATCATTAGACTTGCCTTCAGTTTCCTCACCTGTAAAACAGGAAGGATAGCACTTATCTCATCAGGTGGCTGGGGAGAGCGGGGCAGAGAAAGGAATGGACCATTTCCTGAGCAACTATGAAAAGACAGGCATGTTGATATAGGATGTTTCGTTTAATCCTAGGACAACCTAATGAGGTAGGTGTTATCATGACCATTTTACAGATGAGAAAACTGAGATTCAGAGGTTAAGTAATTTGCCCAAGGTCACTCACAAACCCACAGTTAGCACCTGTGTTTGCTTGAGTGCAAAGCCCACACTCTTTCCAGAAGGGCAGGCAGAAAGGAGGAAAGGGAAGCAAATAGGTTGGGGCAACAGTTCCTGGTCCAGACCTCAGTTTTCTCTGCGAAGTAGAAAGCAAGATCATCTATTGAGATGGGGAGGCAGGAAAGTGTCAGGAGTAGTGT
Source organism: Pongo pygmaeus (assembly GCF_028885625.2). Classification (NCBI taxonomy): domain Eukaryota; kingdom Metazoa; phylum Chordata; class Mammalia; order Primates; family Hominidae; genus Pongo; species Pongo pygmaeus. The sequence continues at coordinate 43,991,102 of NC_072373.2, forward strand.
AGGTTTGGAGAAACTTCTGTGGCCCCAAGACAAAGAACTTACCCATCCTCAGAGATAATGTTGCTAACAAGTTGTTCAGCATCTGGTTTTCTCTGGGACATGCTCCCCAGGGGAAGGGTCACTGTCTTGTTCATAAAGAAGAAACATATTTTACCGCCGGGCACGGTGGCTCACGCCTGTAATCCCAGCACTTTGGGAGGCCAAGGTGGGCGCATCACATGGTCAGGAGTTCGAGACCAGCCTGTCCAACATGGTGAAACCCCATCTCTACTAAAACCACAAAAATTAGCCAGGCGTGGGGTGGGCGCCCGTACTCCCAGCTACTCAGGAGGCTGAGGCAGGAGAATTGCTTGAACCCGGGAGGTGGAGGTTGCAGTGAGCGGAGATTGCACCACTGCACTCCAGCCTGGATGACAGAGCAAGACTCAGTCTCAAAAAACAAAAACGAAAACAAACATATTTTACCATTTGCTTATTGCAAAAGCAATACCTAGTACAGTGCCTGGCATGTAGTAGTAAATTTATGTTATTTAATAAATAATATAGAGTCCCAGGCTGGGCATGGTGGCTCTTGCCTATAATCCCAGCACTTTGGGAGGCTGAGGCAGGCAGATCACGAGGTCAAGAGATTGAGACCATCCTGGCCAACATGGCGAAACCCTGTCTCTACTAAAAATACAAAAATTAGCTGGGCGTGGTGGCACATGCCTGTAGTCCCAGCTACTCGGGAGGCTGAAGCAGGAGAATCACTTGAACCCAGGAAGTGGAGGTTGCAATGAGCCGAGAACGCGCCACTGCACCCCAGCCTGGCAACAGAGTGAGACTCTATCTCAAAATAATCATAATAAAAAAAATAATATGGAGGCCCTACTATGTACTGACTCTGCTGTAGATATTGGGGCTCCTTACATTCTAATAGGAGAGTCGGATAGTAACATAGAAGCCAATAAATAAAACATCCTCAGTTAGAAATAAAACTATGAATAAAGTAAGATAGAGTAAGGGGATAGAGAGTGCCTGTTGCAATAGGGAGCTTCTCTCAGGAGGTAACATTTGAGCTACACCTGGAATGATGAGACAAAGTTATTCATGCCAAGATGATGGAAGGGTGTTCCAGGCAGAAGGAACAACAAGTGTGAGGCCCTCAGCGAGAACAATCTTGGAATGTTCAGGGGAGCCAGAAGGAAGGCTTGTGCAGCTGGAGAGGAGGTGAGTGTGGGGGAGAGTTGTAGTAAACGAGAGAAGAAGGGTCAGACCGTGTAAAACCTCATAAGCCAAGTTAAGAAGCTTGGATTTTATTCTAATTCCAGTAAGAAGTCTTTGGAAGGTTTTAAGCAGTGGGAGGGATGTGATCTGATTTGTGCTTTAAAACACTCACTCTGGCTTTTAGATGGAAAGTAGACTGCAGTGGGAAGAATGAGTGGAAGCAGGAGGCCAGGGAGGAAGCTGGCGCAGTCAGCCAGGAGAGGGGCAAGAACACTAGACTCAAGGGGCAGCCAGGGAGACACACAGAAGTGGTTGGATCTGAGCAATGGGTCTGGCTGATAGATCAGCTGTGGGAGGGTGAGAAAAAGAGAGGAATCAAGGATGTTCTCTACGTTTTCGGACAGCGCTGATGGTCCTATTACTGAAGGAGGAGCGATTGGGAGCAAAAGGTATAGAAATCAAGAATTCCATCATGGACATGTTAAATTCAAAGTTCCTAGTGGACATCTGTTATGGGTTGACTTGTGTCTCCCCCAAAAAAGTCCTAATTCCCAATACCTGTCAATGTGATCTTATTTGGAAATAGGGTCTTTGCACATGTAATAAGATAAGGTCATGAGGGTGGCCCAAATCCAATATAACTATCATCTTTATAAAAAGAGATCGGCCCGGTGTGGTAGCTCATGCCTGTAATCCCAGCACTTTGGGAGGCCGAGGGGGGCAGATCACCTGAGGTCAGGAGTTTGAGACCAGCCTGGCCAACATGGAGAAACCCCATCTCTACTAAAAATACCAAAAAATTAGCTGGGGGTAGTGGTGGGTACCTGTAATCCCAGCTACTCAGGAGGCTGAGACAGGAGAATCACTTGAACCCAGGAGGCAGAGGTTGCAGTGAGCTGAGATGGAGCCATTGCACTCCAGCCTGGGCAACAACCGCGAAACTCTGTCTCAAAAAAAAAAAAAAAGAGAGAGAGAGAGATCAATTGGTTGGGCACAGTGGCTCATGCCTGTAATCCCAGATACTTGGGAGGCTGAGGCAAGAGAATTGCTTAAACCTGGGAGGCAGAGGTTGCAGTGAGCCGAGATCACACCATTGCATTCCAGCCTGAGTAACAAAAGTGAAACTTTGTCTCAAAAAAAAAATAAAAAAAAAAAGAGATCAAGTTCAGCAAAAACACACAGAGAAGAACAGCATATGAAGACATAGACACAGAGAGAAGATGGTCTCACAGTGAGGAAGATGGCAGAGACTGGAGTGATGCTGCTACAAGCCTAGGAACGCCTGGGGCTAGAAAAGGCAAGGAAGGATCCTCCCCTAGAGGAGTCAGCCTGGCCCTGCCAACACCTTCATTTTGAACTTCTAGCCTCTAGAACTGTAAGACAACGCATTTCTGCCATTTTAAGCCACACAGTTTGCAGTACTTTGTTAAAGCAGCTCTAGGAAGCTAATACAACAGCTGAGTGAAGAGGTCAAATGAGCATTTGGATATGCAAGCCTGGAGCTTAGGAGAGAGCTTGGTTTCTAAAGCCATAGGAATAAAATTGCCTAGAGAGTGGGTTTGGGAGAATTGAGAGGAGAAAAGAGTCCAGGGAGAGACAGAGGTATGGCCAGTGAGGCAGGGGTACCGGGTAGTGTCTCAAGGGAAGAGTTGGAAGCAGGAGAGCGCAGTCAATTATGTCACACACTTATGACGATGGGTGAAATTGAACTGGCTTCAGCCTTTGGATTTTGCAAGATGGAGACTGTCGATGATTTTGACAAGAGAAGTGTCAGCAGGGTGGTGAAGACAGAAGTCAAACTGGAGTGAGCTGAGGAGTGAATAAAGGTAAGAAAGTGTAGAATAATTACAGAGAACTATCCTGAGTTTTGCTGTAAAATGATAAAGAAAAGGGCTATTACCTAGAAAAAGGTGTGGGAGCCAGGAAAGTTTATTTTATTTTATTTTATTTTTTATGAGACGGAGTCTCACTTTGTCACCCAGGCTGGAGTGCAGTGGCATGATCTCGGCTCACTGCAACCTCCGCCTCCTGGGTCCAAGCGATTCTCCTGCCTCAGCCTTCTAAGTAGCTGGGATTACAGGTGCGCACCAACATGCCCAGCTAATTTTTTGGTATTTTTAGTAGAGATGGGGTTTCACTATGTTGGCCAGGCTGGTCTCCAATTCCTGACTTCATAATCTGTCCACCTTGGCCTCCCAAAGTGCTCAGATTACAGGCTTAAGCCACCGCGCCCGGCTGTTTTTTTTTTTTTTTTAAGGTAGGCAACATTAAGGCATGTTTTCTGTATGTGGGGATGATCTAGGGTTGAAGGAGAAACTGATGATTCAGGAAAGACAGGGTATAATTTCAAGGAGCAAAGACACAGAAGTGAGAGTGGATGGGATCCAGTGCAAAAATGCAGGAGTTGGCCCTAAGTAGGAATGGAGACTTTTCATCTATTACAGCTGCAGGGAAGGCAGAGAATATGAGTAGAGATTGTGTAGATGGGTTGGTGGATTGTGATGGGAAAATGAAGTAATTCTCACCTGTTTGCATCCATTTGTATTTATTATGTCAGTGAAGTATGGGTTGAGGGATGGTATTGCCATGCCTGATACTGTCATCCAGGAAAGTGGATGGTCAGTTAAAGCTACACACAGTCCAGACTCTTAGGTGGCAATGAGGACTCTCCTGAAGAAAAGGATGAATGAAATGAATCCTTGTATCCATGAAGTGTCTGGTGCTGTGCTAGGCACATGACATATTCATTGATGAAAACTGTGGCTTTCTATCTGGATCCCAGAGCTAATGCTCTGGTGACCGTAACAAGAATAGGCTCTAGCCCACTGTGCTACACACAACAGACTCAGGATGCTGTGAGTGACGGTAATTTCTAAGTACTTCTGATTGGTTAGCAAGGAAAGCATTTGCATTTTGTCCCTTCTGATGTAAGTTATCCCTGTTTTCAAGACTGACCAGGGACTGGGTTACAGTGTGTTTCGTGTTAGTTAGTAGAAGAGGGACAGGAGGCAAAGGTAGGGGTCAGTAAGGTGACCTGTCCAAAGTTGGAGCTGAAGGATATCCCTGCCCCAGACTAAAACACTGCACCCTCTGCCTCCGAAGGGAAACAGAGAGCTTCCCTCCTCTGGAAGCTCAGGGCAGAAAAAGGAACAGCCACAATTTTTCTTTAGATGAAAATATGGCCACCCAGTCCTGGGCCTTTGCCTTCCCTTTCTTTTCCTTCTTAGTTGCTTCTTCTCCAGAATAAATTATTTCTATTTCTATTTCACTTTTTTTTTTTTTTGAGACGGAGTCTTGCTTGGTCGCCCAGGCTGGAGTGCAGTGGTGCGATCTTGGTTCGCTGCAACCTCCGTCTCCCGAGTTCAAGTGATTCCTCTGCCTCAGCCTCCCAAGTAGCAGGAATTACAGGTGCACATCACCATGCCCAGCTAAGTTTTGTATTTTTAGTAGATCTGAGGTTTCACCAGGCTAGTCTCGAACTCCTGACCTCAGGTGATCTGCCCGCCTCAGCCTCCCAAAGTGCTGGGATTACAGCTGTGAGCCACCACACCCGGCTATTTCTATTTCTTTTAACTCCTTTTATTTTGAGTAGAGACGGGGTTCCACCATATTGGCCAGGCTGGTCTCGAACTCCTGACCTCAAGTGATCTGCCCACCTTGGCCTCCCAAAGTGCTGGGATTACAGGCATGAGCCACCGTGCCCATCCAACTCCTATTTTTCTAGCCTTTCTGATTCCACCTGCCCTCCTCCATTTCACTGAAGCTGGGGCCTATCTTTGCCTTTTCCTCCCCAGGATCTCCCACAGAATGCTTCCTTCCTGTCCCAACCCTTCCACCAATACCACTAGATGTGAGAGCCCAAAGGGTTTTTTTTAAGATGCCTCTAAATTTCCCACTGATCTTATGCCCCAGTGTCTGAGGTGACCCGACCTAGTCTCTGTGTGGCTGAGAGAGTGTCTCTTTGTGCTGACTGATGAATGGCTGCCCTGCACTGTCCCAGGACCTCAATCCCTGGAGGGTAACAGGAGAAAGCCCACTCCCCTCCTTAGGCTCTGCACCTGCTGCTCTCAGCTTTCTTTGGGGCCACAGGGTGGCTGGGCAGGGAGCTAGCTCACTAAGCCAGAAAAGAGCAGCACCAGGTCAGCAGATCAGGAGTCTCTCTCTGCCTTATCCTCTCTGGACAGAATGGGGCCGCTGAGGGGCTGCCCAGACCCACAGCCTTTCCTCCCCATGACTCCTGCTTTGTCCCCACACATCTCCTATTACCTGCAGGGATTTGGATTCTCAATAGAAAGTGAGCCTGCTGGGATGCTATTTACCTCTGTGAACGAGGGTTTGAACTGTAGAACTTCTGGGCTGGAAAACATCTCACCTGGTTAGCCATCTTCACCCCTGCCTGAAGACACAGCACTGTGCAAACCTTCAGGCCAACATCACTTTCTGAAGGAGACCCTGTGATTTTCCTCGATAATACATCTCAGTGCTTCAAACCACAAAACTCCATTCAGTTCAACAAAAGTGCAAGGAGTGCCTATTTTAGTATTGTTTTTATGTTGTTTTACATATTATTAAAGTATTTCACTATTTATTTTGGAAAGGTAATACATGCAACATGGTACAACATCACAACTGCTAGAGGGGGAACCATGAAAGTAGGTGCCCCATCCACTCAGGTCCCCTTCCAGAAGTACCTGTCATTAGCAATGTCTTGTGTATTTTTCCATAGACATTCCACACAGATACAATTTCACTTAATCTTCACGACAGCCTTCTCAGATGGATATCTTAAATCCCATTTGGCAGATGAGGGAACCATGGCTCAGAGCATGTTGGTAACAGTGGCAATTCCCATCAAAGTGCATGTTAAGTCCAAAGCCCAAACAGTTTCTGCTATAACATGTTCCCAAATCTACCATTTAATCATTTCCTTCCCTTCTACCACAGCCACTCACATCAGCAGGGTTAGCTCCAGAGCCTGGGTGTGCAGGGCCCTGTCCTAGGTGCTGAAGGCTCTGGTAGAGGCAGGGGATTCCTTAGCCCCTACCATCACGGGCTCGTGGATAAGCTGGGAGGCTAGCAAATACCTGAAGTCTAGTAGAGAAAAGGCAGGGAGCCAAACAATTCTGCTGGCCAATGAATTTGTACATGGTACTAAGCAAGCCACTGCCTCTTTCTGACTGTTTCCCTATCTGTCCGACGGAGATAAACTTAACTCTCAGGGCTCTTGTGAGAATCTAGGGATAGTAAATGTATAGGAAAGCATACAATCCCAGAACATAGAAAGGAGTCTACCCAGTGCTATTGATAGCTTCCCCCAGGTGAAGGCCAATGGTCACTAAATGAGGAGGTAAACAGAGTGGTGCAGGCCACCGGGGAGTGACAGGTTGAAACAGGGATGTCATCATCTATGTTCTTTATTTTGGGGATGTCTTCAGCAGGGACAAAGTTGGTCCAATTGCAACCACCAGACACTAGAAGTTAAAGGGGACTACAGTGTGGGGTTGGGCTCAGAAAGAGCAACACACAGGTAAGCCTCTTTCAAAACATTAGTCTTTGGAACCTGGAGAAGTCTGCCTAGATTACATCTGCAAATACTACTCTGGGCAGCTCTCTAGTTCCTGCAGGTCCTTCCCAGGCCCACCTCGCTCTGTTGTGTGCTCCCCCTCTGCAAGTTGGACGATTCACTGCTTTCTCATGAGCCAGTTACTAGCAGCTCAAGGGCCTCTCTACAGGTTCCTTCTGACCAGAACTCTTCCCTTGCCCCTCACTATCCCATCTCCACCCAGCTATCTTTCATCCTTTAGATCTCATTCCTCAGAGAAGCCTTTCTGGGCTCCCCAGTGAAGAGTAAGAGTCCCCATTATTCACACTCCCCAAATGTCTCCTGATTAGCTCATATGGCACTAGTCAGTGTCCATCTTCTCCACCAGACTGTGCACTCCAGAGGACTGGGCACCACACGCACTGGTTCACCTGTGTATACCCCCAATGCCTAGCACAGAGCCTGGTATGGAAGACACGCTACATTATTATTGAATGAATGGCTGAAGTTACTCAATCCTGCCTTTTGGGTTCAAACCTTGCCTGTACCTTAGTTTAGCACCTCTCACACTGGGGTAACACCTCTGACTCCAGTATTTGTTGCTTTTTTAAAACATGATTGTCTCATCTGGATCTTCTTCTTTTGCATTCCTGGCACCCAGCCCGTGTCATGGCACGGGTGGTGGTGGTGGTGGGGGGATCCTGCATATTTCTTGCTAAATGAATGAATTCTTGGCAGGAAGCTGCTTTGAACCAGAGGGCATTTCCTTCCAGGCAGTTAATGAGCTGTCTGCCAAGGTGGGCCAAGGAAGGTCCAGGAAATTAGTAACAATATTGGACTGCAGTTGAGGGGGCTGGAGAGAGGAGAAAAGCAAAGATCCTTAGTGCCATCTCTTCTTTGTCATTGTGTGTGGGGCAGGACATGGGCCGTGGTCACTGAAGGGATCCTCCCGAGGGCTCTAAAAGCCCTCTCTAACTGAAGCGGGTTGGGCTCAGGTGACCAACCCCGGCTGCCCCCCCCACTTCCGCCTCCTTGGGAAGGGGGCGGGGCGGGAGAGGAGGAAAGACACTGGGATCTTCGGCCTCTGGGCCTTTTTCCCTAGTATCTTCGTCCCCAAGACCCAAGCCAGAATTGGGAGGGGAGGGGGCTGAGGCTCAGCCGGGTGGCGGGGGAGGGGAGGGGCGGGGCGGCGCGGCCAGCCGGCTGGTGTCCCCTGGTGTCTGGAGCCGAGGCCCCAGGCTCTCGGCCTCCACGAAGCGAGGCAAGCCGGAGCTGTGCGGTGAATGCAAAGAGCCGGGAGAGCTCCCAGCCCGGCGCCGCCGACGGCGTCCTCAGCCACAGCCCAATGAGAAGAGAGCAGATAATTTATTCTCTAATCCCGGTTCGGGTACCCGGCGCTGGCGAGTGGCGGGGGTAGGAGGGGTGGGTCTCCTCTTCCTCCGTCCCCTCCCCCGCCCTTGCGGGCTCCCGGCCGCACACACACACATTTCCTGACAATTAGCGAACACACCTTGGCCGCGCGGCCTCCGGCGGCGGCGCCGCAGCTTTTGTCTCCCGCCCGCCGGGCTGCGAGGTGCGGGCGCTTAGGCGCGAAGTTGCAGCTCCGACGCGCTGCTCCGGAATGCCGGCCGACCGCGGCCGTCGGGGGGGCGCGGAGGGCGGGGTGGGCCGGGCACGCCGGCCCCGGGGCTGGGGGGCTGCAAAAGAGAGAAGAGAGACAAAAGTAAGGCAGCGCTGGCCCCTCTTCCTTTGTTAAAACCCTGAGTGTGTGCGGGCGTGAGCGCGCGCGGGAGTGTCTGTGTGCGCGAGGGTGTGCATATGTGTGTGTGCATGTGCGCGCATGTGTGTGCGCGCGCGTGTGCAAATGCCTGCATGTGTGTGCGGGTCGGGACCGGCCGGGGGCGGCGGGACCCGAAGGCGCGAGGTGGCTTCACCGGATTGGGAGTTGAATCGCGTCCCGGTCTTTCTAGCTGTGCTCGGAACTCGGGCGTGCGGGCAGGTAGCCGTCCCGCTCTCGCCAGTTCCTCCGAGTACTGAGCTCGGAGTTTGTTCACAGGCTGAACCCGTGCTGGGGGTGTCGCAGCCTGGGCCCGGCCTGCAGGGGTGGGGAAGGAAGAAGCTCCGGCTGAGGGTCTGCCCCTACCGCAGAGGGCGCACGAGGGGGTCTCCCGGCAGCCGCGCGGCGCCCACGCCGCCACAGGGGCCCCTTGAAACCCGGGTAGAAGCTTGTGATAGGCGTTGCGTGCCCGGGAAGGCGCGAGGCTGTGGAGGTGGCTCGTGGGGCCATGGAGGGAGTGGGGGGCGGCGAGATGGAGTCCGTCTAAATGCCAATTCCCTGAAGTTCAGCGTATCGGTTGTCATTTCCTACCTTAATGCATATTTATGCCGCGCCGAAATAGGCTTCATAATTAACTCCTGGAGTCATCCGCAGAGGTTAAAGGGACCCCGAAGATTTGTGCATTGATTGGGTACCTCGGCGGGGGTGTGTGTGCGCGCGCGTGTGTGCGTGCGCCCCGTGCGAACCCATTGAGAAGAATAATTATTTTTCTCTACTGGAAGCTACAGCAGAGAATCGGACAAGGAGGGAAGAAAGAGATTGGTGAGGGGGAGAGAGAGAGAAAGAGAGAGAGAGACACAAAGGAAGTGAGTGCAAGAGGAGCCGGCTTAGCATCTAAACTGTGAGTACTGAGAGAAAACAAACAGGCAGAAAGTGCTGCGAGTTGGCGACCCCTTGGCCGGGTTGGGGGCCCGAGTGCGGCTGAGGGGGACTTTCCTCCCCGCCCCGGGCTTGGCTGGGCAAAGAGGGGTCCCTGAGGCATGGGCGGGATGCGGGTTCAGGCACTCACCTGAAAGCTGACCGGCGGCGGGCTGCGTCAACCGCAGCCCTAGGTCGACCAAAGAGGAAGCCCCCTCCCCGCCCCCATTGCCTTTGTTTCTTTTAAAGGATTTTGCCGCTGGTGGGATTGGGGAGTGTGAGAGGGAGCCTTGGCTCCGGAGGTAGCCGATCCTCCTGTCCCCGCTGAGTGAAACCCGCTTGGAGTGCTTCCTCCGTTTCCTTTATACTCCATGGTATGGAGTGGTATGAGGAAGGGGCTGTAAAGGGGATAGGGATCAGGGGTTTGTGACACCTGTGCATATGTTTGTCTGGTACCCTTGGAACAGAGGGCCCCAGGAGACCCCAGTTTGGGGCCTGGGAGAAGCCATGTCTGTGGGCAAAACCACCAACTCCAGTATATGTGGAGGCAAACATGGTCCCAGGCTTAGAGGAGACACCAGCTACTCCCCACACACATCAGAGTCCTTCCTAGCCATTGTGTCTGTGGGGTCTAGGTCTGGCCAGACCTATTGGCCGTAAGCCTGCCTCCCACTGCCTCCCCATCCCTGGGGCCCTTGCGTGCCTAAGAAAGACCGGAGCTGGGAGCCCACCTGGAGGAGGAGCTCGGGCCGGGTGGGGGCCCAGGAAGGCAGCTAGACGAGGATAGCTGCTCCCTTTCCTGAGAAAAGGTCCATAACAGGGTGCCCCAGGGGAACAAGAGCTGGCCAGCCCTGCCAGTACTGAGCTGGTCAGGAGAGGGCGTCTGGGGGCCCAAGGGAGAGCCCTCCCTTCCGACCAACATTCCACAGCCTCCGTTTGCAAGTGCTTGTATACTGCCTGCCTTTCCTCAACCCTCATTAACAAATTCTTCTTTTGGTCTGATTTAATCTTTCCTGATGATTTTTTTTTTTTACATACCTTAATCTGCCAGTGAACAACTTTTCTCAACTTGAGCCTTAAGAAGGGCTAACTTTGGAGGAAAAGTCAGCTCTTTTGAGGCTGGGATGGGAACCCCTGGTCAAAGAGCTCTGAATTGAGGGGAAAGGGATTGTCCTCTAAGAAACCCCCTTCAGGGGTAATTTTGGCGGCTTATGCCCTCCAGGAGGACACAACGGAGGCCTGGGGCTGCAAACAACTTCTATCTCTCAGTCATTCAATGCCAGCTTTCCATTGCCCCACTGGGGCTGCCACAGAGGCAGGAAAAGAGGATCTCTCTAACACACACACACACACACACACACACACTCAACACCAGATAACACTTCCTCCAAGTAGTAATGGGCACTCTCTGAGACTCAGGGCCCCTCCCATTGCCCATACACCACCACCCCCACCCCCATCCCACGCACTCCACACACACAAAGAGAACATCCAGGAGTCTCAGAGCTGGGGACTACCTGAGGAAGGAGAGACCCTCAACTAGGGAGGATCAAGTTCAGTGTAACCCTGGAAGAGGTGACATGAAGACTGGGTGGCGGGGGAGACCACAGTCCTGCTGACGTGACTGCTCTGAATTGCAGTCATATGCATATGGGCCTGTCTTCCCACTGGACTGCCTGCTGGGCCTCACTGAGTGCTGTCTCCTGGTGCCTAGCACGGTGCCCATCCCACTGTATATGCCCAGTGCATGTTTGATAAATGAGTGGTGTCCCTGAAGCCATTCTCCCCACCCTTCATCTCTGTCTGCCACCTCCTCCAAGAGGTACTCCACAGGGGCTTGGGAGAGCCCCAGCTCCATAGTTCTTTAGGCTGGGGCACCATCACCCCATGGGTGTTGAGGAGGGACATGGAAGAAAAGGGGTGGGGGCAGGAATAATGCTTGGGCAGACACTGAGACATTTCGATATTCATAAATTGCTCAGGTTGAAATGCATGTGAGTTTGCCAATGACCCATTCTTATATTTTTCTTTAACAGCTTTATTGGCTGAGAGGCAAAACTGTGGCCTGGGTCCTGGACTTGGGGAGGCTAGATTCTTGTAACACAAGAACCTCCCTGTGTCCTCCCTCCCACAGCCCAAGCTTGGAGCTTAGTGGAGATCAGATGCAGAAGCTGGGGGTACCCAGGCTGCAGAGACTCCCCCAGCTTCTGCCTGTCTTTGCTCTCCTGCCCCTGAGTCTCTTGCTATCTTCATTGCCTGGGACTATTGCCAGGTCTCCCGTCTCTCCCTTCCCTAAGAGCCCAGGGCTGCCAGGCTAGGACCTCCCTCTGTTTGCCTGGGAAGGCTCAGAACTGAGGCTCCTGGAACAACTAGAGAAGGCCCTTGGGGGAAAAACTGTGCTTTCCTGCTGAGTGGAGCAGTGCCCACCCCACTTTACCTCAGGGGGCTGGGGGCTCCCAAGCTGTTAAATGAGAGGGAACCTGAGCTGTCCATCCTTTGGAGTAGAGATGGAACCTGGGAGCAGAGGGGACCGGAGTCATGGGGAAAGGCTACCTAGTGGCCTTTCTCCGTAGCAAGCACACTGCTGATCTAGTGCAGGTCTGGAGGACAATGTATGTGGGAGCCTGCTGGGTCCATCTTCATGAAACTAGCCTTCTCATGCGTTGGTTCTGGGCCAGGGACTGCATCCACAGATCCGTCTCAACCACAACTCCAAATCTGCAGGCTTGTTTGGGGCAGATAGCAGAATCAGATCCCCTGAGGCTCTCTGAAGTTTCAGCAGTGCCTTCCCACCCCTATGTGAGTGGAATTAGATTTCCAGGCTTTGCTGCCCACTCACACCCCATAACCTGTTCCAGCCCAGGGACTCTCTTCCCTGAGGGGACAGGCATAAGGGAGCTTCAACCACACACCAAGCCTGAAATATAGGAGAACTTAGATCTCTTGCTGTTGTTTCCAAGCTTCATCAGCCATTCATTCATTCATTCATTCATTGAATGTATACCTACACCATTCAGCCAACATCCATAGAATAATGTGAAGTGCTTCTGATTTAGTCTTTTTGGATTGGAGTATATGTGGGGTGGTAAAAGCAAGTGGCTTTTATTTAGTATCTTCCTAATGTACTGGTTCCCTTCCACCATGGGCAAAGACAGGTCTGCTGAGCTCTAAGTCCCTGCAAAGGGTGCATAAGTCTGTGAAAGGCTCTGAGAGGACGAGTCAGCTCCAACGTAGACTCATGAAATTTTGGAGGTGTTGGGACCTTAGGTTTTGTCTGTCTAACTTAATTCCAGATGCAAGGATCCCTTCTACATTAGCTTACCATTTATTGAGCAGCCACTGTGTGCCAGGCAGTGAGTCTGAGAAGTGGCTGTGCACCCTGTGTTTGATGATCTCTGGTGACAGGGAGCCCACTGGCTCCTGTTGGAACAGTCCTACTTCTTTCCTTTCTTGGACTGAGCCCAGTTTGCCCCCCTGGCCCTTCCCTCTGTGACTTTCTCTGCTGTGGAGGGGTAATGGTTCACTTTTCTGGCAAAGGAGTTCTCCTTCTGGCTTAGCCTCAACCAGAGCCATCTCCAACCAGTGCCCTGATGTGGGCTGAGGTCCAGGGTGGTGACTGTGTGCCCTTGAAGGAAATGGTAGCACTGGGGGCTCCCTAAAAAGGGAGTTGCTGCAGCCTGCTCCCCAGTAAAACAGGCTTTAGTTTTCATGCTGGACCTGGCTTCTGCAGCTTGCACTAAGATTAAGGGACTTGTTACTACAGAGGAGGGGAGGGCACACCCGCCAGCCAATCAGGCCAGGGACACCTGAGGTCTCTTCTCCCCAGCCCTCCCTCCGCCTCTTCCCCCAGGCCCCCTCATCTCTCCCTGCTGCCTCCGGTTCTGCCTGTGTTTCACCTCTGCCTCCACTTTCTCTTTGTCAGCGTTCTTCTCTTCTGGCTCTCTGCTTTCTCTCTCTCAGGCTTCTCCTACCCTCTCCTCTAAGAGCAAAAAATGCCCATCCAGGCAAGTTGTAACCTCCATCAACCTCAGTTTTCTCATCTACTAAATGGGAATAGTAATAAATATTTGTGTTACTGAAAGATTATCATTAAGGGGGACCTAGATGCATGACACAGTTTTCACTAAAAAAAAAAAAAAAAAAAAGTTTCTTTTCCGCTTCTCTCCTTTTTTCTCCTATTGAGTTTCTTCTACATTTCCATCTGCTATCACCTCTGTCCTCTTCACAATTTCTCTCAGTGTCTCCGTTCTGTGTTTCTCAGTTCCATCTCCCCCTCACTCCTGTTTTGTCTCCCACCTCCTTTTATTCCCTCTTGGTTACCGCCCCCCGACCACACTCCGAAACTGCCACAGGCGGCAGGGCCCAGGCTGTGCTGACAGCAAGGGCAGGCAGGCAGGGCGGGTGGCTGTCTCCACTTCTCATTAGAGGCCCAAGAATGTGTGGAGTCATGAGGGACAATGGGAGCCTGCAGCAGAAAGAATAGGGCCTCTGTTGGGGCAGAAGTTTCCCAAATCCGGCTGAATGGGAGTACCTGAGGACCAGGGAGGGGTGGAAACTCCTGAAGTGGAGAGGAGGCCGCTGGTGGTAGGTGTGGGGGATGGGCAAGGCTCTAGAATTGGCCACCATGGGAATTCTTAGCATCTGTTGGCATTTCTGGGGAGAGCTCAGACCTCAAAGGTGACTGCCTCTCTCCCTGGAGTGGCCAAGGAGGAAAGGGATCCTGGGGGACAGAGCCAGGGGAAGCTAAAGAGAAAATGTTCCAGTGGCCCTGTGAGGTGGCCCTTATACACAGTGGATATCCCTTGGGCCCCTTGGGCTGCTGGGTCCCAGTTCTCACCACCAACAAGCTGCAGAAAGGTTGTGGTGGCTACAGAGGAGACAGAAATCGTGGGCATGGCCCCAGCTTGAGGAGAGGGAGTCCTCGAGGTTCTCGCCCAGCAGTGGCCTTTCACTGCCCAGGTTCTCGGGATTGGAGGAAGCAGGGTTTTCCTCGGGAAAGGAGGTGAGGCTTGACCTGCTTCCTCTTTCTCCATATTCCAAGTGAGGTTCAGTCCGGCCTAAGACATGATGGCTGTCCCCACCTCCATCCCCAGCCCAGTCCCTCTGGCCCAGACACACCTTAGAGAGAGATGCCCTACTTCCACAGCTTACTTGGGGCTTGTCAGGTGGGCTGGGATTGGTAGGCAGGCCAGGGGCTGAGCCCTTCATGTGCCCAGGGATAGGCAGCTGGGATTGGCAGGCTATGGCTGGGAATCCGAGCGCAGGACTGGGTGAGGGTGGGTGGAGGGGGCCAGGCTGGTCTGAGAAAGGAAATGGAAGGACAGACAAGTGCTGACCTTGTCCTCCCAGGGCAGGGGAGTGCTGGGAGCAGAATAGGGGTATGGGTGAGGAGAGGAACCAGGGCTGCGGAGAAGGGGAGGGGGGGCCAGGCAGGAGAGGGGGCCTGCAGGGAGCCGTCTCAGGTCTCCTGCCAAAAATTAAACTATAAAAAAGCTGGAGGGGAGCGGCAGGGGAAGGAAGGAGAGAAAGGAGATGGGGAGGGAGGGAGGGACCAAACAGCCCCTCTGCACCAATAGCCCGGCAGGGGGACGTGAGTAATACATGGCTGGTTCAGAGGGAGTGAGATCAAAAGCCAGTAGATACAAGAGGTTTGTGCTTCACCGACCAGACAGCCAGAGGCTCAATGAGACCTTTGTTACTCAGGCCCAAGTCAGGGTTGAAGGAATACCTGACTGCTCCGCCTGCCCAGCCCGCCCCCACCCCCACCGTCCTCAGGGCTGGGGGAGGGGCGGGTCACAAGTGAGTCAAGTTGAGTTGGGTACAGCTCAGCCCTGGCCGGTGGTGGGCGGGCAGGGGGAGGGAGGAGGCCTGCCCTCGCTGGGGCGTGGAGCTTCTCGGGGTGAGTGGAGGAGTGAGTGGCTGCCTGGAAGGCAGGAAGTGGCTCTGCGGGAAATTGTGAGGAGGACTGCGAGGGAAAGGGGGCCTTGTTGAGTCCGCCAGGTGAGCAGCCCTGGGACCCCCAGCCCCTGGCCCAGCATCCCTTGGGAGGGAGCTGAGGGCATTCTGCCTAGAGTCCATGGCTTTATGCAGGGCCTGGGTCTGGGGTTCTGGGGGCCCATGAGAGAGGAAGGAAAGGAGAACCAGAGGGGGTTGGGGCTGGGGCAGATGACCCAAAGTTCAGGTGGGAGGCTGCAGGTTGCCTGGTTGTTTGGCCCTTAAGGTTGGGCATGGCTGGAGTGTGTGGAGGGGCGTGCTGTGCTGTGCTGTGCTGTGCTGTGCTGTGCTGTGCTGTGTGCTGTGCTGTGCTGTGCTGTGCTGTTGTTGGGGAATGCAGGATTCCTGTCCAGTGAAAGCAGGTTGCTTCAACTAGGGTTGTGCAGGGAGCCAGCAAGTGTGGCCCTGGGGCTGAGGGTACAGTTGGGGTGGGAGTGGCAGCTACTCCCTGGCAGAGGCAGGGCCTGATCTGGGCCTGGGGCCTCTTACCATCTTGGGGGCCCCTGGGAGAGGTCTGAGGCCCCTGGGGCTTTCCTGAGCCTGGGCTAGCAGGAGCCCTAGAGGCCCACTTCTCTGAAGCTGATGCCTGCAGCTGACCCGTCACAGAGGAGGGGGTGGGGAAATGGTACTTGTGATTAGAACACACCTTTTCCAGGGCCCTGAGACGTTGGTTCCCCTCAACTCAGCTCTTCAATCCAGTCCTAGAGATGTCTGTGCTAACCCCCATGTCCTGCCAATGACAGCGGCAGGGCACTGCGCACCCCTCCCACAGCCTTGTCAGGGACGGCTCCAGAGTGAGCTGCCCTCAGCTTGGGGAGGTTTCAGCTGAAGCCGTCTTTCTGACTCCAACCAGATCTGGAGACGGAGATCTCACTCTCCTCTAAACTATGCAAGAATGGGTGTTGTCGGTAACCACCCAGACTGGTCTGGGTAGGGTGGCCCAGCCCCCACCCCTGGGGGCACTCAAGAAACCTATTTACCTCTCTAAACAAAGGGCAGGTCCTCATCGCTGCCCTCCTTTATCCAGACCCTCCTTTGCCCTCTGTGCTTCCAGTGGCTGGACTAGAAAGAGTTAAGCTTTGTAAAGAGGGAGCCTAACCTGGGGCCCCCCATCCTGGGTACTGGCAGCAGCAGCCTTGAAAAGATCCGGCCTTATTCTCTAGGGGAGGGATAGTTAAGGACCCTGGGCAGGGGGCTGGAAGCTAATTAAGGGAATTTGAGGAGGTCCTTTATGGCCAGGAAGCCACCCCTCCTCATACCCTGGAGTGAGGACCATTGTGTGAGGCCTTTGTAGGGCAAGAACGGGAAACTCATTACTGGGATGGCTTTAGTGCAGGTGGTGGAGGATGGTGAGAGAATTTAACCTGGGGGGCCCAGTCCTGGAGGGAGGCAGTGTGGGTGGGTCTGGGGTCGGGGGTGCTGAGAAGGGGAGTGAGGGCTTCTCAGGTGCCCCAGCTTCTCTCTTCCCTTTGAGATTCCTGCCGCTGGACCCCTCCACTCTGCTGTGGCCTATGGCTTTTCATTCCTATGTGATTGCTGTCCCAAACTCATGTAGGGCTAAAAGCCATGGGCTACAGTGAGGGGCAAGCTCCTTCTCCTGCAGCAGCTGCACCTCCCATGGGACCAGGTTCGGAGCCAGCCACCAAGGGGCACCAGAAGGAAGGAGGCTTTGCTTGGGGGTGGGACATCACAGGATCTGGTAACCTGGGATCGGGGCTAGGCCCTGTGACCTTGGCCCAGTCACTTCCCTTCTGGCCCTGTTTCTTCATTCTGGAATGAAGAGACTGGGCCAGTGATTCCAGAGGGAGATTCCCTCTGAGGAAGGAAGGAGACCTTCAGAGTGTGCTGAGCTTTCTGAGTCGGTTCCTTCCCCCTTGCCAAGTTACTGAGGCCTGGCTTATGGCCAGAGATTTGGGGGCTGAAGTCAAGGGCCTCAGGCCATGAAGACTTGGGCCTTTGCTAAGTGCCTCCAGGAAAACCTCACTCCTTCACTCCTTTCTCTGAGGTCAGCTGGGAATCCGCAGCCTTTTTTCTGTGTAAGGAGACCTCTGGACTCTTTCTGAGGCTGAAATGGGAACACTCCATGCCGGCCACGAGGGAAGAGGAGGTATCTGCAGAGTGAAACTAGGAAGGCAGGCCCTCCCCCTGGGCGACAGGCTGGACTCCAGGGTCCCTCGCTCCTGGTGTGCTACCATCTCCAGGAGCTGCCCCCTCCTGCGGTGTGTGAAGGGCACCAGCCCTCCCTGCCCCTGTCATGCTTGTCACTCAGCTTGCCTGGCTCCTCCCTATGCCTGTCTCCACTCCCACATTCCTTCCCCTGCCCCCTTTTAAATCGGCCTGACTTTATCCCTCCCATCCAGGAAGATTCCAACAGGTGGCTGTGGTGGAAGAGGAAGCATCCTTGTACCCTGCCTTCTACCCGCTGTTCCAGTCCCCAGTCTGTCTAAGACAGGTCACTGAAGAATCATAGAAAGCACTAGATTTGGTATTGACAATCAGAAGGCAAGTTTCTTATAATATCTCAGAGCCCTTAATTTCACCAACCAACATTTACTGGGTACCTACTATGTACCCCATGATTCTAACCGCCTTACCTGCGCTAACCCATTTCATCCTCAAGACAGTCCTATCTACTGCTAGCCTATTTTACTTACGAGAATTCTGAGGCACAGGGAGCTAAGAAATTGGCCCACGTTCATATGGATAGGAAGGAGCAGAACTGGGACGTGAACCCACATGGTCTGGTGCCAAAACCCATGCTCTTAGCACATCATGCTGCGTATTGAGAGAGTCAACGCCAGTGCATGGGAAAGTACTCTGAAAACCAGGGAGTGCTGTACCCATACGGGAGGTTGTTCTCACGAGATCTCTATTGGATGCACGTCCACAAATTGGCCCCGTGGCCCAACTCCAATCACCCTTTGTCCATCACTGGTTTTGCTTTTCCCACAGGAGGTCGGGGGGAGCGGGGGGATCAGAACAATAGGAGAAGCAAAGAGAAATCCCAAGCCAGCTGGGTTTTTGCTGGGGCTGATCCAGGCTACTTCCCCTCCTGCCCCAGCTTAGATGGTGAAAGGAACAACGCATGAGAATTGGCCAGGGTTTCTTACTTGCCCTGTGGGTTCTCTCATCCAGAGTTCAGAGATGGCTGGCACCTTCCTCCACCTCCCTCATTGTCCAGCTGCCCTGGGCCCACAGTGAGCCTATCCTATTCCCTACTCTGCTCTGAGGCTGTCCAGGCACCTGATTTGCTTCCCTTAACTCCTGATCTCCTAACTGGAAAGCCAGGTTAGAGCCATGCCCCTTTCCTGCCCCCTGCAACTGGGCCCCTCCCAGGAGTCCTGTTGTTCAGTTTGCCTGGGTAGTCCCCAGCACTGGGCTCGGCCTGGGAGGAAGGGTACAGACGAGCCATTCCAGAGATTATACCTCTGTAAAGCTTTAGCAAGGCAAGGGACTTCATAGGGATGGTTGAATAAATGTTTGTTGAATGAAGTGCGAACTGGGAGAAAAGATGGATGGGGTAAAAGAGGTAAGTTGCCACCAGCAGGGACATAGAGCAAGCCCACAGCTCAGCAACTCACCCGAGACAGTCCTCGCTTTGCTGGGGCTGGGCCTGGCTTTCTTCTGGGGGTTACAAAGGTGGATCTCCATTCTATTCTTTGTCTCTTGGCTACTGCCAATGGGACAGGCCTGGAGAAGATAAGCAATTGTATATTCCACATGATTGTTCAACTACATTGAATAAGCAAGTTGCCCTCATGTCCCTTCTCCCTGGAGGATTCACAGATCAGAGGGCTGTGTGTGTCCTGTCCCCTGCCTGCAGACGGCTGAAACTTTATTCCCAGCGATCTAAGTCTTTTTTACAGTCCTCAGATATACCCAGCATAAGGCCTCCCTTGCGAGAGTGGGCCCATGTTTAACAACACTGAATTCAGATGACTCTCTCTTATTGTATTTGTTCCATTTTTAGTGGAAATAGAGTTTGACTGCTAAGCCCTACTCCTTCCTAAATATAAAGACTATTGGGGACAAAAAAAGTCTCTGTCCCCATCTTTCAAAAGTTTGACATTAAAGTTTGACCTTCGGGGTTCATTCTGGCGCTGACAGTCTGGTCCACCAGGTTCCCAGCTGCTGCTGCCTGTCATGTTGCCCATTCTTAGAGTGGGCCAGCCTCTGCCGAGCCAGGCTGGAAAACCCTGGGTGCAGGTCACAAAGACATTTCAGGACTATTGCTGCTCTGACCTCTCCAGCTCCCAAGAATCTCAGAACCACTGAGAATGCTTGGCTGCCCTTGCAGTCTGGAAAAGTGGAGGGAGCTTTCTCCATAGGTGGGCAAGCAAGATACAAGGGCCGCTGGCCTGGCAAGCTAGGGTCTGTGGTCTCTGAAGGCCACTGGAGGCAGAGGCCTTGGCCTGTGATTCCAGAGAGCTCGGTGAGCCAGAGGCTAGAGCTCAGGCTCAAGCAGGCCAAGAAGGAGTTAACCTCCAAGGAGAATGTGGGCTTCTCCCAGACTGGAGGTCTGTGCCCAGTTTTGCTGGTGCCAACTCCGGGAAGAAGTCCTGGGATCTGTAGTTTGTGCCACCACCCACCCCTGGCCTGCCTGTTTATCAACACGGTCTTGTAGACTACAGTTCCCAGAAACCTGCAGAGGCTAGGCTTTGGGGGAAGGGGTGGGGCAGGAGGCTCCGTGGCGGCCAGAGGGAGAGGGAGAGGGAGGAGGTGGGGAGAGAAAACCCAATTCACCCCCTTCCTTTTTAATTCTTTCTCCTGGTGTGTCTGCTCCACCGCCCGAGCTAATCCCCCAAATCCGGTCTCCTAAGCCGCAGCTGCTTCCCTTCGCAGTGATGAATGGCTCAGGGAGGGAAGGTGAATTCATATTTTAATTACTGAGGCGCGGTGCTAAGGGAGCCGGGGAGGGGGCGGAGGGCTCAGCTTTGTTCTAGAGGCGTCGAGGGCACACCCTCCTTACTGGGTCACTTCTCTTTTGCCCTTTACCTGGGGTGGGGGGTGGCAGGGAGTTAAGGTGGGGGTTGCCTTGCTGAGAGTGCCTCTGCTCTCTGCCTTGGGAGATGAAGGGATGGGTCATGGGGGGCGCAATATCCCTCTTCTTGTTTATCAGAGAATTCCTGGCATGTCCCAACACTTTTAAATAGCTTCCTAGCCTTCCACCCCCGCTGCCGCCCACTTTGATGAAGGACATTGCCAAAATTCGAGACACCTAGGAGTTTGTGGTCTGCAAGCCTGGGGCCCTGGATTTCTCTTTATCTTACTTTCTGGCCTGCTCTGAGTCTCCTCTTTCTCTTGGTTCTTCCACATGTTCATGCTGTCTCTGACTCACTGCCCCATTTTTGCCAGAGGTGCAAGGGTTGGAGGACCCCGGGAGAGTATCTGGCACAGAGAGATGTGGGGGTCAGGCAAAAGGAAGGGATCAGCAGGGAGGCCGAGGAACCTCCTACTGGTGGGGGAGGATGGATGCTCTATGGATTGGCATCTCTTCTGCTTGGCTCCCACAAAGCTGGCTGGGCAGAGCATCGTCTGTGCCCCCAGACCGTAAACCGTCTTGGACCTGAGCTGGGAAAAAGCCAGAGAGGAGGATGGGGAAGAAGCCAGGGCCAACAGCTTGCAGTCAGATGCAGCCAACTGTGTGGTAGCAGGAGGTTTGTCCAGTGTCCACCCTGCCTGTCCGTCCTATTCTGGGCTTCTGTTTTTCTGGGGGCTGTTTTTCCATTCCTTAGTCCCTCCTGGACTATGGGCATGGAAAAGGAGGGGGAGGATGGGAGGGGAGTTCCCATGATGAGCTCTGATGAGTGGGGAGTGGACCCAGATGCTACTCCAGACTCCTCCCCCTCAAATAGACGCAGCAAGGGGACCTGACTTCAGGGAGCCTCCAGCTGGTACTAGAGCCCTCTGCCAAGGGTGAAGGGGTAAAGTCAGGGAAGAGAGTCACAGGACTCCTGCCCGAGTAAAGCAGAGAGGAGCAGAGACCACAGCCTGGCAGAGAGACTCCCCATGTACCTGCTGCTGGGGACTCTGAGGGAGGAGTGGGGTTCACAGTGGGCAGGGACACTGAAATGGGTTGGAATTCTCTGCCCCATGTCCCCCCACTTCAGGGGCTGGCCCAGCAATCTGCATGCTGCAGACAGAGCCCAGGCAGCCTCCAGGGCATGGAGTTGTGCACCTTACAGTGAGGACCCTTTTAGAGATCCTGTTAGAGAAGAGGAAGGATAACCAGAGCACTTTAGAGCAAAGATCTGAGCAGAATAACCAGGCCCTGTTTATGATACTTTCTGCTCTTAGATACAAGGACCCAGGAATCCCACTGAGGCAGCCAGCCCTCGAACACCTCTCGAGAGCCAGGCTGCAGCCCCTAGCCCAACTCCTGGCCAGCTTCATTAGCTCTTCTTTCCTCTGATGTGTAGGTTCTTGTTCCTGTGACCTCATACCCCATCCTTCCCTACAGTGACAAGCTGAGCAAAAAAAAGCCAGGATTTTCTTAAATTCCCCAAAGGACTCTGGGGAGGAACGGGTTATTTAAGGGGGTATATTTTGCTGTTTTTAAGAAAAAACAGTCATTGAAAAGGAACTGGGGTGAAAAGGGAAGGGGATCGATGCACCCTGGGGCCAGAGACCCTGAGC
The DNA here is from genome assembly GCF_028885625.2 of Pongo pygmaeus. Taxonomy (NCBI): domain Eukaryota; kingdom Metazoa; phylum Chordata; class Mammalia; order Primates; family Hominidae; genus Pongo; species Pongo pygmaeus. The sequence continues at coordinate 44,013,175 of NC_072373.2, forward strand.
TGTACCTTGACCTGTTTGTGGGGCTGCTACCTGCCTGGCTTGTTTTAGTTGTGAGTTCCTTCCCAGATTAGCCTTGTGCCTGTCAATTTCTCCCCGTGTATTTTTCAATAATCATGGGAATGCTTTGTTGATCATACCCTTGACTTACACACCCAGCAAGAGAAGTGCACGAGTGACAATAACTGATTAGGTGGGAATCCACCTGCCCTTCCTCCCTCTTTCCTGATCAAGTTAGGATTCCAGCCCCTTAGGTTTGGGGTCTTAGTGTTAAACCTTGCCTAATCTCCTGGTACGCTGAAGTGAGGTAATGAAGGCCCAGAGAGATGTAGCCACTTGCTTAGAATGACACAGCATGTTAGCATCAGAGCCAGGAATAGAACCCAGGCCACCTAAGTCCCAGATTGGATCCCTGTCTCTCTCTAGGTTTGTCACAGGAGGGATCCAGAGATAGCTGCAGGGGATAGATCTAGAAATATAGTAGTTGTGTCTCGGCTCTATATATATCCTGGAGGTTGCTCTCTGCTAACTATATATACTCCACCAGAGTGGGTGTGTAAATGATGCTGGAAATCGGGTTATTAAATAACCAGCCTACCTACCCAGGCTGACTCAAGCTGGGCCTCCTGCCCATCCAGCTGGCCAGTGGAAATGCATTGCACCTATTAATTACAGCTATTAGCTGTATTACTGGGACACTGAGAGGCTGAGGGAGGGGAGAATCTTGACAGGACTTGGCTCCACCGGGCACCGTGCTCGGTGTGGGCCTCGGCTCTGTCTGGAGAAACACAAAGGAAGTTTTTCCAAAAGGGCAAGGTTGTCCAGACCAGTGGAACTGTCCAGAGAGCCGCCACCTGGGCCATGCCACGTTCCTCAAAGGCAGTGAAACCACTTTGCACATGTGCCTTGCTAGGGTAGCCCAGGACATCCTATGCAATCTCTATTGCTTGAGATTGGAATTGCTCTATTGGAATAGGCGCCTCTTGCTTCCCTATTCCAAACCTCTCTGGCATAGCCCTGTGCCTCCCTCCTTCCCCGCAGCACTTGGGCTTCACTCACCTGCTTGCCCCCATGTTCTTCCTGGAGAGAGCGGTGATTCAGACCAGGCCCGGGCCTGACCTCCATGCAGGGCGCTTTCCTTCCTTTGTTCTCAGCTTCTCCGCTTGAGTGGCTTGAATGCACTTCTGCTCCCTTTCCACAGGCCCAGGGGCAGAGGAAGGGCAGAGAGGTGAACTGGAAAAATCTGCAGGTGGCTAAGGCTAGGGAAACCTAAATGAGCCTTTGGAGAAAGGGATACTCTTGCAGACTGAAGCTGAGCTCCCGAAGCTCCCTCTCTTCCCCAGCCAGACTGCCACAGATACCAGAGCGGCCCCTGGCTCCTGCTGAGGGCCGGGTCAGCCAGAGGTGGGGGACGACGTGTCCAGCTGGGGCAGATCCAGCCTCAGCCTCTACCTCAGACTTATGTGCCAGGGAAGAAACCATGTCTTTACCCTTTTGTATCTACCTCTCAACCCCTTTGCCCAGCATAGGTGCTAAATAAAAGAGCCTGTTGGCTAAAAGAACCCTCTTTGCTGTCTGTTCTCTGCATGGTGAGGATGGGATTTGCATTGCTCTGAGCAGTCAAAGGAAGGGCATACTTGCTCCCTATAGGCTTTCCTAGGGTGTCAGACAACTTGGGGTTGTTAAGGAAGGGAGGAATCTGACTCGGTCCCAGGTGTCAAAGTAAAGCTACACTGGATGAAGGGGTCCGCATTTGGATGGAGGAGGGCCTGTCGTGTGTGCAACCTGCAGAAGCGAGTGGAAGCCCCCAGCTGGAACCTGGTGGAAGGTGGCACAAGCCAGAGGCTATTTTAAGCCAGCTTGCTTCCTGTTCCCCAACCACAGGTGTATGGTGATGAGGTGGGGCAGAGCGGGTGGGAGGGGAAAAAAGGAGGCAGCAGCTGGGCCTTCTCTTTCCTCCCTTGGACTCACCCAGTCTCCAATGTGAGGAATGACATCAGCTCCACACAGATCAGGAAACACTGAGGTTTCAAAGAGCTGTTGTTTGGAGGCCTGACTCCTCCCCCAGCCGGTGTGAGAGACCTAGTGGGCCGCCTCAGGGAGTGGCAATGGCTGGGCCAGACCCAGAGGGTTGTGGGAGCATTAACCCCAGCTTGCTTCTCTCTTCCTGCCTTTCTCCTTCCCCTCTCCCTCCCCTGCCTTTCCCTGCAGATCTCTGGTGAGTGTTCCCCCAGCCTGGCGTAGGGCATGCCCCAGTTCACTTTCGCCTGCTTCTGTGGTCTCCACGGCTTCTGCAAAATGAAGAGGAAGAAGGAGGAAGTTCACAGAGAGCGGGAGACGGCGGTGTGATCAGAACCAGGGCCCCTCCATCAAGCCCCCAGCAGGTCCCAGGCCTGATGGTGCCCGCTTCTGGCTGGGGCTTGGAGCAGGAAGCCATGTGTGTATCTTTAGTCTTGATTTAGCCAGTGCTCTTCTCAGCCTGACTCTCACCCGAGGGCATCAGCCTCCTGTGTGCCTCTCATCCTCCTCATGCCCACACCCATTAGCTTCCAATTCTCAGCCCTCCTTGGAGAGAGGCCCCAGCCACACAAGGGGGAACCCCAGGACCTGCCGCATGCCTTCCAGAGACTGAGAAGCCCCAGGGAGGCCAAGGAGCGAAACTTCTTTCCTGCCCTGACAGCTTCGGGGGACTCTTCTCAGGGTAACCGCATGAGGGATGTGCCGCCTTGGGCTAGGAGAGCTGTTGATAAATGGGAAACTGGCTGCTCTAGCAGAGAACCTCCAGCAGCCCTGACCCTGGAGAAGGCCTCCAGGGCGGAAGTGTGAGACTCTCCGGGGATTCCAGGACCTGGGGCAAGAGTCCTTTTCCAGCCCCCTGCCAGCATCCTCCTGGGCCAGGTGGGGCCAGGCCTGAGGTGGCCAGCCCGGTGAGGAGGAAGGCAGAGGTGGCCAGCGGCTCCGTGGCTCCCTCTGTTCTTGCTCTCCAGAAAGCAGTGTTTCCTCCAGCCCCAGTCCTGACCCACCCACGTTCATGATGCCTGTGCCTCCTTGCCAGCATCACAGATGTTGGGAGGCCTGTTCCCCAGGCCCTGACTCCCCTCCTCAGGGACTGTCTTGCCGTGGCCAGACCAAGGGACCCCTTTCCTGGACTGAGTCGTGCCCTCCCTCGATTATCCTGTCTCCCCTGCCTTTTTCTTCTCTCCTCAGAAGCCATAGAGGGAACTGCGATCGTATGTAGTGCCTTCAGTGGAAACTCTTGGGGTAGGGGGACCTCTAGGACCTTCCTCGACTTTTCCCCTCATCTCCCACCCCAGCCAACCTTCCAGCTTCAGCCTCTACCCTTAGCCCCAGCCCATTTCCAGGAGGTAGGAAGCAAAAGAAAAAAGCATTTCCTTCTCTCTTTCCTTCTTTCTTCCTTCCTCTCTCCCCCCATTTTGGTATAATTTAGCCTTTTGTCTTTGATCCTGGAGTTCTCCGGGGCTAGAAGACATGCAGAGAGGAATGCCAGCGGCAGAGATGCTTCAGGCAGATTCTGTAAGCCTGTTCTCCCTCATCAGGAAACAGCTCAGCCAAGGAACAAAGTCAGACCCCCTCTAGCTCCCCAGGGACAGAATAGCCCTTCTGACAGATAAACAGGTGACCTGGGTAGAGAGGTCAAGGCCCCAAGATAGGAGAGTCTGGGCTCCTCTTTCCTTGGAATGTGGGCCTCTCTGGGCAACTAGGGAGGGCAAAAGGCTTCCTTGGCTGGTTCGCCCAGAACCTGGGAGAAGCAAAGGCACATTCTATGCTGGCAGCCTCTGCCTGCCCAGCTCATGCCCACACTCAGGGGCCTTTCCTGGGCTTTGGGCAGATTTGGTGGGATTCAGGTTGTCTTTATGAGGCTTGAGCACAGCTTGAGTTCCTCCTCCCATCCTCCAACCCCTTCCTTTGCCCCTACCTCCCAGCCCCCACCTTCTACAATGTTATTTCCTTTTATATCCAAAGAATTATAAACAGAAGTCCTTCCCTCAAGGGAACAGTGAGATTCAGCAATAAAGGCCAGTGGGGTCACAAAGGACAGAAGAAAAACTCCCTGGTTCTTTGTCCTCTTGGATAGTAGAGGCCTTGGATGAGGCAAAGAGATGGGCAGAAAAGTTACCTTGATACAGAGGCCAGAGAGCCTCCTGGAGGGCATGTGTGTCCCTAGTGGTCACCTGCGAGGCTGCAATCCTAGAGAAGTCACTTCTGTGGCAGAGGATGAAATTGTATCCCCGGAGACTCAGAGGTATTGGGTATTATGTCCTGACCACACGGGCTCACCAAGAGGACAGGTCAGGAAAGTGGAGAAAGTACGTCCTGGGGAGCGGGTGGCCAAGGAGAGCTTTCCCCATGTGTGCCTCTCAGATCTTGGCAGGGATTGCAGCTGCAGGGGTTTGGCAGTGAGCCCATCCAGAGAGCTTCCTCCCCCGGGAGAACTCCCTTGGCTCTAGAGGGATACTAGATATCTTGAGCCCTGGCTTTGGGAACATGGGTGGGGTCCCAAGGTCAAAGTGTTCTGAGTGGAGGTCCAGTTGTCCTCTGCCTCCAAGCTGGCAGCCTCTTCTTCACCCAGGGCTGAGGTTGGGGCCAGCACTGCAGCTGGAATTGTCTGAGTAGGAGATAGCAGCCAGGCACACCCCAACCCCACATTCTGTTGTCCCTCAGTTTCCTTCTCAGGGAAATGGGGACTTTGCTCCTTTTAGCATCTCAGGAAGCAGTCTGGACACCTGTGCCCTCCTCTAGGCCCTTGGATGAGCCCAGGGAATAGGAAAAGGCCAAAGCAGCCCCAGCATTTGCAGACCCTGCGCCCTGGGCCTCTGACTTCGGGCCAGGCTTCTGCTCCTTCTGGGGTGGGCCTGGCTGCCCTGCCTCCCCATCCTCTCTCCATGGTTCTCTCCCAGAGACTCCACCTTGAGGTGGGGGCCCTGAGCTCTTGGGGTGAGGGAGGGGCACATGGGTAGACGATTCTGTGGAGGAGATCAGGCCTCTTGTTCTTGCTGTGTGGCACTGATTCCTCCTTGCAGATGGATGAGGGGGTCAGTTTTCCCCATCTGTAAAGCGAGGACTTCCCATGGCCATTTTCCCTCTTGGGCTTCAGGCTGTTGAATGGAAGATCGAGAAGTGTGAAGGGTGCTTAGGGTCTTTGTGACTTGAGTGTTGCCTAGGACCCTGGTCCACAGGACCCAAGGGGTTTCTTGTCTCAGGTTGAAACCTTTTCATTAGAATGTCATTTCCTTCTCTGCTCCCAGGGAAGGGCTTTTTGCATGTAGCATATGGGTTCATAGAAATATATAGGGAGACTGTTATTTTTAGAAAAAAAAAAAAGAGCAATAATTAACTAACTGAAATACACATGAAGTGTTAGAGTGGGATGCAAGGAGCACTGAGCTGGGAGCCAGATCTCCTGGCTTCTAGCCCTGCTTGGAAACTAATGACCATGTGACCTTAGACTAGTCATGTCTTATTTCTGAGACTCAGGTTTCTCAACTATAAATAGAGGATTACATGAATTTCCTCTTAAGTCTCCTTTGGAGTCCAGGGCTCTGTGAGTCTGGGAAGTTGAGCCTCAGTGGGGCATAGGGTTGTGGAACCAGAGGGTCGCAGGTTTCCTCTGCCCTCATAGATGCACTCTGTGCAGACAACAGACATACCAGGAGGGTAGATGGAAGTGGTATGGTGGCTCTGAGAAGTGAGAGGGGGAGTGAGAGGGAAAGGCAAGTCATCCAGAGCTTCTGCTAGAATCTTCCCCTAGCCACAGCCCAGGACTCCTTGCAGTTCTGCCTCTCTTCCCTTCTACAGCCAGGCCCAAGGGGAGTAAGTCAGTTGGCCTAGACTCTGACTCCAGGTCCTGTCTAGGCCATCACAGGTGCCACTCTTATGTACGTTCTCACTTTCTCTCTGTCACATACACACAGCATCACCACCACCACCACCACAACCACCTGCAGATAGATGCTTAAGTGATTCTAGAAGAGATCTCAAGGACTGGCGTTCTGCTCCAGTTATGTAACCTATGGGCTTCCCTTTGCACAGCTCCTCATGTGCCCATCTCCATGCTGATCAAACCACCCCACCTCATTCCTTGCCTTCTGCAAGGGGAAGTACCTCAGGCTGGAGTTTGTCCTGTCTACAGACTGAATATGCATTTTGCCCAGTGGCTGGGGATGTGCTGGTGGTGGAATGTGCTGGTGATCATTTCTGGATGGAGAGCCACAACCCCCCAGTGTTCTGCCATGACTGACTCCTGACCTTGGCAAATTGCCTCCTCCCTCCCAGCCTCCTCCATAACAGGTGGCGATGAGTCCCATTTCCTCCCTACCTCACAGGAAGGCACGCATTATAAAGGGCACACTTATCAGATGTGCCCAGATGTGGCTGGAACTTTTGGAGACAGATACTTGGTTCACAACTGCAAAGGTGGGCTTTCGCCAGAGAAAATCTCTGGGCTGCTGAGTTCAGTGGGCTCCTTGCAGGCTGGTCTAGGAAGTCTGGTGTTCCTCCTGAAGGTGGCTGCTATGTCCAGCAGGTGATCAAGCTGACAGTGCCACAAGAACCAAGAAACAGAATCTGTTCCCAAGCAATGAACGTTCTATCTCTCTGACCCAAAAGCAAGAGCAAGAGAGAGCTATCACCATCATCACCCTGCTCCCAACACAAACACAGCCCCCCAAGTCCATATTGCTGACAAGGGTGTCTGGCTTGTCAGGGTGAATCCTCTGGACCCCCAGGCCATCCCTGGAGTGGTCAGTGCCCACTGTGTCGGGGTTGTTGTGGCCAGTCTGCCTGGGTTCCCTTCTCTAAATTTCCATGGGATAGGAACTATAGATCATGAAGAAGAAACAGGAACCTTGACTCTTCACAGAGGAGCCCAGGAGGTCAGAACCATCCACCAGGAGGGTGAGCGGTAGCTGCCCAGGGCATCCCTGGAGGAAGTCGTCATACTGAGGAAGAAATTGCAAAAGCCAAGAGCTCCCAGACCTGGGCAGCTCAGGAGCTGGCAGAAACCCAGCCCCCCAAGTCTGGAGTTCAAGGGTTTTCCTCGTGGGCTGCTGGGCTGTCTCTTTCCCTTCTGGGGCAGCTGTCTCTCCTCCTTCAGCTCATTCCAGTGTTCCATCTGAGGGGCGGGAGGAAGGCAGGAGGGGGAGATGGCAGGACCCAGACAGATCCTCAGGACTCTCCCAGCCTCTGTTGCCATGGCAACACTGCTATTTTTATCCCGTTGTTCATGATGCTCAAAGCTCTAACTTTCTCTGTTCCAGAGAGGCCAGGCTGGCTTCTGCCCTCATCCTTTAACACAGCATCTTCTCCCAGAGGCCTGAGGATGCGAAAAAGTGATGGAGAAAAGGGGAACCCCTTAGGTCACCTCTCAATCAGAGGGAACTGTTTAACAGGGGTTTGTCTCTGCCCTTTTGAGCCTTTGGTTTTCTACCTGGCTCAGGCACCCAGATTTATGTTTTCTAGATCAAAACTCCGCATGGTCTCCCTGAGAGACTGCTCCAGAGAAAAAAGAGCTGCCAATCAGGATGGATTTTTTCCTACACAGGTATGACACTGCAGCCACTTCCCTTCTTGGGAAAATTAAACTTCATTCTGAAGAATGTCCTGTTGGTGGTATAAGCCAACCCCTGCCCTCCTAAAAGGGGATAGATAATTAAATTTGGTTAATTAGCAATCGGATTCACTGGGGAATTGAAACCAGTACTTCCCTTTCTTCTGTCCCTCCACCAAAGAACCGGAACAAATGGCTTCATGTCTTTGTCCAGTCTTTCTGCCTAAAGCAAAATAGCATATATTCTCCAGGCTGAAAAGTAGATTCCTCCCCACCCCTACTCAAGACGGCCACATTTTAATCCAGGCTCTTGAAGACAGGGTCTAATGAAAGGATTTCTGTTCTTTCTCTGTCTGTTCCCTCTGGCCCAGCTTCCAGTTCTCTCCTTATGTCCCCACATGGCAGTGGCAAGAGACCCCTGAGAGTCAATGGTGCTAACGTTCCCCACCTATATACCCCTAAGTAGTTTATCGAGATTTGAACCCAGCACCTAGGTGGCTGTGTTAGGTGGATACATTTCACATCCTCAAGACCATGACCCTGGCGACAGGTCTGGATTAATTCTGTAAAGTAGCAATCTATATCATGCTAAATTCCTGCACTGAGGTTCTACCTCGTCTGAACTGACTCGTGGATGGTTAAGTTTCCTGGGGTGGCTGGAACCCATTTACTAAGCCTCTAATTGGTTTCATTTTGGCTCAAGTTGCATGGTTTCCCGAATCTATGCACCTGGAGTAAGCACTTTTCTGGTTGCCACTGAAAAGCATGCCGGCAAACGCTGCTCTGTTAATTGCTGTAATAAACAGACTTTATTATATCCCTTTGCAGTAAATGGATTATGTTGTCAGGGTAGAAGGGGCATCCGTGTTTATTTCGCACTGTAATACACTGCAGCAGCAGAAGCTAAACATTTGTTTCCATCAAATCTGCTGAGAGGAGGGAGAATGGAGACTGGGGGGAAGAGTCAGGAGAATGGACATAAAGTGAGGTTTTGGGGCCAAGAAGGAGGCTTTGGGAGACACCCCAGGTCTCCTGGAACTCCGTGAGCCTCACTTGTGCTATCTCTAAACTGAAGGAAGCCAGGCCTCATGCCTCTTACCATCTCAGAAATAATAGTGGGATAAAGCCAGCTAGAGTGGGTGGGTGTGGGGAACACGGAAGGTGGTTTAGGACTACAATGTGATCATGTAGTCTTAAAGGTGCTTTTAAGAAAGAGAAGGGGCCAGGTGCACTGGCTTATGCCTGTGAGGCCAAGGTAGGAGGATCACTTGAGCTCAGGAGTTAAGACCAGCCTGGGCAACATAGCCAGATTTCGTCTCTACTATATATATATATATTTAAAAATTAGCCAGTCATGGTAGCATTCACCTGTAGTCCCAGCTACTTGGGAGGCTGAGGTGGGAGGATCCCTTGACCCTGGGAAGAGATCATGCCACTGCATTCCAGCCTGGGCAACAGAGCGAGACCCTGTCTCAAAAGAGAAGAAAAAAAAAAAAAAAAAAAGAAAGAAAAGAATGCTTAGTTGGGCTTCTCAGAACTGAAGACTGTATTCACAGAACACATGGGAATTTTCAGACATAAAAGAGAGAAAGATGCTGTAAGATGGCATAACATTAAGAACAAGAATTATTACATCATGTATGTGATTATATATCCATAAAGCTGTTTGAAAAAGAATTATTATGTCATAACTCCACTTGGATGGGGGGAACAGAGATTCCAATGATCTATGAAGCAGGAAGCCCTGAGAGAGGGCAGAGAGATCAGGCCATCAAGTCTAACCCCAAAGCCAGTCTCCTATAAGGCAAGAAGTGATTTGGGGCAGGATGAGACTCAAGTATCACACAGGCAGCTGTTGTTTAGAGCGGTGGATTGACTGCTCCTGAGAGGGCTGGCTGCCTCTTTTGCAGGCTCGGCCACCATGACGCCTAGCACAAAGCACTCACTAAGTGTTTGTTAAGTGTTCTGGGGCAGATATGACCCCAAGCCTTTCCATCTTCAGGAGTCCGCCAAGATGCCTGTCCCAGTCCCTCTGCTGTCTGCACCCCAGCCTTCACCCTCTTGCATGGGGAAATGTATGCTGTGCACTGCTGTTGACTGAATCTGTTCTATCAATATTGAGTCCCAGCCCTATGCAAAGCCCTGTGGGAGGGGCTGCAGGAGAAATGTAGGAAAGCCAGACATTGCTCCAGCCCTCGAGAAACTCACAATTTAATATTATTTTTCTTTTTCCCAAGACAGAGTCTCACACTGTTGCCCAGGCTGGAGTGCAATGGTGCAACTTCAGCTCACTACAACCTCTGCCTGTTGGGTTCAAGCCATTCTCCTGCCTCAGCCTCCTGAGTAGCTGGGATTACAGGTGTGTGCCACCATGCCTGGCTAATTTTTGTATTTTTAGTAGAGACGGGGTTTCACCATGTTGGTCAGGCTGGTCTCGAACACCTGACCTTGTGATCCCAAAGTGCCTCCCAAAGTGCTAGGATTACAGGTGTGAACCACCACGCCTGGCCAATTTAATAATAATTTAGAAAACAATGTGGCAAGCCTCAAAAATGCCTCAGCTAAAGTACAAGCAAAGTGCTCCAGGGCTTCAGAGGCCTGAGAGAACACAACTGTAGAGTAGGGAAGAATCAGGGAAGGCATCACAGAAGAGGTGGAATTTTTATATTTTTTATTTTTAGAGGCAGGGTCTTGCTCTGTTGCCCAGGCTGGAGCGCAGTGGCGCAATCATGGCTCACTGCAGCCTCAACCTCCCAGGCTCAAGTGGTCTTCTCACCTCAGCTTCCTGAGTAGCTGGGACTACAAGCATGTACCACCATGCCCAGCTAGTTATTTGTAGTTTTTTGTAGAGGCAGGATCTTACTATGTTGCCCAGGCTGGTCTTGAACTCCTGAGCTGAAGCTATCCTCCTGCCTTGGCCTTCCGAAGTGCTGGGATAACAGGCAAGGGCCACTGTGCCTGGCTGAGGTGGGATTTCCCAGGGACCCTCCTCTCTTCTTTGCCAGCGTCTACAGACTTCTGCCCATGGCTGTATGTATGCACGGACAGAGCTAGCAATGACCCTGCCGGCAGGTATGATAGGAAGCCTCTTCTGTCACAGGTGAGCCATACTGTTCCCAAATTCCTCTCCTCTCCAAAGTCTGACATCTGAAATTTCATGAGTGCTTCCTCTCTTTGACTTCAGCTTTTGATCTCTTGGGGTTTGTAACCCAGAAAGGAAGCAAACACTGGGCAGTTTTCATGCACTTGTCCCACAGCATCAGTGATTACCTCAGATTCCCTCTTGGAGCAGGTTTTGTTAGGATGAGGGGAAAGAGCGTGGGAGCAGTGCACACCGGGCCAAGGAGGGAGAGGCCCCACCCGGTGGGAGACCGGGAGCACACAAAGGAGGAGTGGCTGGGGGCTCTCTGAACTTCCCCATCTCATTGCACTACCTGGCCAGGCCATGCATGTCTACACACACTTATGCTTGTCCACTCTTCAGCCCTCCTCCCTCCTTTTCCCTTCCTCTTCCTTTCTCTAACTCTTCTCCTGCTACCTTTTCCCTACCCTTCTTCCAGAGAGACAGTGAGAACCTCAAAGACATCACATGGTGTCTGTCACGCCCCACCACATTGCCTGGGGCCAGAAGATTGGGAAGGGACTGCAGGCTGGTAATCCTAAAGATTCTGTGTTGGCCGGGCGCGGTGGCTTACCCCTGTAATCCCAGCACTTTGGGAGGCCGAGGCGGGTGGACCACGAGGTCAAGAGATCAAGACCATCCTGACCAACGTGGTGAAAACCTATCTCTACTAAAAATACAAAAATTAGCTGGGCATGGTGGCGCACACCTGTAGTCCCAGCTACTCTGGAGGCTGAGGCAGGAGAATCGCTTGAACCCGGGAGGCGGAGGTTGCAGTGAGCCAAGATCGCACCACTGCACTCCAGCCTGGCAACAGAGCAAGACTCAGTCTCAAAAAAAAAAAAAAAAGAAAAAAGAAAAAAGCTTCTGTGTTGTTGTTCTGGCTTTGCCCCAGCTAAAATGTGTATTGGTGACCAGACAGACATGGGACTTTGTCTGGACCTCAGTTTCCCCTACTTAGAAAGTGGGTGGAACTCTGCCTCCACCACCCTTCCACTCAATTGGCTACGGAGGGAAGAGCACAAGACTTGTTGTCTTTACTATCTGTGGCAACCTAGAGAAGTCACTCAATCTCCCTAGACTTCTGTTTTTCATATGGAAAATGCAGATAATAATACCCACAAGTTTTTGCAGGGGTCAAGTCAGATAGCCTGTGCTCAAGTGCTCACCTAGCTCCCGGCCTGGCACAAAGCAGGTGTTCAATATGAGTTAACTGGAAGGTTCGTTGAAAAAATTAGGAATCGCAAGTGTGCATGTTGCACGTGTCACATGTTCCACTTCATCTAGCACGGTGTTGGGTACGAAGTAGACATTCAGTCAATATGCACAGGTCAAATTGAACTGAAAACAGGGTATGGAGAGGTCAGGAATGATTAAATTAGTTCACTTGTGTGTTGGCTAACGTCTCCTTTTTCAGGTAATAGACAAGAAATAGTGTGTAAATCTGCTTATCCCCAAAAGGCGTGTGACCTGTGCGGTGAAAGTGAGCTGGGGTCCTCCGCCCCACCCCCAAGCTCGCTGGGCGCTCTAGGACAAGTCTCTTCCTCCTGCTGCATTTTAGGGAGCATCCTGCAGACGGCGCTCTCCCATCATCTCAGCCTCTGCCGAATTGAGCTGGGGTAGGGAACGAGGGGTGAGGGGAAGTGTGAAGGAAAAACAGCCCCACGCGTCACTCACATATTTACATCTGAACTGTCAAAATAGTTATTTTTAAGTCGAGTTCCGTCTGCTGCGGGTTTAAAACTGAGCGGCGCGGGGGCGGGGCGCCCCACTGCGGAGGGAGGGCGGCTGGAGCGGCGGCCTGAGTGCTCGTGCGCAGTGCGCCTCGCCGGCTGCTTGGGGGTCCCCCGGCTGAGTGGGAAGCTCCTGGGGCAGTGTGGGCGGGGAGGTGTGCGTGTGAAAGACCGGCTCTTCCTTTGGCCACTTTGCACCTAGCTGGGGAGCTGCGTAAACTGTTGGCGTCCGCGTGATCGGCCATTCCTGGTCCTCCAAGGTGATGGGCGGCTTTCTCCTGTCTCATGGGAACCACGCATCCCATTCCAGGAGGGAGATCTGTCTTGTTCTTACCTCCTCTGGATGACTTTGGTTGTCCACCCCTACCCCACTCTCCCACGCAGTGCCTGACAACCCTCCGTCTGGAAATTCTCCATAGCCTCCCTCTATACTTCCTAGTTACAACTGGGGTCCATGCCCATCTCTAAAACAAGACTTCATGGGCTCCATTCAGATCCAGGTCTGATTTGAGGATGCCCCTCCACCCAGCCGTCTGTAGCACAGCCCTTCCTAACAGGGAAGGAGCTGGGGGCTTCTACGGGAGCTGGTCAGCGCTTGGGCGGGCCTGAAGCCGAGGACCCTTGGGTGTGCAAGCAGCAGAGAGAATGACTTGGCCTTCTATGTGGCAAGAATTCATTTTTCTCTGCAAAGTGAGGAGCCTGCTGGTTTGACACTCAGGATGCTTCTTTCTCGCTCTCTCGATTGCTCTTTCAGGGGCAGTGGGATTTGAGACAGACGCTGGCTGGCCCTGCTGCCATTAATATGTGTCCCAGCCCTGTCCAATGTCTGCTCTGTAATGAGTAGTGTTTCGGAATGTCACCTCTGTTAATGGGGAAGCGGCACCTGTGCACAGCCGGAACCACCTCTCTGTCTTCATTAGGCAGTCCGCGGCCTGGCTGCCGGCTGCCCTCGCTGGGTGACAGATGATGGGGATGAGGAGTGAAAGCAGCAGCCTCCTGCTGTCCAGGATTCATTCCCAGACAATGACCCCAAATGCCTGTCCCTGCTCCCCCCACCCCCCCAACATCAAAATAGCCGAGAAAAATGCCCTTCTCGGGCAAGGTGCGGCAAGGACAGATAATAGCTAAAAAGCATGCTAAGGAGAGTAGAGGAGTCATTTCCAGAAACAGAGACCTGCGCTAGCCACTGTGATCTCCGGTTTAGATTGCATTTGGGGGTCTCTTCCTCCCCCAACCCCGGCTATCTCCACAGGCCATCTTTTATGCCTCTTCTAATAAATCTGTCCACCATGCAAAAGTCACAGTGTGAGGGCATAATGGATGTTCTAATTCCAGATTTCCCTCTAGCCCAGACCTGCATATGGCCTCCCAGCAAAATCCTGATCCTTTTAAATCTCAGCCCTCATGTCTGCCTGATACAATGCGGCATTGAAATGAGCCAAGCCACAAAATGTCCTGAGACATTGACAGGGCTTCAGAGGACCCCTACCATCATGATAAGATCAGCCTTTGAAACACACCACCAGCGTGGATATCATATTCCTCTGGTTCAGTTCAACGTACCCACCCTCCTCACAAGGCTGTGTTAAAATAGGTGCAGCATCTCCTTCATCTCCTCCGCTGCCCAAGCAAATTAAACTGGACCAGAAGTGTCCTTCCACACTCTCTAGGTCATTGGAGATGGAGGTGGGTTGGGGCCACCTGTGGAGGGTAGAGATGGTGGTGATGATTACTTGGAATTGCTTGAGGCAACTGTCTGATCCAGAAGCTGCATGGATAGCTGGTTACTTGACTGGGGCTGGCAGTGGAAGTGGCTTCCCATTGCCAGGCCCTCACTTTGAAAGGCTGTGAGGGAGCCATGTGGAGATCTGGACTTTTCCCATGATGTCTCTTCCCTGTCTCAGGGAAGGGCACCTCAGTTTACTGAGATATTCAAGCCAGAAATCTGACTCACTCCTGACACTCTCCACTCTCCACCCCACCTTTGATAGGTCACCAAATTCTCAAATCCTATTGGTTCTCCCTCCTAAATCTCCCTCAAATCTATTTCTTTTCATCCCCACCTAGTTACTTAGACCAAGCCAGCATCTTTTCTCACTTTGCTCTCCAGTCTACCACCCTCTCTCTCATGCTACGCCAGCCTCCCTGACTTTTCTTGCCATTCCAGGAACACGCACATGGTCCTCCCTGACTATCCAGTCTAAATCAGAGCGCTTTCCTCCCAAGCCTTTCCCTGTCACATCAGTCTGCCTCGTTATCACATTCTGAAAAGCTCTTGTTCACTCCATTTGCTTGTGTGTCTGCTTTTCCCTCCTAGGACAATACGCTTCAGGAGGGCAGGAACCTCGTTTGCTTTATTTAACCTTGTATTCACAGCACCAAAATTAGTGCAAAGCATGTGGTAGGGTTCAGGAAATATTTGTTGAATGAATGAAGGAATGGTTTGCTGCAACCTAACGATATTCCTGTACCCAGTCCTGCACCCTCCTCTCATCCCCTCCATAGCACCTCAAGGGCTCTTTCTCAAAGATAACTGTCATGGCATCACTCCCCTGCTCCAAGCTTTTTGGTAACAGGATTGGCAAAATGTTGACAACTGTTGAAGCAGGGTGAGGGGTATATGTGGGTTTCGTTATGCTTTGACTTTACTTGTTTGTAATTGACTTCTGTTTGTTTTAAATGTTTTAAAATTATGGAAACAAAAAACCACCATAAAATCTTCAGTGGCCCCCACTGTCCTTAGGATAAAGCCTAAGAGCTCCTTATCCTGCTTCCTAGGCCCTTGGCCGTCTGGCCCTCTGCCAGACTTCCAGCCTCACCCATTGCCGATCACCCAATTGCCTTCCACACTTGGGATCCTCAGGCAACATCCACACTTCTCCTTAGTACCAGGAGCCATTATAATGCTCTGGAACAGTTGTTTGTTTCCATTTCATGAGTATGGAATTGACTAGATTTTTTCTGTATGGCTGCTAGAAGGCCAGGTCAATTCGGAGATCCTCCTGCACGTACAGACTATGTATCAGCCATGAGAGTTTCCATCTCAGCCTCATTCCTTCTCCATTTTATGCCGCTGCTTTTTCTGTCTTCTTTTTCTTCCACTTTTATTATCTTTCTGTGACTGTCTTCAGATCCCTGCAGGTACAGAGTCTCCTTTAAGCCATGGGAATGCAACACTCCTGGATTCTAAGGACAGAAATGGATGTCCCACAACCTCCTCGCCGTCTTGGTTTGTGTGGTCTCCTATTTCATAACATTGCTCCTTACCATGTGTACTGCGGTGGAAACCCATTCCCCTGAGTGTGCTCTCTGTCTGTCTCTCTCTCTCTGTCTCTGTCTCTCTCTCTCTCTTTCTCAAATGTTCTTTTGAGAAAAAGCAGATCCTGACTGGCCTTTATTACGAGAAGCTACTTTCAGTTTCCCTGAGTTTCCAGGTAAAGGGGTGAGCTATGATATCAAATGAGATGGGGAGATGCCCCAATCATGAGTGATGTCCTCTCGTCAGCAAGAATCCCAGTGCAGGACCCCAGAGCCATGTTGTCGTACTGGGGCCTTACTCACAGTTCACACTTGTGAGCACTTACTGTGAGCACTTATAGAAAACAGTGTTTTTAGCTCCTGAGATGTGTTAACTCAGTCCTTAAAAATTCTGGAAGGAATGTACTGTTATGACTATGTTTCCATTTCACAGATGTGAAAGCCAGGGCCTAGCTAGTAAGTGACACAAATGGAGGCAGTGATACAAAAATCCAGGATACAACCTGAGGCAGTATGACCCCGGAGCCTGTTCTCCTAACCACTCTGAAATTGCCTCTCAAGGTCCCCTGGGGTTTCCTGAGCTCCTGGTTGGTGACTCTGGTAATCGAAAGCCTCCCGGCATCTCCTCCACTACTGTTCATTATCATTTCACAGAGTGACTGGGGTGAGGGACATACTTGGTCTCCTTCCCTGCCTTCTTTCTCCCATCCTGCCCTGCCTTGCTAGATTACTCTTCCTGACAGCCCTGAACACCCTCCTTCAGAAGCCTCCAGAGTGGCAACCCATCATCAGCTGCAGAGGGCCCCAGACTGGAAGGATCCTGGAACCTGAAGGGACCTGGGGGCCTAAACACCCTCAGGGAAATCCTGGAGCTCTCTGTAAGCTAGTTCAACCATATTCATCCACTTAGCTAAAGCACATCCTTTGCTGAAGCCAGCCTGTTCTCATCCCCACTTCTACCCCCAAGCCTTGTTCATGACATGCCTTTGCCTACAATGCCCATCTTTCTGCTTCCTGCCAATGCAGACCTTACCTGTTCTTCCCACTCTGAGTTCCACCTCCTCCAGGAAGCTTTCCCTGAACAACACCACCCCCAACCAGGGGAGATTTTTCTCTGTTTCTGACCTTCTTCGGCATTTATGGCTACCACTGTATTGGTATATGATTATGAACTTTCACTTCTTACCTTTGCCCATGTGTGTTTCTGGTTGGTTTCTCCATCTAGAATGTAATCCGTTTGAAGAACTACATCTTACATGTTTATCTATCCCTGTGGGTTGTCCAAAATTTCTTGCATGCGGTTTATTATCATAAATCTCTGTATGCAGGACTCATAGGATACCAGGAAAGGAGCCCCCAGCTCATGTTTACCAGCATCAAAGGTCTGATTTGCCTTCATGACAGGACGGGAGGCTAGGACCGTTTAGGTTTTAAGCAGCAGCTCAGAAAATAGGGTAGAAGGATATCTTCCTAACTTTGTATAGCAGGGAAAGTGTTCCTTTAAGTGTACTCTTCTTATGAGTCCAGTGTGTAAAGCAGGTGAGGGTGGAGTTGTTCTGGCTCCCCTGGAGTGGAGCTGCTCTGTGTCCGCCACCCCTCCATGGCAGCTCCAGGCACTACGTAAGAAACCTTGGGACTGGAGTATCATAGTTTCAAAAATTGCTAGGAAAAATCACATCTTACTCCATATAAAAAGAATTTACTAATTTGGATTATTGAAAGGGGAAATTATATGCACTCATTTTATTAAAAGCATATTTGCTATTATGTTATAGAATGACAATTAGGCAGCATTTTCCCCTTTGTTATACACATTTGTTGTTTTTTTCCCTCCGTCAACCTTGTTCATGCCTCATGCTTTTGAAGGGAAGATGCTTCTGCCAGAACCTTCACTGCATTTGAGTAAAAGCTCTGTTTACTCTTCCATTTCCCCCACTACACCGGCTGCTCCTTGTGAGTAGAGTAGAGTCTACTGGGCTCACTCGTTTCCTCATCTGCAGCCTTAGCAGGGTGCCTGGTATGTAGTAGGTGCTCAGTAACTGAACTCCCAAGGGGTTTGAGTCTTTAATTATACAGCCACCTCTCAACGAGCTAGACCTGGCTCACGAGCTCTGCGGATGATCCGTGGTGAATTTTAATGTGGTGTTGGCATCCTCCTGCTGCTCAGCTTAAGCCTGAGCTACTTCCCTGTCCTCCCCCTCCCCACGTCCCCACTTCCCCTGCCCAGCTGGCGTGGGCTCAGAGAATATTAGTTAATTTTAATATTAGCCTAGGAAAGATTAATTAGGAAAGCAAATTTGCTCTAAAAGGTGTAATTAATTCCTAAGCCAAATAGAAGAGGGCTATGGATTATCTGCATTGCTGCTGCCTTCAAGTGGTGTGGATAATCAAGGGTTGACTAGGCAAGTGCAGAATAATTTTTAAAGTGTCAGTGCTGTGTAGACCAAACTCCATATGGTTCCTTATGTAAGCAGGCTCATGGCTGAGACAAAAGATTTGTACTGAGATGGTGCCTATGCAAGTGAAGTGAAGAGGAAACACATAATCAGCCATCCTGTTGTGGCTATTCTGCCTTCTAAATCATTCATGAATCGTGTATCTTCCTCTCTAGTCCTCCCCAAAATGGAATCATCTCTTTTCTAGAGTGTTGTAATAACCTCGAAGGAGTCCTGTAGCCTCCAGACTGTTCCTTACCAAATCATCCTCCACTCGATATCAAACTAGGTGTAATTATACCATGAGCTACTTATAAACTTCTACGTGTGCCCAGAGGTGAAGGCAGAGCCCTTAGCATGACACACCAGATCCTTCACAAATTGGAAGGATCCACCTATTCAACCTGACTTATTTCTCGTCTTGCTCACCACACCCTAGAATGTCTGTCCCCAGCCCCTTGTTTATAGGGCAAACTGTTGCTCATCCTCGAAGTCTCAGCTTCAATGTACCTTTGGACGCTTACAGTTCAGATTCTGGGCTCCTGCAGCATTCTTTTAACACTTTATCTTATTTTTTTGTAGCTATTTGTTTCCTTTTCTCTTTAAGGAGACAGCTCCTTGAAAGAGGGGCTATAGCTTTTGCATCTTTGTATTCTCCTCTACCTCTCCTTGATTTAGGCCAAGCATAACCCCTATCCCACAGGAGATGATCAATAAATAATTTTTGAAAGAAATTGATCAGCTAATGATTTCAACAATGATGCCAACCAGATCAGCTCACTGAAACCCAAACTCCTCCCTTTTCCCTCCCGTCAGTAGTAAATTCAGCCTGAAATATCTGGGGAAATGCCTCTGCTTTCCACTTCCTTTTGCCTGCATAGTGGAGACTCAGAGGCAGGTGGCTTCAGGAGGAAAGTTATCTTTGAATGGTGAGTGATGCGGGCTTTAGACTGACAGCTGCTGATCTTTGCTTTAGTTGATTTCTCCTTTTGCAAATGGTTATTGGCAATTGAAACTGCAAATCTACTATCTTCTCCCCTATGTAAATTGCATTTACATTTAAATTGTGCATTCTTCCAAAGAATGGGGTTAGTAAATAACTCGAAGATTAAATTTGAGGAGAGGAAATTGTGCCCCACGTCAAACCTGAGACTGAAGTGACATCTGGCTTTTACTATTTCCGTTATTTCACTTTAATAACAGCATGTGGCATTAAGGGAAGAGAAATTGGATCTACATTTTAATGAAAGGAGGAAGCTCTCAGGGTTTAGATACCTTATCATGTTGAATACCTACTCAATTGGCAATTAAAACTTGCTTCCCTCAAGAAATGGAATAAAATATCTTTGCAGCCATGGGGAGAGTGAAAAATAAAAAACAAGCTAATGCTCAGGACTGCACAGATAAAACTGAGGAAGATGGTGTGCTGCAAACAATGAAACCAAATATTTCAGGATAGCACAGAGTACAGAATTCATAAATGGAATAATGCTGACAATAGAATCATAACTATGCTGGTGGATTTTCAAGAGAATAATTTCAAGCAGAATAGTTTGCACATAATATAGGGGGCAACCCATAGATATTGACTGAAATCATCTGATTTAATCCTTCTCTACCTAGCTTGTTTTAAACCCCAGAGATTTAACCAAGAAAATATTTTAGAAATGTCTGTTTCATCCCAATAGTCTAACTGTTTAAATGGAAGCAGTTCCACCTGCTGGCTGCTTTTTTGTTGAAAGCAATTCTGGGAAATGTAAACAAAATGCTTGTGCCTCCTAATAACCCAAGCCTATCATTTATTTGCTTTGATGGAAACAAATGTGTCAATTTTCAAAGTCTTTGTTTGGTGAATGCAATGTTTGGATGTTGGTAAATGTTTGCATTACATGTTTGTTTGAAAACTGATGCTCTATTCAGAAACTGTGGAGCCATAGCCCTTGGAGCTACAGCCTGGGAGACTCAATGAGCCTTCATAACCACCCACCCAAAGACGTTCAGCTCTTTCCCAGAATCTGGAAAGGACTGAAACTCCCATGGGCAAGTGTAAATGAGATGAAGCCTCCTGAGGAAGATACTGGATGTGGAAACTTTCTGGGGCTAGGGCTCATGAGTAGAATAATGGAAAACATTTGTATAATGCTTTCTATGTGCCAAGCTCTTTATGTGTATTAAAACTCGTTGAATAACATAGCACTTTGAAACAGGTACCATTTTTATTATCCCCCATTATGGACAAAGAAGAGGAGACACAGTGAAGTTAGTAACTTACCTGATGTGATGTCACCCAGCTGGTAAATGACAGAACTGGGATTTGACTCTAAGCAGGCTGTCTCCACTGTCCTCTTCACCCCTTTCAGATCATTCCCTCTATCCTGCAACTTAATGAAGGCATTATGTTTTCTCACAGTTACATTTTGTCTTGCACATGTCTTTAAAATCTAAGCAGTTTTTCTTGAAAGATGCAGGCTAATAGTCTCACAGATCTTTCCTTCAACAAAATAAGACAACAACAAGAAGTAGGCTTTAGCGATGTAGGTGATAATATCTGTCTCAGCTGTCTTATAAGAGTATCCAGAGGATGAAATAAGATGATACGAACATGCTTTGAAAAGGCCAAATCCATCAGACTTCTGCAATGTATTATTATTTATCTGCCCTCCATCCTGATTTCTTATTTCTTAATTGAATAATCCTTAACAAATTAATATAGGTTTCTTCCACTTTCCTATTTTCCCTGGAGTATATGGTCAAATTGCCCAACTACTAGTATGGGCCTTTTGATGGGTGGTCTAGACAGTTGAGTTTGTTTGATTTCTCCTTTCTCTTCCTCGTTTCTTGACACCATTTGGTCTGGTAGCAGCTCCTTACTTGCTGTGCATAATGATAACTTCTCTGCATCTCTTGACATTTTATCACGGCAGTGTGCCTATGAAGTCGACCAGCACCTCCTTCTGTTTGAACTTAGGTTAAATTAATCATCTGATTTGCACATCAATCTGTTGCTATGGGGGTTACTGATGTCACACTGTCAGTATTATGATTACCGTAATATCTAACAGGCAAAAAGGGACTGGTTGCTAGTGGAAACCTCAGGGTGAAACTCACCCAGCTTTAGTAACCAACTCGATTGCATAGACTTTAGATAACCATGTGAAGGGGTAAGTGAATTAATCATCCAGTTGGATTCCATTTGAATATTTTTCTTCCATATGTGTGTTCCCTCTAGGCAATTGTCTAGTGTCACTTGAAATTGATGAGGGCTCTATTGGAGGTTATTTTTGGGAAGCTGGTGAAACAACAGACAGCTGTTCTCAGGAACAAATGTCATAGGATCTGCCGAAGGAAGCTTCCAGTAAAAAAGAAAGAAAAAAAATCTAAGGTGCTGAGATGCATTGTCCTTTTTCTTCCTAGCATTAGTTTGTTTCCCACTGGCCTGAAAGTGTTAAGTCAGTTTCCCAAACACATAGAAAAGGAGGAAACTAACATTTACTAGGTACCTACTATGTGTGCTAGAATGTAACTCTCTTTAAGCATGGCTTTAAAGTAGAGAACTGTCAAACTAGGCATTCCAGAACAACCCTATTATATATAACAATTCACGACTTTTTCTAGCTTGTATACAGTGTTCTTCCTAATTGGACATTGATTGATCACCAACAAAAGCAAAGTCATTATTTAAAATTGGTCTAGATCCTCCTATGCTGAATAATTATCTTGCTGTTGTTTTCACTGCAGTATTAAAAAGCCTTGAAACATGATAGAAATGTGGTACAATAAACTCCAAAATTTAAAAATCTCCGTTAAAAGGTTGGACAAATGGGTCTGTGTTTTTGCGGATTTTGTTACGTAGGTAGAAGGGTCAACTTAGGGAGATCAAGGGATCAACTGGATAAAACTGATTGAATTTGAGGTTGTGCAGATTTGGAAAGCCATATCAAGATTTGCATAAATCTATATGAATCAATTTGTGGGCCAGAGAATGAATAGCTGACTTTTTTTCAAATGCCAATTCAGCAATTACTAAGTCTGCTGGTGGTTAATTAAAAACTACCATCTTGTTATGTTCAGAGTTAAATTACAAGTGTGAAAGCTGCTACTGTTTGCAATAACTGAATGCTCTGTACTCTCTGTCCTGTCATCAAAAGGAAGGCAGGGATAAATAATTTTATTTAACTCACTAAAAAAAAAAAAAAAAACCTCTCAGCTCTTTCATATTTAATTAACTTCTTATCTTCTCAGAGCTTGAGTTTTACTCAGAGTTCCTGAGCAGTAATGGAAATATCTGTTTATTTTGTCCAGAAGATTTTTCTCATATTCATTGAACAGAACAGTTATAAATAATTGAGCCCTAAAGACACTGGGGAAAATGACACCCATCCAAAGTTTTACATTGGAGGCAACTAATCTCAGCAGAACTAGAAAGTGTTGATTTTTGCTTTATTGCCTGTGCACCTAGGAGGTTGGGGAGATAGGATTATAAACACTTATGTGGATTGGTAACATTTTAGTACTTATTGGTAAGGCTGTCTTAATGAATTTAATGTTTTGCTATTTCAAGGATTCTACCATCAGAAAAGAGGCCAAACTTCTATCACCATGGTGGATGTGAAGTGTCTGAGTGACTGTAAATTGCAGAACCAACTTGAGAAGCTTGGATTTTCACCTGGCCCAATACTACGTATGTACAATATGCAGCAAATATTACAGACTTGTCATTTATGGTTTATAAACAACTTACAATAGAAGGAACATATGCAATAAATCCATTAAAATAGAAATAGGAACATAGAGAAAACAGAAAACCACAAAGAGGGAAGAGGCAGTAAGTATACCCAAATCCTATTTACAGATTAGGAGTGGGTATTTGTCTTACTGCAACCTCTGCCTCCCAGATTCAAGCGATTCTCCTGCCTTAGCCTCCCAAGCAGCTGGGATTACAGGCACACACCACCATGCCCAGCTAATGATTTTGTATTTTGTAGAGACGGGGTTTCACCATGTTGGCCAGGCTTGTCTGGAACTTCTGACCTCAAGTAATCCACCTGCCTTGGCCTCCCAAAGTGCTGGAATCACAGGCGTGAGTCACCACACCCAGCCCATGGATTGGGTGTTTTTCATCAGTGAAAAACCAGTTACTCTTTATTATGCTGTTCAATTTTTTGTTTTGTTTTTAGTATGTAGACCCTGTTAACTATTTATTTATTATCTGTATTCCCCATAGATAGGATGCACAGCCTTGTCTGTGTTCTCAGATGTGTCCAATGCCTGACTCTGTGGTTAATCCATACAGGTATCACCTAAGTGTGTGGAAAGGAAGGAGAGAGTTGAATAGCTATGAGTCTACCTCATTTAAAAAGCCATAATTGGGCAGGGCACAGTGGCTCATGTCTGTAATCCCAGCAATTTGGGAGGCCGAGACGGGTGGATCACTTGAGGTCAGGAATTCAAGATCAGCCTGGCCAACATGGCGAAACCCCGTCTCTACTAAAAACACAAAAATTAGCCAAGTGTGGTGGCGCACACCTGTGGTCCCAGCTGCTGGAGGGGCTGAGGCAGGAGAATCGCTTGAATCTGGGAGGCAGAGGCTTTAGTGAGCTGAGATCATGCTACTGCACTGCAGCTTGGGAGATAGAGTGAGACCCTGTCTGAAAAAAAAAAAAAAGCCATAATTAACCAATAATGTAAGGGATAAGAATAAAAGTCTGAGTTATGAAATACCTTGAACCTAGTAGGCTCATATACAAAAAACAGAACAATTTAATTTGTTCTCCAAATTCTTCCTCAGCTTCCACCAGAAAGTTGTATGAAAAAAAGTTAGTACAACTGTTGGTCTCACCTCCTTGTGCATCACCTGTGATGAATGGACCCAGAGAGCTGGACGGAGCTCAGGACAGTGATGACAGTGAAGGTACCATCATAAGCTGTACTGCTAGATAGCAACTTTGCACTTATTAATACCTTGTGCAGCATGATTTATGCAGCTTTAAACAGTGTGCAGCCTGACCTGTGAAATAGCCATGTGGCCTCTTTGCACAAAGAACCTGGAAAATAGGCCCCTGGGCTGTAAAAAGAATCTGTTAACTTCACATCTGTATTCACGCCGGTGACTTGACTGGATGGAAAGTTGGGGGAATGACTGCTCAACGTGCATGTCCTTTTACTATCTAGAGCCAAATGTGTGGTGATGCCTTACAATCAGAAATTCCTACAGGTGAATTCTGGGCCTCCTTTGAGGTCTCAACCTCTGCTTTGCCTCAGTCAATAAATCTGACGATTATTTTGGGGGGATTAAATGATTTTATGCCTATTAAGACAGATGAGCCACACTGATGGCTCCCACCTACATGTAATCCCAGCACTTTGGGAAGCCGAGGCGGGCGGAGCACCTGAGGTCAGGAATTCAAGACCAGCCTGGCCAACATGGTGAAACCTCGTCTCTACTAAAAATACAAAAATTAGCTGGGAGTGGTGGCACGCACCTGTAATCCCAGCTACTCGGGAGGCTGAGGCAGGAGAATCGCTTGAACCAGGGAGGCGGAGGTTGCAGTGAGCCAAGATCGCACCACTGTACTCTAGCCCAGTGGACAGAGCAAGACTCCGTCTAAAAAAAAAAAAAAAAAAAAAAAAGATGAACCAGATTATACCTCCCTGAAACCCCTCCTGTGCTGACTGCCCTCCTGATTTATATGACAACTGACAGCAGCTGGTCTCTTTCAGGTCACGGAGTGAGTAGGGAACAGGGGTCTCCAGGATCTCTGGGCTTTGCTGACAGTGGCCCCTGCTCCGGGTACACCATTCTCCTGCAGTGGTTTCTAGCTTCAGGGATCTTAGGGGAAGGGCTTGGAGATTCCCACAACACATTCCAAGGTGTTTCCATTCAACAAATATTTATTGTGAGTTCTCTATGAGCCACAGTAGAATGACAGGAACTACCATTTATTGAAGGCCACCAGTGCAACCTGGGCTGAATGCTCATCATCCCATTTAACTCGCACAGCACTTAGTAGAAGCTCAGAGAGGCCAAGTGACTGGCCCAGCATCACTGAGCTCGGAAGCAGCCCCAGAAGACAAGCATACATTAGCATGGGCCATGCAGAGCAGGACCCATCTGTCTTTGTCACCACTCTGCGTCCAGCTCCTGGAACATAGCGGAACTTGGTGTGTTTGTTGGATGAAAGAAAGTGAGAGAACTGAGATTTGGACCCAGTCTGGCTCTCCAAACTTTGCTCTTTCCACTCCATACCCTACATTTTTCTCATAATTTCTATTGTGAGGATGTGACCACATTACATTTTTGTTTTTACCATGTCTGATCTACAAAAAAAGGACAATATCATATAGTACAAATTAAAAACTGGATAAACCATGCAAGTGCCTGGGGCCCTCTGAAAAATCCTGTAATCCCGACATTGGAGGTGGCACAGATACTGAAAGCTTTCCCTAGGGGTTTAGCACCACTGGCCTCACTTGAAAAGGATGGCAAGGTTTAGGGATAAACTTCACTGGCCCTTGAGCAGGCAGTTAGCATGGGGGTGCCTCAGGGAAAGTGGCTACTCCAGGCCTCTCCTGGTTGTAGATTGTGTTCAGAGTCCTGTCCCAGATCCAAGGCTGCTTCTGTTTCCTGCCCTGGGGAGAGGCTCAAGAGACCAAACCAGCACTCTGGTGAAAAGCAGTGCCAGGTTGAAGATTTCAGAACTGTTCACGACTGCCCAGGACTTTGGGTTAAAGCTACAAAACTAAGCTGTTGTGGTCTCAGTCCCCGCCGTCCTGGGTCCCAGCATGTAGCCCTCCACAGAAGTGCGTTGATGCTAGGGCTAGGAGAAAATTGGTCCTTCTGTTTATAAGGTTTGCCACTGCTTTAGATAGTGCCTACCTGATCTAAGCCAACTACGGGCCATCAGGTCGAGGTGGAAGCGTTGATTCAGTCCTACCCTTGTAATGCAATTCTGTGGTCGCCACAAGTAGCAAACCTGGTTCTCCAAGTGAGGTTTGAACCAGACATTTGAATTTGCTCATTGGAAAAGTCTCATAGCCACTGGTACCACTAGAGTGGAGGAGTTGTAATGAACTGGAGGGGGGTATCCCGTGGACTCAGCCTTCTCCTTTCATGGAAACACCTAGTCCTGGAATGGGCTTATAGTGGAGGTGGAGGTGAAGGGAGTCCTACACCTGAGGCTGAGTATGAGGTCATCCAAACAATCAGTGGGTTTGATTTTTCTCATTTTCACTAACTGACTGTCTTGTCGGCGGGGAGACACATTTTAAATTATCTAACTGCTTTCAAACTTTCCAAATATTTTTAACTTGGAGAGCTCATTTAAAATGGATGTGCAACTCCACCATTCCTCTAGGTTTATCAGAATTCTTCTTTGCAGGCTAATTAACAACATCCTTTTCCATCCCTAGCAGTTCCCCCAATTTTAAAGGCTTTTAGCACAGGTCTGGCCTTGCCTTGCCTGGGTGCCTTTTTGGATCCAGAAGGAGAAAATCCTCCCTTCCTATCTTGGCATTCAGGGATGCATGGGGCTTACAGCTGGTTCAAAGGGACAATGACTAGACTGCAAACAGCTGCCCAGATGGGCAGCCAGCGTGTGTATTTCTCTTGGAGGCATGCAAACATGACAGGCCTTATTCCCAGAGGAAGGCCCAAGTCTGTTTCATGAAGGCTGCTGCAGCTCAGGAGAAATGTTCTTTCCCATCAGAAGAGCCATGTGAATTTTCATCCCCTTGCAAAAATGTCCTCTGATTGAGAGAATTCACCCTGATGATTGATGTTTTTTCCCTTTGCTAGCTCAAATGTTCTCATGGCCTATTTTCCTTTTGTTTCCCATGATCCAGAGCTTAATATCATTTTGCAAGGAAATATCATACTCTCAACAGAAAAAAGCAAGAAACTCAAAAAAGTATGTACCATTCTAATGCCTCAATACTTACACCCATATATTAAAAACAGGGAGTAGCTCTGTTCATCTGTATTAAGAAAGGGGATAGCAAGTCACTACATTCTGTTACAGTGGTAAAATCCTAGTTTAAAGAGGATCATTTTAATGCAGATTTCTGTATGATGAAAAAATTTCCATGATCTAGCAGAGGACCCAGAACGACAGGGTCCCTCCTGCCCCTTCTTAAAAAAGCCACCACTCTGGTTTCCCCAGCTGTCACCCCCTCCTCCCCATTTTCATTATCTGTTGT
Organism: Pongo pygmaeus; assembly: GCF_028885625.2. Lineage (NCBI taxonomy): Eukaryota > Metazoa > Chordata > Mammalia > Primates > Hominidae > Pongo > Pongo pygmaeus. The sequence goes on from NC_072373.2 coordinate 44,040,481, forward strand.
CTACATTCACATATAGCACTCAGCTCGGTTCTGGGCCCACAGTGAACATAGAATAAATGTGAGTTTCCATCCCGTTCACTTTTCTAGCCCCTAAGATCTGGCTTCTATCCCCAGCACCGTATTGAAGCACATGGCCAAGTGTGTGAGGGTTACAGGTTTTGGGGTGAGGCCTAACTGGCTTAGGATTTCTGCCCTCAGCTTCCTGGAAGCGTGATTTTGGGGAAGTCAGTGAACAGATCTAAGCCTCCTAGCACAGTTTAACAGCAGTGCTACCCTCACAGGGTGGATGCTAAGTGAAAGGCAGGTAAATCTCTGAGCATCAAACACAGCCCATAACTAGTGCTTAATAATGAACCCCAAGGTGCCAACTCTAGTGACTTTTTCTGTCTTTTGACCTCTGACCGTTTTTATTTGGAGATGCCTGCCTTCTTAGATTTCAGAATTCTGCCACTCCTTGGTTCTTGGTTCTGTATCTCTGTTTCATTCTGACTTTTTGTCTTCCTCTTGGCTCCCAATGTGCCTGTGCCTGAGACCTCCTCCTTCAGCCTCTGCTCAGTGTCATTCACTTACCCCATCTTTGTGGCGGCCCCACACACGCTTCTCTCCTGAGGCACAGGTCTGCATATCCAACTGCCTAATGGGAAGCGCCTCCCTTTTCCTTCTCTTTCCCTTCCTTCCTCACTTCTTCCTGCGTTCATTTGACAAATGGTTACCTAACATCATGAACATTTTGTGGGTTACACAGACATGTTCACTCTTCTCCCCATGGTTATCCCCCTGTATCTCAGGCTCAGGTGTCCAGGAATGACCATGCACATTTCAGCCCACCCTAAACCTGCATCTGTGACCTGGGTTTATCCTGATGGTTCCACCACCTCCCCACTGTCCAGGCTCAAAGACTTGGAGTTACTGGACTGCCCCCTCCCTGCAGCTCTTCACATAGAAAGAGCTGCCAAGTCTTAGGGATTTGAATGATTTTTAAAAATCCATCCCTTCTGTCTCTTCCCCCTGCTGCTATCCTAGCTTGCACCCACATTACTTATTTATTTATTTTAGAGACAGGGTCTCATTCGGTCACCCAGGCTGGAGTGCAGTGGCACCATGATAGCTCACTGTAATCTCGAACTCCTGGGCTCAAGCAATACTCCTCCCTCAGCCTCCCAAGTAGCTAGGACTACAGGTACACTCCACCACAGCTGGGTAACTGAAAAACAATTCTGGCCGGGCATGGTGGCTTACCCCTGTAATCCCAGCACTTTGGGAGGCCAAGGTCGAAGGATTGCCTGGGCTCAAGAGTTCAAGTCTCAGCCTGGGCAACCTAGGGAGACCATGTCTCTACAAAAGAAAAAAACTGGCTGGGTGTGGTGGTGCACACCTGTGATCCCAGCTACTGGGGGGGCTGAGGTGGGAGGACTGCTTGAGCCTGGGAGGTTGAGGCTGCAGTGAGCCATGATCACACCACTACACTCCAGCCTGGGCAATAGCATGAGACCTCATCTCAAAAAAACTTTTTTTTTTTTTGGAGAGACAAGGATCTCACGCTGTCGCCCAGGCTGGTCTCGAACTTCTGGCCTCGAGTGATCCTCTTGCCTTGGCCTCTCAAAGCACTGGGATTACAGGCATCAGCCACCTCGCCCGGCCTCCATATTATTATTTTATTTGAACAATTGCAAAATCCTCCTGTGTTTGCCTCTAACTTTTCCCAATTCCAGTTCAGATCTACAAGCAGAGATTTAATCATGTCACTGACTTGCCCAGAGACTTTCAAAACAAGATGCAAACTTGCTATACACTATGAATCAACTCCAGTATCTCCTGTAACTTAATCTCCCTCATCATCCAACCCAACAAATGCTTACCTTGTTTCTGCACCTCTCACACTGTCTTCCCATGAACATTACTTCAACTGTTCTTTATGCCTGAAATTCTTTTCACTCTTTTCACCCCCTACCACATTTTTCTTCCTGTTACAACCCTGTGATCTTTTAAGGAATATCTCAGTAGCCACTTCTGTGAGTCCTTTTAAAATGGCATTAAGGTGGGTGGATCACTTGAGGCCAGGAGCTCGAGACCAGTCTGGCCAACATGGCGAAACCCTGTCTGTACTAAAAATACAAAAAATTATCCTGGCATAGTGGCATGTGCCTGTTGTCCCAGCTACTCAGGAGGCTGAGGCACAAGAATCACTTGAACTCGGGAGGCAGAGGTTGCAATGAGCCGAGATTGCGCAGCTGCACTCCAGCCTGGGTGACAGAGTGAGAGGAGATTCTCAAAAAAAAAAAAAGGCATTTTATCCTGGGCAACATAGCAACACTTCATATCTTAAAAAAAAAAAAAAAAAAAAAAAATTAGTTGGGCATGGTGACACACACATGTGATCCCAGCTATTCAGGAAGCTGAGGTAGGAGGCTGGCTTGAGCCCAGGAGTTTGAGACCAGCCTGGGAAAGATGGTGACACTTCGTCTCTACAAAAATTGTAAAAATTAACTGTACATGGTGATGCGCACCTGTGGTCCCAGCTACTCAGGAGGCTGAGGTAGGAGAATCTCTTGAGGCTTGAGATGTCGAGGCTGCAGTAAGCCATGATGACACCACTGCACTCTCGCCTGGGTGACAGAGTGAGACCCTGTCTCAAAAAAATAATAAAAATTAAAATAAAAAATAAAATGATATTTTATCCTCATTTAGTAGCTATCACAGGGTCTTGCACATAGTAGGAGTTCAAAGTTCACCTCACCAGATCTACCAAACAGCTCCAATGGCAAAAAGGTTAGTTTGCAAATATGGTCTAGTATTTAAACTAGTTGCTAAGTTTAAACAAATGAAAAGAAATCTTCAAGTAAACATTGCCATGTATGCTATAGCTTCTCAGCTTCCCGTTTAAACATAATTCAAATGTGATGAAGTAATTCTGATACCATACCAAAATTTCTAAAAGTATATTTTAACTTCCAAATAGCTCATTAAAGGAATCCTTTCCATTCGGTAAACCTCAGTTCTGCAGAAAACCCTTTAATATAGTTCCTGCAAAGATGCTACAGCAGAAAAAGCAACCTGAGTATTGAAAATGCATCAGGTAGGACCAGTGGCCTTCAGTCTCTGCTTTACATAAAACTGAAATAAAACCACATCGATATTTTGAATTGGCAATAGAATTAAATAGGAAGTTTGTGATGGCATAAAATGTTTTGATTTGAAGGATTTATATAAGCCATTTTCATTCTCAGAAGGGCCTCAAGACATCTGTTCATCCTTAAATCTGAAAGTAAATGTAAATAAGCACTCGCATTTCCATGTAAAAGGTGATAGAAGGTGTGTTTATTGAGATACTTGTCTAACGCTGTAGACTTTAATTACTTAAGAGCATTTGTTTGTACCTAACAGTCTTCTGAGTGCCTGGATAGGTAGTATTTGCATTTCTTTGAAATACCACATTTTCCTCTCATTTTTAGTTGGTTTCTAGTGGAATACAAACCACTTAGAGATATGGAATATGCAGTTTCTGGACTCTGTTTAACACTGTATGTGTCTGCTTTATCAAATCACATATGCAGCCCATTGGATTTGGTCGTTAAAACCACTCATTAAGCCAGGTCAAATTTTTTTTTAATTGGGGATTTTTTCCATCAGAAAGACACTAGACACAGCTTATGTTACCAATAACGGAGTGGGACATTAAGTCAGTATGTGTAACTCAGTCTCTAAGTGCCCTTCTACCAAAGAGGGGAAAATGGGATTTGGGATTGGTTGGTAGGGAGGCAGAGTAATCTACAATGTTAGGCTACATAAAGTGGGCTTTGAGTAAGGCGGCCATATAATTTATCATCCTGACTAGTATGCTTTTGAAAAGGGACACTAACCTGAAGGGATGCTGGAACAATAGGAGTAAACTGGGACTATCTTGGGCAAATGGGGGCATATGGTCCTGGGTTTGGGAGTGGTTCCAAGGGTGGAAGTGTTTATATCTGTGTCCCATCTTCAGAGGGCTGCTGCATCCAACAACCAGAGGGCAGCTGGCCCTGGGAGGTGTGTACTCCTGAGCCCTCCTGGGCCACCTGGGTGTTTCTTTACCCTCTCCCAGACACAACATGCTCATCCCTGCCGGAATCTCAGTTTACTCTGTTCTCCCAGCCTGCATGCTCTCTTCTCATCTTCCCTCCCAGCCTGCACATTCTGTGGGTCTGGGCCCAAGAATCTTTCTTTCTTTTTCTTTCTTTCTTTCTTTTCCTTTCTTTCTTTCTTTCTTTCTTTCTTCCTTCCTTTCTTTCTTTCTTTCTTTCTTTCTTTCTTTCTTTCTTTCTTTCTTTCTTTCTTTCTTTCTTTCCTTCTTTCTTTCTTTCTTTCTTTCTCTCTCTCTCTCTCTTTCTTTCTCTCTGTCTCTCTCTTTCTTTCTCTTTCCCTCCCTCCCTTCCTTCCTACATTCCTTCCTTCCTTCCTTTCCTCTCTAATTTTTTTTTTTTTTTTTTTTTTTAGACGGAGTCTCGCTCTGTCGCCCAGGCTGGAGTGCAGTGCCACAATCTCGACTCACTGCAAGCTCCGCCTCCCGGGTTCACACCATTCTCCCGCCTCAGCCTCCTGAGTAGTTGGGACTACAGGCACCTGCCACCGCGCCCAGCTAATTTTTTGTATTTTTAGTTAGAGACGGGGTTTCACCGTGGTCGCGATTTCCTGACCTTGTGATCCGCCCTCCTCAGCCTCCCAAAGTGCTGGGATTACAGGCGTGAGCCACCACGCCTGGCCCTCTCTTTCTTTCTTCTTTCTTTTTCCTTCCTTCCTTCCTTTCTTTCCCTGCCTCCCTCCCTCCCTCCTTTCTTTTCTTTTTCTTTCTTTCTTTCTTTCTTTTCTTTCCTTTCTTTTCTTTCTTTCTTCCCTTTCTTTCTTTCTCTTTCTTTCCTTCTTTCTCTCTCTTTCTTTCTTTTTCCTTCCTTCCTTTCTTTCCCTCCCTCCCTCCTTCTTTCCTTTCTTTCTCTTTGTTCTTGCTTCTTTCTTTTTCCTTCATTCCTTTCTTTCCCTCCCTCCCTTCCTGCCTTCTTTCCCTTCCTTCCTTCCTCTCTCCCTCCCTCCTTCTTTTTTCTTTCCTTCCTTCCTTTCTTTGTTCTCTTTTTTCTTTCTTTCTATTTCCTTCTTTCCTTCTTTCCTTCTCTGTTTCTTCCTTTCCTTTCCTTTCTTTCTCTTTTCTTTCTTGTCCTTCCTTCCTTCCTTTGCTTTCTTTTCTTTTCTTTCTTTCCTTTCTCACAGAGTCTTATTCTGTTGCCCAGGCTGGAGTGCAGTGGCATCATCATAACTCACTGCAGTCTTGACCTCTTGAGCTCAAGTTAACCTCTGGCCTCAGCCTCCCAAGTAGCTGGGACTACAGGCACGGGGCACCATGCCCCACTACTTTTTCATTCAGTCTCCACCCCACCCCTGCCCAGGAGCTTTTGCCGCAGGCTGTAAAATGTTGTAGGTGAAAACCCATACTTTGACTCCTCTGCATTGAATTCCATGCCAGGCATTTGGGGGTGGGGCAGGGAGTTACTCAGTCCCTGTAGGCTGAACTGAAAGGAGCTTTCCTCTACTGATGTTGATGATCTCTCTCTTTCTACTTCCTATTCTGTACCACATACTTTGTCTCTTAGATGTACCTTGATGTAGTCTTTTGAGAGATGACGCTTAGATCATTGTGAATGGATGACCATTCAGGGAAAGGTTGCAACAGAGTTTCCACCCCTGGGTCTCAGCTTGTGAGTCAACAATTATTTATTGAATACAGGACATTGTGCTAGATTTTCTTGATGAAGAAAATAAATGCAGAAAAAGGCATAGATCCTATCATGAAGAAACTTGAAAATGAGCTCTGGAAACAAAGAATATGCGTATCAAAAATATGGACTCTGCTGGATGTGGTGGCTCATGCTTGTAATATCAGCACTTTGGGAGGCTGAGGCAGGAGGATCACTTGAGCCCAGGAGTGCAAGACCAGTTTGGGCAACATGACAAGAACCCATCTCTACAAGAAAAATAAAAATAAATTAACTGGGGGCTGGGCACGGTGGCTCACGCCTGTAATCCCAGCACTTTGGGAGGCCAAGGCGGGCAGATCACCTGAGATCAGGAGTTCAAGACCAACCATGGCCAACACGGTGAAACTCCATCTGTACTAAAAATACAGAAAAATTAGCCGGGTGTGGTGGTGCATGCCTGTAATCCCAGATACTCCAGAGGCTGAGGCAGGAGAATCACTTGAACCCGGGAGGTGGAGGTTGCAGTGAGCTGAGATAGTGCCATTGTCCTCCAGCCTGGGCAACAAGCACAAAACTCTGTCTCAAAAAAAAAAATTAATTAATTAACTGGGCATAGTGGCACGCACGCCTGTGGTCCCAGCTACTTGGGAGGCTGAGGTGGGAGGATCACCTGAACCCAGGATCTCAGATCACGCCACTTGCACTCCTGCCTGGGTCACAGAGGCTTTGTTTTTGTTGTTGTTGTTGTTGTTTGTTTGTTTAAGTCATATGTGCCCTCCCAGTATTTGGGACTCCTTCTTAATCTTATACTTAAATTTAGCTGAGCTTGATGGCTCACTTCTTTAATTTCAGCGCTTTGGGAGGTCAAGGAGGGGGGATCACTTGAGCCCAGGAGTTTGAGACTAGCCTGGGTAACATGGCAAAACTCCATCTCTACAATAATTGCAAAAAAATTAGCTGGACATGGTCGTGTGCACCTGTGGTCCCAGCTACTTGGGAGGCCGAGGTGAAAGGATGGCTTGAGCCCAGGTCCAGGCTGCAGTGAGCCGTGATGGCGCCAATGCACTCCAGCTTGGGTGACAGAGTGAGATCCTGTCTCAAAAAAAAAAAAAAAAAAAAGAAAGAAAGAAAGAAAAAGAAAAAGTTCTTAAATCTTTTTCCACACCTCTCGAAATATTTTCAAACTTACAGAAAGCTGCAAGGATAGTACAAACACCCCCCACATTCCTTCCACTCCAGTTCCTCAGTTGCTACCTTGTACCACATTTGAGGTGTGTGTGTGTGTGTGTGTGTGTGTGTACCCTACCATTGTCTCTTTCTGAATGATTTGAGAGCAAATTGCAGACATGAAGCCCCTGGGCTCCCCAGTAAGTATTCTGCCTACTAAAGGGCACTGTCCTACGTAACCACCATACGACCCTCCAGATAAGGAAATCCACGCGAATTCAATGCTTCCAGCCAGTACTCAGGTCCCATGCAAGTTTCACCAACTGTCCCAACGATGTCTTTTTGCTTTCTCACCCACAACCACTCCAGGAACACATGCTCTCTTTAGTTATCATCTCTTCCTTCTCCTTCGATCTGGAGCCACGGTGCCTCAGTCTTTCCCTGTCATTCCTGCCCTTGACAGTTTTCAAGAGTACAGGCCATTCATTCTGTAGGGTTACTAGGAACTATCTCTACCCACAGAACACTTTTGATGCCAAATGTGTGGGTTTTTTTCCTCATGCCAACCAGTTCTCCAACTCTCCAGACACCAGCCAGGTGTCCAACAATTCAGTAGAATTCTGACACTATAGACCTGGAGTTAGCGTCAGATCCCACAGGTTAAGGGGCTCAGTCTCACAAGACGGCCCCCAACTTAAAATGCCAATCTCAAGTCCTGGGTCTCCCATGCTTCTAATTGACTCGCTAAAAATCAAGGGTTCCCACAACACCTTGGATTTGCTAATTTGCTAGAATAGCTTACAGAACTCAGGAGTGCTCTTTCCTTACCAGTGTATTTTAAAGGATACAGCTCAGAAACAGCCAATGGGAGAGATGCAGGGGGCAAGGTCTAGGGCAAGAGACGCAGAGTTTCCATGCTTTCTCTGGGCGCGCTGCCCTCTAAGTACCTTAATGCGTTCACCAACTCAGAAACTCTCTAAACTCTGTCTTTTAGGAGTTTTATGGAGGTTCTGTTACTTAGGCATGATTGACTAAATCATTGGCTATCAGTGATTAACTCAACCTTCAGCTCCCCTCCTCTATCTGGAGGTCGGGGGTGGGGCTCCAAGTTCAAATCTTTTTTTTTTTTTTTTTTTTTGAGATGGAGTCTTGCTCTGTTGCCCAGGCTGGAGTGCAATGGTGCGATTTCAGCTCACTGCAACCTCCCCCTCCCAGGTTCAACCAGTTCTCCTGCCTCAGCCTCCCAAGTAGCTGGGATTACAGGCACGTGCCGCCACACCCGGCTAAATTTTTATATTTTTAGTAGAAACAGGGTTTCATCATGTTGGCTAGGCTGGTCTTGAACTCCTGACCTCATGATCCACCGGCCTCAGGCTCCCAAAGTGCTGGGATTACAGGTCTAAGCCACCATGCCCAGCCCCAAGTTCAAATCTTCTAATCGCATGGTTGGTCTTTCTGAGGACCAGACCCCATTTTGAAGCTATCTAAGGGTCTTTGGGCACCAGTCAACTCATTAGCATACAAAAAGATAACTCTTGTAGCTCCAGAGATTCCAAGGGTCCTTAGAAGTTCTTGTGTCAGGAACCTGGGACTAAGACAAAAATACTATAATAAAAGATGCTTCTATCACACCTATTACTCAGGAAATTACAAGGGCTTCAGGAGCTCTGTGCCAGGAGAGGGGACAGAAGACCAAGTGTATATTTCTTATTGTGTCACAACATCACAAGGGTGAACCTCAAATTGGATTTGTCTGATTTTTCCTTTTGATTAGTATTAGAGGCCATGCGTTCTCAGCAGGAATTCTTTAGAAATGGCGCTGTGCTCTTCTCATTACATCGCCACTGGACAAACAATGTCACTGTGTCCCACTGCTAGTAATGTTAACCTTAATTACCCGGAAAAGTTGATGTTTGTCAGGTTTCTTGGTCAGGCATAGTGGCTCAAGCCTGTAATCCCAACACTTTGGGAGGCCAAGGCAGGTGGATTGCTTGAGCTCAGGAGTTCAATAGTGGGCAACATAGTGAGACCTCTTCTCTACAAAAAACACAAAAATTAGCTGGGCATGGTGGCGCGTGCCTGTAGTCCCAGCTACCTGGGAGACTGAAGTGGAAGGATGGCTTGAGCCTAGGAGATTGAGGCTCCAGTGAACTGAGATTGTGTCCTTGCACTCCAGTCTGGGTTGACAAAGTGACCCTGTGTCAAAACAAAACAAAACCCCCAAAACATTATTTTTGCCTTTGTAATTGAACAGCATTCTGTGGGGAGATATTCTGAAATGACACCAACATATTGTTCCTCATAGACCCTCACTCGTTAGCCTTAGCATCTGTAGAACACTCTGCCTGAATCAGCTTCCACTGTGATGATGGCCTGTTGAGATTTTCTATTTCTATCAGTCCTTCTACATTTATTAGTTGGCATTCTACTGTAAGAAGCGTTTTCCTTTCTCCCTATTCATTCAATAACTTGCTCACTCATTGGTTCATGTAAGTATGAATTCATTGATTTCTTTTCATCCAATGAGTTGTATCCATTGACATCACTATTTTCATACTCAAATTTTCCCAGATTTGGCTAGTAGGAGCCCCTTCAGGATAGATACTGTGTCCTTTTGACATGTCCTCATCATTCCTCATCATTATTTGAGCACTTCCTTGGTTTCTGGCATAAAAAGATGTTTCAGACTCATCTTATACTTTTCCTGCCCCAGGAGCCTTGATTCCTTTCACAAGATGGTGTTTGAAAACCAAGATCTAGGCCTTCAGTGAGGGCCTTTCTACTGAGTATCATTGCTTCTAGGCCCTTTTCAGTGGACAGAGCTAGAAAATAAGTGTATGTATCTATGTACATATACACACATACTTCTCTATTTTTATGTAAGTATACATAAAATTAAAAACTGTGAGTTTTGATTTATCTCCAATTGCAATCTAACAATCCAATGTTCTTTCTAATCATTCACTTTTATAAAATCACTTCTCTGACAGTGATTCCATTATCCTCTGATTATAGATTCCATTAGCCTCACTGTATTTACATTTTCACTCAGTTTTCTAATTTTTTTTTTTAGATGGAGTCTCGCTCTGTTGCCCAGGCTGGAGTGCAGTGGTGTGATCTCAGCTCACTGCAATCTCCACCTCCTGGATTCAAGCAATTCTCCTGCCTCAGCCTCCCGAGTAGCTGGAACTACAGGCGTGCACCACCACACTCGGCTAATTTTTGTATTTTTAGCAGAGATGGGTTTCACCATATTGGCCAGGCTGGTCTGGAACTCCTGACCTCAGGTGATCCACCCGCCTCGGCCTCCCAAGGTGCTGGGATTACAGGCGTGAGTCACCACACTCAGCCTCAATTTTCTAATTTTTTCAGTGTAACTAATCACCCAATCACAATAACCACTTCCTTCTCTGTATCACCCGTAACTACGTCCTTGACCACGGAACATACCAACACCTCCTTGCAGCCCCTACTACAAGAGAGCCCTCTTCCTTCCCCTCACTGTCCCTCTTCCTTGCCCCAGGGCACACTAATGTGTCCATGCTGATCCCCCTACCCCGTCCACTGCTCTAATTCTTCTACTACCAGGCAGGCAGAAACCCTCCACAACCTCACCACTCCATTTCTTGGCCTCCAGGCATGCCAACACTTCTATGTTCATGTCCCTTCTGCCTCCTTTCTTAGTGTGCAGAGCATACTGACACCCCAGGGGACGATAAAGGAAGGGAAGGAAAACTTCAGGTCTCACTTTTCCTTTCAAATTGTAAGTTTATTTCAATGTCTTTCTGCCAAAACTTTAATGGGATTTTAACTCTCTGTGCCTCAATTTCTATTGTTGCTTATGAGATACCTTGTAAGCCTACATTAGCATGTGCAGGGCCCACCCCAAAGGCTGCCACCCGCTGGCCTAGTGTATCATGGGAATATATATTAAAGGACTACCAGTAAGTAGTGTGTGATTCAAGTAGTATATACAGGTTTTAGAAGACCTGATGTTAAACATCTCTCTAATAGTTTCTTAATTAATTGAAAAACATCCTTATTCCCAATAGTAGTTGTATATTCAAGTTGGGTCAAAGTGAAGAGAAAATTACATAGTCTCTTAACTACTTAATAAGCCCTTTCTTCTTACCTTTGACGTGTGCTAAGGGGGCTGCTAAATGCCATCTTTACAAGGAATGTAATTTAACATTCTTTCTCTAAAAATATTGACCTCCTGGTAGATGTGATCAATATATCTTGATCTGATTGATTAAATGTTGATTTCTTTTCATGTAATAGAACCCAGTTTTTGAAATTCAAGAGCAGTAGGAGGAAATAGTGGAACCAAACACTGATTATAATGATTGCAAGATGATAATAAAGGTAAACTTACTTATTTTCATAAAACTGAATTATGAGCAGTGGTGTTCTCCTGTAGAAAAAAATATGGATTTGTTTAGAAAACTCAGCTTTCTTTTCTTTTTTGTCTAAGAATACACCAGTACGGGCTTTAGCTAAATTATACTTTGCTTTGTGAGTAGGGATCTATGTCTTCATTTTAGGAAGAGGAGTTTCCTGTTGTACCTCCCATATGAGCACCCCTGAGTTATTTTTAATCTCTCAGACTTGTCAAGGCTTTGTAAGCACTAGGCATTATTCATTACAATTCATGAGTCCAGGAATGATTTATTATAGATAATGTTTTTTCTTGAGACAGGGTCTCGCTCTATCTCCCAGATTGAAGTGCAGTGGTGTGATCACAGCTCACCATGGCCTTGAGCTCCTGGGCTCAGACTTCTGAGCAGCTAAGACTACAGGTGTGTGCCACCACACCCTGCTAATTTTTACATTTTTTGTGGAGATGAGGTCTTGCTGTGTTGCCCAGCCTTCTTGGAGGAGGCTATGTGATTTATCTTACAGATGAGGAAACAGGCAGAAAGGGAATATGACTTGCCCAAGACCACATAGAGGATTAGAGGAAAATTGGAAATAGAAATCTAGTGTCCTAATTTCCATTCTGTTGCCCTCTCCATTATATCAGAAGGCCACAGGGGAGGAAAAAACGACCAGGCACCTGAGTGATGAAATAGCTCCCCTCAGTGTCCTTTCCATGGTATTGCAGAAGGACTCGGGACATCTGTTTTCCCATGGAAGCAAAGGCTCGTCTTATGATTGCTACGTAGTGAGAGTCCATGGGAGGCACTTCTTGGTGAACCTTCCAATCACAAACTAGAACCATGGCACAGAAATCAGCACAGTTAGAAATGGGCTGACATATGCAGATTGGTAGCTGGAATTTGCCCGAGTGGGGAGGAAAAAACTGTGTCTGAAAATCTTTTACAATAAAATACATTATGCGTATGAAAAGGAATAAAGAATTACGTAATGAGAAGTTGGATTCCCACCCAAACGATTGAAAAATAAATCATTGCTGAGTCAGCTGAAGCCCCCAGTGTATCCCTCTTGGGACGTCTTCCTTTTCCCCCATGGCAACCACTAACCTGAATTTTCTACCTATCCTTCTTTCCCTTTTCTTTATAGTGTCCACAAACTTTAGTTTAGTTTTTCATGAGTCTATACTTTATTTAAATGATATTATACTGCAAGTTTTCTTCTGCAGCTTCCCTTACCATGGAGCATCATGCTGTGAGCTTACATGGTCATTATTGGTAGCTTTAGTTCATTTATTTTCACTGCTATATAGAATTATTGGAGAAGCATTTTTATTCATTCCATATTTGTTGGACATTTGGATCATTCTCAAATTTTTCTAACACAAACAATGCTGTTACAAACTTTGTGGTTCAGGACCCAGTGTGTATATGTGTAAGAATTTTTTTTCTGGTTGCGTGAGTGTACCTACAAGTACGACTGCTGAATGGAAGGGGTCTACACATGTTCAACTTAAGAGATTATATTAAATTGCTCTACAACATGGTTGCACCATTTTTTGCTTTCCCCAGCAATATATTAAGAACTCCAGGGGCTGGGCATGGTGGCTAATGCTTATTATCCCAGCACTTTGAGAGTCCAAAGGGGGAGGAGTTCAAATAAGGAGTTCAAGACCAGCCTGGGTAACATAGCAAGACCCTGTCTCTAAAAATAAAATTTAAGAAAACAATCAGCTGAGCATAGTGGTGCCCAGCTGCAGTCCTTGCTTCTCAGGAGACTGAGGCAGGAGGATGGCTTGAGCCTGGGAGTTCAAGGCTACAATGAGCTTTGATCCTGCTACTGCATTCTAGCCTAGACGACAGAGCAATATCCTGTCTTAAAAAAAAAATGCTCCATTGTTCTAAATCTTCTTCAGAATTTAGCATTGCTAGATTTATTTTTGTCAGAGTGGTGGGTGTAAGATGGTATTTTATTATTGCAATTTTTATGTATTTTATTATTAATAAGTTTAGGCATCTTTTCACATTTATTGGTCATTTGTGTTTTCTCATCTGTGAAATGCCTATTCATGTCTTTTGCCCATTTTTTATTAGGTTGTTTATCTTTTTCTTGTTAATTTATAGGAGCTTCTTATATATTGTGGTTACCAATCTTTTGTTAGCTATATGTGTAGCATGCATCTTCCAGTAGTTTTGGCTTGTCTTTTTACTCTCTTCTTGGTGCTTTTTAAAAATTAAATGTGCTTATGTTTGTAGTTTTTATTTTGAAGTAATTTTTTTTCTCTTTTTTTTCTTTTTTTTTTTTTTTTTTTTTGAGACAGAATTTCGCTCTTGTTGCCCAGGCTACATTGCAATGGCATGATCTCGGCTCACCGCAACCTCCATCTCCTGGGTTCAAGCAATTCTCCTGCCTCAGCCTCCTGAGAAGCTGGGATTACAGGCGTGCACCACCAAACCTAGCTAATTTTGTATTTTTAGTAGAGACGGGGTTTCTCTATGTTGGTCAGGCTGGTCTTGAACTCCCGAACTCAGATGATCCGCCCGCCTCAGCCTCCCAAAGTGCTGGGATTACAGGCATGAGCCACCATGCCTGGCCTATTTTGAAATAATTTCAAACTTACAGAAAGTTTCCAACAAAGAATTCTTACATGGTCATATTGAATCTAACCATACCCAAATTTACCAATGGTTAAGATTTTTCCATCCGTGTTTTACAATTTTATCTATCTTTTTTCCTTGACCTATTTCAGATCAAACTGCAGACATCATGTTTTTTTGACCTCTGCCCAAAATTTCAGTATGTATTTCCTTAGAATAAAGACATAATATCACTTATATAGTCATAGTACAATGACAAGAACCAAGATTTTTAAAAATTGAGATGACATTTACACAACATAAAATTAACTTTTTTTTTTTTTTTCTGAGAAGGAGTCTTACTCTGTCACCCAGGCTGGAGTGCAGTAGCGCTGTCTCGGCTCACTGCAACCTCCGCCTCCCTGGTTCAAGCGATTCTCCTGTCTCAGCCTCCTGAGTAGCTGGGATTAGAGGCGCGTGTCACCACGCCCTGCTAATTTTTGTATTTTTAGTAGAGGCGGGGTTTCACCGCGTTGATCAGGCTGGTCTCAAACTCCTGACCTCGTGATCTGCCCGCCTCGGCCTCCCAAAGTGCTGGGATTACAGGCATGAGCGAGACTGTGTCTCAAAATAAAATAAATAAATAAATAGGCTGGACTTGGTGGCTCATGCCTGTAATCCCAGCACTTTGGGAGGCCAAGGCAGGTGGATCACCTGAGGTCAGAAGTTCAAGTCCAGCCCGGCCAGCATGGTGAAACCTCGCCTCTACTAAAAATACAAAAATTAGCTGGGTGTGGTGGTGGGCGCCTGTAATCCCAGCTACTTGGGAAGCTGAGGCATGAGAATTGCTTGAACTCTGGAGGTGGAGGTTGTGGTGAGCCGAGATTGCATCATTACACCCCAGCCTGGGCGACAAGAGGGAAACTCCGTCTCAAAAAAATAATAATAATAAATAAATAAATAAACAAACAAATAATACAGTTCACAATCCAGTGGCATTTAGTACATTAAAAATGCTGTGAAACCACCACCTCTATTTTAGTTCCAAAACATTTTTGTCACTCTAAAATAAAATACCCATTAAGCAGTTACCCCCCAGTAGCTCTACCCCCACCCCACCCTACCCCTGCAGCAGCTATTAATCTGCTGTTTTAATGGATTTACTTCTTCTGGAGATTTCACATAAATGGAATCATTCAATGTGTGATGTTTTGTGTTTCGCTTCTTTTGCTTTGTATAAGGTTTTTGAGGTTCATCTATGTTGTCCACGTATTTGCGTCAGCACTTCATTCCTTTTTATGGCTGAATTATATTCCATTATATGTATATACCACAATTTATTTATTCATTCATCCATTGGTGGACATTTGGGTTGTTTCTATCTTTTGGCTGTTGTGAACAGTGCCACTATGAACATTCATGTTCAGGTATTTGAGTACCTGATTTCCATTTTTTTGGCTAGGTACCTAGGAGTGGAATTGCTGGGTCATATAATAATTCTACGTCTGACTTTCAGAGAAAGTGCCAAATTGTGTTCCGCAGTGGCTGGGCCATTTTACATTACCACTAGCAATGTATGAGGGTTGCAATTTCTACACATCCTTGCCAACACTTGCTATTTTCCTTTTTTTTTTTTTTAAGACAGAATCTTGCTCTGTCACCCAGTCTGGAGTGCAGTGGCACGATCTCGGCTCGCTGCAACCTCTGCCTCTTGGGTTCAAGGGATTCTCCTGCCTCAGCCCTGCAAGCAGCTGGGATTACAGGTGCCTGCCACCATGCCTGGCTAATTTTTGCATTTTTAGTACAGATGGTGTTTCACTATGTTGGCCAGGCTGGTCTCAAACTCCTAACCTGAAGTGATCCATCCACCTCGGCCTCCCGAAGTGCTGGGATTACAGGTGTGAGCCACCATGCTGGCCTTTTTTTTTTTTTCAGTAGCCATTCTACTAGGTATAAAGTGGTATCTCATTGTAGTTTTGATTTGCATTTCCCTAATGACTAATGATGTCATTATCTTATGACATCATTATATCAAGATATGTCATTATCTTATTGTAAGGAATCTTATGTGCTTATTGGCCACTTCTATATCTTCTTTGAAGAAATGTCTGTTTAAGTCATTTGCCCATCTTTAGACTGGGTTTTCTTTTTCTTTTTGAGTTGTAAGAATTCTTTATATATTCTAGATAATAGACCCCAGATATATGATGTGCAAGTTTTTTTTCCAGTCTATACATTGTCTTTTTAACTATGTTGCCCAGGGTAGTTTCAAACTCCTGGGCTCAAGTAGTCCACCTGCCTCAGCCTCCTGAATAGCTGGGACTATTCTCATGCACCACCACACCCGGCTACTTTCTTGATAATGTCCTTTATTGCACAAAAGTTTTCAGAAGTTTGATTATGATGTGTCTTGGCATGGATTTCTTTAGGTTTATCTGATTTGGGTTCGTGCAGCTTCTTGATCTGTGGATTTATGTCTTTTGCCAAATTTGGGACATTTTCAGCCATTATTTCTGAAAAAATTTTTTTAGCTCCACCTCATTCTTCTCTCCTTTAGGGACTCTGATGACACAAATGTTAGGTCTTTCATTACAGCCTCATGAGACCCTGAGACACTGTTTATTTTTTTTTCTATTTTCTCTCTGTCATTCAGCTTGGGTGATTTAAATTGTTCTATCTTCAAATTCATTGATTCTTTTCTCTGTCTTCTCTATTCTGCCATCGAGTCCATATTTTGGTTGTATTTTTTTCAGTTGTATTTCTTTCAGTTCTAATTTGTTTTTTTTTTAAGGCAGGATTTCACTCTGTCACCCAGGCTGGAGTACAGTGGCACAATCATGGTTCACTCTAACCTCAAACTCCTGGACTCAAACGATCCTCCTGCCTCAGCCTCCCGAGTAGCTGGGACTACAGGCACACACCATCATGCCTGGCTAATTTTTTTTATCTTTTATTTTTAGAGATGGGATCTCGCTTTTCTGCACAGGCTGTCAGTTCTAAAATTTACACTTGGTTCTTCTTTATATATTCTACTTCTCTGCAAAGAGTTTATATTTTTTCGTTTGTTTCAAACATGTTCATATTGTTCATTGAAACATTTTATGACAGCTGCTTTAAAATCTTGGTAAGATAATTCCAACATTTGTGTCATCTTGATGTCAGTGTCTATTATGGTCTCCCCTCATGAGACCCTGGATGGTTTTCGTTTTTTGTTTTTTGTTTTTTTGAGACAGAGTCTCGCTCTGTTGCCCAGGCTGGAATGCAGTGGTGCGATCTTGGCTCATTTCAACCTCCGTCTCCCGGTTCAAGCAATCCTCCTGCCTCAGCCTCCTGAGTAGCTGGGATTACAGGTGCCTGTCACTATGCCTGGCTATTTTTTTTTTTTTTTTTTCGGTAGAGACGAGGTTTCACCATGTTGGCCAGGCTGGTCTCTAACTCCTAACCTCAAGTGATCCACCTGCCTTGGCCTCCCAAAGTGCTGGGATTACAAGAATGAGCCACCACACCCAGCCTTCTGGGTGGCTTTTAAATCTTGTTTTAGCAGACCTTCTCTGACTCTATGCTGGTGGGAAAAGAGGGGCACTGCCTCTTTGCTGCCAGGTGGAGGTAAAAGTCCAGGCTCCCACTGGGGACACCTTGGGGTGTGCGTGGAGGCGGGGGATGCCTCCTTACTTCTGGGCTGCTGGGAGGGCTCCCATGTGGGCTCCATTGACACCACCCAGGCGGGGAGCAGGAGGGTTTGCCACATGGGGGTGAAAGTCCAGGCTTCTCATGCATCTTGGCTAGTAGGGGTGGAGATGGGCAGTTTGGCTGCCACAGGGCAGTTAACGTCAAAAAGTTTTTTGTCTTACTAGGCTGCCCTTTTCCTTGTCTTTTGGCTTTTCCGGGAGCTTTTTTTCACCTGCATCCCTGGTGTTTCCAGGTTGTCAGCTCCTTCAGCCCTCAGTCCGGGATATATAAGGTAAAAAAAAAAAACCCGGGAACTCGCCACCTTGTCTTCTCTGAGTCTCAACCTCCCTGGCCTGTGGACCTTCTCTCTATATCTTTCAGAGTCTTCATAGGCTTGTTATAGGTATAATGTCCAGGGGGATTGGCTGTACTTAGCAGAATAAATTGAGAGAAGTACATCCACCCCTATTTGTTCCCAATACTGTTTTCCAATGGTCCATTTTTTTTTCTTCTGAGCTGCAATGTTAGTTCTTGTCATATATCAAGTTTCCATATATACATCGGTATTTTTTAATGGATTATTTATTTACTTTAAAATTTTAGATTCAGGGGGTACATGCGCAGGTTTGTTACACAGGTATATTGTGTGGTGCTGAGAGTTGGGCTTCTAATGATCCCATCGCCCAGGTAGTAAACATAGTACCCCATACTATGTTTTCAACCCTTGCCTTCCTCGCTCCCCCTTTTGGAATCCCCTGCTTATTGTTTCCATCTTTGTGTCCTGTGTATTTAAATGGGTATTTTAATGTCTTTACATTTATTGATACTTCCTTTAATGTCCTTCAGTAAGATTGTATAATTTTCTTAGTAAAGGATATGCTCATCTTTTGTTAGCTTTATTAGTAGGTAGGCTTTTAATTTTTGCTCCATTGGGAATAGGACCTCTTTTAAAGCATATTTTAAATTGTTACTGGTGTATAGAAATGAAGTTGACTTCTGTATATTGATTTTACGACAATAAACTCTTTGCAATTATAATACTTTTTCTGCAGATTATTTTGTAGCCTGGTTTGTATGTCTTTAATTTCTTTTTGTTTTACTGTGCTGGGTAAGACTTTTTATTATACTAGTGAAGAGCGATGACAGTGGACATTCTTTCCTTGGTCCTGATTTTAAAGGAAATACTTCTAATATTTTACCTTTGAGTATGACTTACGGTGTAGGTTTTCGAACATGTCTTTTATCAAGTTAAGGAAGTTCCTATTCCTGGTTTGCCAAAAGTTTTTTTTTTTTTTTTTCTTGAGAGAGAGAGTGTAGCTCTGTCACCCAGGCTGAAGTGCAGTGGCGTGATTTCAGCTCACTGCAACCTCCACCTCCCGGGTTCAAGCGATTCTCCCACCCCAGCCTCCCAAGTAGCTGGGATTACAGGTGCACACCACCATGCCCGGCTAATTTTTGTGTTTTTAGTAGAGGTGGAGTTTCACCATGTTGGCCAGGCTGGTCTTGAACTCCTGGCCTCAAGTGATCCACCTGACTCATCCTCCCAAAGTTCTGGGATTACAGGCGTGAGCCACCTCCCCTGGTTACTAGAAGATTTTTTAAAAACCAGGAATGGAGATGATCATAAGGTTTTTAACCTTTCTTTTGTTAATGTGGTGCAGATAATTTTTAAAGCCTTTTAGTTAATTCAAAATCATTACTTGGGTTAAGAGAACACAACGTTAAAAAAAAAAAAAGAGAACACAACGTTTTAAATAAAAGCTTTATCATATCAGGATTCAGGCAAAAACAATGAAGTAAAATCTGCTATGATTATAGATCTTTTACTAACTTAATAATTTTTAGTCAATAAAGGGATTTGGAGTTAACTCAGTTTTAAAGGTCTGTAAATCAAAAGGAAGTTTTTCTTTTTTTCTGCCTGTAAGCAGGTCAGAACTTCCAGTTTGCTATGTCATTTGTAAAAGTGTCCAATTCTACATATAGGCCTTTAAGAAGTAATTGCATTATTGAATTAGAGCAATTGGAGAATGAATTATGTTTCAGTTTGGAGAGAATGCCATCTCTAAGCTTCAGGGACATCCCTGCCTTCTGACTTCTCCAAGTCCAGCAGTAAGGAGTCTTGGGAGAACAAGCGAAAGAAAGGGTAGGAAACTGGGCTCTCAGCATCCTTTTCTTGACTACCCTTAATTGTAGGTGTCAGCCTGTGAAATTTTGGCCAGCTTCAAGCCTACACGGTAAATATATGTCTTGTGGAAATGCAAAGAAACTTGTATTTCATTATGGACAGTTAGTGATGGCTTTAGTCAAGGTAGATTATTTTTAAAAAACCAAATGTAGGCTGGGCACGGTGGCTCACGCCTGTAATCCCAGCACTTTGGGAGGCTGAGGTGGGTGGATCACTTAAGGTCAGGAGTTCAAGACCAGCCTGGCCAACATAGTGAATCCCCATCTCTACTAAAAATACAAAAATTAGCCAGGCATGGTGGCATGGACCTGTAGTCTCAGCTACTCAGAAGGCTGAGGCAGGAGAATTGCTTGAACCCGGGTGGCGGAGGTTGCAGGAGAATTGCTTGAACCCGGGTGGCGGAGGTTGCAGTGAGCCGAGATTGTGGCACTGCACTCCAGCCTGGGCGACACAGCAAGACTCTATCTCAAAAAAAAAAAAAAAGCAAATGTACTTTTTGATGATTTTAATGAGAATACAAAATGATTATTGTTCTTTCTGGCTCTGGATGTTAGCCCAGTGTTTTGTAGTTAACTATAATGTGATACAGTATGACATAAAATATCATAGCAATATTATTTCAGACTGACTATGATATACCTAAGTAGGCCAGAATTAGCACAAAATAGTCCACCTGGAAAAAAACATCCTTATGAAAATGTCAATTCATCCGAGATAATTAAGAATGGAACTACTGGCTAAAAATGTTACTTCCATAGGAAATTAATGATTTTGATAATTTATTAATTAATGAAAAGTTTTTAAAAACATGTTTTGACATATTTTCAATGATGAGTTCTTCTATAATAATAGACATATATTTTTTACAGCACTGGAGCCAGAATATCTGGGTTTAAATTATAGCTGTGCCTTTTATGAATTGTGTTATCTAGGGCAAATAACTCAGCTCCCTAAGCCTCTACTTCCTCCTCTGTAAAATGGTGACTGCAATAATTACCTCCTAGAGTTGTTAGAAAGATTAAGTGAATTGGCCAGGCATGGTGGCTCACACTTGTAATCCCTGCACTTTGGGAGGCTGATGCAGGTGGATCACAAGGTCAGGAGATCAAGGCCATCCTGGTGAAACCCCGTCTCTACTAAAAATACAAAAGAATTATCTGGGTGTTGTGGCTCGCGCCTGTAATGCCAGCTACTCAGGAGGCTGAGGCAGGAGAATCACTTGAACCCGGGAGGCGGTGATTGCAGTGAGCCGAGATCACGCCACTGCACGCCATCCTGGCAACAGAGCAAGACTCTGTCACAAAAAAAAAAAAAGGAAAGAAAGAAAGATTAAGTTAATTGAAGTACGTTAAATGCCCAAGATAATAGATGTTCAGAACATGGTATTTCTAATTCCCTCCACTATCATGCTGCAGTACCATGTGGTGATTATGGGCAGGGACTGTGGGGCTCTTGGCTCCACTGCCTCACCAGCTGTGTGAGCATGGGCAAGCTACTTAAATGCTCTATGCCTCAGGGTTCTCATCTGTAAAATGGGCACAATAAAAGCACCTTTCACATAGGGTGGTTTTGAGAATGAAATTAGTTTACTGATGTAAAATGCTTAGAATGGTGCCTGGTGCACAGGGAATGCCATATACGTGTTAGCTAGTGTTGTAGTGAGACAGTCACAGTTTGTTGTATTGGCATATCTCTGACTTACTACTTTTATAACTAACTACAGCTGTGGCCAGCAATATGCTTCAGGCCTTGGGAGTGTGGTGCAATTTTCAGACTTGAATGCCGAGGTATAACGAAGAGGGTGGAAAAGCAGAGAGGGTCACATATTCCCCAGCTCTGGGCTCCAAATGCTTTGCTAAAACAGCCGTCTTTGCAGATTCTAGCTCTGGGCCTAAGGAGAAGAGAGCAAAGATATTATGTGTCTCCTGGATGCCATTTACCCTCGCTGAGCCACTGCTTTAATAAACATCAATATTTTTTAGCTCCACTGTAAATGTTGTTTATAGTGAAAATCATATTATAACAGCATTAATGGAATTTTTTAAAAGATGAAATATAAATCAACTGCAAACACACCACTTGATGCAAAAACTGATTTTATTTTTTCAGTTTACCTCTAGTTTTTGTTTACATGCATATCTAGTATATGTTTACACAGTAGACATCACTGTTTATGTACAATTTATACCCTGTTTATTAACACTAATCAATAACCCTTTTCCCTGTTATATGGTCTTTATAATAGTAATCATTATTGATAGCTGCACAGTGAGGTAGATAGGCCATAATTACTCCATTTTTGAAAATGACAATGTCCACCTTCTACATACTGCAGGAGAACTCTACATATGAATGATAACAAAGAAAACAAATTGTAAAAGAAAAGGAAATAAAAGGCGTAAATCTCCTTATGGCACAAGGGGAGTACTTGATTGCCTAGGAGCTGTGAAATTCTATCATTTGATTTTGCAATGAACTTCTACCCCAAATGCTTTATTTCACGTATCTATTTTTAAATTTAAGAGAATTAAAAAGAAGTTGCATGTGATGGATATGTAGAGGTTCATGATACTGTTGTCTATTTTTGTATATGCTTAAAATTTTCCATAAGTAAAAAAAGAGTTTGCTTATAAATGATTTTTTCCAATACCCTTGGAAATAGCTTGAAATATCTCTTGGTGAGCATGCCAACACTAACCCACATAGCACCTTTGTGGGAAATTGAAGTATCTCTTCCTCAAGAGCCTTTGCTTCCCTGTTCCTGGAAGGGTATGTGGTAAGGGTATGTAAATCTATAGTGTCTACACGGGGAGATGTGCTGTTTGCATGTGGCACTCTTGCATGGTGCACAACTTCCCACATATGCAAAGGCCTTGCTTGAGTATCGCTAAACCACTGTTGAGAACATGTTTAAGAAGTGGGGCACAGGGGCCGGGTGCGGTGGCTCAGGCCTGTAATCCCAGCACTTCGGGAGGCTGAGGCGGGTGGATCACAAGGTCAGGAGATTGAGACCATCCTGGCTAACACAGTGAAACCCCATCTCTACTAAAAAATACAAAAAATTAGCCGGGCATCGTGGCAGGTGCCTGTAGTCCCAGCTACTCGAGAGGCTGAGGCAGGAGAATGGCGTGAACCCGGGAGGCGGAGTTTGCAGTGAGCCGAGATCGCGCCACTGCACTCCAGCCTGGACGACAGAGCGAGACTCCGTCTCAAAAAAAAAAAAAAAAAAAAAAAAAAAAAAAAAAAAAAAAAGAAGGGGGCACAGGGAGTACAGGAGAAGGGGAGGAGGCTGTAGCTGTTCCATCATTGGTGACCTGTACTGGGTAGATGGTGACTAGCAGTGCGTGATGCTACAGCAAGCCGTGCCCTCCCCAGCCCACCCTGCACTGGGACCCTTGGGACTGCTGTAGGTCATAGTCCACACTCACTGGAGGGGTCCACTCTATTGTTGTGTCCTGAGCACATCCTTGCTAAGACCCAGGCTCTCCTTTCTCCTGGTAGCTCCGTGATGAACACAAATGCCCCTCTCCTGTCGGACCCTCCAGACACTCCAGTCCAGTCTACCTTGGGATTGCGGTCATTACTCTCCTCTTGACTTTCCTTGTGCTTCTTGTTCTGTCCTGGTCTCGGTCAGTCCTTTCCCTGTCTGACGCGAGTCCCAGCTCCTTCTACCACTCCTGGGAATTCCCCAGTTCCCGACTCACTGTCTGCAGCCTGCAGGCTCTGACAGCACAGCAGGTGTCAGAAAGCGCCTCTTATGTTCAAGGGTCCTGGGCTTCCAGCATGGGAGTAGACGGCAAGTTACCAGTGGCCCCAAATGTTAGATACTGTGGCTTGATTACAGAGAAACAAGAGACAGCTCCATGAGATCCAACAGATGGTCTGATTAGGGAAGAAGGAAGCCAGTGCAGAACACTTACAAAATAACCATGCTTGGTATTGAGCTGTTTTGGACAGGGACGGTTTGGCAGGCCCTTCTGAAATCTTCACAGCCGGCGTCAGGCCTGGCACTCAGCAGCACGCAACAAATAATTGTTAAATGAATAAATAAAACATAAGGGCTGGGCACAGTGGCTCACACCTGTAATCCCAGCACTTTGGGAGGCTGAGGCGGGTGGATTGCTTGAGGCCAGGTGTTTGAGACCAGCCTAGCCAACATGACAAAACCCTGTCTCTGCTAAAAATATTATACAAAAATTAGCCTGGCATGGTGAAGTGTGCCTGTAATCTCAGCTACTTAGAAGGCTGAGGCAGGAGAATTGCTTGAACCCAGGAGGCAGAGGTTATAGTGAGCCAAGATCGTGCCACTACACTCTAGCCTGGGTGACTCTGTCTCCAAAAACAAACAAACAAACAAAACACTACAGTACAAAATGTGTATATTAGGGCTGAAGAAATATAGCATAGAAGAGTGATCTGAGTGGATGAGAGTAATCAAGATTTCCTATAGGGGGAAATTATTTTTAGAAACTGAAGGGTAGAGAGAAGTCTAGTGGAGTAGTCCAAGCACATAGTTCTCCACTGATAATACTGTGTAGCCTCTAGCAAGTTACTTAACCTTTCTGTGTCTCAGACTCATTTCCAAAACAGAATAGTGCTTACTAGATAGGGGTGGAGTGCTCCCTCGCAGGTGGTGCTCACTGGAAGGCCTCAGTGAGTTAATGGGTAAATGGGGCTTAGCGCTTGATCAATAGAATTAGCAACATCATCTGACACCCCATCTTCACATTCCCAGGAGTCCCCTACAATTGGTCCTACTTCTCTTACAAAGCAACATTTCATTTTCGTAAATTATTTTCTAGTCCTTGTTCATAGTCAACTTGTTTTGTTAAAATTACTTTATTCTTTGTAGAAAATGATGCATGCTCATAAAAAAGAGCTCCAAGCAATAAAGTACAAATAAAGCAGCAAAATAGAGCTGATATTTAAGAACAGAGTGCTGTTCTCATCACGTGGCCCTAGTCCCTTGTACGTGTATTGTTCTCATACGAGTCACTGAAGTAAAATATTACTCCATAGAACTTGGATGTTTTTGCTAATTCTTGAATAAAGACAAACAAGTTTGTATTATAAAGTACCAAACTACCTAATGTGCCAAAAACTTTTGGCACATTATGTGACTTTTTCTAGAATAAAAACCAAGGTTATCTGTACAAGACATTGGAAACAAATTCCTCTTGACATTTTCTTTCTGTTTATCAGTGGCCTGAGGCTTCCACCACTAAACCCAAAGCTGTAGATACCTATTGCTTGGATTATAAGCCTTCCAAGGGAAGAAGGTAATGATGTTTTTTTAGCATATGTGGAAATTGATATTATTGTATTCTGTAGCTCTGGAAAAAACTAATTATTCAGATTTCTGTTAAGGGTTTAGCCTGAAAATAATCTGTTGAGAAAGGAGAAAGATTTGTAATATCCAACAATTTCAAAGCCAAAGTTTCTAGTTCATTGCTCATATTTAGAGATAAGGAAATAGGCCCGGGAGAATTGGGAGGACAGGGCAAAAGACACAGTGGACTGAGATCACAGCCCAAGTCTCCTGATGTGTAGCCATTTGGAAACATTTCTTTCTATTTGTGTCTTGGAATATGGGCAAGAGGCAAAAAAAAAAAAAAAAAAAAAATTTAAACGATATAAGGCTGGGTGCAGTGGCTCTTGCCTGTAATCCCAGCACTTTGGGAGGCCGAGGCAGATGGATTGCCTGAGGTCAGGAGTTCGAGACCAGTCTGGTCAACATGGTGAAACTCCATCTCTACTAAACACACAAAAAAATTAGCCAGACGTGGTGGCATGCGCCTGTAATCCCAGCTACTCGGGAGGCTGAGGCAGGGGAATTGCTTGAACCAGGGAGGCGGAGCTTGCTGTGAGCCGAGATCATGCCACTGCACTCCAGCCTGGGCGACAGAGCGAGACTCTGCCTCAAAAAAAAAAAAAAGAAAAAAAAAGGATATAAATACACCGTTAAATAGGATAAATAAGACCTAGGGTTCAGTAGGTCAGTAGAGTGGCTTTAGTTAACAATAACCTATTGAACACTTACAAAATAGCTAGAAGAGAATAATTTAAACATTCCTAGCATAAAGAGAAGACAAATATTTAAGGTGGTGGATATCCCAATTACCCTGATTTGATCTTTACACATTATATGAAGGTATCAGAATAGCACATGTTGGCTGGGCACAGTGGCTTATGCCTGTAATCCCAGCATTTTGGGAGGCTGAAGTAGGAGGATCACTTGATGCCAGGAGTTTGAGATCAGCCTAAGCAAAATAGTGAGACCCTGTCTCTACAGAAAAATTTAAAAATTAGCCAGGCGTGGTGGTATGTGCCTACAGTCCCACTTACCTGGGAGGCTGACACGGAAGCATTAGTTGAGCCCAGGAGTTCAAGGCTGCAATGCAGTGAGCTATGATCACGCCACTGCATTCCAGCCTGGGCGACAGAGTGAGACCCTGTCTCAAAAAAATAGGTATGTAATATGAAATTACATATACCTCCAAATATGTAAATCTATTATGTATCAATTTTTAAAAACGAATAAAAAGAGTAGGTAGTTCAAATAAAAGCTCAAGACAGGCAATTGTATTAGTCAGAAAGTAAAGCTTTCTGGAGAGTTTCCTAACTTCTGAATAAACTTCAGCAGGTTTTGCAGAATTAGACTAGTGGAAACATAAGGCTCTCCCAAAAAAATTTCAGAAAGTACTCTTGCCCTTTTAAGTGCAAAATAAGCAGATTGCAAAGGCGCTTCTCCTCTCCACCCTGAAAGGTGGTGTTTGTACCTGAGAAGGGAGGAAGGAGGGGGCCTGAGTACTGAGGCTTCCCATCCACTTATACAATTTCCCAGCGGGGACTTGGGGATCTGCAAGGCCTGTGCCAAGTCAGGCTTTATGCCGGCATTAAGAAGTGGTACACAAGTGGGTGGAAACAATGAAGAAGAGAGACCTCATATCCCCCAATATGCTGTTAATATCACTTGTTGAAATTAGAGACTGGGCACAGTGGCTCATGCCTGTAATCCCAGCACTTTGGGAGGCTGAGGTGGGAGGATCCCTTGAGCCCAGGAGTTTGAGACCAGCCTGGGCAACATGGTGAGACCTTGTCTCTACAAAAAAATTTATTTTTTAATTTTTTTGGAGACACGGTCTCATTCTGTCACCCAGGCTGGAGTGCAGTGGCACAATCATAGCACACTGCAGCCTCGAACTCCTAGGCTCAACTGATTCTCTCATCTCAGCCTCCATTCCCAGCTAATTTTTATATTTTTTGTAGAGACAGGGTTTCAAACTCCTGGGCTCAAGCAGTCTGCCTGCCTTGGCCTCCCAAAGTGCTGGAATTACAGGTGTGAACCACCACACCTGGCCTACAAAATTTTTTTTTTTAATTAGCTGGGTGTGGTAGCATGTACCTGTGGTCCAAGCTACTCGAGAGGCGGACGTGGGAGGATGTCTTGAGCCCAGGAGGTTGTGGCTGCAGTGAGCTGTGATTGTACCACTGCACTCCAGCCTGGACAACAGAACAAGATCCTGTCTTAAAAAAAAAAAAAAAAAAAATTAGGATAGGTTTTTAGTGAGGAGAGGCTACCTCTAAAGCCCCACCATGACTGCACCCTTGGGCTTCACTTTAAGGGGGTGCTCAGGTGCACCAGAGCTGTCCACAATCCTAAGAGCCACTGATGTTTTCACAGGTGGGCTGCAAGAGCACCAAGCACCAGAATCACACATGGGACTATCACCAAAGAGAGAGACTACTGCGAGGAAGACAAGACTATCGAGAGCTGGAGAGAAGAAGGTTTCCCAGTGGGCTTGAAGCTTGCTGTGCTTGGTATTTTCATCATTGTGGTGTTTGTCTACCTGACTGTGGAAAATAAGTCGCTGTTTGGTTAAGTAATTTAGGAGCAAAGCAATGCTCCAAGCGAGGCCTCCTGCTTCGGGAAAGAACCAAAACACTACCCTGAAGGGCCAGCCTAGCCTGCAGCCCTCCCTTGCAGGGAGCCTTCCCTTGTACTGTGCTGCTCTCACAGATCAGTATCTGGTCTCAGCCAGGTGAAAGGAACCAATGGGAGAACCAGGCACCTGTGTTAAAAGCATGATGGTTAGGAAATCCCCCAAGTCATGTCAGCTCTCATTAAAAGTGCTTCCATATTTGAGCAGGTGTCAAACAAGGAAACTGTCTGGCGTTTTTCTTTCTAACTATGGTGACAAGCCATAGGTCGCATTTTATTCACTCTTCCAGTTGTATAGCTAACTCTGGGAAACAGCTAATTTACAGCAGAAGAACGTGTCTAGTTTAGTAAACACAAAGAAATGTCCAACACCATGAAAACAATTTAGAACAGGATAGCATTTTTGCCTTTGAAACTTAGCAAGGTTCTAAAAAATTACCATCTGAAAAAGGAATGTAATAACCATGGCCTCAGGGACCAGGCAGAGCTGTGTAGGCACCCGGCTCCTCTCTTTATCGGCCCCGTGACCTTGGGTGAGTTAGTTGTCCTCCTGGAGTTTCAATTTCAGCTTTCAAAAATAGGGGTAGAATAGGCCTCTTAGGGTGCTGAAGAATTTGAGGAAATAATGTGAGTAGTGGACTTAGTGTGGTCCACACCTGACTTGTAGCAAGCACTCAATAAATGCTTAAGCAATGTTACACTTTGGCACAATATGGGAGGAGCTAATTCTAGGTACAAAAAAGCACCAAAGGCTGGGCATGGTGGCTCATGCCTGTAATCCCAGCACTTTGGGAGGCCGAAGTGGGTGGATCACTTGAGGTCGGGAGTTCAAGCCCAGCCTGGCCAACATGGTAAAACCCTGTCACTACTAAAAATACAAAAAGTTAGCCGGCTGTGGTGGTGCACGCCTGTAGTCCCAGCTACTCGGGAGGCTGAGGCAGGAGAATCACTTGAACCCAGGAGGCAGAGGTTGCAGTGAGCAGAGATCGTGTCACTGCACTCCAGCCTGGGCAATAGCCCAGGCTCATGATCCACCCGCCTCGGCCTCCCAAAGTGCTGGGATTACAGGCGTGAGCCACCACGCCCAGCCTGAAAATGCTTATTTAAAAATTTTTTTAAAAATAGCTTTATTGTGGAAGGCTGAGATAGGGGAATTGCTTGAGTCCAGGAGTTCAAGGCTGCAGCGAGTTGTGATCACACTACTTCACTCCAGCCTGGGCCCTGTCTCTTAAAATATATATATATAGAGAGAGAGATAAATAATTTATATGCCATATAATTCACCTACTGAGAGTTACAGTTCAATGATTTTTAGTATATTCATGGAGTTATGCAATCATTCCCGCAATAAATTTTAGAATATTTTCATCATTCCAAAAAGAAATCCTTAAGGTGCTCATTTTAATGGTAAACAAAAAAGGACACAAATTTGTTGTACCATATTATCACAACTGCACAACACTGGAAGAAAATATGTCAAAATGTTAAGAGTACTTCAGTGACTGGAGCTCTAATTTTTCCCCCATTTCTACTTTTTAAATATTTTTAGAGATTTCCGTAAACAGTGTGTATCAGTTTGCTAATGAGACAATATAAATATTAATTTTTAAAAATTGCATTCCGTCTGGATGTGGTGGCTCATGCTTGCAATCCCAGCACTTTGGGAGGCTGAGGTGGGCGGATCGCTTGAGGCCAGGGGTTTGAGACCAGCCTGGACAACATAGCAAGACCCTGCCTGTAAAACAAAAAAACAAGAAGAAATTTTTGAAAAACTGCATACTGTATTACAGTTTGAATGCAAGGATCATAAAACTCTAGTAAGAGATTTATTTTTATCTCATAAAAAGAAATCTAGGGCCAGGTGCTGTGGCTCAACCCTGTAATTCCAGCACTTTGGGAGGCCTAGGTGGGCGGATCACCTGAGGTCGGAAGTTCAAGACCAGCCTGACCAACATGGACAAACTGTGTCTCTACTAAAAATACAAAATTAGCCGGGTGTGGTGGCACGTGCCTGTAATTCCAGCTACTCAGGAGGCTGAGGCAGGAGAATCACTTGAACCCGAGAGGTGGAGGTTGTGGTGAGCCAAGATCATGCCATTGCACTACAGCCTGGGCAAGAAGAGTGAAACTCCACCTCAAAAAAAAAAAAAGTCTAGAGTTTAAGATGTCCAATATTGTTTAAAATGACCAAAAATGTAATATAATTCTGATTCAAACAAACCAACTGCAGAAAAAGTTATGATCAAGGAGATGTGAAACTGACCCGGTTCTTGGTGGTATTCAGAGAGGTTTGGTCTGACTGAGCTGCAGCAGCTGTCCGACTCCCAGGGTTTTGTAAAAGCGAAAGGTTGAGAGAATCCCAGACACTGGCCTGACACCTTGGAACGGCTGAAATTCCATGAAGGATCCAGATAATGGCCATCACATCACCATTTAAAGCAGGACATAAGGACTAACCATGTCTCTTCTCCAGCTCTACATATTTCATCCTGAGCAGCAAGGGAGGCTGAGAAAGTGGGCTTTGGAGCCTTGGCAGCCTCTGTGTTAGACAGACGAGAGAGAAGAGGATTGGTCTTAGGAGTAAGCACAGCCAACCTACAGTGGTGGCCACATGCACTGAAAAGAGAAAACTTCCGTTGTGTTGTTTTGTTTGTTTGTTTTGAGACAGAGTCTCACTCTACTACCCAGGCTGGAGTGTGGTGGATCACCGCAACCTCCACCTCCCTGGCTCAAGCGAACCTCCCAACTCAGCCTCCCGAGTAGCTGGGGCTACAGGCCCGCGCCACCATACCTGGCTAATTTTTTTGTATTTTTTATAGAGATGGGGTTTCACCATGTTGCCCAGGCTGGTTCCGAACTCCTGGGCTCATGTGATCCTCCCAAAGTGCTGGGTTTACAGGTGTGAGCCACTGCGCTCCACCAAAACATCTGTTCTTAATAAAACCAAACATTATAAAAAATAAAACTCCTAGAAAGTTTCCTCCATTCTTTTCAACTTTTCCCAGTTCTTTTATGTTAGAATTCTGGAATCAGTTTAAAGAGACTGCACAAGACAATTACTTTTGTGTCTGACCATTCAAGGTGTGAGTTCCCAACCAGCAGTATCAGCATCTCAGGCTCCATCCCAACTACTGAGCCAGAATCTGCATTTCAACAGGATCCCAGGTGATTCCTACCCAAATTAAAGTTTGGGAAGCATTATGGTGGTCCATCCCTATCAGATGCTGTGATATAGTGATATAATAAAAAATTTATATTTTGTCTCTGCCCCTGGTTCCCGGCACAGAGTTCCTAAAACCCTTGGAATCTCCCAAGTGGTAAGAGTGTCTTTTGTATGCTATTTGAGATGACTGGTGGCTGGGGACCATTAGATAGCTTCAGGATGGGGACAGGTCACCAGAAAGACCAAAGCAGGATTCTAGGGTAAGAACTTTCAGTCCCATCCCCCCAACCTCCAGGAAAGGGAGATGAACTGAAGGTTAAGTCAATCACCAGTGGCCAATGATTTAATCAATCTTGCCTCCATAACGAAGCCTCTATAAAAACCCAAAAGGACTGGGTTCAGAAGCAGGTTCTGGGTAGCTGAACCTATGGAGATGCCTGGAGGGTGGAGTGCTGGAGAGAGCATGGAGCTCTGCGCCCCTTCCCACATGCTTCGCCCTGCGTGTCTCTTCCATCTGGCTGCTCATCTGCACCCTTTATTATTAAACCAATACATGTAAGGAAAGTGCTTCCCTTAGTTTTGTGAACCACCCTAGCAAATTAACCCAAGGAGAGGGTCCTAGGAACCTTGATTTATAGCCGGTTGTTCAGAAGCACAGGTCACAACGTAGGGCTCGTAACTGGCATTGGAAGTGGGGGGCAGTCTTCTGAGACTGAGCCCCGAACCTGTGGGATCTGATGCTGTAGGCCTAGGCAGACGGTGTTGGAATTGAATTAAATTATAGGGCATCCAGTTGGTGTTTGATGGAGAATTTGGTGTCAGAATTGCTTAGTGTGTGGGGAGAAAACCCACACATCTGGTGTCAGAAGTGTTGTGGTGGGTGGGAGTAGGAGAAAACACTTTGGTTGGCCGGGCATGGTGGCTCACATCTATAATCCCAACACTTTGGGAGGCTGAGGCGAGCAGATTGCTTGAGCTCAGGAGTTTGAGACCAGCCTAAGCAACATGGCAAAACCCTGTCTCTACAAAAAATACAAAAATTATCCATGTGTGGTGGTGCATGCCTGTAGCCTCAGCTACTTGGGTGACTGAGGTGGGAGGATCGTTGAACCCTGGAGGTTGAGGATATAGTGAGCCATGGTTTCGATACTACACTCCAGCCTGGGTGACAAAGTGAGACCGTGTCTCAAAAAAACAAAACAACAACAACAGAAAAACCCAAAAACAAACAAATAAACAAAAAAACACTTTTGTTTTTTTCTTATCTCTAATAGATCCATATACAGGAGGAGTCTCTAAAACTCAGGCCAGAGGACCAATGAGGTAAGTCTATCAGGAACCTAAGTGCAATGGGGACGTGTTCCTTCTTGGAGAAAAACTTGTCTTAAAAGAAGAGACTCAAGGCATACAAGTTTGGTCCCAGGCAATGTGCACCATCCATTCAACAATCGATTAGCAACTCTTGTTCTCTTGCAATAAAATGACAAATAAAACCAGCCAGGCATAGTGACTCACATCTGTAATCCTAGCGCTTTGGTAGGCAGAGGTGGGAGGATCACTTGAGGCTGGGAGTTGAAGACCAACCTAAGCAACATAGCAAGACTCTGTCTCTACAAAAAAAAAAAAAAGAAGAAGAAGAAGAAAAAAAGAAAAATTAGCTACTCAGGAGGCTGAGCCCAGAGGATCACTTGGGCCCAGGATTTCGAGGAGGCTGCAGTGAGCTATTATTGTGCCACTGCACTCCCCCTAGGTGACAGAGCAAGACTCTGTCTCTAAAAAAATTTTTTTAAATCAGTATAAGATATAGTTCCTGCCCTTAAGGAACACACAGTCTGACAGGAGAGATGGAAAAGTCAACAGATGTTACGGTGTTAAGTGACATCCTTTTGATGGTGGCATAGGGTACCCTGGAAGCACAAAAGAGCAACCTTCTCCTATATTGGGAGTAGACAGGGGTAGCTTCCTAGAAAAAGTGGTATCACAGCTGAAGCCAGAAGGATGAGTAGGACTCAGTCCAAATAAGGGAAAAGTGGGCGAGGCTAAAGGAAAAGCCTGCCAGGCGAGGGAGCAGTATTTACAAAGACTGGTGTGTGAGAGACGCATGGCAGGTTTAGGGAGCCACAAGAGAGTGTAGCGGGTGGGGAGAGATGCGGCTGGAAAAGAAGGTGGGATTCAGATCATGGAGGGTCTTGGGACCATAGGAAGGAAAATATGGTCCATGTTAAAGTTTGAGCTTTAATGGAAGCCAATGCATAAGAAAAGGAACTCTTCTAAGGACTAACAGTGTCTGCCTCCCTGAACGTCTTCTGTGTCAGTTGCCACAGTCCCCTGCCTGAGAGCTGGAGAGGCAGGCTTCTAAGGAGGGGCCAAACCAAGGAGCTGTGTGCTGAATCCCTTGAGGGACTTGGGACAGGGGAGAGACAGGTCAGTTTGCAGTGTATTGGCAGCAACAGATGTGGGCAGCCCAACGTGGGTGCCTTTGATACAGGCAGTGAATGGGTCAATGCTACTGGAGCAAAAGCAGCAGACAAGGAATAATGAGCTGCTGGCCGGTGGCTGAGATAGCTTTGTGGGGCTCCCAGGGAGAACAGAATTGTGGCTGCAATTGCTCAGTGCAAATAGATAGGACAGGGGAATCGGGAGTGAAGAGGAACAGTTAAAACCTCTCTGCTTAGAAAACTCTAAGAATGCACTTGCCCTGTTTTTTGAGTATTTGTGATGTGACCCAAGTGTTTTATGATCCTTTTTTTGTTTGTTTGTTTTTTTGAAACAGAATCTCACTCTGTCACCCAGGCTGGAGTGCAGTTGCACGATCTCAGCTCACTGCAACTTCCGCCTCCTGGGTTGAAGTGATTCTCCTGCCTCAGCCTCCCAAGTAGCTGGGATTACAGGAACTCATCGCCGCACCCAGCTGATTTTTGTATTTTTAGTAGAGATATGGTTTCACCATGTTGCCCTGGCTGGTCTTGAACTCTTGACCTCAGGTGATCCACCCGCCTCGGCCTCCCAAAGTGCTGGGATTACAGGTGTGAGCCGCTGCACCCAGTCCATGATCTTCTCTTTAAGGCTCCCCTGTCCCTGGTAATTTGGGGAAAATAGGTCCAGGGAGTGGGGACTGACTGACGTCCTAGGATCACTGCCATCAAGCTGACCTCCGCAGACAGCTGATGCAGGCCAGGCCAATTCTCCCACTGCTGCCCTGTCCCTACATTCTCCACAATACAGTGACACAGGCTGTGTTACATGTAACAGGCTTTTCTGACATTTTAGATGGAAGGGAAAATGTATATGAAATTGAAATGTGGGGAGGGAAGAACCTTAACACCGAATGCTAAATGAATCATTCCCAGAATCCTAGGAAAATAAAAAGTGCTAATCCCATTAAAAGTGCTTTGAAGCAGCTAGCTTTGCTTTCTGTTTCAGAATTCATCCTTTTCCAAGGGCCTCACCTTTAATCCTTCAGAGTGATTCTCCACCCTGAGACCCCCATACAGGGCACAGCCATACCTCCCTCCCAGCGGCCCACAATGATTCAGACGTAGTGCTGGTCTCAGACACAATCCTGCCTGAATCTATATAAAGACAGAGAAAAATCTCCCTCACTCCACAACAGCATACTATGCCAAGATTTCTCCTGCTTCCAACGTGTGGAGTGTATTTGTTTGTTTTCAAATCTTATGCTTCGTTCTGTTTCTGCAGTTTCTAGAGCACAGCTGGGGACCTGGTACATAAAAAACTGGCCTTACCTCAGTGCCTTCTCCAACAACAGAGTCATTGACCCACCCCCATCCCAGCTATCCAAGGACCCGTGATCTTGAGATTTTCTTGACCTTGGGCCAAATCAAATTCCAAGGCAGGGCTCTAGTCTCAGCAATAGGAAGAGAATCAGTCTAGAGATTGATTTCTTCTTGTCAAGAGCAAACTCCTAGCCAGTGAGGTGTTTTATTTCTTCAATTTCAATGACTCGTCTGCCTCCCCTACAAATCCTGGAGCTCCTTGTGTGGAAGACTGTATCTTAATCATCTCTGGATCTCCTCTTGAAGTGATGTCTGTGCTACCTCCAGAAAGAGCCCATTTCCATTTTGAGCAGTTTCCAACTCAAATAGACATTTGAAACCACAAAACCAATACCCCAGATTTTGCCTCCTGTTTATCCCTGTGATGAGAGGTCCCTAAAATGAGCAAACTGCTGTTGAAAGGCATTCCCAATCAACCTCATTATGCAGTGTTTAGCCTTCTAACACGCTGTCATTCCCATGGCATCCAAAGTGCTCATTCCTATAAATGTCTCTATTTACAGCAGGGTCAATCCTGCCACCCAGCAAAGGTGTTCTCCATCCCATGGCCAAACAATGAAGTGGAGCCCTGGCTGGAGAAACAGGATTGAGCTACTTGCATGTCACACAGACACACTGGATTTCACAGGCTTGTGTTCTACAGATGGGGCAATGAGGCCAATTCTGTCACATGCATGTTGTTTAAATCTCTACCCAGTCAATATTCAGGGTGGCAGATGGAAGAAATTCTTAAAGGCTCTATTTCTGTTCTTCGACATTCAAAGAAATACTGTGCTACCACCTCTTAAAAATAATTGGTTAAGTACCAAGTTATTTTCATTGCCACAGTCATAAATAAAGAAGTGCTAGACTACAATGTTTATATCTATAGTAGTTGCTAATCTTACATGCAAGAAAAATGATTGTTGATGTTTAGGAGATTGTTTTTCTTGCTTTTTTTCCTCCCTTCCTTTCCTCCCCTAACCCTACCTCCCAGCCAAGAAAAGTCTTGTTGATTAGAGTAACAAGAAGGGGCTGATTTGGAAGTAAAATTAAACTTGACTCTTTCCTGAAGCAAGAACGTAATCTCAAGACTAAAATAAGAAAGTGCCTAACCAACTTGGCATTTTATTCTGAGGAAGATTCCCGATAGAAACTTGGATGGAAGAAAATGAAAGGGAAGCCAATTAGCCTGTGTTAAGCAATGCTAACTTTTAACAAGCTTGCTCAAGAAGAAATGAACCTGTTAAGAGGGTCATCCAGGGCTTCCTTGCCGCCTCGGTGCACAGCCCAATCATGCTTCCTTCTTGTTCATTTTGACAAAGCAGGTGAGTGAGGAGCAGGAAAAAAATATGCGGAGGTGTTGCAGCAACTCGCTAATCAGCACTGCTACAAGATCGCCAGCATTTACAGGACCGCATTCACTGAGAAATGATGGCTTCTATGAATGTTCTCGTGTGTGGGCGTCACCTAAACACAACCCTGCCTAATGAATCAATCTCTGGAGAGCCAGAGGGGGCTATTCTAGGTACTGCAGATGTGGATGAGGACAGCTCTCCTCATTTCCTGGCAACAGGAGACTGGTGTGACAACTCTAATTCCTGGAGAGCCATTGGTAAAATCCTCCTTGGGTTCAAGAGTTAGCTAAAAATATGTGGAGGCGAAAGGATGAGTTTGTCCTTTTTTTTTTTTTTTTTTTTTTTTAGTTTATTGCTACTGGGTTTTTTAAAATTTGTCCCTTGAAGGAGAATGGATTATTAATGTTCATTACTGTTCTGATTAGGAGGCAGCTCTTTTTCCCTTCCCAGATTAATGTTGGGCAACCCTTCAAATTGGCAAACAGAGAGAAGGGCAACTCCACATGTATGAACAGGGATGGCTTTGCTGCTGTGAAGAACACGTTGCTCTCACTTGCATTACTAGAAAAGAAAGGTGAGATCTGGTCTAAGAAGGGCTGAGGCAGAAATTTGAAAATAAATATGCATTCATTCACTCCAAGAAAAGTAACAAGCAAGGCAAGGGTTAAAAAGAAAAGAAGCAAGTTTTCCTCTGCTTAGCAGCTCACTTCAGGGACAGTTATAAGATAACGCTGTCCGAAAAGCCAAGGCCAAAGGAATGGGTTCCAGACACCCACTCTTTCCTCCAGAGCAAGGTTGAAAGGAAAAAAAAGAGAGAAAGACAAATTCCTTTACTGTTACTCCTTTCCCTGGCTTCTTAAGCATAACTGTGTTTTACAAATGTCTGTATTTAGCTAGTTCTTGTTTTTCTTTTGACTCAGCTACAAGGCCACCAGCTATGCAAGGCCACAAGTTATGCACTATATGGTTAACTGCCTTTGTATTCCTTTTGTAAGCCCGCTTATAAAAACCCCGCTCTGTCTTTTTCAAAGCTCAGCTTTTTGGATGTGAATCCACTGAGCCGGTGCATGCCTTAAAATAAATATCCTCCTGTTCTGCCATATTGGTCTCTCCATTCCTCAGTTTACCTCAACGGGGCAACATTGGGGAGAGTGTCCTGAGCAGAAGATCCAGGATCCAATTCTACCTCTGCCCTGGAAGGCTCCTGTGGGGCCTCAGCTTCCTCATCTGTAAGATGAGCACCAGAATGATCTGAGCCAGAAACTATGCAATGGGGAAGCTTAAAGACATTACGTTAAGTGAAATAAGCCAGTCAGAAAAGGACAAATACTATCTGATTCCATTTACATGAGTTACCTGGAGTAGTTGGATTCACAGAGATAGAAAGCAGAATGGTGTTGCCGGGGCTGGAGACTGTGGGGAATGGGGAGTTACTGTTTAATGGGTACAGAATATCCATTTTGGAGAATGAAAAAAGTTCTAAGATGGATGGTGGTGATGGCTGAATAGCAGCATGGATGTGCTTAGTGCCACTGAACTGTACCCTTGAAAATGGTTACAATGGTAAATTTTGTTATGTATATTTTACCACTATTTTTTTGAGACAGAGTTTTGCTGTTATTGCCCAGGCTGGAGTGCAATGGCGTGATCTCAGCTCATCGCAACCTCCGCCTACCGGGTTCAAGCAATTCTCCTGTCTCAGCTAGTCCTGAGTAGCTGGGATTACAGGCATGCACCACCATGCCCGGCTAATTTTGTATTTTTAGTAGAGATGGGGTTTCTCCACGTTGGCCAGGCTGGTCTCGACCTCCCGACTTCAGGTGATCCGCCTGCCTCAGCCTCCCAAAGTGCTGGGATTATAGGCATGAGCCACCGTGCCTGGCCTTTCACAATATATATTATAAAATAAACTAAGCAACTATACACAACATTCACTCAAAGTATCAGGAGTCTCAAATTCAAGCACCCATGGGGGTCGGGTCATTTGTATGAGTGAGCCCACAGTCTTGCCTAGCGTACAGAGGAGGTAGTAGCTCCCAGCCCAGCCAAGCCATGCCATGCAGGAATGTGATTAGACTTTTCAAGAGGAAGGGAATATTCTGGATATTTATGTGAAATGTCTTAATTATTTAAATTGGCAACTAATTCAAAATTTTAAAAAGCAACAAACTGTGGGCAAACAAAATACATCTGCAGATGAGATTCTGTTTTCTACCTCTCTATAGGTAACCAGTCTGTATCATCTACTTTTCATTTTTTCTTCGTTTGCCAGCATTCCCACCCCCACACATCTCCCTTAATAACAGGTTCTGGCCAAGACAAACTATCTGGGTAAGTCTATTGACCTTCTACATTGTGTGCCTATGGGAGCCCAGACAGAATATGCCAGCATAGGCAGGGTACACTCACCTATAGGCAGGTGCAATGGCATCAACACTGCCATCATTCTGGCAGAGCCTATCAGAGATCTGGGGTACACATGTGCATTTTCTAGCCCCAAACTCACTTTTACCTCAAGAATTCTACTAATTCTTATCATTATTTTCTTAGTTTTCTCAATGGAGACCTAGTGAAACAGTTCTCACCTC
Source organism: Pongo pygmaeus (assembly GCF_028885625.2). Taxonomy (NCBI): domain Eukaryota; kingdom Metazoa; phylum Chordata; class Mammalia; order Primates; family Hominidae; genus Pongo; species Pongo pygmaeus. The sequence goes on from NC_072373.2 coordinate 44,079,002, forward strand.
CTCTCCCATCACACTCTATGCCTTTGCTCTCTTAATTTCTGGTGTAAAACCAGCTTCCTTACTACATCTGATGTCCACACTCACTACCATATTCAGAAGTCAGATGAGGCCGGGTGCAGGCCTGTAATCTCAGCACTTTGGAAGGCAGAGAGGTAGGCGGATCACTTGAGGTCAGGAGTTTGAGACCAGCCTAGCCAACATGGTGAAACCCCGTCTCTACCAAAAAAACCACAAAAATTAGCCAGGTGTGGTGGCACATGCCTGTAATCCCAGCTACTTTGGAGGCTGAGACAGAAGAATTGCTTGAACCCGGGAGGTAGAGGTTGCAGTGAGCTGAGATTGTGCCACTGCACTCCAGCCTGGGCGAAAGAGCAAGGCCCTGTCTCAAAAAAAAAAAAAAAAAAAAAGAAGAAGTCAGATGATATCATGCATCTTTCTTGATTTTTGACAAGTGTGGAAAATACATCCCAATATGTAAGCTTCTAGAGTACAAGGGTTTTACACTTTATGGGAGGAGTAGCAGCCATGCAGATTCTAGAGGTCGCCTGTACTGTATTTCACTTATAAGCCTGATACTGCAACTTGGCACAACAACATAGGCAGCATTCTGCATTTGCTAGCAGCTTCATTTAAAGGTGGCACGTTGCTTGCAAAAGCAAAAGTAGGCCATTTGGAGAAGTGTGGGGAACATATCACTAATCATCTGCCAGTTCGATGCCTGCTTATACCAAATCTGGTAGCAAAAAGGAGAAACTTGAGCATTTCCTTAGGCTAGACTTTCTACAATTAATTCTCAGTGACAGCGCAGATGTCACTTGCTTGTAAGAAGCCATCAAAAGGTTCTTTTGGATGTGCTATGCTCTCCCTAAGTAGGGAAGCAGAAGTACTGCTTAGATAAACAGATCTGCATTCTCAGGAAATTCTGCTCTGCTGGCTATGGGAAGGCTGTAGGCTCTGTATTCAGTGAGCCTTTCTGCCCAACCACCCATGTGGTTCAGTGTGGCCCTATGCCCAGCAATGCCTCTTTTGATCAGCACTTTTCCCGAGACAATTACAGTTTATCTGTTTGAGAGCCATGACAATTTTTCTCCTGTTTATCATTCTGCTGGCAAGTATAGAGAGCCTACTATGTGCTGCGCACTGTGCTAGGAGCTGGGATATAACAACAAGTAAGACACTCTCCCCTCCCTCAAGAAGCTCACCAAATAGTGGGGGAAGCAGAGCCATAAACAGATGATTATAACCTGTCCTGAGTGTTTGGATGGTTGCAGTTTTGGTGCTCTACCCAGATCCCCTTCCCTGGCTCAGCATACCCACCTCGGCGGCATGGGGGTTGGCTGCTAATGGCTCATGGGTGCCCCTCTCCTCCTGAGAGTTGTCCTCAGATGATGGATGCTGCCTCTCCTACTCCCTTATACCCACCCACTCCCTTATACCCTTTGGCAGCCCACAGCCAAAGGATGGACTGATGTGGCCTGGGCACAGTGGCTCATGCCTGTAATCTCAGCACTTTCAGAGGCCAAGGCAGGAGGATCACTTGAGGCCAGGAGTTCAAGACTAGCCTGGGCAACCTAGGGAGACCTCATCTCTACAAAAAATAAAAAAAAAATCAGCCAGGCATGGTGGTACACACCTGTAGTCCCAGCTCCTCGAGAGGCTGAGGTGGGAAGATTGCTTGAGCCCAGGAAGTTGAGGCTGCAGTAAGCCAAGATTGTGTCACTGCCCTCCAGCCTGGGTGACAGAGTGAGACCCTGATTTTTAAAAGGGGGAGCATTGGCTGGGCGCAGTGGCTCATGTCTGTAATCCCAGCACTTTGGGAGGCCGAGGCAGGTGGATTGTCTGAGGTCAGGAGTTCAAGACCAGCCTGGCCAACATGGTGAAACCTCTCTACCAAACCCTCTCTACCAAAAATACAAAAATCAGCTGGGCATGGTGGCAGATGCCTGTAATCCCAGATACTCTGGTGGCTGAGGCAGGAAAATCGCTTGAGCCTGGGAGGCAGAGGTTGCAGTGAGCCAAGATCGTGCCATTGCACTCCAGGCTGGAGGACAGAGCGAGACTCTGTCTCCAATAAATAAATAAATAAATAAATAAATCAGCATTAAGGTGGGGAGAGGATAATTCTGCAATATTATTTATGCTCCAGAAGACCCCACCCATCCACTGTGAATCAGGCCAGGGCTAGACTTTACCTGGGACCACAGGTCTGTTTGGCTCCTTCCCCTTATAGGTCTTTCTGGAGAGACTACTGCAATAAATCATATGCCTGGATCCCTGTCTGAGGCTCTGCTTCTACAAAACCCTACACATGACAGTGTTATGGGGGCAATATTTGGTGGAAATCTTCCTGAAATTTATACCTTTCTTTGAGGACATTGAATTAGATGATATTCCTACCAACTCTTTTTTTTTTTTTTTTTTTTTTTTGAGACAAGTTCTCGCTCTGTCACCCAGGCTGGAGTGCAGTGGCACGATCATGGCTCACTGCAGCCTTGACCTCCCAGACCCAAGCAATCCACCCACCTCAGCTTCCTGGAGTAGCTAGGACTACAGACATGCACCAACACACCCAGCTAATTTTAAATTTTTTGTAGAGCTGGGTTCTCCCTATGTTGCTCAGGCTGGTTGTAAACCCCTGGCTTCAAGTGATCCTCCCTCCTTGGACTCCAAGTATTGGAATTACAGGCATGAATCACCTTGCTCAGTCCTTGCCAACTCTTATGTGTTTTTGAAGTTATAACCATGAGCATCATTTCAGGGACGCAGTGGAAAAGGGAGACAGACCTGGGTTCGAATTCTGACCCCACACCTAGCAACTGAGGGCCCTTGCTGAGCTACAGATCTTTCATCTGGAGTGGAGAAGCAACATCAATCTCATAGGGTGGTTGTGAGGACTAAAGGATATAGTCTATCCTGAAGCACTTAGTACAGCACCTAGCAATAACTCTTGCTGTAATTATTACAGATGTTATTTTACAACCATACTAAAATAGGGATGTCTTCAGGGGACTACAGAAGCCTGTAAGACACTTGCCTCTACACTAGCCGGTGCCAGGCTGTTGTGTTTCTGAGTTGTTGGTTTTGTTTGTTTCTTCCCCTGCTTCCAGGCGGTCAGCCATCTCAAACAGTTTTTCCCTGCATGTGAATTTTCTGACTCTAATCTGCTATTGGTTGGAGAAATCCTCTAACCAGACTTAGGAGAATCGATTGGGTTTTTATTGTCATTATTGTCTCTTGGCCTAGCCTGACTTGTCACGTGGTAAATTGCAGATGTGTAGCTTTCAACTAGATTGTGAGCTCTTAGGGCATGAGGATGATGTCTTAATTATCTATCAATCTCTTAAATGCCCAGCCCAGGGCCGGCAGATAATAGAGATCAATAAAGGATATTTGGGATACATTTGAAAATATAATTTTAATAAGAATTAAAATGAAATAGGCCGGGTGCAGTGGCTCACGCCTGTAATCCCAGCACTTTGAGAGGCAGATACCAGAGGACTGCATGAGCCCAGGAGTTTGAGACCAGCCTGGGCAACATGGTGAGGTGAGACCCTATCTCTACCAACAAATAAAATAAAAGAATTAGCCGGACATGGTGGCTTATGCCAGTAGACCCAGCTATTCACATGCCACTGAACTCCAGCCAAGGTGACAGAGCGAGACCCTGCCCCTCGCCCCCACTCCAAAAAAACAGAAAGAAATCTGAGAGACTCAAAATGAGGGCCTAAATGTTTGCTGCATGAGTCAAAGTTCATAAATTTTAGTTCTGGATGGTTGAGGCTTCTGGGTCAGTTATTTTGAGATTAAAAATAGGTATTAATACATATGTGGGGCCAGGTCTGGTGGCTCAGCACTTTGGGAGGCTGAGGTCAGTGGATCACCTGAGGTCAGGAGTTCAAGACCAGCCTGGCCAACATGGTAAAACCCCATCTCTACTAAAAATACAAAAAATTAGCTGGGCATGGTGGCTTGTGCCTGTAGTCCCAGCTACTTGGGAGTCTGAGACACGAGAAGAACTTGAATCCAGGAGGCAGAGGTTGCAGTGAGCTGAGACTGCACCACTGCACTCTAGCCTGTGTGACAGAATGAGACTCCGTCGCAAAAAAACAACAACAACAACAAAAAATACGTGGATACTGAAAGGAAAAAGGGAGGATGGATTTTTTATTTTGATTTATGTTAACATGAAGACTAAAACTCAGAATATTAAAATTCTTTTCTTTTCCATGATCCCCACAATGGGCAGAGTGTCTTAATATTGTGGTTTTTGCAAACAATAGAGAACCCCAGAGGAAAAGCCACGTGGGTGTTTGTCTCCTGCAGCTCCTAATCATACTCCCCTCATTCTCCTTTGATGTCTTTCTTGTCTATTTCCTGAAATGACACCGATTCTCCCAGCCTGTTTTGGAGCTTAGCCATCCCTTGCTCTTGGAGGACCAGACAGGAGCCAGAGGAAAGAGCACTAGGATGCTTAATCAGCTGTCTTTACTGTTCAGGCCACCAGGCAGAGGTGAGAGGAGAGCCGGTCCCTCTGAGATCAAATTCCAGAAACTGCTGCAGTGGTACATTTTGTTCACACAACAATTAAACTGGTTAAACAATCGCCTGACCCTGGGATTGCTGGCTTGGAGCCCGGGGTTTGGGTTTCTTATCTAACAGGAGCCTACGACAGGAGAGTCGGCTAGGATGCCTTAGATATGGTAAGGGAACATTTTCCTTCTTTATCTGAAAGACCCAGCATCTCACTAGTGAATCTGATCTGGCCAAAGCTAAGTGGAATCAGGGCGCTTCCTCGGAGTCCTTCATGATGCAGGTTTGGACTAAAGGCATGGAATCATTACTGCACAGATTCCCCTAAGTGAATGGTTCTCAACCTTGCTGCCCATCAGAATCTTCTGGGGACCTTTTAATGCTCTCCGATGCCCAGGCTGCAGCCCTGACCAATTACATCAGCATCTCCAGGAGAGAGACACAGGCATCAGTGTGCCTTGATGAAGACCACTTTAGAGAAGGTTAAACATTTTCAACTGAGTTTTGCTCAGACAAAAAGTGAGAGTATGACTTTAAGATTCTTCGTCATTGGCAAATCAGGCCAAGAATTACTGGGGCCTGGTGTGGTGTAGTAGAAGGAGAAGCTTCTATATGGAATCAGACTCAGGGGCCTCAGGGTCTGGTGCTGCCACTTAATACCTCTATGATTTTGGAAAACTACCTCTAGGCTTCCACTTTCTTATCTATATAAAATGGGGGGGGACCAGACATGGCTCACACTTGTAATCCCAACATTTTGGGAGGCCAAGTCAGGAGGATCACTTGAGCTAAGAGTTCGAGGTCAGCCTGGGCAACATAGTAAGACCCTATCTCAAAAAAAATTTTTGTTTTTTTTAACTAGCCGGGCATGATGGTGCATGCCTGTAGTCCCAGCTACTGGGGAGGCTGAGGCAGGAGGATCACTTGAGCTCGGGAGGTCAAGCCTGCATGAACTGAGATCATGCCACTGCACTTCAGCCTGGGCAACAGAGTGAGACCCCATCTCAAAAACTAAGTACATAAAATGGGGATTAAAATATATCCCTTGCGGCCGGGCATGGTGGCTCATGCCTGTAATCCCAGCCCTTTGGGAGGCCAAGGTGGGTGGATCATGAGGTCAGGAGTTCAAGATCAGCCTGGCCAAGATGGTGAATCCCCGGTCTCTACTAAAAATACAAAAATTAGCAGGGCATTGTGGCGGGTGCCTGTAATCCCAGCTACTCAGGAGGCTGAGGCAGAGAATTGCTTGAACTCAGGAGGCAGAGATTACAGTGAGCCGAGATCGTGCCACTGCAATCCAGCCTGGGTGACAGAGTGAGACTCCATCTCAAAAAATAAAAATAAAAATAAAAATAAATAAATATATATATATATATATATATATCCCTTGCATAAGTTTTGGGCAGTAAATAATATATAGAAAACATCTTGTAATAACTAGTCAAATAGGCCAGACATGGTGGCTCATGCCTTTAATCCCAGCACTTTGGGAGGCTGAGGTGGGTGGATCACTTGAGGTCAGGAATTTGAAACCAGCATGACCAACATGGTGAAACCCTGTCTCTACTAAAAATACAAAAATAAGCCAAGTATGGTGGCTCATGCCTGTAATCCCAGCTATTCAGGAGGCTGAGGTAGGACAATCCCTTGAATCTAGGAAGTGGAGGTTGCAGTGAGCTGAGATTACGCCACTGCACTCCAGCCTGGCCTTGGCAACAGAGTGAGTATCCGTCTCAAAAAAAAAGGGGACTAGTCAAATAATAATAATAATATGTGCCGAGTGCAGTGGCTCAAGTCTGTAATCCCAGCACTTTGGGAGGCTATGGTGAGTAGATCACTTGAGGTCAGGAGTTCAAGACCAGCCTGGCCAACATGGTGAAACTGTGTCTCTATTAAAAATACAAAATTAACCTGGTGTGGTGGTGCACACCTGTAATCCCAGCTACTTGGGAGGCTGAGGCAGGAGAATCGCTTGAACCCAGGAGGCAGAGGTTGCAGTGAGCCGAGATTGCACCATTGCCCTCCAGCCTGGGCAACAAGAGCAAAACTCTGTCTCAAAAATGATAATAATAATAATAATATGCAGTTATTACCTCAGTAGTTATTATTAATGCAGGTGATACTTTCTTATCTAGATTCAGTCTCCTTTGGTTGTTTATCTTCTCTTTACTTGTAAGCCTTTCCTCACTTAAGTTGGACAAGAGGATTAATAAAAGAAATTTAAACTGTGAAAGTTGCTACTTAAGATTTTTTTTTACATTATTTTCCAATCAAACTAGTTAACAAATCTTTTCATATGTTCACAGGCAGCTGTGCTTTCACAGTATAACTTGTATGTGTAAATACAAGTATTTAATTTTTACAGTTCACATTTAGATGATGGAAAACAAACATATGTGGAAGCTATGAAAATTATGACAGAACTTTTTCTTACTGCTCTGTTCCTGGTTATACCATCTTTTAGTCAATCACATATCTACCTATCTTCACAGAATTCCATTCAAAGGATGTGAAGTTAATATAAATACCCCCTACTGAGTTTGGCTATCAAAGCCAGAATTGGTTTAACTCTGAGTGTCGTCTAGTTTTGGTTTTTAATTCTGAGGATTGTGTTTTAACAACTGAGAACTCTATTTTTTGGCTTTGAAATGATATGTGGGATTGCACAGCTGTTACTTCCCTAAATGTATACCTAGTCCCATGAAGTTTCCAGGGAACACCCTTGTATAACTTAAGGTGCTAGAATTAAGGATGGTCTGTGGTCACACACTAAAGTTGCTAATCATCCAACCTTACTAGTATAAGTCACATTAATTAAAAGCTTATTATAGGCTGGGTGCACTGGCTCACGCCTGTAATCTCAGCACTTTGGGAGGCTAAGGCAGGAGGATCACTGGAGCCCAGGAGATTGAGACCAGCCTAGGCAACATAAAACAAATAATAAAGCTTATATGCCTGGAATTGTGCTAAGTATTTTACACACATTATTTCATTTAATCCTCTCAACAGTCCTGTGAAATAGGTACTATAATAATCCGATTTTACAGATGAAGAAACTGAGACTCAGAGAGTTGATTTATTCAAGGTCGAGCAGAGAACTAGGATATGAACCCATATCTATCTGATGCTCAAGCCTTTGCTCTTTAAAAAGAAAAACAGCTTTGTTGAGAAATAATTCACACACCATACAATTCAGCCATTTAGAGTGTACAATTCAATGGCTTTTGCCAAATGGATTTGTGCAACCCTCACCACAATCAATTTTAGAACATTTTATCAGCCCTAAAAGAAATCCTGTCAACTGATGAATAGATAAATAAAATATGGAATATTCATACAATGAAATATTGTTAGGCAAAAAAGAAAGTACTGATACATGCTACAATGTATCTATTTTTTCCTGTTGTTGCTTGTGCTTTCCTGTCATATCTAAGAAACCATTGCCTACTCCAAGGTCATTAAGATTTCTGCTTATATTTTCTCCCGAGAGTTGTATAGTTTTAGCTCTTATATTTAGGTCTTTGAAGCTCTTTCTCGAAACCACTATGCTTTACTGTTTTGTGTGTGCATAAAGACACAAACACAGTCATAACCCATGGATGAGAGAGAAGCATGAAACGCCTGAGTAATTGGAATTTGGGGTTATCTCTGGATTTTAATGATCTGTTTTTCTCCTGCTCCAACTATGCTTGTAATTAAGAGTCAAATCACGTGATCATATCCTGAATATATTCTAAAATCTCGCTTTGCAAAAACATCATACATTCCCATTTCCATGACCCTAATTTAGGTCCTCATCTTCTCACCAGTAGGCTATTTTGATAATCTTCTAAGTAGGCCAAGTTCTTCTCTGATGAAATGCACCTCCTTTTATTGAAATCAATTGCTTGTTAATTTATTCAGTCATAAGCTTCACTAGGACAGGAACTGTTAATTTCTTTTTCACCATCATGCCATTGGTGTTTAGCATTGTGTCTGGCACATAGTAGGTGCCCCACAAATAATCACAAAGGAAGACTATGTGGTCTCCTTATCACGAGACTCTTCTCCTGGACTAAACACTGTTTATGCTGCTGCCAGATTAATATTCCAAACACTGCTCTGATCATTTCACTTCTTGGCTCAAAAACTTTCAAGGACTCTCTACTGCCTTCTGAGAAGCTCTGCTCTTTTTTTTTTTTTTTTTTTAAGAGACATGGTCTCACTCTATCACCCAGGTTAGAATGCAATGATGTGTGATCATAGCTCACTGCAGCCTTGAACTCCTGGGCTCAAGTGATCCTCCTGCCTCAGCCTCCTGAGCAGCTAGGACTACACGCACATTGAACTGTCCCTGGCTAATTTTTTTTGATAGAGATTGGGGGTGGGAGGTGTTGCAGGTGTCTCACTATGGTGCCCAGGCTTGTCTAAAACTCCTGGCTTCAAGCATTTTCCTGCCTCAGTCTCCCAAGTAGCTGGGATTACAGGTGTCAACCACAGTGCCTAGTCCTCTAACATGACATCCAAGCAAGGGCTGCCATTCCCAGTTCCTTTCAGAACTCACAAGGCAGCTTTGGAGTTGGGCAGGCTGCAGGAGACTCCAAGTATGAGAGTGGTCATTTGCTCTTGTCATGAGGTTGCCAGATTCAGGAAATAAAAATGTTGGGCCAGGCATGGTGGCTCATGCTTCTAATCCCAGCACTTTGGAAGGCTGAGGTGGGAGGTTCAATCGAGTCCAGGAGTTCAAGACCAGCCTGGGCCACAAAGTGAGATCCCAACTCTACCAAAAACAAAAAGAAATGTCTAGGAATAATAGACAGGGGGTAAAAAATAGACAGTGGGTAAGAGATACTCACTTAAATCTGAATTTTAAACAACAAGTCATGTTTTGGTATATCCTAAATATTCAAATTTAACTGGGCATCCTGTGTTGTATCTGGCAGCCCTACAGTTAGTCTCAACCACATTCCAGTCTGCAACATGGATGCACCATATCTGCTTGGAATGCCCCCAGCTCAATTTGGCCCAAATCTGACACCTCTTCAAAGGCCCCGCTCAAAGACCATTTCTCCCACAAGGTCTTCTCTGGCATTCTCTGATAGTTATGATTACTTCTTCCTCTCCACTCCCAAAGTGCAAAGAGCGGACCCATCGTGTGTCCCGTAACACATGCCTCCTTCCACTCTGCGGAGGCGAGCCCTGTGTCTTAAACCCCGCCTGAGCCTGGAAGCTTCCTGAGCACCAGACCAATGTGCTCTGCCAGCTCATGCTGCGTACTCAGGAGGTGCCATTAGCTGGTTGTTAAATGAATACGTAAGACTCGATTGTCCTAAATCAGAACTACTTTCTATTTTTATTTTCAGAGTGGACTTTTCTCCCTAAAGTTCTAGGCTCAGTGGCACATGGGCATCACAGGCAAATTACATGACTTCTAAGAGACTGAATCTGAAATCTTCTAATTTAGGGGAAAGGAAGGAAATGTGAATCTTTTTCTTCTCTAAACAAGGAAATAAGAATTTGTTAAAAAAAAAAAAAAAGATTGAGCATTGACAATTACTGATTACAAAATAAAATAATATTATAGTTTTAAATGAAAACATCTCCATGTGAACAAACTTCGCTTTGTATTTTAGCATCTATTTGAGTAGTTTTGTACTGCAAAGTGGAAAAATGAAATCTCCCAGGCACCATTTGCCAAGGGATTTGCTCCCCTTCTTTGTCTGTTCAGATTAATCCGAGAGTGGCTGAGAGCTGCCCATTTTATCTCTGGGTTGAGGCAAAAGGGAGCAGTGTTTTCCAAAATAGCCCATGAGATGGCTGGACTCCCTCAGACAGGATTTGGGGGAGGACAAAGGAACCATGTGGGCATTTTATGTAGAGTATCTGGACCGGGTGCCCTGTCATTTGGAAGGCATCTGTTCCTGCCATTTGCACATCTTCCGGTAATCCTCCATTGATCGCCACCCCGCGTTCCTTCCTGGCCACTTGTGCCGGCCCTCCCCGCAGTGCCCTCTGACGTGAGGCCCTTCTTTCACTGCTCTAATTCAATGGCTTCTAATTGGATGCTCTGCCTGGCTAATGGCTTCTACCCAACTGCAGGGCTGACATTTACTTATTTGATTTCCACCCCTCCCTCTGCTCTCTGGCCTCCTTTGTGAGCAGAGCTTAAATTAGGCAGGATTTTAGATCAAGCACCTTTTTACATTTCGGTGTAGGCCTCTTGTTTTTTGAGTGGGGAGGGGTGGCTGAGTAGAGAAGAGCCTTAGAAATATACACTGAGCTGATCAATCCTGAACCCTGCAGATAAACCCAGCTTTGTGACTTATCTGTGTCCCAGAATCCCAGCTGCCTCTGGGCTGCTTTCTTTGTTTGCATTTTAACCTGGACCCTAGCCTGCTAATTTCGGCTGGAACAAACTTTATTCTGTCACTGAATATCAGACCAATGCCAAAAGAGTCATTGTTTGTTTTCATCACTGGAAAGGTTCTGAGCTAAATGTTAGACCTCTTCATCTCCAGGGTTTGACATTCAGAATTGTAATGTAGGGCTACAATCATCTTAGTGATTATCTTAGTTATCACAATCTGAACTCATCCTCCTTTCTTCCCTGTCCCTAGATATAAACATTTCTGGAGGGATGAGAGCCATGATCCTGAAAGGATTTCATCTTTGAAGCCTCTTCATCACCATCTTTGCATTTGCCTCTTTTTCTTTCTTTTTGAGACAGAGTCTCGCTCTGTCGCCCAGGCTGGAGTGCAGTGGCGTGATCTCGGCTCACTGCAAGCTCCGCCTCCCGGGTTCACATCGTTCTCCTGCCTCAGCCTCCCGAGCAGCTGGGACTACAGGCGCCCGCCACTATGCCCGGCTAATTTTTTTTTTTTTTGTATCTTTAGTAGAGACGGGGTTTCACTGTGTTAGCCAGGATGGTCTTGATCTCCTGACCTTGTGATCCGCCCACCTCGGCCTCCCAAAGTGCTGGGATTACAGGCTTGAGCCACCGCGCCCGGCCACAGTTGCCTCTTTTCCAGTCTTGTAACCCCAAACAAAATAGAAGAGCCATCGCCCATCCATACTTGCTTAGAATGGATATTTACAAATTGAGTTTAAATTGTTCTTGGATGTGAATTATCTAATTTATTTATTTATAGACTTCACCACATAGAACAAACAGAGACAAACAGCAAGCTTCCCTTTGGTTTGGGACCACTTGGCAGCATGACTCCAATCTCCACTATCACCCAAGCAGTTATGGTTCAGGCAAGCTGTTAGCTTGAGGTCTGTAGTCTATCTCCAGGGATGACTTTTACTTGATTCTTGATTACATACTATTCTCCATCCTCCCTGTCCCTTCACACACACACACACACACACACATACACACACAAACACACACGCACACAATTCCTCTTTAATTAGGTTGTAGCAGTCTCTTCCAGGTATGTCTAACTCAGTTCATCGTGGGCTGTTCTGATGGACAGCTGTCTGCCCTGGCCAACACTTCATTAGGTGTGACACCCTGCAGCCAATGGTCCCCAGGCCGCCTTGTTCAGGAACCAAAGTGCAGCCCAGCAGGGAGTCTGGGAGACAAAGGGATAGTTGTGGTGGAGAAGTAATAGTGATGAAAAGGCTTCCAGAACAGATGTAGGAAGCACCCTGCAGTGCAGTTCACTTTCTTATACTAGGATATGAAAATAGGACAGGGTTAAGAAAGGCAACTCAGTTACCCAGGTGTTGCCTTTGCAGCTGACAGATTGATATTGAAGACTCAGGAAATAGCCAGAATAACTGAGTCTCAATAGGTGGCCCATTACCTACAAAATCAATATGGCCTCTTTCTTATGCAATGCTCCTTTTTACTTTTTTTTTTTTTTTTTTTTGAGACAAGGTCTTACTCTGTCACCCAGGCTGGCATGCAGTGGCATGATCTCAGTTCACTGCAGCCTTGACTTCCTCAGGCTCAAATGATGCTCCCACCTCAGCCTCCCAAGTAGCTGGGACCACAGGTAAACACCACCATACCCAGCTAATTGTTGTATTTCCTGTAGAGGTGGGGTTTTGCCATGTTGCCCAGACTAGTCTCAAGTGATCCTCCCACCTTGGCCTCCCAAAGTGCTGGGATTATGGGCATGAGCGACTGCACCCAGCAATTCTCTATTTTACTTCTTACTTCTAACGTTCACTTTCTCTTTCCTCTCTTCCTGAAAAGATGGCTAGGGAGGAAGAAGGGAATAAATATTTCCTGTGTTCTAGACACTCATGGCTGCTTTACCTGGTGATATAAACCTATACTTTAAAAAATTGAGGTTATAAATTACACACAATAAAACCCACAGTTTGATGGTTTTTGACAAATGTATACACCCTTATAACCACCACTCCATCAGTTATAATGGCATGATTAATCCTCATACTTAATCCATGAGAGATTGGTGTCACTGGCTCAATTTTACAGCTGAGGAAAGGGAGGATCAGAAAGATTAACAACAATAGCAATAATAATGGCAAATACTATGAGCCAGGTACAGTTCTAAGCACGTTACACATATTACCTCATTTAATCCTCTCTACAACCCCATTGGTCCCATTTTACAGACGAAGAAACTTGCCCAAGGTCACACAGCTAAAAAGAGCAGGATTTCTGGTGCTCAGATTACCTTATTTCCCTTACAGTACCTCCAGAGAATTTTTTTAAGTTCCCTCATTAGATTTTCTTTTATCCCAGAGAGAAAAATCTCCCCAAACAAAACTAAACGCCATCGGAAGGAAAGCCATATCGATGCTAGCCCCCACTCCATTCCCAGCTTTCTTTAAACTATGGGCAGTCAGCTTTAACATCATGGATAGAAAGGTTAGGCTTGAAGAAAAGCCTTGTTTTGCTACCCATTAAACACTGGGCTTTTCATCTAAGAAAGTCCTTCAAGCCATCTGCCCAAGTAAAGTGATCAAATTCCCCTGAGGTTCAGCTTGACCTGGTAAAACACGTTGCTTTGTGGAACGAGTTTCGCTTTGCCAGCAGTGCTGAGCATTTCCTCAGGAATCTCGAACCCAAGCTGGACCACACTGATGCCTCCTCTGTGCATGGAAAGGCAAAGGTATGGGGTGGCTGTTTGGGACCTTCATATAAAAAGGTCAACCCACCTCTCTGCCGTTTACCCACAGCCCCACCCCAGAGGAGGGAAAAATCTGCAATTGTTGGATTAGGGCTGAGGTGCACATTTGCCCTTTGCATAACTGGCAGCGTTGCAAAGGACAGCCCCTTTCTCTCTTCCCTCCATTCTCTCCCATCTGGCAGAGGAGTCCGGCTCCCTAAATCTTCTTTTTGTTGGTTAGTTTCCATGGCAGTTATTGTCTGTGTGTGTGAGCGTGTCCGCCCCCTCACCCGCTCTCCTCGCAGAGCGGGCCTTTGCAGCTGAGACTGGGTGGAGGGAGAGGCGCGGAGACAGTGGGGCTCTGACGAGCTGGCTGAGGCCCTCTCAGTAGGGGGGTCACGCCTCCTGGAACTCAGGGACCCCAAGTTTCTGTGCATTCAGGGCGGGGCTGGCCCCATGCCCTGTGCATAGGGGCCTGGCTGCATCCCAGTCGATCAGCCAGAGGCAGCAGCAGTGGACTCATCAATTGTGGAGGAAGCCCTGGGGACCCTGGGGACCTTGCCGACTCTATTCCTAGCCGGCTCCTAGGACGAGCCTCAGAGCCAACACCTGCTCGACCCTCTCCCGGCCCCTCCCCTTCTTTGTCTTTTGCAGATGATCGCCGGGTGTCCTCCTTTTCCCCCTAGTCAGGTAAGTTTTATTTCAATCCATCTATGCAGAGTGATGTCTTGGCATTCTGAGTGCCTGCTGGTGGGGAGACAGGCAGTGGTGTCTGTGAAAGGAGGGCTGTCCAGGTCAGACAGGTTGGCATGGGGGTCAGGAGGGGCAAGGGTCTCCAAGGGCCTTTTCTCCTCAGCTGGGCCTCTCTAGATTTGAAGTTAAAGGTTCCTTCCTATCTGGTTTTAACCCAGCTAATTAACTCCAAAGATTGCTGTCCAGGGCACAGACTGACCAACATACAGCCAACCTCCAGAACTTCTGGCTTCTGATCCGAATTCAGCTCAACTTTATGGAATATCAAACAGAAAACCAAATATTGCATATTCTCACTTACAAATGTAGGAGGTAAACCCTGGATGCAGATGGACATCAAGATGGGAACAATAGACACTGGGGACTCAAAAAGGAGGGAGGGAGGGAGGGAGGGGGACAAGGGCTGAAAAACTTCCTATTAGGTTACTATGTTCACTACCCAGGTGACGAGATCAATAGAAACCCAAACCGCAGCATCACGAAATACACCCTTGTGACAAACCTGCGCACATGCCCCCTGGGTCTAAAATTAAGATTTTTAAAACTTATGGACTATCTACTATGTACATACACATTGCTGGGCTTGGCTCCGAAGGGATTGTGCTTTAACAACAATGGCACATAACATGGTTCCTGCCTTCCGATGCTTACCAACTGGTAAGAAAGAATATCTACATAGACAGGTATGGGGATTCTGGGGCCAGGCAAGCTAGATGTCCCATCCCCGTTCTGGCTGTGTGACCTTGGGCAAGACATTTAACCTCTCTAAGTCTCAGTTTTCACCTTTGTAAAATGACAATAATAATAGTACCTAGTTTATAGGCTAAATTATACACACACACAACTCACACACACATCAAACTCTGATCAGTTCATGATGTATATTGAGCACCACGTACTTGTTAACGATTATCATTATTGTTATTATTATTGACTTTTTATGAGGTTCAAATTATACAAAATATGTAAAGAATGTAGTGTGGTGTTGAGAATAATGAGTGGTGGTCATTACCATGCTAACACAGTTACAGATGGAGTTCTATAGAAACGGGAAAAATGACTCTTGCCTACAGGGATCATGCAAGGCATGGAGGAGGTGGCATTCAGGCCAAGCCCTGAAGGATGAATAGGATATCAACAAGCAGGAAGGAGCATATGAAGCAGAGAGCACAAAGCCAAGTATGGAGGCAGGAAATGAAAGGCCTATTGGGCATCAGGCAATAGAGTGGTTTGGCTGGAGCCCAGGCATTAAGCCTGGCTGAGAGGCTGGACTGGACTTTGGGCACCCAGCATCTTGAGGACAAGGGCCAAGATTAGGGTGTGACACTGTGAACACTGGAATAACCAGCCTAGCACCAGGATGAGAGGGAGTGATACACTTTACAGAGAGCCAGGCTCAGAGCCTGAGACCAGCGTTTGGGTCCTGGCTGAGCTTCAGATTGAACTGGGTGCTCTGAGGCTAATCGCTTCACCTCTCTGAGTTTGTTTTGTCACCTATGAAATCAGTAGGTAAAATACCAAGTGCAATTCTTCAGAAGAAAGGAGAATTTGTGTGTCATCTGCATGACTCTGGGAAAAATCCAAAGGAATCAATCATTTAACAAAGAGACTTACGTAAATTATCAAGTGCAATGCCTGACTCGTTATAGTAGTTGAATGAATGATCTCGCTCATCATGATTAATTGCCTTATTCATCCATTCATTCATTCATTCCCTCATTCATTCAGCAAATATTCCTTGGGTCCCCACTGAATGCCAGGCATTAGTTTTGGTGATGGGAAAGAGTGATAAATGCACCTGCCTTGAGACACTTATAAGCAACTGAGGAAACTGGCAACCTGAGGACTTCTGGGTGCTCCCACCCTATCCCCAGCAGCTTCCATCCCACTGGCCATCTTCCAGTTTCTCTCAACGATTATTGCTTACAGATATTTATTTTTAGCAGATTTTAGGCTCCCAAGACATCTCCCATATAGGTCTTGAGAACATCTCCTGTCTGCCCTCTGCTGGTGAGGGATTGTAAGCGCTTTGCAATAAACAGCTCAATATTCATTACACACCAATACCAAGCATTTCTGCTGCTGTCCATCACCCCTGAGATGAACTGAAGTGCCTTAATATTTAAAGAGGAATGAATTTGTAATTAGTACCTAAAGTTACATCAGAGTCATTCAAGAGGTTTTCTATTTAAATGCAAATTTAATCTTTCCAAAGAAAGCTAAAAGGTGATGAAAATAGATAGCAAAGGTTGAGGAAAGAGGCAAGAAAAGGGAGATGGCACTGATGTGGAGCTGTCACTGTTGTTGACTTGTCTGTGGCCCATCCTCAGGACCAGGCTCTGAGGTGGAGGGAGCTGAGGTGGGGCCTGGGTCCCTAAAGCCTAAGTCCCAATTGCCCTGCCTGCTCATGGGGGTAGCCCAAACCAGCAGCCATTTGGGTGGGTCCTCGCTGGGCTGCTGGTGGTCATCTTAGAATCATGGTGGCCTGGAGAGGATGTGGGCTGTGGGGTTAGGCAGATCTGAGTTTGAATCCAGGATCCTGTTCTGCCTAACTCTAACAGCTTTGGTGAGTTTCCTAATCTCCCCCATTCCTTCCTTATGTAAATAGACCTCTTAGTGCTTGTTTCTCTCAAGGTTGTTGTAGAGATTATGTGATAAACAGAGTAAATGTCCCTGGTATACAAGAAGGGCCCTCAAAATGTTCGTTTCCTTTTATTGCCACTAGATATTGCCGTGTCAACTTAACATGCCACAGTGGTGCGAAGCACGTTGTCAAGAATAAGGTGGCAAGCTGGAAGTGGTGCGTGTCTCTAGTCCCAGCTACTCAGGAGGCTGAGGCGGGAGGATTGATTGGGCCCGGGAGGCTGCAGTGAGCCACGATGGTGCCACTGCACTCCAGCCTGGGTGACAGAGTGAGACCTTGTATCACACAAACAAGAAAACAAAAAACAAAAAGAATAAGGTGGCATTCCCCTTGTTCCCTTAAAACAGCCTAAGGTGCGGGGGAGGGCACAAACATTTTCTGTAAAGGGCCAGAGAGTAAACATTTCATGCTTTGCGGGCCATGCGCTCTCTGTTGCAACTACTCCACTCTGCTGTTGTAGTGGGAAAGCTGCCATAGACAACACGTAAATGAGTGAGTGTGGCTGTGTTCCAATATAACTTTATTTATAGATGCTGAAATGTGAATTTCATATCACTTTCATGTATCCCAAAATATTTTTCTTTTGATTTTTTTCCCCAATCATTTAAAAATGTAAAAATTGTTCTTAGATTTCAGGCCATACAGAAACAGGCAGCAGGCCAGGGTTGGCCCTCAGTCATAGTTTGCTGACCCCTGCACTGAAGTAGAATCTGTGATTTGGGGAGGACTTGTATCAAGGAATCTCTCAGAACATAACTTCCAAGACCGGGACCAAAGCAGGGAGATGTCATCCAAGGAAGAAAACAGTCCTTTCTGGGCCAGGACTAGAGAGGAACAAAGGACACACTAGATCCCTAGTGGTGGTTCCTCGCTGGGGGCAGCTGTTAGGTCTGGGTGTGAATAAAAGTGTCACTCTGTTTCTTGCCTAGTGATGTGCAGGGATGGAGTGGCGGCTCCTGGGTGCTAAGCAGGCAGCCACATTCTCCTGGTGACAGGCTACAGGAGGATGCTCAAGGGTCAAGGCCCTGCCACTCCCTCCTTCAATGAGAGAGAAATGCAGGCCTCCTGGGGCTCCTTAGAGATCCTCAGGTGCACACCCACCTGCCCCGGGAGTGCCGAGTGATGAGGAGAGGCAGATCCTTTGATTCACCCAAAGCTTGGCCTGGTTCTCACCTTTCCAGACTCTCACGGCTTCTTAGACACACATACACACAACGCACTCACAGCCAGCCCATCACGCGTCCCCGCCCTCTCCTGTCTCCAGCACAGAGAGCACAGGTCAGCACGCCAGATGGCAACCTTGCTGCTGCAGCAGATTGCCGTCTCCCTAGGGAGCGGGGGTGAAAGCAAAGCACTGGATGATGCCTGAGCTCCAGTCCCCACCCCCTCCTCTCCAGTGTGCCTCTGCCTGGTCCTTTCTCTGGGGACAAGGGGTGTGTGTGTGTGTGTAATGTAAAGTGCCAGAGGAGAAGGGGAGAGGTGAGGAGAGAGCAAAAGCCACTCTCTACCTCTGTACAGGTCCTGCCCCAGTGACCTGGCACCTCCTTCCATCTGGAGAGTGAGCGGGACCTCCCTCTCTGGCGCCCAGGGAGGCTGGGGGGATCTTAGAGGTGAGTAGAGGCATGGGATGGACAACAAGCCTGCCCCAAGGCCTGCTGGGAGAAGCAAAGAGGCCTGGGACCTTTCAGGGTGACTGCTGTCACTTCCCGGCTCTCTGGTGGGCCCGGGCTGAGTGTCATGCCAGCCTAAACGGCCTAAACTGTGAACCTCATCATCCCCTTCCCAGCCCCATAAAGGGCCCAGAGCCTTGGATCCCACTGGATGTCAGGGTCAGACAAAATTTAGAGTTAGGAGGGAGGCAAGGAAGGAGAGGCAGGCCATGAGAAAACCTCCTTTTTTTTTTTTTTTTTTTTTTTTTTTGAGATGGAGTTTCACTCTTGTTGCCTAGGCTGGAGTGCAATGGCACGATCTTGGCTCACCGCAACCTCCGCCTCCCAGGTTCAAGCGATTCTCCTGCGTCAGCCTCCCAAGTAGCTGGGATTACAGGCATGCACCACCATCCCTGGCTAATTTTTGTATTTTTAGTAGAGACGGGGTTTCTCCATGTTGATCAGGCTGGTCTCAAACTCCCGACCTCAGGTGATCCGCCCACCTCAGCCTCCCAAAGTGATAGGATTATAGGCATGAGCCACCGCGCCCGGCCAAGAAAGCCTCCTCTTAAAGTGAGCAGTGTTGATCAAATAAAAGCCCAATATATGCTATGTACCAGGTGAGGAATCTCTATGTGGAAACAAGAGGAATCTTCGGGGAGTGGCCCCTTCTCTCCTGGGTGGGGATGAGACAACAAATGAGCTTTTGTCTTCCAGATAAGGCAGTTTTGCTAGGAAGAGGGACTCCGGTGAGGGTGAGCACAAAAGGCTAAACTCCTTTTGTTTAACCTTTTGTTTCTAGCGGGCCCTCTACCTCTAGGCCTGCAGAGCTCCATGGGGCTGGACTGTAGGTCTGTGGCCCTGCTCATTCAGAGCCTGCCAGCAGGAGAGCCAGCTCCCAGTGCCTCAGCACACACACACACATGCACACACACACGCGCGCACACACACATGCACACACACACATGCATGCGCACACACACACATGCACACACAGGCACGCACACCATCATGACAGGCAGGCTGGCCCATCTGCCGATCAATCTTCCTTGCTGATTTCCCAGCTGGAAGCAGCAGGGCTGGTGTGTAAATCATTCAGAGCCCTCTCTCAGCTCTGCCAGGACGTGGAGCTCTTTTTAATTAGGAAGAATGGAGGATGCTGCTGACTTTGGAAGTGGCAATATTAACTTACTAATGGGCATTTAAAGAGCCGCGTCTGAGTGGTCTGCTGCAGCCTTCCCCAGCCTATAGCCTTTTCTCCTCTGCAGAGCTGCCCCCATAAAGGCTCTGCTGTCCTCTACATGAGAAGGGGTGAAGATTAGGCCCCCTAAGGGCCCCAGCCTGGTGACCTGGGACAAATGGGCACATTTTCACTTTTAGAGAAAGCCATGTCTTGATGACCTGAGCCCTTGCATCCTCTGCCACCCTTGCATACTCTCCTGGCAGTAAGCACCCCAGAAAGGTCAGAACCCAACAGGAAGCAGGTGGGTGCCCAAGGTCTATAGCGAGCCAGCCCATTCGCCACAGCTGCAGCTGTCATAAGACACCCCCTTGTCCTGGGCCGATTGGAGAGAAAGGAGGGTGATGGTAGCAAGAGAGGGTGGCCAGGGGAAGCCCTGATAAAGTCCTCACTGGTGACTGGACCTGGGGTAGCTGGCAGCGCTTGTGAGAGCTGGTGGGGCCAGACCTCTGCGATCGTATCACCTGGCAGAATGTGAGGATGTTCATTCTAGAATCTGCTGCTTTGTCACTATGGCTAAATGCTTCTTTCTCTAGGGCTCCCCGCCTGTATAGCACCCCAGGAGTACAGAATAATCCAGCTGGGAGGGACCCCAGCTGCTCTCTTCTTCACCTTCCTTCCTTCTAATTTGACAGGCACCAGAATGGATATGACTTGCCCATAGTTGCACAGCCCGGTTACAACAAAACGTAGGCTGGAGGTCATAGCCTACATCGTAACAAGACGTAGCAGAGGTCTTCTGACTGTCCTGTGTTTTTCTAGTATGCCCCGGGCGGCAATAGAGGAGGTGGCTCCGTGGCCTCTCACCTCACCTCATGCTGGTGTTTCAAGTTTCTGACATTGCTGGTCAGGAAGTTCTTCCTTGTTTATAACTCAAATCCTCAGGCTTTATTGTAAGCCCCATTTCCTCTTACGATTTCCTCAATAAGCACAGGGAAGTAGCTGAGGTCTTTGAAAACCATCCCTTCCCGCACACACTAAACAGCAGAGGAGCATGTGGCTTCCCAACCCTTCCTCTCTACGTTGTGCAACTCCTGAGTCTGAAAACGAAGATGACCCCCTCCCTTCACCCATCATCCCGTATCTGGGGTCCACTTTCCAATGTCCCAGTTTTACCTAAGTAGGCAGGAAGTTGCTTACAGATGAACAGATGCATTCTTTAATAGATACCCACTAAGCCCCTCTAGGTTCCAGGCACCAGCTATGCACTGGAGCCGGAGGGAGCAGGGAGGATAGCTGAAGGAATGTGGCTGATTCAACTCTCCAATCAAGGCTGCGTGGTCAGGAAGGGAACCTGAATAGCTGAGGCCATTCTGCGGGACTCTAGCCCTCCACCTGCAAGGCAGCAGTGCCATGTGATCACATACAGATCCCGGTTCTGACTGCTGGCAACTGTGTCATGCCATCTCCCTTCAAGTCCACGTGAGCTCTAAATCCTTCCTCTGGGCTGATGTTGGGACTGGTGGGGAGGAGGCCCTAATGAGGCTTCTCTATGCTGGGGGAGGAACTACCCTTTCATTGGTCTGCTGGCAGCTTCAGTCCTAATTGGATGAGTCAGCCTCACTCCCCACTCCCTGAATAAGGACCACGCTTCTGGTTAGGAATGAGAAGGTGATTAGCTAAAGGAAGGGCACAGCTGTTCTCCAGATTAGAATGCAATTTAGGTTGCAGCAGATGAGATTTCAGCTAGCTAGGAGAAAAGATATCCTGTCTAAGACACAGGCCCAGAAGTGATCGGCTACAGGAGGGTATGGGCCCTGGTAAGGCTGCCTGTCTTGTGAAACTGGCACCTGCTCTGGGGGGCACACTAGCCTGAAAGTCAGAGGTACAGAAACTTGCCATCACAAAGGGAAGAAAGAAACTAGTCTTTATGAGGTACCTACCACATGCCCAGGAACTATGCCTGGCATCTCCTTCCTCCTACAACTCTAGAAAGTAGATTTTCTTATTCCCTTTTTCACAGATGAGGACACTCAGATTCAAGGACATAAGTGACTTGTGCATAGTCACATAGCTAGGAGGTGGCTGCACCAGGATTCAGATCCAGCCTGTCTGATGCTGACCACATGGTCTGTGGGGTGCTGCAGAAAGAAAACTGCGTAAAGAAGGTGATCCTGGCCTCGGGGAGTTCCTGGTGTGTGCCTCCAGCCAGTGTGGTACCCTGCAGAGGGCACTCCGGTAAAGAGTATTTCTGGGGAGGGATAAGGAGCAGCTAATCACTAAACAACTCCTCTTCCCTCCTATCCCCCCGAAATGTTCCCTACACTTGGAATTCCACCAGACCTTGAAAACCTTCCCACAGTTATTCCATCCATGGCCTGCCACACTGAGAATCTGCCTGGTTTATTGGGAAGAAACTGTTCCCCACAACACCCTCAACTTCCCCCTAAGGTACCACAATTTAGTGAAGGCAGGATCCTGCTGAATGCCTACCAGACAATAGAGACTGAGTAAAAATGTGCATTTCATTGTATGTAAATTAGACCTTAACAAATCCAAGACTTACTGAGCCTGTCAAGGTGGTGCATGCCTGTAATCCCTGCTACTCAGGAGGCTGAGGCAAGAAGATGACTTGACCTTAGGAGTTCAAATCCAGCTTGGGCAATATAGCAAGACCCCATCTTTTTAAAAAGAAACAAAACCCAAAACGTACTGAGTGACTTTTTCTGGGGCTGAGCATCCTCAAGTTTGATTGATGCACCAATATCTATAATAAAGACTCCACAGCACCAAAGGCGTAATCTTTAGAGGCTTTTATGACTTTTCCCTCCCCTAATTCCCCAACCTCCCACTCCTACCTTGTAATCAAGGGGAAAAATCAAACACTTTTTTTTTTTTAGAAAGACAGGGTCTTGCAGTGTCACCTGGGCTGGAGTGCAGCGGCACGATCTTGGTTCACTGAAGCCTCTACCCCCTGGGCTCAAGTGATCCTCCCACCTCAGCCTCCCTAGTAGCTAGGATTATGTGCCACGAAGCTCAGATAATTTTTATTTACTTTTTGTAGAGACAGGGTTGCACTATGTTTTTGAGGCTAGTCTCAAACTCCTGGACTCATGTAATCACCTGCCTCAGCCTCCCAAAGTGCTGGGATGACAGGCACGAGCCACCTCATCCAGCCTAAAAACTCAAATGCTTTTTAAGGCAAAAGAGAAACCCCGGCTCAAAGTTATGCAAGATTTTAGAGCAAGAAGGATTTAGATTTAACATGAGGAAGAACTTCCTGACCAGGAAAATGGTTACACACTAGAATAGGGTGGGGAGGGACCAAAGGAGTCACTGGACACTCTCCCTCTGCTTAGCACTCCTTAAGGCCCCATCTTGGTGCACTCAGCCCAGGCAATGGAAACCACAGGTGACTCAGGGAATCTTAAGTGGCAGTTGCTAGGTTACAAGCTTCCTCGATGTGCACTCCGTGTAAGCACTAAAGGATGTTACCTGGCGGAGAGGAAGAGAGATGGGGGAGATGGAGAGAAGCCAGGACTTCCAGAACAAGCAATTAGGTCATGGTCTGGAAGACATCCTGTTCTTAGTACTTTTCCAAGGGTCTGAGTCCCTAGATCCCACGGTCTGCATAGAAGATGGTGCCTGTAGGATATGAGCCTTAGTTTAGAATGGGGGCCTATTCTGGGTCTGGATTCCAGCACTTCCTTACCTGCACTGCCTGGCACAAATAGTATGGGCAGCCGCTGGAATCTCCTTGGTGGTCTGGGCTCCTTTCTTCACTGCAGTGGAATAAAGACCAGAAGCCAGGTGGGGAGTGGACCCACTTGGTTTCCTTCATAAGGCACAATTCTTTCATTTGTGATTTAATTGTGATAAAGTGAAGGAACACTGGATTTGGAATTCATACCTTGGACCCACCCCGAATGGCCTGCATGGTCCTAAGTAAGTCATTTCATCTCATTAAGGCTCAGATTCCTCATCTGTAAAAAGTGGATACTGATACCTACCCTGGGAACCCCTCCCAGGGCTGTTTTAAGATTACAAGAAAATGGACGTGCAAGGGCTTAGATGATCTCAACAAGTGACACAAATATACAGAGTGGAGCTCTGTCTATCTGCTTATTAAGCTGCCCCAGCTGGGGTGGTGAGGGCTCATTTAAGAAGCCTGGCCTCACTGCTTTGGTAGAAGGCTCAAGGCTCAGTGGGCAAGAGAAGCTGAGGATGGACTCCAACAAGCCCTTTTGAGGAAGGTCTATGGCTTTAAATCTTCCCAATCATCTGTTCTGATTTTGTGAAGACAGTTCAAGCTGAGGTAAAGGTGCGTTCCCTATTTCTCCAGGCAGATAGAGACTCCTAGGAAGAAAGGGAAATGTTTAGTGTTTCCATGAAATTTCATGAATTCACACCCCATGCTTTTGGAATTTATGAGTTCTGATTGAATAGGGAAAACAGACACAGCCTTCCTCTGTGAAGGTTCTAGAGGCACTTACTTTGTAAGTACAGAGAATTCGAACTAAAAAACAGCGGAATTTTTAAGCCAAGAACTCAAAGTAGTAAGATGGGCCCATTGGATGGAGTGCAATGGTGCAATCTCGGCTTGCTGAAACCTCTGCTTCCCGGGTTCAAGTGATTCTCCTGCCTCTGCCTTCTGAGTAGTTGGGATTACAGGCATGCGTCACGGCACCCAGCTAATTTTGCATTTTTAGTAGTGATGAGATTTCACCATGTTGGCCAGGCTGGTCTCGAATTCCTGACCTCAGGTGATCCGCCTACCTCGGCCATCCGAAGTGCTGGGATTACAGGCATGAGCCGCCAAATCTGGCCTCGATTGTATAATTTTGGGGGTGGAAGGTTTATTTTGTTTTGTTTTGTTTTTGAGACAGAGTCTTGCTCTGTCACCCAGGCTGGAGTGCAGTGGCGCAATCTTGGCTCACTGCAATCTCCGCCTCCCAGGCTCAGGTGAACCTCCTGCCTCAGCCTCCCGAGTAGTTGGGACTACAGGTGCATGCCACCATGCCTGGCTAATTTTTTTGTATTTTTAGTAGAGATGGGGCTTCACCATTTTGGCCAGGCTGGTCTGGAACTCCTGACCTCAAGTGATCTGCCTGCTTGGGCCTCCCAAAGTGCCTGGATTACAGGTATGAGCCACCGCACCCGGCCAGAACTATTGTATCTTGACCGATCAATTTCAAAACCCTGGTTGTGATATATACTGTGCTATAGTTTTGTAAGATGTTGCCACTGGGAGAAACTGGGTAAAGGGTATTTTTTCTTACAGCTGCATGTGAATCTACAATTTTCTCAAAATTAAAACTCTAGTTTAAAAAATATATAGACATAGATCTATCTATCTATCTGTATAAGAAACTGAGGCTCAGAGTAGTTAAATAATTTTCAGCGGCAAGATTCAAACCCAGGTCTTCCAGCCTCCCAAGCCTGGGTGTTTCAAGACTTGGCTACATTTGAGAGAACCAGGTAGGAGGAAGATCCCATCGGCCTTGCAGTCCACCAGACCAGGTGGTTCTCTGGCCTCATGGGCACCTTTGTTACTGGGGACTACTGTCCTGTAAACGGTATTAGAGGGTGGCTCGCAAGGATTGTCTGTCAAGCCCTGCGAGTTGGTGCCGAGGACGGAGATTTGATCATCAGGTTTCCCCTTTCTGAAGCTTGTGAAGGGTGATGGTGGCGGTGGTGGGTTGTGCATGTATGTGTATGGCAGATGGAAAAACTGCCCGTGTGTGTTTGTCTATGTTGGTGTCTCTGGCTGTGTCCACATGTCTCTCTGTGCATCATTGGTCAGTGTCTCTGTGGATGTGTCTATTTCGGTGGGGGAAGGGCGATGTGTAAGTTATGCTTCTATGTGCAAGTGGGTGTATATGTTATATTTGAAAGTACCTGTGCCAGGTCTGCGTGCATCACACCCACATAAGTTGTTTCCATGAGGTTAAACTATATGATAATACCTCACCCCAAGCAAAGCTGGCTATTGAGTTAGCTGGTCAACTGAGTCTGTGTACTGTAGATAAACTGGGTAATTGGCCTCTCCGCCTCTTCAACCAAAACAAACACAAAAGCCCGCCCCCACACCGGAGGGAGTCTGTGCCCGTCATCTGGGTGCTTGGTTCTAGTGCCCTGCTTTCCTTGACCCCCTGTAGACAAGGTAAGCGCTTCCGCGGCGGGGCTTCTGTAAAGAGGTCACAGCACGCTGTGTCCCGGGACGCACGCGGATTCCTGCACAGGTGTGGTGGCTGCGGATGGGGACGGAGTGGAGCAGGCTCGCCGACCTCCTCCCTGGCGGCGGCTCCGCTTCTCCTTCCTGCTGTTCACTTCATCTCCTCATCTGCATGTGTGACAGCGGCGCGCGGACTGGGGAAGGACAGAGCGCCCTCTCCCCGGTTCCCGTGCAGCCGGGCGGGGGCTCCGGGCTCCCCGGTGATGCGTCGTCTGCGCCTCGCCGCCGCGCTCCCCGGGCCTGGCAGCGTAAGTGATGCGGGGGCGGGGGCTCCGAGACTGCGGGGAGGGGGCGCTGGGGAAGAGAGGCGTCGACGCCGAGAGACGCTAACTCCTTCCTCCGCCCGGGGACTGCCCGGCACCCCAAACCCCTGAAAGCCCCGGCCCGCGGCGCGCTCGGGCAGTGTCCGAGCAGCGGGTGGGGAGGGGGCGGGGACCAAGCGGTGCAGGGTGTGGTGCCGCCCCCGGGGGGCGCCCTCCGCCGCCGCGTCTTCCGGGTGAAGTTGACCAGGGGCTGCGGAGCCGGAGGGCTCATGGTCCCGGCTGCCCTTGATTCGCCGCGTTCCCCCCGCAGGGCCAGGCGTGGACGCCGCCGGACCGCTGAGACTCGGGGCACGGTGAAGCACTGGCCCGCGTCTGGCTGGGGCCGGCGCTCGGGAGCCAGATGGAGGTGGCGATAGGGGCCGTGGGAGCCGGCGCCGAGTAGCCGGTGGACCCCCGCGCTCGCACCTCTCCCGGCGCCCGGGCGCTCCCCGAGGCTGCCATGGAGGTGCCTAACGTCAAGGACTTCCAGTGGAAGCGCCTGGCGCCACTGCCCAGCCGCCGGGTCTACTGCTCCCTGCTGGAGACCGGGGGCCAGGTCTATGCCATCGGGGGATGTGACGACAACGGCGTCCCCATGGACTGCTTCGAGGTCTACTCCCCCGAGGCCGACCAGTGGACCGCCTTGCCCCGGCTGCCCACAGCCCGGGCAGGGGTGGCCGTCACCGCCCTGGGGAAGCGGATCATGGTGATTGGGGGCGTGGGCACCAATCAGCTGCCCCTGAAGGTCGTGGAGATGTACAACATCGATGAGGGCAAGTGGAAGAAGAGGAGCATGCTGCGTGAGGCCGCCATGGGCATTTCTGTCACGGCCAAAGGCAAGTGGGGCCAGGGCTGAGGGCGGCCAGAGAGAAGGAAGTGGGGGGCCAGGAGGGAAACAGATGGAAACCAACACGCATTTGCTGTGGGCTGTGGAGTTTAGTGCCATATTTCTGTAGACCCCATGCGTTCAGCAGAATGCCTGCACCTCCCGCCGCCACATCCCAGCCCCTGAAACCTGCCTTGCAGGTGCCACCACCCCCAGACACCTATTTGGGGTCCTGACAATGCTCACTCCATCCTTGTAGCGTCACCAGGCCCCACTGAGAGGGCTTTGGGACCTGATTCCAGGGGCCTCTTCCACCTTCAACCTCCCCCTCTGCCTCCCAATCTCATAGACGCTCAGTGGAGACCAGAATGTTCCTGAGGGTTCACATCTTGCCCGTTTCACTAAGTCCTCAGGGCATGCATGTCCTCACTGCATGGTTTTGTGATTCTCATTTTCCTTTCTCAAAACCCCTCATCTCATTCTTTTCACGCCTAGTACAGCCCAGAACCTAGAGCTCCGAAAGCTCTTTTGCTGAAACACAAAGGGTTTTGTGGGAGATGGTTCAATGGGAATTAGGAGACACCAAATTCAGACACACCTGAGCAGTACAGGCTTGCAGTGGGGTGCAACCTTCCCTCTGTCTCCTCTTCCTCCCTCCGTCTCCTCTTCCTCCCTCCCTCTTCTACTAAACCATACTAGCTGCATGTCAAGTCTGCTATAGATTGGGAACCAGTATTTCTTGAGCACCTGCTCTGTCCCCGGCACAGTGCCAGGCTCCAGGAAGGAAGGAAAGAGGTGGAAGATCTGTTCCCTGCCTTCAGGAGCCTGGATCTGACCAATGAAGGTAACTAGAGAGAAACTCTAGTGCAGAATCCCCCAGGGCAGCATGGCCAGTGGGGCTTCTGTGACCTCCCAGTAAGAAGGATGGAAGGCCTGGAGGCTCACGGAGAGCAAGGGAGGGAAAGAGTACATCTTCATCGCAGGCCTCAATAAATGGTCTTGAAAGATTAAGAACTAACATTCATTGAATCCTTACCATCGGTGCTTTGTATACATTAACCGCTTTGATTCTCACAACCTATCCAATGAGGTAAGTGCTAGTATTACTCTGATTTTAGAGAGAAGCAGTGTAAGGCCCAAAGAGTTAGTTAAACCACTGGCCCAAGGTGACACAGATAGTGATAATTGAGTCTGTGCTCTTACTATGGCACTGAATGGGTTCAGCAGTTAGTTTAATAAGCGTTTACATGCCTGTGTGCCAGGCATTGTGCCAGATGCTGGAGCTATAGATTTAACAAATTCTCAAGGGCCTACAATCTATTGAAAGAAACAAAGATTGGCCAGGCGCGGTGGCTCACGCCTGTAATCCCAGCATTTTGGGAGGCCAAGGCAGGCGCATCACGACATCAGGAGATTGAGACCATTCTGGCTAACACGGTGAAACCCCATCTCTACTAAAAATACAAAAAATTAGCTGGGCATGGTGGCAGGTGCCTGTAGTCCCAGCTACTCCGGAGGCTGAGGCAGGAGAATGGTGTGAACCTGGGAGGCGGAGCTTGCAGTGAGCCGAGATCGCGCCACTGCACTCCAGCCTGGGCGACAGAAGGAGACTCCGTCTCAAAAAAAAAAAAAAAAAAAAAAGAAAGAAAGAAACAAACAAAGATTATTCAGTAACAGGTGGCAATTAGGGTGATGGAATAGGGTAACAGAAGTGCCATCACTCAGGAGGCACTGAGCCGGTGCTGTCGACCCAGCCTTGTAGTTCAGGGACACCCAGATGGGTCTGAAAGGATGAGTAAGAATTGGGCACAAAAACAGTAGTGAGGAGTGGATGGGAGGATTCCCAGGAGGAGGAGTCTCAAGTAACACAGGATGGGAGGGGTGGAGCTTGTGCAAGGTGAATTCCTCATTAGCAGGCACCATCTTCCAGCCTCAGGCTAGGGTTGGCATTTTTTTTTCCAATAAGATTGGAAAGTAGGAGGAAATAGTACTCATCCCTGCAATCACCTAAAGTATAAAGGCCTCCTGGAGCCAGAAGCATTGAGGACTGGCTGCTGGCAGACAGAATCCCGGGCAGGGGTGGCTCCCTGAGAAAGAGAGGCCCGGGAGGTCCTGTGGTGAGACCCAGGGAAACACAGATGCCTTACCCATCCTCTCTGGTATAGTGAAGTCCTTTGAAAGGCCACCTACAGTCAAGAGTAGTAGAGAATGAGAGGAGACTCACTTCTCAAAGTATCCCAGCTCACTTCCTGGGCAGGGTTTCTTAAAGGGACCAGTACTCTCTCCAAAGCTTCACCCTCATTCACCCCTAGCCCTATCTCATTTAGTTGAAGTGACTCCTGGATCCCACAAGTTTCCCAATTTGTGAAGGAAAATGGCATTCCCCCATGGGGCTGGCAGACACAGAGAGAACCAGCAGCAGTCCGGTGTCCCATAGGCCAGTGACAGCATGACTCATCTTATTTCTAAAGGCCCCTGCCATATCTAAAAATTCCAGTTTGTGAATGCCTGGGGAACAGGCATCAGAAGAATATCTCTACTCGTTGAAGCCAGGCGTGGTGGCTCATGCCTGTAATCTCAACACTTTGGGAGGCCAAGGTGGGCGGATCACCTGAGGTCAGGAGTTCGAGACCTGGCCAACATGGTGAAACCCTGTCTCTACTAAAAATACCAGGTGTGGTGGCAGGCATCTGTAATCCCAGCTACTCTGGAGGCGGAGGCAGAAGAATCGCTTGAACCTGAGAGGCAGAGGTTGCAGTGAGCTGAGATCACACCATTACACTCCAGCCTGGGCGACAAAACGAGACTCTGTCTCAAAAAAAAAAAGAATACCTCTCCTCTTTGGCTTCCCCTCTGGCTGCCCAGAGAGGAGGACAGTGAAGGAGATAAGACCTGCAAAGGGTTTTCCAGGCCTAAACTTCACGCAGTGTTTCAGGCTTAGCCAAAGGGCTGGACACTAAGGAAGACTAGGGCGTGTAGTCGTACCATGGCTTCAAAAGACCCAGGCAGCTGGGCACAGTCGCTCACACCTGCAATCCCAGCACTTTGGAAGGTCGAGGCAAGAGGATTGCTTGAGCCCCGGAGTTCAAGACCAGCCTGGGCAACATGGCAAAACCGTGTCTCTACAAAAAATACAAAAATTAGCTGGGTGTGGTGGCATGGACCTGTAGTCCCAGCTACTTGGGAGGCTGAGGTGGGAAGATCTCTTGAGCCCAGGAGGTCAAGGTTGCAGTGAATCGTGATTATGCCACACTCCAGCCTGGATGACAGAATGAGACTGTATCTGAAAAAAAAATAATAATAATAATAAAAATAAAGAAACAGACTCTCAGGCTCAGCTATAGCAGGGGCTTCTTTGAATGGTGCTATCAACCACACTGATACATATATGACTCACTCTGGCTGAGCAGTGGTTGAAAGCTTGGCCTGGCCATGGGAGGCAATGGATGCTGGTGGGCCTGTCTTGCTGTACCTGTGAACTAAGCCAGGGGCATGTATGGCCTTTCTTCTTAGATTACCGAGTATATGCGGCAGGCGGGATGGGCCTGGACCTACGTCCACACAACCACCTCCAACACTATGACATGCTCAAGGACATGTGGGTGTCCCTAGCACCCATGCCCACCCCGAGATATGCTGCCACCTCCTTCCTCCGAGGCTCCAAGATCTACGTGCTGGGTAAGGACAGATTACCGTTCTATACCTACCCTCCTTCCTTCCCTTGGCTCAGTTCCCATGGGAAGCAGTGCCTGTGTGCTGAGCATCTCCTCGGCACTGGGGATAATCACACTGCCCAGCCCATCGGGAGCTTCCTGTATGAATGAGTAACTGTCAAAAGGGGAAACCCTTTTCGCTGTCCCTGTCCTCAGGGACAACCCTTCTGCCCAACCTCTATCCTGCTCTGGTCCCCAGGGGGACGACAGTCCAAGTACGCGGTCAACGCTTTCGAGGTCTTTGACATCGAGACTCGCTCCTGGACCAAGTTTCCCAACATTCCCTATAAGCGGGCCTTCTCCAGCTTTGTGACCCTGGACAACCACTTGTACAGCCTGGGAGGCCTGCGGCAAGGTCGCCTCTACCGGCAGCCCAAGTTCCTGCGGACGATGGACGTGTTCGACATGGAACAGGGTGAGCTGGTCACCTTCCCCAGGAAGCTCTGGCTGCCCACTGCCCTTCTGGCTGGCTCCCCATCCCTTACCCCTATTCCAGCCATCTTCCAGGGCCATTTACCCAGCTGGGAAAGCTTCTCAGAAGTCTCAGCACCCCTCTCCACTCAGGGCTACTCTTGGAATCAAATTCCTTCATTGGTATAGGTCCCCTTTTTGCTTGGTTGGTTTTTATCAAAGCCCCTTTTCTACCTATATTGTCTTTTCTTACAATATTCACACAGGACCAGGTCAGAGAGGGATTTTTCTTAACTAAAATTTTACTGATGGAGAAACAGAAGGATCCTGACTCCTCTCTCACTGCCTCTATTAGCCTCCCAACCAGAAGTCAAGGTGATTCATTGTAGGGGATGATGATGCCTTACAGAGCAGCAAGCATGGGAGAGGGGGAAGCCACAGAGAATTTGAAACAGCAGGAGGAACTGTGTACTCCCCAAGCGTAAAGGATAAATAGAGTGAAGACACTGCCCAGGGTGAAAGCTATTTGGGCCACAATCTGTATTTGGTGGGAGTGGTCTGTATCTTACTCTCTCTATATAACCCACCATTATCCATGGTCTATAGGGGGATGGCTGAAGATGGAACGATCATTCTTCCTCAAGAAGCGGCGGGCAGATTTTGTGGCCGGCTCTCTGAGTGGACGGGTCATAGTGGCTGGGGGACTTGGTAAGGATGGCGCTTTCAGGCTGGAATTTATTGTGGTTCTGGTGCTTGGTGGATCCTTGGCACTTTGCATATGCAGGAAAGGGTGCTGTCTCCCTGCTGACTACCTGCCTACCACTTTACTCCAAAAAATTCAAAGCACTCCCTTTCTTCCAGCCTAGATATTACCTATCCACTGTGGGCACCAGGTGTGGCCTTTCTGTCCTCCTACACCGGGGAAACTGACGCAGAGAGAATAAGAGACACCCATAGCCGTGCAGCACAGGCTTGCTGAGCACAGATCCCTAAATGGGCATGACTGGAGACAAACTGTGGAGGGAATTAGCCTTGGTCCTCCTCTGACCAATCTCTTCTCCTTGGATACCCAGCCCAATCATGGAACAGGAAAGCAATCTGATCAAATAAGTTCAACAGATGAATCTTGGGTTTGATGTATTAACTCTGCCAGAGATT
Source organism: Pongo pygmaeus (assembly GCF_028885625.2). Lineage (NCBI taxonomy): Eukaryota > Metazoa > Chordata > Mammalia > Primates > Hominidae > Pongo > Pongo pygmaeus. The sequence goes on from NC_072373.2 coordinate 44,111,471, forward strand.
ACTGGTATTTTGAAGGAGGGACTCTAAAGCGAGAAGTCCCCCATCATCAAGGAAGAGAGGTCCAGGCAGCAGGGCTTCCAGGTACCCCAAGTCTACTTAGTGTGGACAAACTCCCACTTTACTCATGCATGAAGGAACCGTGTCAGCTAGACCATGTCGGTAGCTTTTTTAGGAAAGGGCAGCAGTGAGGCAGTAGTGTGCTAGAAAGCTCTGGTAAAAAGCAATGGGTAGGGAAAGAAAGCTTACTCTTAAAGAGACAGAAAGGAAGAAGGTAGGAGGGACAAAGTGGCTACTTGACAAAAGCCACTGGCTTAGTAAAGGGAGTAATCCTGCAGCCAAGGAAGTTGACCTTGCTTGGCTTCTGCTTGTAGGTGCCCAACGGAGGGAGGTGGGGTGACTGTGGGGCATGGATTGGTGGTTGGACTCCTTTGTAAGGTCTGATTCCCTTGACACTTTCAGGGAATCAACCCACTGTCCTGGAGACGGCGGAAGCATTCCACCCAGGGAAGAACAAATGGGAGATCCTCCCTGCCATGCCCACACCCCGCTGTGCCTGCTCCAGCATAGTCATCAAGAACTGCCTCCTCACCGTGGGAGGTGTCAACCAGGGTCTGAGTGACGCAGTGGAGGCCCTGTGTGTCTCTGACTCCTAGCTGTCTCTGGGCTCAGTACCTTTGCCCTGGACCATATCACTTCACTCTTAACATGAGGAATGATCTTGTCCAAGCAGTCGGGGCTACTTCTGAGAATGTCAGCTCCTGTTAGCAGCCAGTGGAGCCTGGCCTTGGGGTTCTAAGTTGACCTCTCTATAGCTCCAAATCCTACCAATCTCAGAAAAGTGTAAGAGGCACAGATGACTCCACCAGCTGCAGAGCTGACTCTGAAGAGAGTCTCCACTTACTGCACAGACACAGAAAGGCACAGGAATATTTCCTACCTCTCCCTCCTGTGAGTCCCACCTCCCCCCACCCACATCTCCAGGAGGCAGGTAGAGCAATTCTGACCGAGAGGATAAACTGCTGTTGCTGTCTTTCCTCAGCTCTGAACTAGTTTTAAGGTTGCTTAGGATGAAAAATGGAGAATGATTGGGGGTTCCAAACCCCTTTCTTCTCCCTTGGCTTATATCTCTTCACCATTTGGTGGTCAACTGTGGGCCTACCCTGGACCTCATCTACTCAGCGAGAATTGGACATGAAGCTAGAGGCAGCTGCCTTGGAAGGGAAGTCAGGCTCACTTGGACAGCCCAGGCCATGGCAGGAAGAATCCCTTCCTCTTGGGGTCCTTGGTGGGCATGTGATAATGGGGAAGGAGCAGTCTCCCAGCCCTGGGTCTGCTCCCCACATCTCTCCTAATTCCACTTCACCTTTTGCCACCCCCTCCCCACCAGAGGCCTAGCCCTTTTGTCAGCGAAGGCCCCCAGAGTGTTTCTGTGTGAAACCCTCTCATTTACACTGTGGCATCAAAATCCACAAAAGATGGATTAATTGCACTCTGGTTAATAGCAGCAGCACAATGATTAAAATCTATATTCCTATCTTCTCTAGCACCCTGGTGTGGGGGTGGGGCAGAAGGGTGTTTTGAGGGGCAGGGAGGACCCCATAAAACAAGCCCTCCGTCATTCTCAGGCTAGGTAGGGCCCCCAGTGACCACCTGTTCTTGGCTGTCCCCTCTGAAGAGCTCTGCCTTCTCACAGCCACCACCAGTTGCCCCACTCCCAGGAAAACAGCACATATTCTTCTTCTCCTGCCTTGAGACTGCATGTTAGTCTTCCATTCAGAACTCATCAGCAGCTTAGTCCTTCTTATGTCTAGTCTCAGTTCATTCAGCCAAAGCTCATTTTTGTCCTATCCAAAGTAGAAAGTGTTCTTTTAGAAAACTTGAAGAATGTGCCTCCTCTTAGCATCTGTTTCTGACTCCCAGTTATTTTTAAAATAAATGATGAATAAAATGCCTGTCCTGAAGGGTTCTGGAGGAGTCAGTATCACTCATCAGGTGATAGTGTAATTCTTTCTCCAGGAGGCAGGAACGGAGGAGGATCACCTATCTGGATCTGAGGGGTCCAGGGAGCCTCCTGGAGGGAGGGAGTGTGACATCTTCAGCTGGATCTTCAGGGACAAGTGGAACCTGGGTTTTTACAGGATACGGATTTTTTTCCCCTCCCTTTCTCTGGGTACTTGGACTTTTTCCTTACTTGGGTCCAAGAAGGGCACTGCCACCTGCTGGCCCAGCATTTCCCTTCCCCCTCCCCGGGTTGGGAGGCCTCCTGTAGCCGCTGCTGCCCCCTAGTGAGGAAACTGCAGAGAGGCCTCCCCTGCTGCTTCTGGATCCCTGTATTTGAGTTCAGCCCCTGAAGTAACAGATAGAAACAGGAGCTGGAGGAGCTGCAGATACTATAAGGGATGTTGGAACTATGCGTTAGGGGATGCTCTTCCAAAGGCATCCTGTCTTCTCAATCCCCTACCCAAGAAAGGTGTTTAGCAACAGGAGTGCCTCCACCCCTTGCAAGAGAAACCCAAGCCTTATGGGAGGGGGCATTTCCAAGCACACAAAGTGGTCCCATATGCACGGATAGGGCTGAGCTTTTTTTTTTTGAGACAAGGTCTTGCTCTGTTGCCCAGGCTGGAGTGCAGTGGTGCGATCAGGGTTCACTGCACTCTCCGCCTGGGCTCAAGCAATCCTCCCACCCCAGCCTCCCAAGTAACTGGCCCTAGACTCAAGCGATCCTCCTGCCTCGGACTCTCAAAGTGCTAGATTACAAGCCTCGGCCACCATTCCCAGACAATGAGGCATTTTTGAATGGTCAGACGGAACCTTGGGAGTACAGAGAGCTCTAAAAGATTGAATTAGCCGCTGGAACCTGTGAGGGCAACTCAGGGCTGGAGCTGGTATCTGCTGAGGACTGACCCCTTGGAAGTCCATTCTGGAAAGACTTTAGGGGTGCCTCACTGAGGAATGAGGGAAATACTGAATGTCTGTTAAGCCACGTGGTCCTGTACCTCATGGTGCTGCAGAGGCAGCACAGGATCTGGGGTAAGATGGCCTGGCCCAGGCCTCGCTCCCCCACCCCCATAGGCTTTCCCGTCCACTTTCCACTGTGGGAAGGCTCCTTACCTTTCCTGTCTTCATTTCCCAACCTACACAACAGCAATCATAATGCTTTCTCACAGGTGGTAAGGTACTTCCTTCAACCCTCAGATCAACTCCATGAGGTAGGTAGTATCCTCCCATTTTGCAGATGAGAAAACTGGGGCTCCAGGGTCACAAGCTCATAAGTGACTGAACCAGGTCTGATTCCAAAACTTGTGACCACAGCACTGCATTGCCTCATGTGAAACAGCACCAGGAAAGGAAAGAAAATCAACTGCGCTATACTATGTAGGAAGTTCAAAATGTCTCAAAATCTAGACGGATTGAGACTGTTTCCTAAGGAATGAGTGTGAGTATTCGCAAGGAATGGGTGAGAAGGGCTTCCTAATGTGAAATGGGCATAGATTATTCCTAAATGTATACTCCCAGGAAAGTTCCCTTCTAACTTTTTCATTCCATTATTTAACATTTAACACCTATTCTGTGCCTGGCATGGTGCTAGATTCCTGCCCTATAGAAGTTACATCTTGGGAGGAAGACAGGGGACCATGGCTGCCGTTACTGTTTGATCAGTGTCAGCCTTTGCTAGTGCAACTCAGAGGCACCCCATTCAGGGTGGTTGCAGAGAGCTGAGATGAATTGAAGAGTTCAGTGCAGGTTTCCAGGAAATAAATCTCAAACTTCACTTTGAAAGAAGAGGGAATCCAGGTGCGGGGGCTCACACCTGTAATCCCAGCACTTTGGGAGGCCGAGGCGGGCGGATCACCTGAGGTCAGGAGTTCGAGACCGACCTGACCAACATGGAGAAATCCTGTCTCTACTAAAAATACAAAATTAGCCAGGCATGGTGGTGCATGCCTGTAATCTCAGCTACTCGGGAGGCTGAGGCAGGAGAATCACTTAAACCCGGGAGGTGGAGATTGCAGTGAGCTGAGATCACACCATTGCACTACAGCCTGGGCAACAAGAGAGAAACTCTGTCTCCAAAAAAAAAAAAAAGAAAAGAAAGAAAGAAAGAGAGAAAGGAAAGAAAGAAAGAAAGAAAGAGAAAGGAAAGAAAGAAAGAAAAAAGAAAGAAGAGGGAGACCAGCCAGACAGAGGAGGATGATCATGGGCTTTGCAGCAAGAAAGATGGGTTCAAATCATGATTGTCATGTACTAATTGATCTTGGGTACATTACTTAACCTCTCTGAGTCCCAGTTTTCTTATTTGTAAAATGTGCAAAATAAGGCCTCACTTATGAGGCTAAGAGCTACCTGCTATATGTAAAGTGATGTATGTGTGTTCAGTGAGTAGCTGCATTATTATTTCATTGTTGTTGAAGGAGAGGTAGAGGTGTTCCCAAGCCCACTGAGGGAAAGGGTTTGGCTTATTTGGGGGAAAACATGGAGTGGAGAATGTAGGGGGAGGATGTGGGAAGATGGGCCTCAAAATGCAGGCAGGCAGACCAAGGAAGGCCTTACTATATGCCTTGTTAAAGAGTCTGGAGTTTATGCATGTGGGAAGTTAGGATAAATTAAGGGTTTTAAGGGTAAGAGCAGTATGATCAGAATTGTACCTCTGTAGGGATGTAGAATTGTACATCCCTAGCATGGGATATTCTGAGTTCTTTTTCTAAGGAATAGAAAGTAAGTGAAATCACTAAGACATCATCTAAGATCAGAAGGAACAGCCGAGCATGGTGGCTCACACCTGTAATCCCAGCACTTTGGAAGGCTGAGGCAGGTGGATCACCTGAGGTCAGGAGTTTGAGACCAGCCTGGCCAACCTCGTCTGGTGAAACCTTGTCTCTACTAAAAATACAAAATAATTAGCCGGGCATGGTAGCATGTGCCTGTAGTCCCAGCTACTCGGGAGGCTGAGGCAGGAGAATCGCTTGAACCTGGGAAGCAGAGGTTGCAGTGAGCTGAGATTGTGCCCCTACACTCCAGCCTGGGTGACAAGAGTGAAACTCCATCTCAAAAAAAAAAAAAAAAATCAGAAGGAACCCCAGCTGGGGTTGGAGTCCTGGGATAATGCGCAGACCAAGTTTTTTAGGCCTTCTCTGATGGAAGGCCCATCTACTGGGCAATCAGAGAGGGCCAGGAGACTCCAGAACTGCAGGAGAGTGGACCAGTCCACGCCCTCCATCACTTCTCTTTCCCCAGGATTGTTTTCTACTAACCTCTTGCATTTGCACTGGACTTTATGAGCTGCAAAGCTCCTGCATGGGAGGTAGGGTACAGTTAGCCTTTTCCAATCCTCATTTTACAGAAGAAACTGAGAACTGGGAATCCTGTGACTAACCTAGGTGGCACAGCTGATAAGTGATAGGAATGAAAATCTAACCCAGCTCAGTGTACAGCGTCCCTCCCCCGTCACCTGCTGCTGTCTCTAAGCTCTATGGTAAGGGGAATAGCAAGGGAGGTCAGTGTATCCATCCATGCCACCATGTGACCTACAGAACATGCCCAAAGCTTTGAGCCAAAGGCCTCCAGCTCGAGAGAGAACACAAGTTGTAGTCTGAGTGAGATCAAACGTGAATGAGGGCAGGAGCTTCATGTCAGGATAAAACACCTGCAGAAGTACAACACAAGGCAGGACCCAGGCAAGAGCTGACGAGGAGGGCACACAGAAGGACACAGGCAAGCTGGGCGGATCAAAATGACCATATGTATTAGTTCCCTAGGCCTGCTCTAACAAAAATACCACAAGTAGATGACTTAAAACAGAAACAGATTGTGTCACAATTCTGGCAGCTAGAAGTCTGAAGCCAAGGTGTGAGAAGGGCTGTGCTTTCTTGGAAGGCTCTTGGGTTGGGGGCGGGGAGGGCAGAATTCTTCCACGCTTCCTCCTAGCTCCTGGTATTTGCTGGTAATCTTTGGTGTTGCTTGGCTTATGGCGGCATAACTCCAATCTCTGCCTCCATCTTCACGTGACCTTATAAGGACACCAGTCATTGGATTAAGGCCTGTCTTAATCCAGTATGACCTCATTTGAACTCGACTATGTCTGCAAAGACCCTGTTTCCAAATAAAGTCACATTCACAAGTACCAGGGGTTAAAACTTCAACATATCTTTTTGGGGGTGTAATTCAACTCAAAACTCAATGTAATGGATGGATGAGCAAGACGGGAAGAGCAAGAACCCCCCAGGGACTGAGCGCCTCTGGGAAGGCTCCCTACAGGAGCCCACTGTTATAAGTGGGCCTGCAGGGAAGGGAGACTTGAGGTGCCAAGCACACTGAGCAAAGGGGCCTTTCAGGGAGTGGTGTGAAAAGACTTCAGAAGGCACGTTGGAGTCTGTGCAAACCTTGAGTTGGGGGGTTAATGCCTCAAGAGGAAGGGTTTGGGGCAGGTCAGCCTAAGTGTGATGGAGCTGTTCTGGCTGTTCCTCTCAGACCTCACCCCTCTCTACCCACAGGGCAAGTGGTGACAGAGGAGGGAGAGACAATCCCTGGGGGAAGAGGAAGGGCCAGTTAGCTGCAAAATGTCTTTAGAGTTTGCGTGCTCCCCCATGGTATGATCCTTTTTATTTTAATGGTTTAGTTATGGGCTGTTTCCCAAATATTCCAGTTCATTTTGAGCTCCCCAGGCGGGTACTTGGCTCAAAGAACACCCAGAGGCCCTGTCTACAGATCCGACCATATCCTTGTGGAGCGTAAGCAGCCTCCCTCTTAGGATCTTCATGAAGTCCCACCCTTCCCACCTCCCCTTCTTACCTTTGCCCAGTGCTCCCTGAAGGCATCCAGCTGCTCCTCGACTCCCTGTCCTGAACAGCCTGTCCACTCCACAAAGCAGAGCACCAAGAACCCACCATCGCAGCACAGAGGGCAAAGTGAACTTCTTTCCAAGAGTGAGCTCTTTGCAGATCCTGTGCAGCTGCTATTTCATACCAGATGAGCTTCCCGCAACTCCAGCCAGCACACCCTGGACCTGCCCGTCCCAACACACACACACACACACACACACACACACACACACACACACACACACACACTCCACACTCCCCCTTCTTTCTCACTCTCATGCTTGCACATAACACTCATGCTCACACACACGCTCTCACACATCCCACAAATACACTCACACATGCTTATACCACAAACTGCCCACTCTTACACACTCACCTTATGGAAACACTCACATATTTACGTTCACAGGATGATTCATGCTCACACGCACACCTCACATTCATGCTTTACACTCTCCTTTACTCTTACCCCTCAAATCCACATGTCTTACACACTTATCCTCATTTGTACTCCTCAAATAACACACCTTACACTCTTACACGTTCACATACACACCCATATGCGCTTCTACACATATGTTCATGCACATATTTTTGCTCTTACACTCACACACTCACATTCCGAGACTCACATTCTGGGCAGGCATCCAGGCTCGGAGTCCTTTAATTTGGGAGTGAGTGGCTGCAACGTTACCCAGGCCTCACCCCTCCCTCCGGAACCCCAAGCTGCAGTTTGCCATCATGGCTAGGGGAATCTTTTGCACCCTTCTAAAGGTGGTGAGGTGTTTTACAGGTGAAGAAATGGAGACTCAAGAAGTCCTGTGACTTCCACAAGAGCTCCTGAGCTCCACAAAGCAGGGAACCCGGTCTTCCTCACTTACCCTCACATGCTTAGCACCTCCTGTGCCTAGCACAGAACCAGCACTTGATAAACCTGTGTTGAGTAAATGACTGGATGGCTCCCTGAGGGGAAGAACTGGGAAAGATCCTAGTGAGGGGAAGTCCCAGTTCCTAATTTATCCAGACTGGACTCTCCTGGCTCTTGAGACAGTTTGTTTTTTTCATGCATAATCCCTCAGCCACTGCCCCCCCTCCAAAAAGGAAACAGATGACTAGGAGGGTCCATGGAATGAGAGCTGGAGGCCAGAGACTCATCTGAACACTTGGTGCCTGAAGTGACGTTTCAGAGTTGATGGGTTTCCAGGTGGTTGGGGAGAAATCTATCCTCCTCCCTTCAGCGTGCCTGCAGCATGGACAATGGGACAGGAAGGAGCTCCAGGCTGCCAGCTGCTGGCCTTCTGCTCTGCTTGGCTTCTCACTGGGCTGTCGGGGCTCCTCCCCTGCTCAGCCTTGGAAGGGAGCACATGGCTGTGCCAGCAGGGCTGGGAACCTCCATGGCCCCATGCACCATCTCACGGTGGCCCACCCTGCCCTCCTTACCTGAAGGATGACACAGGACCTCGAGGCACTCTGCCTGCCATTCAACAGAAAATGGACCTTGGTCCTAATCACAGCCTAGCAATTCATAGTCTCAACACCAAACATTTGTAAGGGAATAGTAATTTACAAATCCCTTTCCCAGGCTCCCCTGTTCCATCTGTAGAACAGGGACTGGAGCTTCCCTTCCAAATTCATCTTACTCCACCCCAGACCTTCGCTCCCAGTGCCTCGGGGCAGCCAGCTCAACCCTGGGTGGCAGGTGACCTCATTATCTTCACTCCTCTCTCCCTCACACAGCCACTAGCTTAGTCCAGACCGTCACCGTCCCTTGAGAGGACAGTTTCAGTAGCCTCCCAACTCCACTTCCCCTATCTTCAGGCTCCCCCTCAGACACCCACCACACGGCTGCTAGTCTCCCTCTGTTCTTCTTGTCTACAGATCCGACCATATCCTTGTGGAGCGTAAGCAGCCTCCCTCTAAGGATCTTCATGAAGTCCCACCCTTCCCACCTCCCCTTCTTACCTCTGCCCAGTGCTCCCTGAATGCGTCCAGCTGCTCCTCGACTCCCTGTCCTGAGCAGCCTGTCCCCTCTGCCCGGAATGCCCCCTCAATGGTGTACCTGGCGAATCCACTGTCTCCTCACCCCACCTCATCCCCATGCACACAAAACTTTTAAGGTACTTATCAGGACTGTAATGATATTATTAACTCTTGTAGGCCCAGGGCATCACACAGAGTGCCTGGCATGCGATATCTAGATATGTAGCACACAACTGAGTTGAATAAAAGCTAGAAATCAGAGTCCAGAGGCAGCACCAGCGTTGAGGGAATCTTTAGGGTGCTCCCTTTCCTTCTGAGTTCCTCTATGGCCTGCAACTGACACAAGTAACCAGATCCAGGAAATAAGCAATATTTCAACTCTCCCTTCTTAGGGATTGAGTTCCTTCTCCCCTTGACTGTGGGCGCTCACAGGGGTGCTAGGTCAGACCTGAGCTTTTTATGAGCTGTGGGTGAGAACCAGCTGATTAACCCAGCCTTGTAGTAATAGCCCCTCAGTACCAGATTGTGCTAGCGTTATTTGGGGCCAAGAGAAATGCTGGCTCCTGCCTTTCCTTACCAAGGGCCAGGAGCTGGTGACCCGGCTAAAGAATGTGCTTCGCTTGGGGTTTACATTCCAGGATCGGCTTGGGAGGCCAAGGGCTCAGGTTGCCAGTGGGAGCCAGGCACGGGACAGGGGGTGGCAATGGGCAGTACTTTCTCCCACCTCCCTTCTGGGCACTCTTCCTGTGCCCTGCCCTGCCTGGTCATTCCAAGTGGAGGCAGGGCCAGGAGGAAGACCCTCAGCCCCTTCATAGGGAGCAGCATTTAAATGGAATGTGAAGTGGCCTAGTATCCACTGCCATAAACCCCCACCTGCTGGGGAGCCTTTAACAGCTTACAAAGTATCTCCAAGTTTGGGGTCTTCTTTGAACAACTGGGAACTGAGGGCTGGGAGATCAAGTCACCTGTCCCAGGTCATGTGGCCAGCGAGCAGCAGAGTTGGGTGTAGCACCTCATCTCCTGACTTCCATTCCCAGGCTCATTATACCTCCTGCCACATCTATTCAACAGCCCCTGCACCCCAACACCTAACCAGAAGCCCTGACTTCACAGGATCAGTGAAGAATCAGTAAAATAGTGAGTGTGAAAGGGTGGACACCTGTAAAGATGGGGGGTTATTTTTCTTTACTCATCCTTTACTCACAAAGGATCTCAGGTGACTACAATGTAATAGAATGAGTTAGTAGAAAGTACTTGAAGACCCATGGAGGAATCCCATGAAAATTTTCCCCAGTCGCTGGCATAGCTTCCCCCTCTCCACTACCCAGCACCCACACTTCCCAACTGCACAGCAATGGAAGTGACAGATCCTCCGTGACTGGGAAAAGGACACAGGAGTGAAGGGCAGAAAAAGAGAAAAATCTCTGGTTTCGCTACTAACAATGGGGTAAGGAGACCCTTTCTAAAACACTGACTGGAAGTTCTAGACTTTATTTATTTATTTATTTATTTATTGAGACGGAGTTTCACTCTTGTGGCCCAGGCTGGAGTGCAATGGCGCAGTCTCAGCTCAGTGCAACCTCCGCCTCCAAGGTTCAAGCAATTCTCCTGCCTCAGCCTCCCAAGTAGCTGGGATTACAGGTGCCTGGCTAATTTTTGTTTTTTTAGTAGAGACAGGGTTTCACCATGTTGGCCAGGCTGGTCTCAAACTCCTGACCTCAGGTGATCCACCCAGCTCGGCCTCCCAAAGTGCTGGGATACAGGCGTGAGCCACTGTGCCCAGTCCCTCTAGACTGTAAATCTACACATATATCCACCCACTCCACCTCCCAACTCCCAGAACAACTTCCTTCAGGTGTTCAAATCTAGCACTAAGAGTTGTTAAGAGGTCCTTTCTTTTCTCTCTCAGATTAGCTCCTTCCTCCCTCCCTTAACACAAAGCTCCAGCCTTGGGCTGTTTCAATGACCACTTCCTAGCTCTGAGCTTATCTTAACTGTCTTCTGTCCCAAATCAGGTCAGCTGGAGCTCAGGGAACTCTGATAACCCCTCGCTGTCACACACACACACTAGGCGCGCACACACACTCTTGGGTCTCTGCCAAAATTGGGGAAGGGGACTTGGGAGGACCAGAGCCCAGCAAAGCCCCAGGCAGACTGATAGGAAACCATTAGTCTGACGATCTCACTTCTAATTTCATCCCACAGCAAGCCCAGGAGGTAGTCATTTCAGATGAGGAAAGTATGACGCAGAGCAGCTTAGTCTACTTGACACTCTAGGCCAGTCAGGAATCCTCTCTAAGCGAACGTATGAGGGCTGGGAGTGCTGTTAAGGAGCCAGATTGGACCCCAGGCAATCTGGCTTCACCACTTGACAGCTCTGTGACCCTGCATAGGCCCTTAATTGCTCTGTGTCTTACTTTCCTCCATGCAATGGGGATATCATAGGCTAGTATCTACTTCACAGAGTTGTAGAAAGGATTGAATTCATGAATACAGGAAATCTAAGGAAGAGTGGCTGACACGCAGTATGTTAGCTGCATAAAAGAATAATTCTTATTCATACATGAAGTGGTGGAGACATGAGTTATAGTCACAGTCAGTTAGTGGCAGAGCAGAGCCTGAAGCCCAGGTTGCCAAATTCTTGAGCCAAAAACATTATGCCAGCCTGGGGATGAGAGACGGAATGGGGCTCCTAAATGTCCAGTACTGAAGGAATCAGTTACCAGGTGGCAAAAGAAAGCGAGTGGCTGAGATTTCTAAATTTTTTTTTTTTCAGACGGAGTCTTGCTCGGTTGCCCAGGCTGGAGTGCAGTGGAGCAATCTCTGCTCACTGCAAGCTCTGCCTCCTGGGTTCATGCCATTCTCCTGCCTCAGCCTCCTGAGTAGCTGGGACTACAGGCGCCCACCACCACACCCAGCTAATTTTTTGTATTTTTAGTAGAGACTGGGTTTCACCATGTTAGCCAGGATGGTCTCGATCTCCTGACCTCGTGATCCGTCTGCCTTGGCCTCCCAAAGTGCTGAGATTACAGGCGTGAGTCACCGCGCCCGGCCCTTGAGATTTCTAATTTGTCCCTGCTTAGATATTGCAGAGAAGTTAAAGCAGATTTGAAACAAAACTGAGAGTTGGTTTATCCAAATCTCCTTTTACAGATAAGGAACCACCCCTAAAAGAGAAAGTCCTTGGCCACAGCGTGGTGTGGGTTGGTGGTGGAAGTGGAACTGGACCCCAGCGCGCCTGCCTTCTGTCTCTCTGCGTGTGCACTCCCTCCCATTCCAGGATGGAGACAGGGCAAGCTCTTTGGCTTGGGGAGAAGAGCTAGCTTCTCCTGCAGTCACATCCCCTCCCAGGCCTGGTCTGTGAATAACATTCGGTTTCTCAGGGTAATTGAGAGTTTGAGGGCTGTTTTCAATGTTTGCAGCACAAAATTCTCCAAACTTTAGGCAAGACGTACTAGAATTTAGAATTTAGAACCAGGGCTGGCTTAATAAATATTACATATTATTATAGCTGTTATTGCAATTACTCAGTCCGTATTTGTTGAATGAATGAATGAATGAATGAATGAATGAATGAATGAGTGAGTGAATGAACGAACAAATGAATGGTTTACTGGAGGAACAAATTGCCTAAGCCCACTTCTGCTTGTGGTCACAGCTTCGGGCATCCCATAAAACATGCTAGGCTTAGTTTGGTCAGAAGAGGGCAGCTTTGAGCTAGGCTTCCCAATTTGCCAGCGACTAACAGGATTTGCATCCCTCTCTTGGAGGGGGGAGGTAGGGAATACTACAGGCTGTAATTCGTCCTCAGGGCTCCAGACTCATCTTAGAGGTATCTGAGATCTGCCTTACCTGCTCCCAACCCTCACCTGACCCCCATAGCATGGCCTTGGTGCCTCTCACCTCTGCTCCTGCCTGCACCCTGCTCCCACTGGGACACATCACAGCAGTCCACACTCTGAGCTGCTTTCAAATCCCCTTTTACCAGTCTGGACCCACCCCCACTCCCCTACACACACACACACAGATTGTGAAGTGTGTAAGGACAAGGACAGACATTTGTTCCCACTTGTTTTCCCAGCACAGCACATAGTAGATCCAATAAACAGCTTTCCCCCATGACCCCCTCAGACATGGATCAGCCATGGGACTTAGGGCTGGGGGGGTAGGCGTCTCCCTTCCAGGAGTCAATAGTGGGGCAGGGAGGATTGAGAGTAGCTTAGCTCAACCCAGATATCTCAGCACATCCACACATCCAACCACATGACCCAGGAATTCCCCAAGACTGCTGGTGGCAGAGTCCCTGACCAACACGGATTCCCTGTCAGGCACTCTTGCTCTCCCACCAACCAGACCTCCATTAAGGAATTTGAGATCTGAGTTTCAGAAGCTTAGATTATTTCCGAGTCATATGCTGTTCTGGCTGTCTGTCTTCCTTGCCTACCTGCTGTGATCTTTGGTCACCCATGGCTCCTCACCTAGATGGCAATTCAGATTGTAGTCAAAGGAAGCTGGAGCAGGGGTGAGAAGGTCCAAGAGGTTGCAGATGATTCCCCCCGACCATGGCCAGATAGCTGGTAATGGAGTGGGCCCAATCACATGTAGGTGCTTTTAGTTTCATCTTTGGATTCCATCGCACATCCATTCCTTCAGTTCATAAGCATCTATGGAGCGACTTTTAGGTGCCTCGCAGCACACTGGGTGTTGGGGATACCTGGAAAAAATTACAGGAGTGTAGCTAGATTAAGCCTTAAAAGAAATATTAAGCTCATCTGTATAATTCTTTCATCTTATGAAGAAATGTTGATTCAGCTGGCCAATTGCCACTTGTCCTTCAGGTGTCAACTTAAAAAGCCCTGGCTTTAGGAACCTGCCCCTGACCAGCCTCCTCCCACCTGGGATACATATCTTAAACACAATCTGAGCCAGGCGCAGTGGTTTACGCCTGTAATCCCAACACTTTGAGAGGCCAAGGCGGGCAGATCACCTGAGGTCAGGAGTTCGAGACCAGCCTGACCAACATGGAGAAACTCTGTCTCTACTAAAAATACAAAATTAGCTGGGCATGGTGGCGCCTGCCTGTAATCTCAGCTACTCAGGAGGCTGAGGCAGAAGAATCGCTTGAACCCGGGAGGCAGAGGTTGTGGTGAGCTGAGATCACACCATAGCACTCCAGCCTGGGCAACAAAAGCAAAACTCCATCTCAACAAAAAAGAAAAGGCAATCTGTTCTTCTTCCATCATGGACCCTTCTCCCTCTGTACAGGATTTACTTGTTTATTTCTCACTAGACTGAGAACATTCCAAAGGCAGGAATCTTGTCACGATTGCGTCCCCAGGCTCAGCACCTAGTGGGCACCAGTATTTGTAGAATGAAGTAATTAGTAGAAGGCCACAGAACTGGTTAGTGTCAGAGTCAGGACTCGAACTCAGGTCCCCCAACACTCGGCCCTGTGCTTGCTCTTATGTTATCCATACTTCCTTTTGAGAATCCTAATCATCTGGATGAGCCCCCAGGAATAGAAGCAGATTTCAGAGGGGAAAGGAGATAGCAAGTCAAGGCAACTATCTCTGGGTCTCATCCTATTTGCACAGAAAACCCACAGCAAAAGGGGAGGCTGGTGGAGGGAAGAATGCCAAACCAGCCGCCACCTCCTGTGGCCCTCCAAATTTGGGAGGGATACATTGGTTTCCTGTGTAAGATGGATCCTCTCCAGTCACAAAGGAGATAAAGAGCTCCATGGAGAGGGATGGAGACATCTGTAACTCACACTAGAAAAATAATCAAAGGATCAGTGGAAGTAGAAAAGTGGGCAGCCACTGGGGGTGAGTCCTTCTCCATCCTTAGCATGCCCTGGATACACAGGGGAGGCACCATCCTCCTGAAGGCCTGAGGGGAAGGCTGGCTCCCCAGCATAGCTGGAATCCATCCAGGGCCCTAAACTGGCTGGCAGAAGGGGTTTCCCTCAGGGAAGAGGATCCAGGTCTATTGTCCTCCATTCTCTTCCTCAGGACCAGGGTCTAAATCCCACCACTTTGTTACCAGTTGTGTGGCCTTGGACAGAATAATACTCATTTCACAGGATTAGGTTATCAAGATGGCCAAAGGGGAAATGTTCTCTTTCTACCATTTAAAGCAAGAAGGAAAACCTATGGCCATTCTCATTTCACTCTGAGCACTCAGAGTGGAGATTCTGGACCTAGCAACTCCAGGCCTCAAAAACCAAGTCAAGCCGGGCGCGGTGGCTCACACTTGTAATCCCAGTACTTTGGGAGGCCGCAGCGGGCGGATCACGAGGTCAGGAGATCGAGACCACGGTGAAACCCTGTCTCTACCAAAAATACAAAAAATTAGCCGGGTGTGGTGGCAGGCGCTTGTAGTCCCAGCTACTCGGAGAGGCTGAGGCAGGAGAATGGCGTGAACCCGGGAGGTGGAGCTTGCAGTGAGCCCAGATCGCATCACTGCACTCCAGCCTGGGCGACAGAGTGAGACTCCGTCTCAAAAAAAAAAAAAAACAAAAACAAGTCAAACCTCATAACCTACCACCAGTGCTCCTGGCACCAAAATCACAAGAAAACCTTGGGTGGAGCAACTATTTTCAGACTTAGGGACACAGGTTAGATAGTCGGCATGTAAAAATTTTAAATAAATATGTATCCCTTTGGGTTCTCTCCACCTCCGGCCCCCACGTCATAAATAAATTCCACCAAGTGGTTGAGGGAATCTACTCAACCTTAGAAGTCCTCTTTTTTTTGAAACGGAGCCTCACTTTGTTGCCCAGGCTGGAGTGCAGTGGCGCCATATTGGCTCACTGCAACTTCTGCCTCCTGGGTTCAAGCGATTCTTCTGCCTCAGCCTCCGGAGTAGCTGGGATTACAGGCGCGCACCACCACGCCCGGATAATTTTGTATCTTTAGTGGAGATGGGACTTCGTCATGTTGGCCAGGCTGGTCTTGAACTCCTGGACCTCAGGCGATTCGCCTAAGAAGCCATCTTTGAGGAATAAGGAAGAAGTTTCCAGAGCCACTGGATTCCAATATCCAAGTAAAGTTGATCTAACTGAAGACAAGTGAACTCGAACCATAGGACAGCTCTGCACTAACTCTCCCACTAGGCTGGATTCTGCCTCCGTCCCATCCCAGCTCCCTTTCTCTTTTATGGACTTAATGAAGTGGTCAAGCAATTATAGATTTTGGCTTAGGACAAGCAAATTACTCAGGATGAAGAAATACTTTGGTGACCTTTAGTGCCCTCAGATCGCCCCTTGCCAACTGAGAACAGAGTACAATAAAACAACAGGGCATTAACCAGGACCAAGCGCCACTCAGAGGCAAGTGCATCTCCAAAGGCCCTCAGAGTAAGCTTCTGGGCCTCAGGCGGCCTCCGCTGGAATCCCCTGGTCCCCATTCCTGGTGGGCGGGGCTCCATTGACACCTTTCCCGGCCACGCCGAGGGGGAGGAGGCGGGGCCTGGAGCCCCGGAGAGCCAATGTGGACGGCCGTGGTCACGCGCCGCCGTCGAGCAGGCCAATGGGCGCCGGGGGGCGTGTCCCGGGCCTCGGGCTCAGGGCGTTTATAACAACTTGGAATGCTGTGCTTTACTGCGCGCTCTGGTACTGCTGTGGCTCCCCGTCCTGGTGCGGGACCTGTGCCCCGCGCTTCAGCCCTACCCGCACAGCCTATTGATTCTTCCCCTGCCGCCCTCGCTCACCTCCTGCTCGCCATGGAGTCGCTGGTTTTCGCGCGGCGCTCCGGCCCCACTCCCTCGGCCGCAGAGCTAGCCCGGCCGCTGGCGGAAGGGCTGATCAAGTCGCCCAAGCCCCTAATGAAGAAGCAGGCGGTGAAGCGGCACCACCACAAGCACAACCTGCGGCACCGCTACGAGTTCCTGGAGACCCTGGGCAAAGGCACCTACGGGAAGGTGAAGAAGGCGCGGGAGAGCTCGGGGCGCCTGGTGAGTGCGGCTCCCTCTCGCGGCGCGGGGCGGGCTCGGGCTTGGCCGCTGGCAGGGAGCGGAGGAGGGCGGGCGGCGGCTCGCTAGTTGCTCGGCGGAGAGGCCAGCCGTGGTCTTTACCGCGCTGAGCTTGCGGGGCTGCTGTGGGGTGTCCCTGGCAGATGTGTCAGTCCGTGATTGCAGGGACAGTGGTCGCAAACTTGCGAACCCCAGCCAGCAACACCGTACTGCTGTGATGATTGCCAAATAAAAGGGAGGCTATGGATAGTTGGCGCGGAAAAACGAATCGTGTCGTGTCCTGGGATAAGATGGATGGGACTTAAGTTGAGTTTTGCTGGGACCAGACTGTTCAATAGAGTGCAATGGAAAGAGGAAGTAGAAGGCACCCCATCTTAATAGGTATTTGGTAAATATGTGTGTGGTTGAATGAATGGATGAGGTGTGGATTTCCCCAACTCCAAGAATCTGGCAGCCCAGCACACTGGAGCTCTGGCACAGGGGGTGGGTTTTGACATTTAGGTCCTTTCCAGCTCTAAAATTTAGTTGAAATTTCATTATGATTAGTTTTTGATTCTGGAAAATGTGAAACTGGGTCCACTGTACCAGAGACACCTTTTGGTTTGGGGGCCTTTTCAAGAACATGCCCTGTTACTTTGGTGCGAGTGTAGGAGTCTAGCAGTCTGTGTGACCTTGGGCAATTTCCTTCATCTCTGTACTTTGTTTCCCCTTTTGCACAACTGTAGAAAACAGCCTGCCTCACAAGCTGCTGTGAGGATTGAATAAGATCGAAATATGAACTTATATTGCTCCTAACACATAGAACTTGCAGTGAGATAGCCGGGCGCGGTGGCTCACGCCTGTAATCCCAGCACTGTGGGAGGCCGAGGCGGGCGGATCATGAGGTCAGGAGATCGAAACCATCCTGGCTAACACAGTGAAACCCTGTCTCTACTAAAAATACAAAAAATTAGCCGGGCGTGGTGGCAGGCGCCTGTAGTCCCAGCTACTGGGGAGGCTGAGGCAGGAGAATGGTCTGAACCCGGGAGGCGGAGCTTGCGGTGAGCCGAGATTGTGCCACTGCACTCCAGCCTGGGCAACAGAGCGAGACTCCGTCTCAAAAACAAAACAAAACAAAACAAGAACTTGCAGTGGGAATTTCTGGAAAGGGCAGCCCAGAAAGGACGGCAAATTTGTCAAAATTAGTTAGCAGTGGTTAACTGGTTCTCAAACTTGAGTTTAAAGTACGTAAGGATCACCTGGGATGTTTGTTTAAAATACTTACATTATCTGGTTCCACACCCAGAGTAATTTATTCTGAAGGTCTAGGATAGGGCCATATAATGTATATTTTAACAAGCCTTTTAAAGCAGGTGGTTTAGGCATTATTATGTTTTGCCAAATCCAGTTGGGTGCTGGTTGTGAGGGTGTTGTGTGTGTGTGTGTGTGTGTGTGTGTGTGTGTGTGTGTGTGTGTGTGGTTTGCCCTATTGGCTACATCAGCAGTTACTTCCCCAGATTGTGTTTGCTTTTGCAGCCAGTAGCTGGTTTGAAATTCAAGAAGTCATTTCATTGGTGAAGGAGAGTGGATGTTGGAGAAAGGGGTAGATTATGGCCCCATCAATAGGACCGAGTATGTTTTTCCTGCTATCGCCTGGCACAGTCCCCAGTTGCCTGCTGCCAGGTTACAGCTATTGGGCAATCATGTACTTCCTGGCTTGCCTTTTCTTTCTCTTTCTACAAAGTGTGAGGGCCCAGTAAGGCTCCAGGCTTGAGGCTGTTGGACCCAGGCTTTGTCAGGGGCTTAGCTGGAAAATAGCTGCTGGTGGCTTGTGCTTCGTGCCTCTTGGGGGTGGGAACACTGGGTCGTGGGGACTGGGGTGGCCCAGAAACTGAGAAACTGAGATTGAAGTTCAGAGATCCCATCAGGCTCTTGACCCAGGTCACTGTGGGGTGTGTGTGTGGACATGCCTGAGAGAGAGAGAGTAAGAGAGAGATCTCATTTGATTCCAGAATGAGATAAACTAGCTTTCAGTTTTCAAACTTCAGTGGATTTAGGCAGGGATTCCAGCTCTTATTACATCAGAAGATACTCCCTGGCCTCATGCCTCTTGCTGTACATAGGAAGCCAAGATCAGTAGGCATGGGACCTGCTGTGAACCTCCCTGATCCATAGACCACCCAGTTCTGCAGCTGGGAACTTGCTCAGGGTCTCCTTCCTTCTTGGAGAGCAGCTGCCTGCTGTGCTAATGGTTTCTCAATTCTGGAGCATTGCCTCTTCCCCACCCCACCCCACCCCTGCCTCTTGACTGTCCTCCGTGAATCGAGAGAGACCTAGTGCCTCAGGATACTTCAGTGTGGGAGAGGGGTGTGGGAGCTTGACCAAGACCTCCCCCAAAATGAATTGAGATTGTTGGTGGGAGCTAGATTCAGAGGAAAGCCAGCTGGGTGACTTCCATCCCAATTTTCTCTCCACCTTTCTAGCACACTTGCCGCTCCCAACCTGCCTAGATGGGATTATCAGGGCCAGATGGGATTGGCTGAGGGAAGGGCAGGTGGGCGGAACTAATGGCTGCTCTAGGAGGACATCAAAGGAAAAACAAATATTTGCTCTGGCTCTTCAATACATTCCTGGTATCCAAATGACATTTCCTCCTGGGACTCACCCAGCTCCCCTGGACACCCCTCCCCCTAAAGAGAAAAACACATGCTGGGGTCTCTGAAATGGTGGAGTCCACCAAAGCCTTTGGATGATCTGCATGGAAGTCTTACCTCCAAGGGGAACCATGAGGGGCATGAGTCCAAGTGTGTGGTGCTCTGGAGCAAGAGTGTTTCTGTCTTTTTTATGTATTGGAGTGCAGTGCAGGATTTCAATATGTTTGGAAATGACTGAGGTGGTCCGAGTCCTTCATTGACAGATACAGTAGCTGAGGCCTGGAGAGGGGAAGTGACTTATCCTGTAGCTGGTAAGTGGCATGCCTGCAATATGGGCTCCTGGATGACAAAGTACTGAGTCCTAGACTGGGAGCTGGCCTTGAGATGAGCCCAGGCTTGCCTCAGTGTGCTTTGTTATTCCAATAGTTAGCTCCCGCTGCCTTTCCCAGCACTCCAGGCAGGGCTTCAGGTGGGAAGAGTCACTGGGAACCATCCCCCACCCTCACATACAGTGACTGTGTTGAAGGATTCTGGGTGGGTGAACTACACTATATTCCAGGGTTTCAAACCTTGTTGGGGATGCTGCCTAGCTGACAGTCAAGGCTGCAAGCATTCAAATCGTGGCTCCATTGCTTACCAGCTGTGCAACCTCTCTGTACCTCAGTTTCCTTATCTGTAAAGTAGGGGTGATAATTATTCCTACCTCGTGGGATTCTCTTAGGATTAAGTAAGATAGCATATGTAAAGTGCTTGACACACACAGTGTTATTATCCCAGCAAGGCTGGCTTTGATGAAGTCCTGCCCTTCCCTTTCCTGGGGAATTCCTGCATTCTGGAGGTCTGTCCTACCCTGAGAAAGAGTATGGATTGTGCTTGGCTTCCCTAAGCCAAACCACTTTGGTTGCTGCTTTGTTCAAAGTCCTCGTCTCTCCTTCGGCCCCAGCTCCAGAGAAGGACTCCTGACTGGCTGGCTGCCAAGGGCTTGCTTGGTGGGACACTGCCCTCCCAGCTCCCTCTGCACCTGCCTGCTAAGCGGCAGGGAGGGAGGCTGCAGGCCACTCTTGTCCTTGAGCCCCAGCCAAACCACACAAGAAGTCTGGGCAGGGAAGCTCCTTGCCCAGCTACCCAGTAGAGGGGGCTGGAGGATGGCAAGGAGGGGGCAGCACAGTATAGGGAGGTGGCTCAGGCTCACCTCGGAGCCCATTCCTGATCCCTGCCTAGTTCTCTGGCTGGTGTGGTGGGATGGCGAGCCACCCCTAGGCCCACCCCCACTCTGCCCAGCCTGGGCCAGCCCAGCCCAACCTCTCCTCCATTATCTAAATGGGTCATCCCCCAGCTCCTTGCCCTGCTTCCCAGACAGCAACTGCTCCACAAAAGGCCAGAGAGGAATCAAGGATCCTGGCTCCAGCTCTGGGTGATAACTATGACCAGAGATGCCCAGCTTGCACCTTCTCTCCCTCCACCTGGAACCAGCATCTCTGGATCTTCTTTTTCTAAGACCTTTCTACCATCCTCTCCTGAATCCAGATCGTTCCTGATCTGAGTCCCTGGGAGGGAGGCAGTGTTTACCAATTGAGCCACAGCACCTACCTCTCCAGGGTGTTTGCAGAGGAGTGGGCATATTTGTATATCTGTAAGTGGGATGGGGTGGCTGGTGATACTGCACAGCCTGGCCTAGGGCAAGATATGGGGCTTTTCCTTCTCCAGGGATGGGAGGCAGGCAGGGAAATCTCTATGGCTGAGATGGAAGCTTCTCCCGGCACCATCCTTCCATCTTCAATCCTGATTGTGTCTTGATGTGTTGTGGAACCTTGGAAAAGTCAGTGTGCCTTTCTGGACTTCAGTGTGTGCTGTTTGCAAAATAGAATGAAGAATTAACCCTGCTGCCTTTTCCAATGTTTAGGACTGCAGGGGCAAGAAAACCACTGGGACAGAATCAGAAATTATGCTCAAGCAGGCTACCGTGGCCATAGTATGGGGCTGCTTATAATAATACTTGGCTAGCACCTTCCTGGCATAGTAGCAGGTGGCCCATTTCTGAAGAAGTTCAGCATAGAATTCTAGAGTTTGGAAGGGTGCGTAGAGATCCTGATGTGCAAATTCGTGAATGGCTCTTTCTTTTTGGCCTTTGCTCAAACCTTTCTTTCTGCCTGGAATGCCCTTGTTGCCCCTCCCTAGCCCACCTCCCTTGGCTTAGCAAACCTCACTCATCCTTCAAAATCGAAAGCAGTTTTTCTTCCAGAGGTGGTTTTCCCTGCTCCTCCTATAGGCAAAGGAAGTTCTCTCCAGTGCTCTTGGAGCCTCTCTGCAGGCAGGGACATCAACTGCCACATTTATCACAATAGAATGGAGTTTAATTAATTGTCAGTCCTCCCACTGGACTGCGGGACTGTCCACTTTTTATCTGAATCCCTAACACCTAGCACAGTACCAGCCAGGCACACAGTAGGCACTCAGCAGATGATTGGAGAATAAATATCCTTTCATTTTTCAGATGAGGACATGAAAACCAGCCAGATGAGTTAACCAGACTTATCTGGTCAAGTGACTTATGTTGAGTTGCATAGCTCGATACGGGCAAATAAGGATTCGATTCCTGGGCTCTTGATGCCATCTCCACTAATCAGATGTTCAAGTTTATGTTATTGTCATTGAATCTGGTTTTCCTTCTCCTTCTGAGTAGGGTGGCTGTATATGGTATTATCTAAACTTGGATACTTTGGAGAGTAAAAGGGGCAATATTAGTAATTAGACCAGGACTGTCTCAGGCATGTGGCCTTCCTGCCTCTGGGTGATTGGTTCAGCAATTGTTACCCTCTTCCTTGGTTTTAGTCATTTTATTTTTATTTTTTATTTTTTTAAGACAGAGGCTCGCTCTGTCACCCAGGCTGGAGTACAGTGGTGCAATCTCAGCTCACTGCAACTTCTGCCCCCCGGGTTCAAGCAATTCTCGTGCCTCAGCCACCAAGTAGCTGAGATTACAGGAATACATCACCAGGCCCAACTAATTTTTGTATTTTTAGTAGAGATGGGGTTTCACCATGTTGGCCAGGTTGGTCTTGAACTTCTGGCCTCGAGTGATTTGCCCGCCTCGGTCTCCCAAAGTGCTGAGATTATAGGCATGAGCCACTGCGCCCAGCCTAATCAACGTATTTTTATTCTAGAGAATAGTTGCCTGGTTGTCTTGCAGATGAGAACAAAGGTCCCTAAAAATTAGTCCTTATAACCGAGGTGGACTTCACCCATGTCTAGGAAGAAGAGGAGAAAATCTTATCTGAGCACTGCTTCCATCTCAGTCAAAGGTCATCAGCCCAGTGACTTAACTAGTAAATATTTGCGATTTATGTTCACCAGTAAACAATTGTTGAACATTTTCTGTATGCTGAGCTCTGTCTAGGCCTGAGCTGTTGCTCTAATTTACTTTGACAGGCTAGCCAGCAGATAGCTAGAGCCCTCTCCTGTGGGGCCAGGATAGGCTGGGGAGCAGTGGCCTAGCCCCACCAGGGTGGTGACGCATGGCTCTTTTTGTCTGCCACCTGCTTGGAGACTGATGGAGGCCTGATGACATAACTTGTTTGCTTCCTGGAAAGTGCCAGCCATACTGTGATCTCCTGGGACCTAATATGGATACCTGGTGGGTCCCTAACCTACCCCCTGATATCAGAGCACAAACTTGCAGGAGGCTGGAACTGTTCAATGAGGATTAACAATTCTGGTGTAGAATCATGGGCTTCTGGAGTTGAAAGAGATGGATCTTGGGGTTCAACTTGTGCACTCTCCCCCATGCAGAGACTCCTCCCAGCCCCTCTAACACCCCTTTCTCCCTTTTTTGGAACCTCATTTATTTTAGGCCTTGTCATCTTTAGAGTTCTGCCCCCTAAGCCTATGATGATTTATTTCACTATTATATCTGCGAGTACACAACTATGCATCCAAGATGTGCCTATGTGTACATCTTAAGTTCTGAAATAGTTTTGATTATCTAGATATGGGATTTGTGTTTATATATGATTGATCGTTTTGCTCTTTATGGACCTTTATCTCTGAAGAGCTCATAGAACTTTATCCATTGTTTTATTTTAAACAAAGAATTTTAGAGAGAAAATAACTTGTCCATAAAATCTCCCCTTCAGGGAGAGGAAAAAGGGTATGGAGGCGAGAGGTGTGTGGGAATGATACTCCAAGCTGAATCCAGGAGAGAGAGGTACCTCTTAGTTAAAGGAGGATTCAAGCCCTCTCTACATCTACCCCTGGCCTCCTGCCCAATTCCAAGCCCAGGTTTTTGTTTTTGTTTTTGTTTTTTGCTTAGCTCACTAGGGAGAGATGGATGGTTTGGAGCAGAAGGGGGATAGCTCCATCGCATCCCCTGCAGCTGCAGCATGGGCCTCTCCAGCATCCTGGGGAGGAGGCTCCATGGTGACCATCCCTCCCGCCTGCCATTGTCCTCCCTGCCCTGCTCAGGGAGGGCCCGAGAGCAGGGCCTCCCCTCTTTCAAAGATGAAGCTCTGGGGGAGGAGCGGGGTGGAGGGCACGCCATCCCTGGCCGGTTGCCGGGGTGACCGGGCCAGGGCATTGTGAGCAGCTCCTCTTACGGGATTAGGGCTGTTCCGCATTCTTGTCCGATGGAGAACACAGGCCGGCAGGGCCTGCTGCCCCTGCAAGCCAGAAGCCATTGTCTGCCTCCAGAGCCCTGTGAAAGGGTGGATTAGAGGCTCCTCCCCTCGAGCAGGGGTTTCCTTTTTTCTGTCTCCCTTTGAATCTTGAGGGGAGGCAAACCCTCCTGGGAAATTGAACGAGGAGCTGTTTACCACAGTCTAGGTCTTCAGATTTCTCACAACTTGCCTATCCCCCATAAGAGGAAGTCTCGTATTTACCATTTGCGTCCTTGGGCAGCACTTGCCAGGAACTGGCCGGCCCTGTGACACCCCACCCCCACCCTGCTCCCGCCTAGCCCTGCAGCCTCTGAGGGCCCCGTGGCATCTGCACAGCTAATTTCATAGACTCAGAGCAGGAAAGCACCTCAGATCTCTTAGTTCAACCTGTTTGTTTCACAGAAAAAAAAACCCGAGGCTCTGAGAAGGGGTGGGGACTCGCCCAGGGGGACAGTGACAGACTCCCCAGGCAGTGTCTCTCCCCAGCTCCGCGCCTCAGGCCCTGCTCCCTGGTATTTTCTGGGGTTTTGTCCAGGAGCTGCTGCTGAGGAAGGTGGAGCAGAGAGGGACCGAGACCCTCGGTGGCTCAGAGCTTTGCTAGCTGCACCTGGGCAGCCCTCTTTCCATTTCTTCCTGCCTCTCTCCACTTTTCCTGAGCCCACCACACATACTGCCTGGAGGGCTTAGTCCTCATGTAGTGTTTTTCATCTTGCTGGGCTAAGATAGCAAGCACTGAGATAGCAAGCAACTGTTGAGTTGTTTGTTGTCAGGGGAGGAACGTTTCTCATCTGGACTGAATAGACTGGTGTTTGGGGGCTTTTTTTTTTTTTTTCTTCATAATTTTGGGACCAATTTTTAAAAACATGGTAAAACATACGTAATATAAAAGTTACCATTTTAAGTGTACCAGTAGTGTTAAATTTAACGTTGTTGTAAACCAATCTCCAGAATTCTTTTCATCTTACAAAACCGAAACTCTATGCACATTAAACAACACCTCCCCATTTCCCCTCCCCCAGTCCCTGGTAACCACCGTTCTGTTAATACTTTCTGTCCCTATGAATTTGCCTATTCCAGGTACCTCATTTAAGTGGGATCATACAATATTGATCCTTGCGTGACTGGCTTATTTCACTTAGCATGATGTTTTCAAGGATCATCCATGTTATAGCATGTGTCAGAATTCCATTCCTTTTTATGGTTGAATAATATTCTATTCCATCCTATGGACATACCACATGTAACTTATTCCTACATTTCTTTTTTTATTTTTTTATAGACAGGGTCTCACTCTGTTGCCCAGGCTGGAGTCCAGTGGTGCAATCATGGCTCACTGCAACCTCTGCCTACTGGGCTCAAGCAATCCTGCCACCTCAGCACGCACCTATAGCTGGGACTACAGGCATGTGCCACCACACCTGGCTAGATTTTGAATTTTTTGTACAGACAGGGTTTCACCATGTTGCTCAGGCTGGTTGCAAACTCCTGGCCTCAAGTGATCCTCCTGACTTGGCTTCCCAAAGTGCTTGGATTACAGGCTTGAGCTACTGCACCCAGACCTATCCCTACTTTTCCTGATGGACATTTGGGTTGTTTCCACTTTGTGGCTAGGGACTGATTGCTTATAGCAAGTTACAGAACTGCAGCAGAAAAAGTACCAAACTCAGAATCAGATGGCCAGTAGTCGAATCCACTTGCACCAGTTAGTGACCGTATGACTGAGCACATCATCTAACCTCTCTGGGTCCCAGTTTCTTCACCTGTAAAGCGTATTGATGATGCTTTTTGTGCCCACCTCCCAAGGTTGTTGTGAGGGCCAGTTCATTTACTAATGCAACAAGGAGTTATTTTATGCCTACTGTGCATCAGACACTGTGCTCAGCATCAAGAATTCAGTGGTGAGCAAAACTGGCTGGTCCTTGTCCTCATGATGCAGATTGGCACATTTGCTTTATAATTCATAAAGCATCAGCCTTGCAAATGCAGGTTTTTGCCTTCCTTGTCTATCTGTAGACTATGAATAAGGAGGTGACTGGTCCATATTCCTTCCTGCTGCATGGACCATGTGCACTCAGCTCAGGTGAGATCTTCTTCTAGAGAAAGTGCTCTCCAGCCTCTCTGCCACCTACCCTGGTGAAGGATGGAGTGGCTTCTGTGCGTGTACTCTGTGGCCTTTATAGCAGCTACAGGCAAACCACCAGGACCAGGGCCCCCAGAGTGTCCTCTGCCGATCCTTTCTCCTCACTCTCATGCCTTCTGTTCCCAGGTGGCCATCAAGTCAATCCGGAAGGACAAAATCAAAGATGAGCAAGATCTGATGCACATACGGAGGGAGATTGAGATCATGTCATCACTCAACCACCCTCACATCATTGCCATCCATGAAGGTACAGTGGGCTCTTAAAGCTGGAACTTGGGGGTCTATGTGTGTGCATGTGTGTGTTCACATACGTGTGTACATGTGTCAGAAGAAACAACATAAAGAAGTAAAAAAAATACAGGCTCTAGAGAAGGGCAGGAACTGGATTTGAAACTCAGCTGTATGACTTTGCACAACTCATTGAATTTAGTCTCTGGGTCTCAGTTCCTCATTTATAAAATGGGGTAATCCCATCTACATCACAGTGTGGTTGCAAAGATCAAACTGTTTATGTCATTGAATGCTCCACTCATGGGAGGTACTCAAGGAATTGCAGGGTTTTTTGTTGTTATAATTCGGTTTTCCCTACTTGAACACTACCTTCCCAACCCAGTGAGCTCCTTAGCAATCTGGGGGAGGCTGAAACATACATAGACCTGCACCTGTCTCAGGTGCGTGGGTGCTATTCTTATGCGTCCCAAGAGCCAGACCTCCTAGAGTCTGACCTGGGCTCTGAATCATCCTGCCACAGGGCTGGTTCCTACCTCTCCTTGTCTTTCTTGGCCTCCTCTTCTCTGACATCAGTGCTGATTTCACCACTCCAGCTGCCCGCCTCCCCATGACCCAGACAACAAAGTGAGCAAGAGAGGGTGACGAAGGAAAGATGGGGAGCCCTCTCCTACACACACCTGTCTGCGTCGAGCCTTTACATAATATCAGTTAGATGAGAAGCGAGGGATAGCAACAGGAGGGAAGAACGGGAGCCTGTAGCTCTGCCCTTTGTCTGTATATTCCTGGTGGGGAAAAAAATAGAGCAGTCTCTGCTCTTGAGTCGTGTTCATATAAAGATTAAGGGTAGAGCCTTAAGGGTAGAGCCTTAAGACATAGCCCTGTGGCTTGAGCCTGTCCCATGAAGAGCCAGGCAAGTGGCTGAGGAGGCTAATTTTATCTCTGTGTGCTTCCCTCAGGGAAGAGTGGGGAGATGACAAAGTATTGGTTAAGCCAGGCTGAGTGTGGTGATTGGGGTGTGTGTGCGTATATATATGTGTGTGTGCGTATATATATGTGTGTGTGTGTATATGAATTCTGCCTAACCCCCATATCTCCAGCTAGGCTGAGTGTGGTGATTGGTGTGTGTGTGTGTGCATGTGTGTGTGTGTGCATGTGTGTGTGAGTTCTGCCTTACACTCATATCTCCAGCTAGATCTGGGAACTGAGCGCTGCAGCTCAGGGTATGGCTTCTCTGGCACCTTCAGATTCAACAGAGATAAGAACATCATAGTTACTGTGTGTCTGGAGGGGCTCCCCCAGATTCATCCCTTTCCTGCTACAGGCTTCAAAGGATGTGAGGTAGTGGGTGTGCCTCAGTCCTGGGAAATGACCTCTAACCTAGCTGTTCTCCAAAATGTGCCCTGGCTGGCTTTTGACTCCCAATTTTATGGCACAAGGGTTGCACGCACCCTTGCAGAGATGATGAGAGCGGTAGGGGTGGAGTCTCCGCCAGGCATCCCCAGGAGGCTGGGCCTCCACAGATAAGGGCCATTTACTTCTGTCCCCCTGGAAAAAAGGACAGTCCTCCTGGCCATGTATCCAATTCCCTGGAAGCTGGGACTCCTCTAGGGAGAAGCCTCTTCACTTCACTCCTTCTCAGAGCCTAGACAGCATTAGCTCTGGGGCAGGCCAAGCAAGCCAAACTCATAGGACCCGTTTGACACAAAGATGCAATGTCATGGACATACATGTTCTAACACACACCAGGCAGAAGGGCCAGTTTGGTGAACCAGCCACTCCCTACCTAGTCTTCAAGTGGCGAGAGGGCCACTCCTACCCAGAGAGATGAGCCAGCTGGGATGAGGTGGCTGCCAGGAACCCAGCCAGTCAATTAATTACCAAATATGTATTGATTGCTTCTGTGTATAAGACCTTATGCATGAGGCCCTGCCCTGGATCCTCTGGATGGAAGTCAGAGATGGTGATGGATAACTCAGCTCTCCATGGTGCTTTATAGTTCATGATCCACTTTAATATACTTTTATTCCCTCTTCTGATCCTCAAGACAGACATTATTATTGGCCTTATTTTTCAAATGTATGCATGAGGGCACTGATTATAAACATAACTGTGGCCGGGCGTGGTGGCTCACGCCTGTAATCCCAGCACTTTGGGAGGCCGAGGTGGGCTGATCACACAGTCAGGAGTTCAAGACCAGCCTGGCCAACATGGTGAAACCCCGTCTCTACTAAAAAATACAAAAATTAGCCTGGTATGGTGGCGCGCACCTTTAATCCCTGCTGCTCGAGAGGGTGAGGCAGGAGAATCGCTTGAACCTGGGGGGTGGAGGTTGCAGTGAGCCGAGACCACGCCACTGCACTCCAGCCTAGGTGACAGAGCGAGACTCTGTCTCAATAAATAAATAAATAACCATAGGTACCGTTTATCGAGTGCTTGTTTATATGTCAGACCTATACCAGCTTGCTCAGCCAGCCCTGGAACTGCTGCTGACTTTTTATGTTTCTCACCCCAGCCCTGTGAGGTTGCCTTATTATCCTGCTTTTCAAATGAGGAAACTGAGGCACAGTGGTTTAATGACTTGTCCAAGATCACCCAGCAAACCTGCATTCTTACTCATGTATCTAGAAGAGATTTGCCCAAGGCCACAAGGTGAAAAAGTACCAGGTTCTTGAACCAAGGAGCCTGGCCTTTCATTCCCATCTAGTGACGTCTCTGCCTTCCTGAAAGGGCAGGGTCATTTTCAGAATTCCCAAAAGCCTGAACTTCCAAGGAGGCAGAGGATGAGCCAGTGTCTTTGGCCTTAACTCATGGCTCCTGGAAGATGCTGAGAACTTCCAAGGCCCTTCTTCTGCCCTTATTTGCCACCGTATAGCCCCATTAGCAGATATCTCTGGAGGGGGGTCCTGTCTGGTTTGGGGCCTGGGGTGGGGGAGGAGTGAGTCACCCCCAGTGGAGAGCAGTGCACTCTGGGAAGGCCTGACGTTCCTTGCCTTGCTCTGCCCAGTGTTTGAGAACAGCAGCAAGATCGTGATCGTCATGGAATATGCCAGCCGGGGCGACCTTTATGACTACATCAGCGAGCGGCAGCAGCTCAGTGAGCGCGAAGCTAGGCATTTCTTCCGGCAGATCGTCTCTGCCGTGCACTATTGCCATCAGGTGAGCACCTACCTGCTCCAGCCATGTTCTCAGTGGGTGGTCCCCGGGGCTCTAGGGCTGTTTTGGACCAGAGAGGTTCCATGACTTGTCCAGGATCACACAGAAACAGAGGCAAAACTAGATTCTGGACTCTCAGGGAAATGTCAGTGTCTCTGACTTTGAGTCCCTTCCCCAGGGATAGAAGGGCCTGTGATTTCTTGCAGCACATGCCAATAAAGATAGGCATTCCCAGCCTACTTGTGCTCAAGCCCACTTGGCTCCCTTTGTGTTTACCTCAGTCTCCAGACTGGGCCCCTCATCATCTTCCCTTCC
This sequence comes from Pongo pygmaeus, assembly GCF_028885625.2. Taxonomy (NCBI): domain Eukaryota; kingdom Metazoa; phylum Chordata; class Mammalia; order Primates; family Hominidae; genus Pongo; species Pongo pygmaeus. The sequence goes on from NC_072373.2 coordinate 44,141,367, forward strand.
CTGGTGACCTTCCCCTGACTGCCCCCTCCTTCTTTCAGAACAGAGTTGTCCACCGAGATCTCAAGCTGGAGAACATCCTCTTGGATGCCAATGGGAATATCAAGGTGAGTCCCACTTCTTATTTCTAGAAGCCTCCTTGCCCACCCCAGCTTTTCTGCACTGTCCCCAGCCAAGTAGCTCTAAGCTCTTGGTGGATTCCTGAAGGAGCTGAGCAAGGCTGACCTTCATTGGTACTGGTAGGAACCTCAGCCATCATCCATTCCAACACCTCATTGTGTGGATGGAGAGCTGGAGCCTCAGCTGAGGGGTGCTTTGCACAAGATCACACAACTAGCGCGTGGCTGAGCCTGGACTGGAACCAAGATCTTCTGACTCCCAGATCAGTGCTCCTTTGATGTCATAAGGCTGACAGGAGTCTAGATCTAAGGTCAGGTTTGCTACAACCTTGGGACAGGCCCGGCCTGAGTTCTCATGTATGTACACACTTGCATACACATACACATGCATGCTTTAATCTGCTACAATTAGATAGCCCTTTGGAAACTTCCCACAGATGAAGGACTCCAGCTCCAGCTTCCTGCTTTCTGCAGCTGCTAGATTTCCATGCTTAAGTAGTTAAATTTAGGCATGGAGAAGTTCATGTTGATGGGATAAACTGAGATCTCAGGGCTGGAGGAAGGACATGGCACAGGGAGGCTGGCCCCTGCAGGCACCTGGGAAGGTGACGCTGCACTCTGACCCTCTTCAGAATCTTCCTGAACCCAGGACATAGTCTTTTCCAGTGGCTCTTGACCTGTACCCTGAGGTGCCCTGGTACTGAGTTCATTCCCTTTTACCAGCCAATTCCCAGAGCAGGTGGGGCTCTCTTTGATGCTGACCAGAAGGGAGAGAAGCCAGAGCCAGTAAACCGTCATAATCAGGCACAAACATGGACAGGCATGAACTTTCCTATCTGTACCAATCATGTGCTTCATTATGGGCTTCAACTGGTAACTGCTTGATAAGAGGCCAATAAAACCATAAACAAAGGAGCCAGAGTTTCACGAACAGCCCCTCCCCACCCTGAACACACATAACCCTCTGATGGGGTGAAGAGGTGGGGAGCACCAGGGCATGGCCTCAGCCTCTAACTGAGGATGGGTGGGAAAGGGTCTCTCCGGGCAACGAGACGATGGGGTTGGGTTCTCAAGCCCCCAGTATCAGATGGTTCAGGGAGTCCTGGGCTGTAACCACAGCCCTGACGTTTGTTCTGCCCTCATTATTGCTTCTTAGCTATGTTGGGCTGACCTCAGGTTCCTGCCACCAAGTTCTTGCCCAGGTGTGCACACAGGAATGAGCCCTTTGCTAGGAAGGGCAGCTCAAGTCTTATGTGGTTCATTGGTTACAGGGCTTGCTTGTTCCTGAGGGCCATGACATTATCACGAGGTGCTGGCTTTCCCCCTCCATCTGGCTGACCCTCCTTTCCGTCACTAAACATCCTTAGAGCCTCATGCAGGGTCTCACCTGGGCTAGCAGCTGCAGGAGAGGTGGGGGCAAGGAGGTCAGCATGGGAGTGTACAGTCTGTCTGGAAGGCAGATCTAATGAGCAGGGGCTCCAGGGAGGCATTGGAAACTCTAGGCTTCTAGAAGGAGATGGGAGACTTTCCAAGGGATATGGGCATGAGAGAGCATCTCTGTAGTGGAATGCCATGTGAACAAAGTGGTCTGGGGAGCAGTGAGGATCCTGGAGCCCCCGCATACCTCTGCGTAGATGCTCCTTATTGACACAGCTCCTCAGGGTTCGTTCTTCCAGGGCTTGAGCTATGCTGACAGTGCTCAGTGTGGGGTAGGGGTCATGGGGACCCTTTCCTTCTATTGGAGCCTGGGTTTCCCCAGGGTCTGGAGAAGGGAGGGCCAAGAGCTACAGAAAAACCCAGGCCTTGACATGACCTGTGCCCGTGTTTGACTCAATCCTGCAGATTGCTGACTTCGGCCTCTCCAACCTCTACCATCAAGGCAAGTTCCTGCAGACATTCTGTGGGAGCCCCCTCTATGCCTCGCCAGAGATTGTCAATGGCAAGCCCTACACAGGCCCAGAGGTAAGTGGCCACTCTCCCCTGCCAGCCTGCCTCAGACGTTTACTATGACTTTAGATCCTGGGAGATTGATGGGCTAGTTTTCTCGTTATTCACATCTTCAGAGCACAAAACTCAAGCCTCCCAAAAAGTAGTAACTTGCCAGGTGTCTAGCCAGGAATGGCAAAACTAGAACTAGGCTGGGCACAGTGGCTCACACCTATAATCCCAGCACTTTGGGAGGCCGAGGTGGGTGGATCACTTGAGGTCAGGAGTTCGAGACTAGCCTGGCCAACGTGGTGAAACCCCGTCTTTACTAAAAAAAAATACAAAATTAATGGGGTTTTGTGGCACACACCTGTAATCCCAGTTACTTGGGAGGCTGAGGCAGGAGAATCACTTGAACCTGGGAGGCAGAGGTTGCAGTGAGCCAGGATCATGCCACTGCACTCCAGTCTGGGCAACAGAGCAAGACTCCATCTCAAACAAACAAACAAACAAACAAAAAACAAAAAAAACCCTAGAACTAGAACTTAGGTCTCCTGACTCCTAGGTTAGTTCTTTGCCTTCCTCACCTTCCTCGTTCCTGTTACCTTTCCCAGCACCCAGTCCAGCCTCCCGAGAGTGATGTAGAGATATCTGTCACAACCACCCCTTCCCCAGCCCGGAAGGGATGACCTGGTTATAGCTCTTGTGCTTGTGGCTGTCCCTCCCAGGGAATGCGATTGACAACATCTCAGACCCCTTCTGCAGCATCCCCGTCTTGGCCCCTGGGTAGGAGAGGTGGGTCATCCTCAGGTGTGCTGGCCTCTGAGTTCTCTAGCATGTAACATTTTCCCGTCTGGTATGGGCATCCCTGCTGACGTCCCCCATCTCTCTCAGGTGGACAGCTGGTCCCTGGGTGTTCTCCTCTACATCCTGGTGCATGGCACCATGCCCTTTGACGGGCATGACCATAAGATCCTAGTGAAACAGATCAGCAACGGGGCCTACCGGGAGCCACCTAAACCCTCTGGTGAGTGAGAGGTGTGGGCGTTCTTATCCAGGCCTGGGGTGTCCTTCACTCATTCCTAAGGCAGGAACTACACAGTGGCACTAAAGTCAAAAGGGCAACAGTCCATCATGGCCCATGGCAGGTTAGGGTACCCTCCACCGTATGTCCAATGTCGAGACCTCTGGGGAAGGAGGGGATAGCTCTTTCTTCCCCACAGGGGCATGCTTGATTATATTTGGGAAGTGGTTCCTAAGGTCTCACTTAGATCTTCTTTGCTACAGTTGTCTCATTTCCTATTGCTTTTGTTCTCATCCTCAGAAATCTTTTTGTCCTTCACTATGACTCAGAAGGCAGGAAGAAGTGTGTGAGAGCCCCAGTTTACCCTGAACACAGTCTCTACCTTCAGAGGGTTGAATTTCAATGGAGAGAGAGAAGATAGACACCAACATACACACAAGGGCTCATGAAGGGGTCACAGTCCTGAGGGGTCAGAGGACAGAGAGGCAGCTGGAGGAGTCAGTCCAGGAAGTCTGGACTGGGGAGCTGTCCTGGGCCAAGGCATGTATAGAGCCCTAGGTTGGAAGGGACGTACCCGACCCAGGAGTATGCAGTGTCTTAGCTCAAAAGGGGATGAGCTGGGGACAGGGGACAGGGAGTGCCTATTCTGGGAGCTGCCAAACTGAAGCACCTGCCTTTTGTCTTCTAGATGCCTGTGGCCTGATCCGGTGGCTGTTGATGGTGAACCCCACCCGCCGGGCCACCCTGGAGGATGTGGCCAGTCACTGGTGGGTCAACTGGGGCTACGCCACCCGAGTGGGAGAGCAGGAGGCTCCGCATGAGGGTGGGCACCCTGGCAGTGACTCTGCCCGCGCCTCCATGGCTGACTGGCTCCGGCGTTCCTCCCGCCCCCTCCTGGAGAATGGGGCCAAGGTGTGCAGCTTCTTCAAGCAGCATGCACCTGGTGGGGGAAGCACCACCCCTGGCCTGGAGCGCCAGCATTCGCTCAAGAAGTCCCGCAAGGAGAATGACATGGCCCAGTCTCTCCACAGTGACACGGCTGATGACACTGCCCATCGCCCTGGCAAGAGCAACCTCAAGCTGCCAAAGGGCATTCTCAAGAAGAAGGTGTCAGCCTCTGCAGAGGGGGCACAGGAGGACCCTCCGGAGCTCAGCCCAATCCCTGTGAGCCCAGGGCAGGCTGCCCCCCCGCTCCCTAAGAAGGGCATTCTCAAGAAGCCCCGACAGCGTGAGTCTGGCTACTACTCCTCTCCCGAGCCCAGTGAATCTGGGGAGCTCTTGGACGTAGGCGACGTGTTTGTGAGCGGGGATCCCAAGGAGCAGAAGCCTCCGCAAGCTTCAGGGCTGCTCCTCCATCGCAAAGGCATCCTCAAACTCAATGGCAAGTTCTCCCAGACAGCCTTGGAGCTCGCGGCCCCCACCACCTTCGGCTCCTTGGATGAACTCGCCCCACCTCGCCCACTGGCCCGAGCCAGCCGACCCTCAGGGGCTGTGAGCGAGGACAGCATCCTGTCCTCTGAGTCCTTTGACCAGCTGGACTTGCCTGAACGGCTCCCAGAGCCCCCGCTGCGGGGCTGTGTGTCTGTGGACAACCTCACGGGGCTTGAGGAGCCCCCCTCAGAGGGCCCTGGAAGCTGCCTGAGGCGCTGGCGGCAGGATCCTTTGGGGGACAGCTGCTTTTCCCTGACAGACTGCCAGGAGGTGACAGCGACCTACCGACAGGCACTGAGGGTCTGCTCAAAGCTCACCTGAGTGGGGTAGCCATTGCCCCAGCCCGGTCAGGCTCTCAGATGCAGCTGGCTGCACCCCGAGGGGAGATGCCTTCTCCTCCACCTCCCAGGACCTGCATCCCAGCTCAGAAGGCTGAGACGGTTTGCAGTGGAGCCCTGGGCAGGGCTGGATGTGGGAAGCAGGCAAATGAAATGCGTCAAGGGTTCAGTGTCTGTCTTCAGCCCTGCTGAACGAAGAGGATAATAAAGAGAGGGGAACGGGAATGCCCGCGACAGAGTCCACGTTGCCTGTTTCTTGTGTACGTGGAGGGGCCACAGAGACCTGGAAAGAGAACTCTCCCAGGGCCCATCTCCTACATCCCACGAATACTCTGTACACATGGTGCCTTCTAAGGACAGCTCCTTCCCTACTCATTCCCTGCCCAAGTGGGGCCAGACCTCTTTACACACACATTCCCGTTCCTACCAACCACCGGAACTGGATGGTGGCACCCCTAATGTGCGTGAGGCATCCTGGGAATGGTCTGGAGTAACCCTTCCTTATTTTTATTTTTATTTATTTATTTATTTTTTTGAGACGGAGTTTCGCTCTTGTTGCCCAGGCTGGAGTGCAATGGCGCAATCTCAGCTCACCTCAACCTCCGCCTCCCGGGTTCAAGCGATTCTCCTGCCTCAGCCTCCCTAGTAGCTGGGATTACAGGCGCCTGCCACCATGCCTGGCTAATTTTGTATTTTTAGTAGAGACAGGGTTTCTCCATGTTGGTCAGGCTGGTCTCAAACTCCCGACCTCAGGTGATCCACCCGCCTCGGCCTCCCAAAGTGCTGGGATTACAGGTGTGAGCCACTGCGCCCCACCTAACCCTTCCTTATTTAGCCTAGGAGTAAGAGAACACAATCTCTGTTTCTTCAATGGTTCTCTTCCCTTTTCCATCCTCCAAACCTGGCCTGAGCCTCCTGAAGTTGCTGCTGTGAATCTGAAAGACTTGAAAAGCCTCCGCCTTGCTGTGTGGACTTCATCTCAAGGGGCCCAGCCTCCTCTGGACTCCACCTCGGACCTCAGTGACTCAGAACTTCTGCCTCTAAGCTGCTCTAAAGTCCAGACTATGGATGTGTTCTCTAGGCCTTCAGGACTCTAGAATGTCCATATTTATTTTTATGTTCTCAGCTTTGTGTTTTAGGAAAGGTGAATCTTGCTGTTTTCAATCATGTGAATGCTATGTTCTGGGAAAATCCACTATGACATCTAAGTTTTGTGTACAGAGAGATATTTTTGCAACTATTTCCACCTCCTCCCACAACCCCCCACACTCTGAGTCTCTACCTAATGGTCTCTACCTAATGGACCTCCGTGGCCAAAAAGTACCATTAAAACCAGAAAGGTGATTGGAAGCAGGCCCTGCTGTTCTCTTTGGTGATTGAGGTGGGGAGGGATGGTGCTGAGCAGGTTTTTGAGCCTTCTCCTAATACTGGTTCCCCTAGGCTGCCAAGGTTGGGAAACAGAAAAACTGCCGAATCAAAACAAACGTAAGCTCAGTAGCTCTGGCCTGACCCTATTAAGCACACAGGTGGGAAGGCCCTGGGCCCAGGGTCACATTTGCTCTTCCGGCCTTTGGCACTAAAGTAGAAGTGGATTTGGCAGATTATCCCACCCTGCCCCCACCACCTGCCTCCTTCTCCCACCCCTGCTCCTCTCTGCTTGAGCCCTGCTCCTGCTGCGTAAAGACACCCCCACAGCCTTTATTCTCTCCCTCCTAAGAAATCCCCTTTACTCTGGTGCTGGGCAGCTTTTCCCCCCTCCGTCCTCACTGCCTGACTCCTAGAGAAAGCAAAGAATGCCTGGAATGTCCACCCCCACCATACGCCAACTCCCTCAGCCCCCTGCAGAGCATTCCCCACACGCCTGCTCCATTGAGAAACTCCCAGGCTCCAAGGGCTGAGGATGAAAGGGAGGATGAGGACAAAGTGCCGGCCAGCAGCCGGCTGGCTCTGGCTTCAGGCAGCCTCCCTCCCCCACCCCTACCCACTCTGGTAGTCACAGGAGGCCTCCAAACGTCCCCAGCTCTGGCTCTGGCCCCACAACACACCTGTCCTGCTGGCTGTCGGTGCCTGCCCAGTGGAGCGCGTTGGACCTCCCCTCCCGCACCTGGAGAGCTGAGCTGGCAAAGTCACGAGTCTGCAAAGGAGATGGGGAGGGCAAGGCAACTATGAGGTCAAGATGGGAGAGCAAACAAGACATTGCTTAGGCGACACTGGAGTACTTAGGTCTTAAGTCTCTGAGGTCCTACTCAGTGCTGGAACTCTGGGCTAGACTCTGGGTAAACGTGGAAAAAATCCAGGGTGTGGGTTTATCTCCAGAAGCTTAGAGTTCAGCTGGGGGGTTAGCAGTGCTCCTTTATTCATTCCTCTCATGAATCAAGCCCTTTTGTGTGCTAAGCTTAGTAGAAGACAGAGGTAATTGCTGTATCCCTGGTGCAAAAAAAAAAAAAAACAGAGATCTTAGCCTCAAGGAGGTTACAGACTGAGGGTAAGGTAGCATGCAATAAATTCAGTGAGAAATTGTTATTGGTTCAGATCATGTTGAAAGGGAGTTTGGGGACGGCGCGGTGGCTCATGCCTGTAATCCCAGCACTTTGCGAGGCAGAGGTGGGCGGATCACAAAGTCAGGAGATCGAGACCATCATGGCTAACACGGTGAAACCCCGTCTTTACTAAAAATATAAAAAATTAGCTGGGCGCGGTGGCGGGCGCCTGTAGTCCCAGCTACCCAGGAGGCTGAGGCAGGAGAATGGCGTGAACCCGGGAGGCAGAGCTTGCAGTGAGCAGAGATCGCACCACTGCACTCCAGCCTGGTCTCAAAAAAAAAAAAGAAAGAAAGAAAAAGAAAGGGAGTTTTGATGATGGAAAGAATTGCATCTTCGGATGCTACCACTCACTAAGTGCTTATGGGTCAAGCCCTTTAGGTGTGTTACCTCATGTAATGCTCACGATAGTCTTGTTAGTTCAGTACTATTTTTATCATTCTCATTTTATAAAAGAAATGGAGACTCAAAAACATTAAGTAGGCCAGGTGCAGTGGCTCACATCTGTAATCCCAGCACTTTGGGAGGTCGAGGCAGAAGCATCACTTGTCAGGAGCTCGAGACCAGCCTGGCCAACATGGTGAAATCCTGACTTTACTAAAAATACAAAAAATTAGCCGGCCATGGTGGCGCACTCCTCTAGGCCCAGCTACTCGGGAGGCTGAGGCAGGAAAATCCCTTGAACCTGGGAGGCGATAGTTGCAGTGAGCTGAGATTGTGCCACTGCACTCCAGCCTGGGCGACAGAACAAGACTCTGTCTCAAAAAAAAGGAACTTGATAGCAAATGGGGAAATCAGACCTCAAACCCAGGTTTGGCATCCCACAGACTCACTTGAACTGCATGGGGTTTGGAGAATTGGATAAAAGAATGTAAGTGAAGGAACTATAAATTTATATGCCAGGTTTATTTATAAATATTTATTATATGCCATATTTATTATATGAGCATTCATTATATGCCAGGTTCTTTTGCAGGCACAAGGAATATGCCAATTTCCCAAGTGCCCTTTCCTAGTCTCCACAAGCCCCAAAGAGAAAGCTAAGAAAGAAGAGAGTGAGGCCAGGCATGGTGGCTCATGTCTGTAATCCCAGCACTTTGGGAGGCCAAGGTGGGTGGATCACCTGAGGTCAGGAGTTCGAGACCAGCCTGGCCAACATAGTGAAACCCCCGTCTCTACTAAAAATACAAAAAAAAATTAGCCAGGCATGGTGGAGCATGTTTGTAGTCCCAGCTGCTTGGGAGCCTGAGACAGGAGAATTGCTTGAACCCTTGAACCTGGGAGGCAGAGGTTGCAGTGATCCTAGATTGCACCACTGCACTCCAGCCTGGGTGACAGCAAGACTCAGTCTCAAAAAAAAAGAAAGAGAGAGAGAGAGAGTGAGTGGGAGAAGCAGAAGGGTGTTTTTTTGTTTGTTTTTTTGAGACAGAGTCTCGCTCTGTCACCCAGGCTGGAGTGCAGTGGTGTGCTCTCGGCTCACTGCAACCTCCGCCTCCTGGGCTCACGCCATTCTCCTGCCTCAGCCTCCCAAGTAGCTGGGACTACAGGCGCCCACCACCACGCCCGGCTAATTTTTTCTATTTTTAGTAGAGACAGGGTTTCACCGTGTTAGCCAGGATGGTCTCGATCTCCCGACCTCATGATCTGCCTGCCTCTGCCTCCCAAAGTGCTGGGATTACAGGCATGAGCCACTGCGCCCGACGAGAAGCTGAAGGGTGAGGGACAGGACTAGAATTGGAGGGGATGGAGGAGAGGAGGACACAGTGGAGGGAGAGCCTGTACCTAAGGGACGCGCAGGGTGTGGAATGGGGAGGGAGGGAGAGGACACAGCCCTTTCCATCAGTGCTATCTCAGCAGGGGCTGGGGGAGGTAGACTTTCAGGAAAGGAGAGTCCTAACATCTGTGTGTGTCCTCCTGCATCTGCTTATGTAACCTCTTCTAGGCCAGGTGGAGGGAAGGGTGGGTAAGGTGAGGGGGTGGATGTGGGGGAAGCCTTCTGGGGAAAGAAAATCTGAGCTGGAAGAGAATATCTATTTTCTTGGTTCCAAAGAGACCTAGATGAGGGACTGTGGATCCCACCCTGCACAGCCCTTCCCCTCACCTGCCTGGATGCTTCATATCAAAAACATTCCAGAAACCAGGCTCACAGCGATGACGTGGGCCCCCAAGGGAGAAGGCTGAAGCTGCAGGAATATTTAGTGCCACATCAGTGCTTCCGGAATGTGAAGAACCCAGACGATGACGAGTGTTGGGGGAGGTGGGGAAGCAGCTTTGAGAGACAGCAAAGGGCCTTCTGCAACCAGGACCATGAAATCCTGGTAAGAATCGTCTCCCCATCCTCAGCCCTTTCCCGGGGCAAGTCCAGGCAGTCCTCTGTGTAGAGGGAGGGAAACTGCAGCAGCATGTTAGTCCCCACCATCAAGATGACCCCTTCACCTCTCCCCCTGCCCCATCCCATCAGCTGCCTTGGGCCCTCCTTGGGCAGATAAAGTGAGAGGGGAGACAGTGATCCAGAGCACTGTTGGGAAGCAACAGTCCTCTGCAAAGCACAGTGCCCACACTCCAGTAGAGCTTCTAGAGGTGGACTTCAGCTCTGCGAGTCAGAATCTGAAGCCCGCTAACTAATAGCCCACACATGTCTTGAGGACGAGGATGGACCCAGGACAAAGGAAGAGTCCTGGGTCTTAGCTGAAGAGTCTGGGCACTTTTAAAGTAGGGGAAGGGGAGTGGGTGGGAATCACATAATAGATGACAGGGTTGATCTTCTGGAAAAGAGAATAGATGTACAGGCCATGGCTCAGAGAGCAGGACCAGGACCAGGACCAGTGAGTGGGGGCTACTGAGACACTAGATTCAGCTTGATAAGGCAACCACCTACATAGGACATTCATGCAGGCTGGGCGTAGTGACTCATGCCTGTAATCTCAGCACTTTGGGAGGCTGAGGCGGGTGGGTCACTTGAGGTCAGGTGTTCGAGACCAGCCTGGCCAACATGATGAATCCCAGTCTCTACTAAAATTACAAAAATTAGCCAGGTGTGGTGGCGCGTGCCTGTAATCCCAACTATGCAGGAGACTGAGGCAAGAGAGTCACTTGAACCCAGGATGTGGAGATTGCAGTGAGCCAAGATCACGCCACTGCACTCCAGCCACGGGGACAGGGCAAGACTGTGTTTCAAAAAAAAAAAAAAGTATGATGTTCATTCAGTCATTCAGTCATTCATTCAGTATTTACTGAGTGCCGACAGTGTATACTGTTCCAGGCTCTGGAAATACATCTGTGAACAAAACTGAGATTTTTGTCTTATGGGGCATCCATTCTAGTGGAGAAAGACAAGTATAGTAAATAAGCAAATGATACAGTATATTAAAAGGCCATGGCCAGGCACAGTGGCTCAAGCCTATAGTCCCAGCATTCTGGGAGGTCAAGGCGGGCAGGTCACTCGAGTCCAGGAGTTCCAGACCAGCCTGGGCAACATGGCCAAACCCTGTCTCTACGAAAAAATGCAAAAGTTAGACGGGTGTGGTTGTTCACATCTGTAGTCTCAGCTACTCGGGAGGATGAGGTGGGAGGATTGCTTGAGCCTGGGAGGTCAAGGCTGCACTAAGCCAAGATTGTACTACTGTACTCCAGCCTGGGCAACAGAGTGAGAACCTATCTCTAAAAAGAAAGAAAGAAGAAAAATTAGTCAGGAATGGTAGCACACACCTGTAGTACCAGCTACTTGGGATGCTGAGGTGGGAAGATTGCTTGAGCCCGGGAGGCAGAGGTTGCAGTGAGCAGAGATTGCACCACTGTATTCCAGTCTGGGCAACAGAGTGAGACGCTGTCTCATAAGTAAATAAATAAATAGACGTGGCATGGTGGCTCATGCCTGTAATCCTAGCACTTTGGGAGGCAGAGAAAGGCAGGATCACCTGAGGTCAGGAGTTCGAGACCAGCCTGGCCAACATGGTGAAACCCTGTCTATACTAAAAATACAAATATTAGCTGGGCATGGTGGCAGGCGCCCGTAATCCCAGCTACTCAGGAGGCCAAGGCAGGAGAATAGCTTGAACCCGGAAGGCAGAGGTTGCAGTGAGCCAAGATAGTGCCACTGCACTCCAGCCTGAGCGATAGAGCAAGACTCCATCTCAAAAAATAAATAAATAAATAAATAGTCATGATAAGAATTAGGAAAATACTAATAATTAGGATGGGGTATGGGGATGGAGAGGAGACAGGATTGCAATTTTAAATAAGGGTGATCAGAGAAGGCCTTCCTGAGAAGGTGGCATTTGAATAAAGACCTGGTGGCAGGGGGTGGGGGTGGAGCTAGCTATGTGGCTATCTGGGGGAACAGTGTTCAGGGTGGAGGGAACAACCATTGCAAAGACCTCAAGGCAAGAGCAGGTTGCAAGTTCTAGAACAGCCATTGATGCTGGAGCAGGGTGCATGAGAGAGTAGCAGAAGACGTGTCAGGAGAGGTAACAAGGGTGGGGAAGGTAGATTACACAGGGCCTTGTGAACCATTATATGGGCTGTGGCTTTTATTCAGAATGAAATTGCCAACCACCAAGAAGTTCTGAGCAAAGGAATGACATTTTTTTTTTTTTTTGAGATAGAATTAAAAAAATTCTTCTGCTTGTTGAGACTAGCCATGGGAGGGTCGACGTTGTCCAATTCTGGAAAGAGGTAATGGGGCTTGGACTGGAGTCAGTAGTAAAGAAATGACAAGTTGTCAGATTTCTGACATATTCTGAAGCTAGAGCCAACAGGCTTTCCTGATGGATTAGATGTAGGGTATGAAAGAAAGAGAGAAACCAAGAATCACTCCATGGTCTTTGGCCTGAGAAACTTGGAGAGTGGAGTGTCCATTAGCTGGGACGGGGAAGACTTGCAGATGGAGGAGGTGTGAGGTGAAGTCAGAGGCACTTAGGCCTCCAGGCAAAGATAACTGGTATGAGGAGCCTGGAGTTTGAGAGATTTGGGTTGGAGATAGAGATGTGGGGGCTGCTGCTAAAAGGAATTTCTGCTTCAGGTGAAAAATCCCGCCAGATGATACCTGAAGAAGTCCCTTCTGGCTGTAAAGATTCTAGGATTTTATTGACTAGGATAGGAAAGCAGCTGTTTCCAAAGCTTCTCTGATATGATTATGTGAGGAGGTGGGCAGTGCTGCGGTGAGGAGGTGGGCAGTGCTGCGATGAGGAGGCATGTTTGGCCTGGTGGGGACTGGCTTTCTCCACCTGATAAAAAGTCTTTTTTTTTTTTTTTTTTTTTTTGACACAGGGTCTCACTCTGTGGCCCAGGCTGGAGTACAATGGTGCAATCTCAGCTTACTGCAGCCTCGACCTTCTGAGCGCAAGCGATCCTCCCACCTCAGCGCCCCCTTGCTCCTCCAGTAGCTGGGACTACAGGCGCACGCCACCACGCCCAGCTAATTTTTTTGTATTTTTAGTAGAGACAGGGTTTTGCCATGTTGGCCAGGCTGGTCTCGAAATCCTCACCTCAAGAGATCCACCTTCCTCGGCCTCCTAAAGTGCTGGGATCACAGGCTTGAGCCACTGGGCCTGGCCAAAGTCTTTCACAGATTTTTATAAGAATGTTAGAAATGTCACCCTTGGACCAGGGCTCTGCCTCTGACATTGGCACCTGCAGAGGGGTTGTGGGTTGCTTTATACAGCAGAGGCCCCAGGCTGGGAGAAGGATTCTCAGTCAATCCTCTTTCTGTGTTTCAGAACTTCCTACTTCAGATCCCTGAAGCAGCCTGGAAGCGGAGCACAGCCCAGGGAGGGCACGGGAATCTCTGCATTTTCACAAGCACGGCAAGTGGCTCTGATCACACTAAAGTTCCAGAATTTACTCAAGGTGAGGGCCTGAACCTACCTTAACCTGGAAGATTTTTACTCTGCCAGGCATGCAGCTTCCCTCTGGGATGAAAATCTTTCTCTCTTTCTCATTCTGCCTCTTTTTGGCTCTGAAATCCTCTCCTCACCAACTCTTTGCAAAGGAATTCCCCATCCTTTTCAGTTGTCTTTTCCTTTCTCTTTCCAGCCTCCAACCCCCTCCCTGAGCTAATCCCACCGTCTCAGTTTCACCCTTTCCCCTCTCTAGGGGCAGTTGGGTCAAGCTGGGGGATGAGTCATCCTAGGTGGGGGAAGGGATTTCAGGTCCATAAATGGGCAAAAACTCAGATTTCAGGTTTCCATGTCTAGGAAAAGGCCAGTCTGTCCCCTCTATCTCTCCACCCTCAAAGGAATTCCCCAGGGAAGAGGAGGCTGGCTTTGACCGGATGGAATCCTAGAAATAGCAGAGCTTTTTAGGAGATAGGTTTCAGTCTGACTCAGCTTCCCTGATAAACAGACACTGCCGGCCAGGACTTTCCCAGCCCAAGAGGCCAAAACCCCCACTTCCCAGTGGAAGTGTTCAGCTCTGCCTTTGGTGTTCTGGGCCCAGCCAGCACCACTGCCTCCATCCTCCTCACCATTCTCTTCCCGTGATCAGAATTCGAGCTCTGAGCTGCATTAACCTGAGCTCTGGCCTGTGAGGGCACCCAGCTATTGTAGCAGAACTCACCACATGTCCTGCCTGGAAGCTAGGGTCAAGGTGCAATGACCTTTCAAAGTTCCACCAGCTAGATTCTGAATCACTTCTTTATGAGCCCTGGCAGCAATCACCCATCACCTTTGTTGTGTCCATCAGGAGGGTCCTTGGTAAGCGTCAACTTCATACTCACAGCAGGCTAGTTACTGGCAGGGATCCCTTCTCTGCTAAGGGACCCCTGGCTTGCCCTGTCTCCCAGTCCAATGTGCAGTCCTCTGTGAATCCAAGAGCCATTGGTGAGGCCAGGTGGGGCCTGGGGAGAGCCTGGCCTGCCAACAGGGCCTCACATGGTGGCCGGGCTCACCTGAGGACCTGTTTGCCATTCAGAGCCTCACTTTGCTGCTCAGAAACCTTGCTTATCAACAGGCTAGGAGGCTCAGGAGCAGACTCACTGAGCTCTAGGAGAGGAATGGATTCAACCAACATGCCAATTCATTCATTTCTAATGAATAACAAAACCCTTGTCAAACCAATCAGATACTTGGGTTTGCTGATGAGCACATTTGCTGCCTGTGGCAATTTCACACGAGGGTATTCCGAAGTTCGGTGGGAAGTTTCCTTGAAGAGCATGGAAGCTGGGCTAGGAGAGCTGGTTGAATTGGTCTTCATGGTGGTGCCAACCTCTTTGTCAAGAGACATCTGGTAACCCCGTTCAGGACACCCTGCCCCAGCGCAGCTTTTGGGAGCGCCTCCCCACGCACGCACATATTGGACATCACAAAGACAGCCTTGCTGGGCTAGCACATTCTTCCCACAGAGTGCGTTGCAATGACTTAGAGAGTCACTTTCACAGTCAGCTCACACCCATCACATTACTGCAAGGATTAAATGAGACAACACATGAACATGCTTTGTAAGCAATACATCACCGGAGAAAACCTAAGGAGTGAGAACAGGTACTCAATAAATGTTTAATAAAGGGCCTCCACCCGCTTTCCTGGCCCCAGCCCCTTATAAAGGGGAATCTGATAGTTAAATCAAGTGAAAACCCATTCCCTAATAAACACATCAACATTTATTAAGACCTTACTATTGTTCTAGGTGCCATGGAAAATACAGAAGCAATTGAGGCACGTCCCCTCCTTCAAGGAATTTACTTATAATAAAGTTGGGGCCATAAACTAACACCTACAGGATGGATGTTAACAGCACAGAGGTGGCTGGGCACCGTGGCTCACGCCTATAATCCTAGCACTTTGGGAGGCTGAGGCGGGCGGATCACCTGAGGTCGAGAGTTCGAGACCAGCCTGACCAACATGGAGAAACCCCGTCTCTACTAAAAATACAAAATTAGCGAGGCACATGCCTGTAATCCCAGCTACTCGAGAGGCTGAGGCAGGAGAATTGCTTGAACCCGGGAGGCAGAGGTTGAGGTGAGCCGAGATCGCAGCATTGTACTCCACCCTAGGCAACACGAGCAAAAACTCCGTCTCAAAAAAAAAAAAAAAAAAAAAACAGCACAGAGGTGAGTGTGCTAAGGGTGTGTGTAGTAAGACGCCCCAGTTCCACTGGAGCTGGTTGTCATGGGACTGCTTGTGTTGACGTGGCTAGACTGAAAACTGGCTGTTTTCAGTCCCCACTCTTGCGTCACTGGATTGGTCAGTCAAGGAATAAGCCCCCCAGCTGTGGGGCTCTGCGTGCCTGGGCCCAGGGGCAGAGTTAGTGGAGCAGATATCTGAGAGCCCAAGTCGTTCCTCATCAGCAATGTTAGCCTTGCTGTCCCAGCCCTGCTGGAAATGCCCACGAGGGTCAGAATGGGCAGACAGACCGGGCGTAGTGGCTCACACCTGTAATCCCAGCACTTAGGGAGGCAGAGGCGGAAGGATAGCTTGAGACCAAGAGTTCAAAACCTGCCTGGTCAATATCACAAGACCCCATTCTCCACAAAAAGAGGGGGAAAAAAAGAATAGGCAGACAGATGCCATGTAGGGGTGAGGGGTGGTGTTGGTCAACTCCCTCCCTCGCCAGTCATGGTTGGGGGTGGGGTGGATAGCACACAGCTGGCTCCTTGACCCTGGCCTCCCACCAGGCTCACCCATTCTGTCTCCCTGCCTAGCAGGGGTGACTTTCTTTAGATGCGTCTTTAAAGGCTCTGGGAACACAGAACTGCAGTTCTCTCCTTCACAGCTAAGTCAGCTTGGTCCACCTCCCAACTGAGTCCCATACCTAGGCCTTTTGGGGAAGTCTCTCTAGCCCCAAGGTTCCCCACATCCGCACCACTCGTGTCAGAAAAAAGAACCAACTTGGAATTGCATTAAATCATGCGTGTGGTGTCACACCATCCCCATCCCAAATTAACTTGCGGGGCAAAGGAGTAGATACCGATCACCACTGAAGTCTCTGGCATTGTGCTAGAGCACTGGTTCTCCAAGTGTGGTCCAGGAACCCCTGGGGGCTCCCCAAATCTTTTCAGAAGGTACACACAGTCAGAAGTGGGGTTTGTTGTTGGTGGTGGTGGTGATGTTTTGAGACAGGGTATCGCTCTGTCACCCAGGCTGGAGTGCTGTGGTGTGATCATGGCTCACTGCAGTGTTGACTTCCTGGGCTCAGGTGAGACCACAGGCACGCGCCACCACCCCTGGCTAATTTTTTGTACTTTTTGTAGAGACAGAGCCTTACTATGTTGCCCAGGCTGGTCTCAAACTCCTGGACTCAAGTGATCCACCCAACCTGGCCTCTCAAAGTGCTGGATTATAGGCCTAGAACTGTTTTACTAGTAATAAGGAAACATCATTTGCCTTTTTCACTCTCATTCTCTCATGAGTGTACTGTGGAGTTTTCCAGAGACTTCACGGTGTGTGATATTACAACATACCGAATGCAGCAGATGGAGGTATAAGAATCTACCTCTGCACAATTATGTGAATATATTTATTTATTTTTTCGAGGCAGAGTTTCACTCTGTCACCCAGGCTGGAGTGCAGTGGCGCAATCACGGTTCACTGCAACCTTGACCTTCTGGTCTCAATCGATGAATATATTTAACACTATTGAACTATATGCTTAAAAATGGTTAAGATGGGCTGGGCGCAGTGGCTCACACCTGTAATCCCAGCACTTTGGGAGGCTGAGGCGGGCGGATCACGAGATCAGCAGATCGAGACCATCCTGGCTAACACGGTGAAACCCTGTCTCTACTAAAAAGACAAAAAATTAGCCAGTCGTGGTGGTGGGCACCTATAGTCCCAGCTACTCGAGAGGTTGAGGCAGGAGAATTGCTTGAACCCGGGAGGCAGAGCTTGCAGTGAGCCGAGATCGCGCCACTGCACTCCAGCCTGGGCGACAGTGAGACTCAGTCGCAAAAAAAAAAAAAAAATAGTTAAGATGGTAATTTTATGTTATGTATTTTAACATAATTTAAAATTGAAAAATCAAAAAATATTTGTAAAATAATGTAGAACAATGCTACTCTTCTCAATAATTTTTTTTTGTTTTGGAAAATTATTTTTGTACATGTGTACATAATGAGATATTACTGATATCTTAATTACTGCTTTTTTTTTTTTTGAGATGGAGACTTACTCTGTCACCCGGGCTGGAGTGCAGTGTCGTGATCTCGGCTCACTGCAACCTCCGCCTCCCAGGTTTAAGTGATTCTCTTGCCTCAGCCTCCTGAGTAGCTGGGATTACAGGCATGTGCCACCATGCCTGGCTAATTTTTGTATTTTTTTTTTTTTTTTTGAGATGGAGTTTCACTCTTGTTGCCCAGGCTGGAGTGCCATGGTGTGATCTTGGCTCTCCGCAACCTCCACCTCCTGGGTTCAAGAGATTCTCCTGCCTTAGCCTCCCAAGTAGCTGGGATTACAGGCGCCCGCCACCATGCCTGGGTAATTTTTGTATTTTTAGTAGAGACGGGGGTTTCTCCATGTTGGCCAGGCTGGTCTCGAACTCCCAACCTCAAGTGATCCGCCCACCTCAGCCTCCCAAAGTGCTGGGATTACAGGTTTGAACCACCGCGCCCGGCCTTAATTACTACTTTTAAAATGTCTGTTTTCCTTTCTAATATGGTAAATATCAGTAGCTATCATTCACCCACATCAACAAAGGTTCTTTGGGTGTCCTCAATAATTTCTAACAGTGTAAAGAGATCCTGAGATCAAAATGGTTGAGAACTGCTGCTTTCACGCGAAGGAATACAAGGTTGGGTGTGACGACTCACGCCTGTAATCCCAGCACTCTGGGAGGATGAGGCAGGTGGATCACTTGAGGCCAGGAGTTCAAGACCACCCTGGGCTATATGGCGAAACCCCATCTCTACTAAAAACACAAAAATTAGCTGAGCATGGTGGTATGTGCGTGTAATCCCAGCTATCTGGGAGGCTGAGGTGGGAGGATCCCTTGAGCCTAGGAGGTTGAGGCTGCAGTGAGTTGAGATCGCACCACTGCTGTCTAGCCTGGGTGACAGAGTAAGACTGTCTCCAAACAAAAAGAGAAGGAATACAGCAGGCTGGGGGTTGCCAGATAAAATAAAGGATGTCCAGTTACATTTGAATTTCCAATAAACAATGAATTTTTTTTAGTATAATATTACATAGGACATGCTTAACTAAAAAGTTATTCATTTTTGTTTGTTTGTTTGTTTGTTTTTTTGAGACGGAGTCTTGCTCTTTTGCCCAGGCTGGAGTACAGTGGTACAGTCTTGGCTCACTGCAACCTCCGTCTCCTGGGTTCAAGCGATTCTCCTGCCTCAGCCTACTGAGTAGCTGGGATTACAGGCGCACGCCACCACACCTGGCTAATTTTTGTATTTTTAGTAGAGATGGGGTTTCACCATGTTGATCAGGCTGGTCTCGAACTCTTGACCTCATGATCTGCCCACCTCAGCCTCCCAAAGTGCTGGGATTATAGGCGTGAGCCACTGCACCTGGCCTTCTATTCATTGTTTATCTGAAATTCAAACTTAAATGGGTGTTCTGTGTTCTATATTTTTACCTGCAAAATATGGCAACCCTAATAGCAGGAGAGATTTGGGTTAGACAACAGGATGAACTTAGATCAGATATTGGGATTCTGACCCAGGGAAGGATAGAGAATCCCCTATTCTGGACAGCTTTAAAAAGGAGAATGTGGGCCAGGTGTGGTGGCTCATGCCTGTAATTCCAGCACTTTGGGAGGCCAAGGCAGGCGGATCACCTGAGGTCAGGAGTTCAAGACCAGCCTGACCAACATGGAGAAACCCCGTCTCTACTAAAAATACAAAATTAGCTGGGCATGGTGGTGCATGCCTATAATCCCAGCTACTTGGAGGCTGAGGCAGGAGAATCGCTTGAACCCAGAGGGCGGAGGTTGTGGTGAGCTGAGATCACACCATTACACTCCAGCGTGGGCAACAAGAGCAAAACTCCATCTGGAAAAACAAAAAAAAGAGAGAATGTGGCCAGGTGTGGTGGCTCACACCTATAATCCCAGCATTTTGGGAGGCCGAGGTCAGGAGTTCAAGACCAGCCTGGCCAACATGGAGAAACCCTGCCTCTACTAAAAATACAAAAATTAGCCAGATATGGTGGCACGCGTCTGTAATCCCAGCTACTCAGGAAGCTGAGACAGGAGAACCACTTGAGGCTGGGAGGCAGAGGTTGCAGTGAGCCGAGATTGTGCCACTGCACTCCAGCCTGGGCGACAGAGTGAGACTCTATCTCAAAAAAAAAAAAAAAAAAAAAAGAAAGGTGAATGTGTCTGAGGACCTGAAGGGCAAGCCTCTCAATGTTTAGGGGTAGAGTTTATAGTCAGAGGGACCTTCCCGCAGCTGGGCCAGAGACTCACCCACCCTCTAGAAACCTCAGCAGCTGAGGATGAACAAAACCCACAGGAAGTGGTGGAAGTGAAACTGGTGTCAGTGTTGTTGTTATTAAAAGGGGGAAGTGACACCGGGTGAGTGAAGGGTGGGTGGAGGCAGGGGACTGAAGTCTCTATAGGCAGTGAGCTCATTCGGCAGCCCCTCCCTCCTGCTCCGCTAAAAATAGTTATGGTTGTGATAGGGGTGTGGTTTGTCTGAGTCTGGGGGAATGAATCTTGCTTGAGGTCTGGATGGGGCAGAGCAGAAGCAGTGCTGGGGTGGTCAAAGCTTCAAGTCAGGTGGCAGGAAAACCTAAGAAGCATTTTTGGGTTTGGAAATAAACAAATAAGTGGCCTCAGAAGCAGTTCAGTGGAGAAGGGCCCTGCCTTCCAGCTAAGAGAACTGTAAGAGGGAAGAGGGGCCCATGACCATGGCAGTCCCTCCTCTGGTCAGCATGGGAAGCTCTAAGAAGCTCTTTCCATTAAGAGAGTCAGGGATGCTCCAGAAATCAGGCTGGCAGGGAGGCTGCAGTGCGTTTTTGTCTCTAGCACTTACTGAGCACTTACTGTGTGCTTGGCATTGTGCCAGGCCCTGAGGCTCCGGAATTAAATACAATGTGGTTCCTGTGCTCCAGAGCTTGGAAGTCCAGTGGAAGAGATATGCATAAAACTAATATAAATTCATGAATTCATTGTGATCAGAGGTAATAGTTGAAAGCCCAAGCAGCAGCCTACCTACTGTGAGCCTGAGCCCACCCCTCAGCAACTTCCCAGCCCTGGCCCAGGCTGCAAACCAACAGAGGCCGGAGTTACCCAGCTGCCTGCAGAGCAGTGCATCAAGTCAGGACCCTTTCTCTGCCCAGACGTCTTTGCCAACTGTTTGGAGCAAAGGGAAATAATCTGGTTTGGGGAAAGACATAAGAATGACAGTTTTCTTTCCTAAACCTTCACCCTCGCTCATTTTGGCCTGAGAAAAGCTGTTAGATGCTTCTTCAGAGGGTTTCTAAGGGCCACAATTGCCTTCCACCTAAGAGGGAACAGGGTGGGGAGGGGTGGCAATGGCCTTCTTTGACCGCAGAGGTTTTGGATTTATCCTGAAGTCACAGAACAACTGAAGCCAAGAAACAGTTCACCCTTTCTGGTGTCTAGAGCTTATTGAACAAATGTCCATTGACCCCCTATTGCCAGGGGCAGGGGCGAAATATTGAGTTCAGTCCGGGGCTCTAGCCTACTAGAGGCACAGTCTTTAGAGGAGTCAGATAATGACCAGGCGGTGCCTCAGCCGGATCTGAATCCAGGGCCGTGAAGAGGGAGCCGGCCCCTTAGTCATCAGACACTGGACAGATTCTTCGTGGAGGGAGTTGGGCCTTGCAGGCTGAAGAGTTTTCTGGGTCAAGTACATGTTTAGGGAGCAAGAATTCCTTGGAAACTTAAAAACTGGTCTCCCATGGTCAAGTCTGGTGCCTGTATGTGAACATCATACACATAGGACATGGCTCTGTATCCTGACTCCTATGCCCCGCCGGCCACATTTTATACTCCTGGGTGTATGCTCCTGGCCAGTGAGCTGTCTGCACTCTTGGGACAAGTGGAGGCCAGGGAGTCTTTGTCCCCTGGGTTCCTGGGGTTCAGGCTTCAGGTCTGGTTTCTGCCATTTCCCCTCCTCTGGTTCCCTCCTTCTCACAAGACACAGGCTGGCAACCTGGCCTTCTCTCTGCCTTCGTTAGGAGGGAGGCTGCTCAAACCACAGCTCACCACAGCTCACCACAGAGGCCAAGCTGGGTGTGCCTCTGTGGAGCAGCGGCAGGAGCCGGCTGAACACAGCCAGGACCAGTTTCCCCAGGGGCCAAATGCAACCTGTTCTCTATTATATCTTCCCCACTGGTGGGCAAATTGTGTTGGGCTTCTGTGAGGCCCCATGAAGGTAAGAGAGTCTGGAGTGACTTTGCCCAGATTGGCTGTGTGACCTTGAGCAAGTCACTGGACCTCTCTGGGCCTTGACCTCCTTTATTCAATTATAACCCAGACCCTAAGGTCTATCCCAGCAATGTACGTGAACGTGCATTGTGAGTTGTTGAGCACAGCACTCGTGTGAGAGGTTATTACTTTATTACTTTGAATTTGCCCTGAGCCCCACAGTTTGAATAGGGAGGCTGCCTCAGAATTTATTTTTGAGTATCAGCTTCCAGATGGAGATTCCTAACCTGGGGTCTGAGGATAGTCTGCAGGGAGTCCTGGTGTCATATACAGAATTTTTGAGTAGATGCATTTTTCTTGGAAGACGATGCAGAGTTTTCATCAGACCCTCGAGGGTCTGATGAAAACCTGTTAAGAGCCACCATCTGAGCCCTGGGGCTCCCTCCACGGGGGGTGGCAAAGGGGCCTCAAATCCTTGGTGGCAGTATTCATGAACCAATGTGACCTGCTCAACAAGGACATGCCTATGTGGGTCTGAAAATACCAAGTGCAGGCCGGCAAGCTAACAGAGCTCATGAGAACCACAGTGCCAGAGCCTGCGAGGTGAATTTCATTAGCACCCTCTGTGCTGGCCTGACCTTAGCTGGAGCACTGTGCTCTGTTCAAAACAACGTGCTTTTTGTGGTTTTTTTTTTTTTTTGGGTTGGTTGGTTTCGTTATTTTAGAGATGGAGTCTCACTCTGTCGCGTAGGCTAGATTACAGTGGCGTGATCACAGCTCACTGCAGCCTTGATCTCCCAGGCTCAAGCGATCTTCCCACCTCAGCCTCCCAAGTAGGTGGCCCATGTCTTCATGCCTGGCTAATTTTTTTTTTTTTTTTTTTTTGGTGAGAATCAGTAATTTTTTTTTTTTTTTTAAGTAGAGATGGGGTCTTGTCATCCTGCCCAGGCTGATCTCAAACTCCTGGACCCAAGTGATGCTCCTCCCTCAGCCTCCACTTTGAGATCACAGGTGTGAGCCACTGCACCTGGACAAAGACATCATGTTTTAAGAAGAACTTGGGTAAATGGAAATGTTTCCAGAGGTTATAGGCCAAGCTGTCAAAAGGTCTTAAATCCATGTCTTAGGAGAAATGACTGAAAGAACTAAGGGTATTTGGTTTGCAGCAAAGAATATAGGTTAGATGGGGATTGGAGGTGGGCATTAACTTCTTGAAATACTGCCTAGTGGAGTCTACCAGGAGGCAGATAGAAACTTAGCAAAACGAAATACTTTCCAACAGACAGCCCTGTCCGTCCTGGAGTGGAAAAGGACTTCCCTCTGCCTCACATTCTTTATTTTGCAGGAAGGAATAAATTGCAGACAGGATCCAAGCTCTATCTAAGAAAGGAACAAATAAATGACAATGACCACTTCCCTAGGGTTTGGGGAGACTGGGTGATGCCTTGTGGGTCAGGGCAGGGGAGTACAGGCTGGACTTGGGCCCCTGCAGCCTCTGTCTCCTTCACAAAGGAGTCTGCTCTCTCTGCCTGGGTCTGCAGCGGTCAAACCCCTCCCTCTCCACTTCACAACCGTCTGATGTGGTGTTGCACAAGCAGGGGGGGATCCAGGTTGGGTGAAGAGAGAGGAAGCTGGTGGCCCTGGGAGGCTGGGCTGCAGCTCCCTTGGAGGACAAGCTAGGCTGTCGTGGGCCAGGCTGGAGGGGTGGGGAGGGGAAGATGGCTCACTGGTGAGTCATGGTGGCCATTGTCTGCTCCTGCTCCCTCTGGGGGAGGGTGACTGAAAGAGACAAGCCCTCTGGCCACCTGGGCCTGTGAGGGCAGGTTTTCCACCCTTGTCCTCACAGCTCTGAGAGCAACTGGGGTTTGGCTCCCTTACCCTGATTGCCCATCATGCAGCAAGGCAGGGCTGGTGGCTGGCATTGGATGGATGTTGAGGGGAGGGTGTCCAACCCCGCTCACACCTTGCTAAGGGGCTCAGGATGGTCACACAGTGGATCCTAAAGGCCCAGGCTGGGGGAGAAGCTGTCCTGCCCTGTCTGGCATGGCAGATGATGCAGGCAGGCGTGCCCCTCTCTAGTGATCACACTGAACCTGAGCGGCACACCCTCCCCACCGCACCCTTCCTAAACCTCCTTCCAAACCTGCTCCCATCTAGCAGGCCTGTCCAGCACCCCACCCTCCCTCAGGGCCCCAGGGGAGCCTGCAGAGAGTGAGGTCACTCTGGGTTGGTGCCTGGAGGCACCACCCTTGCCCCTCACCACAACCTGGTCTGGTCCGAGTGGCAGGGCCTCCATCCTGCCCCCTGTTAAGCCCAAGTTTGGGTCCCTGATAACTCCTAAGGCTGACATCTCAGAAGCACAGAATGACAAACTGTCAGGGTTATTGTATGTTTGGGGAAACTGAGGTTCACAGAGGTCAGACACATGCAGCAGGCGTGCCCAGTCTGCAGTGGGCAGGTGGGGGAGGGAAGACTCCCTGGTGGGGGATTGCTGTGCTCCCAGGCCCCAGCAGGCCTCCAACTTGGGGACAGTCTGAGTTTGAGGCCACCTTACAGTTCCCCTGCCGCTGCCTCCGTTGCTGCTTCATTCTCGTTTGGGTGGAACAAAGGTGTTCCAGAGCTCAGGGGGCGAGGTGAGGAAAAGAGCTACGTTGTGTGGGCGGCTGTGTGGCTTTGGAGTCGACAGATGTAGGTTAGAGCCCGCATTCCTCAACCTTCTGCCGGCCGGACCCTGAGAGGTGCCTAGATCTCATTTCCCATCTGTGAAGTGACAGTAATAAGCATCTCACAATGCAAAATGCTTTGCATATGTTGTCTCATGTATCTTTGAAGAGGGACAGATTATGCCACACCAAAATATGCCACTTCAGCATAAGGGTTACTCTCACTTGAAAAACAGCTGATGCAAAAGGCACACTCTGACCTCTTCCCTTTTCTCCCTGTCCCCAGGGGGAAAGAAACATTTTTGTCACCAGAGATGAGGAGTTGAGGCTGAGGCAATCGTGCACAGAAGGATGAAATACCTCTTACCTTCCTTAGCATCCCTAATCATCCTTTTCCACAGTCGCCTTTCTTTTTCTTTCTTTCTTTCTTTTTCTTTTTTTTCTTTCTTTCTCTCTCTTTCTTTCTTTTTCTTTCTCTTCCTTCCTTCTTTCTTTCTTCTATTTTTTTTGTTTTTTGAGACAGAGTCCCGCTTTGTCACCCAGGCTGGAGTGCAGTGGTGTGATCTCAGCTCACTGTAACCTCCACCTCCCAGGTTCAAGCGATTCTCCTGCCTTAGCCTCCTGAGTAGCTGGGATTACAGGTGCACGCCATCACGCCTGGCTAACTTTTGTATTTTTAGTAGCGATGGGGTTTCACCATGTTGGCCAGGATGGTCTCGATCTCCTGACCTCATGATCCACCCACCTTGGCTTCCCTAAGTGCTGGGATTACAGGTGTGAGCCACCGATCTGGCCTAACGGCCCTTTGTCTTCTTGTTGCTGAGATCATAGGGTGAGGTCTTTGGCCATGGTCAGGTGTACTGGGCACTGCTGGACAAGGGACATTTAAATGAGGTAACAGAAAGGACTTTCTGCTTTGGGAGGCAGAGGTGGAAAGATTACTTGAGCCCAGGAGTTCAAGACCAGCCTGGGTAACATAGTGAACTTCATCTCTACAACATAGTGAGACTTCATCTCTACAATAAAAAAACCATTAGCCGGTTGCAGTGGTGGATGTGGTCCCACCAGCTACTCGGGAGGCTGAGGTGGGAGGATCGCTTGAGCCCAGGAGCTCAAGCCTGCAGTAAGCTAAGATTGTGCCACTGCACTGCAGTGAGACCTTATCTCAAAAAAAAAAAAAAAAAAAAAATGGACTTTCTGGCTGGAAGGCTAATGAGGCGCTGGGATGGGTGAAGTGTGTGATGATGGGCGTGTCATGGAGCCAACAGAGCTCTGCCTGCTGATCCAGCTCGCCTCTGGCAGTTTGTTGCTCTGTACTCTTCCTCAGATCCTGACTTTATTTTGGCACTTACCAAGCTCTGTTGTCACTGACCTATTTTTATCTCTGTCTCTCCCGATAGATTTCAAGATGTTCACAGAGAAAGAGTCTGTCGAGCTCACCTCTGGATATCCCAGCTCCTACATGAAGCAAATGTTTCTTTTTTTATTTTTTGAGACAGTTTCGCTGTGTTGCCCAGGCTGGAGTGCAGTGTCCCAATCTTGGCTCACTGCAGCCTCTGCCTCCCGGGTTCAAGTGATTCTCCTGCCTCAGCCTTCTGAGTAGCTGGGACTTCAGGTGCATGCCACCACACCTGGTTAAATTTTGTATTTTTAGTAGAGATGAGGTTTCACCATGTTGGCCAGGCTGGTCTGGAACTCCTGACCTCAGGTGACCCACCCGCCTTGGCCTCCCAAAGTGCTGGGATTACAGGTGTGAGCCATTACGCCTGGCCCAGATGTTTCTTTCTTTCTTTCTTTCTTTTTTTTTGAGATGGAGTCTTACTCTGTTGCCCAGGCTGGGGTGCAGTGGCGTGACCTCAATTCACTGCAACCTCCACCTCCCGGATTCAAGTGAGTCTCCTGCCTCAGCCCCCCATGTAGCTGGAATTACAGGCCAGCACTGCCACGCCTGGCTAATTTTTGTATTTTTAGTAGAGATGGGGTTTCACCAGTTGGCCAGGCTGGTCTCGAACTCCTGACCTACAGTGATCCACCCACCTCGGCCTCTTAAAGTGCTGGGATTACAGGCGTGAGCCACCATGCCCGGCCCAAGCCAATGTTTCTACAGGTTTGAAGAACAGAAGCATGAACAGTTCCTTTGCAACCTCTCCCTGGCTTTTCGCCTTTGGGGTTAGAGTTAAGCTCCATGGCTCAAGGACCCAGACTTGAGAAAAAATACAAAGTCAACAGAATTTGGAGACATTTTGTCTTGCTTTCTGCCTCTTTGAAAGTGATTTTTTTCCCTCAACTTCCCGAACTCCAACCTTCCCTTTCTCCTGAAAAGCAGGAGAGTGTTCAATGGGTTGTCCCCCACACCAGAGGCACCTACATTTTTTTTATTATTATACTTTAAGTTCTAGGGTACATGTGCACAACGTGCAGGTTTGTTACATATGTATACATGTGCCATGTTGGTGTGCTGAACCCATTAACTTGTCATTTACATTAGGTATATCTCCTAATGGTATCCCTCCCCCCTCCCCCAACCCCATGACAGAACCCGGTGTGTGATGCTCCCCACCCTGTGTCCAAGTGTTCTCATTGTTCAGTTCCCACCTATGAGTGAGGTGTTTGGTTTTTTTTGTCCTTGCGATAGTTTGCTGAGAATGATGGTTTCCAGCTTCATCCATGTCCCTACAAAGGACATGAATTCATCCTTTTTTATGGCTGCATAGTATTCCATGGTGTATATGTGCCACATTTTCTTAATCCAGTCTATCACTGATGGACATGTGGGTTGGTTCCAAGTCTTTGCTATTGTGAACAGAGGGGCACCTACATTTTTGTTGTTGTTTGTTTGTTTGTTTTGAGACAGAACCTCCCTCTGTCGCCCAGGCTGGAGTACAGTGGCATGATCTGGCTCACTGCAACTTCTGCCTCCTGGGCTCAAGTGATCCACCACCTCTGCCTCCCAAGTATGTGGGACTACAATCACGTGCCACCCTCCTCTGCTAATTTTTTGTATTTTTTGTAGAGACAGGGTTTCGCCATGTTGCCCAAGCTGGTCTCAAACTCCTGGGCTGAAGCAATCCACTCATCTTGGCCTCCCAAGGTGCTGGGATTACAGGCATGAGCCACCACGCCCGGCCCATTTCTTTGGTTTTCTTTTTTTTGAGACATGGTCTTGCTCTGTTACCCAGGTTGGAGTGTAGTGCCTGCAGCCTCGACTTCCACCTCCCACGCTCAAGCAAGTCTCCCACCTCAGACTCCCCAGTAGCTGGGACTACAGGCGTGAGCCACTATACCCAGCTAACTTTTTAATTTTTTGGTAGAAACAGGGTCTCACTATGTAGCCCAAGCTGGTCTCAAACTCCTGACCTCAAGTGATCTTCCTGCCTCGGCCTCCTGTGGTGGGACTACAGGCATGAGCCACCACACCCAGCCACACCTGCATGTTACATGAAGAAGTAATGCCTAACCTGAATGTGGCTTGTCACGCTTCAGTTACAGGCAGGAGCATTGTCGTCCAACCTGGGTTCATCCTGGGTCTGCTGTTCACTGGCTGTGTGTCCATGAGTGAGTTCCCTTCGTCATTCTGAGCCTCAGCTTGCTCATCTATAAAATGGAGTCCAGTGACACCTCTCTGGCCATTCTCCAGGTTGCTGTGAGGATACAATGATTCAGTCCAGCACACAAGAAGCATTTGTGAGCTGTAAGGGCCTGAACAGAAAAAGGGTTCATATTGCCATGACTTTGGGCCAGGGTGGGGCCTTCCCACACCCTCGAATCATACCAGAGTCGATGACAGTTGCTTTGCGTGGAAGCCACCTCCTTTTTAATCTTACAGCTGACAAGCAGAGAGGGTAGCCCTGGTATCGCTTTCATCTTTAGCCTCACCCCTGGGGGACGGTGACAGAGAGGCCAGGGAAGCCCAGTGGAGCCCAAGTCTTGCTCCTGTCCTCACCTGGAGCTCCTCACTGGCCTGACCATCCAGCACTGAGGACCCCTCCAGTGGTCAGAACACAGGTCCCAGATCTGTCTTTTCTTTGCTCACTGTAACCTCCACCTCCTGGGTTCAAGCGATTCTCCTGCCTCAGCCTCCGGAGTAGCTGAGACTAAAGGCACGTGCCACCACGCCTAGCTAATTTTTGTATTTTTAGTAGAGACTGGGTTTCGCCATGTTGGCCAGGCCGGTCTTGAACTCCTGACCTCAGGTGATCCACCCGCCTCAGCCTCCCAAAGTGCTGGGATTACAGGCGTGAGCCACTGTGCCCGGCCCCAGACCTGTCTTTACTCCCCACCACCCTGACTCCATAAGCCTCCCCTCTACCATATTGGGAGCCTGCCCTTGAGTTGGTTTTGCACACAGACACCATCTTAGGTATTCCCACAGCCCCCAGGGCCTGGTCACTCATTAGCCATGTCAGTCTCTCCATCCTAAGTTCTTTATTTGTGTAGATATGGGGACACAAGGATCAGAGAGGTAATGTTACCTACTCAGTGTCACACAGCACATCTGAGCATCAGTCCCCAAATCCCCAGAATGCCAGATGGCTCCAGCTCTTCCTCAAGGGAATGCTTTTTCTTTCTGTTCTTTCTCAAAGTTTCCCTCTGGCTTCCCTTTGGCTTTCAATGGGTTGTCCCCACCCCAGGGGCACCTGCATTTTATTGTTTTGTTGTGGTTGTGTGTTTACCTTCTCTTTGGCTTTTTTTTTTTTCCTTTTTTTTCAATTTAGAGAGTCTGGCTGTGTTGCCCAGTGGTGCAATCCTGGCTCACTGTAACCTCTGCCTCCCGGGTTCAAGCAATTCTCCTGCCTCAGCCTCTCGAGTAGCTGGGACTACAGGCACACGCCACCACGCCCTGCTAATTTTTGTATTTTTAGTAGAGACAGGGTTTCACTATGTTGGCCAGGCTGGTCTTGAACTCCTGACCTCATGATCCACCTGCCTTGGCCTTCCAAAGTACTGGGATTACAGGCGCGAGCCACCGCGTCCAGCCGCCTTTGGCTTTCAAGCATAGACAACCCCTTTGAAGCCCCCAAGCCCCAGAGTTCTGGGGTGGAGTTTCCTTCCCGCTCTGAAAGCCATCCTCATTCTCCTTCTCACTGCCACAGACTTAGAAGCCCATTCCTCAGGTATCTTGCCCTCTGGGTTGTGGGCCAGGCAGTGCTGATGCATGAAATAACTGCATAGCTACTCACGCCATGGATACCCTGTCTCCCACTCCAACCCCAGACATGACCAAAGCCATCGTGCTATAGAACACGATCCCTTTTTGCTTCTTATGCTTCCTCCAGTGCTTGGAGGAAGCTCTACATCTTGTAAACCTTCCTAGCCCCCATCAGAAGGAAGCTCTACATCTTGTAAACCTTCCTGTCCCTGCCGGGCCCTATGGCAGCATTGATCTCTGCCTGCCCCTGTATTGATGGTGTGTGTGTGTGTGCGTGTGCGTGTGTGTGTTTGTGTGTGTCTGTCCCCACTAGCTCATGAGCTCCATGACAGCAGAGACCATGTCTTGTTCCTCTGTGTCTCCAGTGCCTGTCACAGAGCCAGAGCTCAAAACCATATTTCTTGAATTTAATTGAACCTAAAGCTGGGTGGTTTGGGGGGTCACAAACCTGGACTCCATGGCTGACAAACCATGATAAGAGCTTCAAGACCAACAGAGGAGAAAATGAAGAAGAAGGAAGGGAACCCCTCCTTGGCCTCTTCCTCCTCAGCAGTCGGCATCCCAACTCTCAGGTCTTCCCACCCTTGGCCTGGCCAGGCCACACTTGGCTGAGAAGCTAAAGAGGAGGATGCCAGTCAGAGAGACATCAGGTCTGTGTTGGTGACTTGTCTCTTGCGTGAGTTCATTTAATGACCAATTTCATGGGAAATCCTCTCTTCTCCATCTCCACCCTCAGTATGGGTGACTGGGGCTGACCCCAACTAGAAAAAGGACAGAGGGACCCCAGTTAAGTAATAGCTGGAGACAGCGCCAGGTAGGAGTGGATGGTCTCTTACCTAGGGTGGTACGGAGAGGACCCTAGGTAAGACCCAGACCAGCCAGAGAGACACTCAGATCTTTCTAAAGTGTTTACTTGAGACTTATCTTCGGGGAGCTGAGATCACAGCAAGAATAACCAAAGTGGCCGGGCGCAGTGGCTCATGCCTGTAATCCCAGCACTTTGGGAGGGTGAGGCAGGTGGATCACCTGAGGTCAGGAGTTTGAGACCAGCCTGGACAAAATGGTAAAACCCAGTCTCTACTAAAAATACAAAAATGAGGCTGGGTGCAGTGGCTCATGCCTATAGTCCCAGCACATTGGGAGGCTGAGGTGGGCAGATCACCTGAGGTTGGGAGTTCGAGACCAACCTGACCAACATGGAGAAACCCCATTTCTACTAAAAATAGCAAATTAGCCAGGCATGGTGGCGCATGCCTGTAATTCCAGCTACTTGGGTGGCTGAGGCAGGAGAATCACTTGAACCTGGGAGGCAGAGGTTGCAGTGAGCCGAGATCATTCCATTTCACTCCAGCTTGGGCAACAAGAGCAAAACTCCATCTCAAAAAAACAAAACAAACAAACAAACAAAAACAAATTAGCTGGGCATGGTGGCACACACCTGTAGTCCCAGCTGCTCAGGAGGCTGAGGCAGGAGAATAGCTTGAACCCAGGAGGTGGAGGTTGCAGTGAGCAAAGATCGTGCCACTGCCCTCCAGCCTGGGCGACAGAGCAAGACTTTGTCTCAAAAAAGAAAAAAAAAAAAAAAAAAGAATAATCAAAGTAAGGTGACAAGAGAGGGATAAAAGACTACAAATAGGGTACAGTGTACACTGCTTGGGTGATGGGTGCACCAAAATCTCACAAATCCCCACTAAAGAACTTACTCATGTAACCAAACACCACCTGTTCCCCAATAACCTATGGAAAAAAAATTATAACAACTACTTAATACCAGAAACATGCTGAGAAAATTAAACTGAAATAATTTGTTTCACTTAAAAACAAAACAAAACAAAACAAGACAACAAAGTAAGAGCAACAAGAGAACCTTCGGCTGAGGCTGGCAGGGCGCCGAGACTGGGCACCCAGACCTCTCAGAATCACCTCTGGTGCTTTTGGAATCAGAGCCAGCTTAGTGGATGGCTGCCTGGAGGCAGGCGCATGGCTGAGGTGGCACCACTGGGCCCAGGATGCTTCATCTGGACAGTCGGGCCTTGGGGTATGGGGGGACCAAGGCGGGAGTGCTCTCTTGGGAGGCCCTGTGTCTGGCAGGCATCACTGTTGTCACCACCCCGACTGCTCTTCTGGCTGTCTGGGTGACTCAGGACCTGCCAGCAGGCCCGAATGTGCTGGGACAAGTATCAGCCTCCCCTCCTTCCCCACATGCCTCCCCTCAGCCTAGTGGGGACCAAGCTTCCTCCTTCCATCTGCATCTGGAGTTTGGCTGCAAGCCGTCAGGCCCATGGGTCACTGCTGGCTGCTTTCCCAAGCCCTGCCCAGCCCTGTCCCTGGGCAGATCAGAGCCCTCCCTGGGGGCCCCAGATGGCTGGCAGCATTCTAACAGGTCATTCCCCTAGAGGAGATCCTGGGGTGTCATGGGGCGGGCACTCATACCTGACACCTACGAGCCTCACCGGTGTCCTAACAGTTGGGCAGCATGGATATGATTATCCCCATGTTTCAGCTGGGGAAACTGAGGCCCACAACCTCCACAGTCTCAACTCAAAAGCAGGCCTCTTGATTCCTGCTCTCCTTCCTAGACCCCATACCCAGGACCATGGGCTGGAGGCGGGAGGGACCCACAGACTGATACACTTGTGGAGTTGGGGTGGTGGCAGCCACCTTGGGTCAAATAGGCCGAATCCAGTCCTCTTTCTAGCTGGAGCTTGGCCTCTTGGGACTGGACCAGCTTTGTCTATCAGACCGAGGGGAGAGGCTGCTGGGAATAAGCAGGCTCTGGGTTCCCAGGGAAGAGGAACCCTAAGGACCTCTAGTAGGCTTTCCAGGGTCAGAGGCTGAGGCTCACTTAGCCACCCTTGGCCTTGTATGTTCCTGTGGGGTCGGCCTTAGACTTCCCTGAACAGTTCTTCTGCATCTTAATATCTCACAGGGTCAGGAATGAGGAGCAGTAATAAGTCTAGTCTTGGGTTAATCCATTATATTCCAGGCCTTGTGCTTAAGTCTTGACCTGCAGAATGTCAAGTCTCCTGCACTCTAGACTGTGAGCCAGTGCCATGTCATCTCCATTCCTCCTGGAAGATGAGGAGATTGGGCTGAGAGCATCTGGAACCCTGTCCAAGGTGAGTAGCAGCACTGGGGTTTGAGCCTAGGTTTGCTGGCTCCTTAATATTGGGATCCAGACTTGACTTAAGGGCCCTGGCTTTGAAGGGGAAATTGAGCCTGCCATGAAGATCCCTCCAGGTGCCCAGGCTGCAGCTCCCCTCCTCTCCCACCCTGTGGCCCCAAGTCTTTCCTCCTCCCTTCCCTGCCTCCATAGCTCAGAACCACTCCAGAGTAACCTGGGCTGGCAGGGGTTAAGTCACCTCCTGCTGGCCTGTGCTGTCTGCCTGCTTTGCTGTTTGCCAGGGCTGCACCTGTTGTAGCTCTACAGTTTTGATGAGGTTGGCAGGGAGTGCCAGCTCTGCACGGGCACGGTAAACATGCCACCTGCCTGCTCAGTGCTGCTGGAGCAGTAACGTGCCAACTCCAACATGAATTCTTAGCTACTCTCTCCGTAGTGGACCCAGGCTGAGGGGAGCATATCAGCCTGGCTGAGACCTCTGGACCCTCAGGTGAGGGGCTGGGACCTGCATGACAGATGCTCTGGGAAGGGCCTGCCTGTTGGCCCTGCATTCTGAAGGAGAATGGTCCCCAGCAGAGGCCAGGTTGAAGTGGGGGCAATGCACTCCCTTTTTTCTTTTTTTAATTTGAGACAGAGTTTCACTCTTGTCGCCCAGGCTGGAGTGCAATGGCACAATCTTGGCTCACTGCAACCTCCGCCTCCCGGGTTCAAGTGATTCTCCTGCCTCAGCATCCCAAGTAGCTGGGATTATAGGCATGTGCCACACCTGGCTAATTTTGTATTTTTAGTAGAGATGGGTTTTCACCATGTTGGTCAGGCTGGTCTCAAACTCCTGACCTCAGGTGATCCACCCACCTCGGTCTCCCAAAGTGCTGGGATTACAGGCGTGAGCCATCATGCCGGGCCGCACTCCCTTTTTTCTAAAGGGCGAGAAGGCTCAAACACAAACAAGGAAGCATCAGTGACCATCAGAGTCCCGGACAGGCAGGGCTTTATTAGACACGTTGTCATGATAAGGCAAACACAGGCTGGTGTTCTGTCCTTTTCGCAGATGACCCTGTATAGCTGGGGCTGGTCTTCCCCCACCTCCTCTGTTCGCTGTCAGTCTCAGGATCAGCTGAGCATGCCCACCACCCTCCCTCCCTTTTTCCTCCTCCCTTTCAGTGTGGGCTGTGGTTGGCAGTGACATTTAATTCAGGGAAGGCACCTGACCTTGGGGAGGAATGTGGGAAATGTCTGCAGCCTGGGGCAGCCACCCCCCACCTGGGGCCCAGGAATGTGGGCTCTAGGCCACCTGCGGCCCCCAAGGGAGGTGAGTGCAGGGTCCAGGAATGACACTGTTGGAAGGCCCTGGCAAGGTCACCTAGTGAAACTCTTACATTGTACAGAGGGTGAGGATGAGCCACCAATGCCACCCCCGGTGGCACCAGCACAGCCTTCTCTCCAATCTGGTGACAGCACTGTCCCTGACTCTTGTTGTCTCCTCAAGCCTGAGGCCATAAGTACAGCGGCAACTTTTGATTTGTCAGACCCACAGAACTGCAGAATGTCCAAGCCCTTTGAAGTGAGCTGCTGCACATCCTCTACCACTGATGTGGAGACTGAGGTGCAGACAGATGTGAGTTGGCTGCCATCTACTCACTATGGGCCAGGACCCAGGTCTCTGGGGTGGGTGCATTTCCCACCATCCCTCCTGTTCCAGGTGCTGGAAGTCAGCATCTTTTCATCCCAGGAGGGAGATTCAGGTGGCCTCTCCTAAAGCCCCACAGGGTTACTGCTGGGAGTGCAGTGCCATCTAGGGTGCCCATCTGTGTGAACTGCCGGGAGTGGGTGCTGCAGCCACAGAGGGCCTGGTCACTACACTCAAGCCCATGCTCCAGCGCCTGGAGAGCCGGTGCTCTGTGCTCTGGCTGATGGCTCTGAGAAAACCAAGCTAACTCCAGCAGCTGCCTTCTTTGGGGCTGCACCGGGAGGAAAGCGTTAGCGTAGGGACTCTGCTGCCCCCTCGTGGCCTCATTTGGGCATGGCTGCTGCCATTCGGGCCGCTGGTGGCTCACCTGCTCCGAGCTATGGCAATCTCTCTCCTAATTGCCCTCGCCTGGACTCCAAGAGGCCTGGATGGGGTGGATATCATCCCTCCTATCACACCACTTAGGCCATGCCTTGTTCCTTGTCGGATTCTGGAGGAAGAGGGCCTCAGGTCAACAGGAGAGGCCTAGCCTGTGTTACCCAGAATGCTTGGGTGTGGGGAGAGACGTGGTGATTCCCACAGATACAACCTAATCAACCAACACCAGACAGGATGGTTTGAAAATTTAGAGGATATTTATTTCTCAGGAAGGTGCACAACAGCTGGCAGGCACTGCTTTCCCTGCTCTAGGGGATTCCTCTCTCCTTTTCCAAGAAATCCCCTCTCTTCTTGGAAGTGCCCATGGGAGGCTGGGATGTGAAAAGAAACCATACACAACACTCCAGAGCCTTAAAAAAATAAAGCAACAACCTCCTCCACACGAATACACACTTACAAAATAAATAGACGGATAAAAGGGAGGCCACGTGCCTCCCATCCCGGCTGTAGGGCTGCTTGGGGAGAGTGGGGCTGGGTGGCTCGCTCCCACTTCTCCCAGGCAGGATGATCCAGAGGCTACATGGAATGAAAGGGCCCTGGCTTCAGAGAGAGGACAGGGCAGGATCTCTCCTGGTGCTCAGCAGTGAAGACACTGGGGGCATGGGTAGGGAACAAAGGAACAAATAAATAAATAAATAGAACCCAACAGCACTCCCAGAGGCCTAAGGGCTTAGGGTGAGGCTCAGGGGGGCCCTGGGGCCTGTTTCCCTGAAAATAACAGATCCAGTACAGGCAGAAAGAACAGCAGGGAAAACACAGGCCACACCCACCTGGCCTGCAGAGCCCAGCCCCAGAAGGAGGCCTCAAATCAGCTCTACAGGGAGGAGGGGTGGGGTGGGGGTGCTGAGCGCCACACTAGCTGCTCTGAGCCTGCTCTCTGGCCCTGGAGGTGCCGGAAGGCTAGGGACCCTCCCATCCCTGTGTTCTCTGGGGCCAGCAGAGCCTCCTCCCTCACTCTCCAGCCTTCATCCTCACCATCTCCACCAGAGGAAACCGTAGCTATCTCCGAGGTGGGCTCTTTCCTAGGAAAGTTGAGGTAGAGCCCTCTCCTCCTATTCTTAATGGCCTTCCTGACCTGGGGCATCCTGAGGGTCAGCTGGGAGAAGTCCTTGTGTAACTATAAATAATCAAAACAATCCAACCCCATGTCCACATCTGCTCCACTTGGCCACAGGTGCCCGCACTATCTCCAGCCAGGGCTGCATTCTAAGCTCCCTTCAGGCCAACAGGGAGAAGGTGTCAGACAGAAGCAAGTACAGAGAAGGGGGCAGGAGCTGCTGGAATGGACAGTTTGGGCAGGAGGCCAAACTGGACACACGAAGAAGTCCAAGGGTCCCTCCTGGAGAAGTCTGGCCAGCTGGGGGCCGGAGAGCACGGGGTCGGCGTGGCTGGCCACTCAGCTGGGCAGCAACACGTGCTCCAGGAGGTAGGTGAGGGAGTCCCAATGCTTCCAGAGGAGGAACAGGACGAGGACCAGGAGGGCGGTGCTGGTGATGCGCAGGCGTGTCTTCATGAGGGGCGTGATGAAGTTGGCGATGGTGGACACGAACACCAGCAGCACGGCCATGAGCGCCAGGATCACGTTGATGAACTTGCCCAGCAGCGCCCGCGCGTTGGCGTTCTCCACGCCCTCCAGCTGCACCACCTGCTGCTGTTGCTGCTGCAGCTCCAGCTTGGTGACCCGGGTCAGGCAGGACTCCACGGCCTCCTGTGGGGGCAGAGGGGCTCGCATGTGGGCGCTCAGGATGGGCAGGACCCCTAGGCTGAAAACCTACCTACCCCACTGAGAAGGTGCCTATAACGAAGTCTCCTCTCCAAAGGCCAGGAGGAGTGGAGGTTGACCAGCTGTAACTGGGGTCAGAGCCCTTTAAGGATGACTCTTTGGGGAGGATGCTAGGAAATGAGAGTCTTGATTACTGGGGAAGGAAAGGAGCTGGCCCAATCCCAGCTGGCTCCCTCTTGAGGCAGGATGGAGCCTGGCAACTCCAATTACTCATTTGCAAAGCTGCCATCAAAGAGGTGGGGGGCATGGCGGCCCTTGCCCTGTGGGCTTGCCTCTGCACAGTGCACGCTCTCAGCCTCAGGCCTATCTTGCTCATCTCCACTCCACCCCCGCTATGCTGCCCTCTTCATCCACGTGCCTATCTGCCCCAGCCAACAGGCCAGCCTGTGTCTATCATGCCCCACGCGACAAGAACCCTAACCCTCTGGCTGCTGCCAGCTCTACCAGCACATCTGGGGCCCCCCAAGGTCGCCCTGGCCATACCTGGATGTCCCGTGCCCTCTCATAGGACTGGTAGGCCACCTTCTCCTCCATGCTGGCCAGCTCCTGCTTCAGGTTCGTCATCTCGTTCTGATGAAGCTCAGTCAGGTCGTTGAGCTGCTCCTCCAGCCGCTCATACCTGGCGGAGGGAGAGAGAGTGACACCAGTGCTGGCTCCCCGAGCCTCCATTCTCTCCCACAGTTGATTCATTCATTCTCTCAATAAACAATGACTCAGCCCACCCCACGTGTCCAGCTCTGCTCTGTTCTAATTTTAACAGCAACAACAATAGAAGCTACTATGTACACAGCACTTCTTAGGTGTAGGCACTGTGCTAAGCATTTTACCTACATGACCTCATAGGATCCTCCCCACAATCCCATGAGATAGGTGCCAGTGTCATCTCCATTTTACAGAGGAGAAGACTGAGGCGTGGAGGCTGAGGAGCCTGCCTAGGATCACACAGCTCATGAAGGGAGGAGTTAAGGATTGGCTGACTTCAACCTGGGCTCTTAAGCCCTAGGCTCAGATGCCCTCTGGGTACCAGGGAGACATGGGTGTAGAGGACACAATCCCGGCTCTGAAGGCACAAAATAGCGTAAGATGACTATTATGTGAGGAGTACTTAGTTGTTTTTTTTTGAATAACACATCTTTATTTCCTTCATCCATTTAGGTGGGGCTTCCCTTCAATTTTCCAAGCCTTCTTCATATATATGGAGAAGAAAAAGAGAAAGTGCTAGCTAAGGAAAAGATCCCCCCACAAGCCCAGGGAGTGAGCAGCAAGTGATGCAGAGGCACAGAGCAAAGGGCAGCAAAGGGCAGCACAGGACCGGAGGGAGACACAGAAGGAGAGGCCGAGAGATGTCAGCTCTGTTCCAGGCTGGCCCCAGGAGCTCCGACTGGAGTTTCACGTTTTGGAAGCTATACATTCATTCACATGCTTCGACTTTACTGGTCTGGACTCATTGTATCTTTATGACCCTATGAAGAAGGGATTAATGTCATCCCTGACTTGAGGTCAGGAGATCGAGACCAGCCTGGCCAACATGGTGAAACGCTGTCGCTACTAAAAATACAAAAAATTAGCTGGGTGTGGTGGTGCGTGCCTGTAATCCCAGCTACTCAGGAGGCTGAGGCAGGAGAATCGCTTGAACCCAGGAGACAGAGGTTACAGTGAGCTGAGATCGCGCCACTGCACTCCAGCCTGGGTGACAGAGAGACACTCTGCCTCCAAAAAAATACAGAAGAAAAAAAGAAAGAAGGCTCCTTAGGGCCTCGTGCTGGCCCCTTCCAGCAGCCAGGACGCTGCGGGTGCTCCTCTGACTGCCTCCACACCCTGAGTCTGAAACCCAGTGCTCCTTGCCTCATCCCAGGTCCAGCTGGGCTGCAGGAGGGGGTGGGCAGGCACCTACCTGTAGCGCTCCTCCTGCAGGCACTGGGTCATGTAGGTGTAGTCCCTCTGCAGCTGAGTCTTCAGGTCTTCCATGGTGTCCTCCAGGTGAGACTGTCCCTCCTTGATCTCCCGTAGCTCTTCCAGCAGAGCATCCAGGTTTCCAGGAGCACCATACAGTGCACTGGACTTAGGGCTCCCCAGTACCCCGCCAGGCCCAGCCCCGGAGTTGCTGCCTGCCCCGGCTGAGCTGGCGCTGGCGCTGGAGCACTCATCATCGCTGCCATACTTGGGGCTGGAGACGAGTGTGGCACTGCCGCTCAGTGCCCGGGCTGCCTCCTCAGGGGGCCCATCTTCCAGGGGGTCCTTCAGGTGGGCGATGTTGTCAGCACTGCCAAACTTGTTGCGGATGAGGCTGGCAAACTCCCGGGGCTTGGACACCACGGCGGTGTGGGTGGCCTGCGAGAGGCCGGAGAGGCTGCCCTTGACACCCTCCACCACGCCGCCCCCAAAGCCACTGATGCCTGCGCGCACGTTGGCGCCCACGTCCTTGAGCCCCTGCTGCATGTCCCGCAGCACGTCCTTGGGCTGCCGCGAGGGCCCGTTCTGCTCAATCTCCTTCAGGCGCCGGCGGTAGTGGTCCAGCTTCTTGTGCAGCTGGGCGATGGTCTGGGCGGACTTCTGGTTCTTCTTCTCGAACACTTGCTTGATGCGGGACACCTGCTGCTTGTCCGCGTTGTTGGCCAGTTTCAGGTACTCCGCCACATTGTCGTCGCGAGCCTCCTGCTCGATCTTGATCTGTTCGGTGATCTTCAGGATCTTCTGGTGCAGGTGGTCAATGGCGGCTTTGGTCCGCTGCGGGTCCGGTGCCCCATCGGGCACGTCCAGGCTGATGGGGCCATCAGTGTCACCATGGCCGGCGGGGAGGCTCAGGGCCACCAGGTCTCCCTTGTCGACCTGTGGAAAGAGGCAGGCAGAGGAAGCATGGGAGACCATAGGAGTGCCCCTGGATGCCTCTGGACTTGGTTTTTCTATCTAGAAAATGGATGCAGGAGTCCAAAAGAAGACAACCACCACAAGAACAGTATTCCCTGACAGCCACTTACACAGGGCTCTCACATCTGCTCTCTACCCCGTCCCCACAGCATCCCCAAAATGCAGTCTAGGCAGAGCTGCTCCTCTTTTGGCCCAGGAAGGTCAAACAAGTTGTTCAGGGACACACGGCCAGGAAGGGACAGAACCTCCAGCCCAGAACTCTTTTATTTATTTGTTTGTTTATCTATTTATTTGAGACACAGTCTCGCTCTGTTGCCTAGGCTGGACTGCAGTAGCGTGATCTCAGCTCACTGCACCCTCCACCTCCCTGGTTCAAGGGATTCTCCTGCCTCTGCCTCCCGAGAAGCCGGTATTACAGGCACCTACCACCATGCCTGGCTAATTTTTTTATTTTTAATAGAGATGGGGTTTCACCACGTTGGCCAGGCTGGTCTCGAACTCCTGACCTCAAGTGATCTGCCTGTCTTGGCCTCCCAAAGTGCTGGGATTACAGGTGTGAGCCGCTGCGCCTGGCCCCAGCCCAGAACTCTTAAAGCTCCAGCACGTGGACCAGGCAGGTCTGAGGCCTCATTGGAGTCATGGGGTTGGATTTCTGAGGAACGAGACAAATTTTCTCTCTGGACTCAACCACTTCATAAGGCTCCTGCCTTGAGCAGGCCTCTCCCTCGGGGCTGACCAAAGCCTACACTTGGTGCCCTGCCTGCCTGCCCTCGCCACCCCATGTTCACTAACGCAGCTCGGCGGGCCACCCTGCCTCTGCTGACACCTCTCCCAGGCCCTCCATTACCTTACGGCTCTCCAGAGTCATTGGTAACCTTTTCCGCTTCATAATGGTGGGAGCCCCCAGTCCTTCCTAGTCTCCGAGAATTGGGAGAGGAGCATGCTCCACCCCCACCCTGCTGGCCAGGTCCCTGAGGACTAAAGCCCCAGAAGTAACTCAAAGGCCAAGGGAAGCAGGGACCAGTTTGGGGGCCTGAGGCTACCAGCCGCCCAGCTTTGCAGAGGGTGAGTGCGTAGGAAGGAAATGACAGCCCCCTTCACTCCCCACCAGGCGGGCAGGCTTCTCGAGTACATCAGGGTGGCACCAAAGTCGGAGAGACAAGGAAAGGAGAAGAGAGACTAAGAAAGGATAAGGGGGAGGGAGAGAAAGAAGGAAAAGGTTGCAGGAGATAGGAAAGATGGGAAATGTAAGGTGGGCCGAAAGCGGGGAGGCCTGAGCCCCGCTCCCCTGGTGCCTGGTTCCTCTCAGCCTGTTGGAGGATCTTTCTGTCCACAGCTGAGTCCCCAGTGTCTTATCGCCATGCAACAACGGAAGCAGCAGGAAATGGCTCAACCCCATGTATTTTTACACACAGCACACCCCAAGCAAGGCTGGGTCAGATCATTCGCCCTTAGTATGTATGGGAGGGGGCAGGGGTGTGGTCAGATATATGTGGGGGAAGGGGTTAAACACAAAGAAAGTGGCCCAGTCACATGCACCGGAACTGGAAACGGTCCCTGCCAATTACAGACATGTCACTTGGCTTGATTCTGCCAAGGTGCAAAGTTATTGGAAAACACGACTGAAAACAATAGCCCTGCCAAACTCAGGAGCCAGGGGAGGGCGGCTCCTCTGTGGGCTTCCACTGGGGCTTTTCCAGGTTACATTTCCCCCTGGGGATGCTGTGGACAACCACAACCCCATCCCTAATCACTCCTGAAGTCAGGACTTCCCTCTTATGTTTGCTTTGGGTCTCCCCTCATCCTCCCTTGCCCTCCCAGCAGGTGCTCATACCTTCAGGACTCTGCTTCTCGGAATTTCTGACCTTTCATACCCACAGTCTCCCTTAAGTGATCTGCTCCAAGGTCTAACTGTCCCAGTAGTCTGATTTAAAACCCTAACCTGCAATTAGGCTGCTTCTTCCTGCCTTGTTCCCTGCAGTGACAGCAAAAAGCCCATCTCTCCATTTTCCTGACCTTCAGTGTCCTCGCCGACAAAAAGGGGGTAATCACAGCTTCTCTCAGGTCTTTTGTGAGAGCTCTACAAGATGACGTCTGGCAAGCTGGCATAGCGCAAAGCATACAGAAGGTGCTCATTAAATGCTGAGTCTGAATCTAGGCAGCATAATCCCTTTTTTCCCCTGGGAGAAAAAATGCCTGCAATCAAGCTGGCCTAAATTTATTTCAGAGATTATACCAACAAATTTACTCCGTATTGCTAGAACTACACAAAATTAAGGGTTTTTTTTTTTTTTGGTTTGTTTTTTGTTTTTTTTTTTGGAGACGGGGGTCTCACTCTGTCGCCCAGGCTGGAATGCAGTGGTGCCATCTCAGCTCACTGCAACCTCTGCCTCCTGGGTTCAAGTGATTCTCCTGCCTCAGCCTCCTGAGTAGCTGGGATTACAGGCATGAGCCACCACGCCCGGCTAATTTTTTTGTATTTTTAGTAGAAATGGGGTTTCGCCATGTTGGCCAGGCTGCTCTTGAACTCCTGATCTCAGGGGATCCGCCCACCTCAGCCTCCCAAAGTGCTGGGATTACAGGCATGAGTCACTGCGCCGGCCCAAAATTAAGTTTTATAGGCAACACATGGCCTTTGATGTTACAGAACCTGTCTCTCTTTTTCTTTTATTTTTTTTGAGACAGAGTCTCGCTCTGTTGCCCAGGCTGCAGTGTAGTGGCACGATCTCGGCTCACTGCAAGCTCTGCCTCTGGGGTTCACGCCATTCTCCTGCCTCAGCCTCCGGAGTAGGTGGGACTACAGGAACCCGCCACCATGCCCGGCTAATTTTTTGTATTTTTAGTAGAGATGGGGTTTCACCGTGTTAGCCAGGGTGGTCGCGATCTCCTGACCTCATGATCTGCCCTCCTCGGCCTCCCAAAGTGCTGGGATTACAGGCTTGAGCCATGGTGCCCGGCCCAGAACCTGTCTCTCTTATAAAGCTGCTGCCCTTTCCACAGACGCCCAGCTCTCTTTCACTGTCTTCTTGGGAGAAAGAATATCTAGAAAATGGGTTCTGGGGCCAGGTGCGGTGGCTCACGCCTGTAATCCCAGCACTTTGGGAGGCTGAGGTGGGTGGATCATGAGGTCAGGGGTTCAAGACCAGCCTGACCAACACGGTGAAACCCTGTCTCTACTAAAAATAAAAAAATTAGCTTGGCGTGGTGGCGGACGCCTGTAATCCCAGCTACTCAGGAGGCTGAGGCAGGAGAATTGCTTGAACTGGGAGGTGGAGGTTGCAGTGAGCCGAGATCACGCCACTGTACTCGAGCCTGGGCGACAGAGCAAGACTCTGTCTCAAAAAAAAAAAAAAAAAAAGAAAAAAAAAAAGAAAATGGGTTCTGAGTCTGGCTGTATCACTGCCATTTGCTCATCTTTGTAACAGGGACAGAGTCTGTCCCACCTACTTAGGGGGACAGTGGGAGGAGCTAATAAGAAATGGATGTGAAATGCTGTGAAAAGCAAAAGTGTTTTAGGACTATACAGGAGTGTAAAATAGCAAAGTCTCCACCTGCCATGGCTCCTTCCTGGCAGCTTGGCTCTCTCCTCCCTTGATTTGGCATCTTTCTGGCTTACAAATGGAAAAGCAGAGCTGAAGCTGGCTGTGAAATCTCCATTAATGAGAGGAGAAGAAACACTCCTGGGAAAAACAGCTGGGGCCTGATGGTGGGTGCAGAGGCCTGGGCTGAAGCCCTGGCCCCCTCGCCCACCCCTCTTCTCTACCCTAGGACCCAGACTTGAGCCTAACAGTCCTGCAGCAGGATACCAGCTCCTTCCGTCCCTCCACGGAGGCCTGGACACTTCCTTGGTGACATGAAGGTCTGCAATGCCTGGATTGAGCAGGTCAGTCTCCAGTCACAGAACATATCCCCATTTTATTCTCTTCCCTGTGGAGGACTCAGCTCCACTGGCTTCCAGAAAGGTGGCATATTTTCCCTATGGCCTCTAGGCTCTTCTCTTTTTCTCAAATTCTAAATGTTTTGGACAAAGGATAAGGATAACAATTATAGTTGGCCTTCTGTATCTGAGAATTCCACATCCATGGATTCAACCAACCATGGATTAAAACAATAATAATACAAATTTTAAAATACAGGGGCCAGGCGCAGTGGCTCACACCTGTAATCCCAGCACTTTGGGAGGCCAAGGCGGGCAGATCACCTGAGGTTAGGAGTTGGAGACCAGCCTGGCCAACATGGTGAAACCCTGTCTCTACTAACAATACAAAAATTAGCTGGGTGTGGGATGTGGTGGC
The DNA here is from genome assembly GCF_028885625.2 of Pongo pygmaeus. Taxonomy (NCBI): domain Eukaryota; kingdom Metazoa; phylum Chordata; class Mammalia; order Primates; family Hominidae; genus Pongo; species Pongo pygmaeus. The sequence continues at coordinate 44,185,023 of NC_072373.2, forward strand.
GGGCACCTGTAGTCCCAGCTACTCGGGAGGCTGAGGCGGGAGAATGGTGTGAACCTGGGAGGCGGAGCTTGCAGTGAACCGAGATCGCGCCACTGCACTGCAGCCTGGGCAACAGAGCGAGACTCCGTCTCAAACAAACAAACAAAAAATTAACTGGGTGTGGTGGCATGTTCCGGTTGCTCCAGCTACTCAGGAGGCTGAGGCAGAAGAATCACTTGAACCTGGGAGGTGGAAGTTGCAGTGAGCCAAGATTGCACCACTGCACTCCAGCCTGGGTGACAGAGACTCCGTCTCAAAAACAAAAAACAAAACAACAGTGTCACACTATTTTCTATTTTCATAGTATTTACATTGTACTAGGTATTGTACGTAATCTAGAGATGATTTAAAGGGAGGATGTGTGTAGGTTCTATGCAAATACTACACTATTTACTGTATGAGACTTAAGCAATCTGGAGCTTTGGTATCTGCAGGGGGTCTTGGAACCAATCTCCTTCAGACACTAACATTTCTTGACATACGTCAGACTTGTCTCTAAGTGTTTACACCTATTAATTCATTTAATCCCAGTATTAACCTCACAAGATGGGTAGCACTATTATTTCCATTTTACAGGAGAGAAAACCAAGGCCTACAGATGTAACTTGCCCAGGACTACACAACTAGTAAGTAAAGAACCTAGAATATAAATCCTGTCTGGCTCCAAAACTCAGGGCCTAACCTCACCTTGGAGGGCTGGGTAGCTCTGACAGATCCACAGCTTAAGATACCTTTGGCTGGGAGAGCTGGCCCTCTGCCACCTTTTCAGGAAGCAAGAGTCTAATCAGTGGTTATCAACCACAGCCCAGCCTCACTCCACAGCAATGAAATTGGAATTTCACACAGCTAAGACTGCAGGCTTTTTTTGTTTTTTGTTGAGTCAGAATCACTCTGTTGCCCAGGCTGGAGTGCTGGAGTGCTGAAGTGCAGTAAGGTAATCATGGTTCACTGCAGCCTTGACCTCCCCAGGCTCAAATCCTCCCACCTCAGCCTCCCCAGTAGCAGGGACTACAGGTACATGCCACCACACCTGGCTAATTTGTGTATTTTTTTGTAGAGACAGGGTTTTGCCATGTTGCCCAGGCTGGTCTCAAACTCCTGGGCTTAAGCGATCCTCTTGCTTGGCCTCCTGAAGTGCTGGGATTACAGGCCTGAGCCATGCTGCACTCGGCCAGACTGTGGGTTTTTACACCCTGAGAGAGCAAGGAAAAAGAAAGGAGTTCTCCCCAGCCCCGTCCTGCCTTCTCCATATCTGAGGGCGTGCAAATCCTTAGAAATGTCCAAATATTGGCCATAGCATTTAAAATCACCTCTGAAGACTTACCACGGTGACATCTCCAGCCTTCCTCACTGGAGGTAACCCTTAATCTCACTGGTCTCCATGCAGACTCCACTTGCCCACCCAGCCCCCTCTCGTGCTTAGGGGTGTGTATGTGTATACCTGCAAGCATGTGGGCAAACCTCAGAACAAGAGAGAGAAGAGGTTTGTGTGTGCTGCGGGAGGTGGTGGGGGGTGCTTGAGGGAACACTCTGTGGGAGATACCAAGATCCTGTTTGTGGTTTTTGCTTTCAAGGCTGGAACACCTCGGCAACCACTTCCACCTGAATTAACTCCCTTCAGTAACTCCCCCTGCCAACCAGAGACTTTTACTACGGACTCACCACGAGATCCCAATTGAGACTGAGCTCATTCCTGCTTGTAGCCTGGAGCCCAACCTCAGGAAAGCATCTAAGAGCTTCTCCCCACCACCAGCCTCCTCCTTAGACCCTGCAGTCCTCAACCCCACCCATCAGGGATGCAAAGAAGGACACAGGGATGTAGGCAGAGTTTGCCTGGAGCTCCAGCCTGCACTGAGACGCTCCTCAAATCAAGAATGGGGTAGCCTCCCTCTGGGGCAAACCTCACATTTATCTCACTCGGATCTGCCTTCTTCACACACAGGCTGACCAAACCCAGGAAAGGTTATTTCAAAGTTTGGAGAACAAGAGAAACACCCTGCAAGCTAACAGGAAATAGCAGACATCCCCCCCATCCTTCCCCTCCAGGATATTTAGTCCCTGCCCCCATCCCTGGAGGGAACCCAAGACCTCCAGATCCCTGAGAGGCTGTCTAGTTACAACTCTGAGAAGCAGAGTCGGAGCTGGCTGGGAAATCCCGATGAATGAGAGAAGAGACACTCCTGGGCCTGGTGTGTGGAGGGGCCTTGGGCTGGGATCCTGGTCCTCTTGCTAGCCCCTCTTCTCTACCCCAAGGTCAAGATTCCAGCCTGGGAGTCCTGCAGCAGGACACCGGCTTTTTCCTACCCCTCACAGAGGTTTACAATGCCTGGGATCTGCTGTTGGGTCTCCAATCACAGAACATCACTTTGCTCTCCTTCCCCGTGGAGGGAGCTGGCATGTCTGAAGAAGGTGGGGAGCTCTCCATGCTCTGCCTTCCCTGGCACATGTACCCTGGGTGACAGCTACCTTTCAGGACTCGATGGAGAGAGGGCAACCAAGGTAAACAGCCAAGGAGCTGGTAGACAGATAGGGAGAGGTAGAAAGAGGGATTATACTTTAACAAAGGAAAGAAAATTAGTGAACAAGAAGAAAAAGATGAGAAAGCTGTTCAGAGTGCTGGAACAGGACAGAGGGTGAGAAAAGGAGAAAGATTTGCCAAAAAGAACAGCCATGAGACAGGATACAGGGTCTGCGGAAGGTAAAGGAAAGGGCTTTAAAGTTGGAGTTAAGCACTAATTTAGATCCTGGCTCTGTCACTTACCAGCTGAGAGCTATCAGGACAATGAGATGAAACACTGAGTAAAGGGCATAAAGCAGGTGCTTAAAAACAAATACAAACAAATTAAGAGACACTTCACACCCTTAGAATGACTATAATAATATATTTTTTTTTTTTTTGAGACGGGTTCTCACTCCATGGCCTGGGCTGGAGTGCAATGGCATGATCATGGATCACTGTAGTCTCGACGTCCCAGGCTTAAGCAATCCTCCTGCCTCAGCCTCCTAAGTAGCTGGGGCCACAGGCATGAGTCACCAAGCCCAGCCCCTAGTAATTTTTAGAAAGGAAATAAGTGGGCTGCACACAGCGGCTCACGCCTGTGGTCCCAGCACTTTTGGAGGCCAAAATGGGAAAACTGCTTGAGTCCAGGAGTTTAAGACCAGCCTGGGCAACACAGCAAGACCTGTCTCTACAAAAAACAAAAAAACAGCCAGGTGTGGTGGTGCATGCCTGTAGTCCCAGCTACTCAGGAAGCTGAGACAGGAGGATGGCTTGAGTCCAGGAGTTCGAGGCTGCAGTGAGCTATGATCACACACACCACTGTACTCCAGCCTGGGCAACAGAGTGAGACCCTGCTTCAAAAAAAAAAAAAAAAAAAAAAGAGGAAATAAGTGTTGGTGAGCATGTGCAGGAATTGGAAGCTTTGTGCAACATACCTAAAACAAAACAGCACAGCTGATGTGGAAAACAGTTTGGGAGTTCCTCAAAAAGTTAACATAGAATTACCTTATGACCCAGCAATTCCACTCCTAGATATTTTCAATTCCCAAAAGAATTGAAAATGAGTATTCAACACTCATTTGTACACAAATGCTCACAGCAGCAATATTCACAATAGCCAAAAGGTGGACATAACTCAGATGTCCATTAACTGATGAATGGGTCAACAAAATGTGACATTTCTTGCAATGAAATACTATTTGGCCATAAAAGAAACAAAGTGCCGGTAATGCTCCAACGTGGGTGAACCTCAAAAACATTAGGCTAAGTGAAAGAAACCAGACAAGAAAGGCCACATAATGAATGATTCCATTATATGAAATATCCAGAACAGTTAAATCCACAGAGACAGAAAGCTGATTAGTGGCTGCCAGGGGGCTGGGGTGGGGGTGGGGGAAGGAATGGGGAGTAACAGCTTAATGGGTACAGGGTTTCCTTGGGGTTGCTGAAAATGTTTAGGAACTAGATGGAGGTGATGTTTCAACAACTGGGTGTGGAAGGCCAGGGTCCTCCACTGGCTTGGGCCGCAGCTCCCACCATTGTCCCATTACAGAGTGGGTCTGCAGGAGGGTCTCTGGGTCCTTCAGCTCACTGTGCCAGGTTTAGTAGAGCAGCAGCTCTTCCTAACACACTCCTAATCCCCCTGTCGTGCAGCTGGTTGACTAAAAAGACCAGAACAGATCACTCAACTCCCAGTCACCAGCAGGCAGAAATGCCCAAGGTTCCCCAGCCCAAAGCAGGGCACAGGTGGGCTACACAGGAACCACTGCTCTTCTCTCCAGACCATCACAGAGTCCTGTTTGGCCCATGCCACCCAGCTCCCTATCCATGCCCAGCCACCAGCACCACACCTGGAGTTGTGGCCCCCACATCATGACCTCCTCACCCCACCCCCTCCTGCCTGAGATAGGCTGGCCACTCTACAGGTACCTGACTCCAGATTAATCCCTGTGAACGGGCTGGGCAAGCTCTAAGGGAACTGTGGAGGGAGAGTCATGATTCTTCCACAATCCCCCTCCACACCAGAATGCCCCCTGCTCAGGGACCCTACCAGCCAGGGCCTTACATCTTGTTCTACACAAAGGTGGAGGGCTAAGAAGTGCTGATGAATGTCTGGATGAGCCAGAGCTGGGACGTTCTCTCAAGTGTCCAAGACCCAAATTTCCCTATTCCTCTTCCTCCTCCAGTGAGATCTACCCTCAGCCCATGCACACCTGGGGGCTCCCCTCTACATGGCCTTGGTGGCACCCCAGACTCACCTCCCTGGCCCCTTCCACAACACTAAATGAAGCTGGATTAGGCTCTCTGCCAGATTATAAGGAGCTGCCGGATCAGGGCTTCCCAGCCCTGGCTCCCGTGGAACTTCCTGGGGCTCCCACCTCCTCCCAGGGCCTGAATTCAGTGTCCTCGTGTCAACCCGGCCCTGGACATGGGACACCGGTGCTTCCTCTCACACACTAGCCCAGCAGCCTGGATCTCTGAGATCTGGGAGGCACACAGTAGACACTGCTGGAACAGAAAGTATCCAGGCTTAAGTGAAGCTGTGTGGAGGGAGGGGAAGGGCACTAGCTATGTAAATTGGGAAATATGAATCGTGGTTCTCTTTCTTCATAATGTAAATGCATTAAGCAGTTTTCAAGATAGACCACAGAAACAGCTGCCACTTGCAAGGAACATGTGCTCCACACCTGTGCTCCCAGCTGCACGAGAGAGCTGTACCTCTGACCCTTCTCCCTCTGAGGCAGGCAGCCCCTTCCCAGACTCGCAAAGAACCCCTATTAGGGTACCCACAGCAGGCTGACAGGGAGGAAGGGGCCTTCTCATGTTAGCCATCTGCTCAGGAGTTGGAAAGACAATATAAGGTCACTCTTAGATGGGAAAAAAAAAGACAAAGAAAAAGCTTTGGGGGTTCCTATGCTTCCCTTTAGGAAAGCAGGGCAGCCCAGTCATCCTGACAATGGAGTCAGGTGTCAACCCTGGCTTGTCTATGGATCTAGACAAGCAGGCCGAGGCCCGTGCAGAACACCGCTCCTGGGAGCAAGGTCTGGGCTCCCAGTGGGTCAGAGCCCAGCAGGCGAGTGCGGCCCCGGGGCTGGCAGGCCTGGGTGACTCAGCAGAGATGCTTCAATCTGCTGCCCCGTGACTCTGATTTCAGTGGCCCTCTCGGGATAAAGAACGCTCAGATTCTCTTTTTCTATCCATTCTCAGATGGAAGGGGAGGTCAACCGGACTAGGATGGAGAGGAAAGCCTATGGCCAGCTAAAATCCTTCAACCCAAAGAGGTCATGTGACCTCATGGTAAAGTTGGGAGAGAAGAAACCTGACATTTCTCGTACCAACCCAACATTCCAGCAAGAGCAGGCTGGAAAAATTATTCCAACCCTTGGTCCTGAAGTCGGAGGCTTCCCCCATTCCATTTTTTCAACTCAGCAGGAATAGCCCAGTGGGGCTGGTGGCTCTCTCCCTTCCTGGTGAGGGTATGTGGGTAACAGGAAGCTGCTCACTCCAGCTCTGGATGTGTCATCACAGCTGACCCGGGTGCTCCCAGGTGGGCAAAGGGGTGGGGGTGGAGAAAGAGCCTACCTATCGGTTTAATTGGTGCCTGGGAGCCTAAGCGGCTTTTCTCAAGAGGGCAGGCACCACGTGCTCAGATACTGAATGGGACACATGTGGGGCAGCATGGACCTGAGTCAGTTCACCAGGGGCACAATGGGGTGACAAAACCCCTGTAGCAAGGCCCCAGCTGCCACATGGGGGATTCGAAGGGCAGAGCATGCCCTCAGTAGCTTTAAAAGGCATCTCGCTCTGCTACAAGGGGATTTCAGGTGCAAACTACCGAGAGACAAGGAAAGTCACTCACTCATCCTTTCAAGCAGCACCTACTCATCTCCAGGCAGCGTAGAGCCAGCTGCCTATTATCAGCTGACACCAGGTAGAGGCTTCCACCTGCCACCTCCTGTAGCCAGCAAGTTCTTCCTCCTGCCCTGACCCTAAGGGCTACTCTCTTGTCCTGGTGGAGACACCCCTCTCATCTAACCCTTGGCTTCTAGCCCCTTCCATTAGGGCCACCCCTCAGTTTTGATGAAAACTACATCCTCCTCTCAGTGTCTGCCCTGTGGAGAACAAAGCCCTTTTGTCCAGTAAATGTCCTGCACCCTCCTCGTCTCCTCACACCCACAGATCCCAGTTGGGGCCCCGAGCTCCCCTCTCATATTCAGGTCTTCTCCATTGTCCATCCTCTGAATTCCCTAAAAACTCTCAGTACCCAAACATTTTACTCCTTATGGCCTCTCCCACTGTCTCCCTGGGGTCAGCACTCACTGGACCTTCACAGTCCCCATCCCTGTCACTGTTTCTCCACAACCAGGAACACCCCTCCACTTAGTAAGGTGCCTGGGCCCCAGCTGAAGTGCCACATGGTCACAGCTTCTGGAGGCATCTCTGCCAGGGTTCACCTGCCCTCCTGCACAGGGCGCCCACACCCAGCCCCAGGGGCTTTCCCAGCATTTGGCAGCCTAAGGCTCCTCCCTTCTCCCACCCACAAACAGTTCTCTATACCTGGAGGAGAGCTCCCTGAGAGACTGGCGTGTAAGCACAGCCCACCTGACTAACTGCAGAACAGGCCTTTTCCCATCCCCCAACTCCACCCCGCCCGGTGAAATTCTCTCCTTCCACCCACCAGACACCTCACCTGTGTGGGCACTGTTTCCCGAAGCCGTGCTGGCGACGAGGTGCCCGGGGCTCTGAGGCCCCAGCTGTCTGCGGACTGTGTCAGGCCCCCGGGGTCACAGACCCTGGGCAGCACTGGGCTTGCTGCAGGAAGTCGGGGCCTGCGAGCAGGTGTGCCTGAGCTCCCAGGCTCTGCAGCCGCCATCTCCAGACTGAGGCACAGCCTGGGGATTAGGGGCGGATTGCTCTGGGAGATTTCCCCCTCCCCTGGGGCTCACGGGCTGCTCCTTCCCATCTGGCAGGAGACAGGGAGGATCACCGAGTGCGGGAGGACCGAGCTCTGATGAGATGCCCCTCCCCAAGTCCAGCTGTTCCACTGTGAGTTGTGTGCATAAGGACGCCCAGGTGTGACAGGCATCAATGAGGAGGGGTGGGGGGGGGGGGCAAGGGGGGTTGAAAGGGATGTGCACGAGGACACATGACATGTGCACTTGCATCCTTCAACCACCCAGAAGACAGGCACTCCACCTCACCCCTCCCATCTCACAGAAATGCCTCCCATGATCAGAAGCTCCTTTCACAAACAGAGCAGTCTCATGGATTCGGAATGGAAGTGAGCCTCCCAGCCAGCCTTCCAGGATAGGGAAGAGCTCTCCAAAGCCAAAAAGACTGGAGCCTGGAGGGGGGCTCCCTGGCAGATCCTAACACAGCCAGCTCCAGCCAGAGTCCTCTCCTCCTCTCCCTGCTGCCCTCCCCATTGGCTTAAGGTACCATCACTTCCAAGGCAGTTTCTCTACTCCAGTAACCACCTGGAGGAAGCTGACAGCAGCCAGCCTCACCAGGGGAATTCTTCTGCCCTGAGATCCTGTCCCAGAAATCCAGTCTCTGCCCTGGACACCAATAGCCACTTCTGCACTAGCTTCTGCTTCCCAGTCTCCACCAGCATTGCCTTGGCAAAAACACCCAAGATAAAACACAGATGGGAAACTCACAGCAGTCTCTTCCTCCTTGGACTTCATCTTGACAGTCCCAGCAGGAAATTCTGGGAGTGGCCAGCAGAGGGGGACAGAGGTCCACAGTTGAGGACAATGAGCAGTGAGCAGTGTGACCGGCTGGCCAGCTGAGTCCTGGGGCCTGCTGGATCTCTCTAATGGCAGCTTCTCACAGCAGAACTGTCATTCAGAAAGATGTGGATTCTGCACCCACTTGAGCCTGGTGAGGGACTCTGGGCTTAAATACTGATGGTCGACACGCGTCACGTTGATTGGGTAGTCCCAAATTCAAGAAGGTGTGAAGAGATAAGGGCCCAATGCTATCTCTGGGAGCCAGTGCCAGGGCTTGCAGCCCAAATCACTAAGATCAGGAGCCCTCATACCCTGGGCTCATGGAAACTATACAAACATTTGTGGTTGGCTGATGACTTGGGGTTTGTGAGCACAGAAGCCTGGCAAAGCATATTACATAGGTCCCAATTTCTGGGGCCAGCTCTGACCTGTAGGGCCACGGAACACTTCTGGCAGTTCCCCTACTTCTGCAAACGATCCCCCTCCTATGGTACTGGATCTTGACTTTATATTTTGGCACCAAGCACTGTTCTTGCCTAAGGGTTATTTGTAAATAGGTCTTATGCCCCTATTAAATGATAAGGCAGGGATCAGATCTTATGTTCATCTGGACCATTCACTGTGCCTAGCCTAAGACTGATCCTCCCTCAATACTGACATTGTAGAACAATGAAATGATCTATCTCATTTAGCTGCCATGAAAGGCAGTCCAGCCACTGTAGTTCTGTCTCAGGTAGCAACAAAGACAGTTTGGTCTTCTCATACTCAAGATACCCCTTCTTTTTTTTTTACTTTTTGAGACAGAGTTCTGCTCTGTCACCAGGCTGGAGTGCATTGACGTGATCTCGGCTCACTGCAACCTCCACCTCCTGGGTTCAACCGATTCTCCTGCTTCAGTCTCCCGAGTAGCTGGGACTACAGGTGTGCACCACCACACCCAGCTAATTTTTGTATTTTTAGTACACAGACGGGGTTTCACCATGTTGGCCAGGGCGGTCTTGATCTCTTGACCTCATGATCCACCTGCCTCGGCCTCCCAAAATGCTGGGATTACAGGCATGAGCCACTGCACCTGGCCAAGATACCCCTTCTCTGCCCGCTCCCTGCTAGGCCCCACCAAGCTAGTATTTTTTTTTTTTTTTTTTTTTTTGAGACAGGATCTTGCTCTGTCACCCAGACTGGAGTGCAGTGGCATGATCACACCTCACTACAGCCTGGATCTCCCAGGCTCAAGCAATCCTCCCACCTCAGCCACCTTAGTAGCTAGGACTACTGGTGTGCACCACCATGTCTAGCTAATTTTTGCAAAGATGGGGTTTCACCATGTTGCTCAGGCTGACCTTGAACTCCTAGGCGCAAGTGATCCACCTGCCTTGGCCTCCCAAAGTGCTGGGATTACAGGTGTGAGCCACCATGCCCAGCCCAAGCTAAGATTTTTAACTTTTTCTTATTAAGCAGAGGAAAAGGAAGAGAAGGCAGTGGCAGCAGGAGACAGGTGGGGAGGGGCCAAGTGAGCTGAGAGCCCTGGGGTTCACTCTGCATGGTAGGTCTCTCTGTGCTTCCTGGGATCAGGAGGGCTCAGAAGCAACAGAGTTTCCTGCAAGGCCATGTTGCACCACCAGAATGAACTGGGGAGAGCTGCCCCCAACACAGGAACCTGGCAGCTCCCTAATGGGAGGTTTTAGCTCCACTCCAAGAGTGGCTTACCCATCAGCACAATAACTGAACAACAGGAAAACGGGTTCAGGAGGGAACCAATAGTTTGCTAGGAGAAAAGTAGCAAACAGGAACCAGGGAGATGTCTGCCAGGCAAGCTAGTTCCCAAATCTGCCAAGGATGCAGAGCTTCCTGTGGTGGGGGTGGGGAACAGGCAGCCCAAAGCATGGTGGCATGGTGGGAGAGGCCCTGTAGAGCCCTGGGCGTGAGACTCACTTCCATGCTTTCTAAGTGACCTTGGTCAAGTCACTGTAGGCACTGAGACTGTTTCCACAAATGTGATGGGAGGACGGTGTAAAAAGAGGGGGTTAAGGTGAATGTGTCTGGCAGGAAGATGTGCCAGAGCTGGGCTCGCTGGGCACTGGATGAGCCTTTCAGTGGCCCACAGAGTGCTTGGGAGTCAGAAGACCTGGTCTAAAATCCTCACCCTGCCACTCACTAGCTATGCGGCTTCCACGTTCTGTCCATGCCGCTTCACAACTGCGAGGAAGCAGGAGCAACTACAAAGCAGCAGCTTGGACGAGGCGGCCTTGGGGAGTGAGACCAGTAGCATCAGGAGATGGAGGAGAGGGTGAATGAGCCTCTCCATTCACTGTGCCTAGCCTAAGACTAAGAGTCTCCAAGAGTCTCCTAAGACTAAGAGACTCTGTGCAGCTGAGTCTCACTTCCCCTAGCTGCAAAGGGTACATAGGACCATTATCTCCCAGGGTCCTCGTGCAAACACATGGCACTTTTCTAAGTTTTATTGAAATAGGTGACTGGTCCTGAAGCTCCTTCACCATAGGTGTATGTGCACATGCATACACAAACCACAGTATTCCAGACAGTACCTGGAAGACTTGGTCTGAAACAGAAAAAGCCAAAGAAGTAGCTGCCATCAGGAGCAAAGAGAGTGGCAGGCACACCTGGGAAAAGCTGCCAAGGGCACTAAAGCAGTGGGCTCTGAAAGGACACCAGTTGCAAAGCAGCCCTTCTTTTGCAAAGAAAAGGAGCTGTGGAGTAAGCCGCATGACTTGCACTTCTTGGTCAGTCTTGGACACCCCTGGGCCGCCTCCTCTCTGGCCTGGCAGAGATGGAGGCCACATCTCAGTGACACAGAGTGGTCACTATCAATTCACAGGATGGGCAGCTGAGCTGTGGCAGGGGGTCTCTGGCTTCACTCTTTCCACTCTTCCAAGTTAAGCCTGAGGCGGGGGTGACAGATGGGCTCTTGTCATCTGAGAAGGGTGGACTGGAAGGAAGCCCAGGTCCTGGGCACAGGCTCTTCTCTCTGCACGTCTGGAAGGTCTCAGCCCTTTTACTGGGTTCCCCTTAGTTTAGTTTTTTCTTCCATATCCTTCTTTCTCTTCCCTTAATTTTTATGCCATGCCCCTTCTTTCTTTAGTATTCTTTAAATCTTATTTTTTTTAATTTTCTCTTCCTTTGCCTTGTTGTTATTCTTCCATTCTATCCCCACTGCCCTTTTAAAATCATCTTATTTTTCTTTCTTTTTCTTGTAGAGACAGGGTCTCGTTCTTTCCCCTAAGCTGGAGTGCAGTGGTGTGATCATGGTTCACGGAAGCCTCAAACTCTGGGGGCTCAAGCAATCCTCTGACTCAGCCTCCCAAGTAGCTGGGACTACAGGTGCATGTCACCACACTCAGCTAGTTTTATTATTATTATTATTATTATTATTTTTAAGAGAGACAAGGTCTCACTATGTTGCCCAGGCTGGCCTCGAACTTCTGGCCTCCAGTGATCCTCCTGCCTTGGCCTCCCAAATCACTGAGATTACAGGCATGAGCCACTGCACCTTGCCTACTTTTCTTTCTCTTAAAAAAAAAAAAATCACAAACCACACATTTTGAAGGGTGGGAAACTAGAGAAGTCATAGGCTTTAGGAGCAAAGAACCACGCTGAAAAGCAGCTAAATTTAGTAGCTTAGAATACAAGGTGAGGCCTTAAAAAAATTTCAGGCCCCAAATGTGCTGTGAAAATCTCCCAGTGAGGATTCCTCTTTGAAAGGCTGGCGGCTTCTTTTATGCTCACCAAGCCTGCTTGGAAATGGAGGTTTGCAAAGTGGTCATTTTTCAGAGGTTCCCTCCCCGAGTATTCACTTTCAGATCCAGCCAGAAGGTGCATCTTCTTAGAAACACACGTGACCAAAGAGCTCTGCTAACCCCCAGGGAAATGCGAGAGGAAGGATAACATTCTTCAGCATGAATGGCAGCAACCAAGGTGGGCATGCTTCCTAGGAGTACGTGGATAGGTACAGCTGTGTGAGCTGGGAAAGCAGACAGATCGGGCCAGAGTGGAGGAAGCTGCAGGGCAGCACCCCATACACACACCAGGGCACCTTTCAGCTGCTTCCAGGGAGGGAGCATGCCATCTCTCCTGCTGGTCCTCTGCCCGTCTAATGCCATAGACACTCCTGTTTAGGTAGTCCTTCTTGGGCACAGACATGAGCCCAGATGTTGGGCAGTGAACAGAACCACTTACATAGGTCACTTTTAGGCAAATCAAAATCTGTACCAGGCAGGTAGGAAAGACGGATGATTTCATGCCTTTATAGTCACTCTCCCTGGAGGAGGTTTTACTGGGAACAGGCCCAAGAGAAAGTGACCCGGAGAGGAAGCCACATCTCCTTTTTGGGCAACTTTTAGGAAGCAGAGCACCCTCTACCCCACCCTATTTGCCAGGAATAATTTGGAATATTTCCTTTCTAAAAGCAGAGGATTGAAACACCGAATTCTGGTGTGCTCCTGCTGACTCAAGGGCTCAGAGCGTACCATGAGCTGATGTGACTAAATGAGACATGTGTGTGAACGCATTCTGCAAACTGTAGCATGCTGTTCAGCTGACTGTTGATGCCAGGAAGGCTTTCAAAAGGACATGAGTGGCACCTCTTGGGGGGCATGCCCATAAGCCATTGAGCCCCTGAGAAGTCAGTGGACAGGCACAGGGCCCAGATTATATTTGGATCTGAAGCTACCTTCTCAGGCAATGAAGAAACCTTATATAATGAAGTTAATGTTACACAGCACTTGTCTTTCCAGGGCAGGATTCGCCTTTCCAGCTGCCCAAAGGAGGCCTCCTGGTCACAGTATCACCTTGGGTCTGATTTAGCTCTTGCTGAGCCTGCTGAATTATTCACTAGCTATGGACACTAGCCCAGCTCTAGGGTCCCAGTGGTGGGGTATCTGGAGAACTGTAAGGAAGAGGAAATGTAAAGGAAGAGTGAGAACTCCCAGAATCAGACCTGGAGGGGGATCAAAGAGGACAAAAGCAGCAGCGGGCAGGAGGCCTCTAGGTTGGCCTCTGGAAGATTTGGGAAATGGGCTAGGGGTCCAAGAGCCTGTCCCTGGACAGAGAAGGGAGGTAGGAAAAGGCTACTGTCCCCAGAAATGACACTCACTTCCCCCAACTCCCTACTGCAGCTCAGGGGAGCTTCTGATTCCCTGGGAGCCTAGAAGGAATGCAATGGGGTATGTACATTCAGTCATTCAGTTTTGCTTCTATTTCAGAGCCCTCTGCTCTGTGGGGTATACAGAGAAAGCCCAAAATGTGCCTATGAAAAGAAGAGGCAGAAGCAGGGATCAGGTTAATGATACTGTATTTCCATTGCCTCATCTGGCACCCCGGAGGCAACTGGGGTCACGTTTCTCATCTCAGGGATGTGGCAGACCCAGGGAAGAATGTGCTGGGTAGCCGGGGAGACCTGAGCCAACTCCCATGACCCAGCCCACATCATCAGTGCCGGCTCCTTGCCGTCTGGAACCCGATGACAGACAGCTCCTCTTGCTGACTGCTACCAGCTCTGGCATAGGGGTCTGACACCTGAACCCTGAGCGCAGCTTCCCTTTGGGCAGCCTTGGAGAGCCCAGGCAGATACCTGGCTGGCCTCTCCCACCTGTGTCTGCAGACAGACAGCTTGTCTCCCACCAAGTTTTGCCTGAGCTTGGGGACAAAGGCATCAACAAGGCATGACCTCACATCTTGGCTAGGTAACTTGGAAGTTATCTAATTTTGCCCCCTCTATCCTGGTGATTTCTGTACTCCCAGACACCAGAGCTAATCTGGAGAATACTGGATATTTTCTTTTTTTTTTTCTTTTTCTGAGACGGAGTTTCACTCTTGTTGCCCAGTCTGGAGTGTAATGGCGCAATTTCAGCTCACTGCAATCTTCACCTCCTGGGTTCAAGCGATTCTCCTGTCTCAGCCTCCTGAGTAGCTGGGATTACAGACGCCCACCACCATGCCCGGCTAGTTTTTGTATTTTTAGTAGAGACGGGGTTTCCTCATGTTGGCCAGGGTGGTCTTGGACGCCTGACCTCAGGTGATACGCCCACCTCAGCCTCCCAAAGTGCTGGGATTGCAGGCTTGAGCCACCGCGCCCGGCCGATATTTTCAATCTAGAAAGAAAGTCAGTGGGTGTTAGTGGGGAAAAGATGCATAAAGGCTAATTCTGGAGGCCAGTTACCTGCTGGCTGATTCTGTCTGAAAAGTCAAGAGGATGCTGCAGCTTATGATCTCTGGTGTCAGAGCTTTAGGTCAGAAACAGAGTCCTCACTTTGGGCCCCTCTCCTAATCAGACAGGACCCCTACAAGGCAAGGGCTTCACCTGAACATGAGGCATTCAAATCAGACTAAAGGAAAAAACTCGGATCTCCAGGCACAAGAGGATATACAGCTGTGCTGGGACCCCAAGGCCTCTGGGTAATAGGGGCTTTGAGTCACTGAGACAGGGAGCAGCAATTCATGGCAAATCACACAGCTGCCCTGCCCTGGCCTGGTGAGCCACTGGCAGCACACGCACAGTCTTGAAAGGCTCCTCTGAGGCTGCTGATCTGGCTGCCTCTGGCTCTCCCTCTGCCCAAGGGACCTTTCCATGCAGAGAGGAAGAAAGAAGGGCAGAAGAGATGAGATGGGATGGAGGAGGGGAACAGAGGAGGCAGTTGCCCTCCACCACTCCTGGGTGTGAGGGAGGGCAGGCCGGCAGAGGCTGGTGCATGTACCTGCGTGGTGGTGTGCTCAGAAGGTGGATGCATTTGTGTGAACAGGCAGAGTGGCCCGTCTGGGACCCTTCAGCCTGCCATGCAACCTGGCCTACAAGTTCAGACACACCAGGGGCCCCCACGGCCGGCTGGCTGAGTGGTCATGTTTGGAAACCTCTCTCAGCAGAGCCCGCCCCACCCACCTCTGAACCAGCAGACTCCCAGACATAAACAAACCAAGGCCCCTGGGCAGCTGCCAAGATCTATCTTCTTGGCAAGAGCCAGGGGTTGGGGGGGCCCCTCACTCACCATCCTTCAGAGTAAACAGGGGTGCTTATTTATGCTGGGGCAGAGAAGAAATCTTGTTGGATAAATCTGGTGTGGGAGTGGATGGAGAGCACAGGGCATTCAGAGTCTGCTCTCGCTTAGGTGACGGGCTGAACTTCACTGGTTTCCCTGTCTGGAGCCTGGAGATAACACCATGAGGCCACAGGGAAGCATCCAGTCAGGACGTTGTCATCTCTCCACCCTCCTCGTTTCACCCGCAGCATGACTGGTGAGATCTTGGCCCTCTCTTCCTTCCTGCCTGCTCTCAAAGCAGGGCCTGTCATAAGAGTCCTCCTCTCCCCAGCACCTCCACACAGTCTCCTGAAGCTGTCCAGAAGCCCTCCCAGCTCTGCCCCGTGCTGCTTCTCAGCCACACTGCAGGAGCGGAAGGGGTAAGCAGGACACAGTCAGGGGCTGGCTGGCTGTAAATCCAGCACTCTTGCGCTGCGTCCCCTTCCTGACACTCCATGCACAAGTCCAGGGGTCAGCTGGGGAGAGGTTCTGAACAAGGAGAGAAGGGATTGATGCCTAACCAGGCCTGGGAGAGATGAGAGAAGGGGAATACAACCCTCTGACCCTACGTTTTCCAGGAACTGCTGTTAAAAAAAAGAAGAAGAAGAAAAAGAGGGAGAAGAGGGTGGGGACCTCATCTGTTTTCTGCGGAGCCAGGTGGCCCAACGCCATCTCCACTGGACGTATAACCAGTGGTTCCCTCTCTAGTCTCCGGGGCTTGTGCCTCCCAGAGGTTAAGGCTACACATGGATGAAAAACCTGCATTCTCTAATCACCTGCCAATGCCCAAGTGCACCCACAATTGATGACAATTTGTTCCCCACTTTACAAATCTAAGACATAGAGAGCAGTTACTTTTCTGTGTCGCATACATACTAGAAAGCAGAATGGCGAGGCTGAGATGACGATTTTTTTAAAATGGAGATAGGGTCTCAATCTGTCACCCAGGCTGGAGTGCAGTGGT
Organism: Pongo pygmaeus; assembly: GCF_028885625.2. Taxonomy (NCBI): domain Eukaryota; kingdom Metazoa; phylum Chordata; class Mammalia; order Primates; family Hominidae; genus Pongo; species Pongo pygmaeus. The sequence continues at coordinate 44,201,286 of NC_072373.2, forward strand.
GCAATCACGCCTGACTGCAGCTTCAACCTCGTGGGCTCAAGTGATCCTCCCACCTCAGCCTCCCAAGCAGCTGGGACTACAGGTGCACGCTACCACACCTGGCTAATTTTTAAATACTTTTTGTAGAGACAGGGTCTCACCATGTTGCCCAGGCTGGTCTCAAACTCCTAGGCTCAACTGATCCACCCATCTCAGCCTCCCAAAGTGCTAAGATTACAGGTAGGAGCCACCTTGCCCAGCCAACAATGTTTTGTTTTTGTTTTTGTTTTTAAACAGGGAAGTAATTGAAGGCACAACCTCAAAGACAACTAAGTGGATCTAGCAGGAACAACCAACAGCCAAATTACCATCACCAAGGCTGAGCTGCTTCCCTGGACTGTGAGCCTCTATCTGTCCCCCATCACACCCTGCTCCCTTTGGGGCTTGAGGTCTCCTACTTTCTTGGGGTGGGGCTGGGGTGAGCCTCTCCAGGACAGCTGAGGAACTTTAGCTGCCTCCAGGGTGTTTCGGTAACTCAACCCTGCCAGGGCTGCTCTGGTCCGAAAGCCAGCTGGTGAGTTCTAAACAATGGCAGGGGGTGTGGGGAGTGGGGGAGGCTTATGAATTAAAAATAGATGCTAGTAACCGCCAGGGATCTTGCAGAGAGCATGTGGGGCTGTGTTTACTAGGGAGAGAAGAATACCTCCTATTCATGCCCAGAGATCAGGGCAGAACCACTACTGCTTCTCACACCAGCCCAGGGCCTCTGGGTCTGGGGGAGTCAGCTGACAGAGCAGCGTTTACTAATGGCTGGAAGACCTTTTTCCTCTGTGACAGGGAAGCAACCTTTCTCTCCTCAGGACCCCCAGGGCCACGCCCATTCCTGGAAGGACAGCTCCAGGTCAGGAAATCTATGCAACTGAAGGGGAAATGGCAACCAAGAGATAAAATCATCCCCCTCGGACTGAGGCAAACCTGCTCTCCATAGACTTTGCATAAAATGGTCCCCAGCCGGGTTCAGTGATGTCACCTCTCAGATGAGTCTTGGGTACAGACTAGGATCCCTTGTCTCCCTGCCAAGACCTAGCTGGGTGCCATAGGCAAGCAGTCTCTTGATTCCTCTAGGCCTTAGTCTATTTATCTGTAAAATGGAGATAACACCTGCTCTGCCAACTTCACAGGTGTGTTATAAAGATCAACCAGGCCATACACTTAACAAAGCTGAGGGTTCTAAAGAAGGATATAAAATAGTCACAAGAACAACCATTTCCCCCATGATCACCCTGAACCCAGGGAACCGTCCCCTCATCAGGTCACCCAAAGTGTCTGGGTCTCGTCTTCCATAAGCAGCAAAAAAAGAGTTCCTCCCTCCCATCTGGGTATCTTGGGCACAGTGAGCCACATGGCAGAGCCCCACAGAGAAGCTCCCCAGCTAATGAGCCTGTCCCACTTCCCCCAGGCCCCTGCAAACATCCACAGTCCTTCACCAGCTTCCGACAGTGCCCACCGCCCACCCCAACGTCTTCTCCCTGCTCAGGAGGTCTTCATGGGAGCCCTAGGCAACCAAAGACAGCAAGGTTCACATTTTCCCTCCTCATAAAATAGCTGTATACCGGAGACTCCTGCTTGACAGGATTTTTCTAATTTGATTTTTAAAATGTATTCATTGACTCACCCATGAGAGGTGGGCCTGGCTGCCTCTACACGCAGAGTGTCTGCTCATTAAGGGCTGAACAACCTGGTTCATTCTGCTGGGCTCCTCCAGCTCTCAATTTCACAAAGCCACGCCACCCTTTCAGCCAACGCGTGCAGAGCTCCTCACTCTGAGAACAGACTTCTCCCCAGTGGAGGCTAGGCTTGCAAATGGTTCAGTCCCATCATTTTAAATACTATCTATATGCTGACAACTCCCAAATTTATGCCTGTAGCTTGGATCTCTCCCCAGAACTCCAGACTCGTACAGCTGACTGCTTATTTGGCATTTCCACGTGGACGTTTAATAGCCACTTCAAACTGAAGGTACCCCAAACCTAGCTCTGATTTCTGCACCCCCCTCCCACCCCCACCTCACACCCCTTGCCAGGTACTCATTCTATTTGCCATCTTCCTTGACTTAGTTATTGGCCATTTCTTCTTTCCGGCTGCCAGGCCGCAAATCTGTGAACCACATTTGACTTCTCTCTTTCTGTCATGCCCACATAGAATCATCAGAAACCTTTGTGGCTTGATCTTTGAAACCAATCCAGAATCCAGCTACTCCGCCCCACCCCCAGAGTAGTTCAACAGCTTCTGAACCAGATGCCCTGCTCACACCCCGTTCACAGCACTTCAGGAGGCTGAGGAAAGCCAGATCACCTGAGGTCAGGAGTTTGAGACCAGCCTGGCCAACATGGTGAAACCCCATCTCTACTAAAAATACAAAAATTAGCCGGGCGAGGTGGTGGTGCCTGTAATCCCAGCTACTCGGGAGGCTGAGGCAGGAAAATCACTTGAACCCAGGAGGTGGAGGTTGCAGTGAGCCGAGACGGGTGACAAAGTAAGTAAGACTCTGTCTCAAAAAAAAAAAAAAATTGGGATATCTTCACCTGGCTTAGCTATCTCACAGGATTGCTTTAATGAATTCATGAAATGATGTCTACAAAAGCACTTTCTACATTGGAAAAGAGCAAAACCAAACCTGAACTGCTATACAATGCCAGGCACACGGCATACACACAAATGCTTGTTGAATGAATGAACATCCAAACATTTTCAAATGTAAACATGCACAAGAACTTGAGAAACAGTCTGTGTTGATGAGAGGACAATTTAAAACTGTACATGGAGATGGATCTGCTCTGGTGATCATCTAAGGTAAAAACAACTTTGTATCTGAGTTTCCTTTGGAACTCTGACGCTGGAAAATCCACAGGGCCTCACATCCCCCAAATGTAGAACTGTTTGGTCCTCCATCATGTCTCCTCTCACTTCCACTTGAGCTGTCTTCTCTTTCATCCGCCCTCCCACTGGACCTTCCAGACTCCTCCTTCCACAACAAACAAGCTGCCTCCTGCCCATAGTCAAGCACTTGGGCCCCTGCAGGCTCTTATTGCAGCTCCACTTGCCCCGGAGCCCTCATTAATCGCAGTGATTTTTTTCTTCCTCTTCCTCCCTCATTTTGTGCCCTCTGGAGATGGGACCAGCATTCTACTGTACTCAGTGTTGCTTCAGCCTGGCCTTCTTTGAGGTCCCTGCCATTGCACTCTTCTCCCCACCCTCCAGTCATCAAAGCTACCTGCTGCCCTCCTTTCTGACCACTGTCCAAGGGGGCATCTCTATGTCATGTGGACAGCCCATCCCACAACCTAGCCTCTCAGCTCTTGCCACTGAAATTATCTTTCCATTCATTCCTTGTCTGCCATGCTCTATGAGTATACTCTGACCTTTGTCTTCCCTATCCCACCCCCCAAATTGTAAACTCCAATGCCCTCTCCTGTCTCTCTCACTCCTCTTTATTCTTAATGTACCTGCTCCCTCATTCCCTCAGTACCCCATCTCCTTTTCTCCACATTCATCAGCCTTCTCCTATCCCCACCTCCTTCTCTGCTAGCCAAGGTTTCAAGGTCCAACCTTTTGAGCATTCTCTGACCCAAACAAACCCCCAACTCCTTCGTCACCCTTACATGCCCTACCAGCAACCCCCAACCCTGGATTAGCCTGATAATCGTTCAGCTCTGTTCCTACCCTCTGGCTAGGACCACTAGAGAGAAAACAAATCGCAACCACTAGGGTGCTGCCAGCACAAATTACGAGCCTCTACAACACCAGACAGGTCACCCGTGAGTTCCTGCTTAGAGCCTTGCTCTGCCCCAAGCCAAACCTTTACTGCCCTCCTCAAGCCAGCCCTTCCCACCTCCCCTCCTGCTCTCAATGAACACCTGCACCTTTGGTTTCTTCCCCCATAGAAAATAAAAACAAAGTAAGAATTCATTTCTGCCTCCCACAGGTAACTCTTTGTGACCAAGGACGATGCTGACTTCTGGATCTCACACCCTTTCACCTACTCACTGACCTCACCCCAGTGAGAATTCCCCTTCCTCACTGCTATCTTCAATCTCTCCCTAATGGGGACCTCTCCAGCCAGCATGGAGGTGGGCTCAGGTGCTTCCCAACTTAAAAAAACCAACAAAATCAGACTGTCTCCACCTGATACCCTCCTTCTTTCCAGCCAAGCTACACACCTGCCTCCACTTCCACCCTCTCCTTAATCCACAGAAACTGGCTTCAGGCCACGGTTCCCAACGACAGCCACCGCTTGCTACTGCCTGTGCACATTTCCAAACCCAGATGTGACCTGCCCCTTCTATGCATTTCACTCTGATTACTTCCTCCTCCTTCAAGCTCATTTTTCTTTTGCTTTGCTGCAAGTTTACTTCTATCCATCTGACTGCTTTCTCTCAGGCCCCTGGTGCTTGGCCTGTCACTTACATGTCAGTTGGGTCTGTCCACGGCCTCCTTCTCATTCGACACATCCTCCTTTGAAGATCACACCCACACCCATGATTTCAACCTCAGTGCCAGCAACCAGAGCACTGGCCCCAGCCCAGGCCCCTACCCCACAGACCCAATTACCAGCTGGTCCTCCCTAGCTGGACAGCTCCCAAAGGCACTCGCAACTCAACAGGTCCAAAACTGAACTCATCACCTTCCCCCCAAAACATGCTCCTTCTCCTGTGATTCCTCAACTACAGAATTCCCCCATTTCTAAAGCCGCTAAGCCCATAATCTTAGAATCATCCTCTACGCCTCCCTTTCCTTTGCCTCCTATTCGCTTTCTCACCTACTACTTCTGACTTTCACTTCCAAATGTTTTCTGCACTTGGCGCCTTCTTTCCATCCCCACTGCTGCAGCCTAGACTACTGCACTAGCTCCAAAGTCTTCTTAACTCCCGTCCTGCACTCCCTTCCCAATCTACTGATTTTTTTGTTGGGTTTTTTGGGGTTTTTTTTTTTTGGTTTTTTCTTTTTTTTTTTGAGACGAAGTCTCGCTCTGTTTCCCAGGCTGGAGTGCAGTGGCTCGATCTTGGCTCACTACAACCTCCGCCTCCCAGGTTCAAGCAATTCTCCTGCCTCAGCCTCCCGAGTAGCTGGGATTACAGTCGCCCACCACCATGCCTGGCTAATTTTTATGCTTTTAGTAGGGACAGGGTTTCACCATGTAGGCCAGAGTGATCTTGAACTCCTGACCTCAAGTGATCCACCCACCTCGGCCTCCCAAAGTTCTCGGATTACAGGTGTGAGCCACGTGCCTGGCCCCAATCTACTCTTTATATTGAGACCTAGAGGAACCTCGTCCTGCCAGTTTCCTGCCTAGCACCCTTTGATAGCTTCACACTACTCCCAGAATCAACATGGAATGGCCTTTTGTGATGTGGCCTCTGCCTACCTGTCAATCCCCAAAAGTGCTAGATGCTCTGGCCATAATGAACCCCCAGTAACCCCTAGCACCAGCTTGTGTGCTTTTGTACATACTATGCCCTCCCTTCCCCCTTCCCCTCTCCCAGTTCTTCCCTGGCTAAATTATTCAAGATTCAGCTCAACGGTTTCCTCAAACAGGTCTTTGCCAGCTCCTCGCTCTCTCCTCAAGTCCCCTCTCCCTTGAAGCTCCCACAGCAGCTCCCATCTCTCTGTTCATTCACCCACTTGTACCCCCTCTAGAGTGAGCTCCACAAGGACAGCAACACTGGCTTGTTCATTCTTGTAACACAAAATAAGAATTAAATAGATACTTGTTACACGAATAAAAGAACGAATATATAAATTCATGGAGTGCCAGACTAGCTTTTCTCCTTCCCAAATCACCCTTCATGGATTCCCTATCTTCTTTGGTTGGTGCCAATAGTAAAGATGATACTACGCCAGGCTCTATTCCAAGTATTTTATATATATTAACTCATTTAGTCCTATAACTGTACTATTATTATCCTCATTTTCAATTGGTGAAACAAGCACACAGAGGTTAACTGAGTAAGTGGCAGAACCAGAGTTGCGTCCGGTCTGTGCTTTAAACTACTATACCTATTGCCTCTTGATAGCCCATTTAAGGAAAACAAGTCAACATTAATATCAGCATGAGCAAAACACAATTTTGAAAAACAAAGCCCTAAAGAAACAAAAATTAGCCATCCTGGGAATCATCTCTTGTTTTTGGCCTAGTCATACCTGACTCCTTTAACCAAGACAAATAACTCTGCAGGCGGCGGGGTGTCAGTATCTGCCAGGGAGGGCCCCTGGCTCAGCTCCCCAGATCTCAAGGCCCCTCAGCAGATGGCCCTTGCCTCTGAGTCTCCCCTGCCCCAGAAGGCCCATCTCACCTTGTCCCCGATGCCTTCGGCCTCCTCAGCCAGGAGGTACACGTTGCTGCCGTCGGCCAGCAGCAGAGCAGTGTCGGTGGTGGAGGAAGAGCGGGGACGGCACTGGTGCTGGTGCAGGATGGCGGCCAGGCTGCTGTCCTGGGGGGCCTTGCGCAGCAGGTGAGGGCTGCCACGCTGGGGCTCCAGGGAGCTACTCTTGGTGCGCCGGCTGCTGCTCCCGCTGCTGCTGCCCCCACTGCTGCTGTGCAGGCTGGCGCCCCGCTTGATGGAGGGCCGGGAGCGGATCTGCTGCAGCACACGGTTGAAGGCGGTGGGCCGGGCGGGCAGATCGTGCAGGGACATGGCGTAGGAGACACGGTGCATCTCCGGAGAGCGCTCTTTCTCATCTGGGGAGTCATGGTCGGACATACCCTGCTGCTGCTGCTGCTGGGAATCCTGAGACGTCTGGTGCTCCCTTTCCCGAGACCGACGGCGGCTGTGGAACAGGTGCTTCAGACCGTGGCCAAACATGGAGCCCTCTGACAGCTGCTGGATTTTCTTAAGGGGGAGAGATGAAGAACCCTGGTGAGTGGAAAGCTCTTGATTGCCTAGTCAGTAGGGGGGTGAAGATGAAGGATCTGTCCTTGGTAGACTGGCATAGCTAATGCAGCCATCTGAACCTGGAAGATCTCTGTGGATGGCCTGTCGTGCATAAAGGGTCACTTTGCGAAAAGGTGGCAACACAGACCCATCCTTTCATTCCGAAAGAAATGTGCCCCCACGGTTTTCCACCGGACATTCCTAATCAAAATGAAGGTTCAGACTTTCTAGGAATGATGCTCTCAGGGCTTCAGTCTGGGGCTTTATGGCATACACAGGTAGCACTTGGCTCATGGGGTTGTATCCCTCTAGATTGATCCCCACCCCGAGTCCTTCCCTCCTTCCAAGTTAGACATCCCTTCAAGCTGTACTAGTTCTTTCAGGCCACCAAGCATCGATTTCCAAAGTTGCCTAATTCCAACATTCCCCCAGGAAAATCAAGGTCATACAATCAAGTTATACTGTTGTAGCAGACACTGCTAATTGCCTACCCAATATCTATTTTTCTTTCTTACCAACCAAACTGCAAGGACTTAACTCACCTTGCTAAAAATTCCTGCTTCATCAGACTCCCTTGCAGCTAGAAGTAGCCACGTGACACAGTTTGGGCCAACGAAAAGCAAGGTGAGAGCTTCTGGGAGCACTTTTGCTTTCCTGATAAAGATACTGGCCCTTCCAAAATCTTCCCATCTGGAATGGGAACATAGTGCCTGGAGATGCAGTGGCCGTTCTGCAACCACAGGATGACATGGTTGATGATGAGGGTCTGCACACAGGTGGTGGAGCCCAAGGGACAGGCCTGGGAACTTGAAGGTCTATGGAGCCACCAAACCAGTTGTGAACACCTATCCTGGGATTCTTGTTGCATGAAATAAACCCATCTTTGTCTACACAACTCTAGTATGATTTTCTGTTATTTGCAACCAATTTTATTCCTGATACAGTTGGCAATGAAATAAACTTTACTTCTATGAGCAAACCTTGTGACATAGTAATGTGACCAATTCTTTAGCATACACATCAGAACAAGCTATCCAAATGAGTGTCTTTCCCCTTAGACCCAAAGCATAGAGGCCCTGCAACCCGGTGCTGCCCAGGCCACAGCCTTTCCTCTTAGCCCTGTCGCTGAGGTTCTCCAGCTGCTCTTCCGGCAAGACTGCTCACAGAGGGGCAGCTGGATGGCCTGCCAGGGCGAGCAACTGTGGTATAATTCCAGACAGCTGCTTCTGTCAGGGGATGGCTTATCTGGCCAGGCTGAGCCCTCTATGAGAGCTTTGGAGCTGTTGGAAGGAGGGGTGAGACTTGGAGGACCAGGAGACACCTCACATTCTGCAGCTCCTTAGAGGAAAACTCAGGACCCAGCCATTTGGGACTCAATGAGCCATAGCAGGATTTCCTGTGAGGAACAACCCACAATCTCACCAGGCCACCTCAGTCATTTAAAAAATGTTCCAAAAAATTACACAGACTGGATTTTCTTTTTTTTTTTCCCTAGAAACAAACTTACAGAGCAGAAAATCTAGACCATATAGAAACCAAGAAAAAGCAACCTGACATCCTCTGAACGAGCTGACCCCACTCTTAGGTTACTTTACAACTCAGCCTTGAGTTTGTGCAGATGGCTGCACTTACAGCTGGATACAAATAACTATACTATTAAGTATTTGTGTAAAATGTTAGGGTTTTCATTTTTCACCTCATTTGAGTATCCCCAGAATCCTCAAAGTAGGTGAGGCCCTTACATCACCCATTTTACAGACCAGATAAATTACATCATCACAACTCATCTCGAACTAACGGTTTTTCGTTTTAAAGGAGCTTTGTATCCTGCATTATCCCATTTGATTCTCCTAAATAGTAACAAAAGCAACAACGGGAACATCTCCATTTAGAGATGAGGAAATTAAGGCTACCATGATTTCTTCTCAAGAACGGAATTCTGGGGCAGCCCTCGAGATGTTAAGTTACACAATGCCAGCTTTTCCCACAGGAGTTACCATCCCCTGGGGGCCAGCTTGAGGCAGGGTCACAAGGCTCACCTGAATCTGTGCTGGGGAGAACCAAGATGTCAACTCTGCCATGGACTTGGAACGGGCCAGATCCTGCAGCCTTCAGACCAGGGACGTGCCAGGACACCTCCCTCTTCCCCAGGCCCAAGCTGATGCAAGACCTCCCTCTAGACACTGTGATGGGGCCAGCTGGCTCTGGCATTTGCCCAGCTGCCTCTGCCAAATCGTCACATTCCATAATACGAATTGTCTTTCTAGTGTTCTATTCCAGGTCCCTTCCTCTTCTCCCCCCATTCCTAAACTGGTTTCTCCAACACTGAGGATCCACTCAGGCAGAAAGAGTTTCCCTTCTAAAGACTTCAGCAGAGGTCCTAGAGTTCTGAGGCATTTCCTCTCCCCTATCCCCGGGAGGCCAGTGGAGGTGCCGGGGAGAGCTATGGTGGCCACCAATGTCTGCCATATTGCCTTGGAGCCTAAAATCCTTGGTTAATTTACTTTTAAAATTTATACAACAGCATTTTGCAAAGTGTGTTCCGATTTATACTGTCATTATAATCTGACACTAGCCTAATCTCAGGAGCTAGGAATGTGAGACGTCATAGCATCAGTCTTTCTATTTTGCAGATGAAGAAACGGAGGCACAGCATAGCTAAGTGGCTCATCCAAGCCACACAGAGAAACCCCCGACTTCTAATTGAATTTACCTTCAGGGGCCCATACACTGATTTCAAGACTTAAGATTTCAAGACTCAAGATTTAAAGTAGATAGGGTATTTGCATGTGTCCCAGAATAGTATCAGAGGCAGGAGCAAAACAAAAATGCCTGGGTCAAGGGTTGTTAGGTCCCCTGAACTGCAGTTGTGACCTGCCCATCCCATGTTATAAGACAAGACCCTCAACTATAAAGTCTTTACTTCCCACCTCCCTGAGCTGTCCTGCAGCTGAAGGAAACCTAGGGAAAGTGACCAGGAGACCCCAGGACCTTTGCCCCAGCAGACCGAGGAATCTATTAAAGTCTGTGGCAGGCAGGAGGGAAATAACAAAAAGGAAGTCAAAGAACAATGTGTGGAGAGAGGAGATTACTCCAAATGAAGGGGTTTTTCCTCACTGATAAGGTGCGAGGCGGAAACAGCAAAGTGACTCAAGGGCTGGGCCGCTTCTGCATGTGGGTGTCAGGGAGGAGATGGTTAAGGAGTTTTGACATAACACGGTAAGTGTTTAAAAAAAAAAAGAAACTCAGCACATACACATAACCAGCTACAAGTTTCAGAAGTGAGGAAAACCATGGTGACTAGCTTAAGGGAACTTAGCCGCCAACGCAGCAGAAAGCACCACCTGCTCTGACTAACAGGTTCCAGCTCCTAAAATGTCACTTGCTTTTCCACATTGACTTTTGCTTTTCCCTGGCTGCCAGAAACCATTTTGGTGGCCAAATGAAGCCATGCATTAGACAGCTGAGATGCTTCAGAGTTAGAGGTGGCACACAAACAGGGCTTTCATGATCCGTAAGACCGAAGCAAGAAGTGCCGTCCCCAGAACTGGCCAGAAGGCAGTCAGAAAGGAGAGCTTCCCAGGGTGAGGTGCCCTGGGGAAGGAAGTGAAGGGAGTTGGCTGTCCCTCCCCTGGAACTATCTGAAAGGGCAGGAAGGACCCAATCTCCTTGGGTGGCATTGTCCTTTCAGGAAGAAAGGGAGGACTAGATGGCTTCTGAAAGATCCTTCCTGAGAAGGCTGTGGTTTCTGAACAGTTGGGCTTCATCCGTCTTTCTCCCTGGGTGTGGGTCCCCCAAAGGGGAAGTTTGCTCCAAAATCTGCAAACACAGCTGCATGAATACAAAACTAAAATGCTTGGGGTACAGTGTCATTGGCACCATCTGGTTAAAAATGACCAAAAGTGGTTTCTAATTTTTACAGGTCCCTGTGTTCTCAACAAATCCCAGGAAAGCTTAAAGTCACACTAATCTATAGCTAATTATCCCACCTGGCAGCTGACTGCATAGCCCTTCCTCCTACCTGGGTTTGAAACTCCTTCCGTCCTACCAACAGTTTGGCTATGAGGGTTCAGTGGGGTGACTGGGTCACCCTGAGCCTTTGCCAGCCTAGGTCACCAACGTTCCTCTATTTATAGGGTCTCTATGGAAACAGGGCCAGCATTAGAGAACTAATCACTGTAAAAACCCACAGAGTTCTACTCTTAGGATCCAAAGTGGATTAAGAAGTCTCCAATTGCCCTTAAGAAGTTCTGGGTGGGGAGCCCGGCAGGAGCAGGAGAGGAACCATTACGCCAGGTTTGGCGCTGATGATCACAGTGGTGTACAGTAGGCAGCTGCAACTGTTCAGGCCCACTTGGAGTTTCTACTGGAAACCCAGTGATGAAAGATTTTTGGAATCATTTATTTATTCCCCAGCCTCACAGATGAAATTTAAAAAAAAAAATCTCAACTCACGGGCACACGGGCAAATAATTCCCCCATTCTCAATTCTGTTTTGATTCCTCTTTCCTTTATTGCTTAGAGAATTCAGCCTGGAGCCAAAGCAAGTGGGAAAAGGTCACCTCATCCACCATGTCTTTAGGCAGAACTGATTCAGCACACACCAACATAGAAGACTTTTATTAAAGTTCCCAGCATGGCATGCCCTCTCTCTGCCTCTTTGCATCCTACCTATCCTTCACCACCTCGCCACTCCATAAAGCCCTCTCTGATCACACCAGTCTGCAGCGATCTCACCCTGCTCTGAACACATAAGCACTCATTATCTGCACCATTCATTTTGCAATTAATCGTGTACTGCCTTGTGACATCACTTCTAGTGCTCTCTCCGACTGTTATCCAACTTCTCACCTGCTGATGGTTGGAACCCTTGATGACAATATGAGTGACTGGACAGCAGGAGCTACAGCGCCTACATCTCTGTGTCCCTAACATTACCTGATAGAGGCCTCAACACAAACATGGAAGACTGCTATGCAAATTATTTGTTCATTTATTTTCTGAGCAGCCACTATCCAAGTCTCTATAAATCCTTCTTACAAAGGTGATTTTAATCCTTAGATGACTACCTTTTCCAAAGACATAACCTTTCACAAAGATTTCAAATGCTCTAGCAGCCTTTTCTTGTGTCTAACTCAGATTTCTCCTGCTGCAGTTTAAACCCTCTTCTCACTCTATTATCTTAGTAACCGCCAAGATTGAGTCGGCTTGGAAGGAGATGAACACAGACCAAGGAGCCAGAATGTGTGTGATGTCTTCACGAATGGCTTAGGGAGGGCTTGGGAGGGGCCTCATGTCCTTACAGCGAGATTTGTTTTCCCTGGTGGACATCACTCAGTTAACCTGGCTGGAGTAAGGAAGCTTTTAGTCATTTGGTTTAAAAATAACTGTTCTTTTTCTTTTTTTTGAGACAGAGTCTTGCTCTGTCGCCTAGGCTGAAGTGCAATGGCGTGATCTCGGTTCACTGCAACCTTTGCCTGCCAGGTTCAAGCAAATCTCCTGCCTCAGCCTCCCGAGCAGCTGGGACTAAAGGGGCGCACTACCATGCCTGGCTAATTTTTTGTATTTTTAGTAGAGACGGGGTTTCACCATGCCAGCCAGGCTGGTCTCGAACTCCTGACCTCGTGACCCCCCCCCCCGCCTCGGCCTCCCAAAGTGCTGGGATTACAGGCGTGAGCCACCGCACCCAGCCAAATAACTGTTTTTCTAGCACAGTCACAAAACATACCTGTTATCCCCCAACAGCTTTGTTCTAACTTCTTACATGAAGAGAGACTTAAGTGTTTGGCTGACAAAGGTGGACCCTGTCCAGCTATGGCCTCATTCCAAAAATGTACCATGCTAGTAGTCTATGGGGACTTCAAAGGCAGATGCCATTTCTTAAGGAAGAGATGAAAACAGAAATGAGTTCTGAGTTGGCCTTTAAGACCACCACTGAGAAGCTGCCTGAGCCCTTTTCCCCAGCTCCTGATAACCCCACACTTCGAAAACTTCAACCCAAAATTTAGGTCCTATCAGACATTTCAACTCCCTGCTGAAGGAGATTCTTGTTAATGGGATTGGCAGTGAAGACATAATTAGATACACAAAAAGAAGCACATTCTGTAAATACTGAGCCTGCCAGACAGTTCCCACTAGAACAACTAGGGCAGCTGGGAATTAATCTAGAACTCAATATGTGGCAGGAGAACAGGGAGTTTCGTTTGCCACATGCTTTCCCATCGGTCACCAGTTCCCCCAGAGCCCACATACAGGGCTGCTCTGAATATTACGGAAGGCTGGAGGGGGTGGGGGTGGGGCAATCCTGGGCCTTCCAACCCTCTGCCTGCTTCATAATAAGGTGCAAGCGGGACAAAACGGTTAACTTCAGCATTTGCGCTACCCTCCATTGTTCCTGATCGTTCTAGTCAAACAGGGCAAAGACCCTACAAAAGCACTTGCTACCTCACTTCCCCCATTTAGAAAGCCCCTCTTCTCCTGTTTGGTAATAAATATCCCACCCCTTCTTTAAAATCTTGCTCTAGGCCGTGCGCAGTGGCTCACACTTATAATCCCAGCACTTTGGGAGGCCGAGGAGAGTGGATCACCTAAGGTCCGGAGTTTCAGACCAGCCTGGCAAACATGATGAAACCCCATCTCTACTCAAAATACAAAATTAGCCCGGTGTGGTGGTGCATGCCTGTAGACCCAGCTACTCGGGAGGTTGAGACAGGAGAATCGCTTGAACCCGGGAGGCAAAAGCTGCAGTGAGCCAAGATTGCACCACTGCACTCCAGCCTGAGACAGAATGATATTCCATCTCAAAAAAAAAAAAAAATCTTGCTCTAAACCCACCTCTTGCAGAACAACTTTCCTGATTAACCCCCATAAGTTTCTGGTTGCACTGCATGATGCTCTAAGTACCCTTTAACTTATGTGTATTTCCATGATGGTTTTCTTACAAGTATTTCATCCTATTTGACCTGGAGATCAGCTGGAAGTGAGGCCAAATAACTAATTTCCCATTTCCTTTTGCTGTTTTTTTGTTGTTGTTTTTTATTTTTGAGACAGAGTCTTGCTCTGTCGCCCAGGCTGGAGTGCAGTGGCACGATCTCAGCTCACTGCAACCTCTGCCTCCCAGGTTCAAGCAATTCTCCTGCCTCAGCCTCCCGAGTAGCTGGGACTACAGGCGCCCGCCACCATGCCCGGCTAATTTTTTTGTGTTTTTAGTAGAGACGGGGTTTCAGTGTGTTAGCCAGGATGGTCTCGATCTCCTGACCTCATGATCCACCCATCTCGGCCTCCCACAGTGCTAGGATTACAGGTGTGAACCACCACGCCTGGCCTCCCATGTCCTTGTTTTTAGGCATACTTCAATTCTACCTCCTCTGATAAAACGTATCCCAGGTGTCCGGCTCCCACCTGAGATTGCAGGAATCTTCAAGCCTTAACATATCTACTGGGCCTCAAGATGCAGCAGGCCCTCAGAGAGCCATCGCAACCATCAGAACACTCCTGGAGAGCCCCAGGGAACGCACACATCTTCATTCCACCCACGTTCTTATGAAGTAGCTTGTCTTCTCCTTCATTTAAAAAATGAAGAAACACTCCACTCCCACTACTTCATTTGACTAGCCTTAAAAAAAAAAAAAAGGAGAAACTGAGACCTATAAATTTTATCAAAACCCTGAGCCTTGAAAAATACATATATAAGAAACAAACAAATAGAAAATAAGCAGGTGCTTCTCGGGAACGTCAGTTTTTTTTTTCCTTGACTTGGGTAGACGAGGTGTCTGTTTTGCTTCTGTTATTTAAACTGCATACATGTTTTCAGGCACTTTTATAAGCATGTTTCACAATTTAATTCAGCAGCACCTTTCCTGCTGAAGGTGGTATCTGCTGACTGCATGAACCCTTCTCTAGTGGGCTCTCTGCAGGAGTGGTGAAGGAACACAGGCCACTCACAGGGGGAGGAAGCTGCCTGTGACCACCAGGAAAGGCGGAGAGCCAGCAGGGAGAACCACACAGGACTCAGTTGTGACTTTCTCTCAGATACCTGGCTTCGAATTATTTTTCCTGCTCTTCACTAATTAGGCAGGAAGACCAGTGAATGGTGTGACTAGAACATGAGCTGGAACCCAAGTGAGTCTTGAGTCAAAAGTGCTTCAAACCAGGAGGGGAATGATGGAATTTGGAGCTCCCCCTTTTTCTTCAGGGAAAGATATTAATACTGCTCAGAAATCTCCGGGGAAATTACTTAAAGGGGCTTTTGTGAGAGGAAAGAGAACCTCGGGGAAGTCCAGGGGGAAAGCCCATGGCCAGCATCCCCAGACACCTCCTTTCAGGAAAGGCTCAATTCTTCCCACTGCACAAGGGGTGAGAGAGGTGGGGAGGTCGGTAATTTCCTCCTGTGCCTTCAGGCTTCCATCACATATCAGGATAGAACCAGCTCACTCTTATGCTTGGCCACTCATCCTGGGCCTCAGAAGTATCTACCACACATTGTGGTGTTTTTTTTTGATTTTTTAAAATTTATTATTTTTTTTTTTTTTGAGATAGGGTCTCGCTCTGTAGCCCAGGCTGGAGTGCAATGGCATGATCATGGCTCACTGCAGCCTCAACCTCCTGGGCTCAGGCGATCCTCCACCTCAGTCTCCCAAGTAGCTGGGACTATAGGTGTGTGCCACTGCACTTGGCTAATTTTTGTATTTTTAGTAGAGACAGGATTTTACCATGTTGGCGAGGATGGTCTCAAACTCCTGGCCTCAAGTGATCCACCAACCTCGGCCTACCAAAGTGCTGGGATTACTGGCATGAGCCACCCACCGCTCCCGGCCCGTATGCTGTATTCTTAGCAGGAATGTGTGCTCCCTGTCTGCAGTATTCCCCTAAGCACCCCTTCTCCTCCCATATGCAATGGAACTGGGTTTTCTTGCTGTAGAATTCTGGTGTACTTTTGGTCAGCCAGCACTCTCTGTGGCTTAGCAACCCCAGCATCTCTTCCCAACAAGCAGGGAATCTGTTAGCAGCAAAAGACTGGGCAATAAGGACAAATGAATCGAAACATGAACTCGAGTGTTTCAACAGGAATCCAAGCTGCAAGTGGCTGAAGAATGGGACTGAATTGTTGCGCTCCTGTTGCGGGAGTGTCTACTGAGATCTTCCCCGAAGGTCCCACAGGTGTGTGGAACAGTTGAGAAGGCCCTCAATGTATCTGCATGAGCCTCCTGTGAGGCAATGTCCATTTTTAGGTTATTTTTCAATTACAGTTTTAAAATTGCTGCTTAACTACTACTTTTCACTGGCCCTTCCCACCCTATAATCACAGATCCAGGGCACTGTAGCAGAAATTTACAGTGTACAGCAAGATGGTCCACAGTGCTGAAGGACCAGAGGGAGACCATAGGAGCCCCTGAAACCACTAACTGTCACTAAACACCATTCAGATTTCTTTGGCAAAGATAAAAATTCTCTCCTCTTCCCCTACCTCCCCAACCACTATGGAGGTGCTTTACACAGAGTCCTTTATTATTATTATTATTTTTGCCCCTTTCTCAAGATGATTTCTTCCAATGCACTTAATTCATCACAGTGCCTGGAGCTGTCATGAGAAAACAGAAGTGGAACTAAGATACCAAAAGTTCTCATCTCCAAAGTTTAAAATGAAAACAAAAGCAAACCAGAACTGCTTATCTGCCTTGACCAAACACAGGTATGAAGTAGGGAGCATTAAAAATTAAACACCCTTCTGTGGTACCACCAACAAATCTAAAACAAGTCAACTTCTACCCAGTTCCACAGTCAATAATGGAATTTTTCTATCATTGGAAAACTGTGCCAGCATTGGAAAACAACTTTTCCAGCACTGGAAAGCAAGTTTGGAGGGGCTGGGCACGGTGGCTCACACCTGTAATCCCAGCTTCTTGGGAAGCTGAGGCGGGAGGATCGCTTGAGCCCAGGAGTTCAAAACCAGCCTAGGCAATATAGCAAGACCCTGTCTCTACAAAAAAATTTAAAAATTAACCAGGCATGGTGGCGTGTGCCTGTAGTCCCAGCTACTTGGGAGGCTGAGGTTGGGGAGTCACTTGAGCCTGGGAGTTTGAGACTGCAGTGAGTCGCGGTCATGTTACTGCACTCTAGCCTGAGTGACAGAGCAAGACGCTGTCTCAAAATAAATAAATAAATAAATAAATAAGTTTGGACATACTCCGATATTCCTAGTCCCTTTCACCAGAAAAAGGCTCAGAAAAGTTGAGTGATTTGCCCGAGACCACACAGCAAATCAAACTGTGAAAGTCCCCAAGTCACATCTGGTTGGAAGTCCCTTGCACCCGGTAGTAAACATGTTGTGATGAAGCAGACAGAGATAAACAGGAAAAGCCCTGCTTGTTTCTCCGTGCTCCCACAAGCAGGCTGCAGCTGGGTTTTCTGCTCCTTACTGCTGGGTCCACATTCCTGGGTTCAGTGGTATGTTTTCTCTGGGGGTGGGGGTGGGGGGGGGCGGGCGGGGTAAGGAGAAGCCTCCTTTTCTTGCACCTGATTTCAATTCTGGTTGAGGGCAGTATGGCAATTAATATCAAGTGTAAAGTTGTTACTACATCTGCCTCTGACCAGAATAAGGGCACTGCCAAAAAAAAAAAAAAAAAAAAAAGAAAGAAAAAAAAGATAATACAGTGGAAATGTGGCATCCCTTAAGGCGTCCCTCTACAGAGACACTGCAGCCCCCATGCCATGACCAACCCATCTTCCTCATGAAGGCAACTGGGGGAATAAATGGAGAAAGCAGTTTCCACTGCTGTCCTGAGTTGGAGAGTGGGGAATTTCCAAAGCTGCCTCTCACAGACTCAGCTGAGGGTCTCATCTGATCAAAGAATCAGGGTTTGCTGGCCAGACTCATCTGGACCAGCTCAGAATGAGGCTGAAGTCTGCAGCAGAAGGCTAGCCTCCTCCCTACAACAGCATTCAAGGGACCCCTTCCTCCTCACCATCTCACTTAAAACAGGAACTACACCTCCTGACCACATGGGATGGACTCAGGGGTGACAGCAGAGATAAACACCAAGGACTCCCTGGGCCTGGCAAAAGCTCAAGCTTCCTGTGCAGAGAGAGCCTATCCCCACAGAGATCCTCTAGACGTAAGGCTAGCCACGAAGCTCTGAAAAGGACGGCGGCAGAACCAGAGTTCAGATTTGAATAATTACTGCAAAGTTTAAAAAACACACACAACAATAACCTAGTCGTCCCCCTTTTCACTCCTCCCCAAGGCACACAGACAGGTAACATACACAGGTAAGAGCACACACACTCACCTGCGCTCTGACTTCCTGACTCTGAGCCGCTCAGGCCAAATGAGGAATGGCATTGGCTTATTCTGGTGAGCTCCTTAGTGGCTGCTGCCATAGGATACAGGCTTTATTAAATGCAACAGAGTCCTTTCCGTTTCCCTAGCCCAGACCCTGCACCTTCTCTGGAGAAAATAACTGTGAGGCATCAATCTCCAAGGCATCTAAGTTCCTTCCTTGGGCTGACATCTCGCTCAGCTGGACGGTGAGCTGGCTTGAGAAGCCTGAGCCTGCAGTCCCTGTGGCAGTTCCGGCAAAGGTGCATTATTCATCTCAGCTGCTGTTTTAATTGATAGAGATATATTCAAGACAGCTCGCCAATTGTCTCGGCAACCTCAGGACGGAAAATAAACAGCTCCATGTGAACAGTTCTTTCGGCTTCTGGTTCTAGCTGCTGGCTCAGCATGTATGCAACTTGAACTGAGGCCCCAAACCAGCCCAAGCACTGCTCCACCACCTGTCAGTTCTCCACCCTGGGGGTTGGTTCAGCAGGCAGGCAGAGATCTCCAAGCACTATCTTAACCTCTGGCTCCACCTAACGGCAGGAAATCCACCTTCCCCCCCACCCCACCTCCCCCGCCCCTTCACAGATCGGCAAACGGAGCTTCATCCAGGAAAGCGCTCAAAGATCCCAATGGGGCCCGGCACGGTGGCTCACGCCTGTAATCCCAGCACTTAGGAAGGCCGACGCGGGTGGATCACTTGAGGTCAGTTCAAGACCAGCCTGGCCAACATGGCGAAACCCCGTTTCTACTAAAAATACAAAAATTACCCGGGCGTGGTGGCGCGTGCCTGTAATCCCAGCTACTCTGGAGGCTGAGACAGGAGAATCGCTTGCAACAGAGGTTGCAATGAGCCGAGATCGCGCCACTGCACTCCAGCCTGGGCGACAGAACAAGACTCCGTCTACATACATACATACATACACACACACACACACACACACACACACACACACACACACAGATCCCAATGGGTAGAGACTTACTCAGCAAGGAAAACTAATGGTCACCTGCTGTCCACTTTTTGGTTAGCATCTTGGATTTCTCCAGCCCTTTGTCTGCCAATAACACTTCACACATTATTCAAACAATCTCGGATGGGTGAGTCACTAAAACGTTTGCTGAATAATGGGGAACAAACACAGAGACCTGACATGGAGCTGAAAGACAGAGGCATAAATGGTACCTGACGTCCCCCCTGGGGTGCCAGCCAAGCATCCGCTCATCCTCTCTGACCTTTGCCTGGCTTCTCCCCTCACTTTTATCCTGTTAAAGCACTTCTGCGTGGGGTGGCGAAAGCTAAGTCGCGGGCTGGGCTTGCCGGGGGGATGGTCTGCGCTCACCTTTAAATCAGGAGGCTTGCTTCGGGGACCTGGGTTGGGCGCCGCGGCAGCGCCGGCGTCTGAAGTTGGCCCGCCAGCAGAGTTAGCACCCGTAGTCTCCCCAGGCCGGAGGTCCGCGCCCGGCAGGTGGGAAGCGGCATCTTCCAGCCCAGCTCCATCCTCCTCGCCCTGTTGTTGCTGCAGCTCGTCCGATCTGCACCTCTTCATGGTGTATGTGGGTCGGCAAGGGGAATCTGTCCTTCCAGCGCGCCGTCTTGGGGAAGACCGCACCCCCTCTTATATTCATATGAGGCCTGGGGTCTAAATTATTAACAAGGAGGGGAGATGGCAGACCACAATTTCTTGAATGAAAGAAAAAAATTCTTAAAGGCGGCTGTGGGAGGGGCGAGAAAGGGGAGCCTTGGTTATAGCTTGGAATAGTTCATTTCGACCTGGGGAGCGAAGACAGGTCACAGTCGAGGCTGGGCAGCAAGAGTCCTTGGGCAGTCATTGCAGGAGGGAGAAGGGAGACAACCCCCGGCCCCCAAACTTTCTGCTTCAGGGCATGGGCAGGACGGAGAGGAGCTGGGCGGCACAGCGCATCCCTCCCGGCCGGCCGGGCTGCGGGGCGAGGCGGGGCGCGGGGCAGCCGGCCGGGCAGGTCCTAGTCGGCCGCCATCGGCGCCGGCTGCAGCCCCCGGCCCTGCAACCGGCCCCTGCCCCGCATGGTCCGGCCGCGGAGCCCGCAGCGCGCCCGGCCCCCTCCCCGGCCCGCGCGCCCCGCTCCCCGTCCGACGCGCAGCCTGCTGCAAAGCCGCGACCGCGGCCCGAGCCCGCGGCGAGCGCGCAACCTACCCCGCCCGGCTGCCTCCGCCCGGGAGCGGGAAGGCGAGGCTAGGAGGGAGTGACAGCGGCAACCGGCCAATGGGAAGCCCGCGGGGCTGAGGGGGCGTCGCGCAGCCTCGTTTTTAGGGTTGGTTGCACCGTGCGATCCCCCAGGAGAGGGCTGGAGGGCGATGCTGCTGCGTTTTTGCATTGCAGAGAGCGGGCTGCAGCTCAGGGGCGGGGGCGGCGGGCGTGGGAGTCGCAGTTTCGGCTTCAGCTTGAGGGACGCTGCCGAGGAGGGCTCGCCCAGGATTTCCTCCACCCATTCGCTTTATTTGGCGAGAAGGAGCCCAAGAGGGATGTTTATTATTACTGCTTTTTGGGGCTCTAACTTTGCACCTTCTATCCATAAGGGAGACACCTATCCCCTCTAGGATACTTGGTCTGAGTTAAATCTATGCCTACATTCAGAGCTGCAAATGCTAAGGGGAGGGGGCGTTCTCTCCTCATCGCCCCGTCCCCCGCTTTAAGTGCATTATTTCTTAATGAGACTTTACTTGGCATAATTTATGCTCAGAAATTGGGAAGAATTTCATATAAAAACACAGTAACGTATGTGAGAGTTCCTTACAAACTGCGAAGCAGCTTTTAAATAAGAAAGGGTATTAATGGCAGGAGGTTGCTACATATAGATGTGTAGAAAAGGAATGCTGTCTCTCTTTGCATAAATCTCAGCCAAACTGTGCTGAGTAATCTGGAAGCAGAAGAGAGCAAACGTTGGGGTTACCAAGATATGGAGAGTAGTAATAATAACAACCCCATCTGAGTGTCTATTGTATACCTCCTGTGGACACAATGGATTTTACTCATCCAGCAACCAGTGGTTCTCAAATTGTGGTCCTTGGACTAGCAGCTTCAGCATCACCCGGGAACTTGATAGAAATGCAAATTCTTGGCCACCAGCCAGACCTACAGAATCAGAAGTAGTGAGCCAAGAAATCTGTGTTTTGACAAGCCCTCCAGGTAATTCTGACACACGCTACCCTTTGAGAACCACTGGCCTAGACAGTGAAGGGGCCACACGGTCTCTAAAGGATTTTACCGTTTACCAATCTCTTTCGCACCCATCATGCCATTGTAGCCTCACTTCAGTCTCACTAGTCGGAGTTTCTTGACTTTCTGTTCTGTCTTCTTCCCATTCCAACCACTCATTTTAATGTGTATCCTAGAAGAGACTAATTTGTTAAGAATTTACTTCAGCCAAGCAGCTACTTTCTAAACTAGGCAGCTCCACTTTTAGAAGATAGGAATTTAGGATGGGCTGGGAATGTAGAACCACCCCCCCGCATCTACCACAAAGAATCAAGCACAATGTGGAAACACAAAGCTATAAGCCTTTATTTAGCATTTTCAATGGTGAGGGGATGGCAGGATGCCAGTGTAGACCGTGGGCAGGACTAGACAGAACCGGTGGGGGCAGGTTCCCATGGTGCAAGGTTTCAAGCAGAGGAATATACTGCTCCCTGCCTGACTTGGCCCAGAGAAGTGCAGCGGCCCCAAAGACCCTGAGCAAGTCTTGAGGGGCATGCGGTGGCCAGCAAATGGTGGGCATGCATTGACACATTTGCATGACCTGACTCAAAGCCGAAGGAAAGTGAAGGGATTTGGTTTAAGGAAGGGATTTGGTTTCGTTTAAGGAAGCAGAGAGCATTATCATTTTGAATTATGCCTCATTTCTATACCAGATAAAAGTTGGTCTTAAGTTTGATTTTTATATTATCATATACATACAGCATGACAGCCACATTTTCTACTTGTGGTCATATTTGCAAGGTGTGATTCAGGTCAGCAAAAAAGTCTGTGGTGTGTTTCATAAAATCAGCTAATACTTTACATTCCATTTTGGAGAGGCATCATAGCATAATGGTTAAGCACTCAGGCTCTATGGCCAGACTGGGGACAAATCCTAGCTCTGCTCTTCACTGACCATGTGAGTGGGGACACGTTAGCTAACCTCTTCATGCTCCAGTTTCCGAGTTATTTGGAAGTAGGGATAATGACAGTACCTACCATACAGGGTGTTGGGTAATATATGTAAAGCACTTGGACATTGCCTAGCAAAGAGTGAGGGCCATAGCTATAACCACAGATGTCATCCAGTTTCAGAAGAGTTGCACATTTCACTCCAATGCTTCTATCTTCAGGAGTTCAAATGTGTCCCACCAATTTCTGACTTTCACTGAGTGTCATATTATGGAATAAGTGTGCTACTGCCAAAGAAGTTTGGATGAGAAGTCTGTGTAGAGACCTGAGTGACCTATAACCGCCAGTTTGAAGCCAATGGCAAATTTTCATTAGCCGCAGTAAATTCTTGAGCACCTAAGAAAATCAGAACTTGAAAGTACTTTGGTTGGTTGAAATTTTGTTTACAGCGTTAGATTGTTCTATCATTCTATGTTTCTTTGGGAAAATATAGGCACAAATTATGTTTTGATATTCAAGATTAGACAAAAGTTTGCAGATACACAATGCAAGTGATTATATTTTCTATGTAGGAGTAGCATTTCCATTCTGTTTTGGCACACCTAGTTAATTACAAGGAAATAACATGATTTAGTGGGAAGAACATTGGTCTTGGTGTCAGAAAATTCATGTAAGCATTCTAGTTCGGTTACTTCTTGTGAGCTTAACCTCTTTCACCCTCAGTTTTCTCATCTATAAACCGGGGCTAATACTATCTATCTTCACTGGTTATTGTGAGGATGAAGGTAGATAATGCATATGAAAATGCCTGACACATGGTATATGCGCAGTAAAACTAAGTGAAACAAAAATAGTTAACTTGTCCAAGCCCCCCATATACCATATGAGAAAGACAGAATTATCCCACTAAGCTGAATGCTTTTTGTGAACAGAAATCCCAGTTAAACTAATGAAAGGGAGCACTCTGGTAGTATCAAATTTGCTAAACCAATAAGTATATACACAAGGAGTATAAAGGGCAGAATTATGGAATCCTGCTCTCTTGTCAACACCCAGTTCATTTAGTTTGATAAATGGTTGAAGCTTTCATTATAGAGGATAAGGTGCCAAGATCAACAAAGTGTAGAGTAGGGTTTGGTTTTGTTTTCTTTCTTTTTGTAAAAGCGATTAGGTCTGAAAAATAAAAGGCTTCTCTTTTTGCCAATAGTAAGAAGCTTGCAGATTATCCAAGGCAATTCTATGTCCTAGTCCATAGCAATACTTAAAAAAAATTTAAACATCAAATGGATAAGTGGTTGTCAGTGCGCTATTTTAAGATTTAACATACTGAGTAGAGTGATTCAAAGTAAAAGTACTCTCTAGAGGGACTAGATATAATAATTTTGGTCACTGAATTTTGATACCAATATCATTGCACATACTCCTTTGTTAATGTAATTCTCTTCCCTTTTTGTTGGAGATGACCACTTCCACTCAGTGCACTCCTTAAAAGAAATTGAGTTGTGTTGGATTAGGAGAAGTAAACTATGCAAATAATCCTTAGGAAGATTGTCTGGATTGTTGATGTTGTCACAATCCCACCACCTAAGCACAGGCTTTTTATTGGCTATTTTAAAAGGAAGGGTGGACCAGGAAGGCTCTACATCACTCCTGACTGGAGAAAGCTCTTATTAGCCTAAACTAAATTTTATCCTATTTTTTACTTGAAATGTACTCAGCAGTATTTTCAACATTATTACCTTTTCCCATATTATTCCATATATTATTAACCATATTCCGTATGTTTAAGTAAACATTTTAAATGACTGCTTAATGTTCTGTCAACTGAAGATATCATGGTTTAACATACTATCCACCTAATTCTTTGACATAATTTTCTCTATTTTTTGCCTTTAGAAATAAAGCTGCCATTACTATATTTATGCAGAAATTGTATACATTATTTCATTCAAAACACAGAATCTCTGATACCAAACTGGCAATTTTTTTTTTTGAAATGGAGTCTCGCTCTGTTGCCCAGGCTGGAGAGCAGTGGCGTGATCTCGGCTCACTGCAACCTCCGCCTCCTGGGTTCAAGCGATTCTCCTGCCTCAGCCTCCCGAGTAGCTGGGATTACAGGCATCTGCCACCACGCCTGACTAATTTTTTGCAGGCTAATTTTTAGTAGAGACTAAAAATGTTTTTCCATGTTGGCCAGGCTGGTCTCAAACTCCTGACCTCAGGTGATCTGCCCACCTTGGCCTCCCAAAGTGCTGGGATTACAGGCGTGAGCCACGGCGCCTGGCCCAAACTGGCAATGTTTTAAAGGAGTAAGCAAACCCAGATTACTAACTTTGTTATCATTTCTCTCACAGCATCCCTAAGACTTACACAGGAGATTCCAATGTCTGTTTCATTCCTGGGGTGGGTGAATCTCCTATCTGTAATATGAAAAAGCCAGAAGTTCCTGCTTCTCATTTCAGGTAGGATGCATATTCTTTATTCTGGTTTCTCCTCTGTAATGGGAGAAAAAATGATAATCATGGCCATGAACAGAGGAGGACTGTGAAGCATAAACTTAAACCCTGATTGTACTACTATGTGTGAAAGCCTGGGACTGGTAAAATGGCTGCTTTGTGCCCTTTCCCATCTCTATAGGGAATCCATACAAACCTCTGGACAATCTGTTACTTAAAGCTGAAAATTCTAGACCTTAAAAAGAAAGAGAAAATATCGGCTTGGCTCAGAGAGAATGGATTGTTTATTATTTTACATCTGAAAATAAATATCTGTGGGCAGTTCTATCTATAATCATATGTGGCAGTTTTAGGTATAATAGTAATA
Source organism: Pongo pygmaeus (assembly GCF_028885625.2). Classification (NCBI taxonomy): domain Eukaryota; kingdom Metazoa; phylum Chordata; class Mammalia; order Primates; family Hominidae; genus Pongo; species Pongo pygmaeus. The sequence continues at coordinate 44,226,473 of NC_072373.2, forward strand.
GTAAAAGTCCACTATTTAAAGAGATCCACAGGTGTTTGACATTTTGCTAGGAACCTTGTGAACACTCTCCTGAAACAACCCTACAAGGTGTGTTATTCCCACTCTACAAATGAGAAATAGGCTTAGAGAAGTTACAGCACTTACAAATAGGTCCAAGATCTGTGCTCAGCTCCGTCTGACTCTAAAGCAAGCATGTTCAACCCCCAGCCCACAGGCTGCATGCAGCCTAGGATGGCTTTGAATGAGGCCCAACACAAATTTGTAAAACTTCTTTCTTTCTTTTTTTTTTTTTTTTTGAGACAGTTTTGCTCTTGTTGCCCAGGCTGGAGTGCAATGGCGCGATCTCGGCTCACCGCAACCTCCGCCTCCCGGGTTCAAGCGATTCTCCTGTCTCAGCCTCCCAAGTAGCTGGGATTACAGGCACACGCCACCACGCCTGGCTAATTTTTTATTTTTAGTAGAGACAGGGTTTCTCCATGTTGGTCAGGCTGGTCTCGAACTCCCGACCTCAGGTGAGCTGCCTGCCTTGGCCTCCCAAAGTGCTAGGATTACAGGTGTGAGCCACCGCTCTGGGCCTGTAAACTTTCTTAAAACATCATGTGGCCTGGCTCCATGTTTCTTAAAACATCATGTGGCCTGGCTCCAGCCTGGGCAACAAGAGCAAAATTCTGTCTCGAAAACAAAACAAAACAAAACAAAACAAAAAACCATCATGTACTCAGAAGCATTTTCAACATTATTACATGTTTCTCTATTACATTTTTCCTTTTTTTTTTTTAAGCTTATCAGCTATCGTTAGTGTATTTTATGTGTGGTCCAAGACAATTCTTCAAGTATAGCCCATGGAAGCCAAAAGATTGGACACCCCTACTCTAAGCCTAAATGCCTAATAGCTCACCTTTTCACAACTATAATTTTGAGTCACTTTATGGTAAGTAATACTCTAATTTATATTAGTCTGCAATTCAATATCTCTACATTCGTTCACATATATTTATGAAACACATATCATGTACAAAGGCTTTACAATATACTTGTGGAGGATATAGAACAATAAAAGACATTCGTCCCTGCCTTAAAGTCCAGTTGGGGAGGTGAGATACAGATGAAATGTCAATTAACAACACAAGATTGAAATGGGAATGCCTGCCAACATTCCAAGGGGAGCTAATTAAGTACCAAGGTCTGGAGGAGAGAGAGATCTCTGTGAGGGATCAAGATGACTCCAAAAAGAGATGTTTTCACACATTCATCCATATCATGAATGTTAAAAAGATAAAATACTGCTTTAGGATGATTCTAATTCTTTTAAGTAAGGAAGAACTAAATATCATCTTGAAAATAGAACATTCAATATTTGGATCTCTTTAATTTTATATCTGCATGCTATAGAGTTGTATGGCATATTAAAACGGAATTATTTTTCTTCTCTTTGTTCTCTGAGACTGTAGGGTAGTGTTTCTGAAAGTATGGTTCATGGACTACCAGCAACATAATCACCTTGAAATTTAGTTATATATGCAAATTCCCAGGCCCCATTCCAACCTGATAGAAACCGAATTTCTGGGGGTGGAGCCTGAAACTCTGCTTTTTAGACAAGTTTCCTAAGTGATATGTACATTGAAGTTTGAGAACCACTGATGTAGGGGAAGACTTGGTTGATTACATTTGTTTATAGATTTATTAATTAGTTGAGCACTTACTATATGCATAACACACCTTCTCATTTAGTCCATAAAACAAACTTTGTGGCCAGGCATGGTGTCTCACGCCTGTAATCCCAGCACTTTGGGAGGCCGAGGCGGGCGGATCACGAGGTCAGGAGATGGAGACCATCCTGGCCGACAAGGTGAAACCCGTCTCTACTAAAAATACAAAAAAAAATTAGCCGGGCGTGGTGGCGGGCGCCTGTAGTCCCAGCTACTCGGGAGGCTGAGGCAGGAGAATGGCGTGAACCCGGGAGGCGGAGCTTGCAGTGAGCCGAGATCGCGCCACCGCTCTCCAGCCTGGGCGATACAGCGGGACGGCTGGGCGATACAGCCGGACGGCTGGAGTGCGGTGGCGCGATCTCGGCTCACTGCAAGCTCCGCCTCCCGGGTTCACGCCATTCTCCTGCCTCAGCCTCCCGAGTAGCTGGGACTACAGGCGCCCGCCACCACGCCCGGCTAATTTTTTTTGGTATTTTTAGTAGAGACGGGTTTCACCTTGTCGGCCAGGATGGTCTCGATCTCCTGACTTCGTGATCCGCCCGCCTCGGCCTCCCAAAGTGCTGGGATTACAGGTGTGAGACACTGCGCCCGGCCAAAAACAAACAACTTTGTAGGTTAAGTATCATTTTACAGATAATGAAACTGAGGCTCAAAGAAGATATAAAACTTGCCGTAGGTAACCTGGCTAGAAAGAGATGGCCAAACCACTTCTGCTTCCTTTCAATGTCCATACTTTTTCTATAATGCCTACTGTACTGTTAACCTAGACTATGTATAGTCTAATTATAGACTAATAATAGCAACTATCATTTGAGTTCCTAATAATGTGCCATCTAATTTAGATCTAAACCTTTCAATAGCCTCAAGTGATATTCTTGCCATGTAAGATAACTAAGAGCCATATTAATATATAATCTCAGTATCACCTTCCACCAGTTGGAATAGAGCTTTCTTATTTTAGTATGACTTTTCCTTACTTTCACTTCTTCTTGACAGTTCCTCAAACCTTTTCAGCTCTGTCAGGACTTCCTTTCCTTGGTGTCCTGGAAGGACCCACCGAGGCGGGAGAATCGCCTGAACCTGGGAGGTGGAGGTTGCAGTGAGCCAAGATCATGCCATTTGCACTCCAGCCTGGGCAACAGAGTGAAACTCCATATCAAAAAAATATATATAATAATAATAATGAAAACCCTGAAACTACCTAAATGTCCCAACTCTTTTACACTGAGATTGGAATGGTAAACCATGAGCCATTCTAACTGAAGTCTAGGCTTCAGTTCTAACAGGCACCACACTTTTTTCCAACATGGGAGTGGAGAGTTGCTCTGAATTAAGAGGAAAATGTCAGTTGTTTGAAAAACCTTCTGCTGATCTTGTGACTTCAAAAGGACCACTTAAGGAAGTCTCTCGTGAGAAGGGGAATCACACCATCCATGTAAGATACTATTCTGGACTATGCATCCTTATGTCATAAACCATTTTCAGGCAGCTCATATGGCTCTGGGACATACCCAAGCAGACATAGGGACAAAAGGCTGTTTTCATTAATGAGACTACCCAGGCTTGTATTATATCTCTCACAGGGTGCTGGTGAAAGAAGATATTACTCTCTTTCAACAGGCAATGACACAGTGCAGTTCTATCAGAGGGCAGTTTAGTACCATAGAGCTACAACCATATAGAGGTTTATACTCTTTCACTCAGTAATACCCCCTGGGAATTGATCTCCAGGAAATAATTCAAAAGAAGAAAATAAGCTATATGAACAACAACAACAAAAATGTTTATTGCAGCATTGTTTATAATAATGAAAAACCTGGCCGAGCGCAGTGGCTCACGCCTGTAATCCTAACACTTTGGAAGGCCGAGGCAGGCAGATCACCTGAGGTTAGGAGTTCAAGACCAGCCTGGCCAACATGATGAAACCCCGTCTCTATAAAAAATATAAAAATTAGCTGGGCATGGTGGCGGGCACCGGTAGTCCCAGCTATTCAGGAGGGTGAGGCACGAGAACTGCTTGAACCCAGGAGGTGGAGGCTGCAGTGAGCTGAGATCACACCATTTGCACTCCAGCCTGGGCGACAGAGTGAGACTCCATCTCAAAAATAATAATAATAATGAAAAACCTGAAACTACCGAAATGTCTCAAGAATAGGGACTGGATGAGGAACAAGGCACAACAATATAATGGAACGGAACATTGTGCTATTATTAAAAGGGATAATATGATGAATATATAGAAGCATTAAAAGCCGCCTTTAAGTAACATAAAATGAAAGCATTAGAATGCAAAATTGTGTAGAGCTAGAAGAATTAGGGCTTTGGAGTCAAACAAATCTGTGTTATTAGCTATATGGACTTAGAAAAAATCACTTTCCTCATCTGTAAAATAAGGATAAAATTATCCGGGGTTGTTGTAAGAATTAAATATGTTGGGCCGGGCACGGTGGCTCATGCCTGTAATCCCAGCACTGTGGGAGGCCGAGGCGGGAGGATCACGAGGTCAGGAGATCGAGACCATCCTGGCTAACATGGTGAAACCCTGTCTCTACTAAAAATACACAAAAAAATTAGCCGGCCGTGGTGGCGGGCGCCTGTGGTTCCAGCTACTCAGGAGGCTGAGGCAGGAGAATGGCATGAACCCGGGAGGCGGAGCTTGTAGTGAGCCGAGACTGCGCCACTGCACTCCAGCCTGGGCGACAGAGCAAAACTCCATCTCAAAAAAAACAAAAAAGAAATATGATATAAACTATATTGATACATTTTGGGTAAGTCATGGATAAATATGGGAGGGAGTGCGAAGAAATAATCCTAAATTTTATGCTAGAATGTGAGACTGTTAAAATCTTATGTAAAATGGATTTATTTTTATGATGTTTTAAATACTATTTTTTACCCTTTATTCCTCCACATCCTTAAAATTTATCATAGTCCCTATGCAAGAAATTTGCGCATGTAAACTGGAAACTTGCCTAAATGGATCCCTAAGCCCTATTTTGAGAAAGTGCCTAGACTGGTGCTTCTGAAATCAGCTCTAGGAAAATGGTAGGACCCTGTCAACACAGAGATATGTGATGGTGGCTCAACTAGGTGCCGGGAACTTTCTTTCAAGCACTTGGAGGCTCACGTGAAGCTCGATAGGTGGAGGTCCCTCTTTCCTCTGAAATTTGGGAATAGAGAATGTTCTCTTGACCAGAATGCCTTCCACCTTTGCTTCAGAATCCTAACCATCACTTCCATCAAACCACCTCCCTGGAGAGGTGGCTGGATTTAGGAGAAAGGGCACAGACAGGGGAATGAAAGAAAATATTTTCTTTCAGATAATATATATTGAGTATACTCTTTGTTTCAGGCATTGGGCTTGGCATATGTGGATAGATATAGACAAAGCTGGATGGAATATGTTTCAGGAATTGGGCTTCAGAATCTTGTAGAAAACCTCTATCAAGATAATGTTGACAAGCCTGGGCAGCATAGTGAGACTCTATGAAAAAAAAATTAGCCGGGCATGGTGGTCCCAGCTACTCAGGAGGCTTAGGTGGTAGAACCGCTTGACCCTGTGTAGTTGAGGCTGCAGTGAGCTGAGATTGCGCCACTTCATCCCCAGCCTGGGCGACAGAGAGAGAGAGAGAGAGACCCCATCTCAAAAATAAATAAATAAATAAATAAATAAATAAATAAATAACATTGACATAGAAAAGGGTACTGGTAGGTGTTAATCTATCCATCTTTATCCACCTAGGATCAGCCCAGAGATAAGAATATAACCAATTATAAGGTGTTATTCCAGGTAGGTAGGGAAATAAACCAAATATGGGTTCCACTGAACTGTCAGATAACATAGTGGAGAAAGGATCACAGCCATTTAGACTTAGAAAAGCAATAATGAGGATGGGCCTGGTGGCTCATGCCTGTAATCCCAGCACTTTGGGAGGCTGAGGCGGGTGGATCACCTGAGGTCAGGAGTTCAAGACCAGCCTGACCAACATGGAAAAACCCCATCTCTACTGAAAATACAAAATTAGCTGAGCATGGTGGTGCATTCCTGTAATCCCAGCTACTCAGGAGGCTGAGGCAGGAGAATCACTTGAACCTGGGCGGAGGTTGCAGTGAGCCGAGATTGCACCATTGCACTCCAGCCTGGGTAACAAGAGCGAAACTCCATCTCAAAAAAAAAAAAAAAAAAATTAGCCAGGTGTGGTGGTGGGCACTTGTAATCCCAGCTACTTGGGAGGCTGAGGCAGGAGAATCCCTTCAACCCAGGAAGCGGAGGTTGTAGTGAGCCAAGATTGCACCACTGCACTCCAGCCTGGGTGACAAGAGTGAAATTCCGTCTCAAAAAAGAAAAGAAAAAGAAAAGCAATGCCGATCTACTATCTTACCGATGAAAAATGAATTGTGACAAAATTATGTTCAGGGCTTCTGGAAAGCTTTGGATCAGTTACTCTAAAACATTTCTGGAAAACCTTGTTCTACTTGGCAGTAAAACAAAGATGATCTCTGTTTAGAGTTATACCAAATTCCCTTTGATTGTTTCCCTCCAGTGCTCTACCTCCTAACAGCCAGGCATGGCACTGATGAAGTATTCAGCATTGGAATGATATTTGATGTATAATTAAATAGCATTTAGCAGTTCAATTTTATAGACTTTTAACCTTCAAGTTAATAAACCTTCATGTAGAGAATCTCATAAACAAAATATTCTTGGAAATGCTATCCTCCTTGTAAAAATACATAATCCTGAATGTGAATAGTTACTACAGACAGAAAACATTTCCTAAGCATGTCTGTGTGCAAGGTAAGGTGCTAACTGCTTTACACATTATGTCATTTAATCTTCACAACCCTGTGAGGTGGGTATTAGTTCTCCTCTACAGATGAAGTGAATGAGGCTCTAAGTAATTTGCTTACGATCATGAAATAAGTAAGCAGCACTGCCAGGACTGGAAACTCGGGTTAGATTCTCTCTGATTCCCTTGCTTTTCCCTACATTTTTACAGGATTTCTTTTTTTTTTTTTTTTTTTTTGAGACATGGTCTCACTCTCTTGCCCAGGCTGCAGTGCAGCGGCATGATCATGGCTCACTGCAGCCTCAACCTCCCCAGGCTCAGGTGATCCTCCCACCTCAGCCTTCCAAGTGGCTGGGACTACAGGCATGTGCCACCACACCTGGCTAATTTTTAAGTTTTTTGTAGAGATGGAGTTTCACCATGTTGCCCAGGCTGGTCTCCAACTCCTGGGGTCAAGCAATCCTCTTGCCTTGGGCTCCCAAAGTGCTGGGATTTACAGGCCTGAGCTACCACACCTGGCCGATTTCCATTTCAAAGCACTTTCACTTACCTCCAGCCTGGGTGACAGAGGGCAAGACTCCGCTTCACAAATAAATAAATTAATTAAATAAATAGAATAAAATAAGATAGGCTGGGCGCAGTGGCTCACGCTTGTAATCCCTGCACTTTGGGAGGCCGAGGTGGGTGGATCACCTGAGGTCAGGAGTTTGAGACCAGCCTGGCCAACATGATGAAACGCCACCTCTACTAAAAATACAAAAAATTAGCTGGGCGTGGTGGCATGCGTCTGTAATCCCAGCTACTCAGGAGGCTGAGGCAGGAGAATTTCTTGAACCCAGGAGGCAGAGGTTGCAGTGAGCCGAGATCGTGCCACTGCACTCCAGCCTGGGCAACAAGAGCGAAACTCCATCGCAAAAAAAAAAAATTAATAATAATAATAAAATAAATGCAGAATCCCAAGCACCACTCTAGATTTACTAAATCAGAAGTTCATTTTATCAAGATCTCCACGATTCATGTGCACACTGAAGTTTCAGAAGCACTGTTCTGCAACACTGCCAGCATTATACACTATAGGCAGGGAAGAGGGCAAGATTGTCTAGAACCAGGGATTCTCAAACATGTTCCCTTGGGAATCAGTATTGAGATTCAAGAAAGTACGTTTGGTTGTTAAATTTGATAATGGTGACTTTTCCCAATTCATAGAAAAAAATTGGGGTTAATGGGTTGTATTTTTCATCTTTTCTTCCATAATTTGTCCTCTCTTTTTTTGGAGCTAAATATTACCTACCTGCTGGTAACTTTACAAGATGATAATGAGCAAACAAGTAGTAAAGAAATACTTATATTTCTCAATATAATTTTTCAATATAATATAGTAAAACTCAATAATATGTAATTCTTTGTTTTATTTTTTCCTTCAATTTGTAGATTTTTAAAATTCTTGGATTTGTGATTCTGATTTTATGTTGCATAATAGAAAATAGTCATACTTTCTCTTAGTAAACTGTTCTTAATTCATATGGAAGAATTAAGTGTTAATGTTTTATGGTGTTCTAAAAAAATGATTTCCACCTACATGAACAGGAAGATCAAGGCTTCAGAATCTCTCCAGAAATCATCAAACCAAGAGGAACTTGTAATAGAAAAGTAAAGTTAGAAAGACTATTTCTCACCTATCCCGTTTCCTCTAATGACAACATTAATGGATACCAATATAACCTACTGTTTTTTTCTGAACAGTAAAAGTATGAGTGGTTTTTACTTTCTCTTTTGTGATTTCCTGAATGTTAAAAAATGTCAGCTGGGCATGATGGCTCACGCCTGTAATCCCAGTATTTTGGGAAGCCAAGGCAGGTGTGTATCACTTGAGTCCAGGAGTTCGAGATCAGTCTGGACAACATGGCAAACCCCGAAACCCTGTCTCTAATCAATCAATCAATCAATCAGTCAATCTACAGTTAACACTCAGTCACTCAACAAATATCTAACGAGTACCTACTAAGTGACAGGCACTATTCTAGGTGCTGGAGATACAGCAGTGAAACAAACAGCCAGACAAAAATCTCGGTTCTGATGTCAGTAACTTGGGTCTTTCCTCTTGGGCTGCTCATATTCCTTCATGAAGACACTTTAAGTTTTATCTTTGGAGGGTAAACAGCTGGTAGCCAAAGATCTAGGAATTGAATGAAGAGGGTATCCAATATCCATACATTCACTTATCTCCCTGTTTATGCAGAGAGCTATTTAACCCTCTCTGGAGAATAAATACTTCAGTCTTGTTTTTCGGAGGGTGGGGTAGAAGCTGAAGATGAGGAAGTGACCTCAGGATTTAACTGCTCTTAAACAACTATACTTCCACAATAGGCAGTGGGGGGACCTATTGTCACCAGTTTCTAAGACTTAGGGGATTCTTCAATATATATCAGGTTGGATCTCAACTTTATTACTTTGAGTTTAGGATTAGGTTTCTTAGTTAAAACTTGCCCATTTGCTTTTCATCTTCCACTTTCTTTTTTGCTACCAACTCCTCTCATTATCCTGGCTCTGTGCCTTAAAAAATCCCATTACTGTCATTTTAATGGTGTTCTAGGAGGGAAAAAAAGTAGATCTGTGTGTTCATCTTCATTAATTGTTTAACTCTCAACACTTTCAGGAAATACTTTTCTTTCTTTTTTGAGACAGAGTCTGACTCTGTTGCCCAGGTTGGAGCGCAGTGTCATGATCTCGGCTCACTGCAACCTCCACCTCCTGGGTTCAAGCAATTCTCCTGCCTCAGCCTCCCTAGTAGCTATGACTACAGGTGCATGCCACCACATCCAGCTAATTTCTGTATTTTTAGTAGAGACAGGGTTTTGCCCTGTTGGCCAGGCTGGTCTCGGACTCCTGACCTCAGATGATCCACCCGCCTCAGCCTCCCAAAGTGCTGGGATTACAGGCATGAGCCACTGCTCATTTTTGAGACACGGTCTCGCTCTGTTGCCTAGGCTGGAGTGCAATGGCATGATCTCGGCTCACTGCAACCTCTGCCTCCCGGGTTCAAGCGATTGTCCTGCCTCAGCTTCCCAAGTAGCTGGGATTACAGGTGTCTGCCACCACGCCCAGCTAATTTTGTATTTTTAGTAGAGATGGGGTTTTCACCATGCTGGCCAGGCTGGTCTCGAACTCCCGAACTCAGGCGATCTGCCTCGGCCTCCCAAAGTGTTGGGATTACAGGCATGAGCCACTGCGCGTGGCCAGGAAATACTTTTCTTTTGTTTGTTGTTTTTTTTTTGAGACAGAGTCTCGCTCTGTCGCCAGGCTGGAGTACAGTGGTGCAATCTCAGCTCACTGCAACCTCTGCCTCCCAAGCCCAAGCGATTCTCCTGCCTCACCCTCCCGAGTAGCTGGGACAATGGGCATGCATCACCATGCCCAGCTAATTTTTGTATTTTTAGTAGAGACAGGGTTTCATTATGTTGAACAGGATGGTCTCGAACTCTTGACCTCATGATCCGCCCGCCTTGGCCTCCCAAGTGCTGGGTTTACAGGTGTGAGCCACTGTGCCCGGCCAGGAAATACTTTTCTATACCAACTTAAATCCTCTCTTCTTACCGTTCAAAAATTTATTTTCTCCATTTGTCCTTTGAATTAGATATTTGAAGAAAATATGTATTTTAATTGGTAAGTTATTATGATTTATGAAGGGCTCATTGTCACTTGCATTTTTTAAGATTTTAAATAGCAAAAAATTATTGCTTTTCTCAACAGATCAAAAATAGGTATGAGATATACTTACACATATTAAAAATGATGTACATAGAAGATTAGTTCTTGCAGTATTGTTTGTAATATCAAAAGACTGCAAAAAACCTGAAGGTCCGCCAATAGAGGACTTGTTAAATAAAACATGCCAATTCATGTGGTAGTATGTTACACAGTTAAAAAGAATGAAACAGACCTTTATGTTTTGGTGCAGAAGTCTGCAAGGCCATAATCAAATATGTATTACGTATGCTATCATTTGTATTTAAAATACATGCATACACATACATATATAAATACATATATAAAATACATATATAGGATCTATTTACATATGATTTATATCTACAACAGTGGTTGCCTCCTGGGAAGGGAACTACGTGACTGGGAGGTGAACAGAAAAACTAAGGAAGACTTAGTTTTTCCTTATATATCCTTTGCACCATTTGAATTTTATACCACATTCGTGTATTATACTTTTTTGAAAATAAATGTAAAGTACTAAGGAATGGTTTTTAAAAGGGTGGGCTTTGTGATATTTACCTGAAACAATGCCCTCTCTGATTACTTCCACCTATCCAAATTTTGCCCCTTCTTCAAGATAGATTCCTTTTCTGGATAACTCCAGCTTGAGTGCTCTTATCTGATCTCCTGTGCTAGAAATTCGTGTGTGTGGCAAATCATTACACATTGCTTTCTTACAGCTCTTCTATTTTAAAAATAGTATCTACTTTGTATTAAAATTCCCATTTTTTATTTTCATTTCTGTTTTACTGAACCTTTTGGGGATTGCATGGGGACTATAATCTTGCAAAAGAAGAATGGCTGATGGAAAATATGTGACCAAGTAAAATGCAGAAGGGGGAGTGGGTAAATGGGAAGGAGCATGAGGCTCCCTCCTTGCAGTCAGCCCTCACAGACATTTATCAAATACAGATTCATTTGAATTAGTGACCCCTTTTTATAAAATGCTAATGCCCCTGGAAAGGTAAGGCCTTCACATTTTCCAACAATTAATCCAAATATCACGACATCATTTGGCTAAGAACACCTGGGTGTTCTGCGATAAGAGGTTAGGAGAAGTAAAATTTCTGAAGCAGGGCTCACAAAAATTTAAAGCCAAAAGGGCTTAAAGATCTGCCATTCTAAACCCTTACTTTATAGAAGATGAAACGGGGTCTTGCCCGAGATCACAAGGCAAGGTATAGGGAGAGTCCAGATCCAAACTCAAATCTCCTCTTAATTTCAGTCAAGGAACTACATCATCTAGCCTATCAGAGAAGAGGTCTGGCCTAGGTAAAAGACGGTGTCTTTCTACAGCAAGAAAGATACAGATGGGCTCTGTGCCTGGTGAAGAGGGGAGAGATAATTCAGGAAGCACAAAAGAGGTGACGTCAAGTTTTGCCCCCTTTGTAATTGTGTCCAGGATTCTGTGACTGTGTGTGTCAATGGAAGTCCTCCATATCAGCAGAAGCCAAGTTAAGATAATCAGAAATAGTCTGGAAGGCTACAAACCTCAACTTCCCCTTACCCAGCCCGGTCTCCCTACTTCAGGAACCCACTGAAGTTCAGCTTACAGCTCTTGTTGATCCTTTCACACCCTTCCTTTCCAAGCCTGGAGAAGGAAAGTTGGAAAAGGGGAACGCAATGCAAACATAAGAGATTTCCCTATTTCCAGGGTACTTTCAGCCGATTCCCCAGTATCTACTGTATCCGAAACACTAGAGAGCCATTAGGGTAGCCATGGAGATATGAGTGTCTTCAGTCTTGTTTCCTTCCTTTTCTCTACTATTAACATCTTTCGCTACGATTTCGGTAAGGACCCCCACTTCTGCTGGCACTCAGGTTCTGCAGCTCTTCCCTCTCCTCAGGGACGCTCATAGAGGGATTAGGAACACTTTTTAAAATGAAGAGAGCGCGAAAACACAAGAACGAGTGAGGGTTTTCTCCAAAAGGGATCAGTCCCATCCACAGCCTCCCCTTCAGCCTTGAGGTTCTGGCGTTTGGTCCCAGCCCGGACTGCAAGTCCCAGGAGACCCCGCGGCGAGGGTGTCCTCCAGCGATCCTTCCCTCACGCTTCTGGATAGTGGAGAGAAAGGTTCCGATAGCGGCGCACTGCGGTTTGGTTTGTTTGCAACGGCAGTGACGGAGGTTGGGAGCCAGGCTGACTGCAGGCGGGGGCGTCAGGAGGCGGATTCCTCCTCCCTTCGGCACTGGGGGGCGGGGAGGAGGGAGGCCGGGCCAGCGGCCGGGGACCGAGCCGCAAAGACAGAGCGGGCAGAGGCGATGGAGAGCGATGGGGTGCCATGGGGCAGCGAGCCCGTTTCGGGTCCCGGCCCCGGGGGCGGCGGAATGATCCGCGAGCTGTGCCGGGGCTTCGGCCGCTACCGCCGCTACCTGGGACGGCTGCGACAGAACCTGCGCGAGACCCAGAAGTTCTTCCGCGACATCAAGTGCTCCCACAACCACACTTGTCTCTCCTCCCTCACGGGCGGCGGCGGGGCCGAGCGCGGCCCTGCAGGCGATGTCGCCGAAACCGGGCTGCAGGCGGGTAAGGAGGGCAGCCCGGAGAGAGAGAGGGCAGGAGAGGCAAATCGGAGGACGGACCGCACCCCTGCCCTGCAAAACAAGCCCGAGAAGAGGCAGGCGGAAAGGGGCAGTCGTGTCGTGTGGCCGGGTCCCCGGGCCTGGGCCGGCCGGATCTGGGATGCCTTGGGAGGGCATCCTTCTGAGGAGGGGAGGAAGGGGCCCGCTGAGGGCCCGGCTGGGGGACCGGGAGCCAGGGGCAACCGAGGGCCGGAGTTCTCGGAGCAGGACCCCGGGGACCGGGGTGTACGCTGACGGACCTGGGGCGGGCCGGCGTTCGGAGAGGGTAGCGGTTAATCTGAGGAGTGGGGAAAGTTGCTCTGAGTTGGGGGCGGGCGGGCGCGCAGTTGTGGGTCAGAGCCCCAGTTTAGAGATGGAGCAGAGGCGGCAGGGAGTCCCGGGAGTCCGAGGAGGCCATGGGACTGTAGTCGGGTGTGTGGGTTTGATGATGTATGTGAAATGTGTTCACACCAATCATGAGGCAGCTCTGTGAAGAGGGGACATTCTCTAAATAGGGTTGGGGGTCGCCAGAGGAAATCATATCTGATGGGTGCCAGGGAATTGCCAGAGATGTTGCTCCTGCTTATGGTGAAGAAGAGAGGGAAGGGATCATTTTGGTCCTGAGCCAATGGAGAACTAGCTACTCTTGTTCTTCTTGCATGATTCTTTCTAGGATGTGCCAGAGGCCCCCAAACACTTAAAATCGTGCAGTCTTTAATCTTTCCTAACGTCTTGCTTCCTTTTAAACTGCTGTTGGTGGGGAACTGGAGGATTTGTTAACTACTGCGTCTAATTAGGAAATAACTTTAGATTGGAAGGGAGAAAGGACTGGCATTCCATGTAGATAGATATCTTGGGGACAAAACAGCAAAGAAGTCTGTGGGTTTAATTTAGTGATTCTCAAACTAAAGTGTGTATTAAACTCACCCCAGGGGCGTATTAAAAATACCATGTCTCATGCTCTAGCTCATAAATTCCGATTGAATAGGTGTGTGAAGTGGGTCCTAAGAATCTAATTTAACATGAAAAGACCCTGAAGAGGGTCGGGCGCGGTGGCTCACGTCTGTAATCCCAGCACTTTGGGAGGCAGAGGCGGGGCGGATCACTTGAGGTCAGGAATTCGAGGACAGCCTGGCCAAAATGGTGAAACCCCGTCTCTACCAAAAATGTAAAAAACTAGCCAGGTGTGGTGGGTGGCGCCTGTAATCTCAGCCACTGGGGAGGCTGAGGCAGGAGAATCGCTTGAAACCAGGAGGCGGAGGTTGCAGTGAGCAGAGATTGTGCCACTGCACTCAACCCTGTGCGACAGAGCAAGACTCTGTCTCAATAATAATAATAATAATAGTAATAATAAAAGACACTGGGGAATGTGATGCAAGTGGTCTGTTAAAATTTTCAGAACCATGAATTTAGATGCTCGTAGCAAATTTGAACACGAGGCTCAGAACTGGATGAATTGTTCTGACTTTGCGTGTTAGGTCTTATATTCCCAAAGTTTTGCGCTTAATATCCTACATCCGACTGGAAATCCAGAAATGGTGATAAAAATAAGATACTAAGATCATGACAGGGTCCTAAATTATACCGTTCCATTTAGTTGGTTTGGATAGGAATTTAAAAAGCCTTATTTTACTTTGTAGCATAAAAGGAGGGGGATGACTAGTTTTTCTGAAGTTGTGTTTTTGACATCTTATGTCCAGAAATATACTGTCCTGGAATGGACTTGTAGAGAGAACTAGTATCTGTGAGGCTACCAGAAAACAGCTGATGGGAAGGGCTAGTGTTTTCTGAGACGATCCCCAGAATGTGTACTTTCACCCGCTCCCATAACACTGCTTTCCAGAGGTGTCTCCTGCTCGGAAGTTTCTCTCACAGCTTATCTTAAAAAGCCCTTTATTGCTGTTTTTATTTTAAAACAACTATTTATTTTATACTTGCTTCTAAAACAAAGAGAATTGATTAACCTCAGAGAGATGGAGGTTTTCAAGGCACTTTCGTTGGCTCTTGTTTTTATTCTTTAAAAAACAACTTAAGACATACAAATATACCTTTGCATTTCGCTTCATTGGCTTTTCCAGTTGACTGCATCATCAACTGATCTTTGCGTATTTAACTCTCTTCACCATCGGGAGTCTGTCCATCCCAGATAAAAACCTGGGAGGGTGCAGATGGCAGGACTGGGAGCAATTCGGTTTTGTTCCATAAAATGCTTCTCTTCCTTTCAGCGTGGAGAGTTTGGGGGTAAAAATGCACCAAGGAAAGTTAGTGAAGGGACACTTAATATGTATATTTTAGGGATGCCTTTTCCTAGCTATTTAGGTGATCATGTCAGAAAGTAGAAATCACTCCTAAAAAGACAACTAGCTCTTGTTCTCTCCATTTACAGGCCATCTTTGTAAGGTCAAGTTATTCAGAGACTATCTCAACTTTCTTTTTTAAATTTTTTGTAAAGATGGGGTCTCACTTTGTTGCCCAGGCTGGCTCATGGCCTCAAACGATCCTTCCACCTCAACCTCCCAAAGTGCTGGAATTACAGTAATCAGCCACCACACCCAGCCCTCAACTTTCTTTTATGAATGTTAGTCTCTGATTAATAGGAAATTGGGTGTTGAAGGAACACTCAATTCTTACCCTAACAAACCTGTAGGTTTTAAGCATCATTTCAGAATGGAACTGTGCCTCTAGGTTGATGTAGTGTGGTATTTGAGCAACTGAAAGAAGACCAGGGATTAACTCTAAATTTGAAATGATTGGAGTATAAGGATGGTAACAGTAGTAAAACAATTTTCATGTCTATATGCCATCTGTAATGCCATATGATACCAAAAATTTTTATTGTCTCACTTTCACCCACAAAAGAGAGTAAAGGACCCCAAAATAATATTTTCCTCTAACATTTTATAGTTCTGAATTCACTGGGGTCAGTGTAGAGAATATGTAATGTATATGATATTTTAGAAGTTAAAAAGTAAGGCTGGGTGTGGTGGCTCACACCTGTAATCCCGGCACTTTGGGAGGCTGAGGTGGGTGGATCACCTGAGGTTGGGAGTTGGAGACCAGCCTGACCAACATGGAGAAACCCCGTCTCTATTAAAAATCCAAAAAAATTAGCTGGGCATGGTGGCACATGCCTGTAATCCCAGCTGCTGGGGAAGGCTGAGGCAGGAGAATCACTTGAATGTGGGAGGCGGAGGTTGTGGTGAGCCGAAATCACGCCATTGCACTCCAGCCTGGGCAAGAAGAGCGAAACTCTGTCTCAAAAAAATAAGTAAATAAATAAATAAGTAGAGGCTTTGAGCACTTCTGAGGAAAGGCAGGGTGGAGTATTAAGAGTAGCAGAGGGAAAAGTATTTTTCTTTTTTTTTTCTTTTTTTTTTTTTTTTGAGACAGAGTCTCTCTGTTGCCCAGGCTGCAGTGTGGTGGCGTGATCTTGGCTCACTGCAACCTTCACCTCCTGTGTTCACGTGATTCTCCTGCTTCAGCATCCTGAGTAGCTGGGACTATAGGCGCCTGCCACCAGGCCCAGCTAATTTTGTTTTTGTATTTTTAGTAGAGACAGGGTTTTACCATGTTGGCCAGGCTGGTCTCAAACTCCTGACCTCAAGCGATCTGCCTGCCTTGGCCTCCCAAAGTGCTGGGATTACAGGCGTGAGCCACTGTGCCCAGCATGGGAAAGTATTTTTCTTGTTTTATGATCCAGTAAAGTTCCTAGCTGTTGCAATTTGTCATAAGCCTCTCAATTTTAAGAAATCGGAGTGGGCCGGGTGCGGTGGCTCACACCTGTAATTCCAGCACTTTGGGAGGCCGAGGTGGGCAGATCACTCAAGGTCAGGAGTTCGAGGCCAGCCTGGCCAACGTGGTGAAACCCCATCTCTACTAAAAGTACAAAAAATAGCCAGGCATGATGGCGCGTGCCTGTAACCCCAGCTACTCGGGAGGCTGAGGCAGGAGAATCGCTTGAACCCAGGAGGCGGAGGTTGCAGTGAGTCGAGATCGAGCCATTGCACTCCAGCCTGGGTGTCGCAGCAAGACTCTGTCTCAAAAAAAAAAAATATTGGAGTGACTTAAATATGTCTTGTTGGAGTTCTGTGGTCTGTGGTGCCTTCTTTGAATCCTGGTTTTACCTCTTACTAACCAAATGATCTTGGGCAAATCATAACTGTGCTGTGCCTTTATTTCCTCATCTGGAAATAGGGATTATAACAGTACCGATCTCTAGAGTTCTTGGGAGTGAATCTATGTGCACGTTTAGAACAGGACCTGGGCTTGGAGCGGTGGCTCATGCCTGTAATCCCAGCACTTTGGGAGGCCAAGGAGGGCGGATCACTTGAGGTCAGGAGTTTGAGACCAGCCTGACCCTATCTGTACTAAAAATACAAAAATTAGCCAGGCAGGGTGGCAGGTGCCTGTATCCCAGCTACTCAGGAGGCTGAGGCAGGAGAATCGCTTGAACCCGGGAGGCGGAGGTTGCAGTGAGTCGAGATCGCCCCACTGTGCTCCAGCCTGGGTGACAAAGCGAGACTCTGTCTTTAAAAAAAAAAAAAGAACAGGCCGGGTGCGGTGGCTCACACCTGTAATCCCAACAGTTTGGCAGGCTGAGGCGGGTGGATCACCTGAGGTCAAGAGTTTGAGACCAGCCTGACCAACATGGAGAAACCCTATGTCTACTAAAAATATAAAATTAGCCGGGCATGGTGGCGCATGCCTGTAATCCTAGCTACTCAAGAGGCTGAGGCAGGAGAATCGCTTGAACCCGGGAGGCGGAGGT
The DNA here is from genome assembly GCF_028885625.2 of Pongo pygmaeus. Lineage (NCBI taxonomy): Eukaryota > Metazoa > Chordata > Mammalia > Primates > Hominidae > Pongo > Pongo pygmaeus. The sequence continues at coordinate 44,244,070 of NC_072373.2, forward strand.
TTTGGTGAGCCAAGATTGCGCCATTGCACTCCAGCCTGGGCGACAGAGCGAGACTCCGTCTCAAAAAAAAAAACTAAAAAAAAAAAAAAAACAAAAGAAAACAGTGCCTGCTAAGGTGCTGTGTAAGTATTAGCTATTATTCAATAAATACCTGAGTGCCTGGTATGTACTGAGCAATGTGCTGCGTATGGGGGATAAAGAGTCAAATAAAGACATTGGCCTTGGCCTTAGGCCAGTGAAGATCAGTCTTTCCCTTCTATACTTTTTTTTTTAAATTTTATTATTATTATACTTTAAGTTTTAGGGTACATGTGCACAATGTGCAGGTTAGTTACATATGTATACATGTGCCATGCTGGTGTGCTGCACCCATTAACTCGTCATTTAGCATTAGGTATATCTCCTAATGCTATCCCTCCCCCCTCCCCCCTCCCCCCACCCCACAACAGTCAAAAAACCCTTCTATACTTTTAAGAAAGAAAAAATAATTATAATTATCATCAATAATCGTTTATGTTGGATGATGGATTAAAAAGGTCCAAGAAGACCTGAACTTAGTCCTCTAGAAAGGTATAATCTAATCTAAACTATATACGTGTGCAACACATAAAACACATACATAAAAAAGCAGAATGCTAAGGCAGCATTTTATATGAGTTATAATTCTCAGGTTTTTTTTATAGCTCTTTGCCTTTGGTGAGCTCACAGCTGTGTTTCTCCAACATTCTTCACCTTCTTTTTGTCACACCTTTTAAATGTGCCAGCATTTAAAAGAAGAGGAAAAGCACTAGTGTACTTATTTAAAATAGGCATTTTCGGCTGGGCGCGGTGTCTCACTCCTGTAATTCCACCACTTTGGGAGGCTGAGGTGGGTGGATCACCTGAGGTCAGGAGCTCGAGACTAGCCTGGCCAGCATGGTGAAACATCGTCTCCACTAAAATACAAAAAACTAGCGGGGCATGGCGGTGCGGGCCTATAATCCCAGCTGCTCAGGAGGCTGAGGCAGGAGAATCGCTGGAACCCAGGAGGCAGAGATTGCAGTGAGCTGAGATCATGCCAGTGCACTCCGGCTTGGGTGATAGAGTGAGACTGTGTCTCAAAAAAAAAAAAATAATAATAATAATAATAAAATAAATAGGCATTTTCCTTGGTCGTCTTAGAAATTTGTCTGATAAGAAAGTTTAAGTGGCAGAGTAACATTTGGGGAAGGGATGAAAAGTTGGGAAAGAGGAGATTCTTTAGAGCTTCATTTTATAGAGCTGTCATCTTTATGGGGCTGAGGGGTGGGGAGAAGCTGGGATTGTGGGGTGGAGCACAGTGACAGCAGTGATGAGACTGGGATGGGTGTGCTCTGTGGTAGTTTGCCATCATCTGTTAAGAAGAGTTGCCAGTGCATTTCAACATAAGCTCAGTAAAGATAGTGCCATGGTTTTGGTTCTTATTACTTTTAATAAAAGATAATCTATTCTAAGGTAATACCTTAGATTAACAAAATCCCATTTTTCCAAGTATATCCAAAACTTGGTCTTTCTTTCTTAATTTTCTTCCCTCATGGAGGCAGCATTCAGTGGCCAAAAGCAAGCATAGCATTTGAATGAAACCTGGGTTCCTATTTTAGTGCATTCTCTTTTTAACTGTGTGACTTGGGGCAAGTTACTTAACCTATTTGAATCTTGGGTTCTTCATATATATAATGGGAGTAATACACAATGCCACATATTGTATGATTCCATTGATATGAAATATCCAAAATAGGCAAATTCATAGAGATAGAAAGTAGATTAGTGGTTGCTAGGGGATGTGGGGAGAAGAAAATGAGCAAATAAAGGGTGACTGCTAATGGGTATGGGATTTTTCTGGGAGGAGATGAGAGTGCTCTGGAATTAAATAGTGATGATACTTGTACAACTTTGTGAACATTCTAAAAGCCACTGAATTGTACACTTAAAAGGGGTGAATTATATCTCAATAAATAAATAAAATGGGAGTGATAATGCCTGCCTTACAAAGTTGTTGTGATATTTGGAGATAATATACCTCAAAGCACAGGCATATAATTAATGCTAAATATATGTGGCTGTTTGAGTGGTGTGTGTGTGTGTGTGTGCGTGTGTGTGTATGGTGAGCATTGATTTAGAAAGTTGGAACATGGGGTTGGCAGAAGAATGAGAGGAACAGAAAGATGGAATGTGGGACAGAACAATTTTGAGCTAGAGGCAGATTTAGGCCCGAGTCTCTAGGCTCCCAGTCCAGTTCTGCTTCTTCAGCTCTTCCTTTGTTCTTTTCTGACCTGGCCATGGGAATACAAAATACACCCTGGCAGTAGAGAGACTCTGTTACAAATGAGTCATCACCCAGGCTCCACAGCTTGTATGGAACCGTCATTTACTTAGTGGGAGACTATCTGATTGAATGAATATAATGTGGCACTACCTACTCAGGCTCTTATTCTAGTTTCCACTCCCTGACATTTAGGGCATCAGGCCCCTTGTTGCTGATCTTGCTATCTCCTGCTCCCTGGGAGGAAATGGCCTCCCCAGCCACAGTGGCTCTTTGCACCCTTTCCCTTTCTGGTCTTTCTCCTTCCGAATCTTCCTTTCCGGGGGTAATCTGTTTCCCATGGTACAGGTCTGCCTGCTATTTTTGTTGTTGTTTTGAGACAGAGTCTCGCTCTGTCGCCCAGGCTGGAGTGCAGTGGCACGATCTTAGCTCACTGCAACCTCTGCCTCCTGGTTCAAGCATTTCTCCTGTCTCAACCTCCCAAGTAGCTGGGACTACAGGCGTACACCACCACACCCGGATAATTTTTGTATTTTTAGTAGAGTCAGGGTTTCACCATATTGGTCAGGCTGGTCTGGAACTCCTGACCTCAGGTGATCCGCCTGCCTCGGCCTCCCAAAGCACTGGGATTACAGGCATGAGCCACCTTGCCCAGCTGGTCAGCTTGCTATTAAAAAGAATTGGGAAATTCTGCCCCCTCTGCTTCTCTCCCTTCCTCTCCCTTTCCCTCCCCTCCCCTTCCCTTCCCTTCCCTCCCCTCCCCCTCCCCTCCCCTCCCCTCCCCTCCCCTCCCCCTTCCCACCCCTCTCCTTTTCTTATTTTATTTTTTGAGACAGTCTCACTCTTGTCACCCAGGCTGGATCTTGGCTCACTGCAACCTCTGCCTCCTGGATAAAAGTGATTCTCCTACCTCAGCCTCCCAAGTAGCTGGGACTGCAGGCACGCACCAACCACACCTGGCTATTTTTTTTTTTGGTAGAGACGGGGTTTTACTGTTTTGGCTAGGCTGATGTTGAACTCCTGGCCTCAAGTGATCTGGCCACCTTGGCCTCCCAAAGTGGTGGGATTACAGGCATGAGCTCCCATGCCCAGCCTGCCTGCTTTTAAAAGAGAAAATATTATTGCCTTTAAGCTTATTATAATTTGCAATATGTTTAGTCTTAAAAGTCATTACTGATTTCAGTATGGTTAGTTCTTCAGCCTTGCAAGTAGTTTTTACAGAACGCATGGATTTAAATAAAAATCCAATCTGGTTTTTATATTTTGTTTTGCTCTGTCTACTTTCTCCTTTTCTTTCTCCATGCTTCTGTTCTCTGTTTTACTAGGTTAAGAGAACAGGGAATCTTTCTCCAATAAGTGCACTTCTCAAAAACAATCCTTTCAGAATAAAACCTAAAAAAAAGTTATGGAAATAAAGGGGAATATGAATTTTACCTTATACCTGTTACTCAGTTAATATAGGCTCTGCTCATACAGATTATGCCTTTATTTCTTTTCTTTCCTTTTTTTAAAAAAATATTTAATTGTATTTATTTTAATGCTGAATTTAGCCCTGTGTCATAAGTTTTTGTTTCTTCAGTTTCTTCTGGGATAACTTTTTCTTCTGGGCAACCTCCTCTTCTGGTTTAGGAACAATTTGTTCCTTTTCAGTAAGGATCATCTCAATGTGGCAGAGAGAGCTCACGTATGGGTTAATCCGACCATGAGCTCTGTAGGTCCAGTGGCACATCTTAGGTGCTTTGTTCACTTTGATATGCCCAATGACCAGAGAATCTACATCTAAACCCTTAAGTTCAGCATTATTCTCTGCATTTTTAAGCATGTGCAGCAAAAATTCAGCAAGCTTTTTGCACCACTGACCTTGTGTCCAGCCCCACTGCTTGGCCTGGGCGCACCAACCAACGCAACCATTGTAATGTTGGAATGGTACACGCTGTTTCTGTAAAGTGGTAGCTTTCAGATACTTCGTGGCTTTTCGTATACGCATACTCTTGATGGCCTGAGAAGTGTCATGAGTATTCTTAAAGTGAACACGAAGATTTGAACCTCTAGATTTGCATGATTTTGTGGGATTCTCTGGGTCAAGTGAATAGCGAACCATTTTCACAGATTACCTCAGGCCACGTAGGGGAAGAAGCCCCTTCCCCTTCCCCTTCCCTTCCCTTCCCCCTCTCCCTTCCCCCTCTCCCTTTCCCCCTTCTCCTTCCTGAGTTTCCCAGATTTCCTTTCCTGATGCCCAGGCTGGAGTGCAGTGATGCAATCTTGGCTCACTGCAACCTCTGCCTCCCAAGTTCAAGCGATTCTCCTGCCTCAGCCTTCCTGAGTAGCTGGGATCGCAAGCGTGCACCACCACGACTGGCTAATTTTGTATTTTTAGTAGAGACAGGTTTCACCATGTTGGTCAGGCTGGTCTCAAATTCCTGACCGCAGGTGATCCTCCCGTCTTGGCTTCCCAAAGTGCAGGCATTACCGGTGTGAACCACTGCGCCCAGCCTTTTCTTTTGTATGATAGCTGTGGGTATGTTTGTCTTAGCCTGCTGACAAGATTGTGTACCACTAAGGGTAAAGAGTATGTTTTACTCATTTTGTACCCCCTGTAGTGCCTACCATAGTGCTTTGTACATAATGGGCAAATAAATATCTGTTAAATTATTTTCACAGCTGGTGGATATTGGAATGATGTTTTGAAATTAAATGCAATTTAATTTCTTCTTTGGAAGGGCGTTTTTTGGCCCCATAGAACATAAGGATTTTTGTAAATTCACACACATTTTACTCTCTGGGCCCCTAAAGAAGAACAATGATATGCATTTGATAGGTGACTAGTTAGGCTGCAGTTGCATTCTTTTTTTTTTTTTATTAAAAAAATTTTGTTTTTAATTTTGTGGTACATAGTAGGTTTATATATTTATGGGATACCTGAGATGTTTTGATACAGGCATGCAATGTGAAATAAACACATCATGGAGAATGGGGTACCCATCCCCTTAAGCATTTATCCTTTGAGTTACAAACAATCTAATTACTTTCTTTAAGTTATTTAAAAATATACAATTGGGCCGTCGTGGTGGCTCATGCCTGTAATCCCAGCACTTTGGGAGGCCAAGGCGGGTGGATAACATGAGGTCAGGAGTTCGAGAACAGCCTGACCAACATGGCGAAACTCCGTCTCTACTAAAAATACAAAACTAGCTGGGTGTGGTGGCACATGCCTGTAATCCCAGCTACGCAGGAGGCTGAGGCAGGAAAATCGCCTGAACCTGGGAGGTGGAGGTTGCAGTGAGCCAAGATTGCACCATTGCACTCCAGCCTGTGCAACAAGAGTGAAACTCTGTCTCAAAAAAAAAAAAAAATTAAATTATTATTGACTATAGTCACCCTGTTGTGCTATCAAGTAGTAGGTGCAGTTGCATTCTATGCCAGTATCCCAAATAATTATTTTCATGTTCCAAAGAATGACTTGCATGCAATACCAGTAGACCTGAGCTTCACCATGATATGGGAAGTGAATTCTTAATATTCATTCACTCAGCAAATCTTTATTTAATGCCTGACTCCGTACTAGGCACAGGACACACATTGGTGAACCACTCTGTCCAACTAACTGAGATTATTAATTCCAAATTGATGTTATGAAGGAAAAAAGGATTAGTGTTTCATCATGTCTCTCCCAGAGGATTTTCTACAAATTGGTTATCATTAGTTGTCTTTGAGTGGGTAGGAGTGTAGGGCATATGGAAAGTTGTAAGATTAAATGGCATTGATGAGAATAGGAGTTGAGGCTGGACGCAGTGGCTCGCACCTGTAATCCCAGCACTTTGGGAGGCCGAAGTGGGCAGATCACCTGAGGTCAGGGGTTCAAGACCAACCTGGCCAACATGGCGAAACCCCATCTCGATTAAAAATACAAAAAATTTACTGGGTGCGGTAGCTCATGCCTATAATCCCAGCACTTTGGGAGGCCAAGGTAGGTGGATCACCTGAGGTCAGGAGTTCAAGACCAGCCTGGCCAATGTGGTGAAACCCTGTCCCTACTAAAAATACAAAAAATTATCGGGGTGTGGTGGAGGGTGCCTGTAATCCCAGCTACTTGGGAAGCTGAGGCAGGAGAATCTCTTGAACCCAGGGGGCGAAGTTTGCAACCAGCCGAGATCGCGCCACTGCACTCCAGCCTGGGTGACAGAGCGAGACTCTGTCTTGTTAAAAAAAAGAATAAGAATTGAAATGTTCTGCCCATTTTCTGACAGTAGAGGAAAATCAGCTTATTTTCTCTTTGATGGAAAAATTGTATCATCTTGTTTTTGTGGTTCAAATGCAGAATGCATTTATGAAGATTACTGTTAGAGCTTCTTTCATTTCTGTCTTTCTTAGAAGTCACAGAGAAGCTGGTAGGAAAAGTACAAGGTATGGGTGGATGTGGTTTTTTTGGTTATGGTTGTAAAACCTAAGGTTAATTTGCTCCTTCTTACAGGAAAATAGCCTCTAGGGATGACGGGTTTTGCTTCCTACATGGTGCAGGGAATCTGAGTAGTGTCATTTATAACAAGACTACAGAGGGTGAGTCCGTGTGGGGGTGCAATTTTTCTATTTTACCTCGCAGAGCTCTGACTGGAGTGCCCTGGGAAGATGTCCAGTCTCAGCATAGGTCATTCCCAGGCTTGGAGGCTGATTCAGTTCTTTGCCACACAGGGAGTTTGGTGATCCTGTGGAACCTGGAACTTGACACTTTACATGACCAGAGGAGAACAGATGTAGAAATGCTTAAGATATGTGTCTCCTTGCTTTGAGCTATAAATGAGACTCTCTGAGAAAGTTCCCTTATGCGTAATGTTCCTCCAAAGTCCAAACCAAAACTCTTGGAGGGAAAGTTGGTCAGAGCATGGAGACTCATCAGTATCCCCTGTGGGTTCTGGTTGAAGTGCCCGTCACAGGCAGTGTGTTTTTCTATTTTCTTCTCTAGGCAATGTGAGCAGTTTGGATGTATTCCCCAGCTGTGTGCCACGTGGCTGTGGGAACCTTTTGACCACCACTTTCTTTGGAGTTGGGCTTTATTATAACATGCTTCCGTTCCCTGGGGTGGTGTGCTCTGGGCAGGATGATGGGAGTGGGACTTGAGGATTGTTTTGCTTTTCATTTGTCTAACTAATGATACATCAGAATTGTCCCAAAGAATTATGTCCAGGTTATGTATTTATAAAAGCCTTTGATTTTTTTAAAAAAATTCCGCTTATTTTAAAAAGTACTTTCATCCCCAAAGTGTCTAACTTTAGTTTCATCAGATTAAGAGCTTAAGTGCCTGGGAGGCTGAGGCAGAAGAATCGCCTGAACCCGGGAGGCAGAGATTGCAGTGAGCCGAGATCACGCCACCGCACTCCAGCCTGGCGACAGAGCGAGGCTCCATCTCAAAAAAAAAAAAAAAAAAAAAAGCTTTAGTGCCTTATTTATGCCAGACAAATTTCAGTTTAGATCTTTTTTTAACACTTTCTAGTCTATTTAATGGGGAGAGAATTTCCCAGGGTTTTTTTTTTTTTTTTTTAAATCAAGTCAAACTTGCCAGAGCAAAGACTAAGGCCCTATCACAAATGCAGCTAGGTTACAAGACTATTTTAAATAAAAGCTCTTTCTATTCAAATGAGAGGGACAGTGAGAGTGAACCAGTATGGAGTTTATGTTTTAGGAATATTCCATATGATATACTCTAGCCTTAGCGTTTAATATTATGGCGATATCTAGGTGCAAGGAGGAAAGTGGGGGAATATAGCTAGTAGAAGAAAAGTCATTCTTATTTTTTAGTATATGAGAACCCCATGAGGAAACCTCTTTTACTTTCTCCTGATTGAACAACTGACATGCTCTTCTGGTCCTGTCCCATGGAGAGAATTGGAAAAGTTTTGCTGCTTTAACTTGGAAAAGTGGTTTGTTGGTATAGGATAAAAGTAGTTAGTGTATAATGGCGATATAGTCTCTACCACTAATAAACATAAGGGGCCACTACGGGCAGTGCAAAATCAAAGTCAAGCTTCCTCTGGTGGTTTCTTTCTTTCTTTCTTTTTTTTTTTTTGAGACTGAGTTTCACTCTTGTTGCCCAGGCTGGAGTACAATGGTGTGATCTTGGCTCACCGCAGCCTCTCCTGGGTTCAAGCGATTCTCCTGCCTCAGCCTACCGAGTAGCTGGGATTACAGGCATGTGCCACCACGTCCAGCTAATTCTGTATTTTTAATAGAGACGGGGTTTCTCCATGATGGTCAGGCTGGTCTCAAACTCCCGACCTCAGGTGATCCGCCCACCTCGGCCTCCCAAAGTGCTGGGATTACAGGCATGAGCCATCACGCCCGGCCTTGGTGGTTTCTTATTTAATGAACCTGATGGTTACAGGTAACTTTCATCCGACTGTTCTATACTGGAGCATCATGTTGGTCTATACTGCTTAGACTTGTGGATTTGGATTCTAAGTCTGATCCTAAACTACTTGCTTAGATCAGTGCCTTGAACTCCCCAGACTCTGAACAAGCAATAGTAAACATCACAGGAAGATTGATGGGATGGAAGGTAATGTGCAGGGCAAAAGTGGAGACAGTGAAGAAACTGTTGTTGTTCAAATCCTGTTATTGCTGTATTTGATGGATTTTTTTTTTTCCGGCTGGTTTTTCTTGTCAAGTAAAATCCTATCTCTTGATCTCTTTCCTCTGAGATCAAGAGCTGAATACGCTTTGCTAGGTATACCTTTGGATCCTAAAAAAATTATTTTGAAATAATTTCAAACATACGTAAGTATTGCGAGAACAATAAAAGAGTTCCAATACCTGCTTCATGCAAATTTTCTAGTTGTTAACATTTTCATGGGTTTGTTCCATCACCCGGTCTCTCTTCTTCCTGATCTATATTAGATGTAGTCTTTTTCTGAACATTTTGAGAGCTGAGTGCAGTTAGGTTTTCTCATCTCCTCTGAATACTCCAGTATGCATTCCTCCCAAACAAGGATGTGCTTCTATGATCATCATACAGCTCGCCAAATCAAGAAATTAACATGGGTTCAGTACTACCATCCAGTCCACAGACCCTGTTCAGGTTTTGCCAACTGTCCCAACAATGTCTCCTTTTTTTTTCCTTTCATCACAGGGTATATGACATCAACCCATCCCTGGAGATGTTTTCTCCACCTTAAATTCACCAGTTTTAGGGCCAGGCGCAGTGGCTCATGCCTGTAATCCCAGCACTTTGGGAGGCCATGGCGGGTGGATCACCTGAAGTCAGGAGTTCAAGACCAGCCTGGCCACTATGGTGAAATCCCATCTCTACTAAAAATACGAAAAAAAATTAGCCAGGCATGGTGGTGCATGCTTGTAATCCCTGCTACTTGGGAGGCTGAGGCAGGAGAATTGCTCGAACCCAGGAGGTGGAGGCTGCAGTGAGCCGAGATCATGCCATTGCACTCCAGCTTGGGCAACAAGAATGAAACTCCGTCTCAAAAAAAAAAAAAATTCACCATTTTTTGCTTTGCAGTTGATTAGTTTGTGAATTCACCATTTTTTTCCTTTGCAATTGATTAGTTTGTGGAGAGGTGTTCTTGTATTTCACTGATACCCTGTTTCTCAAAAAACCTCCTTCCAGTAGACCTAGCATTCACTGACAACTCCCACCTGTCTCAGTGATGGGGTTTTTTTTGTTGTTGTTTTCTTTTTACAGGCAAGGTCTTGCTCTGTTACCTAGGCTGGATGGAGTGCAGTGGTGTGATCATAGCTCACTGCAGCCTTAATCTCCTGGGCTCAAGCAATCCTGCCTCAGCCTCCCTAGTATCTGGGACTACAGGCACATGCCACCGTGCCTAGCTAATTTTTAAATTTTTTGTAGAGATGGAGTCTCACTATGTTGCCCAGGTTGGTTTTGAACTCCTAGGCTCAAGCGATCCTCCTGCCTCAGCCTCCCAAAGTGCTAGGACTACAGGCATAAGCGACTGTGTGCAGCCCAATGGTGATTTTTATATCCATCATTCCTTCTATATGTATTAGTTGTAGTCTGCTGTAAAGAAGAGCTTTCCTTTTGTCTTGTTTATTTAATCAGTGTAGACTTGTGAATTTTTTCAATGGATTGTAATATCTTCCTATCACTTTTTATTTTTATGCGTAAATTGTCCCCACTTTGGTGAGTGAGTTTCCCTTCAAGCTGGTTCCTGTGTCCTTTTGACATATTCCCACCTTTGGATCATTGTTAATGCTTATAAACTGTTACACACTGCCTTCCAAATGCCAGAAACTAAGCCCTCTGTGAAGCATGGGGTTGGCTTCTTTCAAGGAACTACTTCCATCTCTGCATCCCATACATTAAAGCTTCAACTGCCAGCTGTGATTCTGTTCCCTCTGTAGTGTGACCAGTCTCAGGAGCAGTTTCACCCAGAAAGGAGCTTGTTCAGCATGCTGCTGAGTGCGTTCCCATTTCACATGGCTCCCAGGGAGTATCAGCCCCTAGGGAGGCAGTCTCCTCTCCCCAGGCACCAATACTATCTGCTTCTTAAAAGCTGTGAGAGATGTTAATGTGGTCCTGACATAGAATAACTTTAGAGAGACTTCGGCCAACTTGACTTTTCCGATTCCAGCAAGAGCTTTGCCTACTAGAGTGCATTTCAGTCTCTAATCTTCAATAACTATCCCCTTCCAAAGAAATAGCGTGTACTACTTGGTCCTGAAGATTCTGAAAGCCAGACTGCCTAAGCATCTGTTTTCCTTAAATGAGGGTGCCTCCTGTGTCAGTCTTTAAAATTTAGCTGAAGGTCAGAGAGCTTGTTTAGGAAGGATAAATAAATATTTCTGGACTGAATTTTTTCTCTCTCAGTCCCTGGAATTTTTGTAGCTCAGTACTTTGAAGCTTGTGGTAGAATTGACTGTAGTAGAAAGACTACATAAGATTACTTTCTCAATTTAGGATTTGTTCTTTTCTCTACTTTTGGTATAGATCGTAAGAAATAAAACATCACTACCTATTTGTGGAAATGCATATTTGTGTCACTGGTTGCCTCAGTTAACTATAAAAATCCTTTGTTTTTCATTCACTTTCAGAGGGGACTTAAGTTGACTTCCCATAAAAGCATGGAAAATGCAATGTTAGAAGTGATATTTTTGGCCAGGCATGGTGGCTCACACCTGTAATCTCAGCACTTTGGGAGGCTGAGGCAGGCGGATCACCTGAGGTCAGGAGTTTGAGATCAGCCTGGCCAACATGGTGAAACCCTGTCTCTACAAAAAAAAAAAAAAAATTAGTGGCACTTGCCTGTAGTCCCTGCTACTCGGGAGGCTGAGGCACGAGAATCACTTGAACCTCGGAGGTAGAGGTTGCCCTGACCCGAGATCATGCCACTACACTCCAGCCTGGGCGACAGAGCTGGAGTTTTGGCACACGCCTGTAGTCTCAGCTACCTGGGAGGCTGAGGCACAAGAATTGCTTGAACCAGGGAGGTGGAGGTTGCTATGACCCGAGATCATGCCACTGCACTCCAGCCTGGGCGACAGAGCTGGTGTTTTCTTTTTTTGAGCTCTGTCTCCGTCTTTTTTTTTAGGCCAGGCACGGTGGCTCACGCCTGTAATCCTAGCACTTTGGGAGGCTGAGGTGGGAGGGTCGCGTGAACCCAGCAGTTTGAGACCAGCCTGGGCAACACAGTGAGACCCCATCTCTATTTAAAAAAAAAAAAGTGAGATTTTTAAAACTACCAAAGGAGGGAAATCCTTGGGTACCAGGAACAAGTATTGCAGTAATAACTGTTGAGACCTGAATTAACTCTGAAGTCCGTGTTAACTTTATGAGCTACAGGAGTATAATAAAGCAAAAGCATTTTCTATTTCACCAACTTTTATAGTGCCTTCCCTACCTTGGACATAGACTGTACCTTAAGAGCCTTCAGTTACCTTTCACGAGTATGTATTATTGATTGGTAGTGGCTGAAAGGTGTGATAGATTTCCTCACTCATCTTAAGGGTCATGGCCAACACTTCTCTAATAAAAGACAGTTTAACAAGAGAAAAGCATAGCAAATTTATGTGACACGGGAGCCTTTAGAAATGAAGTCACAAAGACCCAGGGAAAACTGTCTGTTTTTATGCTTAGGTTTGATGAAGAATTGACTGCCGTGTAGAAAGTCATTGGACAGTAGGACATGATCTAATGGTAATAGACTGAGAAACCCAGCAAGGCTGGTCTGTTCAGGTTATTCTTGGGCTCTCTATGTGCATTCCTTCCCCCAGGGTGTGGGATGTGGCAGGTCCTCTCTGGAATGAGGGTCTTCAGAGGACAAGAGAGCAACCTTTCTAGTTTTATGGCTTGCTTCAGAGAAGAGGATTTCTAGTTAGTTCCTTTTTTTTTTTTTTTTTTTTGAGACAGAGTCTCACTCTGTTGCTCAGGCTGGAGTGCAGTGGCACGATCTCGGCTCACTGCAGCCCCTACCTCCCAGGTTCAAGCGATTCTCCTGCCTTAGCCTCCCAACTAGTTGGGACTATAGGCACATGCTACCACGCCTGGCTAATTTTTGTATTTTTAGTAGAGGTGGGGTTTTACCATGTTGACCAGGCTGGTCTCAAACTCCTGACCTCAAGTGATCCACCCACCTGGGCCTCCCAAAGTGTTGGGATTACAGGCATGAGCCACTGTGCCCGGCCGGGGTTTCTAGTTTCTGTGGTCTTGAGGAAGAGGAATTCTGGTTTCTGTGAGTAGCTTAGGGGGAGAAAAAGGGGAGGCAGACAGGAGGCCAGGAGAAGGTCAGAGAGCAACCTTGCTTCTGAAGCCTTCCAATCTCCTTTAGTTCAAAGTGCTCAGCATGCCAAAGCACCATACTTTGGGGTATTGTTTTCTCAGCCTGATGGGATGGAAAATAGGCAAGAAGGAGAGCGTGTTGCTACAAATCGATTGCTATTACCCCAAAAACAATTTAAATAAAATATCTATCCTAAAGAGTCACTAGCAACAGAAACAGGTCATGAGTATTTCCTCCCTCCCATCTTCTCTTTTCAGAGTAGTCACCCAAACAGTAATACACACTGACTGTTGAGCAGAGCACTAAGAATTTCTCTGCAAAGAGCCTGCTGTTTGTTTTAGCAAAGAGACTTTAGAGATCTCAGGTAGAATAACATTTTTTGAAAGTGTGTACCAGCCAGTGGTAATGCTGCGGTTTTCTCCATATGCTTTATTTCCTCATGGTTGGGGGCAACTTTCATAGGGATTGTATCAGTCTGCTTTACATTGAGGTCCTACAGTTACTAAATCGCATTTGACCCCAGATTAGAAAACAGTGTGGCATAGGGGGCATTGTCTACTGGCCCCCAGAGACTTAGGTACAGTTCCTGCTTATCTCTGCAGTTTGTTGCTCAGAGAAATGGAGAAACCTGAGCTGTTTTTTGTTTTTTCTTTTTGAGACGGAGTTTTGCTCTTGTCACTCAGACTGGAGTGCAATGGCATTATCTCGGCTCACTACAACCTCTGCCTCCCGAGTTCAAGCAATTCTCCTGCCTCAGCCTCCTGAATAGCTGGGATTACAGGCATTGGCCACCATGCTCGGCTAGTTTTTGTATTTTTAGTAGAGATGGGGTTTCACCATGTTGGCTAGGGTGGTCTCGAACTCCTGACCTCAGGTGATCCACCCGCCTCGGCCTCCCAAAGTGCTGAGATTACAGGCGTGAGCCACTGCGCCCAGCCTGGTTTGGTTTTTTGAGCATCCATTTCCTCATCTTCATTATTATTATTTTTTGAGGCAGGTGACTCACCTCAGGAGAGTCTCACAGTAGTGTGATCACAGATCACTGCAGCCTCGATCTCCCCAGGGTCAAGCAGTCTTCACACCTCAGCCTCCTGAGTAGCACACCACCATGCCTAGCTGATTTTTAAAAATTTTTAGTAGAAACAAAGGCACGGCGGGGGTTGCTCCCTTTGTTGCCCAGGCTGGTCTCTCACTTCTGAGCTCCATCCACCCGCCTCGGCCTCCCAAAGTGCTGGGATTACAGGCGTGAGCCACTGCGCCCAGCCTGGTTTGGTTTTTTGAGCATCCATTTCCTCATCTTCATTATTATTATTTTTTGAGGCAGGTGACTCACCTCAGGAGAGTCTCACAGTAGTGTGATCACAGATCACTGCAGCCTCGATCTCCCCAGGGTCAAGCAGTCTTCACACCTCAGCCTCCTGAGTAGCACACCACCATGCCTAGCTGATTTTTAAAAATTTTTAGTAGAAACAAAGGCACGGCGGGGGTTGCTCCCTTTGTTGCCCAGGCTGGTCTCTCACTTCTGAGCTCCATCCATCCGTGTCGGCCTCCCAAAGTGCTGGGATTACAGGCGTGAGCCACCATGCCTGGCCCATTTCTTCATTTTTAAATGGAGTTAATAATAGTCCTTGTCTTGTAGAATTGTGAGCATTAAATAAAATGAAGCAAATAAAGTGATCAATACATAGAAAGGGCTCAATAAATGTTATGTAAAACAAAAACCAAAATGGGTTGCTGCTTTAGTTGTTCTTCTCTTCCATCTAGCTTGAAACTTTTGTTTAGAAGTAAACAAAAATCAAAATCTGTATTTAAGAACAACCACCAAGAACAACAACAACAACAAAAGCCTTGGTTTGCACTTAAGACAATTTGATATGATTTTTTCTCCAGCCAGAGTTGGCAGGGTTAATGTGAGCCAGCTGAGAAGCCATGCTGTTACCTTCTGGCAGCCCATATGCAGATGCTGTTGTATTAATTACAAAAGAAAACTCGATTAACTTGGAAGTCCTTTAACTGTCAGTGAGGCAGCTGCTCCAGCTCTGAAACAGGTTTTCTTCCTCCCTCCTACTGTCAGTCTACAGCTTTTAATCTCTTCTTTAGAGAACTGCTAAGACTGCACTGTAGGTCCTCAGAGCCCCTGGCTAGTTCAGTCTACTTTTTGATCTGCAGTTATAGTGGTCCAAGGGGCACTTGCATAATTAAATTCACATATAATTGAAAATAAAATAAAAACAACCACACCAACCACCCATCCCCCTCACATCATTGTTCTTTCAGCAGTTAAAACCTGGCATTTTAGAATTGGAAAGCATGTTAAAGATTATCTAATCCAACTCCACCCCCCTTCATTTACCGACGAGCATTTCAAGGCTCAGAAAGATCAAGTGGATTGCCAAGGTCACAGAGCTCGTCAGAGTGGCAAAGCCTGCCTTCATTCTTGTGCTGTTCCCACTTCCATATTGCGTTCCACCACATCACTGAGCAGTGTGTGAGAATCCAGGAGTAAAACCATCTGCTTTCAACTTCATTTCTCTCCATGCCCTTGTTCAAATCTGGTAGAGATGTCAAATGGATGAAAAAGCTAAAGATTTAGTGGGAGAAGCAAAGGGCTTGGATAGTGATGTGTTGGAAAACAGAGACGGTGATGTTTGCCATGGACTTCTAACAGTGTACTGGGATCAACTTCAGCACCCTTTCCTACTGCGCTGGTCTTTGGTTGTTTTGACAGTAGCAAGTTTATTTGTGGTGACTTTTTGTAGGAAAGATGGAGGGCGGAAGTGTTCATTTGGGTCAGATGAATAATGAGGTGTGTCTGCTCTGGTTTTGGCTGATGCAGCCTGTTTCATTGGCTGTCCTGTAGTTGACACTTTGTTTCAGAGGTGCAGAGGCTCTCTCCCTCTCGTCCTGAAAAGTGATTTAGTTGGTTTTCTTCTCTATTATCCACTCTCCTGGTAGTAGCAGTAACAAAGGTTATTTAGGTTTGTTGGTCTTTTTGTGATGAAACCATTTTTATTATAGGAATTTAAAAGTTGTCAGTATGCATTCACACGTAGACACTTATGTGAAAATCTGGGGAGGACTGGGAATAGAAGAAAGCTAGGAAGTGTAGATGAGGTGAAGACAGTCTAGCTGGACTTCTTACTGCTCGAGCTGAGACTATGGTAGTTAAATTCCACAAGATGAATGGAAGGGTCCTATTCTTGTTTTTTTTTTTTTTTTTTTTTTTTTTGAGATGGAGTCTTGCTCTGTTGCCCAGGCTGGAGTGCAATGGTGTGATCTTGGCTCACTGCAACCTCCGCTTCCCGGGTTCAAGCGATTCTCCTGCCTCAGTCTCCTGAGTAGCTGGGATTACCACCACGCCTGGCTGATTTTTTGTATTTTTAGTAGAATCACGGTTTTGCCATGTTGGCCAGGCTGGTTTTGAACTCCTGACCTCAGGTGATCTGCCTGCCTCTGCCTCTCAAACTGCTGGGATTACAGGCGTGAGCCACTGCACCTGGCCGAAGGGTCCTGTTCTTTTATCCACATGAAAGAGGTTTTTAGGAGTGATGGTTGCTCTTAAACTATTCATCATGATACCGGACTTTTCAAAGTACTCAGTGGGTTTGCTTACAGCTTTGTATAGGTAGCTCTCCCCACTAAATGGATTCTCAGACAAAACAAACAAATCTATGACATTAAGCCCTTGGTAAGTGTCAGGCATTGTGTTGGGTGTTGAGGATGAAATAGGATGGTTCTTCCTGCTTTATATGATTATAAACAGATAATTAGAATAAAGCATGGTAAGTGTTCTGCAGTTGAGAATAAGGTATGAAGGGACTCAGGACTGGCCTGTTGCTACTTGTTAAGTGGCCACACAAGTAATTGGCTGTGTCCTCTTGCTTTTAGGTTGTAGATCAAAAGAGTAGACTAGTGGTCTGGTGTTACACTCTTGTATTTAGTAAATACCCTTGCACAGAATTATATACTTAGTTAACTCTGTTGGTTTTTGAAAGGCACTCATCTCTTTCCCAGGAGAGTAGATTTGCTTGTTTCAGTGTCTGGTGTTGCTGATGTATATGTGCGGGCCAGGCTGATATCCTTATAGACAGACATGAAAAGAAGGGCCGTAATGAAATGCATAGAGGGATCTGCGTGAACAGAGACGTCTTTAACCCTTTTGGTGTTACTGTTTGTGAAAGAGAAGGATGCTTGGGGATTTGAAATCGTAGCTGGGTAGGTTCACTTTGAAGTAGAACCACCTCTTAATTGATTCAGGCCTCTTTTGCTTCCAATTCTGGAAACAAAATAAATGGCCTACAAATAATTTAATGCAGCTTATGGTTAAGTGACTAAAGCAAATACTGTTTCAGTTAGTGCCACCGGAAATTTCAATTATGATGGATGTGTTTGGCTCAAGGATTGGCCCTTTTGCAGCCTAAGTACTGTGTGTCTGTGCTTTTCTGAACAAATGCAGGAATTGCCTGAATCTTAGAGATAGGCAGACACTGATACTGAAGGAATAAGGAAGTGATATAGTTCAGGCTGAGAGTTTCAGTGAACTAATTTCAGGTTATTTTTCTCAAACACAGATTCTCATTCTTTAGGAAGCTTGTTCTGTCTTGAACGTTAGTTGAATGTGTTTGGGGGAAGTTATCCATTTAGATTAGTAGTAGTTGCCTTAAAAGGAGAAGTTTTTTTTGTTTTTTGTTTTATTTTTAGATTTTTATTTGTTATTATTTTTTGTGCAAAACATAAGGGTGGTAAAAAACAGATTTTTTAAATTGACACATAGTAATTGTACATATTTATAGGATACGTGTGGTATTTATAGGATACATGTGGTATTTCGATATGTGGGTAACAATGTGGTAATGGTCAAATCAGGGTAATTGGGATGTCCATCAAGGAGAATGTTTTTGAAATAAATCACATCTCTTTCTAGATTTGCCTGGATTTTATCCTAATAGGCAGTTCTTTCCCTTTGTCCTATTTAGGGTCTTGTCTCCCATAAACAGAAGGAATGTGATTTGATTAGGAGGTATTGATGTTAATTGAGCACCCAGTGTTTTAAGGAAACAGATGACTCGGCAGCTGGGACGTTGTCACCAGCTATCAGAGCGATGAACTGGAAAAGATTCTAGAGCTTATGCAAACTTGAATAACATTTCATTTTATACATTTATACATTTTATACATTTATAGCTCATACATTTAGTAGTAAAATATGTCACAATGAAGAACATAAGCTAAAACCGCATATGGTAGATAATTTAAAAGGGCTCTGTAGTGCTATATTATGTGCTGCATGATGGTATCTTGGTCAACAAAGGTACAGTATTTTTAGCATACGTTTTCTATGTTTAGATATGTTTAGATACACAGATATTTACCACTCTGTTACAGCTATCTATAGTATTCAGTACAGTAACATGCTGTAAAAGTTTGTAGCCTAGGAGCAATAGGCTACACCCTATAGCCTAGGTGTGTGGTAGGCTATACCCATACCACCTAGGTTTGTGTAAGTACACTCTGATGTTCACACAATGACAAAATTGCCTGATGATGCATTTCTCAGAATGTATGCCTGTTGTTAAGCAACACATGACTGTAATCTGTGTTCAAGTATTAGGTCTTCTGTCAGAAGGAAGGGTTTAATTTTGACACATTCAGTTATGTTTCTCCTTGGGCTCACATCCCAACTAGTGTAGTTTTTTCGGGCTTTGTTATTTTAATAATTTTGGTGTTTGTGATGGAGTCCTTATAAACTCCTTAGGCTGTCCCTCCACTGAATGAAAAAGGAGCGGGGCGGGAAGATCAGGTCACTCCCACATTTCTGGGTAGAAATAACAGTTTGTTCCTAGGGGGTGAGCTAGGGAAAGGAATTCTGTTTGATATGTGAAGAGCCTTTTCTCACTGGGGTTTTTCCCCTGATATGTCCTTCAACCAAGGTTCCTAGAAATTTCTCCTCTAGGACCTTGTCATCCTCATGGGATTTCTGTGTGAGTCTCTCTCTCTCCCCTTCCTCACTCCTCTCTCTCTACTCCTTTCTCTTCCTCCACTCTCCCCTTCCCCAACCAGGCAAACTGAGCTGCATTTCCTTCCCACCTAAGGAAGAGAAGTATCTCCAGCAGATTGTGGACTGCCTCCCTTGCATACTGATCCTCGGTCAGGATTGTAACGTCAAGTGCCAGCTGTTGAATCTGCTGTTGGGGGTGCAGGTGCTTCCCACCACCAAGCTGGGCAGTGAGGAGAGCTGTAAGCTTCGGCGCCTCCGCTTCACCTATGGGACTCAGACTCGGGTCAGCCTGGCACTCCCTGGACAGTATGAACTAGTGCACACGCTGGCTGCTCATCAGGGCAACTGGGAGACCATCCCTGAGGAGGATCTGGAGGTCCAAGAGAACAATGAGGATGCTGCTCATGTTTTAGCGGAACTGGAGGTAACGATGCACCATGCTCTCTTACAGGTACCAATCTCATACTTCTATACCAATTGTATACATATATACCAGCTTTCCTTTTATTTTGACTTTCTAAAAAAGTAATTCGATGATATATAGTCTGAACTCTGAGCAGCAGTGGCTAGTGGAGTCAGAGGAACATAATCTGGGAAGTTGAAAAACAAACAAGGCTGTAGCAATACCCATTCCTGCCTCTTCTTACCATGCTGCAAGGCCCTGAGTAGTTTGCTTGTCTCCTCACTTCCTTATCTCCGTTTCTGAAATGAAAGGAGTATGTGATACTTGTTTCTTAGCATGCTTTTACAGAATAATCGTAATCAAAGTTAGAAATCCTTTCTCATTTCTTAACAGGAAGATATTGCTTGAATTGTCTCCAGTTACCGCTTTCTAAAAGGAATGATAGATGATGGATGAGTATTGTTCTTAATGGAATTGAGACCAAGTGAAGAATTTTGTGGGTTCTTCCTTAGATCTAACCATTAATTTACTAAGTAGTACAGAGGATAGATCATTTCTTCTACTTTATAAGGAACATGGGAATGTGAGGACAGGTCTGGCTCAATGTAAGGAGATGTGGAGATCCTGTTATTTGAAGAGTATCTTAGTTTCTCTCATAAACTCCCAAAGAGAGCACAGATCTGTGCCATCTCGTAAGATATCATATTATCTAAGACTTTATACATTATCACTTAGGAAATACTTCTGTCTTGGTCTGTGTTTCCTTTCCTACTGGATAGTTAGGACCAGGCTATTTAATTAGACCAAATGGGGATGTGACTATGGCAGGGTCAGGAGTGGGTAGGGATAAAATAATTCGGCCATACTCAGAGTTTTACTCTTGGTTAACTGTGCCAGGAAGGATGGGCTAGTTTGGCAGGACCTGAAAGAGTGGTTTCTTCTTTCCTTCTTTCTTATAACCACTTCATCTACCCCACTTCTAAGAAGCTTAGTTTCTCAGTCAATGAATGAGTCCTTTGGTTGTGGCCATGGCCTGTGACACTCTAGAAGTAAAAATTGTCATCTCATTTCCTTCCACAGTCCATATTTCTTTCATCTTGATAAATGCCACAGGGGGCTATGTAACAAGCCCCCATTCTCTCTCAGCTCAGTTTCAGTGGTGGTTTCCTGTGTTTTCAAACTGAGAGTTCACATTTCCTAGCTCCAGGATAATGTGAGGGTTTTTGAATAGCTCTGATAGTAACTCTGGCAGTAATATTTGTCTATTAACTGTGGCATGTTCAGTTGACCCATGAACTTCTTCACAATTCACAAGTATTTCATCCATCCATACACAGTCTCTCTGTAGTATACAGTTTTGGTCTAGTTCCTTCAAGCTTCCAATAGCTCAGTGGTTTTCAAACTTATATATATATATTTTTTTTTCTTTTCTTTTTTTTTTTTTTTTGAGATGGAGTCTCTCTCTGTTGCCCAGGCAGGAGTGCAGTGGTGCGATCTCAGTTCACTGCAACCTCCGCTTCCTGGGTTCAAGTGGTTCTCCTGCCTGAGCCTACAGAGTAGCTGGGACTATGGGCACCTGCCACCACACCTGGCTAATTTTTGTAATTTTAGTAGAGACAGGGTTTCACCATGTTTGCCAGGGTGGCCTAGAACTCCTTACCTCAGTGATCCACCCGCCTCGACCTCCCAAAGTGCTGGGATTACAGGCGTGAGCCACCACGCCTGGCTACTTTTTTATATTTTAATTCACTGTAAGACATACATTTTCTTTCAGGACCCAGTACATATATACACATATACATTTGAAATATAAGTTTCATGAAATATTACTTTTGCTTTCTGCAGTACATACTGATAATTTCTTCTCTCTTCGACTTCATTTTTTGAAAATGTTAGTAGCAGCCCACTAAGTTGATGCTATGACCTGATAGATTATAACCTGTAGCTTAAAAAACACTGTTGGGCTCAGTGGCACACACTTGTAGTCCCAGCTACTGGGGAGACTGAGGCATGAGGATTTTAGAGACCCTGTCTCTAAAAAAAAATAATAATAATACTGTTAAATAGCAGAAATGACTGCTGTGAATCAGGTGGTGATTTTCCCCATTCTTACCTTTAATAACAATCCTGGAATGTGACAAAGCCATCTGCAGGAGAGGCAAATCATTTGACTTTTTTCTCTTAGTCTCTTCATTTTATTTTTTAAAATTACTATTATTATTTTTTATTTTTTTATTTTTGAGAGAGAGTCTTGCTCTGTGGCCCAGGCTGGAGTACAGTAGCGCAGTCTTGGCTCACTGCAACCTCTGCCTTCCAGATTCAAGCAATTCTACTGCCTCAGCCTCCCAAGTAGCTGGAATTACAGGTGTGTGCCACCAGGCCCAGCTAATTTTTGTATTTTTAGTAGGTATGGGGTTTCGCCATGTTGGCCAGGCTGGTCTCACACTCCTGACCACAAGTGATCCTCCCGCCTCTCAGTCTTGCAAAGTGCTGGGATTAAGGCATGAGCCACCATACCCGGCCCCTTCATTTTATTGGTTTAAATTTCTAATGCTTGTCTGAGCACAGTGATTTATGCCTGTAATCCCAACACTTTGGGAGACTGAGGGAGGAGGATTGCTTGAGCCCAAACGTTCAACACCAGCCTGGGCAACCTAGTGAGATCCTGTGTACACACCTGTGGTCTGAGCCACTTGAAAGGCTGGGGTTGGGGGATCAAGTGATCCTCCAGTGATCCTCCAACCAGTGGAGGCTGCGGTCAGCTGTGATCGTACCACTGTACAACACTTGGGCAACAGAATGAGACCCTGTCTCAAAAAAATTTTTTTAAAGATCTTTCTCTTCATTACTTTGTGGGTTTTTTTGTTTGTTTGTGTTTCTGAGATGGAGTCTCACTCTGTTGCCTGGGCTGGAGTGCAGTGGAGTGATTTTGGCTCACTGCAGCCTCCGCCTCCCGGGTTCAAGCGATTCTCTTTCCTTAGCCTCCCAAGTAACTGCGATTATAGGCGCCTGCCACCACACTCGACTAATTTTTATATTTTTAGTAGAGATGGAGTTTCACTATGTTGGCCAGCTGGTCTCGAACTACTGACCTCAAGTGATCCACCCCCCTCACCCTCCCAAAGTGCTGGGATTACAGGCGTGAGCCACCATGCCTGGCCCTAAATTTTTTTTTTTTTAATTTCTAATGCTCATTTACTTTTGTTCCATAAATTGAGGTGATATAAGAAAGTCACAGAAAGGAAAGTATGAGCCGTCCCCCCAAGTGCATATCTGAGCATGTGTCTTCCTACTGAGAGCTCCCAGGGCCTACTCCTGGTGTGTGCTAAGCGTACAGACAGAGGAAACAACTGAGGAGACTACTTGGATGGGATGTTGAGTTACCAAATCAGCTTTCTCTCAGCATAGTTAAAAAATATATTCTCTCTTCTCTTTTCTTGAGGAATTCTCTAGCCTCTCATGTTGTTTCATGTGGTTTGTGAGGCTTCCTTGGCCAGTGTTTCTCAAGATCTGCTTTATTCTCCAGTGGTTTTGATGTAGGCCTCATACCAGATCCCTGTAGTTCTAAGTTTAGAACCCCTTGATGTTGAGTCTCAGAGGGCCTTGCAACCTTTGTGGAATCCAAGCACTGCCCTCTGACTGCAGCCCGGCTCCTGTCTCTGTTAGATACATCAGCAATGCTCAGCTTACTGCTGGGGGCATTGCACAGCAGCTACCTGGAAGACTGTTCATGCCAGCGAGAATGAGCTTTTGGTTTAGCTCCAGTTATTTTTAGGACCAGTGAGTTAGCTCTAAACAGCCCTTCCATCTGATTTGTGAAGAGGGTAGTAAAGAAAGGAAACATTTAGCTAAAGGAAATCAAGATTGAATTAGGGGAAATGCAATGTTCATTTTGAACTGTCAAATTATCAAAGCAGAATTTCCCCTGCCCTCTTATACAATGGTCATTCTTCTAAAACATTATTTTAAAGTCCTCATAAATTAGCCATTTTCAGTTTGTTCCAGAATAGGCCAACTCACATGGACCCACACTGCTTGGTATTCCCACCTTTTTAATTCTGGATCCCCTGAGATTCTCAGTTCATAATTCAACAATAGAGGAACACCGTCAAGCCATTAGTATCTGAAACCTCATTTGGTGTTCAAACATCGTCACTTTCCAGTTGGCAGCACATTTCACCATTCACCATATTCACTAGTTGTGTCTTTGTATACAAAAGTACTCCCCCTTCCCCACCCTCATGCCTTCCTTCATGTATATCTGACAGCTCCTTTTCTTTTTCTTTCTTCTTACAAATCTGATGGAACAGTTGTCTGCCTTAGAGTTGCTCACTCTGATATATCTGTGTGTGGTTTTTTTTTTCTCCTGTGAACACCTGTAAGGAAAGGAAGAAGCAGCAGCAGAAGTGATTAAACTTGCTCAGCCTGAGATGGGATTCCTGCAACCTGGAGGTGGCGTTTCATTTACTGTGGCAGTTACATAGCTTCAGTTGATCTGCTCTGATCAGTAGCCTGTTTATCCCCACCAGGTGCTTTTGGCCCTTTGGGCTGCCACATACTGACCTGGTTTTTGGCTCATGGTGTTATCTGGTGGGGTTTACTTTGGGGAACTTTTTTTTTTTTTTTTGAGACGGAGTCTTACTCTTGTCACCCAGGCTGGAGTGCAATGGCGCGATCTCGGCTCACTGCAACCTCTGCCTCCCGAGTTCGAGCGATTCCCCTGCCTCAGCCTCCCGAGTAGCTGGGATCACAGGTGCCTGCCACCATGCCTGGCTAATTTTTGTACTTTTAGTAGAGATGGGGTTTCGCCATGTTGGCCAGGCTGGTCTCGAGCTCCTGACCTCAGGTGATCTGCCCACCTCGGCCTCCCAAAGTGCTGGGATTACAGGTGTGAGCCACTGCACCTGGCCTTTTTTTTTTTTTTTTTTAACCGTTTTTAACTCTAACCAATTGGAGTAGTAAAGTTTTATCTTTATATTCCTCAACTAATAGCTAATCTGTTTTTTTGTTTTGTTTTGTTTTGGCTTTTTAATTTTTGAGACAGGGTCTCACTCTGTTGCCCAGGCTGGGAGTACAGTGGTACGATCTTGGCTCACTGCAACCTCTGGCTCAAGTGATTCTCCTGCCTCCTCCCAAGTAGCTGGGACTACAGGCGTGCGTCACCATGGCTGACTAATTTTTGTATTTTTTGTAGAGACAGGGTTTCACCGTGTTGACCAGGCTGGTCCTGAACACTTGAGCTCAAGCAATCTGCCTGCCTCGGCCTCCCAAAGTGCTGGGATTACAGGGATGAGCCACCATGCCTGGCCACTAATTGTTTTTGTTTGTTTGTTTGTCTGTTTTGCTAAACTGTTTTTAACAAACAGATATTGGTATTTTAAAATTTTCAGTAATTAATGCTTTTACAACTCATAAGCATTATAAAGGATCTTAAAATGACAAGTTTACATAAAATTTTAACCCCAAATTTACTAAACACTGTTTGTTGCTAGAAAACTGGCTTCTCTCAAGTTTTGTCTAGTTATTGGCATTTCAAGACCAGACTGGGCAACAAAGTGAGACCTCGTCTCTACAAAAAATTAGCCAGGTGTGGAGGCGTACACCTGTGGTCCCAGCTACATAGGAGGCAGAGGCAGGAGGATCACTTGAGCACAGGAGGTCGAGGCTGCATTGCATCTTGGGTGACAGAGTGAGACCCTATCTCAAAAAAAACCACACACACCCCCTCCCCTCCCGCCCACACACACACAAACCCCAACATCTGTGGCTCACATCTGTGGTCCCAGCACTTTGGGAGGCTGAGGTGGGCGGATCGCCTGAGGTCAGAAGTTTGAGACCAGCCTGGCCAACATGGTAAAACCCTGTCACTATTAAAAATACAAAAATTAGCTGGGCATGGTGGCAGGCGCCTGTAATCCCAGCTATTCCGGAGGCTGAGGCAGGAGAATCACTTGAACCAGGGAGGCAGAGGTTGCAGTGAGCCGAGATCATGCCACTGCACTCCAGCCTGGGCAACAAGAGTGAAACTCTGTCTCAAAAAAAACAAGCCCAACATTTGTTATACATTACTTACCTTTAGTTAGATACTATATTGTCTCTTGAGTATATCTAGGTTAAAAGATAAAAGTTGATAGGTAAAAGGTAGGAAAGACTGCTGAGTGAGATCCTCAGGGCAAGAAGATACTGTTGGAGGAGGGAGTCTATGGAATTGGGCCAAAAAATGGTCAACTCCAAGGGAAAAGAAACAAGGATCGTTTATATGTACAGGACAGAGAAATAAGAAATGATATTCTAGAGGTATAATTAAAATTTTAAAAACTCTTATTTTATGTGGCAAAAAAAGGAAACTGAAGTGATATATTTAAAAAGGATGTGGAAAGTTCAGGCAAATGCTTAATTATAAATTCTTTATGGCAGTAATCCTATTTTGTTTTTAATATCTCTCTCACCTTTTACCCTAGCATACACTAGCATACATAGTAAAATGTAACCATCCTGCATACATTGCTCTTTACCAAAAAACCTGGGAGTTCCTGTTACAGGCTAATATACCTATGAAGGATATGTGTGATTCAGAGGCAATAATTTTTTTTAATCCCTATGCTCACTATAGTAACCTTGATATCTCTTAAAAGAACAGCCTGGCTGGGTGCAGTGGCTCACGCCTGTAATGCCAGCACTTTGGGAGGCCAAGGCAGGCAGATCGCTTGAGTTCAGGAGTTTGAGACCAGCCTGGGCAACAAGGCAAAACCCTCTTTCTACAAAAAATACAAAAATTAGCTGGGTGTAGTAGCACATGCCTGTAGTCCCAGCTACTCGGGAGGCTGAGGTGGGAAGACCACTTGAGCCTGGGAAGTGGAGGTTGCAGTAAGCTGACACCGTGCCATTGCACTCCAGCCTGGGTCTCTGTCTCAAAAAATAACTAACTAAATAAAAACATCCTGTGTGGCCATAAAAAAGAATGAGTTCGTGTCCTTTGCAGGGACATGGATGAAGCTGGAAGCCATCATTCTTAGCAAACTAACACAGGAACAGAAAACCAAACACTGCATGTTCTCACTCATAAGTGGGAGTTGAACAATGAGAACACATGGACACAAGGAGGGGAGCATCACACATGGGGGCCTGTCGGCGCTGGAGGGAAAGGGGAGGGAGAGTATTAGGACAAATACCTAATGCATGTGGGGCTTGAAACCTAGATGACGGGTTGATAGGTGCAGCAAACCATACCTATGTAACAAACCTGCACGTTCTACACATGTATCCCAGAACTTAAAGTGAAAAAAAACAAAACAAAATAACATCCTGAAGCTGAGGCTGTATTTTCTCAATTCATTGTCAGTGATTCATCTCTGGCCTTCCAGGGTTAGCTCTTGAGGCGAAAATCTGACAGCAGTCACAGTCTTAATCTCCTTTTGTCTTCTGCCTTTGCTAGGATTCCACCTCTTTCCTGCACCAAATGGCTTCCTTTCTGTTTTTACTATCTCACATATTTGTTTTGTCTCCTTCTGAGTAGAGGATGGATGGGGTAGGGAATCTTCCCTAATTCAGAGACTCAGAGATTGAAAAGTATTGTCAACGGGCAAAAACTGTTGTTAGGACTATTAACAATATTTTCTTTTTGACTGCTTTTGTGATGTCTCAGCCAATCCATAGAGGATATTATCTTGTTTGATAACAGAGCCTTTACTTTGTAACCAGCATATACTTCTTAATACAGAACCCTAGCTAGAATTGTTAGGACCCCTGAAAGCATCTAGTCTATCTTTTTTTTTTTTTTTGAGACGGAGTCTCACTCTGTTGCCCAGGCTGGAGTGCAGTGGCACGATCTCGGCCCACTGCAAGCTCCGCCTCCCAGGTTCACGCCATTCTCCTGCCTCCGCCTCCCAGGTTCACGCCATTCTCCTGCCTCAGCCTCCCAAATAGCTGGGACTACAGGCACCCGCCACCGCGCCCAGCTAATTTTTTTGTATTTTTAGTAGAGACGGGATTTCACTGCGTTAGCCAGGATGCTCGTGATCTCCTGACTTCGAGATCCACCCGCCTCGGCCTCCCAAAGTGCTGGGAGTACAGGCATGAGCCACCACGCCCGGCCGCATCTAGTCTGTCTTTTATTCTACTTTCATAACTTCCCGAACACCAAATCAGACAGTGCTTGACACACAGTGGGCCTTCAATGAGTGTTTAAACATTGTCTTTGTAGCTACACGGACCTGGATTTATATCCTGGTTTTGTCACTTAGCTGTGTCACCTTGTTCCCTCATTTGTAAGATGGGGCTATAAATCCTGTCTTTTTTTTTTTTTTTTTTTTTTTTTGAGACAGTGTCTCACTTTGTCACCCAGGCTGGAGTGCAATAGCAAGATTTTGGCTTACTGCAGCCTCAACCTCCCAGGCTCAAGTGATCCTCTCACCTCACCCCCTGAGTGCCTGGGACTACAGGTGCATGCTACTATGCGTGGCTAATTTTTGTATTTTTTTGTAGAAATGGGGTTTTGCCATGTTGCCCAGGCTGGTCTCGAACTTCTAGGCTGAAGCAGTCTGCCTGCCTCAGCCTCCCAAAGTGCTGGGATTACAAACATAAGTCAGTGTGCCCGGCCTATAATTCCTGTCTTTTAGAATTGGTATGAGGCTAAAGTGAGAGAATGTGTTGAAAGCACCTACCACAGTGTCTGGCACATAGTAAGCCTATTTCCTCCTCCCTTTGAATAAATCAGTGTCCTTGAGAAGATTTCCTGCTCTCTCAGTCACCCATCCTTTCCCTGACAATCATCCACATTGGAACTCCTCCCAAAACTTAAGGCTTCTTGTTCCAACTTACTTATAGTTATACTTCTACTCTTAGTAGAGAGAACATTCTTCATAATTCATTATGGCTTATTTTTGTAATAAAACGAAAGGAGAAAGCTGTTATAAAAGGTTAATAATACAGAAGTATATAAAAGTTAAAAGGTGAAGTTTTCCCTCCTTTCTCTTTCCCTCTTCTCCATTCTAGACAAAATATTTTGTCTCTCTCTCTCAATCTAGTAAGTGGCAAGAGAATAAAATTCAGATTTCTACTGTTATCTGCATCAGTAGATACCTGGGTGTTTGACTGTCTATTAGGTAGAATGCATAGAGACCATTCAATATATTCTTATCAACTTGTTGGTTACCTAATCCATTGTCATTTGAGATAGAGAGAAGAGAGTTCAGATCCTTAAAGTCTTCATGCTTATGAGTTGAGAATCAGAGCTAAAGCCTTTGCTTTGGGGTGTTTGGGATTATAAATATTCTTCTACTTTTAGCATGATGGTCTCATGCTTTCTATGGCTACTGAGGGCTATGATTGTGATTCTGTTTTTTCTAAGTCTTATATCTGGCCTGAGTTACACGCTGATGCTTTTACTAGGTAGGGAGATGAGCTCGTATCCATTCAATGTTGACTACTGGGATAAAACTCTGGTTTGCCTTCACATTGATCCCAGTTTCTTTGAGGCATGTTATAACCTAGAAACATGTTATAGCCTGTTTGGTTGCAGCTCCCTTTGGAAAGTATATGTACCAACAAGAGTCAAGGTATTTTCTTTTCTTTTCTTTTTTTTTTTTTTTTTTGAGATGAAGTCTCGCTCTGTTGCCCAGGCTGGAGTGCAGTGGCACCATCTTGACTCACTGCAACCTCCGCCTCCTGGGTTCAAGCAATTCTCCTGCCTCAGCCTCCTGAGTAACTGGGATTACAGGTGCCTGCCACCATGCCTGGCTAATTTTTGTATTTTTAGTAGAGATAAGGTTTCAGTATGTTGGCCAGGCTGGTCTCAAACTCCTGACCTTAAGTGATTCACCTGCCTTGGCCTCCCAAAGTGCTGGGATTACAGGCATAAGCCACCACACCCAGCCAAGTCAAGGTATTTTCTATACAATAACAAAAATAGGGAGGTATTTTACTTAATATGTAATTAATATTTAAGAGTGATGGTTCAGGGAACTATTTAGAAATGAAAAAGAATCAGCCTTGTGTGAAAACAAACAGGAGAAACCTTTCAAATGCCCCATGAGAATGTCACGAGAGGAGAACTGGAAGTAAAGTAGCTAGAATATGGGGATAAGGATAGAGGTCAAGGGTGTCCAAGGGTAGGACAATTATTAATATATAGTTGTATACTTTTCTATGTGATATGAACCTGAGGCTTCAGAACTCTAGAGAAAGCAAAGACATCTGCTACCTACCAACTTTAGCCTGCGTACATAACTGTTTTCTGGCTTTTTGTTTGTATGTTTGTTTATATTTTAGAAATAGGGTCTCACTCTGTTGTTCAGGCTAGAGTGCAGTGACGTGATCACAGCTCACTGTAACCTCAACTTCCTGGGCTCAAGGGATCTTCCTGCCTCAGCCTCCTGAGTAGCTGGGACTATAGGTGGATGTCACCATACCCGGCTAATTTGTTTTATTTTTTGTAGAGATGGAGTCTCGCCACATTGCCCAGGCTGGTCTCGAACTCCTGGGCTCAAGGGGATCTTCCAGCCTCAGCCTTCCAAAGTGCCGGGATTACAGGCGTGAGACACTGTGCCAGGCCACTGTTTTTTGTTTGAATTATCAGTTAGTATAATCATCCTTTGTTATAATAGAGTTTTAGTAATGTGCCATGAGCTACGGAGTAAGGATTCTTCACCTATAAGAGTCAGTATTCTTAGGAAGGGGTCAGCCTTCATCAGTGATTGAGTGATTACTTCTTGGCATTTGAAACAGTGTCATTGGCTGGGCACAGTGGCACATGCCTATAATCCTAGCACTTTGGGAGGCTGAGGCAGGAGGATCGCTTGAGCTCAGGAGTTTTAAGACCAGCCTGGGCAACTTAGTGAGACTTCGTCTCTACAAAAAATTTAAAAATAAATAAAATAAAATAGTGTCATTTTACACTTTATACCCAAAACGAAACTAAAGAAGTATATTCTGGTGTCTGTAGAGTAGCAAACTCCTTTCTATGCATTTCTTTCTTTCTTTTTTTTTTTTTTTAAGATGGAGTTTCACTCTTGTTGCCCAGGTTGGAGTGCAGTGGCATGATCTCGGCTCACTGCAACCTCCGCCTCCCGGGTTCAAGCGATTCTCCTGCCTCAGCCTCCCGAGTAGCTGGGATTACAGGCATACGCCACCACCCCGGCTAATTTTGTATTTTTAGTAGAGATGGGGTCAGGCTGGTCTTGAACCATGTTGGTCAGGCTGGTCTTGAACTCCCGACCTCAGGTGATCTGCCCGCCTCGGCCTCCCTAAGTGTTGGGATTATAGGCATGGGTCACCGCACCTGGCCTCTATTGCATTTCTTAATTGTGCCAAGAAAATGGGTGGTAACAGATCAACTTCTGTAAATTCCATGGATTTATGCAGAATGCATTCTACAAGAGAAATCTCTTTAGGAATTCACTGTGACTCAATATAGGAATTATGAGTTACTGTCATGATTCCTTGAGATTCTTTTTATTTGATTGAGTTAGGAGCAAAATGCTTACTCATTGCTTTATTCTTGGGGTAGAGGCAAATGCAATTTCAGATAAATGTGTGGGATAAAATGTGTGGGATGGGAGTTGAAAGATAGAAGATTTTACATATGCCGATTGAAAGTGGCTTTGAGCATCATTTCTTCATTAATTCATTCCATGTTTATTTATTGGATGCTTACTAAGTGCCAGGCGCTGTTCTAGGTGCTAAGAAGGGATATAGACATCCATGAAACAGTCTGAGGTCAGACTTCCCTCTTAGGTGGCCATACTAAGGCCCATAACAGCTCTGGCTCATCCTCTTTATATTAATTTTTATTTTTTCACTCCCTGTCTCCAGGAGACAGTGTTGGCTTCCTTTTTTGTTTATAACCGTCAAGCATGAGTCATCCCTTCACTGAGTATTGCAGAATCGCATATCACATTCCAGCCTAATTTGTACTGCTGCCAGGGTCTCTGCCAGCAGCTCTTTGCTTATCTTCTGACAATCATGATACTCAGAGCTTTGAGACCAACTGCACATGTTAGTCAACTGGGGAAGGGAGAAGAGAGAGCATGATACCTGTTTTCTATCCATTGTTGTTTAGTACAAGGTGTATTTAGGAATGGGCAGCTTCTGGCTGGGCGCGGTGTCTCACGCCTGTAGTCCCAGCACTTTGGGAGGCCGAGGCGGGCGGATCACGAGGTCAGGAGATCGAGACCATCCTGGATAACATGCTAAAACCCCGACTCTACTAAAAATACAAAAAAATTGCCGGGCGTGCACCTGTAGTCCCAGCTACATGGGAGGCTGAGGCAGGAGAATGGCGTGAACCTGGGAGGCGGAGCTTGCCGTGAGCCAAGATCGCGCCACTGCACTCCAGCCTGGGCAACAGAGCGAGACTCTGTCTCAAAAAAAAAAAAAAAAAGGAATGGGCAGCTTCTTTGTGGGTGCCAATATATCAGGCCATACTCCCATTAGAAAGCCCGAAATCCATGGCCGGGCATGGTGGCTGGTGCCTGTAATCCCAGCACTTGGGAGACCAAGGCGAGCGGATCACCTGAGGTTGGGAGTTTGAGACCAGCCTGACCAACATGGAGAAACTCCGTCTCTACTAAAAATTAGCCGGGCGTGGTGGCGCATGCCTGTAATCCCAGCTACTCGAGAGGCTGAGGCAGGAGAATCGCTTGAACCTGGGAGGTGGAGGTTGCGGTGAGCCAAGATTGTGCCATTGCACTCCAGCCTGGGCAACAAGAGTGAAACTCTGTCTCAAAAAAAAATTAATTAAAAATAAAGCCTAAAATCCTTTTTTTTTTTTTTTTTTAAGACAATGTGTAGAGTGCAGTGGTGTGATCTCAGCTCACTGCAACCTCCGCCTCCCAGGTTCAAGTGATTCTCATTCCTCAGCCTCCCAAGTAGCTGAGACTACAGGCATATGCCACCATGCCCAGCTAATTTTTTTTTTTTTTTTTTTTTTTGAGACAGAGTCTCACTCTGTCGCCCAGTCTGGAGTACAATGGCGTGATCTTGGCTCACTGCAACCTCCACCTCCTGGGTTCAAGTGATTCTTCTGCCTCAGCCTCCTGAGTAGCTGGGACTACAGGCTTGTGCCACCACGCCCCGCTAATTTTTGTATTTTTAGTAGAGACAGGGTTTTACCATATTGGCCAGGCTGATCTTGAACTCCTGACTTCGTGATCCACCTGCCTCGGCCTCCTGAAGTGCTGGGATTACAGGCGTGAGCCACCGTGCCCAGCCTAATTTTTGTATTTTTAATAGAGACTGGTTTTGGCCATGTTGGCCAGGCTGGTCCCGAACTCCTGGCCTCAAGCAATCTGCCCACCTCAGCCTCCCAGAGTGCTGGGATTACAGGCATAAGCCACTGTGCCTGGCTTCCAAAATCCATTTCTTTAATAATGAATTTACATCTATGAGCAAATAAAGTCAACTGGTCTCTTAAAAACAGTATTGGGCCAGGCATCGTGGCTCACGCCTATAATCCCAGTACTTTGGGAGGCCAGGGCAGGTGGATCACCTGAGGTCAGGAGTTCAAGACCAGCCTGGCTAACATGGCAAAACCCATCTCTACCAGAAAATACAAAAATTAGCTGGGCGTGGTGGCACATGCCTGTAATCCCAGCTACTCAGGAAGCTGAGGCAGGAGAATCACTTGAACCCAGGAGGCAGAGGTTTGCAGTGAGCCAAAGTCGCACCACTGCACTCCAGCCTGGGTGACAAGAGCGAAACTCCATCTCAAAAAAAAAAAAAAAACCAACCGTATTGGTCTTACAGATGGACTTGGCAGCTTGGGCTGATGTTTCTGTTGTGCACACAAAATGGTCCTTTGAGGAAAACCTGAAAATTTATTCTAGAATTTTAAGATAATCCATCAGAAAAAACAAGCAAACAAAATTCTTCCTGAAATTTCTAAACAATACTTTGGTTTTGAATATTTAGGCTTTCCTTTCATAAGTTTGATTGGTTGATTTATATCTTTTAAAAAATATCTATTGCAGCTCCACTCACTAGCCAGTGACCTTGAGCAAGTTGCTTAATCTCTGTGACTGTGTTTCTTCATATGTAAAATAGTGATGGTAATAATAACACCTCTGTCTTGGATTGCTATGAGGATTTATTGACTGTTACATGTAGGGTACTAACAACAATGCCCAGCACACAGTACCACTCGAGAAATGACACCTTGGTATTATCAAGAGCAGAAAGTATATTTTTCCCCTTAAAATCTCACCGGGTACATGATATAGTACCAGGTACACAAAAAGTACTCAGTTAACAAAATGAATGATTGTGACAATAACCAGTCAGCTCTAATCGGCTGCAAAATTGTGTTTCTTATTTCCATCAATGACCACGAAGACTACACTCTCCAAGTCCCACCCAAGTGTCATGTCCTTGAGAGTTTTTGGTGTTTGTTTTGGAGAAACTTCCAGTTATTACATTTCAGATATCACTTTGTATAGAACGAAGACAAAGACAACAGCAACAAGAAAGCCAAGATCCATTTAATTACTGCCCTTGGGAGCCACATTTTTAAACTTTTTTGTGGACACGTGAGTCTAGCAGCAGTTGAACAAAGCCCATTCAAACCTCTGGTTCTTTAATAACTACCATGTTACTGCCTTCCTGTCCCCTGATCAACCTCAAAGTCCTTTGAAATGCCAACAAGAGGGATGAAATGTGCATTTTAAGTTATCTTTTCATCCACGGGGTTTAAAGTTGCAGTCAATATCTTAATGCTGGCCTAGAGTATTAGATCAGAAGAAGAAGGTAAAATTTTACTCCCCTCTTCTCTGGGAAAGACTATTTTTCCATCCATTGAGCTGAGGACTGCAAAGATCAGGAGCCATTCACTTGAGGCCCTTTAAGGGGAAAACAGTTTGCCCTGATTTTCTTACAGATCAAAAGAGGGTCAGCAACAACACTTCTCCAACCTGTCTTGGAATTGAGACAGACAGGTGCGTGAAAGGAGGTGAAAATTGCTGATATTTTGGTTGAAAATTGTGAATATTCATATGGATAAAGTTCTATTAAATTTAAAAAAAAAATCTATTTAGGGCAACTTTGTAATATAAAAAATATTTTCACCTATAATTCTTTACTTTAATGTAACTGTTTTCTTTTCTTTTCTTTTTTTTTTTTTTTGAGACAGTCTCATTCTGTCACCCAAGCTGGAGTGCATGTTGTGATCTCAGTTCACTGCAGCCTCCGTCTCCTGGGTTCAAGCAATTCTCCTGCCTCAGCCTCCTGAGTAGCTGGAATTGTAGGTGTGCACCACAATGTCCAGCTAATTTTTGTATTTGCAGTAGAGACAGGGTCTCTCCATGTTGGCCAGGCTGGTCTTGAACTCCTGACCTCAAACGATCTGCCCACCCCAGCCTTCCAAAGTGCTGGGATTACAAGTGTGAGCCACCACATCCAGCCTAATGTAACTGTTTTCCTTTCTTGGGATTCTTTTTAGTCTTTATCTCATTGTTATATGTGATTATAATGTTGTCATTTATGCAGTTGTATGTTCTATTTTAAACCTTAAAATTTGTTACTTACCAACTTTTTGAATATGCCTGACTGAAGTGATTCATACTGTAGCATGTGTGACTCAGGGTAGTGAAAGGGGGTTTGTTTTGAATAGCAAGATGAGCATCAGACTAGTCTTCCAACCAGAAAACATTCCATGCAACTTGAGACACAGATGAAACAACAAATTTCTTCTTGGCTTGGGGTTGGATAAAGAGTAGATTGACTTATGTAGTGTTTGCTAAAATGACAAATGGTGAGATGCTAAAAGCACTTTGAGCTTTAGGGAGTTCAAAGTGGCCAGGCAAATTAAAGTTATGTGACCTACCTGAGAATATAGCATAGTTCTTTGTGAGAAGAGAAGGTGAGATATTTGTGCTTTTTGGGAATAAAAAAGATTTTAAAAACTCAAACAAGGCTGGGCACAGTGTTTCACACCTGTAATCTCAGCCCTTTGGGAGGTTGAGGCGCAGATCGCTTTAGCTCAGGAGTTCAAGACCAGCCTGGGCAACATGGCAAAACTCCATCTCTACCAAAAAAAATACCCAAAAAAGAATGAAAATTTAGCTGGGCATAGTGGCTCACACCTGTAGTATCAGCTACTTGGGAGGCTGAGGTGGGAGGATCACTTGAGCCTGGGAGGTTGAGACTGCAGTGAACCTTAATTGCACCACTGCACTCCAGGCTGGGCAACAGCACAAGACCTTGTCTAAAAAAAAAAAAAAAAAAAAAAAAAACACAAACAAACAAAAAACTTTAATCAAAAATACCTACTGCTCATGCTGGGTGTGGTGGCTCACACCTATAATCCCAGCACTTTGGGAGTCTGAGGCAGGTGGATCAGTTGAGGTCAGCAGTTCAAGAGCAGCCCGGCCAACATGGTGAAACCCCATCTCTACTAAAAATACAAAAATTAGCTAGGCATGGTGGTGCGTGCCTGTAATCCCAGCTACTCAGGAGGCTGAGGCAGGAGAATCGCTTGAACCCAGGAGGCAGAGGTTTCAGTGAGCTGAGATCGTGCCATTGCACTCCAGCATGGGTGACAGAGTGAGACTCTGTCTCAATCAATCAATCAATAAACCTGCTGCTCAAATAGGGTAAGAAATAAAAACAGCATATTCATCTGAAAGAAACAAAATTGTGTGTCTTTTAGACTTCAGACAAAGTAAATATTCAACATCTGATAACTGTTAAGGACACAAACGTGAGCATATTTGTGTTGAGTTCTTTTATAACTCTAAAATATGCTAGAATTCTGTGGAGGGTTGATTCTGAGTTTGCAGACCCTTGAAGACATCAGGAGTCTGTGTACCTACAATGGTAATATATTAATATGTGTGAGTCCCTAGTTAACCGTTTATACCTGGAATGCCAGGCAAAGCAGACAATGTCAGAGACACAGAGGAACAACCTATGCAATGGATAGAAATGCAGTAGATGGACATATGCTCTTGTGTGTTTGGAACCTTCACAGGAAAGAAGTAGAACACAAAGTGGAAAGTGCAGACTAGGCAAAGGACCTGTGGAAGGTTTGTTTCTAAACCTCAAAGATCTTTTTTTTTTTCTTTTTAAATTGAGACAGTGTCTTGCTTTGTCGCCCAAGCTGGAGTGCAGTGGGGCGATCTCAGCTCACTGCAACCTCCGCCTCCCGGGTTCAAGCCGTTCTCCTGCCTCAGTCTCTGGAGTAGCTGGGGCTACAGGCGCCCACCACCACACCTGGCTAATTTTTGTATTTTTAGTACAGATGGGGTTTTGCCATGTTGGCCAGGCTGATCTCAAACTCCTGACCTCAAGCGATCCTCCTGACTTGGACTCCCAAGGGCTGGGATTACAGGCGTGAGCCACTGCGCCCAGCCTAAAGATCATTCTCGAAACTCACTTTAGCGAACTTGGGCATTTCAGTTAGGATTAGGTTCAATTGTAAGTAACAGATCATCAAACAAACAAACAAACAAACAAAAAAACCAAAACTCAGGAACTTAAAGATAGAGTTTTTGGGTTTTTTTTTTTTCCCTTACATGGAAGAAGTCTGAAGCTAGGTAACTGAGAGCTGGTGTGGCAGTTCTGTGATCACCAGAGACCTAAGCTCCCTCTTTCTTTTGGTGTCATCATCTTTAGTGCTGGCTTCCACCCTCAGGTTTGCCTTAGGGCTGCTGAGTGATCACTGCTGTTCTAGCTGTCACATCTGTGCTCCAAGCAGGAAGAAGGACAAGGCCAAAGGACATATTTTCTGGTAGAATCCACCCCCTGTACCCTAAAGGGATTTCCTGGAAACCCCACCCACTTATTGGATACCCCTATCTGTAAAGGACATTGCCTTCCCTTATAACATGGAGACCAGATATTGGATAGGCAAACCTTGGTCTCTGCCGTACCAAGTGATCATATTCCTAAAGATATTACTTAGACTTAGGTGGCTAAGACTTTGGGATACCTACAGACTCAGAATAGGACAGTAATAATGTTTGGTGAACCTGGCTTTTCATTTCCTACTTAACTGATTAATTCAACAGTATTTAGGACTTACCACATGCTAGGCACTGGAGCTACAGTAGTAAGCAAAATAGACCCAGTCCCTGCCCTCAAAGAGTTTACAGACCCATGGGGGAAAGAAAGGTTTTAAAGAAGTGGATTATAAATATGTTGAACCTTAAGAAAAGGGGAGTGTGCTTGGTTGGGACTGTGTGATAGGAAAGGCTCTATAAGGATATGTCATAACATATACATCGAAACTAAAAGGATGCTTAGGAGTTAGCCAGGTCAGAATGGCAGGGATGGAGGTGTCAGAGGAGAGCAAGAAGGGGAGGAGTACCCCAGGTCGACTCACTCCCAGTCTGATAATTTCCATTACAATTCCTTTTTCTTCCATTATTTGTCTTAATTCTTCATCAGAGGGAATCAGTGGGAATGTCTAAGCAATAAAGGAAGGCAGAGACCAAAATTTTTTTTAATCTGATGGCTAAAGGGGTTGCCATCCTTTGTACTTTGTTTTTTCACTCTCTCTAGATGAGTGCCTGCCTTCATAGGCTGCACCAGGGAGTGTTGGTAACCGAGGAAGGAGGTGGATCAATGGCTAGGGTACTGAAGTCCAATTGTTCCATCATAGATCAGGATTTTGGTCTCAGTGTGGGACTTTGGGGAGACAGGGATTGGTTCTGACCCTCAGGCGCTGATATATGACCCCCTTCCCCATCCAGGAAGTGGACGTTGTGGTAGCACCATGCCAAGGCCTCCGGCCCACAGTGGATGTTCTGGGTGACTTGGTGAATGATTTCTTGCCTGTGATAACCTATGCACTCCACAAAGATGAACTCTCTGAGAGGGATGAGCAAGAGCTTCAGGAAATCCGAAAGTATTTCTCCTTTCCTGTATTCTTTTTCAAAGTGCCGAAACTGGGCTCAGAGATAATAGACTCCTCAACCAGGAGAATGGAGAGCGAAAGATCACCGCTTTATCGCCAGCTAATTGACCTGGGCTATCTGAGCAGCAGTCACTGGAACTGTGGGGCTCCTGGCCAGGATACTAAAGCTCAGAGCATGTTGGTGGAACAGAGTGAAAAGCTGAGACACTTGAGCACGTTTTCTCACCAGGTGTTACAGACTCGCCTGGTGGATGCAGCCAAGGCCCTGAACCTGGTGCACTGCCACTGCCTTGACATCTTTATTAACCAGGCATTTGACATGCAGCGGGACCTGCAGATCACTCCCAAACGTCTGGAATATACTCGAAAAAAGGAGAATGAGTTGTATGAATCATTGATGAATATTGCCAACCGAAAGCAGGAGGAAATGAAGGATATGATTGTTGAGACACTTAATACCATGAAGGAGGAACTTCTGGATGATGCTACTAACATGGAGTTTAAAGGTAGGTCCCAGAGAGCTTGTTGGGGTGCTG
The DNA here is from genome assembly GCF_028885625.2 of Pongo pygmaeus. Taxonomy (NCBI): domain Eukaryota; kingdom Metazoa; phylum Chordata; class Mammalia; order Primates; family Hominidae; genus Pongo; species Pongo pygmaeus. Next base: position 44,282,874 of record NC_072373.2, read on the forward strand.
GCACAGGAGGAGTCTCTAACCATTTTCTAGCTGGAAATTAAAAACGTTAATTCTTAAGGTTAAAGGAATCTCAGGGTAACTTCATCCACCCCACTGTTATCAGCAGGAGCCCACCATTTAGCCAAGGTGGCCTCTCTTGCTCTCAAAGATCATTGTGGAAGATTCCACCCTCATTCCTTCCCAAGAACATTAGCTCAACTTTTGGTAAATTCATCCTAATAGCTCCCTAATCTCCACTTTCTGCCTGTACCCCCTCAACCCCTAATGGAGCTGGAGAAGAGCTGCTTGGAGAATGTTAGTAAATTGTGCTTTAACCTTTGCTTCTGCAGTATGGCTCATGCCTGTTTATTGGTTCTTTTTGTCTCGTGGTCTAATTTCCTTTCAGGCTGCTTCTGAAGCCCAAATCAGGAGGATTTCCCAAAGTTGTGTTTTTAGCCGTTTGACAGTCCTATTCTTCACAAATGGCTACTAACAAAATTGGGTGAAAGTGATTGGTCAGGTCTTTGGGTGTCTGAGATGCTGCTGATTTTGTATACTGACTTCTGTATAAACCTCCATGGAAGATTAAAATGACATGGTTTACAAGTTACCCTTTAGAGTCTCAGTTGTGAGTATCCTAATCCCTTGGGAGGCTTTCTGAAACTACAGATGCTCAAGACCACTAAAGATGACTGCAGACTTATTCAGGATTTCTGACGTGGGACCCAGCATCAGTATTTTTTAAAAATAACCTCCCTAGGTAGATTCTGTTTATTTCCTTTTTCTAGATGAGGGACTAAGGCTTAGAAAGATTAAGTAATTTGCCCAAGGTCACACAGCTAGTAAATATTAGAGGCAGGATTTGAATCCAGACAGTCTGATTCCTGAGCCCATATTCTTAATTTCCATCCTTTACTGCTTCTTAATCTGTTTCCAGTTACTGATGCCACCTTCTTCCTGGTACCCACCTTCAAAACCTCAGCATGGTCTTGAATTGTCTTCCCTTGGCTAATCAGTTGCCAAGTACTGATTAACCTTTTTTTTTTTTTGAGATGGAGTCTCGCTCTGTCGCCCAGGCTGGAGTGCAGTGGCGTGATCTTGGCTCACTGCAACCTCCGCCTCCCGGGTTGAAGCAATTCCCCTGCCTCAGCCTCCCGAGTAACTGGGATTACAGGCATGCGCCACCGTGCCCGGCTAAATTTTTTTTGTATTTTAGCAGAGACGGGGTTTCATCATGTTGTCCAGGATGTTCTTGACCTTGTAATCTACCCGCCTCGGCCTCCCGAAGTGCTGGGTGGCGTGAGCCACCACACCTGGCCTTGATTAATCTCCTTACATATTCGATCCCTATCTGTGCTTTTCTATTCTGTCTTCTTAAGTCTAACTCAACTATTGTTATCTAACTGATCTCCCTGACTTCTTTCCCCAGTTCACCTTTACTGGCTCCCTATTTCTACAGACTAAGTTTAACTCCTGCACCTATTATTAAAGACCTCCCAAAGCCTAGCCCTTACCAACTTTTCCAGTCTTACTTCCTCACTATGCACTTTCCTGTATTTTCTATGTCAGTTGGTCTTAACTTCTTTCTGTCCTCCATACGCTCCCTTTACTTTTTCTTTGCTAACACCCTGCCTTAAACCTGGAATGTCTTTGATTTGTCTGTGAACTTCCAAATCCTACTTACCCATCAGGGCTTGTCTCCCAAATGCCATTTTTCATGAAGTCTTCTTTAATTTTCTCCTTCTTTTTTTATTTTTGGGACAGGTTCTTGCCCTGCCATCCAGACTGGAGTGCAGTAGTGCAGTCGTGGCTCACTGCAGCCCCAATCTCCTGGGCTCAAGCAATCCTCCTGCCTCAGCCCCCTGCACACCTGGGACTACAGGCACATGCCACCACACTAGCTAACTTTTGTATTTTTTTTAGAGACAGGGGTTTCACCATGTTGGCCAAGCTGGTCTTGAGCTCCTGGCCTCAAGCAATCCTCCCACCTCGGCCTCCTAAAAAGTGCTGGGATTATAGGCATGAGCCACCACACTTAGCCTTGCTTTAATTTTCTTAGCTAATAACAATTGCAGTCATTTGAAATCGCATAGCATTCCATCTGTAACTTATTTCTGGCATATTTATGTACTGCTGACTACTTCCTAAAATCCTAGAGTTGAAGGAGGATAGGATCTGGGTCTTATTCATCATCATATTCCTTGCAGCAAATAACACAGACTCTTGTATACAGTACATCTTTGGAGAATCAATGAGTGTGTGAATGATGATATCTAGTTTAAGTTACACTTATAAATACAAAGGAAGTATGGTTGACTTTAGCAAGCATAGGTTGCCTGATTTCTTATAGTCATTCTAAAGATGAACAGAGATACCTCTTTGGTTAATTCCCCACTGTGAGAGGAGTTGTTGAGAAGTGTTACTTGCAGTGGAAATCTTAGGAAGTCTTCTCAATATTTGATTAAAGACACCAGAGTATCACTGCCGGCATCATATTACACAGAATGAAGGTCAGGACAGCTAGGCTGGGCAGACAGTAAAGTATTCGATTGTTCTTACCTTGTTCTAAGTGCTTTCTGAGTACCCTTGAAACAGTAAGAAGATTTAGAAGCAAGCTAGCACATATTCTGTGGAGCCAGATTTTTTTTTTTTTTGTAAAAAAAAAAAAACACAGGTCTTGCTGTGTTGCCCAGGCCTGTAGCGATCCTCCCGCTACAGCCCCCACAAAGTGCTAGGATTACAGGTATGAGCCATCGTGCCCAGCGTGGAGCCAGATTACTATTACTGTTTGTTTTTAAATAAAGACAATGCATATGTGCTAGGTATCATGATATTCACACTTTATAAAATTTATTTTTAAGATAAAACCTATATGTATAGTACTTAACTCAGAGTTATAAAGACACCATCCCCCAGTCACCCACTTCTTCTCCATATGTTCTTCTGCACTTGTCTTTTTCATTTAATATGTATCTTAGAGGGCATTCCGTAAATATTCATACAAATTTGTCTTTTCCTAATGGATATGCCTGAATTTATTGAACTATTCTCTCATTGGTGGACATTTAAACTGTTTGTTTTTGTTTTTTATTTATTTTTATTTATTTATTTATTTTTTGAGACAGGATCTTGTTCTGTCGCCCAGGCTGGAGTGCAGAGGCCTGGTCTAGTCTCACTGCAACCTCTGCCTCCTGGGTTCAAGGAATCCTCGCACCTCAGCCTCCCTAGTAGCTGGGTCTAAAGGTGTGCACCACCACACCTGGCTAATTTTTGTATTTTTAGTAGAGACAGGGTTTCACCATGTTGGCCAGGCTTATTTGTTTATTTTTTATTTTCTCTTTTGCTAATACAAACTGTACTGCATTAATAATCATTGTACATATACACCTTGGGACTTGTAAGGGTATATCTCAAGAAAAAGTATTCCTAGAAGCAAAATAGTTAGATCAAAGGGTATGTAGATTTTTCTTGGTTGGTTGAACATTTTAATAAATATTGCCAAATTTCCTCTGAAGAAGTGGCACCCATTTAAGTTTCCACCAGTAGACATGAGAGTGCCTTTTTAGGAGCACATCTTTTTGCAAGTAGTTTGACTTCTCAAGTTCTTCTGTCCTCTGATTTACAATATTAATTAATACAATATTAATAGGATTAATTCTAATCCTAAGAGATAGTGTTGCATGGTGGGGACAATTGAGTTTTACTTTTTATTTATCTAGTAATTGATTAGAATAAAACTCCTGGCCGGCGGCAGTGGCTCATGCCTGTAATCTCAGCACATTGGGAGGCCAAGGTGAGCGGATCACCTGAGGTCAGGAGTTCAAGACCAGCCTGGTCAACATGGTGAAACCCCATCTCTACTAAATAACAAAAATTAGTCTGGCGTGGTGGTGGGCGCCTGTAATCCTAGGTACTTGGGAGGCTGAGGCACAAGATCACTTGAACCCGGAAGGCGGATGTTGCAGTGAGCCGAGATTGTGCCACTGCACTCCAGCCTGGGCGATAGAGCTAAACTCAGTCTCAAAAAAACAAAACATAGAATAAAATTCCTGACTCTTGGGTTTTTCTCATTAATATGCTAGGGAGTGTGAAATTTTGCAAAGATCATAGGATTTGGAATAATGAGCACTGGGTTCAAATGCTGGCTGTATTACTTCCTAACTGTACTATCCCCTTCCCATGTCTACTTTGTTCTCTCTTTGAGGCTGTTTCCTGATCTATAATACCCATCTAACAAAGTTATTGTGAAGATGAAATTAGATTACATGTGTAAAATCCTTATTTTAGTGCCTTTCAAATAGTTTGCACTTCATAAATGTTGTTCCTTCCCTCCTATAAATGTGACATAAAAGCTAACAAAATTGCCGGGCACGGTGGCTCACACCTGTAATCCCAGCACTTTGGGAGGCCGAGGTGGGTGGATCACGAGGTCAGGAGATCGAGACCAATCTGGCCAACATGGTGAAACCCCATCTCTACTAAAAATACAAAAAATTAGCCGGGCGTGGTGGCAGGTGCCTGTAGTCGCAGCTACTCAGGAGGCTGAGGCAGGAGAATGGCTTGAACCCGGGAGGCGGAGCTTGCAGTGAGCTGAGATCGCGCCACCCACTCCAGCCTGGGTGACAGAGCGAGACTCCGTCTCAAAAAAAAAAGCTAACAAAATCAACAGTCTTATTCTAGACTTATTGCTTCTTCTTTTTTTTTTTTTTTTTTGAGACAGGGTCTCACTCCCATCACCCAGGCAGGAGTACAGTGGCACAATCACAGCTCATTGTAGCCTCTACTTCCTAGGTTCAAGCCATCCTCCCGCCTGCCTCATCTTTTTACTTTTTGTAGAGATGAGGTCTCACTATGTTACCCAAGATCATCTTGAACTCCTGGGCTCAAGCAATCCTCCTGCCTCAGCCTCCCCAAGTGCTGGAATTACAGGCGTGAGTCACTGCACCTGGACTTAATTGCTTCTTCTCAGGATCTTAGCTGCCTTTAGTAGTTGAGGGTTACGTGACCCCTGATCATTGTGAGAGTTAGACATCAACGAATCACAGCCATCATCATCACGGTAGTTCCATGGTTCTGATTTGGGAGATGACTTTATTTAGTGTGTCTGTTGCTTCTTCCTCACAACTGATTAGCTTATTTCTCTGCCTCCATAGATGTCATTGTCCCTGAGAATGGAGAACCAGTGGGCACCAGAGAGATCAAATGCTGCATCCGACAGATCCAGGAACTCATCATCTCCCGACTTAATCAGGCAGTGGCTAATAAGCTGATCAGCTCAGTGGATTACCTGAGGGAGAGCTTCGTCGGAACCCTGGAACGATGTCTGCAGAGCCTGGAGAAGTCTCAGGATGTCTCAGTTCACATCACCAGTAATTATCTCAAACAGGTAGACAAAGAATGATTTTTAAGACATCGTGTCATAGATAACATGAAAAATCTGCACAAGTCCACGCTTCAAATTAGGCAAGAATTTCCCTTTCAGCTTCTTGCGAATCTTGTTTGAATTTTATTGTTTTCCTGTCACGTGACCACTGCCTGTGGGAGATGTTGGTGAGCTGTAAAACTGCAGTTAAGTTGATGAATATAGGCCAGGCACAGTGGCTCACGCCTGTAATCCCAGCACTTTGGGAGGCTGAGGTGGGTGGATCACCTGAGGTTGGGAGTTCGAGACCAGCCTGACCAACATGGAGAAATCCCATCTCTACTAAAAATACGAAATTAGCCGGGCGTGGTGGCGCATGCCTGTAATGCCAGCTACTTGGGAGGCTGAGGCAGGAGAATCGCTTGAACCTGGGAGGCAGAGGTTTCGGTGAGCCAAGATCACACCATTGCACTTCAGTCTGGGGGACAAGAGTGAAACTCTGTCTAAAAAAAAAGAATAAAAAAATAAGTTGATGAATATAAAGATGAGGTAGAAGGGGCTAGATAGTCACAAAATAAATAATCAGCTTAAGTTGACTCTGCATATATATTGAGGGGTAAGTTTGGAAACCCTGAGTCTGGACTGTGTTCTTGAAATAAGTATCATTTATTGCATTTTTGAAATAGCCACACTACTGAGGGCATGTTTTCTTTGGCGTTGTCTCTTTCAGATCTTAAATGCTGCCTATCATGTTGAAGTCACATTTCACTCAGGGTCATCAGTTACAAGGATGCTGTGGGAGCAAATCAAACAGGTAGGGATTATTACTTAGAGAAAGATTTGGAAGCCCCTAGTTGGCTCAAATGAATCCTAGTGACCCCGGTAGGAAACAGATATCTAGGATCTTCTGTTAAGGCAGGGTGACCATTTGTTCTGGTTTGCCTGCCTGGGAGAATTCTGGTTTATGCCTATTCTCAAATAATTATTAACATTGTTCCCTTGAACTCTCAGAAATTTTGGGTTTAAATGATTTTTATGTTGGGTGCTCTTTGTGGACAATGGAAAAATAGAAAAAAAAGATAAATGATAGTTCATGGAGCCATAAGACTCTACCACACTAGCTTCTTCATATTTCTTTTTCCCAGCCTAAATCTTTTCTCAGAACTAGGCTTTGTTGTTGCCGGAGGCTGTGAATGTGGTTTCTGTTCTGGAATTTGATCTGGCTCTTATGTAGAGTTATTTACTGACTTCAGAAAGATTATCAGGCACTCCCTGGCACTGAATGTAATATATTGAGGGTTTGTGAGCATGTAGACTAGGCCTGGTGTTCTTTGATGCTTTTCTCTGGCTAGAACCTGATTTTGTGGTAGATGGAATTGGAAAGGAACTTTGGACTTCATATGGCTCCCATCTTATGAGCCTGCTTTTAATGAATGGGTAACCCAGAAAAGGAAGGACACTGAATCTTTGTAGTGGTTCTTGTCTCTCATTCCTCGGTGATCTCACTGTCTTCATCCTGGTAGATCATCCAGCGCATCACATGGGTGAGCCCACCTGCCATCACTCTGGAATGGAAGAGGAAGGTGGCCCAGGAAGCCATTGAGAGCCTCAGCGCCTCCAAATTGGCTAAGAGCATTTGCAGCCAATTCCGGACTCGGCTCAATAGTTCCCACGAGGCTTTTGCAGCCTCCTTGCGGCAGGTTGGTATGTAGGAAAGGAGATACAGCTGGATCAAGCAGAGAAGCGCCTCATCCAGATGGGAATATTTTGCTCTCTGCTCTTCATATATATATATATGTGTGTGTGTGTGTGTGTGTGTGCGTGTGTGTTTATATACATATATACACACATACACATATATATATTAAAATCATCAGTATATTTTCTTTCTAGCCTGTTATAGGAAGTTTTTTCAATAAATTTTTCATGTGGATGTTTTCCTAACTCTCGGGAGAATGGAGTGAGCTCAGTTAATTCCTCCCCATTTCACTGAGTGAGGAAAGAAAATAGGAGTAGGAATTTTATATGTTTATGTAGTATTTTAGGAAAAAATGACAGAAGGTCATGACTTTCCAACTTCTATATTATTTCATAATTGTTTGACATCTGATTGTCCACTGGTGGGGAGTGGGTGTGTCCAGGCAGAGAGTGGATAGATGTGAGTATGCATCCAGGAGGAAAAGTTTTTATTGAGAGTCTACTCTGTGCCAGTCTCTGTGCTAAACATGTTACATGTATCTTGTTTAATTCTCACAATTATCTATATGAAGTAGATATTGTTATCCCTGTATAACAGGTGAGGAAGCTGAAGCTAGGGACTTAAGTCATATGTACTTTTTCTGTTTCTCTCCCAGCTAGAAGCTGGCCACTCAGGCCGGTTAGAGAAAACTGAAGATCTATGGCTGAGGGTTCGGAAAGATCATGCTCCCCGCCTGGCCCGCCTTTCTCTGGAAAGCCGTTCTTTACAGGATGTCTTGCTTCATCGTGAGTCTGGTTTTCTTTTAGATAAACTGGAGGATGGTTCAGGATACCTGACATTCTTATGTCCAACCTCAGAGAATCCTAGTGTCTAAAGCTGCTTCTTTGCAAAGCTGCCTAAACCCTTACTGATGTTTTTGAATTCCTAAAGTCTCTTCCTGCTATTTATATAGTTCAAATAACATGACCAGGCCAGGTGTGGTGGCTCACACCTGTAATCTTAGCACTTTGGGAGGCTGAGGTGGGTGGATTGCCTGAGCTCAGAAGTTCAAGACCAGCCTGGGCAATATGGCAAGACCCCATCTCTACTAAAAAAATTAGCTGGGCGTGGTGGCATTTGTCTGTAACCCCAGCTCCTCGGGAGGCTGAGGCAGAAGATTCACTTGAACCCAGGAGGTAGAGGTTGCAGTGAGCCAAGATCATACCACTGCACTGCAGCCTGGGTGACAGAGCAAGACTCTATCTCCAAAAAATAAAAATACCACATAACCACAGTTTATTTGAATTAAACCAGTTAGATTACTTTCTATTGGGTTAGAATGACACTAGAATTTTATCCCTGGGCATGATTACAGCTTCCTGACCCTAAAGGCAGGTTCACAATGAAAAATGTTACAGGGCCAGCATGGTGGCTTACGCCTGTAATCCCAGTACTTTGGGAGGCCACAGTGGGTGGATCACTTGAGCCCAGGATTTCAGGACCACCCTGGGCAAGATGGCAAAACCCCGTCTCTACTAAAACTGTAAAAATTAGTGGTGCATGGTGGCGCATGCCTGTAATCCCAACGACTTGGGAGCCTGAGGCAGAATAATCGCTTGAACCCAGGAGGCAGAGGTTGCAGTGAGCAGAGATCATGCCACTGCACTCCTGCCTGGGTGACAGAACAAGACTCTGTCTCAAAAAAAAAAAAAAAAATCTTACAGAGGCTGCCCACCAAGTTCCCATCCCTCCTGCCTTATCTCTGTCTCTGTACCTTATAGGTAAACCTAAACTGGGACAGGAACTGGGCCGGGGCCAGTATGGTGTGGTATACCTGTGTGACAACTGGGGAGGACACTTCCCTTGTGCCCTCAAATCAGTTGTCCCTCCAGATGAGAAGCACTGGAATGATCTGGCTTTGGAATTTCACTATATGAGGTGGGTCCTGGTCTCATTCATCTCTAAGAGAAAGATCCACAGAAGAATCTAGAAGCCTGGTTTAGATTTTGTACCAAGAGCTACAGCATGGCCTCTCTATATTTAGGTTTTTGTGTCTAACAGACATGTGCTCCCTTTCAGGCCTTTACTGTCTTTGCTTGCTCTTTCTCCACCATCCTAATTTCTCAGACTCATCATTCCATTTAACTTTCTTCTTTAGTCCTTAAGCCTTATCAGTTTTTAGAATCCAGGATTCTTCATCCTTGTTGAAGAGGCCATGCTCTGTCTGTACTGAGGGCTCTGTCTGCACTGGGGGCCATTACCTCTGGACCTGTCCTAAGCATGGTCTGGAAATTATTGTCTCATACATTCTGGCATGGCATGCAGGATTAGAGCCCAAGCCTTGTAGCCCAGACCTCTCTCCTTCCCTCCAGGTCTCTGCCGAAGCATGAGCGATTGGTGGATCTCCATGGTTCAGTCATTGACTACAACTATGGTGGTGGCTCCAGCATTGCTGTGCTCCTCATTATGGAGCGGCTACACCGGGATCTCTACACAGGGCTGAAGGTAAGCAGAGAGCAAGATCCAGCTGGCAGCCAAATCCACGGGTTCCTTTCTGGCCTCTCATCCTCTCCTGTTTATTCAGAGCTTTTAGCTTTCATCAGAGATTGTTGGAGTAATTAGGGTTTATTTCACTTATTTCCAAAAACCCTTAAAGATTTCTCAGCTGGGCATTGTGGCTCACCCCGGTAATCCCAGCACGTGGGGAGGCCAAGGTGGGAGGATCACTTGAGTCCAGGAGTTTGAGACCAGTCTGGGCAATAGAGGGAGACTTCGTCTCTATAAAAAATTTAAAAGTTAGCTGAGTGTGGTGGCTCATACCTGTAGTCCCAGCTACTCGAGGGTGCTGAGCTGGGAGGATCTCTTGCGCTTAGGAGGTTGAGACTGCAATGAGCTATGATCTTGCCATTGCACCCTAGCCTGGGTGACGGAGCAAGACCCTATCTCTAAAAATAAAAATAAAAAAAATTTTTAAAGATTTCTCAGAACCTATTTTCACCCCATTATATTCCCAGAATACTGTCATTCACCACTCAGACCCTGTGATGGTAAAATCTAAACTCCTTGGAAGAGCAGTACAGCTTCCTGTAACTCTGCTCTTCTTTCTCATTTTTGCTGTAAGAGGATAAAGCTAGTTTTTGTTGTTTAGTCAACAGATATTTATTAGTGACTGCTTTGTACAAGGTCCAGCATTAAGCACCATTAGAGGATATCAGAAGGTATAATTGACAGGCACTATTAAGAGAATTGTAGTCAGCAGCCATTTCAGGAAGATGTGGCGTTTGAGTTTGACAGATATACCATGATGGGTAGAATTTGGGCAGTTGGAAGGAAGAGGCCATAGCAGGGAGAAGGAACAGCTTAATGCCTAGAGCATTCGAAGGCTGGTAAGGACACTGGGCACATTGGAGCAGCTGGTTCGTTTTGGGAATCAGGAGACATAATGTGCAAAGAGATGTTGGGAACAAATTATATAAGACCCAAAATGTTAAGAATTTCCATAGAATTCGAATTCTGTTATAGACTGTGAGAAGCTACTAAAGGATTTTATTTGAGTGAAGGTGAAACCCTCAGTTGGATGTTGAGTTTCCCTTATCTAGACCACTAAGAGGGAATTAGAGAGGTTTCTTTTGTCTGTTCCCTACATAGGAGCTGAGTAGAAGGAGAGAAAAGCTGACCTCAGAGTCTCTGAGTAGATCCCTTCTCACGGATTCCTCTTGGACCAGTTTATATGGAGGCTTCCAGAAGTAGGGCAGAGGAAACCTTAGAAATGCTTCCCAGAGTCATGAGGAATCAATATGATGAAGAAAATGACTCTCCAAGCAGCTTTCCCTCTTCATTTCAGAGGAGTTAAGCATTGTCTGATGCATTTCCACAAGTGAGCTAGAGAACGTCCTTTGAGCTTTTGAATGAGTGATGTGACATTTTCCAGTATTCAGGAGACCCTGAATTGAAGTAATATAAGTGACTTTGGTATTTGAATCCATAAAACCAAACCTGGGCTAACCAGGCCTGTAAAGCAATGGAAGTAAATCTTCCTGAGGGACCTAGAAATAGTCACTTTGAGCCTCAAGGGCAGTTCCAGAATTTGTTCAAGTGTTAGAAATGAGCTCATGCCTTAGTTGTTTGGTTCTATCTGCTAGTCACATTTGAGGTTATCTATTTGGCTTAACTGCAGCCTGCAAGGGATTTTATCTGGCTTTGTCTCCTTTACAACTTGCTCTTCCTCGCTTTTCCTCTACTTCCCTCTCCTAACTGCTTTTTCTCCCCCCACCTTTTTTTTTTTTTTCGAGACAGAGTCTTGCTGTCACCCAGGCTGGAGTGCAGTGGCACCATCTCAACTCACTGCAAGCTCTGCCTCCTGAGTTCAAGTGATTCTCCTGCCTCAGCCTCCCAAGTGGCTGGGATTACAGGCACCTGCCACCACATCCAGCTAATTCTTTTTTGCATTTTTAGTACAGACAGGATTTCACCATGTTTGCAAGGCTGGTCTTGAAATTCTTGACCTTGGCCTCCCTAAGTGCCGGGGTTACAGGCATGAGCCACAGTGCCCGGCTCTTCCCCTTTTTAAAAATCACTTTTCTGTCCTCATGTGCCCTAGTATAGTCAGTTGAATTGAGGAGTTGCCTTATCATGACAAGTAAGCTCTTTTGTCTCCCCAAGGCTGGGCTGACCCTGGAGACACGTTTGCAGATAGCACTAGATGTGGTGGAGGGAATCCGCTTCCTGCACAGCCAGGGACTTGTCCATCGTGATATCAAACTGAAAAATGTGCTGGTAAGTAAGAGCTGTTTCCCCAAGATTATACCCTACCTCTGTGGCTGAGTGATTTTGGAGGGTACATGTAAATGTAAGTTAGATCCTAAGAAAAGTCCTCACAGAAAGTGTATTAGTCCATTCTCACGCTGCTAGTAAAGACATACCTAAAACTAGGTAATTTATAAAGGAAAGAGGTTTAATTGACTCACAGTTCCACTGGGCTGGAGAGGCCTCAGGAAACTTACAGTTATGGTGGAAGGGGAAATAAACACATTCTTCTTCACATGGCAGCAGCAAGGAGAAGTACTAAACAAAAGGGGGTAAAGCCCCTTACAAAACCATCAGGTCTCATTAGAACTCACTGTCATGAGAAAAGCATGAGGGTGACTGCCCCCATGATTAAATTACCTCTCACTGGGTCCCTCCCACAACACATGTGGATTATGGGAACTACAATTCAAGATGAGATTTGGGTGGGGACACAGCCAAACCATATCGTTCTGCCCCTGGCCCCTCCCAGATCTCATGTCCTCACATTTCAAAACACAATCATGCCTTCCCAACAGTTTCCCAAAGTCTTAACTCATTCTAGCATTAATCCAAAAGTCCAAGTCCAAAGTTTTATCTGAGACAAGGCAAGTCCCTTCTGCCTGTGAGCCTGTAAAATCAAAAGCAAGTTAGTTACTTTCTACATACTGTGAGGGTACAGGCATTGGGTAAATACACCCATTCCAAATGGGAGAAATTGGCCAAAACAAAGGTGCTACAGGGCCCATGCAAGTCTGAAATCCAATAGGGCAGTCATTAAACCCTGCAGTTCCAAAGTGGTCTTCTTTGACTCCATGTCTCACATCCAGGGCACACTGATGCAAGAGGTGGTCTCCCATGGCATTGGGCATCTTCACACCTGTGGCTTTGCAGGATACAGCCTACTTCCTGGCTGCTTTCATGGGCTGGTGTTGAGTGTCTGTGGCTTTTCTAGGCACACGGTGCAAGTTGTGTGTGGATCTACAATTCTGGGTTCTGGAAGACAGTGGCCTTCTTCTCACAGCTCCACTAGGCAGTGTCCCAGTGGGGACTTTCTGTGGGGGCTCCAACCCCATATATCCCTTCCGCACTGCCCTAGCAGAGGTTCTCCATGGGGGCTCCACCCCTGCAGCAAACTTCTGCCTGGATATCCAGGCATTTCCATACATCCTCTGAAATCTAGGCGGAGGTTCCCAAACCACAATTCTTGATTTCTATGCACCTGCAGGCCCAACACCACGTGTAAGCTGCCAAGATTTGGGGCTTGCACCCTCTGAAGCAATGGCCTGAGCTATGTGTTGACCCCTTTTAGCCACAGCTGGAACTGAAGCAGCTGGGATGCAGGGCACCATGTTCGAAGGCTGCATAGAGCAGGGGGGCCCTGGGCCCAGCGCACAGAACCATTTTTCCCTCCTAGACCTCCAGGCCTGTCATAGGAGGGGCTGCTGTTAAGGCCTCTGACATGTCCTGGAGAAATTTTACCCATTGTCTTGCTGGTTAATATTCAGCTCCTCATTACTTACGAAAATTTCTGCAGCAGGCTTGAATTTCTCCCCAGAAAATAGGTTTTCTTTTTTTTCTTTTCTTTTTTTTTTTTTTTTTTTGAGATGGAGTCTCGGTCTGTTGCCCAGGCTGGAGTGCAGTGGCGCAATCTCGACTCACTGTAACCTCCACCTCACGGGTTCAAGCGAGTCTCCTGCCTCAGCCACCCAAGTAGCTGGGATTAGAGGCAGATGGGCTAATTTTTGTATTTTTAGTAGAGACAGGGTTTTGCCATGTTGGCCAGGCTGGTCTCTAACTCCTGACCTCAAGTGATCCGCCCACCTCAGCCTCCCAAAGTGCTGGGATTATAGGCGTGAGACACTGCACCCAGCCAGAAAATAGGTTTTCTTTTCTATCACATTGTCAGGCTGCAAATTTTTCAAACTATTATGCTCTGCCTCCTCTTCAACACTTTGCTGCTTAGAAATTTCTTCCGGGGTGTGCATGGTGGCTCACACCTGTAATCCCAGCACTTTGGGAGGCCGAGGTGGGCAGATCACCTAAAGTCAGGAGTTTGAGGCCAGCCTGGCCAACATGGTGAAACCCTGTCTCTACTAAAAATAAAAAATTAGCTGGGTGTGGTGGCACACACCTGTAGTCCCAGCTACTTGGGAGGCTGAGGCAGGAGAATTGCTTGAACCTGGGAGGCGGAGGTTGCAGTGAGTTGAGATTGTGCCACTGCACTCCAGCCTGGGTGACAGAGTGAGACTCTGTAAATAAATAAATAAATAAATAAATAAATAAATAAATAAATAAATTTCTTCCACCAGATACCCTAAGTCATCTCTCTCAAGTTCAAAGTTCCACAGATCTCTAGGGCAGGGGCAAAATGCCTCCAGTCTCCTTGCATAGCAATAGTGACCTTTATTCCAGTTCCCAACAAGTTCCTCATTTCCATCTGAGACCACCTTAGCCTGGACATCATTGTCCATATCACTATCAGCATTTTGGTCAAAGCCACTCAACAAGTCTCTAGGAAATTCCAAACTTTCCCACATTTTCCTGTCTTCTTCTGAACCCTCCAAACTGTTCCAGCCTCTGTCTGTTACTCAGTTCCAAAGTTGCTTCCACAATTTCTTGTATCCTTACAGCAGCAGCCCACTCTTGGTACAATTTACTGTGTTAGTCCATTCTCACGCTGCTAATAAAGACATACCTGAGACTGGGTACCGTTTACAGGAAAAATGGTTAATTGACTCACAGTTCCGCAGGGCTGGAGAGGCCTCAGGAAGCTTACCATCATGGTGGAAGGGGAAGAAGCAAACATGTCCTTCTTCACATGGTGGCAGCAAGGAGAAGTGCTGATCAAAAGGGGAAAAAGCCCCTTACCTCCCATCAGGTCCCTCCCACGACACGTGGGGATTATGGGAGTTACAATTCAAGATGAAATTTGGATGGGGACAAACCATATCAGAAAGTAGTAGAGTTAACAGCATGGTGAAAGATAGTGTGTGAGACTTAAAGCTAAGGGAGGAGTTTCATCATAGACTTAGCTGGTATTGTGTAAGGTTTTTTCCCCCTACACTGTTTTGAAAAATGTTAAACTTATGGAAGAGTGGTACCATGAAGACCCATATACCCTTCACCCAAATTCATATTCTCTTTTCTCCAAAATGTACGCTCTCTCTTTCTCTCTATACATGCACACACACACACGTGTGCATACTTTTTTACTGAGCTATATGAAATTAAATTACAAGGCCAGGCGCAGTGGCTCATGCCTGTAATCCGAGCACTTTGGGAGGCCGAGGTGGGTGAATCACCTGAAGTCAGGAGTTCGAGACCAGCCTGGCCAACATGGTAAAACCCTGTCTCTACCAAAAATACACACACACAAAAAAAAGTTAGTCAGGCATGTGCATGCCTGTAGTCCCAGCTACTGAGGAGGCTGAGGCAGGAGAATCGCTTGAACCCCGGAGGCAGAGGTTGCAGTGAGCCAAGATCGTGCCACTGCACTCCAGCCTGGTGACAGAGTGAGACCCTGCCACACACACACACACACACACACACACACACACAAAGAAAGTAAGTTACAGAAAACACTTTATTCCTAAGTATCTCCTAAGAAAAAGGACATTGTTCTACATAATCAAAGTGTCATTATCATACCCAAGAAATTTAACATTGATACAATACTATTATTTAATATGTAATCTGTATTAACATTTTTCAGTTGTCCCAAATATGTTCAGTTGCCCTAAATATGGTATGTTTGTTTGTTTGATACAGGATCCAATCCAGGAAATATATAGTATATCTTGTTGTCATGTTTCTTTAGTCTCCTTTAATCTAGAATAGTCTTTCTGCCTTTGAGGAGTCTGAGCCTTGTTATTGCTTAAGGTTTGATCAGAGATGTAGGATGAAGGCTGAGATAGGTAAATGTACCTTAAATGGTGAGATGGTCATGAAACCCTCCAGTCCTGTAATTTGAATTGTAAAGAATCTTTCGACCTACTCCTCTTGAAAGTATACTGGCATATCATTAAGTTGTTTCTGGCAATACTTAAATGATTTATAAAGATGACAGCAATTTAGGGGAAGGGAACGTTCTCACTAAAATTGACAGCTGAAATGTAAAAGGCTGATCAATAGCCAAATTAGACAGACTTATTCTCTTCGACCTTTAGGAAAGGAAACTACAGGGACTTTAGGAAACTCTCCTTAGCTGACCGGAGGACCTCAACTTCCTGCCCTGGGGTCAGGAGGTGAGTCAGGCGCTGAAGTGTTTCCCTGGTGTCCTTCCATGGACCTGTACTTCCTCATTCTTCCAGGGTTTTTTAGGATCTTCATATGTACCAGGCTAAGCACTGTTCTAAGCACTGGGAATACAGAGATGAAAACAAGCAATCCCTGCCCTCATGCTGCTCATAGTATGGGGAGGAAGACAGTACCAGTTGAGTATTCCTAATCCAAAAATTACAAATCCAAAATGCTCCAAAATCCAAAAGTTTCTGAGCACTGACATGACCCTCAAAGGGAATGCTCACTGGAGCATTTTGGATATTTAATTAGAGGTGCTGAATCAGCAAATATAATAGATATATTCCAAAATCTGAAAAAAAAAAGAAATTCAAAACACTTCTGGTTCCAAGCCTTTCAGATAAGCGATACTCAACCTGTAATGGAAATGAACCTGGAGACAGGAAGGTTGGCGGCAGGATTTATGAAGTACTGTCATGCACTGCATAATGACATTTTGGTCAGTGAGACCACATATACGATGTAGTCCAATAAGATTATAATGGACTGGCCAGGTGTGGTGGCTTACGCCTGTAATCCCAGCACTTTGGGAGGCCAAGGCAGGCTGATCACCTGAGGTCGGGAGTTCGAGACCAACCTGACCAACATGGAGAAACCCCGTCTATACTAAAAATACAAAATTAGCTGGGTATGGTGGCGCATGCCTGTAATCTCAGCTACTCGGGAGGCTGAGGCAGGAGAATCGCTTGAACCCGGGAGGCAGAGGTTGCAGTGAGCCGAGATTGTGCCATTGCACTCCAGCCTGGGCAACAAGAGCGAAACTCCTCAAAAAACAAAAACAAACAAAAAAGATTATAATGGACTAAAAAATTCCTATTGCCTAGTGACATCATAGCTGTTGTAATGTTGCAGCACAGTGCAATACACGTGTGGTGATGCTCATGTAAACCTACTGATATAAAAGTATAGCACAATTATGTACAGTATATAATATTTGATAAACAGCTCTGTTACTGGTTTATATATTTACTGTACTATACTTTTTATCTTTTTATACCTTTTAGATACTCTAACAATAAAAAGTATAATATAGTAAATATATAAACCAGTAAGAACAGCCTCAGGCAGGACCTTAGGACAAATTCCAGAAGAAGGTGTTGCTGTCATAGGAAGTGACAGCTCCATGTGTGTTATTGTCCCTGAAGACCTTCCAGTGGGACAGAATGTGGAGGTGGAAGACAGTGATATAGATGATCCTGACCCCATGCAGGCCTAAGCTAATATGTCTGTGTTTTAGTTCTTAACAAAAAAGTTTTAAAAGTTAAAAAAAAAAAAAAAGGAAAGCCTATAACCAGCCTGGACAACAGAGAAAGACCCCAATCTCTACTAAAAATAAAAAAATTAGCCAGGCATGATGGCATACAACTGTAGTCTTAGCTGGTCAGGAAGCCAAGGTGGGAAGATCCGTTGAGCCCAGAAGTTCAAGGCTGCCTTGAGCTATGATTGTGCCACTGCACTCCAGCCTGGACGACAGAGCACAACCCTGTCTCTTTAAAAAAACCAAAAACAAAAAAACCCAATATTTTTGTACAGCTATACAATGTGTGTTGTAAGCTAAGTGTTTATTACAAAAGAGTCAAAAAGCTTAAAAAATTAAAAAGTTTATAAAGTAAAATTACAGTAAGTAGAGGTTGATTTATTATTGAAGAAAAACTTTTAAAAATAAATTTAGTGTAGCCTAAATATACAGTGTCTATAAAGCCTACAGTGGTGTACAGTAACATCCTAGGCCTTCGCATTCACTCACCACTCACTGACTCACTCAGAGCAACTTCCACTTCTGCGAGCTCCATTCATTGTAAATGCCCTCTACAGGTATACCATTTTTTATCTTTTATACCGTATTCTTACTGTACCTTTTCTATGTTTAAGTATGTTTGATACACAAATACCATTGTGTTACAGTTGCCTATGGTATTCAGTACAGTAATACGCTGTACAGGTTTGTAGCCTAGTAGCAAAAGACCATACTATTAATATGTAGCCTAGGTGTGTAGCAGGTATACCATCCAGGTTTGTGTAAGTACAGTCTGGTGTTTGTACAAGGATGAAATCACCTGAAAACTCATTTTCAGAGCATAATCCTGTCCAGTGACACTATTTTGAGGTACCTACCTTTGAGCATGGGTATGCAGCAGTGCTGTGTGCAGGATCAGAAACAAGGTGACTCTTGCCCTGCTTTGTTGGCAGCTGGATAAGCAGAACCGTGCCAAGATCACTGACTTAGGATTCTGCAAGCCAGAGGCCATGATGTCAGGCAGCATTGTGGGGACACCAATCCATATGGCCCCTGAACTTTTCACAGGTAAGGCTGGAGGGCAGGCAGTGGGTCTGGGCAGGGCGTATTTAATCCTGAGTGCTACCCCTTGAGCTTGTTTCCACAATCACTAGTGGCAGGTCTGGCACAGGCAAGGGATAAACCAGATCAGGGGAGACCTACCTAAGGCAAGTAGCAGGGAAAGTGAAGAGGTAAAGGAGTAAGAAAGAAAAAGTACAAATGGGAATCACCATTTGGACATCTCTCTGGGTTATTAGTGCCACAATTGCCATAATCAGCCAATTATTTAATCATAAAGTATTGATTGAATAACTCCTGCGTGATAGGAGTTGTCCTCTATCATTAAAGAACTTACCGTTGATATAGAGATACATTAAGAGGTAAAATAGGAAGCAGTACAACACAACGTATGATTAAGTGCTAAATTAAGTGCTATATAATGTACTGTTGGTGTTTAGAGAAGGAATAAATGAAGGTGGAAATGTTTGGTGGTTTTGTGATGGAGGTGAGATTTTGAGTAGAACTTGAGTCAGATCTGGGAAATTGGTAGGTGAGAAGGGAACTCATTTATTAAGTATATACCTGGAGCTAAGCAGTATGGGTAGGTTTTTCACATATTTTGTTTAATTCTGTGATGATGATGTATTTTTGTGTCCATTCAATGGATAAAGTTGAGACCAGATTGATGAAGAAACCTACTCCCAAAAACATTGAGCTAAAAGGTAATGGAGCTGTGATTTAATTCTAGGACTTTCTGTCCCCATAGTATAACCCTGTAGCATGAAGGAGAGAAAATTCTGGAGGCTAAAGAAGGGGAAATAATGAAGAAAATCACAGAATAGAAATAAGCATGACAGGAAAGAAATCCATTTGGGGAATAGTAGCAAACAAGGTTGGAGATAAAATACATTGAGTTTGAAATTCCCACAGAAGAATCAAGGCTTCTTGTGCAAGACTTAAGGAGCTACTGAGCTTTTGAGTAGGGGACAGAGGAAAATGTTGATAGAAGATGAGCTTTAGCAACAGTAGGTAAAGAAGATTTGGGAAGAACCAAGGTAAGACCAGATAGCTGGTCTTCTATGGTTACCTCCATGATTAAGCTGGTGTTAGTGCTGAAACAAACAAACGTGAGAAATTTGAGATTAATTCAGAGGAAGAATGAACAAAATTTTGGTGCTAACTTGATATGGTTAGTGAACAGAAAAGAATAACTAAAAGATGACTCCAAGGTTTTGAGCCCAAGTGATGGGAATGATTGTTCCATTGCCAGCGAAGATAGAAAGGTAGTCCCTGGTCAGTCATTAGTATTGGTAAGAGTTAAAATTAGCAATATATTTACATTTCTTTCATTTCATGTACGAGTCTTCCCCCAGCCCTTCACTGGGTGATACATGTAAGGATTAGGTGTTAGTGAGACAGCTGTAGTCGTACTCAACATTTGAACCAAGTAGACAGTCATCATTTTTCTTTCTCTAGATTTACTTAAAAAAAAAAAAAAAACTTTCGGCCAGGCACGGTGGCTCACGTCGTAATCCCAGCACTTTGGGAAGCCAAGGCGGGTGGATCACCTGAGGTCAGGAGTTCAAGACTAGCCTGACCAACATGGAGAAACCCCATCTCTACTAAAAATACAACATTAGCCGGGCGTGGTGGCGCATGCCTGTAATCCCAGCTACTCAGGAGGCTGAGGCAGGAGAATCGCTTGAACCCAGGAGGCGCAGGTTGTGGTGAGCCGAGATCGTGCCACTGCACTCCAGCCTGGGCAATAAGAGTGAAACTCCATCTCAAAAAAAAAAAAAAAAAAAAACTTTCTAATTCCACTGCTATTATTCTATTTTGGCTACTTCATACTCAAATTTCTTTTATTGTTTCTATTACAGTCCACCCTATTGCTGTCAGAATCATCTTTCTAAAATATTATATTCTTCATGTCACCTCCTACTCTAAAACATAAATGACTTCCTGCTGCTCACTAAATCCAGACTCTTCTACCTGACTTCAAAAATTATTATATTCTGGTTCCAACATACCTACCCACCTGTATTTCCAACTTTATTTCCCTAATATGACCTTTTGTGATTAATCTTTTTGACTGTCCTAGCAGAATGAAAGGCCTTATTTTCTTTCTTCTTTGTCAAGTTCTAGGCTTGGCTCTCTTAGTATTGAGCTGTGACCTCCCAATGTCTTAGTTGATTGTATTGTAAAATGGGCATTATAAATGTGCCCTGCCTACCTGGCAGGGTTGTTATTGAGAGATAATAGATGTTAAAAGCTTTGGAAAAAGCCAACCCTCTACTGAGGCAAGGTGGTGTAGATGCTGCTGCCTGACTCTCCGCGGCTCATTACGTTTCATCCTTTCTTGCCATCAGGGAAGTACGATAATTCCGTGGATGTCTACGCTTTTGGAATTCTTTTCTGGTATATCTGCTCAGGCTCTGTCAAGCTCCCTGAGGCATTTGAGAGGTGTGCTAGCAAAGACCATCTCTGGAACAATGTGCGGAGGGGTAAGAGCCACAAGTACTACCTTGTTCTAACTCCCCTGGCTAGCGCAGACTGAGCCCAGGCAATGTCACCCGGCCTCCTGTCATCCTATCTGGCCACTCCGTAGCAGGGCCATAGATACGTTTAAACTGTCATGAATCCAGAAAAGATATTTAAGTCAACCTTTGCTTCCAGTCAACTCTCTATTGAACTATCTCAAAAAGTCTTTTTTAAAAAATGTCCGATTCTTCAGCTTCATATGCTAATGTGTTCCAGTTTTTCTTTTTTTTTCTTTCTTTCTTCTTCTTTTTTTTTTAATTACTCATACTGTTGGGTTCTAACCTAGATGTTTGCAATCGAAGTCAAAACTCCTTGCATTCTTAGTATTCCGAGCCCCACTGGGAAGTCACCCTTTGAGCTGGTCATGCCTCTTTGTTATGCTGGGTCCCTCTCACTGTGGTCTTTTTTCCATGCTCCTTTCTCTAGGGGCTCGCCCAGAACGTCTTCCTGTGTTTGATGAGGAGTGCTGGCAGTTGATGGAAGCCTGTTGGGATGGCGACCCCTTGAAGAGGCCTCTCTTGGGCATTGTCCAGCCCATGCTCCAGGGCATCATGGATCGGCTCTGCAAGTCCAATTCTGAGCAGCCAAACAGAGGACTAGATGATTCTACTTGAAAGCAAAGACCTTTCTCTTTCACTCTCTAGTTCTTTCCTTCCCCCTCACCTTTTGGCCATGGGGAGAATTTGACATTTATTCACTATAGGACACACTCCCAAGGGAACTGGTGCTTGCTGGGAAACTTGAAACCTTCCCAGGCAGGGATGACTCCTGGACAGTGAAGAGTTGAATGACTGAGCATATTCAGCAGCTCACTGAAGCGCCAAGCTATCCCTTTAGCAAAAAAATGTTTAAGATGTGTAAAAGCTGAGGAATGTTCTGGCTTCACAAATGAAAAGGAGGCAGATGTTACCATTGTCTATTCACTGTATATACTTCTAAGACAACAAGCGGGACACTAGTGTTAAAAAGTCTCATTCTCATGATTTTTGGCTCTAGCTGGGAATAGTTTAGTCAGGACTCAGAAAATTTGAGCTTAGTTCTGGGATTATGAAAACATGGGGACAAAAACAATAACTTGTGGATGTCTGGTTCCTGCTGTCTACAGCCAGGGATCTCAGGTTGCAATGGTCAGAAGTCCCAGTGAGGGAGCTAGAAACAGAGCTATCTGTTCCTCATAGTGCCAGTGTGTTTACATTTATAGGACCACATATCCCTGGTTTCTGGGGGAGGGTTTCACTGTTACATCACCAAGAGGCCCTGAAAAGAGGAAAAAAAAAAAAAAGAGGCCAGGTATGGTGGCTCACACCTGTAATCCCAGCACTTTGGGAGGCCGAGGTGGGCGGATCACAAGGTCCAGAGTTCAAGAGCAGCCTGGCCAACATGGTGAAACCCCGTCTCTACTAAAGATACAAAAAATTAGCCAGGCGTGGTGGTGCATGCCTGTAATCCAAGCTACTTGGGAGGCTGAGGCAGGAGAATCGCTTGAACCTGGGAGGCGAAGGTTGCAGTGAGCCGAGTTCATGCCATTGCACTCCAGCCTGGGCGACAGAGTGAGACTCTGTCTCAAAAAAAAAAAAAAAAATAGAATGTGTATGCATATATGTGTGTGTATATGTATATACGTGTGTGTGTGTCTATATCTCTATCTATATAGACATACACACATAAGTTATTGGATTTAGAGTTACTGCTAACCCCAGAACAGAATCTGTTCTTTTACCTTTGAGTCTTTTCTTTTGTTTACCTCTTTTCATCTCAAAGTGGGAAAGCCCCAGATAACATGGTACTTAGGAGTGAGAGTCTGAGCAAAACCAACCCAATGCGAAGTATTTGGGTGAGAACTGAGAGGTGGGAGATGATTGGAGGCCATGGCCTGTGTACAAACATACTGGAAGAAAACCAGCTTGTTTTTAAAACTTAACACAATCAGAAATTTTTCTTTTTGTGTTTGAATCTAACACACTGACGTTTTTAAAACTTGATCAATGAGCTTTTAACCACAATTTCTCCCGCAATTTGTTCCTTCTTTTTACCTTTTTAAAAATCTGTTAGAAGAAAAAAAGAAGCAGACGAAAGAGAAAAACCCTCCTCTGGTAGTTCTGTGTGTGTGCCCCTCACCCCTGTGTGCTAGTGTCTGGGAAGTTTCCCTGAAAGGTGGGAGGCGGGTGGGTGGTCTTATGGAGGGTTCCTCATGAAGTGTGCTTGAGGAAAGAAATTCTGATTCTAGGCATCTCAGATGCCTTGATGCATCTCAGATGCACTTGACTTCAAGCCTTACCAAACTGGTCCATTAGATTCAGAAAAACAGGTAGACGAGGAAATAGACAGTGGAAGTGAGTAGTCTCCCTCCATCTGCCTAATCCCCAATAACTGGTCTGGCCCCTGTGTCCAGCCCCAGAGTTTGTAAAACAGGTCCCCAGGTAGGTGTATAAGATGAGTTGCAAATTAGCCGGGCATGGTGGCATGCACCAGTAGTCCCAGCTACTTGGGAGGCTGAGGCAGGAGAATCGCTTGAACCCGGGAGGCAGAGGTTGTGGTGAGCCGAGATGGCGCCACTGCACTCCAGCCTGGGCAACACAGCGAGACTCCATCTCAAAAAAAAAAAAAAAAAGATGAGTCGCACATCTGCTGCTGGGATTTTCTAGGGTTGTCTATGACAGAATGACCATCTTTTAAATATTAATGGAGTATAAATGGAGTCTATAATGGGTCTTTCATATAACTTTTAACTCTGGCTATCCTGGGCTCTGATCATGATATGTTTGAGCATAGTAGCTCCCTAAACTCTTGAAGCCTTTCAGAAATTCCATGTAGTGCTAATAACCTTTTTACTTGCAAATGATAAAGTAACTGACTCAGTGTCTTTGGGGTCTGCAGGCTTTAGCCTTGTTTTGGTAGGATGTTCAGTATATTCTTAGAATTTTTACCACCTATTTAGCTATACTTCAAGTACTCTATTCGCTGCACTAACTCACTGTCCTTCTGGGAACTATGACGGGTCTTCAAGGGAGTCAGGTGTCAAGAAAGGAGGGGTAAGTACTCTCTACTTGCTGGAAAATCGTTGTAAGTCTGTTGTGTATGAAATTTTAGGAAAAGTCTTACATAGTTCCCTTTCCAGACTGTTTTCTTTTGACTCTAGCTATAATCATAAGTCTGTGCTTCCATTATGAAGGTCACATTCCTAGTATTCTTGGGAAGTATTAGCTCATACTCTCATTCACATATGGGAGGTTAGATTTTTTTCCTCTACCCAGAGTCCCTTTTTAGTTTACCCCATGGCTTAGTTTGCTATCAGATACCAGTTCTCTAGCAGATTCCCCAACAGCTTTTTCCCCAGTGGGGAGGGTGGAAGGGAGGGACTGATATAAGTAAGGAGATGAGTAGTTGTGTTACAGTTCATTTTCTTTAAAAAATGTATTTTGAGAAAAGGTGCAAAATATTCTTGAAAGTCTCTAGGCCAGCCAAAGTCCACATATGGATATTTGGGGATGTTATTTAAATACTCAGCAGGCTGAGTGCAGGTATACGTGTGTATAGCGTGTGTATACTTTGCTTTTGTTTTATAACATTGTCAGCTAATTTTGGCTTCTTTGTTCTTTGGCATCCATTCTTATTATAAGTGATGGAATGCCATGAAATGTACTGTATTGTATATTACTTGGGAGGACACTAGGTTTTCAAAGAAGTCTGGCAGCACTTGGGTTATAGAGGGCTCAGCATGACCAAAGTCCTAAAGATTTTACCTCCCAGCTTTGGTTTTATGTGTTCCCAAGTGGTGAGGTGAGATTGTGGCTGGAGGAAGAAAAAGGATGGCATGAAAGAATGACCCTTATTGTGGTCTGTCCTTCTAATCAACATAATTAGGGCAGCTTACCCCAGCATGAAAATGATGACCTGGCCATTTTTAATGGCCAGAGCTTGAAGTCTGGTCTCTCATTTTGTTTCAGAAATGAGTGAGAGGCCTTCCTGCAGACCAGTCAGGAGAAATGGTGGAGCCTGGGGCCCTGGTATGGCTGACCCTGTGCCTAGAGAGCTGATGGCAAGGGCTGTCTGGCATGGCTCATTTGGGTGGGGTTTCCCCCGGCATACCTTAGTTCCCTGATCCTCTGCAAAGAGTAGCTCATTGACTGAGCAAGCGCTTCAGGAGGACTGTGCTGGTTGTTCCTAGACCAAAGAGAGTCACTTTTGACTCCATCAACTTCAAGGGGACAGAGCCTAGGCGGCAGCTTCTCCTAGTTTTTAACACTAAAATTCAAGGAAGCAGTGGAGGAAAAAATGCATTACTACCACAGATAGAAATAGGGGACTCATAGAACTCTCGACTAGTACCTGTCAGCTCTCAAATGCATTTTTGCGTCTTTGCTTGAGCTGCCAAAGAAGGGTCACAAAGTGTTCTTCCTCATGGAAGAAGTGCCTCGGGGTTGCAGGGCTGCAAAGTGACAACTGCACTGAATGACACTTTATTGTTTGGCTTTGGCTTATTATTTAGCACTGGGAGGCCCAGGGGAATTGGTGATTACAGTGGCACTTTGGGAAGTTAAAGCCCCCTTTGGACTTGCTTTGGAGAGATGATGGCATGCTTGGTATTCCATTCGGATAATCAGGAAGCCTCCCTAGTCCATCCATATTGCGTCAGAGTGGGATTAACAACCCTGGAAGAGTTCACTGCCAAAAGAGTAGTTGATTTTCTTGAATTTCCAAAGCTTTTGGATTTTCTGGATCAAGTAACCCACTTTTTAAAACCTGAGGTCAGGAGTTCGAGACCAGCCTGGTAACATGGTGAAACCCCATCTCTATTAAAAATAGAAAAAATTAGCCAGGCATAGTGGCGGGCACCTATAGTCCCAGCTACTCAGGAGGCCGAAGTAGGAGAATTGCTTGAACCCGGGAGACAGAGGCTGCATTGAGCCAAGATCACACCACTGCACTCCAGCCTGGGCAGCAGAGCAAGACTCCATCTAAAAAAAAAAAAAAAAAAAAAAAAGAAAAGAAAAAGAAGGTTAATCCTTCAATTATGGAGGTGGGATGAATAGAGCTTGTTTGATGTTAAAGTGGGTAAGGAGGGAGTGGCCTTGAGACACTTGTATTCCAAACTCTCCTGGAGGTTTCCAGTAGCACTACTGTTCCTAAAAGGGTTTTATTTTTAACTTCATCTGCTTTGTTAACATCCAGTCCAATTGAGGTGATCTCAGAGGTGCATCAGGACATCTAGCACTGGGGAGGCCACCTTGCCCAGATGGTTGAAAAGAAAATTGGTCTGGACAACCTGTTGTCTTTTGTCTTCATGTAATGTTTTTTGTTTGTTTTAAAGGACTAATGTGTATTACAGTGTTAAATAAAAGTGTAACATACTAAGTGTGTAGAATAAAAGTGCAATAACAAAAGACAATGACTTTGGCACACACTTCAGTCTTTATCCTCTCTCCTTTCTTGTGCTACCTGGCTCTTTCCATAATATTGTTACAGCAGGACCGTGTTAATTGTGTGCATTTTGAAGAGATGCGACTCTGGGTTAATCTTCATTAGTGTAATATTGAAGGGTTGGGTTTGGTTTTATAGAGTATTCTGTATACTTGTTGGGATACACAAATACCAGATGTGCTGTATAATAAAGATCACATTAACGTTTTAGGTTTCTATCTGTTTGGTTTTGGTTTTCCCTTACCTCACTACCCATAGTAACAGGACGTTCCGTAATCCATTCCATTTCCACTGGTGACCTTCAGTCAGATGTCTTTCAGTTTGCGTTAGGAGAGGTGGGTGGAACATGTTCCTCTCCCATCAGGGGCCCTCCCCAGCCACCATGGCTCTTGGGCTCTGGGTACTTTACATCATCACTACTGGAGGGTGGGGCAAGGGAATGGGAGATAGGATAGTGGAGAAAAGGGGTGAGATGATAGCAATGTATCTTCTAGAGCCTATCCTGGGTGACATGCTTTTTCCAGCTTCTTTTAAGCACGAACCTGCAGCATTGTGAGTTCATATACAAGCCTAGCTACTCTATTACACTGTGAGGGAACTGGGCACATAATCTTACGTTGGCCTATCTGCATGTAGTGTATTTTGAATTTTCTATTTAGGCTCACCCCAGTGCTGAGATTTGCTTGCTCAGCAATGCCTGACAGGCACCACCATGGGCCACCGCCAAGAGACAGGCACCACTTGTAGTCACCAGGGAAGGTCAGCGTGCAGCACGAGGTGCGTTTGCTTTGGTTTGTTTTTTGTTATCATACCATGTCCGACTTGTGTGGCTGTCATTTTTTGCTGTAACTACTTTTGGTTTGACTGCAACACAAGGTTAGCCAGCAGATGGCAGCACATCTTAAGTAGCTGGTGTGTTCCTGCTCCTTGAAGTTGATCTCGATGGTTCTCAACCCATACCCACACAGTATTCATTTAATGCAACTGAAGCCGGTTAGCTCTGTTGGTTAATGCTAATAATGCAGATAAGCCTTATTTTATTTTATTTTTATTTTGGAGACAGTGTCTTGCTCTTGCTGTTGCCCAGGCTGGAGTGCGGTGGCACAAACATGGCGCACGGTAGCCTTGACCTCCTGGGCTCAAGCAATCTTCCTGCTTCAACCTCCTGAGTATCTGGACCACAGATGCATGCCATCATGCCTGGCTGTTTTTGTTTGTTTAAGGACAGGGTCTGGCTATGTTGCCCAGGCTGGTCTCAAACTCCTGGGCTCAAGCAATCCTCCTGCCTCAGCCTCCCAAAGTGCTGCGATTATAGGTGTGAGCCATGCACCCAGCCCAGATAAGCCTCTTAACACTTGTGAAACTCTCTAGTAACTCCAGCACCCTTCACAGTTAAATATAACCCATCTTATATGCATATGCCCTGTATTTTCCTAGGAAGTTCAATGTGACGGAGTTCTCTTAACCTCTTCCTTTGCCCTTATTACTTTGGAAAAAAATAGCTTGTGGTATACACATTTTCAGATTGGGCATGCTTTTTCAAGAACACATCCCTCAGTAGGTATGTGCCCTGAGTAGGGCAACTTGGGTGGCCTTCCTGATCCTTTATTTGGGTGGGGTTCAGGCTTCTGAACATTATTAAATTCAACTTCAAAATTTCTGTCTTTAGCAGAATCCCAAGGAGTCCATGAAGTGCAGTTACTATGGGGAGACACGCACTGATTGAGGCCTCTTGTGCCCCTTCTAGGGAGAGTCTGTTCCTTGGTATATTTTTATTTTTATTTTTTTGAGATAGTGTCTCACTCTCCCAGGCTGGAGCGCAATGGTGTGATCTCAGCTCACTGCAACCTCCGCCTCCCGGGTTCAAGCTATTCTCCTGCCTCAGCCTCCTGAGTAGCTGGGATTACAGGCGCGCACCACCATGCCCGGCTAATTTTTGAATTTTTAGTAGAGACAGGGTTTCGCCACGTTGGCCAGGCTGGTCTCGAACCCCTGTCCTCAGGTGATCTGGCCTCCCAAAGTGTTGGGATTACAGGCATGAGCCAGCACACCTGGCCCCCTTGGTATATTTTGAAGTTAGCATTTCAAATCCATGAAAAAAATAGATTAGTCAGTAAAGTTGGCTATCCCCTTGTTTTAGTCTTTTCCTGCTACTGTAACAAAATACCACAGACCAGGTAATTTATAAATAACAAATTTATTCCTCATAGTTTTGGGAACTGGGAAGTTCATGATTGAGGTGCCAGCAGGGTCACTATCTGGTAAGAACTGCTCTGTGCTTCCAGGATGGCACCTTGTTGCTGCGTCCTTCAGGAGACTAACGCTGTCCTCACATGGCAGAAGAGATGGAAGAACTAGGCAGCCCTCTGAGCCTCTTTATAGTGCCATTAATCCTATCCGTGAGGGCTAAGCCCGCATGGCCTAATCACCTCCCAAAGGCCCCACCTCTTAATAGCTTGGGGTTTGAGTTCCAACATAGGAATTTTGGAGGGACACATGCATTCAAATCATATCACCACCTGAGGAAAAAAAATACTTAAATCATCATGTGAAAAAAAAGTCCAGGTCTAGGAGAGATGTAAATGTAAAAAAACACAAAAACAAAAAAACAAAACTGTAGGCTGGGCACAGTGGCTTGGCCGGGAATGGTGGCTCATGCCTGTAATCCTAGTACTTTCAGAGGCTGAGGTGGGCAGATCACCTGAGGTCAGGAGTTTGAGACTAGCCTGGCCAATATGGTCTCTACTAAAAATACAAAAATTAGCCGGGTGTGGTGGTGCATGCCTGTGACCCCAGCTACTCGGGAGGTTAAGGCAGGAGGAGAATCACTGGAACCTGGGAGTCAGAGGCTGCAGTGGGCTGATCATGCCACTGCACTCCAGCCTGGGTGACAGAGCAAGACTCCGTCTCAAAAAAAAAAGAGAGACAGAGATTTAGCCCATCTGCACAAAAAAAAAAAATTGTAAATGTATAAATCAAACTGATAATAGTGATTTTCCTAAAGAGGCAACTTCCAACTTTTAGAGTATGGAATTTCTGTTACTGTATTGTTTATCTGCTATGAACATCTAGAAAATGAATCCTGGCTAATTTAGGAGGAAGGAAATATGTATTGGAAAAATACTAGTGCCTCAAAAAATCAACAACTAGAACTGGAAGATCAGACTCACAGAATCAGTAGGCAGGAACTGTAGCAGGAAGAGCCACAGACAAAACCCCTCAGACACCGAGTTGAAGGAAGGGGTTTATTCGGCTGGGAGCATCGGCAAGACTCCTGTCTCAAGAGCCGTGCTCCCCAAGTGAGCAATTCCTGTCCCTTTTAAGGGCTGACAACTCTAAGGGGGTCCACGTGAGAGGGTCGTGATCGATTGAGCAAGCAGGGGGTACGTGACTGGGGGCTGCATACACCGGTAATTAGAAAGGAACTGAACAGGACAGGATCTTCATAGTGCCTTTTTTATGCAAATGACCAATCAGGTCAGGGGTCGATCTTTAACTACCAGGCCCAGGGTGTGGGGCCAGGCTGTCTGCTTGTGGATTTTATTTCTGCCTTTTAGTTTTTACTTCTTTCTTTGGAGGCAGAAATTGGGCATAAGACAATACGAGGGGTGGTCTCCTTCCTTATTCCCCCGCTTTGAGACTCACTCATTTTATTAGTGGGAGTTCTCACCTTCATCCTCACTACCTATGTCTTCCTGCATGACAGATCGATAGTGATTTATGTAGTACGCTTGTGCTGAAGCATTCTGGTGAACTAGAGTAGCAATGAAACCTTTTACCATTTGAATGAGTACAGGTAGTAAACAAGGGATCAGTAAGCAGGTTCCTATTACTACTATAATTTCTATTATAAGAGTTTTAAATCCTTCTAGCACTGGGAACCATTTTCAAACATGGCCTCAGGGTCAAATCTGTGCCACACTTGTACAGGCACATGTGCCAGTTTCATCATGTCTTTAACTATATCTTCAACTACTTGCCCCTGATTGTCTATGTGCAGGCAGCAATTGGTAAGGTTAAATTTCCCACAGACCCCTCCTTCAACTGCTAGCAAGTAGTCGAGAGCCAATCTATTTTGATAGATAGCGTTTCTCATCTGAGTTTCTTGCTGGGCCAGAATAGTCAAGGCTTTACCGGTTTTATTAGTGATGATCTCCAAGACAGCTTGCAACCGTATGATTCGGTTGAGCATGTAAATGGGGGTCCGGTATCCCCATGAGCCATCTTGTGCCCAAGTGGCAGGCCCATAGTATTGTATAATTCTCTCAAGGGGCCATTGATCATCTTTCCAATTTCCTATCGCTATGCTTCTCTTTTCGTGGGAAGCATAGACAGGGAAGTCCAGGAGTTCGCCTGTCTTTATGGGCAGTAGGAAGAAAGATGGTTTAATAGTGCCAATAACACAACGACCTGCCCACTGGTCAGGTAATTTGGCATAAGATCTATGCCCACATATCCAGTATAATCCAGTGGGGGCTGTCCAGTCCTGGTGGGACTCTGGGTGGGTCCACACAGTTTGCAACTTTGGGAATTTACTAAATGGATTCCTCTCTGTGTGATTTGAACTCCACCAAGTGACTGTTTTTGTGGTACCATGATACAGTTTCTGTCCCAGACAACTAAGTCGTCCTACGGGGTGAGTGAATTCTTTTCCTTCTCTAGCTATGCAATATGTCCAATAACTGAGGCTTTTAGGACCCAGAAATTATCCGGGTGATTCTTTTGGGCCGGGAATTCATCAGGAACTGGGTCTGTAGGCACTAATTCTTGGGCTTCCCATGGCCATCGATCTCCCATTACAGTTCCTCCACAAACATAACATGAAGTGACATTTGGAGACTGGGCTACATGCTCGGCTAATTGCAAAAACAAATTTCTGGTTTTTCCTGGAGTCTCTGATACTGGCACATTTAGTTCAACATAGAAAGTCTGAAATACTAGTTCCAGAGAGAGTTTACAAACCTCTCCTTTTACTAAGATATTTACTTTAGGATCCAGTCCTTTTCCATTGATGCCCAGAGATACGTGTTCTCCTTTTTCCCACCTGGGGTTTAAGGGATTTGTAATTACTAATTTCAAGGGGTTGCAGCTTCCACTCATACAGGAGGGGCTGCCTTCTCCTTGTCAGAGCTAAACAGGATCTTTTTCATCCTTTTTCCAAGTAGTCCAGATGACACAAGACCAGTAATTACACACATTTGCACATGAGCCTAATTCATGGCAGATATACTTATTTCCTGCCGTGTAACTTTTTTTTTTCCTGATTTAAAGAGCTGCATACTATTCCATGCCGATTGCTATTGATAGTGGCACAAGCATTAAATTTTAGGGTTATATTCTTGGGGACCCCTCTTACTTCTGTCCTAGCTATTACTTTACTTGTGTCGCCTAGAAAAGGACCAGTCCTTAATTTTATTTTAAAAACGTGATCATGGGAGGCTTAAAATGGGTCATAACACACATCAGGTTGGTTATTTCCTGGGCTACATACCTTGGATAGAATAGCATTATACAAACAAGTTTCTTTTAGCGTCCTGGTACACTTATAATAACCATAAAATAATAGGACTGTAGCAATCTTTTATCCTACCTCAGTGACTTGATGTATATACTGGGAACAGTCCTCTGTCTGAGGAAGGTCAGTTGAAGTTCTTACTGTACAAGTCCAAGTTTTAAGGAAAATGAGTCCCGCAATGAGTTTCCTCATGCTTCGGCTGTGCGTGGATCAGTCAGCTTCTGGGTGTGACCGGAGCAGTGCTTGTCGTCTTCTTCAGAGTCACTTTGCAAGGGCTGGCGAAGCTGCTCCCATCCACCTGCAGCTCCCAGTCTACTGATGTTTAAGGATGGTCTTGAAGGTTGGGCCCACTACAATAAACTGAGTCCAATACCTCTACACAGTTACGTTCAACTGGGCTCTCTCATACCGGGAGCAAGGTGGCGGGGTTTAGGGTGTTGCAAACTTCAATGGTTATGCGGGGATTTTCAGAGCAAGCTTTTGTGTCTAGTTAGTCTAGCATTCGTTAGCTAATGGTGTCTTTTGGTATTTATTAAAGTCACCACAGCATGGGGGGCTTTATGTTTTGGTTTTGCCCAAGAGTTAGCTTATCTGCTTCTTGTGCTAACAGGGCCATTGCTGCCAGGGCCCTTAGACATGGGGGCCAGCCTTTAGAAAACCTGGCCTATTTTGAGAGACAGGCCACTAGCCTTGGCCAGGGCATCACAGTCTGGGTTAAAACTCCAACTGCCATTTTTTCTCTTTCTGACACACAGAGTGTAAAAGATTTTGTTAGGTCAGGTAGCCCCAGGGCTGGGGCCAACATGAGTTTTTTTTTTTTTTTTTAACTCATGAAAAGCTCATTGCTGTTGGTTGTAATAGATATAGTTTATCCAATCTACATTTTTATTAACTGTCACCCATCAAAATATTGACTTAAATCCTGTAGCTATTTGATTTCTGGCTTTAAATTGATCTGGTGTTCCTTGCGGGGCTCTAATTCCAACTAAATAGATGTGAGAGTTGAAAGACCCATAAGGGGCTTCTCTCACTTTATGATGTCTTATTTTTTCTCCCTCTGGTTGACGAAATGCCAGGGTGAAAGGGATAGCCAAATGGACTAAAGCACAAGTGCCACTCCAGTTATTTGGCAGAGTGCCCAGTAAAGGTCCACCACAATACCATCACACATCTGCTCGGTGATGAACAAGGGCTGACTGATTGATAAGCTCTTGAAAATTCTTAAGCTCAACACATCCCTTCAGGTCTCCAAGGAATGCTAAGTTTCCTCCCTGTCGTGAGAGACACGAAATGAACTTAGTGTTGGAGACGGAAGCTGTTTGGCCCTCGGGGGCTGACCTGAAGGGTGCCAGACTTCGGGATAGAGCAGAGAGAGCTTGGCATTACTTATTACTCCAGGCTGTAGAATCCTGGAAAAAAGCTACCATGCAGCCTACGCCTGGTCGACTGGAGGACCACCTTAGTGGAAAGGGGACAATCTGGGCCTCTGGCCTGCCATGTGCACAAGCATAACAATTGCTTTTATTTGACGTGCAGATGGAATATTTGATCCATTTTAACCAGTCATTTGCATCTTGGTATGCTGCTTTTATTTTAATGTCCAGTTTACAGAAAAACTGGATGATACCTCTTTAACTTTAGCCAATGTTTACAAACAGAATTTTCTTTCCAATTAACATTTTAAAACTTGATTAAACCTTTAAAACAAAATATACATATTTTTAACCTTTTAATGTAGGTAAAACTTTACATTCTTATGCCTCCTTATAATTCTTCTATCAAAAGTATATTTGACTTTCCTTATATACCTTGCACATAAACTGTTCCTTTAATAGTTTTACATTTAGGAGACCTAATTGCTTTTAAATTATACAACATTTCTTGCAAAAATTTCCTTTTATAGCCTTTTTTTTTTTTTGCTTTTTTTTTTATTTAGGATAGTTCTGAACTGAACTAGTGAGGTGTGCTCACAATGAGGTTTCCTCTAAAAGTTGTTTTTCTACTTTTTTCTGTTAGCAAAGCAGTTGCCACTACAGGTTGAATGTGTCTGGGCCATCTGTGGATTACTGAGTTAAGGATTTTTGATAGAAGGCTACAGGTTGTCAGTGGCCTCATTTGGCCCCTCTCTGCCTCTGCACCCCTCTCTGCCCCCTCTGCCCCTCTCTGCCCCTCTCTCCTCTCTGTCTCTCTCTCTCTCTTCTCTGTCTCTTTCTCCTCTCTTCCTCTCTCTCTCTCCCCTCTGCCTCTCTCTCTCTCTGCCTCTGCCAGCTACTTATGCTGCAGTTCTTTCAACCACTGTGGAGGGATCTAAAACCAGCTGTAACCAAGCGTCTATGTACAGGAACTGGTCTGGGTGCCTTGGCTTACAGGTTACCTTGTGCCATACCTTTGAAACAAGGGACCTGTCCAGGCTTCCTTCTGATGGCCAACCCACCTCTAATGCTGGCCAGTCTATCTTACACAAAGTTTTAAGTTTTCCTGGTGTCATAGTACTCCATAGTCTCCCTTAAATCCCTTGTTGAAATTTTTCAACATAGTTCCTAGTGGGGTGGGCTTACTTTGTGCCTCACCCATGTTTCCTCAAGACAAAACACCACGCTCACACCACACGCACACCACAAAACAAAAAACAGGTAAAAAGAGCACACGCCCACTTTTACAGTTTACGCCAAACCAGAATCAAAACCAAAATCAGAGTATCAAGAAATCCAAGCCAGGTTAAAACCAAAACCAAAATATCAAGTAATCCAAGTCAAGTCAAAAACAAAGTGCCAGTACAGGCACGTCGTAGGTGATCAGGCCATGCTTCCACTCAAATGCAGTAGGCAAGTTCCCAAGACCAGTCCTGTCAAGCAATTCAAACCAAGTCAAAACCAAAACCAAAGTGCCAATAAAGGCACGCTGTGTGTGATCAGGCCACGCTTCCACTCAAATGGACTGGGCAAGTTCCTAAGACCGATCCTGTCAAGCAATTCAAACCAAGTCAAAACCAAGACCAAAACCAAAGTGCCGATAAATGCATGCCGTGGGTGATCAGGCCACGCTTCCACTCAAACGGAGTGGGCAAATTCCAAAGACCAGTCTTAGCAAGTTTTAGATGTCTGGTCTCCAAGTGCCCATTCCTTCCCGGTGTTCAGCCACTGCATTGATCCTCCACGGGGGCCTGCCACACACTGCTCTGGCAAGGCGTCCCACTGGGGCAAATGCCTACCCAGGAGCACTCTCAGAATCTGCATCGCTCGGTCTGGTCGGAGTCCCCTGCAGGGATGTTCCACAGGGCAGGCTAAAGCCACCTAAGGAGCTGCCTCGACCATCCACCAATTACCTCGCTTCCTGGTCAGGGAACCAAGAAATGTGGCAGGAAGAGCCACAGACAAAACCCCTCAGACACCGAGTTAAAGAAGGAAGGGGTTTATTTGGCTGGGAGCATCGGCAAGACTTCTCACTAAATGAGAAATTGCTCACTAAAAAGCAATTCCTGTCCCTTTTAAGGACTCACAACTCTAAGGGGGTCCACGTGAGAGGGTCGTGATTGATTGAGCAAGCAGGGGGTATGTAACTGGGGGCTGCATACAACGGTAATTAGAAAGGAACCAAACAGGACAGGGATCTTCAGGGTGCCTTTTTTATGCAAATAACTGATTAGGTCAGGGGTCAATCTTTAACTACCAGGCTCAGGGTGTGGGGCCGGGCTGTCTGCTTGTGGATTTCATTTCTGCCTTTTAGTTTTTACTTCTTTCTTTGGAGGCAGAAATTGGGCATAAGACAATATGAGGGGTGGTCTCCTCCCTTAGAACCAGAGCAGCTCTGCAAGCTTTTGCAAAGGGCTGTCTAAGGCTATGATGAACCATCTTTACTCATGAGTTAGCAGCCAGGATGAGTTTTCTCGACTGGCCCAGCATAGGTCCCAGGCCCATCTTCTAGCTTTACTTGTTCAGAACTGGAAGGATCTGTCCCCTTCAGATTCCATGATGGGAGGCAGGCACCTAAATTTGCCTGCTCACTAAAAATTACGTTCATTGGAGGAGATATAACTCCTGAAAAGTAATCAAACAGAAGTTAGAAAAGGGACCTAAATTCAGGACAGGCGCCAGGTGACACATGGCCACTACAGTTCACCTCTTGGGCTCCTTGACCTCCACAGTCACCCTTCTGGCACTACTAGGAGGCAAGGTCGTGAAAGAAGATTGACAGATTGGGGCCTGACACACAGAGGCCACAACTTGGTCTCTGGGAAGGACCTTTCTAAATCTCTGGAGTATTTTTCAACCTATGAAGACTGCCTTGGCTTCTATTTCCTCTCTCTTTCCTTCCTCCCTTATTTTCTCAGCATGGCTTCCCCATGAATCACAAAGACACTCAAGCATCTAGGTAAAGGCTAACTCAGAGCCTTTCTATGTGTGGAAGCAGGAGTTTAAGAGGCATATGTCAGGCTCGATGTGAAGCCACTGGCTCTGAAAATAAGGGGAACTGCTCCAGGTTCTAAGCTGGGAGCACAGAGAAACACGGTGGTTGGTCTAAGAGATTTTATTGAGCAGGATTTGCTTACAATTTTTAAAAATCATTAGATACTGGCAAAGGAGTATATGTAACATCCTCATATATTTTGATGCGGCCATGTGTGATGGCTCATGCCTGTAATCCCAGCACTTTGGGAGGCCGAGGTGGGCAGATCATCAGAGGTCAGGAGTTCGAGACCAGCCTGGCCAACATGGCCAAACCCCATCTCTACTAAAAATACAAAAATTAGCCGGGCATGGTGGTGGGTGCCTGTAATCCCAGCTACTCAGGAGGATGAGGCAGGGAGAATTAATTTAACCCAGGAGGGAGAGGTTGCAGTGAGCTGACATTGCACCACTGCGCTCCAGCCTGGGCAATGGGGCGGGACTCTGTCTTTAAAAAAAAAAAAAAAATTAATGCATAAGAACAATTTTTTTTTTTTTCTGGAGACGCAGTCTCACTGTCGCCCAGGCTAGAGTGCAATGGTGCCATCTCAGCTCACTGCAACCTCCATCTCCCAGGTTCAAGTGATTCTCCTGCCTCAGCCTCCCGAGTAGCCGGGATTACAGGCATGTATCACCATGCCTGGCTAACTTTTGTATTTTTAGTAGAGATGGGGTTTTGCCATGTTGACCAGGCTGGTCTCAAACTCCTGTCCTCAGGTGATCCACCCGCCTTGGCCTCCCAAAGTGCTGAGATTACAGACGTGAGCCACCACTCCTGGCCAAGAACAATTTTTTTTTTTTTTTTTTTGAGACAGAGTCTCGCTCTGTCACCCAGGCTGGAGTGTGTGGCATGAACTTGGCTCACTGTAAGCTCTGCCTCCCGGGTTCACGCCATTCTCCTGCCTCAGCCTCCCTAGCTGGAACTACAGGCACCTGCCACCATGCCCAATTAATTTTTTCTATTTTTTAGTAGACACGGGGTTTCACCATGTTAGCAAGGATGGTCTCGATCTCATGACCTCGTGATCCGCCCCCCTCGGCCTCCCAAAGTGCTGGGATTACAGGCGTGAGCCACCACGCCCAGCCAAGAACAATTTTTAAAATGTGCATTTACCATGCAATTTGTGGGCCAGAACACTGCCATGGTTTTGAAGCCCCTGTGTGAGTCTCCCAGATGCCAGTTCCTGCACCTCCCTGCCTTTCTCCCATCCCTAGGTTACTACTGTGTTGATCATTCTCTTTTTTTTCTTTTTTATTTCAGACAGAGTCTTGCTTTGTCGTCCAGGCTGGAGTGCAGTGGCGTGATCTCAGCTCACTGCAACCTCCGCCTCCCGAGTTCAAGCGATTCTCCTGCCTCAGCCTGCTGAGTAGCTGGGATTACAGGTGCACGCCACCTCGCCCAGCTAATTTTTGTATTTTTAGTAGAGACGGGGTTTCGCCATGTTGGCCAGGCTGGTCTTGAACTCTTGACCTCGTGATCCGCCTGCCTCGGCCTCCCAAAGTGCTGGGATTACAGGTGTGAGCCACCGCGCCCGGCCATTCTCTTGTTTTTTTTTTTAAGAAAAGTATTTCCAAATATATGTGTAGCTCTAAACAATATATACTTTGGTTTTGCATGTGTTTGTGCTTTATAAAAATGATATTATTTAGCCAGGCATGGTATGGTGTGTGCCTGTAGTCCTAGCTACTTGGGAGGCTGAAGTGGGGGATTGACTGAGCCCAGGAGGTTGAGGTGAGTTTTACAGAAGTATGTTTTTAAATTTGCAAGTGTGGTCAGGCATGGTGGGTTACACCTGTAATCTCAGCACTTTGGCAGGCCAAGGTGGTAGGATCGCTTGAGCTCAGAAGTACAAGACCAGCCTGGGTAAAATAGTGAGACCCTGTCTCTACAAAAACTTTTAAAGATTTGCCAGCCAGGCGTGGTGGCTCACGCCTATAATCCCAACACTTTGGGATGCTGAGGCGGGCGGATCACTTGAGGTCAGGAGTTCAAGACCAGCATGGCCAACATGGGGAAACCTCATCTCTACTAAAAATACAAAAATTAGCTGGGCGTGGTGGCGGGTGCCTGTAATCCCAGCTACTCGGGAGGCTATCAGTTTTAATTGAAAATATTGCTGGGCGCAGTGGCTCACACCTGTAATCCCAGCACTTTGGGAGGCCGAGGCAGGTGGATCACGAGGTCAGGAGATTGAGACCATCCTGGCTAACATGGTGAAACCCCGTCTCTACTAAAAATACAAAAAATCAGCTGGGCATGGTGGCAGGTGCCTGTAGTCCCAGCTACTCGGGAGGCTGAGGCAGGAGAATGGCGTGAACCTGGGAGGCAGCAGTGAGCTGAGATCATGCCACTGCACTCCAGCCTGGGTAACAGAGCAAGACTCCATCTAAAAAAAAAAAAAAAAAAAAGAAAGAAACTATTAAACAGTTTACTCATAGTGAATTATAAAACTTTGACAGTTAATGGCTAGGCACAGTGGCTCATGCCTGTAATCCCAGCATTTTGGGAGGCTGAGGCAGGTGGATCCCTTGAGCCCAGGATTTCAAGACCAGCTTGGGCAACATGGTGAAACCCTGTCTTTGCTAAAAATACAAAACCTGTGGTCCCAGCTACAGGGAGGGAGGCTGAAGTGGGAGGATCGCTTGAGCCTGGGAGGTTGAGGCTGCAGTGAGCCAAGATCTTGCCACTGCGCTACAGCCTGGGCAACAGAGCCAGACCCTGTCACACACACACACACACACACACACACACAGACACGCACATAAACTTTGATAGTTAAATTGTATTATTGTATTATAATTTGTAAACCATCTATTCTTCATTATGAAAACTTTATAAAAATCTGAAAGAAATGTTGCATACTTGTATTTTCTGTTCTCCATTTCAGAGCAAGATACTAAAGAGAGGCTTTAAAATATTTATAAATCAAAACCCAATGGGATTAAAAATTAAATATAGAAAACCAAATCTACATACAGCTGTGCCAGAGAGCATGCATGGCTTTTTTTTTTTGAGACAGAGTCTCTCTTTGTTGCCCAGGCTGGAGTGCAGTGGCATGATCTCTGCTCACTGCAACCTTCGCCTCCCAGGTTCAAGCAATTTTCCCACCTCAGCCTCTCCAGTAGCTGGGATTACAGGCATCCACCATCATGCCTGGCTAAACTTTTTTGTATTTTTGTAGAGATGGGGTCTCACCATCTTATCAAGGCTGGTCTCGAACTCCTGGCCTCAGGTGATCCACCTGCCTCGGCCTCTCAAAGTGCTGGGATTAGAGGCATGAGCCACCATGCCCCGATGCATGAGTGTTTTTTTTTTGTTTTTGTTTTTTGGCAGGGGGTGGGACAGAGTCTCCCTCTGTCACCCAGGCTGGAGTGCAGTGGTGCCATCTTGGCTCACTGCAACCTCCACCTCCTGGGTTGAAGTGATTCTCCTGTCTCAGGGCTCCCGAGTAGCTGGGACCATAGGTGTGTGCCACCACACCCAGCTAATTTTTTGTATTCTTAGTAGAGACAGAGTTTCACTGTGTTAGCCAGAATGGTCTCAATCTCCTGACCTTGTGATCCACCTGCCTCGGCCTCCCGAATTGCTGGGATTACAGGCATGAGCCACTGCGCCCAACCTGCAAGAGTGGTTTTTATCTGATGTTTTGGATCCATTTCACATGAAACAAAAACAGGTGCTATAGTAAAGCCAAACCAGGAAAGCCCCAATAGAGTATTTTTAGCGTGCCTCTTAATTTTTCTATCCCCAGCTTCTCATTTTTTGTGATGAGTCTTGGACAAGTAACCTCTTGAGGGGATGCCACTGATGGATGGGCCACAGGTGAAGTGTCAGCAAATGTGAAAAAGCAAATCCAGCTATAACTATATAGACAGTTCATCTGCAATGTTCAGCCACATAACCGTAGATAAATCCAATGACTGAAGAAAAAATAATTCTCTGAAACATTTGTTCAACTAGCTTTTGTCCCTTGTAATCTATTCGTATGGGTAGCAAGCTCATATGCTCCAACATGACTGGCCACGGAGGCAGGTGGTGGAGCGCAGGCAGTGGGCAGCATGGTGAGGGTGGCTGCAACTCAGATCTGGGTCTGGGTCTGGGTCTGGGTCTGGGCCTTATACCACCATGCATGGCTTTTTTTTTTTTTTTTTTTTTTTTTTTGAGTGGAGTTTTGCTCTTTTTGCCTAGGCTGGAGTGCAATGGTGCCATCTCAGCTCACTGCAACCTCTGCCTCCCGGGTTCAAGTCATTCTCCTGTCTCATCCTCCCGAGTAGCTGGGATTACAGGCATACAGCACCACACCTGGCCTAATTTTTGTATTTTTAGTAGAGACAGGGTTTCACCATGTTGGCAAGGCTGGTCTAGAACTCCTGGCCTCAAGTGATCCGCCTGCCTGGGCCTCCCCAAGTGCTGGATTACAGGTGTGAGCCACTGCGCCAGGCCGTGTCTTGTCTTCTAAATAACATCTCCAAAGTGGCGATAGAAAAGAAATACCAACCTGTAAGTACATGCTTAGCTGATGTATACTCCAGGAATGAAGATAAAAATTAAAACATTTTTTAAAAATCAAAAGTTGAAATAATTTACAAACTGATTTTCACTAATACTCATGTAAAATATGTATTTAAGGAAAAAGGAAACCATGAGCCTAGAGAGGCCTGATATGCAGGAATGAATGGTAAGCAAAGAAAACAGTAAATGGATGGCTAAATCTAAACACATATATATATATTAAAAAAATGTATAATGATATCAGGCCGGGCATGTAATGGGCCTGTAATCCCAGCACTTTGAGAGGCTGTGGCGGGCGGATCCCTTGAGGTCAGGAGTTCAAGACCAGCCTGACCAACATGGCGAAAACCTGTCTTTACTAAAAATACAAAAAAATTAGCCAAGCATGGAGGCGCATGCCTGTAATCTCAGCTACTCAGGGAGGCTGAGGCATAAGAATCACTTGAACTCAGGAGGCAGAGGCTGCAGTGAGCCAAGATTGTGCCACTGTACTCCAGCCTGGGTGACAGAGCGAGACTCTGTCTCGAGAAAGCAAACAAACAAACAAACAAATAAATAAATAAATAAATAAAGCAATATGTATAATGATATCTAACTTCTGAGGCAAAAGAATCTCAGCCAAGAGGTTTTTCTTCCTTTTTTTAGAGATGGGGTTCTGCTCTGTTGACCAAAGCTGAGTACAGTGGCGTGATCATACCTCACTGCAGCCTTGAACTCTGGGGCTCAAATGAGGGGGAGAACTTCTGAAATATTGTAAGATCCCTATATTTTCAGAGAAGGATAAAGATACTGATTACCTTCAGATAAAACCACCCTTACAAAATTATGACTGTAAGAAAAATCTGATATAGTTGACTCCATCTTGCTTCTAACATCCAAGCTGTCCTTGGTCATTCCAAGCCAACTTTGGGAGAAATTTAGTTTATAGTTTAACCTTAAAGCAAGAATAATAATAGCCCTTCCCAGAACTAAACTGCCTTTGTAAAACTGATAAAAGCCCACAAGGTTAGAATAATGAGAGGGCTCTGGATTCTGCTAAGATTTAGGCATAATTAGCTGGGCACAGTGGCTCACGCCTGTAATCTCAGCACTTTGGGAGGCCGAGGTGGGCAGACCATGAGGTCAGGGGTTCGAAACCAGCCTGGCCAACATAGTGAAACCCTGTCTCTACTAAAAATACAAAATATTAGCCGGGCGTGATGGTGGGTGTCTGTAATCCCAGCTACTCAGGAAGCTGAGGCCAGAGAATCGCTTGAACCCGGAGGTGGAGGTTGCAGTGAGCTGAGGTCGTGCTACTGCACTCTAGCCCAGGCAACAGTGCGAGATGCTGTCTCAAAAAAAAAAAAATAATAATAATAAACTCCCTTCTTTCCCAGTCTGTCTGCATCTTGTTATTGGACTGCGAGAACAAGCAGCTGGACCCCATTCTTTCTGGAACACTAGAGCAGAGCAGGTCCCTCATGCCCTTGCTCTCTGTCCTAGTCCCTCAAGAAGACCTCAGGCAAGATGTAGACTGAGAAGCAGATGGATCAGGTGGGTACAGCAGGAAGAAGGCTGTCTGTGAACCAGGAGGTAGGCCCACACCAGACACTGAATCTATCAATACCTTGATCCTGGACTTCCAGACTCCAGAATTGTGAGAGAGAATTTCCATTGTTTAACTCAGCCACTCTATGGTATTGTGTTGTGGCAGCGGAGCTGACTTAAGACAGGGCCCCTTTCCTCACGGCCTGGACCCCCACTTACCCTTCTTGGTGCAGATGACATGGCAGCACTTGGGAGGCATGCTGGCCAGAGGGTGCTGCCTTGGGCTGTCTCCACTTCACCTAGGGGGTCAGGGATCTGAGGACCTGCCCAGGAAAGGGAGAAAGGGTAAGAATGAGAACCAGTCAGCCTGGGGTTCTAAACTGAGATGACTGAGTCACCCTCCTACACTCATCAACAGCCTTTTACTCTCATTGACCCTAAATACCAACTCTCCTTTTGCCTAAGAGACCTGAGGGAGGGGCGCTTACCCTCACCATCTGCAGCCTAAGCGCTGTGTTCCCTGGGATAGGCTCACCAGTCTGTAGGGTGGGAGAGGACTTTTATAGGATAGAAGCTGGAATAAATGACTGGCTGGATTGGGGTATCAGAAAGGTCATCTCCTACCTCAGTAGGATGTAAAACTGTGGTCCACAGGACCTCATATCCCAGTCTTTGTTGTTGTTTAAAGACTCAATATGTTAATGAGTTGAATTACAAAGTTAATACACTTGTAGTAATTTAACAGTAGAGAAATGTCTAAAGTTGGCCAGGCGCAGTGGCTCATGCCTGTAATCCCAGCACTTTGGGAGGCCAAGGCAGGTGGATCACCTGAGGTCAGGAGTTTGAGACCAGCCTGGACAACATGGTGAAACCCCCTCTACTAAAAATACAAAAATTAGCTGGGCGAGGTGGCTCATACCTATAATTCCAGCTACTCAGGAGGCTGAGGCAGGAGAATTGCTTGAACCCAGGAGGTGGAGGTTGCAGTGAGTCGAGATCGTGTCATTGCACTCCAGCCTGGGCAACAGAGCGAGACTCTGTCTCAAAATAATAATAATAATAATAATAATAATAATAATAATAATAATGATAATAATAATAATGGCAGAACTAAAAAGTTGTTGTGCCTCCCATATTGCCCCTTAAGGACCAAACTGTCAGGAATGTCTCCCAGCTGGAAAGGGTGTTGGATGCTGATAGCTCACAGCCAAGTTCCTCTCCACAAATTTTGCCTTCAGCAGATAAGAGTTGGCTCTCACAAGGTGTTGCCTCCTTGCCAAAACTAGTCTATGTCCAATGGCTGGTCATTCACGGGTATAATGGCCTGGCCCTCTGACCTTAATTTTGTGTGACTCGGAAGGACCATTCCTCCTCTGGTGCTTATTGTGGGGTTGTCTGAGGCCTCTGCTGTGAGGCAAGTGAGGCACTTGTTTGGCGTGCAAAATTTAAGGGGGCACTCCAAAACTCAATATTTTTAAAAGTCAGAATTAATGCCAAAAAAAGGCCATGATGAAAAAAACAATTTAAAATAAAGATAGGATCTGTCTGTGTTTCATTTTCCTCTGCCTTCCCTGATCAGCTTTTGATCTGTTTTGATTAATTAGATTGGTG
Organism: Pongo pygmaeus; assembly: GCF_028885625.2. Classification (NCBI taxonomy): domain Eukaryota; kingdom Metazoa; phylum Chordata; class Mammalia; order Primates; family Hominidae; genus Pongo; species Pongo pygmaeus. The sequence goes on from NC_072373.2 coordinate 44,326,831, forward strand.
AGCTGAACTCAGTGTGCAAATTTGGATCGCAATTAATATAAGCTAACACGTGGCTTTGAATATGCTAGGTATTTTGTCTTTATCACTTATAAAATGTACAGTGAATTAGTTTCAAGGTCGTGTACTGTTTTTAGATAATAACATAAAGTAATAAAAAAAGTCTAGGATGAGAATTAGTCATAGCTCATAAATTGTTCCTGTGGTTGTTTATTGATCAACAATTATTTATTGAGCATGTATAGTGTGCCAACCACTAATCTAGGCACTTGGAAACAAAACAGAGTAGGCTGCTTGCCTTCAAGAAGCTTACGTTCAAAGAATTGATTAGGCATTCCCTTAAGATATTAATGAACTGGAGAGAAGCTCACTATATTCCCATTTTCCTTTCCTTCTAGCTAATAGTCTTTGTCTCCTAGCTCCAGAAAGTTTAGTGTATCCTGGTGCTAAAGATAAATTAAGGCCAGGCGCGGTGGCTCATGCCTGTAATCCTAGCACTGGAAGGCTGAGGTGAGCAGATTGCTTGAGTCCAGGAGTTTGAGACTAGCCTAGGCAGCATGGTGAAACCCTGTCTCTACAAAAGATACAAAAATTAGCCAGGCATGGCGGCACATGCCTGTAGTCTCAGCTACTTGGGAGGCTGAGGTGGGAGGATTGCCAGAGCCCAGGAGATAGAGGCTGTAGTGAGCCGTGATTGCACCACTGCACTCCAACCTGGGTGACAGAGTAAGACACTGTCTCAGAAAAAAAAAAAAAAAAAAGATAAATTAAGTGCTTAATAGAGTGCTTTTGAGAATTTTCTTTTTTTCCCCTGACACTGGCCTTTTATCTTCTATCTATCAAAGTGTAAGATTGTCCATGTGGCTGCAAAATCCTCTACAAATAAAAGTATACCCCATGAGTACACACATGAGACCCCTTTTTCAGTTCTATTGTTCATACAGGCACAAGCAATAAAAAATTTGAGAGGTAAGAGTATCATGATAGTACAGTCTTGATCCATGATCTTGAGAAAAAGCTGTCTACATCTGGGATGCCATCTGCTTCTGGAGAGAAACTTCCCTGGTTAGCTTTACCTTAAGGTTTCCAATCAGTATACAATTCCAAGAGTCTGGAGGGTGCCCTTCTGAGTTGTGAGATTATGAGACCAAGGTTCAGGATCTCAAAGTTTTGCTGCATTGTGGGTGCCAAGGGCAGTTTTTCTGTGATGTTGCCCTCAGAAGACCCAATCGATCTCCAGGTTCTAGATTGTGAAAGGTTTGATTGTCCTCAGTCAGTGGACCATGAGTTTTTTTTAACCTGGTGAAAATACACTTTGGCATAATGCATTAAAACCTTGTAGAATTTATTCATATCAGTATTTAGTAGCAGAGGATACATGACGTTCTATTATTAGGTGCATAGGCCTTTCCAGTGACTATTTATTTCATAAGGGGTCAACTTCCATCTTCTACTGGAAGTGGATCTGATTGTCATCAATCTGTAACACGTTTGACCAAGGCAATCTAGTCAATTCAGTTAGCTTTGCCTAATGGTATTGTATCTGCAATCCTTTTTAAAAAACTGGCCGGCCGCAGTGGCTCACGCCTGTAATCCCAACACTTTAGGAGGCCAAGGCAGGAGGATCGCCTGAGGTCAGGAGTTTGAGACCAGCCTGGCCAACATGGTGAAACCCCATCTCTACTATAAATATAAATATTAGCCAGGCATGGTGGCAGTTGCCTATAATCCCAGCAACTTGGGAAGCTGAGGCAGAAGAATCACTTGAATCTGGGAGGCAGAGGTTGCAGTGAGCTGAGATCATGCCAGTGCGCTCCAGCCTGGGCAACAGAGGGACATTGTATCTCAAAAAAAACACAAAAAAGCAAAAAACTGTTTTATGGCCAGATGCCGTGGCTCATGCCTGTAATCCCAACACTTTGGGAGGTCAAGGACGGTGGATCACCTGAGGTCTGGAGTTCAAGACCAGCTTGGCCAACGTAATGAAACACCATCTTTACTAAAAATACAAAATTAGCTGGGTGTGGTGGCACATGCCTGTAATCCCAGCTACTTAAGAGGCTGAGGCAGGAGAATCACTTGAATCTGGGAGGCAGAGGTTGCAGTTAGTTGAGATTGTACCATTGCACTCCAGCCTGGGCAACAAGAGTGAAACTCTGTCTGAAAAATAAATAAATAAATAAATAAATAAATAAATAGGCCAGGCGCGGTGGGTCATGCCTGTAATCCCAGCACTTTGGGAGGCCGAGGTGGGCAGATCACCTGAGGTCAGGAGTTCAAGACCAGCCTGGCCAACATGGTGAAACCCCGTCTCTACTAAAAATAGAAAAAATTAGCCGGGTATGGTGGCAGGCGCCTGTAATCCCAGCTACTAAGGAGGCTGAGGCAGGAGAATTGCTTGAACCCAGGAGGTGGGAGGCGGAGGTTGCAGTGAGCTGAGATTGTGCCATTGCACTCCAGCCTGGGCAACCAGAGTGAAAATCCATCTCAAAAAAATAAAAATTAAAAAATTAAAAAAAAACAAAATAAATAAATAAAACTGTTTTTACAACTTGTCCAATGAAATAAGTATTAGTACTTCTATCACTACAACCAGAAAACATGCACTGAAAATGACAATTGAATAAAATTCCTCTGTAAAGGTTTAAGTGACCCATCAGGTAGCAGAAATGTGCTTGAAGTTGTGTTCATCTTCCCAGGATTATGGGTTTAACAAACAAAACATTGATCACAAACTATTTTAGCAATTTAGAACAGTCATCACACACACCCACTCACACACACACATACACACACATTTAATTTGGAACATTTTATCTCTTCATGATGAATCATGGAAAGCTTAATAATGGAGGCTTTAAGGACTCAGGAAGGGCCAGGCAGCCATCAGGGTTCTCCATGAGTCTGCGCCTAATATTGGACTTATATTTTAATACCAACTGTGTTTCTCCAATTTAGGTGTATAGCACTGTTTATTAGATGGGTTAGCATAGGTAATTTGAGTTGGACCATGGAATTTATTCAAATTGCACATCTTAACAATTTCCATACTGGCTGATTTAGTATGACAATTTGGCAAAGTATTTTATTGGTATTCAATTATTTATTTATTTATTTGAGACAGGGTCTCACTCTGTTGCCTAGGCTGAAGTGCAGTGGTGCAGTCTCAGCTCACTGCAACCTCCCCCTCCCAGGCTTAAGCAATCCTTCCACCTCAGCCTCCCAAGTAACTGGGACTACAGACATGCACCATTATGTCCTGCTAATTTTTGTATTTTTTGTAGAGACAGGGTTTCCCCATGTTGCCTAGACAGGCCTCAAACTCTTGGGCTCAAGGGATCTGCCTGCCTTGGCCTCCCAAAGTGCCGGGATTATAGGCATGAGGCACTGCCCCAGCCTTCAATTAATTCTTGTCCTGTTTGGGTTAGCAGTTTTATAAACCAGTCATTCCTTTTATTAGAGGTCTAAGAATTCTTACCTAGTCCAAATAATGTGATCCTAAAGTTATCAGGAAGTTGTATTTTTTTTTTTTTTTTTTTTTGAGATGGAGTCTCGCTCCGTTGCCCAGACTGGAGTGCAGTGGTATGATCTCGGCTCACTGCAACCTCCACCTCCCAGGTTCAAGTGATCCTCCTGCCTCAGCCCCCTAGTAGCTGGGATTACAGGCACATGCCACCATGCCTGGCTAATTTTTATACTTTTAGGAGAGATGGGGTTTCGCCATGTGGGCCAGGCTGACCTCAAGTGATCCACCCGCCTCGGCCTCCCAAAGTGCTGGGATTACAGGTGTGAGCCACTGCACCCAGCCAGAAAGCTGTATTTAAGAGTGCTTGTCGGTGTCCTTTCCATCCTTTCATGAACCTCCCTGAAGACACAACACTCTAGGATTTGCTTGTGGAGTTTTCAGAAACTGCACCAGAATTAAGCAATTAACCATGGAAACAACTTAAAATGGGCATAAAGGCATAATTGCTGGGCACGGTGGCTCATGTCTGTAATCCTAGCACTTTGGAAGGCCGAGGCGGGGGTATCCTTTGAGGTCAGGAGTTTGAGACCAGCTTGGCCAACATGGTGAAACCCTGTCTGTACTAAAAATACAAAAGTTAGCCAGGCATGGTGGCGCATGCCTATAATCCCAGCTACTTGGGAGGCTGAGGCAGGAGAATCACTTGAACCCGGGAGGCAGAGGTTGCAGTGAGATCAGGCCACTGCGCTCCAGCCTGGGCGACAGAGTGAGACTCCTCCATCTCAAAAAAAAAAGTCATAATCAACAAGAAACTTTGGTTATTTCTGTGGCCTACAACAATTTAATAAACTAACCATAATTACAACTGACTGCATATGCCAGACATATTAGAATTTTAGGAGTCTTATACAATTGTGGAACATATATTAATAACATTCGATACAATGCAATTCAAAGAAGGTTAACATCGTTTCTTTTATTTTTATTTTTGAGACAGTCTTGCTCTGTCGCTCAGGCTGGAGTGTAGTGGTGTGATCTTGGCTCACTGCAATCTCTGCCTCCCAGGTTCAAGCTATTCTCCTGCCTCAGCCTCCCAAGTAGCTGGGACTACAGGCGCCCACCCCCATGCCCAGCTAATTTTTGTATTTTTAGTAGAGACGGGGTTTCACCATGTTGGCCAGGCTGATCTCGAACTCCTGACCTCGTGATCTGCCCGCCTCGGCCTCCCAAAGTGCTGGGATTACAGGCGTGAGCCACCGTGCCCAGCCATTTTTATTCTTTTTTAGGACAGGGTCTCACTATTTTTCCCAGGCTGGTCTCGAACTCCTGGGCTCAAGTAATCTTCCTGCCTCAGCCTCCCTAAGTACTGCGATTGCAGGTGTGAGCCACCATACCTGGCTTCCTTTAGATTTTTAAATTTCTTGTCATGAAGTGGTACAAAAAGTAGTCTTTTATAATTATTTTATTCTCGTCTCTCTGCTTTATTTTTTAAGTGGCAGACTTCTCTACCATGTTTTTCTATACTATTATACAATGTAAAGAACAAGGGTTTCTACTGGTAAATGGTCTTATTACTCATCTAAAATATAAATCTTTTTATTTATCAAGAATCATAAGACATATTTTAAATAACTATATGACGTCACGAAGCATAACTAGGCCAGGCATGATGGCTCATGCCTGTAATCTCAGCACTTCGGGAGACTGAGGTGGGAGGATCACTTGAGCCCAGGAGTTCGAGACCAGCCTGGGCCACATAGGGAGACCCCCATCTCTAAATATATATATATATATATAGTTAAAAAAAGAATAATTAGTGTAAGAGATAACAATGGCTCATAAATTGTATTACTGTTGATCACTTTAGATATAATCTGAAATCACAACAAACTGCTGAGGGTTTCGTACAAAAAAAGTTTAATTTTTATTTCCAAATAACTGTAAAAAGCTAGAACAGCTTTTAGGTTTTGAGACAACCATCTCAATGTATTTGTTTATCTTCTGCAGAATGAATAAAAAGGATTATTTTTAACTTCTTAAGCCAGTCTGAAAGCCTCTGTCTCTGAAGCCAGTCTGAAAAAATATTTGCATTAATTATACTGATTCATTTATTTTGCAAATATTTTACAAATACGTATTAAAACACCTGTATGCCCTTTCTTTTCTAGGCACAATGGTATATCTGTGAATAAAATTGACAAAGTACTGGCCTTTGAGGAGCTTATACTCTTGTAAAAGGGAGACAATCAAGAAACAAATAAATCAATCAATGTATAATGGGACAAGCGGTGATAACTACCATGAAGGAAAATGAAGTAGGGGCCGGTGCAGCGGCTCACGCCTGTAATCCCAGCACGTTGGGAAGCTGAGGTGGGCAGATCACCTGAGGTCAGGAGTTCAAGACCAGCCTGGCCAACACGGCGAAACCCTGTCTCTACTAAAAATACAAAAATTAGCTGGGCATGGTGGGGCATGCCTGTAATCCCAGCTACTTGGGAGGCTGAGGCAGGAGAATCGCTTGAACCCGAGAGGCGGAGGTTGCAGTGAGTGGAGACTGCAACACTGCACTCCAGCTTGGGTGACAGAGCAAGACTCCATCACACACACACACACACACACACACATACACACACACACACACACACAAGAGGGATTCAGGCAGAGGGAACAAAAGTGCTACATTCCTGCAGGAATAAAGTGCTTAGCAAGCTCATAAAATAGCAAGGCAGTGCCAATGTGACTGGAAAAGAATGAGTTTCAGTAGAAGAAAGGTAGGTAGCAGGGGGGCCAATTAGCTGCTTATTGCTGATTTCATTATATGAATATATCAGGATATAGCCATTCTACAGTTTTTGATATTTGGGCTATTTGTGATTTTTTTTTGCTATTATGAACAATGGTACTATGTCCATTGTACATGTTTCCTGGTACACTTGTGCAAGAGTTTTTCTACAATATATACCTACAGGTAGAATTTCCCGGTCATAGTGTATAAAAATGTAAACAAGGTCATTTTTACTACATAACAAGAAATTGTTTTCTGATGTGGTTGTACTGATTCACATTCTCTTGAGATAATTCTCTTATAAGAATTTTGGGTGCTCTCTTTTTAGTTTGTCAACGTTGTGGTTGTAAATATTTAATTGTGACTTAATTTGCACGTTACTGATTACTGATGAGATCTGGCGTTGTCAAATAGATCACTTCCCTGTTTTTGAAGTGCCATGGTTTGCTCTCTAATTTTTACAGGTTATTTAAACTTTCTTTTTTTTTTTTAAAAAAAAAAAGGCCAGGCATGGTGACTCACCACCTGTAATGGCAGCACTTTGCAGGGCCGATGTGGGCAGATAGCTTGAGCCCAGGAGTTCGAGTCCAGCCTGGGCAACATGGTGAATCCCCGTCTCTACAAAAAATACAATTAGCTGGGCATGTTGGTGCCTGCCTATAGTCCCTGCTACTTGTGGGGACTGAGGTGGGAAAATCACTTGAGCCTGGAGGTCGAGCTGCAGTGAGCTGTGATCATGCCACTGCACTCCAGCCTGGACGACAGAGTGAGACTCTGTCTCAAAAAAAAAAAAAAAAAGAAAAAGAAAAAAAAAGAAAGTCCAAATAGGATTGGAGGGGTAAAAGGGAAAGAGAGGTGTGAGGAAAAAGATGTACTGAAAATCCCTCAGGGGGCCGGGTGCTGAGTTGAGACTGCGCCACTGCAATCCAGCCTGGGTGACAAGAGCAAGACTCCCTCTCAAAAAAAAAAAAGAAAATTTCTCAGGGGTTTTCTAACACTATTTTTATTTTCATTTTATTTATTTATTTTGAGACAAAGTCCTGCTGTCGCCCAGGCTGGAGTGCAATGGCACGATCTTGGCTCACTGCAACCTCCACCTCCTGGGTTCAAGCAATTCTCCTGCCTCAGCCTCCCTAGTAGCTGGGATAACAGGCATGAGCCACCACGCCCAACTAATTTTGTATTTTTAGTAGAGACAGGGTTTCTCCATGTTGATCAGGCTGGTCTCGAACTCCCGACCTCAGGTGATCAGCCTGCCTCGGCCTCCCAAAGTGCTGGGATTACAGGCGTGAGCCACCGCACCCAGCTGCAAAAGGCATACTTTATAAAGGTCCAAGGATAATGGAAATAGAAGACATTAATGTGACATGTTCTTGGGAACTAATTGGATACACCAAATATTATCTTTGACTAGTTTCTGGACCTCTGCTTCATTCTGCAACCTGCAGCCAACTACCATGGTGTCCATCTATTATTAGGAGCCTTAAATAGCTCCTTAATTCACACTTACTCTCTTCAATCGATATGTCAGATTGTGGGGGCCACTTAATTCCCATTCCAAATTCTTGGGACAGGAATTTAATTGGGTTGAGCTTAGGTCAGGTGCTTACTGAAAGAGCAATCAACTGGGGCCCAGAGACAGGGTGCACTGTGTGAATGAGGCTTCTTTTTCTGCAAATTTGTCAAGTAGAGGTGTACTGGACTAGCTACAGAATTTGCAGGGCCCTGGGCAAAATGAAAATGCTGGGCTCCCTAGTTCAAAAGTTTCATTATTGTTTCCAAAAGTTTGCAATTGCAGACAATACTGCAATTAATAACCTAGTGTATGTGTATTTTTCCATTGTCGGAGACCTAGCCCGAGTACTATTTTCTGCAGCGAGCCTTTGACGTTCTTTCCTTTTTCTGATGAGCCACAGCATTTACAGTAGGAATTTGTTCATATAAAATTTGCTCTTTCCCTAGATACCAGTAACTGGACTTCTCTAATTGCTTTGGGTATCTCATTGGAGTTCCGTATGATTGAGCTCCAGGAAACTCAGTCCACCCCTCATTCCAATTCTTTTTCACAGTCTTTTTCACAGCGTCCCGGTTAACACCGGTAAAGGGTAAAATCTTAGATAATAAGGTTTTTATTATCTTAACATAAACAGGCCTAACATATGTTGTCGTACCTTTCTGTAGGATCAATGGCATATCTTTACAAATGAGAAATAATTTTCACGAGACTGAAACACCCTGCAACGCCGCCTACATCCAGGGTAAGTACGCGCCTTGGTGAGGTCAGCGGCGCCACACACCCGAGAACTAGGGGACGACCTTCCCTGCTTTCTTGCATTAGTAGGACTTATCCGGAACCTTTCCTGCGGAGTCTGAGGTAGCCCGCCCGGACAACGCCGCTGAACACACAACAGGGCAAGAACTAGTAGGTTAACTGTATGCCTGGAATTTCTACCTCACCTACATGTTCCCGGAGCAAATAGCCTTAAATCTTTGCGCTATTTAAAGTCCCTAGTGACGATAACATTGTTGTACCTCAGCAAAGTTCATAATTAATTGTTTCCGAGGGAGTTTATGCTTGATTTTGGTCAGGCATATATTTGGGCAGCTCACCTGAAACGAACAAGGAAGGCGGGGGAAGAAAGCGGAAGCCGCGGGGCCTTCTAAGTCCGAAAGTCTCCGGAGCTTGCGCCTGGCTCTTCGCGGCGTCCACCACTTAGACGCAAGTTGTTGAAGCCGGCGGGGGAGAAGGCGTTGTTGCCGGAGCTGAGACCGGGCGGCCACAGTCCGCAGGGATGAACCTCGAGTTGCTGGGTGAGAAGGGCTATGGCTGCGTTTTAGAGAAACGTTGGGTACTGGAAAGGAGGGAACCCAGGCGGGAGGGGAGTCAGGCTGCAATCTTAGGGACACTGTTCGGCTATGGATCATTGGGCACACCTGATGTGGAACAGCAGCGGGAGGAGGAAGCCCACCTTCTGCCCAAGTAGGTTGCATTGCCCCTCCCGAGGCCACTTTCATATCAGTTATGGAGTGATGGGGACAGACAGTTTGTGACTTAGCTTTGATTATGAGGATCGCAGGTGTTGAAGTAGCCCAGAGCAAACAGGACCAGAGTTGTTGGAGATGGAATTTGAAGAAGTGAGGCTTGGGATGAAACTTTGAAGACTTGTCAGGGAATTGGGTGCCTGGACAGGTTAATCTTTTTGTAGAAAAGAGATGTCTAAGGAGGGGACTTGGAGATCTTCTGGTAGAAGCTTCTCATTGAACAGATGAATAAAGGCTCAGAGGGTAATGGCTAGGCACTAAGCAAGTAAATGGCATAGTTGGCACTGGAATCCAATTATCCTAACTTTTCTGTTTAAGGTCCTTTACTAGGGACGATGTGTAAAACAATGAGGTGTGAAATACGGAGGGAGTTGTCTTTTGTCACCCTCACTTTGAGCCATTGCCTCCTTACCTCCTATCCATATTATTTAAAAACTGTAGGTCCTTTCTCCTGGACTTCCATTAGGTGACATTTAGCATGGTATTCTAGGGGTAGCTGAGGTTTTCAAGGACTTCTGCACTACTTGCTGTTCCTAATGGTTAGATTTCTCTTTAAAAAAATCAGAAGATGTGTTAATTGTCAAAAGGGCTACAAAGATACATAAAAAATGGTCTTTGCCCTTAAAGAGCTTTTCATTAAGCAGGGAGTTTAAGGTGATTATGTAAAATAGCTGTAGGATATTGCAGAATGTAGGCAGGCCTGAAAAAGTCGTTACCAGTTGCTAAGAATGTTTGGAACAGAGAGTGAATGTCTTTGGGGCAAAGGAAGAACTCAACCAGGAAAAACAAACCCCCAAAACCTGTGGAGGAGTTGGAGTTTTAAGTGGACTCTTTTTTTTTTTTTTTTAAGGTGGTCTCGTGCTGTCGCCCAGGCTGGAGTGCAGTGGCACAGTCTTGGCTCACTGCAACCTCTATCTCCTGGGTTCAAGTGATTCTCGTGCCTCAGCCTCCTGAGTAGCTGGTACTACAGGTGCTCATTGCCATGCCTGGCTAATTTTTGTATGTTTAGCAGAGATGGGGTTTCACTGTGTTGGCCAGGCTAGTCTCAAACTCCTGGCCCCAAGCAATCCACTCACCTCAGCCTCCCAAAGTGTCCGGCCTTAAGTGGATTTTTAAGGTTGGTAAAATATCAACAGGCTGAAGTATGAAAATATGGGAAGGATGTTCAGTAGGCATCAGTGAGAGAAGACCTAAAGAACTTTCCTGCTTGGCCAGGTTGTGGATAAAGAGAATGCCAGGGGATGGGATAGGTGCCATCTATTTTGTGTTGGTTCTCGAATGCCTAGCTGAAAAGTTTGGGCTTTTTAGGGAAGGTAGGGTAGATCCTTTGAAGGGTTTTGACTTAGTAACTCAATCAGAGCTATGAGTCTGTAAGGTTTGTCTGACAGCGATGTGGAGTTGAGTTTTGGAGGAGTGTAAAACCAGTTTGGAGGGGTAGATTATATGAGTGATAAGGAAGGCCTGAGCTAGGAAATAGAAAAGACATTGAGGAGGTAGGGATGACAAATTTGAGAATAGATTGCATATAGTGCTGATGAGTAAGAGAGTGACATGAAAAATGATGAGAGCAAATAATGATGCTATTGATAAAGTGTAAGGACATTGGAAAAAGACAGCTTTGGAGATGTTGAATGAGGCCTAGGGGTCAGGAGACAGGTTTGGATTTATGGGAGAGATTTGTATTCTTACAGATGGGCTCATTGAAACCTTGTGAATAGAGGACATGATCTAGGGAAAAAGTGGGAGGGGGAGAAAAGAAAATTGCCAAGCACACAATCTGTAGTTAGAGGTTAGGAGGAATAAGTGGAGATAATAAGTTAGCTAACAGTTATAAAGTACTTTCTTCTGAGCTAGGCAGATTTTCAAGTGTCTTCCATGTGTTAATCTGTGTAGAGGAAGAAGAGAGTACAGATTGGTGTGGTGTCTTCATAGAAGCCAGTCAGAGCAGTTGAGTCTGAGGGCTGAGAATGGGTTGCTCTGTTTAGTCCTTTGGCAGCTTGGGACCCCTCAGCAGCTGGAACAGAAGCCAGATTACAATGATTTTAGAATGGTGTGGGAGACAAGGGCAAAAGGTTGACCCTTATTTTTAAAAACTTAAGGATGGAAGAAAGGTGATAACGCTAGTACTTTGAAAGACTAGCAGGATCTTGCAAAAGGCTTTTCTTGAATGATACAGAAGATTCATTAGGATAAAACTTAGGAAGGAATATTTATTTTTATTTATCTTTTGAGACGGAGTCTTGCTCTGTTGCCCAGGCTGGAGTGCAGTGGCACAATCTCGGCTGACAGCAACTTGCGCTTCCCGGGTTCAACCGATTCTCCTACTTCAGCCCTCCCGAGTAGCTGGGATTACAGGCACCCAACACCACACCTGGCTATATTTTTTGTATTTTTAGTACAGACTGGGTTTCACCATGTTGGCCAAGCTGGTCACGAACTCCTGACCTCAAGTGATCTGCCCACCTTGGCCTCTGAAAGTGCTGGGATTACAGGTGTGCGCCACTGTGCCCAGCCAGGAGGGAATATTTAGCACTGGAAGGTTAGACAAATTAAAGAAGCCTGGGTCCGAAAGATAACAGTCTCTGAAAATGGCTCTGCATTTTAAAGTGAGAAAGTTAATGATTACAAATAAAGGGAAAGGAACAGAAGTAATGTGATTGTGGAAGCATACCGAAGGACATCAGATGAAGGAAATGAGTGACAATGTATTTTTGATGTGGTTACTCTAGTGGCTCATAGGTAGACACTAGTTTTACTTCTGCAACCACTTTTTGAGCCCCTGCTGTGTATTTACCAGTGTGCACTGGAGATACAATTAAATAAGATTATTTGTCAAACTTATTTTTACCACAAATCACAGTAAGAAATATATATTCTATCACAGTTCACTACATATACATACACGTGTAACTAAGTTTCTCAGAATTATATTTAATCCTTGTTATGTTCAGTGTCCTCTGATACTTTCTTTTCTTTTTTTTTTTTTCTTTAGACAGAGTCTTGCTTCTGTCGCCCAGGCTGGAGTGCATTGGCACGATCTTGGCGATCTTGGCTCACTGCAACCTCCGCCTCCTGGGTTTAAGCAATTCTCCTGCCTCAGCCTCCCGAGTAGCTGGGATTACAGGCGTATGCCACCATGCCCAACTAATTTTTTTTGTATTTTTAGTAGAGACAGGGTTTCACCGTGTTGGCTCAGCTGGTCTCAAACTCCTGACCTCGTGATCTGCCCACCTCGGCCTCCCAGAGTGCTGAGATTACAGGCGTGAGCCACTACACCTGGCCGATATTTTCTAATCTATTGAAACATTTGTTCCAACTCACTAAATTAATGTATCCATTTATGGTGGATTGTGTCCTACTGTTTGAAAAACATTGAAATAAGATACCACTTTTGCCCTTGTAAATAGATGTAAGAGGAGAGACAAACAAGTAACTGTGTATAATATGGAACCACAATAAATGAATGAGCTATGGGAATCCAGCTAAAAGCACTTACAAGCAGTTGAGGTGGAGTGTGGTGGCTCACGCCTGTAATCCCAGCACTTTGGGAGGCCAGAGTGGGTGGATCACCTGAGGTCAGGAGTTCAAGACCAGCCTGGTCAACATGGTGAAACCCCATCTCTACTAAAAATACAAAAATTAGTCGGGCATGGCAGCGCGTGCCTGTAATCCCAGCTACTCAGGAGGCTGAGGCGGGAGAATCACTTGAACCTGCGAGGCAGAGGTTGGAGGGAGCCGACATCATTGCACTCCAGCTTGGGAGACAAGAGAAAACTCTGTCTCAAAACAAATAAATATATATATGGATATATATATATGTACACATACAGAAAAAAAGTCTCCCCATCCCAAATTTTAAGTGGGGTTTATCCTTTTATACCTTTTTCCTTGCTCATATAAACACATTTACACATAAATTTGTTTATTTTTATTTTTATTTTTATTATTCTTCTTTTGAGACAGAGTTTCCCTCTTGTTGCCCAGGCTGGAGTGCAATGGTGCGATCTCGGCTCACTGCAACCTCTGCCTCCCAGGTTCAAGAGATTCCCCTGCCTCAGCCTCCGGAGTAGCTGGGATTACAGGCATGCACCACCACGCCTGGCTAATTTTGTATTTTTAGTAGAGACAGGGTTTCTCCATGTTGGTCAGATTGGTTTTGAACTCCCGACCTCAGGTGATCCACCCATCTCGGCCTCCCAAAGTGCTGGGATTACAGGCGTGAGCCACCACACAGGCTCTTTACACATAAATTTGTAAGGACTAGGCCGGGCGTGGTGGCTCATGCCTGTAATCTCAGCACTTTGGGAAGCTGAGGCAGGTGGATCCCTTGAGGTCAGAAGTTTGAGACCAGCCTGGCCAACATGGTAAAACACTGTCTCTACTAAAAATACAAAATTAGCTGGGCATGGTGCCACATGCCTGTAATCTCAGCTGCTGCTCAGGATGCTGGGGCAGGAGAAGCGCTTGAACTTGGGAAGCAGATGTTGCGGTGAGCCAAGATTGCACCACTGCACTCCAGCCTGGGAGACACAGCGAGACTCCATCTCAAAAAAACAAAAAAAAAAACCCCAAAAAAACTAAAACAAAGAAATAAAGAGAATTTCATGTTTAATCAACTGCTATTTGCTGTTGCAACCTAAATGCTGTTATTAGTCAGGAAGGGGTGTGATTGCTGCTTTTAATAAAGGTTTCAAGGTTTCAGAGAGTAATTGTGATAATTTGACTGATATGAATTGACTCTTGCCTTTCCTTGCACTTTTTTTTTTTGAGACAGAGTCTTGTTCTGTTGCCCAGGTTGGAGTGCAGTGGCATGATCTCAGCTCACTGCAACCTCCGCCTCCCAGCTTCAAGTGATTCTCCTGCCTCAGCCTCCTGAGTAGCTGGGATTACAGGTGCACACCACCACACCTGGCTAATTTTTGTATTTTTAGTAGACACGGGGTTTCACGATGTTGGCTAGGCTGGTCTCGAACTCCCTTGTGATCTGCCACAACTTGGCCTCCCAAAGTTCTGAGATTACAGGCGTGAGCCACCGAGCCCGGCTCCTTGCTCTTACGTTAGTAAATTTGGAAATAAATTGTGAAATGCCCAAAAGGTGTGATGGAGAAAGACTGTTGCCAACTTGGATATGTCAGCAGTTCTCAAACTTTTTAATATCAGGATCCTATTATACTTTTAAGAAGTAGAGCACCCCCAGAGAGTTTTTGTTTATGTAGGTGATATCTACATAAACACCTACCAGTGTTTACCAATTTAGAAGTTAAAACTGAGATAATATTTTTAAAGCATATTATATAGAAATAACCATAATAAATCCATTACATGTTTATGTGAGTAGTTATTTTGTTTTCAAGAACTAAGTATTTAGTGAGGAAAATGCCACTGTTGTGACATTTTTACAAATCTCTTCAATGTTTGCCTGAATAGAAGTTGGGGGACTTCTCACATCTGCTTCTGCCTTCACTCTATTTCAATATCCCAGGTCATATAGTCTCAGGAAAACTCATCTGTATACTTCTGAGATAATGAGAGTAAACAAGTCATCTTAGCAGGATCTTGAAAATCTGTGTGGCCTCATGGAATGCCTGAAAGGGCATCATATCCCCCTTTCATTTTGTCAGCCCCTGCTATACACTGTTCGTGAGTTGTATGATCCTTGCTATGTGGTACATGTGCCATCAACTCTTTCTTTGCTTTGTTGCAGAGTCCTTTGGGCAGAACTATCCAGAGGTAAGAGTATAGTGTTGTGGTGATTTTAGGAACATACTAACTTTTGGGTGTTTATGTTAGAACAGAAAATACTTTTTGATCCTTGTGTTTTGACAGGGAAGCATTAAGTGTGATAATATATCTTTTGCTATAATAAGGAACTAGTGTATAATTTTGATCAGGGAGGAAATAGGCAATGTGGGCTAGAAATCTTACCATGATGTTGTAATCTTACAGTTCATTTTCCTTTAAATAAAAGAAAAACTTTCATTGAAGGATTTTTCACAAACACCACCATCATAGGTTTGTGTTTTTCTTGTTTTGATCAGTGTTTTTACGTAGTAAAGCAAAATGTATGCTATAGATGTGCTTTACTTTTTTAAGTGTAAAACTATTTTGTAACACTTGAATGTTTGAGGATAGACATTGTGGTTATTTTAAATAGCTTGGTATTGATATGAAATAATTTGACTTCTCTAATGTTATGCATCGTAGGCTATTCCAGGGTTTTTTTTTTTTTTAATTATTTAAAAAAATTCTTTTAAATTCTTTTTCTTTAAATTCTTTTAGTTTTAAATTCTTGGAATAAATTCCCGGAATTACGATGACTGCATCAATAGATACGACTTTTTAAATACTTCTGTTATATTTTGCCCATTTGCCCTCCAGAAAGTTTATACAAAGTTATAGTAGTGATGTAAGGGATTGATCACATCTGTTTCCAGAATCCATGGTTAGCTTTAATAAATGTTTCTTCATTTTGGCTATTTTAATAGATATAAGAAGACACAGAGAGATTATTTTGGTATACAGTGTAATTTGTATTCAATAAAAGTATCACAGGTGATAAAGAACCTTTAGGAAATAATTTGGATGCCTGGCTATTGTTGTCTCTATTCTTGTATTTGTTTCAATTTTTAGGAAGCTGATGGAACTTTGGATTGTATCAGCATGGCTTTGACTTGCACCTTTAACAGGTGGGGCACACTGCTTGCAGTTGGCTGTAATGATGGCCGAATTGTCATCTGGGATTTCTTGACAAGAGGCATTGCTAAAATAATTAGTGCACACATCCATCCAGTGTGTTCTTTATGGTAAGACATTTTTAAATTAATATTTAAATATGAGGAGAATGAATGATGACTATATATTTGCAGATCTCATTGTAGATATTTTAATACTTAGATTTTTAAATATTCAGCCATTAGTAATACAGTTTATCGTGGTTTATGTAGATCCTGAGTCCATGCTGTCTTTGAAGCACCTTTCTTGGGAGAAATTCATTGTATTATGGATCTGTATCAGGCGCTGAGAATCTCTCAATACTGAAATGAAATATTTTCAGATTGTAATTGTAGTATAATTGTGATATTGACTTTTCATTTAGAATAAAAATTCTCGGTTAGGACAGAAGCTTGGAAGTCATCAAGTCCAATTTTGTCCAGGTTACTGAATTCCAGTAATTTTAGTGATCACAAGTATGACTATTCCTTCAATGAAATATAGTTATTAAGGCTTTATAGCAAATGTAAAAATAGTTGAAATCTGCTGTAACATAAATTCCCATTGATTTCACTCTTACTCTCTGAAACTATTTGCTTCAGAAAATTTTATTTTGGGCAGCATTTTTTTTAAATGAACTTGGGGCCAACCAAAGGACCTAATCAGATCAAGGTTAAGTCTATCTCCTTTTGTCTAAATGGTATTATAAAGCACTGGATTGGGAGGAGGCCTGAATCACAGTAAAGTTTGGCTAGTAAAGTACTGGTGGCCTGGGCCAAAACTTTTCTTTCATATCCAATAATCCAGGAAGCCCTGGCCTGGATGATCTCTTATGTTCCTTCCACTGCCTTTCTGTTTCTTTTTTGTTGTGTTCTTGCAATAAAGATTTAAATAGGGCGGGGCGCGGTGGTTCACGCCTGTAATCCCAGCACTTTGGGAGGCTGAGGCGGGTAGATCACTTAAGGTCAGGAGTTTGAGACTGGCCTGGCCAACATGGTGAAACCCCGTCTCTACTAAAAATACAAAAATTAGCCAGGCACAGTGGCGGGTGCCTGTAATCCCAGCTACTTGGGAGGCTAAGGCAGGAGAATCTCTTGAACCTGGGAGGCAGAGATTGCAGTGAGCTGAGATTGTGCCACTGCACTCTAGCTTGGGCGATAGAGCGAGACTCTGTTTCAAAAAAATTAAAAAAAAAACACATATTTTTAACAGCTTTAAGAGGGGTGTGTGTGTGTGTGTGTGTGTGTGTATGTGTTTCACATAATATAAAATCTAGAGTGTACAAGCCACAGGTTTTTATATATTCAGAGTTGTGCAACCATCATCACAATATAATTTTAGAACTCCTGGGGAGATGCGTTGGCTCATGCCTATAATCCCAGTGCTTTGGGAGGCTGAGATGAGAGGATTCCTTGAGCCCAGGAGACCAACATAGTGAGACCTCATCTCTACAAAAAGTGAAAACATTAGCTGGGTGTATGGTGCACATCTGTAGTCCTGGCTACTTAGGAGGCTGAAGTGGGAGAATCACTTGAGCCCAGGAGTTCTAGGCTGTAATGAGCCATGATTGTGCCACTGCACTCCAGTGCCTGGGTTACAATAAACCTTGTCTCTTAAAAAAAAAAAAAAAAAAAAAGAACTCTTACCTATTAAAAATATGTGTGTTTTTATTATATAGTAATATATACTTATTCTAGAAAATCATGGAAAATAAAACAAAATAGAAATAACTAGTATTTTCTGTAGTCCTCCTAACCAGATACTACTACTTTGTATGTATAGATTTTTGTTGTTGTTGTTGTTGAGACAGGGTCTTGCTCTGTGGCCCAGGCTGGAGTGCAGTGGCTAGTCACAGGCATGATCACAGTTCACTGCAACCTTGAAATCCCAGGCTCAAGTGATCCTCCTGCGTAGCTAGGTCTACAGATGTGCGCCACCATGCCTGGCTAATTTTAAAAATTTTTTTATAGAGACAGGGTCTTGCTGTGTTGCTCAGGCTTGTCTTGAACTCCTGGCTTCAATCGATCCTCCCGCCTCAGCCTCCCAAAGTGCTGGGATTACAGGTGTGAGCCACCATGTCTGCTCAGTTTCTAGATATGATTTTTTTAAGCATAGTTTGTAATTGTGCTATATTCTGTATTTTGCTTTTCCCTCGTAATACTGTCTTGACATTTTTCTGCTTGAGTAGCCTTTAACAACTTTTTAAATGACCATATATTGTCTGATAAACCATAATTTACTTAACCATTTTCTGTTTTTTTTGCCTCGATTACATAGTGTTTAGTGAATGTCTTTGTGCCATAGTTTTTCTTATATATTCATTCATTCATTCATTCAGCAGGTGTTGACCATGAGTTATGTACCAGGTGCTATGTTAGGCTCTGGGGACACAAAAACAGATGAGAAATTCTAGATGATTAGTGGGAGGTGGATTTGCATATAGGTACATATACTAAACCTTTATATGTCCTATACAAGAACTATATTTAAGATTTAGTGGAGATGAAAGCACAAAGAAGGAAGTTATCAATTGTAGTGGAGGGGAATAATGGTCAGAAAAGCCGTCATAGATGAGATAATTTATAACTTTATTTTATTTTATTTTTTTGAGACAGAGTCTTGCTCTGTTGCCCAGGCTGGAATGCAGTAGTGCGATCTTGGCTCACTGCAACCTCCACCTCCCGGGTTCAGGCAATTCTCCTGCCTCAGCCTCCTGAGTAGCTGTAATTACAGGTGCATACCACCATGCCCGGCTGATTTTTGTATTTTTAGTAGAGACAGGGTTTCGCCATGTTGGCCAGGCTGGTCTTGAACTACTGACCTCAGGTGATCTGCTCGCCTCGGCCTCCCAAAGTGCTAGGATTGCAGATGTGAGCCGCCACGCCCAGCCAGATAATTTATAACTTTAAATTTGTAAGATAAGTAGATGTTTGCCAGATATATTCCAAGCAGAGGGCACTGCACAGGCCAAGGCATATCAGCTTGAAACAAGTATGGTACAATGGGGAACTACAGATATCAGGATAGCTGGATTGTGGTATGGGCCATACGGTATGACAAGAGCCAAGGTAAACCAAAGTCCTCATGGAGAACCTCGTCTGCCATACTCATGAATTTGATTCTTAGCTTGTATGTACTGTGAAGTCATTAAAGATTCTGGCAGGAAAATCACATGATGAGCTTTTATTTTAGAAAGATCTTCAAACCAACAAGTAGAAAAGAGATTGAAGGGGCAACAGTGAGTGAACATAGGATAACTGCTGTGGTCTAGGCTGGAGATGATGAGTGTTGCAGTAAGAAAGGAGCCAAGTTAGACAGATGTGAGAAATGGTAGAAATAAGAGGACTTAGTCATTAATTTGATTGGGGTGTGAGTGAAATGGAGAAGTTAAGATGATTCTTAGGTTTCTGGCTTGGTTGAAGATACTCATTAATGGAAGATTTGAGGGGGAAGTGGTAAGTTTGAGATTATGGTTGCATGTCTCCTATTATTTTCATGTTAGTTTATTGCAAATATTTGTGTTAGAGTATCTTCCCTGTAAGATCTTAAGTGCTGTTTGAATACGAACCTTGTGTGCCATTTCACTGCTATGTTCTCAGCTTCTAGCGTTGTACCTGATATACAGTAGCCATTCAGATACTTGTCGGATGAATGAGAGATGTCCCAACAAGCATCTGAGATACCTAAAGGGCATTTGGTGTATGAGTTCTCATTACAGTAGACTTCCAGAAGTGTGTTATTAGTCAAAGGATATAAAGTAAGAGATTTTTCAACCCCTCCCTCCAACATTTTTAACATTTTAAAATCACAAAACCTGTACTTGATTATTTAAAAGTTTTTAATTTTTTTATTTTTTTGAGACGTAGAGTCTTGCTCTGTCACCCAGGCTGGAGTGCAGTGGCACGATCTCGGCTCACTGCAACCTCCACCTCCCAGATTCAAGTGATTCTCCTGCCTCAGCCTCCTGAGTAGCTGGGATTACAGAAGCAGGCCACCACACCCGGCTAAGTTTTGTATTTTTAGTAGAGGTGGGGTTTCACCATGCTGGCCAGGCCGCTCTTGACCTCCCAACCTCAGGTGATCTGCCCGCCTTGGCTTCCCAAAATGCCAAGATTACAGTCATGAGCCACCGCGCCTGGCCGTTTAAAAATATTTTTAAAAATTAGAAGAATATATAAATATGCAAAGTAAAAAATGAAAGCCCTTTGTCTACTTCTTAGGGTAATCACTGTTAAAGAGTGTGGAATATATCCTATCTATAAGATATCTATATCTTTTTATGTGGGAAATAATTAATATATATATATCCACATAATATGTTTTTAAACAAAAATAAATATATTTTGTTCTGTAGCTTGCTTTTCCACTTAGCATATAGTGGATATTTCTCTGTGTCTCGTTATTTTAAATAGTTGTGTCTGTAGAGTATTGCACAGTATACATGCATCATAGATTTAACTGTTCCTTATTTGAGCATATTAGGGAACAAATTTTACCAAGAGAAGTTTTGGGTAGGCATGATAGCTGACTTCAACTATTAGTAAAGTTGATGTATGAAAGAGAGAAAAAATGGCCCAGGATGTAGAAGCAGAACTGGTAGGTACTGGCTGGGCGCGGTGGCTCATGCCTGTAATCCCAGCACTTTCAGAGGCCGAGGCTCACCGATCACTTGAGGTCAGGAGTTCGAGACCAGCTGGGACAACATGGTGAAGCTCCGTCTCTACTAAAAATAGAAAAATTAGCCTGGTGTGGTGACATGCGCCTGTAATCCCAGCTACTCGGGAGGCTGAGGCAGGAGAATCGCTTGAACCCGGCATGTGGAGGTTGCAGTGAGCTGGGATCTGCCTAGGCGACAGAGCGAGACCCTGCCTTGGAAAAAAAAACCCAAAAAACAAAACAGAACTAGTAGGTAGAGAACAGAAGTTAGCTATAGGGAAACAAAAGTTAACCCCAAGTAGAGAGGAGCTCCCAAGCAGAGGTGCTGTGGATGGGATTGACTGCCCAGGAGAGAGCTATCTGAGAGCTGTTCCTGCCTGAGCTTGCTGCCCACCTTGTTAGGATGCTGCAGAAGAAATTTAAGCACTGGATGGGGGGCCATAGGTAGACTTTAGCACATTGGAATCGGTAAAGACCCATCTGTCTTTGGGAAAGAAGCTGTGAGAAAGTATGATAATTCCTAATTCTTGAGCTTATCAAGTTTGGAATTGAAGAATAAATTTTTTTTTAGTTTTTACTTTTGTTTATAACTTAATTTTTAGTTAGATTTCCCTCCATTATGACAGAAATACAAGCTTGCTGTGAAAGAAAACAAAAATTATAGTGCAGTAGCAGTAGGATTTTTTTAATTTTACCCCACCCACCCCCTAGTACAGAAGAGTTTAGAGGGAAAATGGAATCATAGCTAACATTTTGTTCTATAGTCAAATTGTGCTAAAAGGCCTACAAGAATAGCAACGAAACCTGTTCCTTTTTTCTCCTCACTCTCAGTCTTGTGCCATTCCCAGTAGACTTCTATTTTTGGGGGCCATTTCTTCTGCTGTTTAGCTTCATATTTCTGATATAATGTGTATTGCTTTTTCTTGGTTTGTTAATTTCAGAAATTGGGTTTCCTGTTAGAGTGTATTTGAATTTTAACTTACCCTTTACCCTCCCATCATCATCATCATCATCATCATCCATCCAGCTATTGGCTTTTTTTATTGTGCACCTTTGCATTTTAACACCTTTAGGCCTCTTTAGAGTTGACATTCTCTAGAAGGACTCACTGATTGCCTGACTATAGGTATTCTAGAGCCGGTAGAAGAGAGAGACCAGAGTCCTTTTGTGCGCAGGCTTTAACTTAATCCCTCTATATTTATCACCTTAGCTTACCCCTGCCTTCCTCTGTTCCTGGAGTCCTGAGTCTGGCAGTATATTTATTTTGTCTCTGATATAAATAATTTTTTGAGCACTTATTATGTACCGGCATTGAGTACTTATTATGTGCCAAGCTAAGAATTCTGTATGTATTAAATTCTCTCAACAGCCTTCTGCAGGTAGATACCGTCTTTATTCCTATGTTATAGATGAGGAAATTGAAGCCCATAAAGCTTAAGTAACTTGCTAAGATCACACAGCTAGGAGGTAGTAATGTCTAGGCTTGAGTAGAAGTCTGACTTTTGAGCCATGTTCTTAACCATGGAGATTATATTGCCTGCTGAGTTTCTCAATAGCATCTCCTGTTGATTTCAAAACCTGGGTAAAGTATCGGTTTTGGGTTATTTTTTACCTGTTCCATTTGTTTTTTGTTTTTGTTTCCTGCCTTCCTGTGGGCTACTTGGACAAGTTTTTAGAATTCCATTTTGCTTTATCTGTAGTGTTTTTGAGTGTATACCCTTGTGTAGCTTTAGTGGTTACTAGGTTTTACATCATACATTTATAACTTACCACAGTCTACTGGTGATAAGTTGTATTGGTGAACATTTTACCAGTTCAAGTGAAGTGTAGGGACCTTACCTTCCTGTTGTCCCCTTGTCCTTCCTTATATGTAATATAATTGTCTTAAATATTTGCTCTACATACATTGAGACCCACATAAGACAAGTGTTAAAATATGTGTTTCAAACATCAAAACTCAAGAAGAGAAAAAGTAATTTTTTTTTTTTTTGAGACGAATTCATGCTCTGTTACCCAGGCTGGAGTGCAATGCTGCGATCTCTGCTCACTGCAACCTCCGCCTCCCGGGTTCAAGTGATTCTTTAGCCTCAGCCTCCCGAGTAGCTGGGACTATAGGCGTGCACTACCACACCCAGCTAATTTTTGTATATTTAGTAGAGACCGGGTTTCACCATGTTGACCAGGATGGTCTCGGTCTCTTGACCTCATGATCCGCCCGCCTTGACCTCCCAAAGTGCTGGGATTACAGGCGTGAGCCACGGCGCCCGCCTTTTTTTGTTTGTTTGTTTGTTTGTTTGTTTGTTTTGAGACATTTTCGCTCTTGTTACCCAGGCTGGAGTGCAATAGCGTGATCTCGGCTCACTGCAACCTCTGCCTCCTGGTTTCAAGCGATTCTTTAGCCTCAGGCTCCCAAGTAGCCGGGATTATAGGCATGTGCTACCACGCCTGGCTAATTTTTGTATTTTTAGTAGAGATGGGTTTTCAGCATGTTGGCCAGGCTGGTCTTGAACTGTTAACCTCAGGTGATCCGCCTGCCTTGGCCCAAAGTACTGGGATTATAGGCGTGAGCCACCGCACCTGGCTGAGAAAAAGTAATTTTATCTACCCATATATTTATACTCTTTTCATTGTTCATTCTTCCTTCCTGATGTTCTAAACCCTTCCTTTAATCTTTTCCAAACATTATGTAGCCATTCCTTAGAGTATGTCTGCTAGCAACAAATGTCTCAGTTTACCCGTTTATTCCTGGAATGACAGTTCTTTTCTTTCAGCGCTTGAAAAATGTGCCACTTCCTTCCGGCCTTCATGGTTTCTGATGAGAAATCCCTTTCCATTCATATTGTTGTTCCCCTATAGATAAGGCATCATTTTTCTCTTGCAGCTTTCAAGATTTTTTCATTGTCTTTAGTTTTCAGAAGTTTGTATTTCTCAGAGTGGATTTCTTTGGGCTCTTCCTAGTTGATGTTCTTGAATCTGTAGGTTTTATATCTCTTGCCAGATTTAGGAAATTTTCAGCCATTATTTCTTCAGATAACCTTAACATCCCAGTCTGTATTCTGTCCTTCCAGGATTCTGATGACATGAATATTAGATCTTTTGTTATAGTTCTACAGGTCTCTGAGGCTCTGTGTGTATAGATATATATGTGTGTGTGTGTGTGTGTGTGTGTGTGTGTATATACACACACACATATATACACACATATACACACAGACACGTTATATATATGTCTATGGTAATTTTTATTCCATCTTCCAGTTTGCTAATTCTTTCCCTTTTTTTTCTTCCATTGGCTGCTGAATTCATCTATTGAGTTTATTTCTGTTACTATATTTTTCAGTTTTAAAATTCCCATTTGGTTCTTCTCTGTATCTTCTATTTCTTTGCTAAGATTTTCTGGGCTTTTTTCCCTATCTGTTTCAGGCGTGTTCATAATTGTTTGTTGAAGCATTTTTATGATGGCTGCATTATAATCCTTGTCAGATAATTCTAACATTTATGTCATCTCTGTATTAGTGTCTATTGATGTCTTTTCTTATTCAAGTTGAGATTTTCTTTGTTCTTGAGTTGACAAGTGATTTTCAGATGAAACCTGGGCATTTTGGGTATTATGAGACTATAGATCTTATTTATTTTTTACTTTTTCTTGAGACAAAGAGTCTCGCTCTGTCGCCTAGGCTGGAGCCCAGTGGCGCCATCTTGGCTCACTGCAACTTCCGCCTCCCAGGTTCAAGCGATTCTCCTGCCTCAGCCTCCCCAGTAGCTGGGACTACAGGCGCACACCACCATGCCCGGCTAATTTTTTGTGTTTTTAGTAGACAATGGGGTTTCACCATATCGGCCAGGCTGGTCTCAAACTCTGGGCCTCAAGTGATTTGCCTGCCTCGGCCTCCCAAAGTGCTGGGATTACAGGTGTGAGCCATTGCACCCGGCCTATAGATCTTATTTAAATCTTTTAGTTTAGCAGGCCTCCTCTGATACTGCACAGGGAAATGGAGTGTGCCATCTTGTTATTGCCAGAGGCGGGTGAAAGTCCAGGTTTCTTCTTACTTGGCCTCATTACTGCCGGGTGGGATTGGAAGTTTAGGCTCTCCACTAGGTCTCTGCTGATAACATCCTGTCTGGGAAGGATGGGAATTCCTTGTTCCTTCTCTCTATGTGTCCTTCTCTGACACCATGGTGGTGCGACCTCATTACTGCTGGTGGTAATGCAAATCTGATTCCCTACTGATCCTTCTCTGACACCACCCCAGTGAGGTGGGGAGGGTGCCTTGTTATAGCTGGATAAAGGTGAAGTCTAGGCTATCTGCTTGAACCTGGCTAAGAGGGGGATTTGCAGTTTTTCCGTGATGTTTGGCTGGCATAGATTGGTTATTGTCTTAAAGTTTTCTGTCTTGCCAGGCTGTCCTTTTCTGGTCCCTTAGCTGGGGAAAGCAAGCTCTTCTTGGGGCTTTTTGTGCATGCCCACTGGCATTACCAGGTTGTTGGCTTCTCCTTCACCCAGAACAGGGAACATGAGGCAGAAAGAAAATTCAGGGATTTCACTACTGTGTCACTCTTAAGATTCTGCAGTCTCTGGCTTGCCTGTCTTTTGTCTACCTTTTGGAACATTTTTTGTCTGTTTTATATATGATGTCCAGTGTGTTTATCTATACTTATCAGGAGGAATTAATTCTTTCTCAGTTTCTTTTTAAATTATTTTAAATGACAGATACTTATCATTTTTTTTGTTTTGTTTATACCATGATGGTGCTACTTCTGAGATAACTTCAGAAAGTTCAAATATATCAACCCTTAAAGCCCAACTGATTTTTTAGACTCTTCTAAAATGTTTTAATCTCGTATTTCACTGAGTCACTTGATAGTTTTATCTTGAAATATTATGAGCTTCCATTACTAGATAATAAAATGTCATGAAAACCTTCTTATTTATTGCCTAGTTGGAAAAGCTTATGGATTTGAGTATACGTGGAACAAAACCAAAAACATTGTTGACCTGTGCAGTTGCAGCAATGTGTGTGACTTACACAGTTTATTCATGAGAGCGGTATGATATACTTAGAATATGTGCTAAATTACCCCTTTTTTTTCCTCAGCTGGAGCCGAGATGGTCATAAACTCGTGAGTGCTTCCACTGATAACATAGTGTCACAGTGGGATGTTCTTTCAGGCGACTGTGACCAGAGGTTTCGATTCCCTTCACCCATCTTAAAAGTCCAGTATCATCCACGAGATCAGTATGTTTAAGCTATTTGTCTCCTGGGGTGGGGTCTAATTCTATATGGATTAGCTCTGGGCTCACGATAATTTTAGTTTATGGTTTTAGAAGGCAAATACACATCTCTTCAAACCTTCTACATAAAATAATCTTTCCGTCTAGGTTGGCTCTACTGAATACATTTCTTTCTTTCTTTCTTTTTTTTTGAGACGGGGTCCTGCTCTGTCACCCAGGCTGGAGTGCAGTGGCGTGATCTTGGCTCACGCAACGTCTGCCTCCTGGGTTCAAGATTCTCCTGCCTCAGCCTCTCGAGTAGCTGGGACTGCAGGCGCGTGCCACCATGCCTGGCTAATTTTTGTATTTTTAGAACAGATGGAGTATCCCCATGTTGGCCAGGTTGGTCTCGAACTCCTGACCTCGTGATCTGTCCACCTCAGCCTCCCAAAGTGCTGGGATTACAGGCATAAGCCACTGCGCCTGGCCCTGAATGCAGTTTTTTAAATTTAAATTTTAATTTTTTTGAGATGGAGTCTCGCTGCAATGCCCCGGCTGGAGTGCAATGGCGCAGTCTCAGCTTACTGCACCCTCCTCCTGTTTTCAAGCAATTCTCCTGCCTCGGCCTCCCAAGTAGCTGGGATTACAGGTGCAGGCACCACATCCAGCTAAGTTTTTGTATTTTTAGTAGAGGTGGGGTTTCACCATGTTGGCAGGCCGGTCTCAAACTCCTGACCTCAAGTGATCTGCCCGCCTCAGCCTCCCCAAAGTGCTGGGATTACAGGCGTGAGCCACTGCACCTGGCCTCTTACTTTTTTTTAATGATCATGTTTTATTTCATCAAGATTAATTTTACTCAGAATTTTCCCTGTTATTAGACCTGTGGATTTTATGCTTTTTCACTGTTTCAAATTTGCTTGGGCCGGGAGAATTGATGAGGGTATGGACAGGGATCAGGGAAAAGGACAGGGAATCAGCTTGCTGATACCAAAGCAACAGCCAATGTACTGTTCGTATTTTTAAACAGGAACAAGGTTCTCGTGTGTCCCATGAAATCTGCTCCTGTCATGTTGACCCTTTCAGATTCCAAACATGTCGTTCTGCCGGTGGACGATGACTCCGATTTGAACGTTGTGGCATCTTTTGATAGGCGAGGGGAATATATTTATACGGGAAACGCAAAAGGCAAGGTGAGCCTAAAAGCCAGCAAATCAGGCATCTTGTACACTGGCTCATTTAATGTTTACTTATTTTGTTTCTTTTGAAAATTGTTTTTATTCTTGGACTAAACACAGCTCCTTTCTGCAGCAAATGTAGTCTAATTTTCTTCCATCTCTTAATAATAATTTTTGTTCTTTGGATTTGGGTGATAGAGATTATTTGACCTAGAAAAGCATGGAAGGACCTTTACTGGATGCTCATAATGAAGGGCCATTAGGAAATTATAAAATTTCAGTGTCATGTTATCAACTGGAACACTGCTGATCAAAATGTCTTAATATCTGGTTTTATAAAAGATTGTATAATTCAGGCCAGCTTAACTTACAGTACTGAGACTTATTCTTCTTTTTCCTTCTTGTTAAACTTCTGACCTTGCCTTTTGGAATGTGTAGGCCCTTTTCTCTGGAATACATTGTAGAAGGTGTTTCTTCTGTGGAATAAGAAGTCAGGTTAGGTGACCTTTTAAAGATTCTTTTCATGCTTCGAATAGTTCCACTGGGCATCTTGATTTATTTTTATTTTTATTTTTTGACTGGGGCACATGAGTTAGTATAATTTCATGGCTATTTTAGAAAGGCAATTTTTGCTTTTTTTTTTTTTTGAGATGGAGTCTCACTCTGTTGCCTAGGCTGGAGTGCAGTGCATGATCTTGGCTCACTGCAGCCTCCATCTCCTGGGTTCAAGTGAATCTCCTGCCTCAGCCTCTTGAGTAGCTGGAATTACTCCTTACCTCAAGTGATCCGCCCATCTCAGCCTCCCAAAGTGCCGCGATTATAGGTGTGAGCCACTGCACCCGGCCTTAGAAAGGCAATTTTTTTGTTTGAGACGGAGTTTCGCTCTTGTTGCCCAGGCTGGAGTGCAATGGCACGATCTCAGTTCACCACAACCTCTGCCTCCCGGGTTCAAGCGATTCTCCTGCCTCAGCCTCCCGAGTAGCTGGGATTACAGGCATTCACCACCACGCCTGGCTAATTTTGTATTTTTAGTAGAGACGGGGTCTCTCCATGTTGATCAGGCTGGTCTTGAACTCCCAACATCAGGTGATCCACTTGCCTCAGCCTCCTAAAGTGCTGGGATCATAGGTGTGAGCCACCGCACCCGGCCTAGAAAGGTGATTTTTAAGAAATTGTGATAAAATACACACAGCATAAATTTTTACCATTTCAGCCATATTTAACTGTATAGTTCAGTGGTAATTAATGTACATTCACTGTATTGTGCAATGATCACCATCCATCTTTAGAAATCTTTTCATCTTGTAAAACTGGAATTCTGTACCTGTTGAATCATGACTTCCCATTCCCTGTTCTCTGCCAGCCCCTAGAAACACCCTTTGACCTTCTCTCTTTATGAATTTGACTACTCCAGGTACCTCATATAAGGGGAATCATATAGTATTTGCCCTTTTGTGACTGGCTTATTTCACTTAGTTAATGTCCTCAAGTTTCATCCATGTATGTAGCATGTGTCAGAATCTTCCTCCTCCTTTTCAAGGCTCAATAATACTCCATTTTATGTATATACCACTTTTGTTTATATGGCTTGTCTGTGGATACCTGGGTTGCTTCTATATTTTGGTTATTGTGAATAATGCTAAACATCATATTTTAAGAATAGATTGGCCAGGCACGGTGGTGAATGCCTGTAATCCCAGCACTTTGGGAGGCCGAGGCGGGCAGATCACCTGAGGTTGGGAGTTTGAGACCAGCCTGACCAACATGGAGAAACCCTGTCTCTACTAAAAATACAGAATTAGCCGGGCGTGGTGGCGCATGGCCTGTAATCCCAGCTACTCAGGAGGCTGAGGCAGGAGAATCGCTTGAACCCAGGAGGCAGAGGTTTGCAATGAACCAAGATCACACCATTGCATCCAGCCTGGGTGACAAGAACGAAATTCTGTCTCCAAAAAAAAAGACTAGATTAAGACCTTGTCTTATTTAAGGAGGCGAAATGGCAATACCAGTTAGTCAGGTTGAATATATGGGAATAGAGACATTTGCATTTTTACCCAGTCTTTATGCAGTATCAGAAACAAGCCAAATCTAATTATTGTTAGTTATCGGAGCACTTACTTTTTTCCCCCCTCCTTTAAACTTTAGATTTTGGTCCTAAAAACAGATTCTCAGGATCTTGTTGCTTCCTTCAGAGTAACAACTGGAACAAGCAATACCACGGCCATTAAGTCAATTGAGTTTGCCCGGAAGGGGAGGTGAGTGAGATCTTACCTTTTAAGGGACAGTTTTAAGAGTGAATAGAATGCAAAAATACATGGAGATTTGCAGTTTTCATGTATATTATACTTAAACATTTTTTAAAAATGTACTTAAGGTTTTTAGAAACTTAGAATATCTGGTTTTTGAGTTCATAACGTTTCCTGCAGTAGTTACATCTTCCTTATCTGGAGGTTATCAGGTGGTTACCTTACAGAAAAATAAGTAAGTGGTCAGTGCTTAAAACCAAAATGCCTGGCATATAGTAATCACTGGGTATGTATTAACTGTTATTATCATCAGAACTGATGTCATCAAATTCACATTGTAACTGAATACAGCCTATTTACCCTTTTAATTTTGGATGTTATTCTGGTAAGTTTGGTTACCTAGTTAGAAGTCGTAGAATATATCAACAGAAATAGGAAATAGGTTGTCAGTAAGAGGTAATAGTCCTCCTATTTTGTTTAGGAACACTCATACATGACTTAGAGCAGGGGTCCCCAACCCCCGGGCCACGGACCAGTATTGGCCTGTTAGGAACCGTGCCGCACAGCTGGAGGTGAACATTACCACCTGAGCTCTGCCTCCTGTCAGATCAGCAGCAGCATTATATTCTCATAGGAGCATGGACCCTGTTTTGAACTGCACACGTGAGGGATCTAGGTTGTACACTCCTTATGAGAATCTAATGCCTGATGATCTAAGGTGGAACAGTTTCATCCTGAAACCATAACCCTCCCGCCAGCCTGGTCCGTGGAAAAATTGTCTTTCACAATACCAGTCCCTGGTGCCACAAACGTTGGGGACAGCTGACTTAGAAAATATTAATGTTCAAAATTCTCTTGAATTAAGAAAAGGTTATAGTCAGTGAAGTCTGTAAGAAAGTGATGAAATAACTAATATTTTATACAGTTATTATATAACTTATATATAATAGTTATTATATATAATAACTATATATCTTAGTTATTCTAAGATTTTCAATGTCATTACAGTAAAAATGACATTTTAAAATGACATATTTAGTTTATTACCTCATTTAAAAAAATATGTGTAAAACAGGCCAGAGAAATGAAGTATTTATATCCATTTCACTGTAAACTTGTGAATTTAGGAAGCTGATTTCAGTAGAGAGGTCTTGGAACTTAGTTAATACTGACAGTTTGTATATTTTGGGTTCAGGGATACACAGGAAGTATAAAACATATTCCAACTTCAAATTGTATTTTGGTTTGGGAGATGACAAGTAGATATATAAATATTCTAGTCTATTACTTTGATTTTTCCTCAATTCTTCCCTAGTTTATTAGTCGTTTTGTAGTACTATGGAACAGATTTCTGACCTCTGGTGTTGATATTTTTATCCTTCCTGTAGTTGCTTTTTAATTAACACAGCAGATCGAATAATCAGAGTTTATGATGGCAGAGAAATCTTAACATGTGGAAGAGATGGAGAGCCTGAACCTATGCAGAAATTGCAGGATTTGGTGAATAGGTATGTATCACAACCTAGAAGAATATGTGATCATTCATGACCTGGACTTGAGTTCCAGCTCTCCTTGGTACTTTCCTTGTCCTTTAGGACCCCATGGAAGAAATGTTGTTTCTCTGGGGATGGGGAATACATCGTGGCAGGTTCTGCCCGGCAGCATGCCCTGTACATCTGGGAGAAGAGCATTGGCAACCTGGTGAAGATTCTCCATGGGACGAGAGGAGAACTCCTCTTGGATGTAGCTGTGAGTACATTAGGACATTGCTTTTGTTAGTCACATAATCCAAAAAATCTGAAATCTGTTCTTAACAACCTGTTTTTCTTTCCTTTGCTAAAATTTAGTGGCATCCTGTTCGACCCATCATAGCATCCATTTCCAGTGGAGTGGTATCTATCTGGGCACAGAATCAAGTAGTAAGTATTCTATTTTACTTGCTATGAAACTAGATACCCCTTCTTTTTATCAAAGAACCTTATACATAGGAAGCTAAAAATTACATTTTTATTTTCTTTTGCATATGATTCTTGCAACCTAAATTACATAGGTTCAGTGCATCTAGTTGCACTTTATTTAGGTGGGAAGGTCTTGGTCCCAGGTTTGTTTTCTGGCTCTTTTCAGGGAGAAACTAGTGAACTTTCTGTTGCATTTTTCTATTATTTATTTGAGATAACGTTTTTCTTTTGCTTTTCTTACTTTCAGCTCAGTTTCTGTTTTACATCTTAATTTTACTTTGAACACCTTTAAATTATGTTTGTAATCAGTGTACTTACAAGAAAATTTAACATTTTACCTCTAAATTCCTAAAATGAGCAAAGAAGGCAGTGATTCAAAAGAGCTACAGTTAATAACTTAGAATGTTTAAGATAGAAAATACCTAAGCTAGTAAAACTTACAGATACCCATTTTTTTCATTGTCTGCCAAATTTAAGAATTGTGAATTCCTTTCATGCTCAGATCTTTCATTTTATCATTAATGTGTAGATTACAGATTATTGCTTTCACATATGGTTAAGTAGTATATTTTGTTGTATAGGAAAACTGGAGTGCATTTGCACCAGACTTCAAAGAATTGGATGAAAATGTAGAATACGAAGAAAGGGAATCAGAGTTTGATATTGAAGATGAAGATAAGAGTGAGCCTGAGCAGACAGGTAATATTTCTCAATTGCAGACAGGATTTCCTAAAGGGAAAATGATTGGTTTACTTAATATTCTTCATTTGTGTTGTAAATTTATTTTAGCCCTTCATCTAAAATGTCCCCCCTCCACCCCACACTTTTTTTTTTTTTTTGGAGACAGAATTTCGCTCTTGTCACCCAGGCTGGATGCAATGGTGTGATCTTGGCTCATTGCAAACCTCTGCCTCCTGGGTTCAAGCGATTCTCCTGCCTCAGCCTCCTGAGTAGCTGGGATTACAGGTGCCTGCCACCACTCCCGGCGAATTTTTTGTATTTTTAGTAGAGATGGGGTTTCCCCATGTTGGCCAGGCTGGTCTGGAACTTCTGACCTCAGGTGTTCCACCCACCTTGGCCTCCCAAAGTGCTGGCATTACAGACATGAGCCACTGTGCCTGGCCTTCTTTTTTCTTTAAGCTTACACAATCTCCACAGTATTTGGAGAGCCTTAATTTATAAGGTGTTAACTAAGGGTTTATATGGGTGTTACCAGGGCTCAAGCAGCTCTCTTAACATATCATTGTGTATTTCCTGATTAATTGCAGATGACTAAGTGAGGACATACATGCACCACCTAGCAAAGAACTCACCATGCTAAGAGTGCTCAGCTTTTCCCATGTATTCTGTCACTCCTTTGTCAGTAAGAGAAGGGTCAAGAACCTGGGCTCTGAAGTCAGACTGCGTTGGGCAAAATACTACTTAAACTGAATTTCCTCATCTGTAAAATAGGGACAATAATAGTACTTGCTTTTTAGGGTTGTGGGGAGTAAGTGAAATAATTCATGTAAAGCACTTAGTATATGCCTAGGCCATAATAAGCACTAAGATGTTAATTTCCATTATGATTATGACTGTGATTTTATCTCTTCTGAATTTCTAGATAGGAGCTCCTTGAGAATAAAGATGTGACTTTTTATCCCCATGGTGTCTAACACAGGGCTTTATAACATAGTAAGGTTTGTGTGGGCGAATGCTTAGGATGCCCAGTGGCACTGTCAGTGAGTAATTAATGCTACAGATTATTGACCCCCGAGATACTTGATGGTACCAGGAATCAGGATTGGGAATGAGGTTGGTTCTGTTTAGTTTCAAAGTGCTGGTCCTCACTTTTGTGATATTAGATAACTTGCATGCCTAATGTGTTTTAGGAGGACCTCCAGGGAGCAGAATGTTCTAGATTATAGGGTTACGTTCTGTCAAACCTTCCCCGATTTCCACATAAATTGTTCCTCCTTCCCATATCCTGAGCATGTTACACATACCATTACTGTATTAAATTGAAACTATCTCTCTGTCTCCCCAGTTAGACTATGAACCTTTTACTGAAGAGCTGTTCCCAACTTTTTCTGGGTCATTGCACTATTTTCAGTGCCTAGGATAGGGTGGAAATTCAGCACATATTTGTTAAACGATTAAGTGAAGTGAACTGTTTGGTTTTCCTCCTTTGTTTCTCTGGAATTTCAGCTTATGAAAACCTTGAAGCTGCAAATAAAAAGCAGTTTTTCACTTCTTCTCAAACATCTCCTGTGTTTCTGTCCTGCAGGGGCTGATGCTGCAGAAGATGAGGAAGTGGATGTCACCAGCGTGGACCCTATCGCTGCCTTCTGTAGCAGGTGAGCTGGCCCGGAAGGCTGGGCACCTTGGCTACCGCTGCTCCTGGTCTCTGGGGGAGTACTCTGCAGTTTCCCTGGCTATCCCTTCAGTCCTGTCTGCTTATTAGCTAAAAGAGATAACTCGTTTGGTGTACAAGAAATCCAATGTAGCCTTTCTTCTCTAGTCCTATTTTCCTTTCACTTCTCCCTGATAGAGAATTTTAAGGAACCAAAATAATTCATTTATCCTGTTTATTTTTATCACTAGTTTTATCAATTATATTGTTTGATTCCCTTTTATTCATCTTGGCTTTCTTAAAGTTCTAGATCCATACCTGTTGCTTATGCTTAATATAGGTGATAGAGGAAGGGCTCATGGTTTAAGCAACTATCTCCTCTTTTTTC
Organism: Pongo pygmaeus; assembly: GCF_028885625.2. Taxonomy (NCBI): domain Eukaryota; kingdom Metazoa; phylum Chordata; class Mammalia; order Primates; family Hominidae; genus Pongo; species Pongo pygmaeus. The sequence continues at coordinate 44,360,799 of NC_072373.2, forward strand.
CAATCCCTTGTCTGATCCTGCTCCAAATAGTGATGAAGAGCTGGAAGATTCAAAGGCTCTATTGTATTTACCCATTGCCCCTGAGGTAGAAGACCCAGAAGAAAATCCTTACGGCCCCCCACCGGATGCAGTCCAAACCTCCTTGATGGATGAAGGGGCTAGTTCAGAGAAGAAGAGGCAGTCCTCAGCAGATGGGTCCCAGCCACCTAAGAAGAAACCCAAAACAACCAATATAGAACTTCAAGGAGTACCAAATGATGGTAAGAGCTGCATCTTCTCCCTCTGGCCTGGCAGACGCCACTCTCTACTCCTCAGCGCAACCTGGTAATTTCCTGTTTGAGCGATTTCACCTTAGAGGAATTTTCCCATCAATCTATTTTATAGTGTTTTACAACTTTATAATGATTGCATCTTTGTTGACTTCTCTCTTAAAATGGAGAAATTCTCCCCTTTGGTACTTTGCCTAAGATGCTGCACTTTAATTCTTCTGACAGCCGGCTCAGAGTTTATTATACCATTCTTCTTTTAAATGTTTCCCCATAGAGTGGTTTTATTAGATGTAAAATACTAGTAAGACTTGGACAGTCATTTCATCCTTCCTGCCACCTTTTACAGTCTGACTTGGGAAGCCTTTATTATCATGTATTGGGATAAGTAGAGATGGATGGGGGGGTGTGTTTACTATTGAGCATCCTTATTCCTCTCTTCCTCTTCTCTTTTATTTTTATTTGTTTTTTTTTTTTTTTTTTTGAGACAGGGTCTCACTCTGTTGCCCAGGCTGCAGTGCAGTGGCGTGATCTTGGTTCACTGCAACCTCCGCCTCCCGGGTTCAATCAGTTCTCCTGCCTCAGCCTCCCGAGTAGCTGGGACTACAGGCATGCACCACCACGCCTGGCTAATTTTCATATTTTTAGTAGAGATGGGGTTTTGCTGTGTTGGCCAGGCTGGTCTCGAACTCTGGACCTCCAGTGATCTGCCCGCCTTGGTCTCCCTAAGTGCGCCCGGCCCTTCCTCTTCTCTTTTAGCTAACTGCAGATCACATTTTGCAACTACATATTTTCCTGATGCTGTCGATTTCTGTGTCTACTCTGTTTCAGACACTGTTTGGTATATGTACCATTGCTGACTTTTACATCAACCCTACAAGTTGTTTTACCTGCTTTTTAAAGGAGAAAATTTAGGCTGAGTTTATGTGTAAGAGGTTCTGTAAACTTGCCTAAAGTCTCACAGGAAGTGGTGGGGTCAGGATTCTCATTCTAGTCTCTCTAGTTCCAAACCCATTCTCCTTCTGCTGTCACATGCCTCTCTGTGTATGTTTGTGTGCATCTGTGTGTGTTTCTTCTTCTGGCTTGGTTTGATAGTATTAGTGCATCTTTCAGCTACTTGTTCAATTTAGAGTTACTGTGGCTTGGCATGAACATGTAAGCCAGGGGTGTCCAATCTTTGACTTCCCTGGGCCACATTGGAAGAATAATTGTCTTGGGCCACATATAAAATACACTAACAGTAATGATAGCTGATGAGATTTTTAAAAATTGCAGAAAAACTCATAATGTTTTAAGAAAATTTATGAATTTGTGTTGGGCCACATGTAGCCTGTGGGCCACAGATTGGACAAGCTTGATATAAGCCATGTGTGCCTTTTGGCCAAGCAACTATCTCTCATTTAATGACCACTGTTTTATAGTTATAGAAATAAGACAAACTTTTCTCTTTATAATTATTAATTGATCCGGGACACAAAGCAACATTCTTTGCTCAACAAAGTTGTGGTTGGGGTGATGAGACTGGTGTCATGTGGATTCCTTTCCATGCCTGTCTGTCCTACAGAAGTCCATCCACTACTGGGTGTGAAGGGGGATGGCAAATCCAAGAAGAAGCAAGCAGGCCGGCCTAAAGGATCAAAAGGTAAAGAGAAAGATTCTCCATTTAAACCGAAACTCTACAAAGGGGACAGAGGTTTACCTCTGGAAGGATCAGCGAAGGGTAAAGTGCAGGCGGAACTCAGCCAGCCCTTGACAGGTAAGGACACATTGGGAGCATTGTCTGGCTTGCTTCGTGGCCTTGCTTTGTATAGCCCTTGACTTCATTTAACTGCAACATTTTTCCCCCTCCCTTCCCTCCTGTTTCCCAGCAGCAGATAATTTCTGAATTTTAAGCTGCTGCTAAGGGCAGGCTAAACCAGATTTGGCTTAATTCAGTGGCTCTTAACCTTGGGTCTGTAAATAGTTTTCAATAAATCTACATTCCCCTGATGTTATATGCAAAATATTATGTGAATATTTTTCTGGGGAAGATGTCCATAGCTTTCATCAGATTCCTGTAGGAATTCATGACCCAAAGAAGGGTAAGAATCTCTGGTTTAATTCATTTCTTCATCCGTATTTGCTCTTAGGTTTTTTGTTTGTTTTGTCTCAAAGAGCCAGACAAGTAGCCAGAAGTACAAGCTTGTTTTATATAGTCCTTGACTGGTTCACTGTAGCATCTTTTCTCTCACTCTTCAAATTGTTCAAATCCCACAGGTAGTGCTTTCTCTCTCTTAGTAGTCCAGAAGCAATAATGAAATTGTTAGTAGTACCATCGTGTTAAGGAAGAAGATGGAGTTTGTTTCGGTTTTTGATTTTTTTTCCAATATCTGAAAACAGGAGGAGATGATCAAAAAGACAGAAACTACAGTATCTGTGTGGTTTCTTAACACCTAAGCCTTTTGATACATAATATTTGAGTTTTCTCACTTTTATATTACTGAGGGATTTTTATTGGGGGACAGAAAATAATTTGTTTCTTACCAAATACTTGTGAGCCTAGGCTAATTGGTCTCTTGTTTAGAAAATGTTAATCAAATTAGAATCCATTTCTGTGTAAACATTGGGCTTTGGAAATTGTTTTTTTGCTTTATGTAGAAGCACTGCTTTAGTTAATACAGTATTCTCAATTTTTTTGTGGCTAGTTTGGTAGACTCAAAGGTAGGATTGATATCGTATCAGTGGTTGTATTCAGGCTCCGCCTGACTTTAAAATTTTAATCTAAATGTGTGGACTAGAGTGCAAAACAGAATTCTTTGTTTAATTTATAACTTACATCATTTAATCATTGTCTATAAACATGAATTCTCTTACAGAGAAGCTGAAATAGACAGTTATTCATCATTTTGAGTATTCTACCTCAAGTTTACCAGATTTAGACTTTAGTTTTTGATACCCCAACACCATACCACTGAGTACCCATATTTTTTTCCCAACAACATTTATGGTGGTGCACTGATGGTTACCATGTCCGCATTCAACCCACCTAAGGCTATGTTTGTGTATATATACATATAATGCTGTGTGTGTGTGCGTGTGTGTGTGTGTATATATATACATATATACATATATATTTTTTTTTTTTTGAGACGGAGTTTCACTCTTGTCCCCAGGCTGAATTGCAGTGGCACGATCTCAGCTCACTGCAACCTCTGCCTTCTGGTTCAAGTGATTCTCTTGCCTAGCTTCTCGAGTAGCTGGGATTACAGGCGTGCACCACCATGCTCGGCTAATTTTGTATTTTTTTAGTAGAGATGGGGTTTCACTATGTTGGTCAGGCTGATCTTGAACTCCTGACCTCAAGTGATCCACCCGCCTCGGCTTCCCAGAGTACTGGGATTACAGGTGTGAGCTATCACGCCCGGCATGTTTGTATATATCGTAAAGTAGCCTGGAGCAGTCGTGGGCATTGCCAACAAAGATTGCAGATTGACTAGATGTAAATAAAAACAATCCTTCCAAACCCACTTCTTGCACACACTGATGCCACTACAGAAGAAACGCAATTTAAAGTTTAAATAGATTTCCCTGGCCTGGAGAGCTAAAATATTTTAAGGGTGATTTAAAATATGGCCAAACATAATTAATTAAAACACTTTAGGACATAATCTCCTGGCTTGTTAAAACCTGTCTATCCCTAATCATGTGCTTTTCAAAAGGAAATTATGGTAAATAAGGCTCACGCCTGTAATTCTAGCACTTTGGGAGGTTGAGGCAGGAGGATTTCTTGAGCCCAGGAGATCAAGACCAGCCTGGGCAACATGGTGAGACCCCATCTATGTAAAAGCCAACCAAACAAACAAGAAAAAACCTTGAGCTGGGTGCAGTGGCTCATGCCTACAATCCCAGCACTTTGAGAGGCCAAGACAGGAGGATTGCTTGAGCCCAGGAGTTTGAGACCAGCCTGGGAAACAAAATAATCAAAAAATTAGCCAGGCGTGGTGGTGCACACCTGTGGCCCACCTGGTAGGAAGCTGAGGCAGGAGGATCGCTTGAGCCTAGGAGTTTGATATTGCAGTGAGCTATGATCACGCCGTTGCACTCCAGCCTGGGCAACAGAGTGAGACCCTGTCTCAAACAAAAATAAAACCAGCCAGGTGCAATGGCTCATGCCTATAATCCCAGCACTTTGGGAGGCTGAGGCGGTCAGATTGCTTGAGCCTAGGAATTCGAGACAAGCCTGGGCAACATAGTGAGACCCTGTCTTTACAAAAGAAAAAAATAATTAAAAAACAACCCAAAAACCTCAAAGGGGCATTGAGGTATAGTTCCAAGACTTCCACAGAAGGATTACATCTGGCTTTATTGACCAGCTGCAGAGTGGTTTGGATCTTTGTGAAGGTTGAAAATTTTGGGGAGAGTGATGAAATTGGATATCACAGATAATTCCATCAAAAGTCTGTTTTAGGGCAACCTATCATGTTTTTATATGGGATTGTTTGGGTGAGGGTAGGGCTTTATCCAGTAACGTGGTCGTCTTAGAGGGCTCTGAGCAAGCTAAGTGAGACTGGTACCTGCTGCTGATTTGCATATGGCCCATCAAGACCACTCAGGGAAACTCTGGCATTTGGATCTCATATTCTTCCACACCTTGGAGATTTTCAATAAAAGCCAATATATAGTTATTGTAGATTTTCCACCAGGTATTAAGAAAGGAAACCTGATGCAAAACTTGAGGCCAAACCATCTTCAAAAATCACTCCGGTCTGAGGGTTGTATGTGTAGATTCAAGGTTTTGGCCCTCTGCCCCATGGACAACTTCTGCATTTGAGCCAAATCATTTGAAGGCAGGATTATAGTTGTAGGCTGTGTTACTACCCAAGTTAGATGAATGACAACTGTTTGTTAATATCTGTAGTTGGCCAGTTATTGTAGAAACTGTTCCATAAACTGATTAGCCCTAACAAAGCTACCATAGTCTGTGTCTGTTGCAACAGGAGAATATGCATTTCAAGGGAAAATTGGCAGACAGACCACGATAGAGATAATCTGGCCATCTGGAATCTGGGGCTATAGAAAATTCTTTCCTGTCAAACAGCTTGTCAGTGTTGGCTAGCACTAGAGGGCCCACATTCATGTGGACATTTTTCTGTGTGAGTGAGGACCCAAAGTGAAGCTTGGTGAGGGTAACCCTGAGCTTGGGAGTTTTTGGAAGGACCAGGCTAACATAGTCTGCACTATCAAATGCTTCTTAGTTACTTTAAATACTCTCCAGAGGACAGTCCTGAGACCAGAAACTTGAGATGTGAGCAGAATCACCAGTTTCCTAGTTGTCTGTGATTGCTCAAGGATTGCCCAAGAGCTAGGGCTCCTTGGCAGTGAAAACATCAGTACTAAAGTGGGACAAAGGTGTGGTCAGTTACATACATGTTCTAAAGGCCTCATGGGATGGTAGACATGAAGGGGTTGGTGCACACCTGGGTCTGTTGGAGATGGCAAGGGCCAAAGTGAGCAGAAGCGACATTCTGGGAGTGGACAGGCACCATGCAGATTTCCCTGTCTTGGGCTGCGCTACACCACTGCCCTGGTGCCAGCCCATCACCCTAGGGCTCTGAACCACCTCCAAGTCACTTACTGAATCTGTGATTTTTTTTTTTTTTTTTTAATGCTTGGTAGTTTTGTTTTCTTTTTTTTTCTCTCTCTTTGTTTTTCTCTCCTCTCTCCCCCTCCCTCCTTTCCTTTTCCTTCCTTTCCTTGTGAAGACTAATTTATGAATTCCTGCTAGAATCAGGGTAGTCTTTCTCACTCTGTGGGATGTTATTAACTAACATAGGGTTTGAAATCATGATTCAGTGTTCTCTTAGGCCAACCTAGATTGGACTGCTACTGGAAAGTACCAATAATAGCTGGTCATTTTGAGCTGAATTTTCCTACCTATTACATTACTGGAGATTTCCTTTATGTTGCAGCTAAATAATATGTTTCCTTGGGGGCAATTGCTGCGTCAGGTCTTTAAATTGGCTGGAGTCTTCTGTATTGCTATTTCTGTGTATCTTATCTTGCTCATAGTACTGCTTGCTCTGGTTTTGATTTGTTGCCTGATGCCTCAACAAGCTTTTGTTTTGTTTGACATTTATTTATTTATTTTGTCTATTCAGAAAAACAAGGATGGTATAGAAACATGAGCTGCCCTCAGCTAACCAGTATAAGGTAGCTCATTAGTCATCTTGAGTGCCCATTACTAATGCTGTTGATTAGTGATCAAGCCACTTTCTCCTATTATGATTTAGGTTTAAAATGACAATGTTGTATTCATTTTTAAATGATTACAGCTAAATTGGTCAGGGTACCTGTGGGAGTAGTTGGTGAAAGTTGCCTTAAAGTGGTAAGGCATGATATTGAGTCTTGTGGAGTGGATTTTTCTATCTCAGGAGGTTTTTAAAAAATCAATGCAGCTGGGCACAGTGGCTCATGCTTGTAATCCCAGCACTTTGGGAGTCCGAGGCGGGTGGATCACTTGAGGACAGGAGTTCAAGACCAGCCTGGCCAACATGGTGAAACCTCGTCTCTACTAAAAATACAAAACAATTAGCCGGGCATGGTGGTGGGCGCCTATAATCCCAGCTACTTAGGAGGCTGAGGCAGGAGAATTGTTTGAACCCAGGAGGCAGAGGTTGCAGTGAGCTGAGATCACGCCATTGCAGTCCAGCCTGGGCAACAAGAGTGAAACTCTGTCTAAAAAAATAAAAATAAATAAAATAAATAAAAAATCAATGCAAGGAATTCATTGTGATTTATGTTGAGAGAGATCTGAAAAACCATTGCTAAGTAAGCTTTTAATCTGACTGAACTATGAAAAGTTTAAATTTGATTTTTAACAGCATAACATTCAGTAGAAAGTTTGTATCTCATTGTAACTTCAGTCTGTTCTCAGGCACATGTGAATATATTTTTATTGCCAGTTTTCATTTGTGCAGGAACTTCAACAATCAAAGTTATATAAATGGGTACTTTTCTTTCATAATTTGGGCGATTATTTTTTAACCATTTTACCTTCAAGTGGCATGCTCTCTGCCATTCCAAATGACACCTGGGAGGATTTTCTTCACCTTCTCTTTTTACACTTCCTAGTTAATATTTTACAGCAGCTCATTTAAGGATGTCTCTCAGAGGTTGAGCAGCTTCTATGGAATAATCAGGGAAGCGTTCATTTCATTTTACTATTCAGGATATTATTTATCGATCATTGTTGGTGTGTAGCAATGTGGACAGTAGCTCTCACGAACATTTCACCATATTTGGGATTCTAAGGTGATAAGTATGTCACTTAAGGAACTGTGGTGCTGGGAAAAGGGTTTCTTGCTCATTTGTTAATCATTTAGTGACTAATCAATCTTTAAATATATGAAGGGTTGACAGGTGTGGTACCCTAAAATTTCTTCTCCTCTCCTCATTGCACTTTTTGGAATGTTAAAGATTATTTGTTAGCACCTTAGAGCATGGTTAGCAGCTTAGAAAAAACAGAACTCTGATCATTTTGCTTTTACCCCCCACCCTTTGGGACAGTACTGAGGAAAGTATTGGGGTGGGGGTTTTGGATTTGGATCGTTTTTTGTTCAATAAAGAGTAGTTGGGAGTTGGAGTTGGTTATGGCTTTTCTTAAAAAGGGGAATTTCTTGGTCCACATATGCTTGTAATGCATCATCCAGCATTCAGTATTTCTGTTCTTACAAGTAACTGGTCTAAATTGAAGCTAAAAGAAATCTTTTTGTGTCTAATCTCTTTAGCAGGAGGAGCAATCTCAGAACTGTTATGAAGACCTTTGAAGTTCTTCATTCTTTCCCACTTTGCCATCATGTGGCCTCTGGACACTGTGGTCAGTCATTTGAAAATTGACTTTAATTTAAAACAAAGGCCTGTGCCTCCCACCCAGGAGGTGGGAGGGTGAATTTTATGTTTAAATGAAGAAGTGAATTATGGAAGAAGAGTATACGACCTTCCCTTCCCTTTCAAGCATAAGTCCAAATAGACTCTCAGGAATGAAGATTTGTGAAGACATCAGATAGGAATTTTGACTCATTTAAACTTTGATGCTTAGTTATGTTGCTGGAGAAAAGATACCTATGTTTTGCTCATCTAACTTTATTGTACCCAGCGTCATTTTGACATGTCATTTCCTATCTCCCATTTGCCTTCTGTCCTCAATGCATGTCTTTGAGTGACTTCTTATCTGAAATTTTGCTACTGGTATCCTAGGAAAGCTTTTGTTGCATACTCTCATTTTAAACTTCTCCTCTCCCCAGATACCTCCTATATTTCCATATTGTGTGCAAAGGATGGGCAGAAAAGAAAGTGCTTGAAAGATTTCAAATTTTCAGAAAGGGAACAATGAAGGCCCTCTCTTCCTCCTATGCCACGTTTTGCTCAAGAAGCTGGGCTGTAACAATTCAGGGTTTTCCCTTGTTTTCCTCTCATTGCATGTTTCCCTCCAATATTGGTTCATTGTCATTAATCATGGATTTGAAGATAGCTAGTTTTATCCATCTCTAGCAAAGAATCATCAGTAGTTTATATTGCTTTACCTGTGCTGGCTTCCAGAGATGGAAACAAACCCAGGTGTCTCTCAACAAGCTACTTTTTTACTGGGGTGGGGGAATCTATGCAAGGAGTAAAGTAAAACCATCCAGAATCAAAGCAGCAACCACATAGTTCAAATCAAAGATCAAGGTGAATTTTTTGTATCACTGCCTGTGGAAATCTATCCTCATCAGTCATTGCATTTTTCCCTGCCTTTACCTGTGCTCCTTTTTCTTACTGTGTTTTCAGTCACTTCCTTTCTGTGAAAGGTTGCTTAGCTTTTTTTTTTTTTTTGACATTTGTTGTTCTTTATATAAAAATAGAAGATTGGATAGATGTGTACATTTGGTGTTTGAAATTCTCTGAAAATCCCATTAGGAAACCAGGTGTGAAAAGGGCTCAGTAGCTTCTCTGAGTGGCGTTTTTAGCTGACTGGAAGTGCTTAACCTGGATCGTCTTTTTTTTTTCTTTCAGTATTTTAAAAGGAGAATTTAAATACTGTGCTTACTGTGAAATATATCAGTTGGTGAGCCGGGCGCAGTGGGTCACGCCTGTAATCCCAGCACTTTGGGAGGCCAAGGCGGGTTGATCACCTGAGGTCAGGAGTTCGAGACCAGCCTGGCCAACATGGTGAAAGCCTGTATCTATTAAAAGACAAAAATTAGCTGGGCATGGTGGCGCATGCCTGTAATCCCAGCTACACCAGAGGCTGAGTCAGGAGAATCACTTGAACTTGGGAGGCAGAGGTTGCAGTGAGTGGAGATTGCACCACTGCCTTCCAGCCTGGGTGACAGAATGAGACTCTGTCTCAAAAAAAAAAAAAAAAAAAAAAAAAGATATCAGTTGGTGGATGCTCCTATAGGTAGCCAAACACATTGATTACCTGTTAGATTTTAGGATAGAAATCAAAGTAGAGCACGTCAGCAAGAGCCTCTTTGTCTCACTCCGTCATTTAGAACCAGTATATTCAGTAGTTGAAGAAAGAGCTCTCCCTGAGTCAGTTGCAAAACATCTATATTTTTAGATGCCGCTACTTTTTTCTTAAATACTCATTTTGAGACTGTCTTGAGTTAGACCAGTGGTTGAGATTAGTAGATGGCTCACTAGACATGTTTTTGTTTTGCAGACATTATATCCATTCCAGTCCTCTGCACTGTACACTGCAGCAGTGTGCAAACTATGGGACTTAGAGGGTTTCTGCCATCTTTCCATGTGTGAAGTAGCTTGGTGTCCTCTGCCTGTGCATTTGGATGTTTGTGCTATGTCCACCTCCTAAACTGGCTACTGAGAAAATCATCTTCAGCCCTGTCAGATTGTCTCTGGCAGTAGCTCCTAATAATTATTTATGTTTTTGGAATTTTTTTTTCAACTTTTAAAAAACTTTCTATCCATTTCAATTTGAATTATTTGATTTGTAACATATATGTATATTCTCTTCTTCCTTTTTGTCATTCCTGCCCTGCCACCCCCAAAATTCTGTTTTTAAAAATATTCTGGGCTGGGCACGGTGGCTCACACCTGTAATCCCAGCACTTGGGGAGGCCGAGGCGGGTGGATCATCTGAGGTCAGGTGTTCGAGACCAGCCTGGTCAACATGGTGAAACCCCGTCTCTACTAAAAATACAAAAATTAGCTGGGCGTGGTGGTGGGCGCCTGTAATCCCAGCTACTCGGGAGGCTGAGGCAGGAGAATTGCTTGAATCCAGGAGGCAGAGGTTGCAGTGAGCTGAGATTGCGCCACTGCACTCCAACCTGGGTGACAGAGCAAGACTCTATCTCAAAAAAAAAAAAAAAGAAAAAACTGTAGTTTTGTACAAGATGAGACTTAGCCTTGGGTACTTCTTGCTGAAGCTTTAATGCTTTGTAAATAAAATCGGATGTTTATTAAAGAACAGGTGTAGATGTTTATTTGTAAACACTGCTCACTTCTGGAACTCTCTGGCCACTTTGCTTTAGTACAAAGGAAAATGTGATTTCCTGTGTTGATACTAGATCTTTCGGTGTGGAAAGATAGATCTGGAAGGGGTAGGGAGTGGACAGGTAGTCTAGATTTCTGCCTCTAGATGAGATTGTAAATAAATGATGCAAGTGGAAAAGTTGTTGATCAAAAAGATCATCTAGGAATGATCTGTCTTCCAGTTATTTAACTCAGTATAGTTTTGTAATTACTCTGAAGAGGCCATAGGGCTAGGCATTCTGGAGGTTACAAAAATGCATGCTAGGAAGTTCCTGCCTTCCAAGGATCTTTCTTCAAGTCTAAGTAAGTATGGTTAAATTATTAGCCTTTTTTTTTTTTTAATGAAGTAGCTTTAAAATTTATTAAATGCTCATTGTCTCCTAAAGATAAGATGTTTCACAAAGTCTATGTAAGTCTTTGATTTTAATGTCAAATTTGAGGGTCTACTTATTAATCTTTTATGTGATTGAGAACTCCATCTTTGACATCATAGCTGTTTCATAGCAACCTTGACCTAAGTGAATAATGAGCTCTATTCTGTAGGGTGAAGGGAGTAGGCCAAGAGTCAGGGAGCATCATGTATCCTCTCACTCAAAATATATCTTCAGTATCTTTGGGAAGGAAGAGTGCCTAAAAGGGGGAGAGGAGCTGCCTTTAACATAACCTTAAACATTCTGATTTGAAAAGGTCATCTTGGCCCTTGTCTTTATGAATTTCCATTTCTATTTAAAATTCCTTACTCATTGAACAGTGTTTCACACTTTACAAAGTGTTCTCACGTACAGTATATCATTCGATGCTCTAAGTGACCTTCCTCAGATAGGCAAGGAGGTCTTAAGTTACAAAGGAGGAAACAGAAATTCAGGAAGGGTAAGTTACTTGCCTCCTAGTCCAGAGTTCTTAATCCTTTTTATAGGAGGTTTAGGAACATTAAAATAATTCAAGTTAATCTTCCTTTTTTTAGACTTTAGTATTTGTTTTATTTGGTGACATTTAACTGGGGCTTTTGAAACCCTTAATTTAGATCCTAGTTTATAGAGGGGAAGGGGAAGGGTGAGGAAGAGCCTAACTTCACTATGCATTTGAGGTAATTTGGAAATTTTCTTCAGTTTCTGAAGTCTTCTTTGTCTTCCCAAGAGGTGGATGTAAAGTCATTAAGAGAACATGAAAACGGCCAGCGTGGTGGCTCACGCCTATAATCCCAGCACTTTGGGGGGCTGAGGTGGGTGAATTGCTTGAGCCCAGGAGTTGGAGACAAGCCTCGACAACATGGTGAAACCCCATATCTACAAAAAATAGAAAAATTAGCCAGGTGTGATAGCCTGCACCTGTAGTCCCAGCTACCTAGGAGGCTGAGGTGGCAGAATCACTTTGAGCTTAGGAGGTTGAGGCTGCAGTGAGCTGTGATCATGTCACTGCACTCCAGCCTGGGTTGACAGAGTGAGGCCCTGCCTCAAAAAACAAAAACAAACAAACAAAAAAGCATGAAGACTGGTAAGGTGGTTATTTTATTAACAACAATAGATAGTAAAGCAACACCATTGTGATTTTTTTCCTGCCTTATGGCCTCACCTATTTATAAGGACTGGACTTTTATTTATTAAGTTGTGTTGTTTTATTGACAATACATGCATCATATCTTTTGACTTTGAAGGATAGCTCATGTCAAAGGAATCAAGTTATGATTTGTAGAGGATTCAGCTGGAATACCTTGTGGGTGCTGGCTGAGGGTGGCAAAATGCCTACCGAGACATGAAGGTTTTGGCCACTAGTTTTGTCCTTGGGAGCCTGGGGTTGGCCTTCTATCTGCCTTTGGTGGTGACTACACCTAAAACACTGGCCATCCCTGAGAAGCTGCAAGAAGCTGTGGGGAAAGTTATCATCAATGCCACAACCTGTACTGTCACCTGTGGCCTTGGCTATAAGGAGGAGACCGTCTGTGAGGTGGGCCCTGATGGAGTGAGAAGGAAATGTCAGACTCAGCGCTTAGAATGTCTGACCAACTGGATCTGTGGGATGCTCCATTTCACCATTCTCATTGGCAAGGAATTTGAGCTTAGCTGTCTGAGTTCAGACATCCTGGAGATTGGACAGGAAGCTTTCCGGTTCACCTGGAGACTTGCTCGAGGTATCATCTCCACTGACGATGAGGTCTTCAAACCCTTCCGAGCCAACTCCCACTTCGTGAAGTTTAAATATGCTCAGGAGTATGACTCTGGGACATACCGATGTGATGTGCAGCTGTTAAAAAACTTGAGACTTGTCAAGAGGCTCTATTTTGGGCTGAGGGTCCTTCCTCCTAACTTGGTGAACCTGAATTTCCATCAGTCACTTACTGAGGATCAGAAGTTAATAGATGAGGGATTGGAAGTTAATCTGGACAGCTACTCCAAGCCTCACCACCCAAAGTGGAAAAAGAAGGTGGCGTCAGCCTTGGGAATAGGAATTGCCATTGGAGTGGTTGGTGGCGTGTTGGTGAGGATTGTCCTCTGTGTGCTGAGGGGGGGCCTGCAGCAGTGACAGCCTCAAGAACTTAACAGCCTTGCTCATGAAGGACTGGCTGCCCAGGAAGCCAAGCTAGCTTTTAAGGGGAGTGTTCCAGCTGCTGGTAGTGGATCAGCTTAGAGGGAACGCTCCCACAGCCAAAAGAACGAGTGGGAGAAATGGAGGGGACAACCTCCTGGGAGCTATGGGCAGTAATCTAACTTCCTTATGTCCCATGGATCTCTTCCTGATCTTCCCTGCCCATTGGGTACCCAGGAAACTGCAAGCATTGCCTGTGTTCCTGGGAAGAGTTCTAAGAAGCTTGCATTCATTTTCTACCCTTTATAACTTGGATGCCTCCCCACCTCCATTTCCCCTCTTCTGAGCTGTGTATTCATGTAGAGGGATGTATTCAGCCTTTCTAGTGAACATTTTTTTTTTTCAATAAAAGTAATTCACAGTAGCCGTATGGAGACTTAACTTTCTTTTCTGCTCTTTAGTTTCTTGTATTTGTTTAAATTGTCCCATAATCAGTCTGGCTTCATTTTCCTCAGGTTTCTTAGAATAGACATGAAACCAATTGTCTGCTTTTGGGGGCAGGGGTTGCAGTGCTTAAGCCTTCGGCAGGGGTTGTTAGTAATGACATCCAACTCAGGTGTGTAACAGTCACTAAATATTAACAAATTGCCTGTTCTGCCCAGGTAAATCCCCCGTTTGGTATTAAATTGAATTTCTTGGCAAAACACTAGATCCTTCACCTGGTAGATTTCCTCTACCATTCAGACAGCACCTTGGCTTGCCTCCGCTCCAGTCCTTTTAGCTCTTTCAGTGCCCTGAAGCTTCTTAAGACTCCGAGGCCATTCGGACCGTGTCTGAGATAATTGGCTTGTGGAACCATCAGGGAAAGGCTCTTGGCCACCAGCTGAGCTAATTCTCTTGAGAGAATTACAACATTTCTTCCTCTCACTTTTCTCTGACTACAGGAGGTAGCAGAAACCAAAGACCAGCGATTCTCTAGATGTGTGTCAGAATCATCTGGATGACCTTGTGAAAAATAAAGGTTCTTGAGCTCTAATCCTGACAATGCTAATTCAGTTTAAATTGTGGTCAAAGGATCTCTATTATTTATTTTACTTTTAACTTGTAAAAATTTCAATCCCATAGAAAAGCTGAAAGAAATGTTTGGTGACCATCCATAGACCCTTTACCAAAATTCACCAGGAATTAACATTTTGTCACAATTATCTTTCTCAATATAGATTGATTTTGTTAAACCATTTGAAAGCTAGTCACAGACATTGCAACTCTTTACTCTTAAACCATGTATGCATCTCCTCATAAGGATGTTCTCCTCTGTAACCACAATATCTTTATCACACTAAGAAAATTAACAATTTCTGGCCAGGCGCGGTGGCTCATGCCTGTAAACCCAGCACTTTGGGAGGCCAAGGCGGGCGGATCACGAGGTCAGGAGATCGAGACCATCCTGGCTAACACGGTGAAACCCCGTCTCTACTAAAAGTACAAAAAATTAGCCGGGCGTGGTAGCGAGCGCCTGTAGTCCCAGCTACTCGGGAGGCTGAGGCAGGAGAATAGCGTGAACCCAGGAGGTGGAGCTTGCAGTGAGCTGAGATTGCACCACTGCACTCCAGGCTGGGTAGCAGTGCAAGACTCTGTCTCAAAAACAACAACAACAAAAAACCATTTCTTTTTTTTGTTTGTTTTTTGAGACGGAGTTTTGCTCTTGTAGCCCAGGCTGGAGTGCAATGGTGTGACCTCAGCTCACTGCAACCTCTGCCTCCTAGGTTCAAGTGATTCTCCTGCCTCAGCCTCCTGAGGAGCTGGGATTACAGGTGCCCACCACCATGCCTGGCTAATTTTTTTGTACTTTTAGTAGAGATGGGGTTTCGCCATGTTGGCCAGCCTGGTCGAACTCCTGACCTCAGATGATCCACCTGCCTCGGCCTCCCAAAGTGCTGGGATTACAGGTGTGAGCCACCGGACCTGGCCAAAATTTAACAATTTCTTAATCTTTTATATACTTTATACAAGTTGAGCATCCCAAGTATGAAAACCTGAAATCTGTAATGCTCCAAAACTTGAAGCTTTTTGAGTACCAACATGGTGCTCAAAGGAAATGCTTACTGGAAGAGCTTAGATTTTGGATTTCTTGGATTTGGGATGCTCAACCTGTAAGTATAATGCAAAGATGCCAAAATCTGAAAAAGTCTGAAATCTGGAACATGTCTGATCCCAAACATTTTGGATAAGGGATACTCAGCCTGTATTCACTTCTCCTCAATATCCAAAATCTTAACAGCTTTTTAATTTCATTTTTGATCCAGGATCAAATAAAGGTTCATGTGTTATATTTCTCTTAAGTGTCTTATTTTACAACAGATCGCCTGCATTTGTCTTTCGTGACATTGATTTTGTTGAATAATTTACTCCAATTGTCTTAGATAAGGTTCCATAATTTGTATTTGCCATTTCCTCATGATTAGATTAATGAGGAATGAATCTTAAACATTTTTGACAAGAGCCCTATGTAGATATGTACTTAACTGCATCACATTACAAGGCTCATGTTTTTGTTTTTGTTTTTGAGACGGAGTCTTACTGTGTCACCCAGACTAGAGTGCAGTGGTGCAATCTCGGCTCACTGTAACCTCTGCCTCCTGGGTTCAAGTGATTCTGATGCCTCAGCCTCCTGAGTAGCTGGGACTATAGGCATGTGCCACCACGCCTATAGATGGGGTTTTGCCATGTTGGCCAGGCTGGTCTCGAACTCCTGACCTCAGGTGATCCGCCCACCTCGGCCTCTCAAAGTGTTGGGATTACAAGCGTGAGCCACTGCGCCCAGCCAAGGTTGACCCACTTATTGATAATAAGCTTGATCATTTGGTTAAGGTGGTAGATGGCCAGATGTCATCACAGATGTGTGTTGTGTGTGTGTTTGTGTGTATTTTCCCCTTTGTAATTCATAGTCTGTGGGGTAATACTTTATGATTATATGGCTCTCCAAAAACTGTTCACATATTTTGGCATCCATTGTTTTTGCCTTGTTCAACATTACATGTTGGGGACTGCAAACTGGCAATTCTTGATGTTCGTCTTACCTATATTAGCCTGAATTTCTCTGTAAAGAAGAGCTTACTCTTTTTACCCTCTTTTTATTTTTGAGGTCTCAATAGATTCTTCTTATTCAGTGAACTATATATAATCCATTATCATTTTCTCTTTTTTTAACTTTTTAGGTTTAGGGGTAC
Organism: Pongo pygmaeus; assembly: GCF_028885625.2. Taxonomy (NCBI): domain Eukaryota; kingdom Metazoa; phylum Chordata; class Mammalia; order Primates; family Hominidae; genus Pongo; species Pongo pygmaeus. The sequence goes on from NC_072373.2 coordinate 44,377,330, forward strand.
ATGTGCAGGATTGTTGCATAGGTAAACTGCATATCATGGGGGTTTGGTGTACAGATTATCATTTTCTTGATGTTCAAATTGTCCCCAATTTTGGCCAGTAGGAGTCCCTTCAGGCAAGCTCTTTTGCCCTTTTGCTGTGGTTTTATTTGACATTGAGCATTTTCTTGCTTCTAGTACATGGTATCTCAGATTCACATTTGGACTCTCCTTGCCCCAAACCTGAATCTGGTCTTTCCCCAAGGAACCCTGGTTCCTCTTAATGTGGGGAGTAGCATTGAGAAACCAAAGTTTGCATGTTGAGTGTGCTCATTGCTATTGGGGAGTCATTGCTCCTAGGCTGTCTCAGTATCCTAGATGTATATCATGAGTTCAGAGCATCTTTGTTGTTTAAGGTTGTTAGGTGGTTCTGATATATAGCTAAGGTTGAGAACCACTGACTGAGGCCCAGGCATAGGGAGTCATTTTACTATTGCTCTTATTTTAAAAAAGATCTTACATTTTACACACACCCTTACCCCCATTCTGTCTACTTCAGAGGGAATAGATGTCAGAAGACCTGGGTTCTGGGCCTTGTTCTGCTATCGATGGTGTAATGGGGCAAGCTACCTGACATCATCTTTGAAATAGGTGATTGTGAGGATCCAGTGAGATCCTGTGAGGTAAACTGAAGTACTGGACATGAGTTCAGGAATATTATTGATGAAGCATTCAGTATGGGACAACTTGCTGAGACATTCAGGAGATAGCTCGCTGTACTTTAAGCAAGCAGTCTTGACACTAGAAGACCATAAAACAATATCCTACTTTATATGTAATGAACTCAACATGACATTGCTGAAGAGGGAGGAGGACTGATGGGTACTATGTCCCATTTTCCAGATGGAGAGACTGAGACCCAAGAAGAGCTAAATAACTTTTCCAGTCTTCTGTTGCAGCCAATAGTCAAGCATGGGATGGACTATTGCACAGCTCTGGCATTATAACCCTCTGTGCATTGGGCTCTTGAGTTTTGACTCCGAGGATGTGAAGGGATTGAGCAGAGAACAAAAGATGCTCAGTTGTGTTAGTAAAGTAAAACCTGTTGAATTCTCTGCAGGTAATCTACCTTTGCAGGGTCAAGGAGATGTTGACTGGACTAATATTTGGGTTTTAGAGTGGCTGGTGTTCCCACATCCCCTTTGGGGGCAAAGTGGAAGAGATGACCCTTTTGTGATATCATACTGGTGTCCGACAGGCCCCTTCCGGAGGCTTGCTGTCAGCCAGGGCTTCCAGGTACGCAGCTAATGAGTATTGAGGCCTCCACTCACCATCTCCCTCTTCCCTGAAAAAAGCTGGGGGCATAGTCAGCATGGAGCCCTACCTGCTTTGCACTGAAAGACTCAAAACACAGAGCCGTGCAAGTGTATCTCCACACACATTTTCATCTGTAATAAAAGTTTGATAGGCCGGGCACATGGCTCACACCTGTAATCCCAGCACTTTGGGAGGCTGAAGTGGGTGGATCACCTGAGGTCAGGAGTTGGAGACCAGCTTGGCCAACATGGTGAAACCCTGTCTCTACTAAAAAATACAAAAATTAGCCAGGTATGATGTGCCTATAATCCCAGCTACTCAGGAGGCTGAAGCAGGAGAATCGCTTGAACCCAGGAGGTAGAGGTTGCAGCGAGCTGAGATTATGCCGTTGCACTCCAGCCTGGGTGACAAGAGCGAAACTCTGTCTCAAAAAAAAAAAAAAGTTTGATAAATGGTTATCGAATGTGTGAGAAAGTGTGGCTGGAAAGTGACTAGTAATTCAAACCCTTGTGGCTGCTGTGAACCAAGAGTAGAGGCAGCAGCCTCGTTCTCACCAGTTGGGTATCATTAATATCTCTGCAGGGAAACTTTCCTTTGGGACCATTGAGTCAACACCTCAAAGATGTCTTAAAAATCAGGCCACCTTGAAGCAGTACCATCACATAAGCATTGTCTACTGACACTGTATTAGGTAAAGCCAACTGATTCTAGCCAAATGCCTGCTTGTGCTCTGCTTGGACCTGCCTTAAGATCTTGGCCTAATTTTTCCCTCCTCCTGGGACTGGATGAAGCAATATAGACTGTATGTTGTAACTTACTTATATTTCGCTGTGTGAGGGGTAAAGAAATTCTTGGATAAAAGCCTCTGGAGTGAAGAACAGGACAAGGAAGTATGCTTTAGCCTGATGATAAAAACACCCACAGCTCGTGCCAGCTTCCCCAACAGGTTGAGAAACCATCTTTATTTAAGAACTGCCTGCTACCAGAGTCAATAAATAACTATCATTACAAGAAGTATAGGAGAGAAGTAGTAGGCCAATGGGAGTGGTTCTGTTTTAACAAACACTGAGTCAAGTCAGTGGTCCGATGAAGCCCTAGCATTTGCCAAGCTGTGAGCCTCTCTAAGCTGTGCAGGCCCTGGATGGGACGGGTAAGTTGGAGGAGTCTTGGGGCCGAGGCAAGATATATCCCATCTAAGGGCACTAAGTGTCATAGGCCCCAAAGGCTGCCTGGGGCTCTGGCCAAAGCTATCTGACCCATTTTGTTTCTCTCATTTTCCTTTTCGTCCTGTCTGCCCAAAGCCTATGACCATATACACAAGTCCACAGGTGTCCCACAGCTACCAGGTGCGTGTTTCCATGGAGCTTTTTGGAGGCACATAGAAAAATGCCCATCTGATCCCTTTTATGCTAAGAGCCTCTCTGGCAATCCCCATCACATCCAGGAGTAAGCCTAGGATAGGTCTCACCCAGGGAGACAGAGCACCGCTGTCATGCCAGTGGCCACAGGTTTGAGGATACTGCATCTTCGACCAATGAGCCAGTTGGCAGTCCCATTCTGAGACCAGGCAGAGAAAAGATTCCCCTGTAGCTGGGGAAGAGATTAAGGGAGTCAAACATTCCTAGCCATTTTGGGCTCTTGCCCAGAGTACAGGCTGGCTGGCCCTTGGGACTGCTCTAAAGAGGCAGCATACGCTGGGATAAGCACTGGGCTGTAACCAGAATTCCTAGATGAGCCCCCTTAATGGCTTCCCGTAAGGTACAGGGCCACAGCAGGTGGGATCTCCAAGACTTCCTGGGCTGAACACTTTGATTCTAAGAGTCTCATCTCTGGATGGACACTTGGACCATCTCCTGCCCCTCCAGTCACAGCTTCCCCTATCCTAGACCCCATGTCAACAGCTGTCAAAATTCCTCAAAGGTCCCTCAGAAAGAAGCCTCTTACTTATTCCAGGGCCTCCTGGAATGAGGAAGGTCATTCCAGAGGTTTTTTTCTGATGTTTAATCTCAGTCTCGTCTGTTGTTACTTTATGAAAAGAAAAAGACACCCCCCACCTACCCCCATGCCCTTGCCACTCCCTGGCACCATTTCTATCATTTGCTGCCCTGAATGAAAGCAGATAACCTGACCTTGCTGGGCCCTGAGACTCTGTCTGGAGAGAGCTGCCTTCCCCCTGAGGCTGGGTGTACATCTGGACTGTTAGAGCAACAAGGACCACAGAGCCAGGGCAAAGGGCTCTGTAAGGGGAGCCCAAATGTATGTAGAAGAGAGGACACTTGTCTCCCTGGGCCCTAAAGAGGTGCCTACAGGTGGTTCCTGTCCCTAGTCCCCAGGGTGTTTACTGGCCACTAAGCCGTGGGGTAAAGTACTTGTTTGTGGCTGTTTCTCTTGCCGCCTCCTCTGGGGCTTGATGTGTGAGAGGAGATAACCCAGAACCGTGGTCTCATGATCACAGTGAAAATAAGCACACTCTCAACTCCCCCAGCGCATCTGGGCAGAGAACATGAAAATCAGAGAACCCCTGGGCATCAGGGGATCCTGAGAAGCATCTAATCTAGTCTTCTGCAAGCAAGCTCATGTACAAGTCACTCTAGCAGGAGGCTGTTGCATTTGACAAGCTTGCATGTCCTCAGGTCACCTATTGTCTTATTAAACCTTAATCAGTACTCTACCTGAAATCTCAGGCTGCAGGAACATTTATTTTATTGTCGTTCTATCCCTCAAACAAATTCTGCCTGCACAGTGGTTAGGTTTTCCGGGGGCTCAGTTTTCCCTGGTTAAAAACCCTTCGTGGGTCTCCCAGGAGGTCTGCCTTCCTCCCCTTTTTAGTGGACCTCATTAGCATTAAGGTACTTAGTTGTGAGTAATTATCGTTGGCCTCAAGCAAGTTTAGGGGCTATAGCCTCTAGCTTCACTGGTTATGTCCTATGCCAAACCAGCTCTTCCCTCGGCCCAGCAACTGGACACCTGTCCCCTGCTTCCCCTGACGCAGCCCGAGGCAATGAGGAAGGAATTGGATAAAACTTGGAAGGAGGTTTTGTTCAGCATCCCCTTTCTGATGGAGAACCAGGCACAGGCCAAGTCGTGGCCAGAGCGGGGCCAGGAGGGATGCTAGGCCAAGTTTGGACTCCCTGTCAGGGAGAATGGTCATATAGCTGAGCCCCTAGCACCCTTGCTTGTAAGGGTTGGGAAGAGGTGAGGAAGCTTTGATTAGCCAGCTCCAGGAAAGCTGACCTGGGCTGGGGGTGGGTGGGTAGGGTAGAGTAGGGGTTTGGTTGTGGCAGGGAAAAGGCATGTGAGCTTATATTTTTAAAAAATTGTAGTGGGTAAACATCAACATAAACCTGCCCAGGAAAATAGAGCAGGACTTAAAAGTTTAAAAAACCATAACAAAATAGAGCTCTAACTGTAAACTACAGAAAACAGGCTCGGAGCTTCTGAGGACATATGCCCTTCAAGATGCCTGTCCCACTGCCCCCTGTGAAGGGCCACCTGTCGGAGCACGGGCTTTGGGGTTTCCTGGTTGTGCTGCTGCTCTTGCCTAGGGAATCTGCTCTTGCTTTGGCCTCTTGGGGCAAGAGTGAGGGGGACAGGTAGCTTCAAGTCAGCACTCCATGTTGAAGTTCGGTAGAAGCTCTGCCCACACCTTGGACTGGAACCCAGCCATGCCAATCCCCATGATCACCAATCCCCATGATCACCAATCCGAACCCCTTGAAGTAGAATTTTCATACCCTATTGACTAACCACCTTCTTAGCCAGGCCATAGCCATTCAGCAGTGCCTCCTTCCTCTGGGTAGATAAACAGCCTTGAACAGAAAGGTGGAAGACTGGAGTTCTTAACCCAGCCCCATCTCTTCCGGGCTGTGTGACCTTGGGAATCCCAGACCCTCTCTGGACCACCTCCATTTCCTCATCTGTAAAGTGAGGGGCTTGAAGAAGTTGAGCTCTAAGGCTTCTTCCAGCTCCGACGTTCTGTGACTGGTAGTATACCCAGAGCTCAGGAAAGGATGGCCCATTTATTAACCCCTTTTTCTCTGGAGAAATGCAAGCAGTCCAAGGCCATCTGGGAGCGGATCTGGCCAGGTGGTCCTAGGTATACCTGGGAGCAGGCAGGGCCACATTTATCCTCTGCCCTTCCCAGAAACCTCCCAATTCCAGGACACACAGCATGAATGCTGCATTCCCCTCCCAGGCAGGAGTGAGTCAGTGCTGGGAGAGCAGAGTTCGGGGCTGCAGGTCGGGGAGGCCGAGCTGACTGCAGGCTGCGCTGGAGGGAGAGGTGGGCGCATGATTTGCCATCTCCTGCCCAAACCCTGGAGGGACTGTGCAGGATGGGTCTTGGAGAGGTGGGAGACCCCACCAAGACAAGCCCTTTAGTCACCCAGCCACCTGAAGTGGCGCTGTCAATCTGGGGATGACAGGGTCAGGTTGGCAGTGTTGGCTGAGAAGGCAACGTCACCTGGGTTGTGACTATCTCAGACCAAGGCTGGTGCCCCTTTCCACCAAGGGCCCTGGCCTCTCAACTCTTTTTGGCTCCCACCCCAAGCAGCCTGGAGTATCACCCCCCTCAAAGCTGAAGGGGCTCAGGCTCCCAGCCTCAGGCGTCGGGGCGCTGGTTCTCAGCCGCTTGGGCAGGCAGGAGCCCCTAGGGAGTCATCGGGGACAGCGTCAGGGTCCTTGCTGTTGCTCAAGGGAGAAGGTAGGAGAGTTCTTGGTCCCAGGGCTTGCCCTTCTTCCTTAGACTGAAGGATGGTGACGTGCACTTCGCCCCAGTTCTTCAGCCTGTTCATGTCTGGTGTTCCTGCCCGGCCTAGGACTGCTCTCAAGTGGCGGAGTCCATATAGGGTCCCAGAGTGCCATCTCTGCTGAGTTGAAGACATGTTTTTAAAACCCCCTTCTTCCCATGGGCCTGTTCCTTTCCTCCAGGCAGCCTAGAGCTCAGGTATAGGTGTCAGTGTCATCATGGAAGTTACTGCCTGGTGCCTCTCGATTTAAAGAAAATCCTTGCGTGGGTTCTATCCTGCGGCAGAATATAAAATATCCTACCTCCTACAAAAAGGGCACTGTTTAAAGTAGGTATTTAAAACCAGCCACTCTCTGGCACAGTGTCAGGCCACCTTGGCAGCAGGAAGGGGCCGGCTGGCTGTGTCCATCGGCAGTGGCGTCCAGCTGCGGCGCAGAGGGAGGGGTTCCAGGATCAGAGCTCCAGGGAGCCTATGAGGATCAGCATCGCCACGGAGTGGGAAACGATGATGCCAGGGTGTGGTGCTGGGCGGACTGCCATGTTCTCCACCATCATGCTTGTGCCTGAAACCAGCACAAGCTGAGTCAGCTGGGCCTGGGACTACCCTAGCCCCACCCTTGTGGCAAGATTGAGACCTTTCCTAAGGAGACTCACAGGGCCAGCTGCAGGCCTGGGAGCGGACGGCTGGGTGGTCTTCTCAGTCCGACTCCTACAGTGTTTTGTAGGCCCTTTGCTATTGCTGGTTGGTCCTCAGCCTCCCCCTGCACCCTGCTCCCTTCCCTGGCCCTTTGGGATGTTCTGGGGGCTGGGTAGAAAGGTGGTGGCGAGGCAGTTCTAGGACTACTTTGCACTTGGTTCCTGCCTGCCTTTTACTTTCCTTTGCGGGTGGAGATTGGAGTTGGCCTGGGTGTGAATGATCCCCTCAGGTATCTGGGTGGATCCTGAATCTCTCGAGGGGATAAGGGCAGGGGAGGGGCAGCACCTCCATTCCTCACGATGTGGACTTCTGCAGGGATCCCATCCCCTCCGGGCCCTGTGGTCCGAATTTGTACCAGGGCATGGCCAATGTCTTCAGGCACTGGGATTTCTATCCAGTTCTTGCCGGTGAGGTGGAGCGTGGGAGTCAGGTGTAAGTCATTCTGGTACAGCATCTGTAGGAAGGAGGAGTTTCTTGACACCAGGGCTGATCGTTGAGTCATCCCCAGCTTTAGGTACTGGGAGGAGCCCCGATGGTTCTGGGCTCTTGAGGTCCAGCCTCCTCACCCCTCCTCCCCATTGACAAAGCTCCTCATTGGTGGAGGAAAGCTTGCAGGCCACTGAACTGCTTCTGTAGACTCCTTAAGCTAGAAGAACCCCCATACTCCATCCCCATAGTCCATCACTGCCCCTGTGAACTCTGCCTTTCTGCAGTGATACCATCTCCGCCTGTTTTTATAGTTTCTACTGCAAGTTACCGAGAGAATCGTTCATGAATTTCATTCCTCTCACAGTCACAAACCCTTTGCTTATGTCTCACTCAGATCTTATGTTCACTGGAAACACAGAGGAGCTGTTCCTTCCCATTCTGGGCCTAGCTGATCCCTTCCTCACCTTATAGCCGGTGACTGCAGACTCATTTCGGAAAGGGACCACAGGGTCCCACTTAATGCTAAGACTAGAGCTTGAGAAAGTCCAGGAGATATTGCCAGGAGGTCGCTGCGGAGCTGCCAGAGAGGAAGAATTGGAGAGATGTCCAAACGTTTCCCTGGCACCCCGCACCCCCTCACCTGTAGCCAGCCCTTCTCTGGATGTTTGCCTCTAGCAGTTACACCCAGCACATTCTGTCACCCATGCCTACAAAACAAAGCCCATGAAAATCCAAAGGTTGGAGAAGTGTGAGATGCTTCAGGGGCCATGAATTCCATTCCCTTATTTCCATTAGGCTCGCTGCCTAGTTTCTGTTCAGCCCAGAGCTGGTGGGCTAGAGCATTTGTCTTATCATCGGGGAAGGAGTGATCTCAGAGGCATCCACCCTCCAACATATTCCCCTACCCCCACCCCAGGCAGACAGACTCACGGGGCTTCATGGTCGTGGCGTTGGCAGAAGGGCTGGCAGGCCCAGTGCCAGCTCGGTTGTAGGCCCTCACGGTCACATGGTACTTGGTGTTGGGATGCAGGCCGCTGACTCGGGCACTGGTGTCCAGCCCTGCTGTCCTCACTCGGTCCGCGGCTGCTTCTTTGTCCCCAGCTTTCCAGTAGCGGATCTGAAGGAGGTGGAGGTACCCAAGGGGTAGTAGTCAAGCCCAGGATCTCAAGGCTGCCCCGGCCCCCCGCACTCTGTTCCCCTCTTGCTCATCCTGGTCCTTGTGACCCAGTCTCAGGCCTCAGAACCTGGACACTAGATCACGAGCACCCAGACAGCAGGGCCATGTGGGTGTGAGTCCCTGCTGTCTGTTGGTGCCTAGTTCAAGGAAGGTGCTCAAGACATGGATCAGGGAGGGAGCCGGTGGCACAGGCTCAACCTAGCAATGGCCTGCTGGAACCCATCTCATTTCATTAACCTGGGGGGCTACTGTGGGCATTCTGCTAAGGGACAGAAAATGCTTATTTGTACTGCAAAGTAGTCCCCTGGCCCCAAGCAAGCTTCTGAAGGTTGCCTAATAAATGCAAACCCATTTTCATGGTAATCATAGCATGAAGACCTGCTAAATATGCTTTCAAATCAAGGGCAGAGTTTGGAATTGTCTCCACCCTGTGGCTTGCCTAAGCTATTGTACTCAAATCGAGAGTACTCTACTGGAATGAACTTGTGCTATCACTAGTAGGCCCAGCTTGATGGTTCCTTCTTGCTTTTCCTTCTTTCTCTCCCTCTTGCTTCCCCTCACTTGCCATCTGCTCCACAGGTACCCCGATGTGGAGTTCTCAGTGGGCCCAGGACTCAGGCCAGACTGCTGGGCCCCAGATTCCCCCGGGACAGGATGATCAACTGTCCATAGAGTGGCTCAGGCTGTTTTCTGTGCAGCCCTGGACAGGCCAGCCTGAATGGGCTCTGGGATGAAAGGGGCAGGCCGTGCCCCTTCCCAGAACCTGTTCCTTCTACCCTCCCAGCTTCCAATGCTGGCTCTAGCCAAGCATTTACTTTAAGGCTGCCTCCAGGGTCTGTCTTCCCCAATGGGCATAAGCCATAGGGTCTTTTTTTTTTTTTTTTTTTTTTTGAGACGGAGTCTCACCCTGTCGCCCAGGCTGGAGTGCAGTGGCACAATCTCAGCTCACTGCAACCTCTGCCTCCTGAACTCAAGCGATTCTCCTGCCTCAGCCTTCTGAGTAGCTGGGATTACAGGCATGGACCACCACGCCCAGCTAATTTTTGCATTTTTAGTAGAGGCGGGGCTTCACCATGTTGGCCAGGCTGGTCTCAAACTCCTGATCTCAGGAGGTCTACCGCCTCAGCCTCCCAAAGTGCTGGGATTACAGGCATGAGCCACCGTGCCCGGCCTGCCATGGGGTCTTAGTGAAATTTGCATTCACAGTGCTGCATAGACTGGATGCTCAGCTTGCCATGTCAGCGAACCAGGGATGCCAGGAGGAATGATTAGTGATCTGTGAGTTGTTCCCACCTGGCTTTGAAGCCCCAGCACCCCTTCCTCTCCCAAGCCCCCAGGTTGGTGCTCACCTCATACCCCAGGAGGATACCATTCATGTCCTGCTGCACGGGTTCCCAGGTCACGTTCATCTCTGAGGATGAGACCCCTTTGGCCCACACCTTGGTAGGGGCCACCCTGGGCTCTGGGGACCAATACAGAATGGGTTTGGATTCCCAAGGCTCCCCTGTGTCCTGCAGAGCAGCCCCAACCAGGATGGCCTTTGCTTAAGATTTTGGAGGAAAGTCTTCAGGATGAAGGCCGAGTGGGAGCACCCCAAGCAATGCTCCAGGGCCCACTTCTCTTCCCAGACAGCCTCCCTTTTCCTAACCCCGAAGGGAGACAAGGTAGCAAGAGCTGGAAGTGAGGCCAGTGGTGTGGAACCCAGGTGTCCTCTCAACCTCATCCTATGGAACTGAGCTGGGAGATGAGCAGCGTTCCTCCACCCCACACCCCTGTGGACAAGTGGCTGGGGTAGGGACGAGCAGTGGGCCCGGGGGCAGCCCACCTTCCTCAGCTGAGTACACGAGTGCAGTGAGGCTCTCGGGCCCATCCCCGCGGCGGTTGTAGCTGCGGATCTTGACCTCAAAGGGCGTGTAGGGCCGGACGCTCTCGTTGCTGTAGACGAAGTACTGGGCATCGGCGCCGGGCACCCGGGCGGTCTGCCAGTGAGTGCTGCCCTGCCTGCGGAAGGACAGCAGGTAGCCGAAGCCGTCTCCGTTCTGGTACTCCCGTGACATGGGCTGAGGGGCAAGAGCGTGGCATGGGCGAGGGTCCGCGGCACGTGTCCCTGCCCGTTCCCTGTCCCCACCCAACCTTTGCCAAGAGTAGCGGCCCTGGACGCCTGCGCCTGCAGCGTGGATTCGCGTAAGGGGCAGCGGGTGCGTGGAAGGGGGACAGGAAGTTATCCGCGTTTGAGTCAGAGCTGTGCAGTGGTCCCTTCTGCAGCTGCTCAAGCAGGAGAGGAGTCGGGGAGGAGGAGGAGGACATCTGACCCTTGCAGCTTACCGTCCAGTTGACGATGAGCTCTCCGGGGGCTCCACCTCCTCCGCTGAGACCTGAGGGTGCCACCGAGGGGGCTGTCAAGTGCCAAGGGACACCAATATGGCTTGTTAATGAGCAAGGAAGAAATGAAAGCCCTGAGCCTGTGCCTGTAGAGCATCTTAAGATGGGAACCCCTTCAACTGGGCCCTGGGTTTGCCCTCCAATGGTCCCTCTGAACATAGGCTCTGGAGTCAGGCAGTCCTGAAATCAAATCCCACCTCTGCCATTTACTAGCTGTGCTTCCCTGGGCATGTTACTTAACCTTTCTGAGCCTCTGATTCTCTTCTCTATGAAGATAATCATGTTTCTCTCAGAGGCCATAATGAGAATGAAATTAGACAAGACGGTGGTTAGCACAGAGCCGATGATGCACACATGATCATTGTCCTCCTTACTCCATCAACTTAAACTAAATCACAGAGACCAACTCTCATTTGCTTTAAAATAAGGGGAATAAATAACCCAGAACTGCAGTTAATGCAAACAAACAAACAAAACAAACTACTTTTGGGCTCCAGGGTGATATATTACTATTTTTCTTTTTGTTGCAGATTTAATCTCCTAATTGTCTCTAGTATTAAACAAAGATGATATTAAAACAAGAATTTATTTCATCAGCTCCTGCAGCTTGGCAAAGAGTAGCTTGGCTGGGGGTCAAAATATTTCCGCAGAGAATCCAGCAGCTGGAGATTTTTCACTTGCTTCTGATGACAATAGTTTAGGGCCCTGTAATTTGCAAGAGGCACTTAAACACATTGGCCATTTGATCCTGTGAGGTGGGTGTCATTATTGCCCTTTTCAGGGTGGAAAGACTGAGGCCCAGAGCAGTTAATCAACTTGCCTAAGGTCACACAGGTAATACATGGCACAGGTAGAATCTGAACTCAGCCCTTCTGATTTTAAAGCCCATCATGTTTCCTTTGCATCACAGCTGTCTTTGTGCTCCTCAGCTCCTGGGATACTATTAATAGAATAAAGGAGTCCCCTCATTTCTCCACATTTGACCCTCCAAGAAGTTCAGGATCAATCAAAGAAAGTGCTCCCTCTGGAATTTCTTAGGAGAGGTACCAGCTAAAAATGTTGAGTGATTCTAGAAAAAGGGCCTGGAGAGTCAGTCTGGGGCATGTAGGAGAACATGTTTCAGGGAGACAAGAAGGTGGACCCTCACTACGTATCCAATGCAACAGGTCTGGGCAGGTGAGAGGAGGGGAGGCAGGGTCCTTAATCTATGCTCCTTGTCCGAGGCTCTCATTCCAGGCCTTCCCCTGCGAATGCCTCGGAGATGGGCAGGAGCCTCTCAGCAGATGCTGACTGGAGCCTGTGCCTCCCCCACTCTCTCCTGGGTTCTCTTCTCCCCCTCCTTCCCCACTCAAGTTCTGACACCCACATATTTTTTGCTGAGGGTTGTGGGCAGGTTATTCATTCCGTCTGCTCCCAAAGAAAGCATCTAAAGGCTTGGAGACACTGGCTGCTTCCCTAGCCCCCTGCACAGAACACACACACACACACACACACACACACACATATCTTTCACATCAACTGATTTCTTTTCTTTCTTTCTTTTCTTTCTTTTGAGATGGAGTCTCGCTCTGTCGCCCAGGCTTGAGTGCAGCGGCACGATCTTGGCTCACTGCAAGCTCCACCTCCTGGGTTTAAGCGATTCTCCTGCTTCAGCCTCTTGAGTAGCTGGGATTTACAGGTGTGTGTCACCACGCCTGGCTAATTTTTGTATTTTTAGTAGAGACGGGGTTTCACCATGTTGGCCAGCTGGTCTCGAACTTCTGACCTCAGGTGATCTGCCTGCCTCGGCCTCCCAAAGTGCTGGGATTACAGGCGTGAGCCACTGTGCCCAGCCAGCATTAACTGATTTCTGTAGTGCATACTCTTCCAGGAGGACATCTGTCTACCTCTCCATGGTCCTGGGTTCAAGTCCAAGCTCTGTCAATGTGACTCTTCCCTTCTCCGAACTTTGGTTTTTCCACGTTTACAAATTAAACTTAAAAAAATTATAGATTCACATGCAGTTGTAAGGTTGGCCAGTTTTTAAATGAGGAGTTTGGACTTTGGACTAGATGGTTTGTCCATGCAGTGGCCCTGGTCCCAACTTCGTGTTCTGTCCTCCTCTGTTTTGTGAGAGTCTGAAGCCTGTGAGCAGGGTTGGAACTCAGCATAATTGTGACTGGCTTGGCATTCCCTATAAGTGGTGCCAGGGTCTCTGCCCTGATGATAGTTCTTTGGGACACACAGGACTCTCACCTGCTTCCTTGGTCCGGATTTTGCTGGAGGGCCCACTAGGCTCCCCAGTGCCCAGAATGTTGCTGGCTATGACCCGGAACTCATAGTCCATCCAGGGGGTGAGGCCCAGCACCTGTGCAGTCTCGGCATTGCCCTCGATGTTTGCAGGATCTGCAAGGCACCAGGGAGTCCATGTTCCAGCATTCGCTTATTCATCTGGATGCAGAGGGCAGGCACTGGCCTGAATCACCACTTATCTACCCAGCCCTCACTTCGGTACTTGCCATATACTAAGCACTCAGTACCTTTTTCAGAAATGATTGAAAAACTACTCAATTTCCGTATGTTGGTGGCTCTGCTAATGCTGTGTGCACCTCCATGCCCCTATGTCCCCACGAATATTTTCATTGCTCCAGTAACAGTCCTACCAATCCTTCAAGGGCATAGACCAAGCGCCTCCTCTTCTAACTCTTTCCCGACTCTCCTACTTTCTGTGTGACTGTCTTCCTGCCTGCCTGCATGTTCTCTGTTGGCAGAGGGCAGAGCTTGTCCCTCTTTGAAGCTCCAGGCTCAGCCCTGGCCCTCAGACCCTGATCCCCAACCCTTGACCCTTTCCACCTCCTACACCCAGTCAAGCCTTATCAGCACTGACCCAGGTGGGGCTCACACTTACTGGTCCGAACCTGTTTCCACTTCCCTGCAGGTGGAGTGCGAGCTTGCAGGGTGTACTTAGCTATGGGGCTGTGGTTGTCGAAGCCACGGCTCCAGCTGAGCTGGATGGTGGTGTCGCCAATGTCCCTCACCACCACACCTCCTGGGGGACCTGGCGGACCTGCACCAAGAGGTCAGAGCACAGTGGGTCAGAATTGGGCAGCTTCCAATTTGAGCCAACCTCCTCCCGGCCAGGCTTGAGCTGGTACAGTACCAAGATAGGGCAGCAGAGGGCACAGTGAACACACACCCAGGTGGGAGGGCGGGCAAGGGGTGTGGGCAGTCGGGGCGGGTGCCAGTTGGAGGGTGGAGGGATGTGTCTCAAGGCTGGGGGGCGCTCACAGAGGCTGTCACATGGAGAGGTGCATAGATCTCCCAGCACTAGGCTTTGAAAACTTCAGGGCTCAGTAAAGCACTCCTGTCTTGGGACGTGTTTAGGAGTGGATTTTTTAAACTTTGGCTTTGGAAGAAAAATGTCCTGATCATTTAGGACCTGTGGAGAACCACAGGGTATATCCAGCTCACAGGAGTTCCGCTAGAAGCCCTTCCCCGCAGCTTTGTGGGAAGGGAGGGGAGATGAGGCGAGCAGGTCAGAGCAGGCCAGCTGGGCTTTAAGGGAGTTGGGGTAGGGGTAGAGGTGGGAAACCCCTCACCTCGGACCAGGACTGTGGCCTCCTTGGACGCGCTGTCCACCACCGTCTGGGCCATGCACGTGTACTTCCCCCCATGGCGCAGCTGGGCATTCAGGATGGTCAGATCCCCAATGGTCTCCTTCTGCACACGGGGACAGTTAGGGGCGGCAGGTCAGACCACCGGCCCTGATCAGTGCAGCAGGCCATGAGACATGAGGCAGAGCTTGGGAGTCCCCTACTCCATGACATCCATGGACCCCACCGGATCTCAGTTTTCCTGTCTGTTCAATGGGGGGAATCACGACTCATCACTTAGAACCACTGGGGACTAAACAACAAAGTTTGTTTCAGGAGACAGTCAATGACTGTCCACATTAATAATGTCATTTGCCCTAGGGGGGCAGGCTAACAAGAACAGTAGTGGGAGTGTCTTGGTGGCTGCCCACAATTCCAGGTTTGTCCCTAACCCTCTCCTAAATGCATGGTCCCTGGGTGGAATCCAGGAAGGTCGGCTGTTCATCCAAGGATGAGCTTGCCATGTGTGGGCCTGGGGGAATGGGGACGCTTAGGCTATGGGGTTCTTAAAGGTGGGGATGGCTAAGGACATCTTGGGGCCCCTGTCTCTCTAGAAGGAGGGAGAAGCCATAGGGCTCTGGCCCTAGGCCTCACCACATTAGTTCTCCGGTAGTGTCCTCCAGGCTTATCAAAGTCTATGGGGAAGTCGTCCAGGGTCCAGGTGAAGGTGAGGTCCATGGTGGGGTCGTGGGAGGCATGGCACTGTAGGGTCAGGTTGTCACCCAAGTTGATGTCGGCACTTGAGGGGGCTAGAGTGATTTTGGTTGCATCTGCCAAGAAAAACAAGGCACCTGGGTGGATGGGGGAGGAAATGGGCCCAGGCCGGGGCCGCAGGGCAGGCTGAGAGGCTCTGTCCTAAGGCCCAGCAAAGAGAAGAGGTGGTGTGACCCACAGGTCCCAACTGCCCAGGACTGCATCCGTGTGTGGCAGGCAGGGAGGCAGGCAGGGAGGCATGACCAGAGTCTCGATGGTGGCCAGGGGGTGGTCCCAAGCAAAACTGAATCCAGGGGTGGCATTGACACCCAACTAGGAGCAATGTGGACACAGGAGCAGGATGATGGGGAGGACAGTACCCTGAGGAGGCCAAGCCCCCGGCCTACCCACATGGCAGCCCTCACCTCGCACAGATAGGATTCCAGTGCTGTTGGCTTTGCCCATGAAGTTATCAGCAAAGCAGGTGTATTTGCCTTCATCTGACCGGCTGATGTTTCTTATGATCAAGGTGCCATCTGGAGTTACAGTCACTCTGTGGCAAGGACAAAGCGGATGTGGCCAGCTCAGGCATGGTTGTCCCTGGGACTGGCCAACTCCTGTGACTGTTGTCACAGGAGGGGAATTGGCCTCCATGGAGAACAAGGAGGAGCAGGAACTGTGTAGGCTGGGATGTGGGTGGTACCTGCTGCTATTGACCAAAATCTCCGTGCCTTTGCTCCAGAGCACCACGGCCTTTGGAGCTGCCCGGGGCTGGCAGGGGATAACGATCTCTCCCCCGCGGGCCGCGGGGATCAGACGCCTCACGGGATTCAGCCTGAAGTCAGGGGCGAGTGCTAGAAGAAAGGGGAGAGCCACAGAGAAAAGTACTGTCACCCTTGATTAAGACATTACTTGGCGTGCCCTTTGAGGCCACCCCATGAGTGACTCCTATCAGCACCCCTTCCAGAATGCATCCAGAACCAAGCCCTTTTTTCTCTGGCCTAAGCTGTCAAATCTCCTGCCTGGACTATTGACAACACCCCGCCCTCCACCCCTCACCACCACCCCCGCCACCCCACATCAGTCTTCCTGTTTCTGCACGTTCCTTCTACAATCTTTTCTCCACCCAGCTGGGAATGAACAGCTTTTTCAACTCACACTCAGTGAAGCCCGGCTCTTCACAAATAAGTCTCCACCTTTCCAATCGCATCTTGCTCCACTCTCTCCCCCATTCATTATGTTCCAGTCACCTAGCTTTTGTTTTTTTTCTCTCTCTCTTTTGAAGTTTTGAAGTCTTTTCCTGCCTTTGCACTTGCTGTAAATCTTGCCCGGAAATTCCCCAGATCTTCACGCGGCTGGCTCCTTAACATTCAGGGCACTGTCTAAATGAGACTTCCTCAGAGAGGACTTCTCTGACCACCCCATCTAACAGGCCCATCTCACGCCCATCGCTCTACTGGATTTTCTTTTCTTTTTCTTTTTTTTTTTTTTTTTAAAGACAAGTCTTGCTCTGTTGCCCAGGCTGGAGTGCAATAGCACAATCTCAGCTAACTGCAGCCTCTGCCTCCAGGGCTCAAGCGATTCTCCTGCCTCAGCCTCCTGTGTAGCTGGGACTACACGTGTGTGCTACCATGCCTGGCTAAATTTTGTATTTTTCATAGACATGGGGTTTCACCATGTCGCCCAGGCTGGTCTCGAACTCCTGAGCTTGAGGCGATCCACTCACCCTTGCCTCCCAAAGTGCTGGGATTACACAGGCATGAGCCACTGCACCCTGCCTGGATTTCCTTTATACTATATTTGATGGCTAGCTGAAATTATTTAATTGTTTGATTTGGGGTTTATTTGTCCCTTTCTACTGGATTGTAAGCTACTTAAAGGCAGAGACCGTATCTTTTGTATTCATCCCCTGTGAAGTGTTGAGTAAGTATTGGTTGAATGGATGAAGGAATGAATGAATGCTTCTTAGCAAAGCTTCACTAAAACCTGATGTGGTGGGTATCACTGTGTCCATTTTATGGATGAGGAAACTGAGGCTCAGTGAGCTCAAGTCACACAACTAAATATTAGCACTGGCTGACATTTCCCGAGCACCTGCTGTATGATGGGCAGGCCCTTTATGCTGTACCTCTTTCTTGTTCCATACAGCAGCCCAGGAGGGCAGGACTATTATTGCCTATATTTTATAATCAAGAAACTGAAACACAGAAACACTAAGTAACTTGCCAAAGCTCACATAGCTGAAAGGGTTGGGTTACACAGATCTGATTGATTTGGTTTCTGTTTTTTTCACTCACTGCAGCAAACATTTACTGTGTGCCAGACATAGGACAAGTCAGAGACCCTGCCCTCTGGCAGCTGTCAACCCTGTGTCTCATCTCCTTTCTTAAATCTCTGAGTTCTCCTACTTAGAAACTGTTGGAAAACCAAGGAAAATTGCCACAGGGTATGTGCGTGTGTGTTTGGAAACATCTAAACTCAGAGCTCTGAAAGGCACCATATGCATGTCCTTGGGATGTCCCCTGCCTCCCTGGGCCCCTTACCTTGCACGGCTAGCTCGGCACTGGCGTAGATGGTACCGTGCTTATTCTCTGCCACACACTGGTACATGCCCGAGTCCTCCAGGCTCAGCTTGGAGAACCGCAGGTCCCCGGCCAACACCTCCACCCGGTTCTGTGCAGAAGAGCCCAGAGCCCGGGGGATCAGGACCATGGGAGCCACAGGGAGGAGGGGTTTGCAGGGGTGGGGGCAGTGGAGACTCTAGGCTGATAATCCCTAGAGGATATGGCTCGTATGTCGAGTCCTACCTCAGGGCCACCTGGAACCTCAGGATGCAGATTACCCAGGCCTCCCCAAAGCTGGAAGGGTGAGGTGACCCAGTCAGGACCACATCACTTCTTTTGTGGCTGAACTGTGCCTGGATCCAGGCCCAGCCTGTGGCAATGGGACTGGGATGGGAAGAAGTCCTCAGGTGGTCCTAGGACCACCCTGTGACACCCTAATTAACCCAGAGGGGCTACTGGTGGTGCAGGGGAAGTTCTAGGGGGTGAGGGAACCAAGTGAGCAGAGGACAGTTGTGATGTGTGGGAGGAAGCCCCATGTCTCCTACCTGGGAGGCCAGAGGCTCCCCGTTCCGCAGCCAGCGCACTGTAGGCCGGGGTTTGCCGGCAGCTGCACAGCCCCAACGCAGGTTGGAGCCAATGTCAGCCTCTGTGTCCGAGATCACTTTTAGCCACTCAGGCTGAGCTGTGGGAGCCCGGAAAAGAAAACCTGGCATGAGCTAGGAGGAGCTTCCAGCTCATTAAAAGGAACAGAAAATCAGGGCAGCAGTACCTGTGCCAGACAGCAGAGGGCGCCATGAGCATTCTGAGACGGAGAGGACAAAGAGGAGGGGGCAGGAAGAAGGAGGCATAAGAAAGCTGGCACTCTGTGGTTGTGCCAATGGCTGCGTTCGCAACTTAAATCATTCTGGAGCCTCCTGTGTGCTTTCTGCACCCCTGACTGAAGCTCTGAGCTGACCACAGCACTAGCCTTTTCTGGTCCCAGACTCAGTGCTGTCCTAGGGCAAGCAGGCTCATGCAGGGGGCCTCCCAGTCTCCTCCCTGACTTTTGGGTCTGTTTCCTTGGGGACAAGGGTGAAGGCGGGAATGGGGGTCAGGAGGGGTGGAAAAGGTGTCCCTGGCTCTGTACCCTGCACTATGATGCGACCCTGCACGGTGTCTCGGCCCTTGGAGTTCTCCGCTTCACACTCGTAGGTGCCCTCATCCTCAAAGCTGACGCTGGGGATCTGCAGGGTGGGCTCAGCTGTGGTCCACTGCGGGGACAGGGAGCCGTCCACTTTGCGCCACTTGATCCGGGGGACAGGGCTGGCAGGAGAGACAAAGCCAGAGGGTGTGGGCTGAGCTGGGCCTACCCCTGCAGTGCCCGCAGCTCCTCATACCCAGACTCTCAGGCCCTCCTGAGATGCTGGGCCTGGGAGGAACAGAGGGAGAGAGGGTGCCTTCTGGCTGATCCTCACTCTCCTCTCCCAGGTAGGCTGGGAGCACACACAGGGAAGGGGCAAGAGGCAGGGCTTCTCTACCTATCCCCCCTGCAACAACCCTGGAGCCAGTGAAGCTGGGCTTCTGCGGGGTCTGCACCCTGAAGCTGGCCTGCCCTCCCCTGCACTGTTCACCATGCCTCTGGGTCTGCCTTCCACCACAGTGGCCTGTGACCTGGGTCTTTATGGGTTCTCTTTTCCGTTGCCTCTACAGGGCAGGCCTTGCCCCTACTTTCAAAGAGACTTTAGTTAGTAGTAATCTGTGCACTAAAACGGACTGAGGTGTCAGTTTTAATGGGTTAATATAGTCCCCTTCCACATGCTTTTCTTTTTTTTTTCTTTTTTTTTTTTTTTTTGAGACGGAGTCTCTGTCACCCAGGCTGGAGTGCAGTGGGGCGATCTCCGCTCACTGCAAGCTCCGCCTCCCGGGTTCATGCCATTCTCCTCCCTCAGCCTCCCGAGTAGCTGGGACTACAGGCACCCACCACCGCGCCTGGCTAATTTTTTTGTATTTTTAGTAGAGACGGGATTTCACCGTGTTAGCCAGGATGGTCTCGATCTCCTGACCTTGTGATCCGCCCGCCTTGGCCTCCCAAAGTGCTGGGATTACAGATGTGAACCACCGCACCTGGCCCCTCTTCCACATGCTTTTCATGCGGATTTTCTGGAAGCCCAAAACTTCCCACAAGGCAAAGATTCTCCCAGGTAACCATAGGAGATAGTTGAGGGAGGAGGGGGCCAAAGTACAAATCACATTCTTTCTTTCATTCTACAAACATTTATTGAGCACCGGCTATTTGCTTAGCCCTGTTCTAGTGAATCCTTCTTCTAGGAGTGCAAGAAAGAGAACACTTTCTGTTGTGATTCTCAAATAGATTGCTGTTAACATTCACGGAACACTTAACTAAATTCCAGGCACTGTTCTAAGCATCTCACATGTATGAACTGATTTAATCCTCATGACAACCCTATAAGGTAGGTACTATTATCACCACCATAAAGAAACTGAGGCACAGAGAGGTTAGGCAGTTTGCCCAAGGTCTGCGGGTGGCAGAGCTGGGATCTGAATGAGACAGACAGGGTTGGAGTCTGTACACTGTGCTGCCTGCCTCCAGCCCTGGGTGTTACTCAAGCTGTCTGAGCCTGCCATGCACTGCTGGAAGACCAAGCGATCCTGGCCATGGAAGGCCCCTGGCATATGCGATGCCTCACCCAGAGAGTTACTGTCCAGTGAGTGGTGGTCGATACCCACTATGTGCCCAGCACTTTGCTAGACCCTGTGAGGGACACCAAGATGAGAGCCCTGACTCTGCCTGCCCTCACCCTGGGGTCACCTGTGCCCCCGACGGACCGTGCCCTGCTTCCCCTCTCTCTTCACACTCACTTCCCAAAGGCGAAGCACTCCAGGGTGACCTGCTGCCCCACCAGTGCATAGGTCTCTGCTGGGAACCGGGCCTTGATGCTGGGTGCAAAGAGCCGGGTATCTGGGGAGAGAGCGTTTTACAAATCAGATGGAGATGACTCCAGGTCAGGTGCTCCCGTGCTTGGGATCTCAGCACCTTTCAGAGCCAACTCTGTCTAGGCAGCTGTGTGGAATCTCCTTGAGGCCTGGGGCAAGGGCCTGAGGATTTGAAGCAGGAGGATCTGGGGGTCAAGGGCCTGGAATCAGTGCCCTGCGAGCTGATCTTCCAATCTCCACAGGAAAAACCCTTTTCCCAATGCCCGCTGACCCTTCCAGTTCCCTCCCTCCAGCCACGCCTGGCCAAGCCTGACCTTCAGCAGCTAGGTTGAGCTGAGCAAACTTGCTGAAGACGCTCTTGGTGGAGAAGTCCATGTGGCTGGTGGCCAAACAGGAGTAGTTGCCCAGGTCTGAGGCATTGGTTCGGGCAATGTACAGGTTCCCTGTGGTCTGGGACACGAAGTGACGCCCGTCCGTCGGGATGAAGTTGGGGAACTCGTTGAGGAGCCAGCGGTAGGACAAGCCTAGGATGTGAGGAGTTTGAGGAAACCAGGGGGTGCTGGGCTAACAGGGCCACTCTGGGTGGGACCCCAGCATGCTGGTGGGGTTCTGCAAGCCCTGTCCTGACAGCCACCATGCTCTGAACTGGGGCTAAGGGGGGACCTAGAGGGAAGAAGCGACTTTATTCCTGCCCTCAGGGAGCACTAAGTCTGCCAGGGATCGCAGCCCTCAGGGGCCACCCAGTTTGAAGGCGGAAGCAGGGCACAACGATGGAAAATGACAGACCCATAAAGGAAACACAGATCATTTAAAATTAGGGTCCCAGGGATGGGTGCTTCTAAGGGTCATTTCCAGGGGTCACCTTTTATTCCATCCTTCGTCTGCCAAGCATCTGGAAGCCCTTCCTGTGCCCTCTCTAACCCTGGCCTCAGGTCTGGACTCACCTGGGTAGTGGGCAGGTGGGTTACAGGGCAACATCACCCCCCAGCCTTCATGAGTTTTCACTGGGTCTCGCTCCTCCTTGGAGAATTCCTGCAGAACTGGAGGCAGAGACCAGGGGCTCAGGCACTGTCCTCCTGGCCTGTGAGCCCCTCCCCGACTCATCCTTCACGGAGAGGCAGCAGTTCACTAAGGCATGTCATGTGAGGTCAGGAAGGCCCGGCTTGAGGGTGTCACTTGTCCTTTCTGGGTACTTTCTCCTAGTCCCCTCTCCCCCTCTCCCAAAGTGTCTTGGTCCCCCGCGGTTCTCACAGCCGAAGCGGAGGATGGCCTCCCTGCTGACGACGGTGCCCACTGGGTTGGAGGCCAGGCACTGGTAGACCCCGGCATCCTGTGCCTTGGTGGGGTTCATGATGACCAGGTTGCCCCCCACCAGCTGGTGACGGGAGCCTGGCTCCAGCTTCATCTCGGTACCATTCATCTTCCACCTGCAGCAGGGGACGGAGGAAGGGGACCTCTGAGTCCTGCCTGGTGGCAGGGCTAATGAGAGGGAAAGTTCAATGGCTGCCCAGGGCCTCCCAGCACCCACTGCAGAGGCCTTACCGATAGGTGGCTGGAGGGCTGGCCCGGGCGCGGCATGCCAGCAACACCTGCTCCTCCGTGGACTCCTCTGGGAATAGCACACTGAGGGGCTGGTCTTCAAAGACAGGCCCGAAGGTGGTTTGGGATCCCAGGGCTGAACTCCAAGCTGCAGGTGATGACACCACCAGAGGCCTCAGAGCCTGGGCCTGGCTGGAGCCTGGCCTCTTGGGCTGTGCTGTCAGTAAAACTTTCTCTGATGATGGGAATGTCCCATTTTCTGCACTGGTCAATGTGGTAACCACTAGCCACGTGGGGCTGTTGAGCACTTGACATGTGGCTATTGCGACTGAAGGATGACATTTTACATTTTATATTACTTAATTAATTTAAATTTGAATTTAAATAGGCTGGGCAGGCCCTATCTGGCCATATTAGTTCAATCAATCACCCATCCTACACTCAGGTATTGAGCACCTGCTCTATACCCAGCACTGGGCTAGAGACTGGCTTGTAAAAATGATTAAGACACAGTCCCTCTTCTTCAAGGGGCTTGCAGTCCAAGGAGGGAGACAGGAAATTGACAGTGCAAGGTAGCAAATGCCATGAAGTTCAAGATGCTGGGGCCTCAGAATGGAAGCAGTTCTACCTCCCAGGGGCTTTCAAGGGACCCTTACAGAAGAACTGATCTGTGGGGTGTGAGGTGCATGAGACGTCGCCAGCCACAAACATGCAGAGAAGATGTGTGTCCCTGGAGCCTAATACCCTTACTGGGGCAGTGTGGACCAACGAGGCCTGGGCCTGGGGACTAGGCTGGCCCTCTACTAGCTGTGGGACCTTGGGAAAGTTATAGAACCCTTCTGAGCCTCAGTGTCTTCACCTGTGAAATGAAAAGAATATGAGTTCACCTCCCAGGGTCTGCATGAGGATTCAGCCAGACAAACCCTTGGAAGTTGGCGGGCACGGACAGTGTGCTCAGCAGATGTCTGCTGGAGCTACATGTGGGGTGGGTACTTGGAGGAGAAGGATTGCCTTATGGTGGGTGGAGGGTGGGCAGTTTGTTTTGGTGGCAGTTTTATACAATTCCAGTATCACAATTCAAGAAATGTCCAGAAAAGGGAGTGACTTGCCCATGGTCACCCAGCAAGTCCGTGGCACAGACAGATCAATTCCTCCTGAGCTTGGTGGACCAATGAGTGCCAAACAGGCAAATGGGGCAGACTCCTCTCTCTTCATGCATCGTTGTCCTGCTGCAGGGCAGGGCAGGGCAGGGGATGAAGAGCCACAGATTGGCCGGACATCACACCTTCCCTTCGACAGGGCTGGGGTGTGCTCTCTGCTGACTGGTGGGGCCAGTCCGTTTTGCCTCTGCAGTGTCAGGTGGGAGCCAGGCTATCCCTAATTGGCTTCTACCTCTTAACACAGCTGATTTCAGGCTTTCCTTGGTGGGTCATGGGGAAAGGGATCCCCATTAACCAATTAGTTCCTTTCCCAGCACATCTAGCCGTCAGTCCTCTTCCAGGGTTAGGGGGTGGCCCCATGCTGCAGCTGAGGCCTAGCCCTGGCCCCTGGGAGTGAGGGCGGCTGCTAAGCAGCTCTCAGAATGAGGTAGGAGGTAGAGCTCCCAGGAATGGCCCGGTGCAGGCATCCCTTGTGCCATTCTCCCTCATTGCCACCCCAGGCCTCAGAGGCGGAGGCGGCGGGCGGTGACGGCATCATCTCAGCTGGAGAGCCCAGCTTAATCCCAAGTTAATGATGGTGGTGTAGGGTAGGAATCCTGCCCCAGCTGGCACTGCTGGGAGGGGAGGCAAAGGAGGGGCTGGGAGGCAGCCGGGCTGCTGGGAACCACTCCTAGTACAATAGCAGCTTCCAGGAACTCTGCGTGATGGGGTGGCTGAGTGGGCTCGGGGCACGTTGATACATTCAGACTCTTTCTTCCCGAGAAACCTTTCTCCTCTGCTCTCAGCTGTCCACTCACCCAAATATTCACATACACACCCCTTCACATCTCTCACCTACACACCTTTTCTTATATGCACGCTCATATCATACACACATTTGTACATAATGCACCTCCCTAAGCTGCTCAAATGGCAAGATACACACATTTACACACACATCCATTCCCCCCCCGACACACAGCTATAGATGGCCATGGAGACTTTTATATATAATCCGTGCATTCATAATAATAAAAATAGGTGCCATCGATGGAGTGCTTACTATTTATCCCATACCATGCTCCATATTTCCTTCTCATAACCTCTTTACAAGATAGGTATTGCCATTTTCTTATTTTCCTGATATGGAAACTGAGAGTTAGAAAGCTTCAGTAACTTGCCCCAGATCCCACAGCGAGAAGGAGCAGATCTGGGGGGTTGGACCTTGGCCAGGCTGACCCCACCACCAGCATTCTTAACCCCAGTGTCCCTGACTCTTGACCTCTGTTTCCCATCAGAACCACCAGAGGCCCTGCTCCATCTCACAGATAAGGAGTCAGAATCTCCTGGAGTGAGGCTCAGGAGACCAAGTCTTAGAAAATGCCCCTGGGCATTCCGTAGGGAGGCTAGGGTATGAGAGCTGGTCGCACTGTGCTGTGAGACTTTCTGGACACATTCATTATCCCCAGCATAGTACCACCTCCATGCAGACACCTCACTCATACCTCCAGCCTCTCAGCCATCCATATCCACAGACACCCTCACACACCCACACTTGCCTCTTCAGCTACATACACACCCACCCACACGTGAGCCTTCCCGTGTGTGTGCTTACACATGCACACGCAAAAACACACTCTCTGCCTGTAATCCCAGCACTTTGAGAGGCGGAGGCGGGAGGATCACCTGAGCTCGAGAGTTCGAGACCAGCCTGGCCAACATGGTGAAACCCCGTCTCTACTAAAAATACAAAAATTAGCCGAGCGTGGTGGCGAGTGTCTGTAATCCCAGCTACTCGGGAGGTTGAGGCAGGAGAATCGCTTGAACCCAGGAGTCAGAGGTTGCAGAGAGCCAAGATCACACCACTGCACTCCAGCCTGGGCAACAGAGTAAGACTCCATCTCAAAAACAAAAACAAAACCCCCAAACAACAACAACAACAACAAAACACACTCTCCCAGGTGAGGCCAGCCCTTCCTTATTCTTGTTCCTCATCCTCTCTGATTCTTTTCTGATGCCCTGTCCTGGTAACTTTTCCCCCAAACACAGGCATCAGAAACCTTGCAGAGGAATGGAGTTAAAGAGATGAGAAGGTGGAGGGGGATCCTTGATACCCCTCCTTGCACTGGAGTGCCAGGAGTCCACAGCTATATCCCGAGGACAGGGCAGCAAGAAAAGCCCAGAGCTGAGGCACCTTCCTGGGAGGGGTGGGGGCCAGCGATGGGATTTGCCACTCCTGTCTCTGGAGCTCTGGGAGGTGGCAGACCAGATCCCAACCCCTTGGCCATTGGCTTCATGTGTCTCTGGGTCTAAGGACCTTGGATGCTTTCCATACCCCTTTCCTCAGATGGTGTGGATCCAGCACTGAGGTGTCCCTGAGGGAGCGGATGCTAGAAGCCCAGGCGCCTCCCCTCTGCTCCGTCTGGGGTGCACATCTCCTGCTCGGTGCAGTTGAGGCTCCCCATCCCTGTAGCTCTTCCCAGTCTGGTGGACCCTTGGACAGGTAGCGAGGCCTGGGGGGCTGGGTGGCTCCCCCTACACTCTGAGTCAGCCCTGTTTCCCAGCAGCCTCACTGACTGAGCTGCAGGACTGGGAAGCAGTGAGGACAGAATGAGAACGTCTGAAAGTATGCCAGTGGAGTCCCTCCCTCGTAAGACAAAGGACCTGAAATGCACCGGCTGTAGCCTTGCAGGGGGTGTGGGGTGGGGGAGGTGGAGTCTGAGGTGCTTAGAACTCCAGGACCACGGAGAGTCCCACGGAGATGTTTAAGGAGAAAAGAAGCATCTATTGTTCTGGGCTGAGGGTCAGGGCAGAGGCCAAGCAGTGGATCCAGCAGACCCCTTAGAGCAGGAGGCGGCTGGGGACCTCCCTCTTGCCCTAGGACAGGCCAGCTGCCCAGCTCCTCTGGCCTGACATGCTCTCCAGAGTCCAGCTGGCCTGTGGCTCTCGGCCTGCCCTCTTCACCCTCTCCTTCCCCTCCTGCCAGCCTTCCTCTGCCTCTCCTCCAAGCTGGAAGCTCCCCTGGGAGGAGAACCTGAGCTCCCTTGTCTGCCGCATCTCTTCCCAGATCCTGTTCTATGCTCGGTCCACTTGCTGGGATGCAGCGTTGCCTTAAGAAACCCTTCCAGGGTTTAGTGGGATTGACGGCTGTCTGCTCATGTCAGGGGACTACAGAGCCCTGTCTGGGAGAACGTCCTGCAATGATGGAAATGTTCTATGCTCTGTGCTATCCAATATGGCTACTGAACGTTCGAAATGTGGCTAGTGCACCTGAGGAAATTATTTTTAAAATAGAATTGAATCTGAGTTGTAGTAGTCCCATGTGGCTATTACCTTCCATATTGGACAGTGCAAACTTTGAGGCTACAACTCCGGGTGATATTGTGGAGATCTGGCGTGCCATCATCTTGCTGTGTGACCTAGGGTAAGCCACTCACCCTCTCTGGGTCATTCTTCCTTCATCTATAATATGGCAAAGACATATTCCCTCTCCTAAACTCAAAGGAAGGTAAGATCTACAAATGGGAAATTTTAGCAAGGAAATGGCCTCAGAAATCTAGCTGCTCCCACAATGCAAAGCCAATGATTTCTGTAATCGTCACCCAAATCATAGCAAGGATATAACGCTATAATCATGCCTGCTAGGCTTCAAAGCCCAGATGAGCCCTCTTACCTGAAGAGGAGACAAGGGCCACAGCAGCTACCAGCAGCAGGTGTGGCTTCCTCCTGGTGGCTGTCCCCATGGTGGATGTCCTGGCGGAGGTGGGGATCGGAGAAGAGCCTCAGCTCAGATTGGGGACAGCCCAGCTGGAGGCTGAGAAGGACCTGGGGAGGCAGACAGACAGGAGGGCTCTGAGCCGAGGAGCGCCCCTCCCAGCTCCAGGCACATCTGGGTCCATAAAGCTTTTACCTCGGCCTGGGGAGCTGCCGGAATTGCCCAAGCACTAATTCTCCCCAGGGCCCCAGAGGAAGGGGCTTGGCTATTACCAAGAAGCTCTTCCTGGGGCTGAGTGCCTCCTACTGGTCCCCTGGGAGTCTGGCTCAGCCTTGTACCCCTACCCGCCCCCACTCCAGCCAGTGGGGTGCCGCTTAGGAAGTGAAAGCAGTGATTAATTGCGAGGTAAGAACCCACCTGCCCTCTCGCCCGTCAGCTCTTGAGGCGAGGCCAGAAGAGAACAGGACTTGTGCATGGGTTGGAAGTCAGTAACATCTTCCTCTAGCAGGCGGGCTCGGGGCTGACTTTCCCCCTGCCCCTTCCCCTCAGCTGTCTGGGTGGGGGCTAATAAGCCCCTCTGGGAGCTGCCTTAAGTCTCCCAGTCTTGTTTTCCTAGCAGTGAGGAGGGGTCTCACTGATTTGTTCACACCCTCTTGCCAGAGGAGTCATGACCTTGGCCCCATTAGCAATGCCCCCAACCAGATGGGTGAAGGGGCCCAGCAGGCTTTCTGGGTCGAAAGAGTTAATGCAGCTCCCAGAGGAGCCTCCCTCTTGCACAGAGATGAGCTGAGGTTTGGTTCAATCCTTGAGCTCTGGAGAAGAACCTGTTCCCTGTAGCTGCTGAGAGCAAGTCAGATGCCTGTCCCATCAGTCTGAGAGATGGGGCCTTCTCTTGGGAGGTGAGGGCAGGGGCAGAGCCAGCCTCCCCGTTCACTCCCAGTCCCTGGGAGGACTTTCCTAGTTTGGAGGGGAGTGTGGAATGTCAGGGGCCTGCTTTCCAGTTATTGGTTATCAGAGTGAACCTGGGTCACTAGGCTCAGAGCCTCCACAGGGGCCAGGGAGCCCAGCTGCAGATTCTGCTGCTCTGCTCTGCCTGCCCTCTTTGCGGAAACTTAAGAGCAGGGGGAGGAGGTCAGGGCTTGGGGAGAGAGCCTGGCTGGGGGCCCTTTCGCCAACTGCCTGCAAGACCTGTCCCGTCTCTGGATCTCAGTGTTCTGGCTCTGGGGATGCTCCCAGAATGCAGAGTGGCCAAGGGCTTGGGAATGCTGTCCCCTGGATGGGGACCCAGGTGGACAAAGAAGACTGCAGAGGACCTAAGATTGCCCCTCGGGCCTGTGCAGAGGTTGAAGGCCAGTGCAAGCTCAGGATCCGCCCTGTCTCACATCACACTCTATTTCCTCAGGAAGAGAGCTCCCAAACCCTTTTAACCCTCCACATTTGCTCACCCCACAACCTTTTCCTGCCTCTTTCACAGCCACAGCTGGCACACAAAGGAGCCTGGGAGAGAGAAGGGAGAGTTGTCCCTAGGGCCTGTCAGGAAGGATATGGCCAAGGAAGCCGAGAAGCTGGGTGTTTTGCAGGGGGTGGGGGGCGTTGGAGCAGATGGCACTCCCTCCTCCACCCTGACTACAGCCTCATGTCCACTTCCCATTGACAAGCAGGGTGCCCAGGTGCCACTTCTCCCCAAATACCTGCCCCTCCCTGTCCTTGCCACTCTCAGTTCCAGACTTGAACTCAAGACGTTCTGCACTTGCAACCCCTCCAACATTCCCCCAGCACATCCATCTCCATTCTCCTGTAATTCCCTTCCGAGGCAAGGCAGTCTCTCCTGCAAGGCCCTGTCCATGTCTCATCCCTGCCGGGAAGGGCCTAAGATGCCCCTGTCTGCACAAAGAATTCAGTTCACTCTGTTCTTTACTACAGCTTTGGTACCCTGCCTATAGAACTGTGTCCATCTCCATTAGAAGGTTCTGAGCTGCCCAGGGGAGAGACTGTGTTGTGTTCATCTTGGTATTACCTATGCCTAGCAAAGTACCTGGCACATCATAGTTGTTACTTGTATGTTGCATTTAACTGGGAACAACTGTGATTATATGCCTCCAGGAGCCAGTGAACACATGCGTGGGCACATGTGATGGGGCTCATGCAGATGCTCCTTGACTTACGATGGGGTTACATCCGAATAAACCCACTGAAAGTTGGAAATATTGTAAGTCGAAAATGCATTTAATACACCTAATCTACTGAACATCATAGCTTAGCCTAGCCCACCTTAAATGTACTCAGAAGGCCGGGCACTGTGGCTCACGCCTGTAATCCCCGCACTTTGGGAGGCTGAGGCAGGTGGATCACCTGAGGTCAGGAGTTCCAGATCAGCCTGGCCAACATGGTGAAACCCCATCTCTACTAAAAATACAAAAATTTGCTGGGCATGGTGGCAGGTGCCTGTAATCCCAGCTACTCGGGAGGCTGAGGCATGAGAATCGCTTGAACTCGGGAGGTGCAGGTTGCAGTGAGCCAACATCATGCCATTGCACTGCAGCCTGGGCAACAAGAGCAAAATTCCATTTCAAAAAAAAAAAATGTACTCAGAACACTTACATTCACCTGCAGTTGGGCAAAGTCACCAAATACGAAGCCTATTTTATAAAAACGTGTTAAATATCTCATGTAATGTACTGAATACTGTACTGAAAGTGAAAAACAGAGTAGTTGTTGGATACTCGAAGTATGGTTTCCATCGAATGTGTATTGCTTTTGCACCATCGTAAATTTGAAAAATGGTAAGTCAAGCCACTATAAGTCAGGGACAGTCTGTATATACTTGATAGGGTTGACAGGTCTTCCGTGCTTCCTGGGGGCAACCCCAAGGCAAACTCACTCTCTCTCTCTCTCTCTCTGTCACACACACACACACACACACACACACACACACACTCAGAGCTCTAGGGTCAGCAGGGTATCTGGTCAGGGGAAATCACAGACATATGTCCCTGGATGCTATAGAAATGCAGGGAGTTATCCTCAGAATAGAGAGGTGTCGGGACCTTCCAGGGTTTGAATCTGATAAACAGGAGTTGTTAATATTGACTTCATCTCTGAACAGCTTCGTGAGCTTGGACAGATTAATGCCCCTTGTGAAGCCTCAGTTTTCTCATGTGCAAAGTGGAGATCGTAACATGCACTTTACGAGTTCTTTGGAGGGTTCCATGAGGTGCTAGAGTGCCCTGCAGTGGTTTTCAAACTGCTGTGAAGTCTTGGGGCTGTTTGGACCCGTCTCAAGGCCACCATGGGAGGCTAGGGAGAGAGCATGGGGCTCCAGACTCCTTCCCCACTCCAGCCAGAGCAGCTCCACTTGTATCTGCTTTATATACAGGACTTTCCTATGAAGTTCCCTTTAAACAAAGGGCTCCATGGCTCCAAAAAGTTGGAAAATCACCCCGTTGGCACTGGTGTGCTACGTCCTGATGCCTGGCACAGAGAAGGTGCTCAATCATCATTTGCTCCCTGCTCTTTGCCAGCCTGTCAGGCCCGGGAGCTCACTGGGGGCAGGGTGCTGGCCTGGGGAGGAGCCTGGGCTCCAGGCACTTGTACTGAATGTGCCAGAGCAAGGCAGAGACAGACAACCAGGGGCTGGAGACTCCGGGATAGCCTCTGAGCAGATTCCTACCTGGAGTCCCTAGCTCCCACAGCAGTGCTGGTGACAGCTGGGTGTGTGTGTGCGTCTATGTCCCAGTGTGCGTGGATGTAATGCTTGTGGGCATCTGTCTGGTGTGTCTATATGTCCCTGTGTATATGTGTGATCTGCTCTTTGTGTGTCTATGTGTCTGTGTATGATGATGTCCGGTCTTTGTGTGTATGTCTGTGTGTGTGTCTGTGCGTGTGTGTGTGTGTGTGTGTGTGTGTGTGTCGGGTGTGAGGACTCAGCCCCTTGCCTTGTTTCCCTGAAACCCACCAGGAGGTTTGCATCATAGATCCTTCGCCTCCACCTCCAGTAGTCAGAATTGTCTGTTATCTCTATTACCATAAGTAATTACCATGGGTAATCATGAATAATCCGGCCCAAGGATCCTGGGTACCCTCCAGGGATCAAGATGTACAGCCTTAGAGGAGACTGCGGGGGAGGGACCGGGATCCAGGAGCACCTGGGGTTGCCCTCGGGGAGCACCGCAGACCCATCAGCCTGATCAGATGTATATTGAGCTCCATTGTGTGCCACAGCCTTGGGTGAAAACACACACACACACACACACACACACACACACACATGCACGCAGAGTCTGAGCTAAAGGTTGGAGCTCCTTGCCTCCCTAAAGGTGAGGCAGTTGGTGTCCAGTCCTGCCCTGCATTCATTTCCATCACAGTGTTTATTGACCATGTGCCAGGCATTGTGCTAAGCACAGCGGAGACAGTCATAAAGTTACTGCCTCTACAGAGCTCCCTGACCACCTGAGTGCAGCCTAGGATGCACTCATGAGTTCACCGATCAGTCATCTCCCCATACCATCTGCCCTATTATGCGTTCTAGAATGCCCAGGATGGAGGAGGCCTTTTTGTCAGGAGCAAGGCTGGAGTGGAGCTATGCCAGGCCCAGAGCTGGCCTTGTGGACCCTGAGCCAGCCAAGCCTCGCCCAGGCCAGCTGCCCTGGTGCAGGGGTGCAAGCACAGACTGGCACAGGCGAGCACAGGCTGTCATCAGCAGGGGCTGGTCCTGCGAGGCACCAGCACATGGGGGAGTGGACCACTGGGGGGTTCAGGGGCACCAGGGGAAGCTGGCTGAATTGTCAGGCCCAGGAAACAAAGGGCCTGGGGGACAGCTGGGGGACAGAAGGCTGTGAGTGGGGCTCCAACACACGACAGGGTTTTCTGGGATAAGGCCCCCTGCATGGAGCCAGTCAGAAAATAAAAGGTACACCCTCCACCCCAGAGTTCTCCCTATTGGGATGCCCAGCTCCTGGCCCTGAATCTCTCTCCCCTTCTCCCCAGTAATGGAGATTGGAGAGCAATGAGAGATTTGGCAACTTCCGATGGATGGCGGTAGGAAAGGGGAGTTCAGAGCCCAGCTGTGGGCAGAGACTAAGTGATTTATTATCAGCCTACAAAGTACTCGAGGAGCCCTTCAGGCCCCCGCTTGACCTCTATCCTATAAAACAGCACACTGGTTAACAGGGAAGGCCATTGGGTCAACCTGCCTGCTGCTGTCTAGCTAGTGTAACCCTAATAAAACTAACTAGTATAACCCTGGTTATCACAGTCATTACTTAACCTCTCCCAGCCTCACTCTCCCATCTGCAAGAATGGGATGAGAAGGGTAGGACCCACCTCATGGGACTGCTGTGAGGTCAGCACCATCACACGCTCATCGTGAGCGCTCAGAAAAGATCAGATATTAGAACTGAGAAATCTCACAGCCCTGTATCCACAGCCACTGTGCCTGTCTGGCTTACTTCTATACAGTCACAATGTCCAGGCGGCACTCATATGTATTTAGGAGACTGACAAACCCACAATCTCCTGGGCAGGTGCCTCCCTCCTCTTACGCCTCAAAGGTGCAATGGTCATAGGTAAGCACTAGCACAGCACCCCAGACTAGGGCACAAGGACACAACCCCCATGACAGAGTTATACCTGGTACAATGTGCTCAGGGGGTCACGTGGCCAGGACAGGCACTCCCAAGCAGGTACTCCTTCTAAACCGCCCTCACCTCCTGCCTGGTGGGATCTAAGATCAGTACCTTTTCCTTTGCCTAAGACAAGAATTGCCTCCTGGGACGGCACCATCATCCTCCAGGAAGGTCTGAACCATCCCCATGCCCCTCTGGTCAGTACAGGGCTCTGTGGTGGTGTGGGTGGGGGCTGCTAGGATCTCAGTGGCCCAGGCCAGGCAGCAGCTGGCAGGGGCGGAGTGAAGGATTGTGATTGAGGGGTCTCTGTGGTACCCTGAGCTGGAGACATCCTTAGGGCAGAAATGGGGACATAGGGACCTCCTCAGCCCCAATGGGGACCAGGGGTGCTGTGCAGCCCCGTCCCTCCTTAGTCCCCTCTGTGTGCTGCTCAGCTGTCTCTGCAGGCTCTTTGTGATGGCAGCTGCTTCCCCGAAGCCCAGCCCTGGTGCTGACGTGCCCTCTGGGGAGAGCTGTGGCTCCAGGCTCATGGGTTTGAGCTTCCAGCACCGGGCAGGGGGGAGTCTGTTCCTTGATCTGAGCCTAGAGTCTTTGCCCCTGCAGGAGAGAGCTACTCTAATGGAGAGACCCTTTAAAGTAGGGAGTGGACAGAAGAAGAGAGGTTTCCATCCTCCTGGGAAGCTCAGGATCAGGAGCCAGCCACCCCCAGATCTTAGGTTCTCCTACTTGCCTGCCCTGCTCTGTGTGCAGTGTGAGGCAGTGAGTGAGGGCTTTAGAAGGATCCCTTTTTGAGATGCCAGGCATAAGAACAATGGTTTCAACTTGTTTCTGAAAAAGCAAATCAGGAAGAAAATTTCCTCATGCATTAGCAGAGCAATTTCTCCATGTCCCCCCAACTCTGCTGTGAGGAGGCTCCCCCCAATTCCTAGACAGCTTCCTCCAGGGTGGTTCAGAGCTTAAGCCTGGTGGGGGTGGGGTCCAAACTGCTCCTCTTCTCAAGCTAGTTTCCTTTGGATTTGGGTTCCAGATTAACTTCACCTCTTGGGCAGCACTGCAGGAAGGCTGCCCTCCAGCCAGGCACAGGGTGGGAGAACCCCTTGGTCAGGGTGTTCAGGGTGGCAGGCACTGAGAAGATGTGGGCTTGGGCTGGAGGAAACCTAGCAGGTTTGACTAGACGGGTGTGTGTGAGGGGCTGGGGTTGACTTCCCCACCTAAGTAGGGAACTGAATGGCTCATTAGGTAAGAAGGACACTGAGATGTGTTTAGGCCTGAGTGTGTCCTGGGATGGAAGGTGTTCAGGTTTTGGGTGAGAGTATCACACTCCTTGCTTTTGTTTGCATTCTCTTTGGTAAACAAAGAAACATGGGCTAATCTTGTAGCAAGGAATCATCAAACTAAGAAAGGACTTACTCTAGGATGGTTACCTTCAGGACACAGAGCCCACAGAAACTCCCATAAATGTTCCAGGTTAGCAACAGCCCCTGGGGGGTTGGTTTAGATTGGGGTTGTAGTCCTGAAGGATGAGGGGGTGGCCAGCATGCCTAAGGGAATGAAAATGATGTCTGCCTTCTTATGGATTCCTGAGTCACATCCACCTTTTACCATTTGAAAGAGGATTACTAGAAGTTGGAAGAAATTTACAGGGTCAGCCAGCCCAATCTTTGCCTCTAGGAAGGACTCTCTAACCTTGGACCAGACCCAAGTTCTCCACACCATCCTTAGAGTCATCTGAAAGGAGACTGTCCTGCCTTCTCATGGCTCATCCTTCTAGCCAGGAAGGTCTCCTGCAGTGTAACTTAAGTCCCTCTGGCTTCCCTGGCATATTCTTTGCTCTGGTTCTTCCTCCCCTGTGTATCAACCACCTCTTCTCCAACCCCCTGGTTCTGCCCTAGGAATCCCTCCAAAAATACAAATACCACCCACACTCAGGCTTAGAGATTGTCTTTGAAATACGCTTTCTCACCAACGTTTGGCTCGAGGTTTCTGAAGAGGGGACCACGCATCCTCCAAACCACCCCAAACGCGTTGCTTCCCTGGTGGCTTTAGAGGCAGAAAGGATGCCGTGGAGTACACCTGTCTATGTACGTGCTCCTAAGGAGTAAGTTTGGTCAGCCAGGGACGAGATGTGCAATCACCCCATTGAGCACAATTCCTCGGAGGCCCATCCTACATGTGTCTCTATTTGAACAACTGCTGGCAGAGAAGGTGCTGGAATGGAGTTGCATAAGGAGTGAAATCTGGCAGGGGAAATGGTGGTGGGGGGAGGCTGAGGGCTGAAGCCGGTGGAGTACATGCGATGAGAGAAGGGAGTGCGAGGAAAGAAGGAGTAGAGGAAGGGAGGAGAGTAAGAGAGAGAGAGCCGGGAATGAGAGCAGGCTCCTGGAGTCTGGGGCACTCATCTCCACGAGCAGTGCGCCTCTGCTTCCCTCACCGCTCATGGTGTGAGCACAGTGGTCTCTGCACCTGTGAAGCAGGTGGACCTTGGGTGACTTTGACATCATCAGGTCAGGGGCCCTTTCCTGTCTGTCTCACCTCCTGCCTTCCTCTTACTCGCTGAGGACTCCCACGGGAGATTAGGAAGGACTCTGACCTTGTGGCAAAAGCCCTGTCCGTGGTTCTGCAGCTTGGCTAGAAAGGGGTTAACTGGTGGGCACCCTGAGGAGGGGCTTGGATGCTGCTGTCTTTAAGGGGAGAGCTCCCTTCTCCCAAGGCCAGGAGTGAGGGCACCCGTTGTGACCTCCAGGCCATCTCCCTGCCCCACCCCTGGGGGTGCGGTCATAGCAGCCTCTCCCACAGGTGGCCCACCTTTTGCTGCACTCGATCTCCAGTGGCTCATCCGGCCCCTCTGAGTGGGACCAGGAGGTAGAGAGACTCGGAGGCTAAGTGAGCTGAGGCGTCTTTGGCCAGAGGGTTGGGAGAGGAGGCCGAAACTGTTGCCCAGACGAGACCAGAACATCACCTGTGCACTGGGTTTCTTGGACTGTTCCTTCTCCCACCTTCTTCTGAGCAGAGGGAAAAGATGCTGAAACCCACCTTTCTCCAGGGCTGGGGCCATGGCTTGCACAACCCCACTCTCTCCTGGTCTCACTGGACCCCCCCATACCTGGGACACAGGCTCAACCCCCAGGGGTCTGGGGCTAGAGGGTACCCGACTCCATCTCCAAGTAGCAGCAGGATTCTCCCCTGCCATAGGCACGGCCTTCTCCATGCCCCGCTGCTTCCCAGACCTGAGAGACCCTCTTGGAGAAGGTGACAGGATTCAGCTCTGGACACTCACTGGCTGGGGCTGCCCCCCACCTCTAGCCCATTATGTAAGCCCCACGGTGCCGGGCAGAAGGATTGCCCTCTCTTTCCAGAACTCCCCAGCTCTCCCCCTTCCCTTCCCCATACCATTCTGGCCCCAGCCCCTTTCCTTACTGGAAAGCCAAACTTTGTGCAAATCCTTCCCTCCCACCAGTGAGGATGGGGGGAGGGATTTGAGGAGAAGCTAAGGTCGGGAGGGGGAAGGGAAGGAAAGGAATTTCAGCCCGGTAGCCCCAGCCTCTCGCCCTTTGGGATGTGAC
Source organism: Pongo pygmaeus (assembly GCF_028885625.2). Taxonomy (NCBI): domain Eukaryota; kingdom Metazoa; phylum Chordata; class Mammalia; order Primates; family Hominidae; genus Pongo; species Pongo pygmaeus. Next base: position 44,413,458 of record NC_072373.2, read on the forward strand.
TCGCCTCGGGACTCTCCTTGAGTCCCAGTTCCTGGACAGGCCTTTGCCCAAACTTGTGCTCCACTCTCCCCTCTCTCTTCCACAGCCTCCCCCTCCATCCAACTGAAGCAAGACTTTGCAAAGAGGTCACCCTGCATAGGTAGACCCTGGGTGACCTCAGAACTGGGGACTCCGGCTCAATTCCATGCAGGGACTTCTGGGGCAGGCCAGGGCCCAGGGCCTGGCCGTATGGACTGGTCCTGTCCTGGACCGGGTGCCCAGGGCCGGCCCAGGAGAAACTGCCCTCTCCACAGGCAGCTGCCACTGCCTGCTGGCCAACTCGAATTCCTGGACACACTCCTGGGGTCCAGCTTTTCGGCCAGGCTCGGCCTGAGAGAGCCCTGCGGGATGCCGCCCACGTAGACAGGGCGGAGGGGAGCCCCAGCACCCACCCTGGGGCTGAGGGGAGAAGTCAGAATGGCCCCAGCCTGCCAGTGTTCCTGTCCCTGTTCCCTCCCAAGTTACAAGGGGGATATTTACAGGAACTGAGCCGGGAGCCCTGGCCCATAACAGCACGCCGGGAAGCCCCTGGGTTGGAGGAGACAAAAGCGGTTGGCACCTACCTGGGGCGAGAGAAGGGTGTTGGCTGGGGCAGGTGGACGCTGCCCGAGTCGGTGAGCCGGGGCCGGCCGGGCCGCCAGCCCCTGGGCCGCTCTCCTTTGGGCCCTGGCGGCCTCAGCCGCTCGCTGTCCGGGTGCGGCGGCGGCCGCGGCGGCGGTGGCGGGTGAGGGCGCGTGTGTGTGAGCGCGCCCGGAGCCACTGCAGCATCTCTGCATCAAGATGTGCTCCTCCCTCTCCCAGGCTCCGCTCACTGGCTGGCTCCGGTCCTCAGCCAACGCTCGGGGGCCCTGGAGATGGCTTCCTTCTGCCCCCCCTCCCACCCCCCTTCCGTCCCCACCCTCCTGGCTTTACCTCATTTGCTGTCATTTAAGGACCAGGGAGCGAGCCCAGCGCGCGTCTTCCATAATGCATGGGCGGCTCATGGACAGGCCGCGGGGCGCTGTCTGGCCCGCCTGCCCTCCCGATCCTGCCCAGCCCCACTTCTAGTCCCCCTGCCCAGGGCTGAAGGGGCAGGAGAGGGGCGGGGTGAAGAGGGAAAAGAAAGTGGCTCTTACTCCTCAGACCCTGGAGACCCATGGAGCCAAAACTCCTGGTTTCCCCAGAAATCCCCTATCCGAGGAAGAGATCCAAATCAGAAATCCCAGCTTGCTGTGTGGCGCAAGTGGCAGGGAGGGGCTGTCTCTGTTGCCCGGTCCATCCCATGTTCCTCTTTATTGTTTCCCTTGTTCAAAAGTAGTTTGAGCTTTTTGTCAAAATATCTAAATATTAGAGGACATTTAAAAATACATAGTGAAAGTCCCTCAACCACTACTCTTAATAAATCTAAGTACATGCCCCCAGGTTTATTATTTTCGTGTATACAATTACATGGGTTAGTAGGGTTATTTCACACAAATGTGATTACATAAAACAGTAACATTGGCAAAACACTTTTAACTGTATAACTGATCTTGGACACTTTTGCGCATCAGTATGTTTGGATCCAATCCCATTTTTAAGCAACCAGCAGTGTGATGTCATGAAAAGCTCCCTGGATTAGGGGTCTGGGGGTCTGAAGCGTACTCTGGGCTCCACAACCGACTGGCTGTGTGCGCTTGGCTAGGTGCCCTGCCCTCTCTGAGCCTGGCTGGTACCTGAAGGGATTAAAGATGGACACAGTCCTGCCAGCTCTGAGATTCTAAGTGCTCACCCTTGTCAGCGATGCCTTTCTCCTGCCCTGCTCCTGTCACGTGGGGGAGTGCCCAGGAAGGCTGTGGCCCGGAGGCGGAGGGACCAGCCATCTGCAGCACCAGTCGGCTCTGTCAGGCTGTCACTGTTGTCTCACCCCCCTCTGATCTGCCTGCTGTCCAGCTTGCACAGTCAAGACCGGTGAGCAGTCCAGATGCCGCAACAGCTGGCAGGGCCAGGCCAGCCTCCCAGTTTTAAATGGCTATACCTGTCAAGCTTGGATCATGGCTCCATGGCTCCCTGAGTGGAGGAGGTCCTGGGGACCTGGGCCAGAATGAGAGGGTCTGGAAAAGGAGAAGGAGCCGGGGAGGTTCTGCTGCTCAGCCTCCAAGGCTGGAATGTCTGCCCAGGTCCCACATGCGCTCCCCTACTTTCCTTCTGAGCCCCTCCAAAGGGCTTGCCCAACTTGAGAGATAGTCTTCTTTGTTCCTGATGGGGAGGACTTGGATTTTGCTAATGATGTTTCTTAAATAACATCGAATGCTGTTATGTAGACAGACACATCAACCCCTTGCCAGGATATCTTTCCCTTCCGGCCCCTGCCCGCACTGTCCTTGCCTGTCTGTATGTCTGAGGGCTGGCACATTGGCTCTGAGCTCCTGAGGTGAACCTTGCTCTTTGACACCATTCAAGTCAGCCTGGGCTCCGAAGAGAGGCTCTGCAAGTTCTCTCCTAGCAGAAAACGGCAGGAACAAGTCCTTGCCAAGAAAAGGATGCTATGTCTGCTGCAGGGGGCTGACGGGCCAGGAAATAGGCTGGCCCAGGAACCAACAGTCTGGAAATGCTTGCAAGGATTGCTTTAGACGGAGGCAGCTCTCTTTATGACTCTATTTTAGGACAGCTGCTGCCCTGTGGTGGGAGCTGGGTCTCTGGGGAGGGTCATTAGCACAGGTGACTTGGGTCTCAAAGACTCTCAGATCTCAATGCAGCCAGCATGCTCCACGTGGACTCTGGCAGACACAATAAGTGAAAACAAGAACATTTGCCAAACCTAGACTTGGATGGGGAGACAGTTTCCCAAGTCTCATCTTCTCACTTGTCTGAAGCTCTCAGTGAAGTCTGGTATGAATGGGTTTGGGGAGATTAGGGGGATCTGCACCGCCAGTCTCTGAGATGCTCCTGTTCCTGAGGAGAGAGTGGGGTGGGCATTTGGGGGTGCAGGGTGAGTTTTGCTTGTGGGGCCATTAGCTTGATAATAACAGAAATAAGATCTGTTTTGAATGCCTCCCATATGCCGGGAGCTGTGCTAAATGCTTTACCTGAATTACTTGCCCAAGAGGTCCATGTTGTTATTATCCTCATTTTTCAGATGCTGCTCAGTCAGAGTAAGGAACTTGCTCAAAAGAAATAGTAAACAAGTGGAACCCTGGGCAACGTGGCGAAACCCCATCTCAACAAAAAACACACAAAAATTAGCCAGTGTGGCAGTGCACACCTGTAGTCCCAGCTACCTAGGAGGCTGAGGTAGGAAGATCACCTGAGCCTGGGAGGTTGAGCCTGCAGTGAGCTGTGATCATGCCACTGCACTCCAGCCTAGACGACAGAGTGAGGCCTGGGATCGGCCTCCAGCATCCTGGCTTAGCCACCGTGACATGGACTCCAGCTACCTACTGTCTGTTCTTTTGAGGTGGGCAAAATAGGGGGCAAAACAGTTTCTTCTTCTTTGGTGACAGCCAGAGCCCAGAATCTTCAGTGCAGCTGACCATAAGGGCCACCTCTCCTTTCTGTGGCTAATCAATATGACTCCATGTTGTCCACAGCTGGGACCCCATATCTCAAAGTTGAGTCCCCACAGACTTTCAAACAGGGCAAGAAAGGGCCAGTGAAGAGAATCAGGTGGCTCATCAAATGGCTTATAAATTTGTCCGCAAACATGTGGTGCTCCTTTGGTGGTGGTGGGTGGGGGTCAGAAAGCATTTTGAGGGCCACCCAACCCTGCCCAGACCATCTGCTTCCTCCTACTGTAGCCGCACAAGATTGATAGCAATGGAATCCAGTGGGTCTCTAACCAATCAAGAAGGGACCTCTAGGCCCCATCCCTGGGGACAAGTGGGGAGGAGGTGAGACCCTGCCATGGCCCCAGGATGCTGCAGCTTTGCTGTCTCTTTCCTCACCACTCCCCTGCCTCACCTCTCCTTTCCTGGCCTCTCCAGCCACCAGCATCTTTGCCCAGACCCTTTTCCCAGGAGGCCGTGTATTTATGGAGCAGCTCCTCTGCCTGGAATGTAGGGATCCAAGAGCCAGGGGACGTGGTCTTCAAAGTGCCAGTGACCTTTTTGGAAGCAGTGTGACAGTGGTAACAGGACTGTCCATCCACAGCTCTGGGGAAAACTGATATGGCCATAAGGAAAACCTCTGCAGACAGACCCGTTTGACACCCAGTCCTGCCACTGAGGAGCTGTGAGGCCATACCTCTTCACCCAGAATATGGGGATGAAGACACATACCTCACTGAGTTGATGTGAGTGTTGAATTACACGTGAAGTATCTAGCACAGCAGGTGCTCAACAAATGTCAGTATTTCCCTTTTGGGATTTAGCCTCCCTCACCTGTAAAACAAGGATATGAGGCAGGGCAGGAAGGGCTGCAAGTGGTTGGGGTGGCTCTGGATTTGTAGTCAAGAGAACTGGACTCTGTCCCAGCTCTGTCACTCCTACCTGGATGACACTGGGCAAGTAACAGAATGACACTTAATTGCCCAGATAATCCATTTCTTCATCAGTCAAATAGGAATGATCCTACTCCTATCTAGGATGGTAGTGAGGATATGTGAATTAAACATAATGGTTTTTAAAAGCACTTTGAATTGCAAAGTGCCATATCAAATACTGATGGCCATTCCCTCAGCTATGCAGTCCAAAAGGTAGGGATTATCTCAACAGTCCGTATTCTCCCAGTCCCCCACCCTCCTGTTTAGCACAGTGCCTGGTGCATGGTGGACACTCAATAAATATTTGTTGACTGGGTGAATGAATGAAGGAGAGTAGCTATAGTAACCATTCAGAGGATGAGGAGAGAGGGAGGTACGATGTGGGTGAAGGTTTCAGTGGAGGTGGGTGGGTGCATCTTGAATTGAGCCTTGGTGGACAGAGAGGAGGTGGGGAATGCGTTTCTGGCATGGGGGCATGTGGTGTGGCAGGAGCCAAGATGTGGGGCCTGGGAAGACCATGATTTGTGTAATGCCTGGAGGAGCCAAGCTGACCTAGCAGGGGTGCTGGAAGGAAGATCTCAATGCCCTGTCTGCATTTGCCTTCCTAATTTCATATGAGGTCCCGGAGGGGCCTAATTATTCTCTTTGCCATTTCAACCCGGGGCTCTTGCAGCTCCTTTTTCAGGCTTACAATAGACGATGCTAATGTCATTATTAATATTTAATAGTAATGATGCTAATAATGCCCTGCATTTATGTGGTCTCTCCAAAGAGCTCAAAGAACCCTGAGTTCCTTTTTTATGAAACAATTTGGCTAGTGTGGAAGGTGGGAGGGCGGGAGGGCAGGACAGTAGAGAGGGATTGAGTCACAAAGAAACCAAAGCCAGAAAGGTGAAATGATTGGGCCAAGGTCACAGAGCAGTGGGGGTGGAGCTGGGCTAGGACTGGGTGCATGGGTTCCCTGCCTGGAGCTCTGTCTTTGACTCCCCCAGGTCATCTGGGTTTAAGGAGGACGTTCCTGGTGGGGACATCTTTTGGTCCTGGTAAGAGCCATGCCATCCAGAGGATATGAGAGAACAGTCTTGGGGGCAGCTGTGACCCTGGAAGTGGGCTGGGCTGAAGAATAGATAACCTTTGGCTCTGTCTGTCCTTTACTAAGCCTGCCCAGGGTGGCTAATAGGCAGCCATGGAACATGGGAGGTGGAAGGGGCAGGCGGGGACACTGGAGTCCTTTACTAGATTCTGCAGGCCCCCCTGAGCCTTAGGCCAGACCCCTGTTTTCCAGGATCTCTGGGTGTCTGATGTACAACCTCTTGGAAGCAGTTACAATCAGCCCACGTCAGTGTGGAATCTCGGGGCTGCTGTGTAGCGTTACACAGGGAGCTCCTTCATGAAGAACAATGTCAGTGGTGCCCCCAGGAAGGAGACAGTGCAGAGTGGTTGGAAGGCCTTGCAGTCAGACAGATCTTGATTCCAATTCCACCCACCTTACTGATTGGCTGTGTGACCATAGGCTGCTAAGACTCAATTTCATCATCTGTAAAGTGGAGGAGAGGCTCTGCTTCAGAGAGCTGTGTGGATCAGCCGAGGCGAGGTACACATACATGTTGGACAGTGGAGGAGGCAGCAGGCATTTCAAGGTTCTGGCATCAGTGGAGGGAGTGTCCAGTGTGGGTGATGCCAGCGGTGGCGTCCTGGCTGGACGTTGCCCAGATGTGACCTCAGCCTGTCTCTGCTGGCTGGCCTGTGTTGGCTCCTGCCCATTTCTCAGTCGACTTCTTTAGTCTTTCCATTGATTCTGTGATCGACTTGATAGCCTTCTGATGACTTACATTTCTGTTTACAATGGCCAAAGTCTATTTATGCTGCCTGCAACTGAGAACCTAGACTGATTCAGGACTGAAAGCTTCTAGCACAGTGTTTGGCACAAAAGATGTGTTCAATAAACGATAACCAGAAATTGTTAGAAAATATGGTATTCATCCATCCATTCACCTATACCTACGTACATTCATTTAACAAGCAAATGCCAAGTACCTCTTGTATCAGGTATTGCACCAAGTGCTGGGATATGGAGGAGAATAAGGCACAGTGAGTACTCGTGAGGAGCTCACAGTTTAATGGTGGGAATGACGTGTACAAATAATCAGAATCCAATCCTGCGAATGCTATAACCCAAGTTGGCACGAAGTATCATGGAGGGGCATCTGCCTTTGCCTGGTGAGGCTTGGGAATGAGAAAACATTTTAACTGTGTCTTGAAGGAAGACTCTGAGTTTACCAGGTAGACCAGGTGTTTGTGGTACGAGCTGGAGGAGGCAGGGAAGAGATGGTGCCAGGAAGAAGCAACAGCTTGTGCAAAGGTGACAGCCTGGCAGATTTGAAAAGGAGTTGGTTAGCATGCCTGGAGTTGAGGGTGCAAGGAAGGGGTGAGGCTGGAGGGGTAGACTGTGGCCAGTCCACGATGAGCATTATAAGCCCTTGGGGCCTTTATCAAGGGCAACGGGGGAACGGTTGGAAGGATCTGAAGATGTAAGCAACACCTGCAAGGCTGAGACTTGTGTTTTGAAGAGTCTACTGTGGGGCGGCAGGGAGGGTGGAGTGCACAGAGCAGATGCCTACCTGGAGGTGGGAAGCCTGACGAGTCAGGCATTGCAGCAGGTCGTAGATGAGGTGACATAGACCTGGAAGGGTCCTTCGACACGGAGCTCAGACCTGTGCTGGCCAGCCACAGGTCTTCACTTGGATGCCCATGGGCCTCTCATGTCACCACAGGATACTCGAACCCCCACCTGTGATGGTCAGTTTTATGGGTCAACATGGCAAGGCTATAGTACACAGTCATTTAATCAAACATGAATCTAGGTATTGCTGTGAAGGCATTTTGTAGACATGGTTAACATCTTCAGTCAGTTGGCTTTAAGTAAGATTATTCTTGATAATGGGGATAGTCTTCATCCAATCAGTTGCAAGGCCTAAGGAGCACAGAGGTTTCCCTGAGACATAAGCAGTTCTGCCCCAAGCCTGCAGCATCAGTTCATGCCTGAGAGTTTCCAGGCTGCTGGTTTGCCCTACAGAAAACCGACTTGCCAACCCCCAAATTGTAAGTCAATTTCTTGAAATAAACTTCATAAACCCAATCATAAACCCTGATTGATACACACTTTCACCCTCTCTATCTCCTTCTCCTCCTGGGTTCCTTGCTGTATTAGTAACTTGGGCTGCTAACAGAATACCATAGACTGGGTGGCTGAAACAATGGAATTGTATTGCTCACAGTTTTGGAGGCCGAAAAGTCCAGGATCAAGGTATCAACAGACAGTGTCTGGTGAGGGCTCCCTTCCTGGTGTGCAGATGGCCGTCTTCTCATTGGATCATCACATGGCAGAAAGCAACAGAGCAAGCTCTCTTGTCTCTTCTTATAAGGGCACTGATCCCATTCATAGGAGCTCCACCCTCATGACCTAATTACCTGCTAAAGGCCCTGCCTCCTAATGGTATCACATTGAGGGTTTAGGTTTTAACATATTATTTTGTGGGAGACACCTGCCTCCATGAATGGCACCCTCCAAACTTTTCCATCTTCTGTGGCTCCTCTCTCTCCTCAACACCACCCCCAAGTCCTGCCAACCACTCAGGCCTGCTGACTCTGTTGCCCCCGAAAGGCCTCTCCTATGTGTCCTCTGCCTTCCCAGCCTTCCTCCCAGTCTTAGCTCTGGCCCTCCCTAGTTTTCACCTGCATTCTTACGTCCTCACCAGGCCTTCCAGTCTTACCCCTCCCATTCACTCTCCAGATCCGCAGTCAGAATGAGCTACCAAAAATGCAAATAAGATCAAGTTACTCTCCTGCTAAAAATTCTCCAGCATCTCTTGCCTCCAGGTAAGATTCCAGGCTCCTTCCCACGCCACACAGGGCTCATTGGGATAGTGTAGTCTGATCCTTCCTCAGTCTACCTTCTTCTCTTGCCTTCTCCTGACTTACTCCAGCCTGAATGACCCACTTGCCATTTCTGGAAGGGGTTGGACTCTCTCATTTCACTCTCTCTGTGCTGTTCCTTGCTTGCAATAGCACTTTTCTCTCTTATGTATACCTGGTTAAATTCCCCTGGCTCTCAAGATGTAGGCCAGCAGTCTCTCTCTCCAGGCCCGCTCTGGGTTCTCCCTGTAGGTGGTAGATGACCCTCTGCAGTGCCCTTATCCCTTCCTAGGCATCCTGCCTGCTAATCTCTATACGGACGGGGTGTCTACACCACTGCATCTTGTATCTTTGTACCCTGAGCGTAGTGGCAAAGGCCCAATATATATTTGGGTTTTTTTTGTTTGTTTGTTTTTTGAGACAGGGTCGGGCTGTGTTGCCCAGGCTGGAGTGCAGTGGCTCGATCTCAGCTCACTGCAACCTCTGCCTCCTGGGCTCAAGCCATCCTCCTACCTCAGCCTCCCAAGTAGCTGGGACTATAGGCATGCACCGCCATACCTGGCTGATTATTTTTGTTTTTTGTAAAGACAGGGTTTCACCATGTTGCCCAGGCTGGTCTCAAACTCCTGTGCTCAAGCGATCCACGCACCTCAGCCTCCCAAAGTGCTGGTATTATAGGCGTGAGCCACTGTACTCCGCCCACTAATATATATTTGTTAAATGAATTGATGAGTGGGTCATTCTATTCCTCTCTGGGGGTTCACAATGGGGGTAGACAGGTGTTCAATAAACGATAACCAGAAATTGTCAGAAAATATTGTATTCATCCATCCATTCACCTATACCTACATACATCCATTTAACAAGCAAATGCCAAGTACCTCTTGTATCAGGTATTATACCAAGTGCTGGGATACAGCCTCTCCCCTTCCTTGCACCCTCAACTCCAGGCATGCTAACCAACTCCCTTTCAAATCTGCCATGCTGTCACCTTTGCACAAGCTGTTGCTTCTTCCTGGCACCATCTCTTCCCTGCCTCCTCCAGCTCGTACCACAAACACCTGGTCTACCTGGTAAACTCAGGGTCTTCCTTCAAGACACAGTTAAAATGTTTTCTCATTCCCAAGCCTCACCAGGCAAATAAACAACCAATTGTGTTGGGGCATAAGTGGCTACTTCTCTCTCCACCCTGGGTGCCCTGGAGGCAGGACCAGTACCAACCTAAGTTGAGCAAATTACCCCAAAAAGCAGACGCAGAATTGCACCAGGGCACACAGCATGGAGAGGGAGCATGAGCCAGGTTTAACTCTTTATTCACTGCCTCAGCCAGGTGTCATCATGCAGGGCCCCTGGGAGAAGCTGTCCACCAGGGTCGGAGGATGAGCCTGAGCTGGCAGAGGCTGTGAGGTGGGTGCAGACTTCCCTGGGAGGTAGACTGAGGTCCAGGACCACCTTCCTGGATCCCCAGCCTGTGTGTAGAGTCTGTGCTCAGAAGGGTCCCATGCTTGGTTTAATGCTCTTCTGCTGCTGTCTTGGAATTTACAATCACTTTTAAACAAGAGGCCTAGTATTCTCATCTTGCATTGGGCACTGCAAGTTATGTGGCTGGTCCTGCTGAGGTCAGTGGGGTTGCCCCACTAAAAACAGTACCTGGAATTACTGGGCCAAAGAATGATCTTCCTCCCTGTCCTAGAGGAGCAGGACTCCATTCACAACTTCGAACCCTGCCCTTGGCTTTGTTAATCTCCTAGGAGCCGGTCAACAGGGCCCCAGGTGTTTTGATCCCTCTGAGCTACTGTAAGCCAGCGGCATACAGTGTGCTAAGAATGCATTTTACATTTTTAAGTGGTTGAAAAAAATCAGATGTCATGACACATGAAAATCATATGAAATTCAAATTTCAGTGTTCATAAATAAAGATTAATTGGAACACAGCCACACTCATTTATGTATTGTCTGTGGCTGCTTTTATGCCACATCGGCAGTCGAGTAGTTGCAACAGAGGCTGTATGAAGATATTCATTCAACAAAGCTGAAGGTATTTACTATCTGGCTCTCTACAGAAAATGTTTGCTGATCCCTGGTTTAAGCCATGCCTCTGTCACCTGCAGCCTAGCAATCAGAAACCAGGGGGATGTCAGTCACTGACACTTAGGTGTTGGGTTTCTTTTTTGCCTTAGCTCAGTGGTTGTCAACTAGGGGGCCATTTGGCAAGGTCTGGCGGCATTTGTAGTTATCACAATGGGAGTGTGTGTGGGGTAGAAGGTGTGTTGTTGGCATCTAGTGGGTAGAGGTGAGGACACTGCTAAGCATCCTGCAGTGCACAGGACAGCCCCCACCACCTAAGAAGTTCCCAGCCCGAAGGAACCCCGTGCTAAAGCTTAGGGCAGGGCTAGGCCAGACTCCCAGCGGGTCTTATGGGCTGGGGGACCAGCCAGAATTTCACTGCTTTGGAATCAATTGAGCATTCCAAAGACTGTGTGTGTACTGAGGGAGGGGGTCCCAGAAAGGACCAAGCATGAGTCTTCTCCCTTCCTTGGCAGCTTGTGGCTCCTATACCTGCTAGGGACCCTGGGCAGGCCTCAAATGGAAAACCCACTTTCCCTGCAGTCCCCTAAGGAAGAGGATAGGTGCCCATCTGCTTGGCCAGGCGAGCTTGATCCTGGGAGGGGAGATGGTTATCGAGGCTGCCAACTGTGGCCATAGGAAGAGGTGCCAGGGGCCAGGGATGCAGAGAGGGAACTGGAGGTGCCCCCAGGGGACCAGGTGAGCAGGGTGTCCAACTCAGGTGGAAGGAACGTGAGGCTGGGAGAGCCTTGGAGAAAAGCTGGCACGGCTCCCACCCAACCTTCTGGAGAGTGAGAAGAACAGATGCTGTGGCTGTCAGATGAGATGCTCCTGGCACTTTGGGAAATGGCAGAATTAACAAAAGGACGGTTGCTTTCAGGGAACACAAGCAGGGGCGCAGTGTGTACAGCTGGGCCGGCCTCTGAGGACTCCTTTTCCTTGAAGGGCAAGGAGCAGGGATCCTCTTGCCTGGCCTCTGGGCTGGTTGTAGATTGGGGTGGTGGGCGGGGGGGAAGATGGAGGCTGAGTCGTTGGACCTGAGGACAGAATGGGGTCAAGTTAGAGCCAGAGCCAGGGTCAAGGCTGTACATAGCTTGGAGTCTTGTAAATGGCAAGGCTATCTAGAGGTCATCTCATCTATCCCTCTGCCTCTGGGTCCAGCCTCAGCAGATGGCATCTTGCCGGTGGAGGACCCAAGCAGCGGGGCCCTCAGCAGGAATGAGAATTCATCAGCTGTCACTTGCAAAGCCCCCAGAAGAAGCAGCCAGTTCTCTTTGGAAGCTGCATGGACAAAGAGGCACGTGCTGTAGGGTCTGCAGGGAGCCTGCCCCTTCTCCTAGCGGAGAGTGGGCAATGGGAGTGATGGAGGCTGGGCACGGTGGCTCACGCCTGTAATCCTAGCACTTTGGGAGGCCGAGGTGGGCAGATCATGAGGTCAGGAGATCGAGACCATCCTAGCTAACACGGTGGAACCCCGTCTCTAGTAAATAATACAAAAAATTAGCCGGCGTGGTGGCGGGTACCTGTAGTCCCAGCTACTCAGGACGCTGAGGCAGGAGAATGGCGTGAACCCAGGAGACGGAGCTTGCAGTGAGCTGAGATCGTGCCACTGCACCCCAGCCTGGGTGACAGAGTGAGACTCTGTCTCAAAAACAAAAAGAGTGATGGGAGCGGGTGTGGCCTCATCCTGGATGCTTACCTGACCTGGCGGAGAGGCGGGACGTTGTGATTAGCATTGTTTGGCTAGAGAAACTCAGGAAGATTTGGCATAGACTAGGCTAGCTGGGTCCCACTTAGAGGCAGGAGGATTAGACTCCATGCTCCTAAAATCCATTAAAAGAATAGGAAAAGAGAAGGAGGATACGCGATTGCCCAAGTGTGGATGGTTTTAATTGCAATGCAGAACTCATACAGACTCAAAGAAAACTCTTTCTAATGCTGAGGTGTGGGATGACAGATAAGAGGCTGGGGGTTGTGGCATTTTTCCCAGGACCTGCCTGCCTGGTCTGGTGGCCGTGGGCTGGTTAAAGTTCCCCTGGCCAGGGAGGTTGGGGGCACAGCTTTGTCCTTTCTGGCAGACCCACGGCTTCCTTGCTTCTGGAGCTGCAGCAGCTGAAGTATAGGGTGGGAGATGGGGCAGGGGAGCCAGGACTACCCTGCCCTCTGGAGGCCCTGGACATTAGCCCAGAGACCCTTCAGCTGAGGAGGCTGCCCGCCCGTCTGCGAAGTGCACTGGCCATGGGTTAAGCCCATAACTGGAGGGGTGAGCAAGGCCAGAGGGCAAGGGACAGCAGACAGCTCGGAGGGGTCACGGCCTCATTTGCTGGAGTGTCATCCCTCTCCCTGTCACAGGTCTCTCCGGGACCAGCTGACAGATGCGCCCTGGAGGAGGGCGGGGGCCTCCTTTCCATGGCCGGCCTCCCCTCTCTCCTTCCCCCCCTTCCTGCTGGCTTTCCCTGAAGCCGCTGCATTGTTAGCTGCAGGCCTCTGGGGACAGACTTCAGATGGAGGGGAGCGGGTGTGTGTTTTGTTTTGTAGTAGGGAGTCTCTGAACCAAGAACCTATTTGGCTAATGAAGTCGTAATTACTCCTAGGCTCACTAATAGGATGAAAGCTGGGGGCTCACTTAAAAGCCACTGATGGACCTGCGAGAGTGGTCTGAGGGCTCTGAGGAGGGGCTGGAGAATGGTAAATGGAAGGAGGTGCACGTCGGGGTTAGGGAGAGGGAAGAAAGGGGGTGTAGAGGCCCTGGTCTGGAGTCTGTCTGCTTCTGGGAACCAAAGTCACACCTACAAATTCTTCAGCTTAGCATGGGATGAGCTGCCTGAGATTTACCATCTTGCCTGTGCCTGCCTTCAACTTTCCCAAACTGGCCATAGCCCTAGCTGCCTGCTTTCATAGGAGGATCGTGGGCTGTGGAGGGTCTGGGGCAGCCGAAAATCCCAGATGATTGCTATTTGGCTTTGGAATGAGTCTATTTCTAAGTTTGTGTATTTTTTCCTCCCAGAAAAGCCCTCAGCTCTTTCAGATGCGGTCTGGTGGCTGTCATTTGAAATGTGAGTCTGCTTTCTCTGAGGACGCATTAGCTCATGTGGAAGGTGGGGTGGTACATTTGCTGTGCGGTGTGGGAGCCAGTTTTGGATTTAGCGCTTGATGTGTGGAATCTGTAAGACAAGGGGAGTGGACCTGGGCTCCCTCCAGCCCTGACATTCCATGGGTCTGAACCACAGGCACATAATTGAGAGGGGACTGGGGGCTCTCCTGGGGTCCTGGGTGGGCCCTGTGCACATCCCCCGCAGTCAGCCGGTGGCCTCACCCATGCCGGCCACACCAGGGCACGCCCTGCAGAAAACCTGGGAAGGAGGTTGATGCAGTAATTTGGAAGGAAAGATTTTCTATGTGTTTTTTGCTTTTCATGGAGATTGTTGCTGGGACTCGGTAGGGAGAAGGATGGAAGACGTGAGCTCCTCTGGGCCTTAGGGCTGACTGCATTGATGTCGGTCTTTGCCAGACCATCCTTCCCTGAAGAGGGGTGTTGTCAGTGTTGAGAAGGAAGGAACCCCGAATGCCTATGGCCTGAAAGAAGCTCTAAGCTTGAGAGTCAGGCTCCTATATCTTGGTGTAAAATGACCCCAGAGAGGTAACTGCATCCACGTCCATGGGGACCAGTGCTGTGGGGCTTGTGGAAAGGACATTGGCTGAGTCCTGTCCTGGGGTCATTCTCTCTTGGGGCAAACCCAGGCCTTTGGACATCCAGCCTTATCCTCTTCTGCCACATGGGTTGTCGGGTGAGTTGAGGGTCATGCTGTGTCCTAACAGCCAGGCTGGAGCTAGAAGGAGCAGGAGGGAGGGAAGTGAAGGATGGACTGTCCTTTCTGATGAATGACGGTGGGTTGCTGGCCTTTAACGGGAGGCAAGAGCACTTAGGGACTTGGGGAAAGTTAATTAATGGGGCTGTAGAGTGAACCCCAGCTCTCAACACTCATCACTGGCCCTTACATCCAGCCACTTGGAACCTGGTAAAATTGCTTTTAGGAAGAGAAATATTGCCTGCCCCCTCCTCGCCCCTAACCCCAATACTCCATGGACAAACCACTAGCTGGGCAATAAATACATTAATGCAGACAGCTTGAATACAAATAGGATCTGGTTACCCTGCAGGGACTGCTGGGTCCCAAGGATCAGTCAACATGTATTTATGGACCCCCACACACTATGTGTGAGGCACAGGACTGGGGGCCACAAAGGTACAAGAGGCATGAAGTACTGGCCTTGCCCTCCACAGGTTTGCAGCCTGGCCAGATACAGGAGAACGTCCCTGCAATGTCAGACAAGTCCCTGCTGGAGGAGCAAGAAGGTTGAGAAAAGCTCTCGAGAGAGACAGCCCTGTGGGCCAAGGGGATTATGAGAAATGGATTTGAGCCTGGCTTTGAAGGATGGGGAGGGTTTTTGAAGGAGGGTGTCGAGTCTGGAAGAACATTTGGGTAGACAGCAGAGGGGAAAGCGTGAAGTGATTCATTCGTTTATTTAAATGTAATACATTATTATATAGTGCTTCCTATGCCTCAGACACTTTTCACATTTCAATTGATTTGATCCTTACAACAACCTACAAAGTAGCTACAATGACAACCCTTATTTTGTAGATGAGGAAACTCAGGCAAAGAGAGGTTCAGTCAGTTGCCTGAGGTCACACAGCTAGTGCCTGACCTGTCTACAGAGTCCTGGCTCTTACTTGGTACTTAGGGCACATTTGGAGAAAGCTGAGCACCTGTAATTCGCTGCCCCCTCATCATGTGACCACGAGCTGCATGGCACCCACAACCTTCTCCTGGGCTCCCCTGGGGCATTCAGGAGCCTGCACATCCTGCTACCCAGAGCGGAGGAGGGGGGCGAATGGTTGCGGGGACATGTTGGAGAGTTGGCAGGGGCTGCTCTGGCATGATGCCTTTGAGGCACAGGCGCCAGGGCTGATTCTTCACAGGGAGGCCAATTCATACCCCAAGCACAGTAGTGAAAGCGGAGGTTTTTCAGTCAGACCAAACTGGCAGCTAGTTCTGGCTTTGTCATTTACCTTTGGCAAATTATTCTGCTATTTGGGCTGAGTGTAGTGGCTCACGCCTGTAATCCCAGCACTTTGGGAGGCTGAGACGGGTGGATCACTTGAGGTCAGGAGTTCGAGACCAGCCTGGCCAACATGGTGAAACCCCATCTCTACTAAAAGTACAAAAATTAGCTGGGCATGGTGGTGGGTGCCTGTAATCCCAGCTACTTGGGAGGCTGAGGCAGGAGAATCGCTGGAAACAGGAAGGCGGAGGTTGGAGTAAGCTGAGATCATGCCACTGAACTCCAGCCTGGGCGACAGAGTGAGACTGAGTCTCAAAAAAAAAAAAAAATTATTCTGCTATTTGGAGTCACAATTTCCTCATGCAAAACAGGATGTAAAGCTACCTACGTCAAAAGACTGGTGTACAGGCTAAAAGAAAGCATTTGCATGAAGTGCACATCACTGTGCCTCACGCAGTTGGTTTCAACAATATTCGTTCCCCTTCTCCTCTTAAGTCACTTAAATGTAAATGTGTTGTGACCCAAATACCATCTGGTGCCTTCTTGCCTCTTTGACAGTAATGTATAAACAGCTCAGTTCCCTGCCAGTTCCATGGACTGTGAAAGTCCAAGCCCCCCTCACAATTTTTGCTAATTCCTGGGGGTTCATGCTCTGACCCCTCTATTCTTCTGCAGTCTGTGTGCCCTGCATCAATTTGGATGTAAAATCCAGCAACTTTGCTAGCTTGCATAAAACATCCATTCCCAAGAAGCAAATTCACAAATATAGTAGGCTTGATTGCCAATTCGGGGGACATGAAGAAGGGTCACATCCAGGCATACACAGCTTTTTCAGTGTGTCCCTCTCATCTAGGGACCTCAAGCATGATGCCTGCATCAGCATCACCTGGAGGGTTTGTGAGAACACAAATCCCAGAGTTTCTGATACAGTAGATCTGGGGTGAGGCCCAAGAATGTGTTTTTTAGTAGAGATGGGGTTTCACCATGTTGGCCAAGCTGGTCTTGAATTCCTGGCCTCAAGTGATCCACCTGCCTCAGCCTCCCAAAGTGCTAGGATTACAGGCGTGAGCCACTGTACCCAGCTAAGAATATGAATTGCTACAAGTTCCCAGGTGGTTCTGATACTGCTACAAGTTCCCAGGTGGTTCTGATACTGCTACAAGTTCCCAGGTGGTTCTGATACTGCCGGTCTAGGGACCACCCTTTGAGAACCACTCCTCTAATCTCCTTTCTGCTGTTTCTTGCTCCTCACTTGTTGCCCCCTGGATTGCCCTGTAGGTCCAAAATCTCCCCCTCTCTATTATGCAAAGCTCTCCCCAGATGCTATCTGCAACCTCTCTACCCAGATCAAGCCTGGACCCTTTGTTTACTAGGATTCAGCCTTTTGAGAGGGTAGTTGGGGTTTTAAGCACAGGAGATGTCCTTGTGTGTGTTTGTTTCAGTGTGGAAGAATCCCTGGTCCTCTAGCTTCTCGCTCTCTGCAGTGGTCTCTGCGCGAAGCTGAGCAGTCAGAACTCCTGTTTGGTTTCAGTGTGGGTGAGGTGAGTTTCCAGTGAGCCCTGGCCAGGGCGGAGGGTCTGTGTGCAGACCTTATCAGACTCAACCGAGTCCCAGGTCTACACAAAGCCATGCTTCTTGCTGGTGGTGGGGGGGGTGTTGGGGTGTGTGTGTGGCTGGGGCTAATCAGCAGCAAATTCTGGGGTGGGAGTAGGAGTGAGGGTTGGGGGCTGGGGGCTGGGGGCTGGGCTGTCAGGCCGCAGCTGTGGCTCCAAATTGCTCTGAGGCCCACTGCCTGGTCGGTGCTCCAGCAGGAACTGACATCAAACAAATGGGCTCTGATGCGTTAAGTGGGGAGGGGGATGCTGAAATGGGTCCCCCTCCCCCGCCTTTCTCCACCTAAAATAATGTTGGACAGGAGAGGCCTCCTTGATGAGAAAGGCTGTAATGAATTCCCAGATTCCAGCCCTTTGTGGGCAGCTGGGCAAGATGGGGAACAGCCTTCACTCTTAATAAAGATGGGAAGATGGCTTGTGCCCTCCCCACTGGGCCTGTTAATCCCACTCCAAGCTGGAGATTAGCATTTCTAATGGGCTGGGAGGTGCAGCCTTCAGGAGACTGAGGGATGACAGATATTCTGGTGGGTCCCTGGGGCTCTGAAGACGGGCAAGCGCTTTGTCTGGCCTCAGTTGCATTGAGGCTGGCTTTCTTCAAACAACACTCTCGCCTCATCTCTCCACTTCTGTTCCGTTGAGTGGAGGTGCCTATTCTAGAAACCGAGCCGGTGGGTTGCCCCCAAATATCATATCCAAGAATCCAATATCCAAAGAGGATGATATGAAAAGCTCGAATTCACCTGGCCACTATTTTTCAAAGGAATGTTGTCTCATTCATTTATTCATATTAATTCATTTTGTCCTGCACTTGGCACTTGCCATGTGCCAAGCACTTAATTGTGGGATGCAGGTGAAAAACTGGTCTTTTGTACTCAGGATGTTCATTCATAGTTTAGTGAAAGAAAGACAATGAGGCTGGGTGCAGTGACTCACATCTGTAATCTCAGTGCTTTGGAAGGCTGAGGTGGCAGGATCGCTTGAGGCCGGGTATTCAAGACCAGCCTGGGCAACATAGTGATACCCCATCTCTATAGAAAATAAAATAAATTAGCTGGCATAAGTGGCAGTGCCTGTAGTTCCAGCTACGTGGGAGGCTGAGATGGAAGGATTGCTTGAGCTGAGGAGTTTGAGGCTGCAGAGAGCTATAATAGCACCACTGCACTCCAGCCCTGGGTGACAGACTGAGACCTTATCTCTTAAAAAAAAAAAAAAAGAAAAAGACAATGAATGTTGTATCCCAGACTCCATTAGACATAAAATAGGTGCTCTAGGGGCACAGTGAAGGGGTCTGAACCAGACTGCAAATGTGTGTGTGTGTGCGCGTGTGTGCCCGTGTGCGTGTGTGTGTGTGCATGTGTGTGCACGTGTGCGTGAATGTACGTGCGTGCATGTGCATTCAGCATGTGTGTGTGCGTGTTTGCATGTGTGTACATGTGCATGTGTGTGTATGCGTGCGCGTGTGCGCGTGTGTGTGTGCGCGCGTGTGTGTGTGCGTGCAGGGCTGTTAGGGCAGACAGTGTTCCCTGAGCTGCCTTCAAGGAGTCTCAGAGGAATGGCCTATAAGGAGAAAAGGGGCTAGAGGGGCTTGGAATGGGAAACAGGAAGGAGAAGAAGAGGAGGAGGAACGCAGAAGGATTGGGGGGTGGTGTGGAAGGTCAAGAGAAGAGTGTGTCAGACAGACCCACCTTTGGGCCATAATTTATCCACTGAGCCCATATTTATTGAGCCCTTTGCCCAAGACACTCTAATGTCGCTTTTGTTTACTTGACTTTCTCTCATGACAGTCTGGGCTTTCTACTTATCTTATGCTGTTAATTGGCACAGAGTAGGTTGTTAAAACATACTTTTGAATTGAATTGAAAACCCTGGGGAGTGTGAGAATTTTTTTGCTGTCAGGGAAAGCTGGAAATAGTTGGAATGGCTAGAGTTTGGGGTACTTGTGGGGAGTGGTGAAAAATGAGGATGGAGAGGTGAGGGTCGGATCACTAAAGGTCTAACATACCAAACGATGGAGTTTAGATTTTATCTAATGTAGCGAATGAAGGTTTCAAGTAAAAGAATGACATGATCAGATTTGTATTTTAGAAGCTCCCTCTGGCTACAGTTTCATGAGGGAGTAGGCAACACAGGAGGCAGGAACGCTCAATTCAGGCCACGAGGGCTTGGACTAAGGGTGAGACAGTGCATATGGACGTGAGGGACAAATTTCAAAGACAGCATGTGAACTTGAGAAGGATGAGAAAGAATCTTCCTGCCAGGCGTGGTGGTTCAGGCCTGTAATCCCAGCACTTTAGCAGGCTGAGGCAGGGTGGATCACTTGAGCCCACGAGTTCAAGACCAGCCTAGACAACATAGTGAGACCCTGTCTCTAGAAAAAATACAAAAAAAATTAGCTGGGCACGGTGGCGGGTGCCTGTAATCCCAGCTACTTGGGAGGCTGAGGTGGGAGGATAGCTTGAGCCTGGGAGATCGAGGCTGCAGTGAGCCGTGATTACACCACTGCACTCCAGCCTGGGTGACAGAGCAAGACCCCATTTCAAAACAAACAAACAAAACCCCTCAGAAACAAAAGAGAGAGAGAGAGAGAGAGAGAGAAAGGATCTTTCTCATATTCCAAGGAGTAAATAGGGAGGTTCAGAGGTGTGTGACTTCCCCGAGTTACCCAACATTTCAGGAAGAGCCAGACCTGGAAATAAGGTCCCATTTTAGCCTAATGAAGCAATAATCCCTCAAGTCAATGATTTGTTCTGGGGACATTTTTTTTCTTTTTTGCACCCACCCTGTCTGTTCTGAGGACTTTGAAGGGAGAGTAAACACAGGTGGGTCGGACAGTTACTCGGTGGTTCCTTGTCCAAGAGACTTGGTCTGCAATTTCATGGGAATTCATTTGCCCTCATTCCCCATTAGAGCCTATGCCTAGAAACTATCCGTTAACTTTCTACAAGAGCAGAACCACCTCTCAGTGCTCACTCCAACCCCCACACCACCCCAAGGAAAGGGAGGGGGGTTACAATGTCTGGGGATCCCTCATGTCTTATCCTGTCTGGGTGAGGCTCTTTGGCCACTCCTCAGTGAGAACCAGCACAGCTACAGACATGTTATGGCAGTATCCAGGGGACATGGTGAAAGCCGCGAGCACTGCCTCTCAACAATCAACACGGCCCCCTCTGTCTCTTTTCCCTTCCTTTTTTTTTGAGACGGAGTCTTGCTCTGTTGCCCAGGCTGGAGTGTAGTGTCACGATCTCGGCTCACTGCAAGCTCCGCCTCTCAGGTTCAAGCGATTCTCCTGCCTCAGCCTCCCGAGTAGCTGGGACTACAGGCATGCGCCACATCACCCAGCTAATTTTTTTTTTTTTTTTGTATTTTTAGTAGAGACGGGGTTTCACCATGTTGGTCAGGCTGGTCTCAAACTTCTGAGCTCAAATGATCCACCCACCTCGGCCTCCCAAATTGTTGGGATTACAAGCGTGAGCCACCGTGCCTGGCCCCTATTTGGTTGTTGATCAAGATTCCTTTGAGACTACTGAGAGGGATTTTTGGTTTGTAGTAAGCAGTTTTATTTATTCTTTCAACAATATGAAATGTCTACCTTGTGCCAGGCACAATGCTGGGCATACGCTGATGTTCGACCTAAGGGCAAGCGGCAGAAAGAGGAGGGGGCTAGGAGATGGGGCACCATGGCAAATTTCTCCCATTCTCCCGACTTCCCTAGCATGGCACTTTTTCAATGGTGGATGTGCACACACATCACATTGAATCAGAGGGTGTCTCCATGACTGTACACATTACACATTCCTATACCAGTCACACTATGTTTAAAACACAAATTGTGCAAGTGAGTCTTCGAGAATAAGGACAACTTCTAGAAGGGGGATGGTATGGTAGAATTCTGGAAGAGTGTGCTGTCTGGCACCCATGAAAAACCCTTTGATCCACTTTTGCCATCAGCCCTTTGACACCCCTCTCCTATCCACTAACAAGAACAAATCAAGAAAATGAGCAAATCACATGGCAAGAGTCCATTTTGAACAACTTTTATTATACGTTTAGTGTTCTCTATACAAAAGAAATCAGTTTTTTTACAGTGATTCAAAAAAAATTCAGAATAATTTGGCCTTTTCATTGCTCATGCAGTCAGTTTATAAGTCCATGTATTAGACGGTCCTCCACGGCCCAGAAGTCTTCCCTGCTGAAGGTCGTGCGTGACACCCTCAGATACGCATCTGTCACTGACAAAGTTGGTTAATGCAAAATAACTCGCAAAAAAGGAACGAACATGATGTGAGAGGGGTTAAACCAAGGTCTGGCATGGAGTTAAATGTTTAACCAATGGAAAAAAGATCAGACCAATTTGTGTGTGTGTGGATATGTAGGAAGGGATGGAGACGCTGGGAAAAAAAATTCCCCACGGGAAAGAACAAATTGGAATGGTGGGGGATATGGGTGTGTGGTGGGGGCGGGGCAGGAGGTCCTCCGGGGTCCAGCATGGGTCGGGAGTGGGAGCAGGACAGAAGGTGGCCACGTCACAGGCGACTGATGCTCAGCTCAAGGGGAGTGTGAAGAGGTTGGCAAAGAGTTGGGGAGCCAGGCAGAGGGACAACACTGACTGAGGACATTGCAGTTGGGAATCAGAAAAAAAGGGGCAGCTCAGGGGCATCTGATCTGCCTCATTTTTGAAAAAGAAACAGAGTAATGTACAAAATTCTGGATATCTTCTCCCAGAGTTTTGTGTTTATTGCTTCACCGAAGTCTTTACATCTGTTGAACTCCAGCCCAGCAAATCCCAGGGTGGCAGCTTGCATGGGCCCTGCTACCTCTCTCTGCACCTGTGGCCATGGGCAGAATGGACAGAGTTGCCCTCACTTCTGAGGAATACAGCACGCTGAAGGCCTGATGTGTTACAAAGCAAGAGACACCATTCTATGGGGTACGGTCTAGGGTTCACAGTAACAAACACCAATCAGCTGTTCTATTCCACTGGCCCAGGTCTGCCCTTAATTGCACGGCTGGGTGAACCACACACAGGCTGATCACAGACAGACTGATCTTGGTCTCAGAAACAATCCTGTTTGTCTTTCATTTTGGGAGGCATGTGGGGGGGTGTGGGAGAGGCAGTAAAGAGGTATGAGAGGGTGAACCAGAAGGACAGATCTTAATACCTCTGTTTCAAAGGAGGCAGCTGTGGTGAGATGAAAGAACACTGGACAAGGAGTCAGAAGGCCCAAGTTCAAGCCCTGACCTTATCTTAGTTTACCAGCTATGTGATCTTGAGCAAAAATCCCTTCACTTCTGTGGATTTGCATATCCTTGTCTGTACGATAAATCATTTCAATGAGATCAGCTCTGGGATTCCTTAACATGCTGAAATCCGATTCTGTCCTAAGCTAGATGCCTTTGTACCTATTTCCATTCTCCTCATGATGGAACACTCATTTAATACTAGTATGCTGATAGGAGGAACAGCAGCTTCAGGTGAGGCTTGAGACACTGTTTGGTGGGCGCTTGTGGCTCTCCTGGATGGTTCTCCTTTCTCTCTGATCCTTCTCTGAATGTGTCTCAGGAAGGCCCATTATTAGTAAGGAAGGGAAAGAAAGGACACTTCCCTGGGCTTGGGCTGTGCAGGCTGGGGACAGCCACAAAGTCTGGCTTGAACTCACATGGGGTAGCCCCTGTCTAGGTTAAGGGAGGGGAATGCTAGGAGACAGTCAAGGGAGGGCGCTGGTCTGACTCTGCCCGGCTTGCCTATGCCTCCCAGGGCCTTGGTCTCCTCTTGACATATCAAGCTCTTGGTTTCATTGTTTTGAGGCCTCTCTATTCTTCCTTTTTAAAATCAGGGCCCTCCTCCATGCTACTCCTTGGCCACCACGCAGAGCTCAAGCAGGATCCTTTGCCAACTAATGGGGTAGATGCAACCGCAACCATGGGCTTTTGTGTGTTTGGCTGGGGCTGGCCGGAGTGGTGACTGGGCAGGAGGTCACTCTGCACCAAGGTGTCATGAGCGGGGAGCGGTGCCTTGTGCTGGCCTCCCAGGAACCTGCTGGCCACTGAGAAGGGATTCTCTGGCACTAGCCCCAGCTGATGGAAAGCCTGAGAGGCTTCCTCTCCTCAGAGAGTTAGCAAAGCAGCCTCACAAAGACAGACAAAAATGTGCTATGTCCCTGCTCCCTCCATCAAATGGGCTGTTTGTGATGCCCTAAGACTTGGCCCTGCTCCAGCACAGGGCGCCAGAAAGAGCCCGCTGCCCGTGCCATTGCTGGGGCAAAGTTTCCCACTCCTTCAGCTCAGATGCTCTCTCTAGGTGTTGCCAACAGGAATTACCTAAACAGGGCCCAACCCTGGTGGCCTCTCCCGCTTCTCTAAGTTGCGTTCCTCACCCACACAGAGCCCTTTGCATCTCATCTCACACAACTCAGATGTGGACTAACCCTCTCCAAGACAATGTTGGAATCTGGATCGCTGTCCCTTGGAAGCACTGCTTGGCAACAGGGCTGTGGTCTGCTGTATGTATGCGAGCATGCATGGGCACTGGGTGTGGCAGGGGAGCTTGTCCCTTAGCTGGGAAACCCACACATCCTCGGGGGTTTCCACCCTCTTCCCAAGGCTGTGGTCAGGGAAACTATGAATGTGGGCTCAGTTGCACCTTGCAGGGCAAGCAATGTTGGCACTGGCTGATTTTCAGACCTGTGGTCACTTCTCCCGACTTCAGGGCTTGCCGGGGCAGGGGCGACAGGGTGGACCAGATGTCTCCAACCTCTCAGAGCACAAAGGAGGGTGCTGGTTTGGCTTTCCTGTTAGCTTAAATTCAACCATCTCCTCAAAAGCAAGGCAGGGAAAGATGAGTCCCATTCACCATCACCCAGGCAAGGTGGGAGGCAGCTGTCCTCTGACCCGTGGCAGTGTACTTCCCAAACCCTGGCCTCGACAATCCTTCAGGGGAGCCCATGCCTCTCTGTAGAAAGAGGTATTCAAGGAGGAACTGAATGGGAGACAGAGGCATAAAGATACAGACAGGTTAAGGAGCTTGCCCCAAGAGGCAGAGCAAAGAGGCTCAGGAAGCAGGACTGTTTCTCAAGCCACACCGTGGTTCTTGACTGCTTTGTCCTGCCCAGCCTTGGTGACCAGATGGACCAAGCTCTCCCCCAGAATCCCTCTCTTCAAGCTCGTAGCCATCAGTGGCTTAAGCAGTAGAGGGAAGAATGCTCCCAGCTCAATGGCCACTGTGTCCCAGCACTTGATTTCAGGACTGTCAGCCCTGTGAGGGCAGGGACCACATCTAACTCACATGCCATGGTATCCACAGCTCAGGACTTAGTTCAGACTGGATTTCAGATTATTTGCTGAATGAATGAATGAATGAATGAATGAATGAATGAATGGACAAATGAGAGCACAGGAAACCACAGCGCTTAGGGCTGAGCACACAGGTGGGATTGCAGCCTAGTCAAAGGAACTTCTAGAGTTACTGTAAGATGCCCAGCACTTTCCTCCCAGCCAGAAAGACTGGAGTGCCGATGGCATGGTGCTGTCCTGGCTTTACTGTTGGTATGTCTTGGGGTAGTTGCTTGGGAGACCCAGCTGGCAGGCAGTACTAGGAAATTCTGCTTTCCTGCTGAGCTGGGGTGGACTCTGACATGGGCTCCATGGAAAATGCACCCTCTTCTTCCCCAATGGAGCTGCCTCCTGAATCCTGCAATCCCCACGCCTCAGCGTTTGATCTCTCTGACCACCTGCCTTCCTTGCTTGGGGAAAACTTAATTCTTCAGCCTCAGATTTGCTTCTACTCAGAGGGGTGTGATTGCCTGGTGATGGGGGGCAGCTCTCAGCACCCACAGAACAGCCTGAGAGAGGACCAATAGCATTTTCTTCATACACAAAGGACAGTACAGAGCCTGGCAGGACAGTGGAACGAGGTGCAGAGGCAGGCTGCAGGCTTACTTCTCCCCAAGACCCTTACGAGGGAGGCAGCCCTTCCCCGTCACCAGGTGGTGTGGCAGACTTGCTCACCGTCCCTTCCTGCCCGAAGAGCCTGTCTTCGGTGCAATGGGTACACTGGCATGGATGGTGCAGTATGGAATGAGTGTCTGAGAAACTGACTACTCTGCTCAGATCCAAAGCGTTTTCTGGAAAGGCCAGTCCTTTAATTCAGCTCACAGGCACACTTCCCTGACATTCCCTTCAGGGACAGTGGGCCTAGTATCCAAGCAGGTGTTGGAGGAAATCCAGGGGAGGGGCCCTCCAAGCTCACACCCCACCCCCTGCTGTTTACCCTGTCCCCTTGCACTGTGATAAGCTGCCCCTCAGGCGTCCAGGCAGCAGCCCTAGCTGAGGCTTGGCCCAAACGACCATCACACACTCTCAGGTTCAAACAACCTTATTGGCTCAGTTCTGGGCTATGGTTTCTTACCAGCAGACAGAGAGTGTGTGTCTATGGGCTTGACCTTCAACTGAATGATTATTAATGATGCAAGCATTGCTAATACCTTTGCGGCTTAAACATGTGGCAAATGTTGCTTTAATAAAGTCACTGAAGGACAGAGCCCTGGTCTGGCCCAGGCCCCCTGGCTAGCAGCTGGAGGCTCAAATCGGAGGCTGTGCCCATGGCAGCTGATCCATTCCTGGGGATCAGCTTCACCCTCCTGAAACTGACCTCAGCTACAGAAACAGCTAAAGGGTTCCTCTTAGACTCAAGATCTCCCCCTCTCCTTCTCTGTCTCTGAGGCTAGGTACCTTTGGTTTCAAAAATGCATTAGGTGGGGAGGATGAAGGCAGCACCTTCGGTCTGAGAACTGCAGGTCTGCGAGTGTCTCCATTTGGGGTGACTGGTGAGGACGTGTGTTGAGTGGCCGCTTCTGGTCCTGCCGGAACACTTGCATAGGCTGCCCTGCTCTCCTGGAGATAGACGTCGCTGGAGGCTTCAAGGCTTGCAGGGAGGGGCTGGGAACCTGGGAACTCCAGGGACAGATCAGCGCTGCATAAGGCATACAAAGAGCATTGAGTCCTCCCCAGGTGGGGGCATCACAGCACTGAGTACGGTGCCACCTCAGGGTCCCCTGATATGTATACACCCCAATGAAAGGGCAGACCTGCTCGGTCTTGGGGCAAGTCCCATCCACACACCACGTCAAACAAGAGCCTCAGTGTCCTACAGAATTGGCTGAGATGATGATATCTAACTGCTAGAGATGGAAGGCGAGCAGTGCCTTATGCCCCAAACACACCAGCAAAGCTTTTGCATCACAGGGTTCCATCTCCTCGAGGGTGGCAGCGTGGGCCCTGGCCGCGTGGACAGGTGCCCTCTACTCTGGACAGAGTGGGTGTGGCCCTCTATCTACATCCTGGGTTTCACCAGTGGGGAGGCAGGAAGTCCAAACCCAGCCTTTTTCTTCTCTCTAGAGGTGAGCACAGTGCCCCCAAGACCAGACACCTGATTTTCTTCTGCTTGAGGTACACAGTCACTGGCGTTGAAGTCCTTTCTATCAGTGCCCACTCCTGTTCCTCAAACGTCTTCAGAGTCAGTGCAGCTCACATCTTAGATACTCCAGAGAAAAGGGCAAGGGAGGAATGAGGAGCAAGAGGTAAACACACCTCCCAACCGAATCAGAGAGCAGCAAGGAGGCCTGCACACCTTCTCCCTGCCAAAAATACTGTCATTTTCCAGAAAGGAGCCAAGCCCAGCTCAGCAACTGACAAGGCCGAGGCAGAGGGGTTGGGGGCCGGGGAGGTATATGGCGAGAAAGGCATCCTTCGGAAATGCACTGGCCCAGAGGTGGTTTGAATACTACAGCCTGTCTACGTGTTCTGGTACGGATTCAATCCTTTTTGCCTATCTTTACGGTCTCCTGGGGGAGAATCCACTTATTCTTTCTTTTCCAGGGACTCTTTTTCAAAAGGAAAAGAAAACGGAGACATTGGGTCTGGAGGGGAAGATGCACAAAGCGAAATTAAGACAATGAGAAGTCCCATAACCAACAGAAATGGTGAGCGTGTGCCGAGGCCAAGGGCGGACAGTGTGGTGGAACGCTCGGGGTGGCTGCGAGACCGGGCGAGGGGCCAGGCTCCCTCCAGCTGAGCTCAGCCACGGCTCCAGCTCTCCCACACTGGTGGCACCCGGGGCTGAAGGGGGGTCATTGGGAGGGGGCTTGTGGGTGGCTTGGTGGTTACTGGTCCTCACAGCTTGGCAGACCCTCATATCGTACCCTTGTTACTGAAGGTGGTGGTGGCTTTGTGGTAGGTCTGCAGTGGTCTTGTCTCCCCTTCTCCCCTCCTCCCACTTGCAAAGGGGTGGCTGTGCCTGGGTGGGCTCCGTTAGGCCAGAGAGTAGATAGCATTGACAGGTGACGTGGCCTCTGAGCTTTCGTTGCCCTCTGTTTCCTCCTTGTCCTTTTTGACCGTGTACTGGCCGATGAAGGAGCCGTCTTCGTTGAACTGGCCCTCGCCACCCTCGCCGTAGTCCACCAGGCTGTCGTCACTCTCCTGCTGCTTGATGGTGCCGTCCAGAGATGTCTGACTGCCCTGCAGGGGCTTATTGTCCTCATCACTGGCCAAAGAGAGACAGAGAACCTCAGGTGGGGTGGGACAGGGCAGCCGGCCTCCTGCCAACACATGCCCTACACAGCTCAGAGAGGATGGGATCCAGGAGACCACCCAGTCCAGCCCCCACTTCACCCTCCCCTGTCCAGTCTGCTTTACAGAAGGGAAACAGAAGCCTAGAGAGGACAAGCACCTTCTCTAAGGTGAGGTTGCAAGTCAGGGCAGGGCAGGGCAGGGCAGGGAGTGGAGCCCATGCTTTTGGGCTCCTGGTCCAGGTCTTTTCCATGAGACTGGGTCCCTGTCTGTGGTGGAAGTGGACAGAGGATGGCCACCCCATGGTGAGGCAGAGCCACTGCTTGTGGGACCACATGGGATGGTTCTAGTCCCAAGTGTGTCACTGTGTGGTTTTGTGACCTGGGCCTCAGTCTGTCCATCAAGAAGGGCTGGCCCAGCTTTGATCTCCCAGGACCTGTGACTCTTCAGGGAAACACTCTCGCCTTGACAAAAAGCAAGGCTTTTAAAGGAACAAACCTCTCCCCAACCTCTCTGCTTGTCTGTCTTGGTGTGTTTCGCTGAGCTATCTTGTTGATCTATAAAAAGACGTTATTGCTTTGGGCTTAGCAAGCACAGGTGCGCAAGAGTGGTGGTGGTGGGGGTGGGGCACACAGGTAAGCAGGTGATGCCAGCAAACAAGAGAAGACAGCAAGGCTCAGAGGATCATGCCCAGCCCCTTCTGAGGCCCACAGGCCCTGGCCCTAAGCTCCCCTTGTGCAGAGAGAGCTGGGAGGCTGCCGAGTAAAGCTGCACGGGCCGCTGGGAACAGCCACCCAGTCAGGATGTCTGCTGCGCTCCTGAGGAGGTGCGGGGCTGCTCTCTGAGCCAGCGTCTGTTCAGGCACCAAGTCCCTTCCCTTGGCTGGAAAGGCTCAGAGTGAGGACCAGGTGGTGCTGGCTGCACTTCAGAGGTTAGCCCAGTTCCTGGGCAGGAGGCAGCTCAGGATGAGCAGTGGGAGTCTGGGTCTCAGCGGTGGGACCATAATGGTGCCAGGCAGTCTGAGCAGACGCACACCACACCCTGCCTTGCCCCCAGCTCCCCACCCACCCCCAGTCCTTCCTGGACGTGGGGAAGACAACCAGCTGAGTTGCCATTATAGTGGGCAGCGCGTTCTCACTTCTAACAGCAGTGTCGGGCAAAGACAGCTGTCAGGGGAGGGCAGCGAGCCAGAGCCGGGGCTGTGTTAGAAGATGGAAAGCTATTAGCCCACTCCCCACAGTGCTGTCCCATGAATACAGCCTAACTGTATTCATGGGACAGCCGTGCGTTGGGAGATGGTGTGAGGGAGGCAGCTCTCTGGGGCTGCGCTGAGTTTGTGCAGGAAGTGGAAGTCACTGTTTGCCAACTGGAGGAGGGGAATTGCCAGGCTCCTCACCCCACTTGCAGGTCTTATTCGAATGCACACTCCTTCCCAGGGCCCTCCATCCCATGTGCAGGGGCATGAGGACCGTGCTATGGGATTTGTGGGAATTCCTCCTCTGGTTCCAGGCAGCTAAGCTAAGTGCAGCCACTGGGCAGCGATGGCCCAGCCAGTGGAAGAGGGGGAGAAGAGATCTGTAGCATGCCAGGCTGTTGAGGGGACAGGGGATCTAGGTCTGAAAAGAACAGACCAAACAGACCTCTCCTAAGGGAAGCTTGAAAGAAACCAGAATGACTAGGGGTGGCCCTGGTCTGGCCACCTGTCGGCCTCACTTCCAAGACATCTTCAAGGTCTAGGTGGATGGACATGGGGGAGAAAAACAGAGGGTGCCCCATGGGAAAGGTGGTCGGCCACTTAGACACAGACTGGAGTGAGAGGAACGGCACTCCTTGCCCCTAGGCCTACCCCCTCTAGAAACTTAGTTCTTTCTCTGATGTATTAATTTCAGCCTTTTCCCAGGTTAGGGCTCTTAGACTCATCCAAGGGAGGGCTCTAGGACGGATGCTGCAGACCTTCCAGAGCCAAAGCAGAGGGGTGTGTGCATGTAGGGGTGCAGGCCGAGGCACGCTCCTGTGCATGTAGACCCAGCATCGGTGTCTGCGGGGAGGAGGCAGGGGTTTTTGCCTGACAGCTTTGGTGTCTGGGGCAGGAGAGGTGCATGAGGAAGCAACTCCTCGCACTATGGGCTGCCCAGCCCTGTATTGGAGGAGGTCCAAGCACCTCCTCTCTGGCTGCACCAAGAGTCTGGGGGAGGAGAAGCCCTGTGGCTTTTGGAACAAAAAGCCAGGGAAGTCTCAGCCCACAGGGAAGCTGGGCCCTGCCAGGGAAGATGGGAAAGGGGCTCTTATGCCTGCCCTTTCAGGATGCTTCTGGGAATGTCGGGACTAGGTGGACAGTCATGGCCCATAAGCCTGCAGACAGGCTCCTGTATGGGCAGTGGCTCCACCACCCATTGATCTGATTATGCTTGCCAGGCTGATAGGCAGAGTGGCAGAGGCCCAGGACAGGAAAAGGAGACTGCAGCAGAGGACAAGGGGACCTGGGCCCAGGCAGTAACTGGGTGGCGTGAGAAGGGAGGGCTCTGATCAGACATTCCCTCCCATAGCACTTGGTCTGGGAATGACACTCCACAGCCCACTCTGCATCATCCTTCAGCTCAGAACATACTCGCCATCTCCATGGACTGACAACAATGTTGTTAAGCCCACATACAAAGATGCATCCAGGTAGGACGGGAGCACGGGTATAGAAGTATAGAATAGCAGCACCAGCTGGAAATGCGGGACCTGGCCTTTCCAGCTCTGCCACTAACTCACCGGGTGGGGACCTTGGAAGAGTCTTAGACCATTCGCTTCCTGGTCTGGGCCTCAGTCCTCTCATCTGGGACATAGGGCATTGGACCAGATGCCTTTCTAAGGCCCATTCCGGTCTAGAGCCCAAAGATATCACCAAGTTCAAGGAGAAATGACCTGGAATCACCCCACCTTCATTCCTTGAGGCTTTAAGACATCACAGCCTCCCAGGGTCATTATCTTCAGAGTTAGGAATGGAGTGTGGGCAGAGAATCAGCATGAGAGCTGAGCTCATCTCATGGCAAGAGGGTCCTGGGGCTCATGTTCAGAGTGAAAAGGTGGAAAGATATAAATAGCAAGCTTGACACATTTGAGTTGTGCAGTTGAATGAATGAAATGCTGTTTGTCAAACTAATGCACGCATGCGTCAGGCAGTGTCTCCTGGGGGAGCAGCCTCGTCTGGCACTCTCAGGATGAGAAGCCTCTGAGTAAACTCAGCAGCATGCACTCTCCACCACAGCGCCACCAGACAGGCAGAATGACAGCCCAATGGGCAAGGACAGCTACTCATGGCCTCTTAGCCAAGCGGAGCTGCTCTGAGGTGAGGGTGGTGCCTCAGGGACAGGGAGGACAGCCTGCCTGAGAGAGGAGGAGGGAGATCACGCACCTATAGTCAAACGAGCCATCCTCTTCCTTGGGGTCTTCAGGGCCAAGGGGAACATCCTTCTTTTCTCGTACTTGGTCAAAAGGAGAAGCAAAGACACAGACACGATGATTAAGTACATGCCCCTGCTCTCCAGGGCTCCACTGAATGCAGGGCCAGAAGGCACCGCCCTGGGCTCACTGACACTCTTTTTTAACAAGGCACCATCCACGCCTCCCCTGTTTTTGCTTCCTGTACTCAATCAGTTGCCAAGTTGACTCTGCCGCCTCCTTCTCAGCCCCAGGGGTCTCTTTACATCTCTACTGACAACTGAAATCTCCTCCTACCAAGCTCCCCCCACCACATCTCCATGAAGTCTCCCCAAAAGATCAAACAGATGTGATCATTTCCTTTGCCAAAGGCAAACACTCCACTGTTTGCACCTTTCTTACTCTGCTCTGTGGTGTAACTATTTGTGGACGTTTCTCATGCCTATCACGGAAGGCTAGTTCTTTCCTCAAGGGTGGGGGTCTGTGTGCTTCTTCACAGTTCCTAGCAGAGTGCCCTGAGCAGAGAAGACACACCATACACACCTATGGGATGGAAAGTGTCTCTTCTCTGTGACCCCTTTGTTGGCGTGCCCGCTTTCCTCCACTTCCTCTGTGATGTGTGAGCATTCAGCCAAGGCTCTGCCTTGTTCTGTGCTCATTCTTTCGGTGTCAGCTACGGTGCCCTTGAGGAGAGATCATTTTTCCTCCGGTATTGCTAGTGCACAGCACAGAGGCGGATGCACAGCGGGCACTTACATGAAAGCCTCTTTATGTATCTTTTTTTTTTGCAGTGGTGCTATCTTGGCTCACTGCAACCTCTGCCTCCCGGGTTCAAGCGATTCTCATGCCTCAGCCTCCCAAATAGCTGGAATTATAGGCGCCTGCCACCACGCCTGGCAGGTGGTGTATTTTTAGTAGAGATGAGGTTTTACCATGTTGGCCAGGCTGGTCTTGAACTCCCGACCTCAGGTGATCCACCCATTCAGCCTCCCAAAGTGCTGGGATTACAGGCGTGAGCCACCGCGCCCGGCCTCTGTGTCCTTTTTGAGATACAAGGTGGATAATCATCCCCATTTTAGAAGAGGGAAACTGAACCCTTGAGAGGTGAAGAGCATATCACGTAACTAATTAGTGACTGAATGAAGACTGGAGGGAAGGCTAGCGACCAGGCCTTGTAGCTCCTGGTTCACTCATCTTTTTAAGGGACCAGGGGCTTACTCTGTAGCTGGAGGGCAAGAGGTTAGTTTCGAAGAACTGTTTGGAATGAGATACTTTCTGAAAGGGCAAAGGGCAGCTCAGAGTTGATCTGCTGGGTTCTTCCAGTATTCCACTTCCACCTGGAACGGGTGTGAACTCAGTCCACCCAAGTCTGACTGTCAGACGGAGGAGGCAGCCTTTTCCCTAACTCAGGCTTTGTTACAGAACCAGACAGGCCCAGCACAGCAGAACAGAGTGAAAGAAAACATCGCTCACCAGTAAGGGACCATCATTTCCCGCCCTTCCTCACTTAAGGCACAGCTCTTCAGAGTCCTAGTCTGTGGGTACTTGGACATGGGGAATGAAAAAGAATCGAGTCTCCTCTCCCTTCTATTTCCTTTGTGTTGAGTTTTAGGGGGGTCCTGGGGGAGGACCTGTTCTAAGAGATGGGGAGAAGGAAGCATTTGGGGAGCATGGGTTGTGTTTGGTGATGGGGCTTTCTGGAGCAGGGAGAAATTTCACTCTGTAGTCCAGCCAGATTTTTGCTTTCAGGGTCATCCATTATCCTGTCTCCTGTCCCTACCCACCCCATCACAGACAGATGGCTCTCTTGTTCCTGTGTAAAAAACAATCAATATTTCCAGAAACAAGAATGCCAGAGGTCCTTGTCCTTGACCTTGGTATGTCTGGGCTGCAGGATCTTTTTTTTTTTTTTTTTTTTTTTCCTTTTTTGAGACGGAGTCTCGCTCTGTTGCCCAGGCTGGAGTGCAGTGGCACGATTTTGGCTCACTGCAATCTCTGCCTCCCAGGTTCAAGTGATTCTCCTGCCTCAGCCTCCTGAGTAGCTGGGATTATAGGCGTGTGCCACTATACCCAGATAATTTTTTGTATTTTTGGTAGAGATGGGGTTTCACCATGTTGGCCAGGCTGGTCTCGAACTCCTGACCTCAAGTGATCTGCCTGCCTCGGCCTTGCAAAGTGCTGGGATTACAGGTGTGAGCCACTGCGCCCGGCCTGGAGGATCTTTTAAAAAATTTTATTTATTTATTTGAGACAGGGTCTCACTCTGTCACCCAGGCTGGAGTGCAGTGGCACAATCACGGCTCATGGCAGCCTTGACCTCTCCAGGCTCAGGTAATCCTCCCACCTCAGCCTCTTGAATAGCTGGGACCTCAGACACCTGCCACCACACCCAGCTAATTTCTGTATATTTAGTAGAGACGGAGTTTCGTCATGTTGGTTGGGCTGGTCTCAAACTCCTGACCTTAAGTGACCTGCTCGCCTTGGCCTCCCGAAATGCTGGGATTACAGATGTGAGTCATTGTGCCTGGCCAGGGACTGAAGGATCTTGAGGTATCCTTGGGATTTTAGGGAAGCCCAAAGTGCTTTAGGGCCACGGGGGTCCCTACCAGTGCCACCCATCTTCAGCCTCTCCCTGGTCCTCGCTTCTGACCCTTGCTAGTGGTGTCGGCGGTTACACCATTGTCCTGCTGAGCGCCCACCTCTGGAACTCTCTCATGTGGGTGCTGCTTCTGCCCAGGCCCCTCCTCTCCCCATTCTCTGGGACACAGTTAGGGAAAATGCCTCTCTTCCTTTCTGCTTCCCTGGGACACAGGATCCTAATGAGATTCAGGCTGAAAAAAAGCCAATTTATAGAGCAGATGGGTGGTGAGTCAAGGGGAGGAAAGGTCATTCTTAATAGGAGCCAGGGTTCCTTCCATCCCCTCTCTGAGGCTGCCTGGACTGTGCCATCCGCCCAACTCAGGCGAACTTAATTAACTCAAGTGCTTGCTGGCAGTCCGAAGATGCACAGGCAAGAGGATTGTATTTCCAAGCTGGGCAAGGGCTGGCTTCACTGAGAGAACACGTTCCCCGGATCTGGCTGGAGACCTGGAGACTCACGGGAAGGTGGACGTGCCCCGCCCTGCAAGCCCACGCCTCTCGCATGTCTCACCTGGGTACTTGCCGCCGCGACTCCTCTTGATGAAACAGACGATGAGCAGGATCAGCACCAGGAGGGCGATGGCGCACATAAGCCCAATGAACCAGCCCTGGGTGGCGATGTCCGCTTGGTTGTTGGTGTAAGCTGGCGGGGAGGGCCGGAAGCAAACCCGTGAATGATTTCATGGGGGAGACAGTGAGGAGTGAGACGGAGGGAAGAACTTCAGCTATTTCACGTGGATGTTTCTCCTGGAGCCTAACACTACCACCTAGCAGCCCCCTGGCCCAAACTACCCCGCTAAAGGACAAAAAGAAAATAATTAAAGAGCCAAGGTCAAAAGATCAGAAAAGAGGCAAAGGAAAGGGTACAAGGAGCAAATAAGAAGCAGAAGGCTGAACAGGTCCTTTAGGAAGGGGAACGTGTCATAGGGACAAAGCACGGCATTCTTGGAAACCAGACGGCTGGTCACAGCCTAATGGGGACTGAGGGATGGCCACGGATTGGCCATGGAAATATGACGCCCCATGGATGAGTCCAGGGTGGAGAAATGGGAGCCGGCAAGCTACCCATCAGGGAGTGCAGGCCATGGCCACGTTGCAAAAACCTGCTATGAGAACACCTTCGCAGGCCTGCACAGGCGCACAGCAGCATCCCTGCCCACCAGCATGGCTCCGAAGCCATCCAGGCTTCCTGAGGGTGGGGACTGGACCAAGTGGAGGCCCAGGATGCCCTATCTTTTCACATCTCTCTAGTGGATCCTGTGCTTCCTGACAGCAAAGGCAATCCTGGTGTGGGTACCCCTAGCCAGGCCAGCAGCGATGTGGGGCTGGGGCTGTGCCTTCTGCTCACTCCATGCCACTTCCAGGCTACTCCACACAGGGTGACCCCCCGGTGGTCTCTGACAAGCCGATGTGCCCCCTCCAACTCCTGTGACAGTGAGTCCCTCTCTGTCCACGTCCAGCGTATGTGGAGACCTGTTTCAAAGTGGGCAGATCCCTTTGTGATTTAAAAGGCCTGCAGGAGGGCCCGAAGAACAGGTGCTAAGGAGTCATCTGAGGGTGTCCTTGATGGCCCAATGGCTGGGTTTGGGTTTGGGAGGGGGGTGTGGTCAGTACCAACTCAACCTTCTCCTTTCTACCGGCTGGAGAACAAAAGCAACCTCTCCTGAAACGCAGCCTGTCACAGAACATGAGACTGTGACAGAAGGGAAGGATCTAAGGAACTGAATACACCCAAAGTAACCCTGGAACCAGCCAGCCCAGAGACACCTGGGGAGAGGCACACAACAGCAGGAGCCCCAAGAACCATGGAGCTGGCACCAAGGCACTGAGCCTCCTTCCAGGAGCACAGGGAAAAGCATGAGGGCCACAGCACCTGTGCCCCCAGGTCTTCAGCACATGCCATTTGTGGGGCAGTTATCTGGGTGCAAGCCCACCCTTTGCTCCTCTTGGGGGCAGAAACTGTTTTTACAGCCTTCCTAGTGCCCAGTCAAGGGCATTGCACCAAGAAAGTTCTCAATACGGGGTGAAGACTGATGAACAAGTGTCCTCTGCACTCTGGTTGCCCAGGGCAGCCCCGGGCTGAAAAGCAGGTGAGGCCTGTGAGAACAAGGCTTGTGAGTACCATGATCTAGGTAGGCTGCAGAGAAAAGTCCCATCCCTGCTTCCACTCCTGCTCCCAGCAGGCCCCCGCCACAGTGTCAGAGTGATCTTTCCAACCCCCCACGTAGGACTGAATCACTTCCTTGCTTTAACCCTGCAAAGCTTCTCATTGTTATTGAAGAAAACTCTTCATTCCTTATCCTGACCTGTCAGGCTCCATCAGAGCAGGCCCTGGTCATCTCTCTAGTCCTACCTCCCACCACCCTGTCCTCATGCTTTATGCTCCAGCCATGCTGGCTGCTCTCATTCCTACTGCAGGGCCTTTGCATCTGCTGCTTTTTCTTCTAATGGCTGCCTTGGCAACTGGCACCTCCTCAGAGAGGTCTTCCTGAACCTTCTCAGCTTAAACAAAGCCCGTCTCCCCAATTCCCACCCAGCTGCTATCTCTATTTCATAGCATTTATAACCATTTAATATATATAGATCTATCATTATCTATTTAATCCTTCCTTCCTTCCTTCCCTCCTTCCCTCCCTCCTTTTTTCTCTTCCCCCCCCCAATCCTCTCCCCTTCTCCTCCCCTCCTACTCCCCTCCCCTACTCTCCCTTCCGCTTCCCTCCTCTTCTCTTCTCTTTCTGAGACAGAGTCTCGCTCTGTTGCCCAGGCTGGAGTGCAGTGGTGTTATCATAGCTCATTGCAACCTCAATCTCCTGGGCTTAAGTGATCCTCCTATCTCAGCCTCTCAAGTAGCTGGGACTACGAGTGCATGTCACCATGCCTAGCTAACTTTTTTTTATTTTTAGTAAAGACAGGATCTTGCTATGTTGTGTAGGCTGGTCTCAAAGTCCTAAATGTTCCTGTGTCTTAAAACAAAAACCCTTGAGGAACTTTCAGCTCCAGCTCACATGCTGCCCTCTTATTGGTACGCTCTATGCTCTTCCGCCCCCTCCAGTTCCCGCCAACTCCTCTGTACCCCCAGCAAGCTGACTTCAAGCCCCTCTATTCTTAGCGCTTCAGCTGTAACCACTGAGTGGGCCTCTCCCAAGCTGACCTCCACCTCCTTAACTCTCATCAGCACCAGTGACCCTTTATTCATCCCCATCATCCCTCCAGCCACCTCCACAACCATAAGCCCAGAGCCTCCTCCTACAGCTCTCCTTGGATGCATGTGCTTAAAATTCAACCTGCGTCTTCCTGCCCCCTGCCTTGATTCTCCCAGCTCTCCTGCTGCTGCCAGAGGCCTCACCACTGTGCCCATCTCTAAGAGCTGCCACTTCTTCCAAAATGCCTCCCATATTCCTCTCACTGTTCCATTCTATTCCAGGGGTCCCCTCACCTGTGCCTGCCACTTCCTGTGGATACAATGAGACATCCTGTTACCACCTTCCTAGGAGGCTTCCAATGGTGCCACCTTTCCTTACTCCCCACTGTGTGGGCTCAGCTCCTGAGCCTGGCCTTCTGGGAGCTCCAGTCTCCTTTCCGTGCATCCCGCCCCTCCTGCCCAACAAAGCCCAGGCTGTCGCCCTCCTAGCTCACTGCCACCTTTGCACACTCTACCCTCCTCCCTGACTCTCCCCTTGCTCCAACTCACACCATCTCCGAACTCTGATTTCACCCCCAGCTGCTCCATGCAGTGGAACATTTAATTGTTCTATTTCCTGGGTCCTGGTTTCCAATTATACTATTAAAGTCTTGAGAACGGGGGATCTCTTTTAGCCTCGTAGTACTTGGCACAATGCTGGTCACATAACAAGTAGTCAGTGACTACTTATTGATTAATGGGTGAATTTAATCTTACTATAATACAGTTAACCTGGCATACTGATTTAGGTTTTTCCCCTGATATCAGCTAGGGGTCATATGGATACTGGCTTGCCCATGTGCTAGAACTGGGCACTGGGATGAAGGAATTACTTCAACATGTGTTTGGATAGTTGTACCCACCTTTTGCAAGGAGGTTGGTTTGTGTATCTGCAACGACTTAGTCAACGGCCTAGTTGCACCACCATCTTCCTGGTGCTTGTTCTGCTGCACCCTGA
The DNA here is from genome assembly GCF_028885625.2 of Pongo pygmaeus. Taxonomy (NCBI): domain Eukaryota; kingdom Metazoa; phylum Chordata; class Mammalia; order Primates; family Hominidae; genus Pongo; species Pongo pygmaeus. The sequence goes on from NC_072373.2 coordinate 44,451,365, forward strand.
CAGCTGTCTCCACAAGACTTCCTTCCTCTTGGGAAAGAAAGTCATCATTCCAGGGGAAAGGGGCCACATGGGCAATTAGGAAGCAAATGTGGCTTTTCATTCCTGACGTACCAGGTGAAGTTCAAATGTTACCTTCCGTCCTTACTGAAAAGGTGAAAGAATTTCCTGTGAAGTTTGGACACAGAAGGCTGTTCAAAACCTAGTGGGATCTGGGGTAAGGTGGGCTCAACCACATCCCATCAAAGTGATTTAGTTTCTCAAGGACCAAAAGAAATTTCGAACATAATGATCACACTTATAATGGGACTCCATGACCTGGACTCTGAGAGGAAGGCATTTTAGCAAGGCCCCAGAGCAATTATATTTGACTGTCAACACCATACTCAATGGGTCTGTTAAACTTGTTTCAAGATTCCTAACGGATCCAGTAATATCAGTGTGCAAAGACCAGGGTGTGTTTACACTTGCCACTCTCAGCTGTAACTGACGGGAGCCAGAACAGCATCCTCTCGTCCGGCCCCCACGCCTCTTACACTGGACTAGAAGACGTGTTTTGTGTGCCTTCCACACCTCACCCTGCAACACCCACTCAGAAACGGGCAATACACCTGCAAAGCAGACAGCTCTGATGACTCCTAATTCTAACTGGGAGGAATTGGGTTTGACCAGGGAAGAAAGGCCAGTCACTCAAAGTCTGCAGAATTATGTTCTAGAAATAGGGATAGATTAACAAATATAACGGGGATGGATTTTCCCCCAAATACAATTTGGCTTGGCTGTTCTCACTTAAGCACCATTTGACACCTCTCCACCCCTTGCCCCATCCTGGCCCACCAAAGAGATGCTTCTCCCAAACACAGCAGAAGATGACTGCATTCAGGTCCCCTGAGGCCCTGCTCCCTGCTCTCCTGAGGTCCGAGGCAGGCTGCTATCTGACTGCTGGCCCACTCTAAGCATCCGCCATCCTCCTGCCTTACCCCATCCCGCCCCAGCACAGAAGGGCTGATGGGCCTCTTGGAGTCCAGGGTTATGTGTTTGTAGCCCCCCAGGTCTCTTTGGCTTCAGACGCTTCAAGGAGGTGATTAACTTCCCATTGGGATTTTTCTGGTGAGGGTCAGAGAGGCTGTCAGCCTTCCCAGTGGTTTCCTTCAATTTCCTTCCTGAACTGCTATAGCGCGTTCAAGTCTGCAGACTAAAGTGACTGCCTGTGGTTGTCTAAATGACCAGTGGTCAGGGCCCAGAGATGCTCACGAGTTCTTGCTTTAATGAAACACAGAGATCTGTGGATTGCATAGACTTGGCTCTGGAGTCCATCCACAGGAAAGAGAATGTGTATTTTTGAAGGATATGGACACACACTCACAGACTTCAGAAAGTGAAAATATTTCCTTTCCCTGTGTGGTTTGCAGATAGTAATTTCCAGCCAGCCTGTGAGAGAAGTGGACAATATGTACTCAGAGCTGGGCTCATCAATCTGCCCACTCCAGCTCTCGCTGGGAGGAGTCTGGGAAGACTTGCCAGGGCTGAGTGCTTCATCACTGGAAAGCAAGCTATCAAGATGAGCCTTTCCACCAAGTGCAGGAAAAGAGAAACGAGTATTTAGGTTCAGAAGCATACCCAGTATCAATCATTTTTCTGTCGTGTGCTTAATACCCCAAATCAGATTAGGACATCCCTGAGGGCAGGGCCGGAACCCTCACCCACAGCCCTAGGGCTTAGGACCTGGAGAAGTCAGACTGTGAAAGCAGGCTGCCCTGGTTTTGGCAGTCTTCCCTAGGATGGAACTCTGTTTTCAAATATCATCTTTGCTTCTTGCTGCTGTGCTGGACTCCAGTATGTAATGAAGCAAAATCAAATGCACATACCAGTGAGCAACAGCTTGGGACCTCATCTGAACTACACAGAGTCCAGCCACTTGCTCTGCTCGGTCCACTGTCCAGTTGCCTGGCCTGGCTCCCCTTGTTACAGGACAGGCTGGCCACTCAGACATCCTGTCTGAGTCGGCCTGGCTAGCCTCAATCAGGGAGCCCGACTCTCAGACCCTCTGAGCCTTGATGGCATGCAAATGTGCAGGACAGGCGGAGACACAGGGAGAAAGACAGGATGCTGGACCAGGAGGGACTAGGATAGAAGGGGTGGGGTGAGACGTTTACACAGATGGGCAGGGACTCCCAAGATGCAAGCTACCAGGATCAGCCTCGCCAGGCCAGGTGCAGGAGGAGTAATGAATATTTAAGTCAACATTCAGAAGTTCATATAAATCACTGTGTGTTTTTTCCCCTCCGCTATGCTGTGTATCGAATGACCTGCATCTGATTAGGATATCCCCTGGGGGCAAGGTACTGATCCTTTTCTCTCTTAATCTCTTTCCCCACCCTTACCCTTAGCTCCAGGGCTTAGCATACAGGCCGCTTGGCAGCCTGCTCAGCTGAGTTTAAAGCTACATACACTCAGACCAGCAAGTGCCCTGTAAGTATCCGGACTGCCAGCTACCCCTACCAGCACAGAGATTGCTGAAACTTGTACCCTTTGCTGAGCCCCAGTTGGCCTGTTCATTTGGCACAAGGAAGATGTTTCTTCATCCACAGCTGAAGCCACTATAGAGCCAGAACCATTCCAGTTCTGGAGAGCTGCTTCCCCTCTCCCTGCATGACAAAAAGTCACCTACTTTTAGGCCAAGACAAACTTGGGACAAAAACAAAGCCCCAAACAAGTTGTGTCACTCACTTTGAAATTTTTAACAATAGATGATGGTGGCAAGGGAGCAACAAACAAATGCACTGATCTCCTGGAGCGATTTCTAGATCAAGGCCCCTGATCCTGCATGAAGGGAGCCAGCCCCTGTGCACACGGGTCAGGCTGCACTACTCTCCTGCAGCCCCCACACCCACAGACAGTGACCAAATGTGCACACACACCAGGCACAGCAGGGGGCTAAGTGTTCTCTGTTGTCATTAAACATCCTTTGTTTCCTTCTGACCCCCACAGGGCCACAATCACTGTTTCCTCTCCACTACGCATGCACACTGGGCTCCTCTAGGCTTCCTGGGAGCCTTCAGCTGATGCATAATAAGAGCTGAGACACGCCATGCAAGGTGGGAAATGGGGTGGGGATGAGTCTTCTTTCCCAGGAGAGAGGCAAGCAGGAAGCTGAGGATGAGAATGAAATGCCCCATGCTCGCAGGGGATGGCCAGGCCAGGTCCCCTCTCACCTGTACTGGTCATAAAGGTGATGACGGTACTGCTGATGCCCTCGTTGTCCCGGGAATAAACCCGCAACGTGTATGTCATCCCGGGATAGAGGTCTGTCAGCTGTATAGGCTGAGCCTGGGCCTTAACTGGGACAGTTTTTTTCGTATGGTTGCCTGGGGAACAGAAACCTCAATCAGCCTAGAGCCAGGCACCAGGAGCTGGAGAGCCAGTGCTTAGGTCCTGGTCACCTGTCAAAGGTAGAAAGTGTGGGGGAAGGGACCAGGGAACCGCGGGTCCAGTCCACCATGCAGACCAGGAGGTTTCCAGGCAGCTTCCCTATGCCTGTCCATGCAATACTAATGCTTTTAAATGACCCTTCAGCTGGGGACACCGTTCCCTCTCCTGAAGTTCTCTTTCCTTACCACAGTCTTCACCATAGACATATTATAACCTACTTCCTTAAACTCTCAGCTTGTCAGCAGATGCTCTGTTGCCCTGGAAGCGATTAACTTTTCACATGGATCTGGCTGGTGAGGGCCAGAAAGCCAGTTAGCATCCCTCATGAAAACTGGAGATGAGCTGGGACTCTGCTTCTTGGCTCTCATTCCTAGTTTCACCTCTCATTTCTCACCATGTGGTGAATTCCCACATCAGGAAAAGTGTGTGCCTGTGCATGTAGACTGTAGGGTGAATAGGGGTAGTAGGAGCCTGAAAAAGTATGGACCAAACTATGGAGTCCAGGTGCTGTGGATGTGAACTCCTCCTCCAACCAGAGAGAACTAAGTCAGTTTTGCTCTCTCCTGAGAGGGTCTCTGGGTAGGCTATCCCAGGTGGATTTGCTGGCTGGGTTAGTTGGCTTAATTGCTTAGAGCACATACTAAAGACGCCAGGATGGTGGGTTTGACCCTGTAGGAACAGGGTCCTTCACTCAGGGGCCACACTCTGCAGTCCAACGAATCTGTACCCTTGGTCCCAAGCTCCAGTAAAGGATGAGCAACTCAGCTCAAGCCACCGGCTGGGCCAAATGGCTCTGGTCTGTGGATCTGACTGGGGGCCGCTGGCATTCCTCTGGGAGTAAAGCAGGGTTATAGCCCAAGTCTGTGAACTGGCTCACCCAGTCTAGTGGAGCCTGAGTTAAGGAGATCAATGCAGAGGACACATTTGGCTCATTTGGGGGCTATTCAGAACCCTCATCCTGGGCAGGAAATGAAGGGCCCCTTTACACAGGTCCTCCAGACATGCAATCCTAGACTTCCACTAATGGCTTGAGAAGCCCCCTTCCTTCTCCTTGAGCCTGTTCCTCCCACCTCACTGCCGCCTGAGTGCATATCGATTTCATTAAGCCATAATTAAGCCAGGCTAAAAGGCCTCTCTGAGCCTGGGGGAGTTCACAGGATCTCTTTAATGGCATCTACCACTACCCGCCGCTGCTGTCGACGCCGCTGCCGCCACCACCACCCCGCACAGCAATGCTTACTGTCGATGTACTCAACCACAAAGTCAGTTCCGGGCCCGAAATTGTGCTTCCAGGTGATGTTGGCCCATTTACTGTTGGGGAGCACCGTGACGTTCCATATGGACTGCTCATCGGGGGCTGGTGGACGGGTTAGAAGAGGAGTTAGTGATGAGGAGGGAGTGGCACCAGAGACATGGAGACACACACACACAAGCGTGTGCATGCACGCACATGCCCACGCTCGCGCACGCACACATGTACACACAGTCATCTAGGAAAGGGGAGAGTCAGAAATGGCTGTGCACAGGGCCTGACAGAGCTCCAAGCTGCAGCCTTGGTGGCCAGGCCAGAGGTCGCTGTCCAGGGACAAGCAGGTACAGTCGGGAGGACTTCCGAGGGAGAGCTGGAAACTGACTATGTGTCCACATAGGTAGGGTTAGGAATGTAAGAGTGTTTTTTTTTTTTTTTTTTTTGAGACGGAGTATTGTTCTGTTGCCCAAGCTGGAGTACAGTGGCGTGATCTCGACTCACTGTAACTTCCACCTCCCAGGTTCAAGCGATTCTCCTGCCTCAGCCTCCCAAGTAGCTGAGATTACAGGCGCCCGCCACCACGCCCGGCTAATTTTTGTAGAAAGAGTGGATTTTGATCTGTGCCATTGAGGCTCTAACCTGGACTTATTCCCTTTTCAGATCCCTTGTCATGTCAACAGTGTAAGGAAAGGGGCCAGGAAAAAGGCCGTGTGGCCAGGAGGAGGAGGCCACACAGAGGAGATGTGTGCCAGCCCCTTCCCCTTCAAGCATAGAAGTGCTGCAGGAAGGAGAGGGTTATCTTTAAGAGCCTTGAGTCTTGATGAGATTTGCAGGAAGGATGGACTTTTGAAGCTGGAGGAGAATGGTGATCCAGACAGGTGAGGCTGGTCTAAGGAGCCCCTTGGGTTGTTCTTGGTCAGAGAGAAGCCTGGCTGATGTGTCTAACAGCTTCAGATTGTCTAAAGCCTAGAATCTCAGGGGCCCAAGTAAAGACAATGTGAAGCCTTCCTCTCCCTCGCGTGGACTAGATGGGACCAAGAGAAGATAACTCCTTGACAACCAGCCCTCAGTGGTCCAGATGCCAGAAGAATCCTGTTCTGTTGGCTTCTCAGCACCACCAAGTTTTTGATGCCTGATCTCTATGCAACACAGAGGACATTAATTATCAAGTTCCTATGAGCTGGGAGCCACTTTATCAAAGCCATGGTGCTGTCTGAAACCATAGCCTGTGTAGAGGAGAATGGCACTAATCTTCAAATGTAATCATTTTGCAAGAGTCCCAGCAGTCTGGTTACTCCATTTTCCAGCAAAGATTTAATAGTGGAGTACTCGCATGAAGCCTTGTATTTCAAAGACTTTACAAGTGTGGCTCCTGTATATTTTATTAGCATGCAAGGGGGGCACTGTCACCAACTCACTTGTCAAAAATAAATGAATAGAGTACATTGGCGATGCATTTATTCATTATCTATTTGACATGTGACTGAGCCTGCAGGGCTGGGGAAGTGATAAAAGATCTCCTGGTTTTCACTTCAAAGAGGTGCCTTCTGCACTACAACCTTGTCAGGTGTTGGTTGCCCCAGGTGAATATGATTCATATTAAGTGAGGGGCCAAGAAAGCGATTCCATTGATGGCACCATGGGGAGGGCAGAAGGTAGGCTTCCTTGCCTGTCTGCCAGACGCTTCAATTGTACTGGCCGCTTGAAGCCATCCCAAATTCCAGCTCCTTAGAATTTCATGGCTCTTGCTGGTGAGAATGAATTGTGATTAGTCATTATTTGGGGACTTCAGTTTCTTCCTCCTCAGCTCTGAGCCCTGTAAATAGCTAGAGAATTTGTGTTTAAACAGTTTGGCCACCAATATGAAATTGACTCAAATCTGGCTGTTTTAAAGGCTGTGAAGATTGGGGTTCTTCTAGAAAAGGCCAGGCAATGGGAAGCCAAGATGATTTAGAGGTAGGAGCTGGAGGAAGGCATTGCCACAGAGAGACCAGGATGATGACCCGGAAGCACTAAAAAGTTCAGAGAGAAGGACCAAGCATGTGAGATATCAACACCAAGAAACACAAAAAGGGTCAGGGAGGGGAAGCATGGATTGTCTCACTGACTCCTGGAATGTAAGAATTGAGGAATCTCCCTTGAAATCTGAAAAAGACAGGCGAAGGACAAATAAAAAGGCCTATTTCACCCTGAGAAGAGTAAACTTATGAAACATCTTTTCCCAAGATGTAAGGCACGATAAAGGTGAACATTCATTTTTAAAGTCCTAGACGGCCATTCTGCTGCATTAAGGGAGGTGAGGATGGTTGAGGGGTGTTCCCAAGGTCTAGATAAGATCAAGGCCATGGCCAGGTCCTCTGCAGCGTCTCACAGAACTTGAGGAGTGAGACTCTGGAGGGGCTGGTCCTATGTGGCAACAAGGCCTATGTTTCAGAAGGCAAGTAACTCTTTGCTGGGGGAGCAAGAGCCACTTCCTTTCTTCATTTTTGGTTCATCTTTTCTCTGAACTCAAAGCACTTGTAGGACACAAAGCCCCACTTTAATGAAAAAGATGCCTCACCGTGGCCCCAAAGAACATCAATCACCAACCCGCTGGTGGCAGCTTCTAATACCCCAGCAGGTTCCTCCTCAGCCAACTTTTTCCAAAAGTGCCTGTTAAGTTCTAGATGGCACCTGTGAAGCAAACCAGCATTTTCAGGGTCTCAGGAGCTCACGGCAGCTGTGTCTCTCGTCTTCCCTGACAGCTCACTTAACTCCATGTCATTGAGCTAAAAACAAAATCCTCTCATGTCTATTAAGCCTCCATCCTCATTCAGGAGGCCGAGAAAAGTGGAGCAGGGTGGGAGAAAGGAGGCTTTGGAAGGTAAAGGGACTTGCCCAGGAGACAAAGGTGGTGCCCACTGGGTCCTACAATTCTACAGCTGTGGCAGAAGAGTTCTGGGTGCTTCCTGCCAGCCCTGCTGGCTGCCTCACGCTGATTTTATAGCTGGCCTGTGGGCTCAGGAAGCTACAGACCTTCCCCTTGTTGGTAATAAAAGACTGATGCGCAGTGCTTGGAAGGATCGCTGAATTCCCCTGGGGTGTCCCCGAACTGGAAGAACAGAGCTTCCTGGCCTGGCTGCACGATACAGGAACAGTGCATTCTCGTGGCTCAGCGCACCAGCCCTGGGATCGATTCTTACCAGGGGCTCTGAGAATGCCTGTAATTTTCCCTCCATGCCTGCATTTAAGGGCTTGGGGAATGTGAGTGGGCATTAAGGGACTCCTTGGCAATACAGTTTCCTGGAAGCTTTGACTTTGTAAAAGAAAAGTCTGTAAATGTTCCTCGCGGAAGGAGAGACAAGGAAGGAACAGGGGTTCTGGGAACAGAGCTGCCTGGCACAGCCACTCCCTGCTGCTCAGCCTCTAGGCCGGATGCAGACGTGGCCAGGGCAGGAAACTCCCTCAGGCCAGTTGTACAGTATCTGGTCCTTTTCCCCTCCTCACACTGTCTTCCTTCTGGAGTGCTCGGCTCTGAGCTGACTGCCTGAAATGTAGCTGGAGGCGGTCCTAACATCTGGAACCTGGGGGCCCTGCCCAAGGAGCTTGGCCGTCTGTTAAGGAACAGGGATCTGAGGCTAGAATTTTGGGTACTGAGTGGTGGAGGACCACCCAAGGAGTGTGTGTGTGTCAGGGCCAGGCTGGGGAGATCTGGGCCTCCAGGTTACGGGACTGAGCATCTAGTCACGGGTGAGTTTCCAAAGGAAACACAAAGGGAGGTGGTGGTAAACACCACTCCAGACCCCACCTCCTAGCTGGGGGAGCCTGTGGGTTCGTCTGGAGGCCGCTGGGGAGGCGGGCCAGGAGGGGATGGGGAGCATGGGTGATGCGCAGTACCGGATTCGTGTATCTTAGTCCCGGAGGTGGTGGTGGGAGGACTCTCCGTGGTGGTGGTGGTGGCAGCAGTGGTTGTAGTAGTTGTGGCGACGGTGGTGGTGGCGATGGTGGTAGGTGCAACAGTTGGGATGATGGGGACTGTTGTGGCTTCGGTGGTGGCAGCAATGGCAGTAGCATCGATACTGCTCACAGCGCCCGTCGCACCCACAGTAGTCGGGGGCAATGTGGGAGGAGCTGAGAGGGAAATGTAAAACAGCCGAGTCTGGTTGGTTTGGCTGTGCCCAGCCTGGACACACGGCCCCCGCGTGCAAGGCAGGCAGCCCGGTGAGGAGATGGGGCTTAGTCATCAGGAGCCTCCCCAAGCATAACGGACTGGGTCAGACGGGTCGCAGCAACAGAAGACACAACCATGGGGGAGGAAGAGAATGAAGCCCTGTGTGTGTTTCATTTTCTTCTCATGGTCTGCGTGGCTCGAAACACCCAGCATGCACCCAGCCAAGGATGCGTGAGGATGAGATGGGAAGGGGGCACGCGCTGAATCGCTCAGACCCCAGGGATGGCATGGAGCCCCAGGCCAAACACTGGCCAGATGCCACCCAGACACAGGCCCAAGCAGCACCAGTTGGGTCCAGCCCTGGAGCCCCAGCCTAGAGGTGGGCAGGCGGTGGGGCCCTGTCCAGCAGAGGCTTAGAGTGGCCTGCCATTCCCAACCAATCACTCCAAAATCACCCTTTGTCATGCCTGCATGAGCCCAAACAGCCACCCAAACCCGATGACAGAGAGGGAACAATCTCCACTCCGCGCAGGTGAGCCTTGCACAGCGTTCTGCCTGCCCTCGCCCTCCTCCGGTCTTGGCTCTCCTTGGTCATTCCCCTGCCTCTCCTCCCTCTCTTTCTCTTCTCTGCTCAATGGCGGCCCTTCCTGCAACCACCCTAATCCAAAGTGACTTCTTATAACTGCCTCTCTCTCCAGGAACTTCGGGTCCAGGTACCCCAAGTGCTTTCTGTTCACATGAGAACATGGGAAGAGGGAGCTAATGGAATGGCCCGCACTCAGCAGCACCACCTTCCCAGCCCACAGCAGACAGAGGAGTCCCAGGCAGAGTGAGGCGCATGCTGGGCTTCTTTTCCGCATAAATCTTCATGGGGCACAGAATTGTTCAGATCTGGGCTAACCCTCTCATGACACCCATCTCCCACCCAAAGCTATCCTTGGATGTTGGTCAGCTTGGGAGGGCTAAGCTTATGTATGTGACAACTTTTTCACAGGTCTTCTTTCCTGATATAGAAGTTCATGGAAAGGGCCGCCCTATCCTTACCCGCAGATCTAATATTTGCTAAAGCTGAGAGTATGAGACTGAGGCCAAGCAGAGAGAGACAAAGCCACCTCTCCTCCTTGCACTCGATCTCCTGTGATCTGACAGCACTCCACTTTCTAGTGTTGATGCTAATGGAGCAGTAGGCAGGGACTTTAAAACAAAGGCAGCTAACTCTCACTCCCAAGGAATCCCACCCAGCCTCAAATCTCTCAGGAAAATAATATCCCGGAGAAAGGGGCTAGGGCAGGGAGGGATGCCAGAGAAAGAATTGCCAGAGAGCTTTTTTTAAGGGAGAGTGAAGTGATCCTAAGCCTTCTCAGCCAGAGCCAGCCCAACAAAAGCCCTTTCATTCCCTTGGGTCTCCAATATTATAAGTCCCTCTTTGGAGAAGGAGGGAATACTCCTGCTTCCCTACTAATAAGATCAGAGGTACTACTGTGCCCCGAGGGTGCTGGCCACTGAAGTCACACTGGGCAGCTGACTATGCCCCACATGTTCCAGAGGTTCCTGGGCAGGCTCAAAGCTCTCAATGCTATATTCCCCAAACCCTGGTCAACCCACAGACATCAGGGCGGTGTGGGGAGGGGTGAGCAGTGGGGCAACTCTCCCTCTCAGATTCTTTATTTAGGGCTGTGCTCAGTCCAGGATGGCCTCAGGCCTGGAATATAAGCTCAGTACTAAAAACACTCAACATGAGGGAATTCACTTATCCCCACCCACCGAGACACACACACACACACACTGTGCACACATACATGGGAAAGCCTGAGAGACCCATGTGGCAAAGGTCAGTTCTCTCCCAGGCCTGCTCCCTGCAGCTCTCATGGCCATAGACACACATGGGCTCTTTCCGCTGCTCTGTGCTGCTGGAACAGACCTAGAGAAATTATTTTGTCTACTTGGACAGGACTGCTCTGATTTTTTTTTTTTTTTTAAATTGAGATGGGATCTTGCTCTGTCACCCAGGCTGGAGTATAGTGGTGTGATCATGGCTCACTGTAGCCTCGACCTCCCAGGCTCAAGCAATCCTCCTACCTCAGCCTCCTGAGTAGCTGGGACTATAGGTCCAGCTACAGGTCCACCATGCTTGGCTAATTTGTGTATTTTTTGTAGAGATGGGGTTTTGTCATGGAACCCAGGCTGGTCTTGAACTCCCAGGCTCAAGCAATTCTCTGGCCTCAGCCTCCCAAAGTGCGTACCTGCCGGAGTTCCTTATCAATAGTATATTTTCTAATAATTTCTGACAAATCAAATGCTCACAAGGTAGCCCTTCTCATGACTATCTAAAAGGCATCATTAGAAAGCACTCCCTTTGGAGGAGGTTGCAGTGAGCCGAGATCGCGCCACTGCTCTCTAGCCTGGGCAACAGAGCGAGATTCTGCCTCAAGAAAACAAAACAAAACATAAAAGCAAACACTCCCTTTTAACCTGAATCATCACACTGTGTAGTGCAGGAGCCTGGGCCTCCCCTCCTACAGGTGCAGTGGCGCTACATTTGCCAGGCCCCAGAATCCAAGTCAGTCTTCCCCAAAGTTTACACTCTCTCATGTGGTCCTCAGACTCGCAGAGACACACACACACTCATACCCCAACAAGGCCATAGCTGGGGCACACTCTTCCCAGGATGTTCCAGTGAGTAGCTGGGGGACAGAGGTGTCAAGAGAGCCCAGGTGACAGCATTTTCCTCACTGGCCCTGCTGGGCAGAGGCAAGGATGAGAGATGGCTCTGAAGATGTTTCTACACTGCATTGTCCCCTCCCCTGATGGCCACTTCTGCCAAGTGTGACAGAAAGGAAGCATTTTTCTCTGATGATGGCTACCTAGCTGCTTCCTGTCTGGCTCAGGCTTAGTAAGAGGGAGCAAGAGATGAGAGAGAGGAAAGGGGTCACTTTCCGGCAGCCTCCCCGGGGCTCCCACCATCAAAGTTACTATAGAGGATACAACCTCAGCTGGCTAAGGTCACTGCTGGCACATCTCTGACCCACTCATTAGCTGTGTCTATTGTCCCAAGGCAAGACAGGGCCTCCAGAGAGCTAGGGAGGGTGGAGGAAAGAAGAAAAGCCTCTGAGGGAAGGTGCAGAAGAGTCAAGCAGTGAGCTGTCAGGGGGCTAGTACAGGTGGGAACAAGAGGAGGACAAGTGTTCCATGGGGAAAACCTTCCACTGCTCAGGTCCAAGGAGATTCAGATTATTTCATCCCCTGGGGCTGAGGTGGAGGAGAGGATAGAAGAGCAATGAAGCTGAGAAGTAGGGCTTACCAACAGAGCAGCACCAGGCTGGGCAGACACATGACTGGGCTAGGATGTCATTTCCTGCCGCAATAGGAGCTACAGGTTTGGAAGCAATCCTGGCCAGCGCTCAGTGGAGACCATCAGCCTGGCGACCGAGGAGAGGGGGCAGAGACTCTCTGTTAGCTAAGGGGGGGATCCTGAGTGGGCTAAAGCTGGAAGCACAAGGGCCCTCCTAGACGGCAGCATCAACCTCACAGGTTTGTGACCTAATGCACAATGGAAGGCACCCTGGCCGCGGCCAAGGGTTTTCCAGGAGGGTTTCAGGGAGCACCATACATGAGATGGAGAACACTGAGGAGAGATGACATGTGTCATTCATCTTTCCGTCCCAGAACCTGCCACAGAACAGGGCACCTATCAAGAGCTCACCAAACATTTGCAGACTGAGCTGGGTCAAAGAAGAGGACAGCACTTCCCAGACATTCCATGGTGGGAGGTTTAGTCCAAAAATGTCCACATGGCGTGTTGACTACCCCGGCCAAATCACAGATTGTCAGACAGATGGGCAGCAATCCTAAGAGACTGCAGATACAGGTGGATGAGAGGGATTATCTTCACTGGGTGAGAGATGAACAGGGCAGTTTGGGGAAATAGTGCCCAGGTTTGGAGAGGATGAGAGGGAAGACAGCAGTGGGCCAGACGCCAGGCCCACGTCAAAAACATGAAACCCGAGTTTCGTTGTTTGGCACCTGCTCATTGTGCAGAAGGTTCTTACGCATTTAAAGCTGAGAACAGCTGATGTTATCAGCACATCTCATTTCCAAAAAAGTGCAATCTGCCTCCACTGCCATGTCACGTGGAAGCCGGAGCCCAGGAAACATTTGATTGAGACCGTGATCTCATGCTGCATGAGTGTAGATCTTTTCTAAATGGGAAGTAGGAAGTGGGGTGATTGCAAAGATACCTCTCACCCACTCAGTAGAGGGACAGCACAGGCCAGCACAGATGCCCACTGAACAAGACGGACTGCCTGCCACCAGGCCCACCTGCCTTGGGTCCCAGGGTGCCAGAACAGGGGAGGTGGACGGGGAGCTGCTTCCCCATTGAGCTTGCAGCTGATTCGCCTAGTGCCCTCCCTGCGTTTCCTCTTCGTCATGGGAGAGACTTATGTAAACTTCAAGCAGGAAGTTAGAGAGGCCCCCAGTGTGGCAAGGATGGCTCTCACCCTGTTCCCCAGGCTTGGGATCACCTCTCTGCCTCACATCTTCACAGGGGTGTTCAGACCTTGTGGGGAGGCACTGGGGTGGTGGGTGAATGTTGAGGACTGAGGGAGAGAGGGAAGGATGATGGCAGCTCACCAATCCACAGATCTGCTTGCAAAACATACACAAACTGAAGGAAGCAGGGTGTGCAACAGAAATAGAATCAACCTAGGATGGGGGTGGGGATGAATAAGCAAAGGCGAGGAGGAAATCGAATTGGGCAAGGTGGCATCCCCTTCATAAGCCAACCCTCAGATTCCTGGCCTGGTCCTCAGCCCTCCCTCCACTGCCTGGCATGTAAGGAGGCTCTGGTGAGCACTTGCTTGTAGCCTTTGCTCTGCCAGGGTGAATCCTGTTCTCATTTCCCATCTGATGTAATTCAGGCTCAGAGGAGGGCCTGGAAAGGAACCCTGGCGTCCCCTGCCTTGTTTCTCCAGCCTGGGGACAGGCCGACTGTGATGAAGAGCCCTTTGATGACCCTCAAACCCATGACATGAGGACTGGAGAGGAGTAACTTGATTAGCAGGTCCTAAGCCCAGAGCTGCCCAGCACCTCAGTCCACTGTAGATCTACCTCCCACACCCCGAGAGTGGAGACTGTTCTTAACCATAAAGACTTGGAAAAGCTGGGTTTCTGAAGGGTGAGGAGATAATCAGCCCACGGTGCCTGCTGAGACTCCAGGAACTGGAGCACCTGGCCCTATCCATGGACATGCTTGCTTGTTCTCACTGAGCAGAGCCCGTGGTGGCTGGCAGAGCCCGTGGTGGCTGGCAGAGCCGGTGCCGGGCCCCCATGCAGCATGCGAAGCCGGCATGCACAGCGCGCTCACCCTTTCAGGAGATGGCAGCCCCACCAGGAGCCAGCTGTCCCTGCTCCTGCTGCAGCGCGCCTTCTAGGGCCACAGCTGGGGACACTGCTCTGAGCTGTCAAGCACAGGCAAGGGCTCAGGTGGTTAAAGGGAAGTAATCTACTCAGTGTCAGAATCAAACTGCAGCTCCAGAGAGCAGGTCAGGGCCGGTGTGTGTGGAACCCCTGCTGAGCCATTCTCCTTCTCAGCAGGGGGCAAATAGTTTGGGAAGGGGGGAAAGTGGGCTTGCTCTCCTCTGGTCCCATCCTCCACACACATCCCTCTTGACAGTCTGGCTTCCCAACCACTGAAAGGGTGAGTCTGGAGCATGCTTTCAGCCTGAGCCTCTCCCTCCTTGTCTGCCCTGGCTGGGCTGGGCTCCGCCTGTGCTGCCCCATGCCATGCCCATTACCTCCGCGGCTGGTACGGTACCTGCGGTTGGAGTAGCTTCAGAACACAGCGCCCAAGATGGCCAGACAGAGGGAGAAAGGATGGAAAAGGGAAGAGAAAACAGAGCACAAGTGAGACCACAGGACAAGCAAAGCAGAGAAGGTTCCAGCCAAAACCTTATGCAGACGGCGTGGCCAGGTGCTGGCTGCTGGCCTGAGGATGCCAACTGGCATTCAGGGTTCACGGTCAACTCCACCTGAGTCAGGCATGTTCCTACAGAAACCTTTCCACCTGGGCCTTGGAGACCTTTCTAACACACTGTTTCTACCTCGATTCAAGGACTGGACATCTAAGAGGTGGCTGCAGCGACGGTCCACTCAGAGCATTATGTTCCCAGCTCTGTCCTCAATAGCATGTCCTGCTCTGGCTAGGTTGGCATGACCTTTGAGCAGGCTGGGTGACCCTCCATGATGCCAGGAATTGAGGGGATAAGGAGTAGGTGGTGTGGGAGGACACCAACTCCAGTCAAAAGGATGGTTCCTGTCTTTGGGGGAAGATGCTGAATAGTGGGATGGATAGGAAAGAGGGAGCGTGTTCAGCTGCACCCGCTCCACACCATCGCAACCTTGGAAGGCGGGAACTTTGAAGGATGGAGCCTGGAGCCCCTCTCCTGGTATTCCGTCACTCCAGTTCTTCCCCTCCAGTTGGACTTTATGAAGTTAGAAACCCAAGTTTGGACTGAGAGCCCTTTCTTTTTTCTTTTTCTTTTTTTTTGGATTGAGAGCCCTAAGTGAAATTCTTGAATTTTCTGCAAAGCCTTAAGTTAAGAAAAAAGCCTCTATTTGTCCTCTTGTCCCCTGAGGCTGCAGAACATTCTCTGTGGTGGTTACTGGGGCTGGACAATAGGGCTTTGTTTATCTGATGTTCTGTATTGGGGTGCACATAGGGAGGGAAGAAGGGGCTCTCTTTATCTATCTACTTGCAGAATTGAGTAATCAAGAAAGTGCATCATGGTCTGGCCTGGCCTTTGGTAACAGACACATATCAGTCACTAACCTAAGTCCCCCTGCCCTAATAAACTTCCCGAGTGCGCAGGGGCTTGGGAGAGTGCAGAAGAGCACAGCAGGAGGGAGAGCTGGTTGTGTGACTCACTCCTGGTTTCTGATACCAGAGAGGGATGCCGAGTGGGCTGTCAGCCTTTCTCTGCTTCTGCCTGGCCCCTCTTCTCCCGCCTCAGCACTGGTCTGCTGGCTAGAGTGGTGGGCTGGGGAAGGATATGGGCAACTTGTGAAGCTGCCTGGGATCCCAGGGTGACGCAGCAGGCCTGGTAGCCCCAGAGAAGGCAGCACTGATGCTCTCCTGGAATGCGAGTAGGGGTGGTATTCAGGAGACCCCATCTGGGCCTGGGCCAGGCCGCGGGACCTGACCCTTCTGTGGAAAGCACCAGACACGATGACTTGTCAGCTTCCAGGGTGCCCACTCACATCACCTCTTCTCTGGAGTCTTCCCATGAAGACTGAATTCCCTCCTCTGCCCAGCCACTGCGCGCCCTCATTTAGACATGCAATTAGATATTCTTATAGATGGCTCCCCCTCTAGATGGTGTGAGCTGCTTATTACCTTTGTATATCCCTTGTGTGTGGCAATGTCTGGCACCTCACAGTGTGGGTACTAAAGAAATGGCTGTTGAATAGACCGTTGTCTCTCTGGAGACACACGGGGGTCCCCAGCCTTTCCCAGGGGGTGTGCCAGTATTGAGGCTTTTGCAGCCTTGCCTCCTTGAGAGGTCCCAGACTGCACATTCCCCCACCGCCAGCGTGTGTGCCGGTGAGCCTGGAGCCCCCTCTAGTGGAGTCCTCAGGCAGGTGCAGCTCTGGTGGGGTTGAAATGCTGCCAGATGACTCCTGGACCCAGGAGATGAACTCATTTGCTCTTTGGGAAGCTGGCTTGGCAAATGGCTGTTTCCTAACTCCTCCTCCTCTCTGCAGCCTGACAACACATCCAATTCAGGCTGCAAGGAAGGACCACATTCTCTGCTTTACTCATGATGCCAGTAAGCAGCGTCATCATGACGGTTTCCCCTACCTCCTTGAACCCATGTGCCTTCGAAGAAAGAAGGTTGTCCCCAGAGCACTCATGGGGGCACTCACAATCATATTCCTGCCTCCCTCAAGAGGTGAACACTCACTGTTCTTTGGATTCATTATGATTTCTCTCATTTCTCAACTCATGCTCTCTTCCTTATTCCTCTACAAGAAGGAAAGATGATAGATGTCAAGTGACTGAGCAAGTCAGGGCAAGTGGGGACCCAGGTGTGACCACAGTGGTCCAAGGAGAGCTGAGCTCCAGATACAATGCCAGCACCTACCTCTCACATGTAAGATGGGTTCTCACCTACCGAGGGCTTGAGGACTTGCAAGTCTCATTTCCTCTCCATCCCAGGCAGCCAGCTACAGATCTCAGTGTTTCTCTAGGCCTCTGAATTAGCTGGGACCTTTTACCCCAGGGGCTGCCGCCATGCACCTACCTTCATTCGGGGGTGCTGGTGACTCCTCTGTGACGGCTTCCCCAGAGCCCACCTGTGTCCTGGCGCTAAGGGTAAAGCGGTAGCGTGACACAGGGTCCGTTCTTTGCACCGTGAACTTGGTCTGATTGGGAGAGAAGTTTTCCACTATCTGCTTTCCTACTTTGGTCCCGTTAACTGGGGAGAGAGAGGTAAGTGGAATTAAACTTTAGCAACAGTTATTGATGGGTTATATAATCTGCAAGCTGGAGGGAAAACACCTTCCTGACTTTGCCGGAAAGGGAAATGATGGCACCTGCCTGGTGATCTTAAAGGCTTGGTTCAAAGGCAGAGCACTGGGTAAGAACTCCCTCCGGGCTCTTTGATTATACCCAGGGTTAATCCTTCTTCACTGATCCTGTTGTCTCTAACTCACTGCAGAGTTATGTGGCTGATTCAGAAAGATTCCGTTTAAATTCTTAAGCCCTTTCAACAAGGACAAAACTCTTCACTTTCTTTCTTCCTTTCAAACAGAACTAGGACAACGCCACTAGGCCTTTTGATTCTTAATGCCTCCTTTGTAAAATGCCTATTCAATGGACCTCAGAGGGTGAAAGGGTCTGGTCCAGAGATCAATTCAGAACAGCATACAAGCACACAGTTGGCTATTAAAATTGCTAACAACACAACATTTGGCTCTTTGAGTTTCCTAACAAGGTATATGTTACCTACTTTTGAAGCCCTAAAGTGTTTCAAATGTAATGGCACTCCTGTCCCTGCATGGTGATGATGAGCTCATGAGGTGGGGTCTTTCCAACCCAGGCTCCTGATTCGGGTCACCCCACAGTCACTGGGCAGCTCTACATGCAGCTGCCTTATCATAAATGACATCTTGTCAAGGGGTGTCCTGACTGTCTGTGGACTCCTGTGAGTATACTATCTACCCCATCAGGTGGAAGCTCCAGAACCTGAGGAACTCTCTCTTCTAGACTCTGTACGTGTTGGAGACTACAAAAGATCCCTAAAGGCATGGCTGTCTCCCTCATTAGACTGGAGTTCGCTTTGTCTCATCAGTGAGACTAGAAGCTCCCTGCAGGCAGAACTATGTAAGGAGAGCAGGGATTGAGTCCCATCTGCCTCCCCTAATCCTATTGGGAACTGTTTCGTTGGCCCCTCCATCCCTCCACAATGCCATCTGCACCCACAGGCTTTCTACCTTGAGTCCTTAGGAAAAGTGGTGAGAATGGGGTTTCTGGTTCCCAGATTATCTAAGAGAAAGGGAAGGGCAGAACATACAGGCCACGTATTTGAGAGTGTATCCAATCATGATCCCATTTGGATGCTCCGGATGATCCCACTCCAGGTTGATTGTCTCCAGGTTGGGCTGCCGGACGCGGAAACGCCTGGGGGCACTGGGTACTTGGGGAAGGAGGAGAGAGCAGGGGAGATGAGGGGGAGGGGGCAGGGAGGATGAGGAAAACACAAAAAACAAAGCACAAGTATGAAGGCATTGACCTCTGGACAACCCCCATGCTGGACACTGCTAAACTGAAGCCTGGGAGAACCGTGAGATGACCAGAGCCCATTGCCCCATCCAGGATGCCATTTCCTCCAGGTCTGAGGACAAACATAGCTCAGACTTTGCTATTTAAGAGAGGAAGAAGTAAATCAGGTTTTCTTCTAGCAACTACCCTGGATTCAGCACGTTAGGCTCTGATTCTGCAAAGATACCTCTAAATTGGGCAGAGCCATTCCTAGGTAGAGAACCACTTACAGCTGTTTTGTACAGAGGCTGCAGTTCCCTATCCTCAGACAAGGATTCTCATCACTGGGTCCAGGCAGCAGGCCCAGGCTTCTGAGCTGAGAATGTTGGATTCAGGGGTAAGGAGACAGAAAGCCAGGGTGGAACATCCGGAAGAGGTGGGAGGGCAGGAATGTTGGGGAGAGGCCAATGATGCAAACCAAACCAGGGGGAGGGAAAGACAGGGATAAAGAGAACAAGAGGGAAGAACAGAGGACAGGAGGAAGAGAAGAGGAAAAATGGGGAAAATAACAATTAAAGAGGGAGGGAGGAGAAACGGAGGAGGACGAAACAGATGCAAAGCAGATAAAAGAAGACTGGCAAGAACAAGGAGATGAACCAGGAACTCTGCAGTCATCTGTTAATTCATGAACTTGAATTTATGTGAAACAAAAAATAGGGGTTTTGACCCCAGGGCCATGTGAAACCACAGGCCTGCAGAAGGCAGGGCTATACTTGGATATTCCTCTGCAGAGACACCACACACACAGGCCGACTATTTCAGTGACGACTTCTTGAGAACGTGGGGGGAGAACCGTGAAGGTGTTGGGTGCTGGCAAACAAATCAGATGGTTCCAGGCAGTCAGGATGGACATGCTGCCTTCTGCCTTGGAAGGTGGTGGGGCGGCCCAGGCGCCCGCCGTGCCCTCGGGGATCAGTCTGCATAACCCGTCTGGAATTATGTCAGCAGACCTCACAGGTCTTCTCTTGAGATACAACCTCCTGGCAGGGCAGGTCACCTTGGCGATGGTGCTCTGGGAATGGCTGTACCGGCTCAGCTTGCAGGTCATCCGCTCCTGGAGGCCTCGCAGAAGTTGCCTTGTGCCATCCATGCCGAGCCACGCTGGAGTTTCTCCAGGCCCGAGGTGTGTGCCACCCTTCTCCTGCCCCACCCCGAAGAGCTGCAGGCCAGACCTACCTCCTTCCGGGGTGGTGAACTCCTTGGTCTCACTGCGAGGCCCATCACCTCTCCCATTGACCACAACCATCTCCAGCTTGTAGTTACTGTAGGGGAAGAGGCGGGACACCACGCCACGGAGGCGGTCACCAGGGAAGCTGGCTTGCTGTCTCTTCTGAGACACCCACAGGTTCTTCAGCAAGCTGCTCTCCCTCCAGTAGTAGGCCTTCGGGACAGAGGCAGGCTGGTGAGGGGTCAGGCAGGCAGGGCCGGGTTAGTTGTTAGTGGTGGTGGTAGTGACCGGTCTTTCCTTTGCTTGCTACAGCCTCCAAGTCCCAAATGACCTCATCAGTCCTATCCAGGCTGAGGAAGCAGCCTTTTAATCCCCACTCATTAGCCACTCCTGAACATGAATTTATATTAAACAAGAAATAAGGGTTTTGGTTCCAATTACTTTCGGATCCATGCCACGTCTTTGGGGAATGAGCAAGTTGGCCAAACTTACATCTGAGCTGCTCCATCATGAGACTGATTTCCAAGGTGGGTACCAGGTTGCTCAGGGAGTCCGTGCCAGAACCAAAAATAGTGAGCCAAGGGTCCAGGCATGGAAAGCTCCACTCTGTGCTCAAAGACCACATCACCTTGAATTGGATTAGTATGGTTTAGATTGACGGCAGGCAGCAGTTGAAAGGTAGCAAGTTACCCCCGGAAGTCTGAATATGAGAAAGGGTTGATTTAATCCTTTGAAGTAAAATGATTTCTTTTCATATTGTTGGAAGACCTTTAGGGATGAGACAGTCACATGTCCAAGTCAGTGGGATGCCAGGCTGCATGGTAGCAGAGCTTGGATGGGAAGGGACAGCTATGGAAGATGGTGGTGTTGGAGGGACGGTGGAATGAGTTTGGGCAACATGAGGTCTCTAATTAGCAGTGGGTAAGAAGCCACAGGTCAGGTGGCCACGCCAGTGTCTCCCAGGCTGCCCGTGGCAAGGTAGGAAGGAGTCCAGACTTAGAGAGGGACCCATGGGGAAGCTTTAGCCAGAAAAATCTCTAAGCAAGTAGGTTAAGGGTGCAAGTCAACTGTGGGGAAGAGCTCATTCAAGTGTACACATCACGTTGCCTTCTTTCCCCTACTGGCCAAATTCATTTCCCGGGAAGAGACTAGCCTCTCTTGCTCTGCCTCCAACTGTCCATCAGCCAACTCTTGATGACCCCGGAGGCCACAGAACCTGCATTAATCACAGTTACTGCCTCCCTCACTTTCCAGCCAACTTTTAATTAGCGCTACTCAGAAGGGAGTGCCGTGTATACCCTGGGCGCCCTCTCTCTTCTTCACATCTGAGCTCACCCTTTTGAAGAGGATGGACGATTGAGCAGAAACTGCTCTCAGGCAGGGAGGACCAAGAGAAGCCAAGGGCCTTGACAGTCCATATACTGGGTTATCTGGAGTTGGCTGTGACAACAGGGAGGGCATTTGCACACTTTCAGTGGCTTTGCCTGTTAGTTGTGGCTTAGGAGATAAGGAGCCCAGTAGGGGCTATTGGGAGAGGGGAGGGGAGTAGCTCAGCGGTGCCTCAACACTGCTCTGAAGATACATGTGTGCCCACTCACGCATGTATTCCAAACGCAATGTGCTATGCAACACCAACCCAAACCCACTACCTTTCATGTGATTTTCTGCTGAGCACAATCTCTCAGCATATCTGCTGGACACATCTGAGTGTATATATACACATATATATATATATACACACACACACACACATACATACATATATATATATATATATATAGAATTTTTTTTTCTGGGTATATTTTTGAACATCTAACCCTAGACATTATCTTCTTGAGTCAACCCTGGATTCAATAAACATCCCTAGGATTTCTTTCAAATATCTTATGCCCCGCATTTGCTACCCCTGGCCCTGGTTAGTGAGCTGGGTGGTTAGGTGAGTCCGGAGCTGGCTTCCTCACTCGGTACTCTCTGAGCTGGCCCTGGACCGTGTCGGAGTAGACGCGGTTCCACTGAAGGCTGATGGCTGTGCTGTTCATGACTCGGACTTTAACTTCAGTGGGCGCAGCCCTGGGATCTGCAATGTGTCGGGACAGAGAGCTGGTTATGCAGGCAGGACTCTAGGGTTGCTTCTGACTTGTTCTCTGCTGGCCTATACCTGCATTCCACTCAACACTGGGCATTCCATGAGGGCAGAGGCCATGTCTCCTCCATCAGACAGTACTTGAAAAAGTGGTGGGGAAGGCTCAGGACAAAAGGGTGGCAGTCCAAGTGGAAGGGACTCTGCCTACATGTTTAGAGGGCAGTCATTTGCCCCCTCCTGTGCTGGGTAGTTTCCATCTGCCCCTTCGTTTCGTCCTCCACCCTTCCTCACCCTGCTCTGTGTCCTGGGGGGCTGCCCTCGCTGGACCTTATCAGCGGAGCTCCCTTGTTCTCAGGCTTCCAGATGGGTTTAACCAATAGCAGGTGCCAACAGGAGGCCCCAGGGCAGGAGGAGAGGAAGGGTGGGTATCAATTCCCCTGGGTTCCTCTTTGCTGGGCTACAGGTTGACAGCCTTGTACTCTTCTACCTAAGGCCACGGCTCCTGAGGGCAGTCCTTGCTGGCTGTGGACTCATCTATCCCCGTCCATGGAGGCTCAGAGTGGTATAATGACTTCCTGCTGCTGCCAGCCTTTAAGGTGGATTACATATCTTGCCGTTTTCCCTCCAACTCTGTCCACACGTTATAAATAGTTACTTTTGAGAGTGCATCTGTTTCCTGGCAGAAAACATTACCCACAGGTTGAAGATGCCCTAATCTAGTTCAGGAAGTGATTCGGACCCTGCGACTACCTGGAAAGGGAAGGCCCCTCCCTCCCCCATAACTGATTCTCGTCCCTGTTTTCTCCACTCTGCTGCAAAAGCAGCTCTGCCTCGTCCCTTCTAATCCATCAGGGCATGGGCCGCAGGGTAGAAGCATGCAACGGAAACTGTGGGCTAGTCCATAAAACCCATGACCAGATGCCACCCTTTCTGCACTTACCATCTAGTAGTCCCATCGGGCTCCTGTCTGAAGTGCCCGCCACCATGGAGGTGAGGAGTGGGATGGACAGAGGACCCACTGACCCTCTCTGCTTATCTCCCTTGTGAGTCCAATCCATAATCACCTCTGGGAAAGTGGGGCCCAGGACCCAGCCCTCCCTTCCTCCATCTCACTGTTAGGAGCGCCACTGGCCCTACTCTTGACTGCTCCTTCTAAGTTCCCCCCACTCAAGACTGTCCCTCCTCCCTTCCTTCTGCCCACTCCATCCACCTACATGATCTCTTCTTCGATCAGACCCAGACCCAACAGGGCACAAAGGCCCTCAACCAGGAGGGGACTCCCAGACACCCCTGCTTTGTTTAGCAGCCCACAGGATTGATGTGCTGGGGACAGAGAGGCCACCACCGTCTGGGAAGCCAGGCATATATGTCCATGTATATGACCAGAATCTTGTTGTTTTACCAGGGGCCAGCCACCAAAGACCTTCTCTTTCTGTGCTCAGTTCCCAGGGCTGGGAACCGCAGCAGGAGCACCAGGAGGGGCTGGTCTGGGGTGCTCCTGTCTGGTGCTGAGGAGGCCTCCTGATCCCTCAAGGCTTCCCCAGGGGAACCTCTGGCCTGCTGCCCTGCTTCCTATGGAGGTGTCTGATTATAGCTCTTTAGGATGGGTAGTCCTGATGTTTTTTCTTGGTGCTAGCATGGCTTAGCAGTAAGGCAGACTGCCAGGGGATCGGAAGACCTGGGCTCTGTTCTCAAGACTGACATTGATGACTATGGAACACTGCCAAGGGTTTTCCCTTTTTGGGCCTCAGTTTTCACATCTGTGAAATGAGAGTTCTGGACTAGGTGATGACATTCAGTAATTCCAACTACGTTCGGATGATGATATTTCCACTCCAGACATTACTGGGTGCCTGTCTGCTCTAGGTCACTACAGGACGTTTTTCCTTCCTGGGAACTGGCTGTCCTCCCATACCCACCCCAAGGTTCCTGGCCTGTGTGCGTGGCCTCGTGAGACCTAGCCACAAGGGTCCTGGTGGGGAGACGGGGAGGAGACTACTCACAATCTTCTCCGGAGTAACCGATGACGGACTCTGGCTCAGGGCCCTTCCCGAAGTCATTTTCAGCCTGGACTCGGATCTCATAGGGCACGTAGACCGGGGTCTGCCCCACCACGTAGCGAGAGCCCCACACCGTGACGTTGTTCCAGGCCTCTCGAGTCTCTCTCCGCCTCCACTTGACAATGTAGCGCAGGTTGGGGCCAAAGGCCGAGGTGGCATTCATGGGCTGGGCAGAGGGACAGACAGGCTGGGGAGGCTGCCAGAGAGGGGCCCAGATCCACCCACAGCTTGCCCTCTCTTGCTGTGCCAGGCATCCCTTCCAGATGTGCCCAACACTGGCCTGTCCCCTTGCAGGGTAGGGAAGGCCACATCCCCCACCCCAGTGAGTCCCCCAAAAGCCCAAGGTCCTGTGAACCCAGCAGCATGCAGATTTTCTGTGACAGAGGCTTCGCCTGAGACCCAGTTACTCTGACTCTGAAAGCCACCCACATTTGCAGGTGCAAAAGTTTTATTTTCAACAAAACTCCTTCCTGTGACAGGAGCAACAATAAAGCAAAATATAGACAAAAGGTAAACTTCTCCAAAGTCAGAAGAAATGAGTTGTGGTTAACCACAGCATGGCTCCTGCTAATGAACTCAAAATTCCAGAATGGACTTTAGTTCTACCGAATTTGTATGTGTCTGTCCTGTCCTTCCCAAGAGGTCAGAGTTCTTTAAACATGGGCGTGATTCTGCTCTTTATTTTCTAAGGGCCTGGCCCAGGAATCAGTCCTCTGGGAACCTGCTATACAGAGCCACAGACCAGGGTCCTGAATCTGGGCTCAGCCCAGCTGCTGTTGCCCTGTTTGGCCAAGGCTGCTGTGGGAGCAGCCTTCAGAAAGACAGGGAAGGTCATGATCTCAAACACTGCATCTCCCAGTTTCCATTACTCGTGGCAGAAGCTCAGAAATGTTAATATTTCAGTGGCTGCGTCTGCATTCTCAGACTGGGAAGTGGTTTGGGAAAAAAGTCATTTTGAGACCACATACTCCAATCTGGGTTTGGAAAATGTAGTCAGTGAGCCAGCATGAAGATGAGATTTTCCAAGACCAGAGGGAGTCTTTGGAATGACCTAGTCCATTCTCTGACCAAGAGAAAGCCTGTACTGGACACATCTCAGATGTTGGTCTCTCCCCAGCTCCCACAAATCTCCAGTGAAAGGGCTGTAGAACACACCAGAACTTGGTTTGGTGTTGTGCTTACATTTTTTCTAAAGTCTAACCCCAGTCCCTCCTCCTTCAAGAGAAGTCTGCTTGATTTTGCTGCCTCCTCTACGCGTTCTGCTAGACTGGCAGTCGGTGGACCCTGGTCCCCTCTGCTCCCGTCTCCTCTCTGAAATCTTACTCTTAGACATTTGTCCTGTTTGGTTTCTGGATGCCCAACTCAGAGAGGAGCTTGGTTTCTCAAAGAAGAATGGCCACCAAGACCAGCCAGAGAGTCTGAACCACATCGTGGCCTCATAGGGTCGGGGCATCAAGGGAGAGGGGCTCCCGGTGCATGTGGCAAGGTGAGCTGCTCCATCGGGGCTGGGAGGGCCTCTTACCGTCCACGTGATCTCCATGTTGTTCTTTCTGGTCCCCTCTCCCTTCACGTCACCAGGATTGGACTCGGGGGCTGGAACCCAAACAGACACAGGTTCAAGTCTAATTTGTGCCTTTCCAGGGCAAGGTAAGGAACCTTCCTCTGTCCTACCTGATGGGTCTGTTCTGGGCTCTGTCTTTCCTCAGCATCTATGTACACGTTGGGTCTGGTGTGTAAATGAACTTACTCTGTGCATGATGTGCCTTTTGACCTGAGATTTAAACTCCCAGAGCAGGGCTAATTTCTTCTGAATTTTAATCCTTTACCAGACAGCATTTATCATAAGGCTTTCCACACTGTCGGTGGTCAGTAAGCCAACTCAATGTGGACTAGCTCCTTTGTGGATTATCCACTAAATATGTTTCATGCCAGACTGGCTTATCCCTGGCATTTAACATTTTTGGGGGGCAGCATCTCTACTCTCTATGAGCTGGTGTGATTTCAGAAATCCAAATATTACCCAAGAGTGTTAGGAAAAGAAATCTGATGTAATACCAATTTATATATTTCTCACACTGAATTATGTATTTCTGCTGTATCTCTTTGCCATAGCTCTCCCCTTTAAAGGAGATAATCCAGAATTACTAATAATAAAAATGGAAGTTAGCATTTATCATGTGCTTACTACATGCCAGGCATCATAGTAAGTACCTGACACACATTCTCAAATGTTCACAACAGCTCTGTGATGTAGGTGTTACTATTACTCTCTGCTTCACAGATGAGGCCGGGCCGTGGAGAAGTTAAGTAACCTAAGTTCACATGGCTGGGAATGGGGGGATCTCAGTGTGAATTTGGGGTGTGGGGTTCCGGAGCCTTCTCTGGCAGCCCTCGGGTACTCACGTGCTCCACTGGTTCGGTAGCGCTCGGACGGGAGGCTGGGGTGGCTGCTCCCAACCTCGTTGATGGCAATGACACGGAACTGGTAGTTGACATACGGGGACAGCCGGAGGACGGCTGAGTTAACGCTGCCGGGGTACTTGGAATGGTCATGCCAGACCCCAGGTTGGAACTGGTCTTCTTCAAACTGGACGACGTAGTCTGAGTGGGCAAGGAAAACAGAGCTGTTTCGGGAGCTCAGTTAGCAGTGGTCTTCTTTAAAAGCACTTCCTTCTTGGCTTCCATTGATCTTTATAATCTCTCTCACACAAAGGCACAGGGAGAATTCTTCCCAAGGCACAGGAAGAGACACCAAGGCCTCTGTACATTCTGAGGTTAGCCCAGGACACACATCAAGCGAGGCAGAAGTGGGGCTGGAAACCAGGAAAGGCCTTCGGTTTAAGGGTGTTGCCATCCCTCTTTTCCAGCTTTGGGGCGCAAGGCCCTGAGCTACCTGTGATGGGGCTGTTGTTAGCATCCCCAGGGATCCAGGTCAGCCGCACGCTCCTCTCGGCCAGGTCGGTCAGCTCCAGGTCCCGGGGCCGGTCTGGCCGTCCTGGTGACAGAAGAAGACACCACGCAGGGCTCCTGAGTTAGAGTGGGTCCACCCTTGTGACGGCCCTAGCCCTGGACAGCTCCCTGATGGGCTTAGGTCTTCGCTACCAGCTGGATCCAACCCCAGCCTGACCCGAGGGGTGAGCACAGGGACCACTCCCTTCCCATTGGGGCCCAAGGGAAAACAAAGAGGAGACTCCTGAAATCCCAGCCCCCCCCCCCCCCGACCCCCGCCAAAGAATATCAATGGGCGTGGAACAAGGAAATAAAGGGGCTTATGCAGACAGAACTGGGACCAACGCCATCCCGTCTTGGATCTTCTGAGAATGCAAGCATTCAGGAATGCCACCCGTCATCAGACCCACGCTCACAACACTTAGGAAGGCTGATGAGGGAGTGTGGGATTCTGTCCCATTTTCTCACATTAATTGTCCTCTACTCTGTGTGCCAAGGCTCTGAGGAGACGGGAGCCCAGGAGAGGGCTTGGCCTGCTGAACATGGCAGATGGGTTAGGGGAGTGGGGGCAACAAAGAGAGAGGACCAGACCAGGGAGGAGATGGAGACTTGGTCTAGGCATTTCATTGATGGACAGCAGGACAGGAGCCTGGCAGGCTTGCAAACAGGGGTGAGGGCAGCACCTTTTTGGGGTGTGAATCTCACTGGGACTGCTTTAGTGGGTCTAAGTGCCATCCTGGCCTGGGATAAAGACACCCGGCTACTGAGTGGTAGGGGAGGCAAGATTTTCTCTCCATCTTGACTCCCTGAACCAGGTATTTCCATCTTTCAGATGGTCACTAGAAGGACTTGGAAGGCGAGTCCCACAGGCCCACGTTCACGTGTGTGTGACATGTGTGTGTAGATTGTAAATGGATAGAAAGCAGTAGATGCAGGGAGGCTGAACAACGAGTTTCCAGGTGATGTGAAGGGAGCAGGCTTTCGCAGTCCCTGCAAACAGGACCTGAAAGACTGCTGGGAGGACTGGCCACCCTGAGGGAGCGGTGAGTGTGGATGGAGGCAAGGGATAGGGTGAAACAGCAGCCGAGAACTTCCGAGCTCACCCTGTAAGGAGCAGGAAGCCCAGCATAGGGCCGTGCCCTGGGCTTGGGGAGGTGGACGTGGGCAACTGAAAGGAGGTCCCATGTAGCCAGGAGTGCTTCCCACAAACCTACACACTGTCACCCTTTCCCAAAGCGGCTTCCTTCTCCCAGACTCCACACCCTGGGTGCTGAGAGAGGGCACCGGCAGGGGACTGTGATTAGTGGGAATTACCTTTGGGCAGGGCAGCCAAACGGTTAGTTGGAGTGGCCTGATCAGCTGCAAAGGTAAGACGGGTTATCCAGGTTAGCAGGTTATCCAGCGTTAAAGGTGTTCTAGAAGGATGGGGGTAGGCAGCCGAGGCTTAAACAGCTGCCCCTGGGCTGAGGTGTTCTAGGCAGGGCTGTCCCCGTTCTTCCATGGGGAATCTCCTACCCTTATAGAGGCCATTTGTGTTTCCTCCACAGCTGGGGGCGGCACCTCTGTTTCCTTCCCATCCCAATGTGACTATCATGCCTGGGCCCACCCTTCCTGCAACTGTGCCTCTCCACTGCACCAATGCTAGTGGCAGTAGGGCACCCACGGGGAGGCAGAGGTGACAGAGGACTTGCTTCCCTGGAAGGGAGAGGCCTCCTTCCTCTTGGTTTGGGTTAGCTTAGTATTTACAGTCCAGCCTGGGTGCAGGACAGGAAGACACGGCATCATCTTGCTTAGTGCATAGCACGTGATGAAACGTCACCAGAACCCAGGAATGGGGCGGGAGGGAAAGGAAGGCTGGCGGAGGTCATTGGAAGCACAAACACAAACTCAGTCTTGCTTTAAGGATGGATTGTTTTAATTGACTTAGTGGTGGAGTTAGCTGTAAGAAAGGTAAAATGATCACAACGAGAAACCCCTCTTCACTTTCTCTATATCACTCAGGCCCCTTTCAGTTGAGACATGGGGAAGTTAATGACTCCACTCAGGAGGTAACCTGTCCAGCACAGCTTGTTCTGAAACTGGCAGCTCCCTAACCCTGACATCACAAGGCAAGAAGAGATCACCACGCCTGACCTGGCCACTTGACTGCAGGCGCTGCCCTCGGAACTGTCCCGGGCCACTGCTTCTCTGGCTGCTGGGGAGGGGGTGGGGCTGGTCAGTGCCAGGGTAGGCAGCGGCAGTTACCTAGCACGGTGAGGTAGGCCTTGGCCAGGTCTTGGTCTAGCTCGGTGCTGGCAACACACGTGTAACTGCCCTGGTCCCGCTCTGCCACACCAAAGATGGTCAGGGAGTCATCTTCCTTCTTCATCCTGCAAAGGTACCGAGGAAGGGTTGGGAGAACTGTGGGTAGGGGAGTGCTCAGTGCTGCCCATTGCTTTCTCCCCAGAGGGGGCTCTCGAGTCAGGAGGGCAAGGGAAGCTCCTTCTGGGGGATATGAGGCTCCCTCTCAATGCTTTGACAGAGGTGAGGTCTTCACGGTCACCTGGAGCATTCATCATACTTGATGGAGGGGAACAGAGAGTGGGTGGAGCCCAAGTGGCCGTGAAGCACGTTTGCCACCTTCGAATTCCGTACGTGTGTCTGCCTCTGTGCCTTTACTGTGCTGTGCACCCCTCCCAGGTTAGGGCACCATGAGGCCCATGACCCCAAGGTAGGTTGGTATTCCTTCTCCTCTCATACTTGTAGCTTTGTCTGTCTTCAGCCCAGACTTGTCTCCTCTGCACCTATGCTCAGGCCAGCCTGACCCCAGGCTCCTAGGAACTGTCTCCTATAAAGAGGAGAGGCCGCAGAGCAGGATGGGGCTGTAGAGCTGTCAGCACTGAGTGCCAGAAGGTTTGCAGAGGGGAACACCCTCTGCAAAAAGTCAAATGATGGCTAGAAACCGCTGGTACCATGTCCAACTGCAGGGCCCTGCACAACTTTGCTCCCT
This sequence comes from Pongo pygmaeus, assembly GCF_028885625.2. Classification (NCBI taxonomy): domain Eukaryota; kingdom Metazoa; phylum Chordata; class Mammalia; order Primates; family Hominidae; genus Pongo; species Pongo pygmaeus. The sequence goes on from NC_072373.2 coordinate 44,481,262, forward strand.
CGAGATGGAAGAAGGTAAAGCAAAGTAAGCCCTGGGAAGGGAGGCTCGGAACAGCGGTTCTCAACCCTGATGCACACTGTAACCCCCAGGGGGACTTTTAAACACTGCCAGTGTCCTAAGTCCTACCCTACACCAATGAAATTAGGATCTGAGGAGTGGGGCAGGTGTGGGTGTAGTGAAAGCATGCCAGGTTCAGTCAGGGCTGAGAGCTGGCTCAGATCAACCCTGCCCTCTGCTGAAGATTAGGGGTACTGCAAATAGGGCTGAAAGGCTGGAGCCTGGGATGCAGCGGAGGAGGAAAAGAGAAGACAGGGGCAAAAATGAAAGGGAAAAGAGGCGAAGTGAGGGGAGGCAGGGAGAGGAGAAGTGAAGAGACTGAGAAGAGGGAGAGAGAGGAGGTGTAGGAGAGAGAAGCAGGGAGCTGGTGGGAGAGAGGGAGGTTGTGCAGGGTTGGTGTGGGGGGGTCTCCCCTGAAGCAGGGGAGTTGCCGAGGCCATCAGCCCCTCTGCAGAAGCTCCTTGGTGACATGCATGACATGGGTTCCCTGTCCCTGTGTTCTTCCATGTGTCACCAACAGCAAGGGAAAAGAAAATGCGCCTCAAACTAGCACTAGGAAGGGGAAAGGGGGAAGAGAAACCTGTTTCCAATATAGAGCGGCTCGTCATCCTTCAGCCAGGAGACGGTGAGTTTCAGGGAGGGGTCGTGCTTCACCCGACACTCCAGCTGCACCGTGGTGCCCCTTTTGGCCACCTGGTCTTCAGGCATCCGGTAGATCCTGGTGGGGTCTGTGGAGAAGCCCAGAGCACTCGCCACTGGCCTGTTCTCTGCCCAGCATCCCCATGCGGCCACAAAATGGCATATGTCTGCCCTCGAGGCCTTGGGCCAACTACGGAGCGGGGCACAAACAGTATGCCATGGTATGAATGGAGCAGAGTTCTGGGTGGGTAATCCCCAAAGCAGGTAATGCCCCAAATCCTCTCCATCTGGCTCAGGAATATATAATGTAATTTCTGGGCTGGTAGTGGGGAGTTGGTGTGAGCAGAAGGTTTCCTTTCCTAATTCTCTTTGGACCACACTGATCCTAAAAGGACTCCACAGGTGCACACTGGGCAGCCCACTCCAGGTTAAAGATAGGTGTGGTGCATTTTCAATGTGAATATTGTATGTGGATAACTGCCAGCATGGCCTCCTTGTCCCTCTCCAAACTCCCACTGGCGAACCCTCTCCTTTACCTTTGACCTCCAGGCGGACTTGGTTTTCAGCTTTGCCCAGGATGTTGGTGGCGACACAGGTGTAGATGCCTTGGTCCTCTTTGCGGATCATCTTAATTTCCAGACTGCCGTTCTCATAAACATGGTAGTTGCCACCATCCAGGTTGCTTCCTTGCCCATTCTTAAACCTCACAACAGAGCAGCAGAACACACAGCATCCTGAGACAGGACCAGCCCAAGGGCAGGGGCAGCAGCCAATCAAGAGAGACCATGGGGGCTGTGGAAGGAGCCCCATGCTAGGAGGCTGGAGCCCTGAGCCTCGGAGGGTCTGCCTGTAACCACCAGGTGGCCCTGGCAAGCCTCCATCCCTCTCAAGGTCTTGGTTTCCCATTCTGTACAATGAGGAGGTTGATCCAGATGATCTGCTAACTTCCTCCCAGCTTTGACCCTTTAAGATTCCCAGGTCTTGCTGAACACCTACTATGGGCCAGATGGGAAGGAGAAGATGAGACAGGTGACCCCTGCTGTGGAAGGCCTGATCTCCTGGAACTTACCATCGCAGTGTGGGGATGGGAGACCCAAAGAAAGGACAGTCCAGTCGCGTCCGGTTGTAAAGAATCACTCGAATGAGCTGGTTCCGGGGCGACAGCATCCGAGGCGGCACATCTGAAATTCCCAGAGAACCGATCTCGAGTGCCGAGTCTAACTCTTCCATCTCTTCCCCCTCGGTCTCACCTCTGCATGCCTTCTGCTTACAGCAGCTTCCCAAGCACTGAGACACCTTCCCCTATCAACCTTCCCTCCTTCAGGAAGCCCCTAAGGATTAGGTGGGGAAGGAGAAGCTTATTGCTTCCTCTGCCCTCAACCTACCCTACATCCAAATCCAGCTTTTGCAAAGGGTCTCCCTAAATTATCCAGCAGGTTCCGTAGCTGCCCCATCACAGCCCTAAGGTATTTCCTAGCTACCCCTCCCACCACCCTCTCCCTGCCCAGAGGGTGCAGCAAATATACTCAGAACCATTTCCCATCACGAGATCCAGCTGCGAACCCAGGGGAAGTCAACGTGGATACACCAAGGAGATGGGACAGTCCCAATCTATTTCATCAGGGGAGGGAGAAGACTAAGACTGACTGCTCTGATGGAATTAACTGTCTGCTCATCCAGCTTTGTGAATTTTAAGTCCTCCATCCCTCTTACAAATTTTTTTCTGTCTCCATGTTTCCCCTATCCACCATCCTCTTACCTCACCCAGCTTGGCTGATCCCCAGAGAAGAAAGTGTGCCCCATGACATAACCAAGCCCCAGGGCAACTGCGCAGTAGTGGGGAGGAGGGGGAGACAGGCTGCAAAGGGCACACTCACCCAGCACACTGACGAAGGCGTTGGCCAGCAGGTAGCCATGCTCGTTGGAGGTGTTGCACTGGTACACGGCCCTGCTGCTGATCTGGGTGTCCCGGAAGATGATGGTGTCTCCGGCCACCTCACGGTTTGGGTTAGGTGGTGCTGCTACAGACAAGAAAGAGAAGCTCCTCATGAGAGATGGGGAGGGCAGGGTGAAGGACACTTGGGGCTCTGGCCAGGGCTCCCAGGAACAAGCGGGGTGCTGTTGGGAGCACCAGGTAGGGGGCCAGATGACAGGGTTTCTGGCCTCGCCACTGCTGAGCTGTGTGTGACCTTGAGCCCTTCTCTGAACCTGTGGGGTTTATTTCTAATCTAGCCTAGAGTATGGAATATGAATTCCTGTTCGACCTACATACCCACTGGGCAGTTGTGGTTGAGAGCATTAGCTTTGGAAACAGAAAGGAGTTTTGGTTCTAACCACATCACTTCCTACCAGCATCATTCAATCTCTGTGAGCTTCAGTTTCCTTGTCTGCAGAATGGGAATAACAGATCACCTCATGGGGTTTTTGTGAAGATAACCTGAGATTTTATGCATGTACAAAATGATGAACAGAAGGTCTAACATATACTGTTATTATTATTTTAATCGAATGTGCATATATTTAAGTGTGTTTTGAAAAGGACAAAACAGTATACAATAGACAGAACCTACCACCTTCCCATCCTCTGAAGAGAGCATGCTCCAGATGTTCACAAAGTTAAACCCATAAGCCAATGGCTCTTGAAAATGGATGAGTCCTTATATTTGACAAAGCGCACAGCTCTTCCCCAAAAATGTGTCCTAAACTGAGAGAGGATATTGTTGCCCACAGTTCTAGTACTGCTGGCTTGGGATGCAGAGAGCAGAGGCTGGAGAGGGCTGGGGGTCCACTTCACTCTGGGATCTGGGGTAAATCAACAAACCTTTCTGGGCCTCATTTCCTTCATCTGTAAGATGGGGAACAATCACTTCCACCTTTCTCCTACTCTAAGGAAGGCTAAGATAAGAGAACAATAATGAGCTGTAAAAACAAAAATTTTCTAGAAATGTAAAGAACTGCCACTTTTCTCATCTTTAACCACTAGAAAGTGACTTTCCTTCCTAAGATTTCTGGACTAGGAAGCTGATGACTTAGCTTACAGAGTCCATGAACGCATTCAAGATCACTCAGACCTTCAGGGGAAGTCAGTGGAGGATGCAGGAGTCGCCCTGCAGGCGCCACTCCACAGATAGCCAGCCTGAGCCCAGAACCGGGGAATCAGCAGATGGGAAAGGAAGACAAGGTTAGCACCCTTATCATCTATGCCCGGGTCCCTACTCAGCAAAAAGGGACCAAGGAAGGCAATGCCAGAAACTTGTACACCTCCTTGCCTGGCAAATTCTCGTGCAACCAATATCCCCCCCAGTCACTCCCCTTACATGTTCCCTGGGGAGAGTGACAGGTGACCTTTCCAGGACTGAGGCTCAGCTGCAAGTCCTGGGCTGCCTTTATTGAATGGTGCTATAAAGTTTAGAGCAATTGCCTAGCTTACCCCCAAAGTCCTATTAAGACAGAGAACTGCAGAGGGCAGGCAGTGTCCATATCTCTGCTTGTAGCTGGGGAGTAACATTTACTGGGGATAACTAGGTTCAGTACTAGCTGGTGCTGTTGTATTGCAGACTCACAGCAACGCACAGCTTCACCACTTCCCAGCCATGCAATTTTGGGCAACTCATTGCACTGAGGAGAACCTTATTTCCTTACCTTAAATGTTTGAGAGTAAAGCAACAATGGGGTGCAGCATCTAGCACAGAATGTGGCATACAATAAATGTCTAAAAAGGTAAATTCTTACCCTCTCCTCTACCTGTGTCCCCCCTCTCCACCTGCTTCTACCAGCTGCTGCTCTCGAGTTAGATTCTGAGTTCTCACCATCTACTTTTCCCCCATTTGGTTGATACCATTGTTTACATTTCCTCTGACCACTTAGAGAAAGTAAGGACAGGACATTTTGAAAAGTAAATGCAACCAGAAAGTCTATGATGTGAAAACTTGACCAAGGCCACTGATTATAAGGGGCCTTGGAGTCATCTACTCCATCCACCTGGGCAGGACTAAATGTCCCCAAAGTCTAAGCATACTCAATAAACTGCACCTGTGCATCTGCTCTTCTGGGGACAGTTCTTCCTCATATCTAACCATAATATTTCACATTATTGTACAACCCTGCTTCTTCTTTTGCCCTCAGCAGAGAGCGGAACTTGAGTAACCAACAATGGGTTACTGAGCTCTTCTCTACCTTCCCAGCCCCAGCCATCACTCAGAGTCCAACCACCCAGAGATGCAGCCACAGTCCCCAGGCCATCAACTGGGCTCTGAAGTTGTTCAGAGGGAGAAAGCAGAGATTTAAAAGACCCCAAGGGAGCAGAAATCCCTTAAGCATGGGAATATGACCACAGAGTTCCAGGCCTCCTGTTCTCTCACACAAAGAGAGGGTAGGTTTCCTGCCTCTTGAGATGTCCAAAGAGATGGGCGGCTGAGAAACAGCCACCAGTGGACTTCTCTCTTTCTGAACTTCTAGTGTGACCAGCACTGGCTACAGTGACGGGGATCTGAAGCCTTTGACAGGAGAGAGATGAGAGTCAGATGGGACAACAGCTCGCTACTTACATTGCAAAGGTTCCCCATTCACCAGCCACTGGACAGTGGGTTTGGGGTTTCCATTGGCTCGACACACCAGTCTACCATCCTCACCAGGAGCCAGGATAAGGTTCTTGGGTTCGTCCAGCCAGTAGGGAGCAGCTGGAAGACAAGACAGACATAGGCAGGGGAGTTAGATGGCATGGGACAGGCAGAAGAAGCCAAGCAGTCTCCCTCTAGTATGGCAGGAGCCCCTGAGTCCCAGTACCAGGTGCTCACCACCTGCCCCAGGGCTCATCCTCACAGGGATAACTTGGTCCAGCCTGTTTCTGGCTGGCTTGGCTGCGCAGATGCTGATCTGCCTATTTTGAGTTCACAGAACAATAGTTCTAAACTGGGGCTGCTCACTAGAATCCCCTGAAGAGCTTTTTTAAAAAAAGGGATGCTAGGGCCTGTCTCAGACCTGCTAAATCAGAATCCTCACAGGAGGCCTGGGTGGCAAATGCTTTTAGAGGTCACCAGTGTTTGAGGTGTGCATCCAATGGCTCCACTGCCAGGGAAGGTGGTAAAGTGGGCACTGAGTTGGTCCCTCTGGATCTCTGTTTTGCAAGATCAGACCATTTAGGAAAAGCCTAATGAACATTTCTTCAGGCACTGAACTTTGGTTAGAGTAGTTCTTTTTTTTTTTTTTGAGATGGAGTCTCACTCTGTCGCCAAGCTGGGGCGCAGTGGCGCGATCTTGGCTCACTGCAACTTCCGCCTCCCAGGTTCAAGCAATTCTCCTGCCTCAGCCTCTTGAGTAGCTGAGATTACAGGCATGCCCCACCACGCCCAGCTAATTTTTGTATTTTTAGTAGAGATGGGGTTTCATCATTTTGGCCAGGATAGTCTCGATCTTCTGACCTCATGATCCACCCACCTTGGCCTCCCAAAGTGCTGGGATTACAGGCATGAGCCACCACACCCAGCTAGAGCAGTTCTCAGCTGGCCACCTTGTTCAGTTGTTTGGACAATTTTGTGAATATGTGGAAATGTGGATTTTTCTGAGAAGTGAGCCTTTCAGATCAGATTATCAACAATCTTGATACTCACCCCCTACCCCTCAAAGTCTAAGAACTCCCTAGTTTGTGTATGGTGCTGAAGCCAAGGTCACAAGATCAACTGACTGCATGCTAAGAAAGTTTCTGTACTCTAGTCTCGAACATCATTATCTCAACCATCCATACAGCCCCAGGCCAAACAGTGACCAGTGCAGCCTGCCACACATGGCTGGGACCCATGACAACGTGTGCTCTGGTGCCTGCAATCACTCAGGTGGGCCCTCTTTGCTTTGGGGGGAAGGAAGTGATTTTAAAAAATAATTTTGGCCATGACCACTCCCCAGTTTTAAAAAGCAGCACAGCATCATGCATGGGTACACAGACAGCACAGGCTCACACGACACAACACGAACGGGAATGCAAAACGAAAGGGAAAAAAAGGCTCTGGGAATGATCCAAATGGGCCGTGGGAGGAAATTCACCTGCTGAGGGAGCATTGGCACCAAGGAGAGTTGGGTGATGGCTAGGGTGGATCTCCTTAACACCCCCTGCCCCATGCACGGGCATGTACACACCCTCTCACGTCCAGCGAGTGACACCATCCGTGGCAGATCGCCATTGCCACTGAGCAGTGGGCTGGAAGTCTCTCCGACTCACTCTGCCCCCAACCACCCTCAGAGGGAAGGGTGGGCATGGTGTTCAGGGTTGGCAACATAATCATAATGAGAAATACACACAACGTACCCTTTACTCTCACCGAGATCGTGTGCCGGATGCTGCCCATCTTGTTGGAGGCCAGGCAGAAATACTCCCCAGAGTCTTCCTCAGAGACATTGGTGATACGCAGGGCCTTATTAAAGTTCTCAAACTTGGCCTTATCAGATGGGAGGTCCCCACCTTTCTTGTACCATGCGATGTCTGGTGTTGGGCTAGGAGAAGTGCCAAGCAGGAAACAAAGAAGTTATCACTAAACGTGGCCTTTCTCCTCTTCTATACAGCTGGGGACACCCAGGTGGCCTAAAAGTATACTTGGGCCCAGGAGGATGCATGTCCTCTAAAAGCTGACCTTTCCTGTACCGAGGAGGATGCTCAGCCACAGAGAGCCTGAAGGCTTAGCTAAGGTCCCACGAGATTCTAACGCATATACGGGATGCCTAATCACCTTCTTTCCTCATTATCCAAAACGGAGATGGCCAGAATAGGATGGAGATGACTATGGTTTGCAACACCCTGCTCACTAGGGGCTGTTTGCTTCTCTTTTTGCTGTGCTACTGGTATGCACTAAATGTGGCATTAACAAGCTCCCATCCTCATCCTCCTGGAGGGTGGCTAGAAGAGGGGTTGCAAACTGCACATACACCCCGGAGGCGATGCATTCCAGCAGGAGGTCCATGCCACGAAGCACCATCTGGCTGCTCGCGGTGCCCTGGGGATACATGAAGCTTGGTGTTCTTTCTGCAACTCCTCGGGCTGAAACAGGAGAGAACAAACTCCCATGAGCCTCCTTCCAGAAGGCAGACCCCACTAGGCCAACGCTGTCAGGCTAGAGAGAAATGGCATCACCGCCCCTGCCAGATCCTCCCAGCCGAAACCACCCCAGGGACTTGGGCGTCATTAAGTGAGGTGTGTTAGGAAGCTCGGGGCTCCTCAGCCCCACCTACATGAGAGAGAGGAGCTCTAGGTTCTGAAAGGATCTGCCTGGAGGAGCCCAGCTTCCCTCAGGTTCAGGGAATCTCCCCTTCCCTGGAACGGGGAGGGGCTGTCTGAGCAGTGCAAGATCTACTCCCGAGCAGCTTGTGTTGGGATCCCAGAGGCCATTGTGTGGCCCCCAGGGCAGGCCAACTCAGCAGCGGTCCTTCTCCCCAGGCAGGGATCTGGAAGCAGAGAAGGCATGTACTGGGTCCACAGGACAGACAACCTGCTCTTTGGGACCCTGAAAACAAGGTGCTGGGATGGAGTCACAAAGCCCGCACAAACAATCAGAAATGCAGGGAGAGTTATTAATGGCTTAGCAAAGACATGGAGAGAGTTAATGAGCAGAGATGACAGGAAATCACTCTGGGGCCAAGACCATTCTGCCTCCTCACTAATGACTCGAGAAGACAGCTGGGGAGGAGAGTAGTAATTACATGTGAGCTGCTCGGGGAGGGGGTGGGAGAAAAGTGGCCGCCAAGTTGGAGGAGGTGATGATCTATAATGCAACTAGGCCGGAACAGTCATGGGTCTGAAATCAACGAGATTCATGCAGGTCTCGAAGGCCAGGTGGCTCACAGAGATTGGCATTTTCAGGATGGCTGTTTCCCTGCAGAAGGGTTGTGCCAGCATGGGCCCACCCATGACAGAGTGAATTCCACCTTCCCTGAGCCTCACCTCTTCCCCCAGAGCTCTTTGTATAGCTCTAGGGGAATGGGTAAGATGGAAGGGAAAAGAACAAGGATTTTCCATCCAGAAACCCCAAGGCAAAAGGGAAACTGGAGGAAGTACCCCCTGGCCAAGGTGTACGATCGTACACAAGAATGGCTAAAAACAAAAATAAAAGCCGAGCCCACCCATGGGTTTAATGGGGTCTTAGACTCAGCTGGACAAGGGAGAGGTGGAAGGGAGGCAGAGCTGCCAGGAGCTGGGAGGCCTCAGAGACACCTGGGGTGAGGATGAAGACACTTATCCAGGGTTTAATCGGTGCTGGTAGAGTGAGGAGAGAGTGCGGGGGGACTTTATCCAGATGTAACTGGTGCTTCCTAAAGGAGCTTGCTGGGTTTGCTGGGGCCTGGCTGCACCAGCGGGGCTCCTGTTCTGGGGCACTCAACTCTCTCCCTCAGCACTGGTGGAATGCAATTCATAGAGTTTGCTTCTATTTTATCTTTTTGTCAAAAGAAGAAAGGATGAAACATATGCAGAGGGTAACGAAGCTGATGATACAATACATGGCATACAGCAAATGCTCAGTGAAGGTTTATAAGGTGAATGGATTGAAGGGGAAGAAGAGAACAAAAAATAAGGCAGCAGTTTAACCCATATTATTTCTCTTTCTGTAGATGCCTCATCTGTCCCACCAGCACACACATTACAACAGTGACTACTGAAGGGGTTAATCCATTATGTGGTTAATTGGTTATCATCTATATCTATAACTCTTGTAGCATCCAATTCTCAGCACCAAGGAAGCCTGACACCAACAGCTTCCTCCCACCCACCATCACGGAATCACCAAAACAACCAAGACACAGGGGCACGATGAGGAAAGGAGATTCTAGGGCAGAAGGCTCTGTTGTCAGGTTCGTGAATCCGTCAAGAGCTGGGAACCCCGGGATTATGTGGAAGACGTCCCAGCTAAGTCGTCATACTCCTTCCACACTGGGATGAGATCTGCAGAAACCAATCTGTGACCCTATGGACATTTAATTTACACCATAACATGCAACACCACCAGCACACACGACCCAGCAAAGCAATAACGATGGGAAGGAGGAAAATTTAGCACAGAGTCCTGCTGTGGGTGCCTTGACACGCTGTAGCTGTGACTATAAAAAGGTTATAGCAATATTGCATTTGTAGGATGTAGGCTTGCAACAACAGAATTATCCTAAAGAAGGAGAAGCTACTGGAAACAAGCCAAAGTTCAAAAAAAGGGAAGAGCATCCTAAAAGTCGGAGGTCATAATCAGGGCCACCATTCAGTGAACGTTTGCTAGGGACCATGCACTGTGCTGACAGCTCCATCCACACCACCATTTATGCTTAATCCTCACAGCAAACCTGGAGGGTTGTATCCCCATTTTCAGCAGAGGCAACTGAGGCTCAGTGAAGTCAACAGACTTGCCCAAGGTTACAAGCTAGTTATGTTTTGGATTCTGTGCCATTTAGCACCAAAAACTTGTGCTTTCCACCCACTCTACATTGCCTCTCTGTCTAAAGATGGGCATCCCACTTGTTCCTACTTCTGACAGTCAGCTTCAGGAATATCTTTCTTATTCAAACCAAAGAAAACGCAAGGGCAAAAGAGGTAAAGGAGAAAGATATTTCTGTCTTAGTGAGCTGCTCTGGTGAAACTCTTCCACTATGTTTTACTATTCTCACTGTCTCAGCTAAGATCCCATCTCTCCTCAGTGGCTATTAAAAAAAACTCGGGCCCAAGGTGGAGAAAAGGAAGCTGAGGAGGGAATTCAGCAGCTCTAAAGGTACCTCAGTTGGATTCTTAAAGGCATGGAAAACTTGAAGAAGATTTGGGGGACATAATATCATTAAGGAATGAGATGGCTGGCCCTAAAGGAAAGGTTATGAAGAAATGCAGTCAATTGCAGCAGGAGGAACTCATATGAAAATTCAGGAAGGATAATAGAGCTGGTGGCTTTGACAGCCACTGTTCTCAAAGAGGGTGCCTAATTTCCTTCCCTGGAGAAGTAGAGACAGGAAGACTCTGAGACAACACTGATTACTGACGAAACTCTAAATGGTGGCAGATGACTGTCTCATCTTATCATGGGACACCCTCTTTCATCATGGAGGCAGGGATCCCTGGAGAGTATTGGTTATTCGCCCTGATCTTCAGAGTGGGGTCTGACCTAATGCCTGATCAAACTCAGAGTCCATATGCTAAAGCTCATATCTGTGTGGATTCAGGAAGATCTTCCCTTGCTGGCTCATCTGACTTCTTGCCCAGGGACAGTCAGTCCTCTCCTGCTCTTGTAAGCTGTGGCTCAGAGTGCGCTCATGGGTTTCTGGGGAAATATGGTCAGCTAGCAGACAACAGGAGATGACAATGCCTCAACCATGTTGGCCTTAAAGGTCCAATGATAAATGCTTCTCGATCATCTCTTTTGAGGAAACACCAAGACCGCTGACAACCTTAGTTGCCCCCCTCTGTCAAGTGCTATGTGTTAGCAGGACAAGAAAGTTCAGACGTATCTGAGGACCTCTACCAAAAACAGCTTTTAGGGGCATCTGTATCCTACATCCAGACCACTTTGCTGCTTTCGATTCTCAGAATTGAGAACCAGAGACTCATGGGGCCAGATTCTTGGCATCTCATTCACCTCTCTTGCTCTAGGAATGGCTGACCAAACAACCCCAGAAGATAGGAAAAACTCTTTGTCTAGTAATATTTGATACCTTTCAGTACCAGGAAATTTCTCCTGTAAGTTTAACCCAAATCTCATATGCAGTAGTTGGAGCTTTTCTTCTTATGCAGTTCTCAGCACAGCTGAGGATTTGAACAACTTTTGTTTCTCTGGTCTGCCCTACAATTTCTCCCTCTATGGTACTTTCTTCCTATAATTGCACCTGCTTTTCACCCCTTGGTTTCTCTTTAAGTTCTCTCTGTCCTTCTTAATTTCGGAATCATAGAAGAACTATCCAGGATACAGTCAACACTAAACCATTCCCTTTAAAACCAATAATGGGTAACACTTGTTTAAGTATCGAGAATGTGCCCAACACATACTAGGAACCATAAGCACATTCTCCTGTTTAATCTTCACAACAATCCTATGAGACAGGTAATACATCCATTTGGCAGATGAGAATATTAAAGTTCTGAGACACTAAATGACTTACTTAGCATCACTCAATGGTATGTCCTGGACCCTGGATTTAATTCAAGGCAGTCTACCTCAGAGCACACACTCTTAACCACTTGGTCTCCTCACCTGGCTGAATCCTAAGCGGCAAGTTACAATCTCAGACCAGATTCTCCTGCCACTCAGCAGGTCAGGGGGCACCTGGCAGTGTTCAGAGGACACCAATCCACTCTAGAAATCACTAAAACAAAATAGAAGTATGGGGTGGCCCTCCTGCTACAAAAGAGACATGCCATATTTCAGAGCTAAACACAGACATGCCCTGGGCACTTTTCATCAAGTCTCTCTGTCCAGATGCCTGCACTCCAGAAACAAGTCATCCTTCTTCCATCTGTTTCCCTTTGATTTCTTGCTAGAAGCATCAGCCTAGTTGTCTTTTGTTCAAAATGTGTCTCCCTTTGACTTTATATCCTTTCTAGCAGCTTCATACTTGGGTCAGCTCCATCCTACCCTGGATTGAGGACAAGGGGTCAATCTCCAGGTAAACTCTTGTAAGCTTTGCTTGTTTCATAGTCCTGGATGGATCTCATAACTCCCACTCATTCTCTTGCAATAATAGTTTGATCAATGGTCACAAACTGGTTTAAGTGACCGGAATCACTCAAACTTATTCCATTGATAAAACAACTCTGTGTGTATGTTCCCCTGCACGGCTTATCTTATATAAAGTGAGGAACTTAGACCAGATGGTCTCTAAGGGACCTTCTGGCTCTGATGCACTCAGGCTTACAGAATACTTCCTATAACAGATTACCTGGAATCCAATTTAGAACAAGGCCCATTCCATACTAGGGCTCTGGGGCTCTTAACACAATGGTAGTTGGCCCCATTATCTTGAAAACAAACAATGCTTAGAATCCAACAAAGGTCCCCTGATTCCTTGGGTAGTAAATCTCTTTGGCAGGATCTCAGCGTGGTTCTAGCTGCTTGGTGCCAAGTTAGAGCCTTTGCCTCTCTCCCTGGCTCATGCTCCCTCATCCCATCCCCTCCTCCAGTCACTCATCATCCTTTATATTAGCACATCACAGTGCAGACACTTCCTATCTGTTTCAGCCCACAGTGAGGTCCCTTGAGGACCATGCAGCCTCAGCTTCTGTGGCATAACTAATGATGGGGGCCAGCTGCCTCACCAGAGCCAGCAAATGATGGTGCCTCTGGCTGCTCAGGGAAAATAAGACATTCTTGAGCTATGGTGAGGGGTAACTCAGGTGTGGAAATAGCCAATTACCCTATTAATCAGATGGAGCAACCAGCTGTGTGATGAGTTAAAACCATGCCTCATTGTAATTGTTCCATGTCTCGCAAGTGTGGACTGGTGAGCATTTGATTTGCATACACTACCAGAGGAGGAGAGAGGCCTAGGTGAGAGGGTACAGTGGATGGTTTCACCTCATTTATACTCATCTGGAAAGAGAACTCAGAGCTGGACTCTTACTCCTATTGCCCAGATGGATTTTAAAGAGATGTGGGACCTCACTGTGAAATGGTACTCCTGGTAACTAAGGTGAGATTACAAAGCAGGCAATTCCTATCTAGAGTTAACTGAACACACTAACAAGCTTTCTGTGTTCTTTCAACTACCAATAGGAACCAGACTTCCTGTTTTCTCTTCACTGTGGAACTCACCTATTTTAAGATAGTCTCCCTTCATCCATTCTTGATTCCTAAGCTTCTACTTTTTCAGTAAAAGTTCCTGCTTTTCAAGAAGTTCTTTTGAAGTCCTACCCTGGTTTGAACAACTTGTTGAGAATTCAGCAACTTGAGGCATGCCTGTTAGAGGAGACCACACCACCAGGTGAGCCACCTCAAACCCCCACACTGCCTCCTGGCAGTCAGCCTTCTGGAGGTTTCACCTTGGCACCCTGGCTGGGCCAGCTGCCACCCAGCAGGAGTTAATGACGTGGTATCAGTCAAGTTAGGCAAACTGGGGTTAGCACAGGCAAGGTTACTCCCAAGGTTACCGCTGCAACTCACCACTGTACATGTCAGGGTGGTTTCTTAAGGACGAGTCATTATAAGGGTGGTCTGTAATAAACAAAAGAGGGTGAGCAAACAGGAGGCCACGGAGAAGTCACAGAGGCATAAATGGGGAGAGAAAAAACAAATGCAAAGCCACAAAAACAACCGAAGAGGGCAGCAGTGGTCTTTTGCAAATGAAAGACACGGCATATTTGGAAAGGCAATACGCTCAGTGAAGAACAAGCAACATAAAAGAGCCCACAAAAGGAGAAAAAAAGGTTAAATCCTGCAAAAGAAGGCAATAATAAAATAATGTTTTTTTTTTTTAAATTAAAGAAATTAGGTTTGAACTTTAATTATTTGGTCCTGCTATATTTTCAAACAAATGAGAGAAGGATTAGTGGTGTCCTGTAGCCGTCTTTTGAACAACTCCTTCTTATCAAAATCCTCAGTTCCCAGGACTCTGGGTCAGGCCAGCTCTTGGAGCAGCTAAAGAGAAAGGAGTGTTAGTGAGCTCTGGGGAAGAGCAAAGTGCTGCCTGGGCAGAAGCTAAGCTGCAGGGGATTGGCGGTAAATGGGAGGAGGTCATGACCAAAAGAGTGGGGCCAAGGGGCCCTGGCCACACCCAGCAATATGTGTCACTGGAGTCTGACCAGGTGGGCATCACTATGATCTTGGAGATGTCTCTGTTGGCAGAAAGCCCTCCTTGTGAGGATGCCGGGAGAGGTTCAGTGAGGTGGGGAGAACATCCCTGAGGTTCAGGCTTTAGAATTTAGAAATGGAGCTTGGGACAGGAGAAGGTGCAAGCTGTGAGTTCTACACTTCAGACTAGGAAAGTCCTGCTGAACGTTCTGGAGGTTCGAAGCTCTCTAGACTATGCAGGATTGAAGACATTCCTCATGGAGCAAGATCAGTGGCTTCAGTTCCAATGTTAGGTAATTCAAACTCGTGGGCATTTACTCCTTAATGAGAAAGACATTTCAGAAGAGGACACATCATCACGCCAGCGTCCTGAAGGAGCTTTTCCCTCTCTACCTCTGGTCCCTTCCAGCAACTGGGTTCAAATTGTGACAGTACTAAAAGGGGGTGGGGTACAGCTGACTGGAAGCCAAGCAGATGGCCCTGAGGAGCCCAGAACACAGTCCAACTGCCTGAGGGACGACAGGGGCTCTGCCAAAACATTTGCATATTTGATGACAGATCCAATCCCATTACAACTAGTTGCAAGAGGTATGAGAGTCCTTTTCTGGGACCGGCATTGCATTGCATCCCAAATCTGCTTGCCACCTGGTAGGAAGATTTTCATTATTCAAAACTCTCTCTTAAGATGGGGTTTGTTGTAAAGACCCAGCCTGTTTGGGAAGTCTGCTTGGGTGCATCTGGAGCTAAAGGCAGGAACGAATCCACAATGTAACGAAGAGATGGGGTGGCCCAAGGGCAGGTGGGGGCTGCAGCTGGGCTTGGGAGGCAACTCTGTTCCTCTCCTGGGGGGTGGATGGTGGCACATACAGATGACAGGGCCCTTCCTTCATGCTCCCATGTCACCAGGTGAAATGTAACCTATCTCTCACCAGAGAAGTGGCCCACGCCCAGAACTGACCTCATGGTTTGTGAATTCTGGAGCACATGTGAGAAATTCAGGGAAACTTCTTTGACTGCTCCAAGAATGTCACTTAGACACTGGGGGAAGAAGGGGTGTGCTCTGGTGTCTGCCTCAGGGAGGACCCTCCTCGCTTACCACAGTTGCCTCTTATTGCATCAGGAGGCACCCAGCACCTGTTACAGCATAGGCAAAGTGGGACAGGCCCAGCTCTGTAGCCCAACTCCACTGCTTATCTTTGACTGCATCCCAGGTTTTAAAAATGATTTCAGATTACCCAGTATTTTGCATTATATACCATTGTCAACTTCCTTCAATGCAGGTAATAAAAATGGGACATGATGAGATTTATTTCTTCCCAAATGGGCAAACTGTGACAGGAGCGCCTGGTGAGAATAGGGCCTTTGAAGCTGCCCCTGCCTGACTGCTTTGCCTCCCACCCCAGACCTGGTTCTGAAGGTACAAGAGAAAGCCTGTGTCCTCT
This sequence comes from Pongo pygmaeus, assembly GCF_028885625.2. NCBI lineage: Eukaryota > Metazoa > Chordata > Mammalia > Primates > Hominidae > Pongo > Pongo pygmaeus. The sequence goes on from NC_072373.2 coordinate 44,497,133, forward strand.
CCAGACAGGAAAGTAGAGAGAGCACCACTGTGCTATTTTAAGCAACTGTGCCCAATTCTGGGCTGGCTCAGATGCCCAGAACTTGCTCCCAGCCAGAGCTGCCCCTGGGAGAACTCCAGGAAGCTGATGGGGCTCTGTTCCAATCACCTAGGGGGTTTCTCGCCATTCGGAGGAAAGAGTTTTCAGTGGAATAGAGGACCCAGAAATGAAGAATTAACAAACATCCCTTACTTCTTCTGGTAGAGAAGAGTGTTTCTGGAAAGTCCAACTTCTACATGTTGTTTAAATCTCTAACTGCAGAGGAAGTTAGTTAATTCTACAGAGGAAGACTCTTCACCACCTCAGTCTCTTGGCCTCTGCTCTACTCTGTGTGACAGTGATGGGCTCTGCCAAGGATGGCAGAAGGTCAACTGACTCAGTTCCAAAAGCAGCAGGCCGATTTCTAGCGTCGTCCGGGCAAGGAGAGAGGGGCCCCGGTGGTGATGCTGATGGCTGTCCAGGCTCAGCTCAACGAGCATGTTATCTTGTTCTTGACATCCCTGCTCCTCCCCCTGCCAATGCTGTTAGTCCTGTCCTGGTTGCTGAGGCCACTCCGAGGTCCTGGGCAGACTACACTGTCCTCCCCAGCCCAGCCAGCTGGCAGGCAGTCACCCTGATGTGGACTGAGGAGACACTGCAGACAAACCAACTTTCTCCTCCAAGGGGTCTCCCTGGGCTTGGGTCAGGAATGAGAAAGTCAGGGACAGGGAAGCAACCAGAGTGACGCCAGGTCACCCTGCCAGGAACGCGAGGGGCTTGCTGCAGGTGTCAGGCAACCTGCCGGCTACCACCTTCGGCAGCCCAGCACTAACACAGATCAGTGCGTGGGGACACTGCAAGGCAGGAGGCGATGATTAGAGGAGGGCAGAATGGAGTTCCAAGACAGAACGGAGAGATGGAAAAGAAGAAAGAAAAAGAAAGAGGGAGGAGAAATAAAGAAGGAAGTGAAAAAGAAAAAGGAAGAAAATGAAAAGGTGAAAAAAAAAAAACATGAGAAGGGGAAGAAGAAACGAAGCTGCTTCCTTTTGGATCCACCTCTGTGCCATGGTGGAAATGGAGCATGGGGCTGTGTCGGCTCTCAGGACCACCTGCCTCTGCCATCAGCAGGGATAGGGAGGAAGGAAGAGAATGCTAATGGTCACACCCCCTACCTGTCCTGAATGAGAAGTGATCTCACCTGAACCTCTCCTGACCCACACCCACCCAGGGAGCGATTGTCCACCACCTCTGCAGGGGCTCCAGGAAGCCAGGGTCAGCCTATTTTCTCTGACCTTTGCAAACTGCCAGCACCCACATGGTGCTCTCTACTGGCCTCCCCGACAATCCTCACTGTCCAGAGCATCGAAAACAACACTCACAGCATGAGTCAGACTAAGGTCTGTTTTTTGGGAGGCTCCTTTATGGAAGACGTGTTACAAATCCATGGTGTACGTCAACATAGACAACTTCCAACGTCCTGAGTGGGCTGAGACTTTGCAGCAAAAGCTCTAGGCTGCCTTGTCCTTGCCAAGAAGAACATTTCTGACTAAGCTTCTCTCTCTCCTCAAGGGAGAGCCACCAACACTATAATGGGTCGGGAAATGCTGATTTGCTTTTGTACCAGCCAAACAGAATCAGGGAATAGAAACGAAAACAAATAAAACTAAAACATAAGCCTGCAACTTACAAACATAGCAATTCCATATGGTTCAGCATATACATATTACAGAATCAAATAAAATTTATTTTGGTGTCTCCACTAATTCTCATATTTTCTGCTATGGGTTTCTTATAGAAATAAAGATAACCAAGCAATGAGAAGAAATAAAAGAAATAATCAAGCTGTGTCCAGAGAGGGGTTCTAGATGACCACTGGAAGCAGTGGTTCTCAAACTCTGGGGTGCACTTGAATTACCTGGAGGGCTCATAAAGAACAAAGAGGCTCAGGGCTGTTGAGGTGCGATAGGCTGGTTCTGGGTACGCTGCCAGGTTCTAAGGTGATTCTGATTCCCACCAGAATTTGAGAAGGATTGACTTAGAGTAGGACCAAGTTTAACTCAAGGTTTCACAATCAAGAGAGATTGTTTAAGAGCAGCTGAAGTGGCTCAGGCACCATGAGCTGGAAGGATTTCTAGGTCGGCCTCAAGGACAAGTCTCCCCCTAGACTCAGGTACCTAGGGCTGGGTGGGGTCAGCGGGCTTCTTTCTTTGGCCTCCAGCCCCGGGACAGGGGCCTGCACTTACTGGTGAGGACCTTGAGGGTGAAAGGGTTCTTCTGCTGGATGGTGTGGGTGAAATGGAAGCGGGCGTTGCAACTGTAGTCGGTCTGCATGTCCTGCAGCATCACGTTGGAGAAGTATAGGTCTCCATTATGGCCCTGAGAGACACGTTTGTCTTGGGTGATGGGCTCCATGGCTATAAGAAAGCAGAGGTACAGCAGCAGGTTAGTAGCAATAACAGCAATCATCACCGCTGCAGTCCTGGCGATAGAACACTTTACAGAGGGTCAGGTGGCGACCAGGAGCTTGACATTACTTGGTCTAATCCTCTCAACTCTGAAGTATGATTTATTCCCATTTTAAAGATCAGAAAGCAGATGTAATGTGTCCAGCATTGCAAAGGCAGAGAGGAGAGCAGGATTTTAGATGCAGACCTGCTTGCCCACCATGTCCATGTTCTATGACCACACTTTTCTCTTTCCTGTTCACACCACAAAAGATCTCACTGGCTGTGGGACCAGTAGAAGGAACACAAGCCTTCAGGTACTCCCCAAGGTTCAAATTCTCAAGCTAGCAGCGAGAGCACTCTGAGGCCAGGGACCACGATCTGTTCATCTTATGCCCCAGCACCTGTCTTAGGACTCGGCATACAGGACGCACTGAACAGTTTGCTGAATTAAATGAAATTGAACTTGGCTTTGCTGCATTTAATAAAAATGTAATCATCAATTATAATGTATACCTTTGTTTTTTATTCCTAAGAAGAAAGCACTACTGATTATAACTGTAAGATATATACCAATCAATGATGTACATCATCAGTTTTAAGAGGCCTTTCAATTTTAGAGATGTTAAAATATGAAAATGTCTGATTAATGATATAACTGGAGTGGCTGAAAATGTTGACTATATTTTCTTTTCTTTTTTTTTTCAAGTGCTATATCTGATGTAAACCCAAAAGACCAGGTTTCCAGGCTGTTAGGTTAGTTAGAATATACCTAAAGCTGACTACTCACAGCTATCTCCTTCCTATCCCCACAATTGTTTTTTAAGTCAGCATTTCTTAAAGCACAAGGTTAATGATGCCAACTTCCCCACAATGGGCTGGTCAGCTCTTCAAACCATTCCTGATTTACTGTAGGCCTACTATGTGCCAGGCACTGTGCTAGGTGCTGGTGAAAGATGGGCAAGACTGTTACTGCCCTCAAATAACTTCCAGTTTAGTAGAAGAGGCAGCAGATAAATAAACAACTGCAATGCAGCGTGGTGAGCAGAACACACCAGTTAGAAGGGGATTAACTACAAAAAAGAACCCAGTGCATTCTAGGGGGTCCTAAGCTGAGCCTTGAAGCCTGCATATCTTATACCAGCAGAAAAGACAGAAGAGCTGAGGTTTCTAAGGAGCTGGAAGAGTGTGTGATAAAGGCTAAGAGTACATAGTCCACTCAGTGGTGTAAGGGGATGAGGTGAGACAAGGGTTGGAGAGGCAGAGGGCCAGATGTGGAATGGGACTGGGTGCCGGGGAAAGGGATCTGGACCATTATTTTGAGGTGATGGAGGAGCCAATGAAGGGCTTTAAGCAGATGAATGAAACTATCAGTTAAGTATCACATTTTTAGAAAGACCAGGAAGGCCTGTTATGGATAATTCTTGTAACCCAGGGAAAAACTGATGGTGGCCGGGGCTGGGGAGATGTCAATGAGGATAGAAAGAAGAGAAGGGTCTAAGATCTACTTGGGAGGCAGAGTGAACACAACTTGGTGGTGAATGTGATGTGGGAGAAATGAGAGAGGAGAGGTTGAACTGTGAATTAACATATGAGGCCAGCAGCCTGTGGCCGGGCAGCCTTCCCCACAAATGTACACTGTGATGGGGGAAGAGAGAGACAGTGATTGAGCACAAAGCCATCTTCAACCTGCAAAATAACTTACAATGCTGCCTCATCAACAGGGCAGCCTCTTTTCAAAGTAGGCTGCTAAGAATTCAGGGATGGATAGAAGGATGGATGACTGGCAGGTAGGTAGGTGGAGATATAGGTTGATGGATGGCTGGATAGATGGGAAAGGAGGGATGGAAGGAGGGGGAGAGGAGGCAGACAGGCAGGAAGGGAGGGAGGACAGGAAGCCAGAAGGACACACAGAGAGATAGCAGTTTTCTATTTACCTTTATTAATGCTTCTCCTTTTATTTAAATTGAAAACATGGGAAGAAACTGAGGTCCGGAGAGGATGAATGAGCCTCAGTCCAAAATTGAGCCAGAACAATCACTGAATGATGTTACTCTGTCCCTGCTCCAGATACCCTATCTCCCCATCACTCCTTTATGAAAGGTTGCAATTCCCCATTCACCCTTCCTCCTACCAGAAGAGCAAATCAGAATAAATCGAGACCGGCCAATAATTGAAAGAGGTGGTTTGGTACTAACCACTTTCAATTGGCCAATTGGAAAAACCATTTTTCCTCTTCTCCCCTAATCCCTTCTGTCTTGCTCTTCATTTTCATTATCATGTTACCAAGTGCTTACTGTGTGTCTGGCCCTGTTCTAAGCACTTTGGATGTATTGACTCATTTATTCTTATAATAATCCTATTAGATAAGTACTATGATTAGCTCTGTTTTTTCCAGAAGAGGAAACTGAGGCCCAGAGATGTAAGCAATTTGCTCAAGATCACACTTGCTCAAGATCACACAGCAGCCAGGCTAGAAAATAAGCCCAAGCAGCCTCTCTCTGCAGAGCCTGTGTTCTCAGCCTGGTTGCCACATTGCATCTGCTTCCCACAAATCAAGGTCTTCTAGCTTGGGCAAGCCCCTCCCCATTTAACACACCCACCCCACTCCCTAAGGTTAAGATATAAACACAACACTAGGCCCCCAAGACTCACAGCTGCTCATCCAGAAGATGACCGGGGATGGAAGTCCAGGCGGGGGGTTGCACTGGAGCGTCAAAGGAGCGCCCTCTTGGACCACGACAGGGTCTAGGTTTTCCTTGGGCCACAGAGGAGATTCTGGAGAGAAGTGGACAAAGAGGATAAAGTGAGGGTGATGGCTGGGCCCGGGGCAAGGAGCAGGGTCAGAGGCAGGCATGCAAAGAGGAGAAACAGAAGGGGCACCTGGACAAGGAGGGAGCAAGAGAGAGGGACAGGGCACATGAGCCTACTCGAGGGGCTGCCCTTGAGAGGCAGGAGAAGGGAGGCATCTTCAAGGCTCCCCTCCTTTCCCCTCTCCTGTGCCCAGTGGCCAGTGAAATTGTTGCAGACAACAGCTTCAAAAGGAAGCCTTGGGAGCTTCCTTTTCAGGGAATCATTCTGAGTTGGGAAAGATGCATAGAGAACACCAAGGCATCTGCAGGCCAAGGGCAGGGGCAGCCCTTCTGGAACGGCCTTCCACATCCCCTACTCTCCATTTACCCAGGAGCAGGGCATTTCAGCCCTGCCCCACGCTACTCACTTGACACCTGCAGGCGGATCCTATTGGACAGGGCCGTGCCAAATTTGTTGCGGGCGAAGCACTGATATTCCCCCTCATATTCCTCCGGCCGCCCGCCACTGCGGAAGTCAATCACCAGGGTCCCAGACCTCCTCCTCATGGACACCCGGGGGTCCTTGGCGATGTTGAAGAATCTGCTGTTTCGCGTCCAGTGGAAGCTGTGGAGAGTGGGGAGCAGGGGCAACCAAGACGAATGGGGTGGGCTCTGGGCTCCAGGCAGATCTCAGATCCCTGGTCCCTGGCTCAGTACCAAAATTCCCTCTCTCAGTCCCATCGTGGCACCCCTATACCAACAGGTCTCAGCCTGGCTGAGCAGAAGAACCATCTGGAGAGCTCAATAAAATGCAAAGTCCCAGGTCCCACCCAGGTGACTGTCCAGGGCAGGGGCTGGACGTTAGTATTTCTACCCACCTAAGACTGGGACTCGTGGCTCTAAGTGTTAGATACTCAAGTAGCTACTCGGGGGTTATGTTAAACACATCATTGAGGAGAGATTTTCATTTCTAGAATCTAGAATCTGCCGCTTCTTCCACCCCAGGACATTTCCAACCTTCTACTAAGAATGCAAACTTGAATTCATATTCCACCCAACCTAAATACATCAGGGAGCTGGCTCTGCTCCTCTGCCGCCCTAATTTTACAATCCATTTTAAAGCCAAAGTGAAATGGCTTAGGTTACTTGTGCCCTGCTCAGTGAGTACAGATTATATAGCAGTGACCACACCCTGTAGCCCAAGAGTGGCAGCTTTTGGCCAGGCGTGGTGGCTCATGCCTGTAATCCCAGCACTTTGGGAGGCCGAGGCGGGTGGATCACGAGGTCAGGAGATCGAGACCATCCTGGCTAACTCGGTGAAACCCCAGCTCTACTAAAAATACAAAAAATTAGCTGGCTGTGGTGGCGGGTGCCTGTAGTCCCAGCTACTCAGGAGGCTGAGGCAGGAGAATGGCATGAACCCGGGACGCGGAGCTTGCAGTGAGCCGAGATCGCACCACTGCACTCCAGCCTGGGCGATACAGCGAGACTCCGTCTCAAAAAAAAAAAAAAGAGTGGCAGCTTTTAAAGAAATGGCAGAGCCTAGTAGAACCGAGCCACTGGTGAAGAGCACCAGAATGGCCCCCTCTGCTCCTCCTGGGAGCTGCAGCCAAGGCCTCACATCCTCAGATGCCCACGATCTAACTTGTAAAAGAAGCAGGGAAAGCAGGAGCAGCTGGAACAGCAGGGGCTGCTCAGTGCCACAGGATTATTGTCTCTGCAAAGGAACCATGGGGGAAGACCAAACCTCAGAAGCAAGCGAGGTTACCATTACCCTGACTAACCCTTCAGTGTGACTCCCACGGCCAGCGAGGGAGTCCCTGCTGGTTCCCAGGCTCAGAGATCTGGGTTCGAGACTGTCTTGTGTGAACCCAGGGGGCCAGAATAAAGCTGCTGCGTACCTGGCTGCCTCTGCTTGGCCTCATTTCTCCTGCTGACAGACACACCCTAGATGGGGTCCTGTCACATATGGGTCTGAATCTTGCATGAGGCTCCTGAAAGGCTCAGTCTGTAGATGCTACTTTGAGGATGGGGATGGGGGCAGATAATAACGTCTGCCATGTCTCTGATGCTTATCATTTGGTGGAAATGCATGAGTTTAAATCTGGGTTCTGCCCCTTTCAAGCTGGGTAACCTTGGACCTCTGTACCCCTGTTTCCCCTCCTCTTCATAAGGACATTGTTCCTTCCCCAGAGCACTGTTAGGTGGTCGAACAAGACGTGAGTAACAGAACCTAACACAGAGCCCAGATACATACAACAGGCTTTTAATTCATGTCTGTTGACATCTTATTTGGTCTTAATGAGCACATTAACAGGTAGAGGCAAGCTCAGAATGAAAGACTCGAGTTGGCTTGGAAGAGGAACTTCCTATAAGCTAAACGTGGGGCAGATGATGGGAACACAGGGTGGAGGAAAGAATGTTATATGGAAAGTCAGAAAACTGAACATCCAGTCCTGGCTTTTGGTATGAACTTAAGCCACTTGTTTTCTGGTCTCCAGTTTCCTTATTGGCAAAATTTCCTGGTACCTCAATTATGCCTTCCAACTAGTAGGTGCCTATGGAAATTTTTTGGAATGGATGAGTCTAATTTTCCAGCTGCCTCATTGGCCTTAGTTATCATCAGGCCCAGAGGCAAGCGGGTGGTTTCAATGCACTCTTTTTCCCCTCCACTCACCTGGGGGCAGGGTTCCCTTTTGCTTCACACTCTATCAGGATGTTATCACGGGGGTCCACGATGTGATCCTTCACTGACTGCTTGGTGATGGTTGGTGGCTGCGTCACTGCAACAGTGCACAGGGAGCATGGTCAGGGCTGCAGGGACCTCCCTGGGGTCCAGCTTGGGGACCAGCTGAGATGAAGAGCTTCAGGTGCCACACATGCAAGCAGGCAAGTGGGTGGGGTGCGGGGGGCGGTGAACAGGGCCCCATTCTAGAGACCCAGCTCCTTAAATGGTGCCGCAGGAAAGAAGGTGGGTGTCAAAGATTAAGCATAAAAAGAATCCCTGTAAAAAGATCCCATAGGCAGCCAGGCGCGGTGGCTCACGCTTGTAATCCTAGCACTTTGGGAGGCAGAAGAAGGCGGATCACGAAGTCAGGAGATCGAGACCATCCTGGCTAACACGGTGAAACCCCGTCTCTACTAAAAAATACAAAAAATTAGCCGGGCGTGGTGGAGGGTGCCTGTAGTCCCAGCTACTCGGGAGGCTGAGGCAGGAGAATGACATGAACCCAGGAAGCGGAGCTTGCAGTGAGCCGAGATCACACCACTGCACTCCAGCCTGGGCGACAGAGCGAGACTCTGTTTAAAAAAAAAAAAAAAAAAAGTCCCACAGGCCAGGCATGGTGGCTCACACCTGTAATCCCAGCACTTTGGGAGGCTGAGGTGGGTGGATTTTCTGAGGTCAGGAGTTCAAGACCAGCCTGGCCAACATGGTAAAACCCCATCTCTACTAAAAGTAAAAAAAAAAAAAAAATTAGCCAGGCATGGTGGTGAGCACCTGTAACCCCAGCTACTACTCGGGAGGCTGAGGCAGGAGAATCACTTGAATCCAGGAGGCTGAGGCTGCAGTGAACCCAGATTGTGCTGCTGTACTCCAGCCTGGGTGACAGAGCGAGACTCCATTAAAAAAAAAAAAAAAATCCCATAGCATCCCAAGGAGAAACTGAAGGCCAGACTTGTTTACTCATCCTTACATTACAATGCTTAGCACAACATACAATGCACAATAGTTTTTGGTAAATGTCTGTTGAATGAATAAAGAAAGAAAAAGCAGCTAGATTTTCAGAACTTAGGGGTCATGGTGGTTCTGAGCCCTGGAGGCTCAACAAATGGCCAAACTATGGTAAGGCTAGGGCAGAGAGGGCCTTCAGTCCCCAAGAACTTCCCAGATCCTCCCCTTCTAGGTCCCAAGTGCCAGTGTTCTACCCTGGGGTCCTGTGCCAGCCACTGGAGGATGGGGAAACAGCTGTGGTGCACATGAGCTTCGGTCCAATGACCCTCTTCTTACCACGTGCCCTTCTGTCTTTCCCAGCAAGAGAATGCTGCAGGCAAGCCTCCTTCCTCCCCGCTCAGTAACATACCTCACTACAGGGCTCTGGTGTGAAGAGGCCCCAGCAGAAGTCCCAGCAGGCCACTAATCCCCAGGTAACACCTCATGCCTCATTCCTCCCTCCCACCTCCCAGAGGCACAGGCACAGACAGGCACACAGGGCACTTACGCTCATTCTGAATGCTTGCTGTTAGTTCCGACGGGTTAGCATTGGAGAGGGAGAAAAGAAGAACATTGTTATGCACACAACTGCCCCAGGCGTCCTCACGCCCCAGCACACAGGGAGTGGGTGGGGTGTGCCTGGGGAGGGTGCTGAGCACATGGCTCTCTCCTCCTGGCTGCAGAGCTCAGTGCAAGAACCAAGCAGGGTTGGGGAACGGACCCAGTGAGTGCCTTGTGGAGAAGGTGACGCCTCCCCTGGGTGACCAAAACCACAGAGTTGGGCAGAAAGACTGGCTCTGATCAAAGGACGGTGTCACCAGGAAGTCCACATGTCCCAAAGTGACAATGCTGCTTGAAAGAGGCCCTGAAGGTATTTCCCTCCATCTGATGGCACTGAGGGAAGTGGGCTCCTCAGCCAACAGTGAACAGGAGAGGCTGAGGGCAAGACAGGTGCCGGGAAGGGAGTGGATCGGAACCACTGCTGAAGGGCAAAGCTCCGAGGCCTCACTTCTCCCACAACATCTTCTCTCCTTGGCATCTCCTCCTTTCCCATCCTATGGAAGACTCTAGAGGCAAATGCCCCTTTCGTGGTACATTGCTTCTATTCATGGTACATTGCCCTATAGAAATCACACTTCTCAATGGGAGGCTCCAGGGATGAAGCAGAGGCTATGGCTCCTTTCTGTGCTTTTCACAAAGAAGGTAAGGAGGCACGTGGCACAAATCTCCCCCAGCTCCTACCTGAAGGTGCATGTGCTCGTATACGTGTGCTCCTGTGCAGGTGGATGTATGTATCTGAGGTCTGGGCTTCTCAAATTTTAACATGCATCACCTGGGGGCTGGTTAAAATGCAGGTTCTGATTCAGTTGGGCTGGGGTGGGGCCTGTGACTCTGCCTTTCTGACAAGTGCTCGGGCAATGCTATGCTGGTGGTGTGTGAACCACACTCTGGACAGGAAGGTTTTAGATGGTGTGCTTTTTGTGGGGACAAGGTCTTGGTTAAAATGTGCAGAAAAGGGAACATGTGTTGCTGTGACTTTAAAATGTCTTTTCCTGATGAATATATCAGAAAGTAACATGGCATTCTCATTTCATGCAGGTGCAGACTATTGTACTGTTGTTGCAGGCTGACTTTTTCAGAGTGAGGGCTCCTTGTGGGGAGTTGCGAGCTGCCAGCATCAGGGCAAAGCCATGGTGACTTTGAAGCCTTCCTACTTGACTTGAGTGAGATGTGGCGAGGATTCTGGGGACTTAGAGAGGGCAGCCTGGAGAAGCCAGAGTTAAGCTCAGAACAAGAGGTGCAGGAAGAGCTACAGCAGGGGAGGGAAGAGAGACCCCAGAGCAGGGGCAGAGTGTGGCAGGACAAGGGCCCTGCTGTACATGCTATGCATGAAGGAAAGTCTTGAGACTAAGACTTATGAAAAGATCCAAAATAATTTTTTCGTGTGGCCCCTAGAAGACTGAAGAGACATTTGCTTTGCCATTTGCCCAGGGCTGCCTGGGCAGGAGACAAAAGAATGAAAAGTCCAGGGGGGAAGCAAAAATCTATGGCTTCTGAACACATGCTCCCTCGAGCTAGTCTCTGTAGCATCTTCACCCATATGTGATATTCTTGCCAGGGCCCCAAGAAAGGTAACTCTAGAAAGATGAATGCCAGTTGGCTTGGGCGGGGAGAAGGGGCCATTCTTAGGAGAGGCAGGGCTGTCACTGGGACCCGCTCCCCTTGGCCCTTAGCCCAGGCCCTTAGCTTCTTCATTCAGGACATTTTTGGGGTCTCACCCTGGTTAGCAAGCCTGACAAGGGACCTCCTTTGCCTATTCAAGACTTCAAGCCTCTCTTTTATAGAATCGAAGGCTGACTCAATGGAAAGAGCCCTAGACATTGTCCAGGGAATCTCCAGATCCAAGGAAGAAGTCTCTTGGCTAAGATCATACAGGAAGTTTGCTGCAGAGCTAGAAGGAGAACCAGCACTCCCAGTGCCCAGTTCAGAGTTTGTTTTGTTTTGTTTTGTTTTTAACAAATCCATCCTTGTCCAGAGAGGTGAGCGAGCCAGCTGGGGCCTCAGGACTCTGCTCTCCTTGACATTCTGGAGAAGGGTGAGTGACAGGGGAGACTGTGGGTGCTGGAGACTGTCAGGGCAGCAAGAGCTGGTTGGATGCTGTCCCCAGCCCCCATACTATCAGGCCAGGGGCCTCTGGAGAATCTACTTGACTAAAGGGATGGCATCTGCAGCCACTACTGTGCTACTAAGGAATTTCTTACAGGGACAGAACCAACCCAGAAGACAAGCTGCCACAGGGAGAAGACAGTGGGGACAGCTTGTCTAAGGATGAGGGTGACCAAGCTCCCAACCAGTGTCACATCACTCGCCTTCTATGGAGCAGTGGAAAGTGAATTCCACAGCTCTTCCAGCCAGCTCTGCAGGCAGTGAGGCAGACGCCTGCTCGGTCTGCAAGGTTTCTTTACTCGTGTGCCTCTTTTCTTTCCCTGGTTGTGATACCTACGACCCCTGGCACCCAGCCCTCAGGAGAGGGAGCATGTGAGTGTGTGTGATTGAGGTGTGTGTGAGTGGGAGTGTGCATGAGTGTGAGCACATATGGGTATGTGAGAGCATGTGTGAGTGTGCATGAGTGTGAGCATGTGAGGATATGTGTGAGTGGGTGTGTGAGTGTGCATGAGTGAGCAGGTGTGAGCGTGAGTGTGAGTGTATGTGTGAATGTGCATGTATGTGTGAGAGTGTGCATGTGAGTTGAGGCCATCCTGCAGTGTTATTTGTGAGGAAGGTGGGGAGGAATTGTTTCTGCCACTCCTGGAAGGAAAATGCTCTCCCCTGATGCAGGGCCAGGGACAGAAGGGCCAGCAGACTCACTTTTTGGCAAACTCACTCCAGTTGATGGGGCGACCCTTGGCTTTTTCCAAAGGTCATACTGTTCTCCTTGGGGCTGGATAGGGAGGGAAGGAGGGAGGGAAGGAGGGAAGGAGGGAAGGGATGGGTGGGAGGGGTGCGTGTGACTCCGCTGGCACAGCAGTGGGAGCTGGAGGCTGGGCCTTCAAAGAGGGATTGTGCAGCGGTCCAGGGCTCTGCTCCAGGATGCCTGCGGCGCCCAGCTTCTCCAAAACAGAAGCAGTGCCCCTGCCCTCGAGACACAGATAATGTCTGCTGAAGGGGCAAATGAGTAGAAAGAACACCTGGCAGGGCGAGAACGTTAAGAATGCCTGATCTTCCTTCAGCCCAGGGCTGGATGGAGGGTGGGCTCAGCTCAGCACACATGGGAGGTCTGTGGTGCTGGGCCCAGCGAGATGGAGAGACCCGCTGAGGACAGCCTCTTCCCAGGGCAGCCGGGGCCTCTCTGAAGGGCTGGCCTTCTGTCTTGCATTCAGCTTCTTTTTTCTGTTTGTTTTTGAGGAATAAACAGTCTTTATGGGCTCAGACCAGAAGCCCATGGGTCTTGAGGACCCCTGTGGACTTGCGATTTTCTTCTCCCCGTTCTTCTGGGCCTGTTTCTGCTGCTATTTCTTTTGGTAGTGGATCTTGGCCTTTTCCCTCCTCTTTTCCTCCAGGGTGGCTATCACCGCCTGGTACTTCCAATCAACCTCATGAGTCAGGTGCCCCAGGCAAGCAAACTTTCTCGTGGGCTTCAGATGCTCAGCCTTGAGGGCAGCAGGGATCACCATCTGCTTTTTTGTGTCAGGGGCGGTGGGATCCCATCAAACACCATGAGGCGGTCCAGGGCGGCTGGCCTCACTTGGTCTTGTGGGGTAGCATGCCCCGTAGGGTCTGCCAAAAAAGAAGGCTGGCAGCCCGGGAATGGTGGGGGCCTCGGGAAGGGTTGGTGTTCATTCACTTGCAGAGGAAGGCCAGATACTTTAACTTGTTTCTATAGAAATTGCCAGAAATGCCGATGCCCTCGCAGTGCATGACCACCACCTTCCAGTCCAGCAGTACAGGAGGCCCAGGAGATAGCCTCAGCCATAGGGTGCCAGGACCTGCCCCCTCATCCCCTGTCATCTTCGGTGGCCACTGGGAAAGTGTGTTCAGTTTCTGCAGACTCTTTTTGGACATGTTGCCAGGGCCATTGGACCTGCAGCAACCGGGGAGGTGCCATGTGTGTGGGGCACGCTCCGGGCATCCTGGGTCTCCTGCCCTGACACAGCCAGGGCTTCTGGAATGGCATTGCAGAAGGACTTCCCTCTCCATCAGAGAGGCGCTGTGGTCCTATCCCGGCTCTGTCGCTTCCTTGTCTCTAACCCGCAGGCTAAGGATAACACCTATGTTGAGGGTTAGCTGCCAGAACCATGTGCGATGAGGCACGTGCAGCACTTAGCTCACTTCCTGGTGCATGACACCTGCAATTCCAGTGGTTTCCAAGGAGAAGGACTCAAAGGAGGCAGGTAGGGGTGGGACATATCAGGTCCCAAATTTGGGGGTCAAGAGACTTGGGTTCTTTTTTGATTCCACCGCCCATTTGCTGTGCGACTCTAAGCTAGCAAAGGCTTGAGTTTCCATGAACACAACGTGGGGTGGGGGTCATCCCAGGGACACTGGAATGGGGAGATGGTGGGGAGATCAGGGCACTCTCAGCTCTACCCTACAGGTGGGGCTTTGGAGAGCCTGACTGCTTGGGGTGTCTGCTGTGTCTCCGTTTCCTGTAGAGCTTTAGAATTCCAGATTCTTAAGATAGACACCAAAGCCATCTATTTATAGGCTCACCTTGCAGGGACCCCTCACCCACTGGCCCCGGAGATCAAAGCAGCAGGTGAGTGAGAGAGGAGAAGTGGCAGAAGAGAAACGAGCCTTCACCACTTCCCTGATAACCCAATTTCCTCTGCACACCCTCCCTCCGGGCACTTGGTCTTACCAGGCTCCTTATTAGACTGTCTGCCTGGGACTGTTAATGAGAAACTCTCCTCGAGCCAGCCGCGCAGACAGTTACCATGGGAACAGGTCCTTTCACAACTCTCCTCTCCTCCCTCCCTCCCTCCCACCCTGTGCACGTGCACACGTGTGTGGGCATGCATACATATGCACACATACATTCAAGTCCACATGCCTGGGGGTATTGGGAGGGCAGGAGGGGCTTTGCCCATCTTACCTCTGGGTCTGACTTATAGTTACTACTGGTGTTCTATCATCCAAAGTGTCCCCTCCTCTGGGGCAGCTATTATTGGTGAAGTAGGGTGCCAGGAGGGCTGAGATACCTCCAACTCTTCTCCAAACTATGCTAACTCCAGGACCAGGGGTCTGGCTTTGGAGAGCTCAGGGAGGACTTTTTAGAGTTTGTATTACTCTCCTGCCTCTCTCCCCAGACATCTGTTAACTGGAGAGAGCCCAAGCCAATGTTAGTGTCATGTGGGTCCCCTCTGTTCCTTGACACAAGGAACAGGGGTCAGAGATGGCTCACATCTTAGCCTGGGGATGCTAAGACATTTTGCCAGACGTGTCAGAGTTGTGGTAAAGGTGGCACACACCTAACGGCAGGGCTGAGGAGCTTGGCTGCCAATACATGGGCCATTGATGAACGCAGCAACAGATATGGTTGGTGGAGACATGGCTGTTAGATTTGCATTTTAAGCCCCTTACTTTATGATTCTGATGGTCAAATAATGCCCCCTCCATGAGAAACAGAATGACAGCAATTTTACTTTTTATCTTTACTGCGGGAAAGTTGAAAACAATGAGAAGGAATCCATGCCTGGTTTTCCCATGCGGCATGATAATGGAGCTCTATTTTAATGTCTAATTTAGCCATGTCTTTTGCAAAGATAATTCTGCTCCCAGCCCTTCCGAGGCCTGTGTCCTCCTGATTACTCCAGCCAAGAGGGCCCGAAGGGTGTGGATTTGAATATATCAGACATTAGAAAGGCAATAAGAACTGGTCCACCACACTTGACCCTGGAAACTGCTTTTATGGGCAAGTCAAGACCACAGAGGACCTGGAGAGGTGAGCAGAAGGAAAAACCCAAGTGACACTCAGAATCCCAAACTCTGCCACCTCTGGTCCCACTCAGCTGGCTCCAGGAGCCCCAAGCATCAGCTCAGCCACAGCCCTGAGAAACTGGCTCTGCAACATACAGTCTCAAACTTCCAAACATGAGCCCGTGTCAATTCTTTGGAGAGAAACCCAGCTCTGAATCTCAGAATCCACTGCTTCCCCTCTCCTCAACCTTCTTTGAATGATCTGAACTTTCCTCTGACCTTCCCTCCCCTCCCACCCCTCTGCCCAAAATCAGGAGAAAAAGAGAAGAGGATAGGGCAGGACTCACGATCCATAGGAATTTCGATGGCTCCGCCAAGACTGAGGAGGCAGAGGAGGAAGGCTGCATGGACCCAGGGCGGTGGTGGCTTCCTGGCCATCCTCGGCACCCGGCCCTGCTCCCTGCTCCCCAGCACTCGGGGTCTTGTCACCTCGAGCCGCTTTAACTGGGCTTCCCGGACAGAGCTCAGCTGTGGAAAGAAACATAAGAGCAAGTGGGTTTTTCACGAACTTGTGGTTTGCTCTAGCAATTCTACAGGGCTTTGGAGGACCCAAGGGCCCCCTTGGTCAGAGTAATGTTCTAGATAGAGCAGAGTTTCTTAACCTCAACACTACTGACACATGGGACTGAACAATTCTTGGCCTGGGCAACTGTCCTGGGTATTGTAAGATGTTTAGCAGCATCCCTGACCTCTACCCAATAGAAGCCAGTGCAGCCTTCACCACTACCAATCAGAAATGTCTCCAGACATTGGCAATTGTTCCCTGGAGGGCAAAACCCCCAGCTGAAAACCAGTTAGAGAAGGAAGGGCAACTCTGCAAAGAACAGTCATGAAAACAAACACTGGCCTATTGGCCTGCAGGCCCAGCAACCAGAAGATGCCATGCACCGATCTGGTAAGAAATGCACCAATCTCACAGCCTCTCTGAACCACATGTGCTGAGTGTGCCTGGGGTTGAGCATATTTGTGGTAGAGGCACAGAGATGAGATCGCACTGATGTCCTTTGATCCCAGGACGAAGGGGGCAGGGTGACATTGGCAGGACTGGGGATCATGGGTTAGATAGGTGAAGACTTGGCGCACAAAGGACTTTTTGTCGTTTTTGCGTGCAGCTAAGGAACAGTGGCCCCTGATATTGTCCTTTTTATAGATAATGGCAGTGGTGAGACGATGACCAGGAAGAAGTGGGCTTCAGGTGGTTGGTAGAGTAAAAAACATGTATGATGATTCAGTGTTCATCCTCAAGCACAAGAAATCATCCCAGGGCTTACAGGGATGGTGTTAAAAATGGTTGTCCAAGGAACCTAGAATGGATCCTTAGAGACAAACCTTTCTTCTCCTCCTCTAGAAAGACAAGAGCAAGAATGGCCTACAGCTGAGACTCAAATACTGTGTTTTAAGATTGCCTGAGGTTCTGAAACATACACTTTAAAAAACTGGTCCAGTTTGTTATTCTACTGTGGTGCCAAGTCAAAGAGGAAGGCAGGCGGTGGCTTCTCCAGAATTCTCCCAGTTTTCCTAGATTCAATAGCTACCTATCAGGTGGACACATCATTCTCCTGCTCCTATTTTATTCGGCAGCAAATTCAAGCCCACTCTCAATTGTGCACATGCACCATCTCCCATCCACCCTGACTGAGGGTGCAGAAGATAAGAACAGGACTCCAGTGCTTGCTCTCTGAGGGGGCGAGAGATCCTGGGAGACAAGGCCATCCTTCTGGAGACCTGGAGCAAAAAGCAGGTCACTGATTATTGCAATAGGACAAGGGACTTCCCTTGTGCCAGGATATGAGGCAAACTAAAGGATTCTTATTCACATTTTTGCAGTTTCTTTCCTAGAAGCTGGGCCCAGCACCAACCCTCAACTTTGTGTATATTTCTGGACTCCATCCACTTGCCTCCTTTCCCACTGCCACCACCGTGGTTTTGATCACCAACATTTCATGCCAGAGTTACTGCAACAGCTTCCTAAGTGGGCTCTCCACGTCCATGTTTCCCCCGTGGTTTGTTTTTTACTTTAACATTTTTAATCGACACATAATAATTGTACACATTTATGGGATGCAGTGTGATATGCCCCTCTGATTTACTCTCCACTCATAACCAAAGCTGTTATTTCTAAAGGCAAACAGAAATGTGCTACTCCCCTAGCGTAACTCTCAATAACTCACTGCTGCTTGGGAGTTAAAGGTAGTGTCCTTGACATGGCTCAGAGGTCCTGCATAATGCATCCCCTCTGCTAGCTCACTGCTCATCCCTCCCTTGTATCCTGTGTTCCAGCCAAGACTGCTCTTCTACCAGCTCCCTCAGTACATCACGCTTGGTCTTGCTTACTGACTTTTGCACCATTAAGCTCTGGTCAAGAACACTCTGTGTCTGCCCGCTGTCGTTAGTATTTGCGAGGTATGACATATGTGTCCTTCATCTTTGCTCCTGAACACACTTTACTTCCCCCATTATGACACATTTCACTTTGTATTCATTCCAAAAGCCACTTGTCTATCTCCCCTATGAAAATGAAAGCTTTTTTATAAGGGAAGGTACCCTGTCTTGTTTACTGTTCTATTCTTAGAATCGATCATAGTACCTAAAACATAGCAGATCCTCGAGACTGTGAGAGGGATCGATATATGGATGGATGAAAAAATGAACGAATGATTAAATGGATGAAATAAGAAGCCATTTGGACCATCATGTGCTTTTTAAAACCTCACGCTTCCCCAGAAAACCACCAGGCGGCGCAGGAGAGCACATGCTGTGGACCTGGGTGGCATACTGTGAAGGCTACTCATTAGTGGAAGAAAAAAATCCGTCCCTACACAGACAGTGCTTTCTGGAGAGGAAACCAACAAGGTGAAAGAGGGTTAAGAGAGTAGAAAATCTCCCAAGGAGGGACCCTCTGGCTAGAAGGCATCACAGGAGGTCTTTGGCTCACCTTCCCAACTCTCTAAGATGGTCCTTATACTGTCGCAGAAAGAATCCACTAATGCCTCTCCTAGGCTTATACATCTCCAAAGACCAGACTCAGATTAGGCAGCTGAACCCTTAGTGCTGAGGGAACCTGCGCTAGAGGAAGGCGCAGCAGGGGCAGCGGGGATGGCTCCCATCCAGGCTCCATGACCACCATGTTTGGTTTAGGAGCTGCCAAGCAGTAGGAAGTGAAGGGAAAGAGACAGATATTTTATTTTGGGACTCTTGATAGAACTAGGAAGCCAGAAGCTATTCATTAAATCAGATACACATTGGCAAGAAAAAAAAGCCCAATTGTATGGGATATTTTAAACTCACTATTTAACAACAGAGTGGAAAAAGAATCTCAAGATAATCACATTTAGCTGTGTAGCAATTCTCTCCCTCTCTCCTCTCTGGAACCCAGTTTTTCCAACAAAATCTTACAAGAGGAAAAGAATTTAAAGAACACTAGTTTCATACAATCCCCTTTCTTTTCAGATGAAGAAACAAAAGCCCAGAGAAGGGAAGTGACTGGTTTGAGTTTATCCAGCTGGTCAGTGGCAAAGGTAGAAAAAGAACCCGGGTTTCTTGACCCCTAGTCCAGGGATTTTCCACCCATTTTTCTCTTTTTATATACAGGAAAAGTACCAGAGTAAGGTTGCTATTTAAAAAAGAAATGTATAGTTTGGCAGTTCCTCAAAAAGTTAGACATAAAATTACCATATGACTCTGCAATTCTACTTCTAAGGTATATGTGCAAAAGGATTAAAAACAGGCATCAAACAAGTACATGTACACGAATGTTCACAGCAGCATCATGCACAACAGCCAAAGGGTGGACACAGCCCAGATGTCCTCTAAGGAATGAATGGATAAACAAATTCCAGTATGTATATACCCTGGAATATGACTCAGCCATAGGAAGGAATTCAATACTGACATGCTCCAATGTGGATGAATCCTGAAAACATGCTCGGTGAAAGAACCATGCACAAAAGGTCACAGGGAATGATCCCATATATATGACATGTCTAGGTCTTATCTGTAGAACAGATACATACATAGAGACAAAACACAGATTGTCTTTGGTGACCAGAGGCAGAGGGGAAGGGAGAAGGAGGGTAATTGGTTAATGGGTATGAGGTTTCCTTTTGAGATGCAAATGTTTTGGAACTAGCTAGAGTTGTGGGTGCACACATTGTGAATGGACCAAATGCTACTGAATTGTGCACTTAATTTAATTAATTTATTTTTGAGACAGAATGTCACTCTGTTGCCCAGGCGGGAGTGCAGTGGCATGATCTCGGCTCACTGCAGCCTCCACCTCCTGGGTTCAAGTGATTCTCGTGCCTTAGCCTTCCAAGTAGCTGGGATTACAGGCATGTACCACCACACCCAGTTAAATTTTGTATTTTTAGTAGAGACAGAGTTTGACTATGTTGCCCAGGCTGGTCTCAAACTCCTGACCTCAGGTGATCCACCCAGCTCGGCCTCCCAAAGTGTTGGGATTATAGGTGTTAGCCACCACGCCCGGCTTTGAGTTGTGCACTTTAAAATGGTTTCTGTTTCACCTCAATAAAAAAGAAAAGTATAATATTGGCCTCCATTATGTGCTCATAAAGATGGGACAGAGGATGAAGAGGACAGGTTATTTGATGTGAGCATATAAGGGCCCTCAGCTCCCCAGGCTGGGCTCACTCAGCACGGAAGACAGGCACATGGTTTGCAACCCTTACCATCCATTCTGAGGGAATTTCCATCCAAGTCAAAGGAAGGAGTGAATCTACCATCTTTCTGAGTATGAGAGTTCTAGTACTGAGCTCAAAGAACCCAACACAGAGTGACGGCAGAGATGCCCTGCCTGAAGGTACCCCCACATCAGCAAGGCTTACAGTTCCCCTGTCCTGATGACCAGGAAGAAAGTTGGAAGGGACAGGCTTGCTAGCCTACAGCAATCAAGTCCACATTTCCCGTTAAACCTTAGTCATTGCACAGTCTTGCCCTATGGCCCAGTCATGCCGCCTCTCGGGTTCCTCTCCCAGCCCTTCCAACCACACCAGAGGTGACTGCTTAGGTGCAGAGAAGTGCAACATCCAGATGTGGGGGTGGTTGATTCTAGTGAGATCATCCCAGGGAGGACCAGGAAACTCCCACATCCTAGGAGGGAAAGTAGAGGACGGGGGTGGCGGAGTAGGTTGAGCCTGAAGAAGAGGGGCCACAGTGATTGTATTCACATGCTGGGAGAGAGTGTAGAATTTTTCTGTTTAGTTCCACAGGGGCAAAGCTAGGACCAAATAGGAGGATGTTTCAGAGAGGCAGGTGCTTCCTTGAGTCACGGGAAGAATTGTCTGATAAATGCAGCCATGCCACAATACCATTAGTGAAAAAACATACTCTAAATATGATATGTTTGAAGGATCCTTTTATATATAATAACATAAGAGGCAGGTTGTAAGGATATAAAATATATGAGAGGAGGGCTCATTGCTGCGGGCAGGGAGAGAATGCAGAAAAGAACAAAAATAAATACAACAAAGAAATAAATCCTTTGTGGATGGCTGGTATACTAAGTACTGGAGAACATGATTAATTCAGCTCGTGTATATCTGAGGTCTCCCAATCCCCCTACACACACACACACACACACACACACACACACACACATCCATCCATACAGGAAGAAAAGAGAATAGAACTACCTGAAGGTGAAATGTTCTGCCATGTTAAGTACTGTTTCATAAAAGCTCCAAATGGCGTTGGTTAGGTGTGTTACTGACAACATTCCCACACAGGAGGAAGGCTGGATGCTTTTCAGAGTCACCTGGACACTCTTCAAACATGCAGATTCCCGGGTCCTCAATCTTCTAGGCAGGGGCCAAATCAGGTTGTAGGTTGTTTTTAATGCCCTTAGAACCTGTTATCTCACACAGGGATGGTCCACACATGTGGGCAACCTGCCTGAACACAAGGCCTTTAAATTTGCAAGGCTTGTGAGAGATTCAGATTCAAAATATCCAAGATGTCACATGTGAGTTTGCTAATGATCTGCCTGGTAGAAGACCTCTGGACATGGTGGTGTCTTGTCTAGTTCGAGAGCATTGGCTGCATGGTTAGACCGCCTGGTTTGAGGCCACTTCCCACTTAAAAGTATGGGAGCCGGCGGCGGGGTGGGGGGCTTGGGCGAGCACTGAAGCTTGGAAGCTTTGTATTTATCATCTGAAAAATGGGGATAACAATAGCACCAATCCTAGAAGGCTGCTGTGAGGATTTATCACACAATTCCTATGTAAAACACTTGGTAAAGCATGGGGCACAGAGTAAATGCTTAAAAAATGTCAGCTGCTGCCCCTGAGTGGGTTTGAGCTCAAAGAGATGAGGGAAGCATTCTGTCCACCTCCACGACATGACAATATGAATAGTAAGTGGCTGTAATAATGATGCATCCACGGTGACAGCCTGCTTTTCTGTTTTTCCTTTTCTTCTGGGTCCTGGTTTCTTTCCCCACATTGGGGGCCCCTGGTGTTGATTCCACAAGCTGTCCCTGGCAGACGGATGAGATCCCGTAGCTCCCACGAGCTGTCGCCATCGGGAGCTCCTCACATTCCCGCAGCCACATTCTGGGCAGGCTGTCCTGGTGGTCACAACACATCTGAAGTGACAGGGAGAGAAGACTGGCAGCGCCGAGACATGGCTCAGCTGGCAGCTCTTCGTTTCCTGGAGGGGAAGCCATCTCAGACTTTTGGGCTGCAGTCGGCAGGGATTCATTCACATAGCCGACTGGACGGCAGGGATTACTCTAGAGAACAATTGCATGGACAAGAGACAAAGCCCCTCTGCTCGCATGGAGCTTCCATCCCAGCGCGGAGGACAGTAAATAAATGTTGAACAAAAAATCCAGTAGCAATAAGTGCAACAGAGAAAACACAACTGACCTGCACACGGATGTTTAGCAGCTTTGTTGATAATTTTGCCAAAACCCAGACAGAAGCAACCAGGATGTCCTCCCATCAGCGGATGGAGAAATGGAGGTACATCCAATGGAATATTACTCAGTGCCCAAAAGAAGTGAGCTACCAAGCCATGGAAAGACATGGAGGAAAGGCACACTATTAAGTGAAGGAAGCCAGTCTGAAAAGGCTGCGCACTGTGTGGTTACAACTACATGACATTCTGGAAAAGGCAAAACTATAGAGATAGTAGAAAGATCTGTGATTGCTGGGGATGTGGGTTGGGGGATGAATAGACAGAGCACAGAGGAGGGTGTTTAGAGCAGTGAAACTTCTCTGTATGATGCCCTAATAGTAGATACTTGTTCATTATATAATACATTTGTCCAAACCCATAGAACTCCAAGAGTGAACCCTAACATCAGCTGTGGGCTGTGGGTGATAATGATGTGTCCATGTAGCTTCATCGACTGTAACGAACATGTTAGTATGGTGAGAAATGTTGATAATGGAGGGGGCTGTGCACATGTGAAGATGGGGTGCATGGGAACTCTCTGTACCTTGAACCTAAAACTGCTCTAGAAGTATTTTTTTTAATGAAAGAAACCACAGTAGTGATTGATGTGATGTGATAAAGTGAAGTGAGTGGTCAAAGAAGGCCTCTGTGTGAGAAGTTGACATCTCACCAAGACCTGAATGGTAAGAAGGCACTAACCTTGCAAAGACAGGTCAGAAAAGCATCCCAGGCAGGAAGAGCTGATTGTGCAAAGGCCCTATGGCAGGAATCACATTGCCCCATGCAAGAAACTGAGAGAAGCCAGCATGGCTGGAGCTTGGAGGGCACAAGGAGAAGAATGGAACAAGTCACGGTCAGAGAGACAGAGTCCAGGGCGTGCTCACGGAGAGCTCTGAAGGCCAAAGGAAGGAGCTTGAAGCACATTCTAAGCATGATAGGATAGGAAGCGGCTGCAGGGTTTGAAGCCAGAGTGACATGGTGAGATTTGCTTGTAAAGATCACTGTGGCTGCCACACGGAGGGCGGAATGTTGATGGACCAGTGTGGAAGCGGGCAGGCCAGGTAGGAGGCTCCACAGCCTCTGAGTGAAGCCAGCCCTCAGCCTGCACACCAGACGCCCCACGCTCTTTCAACAAGACCCCCACCCTGTGCAGCCAGCCTCGTGGCCACCTCTGGGGTAAAACATAAAATACCCAGAGCGGTGAGGACAGAGCTAAACATTTCTTAAGAATCTGTTAGTGCTGGACATGGTGGCTCACACCTGTAATCCCAGCACTTTGGGAGGCCGAAGCGGACAGATCACTTGAGGTCAGGAGTTTGAGACCAGCCTGGCCAACGTAGTGAAATCCCATCTCTACAAAACTATAAAAAATTAGCCAGGTATGGGGGTGCACGCCTGTAATCCCAGCTACTCGGGAGGCTGAGACAGGAGAATCACTTGAACCTGGGAGGTGAAGGTTGCAGTGAGCCAAGATTGTACCGCTGCACTCCAGCCTGGGTTACAGAGCGAGACTCCATCTCAAAAAAAATAAAAGAGAGAGAGAGAGAGAGAATCTGTTAGTGCTAAGTTTTCACATTGGGTCCAGAGGAGCTGGTGGGTTTTCCGAAAGTGACTCAGGGGCCTTCTTCAAGGAGGATTGGGCAGGAGGAGAACAGGTGGGACTCAGGACCCCCCCTCCCATGCTCCCCAGAGCTGCCAACAGTCACTGTTTTTATACTGGGGTTTCATATAAGGTTTTATTTGAAGAAAAGACTGTTGAGTGAAGGAAGAACCACAGTAAAGGCAGACTGGGAAAGGAGGGTGACTGACGTAAAGATAGTGTGGGAGGAAAGAACTGGAAACCTTGTGCAGCAGCCTAATGTTCCATATTCAAAAACCCTGTGCCCAGTGGCCGTGATGCATGGGGGCAATGGCAAGGCATGGGCGTGAGGAGGAACATGCCAGGCTAAGGCTGTAGTGCTGGCCTTGGAAAATCCCCCAGCCTTCCCACGCTAGCTGTTGCATTTGTGTTGAGGACTGGGGTGCCCAGTCTCATCTTCCCCTATCCCATTTCGGATCACTCCTACTTATACCCCATGCAGACTGAACAGATCAGACACTGGCCAGACCCTAGATGACAGTACAGTCCTGACACACAAGCTCTGCAGCACCCAGCCCAGGACAGTCAGGCTTGCTCAGTGCTGTCAGCTCCCCTATTTCTTGCTGCCACTTTCAACTCAGAACTGACCAGGAAAGCTCAATATGTTCCCAAACCAGTCACATAAGATGCCCACTTCTAGTTTGCCCATCTCCAGTTTCCCAGACACATCTGGAGCCTTCCTTTCTCTCATGACAAAGCTTTCCCACTCCCCTGCCTGCCTCTGAGTCTCTGTCAAATGCAGGTGATGGTGGCTGACTCCCTTGCTGTAGCAAGCTCTGAATAAATAGCTTCCGCTTGTTCTCATGTGGGTGGTCTTTGTTTACCTCCACACTGTCTTTACGGCAATCACTCTTCTTTCCTAGTCTGCCTTTACTGCTCTCCTTCTTTCTCCTAATTCTTTGCCATCTTCCAGGCTCAGGTCAGGTGCTACCTCCTCTGGGAAGTCTCCCTTGGTTTCCCGGCACCATCCCTTCCCACCAAGGCTGGATTAGGTCCTTGTCCTATGTGCTCTTAGAGCATTCTGGAATATACTCACTATAATGAGTGCTAGATTTCAGTGTCAATTAATTGTCTGTTTCCCCAACTGCACCATGAGTTCCTTGAGGCTAAGACAGTGTCTTGTTCAACCTGCACAATGTCCAGCACACAGAGAACTCTAGTGTACATTTACTGGCTGCCTAGCCAGCACCCATACTATCCTCCTCCCATCCACAGTGCCCATATTTTTCTTTGGAGAATTCATCTCTACCCCTTTCTCAGAGCAATCCTACACCAATTCCAGGGCTGGGCCCTGATTAGTTTAAGCCAATTACCATCCCCCAGCCTCTCACTACCACAGCTGGTTTGGGAATGGGCATCTATTCCAGCAGGCGGCAATGTGATTCATGAAGACTTCTGCTGAGACCTCTGGGAAAGAGGAGTTTCCCCTCTCTTCTGAAAAAGACCCTGTGGTCATCTTCAGTAAGAGGAGAGGCTGGAGCTGTTGGGGGTGGGAAAGGGGGTCTCCACGTGGAATCTGAGGATAACCCGGAAGGCAGACAGAAGACATAGGAAGACTCAATCCTTCATGTCCTTGTTTGAGTTACTGATTGAGCATTTTCTGAAACAAGTCTTACTGTGGGTTTTTAATTACACATACATTTACATTAACAATTCTCTTTAATTTGTAAGCCAGTTAGAGTTGAATTTTCTATCACTTGCAACTGGCAGTGCTGTCAGAATCAGAAATGCCCCTAGAATGCTGGTTGATGCCTACCTATGCTGCCACTTTCTGTATAAAAAAAAGTGTCCTTCCTCCTGCCCACCTCTACCTGGACCAGCCCCAGCTTCCGCATGGATCTGCCCTTAACCATGAAATGCTGCTCTCCCCAGAACTTCCAAACTCTTCTCAATTGGCTCTCTGCCTCAGCAGAGAAACATCTTCAAGTTTCTCTCATCTTTTTTTTTTTTATGAAATGGAGTCTCACTCTGTCACCCAGGGTGGAGTGCAATAGCGTGATCTCAGCTCATTGCAACTTCCACCTCTTGGGTTCAAGTGATTTTCCTGCCTCAGCCCCCCGAGTAGCTGGGATTACAGGCACCTGCCACCACGCCCAGCTAATTTTTGTATTTTTAGTAGAGACAAGGTTTCACCATGTTGGCCAGGCTGGCCTCGAACTCCTGACCATAGATGATCCACCCACCTCAGCCTCCCGAAGTGCTGGGATTACAGGCGTGAGCCGCCATGCCCAGCCTCTCTTATCTTATAACAAAAAGATCCTTCTCTGTATCCCACAGCCTCCCTATATATGCATACTAGAATTTTTTTCTCCATCTCTTCTCTTCTGAAAGGTTTTTTTTTTTTTTTTTTTGCTTCTTCCTTTCCCATTCACTCCTCATGCTCCTCTAACTCTCCTCTCCTGACCTCCCACTGGCTGAATCTAGTGTTCTCAGTCTTTATTTTGCCAAACCTCCTGGAGGTATTAAAAATTGTTAACCACTCCATTTATCCTATAACGTTCTTTCCTCCTTGGACTCTGAGACATCACTTTGAGGCCCCATCTTGGGTCTGGCATTTATAGCCTCCATGGCAACACTGATCACATGGCTGGATTCTCTTTTTCTGCCTAAAATTCAGTGTCTCCACTGGGGTCATGTGCCCCATCTCCAGTCCCCATCTTTGTTGGTGGTACCCACCCAAGTCATTCAAGCCAGACACCTGGGAATTGCCCTTACAACCCACCCCTTTTCATAGCCCACACCCAGGCATTAAGGCCCTCAGACTGTCTACTTCCCAGTGTTGCTTATTCTCCATCTCCCCTGCATTCTCCCCATCTCACTTTTCACATACATGTCTTATACACTATGGCAATAACCTCCTAGTTGGTCTCCTCCATCCAATCCATTCTCCATGCTGCTATTACAGTGACTTTTCTAAACCCCTGATCTGATCATGTCAGTGCTCCTCTGAAAACCCTTCCATATCATCCCATTAATCTATAAGACCAGACCCATACTTCTGAGTGCAGCACTCAAGGTTTTTGGAGATCAGGCTCCTGCAGGTCTCTCCAACTGCCCCCCCAACCCTCCCACCACCATCCCAAAATGCTTTTTAACTGCATGCTGTAGCACACCATCTGTGCCTCCATACCTTACACATGTGATCCCCTGTGCCTGGAAGGATCTTTCCTCCTTCCATGTGATCAATTCCTACTCAGTCTTCAAGACTCTGCTCAGACATCTGCCAAGTGAAGAATCCTGCGCTCCTGCTGTGCCACTCGACCACAAACCTGCCTCTCTGGGGCACATGGCACACTGCGGTAAAACTATGTTTAAACTAAGGGTGGGAAACATCTGTAAACGTCCAGATAGTGACTATCTTAGGCTTTGTGAGGCAGGCAGTTTCTGTCACGACTACTGAACTTTACCTTCGCAGTGTGAAAGCAGCCACAGACAGTGAGTGAACAGGCGTGTCTCTGTTCCAATAAAACTGTATTGACAAAAACAGGCAGATATTGGTCTGGACCTGGCCCAGAGGCTGTAGTTTGCTAACTTCTGACTTAATCTTTCTCCCCACTTTGTGAAATTCTTCTTTTTTTTTAAATGCCTTTCGCAAAAGCTGTCAATCTTTGTGAAATTCTTGAGGCTGACACCGTGCCCTGTTCATTCCTGTGTGCCCAGTGGCCAGCATAGTCCCTGGCAAGGAATATTTATGGAATGGAAGATCCAAGTAAAGGTTTTAATCCTGCCACTTTTCTTTTACAAATTACTTGTTTTCCAAGCCTTTAAAAAATCTCAAAAATGGAAATAAATATTACTGTATTACTGACTTTTTCAGATGGTTGTCATAAGAACTAAATGAAATACTGCACAGGAACATAAAGCTGTTTTTACTTTTTCTTATTGCATTCCTTCCTGACAAACTCAAGTGATGTCACTAAAAGCAAGACCTTTATGTTTTCTCTGAATATAGGGTAAACCTGACCCAAGGGAGGCCTATATTCTGCCTGTCAGGGGCTGCTCCGGGGCTTAGCTGCAGGCCACACTCTGCCTTATAGTATCCCCTTATTCTGGGAGTGAAGCCCAGAGTGAGGTTGCTCAGCCCATGTCTCCTCTCCCGCTTCACTTCACTTGCCTTCGTCCAGATTCCACAGGTGGCCCTGGTCAGAGTGAGACAGAAAAGGCGAGATCATGATAGAAGGATGGTTTAATGTTCTCCAAAGCCTGTTGAGGACTGTTTTTGTGTTAGAATAGGATCTGATGACTGACTGATAGTAGATGCAAGAAGAAGGATGGCATCAAGGTTTCTAGGTTGGGAAACTGGACTAGGATGACTCTAATAATTGACACCAAGAATACAGAAGGGAGAGTAAGTCTGGCAGTCACTGGGATGCAGGGAGACCACAAGCATGGAATAGAATATATTCAGTTTGAAAAGTCTAAGAGCCATGAATGAAACAGTTCGTCAGGTATTCCAAGGTTGTACACATGAATTAGTACCTAGGGATACACCAACAGATTACTGCTACCAAGGCCACATGCCAGCAATTAGTTCTTAGAATAAACTAATCAAATGACTAGAATAGTACTATAAGAACCAACTGAGAAATACATTCACACATCACTGCCACAGGAAATTGTTGGGGAACAAAGAGATAATAAAAGCCCAACAGAGCCAATGCAAAACTCAGCCATTCTCCATTGGAATAAAAAAATGTAGCAGGGCTTATTACTACAGCTGCCTGGAAACACCTTGTTCAGGACTGAGAGAGAGGAGCTGAAATAGGAGGAAAAAGAAGTATACAAAATTAAGGAGTATGCATGTGGGTACACGGGAGATCTGAAAAGAGCTCAGATTTATCCCTCATTGGGATGGAGGGTTCCATGTGGACAGGCAGCAGCTCCTTTTAGTTGGAACTGATGATCATATGTATTTGTCAAGAAATTTGTTCCTAATACAAAGTAATAATGTTTGCAGAGCAGCTCAGGTTATTAACACTATAATAACTACATTCTCATTCATATTCTGTTTTTTTTTTCTTCTTAAAGAATAAAGAGCCAGTGTGTGTCCTGCCTGGGCCTAGCCTCTATTACATTTGTCTTGGCAGAAAAAGTCATCCAGGGATCTGAGGGATAAAATCTGCCTTCTCAGAGCAGCCCTCAAGCCCTGGTATGACCCAGCTCCTGACCCCTGTGTGGCTTCTTCTCTCCCAGCATCTGCCCTCCTATATCTCCATACCAGCTTCCAGGCCTGTATAGGCCACGTGCTTTCTGCACCTCCTGCCATCTCTGTTCCCACTTTGCTGACGCCAGAAACGCTATTCTCTTCCTTCTCCACAGTGCAAATTCCCTTTCTCCAAGGCCCTAAGTGGGCCACCCCTCCACAACAGGGTCCCTGCCTTCCCACTGAAAGTAGGTGGCAGTTTCTCTTGTGCTTCCTAGCATGCCCCATGCTGTGTTCCACTGGTCATTTCCTCCTGCCTCATGCGGTGAGTTTATTCCCAAACCATCTCCTGCATTGGACTCTGACGTTAAGCTCAGAGTCCATGTCTTGTCTCCCCTGAGACAGTACAATAAACACACGTGGGACGAGTGGACAGCCATCCTATCAGATACTTCCTATTACTGGGAGATTTTAATAGCTCATCAATGAATCAGTATAATAAATCCTTGGTTGCTATAACACAGGACAGATCTGTTGTACAGTATAAGCCTGAATAATAACAGCAGCAGCAATAACCTAACAATAACATCTAACCAGCATCCTGTCCCTGTAGCAGAGCCTGCCCCAGCTCAGCAGACATGCTCATCTTTCTTTCTCAAATCTCCCCCTGCTGACTCTCAGAGCTTTCTGTCTGACCTGTCAGGGCCACACTCAACGTCACCCTATTTGCTCCACTTTACAGACTCTGAATCCCAGTCTGGGATTCAGACACCCCAGGCAGGAGCCTCAGAATCGCCAACACCTCCATTCTCAGTCTCTTCCTTTCTCTTTCATCCTGAGGCTCTGGCTTGGCTGCACTGGGTTCTGAAATCTGCCTTCAGCCCAGGGATCGGCTAGGCATGACTGAGGGCCACCGTCCCCGCTTCCCCTCCTGCCCTCTGATGTCCATGGCCACCTCCCTTCCATCTCTCCCATGCCGAGGAAGGAACGATGCAACAGATGGTGACCCAGCCGTGCTCCATTCCTTCCAGCTCACAGGCATCTGAAGGCCAGAGCTATGAGTCTCCTAGGAAACTCAAACTGCCCCCTATTGATGCCTAGCCCATCCCAAAGAGACAGAACACCAAGCAAGCGGAGAAAGAGGGATCTCTGGAAGAAAATAAGATTAGAAGGGGAAGAGGCGGGGAGGGACTACCCAGCTCCCACTCCCCAGGGAGCACCTGCCACAAAATTACATCTCACCATATCTCCTTCTTTACCCTGGATGAAATGACCCCATGTCTCAGCATCTTCTAAGAAAGTCAGTCTGCCCACACAATCCTCCCACCTCCCCTTTTGGAAGAGGCAGTAACTATACCAAACTCTCCAGGGCAGGACTTGGTAGCAGAGGAAAGCACTCACCAGCCTGCTTCAGGACCTTGGCCTCCCCAACACTCAGGGAGAGAAACCCAGTTTCCTGGCCAGTGTGGGGTCAACCAGTCATCGTCTTCTAGAATTTTCACTTAGCCCAGGAAACCCTGTATATGGGATTTGACTCCCTGCTTCCCCCTCCTCCCTCCTCAGGGTTGGAGGGGGTGGTCTCCATCTGCTCGGTGGCTGTGTTTCACGCTTGGCTCCCCTTCATTGTCAGGGGGAGAGATCTGGGAGGAGTGAGGGGCTGTGTGTTTAACCATTGATAGCACTCAGCAGGCCTAGCCTGTCTCTCCCTGCCTTGGCTAAGTTCACGTGGGTCAGGGGGATGGGGGAGGGAAATGGTATCAGGTGGTCCTGATTCCCTCCTGGGGAGGGGGTGGAGGGGGACACCTGGTTTTAGGATTAGGGATTTGGCTGAAAAACAGCTGTTTCCTGCTCAACACTCGGAACTAATCTATAGGTTGAAACCTAAACCTCTTGGCTATTATTAAGCTGGGGAAGAGGGAAGGGCTGGGAAAGAAGAAAGGGACTTTTCCCTCCAGGTGACCACAATGAAGGTCTAATGAATACCTCGTATTCACACCAGGCTCTCTAGGGCGAAAGCTCTTTATGAGGCACCGTGTTATTCATAAGCCACCAGCAGGACCAGAGCCCCACAAAAAGCCTGAACCCACCAATAAAGTGCAGCCACTTCTAGGGTGGGAGGTGCCTGCATCTCACTGCCACACCACAACTAGCTGAGTTATCAAGCCGTATAGCTTGGACACAGGGACGTCTGTGTTCTTTGTTGTAACTCCATTGTGTGGGACTGCCACAAATCTTTTAACCATACACTTGTTATGGGCCTTTAAATTGTTTTTCTTTATTTTCCCCCCATTACAACAATGCTACAACTCACGTCCTTGTATTTATATCTCTATATATGGAGAAAGTGTGGTTGCTGCTTCATGCTGTCTCTGACCCAAGGCCAACTAACTGGAGCTTGGCACATTGCAGCCTGGCACAGCAAGGAAGCCCAAAGTGCATAGGTGTCCCTGGTCTACAGCGCAGCTTTGTCGTTGACACCCACACCACACAGACTGGCAGTCACTGGGTACACTGGGGAGGACATCACCGACGCTACAATCCAGCCAGCTTTCTACGGGTCTTTGGGGCTGTGGGGTTTTTCATTACTGCTTACTCATTCATGCTCTGAGGGGCAGGACTAGGAAACATGCATGAAATGGAAAAGATGCTCAAATGTAGTCAGTATACCCTCCCGATTAGCTGACCCAACACCCTGTGAAGGGCTGGCTTAAATAAGATTTGTGGATTATCTGTGAGTGGATGTATTCAGCCCTACTCCCTGGCCCTGCTAGTCACTGACAGCCTGACCAGTCTCCTGCCATATAAAGATTAGCAGGTAAAACAGGATGTAAAGAAAACAAAAGTTAAGGTGTTACTGCTAGGGTGTACTGCCTGCCTCCACCCGCTGAAAAGCAAGAAGCGAACTCCCTCCTCTGCGGAGGAATTCTGACCCCACCACCACGGAGAAGAGCCCCCACCTCTCTATAATTCAAGAACCCAGCTTCTCACTTGCTTTGGCTCCCTGTCTGCTCCCCTCAGGGAGGAAGTTTTCACAGCAATTAGACACACATCCTTCTTCACAGCTGGAGGGAGAGGCTTGTGAAGTTACCCCACCCCCTCCTGGCTCCAAGTGGGTGGAGAAGGCGTGGGGTATCAAGGTGTCAGGCAGCAGCTGTCTCCAGGGGCTCTGTCATTAAAGAAGAGTGGTCAGAGGGAGGGGGATGGTGAGGTGGGGAGTGATAATCTTGTGTGACAGGTCCCTAAGGGTGGGGACCCAAGATTTGGGAAGGATAAGGAGGAGGGACCCAGGTGGTAGAGAGTAAGGAGCTGAAGGTAGAAGTCCAGAAAGGGGCCTTGGAATTAGCATTAAAAGGTCTAGGGATCTTCAAAAGGTCAAATACAGAGCTACAGTATGACCCAGAAATTCCATCAGATGAATAAGCAAAATGCAGTGTATCTACACAGAGGAATATCACTCAGCCATAAAAAGAAATGAATTACTGATGTGGGGAACTCTCAAAACATCTTGCTAAGGAAAACAAGCCAGACACAAAGACCGCATATTGTATGATTCCATTTATATGAAATGTCCAGAATAGGCAAATCTCTAGAAAATAGATCAGTGGTTGCCTAGGGCTGGGGGTGGAGGTGGGGAAGAGGAGTGACTAACAATGGCATAGATTGTTGCGGGGGCTGGGAGTGGTGATAAAAATGTCCTAAAATCCATTGTGATGATGGCTGCCGAAGTCTATGGGCACTAAAAATCACTGAATTGTATTATCTATCTATCTATCTATCTATCTATCTATCTACCTACCTATCTCTCTATCTATCTATCTATTTTTGAGATGGAGTCTCCTTCTGTCATCCAGGCCAGAGTGCAGTGGCGCCATCTCGGCTCACTGCAACCTCTGCCTCCCGGGTTCAAGCGATTCTCCTGCCTCAGCCTCCCGAGTAGCTGGGAATACAGGCACCCGCTGCCATGCCCAGCTAATTTTTGTATTTTTAGTAGAGACAGGGTTTCACTATGTTGACCAGGCTGGTCTCGAACACCTGACCTCAAGTGATCCACCCGCCTCAGCCTCCCAAAGTGCTGGGATTACAGGTGTGAGCCACTGTGCCCAGCCTGAATTCTATAATTTATATAGTAAATATTATAACATGAATTGTATCTCAATAAAGCTGTCATTTAAAAATAGTAATAAGGCAAGGCACTGTGGCTCACGCCTATAATCCCAGCACTTTAGGAGGTGGAGGTGGGTGGATTGGTCAAGTCTAGGAGTTCAAGACCAGCCTGGGCAACATGGCAAAACTTCATCTCTATAAAAATACAAAAATTAGCCAGGCATGGTGGCGTGCAACTGGGGTCCCAGCTACTCAAGAGGCTGAGGCGGGAGGATCACTTGAGCCCAGGAAGTTGAGGCTGCAGTGGGCTGAGATTGTGCCACTGCACTCCAGCCTGAACAACAGAGTGAGACCCTCTCTCAAAAAAAAAAAAAAAAAAAATATATATATATATATATATATATATATGAAAAAAGAATTACATAAGGACTTGGAAGGCTTTGTTAGAAAAAAACTGTGATACTCTGAAAAGGAAAATGGATAAATTTACACATAGAGTTTCAAATGTTCAAAGGAATTAAATTAACTAAGTTTATTAATGAAACCAAATAAGTGATTGCTAAAATCTACAAGATTCATGAAGAAAATTGTAAAATTTGTTGATTGAAGTAAAAAGTTTAAGGAATAATTAGGTTTGGGGATTTGTAATTTTAATACATTGAAGATTGGTTAGTTAAAAAAAAAAAAGACCTAGGGCTAAGATCTTGTATGTCACCTTGAGCAAGTCACAAACTGTCTGGTCTCTATCTCCACAGTAAATTATAAAATGCTGTACAAAAGGAAGGTGGCTCTAGAATGGCCAGAAACTTCTCCCTCCCTGAGCAGCTTTCCCAAGAGATATCTGTGTGACTCCACCAGCCATCCTTATTTCCAACCCCAGCTTCCTCACCCTGGGCCCTGCCAGGCTCCCTGAGTGGGCTGTCCATTTGAAATCCAGACCATTGTCCATCTGAGGACCCACCATCTGGACACATCTGCTCATGACATCACTCAAATCAAGCTGCTTATTCTGTCCTCTACTGGGCGGATTGCAAGCCTAGTTTCAACAGACCATAGTCCTAAAGCCATTTGAAAACCATGGGCTGAGCTTGAGCAGGGAAAGAAAGAGGGGCAAGACTGTAGCAGAAGAAACTTGGGTTGGGGAAAAGAGAGATGACTTTCAGTCCCTTAGCCAGATTATGAGCTTCTTGAGGGCAAAGGAAGAGCCTTTTACTTTTTCTTTGGCGCTTCACAGAAGTGAGTATTAACTCAAAGCAGAACAGGGCCGGGCTTAATAAACTGGTGAATGACAAACTAGCTAGGAAGCCATGCAGACCAGGGGAAACATACCAGACAAGATGCAGAGATTTAGTCTCACAAGGAAGCGTGTTTAATCCAGCTGGCACATGTGACTTGCAGCCACACACACCTGAGTTTCCATCCCACCTAGCCATTTACCTGCTACATGGTCTTCCGCGGTTCTCTCTCTCTGAGTCTGTTTTCTTATCTTTAAAAGTGGGATAAATGCACTTATTTATTACAAGGTTGCTGTGACAATTCCTAAATGAATTAACGAGCTAATGTACATGTATAGCATCTAATCCAAGGCCTGGCACATAGTTGGCATTCAAAAACTATTGGTCCTTTCTTCACCTGTAATCCCAGCACTTTGGGAGGCCGAGGCAGGTGGATCATGAGGTCAGGAGTTCAAGACCAGCCTGGCCAACACACTGAAACCCTGTCTCTACTAAAAATACAAAAATTAGCCAGCCATGGTGGCGGGCACCTGTAATCCCAGCTACACAAGAGGCTGAGGCCGAAGAATCACTTGAACCTGGGAGGCAAAGATTGCAGTGAGCCCAAATTGCACCATTGCACTCCAGCCTAGGTGACAGAGCAAAACTCCATCTCAAAACAAAACAAAACAAAGCAAACAAAATAAACAATTGGTCCTTTCTCCTCTCCCCCAAGTTACAGCTGGTATACTGATTTGTGATAAGGCTTTGGACAAGACGGGGTTTCACATCGACTTTGTAGATCTACAGTATAGACGATGCCTGTGCAGACACCATACCCTAGCTCTATACCTAAGGAATTATTGTTTACTCTTAGAGCCAACAGACGGTTATCTGCACAGGCAGTCTACTTTAGACCAGAGAGAAAGGGAGGCTCCTATAAAATCCCAGGTCAGCCAAATCCCCTCTGGGCTCCCCTCTCTCCTGCCTTTGCCATGGTTTCTACAAGCAAAGCACTCCACCCCAGCTTCTTCCACCAATGTCCCACCAGCTCTGACATCAACCAAACAGCTGGAGTCAGCCCCAGAGAGGGAGCTGGGTCTTCTGAATTGACATCAATTCAGCTGCCAATATTGGTTTAGCTGCTGATATTTCAAGGATAGCACATCCCTGGTTGCATTTTTAAAATTCCTGTCTGATGTGATAAGCGGGAGCATAGAGAGGAAAGAACTAAGACAGCAGGAGGGAGCAGCACCTGTTCCTTCTCTCCCTCCCTGCAGCCTTCTGCATTTACATCCCATACAGACATCAGTCTGGATCCAACTGCTATCCTGGCAGGCTTCTACAGGCTGGAGGAGATGTGAAAATACAGGAGGCATGGGGGAGGGGAGGTGGGAGCAAAAAGGGGGAGGCAGCAGATAGAATGAGGATTTTCCTGAGTTATAAGATGCACCATTTGTCTAGAAGTCTGGTTGCAAAGCGCTGGCAGCTACAAGTGCTTATACCAAAGACTCTTAGCTCCAGTGGTGTGGAGGAAACCTTGGTGTCTTATGCCATGGAAGGGCCTCCCTTTGCTAGAGCAGGTGGTCCTCTTATTAGAAACTCACAGGTGACATGCTGTTTCAAACCTCACAGCCTAGCCTCTGGTGGAAAGATGGGCTTGGCGAGGCAGCAGGAAAGGCTGAGAGGGGTCTAGACATGACTGCATCACTGCAGCAGAAAGGAGGTAAACAGCACAAGCTATTAGGGCAGTAGCTTTCACCGTTGACACTCATGTCCCCCACACTTACCCTACAGGTCTCGGTGCCCACAGGAAAATGGGGCTAAGCACAGGGACTGCCTCAGGTGCCTGAAATCGGTTTGGGGGCAGCAGGTGGGGAAGACAGTTCCTAATGAAGCTCCATGGCCCCACCCTCAGTGATCCACAGCTGTGTCCTGGGCCCATGCTGTTCGAGGGGGCCTATGTCAATGTTTCTGGAGAGAGGAGGCCCAGCTTCTCTCTGACAGGCAGAGGGACTTAGGAGTGTGAGTGCAATTAATCAAATAGATCCGTTTGGGAAATTGAAGGCCTGGGGAAGCTCAGTGGTTTCTCTGCCTTGCATCAGAGGGCCAGTGTCTGCTTCTTGTGATAGGAGCTGACAAGGAGTGGACGTACTGGGGGTGGCGGGAGGGAAGGGGAGAGACAAAGCCTGAGTGTGGAGGGTGCTGCATGCTGGAGTGGGAGGAGGAGGGAAGGGCGGCTCAGGAGCAGATGCCTGGGGCAGCTCCATATGGCAGTGGCTTCCAACAAAGGGAGAAGATGCAGATAAACGGAGGGCTTCCTCCTTAGGTGGTTTCAGAGCTCACACCTGCAGCCCCAGGGAACACTTGCTCAGAAACAGCTATGCAGTGTTTCCAGTGAATCTTGGAATGAGCCACCCTAAATACACAGCCAGCCCCAAACCCAGATGGTTGCCACACAGGTGCCAGAGTTGGACCACAGGATTTGAATCCAGGCCCTTTCTTAGATGGGGGACTTTGGGCAAGTTCCTTAACCTCTGTGTACTTTTATTCTGCCATCAGTAAAACATGGGTAATAACGGGCCCTACCTCATGGGGCCGCTGTGGGAGGATGGCGTGCAGGGCACAGTGCCTGGTGCACGGGGAGTGCTGAGATGCTGATTATTATAATGATGACGATTATCATCATCTAAAGAAGCCTGGGCCAGCTTCCCTTCTCTCAGAACTTACTGTACGCTCAACAGCCATACATCCTGCTGGCAAGTAGTCTCTGCAGTCTTACTTCTTTTTTAAGGTTCCTCTGTGTGTCTGAAAGTCCTTTGATTGGTACTCCCCCTTCATGATTTGTGGGTGCCTCAGACTGGAGGAGGCAGTGTGATGTCACAGCGAGAAAAACAGTCTACAATTCAGGGCATCCAAGCCTAGTAGGGGCTCTTTTGCTAATTAGTTTTGCGAAACCTTGGGGGAAATAACTTCTCAGAGAGCCTTAGTTTATTCACCAATCAAATGGGAATGATGACAGCAGCCTTGCTCGTATCACTGAATTGTGTTGACAGTCAAATGATACAATTAATGTAAATGGAAACACTATTAAAAAGATTAAGCTCAGAACCGATATTCGGTTTTGCTGGTTAGACTGGTGGTGTCCAGAAGTACGAGCCAGAACAAATGTATTCTGGTCAGGCAGGAGGTGGCAGGGCACGACTCCAGGGCAGCCATATCTGCTGTCGGACAGTGAGGCTGCTGTCATCAGAGAAGCCAGCCCCCGGGGTTCCTTAGGTGGGGATCTGGTCAGGCTACCTAGAGTGAATGTTCAGAGAGAGCTGTGGAGGGACAGGGATACAGAGTGGGGAGGGTGCATGGGAAAGTGCCAAGAGCGGGGACATGGTGACACAGAGCTGCATTAACTACCCGATTCTGTCCCCATCCAGTTTCATATATACTTTGTACCCATTTAAATAAACGGGTACTCCGCTTTTGCAATCATACTCCTCCACGTGTAGTAAAAGAATGGCATGCCCCCCCCTGCCCCCGCCACCCCTGCCAAAACACACACTGTCAGTCAGTATGTTCAAGTTCAATGTTTAGTAACAACGACAGGGTGAAAAAGCCCTAAGGTCAGACGAATTTCCCAGGTGGTCTCTGAAACCTGACACTGTTCTGAGATAAGTGGTAGCCCTAAAAGGGCCCACACAAGAAACTACCTTGATTAAAAAAAGCATATCTGAATTGCCATTGATATGAGAAATCATAATAACCCTCATTGATTAAATGAGCCAGGCACTCTGCAGGGCTCTTTATCTGTTTATATATTTACTCTTTAATCTTTACCACAAAATGTTGGTTATTATCCCTGTTGTATAAACTAGGAAACTGAGGCCTAGAGGGGTTCAGCGTTCCCAAGGTCACAAAGCAAGTGGATCTGGAATTCCAGCAGATGTGTCTGGAACCCAAGTCCATGTCATCGGCACTCTCAGCTTCCACTTTTCAACCCTCTCCACGCCCCTCACCCCAGCCCCAACTCTTTCTGGGAGGACAAAAGACAACAAGAGAGGGAGGTGGAGTGAGAAAGACACCTTCGATGAGGTAGAGATGCCCAAACTCAAAGAATAAGGAAATTTTGCCCTGCTCAGGCTTCCAGCCCAGACCCTCTCAGCCCAGCAGCCTCCAGGAGGCCAGTCTGTCACTATTGCCCATTACTGCTCCGTTAAAATTGCAGCCCTCAGTTGTCACATGTCCTCCCCGGCTACCAGAGCCTGAGAATGAAACAGGAGTTGCTGGGAGTGGCAGCAAAATCTAACCCAGAATGGAACAAGGCAGACCCTGGGCACAGGGCATGGCTTAGTGCTGTGGGCCTCGGCTGCTTACTGCGCCTGGATAACTGTCCATCTGCCAGGGCCCAATGCCCCGCCCAGGGCAGGGGTTCTCGGACTGTCTCCCATATGCCAGGGTTGTCACTCAGGAGCTCCCAGGTTGTGGAGGCCCAGGCTAAGTAGGGTGTGGGTCACAAACAAAGTTGTTTCCCAATTTTTCAATTAGGTGGACATTGGGACAATGCCAGCGCTAATGTTGGCTGACTGTCCCTGCCAGGGAAGGCTTAAACGCTACCCTCACCAACCTCCTTGCAAGGAGAACCTTGGCCATGCAGTTCTGTGGCAACTCAGGGCTTCTGTCTCTGGGGAGAAGAAAGGAAATGCCTCTCAGAAGATTCCTGGGGCCAGGCAAACAGGCTTCCCTTATCAAAGAGAAGGGGCAGGAGGCAAGAATGTCCCCTCACTCTCACCCCTCCAATGACACATACCCCAGGCCCAAGTCCTACTTACCTTCTCTGCCTCATTCAGCCTCCTCCTTGCAACACCAGAGGAGGCTCCGTTCCAGGCTGCGGAGGGAAGGTAAACTCCAGAGTCCCAAATTGCACATAAGTCAATCAACCTGTCTCAAGCAAGCACAAAGGAGAACCCCGGGGTTACTCTAAGAAAGGAAGAAAATAAAAAAGGCTTTGTGGTTTGCAGCTTGCTCTTTCACTGGGGAAATTACATCTTTGTCCACATCCATTTGTAAAGTTTTGCACAGCATGACAGCATCTTTGTTCAAAGAAGTTCAAAGCACTCTGGGGAAAAAAAAAAAAAGGGACAGATCCTGCAAGGGTGATTGTCTTCTCATCCGTAAGATCATTTCTTAGTGCCCTGACACCGCAGTCTAATTGCTGATTCCCTATTCACCACAAGAAGTTCAGCCGTATCTTGAAGACTCTCTCCTCCACCAGGGGAGAATTTACCCATAATCATCTCATTAATTTTTTAGCTTCCTAGGAGAACTATGTTTTTCTTCTCTGTCTACAGATAAGCAAACCCAGTTTACCATAAATAAATCCATAACACATTAAAAGGGGATCCAATTTTAGGGTCAGGAGATGCAAATTTTAAATCCTAGCTTGTTATGTCATTTAGAGTAGGACAGTTCTCTACGTGTGACTCAATTTCTTAATCTGCAACATGGGGAGAAGGCATGATAGAGTGGATCAGATCATTAGTTAGCGGGGTTCAAGTCCAGTTCTGAACAATCATATAACCTTTCTTGGTAGCAATAACATATTCCATTTAGTCATTTGTTATAACATTAAAATGTGTCTGCAGGAGGCTGGGCATGTTGTCTCACACCTGTAATCCCAGCACTTTGGGAGGCCGAGGAGGGCGGATCACTTAAGGAGTTCGAGATCAACATGGCCAACATGGTGAAACCCTGTGTCTACTAAAAATACAAAAATTAGCCGGGCACATCTATAGTCCCATCTACTTGGGAGGCTGAGGCAGGAGAATGGCTTGAACCTGGGAGGTGGAGGTTGTAGTGAGCCAAGATTGTGCAACTGCACTCCAGCCTGGGCAACAGAGCAAGATTCCATCTGCCCCCCAAAAAAAGTGTCTGCAGGAAATGGTATAATCCACTCTTGTAGAGGAGAATGTGAAAATAGCTATCTAAATAAGTAGGCATTTACTCTTTGACCCAACAATCCCAATTCCAGGAATCTATTCAAAATATATCCTATATACCTACAATCTCCAAGGTTCTTGTTAAATGAAAAACACATGATAGAAAATAATGTTTAATATGCTACCATTTATTTAGGAAAGAGAGGAGGAATGCAAAAATATATATGCATTTGCTTGTATTTTTAAAAAAGACAATAAAATGATGAAGCATAAAATACATTTTAAAAGACCTATAGGGGCCAGGTGCAGTGGCTCACGCCTGTAATCCCAGTACTTTGGGAGGCTGAGGCAGGCAGATTGCCTGAGCTCAGGAGTTTGAGACAACCCTGGGTAACATGGTGAAACCCCATCTCCACTAAAATACAAAAAATTAGCCAGGCGTGGTGGCTCACACCTGTAATCCCAGCTACTTGGGAGGCTGAGGCATGAAAATCACTTGAATTCGGGAGGCAGGGGTTACAGTGAGCCAAGATCATGCCATTGCACTCCAGCCTGGGTGACAGAGCAAGACTCTGTCTCAAAAACAAACAAACAAAAAACCCTACAAGGAGAGGGAGACATGAAGTGCAGGGGACAGACAGAAGCTGGACTTTGAACAGACCTTGTTACATGGATTTGCTTTGGACTATGTAAATATTTGACATAATTACAAAACATAATTAAAAAATTTCAAAGAGGGTGGGCACGGTGGCTCATGACTTTAATCCAAGCACTTTGGGAGGCCAGGTTGGCAGATCACTTGAGGTCAGGAGTTCGAGACCAGCCTGACCAACATGGTGAAACCCCGTCTCTACTAAAAATACAAAAATTAGCCGGGTGTCATGGTGGGCACCTGTAATCCCAGCTGCTCGGGAGGCTGACGCATGAGAATCGCTTGAACCTGGGAGGCGGGGGTTACAGTGAGCTGAGATCATGCCACTGCACTCCAGCCTGGGTGACAGGGCAAGACCCTATCTCAAAAAAAAAAATTTTTTTTCAAAGAATTATGTAAAAATGAAGATAAAATGAAACAAACGAACCTTTGAGTCCAGTTGGTTGGCATATTACACATAGATTAAAACTAGTAATTTGACTGTGTATCCTTATCAGGGGTGTCCAATCTTTTGGCTTCCCTGTGCCACACTGGAAGAAGAAGAATTGTCTTGGGCCACACATAGAATACACTAACACTAAAAGGAGGTAAAATAAATTGCAAAAAAATCCATGTTTTTAGAAAGTTTATTAATTTGTGTTGAGCTGCATTTAAAGCCATCCTGGACTGCATGTGGCCTGTGGGCTTGACAAGCTTGCCTTAGATGGATGTACCACAAAGATAAAAAGAACTACCCTATGCCCCACAAGAAATCTTAAACTGTTTTCAATAATCATATTATTGATGGTACTATAATATTATTATTGTGAGATTTTATATGTTCATTGGGAACAAATCAAATGAGTAATACTGTTGATCTTGCTTGGAAACAAGATTTGCTGGTTGAAAGGAGATACAAAAGATTGATGAGATTGAGTAAAAATTCTGTAGTCTTGGCTGTGAATTGGGAGTATCAGTATGTCCTTCATATGTTTTAGGTTAATCACACACACATGTGTGCATGCACATTTCCTAGCTCTGTTCACTGTAAGGCCTAGAAACAATGACCATCCTAGTAGGAATGAGCACCTCTAGCAATCAGATTATGAATTCTAAATACCATTCCCCAAAAAGGAATTGTGCCTCCTTGGAGAAATGACTGACTCCAAATTTGATGCAGCAAACATACAAGATAAGCCTAGAACATACTGTCATACCAAAAAAGCAAACAGAGTGTCAAAGACTAGTAGAGTCATGTCAAAGACTAGTAGAGTCATGTCAAAAGGACTCAGAAACCAAGAAGAATAAAGTTTCCCTGGTCAAGCTGAGCATCAGTAAAGATAATAACTGCAACAGGGAGAAACATAACAAATGTGTTTAAATCTATGAATTCCTAATAATATTTTAAAATAATCCTAAATAAGCCATTAGTCACATCTGAAGGATGTCAGGGAAATGCCTCACTGTTTTGAAAACTGTTTAACAAAAGAAAGGGGGAAGTGGGTAGGGGCATAGCTGAAACACGATTGGCCTTATATTGATAATTATTGACAAGGATGAGAGATACATAAGTTTCATTATATTATTCTCTCCTCTTCCATAAAACATTTTCAAGGTAAAAAAAATATTTTAAGTGATAGAACAGGTCAAGAAACAGGAAATCATTGCAATATTAATTCTTGAAACTCTTCTGAATGACAGACATTATAAACATTTAATCCTAACAGTAATCCACTATGACATGATGTAGATATTATTATCATCTTAGAGATGAGGCCTTGCTCTGACACTCAGGCTGGAGTAGAGTGGCACAATCACAGCTCACTGCAGCTTTGACCTCCGGGACTTAAGTGATCCTCCCACTTCAGCCTCCCAAGTAGCTGGGCCCATAGGTATGTGTCACCACGCTTGGCTAATTTTGTTTATTTTTTGTAGAGATGAGGTCTCACTATGTTGCCCAGGTTGGACTTGAACTCCTGAACTCAAGCAATTCTCCCACCTTGGCTCCCAAAGTACTGGGATTATAGGCATGTGCCACCGTGCCCAGCCTGATGTAGATATTATTATCCTCATTTTACGCCTGAGGAAATAGGTGTAAAGAATCCATGTGGTGCTGGACACAGTGACTCACGCCTGTAATCCCAGCACCTTGGGAGGCTGAGACAGGTGGATGGCTTGAGCCCAGGGGTTCGAGACCAGCCTGGGCAACATGGCAAAACCTTGTCTCTACAAAAAAACAAAAAACAAACATAAAAAAAACGAAAAAGAATCCATGGGAGTCAAACCCACATGTGAGTCAAACCCACATCTCAAAGGCCCACTATTCTACAGTTGCCTCTCCAATACCCTCATTGATATATCTGGGTTAATAAATCCTTCCTTACCTATGTGAGAGTGTCAGGGGAAAGCAATGAGACAAAACAGAGGAAAGTACTTGGAAAACAAAATCTTCGTACAAATATTTTGCTGCCATTTAAAACTTAGAGATCAGATCTACCTATAGGATTGCTGTGGAGATCAAATGAGGGCTGTGATTTGAGGATAGATGGACAGATACATAGACAGACAGACAGATAATCCTTAAAGATGAATGAAATCGCAATGACCACCAGTGCTTTTATCATCAGTCATAGGACTTTAGGGTTAGTTAAAAGTGAAACTTAGAATCCAGGAAATAGACTGTTCCTCTGACTCAGGCATAGGAAGGTTCCAGGAAGGATACCTGATACTCCAGGG
Organism: Pongo pygmaeus; assembly: GCF_028885625.2. NCBI lineage: Eukaryota > Metazoa > Chordata > Mammalia > Primates > Hominidae > Pongo > Pongo pygmaeus. The sequence continues at coordinate 44,540,888 of NC_072373.2, forward strand.
AGGACTAGAGACCAAGAAGGCACCTGATATCCTGCAGTTTGCAAGAAGAGCAGCTCTGGGTCACAGCAAGGCAGAGACCATGGTCAGTTTGCTAGGCACTTGGGTGCTGTCCCTAGATTCCAGGAGGTCAGATGAAGCAGCCATGCTGCAGACACCTGCTGGGTTCCTCTGAATGAGGTCTGGGCTGGAAGCAAGGAGAGTAGGTGTGGAAGACACCCCCCAGCAACAAAGGCAGGATGCAGCATGTTGGACTGATGACAGGGAGTGTCTGGGGTTGCTAACCAGCTCCAACATTTCTTTCTTTCAGCATTCATATCTTAATGCCTGTCTGGGGATTCTTTACAGATCATTCCTTAGCAAACGTTTATTCTCAGACTGTCCTTCCCTCTGCCACAAAGTATAAGCTGGTCCCGGGATCTCTTACACTTTCTCATCTTGGAACTCCCTAATTCCATAAGGGCATATTTCTAAACAAGCACACAATCAAAATTCTCCTGACTCGTGGTTCATGTGTCTCTACCCCTTGAATATTTGGTCTGTGCTCAGGGCACAAAGATCATTCTGTCTCTGTTCTCAGGATTCTTACTTAAACATTTAAAAAATTATTTTCCTTACTTTTTGAATAGTTAATCCCTTCACATGATATGAAACTCAAATGATACAAAAGTATATATAGTATATTTTTGAGATGAGCCTAGAACATCATCCTCTCAATCCTGTCCCACAGCTTCCCAAGCTCCACTCATCCACTGTCCCTGGCCAACCAGTTACTAGTTTGTTGTGTACCCTCCCAGAGAGTCTATGGAGACACATATACATATACATGTATTTTTAAAAATTCTAGCATACTATACATATTTTCCCCTACCTTGCTTTTTGCCATTAACAAATATCTTAGATATCTTTCTATATTCATTCATATAAAACTGCCTTGTTATTATTATTATTATTATTTTTATTTTTTTGAGACAGAGTCTCGCTCTGTTGCCCAGGCTGGAGTGCAGTGGTGCTATCTTGGCTCACTGCAAGCTCTGCCTCCCGGGTTCACACCCATTCTCCTGCCTCAGTCTCCCGAGTAGCTGGTACTACAGGCACCCACCACCACGCCCGGCTAATTTTTTTGTATTTTTAGTAGAGACGGGGTTTCACCGTGTTAGCCAGGATGGTCTCAATCTCCTGACCACGTGATCCGCCCGCCTCGGCCTCCCAAAGTGCTGGGATTACAGGCTTGAGCCACCGTGCCCGGCCAGACTTTTTCTTTCTTAAAGAAAACCAAATGATATTTTTAATGGAGTCATATTAAAATTATAAATTAACTTAGAATTGACATTTATGATGTTGACTCTAAGAATGTGATATGAATTTTAATTTGTTCAAATTTTCTTTGGAATTCTTCAATTTCATTTTAAAATTTTGTTGTACAAATTACGAACATTTTTGTCATGTTTATTACTATGCATTTGATTGTTCATTAAGCTATTTTAAATAATTATTGCATACTAATTTTGAATCCCACCACATTGAAAGTTATTTTTCTATTTTTAAATTAAAAAAATATTTTTGAGATGGGGTCTTGCTCTGTCATTCAGGCTGGAGTGCAGTAGCATGATCACAACTTACTGCAGCCTCTAACTCCAGGGCTCAAGTGACCCTTCCATCTCAGCCTCCTGAGTAGCTGGGATTATAGGCACGTGCCACCACGCTTAGCTAATTTTTAAATTATTTTTAGAGACAGGCTCTCTAGACTATGTTCCATAGGCTGGTCTCAAACTCCTGGGCTCAAGTGATCCTCCTGCCTCAGCCTCTCAAAGTGTTGGGATTACAGGCATGAGCCTTTGTGCCTAGACCACAATTTTTTTTAAATTTTAATTTTAATGTTTAGAGATGGAGGCTTGCTCTGTCACTCAGGCTGGAGTGCAGTGGCATGAACATAGCTCACTGCTGCATCAAATTCCAGGGCTCAAAAAATCCTCCTGCCTCAGCCTCCTGAGCAGCTGGGACCACAGGTGCATGCCACCACATCAACTAATTTATTATTATTTATAGTTTTAGAGATGGGGGTCTTGCTATGTTGCCCAGGCTGGTCTTGAACTCTTGGCCTCAGGTAATCCGCCTGCCTCAGCCTCCTGAGTAGCTGGGATTACAGGCATGAACCACAGTGCCTGGCGTGAATGTGATTTCTAAATAATCCATAATTCAAAGAGAAAGTTTCAATTGAAGTGAAAAAGTACATTGAACTGAATAAAAATGAAAATACAACATATCAAAATCCAAGGGACACAGCTAAAGCACTGCTCAGTGGGAAGTTTATAAATCCACACATTAGAAAACAGGAAACACCTCAAATCAGTCATCTAAGGTCCCACCTCAAGAAACTAGTAAAAGAAGAGCCAGCCTCCCACCCCAAAACCTAAAAGCAAGCAGAAGGAAGGAAATAATAAAGAGCAGAAATCAATAAAATAGAGAACAAACACAATAAGGAAAAGCAATGAAACAACAAGCTGCTTCTTTGAAAAAATCACTTCAATTGACAGTCCTTTAGCAAAAATGAAAAACACAAAAAAATAGGAATGACTCAATTATCAGTCTCAAGAATGAATGAAGGATGCCACTGTAGCCCCTGCAGACTTACAGCCCCTGCAGGGCTATAAGAAACTACCATGAAAACTCTACACACATAACTTTTAGAGCTTAGGTGAAATGAATCAAATTCTCAAAAAACACAAACTACCACATTTCCCAATATGTAACAGATAATCTGAATTGCTTTATAACTAAGAAAATGAAATTAATAATTTAAAAACGTTCAAAAAAGGAAAGCTTCAGGCCAGATGGTTTCTCTAGAGAATTCTACCAAATTATTAAAGAAGAATTAACACCAATTCAATAAAATCTCTTTTATAGAAGAGGAGAAACACTTTCTAATTATTTTATGAAGTTAGTGTTACCCTTATACCAAAACCAGACATAGATAGTGCAAAATTTAAAAAGAAGATGAAACAAAAGAAAAAGAAAACTATAAACCAATAAATCTCTCACAGATATAGACATAAAAATCCTTAACAGACCAGGTGGTGAGGTGGTGTCTGCCTGTAGTCACAGCTACTTAGGGGGCTGAGGCACGAGGATTGCTTTAGGCCAGGAGTTCAAGACCAGCCTGGGCAATATCTTGAGACCTCCATTTCTTAAATAAAAAGTTAAAATGTTAACATTCATTTAAAAAAAGTCCTTAACAAAATATAAGCCAACAGAATTCAGCAATAAATAAAAAGAATTATACACCAGGACCAAATGGGGTTCATTCCAGGGATGCAAGGCTGGTTCTATATTTTAAAACCCATCAGTATAATCTACCATACTAACAGGCTAATTAAGAAAAATTACACAATCATGTCAATCAATGCAGAGAAAGCATCTGACAAAATTAGACACTCATTCATGATTTTTTTAAAACCCAGAAAAAGAGGAATTGAGAGAAATTTCTTCAGTGTGATTTTTAAAAAAACGTTTAGAAAATAGACAGATAACATTATACTTGATGGGGAAAGACCAAATGCTTTCTTTCTAAGATTAACAGCAAGGCAAGGATATCTGCTTTCACCACACTTATTCAACACAGTGCTGAAAGTTCTAGCCAATAGAATAAGGCAAGAAAAGGAAATAAGATGCATATAGGCCAGAAAGGAAGAAATAAAACTGTCCCTATAGGCAGATACTATGGTGGTCTACATAGAAAATCCCAAGAACTGATTAAAAAAAGAAATCTCTTGGAACTAATAAATGAGGCCAGGCAAAGTGGCTCACACCTATAATCCCAGCACTTTGGGAGGCTGGAGGTAAGAGGATAGCTTGAGGTCAGGTGTTCAAGACCAGCCTGGATAACACAGCAAGATCTTCTCTCTACGAAAAAACTTTAAAAAGATTTTAAGGTAGCTAGAACTGCAGGTGCAACTCAGCACATCCAGATGCAAGCCTGGATGTGGTGTCTTGCACCTGAAGTTCTAGCTACTCAGGAGTCTGGGGTGGAAGGATCCCTTGAGCCCAAGAGTTCAAGGCTGCAGTGAGCTAAGAAGATGCCAAAGAAGGTGCCACTGCATTCCTGCCTGGACAAGAGAAAAAGCTCTTGCTTCTCAAATTAAAAATAAAAATTAAACCTAATAAATGAAAACACCAAAGTTGCAGGATACAAGACAACATGAAAATTAATCAACTATCTCTATATGCACATAATAAACATATGGAAACAGAAATTTTAAATAAATTACAATCTATAAAAATAGGCATAGAATGAACAAAACATGCATAGGACATGTATGCTAAAACTACACAAAACTGATTAAAGAAATCAAATATCTACATAAATGGAGAGGCCTACTTTGTCCATAAACTGGAATACTCCACACAGTAAAGATGCAGATTATCTCCAAATTTATATACTGGTTTAATGCAATCCTTATTAAAATCCCAACAAAATTTTTAACAGCTAGACAAATTATTTTTAAATTTATATGGAAATAAAAAGGAACAAGAATAGCTGAAACAAATTTGACAAAGAAGAAAAACATAGGAGGATCAGTCTACCCAATTTAAAGACTCATTATATAACTACAGTAACCAAACCTACATGGTATTGGTGAAGGAAGAGACACATAGATCAATGGAACATAATTAAAAAAAAAAAACCCAAAATAGAACCACACATATACTTAACTGATTTTTGATACAGATGCAAAAGCAGTTCAACGGAGAAAAGATAGTCTTTTCAACAAATGATGCTGAAATAATTGGATATCCTTAGGCAAAAAGAAAGAAAGAAAGAAAAAAGGAATCTTAACCTAAGTCCTTATACAAAGACAAACTCAAATTGGATGGCCAACTTAAACATAAAATGTTGAACTATAAAACTTGTACAATAAAAATAGGAGAAAATTGTTGCAATCTGGAGCTAGGCAAACAATTCTTAGATTTGACACCAAAAGTATAATTCATAAAAGGAAAAATTTATGGATAAACTGAACTTCACAAAAATTAAGCTTTTATCTGTGAAAGAAGATGACGAGTGGGAGAAACCACACATATGACAAAGAACTAGTTCTAGAATATGTGAAGAACTTTCAAAATTCAGCAGTAGAGGCACAAATAATCCAACCAGAACATGGGCACAAGACATAAAAAGACATTTCATCAAAGTAGAAATACAGATAACAAATATGCACATGAAAAGGCATTCAACATCATCAGCCACTGGGGGAATGCAAATTAAAACCATAATGAGAAAAAAAAATAGTGAGACATCACTATACACCTATTGTAATGACTAAATTAAAAAAAATTGTGACAACACCAAAGGCTGGTGCAGACGTGGAGAAATGAGATCACTCATATGTTGCTGGTAGAAATGTAAAATGGTACAGCATCTAGAATACGGTTTGGCAGTTTCTTAAATAACTAAACATGTAACTATCATATGACCCAGCAAATATACCTCTGGACATTTACCCCAGAAAAATGAAGACTTATGTTCACACAAAAACCTGTACATAAATGTTTATAACAGCTTTATTCATAATAGGCAAAAACTAGAAACAATCCAGGTGTCTTTCAATGAGTGAATGGTTAAACAAACTGTGGTAGATCCACACCATGGAACACTACCCAGCAATAAGAAGGAATGGACTATTGATACTATTCATATATGCAGTAACTTAGATGAATCTCCAGAGAATTATGCTGAATGAAAAAAGTCAGTCCCCAAAAGTTACATACTTTGTGACTTTTTATAGTGGAAATGATATATATGATGTAAATGATATATTTATATAGGAGAAATGATAACATTATGGAGAAGGGATTAATGGGTGCCAGGGGTTAAGGAAGGGGGAGATGGTGGTAGGAAATGGGCACACACATAAAAGGGCAACATGAGGGATCCTTCTGGTGATCCTGATGGTATAATGTCAATATCCTAGTTGTGATATTGTACTATAGTTTTGCAAAATGTTACTACTGGGGGAACCTGGGCAAAGTATAGTGTTATCTGCTACAACTGCATGTGAATCTATAATACTCTCAAAAAAAAGTTTAATTAAAAATAGTTTTTCAGTTGATTCTTTTTGTATTCTATGTAAATAATTATATAATCTGTAAATAATCATAATATATCTTCCTTTCCAATTTTTATACCTTATATTTTTCTCTTGGCAGAACCAATTTAATGTTAGTTAAAGCATAAACAAATTAGGGAAAAAAATCTGCTACCACATAAAGTAATATAAACTGGACGAAAATATTGTAAAAATATATTCTCAGGCCAGGCATGGTAGCTCATGCCTGTAATTCCAGCACTTTAGGAGGCCAAGGTGGGCAGATTGCCTGAACCTAGGAGCTTGAGACTAGCCTGGACAACATGGTGAAACCCTGTCTCTACAAAAAATACAAAAATTAGCCAGGCATAGTGGTGCGTGCCTGTAGTCCCAGCTGCTTGGGAGGCTGAAGCAGGAGAATCACTTGAGCCCAGGTGGTCGAGGCTGCAGTGAGCCATGGTTGCACCACTGCACTCTGGCTCTAGTGACAGAGCGAGACCCTGTCTCAAAAACAAACAATAAAACTAAAACCCATACATACACACACACACACACACACACACACACACACACACACGCACACACACATTTATTCTCATTATGTGTTAGTATGTATTATAGATTCTGAACACTAAAACACTTTCCCAGGTATATTTAAAAGCTATTTCTCCTCAGAATAAATTGCCCAAATGCTAAGGCATCATGAGTCCAATAATGACATTTCCAAGAAAGGAGATGTGTTAACCTTCCTTGATAACTTCTTTTGCTAAGTGAATCTCATATTCAGCTAAAACAGGGAACTTATTTTAGTATAACTGGACCTGCATTCTGAAGCCATTAGCAAGAGGAGGTTTTTGAAATGCAAGGGAGTTGGGCGATTCTCTCTGGAAAGTTCAAAACAGATATAAGCACTCTTATCAATTAGACCAGTCCAAACAGGACAGTAAGCAATGCGGAGAGCCAATGTCTTCGCAAGGTGCCATAGTGATTGTTGGTGACACTGGGAAACCCAGGGTCGAGCATGCATCTGAAGGTATGTATGCCTGCCTCACAGTGAGGGGGCAGGGAGGGCTAGTCCAGACTAGGGGAGTCTAAGACAGCTGTTTGAGAGAATTACTAAGAGAATGAAAACCCAAGCCCCAGATTGAAAGAAAATATTTGATAATCTGATAAAGGGCTTCCATAATATATTTAAAAATTCTCAGTAGAATAGTAAGAAAACAAACAACCTAATAAAAATGAGCAAAAGATCATTTTGCTAAACAGACACTTCATCGAAGATGATATATGTATGGCAAACAAACACAAAATGATGTTCAACACAGAAATGCGAATTAAAACCACATTGAGATACCATTATACACATGTTAGAATAGCTAAACAACAAACAAACAAACTTCTCATAATCCCATGTTCTAGTGAGGATGTACAGCCACTGGAACTCACATACATTGCTGGTGAGAATAAAAAATGGTACATCCACTTTGGAAAGCAGTTTGGCAGTTTCTTCAAAAGTTACACATACAGTTGCCATATGACCTGGGATTCCTACTTCTGGTATGTACTCCAGAGAAATGACAATCCCAGCACTTTGGGAGGCCAAGGCGGGCAGATCACAAGGTCAGGAGATCAAGACCATCCTGGCTAACACGGTGAAACCCCATCTCTACTAAAAATACAAAAAATTAGCCGGGCGTGGTGGCAGGAACCTGTAGTCCCAGCTACTCGGGGAGGCTGAGGCAGGAGAATGTCATGAGCCCGGGAGGCGGAGCTTGCAGTGAGCTGAGATCACGCCACCACACTCCAGCCTGGGCAACAGAGCGAGACTCCGTCTCAAAAAAAAAAAAAAAATGCATATATGTCCACACAAAAACCTACATGAGAATATTTATAGCAGTTTATTTATAATTGTCAAAAGCTGGAAACAAGCCATATGTCTGTCAACAGATGAGTAAATAAACCATGGTATGCAATACAGTGGAATACTATACAGCAATATAAAGCAATGTTCTACTGATACATGCAGCGAGTTAGAGGCATCTCAGACACATGAAGTAAAAGAAGCCAGTCTCAAAAGGTGACATACTGTAGGATCTCATTTATATGACATTCTAGAAAATGCAAACCCTAGGGACAGAATAAAGATGAGTGGTTATCCAGAGTTGGGATTAAGGGGAGAGAATTAACCCAAAAAAGGGTACAAGAGAACTTCCTGGGATGATGGAAATGTTCTGTATCTTGCTTATGGTGGTGGTTACATAACTCTATGTGTTTGGCAAAATTCATAGGACTATACACCTAGCAAGGGTGAATTTTGTTCTGTGTAACTTATAACTCAGTAAACCTCGTTTGGAAGAAAAAAGCCTTAAGATATATGAGAAGTTAAAACCTAGAAGACAATGAAGATACACACACCTCACGATGGGTGACTATGAAAATATTTTTAAATATTTTATAAAGAACATTCACAGATTAATAAGAGGATAAACAATCCAACAGACATCTAGGCAGGAGCCAAAGAGGAATACATATGGCTAATAAACACATTGGTGGTCTGGGAAATGCAAATGAAGACCATTATCAGAAACCAATTTACACTCATTCAATTGGAAAACATTACTAAGTCTAATGATACCAAGTGTTGGCAAAGGATTTCTTATTTGTTGCTTATATATTTCTTATATATTGCAACCACTCTGGGAAAAGTTTTGTATCACCTCTAATGTTGAACATTCACAAACTGATTGAGCAAATCTACTCCTAGATATATACCCATGAGACACTCTTGCACAGGTACAAAAATGTTCCTCGCAGTCCTATTCACCACAGCAGAAACCTAGGAAAAACCTAAAAGTTCAACAGAGAAAAGGATAATGAAACTGTGGTAGAGTCAAACAATGAAATATGACATATAAGTCAAAATGTGAATTAGAATGCTATGCAATAAGATAATGTAAGCAAAGAGAAAAAAGAAAACAGGATTCAAGGTAATAATTACTACAACTCAACAACAAAAAAAGCGAAGGACTTGAACAGATACTTCTCCAAAGGCGATACACAAATGGCTAACATACATATAAAAAGATGTTCAAAGTCACTAATCTTTAGGGAAATGCAAATCAAAACCACAACGAGACACCTTCTCATATCTATTAGAATGGCTACTATTTAAAAAAACCCTGAAAATAACAAAAGCTGGAAAGGATGTGAAGTTGGAGCCTTGTGCACTGCTGGTGGGAATGTAAAATGGTGCAGCTTCTAAGGAAAACAGCAGGTCAGTTTCTCAAACGATTAAAAATAAGCCAGATGTGCTAGTGCATACCTGCAGTCCCTGCTACTCAGGAGGCTGAGGCAGGAGGATGACTCGAGCCCAGGAGTTCCAGGCTATGATGCGCTATGACTGCACCACTGCACTCCAGCCTGGGCAACATAGCAGGACCTCATCTCAAAAAAATAATAATTAATTAAAAATAAAATCAAAAGATAACAATTGCTTCTGGTAGTGGAGGAGGCAATGAGGATAGATTGGTGGTTCTGGTGGTGGCGAGGGAATAATAAGATTAGACATTTGCTAGTTATCAAGGTCCTAGTTTTGTTGGGGGTGGTAGGTTTGTAGATACTTATTATATTATTATAAATAAATAAGCAAACAGATGGGTGGATGGATGAATAGGAAGAAAAGGAAGGAAGGAGCAGAAATAAAAGAGAAAGAAAAAGAGCGGGACCTGCATGGACCAATGATGAGAGTGACTCATGAACCAACAATTATGATTAACCCAATGCTGTGCACCTGAACTCTAAAAATAAAAGAAAAGCTGTTTCAATAAGTCAAAGGAAACCTAGATTATCTAAACTGAAAGAGATCTCAGAAATCTCTAATTGGATTCCATCGTTCAATGTCATGTGAAAAGCAGTGCAGAGATAGATAAGAAATGTGAATGAAGCTCAGAGAGGAATGATCTCTTTGAGGTCACAGAGATATCTACATTCTAATCCCTTCACAGCCATGCTTGTCAAAAAAGGCAACAGCAGTGACGGAAAGTTAAGAACAGACATCCATTTCTAGAGTAACCATCCCTTTTAATCCTTCCAACATTCCAACAAGGGAAACGCTATTATCCTGTCTTTACACATTAGAAATTTGAAGCCTAGGCCAGGTATAGTGGCTCATGCCTGTATTCCCATCACTTTAGGAGACCAAGACGGGTGGATCACTTGAGCCCGGGAGTTTGAGACCAGCCTGGGCAACATGGCAAAACCCTGTTTCTACTAAAAATACAAAAATTAGACGGGCTTGGTTGCACGTGCCTGTAATCTCAGCTACCCAGGAGGCTGAGGCAGGAGGATCATCTGAGGCTGGGAGGCGGAGGCTGTAGTGAGCCAAAATTGCATCACTGTACTCTAGCTTGGGAAACAGAGGGGGATCCTGTCTCAAAACAAACAAACACACACACATGAAAAACTAGAAGAAGAAGAAATCTGAAGCCTAGCGATGTTAAATAACTTAACTTGTCCAAGGTTTCTCAGCTAGTGAGTGGCAAAGCCAAAATCAAACCCAGGTTGGTGTTCCCAAGTCTACACTCCTTTTATGCCATGCTGAAACCTAGTTCATGGCAACATAGCAAAATTTCAGCAAATACTTAGTGAACAACCCTGTGAAAGATACAAAGATGAGCAAACGACACAGGGATTTCTTTAAAAAGTTCCCCTTGTGATTATCTCAGAAAACTGCTATAATTCTCAAAAGAAAAATTAGTATAAAAACCATACTGGCTATACTTAGTTTACATGTTCAATATGTCTTTGTTTTAAAATATGCCATGAGTCAGAGACAAATTTGTACTGGTCAACATGACCTGGCCAGAGACATGTTCTGATTCATGAAACATTTCTCTCCAAGGAAGCTGGAGCAGGTAAGTCACAGCAACTGGGCCCCCAATCCTGCAAGTAGGACCTGGGAAGAAAAGAGCCAATGAGAGCCAGGCTCCTGCCTCAGAAGGAATAGTCTTGGGAAAGATCACAAGCTGATGAACAGGAGGGGCTGAGGGGGACACCCCACAAAGGCCCAGCTATAATCAGGGATATGGGAGACACCTGGCCTCTGTAGGCAGTGCTTTGTTTCCCTACTGGACCTCAATGATTTCCTCCACAGACCAAGCTAACAAGTGAAAACCAGGATGCAAAGCAGGGAGGTCATTGTTCAAAAGAGGCATGACTGTTACTCTTGGCCCAGCCACAAACACACTGGGAGGGATCACTCAAACCAAGATGAGCACCCTCCACTTTGGAAAGAAGGGTAGAAAAATGAGAGACAAGGCAATTAGAGCCACTTCTACCCACCACCCTCCTTTTGTCTTGCTCATGCAACCAAATACATCATTTGTAAGTGCTGAGGACAGAGTATTAAAATTGGTCAAAACTTGTGGGGGTGGGGGGGACTTGGCAATCATCTAATCAAATTAGCCCAATGTCGCTGAAGCACAGACATAATTCTGGTCCTCAGAGACATCATCAATATGATGGGAGAATGGTATTCTCAATGCTCATATTTTGTTGGCTAAACTGAGAACTCTGGTCAAATCTAACCCTCCACCTACTCTGTGCCTGCACGTGCCGCTGGACATGGCTGGGGAAGTACATTCACACGTACCTCCCTGCCGTCTGGCTTCACTTTTAATTTATGCTCTTGAATCTCAAGTGGGCCCTTCGTGGCATTTGACAGTCACATGCCTCTCCCCCTCATTGGCAGTCCCAGATGGCAATTCCAACTTTCCCTTTTCCTCTTAAGCACCCAGCATCTCCTTCCCTCTTCTTTTTTCCTTTGTTTTAATTTGTATCATGGAAGTAGAAAAAGCATAATGACTCTTGCACATTGGCCAACTTCAACAATTATTGACCCAAAGGCAAGCACACTTCGTCTACACCCCACCTTTCCTTCTCTCCACCCCTCCACTGGATTATTTTGAAGTAAATCCATGTCATTGTCTGATTTCATCTACTGATATTTCAGCATCTATGTCTAAAAGACAATGACTCTGTTACAAAATGTAACCTTGATAACATTATTTCACCTCCAATATTAATCATTTTAATAGGATCAAATATCCACTGATGGTGCAAATTTCCAATTATCTCATAAATGTCTTTTTATTTTTACTGTTTGTTTGAGTCAGAATCCAAGTAAGGCCAACGTATGAGTTGATATATGTATTAGGCCTCTTTTATTCTATTATATAAGTTCTTCCTCTCTCTTTTTTTCTTTACACCCTTTTTTGTTTTGAGACAGGGTCTCACTCTGACAGTGGTGCAATCACAGCTCACTGGAGTCTTGACCTCCTTGGCTCAAGCAATCCTCCCACCTCAGCCTCCTGAATAGCTGTGACTACAGGTGTGCATCACCATGCCCAACTAATTTTTAAAACTTGTTGTAGAGACAGGGTCTCACTATGTTACCCAGGCTGGTCTCGAATTCCTGGGCTCAGGCAATCCTCCCGCCTCGGCCTTCTAAAGTGTTGGGATTACACACTTTTTTTTTTTTTTTTTTAAAGAAACTGGGGTTCTCCCTTCATTTACTCTTGGGAAAGAGCCTTGTTTATTCTTTGACTGAGAAAACAGAAGCCACCAAAACAGAACCTCCACAGGTGCCGCTCCCTCACGCATCTGGCTGCCTGCCTTTGCCCCTCTGTGCCACCTTCTCTCCATTACCGCGGGTGAGCTGTCTGCTCCAGGGACAGTGCTCTGGGGCAATGCTCCAGCAATCCTTCTCTACCTCCTGTCTCCTCAACTTTTCCTTGTTCACTGGCTCTTTCCTAGAAGCTTACAAACATGCTGTGATTTATCCCAACCTGAGGAGCCTCCCTTGCCCCCACTCTCCCCTCAGGCTACTGCCTAAATCTCTTTCCTTCACAAGGAAAGGCCTCAGAAGAGTTGCCCACATTTATGGCTTATAATTTCTCTTCTTCAAACCTCTTTTAAATCCATTCCAATCAAGATTTCCCTCACCACAACTCAATCAAATTTTATCAAGGTCATCCATGACCTCAACGTGCTGAGTCCAATGGTAAATAAATAAACTCTAAGCTCTCATCGTTCTTGATTTAACACAGGTGAGCACTCCATCCTCCTTGAAACACATCCTTCACTTAGCATCTGGAATACTGCCACCTCCCGGGTTTCCTCCTTTCTCATTGCTGTTCCTCTGCTTCTCCCCAGCTTCTAAGGTTGGAGTGCCCCAGGCTCTCCCAGGATCTCTTCTCTTCTGCTTTGGTGATCTTATCTGGATTCACAGTATGAAATACAATCTCTATACCGGAAACTCCCAGTTTTAAATCTCCAGCCCAGACCTCTCCCCTGAGCTTCACATATCCAACCGCCTACTTGACATGTCCAGTTGTATTTCTAACAGGCATCTCGGAGCTGCTAACTAAAACACAGCTCCTCCCCACACTTCCCTGCCCCACCACACACAGCCTTTCCCATTTTAGTTCATGACAGACCTCAAGAGTGCTCTTTGCCTCCTCTCTTTCTCTCTCACCTTACACCCGAGCCATCAGCAAATCCTAGTGCCTTCATCTTTAAAAGGAATCTGGGCCAGATGCAGTGACTGACACCTGTAATCCCAACACTTTGGGAGGCCGAGAGGAGAGGACCGCTAGAGGCCAGAGGTTCAAGACCAGCCTGGACAACACAGCAAGACCCCATTTCCACTTTGGAAAAAAAAAACTAATCTGTTTTCTTCTCACTTCCTCTACTGCTACTCTCCTGGTCTAAGCTACCATTCTTGCCTGCTAGCCTATATTTCTCCCTCAGGCCTTCGTTCCAGTGTCCCCCTCTCAGTGAGGAATTCCCTGGCTGCCTGACCTGAAATTGCAAACCACCTCCCCCAGCACTCCCTGTCTCCCTTGCCTGCTTAATTTATACCTCACTAGCACTTAGCACCACCTAATGTACACATATTTTACTAATTTTCCCTGTTATCTGTCTTTTCCCATAAAAATAAGTTCCTTGAGAGACAGGGATTTTATCTGTTTTGTTTACTGCTATATTCCCTGCATTTAGAATAGTGTTCAGTCTATAGAAGGTGGTCCAAAAATATTTGTTGAATAAATGAATACATTTATACATGCAGCTAGAATAAAAAGTGTTTGCTTCATTTGGCCTTTCCTGACACCTCTGAAGCTCCCAGCACTTGGAATTTTAAATGCAGCAGTTAATATTATGTATTACTGTTCTCATTCTTAGTTCTTATTGCTTTCAGTACGCTGTGAATTCTTTGAACCTGAGATCTGGTTTTCCATTTATCCTTTATCCCCCTCAGCCCAAGCACAGTATTGACCATGAATTAACTGTTCCTACTGCTCAGGCTCTCAAACAGAGTATTTATTCTGGCTAGTCTTAATCTTATATTTTAATAAACTTTTCATTTTCATGTCTGATCCTTTTTTCAATATTATCAACATCACACCATGAGTGGAGGAAAGGGAAGGGTAGCCATCTCCTCCTCAACAATAACACTGGTTATTAAATGCTTTAAGATTTTCAAAGCATTTCAACACATTCACTATAATGGATCATCCTAACCACCTAGTACAGTACGTATTATCATTACTCCCACTTTACAGATAAGAAAACTGAAGCTCAAATGATTTTTAAAAATCATTTATCTGAGGACAAATAGGATCCCCTTATTCAAGGTCATGTGGCTAGGGGTGATAGAGCCAAGAGTTGAACCTGGGTCTCAGGATTTCAGATCATGTGACCTTTCTTCTCTGCCATGCTTCCTTGGTTTAATACTGATGGGAAAATGGAGAACTTGCTCAAGGTGATGTGTAAGTCATTTATGGGACAAAAGCAAGTGCCTCCTAATGAATCCAACATCCCTTTCAGTAGACCTCAAGTTCTCTTTCTTTCTTTCCCTAACATCAGCAGTCACGGCTGCCAGGGGAGCTGTTGAGAAGGAAGGGCAGGGAGACAGAAGGATTCCATTTCTGCCAAGGCCAGACAAATATACTGTATGCTAGACAGGGCTCTGGAACGTCTGCCGGAAAGCACAGCTGTTCTCTAGAGGCAGGAACCGGCAAATGTCTCGCCTACTGGTACCACCGGCCTTGGCTGTGCAGTGGAGTTGGCGCTTGGACTGGGGGAAAGGAGAGAGATGCCTGAGTGTTGCCCAGCTGCTGGCCTCAGCCCCAGGAGCTTCTCCTCTCTTGCCAGGGCTATGAGCAGAAACCTCAAATAAACCCTGGGCAGAGAAAACCAACTTAATGAAGAGGACGTTGCTGTCTCCACTGGCTTCTAATTTTGCAGATGCAATGAGCACCTATGGCTTTTGCAGTGGTTCAGGAAAAGGCAAGAAGAAGCAGATTGTCATGTTCCAAAGCCCTCTGATGGCTGCATGGAGCCAGCGGTGCTATGACTTTTTTTTAATAGCTTCAGTACCTTTGATACGTATGTGCTTATTTACTTTCTATCTATGCTGTCTTCCTCCCATCAGCCTGGGAGCTCCCTGGGGCAGGTCTGTTTCTCCCCTCCAGTCTGGACTTCGCAGCAGCTGTGCCTCCCCCATCACACTTGGAGCTGTCTGAAGGCAGGGGCTGTGTCTCTGCCATTAGACTGGAAGCTCTCCAAGGTTAAAGGTCATATCCTCCAATAGCTTTAGAATAGCTTTAGAACCTGAGGGCTCCTATCTCCTCATTTAACCTCCTCCAACACCTAGGACTGGGGTCTACTTTCACTGCTCCTCCAAAATGGCTGGGTCAGCCAGTTAGTCCTTTTAGAAATCAATGAACCACACGGGACCTTGTGAGTCTCCTGAAAGGAGATCTGTGTGTCTGAGCTGGTGCCAATGCTCAGCCCTTACATGTCTGGACAGAGATGTGGAGGACACAAGGCTGCACTGGGTCTCTGCTCCCCCATCTCCCCGCCTGCCTTTTGGCCCACTGGGAATAGACAGAAAGAAAGGATACAGGGCTCGCTCAGCCCAGCAGCCCTAGAGAAAGAAGTGACCCCAGATCAGCCATAGAGTGCTCTGCCCTCACAATCCATCACTTCATGCTTCCTCTTACACTTTAATGATAAGAAAAATAAAAAGTTCTTCCCCAGAGAGAAGTCTACTTCATTCTTTCAGATAAAAAGAGCGATCTATATAGAGGGTTTCCTTTTATACCATATCTCCTAAGAAACTCGAGGGAAAAATGTGTGCTCAAATGGAACTTACATTTCCTCCTGGGTTCTCATGGGTTTTATTATTTTATACTAAATTTGATCATCTTTTAAATTTAAGCCAGATTATTATAAGGTTCTTCAAATCCTAAATAATACAAAACTGCATTCAAAATTTTATCATCTGTATATTTTGTCTTCTTAATGACCTTAATGCAGTGGTTCAGAAAATGGGCTTTAGGCTGGGCACAGTAGCTCAACACTTGTAATCCCAGCACTCTGGGTGACTCAGGTGGGAAGACTGCTTGAACCCAGGAGTTCAAGACCAGTCTGGGCAACACAGTGAGACACCATCTCTACAAACAACTTTTAAAAATTAGCCAGGCGGCTTGGTGCGGTGGCTCATGCTTGTAATCCCAGCACTTTGGGAGGCCAAGGCGGGTGGATCACTTGAGATCAGGAGTTCGAGACCAGCCTGGCCAACATGGTGAAACCCTGTCTCTACTAAAAAAATATACAAATTAGCCAGGCGTGGTGGCAGACACCTGTAATCCCAGCTACTTGGGAGGCTGAGGCAGGAGAATCACTTGAACCTGGGAGACGGAGGTTGCAGTGAGGTGAGACCATATCACTGCACTCCAGCCTGGGTGACAGAGCAAGACTCTGCCTCAAAAAAAAAAAAAAAAAAAAAATCAGCTGGGCATGGTGGCACGCACCTGTAGTCCCAGCTACTTGGGAGGCTGAGGTGGAAGAATCACTTGAACCCAGGAGGTTGAGGCTGCAGTGAGCCATGATTGTGCCACTGCACTCCAGCCTGGGTGACAGAGTGAGACCCTATCTTAAAAAAAAAAAAAAAAAAAGGAAAAAGAAAATAAGCTTTAGAATTAGAGCACTGGATATAAATTCCAGCTCTTATTAGTTTACCAGTGAGTACTAGCTGCGTGACCTTGGGCAAATTTCTCAGCCCATCCTTGTCTATAAATTGGGAACAAGATTTCTCTCCAATCCTTTCTCCGTATCACTGGGTTTAAACTCTAGCCTGATTTACAAGGCCTTGCTCTGGGGTTTCCTCCTCTGCTCTGCTATCACTATCACACAAGACCTCATAGTCCCAGCCTGCCCACAGGCAGTTCTATTGCCCGGAACTCACCCCACCCTCCATCTGTCATTGTCTTGTCTAGCTAGTCTCTACTCATTTGTCACATCTCAGCTTAAAAGTCACTTCCTCAGAAAGGCCTTCCTTGATATCCTAGCCTAGACCAAGCTACATCCCAGGCTACTCACCAGTGCTTCCCAAACTTCAATGTACACATGAATGAATCACCCAGTGACCTTGTTAAAATGCACAGGTTCTGAATCAGCATGTCTTGGGCGGGGGACCCTACAGTCAGTATTTCTAACAAGCTCCAGGTAATCTGATGCTGCTAGAAGGAGCACCTTTGAGAATGGAAAGGCCCCTTTGCATACCTACCATTACTCATGTAATTCCTGCCAGACTCAAGCCCCTGGCTGCTTCTTGCCCTATCCCAGCCCCTAGCACAGTGCCTAGATGAAAAGCGTTCAAGAAATGTCTGATGATTAAACTGACCAATATCTATAATGTCTCTAGCTTTGTTTCTGATCAGAGTACAAGGAATTCAATAAATGGCATCAGCTGCCATTAATAATAATAATTTTTTTATATGCCAATTATAGTTTCTTGGGTCAAAAACCATATATTTTACTTCTTTGCTGTCACAAATAGTTCCTACAATGGCCTAGACACAAAACCAAGACCTGGAAAGTGTTTGATGAATGGATGACTAAACAAACAAATGAATGAGAGACCCTGGCTTGTGGCCCTTCCTGAGTGTACAACATACACGGAATGGCACAATTAATACATCACCAGCCTTTCCTATGAACCCAAACCTTCTTCCTTCTACCAATTCCTACTTGTGGGTAGAAACACAGAGTTTAAACACAAATAACAGAGACCAAAGAGTTACTGGGCAGTCACCGGAGCAAACAAACAAGTGACAGCCCAGGAAGGAGGGTTATTGTTTTAAAAATTATTTCCTTAGTCCTCAAAGAACTGGAACAAAGCAGGACTGTGCTGGCTGCCTCCCCTGCAAGAATTCACATTCTAGACCCATCTAAATGCCAGTCTAAATGCTACTCAGAATACAATTACTAAACCCAACAAGCAGCAGCCACAGGCGGGGGCTGCAATGTTCCCCCTCCCACTGATTTTGTGGCAGCTTCAGGCGATGCACCTCAGCTGTCTGCATTCAGCTTTTCTGATTACCCCACCCCACTTCCTCTCCTCCAGATTGTTCCTTTTGGCCTTCTCCATGCCATCTCTTCCAGGCCAGAGAGTGGGCAAAGCTGTTCGCAGCTCAGAAGCTCCTAAACAAAATAATCTCAAGGAATCCAATAGATTGGACACCGATCCCCTTTGCAGAACCAATTCCCTTCATTCTCAACCTCTTACAGATTGGGGAGGAAAGTAGAAACCTGAAGAAGGCACCCAAGACTGAAGATCCTATATCTCCAAGAAGGTGATTATGATGTTAGAGGAGTCACTTACATAAAGGGGGTTGGGAACATAGATGCTCAAATTCAAATATAGGGTCTTAAGTATTTAAAAAATGAGGATGTTTGTGAGTACTGGTTTGGAAATACAGCACTGAAAAGTAACAATGTGGTATTTAAATAATGCCTCAAGGTTACAATATCAGTGATATTACCAGGAAGTAAACATCTAAAAGTGAAATGAATAGTTCAGGTGTTCCAGTTTATAGGCAATGCATTTCTGGAGATCACATCTTAAAGCCCATCTTTGTAAGCTGAAATCCTGACTGCCCACTGTTGTGGTCAGTCCAGCCACATGCACAGTCATCAGCAAAAATCAGGGGGTGAATGAGTAAAAGCTGTGAGAATGGATGTACATCCTCTATCAGGCAGTAGTAAAAAAACAAGGTTGAATGACACAAAGGGGCAAACACGTTCAGAGCCAATCCCTGATGTACTACAGCAAAACTGAAGCAGGAGTTCAGAGAAGGAAGAAACTAAAAGAAGCTGGTGGTGGTGGGAAGGGGCTGGCAGGAAATGGGACGGGGCTGTTGGGTAAAGTGTAGACAGTCTGGGTCTTGAAAACTTGAGTAGTGGCAGAAATCAGGTAAGTCAGGAGGGACAGGCAGGGGTCATATGATGTTGAGTTGTGGTGTGAGCAATAATAACTCAAGGCTTTCTTATAGGCAGGAAGGATACCAGTTTGGATGGAGAGGAAAGTTTGTGTAAAAGAGTAGTAGGAGAGGAACTGGAAAAAACACAGAACATTTGGAATGTTAGACTAGAGGTTTTCAGTTTTTTTAAACTATGCAAGCAACACAGAAGACATTCCAGCAGTAAAAGGACTCAAAGAATAAAGATTAAGTGAATAAACCCCTCAGTGCTCCCTTCTCTCACCCAAGTCTCTTTTGGAGGCAACACTGTTAGTAATTATGTAGATAACCTTCTGCCAGGCTAAAGACCTCATGTAATAGGCAATGGGGAATCACTAGAACTTTTGGAGCTAGGGACGGTGTCCAAATCGGGAATAGTCAGCAGAGGTGAGCAGATGACTCCTGAGAATCATGGCATAATGAAAGGCATGACTCAGAAGACAGTGGATGGTGCAGGAAGAAAAACAGTAAGAAAACAAGCTTGAAGGTGATGCTGAGGTTGACTGATGGAAGGTGAGACTGAGGGAGACTGATTAAAAGTCAAAAGGGGAATAGGTGGTAAAATGTTTTAAAGGGAAGAGCTGAAGGGGAGGCCAGGAGTGCAGAAGATTGGTTTAGCATCCCAAGTAGAAAGAATTCCAAGGAATAACAGAGGGCCAACAAGAGGTGGTAGGCAGAAGGATCTAATCAGCATGTTAATATCTAAGCTCTTTGTAATTAATATTTGCCTCAGTGATAAAACAACTGTTCTTGATACAAAGTAAGCACTCAATAAATGTTGAATTGAATGTTTCTGAAACTAAATTACAAGGAACCCCACCCCCTAAAAATGAGTATGGAAGACAAAATTCATTTCCTACCCAACAGCCATTCCCATCTTCTTCCCCAGCTCCAAGGGATAAGACATGATTTGGCTAAGCCAAGCATGATAATAACATTCCCCTTTGCCAGTAGTTGGCTTAAGGATGGGCATATGGCCAAGCTGGCCAATGAGGCATGAGGAAGTCAGCTGGGGAAACTTTTGACAAATATTTTTTTACCTCTGCCAAAGATACAGCAGAGGCCTGATATGTTATTCCTACCAAGAAGTTGACTGTTTTAGGACATGATGTTTGGAATATGGCAGCCACCTTATAACTATGAGGTGATACATCCAGGGACAGAGTTGATAAGCTGAAGATTCCAAAGTGGCCAGGCAAAAAGAGCCTGGGTCCTTTATAACCTAAGTCCTGCCCCAAACCTGAAAGCACCTACATCCAGACTGCTTGTTATGAGAGGTCATTAATGTCCTTTTCCTTCAGCATCTGCTATCTGGGCATTGTTAACCATCTAAAGGCAGGCAAATGGGAATTGGTGAGATAATTCACATCAGCTTTTACTAAGTTCCTAAAATGTTTAGTTGGGCAACAAAGTTTTACTGTATAATGGACTTAGTGAATAAGAGAGGGAAAGGGGGAGAAGCTTGACAGAGTGGGGGAAAGCCTAAAACTGCCAGAGCAGCCCAGGAGGCAGCAGAGCTTGACTTAGTGCAATACAGTGCAGCGCAATATGATGCAACTTAATCTAATTCGACAAACATTAATTGTGCGTCTTCTTTGTATAATGCCCTTTGGGGAACAAAAAGATGAACAACACATGGCTCACCATGGAATCTTGCTTCCTCTCTTTCTTTAGCAATTTTAGATCTGGTACTAGGCCCTGCTGCTAGATCACTTCTTGGTCTTCTGCAGAGGTTTGTTTCCTTTCTCTGTACTTCAAACATGGGCATTCCCAGGTGCCACTCTCAGAGATGCTCTTAGTCTTCACAATCTCCCTGGGGAATCTTATCTTCACCAATGGTTGCAATCACCTCCTGTTCAATGATGACTCCCATATTGATTTCTCATGTCCAAGCATCTCTCCCACCATTAAATCTATATTTTCAGCTGTTCAGTAACTATCTCCACTTGGATCTCCACTGGGACCTTAAAAACAACATATTTAAAACCAGACCCATGATCATCTCTACCAAATCTTCTCTTCCTCCTTACAGTCACATTATCAGTGAATAACACCATCTAGCATGTTCACCAGCTAGACTTGAAAAGCAGCTTCTTCTCCCTCTCCAAGTCTCCCACACCCAACTCCTATATTTTGGCTCCAAAATATCTATTTACTCTGTCCCTTACATTCTTGCTTCCTACAGATTCTTTAGTTCAAGTCTCATGGGATTACTATGAAATCTAATCATTGTTTTTTTGCTTCCTAACAATATTCATCTTGAGTTTCTGCAAGACACATGGTACAGTTTTGCTTTGCTGTAGCCATGGATGGTACAGACTTCCTTAGAACCTTAGAACATTTGGGTCAAATGCTAGGTGGGCGTGCTTTAGCCCAACCCAGTAACTGTCCAATAGAGATATGATAGTGTAAGCCACAAATGAGATTTTTACAAATTCTGTAATAGTCATATTAAAGAAGTAAAAAGAAACAGGTGAAGTCAATTCAATTTTAATAATGTATTTTATTTAACCCAAGATTCAAAATATTATCAGCTTCTAATCAATACGTAAGAACTATTAAGAACTATTAATGAGATAGTTTACATTAAACATGGAGAGTTTATACCTACAGCTCATCTCAATTCAGGTCAGCCACATTTCAAGTGCTCAATAGTCACATGGGCTAGTGGCTACCATTTTGGACAGCACAGCCCTATACCAACCAGCTGACAGCAGTGCATGTCAGCCATATGAGGCCATCTGAGATCATCCAGCTGTATTGGGGCCACCAGATGACTGTCGCTACATGAGTGACACCTGACATGGCCATCAGAAGACTCTCCCAACACAGCCCAGCTTAACTTGTTGACTCATAGAATTGTGAATATATAAAACGGTTGTTTTAAGCCACTAAGTTTTGGGGTGGCTTGTTATGCAACAATAGACAGCGGATACAATAGCAGACAGTGTTGCTACATTTGCTAAGGAACTGAAAGTCGTTAAGAGTTCAGGAAAGGAAGGGGTTAACTATTCAAGGTGGATAAAGAAGGGTTAAGCTAACCTAGCAAAAACAGTCCTCAAATGTGTAGTCAGCATCAGAGAACTCACTTTCCTTTAACATATTTCCTTTTTACCAACTCTGAGCCACCTTTCTGTGATTAAAATTGCTTGCTATGGGGCTTACTCATTTACTTAAAACAATGCATGCCTACAGCATACAAGGCACATTCCTGATGCTCAGTAATAACAGAGGAGCCCATGGTATCTTCTTCCTAGGCTAGGTACAGGGCTCCATGGAGGCTAGGGCTGGAGAAGATTATGATACTAGGTTTTCTCATAGACTGAGTTAGTTTGGCTGTAAGTTTTGGCTGCAGCAGGTAAGTGGCAGCCATGCTTGTTGCCTGCCTGGGCAACGTGCCTCTTCATCTCCGTGTCCTTGCTCTGGACTTGCCAGGCATTTCATCAAGCCTGCAAGGAGTCCCCCATAGGAAAACAATAACGTTTCCTGGACCAAACTACTGCAGCCCCACTCTGTGCCCCACACTCCTGGCAGTACTGAAAGAAAATCTATCCTGATGCCCATCCACAGTGCTATAGAGGTGTGTGGTCCAGTGCCATTTCAGATGCTCTCGGGCACATATTTACAGGACTCCAAACACCGCTGTGGTGACCATCTCTACAAGAGCTACCCACTTCATACAGGCACCACCCCACAGTGCCACGACGTATGCCTAGCTTCCTGCACCTCTTGCTTCTAGCCCTAGGGCCTCTTATTGACAATGAGGGGTGAGATAAAGCAGGACCTATTCAGAGAGCCCAGGCATGTGCAACCCAGAAATTCAGGGGAATTAATGTCTCGTGGTTTGAACCTTTAACCAGTGGGAAAGGGTGGCCCTTCTCCTGATGCACTGTCCCTAAGAACAGTCCATCTCTACACCTCCAATAGCCTGAGCCACTGGTTGGGTTTGAGACGAGGAAGTGGGGGCATCCTCATATTGGCTCATCCTCTCCTCGCCCTTCTTGCCTTTTCCTTCACTTCTGTTCTCTGGGATTGCACTTCCTAATGAAGTTGTAACACATAAGCCTTGCCCGAGGTTCTGCTTTCTAGGGATTCCATGCCAAGATGCCAAGTGACCTAGGACTCAATCAGGGAAGAGACCTTTACATTCTACCCTCAAGTATGACTTTAGGCACCTTATGTCTAGCTGCTTCAATGGAGACCCAAATTTCTGGCCCTCAATTGAAGTAATACCTTCTTGGCTCATCCTACTATCCTTGGGAGAAGGCCTGGCCCACTACCAGGATGAGATCATTGGGCGAGCATCAGGGGATGCATGCCACTGTCACTCCCTCTACCACCCACTTCTTAGAAAAGTGACTCCCTGGCCGGGCGCGGTGGCTCATGCCTGTAATCCCAACACTTTGGGAGGCTGAGGTGGGTGGATCACCTGAGGTCAGAAGTTAGAAACCAGCCTGGCCAACATGGCAAAACCCTGTCTCTACTAAAAATACAAAAATTAGCCGGGTGTGGTGGTGGGCACCTGTAATCCCAGCCACTCGGGAGGCTGAGGCAGGAGAATAGCTAGAACCTGGGAGGCAGAGGTTGCAGTGAGCCGAGATCATGCTATTATACTTTAGCCTGGGTGACAGAGTGACACTCCATCTCAAAAAAAAAAAAAAAAAAAAAAAAAAAAAAAAAAAAAAAAAAAAAGGGCCTCCCTGCTTTCCAAGGACACCAGGCATCCTTTTTCTCAAGGACCTTCACTTAAGCTACTGAAAATGTTTCCCTTCTCCCCTTCTGATTTTTCATCATACCAAATTCAAGAGAAAAAGCTAAGTTTCCCGTGCCCACTTTATTTACCTATAAAAGGATGGGGTTGGTTGCCCCCAGGCCTGCCCTGCATTGCTTCCTAGGTTTTCATATAGTACAGTCTGGATCCCTCAATCACATGGGGGCTCTGGGCAGGCACGTACCAGGTCTCACAGCTCTGCACTCTGGGCTGCTTCAGCATGAGCACATGTGCAGTCAACACGACCTGAGTGAATGGATGGATGCAGGAAGGGATGGGTGTTACCCAGGGGTCATCACACAGCCTCCACCTCAGGGGATTTTAAATAAGAAACAACTCTTACCCTACATCTTCTGTCAGGCAAGTAAACTAATTTGCCTGTGTGCTCAGCCTCACCCTAAGCAGATGGCACCAGGGCAGCTCTCAGAGATAGGGGAGGCCCACAAAGACCTTTTTGGTCTCATTTGATGACTTTGTTACGGCCCCGAGGAAATAAACATCCTCTCATTTTTACACACAGGACAGGAGGAAAGAGAAGTCGGCTGCCGGAGGGGAATTACCCTCTGAAGCAGTAGCATGGTGCTGTGATAAGGCGGAGTCTGGTTACAATTTGCTGCAAGCACTGATGTTAATGGATTCTATTAATACAAATTTGTACTCTGAAAACCTGATGACAGCTCCCAGCCGCCAGATAAATCTCACGAATTACCACCCAGTACATTGGCCTTCCCGGACTGTTTCTGCGATCTGGGATCTCTGAGAAGCCTCCATTCTAACTGAGGAAAGGAAACAAGGATATTGCACACTAGGGGCGGACATCTAGACTACCTCCTTCAGGGAACATAGCCCGGAGGAAGGGAAACACAAAGTCCCCAGGGCTGAGAAGATATTTACCAATGTATGGGTAAAAGTGAACACCATAAGACTATTCAGAAAGGTGGTAGCTTCTGCTGTCACAAAATAACCTGACATGATGCTATTCTGAGCCAACATGGATTTTGTGGATTAACTACCACACTTGCTTCACTTTTCCTGTTAACCTGCGTAATGAAGCACTTGTACTATCGCCAAAAGGGTAATTTCTGATGACATCAATAATAGGCATCATGCTGCTTCAAAACATTTTCTTTAAAGTAACCTATCCACTCAGTTAACTGATCCTGGGAAAGCTGGGAAGGTGATGTGGAAACAAGCCTTATGGGGGCTCTATACTTGGCTGCTATTAGCTTAACTTCATTGACAGAAGGATTTTGTAAATCACCTAGGAAAAGAATATGTATCATTTTAAGTTTCCTTAAATGTAAAAAATAATAGTTTTGGTTTTAGAGTTTCACAGTATTCCCTGGAATCAGGTAAGAGAAATTCGAGGTTTTGCAGACTTAGGCAGGAACCTCAAATCAACAAAACCAAAGCCTGGTCCTTCTTGCCCTTGAGCTCCCGAAACACGGCTGACTCCTGGAGTCACTGCCTGACAACCCACGGGACCCGCATCCCAACCAGGGTGAACCCCAAGGAAGACTCGTGCTCCAACTCTCAAGCTGGGATCATTCAGAAGCAGAAAGCACGAGGCTTCCCCATTGCCTCCTCTAACTCCAGGGCAGCACAGGGTTCCCTAGAGGTGGTGGATCCCCAGACTGCTGGGTTGTAGTTAAAACCAACCCATGTAATTGGCTATTTCCTACAAAATGGCCAGCCCTAGAGCTCTGCCTGACAGCATTCTCGCTGTCTTGTCATACTCATTCATTTAATTCTGTAAGCATTTTAAAATCTCTACTATATGGGAGGTCTTCCCACCCCATGACCTGGCATACTGCCTCCTTAGATTACAATCCCATTTCATCTAGAGAATTTAAGGTGTTGTGTATTAAACAAAGTTTATGCGAGGTCACTTGTGCTCAGTGCCATGGAATCAAACCGAACTTTGAAATGGGCCAGTTTTCAAAAATCCAGAAGATTCCAGCCAACCTGAGCAGCATAAGGAAGTCTTCTCTGTTTTAACCCTAGAAGGACAGTTCATTTGAAATGACCAATCTGCTTTTTGTTCTTTGTGACTGTTTTCTTCAGCTTTTTTCTGCCTATAAAGCCAACCTCCTCTGCTCAGGTCATGGGAACATTCATTCTATTTTAAAGAGTGAGGTATTGCCCAATTCTAGGATCACAAATAAAAGGCAATTCGATCTTTAACTGAATTTGTTGTAATTTTGTCTTTTGACAAGTGTAATGAGGTTGACCCATTGGTTCCAGACTTGATTCTGCACTACAGTGGGAATGCTTTGGGGCTGGCTAGATTTGGTAGACAGAAATACAAGCAGATAACTGCCCAAAAGCAAAGAGGGAGACAAATATGAATGGAAACTGGTGACACGGAAATCAAAGACAGCCAAGGGGGAGAAGAGAGAAAACCCTAGAGACCATTTGCAGCCTCTGGCCATGAACTGTGAATAACAGGGTCTCTTTTATCACAAGGCCTCAGGGGAGCACCAAGAGTAGCACCAGATGGGTAAGAGCCAGGGACTGTTCAGGCTCTGTTTACCCACCAATTTGTTAATAACAGATCTGTATTTCCAGCTTCAAACTCCCAGAATTAACAGCCAATCAGGGGCCAGGAATAGTGGCTCATGCCTGTAATCCCAGCACTTTCAGAGGCCAAGGCAGGCTGATTTCTTGGGCCTGGAAGTTTGAGACCAGCCTGGCCAACATGGCAAAACCCTGTCTCTACAAAAAATATAAAAAATTAGCTGAGCGTTGTGGTGCACACCTGTGGTCCCAGTTACTTGGGAGGCTGAGGTGGGAGGACTGTTTGAGCCTGGGAGTTCGAGGCTACAGTGAGCCATGATCTCACCCCAGCCTGGGTGACACCAACAGAGTGAGACCCTGTCTCAAAAAAAAAAAAAAAAAAGCCAATCAGGCTCCTCAAAAAATTAAACATGGAATTACCATATAATCCAGCAATTCCATATCATATCCAGGTATAGATATGCGAAATAATTGGAAGCAGGCACTTGAAGAGCTGTTTGTACACCCATGTTCATAGCAACATGATTTGCAAAAGCTAAAAGGTGGAAACAACCCAAATGTCCATTGACAATGGATAAACAAAATGTGGTATATCCATGCAAATAAAGGTCTATTATTCAGTATTCAGAAGAAGGAAATTTTGACTCATGCTACAACCTGGATGAATCTTGAAGACATTATGCTAAGTGAAATAAGCCACTCACAAAAGGATGAATATTATATGATTTTACTCATATGACTTACCTAGAGAGGTCAAATTCATAGAGACAGAAAGCAGAATGACGGTTCCCAGGCACTGAGGGGAGGAGGGAATAGGGAGTTATTGTTTAATGAGTAGAGTTTCAGTTTTGGGAAGATGAGAAAGTTCTGAAGATGGATGGTGGCAATGTAGATGCACACAGCAACATACATGTACTTAATATCACAGAACCATACAACTAAAATGATTAAAATGGTACATTTTATATTATGTATATTTTATCACAATTTTTTTTAATGAGGCAAATCAAACACAGGCTCTTCCTGTGATGAAATAAAAATCATGACACAGTTGTACTAAAAAGGATAACAGGCTGGAATATTCGAATTCGATAGGGTCCTGCGAAATGGTAAGAACCTACAGTCATGGTATAAAGTCTTCAGCCAAGAAATGATCATTTTAGAGCACTAGAATGGGCATACAGAATCCCTGGGCTCTAGTTCCAACTTTGTCAGTAACTAGTTCTGTAACACCAGGCAAGGGAGTTGCATCTCCCTGGGCCTCAGTTTACTGATTTGTACAAGGGAGTTGAACTAGATGACCCACACCTCAGCTGGACCAGGGGTTCTCAACTTGTGGTCCTGCAGCAGAATCTGGGAACATATGAAAAATGCAAATTATTGGGCCCCTCCCAGACTTCCTGAATCAGGAACTCTGCGTGTGGGCCCAGCAATCTAGGTTTGAACAAGCTGAGATAGGTTTGAGAACCACTGAGCTAGGACATTTTATGTTTTTATAGCTAATAGTGATCTGAGTAAGCCACATTTTTATGGAAATAAAAAGCATAAACAGCCAGACACATAAAAACACATTAGCAAATGAATAGGAATAAAGAGGATAATTACTTTTTACAAAAATGAGATGTAAATATAAAGTAGCAAATTAATTTTTTTAAAAAATCATAATTTTTAAAAGTCCAAATGAGTGCTGTCCTTAAAAGTTATAATAGCCTACCACCTGCTGTTTTAATGATGCAGTTCTTGCTTAAAGCATTTTTGAAACTTTATTTGGAACTGACTGCTGAGTCAGTTTAGAAGCTGAACAAAATCAGCTTCATTTGTTTGGAACTAAAAGTATCTTCATTTAGCTTGAGCCTAGACTTATTGTCCTGATTAGGCGGCTTGCAGAAATCAAATTCCCTCTAAAAGGAAGAAGACTGCCCATCCCTGAGGATATTCAAAGAATGTGCTGCAGCCTCAAAAGCGATTTCCAAAGCATAGCTCAGACGTGTTTCGGATAATGACAGAATTACATGTTTGACATCACAGAGTGCCCATCTGGAAAGGGGCAACACTCACTTCATGGAAGCTCAGACCTGAGAGCTGGAAATGGAACAAGAGGTCATTCTTGGGGAACAAGAACTCACCCTTCAACAGGAGTGAAATAGTCTCACCATTTCACAGATGAGCAGTGAAGGCCAAAGAGGGTGAAGAATGTGTCTAAGGTTGTGGAACTCACAAATGGAACCAGAACTTAGCTTTCCTAAAGAATCTTGACTAGGCTAAGGAACTTTGAACCAGGGAGTGGGGACAGGATCAGCAGAAGGCCCCACCCACCAGGCTGTGATGTCAAATCAGAAGACGAGGCTCCCAGCCCAGTCACTTTCTTCACAGAACAAAAGACTCTTTTGAATGTACTGAATATTTTGGCACCAGCCCTGGTCAATTCTTTCTCTGACGGTGGGTTGCAAAATATTTCTAGCATCCCACAAAGTCCAGTGAGGGCAAAGAGGGTGGAAAATTCTTTCTCCATTTAGCCACGCAGACTTTCTGGTCTTTGGCAAGGAGGTGTCCAGTGTACCATGCTTCCCCCCCGCAGGGCAAAGGGGAGGGTGAAGGTGAAGGGTTCTATTCCCCGGGCTCCTGGCCACTCAGGACTTCTGCTGGCCCACGGCTGGAACGATTTTCTCCTTGTTCCACACTGTGTTATTCTAAAATGTTCACTTTAGGGGTGAGGGGTGGGTGGGAGGAGATACTAAAAGTGAAATGTTATTTTGAATATTTATTTTGAATATTTATCCCACCCTTGGCTCCTCAAAAGGTCTTTAAAATCATCTTTTCCAGTTTATTTTATTTTACATAATTTTTAAAAAAGACGGGGGTCTCATAATGCTGCCCAAACTCTTGGCCTCAAGTGATCCCCCTGTCTCAAACTCTTGGCCTCAAGTGATCCTCCTGTCTCAAACTCTTGGCCTCAAGTGATTCTCCTGCCTCAGCCTCTTAAAGTGCTGGGATTATAGGTGTGAGCCACTGTGCCTGGCTACTTCTTTATGGATCTCTCCCCAACATCCCATAATCTAAATCTCTCAATCTTAGTTTGGCACATCCTCTCTTTCCTGTGTGATTCTCTCTCTAGTAAGACTATGCGTTCTATGGCTGAAGTGTGGCACTCTTTATTTCCCATAGCACCCAGCATGCTGGTGGGTGCAGTGCAGGCACCCAGCCATCACGTGGTGATGGTGATAATGATGTTATCACATGATCACATATGCCTACTGTGCGCTGGGCACTCAAACAAGTACTCTGCTGATATGCATGACCTCAGCTAATCCTCGGAACAGTACTATGTGCGAGGGGCTATTAACTCCATTTTTCAAGCTGAGGCTCACAAAGGCTAAGTAAGTAGCCTATTCAAGGTCAGGGGAGGGGCTCAGGTACAAATCTAGGTGTCCTGGACTCCAAAAGCAGAGGTCTTAACATCCAGACATCACTCCCTGCCAAGTTAAGAAGTTAGAACACACCCTCAGCCTATCTTCTACCGCAGGTGGTTCTCTCTACCTCAGCTCCATTCCCTCGCCTGCCTTCCTAAACTCTGGGGCCAGGGAAGAAGAGGCTCTAAATATCCAAGTGGTATTGACTTCAGGGACCACCAATGAGATTGCTGACCATTGAAGAACCAGGGGGAGGTGGAAAAAGCAGCTGACAGAGAAAAGGTAGCACCTTGAGTGGCATAGACCTCCTTCTCCCCCGGCCCAGCAGCCTTTCTGTACAAGCTGCCCCACATATAGATGCTACACTGAGGCTTGAAAGTCCCTGAATCACAGTCCTTCCACGCACACCCCTCACCCCTGAAAGCACCCAAGGCCCTGACAGGGTGAGAGAGCCACATTATAGCTACATGTCCAAGGAGAATCACTGTCACTCCAACAGAGAATAGGATGCATTTATTTCAGCCTCCCAACGTCACCTTAATACTTCTGTGTGAGATGCAGGGGAGGGAAAAACCAAGGTGTTCAGGCACTGTTATGCTGGGTTCCCCACTGGGTTACCCACCTGGGTTCCCTGTCCTGATCAGGAGACGGCAGAGGGAGCACCACGCTAGGTGTCAGGACATCCGGGTTCAGGTCCCAGATCTTCCAGTAACTCTCTGGGCCTCAGGTACCTCATCCCTGTAGCACAGAGGTCACTATGTGGCTTGTAAAGGGACTTCCAGCAGCTCAGGCCTGTGGTTCTATGGCCAGACTATGGAAGCTGCCCTGCTAATCCCATGCTGCTGGCACCAGCCAGACTGCAGACGGTGCAGAGCTAAGCAGTGATAGGACCTTATGCTGGCCCACTCCCTGGGAATCTGACCCTGCTTCTCTTCAGCTACAGGCATGCTTTGACAGTCTTCCAAGAAAAATGCTGACCTCTGGCCTGCTAGGTTCCCAGTTAAACAAAGGACTGCAAGCTGGTGAGCTGGGGACCACCCTCCGGAGGGCTGGGTCATCTTCCACCTGCCAGCTGACTCCTGCGCACATACACTCCACACCCCAGCTGCACAGGCCACGGAGCGGGGTCGATGCTCCCTGGTGGGGCCTTCATGCTGACATGACTTCAATGGGATGTAAGTGATGGGGAAGGGGTAGAAAGCAGAGTTTACGGGTCACTGCTCCAGTGCCGTCCCAGCCCTGCACAGCTGTCACTCAAGTTTCAACTTTGGGGGTATGAAGTGCCCTCAACTCAACTCTGCACCTTGTTCTATCCAAGTTGAAACTCCTACTCAGACAGGCTGCCGCGTTTCAGCCAAGCCCCTTATGGCCTATAGTGCTTGCCACATATGGCTTCTCTGCATTCACATAAGCTGGGCTCCCAGTACAAGTTATCCAGTGCCATTCTATCCTGTGTTGAGGCTCACCCCTTCCTTGTAACTACTGTTTAAGATCGGCTTTCTAGAAAGTCCTCTGGAGACACCTCCAACACACCCTACCTCTAGCCCTTATGCTTGACCTTCAGCCCTTATCCATGGCCTCCAGCAGCTATACACGGGTTTTCTCAAACTTGACTCATATGTAGGCATATTCCAAAGGAAAGAATACCTCCCAGACTCTCATGAGCATACCCGAGAACCCCGGGGGTCTACATACCCCAGTGTGAGAAACACTATCCTAACAAACCAAAATCCACTTTTATGAAAAACATCTTTCAATTTCAAATTAGAATTGTAAAACAGAAGTTTTGTCTTTTAACTGGTAAAATCATAGAAAAGCACATGGTAAACATTCTCCCAGAATTCAGTGAGAAACACTGAGCTACAGTTTTCACTTATTCATCAAATATTTATCGAGGGCCTCACAGGTGCCAGGCAATGCTCTTGGCAATGGGATTCAGAGGTAAACAAGACATTGTCCCAGCACTCACAGAGCCGACCTTCCAGTGGCGGAGACGGGCCAGGAAACAATAAACAGAGACAGAAGTGCAGGTAGTGGGGAAGTGCTGTGAAGAAATACACAGTGGGGAAAGAAAGGGCAGATTTTACATAGGGTGCTCAGGAAGTGATATCAAAGAGAGACTTAAATAAAATAAAGGGGCGAACTGGGAGGTGATGGGGGGAACAGCTTAAGGCAGAAGGAAGAAAAAGGAAAGGCCCCAAGGCTAGAGCTGGCTGGAACATTGAGGAAAAGCCCAAAGACAGCCTGGCAGAGCAGGGGGAACTGTGAGGCAGGGTAGGGAGGGCCAGATCATGCAGTGCCTTGTATACCATGGAGATGAGTCTGTCTTTATGGGAAGCATGAAGGGAGGCATGGCCAGGGGTTGGGGTGGGTTGAAATGTTAAAGAAAAAAAATTATCCAATGCCACTTGTTAAAGCATGGTAAGGCAGACTTTATTCAGGACCATCTAGATAGGTGCAGGGAGCATTGCAACAGGGTCTTGCAGTCGGGGAGAGAGACTGGACTCAACTCTGAATACAGCATGGGTGAGTGGGAATTTGTAGCCAAGAAGCAGGGTGGGGGTCGGTGGATGGAAAATTACTAAGAGGAAACATCAGGAGTAAGGGGGATTCTGGCTAAACAGACCGAACAGGATTCCTGCTGCAAACAGGCCAGGGTGATCAGACATCACCTGGGGAGGATGATCAGACATCATCCTGGTGGAGGATGAGGAACCTGGTCAGATATCAAGGGTGATCAGATACCCAAGGTGGGGGGTTCTTGTCAAACTGACTTAGCAGGGTTCTTGTTAAAACTGGATTTTACAAGGAAGTGCCGAGGTAGGCCTAGCGGAAGGTTCAGGAACCTGGCTAAAGTTTAGTCAAGCAAAGAATCTTTGTCAGAAACAAGGGACTGATAGGTTTTTCTTTCTCTGTCTTTTGTCCACTATCCTGTGTTCTTCAGGAACCCGTGGTTCCCCCATCAGACTGAAGCTCATTGAGGGCAGGGGTTGTGTCTCCACTCTCATATCAGAAGCTCTTCCCTACCTTCTGCTGCTGCCTTCTGCCTTCAGGACAAGGCCCCACTCATAGTAAAGCTCAACTGGGTAGTGACTCCAACCCAGAAATGAGCTCCAGGGAGCAGAGGAACTACTAGCGTTAGCCTGGCAGGCTCTGTTTGGTTGGTGCAAATGTAATTGCAATTTTTGCCATTACTTTTAATACAATCAGAAAAAAGAGGAGAGATCTATGCATCTGTCACCAATAGACAGGCCTCCCCAACCTGAACTGTGCCCTACCTGCCACTTAATGCCCAGCAGCTCTGCACAGGTGTCACCTACTTCAGGTGCACATGCCCCCAGGGGTGGCTCAACAGATGCACCTGCTGGTCAACCTGGGTTCCCTAGGCCAAGGTAGAGGCTCAAGCAAAGCTGGTCCCTGCCTGCCATGCTGAGGCACCATTGTGGGGAACACAGCGACACCACCCTGCATCACTGCCACAAACAACCTCCACCTCTGCCCCTGCCCCAGGGGAGCCTCAGTTGCCCGTATCCATAGCAACCGACATTTGTGAGTTTCAGTCCCAGGAGGGAGGGCAGGAGGGCTGCTACACTCTTCCCTTATTCTGAAAAGAGACAGGCATTTCTCTGGCTAGCTTGGGAGGCCTGAAACTCCTGAAAGACGTGTCCTCATCCACTTTCATCTGCCTCCTGTCTCAGTCAGCAAGGTGCAAATTGACATGATACATACATTCAAAAGATAGGACTTTCTTTTGGGTTCTCTCTGAAGCTGATCCTGCACAAAATTTTGCTTTTAAAATACCTGGGAACTCAGGGTGGGGTCAACTAGGAAAAAATGAAAAACCCCAAATCCCACAGCTGGAAGAAACTTGAGAGGTTTCATTCCCCTACCTCTGAACCACATGAAACCTCTTCCCATCTCACAGTGAAAAACTCAAGGCCAAGTGCGGTGGCTCATGCCTGTAATCCCAGCACTTTGGGAGGCCGAGGCGGGTGGAGCACAAGGTCAGGAGATCGAGACCATCCTGGTTAACACGGTGGAACCCCGTCTCTACTAAAAATACAAAAAATTAGCTGGGCGTGGTGGTGGGTGCCTGTAGTCCCAGCTACTCAGGAGGCTGAGGCAGGAGAATGGCGTGAACCCGGGAGGCAGAGCTTGCAGTGAGCCGAGATCGCCCCACCGCACTCCAGCCTGGGCAACAGAGCGAGACTCTCTCTCAAAAAAAAAAAAAAAGAAATTAAATATTACAATGGGAAAAAAATTACATTAAAATGCCAATTACTACACTTATTTTTTCTTCATTCCTAAGATATTTCAGCCATACTGGGCCTCACTTCAGTGTTTCAGCTCGCTCTTAGCTCACGCAGGCAGAGCTGTCTAAGTCTAACCTAAACCCTGTAGGTGATGGCTTAAACATGGACAGGGATGAGGGGCTTCCTGGGATGAGAAGAAAAGAGGTTCTCAGGTTTTCTTTTAAAATAAATTGTGCACTCCCCCTGCTACTGAGATAACTAGCTGAGTCAATGTTCTGGCTCTAGAAAATGTGTTCACACTCACAAGGTAGGCCTCCGTGCAGAGAATGAGCCTGCCAAGCTGCTTCACCCCAGAATGAGAGGGCCAGCACCACCAGCTGTGCCCACAGCCGAGAGCCCACAGCATGAGAACCCCAAACCATCTGATCACTGAGCAAGGTCAAACCAGATCAGAAATTGCCCTTTATACCTCATACTACCTCTTCTATTCCCACAGCTCTTTTCCCTTGAAAGATGCTAAATCTTCTTTTAAATAAAAGCAGAACAAACAAACCCAACTGAATTCCTTTCTCTCCACCCCTTTCTGCAGTCTCAGGATAGAACACTTTCTCAAGTTCCAGCCTTCACTCCTTCCCATTTCCAAAAGAACTGCCCTGTTTTCGAAATAAAAATAAATCCCACAGTCCTCTATAATGTCAAGAGAAAAATGTACCATTTGGCTGCCCCCAGATCCTATGAGAAAGCACATCTGGTGAGATTTTTACATAACCACATTTCTGCAGCCTAAGAGACGGTTCCCGTCATCTCTCCTGTCTCCCATCCCTTGGTCCTCCCTGTCCTACATTCACCCTGCACAGACAGCAGCAGCAGCAAAGTCCATGGTTCCACCCCTGCTTGCTGCGTGGGTTCAGTAGCCCCCCGAGCCCTGGTTTCTTTGTCTATAAAACAGAGATCACTGTACCCTATCCTACAGATGACTGTTTTGCGGGGGAGATGAGTAGTAATATGAGACAATGTACACATTTCCATAAAGTACTTTGGCACATAACAAACGTTAGTTATTTGCTATTATTTTTTTGTCCCACAAACTTTTTGAGAGTAGATTAACCAACTTGTCATAGCTGCATTCAAAGCACCTAGTGTCTGGCACGCTGCAGATATTTTAAATTTCATTTACAAAATAAAAATGTTCATTAAATCTAGTTGAAGAGGCCACAGACTTGTTTTGCACTGGTTGGTCCCTACTTCTGCCGTCAGATTAGCTTGGCTCAAGTGCTATTCCCCTAAGGGGGAGGTTATCCTCAAATAACCTTCTTTTTTTCCACTCAGAAGAATCTCCAATAAAAATCAAACTGTAGGAAGAAATTGCTCTTCAAAAGGGAAGCCTCTCTGCATCCCACCCCACCAGTTCTGGCCAGGCCTCTCCAAAGATCTGTCCCCCTGCCTCCTGGATGGTGTTCAGTAACCAGATGAATAATGAACCATCAGAGGGGATTCAACTGGTGGCAATTAACACTCTTCCAGCTGGGAAGGATTTAGCTCCATGGTGCCCAGATCTGCTGACTCTCCTACCCTCTTCCAAAACACACCAACTGCTACCACATGAATTGGGAGGATCCCACAGATCAAAGAGAAGAATCCGCTGGATGAAACAAGACTGGCCAAGTGTTGATCATGGCTGAAGCTGAGTGATGGGCACGTGGGGATTCATTATACTACACTCTTTACTTCTGTATATTTTGAAAAACAAAACAAAACTTTAATTATACTTCCATATTTTACCAGAACTAGGGCAAGAAAGTCCAAGGGGTTTTCTTTCCAAATTATCAGGGGAACTCCAGGCCTGATTTCCATTGTAAAAGAAAACGTCCAGGAAATTTCTCTCGCACATTTGCATTTACAAGACCAGGGAGTTATTAAGTTAGTGCAAAAGTAATTGCGGTTTTTGCCATTATGTTTTTTTAATGGCAAAAACTGCATTTACTAATATTTAGTTGGTGTAGAGAAAGAGTGTTGGCTTTTGTGATCTTGGACAAGCGACTTAACCTCTCTGAGACTCTCCTCAGTTTCTTTGCCCTTGAAACAAATTTTGACCCTATCTCACAGGGCTGCTGTATAAAAGAAGGTGAAGTTTTTAGTGCTGACACCTTGAACCAGCACCTAATAGATGTTTGATAAAATTTAGTTTCTTTTATTTCCTTGAGGAAACAAAGACGTTCTGTTGTATTCTTGTATTAAGAAGCTTAATGGAGTCAAACTCCAGAAAGTCAGCTGCTGGCCAGGAGAAACCTAGACACACTGAAAAGAAAGCTTCTGGGGAAAGGAACTCCAAACTCTATTGCCTGGGAAGCCTGGGTCCGGAAGTACCCATCAAGGGCTGCAATATTTGAAACATCATTTGCCACAGGCACTAAGTCAGAGGAGACAGGGCAGCAGATGAGGAGCAGAAATGCATCCCACTCCAGGTCCTGGTGTGAGGGCAGGTTGAACCAGGAGAAGTTGCTAGGAGGAGCTGCTGAGCACTCAAATACCATAATGACCCGAATAGATATTTGTACACCAATGTTTATGACAGCGTTACTCACAATAGCCAAAAGGTGGAAACAACCCAAATGTCCATCAATGGATAAATGGATAAACAAATGTAGTATATATTGATAAATAAAAACAAAAGCCTAAGCCCCCCGATCGACTGCATGGAACCCCTCTTGGCCAAGGGGACCCCCATAGAAACCTTAAAAATTGAGTTCCAGGCCATGATGGGATGGAAGGTCAGACATGCCTCATTATACCTCCCACCTCAATAACTACTATCAGAGTTTCCTTCCTAAAGGTTAAATAGAAACTTGCCCTTTCCAAAGACTTGCTCCACCCCCGATTTCAACCAACTGCCTCTCTGTTCCATTTTGCAGTTTTGATACAAGTGACCAGCATTGCCTCCCAACAGGAGACCACTGACATGCACTGGTTCTGGCCTTTTCACAGACGCTGTGTATAGGATGCCTCTGTGCCTTCCATTTCACCATTGGGTGTACAGAGCCTAATTTTAATGCATTTAAATGTGAAGTCTCCATTCCAAAGTGAACATGAGATGTATGTAACATGCATGTTTGCTTACTATGCATGTGTGCATCCCCCGTTTTGTGAAAATTCATAGCTCCTCCTATAATCTATTAAATATATATTTATATATTATTTAATATTTTAACATTTAATATTATTTATATATAAATATATAAATAAATATATTATATATATATATATTTAGCCAACTCATTTGGCATAAATTCCTGTTCTACCCTTCCCTCCATCAAAGTGCCAGCTTTTGGTTTCTACCAGAGGCTATGCTTCCGAGCCTACAAGCTGCTGCAACTCTTTATAAAAAATAAAGCTCTCCTCTCCACATTTATGAGTCTCATGATTCTTCAGTTGACAACACATACAGTAGAATATTATTCAGCCTGGAAAAGGAATAAAATTCTGATACTTGCTGCAATATAATAAGCCTTGACAACATTACGTTAAGTGAAATAAGGCAGACACAAAAGCACAAATACTGTATGATTCCACTTATTGAGGTTCCTAGTGTAGTTAAGTTCAAAGAGAGAGAAAGTAGAATGGTGGTTGCCAGGGGCTGGAAGGAGGGGAGAATGAGGAGGTAGTGTTTAATGGTCAGTTCTAGTTGGGGAGGATGAAAGGGTTTTGAAGATGGGTGTAGTGATGATGGTTATATAACAAATGAATGTACTTAATGCCACCAAACTGTACATTTAAAAATAGTTAAAATAGTAAATTGTATGTTGTGCATATTTTACCATGACGAAATAAGAAAATAATGACAAAAGAAAGAAAAGAAAGATATATCATAATGGCAACATTTTGGCTTTAGTTTATATCCTTTTTTCCCTAGAGCTGAAAGCATCCTTAAAATATGCAGGGGCTGTGGGGTGGGGGTGGACTGTAGACTGGATGAGGAGATTTTTAGGGGGCAATAGAAATATACTTCATCTTGATTGGAGTGGTGGTTACATGGGGCATATACATTTGTCAAAATGCATCTGTACTCTAAAATGAGTACATTTTATTGAGTGTAAATTATACCTTGATACAGTTGATTTTCAAAGTTGAGAAAAAAACAAAAATGAACAAACAAAAAATCCCTAAGAAATAAAGCAAGAGAGCCCCATGCCTTACTAATAATTTAGGATGCCTATCTTAAAGGCTCAGGAAGGAAGACAATACATCCCAAATGACTGTGTATTACCAGGCAATTCTAGGCTGAGTCTAAGAGGGTTGCAGACCCCTCCTCCTTCCACTTTTCTCCACCAACCCCGGAATTTCAGAGTCAGTCAAACAAAGACCCTATCAGACCTCTCCTCAGGCTGATAGAAGTTAGAGTTCCAAATGTTCCCTCAAAAACTAGTTAATAACATCCTGTCTTGGTTGGAGATTTGTGGGAGTGGGGAGGAACAGGGTGGCTGGTATCTACCATTGGCTTCTGGTGTGTGCTTAGGGCCATTACCATGTCACTTACATCTTCTCCTACAAAGAACCCACAGCAGGGGACCTGAGGGGCGTGGCAGGGAGAGGGGGCGGAGGGGAGTGCTCAGAAGAGAACCCGGGCCTGGAGATCCGAGCAATCTCATTGGACTGCACCTCTCCAGCCCTCGAGGCCTCCCAACAATCTGCAATCATTTTGCAGAATGTTTCCTCCTAGACTGTTTTTAGGGAAAACAAGCACCTTAACTTTCTAATCCCGTATGACTCAGGCACCTCCAGATTCCCTACTCTGTTCTTCTTTCCACTTCCTCCAGCAAAATATAGTCACCTCTTAAGCACATGTGACTTCTGGGAGGCAGACAGCCTCAGTAGTGTCACCAGGCTCCTGGTCTAACCTGGAGGCTGACAGAAAACAGTGGAAGGCTGGGGTCTCCCCTCTTCCCTTCAGTGCCTCCCAGGCCTCTTTATGAGAGAAGGGCCCATAGCCAAGGGATGGGGAGTGAGGAAGATGCAATGTGAACAGGAGATTTGGATTTGTTCACAGTCAGAAATCCAGCTTAAGGGTAATCAAAATGCAGATGTGTCTACATCAATATGAGCACCTTATCCAACCCACTTTCTTCTAGAGACTGAATGATTCAAAAAACAACAACGACAACAACCACCACAACAAAGCAGACCCACACTCAAATCTTGACTTTTCTACCTAATTGCTGTGTAACCTTAGGCAAGTCACTTAACCTGTTTCCCCATCTACAAAATGGGGATTGTGGTATTTGCCTCCATTAGGTTACTGAGGGACTAAATAAAGACATATCAAAGAATGGAGCAGTGACTGAGGGTAGCCAGAAAGTATGATGCTACCTGCCCCCACCACCCACCCCTCTCATTTTGACCTTATTCAGTCTACAGCAAAGTGGAAAGTTACCTCTCCTTTTCCAAAGGGATTATAAATGTGGGGCTGACTCTATCACCGGGCCCCCCTTTAAATGTCAAGAGAAGTTTGCTTTAGGCATGCAAACTGTGCTTGAATCCCTGAGAAGTCTAAACCAAGATGACATTCAGACCAGGCCCCAGGCCTAGGTGGGAAGGGTAGAAGGGCACCGGCAGAGGCGGGAAGGATCTGGGGCAGATGCCATCAGGACCCAGGGCCCGAGGGTGGAGGGAAGTAGATTCAGGATGGTGGGTTGGAAGTGCAGGAATGGGAACTGGGGGCAGGGCCCTGGAGAGCCTGTCACAGGGCAGAGCGGGTGGAATAAAGCCACGTGATTCCACTCCCAGGCCGCCAAGCAGCCAGATACTACTGAGCTGTGAGGAAGAACAGGAAGTCAGAAGCCTGGCATACAACAGAAGACGATGCTCACCTCTAGAGACCCAAAATGGGGCCAAAGGCAGCCCAGGGGGCAGAAGAACTGGAATTTAGCATGTGGCCTTGCACTGGCTCCTATGACAAAAGGGAGTGGCAGCAGGAAGCAACGTGGAGACCATGGGTTATTTAACCTGAGCCAAGCCGAGCAGCAGAAGACACAGTGAGGACACCTCCAACATGGGCCTGTCCCCCAGCGGAGGAAGATTTCGGCAGGGTAGGAACGAAGGGGAACGAAGGCTGCATAGCACTGGACAGAGAGCCTCCTCCTTCCTACTCCTGTTCTAATGATTTCATGGATTAGTTCATTTATCTTCTCAAAATCCAAGAGGCAGATGCTATTAATATCACACTTGACAGATGATGAAACCAGAGGTCACCCAGCTAGGGGCTGAACTGGGACAGTTCCCCAGCAGTCTGGCTCCACCCCCACCTGTCCACCCACTGCGCCATGCTACTTGCAGGGTGTTAGTTGCCCTGCTCCCCACTGCAGCTCCTGGAGGGAGACGACACAGCCCCTACCCCACCCCCAGAACATTCTCCTGAGACTGCTGCCATGGTACAGATCAGGGTGACAGAGGGGAAGTAAAAGCTACAGCAGCCCAGCTGGTTGGCAAAGAAGAGTCCCCCATCCCCATCCAGATGGCTCACCAAGCCCACTGAGGGGCTCTTTTCTCTGGCTTCTTCATTGCCTCAGATTGGAGGGCCCCCAGCAGCTGTCCCCAGCACACATGACCCACAGATGCTTGTGTCCTAGGTAAAGAACGAAGCATTCCCCGGGATCTGTCCAGCTTCTTGTGTGCTCTGTGGTGGGAGGCCCAGGAACACAGGCCCCAGCAGAAGCCAAAGGCTTCTTTCTGGGTGAACAGGCACATCTGACTCAAAGGCAGAAATGAAATGTCCACTAAACCACGGGAGTGGTTTCTCTCTCTCTCGGGCTTCTTCTCTAAGCCTGGGGGATTCTCTGGCCTCCCTGGCCTTTTCCTAGGACTCCAAATCCCAGCCAGGTACTTGGTGTACCCAGAGCTGCTGGCTGGTTGCTCCCTGTTCTTACCGACACATGGTCCAGCATCTTTTATGGCAGGCCACTGCTGGCCCAGGGTCCAGAAAACAGAGCTGCCAAAATCCCAAGAGAGAAAATCTCTTGAGTGGTCATTAATCCAGAGTCCAGCCTGCAAGACAGCTCCCTTCTGAAATGCAAGGTGCCTCTCAAAGATCTGGAAGGAAGAACATTTCACACAGCCCCCATCACTGTCAGGAAGTATTTCCTTGCATCTGACCTCAGTCCTTCTTATGGACACCAAAATAACCTACTTTATTGCCTTCTACTGAAAGGCAACATGGCAGCAAGCTCCAAGAGACTCCAAGCATAGGGGCTCTAAAAGAGCAGGTTCTTGGGCCTGGCTCAGTCACCGACAGTGTGACACTAGGCAACATGCTTAACTTCTCTGGGTTTCAGGATCCTGGATTTTAAAATGAAGATAGCATAGGTTGTTGGAAGGTTTATATGAGGACAGACATCCAATGCTCAGAGCACTGCCTACCATGGAGAAGGCTCTCAGTGAAGAGGAGCCATTGTGATTATAGTTGTTGATGGTGTTGCCATCACTGGGGGAGGCCATCTCATCAATTCCTCCTATTGCACCCTGAGCACATCAGCCTCAGAGAGAGGGTTGTCCAAGGATGACTCAGCCTGCCCAACTCTATGATGAAGGCCCTCACCTTCCAGGAAGCCTCCCACAGCAAATGACAATGTTACAACAGAGCCAGTAGGAGCCCCCAGAAAGCTTGGTGGAGGACACTGGGTCATTCCTCCAGGCCAGGTGCCCAGCCGGCTGACTGCAGTTGAGTTGACCACACACAAGCCTGCACTCCCCAGCCCCAGCTGTCTCACCAGCTCCTGTGCATTCAGCCCAGCAATAAACCACAGAAACAGTGCTCCCAGGAGCATGCAGATGCTTCTAAAAATAGGCACTGCTCCTTCAGACAGTGGGAGGGAGATGGGAAGCAAGTGTCCACAGTGCCTGTGGGAGCCAAGGAAAGTCCAGGAAGGAGCTGCAATTCTCTGTAGAGCCTCCTCATCATCCTGTGGCACTCAGGCCCGGGATGCGTGATGCTCAGGGAAAACTGTACCGTTTGCTTTGTGTAAACGGTTGAGGGAGCACTCCGCAATGTTCCTGACACTCTGTCCTGGGGTGAGGTCTGGCTGCCTCTGGGAAGGTTGAATTGGTCTGAGCCAGGCAGGCAATACTCCAATAACCTGGGATCATCAGTTTGTTCTGGCCCTAATGCAGCCTCGAACCTTCCTGGGTTAAGTACGGTCACTGAATCTTCAACCCAAACAAAACTTTAAAGTCACTGGATCCAAACCCCTGCTTCAGGGAGCCCTGTACCCAAAAGGACAAGACAGACTGTCCCTTCCACTAGCCTCCTTTTTCCCTCCCAACCAACAACAAACCAGTACACATCTCTGTAGACAGAGCTGTCTTGACATGAAAGTCTCCTAACTCAGAGTAGCTCTGGACCAAAGCCACTTCCAAAGGTCAAAGTGAACATCATCAGCCAGGCCAGGTGACACAAGCCTGTGTGGGCTCTGTCTTCACTCTTGTTTTGGTTTAGCACGAAGTGACAGGAAACCAAGGCTCCTCTGACCCAGAAACTGCTCTCCATCCCTAGAAGCCAGCTGAGAGCAAAAGGGACTATTCTCACTTCCTCCCAACCAGCAGCTTCCGCATTCCTGGCCTGAGATCCAGAGATCCAGAGATGCCGAGACTTAGGAGGGAGACAGCTGGTTTGAGATGGTGGAGCCCAGAGCAAATGGCCAAAGGAGGGAACAGGAAAAGACTAACATAGGACAGAGACATGCCACAGAGTTAACACAGGCTTCACAATTAGATGCACAACACTGATTCTCCCTCCTCCAAAATGCTCTCCGGCATCTCACTTTTCCAGACACCCTCATTCCTCAAATCAAAGCTCCCCTGCCCACCCATACAGGGGCTTTGGAGCCTTGTCCTTGGCCTCCCTTCCTCCTAAAATGTCAGCTTATTTAGGACAGGAGACCAGTACCACCACCTCTTTCCCCTTCAAGCCTGCCTACTTCATATTTCAGATCTTAACCCCAACCAATCCACTCCCTGGGCTAGGAAGATTCTTGCAGCCCTTGTGCACAACCACAGTCTTAGCTTTGTTGGGAAAGTATGCACAATCCTAGCACACACCGCTTCAGAGTCTTTGAAGGCCAAAGCAGGAGGAATGGGGTAAGGATGAGAGGCCAAGAGGGAGGGCAGAGTTGGCCATCCTACCTCTCTCCTGAAGGAGCCATGGTCTGGTTCATCCAGCATCTTCTCAGTCTCCCTCCATGGGGACAGGTGGGGAGGGAAGCCAGGCATTTCTTAGGCCCCAGGCCATCCCAGCTGGCAGACTTAGGCCTGAGCAAAATCCCAGCAAGATCCTTCTTTTCCCTGAAAATTGGCCTCAGAGAAAACACAGCAGCCCTGACTTGGGTGGAATCAAAATAATTCCTGGCTTCCCTGGTCCTTGTCACCCCCCACCGGCCACCTCCCCAGCCCTCCATGGCATAAACAGGGCTTTATTATCTCAAGCCCACCATGTCCTCTGAGAATGCCATGAATGGAACACCACACAATACACTTGTTTATTAATAACCACTCACCCCTCCCTCGGCCAGCTTGCTCACTCGCTCACCGCTGGGTCCCCCTTATGCATAATGGAAGAGTTGTGTGGCCCATGACACAAGCCAGGCTGTGCTCCTGAGGGGATAGACAGAGAGACGTACCAGGCCGGGCCAGGCTCCCCAAGGCGGGGGTGGGGTGGGGAGCAGACCCCCTGTTAAGATTCAGAGACGTCATGTTTTGTAGGGGAGCACAGTGTGGCGGGGGTGGTCCTGGCCCTCCCCCATGCACACGTCCTCCATGAACCCAAGCCAGGGGTGGCAGCTGGTCATGTAACCTTTATGTAATACCCACCCTGTTCTATCCAGGGCTGTGTGCTGGCCCTGCACAGGACAATGGCTCCCGCACAGAACAA
This sequence comes from Pongo pygmaeus, assembly GCF_028885625.2. Classification (NCBI taxonomy): domain Eukaryota; kingdom Metazoa; phylum Chordata; class Mammalia; order Primates; family Hominidae; genus Pongo; species Pongo pygmaeus. The sequence continues at coordinate 44,585,205 of NC_072373.2, forward strand.
TGGCTCTCCGCAACTTTGGTCCCCCGGTCCACTTCTGCTCGAGAGCCTCAGGACAAACCTCTCTCTTTCACTTGACAGCCCATTACACATTTGATTACAGCCATGAGTGTGGCCCTTGTCCCTATCTTCTGCAGGCTAAATATCTCCAGTCCCTTCAACCTCCCCTCATGAAACTATTTCCACTCACCACATTGTCCTGCTTCCTCTGAGATGGACAAACTTCACTGGGTCAGAGATTCTCCTAGAGTGTAAGGCTCAGCTCTCCTACCCTCCTGGAGGAGGCGTCCCCTGATAACAGCCTTCCCAGAAGGGAGTTTGGAAAAACATGAAAACATCTTAAAAATGTTTATACCCTTCATTGCATAAATTCCATTTCTGGGAATGGATCTTAAATAATCAAAGATAATTAAAATATTTAAGTCACACAAATATTCAGCAGAATATTGTTTATAATGATAAGAAAAAGTTAGAAACAACCTAAACAACCATCACTACTGGAAATGATAAACAAACTACGGCACACCCATGGTTTGAAAGTCAGTACAGTGTGGAGATTATAAGAGCTCTGGAGCAGGCGACCTGGGTTCAAAATTTGGCTCTGCCATTTATTGGCTGTGTTGCCTTGGGCAAGTTACTTAGTGCGGGCAAGCCTCGGACAACTGTGCCTCAGTTTCCTTATTTGTATAACTGGGATCACAGTATCAACTCGAGTTACAAAGATTCTCTAAATGACAATACCTAATACGTATGGTAAATGCTAAGAAACTGGCCTATACTCTTAATACTCTCATAAGCAATGAAATATGATATATTTTATCAAAATGATAAAATAATATAGTGAAATATTTTAATAAAATGGAAGATTGAGTGAAAAACATTACAAATATAGGAGAAGAATGACTATCTTTGAGCAGTGAAATTATGGATAATTTGCTTTTTTTCCCCTTTGTGCTTATTTATCTTTTCTAAGTGTTCTGCAATGTCAACATAAATCACTTCTGTTAACAAGATAAAGTACTTGTTGTGGTATGGCGCCCAGGGCAGGGCATAATTTCCCCACACAGGGTGCATGGGGCAGCCCTTTGGGACAGGCTCATGTTGTGATGCTTCTTCAACCACCACATCCCACTATTGGCTTATACTGAGCTTCAAGTCAAGAGTCCGCACTGCCACCCTGACTCCCTCCAGCCCCACATCTAGCCCCCATCCGGCCTTTTCACAGGGGCTCCTGTTGAGCCATTTCTCTTGCCTATAATGAATATAGGGCTAACGGAGTTTGTAAGGGAATGGGAAGGATAGAGGGGAAAGGCACAACCAGGATGGAAGGCATTGGCCCTAAGACTCAGAGCCAGAACAGAGTGAGCAGCCTAGGTCAGGGGCAAAGTCCTGCCCCAGAAGAGGCAGCCCTTTTCCATATCAGCAAAGTACAGAGGGGTTAATGAAGAGATCAGATTGATCCCACACTGAAGAGGAACAAAAGGGGATAAAATGCTGAGAAAATCAGGTGGCATCCAGATGACCCCCTGCTGGATGGCCTGGGGGTTGGAGGGGTGGGCAGACCCAGAGGGTAGCTGCCCCCATGCTCCTGCCTCCTGTTCTCTGCCTGCTCTGAGCTCAGCTCAGTGTTGGAAGCCATTGCTTTTGCAGTTTCTGTGGCTTTTCTCCTCATACAGGCAGCCACACCAGCCCACCCCATCTCCCAAAGCCACCTGTGGACAGCGGCCCCCTTCTCAACCCAGGGAGCCGAATGCCGATAGGGAACGGGAAGCCAGGAGGGGTTGGCAGCCAGAAAGAGGGATGTGGTGGGGGAAGACAGCTGCTGGGCAGGCCTGAATGTGGGTCACATTCACAGAGGACAGCCCGCGCCAATGCAGAGTGGCTCTAGTAACAGCTGGCCTGCCTGGGGGAGAGCGCCAGCACGTCCTAGGCATCCTAGACAGGGCAGCCGGGTCGTGCTCCCCCCATTCCCCAAGGCTCACTCCCCTGCCAGCCACAGCTCCCTCCAAAGAGGTCTGGTGTGCCACATCCAGCCCACCTGCTCTCTCACACCAGAAGAGATCAGCAATACAATGACTCAGGGGAACTGTTGATCTTGTGGCCAAGTGTAGCCCACAGGGACTTGGGGACAGGGTGGACTGAGCAGGCCAGAGGCCCTCCAGCTGGATTTGCTCACTGACTGTAACTACTGCAGCAAAGGGTCCAGTCTCATCCCTGGGTGCATAATCCCCACTTTCCAGCATGGAAAGTGAATGCTATTACAACGGGAAACTTGCCACCACAAAGTATTTTGTCTGAAATATTTAAGCAGAAGCTAAGTTACCCTGTCAGAGGAGCTTAGAAATCTCAGCACTGAGTGGGAGGTAGGATGCGACTGCCTTGAGAGCCTGTCCAGGGCTGAGACCCCAGGATGACCCAGGGCTGGAAGCCAAGAGACAAGTCATTTAGAAGGGAGCCTTGGAGGAGGGTGTGAGGTGCCACCAGGTAGCCATGGGCTGAATCGGTACCTGCCAGGGCCTGTCTCTGTCTCTGCTTGGAGTGGCTGCTGTGTGGGTCTGCCTGTGACTATGCCTATGCATGAGCGAGTAACTGTAAGTGCATGGATGGCATGTGTGTCTCTGGGGAGGGGCTTCAGTGAGTGTGAGCATGTTCTCGCCGTGTGTGTGTGTAAGCGTCTTGGTGTATGTATAAGTCTAAATGTGCATGTATACCTGCCAGGCTTGGTGGGCATTTGTGTCTATCAGGCACAGGGGATCTATCTGACTTGTATGTGTGTGCTTTAGTGTGACTCAGGACATGTGGGCACCTGTCAGCCTTCATGTGTCTATAGGTATCTCAGGACATGCGTGTGGTGTTGAATGTGTTTTCTTGGGTTTACAGATTGTGTAGTGTCTGTGTGTGTGTGTGTGTGGTGAGTTCTGATAGTATGGCTATGTGTTTTGATATGTGGGTCTCTAGGTCTCAGTGTGTTTGTTTGTCCTAGTTCCTGTATGTGTGTTTGTGGGCACATATGTCTATCTGGATATGGGTATTGTATTTCTGTTTCTGTGTGGGTGGAGCAGTCCCATGGTCTCCCTGTTGTTACCAGAATGCTCTCCAATTAGGAGCAACACTAAATAAATCTTCCATGTGCAAATCCTACAGGGACTCCCTGTTTCTGCAAAATAAAATCTAGCTCCTCCAGGCTGACATCTAGGGGTCCCCCCTTGTCAGCATTCAGTAATCTGACTGCACCTGTTTTTCTCCAAATGTCCAGGATAGTAACATCTACACTGCTGCTTTTTTTGTTTCTTTGCCTAGAATTCCTTTACTCCATCTGTGGAGTAAAATTTGCCTAACAAATCCTATTCATCCTCTAAGGCCCAGTACCAATGCCACCTCCTCCAGGAAGCCAATCCAACCCTTCATGTCCACGCACTAACCATGGATATGGTGCACCAGATCTCTCAGTGTGGGACACGAACTCTCCTGCCCTGGCTTCCAAAGGACATTATGTATCTCCCTCACTAAGCAAAGATTCATTGGAATGATATGTGCAAATATTTCCTTCTCTACCAGATGATGAAAAACTTATAGTCAGAGAGTTCATATTACGTCCTTTGCAGCTTCCAAGGTGCCTAGTTTGATGTATTGCACACACAGGCTTGCAGTGAATGTTTACTAAACTTGAGTTCAGCTATGCAGCAAGCTGTGAGTGGAAAGAGTGCTCACTGCCTCAAGGCCTTTAGAGCTGAGCAAGTATAAGGCACAGGCCTGAGAGTTTCCAGCCCCAGGGTGCTGTAGGGCTGGGAAAAGCCTTTTGCGCTTTCCGGACTCAGGATAGGTAGCTGAAAGAGCCTTTTCAAGGTCAAATGAGACAGGTCTGCCAGCTTCTTAATTCTTGGAAGCATGGTTACCTAAGAACTGACCTCTCAAGGGCTCGGCATAGCTCCAAAAGCCCCATCCACACTGGAATCATATCCAACTCCTGCAGCCAAGACGGCATCCAGTTACCATTTTTCCTTTAGCAGCCCTTGATCATCCTCTCTGCCCCTACTACGCACACACCCCAAATCCCACGGTTCTCTCAGGTGGGCTGAGGTTTGGCAGTGTGAGGATACAGCTTATTCTGCCTCTTCCGCCAGCCAGAGCTCCAGCCTCCAGAGCTGAGCTAGACCCTGATTGCTGCTGATGGGGAAGGGAGCAAGAAGCACTCTCCAAGACTCAGTGCTAGGAGAAAGTCCACTTGAGCAAAGTTGTGGATGACTGCACTTTGGCTGCCCCTTGAAGGAGATAGCAATGTTTGACTCATAGTTTTAGGGCAGTCTACCAGAAAGGTTAAATTTTACAAAAGGATTGGCATATCAAATATTGATAAGGGTGTGGTACAAATGGAACTCTCATACACTGTTGGCAGAAGGGTAAATTGGCACAATCACTTTGTAAAACTGCCAGTGTGTACTAAGGCTGAACATACTTCTATCCTGTGGCCCCACAGTTCTACCTCTGGGTATTCAGCCAACAGAAACCAGCACTATGCTCAAGAATGATTATACTCAAATTCATATGAAATTGCAAGAGGCCTCAACTAGGCAAAACAATCTTGAAGAAGAAGAATAAAGTCAGAGACTCACATTTCCTGATTTCAAAACATACTACAAAGCTATGGTAATCAAATCAGTGTTGTAGTGGGATAAGGAAAAACTTTTATACCAATGGAATAGAATTGAGAGTCCACAAATAAACCCATATTTCTATGGTCAACTGATTTTTGACAAGAGTACCAAGTCCACTCAATGGGGAAAGAACAGTTTCTTCAACAAATGGTGCTGGGAAAACTGGATTTCCACATCAAAGGAATGAAGTTATACCCCAAACTACAAACCTCACACTACAGTAGTCTCCCCTGCCTTATTCAAAGTTTTGATTTCTGAGGTCTCAGTTACCCAAGGTCAACTGTGGTCTGAAAATAGGTGAATACAGTACATTAAGATATTTTGAGAGAGAGACTACATTCACATGACTTTTATTACAGTATAACTTTTCTATTTTATTATTTGTTATTGCTGTCAATCTGTTACTGTGCCTAATTTATAAATTAAACTTTAACATAGCTATGTATGCATAAGAAAAAACATAGTATATATGGGGTTCAGTACTACCCATGGTTTCAGGCATCCACTGGGGATCTTGAAATGTATCCCTCATGGATAAAGGGGCACTACTATATATAAAAACTGAGTCAAAATGGGTCAACGACCCAAATATGAGTGCTAAAACCATAAAACTCTTAGAAGAAAACTAGAAGTAAAACTTCATAACCTTAGGTTTGTTAATGGACTTTTAGATGTAACACCGATGCACCAGCAACAAGGATGAGATAAACTGGGCTTCATCAAAATGTAAATCTTTTATGTATTGAAGGATGTTATCAATAAAGTGAAAAGACAACCTACAGAATGGGAGAAAACAGATGCAAATCCCAAGGTTCTCTAGGGTAGGCTGAGGGTTTGTGCTGTGAAGATACAGCTTATTCCACTTAATAAGGGTTTAATATCCAGGCTATATCAGGAACTCCTAAAACCCAACAACAATAACCACAACAAAAGACCAAAAGCCAATTTAAAAACAGCAAGGAACTTTGAACAGACATTTCTCCAAAGAAGACACATAAATGGCCAAGAAGCACATGAAAAGATGTTCAATATCACTAATCATTATAGCGAAATGCAAATCAAAACAATGAGATACCACTTCACACCTACTATAGGATGTGTGGAGGATGGCTATAATCAATAAAATGAAAAATAACAAGTGTTGGTGAGGATGTGGAGAAATTGGAACACTTGTACACTGCTGGATGGGAATGTAAAATAGTGCAGCCACTTTGGAAAACAGCCTGGTAGTTTCTCAAAAAGTTAAACATAGAGTTACTATACGACCCTGCAATTTCACTCCTAGGCGTATACCCAAAAGAACTGAAAACAGGAATTCAAACAGGTACTTATATACAATATTCATTGCAGCATTGTTCACAATAGCCAAAAGATGGAGACAATGCAAGTGTCCTCAACAGATGAGTGGATAAACAAAATGGTGTGCCTTCATACCATGGAATATTATTCAGCAATAAAAAAGAATGAAGTTCTGATACATTTCAACCTTGAAAATATTATGCTAAATGAAATAAACCAGACACAAAAGAACAAATACTGTATGATTCCATTTATGTGAAATATATGTAATGTAATGGACAAATTCATAGAGACAGAGAGTAGATTCAAGATTACCAAAGGCTGGGAGGAGTAGATAATAGGAAGTTAATGCTTAATGGTTACAGAGTTTCTTTCTTTCTTTCCTTTCTTTCTCTCTTTCTCTCTTTCTCCCTCCTTTCCTTTCCCTTTCTTCCTTCCTTCCTTTTCTTTCTTTCTTTTTTTATTTTTTTTGAGACACAGTCTTGCTTTTTCACCTAGGCTGGAGTGAAGTGGCGCGATCTTGGCTCACTGCAACCTCTGCACCCTGGGTTCAAGCGATTCTCCTGGCTCAGGCTCCTGAGTAGTGGGACTACAGGCGCCCGCCACCACGCCTGACTAATTTTTGTATTTTTAGTAGAGACAGGGTTCGCCGTGTTGGCTAGACTGGTCTTGAACTCCTGACCTCAGTTGATCCACCCCCCTCGGCCTTCCAAAGTGCTAGGATTACAGACCTGAGCCACTGTGCCTAGCTGGTTACAGAGTTTCTATCTGGGGTGAAAACGTTCTGGAAACAGAAAAGTAGTGATGGTTACACAACATTGTGAATATACTAAATGTAACTGAGTTGTATGTCTACAAAATGGTTGAAATAGCAAGTTTTCTATTATATAGACAACTGTGTTTTATCACAATAAAAATGTTTTTAAAAATCACTGCAACATCCTTCCCTACTTTGCTGTCAAATCCATCAATATCTGACCCCAAATAAATGATTGCTGGGATAAATGAGACAAAGACATGAAACAGTTTTCAGAAGCGCTATTTCCCCAGAGGGCGATATTCTTCAAACCCCGGAGTGAGTTACTGTGGTGATGGCATGGAGCTGGGGATCTATTCTTGGCTCTGAAATTCCGCTGACCTTGTCATCCACTTCCCAGGCCTGGTTGTCAAATGGGGACAGTGTCACCAATCTCCAGTGTACCTCTGAAATCTCGAAAGAACCAGACTAAACTCCGACCCATCACTTCCCTCCAGTCTACTCTCCAGATGACTTTACTTCTACCCCATTCTCTGCTGACTTTAGTTTTTGAACGAGGAGGAAAAATATCACATCCAGTAGGTCAAACATACCCAGCACATTGGCCTATGTGCTTGGTCCAAAGCTTCTCTGCCAGGCTTCCAAAGCTGGCTAAAATATTTAAAGTTTACAGGGAAGCCTTGAGTAGTCTAGGCTATAGCACATCTCTATGTGCTATTCAAAAAATTTTAAAACTTAACTCACCAAGGTTCCAGTTCACCTGTACTTCTCACCAGCCTCCCTCCTCACACTGCCCTCCAAAGATAGAGAATAATAAAAATAGCAACGTCCCCTTCCTAGCCAGACTACCTAAGTGACCTCCTAACCCTTATGAAGATGAGATGCTTGTTCTAAGCCTTTGGTCTCCCCACTGACCCTTCTCCTCTCTAGCAGCTGGGTAATACTATTTTGTGTGAACCATCCCACCAAACTCCCAGGTTATATTTTAAACTTGATCTCTCTAAAACTCCTAAAGTAAAACTCTTTGATTTCCTGGAGGTGTACATAATTCAATAACCATTCACATCGACTTTTTATTATATGCCTATAAAGCCTTCCAGCTGAACTTTTAAATGAACACACCAGAATTTATACATTTAAATTAGTGCTGTCTCCTTCAAAGAAGTCCCCTTGGGAAGCTATATACATATTCCAACAATGCACCCGCCAGTGCTTAGAACATTTCAGAAGCTTTTCTTTTGGAACTGCTTTCAAGCCTACAGTATATTCTTTTGATGGGACCCCATGGTGGCAAATCTTTATCCTATGAGGGTAGATGGTAATTTTTTTTCTTAAGTTGAAAGATAGAGCCAAGAACAGGAAAGATGGTGGGTGATGCAGTTGGGAATACTGTTTAGTATCAAAAGCAAAGAATGATTATCAAGGCAAGAACTCTGAAGGCTATTCCTACACAGGATGAAACAAGGTTTTGAGCACTGGCTTCATTATAGGAACAAATATGCAGCCCGCAACATGGTACAGTTTCAGAGGACAGCACATGTATGAGTAAATAAGATCTGGTAACACCACTAAAAATAATTAGAAATCACCCCATTGTTAATGCTAGATCCCCATGTTGTGTCTACTCACGTCACTGCGTCTTGACCAGGGGCTGGGAACCAGAAACGAACCAAAAGTGGCTGCCAAAGTTCATGAGTCTGGAGTGGGTACAGGGAGGCTGTCCACTCGCTCAAAAGAAGACAGAGACTGGCATGTGTCAAGAAGTGAGAAGAGGCCGGGTGCAGTGGCTCACGCCTGTAATCCCAGTACTTTGGGTGGCCGAGGTGGGCAGATCACGAGGTCAGGAGATCGAGACCATCCTGGCTAACATGGTGAAACCCCGTCTCTACTAAAAATACAAAAAATTAGCCGGGCGTGGTGGCGAGAGCCTGTAGTCCCAGCTGCTTGGGAGGCTGGTGCAGGAGAATGGCGTGAACCCTGGAGGCGGAGCTTGCAGTGAGCTGACATCATGCCACTGCACTCCAGCTTGGGCAACAAAGTGAGACTCCGTCTCAAAAAAAAAAAAGAAGTGAGATGAGTCTGGCAGTTCCTCAATAAGCCAAATGTTGAATTACCATATGACCCAGCAATTCCACTCCTAGGTATATACCCAAAAGAATTGAAAGCAAGTGCTCAGGTCAGGTGGAGTGGCTCATACCTATACTCCCAGCACTTTGGGAGGCCAAGGCAGGTGGATCAGTTGAGCTCAGGAGTTGCAGGCCAATCTGGGCAACATGGAGAAACCTCTACAAAAAATACAAAAATTAGCTGGGTGTGGTGGTGCATGCCTGTAGTCCCAGTTACTCAGGAGGTTGAGGTGGGAGGATTGCTTGTGCCCAGGAGGTCAAAGCTGCAGTGACAGATGATTGCACCACTGCACTCCAGCCTGGATGACAGAATGAGACCTTGTCTCCAAAAAAAAAAAAAAAAAGGAAAGCAGGTATTCAAACTAAAACTTGTACACAAAATGTTCATAGCAACACTATTCACAATAGCTCAAAGGTAGAAAAAAAAAACCCAAATGGTCCATCATTGGACGAATGGAGGAACAAAAATGTGCCATATACAGATAATTGAGTATTATTCAGCCACAAAAAGGAATGAAGGACTGATCCATGCTACAATGTGGATAAACCTTGAAGACATGATACTAAGTCCACAAAAAGCCATATATTGTATGATTCCACTGATATGAAGTGTCCAGAATAGGCAAGTCTATAGAGAAAAAACTGATTAATGGTTGCCAGGGGCTAAGGGGAAGGAAGAATGGGGAGTGACCACTTCATGGGTAGAGGGTTTCCTTTTGGGGTAATAAAAGTCTTAAGGAATTAGATAGTGGTGGTGGTTGCACAGCATTGTAAATGTACTAAATGCCACTGAATTGCATACTTTAAAATGGTTAAAATGGTAAATTTTAACCAATTTTATGTTAAGTGTATTTTACCTTTTTCCCCAAAGAAAAAAGAAGTGGGCAGAATTTCTGTGCTAAATTCTGCTAGGAGTGCTCTGGTATGGGAGAGCAGCAGCTGCTGGCTCTGGTTGGCAGCTCTCACAGGCAGCAGTGTTGAGACCCTCACAGGTGGCAGACAAGTGAGGGTGGCACAGGGGACACTGGCCCATACTCCAGTGACAGTCAGCCCATGTGCCCTGACCTTTCACCACACCAAAACTTATCAGGCCTTTCATAAATGCTTTTTGATGAGGATTAGAAAGAGGCATGTTGGAAAATGATCCCCTGCAGGGAGAAGCAGGAACAGTTCCTGAGATAAGCCAGAGGAAGACATTTCCAATACAGCTAGTTTTCTTGGTGACTCTAATCTCTGCCTGCAGTATCATGGCCATCTGATTACAACATCACTGCTATCTCTTCTGGGCCATCAGGGTGTGAGCCTGTAGGCTGGGAAGGAGCTGTCCCTTCCCTGAAGATAAGGCTCTTTTCTCCACTGGCAGCTGCTTGTCATGAGGGCAGCCCACGCCACACTCTTCTGCCGGGTAACCCCTCCCTTTCTTCCCTGATCCCAAAGGATGCTCACAGATGCTCCACGGCTATATCTGCACCCCCAGCTCAAGGCTTTATTAGGAAACCAACACACCAGGAAGGCAGCTGAGTTTGGTCTCCAACTGCCCAGCCCCCTTGGCAGCCTCCAGCTTAGGGGTATGTTTTCCTAATCTTTGTGCATGAGGATTTACAAACTCAGAGAAAAGACAAGACCCTTAGCAGCAATTACAAGACTAATAACCTTAAGTCTTAAATGGTTATTTTAGGCCCAGATCCCTTATTAGTTGTGACAGCCAGTAAATCAGGGGAGCAGTGAATTTTAATGTGCATAAAAAACAACTTTAAATATTCAATGGATTCCTTCAGTGCAGCTGTGGGACCCAAGACCCAGCTTCTGGGAAATATTGGTTTAGAGACCCAAGACCCAGTTGTTGTCTCAGACATCCTTCAGACCTGTCTCATGTTTTCCACAACATAGCACAGATAATTTACTGGGCACCCACTATGTGGCACTAAGGACAAAATCCCTGCCATGGAGCTTAGAGTATAGTGAGGTACACAGACTTTCTGGTTGGCCATATGCTCCTGGCATCTTCCTATCCGCTGAGGCCAGGAGGAAGAGATGAAGGACCAACTGCTGTGGCCAATGATGAGTAGTCCCAAGGATGGTCCCATCTAGGGGCTAAGGTGGGAGAAGACCCTGCCCGGCTGCCTGGCTTGGGGGATCTCTCTGAGGACAGAAGCACCTGGCACAGTGAGCAGAGTATGGTTAGAAGTCAGTGCATTCGCCGAGGTGGGGGGATCACCTGAGGTCAGGAGTTCAAGACCAGCCTGGCCAACACGGCGAAACCTCATCTCTACTAAAAATACAAAAATTAGCCAGGCGTGGTGGCATGCGCCTGTAATCCCAGCTACCCAAGAGGCTGAAGTAGGAGAATCGCTGGCACCCGGGAGGCAGAGGCTGCAGTGAGCTGAGACTGCGTCACTGCACTCCAGCCTGGGTGACAGAGCAAGACTCTGTCTCAAAAAAAAAAAAAAAAAAAAAATGTCAGTGCATTCAACTGAATAGCGGAGGGCAAGAGACAGGTGGTAAAACCGGCTGTGAGATAAAGGAGTGCCCCATGTGCTTCCACTAAATCAAGATGCCTGGTGGTGGGGAATCAGTGAGATGGCCCCTCACTGGGGTCTTTCCAGAAAGAAGAGTCAGGGTTACGACCCTGGTGGGGGAAGGAGCTGCTATGGCTGTTGGGAGCCCCAGAGCTCCTACACAGAGCAGGTGCAGGCAGTCTCCACTCCGCAAAAAGGCTCCTGAGACAGTCAAGGAAAATGATGAGGAAGGGAAGAGGCAAGAGAAAGCAGGGAAGGCAGGAGGGAGAGCGGAGGGAGTGAGGAGAGGGGACTCCAGAGGAGTCCCTGCTGGAGCTGCCTGTTGCCATGACAACGCCCTCCTGCCTAGTATCCAGGAATAAATTATTGATCACGGACACTGCTTCTCCCGCCTCCCCGAAGTCCCCAGCGCCCTCTTCGTTGCCATCATGACTCTCTTCCCCTCCACCTGTTCTGTATTTGCTTGGATGAGTCACTCAGACCAAAACAGGAGCCCAGAGGAACCACAAGGCCTCCCCAGATGCCCTTCCCCCTCCCTTATTATTATGCATATTTGGTGTTCTATCCCGATATGGGTGCAGGATGTGACTGAGCAGTATTTGGAGACAGGACCTTTAAAGAGGTAATTAAGGTAAAAGGAGCTCACATGGGTAGGCCTTAATCCAATATGACTGGTATCCTTATAAGAAGAGGAGATTAGGCCGGCCGTGGTGGCTCACACCTATAATCCCAGCACTTTGGGAGGCTGAGGCAGGTGGATCACCTGAGGTCAGGAGTTCAAAACCAGCCTGGCCAGCATGGTGAAACCCATCTCTACTAAAAATACAAAAATTAGCTGGGGGTTATGGCAGGCGCCTGTAATCCTAGCTACTTGGGAGGCTGAGACAGGAGAATTGCTTGAACCTGGGAGGCAGAGGCCGTAGTGAGCTGAGATCGCGCCATTGCAATCCAGCCTGGGTGACAAGAGTGAAACTCCATCTCAAAAAAAAAAAAAAAAAAAAGGAGATTAGGACACAGACACTTGCAGAGGGAGGACCACATGGAGACGCAGGGAGAAGTGGCCATCTGCAGCCAAGTAGAGAACCCTGCAAAAGAAACCAACCCTGTCAACACCTTGATCTCAGGCTTCCAGCTTCCAGAATTGTGGGGAAATAAGTTTCTGTTGCTGAAGCCACCAGGGTTGTGGTACTTTGTTTTGTCAGCCCTAGCAAACAAAAACACCACCCTAGTAGCAATGTACACCCTTTCAAGCCAGCTGACATTTTGGGGCACCCAAGCAGGACTGAAAACATCCCAGCAGCAGGATCAGCAGACTTTGAGATCCCATGTGGTCACACAATGGGCTTCTGGGGGCTGCGACAGGGGAGACAGAGGGCACTCGAGGGGCAGGCAGGACAGCCCAGCCCAGAAACCAGCCAACTGACCTGCTGCTAGGCAGGCAGGGGCACGCCGTGCAGGAAACTGCATATATTTTGGGTTTCTCTGCTCCGACGACCATCACAGCAGGATATTCCAACTTCTAGAATTTCAGTCTCCCAACCTAAGAGAAGACAGGGCTGACGACGCCAGAGCGAGTATGGGAGCAGAATCGAGAAGCAGCCAAGGCTCCTGGCCCAAGCTGGGTGGGATTTTGGGCCCACTTTGAGGAAAAGGTGGCACCTGCTGTGCTGAGTTCAGTGTGTAAAATTGTAAGGGGTCATCTTCCAGTCAAAAGACAAGCACTAGCAAGGAAGAGGAGGGGAAACTGAGCCCTCATGCACTGCTGGTGGGAACATAACATGGTGCAGCCTCTGGAAAACAGCTTGGCATTTCCTCCACAAGCTAAACACAGAATTACCACATGACCCTGCAATTCCATTCCTAGGTATATATATGCCCCAAAGAATTGAAAGCAGGTACTCAAATAAGCACATGTACTTACATGTTCATAGCAGCACTATGCATAATAGCAGAAAGGTGGAAACAGTCCAAAAATCTATTTGCAGGTGAATGGAGAAACAAATCCTGGTATATACATATAAGGGAATATCATTCAGCCATAAAAAGGGATGTAGTACTGACGCATGCTGCAATGTAGATGAACCTTGAAAACATTAGTGAAAACTAAGTGAAAGAAGCCAGCTATAGAAGGCGACATATTGTATGATTTCTTTAATATGAAATATCCAGAAGAGGCGAATTTATACTGACAGAAAGCAGATTAGTGATGGCCAGGGGATAGGAAGAGGGAGAATGGGGAACGACTTTTCAATGGGTATGGGGTGATCTTCTGGGATGTTGAAAAAGTTTCGAAACTAGAGAGAGGAGATAGTTGCACAATATTGTGAATCTGCTAAATGTCACTAAATCGTTCACTTGAAAATTATTAATTTTATGTCATGCAAATTTTACCTCAATAAATTATTTTTAAAATTTAGACATTAGGTACATGGGGGATCATTCTAGTTTCTTTTTTACATATGTTTGGCAGACGTTTCTTCACACAGCCACACACACACACACACACACACCTGTTCTGCATCTCTCCTTGGCACTTTTGTGACCAACTCCATCAGAACTGACCTTCTCCCTGTCCACCACCCTCACTGATGTCCCAAAGTGTAGCTTCATTTAGGAAGCTTTGTCTGCAACAGCTCACAATGGCTCTCCCATCTGTCTGTATATTCACTTTCCCCACCCTGTTGCCCAGTACTCTTAGGGGTCTTCTTGGCCTTTTGAACTTGTTCTTCCAATTGGACTGCAAGCTCTCGAGGGCAAAGACCATACCTTTTCATTCTTTTTACAAGCAGGGAAGCAGGAGGGAACAGCAATTATGAGTCAAAAGGCCCTAGCCGTGGACTGGCGGTGTCACCAAGAGCAAGTTACTCTAATCTCTCTGAGCTTCAGCTTCCTCTTGTGTGAACTGAGGATAATGATAATAGTTGCTTCATAGGGTCATTGTAAGAGTTAATGAAACATATATAAAAGGTCCAACAGGATGGTCTTTCATAAATATTTTTCTTGTGCTTCTCCTCCCTGAAAGCTTTTCCTGCCCAATCCCAGTTACATGGTTTCCACTTTGGAGACCTCATTCAGTGGGTCTCAAAATATCTGCTGGATCTCTAGCTATGTCAACAAGCAGGGATTCTGGGTCTAAAACTCCTGCTTCTAGGAGCATGGAGGGCAGGTGGGACCACAGCAGCAAGGGTTGGAGGGTGAGGTCCAAGGCAATACTTTAGAATTGTGTCCCTGTTCTAAGGGTCCTTGTGTGAGGTAGCCCTGGCCTCTTCTCCTCCAGTCTCTTGGGTCCAACTGCGTTTGACTTGACCTCGGAATTCAGCCCTCACTCAGTGCCCCTCTGCTCAATAATACACCTTGCCCTGTGCTCAGAGGTCTCTTTACTATTCCTTCTCCCCATATCTCACCCACCCCATTCCCACCACAGTCTTTCCTAGGTCCTAATTTCTAAAGTCTTTTTTCATTTTTTCACCATGTATCAAAATATTATTGATCTTTTAAGGTCTAGCTTAAAGTCTGCCTTTTCCATAAAGCCTTCCCCAATGACTCCAGTCAACAGTGGCCTTTCTCCTTCCCAATCCCATTGCTGTCCCTTGGTTCCCAGTTATACAATCAGTTGTGTTTCAGCATGGAATAGTATTCTTAAGTCTTTTTCTGCATGGGTAAACCTTGCTTCCAAATTAAGATAATGCCCTTGAGGTAAAAGGCTAAGTCTCATCATACATATGCTCTATCTACACTAATGCAGCAGCTCTGATAGTGCGAAGAGCACTGTTGCTGGAGTCAGGTGCACTAACAGCAGATAGATGCTGGCTCTATCCCTCACTCACTGATGGAGCCTGAGTCTCAGGAGTCCTTGTGAGGGCTCCCAAGAGTACCTTGCAGTGCTGTCAGGAAGCTCTCCAATGCAAGTAAAAGAGCACTGTGACAATATAAGACACTATTAGCAAAGCACACACTCAATCACTGCGTGATGAGCTGGGTGAAGGTACCTTGTATACCACTCCCAAGTATCTCAGCTTCTCTGATGGTATTGGGTCTGGAGAAGCAGCTATTAGCCCAGAGTGAGGCCAGGAGAGGGCTCAGAGGAAAACTACTTCTTATCAAGGACTTGCCAGGGGACTGAACAGGGAACCCTGAAGAAGCAAAGATTAGGGCTTCTGGCTAAATAGACCCATCTACTGATGATCAGTGCCAAGTGAAAGGAGCAGAAAGTCCCCCAAGTCAGTGCTAAGTTGGCACTAAGTTGATGCTTTGTGTCCCAGAGATGAATGCCCTGGAGAGGGCTAACCAACTTGAAAGAACTCCAGAGTTGTTCATTCCCACAAGGATGGCAAAGTGAAAGGAGATGCTATCCTAAGGAGGCAGCAGCCAAAGGGTTAATCCCAGAGTCATGTGCACACCCACCTGTCCCAGGGTCTCCCCCCTCCTCAAACTGCAGCATCTGCTGGGAATCCATATGCTTTCCCTACTGCAGGTAATTAGGTCAGCTTAGAGGATTTACCAGGTCAGGAGGGTGGGGGAAGGCAATGCAACCGGGGTCTACTGTCTCATGCTAAGTTCCCAGGTGCCAGCTTCCTTACCGGCAAGACAGGCATTCATCTATTGGGTTAGGCATCAACCCAAAATGAAGGGGCCTGACGTGACAGAGATGGAAGTAGGTGAGGCTACTCCCACGCAGCCCCCAACTCGTGCATCCCCTTGATGAGCCCACTACCCAAGGAACAGAGCAAACAAGAGACATTGATAACTGGCCAAGAGTTTTGGCTCTTGCTGAGAGTCTATGAATAGGTCAGGCAAAAAGGCTGGTGGGTGGGGGTGGGGAATGGGCAGCCTAGTGGCAGTCAGTGAACAATTTAGCTATGAGATTATGCTAATGGCTACGTCTAGGTTTGTGAGACAGGCAGGAGGCTTTCTTGGAGCCCTTCCCAAGGAAGAGCAGAAAAGAAGCCAAGCAGAAGCCCCCACAATCAGCTCTCTTGTGGCCTGTCTCTTTCCTCCCCCTCTCTCCCCTACAGATGGGTTCCCCCTTGCCAGGAGAGACCCAGGGGTGTGCCTAGCTGGCCCCAATGGGAAGGAATAGCAGGCAGAAAGGGGGTGTTTTGAGAAACCCAGCTGAGAAACTCATTCACACCTTCACCATGGGGACTCCTTTCTCTCTCTCCAAGTGGGACAAGCCAAGAGCATCAGAGTCTTCTCTCAGTTCAGTGCAATATAGGGGGCTGGCATGGGTTTGGCACAATACCAAGAGATAGCAGCTGTGTGAACAGCTGTGTTTAGGACACATGCACATATACCCAACAAAGGTCTCCCCAGATAGGAATAGAACACAAAGCACTGGCTCCAGGTTATAAACCCTATGTTTCAGTTGGCTTCCGCTTAACTACACCTCAAAGTACTACAGGAGCCAGTGACTAAGCCCTAGGTAAAAAGAGATGCAGAAAGAAGGCTCTAGGCTGCGGCTCTGGGAAGCCAGTCAAGTCTAAATGGGAGATATGGGGGACACACATACACACAGAGGAAATAACCAAAGTTGAAGAGGATTAACATACAAAAATATGAGCTAATGTGATTACAGGGAACTAAAAGCAATCCTCAATTATCTGCAGCAAATGTTCAGGTCTGGGACAGCTTCTTTCTGAGCCTGAACACATTCTAGGCTAGCCACTTCTAATATGGACTCCAAGTATATTAAAATATTTTTTTCAGCCTCGACTAAATAAAAATTAGGAAGGATAATCTGTGTTTTAGAAATGACATCCAGTAGATCATTCCTAAACCAAATGGGGGTTGTAGATTATCTGGGGTTTGGGCTTTCCACAGCATTGCTTCCCATCTGTTAGTGGGGTCATAAAAGTATCAAGCCAGGCTGGGAGGAGGTGGCATGGGAACACTGTCTATTGACAAGGCAGTAGATGCTGTGGGCTAGGCAAGGCCCCAGGTGTGTCTTGAATTCAAGTCCATGGGACTTGCCTCCAGACCAGACCATCAGCCTCTCTTTCAAAGGTCACTGCCCCGCCCCCAAAACATGTACCTAAAATTCTCATGTCACTGAAGACACACAAGCCAGCTCACCCAGATGAGGCAAGCCCAGGAGGCTGGTGAGAGCTCCATGGTGCCACAGCAGTACCCCCGGAGTCCCAGGACCAGGCCCTGAGCTCACCCATCTATGGACTGAATTTTGCCAAAGATAACTCTTAGCTGGTAGGAGAGGATGGAAGGGAATACTGCCCATGTGGCCATGCTCATTTCTGAGCCTCAGGCAGGCTCCAGCCATGAAGGCCCAAACAGAGGCCATTGTCCCAGGCATGGGTCAACCAGCCTCTGCTTAAACACATCCTAAGATGCAGCGCTTACTTCTCACAAGGGTTCTCACCCTCCACTTTCTGTTTTGTTTTTTTTTTCAGACAGAGTTTCCCTCTGTCACCCAGGTTGGAGTGCCGTGGTGCGATCTCAGCTCACTGCCACCTCTGTCTCCCAGGTTCCAGAGATTCTCCTGCCTCAGCTTCTCAAGTAGCTGGCACTACAGGCACGTGCCACCACGCTCAGCTAATTTTTTGTATTTGTAGTAGAGATGGGGCTTCGCCATTTTGGCCAGGCTGGTCTTGAACTCCTGACCTCAGGTGATCCACCCATCTCAGCCTCCCAAAGTGCTGGGATTACAGGCATGAACCATCAAACCCAGTCTTACTCCACTTTCTATTTGGGGGCAGCTCTAATGGGATCAGATGATCGTTAATGCTCCTTCCAATTCTAAGATCCAGTGATTCCCATGGTTAGAAAGTTCTTGGATAAACTGGACAGAAAGCTGCTCTTTGGTTTTAGTTCTGCTATCTAGACTCTCAAAGACTGTGTCTAATCCTGTTTCCAATAACAATCCTAGGGCATGGGTGGCACATTACATCCCTCACTCCTAGCAAACTACTATACTCGCCTGTTCTTCATGATTTTCAGACCCTGTACCATCTTAGAATTCCAGAGCATCAAAGCCAGAATCCTGGAGATTGTTCTCTCTAATCCTTTCATCTTTTTTATCTTGTGATCACCCCAAGGGAATTTTAGAATATTTGGTTAATGTTTGTTATTTTAAGTTTTAAAATATGTAATTTTAGATCAGCTTACTATGAAAATTTTTTATAAAGTGTAGTTTTAACACAATATTTAATGTTGATTATTATATGCATGAAGGCAAATTTCAACTTTATCCCCATTTAGCAATGGCACATACTGTTCAATTTATTTCAGATTAACTAGATAAGAAAAGCATGATTTGACCTGGTGCAGTGGCTCATGCCTGTAATTCCAGTGCTTTGGGAGGCCGAGGCGGGCAGATCACTTGAGGTCAGGAGTTCGAGACCAGCCTGGCCAACATGGTAAAACCCCATCTCCATTAAAAACACAAAAATTGGCTGGGCATGGTGGCATGCACCTGTAGTCCCAGCTACTCCGGAGGCTGAGGCATGAGAATCGCTTGAGTCAGGATCATGCCACTGCACTTCAGCCTGGGTGACAAAGTGAGATTCCGTCTCAAAAAAAGAAAAAAAAAAAAAGAAAAGCATGATTTGTTAACACATTTTTAGATGTCATATTACATCAGGCTTGGGGGTCAAATTATATTACAATAATTTCATCAAATGTTAAGGTTTAAAATAGTTGAAAGCTGCTCTCACATGCTGAAGTTGGAAATTCATACACTTGGTACTTTGTCAGTTTTAAATTTTGCTTCTAAAAAAGAGAAGCTTTCAGACTGATTTACATGCACTTCTTTGTTGTAGATAGTGTTTATTCCCAGTAAATGAAAATCCACTTCAGATATAATTATCACTTTTTTTTTAGTACTGAAACATCTTGATGTGTCATGTAAAAATTCTGGTGAAATGAATACAATCTGGTAGCCATCATCTTCAGACAAATTTGTAGAATTATTATTATTATTGTGCTCCTCATTAACTCTATGAAGTTCCATATGTTTCCTGGTTCATTACGGATAAAATAAACAATAGACTAAGAAGAAAAGCAAATTAAAACTATGAGGGCAAAACCACTGTATTAGTCCATTCTCACACTGCTATAAAGAACTATCTGAGACTAGGTGATTTATGAAGAAAGAGGTTTAATTGACTCACAGTTTCACAGGCTGTACAGAAGCATGGCTGGGAGGCCTCAGGAGACTTACAATCATGGCGGAAGGTGAACAGGAAGCAAGCACGTCTTACCACGGCGGAGCAGGAGACAGAGCACGCAAAGGGGTAAGTGCCATACACTTTTAAACCACCAGATCTCGTGAGAACTCACTCATTATCACAAGAATAGCAAGGGGGAAGTCTGTGTCCATGATTCAATCATCTCCCACCAGGCCCCTCCTCTGACACCCGGGGATCACAATTTGAGATGAGATTTAGGTGGAGACACACAGCCAAGCTTTATCAACCACCACTGCAGCTGGCAGTGTTCAGCAGATAACAAGACACCTGAGAGGTGGAGGCATGAGAGGCATCTTGCCTCCTCTAGCTCCTCACACCTTATACACCAGGAGAGTCCGGTCTGTTCCATATTAAGGAAGAAAACATGGGACAAGGTACTAAATAAATGATTAAAAATTGAAGCCAAGACAGCTGCCATTACAAGCTATTTGAAAGCCCCCAGAGTTGTAAAATCTCAGGCTGGGAAAGGAGTTCTGTTCACCATCACTTCACTCATTGCCTCACTGAATTTTCTAATGAAGAAACTGAGGCCTAGAGAGGTCACCTGGGGTCACCCATTAAGTCAGAGCAGAGCAAGGATTAGTATCCAGTCTCCTTACTCCAAGTCCTCTCTTCTCACTGTGTGCCCCTCAGGAGAAGGTTCCAGAGCCCACTGCAGGAAACGGCAGTGCCAAGGGATTGAACAGGAAGAGATGTTCCTATGCCCTGTTTGTCTAGGTATCCTCACAGCGCCAGACACAGCTCTTTTTCCACAGAAGGTACTTAATCAGTAAACGCTATTGGATACATACATGGATGAATGACCAAACATCATAAAAGAGAGACCACAGCAGGGTTAGGATTGGGACTCCTGGCCCTCAGAGGCCTGCTGTGCCTGCTCTTGCCTGCTTTCCAGAGTTGAGACAATTTCAATCTTGGGAAGGCAGTCGCTTACCACCCAACTGCAGGCGGATGGGGGATGGATGACGAGAACCAGGGGGATGGATGACGAGAACATCATGTGGTTAGAGCACTGGGCTGCAGACCTGGGTTTGGTTCCAGCTCTGAAACCAAATAGTATTAAGCTCCCTACTGAGTTCTTTCCCTCAGGCTCCCACTTGCAAAATGAGGGAATTGGACTAGTGGCTCTCCAAGTATGGTCCCTGGACCAGCAGCATCAGCAGAACCTGTGAACCTGTCAAAAACACACATTCTTGACCCCTACCCCATACCTATTGCCTCAGAAACTGTGTGGGCGGGGCCCAGCAATCCATGTTCTAACAACCCCCCACCTCCCCACCAGTGCCTCAAGATGCAGGCTAAAGCATGAGAACCACAGAAGAGACTGTTTTTAACGTCTCTTGAAGTTCTGACAGTTTCTATCCCAGCCTGGATAAGGAGATGATGGTGACCTTGATGGTGATGGTATTCGCTAACACAAGGTTCTCAAAATGTGCCAAGCACTCTTGTGAGCACTTCACATAAAATAACTCAAGGCCCCAGCAGAAGCCAGTTTTGGTAGGGAGGCTCAGACACACACGGTTGAGGCTGCTAAGTCCACGAATGGGGCCACATCTTCCCATTCAGGGCTCCCACCCTCTGGCTTTGATCACAAGCCCCAAAGGGAGGCCTAAGAAGCAGACTGAAGGTAGACACCAATCTATTAATAGAGGTGTGTGAGCACACAGAATTCACTTAGGCCAACTGGTGTCCCCAGGGACAGGCCTGCCTCCAAGCCCTAGGAATCTCATTCCACATGTCAAACTTGACTTTTGTATTTTGAACAAAGCAGGCTGTTCAATAAATAATGGCCTCTGCGGTATTATCGCAGATTATTTAACTTATTAACAGCTGGGCTGGGGTGATCATGAACGCTTTGCTTCTAAGCTGCAGGTGAAGATCAGAAGCTGGGTTGTAGCCAGGAAACATCCTGAGAAGAGGGCAACGAGCCCTCCATGACCCCTGTCCTTATTTGCTCTGTTCCCAACAGCCAGATTCTAGCAACAACTCTCAAATTAGAAGACCAACAGAAAAAGTACACATAAAGTATTAATGGTTGTTATTCCCAAGCAACTGGGGTTTTTTGATTGTCACTTTTCAAAGTTTATGATTTTTACCTTTATAATCAGACAAATAACATTTAAAAAGTAGAAAGTATAAATCTGTGTACTTTACTGTATGTCTCACTTTAATAAAATTTGCACTGGGTGTGGTGGCTCATGCCTGTAATCACAACACTTTGGGAAGCCAAGGCAGGAGGTTCGCTTGAACCCAGGTGTTTGAGACCAGCCTGAGCAATATAGGGAGATCCCGTCTCTAAAAAATAAATAATTAGCTAAACATGGTGGCACATGCCTGTGGTCCTAGCTACTCAGGAGGCTGAGGTGAGAGGATCACTTAACCGGGGAGGTTAATTACAGTGAGCTATAATTGTGCCACTGCACTCCAGCCTGGGTGACAGAGCAAGATCCTGTTTCAAAAAATACAAAATTGCCAAAAGTGATGACAAAGGGGACTGCATCCAACTCACTGGGCCTTACCAACTGAGCACCTGCTAAGAGGCAGTGTCAGCTCCTGGACAGAGAATGGATGAGAGGGAAAGGACGGGTTCTCCAGGCTTCCCTCCTGGGGCCCTTCTAAGTCTCAGTGTTTCCTGCTGGGAAATGGGGGAATTATACTGTTTCCAGTACAAAGGGGTAATGGGAAGACAAAAGCAGAGCCAGAGGTGAGTCCCCTACTGCCACCCCATACTGCCCTCCACCCTCTCTTTGTATTCATCTTCTTATCAACACCATTAACTGTGACTAATGTCCTTGAACTCCTCTGACCTGGAGGGATCCTGTGAGCTTTCACTTCAGAATGGGACAAACAGAGGAACTGAATAATACTCCCCTCACCACTCACGCCCACCACTCATGGGAAAAGAAGTAAAATATCAAGTGGTCTGCCTCCAAACAGAGATGGCAGTGGATCCAACACAGGGCCAAGGAGGAGCCACTTTTAACCCACTGGGTTTGTGGAATTTTCTGGGGAAAAAAGGTAGATGAGGGGGAGTGGCAGGAGAGAATCAAGTCCTCTGCAACCCCCTGACTTCCCAAATGCATAGCCAATGAGTGAGCAGACATAAAGGAAAAGAGGCTGGTAGCCTTGGGAAAGAGCCAGGAGGAGTCTCTGCAGCCAGAGCAAGTCGGCAGCCCCAAGGTAAGAAAAGAAGTAGACCTGGCCTTCCTTCCTCACTCTGTCTCACATAGGCAGCCTAGGTAGGCAGGTGGAGGGGCATGGGGAAGCAAACGTATCCTACAAATAGATCAGGGCTAGAGAACCCTGGGCTACCAGATGGGAAGGTAGCCCTGTGCTTCACTTCCTTGCCTGGAAAACAGGGCAGCTGAAAAAATGTCGTAAATAGAATGTGGAGTGAGATAGTATATATTTAAAGCACTTAGGACATTGTCTAGCACATAGTAAGCTTTGAATATCTGGTAGCTGCCATTATTTTAACTTAACTATTATTATTACTACTGTTGCTGCTGCTATGACAATAGCCAGGATGGGGTAGTCACAGGCCACTCACACTTAGACCCTATGACCGCCCATGTGTCCTCCCACTGGTGGTTAAGGCAAATAACCGTGGTCAACTTATACACATCTGAGTTCTCTCAACCCAAAACCAGGCCCCCAGTGGAGACAGAAATCTCCTACCTTTTCAGGAGGCTTAACACCTTCTTTTCTCCCTCTTCTCCTACACACCACACACACGCACACACACACACACGGACACTCACACACACGCATACACACAGACAGGCAGCAGTCTTCCGTTAGCACCACTGAGATTCTAGGGTAGACTGGGGCAAAAGTTGAGCAAGTGCCAGCTGCCCAGCTGTGGCTGAATATAGGACTCAGGGCAGCCTCCACAAAACAAATAATGAACAAGCAAGCTAGCCAGCAGCCACACAGCCAGTGGTGATGCAAGAAGACAATGGGCTCTTCCCAGGCTTGGCCACCAAGTCCCGTGGCTGTTGAGACCAGGGCTTGGAACCCTGCCACAGCCGGGAGGGTGCAGTGATGGTCACATGGTTCTCTGTGCCAGGGCTGCTTGATCTGGAAGAGGTCTTAAATTAGGTGGATTACCCTCCATCCCCCACCTAGGAATCCAGAGCTTACCTCAGGCTAGACACCAGCTGAGACCTGGGTCACAGAGGCCCAGGAGAGAACTAGGCTAGAGATCCACAGGCCAAAGTCAGGAGATGGCTACCGTGGCATGGCCCCACCCTAATTCATGCCGCACTCTCGAATGGCCACCATTAGTTTCCCCATCTCTATGGAGGAAATAATATATTGGCTTAGTGTATTAACCTGGTGGAACAAGGGCATAAGGATACAATTAGATCACAGGAAAATGGCTTACTATGAGAAATGGATTCCAATTCCCTACTCTGAAACATAACACCTCACTTCTACCTGTTTTGTTGACTAATCTTCTTGTGTCAGTCTCCTTACCCTCCCTGGCCCTCTTTTTTTTTTTTTTTTTGTATAGACAGGGTCTCACTTCTCACTGTCTTGCTCCGGCTGGCCTCAAACTCCTGGGCTCAAGCAATCCTCCCACCTCAGCCTCCCAAAATGCTGGGATTACAGGTATGAGCCATGGCACCCAGCCACGGGCCTTATTTTTAAATCAGAAGTCATCCCTTCCTCCTTCCATCCTTTGTCCCTGTAGGTGTGGCCAGCATGAAGGCAATTAGGGCTTGAGGATAACTGGACTGTCCATTTCTTCTGAATTCCAGCCCCTCTCCCATGGAGACATAACCTCATGAGCTTATTGGGAGCAAGAGTCAGAGGTCTCAGCCTATCACACAGGCTGGTGTGCAGTGGTGCAATCATAGCTCACTGTGACCTGAAACTTCTGGGCTCAAGTGACCCTCCTGCCTCAGCCTCCCAAGTAACTAGGACTATAGGTGCGCCACCACGCGTAGCTGATTTTTAAAAAATTTTTGTAGAAATGGCGTTTCGCTATGCTGCCCAGGTTGGTCTCAAATTCCTGGCCTCAAGGGATCCTCCTGACTGGGCCTCCCAAAGTGCTGGGATTATAGGTGTGAACCACCATGCCTGGCCAGAGCTCCATCTTTCAAGGTTCCACCCCATATCTCTTCCTTTAAGTCTTTCTAGGTACCACAGATTAAAATAAAATGCCCTCTCCCTTTCCTAAACTCCAGGAGCTCCTGTGGTCTGAACCAGCCATTTGCAGTTGTCCTTTATTTTATTATTATTATTATTTTTTGAGACGGAGTCTCGCTGTGTCGCCCAGGCTGGAGTGCAGTGGTGCAATCTCAGCTCACTGCAACCTCCGCCTCCCAGGTTCAAGCAATTCTCCTGCCTCAGCCTCCCAAGTAGCTGGGATTACAAGTGCTCACCATCACGCCCGGCTATTTTTTTTTTTTGTATTTTAGTAGAGACGGGGTTTCACCATGTTGGCCAGGCTGGTTTTGAATTCCTGACTAACAGAGCAGGAGCACCGTCATCTTGGACATACATCCCCACTTTAAGTTCCAGCTCCCTTTCTAGCCTCATGCTTTCAAGGAAAACATTTCTCTTCTAACTACAAGCAGCCAGAAAGAGCGGACAGTAAAACACAGATAAGACAGCTCAGGCACAGAGGGAAGTAGGGGGAAAGTCCCTTGGGTAACTACCAAACTTCACCCTCATACAATGGGCCCCAGTAAAACAGTGGGCCTTAATAAACACATTCCTTTCTCTTCAGGTGCACTAAGATAGGGAAGCTAAAAGCAGACTCGGGGATATGCCTGCGCCTACAGAAAGATGTATGGGAACAGACACACAACTCTCCCTCCCAAATAAGCACAACAAAGAGGCACAGAAGCAGTCCAAGCCTCTGATAAACTCTCCCACCTAGAATCCTTAAAAACTCTTAGTCTGTAAGAGAGTGTGGCTCTGACCTAACTCAGCCAGCTGCCCCTCTCAAGTTTATTTAAAATAAACCTGTCCCTGTTGACTGAAAAGCCATCCTTCTTGTTTCTCTCCTCTTTCTTTAATTCTTACACTGACCCCAAGTGATCTGCCTGCCTCAGCCTCCCAAAGTGCTGGGATTACAGGCATGAGCCACCGCGCCCGGCCTGCAGTTGTCCTTTAGTACCTGTGTAGTTATCTTTACCATGCATGGATGCCTGGCGTACTTTCTCCACTGGAATACAAGGGTTTTTTAGGCAAAAACTGCCTCTTTGACTCCACTGTAATACCCACAGTATCTAGCATACAATTGAGCACTTATCTGAGGCTCAAAAACATTTTATGGTTGCTCACCAAAGCCATCAGGTGTACTTGAATAAGGCAGAGCATGAAGCTACCCTCAGGAAGGGAAGTGGGGCAAGAATACAACAGCTAACTTTCACAGGGCACTTCTAATTTGCCAGGCACTAGGCAAAGGGGTTAATGTGCATTACTTATTTTAATCCTAACAACCCATGAAGGGTAAGCCCTACTTAACTCTCCACTTTACAAATGAAAATTAGGGAAGATGTAAGTCATTTGCCGAAGATCACACAACTGGTGAACACACAGCCAAATGGAAACCCAGGCAGTGTGGTTCCAGGCCCTGGCTCTTGCTCCATATTCTATTTCCAAGACCAGATGCATGCACTCTGGCATTGGACAATGTCACCTTAGAGAAACAAACCTGGGGCTGGGCACGGTGGCTCATGCCTGTAATCCCAGCACTTTGGGAGGCCGAAGCGAGCGGATCACCTGAGATCGGGAGTTCAAGACCAGCCTGACCAATGTGGAGAAACCCCATCTCTACTAAAAACCCCCGTCTCTACTAATTTTGTAAAAATACAAAATTAGCTGGGCATAGTGGTGCATGCATGTAATCCCAGCTACTCGGGAGGCTGAGGCAGGAGAATTGCTTGAACCCAGGAGGCAGGGGTTGCAGTGAGGTGAGCCGAGATCATGCCATTGCACTTCAGCCTGGACAACAAGAGTGAAACTCTGTGAAAGAAAGAGAGAAAGAAAGAGAGAGAAAGGGAGAAAGGAAGGGAAGAAGGGAGGGAGGGAGGCAGGAAGGAAGGAAGGAAGGAAGGGAAGGAGGAAGGGAGGGAGGGAGGGAGAGAGAGAGACAGACCTGGAGAGGGAAGAAAGGGGAGAAGGCAGACAAATGATTTGGAGCAAAAACAGTCTGAGTGACACACAGAGAAATTAGTATAAGTAAAACTAGAAAAGTCAAAATAAGATCGGTGGATTGTATCAACATCAATATCCTGGTTGTGAGTGTAGTATGATTTTGCAAGATGTTACCACTGGGAGAAACTGCGTAAAGGCACATAGGATCTCTCTGTATTATTTCTTAAGTAGATTAACCATCTCAATAACATGTTCAATTAAAAAAGGAAATGGTCCCAGCAAGCACAATATCTTTAGCCACCGCTGAGTAGTCCTTGGCCTATATTGGTCTGTCCCCAACACACCAGCATCTGGGTAGACCCTGGATGATGTCACCAGCCTGCTGAGAAACAAAGGATTCTTGCTCTCAGAAGCCCCAGCTGCAACTTTTTATGGTGCCATATAAAAGCTCTCTCTTTATTTGTCAAGGTTTCAGGAACACAGAGGAATCATGGGATGTATTCAAAGAGGATTTTCCTACTCTGACTCAGAATGGAGCCAGCACCTGACCCAGCCCTGACCCACTCCCACATCAGCCTTCCAGGAGGGCCCAGCATACAGCATCCATTCCTTTAAGCCTCAGCTTCCCTCCACACCAATGGCAGACAACTCCCATCCCAGGTGTCTGAGCAAGGCAACACACTGATGGCCCTACTGCTGAGGGCAGCCAGATGGAGGAGGAAAGGAGGCATGATCCTGGGGGCCCACCAGCCAAACCCATCCAAGCCCCAGTAGTTCATGAAGCCCATCCATGTCCCAGGAGCCTACTAGGCTTCATGCTGATTCCTAAAATAAAAGGACAGGTTGTGCTGGAATAACCACAGGTCAGTGGGAATAAAAAGATTAAGCATTAAAACCCCAGGCCTCTGTGGTCAGATGGAGCATTTAATGGTGTTACACAGAATGGGCCAGGCTTCTGGGTGACAGGGGATTTGTTTTTGGCCCAGGCCTAACTGGAAGTTTCTATTCCAACCAGAGGAGCAACATACTGACCATGTACACTCAAAAATGGGAAAAAGAGTTTACAGACAGAGAAAGCTCTAGGGACACTCAAAGAGAAACAAGGAGGAGAAAGCCACAATGTAAAAGCAGGGACTTAGCAGAGAACAAATTGAAGCAATACAGTGCTTAAACCCTCTGTACTTTAAGTAAACTTTGAACAATTCATAAGCAAAGCTTAAGAAAGTTCTGGGTGGTGTAAAACTGGCCCTGAAGAATTTCATGAAATACATAAGAGAAGAATCAGCCAAATTAGAAGATATAAAGAGAACAAATGTGGACCAGATATGCTTAGTCAGACCTCGGGGAGAAGCATTAGAAATGTATATTGGAAGCCCATTGCATGTCTGCAGTTCCTAGGTAGTCAGGCTTGAGTTTCCAGTCTGGTGAGCTATATATTGTTCTCTTTTCAGTGTGGGTTCAGTTAGCCTCAGCAAATACCTAATAAGGTCTTGAGATAAAGATCTACTCCAGGTATAGATGGATAAGCAGCTGGACTGGGGCTCCACCCGCTAACTGGTCAGACCATGCAAATCAACCCTCCCTATTTCCTTTTCTGAAGAGGTTAGCTAGAGTGACTTCTGCCAGGAAGTGCCCTTGCAACAGCATCACTGCAGAAGCCAAAGGGGTGGACAGGAGGAGAGCAGACATCAGGCCTCCTCTCAGTGCCAAACCTACTGGAGGAGAGGAGTCACCGACCCCTCAGGATGGGGGGACTGGCACCAGGTGATACAAACATTCTATTGACATCACACCTGGAAGTAAGACGGTTAGGGAAGGCTCATGGGGTTGTCCCCCTTGCATGTTCCCATTTTCTTTTAATACCACAATCAAAAGTAAACCTGTAAGTGAAACAGACCAATGCTGGGTTCAATGGCTCTGTCAAGCAGAGAGAGGACAGTGGTGGCAGGTGGTGATTCTTCTATGGGGAAAATGTCACAGCCTCAGCCTCAGGGCCTCAAGAGCACTGAACAGTGGCTTTACGGTATGGTGTCAGCCAAGACTCACAAAGCACCCATGCTGTCAGATCCTAACATTCCGTAACAGAAGATTGGAGTCTCTGTGATACTCAGACTCTTATCTCACTAATTAATACAAGCAACAGCCAAACAAGGAGGCTTCTCAAACAAAGGGATCATCAACCTGTGCTGGAACCCAGAGTTTCCTGATGGGTAATGAGCTGGGATTAGGAGACTTTGGAATTAGACACACCCATGTGCTATGTGGGACAAGGTGGTTCCCTTTCTGAGCTTCCATTTTCTCAGTGTAATGGGAATAATAACATCCAATCAGGGTTGTGATGAGTCAATGAGATGACAAAGTCAAGCATCTAGGACAGTCGCTGATACACAGTAGGTATCCAGTCAATTGCATGTCCCATAGCCTTCTTGTTATTCTGTAGATGCAGGCACACATAGTGAGACCCCAGAGGGTTGTTAGGACATGAGTCAGAGGGTTAACATTATAGCTTAGCCCTGCCACTTTGGAAATGAATTCTTATACAACCATTTATCTGTACAACACTAGCATTTACAGGACCACTTCTCTATGATTACTTAAATCACCCTATTAAGTGGGCATTAGTATCCTCATTTTACAACTGAGAAAATGAAAGCTAAGGAAGGTTGAACAGTTTGTGCTAGTCGCTTTAGCCCCAGCCTTCTGATCCCTAATTCAGTCTCTGCCCTCCCCACCACCGGAATAATCATCCATTTGGTACATATTTACTGAAAGTTGACTTAGTTCCAGGCACTGGACACCCACTTAGAGTTGCTATTCCAAGAGTAGAGCTAGCCTGCTCTAAGCCAGCTGCATTCTTTGATCCCTCATGGGTGATGGTGGATCTACAGGAGTGGTGGCCAGGGCAGCGGTAGTTGTGCAAGTGGTAGTCGTGGCACCAAGTGACAGAGCCCTTGGCATCATGTTGTAATCAACCGAACTAACCACCCACACATCAGAGAACTACTACTACTGTGGTGCAGGTGTTAGTAATATGCTGTAAGACATTCTCTGACCTCAAGCCACTTACAGTCTCTTGTTGTAAGGAAGATATAGCCACGTGAAAAGCACAGCAGAAGGAGGAGAAAAACTGTCCAGTGGTTCTCAGATTGGGCTACATAGTAGAACTACCTGGAAGGCCTTTACAATATCCCAGTACCTAGACCCAACCCTCAGAGATTGCAATTTCTTTGGCACAGGTTGGGTCTCAGGTATCAGCATATTGTAAGATCTCCCCAAGTGATGTTACCATGTTGGCAGGGTTGAGAACCCATGCATAGGGCCTTGTCCATCAAAGCGCAGTTTGCAGACGGGCAGTACTGGCATTACCTGGGACCTTGTTGGAAAAGCAGAATCTCAAACCCAGTCCAGACCTGCTGATTCTGAACCCGCATTTTAACAAGATCCCAGGTGATCTGTGTGCATATGGAGGACTGAGAAGCACTATGTGGATGATGGTGAAGGGCAGACTCCTCCCTGTGAGGCAGCCAGAGAAGTCCTTCCCCAATCCCAACTGGGATATGCAGCCCACCCACTCCCCACCAGGAAGGGTACACTCAAGACAGTAGAGCCAGGGGCCTGGGTGATCACGGGGAGCCACATTACCAAGCTCTGCTTCTCTTGCTCCTTCAGAGCTGCACCTGGGCCTGCATCCCGGGGATCCATGTGCCAGAGCTGATGGAGACCCATCAAATCTCTTCTGTGACTAAAAGGAAGTCTGAGAGCAAGGCTCTGTCACCATTTAAGTGACAAAAAGAAAAACAAGTTTCTTCCCTTTCCACAGCCCTCTTCCCCATTGTCCCTACCCTCTTCTAAGTGCTCTTCACCATGGAAGAGAAGAGGCGAGCTCAGGACAGCCCTACCTTGGTACAGCCCAGTGAGAGAGCAAGCTGCCTGACCAACCATAAAGGCAGCTCTGTCACTGCAGGCATGGAGGTGGCTGGTACCAGCTAAGCCATTCCCTCATGAAGGAGGGAATCCCTGAGAGGCCAGACAGGGACACACATGTAATCTGGCCCCTCCAGCACCCTGAACCCCACCCGCAGCTCTGGATCCCCGCTACTGCCTTTGTCTTTGTTTTTCCCTATCAGTTGTGTGTGTGTGTGTGTGCGTGTGTGGTGTGTGTTTCATACGTGCCTGCCTTTGCTCTCCCATTAGACTGGGAGCAACCATCTTCAGCTCCTCCTTTGTCAATGCCCGCAGTACTGAGCACAGAGACTTATGCTCAGCAGGGGCTCAATAAATATTATTTGTATTCATGTGCACACAGTTTCTAGGGGTCAAACCCACTGCTCCATGCTAACAAAGAGTGACTCACAAGCAGGTCTTTATTAGGGATTACTATGAGCACATTGAGATTCTATTGGTGAAAACAAGAAGACAATAAGAAATACCTTCAAAAAGCATGCATCCTGGTTTAGGAAATCAGACTTATACATAGCAAGCCTAAGACCAGAGACACAGGAAATCAAGCATGTTTATGGTAAGGTGAGGCAGGCCTATGGAGGCTGGCATGTGCCAACACTATGGAAATTTTCTGCTCCAGTCTTTTGACAGATTATTATTACCTACCTCTTGCTTGGCATTTGTAAGCATTTATCACCCTTTGATACTTCTAACACTCACTCTTCCTTGGGGCAAAAATGGCTCAGAAAAACAAAAACAAAACAGAAAAAGGCTCACCTGTACCCCCACCCTGGGCCATGTCCACTATACCAGACAAACGGGATGACTGTAAAGATACATAGAGTTGCAGTGGGAGATGGATCAGGACTGGGAACCTTTCTCTGCTGAGATGCCTGCAAACATCTGACACCACAGCACATTATTTGTACCCCACCCCACCTCACCCCACGGCCAGCTTTTCAGGGCCATAAACACCGCATAGCTTTCCCGTTCCAGGTTCCAAAAAGTCTTAGATCAGGTCCCTGAGACCCCAGACAGAATCCAAGGAGCCTTCCCTCTGCTTTTGAATGGAAAACTTTCTTGTTTTCTCATTATGAAAACAAGAAAGTCAGGGCAAAACTCACAGCCAGACACAGACTTCAGTTTGGATTCAGCATGGGGCTTTCTCCAACAATTTGTCAAACTTACCCCCACTCAAAAGTCCACTTTAATCTAAGTCAAAGAGGCTTAGGTATGAGGATCAATAAGGAGAGGTAAGTGGCAAAAGTCAAAGATTCTGACTCTATAGAGCTGTGAAGTCTAATACAGTAGGCCCTAGCCACATGTAGCTATTTAAATTTAAATTTAATGTAATTCAAAATTCAATTCTTCAGTCATATTAGCCACATTTCAAGTGCTCATGTAATTGGTGGCTTAATTATGTTAGACTGTGCCGATACAAAACATTTCCAACATCAAAGAAAGTTCTATTGGACAGCATTAATATAAAGCATTCAGATGTTTCATTTGAAGTAATGAGTAGGGTGTTCTGGGAAGTTCTGCTGCTCTCCCCTGGTTTGCTGGGGAGGCTTTAGGTGTTCCGTGGAATGTTGAATAGAGGGTGTGCATTTTCATAAGGAAAGAAGCAATGTGCTGGAATTCTCATGTAAACACAAAAGTTCTAAGGCAAAACTTACAAGGCTACAAATTGGGCCATCTTAGCATGTATACGTGGACACACAGTCTCTCCATACTTTTGCTTTCATCACAAGGACTATGAAGTCAGATACCGTAACTATTTTACCGACAAAAAGCCCACATGCTGCCTAGTCCTAGGCAGAATCATTCTCCAGATCCACTTGGCTGGTTGTAAGCATTCCCCGGCTTTACTTTCCAGTGCAGCATCACTCAAGAGAAAAATCTCTCAGGTCAGGTCAGCACTCTGGACAGCGACAAGCTCCTTCCCAGCGTATTTCAGCACTCCCCTCTGCCCCAAACACCCTTCAGAAGGAACTATCCCCTCAGAAACCACCAGGTGCCTGGGAAGGGACTTCCCACCCACTTCTTCTGACACCACAATCTTGTTGTCTTCAGAGCAAGAGAGTGTTCAGCTATGGAGCTTCAAATACTCCTCACCAACTCCAAAAAAATTCACTCCTCAGTTAGCAAGCCAAGGTTCGCTACAGTCTGGCCCCAGACCGCTTCTTCCACTGCTGCAGCCTGGCCAATTCACCATGCCTGACCACACTAGCTGTTTCCCTCTTCTATCCCTTTGAGTGGGCACTCCTTTCCCCACTAGAAATGCCATTTTCTTATTTTTGCCTATTCAGGTCCTACCCATCTCTAGAGGCCCAAGCCAACCCCCACTTCTCTTCAGAACCTTCCCCAAAGACTTTAATCTACACTGATTTCCTCTGTTCTCTGATAACCCAAAGCACTTCTAGTTTAGATTGTGCTTCAGAAACTTAATTACCTATCAATCATCTTGTATCATTACCAGGTTCATATGTGGGTTTTGCCAGAACTAGCTTTTGCCAGCAACCAGCCATGCAGCCACAAGTCAGTCATGCCACACTTCTGAGTCTTCATTTCTTGATTAGCAAAATAACCATCTTGAACTAAAACATTTCTAACATTTTTTAAGTTGATGTTTCTCTCAGAACAAGTTTCCACCTAGAAGAGTGCAATGCACATAGCAGGGTCTCCAAATAATAACTGCAAATGCAATGAATATCTTATAAAAACAAAACCAGGGCACATCCCAGGGCTGAGACCAGCCACAGAATCCTGGTTTAGCTCCCAATGTGGATGACAAAGGCTTCAATTCCACTCAGTGTGTGATGATAATCGGAAAGATATCTAGTTTCTGCCCTTACCTACGTCAGCATAGAAATATCATCTATGGCCTTGGAGGCATTTTCCTCCATAAAGGCATTCACCTTCAACATGTGGAAAAATACCACACAATGGGTATTATAACAATGGCAGTGACAACGTCTTGCATATAAATTTATCTTATATAGGTCAGTCAACACCTGACAGAAATGTACTAACTTCATTTACTAATTACATACAAGCCCAGACAGACTAGGAAAAGTAACAAGAAGCATAAACATTGGTGGTGCCCCCAAATAAAACTCTGGCTGGTCTCATGAGTCAAGATGTTCCAAGAATTAGGTGGCAGAGAGACAGACTTAAAATTTTACCTCAATATTACACCTCCTGTCAAAATGATAGATAGCTATAATACCTCCTCATAATTAACATCCTGTTATTCTCAAATAATTGGCTTATGGTCAACACACAGTAAGATTTAGGGGAGATTCTTCCACCTTTGAACAAGAAAAAAGGCCTAGAAATATTTAATGACTTTTACCCTGCAAATAAAGATAAAACTAGAACCAGACCTAGTTGGAATAATTCTTCTAACATAGGCACCACACACACACACACGCACACACAGACATACACGCACACACACATCCAAATACACAACTCAGAGAATTCTTAGTAATATAAAGAAAAGAGTGATGAAATTCTCTGACCCTGAAATTGGAGCTTTCACCAAATAGTTGTTTAAAATGTTACTGCCAAAGCAAATTGGCCAGCATCAGTAAAGAAAAAGGGAATTTTCATCACTGAGAAAAGTTCTTGGAATCGCTCTGCCAGCCATTCACTCTCATCCCAGAAAATCACAAGATCTAAGAACAAAACTTAGCATCTGTTCAATCCACTCCAATTGGCCTAAACTGGATCCAGGAAAGCTAGCTCAGCATGAAGGCCAGAAGTCTCCCATCCTAGAAGGCCTTTCCCAGAGCTGGGCATCGTATGTGCTCAGAGAAGCAAAGCAGGGAGATGGCAGTGCAACCAGGTTAGAAGAGTAAAGACCAGCACTCAGGGTTCTCTATGATTTTTGTCTCCATATACTGCTCCAGACACATCCCTCATTACTGAATTATATGCACCCACCACCCAAACCATGCCATTTACCTTCATGAATCAAAGATCCTCTGCATAGTCCTGCCTTTGCACGTGCTTTTTCTCCAGTAGTCTTGGAGAAAGTCTTCAAGTCTTGATATCTCAAGATCCACCAGCCGGGCGCGGTGGCTCATGCCTGTAATCCCAACACTTTGGGAGGCTGAGGTGGGTGGATCACTTGAGGTCAGGAGTTCAAGACCAGCCTGGCCAACATGGTGAAATCCTATCTCTACAAGAAATACAAAAATTAGCGGGGTGTGGTGGTGGATGCCTGTAGTTCCAGCTACTTGGGAGACTGAGGCAGGAGAATTGCTTGACCTGGGAGGTGGAGGTTGCAAGGTTGCAGTGGGTCAAAATCGCGCCACTGCACTCCAGCCTGGGTGACAGAACAAGACTCCGTCTCAAAAAAAAAAAATAAAATAAAAATAGACCCAGCTCAAGTACTTCCTCTTGCAAGAGGCTTTTCCAGATCACCCGAGCCCAATGTGATCTTCCGTCAGCTTTCTAGAACTTACATTCTGGAATTAGCAAATATTACTTGTATTTGGACACATATCTCTTACCACCTCTAGGGCAGGATACAGGGTCTCATAAGCCTCCACATTGCTCCAGGAGATGATGGGTATCCCTGACCCAAATAGCAGGTGCTTGGTGATGATGATGAGAATAATTAGACCTTCTTAGGAGGTTCATTTGCCACCTAAAGTCAGAACTAGGTATGAAGCTAAGTACGAGGGTCTGGGTGGGGCAGGCAGAAACAGGCCAAAAGGGAACCCACTTGGAGGACCACTGTTCACGCAGCCTTCCTCCAATTCTGGGTGCCAACGACTTTTTTATTCTAGGACTGACCGGGAAATCCTTCTTTCCAACCCCTGAGTGGCTGATCCCAGGCTGTTTATCTTGTTAACTCTGTTTATTGTGATCCTGGTAAGAGGTTCTGAAGCTCTCCAAGCCCCTCTCTAATTAAATTCATTAGAACAGATTGGGGCCTTCTTTCTGGATCTCAAAAAAAATAACAACATGATTAGCATCACAATAACGGGGAGAGGGGCTGCCAGGGAGGCCTTTCAGGAGGGGCTGGGCCAGCCTGGGAGGGGAGGAGTGAGGAGGAGCAGGTGAAGGAGGAGAAGGCAGATGCTAAGACAGCTGCTTCCTGGAGGAAGAGAGCAGCAGGAGCCAGGAGGGGATGATAGGGGGGTGAGGGGATGACCCTACCATGCCCCAGGCACTCCAACTTTTTCATGGCACTGCATGTGGGAGAGGAAAGCCACGACAAGAAATTAATCAATGACATAAATCCCAGAAACACGGGCTGTGGGACAGGAACTTGCAGCAATCTTGTAATTTTACAGAGAAAGAAATCCATTTCAGTTAACAATGGGGCCAGAAGTTGAAGGCCCCTCATGCCTTTTAGGATGATGTCCTTTTCCTGCAAGACTTTGCTGCATGGACTAGGGAGAAGGTGGGGCGAGGGTAGGGGAGAACGGGCAGGATGAGGCAGGTCACTTCTTTCCCAGAGAATCTGAACCCAAGTTTTTGCTTATACACCTGTTGGTTCTTTCATCTAGAATACCCTCTGCTTCTCTTGCATATCCAAATTCTGCCAGTTCTTCGAGGCTCAGTTCCATTCCCAACACCTCTGTGTACAGCAGTTAGCATCTGATGAATATTTACTACCAGCTAGGTATTACATTGGGCCTTTCACTATCCTCTCACATTTAATCTCTGTAACAGCCCTGCAAGGTTCATATTAATATCCCCATTTTGCAGATGAGCTGCAGCTATGCAGCTAGCAAGTAGAAGAAGCAGGGTCTGAACGTAGATCTGTCTGGCTGCAAAGGCTGAATGGTTTCTACTATGCCATGTCACCTCCATGACTCCAACAACCTAATCCAACTAACAAATCATGCTTTTCTTTGAAATTTTACTGTCCAGGGTCTGAGGCACGAATGAAGATTTAATTAGACCCTGTATTGTCTTGTTCTCAAGGTGTTTTACCTGTCTCAGTCTTATTTCTTCTATTTGAAAGCAGGAACCACATTTCTATCTTTCAGAAGAAAGTAAGGCACTCAAAAATGCCTTCTAACTGAATCCTTCTAACAGATTTTCCTAGAAAGCCTTGTGCATGTGGATAAAACATCCTAGCTTTTTATTTTTCTACCTGGGGTTGGAGGCGGGGGGGCGGGGGTGGGGGGTGGGAGGTGGGGCTTAGTACAATATATGGGAGAGGAGCACAGGCTTTGAAGTCAAACAAATAAAGGTTTAGATTCTAGCTCTGCAACTCACCTGTTCTGTAATCTTCAACAAGTAACAGCTTCTTTGAATCTGTCATTTTCTATAAAACCAGCAACTTAACAATATCTCATTTGTAGGGTTAACCCTTTGAGGATGAAATGAAATGATGCATATAAAGCACAGAGTAGGGTGCCTAGCACATAGAAAGAACTCGATAATGGTGACTATTGTTATTATTCCACTTTTATTTTTTCTGGCTTGCCTCAAGACCTAATGAAAAAAGGGTGGCCTGAGAGTTCTCAAGCTGGCACAATCTAACCAATGTCCTGGGTCAGCAAAGCTGTGGAAGTGCCTACTCAAGCACCCCGCACAGCCATTAACTCCTGGGCCCTCTTCTGCAGTCCAGGGACCAGGCCATATGCATCCAACATCTGCCCTTACAGTTATGCCTGGGCCCCTGCAGCTAGGCCTGGGCCTTAGCTGGGCATTGTAAGTGCCCAAAGGTTTGTCATCAACTTGCTCAAGCCAAGGCAGGGGTCTGTCCAGACAGTTTGGTGCAATCACTCCAGATCCTACTGCTCACTATGACCCCTCAGCCATGCTCCTACAACACCAGGAATTCATCTAACCTCAATTACAGCAGTTCTTGTGCTGAGTTTTAATTTGGTTTCATTTCTGTGTCTCCAATTTGACTTACATGCCCAATCGCTTGCACAGTACCTGACAGATTCAAAGGCTCAGGACATATTGATGAAATGAACAAAAATGGGTGTGTGGGGGAAAAGAGGGGCTACTCAGACAGATGAAACTGAGAGTCTCTCTCCTTAGGCTATTTTCCCACTTTGGCTATGGATATTTACGGGAATCTGTGGTCAAGTGTATAGCTTCTAAGGACTTCTGCTTACCAACAACTTGCCCTCCCCATCAATGACTCCCACCTGACTCTGACCTCCCCATAATGCCAAATCCTTTCACACACCTTGCAGGTGTGTGAACCTTGCAGGGCTCACAATATTTTTCCTCGCCTTGCTTCTGAGCACATCCCTGTGCATCTTGCCTACACGCGAGTAGCTCCCAGAGCCTCTTTCCTCTGACTCACTGACATTCTAAGCATATCCAGCCACACTTTACTCCTAAAATACAAGAGCTTAGAAGATGGGATTGGGAGAGTTAAGCAGCCTCTACCTCAACGCAGAGCTCCCTTTGGGTATTCCCCTATCAGGCTCTAGCCACATCTAGCCGGGTTCACCTACACACAGAACATTACCCCTCTAGCCCTTCAAGCTGGGGATCTGACAACACCTTGAAACTCATCTTGTCCCCTACCCTTTTCCTGACAGTCAACTTCAGGGTCAGCCCTGAGCTACCATTCTGGATAGGATCAGCCAAGCCCTCTTCATAGCTGTGGAGAGCAGGGTGCTGATACCACTGGAATTAAAGATCCGGCTGTGTAACATCCTTATCTGGATGCTCTTGCTCAAGCTTATCTATGTTATTTGTCTGATCATCTGTCTTCCTCTTCCACTGCCCAGGAGCTCGGAGAGATTGGACCCTGGCTTACTTTTCATCTCTATGGTTTCAGCACCTAGCAGAGCAGCACACTGTAGGGCTTAATGGATCTTTGTTAAATAAGTATGAAACTGGCCTTATGTTCCTCTCACTTCTCCCCTCCCCACCCCAAACATCACCCCAGCCAAAAAGACTGAGAACAGAATTTTTCTGCTTCCCCCTCTCTGATTTCCTAAGAATTTCTTTTTCTAAAGACAAAGGGATGATTCTCACACTCCAGCTCCTGCATGGTCTTGAAGATCTCAGGGTGCCTCTGGCCTCCAAAAAAGCCTGAGGGAGAAGAGTGGAGCCAGAGGTAGGAAACAAGTTGCAATAGACTGATCAGAGCCTTGGAATCCTGTCTCTCACTCACCACAGCAATCAGACCCTCCTCTGGCCCACCCACCCCAGAAATGCAAAGCCAGAACCCTGCCCCCAGCTCTCAGCCACCTCTTCAATGTGTGCCTTAAAGAACCAGCCCTTGTGAGCTCAGCCAGTTGAGCCCACAGCGAGCTGGCTAGGTACAATTGGAAGGTCTTGCTCCAGCTCCCTTGGTTTATTTCTCCATACTCTTTCTGATGCCAAACGAGGGGGTGAGGGGTGAGATTCATTGCACAAAACTAGGAAATATGTACATTGTTATCAGAATCCCCCACTTCACCTGAGCTCCAATCAAGCATTTCAACATCAGAACCTTAATCCAATCAGCTCTCAACAACGGCTGCAGGTAATGCTTTCTCCCTGTACCAGGAAAAGCTGGCAGCCCTTAGGCACTGATGCCAGGGAAAGCTTCCAGCCCCACCCCCTCTCACGCTGGAGAGGGGACGGAGAAGGGTGACAAAGCAAGGTGCAGCCAGTGCCCCTAGCAGTACATCCCCTTGCTGGGCACTGCCTGAGGCCCATTCAGAGTTTACTGCACAGGAGCTGAAGGAGTCCAACCATTTGGATTCCTAAAGTGAGAAAGCCTTGCAGAGAAGGGACAGAGTCTGTTGTCTGCAATTTGCTCTTAACGCCTCAATTTAAGCCTCTGGGTTTCGTCTAAGCCCCCAAGACAGGAATCAGGCTGCCATTCCCTGTTCCACAGTGGCAACCACAATTTCTGGGGCTAAGTGGGAGTGAGTCTCTTTCCTTATTGGCATAATTCTCTCTCTCTCTCTCTATACACGCATCACACAACACACACACACACACACACACACACACACCCCTTCAGTTGAATCCAAAGACAAGGGGAGAAATTACTCCTTCCGAAGTGCCAGCTCAGTCAAGACAAAAGGTGAAATGTATTAGCTGCGTAGCAGGCCCCTCATCTCCTTCAATTCTTCCTGCAATGCAATTCCACCACATCCAATCATCCCCAAACCAGAAGGAGGATAGATCTCTGCCTGCCTTCCTCCACTGCCCCCACCCCACAGCTGGTATGGCCCCTATCCCCAGAGGCTTCCACTCTTCACACACATTTTCCCTGGGC
Organism: Pongo pygmaeus; assembly: GCF_028885625.2. Classification (NCBI taxonomy): domain Eukaryota; kingdom Metazoa; phylum Chordata; class Mammalia; order Primates; family Hominidae; genus Pongo; species Pongo pygmaeus. The sequence goes on from NC_072373.2 coordinate 44,625,025, forward strand.
TTTTCTCCTATTGCTTTAAGTTCTGTGGGCTCTGAGGCTGGCTTTGGCTCCACACAAACAATTAAACTCCTGTCCAACCAGGTCTCAAAGCCCTGTGGCTTGCCCTTGCCTTGCTGGAGATTTGATTGAGGCCCAGCAGGGCCCAGCACATTTCCAAGGGTAGATGAGACACAGTAGGCCCTCATGCCAGGGACACAGGCAGGCAGAAAAGGGGTATTGTTGTCCTCTCCCCCACACTGAGGGATGAGGCATCTCTGCTCAACACACACACACACACACACACACATGCATGCACACACACACACACACACACCCCATGCCAAAATGCCAAGGAAGGAGTCAGGAGCAGAACCTGGCTCAGGACAAGATGGGGGCTGCCATGGGGACCAGATTCTAGGTGATTCAGCACTCTGCCCACTCTTGGCCCAGCCCATGGGCCACACTCATGACAGCTCCAGATGCCAAAGTGCTGACTTGGAGGCTGAAGCAGAATCTTCTAAAATCCAAAATTCTCCAGCCCTCCAGCAGGGCTCCTCATCCAGGCCTTTACATCAGGGCTCAGGCCAAGCCCCAGGAGGAGTCTGCTCAGTCATTCGCCTGGACCCTGCCCCTTCCCCATCCTAGTTTCCCAATGCCTAGCACCCCCTCCCCCAATCCATCTAGGAAACAAACCTGAACAGCTAGAGGAGTGGAGTGGCTGCATGGCTGGAGAGGAACGTAAGAGAGAGGCCTACTAACCCCAGCATTCTTCTTCCCCAAGCCACAAATAGGATCAAACATGCAGAAAGGGGTTATATTCCACAACCAAGATCCCCACGCAGGGAAGGAGGGTCCAGGGGCCACTGAGGGAGGGCTGGGTACAGGCTATATGGCTCCACACAGTACCAGGAAGGGCAGTGAGGGAAGGTGACGGGTGTCAGGCCAGCTAACAGCCAAAGCGGGGAGAAGGCGGGGTTCTTGAGAGGGACTGTGATGCAGGAGGACACCAAGAGGCAGCTGGGAAGGGGCTGGGACAGGGCGTGCAAGGGGGAACCGGGGGAGGACAGAAACTGAGGGAGCAAATGGAGAGACAGGACACCAACTGGTAGGGGCATGAGATGGGGAAGAGAATAGGGGAGGCAAGAAGGGGCTGATGTGTGCGGTGGGAAAAATAGGAGTCATGGGGTCATCCAAAGTGGGGTGTCGAGGTAAACAGAAGTACAAGGGCAGGCAGGGCTCACGGATGAGGCGGGGACAGAGAGGAAAGGGAAAGGGTTGAGGATGCGGGAAGGGGGAGGGGACACGGCCAACGAGATAGAAAGGGTGTTGGGGTGGGCAGGGGGCTGGGAGCTGGACGGGGATGGGGTGGGTATACGGACAGAATCGGATGGATTCGGGGCAGGTGACAGTGTGGAGAGGGGAAGGGATGGGAATGTGGACGGAGGGGGAGGGGGACAGGTCAGGGGATGGAGACAGAGGAGGGCGGGAACAAGGGGGTGTCGCTAGGTGGGTTTCCATGACTCTCTACCCCCATCTCTCCGGTGTTCGCGCTCGCCTACCTCCAAGGGCTCGGGCTCCGGCCCTGGGCGCTGTCCGAGCTGTGCGCTGCCGGCGCCGCCACTTCCCCCGCGTCCCCTGCAGCGCCTCTCGCCGCCAGCCGCCGCATTAGGGCAGAGACCAACCCGTGCGCGTCCCCGGGCGGCCGGCGCGCCCCCGACACCCTGCGTGCGCGCCCCCGTGCCCCTCCCTTCGCGCGCCGAGCGGCCGCGGAGCGGGGACCAGGACAGAGGCGGGGGGAAGGATGCTCCGGACGCAGCCCCGCTTGGCGCGCTGGGGAGCGAAGCGCAGAGCCGGGGCCGGAAAAAAAATCCTCCTTTCTCTTTTCACCTGAGGCCTCTTTGCGGGCTCGCCTTGAGAGTGATAACTAGTCCCCCCGTTTCCGTTCGCTGAGCACCTACTACGTGCAAAGCACACAGGAGCAAGTACGCTGAAGCCCCAACAGGATCGCGTGTCTGCTGCTCCACCATAGACTGTGACTTTAGGGAGCAGGAAGTTGCCGGACAGCTTGTGTTCTCAGGACCTAGCACAGAGACTTGTTGGTGGTAAACTCTCCAGCAACATTTGTTGATTGGCAAGTCGTTGGATTCTGATTCAGGGATGTGAGAGAGGTTGTGACTACTGTGAACAGTGCAGGGCTTTCTTTTAAAAATGGGAGATTTCCTCTGCCCTAGGGGGACTCAGACCTCAGCGTGGCTGGAGAACTATCTGACATGATAGCAAGACATTTCTCTGTGGACCTCAGTTTCCACAACTGAACCATGAAAAGTTGATTGGGTGGTCGCCCAAGGTCTCTTCTAGCTCTGACATGAAGACTGCATTAGGTCCTGTGCACAGGACCTGAGCTCAGAATTACCACCTGAAACAGTGGAAAGATCCCAGTTAGGAAATCATAGAATCTTAGTCTTGGAAGAGCACTTGGAAGCTTCTAGTTCAGCTCCTCATCCAAAACTGCAGTCCCCTGCAGCACCCCTCTGTGGCCCCATTCAAGGGCTACTTTTTCTGTGTTCATAGCTCCTACCCTGGCACCACTGTCTTTTATTCTGAATGAGAACACCAAAGTTCAAGGAACCTGCCCAAATAATAATTCAAAGCCCAGATGCATCTGAGAGTGCCTAGTTAAAACTACTTTGCTATTTTAAGATGGGCCCTACGATTTTTAGATTTCACCAATACTAGAATCTTCTAATATGGTCAAGTTGAAGGATCACAGGATTTACCAAGAAAGTCCTGGCTTACCAGCAGGGTAAACTTGGGCAGTTCACTTAACCTCTCTAAGTCTTTTTCCCATATGTAAAATGGGCATAGAGTGAGCGTCAATGAGATAAGGTACTGAACTAAAATGTTCTTTACAAATGTTAATTATTGTTCAGCCTTCCCTCCCCTTTCTTCATTATTTTTAAACAGCAAATACACGAAGGCCTAGAGAGATGGACCCCGCACAGTGGTTTGGTGGTTGAAACTGAATTGGGACTCAAGTTTCATGGACTTAGTATAAAGAAATTAAGTCTGGGCCTGAAGGGAGCATGTAGACCCCCAGAGGCCCTGAGGGTGAAGGTGTTTCCTTGGCCTGGGTGATGTCCCAGAGCTGCAGGCAAGTCCTGATGGAGGGAGAGGCACCCCCTGCTGGTGATGGACTCTGGGGACTAAGAGGGGCCTACGCACCTTGCAGGTTGTTCTGCTGCTGTGTCAGGAACAGACTCACTCAGGACCGAGGGCAGAAAGTGGTTGCTTTTTTTCTTTCCTGATATTTATCTGGCTTTCCTGCTTCTTTTTCTTCCCTGGGTTTGCACCTCTAGTTCTGGCTGGAACCCTCAGCAGGTATGGACTTTTAACCCGGGCCTGAAACCCCACTCACTGTGTCCTCTGTCATGGTGAATGGCAAGTCACAGGATTTTCACGTTCCCTAGTGTTTCATTCCTCCCAACGAAATTCCATAAGCCCTGCCTCATCCTGGGCTCAGACCAAAAGAAAGCCCCAGGCATGAGTCTCAGACACTTGAAGCCATCGTCTTCCACACTGGTCCCTAGGAAGTGTGGGGAAACTGGCAGATTCGTGCATTATTGGTGGAGGTTTAACTTGGTATGGCCTTTTTGGGAGAGCAATACAACAGTACCATCAAGACTTTAACTATACCCTTGATCCGTCAATGCCACCTCGAAGAATCCAGCCTTCAAAATCACTGGCCCAATCCACAAAGATGTGTATGCACAAGGATATTCAGTGCGGCTCAAGAGGACAATGATTACATCCATTATAATAATCCATGCAATAGCACAGTTTTAAAAATTATAACAATGATAACACACACACATTTGTTTTTTAAAAAGCAAGTTAATAATGACATACAGGGAAGAAAGGTATTATCCTTTTCTGGGGAAAAAGGGAAAGCAAATTGGGAGACAGGGTGGGAAGAAGAGGAGAGAGGGAATGATGCCCTGGGTTAGTTTAGAAGATAAGAGCAAAGGCCCTTAAGCATACTAGGAGGGACCTACTTTTTGTTGAAGCCTTTCACATACTAGGCCTTTTGCATATATTATGTCACTCAATCCTCAGAAACTCCAATGAGGTGGGGATCATTGTCCCCAATTTACTGATGAGGAAATAGATGCCCAGTGAGGTTAATAAAAGTACAGCATCACACAGATGGGATGTGGTATAGTGTTAGCTTTGCCCCAAGAGAGATCTGACTTTTGTCCTTGGCTCCTGGGAGGTCATCTCTGAGTCCTTGGATTATCTCACCTGATAAGAGTGCCTTTATCTACCTGGGGGTCTTGGGCCAAACCAGGTAGTCTATGCCAACAATGATGGATGGTGGGGTCTTTGGGCATGTATCAGCTCAACCTCCAGAGGGGCTAGAAGCTAAGGTCAACCACTTGGATGGTCAGCCATGACTACATGACTGAGCCCCAATAAAATCCCTGGACACTAAGGACTGGAAGAACTTCCCTGATTAGCAATATTTTGCATGCAGTGTCACACATTGTTCCTGGGAGACTTTAGCGCTGTCCCCAGCTTCATCAAGAGAGAACAACTGCGATCTCTGCACATGAAACTCTCCTGGGCTCTGCTTGACCTGTCTCTTCTTTTGGCTAATTCTAATCTGTATCCTTTTACTGTAATAAACCACCATTATGAGCCTATGAGCTCTCAGTTCTATGAGTCCTTCTAGTAAATTACTGACCTAAGAGGGGTCTTGGGAATGCTTGAGCTTGCAATTGGTCAGAAGTAAGGATGCTTTCGGGGACTGCTTCCTAACTCTGTAGATGGTAAGTGGTGGAATTGGGAGTTGGAAAAAGATCTTAGAGTCTCCAGGGTGTACCCTCTCCCACTGCACAACACTCCCTTATGCCGACCTGTTGTATAACAAGTGCCAAAGGACAGAAACTCTGCCACTGATACAAAAGGGCTGGGCTCCCGGCTATACCCCACCCTTAAGCCTGGAACTGTGGCCCTAAGTGGATATAGCTGACCCCACTTTTCCTCCCAAATGTTGCCTTTTTGGCCTGCCCTGCCCCATCCCGTGCCCATAAAAGACTTTAGCTGACAGAGAAACACAAGTGGCCGAGTGGCAAGGATACAAGTGGCTGAGTGGTGAGCAGAGAAGCAACTGAACATCAGAGACTATGGATAGACATGGCTAACTTCAGACAGTACGGCTTCAGAGAGGGGCCCAGATGGAGACGGTCAGGCTTCAGAGAAAGATTACCTTCCCATCCCCTTTCCAGGCTCCCTTTCCGCTGAGAGCCAACCACTGCTCAATAAAGTCTTCCGCACTCATCACCTTTCAAACAGTTCATGTGACCTGATTCTTCCTGGACACTGGACAAGAACCCGGGTGCTGAGAGGGCAGGGGCTGCCACCCTGACCTTCCACTGAGCTGATTGACACTTGGCCGTCTCTGGACAGCAGAGCTGAAAGAGCATTCATTGCAACACACTTGGATGCTGCTGCAGGGCCCACACAGAGCTTGCTCCCAACAGAGAGGAGTGACCGGCTAGTTCTAGCATTCGTTCACTCTGGTTCCCGCACTCACTTGCACACTCCCTTCTGCCAGGAGTGGCCATCAGCAGGCTGAGTGAAACGAGCCACTCCAGTTCCTGGCCACAAAGGGGGTCAAGGGAGCAATCGTGTGTCACTATCATGAGGAAGAACAAGAGCAGAGTGATAGTCATGCTGAGCTCTAGCAAAGCAGGTGGATGAGGATGCAGAAAAGCAAGCAGAGTAGCATGTTCAGAAAGAATGTAGAGGGGCAAATTTTAGAAACTTCCAGGAATATAGGCCCCCCCATAATGCAGGAGGGCAGGAAGACAGGTGCAGTGAAAGCCAATGGGAAAAGCCACTAGGAATTTCCCATAGGTCCCCCAAGAAGCTACTAGACTCTTTGATCTCTTCTCTCATCTCTCCCTCAGCATCTTCTAGTCTCTCCCTAGGCCAAGAGGGAAGGTTGCATCCTAATTTGCACACAGCATTAAGGGAAGGAGGGAGGGATCCAGGAGCCGGGCTCTGGTCCTTCTCCCATTTGGCCAGTGCACACATGCTGGTGATCCAAAGCAGTGGCAGATGTGGAGACCCCATGCTGTCTGCAGGTCCTCATCACCCCCCAACACCTGTCACATTCTTAAGTGCCTAGAATTTTCTTCCCCCCATGCTGGGGAGTAGCCAAAGGAAAGGAAGCAGTCAGCCCATCTCCAAGCTGGAGAGCATCTTTCCATCTGCTCTCTTACTTCCCACTTTGAAATTAAAAAATAAAAATCTCCTTGGGAGTTGCCTCTTGTCCACCACTGCTGAGGGCCAGCCATAGAGCTCAGTTTATGAGGTCACTTGGAAATGTGCATATGTTAGAGCTTTTACCTTCCAGATGCAGAGACCTCCCCAAGGTACATAGAATTAGTCTTCCACTGTACGTAGGAGAAATTCCATTCCTGGTTGAGATGGGGCAGTGAATGGGGAAGTTAGAGAGGAGGAGAGAGAAGCTTTGGAACAGCCATTAACCAACCTTGACTCTAGGCCTGGGTATCAGACCTGTCCCTGCTCCAAGAGTGAGGGAGACAAAGGGTGGAACTGCCCCGCCGCCTGCTTTTATACAGAGCATGTTTCCACCTTTAAAGACTACCTTTGAATTTCACCTGCATAAATATATTAGAAAGAGTAGGATTTTTGGAGTGTTTCTCTACCATGATGAAAGGCCTTGTATTAGTCTGTTCTCTCATTGCTATAAAGAAATAGCTGAGACTGGGTAATTTACAAAGAAAAGAAGTTTAATTGGCTCACGGTTCTTCAGGTGGTACAGGAAGCATGGCAGCATCAGCTTCTGGGGAGGCCTCAGAGAGTTTTACTCATGGCAGAAGGGCAGGCATCTTCACATGGCCAGAGCAGGAAGAAGAGAGGCGAAGGGGAGGTGCCACATACTTTTAAACAACCAGATCTCACTATCGCGATGACAACACCAAGGAGGATGATGTTAAACCATGAGAAACCACTCTCATGAGCTAATCCCCTCCCACCAGGCCCCACCTAAAACACTGAGAATTACAATTTGACATGAGATTTGGGTGGGAACACAGATCCAAACCATATCAGGCCTACACCTGTTTATTAACAATAGTAGTAAAAGAAGCTATTTCTCTCTCTCTTACCTTTAATGAGCCAACCAGCAAGAAAAGCCCAACCGCAAACTCTCTCTCTAGACATATGAAACCTTGGTTTTCTGGAGGACTTTGAGGACTGATCTTCTAGGTGGGTTGCTTCATAATCCTGTCCCTAGACAGGGAAATATGGTCCCTCCCCAGGTGGGAACCCTGGAATTTAGAAAACCTTTATCAAAAGAGCTTTTCCTTTTGCAGTTGTCTCGCAAACATATTTGTGCTAATAGTCTTGAGAGTGATTGTGCCCGGCTAACCACAAAGGCATTCATTTCATCTTAATCAAATGGTTAAAACATATTAAAAGCCTGGTGGGGTGGTGCATGCCTACAGTCCCAGCTACTTGAGAGGGTGAGGTGGGAGGATTGCTTGACCCCAGGTATTGGAGGCTTCATTGTGCAATGATCCTTTCTGTGAATAGCTACTGCACTCCAGCCTGGGCAACATAGTGAGACATTCTGGTCCCTAAACAAACAAACAAACAAACAAAAACCCAAAACAAAATATATTAAAACAATATCTTGTCCAGAAAGCCCTTACTCACTTTGTCTTTGTGATATACTCCTTTCTAAAGACTCAGCTTAAACATCTCTGGTGTGAAAAACAAAACAAAACAAAACAAAAAACTCTTACTCTGCCAGACTCAGCCTCTCATCTGTGCAGCAGTGTACACAGTAAGGGCTTCCCTCATAGCATTTACTGCACTGCATTTCCAACTGGAAGTTTCCTAGAACAGGGACCATCTTCCTCTCAGTGTATCTACAGAGTCCCGCACTATACACTGCTCATAGCTGAAGCTATGGATGAGTGCATGATGAATAAAAGTATGAATAAAAGCAGAGCTGCTATGAATATAGACAGTGCTATCCAATGACAGTAGCCACTAGCCACATGTGACTATTTAAATTTAAATTAACTAAAATTAAAAATTCAGCTCTTCAGTCACACTAACCACATTATAAGTGTACAAGAGCTGCATGTACCTAGAGGCCACTGTATTGAATGACACAGATTAAAGAACATTGCTATAATTGCAGAAAGTTCTATTGAACAGCACTGGACTACATTATGATGGGCCCAGCTGAAGTTGTGCAGTGCTGTGACCTGCACAACTGTTCAGAGTGGGCCCATATGAATGAAGTACCTCCCTGTGTGCGGTGCTGTGCTAGCTGCTGATCAAAGAATTACACACAGACATTTATAGTCTAAGACAGGCATGAGAACATCTGAAAACACATTGTAAAGAATGGCCTCTCGATGAGTAAATACAGGCCGAATGAAGTAAACAGACTATGGGTAGGTATCATCAAATATAGAGAGAATGAACAGACCGAAGAAGGGAAATACAAAGAGGTTTGACGTCCTCATAGCCTAAAAACTAGTGTCTGTTTCCCTTCTTGAAATGGACATTACTTGGCTAGAATTATTTCCTGGAGAAATAAACATATTAGACAGAAATAACCATGCTGGCTATTGAAATATAGCCAAAGAAAATATTTGTCTTCACGTAGCAACCACAGAATGTCTCCATCATGGCAACCACTGATTTTTCTGGGTAAGGTAAGATTTATGATGGTCTTTCTGTTGTTTTCAATAAACCATGGAAATGTCCTATCTATTGCAACATTTCAGCCTCTAAATTGTCTTTCTGACACTGCTTCTTGCACATAGCAAATGTCTGAAAATCCTTTGTCACAGAAAGTGTCTCAGTTTTCTTTTTTTAAGCTAGTACCTACCAGAAGTACCTCAGCTTTCTATCAGGAAAATGTGGTCCCTGTACCTTGAGGGTCTTTTTCACTTCCTGTAGGTTATTATTTTATTCTGCTAAAGAAACTGTAAGTCCAAATGGTTAAGGATGTCTCCTGCACTGGGCCAGCCCACCCAGCTGGGGAAAAGGAAAGGAGACTTCGCCTTCACTTTGTAGCAAGTCAGGGGTACTGTGCTCCAGTCTCTAGACCCTAGACCCCAGACCCCAGACTCGTCTGTTTCTATCCTGTCCTGCCCCTGCCTCCACCCCCAACACAATTTCTGCTGGCTGGCAGGATCAGCAGGAGTAGGGCATGGAGCCAGGAGGTCGCAGCTGAGAACCCAGCCTGTGGGCCTGGACACCCCCAATTAGTTTATCTTATTAATGCCAATTTATTAGCACAGAATCCCTGGGAAGTGGGCAGGAGGAGTTGTCTGTTTAAAATAAGCTTTCATATTTCAGGTCTGCAAACTCCACACCTGAGAGGCCAGGCCCGAGGTGGGTGGCCTTCCTGCCTCCCACCTCCTCTGGGTAGACCTGGGAGAGTGGATCTGACAGTGGCAGATGGGATGGTGCATGCTTCCAAATACAAGATTTGTCACAGTTTTACATGTAATTGTGCAGGCTTCCTTTTAAGGGTCCTCTAAGACTTCATTAGCAACAAAGAATTTCTCTATTAAGCTTTATAAATAACATAGCCTTAACAATTAAATCTTGTTCCTTCTCAGGGCTCCAAATGGACTCACTCCTTCAGTTCTTAGGTGTTAGGAGCTGGAGTAAATGATATTTTCCTTATATTTCCTTAGGGACTTTCTGACTTGTAATAAGTCCTCATCATTCACCCCCTCATTGAAGCTGGGACTGAAATAAGTGGTGCCACATCCTCTCAGACATAAGAGAGCATTTTAAACAAATTGATGAACAGTCATTATTTAAGGAAAATATTAAAAGTACCTGAGACATTTTCATGGGCCATAAGTTCCCTCTGCTTCATATGAACCAAGTGCTATGACCAGGTGAATCCTACCTGCAAAGATAGTGGGAGTGAGAGAAAAGAAACCCCTTTTGTTATTCAGACTCAGCTTTAAAAAACTCCAAGAGCAAACAAAAGCTGCTCATCCATCCTTGCCCAGGAAGAACCTCTCCATGGATAAGCATTCAGCTATTGTGTGTGTTGGTGCATATTAGGGGAAGAATGAGTCCCTCTGAATCAGTGGTGTGCTGGTAAATATTTAACAACTGGTTCACTGGAAAGAAAAAAACCCTGAGGTGTAGCATTTTCTGATTTCTGTGGTGTAAATTCCCCTGCCATAGTCAATTTCAAGATGACAACATGATGTCACTCAATGTGATGAAGGAGAGACCATTATATCACATTTCCACCATACAGCTACTATGAACGTAAATAACCTCAAGATCATAGATAATAGTAAAACACAGTAAAATCATTAGAAAATGGTGGATTTTGAGTTATTTCTACTTTTTCATTTAATGTAATTATTTAATTGTAAGTTTATATAATTTAATGTCTCCTGATGGCTGTCTCTCACAGCTGGCTTGCAAAGTTCCTGAAAATTTAACAATTGGCTCCTGTGAGCTGGCATAAGCTGGTTCCAGCACATTATTGCCCTGGAGACACTCAGTCACATGTCTGTGTCCCTGTTGTTATTGCCACTTCCAGCTTAGAATTTCTGTGTCATAGCTCCCACAGCAACCTCATGATGCATGATGCGTTCTTAAAAAGTGGAAACCAGACATAGACACTGCTAGTGACCCAGCCATATCCACTTTAGAGCTGGTGCTCCCATCCCCCAGCTGCTGTGAGTGCTGCAGCTAATGGGGAAGGGGTCACACCTGTGTCCCTCCCCGAAGCCTTGATCCCACTGTAGGACCTGCCTCTCCCTGAGATGCGTGGAGGTTGCAGTGGCCAATGATGACTTACAAGGGACACAAAGCCCTTCCCCTTGCCTCAAGGAGGACTATTCTTCGGAGGACTTACACTCGGAGTATCTGTGAATCAGGCCAAGGTCTGATGTGCCTTTACATGGACACATCCTGGCTTGGCAACTTCCTTTATCCTGCTTTCCACATTCCCTTCTTCAGTAAATATGCACCAAATTGAGCTCAACATGAGCAAAGACAGGACCAAGGCTGACAAACAGGCCTGCGTTCAGGAGCAGTAAGAGATGGAAACCTGCGGTCACACAAGGTTGGGCTGGGCTTTAGCACCAGTCAAAAGGGTTTTAGCATTGGTCCGGTTGGCATCAAACACGCTGCTACAGGGACTTTGGCGGGGATTGCTCTGGGGCCAACTTTTCTCTACTTCTGTGCGTTTCAACATGGGGTATCAGTGCTACAACAAGAGTTCTAGAACATGAACTATCTTCATGGATCATTTTGGCTCAGATTTAATGAGAACATGGGTAGAATGGGGAAAGTTTTGTAATCTAGCTAGTAGGTAATTTTATGTATTTTTATACTGAAATAATAATAGCTAAGGCAAGTAGTGATTACCGTATGCATGTCTCTAAGAACTTGATAACAGATAAAACACATTGAATCATTACTACAATGTCATGAGAAAACCTAGGCTAAAGACAGGTTAAATATGTTACCCAAGGTCTCCTAGCTAGCAAACTGAAGAGCTGGATTCGAACCTATGTGGTATGGTTCCAAGTCTGTACTTTTTTTTTTTTTTTGAGATGGAGTCTTCCTCTGTTGCCCAGGCTGGAGTGCGGTGGTACGATCTCAGTTTGCAGCAACTTCTGCCTCCCGGGTTCAAGCAATTCTTCTGCTTCAGTCTCCTGAGTAGCTGGAATTACATGCATGTGCCACCACACCCAGCTAATTTTTGTACTTTTAGTAGAGACAGGGTTTCACCATGTTGGCCAGGCTTGTCTCTAACTCCTGACCTCAAGTGATCCATCTGCCTCCGTCTCCCAAATTGCTGGGATTCCAGGTGTGAGCCATCGTGCCCGGCCTCAGAGTCTGTGCTTTTAACCAAAAACTACCAGGCATACCTCTGAGATACTGCAGGTTTGGCTCCAGACCACCACAATAAAGGGAATATTTCAATAAAGCAAGTCACACAAATTTATTGGTTTTCCACTGCCTATAAAAGTCACTTTTATACTATAATGTAGTCTATCAAGTGTGCAATAGCACATCTTTAAAAACAATGTGCATACCTTAATTTAAAAATACTTTATTGCTAAAAAATGCTAACAATCATCAGAGGCTTCAACGAGTCATAATCTTTTTGCTGGTGGAGGGTCTTGCCTCATGTTGATGGCTGCTCACTGATCAGAGTGGTGGTTGCTGAAAGTTGGGATGGCCGTGGCAATTTCTTAAAATAACAATGAAGTTTGCCCTATCAGTTGACTCTTCCTTTTACTAAAGTAGCGTGCAATGCTGTTTGATAGCATTTTACCCACAGTAGAACTTCTTTCAGAATTGGAGTCAGTCCTCTCAAAAGCTGCCACTGCTTTATCAACTAAATGTATGTAATATCCTAAATCCTTTATTGTCATTTCAACAATGTTCACAGCATCTTCACCAGGAATGGATTTCATCTCAAGAAACCACTTTTCGCCAGGCGTGATGGCTCACACCTGGAATCCCAGCACTTTGGGAGGTCGAGGTGGGCAGATCACTTGAGGTCAACGGTTTGAGACCAGCCTGGCCAACATGGTGAAACCCTGTCTCTACTAAAAATATAAAAATTAGCCAGCTGTGGTGGCAGGTGCCTGTAGTCCCTGCCACTTGGGAGGCTGAGGCATGAGAATTGCTTGAACCCGGGAGGCAAGAGGTTGCAGTGAGCTGAGATTGTGCCACTGCACTCCAGCCTGGGTGACAGAGCTAAAACTCTGTCACAAAACAAAACAAAATGAAACAAAACATTTTCTTTGCTCATTCATAAGAAGCAGCTCCTCATTCATTTAAGTTTGATCATGAGATTGCAGCAATGCAGTCACATCTTCAAGCTCCATTTCTAACTCTGGTTCTCTTACTGTTTACACCACACCTGCAATTACTTCCTCCATTGAAGTCTTCAACCCCTCAAAGTCATCCGTGAGGGTTGGAACCAAATTCTTCCCTCTTCCCATGAATCATGAGTGTTCTTAATGGCATCTAGAATGGTGAATCCTTTCCAGAATGTTTTCAATTTTCTTTACCCAAATCCATTAGAAGAATCATTATCTTTGGCAGCTATAGCCTTAGAAGACATATTTCTTAAATAGTAAGACTCAGAAGTCAAAATTACTCCTTGTTCCGTGAGCTATTGAATGGATATGGAGCTAGTAGGCATGAAAACAACATTCATCTCCTTGTACATCTCCATCAGAGCTCTTGGGTGACCAGTTTTATTGTTATTGTCAATAAACAATAATATTTTGAAAGGATTTTATTTCTCAGCTGTTGGTCTCAACAATGGGCTTAAAATAATCAGTAAACTCCAGCCTGGGCAACACAGTAAGACCTTGTCTCTACAAACAAACAAACAAACAAAATTTGCCAGGTGTTGTGGTGTGTGTCTAGTTCTAGCTACTCAGGAGGCTGAGGTAGGAGGATCACTTGAGCCCAGGAGGTCAAGGCTGAAGTGAGCTGAGATTGTGCCACTGCACTCCAGCCTGGGTAACAGAGTGAGACCCTGTCTCTCTCTCTTTCCCTCTCTCTCTCCCCCCTCCCCCTACACACACACGCACACACACACACAGGCACATGTATATAATATATTCAGTAAACCATGCTTTAAACAGATATGTTGTCATCCAGGCTTTGCTGTTCCATTGATAGAGCACAGGCAAAGTAGATTTCGCATCATTATTAAGGGTCCTAGGATTTTCAAAATGGTAAATGAGTGTTGGGTTTAACTTCAAGTCACCAGCTGCCTTAGCTCATAACAAGAGAGTCAGTCTTTGAAGCTTTGAAGCCAAGCATTGACTTTTCCTCTGTAGCTATGAAAGTCCTAGATGGCATCTTCCCAGTATCTGGGAAGTAAAATAAAATGAAGCACAGTAAAATGAGATATGGCTGTTCAGCTGACCCTTGAATAACATGGGTTTGAACTGTGTGAGTCCACTTATATGTGAATTATCTCTCACCTCTGCCACCCCTGAGACAGCAAGGCCAACCCCTCCTTATCCTCCTCCTCAACCTACTCGACATGAAGAAAACAAGAGAATAAAGGCCTTTACGATGATCCACTTCCACTTAATGAATAGTAAATAAGTATATTTTCTCTTCTTTAAGATTTTCATTTTTTGGTGGGGGAGGTGGAGTCTCACTCTTGTCACCCAGGCTGGAGGTCAGTGGCGTGACTTCGGCTCACTGCAACCTCCGCCTCCCAGGTTCAAGCGATTCCCCCACCTCAGCCTCTGGAGTAGCTAGGATTACAGGTGCCCGCCACCACACCTGGCTAATTTTTGTATTTTTAGTAGAGATGGGGTTTCACCATGTTGGCCAGGCTGGTCTTGAACTCCTGACCTCAGGTGATCTGCCCTCCTCAGCTTCCCAAAGTGCTGGGATTATTGGCATGAGCCACCGCACCCAGCCAGATTTTCTTAATAACATTTCCTTTTCTCTAGCTTACTTTATTGTAAGAATACAGTACATAATACACATAACCTATAATATATATACAATGTACATATAATACATTAACACATAAAATGTTTGTTAATTGCCTACTTACACTATTGGTAAGGCTTTCGGTCAATGACAGGCTATTAGTAATTGAGTTTTTAGAGAGTCAAAAGATACACAAATGTTTGACTGTGCAGGGGTCCCTAACCCTGCATTGCTCAAGGACCAACTGCATAAGTCTTAAGCAAATGTAGATACATTTTAAAGTAGAAAGCAAAGTTTGCATGACTGTTTGGGCTAAAACTTTAGATTTTTAGCTTTTTGTGAATTGCTTCTTTTCCTGGGGGTTGGTGGTGAAAAGGCTTTTTCATCCTTCTTGTCTTTATTGATTCTTCTGGGTGGGGAGCAACGTGGGGAAGAAATAGAAGAGGGAGCAAGGATGCCTTAGGAAGAAGAGATGAGGACAGATCCCAATCTCAGGAAATGGCACCTGCATATTCATGAGGTTATTTTTCCTGTCTTCCAGCTCATTAGAGAAGTTGAGAGGGATCAGGCTGTGGCACCTGAGGGAGCCCACAGGGTAATGACGCCTATCTCACCACCTGGGCTGTGGTTGCTCTGGAAAAACGCTTCACCAATGATAATGCTGTGTCTGTGCCATGCAGGGATCAGCTGGGACAACCAAGGGTAGGGACTAGCGGGCAGGAAAGCCCCAAGAATTATGGCGATCGGGGCAACGATCACAGTGAAAGTGAAATCACGACTAAGGTTGACTTCCCTTGGTGAAAAGAAGGGGTTTAGGTGAAAATGTGAAGGGAAGAGAGCCTTTTTCCATGTTACAGGCAATCAAAACTATGCTTATAAAGAAATAGGGGTGGGTAACTCACAAAGCATAAGTGAATGTACTCTCGGGCTCTACATTCTATTTTTTAAATTTTCTTGAAAGTTGTTATTTTAGTTTGCTGGTAATAAAATATTTTTCTAAGGAAAATGGAGACATAGGAAACATAGACAAAAGTTCTGGCTTTTACCTAAAGCTAGTCAGGGCAGAACCCTCTGTGCTCCCTCTGAAAATGTCCTTTCCTGAAGTTTCATATCACAAAGCACTTACAGACACTAGGTTATAATTAGTCTTCATGAGCTATAGAGTCGGCAGGGTAGGTATTAGTTTATAGGGAGGAAGCTGAAGCCTGGAGATGAGAAGGGACTTGCTGGAGATCTCACTGTGATCAGGCAGCTCCTCCACTGAGCGGGGAGCGGGGGGGTTAAGGGTGAGTTATTTATATAGGAACTCATAAAATCATTGCTAATATACAATGTCCAAGTCACATTTTAGTTCCATAATTGGACTTCCTGTTGGAAAGTGGCCTGGAAGCCAGAAATAGACACGGAACTCTGTGACCGGGTGCAGATGGAACACTCACATAGCTGCACTGTCTCCCCCTAGCCCCAGTCATGGGGATGAAGAGACTGGCTGCCATGGCACACTGATCTACAGAGGGATTCAGCCGGTCATTGAGGCACTTGAGATGGTGGAGCGCCTGGAGGAATAAGAATGACACGAAAAGGCCTGGCATTCAGGGTCCATCTGCGGTCTGTTTTAGGAAGGAAAACGGGACTGCCCCATTTGGGAGTTTGGGAGTTCCCCAAGACCACCTGCAGTTTCAGTGATTTACTAGAAGGACCTGGAGAACTTACAAAAACCATTACACATATAAGGCTGGGCCAGGAGAGAACAGGTATGAGTGTCCAGTTGTCCTTTCCCAGGAAAGACTTGTGGACAGTGCCTACTTCTCTCAGCAGTGATATGGGGCAACACACGGAGAGTACTGCCAGCTAGAGGAGGTTACCCAAGCCCTGGGGTCCAGGGCTTTTTACTGGGAGTCAATCATGTAGGTGTGGCTGATCGCACACATGGTTCATCTTAGTCTCCAGCCCCTCCAGAAACCAAACTGATACTGGGTGGTTTAACACCTTCTTCCTGCCCCCAATTCCATATACCGCATTGTTAGCATTCAAACTACCCGGCATGGCCACAGACCTGCGGGTAAACAAACACACCCTTATCAGGCAGGATATTCTACGGGCTTAGGGGTTACCTCCCAGCATCTGGGCAAGAGTCAAACCTTTCTGTGGGGAAGGTCATTCTCTACTGCACAGGGACCAAATCAAGTCACTAGGGTATCTAGGACTGGAGGGATTTCTAATCTCTCTTCTCTGTGGACCTTTGGTCTCTGGTGCCAGGCCCTGCCCACAGAGGGAACCTTCCTTGAATCTGGTCCATGTTCAGTCTCAGGGGTCGAACTAGACCTTAGTAGGGAAAGACTTAGTTCTCTAGAGTGCAACTCAGATCCAGGCAGCTTTGATACTGAGCAGGCCCAGCCTCGTGCCTGAGGCCCAGTCCCTGCTTTAATCTCAGGCAGGTAACTGGTCATCTGTACTGTCCCCACTGACTGAGCTCTTGCCTTGGCAGCTTCTCAGACTGAGTCCTTGCTTGCCCTTGCCTGTCCTCTTATCTGGGACCGAAGGCCTGTCCTGAGCCCCTTGTCTAGAGTTGCACCTTGCTGCCTACCTCTCACCCTGGACTCTCCATGTTTTCATGCCTGGATTTCCCATTGCTGAGTTGCACATAGCTGCTGGGGAAATTGTTTCCTCCTATCAGACCCCAACCTGACTTGGGCACTGACTGCTGGACAGAGGCTCAGAATCACTGCCCAGCACCTGCAGAGGGGTCCGCCCTGGCTTTGTGGGGTCAGTACAGTCCCGGTTGTTTCTTTGGCCCCTTGCCAAAGTTGGTGAGACCATATCCAAGGTTATGGCACGATGCTGTAGAAGATTCACCAGCCAAGTTTAGTCCAGTGCTCTGTAGCAATAGAAGATAAAGGGCTGTAGCCTGGCTGACCCACATAGAAATGCTGAAGCTCTTACATGTGTATCTCAGTGGTCATTCAGAGGCTCTTTCTGGAAGTTCTGCCTTATACCATGGCCATGAACTTCAAAGCTCTGGAATTCCTCCTGAACCAAAGGGAACTTAAAAAATACAGATACATAATCCCTTATCTGAAATACTTGAGCCAGATGTATTTTAGAATTCACAATTTTTCAGATTTTAGAAAGATTATTTGGTTCAGATACTATACACTATGTCACAACTCCAGTGAGGTCTGAGGCATAACTTTGTAAATCAAACACATTAATATGTATGCAGTAAAATGTATGAATATTCACACTAAGTAAGATGAATACAGCTATGATTCGTTTCCTTAACTTATGTCAGTTCAGCTCAGGTTTTCCCACCAAATATTTTCAGGTTAATCAGATGTTGCTACCACATAAGTTATTATAAAAAAAATCTGTTTACAAAACTTTTTGAGTAGGTTAAATATTTTCCATGTATTCTTTACTTCATTGTTCTTCATGAGCATCTTGAAAACAGGAGTTGCATCTTATTCATCTTTTTATTTATAATGCCTGCCCTAACTCCTGGCATATACTAGATGCTTAATAAATGATGAATGAGTGGGTGGATTATTCTTTAGTTTATGATATTAGCTCCTCATTGATAACAAAGGGGAGTAAGCCTTTCTTGGAATGACTCATCCAGGTCCTTGTTGGTCATCATGGAAAAGGTTGTACAAGGTCTCCAACTTTCCCCTCAAATTTCCATGAAGGCACAATAATCTACAAGGCACTTGATTCCCCTCCTAATCCATTTTACCTCTCTGAGAAGCTGGCAGGAGCCAAAAGCAGAAAACTGACAGAGAGGTCATAGGGCAGTCACATGGGGAAGCAGCAGGGCGTGCGGGGAAGAGTACGGGTTGGGAGCTGGGAGGCCTGGGCTCTGGGCACAGGCTGGTCATCCCCTGGGAGCATGGCTGGTGCTACATCTCAGCCTCAGTTTCCTCACCTTCTAGAAAAGAGATCCCCAAACTTGCCAATCATTAGAATCACCCGGGAGCTTTAAAAAAATATAGATTCTGATTCTGTAGGTCTAGGGTGGAGTCCAGAAATCTGTATGTTTAAAAATCTCCTCAGCCAGGTGCTGTGACTCACACCTGTAATCCCAGCACTTTGGGAAGCCAAGGTAGGTGGATCACTTGAACCCAGGAGTTTGAGACCAGCCTGGGCAACATAGTAAGACCCCTACTTCTACAAAAAATTTAAAAGTTATATAAACGTCGTGGCCAATTAGTTGGGACCTGTAGTCCCAGCAACTTGGGAGGCTGAGGCAGGGTGATTGCTTGAGTCCAGGAGTTCAAGGCTGCAGTGAGCCATGATCATGCCACTGCACTCCAGCCTAGGCAACAGAGTGAGACCCTGTCTCTCAAAAAATAAAAATAAAAAAAAAATAAGACATCTGATTTAATAATAATACCACAGAAGAGGGAGGAAAGGGAATAGAACTATATATGAGAAACATTTATATGTATCACTGGAATTAAGCTAGTGTAAACCTAAAGGTAATCCTGATGACTTAAGATGTGTATGGGTCAGGCGCGGTGGCTCACGCCTGTAATCCCAGCACTTTGGGAGGCTGAGGCGGGCAGAACACGAGGTCAGGAGATCAAGACCATCCTGGCTAATATGGTGAAACCCCGTCTCTACTAAAAATACAAAAAATTAGCTGGTCGTGGTGGTGGGCACCTGTAGTCCCAGCTACTCGGGAGGCTGAGGCAGGAGAATCGCTTGAACTCAGGAGGCAGAGGTTGCAGTGAGCCGAAATCGCGCCACTGCACTCCAGCCTGGTGACAGAAGCGAGACTTCATCTCAAAAAAAAAAAAAAAAAAAAAAAAGAACACTAACACTAACAATAGCTGATGAGCTAAAAAAAAAAATTGCAAAAAAAAAAAATCTCATAATGTTTTAAGAAAGTGTATGAATTTGTGTAGGGCCACATTCAAAACCGTCCTGGGCCGTATGGGGCCTGGGGGTCGCAGGTTGGACAAACTTGGTATAAGCGTTCCTTTTTCTCTGCAACCTTGCCAGCAACTTTTTAATGTATCCATTCTGACTGGTGTGAGATGGTATCTCATTGTGGCTTTGACTTACATTTCTCTAATGATCAAGTATGTTGAGCTTTTTTTCATATGCTTGTTGGCCGCATGTATGTCTCCTTTTGAAAAGTGGAAAAGTGTCTGTTCATGTTTTGCCCACTTTGTAATGGGGCAACAAAAAAGACATGAGACATAGAAAACAAAAAGTAAAATGGCAGATGTAAATCCAACCATATCAATATATATGAATAGATTAAACAATTCAATCAAAAGATTATCTGACTGGGAAAAAAACACATCATCTAACTCTATATGCTGTCTACAGTAGACTTGCTTTTTTTTTTTTTTTACTTTTATTTTAAGTTCAGGGCTACATGTGCACGACCTAGAGAATCCCTTTACACAATGAGAGCATCTATAAGGAACTTATATATAGATGCTGGATATTAGACAAAGGTCAAATTTAAGTTCCTTATAGATGCTGGATATTAGATCTTTGATGCATAGTTTGCAAAAATTTTCTCCCATTCTGTAGGTTGTCTGTTTAATTTGTTGACAGTTTCTTTTGCTGTGCTGAAGTACTTTAGTTTAATTAGATCCCATTTGTCAATTTTTGCTTTTGTTGCAATTGCATTTGGTGTCTTCATCATGAAATCTTTTCCTGTTCCTAGAGACAGAGATTATCTAACATGCTTTTTATTTAAATATACAAATAGAAAGTAGAAAAGTGGAAAAAATATATATTATGCAAACAGCAACCACAAGAAAGCTGGGGCAGCTATACTGATTGATATAAAACAAAACACACTTCAAAATAAAAAATGTTCCTAGAGACAAACAGGGGCATTTTATAATGACAAAAATTCAATTCATCAGAAAGATGTAACAATTATAAACATATATGCACCTAATATCATAGCACCAAAATACATGAAACAAAACATGACAGAAATTAAATAGACAATTCAACAGTAATAGTTGGAGACTTCAACAACCCACTTTCAAAAATAGACAGACCCACTGGACAGAAGATCAACAAGGAAATAGAAAACTGTAACAACACTATAAACCAACTGAACCTAACAGCCATCTATGAAACACTCTATCCAACAACAGAATATACATCCTTCTCAAGTGCACATGGAACATCTGGGATAGGCCATATGCTAGGCCATAAAACAAGCCTTAATTGCACTCTTGGGCATTTATATCTGAGAAATAAAAACTTATGTTCACACCAAAACCTGTACACCAAGTGTTCATGGCAGCTTTATTTGTAATAGGTGAAAATTCAAAATAGCCCAGATGTCCGTCAACAGGTAGATGATGAAACAAACTATTTTTATCATGATTATTCTAAGTATCATTATTATCATTATTATTATTGAAAAACACTTGAAAATCTCACCACTCAGAGAAGACTGATGCTGTCATTCTGGGAAGCATCCCCCTACTATCTCACATGCATATACACAGAAATGGTTATGTGTACGCCTCCAGCCGTTCTCTATCCTTTTCCCTTCCTGCAATGATTCTCAAATGTAACTATATCTCCCAAAGGGTCATATCACACTTTCCTGGGGTGAGTGGTTGGGGAAGACTGTGGTTTATAAAATCTCCCCAGGTGATTCTGAATGATGACTCCATTCTTCAGAGAGGCACCCCACTTTCACCCCAGTACCTAGAGAATCCCTGGGCGCTTTACACAGATGGGAGTATGTTACACATAGTATTTTGTAAACTGCTTTTCACATTCTACATCATCCTACCTACTGGCTGCATAGTATTACATTTTTGGTTTTGGTGTACACAAGATTTAAAACTAATTCCATGTAGATATTATTTAGCTCTTTCTGTCAAAAAATATCAAATGTTGTGGTGACCAACTTTGTATGTATAAAATTAGCACTTTATATATAACTTTTAGTGGAATTTCTGGATCAGTGGGTTTGAACATTTAAAAAATTTAAAATAAAATTCATATACTCTCTAGGAAGACTATGGATTTATATTTTTATCAACACTCATGCAACAAACAGTGCATCAGGTATTGTTCACACTAGAGTATTCCCAACACCCTTTAGCCTTTATTTATTTTGAGACAGGGTCTTGCTCTGTCACCCAGGCTAGAGTGCAGTGGTATGATTACAGCTCACTGCAACCTTGACCTCCTGGGCTCAAGGGATCCTCGTGCCTCAGCCTCTTAAGTAGCTGGAACCACAGATGTGCACCACCACACCCAGCTAATTTTTTGTTTTTTATTTGTAGAGACAAGATTTCGCTATGTTGTCAGGCTGGTCTCAAACTGCTGGACTCAAGGAATCTCCCTGCCTCAGCCTCCCAAAGTGCTGGGATTACAGGTGTGAGCCACCGTGCCTGGCCCTCCTTAACTTTTAAAATTAAGTTCCAAGTTCCAAGGGTCTTTGACAAAATACTGCCCTTTGGCTTTTGATCTCAAGCAAAATGCTAATGCTACTCATTTACTTATTAGGTTGCCGGAACTGCCCAGAGTCTACTTTCTCCTTTTTCCTCCCAATTATCAAGGCCGTTTGCTTCTCTTTGCTGCCGCCTTGTGCTAGAACAGGAGAGGTTCATTATAAGAGAAACAGCAATTGACAGCCCCTTACTTCCAGGGCACAGAGGGGCCTGCAGTCAGATCCTGACAGTCTGCCCTATATAGATCTGGGCCACAGAGAGAGACAGAGCTCTGTGCTTCAGTGCAAAAGGAACTTGGTACAGAGCCCAGAGGAGGCCTTGAAGTGATGAGACTGGACATCAGAGACCTGGATTCTAGATCCTAGATCTGAATCTGCCCCTAATTTGCTATTGGGCAAATTTGTTCTTTGTCCTCTGTTTCTTCTCAGTGAACTGAGGGCTAGATTATTGTTTTGTAAACTGTAGGTGGTGACCCATTAATGAACTGTGAATTCAGTTATTAAGTTGTGGCAAGTGTTTTTTTTTTTAGAATCGAAAGTAATGGAAGTGTCAAAATACGCTATGCATACATAGTAAAGGTAAGTATTGCTTCCAGAGCCCTTTCAACGCAGGGGTGTCCTGGACTGTTGCGTTGTAAAATGCACTGCTTACTGATGGGCTTGGTCAGTACCGTTTGACGGCCACAGGCTCAGGGGAGCTCCAGGGTCCTCCTAGCTGGAGCTTTTAGTTGTTAGTTGGACTATTCACTATTCGTGGTGAGAAGGCCCCACCAAGTGGAGGAAGGTCTGGTGCTGTGCATCTGAGGTCTTTTCTTTCCCTCCTCTTCTTATCTGCTCTAAAGTGACAGGAAGCCCCAGGCTGTAATGCAGGTGACTGGTGAGAGTTTCCCACTGAGCCCCAAAGCAAAAACAACACCCAACAAACTACAGTTCTTGAGTCGGAATTCTCAGGGACGCCCAGCACGGGGCTGGCAGTGCAGGTGCAGGTGCCACTGACCCAGCAGAGGCACTAGGTGGCGCCACAGTGCCGGGCTCATCACTTCGCCGCGGCACTGCAGAGAGCAGTGGGAAACCACGATTCTGGGATGGACAAGGGGCAGCGGGGCTTGAGGTCCTGGGTACTCTGACCCAGCCCTCCTTGGGTTCCAAAAGTCTGGAGTGGAAGGTGAAGATTGTTTCACCTGCTCAGGGGTCTCTGATCCTGGCGCGGAGCTGGTGGACTCTGCGGTGGATCTAGCTCCCGGACAGCCGCAGATGGCAGAACCTGCCATTAGGGGGCAGCAGAACACTGGTGTTGGGAGAGCGGGGCCAGGCTTCACTGGGAGGAACGCAGGTAAAGGGAGTCAAAGGCCTCAGGGGCACGGAGCCTCCAGAACAGAGCAGCCTCGCTTGCTATCTCCGAGGGCTCCAAGAGGAGGACAGAGTCCAACTTCCAAAACAGGGACCCTCCCAGTGGTGTCCTGGAGCTGGCTTATACCAGACCTGATGGTTAAATTTTCACAAAATTTGTTTAAAGCCATCGTTTAAGACTTAAAATTCTTTGAGTTCCGTCTGTGTCCTGGATATTAACCCCTTGTCAGATGCAAAGTGTATGAATGTTTTCTCTCATTCTGTAGGTCGTCACTTCACTCTGCTGATCATTTCCTTTGTTGTGCAGAAGCTTGTTAGTTTAATGGAATCCTATTTGCCTGTTTTTGCTTTTGTTGCTTGTGCTTTTTTGGTCTTATTCAAAAAATCCTTGCTCAGACCAATGTCATGAAGGGGTTCCCCAATTTTCTTCCAGTAGTTTCATAGTTTCGGGCCTTATATTGGTTTTTAATCCATCTGTATTTGATTTTTGGATATGGTGAGAGATAGGGAGTCTGGCTTCATTTTTCTGCATATGAATATCGTTTTCTCAGCACCCTTTATTGGAGAGATTGGCCTTTGCCCAATGCATGTTCTTGATGCCTTTGTTGGAAATCAGTTGGCTGTAAGAGCATAGATTTATTCTTGGTCTCTCTATTCTGTTCTGTTGTTTTGTGTGTCTGTTTTTCTGCCAGTAAGTACCATGCTGTTTTGATTGCTATTGCTTTGTAGTGCATTTTACGTTTGTAGTATAGTCAGATAGTGTGATGCTTCCAGCCTTATTCCCCTTTTATTTTAAACAGGTAGGGTCTCACTCTGTTGCTCAGGTTGGAGCACAGTGGCATGATCATAAGTCACTGAAAAACTCCTGGGCTCAGGTGATCCTCCTACCTCAGTCTCCTGAGTAGCTGGGACTACAGGCATGTGCCACCACTCCTGGCTAATTTATTTATTTATTTATTTTTAGAGATGGGGGTCTTAATGTTGCCTAGGCTGACCTCAAACTCCTAGCCTCAAGTGATCCTCCCTAAAGCTGAGATTACAGTCATGAGTCACCATACTTAATAAATTATAGTAAGTCCATGTGATAGAGTAACTATTAACACAGTGAAAAAGAATGAGATGACTTTCATCAAATGGTAAGGATGAAATCCAAGATACATTGTAACTTAAAAAAGCAGAGTCATTCCTAAAATTGAAACTACTTCTAAATATGTGCAACTACTATGTATCCATAATAATTAAAAATAAATTTAGGATTAAATAAAAAATTTAAGCAAAAGTCAAAAAGAAAAACTAGTACTAGATCACTAATCAAATATTTTAAAATAAAATTGAACCTATACAAGTACCAAAAGAAAATCTGGGAGCATATTTTTACAATCTTGAAGTGTGCACAATCTAAGTATGGTTCAAACCCTGAAGTCATAAAAGAAAAAACTGATAAGCTCAGATCATACATTTCTACTATGGTAGCAAAAACCACCATAAAAAAATAAAAGCGTGAATGACAGAGTGAGAAAATATTTGCAACATCATGAACAAAAGGTTCCTTTAATGAGTAAAAGCTCCTACCAATCAATAAGGAAAAGATCAACAAGCTGGGTGTCATGGCACATACTTGTAGTCCAAGCTACTGGGGAGGCCAAGATGGGAGGATTGCTTGAGGCCAAGTGCTTGAGGCCATAGTGTCCTGTAATTGCACTTGTGAATAGCCACTGCACTCCAGTCTGAGCAACATAGCAAGACCCCATCTCTTTAAAAAAACCAACAAGATATAGAATACTATGTGTAGTATGTGGCTATTTGCATTAAAATATAAGCTTTTATATCCCTGGAAATATCTGGAAAGATAACCCATGAGACAGGTACCAGTTTAACATGAGAAAGGAACTGTGGGCCAAGAGTCAGGCTGGGAGGGAGCTTAGATTTTGAATCAATACTATTTTTACACTGTTTTAATTCTTTACGGTGTGCATGCATTAACTTCAAACTCTTCAAAAAAATTCATTGACAGGGAGGCAAGTCTCTAGGCACAGACCAAGCACCCATATTCCTATCTCTTCCTTCAGTGACCCACGTATCTTTGGATCTGCCCTGCTGCTTCTGCTCTTCTCTCCCTAATTAAATACTTTATTTTCTTCAAGGCTCATTCAAGCTTCTGACTCCTTCTCTCAAGCCCATAGAGGTGGCCTCTCCCTGCTGTCAACATGTAGCTTGTGGAATTTTCCTTCCCTCCCTCCCTCCCGTCCTTCCTTCCTTCCTTCCTTCTTTCCTTTCTTTTTCTTTCTTTTTGTTTTTTCCTTTTCTTTCTTCCTGCTTCCTGCCTTTTTTCCTTTTTCTTCCTTCCTTTCTTTTCTTTTTTTGCTGCTCTGTGCCTTGGTTGCTTCTGTACATCTACCATGAGAATTGTGTTGTACTTCTTTCGATCACCAAGAATGCCATCTGCCTTTGGTAAAGAGTCATTCCTGTCTTCCCTGACCTCCCAGAACACTCACGGTCACACCACACAATGCATTCTGTAATTATACCCTGGCAAATTTCCCATCAGAGCACTAGGAGTCTCACCCCAGCTACACCGGGAGCTCCTAGAAGGTAGGGGCCTGGATTTTGCTTACCTCTGTGGTGGCTGAGTGCTGAGAGCAGAGTGGGAACCCCAGAGAGACATCTTGAGTTCCCAGGTGATGGATGGAAGGTCACTCAACACACAAAAAAAAATCACTGCTGCTTTTATTAGTCACCCAGCGGATACTAGCACTTAGTCCTGGGCATCTGGAGGTCTAGTTGCTTTCTATGCCGCAAGACCATGGTCCTCTCCCGCTGTGGAAATAACACACAGGCAGAGGGGGTGGCCTGTAGCTGGTCGTGTGCCCAGGAGTTCAGAACTCCGCACCTTATTCCATCATTGTAGCCCCAGTTCCTCAGCTTCATCCTACCAGCCCCCTGGAAAATGTAAAAATGTAGGCAGGTCTCTTCTTTCTCACCGCACTTTAATCCCACCCCTACCTTAACCATGAATATGTGTATACTGAGGCTTAAATTTTCCTTTGTGAACTTCGCAAGTTCAGGGAAACTTTCACTATATATTTATGAATAGTTATGTGTTGAACCCTGGCGGCACTCTGAGTTCAAAGACAGACAAACAGTGTGCAGATGCTGCTCTTAAGGAGCTTACAGTCTTTTGGAGAAAACAGTCACATGAACAAAATTAATGCAATGTTGTTAGCAGTGATTGATTGGGAGCTGGCCAGGGTGCTAGGAGAACAGAGGGTGGGGGAATTGAACTGGTTTTGTGGGTGGGGGGATGAGGGACTTTCTGGAGGAGATGGTTCTCTGGCTCAGGTTTAATGGTGAATGAGAACCTGGGGCTCCCAGTCCAGCTCACACAGCTGGTCTGTTTCAGCCTGGATACTCTGCTCTCTCCCTTTTCTCAGCCTAGCTGTCCAAGGTGGGAGAAAGGAGACCAGTTTCATCAAAGGTGCAAAAGGAATGAGTTTAGATCCTGGTAAAATAGTTGTGCAGAGCGTAAGACCCTGAAGGGAGAGGTAGCAGTTCAGCGTGCAGGTTTGGAGAGGATTGGAAGTGGGGCTCTGGGGTGACTAAAACCTTCCTCATCAAGAGTCCAGCTGGAAGTCATTCTCCTCCCTTCCAGGGAGCACTCTCCTCTCCAGTTCAGGCTGGGCACAGTTTCCAATGGCCAGGCTAGCCCGAGCTCTACCCTGCTGATGCTCCCCAGAAAAGATCCCACTGGGCAGGTGCACCCTCATGCCCAAGCCTGACTGCTCTTCAGGGAGTCCCGCTCTCTCACTCCTTTGACCACCACTCCTCACCCCCAGTCTAGAGGATGATACAGCCACACGGTGGGCACTGACCAGCCATCCACGGGAGGAACTGACCCTGTGTGTGGATGAGCCCTGAGCTACACTATATGAAGTCTTTGTAATATTTGCAGTTCCTGGTGTGTGGGCTATGTGCTGGGGTGACTTTACCAGGGGCCCTTTTGAGGGTTAGAGGCAGTCATCTAAGACTTCCTCCCGGCACTCAGCCCTGGAGGAAATCTAGAAGCCAGTGGGGGTGAGTGTAAGTGCCCTCTGTTCTACCCTCTCAAAGGGCTCTGCATCAAGGAGGCCAGGGTGAGAAGCACTTTAGACCCTCTGACCGGGGATCCATCCTCCTGAGGCCTGGTCCTGCAGAATCCAGGAGGGGCTTCTTGAGTGAAAGCTTCTGAAGGCTGGCTGATTCTCAGTCTCAGAGCCTACAGTGGCAGCTGCCAGCTAACCTTCCTTGCAAATTCAGACACTCGGGCTGCCGCAGTGAAGGGCAGGCTTCCAGAACACTCAGAGAAGCCAAGAGGACCATCTCTGAGCCTGCATCTGCCGCTCCCCCATCCAGAACCCCTCCCCAGATAAAGGGCTCCCATCTGAAGCTCCGGGAATCCTATAAGCTGACTGCATTAGCTACATGTCATAAATATTTATGCTCGTACTGATGTGTGTCAGAGTGTATGTGAGTATGCAGGGGAAGGCCTGCTGATGGACACAGAGGAGGAAGCTTTCAAGTCAGTGAAAGGAAGAACTTACTAACCCTGAGTGCTGTCTGGGTCTCCAACATGTAGCCAACTTCAACCTCTAGACTTAATCAAGCAGAGACAAGGTGGCTACCATCAGGGCTACTGTAACAGGAGTTCTTAATAGGGTGGGAAGAAGAAATCTACAACCCCTTCAGGCCACCCCAATGCCCAGATTCTGTGACTCTGTGACTTGGTGGGAGGTAAATGTAAGCATGGATTACAGTTAACTAAACATGAAGGCCCAGGACTCAAGCTCTACCTACCCAGCACCAAGCAGATGCTTTCATAGATGCCATCTCATTCTGCCCTCCACAATGCCCAAGGATTAATATCACCCATTTCCTCAACTCCCACAGCAGGAGAATGAGGCTTAGAATAGTGACCTGCCTTATCTGTAGTTCCAGAGCCGTAAGCAGCAGAACTGGGATTCAAATTCAAGTTCTTGGCTCCAAGACCAATTATCTTTTCTTTATGAGGCAACTGCCTGTCCCATCAACCCACATACCACAAACATTGTCAATGTCACAAATGCTGTCTGCAGGGACATCTCACTCACCCTGGCCACCTGCTGCAGAGTGTTTTGAAGATGCGTGAGAGGGACTGTGCCGTGTGTGGACAGTATGGGGGCCTGGAAGGAACCTCACCAGATCTGACGCCCTGATTGGGAGCACGGGGTCTGGAGAGTACCAAGGCTGGGACTCCGTGCTCATCTGCAGGGGTCATCAGGTGACCCACAGCACAGTCCCCAAACATGACCCAGGGAGGAGGCCAGGCTCAATCCTCTCTGTGTCTCCAGAGTAGGATAGCCCAGAGGCAGCACTAAGGAGAAGCTTGGGGGTGCCTTAGAGCCCCATAATCTCCATCAATCCCTTCAAAGCTCCCCACCCCAATAAGCATAATTCAGTGGTGTGGCAGAGCTGGCTCACAAGAGCTGATTGTGTGCATCTGTTCTCAATGCTGCTTTCAGATTTCACATTGGTAGCATGAAATTGGCCATGGAGGGAGCCTCCACACTAAGGAAACTGGCACACACTACAAATCATTCTCCCCATCCCCCAGCAGGTTGCTCAACATTTACCAGCACACCACTGTATATGAGAACAAAATGCTTGCTATGCAATAAAGCTTTAAGAAAAGATCCCTAGCCCCCTCCAAGGATCGTCCTTAAGTACATTCTATAGAGAACTCTGAACCCACTGGTACATGTTACGCAATGTCATGGAACCCTGTGCTTTTTGTTCAAAGTTATATATATATGTCTTATTTTTAAAACGAGGTTTATGTTTACAAAAAGTACATATTTAAATTACATCCATTAAATATTTTTATAATTCTTGAAATCTGAAGCCCGCCTCCTTGCTAGACTGCAGGCACCATGCAGGCAGCACTCTACCTGTCTTGCTCACTGCCATAGCCCAAGCACCCAGCTATTAAGTGTTCAAGAAATACTTGTTGAATGAATGCATGAATGTCCAGCTCCTGTTCTACCACTGCCATCATCCATTGAGCATCGTGCTGTGCAGTGAATGTTCGTGTCTCTCATAAAGTGAATGAAGAAATCCTAACCCCCAATGTAAGCGTATTAGGAGGTGGGGTCTTTGGCAGGTGATTGGGTCATGAGGGCAGAGTCTTCATGGATAGGATTAGTGCCCTTATGAAAGAGACCCTGGGAAGCTCCCTCACCCCTTCCACCAAGTGAGGTTACAGTAGGAAGATGGCCATCTGTGAACCAGGGAAGCAGGCCTCACGAGACATCAAATCCACGACCACCTTCATCCTGGACTTCCCAGCCTGCAGAAGAGTGAGAACTACATTTCTGTGGTTGAGAAGCCACCAGATCTATGGTAGTTTGTTATAGTAGCCTGAATGGAGTAAGGCAGCCCAGTACCACAAAACCAGAAGGGCTTGGTTTAGATTTTGACTTTGTGCCTTTGTCTTTTGACCTTGAATAGTTTGCTGAACTGCTCAGAGCTTCTACATCCCCTGCTATTTACCTGCTCTGCCTTCCCCCATAGGTCTGCTCTCAGGAGCAGGTGAGAGCCTGTATGTGACATGCCTCAATTAGTGTGCAGCACATAGTAGGTGCTCGACACCCAGGGACTAAACAGGAACCTACCTTACATCCTCTCCCACCTCTCGCCAGAGCTGAGCCTGACCTGGCCAGACTAGTCACTTCCATTTACCCCGCCCTGACTGTGCCCTCTCCTTTCCACCTCTTCACTGATCCAACTTCCCACATTCTTCAGGATTCCACCTTTTCCTCAATGCCTTCTCTAACAATTTCTGTGCTCACTGATCTCTTCCTTCTGCAAGGCTAAATAATATTTTTTAGATTACTGAACAAGCCCTTCCTGATGGTAGTAGGAGGGTCTTGATGTGTAGTCCATAAGCCTCAAAGGCAGAGACCAGTCTTCTGGTTCCTCCCTCTTCTAGTGCCAAGAAGTCTCTTCTAGTCCCAAGCCCAGAGCCAGGCACAGAGCAGGCAGTTCATAACACCAGTGGACAGAAGCAAACAGAGGCACTGGGGTCTCCCAAGGGTTCTTTGTATGGGACCCTTACTCTGCCAGGCATTGGGCCAGGGCAGAGCCATGAGCTCAGAGGCTGGAGGAGACAGACAATAAGTTGCAATTATAGCAGCAGATGATAAGGCCATGATAAAGCATGCACTGGGTTCTTGAGAGCAAAAGGGAAGTTGATAACTAAGTCTGTATTGGAGAGGGGGGTTAAGATATGGATGGAAGAGAAAAAATGAAGAAAGGAACAGAGAGAGAGGTGGGAGAAGGAGGGAATCTCCCATCCTAGCCTAGAAAAGAAGTTAGATGGAAAGAAAAGAGCATTTTCTCACCTTTGGGCTCTTGCAGACTCAAAAGGAGAAAGTAGCCTTGTCCCTGATTGATGGGTTAGCAAAATTCACCTGCTACAGCCACAGCCCAGGCTGATGCCAGGCTGATAGGAGATTGCTTAGACCCTGGGCCAGTGCCCCGGTTGTCTTTCTCTCTCTTCACTAGAAGATGTCAGGAGAAGATGCCCACAGGACCTGACCATCTATCTGCCCAGGATTAGATGGGGTGGGCCCTAGCCAGAAGGCTACATGCCAAGGGGCAGGCCCTCAGGGGTGTTGCTTTCCTGAAGGGGCCCCCATCTCTTAAACTGACTGGCTCGAAGGTGCTTGAGAGCCTAGAGAGTCCTGATAGATTAGATGCCGAAAAGCAGCAGCTCCCACTTTAACTTTACCATTTCCCATGGGACCAAGGAGTCAGATTAGGGACCAGATCCTGCAGCAGGGTGGAGCTGGGGTTGGGGAGCAGAGTGTTGTCTCTGTACAGTGAGATGCATATGGTATAATGGGAAGCTCTCTGGGTTTAGAGCCCAATGTCCTGGGTTCAAATCCTTGCTCTTCCATTTGCTGGCTGTGTGACCCTGGAAAAGTTACTTTCCTCTCTAAGATCAGTGTCTTCATCCATGAAGGGCTGTATGATTACCCACCTCACCAAGGAGTTGTGGGGTTAAGTGAGATGCTGTCTATGAAGGTGCCTGGCACAATGAAAGGAGTGGTTGGCAGGGGACTCACCAAATGTTTGCTTACTCATTCCCAGCATGGATCACTGCTCACTGCTGGTGGCCCAGTTACCCATTCTTCAATCTCTACTGGCTTTCTAAAATGAGGTTGCTTGGGTCCAGCCCTGAAGGTCTATCAGAGCAGAAGAGATGCCTGCAAGTCTGAGATGGCTGGATGCAACACTGCCTCAAGGCAGGGGAGACCATTTGCCTCTGGCAGGCCCTGCTGGCTGGTAGCATACAGAAAGCTTTGTGCATATGGTTGCCTAAGCTGCTTGGGCCTGCCAGCTGGCACAAGCAAGGCCACCCTGGGTGTGCTGAGGGGACCAGGGACTGCCTTCCCTGCATTCCTGCAGCTTCCTGGCCTGCAGTACCTGGACCTAGAAGAACAGATAGAGCCCTGAGAGAAAGGAATGGTAGGCATGGCAGGGGTGAGGGAGTCAGGGGTACTCAGAGGACACAGAGGAACTTGCCCTACCTCTGTACCCAAGAAGGTAAGCAGGGGCCTTATCTCTGACAGCCAACAGCAGGACCTGGAAATCTCAGCTTTCTCTCACCCTCACCAGGGCTCCTTCTGGAATGTTTAGGATATATACAGCTGGCACAGAATGCCTGCTTCTGCCGCCCCCAAACCAGGATTTGGGCACGACTCAGACCAGGAAATTCTCATTCCAAATACTGGAAATCTGCAAATCGGTTTTCTAGTGCAGTCACTCACCTTGGAAACAAGGAAAATGAAAACCAAAGAGGCCAAGTGGCTTGCTCAAGGGTGCAGAGCTGGCTGGTGGCGGAGCCGTGAAGGTCAGGGCTGTGGCCTGCTGCCTGCTGCCCTGGGCCCATTACCTCTGCATGCTGCCCAGCTGGCCTGCGAGCAGCCCTCACTCAGGCCGCACACTCTTCAGCCATGGAGCTGAGGCAGGCACAGTGACACTGTCCAACCAGAAGCGAGACAGACTCAGGCGCTACTCTGTGCTGTCTAGAAGGTGAGGGGACTATGAACAGGGAGGTTTATTTTGTTTATCTGTGTAGCCGAAGCACCTAAAACAGTGTCTAAACACACAGGAGGCATTCAATGAACATTTGATAAACGAATGAATGAATATGTGTCATCTAAGATCCCTGAAGGAAACAGATGGCACACTCAAATGAGGAGAATTTGAGGAAAGTTTAATAAAGGGACTATTTACGAGGTATAGGCAGGTGTGATGGTTAATTTTATGTGTCAATTTGACTGGATCATGGGATGCCCAGCTATCTAGTTAAGCATGATTTCTGGGTGTGTCTATGAGGTTGTTTCCAGGAGAGATTAGCATTTGAATTGGTGGACTGAGTGTAGCAGATGGTCCTCCCTCATGTGGGTGCGCCCATCCGGTCCATGGAGGGCCTGAACGGAATACTAACGTGGAGGAAGGTTGAAATCATTTTTTGTCTTACAGCTTGAGCTGGGACATTGATCTTCTACTGCCCTTGGCACTTCTGGTTCTCAGGTCTTCATACTTGGACTGGAATCTACATCATCAGGCCCTCCACTTCCCAGGCCTTCGAACTACATCAGGCTTTCCTGGGTCTCCAGCTTGCACACAGCAGACAGTGGAGCTTCTCAGCCCCCATAATTGTGTGAACCAATATTTATCTATATATCATCTATCTATCTATCTATCTGGATTAGTCCATTTTCATACTGCTATGAAGGAATACCTGACACTGGGTAATTTATAAAGAAAAAGAGATTTAATGGACTCACGGTTCCACATGGCTGGGGAGGCCTCAAATCATAGTGGAAGGCAAAGGAGGAGCAAAGGCACATCTTACATGGTGGCAGGCAAAAGAGAGTGTGCAAGGGAACTGCCCTTTATAAACCATCAGATCTCGTGGGACTGATTAACTATAACAAGAACAGCTTGAGAAAAACCCACTCCCATGATTCAATTACCTCCCATTGGGTCCCTCCCATGACATGTGGAGATTGTGGGAGCTACAATTCAAGATGAGATTTGGGTGGGGATGCAGCCAAACTATATCACTATCTATTATCTATCTATCTATCTATCTATCTATCTATCTATCTATCTCATCTATTTATCATCTATGTAATCTATTTATCTTTCTATCATCTATCTACCTATCTAATATCTGTATAATCTATCTGTCCATCTGTGTATCTATCATCTAGCTACCTAATTATATATCTATCTGTCTAATAATATATCATATATCTATCTAATTATCTATTATCTATCTATCTATCTGTCTGTCTATCTATCTATCTATCTATCTATCTGTCTGTCTCCTGTTGGGTCTGTTTCTCTGGAGAACCCTAATACGGCAGGGTATGGGGAAACCATGAGACATGGCATAATATGCCAGCACTAGTCAAGTGGGGGGCTGTGACCATCCCTAACCTAGAAGGATGAAAGAAGATGACACTAAATCATTACCAGAGCCTGTAAGGAAATATTATTATGGAGAGGGACCCCTTGAGAGGAGCTGTGACTTCAGTGGAGGAATTCACCTGACCTGAGGCAGCCCCATGGAGAGGGGCCAGGAAATCAATGCCCCTTCTTCAGTTTTCTTTGCTTTCTCATTCTCTGCTGGGGCTGAACAAAGCTGGAAGCTTCTTGAGGCAGAGATCCCAGTGGAGGCAGGAACAGGGGCAACTAGAAGACATCTGCTGCTGAGGTCAAGTGCAGCAGCTCACACTTTCATCCCAGCACTTTGGGGAGCCAAGGCAGGAGAATCGCTTCAGCCCAGGAGTTCAAGACTAGCCTGGGCAACATAGGAAAACCCTCATCTCTACAAAAATAAATAA
This sequence comes from Pongo pygmaeus, assembly GCF_028885625.2. Classification (NCBI taxonomy): domain Eukaryota; kingdom Metazoa; phylum Chordata; class Mammalia; order Primates; family Hominidae; genus Pongo; species Pongo pygmaeus. The sequence continues at coordinate 44,659,252 of NC_072373.2, forward strand.
ATAAATAAGCCATGCATGGCACTGCACACCTGTGCTCTCAGCTACTCAGGAGGCTGAGGTAGGAGGATCCCTTGGGCCCCAGAGAGATTAGCATTTGAATTGGTGGACTCAGTGTAGCAGATGGTCCTCAGAGGTTGAGGCTGCAGTAAGCCTACATTGCACTACTGCACTCCAGCCTGGATGACAGAGTGAGACCCTGTCTTAAAAAAAAAAAAAAAGCTATCTGGTGTCAGATGAAAGGCTCCCCCTTCCCAGACAACAAAAGTCTCACTCCTCCTGGACACCTGAGGAATCTGTTTCATTCATGAGTTGTTCTTCTTTCTCCCATGGCCCGTAAGAGATTCTGGGTTCTCCTGGTAACTAAGGAGCTGGGGCCCTCTCCGCTGTTTCCTCTTCCTGGCCCTGAGGGTTCCCAGAGCAGCCTCGGTACCTGCAAGCCTCTGCTCCTTCTTCCTTCTAGAACTCATCTACCTTGAAGTCAGGGTTTCTCAGCCTCATCACTATTGATGTTTCAGCCTAGGTGCCTCTTAGTTGTGGGGCCTGTCCTGTGCGTTGTAGAATGTTTAGCAACATCCCTGGCCTCTACCTACTAGATACCAGTAGCAATGCTGGATGCCTGCCCTCTAAGTTGTGATAACCAAAAATGCCTCCAGAGATTGCCAAAAGCGCCCCCCCCGCCCCGCCCCCGGGAGGTAGAACTGGCCCCAGTTGAGAAGCATTGCCTTAAACTGACTATTCCTAAGGCAGACACCTGGGCCCAACCCTCCCTTTTATACTGAAAATGAAAACACCCTGTTTCCTTGCTTCCTGGGTACTCATCAAAGCTCTCAATTTTAAATCCAGTCAGTTACACAATTAGCACACGCAAACACAGCCATTTGCAGGCATCAGCAGGCAGTAATTTTTAGAAAAGAGATACACAAGAATATATACATAGACAATGGAAAGCTGTTTAAATACAGTTAGGATGTATTTATCTATTCCCCACCTTGTTCCAAAATGGATTTAAGGCAGCGTAAAGTACATTAAAACAAGTTGAGAGGAAATGAGACAAAGGGAAAATAACAGCAGGAATTGTAGATGGAGGTTTCCATACCAAATGTATGAAGTGAAGTATTATGTGCTTGCTAAAGATGGGCTGTAAATTTAGCTCTAGGCTCCTTAGCATCTAATTCAAAAAGGGAAGCAGGACCAGTGATAGTGTTGGTGGGAGCTTTTCATTACCAAGACCCTCAGGGCTCAGCTGCCCTGACATCCACCTTCCCATGGTGACTTGTCTCTGGGCTTGTGGCACCTGCTCTGGGGAATGTGTGGCTGGGATTAGGAGACTCCCTGTGGTCCAGCAGGTTGGGTTCAACCTTGAACTTCTCTTGGGAGTGGCCTGGCTGAAACACCCAGACTATGCCCAGAATTCTTTCAGGAGACAGAGAGATGTGTAGATAGTACTGTCTTCCGGGAGGCATCCAGCAGTGGAATGGGACACTGTGCTTGATTTTTTTTTCTCCTTCCTTCTAGGTATTATCATATCTCTTTAGCATATCATTTATCTCACTTTGGGACTGAGGACAATGATACCTAATTTACAGGGAAAAACAGTAAGTAATGTTTATTGAGCACTTATAATGGCAGAGGTCCTCTGTTAAGTGTCATATGCACATTTTCTTATTTAATCTTCACAATAACCCAGCCAGGCAGGTACAGATTAGAAAATTGAGGTTTACAGACTAGAAAACTGAGGTTTAAGGCCGAGCGCGGTGGCTCACGCCTGTAATCCCAGCACTTTGGGAGGCCAAGGTGGGTGGATCACCTGAGGTCAGGAGTTTGAGACGAGCCTGGCCAACATGGTGAAACCCTGTCTCTGCTAAAAATAAAACTAGCCAGGCGTGGTGGCATGCACCTGTAATCCCAGCTACTCGGGAGGCTGAGGCAGGAGAATCACGTGAACCCAGGAAGCAGAGGTTGCAGTGAGCCGAGGTCACACCATTGCACTCCAGCCTGGGTGACAGAGCCAGACTCCATCTCAAAAAAAAAAAAAAAAAAAAAAAAGAAAGAAAGAAAACTGAGGTTTACAGGATGTTAAGCCACTATTCCAAGCTACTATCCAAAGGTCCCCTAGCTAATAAGTAATGGAGCAGGGATTAACATCCAGGCTTACCTTACTCCAGAGCCTAAGGGCAGATTGCTTGGCTCTCCTGCCTCTGGTGGGAAAGCTGGAGGTCAGAGAAAAAAAAGAGTCACCCCCTGAACTGAGAGGCCAAGATGAATAAAACCCCAATATGGAGTCCCACGCAGTATTTCCTCCATCCCAGGGCATCCCTGCCTTTGTGCTCAGGCAGAAGAGACAGCTTGTGTTATGAGATAAGGATTGATCTTATCTTTATTTAAAAATTAGATATTTTGTTCATTATGGATTTTTTTGCACTAATTTTGATTTTTAAAAATATCACATTAAGATATTATTTATCTTGATTACTGAGTTTTTTGGCACCCCCTTACATTTTGCATGCCTGAGGCAAGTGCCTCACTCCCCTACTCCCGGCTCTTTGAGGAGGGATAAAGCCAGATGACCACAGGAGCTCCCAGAGAGCCCGGCGCTGCCCATCACCCACGACTGACTCCTGGCATTCCTCTCACTCCCCAAGTGAGCTGGAGTTCATCGCTGAGCCACAATTTCCTTATTATGTGAGAGGAAATCGTCACCTCTCTTCTTCCTGGCAATCAGGGCTGATATGAGGACCCAGGGAGAAGAAGGTGAAAAAGCCTACTCTATGCGGCTGTTTCCTCTTCTTCTGCTTCTCCTTCTTTTTCTTTTTTGTGAGACCAAGTCTCACCCCGTCGCCTGGGCTGGAATGCAGTGGAGCCATCTTGGCTCACTGCAATCTCTGCCTCCCAGGTTCAAGCGATTCTCCTGCTTCAGCCTACTCTGGGATTACAGGTGCGCACCACCACACCCAGCTAGTTTTTGTACTTTTAGTAGAGACGGGATTTCGCCATGTTGGCCAGGCTGGTCTTGAACTCCTGACCTCAAGTGATTCACCCACCTCAGCCTCTCAAAATGCTGGGATTACAGGCATGAGCACCTGTGCCTGGCCTGTTTCTTCTAATATTCAAACCAAACATTCCCAGACTTAGTTTCCACTCCGCCACACCAGCAAGAATTATCATCCTATTTTACAGGTAGGGAAACTGAGATTCAGGGTCAAGGTGCCTCATCTGAGGTCACGCAACCAGTCTGGGATTCTCGTTCAGGGCTTTCCCCACCACCGGCCCTGCTCTGCATCCTGGGCTCCTTGGGTGTTGCTGGAGAGCATGGGCCGCGTGGCTGTTGTCCTGATCACGCTCGTGCAGCCTCCTCTCTCCAGGAGTCTGAAAGCTGCCTCCTTGCATTGCCTCAGCAGCCTGTGAAATCCAATCCAATGCCTTTGTAGGGAAAGCAAATGGACTGTGCGGAGAAAACATAAGATGTTGTCTGAGTTAATAAGATAATAATTTAATATGTTTCTCACCCCCTCCCCCAGCCTCTGTCTTAAACAAGCTAGCTAGGGTTCACAGTTTGCTTTAAGTAATTTAGGCAAGGCATTGGAAATTCCCACCTGCTCTGCTCCCCAACCGGCTATGTTTCTTGTCACCGACTAACAGCATTTAAAATATTTACAGCCCTTTCTTTGCCCTGGGGGTGTATCAGAATAAATCATTGTTACCACCAATAAATCAAAAATTAATCTCCAGAAAGCTCGATGCCTGTCCTATCCCTCAAATAACAAGTAGCAGAATCTATCCAAGTGACTTGGCATCAACGGAGGCTGTTTCCCCAGCACCCTCAGGGAGAAGGTGAATTACTTACCGCCAAAGAGCAAGAGCTCCACACTGCCCCCTAGTGGAACTGGTCTAGCCCTGGGATAGGACCCATGCCAGCACAGCCCTCACCCACATCCACCCCAGGCTCGGCAGCCCTAATTATCATACTAAATGCTCCCAGACTTCACAGTCCCCTTTCATCCTGAGAAGGGCTGTTTTCTCTTGGAAAGGTAGCTCCTCCTTTGACATTTTTTTCTTCCCATTTTCTTTACCTCCATTTAGACATCTCTCCTCTAATCCTCTTTCTCCCTCTTGTCCAACTCTTTCCTCAAACTCTATTGATCTTTTTCTCTTGTTTTCTTCTCCCCTTCCTTCAAAAGCTTCCTCTCTCCACCTCTTTCCACCTTTTTCTTGCGCCTTGGTCCAAGTACCTTGCTAGGCAATTTGCACATCTCAGTTAATCCTCCAACAGCCCCACAATATTATCCCCATTTTGCAGACAAGAAACTGAGGCTCAGAGAAGTTAAGTCACTGATTGGTTACATAAGCTGGTAGGTGGTACACTCCAGAGCCCACATGCTTATTGACCAAAATACTTCCACAGGTGGTCCGGAAAGACAGGTTAAGGAGCTTAGAAGTTATGTTGAGTGCAATTTAGAGCCACTGAAACTTTTTTTTATTATACTTTAAGTTTTAGGGTACATGTGCACAACGTGCAGGTTAGTTACATATGTACACATGTGCCATGTTGGTGTGCTGCACCCATTAATTCGTCATTTAACATTAGGTATATCTCCTAATGCTATCCCTCCCCCCTCCCCCCCACCTCACAACAGGCCCCGGTGTGTGATGTTCCCCTTCCTGTGTCCATGTGTTCTCATTGTTCAATTCCCACCTATGAGTGAGAACAGGCAGTGTTTGGTTTTTTCTCCTTGCTATAGTTTGCTAAGAATGATGGTTTCCAGCTTCATCCGTGTCCCTACAAAGGACATGAACTCATCATTTTTATGGCTGCATAGTATTCCATGGTGTATATGTGAGCCACTGAAACTTTTTAATCAAGAAAGTAACATTATAAAAATTTAAAATCTGTGTTTTAGAAATACCTATGAGAAAACCGGCAGAAAATGTTCTCACTTGTTAATTCTGAATGGTATGTATACTGATGTTAATGTATTATTTATTCCCAATGTCCTTTTCCATATAGAAGAAATATTTCAGGCCAGGTGTGGTGCCTCATGCCTGTAATCCCAGCACTTTGAGAGGAAAAGCTGGAAAGATTGCTTGAGACCAGGAATGTGAGACCAGCCTGGGCAACATAGTAAGAGTCCACCTCTACACAAAAACCATTTTTTTTTTAAAATTAGCAGGGTGTGGTGGCATGTTCCTGTAGTCCCAGTTACTTGGGAGGCAGAGGTATGAGAATTGCTTGAGCCCAGGAGGTTGAGGCTGCAGTGAACCATGATTGTGCCACTGCATTCTAGCCTGGGTGACAGAGCAATACCTTGTCTCTAAAAAAAAAAGAGAGAGAGAGAGAAAAGGAAGGAAGGAAGGAATGGAAAGAAAGGAAAGAAAGAAAGAAAGAAAAATAATTCATAGTTTTAAAGGCAGAGAAACATAGAAACATACATTCTTGGATATGTGTGAAAAATGGAGAGACTTGAGGGTCTCAAAATGAATTCAGGGACTGTTATAGAAATTCACACAAGAGATGATGTGCCTTGAATAGATGCCATGGCAGTGGGGATGAAGGGAACAAGGTGCTTTCAAAAGATCTTAAAGAACTATAAGGAACAGACTTGGTAATCAGTGGAGGAGAGGGATGAAGATTGAGGATAACACCTGGGTTTCTTTGGGGTTGGATAAAATGGTGGTGAGCTAGGCTTATGGGTAGGAAGGAGGGAGGGAGGTGGTGGAATTCCACTGTGTTGCCGCCTTGGCAGTTTTCCATCTGGACTTGTTGCTAAGCTGGAGGGTAGACGTGGGGTGACGCTGGTGTGATGAGACCCCTTCAGAAGGCAGTGTGAGAAGAGAGGAGACCTCAGATGGATGCTTGAGTAACCAAGAATATGACAGAGAAAAAGCAGCCTGTGGCCAGAGGGGTAGACGGATAATTAGGAATTTGTGTTCTCACAGAAGCCAAGGGAGTAGCAAATTTTAGGAAGGAAGTGGGAGGGACAGGAAGTGTGTGTCCCATCTGTAAAGCCCCACCGGCATTCCCCTTTCCAACACCTGGCTCTCCCTTCTCCATCTTCTGGTCCCCCCATCTCTCTCTGTCAACTTCATGTGTATTTTCAGCCTCCCTAAACTATGTGAAGGAAAACACAAAAGGAAGCTAAAAGAAAACCTTCCTCCCTGCCACCCACCAGCAGCAACAAGGCGTGTCATGGGGTGGAGCCATGTTTTGGGCTTGGGGGCTGGAGAGTAAGAATCCAGGAGAGGCAGGGACTGGGAGCTTTGCATTGTTGTGTCCCTACTCCTTGTCTTTACAAGACTAGGTCCTCAATACACGTGGAACTGAATTGCTTTCTTGCCTTTTCCTCTGTTTTTTTTTTTTTTCCTACCCTTAAATCTACTACTTGAATAGATATCTATATGCGTCCATTAATGAGATTCTTTCTTAACTCTGTAACTTTCTTAACTCTGTAAATTTAGAGAACTTAACATTGTCATGACTGTAAACAATACTGCTCATTGTAGCAAATTTGGAAAAGGCAGAAAACTGGAGAGAAAATAAAATCCACCCATAATTTCACCACCCACAGACAACCATCATTACTAACATTTTGGTGTATTTCACTCAATTTTTAAATATATACATATATATATTTATCTTTATAAAGTTTTCACAAATGCACCATAATCAGAATGTATTAGGTAGGGTAGGTTATACTGAAACAACAAAAATGACTTAACACTTTCCATGCTTAACACATTAGAAGTTTAATTGTTCATGTAACAATATTGGCCAGTTGTTCAGGTTTGCAACGAAGCTCTGCTCCACAAAGTCATTCGGGAATCTGAACTGTTCTCATTTTATGGCTCCACTGTCTCCTTAGGGCCTTGTTTTTGTCTCTATCCAGTTCTCAAATGTGAAAGAGAGCAAGAAGGAGGCACACTCACTCTCTTAAAAAGCCCTGGCTCAGAAGTGACACATACCACTTTTGCTCTCAACCCATTGATGATAACATAGCCATGTGTTTCCACCTAATAGCAAGGGAGGCTGGGGAATAGTCCCCTAAATTATTGGACTGTTGCAATAGTCCAGTAGTCCAGCCATCTCTAGGAGATTGGATTTTGGTGGCTAGATAGGCACTTCTGCAATACAAAGGCAGTGCTATTCTTAACATCCTGTGCCACTTCCCACCAGTTCCCTAAGCCCCACCCATCAGAACTGTTTTCTGTAGATGACTTGCTCTCTCACACTTGATTTATTTTACACTTGCATTCACACACCTTTGAAGGTGCTGTTCCCAGTGCTTGGAGCTCCCGTAATGACTTAATGCCCTTAAACTGACTTGGGTGCTACTCCTCTGCACCCTTGTATATCATACTACGGTGAAAGATGGCTCACCAACTAGGACATGAGCTTCCTGAGAGCAGGATCTGTGTCTCTCATCATCAGATACATAATCTGGTGAATATTTTTTGTCATTGAGCTATTGCACAATAGGTACTCAATATGTGTTTCTAGGCAAGAAGGAGGAGGTGACAGAGATTAAGAAAGTAGTTGACACTGACCAGCACTGTAAGGAAGTCAGGAAAGATGAGACCTGAAGTCTACTTGATGGAGTGGGTGGGAACAGAGCGGTGGGCTTGTGAAGCCAAAGGGCTGGGAGGAAGCAGTGGAAGCAGGGAAAGATCATCCTCATCAAGTGCATCTCCATAGGTAACTCCTCATCTTTTTTTTTAGATTTCGGACCTTGCTATGTTTCCCAGGAAGATCTTGAATTTCTCACATCAGGTGATCCTCCTGCCTTGGCCTGTCAAAAAACACCCAGCCTTCATCAATCATTTTTAAGGTAATGTGTTGATGGGATGATTATGTAGACAGCAACAAAGGATATGAGAAGAAACCAAGAGAAAGCAAGACTCTGAAATATGAAGAGAAAGTAGTCAAAGGGCTTCTCCAGTCCCCACCACCCAACTGCACAGGCCCCACCTCTGTCCAGCCTTGCTGTCAGCCCTGCCCTTGCAAACCAAGGGTGGTAATATTTGTATACACTTGCTTCCCTAGATGTTAGAATGTGGCTATACTTCTGAATCTAAAAAGACTCTGCCAATGTTGCAGTGGAGTGGTGGGAGTGGGTTCAAGATGGAATGAGGTTTTAGAAGATGTCCAGACAGTAAAAGGTGACTTTTCCTTTGAGCTGTTTGGCTGTGAAAGGAGGAAATAGGACATGCCAGTAGCTAGAAAGGGATATGAGTTCAATAAAGGGCTTTTGGAGGTGGTGGTTATCTTGTTTTTGTTTGGCTTAGTTTTGTTAGTTATTAGACAAGACTCGAATGTGTTTCTATGCTGAAGGGAAGGAACCAGCAAAAGTTAAAATATAAGAGAGATAAATTAGACTTCATAAAAATTAAATTGTGCTCTGTATTAATCTATTCTAATTGCTACTATAAAGAAATACCTAGCTGGGTGTGGTGGCTCACACCTGTAATCCCAGCACTTTGGGAAGCCAAGGCAGGTGGATCACATGAGGTCAGGAGTTCGAGACCAGCCTGACCAACATGGTGAAACCCTGTCTCTACTAAAAATACAAAAATTGGCTGGGTGTGGTGGCCCATGCCTATAATCCCAGCTACTTGGGAGGCTGAGGCAGGAGAATCGCTTGAACCTGCGAAGTGAAGGTTGCAGTGAGCTAAGATCATCCCACTGCACTCCAGCCTAGGTGGCAGAGTGAGACTCTGTCAAACAACAACAACAACAACAACAAAAAAACCTAAATACCTGAAACTGGGTAATTTCCAAAGAAAAGAGCTTTAATTGGCTTACAGTTCTGCAGGCTGTATAGGAAGCATGGCTGGGGAAGCCTCAGGAAACTTACAATTATGGTGGAAGGGGAAGGGGAAGCAGGAACATCTTCACATGGCTGGAGAAGGAGGAAGAGAGAAAAGGGGGAGGTGCTACACACTTTTAAACAACCACATTTCAGGAGAACTCACTTACTATCACAAGAGCAGCAAGGAGGAAATCTGCCCCCATGATCCAATCACCTCCCACCAGGCCCCTCCTCCAACATTGGGATTACAATTTGACATGAGATTTGGGCAGGGACACACATCCAAACCATATCATGCTCTTTGAAAGATACTGTTAAGAAAATGAAAACAAACATAAATGAAGACATATGTATATAATACAAATACTGAAAATATTTATATATTTTCATATAAATATATTGTCATATTTATACATACTCTCAAATACATAAGTATCACAAAACGCTAATGCAACTCAATAATAGGAGAACAAAAAAATGGGCAAAAGATTTGAATAAAGAGGATACAAATGGTCAAAAGCACATGAAAAGATGCACAACATCTTTAGTTATTAGGGAAACGAAAATTAAAACCCCAAGAGATACTGCTACAGATCTACTAAGATGGCAAAAGTTAAAAAGACTGATAATACTGAGTGTTGGTTAGGATGTGAAGCACTGGAACTCTCAATATTGCTGGCATAGTGTAAAATGGTATATCCACTTTGGACAACAATTTGTCAGGTTCTCTCTCTCTCTCTCCGTCTCTCTCTCTTTTTGTTTGAGACAGGATCTCACTCTTTCTCCCAGGCTGGAGTGCAGTAGCATGATTACGGCTCATTGCAACCTCAAACTCCTGGCACAAGCGACTCAAGCCTCTTGAGTCGCAGGGACTACAGGTATGTGCCACCATGCCTGGCTAATTTTTAAATTTTTTGTAGAGACAGGGTCTCACTTTTTTGCCCAAGCTGGTCTCAAACTCCTGGGCTCAAGTAATTCTCCCACCTTGGCGCTCCTAAAGTGCCGAGATTATAGGCACAAACCACCACACCCAGCCAGGTTCTTACAAAGTAAACATACACTTACCATACGGTTCAAAATTCCACTTCTAGGTATTTCTACAAGAGAAATGTAAACATGGCCACACAAAGATTGTATATGCTGAAAACAACCCAAATGTCCATCAACAGATACATAGATAAATAAATTGTGGTATATCAATCCAGCAATCCCACTAGTGGGTATATATTCAAAGGAAAGGGGAACGCCTTGGGCACAGGTTGTCAGGACCTCCTGAGGCTGTGTCCTTTAAAAAGAAAAAAAAAATGAAGAAAAAGAAAACAAAGGAAAGGAAACCAGTATGTTAAGAGATGTTTGCCCTCCCCTGGTTATTGCAGCAGTATTCACAATAGCTAGGATATGGAATCAACTTGTGTCCATCAACAGATGAATGGATGAAGAAAATGTGGTATATAAAAATTGACAAATGGGATCTAATTAAACTAAAGAGCTTCTGCACAGCAAAAGAAACTAGGATCAGAGTGAACAGGCAACCTACAGAATGGGAGAAAATTTTTGCAATCTACCCATCTAACAAAGGTCATCTAAAAAGGTCTAATATCCAGAATTTACAAGGAACTTAAACAAATTTACAAGAGAAAAACAAACAATCCCATCAAAAAGTGGGCAAAGGATATGAACAGACACGTCTCAAAAGAAGACATTTATGCGGCCAACAAACATAGGAAAAAAGCTCATCATCATTGATCATTAGAGAAGTGCAAATCAAAACCACAATGAGATACCATCTCATGCCAGTCGGAACGGCGATTATTAAAAAGTCAAGAAACAATAGATGCTGGCGAGGCTGTGAAGAAACAGGAACACTTTTACACTGTTGGTGGGAATGTAAATTAGTTCAACCATTGTGGAAGACAGTGTGGTGATTCCTGAGGGATATAACACCAGAAATACTATTTGACCTAGCAATCTCATTACTGAGTATATACCCAAAGGAATATAAATAATTCTACTATAAAGACACATGCACATGTATGTTTATTACACCACTATTTACAATAACAAAGACATGGAACCAACCCAAATGCCCATCAAAGATAGACTGGATAAAGAAAATGTGGTACATATACACCATGGAATACTATGCAGCCATAAAAAAGAATGAGATCATGTCCTTTGCAGAGACATGAGTGAAGCTGGAAACCATCATCGTCAGCAAATTAACACAGGAACAGAAAACCAAACGTCACATGTTCTCACTCATAAGTGGGAGTTGAACAATGAGAACGCATGGACGCAGGGAGGGGAGCAACACACACTGGGGCCTGTCGGTGGGGGCAAGGGGAAGGAGAGCATTAGGACAGATACCTAATGCATGCGGGGCTTAAAACCTAGATGATGGGTTGATAGGTGCAGCAAAGAACCATGGCACGTGTATACCTATGTAACAAACCTGCACGTTCTGCACATGTATCCCAGAACTTAAAGTAATATAAAATAAAATAAAAAATAAAATGCGGTATATATACCCAATGGAACACTATTTAGCCATAGAAAAGAATGAAATGCTGTCATTTCACAGCAACATGGATCAGCTTGTAGTACATTATGTTAAGTGAAATAAGTCAGGCACAGAAAGATAAATAGCACATATTCTCACTTATATGTGGAAGCTAAAAAAGTTGATCTCATAGAAGTAGAGTGGTTACCAGAGGCAGGGGAAAAGTAGGGGTGGGTGAGGGGAATAGCCAAAGGTTGGTTAACAGTTATAGCATGACAGCTATCTAGGAGGAGTATGTTACAGTGTTCTAGAGTACTGTAGAATGACTATTCAACCACAACTTATTGTATATTTTCAGATAGCTAGAAGAGAAGATTTTAAATGTTCCTAACACAAAGAAATGATAAATGTTTAAGGTGATGGATATGCTAATTACCCTGATTTGATCTTTACACATTGTATACATGTATTAAAATATCACACTGTAGGCCGGGCACGGTGGCTCACGCGAGTAATCCCAGCACTTTGGGAGGCCGAGGCGGGCGGATCACGAGGTCAGGAGATTGAGACCATCCTGGCTAACATGGTGAAACCCCGTCTCTACTAAAAATACAAAAAAATTAGCCAGGCATGGTGGTGGGCACCTGTAGTCCCAGCTACTCGGGAGGCTGAGGCAGGAGAATGGCATGAGCCTGGGAGGCGGAGCCTGTAGTGAGCCAAGATAGTGCCACTGCACTCTGGCCTGGGCGAAAGAGCAAGACTCTGTCTCAAAAAAAAAAAAAAAAAAAAAAAAAAAAAAAAAAAAAAAAAATCACACTGTACCCTGTAAATATGCAGAGTTAAAAATAAATAAATTGTAGCATATCTATACAATGGAATACCACTCAGCAATAAAAAGGGTGAACTACTGACATACACAATATGATGCATTTCAAAAGCACTATGCTGAGCAAAAGAAGTCAAACATAAAAAATTACATGTTGTATTATTCCATTTATGTGACATTCTCTTAAAGCACAAACTAATCTATAATGATGGAGGGCAGATCTGTAACACCCCAGCAGTGGTTACTGAGAAGTGGGGGGCAGATTTGAAGGGGAATTGATTGCATGAGGCAGCTTTTTGGGGTGATGGAACTGTTCTATATCTTGATTGTGGTGCTAAGTGTTAGACAGATGTATTCATTTGCCAAAACTCACCCATTTGTTAAAGTGGTTGCATTTTGCTGTATGTAAATTATACTTCCATAAAGTTGATTAAATACTTTGTTTTAAAAATTAGAGAAAATGAGTAACTGAAGACCAAGTCCTCAGTGTAAAATGGGATCAAAACTATAAATAGAAGGGCAAATTTGGCATAAGATACACTTTTTTTCTGGAAGATATACTTTTGTGCCTAGAAGAAAGAAACCGAGAGTGCAGGAGAATATAGCTATTTTGGGGAGTATTTTTGCACGGAGGGGAATAGGGTGGGAAGTGGGGTGGAGCAGGAAGTCTTTGAGGGCTACAATGAAACATAAGTTCAGTAGCCCAATGGCTCTGTCTTCCATGAGGAAGATTCTGATGGCCTCTATATTTTTTAGGTGTAAATATGGACCAGGTAGATTTTGGAGGCTCTCCAAGGGCACTAAATTATGAATCTGGGAGTTTAGGCCGTCAGTGTGGGTTCACACTGTTAGCCCACATTTTATTTGTGCAAAGCCATTTTGCAGTTGCAGGGAAAACATCAGGTCCTATAAACCATCCAGGAATGTTAGAGGTCTCAGGAAGCCTCTGACCAAACGTTATTATGCAGCTGGAACTGCAGACTTTTGTTGTTGTTTTTTGCTTTGGGTTTCATGGAAAAAGAGACAGCCCAGGGAAGTCTTACACATGTTATTTGGAAGTATTGTGACAGGCACGAAATTGGGCTGGTGTCAAAAGAAACCACAGTGGCTGCTTCTTTTTATTATTTTTTAAAAAGCAATCTTGATCTTTCAAGCCCTGTGAGAAAAAAAGTTTACTAAATATACCTCTGTGGAGGAGTGTGTTGATTCAAGCGTTTATCTTGTCTCTCATCCTAGGGGATATATTCCTCTTCTCCGGGGCGTCTCACCCTCTGCCATCACATAGGTTTCTTCCATCTTGGGACTCACTCCTCAGGCTTCTAGAATCTGTGGGATAAAGGGAAATATTGGAGCACTTTCTGGAGAAGGTGGGGCCAGCTGCTCACCTTGCCACATTTGCCTTGTGATTACAAAAGGCAAAAAACTGTCGTAAGCAAAAAAACTGAATTGATGGCTTATGTAACAAAAAGTCCAGGGATCTGCCAGGCTGTGGCTATGGCTGGATGAAGGCTCAAGCCTGTTATAGGGATGTGATGTGGGTCATGTCTCAGTTCGCCTTTCTTCTGTGTTGGCTTCAGTCTTGGCTTCATCTGTAGAAATCTGGCAGTAAAAGCCATGCCCCAAATTCTTTTCAGATGATTATTACTCTGATGAAGTTCTAGGAATTGACTTTTCTTGGCTCCTTTAGGCCTGACTTGGGTCATATGCCCATTGTATGTATTTATTTATTTATTTATTTATTTACTGAGACAGGGTCTTGCTATTTTCTCCAGGCTGGTCTTGAATTCCTGGGCTCAACCAGTCCTCCTGCCTCAGTCTCCTGAGGAGCTTGGATCCATCTTTGGGCCAATCATTGTCACTGAGGAAAATGCCATATGCTGACTTGCTTAGGACCTCAACCCAAAACTCACGACCCAAGAGGAATGGTGGAGGCTCCCCCAGAGTAATATGATAGCATACTTCATAAAAGGATATGGATAATGGGGAGCACAAACGGCCAACATCTTCCACACTCAGGAGCAAGAGGCAGTTTCTTCAAGGCTGACTATCTGGCCCAGGTTACTAAGAAGCAGCAGCAAAGGTGAATAAATTTCCTAATTCCTGCAGGGCTTGATTAAGCACTGCAGGAACAGGTGTGGTACCTGCCTACAACTTGGAGAGAAAGCTACAGAATTCCTTAGAGCAGATTTCAAGTCTTCAATGCTTTGGCCCCAAATGTCTCCACTTCTCCTCTAGTGGAACCCTCTACTCTAGCCTAACTCATCTCATTCAGCATGATACAAAAACTCAAGTTCAAATTGCCCAGGTCAAGTTGCAGCCCCACCATTGACTATTTGTATAATCTTGAGCAAGCTATTCTCTGAGTGTATGTCCTCATCTGTAAAATGGGCATAATAATAGTTTATGCCTTATTAATATTAGGTTAGAAGGATTAAGGGAGATGGTTCATGTATAGTGCCATACCTGGAGAGCTGGAGAGCTTTTGCCCTCCTACCTGAAATGCACTCTCAGCCCTTCTTTATGCTGCTTGAGGCCCAGGATACTTGCCCTTTTTCTGGATCGCGCTGCCGAGGCTCCTTTGTCTTCTGGCTTCCAATTGTCTTTGGCAGTGAGGTTGGAGTAGTTCTTCCCTGCATGTGTATTACATCTCTGGCAGTGGCTGTGGCCCTCCGTGGACTGCAGCTCCTGCCCTGTGTCCCTTCCTCCACGACTACCTCTGACTTCTTCCTTTGGTGACATTATTTGCTTCCACTGTCAGCCCTTGAAGTAGTGATGGCTTCACACAGTTGCTAAGCCATTAGTTCCTTAACATCCCGCATTTGCCCCCTTAACCTTGCTCATGCCTCTGTGATAGCTCTTCATTAAGATACCTTTATCTAAACCATCTGGTGTAGATGCTGCTTCCTGCTGAGACCCTGACTAATGCAATAGTTGGTAACTGAAGTGGTCCTAGGAACAACCTTGAAAATGAGATTTGGGAACTAGGTTTCTCACTTACCTAATGAAGGCATAAATGACCTTATGGTGGATGGAAATTGGACATGGTGTGGCATGAAGTAGCATTAAGATGACTCATATTATTACTGATGGTGATGTAGGATGGAGAGCTAGTGGAAGGTGCAGTTTTATGTGACCACTGTTATGGCAACAGTCAGTGGTGATTACAGTAATTACAGGATGGGCTGGCTAGTTCTGACTGTGCTGGAGAGTTTGAGAGAGAGGGAGAGAGAGAAAGAGAGAGAAGCTTTGAACCTTGAACTTGCAACTCAAGACATGGGTGTAGAACCGGAAAGTTTCTACTGAGGCCTTATAAGAATTCCTTATCTCATGAAGCCTCAGGGAAGACAAAGCTGTGGGTCAGGCCTAAGATATAATTGTGGGGGTTGAAGATTTGTAATGCCTCTTAAATGTACAACCTTATCTAACATTCGTCTGTGCTAGAATTGGGCCCTGAGATTGGGAAGAGGACATTTGGAATGACACAAATGAAACTGAAATTCCTGGCTGGGAGCAGTGGCTCAAGCTTGTAACTCCAGCACTTTGGGAAGCTGAGTCGGGTGGATGGCTTGAGGCCAGGTGTTCAAGACCAGCTTGGCCAACATGGTGAAACCCCGTCTCTACTAAAAATACAAAAATTAGCTGAGCATGATGGCACGCACCTGTGATCCCAGCTACTCAAGAGGCTGAGACACGAGAATTGCTTGCACCTGGGAGGCAGAGGTTGCAGTGAGCTGAGATCTCACCACTGCACTCCAGCCTGGATGACAGAGTGAGACTCTGTCACAAACAAACAAACAAACTGAGATAATTGGCCCCCTAAGTGCCCCTGAATTACCCTTACTGGAGAAAGTAGTCCCTTGCATAGACTTTTCTATTTCACATAGGGTAGTTGCCTTGCAAGAGGCAGTCTATTGTCCTAAAGACCTGGCCCCACCTTATCTCATTGCCTCCAGGCCCAGGAGAAATCTTATGGCTTAGAGGAAAAAAATGAAAGATCTTCTCCAGAAGGAGACAGTTATACTCCAAAAGAATTACAATGTCTTTTTGTTGTATTAGCAGAAACCTGGTGAACATGTTTGGGAGTAGATTCCAAGAGTAGTAGACCAAGCAGGATGAAATCTAGTTGGATTGGCTCAAATTTGGCAATATAGGTGAATTCACCTGGGATTCAAGATGTAGCTTAAGCAGCTGGGAATGGCTCTAATAGTTTGCCTGGTTAAGTAATTCAATCTTTGATATAACAATGCCCTACATCTAATGAGGCTGAGTATGCCAGAACTTCCCTAGCATATTGTGGAAAGAATCAAAGAATCGGAAGTTTGGTGAGGTGGGAAATTGAAATGTATCTATTATATATTATATAATCTGCTGAATCCCTCCCCTGAGGCACAGAGGACACTTCCCTTACAAAATATTTAAAAATTCGTCAGTAAGAACACCAGCATCTTTGAAAAGTTCTGTGGTAGCTTCTACAGACTAGGGATGACAGTGAGATGTTGCCATTACATTACGGTCTGTAATACTAACTGTAGTAATAGGAACTCACAGTGACAATCAGAAACAGTGATTGACTATCAGAGACAAGGTGGGCCCAGTTACTCCAATATGACAGAAGGATAGAACAGTAATCAGACTGTTTGTCCCACATGGATTTATGGTTGCAGCACATTGATCATAGGTAGTAGCAAATTGATCTTTATCAGCATAGCCCAAAAGAAATGTAATGTGAGCCACATTTGTAAATTTTAATTTTCTAGTAGACACATTAACAAAGTTAAAAAAGGAGATGATAATAATTTTAATAATGTATTTTAACTCATATCTAAAGAGTTATCATTTCAACATGTAATCAATATAAAACATTTGTTATTATTATTATTTTTAGATGGGGTCTTTCTCTGCTGCCCAGGCAGATCATGAATGCAATGGTACGATCATGGCTCACTGCAGCCTCAACCTCCCAGTCTCAAGTGATCCTCCCACCTCAGCCTCCCAAGTAGCTGGGACTACAGGTATGCACTACCACACCCAGCTAATTTTTTTTCCTTTTTTTTTTTGAGAGAGAGTCTCACTCCGTCACCCAGGCTGGAGTGTAGTGGCACAGTCGGCTCACTGCAACCTCTGCCTCCTAGGTGCAAGCGATTCCCATGCCTCAGCCTCTTGAGTACTGGAATTACAGGCATGTGCCACCATGCCTGGCTAATTTTTGTATTTTTAGTAGAGATGGGGTTTCACCATGTTGGCCAAGGTAGTCTTGAACTCCTGACCTCAAGTGATTCACCTGCCTCAGCCTCCCAAAGTGCTGGGATCATAGGCATGAGCCACCACACCCAGCCCTGGCTGATTTTAAATTATTTGTTGAGACAGGGTATCCCTGTGTTGCCCAGACTGGTTTCTAACTCCTGGGCTCAAGCGATCCTCCCACCTTGGCCTCCCAAAGTGCTAGGATTACAGGCGTAAGCCATGCCTGGCCAACATAAAACATTATTAATGAGATGTTTTATATTATTTATTTGTACTAGGTCTTTGAAATCCAATGTGTATTTTCCATGTAAGCACATCTCAATTGGGGCTAGCCACATTTCAAGTGCTCAATGACCACACGTGACTAGCAGCTACCACATTAGATAGCATAGATCCATATAATTGGGAAAATTATAGTTATGGTGGACAGAAACCTGATTCAGGCAGACATAAAGCCAAAAACTTTTCACCTAGTTCACAAAGATAAGGTGGTTCACAAGCTTAGAATCCTTTGACTTAGAGAGAGGTCAGGTCTCTTTAAGAAAGAGCCCTGAAATATGACCACAGGGGACTCAGTAAATTTCCTCCATGCCTTCCCCAGAGATACCTGACAGGCGATTTGCTAGGGTGACTGGGCACGAGAGAAGGGAAATGTGCAGACCTTGCCGAGGTTATTGGATACTAACTCTGAAGTGATGCTAATCTCTGGAGATCCTAAAAATCACCATGGTCCATCAGCCAGAGTGGGGACTTGCAAGGGTCTGGTGATAAATGAAATCTTGTCTTGAGCTGCCTTACAATGACTCTAGCAAGCCCGGAGACTGAGTCTGTGGTTATTTCTCCAGTACCTGAAGGTGTAACCGGAATAGACATAAATGGCAACTGGGAGAATCCCACGCTGGTTCCCTGTGCCATGGAATGAAAACTATTAAGGTGAGAAAGGCCAAGAGGAAGCCTCTGGGAAGCTGACATTATTTATCTTCCCACCGGCTAAAAATAATAAACTAAAAGCGATGCCACATTCCTGAGGGTATTTGGAGGTTAGAGTCACCATCAAAACCTTAAAAGATGAAGGGATGGGCTGGGTGTGGTGGCTCACGCTTGTAATCTCAGCATTTTGGGAGGCCATAGCAAGCGGGTCACTTGAGGTCAGGAGTTCGTGACCAGCCTGGCCAACATGGTGAAACCATGTTGGTAAATACAAAAATTAGCCGGCACGGTGGCACCCGCCTGTAATCCCAGCTACTCAGGAGGCTGAGGCATGAGAATTCCTTGAACTGGGGAGGTGGAAGTTGTGGTAAGCCAAGATCCTGCCACTGCACTCTAGCCTGAGTGACAGAGCGAGACTGTCTCAAAAAAAACAAAAAAAAAACAAAAAAAAAAAAGAGAATGATGGCTCCAATCATATCCATATCCCTGTTTAATACCTACTTGGTTAGGGGAAACATCATATGGGTTGTGGATAATTACTATGGATTGTCTGAGCTTAATTAGGTCACTGTTGCTGACTACAGCTCCTGTTATGGTTGTATTTTTACTAGAGCAATGCCACCTGGTATATAGCTATTAACTTGAAAAATGATTTTTTCCCTCCGTCTTAATTAGCAAGAACAATCAGAAGCAGTCTATACAGTATATACTCATGATCTTCAGGGTTATGCAACTTTGCTGCTTTCTATCCTAATATAATCCAGAGTAGCCTTTATACTTCACAGTACTTCATGCTGTTCCAATATATTGATGGCATTATGTCAACTGCAATGGGTGAGCCAGGATGCCCCAAGAGCCTTTGAAGCCTTTGTGAGATACAGGCATGACAGAGGGAGGAAGAGAAACCCCACAACATTAGGAGCCTGATGCTGACACATGAATGAAATTCCTGGGGATTCAGCGGTTTAGACGGCCTTGGGGTAGCCCTTCCAAAGTTAAAGTTAAATTCCTCCATTTTGTACTGTGCATCACAAAGAAAAAGGCCCAGTACTTGGTGGATCTCTCTGAATTTTGAAAGAAACATGTGGGTCTTCTACTCTGGCCCATTTACTCAGTAATCATGAGGTTGCCATTTTAGGGCTGGTCCCAGAGCAATAGAGGATGATGTACAAGTTGCTGTACCACTTAGGTCTTATGACCCAGCAGATCCAATGGTACCCAAAGTATTCAGATACTTTGACTAAAGAATACCAAGTGATCCCGCACATTTGACTAAATGATACTGAATGATTACATGACCTGAGCTGTTCATTATGAATTCAGTGTTGTCTCATTCTCTAAATCATAAAATTAGCTGTGTGCAGCAGCATTCCATTGTTAAGTAGAGTTTGTCTATGTGAAACCAGGCCTGAGTAGGTCTGGGAGGCACAGGATACATTGACTGAGAGTCCCATTGCATCCACATCCACCATTTCACCATCTCAACCCACATAAATGGCCACATGGGAAATTCTCTCTGATCAGTTAACAGAAGAAGGAAAAATTGTAGGCCTGCTTCATAGATAAGTCTATTTGTCTCCTGGCACCAGCCAGAAGTGAATGGCTGATGCTGTATAACCTTACTCAGGGATGGCCCTGAAAGGCAGTGATAAAGAAAACTTACCCAGTGGGCAGAAATTTGGGCAAAATATCTGATTTGCTTGGAAGGAAAGGTGGATTGAAGTAGGAATCTATCTAGTCTCATGGGCAGTGGCTAACAGGTTAGCTTGACTGGTCAGGGGCTTGGAAAGACTAAGAGTTGGAGATTGCTATGACAAAGAGATCTGGGAAAAAGTATGTGGATAAAACTCTTGGAGTAGGTGAAGGTGGTGAAGACATTTATGACCCTGGGAAACGTTAAGCCAAGAGCCCTCACTGCAGAGGAAGCTTCCAAAAACAAGTTAGATAAGATGACAGTCCTTGTAGCTGTGGTCGACTTCTTTCCCCAGCCACTTTGCTGCTTGCTCCACGGCCCATGGGTATAGAGGCCATTGTGCAGAAGTGAGTGCAGAAGTGCACTCACTTCCCTTCACAGGGCTTCCCTGTCAATCACCACCGTTGAGTCCCCAGCTTGCCAGTAGCAGAGCAAAACACTGAGCTCTGCTCACACACAATCCCTGTGGGAACCAGCCTATCACTTCACTTTATTGAATTCCTTCCACCTTGGAGGGGCAGGGCTTTGTCTTCGTAGGAATAGATACACATTCTGTATGTAGATTTACCTTCTTTGTTCAAAACTCTTCTGCCAACACTATCATCTGGAGACCTACAGAATCTCATCATTATGGTATCTTATGCAACATTGCCTCTGACAAAGGGACTCATTTTAATACAAAAGTAGAACAGTAATAGGTTCATGCCCATAGAATTCATATTTTGCCTTGTACCCATCATCTGGAGGCAGCTGATCTGATAGACAAGGAAAATTATCAGTAGAGGCTCACTTATGACCTGAGCTGGGTGACAACACTCTGAGAGATTGGGCTGTCATCCTATAGGATACCACATATGCTTTAAACCTGTGACCAAAAGATAGTGCCATTTTCCTCAAAGCCAAGATATATTTTGGCTGAAACCCAAGAGGAAGAGGTGGGAGTGATACCGCTCACAATGACACCTAATCATACACTTACTGCATTTTTCTTTGATGGGCACATTCTCCTGCTCTTGGCAGGTTTGGAGGTCCTAGTTTCTAAGGGAGGAATGCTTCCACAAAGATACGCACTGTATTAATCCTTTATTGCACTGCTATAAAGTCATAACTGGGACTGGGTAATTTATAAAGAAAAGAAGTTTAATTGGCTCATGGTTCTGCAGGCTTTATAGAAAGCATAACAGCTTCTAGGGAGGCCTCAGGAAACTTACAATCATGGCGGAAGGGGAAGGGGAAGCAGGCACATCTTACATGGCCGGAGCAGGAGAATGAGAGAATGGGGAGGCAGGGGGGAAATGACACACACTTTTAAAACAATCAGATCTCCTGAGGACTCTGTCAGGAGAACAGCATCAAAGGGTGAAATCCACCCTCACGATTCAATCACCTCCCACCAGGCTCCACCTCCAACATTGGGGATTATAGCTTGACATGAGATTTTAGCAGGGACACAAATCCAAACCATTTCATATACACAGCCATGTTTTCATTAAATTGGAAGTTGATACTCCTCCGGGCCATTTGGGCTCCTCTTTTCACTGAACCAATAGGGTTCAATAAGGTCATCCCATATCCGGCTAGGTGACTGGTTCTAGTTGCCAATAGGACACGGGGATGCTGTTATACCTTGGGATTACTGGCTGTTTCAGGGCCTCATGGGAGGTGGCTCTAGAGTACTGTCTACTGAGACATTGCCAATGGGAGAAGCACAGGCTGGAGGGCCCTGGCAGGGCTCCATTCTTCATTCTTCTTCAGCCCCAGTGAGTGAGAAGAGAAGGTTTGTGGAGTTCCTTTCAATTCAACAAACATTTATTGGAAAACCTTTGGAGGTAACAATGCAGCACAACTAACCGGAATGTTCATGAAATGAATTGTTCTGGTAAATTGAGCTTTCTAAGTAACTAAGTTTTATTCTGCAAACTCTCGTTACATATCTCTCTGAAACGTCTGACTCTGCTTTCTTCCCACCATAAGCACAGCCTAGTGAGCATGGTTGATGCTTTATTTGATGAGCGGAGATCTTAAAAGCCCTCAAGGTGATTATTTCCAGAAGACCAAGTCTCAAGGTGATAATGTAGATAAAGACAGGGAAGGTGATGGGGCTGAAGGAACTGCACAGGACAGAAGTTACTTTATCAAAAGATAAATTCCCAATATCAGCTTGATTCAAAATCATTTGCCTGCTGAAAGAGGAGCCCTGAAGGAATTCTGGTTAGCAGAAATTTTCTAGGAGCTGAGGATTGATTGTTGTCATGACAATGGCTGTGATCCACTGATGCTGTGTTTATATGGTGCTCATGTTTTCACGCCTTTTTCCTACTTATGCTCGCATTTCAGTCTCACATCAGCCTTTGAAATGGCAAAGGCATATTTTGCTTTTCCCCCTGAACATTCAGAATAACTAAGGCACACAGGGTCTAAGTGACTTTCCCCACGTCTGGGTGGCAGCTGACTAGATCACAAATCTCTTGAATTGCTGCTCTCCATTTATTTGGTTTCTGTTCTGGGGTATTTTCTTAGGTCTAGAAAACGGGAAGAAGACAGACTGTTTTCATGGATCTTGAGAAAGAAAAAAATAGTGGAAGAAAAAACTCAATATAGTGATCACATTGCAAGGGGAAAGCTGGGCTGCAGAAAGAGTGGACAGAAGCCAAGGGATTTCCCCCAGACTCCTGTGTGTAGAATTAGAAGTGACATGTCCTGCCCCATGGTCCACAGCCCCGGGCTACATGGTGCAAGTAACATTCTTCTCTCACAGTGGCAATCTCCTGCCATTACCCTGACATTCTTGGCCAGGTCTTTGATCAAAGGAACAAAATCAGGAGACAAAGTCAGCCATGAGAACAAAGTCAGAGACACCTCCACCTTGGGAGAAGGACACTGGCCAATGGGATGTGTTTTTTGCAGCCTGCTTCTTCCCCAAAGGGAAGGAAACTGTCTTTCTGGGCTGTCAAAGTGGCTCTTCACAGTGGAATAACCAGGGATGCAAAGGACAAGGACTTGGTAGTCAGAAACCTGGGTTCAAAGCCCTGGCAATACAACCATGGGCAGATCAAATGAATTTTCTGGGGCTCAGCTGATTTCTCATGCATGCAGAAGGGAAGAATTATCTTTGACCCTCTTGAATTCCAAGACTACTCTGGAAATAAATGAGATCATGTGAAAAGAAAGACATTTTGTGCTTTTTAGAAACAGGAGACTAACGACAACCAAGTCACTCTTAGAGATTCAGCGGATAATTTATCTGCAGATTTCTGAGGCCTCTTTCTCTTCAAATGTTTGCCTGTTATTTGCATCTGTTACATTATCTTACACATTTTTGCCTTGGGTTTAACTGACATTGAGGATGAGGGATACACTAATGTTTGATTGTGAACGGAATAAATACAAGGAGTTACTTTTTTTCTGTGTACATCAATTTTCACACCTGTAAAATGGAGAGGAGAAGGTTGAGGCAGGGTAGTTAGTTCTGTTAGATGATTTCTAAAACTTCTTAAAATACAACAGTCAATGGATTGAAAATCTGTCTTTCTAAAGAGAAACTAATCTGTTGTGGGCCATATCTATAAAAAGCTAAGGACCAGGTAGGCATAGATGAGTGGGCAAGAAATTTAGGAAGGACAAAACATGAGAAGGAGAGAAAGAATTTGGGTTCCCAAGCAGCTGACAAAGCCCAAGAAGAAGAATGGACTGCAAAACTGCCCTGAGCTACTCTTTGCACACTGCCTGCGGGGTAGTTCCACTCTGCAGGAGTAGTCAGAGTTGTAACACCTCTTCAATAAAGCTATTTTTTTCTACCACCAGCTGGCCCTTGAATTCTTTTCTGGAGAAAGCCAAGAACCCTCACGGACTAAGCCCCACTTTGGGGCTTGCCTGCCTGGCATCAGTGTCTCTGCAAACAGGTTGAATCTGTCACACATGTGTACATGTGGTCCAGTGGGCTTTCTTGTACTTAGAAAGCCTAGCTTCAACCTCTCTCTCTAGTCCAGTGAAACCAAGCAGAATCACTGATCTCCTCTGAGGATAGTGAAGGCAGGACATCAGAACTCATAGCTGGAGACATTATATCTGAGCAGGGGGAACAGCAGGGGGGACAAGAATATCAGAGTCCATTAGTAAAGCAGCCAAACAGGCTCAAAGAAAAAGCATGTGGCTGATGGCCCTATAGAAAGTCTTAGGGCCCATTCATTGCGAACACACCTACACCCAGAGCTGTGATTTCCTCTGTAGAGGAAGGTGGGAGAGGAAGGAGGCCCACATTCCTGAGAATGAGGCCACCAGACTCCACACCTTCTCTCTTGGCTCTGCAGTCTCCACAGAAAGCCTGAGCAGAATGAAGGCTTTGGTGGCACAGGGAATAAATGGTGAGCCACTCTGAGCCTGTGGAAGAACTAGGCCAGTGTGTCTCAAAGTGTGAGTCAAGAATCGCTCATATCAGAATAACCTGGCATGCTAATTTAAAAATGTGTGTTCCTGGACTATACCACTGAATCTGAATCTTTCGGGGAATTCGCATTTTTTTAGCAAGGTATTCGGTGTGATTCTTATGTCTAACACTGTTGAAAACCATGTGAGCTTTTTGAGTGCTTGACAAATAGTAGATACTCAGCAAAAATACATTGAAAGAGCGAATGCATAAATCAATGTGTATGAGGAAGTTCACTCCTAGTGAACTAGGAGGTAGGAGGAGTGACTAGGAGGAGATCCAGGGGTTTATTGGACCTGAAAATGGGTTCTAAGGCTTCCAACAGGGCCAACATTCTCCCATATCATGTCTTCCTGACCTAACTAACCTAACCTGACTTTAGGTTGTTATCTCAGATCTAGTCTTTTAAAAACGTAGCTCATTCTCTCTTTGGCCTTGAAAAGGCTGCTATTCATCCTTCCATTGAATTTTTAGGTTTTCACTATTGGATTTTTACTTCCAGAATTTTTATATGTTCTTTTTGACAATTACATATTTTGTTGTATGGTCTTATTCATATCATCTTAGTGCTTCTTTCTTCCTTAATAGTTTAACATTTTAAAGGTACTTATTAAAATTTCTTTCAAATGGTTTTATTATGTCCAGATATTGGGGTATAAATTCTTGGATTTGATGTATCTGCTGAAAATTCCTTTCGGTGGTTTGTTTTCTTCTGTGATTATGATATTTGATGGTGAGTAGCTCTTCAGTAGAGATTACCTCCTATGGGATTCCCATGTGCCCTGGGCTTTGGAAGTGTCCAGAAGTGTCCACTTCTCACAAGGCATCTGTAGGGCCCCACAAGGTTCAACTGCTTCTGGCTGGTTTAAATTTTGATTTCTCAGCTGAGGTTCCTTCTCATGTAAGTAGTAGGAACTTAGAAATCAAGCCCATCACTTGGTTCAGGATGCCAATTTATTCATAATGGCTATCATTACCTGATACAGTTTGGATTTGCGTCCCCACCCAAATCTCATGTCAAATTGTAATCCCCAGGGTTGGAGGAGAGGCCTGGTGGGAGGTGATTGGATCATAGGGGAAGATTTGCTGTTCTCATGATAGTGAGTGAGTGAGTTCTCATGAGATCTGGTTGTTTAGAAGTGTGTAGCACCTTTCCATTCTCTGTCTCTCCTGCTCCGTCCATGTGAAGACATGCCTGCTTCCCTTTCCCTTTCTGCCTTGATTGAAAGTTTCCTGAGGCCTCTCCAGCCATGCTACCTGCACAGCCTTCAGAACTGTGAGCCAATGAAACCTCTTTTTTTATAACTTACCCAGTCTCAGGTATTTCTTTATAGCTGTGCAAGAATGGACTGATAGAGACCTGTTATAATACCCATGGCCACAGTGAATATCAAACTTTCCTCATCAACTTTCAAGATGGCCTGTGGGGTTTTTCTTATTCTTGTTTCATGGGTACACCAGCTCTCATGATCTTTACCTTTATGACCATTCAACTCCACCACATGGGGCCTGCAGCCAAGACCCTGCTCCCCAGTCAGGTATTGGAACCCTAGTCCCAGTTGATTTGATCATTCCATGAGTCATTTTGGATTCAGCAACCTCTGACTACCCTGACTTTGAGTTTTTGCTCTCTTACTCAAGCACTGGGGACTTCTCTCTCTTAATTTTGAGTTTGACTGTGTCTTCAAATTCTCTTTAGTTCTGTTTTATCCATGATCCCATGTGTTTGGAAGGGGCGGGGGCTGGCGAGGTAAAGTTCTTTTCTATTTGCTTCGTGCACCCTGTTAACCAAGAAGCCTCAGCTCTTGCTCTTACAGCACACAGCTCCTTCTTTGAGTGGGAAGAGGCTCGTTTAATTCATGTTCTGTTTTGTTTGATGGCTATTCAGAAGGAAGAAAGGCCTGATTCCCTCAGAAGTCAGATGATAAAGTGAAGATTTCTCTCACTGAAAGGAAGGAACCTGAGTGGGCAAGGGAGAAAGAGCCGAGGGAAGACACTGGCGGGAGTACCTCTTTTAGAAAGAAGTTCAGAGCTATTTGGGGCAAGTTGGAAATGGGGCCAACCTCTGAGACTTGGAGCTCTGAACAAAGAGGCAGAGGTGCTGAGGAGATAATTAACATCAGTAATCTAAGCAGAAACTGCACACGAGCTGCATTAGACTTTTGAAAAAGCCCAAGGCTGCCTGGAGGTGGGGAGAAGAGATAAACAAGCAACTGTTCAGAGAAATGAAATTTATAACAGTTTCGTTAATGACAGAGCATTCATTTTGTGCTATGGAGGTGTATTTCTTTTAACTCTTCTCTAACTGGAGTATTTCATACCTTCTAAGAAGAAGAGTTTTCCATGCCATTCGCTAATTAAATGTTTTAAAATGGAAAACGAGAATGTATCCAGTGTTATATCCTGTTTTTTTTTTCTTCCACCGATGCCTGAAGTAGTCCAACTACTGCTCTCATGCTGACCTTAATCAGGCCGCATTGATCACTTAGAGATCTGTCTCCAGAAACCTGTAAGAATTAAAGAGCATCCATTGACCTTTAAAAGATGCTCAGCCCCCATGAATAGTGGGAGTATCACAGATTCCACAATGGAGACTCTAAATCAGTAGGGGCCAGGCGCAGTGGCTCACGCCTGTGATCCCAGCACTTTGGGAGGCCAAGGTGGGGGGATCGCTTGAGCTCAGGAGTTCAAGACCAGCCTGGGCAACATGGCGAAACCCCATCTGTACCAAAAATACAAAAAATTAGCCAGGCATGGTGGCATGTGCCTGTAATCCCAGCTACTCAGGAGGCTGAAGTGGGAGGATCACTTGAGCCTGGAAAACAGAGGTTGCAGTGAACTGACATCTCACCACTGCGCTTCAGCCTGGGAGACAGAGTGAGAGCCCATCTCAAAAAGAAAGAAAGAGAAAGAAAGAAAGAAAGAAAGAAAGAAAGAAAGAAAGAAAGAAAGAAAGAAAGGAAGAAAGAAAGAAAGAAAGGCCAGTAGGAGCGGAGTCTATCTGGTATAAAGGGCAAAGGAGGCAGTTTTCTGAGTACTTAATGCCAAGGGGGGTGAACTACTTCAGCGGATGCTGGAAGAATTCAGGAGAGGGGTGAACCCCACCCCCTTACGCCAGGCTGTGAGCAGTAGTAGTGAGTAAGGTCTCCAAGGAAGCTAATGACTGAATTCTATTCTTACTCAGTGTGTATGACTCCAATCATCACAGCACAAGCAGTTTGATTATAGGAGCTAAATAAATATCAGGGACACAAATAACCTCGGGGGAAGGGGTGAGGGGAGGAGAGAAGCATGGAGAGAGAGGGTACCCTACCCACCGGCTTAAAGCAGACAGGAAAGAAGAAGATGCTTTCTTGGCAGGAGATGGAAAGGAAAATGGAAGAAGCTTTTGAATCCTGCTCTGCATAGGAGGGCATGGGAGCTCAGACACTGTCAAAGCAAGAAGGAGGGTCCACTTACTGTTTATGCTGGAACGCCTTGAGTTGAGCAATTAACATGATGCCTGGACCCCAAGGCAGCTGAAGGCCAGGGGATTCTGGGACTCTGTCCTGGTCCTGATGATGATGTTGATGTTAATGATGATGGTGATGATAGCAAACACTTTCACAGTGCTTACTGTTTGCCAGGCACTTTTCAAAGCACTTTATATACAATAACTCATTTAATCTTCATAACAACTTTACAAGTTAGATAAACAGAGGTGCAGACTGAGTAAGAAATTTCCCCAAGTTCACACAATCAATAAGTGGTGGGTTTCAAACCTTAGCAGACTGGCTCAATTGCCCATGCTTTTAACCACAGAGCTCTGCTGTGTTTATATATGGAGAAATATATATCAATATGTAATGATAATAATAATAACAACCACTACAATTGCTATGGAGTGCTTGCTCAATGCCAGACACAGTACTAAGCATTTTAGGTATGTGCATGATCACCCTTAACTGTTGGGACAACTCAATGAGGAAAGTAGCAATATTACTCCAACTTTGAAAATGAGACAAGACAGAGTCTTAATGGTTGAACAACTTAGGAAAGGTCACCCAGTTAATAAGTGGCAATGCTGGGCACCAACTTTTGTGTCTAGAATACATGAGCCCATCAGGGAAGAAGGGTATGGGAGACTTATTCGTGGGCCAGGGAAAGAGCTTATTTGATCTGTGAAGGGAAGTTCCCCCTCTAAATTTAAGCACATACCCATGACCATGTAAGGTTAAATAACTCTTCCCCTGTTACTTTTGGGAGAGAATGGAAGACACTGAGGATGTCTTCTTTTCTCAGTATTATTTTCTTTTGCTAACAACAGTTTTGAGATAAGCAGTACTATAGAGCAGGGGTCTGCAAACGGGGCCAAATCCCATTCATGCCTGTTTTGTTTGTTTGTGTGTTTGTTTGTTTGAGACAATGTCCGGCCCTGTCAATCAGGCTGGAGTGCAGTGGCACAATCATGGCTCACTACAACCTCGACCTCCTGGGTTCAAGTAATTCCCCCACCTCAGCCTCCTGAGTAGCTGGGACTACAGGTTCACACAACCACATCCGGCTAATTTTTGCTTTTTTGTTTCGTTTTGTTTGTTTTTGTTTTTTTTGCAATGACATCATTTCACCATGTTGCTCAGGCTGGTTTCAAACTCCTGAGTTGAAGCCATCCACCTGCCTCAGCCTCCTGAGTAGCTGGGACTACAGGCGTGAGCCACTGCGCCGGACCTCATACCTGTTTTTGTGAATAGAGCTTTATTGGAACACAGCCATGACAATTCATTGATACGTTGTCTGTGGCTGCTTTCATACCATAATGGTAGGGCTGAGTAGTTGCAATGGAGACCATGTTCCACATGCCTATAAGAAAAAGTGTGCTGATCCTGCATAGAGATAAAAAGTGAATGGGTCTGCTCATGGATTGGCTGTGAGAAGAGCAGGAAAGAAAGGAATCCAGAGTGACTTGTAGGGTTTGGGGACACTCAACAATTCATCTCTCTTTCACAGAGCCCCCACCTATGTATGTGTCAAGCATTGTACGCTACATGCTGAGGATCCAGACATACAGAGCACAACCTTGTGGGAGAAGCACACACAAACACAATGACAGATGAAATAAAGCTTGAGTGAGTCTGGAAAGGCGAGCTGAGTACAGCATCCATAAATGATGAAGACAGCAGTGAGTCTATTTTTATTTATTATCTCGGATACCGAAGTCAACATGCTATGGTCTTCCCTCCTCTCCTCCCGAAGATCATAAACAATTGAGTGACCTGATAAGTCATGCCATATTATTAGTGGATGCCATATTGTTCATTCATCAATTTTGAGAGCCCTTTATGTGCCAGGCACTGGGCTAGTTATTGAAGATAACACAGACATGGTCCCTGCCCACATGGCACTTTCTTGATTGTAACAGAAAGGCAAGAGAAAGTGAAGAGTGGAGAAAAGGGACAAAGTTTGAGAAAGATGAGACAGTGCATGTCAGATGGCTTCTCTTGTTCCAGGAGAGTAAGCAGTGAAGGAACAGAGGTGAGAAGCTTGGAGTGAGAAGAAAAGGTATCAAATAGTCATCTCCTATAGTGCTAAACTTTTCCCCAGAAAACAAACAGTGCAATTGCCAGGCAGTATTGGGTGCCAATCTGAGGGCTACGGTCAAGAATTTACAGTAAAAGCAGGTTCCCTGGTAAAGTTTTCTTCCAACCTCATTGCACTGCTCAGTTGTAGGCACCAAGATGGCCATGCAGGTCCAGAGGGAGGCAGCCTCACAGCAGGCAAAGCCATCAGGAGTCCAGAGTGTGAAGTCTATTACCAAGCATAAGCATTTGTTAACTGGAGGAAGGTCGTGGGTCATCATATTGGACATATTGATTAAGTCCAGGTCTGCTGAGTAAAAAACCCTGTTTCCTTGCAGAAATCTTAAACTCTTATCTTTTGCTGACAGGCTCTAATGATTCTAATGCAGCTAGGACACTTTAGTTCAAAGAGATGATTAGCATTGTCAATTAGGGCTGGATGCATTGATTTTCTAATTAGACTTTGGGGTTGCCGTGCCCTCTTCCCTTGTTAGGCTCTGTAAGCACAGGCTGCCATCTACATATGCAAAAAATATTGCCTACCTTAAACATTACCTTGAAAATTATAAATGGGCATTTGCTAATTTCTTGATGTCAGACTGTGACTTTTTTATAAGTATAGATGCACTTTCCTCCCCCTCATCTTTCTTTCATAAACTGTACCCATAATACATCAGCTGAGATTCATTTCTATTCTACCCAGCGACTTGAAAACGCTTGTGTAGGGAGGGATAGCATTAGGAGATATACCTAATGTAAATGACGAGTTAATGGGTGCAACACACCAACATGGCACATGTATACATATGTAACAAACCTGCACATTGTGCACATGTACCCTAGAACTTAAAGTATAATAAATATATATACATATATTTTAAAAAGAAAGAAAATGCTTGTGTAGCAACCTGAATGCAGAGTCCTTGGGATTTTTATAATTCCCCACCCCACTGCTACTCCCACTAATCTTTTACAGACAATTCAACCACACCTCAACAGAAAACGTTTTACTCTTTTTTTAAAAGATAAATTGCCTGTAGAGGCTCTTTCCAAAGTATTCAGACTAATTTTTATAGACCCAATTCTTGTCAGTAATAATTTAATTGTATATTTTTAAATAACTAAAAAAGTATAACTGGATCGCCTGTGATATAAAGGATAAATGCTTGAGGGGATGGATACCCAATTTTACGTGATGCGATTATTCCACATTGCATGCCTGTATCGAAACATCTCACGTACCCCATAAATATATACACCTACTATGTAGCCACAAAAATTAAAATAAAAAAATTTTAAAGAAACGTTCTTTTTACTTGTATTTCATCAAGTTATATAGTATTTAATTAAAAATATGTGATTACAAAAGAGTACAACTGGCACAAACAGAGATCGGACTAAACGCAGCTGGCTCCTGGAACCACAGGCAGCGTGAGAGGTGGGAGAAGGCACACACCCAGCCCCCATGGGCATCAGCTATGTGACTTCTCAGAGGGGCTGCAGAACTGGGTGGGGTAAGGGACCTTCTGCTAAACTCCCTCAGAGCAGGAGAGCCTGAGCTGTGTCAGACAGAGGCCGCACTGCCAGTTGACTCTATGGTGGGATTTGAGCAGCACATAGGACTCCTGCCCCAATGCCACCCACACTCATGCCTAAATGTCAGCATAGTGGGGTCCTT
Organism: Pongo pygmaeus; assembly: GCF_028885625.2. Classification (NCBI taxonomy): domain Eukaryota; kingdom Metazoa; phylum Chordata; class Mammalia; order Primates; family Hominidae; genus Pongo; species Pongo pygmaeus. The sequence goes on from NC_072373.2 coordinate 44,690,905, forward strand.
TCTTTAGGCTTGAAATTTCCTCTTTTTCGTGGTCATCTTTCAGATTACAGGTCAGCCTTGGGTCGGTGAGGGACTCATTAAGTCTCCAGCGTATAGGAAAAGATGATCCTATTAGCTCCTTTCTCGTGGAGAATGCTGGCAGTGCGAGATGTCTAGAAACACAAGCTTTTCTAAATTACTGGTTTTTGTCCAGGTGCGCCCGTTTAGAGGCTGGTTTAGGTGTGAAGATGCCCCAGCTGCCCAGCTGCAGGCTGAGCCAGCTTCCGAGTTTTGGAGCCTAGGGCTCTGCGCCCACCGCTGGAGGGCGCCAGGCTCGGGGAGAAGGACTTCCTGCCGCCCTGGCAGCCATTGCTCAGCGGGTGGGGCGGGAGCGGAGAGCGTGGGCAGTGGCATTTAGGTGGATGAGTAAGAGCTAACCCAGGCCCCATTGTTCTTGACCTTGGCTGCAGCTGCTGCCAGAACTGGAGACCGAACTGACTGTGCTATGCATGACCCAGCACCCTAACATTAATTAAGGGGGTTGGTGACATTGGTACTCTGGGTAAACAGAGGGAGGCAGATTTCTAGCTCTGGTTTCCAGGATTCTGAAAATGAGAATCTGCTGAGAGAGTGGGGGCAGTGGGCGTGGACGTCGCTTCTTCCTGCACAGGAACATCAGCCCTCTGGCTTCTGCATCTTGGAGAACTCCAGCTTTTGGGGAGGAAATTGAGATGTCCAGGTTCCATGGAGCCATGGAGGGGGAGAACAGATGGAATTCTAGGAGCCAGGACACTTGGAAGGTGGGAGCGTCTAGGAATTAAGAACATTAGCTTTGTAGTCAGTCAGTCTGCCTTAGAATCACAGCCTTACACATTAGTGCCTGAATAACCTTGGGCTGCTTATACCTGTTATACCTGTGCCTCAGTTTCCTCATCAGTAAAATGGGGGATTCCGTACCTACCGTAGTGGGTGGTTAGGAGAATAAAATGACATAAAAGCACTCAGCACACTGTGGGCATATTGGAAGTTTCCCACAAATGCTAGCTTCTCAGAGCATCAGGAGAGAGATGCTGTGGTTTGGAGAGGTGGGGTATAGAGGTCAGTGGTTAGACTGCCTGACTCAGGACCCTCCCCACCACTGCCTGTGCCTCAATAAAGGACTAGAAGTCAAATTGCTTAACCTCTCCAGGCTTTAGTTTCCCTTTCCATACCAGAAGAAGCCACCTTCTAGTAAGAAAGCAATAGACCTTGACAGCAATACCAATTTGTAATTTGAGGGCTTTGGAGCATTAGCATTAACTAAATAGAGGCCTTACTGAGACAACATCAGAGCCACCTGGCATGTGGAAATTTCTGGATTACATCACAGGATCCTCCAGTGACAACCCAACCCAACATAATTTTCCACCATTGTCTTTAAAGTCCTAGAGGCTTGAGGGTGAAGTTTGTAAGTCTCCCTTCTGATTCTACCTGTGGCCTGCTTCATTTCAGGCTTCCCAAGGTCCAATCCCTATATTATGGTTTTTACATTTTTCTGCAAACTTTAAAAATACATTTTTCTTTAAAAGGTGCAGCCTATTCTCCTCCCCTTGAATGTGAGCCAGACTTCTCTCTAAAGAATACAATGTGGTGGAAGTGAAGCCATGTGACTTCTGAGGCTAGATCATAAAAAGGATAGTCTCTGCCTGAATCTCTTTCTCCTGGGTCTCTCACCCTGGGGGAAGCCAATGGCCATGTCATGAGGACACCCAAGCATCCTCCGAAGAGGTCCATGAGGACAGGAACTGGGTCTCCTTGCCAACAGCCAGCACCATCACACCCATTATATAAGTAAGCCACCTTGGAAGTGGCTCCTCCAGCCCCAATCAAGCCTTCAGATGACTGCAGCCCAGCCTACATCTGGAGTGCAATCTCCTGAGACAACTCAAGCCAGAACCACCCTGCCAAGCCTCTCCTAGATTCCTGACCCCCACACACTGTGTTTATTTTTTTTATTATGTATGTTTTTATTATTATGTTAAGCTAATCAATTTGGGGGTAAATAGACATGCAGCAACAGACAATGAATACACTCCATCTCCTTGATGTATCTCCATCTCCCTGAAGTTAAATGTAGCTTGGATACCCTGCTTGCATCATCCTGGCTAGTCTGTCTGCTGTCCTGGGTGAAGGCAGCAGGGGATGCCAGGTCAGGAGCAGTGCTCTGAGAACAAAGAATTTCAGCTCCTGGAGAAAAGTTGACCTGACCTTTTATCCTACAAAGGGCTCAGCAGAGAAGCTGCCAGTGGTGTCAGTAAGTGATTGCTACTTCTCAAAGAATGGGGAGGGTCCTAGGACCCTGAGCATAAAAGTAGAGCATCAAATGCAGGCCTGGTTTCCAGAGGGTCTCCAACTGGATGACCACTCTGCCATCAACCACAGCTAGGATGAACATGGGCACACCTGGCCCACTCCACCCCCATGCTTAGCAAACTCGCTTGTGCAGAATACAGGTGTTTTCCGTAAACGTAACCAGTAAGCTGGGTGCTCAGAGTCCTAACCACATGCATTAACCCCTCTTTTTCCTCTCCTCTAGATGCTGGTGTTCTCCAAGCTTCTGTCTTCATTGGGAGTGAGGGAAGTGCAAGAGAGAACATTCCTGAAAAGTAGCACCTTTCATTTTTTAAAGTAATATATTGGATGTCAATATTAAGACTGATGAAAATCTGTTAAAAGATTTCACAATTGTTGCAAGAGAAAAAAAAAGCAGCAGCAGTACTGTAAGATGTGGGGAGACGGTTTTCAAAGGAAGGTACCTTTTTCACATACTTGCCCTTCACCAACCAGAAATTGAATCCCTGCCCCTAGGCAGGCACTCTGTGATGTTAGAACCTGAATACGCCTCTTTCCTTATCTCTCTTCTCACTCCTGCCTGTGATACTTAAGGGATCTTCAACTCCCCCAATGCTCCAAATACTACCTGTATTCTGGTGACTTGCCAGAAAATAGCTCCAAGCTCAGTTCCCTACAGATCCCTCGCATCTCTGATATGGCAGACAAGGCTAGCCACAATTTTGTCTGAGCCTCATCTCCTGCGACCTCACCCTAAACCCCTAAGGTGGAACCCAACTATTAGAGCTTATCTATTATTTCCTGTGGCAGTGACTGCAAATTGCCAATCAAAATCCATCTCCATTCTTTCTTTCTAAGAGAATCTAGCTAAAAGACCATGATTCCAAGCCTTTGTGCAACAGGAGCCCATGCAATTAAGTTCTGGCAGTGATGTCTAAACAGAAGAGAAATGTGAGACTTCTGAAAAGCTGTTTAAAGTAAACTGACTCAGCTGAAGGGAGAGGCCTTTGTCCTTCTCTCCCTTTCTTATTTCTGCTGCCCAGAATTGGGATGAGATGGCTGGAGCTCCTGCAGCCATTCTGGACCGTGAGATGACCTTGAGAATGAAAGCCATGTGCTAAGGATGTGGAGCAGAAAAGCGGAATATTAAGATATATATGGCACCATTTTGCACCAGGTTCTGTTCAAAACACATTTCCTTTATTAAATCATTTAATCCTCAGAGCAGTCCTCAAAGATAGATACTTTTATTATCCTCATTTTACAGATGAGGAAGCAGAGAGGAAAGGTAACTTCCTCAAAATCTCATGGCCTGAGAAAGAACTAAAACTCAGGCCAGTGTGACTCTGGAGTCCGTGCTGTAAGAAGTCATCTTGCATTGCCTGCGTTCCTCATGACTCAGGAACTACCTACCACACCAGCCCCAGGCTGCCTAGCTCTGCACTTCTCTTATGTATGAAAGAAATAAACCTCTAGCTTACTTAAGCCACTGCTATTTTGAGTTTTCTATTGTTGGCTGCCAAGCCTATGCCTACCTGGTACATTCTCCAATTGATTTTCATGCCTCCAGGCACTTGTTCAAACTGTTCCTTCTGCCTGGAATGCCCTTTCCATTGTACACTCCTCTGTTAGCACACATCATATGCAGAATAACATCACAGCTATTTCTTTACCCATCTGTCTTCCAAGCTAGATGTTCACCATCCAGAATGGAGGGACACTGTCTTATAGTCTGTTCCCGTAAAATTTAACCTGGTCTGGCACATAATAAGTGCTCAATAAATGTTCTCTGAATTTAATTGAATTGGGGGAAAATCCCAGTCTTATACAAAAGCAGGATAAAATGGTTTGACATCACATATGTTGAGGTGTTACTCCCCTTCCCCTTTCTCCCAACCAGGGCTACCCCAAATCCTCTTACTTGTTTCTCAATCCTTCCACTAAGTTTGCTTTTTGTTCCACAGTGAAATGAAACTTACTTTTAATGAGCACTCCGTGTATCATGGACATTTCACATGCTATTTCATTCTCTACAACACTGAGAAGTTTTCTAGAGATGAGAAAACTGAGGCTTTCAGAGAGATCAGGTGATTCTCCCAAGATCACACACCTGGTAAGGGGCAGATTTAGGTGAACGCAGAACTATCATATGGCATACACCCACATTATGATAGCTATTGTTTTAAAATATATTGTATAGCATCAAGGGTACTAGTCTGGAATTCCATAACCCTAGTTTCTAGTCAAGCCTCTTAACTCTGGTTTGGTCTTAGTTTTCTCAGCTGTAAATTATGGGATGATCTCTGAGGACCCTTCCAGCTCTGGCAGTGCATGATTCTATGACTTAAACACACACTAAGTTTAAGTAATTGTGAGTCTTTTTTTTTTTCTTGAGACAGTCTCACTCTGTCACCCATGCTGAAGTGCAGTGGCGCGATCTTGGCTCATTGCAACCTCTGCCTCCTGGGTTCAAGTGATTCTCCTGCCTCAGCCTCCAGAGTAGCTGGGATTACAGGCATATGCCATCACGCCCAGCTAGGTTTTTATTTTCTTGTTTTTTTTTTGTTTTGTTTTTTTAGTACAGATGGGGTTTCACCATGTTTGCCAGACTGGTCTCGAACTCCTGACCTCAAGTGATCAAGTGACTGCCTGTCTTGGCCTCCCAAAGTGGGGATAACAGGCATGAGCTACCACAGCTGGCTGAAAGTCTTCTTTACATAGGAAAGTCTTTTTTATATAGGAAATTCCAGAGGGCAAAAAATAAACAAAGGTTGCAACTAAGGGGCTCTGAATATAGAAGCAAGCTTGGTGTTGATTCTGCTAGACACTGACTCTGCTTGGCTGCCAGGATCTCAGAAGTCCATCAAGCACAACCCTTCTCCTCATATCATATCTGACATAGTCACCGATCTGAGCCAACAAAAGGACAGCAAGAAGGGCATTTTCTGGGAGAAGCCTAAGTCTGCAAACAGATTTCTTTCACCAGAATCCCTAGGTATGGAGGGTTGTCTACAAGTTATGGGCTCCTGTGGACCTGTGCATATTGACATTCACCTGTGGAGCTCCTGCTGCATCAAGAATTCCAGGGAGGCTGTCACCTTGGGAGTCTGGGAGAGGTGGAGTGAGTGTGAACAAATATAATGTGTGCTCTTGGAGGAAATAGAGTGCTGGAAAAATCCCTGAGGGGGTTCCAAGAGCCATAGAACGCTAAATGCAAACAGGCAGGCAGACAAGCAGGCCACTGCCTCTTTGCAATCCATGACTCTCCACAGGACATCCCTGTGCTCCTCCCCTGGTGTGGGGACCCACTCAAACCCATGGCCCTTCTGCTGCAAGAGTCCTGAGTTCAAATCCGCTTTGATGACACCGTCATGTGAATCTAAAATTTAAAGTTGTCTCTCCAGATTGCTATTTATTATACAAACTGAACTAAATGAAATGATTCTTCTACTCAAATACATCATCTCTAGTTTGCCACACATATATGATAATAATCAATAGTGACATTGTACAGCCCTTTACAGCTCATAAATTACTCTCATATCCATTACCTCACTTGGGCCTCCCTTCAGCTCTAAGCTGGAAGAATTATATTGAATCACATGAAATTGCTGATGTTCAGTTGGTTTTGACCAGCAGAAATGGCACTTTCATATGGTTCAAAGTAATATTTGTGCTTTCGCTGTCTTTTTGCCAATGAGGAAACTGAGGCTTTTAATCGTGTATAATTTGTCCAAGGTTTTTAGTAAATGATAGAACTGGGACTGTACCTCTGATTCTGATGCCAGATGTCATTTGTTCATCCCGTAAGAACTTATTGAGAGCCTGCTATGTGCCAGGCACTTGCTGGGAACTAAAGACACCAAGGGGGAAGAGTGCCCTTACCCTGTCTGCCTGGGCATGTGCATAAAATTTGGGGCTGTGTAGGGAAAACAGCACTCACTGGCAGCAATGACATACACTGAGCAGTCACTTTAGGCCAGGCCCACTTCTGCTTTTATATTTCTCTTTATGTATTATTTACTTAAAAATACATATTTTTATATATAAAAATAAATAATAAATATAGATATATATTTTTGAGATGGAGTATATTTATATATACATATATTTTGAGATGGAATATATATATTATATATATGTGTGTGTATATATATGTGTGTGTGTATATACATATTTAATTTTTGAGATGGAGTGTTGTCCAGGTTGGAGTGCAGTGGCATGATCTTGGCTCACTGCAATCTCTGCCTCCCAGGTTTAAGCAATTCTCCTGCCCCAGCCTCCAGAGTACTTGAGATTACAGGCGAGTGCCACCATGCCTGGGTAGTTTTTGTATTTTCAGTAGAGACAGGGTTTTGTCATGTTGCTCAGGCTGGTCTTGAACTCCTGACCTCAGGTGATCCACCCACCTCAGACTCCCAAAGTGCTGGGATTACAGGCGTGAGCCACGCTGCCTAGCCCTACTTAAATATTTATGTTGTATTATTTTAAAACCTAATTATTATTTTATTACTAATAATATTTATATACTAATTAATCCTCACACCAACCTTGCCCACTCTACAAGTGAGGAAATTGAGGCACAGTAAGGTTACATAATATGTCCATGGTCACACGATTAGTAAGTAACCAAGCCAGGATTGAAGCAGTCTGGCTTTGGAGTCTACTACAGTAACCGTCCTGCATCTGCCTGGGCAAATCTGGGAAGAATTCTGGGAGGAGGTGACCTCTGAGTTGAGACCTGGAGGATGAATAGGGCAGAGTCCACCTGGGCAGAGGAAAAAACACAGACAAAGGTTCAGAAGCCTGAAGAAAAAAAGGCATGCTTTTGGGAATCAGCCTGGAGCACAAAGTATTAGGGAAGGAAGTGGTAAGAGATGAGGTTGGCTAGATAGACAAGGGGCAGGCTTTGCAAAGGGTTTGTATTTTATCCCATAAGCAATGTGGAGCCATTAAAATTCTTGTCAGGGGAATGACATGATTAAATTAGCCTGCTAGCAAGATCGCTTGGAGGGCAGAGTGGGAGATGTATTGGAGGTGGAAGAAAGACTATAAGTTATTGTAATTTGGGGGTATAAGTTCATCCACAGACCCCTTCTCTAAACCACCTTGCCCCTAATTCTCCTATCATGATTTCTCCAAGTCCCTGGCCATCTGCTAAATCCCTAGCTATTGCTCATGAATCACATTAGACGCTTACCTCGGGCCATCTCTTCTTTTGAGAATAGTGGTCATGCTGTACTGCTGGAAGGATGTGCCTCTCTGCTGTCCTTTGAGGCTGGTCCTGAGGGCAGGTCTAATGCCACTGCAGTCCACAGCTGTGTGATGCCAGCACATTGTGCAGAGCCACCTGTAAATCAGGCTGCAGTTGTTCCTCCATAGTCAACAGGTCACAGGGAACTCCCTGTGAAGCTACAGGTATGTGCGTGGGGTGGCAGTGTAACAGGAGCAGGGCTGTTGGGAGAGTGAAGCACATGCGACTCACTCATACTGTCAGGACCTGCTTGACCCAGTTCCAAATAAACTGTTCCCACCTGATGATGTGGTGGTGCTTGGCATGACCTTCTTGGCTTGTTGATGAGATCATACCCAATTCTGGATGAGCCACTTGGGTTGCATGGTCACCAGGTGTACTGTGTTCAGTCTATGAGGTCTAGTAGAAAGTCAAGAGCTGTTTCTTACATGAACAATTACTGCAAAGAGATGATGTCCTTGTCCCAAAACTCCAGGGGTCCCCACCGTGATTCTCCCATTGGTACTTTCCAATGGCTCCATATGGAAGCCTGATCTGCCACAGACATTGATCATCATTGCATCTGCTGGGTCATGAGAGGCAAGGGACAAGAGCAGCTTGCATGGCAACCTGGACGTGCAACAGAAACTTTTCTTGCTCTGGGCCCCTCTCAAAGCAGAAGCCATTAATCTCGGCTATTCCCCATGGCTGTGGAAGGGCTCCAGAGACTCCTACTTGGTCCTTCCTGTGGAAATAGCCCTTACTTCATGGGTCAGAAGCCAGGGTGGGGAGTCTGCCAGTTGAGGTTATTTATTCCAATAGTTTAGTCAGGAACTGAGAAAATAACTATGGGATGGCATAAGTGCCCTACTGGGTCTACCATGACACAGACTCAGGTAGAAATCCATTTATCACCTGGCTTTCAAAAACCTCATGTTAACCCATGGATAAAGGGTTCTGGGTCCCCAGGATTGATGTTATACCAGATCCAGTGTCAATAATCCTTGAAAGGTCTGGGTCATTCAGTTACCTTGATCAATACATAGTTACCCTGGTAAATGGCCACAGACCCCTTTAGGGGAGCTGGAAGAAGACTCACAATGCATTACTGTGCTGTTGTTGCGGCACTTTCCCTCCAGAGTACCTGGCCTTCCCATTGCTAAAAACTCCATGTCCGTGAACTGAATCAGGGACGGAAAGAAGTGAGGAGCCGTGATCCTCCATCATAGCTCAAATCAGGTCTCTATTTGCCAGTCCTGGAGTTTGGGGATATTAAACAATTGAGTGAAGAGGAACAAGAAGGAAAAAGGCAGACATCTCCCTTGTTCATTGGGTGAGGTTGAAGTCTTCTTTTGGTCTGCTGTTGCAGTTTCTCTGGCCAGTCCTCAAGCCCCTTGTGGGCAGGCATCAAATGCTGGGTGTCTGCTCTGTATGTGAGCTCTTGGTGGACCCTGTGGGGACCCTGCACTGCTCATTTCCCTGACCCTGGAGATTTGACTTGGGCTCGCCTCGTTTCTCCACCACCCTTCAGCCCCCACTTAATGTCATCAACCCTGGGCTCCAGCTGCCAGGACCCCTTGGTGGGCTGCAGTCCTCCTGTGTGGTGTCACTGACCACTCAAGACCAGCTCCCTCACCCTTCCGCTTTGTCCACCCAGCTATGGGGAAACACCTGGATTGTTACCATGCCAAGTGGTGGGAGGAGGCTGCTTTACTGCCCCTTCCCCCAACAACGCACACGCCTCACCTCATCATCTTTCTCCATGTCTCCTTTCCTTTGCTCAGGTCAGCTAAGCAGACTTCCAGCCAGGACAGGAAACAGCCATCTTCTCTGCTTCTGTCTCTACAAGGGATCCTCTTGAAGTACCCCTTCTCCTTTCCTCTCCCACAAGGGCGTGAAGAGAGGGAATGATTTCTTCTTGTGTACACTACACTCCCCACAGGCTAACATTGTGGGGATGCGGGGTGGGGGTGGGGGTGTGGTACCCTGCAGTATGCCATTTATAGAGGCTGTTGACTCTAAATTCAAAACGTGTGGCCAGGCACAGTGGCTCACACCTGTAATCCCAACACTTTGGGAGGCCAAGGCAGGTGGATCACTTAAGGCCAGGAGTTCAAGACCAGTCTGGCCAACACGGTGAAACCCCATCTCTACTAAAAAAAAAATACAAAAAAAAAAAAATTAGCTGGGCATGGTGGTGTGTGCCTGTAGTCCCAGTTACTTGGGAGGCTGAGGGAGAAGAATTGCTTGAACCTGGCAGGTGGAGGTCGCAATGAGCCAAGATTGCACCACTGCACTCCAGCCTGGGTGGCAGAGCGAGACTCCATCTAAAAAAAAAAAAAAAAAAAAAAAAAAATTAACCTGGTCTGTTGGTGAGTGCTTGTAATCCCAGCTACTTGGGAGGCCGAGCACAAGAATTGCTTGAACCCAGGAGGCTGAGGTTGCCGTGAGCCGAGAGATGCCACTGAACTCCAGCCTGGGTGATGGAGTGAGACTCTGTCTCAAAAAAAAAAAAAAAAAAAAATTAGAATGTGTGTACTTAGCATCTGCTATTCTAAGCATTGACTTTAACTATAATTCCAACAGCAGGACGTGTCCTATTAGACATCCTGATGAACATGGGGAAAGTAAACTCTTCTGGGTTTTCTCAGAGGGAATAGGTGGGTTTCACGTAAATCCATTTCTATCTTCTAAGTTCTATGCATTTCTTCCCTACATCCAAGGGATTTCTGGCTTCTCAACTCCATTTAGTGGGAATCAATGTGGAGCCTATGTTTCAGCTAACCAAACAGAATTAAAACCACTCCTAGCAACTTAGAACAGAACATTCAATGTAGAATTTCTAGCAAATGTCCCTAAATCTTCAAATCCAGGTACTTCAATACTCTATTGTTCTCTCCTTGGCTTTATTTTATTTTTTTATAATCCATTCCTACATGAATTTTCCAGATCTTTGATGATTCAAATAAATAATGTCATACAACACTTGTGGTGTGTATGTTTTCTCCTCCAGAGTTTAACTATGTAATTCACCACCACCACCACTGCCCCATGCTGGAATGTCTCTAATTATTTTTTCCAGTATGGAGATAAAAAGGGTAGTGGCTCCTCCCCTTGCAAGGTAGCTCCATAAGGCGGGTTCATATAAAGTTTCCAAGCAAGGCAGGGATAAGCCTCACTGGATAGAAGGGGAGGAGCTACTGCTTTTGGCAAAACAGGCTCAGCCTGGGTGAGAAGCTCAAGGTACTACGAGCCCAGTCAAATCTTCCCATATATCCTGTTGCAACTGTTGTGGTCCCCCTCTTTTCTGATCAGTCTTTTCTATCTTTCACTTTAGAAATGTGGAGAAGCTGTGATTTTTAACTAGATTTATAATTTGACCACCTGTAGGATCAAACTTTGTGACTGGTTTTGACTATCTCAGTCCTGCAACTATGAGCCATAAGACATCATTCTGAACTGAGTGTGGTGGTGTATGCCTGTAATCCCAGCTACTTGAGAGGCAGGAGGATGCTTGAGGCCAGGAGTTCGAGACCAGCCTGAGCAACATAATTGTTACAGGATCTCTGGGGTGTTGATTTTTCTGGCTGGAACCCTCTGTGGCCACGGCACTTTTGTCCAAGTTCTTGTCCTGCATTCAGGAAGAATGAGGTATGCAGACAAGTGAAGGGTGAAAAAGGAGAAGAGTTTTATTTAGTGTTAGAACAGCTCAGAGGAGTAGGTAGCTCCTCTCTGTAGGGAAGTCCTCCCGACGAGTGTTCACACTCAGCAGAGAGGAGGCCCTGGAGAGGGTGGCTCCTCTCTGCAGTCAAGTCATTCGGATATCTCTGCAGGTCTCTGAAGCTCTCAGCAGACAGTGTAGCTCCTCTCTGCAAGTCAGCCCATCCCATCCCATGCCATCCCATCCCATATCCATCTGTCTGCCCATCCCAGTCTCTCTGCTCTTTTCGTCTTCTGGCCATCCTCAGCCCTGCTTTGGCTGAGCCCAGGGCTTTTATGGACCTCAGAGGGGAGGAAGTGCGTCCGTCCGTGCTGATAGGTCCAGGGGTGGCCAACGGTGGCCCAGAAGAGGCACCACGAGTCCCCACTCCAGTCAGCAGGACTGGCAGCCTGGCCCCCAGCCTTCAAGCCCTCCCTGACCCAAAGGTGGGGCCTTATTGGGGACTCCCCTTCTTCCCCACCCAGAAATCAATCTGCCTTCTGCTGCTATTCATAGCCCCCAGGCTCGGCCCCAAACCCGGCTCCAAGATCAGAGCAGGCACTGGGAGTGGAGAGGGGCCAGGCAGCAGGAGAAGACACCCCGGAACCTGCAGGGACAGGGGTTCCTCCTGGGGCCCCGAGGGTGCAGGCTGCAGAGACACCCAGCTCCTGAGCCTGGGAGGGCGTGGCAGCCGCACCAGGGAAGGCAGATCCTCCCTGCTTCTGGTCCTCCCCGAAGGGCACAGGGAGGCTCCCATTCACTGCTGCAGTTTGGCCGCCTGCAGCCCCCGCCCAGGAGGCTGGGGTTCCAGCCCACTCCATAGAGCAGGAGGCCTGGGTCTGTAGCTGCGGGTTGGGCTGCTACAGCAGCACCCAGGGAGTTCGCGTCCCAACTCAGAAGGGGCGGGGCTCCCACTGGCTCCATGGAGTATGCGGCCCCAGCTGCGCCTCCCTGCTGCAGCCAGTGTGATGGCAACAGCCACTGCCATCATAATAAGACCTCGTTTCTAAAAATAAATAAATATGAACCCCATTCAGTGGGTCTTAGAAAGTCCCTGGGTTTCTGTCTATGCCTTGGGCTGAAATTCATGAGTTTGAGTTTTTCATTTTCTCCTTAAGCTTCCCAGTGCTGGAAGAAGCAACGCTACTGCCAACCCCCGATCTCCCATCTCCCACTTAGTCCTGTAACTCCTCTTCTCTTCTCGCACTTTCAGGTAGTAGCTTGGGCTCTCCTGAAAGAAAGCTCGAGACACAGATTTGGCTGCAGGTCGTTTATCTGGGCTGTCGGTCAAAAAGCAGATGAGGGAGCAGGGAGAGGGAGACAGGAAAGGATGGAAAATTTTTATAACAAAGGGAGCATGACTGAGCTCCTTAATGTGTGGGCTTATTTCCACTGGGGGTCTTCTGAAGCATGTTGCAGAAGGCACCTCAGAATTGTCCTGGGATGGAAAGGAATCAGAGCATTTATCCACCAGCTCCCATCCCACTTGGGTTGAGGTTTGCCCTCAGGGATGGTAAGTTCCTCCCACTTGGGGGCTAGCTGCACTGATTTGGAGAAAGGCTTGAGGCACAAAAGCAGAAAGAGAAACTGGCACACGCTTGAACAAGATCATCACAGCTGCACTGAAATCAGGAGAACAAGGGGGACATGGCGCAGATACCAAGACCATCTGCTATGGGACCTCCATATCCTTGCCTGAAGTGGCTTTTTCAGTCTGGGACCACTGGGTAACTTTAGGAGCTGTTTCCTCACTTGGGCCATAGGCTGCTAGAGTTCCCTGCTGGGTTTTCACTGCATTCAGCTCCAACTAGGCAGATAGCAAGCCCTGACACACCTTACTTCTCTGAGGGTCTGTTTCCTGCCATCCCTTAAGACACCAATTTTTATATTTGTTCAGTTTCCTGATTGCAAACATCAGGACTGGCTTAGACTGATGTAATCTGAAAAGGGGATTTATTGAAAAAGCACTGGTAGCTCACAGAGTTGCTGAGATGACTAAAGTACCCTGCTCAAATAACAGGCAGGAAAGGGGGCAGCCTGACCTCTGGCAAGACAGCCCTCCACTCAGAACGTGCTGAGGGTCTTTCGGATACTGTCCTGGAGCTGTTCTGCTGAGATCTCGGTTGAACACATCCAGGAAGAGTAGATCAATCAAACAAACCATTGAGTAAGAGAACAGAGAGTGTTACTGGTCTGGAGACCCCAGGTAAGGAGGGTGCCTGCTGGACAGGTGGGGAGAGGAGGCACTGGAAACCGGAATTCCAGGCTGAGGTCAGCAGCAGGCCCTCTGCACTCACACCCAGGCGCACTTACCACTGCAGGGATTAGAGAGGGCTCCTCTTCCTTCTTGGACCTCAGGACATAGGCTTTTACTTCCCATCCTCTTATATACTTTTATTCTAAAAAAGGTTATTAGAATTAAGAAGCTCAGTCATTCAGACTGTAAATCTACTTTGTTATGGGGAAAGAAAATCTTTAAAATGTGTACACATTAAATCGTGTGGAGTAATTTATAGGTACACAGCCTCATCACTGAATCCAGCTTGGCAACCACTTAAGTCTGATTTTCGCCATTAGCTTATAATGACTCCACTCTCCCTGAAGCCCCTCCTTCCACATTAGAGGCACTTGAGTCTCATCTGCATGCCCAGTCCTGTCTCAATCTCAGATACATCCAGGCCTCAGTCACAGCGAGTTTAAGGAGCCCTACCTAGTCCAGGAGGTCAGTCACCCAGACCTGCTCTGACTGCATGACCTAGTTCTAAGGCCTTGTTTGTGTCCAAGTTCTCACTAAACACCCCTACCTGGGCCTGAATATCTGCCTAGGAAACCTGGTAAGAACTCAGTTCCTCCAAGGCTGAAGCCCGGCCTTACTCTCATTCATCTTCCCAGGATTCTTTAATCCCATCATTCGTCCCAGAAATCTTGCCCAGGGCCCAGCCTGCTGTCAGTTCCCCTGGATGCTGACCACCTGCCTGTTTGGCTCTCCTTTGGTGCCTGCTACAGCACCTCACCATCTCACCCACACACAATGGTCAAGCACCACTGGGACCCTCTCTTTTTCCCTTTGATAGGCCTCCTATGCCCCCACACACACTCAGAGTAGTACACGCCCTGGCTGGAATGTCTCCCACTGTCCATAGCAGTGCCTGCCCACCCTCCCCCAGTGAGTGGGACTGGTTTCTCTATTCTGATCTCTCCTCCTTGGCCCCCTTTCACTGTTTACTGAGTTCTAGACTCCCATTTATTATAACGAAGCTTGTTCTTTTCCTTGAGCCTGCCTGCTTATAATTCATGCCAGCCCTAGATAATGGTTCTTTTGTGCTGGTCTCCAGGAATGAACAATCCATTGATTTCAGGTAAAAAGCTGCTCTCTCTACAAGAGAATGGCTTCAATTGGGTTGTTTATTCACATGAAAAAATAGCCTTTCTCTTATCTGTATGCTATTACATTTTATTCATTCACTTAATTCATGTTTATTGAGTGACTACTCTATAATCAGCTACTGTGTTAAGTGCTAAGAATATAAACGTAATTCAGGCATGGTTTTTACCATCAAGGAGCTTATAGTCTAGAAGAATGAAATGTCTTATATCAAAAGAAGTACAAAACATCATGCTAAGTGCTATTTTATTTGAAGCATAAGTAGAATACGATTGATTTTTAAAATTATTTTTAGTACTATAGGGGATATTTGACTAGACTGATGAGCCCAGGAAAGACTGGGACCTGGTGAGAGGAAAGCTTGAAAACGTTATAGGTTCCCACCTCCTAAGCAGCACCCAGAGGTGGGGGAAGGGGGCAGCTATCAGATGAGGGCAGGAAGGAGAGGAAAGAAGCTGAGGAGCCTCGAGAAGTGGATGGAAGTGAGACTATGAGCTAAATTTAAAAATAATTAAGCCCTGGGTATGTCAATCGTCATTGCTCAGCAAATGAACACCCTAACAGATAATTATTCTAGGTATCAGAAATGCATTTTATATGATCAGAAACCAAACCCAAGGAGAGAGTCCATGGAGTTAAGGAAAAATTAGTTGGTTCTCCAATGTCTTTAGAAGGCGTACAGGATGGAGTTAAGTTGCTGGAGCAGGTCAAGTGCTAAGAACCATCTTATGTGATGCAGACCAGAAAAATTAACAACAAATAATACGTAAAAACTAGGCTTCATTAAAAACAAAAACAAAGCAAAAAATCCATTCATTTGTTCTTTCTTTTAGAATCATTTAATTTTAAATGAGGTAAAATTTACATAACATAAAATTAACCATTTTCAGTGAACAATTCAGTGTCATTTAATACATTCACAACATTGTGCAACAACCATCTTCAGCCAGTTCCAAAACATTTTCATCATCCCCAAAGGGTCTCCATTAAGCAGTTACTCCGCAGTTCTGGGCAACCACCAATCTTCTTTCCATCCGTATGAGTTTCACTATTCTGGATATTTCATACAAATGGAATCATGCAACATGTGACTTTTTGTCTGGCTTCTTTCACTTAGCATAATCATCCACATTGTAGTATGTATCAATACTTAATTCCTTTCTATGGCTGAATAATATTCCATTGTATATCTGTACCACAGTTTGTTTATCCATTCATTGCATCGATAAGGATTTGGCTAGGGTGAATAGTGCTACTATGAACATGTGCGTTCATGTATTTGTTTGAGTACCTGTTTTAAATTCTTTTGTGTATAAGCTTAGTAGGATTGTAGGATTATGTGATAATCCTATGTTTAACTTTTTGAGGAACCAGCCACTTACTCATAACCAGGACATTGCTTTAGACCTGCCAAAAAATTGTAGAGAAAAAGGAAAATAGGCCTTCTAGAAGCCCATTCCTGGGGAGGTGGAGGTATGTACTGCTGACTGGTCGTCAAACCCAATTCTTCATCTTCCTGAACACACAGCTAGGTTACATTTCCCAGCATCTCCTGCAGCTGGGGGTTGGGGGCATGTGTCTCCATTCCTGCCAGTAGAATATGAGCACAAGTCATGTGTGGTAATTCTAGGCTTGGCCCATGAAAACCACGTGCAGGCAATCCTCCATCCCCTCTCCTCTTCTGCAAGCTCCATGTGGAGAAACCACATGATGAAGATGGAGAAGCCACCAGAAGAAAAGAGCCTAGGGTTCAGAATTACCACTTGGAGGAGAACTGCCACCAATTGGTACCACTGGTTTTAGGCTGTGAGTGAAAAAGCAACTGTTCTTGTCTGGAACCATGAGCGTTGATGAGAACTCCATCACAGCTGCTAGCATTACTTGACCCTTACTCTAAAGGCAAAGAGAAGGCCACACCTTGCTCAGAAAGACCTGATGTGTGGGGCTAGTGCAAGGGGTCAAAGACTGAGAAAAGGCCAGAAGGCCAAAGCAGCTTGAGACTGGAGTGATTTGAGCCCATGGTCTTTCTGGGGCACACCCAGAAAAAGATCCAGAGACTGGCCTCTAGAAAGCTTAAACATTCTACCAGGCCAGTATCAGGGCCAGCCTGAGCTATGACTGGCTGTAGTGTCCTTAGCATAAGGAAAGAAATGAGGCCTCTGCACCTAGTAAATTGTTTCAATCAGGAAAATTGTGAGTTAAAAAAAAAAAAAATGACTAGACTAAATAGACTTGAGCTTCCTTAGACTCAGAAATCTGTTGATGCTCCTCTTTTTTTATGCTTTGTTGCTTTCTTTGATAATTTCCCATCTGTCTTCTTAGCTTCTTTAGAAATTTCCATTTGAAAATTCCAAATCAGGCTGAGTTTGATAGGGGATGGCAGAGTCAGGGCAAACTCAGGCCAGCTCTGCAGGGGGAGAAGAGCACCCCTAGAGGCTAGGTGAGGTAGTGCAGGGACTTATGTTTCTCAATCTGTGTCTTGTCTTTGGGACAGGCAATTTTTCCACCTGCAATACCAAGAGCTTCAGGCTTCTTAGCATCCCTGGCCCTGCCCCCTGCATGGCAGTAGAGCCCCAGTTGTGACAGCCACAACTGTCCTAGGCATTTCCAAACACTCCTAGGCAGGGCCAGTACCTTAAACCCAGGTTGATAACCAGTGAACGGAAGATGGGAAGACCAAATAAAAATAGAAAATTTAGAAATCTAAAGAAGACTATAAGTGACTCCTGAAATGTGCTCTACCTTCCTCATAGCAGGGCTGTTCTGTAGCACCCTCATAAAGACTGTCTCCTCTTTTTGTTTTTGTTTTGTTTTGTTGGTTGGGTTTTGTTTTGTTTTTGTCTTTTGTTTTGAAAGAGGGTCTTGCTCTGTCACCCAGGCTGGAGTGCAGTGGCATGATCATAGCTCACTGTGACCACAATCTCCTAGGCTCAAGTAATCCTTCTGCCTCAGCCTCCTGAGTAGCCAGGACCACAGGCGTGCCCCACCACGCCTGGCTATTTTTAATTTTTTGTTTGTTTGTTTTTCTTTTTGTAGAGACAGGGTTCTCCCTATGTTGCTCAGGCTACTCTCAAACTCCTGGGCTCAGGCGATTCGCCCACTTCAGCATCCCAAAGTGCTGGGATTACAGTCATGAACCACTGCATATGACCTCTCTCTCTCTTTCTCTTAAGTTTCTCTCTAGACCACTCCATCCTCCTTGTTGTTCACTCAGTTTCTAACCAGTTATTCCCTGTCCCCAGTGTGGATCAACATTTTCTGATTTTCAGCCAGGTGCAGTGGCTCATGCCTGTAATCCCAGCATTTTGGGAGGCTGAGTTGGGCAGATGGCTTGAGCTCAGGAGTTTGAGACCAGCTTGGGCAACATAGTGGGACTTCATCTCTACAAAAAATATAAAAATTAGCCAGGCCTGATGGCACACACCTATAGTCCCTGCTACTCGGGAGGCTGAGGTGGGAGGATCACCTGAGTCCAGCGAGGTCGAGTCTGTAGTGAGCCGTGATTGTGTCACTGCACACCAGCCTGGGTGACAGAGTGAAACCCTGTCTCAAAAACAAAAAATTATGATTTTTATTTTCTCAAAAATGTGCTTTTTCCCCAGCCTTACACTAAGCTTTTTAAACCCACAGCCCACAGGCCGCATGTGACCCCTGATGGCTTTGAATGCAGCCCAAGTCAAATTTGTAAACTTTCTTAAAACATAATGAGTTTTTTTGCAATTTTTTTTAGCTAATGAGCTATTGTTAATGTTGGTGTATTTTATGTGTAGCCCAAGACAGTTCTTCTTCTTCCAATGTGGCCCAGGGAAGTCAAAAGATTGGACACCTCTGCCTTAGACCTTCCTGGTGTCCTGCTGGCCTGTTATCAGCTGTTGGTCCATCACAGGATCCAATATGTGTCCAGAGCCCACATTATTTCATCTTCAGAGCAATAGTTGAGGTGGTGATCGAGGTCATCAAGGCCCTCAGGGTTAGGAGAACAGCACTGGAGAAGAGTGGGGGCAAGAGGAATCCCAGAGCACTGGAGAGATAGGGACAGACAGGGTGGCTACAGGCTCCACACTGGGGTGCACTGGGACAGATGTGAGAGAGTCAGGCTGGAGGCAAATGATAATGGTCTCGCTCCTCACCTGGACAACGGGTAGGAAGAGAATGCCCAGTGCTTTTTGGTGGAGCTTAGAGGTATGGGCATCTCATGATGGTGATACCCCAGGAGATCTGGATCCCTGGGGAATAGAGGGGAGGAACTGAGCTCAAAAGTCAATGCCAGATGAAAGGAGAGGAGGGCATCTTCTTGCCTATAATTCTTCTGAGAGTCACCTAGTTAGAATCAGATGCCTGATGTGACAATGAATACAAGGAGTTACTCTGGGAAGAGACCCTTGAGAGCTGGCTAAGAGGGGAGCACAATAATTTATCTCAGGGTGGCTGAGTCAGGGTGCCCACCAACACACTGAAAACCCTCCAATGAATCACACTAACTGCATTTACTGATTAATTCAATCAGGCGGTTGGTTTGACTATCTCCCCATTACCATTTTCTCTTAATTATAATATGCATCTCCCCTCTTCCTTGTACACATTTTAACATTTCTGAAATGGGGATGTGTCTTAAAATAGACCTGCATGTTTATTGTAAAGTTTCTTTTTGAGGCAGCTGTTAAATCAGTGATGCAACTTATAATCAATGGTATATTAGAATGAAGAAAATAGGGTAATTACCAGAATTGATTTCCCGTTTTGATGTATTATAGATAAGATTATTTATTGGGTACCCGGAAATACCCGAGCTTCCTCACACATGCACATCTGTTTGTAGGCAGCTTCAGCAGGCACTGCATATGCTCACATGTGTGGTCACCACCTTTGGGATTTGGATGCCATCAGACGGTTAGGGAGCCCAGAGAAATGCACAATGTGCTAAATCCCACCCTCCTTTTGTAAATGTCATGAAGAAATTGCTCTTGGCCCACTCTACTGCTGACTGTGCTGCTGATTGGTCTCAGTGAGGGGCAATGACGCTGTACCTGGCAGGAGACGAGGCCTGGCCAGTGAGATTCAG
Organism: Pongo pygmaeus; assembly: GCF_028885625.2. Classification (NCBI taxonomy): domain Eukaryota; kingdom Metazoa; phylum Chordata; class Mammalia; order Primates; family Hominidae; genus Pongo; species Pongo pygmaeus. Next base: position 44,710,595 of record NC_072373.2, read on the forward strand.
GCAGGCAGATTTAATGATTGCTGCCAACATAGAAGCATCCCTGGAGCTGGGCACTCCTCATCTGGCACAGCAGCCCTGGTCCCCTCAGGGGCTCAGCCACTGCAGAACAACACAGACTGCTTACCCATCTGCTCTCACTTCAGGACCTGCCTTGGTTATCTTCCTGTGATGGCTAATTTTATGGGTCAGCTAGACTTAGGGATACCCAGATAGCTGGTAAAACATTATTGCTGGGTGTGTCTCTGAGGGTGTTTCCAGAAGAGATTAGCATTTGAATCAGTGGACTGAGTAAAAACCATCGTCCTCACCAATGTAGGCAGGCACCATCCAATCCACTGAGGGCCCAGATGGAACAAAAAGGTAGAGGAAGAGCAAGTTTACACTCTCTTCTTGAGCTGGAACATCCATCCTCTTTTTCCCTCAGACACTGGAGCTCCAGTTCTCAGGCTATCAGACTCAGACTGAATTATATCACTGCTTTCCTGGTTCTCCAAGCTTACAGATAGCATATCTCAAGACTTCTCGAGTGAGCCAATTCCCCGAATAAATCTCCTGTGATATATCCACATATCCTACTGGTTCTAATTCTCTGGAGAACTTTGACTAATTTATTTCCCATCCTTCTTCCTAGAAGAAAGGAAGGATGTGGGTGATGAAGTGATCAAGGCTTGTCTTGGGAAGGAGAGAGAGAATGATGGATGACCACTAAACCCCATCTGTTAGGCTAAGGAGGTGGAGAATGTGAGCAGGTGATCAGATGAGGCAGCAAGACCTCTGTGGGGAGATTCCATCAGAAACTTTCCATCCGGGGGGTTCCCTGCCCCAGAGCCTGGACTTGGAAGGAGAAGTGGTACCCAGGGGATGAAGGCTGCTCTTCTCTCTTTGAGCCTCTAAGATTCGCAAGGCATGTAGGCTCAGCTACGTTTGAAAAAGAAAGCCTTTCCTGCCACCATTCTACCGTGATTCCTCTGCCCAGGACACCACCCCAATCTAAATTTTATGACCGTGGAAATTTCTGGGACAGAGCGTTTTGCTTCTGCCTGGCTCCCCTTTGACTGGTGGCTTTTGTGCTGTGGGATGGGAGGGAGTAAGATGGGTGAGGAAGAAGCTTTGATGGTGATCCAGACCTGTGTGTTCTGGCTCCTTTCTTCCAGGCCAGGGAAGAGGGAAACTGACCAAGTGGAGCAAGTGCTGCAGCTGCTGGCAGAGGAGCAGTGGCTCCACTGAAGGACTGTCCCCACCCCCACTGCACAAAAGCTGCAGAGAAGCCCCAAGGAGATTGATCAGCCACCGTCTCTGATTTGTAATTTCACTTAATGCTATTAAGGGGGCAGTTTGGGCCATTTGCTGGAGAGGACTGGAAAAGTTCCAGAATCCTTGGCTAATGAATCCCAAGTATTAATCCCATTAGTCTTCCACTGTCTGCTGCTTCTGACTAGGTTTCCCGCCGCACCCCCTCCCAGTCTTCCTTCCCATGGAGAAAGCTCTCTGACCCCCACGGCTCATGGTGTGTTCCCGTAAGCCAGGGCTGGCCTTGCTTGCCAGGCTAGTTTTACCAGAAATTAAACAAGCAGCATGGGCTGTCACCCATGCAGGGCGATTTGGGTGATTGCTTCAAGAGAATCATGGAGTCTCAGTTTAAGGAGCGCCAAGAGATCATGGAATTCTTTTTTCTCATAGCAGTGCTTAATAACCTTTAAAGGGCACACAAACAAAATCACCTTCTGCAGAAGGTCTAGGCTAGGGTCCAAGGTATCTGCATTTCTAACAGACATACTTAACATTTTTATGCAGGTGGTCTATGAACCATACCTTGTGAGATGACATTCTAGTTCTGCTATTTACCTGCTGTGTGATTTGGGGCACATAACATCCTATGAATGACTGGGGCCCCTACTGCTGGTTCTTACATGTTCTGGGCCCTCTGGTTTCTGGCAGGAGGAAAAGCTCCATAGTAATCACTCCACATTCTACTCCAAATCCTGTGATCTGGGGCACACATAGATGAGTCTTTTACTTCATTTGTGAAATAGGAAAAACAACGGATTGGGGACTTCTGCTTCTGGAACAATGGAATAGACATGCTTTTCCCTATACCTCCTGCTCAGTACATCTAAACACCCTGGACATTACACATGACACTAACCCAAGGAGACTCTGAAAGGTGGAGGGTAACAGGAAAACTGGCAAGGGACCTTGGGACCTGAGGAATGACACAATGGTGAGGTCCTCAGATTTTCTTTTTGCCTCATGCATTTCATCAGCAAATAGTAAGAAAACATTTGGACAAATCATCCCTCTCCCCATAGTAAAAGCAACAAGGAAAAAGAAAAAAACATGCAATGAAAAAAGCAAAAGGAAATTTTAACAATTTTTAATATCTTTAGAAATGTAGGAAAATATGCAGCATCCATGAAACAAAAATAGGATTCTATAAAAGAAAACATTCAGAGAATAAGAAAGAGTTCTTGGAATTAAATATATATATGGCAGAAATTTCAAAATTTAAAAGCGAGTTGAAAAATAAAGCTGAGGAAGTCTCCCAAGACTCAGAATAAAAAGACAACAGATGCAGGGATGAGTGGGGACAGGAGACAGAGAAGAGTTAAGAAAATTAGAGGATTAATTTTGAGTAATAGGAGTTCAGGAAGGAGAGAATAGCAAAATGGGGGAAGACATTAGCAAAGAAATAATACTTAAATTTTTTTCCAGAACTAAAGGAATATGAATTGCCACGTTGACAGTTTTCATATTGACAGATTTTCTAGTACATGAATAAAAAAGACAAACAACAGAGAACATCTTTGAGAAACTTCCAGAAACCAGAGATAAATGGAAGACTCTAAATGGTTCCAGAGAGAAAACAAAACAAAACAACAATAACAAAGTTTACATAGAAAGGATGAGGAAAAATACTAGAAGACAATGGAGTGATGCCTTCATAATTCTAAAGCAGGGGTTGGCCAGTTGTGGCCTGAGAGCTAAATCCAGACCACAGATTGATTTTCTATGGCTCCTGAGCTAAGAATGGTTTTTCAATTTTTAAGAGTTATAGAAAGAAAAACATAAACAAAACCAAAGAAGAATATGTTACAGAGATCATGCGTGGCCCCCAAAATCTAAAATATTTGTTACCTTTTTTTTTTAATAGAAACACTTTGCCAGCCTGTATTCTAAGGGAAAATCCTTTTCAAATTAAACAGTAAACAAGTGTAAGAATATGTAAAGCACACTTCCAAACTCATTCTATGAGACCAATATTGCCCTGAGAGCAAAATCAAAGACATCACAAAAAAAAAGAAAACTACAAACCAATATCACTTATGATTATTAATGCAAACATACTTAACAAAGTACTAGCAAGCCAATTTTTAGCAATATATGTAAGGATTATACACTGTGACCAAATGAGATTTAGTATGTTGATTTAGCGTACTAAAATCAATCAATGTAATACATCATATTAATAGAATCAAAAATAAAAACCATATGATCATCTCAATAGACAAAGAAAAAGCATTTGACAAATCCAACAGCCTTTTATAATTAGAATACTCAACCACCTAGGAAAAGAAGGGAAGTTCTTTAATGTGATAAGGGACATCTCTGAAAAACCCACAGCTAATGTCATACTTAATGTCACAAGACTGGATGTTTTCTCCCCAAGATCAGGAACAAAACAAGGATATCTGCTCTCATCACTTCTTTTCAACATTATACTGGAGGTTCTTCCTGGTCAACAGGTTAAGAAAAAGAAATTGAAGTAACCTATCTTGGAAAAAAAAGAGATAAAACTATATTTGCAGATGACATCATCTTGTATATAGAAAATCTTAAGAAATACACTAAAAAATATTGGAACTAATAAATGAGTTCAGCAATGCATCAGGATGCAAGATCAATATACAAAAAATCAATTATATTTTGAAATACTGATAATTAAAAATCTAAAACTTAAGATGTCAACAAAATAATCACCTTTATTATCACAGCAAAAGGAAGAAGATGCCTAGAAATAAATTTAACAAAATAAGTGCAAGATGTGTACATTGAAAACAACAAAGCATTTTTGAAAGAAATTAAATATCTAAATAAATGGAAAGACATCCCATGTTCATGGATTGGAATACTTAACACTGTCAATGTGATAATACTCCCCAAACTGATCTACAGATCCAGTGCAATCACTATCAAAATCCCAGATTCCTTTTTCATAAATTCACAAGCTGATTCCAAAATTCATATGGAAATAAAAGGGACCTAGAATACCTCAAACAATATTTAAAAAGAACAACAAAGTTGGAGGACTTATACGTCCCTATTCAAAACCTATTATAAAGCTATAATAATCAAGACAATGTGGTACTGGCATAAGGATTGACATATAGATCAAATGAATAAAACTGAGATTTCAGAGATAAACCTTTAAATTTACGTTTAATTGATTTTCAAAAAAGTGTTAAGACAATTCAATGGGGGAAAGAGTTTTTTATTTTTCACCAAAATAGGGAAAACTAGATATCCATATGCAAAATAATAAAGTTAAACCTCTATCTCATATCATATACAAAAATAACTCAACATGAATCACATACCCAAATATAAGAGCTAAAACTATAAATCAGGACAGGCATGGTGGCTCATGCCTGTAATCCCAGCACTTTGGGAAGCCAAGGTGGGCAGATCATCTGAGGTCAGGAGTTCGAGACCAGCCTGGTCAACATGGTGAAACTTCATCTCTACTAAAAATACAAAAATTAGCCAAGCATGGTGGCACACACCTGTAATCCCTACTTTGGAGGCTGAGGTATGAGAATCGCTTAAACCCAGGAGGCAGAGGTTGCAGTGAGCCAAGATCACACCATTGCACTCCAGCCTGGGTGACAGAGCAAGACTCTGTCTCTAAATAAATAAATAAAACTATAAATCTTCTAGAAAAAAATAGGAATATATCTTTGTGATCTTTAGTTATGCAATGGCTTCTTAGATATAACATCCAACATGAGCAACAGAAGAAAAATAGAAAAATTGGACTTTATCCAATTTAAAAACTTTTGTGCATCAAAGGAGACTATCAAGAAAGTGAAAGGACAATTTATAGAATGAGAAAGTATTGTAAATTATATGTATCCAGAATATATAAGGAACTCTTACAATTAAATGATAAAACACAAGTAACTAAATTTAAAGATTGGCAAAAAAGTTGAATGGACATTTCTCCAAAGAGAATATACAAATGGCCAGTAAATACATGAAAAGATATTCAGCTTCATTAGGCATTAGGAAAACGCAAATCAAAACCATAATGGGATACCACTCTATACACACTAGGATCACTAAAATAGAAAAGATAGAGAATGAAATGTTTTGGTAAAGAGGTAAAGAAATTGGAACCCTCATACATTGCTGGTGGGAATGCAAAATGGTGCAACCACTTTGGAAAATAGTTTGGCAGTTCTTCAAAATGCTAAACATAGAGTTAGAATATAAACTAGCAATTCTACTCCTGGATGTATACCCAAGAGAAGTGAAAATATATGTCTACACAAAAACTTGTACATGAAAGTTCATAGCAGAATTATTCAAAATAGCCAAAAGGTGGAAACAAACTAAATATCCATCAACAAATGACTGGACAAACAAAATGTGGTATGTCCATACACTAGAATATTATGCAGCAATAAAAAAGAATGAATACTGGCACATGCTCCGACTTAGATAAACCTTGAAAAAAATATGCTAACTGAAATAAGTCAATCACAAAAGACCATGTATTGTATGATTCCACTTATGTGAAAAGTTCAGAATCAGCAAACCGACAGATTCAGAAGGTTGATTAGTGACTACCTGAGGTTGGAGCAGTAGGTTGGGGGAAAATAAGTGAGCAGAAATGGTGGAGGACTGCTAATGTGTACAGAATTTCTTTTGGGGATGTCAAAAATGTTCTAAATTAAATTGTGATGGTTGCATAACTGTGTGAATATACTAAAAACCACTGAATTATACACTTTAAATGGGCGGATTTTATGGTATGCAAAATATATTTCAAAAAAGCTATTAAAATACATAAAAACATTTTCATATATGCAAGATTTCAAAAAATTAACCTCCCACTTATCTTTTCACAATAAGCTACTTGCAGATGTATTCTGCCAAAAGAAGTGAATAAACCAAGCAGGGGGGAAACACAGAATCCAGAAAACAGGAGTTTTAACACAGAAAAGAGGCAAAGGGAATTCCCAGATTAATGGTGAAGAAAAGCTCCCAGTGATAGTTGTGTAGCAAGCTTAGAGACTTACAAGTAACAGAAGGACAAAATGCACTAGGAGGAAATTGCCTAGTAGAAAAAGAAAAAAGAAACAAACAGACTACCTAATGTTTGCACATATTGCAATGACTTTTATTGTTCTTTCAGAAATTCTGAGAATGAATTCGTGATAGGTACCTGGAAAACTAAGAAACAAACAAACAAACAATGAGGCAACTATTAAATCCAGGTAAAACATAGAGTAGTTTTATTGTATCTTCTAGATCAGCAGTGAATTGCTGTGATAGGTACCTGGAAAACTAAGAAACAAACAAACAATGAGGCAACTATTAAATCCAGGTAAAACATAAAGTAGTTTTATTGTATTCCCTAGATCAGCAGTGAATTGCATTTCCATGATCATAACATCATAAAATCAATGCTCAAAATTAATAAGCATTGATTTTACCCATAAGGTAACAATAGTATATTGAGAGGATGGGGAGGAGGAATAGTGTGAATATATTAGGTGGCAGGAGAGTGGGAAAGGATGGTGTGAGGGAACACAATCCTAATCTTTCATACAAGAGCCAAAAACCTAAACCTAAAAAACAAAACAAAACAAAACAAAACAAAAGAAATAGTACCATAATCTGCTGTTTACAAATAAAGAGGGAAAAACAGAAGAAACAGAAAAGAGTTGAAAGCAGTTGGTTCTAGAAAGAAGGAATTCAAAAAATTGGGGCAGAGGATCACAATTTTTAAATTATGGATGTGGCAATACGATTTAATTTTAAAAACAAAACTAAAAATAATACTCATGCATTTGTTTGATTTTTTTAATAAAAAAGAAGAAATAGTTTTTAAAATAAGGTAGACAGTGGTACTGCAGCCAGCAGGGCTCCTCAGCTGCAGCACTCCAACCTGTTTTTCTTTTACTTCAGTCTTCATCAGCCTCTCTCCTCAGTAATTGCCTTAGTCCCCTAACCACCTGCTCCTGTTGGCCTCAGTATGGTATGTTTTGGCTTCTGCACCTGGTCCTCTTGCAGTCATCCAGGTCCATTCCCTCTCTCTTGACTCTTCCTTCTGCTTTAGAATCCCAGACATGAGCTTGGGCCAGTTTGACTTGGAATCTATCAGCCCCAGCCAATTAACCTGCTACAGTCTTGTTCTCTTGGCTGCTCCACTCGCCTTGTACGTACTCTGCATATACATCAGTGGCAGCTGTCAGCCCTGCCTCTTCCTGTGCCTAGAGTAGGCTTCACTAAGCATGGCTTCCAGTTGGGTGGGCTGGCAAGATGAGTACAATGTCCCCTCCTGAGATCTGGATGCTGCATCTGTTAATGAAGCCACAGACCACTTATAAGCCACCAGGTCACTTCCCAACTCATTCTAAATCCACTAAACTCATGGTTCCTTTTCAAGGTATGGAGCCAAGTCTTCCCATTCCTATAGTTACATAACCGATATTTTGAGCACAAATGCAGCATAATTGTCTATATAACATTTTATCTTTTGCTTTTTTAAAATGTTGTTTATACAAATTTGTAAAGCAGGGGGCAAGGATAAATGCAGACTCAAAGCGTGAGTACTCAGGCACAGGCTGGCAGCATGGATGTGGTCCTTTCAGTCCCTTGCCATCCCATGAAGAGGGATGCTTGGGATGAACGTGGCTTAGAGTGCCATGTGTGTGCTATGTGATCCAGGAGAGGGATCACTGTGCTCCATTGTCTTGCATATTAATGATGGATGTGGAAAGGGATAGATCTTTAGCTTTGCAATTGGTTACAACCTTGCCAGCATGAGAAATAGCTTGTCTCCCCAGAAAAATCAAGTGAGGAGTTTGCATATTGGCATTGGCTCCAATCTGAGTTCTTGAAGCCATCCTATAGGGCCAATATATTGCTGGGTTACCTAGGGAGAGTCTCCAGAGTCATCCAGCCGATAATCTGATTTGTCTCTCCTCATCCAGTCTTTACATATCTGATTTTGTTGATCTTTGTATTATCTTTTCCTCTAAGCTTTGTGTCATTTAGTCTTTATTCAAGCCACTGATTAAAATACTGATGATATTTCAGGATGACAATTACCAATGCTCTGTCTGTCTATTAAACCAATCAGTTCTCCATCTGATATACTATCATCTGCCTTATTCTTCTACTTTGTCCACAATATAGCCATGGGAGCCTTTGTCCGATTCCTGCTAAAATCAAGAAACCTTGTATTCATCAGATCCTGTCTACAAGGCCAGGACATGGTAGGTAGGGGCTGGGCTCAGAGGCAGGAAGTGAGGAGAGGGTTCAGGAAGCCTCATCAGGCTTGTAGAGATGGAACTTTTAATTGCCCCCAGGAGATGCGTCAAGGGAGAGAAGAAAGCATAGCAGTGAAGAGAGCTCAGATCATTAGCCTATTAGGATAAATGTGTTTACTAATGTGTTTATCAATTCTTCCCTCTAGGATTAGACAGAATCCTAGACAGCCTTGGCACCTAAAAATAGAGACCATTAAAAGTGGAGAGGGGATAGAGAACTAGGAGATGAGGGAACCCCACTTACTCTTTTCTCTCCATCAACCCCTTTCACATGGCGCCTGGTTTCTTCACATGTAAGAAGGCGATCTCAGAACTGTGTGCCACGTTAGTTACTTTCTTGGGAACACCAATTATTTTCAGCACAAAGGAAGAGGATGATACCTAATCCATACAATTGAACTTCTCATTCCAGGCTCAACAAGAACAGGGTTTGGGGTACTTCAAACCAGACCACAAGTTGACATATCACTGCACTTTGAGTTCAACTCAAGCATCGCTCCTCTGAGACCTTTTCTGCCCCTTCCCCTTGTCACCTGGATACACTGCCATTGTACTTATCACAGTGGATTTGCAGACATTTGTTTACATGTCTCTCACATCTACTATAATGACAGCAACTTGATTGAGTGAAGGCACTGTGCTGTTCATCTTTGCATTCCCAAGGCCTGGCATGCACCTGGCATATGCTACTCATGTGCCCAATGAAGCTTGGGACCTGGGAGGGCCTGGATAGGGCTAGGGTGGCATCATCCCAACTGTCCCTCCCTCCTCCACCTAACCTAAGTCGGTAAGCTCAGTTCATGGCATATAGTAGGTGTCCAACAAATGTTTGTTGAACAAATAAAAGCAAAACATCTGCCTGCCTGTGAGGAAGGTCCAGGGACAACCCTCACAGAAGACTCTGCCTGTACAGCTCATCCCTTCTCTTAACCAGCCAAGGTCAGTGAAAGAGCCTTGTGGCCTACCACTACAGATTTCCTTTGTGATGACAATAATCAGCCTGGGTCAGGAAGGGTTTCCTCCAGCCAAGGAATGAGGAGCTGCAGCTCCTTATCAGCCTCTGATGTGGAAGGCATCCTGCCCTCTTCACCCTCACCAGCCGTTCTGACATTAGATAGAGCAGGTAACAAATGGGTAAAGTCCCTGCCTTCACAGACCTTACATCCTTCCTTAGGGAGGCAGGCAGTGTGAACAGAACAGAATACACCAGATGGTGGTGCGGGTGTAATGAGGAAAACAAAGCGGGTAATGGGATGGAGAGTGCTGGGCGAGGGGGCTGCCTTATCAAGAGTGGTCAAGGAAGACCTCTGGGGAAGTCAGCTTGACCTGCCTACTCACTCCTGCTCCTCTCTGATCCCAGCTCCCTCTCTGTCCCTGCTCCAGTCACACCACTTCCATGCTGTGTCTCCAACCTGCCACACTTCCTCCCGCCTCAGGGTCCTCGCTCCTGTTCTTCACACTCCCTGCAGCGCTTCTTCACCTCTTCAAGGTTTTGCTTAAATGTCACCTCCTCAATGACACCTGCTCTGACCACCCTATTTAAAGTTGCAACACCCTCTTTCCCCCATCCCCTTTAGTCTGCTCTATTTTTTCCCCAAGCACTTAACGCTTCCCAACATAGTATCTAATGCACTGGTTTATCGTGTGCTTGGCTCATTGACCTTCACCACTCAGTAGAATGTGGACGTGACTCGTGCAGGAATTCTTATGGCTTTGATTTACTAATACGTTTCAAGTGCGGGATAATGCCTGGCACAGGCTGGGTGCTCAATAAGCACTTCAAACATTCACTCATTCACTTAGCACTGAAATGTATGCTCTGTACCAGGCGCTGCACTCTAGCAGCAAGAAGATCCTTCCCAATGGTGGGAGGGGAGGAGAAACGCCACCCAGCTTCCTTGTGAGCCATGCTGGCCTAGAGCTGATGGGAAAGAGAGGTGGTGTGGTCAGTTTGGGATTCTCTCTAGGCTGTTTCCCTGCCACCTTGCCCCTCTGCCCTCTTTACTCCAAAAGGTAGGGGGTTTAGGATCTTTCTCATATTAGGAACATGAAATGGGACCCAGATGGGGTGGGCATGACCATGGACCTGGAGCAGAGTCAGAGGAGGGCGGGGAGCCAGGGGCTGGGGGCTGGATGATGGACAGGGCCTTCAGGGTGGGTAGAAATGGAGGTGCAGGGCCTCCTTCAGAGGCTGAGGGAGGGGAAATCCCTGTCCTTATCCTCTTTCTCCGGGATTCTGTAATGAGCCTTGCAACACCCATTTTCAACTCTACAAGGCTCCTGGCACTCTCAGTGGTGTGTCTGGGAGAATTAACCACCTGAATGCCTAATGACAGACATGAGGAGCAGAGAGCGTGTGTATGTGTCGTGTGTGTGTGTGTGTGTGTGTGTGTGTGTGTGAGAGAGAGAGAGAGAGAGAAGTAGGGAAGAGGCAGTGCCTTTCTCTCTTTGCAATTATTTGTGACTGCATGGCAGATTTCCATTTTCAGAGCCTCCATCTTCTTTCTGGGAACCTCCCTGTGCAACCATCACTACCATTCCTAAGTCTCCAGCCAGGGGCCTGACCTCTCAGTTTTCCCAAGCAGAACTTTTCCAATGCCTTTTCCTCAAGCTTAGCACTAATGCCTGCCATATTCAAGGTGCCCTCACCTGCTGTGACCCACTCCAGGCTGACACAGTGACTTCCTCTTCGGGCCCTCCCTGGTCACTCTATTGCCAACAAGCATTCCCTGGGGCTGGTCAGAGTTAAGTCCAGGGTGGTGTATTTCTTCCTTGCTTCTTCCACTTCTGAGCTATGAAATTATCCATTGAAGCAAATCAATAATTCATCAGATGATCTACATTTAGTCTAAATTAGATCTCATTGCCTCAGGCTAAACTTTGAAGTCCTGCTTCACCTGACTCCACCACCCAGCCAGCTCTCTAGCAGAGTCCAACCAGCTTCCTCTCATACTGGCACCTTCTCTCCACCGCATAATCCCCCACACTCTTGCCCCCTGCCCCTACGTCTTAGCCCAAGCCGGTCCTCTGTTCAGAAGCCCATCCTTCCCTCTGTGTTGTAGTCACCTTGCTCTTCAAGGTCCCATTTCAAATCGGGGCTTCACCATGAGCTTCCTTGAGCTTCTGCAACAGACAAAATTATTTTACAATTAGAAGCAAACAGTTTTGTATTTACTTTCACTCCATTTGTTTTGTGATCCAAGAGGCCAAAATATACACCACTATATCAGCTAAGACAGACCTTAAGTGTAAGGAAACAAAGTTACCTACAGGTGGAGGGTTCAAGGCCTGGCTGGCATGGCAAATTTCTAAATTCCTACAACTATAAGAAAAACCACACCACTGCTAAATTCCCTAACAACAGGAGCTAGCAGGCTGATTTAAAACCCAGACCACTATAACTCTGGTTGGACAGAGGGCCGGCCTTACAAGCCTTCTTTTCAGATAAGCAGTTACAGACCTTAAGCCAGCTTCAGCAGCTTATAAAGGCTGTGCACAAACTGTCTTTGTGTCCTATAGTTCACCTTTTGATGTAAAGAGCCAAATTTTAATGCTAAAACCCTGCCCCAAAGTGAACACGGGATGTCTGTAACATATCTATTTATCCATTGCGCATGTGTCATCTCCCTTCATGAATATGTATAGCTTCCCCCCCAAACCTGCTGAATATGTATGATACTGGCCCTGTTAGGCATAAAACCCAACTTGTCTTTCTCCTCTTTGAAGAGAGAGCACCTTCAGTCCACACTGGAGACTTTCTCTTTCCGGCTTGCAAACCAATAATGCCAATAAAGCTCTCCCTTCTACATCTAGCCATCCTAGTGGTCTTTGAGACGACAGTTTTCTCTTTGCGAATTGTCTTCCCACAGAGTTGTTAAGCAACACAAGGACAGGATACTATAATAGACTCACATCGCCTCACAACACCAAGCACAGCACCCCGCATGAATACTTGGTGAATTGGTGTAACCTTGTTCCCACCCCTCTTTGCAGCTCTATCCCTTTCTCTTAATCCAAATTACCTTTAACCCTCAGCCCTCAATTCCACTTTTGCCTCCAGTTCTCAGGGATTAGACAACCCAAGGTACGTGATCAGACTTTGTTTTGATTTTAGAAGATCGTGCTGGCTGCAAGCCAACTGAAGAGATTAGAGTGAATACAGGCCAGCCGGCAGGGGGCCATTGCGCCCGCCCAGGTGAGACAGGGCTGGAGCTGGTGAGAGAGATGGAGAGAGGAGGATGGATTCAAGAGATACTCAGAAGGTAAAAAGATGCTCCATTTGTCTGGCACTATACAGTTTCCAAAGCGCTTTTGCATCTATTAACTCCTTTGACTTTCAACCACCCTTGAGATATACTGAGTAGGTACAATCAAAATCTTGGCTTTAGTGGTGATGAAACGAAGCTAGGAAGAGTGGAGGCGTTTGCCCAAATTCACACAGCTGGTTAGAACAGGGTTGGGACTCACATCCAGATCCTCTGACATCACATCCACGGCTCCTTTTCAGTCTCAGGTCACCGGGACTCACTCTGGAGCTGCCATGGGAGGGCCAGTGTTAAGCTGCAGAATCCTGACTCAGCTACCTGCCTGAGGCTATTTACACACTTCCAGTTGATTTTTTGTAACCTGTAATTATTTTTGCTGAATTTTTTTTTAGGCTCCATTTGACTTTTTACTCTCCAGCAGACAGGCTACAGGAAATAGCAGATTGGGAGAGGAGTGGGAACAGGAGAAGCTGTCTTTGGCTCTGCTGGAAGGTGAAGGGATTCCAGATGCCGGTTCCTGGCTTGCTCCCCCCTCTCCATTTGGCTTCATCCTGGGGCTCTCTTCCTCCCCACAGAGGGGTGGTGGGCACTCTGAGCCACACCTCTCCTCTCTGGGATCTCAGGTCTGTTCCTGAAACCTGCTGGTAGAAGAACCTCTAGAGTCCTTGCCTCCTTCCCACCGTGTGACCATTGCCCATTGGCACATCTGTCAAGACACAGACTTTGGAAGAAAAAAGAAAGAGTGAATGCTGCAGAGATGGACTGTTAATTTTCCAAATGAGATATGACTCTGAGATCCCACCTACTCAGCTGGTAGGATGTTCCACCATGCTCCCTAAGGTGGTTTGAGTGTTTGGAATGACAAAGACTCTCTCCTCGCCCTGAAACCTTAGTCCGGCGCCTCTGAGTCTTCTGCTTGACGAGGCCTGACCTTGGGCTTCCCCATGTCCTTTCAGAATCCAGTTTGAGCAAGAATGCTGCTAAGTCAGGTTAGTGAAATTTCCCCACTCTTATTATCTGACTATCCTCAATATTTTATCACCCTGCCTGCATTCAGCAATGATCCTGTCAATTCAGTTTAGCCAGAAACCCCTTTCCCTTGATGTTTCTTCCTAGTAATTTTCCATCCTCTGTCCCCAACCCTGACCATTGGTTGATTACAAATCTCCACTTGCCCTTGTTGGAGTGGAAACGGAGCCTGATCTCTCTCCCCCACCACAAGACATCTTTGCAGTGGCTCCTATACCGACTGCCATGGCCTCTCTTGAATAAAGTCTGCCTTGCCATCTTTAACACGTGTTTGGATAATTCTTTTCTTTTTTTTTCTTTTTTTTTTTTTTTTTAGTTGGAGTCTTGCTCTGTTGCCCAGGCTGGAGTGCAGTGGCTCAATCTCAGTTCACTGCAACCTCCACCTCCCGGGTTCAACCGATTCTCCTGCCTCACCCTCCTGAGTAGCTGGGAATACCAGCGCGTGCCACCACGCTCAGCTAATTTTTTGTATTTTTAGTAGAGGTGGGATTTCACCATCTTAGCCAGGATGGTCTCAATCTCCTGACTTTGTGATCCGCCCGCCTCAGCCTTCCAAAGTGCTGGCGTGAGCCACTGCGCCTGGCCAATATTTTTCTTTAACAGGGGTGGTCACTCAGTTTGCAGAGCTTGGAGAAAGGCTTCTGCTCATTGTCTGAACCTATAGGGTCCCTTCAAGGAGGTCAGGGCTGTTCACAATCTATTCCCCTCCATGCTAACTTAGCCATCATCCCCCAGACCCCAGAAGAGGTTCTGTTGTGTCCTGGGTGGCTGTGTGGGCATGGAGCGCAAGTCTTCACCCCCACACATGCCGCCTCTTCACTCACTCCCCCACATTCTGCCTCAGGATTCAACCCATTCCCCAATTCCAGGTAAGCAGCAGCCTCCCTCCCCTCTCTTGTGGAGCCAAATCCTCCTCAGCATGGTAAGGTGGGCTTTGTTTCATTTTGTCTTTTTAAATTACAGTGGAAACATAGAGAAGCTGTTAACTCCACCCGCGTGAGAAGAGCCTAAATCCAGTACACAGCTAGGACAGTCTTCCCTGAATGGAGTTGGGATGAAGTTGGAAGTAGCTCTCATTCTTTTGTGACAAGCCCATAGTCAGGAAAATGGACACGGTTACTATCTATCTATCTCATTATCCTACTGCACTGCCATTTACAGGTAGTTCTGAATTTGCAGTCCTCACTCTTCCTATCACAAGATAGTTATTATTAGCCGCACTTTACATGTGAAGAGGCTTGGAGAAATTAAAAAAAAAACAACAACTTGCCTAAGGGCACACAACTATGAGTGACAGAGTGGAGAGGGATTCAAACCCAGGCCTGACTGAAGGCTGTTGCCACTATTCCAGCCACCACTGAGTGGACATAGTGAGTGATCTCTACCAAAGGTATTTACATTGATTGTCAAAGCTTTGGAAAGGCTATAAGGAAAGAAATGCCCAAGTAAATTCTTCAGGGGTCAGTGGAGTGGGTGGGGATCTATATTCTGGAGGCAGCCTCCAGAGTCTTTCACATTTCCACCAGGTCAAAAAATAAATAAGAAGAAGCATAAACAAATATTGAACTCTAATTAACAATATGATACTGAAGTATTTAGAGGTTAAAGCGTACCAATGTCTATAACTTTGAAATGTGTCAACAATATAAGAAAAGACTGGTGGATGGATAGATGAACAGATTTGGGGTAAAGCAAATATAACAAAATGTTAGTTATAGAATCTAGATTGTGGGCATATGGGTGTTCACTGCGCAATTCTTTAAACTCTTCTGAATTTTTACATTTTTCATAATAACATATTGAGGGGAAATAAATCACACAGGTGGGTCACACCCATCTCTTGTTATACAATGCCAGGCTAGAGGGGAGCTTAATCATTAGTCACCAAGTTCTTTCCCAAGTATCCTGCAGGAAGAGTGCTGGACTAGACATTTGAAGACACCGAATAAAAAACAGGCAGTCCCTGCTTGGTGGAAATTTAGGATACCTGCGAGAAAATAGGACAGAATCATAAAATTAACAGTCGTAAAGACAGTGAGCTCTTTATTTTCTGCTTTAATGGAGGGGGGAGCAAATTGCCTGACTATACATGTCCAAACGCCTTTTCTTTTTTACTTTGATGCATGGGAAGGCTCACCACACTTAAAGAGACAGAAATGGGCAGTAAGAGAAAGTGGCCCAAAAGCACTTAGCGGGTTACAGAAGGTTCCCAGTGGAGAATCCACCTGCAGGTCCCAGAAGGTGTGTTGAGGAGCAGGAGGGGCACCTTTTGTGGCAGGTGGCTTTAGTGGAAAGTTCAGGGGACTTGGAACCCTCCAGGACCAACTCTGCTGATCTAGATGAACTTGAACAAGTCATTGTTCTCTTTAAAGCTTAATTTCCTCTTTTGTTGCCTATAGGACAAATTCTGCCTAGAGCTTGTTTTTATTTTTCACATCTGAGGCAGGAAAACAAGGCAGTTCTGATGACAGTCCTCAAAGGCTGATCTTGGCCTCCAGCCTTAGCTGAGAAGAACAGGGACCCCACACAGCCCATGGGAGAAAGGCGCCTAGGGCTTGTTTTTATATGGCCTGTGAGTTAATGGTTTTTTAAAAAATATTTTTCAAAGGTTGGAAAAAAATCAAGAGAAGAATAACATTTTGTGAGATGTAAAGTTATATATAATTCAAATTTCAGAGTCCATAAATAAAGTTTATTGGAAAATGGCCAAACTCATTTGTTTACATATTGTCTGTGGCAGCTCTCAATCAATAATAACCAGGTAGTTACAACAGAGACCTTATGGACTGCAAAGCCTAAAATATTTAGTCTCTATGCCTTTATTTGTTTATTTATTTTATTTTAACTTTTTTTGAGACGGGATCTCACTCTGTCACCCAGGCCGGAGTGCAGTGATGCAATCTTGGCTCACTGATGCCTTGACCTCCTGGGCTCAAGCCATCCTCCCACCTCAGCTTCCCAAGTAGCTAGGACTACAGGAGTGCACCACCATGCCTAGCTAATTTTTGTATTTTTTGTAGAGTTGGGGTTTCACCACGTTATCCAGGCTGGTCTCAAACTCCTATGCTCAAGCGATCCTCCTGCTTTAGCCTCCCAAAATGCTGGGATTACAGGTGTGAGCTACTGCACCCAGCCTCTACCCCTTTACAGAAACAGTTTGCCAACCTGGTGTGAAATAGTTCATCTGCAACTTCACTGCTCCACATACCTAACTTCACAGAATTGCTGTGAGAAGTAATGAGATTTGGGTTTAGTAAACTGGAAGATTCCATAAGATGCAAGGTGTTACTACTGCCCTGATTTCATTTCTCTTAATACCATCCTTACAAAGGCAGGAGAATCTAGAAGGAATGTCTTATATAATAGGAAGAGAAACTAAAGTTAACAAAGGGAGACAAATGGCATGCAGAAATAAATGCTCCTATTTTCCCTGAGAGGCTTCTCACAGCAAGGGCCTCAACCATGTACTCCCGCAAATTTGGGGATGTACAGTGTCGTCTGGAAAGATCCAAAGGGGAGGACCAGGCATTTTCCAGGAATTTAATGAGCCAGTTGTTAAACACACCATTATTGAAAAGTAAATTACATAAACTTATAATTTAATAAATGATATTAAAAGCAAAGGCAATAAATACTGTTATCAATTCCTGATTCTTTGACTGTATTTTATTATCTGTGTTCTTGAGGTCATTTATGCCTGTTCTATGTGTATGGTGAAAATGCTATACATCGGTGTGCTACGGTGACTCTTTTCCTGGCTCTGCATTCAATGATGTCATATTTGGTATCTTGAAGTTAGTCATGGCAGGAGTATTTACAATTGGCAGTTGGCAAGCCCTACAAACCAGGCATTCCCCCCAGTCTCAAAGCTGTTTGTTAAACATTTACCAGCACGCTGCTGGGACCAGGACTTCCATTTACAAGAGATTCATAAGGGAGAGAGAAGGCAAGTAGAGTAGAGAGTGAAGAATGACAGAGGGCAGGGGGTGGACATCATGGGGTGCAGAAGAGGAGGAGGGTCAGGTCTGCTTGTGTTCCAAGAAGCTTTTGAACCAGAAGAGATGTATTTGGGGATGAAGGCTTTGATGTAGCCATTTCTATGGTGTGCATTCTTTGGTTCCACCTTCAGATTAATGAGGTGTCAAAGAACCTACTTCCATAAAGATGGGAACACCAAGGTTTGGGAGGGTTGGAGTTGGGGGGATGGTGAATGACTCGCCTGGAGTCATCCAGTGCCTCACAGCCAGGTCTAGTATCCTGACTCCTTCTCCCAGACTAGCTCTTCCCAGAACGGTGACACTGTCTCACCAAGCACCTGCTGATGACAGGAAATGGACACATGAGTCGGACCTGCATTGCTGCTGTCTTCCTATCAGTGAGAACCTGTCTCCCTCCCTTCTGTCAACAGGCATCTGGAGGCTTTGTTAATCTAGGACAGTCTGACCGCCCACGTCCTCAGCCAGTCCCGTCCCTCCACAGCCCTCTTCTCCCAGCCCTTCAATCATCTCTCTGGACTATAAGCTTATTAAGAGCGCGGGAGTAGTCAGCACAAGTGTTTGGCACTGGGGTGAGGTGACTGATTACAGCTCTGGGAAGCTCCACAGAACCAACACCAGAACGAAGGGTGTCTTCATTCTCCAATGAGAGGACTTTGCATCCTGACTGTGTGTACTCTTTCAGGAACAGACCACCAGAGACAGTCAAGCAAGGGGATGGGAGATGGCACTGTGGGAGTGGCCCACTCTGTGAGCACATGAAATGATTTAGATCTCCACTTCCATTTGGTAGCATGTAAAACAGCAGACTCTTGGAAAGTCATGTTTGGAAGGAACCCAAGAGGTCATCATATCCAGAACTTCATTTTACAAACATGTAAACTGAGGCCAGAAAAAGAAAATGACAAGAGCAAATTTACATTGCTAATAGGTGATGGTGTTGGATTCAAACCCAGGTGTTTTATCCTGATGCAATAAGAAATACAGATTTGGTCTCTGTCCCTGGTTCCTGGCATACAGCTCCTAGAACCCTTGTAATCTCTGACGAAAGAATGTCTTTTGGAAGCTAAGAGGAAACTGGTGGCAGGGAGCCCCTAGATGGCTTCAGAATGGGGGCTGGTCACCAGAAAGACCATGGTATGATTAGAACCTCTCGAGAGGAGAGAGGGGCTGAAGGTTGCATTGATCCCTTATGGCTGATGATGTAATCAATCAGGTCTATGTCATAAGGCTTCCATAAAAAACAAAGAAAACTTGGTTCAGGAGCCTCCAGACAGCTGAACCTGTGGAGGTGCCTGGAGAGTGGATCTTCCGGAAAGCACATGGCAGCTCCATGCCCCTTCCCACATGCCTTGCCCTATGCATCTCTTCCATCTGGCTGCTCATCTGTATCCTTTATCATATCCTTTAAAAGAAACTGGTAAATGTAAAGTAAGTGCTCTTCAAGCTGCTCTAGCAAATTCATTGAAACCAAGGAGGGGGTCATGGGAACCCCAACTTATGGTTGGTTGGTCAAAAGCACAGGTCACAACCTTAGTCATGTGATTGGCATCTGAACTGGGGGCAGTCTTGTGGGACCGAGCCATCAGCTGTGGGATCTGACTCTCACTGCAAGTAGAAGGTGTCAGAATGGAACTGAATTATAGGACACCCAGTTGGTGTCTGCTGGAGAATTTCTTGGTGTGTAGGGAAAAGCCCCCATGCATCTGGTCACAGAAGTATGCTATAGTGAAAGACAGTTTGTTTTCCCTTCAGACTGCATCTCTTTATAGTTTGTTCTTTTCTAAGAAAAAAGCTAGAACTTAGTCTCTTAGATTCAGACACAATGTGAAATTCATGGAACCATTACTTAAAAAAAAAGTAACCTATATGTATATATGTATATATATGTGTGTATATATGTATATATATGTGTGTATATATGTATATATGTGTGTATATATGTATACATATGTATATATGTATATATATGTGTGTATATATGTATACATATGTATATATGTGTGTATATATAGATGTGTGTGTGTGTATATATATATGTATTCCTGGAAGTATGCTGAACACTATGGAATGAATTCAATAAACATAGTTCCTGCTATTTATAGCCTGGCTTACAGTTTAAAATTGAGATGGACATAGATGGAAAAGGGGGTTTAGGCTTAAACAATAGATATATGAATAGAATTTGCATTGTATGGCTGATGATGATAAATGTAAGGTTGGTAGAATGAGGATGACATGAGTTTGAGAAGCAAAGACCTGAGTTCAAATCCTGTCTCTGCTGTCTATTAGCTGTGTGACTTTGGGCAAGCTGCTCAGCCCCTCAAAACCTCAAATTTCCAGACTATGAAATACAGACAGTAATATTTATTTAACAAGGATGTTGAGAGGATAGAACGAGATATTTGTAAAGTGCTTAGTATAGTACCTGGAGCAGAACAGGTGCTCGATAATGGTAACTAGTATCATTATCTCAGTGACAGCTAGTTCAAGGCGCTAGGAGTAGGTAGGGACAGAAACGTGGGAAGTGGGGAAGGAAATGATTTACCTACCTGGTGTTGATCACAATAACAGCAAAAATTCCTCATAAGGTATTTGCATTGCTCCTTATGATTTATAGATAGTCCTGAGAGACAAAGCAGAATTAGTCCTATTTCATAGGCTAACATACACTTGTATTTATTCAGTTAAGGTTTACTGTTCCAGACTTGTTCTAGATATGAGGCTACAGCAATGCACAAGCAAAGGCTAATGGAAAATTCAATGGCCCAGACTCTGATGGTGGATTTTCTAAGCTAGTATCTCTTTCAAGCCTCACTCTTTCTGTTTGGCAAAGGCCTTGAACACCCAAATGACCAGAATTTTGAGGAGAAGAAAGGCAGGGAGGAAAAGAGGTTGCCACGTGCTGACTCATCCCGTGGCCCTCTAGAGCACTTATGAGGGGTGGGGGGTCGCCTACAGAGGCCTCTTTCCTTGCTGGTGCCTCCAGAGTTGGCGTGCACCCATTCTGGGCTCTTGGAGGCTTATGCCCCCAGGACAATTGCTTCTGGGCTGCTGCGCTGGGCTCTGTGCCAGGCAGACTGGCATTCAATTCAGTCGAAGCCAGAGTGCAAAAAACTAAAGATGGGACAGGTGTTGCATGTCAATGACAGGAAGAAGGTGGAAAACACTCTCTGCTCTGCTAGTCTGTGCAGACACTGGCTTGGCCTTTTGCAAGTGTGCCAGAGAGGCATATGTAGGTGTGCACACACAGGACGGGCAGGCATCCGAATGACCACATCTGGTCACACGTGATGAAAATGGAAGAGGCATGTATGTTTGGGCAAATGTGACTGCAGAATGTGTATATGTGAACATGTTTGTGGCTTGGGTGTTTGAGTACGTGCTGTGCATTGTGAGAATGGTGGGTGGGTGTGAATGTGTGTGTGAGTGGTGTATATCCAAGATGTAAATAGAAAGCAAAGAGGCTGATGTCATAAGCCACAGACAAAAACTCTGCAGCGAAATGCTTTCAGCATGGACCTGTGTGTGTTGCCTGTATGTGTAACCGGCACACGTCTGGTCTAGCGTTCTGTGTATTTAAAATTACCTGTGAGGACCAGGCTCAGTGGCTCATGCCCATAATCCCAGCACTTTGGGAGGCCGAGATGGGAGGATCACTTGAGGCCAAGAGTTCAGGTCCACCATGGACAACATAGCAAGACCCTGTCTCTAAATAAATTTTTAAAAATTAGCTGTGTGGTGGCATATGCCTATAGCCCCAGCTACTCAGGAGGCTGAGGCTTGAGCCCAAGTTTTGAGGCTGCAGTGAGCCGTGATCAAGCCACTGCACTCCAGCCTGAGTGAAAGAGTGAGACCTTGTCTCAAAAAAAAAAAAAAAGTATGAGTAGAAGCATTAGTGTTGTGTGTATTTGTACATGAGCTTGTATATATAAATGTTGGGTGTTGCTATGGTCTGAATGTTGGTTTCCCTCCAAAATTCATATTGGAACCTACCACCCAATGTCATGTATTAAGGGGTGGGGCCTTTGGGGAAGTAATTAAGTCATGAGGGCTGTGCCCTCCTAAATGAGATTGATGCCCTTATAAAAGGGATTGAAAGGAGCAACCTTGCCCCTTCCAACACGTGAGCAAGAAGCTGTCATCTTGGAAGCAGAGAGCGGGTCCTCACCTGATATCAAACCTGTCTGTGCCTTCGTCTTGGACTTTCCAGCCTCTGGAACCATAAGAAAGACATTTCTGTTGTTTATAAATTACCCAGTCTAAGGTATTTTTGTTATAGCTGCCTGAACACACTAAGATAAGTATGTTACATGTTTATCTATGTAAATCTGTGTGTGCTTCTGGCCAAGTCTGGGAAACAAGATATAATGTGGGACAGTGATGGATTCCAGCTTTCCTGTAGGCCTAGGATTCTCTCTCCCTATATATTGTATACAGTTCATCCATCCTGAGTGAAATCCTAAAGGTCTAGATAAATCAAATAAGGCTTTGACTCCTGACACCATCCACTTGCAACTCAAACCCAAGCCACCCAGAAACACTCCCCTGCTAGGCCCCACCACCGGAAGGAGCCTCTAACACAAAGGCTGACAACACAAAAGATGTCTGTCTTAGCCTCCCCTCATTCTGTCCCTCAAAGAAAAGGGACTGCAGTTGAAACTGAACCATTCATGCTGGCTCTGCTCTGCAGAGCTGTGACACAGACGTCCCAGTTTCCCACCTAGAGCCTAGAGGGGCCAGTTGGAAAGCCCAGATAATTTCCTCACTATCTTGTCATCTCCTTAAAGCTGCTTACTCTAGCAGGCCCCCTCTGTTCTGAGGCTGACATTCCTTCTTTGCTCATTTCTCTCTGCTTTTGTCTAGTGAGGCGCAGGAGGCTGCTGAAACTGACAATAGAATTACCCTGGACTCTAGATTCTGTCAATCTCCATTAGGAGCCCAGGGAGAGAACAGTCAAAACACCAGGACACCTTGGTGCTGTTATTGTAATGGGGTTCATTGCGAGAGCAAACAAAACAACATCCCCGCGAGATGCTCACCCTGGGCTGATGAGTCACTCTGGCTTCCAGTCCAGGCTGCAGCATCCACCTAACCCCACCACTCCAAGGAGCCAGAGCCCCAGGAAGTCACGCACCTCACTGCTGCAGGTACGGGGACATCAGGGAGGCTCATTCTTCCCCTGAAGATCTGCCTAAGATTGGCTCAACAACCCTGACTTCATTTAATGACTTGTGAGCAGTCCAAAGCCTCCCCTCGATTTCTGTAATGTCCTAGGTGACTTAGGTCCTCTTGACCACCTCTCATTTCGAGCAACTGGTGAATTATTTGGTACATGGACCATCTCACTGATCCCCTCACCTTCCATATGCTTTTTTAGGTTTCTACCATTTCAATTCCTTGTGGAACTCAATCTGTTTTCTTAACTGATGCAAAAAAGATGACTTAAAGGTAAGTCTTTTCAACAATGGTGCTGGAATAATTGGACAAATATAGGCAAGAAAAAAAATGCCTCTCAATCTAAACCTCTAAAATTTATTATAAAATTAATTCAAAATTAATTTTAAATGCATTCGTTTATACAGGTGTGGTGGCTCACACCTGTAATCCCAGCACTTTGAGAGGCCGAGGTGGGCGGATCATTTGAGTCCAGGAATTTGAGACCAGCCTGGTCAGCATGGCAAAACCCCATCTTTACTAAAAATACAAGAAAACTAGCTGGCGGGTGGTGGTGCGCACCTGTAATCCCAGCTACTTGGGAGGCTGAGGCAGGAGAATCGTTTGAACCCAGGAGGCGGAGGTTCCAGTGAGCTGAGATTACACCACTGCACTCCAGCCTGTGCAACAGAGTGAGACTCTGTCTATAAATAAATAAATAAATAAATAAATGCATCAGTTTACATACGGATCATATGTAAAATGTAAAACTAAAAAACTTCTAGAAGAAAGCATAAGAGAAAATCTTTGAGACCTTGGTTAGTCAGAGTTTTTAGATAAAATACCAAAAA
The DNA here is from genome assembly GCF_028885625.2 of Pongo pygmaeus. Taxonomy (NCBI): domain Eukaryota; kingdom Metazoa; phylum Chordata; class Mammalia; order Primates; family Hominidae; genus Pongo; species Pongo pygmaeus. Next base: position 44,734,450 of record NC_072373.2, read on the forward strand.
CATGATTCATAAAAGAAAAAAAGATAGATATTATCAAAATTTAAAATTTGTTCTGCAAATGACACTGTTAAAAGAATAAAAAAAATATGCCACAGATGGGGAGAAAATATTTACAAATCACATCTTTTATCCAGAATATCTAAAGAAACCTCAGCCAGGTGTGGTGGCTCACACCTGTAATCCTAGCAATTTGGGAGGCTGAGGCAGGAGAATCCCTTGACTCTAGGAGTTCAAGACCAGCCTGGGCAACATAGTGAGACCCCCCATCTCTACAAAAATAAAAATAAAAATTAGCCAGGCATGGTGGCACACACCTGTAGCTTCAGCTACTTGGGAGGCTAAGGTGGAAGGATCCCTTTTGCCAAAGAATTCAAGGCTGCAATGAGACATGATCACCAGTGCATTCCAGCCTAGGCAACAGAGTGAGACTCTTTCTGAAGAAAGAAAGAGAGAAAGAGGGAGAGAGGAAGGAAGGAAAGAAGGAAGGAAGGAAGGAAGGAAAGAAGGAAGGAAGGAAGGAAAGAAGGAAGGAAGGAAGGAATCCTCAAAACTCAACAATAAGAAAACAAACACCACTAGAAAAAAAAATGGACAAAAATTAGAATAAGCAATTCTCCAAAGAGATATAGGAATGAAAAATAAGCATGTGGAAATGTGTTTAACATCACAGTCATTACAGAAATGTTAAATTAAAACTACATTGAGATACCACTACAAACCTATTAGAATAGCAAATAAATAAAAACAGCTGACAATACCAAGTGCTGGTGAGGTTGTGGAGCAACTGGAACTCTCATTCATTACTGGTGGGAATGAAATGGTACAGCCCCTTTGGAAAACAAATTGGCAATTTCTTATAAACACCTACCATATGACTACAATCCCACCTGCTCAAGGAAAAGGGAAACTCATGTTCACATAAAATCCACTACATAAATGTGTATAGCGGCTTTACTCATAATTACCAAAAACTGGTATAATCCAAATATTCTTCAACTGGCAAATTGATAAACAAACTGTGGTGCCTCCAACAGTGCTAGAGTGAAATACTACTCAGCCATAAAAATGAACAACTACTGCGTGACACAACAACATGGAGGAATCTTAAATGCTTTTTCCTAAGTGACAGAAGTCAGACCCAAAAGGTTGAATATTGCATGATTTCTTCTATATGACATTCTGGAAAAGGCATAACTATAGGGACAAAAAATAGATCAGTGGTTGCCAGGGGTTAGTGGTGGGGAGAGAAGCTGACTATAAAGAGGCAGGACAAGAGAGTTTTTGGAGTAATTGGATTGTTCTCTATCATGATTGTGGTAGTAAATTCACAACTCTATGCTTGTCAAGACCTATTGTACCACATACCATAAAAAGTGAATTTTACTGTCTGGAAATTTTTAAAAATTGACCCGAATATTGGGGGAACCAAAAATGGAATGCAAACTAAGAAATAAAACTGTAATACAAATAAACCATATAGTTAATGTTAAAAGAGATGGAAAAGAAAATAACTAACAGAAGTAACTTTGGAAAACAGTTTTGAATGGATGCTATAAGACTAAAGACAAAAACTGTATTGAATGTGGCTTTTGTTACACAACAAAAACAAAAAGAACTATACACAAGTACTGTACTGTAGTAAGTAAATTTGCTCCTCACAGAGGTATGGGTTAGCAGTTCTGAAACTACTTTATGTGTGTGCATACTGGGATTGAAAAAACAAGTCAATACAGTCAATTCTCACACATTGCAGTGGCTACATTCTATAAATCACTGTAAATACTGAATTAGCAAATACTGAAGCATTATTCCAAGGGGAAATATAGAGTTAGGGTCCTGTGAGCCTCTGGTCATACCATTTTCATCAACCAATCAATACATTGCCTTGTTTTGTGTGTGTTTCTGTTTAAAGACACTTTATTTACTATATATTGTTCATTCATTAACATCGAACTCATGGCCAACCAAACGTGCTGTAACTCATGCCTGAATGAAGCTTATCTAACACAGGTATTTTCTTTGTGAGGCTCATAACAGCCTTTTTATGCTCAGGAACATTAGACAGCACTTCAGCACTATGCTTGGGGGCCATTTTAAACAGCAAAATCACCAATAAAAAGCATAAAAATGGGAAAAACGTGACACTAAATAGACTGTGAAAAGGACATTTGTTTACAATGTGAGAGTTGGAGCAAGAAGGCAGAATGGAGCCCAGTTTTGACCTCAGCTAAGAACAAGCACATCGGGCTAAAGTTTTTGAAGCTCTGAGCATGTCAACGAATGACTGGCAAAAGACCACAAGTACTGGTTTTGGAGTTATCAATTATAGGTAGTAGGAGAATTTGCAAATACAGAATCCGTGAATAGTGAGGATCAACTTTATATGGTAGACAACGAGAGACAGATGAGGGGAATGAGGCAGCAACTCAACCATCTGTCAAGGCCAGTCACAATTGCTGAGTGCACCAGACTTTCTGGAGTTAAAACTCATTGCATGCAAGCAAGCTGGAAGGTCCCTTAGACACCTAGCGTTCACCACTCCTTTTACAAAGACCACTGAGGCCTAGGGAGGGATACGTGACTTGCCCAGGTCACACATGAAATAGTCTTCTGTCTTCCTTTCCTGTAATGGCCCTGGGGTGCCTTGGTTCATCTCTCAAGGATCTGAGGTCCTGAAGGCTGGGAATTTTGTAGGGAGGAGTTAGCATATTTAAAACCCAGGCCTCAGTTTACCCAGATGAATCTCTCTCTTATACCACAGATCTGCTGGAAAGAACTTCTAGATAGCGAGTGGAGTGCCAAGGCTCAGTCTTAGACCACCTCTGTTTCTACCAGTATTCACTCCCTAGGTAATCTTATCCATTCTCATTACTTTAAGTACCATCTTTTGTTTGTTTGTTTGTTTGTTTGTTTGTTTGTTTTTTGAGACGGCGTTTTGCTCCTGTTGCCCAGGCTGGAGTGCAGTGGCGCGATCTTGGCTCACTGCAACTTCCACCTTCTGGTTTCAAGACATTCTCCTGCCTCAGCCTTCCGACTTTAAGTACCATCTGTATGCAAATTTACATCTCCAGCCCAGACCTCTTCTTCCAGACCCCAGACTCCAATTTCCAAGTGCCTTCTTGACGTTGCCATGTGGATACCCAACAGGCACCTCAACCCTAACATCTCCAAAGCAGAACTTTGATGCCCTCCCTCAACCTGCTGCTCCCATCCCCATTCTTTCCCATCTTAGTAAATGGCAGCTGGAATTGCTGAGGCTAAACCTGGAGCATCATTCTTGAATCGTTTCTTTCTCTCACACCATACATACAATTCAGCAGCCAATCCTGTTGGCTTGGAGGACTTCTTACCACCTTCACTGCTACCACCTAGGCCCTCTGACTACTATGTTTGCAAATCTCCTGAACTTTGTTCCCTGTTTCCAGGTTCGCCCCACACAGTCTGCCAAATAGCAATTAGAATTGTCCTTATAAAATGTCAGGTCATGTCACTCCTCTATTCAAAACCCTCCAATGACCTCAGAGCAAAATCCAAGGCCCACAGATGACTCCCAAGGCCCTCATGAGCTCTGATGTCTCCTCCCACCCCACCCCAATTCACCTCACTCCAGCCATACAACTCTTAGCTGTTCCTGAACACCTGGGCAGTTTCAGCTGGGCCTGTGCTCTTGGGGTCCCTCTGTCTGGGAAGCTCTTTTCCCAGAGAGCAGGTTTGTGGCTCTTCAACACTTTCCTCCTGGTCCCAGACAAGCAGGAGGACATCTGGGTTAGAAGCCTTAGCTTGCCAGGTGGAGTCAGGCCTAGACCTCCAGCCTTATGTTTTACTGAGATCTGCTCCAATGTCCCTTTATCAGAGAGCTCTGCCGAACTGCACCATCCCCATCACTTGGTATCTCCTTCATCCTGGTTTGTCTTTTTTTTTTTTTAGATGGAGTCTCTCTGTCGCCCAGGCTGGAGTGCAGTGGCACGATCTTGGCTCACTACAAGCTCCACCTCCCGGGTTCATGACATCCTCCTGCCTCAGCCTCCCGAGTAGCTGGGACTACAGGTGCCCGCCACCGCGCCCAGATAATTTTTTGTGTATTTAGTAGAGATGGGGTTTCACCGTGTCAGCCAGGATGATCTCGGTCTCCTGACCTCGTGATCCGCCGGCCTCGGCCTCCCAAAGTGCTGGAATTATAGGCATGAGCCACCGTGCTCAGCCCTAATTTTTGTATTTTTAGTAGAAAAGGGGTTTCACTATGTTGGCCATGCTGGTCTTGAATTCCTGACCTCAGGTGATCCGCCCACCTTGACCTCCTAAAGTGCTGGGATTACAGGCTTGAGCCACTGCACCCAGCCCTGGTTTCTTAACATTCTTTGCCACCTCCTCTGCTATATCTATTTACTTTGTATCCACCAGATCGGAAGCTCAGGTCTAATTCCCTGTACCTAGAATATTGCCTGTGGCGTAGTAGGCACTTAAGGTTTTGTTGAGTGAGAGAATGAATAAACAAACAGAAGGATTTGCTTTTCAAACCAGAGCCTCCCTGCCTCCTGCTCTGCCTGCTAAGGATCAGGAGGAGACAGCAGCTAAGGAAGGCAGTCCTGAATTTTCCCTAGGGATAGGGAGTAAGTTGGGGGGGGGGGGGCTCCCTGAGAAACCCTGGAAGCACCCACTCTGCTGCCAAGGCTGCGAGGAAAACAGGCCAGAGTATCCTAACAGCCTCCACTCAGAAGGGGCCTGGAAACTTTTAACCAGACAAAATAACAAATGCAGTGGTTTAGGGCTTGGTGGGGCTTCCCACTCCTCCCATCCCTGTCCCACACACCTAGGCCCACACTGAATGCCCTCAGCCCCTCCGGCTGCACAGTGGCCTGTTTTCCCCGACTCTGCTGCTGTTCACAGAACCAACTTCCTCCCACCCCACACAGACGTTCCCAGAGCTCAGAGCTCTTTGGGAACCTTCTGATTTGCATCTCCAAAGAAATAAAATAAATTCCACTAAATGCTGTTTGTTTTTCCTTCTGTTTGTCCTGAGGCGGGCCTGTTGTGGCTCCTGGGATCCAGAGTGGGTAATCCAGGCGATCTGTGGTTCAGGGAGCAGGGGACCTTAGAGGCCTTTACAATAAAAAGGGGAGACTGCAACTCCCATTTGAAAGGAGATGGGGGGAGAGGCGGAAAAAAGGAAAGAGGAACCGACAACAAAACCTGCCTGACACAATTATAGCCACATTTGCATAACAGAGACCGAGAATCACTTAGAAGGAGTGGTAATTAGATTCTCTGGTGATTAGGGACACTTTCCAAACGTGGGGAGAGGAGTCGGAAATCCAACCTTGAAGTGGAAAAAGAACGTACAGAATTGAGGCTCACTGTTGGGAGGCGGGAAAGAGGGCTCACAGACTGAGAGCTAATTGGCTCAAGGCCGACACCTCCTGGCAAGCCAACGTTTCCAGCTCAGATCTGCATGTCTGGACTAGTGGGGGAAAGCGTTGAAGACCCACAGATCTACGTGGGCGGCATCCAGGCTCTTTCCCAGACAAGCTGGGTGACCTCGTACACCTGTAATCTCCCTGAAGCCAGGTAACTCACATGCCAAATAGGGTTTAGAGGGCTGCTTGTTGCTTAAATGAGATACTGCTGGAAGAGGGTGTGGAGGACAAGCACACGGCCAGTGGGCTCATGTGAAAGACACCTTCCCCAACTGCCTTCCCAATGAGCGTCTTACAACAACTGTGTTGCTTCTGGTAGTGCTCCACAGTGCGAGGTGGACCCCCTTCATAAGGAGATAGCCTATGAGTTAGGAAGGCAGTAACCCCAGGGTGGGAAAGAAGCTGCCAGCCTTGTGGCTGGGGCATGTGTGAATATGGAGGCCTAGGAGTGTTAGGAAACGTGGTCTTAGATCAGCTCTTTCTCTCTCTCTCTCTCTCTTTCTCTAGAGCCCCAGTTCTCACTTTCTCCGCTCAAGAAAGCATGACATCATAGGGGTCACCTTGAATGCAATATTCATGCATATATAAAAACCATTTGCAAATGTGGATCCCTTATTATTAGTAACAGATAATTTGTATCATACCTCCTACTGCCTGGGCTATGAGCTTCTGGATGACAGGGACAAGATTTTTTATTTTTATTATCATTTTAAATTTCTGGCACTTGGCACATAGTGGGTGATCAGGAAATGTTTAATAAATGTCCAACCATTTTTGACACTTCCTTTTTTCTCCAGTGTAGTGGGATTGGCCAATGGCAGGGCACTCTTTCAAACCAGACATCTTAACTTAGGTCTATATGGCCTTCATGACAGCGAAGAATTAAGGGACTTGTGGGGACTCACAATCCTCCCTACATGACTTCTGGGTAAGGTCAGGATGTTGGAACCAATGCTCTGGGTTTCCAAGAAAAGAGTGAATTGCAAGGGGCTTCTTTAAAACAGAACAGATTCATGTCATCCTCACCTCTCATCTGGACTCCAACATTAGAACGTAATTGCTGTGATTAGAGAGGAATGAGTCAACATTTATCCTTCTTTTAAAGGGGTGTGTGTGTGTGTGTGTGTGTGTGTGTGTGTGTGTGTGTTTCATTTAAGTTGTGGCTATGGACGTATTCTTGCAAGTCAAGTATTAGCTGAAGCTAAGAGTTTGTGTTCAGCCGGTTTCCATGGTAACCTGTTAGCTTCCATTTCCTTCCTCTCTCCCCTCCTCTGTTACGGGGATACTCCTTTCCTAAAGACCAAGATTAGTAAAAGAGAGAAACGGACATCATCCACACCAAGCTCAACTGCTCCCAGACAGCACAGCTGAGGTGTGGCTGCAAACCCAGTGTGTCTCTCAGTGTGTGGTGGGGCTCAAGAGCTGGTGGATGACATGCTCCCTGCTCCAAGGTCGCCCCCACCCAGATTCCTGTTCAGCCCCTACCCCACCCTGATGGCCAAGGCTGGTGCTGTAGGCACAGCTGTGCCCAGGGACTTAATTATATGCTTGGGATTTTGTTCTTTCCAAGACCAGGTATTAATTTTTAAAATAGAAGGACAGCAAAGAGTTAGCAAGAAGACAGGAGAGGCAAAGAGAGGGAGAATGACAGAGACAGAGAGTCAGAAAAGGAGAACAACGACCTTTTAACCTTTTGCTGTTTTGAGCAAACAACAGTCCCCAGAGATTACAGGTAGAAGCAGAAATCAGAAAACCAGGACTCAGGCTCAGAATAAATGTAGGCATAGCCTAAACATTTCCCAATTTGTAACTCACCCATTTGATGACACAAGGTATATAAGCCCATAAAACCACCTTTCTGTGGCAATATACATATAAAGGTCCCCACCCTTCACTCTCAATATTTCTATTATAGTCAGCTACCTTCTTAGAGCAAGAGGACACATGCAAAGAATCATAGACTTAGGCTCTGTTTAACCTAGACAACTACATGCCAGACACTGCTTGAAGCCCATCACATGTATTCGTTAACTGATTTCATCCCTTCAAAAGCCTTTTGATCTGGCTGCTATGAAGAACCACCATTTTACAGAGGTGGAAATGGAAGCACAAAGAAGTTAAGTAAATTGTTCAAAGTCACACAGCAAGCTGGTGGCAGATCCAGGATGCAAAGACTCCAGGGTTTGTGTTTGTAACCTCTACATCAACGTGGCTGAAAGAAAACTCAGCAAGCATCTCATCCAACCATCTCACTTTCCTCAGGGGAACCCCAATCCCAGAGTTCGTGACTTACCCAAGGTCAAACAGCTTGTGAGCAGCAGATGCCCTGGGCAAGTGCCCAGATAATTAAGCCACAGCTGCTTCCACCCATTCTGGAAAAAGTCAACGAGGGCAAAGTCCTTTCCTCCAACCCCAGCTGCCTCCCCGTCTCCGGGGTTCATAGCCCTGGCTTCCTGCCCTTTGAGGTGCCCCTTCTCAGATGGCCCGTCAGCCTGTCTAAGTCTCACTTCCCTGGGTGAAGGGGAGGGGGCTCTGCCCAGCAGTCCTGCTAAGAGTGACAGCGCCGCCCACAACCCTGTCATCTCTGCCTCGCTCGTCCCTGTCAGCCGCCTCCCAGCTCCCAGCTGTCTGTCAGCAGCTGCTCAGGGATATAAATAACCAGCCGTTGGCAGAAGCGCCCTGGCAGAGAGGGGTGGGGGCACGGAGGAGGCAGAGGGGCTGCTGACAGGCAGTGAAGAAACTTGAGGGTCCTCCTTCCGGAGCAGACGTTCCAAGCTGATCCTCAGAGGAGCAGGTTGAGACCTGGAGCGGGAGAGGGAGTGAGATTTAGCAGGAAGCAGCTGAGTAGAGGAATGGAGGCCGGTGGGCCAGCCCTAGCACTGTGTCCGAGGCCTTCCACCTATCAGGTGCCACGGACTTAGGCACTGTTTAACCTAGACAGCTACTTGCCAGACACTGCTCAAATCCCATCACATGTAATCCCATCACATTAACTCATTTCATCCCTACAAAAACCCTCTGATGTGGGTGCTATGAAGAGCCATCGTTTTACAGAGATGGAAACGGAAGCACAGAGAGGTTAAGCAAATTGTCAAAGGTCACACAGCAAGCTAGTGACAGAGCCAGGACTCCAGTCCTCCCCTCCATCCCTAGATTCTTGAGGGAGTATATGGGGGACTATTCTCCTTATACTATCTGTGGGGTATAGGGATGCTAATTCTGTAGGGAGCAGGTGATCCTGGAGAAGAGAGGGTCCCCAAGGCCTGCTGTAAGCACGGGGAGTGGGGGTGGATAGAAGGAAAAGGAGAGTTTGGGCAGAATTGGAAGGACAAGAGAATAATTTAAAATTCAGCTAACATTTATCAAGCCTGTAGCAGATGTTGAATGCTTCCGCACACATCACCTCATTTCATCATCTCTATAATCCCAGGGTGGGCAGTATCGCTGTTTTACAGATAAGGACGCTGAGGAGTGATAAGGAGAATCAAGAAACAGCAGCGCTGGAAGAAACTTTCAAGATCATTATGTTCTGTCCCCACATTCTGCTGAGAAGACACAAAGAAGTTAGTGACATGGCCAAAGACACACAGCCTGCAGTGCAGGGCTGGACACGGCTCCACTGTACTCCGCAGCCACCTTGGCCTGCCCGGCCTCTTGGTGTGTGGCTGACAGCTGCTGGATTCATCCAGCCAGTCACCTTAGGAAAGTCACTGAATGCCCCTGGAGCGTAGGTAAAGTTAGGAGAGGGGCTAACAGGATCTATGTTATGACTCAGCAAAGGCTGCCCTTCTAGTAGCTCTTGGAATAGAGCGACTGATCTCACACTGTGGTTTGCATCAGTAACACCTGGAAGGCTATGAAAACGGAGCGTTGAGTCGCACCCCAGAGTTTCTGAATCAGTGGGTGTATTGTTTATCTTTTTAACTTTCTATATGTATTATGATGTTTTGATGTTTAAACATCTTTCTGGCTGGAGACAGACTGCCCCTCCCTGGGCTATCCATGTTCTTAGAGACAGTGATGGGCTCAGTGGGAACAGGCCTTTGATGTGCAAACTAACCCACCCAGAGCCAGACCTCAGTCTGGCCCTTCTACCCCCGGAAGCAATCTTCCTCTGCCCTACTCATCCCAGGGCCATCCCAGGGACCACCCCTGTAGTTTAAAGCCTGTTGACATTATCCAAACTAGCCAGTTCTAAAATGTTCACTCCGCCCTGCTTTGCCTCTCTTGTGGAAAACCCAGTGAAGACTAGCTCTCTCTTCACTCCTGCCCATCTTGCCTCCAGGCCACTCTGACACTTTTCCACACAAAAGTGCACAGGACAGGAGGTTGGTGCTGGAGCCTGAGAATTGGGATTTCTATTAAATAACAAGTTCCCCTGTGATGCTAATACTGCTGGTCTGGGGACCCTACTGTGAGAACTATTGGAATAGAGGAGTCAAAGGTAGCCGGGAAGGCATAGACACATTTGCATAGGGCGCCCAGGGAGCCCTTTGAAAGGAAAAGGATCAGGACGCCAATCTTTTATTTACTCTAATTCAGTAGGTCCTGATGGACTGAGATGGTAATGACCTTAGACATCACCGGTGAGAATAGACAGCAGGGGCCCCAGGGGAGAAGTCATCCTGAGGGCACCTGCAGACAGGGCTAAGCAAAGTGTGGCCCATGGACCAGCAGCATCAACATCCTGTGGGAGTTGTTAGAAATGCAGATTATTAGGCCCCATCCAAGACCTACTGAATCAGAATGTCTGAGTGTGTGGGCCCCAGATCTATGCCTGAAGAAGCTCTCTGGGTGATTCTCTCACACAGTGAAATTTAGGAAGCGCTAGTACAGCCCAATCATCTGCCTTCATACTGGAGCCTGCATTACCTTGATGGCAAAGTGGCCAGTTCTGGCACAGAGTGTAGCACAGACTGTGGCTAGTGTGGCAGTGGCTAGAAACTCTCCCAGACCCAGCTACTTAGCTGGTGACCTGTGGGGACAGTAGCAAAGCAGGTGAGTAAAAGCTCATTTGCACTGTATCAGAAACCCCAGAAGTGGCACGGCCATGAGGTCTGATCGGCAAAGGCATAAAGGCCGCCATGGGAAAGCCCCTCTGGATTGTGTGAGACCAATGCGGAGCCATCTCTCAGGAGGCAGTGATAGAACCAGGGACTGGGCCGGCTCTCCAGTGATCTTTTTACTGGCCCATCACACTACACAAGCCCTAGGGCTTTTCCATTCATTGTCAGGGGCAAGCGCTGGGGTGGAAGAGAGAGTACTGAGAGATACTAGATTTTCTGCTTAGTTGGAAAGGTGGTTGCTTAAAGGACTGATTTAAGTATTCAAAGATCTGTGACCTTCTTTCTACCCTCAGCTGATGAAATACATCACTCCGTTTATATTTCTGTAAATTTCGTATTTTATTTGTGCTTCTAACAGAGAGAGTTGGTTAGTGGGACTTGCAGCGGAGAATTCTGACTCATGGTAGCCCAAAGATGAAGGCTAAGGAAGGAGGTCATTTGAAGCATATTGCATGGCCCAGGATCTTTAGTCTGCCCTGAAGGACTGTGGATTCCAAACAGCAGAAGATGGTTCCACTAAAGACTGCTTCAAGGGAGGGTCTGGGAGAGGAGTGAATGGGAAGATGCCCCTAAACACCTGGAGGTGATTCAGCCTCCCCCTCCCCCAACATCTGGCACCTACCTCCCCTTCCCAAGCACCTCACACCTCTGCTGAGGCGGTTCCCTCGGTCTGGAATGCCACTCTCCACTCTGCCCAGGTGACAAACACCTGTGCCTCTTTCAGGACTTGGCTTGAGATCTTTTCTCGGAAGATTTTCCAGACCTGTCCTGGGACAGTGTTTCCATTTCTCCCCAAGCTCCCACTGGACCCTCTGTGTATTTCCATCATAGCACATATACCTTCTGCTCCAGGATTGCAAATTCCCCAAGGCAAAATTGACCTTGCCTTTCTTTTTAGACTCAGTACCTGGAATGGCAAATGAGATAGATACTACCCAGGTAGAGCTTATGATCAGGTGGAATTTTTATAAAGATATCTGAATAAGGAATTAAGCCTTCAGTGAGGAGCTTTAAATGCATAATATTTTACCAATTACACTACCAGGACTTTAGCACCTAATCTGCTTTAGAGTCACTCCTGCCTAGGGGAGCTCCCAATTTAATGGGGTAAAACCTGTTCCCGCCCCTAGAGAGTTCCAGTCTGAGAGAGGTAACACAGCCCTTGCCCTCAGCGAATTCCCAGAGTGATGGGTAAACATGAAGTATTAGTCATGACACTGTTTCCTGCCAGGTATTAGTTTCTTTTCTTGCAATGAGAAATGTGGCCCCTGAAATTCCAAGCCTAAATTGTCCTGCAGTTCACAGGCCAGAGACAGAGCTTTTTTTTTTGAGATGGAGTCTTGCTCTGTCGCCCAGGCTGGAGTGCAGTGGCACAATCTCGGCTCACTGCAAGCTCCACCTCTCGGGTTCACGTCATTCTCCTGCCTCAGCCTCCTGAGTAGCTGGGACTACAGGCGCCTGCCACCACGCCCAGCTAATTTTTTGTATTTTTTAGTAGAGACGGGGTTTCACCATGTTAGCCAGGATGGTCTCGATCTCCTGAACCCTGGATCCACCTGTATTGGCCTCCCAAAGTACTGGGATTACAGGCGTGAGCCACCGCGCCCGGCCAGAGAAAGAGCTTATATCCTAACATCAAATCTCAGAGAAGGCACTGTTTGGCCTTGCATGGGCCAGGTACCCATCCCTGTGGGCAGGTGGGGCTGAGTGGAAGAAAGGAGGCCAGGCTGGCCCTGCCCATCTGCACAGAATGGGTTTGCCATGGGACAGAGGTCTAGTACTGGGGAGGGGATTTGGAGGGGAGCACAGCAAGTTGTGCTTGACTGACAAAACTACTGCCCTGGGTTGCCGAGGAGGCTGTACACATAAAGGCAGTGCAGAATGTAGATGGGGGCACGTACCACAGAAGCAAGCGCAGATCAATATTCCAGAGTGCACTTAAAAGCTGAGAGAAGTCCTGATGTTTGTGGTCAGGTGGAGTTAAACAGGCAAAGCTCACAGTGCGAGATGAATCTTGACCAGGAATTGGAAGAAAGAGTGCAAAAAGTTTTGGGGTAGAAGAGGCTTGCCCTTGCAGATGCCTGGGGACAAGGATGGGGTTTGCTGAAGGAATACCCTGAGCAAGAAGAGTCCATTTTCTCAGAGGATGCTGGAAACCCCAGGTCCCACCCATCTCACACACCTAGCCCAAGGCCCTTACCCCTCTGCTCCCAGTTACAGCATAGGATGCTTGCCCACCCACAATGGTGGGGACCAGCTCTTGGGAACCTGCAGTCTTAGAAGAAAAACCTGCATAGCTTTACTCCTTCCAGAGGGAGAAACAGGGATGGGAGGTGGGGGGTTAAGTCCTATGGAAATTAGCAATAGTGCGGCGGGGACAGGAAGGAATTGAGAATTGAACGGGGGAGAGGGAGAGAGAGAGAGACACTAGAGCCATACCACCCCGAACACACCTGACCTCCTTTGATCTGGGAAGCTAAGCAGGCCTGGGCCTGGTTAGTGCTTGAATGGGGGAGAGAGACAGAGGTTTTAGCCTGTGAAAGGAGCAGAGTATGGGATGGAGAAGAAAACAGGGGCAGCCCTCACTGTTGTCATGGCAACACAGACACATCCAACTGTGCCCATAAACTCCACTGTGTGTGAGTCTTTTCCTAAGCCAAAGCCCCAGGACAGAAAGGAACAAACAGAGCCCCAGGTGGGGGGCTCACCCCCAGAGACCCTGCACCTCTCCTGGCTGGGCACTGCCAGGGGCAGGAGTAGGGGATTCCTTTCAGAGGTCGCCTCTCCCTTGGAGCAGACAGAGGAACGCTTCCCATGCCAAGTCTTTTGCTACAGAAAGGAATATAATGGTAGGCACGTGGTTTGTGCATGAGGCATGGTTGGGGCCCTGGGGTCGGGGGAGAGGTCTCCCATCAGGTGGGCACAGAGGGTGGCACAGCCCTGCTCACACATCCCCATGAAGCCCAGGAGCTCACCACCAGGACCACGCCACCAGGCGAGGCACAGCCCTGCTTCCTTCTCCCCAGGTTGGGGTGCGCTGGGCTCCAGATGGATTTTAGGAAGGCAGATTCCTCAGTTGGCTGGAGGAGGAGTCTCTGCCAAGCACTCGCAAAGCTGAGCTTCCCCCACCCTCCTCTTCTTATCTCTCTCCCTTTTCATTTTCTTGCCCCCACTTCCTCTGCTTATCTTCTTTCAGCTCTCGTTTTCTTTTCAACTCGTCTCGCCTCTCTCCCCGCCCACCCTGTCCTCCTTCCTCTTCCTCTTCCCCTCTCTGCTGTCGTCTGTCTCTAGTTCCCTTAGTCTCTCTCCTCTATCCCCACCTGCCTTCTCTCTATTTAAATCAATACTGAAGCCAGAGGAGTAGGTGGAAAAATACTGCACTGGGGACAGCACGGAGGAATGTTTTGGCGTTAGGCCTTTTCCTTCCTGCCACAGTAGAACCAGAGCAGAGATCCTGAGAGCCATTACCACTCACCCACGCACCCCCTGCACTCACAGCCCACACCCCAGTCAACACCGCCTCTGTCAGGTAGCAGGAGGCAAGAAGTCAGGGAAGGAGACAACAGTCACACCCCAGCCCCCTCTTGTGTACCCTGCAGCCAATTTTGATTCCAAACCAAAGAAGAAAGTGGAACTTTCCTAAGTTTGCTTCATCTTGGGGTCAAGCTTCATGGAAACCCTAGGTATTCTGCCATTTGTAGTTTGTCCAAAGCCAAAGTCGAGTCATCACCCCCCTGCTCCACAATTGAATTGTGTACTGATCACCATGGTGAGAGGAGGGCTGGATCCCTGCTCCTGGGGAGTCGCAGAGTGGCTGGAACACCTGCCCCGGGCCTGTGTGCTTGATGGCCCCAGACCTGGGGCTGGGAAGACAGAGGTGAGCCTGAACATCTGGAGCTGAACAGGTTTGTTGAGAAGAATTTTCAGAACTGAAACCAAAGCTCAGAAATGAGGACAATCTTTTAACTCCCATTCTGCTAATATGGAACTCCTTCTTATGTTGTAAACCCAGCCGGTGAGATGGAGGCTATTCCTAAAGGTCCATAAACACATATCCTGAAGCTCAGGACCCTCCCTTGGGGGAGCAGTTACTCACCAAGGAGCCCCTCTACTGCGGACAGCTATACCAGGAATAAGCTATAGCCAAAGGGTGCCCCAGCATGTCAGCCTAGTGCCCCAAAGGGAACTCTTGACCCAAGAAACTCCTTCAAATGCATGCAGATTGACATTCAGTCACCTGAACGTCTCCTGGGTCCGGGTGCAGGCTGAGGGTGGTAAGGAATGGGGCTGTCGCCCCAAGAGCCTTCACTCATCCTCCAGGACCCCACACTGTAGAAAAATATGGGTCCCTGGGTGCCGCAGGCAGCAGGAGGCGGGTGGTGATCAGCCATCAATCATCCGCTGTTGGGGCTGTGTGTGTGTACTGTACGTACATACTTACCCTCACTGGCTTGCATGTGACCGGGGGAGTCTTTGTTTATCTGTGTGTGCGTGTTTGTGGGTGTTTTTATCAGTGTGAAAAAGTGTAGTTATGCGTATATTTTGCATATCTGTGTTTGGGGGAATCTATGTAGGTACAGATGGATCTGGACAACTCTGTGTGTGTGTGTGTGTGTGTGTGTGTGTAAAATGAAACATACACACACTACACAGAGAAAAAGCACTAGAGAAGAATGCGCAGGCCAGCACAAGTGGTGAAAGAAAGTATAGCCTATGTAAGACCTTATGGAGTTCTTAGCTTCCTGCTAGTGTTTGCCATGGTCCATCTCTGCTAATCTTAATGGTTGTTATAGAATCTTAGCCACTCTAGAGCACTTTGACTTTTCAGAGCTGTTTCTTATCTATTTGATCCTCATTACAATTTCACAGGGATCTCTTTCCTAACTTCCAAGATAAAAGTTCTGAACTCAGAGAGGTTAAGTGACTTGCCTAAAGTCACACAGCTCCTTAGATTGGAGAAAATACTACCTAGATAGTTCCAGTAGGTGAGAAATGTCATCTATATCAAAGAGAAATGGTACATAGCTTTGCAGCTCATTCATCTAATATGCAACAGGTCTAACATTGGTCTAATACAGCCTGGAACTTGTCCCTCTAAGACCTCCTAAGTCTCGACTAGGGTCAGATGTGAGTGCAGCTGCCCTGCAGGATAAGGGAATAAGTAAAAAATTAAAATGCCTGGAAAAAACCAGCCCCCACTAGACTTGTGTCCTAGCCCTCAATGTCAATTTATTTGCATGCATGCACACATGCACACGGCCTGGGTGCCCTCTCCCTGTGCACTCCGGGTGTCCTCTCCTTGCCTATTGACATCCTTGTGACCAGGCCTGCTCCCAGAGCAGAATCCCAGATCTATAAGAGGGAGCAGTTTCAGTTCCTGCTCTCCAAGCTATCCTCATGTGGGCAGGATGCACATGCAAAATGACTTAACACCGTCAAAGAAAACACACAAACAAATGCAGAGTAATAACCCAGCTGTAGAAGCTTTATACAGCCGTGCCAGGGGGCGGACGGATGAGTGGAGAAACAGAACTGGGGGTGCTGAGTCAAAGCAGCTGTGTTCTGTGTTCAGGAACTGAACTCTAAGGGCAAGCTCTAGCTGGTACCTATGCCTCAAGGCCTCTTGCATAGTCTGGCATGGAGCACTATTGAATGGATGCCTTAGACCCCATGGGCTCTGACCCAGGGTCCAAGGCACCTGTGGTGCCTGGAGCAGAAAGGTGAAGTGGCAGGAGACCAGACAGACTGTCTCTGCCAAGGGGTAGAACAAGTGCCTCCATATAGGCCTCAGGCCAGCCTCCTCCTGTGGCCACCGATGCAGTCGATGGCTGCCAGAAGATCTGGCCTGCCCTGGCAGCGCCTCAAAGCTGCACCAGGACTCCATCCTCAGTTCTGCAGGGCTCCTTCTCCATTAGATTAACTGGCCTCCTGAACAAGCTGGGAGAGAAGAGGCCACCGTACACAGAGGGAAACTGAGCCTGGGGCAGAAAGGAACTGGGCACTGGGTCACGCTGGACTCTGGAGAGCCAGACCTGCCGGCCTTCTTCTTCCAGCACTTCCTCTGCCCCACTGGCCTCATTTGAGGTCTTCTGGAGGTTGATTTAAACCAAGCTTTTACAAAAAATCCCCACCTGGTATCCCTTGGTTTATTTTCCCTAGGTTCCAGCTCCCTGCTTGTAATTTGGATCGCCCTGAAAAGATATAAACATCTCTCTGTTTGAAGAGCCTCTGAGGAGCCAATAGTGGCTCTCTGGTCCTTCTGTGACCAGAGAAAGCACCTGGGAGTGGGGAGACACGGGCCCTCCTACCCCTGCCCCTGTCTGTGTCTGAGCCTCAGGACTGAGGCCTGGGGGTGCTGGAGAGGATGAGGCCCTGGCTGGTCTGAAGAGCATGCAGGGAGCTGGAGGGCTGGGAGCACTTCTGCTCCCTGCACCATGGCTGGTGCTGCAGTTTACAGCCAGGCACCTAATTTATAAGTTGTTTTTACTGCTGTTGTCAAACAGCCACAAACCAAAGAAATAAAGTAGCCAGAGGAACAATGTCTCCCCTCCACCTTGGCCCTCCCAGCCTGTCTGCTGTGTCAGGTCCTCTGTCTCCAAGGGTGGAGAGCTGAGGTCCTCTGGTGACAGATCTTCCAAAGTGATTCCCCTGGGGCCCTGAGAGGGTGGGAGACATATTTAAAGAAGCTAGTGGGGAAACCAAAGCCAACTGCATGGGACAGCCAGGTGGGAAGCTTCCAGGATCCCTCCAGAGAAAGGGGCACATGTTCAAACCTTGCTGCCTCCTAGCCAGGCATACCTGGAAACTGCTCTTGAGCCCAGGCGGATACCTCACCAGCTTTTCCCTGGTGCCAAGGGAAGAAGGGCCAGTGATGATGTCTGGCAGAAGGAAGGTAGTGATGGTCACTCTGGGGCTCTATCCCATTCAGGGGACAGCCCAGCCATCCCCCTGCTCACCCACAGCCCCCATGGTCCACACCACACTGTCAGTATCTGATGGCCAGTTCAGCACTTGATGGCACAGTGCTGTTCTCTTGTGGGGAATGGTGTATGAGTCATGTCTTCTACACCATGATACCTCAGGGCGCTTTGATCTCCCCTTTTTCATCACTTGGGCTGGTCCACAGTAAGCCGGTGATCAATAAATACACAGGGAGCAAACTGAGCGATTCTGGAAAGAAAAGGTAGGCAAGAGCATTGCCCCTGAAGAAAGTAGCAGGCAGGCATGAGGGTGCTGAGTGTGGAGTGTGAGGGAACCACCCAGGGAAGAGCTAGGAATGACCCCAGGGACTCTCGCTGACACGGCCATGGACTCTTGGGGAGAAGTTGGCCATTTCCAACAGTCACTCTTCTATACTCCACTTCCATGGTGGGCCTTGAACACAAGATGTGTTTGGTCAGGTGCTGAGAGCTCCAAAAGTTCTCTGCAGTGACAAATGTCAAGCACAGCCTCCCATTAATCATGCTGGAGGAACACAGAGCACAGTGGCCGCCTCTCCCAGGGCCTCTAGGAATGCATCATGGAGGAGGCAACACTTTGAGTAGAGCATAGAAGACTGAGTTTCCTGGCTACAGAACAGGAGACAGTTATTTCAAATCATGAAAAGCAAGGTGGGTCATGGCCACTCAGTTGCTGAATCCTATTTGCCCACCACAGATAATCAGCTCCCGCCACAGCTCAAGGTCAAGACCACTCTCTCTCTATAGCCACCCAAACAACAAGCTCACCTAGAGCCATTCAGAAATCCCTCTCCTTAGCACTGCCAGTCTAAGCAACTCTCCTCTCTGCCTTCTTTATCCCAGACACAGATGGATGACAGAATCCCCTCTTCTCTTTCCTCTTGTCCCAGCCTGGGCATCCTTCTGCCAATGGCAACTGCACTTGGTGTCACCCATCTCCCTTCATTACAACCCTTCATGCTTAACCAGAGAAATGGTCAAGAGTGCAGCTCACTTATCTAATATACACCAGGTCTAACATTGGTCTAATACAGCCAGGAACTTGCCTCTCTAAGACCTCCTAAGCTTGGACCAGGGTGAGATGTGAGTGCAACTGCCCTGCGGGATAAGGGAATAAGTAAAAATCTAAAGTGCCTGGAAAAAACCAGTCCTTGCTAGACTTGTGTCCTACACCTCAATGTCAATTTGTTTGCATGCAATAAGTCCCCCACCCCTCTTCTATCCATCCACCACAGCCCCTGTTAGTCTAATATCCATTCAACAACCACATATGGGTCCACTCCATGTAAGGAGAATGATAGATGCTAGGGAAGTAACCTTGACTGATATTTAGTCTCCGCCCTTGAGGAGTTCACAGTTGAGTAGAAAATCATGACACAATGGTCAAGAGTGGTATCAAAAACCACCTATCTGAACCATCTCATTACAAAAACATTGGGAAAGATTAAATGACTTGCAACATCAGAGAACAACACTGCAGAGAAGGAGCTGGACCATTGTACTCTTCCCAGCATCATATTGTAACATGCATGGATTTGTTATCAGATGGACCTGGCCTTGACTCCTGGCACTGCCATTTTCTAGCTGTGTGACGTTTAGAATGTTACCCAACATGTCTGAGTCTTAGTTTCTTCCTATATAAAACAAGGCGAGCAATGCCTTGCTTACAGGATTAGAATAAGGATCAGGGTGGCTGGGCGCGGTGGCTCATGCCTGTAATTCCAGCACTTTGGGAGATCGAGGCGGGGGATTACCTGAGTTCAGGAGTTCAAAACCATCCTGGCCAACATGGTGAAACCTAGTCTCTACTAAAAATACAAAAATTAGCCAGGTGTGGTGGTGCACGTCTGTAGTGCCAGCTACTTGGGAGGCTGAGGCAGGAGAATTGCTTGAACCCAGAAGGCGGAGGTTGCAGTGAGCCGAGATCGTGCCACTACACTCTAGCCTGGGTGACAGAGTGAAACTCCATCTTGGAAAAAAAAAAAAAGAAGAAGAAGAAGGATGAGGGTAAGATACTGGAAAGTGCCGGTCAACATAATGAATTCAGGAGGTAGCTTACAGGAGTGGTTGTGGCAGAAAGAAGGGTAATAATAATAGCTAACATGACTGTGTGTCAGGGGCTCCACATGTACCTTCTCACATCACGCCTCTGAAGCAGGCACTTTTCATTTTTAGGACAGTTGAAGAAAGTGAATCAGAGAATGTAAGGAACTTGCCCAAGGATACCCAGCTAAGAGGTGGTGAGAGGCACCACTGTGGGTCCCAGCTGTGGTCCTGCCTGTGGCTCTGCTGGCCTGCTCTGACTCTCAACCTATAAACATGTATGGAGTCCCTGAGGTTTACAAGCACTCTGGCGATATGTAGCAGAACACTGTAAAGTCCTGGCCTTCAAAGTTCACAGGGAGTTGAAGTAGTCAGGGAAGGCTTCAGAGAGGAAGCAGGGACTCCACATGGGCCTTGAAGAACGTAAATATTATAGAAAAATGGGGAGATACAGATAGACATTCTCACAGATAGAGATGGCATGAGCCAAGGACCAGAGGCAGGATTAGTGCCAGTATAAAGAGGTTTGTTTTCTCTTTTTTATTGTTGTTCTTTTGTAGAAATGGAGTCTCACTATGTTGCCCAGGCTGGTCTCAACTCCTGGCGTCAATTGATCCTCCTGCCTCAACCTCCCAAAGTGCTGGGATTGCAGGCATGAGCAACCATGCCCAGCCAGGAGAGGGCTTTTTGGTTTCTGTTTTTGAGACGTTTCACTCTGTTGCCCAGGCTGGAGTGCAGTGCTGTGATGTTGGCTCAATACAACCTTCACCTCCCGGGCTCAATCGATCCTCAACCTCAGCCTCCCAAGTAGCTGGGACCACAAGTGTGCACCACCATGCCTGGCTGATTTTTGTATTTTGTGTAGAGATGGGGTTTCACCACATTGCCCAGGCCAGTCTCCGCCTGCCTTAACCTTCCAAAGTGCTGGGATTACAGGTGTGAGCCACCATGCCCAGCCAGGAGAGGGGTTCTTGAGTCCCACATTTACATATCATCTTTTCATTCACTCATTCATCTCTTTACCCATTCAACACATATCTCTTGAGCACCTACTATTTGTCAGGCATTGTTCTAAACCTTGGGAATAGATAAACAAGGATGCAGCTCTCAACTCAGTCTAGTTGGCAAAACAGTGCAATGCGAAAATGTTAGGGTAGACAATATAGGGTGGTACGGGACCCGGAGGAAGGGCTCTTGATCTATCCCTGTGGAGTCTGGCAGGGTTTCCTAGAGGAAGTGGTGTCTAAGCTGAAACATGAGGGACGCATATACGGAATATTTTCAAAACATTCATACTCACTATCATCATGATCAGCATTGTCAAAATCACTTACATTTATTGAGGCCTCGCTAAGTGCCAGGGACCAGATTAGGTACTTTATATATATATTCTCTTCTAATACTCATGACAACCCTATCAGGTAGATGCATGCTATTCATTATGCCTATTTAAAGTTAAAGAAATGGAAGTAAAGAGTGTTTACAAGACTTGCCCAAAGTCACATGGCCAGGAAGTGGCAGGGTCAGGGTTCAAACAAGGTCAGATGGGCCTTACCCTTTGTGTCCTTAGCCGCTTGCCAGGCTAGATGGCAGAGAGAAGCATGCTCAGGCCCATCAGGTGAGTGTGAGTGTGTGTATGTGTGTGTGTCTGTGTGTGTGTGTGTGCTGGGAGGGTGTTTAACCCATCAGGGGATGTTTCCAGTGTGCCCACAATACTCCTCAGTGTCATACCAACTGTCCACACCCTCAGCAGCTCAGTCTTCCTGCCCCTGGCAGGGGTAATCCTTCAGAGTATAAACTCAGTGCTTCAAAATGCCAGAGCATCGAAAGACAAAGCAGCTCCCAGAAGGCCAAGGACATCTCCTTTTTCTTGAGCTTCTCCTACCCCTCAACCCCTCCTGAAGAATTGGCCCATGGAAAGTAGAGAGTGCGGCATGGATTCCAAGTTTTTGCCAGGGAAGCTCAGGTAGAGTCCCACGTCCTGTTGTCACCAAACTCTCCCAGTTAACAAACCAGAACTGCCCACTGGAAATAAACTTCTGGAACTTGTACTGAAAGAGAGACAGCATGAAGTTGCATGCTTGGTTGCTGACCATTTCTGTCCTAAATCACTGTGGGATCTGTCCAGGTAAGTCTAGTCTGTTTGAAAGGAGATAGGAAAAAGAGTAAGATGCTCTCCTGGCTGATTGTCTACCTTCCTGGAGCCCCACAAGATCAGGATTCAAAAGATGGGGGTGAGGGCCGGGTGTAGTGGCTCAAGCCTGTAATCCCAGCACTTTGGGAGGCCAAGGAGGGTGGATCATGAGGTCAGGATTGAGACCATCCTGGCTAACACGGTGAAACCCAGTCTCTACTAAAAATACAAAAAATTAGCTGGGTGTGGTGGCGGGCGCCTGTAGTCCCAGCTACTCGGGAGGCTGAGGCAAGAGAATGGCATGAACCCGGGAGGCAGAGCTTGCAGTGAGCCGAGATTGGGCCACTGCACTCCAGCCTGGGAAACAGAGTGAGACTCCATCTCAAAAAAAAAAAAAAAAAAAGATGGGGGTGGGCCTAGATGGTGACGCCCAGGGTCAAAGTGTGATGGAACAGGAAAAAGCCTATGTCTTTCCCTTCCAGACATTTGGGCAGAAAAGTGAGAGTTCTGAGCTCCTAGGTTGTTCCTGGGTTGTAGGGAGGGGATGAGGGTGATTAAATGAATCAAGCCTTGGAATGGCTCTTTCAGTGCCCAGGGCAGGGAGCATTATATACTCCCTGCCAACTGCAGGCCCAAGCCTGGCATCACCAGGAGCACATCATGGGATCAAGGAACGCAGACTTGGCCCAAAAACAAAGCAGCAGCAGAAGGAAAGTCCTACAGTAATTGAAATCAGGATCTTCCTTAAACTTGAAGGTGAAGCTGATTAGGCTTAGGATAAACAAATAAGCAAAATAAGTTTATAGTTCTACTTCACAGGGCAGATAATCCACTTAGAATACAATACCCCAAGAGGAGGCAGGAGTCAGAAATATACAGGGCTCCCAAATGAGATTATGATGACTTGGGGAAAATGGATTCATTGTAGGTTAGGAGAAGTAAAGCATTTTAGCTATATTCTTAATATTTGAGAATGCCAGAAGAATCTGGCTCTTCTGAAACCACCCTGAACGTCTTGCCAAGATCAAAGGCAGACTGGGGGCTGACAAACAGTGAGAATATAAAAGCTGAAGTTTCTTTTTTAAAAAACATTTTATTTTGAAACGATTATAGATTCATAGGAAGTTGCAAAATAGTAGAGAGCAGTCCCACGTACCCTTCAGCCAATTTTCCCCACCAGTAATATCTTACATAACTACAGTAAAATATATCAAATTATATTGAGAAATATAATTTATTCATTTTATTGGTTAAAATATCAAAAGCAGCAAAGGGACATTTGAACTGAATCTGTCCTCACAGGGTTAACAAGAATTCTGGACAGAAATAGAGTTATAATTAAACATTAATCAGGCTGCACTTTGATCCACTTCATTGTAACCAAAAGTCGTGCAACATGGGATACTGACCACTTGCATCCCCGTCGTTCCTACAGATGGAATTTCTGATGTTAGATTCACTCAGCTTTTGTTTAAGAATTGCTCAAGATGTTTTTCAGATACCAAATTCCAGTGAAACAGCTGGTGTCAGTCAGTCTGAAGACCCCCACCGAGGAACAGACTCATCCCAAGAATACAATTTCTTTATCTCCCTGTCCCATGACTTCACTCTGTATTCTTTGACCAGTCAACAATCCCCACTTTGGCTCACTCCAAAACCCTTAAAACCCTAGCCCTGGACTCTTTGGGGAGATCGATTTGAGGTTTTCTCCTATCTCCTAATTCGGTGTCCCCAAGATTAAATCTCTTTCTTAGCTGCAGCCTGGTGTCTCAGCATATTGACCTGCCACACACATTGGGCCATGGACCTGTTACAGTTACAATACAATCTACAGATCTCATTCAGATTTTGTCGGTTTTAAAGAACTCAATTGTGTGTGTGTGTGTGTGCGCACGCATGCGAGTGTGTGTGTTTAGTTCCATGCAATTTTACCACGTGTGAAGATTCATGTAATCACGCCATAATCAAGACGAGGAACTCTTCCATTCATAAAGATCCCTCACGCTCTCCTTTTATAGTCACACCATATCCTTCATCCCCAAGCCCTGGAAACCACTCATCTGTTCTCCATCTGTGTAGTTTTGTCATTTTGAGAATGTCTTTATGAATGGAGTCATGCAGTACCTTTGAAATTACCTTTTTTTCACTCAACACAATGCCCTTGAGATCTATCCAAGTTGTTGCATGTATCAATAGTTCATTCCTTTTTGTTGTTGAATAGTATCCAGTGGCAAGATGTACCACAATTTGTCTAATCATTCAACCATTGAATGACATTTGGGTTGTTTCCAATTTGGGGCTATTACAAATAAAACGGCTATGAACCATCATGTACAGGTTTTTGTGTGGACATGTGTTCATTTCTTTGGGCAAATGTTTAGTAAGGTGATTGCTGGATCATATGGGTAAGTATATGTTAAGTTTTTAAGAAACTGCAGTTGGGGTTAAATGGACAGTTAGGAACATCTGGGAACCATGGCAGGGGGTCTCCATTGCAGGGTCAGAGGTGTCCATTAAGTCTCAGCTGGGGCCTGGCTGGGAAGGGAACAGATAATGATCACCCTAGAGAGACTGAGACTGCAGCTGACACAGCTGGGACATGACCAAAGGCAATTGGAAGGAAGAGCTATCTGAACTCCAAAGCTATTCAAAGCAACCTACGGAGAACTCAGAAGCAAATTTTAATCAGCAGAGTGACACTGGCCTCCAATAAACCTCTAACCATGCTAGAAAGATAGGCTGCCCAGAATGATTCTCAAGCCATAATAGTGTACTGGTAAATCAGAGCCCTGTACACAAAGAGCGCAATCAAAGAGGCTTAGTTGTTCACTAAGGAGTTTTATGGTCCGGCCCCAGCCTCCCTCAGGCTCTGTGTCACGTGACTGGAGGGGCTGCCAAGTGGAGGACACCAGCTCATTCCCTCATTCCCTCAATAAACATTTGCTGAGGCCCTACTATGTGCACAGGCCTCGGACCAAAACAAAAGAAGCCAGTATCTGGACGGGTGGTCACATTTAGAGGTGAATCATAAGTTGTGCCAATCAAGAGGACATTGAGGGCTTTGGTCTTGTGAAGTCCTAGGATACCTTAGGAAAATTACCATCCCACCAGCTAGAGCTTCTTAACACAGGGCAGGTTATAGGGCATGTGGATGAGGCAGGGTGTCAAGGCCTTAGGAACAATGGCTAATACTGAGCACCTTGTCAGGTGCCAGGTGCCTGCCCTGTGCCAGGCACAGCACAATAATTTAAAAGGGTAAAATTTATGCAACATTTGTTTATTGAATTTCCTACTATGTGCCAGAATAACCAAAGAAGACTCTGATTTCACAGAATAGGGAGAGCTACTTGGACAAGAGACAAAAGGGTGCTTTAATAGTCCCAGCCCAAGATGGCCAATGCTTTCTTGATTTCCTGTGCTAGAGATTAAGGCAGCCATTCAGCAATTCTCCAGTAGGGAGGGGTGAGGGAGCTGAATCTCCAATTTGGGATTTAAGTGGAGTTTGAAACAGCATATTCAACATGATACTATAATTCTATATTTAAAATTAGTATTAAAATAAAAAGTATTTTAATTTAATTTTTATAATAAAAACTAGAGTAAGTCAGGCTTGATAAAATGGTCTTAGCTAGTGCAGAGATATAGAAAAGAACCAACTCTCAATTGAGGACAAATTCTGGAGCAAAATGCAGTAGAATTCCCAAAAGTATGTATAGTATTTTTGTTTATTACAAAGAAAGTTTGAGTGAAAAGAAAAAAAGATTGTAAATATTGTATTGGGGGGTTATCATAATCACCCTGGCCCTACGCACGTTCTCAAATGACAGACCATTTCCCATCCAAAGTCAGAAAGTGCAACCTTCGGAACACCAGTCAGGGGGCCTTAGATGCCTCTCTTCTCATCTCTCTTTGAAATGCTGTCTCCTTCCTCCAAGAGGTCTTTTGTGAGTGTCAGGTTGTTCTGCTATTCTCTGAAGGTCATGCTAGGAAGAAAGCTCCCCTTGCTTTGGAAACTGCCTGGAGCCAGACCTGGCTGAAAACTCCCCCGTGTTGGTGGATTTGTCAGGGGGTCGGCCTGGGCAGTAGGGGTCCCTCAGCATGAAGCATTCCCTTCACCAAATGCAGTAGTAGGAGAGCAGGAAGTAGGCAGCAGGAGACCACAGGGTCTCCATCCTGAAGCACCCGCTAAACAGCATCTGGCAGCCCCTAAAATGTTCTAAACCTCAATCAGTGGAAAAGGAGCAAGATCAGCTTCTTCTCTTTGTCCTTAAGAAAAAAAAGATACATTCCAGATAATTTCACCGTGATGAAAGAGGAAGAAGCGCTGAAGTAGCAAAGGAAATAAATTAACGCCATCTCAGCTAAAATCACACACAATTAAAACCTGGATCTGAATGTACTTTCTTGTTCAGAGAGAGCAGCTTGAAAATGACATGCATTAGTCATTCACTCCAGCCACCCGACTCAATGTATGGGGATGCCACACCATCTCTGATGGCAGGGCCGCGGGAAGGAGAGGTGAAGGGTTCCTGACCCTGGTCTTCAGCTTTCTGTTCTCTCGTCTGGAGTCTGAAAATCCCACTCCTCCATGGCGGAGGCATCCGAGTGAGCCAGATAAGCCAGGTGGGAAGAGACCTCTCTCCAGTAGCCACTTCACCATCTTCCCTTCATGTTGGGACATGCCAAGGGAGAGGTTCGGGTCTGGGGCCCGGGAAGGGATTTGGTCCAAGAGCCACTTATGCGGACAGGCACAGCAATGGCGGAGCTCCTGTCCACTCTGCCTAGGGTCATGGCCTGCACGGAGGCTACCCAGCATTTTGGGGGTCACCCCCTCATCTCCTGCCTTCAGACAGTCAGTCTCCCTCAGCTCAGGGAGATGGGAGCTTTTCTTTTCTTTCTCCTACTGTTTTTCTCCCTCTTCTCTTTTAATTTTTCTTCTTTTGGGGGGGGGGGAGAGAAAAAAAGAACAATCTTCTGCAAAGGAGATGGATTAATGTGCCTGAAAAAAAGATAGAAAAGACTATACGAACCAAAAGGTCCCCAGGTGCTGACATACTGAGGCCAGTGACCAGTGATGGGCTCTTCTTCATGTTCCCTGAGGGTAAAATAGGAAGGAATGTGGTTTGTGGCAGGAGAAGCAATAAGAATAAAATATAAGGATGAGCTTTCTGACAGTCAAGATTTTAATCCCTTTGACAAGTGACTCCTGGGGATATGGGATCTCTTTTCCATGAAAGGCAGGAGAGTTGTGGAAGGAAAATGAAGGGAAAAAACAAAAACAAAAACAAAAACAAAACCAGTGGACTTAGCATCAGAGGACATGGGCCTGAGGCTTGTTCTGGCTTCTTCCTGGCTGGGGGAATAGGCACTGTGAGCCTCATCAGGACCGGATGAGGCAACTCCGACCGCTCCCAGCACAGACTGAGGGACTCAGGGTCAGTTTTACCCAAGTTGCTTATCATACAGGCCAGCTCCTATGGACAGGAGAATGGGCGAAGCTGACCTCTGCCTGAAGAGCCACTTCATCTAGGAACAAGACTGTCTCCAGGCCACACCTCCCTCAGCTCTCTCTCTCTCTCTCTCTCTGTTCATTGTCTGGATCCAGGCCTCAGGATGCTTGCCTTAGGCCGCCCAGTGGGGCTGGGACTAGCGTGAGGCAGGGGAGCTGCCTAGGCCAAAAGTTAAGGAGGCACTCAACCCTCACGTTCTGCAAGTACAGGGTCAGCGCCTCAAAGTGAGTGCCCTCTTAAATTTTGTGCCCAGGGCATCTAGCTTGCCTTACTGAGTTTTAGCCCTACAGCTCAGCCCTCTGTCTTTGCTACTATCAGATGTGTTTCTGGACACAAGAAAGAATATAATAGCCCTTGATGAAGCTACAGTCCCCAGGGGGTCATCTGGACTCAATAGTTTTTACGGATTCACTTCTTCCTAAGGAGGTGAGAGGAGAGGACAAAGTCAGAGCCAAAGCACCCAATCAACAATGCTGTTTGATCCAGGACGTAACACTGATTCCCCCTGCCCTGAGGACTCCTGGATGGGGATCCCCACTCAGCAGGTAGGGGGTAGATGGGAGGCTTCCGTCCTGGGCAAATAGAATCTATGGGAAGTCTGCCATGAGTAAGGCCCTCCAGTGGGCACTCTAGGGAAGTAGCAATGAATGATACAGTTCTTTGGGGGAGTTTATCATTTAATAGAGAGGCAGGATACCCAGAGAAAGTAACTTTTCAGGCAAAATGCAAATGATTGCAAATAAACATAAAGTGGCATAAACCAAGACTATTCCTGCAGAAGGGAAGTGGAGTGGCGTGACCAGAATCAGGAGTGAATGCTGGAAAGCTTTCTGGAAGGAGCTGAATTTTCTCCACGGTTTACAGTGTTCCTCCAAGTGCGGTCTTTGGACCACCTGCATCAGAATCCCTTGGGGAGATGGTCAAAAATGCAGTTCGTGAGCCCCACTTGAGACCTACTGGGTGAAACCCAGGAATTTGCATTTTAATCAATTCCCCAAGTGGTTCTTCTGCACACACAGTTTCAGAAACACTAGTTTAGACAGAAAAAAAATAGACCCATGGAGTAGCTGCTGGGAAAGACCTTAGGAAAGATCTTTAGACATCCCCATGAGCTCTAAGATCTATGTTGGAATTAATTCAAATATTGGAAATAAGACCACAAAGACTCCCTTCTCTGACAGAAAATAAAAGGAAAATATAGAGGTCAGAGACAGTACAAAGAGAAAAGAACAGGATTAGGATACATGAAGTCGCAGTTTCTCTGTCCTGTGAACCATTTCTGAAGTGAAATGTTCAGAAATGAATAGAATCTGATTACAAAAGAAGACAATCAACAGAAATAAAAACGCTGGATTTGGGCAAATATGTTATTCTTAACAGGTGGGATACCCCGTGTGTATTTTATTTGCAGGCTTTGGAAATAAATATCCAAGGCCTGATAGTGACTTCTGGAAAGATATACGTTGAACACCATGACTCAGCACACACACATGTTTACATGAAAAAAAAAAGTATTCATGAAATATGTCCTGTTTCATTTTCATTTCAACAAAATTTTTTTTTCATTTTTTTTTTTTTTTGAGGTGGAGTCTCTCTCTGTTGCCCAGCTGGAGTACAGTGGCGAGATCTCGACTTATTGTGACCTCCGCCTCCTGGGTTCAAGTGATTCTCCTGCCTCAGCCTCCTGAGTAGCTGGGATTACAGGCGGGCACCACCACACCTGGCTGATTTTTGTATTTTTAGTAGAGACAGGGTTTCACCATGTTGGCCAGGCTGATCTCCATCTCCAGACCTCGTGATCCACCCGCCTTGGCCTCCCAAAGCGCTGGGATTACAGGCGTGAGTCACCACACCCGGCCTTTTATCATTTTTTAAAAAAGTGCTTGCTGCAACCCACTGATGGGTCTCTACCTGCAGTTTGAAAACCAATAAAGCAGAAGGGAGGTGTGGGTGATGAGCACTTGGGGACAAAGTCTTCTTGACAGCCTATGATGGGTCTCAGTGAGGTGGGTCAAAAGTCAACTCAAAAGATGCTTGAGGGTCCCTGGGACTGACCTCTCAGGAAGCCTAACTATTTTGTCCTGCCTTCAAGCATCTTCTCAAGATTTTCCTCCTCCAGAAAGCCTTTCTAGATCAGCACTCCAAATGGCATTCCAGCTTCAGCTCTTAGAGCGCTCTCAAGCGTCCCCCAGTCTTGGTGTATGCGTGGCAGCCCTTGACTTAAAAGTCATGCAATTCGCAGTAGGCCCGATATACTCGCAAGTGGTGCTGGCTGGCTGGTCTGTTTTCAGATGTGCCACGGGGCACAAAACCCTTGTCCCCCAGCTTCAGACCTCTGAGGCCTCCCTTTTTGCCCATACAGGTTCTGAATGGGGGAAGGGTGGTCACTCCAATCCTTCCCATGGTCCCTTCTACCTAAAGCATTTCCTTCAGGAATCTTCTGAATACGTTAAACAGAATAGGATTTGGTTACCATATTGCCCAGTTTAACTGTTTTAGATACTCAAATCCAATTTAAGAAATACAGAGTACACATTGGGAGGCCGAGGTGGGCAGATCATGAGGTCAAGACCAGGCTGGTCAACACGGTGAAACCCCGTCTCTACTAAAAATACTAAAATTAGTTGGACGTGGTGGCAGATGCCTGTAATCCCAGTTACTTGGGAGGCTGAGGCAAGAGAACTTCTTGAGCCTGGGAGGCGGAGGTTGCAGTGAGCCAAGATCGTGCCACTGCACTCCAGCCTGGGTGACAGAGCAAGACTCCATCTCAGGGAAAAAAAAGAAAAGAAAAAGAAATTCAGGGCTGGGTGTGGTGGCTCATACCTGTAATTCCAGCACTTTGGGAGGCTGAGGCGGGTGGATCACTTGAGGTCAGGAGTTCGAGACCAGCCTGGCCAACACAGTGAAACCCCGTTTCTACTAAAAATGCAAAAATTAGCTGGGCGTGGTGGTGCACGCCTGTAGTCCCAGCTATTCGAGAGGCTGAGGCAGGAAAATCACTTGAAACTGGGAGGCAGAGGTTGCAGTGAGCCAAGATCTTGCCACTGTACTCCAGCCTGGGTGGCAGAGTGAGACTCCATCTCAAAAAAAAACAGAGTACAGGTGTATCATTTACGGTTGATTAAATATGGTGTCTGTGGTGTTTGCGCTTATGCCTATAAAAAGTTGGGCACTGGGACGTTGGTGAGGAACGTAATTTTTATGATCACATTGTTTCTGGGCAAAACCAGGTTCAACCTACATCGTTTTTACCTGCAGTGCCTTTTCCAGGAATATAACCCAAGATAAATTTGAAGACTCCCTGCAGTTCCACACAGCTCTGCCATCTGCAATGTGTGTCTCTCTGCCTTTGTGGTTTTCTGTGTTCCAAGGGTGTCTGTGGATCCTGGGAGCTCCCTGAGGGCAGGGGTCAGGGAAGATCCCAGTTCTGTGGGGCCGTCTTAAGAAAAAACCCACAAAATTCCAAATACAAAATTAGGTACAATAGTGATGTTTACTTACGGCCAGCAAGAAGATAAGAATTTGCATGAGCCTTGGACATTCAGGGTCCCTTTCTCCTGACATTTCTTCATTCCATTTACCAGAAATGCTTACTTAAAAATGCTTCCTGTTTGTAAACTGGCTTCCCCTCTTTACCTAGAACACTCTACAGTTCCCAGCTCTCACAGCCCACCCTCTCCCCACCATCCTGCAAGTCAAGAAGCCCTAAAACTTGAGCTTCAGTCCCTTCACCTCTGCCTCTGCCTCTGCCTTCACTTGTTCTCTAATAGCCCAGAGAACAAGGCTCTGCACATGGTGAGCCCGGGCAGGGGACGGTCAGAGAGCAATGGGTACCCCCAGGCCAGTCTGTCTCACAGTGAGGTCATCCAACCACCTGAATCAGAATCCCCTGGATGGTTTATCTGAAATGCAGACTCTGAGAACTACAGAATCTGACTCTGGGGTAGGACCTCAGCACCTGCATTGGCCCACACTCTCCAGGTGATTCCAAGGACCACTGCTCTAGTGCCATACTCTCTGCCTAGTTGGGTCACTGGTGGGGGACAACAGTCCTCATTGACTCCCCAGACCCCACCCCACGTCTCCCAAGGAGGCTGAGCAGAGGCTGCACACAACACACAGTGTTGTGTGTGTGGAGGGTCCACTGAGGGACCCTCAGTGACCCATGCCACATCCCAGGCCTCCCTTCTCTGATTCGGCTCATGTGCCAGGCACCAGTAGGAGCCATCCCTTCCTCACAGCCCCCACCACACAAACAGCATGCCTACCAGTTCTGTGTCCTGACCCCTATATGAGAGAGCCACCTGGAATTGAGCTAAGGATCATTTCTAGCAGCATGTAATCCCTGCATCCCTCTCCCAAGACACTCTGATGTCACAGAGTTCCAGGCTTCCTGGCGGGAAATTAAGCATGGCCAAGCCCAGAAATTAAATTTGGAGGGTGAAAGGTCAATAACAGGGCCATTAAATCCTCTGGGTAATTACCTAAGAGCTTCCAAAGGACTGTGAATTGGGGCAGCTTTTCCCAGGAAAGTATGAGACTCAGAATGGCAGCAATGGGAGCAGGGTTGGGAGAAAAATGTCAACCAGATACCATGCACCAGCCATCATGCTCATGCCAGCCATATAGTCCCTGTTACATTTCACAGCAACCTATAAGTATGAATCCATTCCATTATTGCTATCTTCATCCTAAAGAAGTGCTAGGGAGACTTGGCTTGGTGTTTGGACTTTGTCATTTGAGGACCCTGGATTCCCATCTTAGCTCTATTATATACTGGTTAGGTAAACACTTGTTTTTCTCCTATCACTAGAGTCCAATATTGGTCAAATTTTTGATGAGATGATGCATAAATGTGCTAGCACTTTGCCTTGCATGTAGTAGGTGCTCAATAAGTGTTAACTGCTATTACTTGAATTAATATCATTACTCAGGAAAGAATCAGAGCTAGGGAAGTTCAATACTTTTCCTGAAGCAAGACAGAGTAAATGGACAAGTAGAGTTCCAAATCCAAATCTTTCCGGCTCTAAAAGCTACACTCTTTCTCCAATCTCATTGGGTTCTAAGACGTTTGGAGTCAGCTCAAGATAAGCCTTCCCCTATTTTCTTCCCACAGCTGATGAAATTCCCTTATGCCTCACCTAGTACATCTCACAGGTTTTGCCACTCAGGATCAACCACTTAGCGAACGTTACTTGCATTTATCCCGTTTATTATTTCAATAATCAGTTATTGGACAGGTACTATAAAGGACTGGTCTTATCTTATTAAGGTGTAAGACAGTTGTAAGCTCCAGAAGCTTACCCTCTGGTTAGGAGATAAGACACATGAGTATGCATAGTTATTGGGAAGCTGGGGTGCTGGCATGAGTGCTCTCTCCGGTCGTGCAGTTGGTAAAGGACTGCTAAAATGTCCTCCTTTTTACCATCTGCCTGTCTACATTGACATCGGCCCTTAGACTGGAAAGGTGGCTCCAGTGACTTGACAAGGGACTCAAATGCTCAGGCTAAAAGCTTGGAGTCAAGTTTTGACCCTTTCAATCAGTCAGTCTCACAGTTCTGCCAAGTCTTCTTTACAAAGGCCCATGCATTTACTCTATTCTCACTGCTCCCCTCCTCCTAGATTCCTGCAACAGCTACCTCAATAGTCTCCCATCCTCCTGCCTCTTTCATCCCAAATCACCTGAGGATGGGTCCACAGCTAAACTGCTGAGCCTGGCAATTCAGGCCCTTCATTAGCTGCTCCCACCCTGTATACTCAATGTGGCATTGTCGCACTGTGAAAATGAGGTCTCACATTCTGCCTACAGATTTTGGGCTACTGCCTTAAACTCTCTGGACCTCCATCCCCCGTTCTGTTAAATGGGGATATTAGTCAACTCAGAGTCTAAGATGAGAGAGATGAGAAAAGGCTGGCATCTAATAGTAGCTCTATAATTTTCCTCCCTTGCCCCTCTGCTCTGCTGGTCTCCACTTTCCTGCCTTTGCTGGTCCCCATATTCTCTTCCAGTTCAAATCCTATCCCTCCATCTAGGCTCAGCTGGAGACTCAGCTCCTCCGTTAAACCTTTCGTCAATAACGCTAGTCCATTAAGGTGGTTTCTTTTTGTATTTCTATGGCACTTCCATTGCCTTGAAATGTTAAAATTGGTTTCATATATTTCTAACCTGTCACTCTGAGCTCCTTGAGGCCATTATGCTCCCTAGCAGGGGTGGAGAGTGGGAACCTGGGGGTGGTTTAGTGGGAACTTAATATGTGCTCATTCAATATATGAAGGTGAGAATCCCCTCTGTGCATACAGAACTCACAGACCTTCAAGCCAACTTCACAAAAGCCACCAGGCGTGGCAGTCACCACTGGCTGTACCCTTGGAAAAGACAGGGCCAGAAGCTCAAGCACTGGATGATGGCAGGCAGCCCAGGGAAGCCACTCCTCACAGGACTCCACACCTTGGCCTCCACCTCATCCACTCCCCTGTTGTTGGTTCTGCAGGCTCTGTTCCAGACCCATCAATAGGGTGTGGCCTGCTATGGAGCGGAGTTTGTGATGTCTGTTCTGAGTGGTCCAGGCTGAAGTCCCCACCAAGGCATGGGTGTTGGGCATTGGGCCTTTGCCCTTCTCTAGTGGCAGTCACCCAGCTTTTCTAAGCCACCAGGCAGTAGCCTAGCACCCACCTTCGGCACCTTCTTACTTTCCTCCCCCAGTCTTCATGATGTCCAGCTGGCAGAGTGAGGAACCCTGAAGCCAAACCCCTGACTGGGCCTGCCAGTTCCTGACTGAAATTGACCTCCTTCATTGACAGCCAGGATGGAATCTTCCAGAATGCTAGAGCTGCACGGCTCAGGACGCAATGCTGGAAAGGCATGACAACTAAAGGGGTCTTCCACTCCATTCTTTAGGGTGAGAGGTGCCAGGTCCCAGTGACAAATTCTCACCCACCCCACTACATTCCTTAGTCCACTGTTAACTTCGGGAGGGTAGCACCATGCAAAGCAAAAATGTGATCGTAGGTGCATGCTGTGACTGTGAGCTGCACCTGTCCTCACAAAGCTGCTGAGTTCCCCATCTGTCCTCCTGGCCTTTGCAAGAGGGTCCGAGGCAGTATGAGAGAAGCCAACCCTTCTCTTCCCGGACCCAAGGGCTGTGCCCGTTCTCTTAGGCAAGCCTTGTGTCTCTAGACACAAGGACAGCTCAAGCGTTAGCGTCTGGCCCCACCCAACTCCTTCCTCCCGGGTGTGTGTGCGTTAGGTAGAGGGGGCCTCTGGCCACTCAGGAGTTAAAATGGCAGCGGGACTGGAGGGGGTTGGCGTGGCATGCAGACTGGGAGGAGGCGACCGCAGTGGGCTGGGGAGGTTGGGAGAGCGGCGGAGAAGCGAGTGAGGAGGGCGAGCGCGAAGCTGGGAGGAGGGGCGCGCGTGGAGGGGGTGCCGGGCGCCGCGAGGGCCTGCTCCGGGCACCTGCAAACGCGCGGCGCTCTGAAGGAGCGCCTGGCTCTCGCCCGCCAGCCTCCGGCCACGACGCGCCCAGGGCGCGGAGAGGGGGTGGAGACAGATTGGGATTCTGCCATCGCCCTCACCGGCTGGGCCCTGGAGCCGCTCCCAGGATAACTCCACGTTGGGGAGGGCGCCCGCCGAGCCTCCCCGGCCTGTGCAGACGGCGCGCGCGGCGGGAGGGCGCGGACCAGCGTCCCCAGCCCGGCCCCGGGCGGAAGGCGAGCGGCGCGCGGCCGCGCGGGCAGCGGACGGCGGACGGTGCCCGGCGCCCACGGGGTGAGTGTGCGGCTTCGGGGCTGACCTGGGCAGCGCCGCCGCGGCCGGGGAATCGTGGACACCGAGGTCGCTGGCGTGGCCGAGGGGGACGCGGCGGGAGCGGCCGGAGCAGCCGCCTCAGGGCTCCTGGCTCCTGCCCCGGCACCGCAGCTCCGCCTGACCCGGGTGGGGGCCAGGGGAGGGCCGGCCGCTGCCTTCCGCAGAGACGCCTTCAGGGGAGCCGGCGACTTGGGAGAGGGAGGCGGCCGAGGGGCAGAGGGACGGAGGGCTGGAGAATGCCCAGAAGCGGCCAGGGAGGGGGCGCCTGGGCCTTCGCCCGGAGAGGCCAGAAGCTCCCCCAAACTGTTGCTGGGTAGAGTGGGGCCCTGGAGATGTGGAGGAGCCGAGAGATGGCAGTGAGGTTAGGGAGGGCGTGACACGGGCGGACTGGCAGGCTGGAAGCGCTCCACAGCCTGGGGACTTTCTCCTCCTTGGAGCTCGCGAGTCTGTGCGGAGGGACAAGGTGGCCTTGGGTCTGTCTGAAGTATCTGGAACCAGGAGCTAGGCTCCTCCCGGGCCGGCTGGCTGGGGTCCGACCGCAGCCTGGGATGGGACCTTTGGGGTGGGGGATGGGCCGGCCTGGGGCTCAGCCTGGGGACTTGGTCGGGGGAAGCGGAAACGGAAGGGTGGCTCTGAGCCCACCGCAGGACCCAGGAGACAGGATGGGCTGGCCAGCCACAGGTGGGCCGTCTGTCCTGCTGGCAAACGGTGGCGCAGGCTCTGGCTGCCCAGCCGGCGAGGAGCCGCGGGGTGTGGGGGAACTGAGCTCCATCTGAGGCCGAGCGGAGAAGCTAAAGAGGTGCAGGAGACCCGGAGCCTGGGGAGGGGCCCTGGGGGTACCACTGTGCTCCCTACCCTTCCTCCCCCACCCAAACGAACAGGAAGGAAAATGTCAGCCGGGCTTTGTGCTCTGTTCCTCAGGCTGCCGCAGCTCCCATCTGTTGGAGCCAACGCAGCTTCTAATTGGGCGACTGGCAGGGTTGGAGGGGGTGGGCTGGGCACAGCGCTCAGTTGCCAGAGATGGACTGACAGGCCCTCTGCTTGAGAACCCCAGGACCTAGGGTGGTGAGGAGAACAGCCTCCCTAGGTCAGGGCAGTAGAGGTGACTCCCTGCCAGCTTGGTCACTGTCATAGGGGAAGATCTAGGTCTCCCCATGCACCCGGGCCGTTGGTAGGCTCCGTGCCCCCCTTTCCCGCCAGTCTAGGATGGGCTCTGGCCCAGCGTTTTGTCCCTGAATAAGAAGGCCAGGAGCTCCTCCCATTGCCCACTGCTTCTTAAAGTTCCCTTCAAAAAAGAGCACTGGGCATGGAGGGTAGAGGTGGGCTCTGTACTGAGCACTGGAGCCCCCTTGCCTTTGAGCCCTGTGGCTGCCAGAAAAAGTCACATGTGGGTGGCCTGACCCACTTTCCTGGCCAGGTGCTGTTGTGGCGAAACGATGGAAACAGAAGGGCAGAGCTAGGGGTCTGAGCCTCCTAGGCCTTCTTCCTTCCCCTGGGCTGACTCAGACTTCTCCTTCTTGCGGAGGGCTCTCTCTGGACCTGGGATGGGACCTCATTATTTGCAAAGCATGGAACTAAAGGCCTCTGTGCGTGGGAGATTGAGATCTGCCCAGGGTCTGGCACCTAGGAACACCCCCAAATCCACACCCTCTCCCTAACGCAGTCTCCTCCCGGGGAGACACCGAGTGGCAGTAAGATCTTAGAGATCTGCTAATTCCACCCAGGCTAGTACAGCGGGTTCCCTCTCTAATTCAACACAGTTCTTCCCCACTTCCCGTCCTCTTTTTCCTGTGCCTGCCCTCTTCCTCCTCCCCCTCATCCTCCTCTCCTTCCTTCACTCTTCACTTTCCTCCTCTAACACTCTTCACGTCTCTTTTCCCCCTCACACTGCTCTTCCTCTTCTCTCACCCTCCTCATTCTTCCCCAGATATCTCCCTTTCTTCCCAGGCTCTGTCTCCACTTTGCCCCGCTTCTCCTGTAAACTGCAGCTTAAACCGTAAGCCAGGCGTGCACGCACTCCTGCTCATCCTGCCAGTGGGAGCACACGCGCTGTTGGCTTTGCTGCATCCCTTTTGCAGTGGAGCCTGGGCTGGTGGGCCTGGCAGCTGCATTTACCTGGCCCTGGTGTCCCTTGCACCCTGTCATTTACTCAACTGCCTCTCCTACTCCCCACACCCTTATGTCGTTTATTTGAAAGGAAAAGGAAACTATGGCTTTTTAAAAAATTTATTCATTCAACAACTGTTTCTTGGGTGCCTACTGTGTGCCTCTCATGATTTTAGAAGCTGAAGATACAGCGGTAAACAAACCTCCATGTCTCAAGCTGACCACACTTGTATCTGGACTTGCCAGCTGATTAGCTCTGTTCCCACCAGGCTGGTTCAAAGACCCACAGCTTGAGGGGGCAGAGGTGAGGAACATGAACAATGCTAGTGAATTATCACACTGAGTGACCTCTAACATGCCAGGTACTGCTTAAGTCATCCTGTCCTTAAGATACTTTTCTGACCTGAAAGGATGGACCAGGTCACATCTCACCATTTATCTGGCAGCCCAGGGCTGAGTAGAAGGCTGGTGCTTCAGACAGAGAAGGGGGAAGGAATCAAATTTATTACTGAATACCTATTATGCACCAGTCTATGTGAGGAACATTACAAAAGTTATTCTGTTCAGTCCTGCTGACAACCTTCTAATGTCTGCATTACTATCCCCTGTTTTCTAGCCAAGGAAATTGAGGCCTGGAGAGGAGAAACCACTTGCTCCGGGTCATATAGATCTCCATTTTGAAATCACTTATATCTGCAGTTGATTTGGCCCTATGATATCTGTGACATCTGGTAACTTGTACACTTATACTAAGGCTTACATTCTAACCTAACTTTTCATGGGGCCTTATCTCCCAGTTAGACTATTAATATGTATAAGGATTTGCTGAATGGCTGTGTGAATAAGCTTTCTTAAGGGATCAAGGAAGGCTTCCTGGAGGAACTGGGACCCTGAATGAGGAGGCAGGGAGGGCATTGACTTTTCCTGTGTCATCCTACACAGGTATGTGACAACTTGTAGGCAGGAAGTCCCTCACCCCACACCCCACCTGCGTTCAGGTAGAATTGACTCAGGGTCAGGATATAGAAGCTTGGTCTATGGCCCATCTAATGAATAAGTGTCACTTGTGTTCTTAATCTATATGGCTTGGACTCTTTATAAAAGCTCCAAGACAAAGGATGGGGACAAGAAGCTTTCAAGCCTACAAGGACTCCAGGGAAGGACAAGGATCATGGTTGGAGGCTGGAATGGGGCAGGAATGGGGAGAGTGACCAAGGAACAGAAGAGAAGGAAGACAAAGGCAGAAGATAAACTGAGAAACAAAAAACACTTTTGACAAAAATGAAGTAGCTAAAAAAGACAACAAAACAAAACCGAAGACAAGAGATATGCAAAAAAGACAGCAGCTTGTGATTAGATTGCTGAGAGGACGAGTCAGAAAGATGCGTTTATCTGTTACTTTCCAGTGTGGGGCCTGGGTCTCCGTGGCCTACGGCTCAGAGGCTGAAATTTCACCAAGTTAGCCTCAATCAGGCATTTGCTTATTCAGTCAACCCATCTTTTCTAAGTACCTACTGTGTGCCTGGCTCTGTGCTAGGTGCAGGGGACAAAGAGACAGATCAGATGTCCCTGCTGTCAAGGAGTTCACCGTAAGAGTAGAGATTCTAGAGCCACACAGCTGGAGTTCAAATCCAGGCTTCACCACTTCTAGCTGGGTGACATTGAGCAGGTCATGTAACCTCTCTTCATCTCAGTTTCCTCATCTATAAATGGGATAATAAAAGTACCTACTTCATAAAGTTGTCATGAGGCCTACATGAGGTGATACATGTAATGAGCTTAGAACAGTATCTGGTATATATAGTAAGTGCTATGTAAGTAATATTATTATTGTTATTATTATTAGATGGGGGAGTCAGTCCCATAGACAATAATGAAACAAGTGTTGGATTATAGGGATAAGCAGATAAAAAGGTGACTCTCTGCCAGGCTTGGTGGTTCACACCTGTAATCCTAGGGAGGCCAAGGCAGGTGGATCACATGAGGTCAGGAGTTCAAGACCAGCCTGGCCAAAATGGTGAAACCCCATCTCTGCTAAAAATACAAAGATTAGCCGGGCGTGGTGGCACACATCTGTAATCCCAGCTACTTGGGAGGCTGAGGTGGGAGAATCACTTGAACCCAGGTGGCAGAGGTTGTAGTGAGCCGAGATTACGCTACTGCACTCCAGCCTGGGCAACAGAGCAAGACTCTGTCTTTAAAAAACAAACAAACAAACAAACAAAAAAAGTGACTCTCTGTTTGCTGTTTGCAGATTAGGAAAGGGTTGCCAAATGATGTGATATTTGGGCCAATGCTTGAAAAGGAGTCAACCAGGCAGAGATGGTGGGTCTGGGGACACAGGTGATGAGGGTATTTGGGGCACAGGCATCGTGCATGAAAAGATACCAGGGTGTGTATGTGTTGATTGCTCTTTGTGAATGTCACCATCACCACTGACATGTCCCCCTCAGCCTCTTTGTCTCCAGAGCTGGGAGCTGGGCTTCCAGTGGGGCTGGCTGGTCACCCAGAACATTCCCACATGTTTTGGTGCAGGGGACCTGGTGCATCCCTGCTGGGGGTTAGGCTCATGACCTTGGGCTCCTGCACGTTCTAAGCCCGCATCAAGCAGACTCTGCTCCAAACCCAGAGCTGCTAGGCCTTGCACTCTGCCTTCTGGCACTTCCTAGGGACCTGGGAGATGCCTTGGCCTGAGGGGGCTGCCTTTTAGGAGGGGAGTTTAACCAGGTTTGGTTTGGAATTCAGTTTTTTTCTGTGTGTTTCTTGCACCCACACCTTCCCTTGCTACTCAGCATTTGGTGGACCTGAAGTGAGTTCCAAGATAAAGCGCAGACAGAGGGTTCCTGGGGCAATAACTGTTTCTCAGCTTCTACCTCTCACATGGTAATGACCCTAATTATGATACCTAGCTATGATACCTAGCTATGATACCTAGCTATGATACCTAGCATTTATTGAGCATTTACTATGTGCCAGGCACTGTGCCAACTGCTTTACCTGCATTATCCCATTAAGCTTTCAAAAGTACCCCTATTAGATAGGTAGTTAACTCTCATTATCCCTAACCTAAAAAGCCAAGAAACAGACTCAGACTTGCTCAAGGACATATAGCTAGGAAAGATCCAAGGGAGGGAGTTAGCCCTTCTCTCTGACTTTAGGACTCCTCCTGCTTCTTCACCACCCCCGAATCTGGTGTTCCTTGGGCCTGGAGGGTGCTCTGGGACATCCAGCCCATTCTCTTCCTTCCCTCCCTCCAGGAAGATGTCCCCTAAGCCACCCCTGCCCAAGCCAGTGGCTGCCTTTCTCCTTTATTGGGATCTTCAGAGAGGGTCTCCGTGACCTTTTTTTCCTTCCTGCTCCTGCAGAGTGTGATATTTAAGATCCAACATTGTTTCCTTCTGTCTCAGCTAAGTGCCTCGGGGCCACATGGAGCCACTAGCCTCAGAGAAGCTGGACCTTAAGAGCCAGTGCCCATGGACACATGGTGGGAACCAATGCAAGGGTGGCTCTCTGGGAGACGTGAGAATGGGGCCTAGACCCCAGATAAGGTGGAGAGAGATGGGGAAACCTTGGGACTTGGGCTGTCAGTGGGATAGCTCTAACAAGGCAGACTCGTGTGTTTCAGGAAGAACAGGTACAATTGTTCCTATTTACAAACATCTCACAAGGCAGCTTCTTCAGGGAAAAACATATGGAAGAAGGGGGCAGGGCAGTGATTATTAGCAACCAGCCTGGGTTCCCCAGGAAGAATGGGTCTGTCCTATCTGATCTTTTCAGGGGGAAGGAAAAAAGAGGAAGAGAAAAGAAAGGCAGCAAAGGTTACTTTGCTCTCTAAAATGTTCTCAAAATAAGCATTCAAATGTGGTCGATGAAAGTATCTGTCTTTGGCTTGGGAGGACAGAGGTGGTGATGCCCAGAAGGGGGAATGACCACAGAGGGGCAGCTGGTGGGAAGCGAGACATTTAAAAGCTGTGTAGGAGGAAAGAGAGAATTTGACACTTCACCCTGCCTGGCTGTCACCACTCCTCTTCCCCTGCCTTCTGCTGGGGCTCAGAGAGCTTCAGGCCTCGAGCATGAGAAAGTGCCTGCCCAGAATTGGGCCCAGGGATTGAATGGTGGAATCTACATTGCGAGGGGACCTGCAGAATCGTCCTGTCCACTGCCCATCTCTGAGCGCCACCATGCCTCAGCCATCTGAGACCTGGGGTAGGGCTGGAGTCTCTTCGTTCAGCAAGTATTTGTGAAGCATGTAGCCAGGCACTGAGGGCAGACAGCAGTGAATGACCAGACAGACCTCTGCCCTTCAGGAGCTTTTAGTTTATTGTTTGGAGATGCAGTAAAATAAACTCATAAAGGAAATGGCACATTGGAGGCTGGTAAGTGCTAAAGAGAAAAAACAGGGAAGGGAAATGGAAGAGTCAGTTGGGAGAGGGGGAGTTTGTTATCTTGTGCAGGGTGGCTACAGAGACTGAGAAGGTGACATATGAGGAGAGATGAGGGGGTGGCACCGCAGTCGGAGCAAGCTTGGCAGAGGGGACAGCAGGTGCAAGGGCAGGGATGCAGGGCTGTGCCTGGAGAGTCAGAGGCGGGCCTGGAGAGTCAGAGGCGGCGTGGAGGCCGGCGTGGCTGGAGTGTGGTGAGGGCAGAGAGTTGCAGGAGATAAAGTCAGAGGGTCAGGAGGAGGCTAGCTCTGGGAGAGTTCTGGAGCTGGTGAGGAGGGGGATTTTTCCTTGGAGTAGGATGGGCTCTTGCAGGGTTGGAGCCTGGGGCAGCATGATTTGACTTTTTAACACCCCTGGTCGTCGGCCATCCATTCCAGCATTTCTCTCAGTGGCTAGTCAGGAACTGCTGCCTGGTTGCCCTCTGCAGCCATTGGAGCTGTTTCAGCCAATCAGTACATCCCCACCAAGGATGCTCTGAGCACTGTCCTAGGCAGTGTAGGGTGTGAGGTTGGGAACAAAATAAAAAAGCACAGGACACAGTCTTTACTGGTAAGGAAACCTACTGATCAGCTAGGGAGGCAGACCTTACACTCACAAGAAATAATGAGGGAATAATACCAGACAGTATTTAAAACCGAGTGCTAAACTGTGTGATTTAGACTATAAATGTTATCAGAACTGTGAGCTCTGTGTGGGAGTTATATAGGGAACGCTTCCTCAGGGGGGCGCGGCTGATTTAGGCTTGGAAAATGGAGTAGATTCGACTCTGCAGTGGGAAGGATTCTCGCACGGAAAACTTGGAGCTGGCAGGGTGAGAGGAGAGAAGGGTGGTGCTGCTGGAGGGGAGGGTACTGAGTGGGAGTAAGGCAGCCCACGTGGCAGCTTGCAAGGGCAGGGTCTTCTGTCTCTGAGCAGTCCCTGCCTCCCACCTGGGTTTCCAATGCCCGCTGTACTCTCTCCAGAGACATGGAAAGCCACCCTTTCCAGAAGGAAATCCATTATCCAGTGTTCTTGCCCTCTCCTGCCCAAGACCAGATGATCTCTGATCTTGGAAGTCCTCTGGCTTCATGGAGTCCCATTTCCAGCTCTGGCTGTTGTCCCAGGTCTGCACGCTGGGAATCTCGGCCTCTTAGTTCACTGGTGTCTGGAGCCATGTTCTCTGGAATTCCCTTAGGCTCCATGTATCTACCCAGGCTGCAGCAGCTTCTCTCCTCCCTTCCTCTCACTGCCTAGGTAGGCCCCTGTTGGGTAGGTTACTCCTGTAACATTCCTGGTCGTTTCAGATATTGTCAACTGGAAATAAAATTGCACCAAAATGAGCAAACTTCCTCCCCCATGAGGGGTGAGTGTGTCCTCTCCCTGGATCTTGGGGGTATGAACTCACCTCTAAAGTATAGAGAGAGATCGCCAGAGTGGAGCAGAGTAGGATCCATTGTAGTGCCCTCACCCACCCAAGACACGGGGGGCGATGCTCTCCTCCCTGCCCCCAGACCCCAGGCAAAATGCAGGAGCCAAGAGACCC
The DNA here is from genome assembly GCF_028885625.2 of Pongo pygmaeus. Classification (NCBI taxonomy): domain Eukaryota; kingdom Metazoa; phylum Chordata; class Mammalia; order Primates; family Hominidae; genus Pongo; species Pongo pygmaeus. The sequence continues at coordinate 44,777,453 of NC_072373.2, forward strand.
ATAGGCAAAGCAGTCCACTACTAGACAGACATCTCCCCTCCTCTAGGTCCCTGGAGCCTGAGAAAGGGGGGCACACCCGCGGTACCCCAGCACAACCCCCTGGAAGACGCAGAGACTGACCTGAGGCTTTTGTCCTTATGGCTCACAATCCAGAGGAAGTGGAATCAGTTGGCGTTGGGTCAGAATTCACAGTCCCTAGCCACCTGCCCTTGGGCATCTTACTTAACCTCTCCAAGCCTCAGTTTCCTCATCTATAAATCTGAGTTAATAACATCCACTTCCTAGGGTTGTTAATAATAATAAGAGCTAACGTTATTGAGTGCTTATGAGGTGCCAGAAGCTTCATTGCATTTATCTCATTTCATCCACATAACGCTGTGAAGTAGATATTATTTTCCCCCATTTTGCAGTTGAGGAAACTAAAGCCTGGAGGCCATGCACAGCCAGCAAGTGGAAGAGCCAGAATTCAGCCCCCACATCTTTCTGACTCCGGAGCCCTGATTCTCAACTACCACATTAAATGAGCTAATCTGTGTAAAGTACCTGCTACAAAGTAGAAGCTCAATAAATGTTAGTTCCTTTTCTCAATTTCCCCAGGGCCACTCCTCTAGAGAATAATGTTCTCCTACCTCATCACATTTCTTTTCCGGGATCCCCTGGGACATATGATAGACGTGGGAATGGGAATGAGCTGCCAGTTTATACCAAGGGAAGAAAATAAGGCTGAGAGAGGTGAGTAATTTGCATAAAATCATAAAACACCGGGGCTGTGATTAATACCCAGGGCACCTTGCTCATAGAAGTTATTGAGCCCCACTGGGTCCCAAGCAGTTGGCAGAGGGTGTCTTGCAGAGATGAGAACAGACGTTATGCTGTATGGAAGAAGGAGAGGCCACCATCTCCCCCAGGGTCAAGAAAGAGCCTGTCTCACCTGCAGAGGCGAGAGTTGATCATTATGGGCCTGGAAAGTTGCTAGCAGAAACAGTACCTAAGTTCAGAAAGGTCTAAGATCCTATGTTTTCTGAGCTTAGCTATTGTTTCTAGAGTTTGTTCTAAACAATCTGGGACTGTTCGTGAGTCTTTGAAGAGGACAGTGTTGAAGGTCAAAGTGTTGAAAGACAAGATGCTATCTCACCTTTATGACTGTTAGATTGGCATGCCTTTTGCAACAGGTAAAGTGTGCATGGGTGGGTACACACACACACACACACACACACACACACACACAGCTCCATGTAACCTCGCATGGAAATAAAAATGAGCAGACAACTGCAGGGTCATCTGAATTTCAGGGTATATAGGGAATGGAGGTGAGGAGCTGAGACAGGGCCATTCCCCTAAAACAGTCTTCATTCTTTCCTCCCCGGAGACCTCTTTTCTGGTGGGCATAGAGACCCATCTCTCTGCACAGCCCACAGAACAGCCTAAGCCTGCCAACATTCACCTCTGATGGGCAGACCCAGAGTTCCTCTGCATATCCCCCATGGAGAAAAGGAGAAGAGCTTAGGTCATAGTGCATCAGAACTGATGGCAACGGGAAGCCCTCTGGTTCTGTGGCTTTCAGACATTTATAGAAGTTAATACATTTTTCAATGTATGGTAGGCAGAATAATGGGCCCCCTAAGATGTCCATGTACGAATCCCTAGAACCTGTGAATATGTTATGTTCCATGACAAGGGAGAAAGAAGATTGCTGATATCTGGCTTAAGAATAAAATATCTTGGATTATCTGGGTGGGCCCAGTGTAATCACATGGGTCCTTTAAAGGTGGAAGAAGGAGGCAGAAGTCAGCATCTGGGTAATGCCATGTGTGAAAGGCTGGACCTGCCAGTGCTGGTGTTGAAGATGGAAGGGACCAGGGGCGAGGGCCTGTGGGCAGCCTCTAGATTCCTGTCTAAGAAGCTGGGAAAGTCCAGGAAACAGAGTCTCTCCTCCAGCCTCCAGAAAGAAACACAACCCTACCGACACCTAGCTTGAAGCCGGGGAGACCCATTTTGGACTTCTGGCCTCCAGAACTGTAAGAGAATATATCTGTGTTGTTTTTAGCCACTAAGTTTGTGGTCCTTTGCTCACAGCAGCATCAGGAAACTAAATACAGGGCAAAAGCCAAGCGGTGGACCAAAACCCAGTTGGCCTCCTTCTGACCTCCCAGCCACCCTGGAGGGATTGCTTCAGAACTCGGTGGCTCCAAGAAGCCTGGTTTGAAATACAGTGTGTCTGAAATACAACCTGCTAATTCTCCAGACAATGAAATCGAGGCCCAGGGAGGAGTGGTTTTGTGTGAGGTCACGCTGAGTTAGTGGATGAGCTGGGACTGCAACCCACGGTCCACTCCTGTTTTGTCAGAAATCCCAGATGCTTACATGAATTCTCTCATGAACTCATCCGTTACAACAATTGTATGCATATATTTTTACATTTTCAACAAACGTGTGCATATAAAGGCTCAAGCACTGTGCTAAGAACTGGGCAGAGGCGACGTGAGCACTGGCGCAGGAAGATGAGCAGCTCTGAGTTCCAGCCCTGACCTCAGCCCCTTCCTGGGCCTCAGCTTTCTCCAAACATCCGCAGCCAGCCCAGGTTGCTCAGATCTGTCTGTGTTCTTTGTCCTGGAACTGGTCACCAGGTGGGCTTTCTCACAGCCACCTGCTCTAAGTGGAGACACAGCTCTGGGAAAGGAGAGGACCCAGCCCACTGGCCCAGGCTGCACCTGCCCTTGTGAAGCTTATACAGCATTTATCACCCATAACAAGCTGCAGGTGGGCAGCACCCAGGGCTGTGGGAGGGAAGGGAGAGGAAAAGCAGGCAGAGGCAGAGCCTTGCCTAAAATCAGTGCCCCAGTAGTGCGTATACCCTCTGCCAGGCATTTTGACCTTCCCAGTTCTCCCTGAAACACACCTGAGCCACCGGCCGGCCCCCAGGGCTGCCAGCTCCCCGGTGTTGGTCTCCATGGCAACCTCACATTTGCTGTTCTGGTTTCTAATGACTTATTGGCATGTGTGGTAATTTGCAGAGCTTGGCAGGAAGAGCTAGGAGAGTAGTGAGGAGGGGAGGGGTGGGGAGGCAGTGAGTGGGACTTGGCAGTTGGTGGCAGGGGCTGGGGTCAGATTTTGGATGGGGACAGAGGCACACTTATCCTGCCCCACCCTTCCTAGTCCCTGCTGAGTAACATCCAAAGTAAAGGAGCTGCTTCAGGTCCAGGGCCTCCCCTCCCTGAGGAGTATTGGCTCTCTGCAGGCCCCTGAGAGAGAGACAGATGGACTGACAGATGTGGTGCACAGCTGCTCACCTGTCAGGCAGATTTGGGCAGGCGTGGGGGGCTGACAGCCACATTCAAACGTGGCAGGTCAGGCCACTCATGTTTTCCACCACTCTCCTATCTGTTTCCTGGGCCCTGAGAACAAAAGGGTACCTGGGCCCAGGAGTCGTCCTGTGGGGAGAGGGGTGGGAGTAGAGTATCCAAGGACAGACCCTTGCTGCTTCTAGGCCTCTCACACACTCAAAGAACCAAGCAGGGCAGCCCTAAATGAAATGCCAGATCACTTGGGTAGTGGAGGAAAGCAGGGAGGGGGAGAACCAGCCTAGCAATCACGGGGACTGAGAGGAGCAGGGGCCAGACCCCTCTCCACTTTTCTTCGGCAAAGCTTAGCCACCCTCAGAACGATTTCCCCAGGGCAAGGCAGTGGGAAGCCTCAGATTTACTGTGTGGCCGCAGTCTTCCTGCATACAACTTTGCTGCCTCTGTCTCTTTCGGTCACTCTTGATGCTGCGATCTGTTGTGCATTTGTAGGAAGCAGCCTGATGTGCTGAAAAGAGCACCTTCTTGAAAGTTGGATCCATCTGGCTTAGAATCCTGTGGCTTCTGCTTCCCAGCTCTATGACGCTGGACATGTCTCAGTCTCTCACTGAGCCTCATTTCACTTATCTATAAAATGGGTTTAACACACCCAGTTCACAGGGTTGTGAAAATGAAACCAGTTCATGCTTGTAAAATGCTTGGCACACAGTAGGTACCAATAAATATTAAAGAATTTAAAAAGTCATCTTTTAATTATCTACCCAAATAAACAGGAATAATGTGATGGATAATTTAAAGAATTCTGATAGACTTGGTAGGGTATTGTTTTTTAAATATTTGAGAATAGTCTTCATTTAGTTCAGTAAATGTTTATTGAACATCTACTGTGTGCAAAGTACAGGGCCAAGTGGGTCTTTCCCATTGTTTTGTGATTAGGGTGAATTTAAGTTGCTGGTGCATTCTCTAAGCATATATCATCTGACAGAGGGAGAGGGAGGGCCCCTTGGAAGGCTAGTAGCAGAGAGGGGGTGGCCCTCGGTCAACCGTGTATGTGGATCTTACGTGGATCTCGGAGAACTGGCTGGCCCTAAGAGAAAGATCTGCATTGTGAAGGCTCTGTCTGGATGGTGTGCAGTGAGATATGCTGCCCAGCTTCTCAGAAATGGTGAGTCTGTTTTTAGACCTGGATGAAGCGGATGATTGATGGAACTAGTGGGTGGTCGCTCCTTCACTTTCACAAGCTGCTACTGAGGCTTGAGGGGGCCGGTGACCACCCAACTATCAGCTGTAAGTGGAGCAAGGTGCACCTGCTCTCACCTGGGCATCTGAGCAGATCACAGCTCCCTCAACTAGTGCTGGGAGGGAGGGAAGGAGAGCAAGAGGGAGCTAGGAAACTTGGCTTCTATCTCTGCCAGCAGATGGACTTCTGCCTGCAGCAGGAGTCTGTCTGTTCTTCTATCAGCCTCCCTGCAGCCTCCTCCAAGACGGCACGACAGAGATGTGCAAAGAGAACGTCAGAGATAGCTGGGGCCCTGGAGAGCATCTGTCCCACTGCTTTCTCACCATCCTCATTCACATTATAGCACACAAACACAGTGATAATGGCTCAGGGACCCCAATTGACCCAAGGGCTAGAGGGTCATGATCTCAGCACACCTGTACCCATTTGTTGCTCCCTAGCCCCACTTGGGAAGCCCTACCTTAGCCGGTCCTCCCGATCTGTTTTTAATCTATGAGAAACTTAAGCAATGGGGATGGGGAAGGAGTTGAGATCACATAGCGTATTAGTGCCCTTGGGACTAGACAGAAAGCTCCTAACTTCTGGCTTTGTGCTATACCTACCACCTCTTCTCAAGACTCCTTCTTCCACTGATTTTCCTGATCTTTCACCCTGGAGGGGCTACTTCATGTGCAAGAGAATGTAATGTCTCTAAGACACGATTATTCTCCAAATCTCGCAAAATAAGGTGACATCCTCCCCACTCACCTTTATTCTCACTAGCCACCCTCTTCATTCAGGGAAGCCTTTGGCATGTGCCCATAGACCTTCTCCCTTTCCAAGCGTGTGTCTGTCCATCATCCTGGGTGAGATTAGTGACGATGTGGACAGCTTCTTCTACCCCAGACCCAACAGTCCCACCTATCTCAGCCACTCACTTGCAAGTTCACACTCTGTATCTTGCCATCCCCTGAAAATTACCTAGCAGAGTACCCAACTTTCTGGTCATCACCTTCTGCACCTTTTAGTCTCCCAGCTTGCTTGTCCAAGGACTCCCACACCACCACTTATTTTTTAGCCAGTCAAATTTAGCAGTGGGAGGGTTGTATGACACCCCCACTCTTTAATCTCTTTGGGACCTTTGCTCCATTGGCACCTTTGCTTTTTTTTTTTTTTTTTAAACCATCAGTTACCTTCCTCTGCCTTCCCTTCTCTGAGTCCAGATAGAGTCCGTGGTCCATCATTTTTAGGAACCCTCCTGCCAATATCCTAAACTCTATTGAGCCTCTGTCTTTTTATTGTCCTAGTTTGACCAAGTCCCTGTTCTGGATTAATTGCTCTATCCACTTCTTTCTACCTGCATTCAGGAATCTGGACCCACTGGGACACACACACACACACACAGATTGCTACTTCTACAAACTCACCATCACCAACCCAACTTGCTCTTCAAAAGTGCCTGGTGTTCCTACCACGTTCCTCTGGTTCTGTCTCCCTTCAGTCTCCACAATGACTATTTCACACCTTCCTCCCCAAACCTCCGCCTCCACCCTCATGCTCAGCTGAGGACCTCACCTCCCACTTCACAGAGAGAGAGAAGTCACCAGGCAGAACTCCCCAACTTATCCCCACCAAACCCCCAAACTACCTGCCTCTGGGCCAGTCCTCTCCTCCTTCCCTCCTGTGTCTGCAGAGGCCACAGCATGGCCATCACAGGCCAGTTCTTCCACCACCCATGTTCTAGATCCTCTCCTCTGCCTTCTCAGGAACAGCCTTCTCACCATGCTCAAGTTTCTCGTGTCTTCAACAAGCAAAACAACAACAAAAACCTTCCTGAAGCCCGACTCCTCTTGCTGCCACCACACTGTCTCTCTTCTCCGTACAAGCCAAATGTCTGAAAGGGTTGGCTGCAACAGCATTCTCCATCTCTGTGCCACCCACTCCTTCCCCAGCCCTGCTTCAGTCTGGCTTCCTCCCCCATCACTCTGCTGAAGCAGCTCTCCAGATTGCTAAAGCCAGGGAACATTTTTTAGTTCTCAGAAGCATTTTCCACTCTATTTTTTTTTTGACACTTTCTTTTCCCTTGGCTTCTCTGACCCCACATTCTTGGCTTCTCTGGTACTCCTGAGTCGTCTTTGCTGACTCATCCTTCCCGTCTTGATCTTTAAATGTTGGTGTTCCTTATGGTCTGGCTCAAGGTATTCTCTTCTGATTGGATACTCTGTCCCTGGGCCATCTCAGACACACGAACAGCTTCCGTTGTCATCCACATGCAGATGACACCCAGCTTCCTAGTCGGTGTCTTTTCTTCTGAGCCCCATATCCTTATATTCACCTGCCTAGTTGACTAAGTTAGATGTCTCAAGAAACCTCAGACTTGACATACTGAAAGCCAGAGTCGTGATTCTCCTGCTACATCTCCCACTGCCTTCTCACCCGCTGCCTGATCCTCCTCCAGTGCTGCCTGTTTTGTGAATGGCATAACCTCAAACCTCAGCTCTGCACGCCACCAACTGGGAGTCACTGTCAGCTCTTCCCTTTTCTCCACCGCCTTACATCCAGCCCATCACCAGGCCCTGTCTACCTCCTAAACAGCACCTGGGTCCATCCACTCCACTCCTCCCCATCTCCACAGCCTCCACACTAGTTCAGGCTGACTTTGCCTTTTCCTCAGGCTGCTGGAATCACCTTCTCATTGGTATGGCTGTATCCACTCTTGCATCTCCAATTGTCAGAGAAGCCAAGGGAAAAGAAAGTGTCAGAAAAACAAACAAACAAACAAAAAAACAAAACAAAAACTAGAGTGGAAGTTCTTCTGAGAACTAAAAAATGTTCCCTGGCTTTAGTAACTGGGTCTCTGAATTGCTGCTGGACTGACCTTTTAAGGACACAAATCTGACCTAGTCACACTATGTTGTACTCTCAACACTCTTAAGTGATTCCCATGCTCTTTAGGATGACCAGTGGGATGGTCCCTTGTGGTATCTGACCTGTGCCTGCACTGAGGCATCCCCACTCCCCTCCCTCACGCTCTGCACTCTGCACCCTGGCCTTTTTCAGCTCTTTGACTGCTGAACTCCTTTTATCCTCCTTTTAGCCTCATGGCCTTCATGTGTGCTGTTTCCTGGCCCTTAATCACTCTTCCCATCCCTTACTTCTCCTCCCTAAATACTAGCTATCCTGCAGATCTCAGCTCAAGTAGCCCTTCCTTAGAAAAGCATCCCTGTACCTTCAGAATTTTACCAGGCCCCAGTTAAACACTCTCACAATGTCCTGTATGCTTTCTTCATAACACATATGATGATATCTAGTTATACAGTTAGGTGCTTATTAGAGAAATGTCCATCTATGCCCCTAGGCTGTGACCCTATGAGGGTAGAGACCCTATCTGTTGTATTATTGTATCATTGGTGTCTGGCACAGATTTGGCTTCCAGAAAATCTTGGGAGAGTGAATTCATCCATGAGAGGTCTTTAAATACAAAAAGGATCCATGAAAAAGTCCAAAAGGAAAGCTATTCCTTGTGTGTGGCATTGGTAGACCAGAAGACCATACTCCTGCTCCCTTCCCTTCCCTGTCTTTCCCCAACCAAAGATTCAGAAGTCATTCACTTTGAGTTTCCAGTGTAGGCTCCTCCTCACCAATAGATTTTTCAGGAACAATAGCATTAATCTTTCACATGTGAAAAGCTATTTACAGTCAGGCGCAGTGGCTCATGCCTATAATCCCAGAACTCTGGGGAGGCTGAGGCGGGAGGATCACTTGAGGCCAGGAGTTCAAGACCAGCCTGGGCAACATAGTGAGACCCCATCTCTACAAAAGATTTAAAAATTAGCCAGGTGTAGTGGCCAGAGCCTGTAGTTCCAGCTACTTGGGAGACTGAGGCAGGAGGTTCGCTTGAGCCCTGGAGGTCAAGGCTGCAGTGAGCTAGGGTAGCACCACTGCACTCTAGCCTGTGCGACAGAGTGAGACCCTGCCTCAAAAACAAGAAGAAAAACTATTTACAACCTACAAAACTCTTTCACATATATTATGGTGTTTGATTTTTTTCTTTGTCCTTAGAGCCACACCCATGAGGAAGCTGGTGTGTGTATTATGATCACCTGTTTCACAGTGAAGCAAACTGCAGCCCAGAGAGGAGTGGTGGCTTGCCCACAGTCACATGGCTGATCAGTGAAGAGCTAGACTTGGGCCTGGTACTCAGGCCCCACTTCCATGCTCTTTTTTGAGACAGAGTCTTGCTCTGTCACCCAGGCTGGAGTGCAATGGCATGATCTTGGCTCACTGCAACCTCTGCCTCCCGGGTTCAAGTGATTCTCCTAGCTCAGCCTCCCAAGTAGCTGGGTCCACAAGCACCCACCACCACACCCGGCTAATCTTTGTATTTTTAGTAGAGATGGGGTTTCACCATGTTGGCTAGGCTGGTCTCGAACTCCTCATCTCAAATGATCTGCCCACCTCAGCCTCCCAAAGTACTGGGATTACAGGTGTGAGTCACCGCGCCTGGACTTTCCATGCTGTCTCTACTGCTACATATCCATGCTTTATAGAAAAGAGACTGCTGCAAGTTCAAATTATCCACAGTAGTGGAAGGGGGAGTGGCACCACAAACAAACACCACCACCCACAGGGGCTGGGAAGAAGGTGGGTCTGCAATGTCATGTGCAGTTTGGTTTGGAGCAGACCAAGTTGGCTTGGTGGGGCCAGCACTGGCCTCTTGCTTTTCTCAGATCTTCATAGGTCTATGAGGATTCATTCCATGCCAGGAATGGAGTACTCTGGAAGAGGAGTGCCCAGAGAGTCCACAGAGTGAGGAACGAGGATGGTCAAAGCTGAGGGAAGACAGTGGCTTGTCACCGCAGACTCCAGGAGGATAACGTGCGAGCTCTTAAGACATGCACACCCTCCCTGGCGTGGCTTCTGCCTACTTTGCCAGCCTCTTCCTCCAGCCCTCACTGCCTCCCAGATGCCCAAGTTAAAGCAGTTGTCCCCAGTTGCTCAGACATCTCATGTGGCTTCACACCTCTGAGCTTTTCTCGGACCGTTCCTTCTGCCTGGGTGCCCTTCACAGTCCCCTCTCCTGGCTGACTCTTACCAGACTTCAATACTCAGCTCTAGTGGCATCTTTTCCAGGAAACCCTCCCTAAAGCCCTGAGAACTCCTCCCATGAACTGAGCACATTCAGCACATTCTATTAAAAGTCTCTCTTTGCTGGGTCTTTCTCTTCTGCTGGATTAGCAACTCCTCAAAAACAGAGACTGTGAGCTATTTATATGGGCACTCCCAGTGTCCCACATGTAGTAGTAATAAAATCACAACATATATCGAAGGTTTACTATGTACTAGATGCTATTTAAGTGCTTTATATTAACTCATTGAATCCTCGGAATAACCATATGATGTATGTTTTGCACCCTATTTTTTAAATTGTTGCTTTTTAACCTTTTAAAAAAAGTATGGATTAACTGGAGATGCAAAGAAATGTACAGACAAGTCCACAGTACCCTTCATCCAGCATCCCCCAGGGCCAAAATCTTGCCTAATTATAGTGTAGTGTCAAAACAATGAAATTGACATTGGTATAACCCTAGAGTTTATCTGAATTTCACCAGTTATACATGCACTCCTTTGTGTGTGCCTGGTTTTGTGTAAATCCACCACAATCAAGCTACTTAACCACACCATCACAGGTCTCCGTTGTGCTTCCCCTGTATAGCCATGCTACGCCATCTCGCACTCTGTCAGCCACTCAGCTATTCTTCATCTCTATAATTATGTTGTTTCACAGTTGTTATATAAATGGGAACATTGAGTCTGTAATTTTTTGCTGTTGGCTTTTTTTTTTTTTTTTTGGAGACAGAGTTTCACTCTGGCGTCCAGGCTGGAGTGCAGTGGCATGATCTTGGCTCACTGCAACCTCTGCCTCCCAGGTTCAAGCAATTCTCCGGCCTCAGCCTCCCGAGTAGCTGGGATTACAGGTGCGGGCCACCAAGCCTGGCTAATTTTTTGTATTTTTAGTAGAGACTGGGTTTCACCATGATGGCCAGGCTGGTCTCAAATTCCTGACCTAAAGTGATCCGTCTGCTTTGGCCTCCCAAAGAGCTGGGATTACAGGCGTGAGCCACCACACCCAGTGGCTTTTTTTGTATTCAGCATAATTTCCTTGAGGTTCATCCAAGTAGTTGCCTATATCAGTAGTTAGTTTGTTCTTTTTTGTCACCATGTAGTATAACATGATAGGGATGTGCCACAATTATTTAACCATCCACCCACTGAAGGGCATTGGCATTACCTCGTTTTGCAAGTGAGAAAGCTAACTGGCCCAGGATCGCATGACTAGCGAGTGGCACTTAATAAGTGTTTAGCAATAAGCGCCTAACAGACATTTATTGTACGAGCGCAACTGAATGAGGGTACTTTATGCTCTTCACTTAGCACCTAGCATGGTGTTTTACACATAGTAGGTGCTCAATAAATGTTTGCCAGTGAGGATATGGATGAGCTGGCATTTATATTTACGTAACTAGCATCATGACCAACTTATTCCTATGCCTAGCCATTCACAGGAGAGGAATATGTCCTTCTCAGTATCTTACACTTTTCATTTTACTTAGAATATCAGGAAAGGAAAATTGGGGCAGTAAATATGACCACATACAGGGCTGGCATTTTATTGCCTAAAATGCCCAGAGCTTTTGGTTCCAAATTAATATATGCCATCTTTTCATAGTATTTTGCATCTAATTTGCAGGTTGCTCATTTTATCAAAATGCAAAGCAACCCTTCCAACTCCTGCTTCTTCCTGTACCACCACCCTCCCAGCAGGTGCTGGGTCAGGCTGTGCCGACGCAGTCTGCAGAAACAATTGGTTGGGTTCCGAAAGTGTCCATGCTAAGCTGAAAAGTCTACTGGGGTGTTTTTGCTTGTGGAAGCAGTGAGTTATTTTCACTCAGCGGGGACCTCAGGAGGTTTAATTGCAGAGGATTTGTGGAGCTGTTGGAAGTCCTCAACCTCAGGTGTGAAGAGCCAAATGTGATTAAGTGATTGGAAAGGAACCACAAGTTGGACTAGTCTCTGTCCTGGGCACAGCGCCCAGGAGATGGGCTTGCTCGAGAAGCTCCCACTGTCCCTTTGAAGAGTGAGGTGACAAGAGAGCCAACCCCAGCCTCCAGGGACACATTGGAGATAAGTGGGGTCTCCAGGGTGGGCCTTTCACAGAGAGTGTCCTGTGGCCTCAAGGGGAACCCATGGTTTTGGCCAATCAAGGCCTTACCATGGGCCACAAGTAGGAGGGACAGATAAAAAGGGTAAAACTGTGGGCCTTGACCTCAAGCAACTACTAATGATGTCGACTCACCCCCAAAGCAATTAAGGGCTGGCTGTGGGGGTGCTCATACCTGTAATCCCAGTACTTTGGAAGGCGGAGGTGGGAGGATCACTTAGAGCCCAGGAGTTCAAGACCAGCCTGGGTGACAGAAGGAGAACCTGTCTCCAAAAAAATAAAAAGGAAAAATGGACTTTAAAGAAGTTTTGGCCTTTTGGCGGGCCATGTGGGATTGTGCCCTGAGACCCCCAGGAATGCATGATCACTCTGTTGTTAGGGGCAATTCTTTTTAAATTTTTTTTTCTTTCATGTCCATCTGTGATCCAAGTTAGGGGCAATTCAAAGGAGGAGTTGAAGCATTATCTTCCTAAAGAGAATGGAACCTCACCTGGGAAGACGAAATGGACTGCTGGGGAGGATAGACTGGTGAGGAAGTGGGAGCAGTATTGGGGTAGAGAGGGTGACGTGTCTGATTTAGGACACTGTTCTAGGGAGTCATGGGGAACTTTGGTACTTTAAGGAACTGAATGGGATTTTATTAAAGAGCTGACCATCAGGCTACTGCAGAGTGTAATGAGAGACCAGATGAGGCTGTAAAGAGGGACCATAATGGGGAGTGGAGGATGGGCCTGCCGGATGGCAGAGGACTGACCCCAGAGGGAGAATGGGCACAAGGCAGGCGCAGAAGACGGGGAGGGACTTCCAAGAAGGAAGTTGGTAGCGTGGCAGACCATCCCATCAAGAGCTTCCCGAGGCTGAAAGCTGCAAAAATGCTGTTGGATTGAGAAGAGCTGTGAGATTGAAAATTAATTCACAGGGGCTTAAGCAAGAAGGGTCTGTGCTTAGAAGGAATAACAGGCAAAAGGGGCATTTTTATTGTTATTTTTAAAAGTGGAGAGAGGGTAAGCAAAGGAGTGAGTTTCCTGAGGAGGTGGGAAGGGATGAGGTTGGTTTTAAAATTCCTCTTCCCTTAAGTCAGAGTGGAGGGAGAGAATGAACGAGCTGCGCAGAGGTGTGGGAAGCACAGTGATGGAGGGCAAAGGGGGTCACACCACCATCTCCATCTCCATCGGCCTCAGGAGGTCAGGCAAGGCAATCTGTTCTGAGGACGGGGTGCAGGTGGGGAGCACGGTGAGGGGCAGATCCAGAAAAGGACTGTGCAGAGGTGCCGGGGCAGCTGCAGGGGAGGAATAAAGGGATTGCAGCAGAGAGGATTGGTTGAAGCTGGAATCATGAATGCATAATAGTGCTGGCGGCTTCTGTGTTTTCTTCTGCAATGCTTTGTGGGGAAAGAAACAGAGCTGGGTGGGGAGAATTTCTAATTTTTTAATTGAGGCAGGGGCAGCAATGACCTCAGTAACCTTCTTCTCATTTTGTGGGGCCTAGGCTGCCCAGCCTTCTGCAGAGAGACACCCTTCTATCCCCACCAGCCTGGCCTCTTCCTGTGGGCAGCCCAGTGGGGAAGCCCACTCACCTGTCTTTGCTGTCTGGGGGAGCTCTCCACTTTTCAGAGCTTGTGGTCATTTCTCCTTGGCCTGATGTATCAGTGGATCCAGTTCTAAAAGAGTCCCATTTGCCTTCCATTGTTCCCTGTGCACTGTTTTCATTTTTCTCCCCTCATCGATCTTGCGACAGCAGCGTAATAGCCTCCAAGAGGGTCAGACTGGGAAGATGAATGCTGGCCTGTGGAGGACTGCATCCTGCCTCTCCATTAGTGAGGTGATGGAAGGCAGGGAGCAGAGAATGGATAATCCAAGGAAACACAAACAGACACAACAAGCAGCACACAGGATAACCTACACAGCATTTCCTCTTGTGCTTGGAGTGTGCTGTGATGACTTGAGAGCCACCGATTTGCCGGTCTAATTAAGTCTGATTCGGACAATGTGGGTTGCATTTCCCAGGGTACAGAGGGCAGTGAGGAGAAACCAGGCTGGGCTAAAAATGTTTGCTTGGGGAGAAGCCACCAAGTGAAGGATCCCCATGTGCATGCACAAGCAGACAGGAGAGCCTGTGATGGCTGCCACTATTTGAAGACTTGGTGCATTAAATGGGCCCAGATACCCACAGGTCACCCCAGAACACAGCTCCCTACTCAGTGTACTCCTCACATGTTGTGTGTTAACTCCTTCCTGGCCAAGTCAACCAAGCACAATAGTTGGGAAAGTTTCTCATGAGTAGTGCCAGGGTGGTGATCCGGTACAGTTTATCCCTGTTCTTGCTGATATGCTCCAGGTCCATGAGCTGATGCTTCCAGGTACTTTCTGCCAGAGGAGCCATGAAGACTCCCAGGGGCCACTGCCCTGCCCTTCTGCCCAGTATCAGTTGATGCTTCCTTGGTGCCATTGGCAACAGTTCATGGTCCAAATGGGGGTTGGAGGGGAGAGTCCCTGAGGCAGACAGAGGGCAGATTATAGAAGTAATAGCCTAAAAGCCCCCTGGAAATGAACTATTTGAGGAAACATGAGTTCTGGTCTCCATGTCCTGTGCAATCTTGAGCTGCTCACCAAAGCTTTCTGGGCCTCCATTTCCCCTCTGAGGCCTTTTTTTTCCAGCTCAGTCCCCCGAGCCATCCTGAGAAGAGAAAGGAGTTTAGTTAAACCAGTTTCTAGTGATCATGAAACCAGGCTGTAAGTAGGGAGGGACATCTTCAAATTCTCCTGGGTTTATGACAGGGCTGGAGTATGTTTTCAAGTGTCCGGATAAGATATTGTGGCAAATTTACTCATCAAATGTGTATTTAGGTCCCAGTTCCCAGATGCTTATTAGCTATTTGACCTTGGACAAGTTGTTCTTTACCTGAAGACCAATTGTTCATCCATAGAACAGAACTTATACCTGCCTCACACATGTTTGTGAAAATCAAATAAGATAATTTGTGAGAAAGCATTTTGCAAGTTCATAAATGTCCCATCACTGTAGCAGGCTGAGAGGGAGAGGTAGCAGGGAACATGAAAAGATCGTGGGACTCGAGTCATATGGAGCCGAGTTCAGATTCCACTGTGAGTTGTGGCCTTGGACAAGTTGGTGAACTTCTCTTAGTCTTAGTTTCGTCATCTCTAAAGTTGACATAAGTAAATTATGCCAGAGAATTGCCAGAGAATTACCGGAGGATTAAATGGGATGGTGTTTGTAAAGAGTCTGGCATACGGTAGATGCCCCTGCCCCTTTTCCCACTCCCTGTATGTAGCTCCCCCTCAGTATATCCCAGCTCTCCCAGGCCCTCAAGTCAAGGACAGCTCAAGTCATTATTTGCCCACATTTTCAAATGCTCAGACTATCCTGGCATTTGTCTATGGAAGTACCACGTTGTCTACACCCTCCCCAAGGTCTCACCTGTAGCCGTGGGTCTTCAGTCTTGGGTTCCTTCTTCCTGTTGGACAGAAGGTGCCTGCTGAAGATACAGAACTGATCACATCAGGTCTCCAGACCCTGCAGAGGGATCAGGCTATTCCATGAAACTCCACCTCTGCTGGGGACCAGCTTTCCACAGCGGCTACCCTTCCTGAGCCAAAGCCACTCCATGAGGTTTGCCCCGCCATCCTGGGGCAGGGTGCCCAGGGTGCAGGGGTGCAGGGGCACAGGAAAGTGTTCTTTGCTCAGAGAGATTCTCATCCCTGATGAGAAGATCCACTCCCTGTCCTGGTCCTTCTTAGCCCAGAGAGCAGCCCCTCATTTCCTGCTACCACTTTTGCTGTCCTCACCGTACTTTCTCTATGCTGCAGCGTAGCCAACCTCTAACCCTCCCTGCCAAGGGCATCCGGGAGCCCTCAGCCACCCAGCTGCCCCTCATGGCTCCCAGCAGGATGGTGCTTAGGCCATCTAACTGGGCAGATGTTCAAGCCCCTGTGTGGTCTTTTCTAGTCTGTGGAACACCTGTCTCAAGATCACCCTTGGGGGTGTGGGGCACTCAGATGCAGATTCCCAACAGAACTTCAGACCAACTAGATTCCAGGCTGGCCAGAAATCTGCATTGTAGATAAGCTCCCACAGGATTCTTATGTACAGGAAAGTTTGAAAACCATTGGTGTGACTTTTCCCCCCATTTTTATTGAGGTAGAACTCATATAGTGAAGCAAACAAATCATGTGGGCAACCTGAGTTTGAATATGGGGTATACAACATCCCCATATTACCACTCCCAAATCAAGATATAAAACAACATGTAGAACATTTCTAGCCCCCTAAAAGCCTCTCTTACACTCAGCGTTCTAGCAGCGTAGACCTAGTTTAGCCTGTTTTTGAATTTCATGTGAATGAAGTATTTGTATTCTTTTGCTCCACATTGTATCACTTCTGCCCAGTCTTAAAAGTACAAACAACTCCTCTTCCATCCCATGTACCTTACTGTCTTCTGATAGAGAGAAAAAAATTAATCAATCAATCAATCAACCAAATTTTTCAGGACCTAGCTCTAACACCCTCTCATTGCAGTTTCCTCCATCTTCCCCTCCTCAGGCCTTGGGGAGATCACATTTGGCCCCTATCCTCCAAACATTAGTGCCTCCAGAGGCCCAGGAGCCATCACCAATGCTGCTGTGGAGGACCTGGGCCCACTCGCCTGCCAGTCCCTCTGTAGACAGCTACTGGGACACTCATTTGTAGTATATGGCTTGCCAGAGAGTCCAGGCACATTCCAGATGAAATTGGCCAATTTAAGCTACAAATGAAAAGACAAATGAGATGGAAATTGCACAGAACAAGCCTGCTTCTCATCAGGAGGTGTCAGTTCTGACATTTGGAGTTGTGCAACCTATTTAGGCCTGTCCCTGCCACTGAGGTCAGAAGGGCTTTCCCAAGGATGGGAAACACCACCTCCTTCACACGCACAGCCAGGCAGAAGAGCAGCCCAAGAGGCTCTAAGACGAAGTGAGAGAGAGAGAGTATGTGTGTGTCTGTGTAAGGTGGGGAGAAGGGGGAAAGTAGAGGACACAAGGCAGATACCTCAGAAGCAAGGCAATAAAGAAAGAGGATTTATCATTCCAAAAAGGAAAAAAATATTTTGGACATCTGCTATTTACTAGGCCCCATTCTAGGTGTTCAGACTGTCAAGATGAACAAGACCTGCCCTTAAGGAACTCCCAGCCCAGAGGAGGAAAAGAAAGAAAGTGAGATGATGGGGATGACAACACAAAAGGCAAGGGGAGATGGAGGCACATTTATAAACAGGAGGAAGG
Source organism: Pongo pygmaeus (assembly GCF_028885625.2). Taxonomy (NCBI): domain Eukaryota; kingdom Metazoa; phylum Chordata; class Mammalia; order Primates; family Hominidae; genus Pongo; species Pongo pygmaeus. Next base: position 44,794,472 of record NC_072373.2, read on the forward strand.
ACAGCTGGAAGGAGAAACGAGGGTGGACGGGAGACCTGGAGAGGAGCAGGAGCCCTGTGAACAAGCCAAGGGTATGGAGCTTGGCCTGCTGTCGCCCCCTGGACCAGGGAGAAGCAGCCTTGAGGGTCCTCTGGAAAGAGACAGCTCACAGATGCCTTTACAGGCATCAACTCATTGGTTCTTGGTAAAGTGTCAAGGAGTGGGCCTGGCAGGGAGTTCACCAATCCAGTGAATGGGGCAAACCAATAAACAAAATATCTGGATGATGGCTTATTCTCTATTATGTAAAGAGGGGCCAATGAGCCAGGAGTTCTTAGTCCCTGGGTCTCTGTCTCATCTACTATTTTTTGTTGAGTTTAGTGAGTTGCAGAGAGTCCAGGAATGCAAATTTGTTTTCATATGGATCCAAGCTAAATACAGTTTTAGTAATAATAATAGCAAACACTTATAAGGCACTTACCATGAGCCAGGCTGTTTTAAACACTTCACACATATTAACTCATTTGCATAGTAAATACGCTGGGGAAAAAAATCCTACAATGCATTTCAAAGCCAAACACAAGTGACTTTTAAACTATCTGTCACACACACACACACACCCGAAAGTGGATTATGAACTGTTGACCACCTTAAACCTCATTCTCTTAGGTGGCCATAAGACAGATGTCCTGGGAGGCTGGATTTGGAAAGCCGTTCCAGGAGCACTTGAATAATTCCAGATTTCAGTGGGCCAAACAGGCTTACCCTCTCCCTCCTCCTCCTCTGAGCTGGAGCACTTCAGGCCAGGCTCCATGCAGGGTGCTCAGGCTGGACGGAGACCCTGGAGACTGTCATTAGGGTAGGTGTGGCCCTCTCTCCAGGGTCTGCTCCCTGTCCATTACCAGAGCCAGAATCCATGTGCATTGCACCATTGTGGATGTTGCTAAGCCTAATTGCTACCAGGGAAATAGTTTCCATAGTGACAGAGGTACAGTAGGCCCTTGACATTCTCAAGGGATACATCATAGCCCTTCATGAATCCATGGATTAGAGACTACCACATAATTTCCCCCATAAAATGCAGTAAAGTATGACTGAGAAATGTAATGAGGATGGCCATTGAGGGCAAAGTCACCCAACTCTCCGCTTGCCAGGAGGTTCCCCTGCTGGTCTCACAGCACTGGCAAGTCAGCATTACATACTATTTCATGTCAGACTGAGGTTGGTCATAATGGCAGAAGCCACCTTATGATAAACGGAAAATACCAGTGACTGCCACTTTTGAATGACAGTAGCAAGGAGGGACTTCTGTTTAAACATGATGGACTAACATCTCTGGTGCTCTGTGCTGCCTCCCCAAACCACACTACGAGTAAAGGAGTAAAAAAGATGCAGGCCCACAAGGGAAGGGGAGGAGATCAAAGCAAGTAAGAAATGTCAGTACAATTTTGGAACTTGAGAAGGTAACTGACTTGGCTTAATAGAGAAAGAAAAACCTAGAGACTCCCAAAGAGGGGAGTCAATGAGAAATTGGCAGATTCCTGCTATAAAACCACAGAGAGGCTGAGAAATGGTTGGCATCTGAAGACAGGGTATGGAGTAGGGTCAGAAACAGGAGAGTGATACCTCAGATCCCTTCTTCACCCCATGGCATGCCATGTCTGTCCCTGCTTTACCCTAGAGCATCCTGAAGAAAACTTTGCTCTCCAAAGAGACTGAACCCAAAAAGTGCTGACTTGAGGATATGGGTACAAGTATGGGTAGAGATGAGGCAGTATGTTGGAAAAGTGAGCATTTGCTCAAAGTTTCCAAGCCAAATGGGGAAGCCTTTTGGTCATTTCTTCCAGTTGGGTCTAAAAATACTGGTAGTTGGAAAAGTGATGACATTTGGGAGACCCCCTCCCTCTCAGTTAAGCCCTGCCCGTTCCAATCGGCTGTAAATACGAACCATTAGCCGGGCATGGTGGCTCATGCCTGTAATCCCAACACTTTGGGAGGCCAAGGCCGGCAAATCACTTGAGGTCAGGAGTTTGAGAACAGCCTGGCCAATATGGTGAAACTCCGTCTCCACTAAAAATATAAAAATTAGCCGGGCATGTTGGCACCTGCCTGTAATCCCAGCTACTCAGGAGGCTGAGGCAGGAGAATGGCTTGAACCTGGGAGGCGGAGGTTACAGTGAGCCGAGATTGTGCCTTTGCACTCCAGCCTGGGCGACAGAGTGAGACTCAGTCTCAAAAAAAAAAAAAAAGAAGAAAAAAAAAAAAAGAACTATTGGCTAAGGCTTACTAGAATTTTTTGTTTGTTTGTTTGAGACGGAGTCACTCTGTCGCTCAGGCTGGAGTGCAGTGGCGCGATCTCGGCTCACTGCAAGCTCTGCCTCCCGGGTTCACGCCATTCTCCTGCCTCAGCCTCCCGAGTAGCTGGGACTACAGGTGCCCACCACCACACCCGACTAATTTTTTGTATTTTTTAGTAGAGATGGGGTTTCACCGTGTTAGCCAGGATGGTCTCGATCTCCTGACCTTGTGATCCGCCCGCCTCAGCCTCCCAAAATGCTGGGATTACAGGCATGAGCCACTGCGCCTGGCCTAGGCTTACTAGAATTTTAGGGGAGGTGTCTAATATTAAAAAAAGCATAAGCCAAAATAAACAATAAATAAAAACTTGAAGAAAGGAAATACTATGCAGGGAGCAAAAGAAAAAATAAAAACCACCATCACCACCTCAATTTATATCCTCAGAGAGTTGAGAGACGACATTCTACCCACAAAAGAAGATCATGGGGCCTTTTTAAAAAATTGAGATATAATTCACATACCATAAAATTCACCATTTTAAAGTGTACAATTTGGTAGTTTTTAATATATTCACAAGTTTGTACATCCATTGCCATTATCTAATTCTAAAACATTGTCATTATCGCCCCCAAAAAACCCCATACCCATCAGCAGCCACTCCTCATTCTCCCCTTCCCCCAGACCCTGGCAACCACTAGTCTGCTTTCTGTCTCTGTAGATTTACTTATTCTGGATGTGTCATATAAATGGAATCATACAATTCGTAGCCTTTGTGTCTGGTGTCTTCCACTTAGCATGTTTTCAAGGGTTGTAGCATGTGCCATTACTTCGTTCCTTTTTGTAGTTGAATATTATTGCGTTGTATGATCTACCGTGTGTGTGTGTGTGTGTGTATACAGATATATAGACGCATAGATATATATTTTGAGATGGGGTCTCGCTGTGTCACCCAGGCTAGAGTGCAATGGCGTGATCTCGGCTCACTGCAACCTCTGCCTCCCGGGTTCAAGTGATTCTCCTGCCTCAGCCTCCCAAGTAGCTGGGATTACAGGCCTGCACCATCACACCTGGCTAATTTTTGTATTTTTAGTAGAGACGGGGGTTTTGCCATGTTGGCCAGGCTGGTCTCAAACTCCTGACCTCAGATGGTCCACCCGCCTTGGCCTCTGAAAGTGCTGGGATTACAGACGTGAGCCACCACACCCGTCAGATATACCATATTTTTTTTATCCATCTATCAGTTGGTAGACAGTTGGGTGATTTTTATTTTTTAAGGAAGGTGCAGAGAACAAGTTCTTGGAAACTTAAAATATGTTGTTTCCTTCAATGAAGATGATTACTTTGCAGATGGCGAGGGTCCATTAGGTGGCTAGCACAATTAATGAAGAAGAGACCCTCACAAAGACACAACATTTTGAGATTTCAGAATGTCAGGTATAAAGTGAAGATTCCACAAGCCAGGAAGAAAAAGACAGGCTTTAGGATAGAGCAGACTTCTAAACAGCAGCCCTAGACGCAAATAGGTCATGGAACTGTGTCTTCCAACATGTGAGGGAATGTTATTTACAATCTGAAATTATATTTCCAGTCAAACTGTCAGATATGGAGGCTCAATAAAGACATGCAAACATTTGCAAAAATGTTCATGCAAAAATTTTCAAACACTCAGACTTTCAAGAAACTTAGCTCTTTTTCAAAAGCAACTCAAAAAAGATGTATTCTACCAAAACAAGGTGGAAAACAAGAAAGATGACATGAACCTCAGGGAGAGACAAATTGTTAAGAATATTTACTATCATAAGAAAAAGCCTGAAAAGATATGCATCAAAATGTTAACAGTGGTTATGGCACCGGGAGGTAGAAAAGGGGATTGTTTAAATTTTCTCCATGTTTTTCTATACCTTCTAATTTTTCGATAAGAATGTCATACTGTACCTACCAGTTACTGTATCTTTGACACACGTGGATGCAGACAGCCAGGGGCAGGTCAGAGATAGAGAAGAGACAAAGAAAGAATAGAGGGGGGCCAGGCGTGGTGGCTCACACCTGTAATCCCAGTACTTTCGGAGGCCGAGGCGGGCGGATCACGAGGTCAGGAGATCGAGACCATCCTGGCTAACACGGTGAAACCCCGTCTCTACTAAAAATACAAAAAATTAGCCGGGTGTGGTGGCGGGCACCTGTAGTCCCAGCTACTCGGGAGGCTGAGGCAGGAGAATGGTGTGAACCCAGGAGTGAGCCAAGATCGCGCCACTGCACTCCAACCTGGGCGACAGAGCGAGACTCCGTCTCAAAAAAGAAAAGAAAAAAAAGGGAAGGAAAGGGAGGGAAGGAAAGATGTGGAGCTTGGAGCTCTGGGGGCCACTGTGCTGCTCTGAACACAATTATCCTGCGTTTCGGTGCCCTTGTCCTGTCGGCAGCCCCCAGGGCCACAGTCGTATTTGTGAGTCTGTCAGTCTGCCCTACTAGGTACAGATCTTCCTCAGGACAGAGGCTGAATCTTGTTCATCTTGTATCTATTCCCAGTGCCTGGCAGAGAAAATACATGGAATTGGTGCTTGAATGAATGTAGAGAGGAAGAGAAAGGAAGGAGGAGAAAAAAAAACCAACAAAACCTCACCTGGCTGGGCATGGTGGCTCATGCCTGTAATCCCAGCACTTTGGGAGGCCTAGGATGGCAGATCATTTGAGCCCAGGAGTTCAAGATCAGCCTGGGAAATAAGTAAGACCCCTTCTCTAAGAAACAAAAGCATTTTTTAAAAACTTAGCTGGGCATGGTGGCACATGCCAGTAGTCCCAGCTACTTGGGAGGCTGAGGTGGGAGGATCACTTGAGCCTAGGAGACGGGGGCTGCAGTGATCCCAGATCGTGCCACTGCACTCCAGCCTGGGTGACAGAGCAAGACCCTGTCTCAAGAAAACAAAAACAAAACCCACCAAATGTACAGCATAAACTTGGTGAGACCTGAAGTAGAGATGCATCAAGGTTTTAGCACCACTTGCTGGGGTGGTCAGTTCCACTGTCGGAGAACTTGCCTCAGCTGGGTCCAGCCACCTGTGTCCCACTCCCACTCGGCTGTTTCTTCAGCCAAGGCCTGGGGGAGCTGGGAATGTCCACAGGGGCTAGAGAATGGAGAATGTCTTTTGCACACATTAAAGTTTAGGAACAACTACACTCAGACCACAGCTCCCCAGCTACTGGTAGTCCCAGAGCTCTTATAAACCTCCTGGGGCCTACTTGAGAGGAACATTTTGGATTCATGGCAGGGGTGTTGTGCTGGGGGAGTGGCAAGAAGGGAAGCCCTGATTTGTAGTGTTTGCCAATTTTCATAGTTTTCAGTATTTCCATCACAGCCAATTTCAACCTACTATGTAATGTTATTGAGGGTGGAGTTGGGAAGAGGTGAGCCCTGTCAGCTCTCACAGACTGATGCAAGCTGGTTCCAGCACGCACTGGTTAATGCCAATGATAGATGTAACTACCAAGTGCCACTTCTGCATGAGCACAAAGTTGGATGACTTGGATGTTTGGATGGAATCAAAGAGCTTCTGGTCCAGGGAAGGATGCAAGTAGCCACATACACTATGAGTACCGCCAGGGAGAGTTTGGCGGAGAGTTTTTGATCGGGGGATGCAAAAAGGATCAAGACAGCTGGATGGGACCTGCTAAACAAAGAAAGAACTTTGTACAACTTCCCTATCAACTAAGAAAGCAGGCTTTCATTCTAATTGTTCTGATTTGCAGATGAAAAAAACTAAGGCCTAACAAGCTAATGGTCACACAGCTAATAAACAGGCCACCATGGGGACAAACCCAAGCCTTCTGATTTTTCATTTAGATTAAACTTGTCTACAGTATTCAAACCTATAAATCTTAGGTGAACAGCTTGAACATTTCAGTACCCAGAAGGCTCCTCGTACCCCTTCTTGGGTAATTGGGTCTTCTGATTCTTAATCCAGTCCTCTTTACACCAGTCCTTACTGACTTTGGGTTGGCAGTATATCATGTACTTACAAGTATGGCTTCAAGGACAATGTTCCTCAGTGGTTAAGCACACAGACTTTGGGGCCAGGTTGCCGAGATTCAAATCCCAGCTTCAGCTGTGTGACCCCAGGCAGGTTACTTAATCTCTAGATCCTTTTTTTTTTTTGTCAGGGTCTCACACTGTCACCAAAGAGGGAGCGCACTGGCACAATTATGGCTCACTGCAGCCTTGAACTCCTAGACTGAAGTGATCCTTCCACCTCAGCCTCCTGAGTAGCTGAGACTACAGGTGCATGCCACCATGCGCAACTAAATAGTTTTCCTTTTCTTTTTTTTTTGAGATGGGGTCTCACTCTGTTGCCCAGGCTGGAGTGCAGTGGTACTACCCTAACTCACTGTAGCCTTGACCTACAGGGCTCAAGTGATCTTCCTGCCTCAGCCTCCCAAGTAGCTGGGACTAGAGTTGCACACCACCACACCTGGCTAATTTTTAAAATATTTTGTGGAGACAGAGTCTCACTATGTTGCCCCGGCTGGTCTTGAACTCTTGGTCTCAAGTGATCCTCCTGCCTCTGCCTCCCAGAGCACTAGGATTACAGGCATGAGCCACTGCACCCGGGCCAATCTCTGTATTTTAGATTCCCATTTATAAATGAGGATAAAGGCATCACAGGGTTGTTGTAGGCTGATATGGGTTAATACAAGTAAAGTGCTTAGAACAGTTCCTAGTTCATACCAAGTGTTCAATAAGGGTCAGCCTATCATTATTTGGCAAGGGAGAAGAAGCCATCCTGGCCCAGAAATCAGAGAGGTGTGAAGAAGTTGATTAGAAATCAAGAAGGCAATCAGCCTCAGGCTTCCTTCACGGTTTCCCAACCTGGGGTCAGTGGAGCCAACTCCTAGAGAAACTTAGAACTTCTGAATTGAGAGGGACTGGCCATCTTATAGCTGGGTACTTGTATCTTGCAGATGAGAATCAGAAGCCCAGAGTTCAGTGTGTGCCCTTATATTAATATTAGGCTGGTGCAAAAGTAATTGTGGTTTTTGCTGTTACTTTCAATGGCAAAAATCGCAATTACTTTTGCACCATCTAATACTAGTCACTTCCCTGCTCTGGGACTCTGCTTCTTCCATTGAAAAGGAAGCAAAATGAGGTGGATACCGAGGTCCCTTCCGCAGAAGCTCTGACCTGAGGACCAACTCACCTTGCTTAGATGTGGAGGCTGCCCCCGGGACAGACCCCCACGTGAAGGTAGCAAGTTGGTGGGAGAGGCAAGACCTCACCTCCCTGCCAGCGCCCTCCATCTGTAGGGGAATGGCTTCTGAAATGGACCCAGGTGCAGGACTGCCCTGGGCTAGCTCTTTTCCCAGGAGGCAGACCCAGCTGCCTGCATTGGAATCACCTGCTTGGAAGCTGTTCAATCTGCAGGTGTCTGGGCTCCACCCTGAGGAGTGGGATGGGTATTTGCATGTTAACAAGCTCTCTGGGTGATTCTTGGGCACGCTCTGAGTTTGAGAAATATTGGATTGGAGGGCTGGGATCCAGGATGGGAGGTGCAAGCTCTCATATTAGAAATAGCTGCCATTTATCCAGTACCTACTCTATGTGGGGCACTTTTTGACATCTCTAATCTTTACAACCACCGCCCTGCGAAGTAGGCATTATTACTCTAATTGTATGGAAGAGAAAACTGAGACCCGGAGCAATTAACTTGCCAGGCATCATCCAGATAATGAGACAAGGAGCCAAAACTTTAGCTCAGGTCCTTCTTTGCTCTTCTGCCTCCTTGCTGAGCTCCTAAACAGCTGCCTCTTACCTGACTGGAAACAGCGCTGGGAGGTGACCAGCTGAACAGGGAGAGTGGTGGGTTAATGTAAAGGCGCCTGCAGCTATGGTTCAGGGAGGCAAGGAGGAAGGCGGCGGGGAGGTGTGAAGAGGAGAGGGAGAAGGGGAGAGAGGAGGGGGAAGGGTCCCATGGCCCATCTCTGTTTTTCCATCTCCCTTTCCCTCTCAGGCATTCTTCAGGCTCACAGCCGCTGTTTTGACAGGGTGTGAAGCCATCCGCAACCTTTGTCTTCTCTGCTTCCCAGCCTCCTATTGTCTCACTAATTAAAGACGGCTTCAAAAATTCCCCCTGCTGTGTGCTGCTTGGCAGAATGCCAGCATCCCACTGGGGAAAGCCACAGCAGGCACCTGGTGCCCGGGCACTGGGAGACACCTGGGCCCTGGCAGGAGCCGGCTGGGGAAGGGAGTTGGTCCAGGGGAGAAAGGAAGCAGCCTTGGGGCAGGGCAGGCAGGGGCTGGTAATTCTTAGGCCCTACAGCAGGAGGATGGGGTTCTGGAGGGAGGGCTGGGAGTTCTCACCTATCCTCAGCTAGAGTTGCTCAGTCCCCATTTGAAAGAGTTTTCTGAGCGATTCCCCAGCAGCCCCCATCACATGCTCCTATGTCCGACAGAACTTCCCTTGGGATGCTTTTTGTGACAACTCACCTGAAAGCTCCCACTCCCCAAGCCTTTGCCCAGGCCATTCCTTCTGCCATATGGTAACAAGCCATCTGGTTTGCCTGGGGCTGGGGGGTTTTGGGGGAATGCAGGACTTACATGATGAAACTGGGAAATGGGGACAAGTTGATCACCCCACTCTGCTTCCTCATCATCCAGGTGTCAGTCCCTTCCTCAAAGAGGCCACCCAAGTTAACATAGCACCAAGTCACTCTCCTGTGACCCTGTTTAGTTCCTGAAATAGCTTTTTATTGCTGCCATAACAAATCACCACAAACGTAGCAGCTTAAAGAAACACACATTTGCCATCTCACAGCTCTGTCGGCCAGAAGTCTGTCTGGGTTGGCTCAGCCAATTTCTCTGCTCCAGGTTTCCAAAAGGCCAAAATCAAGGTGCCAGCCAGCTGGACTCTATCTGAAGACTCTAGGAGGATCCGCTCCTGAGCTCGTTCAGGTAGCTGTAGGACTGAGGTCCCTGTTGGCTGGCAGCTGAGGGTGGTCCTCGGCTCCTAGACAGCGCCTTCCAGTCCTTGTGCACAGCTTCCTCAGAACCAGCAACAGGATATCAGATCATTGCACGCCTGGAATCCCTCTTCTGCCTGCCGCTGGAGAAAGCTGCTTTAATGACTCATGTGACTAGATTTGTCCCACCCAGATAATCCAAGACATTCTCTCATCTTAAAGTTCATAACCGTAATTACATCTGCAGGATTCCTTCTGCCCTGGAAGGTGACAGATTCCATAGGCTCTGGGATTAGAGTGTGGGAGTCTTTGGAGCCCCATCCCTCCTGCTGTCCGTGATTCCTTCTGAGCCCCTACCACTCTATGATGTCTACTTACACATTTATTGTCCATATATCTCCCCAAGTAAAATCCATGAGCAGAGGGATTGTGTTTGAGTTGTTCAGTGCCGTGTCCCCAGCCCTCCTGAAGCAACACTTGGCACACAGTGGGTTGTCGATGTTTATTGAATGAATGAGTGAACTTTACAGGGACTTTTGGATGCAGAGTGGAAGTGGGAACTTCTGGCAGGTCCAGGGAGGCTTCCTAGATACACCCCTCTGCAGAGCAGGTGGCATCAGGTAGGCAAAGCACCCCTCCTCGATGCCAGGCCCCAGCTGCTGGCATCCCCCAGCCTACCTCTCTGCCAGTGTTCTCCCCTCTTCCCACCTGAGGGTAAGACTAGTAGGACCCCTACCCTCACACCTGACCCTCAGTCTCTCCCTGCCTGAGAATCCCAAAGGGCAGAAGCCACTGCTGAGTGTGTCCCTGAGGGGTGGTGACAAGGTAAAGGCAGGGCTTGTCTGGCCTGCGCTGGGTTCAAAGCCAATCCACCTGGGACTTCAAACAATTAATTTCCCCAGTCTGCAAAACGATCAGCTTCTGAGGGAAAACAATTAGCCCACTGCAAATTGTAATTGTCATCTCACTCCTGATTTTAATTTGGACTAATGAGGGCTAAGTGATTCCTGCTCCCTCCCCTCCCACTGCCCCTAGGCCCTGAGCCCTCACCTGCCAGCAGGCACTTAACCCTCAGCTGCCCACCTTGCATCAGAGGCTGAGGAAGTTTTCGGGCTGGCACAGAGCCCAGGGCCAGGCTGGGCAGGTGCTGGCAGGACAAAGGGAGGGAAGAAGAGAGCATCTCCGGCTCGGCCCACAGGAGAGCTGCCTGTTTACAAGGCTCATAGGTAATCAAAGTTTTATTGAATGGAATTGACTACTGGCTCACTCCTTGTCACAGCCAGTTACCTCTGGCTGCACAGTCTCTGGGGACCCTGCTTCCAGGAGTGTCTGTTTGCCTCCTTCATGCCAGGGTGCCTCTGCCTGGCCTTGCTCTCCCCATACCCGCTACTGCCGTGGTGGGGAGAGGCCATGATTCTCTGCAGCTGGGAGAGGGCTCACGTCCATGTCTGCCAGTCATGGGGATCAGTGTGGGAAGTGAACCTTGGACCATTTAGTCTAACTCCAGTTCCTCTAAACAAATTAAGGCCTAGAGAGAAGGATCTGGTCAAGGTCACACAGGGGTCAAGGCCCAGGAGGAACTCACAGCCCTTCATGTTTCTTCTTATGCTTGCTTAATTGTCTATCTTCTTTCCTGGACACCGCTTTCCTCTCTTGCCTGCACAATGCCTGGCATGTTCAGGGATGCAGGAAAGAAGAAAATAATGCATCCCGAGCAACCCTGTCCATGTTCTTCTACCACCTCCCACCCCCACTTAGCCTTGCTTCCAGTTGGGTTGGTTTGATTCATTCATGTGCACATCCATTCGTTCACACACTGCAGCTGTGTGCTGAGAACCAGGCCGTGAGCAGGGGATACAGAGATAAATAAGACCCATCCCTGCCCTCCAGGACCACACAGTCTAGTGGTTTCTGAATGTGGGGCCGTTTGGCCCAGAGCCCCCGACCCTCAGCAGGTTGCTCTTGGGTGAGAACCAACCCTGCATCCTGAGCAGCAGCAGGTGAGGGAGTCAACTGCAGCTCCTGGCTGCAGACTGGCCCTGTGCTCATCCACCTCTTTGAGTCGCCGCCGCTGCTTGAGGAGTTAAGTTTGGAATCAGAAACCCTGAGTTCTTGTCCTGGCTTTGATGCTGATTTGCTCTGTGGCCTTCCACAAATCCCTTCACCTGGTGCACTTTCTGAAGCCAGGGTCTCGGCTCTGGTCCATCACCTGACTTTTGGTGACTCTGGCCTGACCTCATCCCAGCTCCACGCAGCTGCCTCTCCTTCCATGTGCCAGTGGAGGCAGCTCGGCTAGTGGAAAGGCTTCTGTTCTGGTCAGGAGCTGTCTCTGTCTGGGCCTGCCACCACCACTGGGTAATCTCAGTTAGCTGTAAAGTGGAGAAGGTCACCACCTTGAAGGTTGGAGGCTGTGGTCTGAACAGCTCCACATTTCAAAACCACTAGACTGTGTGGTCCTGGAGGGCAGGGATGGGTCTTATTTATCTCTGTATCCCTAGCTCATGGCCTGGTTCTCAGCACACAGCTGCAGAGTGTAAATGGATGAATGAATCAAACCAACCTAACCAAAAAGTAGGCTGGCGGCGGGGGAACAAGGCTAGAAGACCAACTGTGTGGTAACAAGTCCATGCAGGTGAAGGCTCCCTTGAATCAAACTCTCAGTGCCATACAAGAGGATCTCATTGTTGGTATGCAGTGGTTGCTTCTTGGATACCATCCCTCAATTCAGTGGACATATGAACTGGAGGTGTTGTGGGGGAAGCAATGGAAAGCACATGGAAGGAATTTCCCGGCTCTGGGCCTATTTTCTTGGGGTCCCTGGATTGGATCCTCTTTCAGGCTTCTTCCAACTCTTGACATGCTGGGATTTGGCACTGAGATGTACCCAGTAGTGAGGGCAGCCTTGGGAGAGGTCACAGCTTCTTCTGTACCCTGCCCAGGCCCTCTCTCACTGTGGGAAGGTGCAGTTGGCTGCACCTCTCTGACATTTTCCTCTTCACATTTTCCCCACTGTGTGTTTCCACACATGCTGCCGACCCCAGCCCATCCTGTTCCAGCCCTGTGCTCTTTCCCTATGGTTTGGCCCATCTTGTCTTCAGTGGCTGTAGCTGGGCTCACCTGCCAAGTGTCCCTGAGTAAGTGGTGGAGGTGGGCTTTGAACCTAAGTCTTTCTAATCCACAGTCTGTCAGAATATAGAAATGTATGTTCAGTAGAAATATAATGCAAGCTGCATTAAAAAGGCAAAAAGAAACCAGTGAAGTTAATAACATATTAACCCAATATAGCAAAAATATTTCAAAATGCAATCAATAACAAATTCATGAATGAGATATTTCACATTCTTTTTTCATATTAAATCTGTGAAAGCTGGTGTACATTTACATGTCCGGCACATCTCCATTTGGACTGGCCACACTGCAAATACCCAATGGCCTCATGTGGGGCTGCCACCTTGGACAGCTCTGGTCTTTGTTCTTGATACTGCTCCTTCCTGCTGAGTCATAGAGTGACTCAGCATAAAAATCAGAGCTGTCCATCTGGGCTTTGCTTCTCTTTGACTTCCTACTGCTCTCAGGGACCAGCCCTTCTCCTTTGGGCTCCTTTGGAGTTGGTGCTCTCTCCCCTTCCCTCTTACCTTCTTACCTGCCTATCCTCCACCTCCTCTCCCCTCACTCCCTCTCTCCCTTTCCTTGTTGTCAGACAAGAAACCTTTAAATAGGTGAGACAAAGGTGACAAATGTTCCTCATTTACATTCAAGTTCTATCTGCTTTTTTGGCCCTGTTGAATGGCACCTCTATCAAAACATCTCACTTGGAAATGTCAGAGTGGCTTTTGATAAGTCATCAGTCATCTGTCATCAGTAGCTGACAGATGTGGGTAACAGTGTGGTGGTATCTAATATACTGTGGAATGCATCTTTTGCAATTGTGTGGTATTTTATTTATTCAACGTGGCATGAAATCTCTATTGAAGGAAAGAAACTATTAACCCTGCCAGACCAGTCTCTTTAAGGCCTTTTCCCCTTAACTTTCTAGCTTTTTTTTTTTTTTTTTTAACTTCCTTGCTTCCTTTCCTGGAATCAGAATCTTGCAATCGCAGTCACTGCAGGCCAAGTTCTTGGGCACCCCCTCGCCTATTGCAGCAAAAGTCAAGCCAGCCACACTCGTGGAGGCTCTGCCATCCCTACAAGAAGTGGGTAAAAGCTTCTGGGTTGAGACGGAACCCTGGCTTGGAATCCAGTTGCTCTTTCCCCATGGCTGGGCTCATCTTGTCTTAGGTGGCTGTAGCTGGGCTCGCCTGCCAAGTGTCCCTGAGAAAGTGGTGGAGGTGGGATTTGAACCTAAGTCTCTAATCCATGGTCTAAGTTAGAATATAGAGATCTATGTCCAACAGAAATATAATGCAAGCCCTATTAAAGAGGTAAAAAGAACGGTGAAATTAATAACATATTAACCCAATATATCAAAAACGTTATTTCAAAATACAATCAATAACAAATTCATGAATGAGATATTTCAAATTCTTTTTTCATATTGAATCTTCGAAAGCTGATGGACAAGCACATCTCAGTTTGGACTGGCCCATGAATCTTGCCTGAGTCCTGGCTCCCAGGTTCTCATGAAGGGAGAAAATCTAGCCTTGGCAGCTGTTGTTCCCCAGATGTAACTGCCCCCTCCTCCCTGCCAGCTCCCCCAGCTCTCCCAGAGTCTGCCACTGTAGCTGCCATCCCTGAGGGGCTGCACTGCTCCTGGGTTGTAGTAACCCAGGTGCCTACTATCCCTGTCTCCCCATAATTTCAACTCAAACAAGAGTAGTTTTTTTTTTAAAAGAACATTCACTAAAAACTAAACGAAAAACAACACACACACACAGCCTACCCCAAGAAAGCATGAAAATAAATCCTGAGTTTTTTCAGGTCACATATTTCTGATCTAAAATACAGGCAGTCAGGTCCCTAATGAGATGGGCTGGTTCAGTCCAGGCAGCCTGATCCCCGCCCCTTCCCCCATTTCACCTGTGTCTGGAGTCCCCCCTCCCCATCTTTTCTCACCATGGAGGTCTTCCTCCCCTGCCACCACTTTTCCCTCCAGTCCTCCTCCCATTCTTTTGGGGTTGAGACTTTGGCCAGGTATTGCAAGTAGCCAAGCATGGTGGGATGACAGGTCTGTAAAGGCCCTGGGTTGTTACTGAGAGAAATCACTGTGCTAACATAGTGATATGGTTTGGCTCTCTCTCCCCACCCAAATCTCACCTTGAATTGTAATCCTTATAATCCCCACATGTCAAGAGGGGGACCAAGTGGAGGTAATTGAATCATGGGTGTGGTTTCCCCCATGCCGTTCTCATGATAATAAATCTCATGAGATCTGATGGTTTTTATAAGCACCTGGCATTTCCCCTGCTTGCAGTCACTCCGTCCTGCTGCCCTGTGAAGAAGGTTCCTGCTTTTCCTTTTCCTTCTGCCATGATTGTAAGTTTCCTGAGGCCTCCCCAGCCATGCAGAACTGTGAGTCAATTAAACCTCTTTCCTTTATAAATTACCTAGTCTTGGGTATTTCTTCATAGCAGTGTGAGAATGGACTAATACACAGCCATTCTGAAGTTTCCTCATCAGTACATGCAGATGGTAATACCTGCCTCAAAGAGGGGCCATGATGATTCCACATGCAATCACACATATGAGAAAGTGCCTTGTCAACCTAAACCCTACTGTGAAATCATTCTTTCACCCATGTCCAGACATGATGGAGGAAAGGCTGCCCACTGCCACCTTAGCAACTGACCCAGCCCATTCTCCACCCATTCTTTAAGGAGAGATGCCAACACACACACATGTTTTAGCATGAGCCTTTGCCTGTTCCTGTTTCCTTGGGGTGCTGTTTGTGATTTCTGCAGAAGGCAGCATCTTTTAAAGAAAAGAACTGTTACTCTAGGGCCAGACCAACCTGGCTCCAATTTTAGCTCAGTGCAACTTATTGTATGCCTCTGGGCAAATAAGCCGCCTCAGTTTCCCCATCTGTATAATGATTTAAGTATACCAGTCACACAAGAGTTGGACCTGTGACACTGTCAATGCTCATGACTGTGAATTCCCTTCTTCATCCCCACCCCATCCTCACCCTCTCCCTCTCTGTGCAGGTGTAAGGTGGAGAAAGTACCTGGATAGCTGGCGAAAGCCCTCTGCCATGCCCTGTGGCTTGGAGTAAATAGGTGCGGAATCCAGGTGGGATGAGCATATCAGTCCTCTAACCATCAACCTCCCACATACCTAGTCTACACACAGGCCTGCTCCAGCAGGACCCAAGCTAGCTACCCTTGGGGAGGGACTGCTACCTTTACAGGAAGCTTCTATTAACGGGGTCCCACTGCTAGCCCTGGGAACCATGTTGTTTGTTCTTTTACCCCAAGCCGCATTTATTGAACACTGACCATGTGCAGACCCTATGCCAAGTGAGGGGATGCTAGGGATGAGGGAGGCCCAGCCAGCCCCTGCTCTTGAAAAGCTCAGTCTGGGGAGGCAGATGGACTTGCCGTGGCTCGTGCTAAACTAGGGTAGGTGTTGTGGGAGCAAGAGGAGAGAAGGAAGGTGTCACAAAGGAGATGACAATTGAGCTGGCACTTGGAGGATAATTATGAGCTCCCTAAGCAGAGAATGGAAGGACATTCCAGAACGACAGGTTCAAAGACCTGAAATCACAAAAGAGAACAGTCAGCTCCTGTCCAGGGCAGGGGAAAAAGAAGAGGAGGAGAGGATCTGAAGAGGTGGGCAGGGATGGGGCTGTGGTGGGAGCTGCTAGGCCAGCCAAGGGGTCTACCCTTTGAGAAAGGAGAGAAAGTGACCTCCCCCATCACCAGGAGAGAGAGAGAGGCTGTATGGTACAGATGGAAAGCCCAGATGGCAACTGTGGAATGTCAGGGAAGAGCACTGTAAGGAGAGCTTCATGGAGGAAAAGGGGCCGGGTGTGAGGATTTGGTAGAATGTGGTCAACAGTGTAGGGGAAATGTGGCTTCTGACCACCACTCCCATTTTACTAAGCAGCTGTTCCCCCCAGGACCCCCTTTTCTCTGATATTGCAGTGGTGCAGCAGATGGGTAGAGGCAGGCATGTCCCTGCCCATGCCTGCTGGGAAAGGGAACCCATTTATCGAGTGCCTGTTGAGTGCTAGATACTATGTCAGATTCTCTGCCAGTATTATCACATTTAATCCTCACGATAACTCTGTCATATATTATTCTCATCTTACAATACAGAAGTTGACATCAGAGAGGTTCAGTAATTTGTTCAAGGTCACACTGGTGGGAAGAGGCCAGGGCAGGATTTGAACTCAGGTCTTTCACATTCTAAAGCCTTTGTTCTTTCCACTTTGTGGTGCAGAGCACTTGGTTCCCAGCTTCCTGAGGCTGATCTTCCTCTAGCCCCTGGGTTTCTGGAGGAATTTATATGACATTGTTGCTGCCTTCATCATTAGAAGGCTGTCACCAGGGTGACAGGGAACAGTAGATATGGAGCTGTCACAATGGGAAAAATGAGGCGATGAGGAAGGCACTCCATCACCGCCTCTGGATTAGAGGCGGCCACGGCTCTGCCTGGCACACACTCCCTGTCATGATTCTGTTTCAGCTGCATCCCAACCTCATCCTCGCCCCCTCTTCAAATGGGTGGAATCCAGGCCTCAAAATCCACCCTGAATTCCAAAATATGGAGTCATCTTCGTGGAAAGGGGCCAACCCACCATCTTCAGAACCAAGCAAGGACTAGAACAGCACTTAACGTTTTGGGAGGCCAGAGACCCCTCTCAAAAGTTGATAAAAGCTATGGACCTTCTCGCCGGAAAAAAATGCACCTGTGCTCACACATTCACACACAAACATGTTTGCATGCAATTTCAGATAATTCCCAGACTCTCTGCAGTCCAACTGAGGACTTCAGATTAAGAAGGCTTTCTCTCTGGAGATGCTGGGGGAATACATTTATAAAATACATAGTTTCTGACGATGTCTCCTTTTCTGACCCCTTCCCTGTTCGTAAGCTCCTGGAGAAAACAAAGGAAATGTAACTCAGATGAAGTTATTGTTTTAGAAGAGTGTGTTAGCAACACCATGCATGGGGAGGTTGAAGCACTGGCCACAGTGAGAGCTTTGGGTTTTCTGTCTGTTTAAATCGCTCAGGGTTCTTTATGTCCATCATGGTGTGGGTGGGCTGCCTGACAATCAGGATTTGGCTGCATGTCCGAAAAACAGTCTATCAGGCTCTGAGCCCCTCAGGATGCTGGCTTGTGAAACACTTAGGTGCTGCACCTTCCAGGGGATGGGCTGGAAAATGCTTTGTAGAAGAGCCCGTTGCTGCAAGACCCTGATGTCCTCCTCCCTCTCACCCTCAGCTACCTCTGCAGGTTCCTGTTCCTCCCTGGCAGGAAGCACATGTGCTCTTAATAGAGCTGCCTAATCACTTGTTTAAACTAGACATCGTGTGGGTAATGACTTCTGGCTGGGACCAGAGAAAGCCATCGGCTATCCCCTGTAGGGACGAGTCCTGCCGGACATGGTCCCTGCTGGCTGCAGAGGCCGGGGCAGTCCTTCCTGAGGCAGAGCCAGCTGTGTGGTGGAGCATAGAGGGTGGACTGGGGACTGTTTGAAAGTTTGGCAAAGAGAGCTGGCACCTCTTTCCCTCCCTTGCCTACCCTGCTACTCCTGGGCACAGGATGAACCCAAATGTGAGGGCTGATGGGAGCGCAGAGCCGGGAGGCAGGGTGCCTGGGGTCGTTTCACCCCTCTGCCAGTGGCATTCAAAGGGTAGCTCCTGGCACAGATCAGTCCCACATACACCTGCACCTGTCTCCCAGCTGGAGAAGACAGAAAATCTGGCAATACCTAAGGCTTCCCAGTCCCAGGGGTGTGACTATAAAACCAGTAGATTCGCTGTTTGCCCAGAGTTTTGAGGTTTGGGGAGAGAGGTGCTAGAGAAATGTAAGTTACAGCCATGTTAATTATTATTATTTTTATCATTATTACAGGAGATAATGTTCCCCCTGTTAATTCCCTGGGAAAATGGCTGTGAAAATGAGCTGGCACCATCCGGGCCTTGTGCCCAGGAGAACAAGAGCACTGGCTAATACAACCTCCAAATCTGCTCCCCTCCAAGCTGCTTTACCTAGTCCACCACTGCACCCTCTGCCTGCCACCTCCCCTGACACACACATGCACTCATGTGCACAGATACACAACACACACACTCTTACACACCTGCAGTCCTGGCTGCAGAGAGGAGGGTGCATAGCTCCTGCAGCATTGGAGACTGGGTTTGGCCCTTGTTCCTACCTCCCTCGGAGAAAACCAACTGAGCTATAGTAGAGTCATGTGAAGGGGTGGGGGAAGACCCCTGCTTTGGTTGTTCTGGAGTTTTGCACTTACAAACACTTTCAAATGCATCATCCTGTAGGCTCTCTCACAGCCAGGTAGTTGGTGTGGTGGTGAAAAGTGAGAGCTTCAGCATCACACAGAGCTAGACTTACATTGTGGCTTTTGTTAATACATGTACTAGCTGTGTGACCTTGGGTCAGTTGCTTAACTTCTCTGAGCCTCCATTTCACCATCAGTAAATATAATACTACTCTTGTGGGGTTGTTGTGTGGATTAAAATTTTTTAAAGCTTTGTGAAAGGCCCAACACATAGCTAGCATTCAATAAGTGGTGCCTATTAAAATTCAAGGCAGATATTTTTATCCCCATTTCATAGATGAAAAGAAACTGGGGTCAGTGAGGTTGTCCTATAGCTGGTGTCAACCTAAATAATGAACAGAGAGGCTCTCTAAAAGAAAAAGATATTTATTTTGGAATGGAGCATTGCCCTGGGAATCCGCATGCCATAGTAAACTACATGTGTGTATTCAGGAAGGTAAAAGAAGACAAAGATTTTTAAAAGAAAAGATGAGGAGGATTACATAATTGTTTTGAAATAATTATCCTTGGCTACAAAGATCAATAACAAGGGTGATACCAGTCTGAGGTTGGATAGCCAGCTGTGGACAGATGTCCTTGCAGAAATATTTTTTGTGTAAGGTTTCAATGGTCTTTGTACAAGATTGTGGTTTTTGCAATCTTTTTGATAGTTTTTGTTATCAGGCATCCAGGCATGAGAACCCTCTCTTCATGGCCTTCCCTGGCTCTATTTGTCAGGATTTTTTTTTTTTCTTTTTTAACCCTGGTAAGTGCTAGAGCTGTTATTAGAACTCCTGGATTTAGATCCACATTAACTCTCTTAATGCCAAACCCTCAAATGCCGCTGTTTTCCTGGGAGACTTGGGTGGTAATGGTGTGGAACTGCATGGTCTTGAGTTAGCCTTTTTGCTTCCCCTGCAACCAGCTCTGTCCTCCCTAGCCTGCCCCACACACATGACCATCCATCTGGGGTCTTCTGAATGCTCAGTCTCTGCCAGTGGGACAAGGGAGTAAAGATGAGTAAAGGAGATCCCAGAACCCCATGGAAACCTCAGGGCCTCATGGGGTGAGAAAAGATGGTGATGGATGGAAAGCAAGCATGGGGAAGGGGTAGAGAAGAGACAGGAGAGTCAAGAAAAGAGGTGGGGAAGGGAGAGAGGAGCCAGGCCTCACAGTCTCCTCGGAAGGAGCTGCACAGCCTGTTCTACAGGCTCCATTTGCTACAGCCCCTGAACGCCCTTCCAGGAGGGGGAGAAGTCCCACTTTCAGAAACCTGTTTCTTCTATCTGATAATAATAACGCATCCTTATGTTTGGTGGCCGCTGTGGTCTGAATGTTTGTGTCTCCCCAAAGTTTCTATGTTGAATCTTAACCCCTCAGTGTGATGATGTTACAGGGCAGGGCCTTTGGGAGGTGAGCTCATGAGGGTGGAGCCCACCTGAGTGGGATTAGTGTCCTCATAAAAGAGACCCCAGAGAGCTCCCTCTTCCTTCCTGCCGTGTGAGGACACAGTGAGAAGATGGCCCTCCATCCATCAACCAGGAAGCGGGCCTTCACCAGACACCAAATCTGCCAGCTCCTTGATCTTGGACTTCCCAGCCTCCAGAACCGTGAACAATAAATTTCTGTTGTTTATAAACTACCTGGCTTATAATATTTTGTTATAGCCGCCCAAATGGACTAAGACCATGGCAAATCCAGCTATTTAATTTACTTTTCAAATATGATGTGATTGTGAATTTATGGTATATGAATTATATTTCAAAGCTGTTGTTAATATATATAATTTTATAATATATACACATGTGTATGTATGTGTGTAACATCATAATATGATTTGTTAAGAGCATGGATTCTTGCTTCTTACTAGCTGTATGACCTTGGGCAGGAGGCTTAACTTCTTTTAACCTCAGTTTTCTCATCTGCACAATGGGTATAATAATATAATAGAGTTTTATGAGGATTAAAAGAGATAGTGAATGGCAAGTGCCTGGCAGAGAGTAAGCCCTTAATGAAATTAGCTAATTGTATTGCAACTATTTTAGCTATACAAGGCATATGTCATTACCTAAATTATATTTATTTATTTACTTACTTTAGAGACAGTGCCTTCTGTCATCCAAGCTTGGAGTGCAATGGTGCATTCTTAGCTCACAAAAGCCTAACCTCCTGGGCTCAAGCAATCCTCCTGCCTTAGCCTCTCAAGTAGCTAGGACTACAGGTGTGCACCACCAAAACAGGCTAATGTTTTTTAAAAAAGTTGTTATAGAGATGGGTTCTCACTATGTTGCCCAGGCTGGTCTTGAACTCCTGGCCTCAAGTGATCCTCCCAACTGGGCCTCCCAAAGTGCTGGGATTACAGGCATGAGCCACCACGCCCGGCTATTACTCCCATTTTAGAATTGAGGAAACTGAGCCCAGGAGGATGTTTCTCTGTACATGTCTGGAGGGCAGCACCTTGTCTTATTCATCTCTGTGATCCTGTACACAGGACTGGGCTCAATGAATCTTTGTAGAGTAAAAGACGTGTCAGTGGGGACCTGGCACTGGAATGCACAGCTCTGGGCTCCTAAGCCTGGGTTTTCTCCATCAAGCCAGGCTGACCAGCTAGGGAGGTTGAGAGGGCCCTCATGGCCCAAGAGCCTCCTGGAGGCCTGTCGCCCTCTCCAGAGCTACCCAGGGGGCCGTGCCACCACTTGCTCACAGGGGAAGGACTTTCAAAGGTGGCAGCTGAGGCTGCCCTGCCAGGGGATGGCCATCTCAGGGCAGGGTCATTCAGCAGGCTCACGGAGCCCCCAAAACCCTTCCCCAGCCTGGGAGCAGGAGCCTGGGGGTGGCGTCCCACTAGCCAGGCAGATGAACAGCTTCTTTGGTCTGGGATTTCACTGAAAGCCCTGAAGCCCTGAGCCCTGCTTCACTTAGCACAGATTAGGCATCATGGGGCCCTAAAGATCTCCACATGACCTCTTGGCAAGTCTAGGATTGCTTCCTCGCTATGTACTACTTAGAAGACCTGGCCGGGTGCGGTGGCTCATGCCTGTAATCCCAGCACTTTGGGAGGCCGAGGCGGGTGGATCACGAAGTCAGGAGTTCAAGACCAGCCTGGCCAAGACTGTGGAACCCCATCTCTACTAAAAATACAAAAAATTAGCCGGGTGTGGTGGCACATGCCTGTAATTTCAGCTATTCCGGAGGCTGAGGCAGAGAATTGCTTAAACCTGGAGGGCGGAGGTTGCAGTGAACCAAGATCGCACCACTGCACTCCGGCCTGGACGACAGAGCGAGATTCTGTCTCAAAAAAAAAAGAAGACCTTGGGCAAGTTACTTCACATCTGTAGGCCTCAGTTTCCTTGCCTGTAAAATAGGGGTGCCAGTAGTTCTGGCTGCAACGGTTTGGGGGGATTCAATGAAATGGTGCACAAAATCGCAGAGCCGAGTCCTGTTGTGAACACTAAAGCAGGTCGGAGGCCTGGCCCCAGATCACCATGACAGCGCTCTGGCTCTGCGAACAGTAATGCGTGAGATCAGCGCTGGTGATTATATTCCCCAGGCCTCTGCCTGCAGGCCTCATGCCAAGGCCTGATGCTCGGGGGGGTGGGGGAGAGCAGGCAATCACTGTTGGGGTCCCCCTACGCTCAGTGAATGCTTTCACGAAGCGGGAGGGAGACCAGAAGAAAAGCAAGGAAAGGAAAAGAAAACCCTAGCACATTCTCCTCTGTCCTCCCCGAGCTCCGCAGCTCCTGGGGGAACTGAGCTGCATAATACAATGGGATTTAATAAAATGCCTTTAACTCACAAAGTTTGTCTGCTGCCAGCTCCTTAATTAAATTGCCTAATGCTGCTTTGCGACGGCAGCACAAACTCCTGTGTCTAAAGAGCACGGTGTTGCCATGGCACTCCCCCACAGGGTGAGCGGGGTGTGGAGGAGCATATAGATGAGGCCCAGGGGTCGGGGCCTTCCTGCAGAGTCCTCTCTACCACCCTCTCAGCGACTGCCCCCAGACACACACACACACACACACACACACACACATGTCACATGCTGCAATAGGCAGACTCTGGTCTGGGAAAGGATTTAATCTTTGCTAAGAATGCTGAGCTGTGGTTTAGAACTGGGAGACTCAGGCATCTGCACAGAGCAGAGCTGGTCAGCTGGTCTGGCTGTGGACAGTGGGCTCCAGGCACAGCCCTTGGCACTCAGGGCAGCCCTGTGGGGTCTGGGGCAACCAAGCATCTCCCTGAGCCGCTCCCTCTGGCTGCCAGCAGCCACCACCCTCTCCCCTGGTGCACTGTACAAATACACTCATCTATATGTGCCCTGGCTTGAGAAGGCCTGGGAAGCACTGGGCTAGAAAGCACTGGGCTAGATCTGATTGGTTTGATGAGAAAGTAGGGATGTTCTTTCACATGTGGACGGTAGAGGAAAGATAAGCTCATCTGCTTTATGGATTTTTTCCTTCAGAAGTAATAGTTCTCAGTCCTGGCTTCACATTCAAACCATTTGGGGATTTTCCCCCCAATACTTTATTATGAAAAATTCCAACATACCGCAAAGTAAAGGGAATTTTACGGTGAGCAATCATCTACCCACCACCTAGCCTCTACCATTAACCTTATTAATAGACTTGCCTTATCACCTCTCTCTCCAACTATCCATTCCTGTATCTATCAATCCATCTTAATTTTGGTGCATTTCAAAGTAAATTGCAGACATCAGTACACTTTTCCCTAAATATTTCAGTATCAACAGCTATGGGGTTCAATTTTTGCTTACAATGTTTTTCTTTTGGCATAAAATTTACAAAGAAATCTGGGAAGTTTTTTTTAACACCATGTGTGGATCCTATGCCTCAGAGATTGATTTAATTGGTCTAGAGTGGGAGGTAGGCATCAATACATTTTATTTTATTTATTCTAAAAGACAGAGTCACCCTCTGTCTCCCAGGCTGGATTGCAGTCGTGCAATCTTGGCTTACTGCAACCTTGAACTCCTGGGCTCAAGGGATCCTCCTGTCTCAGCCTCCTGAGTAGCTAGGACTACAGGCATGCACCTTGTAGCCCACTGCCCACAGCAAGACCAGTTGGCCAGCTCTGCTCTGTGCGGATGTCCCTAAGTCTTTCAGATCACTATGTTGCCCAGGCTGGTCTCAAACTCCTGGGCTCAAGCAGTCCTCCCACCTTGGCCTTCCAAAGTTTTGGGATTACAGGCATGAGCCACTGTGCCTGGCCAGTATTAGTATATTTTAAAAGATCCCCATGTAATTCTATGATGCAGCCAGAGTTGAAAAACAGAGATAACAGGATGCAAGTGATTGTCATTTTTATGTCCATGATCATCCTTCTTTTAGTGTGCCCCTCTGTGTGCATGTGAATCTCCTTATTTTCATGTTAGCATTATTGAGGGATCTCATTATCCAATGTGTATTTCCCAATTACAGAAGCCGCGTCTGTTTCAGGTTCTGTACACATCACAGCAATGAGGCCATACGCATGTTCTGATGGTGATCAGGGTAGCTGTGATGACCAGGATTGTGACAGTGGCTGGAGGAGATGATGATGTTCGTGGAAGGTGTTAAGTGAGTGTGGTCATGGCAGCGAGCAGGGGATTCATATGGCAAAGATGGGGCTGGTGACATTAACAGAGATGGCCGGCTGCAGGTGGGCTGACCGTAGTGATGGTGGAGGTAAATCTCACGATGGCATTGTGATAATGAGATGGTATTCCTGGTGATGCTGCTGCTGTTGCCTGTCCCTGTGAGGGCGATGTGCCAACAGATGCTCATTCCCTGCAGTGATGCTCGTCGAGGAAGAATGTTGGTTGTTACATGGCAGGAAGGTTGGTCCTTCCATTTGGGATTCTCACTGCTGCAAGGTGCAGCTCCTTCCAAAATTCTGAGACCACCTGAGAACCTTCTACCTTTGCAGCCAAGAAAGACGCTCAGCAGAGCAGCAGCAGCTCCTTGCTCAGCTGCCCTTTTCCACTGCACTTTAAGACAGAGCTCTGGTGTTAAGTATGAGTGGGTCATTAGGAACATTTATTTAAGATGAATGGTTCTGGGAGCCAGCTGGGCTTGGGATGCCAGCCATCTCGTGATCGATAGAGATTTTATTTGCTGCCTGCATGGTTTCCTGTTCCCTTCATGCCTGGTACACTCAAGAGAGGACTGGACAACTGCTGTAGTTCTCTCTCCCTTAAACCCTGCAGCAGAGAGCAGAGGTGAGCAAAGCCCCAGAGTAGTCCTGACCTCTCTCCATGAGCTAGGATGACACCCTCTCTGAATTGTACTGGGCTGCGGAGAGAGGTTTAAGGATGAGAACAAGGTTGGGGCTGCCAAGACACGTTACATTTAAAATATTTATATATTAATATTTACTTATATGTAAATACATATAAGCCCTGAGACTAATGCTGGAAAATACCCTTAAAATAATATTGTCCGACGCTTTTATTTTACAGATGAGAAAACTAGGGTTCAGTAGTCAGCAAATAAGATCCTTGTTGAGAACAACAAAAACATCTTTTATGCATATATCTCTAACAAAGCAGAGTGAACTCACACCTGTGATCTGATCAGATCTTTAGAATGGTCCTGTGAGTAAGCAGGAAACTTCCTGCCCACCTGACCAAGAGCTCCTGAATCCCTTCCCAGATTTTTTCCACTATGCAGTGAGCCTAGGTCACATCTGTATAGTACTTCTCAGCTCACCATGCATATTTCACACTCATGTTTTCATTTGAGCTGTACATCTCTGTAAAAAAGGGATGGTACTAGTCTTATTCCCATTTTTCAGTAGAGAAAACTGAGGCTCATAGAGATAAAGCATCTTGCCCAAGCTTGCACAGTTAGTAAGTAGCAGAGCGGGAACTAGAACTCAGGATGCCTATGTTACTGGATGGCTTAAAACAACATAAGTGTATTGTCTTGTAGATTTGGAGGCTGGAAGTTCAAAATCAAGGTGTTGGCAGGGCCATCCTCGCTCTGAAACCTGTAGAGGAGGATTCTTTCTCGCCTCTTCCTGCTTTCTGGTGGTGGCCATCAATTGGTGGTGTTCCTTGGCTCATAGCTGCAACACTTCCATCTGTCTCCATGGCACATGGCACCTTCCTGTGTGCCTCTGTCTTCACATGGCTTTTTTTTTTTTTCTTATAAGGACACCAGTCATATTGAATTAGGGCCTTCCATAATAGCCTCATCATCAGATGATTACATCTTCAGACCCTATTTCCAAATAAGGTCATGTTTACAGGTACTGGGGGTTAGGACTTCACTGTATCTTTTTGAGGAACACACTTTAACCCATAACAGTCCCTGACTTCCAAGCCAAGGGCCTTTTACAACATGCTGTTTGCACAGCGGGCTCCATCCCATTCATTCTCTCCTCCACGTCTTCTATTCCCAAGGACCAGGTGCTCCCATCCCCTGCAATTCAGGATGTAGGGCTGGCTGAGAGCACTTTTCATTTTCTGCTCTTCCCAAATTATTACAAGCTACTAAAGTAAAATCATGAAATATAGGTGGGCTTTTTGTCTTTTTTATTCCCAGACAGTAAAAATCATTAAGGCTTGCTCTTAATTAGTTTAATTTCGAAGCTTCTAAATATTGATTTAACCTACACTCTTTTGTACTTGCCGCAGTCATTGAATTATGCCTGTTATTGATCACAGATGGAAGCATTTCCTTCCACAGGCTTGGGGGCTCTGGGAGCCGCTGGTCCTGCAGCGGGTGCACTGGGCTCGGAAGGCATGGATGGGTGTGGAGGAGAGGAAGCCTCTGCCAGATTGGAAAGGGCCTTCTCTTGAAGAAGGGCTGCTGAGCTTAGGCCAGGGGCCAGTTTCTTTCTCTTGGGTTGGCCCAGGCCCAACGGAGCTTGAATAAGTCAACTGGAAATCTCCTCATTCTATTCCAGGCTTGAGGATGTGGAAGGAGAGCTGGGCAGCGGAGGCTGGAGGAGGGTGATGTGGGGTCGGGGTTTAGAGCACAGGTGTTAGGGCCAGCCAGAAGCAAGTTTGAGTCCTGGCTTTACCAACTGAATGTTCTGAGCTGGGTACCTTACCTCTCACATCTGAGAAGTGGGGTTAGTAATTTCCACATCACGCTGTTACTGTGAGCATTCAACACAATCACTCTGGTGAGGCACCTAGCCCAAGGCCTGGCTACTAATCAGTGCTCAGTCAATGGCTACCATTATTATCATTGCCCTCTCACTGGAAAAATAAAGACTGGACTTGGAAGCATACTGTATCTTCTGGCCTCAGCCTCCTTACTTGTTTAGGTGTGACCTTGGACAAGTCACTTATCTTCTTTCCACTAAAATGAGGATAATGGCCCCTTTGACTTCAGAGGGCTACCATGAGAATCACATACATCGCAGTCCATTTGTGCTGCTGTAACAGAATACCACAGAATGGGTAATTCATAAAGAATAGAAATTTATTTCTTACAGTTCTGGAGGCTGGGAAGTCCAAGACAAGGTGCCAGCATCTGGTGAAGGCTGCTGTCTGCTTTCAAGATGGTGCCTTGAATGTTGTTTCCTCACATGGCAGAAGGTAGACAGACCAAAAAAAAAAAATTCTCTCTGTCAAGCCCTTTTATAACAGTAATTTATTTCTTCATGACCTAAACACGTCCCAAAAGGCCCCACCTCCCAACACTGTTGCACTGGGGAATAAGTTTCCAATACATGGATTTTGTGGGATATATTCAGACCATAGCAACATAGGATTGTGAATACAGAATAATTTTTTTTTTTTTTTTTTGAGACAGAGTCTTGCTCTGTCGCCCAGGCTGGAGTGCAGTGACGTGGTCTCGGCTCACTGCAAGCTCCACCTCCCGGGTTCACACCATTCTCCTGCCTCAGCCTCCCATGTAGCTGGGACTACAGGCGCCCGACACCAGGCCCGGCTAATTTTTTTTGTATTTTTAGTAGAGACGGGGTTTCACCGTATTAGTCAGGATAGTCTCGATCTCCTGACCTCGTGATCCACCCGCCTCGGCCTCCCAAAGTGCTGGGATTACAGGCGTGGGCCACCGCACCTGGCGAATTTTTTTTTTTTTTTTTTTTGAGACAGAGTCTCACTCTATCACCCAGGCTGGGGTGCAGCAGCACAATCTCGGCTCACTGCAACCTCCACCTCCCGAGGCTCAAGTGATTCTCTTGCCTCAGCCTCCTGAGAACCTGGGATTACAGGTGCATGCCACCAGGCCCACTAATTTTTGTATTTTTAGTAGAGTCGGGGTTTCACCTTGTTGCCAGGCTGGTCTCAAACTCCTAACCTCAAGTGATCTGGCCACCTCGGCCTCCCAAAGTGCTGGGATTACAGGTGTGAGCCACCACACCTGGCCAATATGGAAGAATTTTAATTGCAAGACACATTTGATCTGAACAGCCTATTATTATTGATGGCTGTTGTAGCTATTGCCTTTTGTTTGTTTGGGTTTGAGTTTGCTTTTATTGTTAGAGACAGGGTCTTGCTCTGTTACCTAGGCTGTAGTTCAGTTGTGCAGTCATAGCTCACTGCAGCCTTGAACTCCTGGGCTCAAGCGATTCTCTCACCCCAGCCTCCCAAGTAGCTAGAACTACAAGTATAAGCCACCACACCCACATAAGTGTTCAGTTTGTTTGTTTGTTTTTTGGTAGACACAGGGTTTCACTGTGTTGGCCAGGCTGGTCTCAAACTCCTGGACTCAAATGAGCCTCCCTTGGCCTCCCAAAGCACTGAGATTATAGGCATGAGCCACTGCGCCCAGCTGGTTACTGCCTTATATGCCTCCTTTGGCTGGCTTCTGCTTGGGTATTGCATCCAGACCATTCTGCCTCTGGCTTGCTGCTCCAACAGCTTCATCACATCACCCACACTCTCAGGACCCAAGGGGAGCCACTCACTGCTTGGAACTCACTTCATATGTTTGAATCTTGGGACCTTTGCTCCTAGTGTCTCCTATCTGTGCATTACTGGCCTATGGATTCCAGCAACACTACCCCTGTGAATTTTTCAATGGCTTTATTGAAGTATAATTTGCATACCATCAAATTCAGCCATTTTTAGTGTACAGTGATTTTTAGTAAATTCCTCTGAATGTTTGTCTAACTTCCTACACGAGGTAGAATCATGCTGTCTCCCCTAGCTTGTGCCCTGCTGCCCTTGCTCTGTGACAACTTTTATCATCCTCTAGTAGACTGGTTTAGTTTTCTTTTTAACCTGTGAATCCCCACCTGCCCTCCTCATAACTTTGTATTTGCAGCCCTCACATACTTACAGTGCCTGGGATAAGGTCAGGGATCTATTTCATGCTCAATGGATAAGAGTTCCCCTGTGGCCAGGACAGAGGAGGTGAGGGGAGTCTTGAATACCCAACCTAATCTATCAGGATATAAGTAACTCATCATATATATATATATAGATTGGACACTCTAGGTGTCACTCTTCTTGGTTTGTAGAATTCTAATCTGAGCTGGACAGGAGGTTAGAGATGAGCTAGCCAGCAATCAAACTTCAGCGTGCATCAGAACCATCTGCAGGGCTTGTTCAAACACAGGTGACTAGACTAGGGCCCACCCTCAGAGTTTCTGATTGTGGAGGTCTTGGGTGGGCCAAGGAACTCGCATTTCTAGCAAATTTCCAGGTGATGTGTATACTATTGGTCCAGGGACTACAATATGAGAACCACTGCTCTAGCCCAACTCCCTCATCTTGCAGATGAGAAACCCAAGACCTAGAGAAGGAAGAAGACACCATCCAAAGTCTGTCCCCAGGCCGGGAGTAGAGCCAGTCCTGTCCCATGCTGCGTCTACCAGCTCGGCTTCCCTCATCTGGCTTTGGAGATGGGTGAGGAGTGGAAGGCGGGAAGCAGCCTCTGAGAAACACTGTCCACCGGCCTGCCCTGGCAATGGGGAGTGCAGAGGGACTGCCCAGGGAGAGGCCTGTGGGACTGGGGAGGGGCACAGGAGAAGTCCTGGGGAAGGGAATGGCCAGGGCATTGGAGGAGGTGGCAGGACAGACAGGCCATTGTCTTGCAGTTAGTGGGGAGGAAAGACAAACCCGGGCCTCAGCTGCAGCCATTTATCTCCGGGCTGCCTGGACAGCTGACAGGGAGCAGGCAGCACCCCCGAGACCAGGACTCCTTCCGCGGCGTGATTTATCTAGAGCTTCGTCTGGCAAACCTGCTGATGAAATGAGTCTCCTTTTCTCTCCGTCTCATCAATTTTCATTCTGATTTTATTTTCCTTTTCCGTTAGAAGGGGCTTGGCCTTTCTCCATGTTTAACTGGGCTGCTCCCCATTCTCTGCCTTCCTTTCTCCTCAGCCGCCAGAGCCCAGCCCCTCTGACCAGGCCTCACCCACCCCCACCTGACCCTGCCCTGAGGGTCCTTTCCTCAGTACCACTGACACTTGGAGGCAGGAAACCCAAACCTCCTTAACTAAGGCCTCATTCACCTCGAAAGCAGTGGTGCTTCCCTCTATTCTCCAGGGCCATAAAGCCACTGTCCCTGTCCTCGAGCAGCTTGCAGTCTGAGAGAGAGAAGACGAGCATTGTATTTGATGTGGATTTTTTTTATTTCAATTTTTATTTTATGTATAGGGGGTCCATGTGCAGATTTGTTACTGAGGAAAATTGCATGATGCTGGGGTTTGGAGTACGGTTCCTGTCACCCTGGTAGTGAGCATATACCTGATAAATAGGTTTTTAACCCCCTCACACACCCTCTAGTAGTCCACAGTGTCTGCTGGTCCTATATTTATGTCCATGTGTGCTCAATACTTAACTCCCACTTATAAATGAGAAGATGTGGTACTTGGTTTTCTGTTCCTGCATGAATTTGCTTAGGACGATGGCCTCCAGCTCCACCTACACTGCTGCAAAGGCCATGTTCTTTTGGTGCCTGTGTAGTATTCCACGGTGCATGTATTAGTCTGTTTTCACACTGCTGATAAAGACATACCTGAAACTGGGAAGAAAAAGAGGTTTAATTGGACTTACAGTTCCATATGGCTGGGGAGGCCTCAGAACCACGGCAGGAA
Source organism: Pongo pygmaeus (assembly GCF_028885625.2). Taxonomy (NCBI): domain Eukaryota; kingdom Metazoa; phylum Chordata; class Mammalia; order Primates; family Hominidae; genus Pongo; species Pongo pygmaeus. The sequence continues at coordinate 44,825,158 of NC_072373.2, forward strand.
GTGAAAGGCACTTCTTACACGGTGGCGGCAAGAGAAAATGAGGAAGATGCAAGAGCAGAAACCCCTGATAAAACCATCAGATCTTGTGAGACTTATTCACTACCACAACAATAGTATGGGGGATACTGCCCCCCCCATGATTCAAATTATCTCCCTCCCACAACACGTGGGAATTATGGGAGTACAATTCAAGAGATTTGGGTGGAGACACAGCCAAACCATATCAGTGTATATGTAGCACATTTTCTTTGTGGATGTGGATCCTTGAGGGTGGAGGAAGGAGCAAGGGACTGATTATTTTGAGTTGGTGGTGAAGCCTGGTCGTCAGGGAAGACCACACAGGGGTACAGCATAAACTATGACTTCAGAGATGGAAAGGAATTCCCCAGATACGCAGGTGAGGAAGGGAACTTGTGGCAAGGTCCCTGCATGTGCGAAGGCATGGGACAGGAGAGACTATTGCTTGTATTGCTCTTGGGTCTTCCCTCCCCTTCCCCCCTGCCCTTGCCTCTGTCCCAGGGATCTAATGGGGCTAAAGGGATGTCCTGGGGCCCAGACTGCTGGAGGAGCCATGCTGCAGGGTCTGTTCAGCACCCCCACCTGACTCCTGATGCAGAGAGGTGGAGAAGCTCACAGGTCAGCACTGGGCTTGGCTGCCCATCTGAGGCCTGCAACTGTGGCCAGCGTGGAACGTCTATGGGAGGCCATCAGCTGGGACATTTAGAACTCTTCTGGGAGGGGCGCTCTCGATCCTTCTGGAGAGCATGTGGGGAAGCAGAGGAGCTGCTCCCCTAAGCCAGGAGGAGCTAGTGCTGAGTTGTTTATTGGGCGAGAGTTGTGTCCAGCACCAATGATCTTTAAATGAACTGAGTCCTACAGCTGTCCAGAAGACTAGAACTAGAACCCCGGTTGGAGACTGCAGGGAGTGCTTATAGTTGACATCGGACAGGGCAGCTCCATTAGGAAGGAGTGTCACCTGCACTGGGACGGTTCCAAGGAAGAGGCTGCCTGCCTTAGAGACCAAGTACCCTGACAGGCCAGCCTGATGCTGGGCACTCTCTAGACATCTTTTTCAGATTCCCCCTCGCTGTGAGGCAGTTCTGTCTCCATCTTGCAGATGAGAATCTCAGTGAGGAGGTTCAGGATCACACAGCCAGCACAGGACTCTGGTGCCGCGCCATCTCTAAAGCCCACCGTTCAACCACTCGCCTATGCTCTCAGAGAGGCTGGTGGAACCTGCGGGATTTCTGGAAGGGGAGCCTGAGAGAGCTTCAGAAGGGTGAAGACTGTCATAGGAGCATGGCAAATCCAGAGGAAAGAATTTGAGTCAGAGAAAAATGCTCTCTTCACTTGGGGGCCAGTGACCAAGGAAGGGCTAAAGACGCCATGTCTGGAGTGGCCCGGGTATTGCCCAGGGAAGGCAGGCTCTGGGATGATGTTTGTCTCTTTCCTGTCAGGAAGGAAGAAGGCAGGGGGTCTGAGCCCAGACACTGCCCACCCCATAGGCAATGGAGTCACCTGAGCTCTGAGACAGCCAGCCCCCTCCCTCCCCACTTGCCTTGCCTGCCTTGCCTTTCTTTTCTTCCCTCCCTCCCTCTTTCTTTCCTTCTCCTGATATTCTCTGAGCTACCACTGTGTCCAGACTGTTGGAAGAACTGGCAATTTGGAGTACAGTTCCTGCCTCAGAGGAGCTTACAGTCTGGTCAGGGAGACAGCAAGCCAGCCAGTTTAGGATGGAGGCACACTAGGGCATCATGGGAGCCCAGGAGATGGGTGCAGGGGGTCAGAAAAGTTTTCCCTGAGGATCAGCAAAAGCCTGGCAGCAAGCGGCAGTGAGATGCAGCCTGAAGCTGCCTCCGTGCCCCCAACAGGCTGGCTCGGCTCCCCTGCAGCCTTTTTTGGTGCAGTGCACGCAGACAGCAATGACTCTGTGCTACCTACTGGCACCTTCCACTCCTAATTAAGAAATAATGAGGCAGGCTGCCTTCCAGGCAGCAGAGCTGTAACACTCTCTGCTTGGGCCAGCCAGGAGACCTGGGAAGACAGAGATTCCTGCCTGGGGACAGTCTCTCCCCTCCCAGGCCCAACAAGGGGGGTTTCCTGGAACCCTGACCCCTCTCATTCCAGAGAGGAGGGGAGGGCAAGTATGAACAAAGAAGCCTCATCTTTGCCCAGCAGATGCCCTCCAGTCCCTTCCCACCATGACAGCCCTGGAGGTCAGGTGAGCGCTGGCACCGGAATCATGGAACTGGCAAGGGCTGGCGATGGGGTTCGGATCCTGGCTCCTCCACACGCTTGCTGTGGGACCTCAGTCCGTCCCCTTAGCTTCGCAGAGCTTAGGTTTCTCATCCGAAAAGTATGTCCCTCACAGAAGGATGGGATGAGGAACATAAAGTGGCTAGCAAATAGAAGTCCTGGTACATGGAAGACCCGCAGGAATGCCACATCTTTCCTCTGAGAATTTGCTTTCTGTTAGCATCCCAGTGGCGTCAACTAGAGTTGAAGGGACTCATTTTCCCAACAGAGAGATTCTCAAAGTAATGGTTTTCAAGCTTTTATATCTACAGCCCTAGGCAAAAAAAGAAAAAAGAAAAAGCCTTGTATCATGTCCCAGTGCACAAATGCGTGTGTATGAAATAGGGGGTAGCATCTCAAAACAATGCTCAGTCTGGCTGCATACAATGCAGTCTGATATTTTCTATTCATTTTTTTAATGTAGATGGTGACCCACGTTAAATTGTTTTCATGACCTACTAATGGGTTGTGATTCACAGTTCACGGCAGAGCACCCCTCAGTCCTGCAAGGGAAAGTGCACGGTACTAGGCTCTAGGGACACAAAAATCCATAACAAACCATCCTTTCCTCGAGGAGCTCTCAGTCTGGTTGGGAAGACAGACTCATGGCCTAACAGTGAGGAAGTTGCCACTGTGGTTTGTTCAGAGAGTGTCGGGGGCAGCTGTGGGAGGAACCACTCTTCTCTAAGGGAAAGCGTCACAGGGAAGGTGGCATTTGGGATGAGTTTTCATGGCTGAAGAGGAGTTGAATAGTTGAAGTTGGGGAAGGGCATGGCAGGCACAGTGAGAGGCCCCAGGTGTGGAAGGAAAAATAGCCAGGGTGTGGCGTGTCTGGGAATGAGAGGCAGTGAGGGGAAGTGTGGCTCTCTCAGGTGAGCAGGAAAACCCAAAAGAGGCCACCGTACAGGACAAGGCCAGAAGTGAAAAGAGAAGGTAGGTGTGAGCATTTTGGTGGGGGGTGTGAGGTGGGAGAGGGCAGATGAAGAGGGCAGGCATTTCCAGCCTTTGGTGGACGGTGGTGCTGACAGCAATGGGACCAATGCAGCACAGCCAGGTGGTGGGAGCAGATGTTGCATTTAGGAAAAGCAGAATGGGAGGAGCCTCTGAGACTGCCGAGTAGAGTGGCCCAGGGGACGGATGGTTAGGAGTGCAGGTCTGGGCCCTCCTTCCTGGCCATCCCCAATCTGTCCTCTTGCCTAGTGCCCCAGAACTCTGTGATGAGAAGGCCTAGAGGGCATGGGGGCCAGGAGGTCACCCACATCATCCTCCCTCAAGGCAGCATGGCACTCCCAGGCCCAGGCCATGAGGATGCTGGCCAGAGCTGGGCCCCAAGGCTGAGAGCAATTTTTAGATACAGGAACTCTAGAAAGAGAGAGAAGAATCAGCCTCTCTTCCTGGAGATCACTGGTTAAACATGAGACTCTGAGAAGCTATAGCCCACTTTGAAGCAGGAGGAGGAATGAAGTGGATTTAAAGCTCCCTAATGCCAGAGTAACCTAATTCCAAAGACCCTGGTCCCAACTCGTCATGGAAAAGGAAGGGGAATTCTGGGTTTTCAAGATGAAACTGCTTGGCGGCGATAGAAGTCGGGACAGTGGTTAGCTCCATGTAGGGGCTGGATATTGACTGGGGAGGGGCACATACGTAGGGACCTTCTGGAGTGCTGGGAATGTTTATGTCTTGATTTGGGTGGTGGTTGTACTTGTACCTATGCATGTTGGGATCAGGGACATTTATGTATTCTCCCGTACATATGTTATACCTCAACAATATTTTTTAAGTTTATTACAAAAGTTGAGAGATAAGAAGTATTAGGTATTAGTATTAGTATTAAAAGTCATGGCCAAAACTGCAATTGCTTTTGCTCCAACCCAATGTATGGTAAGATGAAAGGAGAGGTTGCAATGCTGGGAAGCAACAGAGGGAACTAACAGGCACTTCATGTACCTTCCATCCCGCACTCCTCACGGCAATTCCAAAAGGGGTGCAGGCATTATCCCCATTTCCCAGCTCCGGGATTTGGGGCTCGAAAGGTTAAGTACTTTGCCCAAGGTCACACAGCGAACAGCAGAGCCAGGCTCACACCCCACCACTCCTCCTTCACATAAGTTATTTATGGAATTCAAACTCTGGAAGAACAGATAAACGCTGAGGCTGAGGTCTCCTCCAGCTCTGAGGTTCTGGTTGTGTGTGATTAAATGGGAGGTGGAAGTGAGGGGCCAGGCTCACCTCCCAGGAGGAGCTGGAGGCCAGGTATGCAGATGGAGGACTGGCCCTCCTCACCCTCAGCATCCCTCCCACCCAGCACTTATCTGCTGGTGAGGAGGCCGGAGTTTATCAACGCTACACTCAATTATGCCGCCCATCTGTCTCCGCAGCTTTGTGGGGAGAAGGGTGTCCTGGCACTGAAGCAGCCAAGGCCAGGCAATTGATCACCGCCTGCCACCCTCCCTCCAGACCCTCAGCTCCTGGGGGGCCGGGCAGGGAACCGCCAGGGAGAGGAGGGAGGAGGAGAGGAGAGAGGAGACTCTGCGTCCACCAATACCAGGCAGGAGCACTAGGGCTGTGATGGGGCCAGGGGCCTGAGAAGCAGGGAAGGGAGAAAGTAGCGACAGCATCTCCAAAACTCTTCCTTCAGACCTTTGCCAAAGGTCTTAGTTTAATCAGGGGCATAGTGGATTAATTCCACAGTTTCTGCTGAATCCACAGAAACAGCCCCGAGGACATAGACCCGACAGGGTTTGCAGCACCAGCCCTTCCAAGAGAGAAACCTGCCCTTGGAGTGGGCAACAAACCCTGCTTCTTGGAATACGGCTCTAAGGCTTTTGTCTCCTGTCCCTGAAGCCCACAGCTGGCCAGCAGTCACTGCGCAAAAAGCGGCCCCCAGCCCCCATTCAGAAGGCAGGCTGAGGTCTGTGTGCAGCAGCTGGCTCTGTCTGTCCCTGTGGTTCCAGGCCCAGCCACACACACACACAAGAACAGTGTCCTTCCCCACACTGTCCCCCAAGGGGGTTGTTCTAGGCAGGAGTCAAGGAACAGGAGCTGAGGGGCCCAGCAGGGGGCAGGTGAGGTGGAGGAACTGAGGACTCAGGTTTTCTCTGAAAACCTGAGCAGAGGGCAACTGAGGCAGCCTTGCCCTCTGCTCCTGTAAAACAGGTGCTGATCCACGTTGGCTGGGCTGGTGAGGCAGGTTGTAGAGTCAAAGACCCTGGGTTTGAATCCTGACCCCACCGCATAGAAGCTGTGCAACCTCTGATGAATCACTTAACGTTTCTGACTCTCAGTTGCCTCCCTGGCAAAATGGGGCTAAATAATCCCTTCTTGCCAATACACAGGGTTGTTGGGGGGATTAAATGCAATGCGTGTTCTCTACACATTTCACTATAGCCACTCTCAAGCACCTGCTACATGCTCAATCCTACACTTGGTGCTCTGGGGACACAAAAAGCATGTAAGATATGGCCCCTGCCTCAAGCATCTCGGAATCCAATTGGGGAAAGTATACACATGACAGTCTGAACTCCTGATCACCCCTGGAGATTACAGATGAAAGACAATTAGCTTTCTCTGTAGCTCCCCGGTAGAAACTGCTAATCAGCCTGCATGAACGGGCCATGTGCAAGGCAGTCTTAGGTGGTGATGGCAGGTGAGTAGGCAGCTCTGAGCTGCATCCTGGAAAGGGCTGCATGCTCAGCAGTGAGGGGTGGACTTGTCTGGGCCTTTGCCAAGCCTTGGGGTCAGAGGTGCAGTGTGAACATGAGTCATCAAGTCACTGCCTCTGGATCCTAAGGCCCAGCGCCAGGCTCCTGGCCCAGGAGCCACGACCTCTGCCTCATCCACCCAGCCCTACCAGGGGAGGGAAGGAAGGGGCAGCAGTCTCGGGTGAAGGGGAAAGGCAAGTGCCTGGAGGGTTTCAATTAAGTTTTAAATGGTTCCTTGATCCCCTCAGTGCAGTTGAGCACTGACTCAGCGCTTAGAACCAAGTGTTGATGAAGAAGGGAAACTGGACTCGGGTAGGGTCTAAAGGTCAGGGAGATGCTGGGGCCCAGCTGAAGACCCCTCTCCACCTCCTCCAGCCCTCACCCTTCTCTCCACTTGGGAAATGTCTTGGGCTCTCCTAGTTGTTTTGTGTTTTTGAACCTGCCTCCCCAACTAGCATGGCACTTGCTAACTTATCGAGCCCTAGGAGCCAACTTCTATTGTCCCCTAAGAAGTCCTATAGCTGGAGAACCTCCTAACCCTGAGGGATGACTGGAGCTGGAAGAGAGCTAACATTTGTCCAGTTCTTTCTGTGTGCAACACACTCATTTAATTCCAATGACAATCTCATGTAATACAGAAGGAAATGGTTGCTCAGAGCAGTCAAGTAGCTTTGCCTCAGGTACTTGGGTAGTGAGTAGTAGGGCCGCGATTTGGGTCCTGATCTATTTGCTGGTAGGTCTGCTCTCTCACAGCAGGTCTAGGTGGCAGTCAGGGGTCTCTGGTATGTAAGTGTGGCAGGACTACTGGCCATAGATCCAGTTCCAAAACAGGGACCTCTTGGAGACTCAGCTTATTCCCTCCTTCCTTTCCACCCACATAGAACACCACAAAATTCCCTCCCTGCTTCCTGACCCCCATACACTGGCTTGGGTAACTGGGTTCCCTTGCACATGTATGCAGGCATGCATGCATGTGTGCACGTGTGTTTGTTTACCCTGAGTTTTACGTGTCAGTGCACACACACCCCTACGCAAAACCTCTGTGCCCTTTAAGTCACGGTTGTTTTTCCCACCTTCAGAAATAGCTGCAGAGGAAAGTGGGAAGTAGTCAAATGTAAATAGGCTTGCTGTGTTCCTGCTCGGGGAAGGGGACCCTGCCTCCAGCTGCTCCCCTCCCAAGCCCTAGCATCCTGGAAGCAGGATGAGGTAGGCGAAGAGCCCCTCTGGCCCACTGAGAGGCACCTGCCTGGATGATGGCAGGAGACATAGCTCCAAGCTTTCTGCAGCTGCCTGGTAAGCAGTCATCACCCCAGGGGACGAGAACAGGCACATGGCCTGCAGCTGCAGCAGTCAGTACATCCCAGACCCTCCAGAGGCCCAGGGCAGGGTCAGACCAGACAGACCTGGGAGCACAGATGTGAAGTGTAAACGGCACACAGCCTCCTGGACTTGGGTTGATTCTTGTATCTTGCTGCTCACCAGCTACGTGACTTGAGCCAAGTTCTTTAACCTCTTCAGGACCTCAGTCTCTTAATCTGCAAACTGGAGGTATTAGTGCTTATCTCATGTACCTGTTATGAGGGTCATGTGAAAAAAGACATTCAGAGTCTTTGAAGAGTCCTGAGCAATGGTAGGTGCTCAGTAAGTGTTTGTGCATTTCCTTGACACTTGTAGCTAAAAACTTACCTGGAATCAGACTTCCACTCAGGAGTCAGACCAGGCTCAAGAAGGCAACACATTCTGGCCCCTTTTTGTTTCCATCTTTGGTTCTAGACCAAGGCTGGACTTGCCTCTATGGCCCTGGGATCTGAGAGAGAAACTGGATAGGTTCCTCACACTCAGGATGGAGGAAACAGCAGTGGCTTGCATTGTTGATTGCAGGGGTGATGTCCAATCTCCTGGAGAAAGGAACTCTGGAGTCACAGAGATTGATTCATACAATCAACACACACTGGGCACCTATCCCGTACTACAGGCACAAGAGGCAAGACAGGTCTCTAGTTAGAGACGTTTTCCCATTGTGTGGTCAGAACTGTGACAGTAGGAAGCGTGAGTACTGTAAGAGCATAAAGCCAGCCCCTTAGTCAGCCAGGTGGGGAGGTTTTGGAGAAGCTTTCTGCAGGTGGTGACTGAACTTAAAGTTGAGCGTTGAAGAACAAGTAGGAGTTGTCTGGAAGACAATGAGGAAGAGACATCAGAAGGGGTGGCATGTCACGGTAACCTCAACCCAAAAGCTTTGTGTGCAGCGGGTAAGTGGGGTGGTGACAAGAGAAGCCAGGTGAAGGGGCCGGGCCAGGTCACAGAAGGTCTTACCTGCACAGCTGAGGAGCTCTGACCCAGGCTTCTTAACTCCACTGCCTCCTCCTGGGCAACTCTGCCAGGCTGTTGGGAAAGGAGAATAACTCCTGCCTCCAGGGTGGGGAAGTTGGCAAACACCAAACCAATATCCCCACCCGGAAGATCCTGGGCAGCAGAACACCCCAGCCTGCCTGGATGTGTCAGGTCTGCTGCCTTTCACCTCTAGAGTCCTGGGGAGCCCATCCCAGATTTTAGAAGCTGTACTTATTTCCACCAACCCTCACCCACCTCCCACCTACACTGCCAGAGGAATTTCTGGAGACTTACCATTTTATCTTCCATTTACCCAGTGAGCCAAGGAGGCTGGGAGGAAAGAGGTAAGAAAGGTTAGAGAACCTACCTCACATCTCTCTGGGCTCAGAAGGACTCTGAAGATAACAATAATTTCAGCCCATCCACTCTCCTTCCCTCCCAAACACACACGTGCATGTGCACACACACATACACACACATACACCTTCCTCTCCTTCACTGAAGACTCACAGTCACTCACTCTGTGAGCAGGTCATAGAAAAGGACACTAAAGCCTTAAGGACAGGCCTGCCCATTACCTCTGCAGCTCCTTTGGCTTGTTGAGTCAAAAAACATGGGAGGGGCCAGGCGCGGTGACTCACACCTGTAATCCCAGCATTTTGGCAGACCGAGGTGAGCAGATCACTTGAGGTCAGGAGTTCGAGACCAGCCTGGCCAACATGGAGAAACCCCCATCTCTGCTAAAAATACTAACATTAGCCAGGAGTGGTGGCAGGTGCCTGTAATCCCAGATACTCAGGCGGCTGAGCCAGGAGAATCACTTGAATCCAGGAGGCAGAGGATGCAGTCAGCAGAGTGTGCCACTGCACTCCAGCCTGGGTGACAGAATGAGACTCTGTCTCAAACAAACAAACACGGGAGGAGGGGTAGATACTGCTTCTCTGCAACCTCCTTAACTCTGCATCCTCTTCTTCCAGGGCTGCCCCTGATGGGGCCTGGCAATGACTGAGCAGGCCCAGCCCCAGAGGACAAGGAAGAGAAGCCATATCAAGGAGGGCAAGAAGTGACGCCCGGTGTAGAATGACTGCCCTGGGAGGGTGGTTCTTTGGGCCCTGGCAGGGTTGCTGACCCTTACCCTGCAAAACACGAAGAGCAGGACTCCAGACTCTTCTTGTGAATGGTCCCCTGCCCTGCAGCTCCACCATGAGGCTTCTCGTGGCCCCACTCTTGCTAGCTTGGGTGGCTGGTGCCACTGCCGCTGTGCCCGTGGTACCCTGGCATGTTCCCTGCCCCCCTCAGTGTGCCTGCCAGATCCGGCCCTGGTATACGCCCCGCTCGTCCTACCGTGAGGCTACCACTGTGGACTGCAATGACCTATTCCTGACGGCAGTCCCCCCGGCGCTCCCTGCAGGCACACAGACCCTGCTCCTGCAGAGCAACAGCATTGTCCGTGTGGACCAGAGTGAGCTGGGCTACCTGGCCAATCTCACAGAGCTGGACCTGTCCCAGAACAGCTTTTCGGATGCCCGAGACTGTGATTTCCATGCCCTGCCCCAGCTGCTGAGCCTGCACCTAGAGGAGAACCAGCTGACCCGGCTGGAGGACCACAGCTTTGCAGGGCTGGCCAGCCTACAGGAACTCTATCTCAACCACAACCAGCTCTACCGCATCGCCCCCAGGGCCTTTTCCGGCCTCAGCAACTTGCTGCGGCTGCACCTCAACTCCAACCTGCTGAGGGCCATTGACAGCCGCTGGTTCGAAATGCTGCCCAACTTGGAGATACTCATGATTGGCGGCAACAAGGTTGATGCCATCCTGGACATGAACTTCCGGCCCCTGGCCAACCTGCGTAGCCTGGTGCTAGCAGGCATGAACCTGCGGGAGATCTCTGACTATGCCCTGGAGGGGCTGCAAAGCCTGGAGAGCCTCTCCTTCTATGACAACCAGCTGGCCCGGGTGCCCAGGCGGGCACTGGAACAGGTGCCCGGGCTCAAGTTTCTAGACCTCAACAAGAACCCGCTCCAGCGGGTAGGGCCGGGGGACTTTGCCAACATGCTGCACCTTAAGGAGCTGGGGCTGAACAACATGGAGGAGCTGGTCTCCATCGACAAGTTCGCCCTGGTGAACCTCCCCGAGCTGACCAAGCTGGACATCACCAATAACCCACGGCTGTCCTTCATCCACCCCCGCGCCTTCCACCACCTGCCCCAGATGGAGACCCTCATGCTCAACAACAACGCTCTCAGTGCCTTGCACCAGCAGACGGTGGAGTCCCTGCCCAACCTGCAGGAGGTAGGTCTCCACGGCAACCCCATCCGCTGTGACTGTGTCATCCGCTGGGCCAATGCCACGGGCACCCGTGTCCGCTTCATCGAGCCGCAATCCACCCTATGCGCGGAGCCTCCGGACCTCCAGCGCCGCCCAGTCCGTGAGGTGCCCTTCCGGGAGATGACGGACCACTGTTTGCCCCTCATCTCCCCCCGAAGCTTCCCCCCAAGCCTCCAGGTAGCCAGTGGAGAGAGCATGGTGCTGCATTGCCGGGCGCTGGCCGAACCCGAACCCGAGATCTACTGGGTCACTCCAGCCGGACTTCGACTGACACCTGCCCATGCAGGCAGGAGGTACCGGGTGTACCCCGAGGGGACCCTGGAGCTGCGGAGGGTGACAGCAGAAGAGGCAGGGCTGTACACCTGTGTGGCCCAGAACCTGGTGGGGGCTGACACTAAGACGGTTAGTGTGGTTGTGGGTCGTGCTCTCCTCCAGCCAGGCAGGGACGAAGGACGGGGGCTGGAGCTCCGGGTGCAGGAGACCCACCCCTATCACATCCTGCTATCTTGGGTTACCCCACCCAACACAGTGTCCACCAACCTCACCTGGTCCAGCGCCTCCTCCCTCCGGGGCCAGGGGGCCACAGCTCTGGCCCGCCTGCCTCGGGGAACCCACAGCTACAACATTACCCGCCTCCTTCAGGCCACGGAGTACTGGGCCTGCCTGCAAGTGGCCTTTGCTGATGCCCACACCCAGTTGGCTTGTGTATGGGCCAGGACCAAAGAGGCCACTTCTTGCCACAGAGCCTTAGGGGACCGTCCTGGGCTCATTGCCATCCTGGCTCTCGCTGTCCTTCTCCTGGCAGCTGGGCTAGCGGCCCACCTTGGCACAGGCCAACCCAGGAAGGGGGTGGGTGGGAGGCGGCCTCTCCCTCCAGCCTGGGCTTTCTGGGGCTGGAGTGCGCCTTCTGTCCGGGTTGTGTCTGCTCCCCTCGTCCTGCCCTGGAATCCAGGGAGGAAGCTGCCCAGATCCTCAGAAGGGGAGACACTGTCGCCACCATTGTCTCAAAATTCTTGAAGCTCAGCCTGTTCTCAGCAGTAGAGAAATCACTAGGACTACTTTTTACCAAAAGAGAAGCAGTCTGGGCCAGATGCCCTGCCAGGAAAGGGACATGGACCCACGTGCTTGAGGCCTGGCAGCTGGGCCAAGACAGATGGGGCTTTGTGACCCTGGGGGTGCTTCTGTAGCCTCCAAAAAGTTGCCCTTACCTCCTAGGGTCACCTCTGCTGCCATTCTGAGGAACATCTCCAACGAACAAGAGGGACTCTGGCTAGAGCCTCCCGCCTCCCCATCTTCTCTCTGCCCAGAGGCTCCTGGGCCTGGCTTGGCTGTCCCCTGCCTGTGTCCCCGGGCTGTACCCCTTCCTCTTCTCTTTCTCTGTACAGTCTCAGTCGCTTGCTCTTGTGCCTCCTGGGCAAGGGCTGAAGGAGGCCACTCCATCTCACCTCAGGGGGCTGCCCTCAATGTGGGAGTGACCCCAGCCAGATCCGAAGGACATTTGGGAGAGGGATGCCCAGGAACGCCTCATCTCAGCAGCCCGGGCTCGGCATTCCGAAGCTGACTTTCTATAGGCAATTTTGTACCTTTGTGGAGAAATGTGTCACCTCCCCCAACCCAATTCATTCTTTTCTCCTGTTTTGTAAAAAATAAAAATAAATAATAACAATAATACGGGGGAAAGGAATGAAAGGAAAATAATCCTCTGAGTATTGAGTGTGGTTAAGGAGCTCTGCTCTGGACTCTCCTCGGAGCCTGGAGGGTGATGGGCATGGGGGCCAGCTGGGATATGAGAAGAGGGACAAGAAAAGGGACAGAGTGAAAGAGGGGACAGTTTTTCCTTTTCGGTTTGAATTCTGGCCCCTGGGCCTGCTTCTGGCCCCCAAGAGTCTCCGTGGCTGTGACAATGACCAGAGTGAGGAAGGGAGGGAGACAGATCGCAGGAGGCAAGGAGAGGGGTGGGAGAGAACCATGGAGACAAACCCTGAGATGGGGAGAGCGGAAATTTCCATCACCAAATGCTGTCACCCCTTCTCCTTCTCTGATAAGCAATTAACATGCCAGAGCATAGGAAGCACTTCCCAGCCTATTTCTAATTAAACAAACCCAAGAGGCAGAGTCATGCAGAGAATTGCAAATCATCAAGACAGCAAGAACTTTGGCTCACTAGGGCAGGAGCAGGGCATGGGGTGATAGAGGATTTAGGGAGGGGAGGACTATGGCATAAGGAAATTACTACATTCTATCTGTCTGTTTCATCTCGGTATTAATTTGCAATGAGCATGGTTTGCTTTTTTAGTTTTTTCGTTTTTAAACTGATTGAGTTCTTAGGACTACATGTGAAGAGGAACATCTGTTGGGAAGCCATCAGAGCCAAGGGCAGAGGGGCCACTGTGGGCCCATCAAGGGGCCGTGCCAGAGCCAGAGGCCACTGAGCCAGCACTCTCTGTTTCTGAGATAGGCTGGGAAGGGAATGGGTTTCCTGAGACTGACAGAAAGCAACGCACATTTGGAGGGTCCCCCTGTGTTACAGAGCACATTTGGCAGACTTGTTGGAAGCAGATCCTAAGCCACCATCAAGACTGCAAATGTATACACGGGCGGAAGCTAGACCAGAGACAGAGCATCAGGCCCCATGGACCTGGAGCACTCACCTAAGCAAGGGTAGCGTCCCTCTCTCAGGAAGCTCAAAGAGAGCAGGCTCTGCGAAGACCATCAGCAAAGAGCCACAGTAGAAGCCTTCTTCCTTTTGGCCGAGGTCCTCACTCAAGGCTACATCAGTCACCTGTGGGGCTTGTTAAACACAGATGGCTGGTCCCACCCCCAGAGTTTCCCATCTACTAGAGCTGGATAACAACTGAGAACCTGGATGTCTAACCAGTTTTCAGGTGACACTGATGCCGCTAGACTGAGGACAACACTTTGAGAACCACTGGGCGTAGGCCTGCAGTAGCTGGGATTTTGCACTCCTGCTCTAGGCCTCGGCTTTTTCATAGACAGTGTTGTGGCTTATGGCTCCAGAAGAGAGTTGGGAAGGGGCTGGAGGATGGTCCCTCCTCCCCACTCTTCGGACGGGTTGCTCAGCCCCCATTTCAATGACACGCTGTCCTGAGGTTAGCAGCTCCTTTCACAAGTGTTTTTCTGCATGGCCATATTATACATTCTTTAGGGGAGGGGAAGGCAGAGATGCTTTCTACATCTACGCACATGCTCCCCTTCCCCTGCGGCACCCTGGCAGACACTCCTAGCACCCCACAGGGTTCTCTGCTGATGAGCTTTGGGATCATCACAGCCATGTTCTAGGCAGCCCTGCCAATGGACTGGAGCTGGCCTGTGCAATTTAGCCTATTCTCCATCCTCCAGGATCCAGAAGCTCTGTAGGGAGGAGGTGGGACAGAGTCTGTGCTGATCATGGAAAACTGGAGTCAGAAAGCAATGCCTCTCCTTTCCTCCCAGAAGATCCACAGTGCTGCCTTTCTTCTCTGGCCCACGAGACATGGAGAATCAAGGTGTTCCCTTAAATAAGCTCCCGAGCCCTGTAAGAGCCTGTGGAGCCCTGTAACACCCTCCCATCACCACCTCCACTGCCACCCCAGAACTTACCAAAGAGCCCCTGGTCAGTCAATAGCTACCAAAACAGGGACCACTTGCAGATCCAGAGGTCCCAAGGCTTTAGATCCCTCAGGCTCAAAAGACACGTACATGTGCCTGCAGATGGAAGGTAGAAAGAGGGAGTGTTCCCAGTCCCAGAGGACCATTTGCCTGCTCTGATCTCTTTGCTACCCCCATTTCCACCAGACTCCTCAGTTACAGAATGATTGCAAGCTGTGAGCCCCTGGGGAAAGGCAGAAATCATCCAACCCAGAGGATGTAGCTCTGGCTCCCAGATGCCATGTGCTTGTACTTGACACACTGTGGCATCTCAGCTGCTGTAGGGCTCACAGCTGCTCAAGTCCTTGAATGTGAATGCTTTCTTCTCAGAAGAAAATGTCAGTTATGGGGACTTAATCTGTGTCTCACCTGAATCCCCAGGTCCTGGACTGTTAGGCTACAGCAGAGAAGTTAGGTGAGGTGGGGAAAGGAAAGTAGCTCATGGCATCTCTTCTGTAAAGAGAGATGACACCACAGGGACACTCCCCAGTTGGAGAGAGGGAGGACAAGGCACTCTGTGGGTTGCTGTGTCCTGGAATAGCCAGAAATGGAGCAGCTGAACATGAGCAGCCTCTCTCCTGGTACAGAGCTGGACATGTAGCTCTGGTGTGTTTCGAGCAGGAGGAAGGACAGTGGGACTATCCCCTGCCCTCCTCTGGCTCTATGTGTCCATTAACACAGCCTAACAGGTAACATTTGAAGTCAGCTTCAACACTAGACCAGGCATGTGGGCAACTAAATGTACTGGGTTTAAAACAAAACAGCTATTAAGCCTGGTGTCTTCTGTACACTTCAGATTGCTTTTTTTTTTCTTTTAATCCTAAATAGGAAATAATACTTACAGCCAGGAGCGGTGGCTCATGCCTGTAATCCCAGCACTTTGGGAGGCCGAGGGGGGCGGATCACCTGAGGTCAGGAGTTCAAGACCAGCCTGGTGATATGGTGAAACCCCATCTCTACTAAAAATACAAAAAAATTAGCCGGGCATGGTGGCAGGCACCTGTAATCCCAGCTACTCAGGAGGCTGAGCCAGGAGAATCGCTGGAACCTGGGAGGCGGAGGTTACAGTGAGCCGAGATTGTGCCACTGCACTCCAGCCTGGGCAACACAGCAAGACTGCATATCAAGAAAGAAAGAAAGAAAAAGAAAGAAAGGAGAGAGAGAGAGAGGGAGAGGAGAGAGGGAGAGGAGAGAGAGAGAGAGAGAGAGAGAGAAAATGATACTTACTTCTGTTTAAATTTTAAGCTTATGGCTTACCATTTTTTTCTATTGAAATGATTTCAAAACCTAACTCAATTTGTTGAGTGTATTAGTTTTCCCTCCCTAGTGCACTGGCAAATTCATTCCTGCCTTCTGTGTCCTCATGCATGGATCAGATAGGTCACAGAGCAGAACTGGGCCCAGACACAGTTCTGTGGCTCACCACTGCAGCCTTCCCGCCAGCCTGACATGGGTCCATTAATCAACATGTCTGGTGTGGCCACTCAGCTAGCTACAAACCACCCAAATACACTATCTTGCAGCCTGTATTTCTGCATCTCATCTGTAGGGTTGTCAAGACAGACTTTGTGAGAGGCTGAGCTGAAATGAGGATGTAATGAGTGTGTGGCATTCCTGGGAACCATCAGTCTAATCACCGTATTACAGAAGTAGAGAAGAATGGCTGGTCTAGTGTAGGGGACCAGTTGGGACTCTCCTGATCTTAGCACTGAAAGTCCCATGTTTCAGGAACTCTCTCTGTCCTGGGGAAACTGGGATGGTTGGTCACCTTGTCTAGTGAACTCTAAGTCTACCCAAGCCATCTTCCTCCCTCCCTTCCAAGCAACAAATATTTAGTGAAGAGGACCATGCGATAGGTGCTGTTCTATGAACTAAGGATACAAACAAAAGTCCCAGAGACTGGAGACCTTGCATTTTAGTAAGGGGAGACAGTTGATGAACAGGAGAAGTAAGTAAAAATATGTAATATATTGAATGGGGATGAGTACTAAGGAGAAAAAAATGTCAGGAAAGATAAGTGGGGCCTTGATAGGGTGGTCATAAAAGGCCTCATTGAGAAGGTAACATTTCAGCAAAGACACGGGGGAGTGAACTAAGCAGTTGTCTGGAGGAAGAGTGATCCAGTCAGAGAGAATGGCAACGGTGAAGGCCAAGAGCAAGGAGGCTAGCGTGGCCCGAGCAAGAGGGGGTGGAGGAAAAGTGCCCGTGAGACCTGCTGTCAGAGAAGCAGCAGGTGGCGGTGTTGGGCCCTGTAGACCACTGGAAGGACTGGCTTTTCCTTTCAGTAAGAGGGGGAGCCCCTGGAGAGTTCTGAGCAGACATGACATGATTTGACTTAAAGGGAACCCTCTGGTTGCTAGACTGAGAACAGAGCATGGGAGTCTGGGGTGCGCAAGGGCAGAAGTGAAGAGGCTAGATAAGAGGCTACCAGGATTGTCACCTCAGTTAAATAATTTCCTCTAGAATTTTGCCAGGATGGACACTAAATGCACCTTTGTACTTTCTAAATCTATCCTTTACCCTGTTTTTGAAAATTGAAGCCACATTTGCTCTTTTGCAGTCTTCTGACTCCTCTCCGTTTCCCCATGATTCTTCAAAGTACTTATGCAAAGTAGTTCATGTAGATCAAGCCTCCGCCATCACATTTGTAAGCTCTATCAGTGCCCTGCAGTGAGAATGACACTCACTTAAGGTGGTGAGGAATGATCTTGATTGGCCTTCACCTCCATCTTAATTGTGTTTGTTGTTGAAGCACATCATTCCAAGGGAGACAACAGTGACACATGCAAGTCACTATCCTGCTCTTCCATCAGCATCAACAACACTTTGACAGGTCCAGGCATGACTTCTGCCTTCCTTCTTGATGATTTTACCCAAAGAACTCTTGTGTGTTCTTCACAGGTTTCACAAGTGTCAGAGCAACCTGTCCTTTAACCCATCCAGTATATTCTTACCCATTTGCACTATTCTTTTGCAGTTACCCTTTGTTTAAGAACATCTCCTATGTTTTGTAGAATGGCAATAATGCCAATATTGATGAAGCACTTACTACATGCAAGGCACTGTAGTAGGAATTTCACAGGTGCCATTTCATTTCATTCACAGCTACCTTATCAAGTGGGTACAATTATCCCCATTTTACAGATTTAGATATTAGAGCTCAGAAAAGTTAAATGATTCATCCATCCAAGGTTGCACAGCTAGTAGGAGGCAGACCCAGAAGTCAAATGCTGTCTGATTCCAAAGGCCTTGTTTTCACCACTCTACCCTACTGTATTCAAATTTATATGCTTTAGGCATGGCGCAGTGGCTCACGCCTGTAATCCTAGCACTTTTGGAGGCTGAGGCAGGCAGATCACCTAAGGTCAGGAGTTCGAGACCAGCCTGGCCAACAAGACAAAACCTCATCTCTACTAAAATACAAAAATTAGCTGGGCTTGGTGGCAGGTGCCTGTAATCCCAGCTACATGGGAGACTGAGGTAGAAGAATCACTTGAACTTGTGGAGGTGGAGGTTGCAGTGAGCTGAGACTGAGCCACTGTACTCCAGCCTGGGTGACAGAGCAAGACTCTGTCTCAAAATTTAAAAAAAAAATGTATATACTTTCAAAGTATGTCAAAAGTTTTTGGAGAGCAGAAGGACTTCTAAGATCTGTGTGCACTGGAGAGCTCCCTGTGCAGCCACTTTTATTTTTAGAAGCTGCCCTTTTTTTTTTTTTTTTTTTTAACTCAGGATAATTTGTGACTTTATTGTCAAGACTTCAGTTTTAAATCCTCTTGAACTATATTCTCTTGAGAACCACAGCTGATGATTCCTTTCTCTGAAGTTTTGAAGCATGCTTTGTAGAAGTCTGACTCTGTATTCTCACCTTTTCATTCCCTGGATCCTATCAACTCTAAAATTCTGTAGTGGCTTCCTCTGGAGGCTCTGATCACTCCCCTCAACAATCAGTTCTCTTTTGTTGGTCAGAATTAAGTCCAGAACAGCTTTTGTCCACGGGCTTTCTTTGCTTTTGAGCTTAGATGTCAGCTGGGCAAGTCAGGAACTCATCAGAGGCTTAACGCTGAGCTCAGCCCTGCACCAAGCAAGCGCCTAGATGGCAGGAGTCGCCCCTCACTGCTTCCTAATCTGCATGCCTATTTTACAGCATTGATGAGAAAACATGGTCTCCATGGTCTCCTTCTAGCCAAGTGGGCCGTGTCATTTTCATACACAATATCCTCCCAAGCCATTCTCCTTTATCCTCATCCAAATGCTGCTTCTGCCTCTTATTGACCTTCCATGGCCCTGTTACAGACATGAATCAGTACCCCCACCCTCCACCTCTACCACATACTCCAAACCTTTGTGTTTCTCTCGGTTCCTTTATCTACAGCCCCTAGCCAAAGAACCCTCCACCTGGTTGTAGAAATTTCCAGTCACCATAGTTTCCTACTCCCACCTTCAGTGCCACTGCACACTTAAAGAGACCTGGTTTGTGTTGCTTCTGGATGTCTCAGAGCTCTGAAAGAGCCATTGTTTGAAAATGGCAATTTCCTTCATGACAGAACACTAGTAGGTTGGGAGAACGCTAAGGAGCTATTTCTCAACTTTTAGTTGCCACCCTTATGAATCAAAAGGGCCAGGCTGCCAGCCTGCAAGGGAGAAGAAAGACCCAGACTCAACCTATGTGAAAAGGATCATGTGTGGTCTATTTTGGAGGATGGCTAAGTTTATTGATATCGACCTTCTCACTTGCTCTTAGTAATAGCTCAATAAGTTAGGCCCAACAGATATTATCATCCCCATTTTTATAGGTAAAGAGACTGAGGCTTGAAATATTTAAATAACTTACCAAGGTCACACAACTAATAAGGTTAGAGCTGGAGTTAGAACCCAGGTCCTCTCACTCCGAATTCCCATGCCCTGTTCAGTTACTGCGCTACCTTCTACATAAAGAACAAGGATGTGGGTGGTGTGTACTCCTCTCAGGGGTGTATAACACTCAACAGAAACAATCAGGGGCTAACTACAGAGGATAAAGAAGAGATGGCATCGCTTATGCCAGTGGGGATTATAGGAGCTGTGTGTGTGGCAGACAGGAGCAAGAGCCCACAGGGTGGTCCCAGGATGCATGGGGGTGGCACTGAGCTAGGCAGAAGAGCCACAGCTGAGTGTGTGCTTCACCATTCTAGAGCTCTAAGACCATTGATCGGTAAAATCCAAGCTCTCTCAGCTGAAGCCAGCCTCAAGGAGACATCTGGTTTAGGCCCCTACCTTCTAATGGCTCAAATACCATTATCTCTATTCATTTTACAGTGAGTGATGGAGGAGGAACTAGAACCCAGGTCTCCTGACTCAGGGAAGGGCTGAATTAAGGAACACTGGAAGACAGGTGGCCATTCTTCTCAGGGCCTTCCACTAGAGTCAGTGGGTCAAAGATGGACTTCCATGAATTGCTGACAAATTTTTCTGTGTACATGTAGATGTAAAATTTCTGGAAAGAGGGCACTTTAGATTTAATAAGATACGAAATAGGTCCAAAACCTAGAAAGGTCAAGAACTACTGCATTAAAGGGTGCAGGAATCATACAGCTGCAGGATTCAAGACTACAGCTGGGAGTTGCCAAGGGAAACAGAGCCACCCACAACAACTTGAGGGTCTGCCAGCGAGGTTTAGATTGATGAACATTCACCATCTCTACACCTAAATGGAACCCAGATTTATGTATATAGACATTTCCTTTAAAATAAGGAAAATGAAATGAATTCCCAGTGTTTTCATTTGCAAAGCAAAGGCTCCTATGTCGGCTCTTAACCTTCAAGCTTTCAGTCCATCAAAACCTCCAAGCTTTCTGGAATTTCACTGCAATCCCCCGTATCATCCATAGGTCTCTGACTCCTGAGAGCCACATTACAGCTCACTCAGCCAGTCAACAACACCAGTCCCACCACCATGTGCCCAGCGAGGGCAGTGGATTCAGCCAAGTGCCATGAGAAACCTAATCTAAAGCTCTTCTCTTCTTTAATCTTGGGTAGATTAGAATCACCTATCCTGTTCCATTTCTCCTTTATGCCTCTGCCCCAATTCCTCAACCTCTCTGACCCTACCATGCACACATGCAAATACATGGGCTGTGTTCACACATGCATGTACATGTGCTCACACAAACACACACAACTTTGTAAATGTCAGGTGCAGCTCTGCTCCAGTCCTCCATTCTACACACACCATCTGCCAGAAGCTATTTTCAGCACCTAATAAAACTGTTTTAGAGTGAATCCTGGGGTGTTCTGCCCTTTGTTTCCCCAGGGCAAGAGCAACTGAGCTCCATATGGAGCTAAATTTTGCTACCAAGTGAAGAGGAGGAGAAAGAGTCAACCAAGTGCTATCAAGAGAACCTAGTGACCTCCCCACAAGCAGTATTGTGTGTCTCAGCTTTGTACTTACTGTCCCTTACTGTAACACCCTTGGGCTAGTAACCAAACCTCTCCACCTCACCCATAGGTGGCTACTACCTTACTCAATGGTTCTCAAACCTGAGCACACTTCAGAATCACCTGGAGGGTGGCAAAATCACAGGTTGCTGGGCCTCATCTCAGAGTTTCCAATTCCCTAAGTCCGGAGTGGGGCTTGGAAATTTGCATTTCTAACACAAGTTCCCAAGCGATTGCTGGTTCAGGGACTATACCAAGAGCTAGTGACCTAACTCATGAGCTTGTTGTGAAGATTAAATGAGAAAACATGTAAAGCACCTGGCACATAGTAAGGTAGTGGGTCTCAACCTTGGCTGTGCATTAGAATCACCTGGGGAACTTCAAAAAATCCGGATGCTCAGCACTACAGACCAATTAAATCAGGTCTCTAGGGGTGAGATACGTACATTACCACCTTTTAAAAAGCTCCCAGGTGACTTACATATGCAGCCAAGGTTGAGAGTCACTGAATTAAGTGCTCAATAAATTTACAACACCCTTCATAAGCTACCCAGCCACCCCCATCCTAAGGGCCTGCCTCTCCTCCTCCTTCCCCAGGGTCCCATCTCTCACTCTGGCTCCCATGGGAAGACCTGAGTGAAGCCTAACCTTGGCTTTGGCTTCTAGAGTGGATGCTGAGGACCACGCGGAAGATGAGCTCCGGTTCATTCACTCAGTGGCTCATCCACTCAGGTGCTCCTTCACTCAGTCATCATCAACCCAGCTGCCATTACGGCACCCACGAGGTGCTCGGGGGATGCAGGGATGAGTCAAATCCAGTGCTGTCCTCAGGAGTTGGTAACAAAGAACAAAAGATGTAGAATAATAGACTCTCAGATTCCGAAGGGTCCTCCAACCCCACCTCCCACCCACCACAGAAGTTGTCTTTACAACCTCCCCATCATCTCTTCCCAGCATCAATATTTTAAGTGACAGAAAGCACAGCACTTAACAAGGCAGCCCGTCCAGCTAACAATGCTACTTGTTAGAAAGTTCTTCCTTAGACAACTGAAACCCACTGCCCTGTAACCCCCACTCGTTAGCTCTAAACTCTGGAAGCTCCTCATCCCAGCCTTGACCTCCCACATGACTAGACTGCAGCTATCCAGATTCCTTCTGTGGTAAGGAGAAAATACAGCTGAAAAATCAAGGGTGCATTAATCCCATCAAAGTACAGAGGTCCTCTCTATGAAAATTGACTGCCACGCGTGGTGGCTCACGCCTGTAATCCCAGCACTTTGGGACACCAAGGTGGGTGGATCACCTGAGGTCAGAAGTTCAAGACTAGCCTGGTTAACATGGTGAAACCCTGTCTCTACTAAAAATACAAAAATTAGCCAGGCATGGTGGTGGGCCCCTATAATCCCAGCTACTTGGGAGGCTGAGGCAGGAGAATCACTTGAACCCAGGAGGCAGAGTTTGCAGTGAGCCAAGATCGAGCCATTGCACTCCAGCCTGGGCAACAAGAGTGAAACTCTGTCTCAAAAAAAAAAAAAAAAAAAGAAAGAAAGAAAGAAAGAAAAGAAAAAAGAAAATTTACTTTCTGGCTCTCATAGCTTGTGCTGGGAAGCTGAAGTCAAGATAACACAAAAATGTTCACTAATGAACCAACCACAATTTACCCTTAACCCCTCACTAATAGATTCTTTTGGTTTAACTCCAGCCTTAGCCTGACCCAACCTATTGTGTCAAAGGTCTTTGTTGGTCTCTGCTAGTTGTGGGTGGCTACCACCACACAAACAAATATACAAGCCAATTGCAAAGTGAAATTGCATATCCTGCCTCCCAAAATGCAGATTTTAATGAGGTTGATGAAATCAATGTTAGAGAAATTTTTACATCATCCACAAAGCCATTGAAAAGATAACGAGCTAGGGGAGACCAACTAAACTGAAGAAAAGAAAACCAACAAGGATCATGACAACATAATTACCTCCAAGTCAATGATCTGGGTATCAAAAATTGAGAGGCCTTTGGAAAATGAATGAAGCATCGCAATATTTTTGCAAAACAAGGACCCTCTTTAAGATCCTGCTGCATTGGCTGGGTGAGGTGGCTCACATCTGTAATCCCAGCACTTTGGGAGGCCAAGGCAGGCAGATCACAAGGTCAGGAGTTCAAGACTAGCCTGGCCAATATGGTGAAACCCTGTCTCTACTAAAAATATAAAAATTAGCCAGGCGTGGTGGTGGGCACCTATAGTCTCAGCTACTCGGGAGGCTGAGGCAGGAGAATCACTTGAACCTGGGAGGCAGAGGTTGCAGTGAGCTGAGATTGCAACACTGCACTCCAGTCTGGGCGAGAGAGCCAGACTCTGTCTCAAAAAAAAAAAAGATCCTGCTGCAAAAAATCGAGGAAGCAATGAAGAGTGTTTCCCTCTAGGAGTCTAACACTTGGTTAAGGAGTCCAGTATTACCAGTGAAAGAATTTCTGTACTATGTCAAGTACAAGTCAGCGATGATCAAGAGTTAGATTAAGGAGAATGCAAATTAACAGTTCAGAAGAGGAGGTCCAAGAAGACTAGAATGGTTGGTGAAGGCTTTGCCAAGGAGGAGGGAGTGGGCTTGTTTTTGAAGGAGGATGTAGATCCACCATCACTACCACCACCTTCCTGTTGGCCTCCTATATGGATACCCACCACACTCCAGTCAAGAGAGGCCCAAAAATCTACATCTAACATGCCAGGCATATTGAGGAATTAGATTGTGGTGTATATGGTCAAGATCTCAGGAACATAGACATGCAATGGATCAGGCCACGTGGCAGAGGAGGCCAAGGGCTAGAGGCACCCCTGGAGGTAGAGGAGGAGGGCACATCTGAGAAACCACTCAAGCCCCCGGTTGCCCTATGTCCAGCCCATCTGGGTGTGTGGCCAGCAGGCCGGTGCTGAGGGTCCCCCATAGGTCTGGCTGCTTCAGCCAGCAGGAGGATGGAGAAGTGCAAAGTCACATTTCACTCAGTGAAAGGGAAATCGGCAGCAATTAGCAGCCTCTCCTTCCTTGCTGACGTTCCCCTGTATGGGCAGGGAGGCTTCCCGGCTTTCATCCCGTACATCCTCTGCCTCCAGTGGGACCCCAGAGAGGCAAAACAGGTGGCAGGAATAGGAAGGCAGACCTTCATGGGTATGGGACCCAAAGCAACACTGTGTTTCCCACCTCTCAGCCTCCCCACTATTTTTATAGAGAAGAAATAGGCTAAGGTGAATGCCAAGGGGAAAGTAAGTTATAAATAAATCCAGAGAGGAGAGAAGAAGTGGGGTATGTGTGTGGAGGAGGTGCAGTTAGGGAAAACGGCAGCTGTGATTCTTGGCCGTTTTGGTTTCAGTTAAGCACCCAGGGCCTTCTCCTCCAGCTGCCTCTCTGGGTCCCCACCCGTCCCCAGGCAGGCGAAAGAGTGCCTGGGAATCCAATGCTACTCAAATGAGTGGAGTCTGAGTCAGGGCTGACCTCTCACTTCCTATACCGCATCCCCACCCTTACCTTCACTTTGCTTTGTTTTGGTTTTTTATTATTTTTTTTTGTAAAAGAAAGGGCAGGTTCTATGTTTCGTTTTTGTGTATGCGTGTGGTTTGTGTGTGTGTGTTTTAGTTTTGTTGTTGTTGTTTTTTGTTGTTGTTGCTGTTTGAGATGGAGTCTCACTCTCTTGCTCAGGCTCACCGCAACCTCTGCCTCCCGGGTTCAAGTGATTCTCCTGCCTCAGCCTCCCGAGTAGCTGGTACAATAGGCACACAACCACCATGCCTGGCTAATTTTTATATTTTTAGTAGAGATGGGGTTTCGCTATGTTGGCCAGGCTAGCTTCGAAATCCTGACCTCAAGTAATCTGCCCACCTCAGGCTCCCAAAGTGCTGGGATTAAAGGCGTGAGCCACCACGCCCAGCCTTGTTTTTGTTTTTTGAGACAAGGTCTCACACTGTCACCTGGGCTGGGGTGCAGTGGCACGACCATAGCTTACTACAGCCTCGACCTTCTGAGCTCAAGCAATCCTCCCACCCTAGCCTCCTGAGTAGCTGGGACTACAGGCAAGCACCACTGTGCTTGGCTAATTTTTGTATTTTTTTGTAGAGATGGATTTTCACCATGTCGCCTGGGCTCCTCTCAAACTCCTAGGCTCAAGTGATCGCTTGGCCTCCCAAAGTGCTGGGACTGCAGACATGAGCCACCGTGCCCAGCCCTGCTTTGCTTTTTTAAAAAATGTAAATCATCTAATTTCTTTTCTTCTTATTTTTAATGGTGGTAAAAAAACACATAACAAAATTTATCATCTTAACCATTTATAAGTGTTCAATAGTACTAAGTATGTTCACATTGTTGTAAACCAATAGCCTGAACTCTTCATTTTGCAAAACTGAACTCTGTATCCATTAAGCAACCACTCCCCATCCCCCCAAGCCCCAGCCTCTGACAACCACCATTCTACTTTCTGTCTTTATGAATCTGACTGCTTTCGATACTTCTTGTAAGTGGAATCATACAGTATTTGTCTTTTATTTCACTTGGCACAATGTCCTCAAGGTTCACCTATGTTGTAGAACATGTCAGACTTTCCTTCCTTTTTAAGGCTGAGTAATATTCCCTGGTATGTATGTACCACATTTTGTTTATCCATTCATTTGCCAATGGGCATTTGGGTTGCTTCCACCTCTTGGTTACTGTGAGTAAGGTTCCTATCAACATGGATGTATGCAAATATCTCTCTTCAAGACTCTGTTTTCCATTTGTTTGGATATACACCCAGAAGCGGGATTATTGGATCATATGGTAATTCTATTTTTTATTGTTTGCCATAGTGGCTGCATCATCTTACATTCCCACCAGCAGTGCACAAGGGTTCCATTTCTCCACTCTGCTTTGCGTTTGAGTCTTTGAGAACTAGGGGCTGCCCCAGCATCTCTGGACTTGAAATGAGAACCCAAGACCTCAGTCGGGTTTGGCCTGCAATCTCAGCCCTTCTCTGCCTTCTCTTCAGAACCCCCTATTTTCATTTCTAGAGAAATCTCATGGCCATTATCCAGCCCCTGAGGAGTCATGACCTCCAGCAGGCCTGAGAGGAACAAAGAAAACCAGGGCTTCCAAGGCAATGAGTAAAACAAATACCCAAGAGCAATGGTTTCAGGTAGCAGCTCCCACAGCAATGAGACAGATTTGGGGTGAGGAAGCAGTGGGTTACCACCTTCTCCTGAGTTGGCTGCATGGTCCACAGCAAGGGCAAGGAGATGAAAGGAGAGGCTGGACTTGGGGGAACAGGTGTGGAAGTGCAGGAACAGGTGTGGACGTGCAATGCCACTGCCACCTCTCCCCCATCCACCATGATATCCTCCAACCCAGCCTCTCTGCTTTGTGGTGGAGAGTCAGCAGCCAATAGTCTCATTCTAAAATCCAAATCTGGTGCTACCATGTCCTGGCTTTAAACGTTTCTGAGGCTCCTTACTGTCCTCAGACTAAAGTCCAAATGCCTTGCACAATTACAGCCCTGCATGACCTGGCCTCGGTATCTCATGCTGGCTCTCTCCCGTCACTCTGAGATCCAGCCACATCAAATGTGTTTCAGTTGCTAGAACAAACCACACTTGCTGTCTCCTTTGGGCCTTCATACACAACGTTCTCTCAGCTTGGAACATTCTCCTCCACACCACCCTCTTTCCTCTCCTTCTCATCTGGTTAGTTGTACTCATCCTTTAGGTTTCAGCCTAGATGGCACTTCCTCTAGGAAGCCTTCCATGATGTCCTCCAGTTCTGAGTCAGGATCTCTTCTCAGTACAGCCACAGGACTTATTATACTAGGGGTGTAGTCTGCTGACTTGGCTGTGTCCTTAAAATACTCGGTTCCATGAAGAGAGCAGAGTCTTGTCCACTTTCTTCCCTAGCACCCAGAACATGGCCTGGTTCAGTGTAGGTGTTTATTAAAAGCTTTTTGAAGAGTGAATGAATGAGTGAATATGTGAAGGACTGAACCATGAGGATGATGAGACCTGGGAGTGGTGGGTGGGCATCAGACTCCTACCTCCCCTCCCACCCACACAACCACAAAGGGCTCTAACCTGCCACCATCTCAAGTTAAAAATCAGCCAGAGCTTTTGATTTCTTTCTTTGCTTTTAGTGCCTTCCCAGAATTATGGATAATAAGGGTAGGGAAAAAAAGGGGCAGGGACCACACAAATGAAACACAAACCCTTGAGTTTCTTTGGAAAACTGCTCTAAAGCTCTGGGTGATGGGCATATTTAAATTTATCTGGCTTTCCCCTGCCACAAGGCACTTAGTAATGAAGAATTCACAGTTTCTTCAAGCCCCTCCCTGACTTTCCAGCTTCTGACCAAAGATCATGTTCTGCCCCCTCCAGCCCTCACCACCTCCCACCACCCCATCCACATCTCCTCTTCCTCTTGCTAGGAGATGGCTATGATCTATGGATGCCTCCCTGGGAGCCGGCCCAGCCCAAAGGCCCAAGGAGCCAGGTGTGACAGTGATGTATGGGTCTGGGCTGGACTCTAATTGGCCATTCCCTGTGGAGCATGGAGACTTAGGAAGACAAAAATCTACCCTATTGCATCCTGAATCTTTTCCTGTGGCTGATAATCAGCAAGTCCTGAACTGGGAACATTCAGAAGGGAAGAGCAATGAATGATTCGGGGGAGAGGAGGGGAGGAAAGGCTCCATCCAGAAGTGCTCGTGCTCACCCCAGGGCACCAGAGCTTCACACAAAGGATTAGAAAATTTTATGTAAGTACTATTGTCATGTCATTTTAACTAAAAACAGCATGCAGAAGCCCAAAGAACTTCCACATCTATTAGCCCTTTCACTCCCATGCCGTCCAGGAGACGATGGGAGGGGTGGGCAGGGGTCTCTGTATGACTAGAGCTACTATTATGGATTATTATTATTATTGCCCCCATTATTACATTGTTTATGACACATTATCTTCAATCCTCCCAACAATCCCAGGAGGTAGGGAGTTGTTTGTGTCATCTAAAGCAGTATACAAAATTATGTTTTACAAGAAGACTAAGTATGATTCTGAATTCATGATTCACGAATAATTCATGATCTTGTTTTATTTTGCTTTGTGTTTGTTTGTTTGTTTGTTTTTTAATGGACTTTAGTTTTTAGAGCAGTTTTAGGCTCAGGGCGAAATGGAACAGATGGTACAGAGAGTTCCCACACAGCCCTGCCCTCGTGCTCACAGCCTCCCCCGTGCCCCACCAGAGTGATCCATTTGTTACAGTCAATGACTTATATGGGCACATCGTTGTCACTCGAAGTCTACAGTTCACATTAGGGCTGCTCTTGATGTTATACATTCTGTGGGTTTGGATAAATGTATAATGACCTGTATCTACCATTAATTACGGTATCCTACAGAGTACTTTCACTGCCCGAAACATCCTCTGTGCTGTGGTCAAGAGTTTTAACCTCACATTTAGACAAAGAAACAGAGATCCAGAAAGTTTATGTGATTTACCCAATGCCAGGTCCAGGATTCAAACCAGAGTCTATCGTATTCCCGAGCCCAAGCCCTTTCTCCCCTCTAGCACCAACCTCTCCCGTGGCAGGTGGGTGAAATGTGGACCCTTGTAACCCAGCTAGCCAGGGGCAATGTTGGAATGGAAGCCCAAGATGCTTGCCCTAGTCCCAGATGTCTGCTGGGTCCCTCCCTGCCCTGGTGGCCAACCTCAGGCATTACCCATGACCCGGGGATAGACTGGGTTCACTGGATCAGAGATCCCAGAACACAAAGCAGACCTTTCAGTTTAGAGAGAAAACCTTGCTGCCCAGTGTCCTCTTAGGCTGGAGCCAGGCTGGGAAATTCAAGTCCATCCTTCTCTGGACTCCCAGGCCCTGCAGTCCCACCATGGCAAAGCATAGCAAGTCCTTTCCGTGCCATCGAGAAGAAGGGAGCGAGATGGTTAGAAATTTCATAGTAATCATGTATGTCAGGGTTCTCTGTATCACGTATGCCAAAGGGCCTAGACTAGAGGTGGCCAGGTGGCCTGGCCAGGGCTGGAGTCTGGCCAGATTTGTCTAGCATCAAAGGTACTCCCAGCCCACCCCCCTCAAAAAAATGCAGGTATGCACATATACATGCTCTTAATTACTCCTGACCTGGCACCAGCCTCATCGTCGTGTCCTTTTCTAAGGGACCCTGTCTCCCACAATAGCCATTAAAACTGACAACTCTGAATGCAAGCCGTGGCGACAAAAGGTGAGCTCCCAGCCCACCACCCGCTGGCAAACTGGCATGTCAGTGCTAACACACTCATCACCACCACTGTAGTCATCCTCGTCCCTATAGCCCCCACCTTTGGAAAGCCATTCACAGAGCCTTTTTCCATCCACACCACAATCCCGTGAGGTGAGCAGAGCAGTATTTGTCTCTGCAGTTGGCAGATGGGAAACATGAGGCTCAGAGAGGTTAGGTGATCTACCCACAGTCACACAGCTGAGACTGGAATCTCAGCCTCTTTCTACTACCACACATAAAATTGCTTTGCTGTTGACAAAGCAGCAAGCATTTCTCCAGTTACAGGCAACACACCAGGCTGCAGAGCTATGATGCTTCGGGAGCGCAAATGCCTGTGATGAGAAAGAACACAGAACTTCCCTTCCCTCCTCCAGGCGGGGAGGCCCAGCAGGAGTCTCTGAAGGTCTCTGAGGACTGCAGCTCTTCAGATTCCCTCTCACAATGGCCACTCTGGGTCCCTCAGAAGAGAGGGACGTGACAGAGCAAGGTGGCAGGTGAGGAAGAGCAGAGCCCCACCCATCCTTCCTCTGCGCCCCCCGTCCCCTCATCCCCCCGAATACACTTTGACTCCCCTTCCCTTCCCTATTTTGGGACTTAGGAAAGTCAGATAAAGTATCCAAGACCTCTCACCCTCATTCTTCTTGTCTGTCAGGAGCCATGTTAAATCTTAATTAGAGGAAATCCAAGGCCATTTCCATGGGAGGAGAGCAGTAACCCCCAGCGCACAAGCACAGGCTTGGGGGGACAGGCCCGGGCAGCGC
The DNA here is from genome assembly GCF_028885625.2 of Pongo pygmaeus. Lineage (NCBI taxonomy): Eukaryota > Metazoa > Chordata > Mammalia > Primates > Hominidae > Pongo > Pongo pygmaeus. The sequence continues at coordinate 44,854,918 of NC_072373.2, forward strand.
AGAGGCCTGGGGCTCAGGCAAGTCCTCACAGGTGTGCTGCAGGCTGCCAGAGCTGGCCTTTTGGACCTGCTGGGCATCCAGGTAGGTGCAGCCTCCTTATCTATCTCTTTGCACTGGGGCTCAGAAGAATGGGGGAAGATCCGGGAGTCATTTCATGCACAGAGTTCAGTTCAGTCTGCAAGATGGTTTTTCCAGTGAAATGAAATTCAGTCACACCCAAAGTGAGGACAGAAAGGCCCAGATAGGTGAGGCTAAGACAGGTGCTCCACAGCTGTTCTAGGAACTGACCCTGCTCCATCTCACACACACACACAACACACACAGAGACATGCCAGTACGTGCACACACACACATGTGTACATGCCCCCCAGACTGCAGCTCCCCTCTAGAAGAAACAATTGTCAGGCATCACCCCACAAACCAGGAGCAGCCCCCAGTTCATGCACTACCTCCCTCACCTCCCTCACTGCCCCAGCACTTAGACTCAGAGACCATAGTCACACATGACTCCGGCCAGACCCAGGGTAGCCTGCTGTTCTTGCCCTCTCATATTATTTCCTGCTCTGAGCTAAGCTCCACAGTCATTCAGCCAAGCAGTGGAATAACTCCTCTTGCCAAAAAAGCTAATGCGAGGTGAAATGGTATTAATAACAGCACAGTGTCTAGACAGGAGGTAATGGTACCGAAATGTTCTGTACTGGTCCGCCTTCACCTTCCACAGCCTGAGAGCCAAATACTAAGGACATTGGTAAACTTGAGTTCCTTCAGCAAGGGTTCTTAGCATACAGGTCTAGACAGGATTCTTCCATCCTTGATGGAAGACAGCCATCCTTAGACAGTGTAGGATGATCACATGGAATTGGGGAGGGGAATTGTTCTCAGAAGTTTGAAAGGAGACATTTAGAACAGTGTATGTGAGTTACAGGGAGCTCGGTTTCAACTCAATGGAAGAAAATTTTCTAACAGCCAAAGCTGGCTAACGATAACACAGGGTGTCTTGTGAGGTGGTGAGAGCTCTGTCACAGTATTTATTAAGAGTACAGCACAGTGCTTAAGAGCTTAAGCTATAGAGTCAGATATACCTGGCTTCAATTCCTGACTCTGTCATTTACTAATTGTGTGACTTTGAGGAAGTTACTGGAAATTCAGTTTCTTCGTTGGCATAAAAACGTAGTAATACCTCCTCAGGTTTTGAGGCTTATATGAGATTAAAGCATATAAACTGGAGTGCCTCACACTAACTATTATTACAAATAAAAAGCAGAAGCTAGGTGGCTACCAGTTGGGGATATCAACAAAGAGACTCCCACAGTGGTTGAGGAGGAACTAGATAATCTCTGCAGTCCCATCTGACTCAAAGGATATATACATTCATTCTTTCTTTTTTTTTTCTTTTCCTCATCCAACAAATGAAACTATCCTGTGACAGAAAGTATGCTGGACCCTGAATAGACAAGGGGTCAGAGACTACCTCACTACCTCACTCATTCCTTGCCTTAAAGCCGTCCCCAGGCTGGGGTGCGGTGGCTCACACTGTAATCCCAGCACTTTGGGAGGCCGAGGCGGGTGGATCACCTGAGATCAGGAGTTTGAGACCAGCCTGGCCAACATGGTGAAACCCTGTCTCTACTACAAATACAAAAAAGTAGCTGGGCATGGTCATAGGAGCCTGTAATCCCAGCTACTCAGGAGGCTGAGGCAGGAGAATCACTTGAACCCGGGAGGCAGAGGTTGCAGTGAGCAGAGGTTGTGCCACTGCACGCCAGCCTGGGCAACAAGAGTGAAACTCCGTCTAAAAAAAAAAACCGCATCCAGCTGATCAGAAAGATGAAATGTTGGCATGCAACACATACATGCGCACACACACATTGCCACACTGCCATGCCCTCATCAGCATGACAAACACAGCCCCGCACAAAGCATGAATGTGTCAAGACTTGGTTATTCATTTCTTCCTGTAGCTGACTCTGGATCACGTACCACTTCACAGGCTGTCTCTGGACCCTTTTGATGATGTGTCCATTGCAGCAAGATCTATATGTCACAGCCTGGTGTACCATATATCTATTCCTTGGGCAGAAAAAAAAAAAAGGTAACGAAAAATGGTCTGCAGGCTGGCCCCATCATTACAAAAGTGACTGGTTGGCAGAGATCATCATTCCACAAGGAGTGTATGTTTCAGAAGGACAAAGCATAACTCTTCCATGAGTGGAATCTGAAATAACCAACCTGGCCTGAAGCAGCAGGCTGATCCCCCCACGGTATGGCACCAAGTCAGGAGCTCAGGGTTGGTTTCTGCTGTAGAATGTTGGGCATTCAACAACGGCTGTAACCAGGTTAGTCTTGGTGAGTCCATGTGGCTAAGCCTATACCAAGCCCTCCATTGAGCCATCAGGGCCACTCTGTCCATAAGCCCACTGAGCAAACCCTGCATCACTGGAGGAAGAGACTAATCAGCATCCTCAAAGTAGACCACCTTGTCTACCTGTCTACCTGACTACGAATAGGAGCCTGATTAATGTTCACATGAAACATAAATATTCTCATATTCTTTGGTCATTCTAGGAGGCCCATCCACATCTCTGTTTTTCTAAACTTCCTTGTCACCAATCCTTGCATCTTACCCCTTCCACATTTTTGATCATCTGGTCAAACCATTAGCAAAGCACGTGCATTAGTAAAAGCCTTACCTCAGTCGATCTCTCCTTCCAAGTAGTCAACAAGCAGTACTGCTCAAAGCACGGCCCACTAGAAGGATTTCTGGTCTCTACTTCAGAGGCTCTTCTGAATGGAGCTAGAAGGCTAGAGCAGTTTACTTTGAGTGGGGACCAACATATCATGAAGAGTTTTGCAAAGTAGTCGTGGGTGTTTTCCTCCTCAGTCAACTCTGCATGCAGTCATAGATGCAGATTGAGGGAGAGGCAGCAGAGCAGCAGAAGTAGGCACACTGGAGCTTAAGTGAGTGGCTCATCCCATTTACACCAGCCATTGGTACCTGCTTGGCCCAGTCCCACTCATATCACTTGCACTTGATTATGCAGTGTGGCTGGACATACCTGAATTCATGGCATGGTTCATGATGAGCGGTAGCTTGGGTTGCATGCTGATGTGGTGTCCAGTGGTCAGGGGTTTAGTTTATTAGGGCCAATAAAAAGCCTAAACTACTTATTAAAAGGAGAATAATCACCTGAGAAAGAGAGTATGTCCTTGCTTCCAAAGCCTCGGGATTTCTACGTGAGCAGAATAGGCAATAAAAAAAAATAAAGAAAGAAACAGGCTGGGCATGATGGCTCATGCCTGTAATCCCAGCACTTTGGGAGGCCGAGGCGGGTGAATCACAAGGTCAGGAGTTTGAGACCAGCCTGGCCAATATGGTGAAACCCTGTCTCTACTAAAAACATAAAAAAAAAATTAGCTGGGTGTGGTGGCACGCACCTGTAGTCCCAGCTACTCAGGAGGCTGAGGCAGGAGAATTGCTTGAACCCGGGAGTCAGAGGTTTCAGTGAGCCGAGATTGCGCCACTGCACTATAGCCTGGGCGACAGAGAGAGACTCCGTCTCAAAAAAAAAAAAAAAAAGAAAAGAAAAAAAAAGAAACAAAGCCTCAGGATCTCCACTGGGATTCTCCTACTGGGTTTGCCCCAGGTTCCACACAGCATCTGAAAATTGATCTACCAAATCCAAAGAGACTGACCTTCCACCAAAATGGAGTAACAGAGACAGGATTTACCCTCCCACCTAAAACAACCAAAAAGCGACAAAATCTGTGAAACAACCATTTATAAGACACAGTGTACTAGATAATGAAAGGCAATAATCCCTGAGAGATGGGAAAGAAACAAGGTCACTCCTGTGATTGCCCCAGCTTACTGTCTTAAGGGAGTTTCCAGGCCCCCTTCCAGGTAGAGAGGAGGGGCCCAAGTGAGGCCTGATGGATTCCCCAAGTGGAGGAGACAATGCTGAGATTCTAGCTACAAGGCAGCTAGAATTCACAGGAAAGAAAACTGGAGAGGAAAGCATTGCACAGAGAGAGAATCCTGGAGCTCTAAAGAGACAGCCCCCACCTTATGTATTCAGCTGAGTACCAATCAGCACATGCAGGTCAGGAATCTATGCGAGGCTGGGGAAAGAATCATCTGGAAGGATGAAAGTTTGCCGGGCGTGATGGCTCACACCTGTAATTCCAGCACTTTGGGAGGCCGAGGCAGGCAGATCACCTGAGGTCAGGAGTTTGAGACCAGCCTGGCCAACATGGTGAAACCTGTCTCTACTAAAATTACAAAAATAAGCTGAACTGTACCTGTAGTCCCAGCTACTTGGGAGCCTGAGGCAGGAGAATCGCTTGAACTCGGGAGGCAGAGGTTGCAGTGAGCCGAGATCTCACCAGTGCCCTCAGCCTGGGTGACAGAGTGAGACTCCATCTCAAAAAAAAGAAAGAAGAAAAAAAGGATGAAAGTTTAGCCAGGCACATTGGCTCATGCTTGTAGTCCCAACCACTTGGGAGGCTGAGGTGGGAGGAGGCTCAAGCCCAGGAGGTTGAGGCTGCAGTAATGATTGCACCACTGCACTCCCACCTGGGCGACAGAGCCAGACACTGTCTCAAAACAATAATAATAATAATAATGATAATAATAATAATAATAATAATGAAAGGGAACAGTGCTCAACGCTCACACAAGCTAGGAATGGTGCCTGTTCCTACAGGCCAGACTAGAAAGTCCCATAATTCATGGGGCATTAGATAAAGTACATACAAGAGTCTTGCTTCCATAGTGGGTAATAATTAGCCCTAGACCCTGGTTTCTCACTTTTCTCAATTAATACTTAGGCTGAATAGTTCTTCATTGTATACCTATTCTAAGCATTTAAGTACTTTTTAACAGAGCTCCAAAATACATGAAGCAAAAACTGATACAATTGCAAGGAGAAATGGACAAATCCAACTCATAATTATAGTCAGAGATTTTAATATCCTCTCTCAATAGTTGATAGAACAAGTAGTCAGAAAATTAGCAAGGATATAGAAGATTTGAATGCTATCAACCAACTTACCTAATGAACATTTCAAGGACACTCCATCCAACAACAGAGGACACATTCTTTTCAAGTCTACGTGAAACTTGTATCGAGAGATCATCTTCTGGGCCATAAAATAAAACTCAATAAATTTAAAAGGATTTATGTCACACTAAATATATTTCCTGATCACAGTGGAAATAAATTAGAAATCAATAACAGAAACGTAACTAGAAAATCCCTAAATATTTGGGAATCAAATAACAAACTGTAAACAATCCATAGGCCAAGGAAAAGGGAAATTAGGAAATATTTTGAATTGAGTGAAAACAAAAACACAACATACCAAAATCTCTGGGATTGGCCTGGGCACAGTGGCTCACACTTGTAATCCCAGCGCTTTGGGAGGCCAAGGCGGGAGGATCACTTGAGGCCAGGAGTTTGAAACCAGCACCTGAACAACAGAGCAAGATCCCATCTCTACAAAAAGTAAAAATAAAAAACATTAGACAGGCACTTGGCAGGTACCTGTAGGCCTAGCTACTTGGGAGGCTGAGGCAGTAGAATGGCTTGAGCCAAGGCATTCGAGGCTGCAGTGAGACATGATTGTACCACCGCACTCCAGCCTGAGCGACAGAGATTCGAGACCCTGTCTCTAAAAAACCAAAACCAATAATAACAACAATAACAAAACCCTGGGATGCCACAAAAGTAGTACTTATGGAGAAATTGGTAGCATTAAACACCTGTTTTGCAAAAGAAGGTTTCAAATCAACTCTCCAGCTTCTATCACTGCCCTGCTGTAATCTATTTATACCTCTCTCACAAGATAAGTGCTCTGAGAACTGTAGACATATCTCATCTATCCTTGGTCTACAGAACCTAACACCTGGTCCACTGCAGACCTCCAGAAACACAACTTAACTAGAATTCCACTCCCATTGGCTTCCCTGTCACAGCAGCTGGGAGAAGCCCTCTAGAGCTGGGCCTTCTATCCTATTCCATTTGGAATAAACAAAATTCTGGTCCCCAGACATGGCCCAGGGAGACCCTGAGAGCTGGAGATAGGCTTATTTTTCAAGCTCAATCTGTGGGGGAAAGCAGAACCCAGCACCTTGGCCATTGAAAACCCACTGAGCTCTTTCGCACCACGGGGCTTCTGCACCTGCGGCTCTCTCTTCCCCCAGCTCTTCATGGGCCCGGCTCCTATCTTTGTCCTGGTTACAGCTTAGAATGGCCTGCAGTACAGTGCACACTGATGTTTCAGCATGCCCAAGTCCATCACCCGGAGCCCCTTCCTGTGGCATCGCCAGATCTTGCTTTGGATAACTCCTCCTCCCCCAGTGGATACAGTCCTGATGAAACTGTCAGTCACAGGTCCCTGGTCTTCATCCTGCTCTCCCCTGGCCAAAGAGTGAGGGCCCTTTGTCCCTGGATTGCGAATCCTAAACAAAGTGTCACAAACCCAGAACACCGCTGGGAGATATTTGTCCCAGTGGCCACCCCCTGAAGAGACTGTCTTTGAGTGCCTGCCATAAAGATGCCCAAAATAGCACTGGTTCCTGTGCCTTCTTTTATTCTTTTTCTCTCTTCTACTTTCCTTTGATCCTGTGAACTCCCCTTATCCTTCCAGAAATTCCTTTTTGCTTAAGTTTTCCAGAACTAATTTCTATTGCTTGCAATACAGAACTCTGATACTCAGGTCCCATCCTCAGTCAACATCTGCATTTTTCAAAATCTAAATTGATTTTAAAACATGTGTTTGTTTCCTCGTGTATTGTCTGTCTCTGCCACTGGAATGGAAGCGCCATGTCAGCAGGGACCTTTTCTGTCTGCTCCCTGCTGTCCCTCAGCACCTAGCCCCTGCCTGGCACATAGCAGGGACTCCAGAGGAAGGAAGAACCACACCCTGGTCTGTATCTTACCGTGAGGTCCACTTTGAACACAGGGCTGTGTGAAAGAGAAGGAAAGGAGAGGGCTTATGGGAACCAGTGAATGAGCTTCCACCTCTCCCAGAACAGTGAATTCTAGCTTTGGATTCCAAGCAACAGATTCCAAGACCAGAGCTCTCCTCCCCTCCCCCTTTGCTCTCTACCAATCCTTCCTAAGTCTGGAGCAGTGTCTTGTAAATCTTTAATTACAAGAAAATTGCAACCTAACCAACGAACACACGAACAGTGTTGATAAATATTTAAAGTTGCTACAGCAGCAGATCTGAAGAGATTAAGAAAAGATATATTGGAGTGACAGTTATTAAACACTAAATCCCAGTAAATGTTACCAAGGAGATATATAATGCAGACTCCTGACAGCCGCTCTGTTGCTGACAAGACAGGAGGAACATCTGCTCGGGAACATGGCATCAGGGGAGGCAGCGGGCCCTCACGGCCTGTGACAAGGGTTTGGGAAGAGAGAGGACAGCCATGCACTTAGCTCTCTGCCCTCTGGAGTCATGCCCTGCCTCACAGTCCCTTGGCGTCACTAGCTCCATGGAGGGGTGGCAGATAGTGGCTGGAAGGAAAGGAGAAGTTTCCAGAATGAGTACATTTGGAGGACCTCAGTGGCTGGGCTGTCACCCGTGGCTGTCTGTCAGGTGGACCAGCTCTAACTCTCCCCAGGGCTCTGGAATGGGCCCATTTGTATTGCCACCAGCACATAGCCCTTTGGAAGAAAGGTAACCAGCTTTGCTTCATTCATTCCTTCACCTTCACTCCTTTAATTCTCTACTCATTTCTTAATTCACCATTCACCTATTTCCCCCACTTATGCACTAATTGTCTCATTCTATTATTCATACATTCACTAGTGTATGCATTCTTTCATGCATTTATTCAATTACTCATGCATGAGTAACTTAAAGTTACTCACTTAGTGGTCAAATATTTATCGAGCACTTTTGACAGCTGGGGAGAAGCAAAGCTGAGAAATATCCAGGTTGTACCCTCAAGATCTGAAAGCCTAGGAGACAGTAGGGACTAGAAAGATAAAAATGTTCCAATATAGTAGTAGGCTCTTGGCATTTGCAGATTCCATATTTGCAGTTTGACTATTCAGTAAATACCCACAAAGGTCTGTGACTGTCAAAGATCTGCACTGTTGTTGACACACAGCTTTGAATGACACATGCATCAAGGCTGGTGTGTGGAAATGAAGGTACCTGACGAGGTCTGGAGAAGTCAGGGAAGGCTTCCTGCAGGAGGAGCTGCTTGGGCACCAGCTATATGCCAGGCACTTTACTGTATTAGCTCATTTCATCATCACAACACTCTCCCAGCCCATTTTGAAGATTAGAAAATTGGAGATCAGCTTGTCCAAGGCCACAAATGGCAAAATAGAATCAGAATCAGAGCCTGACTCCAAAGCCAATGTGTTTTCCACTGCATTTAACTGCTTCCTGGGGGCCCCAGCCATCTATCTCTTTACAATGAAGAAGAGTGGGAAAATCTCTTCTTCCCAAGGACAGAGAGAAAAGGTTGTTTTGTTTGTTTGTTTGAGATATAATTATAATTTATATTCAGTAAGATGCACAGATTTTAAGTGTACCATTCAAAACGTTTAGACAAATGTATACACCCATGTAACCAATATCTAAATCAAGGTATGGAATACTTCCATCACCCTAGAAAATTTCCACCAGAGACCACCACTGTTTTAATTTCTACCACCAGGTTTGTGTTGCCAGTTCTTGAATTTCATATAAATGGATTTAATGTATGAACGGCTTCTTTCCCTTAACATAATAAGGCAAGTAATATAGTTTGGATATTTGTCCCCACCCAAATCTCATGATGAATTATAATCCCCAATGCTGGAGGTGGGGCCTAGTGGGAAGTGTTTGGGTCATGGGGATGGATCCCTCATGGCTTGGTGAGTCCTCGAGATAGTGAGTGAGTTATCACGAGATCTAGTCATTTAAAAGTGTGTGTGGGCCAGGTGCAGTGGCTCACACCTGTAATCCCAGCATTTGGGAGGCTGAGGCAGGTGGATTACCTGAGGTCAGCAATTCGAGACCAGCCTGGCCAACATGGTGAAAGCCTGTCTCTACTAAAAATACAAAAATTAGCCAGCATGTTGGTGTGCACCTGTAATCCCAGCTACTCGGGAGGCTGAGGCAGGAGAATTGCTTGAACTAGGGAGGTGGAGGTTGCAGTGAGCCGAGATTGTGCCACTGCGCTCTAGAGCAAGACACTGTCTCAGAAAAATAAAATAAAATAAATTAATAAAATAAAAGTGTGTGGCACCTCCCCCCCGACTCTCTTGGTCCCACTTTTGCCATACATTGTGCCTGCTCCTCCTTTGCCTTCTGCCTTGATTGGAAGCTTTCTGAGGCCTCCCCAGAAGCAGATGCTGCCATGCTTCCTGTATAGCCTGCAGAAACATGAGCCAATTAAACCTCCTTTCTTTGTAACTTACCCAGTCTCAGGCATTTCTTTATAGCAACGCAAGAATGCCCTAATACAACAAGATTTTAAAAAGAGACTTTTCAAGCTGGGCACAGTGTCTCAGGCCTACAATTCCAGCACTTTGGGAGGCCAAGGCGGGTGGATCACTTGAGGTCAGGAGTTCGAGACCAGCCTGACCAATATAGTGAAACCTCATCTCTACTAAAAATACCAAAAAAAATTATCTGGGAATGGTAGTGCATGCCTGTAATCCCAGCTACTCAGGAGGCTGAGGTGGGAGGATTACTTGAACCTGGTAGGCAAAGGTTGCAGTGAGTTGAGATTGTGCCACTGCACTCCAGCCTGGGCAACAGAGCGAGACTCTGCCTCAAAAAAAAAAGGGGGGGGGGCGTATGGGGCAGCTTTTCTAAGATGTTAAGGACAATTCCTCAGAAATATCCAAAAGTAATGAATTGACCTATCGCCAAGTTCCAGTTCAGTCCTGACCGCACTGAAAAAATGGTTAGATTGGTTGGCACTGCCAGGCCACCCAAAACCGTAGTTCCTTTTTTTTGCCCCACCCCTCTAAGGGGTAGGTGTTAACCACAGAAGCTCAGGGGTCAGACTGCCAACATTCTGGGTCTGAAGGCATCTGACCTTCCCGGGGCCTGTTCCCTTAACTCTTCTTAAGGCGTGAGCACTTGTGTACTTGTGTGTGCCAGCCATCTGCTGGCCTCCTGCACCGGGCCTCAGGAATCTCATTCCAGACTCCTGGGTAAGGAAAGCTCGTTCCTCTCTGGCCTCAAGATTCCTCCCCTGTGTGTCTGCCTGTCCTGTATTTGCCTGGCCACACCTTCCTTATAACTCCAGGAAGCAGGAATCTAGACTGATTCAGGGAGGCCCGACTTCTTCCTCAGGGTCCTAGGCCACCATCTTGGTCAAGGCTTTCTAGGAGCTTGGCAGGCTCTGAGGTGAACACCATCTTTTCCAGGGTCTTCTGGCTTCACATCAGCTTCTCTGTGAGTCAGCACCTTCTCCACACCTCTTGTATCTTTCAAAGACTGTGTTCTCATTCTGGAGGCCCATCAAGTCCCTGCTTCCTGCATGAAAATTGCCTCTCGTCTCTTTTAAAGAGCAGGGACAACTGAGGCTGGGTGTTGTGGCATGTGCCTGTAGTCCCAGCTACTTGGGGGGCTGAGGTGGGAGGATTACTTTAGCGTAGGACATCGAGGCTGCAGAGAGGACCACTGCACTCCAGCCTGGGCTACAGAGTGAGACCCTGTCTCAAAAAAAAAAAAAAAAAAAAAAAAAGTAGGGACAACTGAAATGCCCTGACTTGCTGAATGAACGAGCTCGCGAGAACCAGCCCTGCAGCCCTGTGGATGGAGGTTATGCTCTCCAGGTGTCCCCAGGGAGGAGAATAACATTCCCCGAGGCTCCTCAATTATATTCTCACTGTCGGGGAAAATTCCTTTTAGATATTACAATTGGATAGCAACATTTCCTGACACAGGGTGACTGGAGGAGGCTGAGGAAATGCCCCAAAATCTGTAACAAGGCCCCGGATGTGGCCAGAGCCTGGACCAGATGCAGGAATGGGGGCAAGGGCCTTGGGGGCCCCCTGGACAATCCAGTATCTTTCTCTAAAAAGGGCTGGAACTGAGCTGGAACTGCTGGAGACAATGGACTGAAGCTTTTTAATTGGTGTCCTGCACATTTCACTGGTCATTACCTGCAGCCCAGGCTGTCTCTACCCCAGGCAGCTCGGTACTGTGGCACCCTGTGGCATCCTTCCAACATGCCCCTTGAGAAGGACCCAGGCTATTCATCCCCAGAAGGAAAGAGAGGCTGGGGCAGGTTACATGTCCCTGTTCCAGACGACATCAGTCTATTGATCAACAACCATCAAGGAGCCCTTCAGAGACAAATGGTAATTTCATTCACTCTGGTCTTTAACCAACTGTATTCTCTTACCATTTCCTAATTGCCTCTGTCTCTTTCTCTCTCATGCTGTCATTCAGTCAACGAAGACATACTGCATTTGAGAAGCAACCCAGTATTATAAAGAACATTAACGCTGGAGCCAGATTGTCTGGGTTTGAACCCCAGCTTTTCCACTTACTAGCTGTGTGATCTCAAGCAAACTGGGCCTCAGATATCTTGTCCATAAACTGGCAATAATCAAATACTCACAGAGGTATTGAGAAGAGCAGGGGAGCTAAATATGTAACCTGTTTAGAAGGGTTTCTGGCACGTGGTGCAATAGATATTTTTGCTATTAAAATAATAATTATTACTACATGCAAAGCACAGTGCTAGATTCTGAAGATAAGACAGTGACCAACAAAGAAATTCCACCTGCTCTCATGGTACTTAACCCCTGAAGCTGCAGGGAAACTGCATCTTATGACTGTGATACATGGAAGGAAATGGAAGTACAGTGGCTGGGGGAGATATAATCAGGGCCTCAGCTGGACTGAGACATCAGGGAAGGCTCTCCCGAGGTAGTGATACTGAGTTGAGTTTCAAAGGATGGTGGGAGTTGACTGGAGAAGAAGGGCACAGCAGGTACAGTCTGGGGTGGGGAGGGGCCCGGCCATCTGGAACTGAAAGGCTAATGTGAGTGGAGTTTGCAGAGATCCTCAAAGTGCAGAACAGGGAAGGCAGGAGATGAAGCAATGCAGGGGAGTCGGGAGTTGGGAGTCAGGAGGCCGTGGCTGGTACAGTCCACATAAAAGTAGACACAAAACCAAAGGCACAATCCATTGACAGAGGTGACTGATAAGATGCACATCATTCAAATGAAAAACTGCTTTGCAAAAGACGCTGTCAAGAGAGGAAGGAGACAAGCCACAGACTAGGAGAAATATTTGCCAAAGACATATCTGATCCAAAATATATAAAAAATTCTTAAAACTCAACCATAAGAAAACAAACACCCAATTAAAAACTGAGCCGAGGCCAGGTACAGTGGCTCATGCCTGTAATCCCAGCACTTTGGCAGGCCGAGGCGGGAGGATCACCTGAGGTCAGGGGTTCAGAACCAGCCTGGCCAACATGGCAAACCCCCGTCTCTCATAAAGATACAAAAATTAGCTGGGCATGGCGGCGTGTGCCTGTAACCCCAGCCACTCAGAAGGCTGAGGCAGGAGAATAGCTTGAACCCAGGAGGCGGAGGTTGCAGTGAGTGTAGGTCGCTCCACTGCACTCCAGCCTGGGTGAGAGCGAGACTCTGTCTCAAAAAAAAAAAAAAAAAGGAGAAAAAGAAAAAACTGAGCCAAACACCTTAACAGACATTTCACCAAAGAAGATGTACAAATGGTAGATAATCATATGAAAAGATGCTCCACATCACATGTCATTGGGGAAATGCAAATTAAAACAAAGTGATACCATTATATATATTAGAATGCCCCAAATCTGGAACACTGATAATACCAAATGCTAGTGAGAATGTGGAGCAACAGGAACTCTCATTCATTTCTGGTGGAGATGCAAAATGGTACAGCCACTTTGGAAGACAGTTTCATGGATTCTTACAAAACCAAACATACTTTCACCACATAGTCTAGCAGTTGCACTCCTTGGTATTTACCCAAATGAGTGGAAAACTTATGTCCACAAAAAAACCCACACACAGATGTTTATAGCAGCTTTGTTCCTAGTTGCCAAAACTTGGAAGCAACCAAGGTGTCCTTCGGTAGGTGGAAGGGTAAATAAACTGTGGTACATCCAGACAATGGAATATTATTCAGCGCTAAAAGGAAATGAGCAGCCAGGTACTGTGGCATTCGCCTGTAATCCCAGCTACTCAGTTGAGGCAGGAGAATGGCTTGAGCCCAGACGTTCAAGACCAGCCTGGGCAACATAGTGAGCAAGACCCCATCTCAAAAAAAAAAAAAAACAAAAAAACAAAAAAAAGAGAGACGAGAGAGCCAAAAAAGAAATAGAAAAAAGAAAAGAGCTGCCAGGCATGGTGGCTCATTCCTGTAATCCCAGCACTTTGGGAGGCCAAAGTAGGTGGATCACCTGAGGTCAGGAGTTCGAGACCAGCCTGACCAACCTGGTGAAACCCCGTCTCTACTAAAAATACAAAAATTAGCTGGGCGTGGTGGCGGGTGCCTATAATCCCAGCTACTCTGGAAGCTGAGGCAGGAGAATCACTTGAACCTTGGAGGCAGAGGTTGCAGTGAGCTGAGATCACACCACTGCACTCCAGCCTAGGCAACACAGCGAGACTCCAACTCAAAAAATAAATAAATAAAATAAAAATAAAGAAAGACTGGTTAAACCATGAGCACAGAGAGACTGCCCAGCACACCAGGAAGAGACAGAAAAACAGCAAGCCAGGTCTCTGCAAGGGTTCCACATATGGCCTGAATGTGTAATTTGGAAAAACTGCCACCCCTACCCCATGCATCCCAGCCACCCCCTCCGCCCTCCCTCTGAACCCCCAAGTTTGCACCTTCTTACCTGACCCCATCAAACCGCAGCCAGCCCGGGCTCCCCCTGTTGGGAAAGGAAACCTCGGTCAGAGACTCCACGGCCCACATTTTTAGGTGGGGGTGGGTTTGGCAGATTGGGAGTGGGGATGGAAAGAGGGGAGATGTTTGAGGGGGTAAGGGAAATAGGGAACCAGCTGGGAGGGAGGAGGAGGAGAAGAATAGGAAGGGAAAGAGGTAGAGGGAAAAGAAAGGAAAGGAAAGGAAAGGAAAGAAGAGGGGCCTGGAGGAGGCGGAAGGAAAGACAAAGGCCTGCTGGGAACCAACCCAGCAGGAATTACACTCATTTTTTTTCAAATTTCTGGAAGCTAGCATTTACCTAGGTGGGAAAGGGAGCTTCTTCTCAAATATCCAACACATGTATGAGTGTACGTTGCAGGTATGAATGTGAATGGCAACGGGACATAGCGCTGGCTGTGGCTGTGGCTGTGGCTGCGTGTGCAGATGGAGGGGATGTGGGTGCCGTACACATCCTGATAAGGAAAAGAGAAATGGGGAGAGGCCTCAAAATAAGCAAACCACTCTTCAACAGCCCTAACAAATCTGTTTTCGTTTCCTGTGTGTCTTCCCTGTCCTCATCCATGTGCACGTGTGACCTTTACCTCTTTAACACACCAGAGTTGAGGGTGGCAAAGCCATGCCACATCCAGCAGAGTCCCAGACCACAGTCCACAGATGCCTTCTGAAGTCACCTCCCCCTAGCAAGCCCCTCCCCAACTGATGCCCCACACCTGCCCCACCCCTCCCACTTCCGCCAGGCTCTGGGCTTGGTCTTGCATCTGCTTTGCATTTCCCATGAGTGCTCCACTGCCCTTCTCAGGCTCTAGACATCACCCCTCCCCAGGACTGCAGTGTCTCTGCCTTTTCTGAATCAAGGCCCCCACCCCGCTTTCCTGGGCCCGAGGTGGCTGGCAGGTTTGCACTGAGCTAGCGGTTCTGAGGTGCTGGGAATGCACAGGGTCAGTGCCTCCTCCGTGCACAATATAAGTACCTTTCTATGTCATGTGCAGTCTTTGTGGCATAAGGTTACTGACTGTGTTATAGGCCACCCACAAGATGTCCTCTCTCCCTAACCATTGCTCTAGGGTTGAAAACATTGGACGACTACTAAAAAAAAAAAAGAGTTTTTCCCTTTGAAAAATGTTCCCTGTGAGCCTGAGAGGTGAGGAGGAAGGCACTTCTTCAGCTGCTTGAAGCAGGTAAGTCCAAAAGCTGCCTGCTCTGCAGACAGCCCAGGAGAATGGGTGTTTCCTGGTGTCCTGCCTTACCTGACATCACTCCAGTAGGCCCTGAGGAGCATCTGAGAGGAACCCAATCCCAGAAGCACTATCACTTGGTAGGATTACTACCATTTAATTTGCTACATTGCTTTTTAATATGCTTTTTTGTGCCATCTCCTCTGGTAAATTATAAGTGTCCTAAGGGCTGGTTACATTCTATTCATCTCTCAGTGCCTGGCACCTGGCCCAGTGCCTGCCACATTGTGATATAAACAAGCAGAGCAACCACTGAGTGAGCACCTACCCTGTGCCAGGCAGAAGCACTTGACAGGCATAAATGACGTATAAATGAATGCCACTATTATGCCCACTTCACAGATGCTGAGATAGAAGCCCAGAGAGGTGAATTAACATGGCCATGGTCACACAGGGAATAAAAACCCAACTCATGTTTAGGCTTCTCAGTTTCTAAGGGAAACTTCCCTGAAATATTCTCAGGCAGTAGAAATCTGGAGCCAGCTCCAGGTCTGAGAGCGATGGCGCAGAAGCAGCATTGCCCCAGGCCCTACCTCTGTTGTGCAGTAAGTGGCGCCAAGGATTTAGAATTTCCCCAGAAGTGAAATAATGATCATAAGCATCTTTATTACAAGAAGATGTGCACTGCTTTTGCAATCTGCTTTTGCTTTTTGTTGTTGTTGTTGTTGTTATTTGTTTGTTTTGAGACAGGGTCTCTCTCTGTCACTCAGCCTGGAGTGCAGTGGTGCAATCTCAGCTCACCGCAACCTCTGCCTCCTGGGCTCAAGTGATCCTCCCACCCCAGACTCCCGAGTAGCTGGGACTGCCGGCGTGTGCCACCATCCTTGGCTGATTTTTGTATTTTTTGTAGACACAGGGTTTTGCCATGTTGCCCAGGCTGGTCTCGAGCTCCTGGACTCCAGTAATCCACCTGCCTTGGCCTCCCAAAGTATTGGGATTATAGGCGTGAGCCACTGCACTTGGCCTGCAATCTGCTTTTGAAAGCACTTTTCTATCAAATGTCTTTTTGGATGCTGTGAAGAAGCCAAGGCAGGTATCATTTCATTTCTGATGAAGAAACTGAGGCTCTGAGAGAAATGACCGTCCAAGACTGCACGGCGGGGTGAAGGCAGGAATGGCGTCTGTGTGCTGGAAAGACTTTCAGAAGAGGATGCTAGGCCCAGCGTGGTGGCTCACACCTGTAATCCCAGCACTTTGGGAGGATCACGAGGTCAAGAGATGGAGACCATCCTGGCCAACATGGTGAAATCCCATCTCTACTAAAAATACAAAAATTAGCCAGGCATGGTTGCACATGCCTGTAGTCCCAGCTACTTGGGAGGTTGAGGCAGGAGAATCGCTTGAACCCAGGAGGCGGAGGTTTCAGTGAGCCGAGACTGCACCACTGCACTCCAGCTTGACAACAAAGCAAGACTATGTCTCAAAAAAAAAAAAAAAGAGAGAGAAAAAGAGGATGCTCTTCCTCTAATACAAGTATGGGTAACAGCCCTGCCTTTCTGCCCATTTACCAACAGCTCAAGGTGCCCACAGGGGACAGTCTCTGCCCTCAGGGCTAGGTCTCAGGGCCATGCTGACTGCACACCGACCTGCTCGCTTCTTGAAGGCAGAGGCTGGATTTTGAGCACTCCAATTAGTGCAGGGACAGCACGGGACCCCTGTACCTCAGTGGCTGCACACTCCAAGGCCGAGTTTATGAAGGAGGACCAGAGTCATCTACTTCCCCCGTCAAACACCGTTACAGACTTGCAAATGCCAGTCTCTAAAGTTGGCTCTCTAGGCTGGACCTGTTCAAGTAAGCTATGTCAGCCAGTCAGTCACAGAGGAAATGGCCCCTCCACCCCCAAAAGACCCCTAAACCAAAGCCTGGGTGGCAGAGCAGTTGCCACCATCAAGCCAAGCTTGGACATCTAGGCTGAACTATGAAGGGTACACCGTTGAGATAGACAGTCCCTGCCCTTGTAGGCAAAGTGTCCAGTGTTCTGTTGTGTGGGCATCTAGGGGAGTCCTAAGGGATCAGCTGCCCAGCAGCCTTTTTCTAGAAATACAGGCACATCCACATGGATACAACAAGATCTCCAGGAGCCACGTGTCCTTCCTGTCCCCCAACAGCCACACTGATGGGACCAGCTGTGCATAGCCCACCTAAGCTGTGCATCTCAGAGTCCTTCCTTGAGCATTTGGAACCAAGAGACTCCAGGGTAGCCTGGCTTTCTCATAAACACAAGGATATAAACTTCAGAAATGTTAGTGGTGGCTGTTCTCCTCCTTGGAGTCAAGAATAGAGAGAAAGCCAGTCTACAGCAAGAGAAAAGAATGAGGCAGCCCTGAAAAGAGGAGGGAGGCCCACTTGCATCCATGCCTTTGGGTTCCATGATATCTTAAGACTTTTCTCACAAAGTCCCCATTTTTGCTTAGAGTTGGTTTCTATTACTTGTAACCAATAGAGTTAATACAGTATAACTCCATCATTCTCAACCAGGGGCGGTTTTGTTCCCCAGGGGACATTTGGCGATGTCTGGAGATATTTTTGGTTATCATAAGTGGGGGAAAGGGGGTGCTACTAACATCTAGTAGGTGGTCAGGGATGCTGATAAACATCCTACAATGCACAGGGCAGCCCCTCACACCAGGAACCATCTAGTCCAAAATGTCAAGTTGACAAGTACCATGCTTGTCAAAGACAGGAGTGATCATCATGAAAAAAAAGGCTTTGTGTCTCACTTCTCCATTTGGCAAAGACTCTTTCATTTTAAACAATATTCTGGTGGTGAGAATTGTCATACCTTGATAGCAGGAGGACAGACAATGAGTGCAACCTTTATGAAGAATCATTTAACAAGACATTTACCTGGGGCCTTAACATGTTCACTGTTAAATCAGTAATTTACTTTGTAGAATTTATTCTTGGTAGAAAATCTTAATTCAGAGATATACACAAAGATTTATGCAAAAGGATGTTCAGTGTAGCTTTATTTATAATGGTGAAAAATGGAAACAACTTAAATATCAACCACTGGGTATTGGTTACATAAATTATGATACATTCATAGCACAGAATAATATATGTAGCACTTAAAATTATGTTTATGAAGATTATTTAGTAACACAGGGAAATGCTCATTATGTTAACTGAAAAGCCAGAATATAAAATTTTTGAACTATGCATAAGCACAGAAAAAAAGGCTGCAGGGAAATATATCAAAATATTAACTGTGGCTATCTCTAGAGACTAGGATCACAGCTATTTTTTTGTATTCCTATTTTTAAAAAATATTTTCCAATTTTTCTGCAATTAACATGTATTATAATTAGGAATTTAATACTAGAAAGGAATCGTGATATCAGAATTGAGGATAGTCTAGATTATTCATTCATCAAAAAATAAATATATATATATACGTATATATATACACGTGTATATATATATACGTGTATATATATACCTATATATATATATATACCTATATATATATACCTATATATATATATACCTATATATATATACCTATATATATATATACACCTATATATATATACCTATATATATATACCTATATATATATATATACCTATATATATATACCTATATATATATATATACCTATATATATATACCTATATATATATATATACCTATATATATATACCTATATATATATATATACCTATATATATATACCTATATATATATATATACCTATATATATATATATATAAAGAGCCTACCATGTGCTAGACGGACATTGTGAATAAGCAGACAAGGCCCCTGACCTCAAGGGGCTTCCAGTCCAGGAGAGGAAGCACTTCAGAGGTTCCAACTATTTGCAAATTCACTGTTATAGAAACCATCTGAAAAGGAACACTTAAATAGCTACCATTTGTTGAGAGCTTATGTCAGTACTAGATGCCTTACAATTTTGATCTCATTATCTCTGCATAACACTCCGAAAAAATATGGTTAAGTCTTGGTCACATGGCTGGTGGGCAGTGGCCAGGATTCAAACCAGATCCATTTACCATCAGCACAAATTCCCAGTCTCCTCTGCTCCCTGCCTCAGTGACAGGGGTCATTTCAGGACCATGAGACATGGCAAACTGGAGCCACCAAGAAAAATTTTAAAGCCTAGAAAGCCAGATAGAAAAGGGTATGCAGGCCAGGTATGGTGGCTTACAACTATAATCCCAGCACTTTGGGAGGCCAAGGTGAGAGGATTGCCTGTGTCCAGGAGCTCGAGACCAGCCTGGGCAACATAGTGAGACCCTGTCAACAAAAAAATTCTAAAAAGACAAAATTAGCCAGGCATCGTGGTGCACACCTGTGGTCCCAGCTACTCTGGAGGCTGAGGTGGGTGGATGGCTTCAACCTGGGAGGTTGAGGCTTCAGTGAGCCTTGATCATGCCACTTGGGCTTCAGCCTGGGCAAGATCCTGTCTCAAAAAAAAAAAAAGAGAGAGAGAAAAGAAAGAAAGAAAAGAAAGAGGTATGAGTGGCAGGAATGTAGGCCACTGACCAGATATCCAGCAGGAGGCCAAGAGTAAAGTTGTTTGCAGTGTTAGGGAAGGTGGTGGGGCCAGGGCTGGGGCACAAGGGTGGTCACTGTCACAGATGTGCTCTGAGCTGCCCATGAGAAGGAAGAAATAGAGAAAAAGCAAAACCACTTAAGAAACGGAGATAGAAAGAAGAGCGCTTTGATGTAGATTGGAATGGCTGCAGCTGCGGCCAGAAAGGAGTATGTCCTCTCCCCAGAGGTCAGTCTATTAGAGAAGGTTCCACACAGTGAGAGGGGAGCACAGAGCGGAATGAGCTTGTGCTGCAAACCAAAGCTCAGGGGACTCCAAGAACACACGGAAATCAGGAGACTTCATGGGTTGTTATAAAGGGCTATTGAGATGGCCTTCTCCCAGAAGAAATCAACAGAAAGGCTCTTGCTTCTTGGTGACCCAGAAGCCCGGGATAGGCTGGGTGTGGAGGGAAAGGGAAGCCACGGAAGTCAAACTGGGGACTATTAGGAGCTTGGATCACTGGATTAACTTTGCAAAGTGAATTAAGTAATGAAGCTGGATGCAGATGGTGGAGCAACCGGGGTAGTTTGTGACTGGGAGGGACTAGTTTTCTGCACTTCCAACAGCTGGCTGAACAGGTTAAATGCTCCACTCAAAGCCCAGGCCATTACCATTGGTGGTAACATCCTGGCCCCTTCAGTGACAGACACATGGGATCACTGTGGAGAAACACCAGGGAAGCTGAAGCTGATTTCCACTCATGATCTGGTTGTGTGCTTTGGTTCAGACACTTTTTTTTGGTTCAGCAACTTCTAGGGGAAAACACCAGGCTAGGAGTCCAGAGGCCTGAGTGTGAGTCCCGGGACTCCTGTAAGTCACAGGAGCGGACACATGCCACTTACCCGTGTCCTCAGCTGGAAAGTGAGAATGACGGTGCCACCCTCTCCTTCTCTGGCCTCCCCTGCCCGGTTTTCTCGGTGCCTCAGTGCCCTCCTCCAGACAGAGGGGGCGAGGAAACCGTCTGCTTCGCAGGGCGGTGGTGAGGGTCCAAGGAGGCAGTGCACAGTAAACTCCCTCCGAGGAAGCCAGGCTCACAGTCAGCGCTCAGCGTCGTTGTTGCTGCTGCTTCTGCTGTTGTTTTTAGGCTAATTGGAGATAATAGATGTGAAAGTGTTTTGAGAAATACAAAGCACTCTATGTTCCAATAAAAGGTGTGGTTTCCATTCTTCCCTCTTCCTGTTTCATTTCTCAAAATTCCCCTCTGCACACCAGGAAGCTGCTGGACTGAGCTATTGAACATGTCCCATCTCCCACAGGCTCCCCTGCCTCCAGCGCCCCCATCCCCTCCCCTTCACCTGGCTGACCCCTCCTTCCTGGCACACAAAGCCCAACTCTGCTTCCTCTCCCCGGGAGCCTCCCCTGACCCTCCAGGCTGGGCTGGAGCCTCCTCCTCTGGGTTTCACCAGTACCCGTTGACTGCTAGCTGCACATACTGCAATTTTCTGTGCTTTCATTTTTGGTTTTGTTTTGTCTTTTTCAGTCTTTTTCCTGCACTCTTCCCCACCCTGACATAAGTTTCTTGGGCACAAACAGGGTGTCTAATTTGTCACTGCATGCCCAGAATCTAGTAAAGTCCAGGCATATTATCGTAAGCCCAGCAAATGTACATGGATTCGAATGAATGAAGAAATAAGATCATGTATATGAAGTCACCTTTTATGGTCTTAGAAATAATCATTATTAGTAGCTCACTCAACAATATTCATTGATCACCTACTAATCTTTGAAAGGCCTCTACCAGGTACCTAGGGCAACACATAATAGGGTCTCTGCTCTCAAGGACTTTTCAAGGGAATAAGGGAGAATCCCTAGTGGAATTTTACGACCTGCAGATGACAATAACATAAATGTAGTAACATACGTATGTGCCCTAAAAGAGGCCAGGCTACCTGTTGCAGAAGTACAGTCAGGGACAGCTCCCCAGGGGCTTCAGGAGGCTCCTAAAGGAGGAGCTGACTTGAGCTCTGCCTTGTCCAGCCTCTCCACAGCCCTGGGCCCTTCACTTCCTCTCTTCCTTCAGCTTTGGGATGACTCAAGAGAGCTTGTGTTCTGCCCCTAGCCGCTCCTGAGGGGCCAGCAGCTCCCTGGGCCTCTCTAAGGCCACCACCTGGCAAACCTGGGGAGTCCTTGATCTGAGGTCCCCGCAGGGTCATGCCTGCTACAACTCCATCTGGCCAAGGCCTCAAGGCAGCAGAGGCTGAGGGATTTCGAGCCCCCCGAACCCTGGTTTGAGTCCTGGCTCTGCCACTTGCCAGTTGTGTGAAGACATAATTACACTTTATCCAGGCCCCAAATTTCTCGTGTATAAAATGAGGCCAGGCCAGGTGTGGTGGCTCACGCCTATAATTCCAGCACCTTGGGAGGCTGAAGCCGGAGGATCACTTAAGGCCAGGAGTTCAAGACCAGCCTGGGCAACATAGTAAGACCTTGTTTACACACAAAATCAAACATTTAGCCAGGTGCGGTGGCACACGCCTGTGGTCCCAGCTACTTGGGAGGCTTAGGTGGGAGAATTGAGGAGCCTGGGAGGTCAAGGTTGCAGTGAGCTGTAATGGTGCCACTGCATCCTTGCCTGGGTGACAAGAGTGAGATCCTGCCTCAAAAAAACAAAAACATAACATAAATAAAATGAGGACAATAGCCATTAATGAGATGAAGCACTTCAATGAAACAACAGATATGGAGAACTTGGAACATTCTTTTAAAAGCCTTCAATAAATGTAAACCATTTTTCTCTCTAGGACCTATAAAGCTGCAGTGATTTGCAGCCAGCGGTGGGTGCACTCTAGGCCTCATGGGTGTGAGTTAGACATCTCACAGGGCCCTGCCCCACTCTCTGGTCTGGGAATCCTCCTGGGATCCCAGAAAAATGACGCACGTTAGTAAAACTCAGACCTTCTAAATTTTATAGACACATTTAAGAATCTCTCAGGGTCAAGAACTAGTTGTAATTAAATTATAAATGTCTGGAAAAGAGAGAATGACCTCATTTTAGCCTCTGACCCCATGAGGCACAAGAAGGCAGGTATAGTTACCCCAGATGAGGAAACCAGGCCCAGAGAAGGGAAGTGTTTTGGCCAAGGGCACACAGTGCACGAGGGGCAGAACCCAGACTAAGTCTGCCCTTTCCTCTCTGCATAGTTACCATCTAATAGGCTGGGCGCCCAGAGGGGCCCCTTCTTGCCTAGGGACCAATCTGTCTTTGTAGGACAAACAAATTAGCTACAAGATTAGAAATTACAACTTAGGGGTCATGTCGCCTCTGGCTCCAAGAGTCTGAACCTCCCCAAATTGTTCCTGGGAATAACATCACTGTTGTAAAACCTAAGATCAGTGCTTGAGATATTTTGCAGACCCTGCACTTGATGGATCAGCTGACACCACCAAGACCAGTAATCTGGCTCCACCAGTTCTGCCATCCCACCCAGGAACAGAAAACAGCAAGAAAACCTCACTCCGACCCGCTATGATTCCATCTCCAACCTGACCAGTCAGTACTCCCCACTTCCCAAGCCCCTACCCACCGAATTATCTTTAAAAACTCTGATCCCTGAATGCTCAAATGTTTGGGGAGACTAATTTGAGTAATAATAAAACTCCGGTCTCCCGCACAGCTGGCTCTGCATGAATTACTGTTTCTCCATTGTAATTCCCCTGTCTAGGCAGCAGGCAAGGTGAACCCACTAGGCGGTTACACTGTCCTTACAGGCTCTAAGGCTCCTCCTGCCCCAACGCTCAGGGACTCCCGGGCATTCAGTTGAGGGGTGTAAGATCAAGCCAGGCCTGACATCCTGCTGACTTGCCTGTCATAGAACAAAGGTCCCAGGGTTATCTGACCCATCCTCCTGCTCCCGGCTCTGCCCATCTCCTCTCTGCCGCCTGCTCCCAAACCAATCTGTCTGTCCACCCCAGTTATCAGCACTCCAGCTGGCTGGAGGGGAGGGAAGGAGAGGCTGCATTCATTGCAGCCCTGTACATATACGCAAGTTTGTGAGCCCACAGCCTTCACCCCACCACCCCCTGCTCTGCCACTGCATCATCTCCAGTCTCTTCTCTCCTCCCTGCACCCATCCCCCAACCACAGAAGCCTAACAGAGTCCAAGGGAACAGCTGGAACCTCCTTGCTGCTAGAACTTTTGCTGGTGGGAAGGGGTAGGGCATGCCCTGACCTGGGCATCTCAGGGACACACTGCTCGGGCCTCTGCCTTCTGGGTCTCCTCTTGGTTCCATTTGTCCTGTAGCCTCTCCCTGTACAGGAGGTCAGGAGGAGGAGTCACAAGTCGCCCTGTCTGATGCATTAGGACACAGAAACCCAGGAAGGTTGAATGGCTCACTCAAGTTCACACACAGCAGCCCGAGGAGGAAACCACTCAGTCCAACAGGAGCTTGGCCAAGTTGCCAGCTGGCCTTGCCCTCCTCCCTGAGATGGCCAGCATCCTGTATGGATTCAGGGAGAACTCAAACATCAAAACTGGCAGAGGTGGAAGTGGAGAGTGGCAAAGGGGGAAAAAGATGAATCAAGGCATGCAATCCCACTAAAGAAAGAAGGCTTCAATGTACTCGGCGGCCCCCTGCCGGCTCCCAATGCCAGCCACAGCGCCATCCTCCTACTGAATGTTTAATTAAAAGAACAAGACTAATGGGACGGGTGTCAAACTACACACTTAATCTGCACCAGAGACAGCCCCTCTGGGAGCCACTGAAACAGATCAAAGCTGCTTCTGTGGAGCCCTCATTCTTCAGGGGAGTCGGCAGCAGGAAAAAGATTTGGAAAAACCACCAAAAAAATAAAAATAATAATAATAAATGAGGAAAGAGAGGAGAGTTGGGAGTAGGAGGGTGTGAGGAGCGCAGGCCAACGCAGGCAGCAGATTCCAGGCCATGCTTGGTCCCCTAGTGTCTCTCCTCACACCCAGCCCCAGTGACAACTGGTGTCCTCAGCTCGGGCCATGGTGGCGAGCCCCTGCCTCCGTGTGCCTGACCCAATTGAAGGTCCTCCTGTGACTTCCCTCTGTCTCTCTTTCCAGTAACTTAGAACCCTCCCTGACCGCTTTCCTTCTTTTGGGTCTCCAAGCCTTGCAAATGCTGATTCCTTGCCTGGAGCGTCCTTAGCTTGGGTTTCTGTCACTTGCATTCGAAAGAGTCTAACATAAGAGAATTGGTCAGATAGGAGGGCAGAATGGATCATTGTTAATTATGAGGACTTTGGAGGCAAACTGCCCAGATTCAAATCCCTGTTCCACCCCTTGTTAGCAGTGTGACCCCAAGCAAGTCATTTAACTTCTCTGTACTTCATCTGTCAAATTCACTCATCACAATACTTAACTCACAGGGCTGCCGTTAATTAGTTAATGTCCACACGTATCTGATTAGAAGAGCACACTGTGTAACACAGCCCATTACGACTGCTCTAACTCCAGCCTGCAGGACCAGCTGGCCGGGGCCCCTTTCCACAGCAGCCGTGAGTCCAGATGGGCCACACCTGCTGCTGCTCCATGGCTGCATCCCCTTGTGCTGTCCTCCCAAGGCCACATCTGCAAGTGGAGAAGATTTGGCTATCACTCACTGGGGGAGGGATAAGTGTGGAAGCAGGAGGGGGTATTGGGGGAGGGAGTCTGCGTGCAGGACACCTTCGGAAGCCCTTGTCTTCTGCGTAGTCCCCAGGGAAAGGAATGCCTGCCTGCTCTGTAGAGGGCAGGCTGAGCTCTGAGTGTGGGCTTCCTATCCTCACAGCAGCTAGTTTCATACTTAAAAGTCTGAAGCCAGATATATTCTGCCACCAGATTAATTTTTTTCTGAAGCTCCCATTTGGTCTGTTGGAGGAATTCACATTCCTCCGGCTATCATAACTTTGCTCTATCTTTCAAGAGCTCACACCCCTGGCCTTGTTTTGCAAATAGAGCATTCTTTCTCTCCTGCCTGTCTTTTACCTTACAAAGCTTCCCCATACTGAACAAAAACATTTTCAACTGCTCTGTAGTGGAAGGTAGTAGGGAGGCCGGGGTGGAAGTAAAGGGTAATTAAATAATTTCTGCTGCAGCACAAAAAACTGAACAGCATGAAGTATTATTAATACGATGTGCTCTTCCCAATGAATTAACACAATCCCTCTCTCCTGTCTGGTGTTCAGTAAATATTTGTTGAATGAATGAATGTTAACAGCTTATGATTCTGTCTTTCCTGCTCTGATGAATTATGAAGTCCATGTAGCCAAATCAACATCAAACCCATTTTATATGCAGTCTGTGTTTTGAGCCCCAGGTCAAAGTGAATAAAATATGTGTGAAAATGAAGTGATAATGTCCATTGGAGACCATTGGTTTCCTGTATTTGTAGGGGATAGGGTCTACTGGG
The DNA here is from genome assembly GCF_028885625.2 of Pongo pygmaeus. NCBI lineage: Eukaryota > Metazoa > Chordata > Mammalia > Primates > Hominidae > Pongo > Pongo pygmaeus. The sequence continues at coordinate 44,880,989 of NC_072373.2, forward strand.
CTTGGTATTGGTGACTTGAGAGTAGCCTTCCAGCTGCTTTTCTCTGGTTCCCAGGTAAACCAGGGTCAGGCTGTCCCTTCTAGGTGGAACTCTGTTGAGACTCCACAGGCAGCTCTGGTGAATGATCAGCATGTGCAAACTCATTGCTCTCCAGCTGACCCCAAAACCGTGCAGGAAGAAGGGCAAATCCTGCAGGACTGAGTCTGCCCCCGGCTGAGCCTTGCTTTGCTCATTGCAGATATTTAAGTCTCTCCATAGTGCTGTGACTCACCTGTCTGTCCTTGGTTGGAATTCCACAGGGAAATCACATGCAGAACCTGGTCACTATCTGTACACAAAGCACATGGAGAGATTCTAGGGACAATCATTTCTAAGTAAATTACCTAAGGGCAGAAGAGTCTGCCCAGGAGCTGGGGAAGAATGGAGCAGGGACAGGAGGTGGGAATAAGTGACTTGTACATTAATCACAAAGCAATCAGCAGATGACAAGGGGCCTTGGAACCACTGTGTCTGTCTAGCTGGATGAGGTGAAAGGAAAGGTCACCCTTGTCTGGGAACTCCCATCCATCTTCAAGACACACACTTACCTGGCTTGCATGTGCCTGAGCTTCCTGTTTTCCCTGCCCAGCAGAGATGCTGCCCTGGCCTGGTTCACTGTTCATTATCCGCCCTCTGGGCCATCCCAGCATCCACCTGGCCTGCTCCACCTGGCCCAGGCCACAGAGGAGGGCATGGCTTTGGCTAGTTGACCTTTAGGAAGTCATTTACTGGGTGTAACCTACCTCAGTTCCTGAGACCTGTAAACTCCTCTTTCTCTGCCCTGAATCTTCCCCAGTTATCAGGGCCCAAGCAGGAGAGCGGGCATGAACTCTCAGCGCTCTTCCACTAACTTTTTCCCTTGATCCTCCCCAGCTTCTTCCCTCTCCTGGCAACCCACCCCCTGCCTGCTGTCCCCTGAACACAGAGGCTCCTCATGGATGGAGCTGTCTTCTTACCTCCGCTGGCCCTCCCTGGGCTGTACACTAACCCTTGGATCAAAACCTGTTCCCAAGTTCAGATCAATTTCTTTCTGACATATTTTCACAAAAGTGGGTTTTGTCTCCCAGGTCATTTCAATTTGAACTGGAGGAATGTCCTTGCCCAGGTGTAACCCTTGGCAGTGGATTTCGGCAGTGGTGATGAGTTTGGAGTAGAAAAAAAGAGTCCTGATTAGAATGGCTACTCCATGGCTCAGAGCACAGATAGAGCATGAGATTTGGATTCAGGCATTGGATTTATTTATTTTATTTATTTATTTATTGAGACAGAGTTTCGTGCTTTCGCCCAGGCTGGAGTGAAGTGGTGCAATCTCAGCTTACTGCAACCTCCACCACCCCTCCCCCGGCCCTCACCAGGTTCAAGTGATTCTCCTGCCTCAGCCTCCCGAGTAGCTGGGATTATTGGCACCTCCCAACACGCCTGGCTAATTTTTGTATTTTTTTCGTAGAGATGGGGTTTTGCGATGTTGGCCGGGCTGGTCTCAAACTCCTGACCTCAGGTGATCCACCCACCTCAGCCTCCCAAAGTGCTAGGATTACAGGCGTGAGCCACCAGGCCCGGCCCCTGGCATTGGATTTAAATCCTGGCACAACAACTTCCTAGCTGTATAACCTTGGGTGAGTCATTTAACCTGTCCTAGTTTCTCATCAACAACAAAGATAAACATGTTCACCTCACAGATCTAGCTGAGGAGCAGATTTAATAAACTATATGTTTTTAAATCCTGGTACAAAGTTGTAACCATTCTCCTTAGCATGGTAAGGCCAGCACTCCCAACATGGGGGAAGGGGTGAAGGTCGGGGAACTGAACTGCCCTCTGCAGCGTAATAGCACCTAGGCAGGTTATTTTAAAGGCCCTTGGCCCCCAATATCTGTGGCACCTGTGTACTCCACCCCTCTGGATTTCCACCATTGCAGGAATTCCTCTGGGTAAGCACTATAGTCTCCCTAGGGCCTCCTTTTGAAAGGTGAAAATTCTCATGAAAGTTACTAATGCTGTAATGTGAAAAGTGTAATTAAAAGATTTTATTTATTTTTGTGAGAATACAAGGTGCCCTAGAGCCCAGAAACCAGGAGGAAGCAAGGATTGTCCCAACTATGAGAGGCAAATTCAGGCCGTAAGCCAGGCACTCTCTTATCCATGACCTCATTCTACCTCACAACAACCTTCAGAGGGAGTTATTGTTAAAGAAATGTTTAAAGGTAAAATCAAGGCCCTTGTATAAATACAACCTCTTACAAACATGAAATTCAGACATGCTAATGATTTAACTCGTCGATTAATAAGGGAACTAGTAAGATGTTACGACTGCTCAAAAAAGAATCCAAAGAGCAAATGCATACAGAAGCCATCAGGAATGCTGACATTAATTTGCTTAATAGATATAAAACTGGTCAATATCCACAGGGCAATAATCAGTTGCATTTCCAATGAATATAATTTGCATTTCTATGGACAAAATCATCTGCATTGTTATCAGTTTTCTACAATTTTCAGAGTCATAAAATAGCTCAAAAACGATGAAAGAAAGGCAGGGGTAATCCACAGGCAAACAGACAGGATGCCCAATAACAACCTTCTTTTGCCATTTCAAAGTCTTGCACAACTTTTTCTAACATTGTGACTATCCTCATTTCATCACAAAGCAGAAAGCATGAAGACAGGCACAGAAAGTAGAAATGAAAAGTGGAAATCTAGTCCAGAGGCACCCAAGTGCCAGTCCCATCCGAGGGCTGGGGAGTGTGTAACAAGGATGTCACATGGGGGATGAAATTAGAAAAATAAGAATGAGGTCAGTTTTTTGACAAAGCTAAATGATTTCCTTCAAAAGACTGTCCATTATTGGAGATTATATTCTTCCTACATTTGTGGCATTAAAATGTCTTTTCCAGCTGGGCGTGGTGGTTCACGCCTGTAATCCCAGCACTTTGGGAGGCAGAGGCGGGCAGATCACCTGAGGTCTGCCCGAGTAGCTGCCCGAGGAATTTGAGACCAGGCTGGCTAACATGGCAAAACCCTGTCTCTACTAAAAATACAAAAATTAGCCAGGTGTGGTGGCACACACCTGTAATCCCAGCTACTCAGGAGGTTGAGGCACAAGAATCACTTGAACCCTAGAGGCAGAGGTTGCAGTGAGCGGAGATCGCACCACTGCATTCCAGTCTGGACGACAAAGCGAGACTCCATCTCAAAAAAAAAAAAAAAAAAAGGACAATGCCTGAGCAACACTACCTGGGTCCCCTAGCCCAGCAGGGTTCTCCTTGTCTCAGCCAAAGATGGGAAGCTGACTTGGTTAGGCTGGGCATCCACACACCAAGACTGAATAGAAAAGAGATAAGAAAATTACGACTTACAGACTGACCCTGGGGATGCCAGAGGGTGGTCCAGATGGAGTAAACCCCGAAAATGACCTTCTCTGGTGTTAGCCTCCACGTGCATTCTGTCTATTGTGCTGCACGGCTTGTGCTATGGTCTGAATACTGGTGTCTCCCCAAAATTCATATGTTGAAACTTAATTCCCAAGGTGATAGTATTAAGAGGTGGGGACTCTGGGAGATGATGAGATCATGAAGGCAGAGCCCTCATGAATGGGACTAGTGCCTTTATAAAAGAGGCTAGAGGAAGGCTGTTTGCCCTTCTGCCATGTGAGGACACATAGAGAGCACCACCCATAAAGAATGGGCTCTCACCAGACACCGAATCTGCCAGCACCTTGATCTTGGACTTCTCAGCCTCTAGAATTGTGAGCAATAAACAACTCATAAAGATATTTATGAGGCCAGGCACGGTGACTCATGCCTGTAATCCCAGCACTTTGGGAGGCCAAGGCGGGTGGATCACTTGAGATCAGGAGTTTGAGAACAGCCTGGCCAACATGGTGAAACCCCATCTCTACTAAAAATACAAAAATTAGCTGGGTGTGGTGGTGCACACCTGTAATCCCAGTTACTTGGGAGGCTGAGGCACGAGAACTGCTTGAGCCCAGGAAGTGGATGTTGCAATGAGTGGAGATTGTGCTACTGCACTCCAGCATGGGCAACAGAGTGAGACCCTGTCTCAAAAAAAAAAAAAAAAAAAAAAAAGATGTTCATGAGTTACCGAGTCTAAGATATTTTTTATGGCAGTGCAAGGGGTCTAAGGCACTTGTCAATAGGCTTTACCTACACCGTCCTCCCTGCCTACAACGAAGATCCGATCCTGAAGCTCAATAAAAACCTGGCCAAAGCTGGCATGCAGACCAAGACAGACAGGAACAGGGCTTGGCACCATCTCCCTTCCTGAGAGTCTGCTCCAGCACCCAGGGTGCAGGGTTGTAAGCAAAGCCAGAAACGAGAGGGATTACAGACTTCACAAGCCAATGACTAACTAGTATCTGGTGAACTGAAGCAGAGATTTCCTAGCATGTGATAATATTAACATTTGCAGCCTGGGTTTTCAACTCGTCCACATCAGGGGTTTGGCTGGCAAAGCCCTGTCACCTCCCCCTCATTTGACTATCTGCTGCTAAAAGTCAGAAATGATCAAAGGCCCTGCTTTTAAAGGCACAGTGCTGCTCCACCAGAGAGCGAGAAGCCCAGGCAACCCCACCTGGAAAGAACAGAGAACGCACACACACTGGAGTTTGGGGTTTCATTCTAAACAAGTGGGGCACCCCGTCGTCATCACTCCACAGGGGAAGGAGGGTCGCGTCCAGTGGAGGATCTGCAGGCACCAGCATGTTAAGCACTGCTACCCTGTAGAATCTACTTTCTGCTGGGTTAACAGGAGAGGAAACAAGCGTGGGGGAGGATACAGCTCCTGGTGGTTTTTAAAGAAGAGTGTGTTTAAACTCAGAGTGTGCCTGAACAGCTGGGCTGGAAAATCGCTTGTTTAGCTCTGCAGTTTGTGTCAGGGACGCACTGGCTGAGAGAGAATAAAAGCAGCTTGATTTTGTAAACTGTCAGTATTATGAACCAAGGCAAAGACCTCTAGGGAGCAGGGACTCAAGCGACTTCTTTTCCCCATTCCTACACAGCAGAGGGAATGACAGGACCAAGCTCAAGAACAATTGCCCAGGGGTCTGAGCTGTTAGCACTACAGGCATTGATTGGGGTCTACGGTTTTCATGTTCCCGGCTCTGCCTTCAAGGAATCACAGCCCCAGAATTCCTGAATCTCAGATCCAGAAGGGACCAGAGATGGCACAGGAATCCCTGCTTTAGCTCCCGTGACAGCTCCTGGCCTCTGCGGAGCCCGGTGCCCCAGGGAATGCTCACTACTCCTCTGCCCAGCCTGCTCACTGTTTGCCAGCATAGACTGGCGGTAAATTCCATCTTGTGTGAGCTGAAACCTGTCTCCCTTTCATCAACCAGCAGAGTGGGCATGTACCACAGCACCTTAGATGAGAATGGTCCCTCAGAGATCCCATGGGTCGGACTACCCAAATTCACCTGCAAGCATTTTTCTCTGGGTCTACCTAGTGTTTTAAAACTTTTCTTTTGATCCAATATTTACAACAGAGAGATTTCCTAGAAAAATCTAGCCTTGTGGATTTTCTTGGTATATTGGAAAGGCTGGCAACCACGACCCACACTACCATCTGAAAAGACCTGGCTGGAGTTGGGTGTTGGTTGTCCCATTGTTATGGGCATGGATCTCCAGTTTACTCTCACCCCCTGCACTCCCTACTGTCCCCATTCCAGCAGCTGTCTTCTGAGATTGCACTGGTCTCTATAGCTTATGAGTTTGTGAGACCAGACCTTGTTCATCCTCCAACTTTTACCAGTGACCATGCGCCAGGATCCTCCTTGGCCTATGGTTCATTCCCTTCCTTTATAATTTAACCTCTTCCCTTCCAGAGCCACACTCACCCCAAGGGATTTCCTTCCTCTTGTCCTGCTCCTATTTCCATCTTGTGGCCTTTATTGATATAAAAATAACCAAACTAACAAAGCAACTTTGTTAACTACTCCTTTCTTTGTGCCCATGCATTTAAATCAGTAGTGTTCAGCTGGGCATGGTGGCTCACACCTGTAATCCCAGCACTCTAGGAGGCTGAGGTAGGTGGATGGCTTGAGCCCAGGAGTTCGAGACCAACCTGGGCAACATAGGAAAACCATGTCTCTACAAAAAATACAAAAATTAGCTGGGCATGGTGGCGCATAGCTATAGTCCCAGCTACTCGGGAGGCTGAGGTGGGAGGATTGCTTGAACCTGGGAGGTCGAGGCTGCAGTGAGCCTAGATCGTGCCACTGCACTCCAGCCTGGTGACAGAGTGAGACCCTGTGTAAAAAAAAAAAAAAAAAAAAAAAAATCAGTAGTGCTCAACCAGCAACAGGACCATCTATAGTCTACGTTTAGGGACTTTTGGAAATTTTTTGTATTATAATGACTGGGGCAATTAGTGCTTGGGGTCCAAAAATACTAAATATCATGCTATGCTAGGAGTAGTCCCATTAAAAAACAAACCAAAACCTTATTCCATTCAAAATGCTGCTAACCCTCATGGGAAAATATTGATTTAAATAGAATGCTAGATAATTTTGTCCTACATCATTTTTCTCTATGCCTGTGTAAAATGAGAATAATGTATTTCATTCTTATACCAATTCATTTCTTTCATAGAGTTGTTGTGAGGATTGTGTGAGATTTAAAGAACAGATACTTGACACATACTAAGCAAACAATAAATGCTAGCAACGATGGCTGATTCAGAAATGGAATGGTGAGACAGGAACTGGTGTGTCTGCCCATAGACCTGAATTCTAGCTCGAGCTGGAAGAGCTAGTCTGCCATTCACAAACCACATGACCCTGGTCATGTTTCTCCCCTCTGAACAATGAAAGGTTGTACTAGATTTCCAGAGTCCTGGTCATCCCGAATATTCCATGGTTCTGTGTTCCTAATAAGACAAACAGCAGACCCTTTTTTTTTGAGACAGGGTCTCACTCTGTCACCCAGGCTGGAGTTCAGTGCCGTGATCTCGGCTCACTGCAACCTCTGTCTCCTGGTTTCAAGCGACTCTCCTGCCTTAGCCTCTCGAGTAGCTGGGACTACAGGAACACACCACCACACCTGGCTAGTTTTTTGTATTTTTAGTACAAATCCACGTTGGCCAGTCTGATCTCAAACTCCTGACCCCAGGTCATCTGCCTGCCTCAGCCTCCCAAAGTGCTGGAATTACAGGCATGAGCCACCGTGCCTGGCCAATACCCTTTTTCTAGTCAATATTCTTGCTGGCTTGTCTGGGCCAGCATTCCCAGGTGCAATGGTGAAAGCTAACCCGAGGCTGTATTTCCTTCCCCAGCAAATTAAAGAACAAAGACAAAGAACAAACCCTATGTGTATACAGGACACAGATACACATTGGTTATCATTGCGTCCCTGAAGTCTGTAATGTTTTCAAGGGGGTGGTGGTGGGTAGCCTCAACTTCTCCTAGTCGTTTCCCTTCCTTAGATGGGGAAAGAGTTTTCTCCTGGAATACAGCCTTTTGTGATAGGTACCTGTTGACCACTAGGCTCTCATCACAAAGGGATTCAGGGAAACAGCTTCTGAAGCTCTACAGAGGCTCAGAAATAGATCCCTCCCCCTACTGCCTGCTAGAAGGAAGGCTGGCCCGATAGGGTAGGAGGCGGGAGGTTGTACATCAAAGGGAAAAAAAACAGCAGTTCAGTTCATTTGAATAAACCAGGAAGAAGGGAACTGCAATAGGTTATTACTGAGAGAATAATTTGTAACTATGTTACAGATAGTCTCAAGGAGATGGAGACTGAATGGTAAAAATGGACAAAATACAAAACGGAAATAGAACTCTCTTGGTGGCTGGTGGGGAGTTGGAGCACCATTTACCCTACACTTCTACTCCATATTTTCCTTCTGGGTGTGAGAGGTATTTTTCAAATGATTTCTCAAAACACCAGGGGTAAGAATATTTCAATAGACTTAAGGGAGTTATCCTCAAGCAGATTCAACGATGTTAAGGGCAGAGGGACCGCCCGTCCCCTTAGATTTTTATAGGTTACTGGTGCCATCTGGTGGGAGATAAAGGTTACGTCTGTGGGGTATAGGCCCGAGATTTGATTGGTCATTCGTGTTCAGACGCTGCAATCCTCCAGCTCGATGTGCCAGCAAGAAGAGGCAGTATCAGGTGACAAGCACCTCACAGGCATTATCTCACTGGTCCATCAGCCTGTTTCACAGATTAGGAAGCTGAGGCTTAGAGACATGAGGTGAACTACCTAAGGTCACCCAGCAGGCAGCTAACTGGCAATCCTAATTCATTGCCAAGAATTCCAGGAATGCTGATGGTCAGTTTTTCAAACATAGACAAACTGTCATGCACACTCACACTCACACAAAAAGAAAAGACAAAGAAGAAAGTAGATGCAATTTTCTCCAAAATGTATCCCCTATGAAGGTAGCAGCTTTACCCAGTTTTGAGCATTGTACTTTGCTGGAGTTTAAGCTTTCCCAGTTTAGGGCACTGGAAAGTTCGAGTCTCTTTACCTTGAATCAAAAGCATAGCTTATTTCCCACTAGTGATTCTCTCAGAGGTTAATGATGAAGGGGAACAAGCCCTAGACTGAGAGGGGGCAAGAGCTGGTTACCAGACCAAAGGTGTGAATTGGCCATGTGATACTTGATATCACTTCTGTTGTTGTAAAGTAAGGGTGTTCAAGAAAGTGATCCTTAAGGCCATAAAAGATTTTTTTTTGCACCCCTTGCCCTAAACTTAAAATAAGTGCTCACTCACCTCTCCCTTCTTTTCTCCATTCTTGCAAGGTTTTCCGTGTATGTATGTCTCAGAAATATTGGAGTATCTGCCTAAGCCTAGTAAAACAACACAAAAATCCATTCTCATCCCCATGATGCTTTCATAACCTTGTCCCTAACCATTTCCCACTGTTCCTCTTCCTCTCCCCAAACCTATCCCCCTTAGCCTTAGACTTCAGCAGTGGTTCTCAGAATGTGGTTTCTAGGCCGGAAACATTAGCATCACCTGGGAACTTGATAGAAATGCAAATGCTTGGACCGCATGCAGACCTACCTTACTGGAACCTCTGGGTGAGGCCCAACAACCTGTCAAACACCGTCAGACCTGTCACACTGTTTGCTCAAGTTTGAGAGCCACTATTCTAGATCAGGGTTCTTAATCTAGGGTCCACAGATGGTTCTAGGAAGTCTAAATGTTTTTTGAATTTGCATATAACATTTTGCACAAGTACATGCCCTTTTTCTGGAGACAAGTTCTCAGAGCAGTCAACTCTTGACTCCAAAAAAGTTATGAACTACTACACTATCATTCTGTTTCTTTTTTTTTTTTTTCCTTTTGAGACAGAGTTTTGCTCTTGTCGCCCAGGCTGGAGTACAATGTCTTGATTTCCACTCACTGCAACCTCTGCCTCCTGGGTTCAAGCGATTCTCCAGTCTCAGCCTCCTGAGTAGCTAAGATTACAGGTGCCCACCACCATGTCCAGCTAATTTTTGTATTTTTAGTAGAGACGAGGTTTCACCATGTTGGCCAGGCTGGTCTCAAACTCCTGACCTCAGGTGATCCGCCCACCTCCAGCCTCCCAAAGTGCTGGGATTACAGGCGTGAGCCACCGCACCTGGCCTATCATTTTGTTTCATAAACAACTTCCTGCCTACATCTGCAAACTCTTCTTTCCTCCTCTTCTTTGCCTTAAAAGATACCTGTCTTTCCCTCCAAAGGATCTTGGTGGTCACTTTCCCATACCTCATGTGCTTTCAGGATAGCGTATGGGGCCTCCCCAGTACTGTACTCAGACCCCTATTTTTCCACACTTCCAAATCTCTGCGTATATATATATATATATATGCATATATATATATATATACCAAATCTCTGCATGTATATATATATATACACACATACACACACACACACACACACACACACACATATATACATACATATATATATTTAGATCTATACTTCCCTTTACTCCTCCTTTACTGCTGTCATCTGCTGACTTTGCTCACACTTTCCCTTGTTCATTACAGACTTTGGGTTCCTACCTCCTACCAGCTTCCTGGATGATAACAACATCACATGAATGACCCATCTAACACCACGACCTCGTGGGACCTTAACCACTTCACGTCAAAGAATTTCACCTTCACATACTCCAGCAACTCACTCTGTTAGGCCCTGGGGGCTTGCCCTCATCTGGGATGCTCCACCATATGCCAGTCAGCTTATGCCAAATTACACTGTGGTAACAAACCCCCAAATCTCAATTGCTTGCATTAACAAAAGCTTGTTCCTTTGTCCATCGCAGGATAGGTACAGCTATGCTCGCTGTTCTCTTCAGTCTTGGAGACAGGCCAAAGGAGCAGCCCCCATTTTGGGACACACTAGCCTCATGTGGAGTAAAAAGAGCACTGACTTACCTACACAATGGTCCCTAAGCCTCTGCTCAGAATAGCACAGTTCATTTCCACTTGCATCCCATTGGCCAGCCCACTGCCAGTGGTACAGGAAGTGCAATCTTTTCCAAGGCCTGGTAGAGAAAAGCTGTGCGGGTTTTGACAGTAATACATCTACCACAGCCTTTGAAGTCCTATTAGATCTTCCTTCCTCTCTCTCTCTCTCAACATAGCGACCTGTCTTTTCAGCTCCTGGTCCTCTCCTCCTACTGTACTATTCTTCAATTTCAATCAGCCCCTCCTGGAAATGACAATAGATAACATTTACTGAACACTTAGTAGGTTCTATCTTGACATCTATTATCTCGTGAGTCATTGAGAGCTTAGAGAAGTTAGCCTGTCTTCACCTCATTCTGTCTTCTAGGTTAGAAGCATTACTTCGCCTATGAGGAAAACAGAAGAACCAGATAGAATTGAGAGGCCAGGTCAGGGCCATAAATGTGTGACACCAATCTGCAGGTTGTGTGATGTTTCTCCTGTAGTACGCATTGGCTGGCCTCAGTGGTTCTCAACCAGAGGCCATTCTCCCACTTAAGTAATATTTGCCAATGTCTGCGGACATTTTTTTATTGTTACAATTAGGGGAGTGCTACTGGCATCTAGTGAGCAGAGGCCAAGAATGCTGCTAAACATCTTACAACACACAGGACAGCCCCCATCGCAGAATTCTTCAATCGAAAATGTCAACAGTCCTGAGGCTGAAAAACCCTGGTCTACAAATTGGACAGTCTCAGGCAATTGCCTTGTGGAAATTTTCCTACTCTGTTCTCTCCTCTATTCTCCACAATACCTGTTCCAGACCTGCTCCACTCTCTTCCAACTCTTATCCCAACCACCAACTCTGCTGTATGGCTGGAGGCTCTGGGAGAAGGGGAGAGCAGTCCGGCCGCGGGCGAGCGGCTCAGGGGTCCCTAATCCGAGCCCCGCGACCGCGGGGTGGCGGTGACGCCTGGACTCGGGCAGGCGTGGCTGGGCCGGGCTCTCGAAGAGGCCATACCACCCTGAACACGCCTGATCTCGGAAACTAAGCAGGGTCGGGCCTGGTTAGTACTTGGACGGGAGACTGCCTGGGAATAAGCGGTGCTGTAGGCTTTTTGGCTCCCTCCCTCCTTTTGTCTCCACGCTTCCCAACCGCCCCCTGACTCTGTTCCCCCTTTTCTGCCCGCCTGTGTACCCCGCCGTAGCCCGGGACCTCCTCATGGAGGTCTGCCGCTGCAGCACCACCAGGCAACAGCATCCCACCTCTTCCGCCTCACTGCAGCCCCACCAGGAGCCCGGCTTCAGCCCGGGCGGGGCAGACCTGGACCTGACCCTGAAAGCACAGGAGCGGGTTCCCTGCCGTCAGGGTGTCTTCTCGTTCCCAGGATGCCCAGGCAATTCAATTCACCCATCTCTGTCTGTCCACGCTTTCAGCGACACTAAACTTTCTAGTTCTTCCCAGATACCACTGTTTTCTCACCTCAAGACCTTGGCATGTTTCCTCCTAACTATGGCACTTTTCCCTTCCTCTCCTAACTCCTAGCCTTCCTTTAATCTCAGCTCATCTCTTTCCGGAGGTTGTTCAGAAGCTCTTGGTTACATTAGGTCCCCCTCCTGTATTTCTCATAGCAGCATGTAGTCTCACAACAAAACATTCACTATGCTAATATTTACATGCTTAATCAGTTTCCCTAGACAGGAGAACAGGAACCATGTTCATCTCCATCACGGTATCCCCCAGTGCCTAGACAATACGAAATACATGATACGTACTTAATATTTACAGATCAGGTGTCTCCTAAGCTCCACTTCCATTTGGATGTTCTCATATGCACAAACTCAACATAATCAAAACTAAACTCATCATTTCTGCCTATCTCACCACCATCATCAAAAACCTACTCTTCTATTGTCTTTTTTTTTTTTTCCCTTGGTCTGTCATCCGGGCTGGAGTGCAGTGGTATGATCTTGGCTCACTGCAACCTCTACGTCCCCGAGTTCAAGTGAGTCTCCTGCCTCAGTCTCCCGAGTAGCTGGAACTACAGGCTCGCACCACCACACCTGGCTAATTTTTGTATTTTTAGTAGAGACGGGGTTTCACCATGTTGGACAGACTGGTCTCGAACTCCTGACCTCAGGTGATCTGCCCACCTCAGCCTCCCAAAGTGCTGGGATTACAGGTGTGAGCCACCCACACCCGGCCCTATATTCTTTATCTCAATGAATGGCACCACCATCCACCAGTTACCCAGTCATCCTTGACTCCCTGCTTCCCTCAAACCACATTTATTCATCTTTTTTTTCTAAAAACAATGGTCACTTTAAACATGCATTGTTTAAAGTGCACGCATTGTCATGAAGTCTGTCTCTTCTACCTTGATTTCTCTCAAATCCTTGCACTTCTTTTGGGCTTTTGTCTCAAACATACTGGGTTTAACCACTGACTATCTGCAATTCTGAATTGCCTTTGACAGGCTATTTAACATCTCTGAGCCTTAAATGCCTCATGGAATAACAGATGTCAAGTCAGCACCTACTAAGTGTTCTATTATAATACTGCATCTATTACTATTCTTGCCCAGCCCACTGCCATGACTGTAGGAGTATCAATGCAGCCCAGATTGCTGCCATGGCCTCACTGTTATCCCTGCTCTAAACAGCACTCCAGTCTACTCTCACCAATGCAGCCAGCAGGATCTTTCAAAAATGCCAATGAGATGATGTCACTCTCCTGCTTAAGACCTTTGTAGCTCTCCACTACCTTCAGGATAACATTCAAACCTACTAGGTTAGCATATCACACTTTCATCCCCCAGCCCCCTTCCCACTCCAGCACCATCTCTCATCACTTTTCCAAGCACGTGGTTTGCTCCAGGCACATCAAATACTTAAGAGTTCCCCCCAAAAGCCATTCTCTCTCCTTTAGTTCTTTCAGCTACTGTTTCCTTGGCTCATGTGGAAACTGTCTTAAATATCTAACTCCATTGTCGGGCCGTAGGCAACTTCAGAGCAGCTTCCTTACTGTTGTATTCTCAGTATCAACCAGTCTCTGGCTCATATTAACATTTAATAAGTATTTATTTGTTAAAGCAAACCAAATATGGCCTGAGAAGGACTCCGTACTTACATATTTGAGTCCCTGTGGATGAACTGTAACCTAGCTTAATAGGCAGACAAGATTGAAAATCTAACTTATGAGTACGTGCCTGTAACAATAGCTGAGTCTTGGCCAATCCCAGCAGCCATACTTCAACCACTCATACACTGCTGAGTGTTCAAACTGTGTTCAAATAAGGCAAACGCCCACCTGTAACCAATCCAGCCAGCTGTTTCTGTACTTCACTGCCTGTTTCTTTACGTCACTTCCCTCTTTTTGTCTATAAATTTGTTCTGACCATGAGGCATCCCTGGAGTCTCTCTGAATCTGCTGTAATTCTGGAGACTGTCCAATTCGTGAATCGTTCATTGCTCTATTAAACTCCTCTAAATTTAATTCGGCTGAAGTTTTTAACATATTGATTGAACGTAATCCTTTATTTTAGAGAGGATTAATCAAATGAATTCAGGGCTGGGGATGTACATCACAAGGTTAACCCTGTATGCCCAAATCTGTAATGATTTGAATTTTTCCTAATAGCAATAACTGTTTTCATACCTTTATATGATGGACTTGTGTAACTCCAGCAAAAACAAACAAAAAAACCCCCAAACCCTCAAAACAAACACTGATGTGAAATTTACCTATTAACAATTGTGCCAGGCAAAAGCAACATTCTGGGAGGCTGAGCTAGGAGGATCGCTTGAGCCCAGGAGTTCTAGACAAACATGAGCAACACAGTAAGACCACACCTCCTCACACAAAAAAAATTTAAATTAGCCAGGTGTAGTGGCATGAGCTTGTGGTCCCAACTACTCAGGAGGCTGAGGAGGATGATCACTTGAGCCTAAAAGGCTGAAGCTGCGGTGAGTCGTGATTGCATCACTGCACTCCAGCCTGGGGGACAAAGCGAGACCCTATTTCCAAAAAAAAACTGCAATACTCTGTAAGCTTAGTTACCAGTTTCAGCTTGCCTTCTTCCTCTAGTATCAAGAATACATTCAACAAAGATGATACATCTACAGCACCAGGAACTCAAGGTGAGCAGGATGGAAAACCCCAGGAAACACGTTATGCAGTTGAAATTGCATTAGAGTACCTTATAGAGGTCATACAAAATGTGAAAAGTCTTAAGTAGACAAAGAAGCTGGCCCCATTATTGTTTCTAATGCTCCTTGTTTTGTTTTCATTTAAAAAATGTTACCCTGGGGGCCCGGTATGGTGGCTCGTGCCTGTAAACCCAGCACTTTGGGAGGCTGAGGTGGGTGATTACTTGGGCCCAGGAGTTCAAGACCAGCCTGGGCAACACGGCAAAATGCCATCTCTTCAAAAACACAAAAAATTCAGCCAGACCTGGTGGTACATGCCTGTGGTCTCAGCTACTCGGGGGGCTGAGATGGCTGGATCGCTTCAGCCAGGAGGTCAAGGCTGCCGTGAACCTCTCACCACTGCACTTCAGCCTGGGTGACAGAACAAGACCCTGTATCAAAAAAAAAGTTACGATGGTATGTCCAGTATCACCCCACCCCATCCCCAAGGCCTCCTCAGATATATATTATACATCTCTAAAGGATAACATTTATATGGC
The DNA here is from genome assembly GCF_028885625.2 of Pongo pygmaeus. Classification (NCBI taxonomy): domain Eukaryota; kingdom Metazoa; phylum Chordata; class Mammalia; order Primates; family Hominidae; genus Pongo; species Pongo pygmaeus. Next base: position 44,896,121 of record NC_072373.2, read on the forward strand.
AGCCTATGAACAGTGCCCGAAGAATTACACAGTTCACACCAATCTGCACCAACTATATGGTAATCCTGCCCCCACCCAAGCTCAGGACTACTAGCTGGATGTTTCACTCACCTTAATGGCTTTAGCTGTAAGTGAATGACCTTTTGAAAAGCGTATGTGCTACCAAGCTCTTTGTGGGCCATTCACTCTTCTTTGGTATCCTGCCAAAGAAAAGAACCTGAGGGTCATGGATCAGTGGCTTCAATGAAGCCCTGAAATTGATGTTTAATGTTGTGCTACTTATAAGAAGAGGTTTCATGAGGTTCATTAGCTTTTCGAGGAGGACTATAATCCCCAAAAGTTTAAGAACCACCATTAGAGACCCTAGCAGATGCTAGGCATACCAACTGATTAATGCATATGGTGTGACAAACCCTCAGTACCTCTCGTACTAGCCCCAATTCAAAACCACAACAAGCTCAATGTTAGAAAATACTCTGTAAAATTTGATGGATTTCTTCAGGATTGGGACCCTGAAAATAAAATATAGCAATTGCTCTAAAAGGTAACTGGGGGAAAATATCCAATGCTGCTGATTTTAAGTCCATTAACTTCCCCAAAGAAGTAACAGAAGTAATTTTCTGTTGTATCTTTGGTCTGTTCTATCAGACCAAAAGATCAAATAGCAATGAGATTTAACTGTATACACACAAAATTACCTATTTCAAAAATAATGACAACACACAATGGCAAAAGGAAAAGCATTTAATACACAAAAAAAGCCCAACTAAAAAGTATTAAAAGCATTACATAGTGCAAACACCAAAAAGACAGAGCTATTAACTTAGTGGTGATTATAAGGAAAACTAGGCAAGAATGCAGAAAATGCCTTCCTCTTTCCTCATTTAGTGAGCTGGCCACATTCAAAAAGTTATTATTATTATTATTTTTTGCGAAAGACTGAAGTTTTATTATTACTCAATTCAGTCTCCCAAAAAGTTATTTTAAATTGCCGCTTTCTTCCCACTTGATGAAACCACATTTGCTGCTCTTGATTGTGATTCTCTGATTGGAAATATTTGGAAAATTGCATGTTTTCTATATATTGGCAGTGCATTTTATGCCACCTACTCAAGTGTATGTAGAAAGAGATGTTTTGGGCCAGGCGCAGTCGCTCGCGCCTGTAATCCCAGTACTTTGGGAGGCCAAGGCGGGCAGATTGCCTGAGGTCAGGAGTTCAAGACCAGCCTGGCCAACATGGTGAAATCCTGTCTCTACTAAAAATACAAAAATTAGCCAGGTGTGGTGGTGCACGCCTGTAGTCCCAGCTACTTGAGAAGCTGAGGCAGGAGAATCGCTTGAACCCAGGAGGCGGAGGTTGCAGTGAGCCAAGATTGCGCCACTGCATTCCAGCCTGGGCGACAGAGTGAGACTCTGTCTCAAAAAAAAATTTTTTTTTTGTACATCAAGACCACAGCAAGGTGGGTTTATCAGGATAGAATGTACTATCCAAATTTACAAACCTTCTCTCAGAACACCTAGAGAAAGAACTCTTTTCTAGTCAAGAGCCTCATATCAAAGAAAGAATACCTAAACTAGAAGCATGGGTAAAAGGGCTTGCAGTAATCAAACAGGCTCTGCCAGGCAGGCAATAAAGGGGAGCTAGTGCTCAGCTTCCAGAACATGAAGTATTCTGAATATATACCCCAGAGCTTGGTACACCAAGAGCATAATAGGTTCTTAGATCTCTTCAAGGAAATAGGCTTCAGAATTGCTCTCCCATATTTAATCTCTACAACAAACGATGAGGTAGAAGGGTAGGTATGTATACTGCTTTTTATAGATGAGAAAAACTGAGGCATATGGACATCAAGACTGGCACTCAATACTTATTCTACCTCTACCCAAGAGGCACTTAATAGTGCATTGCTAGAGACTAAAGAAAGTCATATTCAAAGGTTGCTATGAGGTCTACCTTGCCAAGTGCTGAGGAAGCCAAGAAGCATTTCATCCATCCTTTGAAACATTTCCTGTTGATTTTAAAAGGGGAAAAAAAAACCCCAAAAGAAACACTTCGATTCTCATTGAAAAGAAAGTGAAAAAAATGAGGCAAACTACAGAGAAAAAAATAATTCTGTAAGAAGGAAGCCTGACCTCAATTTCTCTGAGACAGGGTCTCTGTCACCCACCTTGGATTGCAGTGGTGCCATCTCAGCTCACTGCAACCTCCATCTCCTAGGCTCAAGCGATCCTCCCACCTCAGCCTCCTGAGTAGCTGGGACAACAAGCGTGCACCCACCATGCCCAGCTTTTTTTTGTATTTTTGGTAGAGACAGGGTTTCACCATGTTGCCCAGGCTGGTCTCGAGCTCCTGGGCGCAAGCAATCTGCCCACTTTGGCCACCCAAGTGCTGGAATAACAGGAGTGAGCCACCGCGCCTGGCCTGACCTCAATTTCTTGGTGCTGAGACAACAGGGGAGCTAACTCCCTATCCCCCATCACACACAGAAAGCAAGCCTCAACTACGAGTTGTTACTTTATTAGATAGTAGCTCTGCCATCATAGCTTCCCATCTACCGCCTAACTCTGCAACAGAAACATTTCCCAGGACTGACTGGAAAGAGGAATCTTATCTAAAGATACTGTAGTTACAAGGGCTGATAAGCATCTTTGGTATAAAAGCAATATCCAGAAATAAGATAATAACTTTGGAACTAAGGGGATATAAATGACACAGTAAAGGTGGAAGAAAGGGTTTTGTTTTTTAAGGGAGACCAGAGTTTTATTATTACTAAAATCAGTCTCCCAAAAAGTTATTTTAAAATGCTGTTTTCTTCCCACTTTATGAAACCACATTTGCTACTGTTGACAGGGACTATCTGATCAGAAATATGTCTGTTGACATCAGTACTTAACTGTTTAAAAAAAAACAATGCCTTCAGATAAGAAATTAGGGGCTCTAATAAGCTGTTATAATGATAAACTTTTTTTTTTTTTTTTTTTTGAGACAGAGTCTCTGTCACCCAGGTGGGAGCGCAGTGGTGCAGTCTCAGCTCACTGCAACCTCCGCCTCCCAGGTTCAATCGATTCTCCTGTCTCAACCTGCCGAGTAGCTGGGACTACAGGTGCACGCCACCACGACCGGCTAATTTTTGTATTTTTAGTACAGACAGGGTTTCACCATACTGGTCAGACCGGTCTCGAACTCCTGAGCTCAGGCAATCCACCCACCTCGGGCTCCCAAAGTGCTGGGATTACAGGCGTGAGCCACCACCCCTAGCCGAATATCAATCTTCAATAAAGCATTTGCCAAATTACAGCAACTGCTCTGAAAGAGGAATTGCTCTTCTAGCATTATTTGACCCTTTTTAGGTATCCTTGACCCTCTTTACCTTAAGAAATGGAGAGTTCTGGCCGGGCGCAGTGGCTCACGCCTGTAATCCCAGTACTTTGGGAGGCTGAGGTGCACAGATCACGAGGTCAGGAGATCAAGACCATCCTGACTAAGACGGTGAAACCCCGTCTCCACTAAAAATACAAAAATTAGCCAGGTGTGGTGGCGGGCGCCTATAGTCCCAGCTAGTAGGGAGGCTAAGGCAGGAGAATGGCGTGAACCCGGGAGGCAGAGGTTGCAGTGAGCCAAGATCACGCCACTGCACTTCAGCCTGGGCGACAGAGAGAGACTCCGTCTAAAAAAAAAAAAAGAGTTCTACTAACTGTCCTGTGCTCCCAGACAGGATTCAATGAGGATCATAAGAAGGAAAACAACCTACAGGGGAAGCAGCATCTTGGATTTCAGATAAAGTACCAAAAAATATTAGCTACCTCTTTCTACAGACATGCCTCTTTCTCTGTAACACTTTCAGTCATTCAAAAGGCTATTGGTAGAGGTGCAGTAAATCCAAGTGTAGATTTACTGTAACAGTTTATTTAACTATGCTATATTCACCAATAACGGCATTACCAATAATGGCATTAGTGCACATCAAAAGATCTGAAAATGCTAATGGGACATTTCCCACAAAAGGAAAGAAATCCAGTGGCTCCTATAAAGGGAGAATATAGCAATGGCAAACAAAATGAAAATTTCTGTCAAAAGAAAGTACTTCTCAAAGCAATCAGGAAAAACTGTTCCCAAATCAGGCCTGGGGAGCCACATTAGCCACAATCTCAGATACTGATTATTTTGTTTAGCCTTAGGGGCCTCAATATTCCCCCTCATCTGCTAAACTTCAACTTGTTTACTCACAAGTCTGATAAATTCCAGCCAAGTAACCTTAACATTCCCTATGGCAGTGCAAAATTCCAGACATTTGTAAACACTGTACATTTCACGTTTGGTACATGAGAGAGCTTACCAGTTCATCTTTGATTCTAAAAACATAGCTAGTTCCTAATCTATGGCCATTTTTAGTAAAGGTAGCATCAGGATCAAAACATGTTTGCACACATGCACACTCATGAGTGGGAGAACCATCAGAACAAATTGCCCCTTAGGATATAGTTCTGAACAATTTAAGCAGATAACTGACTAAATGGAAAACAGATTCACAGTATCTAAAGCCATATATCAGAAATTCACATAATTCTGAGGGGAAAAAACTCAAATATCTAGTTAACAATTGTCTTCTTTTCAAAAGCGAGTCAAGAGGTAACATTACATAGCTTTGTATTATAGAACAGAAGAATATTCACCAATACATCAAAGACTTCAAAAGGCAGCCAACATTGCATTGAATTGACACACACAAAATGTTACAAATGACCTTGACCCTTAAAAATAAATTCTTACAAAGCAAATAATACCACACAATGCATTACATACATCTAACTATACATAAATTATAATTAAAACACAACTGCATATTTCAAATGCTTGTCAGTGACTCAATCTTACATTACAGAAGTTAGTGGCAGTGTGGAGGCTGGCATGGCTCAACTCCAATCCATTGTACAAGCCTAGGATTAGAAACCCATACTATTCCATTGGTAGACTGGGGAAATGGCATACCATACTAAAGATCTGGTCTAAGATTTTTATAAAGTTTGATTTAAGCATTAAATAAAAAAGCATACCAATTACTGTGAAGTACACTGCAAGGAGAGTGAGTTAATATTGAGACAGAAGAACTTTTTAGCCGTAATACTGAAATTCATCGTTGTTCTAATGATTTGTCATCTCTGCTCTGAACTTTTTGCCCAAGATAACAATCATAAATATTAATTTAAATGACAACTAAAACAAGAAATCTGATGGTAATGTGGTATGATTTCATTATTCATAGTCTACAGCACGTTGCAGCAGAAACAACGAGCTCCAATGACACAGATCCTTCCTCACAATCAAGATTTCAACTCGAACAAGGCTTACCTATAACTAGGTGACCACATAATTTAACATCCAAATGAAGACATTTGAAAGTGAAAGGGGACAGGTAGAAAGAAACCAGGTGGGATGCAGAAAAATGGGAGCAATTTGGCAGTCTCCAGAAAACCAGAGCACATGGTCCCAATAACTACAGCTAAAAGGTGAATGTCAGTATTTGGAAGTTTCCTTATAGCAGTAAACTCTGAACACTTCACATATAAACTATGCCTTGCTTTAGTTTAGTGGCAGTGAGTAAAAAAAATCTGTACCGCAGTGGCAAGGAAAAAAGAAAATCAAAAACAGATCAAGAAAATAGTTTAAGCTGGGCACTGTGGCTCATGCCTGTAATCTCAGCACTTTGCGAGGCTGAGGTGGGTGGATGACCTGAGGTCAGGAGTTCGAGACCAGCCTGACCAACATGGTGAAACCATCTCTACTAAAAATACAAAATTAGCCAGACATGGTGGTGCACACCTGTAATCCCAGCTACTTGGGAGGCTGAGGCAGGAGAATTATTTGAACCCCGGAGGCGGAGGTTGCAGTGAGCCGAGATCACTCTACTGCACTCCAGCCTGGGAAACAAGAGCAAAACTCCATCTCAAAAAAAAAAGAAAAGAAATAGTTTAAAGTTTCCTACAAGTAAAGATGAAATTCGGCTCAAGCACATATCTTAGGATCGTCTAAGTACTTAGTGCTAACAGAAGCAGTGAAAAACCCCGGTGGGCAAGCAGGAAGAGGAGTAAAGCTGAGCAGCATGAGGATTCTTTCATAGGCAATGATGTGTCAAATTTAGCATCAAATATCTATAAACATAAGTAAAATGTTTACTTCTTGTTTTATTAAAAATTATAACTTGGCTGGGTGCGGTGGCTCATGCCTGTAATCCCAGCACTTTGGGAGGCCAAGGTGTGTGGATCATGAGGTCAGGAGTCCAAGACCAGCCTGGCCAACATAGTGAAACCCTGTCTCTACTAAAAATACAAAAATTAGCCGGGCATGGTGGTATGTGACTGTAGTCCCAGCTACTTGGGAGGCTGAGGCAGGAGAATCACCTGAACCCAGGAGGCAGAGGTTGCGGTGAGCAGAGATCATGCCATTGCACTCCAGCCTGGGCAACAGAGTGAGACTCCGTCTCAAAAAAAAAAAAACCAACAACAACATTATGAGATTTTTTTTTTGCGATTTTTTTTTTCTGAGACAGTTTCGCTATTATTGCCCAGGCTGGGGTGCAATGGCACAATCTCAGCTCATCACAACCTCCACCTCCCAGGTTCAAGTGATTCTCCTGCCTCAGCCTCCCGAGTAGCTGGGACTACAGGCATGCACCACCATGCCCAGCTAATTTTTTGTATTTTTAGTAGAGATGGGGTTCCTCCATGTTGGTCAGGCTGGTCTAGAACTCCCTACCTCAGGTGCTCTGCCTGCCTCGGCCTCCCAAAGTGCTGGAATTACAGGCGTAAGCCACTACGCCCGGCCCACGATTTTTTTTTTTTTTTTTTAGCTCATCAGCTATTGTTAGTGTTAGTGTATTTTATGTGTGGTCCAAGATAATTCTTCTTCCATTGTGGATCAGGGAAGCCAAAAGATTGGACACCCCTGTCTAGGGCAAGGATTCCAAAAGTATGTTCTGTATAAAACTTGCATAGAGATTCCAGGAACACTTGTTCAAATGCAAATTCCTGGTCCAGATCTCAAAGATCAGTCTCTGCGGGTTTGGACATTTTTAACAAGCAACCCTCATGATTTTCATGATCCTTAAGTTTGACAATTCTAGGGCCTTGGTCTTCCAAATGACATATGCATACCCTTGAGAACACACCAACATTTTCCCATGGGGTAAGGATACATGCATAGCTCTATGGAAACCAACTTACAGAGGTCCAATTTCCATGTGTTGTCCTAAAATATATGCTCTGATGAGGCCTCTTCAGATCTACCATTTCTCTTTAATTCCCTTTTCTCACAACAGCCATACTCCCTATCCTCAAAAAAAAAAAAAAAAAAGAGGCTGCCTCTCAACCATCCAGTATCATATCAAGGGGTATTGCCTTGGTGTAAGCAGCTCCAGAGGCACTAAACAAAAGGATCAAAACAAATCTAAATGACTCCTAAGAGGCAAAGAGGGTAGGGTGCAGTAGCTCAGGACTGCAATCCTAGCACTTTGAGAGGCTGAGGCAGGAGGGATGACTCCTAAGAGGCAAAGAGGGTAGGGTGCAGTAGCTCAGGACTGCAATCCTAGCACTTTGAGAGGCTGAGGCAGGAGGGTTGCTTGAGGCTAGGAGTTTGGGACCAGCGTGGGCAACATGGCAAAATGCTGTCTGTACAAAAAAATACAAAATTCAGCTGGGCATGGTGGTGGCACGTGCCTATAGACCCAGATACTTAGGAGGCTTAGGTGGGAGGATTGCTTGGATCTGGGAGGTCAAGGCTGCAGGGAACTGTGACTGTGCCAGCGCACTCCAGCCTGGGCAACAGAGCAAGACCCTGTCTCAACAAAAAAAAAAAAAAAAAGAACTGATCCTTCTGAAGGCTGTGCCAGAGAAGTACGTTTGTGCGTTTATCTGAATTAAAACCAAGACATGTTCTGACGGAAGTTAAGTCTGATTTGGCTAATTAAATTAAGAACAGGCTTTGCCAGTTTATGACAGGACTTTTTCTATAAATTTAATCAGCTAAATCTATAGCCCCAGGGCTTTCATAAAAATATCTTTAAGCCAAGCACAGTGGCTCATGGCTGTAAGCCCAACACTTTGGGAGGCTGAGGCGGGGGAATCACCTAAACCTAGGAGTTTGAGACCAGCCTGGACAACATAATGAGACACTGTCTACAAATTTTTTTAATTAGCTGGGAGTGATAGTGAATGCCTGTGAGGGAAGCTGAGGCTGGAGGATCACTTGAGCCCAGGAGGTGAGCCGTGTTTGCACCACTGCACTCCAGCTTGGATGACAAAGTGAGACCCTGTCTCTCAAAAAAAAAAAAAAAAATCTTTAAAGCACATATATAATATGCAATATGTTGGATAGTATATCCTTTGTAAGTACTTAAATTTTAAAAATTTAGATTTCAGATTAAAGTCTTGCAAAGGGGCCAGACTAGGTGCCTCATGACTATAATCCCAGCACTTTGGAAGGCTGAGGTGGGAGGATTGTTTGAGCCCAGGAGTTCGAGACCAGCCTGGGCAACATAGTGAGACTTCTTCTCCACAAAAAATTAGCCAATGTGGTTATGCTAGTCTATAGTCTCAGCTACTCGGGAGGCTGAAGTGGGAAGACCACTTATGCCCAGGAGACCAAGGCTGCAGTGAGCCATGATCATACCACTGCACTGCACTTCAGCCTGGGAGACAGAACAAGACAGACCCTGTCGCCCCACACCTCCCCTACACCCCTGGAAAAAAAAGTGCAAAAAAAACTAATGTAGGGTGAGAGCCATGAAACAGCTGAAGGACTGTCTGAAGAGGGGCAGAAGGGAGTATTTTGGGGTGACAGAAACATTCTATTGCTTTTTTTGGGTGGTTACTCAGATTTCTACAACTCGTTAGAAGGAAACACTTTATCATGTTAATTATACCTCAATATTGTAAACGTGCATGGAAGAAATCTCTTGTTTTCAAGAGTTTTTCTTTTGGGTTCACCTAACTATGTACCTGACTGCTGCATAAAGTAATCCATGGCACTTCGTAATTTGACTAATCAGATTACTTCTGTTCTTCATTGTTAGCTCCAGTATTTTTCTTACAGCTACCTTGGATTTTGATGCCTAAGAACATTCTCTGACAGGTTGGAAATAAAATTAAATAAAGGATTGATTTTCAAATAATGTGGTAAGTGGACTGAATAAATGCATTTTTATGTTCGTACTACCATTATGCTATAAAAACCTTAATAACCAGCTGAATCTCTTTCTTGCAAATAGGACATGAAGCCCCAGCCTTCTTTAGTCTTCTGGCACAGTGAAAACAAGTGACAAGATGGCCCGTCCTCCCATGAATAATGTTTCCGTCTCGTGGTCTTTTCTCACATAAGCTACATGGCTTCAAGAGATTCTGGCAATCCTCCATGTTTTCTGTATCTGTTCTCTGTTCAGAAAGGTTATCTAACTGTTCTCCCATGCTTGAGATGGTCTCTTGGCTTTCAGAACTGTGAGCCAAATCCAAGAATTCCACCGAGTTGCAGGGATCAAAAAGTTTGGAGTTTTCTTTCTTTATATACACATCTTTAGGTCTAACGACAGGAGCCGAAATGGTTCTTCGACAATCAGGGACATCATTTCCTTCATTTTCCTTTTCAGGTATGGCAGTGATATCAGACGTGGAGAGAGAATGGGTTAACTTTGAACAATCTGAATACCAATCCTTCCTCAAGGCCCAACAACGAAAACAGTACCTCTTGCTTGGAGAGTTAAATTTCTTGCATTCAGTACATTGCCACTCATCCTACAAAGACAAGTGAAGCCAATTAATACTCAGGAGGTTAATATGATGCTGAGAAAAAGGAAAGGAGGTCAAATTCATTCACATCCTCTCACTAAGCTATTCCACACCAGTGATCTAGCCTAGGATTTGAGCAAATTCTACAGCCACATGAAGGAAAGTCTTTGGAAGTTTTACACTGATAGTGCCATAACTGCTATTTTCAAGCCAAAATCTGATATAGCTATCTTTAAGAAAGTTAAATTATTCTGGCTTTCTACCTCATCTCGGTGAAATTTACATTGTTTGCTGTACCTTATGGGTTTCTTTGGAGTTATTTTTTTTTGCACAACTTACTCTTTTATCAGGCAAGAGGCTGAAGAATGAAGAGAATACTCTGTCATTCTTTTCTACACTAATACCAAATGTTATAAAGTTTGGCAAAAAAGAAAGCTAAAATAAATGAGATTTGAAAACTACTAAATTTACTCATGCACCCTCATTGCACCCAGGATTATAGGTATAACTGTATGCCTAAATCATGCCCTCTGAAAAATAAATGTTATTGTCCTTGAATGCCAAGTAATTTTCCCTACTTCTCTATATTCAAATTAGGAGATGCTAGATCTCAATGAATTTTAAATGCTTTGCTTAATTCAAAAATAGCTACAGGGAACAAGAAAGAATATTTAATGTGGTTAACTGGCTTTGACAGGATTTGATTTGACATAAGCTGAACTTGATTACTTTCAGGTCAAAGGCCAAGCACTTCAAGTCTAGAAGTCATAACTCAATTGTCCAGACTGAGAGGCAAGTGCACAACCATGTGTTAAACTGGGATTCCAGACGGCCTCAAAACACTCTTGCCAGTCTAAGATCTTCCAATCTCATTTAAAATGCTATACAAATAATCAAAGGAACTTCATAAAGATTTGGAATTCGTGACTGATGGTGTGCCACAGTTTAACTGGCATCATTTTTTCTTAGTAGGACATAAAATAACAGGGCTTATTAAATTCAATGGCATCTTTGATATGATGAAATACAGTCCATTTGCTTAATAGGTTTTCTGCGCCCAAGTAGCCACAGAAGTCTGATTAAGATGGAAACGTGGCCGGGAGTGGTGGCTCACGCCTGTAATCCCAGCACTGTGGGAGGCTGAGGCGGGCAGATCACCTGAGATCAGAAGTTCGAGACCAGCCTGACCAACATGGAGATCCTCGTCTCTACTAAAAACACAAAATTAGCTGGGCATGGTGGCACATGTCTGTAATCTCAGCTACTCGGGAGGCTGAGGCAGAAGAATCGCTTGAACCCGGGAGGCGGAAGTTGCAGTGAGCCGAGATTATGCCATTGCATTCCAACCTTGGCAACAAGAGTGAAACTCCATCTCAAAAAAACAGATGGAAACATTTATCTCTGTTATTTGTATTATGGTCAAGAACACTTACTGGACCAATATATTTCACTTTATTACTAAGTGATCATTGGCAATGAACTACCATAATGGTCAACAGTGGTGTGGTGGGAATGGGGGAAGGATCAACACCAGAAACAACCTAAAAATGTTTCTCTTTCCAAGCAGCAAAATGTAAAATCCCCTTCTTAACCTTCCTCCACCAACTTTTCCCATAGTGTGTTACCTGTGGCAAGACTAAAAGAAACATGGGGAAATAGCAAGAAAAAAGCAAGGTATACATTTGGGTCTAGACTTGAGTTGTCAACTAGTGACAAATCCATCCCTATTAACCTAAGAGCGGAATATCAAGTCTTCTTTAATAGTCCTCCATTAATACCAATCTGTGTGGAAATTAAGCTGTTTTCCATTTGCTTATTTTTAAGAAAACAATGACAATATTATTTTTATATTCAACAAATAATTTTAGATAGCCTATGGGTCTGTCTTTGGGATTGCAGAGAGGTGTTGAGTCAGGGAAAGCAGCGCAAGACTATTTTGAATAACTTTGTGTCTCCAAAGAGATTTGATGGCAGGGAGAAAGGCACATAGAAGCATTTATCTCATCCTTTTCAAGGTAGGGAGAGGATAAGATCAAATTATCCCCTTCCCTTCTTAAGTTCCAATAAAAACCTCTTAAAAAATGTAAAGAAACCAACATAACTTAGCAACTAGGCAAGGGAGATAGAAATGCGGGGGGAAACAGCACTCTTCAACACAAATGAACTGCTGGGATTACATCATCTGAAGATGGGGCTGGTGCAAAATAGCTTTCGCTAAAGATTCATACCTCACAGGTAACTTCTACATCGGTATCATCACTTAAGGACTTAGAGTCCTCCAGGTCATCATTTTTTCCCACTTCAATCACCTGTGAAGGCAAAAACATCTCATTAGTAATGTTTACTTGTTTTAGATGAGGCTAATTACCTAAAAGCAAAAAAGACAACTGCTTCAATTTAAAACTCACATTCTTCTGCCATCTCTAGCACTTAAGGAGACAGCTTAAATGCAAGACCAAACACATGATTCTGTACATCTAGTTGGCATTTCAGTAGTAGCACAAACGACAGAAAAGCACCCAGAAGGGTTACCAAATAAATTCTGCATTCAGAAGAGAGAAGATGCCCATATTTATGATTTCAAAGAAAATAGCTGGGCATGGTGGCTATTTTACAGCCAGGTGCCTATAATTTCAGCACTTTGGGAGGCCAAGGCAGGAGGATCTCTTGAGCCCAGGAGTTTGAAACTGGCCTAGGCAACAGAGCAAGACCCTGTCTCTGCAAAAAATAAAAAAAATTAGCCAGGTGTGGTGGTGCACGCCTGTAGTCCCAGCTACTTGGGGGCTAAGACAAGAGAATCGCTTAAGCCCAAGAGTTCCAGCTTGCAGTAAGCTATGATCTCACCACTGCACTCCAGCCTGGGTGACAGAATAAGAGCTTGTCTCTAAAACAATTTAAAAATAAATAAATAAATAAATAATTTCAGAGTAGAAAAGCTCCAAATTGTTAAACGTGAAATTTTTTATCTAAGCAGACAGGAAGAATGAAACAAAGTATTTTAAAAATTTACTTTTCACATTCAAAAGTGAAACTAGTTATGCGATACTCTGGCTGTCCTGTAAAAACATGCCCATAGAAACAGAAACAAACAAAAAAAGTCCATTTCAAAAGTGAGAAGTGTTCTAAATTTTAAAATTTAGAATTTAAAAATTTAAAGCCCTAGTTTTGTGGTCCAACAAAAAGAATAAAACCAAATATGAAACAATTATGAACCTCTGTACAGCAACCTTCTCACAAATGGTCAAGTATTTTAAGTCCCATCTCTCTTTATAAAAGTTTCCTAGGCCAGGCATGGTTGCACATGCCTGTGACCCCAGCTACTTGGGAGGCTGAAGTGGAAGGACTACTTGAGCTAAGAAGTTTAAGACCAGGTTGGGCAAAACAGTGAGATCCCATCTCAAAAATAAATAAATGTTTCCAAATGTCACTTTTGTCTTAACTCAAGCCACCTGCATTCCTTCTAATGCTACCCATATAACTAGTCTAAGAGAACCCAGGTACCATTTGACTACAACGAATATACTAGGGTATCCTTCAGGAACTCAAAATTCTTATGAAAATCCCTTAAATAACTAAAAAGGATGACCCAATTTTTTCTTTGCTGTATTTATCCGATGGATGTTTACCAACACTCTTCTACATGCTGGCCACTGGATCTCCTCCCCAATTTCTTCTGAGTCTTGGGCGAGTTGCCTGTATGACTCTTCATCTGTACATGAGTACATACCATATGCATGAGTACTTCATGAGTACATACCGTATGTACTCAGAGTTCAATCTCCCCTCTTTTCTACTATTTTAACACTAAAATAGCTACAAAGAAATAATCTTATCTTTCCATTTAGGTATAACATGGTTATGGGAAGCTATCAAGATTTCCAAGAAGTAAGTTTTCTCTTACAGACTGCTGTTCATTTAGAACAGGGGTGTCCAACCTTTTGGCTTCCCTGGGTCACACTGGAAGAATTGTCTTGGGCCACACATAAAATACACTAACACTAATGATAACTGATGGGCTAAAAGGAAAAAAAAAATCGCAAGAAAACTCATAATGTTTTAAAAAAGTTTATGAATTTGTGTTGATTCAAAGTCGTTCTGGGCCGCATGTGGTCCACAGGCTGTGGGTTGGACAAGCTTGATTAGCACCTTACCTTGTTAGCAAAGGGAGAGAAAAGGTAGCTCGTTGCTATAAGCAGGGGAAAAAAGAGTAGCTTACTGCTTTTGACTAAGTAGGGGCTTTTAAGGCAGCCCTGGTTAACTTAATACTTAATGTGAACCTTAAAATTGGATTGAAAAATTAATTAAAGTTAAAAAGTGGATTATGTGAGCAATCTGTTGTATAAACAGATACAAAGAGATCTGAACAGATTATACTATGAGCACACAAACAGAATCAACATGGAATTTTTCCACAACATACCTTTTTGTCACTTACTTTCCCTACTTCTTCACTTGTTTGTTCAGTATCAGCAGCTTCAACTTTTATTCCAACACCTAACTGCTCTGATACTGACTCATTCAAAAACCACAAGTCATCTGTAGTATCTGAAACAATGGCAGTACCCACATCCTAACAGAAAAAAAACAAACATGAGAATCTGTATTCAGAAGTTTATCAGAGATGCTGAAACAACACAAATGAACCCAAAACTCAATGTCATCACACTACATCGCCAAAGAACATCTTGCCTTTATTCAGTGGACATGTATTCATTCAACATATATCTACTTGACACCTACTATGGATAAACTAATGGACGGATATAACAGTGTCAGGCATGGACTTTTCTCTTTTAACACTAAATCAGGTATAACACCTAAGAAACAGTACTGAAGAGTTTAAAAGGTAAGGACTTGTAGTTGCTCAAGTAAATAGAATCTATTCCCTAAATTCCCTTCTACAGGTGACACTCTAAGAAGCTAGAAAACATTCCATTAGTTCTGACATATTCTTTCCCTTAAAATGGTCAAGGATGCTTATTAAAGAAATATGAGAAATACTGATGGTCACCCAAACCTTTTGCCCTGACACTTTCTGAACTCCATATAGAACTAACCTTCTGCATTCATCTATGAATATTTCATGACATGTTTTTCTACAACATTCATGAGAGACAATTTATTATTTTGCACACTGTTATATACTCATTCATTTATTAAACAAATACTCACTGAATACCTATTATGTGCCACATACTGTTCTAGGTACTAGGTAATGGAAAAAGTAGTGAATAATACAAAAGCCCTGGCCTTACATTTCAGTGGTAAACAGACAACACATATATAAAATATAGCAATATTTTTACAAAGTGAGAAGTACTATGGAGAATAAAATAGGATAAAAGAGAATAGTGGCTAGAGACGAGGCTATTTTAACTAGGGATGGGTTTTACAGGGCCACCACCTATAACTACACAGCTCCTAAACAAAAAGTGAATGGATCCTACTGGAACTGTGTAACATAACAGCCTTGGCGGCCAGGGACGACCTCTTTGAAGAAATTACATTTGAGGTGAGTCCTAAATCATGAGAAGGCAAAGAAAGAATGTGGGGGAACAGTGTTCCAGAAAGAGTAACGAACAAACTTAAGGTGCCTGAGGAAGGCAGGAATTTTGGGCTACAGTGTCAGAAAGGAGCCTGGTATATCCAAAAAGCATGTAGTGAACAAGGAAGAATGACAGGAAGTGAGGAAGGAGGGGGCTGAATCAGTTATTACTATAGTAGAACAGGCGCACGCCACCACGCCTGGCTAATTTTTTATTTTTTGTAAAAATGGCGTCTATGTTGCCTAGGCTGGTCTCAAACTCCTGGGCTCAAGCAATCCTCCTGTTTCAGCCTCCCAGTGTTATAGGCTGAGACGCCCAGAGATTACAGGCATGAGCCACTACGCACAGCCAAAGGCTCCATTTTGAAATTGTTCAATGTCAAATAGTTAAATAGCCATCTGGAAACTGAAGTTGGGCATTTAGGGAAGAGGTAAGGACTAGAGATACAGATTTGGGTATCACATGCATACAGATGGTATTTAACACCATAGGAGTAAATAAGAATTCTTAGGGAATATAATGTGTGGTCAAGAGTAACCAAGAATGTTACCCTTTCAAAAGAAAAAAAACCACTCCCCTTCAAATGTGAAATTTACCTGATTTGTCTGTAAATCAGTTGAGCCATTACTTCTAGGTGTATAGTTGCTTCTCAAGTTTCCTAAAAACCACCAAGGCAGGCCAGCTACATCCCATTCCTCAAATCCAAGGTCCAGCCTAGACGTCTCATCTTGGGTTAAATTTTCAATTAAGTCTTCATCTATAGAAGTCAAATGAAAAGGATGATAACTATGCACAATACGTAATAACCAAGACTATCTTTAGAATACTTAAAACTTCTTTATAAAATAGGTAAAAAGAAATTCCTGTTCTAAGAAAGAAAGAACCAGAAATCAAGTATCTGTCTTAGTGGCAGAGCTCAAATCTCCTCCCTTGTTTAGGCTTCATTAGCAAGTAATGACACTACAAATAGATCATCGTTTATCAAGTTTAAACTCTAAAAGCATTGTCTTCTATGAGAAGACAGGAAAAAAAAAAAGACTCTAAAAGCATCTGCACAATGACCTTGTTCTAAAAGAATTTCTAAATGGGCATTTACTGGCAGTTTAAACACTCCTATCATGTATAAACTATAGAATTACTTGCTCTAGTACATAGTGCCTGATAATAGTTTGATTAACAGCACTGCAAATGATGGTAACATAGTGGTCTAACCCTTAAGATCAAAGCAAGGCAATACAATCCATAATAGGCGATCACAAGGTTGTCCAGGCAATCTCACTGGTACCACATATTCTGGGTCATTTCTCAATAATTCGTTATGTTTTAGTAGGTAACAACCACTATAAAACACTAAACTCTAGGTTGTCCAAATACATACATATGCCCTTGCTGGATCAACGGGCTCTCAGAGCTAAGTATCTAGACATACCACAAATACTAAGACCCTACATTATTTCAAGTAAAAGATCTCACATTGTAAATCTGAATGATACTGAGGGAAGCTAATAACATAAGTCTGTTGTTATCACATGAACTCTTTTCTTTCCCACACTCCAGTCTTTTGTTGGGCTCTACTGCTCCTTTCTTACTTTCTCATTCTCTTCTACCTCTTCCCAATACATTAGGCCTGCCCACAGCAACCATGGGCGTTAACGTGTGCTGAAGTACATATGGTGAAAAAATTTCTGCAATACATGGGTCCTTGCCAGAACATAAGGTTACCCTATTTACTTATAAATTATGTCAATATTGCTGACTAAAAGGCTTATCTGTGGCCAGGGAAACTTCAATTATGTTTCCACTTATTCATTATTGAAATTATCAGAAACCAAATTCTTGAAATGGTGCCATATTAAAGTTATTTTTCCCTACTCGAGCTCTACAACTTATGAAGAAATGAAAATAGGTCATTCTTTCCACAAATAAAAATTCTGTCCCTTCTACCTATAGGTCTTCCTGAAAATACTATTATTTATTCCCAAATTTTCATCACAAACTATATATCCCCGCTTGAGTTGGCTATTCTTAAATACCTGCCCTTGCCCCCAACTTTTTTTTGAGACAGGGCACCACTTTGTTGCCCAGGCTGGAGTGCAGTGACATGATACTGATTCACTGCAACCTCCACTCACTGCAATCTCCACCTCTTGGGCTCAAGTGATCCTTCCATCTCAGCCTCCTGAGTAGCTGGGACCACTGGTGCGCACCATCGTGCCCAGCTAATTTTTCACTGGGCTAATTTTTTGTAGAGATGAGGTCTCGCTATGTTACCCAAGCTGGTCTCGAACTCTTGAGCTCAAGTAATCCCCCTGCCTCGGCCTCCCAAAGTGCTGGGATTACAGGCACGAGCTACCATGCCCAGCCTTGATTTTCTAACAGTGCCCAGCCATGTTCTTATATATCTTAAAATTGCCTTTTGAGTACAAAATAAGCAAGGATTTGCATTAAGGAATAAAATTACACATTTAATATCATATAGACTGGAACAGTTACAAAGTAACTAGGTAGACCAAAATTCAGTTTATGCTCAAATGCAATGTAAAGAAAACAATCCAGCACGATAAACTTTTTCAAATTTAATTTAAGCTTTTAAAATAACTTCAGCAGCCAAAGTTTCTCAGACATAACTAGAGGCTTAACCTGCCATTGGTCCACATGCCTAGACTAGAAGCCATTATGCCATAAAATGACTTTGGGGAATTTATGATTTTGCACATCTTTGCCAACACAAAAACAAAAAACTAATTTTAGAAAGTTTTTTTTTTGTTTTTTGAGACAAAGTCTTGCTCTTGTCCCCCAGGCTGGAGTGCAATGGCACGATCTCGGCTCACTGCAACCTCTGCCTCCCGTGTTCTAGCAATTATCCTGCCTCAGCCTCCCAAGTAGCTGGGATTACAGGCGCCTGCCACCATGTCTGGCTAATTTTTGTATTTTTAATAGAGACAGGGTTTCAGCATGTTGGCCAGGCTGGTCTCGAACTCCTGACCGCCTGCCTCAGCCTCCCAAAGTGCCAGGATTACAGGCATGAGCCACTGTGCCCAGCCTAGAAAGTGTTTTTTAAAGTAGAGTTTTGGGGAAAATATGGATTAACTCATTAGCCTGACCACAGCATATCTAATGGAATGGCAAAGATCTGGTGACTACCATCCAAGGGCAAAAACAATTTTTCTGGATTTGGAATACTTGCATATACATAATGAGATATCCTGGGGATGGGATCCAAGTTTCCCTTTTTTTTTTTTTTTTTTTGAGACAGAGTCTCGCTCTGTCGCCCAGGCTGGAGTGCAGTGGCGCGATCTCGGCTCACTGCTAGCTCTGCCTCCCGGGTTCACGTAATTCTCCTGCCTCAGCCTCCCGGGTAGCTGGGACTACAGGCGCCCGCCACCACACCCGGCTAATTTTTTGTTTTTTTTTAAGTAGAGACGGGGTTTCACCATGTTGGCCAGGATGGTCTCGATCTCCTGACCTTGTGATCCGCCCGCCTCGGCCTCCCAAAGTGCTGGGATTACAGGTGTGAGCCACCGTGCCCAGCCAAGCCAATGGGACCCAAGTTTTCATGTACACCTTGTACACATAGGCTGAAGATAGTTTTATATAATATTTTAAATAATTCCGTGCATGAAACAAAGTTTTCACTGCAACCTGTCACATGAGGTCAGGTGTTAAATTTTCTACTTGTGGTGTCATGTGAAAAAGTTTTCAGAGGCTGGGTATGGTGGCTCATGCCTGTAATCCCAGCACTTTGGGAGGCCAAGGCGGGTGGATCACGAGGTCATGACATCAACCCATCCTGGCCAACATGGTAAAACCCCATCTCTACTAAGAATACAAAAATTAGTGGTGCACGCCTGTAATCCCAGCTACTTAGGAGGCTGAGGCAGGAGAATCGCTTGAACCTGGGAGTCTGCAGTGAGCTGAGATCACGCCATTGCACTCAGCCCGGGCAACAAGAGTGAGACTCCGTCTCAAAAAAAAAAAAAAAAAAGCCGGGCGTGGTGGCACACACCTGTAATCTCAGCTACTCAGGAGGCTGAGGCACAAGAATCACTTGAACCAAGGAGGTGGAGGTCGCAGTGAGCTGAGATTGCACTGCTGCACTCCAACCTGGGTGACCCAGGGAGACTCTGACTCAAAAAAAAAAAAAAAAAAGTATGAAAATTGGCCTTTGCTTCAAGTAGATAAATCAAAATAAAAATTCTAACCAAATCATATACATACAAGAATACTAAGATTGAAAAGTCTAAGGCAGCTGAATTCATGTATATAGAAAATTCACCTGGTGGCAAATCGATAAATGTGTAGCTATTTTCTAATAGCATGCTAGCTCATGGAAGGGTCTTGCACCATCCTAGTACTCACGGGTTGCTAAAATAGCACTACCATCTGCAAAGCTAACAATGGTAGTAACTAGGTTGATAAAAAGGTTTTCAGAAAAGGATGAGAAATTATGACATATCCCTCTCCTACTTCACATATGGAGAGATTAAAAAAAAAAAAAGGTTGGAAGAGGAAGAGAACAAAGTCTATATAGCCTTAATCCAAAACCTACCTTCTCTAGAATTTATGCATTTATGCTCTGAGGTAGGCAGTGTGGGGATATCGTCTTCTGTAGTTCTTTTCCTGGAAGTGGAACTTTCCTCTGCACTTTGCTGAAAGAAGGGAAAGGTGTCCATCAGTGCAGTAGAAATAACTGAGACCAGGGGATGTAGCAGTTCCATTCTGGCTCACCAGTTAGTGTGCAACACAATGGGTTACACACAAGAAAGAGAACTCAAATTCATAACAGTCATCAAATAAAGGCAACACCTCTCCTCAACCCACTGTGAGCAAAGCTAGAAGAATCCCAAACCTGGGGGGAAAAAAAACCTCTGCACAAAGGCCAAAATCTACTGTTAAAAACAGGCTATCTGTATAAACCCTCAAGTCTACTACAAAATTAGGCATAATTCAGAAAACATATGAAACCCTCACCACATACCAAGATGACTATAAAGTTTCCTCAGGTTTGGGGAAGCTTTAGGAAATGGCCTGACATGAACTTAACTGCAACAAGCCTATTAAAATCTAATAAAGCAATTTCCTCAAACACACACACACAGGTACACACAAACCCAAAGAAAAATGCAACTGGAAGAACTGAAGATCAGAAGTGCTACATCCCAAAGAAAGGTTCAGAGACTGGAACTCTGTTACAGGCAGAACAGAGAAGGTTCACTCTGTCCCTGGTCTGTGAACTCCCAAGAACCTTTCTTATTAAATTCTTACCACATTCAGGGAAAGGTCTTGGGAGTCCAAGATCCATAGGTACAGAGAAGGGGCCACTCTGTACAACAAAAGAAGTCACCGTGTGGTGATTTTACCTTCAGTTGGTCTTGACTTGGAATATCCATACTGTGATCCTGTGCGAGAGCGAGAGTCTGAGCAGCATCTGGATAGCAAGTAAAACAAAAGGAAAACCTTCCCTGGTAATAACCATTCTTTCCACACAAAAAGGACCTCAGCAAACAACCCGAGAGCCAGGTTTAGTCTCTAGAAATGTACTTCTCCATGTTGGCTGGACAAAGCTCTCATTTGCAAGGGAAAAATCAAAATTGATAAAAATGACAAAGACCAAGACAGGCCATATCCAAAATATATTACCAAAATATAATTGGGAAAAAAAAACAGTGAAAAATAGCTAAAAATGTTCTTCCATATCAAGCTTTTAAATTTTTATATGAAAACTGGTTCCAAGCAGGACATAATGGAGACTATTTTTGTCATCTCTTCCTATATATTAACAAATTCGCCTAACTCACAAACAATAGCAAAAGAGTGTGTGGCTTTTTACATTTAATTTCGACTTTCAAGTGTTAAGTCATACAGGGTTATGCGATCTTAAAATCTGGATTTTTCCCCCATTTGCTTCATAAAACAATAGCATCTTCATCTAAAGCGACATTCTAAGTGTCAAGGATAATCTTATGGTTTAAATTCCCATCACCATCACCTGTATATAATTTTTTTCATTGTCTTATTTTTCCCAGTTACTATAAACATTTCCTAAGAAGCAGCAGCAAATAAAAGTTTTTCTCAAGGCCAATAAAAAGAACCAAGGAAAACAACCCAGTAGAGAGAAATTCTTAGATATTACATTAATCTAAGAGAAATGCATTCCAAGGACTTACAAAGAAATTTTTCAAGTAGAACAAAAGACAAAAACTTGGCTACAGGAAAAGATCAAGCTGCAAACAATTTAATAATCTGGACTATTCATTATTTGAGGCTATGTAAATGAGATACACCCAAAATAAGTCTACTGTGGGTCAGGTTCACCAACCACTACCAGGTTCAGAGATAAAATATGGAAAATATCATCACCATCTGATAAAGGCTGCTAGATGAAGGATACAGATCCTACAACTGATCTGTCAATGCAGTTCTACTGAAAAAAGCAAACATTTTCAAAATTCTAATTATAAAAAACATTATTTCCAGAAACATTTCTGTGGACAAATGGAGACAATGAAAAGTTTGAGACAGCATTTTCTGACCACAGTGGTCTTCAAAGCGAAGTTGGACTAACATATAATGCAGATAGAGCAATGTTTTTGTTTGTTTGTTTGAGACGGAGTCTTGCCCTGTCACCCTGGCTGGAGAGCAGTGGCGCAATCTCGGCTCACTAAAACCTCCACCTCCCTGGCTCAAGTGATTCTCCTGCCTCAGCCTCCCAAGTAGGTAGGATTATAGGCATGTGCCTGACTGATTTTTGTATTTTTAGTAGAGACAGGGTTTTATCATCTTGGCCAGGCTGGTCTCAAACTCCTGACTTTGTGATCCACCCGCCTCAGTGTCCCAAAGTGCTGGGATTACAGGCATGAGCCACCGCACTGGCCAGAAGCAGTTCTTTAATAAAGCAATCCTATTACTGTCATTTATATTTCCAAAGCCTTACTACCTTACTTAGGTTAAAACAGTTACAAGCAAAAATAAATTATCTGGGGAAACCACAATGTAAAAAAGAAGTTCTAAAATTGGCTGGGTGTGGTGGCTCATGCCTGTAATCCCCGAACTTTGGGAGGTCGAGGTGTATGGATCACTTGAGTCCAGGAGTTTGAGACCAGCCTGGGCAACCCACCAGCCTGGTGAAACCTCATCTCTACTAAAATCACAAAAATTAGCCAGGCGTGGTGGTGCACACCTGTAATCCCAGCTACTTGGGAGGCTGAGGCAGGAGAATCACCTGAACCCAGGAGGCAGAGGTTGCAGTGAGCCGAGATCGCACCACTGCACTCCAGCCTAGTCGACAAAGCGAGACTCAGTCTCAAAAATTAATAAACACACACAAAGTTCATCATATTTATTTCATTTGTATACATGGGAAAATTTGGAGAGATAATTTAGAAAGAACTACCATTTTAGGCTGGGCGCGGTGGCTCTCGCCTATAATCCCAGTACTTTAGGAGGCCAAGGCGGGTGGATCACGAGGTCAGGAGATCAAGACCATCCTGGCTAACACGGTGAAACCCCGTCTCTACTAAAAATATAAAAAATTAGCCAGGCATGATGGTGGGCGCCTGTAGTCCCAGCTACTCAGGAGGCTGAGGCAGGAGAACGGCGTGAACTCGGGAGGTGGAGGCTGCAGTGAGCCGAAATCATGCCACTGCACTCCAGCCTGGGTGACAGAGCGAGACTCCGTCTCAAAACGAACTAAAAAAAAGGACTACCATTTTAAACAATGGCATCTTCTTGATCAAAATGAAAAGTTTAACCCATTTGCAAAGGTATAAAATTATATGAAAAGCACTTCTGTCATTTGTCCTTTCAAATAAAACACAAGCAACCCAAATCATAAAAATCAACAGAGATGGCCATCCACAAGCACCAATGCAATTGCAAGTCAGAACAGATAACCAATCAGAATTACTTGGGGCAATTTTCTGGTTTTGATCATCATACTATTATTATGTAAGATGTTACCATTTGGGGACTCTGGATAAAGGGTATAGAGAAACTCTATGCAATACTTTTGCAACTTTATTAAGTCTGAAATTTTTTCAAAACGACAAGTTAAAAAATAAAAATGGGCCAGGCGTGGTGGTTCACGCCTATCATCCCAACACTTTGGGAGGCCGAAGAAGGGGGATCGCTTGAGTCCTGGAGTTCAAGACCAGCCTAAGCAACAAGGGGAAAACCTGTACCTACAAAAAAAATACAAAAAAGTAGCCAGGTGTGGTGGCATACTCCTGTAGTCCCAGCTACTGAGGAGGCTGAAGTGGGAGGATTGCTTGCGCCATGGAGGCGGAGGTTGCAGTGAGCCGCGATCTTGCCACTGCACTCTAGCCTGAGCGACAGAGAGATCCTGTCTCAAACAAAACAAAACAAAACCAACAAAATATTCTTTATATGGCATGTTAAATTCTGCAGAGAAAGTACAAGAAAGAAAATGAGAGAAAAAAAGGGAGAATTATAGATATTCAGAGAACAGATCAATCCAAAAACAAATTTTACTGAAAAAGTAGATCAGCAATTATAAAATCCTCCATGGATCTCAAACCTTTAGTGACTATCGCAGGAAAGCCATGCTATTTTACAAGTGATTGAATTTCAATAAAGCTGCCATATCATTTGCAGGATCTTTACTCTCAAATTTACAGCTATGTGAAGTGGGCATATGACTCAATGAGACTAACAGGCTTCAAAATTCAGTAAGTTTAAAATCATGTTTCAGTATGAGAGCAATGTCTCGTTTCTCTGCCTTTAAAGAATAAATCTTTATTAGGAATTGATTTAGGTCTGGGGGCGGTGGCTCATGCCTGTAATCCCAACACCTTGGGAGGCTGAAGTGGAAGAATCACTTGAGGCCAGGAGTTCAAGACCAGCCTGAACAACATAGCAAGACCCCATTTCTACAAAAAAACAAAATTAGCCAGGTGCAGTGCAGTGCCGTGCACCTATAGTCCTAGCTATTTGGGAGGCTGAGACAGGAAGATGACTTAAGCCCAGGAGGTAGAGGCTGCAGTGAACTATGATTGCACCACTGCATTCCAGCCTGAGTGACACAGCAAGACTCTCTACATTAAAAAAAAGAAAAGAAAAGAAAAGAAAGAAAAAGATAAAAAGGAATGGATTCTTCTCAACCTACTTATTTCAGTAAACTATCAAAAGATAGTCAATCTTGGCCAAGTGCAGTGGTTCACACTCATAATCCCAGGACTCTGGGAGGCCAAAGTGGGTGGACTGCTTAAGTCTAGGAGCTCGAGATCAGCCTGAGCAACACAGCAAAACCCTGTCTCTACTAAAAATACAAAAAATTAGCCAGGCATGGTGGCATGTGCCTATAATCCCAGCTACTCGGGAGGCTGAGGTGGGAGAATCACCTGAGCCCGAGAGGTCCAGGCTGCAGTGAGCTGAGATAGTGCCATTGCACTCCAACCTGGGCAACCTGAGACTCTGTTTCAGAAGAAAAAAGATGGTCAATCTAAAAAGATTACTAACTTGGGCTTTCTTCAAAGGGCAATGTTAATATGAAGCTCACAAAAGGGCTTTATGTAGTAGTGGAGAGGGAAAAAGTTTCATTATTTGGAAACGGCCATGTTCAGTCTGTCCAGTTTATTTACCTATCTCTTACAGACCACCATTTTGGAGACTCCAGACTCCAGTACAGCCAGTTTCCTATACATACCTAATAGATTAAACTCAAAGAGCAGTATTTACAAGGTCTAGAATCAAGCAAAGGGTTAGACAAATTGGCATTCAGCTAAGAGATGGCTAAAGCCATTAGGTAAAAGGTTCTTGAGTGACCTGTGTAACAGATGGATCAGACTGATACCACCTGAGCCCACAGATTGTTAACATGACTGACTAAAATAGAGACAGGCAGACCTTACATGACTCTGATGGGATTAAACAGAAGTACAAAGCACCACCTATAAAGCTTTCTTGGCAAAAAATTTAAACTTGAATTTATTCAAGCACTACCAGTTTACCAAAAATAGAGAAGGTAAAGAAACACATTAAACAAAATCACAAGGATACAACCTGCCAACTCTAGAAGGTGGGAAATTCTACAGAACAAATGACCCATTTCTTCAACAAGTAAATGACATGAAAACAAAAGGAAAGTTAAGTTTTATAAATTAAAGACACTTATGAGACATATCAACCAAAGGCAATGTGTGGACTTTGGATCTTAATTCAAGTAAGACAAAAATACAATGTATTTTTGAGATAACTGGGGGAAATGATACATAAACTGGTTATGAAATAGGATTATGGAATTACATGTTAAATTTGTTATGTGTAATAATGATATTGAATGTTTGAAAAAAAAAGTCCTTATCTGCTAGAGATTTTTAAAAGTGTGTCTAGA
Source organism: Pongo pygmaeus (assembly GCF_028885625.2). Lineage (NCBI taxonomy): Eukaryota > Metazoa > Chordata > Mammalia > Primates > Hominidae > Pongo > Pongo pygmaeus. Next base: position 44,921,795 of record NC_072373.2, read on the forward strand.
TGAAGCAATATGACAAAATGTTAACAATACGTCTAGAAAGTGGAAATCCTTCTACTCTATGTTTGATTTTTCAGTAAAAAGTTAATAACATAACATTCTGTGTGACAGGTAGTATGTATTTCTCCCAGTCATGCCAAAGATAGCATTCCATTTCCACCTTCATCTTCTTTGTTTTCCCATCATTTGCCCCCTTGAACTCAAAGCTGCGACACAGACTGAAGAAATATGATATGACATACCTGTAGTAGCAGTGGCTAAAGTGACAAGATTCTTTCTTAGCATATCATAGAGAGGGCTGTTAAAGAGAGAAGATAAAAAATTAACAACCCCAAATGCCACTATGAAGATATCATCAGTGGTTTGCCGTTAAATATTAAATGTATTTCTGATGTTATCTCCCAAGTCTCTCTGTAAGGCATGGAGAAGCAGAATCTTTTTCCCAGAACAGTTTTTAACTATTTAAATATTAAGATGTTAATGCCCAGGCCCCTGTGTTACTCTGCCCCCATTAAAAAACTGATTAATTTACATTTTATTTCATTAGCGAACAGTAATCCAAGTAGGGAAATCTCTTTTGGAAACTATTCCTTCCTTCCAGGACTTAAGTTTCAAATTGTAATTGGAGAGTGGGGGTGGAGGGGAGTCTTTTTTTTTTTTTTGGAGATGGAGTTTTGCTCTTATTGCCCAGGCTAGAGTGCCATGGCACAATCTCAGCTCACTGAAATCTCTGCCTCCCGGACTCAGGCAATTCTCCTGCCTCAGCCTCCCTACTAGCTAGGATTATAGGCGCCCACCACCACGCCCAGCTAATTTTTTGTATTTTTAGTAGAGACGGGGTTTCACTATGTTGGCCAGGCTGGTCTTGAACTCCTGACGTCAGGTGATTCACCCACCTCAGCCTCCCAAACTGCTGGAATTACAGGCGTGAGCCATCACACCCAGCTAAGGGAAGTCTTAGTGTAAGACAGAATGAGCTCAGAAGCAGCAGTCATCAAAGCTATAGAGAAAGAGAGCTTCTAAATTACTAATTAGCTTCTGACTATATAAGCTAATAACTCACACCCCATGCAGCTGGAGAAAAGTAACAGGTCAGGTTAGTCCTATTGTGATTCTTACCAGGCTCATCATCAACCTCTAACTGCCCAGCAATTCTACATTTCTCTCATCTGCTCACTCTTCCTCTCTCTCCAATAATTATTTTACAAAATTCTAACCTAGTCACATCAAGCTTCCTCCTACCCAGGCCTTTACACATGGTGTTCAATCAACCTCAAACTCTGTTTCAACTAACCCTCTCTGATCAACTACTTAATTATCTTTCAGCTTTCGGCTCAAATTTCACTTCCTCAAAAGAACATTTTCTTGACCTCTAACACTCTAAATCCCACTCACTCCCTGCTTCATGTATCTCTTTTCTGTAGCACTTACCATACTGTAGGTTTACCATGAATTGGTGTGATTATTTGATTAAGACGGGCAAGAGCATCTACTGACTCACTACTCTGTATACTCCATAAAATCAGACTGTGTGTCGCTCATTACCATATTCTCAGTGCCTCATAGGCTACCTAACATATGTAGGCCCTTACATATTTGTTGAGTAAAGTAATAAATATTAATAACCCATAGAAATTAAGTGGCTAGGTATAAGCACCCAAAAAGATACGCAAGCCCTCACTCTTTTTACCTTGGGTCTTTCACGGAGAAGCTCTGACGTCCCAGTAGTTCTCCCAAAAGATCTCCACCACAATATACCATATGCTGCTCCTGCTGATCATAAAGTTGCTTCACCATTATGTACTGACCTAAATAGTGCATGACCTGCGTGGAATAAAATACCATGTTGTGATCTGCCCAGCTGCTGCCAAAAACACAAATTCATTAGAGGAGGTAAGTTAGTTTGCTAAAGAAAGAAATAACATATTTACAAGACTGTCAAAGTTTGTGTAAGGGGTCCTACAACAGGAAAGCCGCTCCCAACTACTAGGTCCATCTACTCATTGTCTTTCTGACAATTAACAGACCCAGACTTTTCAGCACAGAAATGAACTGATCTGACAATGAGAAAAAGCAGTGAATTTACCTAGTATCCTCTTAAAAATTTTCTCAGACGTCCAAATAAAGAAGTCTATTCTATTACTAGAAGTAATTTGCCTGGATTATAAAAATATTTTCCCAGTCCAGGGCACATAAACAACGACTTTAGGCTTTTGATATGTGTTCACATAATAACTCTTTTTGGCAAATGAAGTACAATGTTTTAATAAGAGCCACCAGCATTGTAAGTGGACAAAACATAAAATCCAAGTGTTTATCAAATAAAAATTTAGTCGGCTCAAGTGGTTCACACCTGTAATCCCAGCACTTTGGGAGGCCAAGGCGGGCAAATTGCTTGAACCCAGGAGTTTGATACCAGCCTGGGCAACATGGCAAAACCTGTCTCTACATAACATACAAAACTTAGCCAGGTGTGGTGAGGCACACCTGTAGTCCCAGCTACTAGGAAGGCTGAGGCGGGAGGATCACTTGAGCCTGGGAAGCGGAGGTTGCAGTGAGCTGAGATACCACCACTGCACTCCAGCCTGGATGACAGAGTAAGACGCTGGCTCTAAATAAATAAATAATAAAAATCAGGAAATTCCCTTTATGCAATAGATAGAGTCAAGGTTCATAACAAAAAGCTCATCGTGTAAACTCAGGCAAACTCTGCCATGCTAAATGAAGGAGATGGCATAATTCATCACAACCACTATAATGATATAAAAATCCAGACTTTACCCCTTGCCTGCATGTGATGTCAGAATCGCCATGGCCAGCTATCTGTATGGGCAGGGCTGCCCCGGAGATGCAGGGCAAGCGCCAGGAACCCCTCCGGGTAGCTACTACCTTGGACCCCCCAATAGTGGAGGGCAGTATGGCAGCAAGCTACCCCCTGGTGGTGGTTATGGGGATCCTGCCCCTGGAGGGCCTTATGGACCACCAGCTAGTAGAGGGCCCTATGGACACCTCAATCCTGGGATGTTCCCCTCTGGAACTCCAGGAGGACCAAATGATTGTACAGCTCCAGGGGGCCCCTACGGTCAGCCACCTCCAAATTCCTACGGTGCCCAGCAGCCCAGGCCTCATGGACAGGGTGGCTCCCCTCCCAATATGGATGAGGCCTACTCCTGGTTCCAGTCGGTGACTGATTACAGTGGCTTTATCTCCATGAAGGAGGTGAAGCAGGCTCTGGTCAACTGCAACTGGTCCTTCTTCAATGATGAGACCTGCCTCATGACAATAAACATGTTTGACAAGACCTGATCAGGCCACATCAATGTCTATGGCTTCTCAGCCCTGTGGAAATTCATCCGGCAGTGGAAGCAGCTCTTCTAGCAGTTATGACCGCAACAACTCAGGCTCCATTAGCTACACAGAGCTGCAGCAAGCTCTGTCCCAAATGGGCTACAACCTGAGCCCCCAGTTCACCCAGCTACTGGTCTCCAGCTACTGCCCACGCTCTGTCAATCCTGCCAGGCAGCTTGATTGCTTCATCCAGGTGTGCACCCAGCTGCAGGTGCCAACAGAGGCCTTCCGGGAGAAGGACACAGCTGTACAAGGCAACATTCGGCTCAGCTTCAAGGACGTCGTCACCATGACAGCTTCTCGGATGCTATGACCCAACCCATCTGTGGAGAGTGGAGTGCACCAGGGACCTTTCCTGGCTTCCTAGAGTGAGAGAAGTACGTGGACCTCTCTCTTCTTTTCCTGTCCCTCTAGAAGAACACTCTCCCTTGCTTGATGCAACACTGTTCCAAAAGAGCGTTGAGAGTCCTGCATCATAGCCACCAAATAGTGAGGACCAGGGCTGAAGCCACACAGGTAGGGGCCTGATGAAGGAGAGGATGAAAGCTGAATGTCCCGATGGCCATGAGCAGTTGAGTGGCACAGCCTGGCACCAGAAGCAGGAGATTCTGGTCCTTGTAATGGAGTTAGTGTCCAGTCAGCTGAGCTCCACCCTGATGCCAGTGGTGAGTGTTCACTGGCCTGTTACCATTAGCACCTGTGTTCCCTCACCAGGCCATCCTGTCACATGAGCCCATTTTCTCCAAAGTGGAATCTGACCAAGCATGAGAGAGATTTGCCCATGGGACCAGTGGCTTGGATTCCACCACACCCATAAATCCTTGGGTGTTAACTTCTAGCTGCCTGGGGCTGGCCCTGCTCAGACAAATCTGCTCCCTGGGCATCTTGGGCCAGGCTACTGCCTCCGCAGCTGGAATCCCTCACTTGCCTGCCACGCTCTGCTTGGCTTCAATCTCCAGGGGACAGTAGTCACCTCTCCTTGCCAATACTTTTTTTAATTTGCAGTTTTTTTCATTTGGGGCCAAAAGTTCAGTGAAATTGTAAGTTTTATCCAGTAAAAGGATAAAACTAAAAAAAAAAAATCCAGACTTTAATAAGTTTGGGGAAAAAAAGGTCTTATGTGTCAAATTTTATACTCCAAAATGATGTGCTTAATTTAAAATTGTAAAAGTAATATAGGTATTCTAAAAAATCAGAAATGCCTCCAGATTTGTCACCTTGAGAAGTGTAATGGTTCTGGAATGTGGCAGTGTTGATAGGTGTGAAGGTTTTAAGTTCAAAAAAAAAAAAAAAAGCCTGATAATTTTGTTACTTCTCTTTAGGAAGGGTTAGATATCTACCCCACCAAATGAAAGCAGTTCCAATACATTAACATTTTAATACTGAGTCTTTTCCACTTAAAGAATACAAATTGTTTTTAAAAAAACTTCAGAAGCTAAATAAGTTATTTAAATGCGTAAGTGTTTAAAATAACTCACAGTGCTCAGAAGAGTGTCTGACACTTTTATTTTTGAGATGGAGTTTCGCTCTTGTTGCCCAGGATAGAGTTCAATGGCGCAATCTCGGCTCACCGCAACCTCCGCCTCCCGGGTTCAAGCAATTCTCCTGCCTCAGCCTCCCGAGTAGCTGGGATTACAACCATGCCCGGCTAGTTTTGTATTTTTAGTAGAGATGGGGTTTCTCCATGTTGGTCAGGCTAGTCTCGAACTCCTGACCTCAGGTGATCCGCCCACCTCAGCCTGGCAAAGTGCTGGGATTACAGGTGTGAGCCACCATTATCTGACACATTTAAAATAAAAACTACTGCATTTAATTCTTGCCTCGAAATACAGCCTGTAAATCAGACAGTGTCTTTTTTTTCTGAGACAGGGTCTCTCATTCTATGAACCAAGCTGGAGTGAACCTCAGTGAAACCTTCACCTTCTGGGTTCAAGCGATCCTCCCACCTCAGCCTCCCAAGTAGCTGCTGGGACTAAACGAGCAGATCACCACGCCCGCCCAATTTTTGTATTTTTTTTTTTAGAGACAGGGTTTCATCATGTTGCCCAGGCTGGTCTCAAAATCCTGGGTTCATGCAATCCATCCACCTCAGCCTCCCAAAATACTGGGATTACAGGTGTGAGCTATGGTGCCAGGCCCAGTGTCTTTTTAATCTTTACTTGCTCTGCATTTTAACTCTACGATCAATGAATTCATGCTTCATCTGTTTATCTTATAACACACTTCAAAAGAAAGGAAATACGATGTTCAACTTAACAGTCTTTAAAAGAGTAAAAGTTGCCCCTCTGATACCTCAGGAGTAGAACTTCCTTTCTTAGGCCTGATTTCAAAACTACATATTCACTGGCTTCTACTTCTCAACTGTTCTTAAAACTGAGAATCTGGCCGGGCGCGGTGGCTCACGCCTCTAATCCCAGCACTTTGGGAGGCCAAGGCGGACGGATCATGAGGTGAGGAGACCGAGACCATCCTGGCTAACACGGTGAAACCCCATCTCTACCAAAAATACAAAAAATTAGCCGGGTGTGGCGGCAGGCACCTTTAATCCCAGCTACTCGGGAGGCTGAGGCAGGAGAATGGCGTGAACCCAGGAGGCGGAGCTTGCAGTGATCTGAGATTGCACCATTGCACTCCAGCCTGGGCAAAAGAGGGAGACTCCATCTCAAAAAAAAAAAAAAAGAGAGAATTTTATTTGATGGCTTACCTCTTTAACAGTGAACATTTCACCTTGCGCACCTGCTGCATGCAAAATCTTCAAAAGTGGCAGTTTTGGTCGTACCTGATGTAAACATAAAATAAACATGCTGTTTTCATTTCAAGTAGGTTTCTGAAACTATGGAACAAGAGAACCTCTTTAAACAGCTTCCCTTGCTTTTGTTTTTTGAGGCAAGGTCTTGCTCTGTCGCCTTGGCTGGAGTGCAGTGGTGTGATCACAGGTCACTGCAGCCTCAACCTCCCAGACTCAACTGATCCTCCCACTTCAGCCTTCAGAGTAGCTGGGACTACAGGTGCACGCCACCATACCCGGGTAATTTTTGTATTTTTCTGTAGAGAGGGGGTTTCACCATGTTTCCCTGGCTGTTCTCAAACCCCTGGGCTCAAGAGACCTGCCTACCTCCGCCTCCCAAAGTGCTGGGATTATAGGCATGACCCACCTCACCCAGCACAACCCCCACCTCCCCTACTTTTTTTAAAAAAGAGACAAGGTCTCACCCTCTTGCCCAGCCTGGGGTGCACTGGTTGTGATCATAATTCACTGCAGCTTCGAACTCCTGGGCTCAAGTGATCATCCCGCCTCAGGCTCCCAAGTAGCTAGAACTAAAGGCACACCCCACTGCACCTAGCTAATTTTTTCTTTTAGAAATGTTTTGTAGAGACACAGGTCTCACCATGTTGCCAAGGCTGGTCTCAAACACCTGGCTTCAGTAAGCTTCCTGCCTTGACTTCTCAAAGTGCTGGGATTACAGTCATGAGACAGTTAAACTTTTTAAAAATTAAAAAAAACAAACAAAAAAAAACAGAAATACCCAAAATGATTTACCTGATTGATTTGTCCAGGAGAGATCCTGCAAGCACTGTCAGATGTTGAACACTGGGCAGAGGTGGAAAATGATGTCATTTTGGCAGTGAAGAAACTGCAGTCTGTTGGTAAAACTAAATAGAAAAAAAAAAATTATAAAATCTATTCTAATGTAGAAAATTCCCTATTTAGCATTCACACAAAGGCAACCAGCAGAAGTAAAAGACACATATGACACATATAATGGAGCACCCTACACAAATGCTGTATACCCTTGCTGAGGTTCTGCATATCTTCTTACTACTTTCTAGTTCTGATTTAATTAAAAGAATCATCAAAGCTTCTCTCAGGTGAAGGCTGAAACAGAAACAGCTTCAGGCATGCTCCGACCGCCAACTGATGTTAATCAGTAAACTGTTTGAGCTGAAAGTCAAATCATTATCTCCCCAATGGTTATCAGGTAGAGCCCTCTCTAGATGCAGGACTGGGGATTTACCAAGGTAAGTCACAGGTTTTAAGATTCCAACAGGACTTATAGGAAAACCTCTACAACATGTTGGAACATGTCTTGACAAAGGACCACAGAAAACTAACAGTCAACATTTTAAGTACCAGTTAAAACAGCTGTAAATGTACCAACCCCAGAAAAAAACATAGCAATTACAAACCTACAAAATGGGTTAAACCAACACGGACATATATCATCAGAGAAAAGATGTAGCATGAACTGAAATACAGAGTAAAGTTCAATGAAAATCTTTCACCTACCTTTTATCCTTAAAAAAACAAAAGCTACAGAGAAGGAAGATACATTATTTATATATTTATTTTGAGACACAGTCTCGCTGTCCCCCAGGCTGAAGCGCAATGGCACGATCTCGGCTCACTGCAACCTCTGCTTCCTGGGTTCAAGCGATTCTCCTGCCTCAGCCTCCTGAGTAGCTGGGATTACAGGCACGCGCCACCACGCCCAGCTCATTATTGTATTTTTAGGAGAGACGGGGTTTCACCCTGTTGGTCAGGCTGGTCTCAAACTCCTGACCTCGTGATCCGCCCACCTCAGCCTCCCAAAGCACTGGGATTACAGGCGTGAGCCACCATGCCTGGCAGGAAAATAGATTTTTAAATAAACTTGTTTAAGCTAACCTTCATTTATGCCTTTTTCTAACAAAAGGCAACAGTCAATTATTAAAACTGATGACTAACAAGCCACATCAGGGAAAGGGTAAATGGCGCCTAAAAAGACAATCAACAGGCCAGGTGCAGTGGCTCACGCCTGTAATCCTAACAGTTTGGGAGACTAAGAAGGGCAGATCACCTGAGGTCAGGAGTTTTAGATGTAGGATATAATAAATTCCTCTTCAAAGGTTTTAGCCTGTAAATTGTTAAGTACAATGAGTTCTGAGATGCTCTCCAAAAAACCAATGTATCAGTATGTTCAGCTCCCCTGTTCTTTGTTCTTCATTTAAAACTTTAAAAGTTTAACTTCCTCGTTCTCTTCGTCTCCTTGCCCCTAGTTTCAGTAAACAACCCCCTCCTAGCTTCTATCACCTGCTCCGTCCTGAGTCACTCCTGGTCACCTCCCTTGACCTGAGTCATCCTGAGTCACCTGTTCTGTAACCGTTCTTCCTGCCATACTACTCACCCAGCCGCTCCAGCTCGTACCCCTGCTCTCTTTAAAATAGCCCATCAGTATTAGCTTAGACTGTGCGGTCCAACCCTAGCCAATAGGGGAACGACACAGCAGTAGGGGCTACCTGCGTCAGGGATAAGAACCCCTTCCCCTCCCTTGTTCAGGTGTGCTCTCACCATTGCTCCATCCATGAGATGCACCCTTCCATAGAAGTAAAATTGCCTTGCTGAGAAAATTAAATTTATGTTTGAGTGATATTCATTTGCAGCTTCAAAAATTTATTTCTAACAGAGGCCAGACTGGGCAACAGGGCAAAACCCTGTCTCTACTAAAAATACAACAACTAGCTGGGCATGGTACAAGCCTGCAGTCCCAACTACTAAGGAAGCTGAGGCATGAGAATCGCTTGAACCGGCAAGGTGGAGGTTGCAGTGAGCCAAGACTGTGCCACTGCACTCCAGCCTGGGTGACAAAGCAATACCCTGTCTCAAAAAAAAAAAAAAAAAAATTTTTTTTAGATGTAGTCTCGCTCTGTTGCCCAGGCTGGAGTGCAGGAGTGCAGGAGTGCAGTGGCGCAATCTCGGCTCACTGCAAGCTCCGCCTCCTGGGTTCACGCCATTCTCCTGCCTCAGCCTCCCAAGTAGCGGGGACTACAGGCGCCCGCCACCACGCCCAGCTAATTTTGTATATTTAGTAGAGATGGGGTTTCACCGTGTTAGCCAGGATGGTCTCGATCTCCTGACCTCGTGATCCACCCGCCTCGGCCCCCCAAAGTGCTGGGATTACAGGCGTGAGCCACCATGCCTGGACAAAAAAAAATTTTTTAAGACTATCAGCCAGGCACGCTGGCTCACGCCTGTAATCCCAGCACTCTGGGAGGCTGAGGAAGGTGGATCACCTGAGGTCAGGAGTTCAACACCAGCCTGGCCAACATGGTGAAACCCTGTCTCTATTAAAGCTACAAAAATTAGCCAGGCATGGTGGCACATGCCTGTAATCCCAGCTACTCAGGAGGCTGAGGCAGGAGAATCACTTGAACCTGGGAGGCGGAGGTTGCAATGAGCTGAGATTGTGCCATTGCACTCCAGCCTGGGTGACAAGAGTGAAACTCCATCTCAAAAAAAAAAAAAAAGACAATCAATAAATACACTGGCTGAAGATAACAAGATCCCTCATGCTTCTGAAAAGGCTTATAGCTGTAACCAAGTATAAATTCCTCCCTCTCCCATTACCTTACTTTGCTATAAAATAAGTCAAATAGGAAACAAGCACAATTTAAAATTCAGAAGTGGGCCAGGCATGGTGGCTCACGCCTGTAATCCCAGCACTTTGGGATTGTACTCCCCAGCTGAGGCAGGCGGATCATGAGGTCAAGAGATCAAGACCATCCTGGTCAAAATGGTGAAACCATCTCTACTAAAAATACAAAAATTAGCCAGGTGTGGTGGCACACGCCTGTAGTCCCAGCTACTCGGGAGGCTGAGACAGCTGAATCACCTGAACTTGGGTGGCAGAAGTTGCAGTGAGCCGAGATCGTGCCACTACACTACAGCCTGGTGACAGAGCAAGACTCTGTTTCAAAGAAAAAAAAAAAAAAATTAAAACCTGGCTTTTAATGGGTGGCTATTATTGATCTCATCACCTAATTCCTCATTCGCTTTTTTTGTGTGTGTGAGATGGGGTCTCACTCTGTCACTCAGGCTGGAGTGCAGTGGCACAATCACAGCTCAATTCAGCCTTTCAACCTCCTGGGCTCAAGCAGTCCTCCCACCTCAGCCTCCCAAGTAGTTGGGACTACAGGTGCATGCCACCATGCCCAGCTAATTTATTTTTTGTAGACATGGGGTCTTGCTATGTTGCCCAGGTTGGTCTCAAATTCCTGGGCTCAATTGATCCTCCTGCTTCAGCCTCCCAAAGTGCTGTAATCCCTGGGATTACAGGCATGGGCCACCACTCCCAGCCTGCCCTCTAATTCTTATCCTTCTTTTTGTCTCCGCTCAAATGACAGTTTGTCAACAAGGCCTCATATGAACACCCATTTTTAAAACTAAAACTCCCAACCGCTTGTATTCCCTATCTCCTTCCCTGTTTTATTTTTCCCTACCAACCAAAACACTACATATTTTAATTATTTATTATGTAAAACATAAGCTGCAAGTGGACAGGAATTTGTAACTGTTTATTCATACATTTCCAGTGTCTAAATCTGACAACTACATACATGGTAGAGCAACATGGTAGATAGAAACATTAATTATAATGTCCAAAAATGGCTCCCAATGAACCACACTCCCTAACTGGCCCTATGACTTAATAAATAGAATGCAGCAGGTGATAATGTGACAATTCCAGGCCTGGCAGGCTCATGTTTTGTACTTTTGGAGGTGCTTGAAATCTGGCTACTCTACTGGAGACTACACAAAAAGGCTACAAGGAGAGGGAGATGCAGTTGCCCAGCTGAGCCCAGACTCTTAGCCATACCCTCCAAAGCACCACACATCTTCCAGCCCCAGTTGCCACCTGACTACAACAAAGCACTTACTCAACGGACTCGAGGTGTCCTTAAAAAAAAGAAAGAAAACAAAACAAAGCACCACACACGTTCCAGCCTCAGCTGCACCTGACTTACAGCTGCATGACAAACCACAAAACCACCAGAACTATCCAACTCAGCCTATCATCCCACTGAATGAAAAATAAATAAAATGACTGTTTCGACTCACTAAGTTTTGGGGTGGTTTATTCCATAGCATTAGATAACTGAAACAAATGGTAAGGATCATCAAACCTATTATGTACCAGGCATATATATAAACCCATTTAATACCAAAACAGCCCTATTATGTAGATATTATCCTTATTTTACAGATCAGGAAAGAGAAACAGAAGTTATTTGTCCAAGATCACCCAATGAGTAAGCTGTTGGAGTCAAGATTTCAAACTCAGACAAGCACTAACATCCCCATTTAGCAGCATTTTTTCCCATCAGACCTCAAGTAACCAGAATTAATCATAATTCTTTTATTCAAGACATACGCTGATTATTCATCCACACATGGCCCATTTTACTTATTTTTACCTTTTTATTTTCGTAATTTTTTTGAGAAGGGTATTGTTCTGTCACCCAGGCTGGAGTACAGTGGCACAAACATAGCTCACTGCCACCTCGACTTCCTGGGCTCAAGTAATCCTCCCACCTCAGTCTCCTGATTATCTGGGACTACAGGCATGCACCACTATTCCTGGCTAATTTTTTTATTTTTTGTAGAGACAGGATTTTGCTATGTTGCCCAGGCTAGTCTCAAACTCTTGGCCTCAAGTGATTCTCTCAACAAAAGTGTTGGGATTACAGGCATGAGCCACCACACCTGGCCTGGATTATTTTTAATGCAATAATCATCCACAAACTAAGACTCTGATAATAACCTATATTTAACCATAATATCCCCCATCCCATTTTGCTGCCTTCCTGCAATAATCATCCTGAATCCTATTGTTTTCATTTCCCTTGCTTTCCTTTTTATACATTTTACTGCATCAAAATAGATTCCTAAAAAGTATTTTTAGTTTAGTTGCTCTTACTAAAAAAAAAAAAAAAAGGCAGGGATGTTGCATGTAATTTGGGAAATTTTGTTCCACTAACATAGATTAATTCCTACTGTCATGTCAAAATTCATTTTTTATAGATTTCTGTTATCGTGGTAAACTATACATACTAAAATTTACCATTTTAACCTTTTTTTTTTAAAAATGATAGGGTCTCATTCTGTCGCCCAGGCTCACTGTAACCTCAAACTCCTAGGCTCAACTCCTCAACTCCTGCCTCAGCCTCCCAAGTGGCTAGGACTACAGGTGGGCACCAGCTCACTTCAGCTAGTTTTTGTTTTGTTTTGTGTGTGGAGACAGGGTCTCACTATATTGCTGAGGCTGGTCTCGAACTACTGGCCTCAAACAATCTCCCGCCTTGGCCTCCCAAAGCCCGGGGAATACAGGTGTGAACCACTGTACCCAACTCATTCTATCCATTTGTGAGTGTTCAATTCAGTGACACTAAGTATATTCCTAATGTTACACAACCATCACCACAATCCATCTCCAGAACTTCCTCACCATCCCAAACTGAAACTCGGTACTCATTAAATAGTTCCCCCATTAGCTTCCTCTCTAGCACCTGGTAACCACCATTCTACTTTCTGTCTCTACGAATTTGCCTATTCTAGGTACCTCATATAGGTAAAATTAAACAATATGTGTCCTTTTTACATCTGGCTTATTTCACTTAGCATGTTTTCAAGGTTCATCCTTATAGTGCACTTTCGTTCAGTTTTCATTTATTTTTACTTTTGTATAATATCCTTGTATGTGATATACATTTGAGTTGCTTTTAGGCTTTTACTGTTATGAATAGTGCTACAGGCTGAGTAACCCTACTGGAAATGTTTGGGACCAGAAGTGTTTCTGGTTCTGGATTTTTTCAGATTTTGAAATATTTGCATTATACTTACTAGCTGAGCATCTCTAATCCAAAAGTCCAAAACTCAAAATTCAAAATGCTCCAATGAGCATTTCCTTTGAACATCATATCAGAGTTCAAATGAAGTTTCAGATTTTGGAGGACTTCAGATTTTCAAATTTAGGATGCTCAGTCTTATATTAATGTTCTTGTACATGGCTTAAGCAATCTCTTACTCCCCTCTATGGTTTGAATATTCCCAATGTGGCAGTATTGAGAGGTATGGCCTGTAAGAGGTAGCTAGACTTTGGGGTTGGGTTCTTTTTAATCTGATTTGTCAATTTTTACCTTTAACTGGTAAGTTTAATTCACTTAGTGTAATTGATATATATGGATCTATTTCCATCATAATTTAACATTTTGTCTTATTCTATGTTTCTTTTTGATATGTCACTACCTTTCTAAAAACCTGTATGTCTCCCTGCTAATAAGAATTTTAGACTGGGTGTGGTGGCTCATGCTTGTAATCCCACCACTTTGGGAGGCTGAGGCAGGCGGATCGCTTGAGTCCAGGAGTTCAAGACCAGCCTGGGCAGCATGGCCAAACTTCACCTCTACAAAAAATATAAAAATTAGCCCCGCATGGTGGAGCACACCTGTGGTCCCAGCTACTTAGGAGGCTGAGATGGGAGGATCACTTGAGCCTGGGGAGCTGAGGCCGCAGTGAGTCATGATCATGTCACTGCACTCCAGCCTAGGTGACAGACAAGACCCTGTCCAAAAAAAAAAAAAAAAAAGAAAAAGAAAGAAAGAAAAGGCTTGGCATGGTGGCTCACGCCTGTAATCCCAACACTTTCGGAGGCCAAGGTGGGCAGATCTCTAGATCAGGAGTTCAAGACCAGCCTGGTCAGCATGGTGAAACCCCATCTCTACTAAAAAAATACAAAAAAATTAGCTGGGCATGGTGGCGCGTGCCTGTAATCCCAGCTACTTGGGAGACTGAGGCAAGAGAACTGCTTGAACCTGTGAGGGGGAGGGTGCAGTGAGCCGAGATCATGCCACTGCACTCCAGCCTGGGCGACAGAGCAAGACTCAGTCTCAAAAGAAAAAAAGAACTTTAGCATAATATAACATGGACTTTAAATTCTGAGGTAGATACATTTTTTGTCCCTTTTTTTTTTGGCCTTAGCCTTTAAGACAATAAACAAGACCAAGGACTCAGATAATCTTTACTTCATGTATCTATTTTAACGGTTCTCAGGTTTTAGTATCTCACTACTTCATCCGGCACTGTTCTCAGTGCAGGTCTTTTGTGTACAAAGTTCCAAGACCTCATATACCTAAGAATATTTTTATCATTCCCTCCTATTTAAATTCATGTGGTTGACTACAGAATTTTAGTTTGCCCTTTAATACTGTGAAAACACTTGTCTTCTTGCATTCAGTGATGCTGTTGAAAACTCTGAAGTCAATTCAGTTTTGCTCCTTTGTATGTGATCTTTTCTGAGGACCCTACAAATTTTATTTTGCTTTGATATTCTTAAATTTGACTATAATGTGTCCAAGAGCGAGTTTCCTTATCTCTCATCCTTAGCACTGTAAGAGACCTTTGAATCTGAGGTTATTTCATCATTTTTTTTTTATTATAAAGGAGTTACTCCATTATTTCTTCAAACACTTCCTCTTTATTTTTATTTCTCGAAGACTTATATTACTCAGATGTCAGTACCTCTATACCTAATCTTTTTTTTTTTTTTGAGACGGAGTCTCACTCTGTCACACAGGCTGGAGTGCAGTGGCGCGATCTCGGCTCACTGCAGGTTCCGCCCCCGCAGGGTTCACGCCATTCTTCTGCCTCAGCCTCCCGAGTAGCTGGGACTACAGGCGCCTGCCACCTCGCCCGGCTAATTTTTTGTATTTTTAGTAGAGACAGGGTTTCACCGTGTTAGCCAGGATGGTCTCGATCTCCTGACCTCGTGATCCGCCCGCCTTGGCCTCCCAAAGTGCTGGGATTACAGGTGTGAGCCACCGCGCCCAGCCTAAAATGGTAGTTCTTATCTCTTAGTTTTTCGTTTATATTTTTCTTTGTTCTAGATTTTCTCCTTCTAGAATTCTAATTCATTCCTCAGTTGTATCCATTCTGTTATTTATTCCATCTGTGATTCCATAACATTACAGATGGAATAAATAACAGAATGGATACAGATGTTTTGAGACAGGGTCTCACTCTGTCGCCCAGGTTGGACTGCAGTGCTGTAATCACGGCTTACTGCAACCTCAACCTCCTTGGCTCAAGCAAGCCTCCCACCTTAGCCTCTGGAGTAGCTGGGACTACAGGCGTGTACTAATCCAGGTAGTTTTTTTTATGTTCCCCAGGCTAGTCTCAAATTCTGAGCTAAAGCAATCCTTCTCAGCCTCCCAAAGTGCTGGGATTACAGGCATGAGCCACCATGCCAGGCCAATGTTCTTTATTTCAACCACTATATTTTTCTTTTTTATATACATATATTTTTTGAGACGGAGTTTCGCTCTTGTTGCCCAGGTTGGAGTGCAATGGTGCGATCCTGGCCCACCGCAACCTCCGCCTCCTGGGTTCAAACGATTCTCCTGCCTCAGCCTCCCGAGTAGCTGGGATTACAGGCATGCGCCATCACACCCAGCTAACTTTATATTTTTAATAGAGACAGGGTTTCTTTATGTTGGTCAGGCTGGTCTCGAACTCCCTACCAGGTGATCCGCCCACCTTGGCCCAGCCTGCCAAAAGCATTTTAAAAAGAAAAAAAATGCTATAGTGTCAGGCCCTGCTCAACAGCTTGCTACTGCTGTAAAGATAAACACGTGGTCTATCCCCTCAGCACATTTTCAGTCTTATCTTGCACTGTTTAGTCATATCTTGAGCCTCAGCCACTCTAATCTTTTAGTTTCTCAAACAGGGCCTTTGCACAAATTGTCCCTTCATTTGGAGCACTGTGAGTTCTGTACAAAACTAATTCATCCTAAACCTTCAAGTCTCAGGTTAAACGTCACCTCTTCAACAGTCATCAAGAGATTCCAGGCCGGGAGCAGTGGCTCACACCTGTAATCCCAGCACTTTGGAAGGCCAAGGCAGGCAGATTGAGGCCAGGAGTTCAAGACCAGCCTGGCCAACATAGTGAAAACCCCTCTCTACTGAAAATACAAAAATTAGCTGGGCGTGGTGGCACAACGCCTGTAATCCAGCTACTTGCATGGCTGAGGCAGAAGAATAGCTTGAACCCAGACGGCAGAGGTTGCAGTGAGCCAAGATCATACCACTTCGTTCCAGTGGCAGGGGTAGGGGATGCTAAAGCCATCTGAGTGAAAGGTTGGGGTGGAAAGAAAACACGTGGAGTAGGCTGACCATTCCACCATCCCCAACCTTATCACTAAAAGAGGGTCATTCACACACCATACACTACTTGATTATGAAGCAACAAGAAACCAGCACACCACCTATTAAGTATTCCTGACCAAAAGATAAATAATCCAAATCTAGACCTACCTACTAACCTCAAGTTACTAGGGAAAATGGAGAGCAAGCAGTTAATCAGTCAAATCCAGAACGTAGGTGTTCTACAGGACCTGGGGCGGCAGGGAAGATTAAAGTGGGAAGATTAAAGTTGCAAGATTAAAGGGAAGATTACATCTTTAATTAAAGATTAACGATTGTTATAGAACCTTAAAAAACCAACTGCTGCAGGTGGCCTGTGCCTGTAGTCCCCGCTATTCCGGAGGGCTGAGGCAGGAGGATCCCTACAGTCCAGGAGTTTCAGGCTGTAGTGTGCGATGATCACACCTGTGAATAGCCACTGCACTCCAGCCTGAGCACACAGTGAGACCTCATCTCTTTTTTTGAGATAGGCTCTCGCGCTGTCGCCTAAGCTAGAGTGCAGTAGCTCCATCCCGGCTTGCTGCAGCCTTTACCTCCTGGGATCAAGCAATCCTCCCACCTCAGTCTCTTGGGTAGCTGGGACTAGAAGCTCGCTCTATGACACTGATTTTTTTATTTTTTGCAGAGATGGGGCTGAGTTTGTTGCCTAGGCTGCTGTCGAACTCCGAGACTCAAGCAATCCTGCCCCCTTGGCCTCCCAAAGTGCTGGGATTAAAGGTGTGAGCCACTGGGCCTGGCCGAAATCCCATCTATTAAAAAAAAAAAAAAAGTACGAGGAGAGAGAAGACTAAATCTAAACTGAGATACAGTAATACTTAACACCAAGAGGTTCCAGGTATCTTTGACAGATACTAGTTCCACGTGCCAACACCACAGAGCTGCAGCATTTTCTCCAGGTGTCGCTTTTAAACTGTGGTTTTCGGCCGGGCACTGTGGCTCACCCCTGTAATCCCAACACTTTCAGAGGCCGAGGTGGGCGGATCACCTGAGGTCTGGAGTTTGAGAACAGCCTGGCCAACCTGGTGAAACCCCATCTCTAATAAAACACTAAATTAGCCAGGCGTGGTGGCGCACACCTGTAATCCCAGCGACCCAGGAGGCTGAGGCAGAAGAATCACTTGAACCCGTGAGGCAGAAGTTGCAATGAGCCAAGATCGCGCCACTGTACTCCAGCCTGGGCAAAAACAGCGAAACTCCACTCAAAAAAAAAACAAACAAAACAAAACAAAAACACAACAAAAAAAACCTGTGGTTTTCAAGCTTTAAGGTATACAAAAATCACTGGGAGGTGTGCTCATTAAAATATATTTCTCTGAGCCCCATCTCGATACTGTCTGTAGGTTTCAGTGTGGCCCCAAAACGAACATTTTTTCTTTCTTTTTTTCTTTTTTTTTTTGAGACGGGAATCTCCCTCTGTAGCCCAAGCTGGAGTGCAGTGGCGCGATCTTGACTCACTGCAACCCCCGCCCACGGGTTCAAGTGATTCTCCTGCCTCAGCCTCCCGAGTAGCTGGGATTACAGGCATGCGCCACCACACACATCTAATATTTTTGTATTTTTAGTAGAGACGGGGTTTCACCAGGTTGGCCAGGTTGGTCTCGAACTCCTGACCTCAGGTAGATCCACCCACCTCGGCCTCCCAAAGTGCTGGGATTACAGGCGTGAGCCACTGCGCCAAGCCAAAACAAGCATTTTCAAACAAGCACTCAAGTGCCTCTAAGGTAGACTGTCCGCAGCCCTAAAAACTAACTTAAAAACTTAAGACACGTCAATGTCATTCTCCCCGCCTCCCTCTCCCACCTCTTTTCTCCAAATTGCCTCAATAGTCCTCAAATGTTGTGTCCACTTAAACTCAATTCAACTACGTCGACTTTAGGTTTGTCACCTGTTGGCCAAAGTTACATCACGTCACCCCACCTCCACTTTTACCTTCCGCGAGCCCTCATCCCACAACTCTTCCCCTCCCCCCGAGCCCTTCTTCCGCCTGGCGCGGCCTTCCCCACGCCGCCCGACCCACCTCTCAAGCTCCTCCCGCCCGCTACCCGCACAATTGGCGGTACGGCCGCCTGCTCCTCACTCTCCAGCTCCCGCTCCCGGCACCCCGCCGACGAAGGCCAAGAGCCACACCTTACGGCAGCTCCATGAGTCGCTCCCCCGCCGAGCCCGGGTGGGGGGAGGGGTGGCAGTCACAGGTCCTAGGGCCTCGGCAGCATTTTGAAATGGCGAGTAATGAAGCCGCAACTTCCGGCCTCCCACACAGCCTCACACGAGGGCTTCCGGTGAGGCCTCCGGAAACCATAGATGGAGCAATGGGAGGACTAGAGAGCTAGAAAGGCTGAGCTCACTACCATAGAGTAGATCCTAGTCCGGGGAGAGAGTCGTGGGGCCCGGACGGTTGAAAGTCGTCGGATTTAAAGAGATAACAAGTGAGGGACTTGCGGGGTCTTGTGATATTTACAGACGTGTATTAGGAGACCAGAAAACAGAGAAGGGGAAGCGCTAAGGTCATAATCACAGGCTGCCTTCAGCTCTTCGGAAAAACTACGCTTCCTCTGCCATTCCCCAGTACTCACCCTTACTCCCCAAGGGTGGCAGGGAGGGGAAACGGAGCGATGGCGGCACTAGGGTAGCAAGGAAGCTTGAAGCTATGTCAAATAAATAGTTCAAGGCACCAGCCGCTGTGGCTCACGCCTGTAATCTCAGCACTTTGGGAGGCCTAAGGCAGGCGGATCACCTGAGGTCAGGAGTTCGAGACCAGTCTGACCAATATGGAGAAACCCTGTTTCTACTAAAAATACAAAATTAGTCGGGTGTGGTGGCGCATGCCTGTAATCCCAGCTACTCAGGAGAATCGTTTGAACCTGGGAGGCGGAGGTTGCAGTGAGCCGAGATAGCGCCATTCCAGCCTGGGCAACAAGAGTGAAACTCCTCAAAAAAAAAGAAAAGAAAAAGAAATAATTGAAGGCTCAAGGGAGTTTTTAACCTGCATATAAACGAGGGAGGCCGGGCGCAGTGGCTCACCCGTGTAATCCCAGCGCACTTTGGGAGGCCAAGGCGGGCGGATCACCTGAGGTCAGCAGTTCGAGACCATCCTGCCCAACATGGCGAAACCCCCGTCTCTACTAAAAATACAAAAAATTAGCCGGGCATGGTGGCGGTCGCCTGTAATCCTAGCTACTCAGGAGGCCGAGGCAGGAGAATCGCTTGAACCCGGGAGGCGAAGGTTGCATTGAGCCGAGATAGCGCCATTGCACTCCAGCCTGGGTGACAAGAGCGAAACTCCATCTCAAAAAAAAAAAAAAAAAAAGAGGGAAAGGGTTGAACATAGAAATTGGAAGCTGTCTCCAAATAACTGAATAGTATAATATTGGAAATAACGGAGCCTTATTCTCTTCTCCAAAGTGCAGAACTAAAACCAATAGAAATTACAAGGCAGTATATTTAAGCTCAGAAAATCCTCTAACATTTAGAGTCGTTCTGAAATAAATTAATTAGGTATTTGGGGGAAGTAATGTCATTTGAAGACAGCCTGCCTGAGAGGTTTGTTGAAAGCTCTTCTATATTAGGAAACATTAAAACTGGCTGTGTAACCCAAGAAAGCTCCATCTCAGTGTTCTTTGCACCTGTCTTTTAGCATTTACCACGTATTTTTTTTAGTTACTCGTGTATATACCATTCTTATCTCTTCCAATAAGCAACAACAAAACGTGGCTCCCAATGCTAGATACAGACCCATGCAAAAGAACACAGGGCAGTAACCTTCCTTAAATTTGTACATTCCACTTTGTTCTACTTCTAGCATAACCTCCTGCATAGCTGGGAGATCCAGGGTTCCATTAAGGAGCTGAAGAATTAACTTCTTTTTCATAGAAATCTGCAACCACCTCACTCAAAAAAAAAAAAAAAGGTCAAGGGTGCTTTTTTTAGGTGAACCACTGTCAACTATTTCCCCTGTCCTTTTGTGCAATTAGTATTTTTTAAAACTTTCAACAGGAATTTTTTTTTGTAACTTTTAAATAGCATCTGGTTAGTTTGGATCCTTTCCTAATGTCTCTTGGAGTCTTGGAATATGATCTGTTCATGCAATTCAGTTTCTGTGAGATCAACAAGTATTTGTTGAGGCCAGGTGCAGTGGCTCACACCTGTAATCCCAACCCTTTGGGAGGCCAAGGTGGGAGGATCGTTTAAGCCCAGGAGTTCAAGACCAGCCTGGGAAAGAAGGTGAGAACTCCATCTCTACAAAAAAAAAAAAAAAAATTAATTAGCTGAGCATCCTAATGTGTACCAAGCACCAATCTGGAGGATTCCAAAACAAGACCTGAAATCTGTCTAGTGGAGGAGTCAGACTGTCCAGGCAAAAAGAATGTGGTAAGTGCAATGATTGATGAGCTGCAGTTAACCTCCTCTAGGTTAAGAGAGATGAGCCTTTTCAATTTGGGCAAAATATTGACCAACATCTTTAATTTGTCTTCATTTAAAACCTCCAGGGCCCGGTGCAGTGGCTTATGCCTGTAATCCCAGCACTTTGGGAGGCCGAAGCAGGTGGATCACGTGAGGTCAGGAGTTCGAGACCAGCCTGGCCAACATGGTAAAACACTGTCTCTACTAAAGATACAAAAAAGATTAGCCGGGTGCAGTGGTAGGTGCCTGTAATCCCAGCTACTTGGGAGGCTGAGGGAGGAGAATCGCTTTAACGGGGAGGAGGAGATTGCAGTGAGCCAAGATTGCTCCACTGCACTCTAGCCTGGGTGATGGAGCCAGACTCTATCTCAGTCAATCAAAAAAAAACAAAATGTTGTTAAATATGTTGATGAGGCCATCCATGGTGAAGAATAGAGTTTTTCCCATCATGGTTGACACTGATTTGTGAGTAATTGCTCATCTTCTAATTTTTTTAAAAAAAATAGACACAGGGTCTTACTATGTTGCCCAGTCTGGTCTTGAACTCCTGGCCTCAAGTGATCCTCCCCCACACCTTGGCCTCCCAAAGTGTTAGGATTACAGTTGTAATCTTATAATCCTACAGGTGGCACCCACCAGCACACCCAGCTAATTCTGTGTGTGTGTGGTTGTTTTATTTTGTTTTGTTTTTGGGAAGGAGTTCCCTTCTGTTGCCAGGCTGGAGTGCAGTGGCACGATCTCAGCTCACTGCATTCTCTGCCTCCCGGATTCAAACGATTCTCCTGCCTCAGCCTCCCAAGTCGCTGGGATTACAGGCACGTGCCACTACGCTCCAGCGTGGGCGACAGAGGAAGACTCCATCTCAAAAAAAAAAAAAAAAAATGAAAGAAAGAAATGAAATTGGAAATTGGCTTAAAAACTCAACTGAGTGATCACCACTTCCTTCTTTAAGAACTATGCTCACAAACCATTGATTCGATTAAAAAGACAGGAAATCTGGGTTCTAGTCTAGCTATTTCTAGAAACCAGAAGAAGTTACACAGGTTTCCGGTCTTCAGTTCCCTAATCTGTAAAATAAAATAGCTGAATTCGCCATTTTTTATGGCCCTTCTAGTTTTAAAAAAAATTAAAAGTCAGTATTATTGGTCTATAGCCTTTCTGAAAAAAAATATAATTAATGACTTTATACATATCAAAAGGTATAAAGAATATGATCTCCCAGCTGGGCGCGGTGGCTCAGGCCTGTAATCCCAGCACTTTGGGATGCTGAGGCGGACGGATCACCTGGGGTCGAGAGTTCAAGACCAGCCTGCCCAATGTGGCAAAACCCCATCTCTACTAAAAATACAAAACAATTAGCCAGGTGTGTTGGCGCATGCCTGTAATCCCAGCTACTCGGGAGGCTGAGGCAGGAGAATCGCATCAACCCTGGAGGTGAAGGTTGCAGTGAGCTGAGATGGCGCCATTGCACTCCACCCTAGGCAACAGAGTGAGACTCTGTCTCAAAAAAAAAAGAAAAGAATATGATCTCCCTTTTCCCATTCCTCTTCCTAAGAACAATACACATACAAAAAAGAAAAGAATATGATCTCCCTTTTCCCATTCCTCTTCCTAAGAACAATACACATACAAAGAAGTTCCCTGTAGTCACCTCTGTGGTATCTCCTTTCTTCATCCTCTGGGAACCATTATCTTGAATTTGGTATTTACCCCTGCCATGCATTTCTTTAGACTTTTAGAGTTTATATGTGTATATATTCCTTAAAAATCTGTTTATGCTTTTAAAATTTTTATAAATGGCATCAAACTATATGCAGTCTACTGCAACTTACATTTTTGCTCAGCATTGTGAAGTTCAGTGCTGTTAAACCGTGTAGTTATGGTTAATTTAGTTTTGTTGTTGTTCGAGACGGAGTCTTGCTCCGTCACCCAGGCTGGAGTGCAGTGGCGCAATGTTGGCTCACTGCAATCTCCATCTCCAGGGTTCAAGCGATTCTCCTGCCTCGGCCTCCAGAGTAGATGGGATTACAGGCACGTGCCACCATGCCTGGCTAAATTTTGTATTCTTAGTAGAGACAGGGTTTCACCATGTTGGCCAGGCTGGTCTCAAACTCTTGACCTCGTGATCCACCCGCCTCAGCCTCCCAAAGTGCTGGCATGACAGGTGTGAGCCACCGCACCTGGCCCTGGTTAATTCATTTTTAATGTTTTAACGTTGTTCTATAGTAATATACTGAATTGTATAAATGTATAATGAATTGTTGTATAGTAATTGTGTTAGTTTTCTAGAGTTGCCATAACAAAATACCACTGAATGGCTTAAACAGAAATTTATTTTCTCATAGTTCTGGAAGCTGGAAGTTGAAGATCAAGTTGTTAGCAAGTTAGATTTCTCCTGATGCCCTCTTTCCTTGACTTGATAAATATGTTGACTAGGCCGTGGTGAAGAATAGAGTTTATCCTATCATGGTTGACACTGATTTGTGAGTGATTGCTCATCTTCTAATTAAAAAAAAAAAAAAAGACACAGAGTCTTACTATGTTGCCCAATCTGGTCTTGAACTCCTGGCCTCAAGTGATCCTCCCCACTTGGCCTCCCAAAGTGTTAGGATTATAGGTGTAATCTTGTAATCCTACAGGTCGCACCCACCAGGACGCCCAGCTAATTTTTTGTGTGTGGTTGTTTTGCTTTGTTTTGTTTTTTTTTTTTTGAGGTGGAGTTCCCTTCTGTTGCCAGGCTGGAGTGCAGCCTGTCTTTCCACTGTGTCCTCGTATGATTGCCCATTGTCTGTATGTTGTCTGTATCCTAATCTCCTCTTCTTATGAGAACACTAATCATATTGGGCCCATCCATGTGACCTCATTTTACCTTAATCACCTCTTTAAAGGCCCTGTCTCCAAATACATTCCCATTCTGAAGTACTGGGGGTGGTGTTCAACATGAAGTTTGAGAGGGACACATTCAGCCCATAATAGTAATGGATGCACCACAATTTTTATTCATCTCCTCCTTTAATAAATACTTAGGCATTATTCAATTGTTGGCCGTTGCAAACAATGCTGTTATCATTCTCATGCTTATCTCCACGTGTACTCTAGAGGAAATTATTGAGTCACAGACTATATATGTTGTCCACCCTATTAGACCATACCAAAGTGCTCTCCAAAGTGATCGTAGAAAAATACTCACTCCTGACAGATGTGTATAAGAATTACCTTGGCCGGGCGCAGTGGTTCACGCCTGTAATCCCAGCACTTTGGGAGGCCGAGGCGGGCAGATCACCTGAGGTCAGGAGTTTGAGACCAGCCTGGCCAACACGGTGAAACCCTGTCTCTACTAAAAATACAAAAATTATCTGGGCATGGTGGCACGTGCCTGTAGTCCCAGCTACTCAGGAGGCCGAGGCAAGAGAATCGCTTGAACCCGGGAGGCGGAGGTTGCAGTGAGCTGAGATCCCGCCACTGCACTCCAGCCTGGCGACAGAGTGAGACTCTGTCTCAAAAAAAAGAATTATCTTGCTGCATATGTTTGCCAGTACTTGGCATTTTCAAATTATAAAAAACGATCTGATAGATGCAAAATGGTTTCTCACGGTGATTTGTTTTATAGGTCCGTGATTATTAGTAAGGTTGAGCACTTTTTCATATTTATCGACTTAAGGTTCCTTTTTTTTTTGAGACAGAGTCTCGCTCTGTCACCCAGGCTGGAGTGCAGTGGCGGGATCTCGGCTCACTGCAAACTCCGCCTCCTGAATTCAAGCCATTCTCCTGCCTCAGCCTCCTGAGCAGCTGGGACCACAGGCACCCGCCACGACGCCTGGCTAAGTTTTTGTATTTTTAGTAGAGACAGGGTTTCACTGTGTTAGCCAGGATGGTCTCAATCTCCTGACCTTGTGATCTGCCTGCCTCGGCCTCCCAAAGTGCTAGAATTACAGGCATGAGCCACCACACCCTGCTGACTTAAGGTTCCTATATATGAATTGCCTAATCAGACCTTTTGCCCATTTTTCTATTGGATTGTCTTTTACTTTTTTTTTTTTTTTTTTTTTTGAGACAGAGTCTTGCTCTGTCGCCCAGGCTGGAGTGCAGTGGCGCAATCTTGGCTCACTGCCACCTCTGTCTCCTGGGTTCAAGCAATTCTGCCTCAGCCTCCCAAGTAGCTGGTACTACAGGCGCCCGCCACCATGCCTGGCTAATTTTTTGTATTTTTGGTAGAGACGGGGTTTCACTGTGTTAGCCAGGATGGTCTCAATCTCCTGACCTCAGGTGATCCACCTGCCTCGGCCTCCCAAAGTGCTGGGATAATAGGTGTGAGCCACCACAGCAGGCTTGTCTTTTACTTATTGATTTGTAGGAGTTTTCCATATAATCTGGATATTAATCCTTCTTGGTTATATGTGTTATAAATAATGACTTCACATATGTAGCTTTTCACTTTTTAAACATTGTCTTTGATTAACAATTTTTAATGAAATAAAATTTGTTAATTTTCTTATATTTTGTGCTTTTTAAAAATTTATTATATAAGAGATTCTTCCCCATCTCTGGGTCATAAAGATACTCTCATATATTTTCTTCTAAAAGTTCTGAAGATTTGCTTTTCTTTTTTTAAGGGTCCAAAGGGCCAGCTAGAAAGATTTGCTTTTCACACTTAGGGCATTAATGTGTTCAGAATTTATTTTTGTGCATGTTGTAACATGCAGATCCAACATACAGTGCCCTGACTGGAGCACAGTGGCTCCATCCTGGCTCACTGCAGTCTCCACCTCCTGGGCCCAAGCTATTCTCCCACCTCAGCCTCCTAAGTAGCTGAAACTATAGGCTCACGCCACCACACTCAGCTAATTTTTAATTTTTGTATTTTTTTGTAGAGAGGGAGTTTCACCATGTTGCCCAAGCTGATCTTGAACTCCTGGGCAAGAGCGATCCTCCCACCTCAGCCTCTCCAGTAGCAGGAATCACAGCCAGGCACCACCACGCCCAGTTTATTGATTGATTATGTTGGGGGAGGGTGGTGGCGGGAGGGGGCAGGTCTCGCTATGTTGTCTAGGCTGCTCTCGAACTCCTGGCCTCAAGCAGTCCTCCCATCTTGGCCTCCCAAAGTGCTGGGATACCGTGCTCAGCCTTAAAAATCAGCTTTATACATCTCGTTCCACTTCAATCAAATATGTTAATTCTTTGTTGAAAGGTGAATGGTGTCAGAGAAGGTTGAAAGAGCAGGATCCATAGGATCCGTTCTTGTTACATCTTTGCCATTAAATCTTTATGTGCCTCCATGAATGCTTATTACATGTCAGACACTATTGCAAACAATGTCTATATACTATATTATTTAAATCTCACAGTCATCCTATTGTCCTGACACACAGAGAAATAGCTTGCTCAAGGTTACACAATGGTAGTCAGGATTCAAAGAGGGCACCTAACTTCAGAACCCAGGTTTTGTATAAGCATTTATCCTTTATTTGTTGTCTTTTTTTATCCTTTGTTTTTCAGTGCACATATGTGCACCCTTTTCTTGAAAATACAAAACAAACAAAACACTATTGATTTGAAATGTTTCCTAACTTAAAAATGTTTTCTGTTTTTTCCCAAATCCTATTCTTCCGAAACATGATTATTAATGGCTGCATAATAATTAAGGCCGTACCGTAATTTATGTAGCTATTTTTCTCGTTTCTGATTAAAATGCCATGACGATCTCTCCTGTAGTCAGATCTTTTTGTACACCCCTGATTCTTCTTTTTTTTTTTTTTTTTTGAGACAGAGTCTCGCCCTGTCGCCCAGGCTGGAGTGCAGTGGTTTTATCTCGGCTCACTGCAACCTCTGCCTCCCAGCTTCAAGCGATTCTCCTGACTCAGCCTCCTGAGTAGATGGGATTACAGGAGTGCGCCACCACGCCTGGCTAACTTCTTTGTATTTTTTGGTAGAGACGGGGTTTCACCATGTAGATCAGGCTGGTCTCGAACTCCTGACCTCGTGATCCGCCCTCCTGGGCCTCCCAAAGTGCTGGGATTACAGGCGTGAGCCACCGCGCCCGGTCACCCCTGATTATTTCTTCAGGACAAATTCCTAAAAGTGGAATTGCTGGACCAGAGCAATCACCCCGAAAGAGGTTAAGGATGGAATTAAGGTGAAGTAGCATCAGCTAACAAAGACCTTTAGTGTCCCACTCTCAAAGCTCTACCGTGGTCATTCTCAACACCAGCTCCATAGCAAACGGCAGTGCTCAAATTACTGATGGCTACGGAAGGGAAGAACCTCCAATGCCAAGATCAAAACAATCTCTCTTCAATGCCATGTTCAGTTTTCTTGTCTCAGTAACTTAGTAGGGCTTCTGCCCCCAAGGTCGCTGCTGGTGAACTCCTCCAGAGTCTGCGCCCCTTAAAATTACTTAGCTGCGCCGGGCGAATCACCGGAGGTCAGGAATTCGAGACCAGATTGGCCAACACGATGAAACCCGGTCTCTACTAAAAATACAAAAATTAGCAGGGCCTGGTGGCAGGCGCCTGTAATCCCAGCTACTCGGGAGGCTGAGGCAGGAGAATTGCTTGAACCTGGGAGGCGGAGGTTGCAGTGAGCCGAGAGATCGTGCCATTGCACGCCAGCCTGGGCGACAGAGGGAGACTCCGTCTCAAAAAAAAAAAAAAAACAACGTGGATGCTTTCAGGGGACCTACTGGATAACCTCACCATCCTTCCTTTCTCTCACTTTATACCGCACAGTGCAACCCGATAGCTTCAGAACAGCATATTCATAATCTCTTAGACAGATTCATTTTTTTCTATTATTGGATAGGTTTTAGCACTGATGCCCATCCTGTTATCAGTGGTAAAATAGATCGAAGGTTATTACAGCACTTCAAAAGTGACACCTCGCCATTCTTTTAATCCTGAACCTATGTAATTACAACTAAAAAAAGCCTACCTAATCATGCTTACTAGGCGCATAAATATCTCGCAATTCTGAATTAGCTGGTGATGCTGGTGAAAGGCGCAGAATTTGGGCCTTCTGTTTTTCCTGTGATTCGCACGAATCACGAACTTCCTTGGCGTTAAAGCAGTCTCACAGTGTGGATGATGCAATCACTCAAGGGTCCTCATTCTTATGTAAGAAATAGCAGAAGGAGCGGTTGTTTGGGGGAGCCCGGATAGCTCAGTCGGTAGAGCATCAGACTTTTAATCTGAGGGTCCAGGGTTCAAGTCCCTGTTCGGGCGGCTTGTCTTTTTTCCTTAATGGACAAATACGAATTGTATACATTACGGTATGCAACACTATGTTCTGAAATACGTATATATTGTTGAATGATTAAATCAAACTGATGAGGGTATGCATTACCTCGCATACTTTTTTTGTGGTGAGAGCACAAGGTGCTTGCTTTTAAGTTTCTTTTCTTCCTTTCTCAATTATGAGCCATCAAAAAACAAATATTTTTCTGGGAAACCACCGTGCCAGACCTCGATACTTGCCAAGAAATTAAATAACTTTTCAGTCATTTTTTTCTCCCTGAAAATATGTCTGTCTAGCATATTCTGAAACCAGTGAAAAATGATCTGAATTCAACTTGAAATGTTAGGGTTGACAATGTCTGCATTTTGCACTTGATGGGATAATATTTACCCGTTTAAAGTAACGAAAACTACAAACGCCCGAACAGGGACTTGAACCCTGGACCCTCAGATTAAAAGTCTGATGCTCTACCGACTGAGCTATCCGGGCGCTTCGTGATAAAGGTTGCTTCTGTTTACTTCATATAGGTTGCTACTTTTTTTTTTCTTTAGTTTGAGATGGTGTCTTACTCTGTCGCCAGGCTGGAGTGCAGTAGCGCGATCTAGGCTCACTGCAACCTCCGCCTCCCGGGTTCAAGTGATTCTCCTGCCTCAGCCTGCCGAGTAGCTGAGACTACAGGCGCGCGCCACCACGCCCAGCTAATTTTGTATTTTTGGAAAAGACGGAGTTTCATCATGTTGGCCAGGACGGTCTCGATTTCTTGAGCTCATGGTCCGCCCACCTTGGCCTTCCAAAGTGCTGGGATTATAGGCGTGAGCCACCGCGCCCGGCCTGCTTCCTTTTAAGTAGCTACATTTAGGTTTTAATTAGAATTAAAGGTTTTTTTTGTTTTTTGTTTTAGCAAGATAAAGCAAAACAAATATTTTCCTTTCCTTTTCTTTTTGTTCCATTCACTTAAAACACGTGTTCTTCAGCTGTTTCATGTTTGATAAGTTACCAGTATTTACAAAACTCTCTAAAAGGAAATTAATGGTAGTAAATGACAGAAAAATGGGCAACCAAGATGAATATTCAAAATTTAGACATAGGGTTACAACCACTCTTTCCTTCCTTCCTTCTTTCCTTCCTTTCTTCTTTTTTTTTCTTTCAATCTTTGCAGCTGTGCCAGGGAGCAACCTCTTTTTATTATACTTCTGCCTTCTATTTATCACTTCCCTGATAAGATCTCTTAATTTTAATTATTCTACCAAACTAGATTACAACATCTCTCCCATTAATGAAAAATACATTTCCACTCATCAGATGACGTAGTTGTTAGTTAAGTATTACTTAGCACAAAAGAAGGAAAGACACTTTTGATTCATGCACAGAGGAGCTAATACTATAAGAAAATAGACGTGATTGTGGAAAGGTCTGAATTAAGATTGCGGGAAAAGGAGTTTAGACCTTTAATTTAAATTTAGATTGAATTTTGCCTTTCCTCCCCTTTCAGGCAAGTTGCAGTTTTCTTTTCTTTTCTTTTCTTTTTTTTTTTTTTTGAGCCGGAGTCTTACTCAGTCGCCCAGGCTGGAGTGGCGTGGCAGGATCTCGGCTCACTGCAACCTCTGCCTCCCAAGTTCAAGCAATTCTCCTGCCTCAGCCTCCCAAGTAGCTGGGATTAAAGGCGCCTGCCACCACGCCCGGCTAATATTTTTGAATTTTTTTAGTAGAGATGGGGTTTCACCATGTTGGCCAGGCTGGTCTCGAACTCCTTACGTCAGGTGATCCGCCTGCCTCTGCCTCCCAAAGTGCTGGGATTACAGGTGTGAACCACCTCACCGGCCTCAAGTTGCAGTTTTCAAGACAGTCTCACAAGATGAATCCTCCCAAAGCAGTGTGCACCAGTGGGAGCAACATAGAGTATTAAGAATACAAATCTCCAGATCAGCCTAGTTTTTCCTAAAATCAATTTCTTTTTTTTTTCTTTGAGACGGAGTCTCGCTCTTGTTGTCCAAGCTGGAGTACAATGGCGCGACCTCGGCTCACTGCAATCTCCACTTCTTCGATTCAAGCGATTCTCCTGCCTCAGCCTCCCGAGAAGCTGGGATTATAGGTGCGAGCCACCACGCCTGGCTAATTTTTTGTATTTTTAGTAGAAATGGGGCTTCACCATGTTAGCCAGGCTGATTTCGAACTCCTTACCTCAGGTGATCCGCCCGCCTCGGCCTCCCAAAGTGCTGGGATTACAGGCATGAGCCACTGCGCCCAGCCACCTAAAATCAATTTCATCAACCCTGACACATGGGGCGTGGAACACAAGATTATGAAATTTCAAATACTGATAAGGGAATTTATTTTAGTTTCTGGGAACTAGTGGCTTCTGAACACAATGAACAACAAAATAGCTCAGCCTCAGCTGGAGGAATTTTTCTTTCCTACAATTGTCTGATTCTTATAGAACAAAGACCAACAAACTGTGATCCTGAGCAGGCCTGGGTTTCCACATTTATAAAATGAGGGAAATTGATTAGATGGCCTCGAGATAACTCGTAATTCTAAAGTTTTACCATTCTGTTACTTTTTTCCGTTGTGAATAAGATTAGAAGGAACAGACTCAAAATGTGCCAGAATGGAGTGATTTAATTCAACAAACATTTACTGATCGTCTGTTACAGGTTAGGCTCTGCGCTAGCCCTAGAGTCTGAGATGAATAGGACATGGGTCCTGCTAACAGTCTAGGAAAGAAGACACACACAGAAACAAACAATTTCAACATAAAATGGAGTGGCTGCAGATGAAGATGGACAGGAAAGCAGGGTTTATAAAATAAGGGTAGCTGGGACCTTGAGTTTTCAGGAGGGAAACTGCATGATCATAATTCAGTTTAAACAGTTTAAACAAGTTAAACAGTAAAACAGTTTAAACAATGTTAAAGGTGTACTGAAGAAATTGTAATGAGCGAAACACAGACATTTATTTATTTAGACATATTTTTTTCAGCACCCACTGTGTTAGATAAGGAAAAACTGCTAGCACTGTTTCTATGAATGAGATGTGGAAATAAATTATACCACTTAAGTTTTAAGGAAGGGAAATGGTGTCTATCCAGGCCTCCTTAAAAAGGCAAGAATAGATAAAGGGGTCTTCAAGTTTTTTCCTCCCCAAGGCTTTGTTACATCACACTCTCTTCCGGGATAACAAAACCTGCTGTTTAAAATTAAATAAACTGAATGGGATTAATCAATCAAAAATTTGCTTACTGATTACCCACTGCTTCCACAGCAGTGAGCTAGGCACAGTAGGGAGGAAAACAGGAAATCTGGAAGGAATGTGGGGACTGCAAGGTGTATTTAGAGAATGGGGAATAACTTAATCTTGTTGGAGCAGAAGGAGATAGAGAGGGGTAAGATCACATTGGAGACTACACTTCCATCAGGCTAAGGCAAACGATTTTATCCTACAGGCAATGGTGAGCTATTGAAAGATTGGCTTCTTAACATTGCAAAGTCCACCCGAGATAGCATAAAATGAATCTGTTTGCTTCATTTATGTTGCATCAAGAACACCACAAGTGCCATCTTGTACTTCAGCATAAAATCTTCCTGGAGTGCTTCTTGAAGCTTCTTTAGGCAGACTGTTGAACTTAATTTTCCCACTAGAGGGTAGGCTAAACTCACAGATTCTATATATTTGGTGATTCTCCTAGTTCTTAAATTTAATTTCTCCACTATTTTTAAAGTGTGTGCGTGTGTGTCTGTGGTGAGAACACTTGAGATTACACTCTTAGCAAATTTCAAGTACACCATACATTATTAATAACTATAGTCACTGTACTGTATGTTAGATCCCCAAAATTTATTCATCTTACAACTGAAAATATGTACTCTTTGATCGAGATCTATTCGTTTCCCTCACCTGCCAGCCCCATGGTAACCATTCTGCTGTTTCTATGAGTTTAACTTTTCTGGATTCCACATATAAGTGAAATAATATAGTATTTGTCTTTCTGTTTCTAGCTTATTTCATTTAGCATAAAGTCCTCCAGATTTGTCCATGTTGTCGCAAATGGCAGGATTTCCTTACGTATCACATTTTCTTTCTTTGTTTCTTTTTTTTTCTTTAGACGGAGTTTCACCCTTGTTGCCCAGGGTGGAATGCAGTGGCATGGTCTCAGCTCACTGCAACCTCATCCTCTGCCTCCTGGTTTCAAGTGATTTTCCTGCCTCAGCTTCCCAAGCAACTGGGACTACAGGCGCCCGCCACCACGCCCAGCTAATTTTTGTATTTTTAATGAGACAGGGTTTCGTCATCATTTTGGCCAGGCTGGTCTTGAACTCCTGACCTCAGGTCATCTGCCCACCTCAGCCTCCCAAAGTGCTGGGATAACAGGCATGAGCCACCACACCCGGCCCCCATTTTCTTTATCCAGTCACCTGTAGACAGATACTTTTGCTGATTCCACATCTTGTCAATTGTGAATAATGCTGCAATGAACATGGAGGCGCAGATCTCTCTTTAACATACTGATTTCATTTCCTTTGGATATATTCCCAGAAGTGGGATTGCTGGTTCTTACAGTAGTTCTATTTTTAATATTTTAAAGGAACTTCCATACTGTTTTCCATATGGCTGTACCAGTTTACATTCCCACCAACAGTGTACAGGGATCCCTTTTCTCCACACCCTTGACATCACTTGTAATCTTTTGACTTTTTGAGAGTAGCCACACTACCAGGTATGAGGTGATATCTTGTTATGGTTTTGCCTTACCCTTCTCTGATGATTAATGATGTCGAGCACCTTTTCATATACCTGTGGGTCATTTGTATGTCTTCTCTGGGAAAATGTTGATTGAGGTCCTTTGTGCATTCAAAAAAAATTCTGGTTATTTGTTTTTGTTTTGTTTTGCTATTGAGTTGTATGAGTTCCTTATATATTTTATATGTTAATCCCTGATCAGATATATGGTTTGCAAATATTTTTTTCCCATTCTGTATGTTGCCTTTTCATTTTGTTGATCCCTACTATAATAATTTTTAAAGGGATTTTTTTACCCTCCTTCTCATCAGACTTACTGCCTTTGAAAAAAATCACCATCAATCTGATTACCCACTGTTTCCACAGCAGTGAGCTAGGCACAGAGGGGGAAGGTTGTGGACCCTTCCTTCCCAGAGTTCCCCAAACCGACACCAAGTCGTAGCTACCTACTCTGGGACCCAGTCTTCTATCGTCACAGTATAGTGCATAGAGTCTTTGGAGCTGACACCATCACAAGGTACTAAGAAGATGTATAGTACAGGTTGTTTTTGTTTGTTTGTTTGTTTTGAGACAGTGTTGCAATCATAGCTTACTGTGGCCTCAATCTCCTGGCTCAAGTGATTCTCTCACCTCTGCCTCCAGAGAGCCTGGGACTACAGGCATGCACCACCATGTCTGGTGAATTTTTTAAAAAAATGTTTTCGTAGAGATGGGGTCTTGGTATGTTGCCCAGGCTACTTTTGTACTCCCTTAGCTCAAGGGATCCTCCCGCTTCAGTCTCACAAAGCGTTGGAATTATAGGCATGAGCCACCATGCCTGGCTGAGCCCAAGAATCTTACACAGCATCAAGAGCTCAGATACTGGAATAAATACTCCCTAAACAACGCAGCCCTCAAATGTCATGGATCATTGAAAAGGTGTAGGGAAGAAGTAGGACTGATTTCAAAGCTGGTAAGAGTCAAAGGATTGAAGAAGTCAATCTATCCATAAAATATTTACAGAGCACCCCACCCCATCTCTAACATCCATTCATCTTTCAAAGATATTTGAATATTTTTGAAGAAAGCCTACTGAAGGATTTTAAAATAAAATTGTTATAAATACTGTCCTTCAAAATATTAGTTTGGAGTTGTATTACAGATTAGTCCTAGCCTAGAGAAGAGCTATGAGAGAATACAGCACAGATAAACAGATTCTATCATCATCTCCTTCCATTGATTTCAGCCATTTGCTCCCTGACCAGTAATCTACTTATTATTACCACTGAAATCTTTTTTTTTTTTTTTTAAGATAGGACCTCACTCTGTTGCCCAGTCTGGCATGCAGTTGTACCATCATGGCTCACTGCAGCCTCGACCTTCTGGACTCAAGTGATCCTCCCACCTCAGCCTCCTGGGTAGCTGGGAGTACAGGTACACACCACCATGCCCAGCTAATCTTTTGTGTTTTTTGTAGAGATGAGGTTTTGCCATATTGCCCAGGCTGGTCTTGAACCCCTGGGCTCAAGCAATCCACCAGCCTAGGCCTCCCATAGTGCCAGGGTTACAGGCATGAGCCATCACACCTGGTCACCACTGAAATCTTAGACTCTCAAGCTTTTCATTTTCTGGCTCAGTCACTCTGTCTTCCCGTAAACTAGATCCAGGTTTTCATCCATTCACTTATTGACCAAGAATTTATTGAGCACCAGCTTTGAATGAGGCAATGAATTAGGCCTAGAAATTCAAAGGTAAAAATAATGGAGATTCCTTGTCTTTAAGGAGCTTACAGTCTGTTGCCCTCCTCTTCTGTGCCCTCCCCAATTCAGAAAAAAGTGGACAAGCAATTATAACACCCATGATCAGTGTTATAATCCAAGTAGCTATTGGGTGTGTCTAGACACTCTTAGGAGGCACTCTAGGGAAACTTTGCAGATAATTTGTTGTAGGATGTATTAGTTTGTTATTGCTGCTATAACAAATGACCACAAATTTAGTGGATTAAAGGAACACAAATTTATTATCCTACAGTTCTGCAGATCAAAAGCCCAACATGGGGTTCACTGGACTAAAATCAAGTATCTGCAGGGTTCCTTCCTGGAACCCTGGAGGCTCTAGGGCAGGATTTGTTTTTTGACCTTTCCAGTTTCTAGAGGCCATTCACCCCCTCTGGCTCAGGACCTCCATGCTTCAACTTTCAAGCCAGCAATGTTGCATTTTTCTGATCAGTCTTGTGTCATCACATCTTTCTCTAACTTCAGCTAGGAAAGGTTCCCAGCTTTTGCGGACTGACGTAATTAGATTGGGCCCACCTGGATAATCCAGGCTAATCTTCCACTCCCAAGGGCCTTAACTTAATCACATCTGTAAAATCCTTTTGCCACGTGAAATAATGCAGCCATAGGTTCCAGGGATTAGGAAGTGGACATTTCCTCCTTTGGGAGACCATTATTCTGCCTACCACGTAGAGAGACAGAGACAGCTGCATAAAGGGAAGTGGGTAGAGGTGGGGATTGGAGGTAGGAGGCCCTTTCCAGGAAACCGTGTGGAAGGGCCGTTAGGTGAGAATATTGTGCATTCTAGGAACTGTAGGGAGTTTCGTAAGGCCCAAGTATGAAGTTTACATTGGAATGTGGGAGGCTATTCATTTAATACATATTTATTGAATATTATATGGTGGGTGCAGTTTGGGAGATGCAGGGATGCACAAGACAAAGTCCTTGTTCTCTGAGGCTAGAGTGAAAAGCAAGGGCTGACTGTGAGAGAATTCAGTTTCCTTAGGAGACTGGACTTTAAGAGTTAGAGAAAGTCACACATTAATTCATCTGCCAAAAATTTTGTGAGCACAAGTGCCAGGCATTGTTCTAGGCTCTGAGAATACAGATGTTTAAAAACCAAAGTAAAAAAATGCCATGTCCTACATGTTAGTTGATTTTAAGCAGGAGAAGCAGATGTTTGCTTTGGAAACATCACCCTGGCTGGGTTACTTGAGAAAAGATTGGAAGGGGAATAAGATTAGAGGTAGCCCAGTCCCTTTCCTCCTCCTTCTTAAAGATTCACAGCCTTTGCTGAGCTTCACTTCCATCCTTGAGGACTTCCTCTTTTGTCAGGAGCCC
Source organism: Pongo pygmaeus (assembly GCF_028885625.2). Lineage (NCBI taxonomy): Eukaryota > Metazoa > Chordata > Mammalia > Primates > Hominidae > Pongo > Pongo pygmaeus. The sequence continues at coordinate 44,957,618 of NC_072373.2, forward strand.
TCTTTTCCTTTTATGTCTCTACTGTACCTATCTTGGAAACCTGACCTCATGTTCTACACCTGGGCTTCCAAGTGCTGCAGAAGAAAATGATGACAACATTCGGATGTTTTTATTCATAGCCACAACATATTAGAGTATCCAATGCCAGCTGTATCTGCAACTCTGCTGACAATTCTCTCTCTCTCTCCTCTCTCTGGAGCTACCACTCTCATTCCTTATTCCTTTCTATTTTAACCTTAACCACTTTTTTGGGGGGGGGGATGGAGTTTCACTCTTGTTGCCCAGCCTGGAGTACAATGGCGTGATCTCGGCTCACCGCAACCTCTGCCTCCCTGGTTCAAGCGATTCTCCTGCCTTAGCCTCCCGAGTAGCTGGTATTACAGGCATGCACCACCACGCCCAGCTATTTTTGTATTTTTAGTAGAGATGGGGTTTCTCCATGTTGGTCAGGCTAGCCTGGAACTCCCGACCTTAGGTGATCCGCCCACCTCGGCCTCCCAAAGTTCTGGGATTATAGGCATGAGCCACCGTGCCCAGCAACCTTAGCCACTTTCTTTAAGCCTTTAACCTCATCTTGAGCCTTTCTCTCTCAGCTGATTGCTTAGAGACTACAAGGCAGCAACCAGTCCTCTCAACATCTAGTCTCAAGTTCTAGTCTCTTTACCAGTCTACAAATGCCTCTGCTTTTGTACAGCCTTCCTCTCAAGGATATCAGAGGCAGCTCCACCCCATATGCCTGGGTCCAACTCCCTCCTGTTCATGATCTCACTCTCCTCGGTCTTACTCGTCAGCATATGAACATGCTTAAGCCTTTCTTATCCTAAAAAGAAAAAACAAAAGTGTCCCCTTTGATCCTGCATTCCCCTCTACCCACTGCCTTATATTTCTCCTTGTCTTAAATTGCCAAGCTTCTAGAAAAAGCATGTCTCTTTTATTCTAGATCCAGGTTCATTCATTCACTTAGTGACCAATCATTTATGGAGCACCAGCTTTGAATCAGGGAATGCATTAGGCCTAGAACCCACTGGAGGCTGGTTTAACTATGACCACTCTTACTCCATGAGCACCAGTGACTTTCTTGCCCACCCAAAGGGCATTTTCCAGCCCTACCCTCCTGGAGGTTCCTGCTGCACTGGTTATCCAGTCATTCTCTTCTGAGATTCTCCCACCCTAGTTTCTGACACTGTGTGGCCTCCAGTTTTTCTCTTACCTCTCTGGTTGTTTCTTCTTTCCTCCTTATACCCATCTGGACGACCTCATACAGGCTTATAACTTCACTGACTACCCATAACCTACAGAATCCAAAGCTGCTATCTTGTCCACACCCCAATATGAGTTTAGTTTCATAAGTTTGCTGTCTACTGGACATCCTCATCTAAACATTCCACAGATACCTCAAACCCAACATGTTCAAAATTAAGCTCAAGGTCCCTCTGCCAACACCTGGGATCTGTCTTACTAATTGTCCCTAACTTAGGGAATGGTACCACCTGCCAACAATTTCTAAGGCTTCAAATGGGGAGTGATTCCAGAGTCCTCCTCTTCCCTAATTTCCTACATTTTATATATTTATCAAATATTATTGATTTCTCTTCATAAGTATCTTTTGTATCTGCCCGTTTTTTTCATCCCCACTGCCACAGCTCTGGCACAGTTTTGAGATTCCCTGATTTCCCACCTGGAATGTAGCCATGGTTTCTCTGTTGAGCTCCCAGGCTGCACTCCTGACCTGTGTTACTAGGTCCTGGCAGAAAGCAAATGGCACACTGCACTTGAGGGGTAATTTGAGGAGAGGTTAAAAAATAAGGAGACAATTTATAAAGGGTCGGCAGAGTATAGGAAAACCACAAGAAATAGTGTACAATCTACTAGGACCAGTAGCAAATCAATGTTTCCACCCCCAGGCCTGAAAAGTTAAAGGAGGGGAGTGATTACCTGAATCAAGAGAGAGGGAGGGGGCTGGCACGGTGGCTCATGCCTGTAATCCCAGCACTTTGGGAGGCTGAGGAGGGTGGATCATGAGGTCAGGAGATTGAGACCATCCTGGCTAACACAGTGAAACCCTGTCTCTACTAAAAATACAAAAAAAATTTGGCCGGGCATGGTGGCATGCACCTGTAGTCCCAGCTACTCAGGAGGCTGAGGCAGGAGAATCGCTTGAACCGGGGAGGCAGAGGTTGCAGTAAGCCACTGCACTCCAGCCTGGGCGACAGAGTGAGACTTGGTCTCAAGAAAAAAAAAAAAAACAACAAAAACAAAAGAGAGAGGGAGGGGAGAGAGAACCACCCGTGGAAGCTATGATCTTTGGTTGAGGGCGGCAGCCAGCGCACTGTGACCCCAAAGAGAGGAATCCTGAAGAATAAATATCCAGTTTCCCCTGACTTCCCTCCTTATTCCGTCTTCAGCCGTGGCTCCCATTGGCCAACCCAGTCTAGGAAGCCAGAGGGCCAGGAAGATCTGGAGAGGCAAACGGAAGACATGCAGTGCATCCTCCAAATCCTTCTCTATAATATGCCAGGAAGTCCTTTTCTGGTCACACTACTTCCTAGCTCCATTTGTGCACAGCAGGTTCTCTGTCACCTACAGCACCTAAACTTTTTGGCATGCCCTGGTTTCTCTTTATCCAATTTTTTCCTTACCAAAATGCATGATAAAGCCTGTGATCTGATCCTCCACTTAGCTACCCAGGCCTACTTCCTGTTAGTTCTTTCCTTCAGACTTTTCACCCCAGCAGCATAGAACCACCAGTGGTCGCCAGGCGCGATGGCTCACGCCTGTCATCCCAGCACTTTGGGAAGCCGAGGCGGGCGGATCACAAGGTCAGGAGATCGAGACCATCCTAACACGGTGAAACCCCGTCTCTACTAAAAATACAAAAAAAAAAAAAAAATTAGCTGGGCGTGATGGCGGGCGCCTATAGTCCCAGCTACTCCGGAGTCTCAGCCAGAAGAATGGCGTGAACCCGGGAGGCAGAGCTTGCAGCGAGCCGAGATCACGCCACTAAACTCCAGCCTGGGCGATAGAGCGAGACTCCGTCTCAAAAAAAAAAAAAAAAAAAGAACCACCAGTGGCCCCTTTAACACTCTGTTCTCTCAGGCTCCTGAGCTTGACCTGATGACAGACACAGAGTAAGCTGTCATAAATATTTGTATGGTGAACTAGTGGTGAATACGTGCATGGACACGTTTTTTAACCCCTGTGGCTCCTGAGATCAGGAGTAGCATCATATACATCATGACATATGTGCAGACCAAGCTGCCTTCAGTTAATTATAAAGATGTTTCACCTACATTCTCTCCTTTGATCATTACGAAAGCCCTGCGTGATAGGTGAGGACGCTATTCTTGATATTCAGAGGGTGAAGTGGACTACTGAAAGTCACAAGCATTGGGTACAGAAGGCACTGTAGGATCAGAAAGGGGAGTGATCCCTTTTCTCCCCATCATAAGAGTCACAGCCGACACTTCTATAACAAAAGACAAGTTAACAAGAGAAAAGCATAACAAATTTATTTAATCATGGTTTTACTTGAGAGGCTGAGGACCAGGTGTTAATCTTCATAGTCTGTCGAGAAAGAAAGAAGAAATGAGGGCAGTGGAGGAAAACACGATTCACGTTTTTAGGAAAATATACTTTGAGATTAGTGATCGTTGGTACTATGCAAACCAAATGCAAACGAGGAGCTGGCCAACTCATGGTTTCTTTTGGGTGGAGCCTTTAGGAAAATTCTTCCAGAGACCACTGCTGGAAGAAAGGTATTTGGAGTAGAAAATTTAAATATAACATATTGTATGAAAGGTTGTTTTTTTTTTCTCACTACCCTAGTTGGGTTGGAGGATCCTCTATCTCCCCTCCCTACTTAGGTTGACTGCTATTTTCTGGATCGCAGCTCGAAAGATCCACCTGGGCGAATACAAAAACAAACGAGACTCCCCTTCCAGAAAGGGAGGAAGGAAGGAGACAGAAAGACGAATGACACTGAGCGTGTAAAGCCCGGAGACAGCCTCTCTCTACCCCAACATAACCCTCAAGGTAGGGGATCCCCCGAACATCGCTACCGTAATTATGGTAGAAATTCCTGAAACGGATAACTGGACCTCAGCACCGTCATTTCTAGCGGAATGATTGCGCTTTCCTCTGACCCAAAGCCAAGGGGTTCCAGCAGGGGAAAGTAACGACCATCCGCAAAAACCCTCACCCAAGTGGGGAGTGGAAATCCTGGCTCTTGGGTTGCAGAGCACAACTTGACGCCAGCGCGTTTCTCTTCCCCCACGCAATGGCAAGTGGGGCGGGAGTCGGAGGGGAGAGGAGGAGAGGAGAAGAGAAGAGGAGGGGGAAGGGGAGGGGAGAGGCGAAGGGCTGCCCGGGTTCCAGCAGCCGCCCCGCCCTCCGGCTCGCGGCGGATTCGGCGCTGCGGCTAGAGCCGGCGGCCGGGTGCCTGTCTGTCCAGGCAGGGTCTGGCCGAGCCTCGCGTCGCCGTGCAGTGCGCCGGGTGTCCGGGAGATGGCTTCCCCTCTCTCGCCCGCTGCTCCCGCTATTGTCTCACCCGGGGTGGCCTGACTCTGCGAGCTCACGCACGCTCTCGGCGGAGAGCACCCCTCCCTACCCCCACAAGCTGGTCCTTGCGCCCTTTGCTACCTCTCCCTCTGCCCCTTGGAGCCTAGGGTCTGTGCGGAGCCTGGAGAGGGGAGCGACCCGGTAGCGGGCGGCGTGCGGCCGGCCAGCTCCTCTCGCGCTGGTGCAAGAGACGCCTGGAGCCGCAGAGCGAGCCCGGGAGGCGCGGAGCGAGCAGCCCACGTCGCCGGGCACAAGACACGTCGGATGTTGCAGCAGAGCCCGCAGCTAGCGCAGGTAGGACACGCACCCTGCGGGTTGCATCGGCCCCAGGGTCTGTAAAGTGCCCCCAGAGTGGAGGCAGCCGAGGTCAGGGGGCTCTCCCTCCAACATGGCAACAGCGGAGGTGCAACAATGGAAGCAGCCGAGGGTTCCTGGCGGCGGGCTGAGCGGCGGACGCCGTGGGAGCCTGAGCTCCTCCTGCCTGCCGGGCAGAGCAGGTTGCCCCTCACCCCACCCCACTCCACTCCAGCAGCTTCAGGGCCTCTGGGGCTCCAGGCACCCGCGTCCCCACCCACTTCTCGCTAAACACACTTCCTGGCTCCCAGCTGCAGGGCGATCTGAACCAGTCAATGGTTTTGGGGTTTGTTTATTTAAGATGAGAAATAAAAAAAGCAAAACCTGTCCTGTGATGGGGTTAGTGCCTTCTGTGGACTGGGTGAGAAGTCGGCATCTAGCCTGGGGAATGTGTACATTTCTTAGTCGGGCGGAGGGTAGAATTGGATTCTCCCTTATAAGGATACTGCAGCAAAAGGAGACTGAAAGCTTGAAAGAGGGAGAGGGACCCTCAGGCCTGAGTTCGCCGGTGCTGGGAGAAGGCGCTGCTCTCCTGGCCTATACTTGTCCCTCATTTTCAGCTCCCGACAGCGGTGACTTTGATGTTGGAGAAGCAATCGCAGCAGGAAGCACAAGAGCAAGGCTGCCAAGCTGGTGTGGGGTGGAGTAGGGTGGGGAGCCCAGGGGCTTGGCAGGCTTCTGGGTTGTGGGAAGAGGTTACCAAATCTATGAGGTTAGTGCACACACCCTAGTTGGCTGATGTTGAAGTGTGTGTGTGTGTGTGTGTGTGTGTTTTCTGCCATTGCTCTTGCTCCTTCAGGCCTGCCTTTTCTCCATCTCCACCCGCTTCTGGGGTCTTCGTAGCTTCCCTGCCCCAGCCCTTCCAATCATGCCTGGGATGGAATCGCTGTATTGTCTCTGGCAGCCCTCTCGGGCTGTTTTTTCTCAACTCTGTTGGAGAGTTTTGTACCCTGGGCTGGCTGGTCCCGGCGTGGCACCAGATTCTTTAGCAGGCGGCTACCCGGGCTCCAAGAAGTGGGCCAATGCTGCCCCTCCTCCTTGCTCTAAACTACCTATTTGGGATATGGCCAGGCAGATGTAAGCAATTTGTACTAAATTCCAACCCTGAATCAGTGCTGAATGAAAACTTACTCTGATGCTGCATCAGGCCTTGGGAAGATATTAGGAAGAGAAATGGCCCAGGGGGTGGCAATGCCGACCCCCAAATACTTCCCTCTCCCCAACTCCAGCTGCCGATCCCAGAGCAGAGAGGCAGTGAGCGTTTGGAATCCCAGCTCCTCCAGAGTCTGGCGGTCCCATCTTGAGGTTGTGTTCATGGAAAAATTAAGTCGAGGCACATTTTATAGCTCTGCTTGGCAGCCAGTGTCTGAAGAGATGGTGGCTCCGGCTGGAGCCCTAGACCCAGGCTGTGGCTACTTCTCCTTTGGCCTTTGGGTGAGCCTGAGGTTTGATTGCCATGGCTCTGAGCTTACTGCTGAGTGTGTTTGGCTGAATCTGATCAAGCTCTCAGGCCTGGCTGCTTGTCCATTTCCTTCTCCACTGGAAGCATGAGTGAGAAAGGGCCAAGGGGGTGTGCTGGGTGAGGAAGGGTCAGTTTATCTGGGGACTTGGGCTGTTTCTGGGGGAGCTCCTTTGGACTTCCTTGGTGGTCTGGAATGCCTTTGGTCTTTGTCATGACCCAGTATGCTCTAGCAGATACTCTATACCCTCGTGGGCCTTTGGTCCCCGCTTGGTGGTGTCCCCACTCCTCCTGTGCCTGGTGCTTTGCATCTATATCATGTCTGTGGTCCTTCAGCTGGGATAGCCCTGGCCTGGACCAGTGGGTAGAAAAATGAGGTCTCTGTTCCTTTTAGGGGCTTGTAACTAGCCATAAGGTTCAGGCTCCTCATGTTCCCAGGATGTGAACTTGGACATCATAATGTGAAGTAGTAGAGAAAACAGTGTCTTGGTGTGACTTTCTTTTTAGCTGTGTGAGCACACACAATTTGTGGACCTAAGATTTAGTTTGTATATTTGTAAAATGGAGGTGGGGGAGTAGCCATGGCTCACAGGATTAATAATGAAATACTGCTTACCAAGAACTAAACAGAATCATGTGTGCAAAAGCACCCTGAAAACTACAGAGTACTTTACAAATGATTATTCATACTGGGTTTAGCCTCCCGCATAAGGGAGGGAGAACTGTTAGGGATGGGGATAGGGTGGGATCTGAGGGCCACATGGAGTAGGGAATGTTTTGGGACCTTTTCTTTCTTGCTAAGGAAAGAGTAGTGTGACAATACCAAGGTAACTGCTGTATTCCTTGGGTATTTTTCTTTAAATGGTGTTGGCAGGATGGGAACTGGGAGAGAAGGAAAGGCTGCCTCATGATATTTGTAGGAATTGAGGAGCGATAAACACCTTCCAAAGGCTGGCTACTGCCTATAGAGAGGATAATGCTGAGCTGGCAAGTAATGTAATCGCTAACACTCACTGATGTCAGCCAGCTAGTAAATGATAGAGGTGAGATTTGAAGCAAGCAGTCTCACTCCATACCCTGTGCTCATAGCCTCAGTGCTACTCAGAGAGATATTGGGTCTTGGGAGAACAGAAAGGGACAGCAAAATTGTGGAGTTCATTCTTTTTGTTTGTTCTTGAGACAGGGTCTCTCCCTGTTGCCTAGGCTGGAGTGCAGTGGGCTGAAGTGATCCTTCAACCTCAGTCCCCACCCTGAGTAGCTTGGACTATAGGCATGCACCACTATGTGTGGCTAATTTTTTAATTTTTTGTAGAGATGGGGTCTCAGTATGTTGCCCAGGCTGGTCTCAAACTCCTGGCCTCAAAGGAACCTCCTGCCTTGGCCTCCCAAAGGGTTAGGATTATAGGCATGAGCCACTATGTCCAGCCTCAGAATTCATTTTTTAAATTTTTTTTTGAGACAGAGTCTCGCCCTGTCATCCAGACTGGAGTGCAGTGGTGCCATCTCGGCTCACTGCAACCTCCATCTCCCAGGTTCAAGGGATTCTTGTGCCTCAGCCTCCCGAGTAGCTGGGATTACAGGCGTGTGCCACCATGCCTGGCTAATTTTTTGTATTTTTAGTAGAGACAGGGTTTCACCATGTTGGCCAGGCTGGTCTCGAACTCCTGACCTCAGGTGATCGGCCTGCCTCAGCCTCCCAAAGGGCCGGGATTACAGGTGTGAGTCACCATGTCCAGCCTCAGAATTCATTCTTAATGGATTCCTTGAATGCCCATGAGATGTAACCAGCCTGGGACATCTCATGGGCATATAGGCATAATAAATTTTTCTGGGCCTCATCTGCTTTTCTATGCATTTTTATTTCTATGTCTACCTTCCAAGGAAAGAAGAGATGTGGGATAATCTGATCAAGTCATATTGCTGCCTTCTGAGCAACACTAATAGAAGGTTTGGGACTTGGAGGATCCTGGGGAAATTAAGGCAGATTTCTTGTTTTGGTATTTTCATATCTGCTGTATTTTGCATCTGTTTTATAAAATGAAACTTGAGGGACTATTCTTGCATTTTTTTTTCTTTTTCTGTTGAGACAGGATTTCACTATGTTGCCTAGACTGATCTCGAACTTCTAGTCTCAAGTGATCCTCCCACCTTGGCTTCCCAAAGTGTTGGGATTACGGGCATGAGCCACCTCTCCCAGCTTGTTCTTGCATTTTGTATGATCACATAGAGTATCAAAACTGGGAAGGACCTGGGCCATCACTTCCCTGAGAAAAAGTGACTTTCTCAAGGTCATGCAGTTAGTAGCAATGCTGGAACTGAACGCCTACCCCGCAGATCACAACATGACCCATGAAAGGACCTATCCTGCAGCACTTTGGAGTTTCATGCCGACCCAATTAGTGGCTTTGTCTTTGGGAAATTTACTTCCCCAAAACATTGGGACATTGGGATGGAATTCACTCACCCTAAATCATCACCCTGGTTAAGGAGACTAAAGAATCAGAAGACATTTGTGCTTTGGGGAGCGGAGGTCCTCAGGGTATAGAGAAGGAAGAAGAGAGAGGTTCACTGTAGTCCTGAAGCAGAAATAAGACCTGTGGCTGAAGGAAACCTTAGCAATTCACTCCTTGCTCTTCCTGAGAACTCTCTGTAGGAAGTCTCACCTAGCAGAGGCTTCACAGTATTTCAGAGACGCTAAAGATTGTTTGCCTCTTTGGAAACTTATCCTTCCATCATGACTGTGTCACTCCTGCCACTGTTCCACCATAGAGGTGGGTGCCTAATATTAGAGAGTTGCTTCACACACGTGGCTCATTCCTCAAGCCTCGCTAAGCCAAGCCCACCAGGAAGAAGCTTGAGTGGAAGCATTCTCTCCAGCCAAATCTTTCTTTCTCTCATCCTTTGCAGCAAACCATAAGTTATAAGGATGAGGGAAGAAGAGTAGAGGGCCAAAAGGATTCCATTTTGAGGAAAAACTACAGTTTTCTTGCCAGGTAGAAGAATCAGGTATGAGTTCTTTTTGTCTCAGGTAATAAACTAACCAGAGCCCAGATAGTAGTAATGATGGAGCCCTTCAACTATTGACATCTCCCTAAGAGCCCTCGTTTTCTGAAAGCAGAGTGTTTGTCCCATTCCTGACTTGCCATGCTGTGTGTCTCCCAGAGAGTGAAAGAAATTGATGTGACTGTGAGCACCAGTAGAGTGGATTTAATTCTGACCAAGAAAAGGGAGGTGGTTTGCAAATGGGTTGTTTTGGGATCCTGGGAGAAGAACATTGTAGCCAGAGATATTAGATTTTCACTCTAGACTTCAAGGAGGCAGATTTTTTTTTTTAAATTAAAAGATAGGGGCCAGGAATAGTGGCTTATGCTGTAATCTCAGCACTTGGGAGACTGACATGGGAGGATCACTTGAGCCCAGGAGTTTGAGACCAGCCTGGGCAACATAACAAGATCTTGTCTCTACTAAAAATAAAAATAAAAAAAATTAGGGTGTGATGGTGCACACTTGTGGTCTCAGCTACTCAGGAGGCTGAAGTGGGAGGATCTTTTGAGCCCAGGAGTTTGAGGCTGCAGTGAGCTATAATTGCACCACTCTGATTGCATCCAGGTTTCACTCTAGCCTGGGTGACAGAGTGAGACCCTATCTCTAAAAATAATAATAATAAAAAAGAGCTTGTACAATTAACTTGAGAGGAGCCAAAATTTGAGTCTAGGTCAGAAAACCTCTAGAACCTGTGTTCCTTCTGCACTATGCTGAAGGGGCCTGTGAGAAAAAAAATGTTCATGAGGCTTGAGTCCTGAATGAGATGGAGCTTCCCCAAGAACCAGTAATGATAGAAGTGGTTCTTAAAGTCATTTCTGGAAGACGATAGGATCACAAGGGTTTAAGTCTATCAGATCATGTCAAAAAGAAACTCATTCATTTATTCATTAATTTGACAAACGTCTTGGTTATTTACTAGTGACTTTAGGTACTTTTGAGTCATTGAGTGGGGGAAATATGGGTTGCCTTGTGAACTCATAAGTGGGGCCTTTTTGATGGTCAGACTTCTTGGAGGAAATTAAGTGTTTGCAGAGATCTGAACAATGAGTAGGAATTGGGGCAGGATGGGGAATGGAGTGTGGTGAACGAGGTGAACTGAAAGCAGTTTAATCTGGCCAGAGCCACTGAAGGAGTTTGCATTTTATCTTTTGGGCATTCATTCCACCATTGTACATTGAATGCGCACTGACAGTCTTTTACGTGCACAGCAGTGAAGAGGACGGGTAAAACCCTTGCCTAGTGCTTGGTGTTCTGAGCAAACTTAGTTCACTCGTAGTTCTTAGTCCACTAAGAGTAGTTCACTAAGAATTAAACCAAGCTTTTTAATGTTACTGACAGGAGTTCTATACTGATAGATAGGGAATTACTTGGAGAGATTATCTAGTTGAATGCAAGGAAAGTTTGAGAAGGACTCTCATGATAATCCTATAGATTATACAGGGTAGAGACAAAAGGTGGGTTAATGATTGGTTAATTGTTCATTCAACAAAAACATCTTCAGTGCCTCTGCTCATTCATTCTTATATTTATTCATTCATTCATCAAATGAGGGGCAGTGCAAGTTCAGCAGATGGTTAAGAGCATGGTTCTTAACCAGATTACTTGGGTTCAAAGCCTGGCTCCACCACTTAGAAGCAGTATGACCTTGGAAAAGTTATTTAATTTATCTCTGCATCACTTTCCTCATATGTAAGATGAGGGGAATAATAATACCAGACAAAATTTGTTGTAAAATGAAATGAGTTAATTAATGAACTACTTAGAGCAGTGCCTGATGCATGTAAATGGTGACTCAACAGCTCATGGTTCTTGTAATTATTATTCCTCAATAGCAGGTTTGTGCTAAATTCTAGGAATACAACCTTGAATTGAGTGTGGTCCCTGACCTTGAGGGAACCACATTGTACCCCCCTCCCACCCAAAATGCAGGTAAATGGATGAGTTTCTTCATGGAGTGGGGTAATCCTATAAGCTCAATATGAATCGATTGTGATAAGGTGCCCCAAGAGTTATATATATACAGTCTTAGGCAGCATTTCCTAGAGATTATAGAAACTAGAACTGTGGTGTTTATTATTTTAGAGATCTCTAAACTCTTAAGAATCTGATGAATGCTATGGGGTGTCTACTTGGAAAAATATATTACAATTTTGCCTTCAAACAACCTCCAAACCTCTGATCCTATGACGAGGAGCTGTTAACTCTTCTCTGGGTTAGTCAGACCACGCTGAGAACACAGTATTAAGAGTTCTATACTGGAGCATGTACTTCGTGTAAAACACTGTGCTAAGCATCCTGGGGGAGACAAAGATAAATACGAGGTAATCCATGCAGTTTAAAGACTTAGTGGAAAAGAATGTTTTGTATGTAATGAGGTGTTTGTAGATACATGTTGAAATGATAAAAGTAAGAATGTTCAGCTTGAGCAATGGAACGAGATTTATCTATAAAAAAATTTAAAAATTAGCCAGACATGGTGGTGTGCACCTGTAGTCCTAGCTACTTGAGAGGCTGAGGTGGGAGGATCACTTGACCTGGGGAGTTTGAGGTTACAGTGAGCTATGATTGCACCACTGCACTCCAGCCTGGGCAACAGAGTGAGACCCTGTCTCTTTAAAAAACAAACATAGAGGCCGGGCACAGTGGCTCATGCCTGTACCAGCACTTTGGGAGGCTGAGAAGAGCGAATCACCTGAGGTCAGGAGTTTAAGACCAGCCTGGCTAACATAATGAAACCCTGTCTCTACTGAAAATACAAAAATTAACCGGGCCTGGTGGCATGTGCCTGTAATCCCAGCTACTCTGGAGGCTGAGGCAGGATAATTGCTTGAATCCAGGAGGCGGAGGTTGCAGTGAGCAGAGATTGCGCCACTGAACTCCAGCCTGGGCAGCAGAGTGAGACTCCATCTCAAAAACAAACAAAAAACCAAACAAAAAATGAAGGATGTTACTTAAAAGTTGTGTTGGTAACTGTGTTAATAAATAAATAAGAGGTAATCTTTTTTTTTTGAGATGGAATCTCCCTCAGTTGTCCAGGCTGGAGTGCAGTAGCGCAATCTCGGGTCATTGCAACCTCCGTCCTCCAGGATCAGGCGATTCTCCCGCCTCTGCCTCCCAAGTAGCTGGGATTACAGGCACCTGCCATAATGCCCGGCTACTTTTTGTATTTTTGTAGAGACGAGGTTTCACCATGTTGGCCAGGCTAGTCTTGAACTCCCTACTTCAGGTGATCCATCTGCCTCAGCCTCCCAAAATGCTGGAATTACAGGCATGAGCCACCGCGCCCAGCCATCTTTATTTGTTTTTTTTTTTTTTTTTTGAGACTGAGTCTCACTGTGTCACCCAGGCTGGAGTGCAGTGGCACTATCCCAGCTCACTGCAACCTCCGCCTCCTGGGTTCAAGTGATTCTCCTGCCTCAGCCTCCTGAGTAGCTGGGATTACAGGCGCGCATCACCACGCCCAGCTAACTTTGTATATTTAGTAGAGACGGGGTTTCACCATGTTAGCCAGGCTGATCTCGAACTCCCGACCTCTGGTGATCCGCCCACCTCAACCTCCCAAAGTGCTGGGATTACAGGCGTGAGCCACCATGCCCAGCCTTATTAAGATTAGTGGGCTAATGTCTATAAAAGTGCTTTGTAGCTATAAATACCTATACAAATAAAAGCTCTTATTTTTATTCTAATCACTAGTAGGGATAATCCAAAGCAGAATGCACATAAATGCAGTAGAGCACATTAAAAATTATAAAAATATTCAAAAGAGCAAAGTCACTTTTATTCATGGGGGATGTGCAGGCACTGCTCTTATATTACAGCCATCTCACATCCCCCATGAGTAAAAGGGTGAGGTGGCTCACGGCTGTAATCCCAGCACTTTGGGAGGCCGGGGCGGGCAGATCGCTTGAGTTCGAAATCAGCCTAGGCAATGTGGTGAAACCCCATCTCTACCAAAAAGACAAAAAATTAGCCAGGTGTGGTGGCGACCACGTTTGTAGTCCCAGCTTCTCAGGAGGCTAGGATGGGAGAGGATCGCTTGGGCCTGGAAGGTGGAAGTTGCAGTGAGCCAAGATCCTGCCACTGCACTGCAGTCTGGGCGACAGAGCAAGACCCTGTCTCAAAAAAAAAAAAAAAAAAAAAAAAAAAAGAGGAAGAATGACATGATCAGAGCTGCCCTGTAGGAAGATGATCCTGGCAGTGGAGAGCAGATACTTTAGGGGGTCGGCAAGGAGACAGACTAGTTAGTGATCTGTCTCAATCATTCATCATTCAGGTGAGAAAAAGGAATAATAATTTTTTTGGTGCCCAATAAAATAATTTTTCGGGTAAAAGAATAATCATTCAGGTAGAAGAAAGGAATAACAAATTTTTTGGTGCCCAATATATGCTTTATGTAGGTTATTTCACTTAAAGTCATCAGAGGCTTGGAAAGGAATGGACCAATTTAAGAGAGATTAGAACAGGAAGGCTGGGGGATTTCCTTTCCTGAAGGATTTTAAGAATGAGAGAGACAGTTGGGTGCAGTGGCTTACCCCTGTAATTCCAGCCACTTGTGAAACTGGGGTGGGAGGATTGCTTGAGACTGGGAGGTCAAGGCTGCAGTGATCCGTGATCACACCACTTCACTCCAACCTGGATGGCAGAGTGAGACCTTGTCTCTTAAAATTAAAAAAAAAAAAAAAAAAAAAAAGACTGGAAGACTGGTTATAGCTTAGCCTGGGAAGAGCACTGGAGAGCGAGTCTAAGGACCTGGACTCCCACTTCTGGTCTCACCTCTATCACTGACCAGCTGTATGACTTCACACAATGCCCCCTGCTCATTGGTTCTCTTGTCTACTAAACTGTGGGGTGTGTTTGTTTGCTTTGCTTGTTTGTTTATTTTTATTTTTTTGAGTGGCCTGGGAGAGTGAAATGTTCTGGGATGGGGGTGTAGAGAGCATGGAGGTGTTCCAGAATAATCACCAACATCAGCTTAAACACTTTTTTTTTTTTGAGATGGAGTGTCGCTTTGTCGCCCAGGCTGGAGTGCAGTGGCACGATCTTGGCTCACTGCAACCACCAACTCCGAGGTTCAAGCGATTCTCCTGCCTCAGCCTCCCGAATAGCTGGGACTACAGACAAGCGTCATCATGCCCAGCTAATTTTTGTATTTTTAGTAGAGATGAGGTTTCACCATGTTGGCCAGGATGGTCTCGATCTCATGACCTTGTGATCCGCCCACCTCGGCCTCCCAAAGCGCTGGAATTAAGTGAGCCACCGCGCCCGACCATCAGCTTAAACACTTAATCAAATGTGATGTGCCTGGGTTTCCACAACAGGATGGGAAAAAGACCATGAAGTTTGGGCTCACACGCATTTCAGTTTAACTCTTGATTCTATCATTTACAAGTTGTGTGACCTTTGGGCCAATTATTGCATCCCTTTCCTATTTTCTACTTTCCTCTTCCATAAAAGAAGGATAATAACATCCACATTTAAGGATTGTTGTGGGGACTAAATAAGACAATACCTGGCACGAAATACCAGAGGGGGAAAGAAAAGGTATGTTTCCTTCCTTCAATTTCTGTGATGCTCATATGCACGTAGTCTTCCCTCCTGTCTCCCCACTTGTCTGCCTGCCTTCTCTTTCCGTTTCACCAGCTGAAGCAGTCAGTGAATCCCTGCTGAGAATGACCTCTGACTGTTGCTACCCTGGGAGACACTAGGCGAGGGTCACATGGGCAAGGGGCTGGTGGAATGTGAGTGTGCTATACTGTGCCGGTGGTTCACCGTTCTGCCGAGTGTCCCCTTTGCTTAGTGTAGACTTAGGTTCTGTCTTAAGGAGATCTCTGTCTCCCTTGGGACCTTCCTGTGCAAATTGGGATAAGAGATCGGAGAAAGGCATCAGGGCACATACAAAACAATATCAAAACTAATTGACATGATTCTTTGCTCTATACCCCTCCCCCTCGCTAAAGTCACTTTCTTTTTTCAAAATCTTCATGACCCATAACCATTCCATGCACAGAGATGCAAAAATGGTCCGTTAATATCTAAAGCAAAAGTGTTGCTCTTGTTCCCCAGGCGACAGGGCCACCATTTTTATCAGTGTGAAACACAGAGTATCAGGGTATTAAGGAGATACTGAGAATAAAAGTGAGGAGATATTGGAAGGCTTAACCAGGGAAGGCTTCTGAAGATCTTTTTTTTTTTTTTTTCGAGACAGGGTTCTCTGTCACCCAGGCTGGAGTGCAGAGTGTCTCAATCATGGCTCAGTTGATCCTCCTATTTCAGCCTCCCAAGTAGCTAGGACTACAGGGACATGCCACCACACCCAGCTAATTTTTGTATTTTTTGTAAAGATGGAGTCTCACTATGTTTCCCAGGCTGGCCTCAAACTTCTGGGCTCAAGCGATCATCCTGCTTCGGCCTCCCAAAATGCTGGGATTGCAGGTGTGAGCCACTGTGCCTGGCCTTTCTGAGGATCTTGAATTTGGATGGAAGCAGGAGAGAGAGAAAGCAGGAGGAAGAGAAAGGCACCCCCAGTGGTAGCCATGGCTTTGAGGCCCTAAGAGTCAGGTGCTAATGGGAAATAGGGGATGGGGAGTCCATACCACGCTGTACGTGCAGGTGAGCAGGGCTAAGGGGAAACTAAAACCTACTGCTGCAACATGTCTAGGGGTGACCAGGCTGACATGGGCAGTCCTTCTGGGATCCCCTGTGGTCTGGCACCATCAGGACCACTGCCTTCTTCCCATTCCCCCCATTGAGGTATTCTTCCTGTGGTTTGAGGATTCTGGGACACCACAGGCTATCTTGCAGAGTATCTCATTTCTCAGTTCTTTTTTTTTTTTTTTTTTTTTTTTTGAGACAGAGTGCAGTGCAGTGGCGTGATCTTGGCTCACTGCAGCCTCTGCTTCCCGGGTTCAAGAGATTCTTCTGCCTCAGCCTCCCAAGTAGCTGGTGTTACAGGCACCCACCACCACACTGGCCAGTTTTTGTATTTTTGGTGGAGACGGAGTTTCACCATGTTGCCCAGGCTGGTCTCGAACTCCTGACCTCAATCTGCCCACCTCGGCCTCCCAAAGTGCTGGGATTACAGGCATGAGCCACTGCACCCAGCCTTCAGTTCTCTCTTAAGGCGTTGAATCCTGAGTAGGGTTTCTCCTTTGACCTGGCTAAAGTAGAATCCTTGGTCTTCCCGCTGGGTTCAGTGTCCTTGACTGACCCTGGAGCAGGATATCCTTCTGGCCTGCTACCAGGAAGAATGGAGGCTCCCAGCTTGGGAACTGCATGGCTATAGGCAGAGGACCGTGGCCACCTGGATCAACCTGGGCTAAGAATAGCCAAGGCCAGGGTTTGGAGGGGTCAGTGCCTTAAAGGGGCAGGCTGCCCAGTGGGCAGCATTGTGGGGACTGTACTCTAGAGGGGCAAGAGGTTCCTACACTCAGGAGCTGAGACCAGGGGGAGGCCATGGAGCTATGGGGCCTAACATTAGAGAGCACCCCCCCCCCCGGCCCCCCCATCTTTCCATGGCTCATTCCTCCCTGGGAAAATAGAAGTCTTACCATTTCCAGGGCGCTCCCCTCCTTAGACTCTGCTTTTTAATGCAAATGTCCCTGGAAGGGACTAACACCTTGACCTCTCACACCCCTGTGTAAATGAGTATCAGATGTTTAGGGGTGTTTCATTTTTCTGTTTTTCTCTGGATTGAAAGACTGGAACTGCTTGAAAGCCGGTGTCCCTTTCCTTTCCTACCCTGGTCTGTGGGGACCCCACGGCTTCTTTACACCTTCCTGATTTAGAGAATGACTGGCCACCCTGGGGGCCTGCCAGAAGGCCTGGGGGCATTTGGGAGAGGGCTCTTGTGAAGCTCTTCTGCCTGAGGCTCCTTCTGTGGCATTCTCTTTGCCTGAGTGCCCTCAGCCTGCTGGAATGCAGAGAAGAGCCTGCTTGGGGAAGGGCCGGAGCTGCCCCCTGGCGCTGAGAGGGCCTGTTTTCTTTTTTCTTCTGGGTTTAACCTTTTTTCTCAGAATTCTTTGCCAGTGACACTAAGAATGTGACCTCGGCGCGGTGGCTTACGCCTGTAATCCCAGCACTTTGGGAGGCCCAGGCAGGTGGATCATGAGGTCAGGAGATCGAGACCATCCTGGCTAACATGATAAAACCCCATGTCTCCTAAAAATACAAAAAATTAGCTGGGCGTGGTGGCGGGTGCCTGTGGTTCAGGAGGCTGAGGCAGAGAATTGCTTGAACCTGGGAGGCGGAGGTTGCAGTGAGCCGAGATCACGCCACTGCACTCAGCTTGGGCGACAGAGCGAGACTATGTCTCAAAAAAAAAAAAAAAAAAAGAATGTGACCTTATGGGTCTAGGCCAGCTTCCTCTCTTCTCTTCTGGGAGAGCTGGTGAGGGAATGGGTGAGCAGGAGGGTGTGTGTCGGGGGAGAGTAGGGTGTGTATGGGGTGGGTGTGAGGGGTATGGGATAAGCATGGGAGGTGTGTGGTGTGTATGTAGCGGGGAGACATAGATGTGTGTGTGGGGTGCAGGGGGAAAAGTATGTGGAGGGGTTGGGGGTTACACATGGTTTGTGTGATCCTATGGCTTCAGGTCCCCAAGAGTGACTGTAATCTATTAGGGATTGCCTTGATATTTGAGGAGTTAGCATTAACTGAAGATATCCTGCTTTATCATTAGACTCTGAGTCTAGCTTGCTGGTTGAGGAACACCATGATGGCACAGGGACAGTGGGCTGGGCTGTGGGCACATGGTGGAGAGCCTTCCTATCCCGAGGGAGGAAAGAAGCGTGGCGTGGGGGCTGGTCGGCACCTTAGCCGGTTCTCATGGATGGCTGGCTCTACCTTTTTCTGCTTGACTTCCTTTGGCCCTTCTCAGAGCTGAGCAGGTGGCTGTCAGCTGCCGGCAGCCCACCACGCACACAGCCTGGCCCTGCCCATTGGCTCCTGCACCCAGGCTTACAGGCAATCACCCCTGTCCTCCCTACAGACAGCACCACCACCTGGGAGCTGCTGGCCCTGCCTTCTCTACTGTTACGTGTGTGATCCTTCTGGGTACTGGGGCTCTGGCATATCTGTGCTGAGTGTATACTTGCAGGGGAGAGCACAGGGCTGGGGCCAAGAGTGTTTCTGAGTATTCCCACCATGCCAGCCTCCCTTCATCGGATCTACAATCTTTTCACAACTCTGAAACAGCTCCAGTAGGAGAGACAGTACAAAGCCACTTAGCCTTAGTGGTCCTCCCTCTCATCTGGGACAGAAAGGAGGACCCTGTCATCAAGACCAGAGAGAACCTTTCGGACATCTGAGAAAGGTGCTACCAGAAAGCACCCTAACAATTATTATAATTGAACAAATTGGAGACAAGCAAGTGTCAGCCCAGCAAGGATGTCTTCCTTCTGGAGGATGGTCTCACTGGCATTATTCAGTGCTCTCTGGTCAGTCCAGTGCCTCTGCAGTTACCACGACGTACATCCTCATCCCCTTGCAATGGGGCTGGGCCCTCATTTGAAGTACGCCTCCACACTGCCTCTTTGCTCCTTGCAGACCCGGATGGGTTAGCCCAGCCCCGCCGAGCCCAGGGCAGAAGACCTGGGGAGGCAGCTCCTCTGCCGTCGCCTCTCCTGTCCTCTCTCTGATGAGCCCTCCAGGCAGAGCAGAGCCTTGTTGTTATGTTGTTTCCTCACTTTGGTGCCCTGGCTGGATGGGAACAGCTGGGACTTGCTTTATGGACTCTGCTGAACAGGCTGGCATCCTCCAGGGAGTTTTCCCCACCCACACAGGAATGAATCCTGCAGAACTGGATTCCCAAGGGCATATGCTGAGGAAGCTGAACTGAGGCTGGAGGTGACAGTGGTGACAATCTGGGCCTTGCAGGAGACCTCAGTTTATAGGAAGCAAATGCTGTGTTGAGGCAAAGCTGAGGAGGGTGGTAGATGGGGGAGGCCAGGCCTAAAGAGAGCTACTGTGTCTTCATCTCCAACTCCACCCATTTTCTGTGTCCTCTTTCAGAGGAGCTTCTTTTATACTTCACAGCGTCTACAGTATTTTCAGAGCATTTAGGGTTTCCTAGGTGTTGCTTTTTGGAAATTCTGTGGTGGTTTTTCTGATACGGGATGGGCTGGTGTGAAAGTTGTGTGTAAAGAAGTTCCCTCAGTGGTCTCCTCAACTGGAGGCCAAGGTTGGTCAGGGACCTTCCTGGGACCTTCCCTGTCCCCCTACCTTTCTCTGGAAGGCCCAGAAAGCTGGAGGAGTCCCTCATAACTACCATGCCCTTAGAGGGAACCTGGGGTGAACTGAATGAGAAGGATTGGTTCTTGGGTGAGGGAAGAGGGGAGGAGGAAGCAGGAAGTAGGAACCAGACAGAGATGTGGCTGCTCTGGCTCCTGGGATGATTCCTGGGTTAGAAATACACATACTGCCAAAGCTTTTCTTCCCTCTTTGCCAAATGTTCCGTTCAGTTGATTGCCAGCTTCTGGTCCCTGGCCCTGCAATCAAAATTGCCAGCTCTAGAGGAAGGAAAGTTTTTAGAGGAGCCACAAGCTGCCTCACCTCTTCCATCCTGGTCTCTCCTCATACGCAGAGCCCACAGTCTACAGGGTATGTAGCAGGAGCTATGATCTCCAAGGATTCTGTGTGTGTGCATGAGACCAAATGGTTTCTGAGCTAGAATTGGGGTCTCTGAGTTGGAGTCAGCAGCACAAGCAGACCTGACTTTATGTAGCCTTGTCCCACAGACTCCAAGCTCCTGTCCCTCTGCTTGTCTAGGACCCAGAAAGACTTCCAGTAAACTCTTGTGTGCACTTTGGCTTCAAATTAATGGAGAGTCCAGGGTATGGTACGCCCAGAGAGTAGAAGAATGGAGAGTAAGTCCTGGTAGGAAATGCCAGACCATGTGGGGCTGCTTTAGCTTAGCTATAGAGGTTACTAGAGAGGGGATGTATAAGTGGGAAGAAAACACAAGCTGTTATTTTGTCTTCTCACATTTGGAACTAGATGAGAGGCACCCAGAGGGCATGCACACTAGAGAAGAGAAAGACCTTATTGATGCATGTGATTCCGTAATAGACCTGCCATCAAAAAAGCTTATAGAGCTGTATACAACCTGTGGGTTTTCCATAAGGAAGCAGGGATCAGATGCATATCTGGTGGAGGCTGGGGGAGCCGGCTTGCTTGACCTTAATACACCTCCCTGCTGTAGGAGTCGGATTCCTGGAAGAGTGTGTTGATGTTCCCTGTTAGAGCTGGGCTGTGGGAGGGGCAGGTGGAGCCAGTGGCACATGTGTGGAGTGAGATGCGGGACAGGGTCCCTGGCTGCAAAGCCAGTGGGATTGGGGGTATGGGTGAGTGTGGGTGCTGAGGGATGGACAGAAGTGGAGGTCCTCTCTGAAGAGAAAAACCTGGACACCAAAGGGTTTAAGTCCTTATGGCCTCTGACTCCCTGACCCTGCCTGTCCTTAGGGGAAGTGCTGAGGGTCCCTTCCTGGGGAAGTCCTAGAGCTGAGTCTCTTCACTTAGTAAAATCTACTGAAAATCAGGATGCCCAAGACTGGGGGCTTGAAACCCTGCATATTCTTCACCACCTTGCTTGAGAGCTTTCCATTTTCCCTGCCCACTGAAGATGGTCCAAGACAGGCAGTACCTTCTTGCTTCCTGCTTTACACCCCAAGAGGGGATGGAATTATTTATGTATGTGTCTGCCACCTTTGCTAGATTGTAAGCTCCCTGGAATTGTGCCATAGTCATCTGAATACTTCTAGTCTTTAGATATGTATGTGCCTGGCCTGGCATGTAGCTGGTACTCAACACCCTTTGGGATCCAATCTGTGGCTCAGGGTATGGGGAAGAGATGACCGAGACCCCTGTAGATTCTCCCAGTCCCAAGCAGAACAATTCTGTTAGGGTGCCTTCTAGCAAGACAGCAGGAACCCTTACCACTCACTGGCTCCAGTGGTGGCCCCTGGGCTCCTCCCCCTCTGGCACAGGGACTAAACAGAGCCAGTTCCACTGGAGGGAGTGCCCTCTCCTTTCTTTCCACCCTTTGACTCTGAACCATTGTGTCACTCTGTCCTGACCCCATTTCCTCCCCGGCCAGCCCTCAGCCATCTGTGGGCAGCTGTGAGACTGAGTTTGGTGCCTGGTGCAGCTCAGACCCTGGCACTGACCTGCTTGGCCATAGGCATGTCCTCTTGTTTCATCAGCTGACTGGTGCTTTTTGGGGTGCCTCTACCCAGGTCCTCTTCCTGAGAGTTCTGAAACCCTCTTCTGTGGGGTCAAACCTGGCTGCACATTTGAATCACTTTAGGGGCTTTCGAAGCATCCAGCATCCAGGGACTCACCCTACTGAGTCAGAACCTCCAAGGAGAGGTCGGGAATGTGTATATTTTTAAAGCTTCCCAGATGACAATTGCGGTCACTCAAATGTGGAGTGTGCATTAGATAATATTATTGTTGTCAGTGTTAAGTTTTGTGGGTGTGCTCATGGCATTGTGTTTTACATAGGAGAATGCCCTTGCTCTTAGAGATTCAGGCTGAAGTTTTTAGAGGGAAAGTGTTTCTTACAAACACTTTGCAAAGGGCATCTTACTTTTAAATGGTAAAGCAGAGCAAGAAAGAGAGCAAATGTGGGGAAATGTTAACAATTATTGCAGGCGGGTGGTGAAAGAAAACTGGCTGTAACAGACCTTCTGGATGATTTCCGTCTGTTTTCTAAGAGGTGGACATTAGGAGAGAACGCAGCCTGAACCCCAAGGTGTATAACTCCAGGAGGCACCGTTCACATGGTTTTCTTTTTTGCGGTCAGGGGGTATCATTCACATAGAATACAATGTGTGGGTGCCCCCTGGAGTTGTGTGACATAGTGGCACTGGCCCCAGCCGTCTCTCCCTGGATGGGCTGCAGAGTAGCAGAGACGCAGGCCCTGATCTACCCTTCCTATTTCAAGGGACCGACATGGCTATTTGTTTTTATACAGAATCCCTAGTAGCCCTTGAAGACTAAGGGAATAGAGCAATCTTTATTTTAATTTTAATTTAATTTAATTTTCTTTGAGACAGGGTCTCTGTCACTCAGACTGGAGTGCAATGGCACGATCACGGCTCACTGTAGCCTCAAACTCCCAGGCCCAAGCGATCCATCCACTTCACCCTTCCCAGTAGCTGGGACTACAGGTGCATGCCACCACACCCAGCTAATTTTTTCCCCCCATAGGGATGGTCTTGAACCCTGGGCTCAAGCAGTCCTCCCACCTCGGCTTCCCAAAGTCCTGGGATTAGAGACATGAGCCACCACGCCTGACCCTAGAGCAATTTCTGATGTAGAGCCTGACAGAAAGATAACTGAAATGGGGAAGAGGGGAGGCAGGAAACATGAAACCCTGATTCCTAAAATACTTTCTGCATGTGCTCTAGTCCTAGAAAATGAAATCTAGGGCTTGAATTTTTAGAGGAAGTCAGCTCGCTGTGTTTCAAGGTTGCTGGGACTGGTTGCTCCTGTCTTTCCGTCTCTGGAGTTCCCTCGTGTCTGGCTGCTGCTCTCTGAACCTTCACTTCACCTTGGGGGTGGCCCTCCTGGTCCTGTGGGGGATGCTGTTTGTCCTGTTTCCTCACTGCCACCTCTCAGCATCATAGTGAGCTGAGTGCTGAGCCTTTGGGAGGAGCATTGCCAGTGTGGCCCCGGGTGTGAGATCTGTCAGAGGGCTGGGCTTCCTTCCCTGTGTGGCTGAGACAGTCTAGTGGCGGCCTGGCCCAGAGCCAGGAGGATGGTGGTTAGAGAGGGGTAGCTCGCCTTTCCTCCGTCTGAATTCCAGTCTGGGAAGAGCTTCAGGAACAGCGCCTGCTTGGATCACCCTGGGACCTTTCCTTCTCTTTCCTGTGATTTTGGAGTCCTCTGAGAGATTTGACCTAAGGAATCAGTAGGTTGGAATCAAGGAATCCCAGAGCTGGAAGGGACTGTGTGTGGTTTTCTTGCCATCCTTGCACCTGCCTTACAGATGCCAATCCAACCTCGTTAGTTCCAAAACCCAGTCCTGTGTTTGAAGGATACTAAGGAGCACACCACCTACATCCTGACCACCCATCTCCATGTCTGAAAATTCCCCACCTCCCAGAAGGTTCTGCCCTGACGTTCCAGTTCAAGCTCGATGGAAATGATGGGAATTTGGAACTTGAGAAACATAGTAGGGGTGATGGATCCATAAACATGTAATTTTGAATAAAATATCTTAAGCCTGTGTTTGAGATATACATTGGTTGCTATTGGGAGCCAATAGCAAATAGCAAATTGGAACAACTTGAACCAAATCACGGAGGTATCACATACGTGGTCATGAATGGTTGGAGATGAGAGGGAGAGTGGGGCAGGAGAGAGACTTATAGAGAAATCAGAGAGCCTTTGAAATATCTTAGGCAGGAAGCAAGGTGATCAGATTTACATTTTAGGAAGAGCCCTCAGGATGTTCTGTGAAAAAGCCTTGAAGAGGCCAAGGTTAGTAGGGGGAAGGACTATTAGGAGGCCATTGTAATAGCCCAAATGAGAGAAGATAAGGGCTTGAATTAGGGCAACCACAGTTAGGATAGAAGGAAAGATTGGCTTTGGGAAGTGTTAAGGAGGAAAAGGTGGCAGGCCTTGGCAATTGGAGAGAGGGGTGAAAGGAAGGGGGACTCTAGGATGACTGCAGGATTTTTAGCTTGGGGGACTGGGTGGTGCCATTCACCACAATGGGGAACCAGGAGCAAGGAGCAGATTGTGGGGAGGAAAGAAGATGATAGTTGAGTTTTGGACATTTGGATTTTGAGATATGAGTGGGCATATAAACTTGAAGGAGAGATACATATTTGGAATCATCAACATGTGAGTAGTATGGATAGGAAACAAGAATAGATGAGATGCCCAAGCAGAGGGGGTAGACTTAACAGTAAGCTGAGAATAGAATCCTGAGCCAACACCAACATTTCAGGGGTGGACAAAGGAAGAGGAAGACAAAGAAGGAGGAGATGGAGAACAAGAAAAAGATATCTTCATGAAAGCCAGGGGGAGAGGGTTTAAAGAAGAAGGGAATGGTTTGGAGAGCCAAATACAGCAGCAATGTCCAGGCAGGTGGAAATGGCTACTGAACTGGGCAGCTCAGGCATTGTTGCTGGAGCAGTTTTAGTGGGATGTTGGGGGCAGACACCAGATTACAGTGAGTTAAAGAGTAAATGGGAAGGCAGAATTTGGAAACATCAGGTGTAGTCCATTCTCTGGAAGCTTGGCTGAGAACGGAAAGATGAACAGAGAGGACAAAAAGTCAAGGGGAGCTGGGCGCAGTGGCTCACACCTGTAATCCCAGCACTTTGGGAGGCCGAGGCAGGTGAATCACCTGAGGTCGGGAGTTCGTGACTAGCCTGACCAACATGGAGAAACTCTGTCTCTACTAAAAATACAAAATTAGCTGGGCATGGTGGCGCATGCCTGCAATCCCAGCTACTCGGGAGGCTGAGGCAGGAGAATCGCTTGAACCCGGGAGTGCGCCATTGCACTCCAGCCTGGGCAACAAGAGCAAAACTCCATCTCAAAAAAAAAAAAAAAAAAAAAAAAAAAGTCAAGGGGAGGTGTTTAGGGTTCGGGGTTTTTCCTTTCTTGTTAAGATTAGGTGAAGCATGTTTATGTGCTGAAGAGAAAAACCATGTTAAGGAAAAGAGATTGAAGATACAGGAGAGGGAAGGGAAATCCATGGAGCATTATCCTAGAGATGAAGTGGATGGGGCAGCAGCAGAAGAGGATTGTGCCTCAGCAGGAGGCAGGAATCTGCTTCCCCTGGGCCAAAAGGAAGAAAGTGAAGCTGAGTGCAAGTATGCATAAGTGGGTGTTGGAAGAGAGACTGGAAGTTGAGAAAGATTATTTCCAATGGCCTGAATTTTCCCTCTCACAATAGTGCCTGCTAAGTCAAATCTTAATACTATGCTTGTCCTAGCTCAGCGCTGAAAATACACAGTCATTCTCTGGATTAACATACTTAAGCCCAATCCAACTTTGAGCATTTATCTGGTATCTCCTATCTATAAGGCACTAGGCCCTCGTTTTCCTGGGACTAGTCTCCCAGCTCCAGGCAGCTAGGTTCTGGATATCTCCATCTGCTTATGCTACTCCTTTGAATTTCAAATAGCAAGACTTCCTCATACCCACTGTGGATAAAAAGTGATCTGTAAGGAGCTGTGGAAAGGCAGAGAAATTTAGTTAACAGTGAACTGCTTTAGATACTCTGAGGCTGGGCTTGGGCCAGTCTGTCCTTGTTGAACAAATTCCTAAGTGCAATAGTTGTCAGATTCACTGAGCCAGAACCCTTCAGACCAGGGTCCTGTGCCTATACCTGACAGATGTACCAGGGTCCTGGGAGGCACCCCAGGGTAAGGGATACCTTTGTCCTAACTTATTTTGAATCTAAGCAACTTGCCACCCAAGAGTCTATCTGAGCCTTTTTCCTATTGATGTTTTCAACATTCTAATCATGAGGTGTAATTTCATGTTTGTTACCTGTTGGGTGAAGCGGTACAATAGAATGAACATTTTCTGATAATTTTTATGGAACTGTCAACCTCTTGGCTGCTGATGCTAAGAGTCGGAAGTGACTACTTCACACTGGTCTCCCCCAACCTAATCACAAACACACATTCATAGATCCACAGTTCTAAGGTTGGGCTACACATTAGAATCTCCTGGGGAGTTTTTAAAAAATACCATTACTCTACCACAGAGCAATTAAATCAGAATCTCTTGAGAGTATTCAGGCTTCAGTACTTTTTTTTTTTTTAGACAGAGTTTTGCTCTTGTTGCCCAAGCTGGAGTGAAATGATGCAATCTCGGCTCCCTGCAACCTCCGCCTCCCAGGTTCAAGCGATTCTCCTGCCTCAGCCTCCTGAGTAGCTGGGATTATAAACGCATGCCACCACACCTGGCTAATTTTTTATATTTTTAGTAGAAACGAGTTTTCACCATGTTAGCCAGGCTGGTCTCGAACTCCTGACTTCAGATGATCCGTCCACCTCAGCCTCCCAAAGTGCTGGGATTATAGGCGTGAGCCATCGTACCCGGCTGGGCTTTGGTACTTTTTAAAAGTTCCCCCAGTCGGGCCGGGTGCAGTGGCTCACGTCTGTAATCCCAGCACTTTGGGAGGCCGAGGTGGGTGGATCACCAGGTCAGGAGATTGAGACCATCCTGGCTAACACGGTGAAACCCCATCTCTGCTAAAAATACAACAAATTAGCCGGGTGTGATGGTGGGTGCCTGTAGTCCCAGCTACTCGGGAGGCTGAGGCAGGAGAATGGCATGAACCCGGGAGGTGGAGCTTGCAGTGAGCCGAGATCCCGCCACTGCACTCCAGCCTGGGCGACAGAGTGAGACTCCATCTCAAAAAAAAAAAAAAAAAAAAAAAGTTCCCCCAGTGTTGCTAATGTTGCAGCTGGGGTTGAGAACCACTGGGCCAGACTGACCTTGTCATTACCACCATTTGTTGAGTGCTTCTGAACTCTGTTCATGTCATGGCTGCTAGAGAAAAGGATGCCACCACTGAAGTAAGTGGAAGCACCGGCCTGGAGATCCTTTGTGGCTTCCTGAGGGCTGAGGGGGGAAAATCAATATTTTGGCACACCTGTAAGACATCAGGTAGCCGGGTCTCACCTGTTGGCAAGCTTTGTTTTATTTTATATATTGGTGTATTTTGGGAGGGTCCTAGTGCAAGCTGAGTAATTACAAGGTCCGTTTCACAGGGTTCTCTTGTACTTTTCATTTATAGTTTTATTGAGGTGTAATTGACATAATAAAATATACAGATTGAAAGTGTGTAATGTGATAAGTTTTGACATGTGAGTATACCAATGAAGCCATGACCACAATCAAGATAATGAACATATTCATCACCTCCAAAGGTTCACTTGTGTCCCTTTGTAATCCACCCCTCTTTCCACTCCATCCCCCAGATACCACTGATCTGCTTTCTGTCATTATAGATCAGTTTGCATTTTCCAGAATTTTATATAAATGGAATCATACATACTCATACTGTTTTGTCTGGCATCTTTTAATCAGCAAAGCTATTTTAAGATTAGCCTTGTTATTACATTTGTCAATAATTCATTCTTTTTTATTGCCAAGTAGTATTCAATTGTATAGACATCACATTTTTAAAAATCCATCCACTGTTGATGGACATTTTGGGATATTACAAATAAAGCTGCTGTGGATATTCATGAACAAGTCTTTGTGTAGACATATACATTTATTTTTCTTGGATAAGTAGAAGTGATAGTTGAATCCTGTGTTAGATGTATGTTTACCTTTTTAAGAACCTGGCTGTTTTCCAAAGTGGTTGTACCATTTTACATTCCCCACCAGTAGTGTATGAGAGCTGTCCTCTTCAAATTGACTGGAGAAGCTTTGCTTCCATCTCTTCTTCTTGGCTAGTAGAAGGTGCCTCTTGGCTGGGCGTGGTGGCTCACGCCTGTAATCCCAGCACTTTGGGAGGCCGAGGCGGGTGGATCACCTGAGGTCAAGAGTTCGAAACCAGCCTGGCCAACATGACAAAACCCTGTCTCTACTAAAAATACAAAAATTAGCCAGGCGAGGTGGTGGGCGCCTGTAATCCCAGCTACTGGGGAGGCTGAGGCAGGAGAATCACTTGAACCCGGGAGGCAGAGGTTGCAGTGAGCCGAGATCGCACCATTGCATTACAGCCTGGGCGACACAGCGAGACTCCATCTCAAAAAAAAAAAAAAAAGAAGTGCCTCTCTCTCTTTTTGGGGCACAGATGACAGAGGTGAGTATAGGGATTAGGGTGCAGAGATGAGACATGTAGAGATGAATGGATGGATAGTTGGATATAATAGGTAAAGTTGTCTTGGTATCCCTTTTTTCCTCCATCTTCCTGTACATTCCATTCGTTATACACACCGAAGAAGCAGGCACTGGCCCAGATAATATCACCTAAATTGGATTATTATGG
The DNA here is from genome assembly GCF_028885625.2 of Pongo pygmaeus. Lineage (NCBI taxonomy): Eukaryota > Metazoa > Chordata > Mammalia > Primates > Hominidae > Pongo > Pongo pygmaeus. Next base: position 44,986,003 of record NC_072373.2, read on the forward strand.
ATTATTAGTAAATCTCTCTTTGTGACTGATTGATATTTTTACTCCTCACCTGCAGGCACCCGGACACCATGTCACAACCCTCCAGAACTGACGTTGGCAGGAAGTAGAGACTTCTTTGTCGCCTGTGTCCCCCATCCTCACCATGTCTTCGACTCAGGGCAATGGGGAACACTGGAAGTCCTTGGAGTCAGTGGGCATCAGCCGCAAAGAGCTGGCGATGGCGGAAGCCCTGCAGATGGAGTATGATGCCCTGTCCCGGCTCCGGCATGACAAGGAGGAGAACAGAGCCAAGCAGAACGCAGACCCCTCTCTCATCAGCTGGGATGAGCCTGGGGTAGACTTCTACAGCAAGCCAGCAGGAAGGCGGACCGACCTCAAGCTGTTACGCGGTCTCTCTGGCTCTGATCCTACCCTCAACTACAACTCACTCTCCCCACAGGAAGGGCCGCCCAACCACTCTACCTCCCAAGGGCCCCAGCCTGGCTCAGATCCCTGGCCCAAAGGCTCCCTGTCTGGAGACTATCTCTACATTTTTGATGGTTCAGATGGGGGAGTCTCTTCATCCCCAGGACCAGGGGACATAGAGAACTCTTGCAAGAAACTATCCCCACCTCCTCTGCCTCCCCGAGCTTCTATCTGGGATACCCCTCCCCTGCCTCCCAGAAAGGGGTCCCCCTCATCCTCCAAGATCTCCCAGCCCAATGACATCAACACTTTCTCTTTGGTCGAACAATTGCCTGGCAAACTGCTAGAGCATCGGATCCTAGAAGAGGAAGAGGTGCCAGGAGGTGGGGGTCAGGGGCGCCTACTGGGGTCTGTGGACTATGATGGTATCAATGATGCAATTACTAGGCTCAACTTGAAATCGACCTATGATGCGGAGATGTTGCGGGATGCCACCAGGGGCTGGAAGGAGGGCCGAGGGCCCCTGGACTTCAGCAAAGACACCTCTGGAAAACCCGTGGCCAGGAGCAAGACTATGCCCCCTCAGGTGCCCCCCCGCACCTATGCCGCCCGCTATGGCAACCGAAAGAATGCGACGCCTGGCAAGAACCGCCGGATTTCTGCAGCCCCGGTAAGGACCTTCTTGTGTTTCTTCTGCCTTCCTTTCTCCATGTCCTTCAGAAACAGGGACTAGTCTCTCTGCTGTTCTGCATCCAACTCTGCCAAGTCCTTACCCCTTTAGGCCTCTCCTACCCTCTTTTTCTGCCATTGGGACCCTGGCCCTGGTGGGGGAGGTCCAAGGGAGGCTTGATTAGGGGTGGACACCAGTAGAGAGAGGGCTCCTTCTCAGGGCCAGGTTTCATGTATCTTGGCCAAAACAGCCCTTCTGGGGCAGGCATTTGGGAATCCTGGTTCCTAGCGTGTGCCTGCTTCCTGATGTAAGGACTGAATTGGGAGTTAGGGGATTCATTATTGACTGGCTGAATGGCCCTCTGGACCGGAGCAAGTTGCTTCCGCTTGCTCTGAGGCCCTGTTCTGCCAAAAACGCTGCGTGGCGATGAAGATCATTCACAATAGTAACCACTTGTTTAGTGCCCACTGAATGCCAGACCCTGGTCCAGATCTCCACAACAACCCTTCCTGATAGTCCAAAGCCACACAGCAAGCAATAGCAGGGCCAGCATTCAGCCCTGGCCTCTCTCGTTCCTAAGCCCTCTCTCTCCTCCTCTCCTTCTCCCTTTCTCTCTCTCTCTCTCCCTGCTCTGTTCTTTATTGTGATAAAATATACGTAACGTAAAATTCGCCACTGTAACCATTTGGAAGTGTGCAGTCAGTGGCACTGACAACATTCACATTGTCGTGCAACCCTTGCATTATTCGTCTCTACCCATTCTCTTCTCACAATGAAAATATTTAGAAAAAATATGCAGTATGACAAATAGTTTTATTTTTATCAGTACGTAGTGTAAAATAGTGAACTATCTAGGTCAAAGCCCCCAGGCAGGTGCCAGGGCAGCTCTGATCCTTTTTCTGGTTTAGGGGAGCTTCAGCAGCATCTCCTAGGTGGGACCAGAAGGCCTCTTTGTGTTTCATCCTTGGTCCCTGGAAACCCTGGCTGCAAGGAGTCAAGAGACAAGTGACACCCCCATGGCTGATGCCTTTTTTTTTTGAGATGGAGTCTTGCTCTGTCGCCAGGCTTTAGTGCAGTGGCAGTGGTGCCATCTCGGCTCACTGCAGCCTCTGCCTCCGGGTTCAAGAGATTCTCTTGCCTCAGCCTCCCAAGTAGCTGGGATTACAGGCACCTGCCGCCATGCCCAGCTAATTTTTGTATTTTTAGTAGAGATGGGGTTTCACCACATTGGCCATGCTGGTCTCGAACTCCTGACCTCAGGTGATCTGTCCACTTTGGCCTCCCAAAGTTCTGGGATTACAGGCGTAAGCCAATGCCCCTGGCTGCTGATGCCTTCTATGACAGCGTAGCATTCTACTTCATTCCATCCTGGTTTCCTCCTTAGCCATTGTTTAAGGGGCACTGGGGTTTTCCCACTTTGTGTCTAGCCTTTGGGAACCTTCCCAACTCTGAAGAGCTACACAGTTCTTCCTTCCTCTGCTTCTGCTAAGAGAGTCCCCCCAAAAGCAGAATCAGCTCCTGGGATAAGCCACATCCCTAGAGCTCAGGGATTTTTAAAGTCCCTGCTCTGAGAGGTGGGGCTGTTCCCGCTATTTATAGGGACTGGGAGATTCCTGTTCCCAGCTCTGAGTTCCTCACACCCAGCTGGGCCTGCTCACTGAGTCAGGGCACTCTGGTAGGTGGTCACCTCTGTCACTCCTTCTCTCTCCTGCCTCCTCTACTCCCTCACCCTTCCCCATCCCCTGCATGTCATCAGAGTTCTGAGACAGAGCTCAGCCCAGAATCTCCTTGAAGAAGCAGCCACAAAGCAAAAAGCTCTTGCCAGTTCTGAGTGGGGAAATGCGGCCTTGGTCCTCCCCGGCTCAGCTTGTTGCAGGGGCTCAGCCTGCTGGGAGGGGGGACCCCTTGGGCCCTCGGCCTATACCACCGCCCCGTTTTCGTCGGGCTTCCAGCCAGAGGGAACCTCCTTATCCCAGGCCAGAGGAGCCAGCTCTGGAAATGGCTGGCTCCAAATGCCAGCCTGATACCCCCGCTGCCAGCCTCTGCCCGGCAGACTCCCCCAGCCAGCATCGGGCGATGCCACCAGGGCCTGCCAGCCGGGCAAACGTAAGTGGCTTTTGTTTTCTTATGGTGCCAGTGAGTGGTACAGAAAGGGCATGACAGTGGCCTTCAGTGGCCACTCTGTTCTCTCCCTCTCTCCCTCTCTTGCCTTCTCTTCCCTCCCCCCACTGTCTCTCTCTCTTTCTCTTTTTCTTCCTCTCTCTCTCCTTTCTCTTGTGGGTTAATTGCTGACAGTGGTACTATTGTTTTGACTGGGACACAGGCACGAACTTGGCAGAGCCAGGGCCTCACATGCCAACTGTCCCCACTGCTGCCCTCCCCTCTGTGCACCCCCACCCCCCGCCGCCCATGCACACCCAGGGGAGCAAGGCTAACAAGAGAGGGTCAACCAGAGGAAACAGTCTGGATATTCAAATGAGGAGCTCAGTTGCTGTCATCTGCCCCAAGAGGCAGGGAGGACTTGAGAGTAGCCAGTGGGTTGGATGAGAGATGTGAGGCGTTGCGATGCGCGTAGGCCGGAGCTAGACTCCCCCCAGAAACAGCTGTTGGAACCACACGCCGGCCGAATCTCCATCTGAGCTGAAGCCTCGTTCCCCGGTGTGGCCTCCCAGGCTGCCCTGAGCAGACCTCTCAGGCAGAAACCTGTCATGCACCAGCTCTCCCTCCCCCTCACTTCCTTCTTCCTAGGGCTGGGCTACAGGCCTTGCTAGTGGCTTCTTTAGGAACCCTCCTGGGTGACTGAAAGCAGCTCTGGGATGGGAGACCATTTGGGACCTTGTCTGAGAATCTCACCGCCACACACGTATTTTGAGAGAGGAAGTGGGGCCAAGGCAGGCTCCCTGACGTTCCGGCCGTTCAGAGCTGGCTGACTCGGAAGCCAGAGGAGCCAAGCTTCTACCAGGTCCTCCCCTGCCCAGACCACTGCTTTGGCGCTTTCTTCCTCAAATAGCATTTACCCAGAAGGCACATGTGTCTGAGTCATCTCCTCTATCTAAGGGTTCTGGGTCTGTCTCTGCTTTGGGTCCCTGGGGCTTGTGGATATTGAGGCTTTAGACGAGGGCCAAGCTTCCCTGGGCACCATTTGGGCAGCCCACCTGCTCTAGCCTCAGTAGAGCGGCTGGGAAAAACAGCTGCCTGCTCTGCTCCCTGTCACGCCTCTGGGAGAATCGCCCGGAAAGCCTGTGTTGCAGGAGCGGCCCAACAGCACTGGATTGCCTTACCGGCTGCCTCACGCTTATCAGACTGTTCCCTCCTGAAGTGACTTTGGCCACACTCTTGTCCATCTCAGCCAGAGCTTCGCCTCCTTCTTCAACTTGGCTCCTGGTCTCCTAGGACAGCAGATACATGTATTCCCGGATGTCCCATATGTTCTCGTGCCCCTTTCATTGAATGTCGAGTGACTAGAAAGTCTTTTCATCTAGAGTTTGAGTTTAGGTCTGGGAGTACCTCATAGGGAGGGGACACCATGAGGGAAAAGGCACTGAGTCGTCTGCTCTTCTCTTAAAGGTGGGCTCCCGGCCCCACACCGTTGCCAATGGCCATGAGTTGTTTGAGGTCTCAGAAGAGAGAGATGAGGAGGTTGCTGCATTTTGCCACATGCTAGATATGTAAGAGTTAAAGAATGGGGCAGGGGATTTGGGAGGGCTATGGGGGATGGGGAGGAGGGCCATCCATTTCAGAACTTTCTTTAGGAGGGAAGAAGCACCATAATTAAATAAATCTCAGTTCATAGCTATGAAAATGCTTCCTACAACAAGTGTCTGCAGGGTTTTTGAAATCTTAGAAGTCTCACATTTTTAACAAAATTCATGAAACCTCCATTGAATGGTCAAAGTATCCTGATCATTCTAGGGTCTGACCCTCAGTTGCCCTTAAGAGCAAATGCACCCCAGCTGGCGATAAGAGTGTTATCTGGAACTAAAAGAGAAAGGAAATGGATTTACAAAAAATTTTCCATTAAATTTAGCATGGAAAGCTTTGTCATTTTAGAACTATTTGTACTGTTCAATGGTGGGAAACATTTTGCAATTATAAGAGAAGTGTCAAGAAGGGGGTTTCTCAGAGCTGCTACCCCACTGCCCCCATCCTGGCCTGCAAATTTGGAGGGCTGGGCTGAGTGGGGACAGAGGGGCTCTTGAGCCTCGGAGCATGAGGGTCCCAACAGACCTCTTCTCAACTACTCTCTTCTAAAGGCACAGCGAGGGTTTTTTTTTTCTCTCTGTACAGCCTTCGATCTGGCTCTGACATCCAAGACTACTCCCTCACTGGCTATGTCTGGAGTGCTGTCACCCCTAGCCCAGAGCACCTTGGGGATGAGGTCAACCTGAAGGTGACTGTGTTGTGTGACAGGCTTCAAGAGGCACTCACTTTCACCTGCAACTGTAAGTTAGTGAGAGGGGAGAGGGTGTGAGCGTCCCTTGAAGTGGGGTGGGGATGACTGTGTTTTGGACTCGATTCCCACCTCATCTTGTGGCCCAGATGAAGGGCAGTGAGGATGCTCCTTTGGGGGTGAGGGACTGGCTATGGGGCCAGCATTCTAGTGCAGTCACTTTCCCCAACTCTGAACTACTTGCCTGCTTTATCTGGTTGGTGATGGTGCTGGAGAATACTTAGCTGGGAAGGGGGATCAGGGTGGAGAAACTGAGACCCATCTGCCTTGACATCTGTCATCATTGCTCCCCCTACCTTACCCTTCACAGGTTCCTCCACTGTAGACTTGCTTATCTACCAGACCCTGTGTTACACCCATGATGACCTGAGGAATGTGGACGTAGGTGACTTTGTGCTAAAGCCCTGTGGGCTGGAGGAATTCCTGCAGAAGTGAGTGAATGGGTGGGAGGTAGCCCCTGCCTTCCTGGTAATAAGATTGTGAGGGGGCTTCATGGGATTGGTGCTGGGACCGGCCTGGCAGCTCCGCCCCAATCCCACAGTCAATGCTCCTGCTTTCTGGGCACACTCTCGGCCACGTAGCACTTTCCCCAGGAGCTCTGTCTTCCAGCAGGGTTGGCTGACGTCCTGAGCCAAGTCTGCTGTGGAAAGAGCTTGGAGCTGGGATTAGGCAAAGACTAGGTCATATCTGCTTGCAGATTCTGCTTATGGAGAGATGTGTGTATTTGTGGGGAGGGGTGGGCTTGGGGAGACTATATGGGTAGTGCTGTATCTCCTGCTCTAGATTATGTGTGGTGTTTTTATGGCTGGGGCAAAAGGAGGACTGGGCAGAAGCGCCCTTGTGGAGCCCAGGGGAGAAATTACAATTACTGTCTCTCCCCATTCTCCTGCCAACAAGTCTTTTCCCCAGCTGGCCCGTGCAGCTAGTTATCCTCCTCCCAAAGGCGTGCCTCCAGCTCCTCTCCATCCAGTGCCCTCTCTGGAAAGCAGCCTCCCTGGAAAGTCTGATGTGGACCAGATGAGGCAACCCCCTTTCCACTACCCTGGGCTCTGGAGGGCTGCAGTGGAAGAGAGGCAGGGGCAAGGTTACCACTTCTCAGATGGTACAGCTGTGTGACAGCAGACAGATAAGATCTGCTTTCCTCTCTTAGGCTTTAGAGCCACTCCTGCCCCCAATCTCTGTCCACTTGGAGGAAGCACATCTTGGGAATGGAGAAAGGAGAGACCTGTGTCTCACTTCTTAGGAGTGCCCTATAAGTGCCACTGCTTGCTTTTTCTCTCTCTTACATTCAGGTCTAGATGCAAGGATGGTTGATCTATGTCTAGAGCACAAGATTTGGCAGTCAGGATGGCAGATTCATTTCTGGGATTCTTTCTTTTTTTGAGACAGAGTCTTGCTCTGTCGCGCAGGCTGGAGTGCAGTGGCGCCATCTCACTCAGCTCACTGCAACCTCCGCCTCCCAGGCTCAAGCGATTCTCATGCCTCAGCCTCCTGAGTAGTTGGGATTACAGGCATGAGCACCACCACGCCCGGCTAATTTTTGTATTTTTTAATAGAGACTGGGTTTCACCACGTTGGCCAGGCTGGTCTCGAACTCCTGACCTCAGGTGATCTGCCCGCCTTGGCCTCCCAAAGTGCTGGGATTACAGGCGTGAGCCACTGTGCCCAGCTATCTGGGCTTATTTCAAATTTAGGGATATTGTGGGGTCCTTTCTGGCCTCTGCCTCCTCATCTGGAAGCTAAGGGAAAAGAAAGAGGCAGGGTTCTGTATGGTACAACTCCAGGGTACCCTTCAAATGTGCCCCACCTTTAAACTCACTTATGTAACACACTTTCCCCTAGAGGAAGAGGAGGGGTCCTAGACTCAGGGTTGCCTGGCAGAGAGAGTGCCAGGTGGCCTGCCACTGTTAGAAGGGAACAAGGGGACATAGTGGGTAAGTTGGAGCTCCTGCTGACACCATTACACAGGTTTGAATTCTGACTTGCCACTTACTGCTTGTGAAGCCTGATTGATGCTCAGGGCCCTCTGTAAGCTGCAGTGAGGGTGAAATGTGAGAATGACCTGTGAGCAATCAGTAAATACCAGCAGGGAAGGAGCAGCCCACGGAGAGAAGTCCTAGGGCTCTGGGCTGCACAGATACTGCCATTTCCCTTGCAGCACCCTAAATCCTGGAGCCCCTGGGTCCGGAGGTAGTGGGAGCTGTCAAGTTCTACCTTCCTGCCAAGACTCAGGTGAAATATTCTTAGTGAGGTGGGACAGGGTCAGCGGTCCTCAGATCACACCCCTCATACTCTCACTTGAATGCATAGAGAGGAAGGCCTTCCACAGAGAAGATCAAGCAAGTCCCCAGGGGACCTGTGTCCGTGACTCCTGGCCCAGGAGCCCCACTCCCACCCAACAGAAAAGCACAATAAATGCTGTTTCCTGGCCCAGTCCCCAGACCCCCAACACATGACAACTGCCCGGGGTGGGGGTGGAAAGGACCCTCTGGGGGTTCCAGAAATCTGCTAGTTCCCAAGGAAGCCCTCAGATTTTCTACCCCTGCCTGGCAGGAGGGGCTGATACTGAGGGGGGCGAGTGGGTTCAGGATGCAGGCTGCTCTCAGATAAGAACCTTGAGGCAGTCCCGTGGGAGGGTTGGGTTTCCTGCCACCTCCTCCAGCCCCACCACACTCTTCCTTCCTCCCAGGCTCTCCCACCAGGCCCAGCCCCGTGGCCCAGCCTCACCACCTCCAGGTTTTGGCTGCACTTCAGTCTTAGATCTGAGAGGGCCTAGATCGGAGATTTGGTCCTCTCAGGATGTGGAGAACCCCTCACTCGAGTCCTCGCTGGACCTAGATGACCCTGGGCCCTGCACCTCCGCCAGCTTCTGCACATACTGCCCCGCTTATGCTCTTGTCCTCTCCTCTCCATTTCTGGCCTAGATTCCCAGCTCTGCTGAGGAAGGAAGTCCTTTTCCGGCTTCTGTTACCCAGCTGCTAAGGCCAGGCCCAGGCCTGCAGTGCTGGCCTGGAGGTAGTTCTCCCTCTGCCCCTCCTCTTGGGTTTCCTTGCTGATGAAGGTGTGATTTGGGAGAGAGAAAGAGGTTGGATCGCCGAGGGCTCCTAGGCCTTCTCTCTGAAAGGGGGAGTCTCACACGTGGGTGCTTGAGCAGGTGGGACTGGCATGCATTTGAGACTTTTCAAGAAGTAGAAATTTGTAAGGTTATTCACAAGCAGGCAGGGCCAACAGATGGAAGGTAGAAAAAGAAGTTGGGTGGGGACACTGATCTGGAGGCTTGGTGGGTTTGCCCCAAGTTCTTTTGGCCTCAGCACCCTAGTTGGTAGCATTGGAAGAGGGGTCACTCGCTGAGCTCCCATCCTGGAGCCTGAGCACAGGCAGACTCCAACATGTCTCTTCCTGGTTGTCCCCTATACAGAGGCCCAGAAGATAGGGCTTCAACAACTGCTCCCTGTGATGTGCCTCTGTTTCCCCGCTCTCTCCAACAGTTCCCAGCCCTGGAGTGAACCAGTGATTACCACACGGGTAATAAATACCTAAGAGAGTCAATATTTATACCGACCAAGGATTAAGTATATTAGGTGGCTTTTGTTTAGATAGACCTCTGTTCCTTCTCCTAAGCTCTACCATGACATTTTCTAGGAGCCAAAGTAGGGTACGACACAGGTACTACCCCCTTACTTAAACCTTTCTGTATCTCTCTCCCCAAGGCTAAGGTATGCATCTCCCTTGCCAGTGAATCCCCAGGATGCTAATGGTATTGTCCCTCTACCCTACCAGCAAGCATGCCTTGGGCAGTCATGAGTACATCCAATACTGCCGCAAGTTTGACATTGACATTCGGCTACAGCTGATGGAGCAGAAGGTTGTGCGCAGTGACCTGGCCCGGACGGTTCGTGTGAGGGTGGTGGAGGGTTGCCCAGGGCTGGGGAGGTGGAATGGGAATACAATATGGAACACATCAGGTGGGAGGGGGGTAGGAGTGCTGGGCTGAGATAAGGGCACAGCCCTTCTCTGAATAGGTCACTTCTTACACAGGTGAATGATGACCAGAGCCCCTCCACCTTGAACTACCTCGTTCATCTCCAAGAGAGGCCTGTCAAGCAGACTATCAGCAGGTGAGTGTGGGCACCATCTTGGATGTGCTCCAAACAGGAACTGTGCAGGGATCCCATCAGATGTGCCTGCTTGCCTTTCTGCCAGGGCTAAGGGATTCTTGCACGTGTCAGGGGTTGGGGCCCACACATCTTATCAGGGAAGATCCCCACTCCAGGCATGTTTCATCTCTTCCCTCTGGAACCTTGCCATCATTCTCTCCAGGCGAGAAGTGGCAGAATAGAAAGACTCTCCCTCCTTCAGTCTTCACAGGACATATAGAAAGAGTGGGAGCTCCTTTAAATCAGAGTGTGAGCTGAGGAGAGGGAGGGAGAAAATGGATTTCCCGGGGCACTGGGTCTTTCATGACCTCTCCTATGGTTTTTCCCTGCCCCCAACTCCCAGGCAGGCCCTGAGTCTTCTGTTCGACACTTACCACAATGAGGTGGATGCCTTCTTGCTGGCTGATGTGAGTACGAATCCAGGGGCTGGCCCTGCTGCCCGAAAGCTCCTCCTCTCCCCTTCCCCAGTCCTCCTGGGATCACCCAGCACTATGAGGGGTCTGGGTGGAGCCTGAAAATCTGTTGGCAGAGCACTTCTTTTTAACCCCTTGCTCATGGGCAAACTAAGACTACTAGATATTGGGCAACGGCAAACGCGTAGTCAGGGATTCTGCTCCTCTATAGAAGAAGCAGGGCGGAAACTGCATGCCGGTCCCATTCTCTGGAGTAGTATATCTCCAGAGCTAAGGAACCTAGAGCTGTCACCTCCCAGCTGCTGCACTTGATGTACACTGGAGCATGCATCCTGTGAGCAATGTCAGAAACCTCTGGTTTGAGAGGTTCTGTTTTGCTGTTATCGCAGGTAGGAAACCATCAGGAGGTAGAAGGTTTCACATGTAGGGAGGGCCAGAGCCCTCCCCACTTGGACTCACGCAGAGTCTCAAGCCTCAAAACCATGAGAGTCAACATTTGTCTTAAATGTCACAATGCCAAAGAAAATCTGACAGTGATCTTCAAAAACAATCCGTTGCTGAGTGTGATGGCCCACGCCTGTAATCCTAACCCTTTGGGAAACTGAGGTGGGAGAATTGCTTGAACCCCAAAGTTCAAGGCCAGCCTGGGAAACACAGCAAGACCCCATCTCTACAAAAAATACAAAAGTTAGCCAGGCATGGTGGCACACACCTGTAGCCCCAGCTACTCTGGAGGCTGAGGTGGGAAGATCGCTTGAGCCCAGGAGTTTGGGGCTGTAGTGAGCTATGATCACACCATTGCACTCCAGCCTGCATGTCAGAGTGAGACCCTATCTCAAAAAACAAAACAAAAACCAATCCCTGTCTCATTGATCCAGTTAATAGTAGTCATAAATGCTTCCTTTTTGAGGGGTTCAGCATTATGTCTAGTCACTGCCAGAATCCCTTCTCCAGCAGCCTGTGCTTGAACATTTCCAGTGATGTTGGGGAAGCTCTCTGAACACCTGTGCTGTGCTGGTCTGGCCCTTTGTTAGTAGCTACGATGGGTAGAGAAGTGTAAGAATTGTCATAGCCTTGGCCAGGTGTGGTGGCTCACGCCTGTAATCCCAGCACTTTGGGAGGCTGAGGTGGGCAGATCACCTGAGGTCAGGAGTTCGAGACCAGCCTGGCCAACATGGTGAAGCCCCATCTCTACTAAAAATACAAAAATTAGCTGGGCGTGGTGGCAGGTGCCTGTAATCCCAGCTACTCAGGAGGCTGAAGCGAGAGAATCGCTTGAACCTGGGAGGCAGAGGTTGCAGTGAGCCGAGATCGCACCATTGCACTCTAGCCTGGGTGACAGAGCAAGACTCCGTCTCAAAAAAAAAAAAAAAAAAAAAAAAAAAGTCATAGCCTTTGGGGAGCTTGTGTTCTTGTTAGAAAAATTGAATAGTAACACAAAGCTATTAGCAGACAGGACAGGATGGTAATAAATTAATTAAGGGCTCCTGGAGGATGCTAGAGGAAGGGGATTGGCCAGGGAGGGCTTTATGCAGGAAGTAGAATTTTAGCTGCTCTGTGATTTAAATGTACATAGGTAATCAGAGCTGGACAGGTGAGAGAATTCCAAATGAGAAAATTCCAGGAGCTAAAGTGCAGAGGGGAGGTTATGGCTGTGGCATGTCTGTAGAAATGAGATGAGATCTGTCTGGAAATTCTACAGGTCTCTGGGAGAGACCCTGTATATATGTGTCTAGTATAAGTAGACTAACTATAGAGAGAGGCTAGAGATAGGAGGAGCTTCAAGGGGAACGGCTGAAAGAATTGGGGCATGTGGGCATGGCCCATTGAATTCAGTGGGAGAGATTATTTGCTGATGCTGAATATTTGAAAATAAAATGTATTGCACATTTACCCCTGAGGATCATGAATCTCTCTACTCTTCCCAACTCTTTCCTTTAAAGACTGGGGTGGGGAGGGGTTGGAGACCAAGAGCATGAGAGCAGAGTCTGCCAGCCTCACTGTGCCACCTCCCACAGGGAGACTTCCCACTGAAGGCTGACAGGGTGGTCCAGTCCGTCAAGGCCATCTGCAATGCCCTGGCTGCCGTGGAAACCCCTGAGATCACCAATGCTCTCAACCAGCTGCCCCCCTGCCCCTCCCGCATGCAGCCTAAAATTCAGAAGGTAAAGGGGCCCAGGGTGCTAGCAGGGGGAAGGAGGAGGGGGATACTGCCAGGTAACTGAGTTGCCTGTTGCTAGGGTGTGTAGGTGTTCACTCACTAAAAAGGGGCTTCTCTCCACCTCCACCTTTTATGTTTAAGGAATTCAACCACAAGAGCTCTTCAGAAATGGATGCCAAGTGTGTCTCCTCTTCCTGAGGTTGAGGGAGAGCTACCTGGGACTGCTTGTTGAGAGCCCAGGCCAGTAAAGGCTTTATTCACAGTCACCAAGGCATTGCCTGACAGTCTGCATATCCATCAGGGTACAAAAACAAACCAGGAGGAAAATCTCTCTAGAGCCAGGGGCTCCGGGACTCCAGCAGGGGCTGTGTGCTCTGCAGACAGGGCCAGCACCATAGGCAGTGTGATCTGCAGCCGGGTAGCCTGAGGGTTGGGATATCTCAGAAGGGTGGACATGATGATTGCTATCCTCCGTCAGCTCACTCTGTCCATCAAACAGATCTGGTACAAACCATTACTCTATCCTCTCTGGGGATTCTCAGCTCCTCACATTGCAGCCCATTCTGGTCCAGATGAGCGCAGCTGTGAAAAGCCCTTCTTCCAGCTGTGACGAAAAAGGCTATGGCCCTGAAGCTCCCCTCCCTCTTCTTTTTCCCAACAGGATCCCAGCGTCTTGGCTGTGAGGGAAAACCGAGGTAAGGGAACTGCTCTCCATCTTCATCCAGTCGGGCTGCTGAAAACTGCAGTCTCTGCCCAGATTCCTTTTTCTGCCTGTCCCCCTTGATTTATGTGTTGGAGTTCGGCTGGGGGGTGTGTGTGTGTGTGTGTGTGTGTGTGTGTGTGTGTGTGTGTGTGTGTGTGTTCCTGTATGAGGTGTGGACACAGCTGGAGAGCACATTTCTTTCCACAAAGTGTTTTCTCATTATTTTTCCTACTCATTCCTCCTGGTGTCCCTGGGAGATGGTGATGAGGGGGTAGAAGTGTGGGAGTGGGGTGATGGGGCAGCACTAGCCCTGTGATCCAGATGGGAAGCCTCCCACTTGGGTAGATTGTGATTATTCTCCCAACAGCTCACACTTGCTACCTTTCCGATTTAGAGTGCGCCTTGGGAGAGGATGAGAAAGAATTTTCCCTATGATTTTTCTAGGATTCCCCTGTTGTGCCCTTCAAGCTGAACTTTGCCCTAGGACTGACCTGTATCCCTGGGATTCCTTTGTTTTGGTTTTGTTTTTTGTTTTGGCATCCCTGGGATTCTTATGGTGATTCCCAGTCTTTCGGATTTCATAGACCAGTAAAATGTCCCTCAAAGTATTTGGGGGACCAAGAGAGAATTGGCAGCCTTTTACTTGGCCGAACTTTTTTGACCTTTGCTTTTTTGAAGCAATTGACAATAATTATTAACATTGTTTCCTAAAAGAAAGGATATTTTAATGCTAAGTAGCAATACGTAAAAATAAGGATTATGTTTAACATTGTATAACTGTCATTTTATGAAAAGCTCATGACATGCTTCTGCTTTTTTCTCATTTCACCGCAGATGGGTGAACTTTGTCATAGCTATTAGAGACTGACTAGCATTTGGGGACCACTGTCTTAGGCCATCCCATTCTAGCCAGTGCCATGGCAACAAGGTAGGGCTTGTGGAGGCCTCATGACTTTCCCTTCTGACCCCTTCCCTTCCCAGAGAAGGTCGTGGAAGCCCTGACCGCTGCCATCTTGGACCTGGTGGAGCTGTACTGCAACACATTCAATGCAGACTTCCAGACGGCAGTGTCCGGGAGCCGCAAGCATGACCTGGTCCAGGAGGCCTGCCATTTCGCCAGGTCCCTGGCCTTCACTGTCTATGCCACCCACCGCATCCCCATCATCTGGGCTACCAGGTGAGCCCAGGGCTGAGTAGCCGCTAGGGAGCAAGCTGAGTTTGACTTCCACCAGGGCTTTTTCCTATCTGCATGTAATACCACTGTCCTAAGTCTTAGGATGTGTGGCATTGTGTGACATTGTGGTGCAATGGGGCTGTGGGGGTGAGCCAAGTGCCTGAGGAGGACTTGGGCTGGGGACATCCTAGGGGAGAGAGGAGGTCCCTTAGGAGATGAAGAAGATCCTGTTATTCCCTCTTGGTGCTGGCTGCCTCTGCATCCCTGCCCCATCCAGATCCAAGACCAGTGGAAGGAGACGTGGCAACAGATGGCTGATTCCCAGATAGAGTGCATGCTCCCTGGCCAGTGGGAGGGGGCGGGGAGGTGGGATTGACCCTTTGTCTGGGTTTCTCTAGGCCTGCAGGGGTGGGTGGAGGAGGATGTTCTTTTGGTAAAATCCTCAGCGCCTCTGCCTCTGTTGGGTCCCCAGCATCCAAGGCCTGAGGGAATAGGCACTGGGCCCTACCCCGCCCCTGCCGGTCCCGTTTCCCCAACCCCCTTCCCCTTCTCTCTTTGTTCCTCATTTAATGTATTCCTCTGGGCGATTGGCAGAGAACAAAGGAGGCAGCCTGGGAAACCAGGGCCTTCTCTGACCTCTTCTGTCAGGCACCTGTCATGAGCCACAGGGACCCCCGTGTGTTGGCATTCATGTCGGCATATGTCGTCTTCCTCCCCCACCCTTCTCACTTGCGCATGCACGTGCGTGCACACACACGCACACACACACAGACACTCCATGGGCTGGAGCTTTCTATAAAGAGGCTGGGTGGCCGGTTCCCATTAAAGAAAGAAAAACCACAAGGCTCAGCGTGGAGCCTAAAACCGAGCAGAGGAATCTAGATTGAGTTGCTTTGGCCTGAGCACATTTCCTTACATCCAGTTTGGCTGTCCTATCCGGAGATCCTGTGTTACAGCCCTCAGAGACTGAGAGTCTTACCAGGGGAAATGGATTTTGGCCTTAGAGGGACGCATAGGTTTGGGTGATTGGTTTTGGGGGCTGGGTGTCCTGACCTGCTCCCTTTCTTTTGTAGCTATGAAGATTTCTACCTCTCCTGCTCCCTCAGCCACGGCGGCAAGGAGCTGTGCAGCCCCCTGCAGACTCGAAGAGCTCACTTCTCCAAGTACCTCTTCCACCTCATCATCTGGGACCAGCAGTAAGCCCTTCCCCCAGACTTCGATGCCCAGGCCACTGCAGAC
The DNA here is from genome assembly GCF_028885625.2 of Pongo pygmaeus. Taxonomy (NCBI): domain Eukaryota; kingdom Metazoa; phylum Chordata; class Mammalia; order Primates; family Hominidae; genus Pongo; species Pongo pygmaeus. Next base: position 45,001,375 of record NC_072373.2, read on the forward strand.
CTGCTCAGCCTCTGAAATATCCCTGGGGCCAGATAACTAGTCCAGGACTAATGATAAAACCAGGCTTCCTTGTTAACCCTAACTGGACAAGTCATTCAACCTCTTGAGTCTCCACTTCCCTGACTCTTTTTTTTTTTTTTTTTGAGAGGGAGCCTCGCTTTGTTGCCCAAGCTGGAGTGCAGTGGTGCGATCTCGGCTCACTGCAAGCTCTGCCTCCTGGGTTCACGCCATTCTCCTGCCTCAGCCTCCCGAGTAGCTGGGACTACAGGCGCCCACCACCACGCCCAGCTAATTTTTTTGTATTTTTAGCAGAGATGGGGTTTCCATGTGTTAGCTAGGATGGTCTCCATCTCTTGACCTTGAGATTCGCCCGCCTCGGCCTCCCAAAGTGCTGAGATTACAGGCGTGAGCCACCGTGCCCGGCCTCCCCTTCCCTGACTCTTAAAGGAGCCAAGTATAATTACCACCTCTCAAGTTGTCATGAGGATCCAATGAGAAGTATCTATAAAGGCTCTTTGTAAACCATAAAAAACATATAAATTTTAGTTATTGACCGGGAGTGGTGGCTCACGCCTGTAATCCCAGCACTTTGGGAGGCTGAGGCGGGCAGATCACCTGAGGTAGGGAGTTCAAGACCAGCCTGACCAACATGGAGAAACCATCTCTACTAAAAAAAATACAAAATAGCCGGGCATGGTGGCGCATGCCTGTAATCCCAGCTACTAGGGAGGCTGAGGCAGGAGAATCGCTTGAACCCAGGAGGTGGAGGTTGTAGTGAGCCGAGATTGTGCCATTGCACTCCAGCCTGGGCAACAAAAGCAAAATTCTGTCTCAAAAAAAAAAAAAAAAAAAATTAAATGTTAGTTGTTAATTTTAATAATACTTTATTTTTTGATCTTGTCTCCCTTAAAGAGTTTAACTAGTTGGAGGGCTTCTCATCCTCTCCTTTCTTCCCTCAGTTCCTGTAGACTATGGAGAGGAGACTGTGCTTTTCCCTTTATATATAGAGAAGGGAGGGTTGTCTAGAGAAAGAATATTGAGCTTGGATTCCCAGGAGTGAGCCTCTATTTCTAGCTCTGTCTCGAATACTACTTTCTCTCTATTCTTTCTGTGCCTCATTTTCTCAAACTGAGAAATGGGGACATTTGTTTCACTCAGAGGCAGTTATGGCATCGAGATGAGATAGGTGGGTTATAAATATAAATATGAAACCAAAAGCACAAGGTAGTATTAATCACCACATGTAAACAATAATTTGGTGTCGGGAAGGTAGGCGTCAGCCAAGCAAAGCAGGAAGGAAACGGAGGAGAGGGTGCCTTGCTTGAATGGGGGCACCTCAGGGGTTTTCCTGCCCTGTGCCTCGTCTGTGCTATGCTCTACCTTCCTTCCAGTCAGTCAGAAAATCCCCTGTTTGCTGCCCCCCAGCTTTGCTTCCCCACACTGACTATATTAGAGTCCTCATTTGCAGAGCAGCACTGCAAGCTAAGTATTTGGAGCACAGATTAAAGAGACTGAGGAGGGTCCTGGGGAGGCCGAGGATGCAAAATAGATAGATGAAGAATCTGGAGATGCTGGAAGAGGTGGGTCCCTTTACAGATGGACAACTGGGAAAATGGACCCTTTCTCATGCCCTTCACACTTAGGTAATTCTTAGAGCAATAAAGGTGTATATGGCTGGGCACGATGGCTCACACCTGTAGTCACCGCACTTTGGGAGGCCAAGGTGGGATGATCACTTGAGCTCAGGAATTTGAGACCAGCCTGGGCAACACAAAGAGGCCTTATCTCTACTAAAAAATTATTTTAGATGAGCCGAGTGTGGTGGCATGCATCTGTAGTCCTAGCTACTTAAGAGGCTGAGGTGGGAGAGTCACTTGAGCCTGGGAGGTCGAGGCTGCAGTGAGTCATGATCACACCACTGCACTCTAGCCTGGGCAACAGAGTGAGACCCTATCTTAAAAAAAAAAAAAATGGCTCACGGGGTGTGCATTAAAGGTCCTTAAGCAAACAACTGCCAGGACAGGAGAAACTCCTTGCAGGCAGAGGATAGCTGCATTAAATGGCCCTTGAGTTCCACCATTCCCTTGGAATTTTTTGGTCACAATTACTGCTGCTGTCAAGAGAAGGGGTGCCAGCCTGGGCAACAAGGGAGACCCAATCTCAACAAAAAATACAAAAAATTAGCCGAGTGTGGTGGCATACACCTGTGATCCCAGCTACTTAGGAGGCTGAGGTGGGAGAATCACTTGAGCCTGGGAGGTCAAGGCTGCAGTGAGCATCCAGCCTTGGCAACAGAGCGAGACCCTGTCTCAAAAAAAAAAGGGTGCTGTACAGTGTTCTGGCCCAGGAGGACTTTAAAAAATTGGCCTTAAATCCTTATCTCATACAGTATCAGAGGTAGAGAGGCAGCCCAGCCTGCCCCATGAGTTTGATTTTGTTCCCTGAGATCCCTACCTTGAATTTTAAAGGGCCAGTCCCCTGCCTAGAGCCTTGTGAAGGGCATTATCTTGCACTGCCCATCCAGATACCCCGAATGAGACTTCTTGGCCCTTCATGGTCAAGACCAGGACATTTGGGGGAAGGCGTGCTAGCATTCAGAGGACAGGCTTTGGGCCAGTCATTCTTTCCTTCCTACTGTAGTTGCAGCCTCAGGCAGGTCTTTCAACCTAGAATGGTAGCGATAATAGGGCCTACCCTACAGGATTGTTTGAGGAGCAGTTAGGACCCTGTAAATAAAGTACTTGGCACAGGCTTCTTAGCTGGGGAGTCCTGTTGGTTTTGGTTTCTCTGTTCCAAGTGACTGACAGACTGGCTGATACGTGGGGATACGTGCGCATGAAAATACTATCTGTATAAGCCAGTACCAGTGCAGTAACCACAGCATCACATAGCAAAAAGTACACAGTGTGCACACAAATCATGCAGGTGAAGCTATGTTCCCCTTTTCCCTGATGAGAAACTGAGGCACAGAGATGGGAATTAAGTTGCCCAGGATTGTGAGTGGTGGAACCAGGACTGGAGCCAACCAGCACATTCCAGGAATCCTTCCTGGAGGAGGCAGCCTGTGTGATATGATGTTGTTGAATGGGCTGCAGGAAGGAGAGGGGTTTCTCAGGGAGGAAGGTAAGGGCCGCAGCCAACATAATGGTTATCCTGACCAGCCCTGGGTGAAGGTCTGTGGGAGAGGTTGTGGAATACCAGATATACCCAAGGACTGAAGAGAAGAGGGCCTTGGCTCACTCTGGTTTCACTCATAAAGTCTTCTCACTCCCCTTTTCCTTAAGACATGAAGCTGGAATCTTCTTCCTTGGGCGAAAAGAAAGGGCTCAGGACCAGCTCCCTCTCCCCTTTGCTATGGGGTCAGCTGATTCTCTGCCCCACTGTAGCGGTCCAGGGATCAGCTAACTCTCAAAATAGGCTAAGCAGCCGTGCTTTGTCACCTCCAGCCAAGCCCTGGCCTGGCATGTCTGCTGGCTGCTGGAGGGGCCCTAATTATAGCTGTGGGCCCCCAGGGTAGAGGCAGCTGGGACAGAGCGGGCTCTGCCAGTCTGTGGTGGGCTGGAGGGAGTGCCTCACTTAGGTGGAGATTCCTCTGGAGGACAGCGGTGGAGGCAGGCTGCTTTATCATGAAACTGCTAACCTTGGGGGTGGCCGCCCTGCCTCTGTGCCCTCTGGCATAGAAGTTGCTGGGCCCTGGGCTGGCCAGGAGGGTGTGACAGTATGGACTTTGGCCCAGGGACAGCTTCCCCGAAAGGTAACGTGGGTCCTCCCTGCCTTTACACAGCTCCCCTCCCCTGTGTACTTCACCCCACCCAGCAGTTCCTTATCTTGAGCTTAGAGGGAGTGGCTAGGTGTGATTCAGACTGAGAGACCTGGAGAGAACTTATGGGCTTGAATAGTGGTGGGGCTTATGTGTCTCAGTTCTCTTGGCCCTTCCATTGGCTTTCTCATCACTGGGGGACTTGGAGAAACCCCTCCTCTTTGTCCCTTTGGCTTTGAATCTGTTTGGGGGTGGGAGTGAGAAAAACCCATTGTGTGTCCCTGGGGCTAGGTGAAGGGGACTCCTATGAGGACAAGTGAGAGGGCTGTGGGGGAGGGTGAACCGAGGGCAGAGAACATGGTGCTTCTTCCTGGTGGCTCTCAGCAGCAAGAAGTGGGGGAGGGATGGGGACTGTCAAATGGAAAAGGAGGACAAAAGGAGTAGCTTTGTGGACCCTCTGCGGAAATTCTAAAACAATGAAAGGAGCAAGGCTGACAACATGGGACGTGTCATCACCTGAACTCTGAGGTGGCTCTGCTAAGCAAGTTCTGTCCAGGCACCATGGGTACCCTCAAAATCGGGATGTTTGCCTCACTCTACTGCAAAGCTCCAAGGACACCACATTGTGCTTCTGGGAATATCCAGTGGGGATTTCGCCTAGTTTGGGACCTCTCCTGGTTCTGCAGGAGGAGGGCTTCCTCAGGGAGTATGTCTGAACCCTGAGAAGGAGGCTGTATCCTCAGCCTCAGCCTCAGCCTGACTTCCTGGGCCACCTGTTGCTTGATGCCACAGGAGTGGCCCCTCCTAATTTGACTTCCTGTCCTCCATAGGATCTGCTTCCCAGTGCAGGTGAACCGGCTGCCTCGGGAGACACTGCTGTGTGCCACTCTCTATGCTCTGCCCATCCCCCCACCGGGGAGCTCCTCAGAGGCCAACAAGCAGCGGCGGGTGCCTGAAGCCCTGGGCTGGGTCACCACACCACTCTTCAACTTCAGGCAGTATGTGAGCCCCAGGGTACAGCTTCTTGGCCTTGGAAGGGGAGGAGGGGGACAGAGAAAGGGGCCTGGCTGCTGCACTGGCCAGTGTGCCTTGGGAAAGTTGGCCATGTGGGGCTCACTGGTGGAGTCCGGGGGATCCCCAAGCACAGAACTGGTGACCAGAACTATTGGTGTAACCAAGAGTCACTGAGCGGTTCTGGTAGCACAGGACCATGTTGAGGATACATGGAAAAGCAATGCTTGGGTAATAGATCATCTGGTCTTGTCATTGGAAGAACCTTAGAGATCATCTAGCCCAGTCTTCCCACCTCATGAAGGCATCCCTGCCACCAAGTCATCCAGACCAGGGTGTGGTTAGCTCACAAGTCCTCTTGGAGGGTGTGAGCTTTTACGGGACTTGGGAGAAGGAAGAGGCTATGGTCTATGGGGAGAATGAGGGGAGTTGGATGGTGGCTTCAAACAGAAAAGGCAGATTTTTGGATTGGGGGAGCAGGAGAAATACTCTCTGCTTAGCCATTTTAGCGGCTCTTCCCACTCTCCCTCCTTCTTAGGGTCCTGACCTCTGGCCGGAAGCTTCTGGGTTTGTGGCCAGCAACACAGGAAAACCCCAGTGCCCGTTGGAGTGCCCCTAATTTCCACCAGCCAGACAGTGTCATCCTGCAGGTGAGGCTTTAGCCCTTCGCTCCCACTCACCAGCAAGACCATTCCAGTCAACTCTACATTTTTCTCCTGGAGATTTGGGCTGGGACAGCAGGAGAGAGTGCTAGAACTTCAAGCATGGGAGGATGATGTGACTGAAGCAACTGAGGGAATATGGTTAGATGTGGATTGTGAGGTGAGCTGTGGGGTATCCATCTCCCATCTCCTGGAGGTTAAATTGATTTTGTGGAGCCTGAAGATGGGGTCTGAGACCCTCTGCATTCAGGGCTCAGCTTCTGAGTCCCTTGTATTGAATCTTCATACTTCTAAGTCTGACCAAACCTGACCTGTGCCCTCTTGGGGCCTGAGGGGACACCTTTCCCCCTGCCAGTGACTCAGTGCTTTGGCAGGATGGACCTATTCTCCAGGGAGAAGAGGAGGAGCTGGTCATGCCCAAGGTGTAGTTCTCAGTTCCCAGCTTCCCTTGTGATTATGAGATACTTTGGTATGGAGTATGAATGTTGACATAGAATGAAAGCTCCCTGAGGCAGGTATTTTTTTTTTTTTTGAGACAGGATCTCTGTCACCCAGGCTGGAATGCAATGGCACAATCTTGGCTCACTGCAACCTCTGCCTCCCAGGCAAAAATCATCCTCCCACTTCAGCCTCCCAAGTAGATGAGACTACAGGCGCACACCACCACACCCGGCTAATTTTTGTCTGTCTTATTTACTACTTTATGCCCAGACTCTAGAAAATGCCTGGCACATGTTAGGATTCGATAGATATTTGTTGAACGAGGCCGGGTGTGGTGGCTCACGCCTATAATCCCAGCACTTTGGGAGGCCGAGGCAGGGGGGGATCACTTGAGGTCAGGAGTTCGAGACCAACCTGGCCAACATGGTGATACCCTGTCTCTACTAGAAATACAAAAATTAGCTGGTTGTGGTGGTGTCTGCCTGTAATCCAAGGTACTCAGGAAGCTGAGGCATGAGAACCACTTGAACCCGGGAGGCAGAGGTTGCAGTGAGCTGAGATCACACCCTTGCACTCCAGCCTGGGTGACAGAGCAAGACTTTGTCTCAAAATAAATAAATAAATGAATAAATAAATAAGTTTGTTGAATGAAAGAAAGTAGACCTCCTTTGGAGACTTGGCTCACTCAGCTCTGATACTTTAGTAGGATGAACATCTGGTGGCATAGAGTAGGGACCGAGTGTCCCAGGGCCTTCTCCTAGTGTGTGGTCTTGCCTCCCCTCTGGCAGCAGTGTCCTCTGGCACCCCATGGAAGGCTCCCTGGACTCAGCCTGGATGCACCCCGTGTTTCAGCTGGGTGACACCTCTGTTCAGAGTTCTGGCTGGGGCTTGTCCCCTCACCCCTCACCAAGGTGCATCTCCACTGAACCTCTTCCTCACATGTCCATTCTTTTTCTCTTTTTGTTTCCCTCTCATTTTTTGCTGAGAGTTATAGCTGGAAAGGACTTTAGAGATCACCAAGTCTAACTGGGCTATTTTACAAAGAACCTGAGGGAAAGTGAGGGAGGGACAAGGCTGGAATGCTGGGGTGAGAGAGAGAAGCTGGGAGTCCACACACACTGCCTGTTTTCTCTCCTCACATCCCTGATCTCATCCCCCAGATTGACTTCCCCACCTCGGCCTTTGACATCAAGTTCACCAGCCCCCCTGGAGACAAGTTCAGCCCCCGCTATGAGTTTGGCAGCCTCCGGGAAGAAGACCAGCGCAAGCTTAAAGACATCATGCAGAAGGAGTCCTTGTACTGGTGAGACCTGGGCCCCCACTGAATCTGTCATGTTTCATCTGACCTCCCAGCACTGAGTCTCCGTCCTGCTTTGGGAGTGGAGGTGGGAAAGGGTGGGCGTTGCCACCTCAGCAGGAAGTGGAGGCAGCCCCCAGGCCTTTCTCCATCAGCTGACACTAGGAAAAGCAGAGAGGTCAAGGTCAGGAAATTAGATCTGAGAATACCCAAGTCCCCACCCCAGGGACTTGGTCCAGACTCAGCTACCCAGGAGGACCAGAGCTCTGCCCCACATCCCAGATGTGCTGTCTACTACCTTCTGTCCACTGGGGCAACTGGCCCCACCATCCTGCCCCCACCTCTTGCTCTCACCTCCTGCCCCTTCCACACCAACAGCCTTTGAATTTTTCTGGCCCTGTCACTTTCCAAAAAGGATCAGGTGTCAAGGCAAGCTGGCAGCTCTCAGGGGTAAGCGAGTCCAGGCTGATCTCATCCTTGGGGCTGCTGCTTTCACAGGATTGGAGAAGGAGGGGTGAGAACAGAACTGGAGGAGCCGGAGGGACCTGGTTCTGCTGCCTGCTCTCTGTTTACCTCTCTGGCTCCTGCGCAGCCCTGTGCGTGTGTTGTGGGTTGGGCGGGGGGGCATGAGAGAGATGGGGCTCATCTCTGTCCCTGATGTCCACCCCAAGTAGCTGGAGTGGCTGAGTGACCGCAGACCTCCCTTCCCCCACTCTGCCGACTACACTTCATTAGCCCCTCAGCTCCCTTCTCCCATTAGACACCTGATCTCAGGCAAGGCCCAATTAGCTGCAGGTCCTTGAAAGCCGACAGCTGGTCCCTGGAGGCCCCAGGAGGACTCTCAGCAGCCCAGACCCTGGTGTTGGGGGACCACTGCCCTCTGGTGGTTCTATTGATGGTGGTGCCCTCAGGGCATCCGCAGGAGGGGTAGCAGATTCGGTGCCCTTGGCTCATGCAGTCTCTGTCCAAGATGTCCCTGAGTTGGGATCAAAGATAGGATTTGGGCTCTGGTTCCCGAACTTTGATTCATATTGGAATCACCTGGTGATCTGTGGCATACACCGATGCCTGGCTTCCCCAGCCATTTGGACTTAACTGGTATCAGGTGTGACCCAGGCACGGCGAGGGGGTTCACCCATCCCCTCAAGTGGCTGTCATATGCAGCAAAGCTTGGGAACCACTGAATTGCAGTGTGTGCAGCACTCCCTTGAGGGTAAGGGCTGCACCCCCTGGCTGACGCTGTTCTCTCCCACTGCACCCTACCCTCCCACCACCTTCTCCTTTCTGCGTGCCCGCCAGGCTCACTGATGCTGACAAGAAGCGCCTGTGGGAGAAGCGATATTACTGCCACTCGGAGGTGAGCTCGCTCCCCCTGGTGCTCGCCAGTGCCCCCAGCTGGGAGTGGGCTTGCCTGCCTGACATCTATGCTCTCCTGAAGCAGTGGACCCACATGAACCACCAGGATGCCCTGGGGCTCCTGCATGCCACGTGAGTTGTAACATCCGCCTTTTCTGACCATGTGTCCTTGTAGAAGCCAGGGCACGACATTGCCCATCACTGATCTGAGCCAGCCCTGGGGGAAAATGGTAAAGTGGGTGTGGATATTCAGGGATTTTCCATTTCTCCTTTTTGCTTTTTCTTTCTCATTTTTCCCTGCAATGTTATATTGTCATTTTTCAAACATACAACAAAATTGAAAATTGTGCAGTGAATACCCATGTGCCCACCACCTAGATTCTATCGTTAGCATTTGCTCTGTGTGCTGGATTGCGTACATTTCATTTATCCATCCCTGTATCCATCCATCTATCCATCTTATTTTTTATGTTTTTTTTTTTTTCTGAGACAGGGTCTTGCTCTGTCACCCAGGCTGGAGTGCAGTGGCATGCATATGGCTCACTGCAGCCTCGACCTCCTGGGCTCAAGCACTCCTCCTGCCCCAGCCTCCAAGTAGCTGGAACAACAAGTGCACAGTGTACACCACCACACCTGACTAATTTTTTAAATTTTTTTTGTAGAGATAAAGTCTCACTATGTTGCCCAGGCTGGTTTCAAACTCCTGGGTTCAAGCAATCCTCCCTCCTTGGCCTCCCAAAAATGCTGGGATTATAGGTGTGAGCTACCATGCCCAGCCTTTTTATACATTTTGAAGTAAATTACAGACACCATTAAACTCCCTGCTTTGGCAGGCACATCATTAACTAGAGCTCGATGTTTGTTCTGTTTTTTTTTTGTTTTTTTTTTTCTTTTGGGGCAACATTTATACATAAGCAAATACCCAAAGTTTACCTGTACATTGGCTGAGTTTTGACAAATGCATACACCTGAGTAACTGAAGTCCTTATTACTTAGTTTTATTTTAACCATTGCCCATTCCCTCTTTCTCTTGAAGGGTTCTCTTGGGACCCAAGGCTTCCAGTCTCAGATCTGTTAGGGCTGCCTTTTCTAGATGGTACCCAGGATTTCCTGCCTATTTCTCGCCACTCTCAGTAATCAAAATGTACCTATTCATGTGACCTGCCTTAAGGAGTTTTTGAGCCAATGGTTTTGTTAATCTCTGCTAAACTAATTCTGCCAAGGTTTATTGGCTTATATAAAATTCTGTGATTTTCTGTTATTTGCGTGGTACATTTTGCATTAAAGGATGTTAACAAGACAAAATAATGCTTTTACCCACATCAGGGCCCTCCGATGGCAGGAATTTCTGGCACAGTGGGAGTCAAGGGAGAAATCTTTGGAGTAGGGTTGGGGACTTTGTCCCATTTTCTTTAAATCGTCCAAAGAGTGAGAGTGGCTACCCAGTTGTTCCCCCATGGCTCAAGGTAGACTCTGACCATGAAGAAGGCTCATTCCCAAGAGTTGCTATCCAGTGAAGGTGCTAAGGATTCTTCTAGTGACTTTGGCAGAATCTAGGGCCATTGCATTTTCTTTCTCCGTGCCTCTGAAGCCCAGGTGTGAGGGTGCTTGGCTCACAGCTGTGCCTCAACTTGCAGCTAGTTTATCAGGGCACTGGGCTCTGTTTTGCAGCTTCCCGGACCAGGAGGTGCGTCGTATGGCTGTGCAGTGGATTGGCTCACTCTCAGATGCCGAGCTGCTGGACTACCTGCCCCAGCTGGTACAGGTGGGTGGATTGGTCCTCCCTCCAGTTTCGCTGGTCCCATCCCCAATATCCCAAGTAAGTCTGCATTCTGCCCCTTAGAAACCAGAGATCCCAGTGCAATAATAGTAGGTGTAGGTTACAGGCAGTTAATGAAGCTTCATATTCTCTTTCTCCCTTTCTCCGAAACAGGCCCTGAAGTATGAATGCTACCTGGACAGCCCGTTGGTGCGCTTCCTCCTGAAACGAGCTGTGTCTGACTTGAGAGTGACTCACTACTTCTTCTGGTAAAACTGCATGTAGAAAAGTGGGAGGTAGACACGTGTCTTTCACGTAGGAGTATTTCACTCTTAGGCACGGAAGGGCGAGGAACTGAGTTGTCCAGGCTTCAGTATGTGCTGACTTACCCTGTGGCCTTGGACCAGCATCTTTTCCTCAGAGGTCTCCGCTCACCCCATGTAACATAGTGAGGATTATGTTATCCTGTCTCTCCTCTACCCACACATGGCAGAAATAGAAAGGAGAAACAAGATGCAGAGGGGCTGTGAACTCTGCTTAAAGACAGAGTGAGGGCACAGACTGGGGTATGGGCACAGGTGAGCATCTCCATATGAGCCGTACATACAGAATGTATTTTCCCTCCCAAGTTCGGGTGGGTTTTGCAGTGAGTTGGAGCTGGGCCTGACTCTGTCTCCCCCTGTACCCTTGCCTTTGATCCCTGGAGTGCCCTGACTCCTGACTCCCTCTGCTTTGCAGGTTGCTGAAGGACGGCCTCAAGGACTCTCAGTTCAGCATCCGCTACCAGTATCTGCTGGCAGCCTTACTGTGCTGCTGTGGCAAGGGGCTGAGAGAAGAGTTTAACCGCCAGTGCTGGCTTGTCAATGCCCTGGCCAAACTGGCCCAGCAGGTCCGGGAGGCAGCCCCTTCTGCAAGGCAGGTTAGTGGGGTGAGGCTGCCCCTACCCATTTCTCATCCAGGGCTTTAGCAGCCAGTTTCTTCTTAGGAATCCTGAACAAGATTCCACCTGACGATTTTTGATTTTGGAGCGGGGAGCAGATGACTCTGGAACCTGTAGGCTATAAACAGGCAGCCCACAAGCTGGATACAGCCCGTGGATGTGTTTTGTTTGTCCTGTAAAATATTGAAATTTATTTAGCTGTTTGTTTTAAAGGCTAAGCACAGTTGTGTAAGTTGTTCATTGCACAAGAGCACTCAGCCAGAAGGGGCAAGTGAGGGCTGAAATCCAGCCATATTTTGTTCACCATGCTGTGACCCATGGCTCAGGCCTGATGCCACCCAGAGAGGACACCTTTATCTGTTTGTATGAAGGCATTATAACCAGCCAGCAGTGTTCCTGGTTAATGACATTTAAAAATTGAGAGATTTTGTATCAACGTCCAGATTGTTAGCTTTTCTTGGCAGAAGCCTAAATAGCTCTTCCCCCTTGAGAGACAGCCTGCCCTCTCTGTGCACTGTGGCCTGCTTCATGCTATTCTGCCATCTGCTCCCCTCTAGAGCTATTTGGTCTTGCTGTTAGTGTACAGTCCCAGGCTGGGGTGTAGGGGGTCCTCCTCCTTAAGGATCTTCTGGAGGGTGTCCACACTTCTCGGGGTGGTTTTCATACCGACTACTACCGAGAACCCACCCCTGGGAGAGGTCTGGTTCTCAGTATGGACCCTCCATTTCACCCCTGCTGTACTCCTCCCCTTCTTTCCAGGGAATCCTCCGCACAGGCCTGGAGGAGGTGAAGCAGTTCTTTGCCCTCAATGGCTCATGCCGCTTGCCACTCAGCCCCAGTCTGCTGGTTAAGGGAATCGTGCCCAGGGTGAGTGACTGGTAGGTTTGGGGCTCTCAGAGTGGGAGGGCTCAGTGGAGGTGAGGTCTTCACTAACCAGGCACGCAAGGGCGAGGAGCTGAGTTGTCTGGGCGTCAGTATGTTGCTGACTTACCATGTGGTCTTGGCCTAGCATCTTTTCCTCAGGGGTCTCAGCTCACCCCCATGCAACATGGTGAGGATTATGTTATCCTGTCTCTCTTCTACCCACACATGGCAGAAATAGAAAGGAGAAACAAGATGCAGAGGGGCTGTGAACTCTGCTTAAAGACAGAGTGAGGGCACAGACTGGGGTATGGGCACAGGTGAGCATCTCCATATAAGCCATAAAATAAGAGAGACATTAGGAAGAAAGGCATATCTGTGGCCTCTTCCCATTCCTAATGTGTATGGACTTTTAGAAGCCTGACAGCTTGCAGGGTAGAGGAATTGGGTTGGAGGTTGGGCGGCTGGGCAGGTATCTTTCTCTGATGATGTTGGGGATGAAGTCGGGGTGGTGGTGGAGATAGCAGCTGTCATCTATCATTTATTGAGCACTCTCTGTGCCCGGCCCTGTTCTGAGTGCTTAACGTTGGTTATGGCATTTCATCTTCACAACTCTTAGGACGTTGGTACTGTTGGGAGTCCCCTTTTACAGAGGAGTAAACTGAGGTGTAGATGGGACATGTGACTTACCAGAGGTCACACAACTAGTAAGTTCTGTGCAGAATGAACTAACAGGATGGGAGGTTAAGTGCTGGAGCTGAGGTCATAACAAACTGAATTGGGATGATGACTGTTTAACGAGAGAAGGAAGGAAATTGGGTGTCTGGGAAATCCGGAAGAAACAATGAGCAGGTCTTGGGTGGACCGGCAGCAGCGGGGAGGCAGCATCTTGGTCTGAAGTGGAGAGGTCATTTTCCTTTCCTGGCACAGGCCACTCTGACCCTCGTCACTATCCTTTTCACCGTGGCAGGACTGTTCCTACTTCAACTCCAATGCTGTCCCCCTCAAACTCTCCTTCCAAAATGTGGATCCCCTGGGTGAGAACATCCGTGTCATCTTCAAGGTGAGAATACTTTACTCAAGCCTGGTGGACCAGGGTGGGAGAGAGAAGGAGGCAGCCTAGAGTGGCATTAAGTAGCCCCTGGGTGGTTCTCTTCCCACTGTTCCATGCCGTCTTAATGTAGGAAAGATGATCAGGTGAAAAAGGATTTAGACGAATTCTGCATGGCCCCAGAGGCCTAAGAACAGAGTGTTAGGTATAGGGAGGCAACTGGCAGCTCAATATCCCAAAGTGCTTTCTAGGAGGCAGAGCTCCCAACAATGGGTTGGGTAAGGTGGTGATCCGCTTGTCCCTCGGGTATTCAGGTAGAGGCTGAATGCCATGTGGCAGGGCTGCTGAAGAGGAAATTAATATATCAGGTGCAGGTCCAACTAGATGAACCCTAAGGTCCCTTCTAACTCTGATGTATCTACAATTCTGAGAAGTGAATGATAGTCTCAGAGCATATAATCTAATGGGGGAGACAAAATACATGCATGTGACTTAGTAACTTATATATTTGCTATGTGCGAGTTCCAAATCCGAAGTCTAAACGTTCAAGTTTAAAAAAGTCCTGATGGCCTGGGTGTGGTGCCTCATGCCTATAGTCCCAGCACTTTGGGAGGCTGAGGCATGCAGATCATTTGAGGTCAGGAGTTTGAGATCAGCCTGGCCAAGATGGTGAGACCCCATCTCTACTAAAAAAAAAGAAATATATATATATATAAAAATTAGCTGGGCATGGAGGCAGGCACCTGTAATTCCAGCTACTTGGGAGGCTGAGGCATGAGAATCACTTGAACCTGGGAGGCGGAGGTTGCAGTGAGCCGAGATCGTGCCACTGCACTCCAGCCTGGGTGACAAAGTGAGACACTGTCTCAAAAAAAAAAAAAAAAAAGCCTGATGGTCAGAGGGGCTGCCTGCAGAAGCAGACCGTGAGTTTAATTCAGATGGGGCCATGGGATTGAGGGACAAGCTGGAACAACACATGGGCAAACTGGGAAGCTTCCTGGGCCATCTTTGACCTGGTGTGAGCTGAGTGAGCAGGTCAGGGGTGTGAGGCTGGGGAACTCCCTGTCACTGTTAGTTTAAGGCCAAGGTTGAGCACTTGGGAGACCTGAGAGCTGGGGAGGCAGTGGAGATTGGATCTGGTCACTTTCTCCCTCCATCCAGTGTGGGGACGACCTTCGCCAGGACATGCTAACACTGCAGATGATTCGCATCATGAGCAAGATCTGGGTCCAGGAGGGGCTGGACATGCGCATGGTCATCTTCCGCTGCTTCTCCACCGGCCGGGGCAGAGGTCAGTTGGGAGTAGGGGTGAGGGTGGAAGAGGGGACCCCTTTGCTTATTGTCCTTCTGCCCATTGCCAACACAAACTGTGTCCTCCTCCAGGAAAGTGAAAAGGGCAAGATTATTTCATGAGAAGCTGTGGGATAGCCTTAAAAGGGAGACATGGGAGAGAGACTGTTATAAAGTAAAACAGACTTGGTGCTGTGACAGCCAAGCATATTGTGTAGACTTTGGATCCTGATTAAAACAAACCAATTGTAAGGAAATATTTTTTGGGCCAGGCATGGTAGCTCATGCCTGTAATCCCAGCACTTTGGGAAGCTGAGATGGGAGAATTGCTTGAGCTCAGGAATGTTTGAGACCAACCTAGATACCTCATCTCTAATAAAAATTATAAAAAATTAGTGGGGCCTAATGGCATGTACCTGCAGTCCCAACTCCTCGGGAGGCTGAGGCAGATGGATCGCTTGAGTCCAGGAATTCGAGGCTGCAGTAAGCCATGATGGTGCCACTGTACTTCAGACCAGGTGATAGAGTGAGAACCTGCGTGAAAATATATATATATAGAGAGAGAGAGAAGGAGAGAGACAGTTGGGAGAAATTTGAATATAGATTGAGTTAGATTAAAGAGTGATTGTTAATTTTTTGAATGTGACAATGGCATGGTGTCTTTTTTAATTACACTTGAAATATTTATGAGTGAAATAAAGTCTCTGGGATTTGCTTTAAAATACTCCAACCAAGGTGGCAGGGAGTGGAAAAATAGGGTTGTGTGATTAGCAAACAAGATTAGCAAAATGTTGACAATTTTTGAAGCTGAGTGATAGTTACATGTGAATTCATGATACCATTCTTTTTATTCTTATATATATTTTCAAATTCCCATAGTAAAAGCTAAAAACAAAGGGAGCAGCAGCTATGAACTGGAGAGACCAAAAAATCACAGTATGGAATAGGAAATGTGGGAATGACCTTCCTTTCTATGGTTATTCTTTTCCTGTTATTATCAGACTTAGTCCAAATGCCTTACAGCTTAATTTATAGGGAAGCATGAGCACAGTCCTTGTAGTCCTCTCCCTGCAGTCCCCTTCATTCTGGTCTGGAACATGACCCCCATTTCTCCCCTCACAGGGATGGTGGAGATGATCCCTAATGCCGAGACCCTGCGTAAGATCCAGGTGGAGCATGGGGTGACCGGCTCATTCAAGGACCGGCCCCTGGCAGACTGGCTGCAGAAACACAACCCTGGGGAGGACGAGTATGAGAAGGTAGGGTTGTGGGTGGGGAGCGCGTCTGGTGTGTGTGTGCCTGATGCCGGCACACAGCTCTTTAACCACAAGACCTGCACTTGCTCAGAAAAGACAGCTCAGCTTTGTTGGCAGAAGGACCTACCCTTTCTTGGTTGACTGGTGCCTCCAAATATCTAGGGGTGACTCACTCAAATGCCTCTTGTAAGCTGGTTGAGAAAATCCCCTAATACTGGACTGAGAAACTTTCACTGAGTTCTCCTGGCAGATTAAGTCCTGGAGGAGGCGCCAGCTTTTGAGAGCCTATCTGTATCCCTCCCAGTTGTGGATCCTGTTCAAGTTCCCTTGTGTTCTCAGAGGGTTCAGTGGTACTTTCTAGAATAAGAGTTGGTTGGAAGAGACTTTAGAGATCATTTTATGCCAGCCCCTTCTTTTCATAGCTGTGAATTAAGATTCACTCATTCATTCCTAGTTATGGAGCTGTTGTGTGGCAAGGCTGTAACTCAAAGCTAGGATTGAGTTTAGATATGAGACAGAGATGAGTGAAAACAGGGCTGGCTGGTTCCTGATGAAAGAAGATTAGATTAGATTAGAAGTGGAGCTTTCCTGGGTGGTAGGGCCTTGGTAGCCTGCTAGGGTCCATGGCCTGTTCCCAGCGTCACAACTCTAGTCTCTGAGTTAATTAGGTTGAGGGAAGTAGGGACACTGGGAAGGAACAAATCACAGTAACCAAACTCACAAGAGACTGGCTATAGGCCAGAATGCTAATTTACATAATTTTAACTTCAAGGGATCCAAATACTGATTTATATTGATCAATGTACTTTATCCTGGAGGGAAAACCAGCATGGGCAGCCAAGGTATAATCAGAACATTGTTTAGTGAATGTGTAATTAGATGATCTTAAATGGCTATCAGTGTTTGTGTTCCCAGGGCTTAATTCCTGGCCTGCTGGGCCCTCTTTGCACTCTTCTTGTGCCAGCTTATCCTCTTATTACTTCAACTACCACCTATATCTTGATGACCTGCGAAGCCATTCCTCTAGCCTTCTTCCTTCCTCCAGGTGGTTCTATAGCCACCTTCTTGCTGGACTTTTCCACCTATGTTTCACCCACGTCTCAAACTCGGTGTAGGCAAAACTGAGCCCGCAGTCTCTCCTTTGCCTCTTGAAACCTGCTTTTTGTGTTTGCTATTAGTCAATGGTGTGACTCTCTCTGTGCATTTACCCAAGCCAAAGCCACGGTCTTCCTGATGCTTCCCTCTATCTCCCTTCTGTACCAAGCTCTGTTTATTCTTCTTCCCAGCTATCTCTCAAATCTGTCCTCTTCTTTCTATTTTGTTACCATTGATTTTGTTCAGCTCTTTGCTGTCGGTCCCCTGAACCACTGGAATGCCTCTCCTCCATCTAGAGCCAGCCTCTGCTTGATTTCAGAGGTGTTTTTTTTTTTTTTTTTGTGAGACAGAGTTTTGCTCTTGTTGCCCAGGCTGGAGTGCAGTGGCATCACTGCAACCTCCACCTCCTGGATTCAAGTGATTCTCCTGCCTCAGCCTCCCAAGTAGCTAGGATTATAGGCGCGCACCACCATGCCCAGCTAATTTTCGTATTTTTAGTAGAGAAGGGGTTTCATCATGTTGGCCAGGCTGGTCACGAACTCCTGACCTCAGGTGATCCACCCACCTCAGCCTCCCA
Organism: Pongo pygmaeus; assembly: GCF_028885625.2. Classification (NCBI taxonomy): domain Eukaryota; kingdom Metazoa; phylum Chordata; class Mammalia; order Primates; family Hominidae; genus Pongo; species Pongo pygmaeus. The sequence goes on from NC_072373.2 coordinate 45,018,731, forward strand.
AAGTGCTGGGATTACAGGCATGAGCCACAGTGCCCAGCTGTTTTTTTTTTTTTTAAGTGCAGATAAGTTCTTCAAAGCCTCCATGTGTCCTAACAGATAGCATTGCACACAGAGCCTTTTATAATCCAGCCCTGCTGACTCCTGTAATCCCATCCACTGCAACCTACCATCTTATGCTAACCTATGCTCCAGCTAGGTTACTAGCTGGATCGTGCGGTGGGGACGGGGGGGCTACTACTTTCATTTCCGCAGTACTGTAGGCAATAATATTTCCTTTGCCTGGAAAGTCATTTCTTCCCTTCTCGTTCCTCAAAACTCTGCCGCTCTATGCTATACATTTCAAGGCCCTCTACTCTTGGAGAGGAGTAATGATTTTTTTCCTTTCTACTACCAACTTCCCATATACTTAGTCTTTATGCTAATATGCATTTTTCAGGTGTTAAATACCCATATGCAGAGGCACTGTACTAGGTGCTGGAGTTATGATTACTCCCTGCCAATGTAATAGTCATATATGTGTAAACGTATGGAAATAATACTAAATAATAATAAATGTACAGATAAATGTACAAGAATATAATAAAAATAAATGTACAGAAGAATGTACGAGAATACACACAGAGAGAAACTAACTCTGCATGTTCATGTTTAATCTCAGTCTTTCAAAGATAGCTTCTCTGCCCTTCTAGACTTTCTACAAGAATAATGCTGGTAGTTTCTTTTTTTTTGAGGCAGAGTCTCACTCTGTCACCCAGGCTGGAATACAGTGCCACAATCACTGCAACCTCCACCTCCTGGGTTCATGCGATCCTCCTGACTCAGCCTCCCTAGTAGCTGGGACTACAGGCATGTGCTACCATGCCCAGCTAATTTTTCTATTTTTTGTGGAGATGGGGTTTTGCCATGTTGCCCAGGCTGGTCTTGAACCCCTGGGTTCAAGAGATTCACCCACCTCAGCCTCCCAAAGTGCTGGGATTACAGGCATGAGCCACCACCCCCAGCAATGCTGGTAGTTTCATTTGATGACTTCCAGAAGAAAGAAACTAGAGGTATTTTCTCTTGGCCACCTACTCAGCAAGAGAGTATCCCACACCTTACACAAGAAACCCCTGAAATCAGGAGGCAGAGTGTCCCTTTATAGAGTGAGACTTCTTGCCAGTAAGCGGCTAACACCCTGCATAACTTAGGGAGGTGAAAAGAGTTTAGTCATTTACCCACAGGCACACAGCTATTTTCTCAGCCAAAACAGGATTCATTTAAGGTAGAAAGAGCATCTGTGACAGGGAGAGGATTTGATAGAGATCCAGGTCAAGACTGGGAGTTACGCGTTATGCTCCTTATTAAGTGCTTTTATTCATTTATTTTACTTTCTTAGAAATAGTCTTTTTCTTCCAGAAGATGAATGCTGTGATTTCTTTACAACCTTTCCATTCTTAGTTTCTGGTGGATCCATCATCAGGTTGTAATTTGACAAGTAGCTGGGTGGGTGCATTCTGTGTGGAGCTAGTTTTGCAACAGGCCTTGTGAAATAGGCGAGAAGCTGTTAGGAGAACAGATCTCTAAACACCATGGGACTGAAAGGACAAAGTCAGTGCTGTATGAATGGAGGTGACAGTGCATCTGTAGGGGTTCAGAGGAGGAGAAGTCAGTATGAGCTGGGAAGGTCTCGAAAGATATGGGATTCAAGGTCATTGAAGGATGGTGGGTGGAAATTTATGGAAAGAGGCAAGGAGGGCGGGCATTCCATATCTAGTAAGCTTTCCCTCATTCCTAATTTCATGCATTCCTACCTGGCTGTGACGATCATTGCTCTCTGCTGATGTCTTTCCTGAGTTCTTAGGAATTCTACAAACCTCACGAAGAGGATTTTGAAGGCAGGAGTGGTCTATTTCCTCATTCCATGTAGTTTTTCTTTCTGGAAAGACAGATAAGGGGATGGATGTTGACCAGACAAAATAGATGGAGTCAACCCCTCACCACTCCTCTCCTGCTTTAAACTCAGAAATATCTCTAACATATTTTACCAACTAGAGATGTCTCATTTTCTTTTTTCTTTTTTTTTTTATTTATGAAGTATTTATTGATCATTCTTGGGTGTTTCTCGGAGAGGGGGATATGACAGGGTCATAGGATAATAGTGGAGAGAAGGTCAGGAGATAAACACATGAACAAAGGTCTCTGGTTTTCCTAGACAGAGGTCCCTGCGGCCTTCTGCAGTGTTTGTGCCCCTGGGTACTTGAGATTAGGGAGTGGTGATGACCCTTAAAGAGCATGCTGCCTTCAAGCATCTGTTTAACAAAGCACATCTTGCACCGCCCTTAATCCATTTAACCCTGAGTTGACACAGCACATGTTTCAGAGAGCACGGGGCTGGGGGCAAGGCCATAGATCAACAGCATCCCAAGGCAGAAGAATTTCTCCTAGTCAGAACAAAATGGAGTCTCCTATGCCCACCTCTTTCTACACAGACACAGCAACAATCTGATCTCTCCTTCCTTTCCCCACACTCCCCCCCCTTCCTTTCAACAAAACCGCCATCGTCCTCATGGCCCGCTCCCGATGGTCGCTGTCTCTTCGGAGCTGTTGGGTACACCTCCCAGACAGGGCGGCCGGGCAGAGGCACTCCTCACCTCCCAGACGGGGCGGCCGGGCAGAGGCACTCCTCACTTCCCAGACGGGGCCGCCGGGCAGAGGCGCTCCTCATTTCCCAGACGGGGCGGCCGGGCAGAGACGTTCCTCACTTCCTCCCAGACGGGGTGGCAGCCAGGCAGAGGCGCTCCTCACCTCCCAGATGGGGCGGCCGGGCAGAGGCGCTCCTCACTTCCCAGACGGGGCGGCCAGGCAGAGGCACTCCTCACTTCCCAGACAGGGCAGCCGGGCAGAGACGCTCCTCACTTCCTCCCAGACGGGGTGGCAGCCAGGCAGAGGCGCTCCTCACTTCCCAGACGGGGCGGCCGGGCAGAGGCGCTCCTCACTTCCCAGACGGGGCGGCCGGGCAGAGACGCTCCTCACTTCCTCCCAGACGGGCTGGTGGCCAGGCAGAGGCGCTCCTCACCTCCCAGACGGGGTGGCCAGTCAGAGGCGCTCCTCACTTCCCAGACGGGGCGGCCGGGCAGAGGCGCTCCTCACTTCCCAGATGGGGCGGCCGGGCAGAGACGCTCCTCACTTCCTCCCAGACGGGCTGGCGGCCAGGCAGAGGCGCTCCTCACCTCCCAGACGGGGTGGCCAGGCAGAGGCGCTCCTCACTTCCCATACGGAGTGGCGGCCGGGCAGAGGCGCTCCTCACTTCCTCGCAGACGGGGTTGCGGCCGGGCAGAGGCGCTCCTCACCTCCCAGACAGGGTGGCCAGGCAGAGGCTCTCCTCACTTCCCATACGGGGTGGCGGCCAGGCAGAGGCGCTCCTCACTTCCCAGATGGGGCAGCCGGGCAGAGGCGCTCCTCACTTCCTCCCAGACGGGGTGGCGGCCAGGCAGAGGCGCTCCTCACTTCCCAGATGGGGCAGCCGGGCAGAGGCGCTCCTCACTTCCTCCCAGACGGGGTGGCGGCCAGGCAGAGGCGCTCCTCACTTCCCAGATGGGGCAGCCGGGCAGAGGCGCTCCTCACTTCCTCCCAGACGGGGTGGCGGCCAGGCAGAGGCGCTCCTCACTTCCCAGATGGGGCAGCCGGGCAGAGGCGCTCCTCACTTCCTCCCAGACGGGGTGGCGGCCAGGCAGAGGCGCTCCTCGCCTCCCGGACGGGGCGGCCGGGCCGAGGTGCTCCTCATCTCCCAGACGGGGCAGCCGGGCAGAGGTGCTCCTCACTTCCTCCCAGACGGGGTGGCGGCCGGGCAGAGGCGCTCCTCACTTCCCAGACAGGGTGGCCAGGCAGAGGCGCTCCTCACTTCCCATACGGGGTGGCGGCCGGGCAGAGGCGCTCCTCACTTCCCAGATGGGGCAGCCGGGCAGAGGCGCTCCTCACTTCCTATACGGGATGGCGGCCGGGCAGAGGCGCTCCTCACTTCCCAGATGGGGCGGCCGGGCAGAGGCGCTCCTCACTTCCTCCTAGACGGGGTGGCAGCCAGGCAGAGGCACTCCTCACCTCCCAGACAGGGTGGCCAGGCAGAGGCGCTCCTCACTTCCCATACGGGGTGGCGGCTGGGCAGAGGCGCTCCTCACTTCCCAGATGGGGCAGCCGGGCAGAGGCGCTCCTCACTTCCCAGATGGGGCGGCCGGGCAGAGGGGCTCCTCACATCCCAGACGATGGGCGGCCAGGCAGAGACGCTCCTCACTTCCTAGACGGGGTGGCGGCGGGGCAGAGGCTGTAATCTTAGCACTTTAAGAGGCCAAGGCAGGAGGCTGGTAGGTGGAGGTTGTAGCGAGCCGAGATCACGCCACTGCACTCCAGCCTGAGCACCACTGAGCATTGAGTGAGCGAGACTCCGTCTGCAATCCCAGCACCTCGGGAGGCCGAGGCAGGCAGATCACTCGAGGCCAGGAGCTGGAGACCAGCCCGGTCAACACGGCGAAACCACGTCTCCACCAAAAATACAAAAACCATTCAGGCGTGGCGGCGCGCGCCTGCAATCCCAGGCACTCGGCAGGCGGAGGCAGGAGAGTCACAGGAGCCTGAGGCAGGGAGGTTGCAGCGAGCCGAGATCATGGCAGCACAGTCCAGCTTCGGCAACAGAGGGAGACCGAAAAAAGAAGGAGAGGGAGACCGAAGAAAGGGGAGAGGGAGAGGGGGTGGGGGAGGGAGAGGGATATGTCTCATTTTCAAGTGTAAAACACTCCCTAGACATGTTAAGCTGCCTCAGCTTTTCTTTGGAGTGCAGTGACTTTAATTAGATTAGCATTTAGCTGTTACCAAGAACTCTGGAAATGGGAATTTTATTTGGGGCAGGAAGAAGGATGATAGAATTCTGAGTGAGGTCAGGAAGAGATTCTTAAGTTGGCTGCCTCAGTGGCTGTACTTAAGATCATCACGGCCATTTGGGGATGTTGTAAATGTCAGTCTTCCCATCTCTTAAGGTCCCCTCAGTCTGGGCTGATCAAGACTGGGCTCTTGGATTAGTCTACTGTCTTTCCAACCAATCTCCCTAGGAGAAAGAAAAGAGAAGATGGTATTCAGATGAAGTGGTGAAGATATACATATAAACCTCCATCTTCTCCATAAGACATGGGAGATGTTTCTGTGTGTATAAGTGTGTAAGTTAGTACATGATGAAGGATGAACAGGCAGATGTGAGACACTGTTGGGGTTCACAGAAGAGAGAGAGGCCTGGGCTGGCTGAGTTCTGTCTGGCTGTGGCCCCTGGAGTCCTTCCAAGCCAGCTTTATGTCCTCTCTTCTCATCTGCCTTGACCCCTCCCAGGCTGTGGAGAACTTTATCTACTCCTGCGCTGGCTGCTGCGTGGCCACGTACGTCTTGGGCATCTGTGACCGACATAACGACAACATCATGCTGAAGACCACTGGTCACATGTTCCACATTGATTTTGGCCGCTTCCTGGGCCATGCCCAGATGTTTGGCAACATCAAGCGGTAAGTGATCTCCTGAAGCCAGGTCGTGAGTGAAGGGCAAGGAGGTGAGAAACAGTGGTTCAGAGCTGGGACACAAGCCCATGATGGAAGCAGCTGGGCCTCAGATCATGGTCCCAGGGTTGAGCAGCATTGGAGGAGAGAAGACTGATAAAGAGGTCAAGTCCTTGCAGGGCCTTGCAGAAGAATGTGGGGACCAGCTGTTTTTCCCTACCAAGGACTGAACAAAGGGAAATGAACCAAACTGTAGCAAAAAGGAATGCAATCAGGTATCCAGAAAAAAATATTGCCAGCTCACAGATAAGGAACCAATGAAGGATATAGAGATCTTTTAAGATTAAGGTAGGAAAGGAACAAAGAAAAAAGTTAGAGCCCCATCTATCCAGTGTGTCCACGTGATGAGGGATGAGGGAAACTGACCCCTGATGCAGCCATATGGTGGGCTTCCTCCTCCATGTTGACCTTCTACCTGTATGTTCCCCTTGGCTCAGGGACCGTGCCCCCTTTGTCTTCACCTCGGACATGGCGTATGTCATCAACGGGGGTGACAAGCCTTCCAGCCGCTTCCATGATTTTGTTGACCTTTGCTGCCAAGCCTACAACCTCATTCGCAAGCACACCCACCTCTTCCTCAACCTTCTGGGCCTGGTGAGGAGCTCCATCCCTTTCCGAATACCTTCTTCTTATTATCTGGCACCATCTTTAAGACTTCCCTGTCTTGCTGCAGAGGATTTCTAGAGATTTACCTCTCTGAGCCCCAACTGAATACCTGCCTGCCCTAGATAAAGGCAGGGACCCAGACTACCTGAGGACAATGATGTCTGTGTAGGTGCCTGACTCCCTGCTCCAGCCCTTCAGTTCCTGTGGCCCTCCAGCCACTTCCCACAGCATCTGTCTACCACCCTCTAGAAGGGTTAGGGAGCCTAGCTGTAGAAAACCTTGCCTAAGGGTGGAGAAGCAGCAAGAATTCTCTGTTGTTACAGGCACCCTCTCTTGTTCTTTCTGCTCCTTCTAGATGTTGTCCTGTGGGATCCCTGAGCTCTCAGACCTGGAGGACCTCAAGTATGTGTACGATGCCCTGAGGCCTCAGGACACAGAGGCCAATGCCACTACCTACTTCACTAGGTAACATGATTTCCTGAGCGAATCAGCACTGCCCACCCTGAGTAATTCCCAGCCTGCTGGATTGGCAGGAGGAGGACTGGGGAAAGGTGAAAAGCTTAGCTCAGATGCTAGAGCCTAGAGTTGACCACGTGGATATATTGTCCCAACTTTGCCTGTGATTTAGGTAAATCATTTTGCTTCTCTCAGCCTTGGTTTCCCATCTGTGTTTTGGTGCTAACCTTTGCACACACGGGTATTGCCATGACTCTTATCTACATTCTCACTAGGTCCCATCAAATACTTTGTCTATGGGGCAATGTATAACGTGGCTTTTGTAATAACTTTTAACTTTCTTGGTCAGACCCTTCCCCCTTGCCAGAACATAGAGTTCCATGATTCAGTCTCCTCATATTTGACAACATTTTTAGGCACACTGTGTGTGAAAGCAAGGATGTGTTTATCTATGAATGCCTGCAAAATGTGGTCCATGTAGATGATGTTCTCCACTCTTTTTGGAACTCAGAGAATTAAACTTTCTCTGTTAGGTCTCCTAACACAGGACCTCTCCCTCTGAATTGAAATCTGAGATTGAACAGTGCTTGGTGAGGTTCTATTGTAATGAACCTTGAAATTTTTTGATATTTAGACATTTACACAGGGAGAGTGAGTTCCTAGTTCCTATCTACCTTGGTTTGATGGTCTTTGGCTCGGGTGGGCAGCCAGGGGAGGAGATAAGACCCTAGGGTTCACATGAGCAAATTGCATGAGATAATTGTGTGCCAATCGTTTGCTTTATGAGGATATGACACAGGAAAATGGTTTGATCTGAGCTGATTGTTAGTCTCAGGAGTCAGGAATATTCCTTGGAACACCCCTGTTGAGGCAGCAGGAATTTGGGTTCATGGTTATATCCTCTTTTCTTATCCTCCTGCCAGGTTGATTGAGTCCAGCCTGGGCAGTGTAGCCACAAAGCTCAATTTTTTCATCCATAATCTGGCTCAGATGAAGTTCACGGGCTCAGATGACCGGCTGACCCTCTCCTTTGCCTCCCGAACACACACTCTCAAGAGCTCTGGCCGAATCAGTGATGTTTTCCTCTGCCGCCATGAGAAGATCTTCCACCCCAACAAAGGCTATGTAAGTGTTTTCTCCAATCTGACCCCCTTTCCTGCTCTCTGCTGACCCTGGCTTACTGGGGTCCTGACTTTTTTCACACTTGCACAGCGGGCACAGGAGTTGACCCAGCGTCCTGTGCTGGGAGCAGTCCTGGACCACTTTCCTCTCCTTTGCTCACGTGACCTGCCTAGAATTGGGGAGCTGAATTGGATGGTTATTCCCTCTGAGTCAAGGATCCCGGCAACATATGTGGGAAGTCTGCTTTTAGATTCCTGTGTATGTGCTATCATCTGTCTCCCCTGGAGAGACTCTTGCTCTCTTCCTTCTGGAACGTGCCCCTCCCCTTAGCACATACATACACTTCCGGACCTTTCCTACACCCTTCACTGGGTGCAGAGGGCTCGGCAGGTACACCCTAAGATCTGGACCTTTGCAGATATATGTGGTAAAGGTGATGCGAGAGAACACTCACGAGGCCACCTATATCCAGCGGACCTTTGAGGAGTTCCAGGAATTACACAATAAGTTGCGGCTGCTCTTCCCTTCTTCCCACTTGCCCAGGTAGCTGCCCCCTTTACTATCTGCACAGAGGGATGTGGGCAAGGGGGAAAGGATACGGGATGGGAGGTGGGCAGGACTGCAGGGGCAGAAAATACCCTTTTGGACTAAACACCTGCCTGCTTTGCTTGGCCTGGTATGGAGTTTGGTGGCCAGTGCTCCCCCTGCTGGCCAAGCTCTCCTTGCATGCGAGAGCTCTCACTCCAGGCCCACTGGCCGGAAAGGAAGGCATGGTTGAAGCTGATGTTTCAAAATTTCTAATTTTTTAAAGAGTTACACCATTTTTCAAATGGATAAGCAAAATGTCATATGTACATACAGTGGGATATTATTCAGCATTTAAAATGGAGGGAAATTTTGATACAGGTAACAACGTGGATGGACCTTGAGGACATTCTGCTAAGTGAAATAAGCCAGTCACAAAAAAACAAAAACGGCCTGATTCCACTTATCTGAGTTACCTGGAGTAGTCAGATTCCTAGAGACAGAAAGTAGAAAGCTAGTTGCCCAGGTCTGAGGGGAGGTAGGTGTGGTTGTTTAATGGGTACAGAGCTTCAGTTTTGCAAGATGAAAAGAGCTATGAAGTTGGATAGTGGCGATGGTTGCACGACAATGTGAATATGGTTAATTCCACAGAACTGTACACTTAAAAATGGTTAAGATGGCAAATTTTATGTTACACGTATTTTACTGCAATTTTTTTAAAAACTACTTTTCAGGCCGGGCGCAGTGGCTCACGCCTGTAATCCCAGCACTTTGGGAGGCCGAGGTGGGCAGATTGCATGAGGTCAGGAGTTCGAGAGCAGCCTGGCCAACATGGTGAAACCCCATCTCTACTAAAAATACAAAAATTAGTGTGGTGGCATGCTTTTATAATCCTAGCTACTCAGGAGGCTGAGGCAGGAGAATCGCTTGAACCTGGGAGGCAGAGGTTGCAGTGAGCTGAGATCACGTGACTGCACTCCAGCCTGGGCGACAAAGCAAGACTCAGTCTCAAAACAACTTTTTAAATGAATTTTTTGGCCGGGTGCGGTGGCTCATGCCTGTAATCCCAGCACTTTGGCGGGCTGAGGCAGGCAGATCACGAGCTAAGGAGTTTTGAGACTAGCCTGGCCAACATGGTGAAACCCCCCTCTACTAAAAATACAAAAATTAGCTGGGTGCGGTGGTGCGTGCCTGTAATCCCAGCTACTGGGGAGGCTGAGGCAGGATAATCGCTTGAACCCGGGTGGTGGAGGTTGCAGTGAGCCGAGATTGCACCACTGTACTCCAGCCTGGGTGACAGAGCAAGACTCCATCTCAAAAAAAAAAAAAAAAAAGGGATTTTTACATCGATGGCAGAAACTGAGGGCTCCCGAGCCATTTCTGGGGAGCCACAGGACTCTGGCCCGCTGTTTGGTTTTCTCGTCTGGGGCCCTTGGAAATGTAGGCATGAGATGCTGAGCAGGTGTCAGACCTGGGCACAGATGTGCAGCACAGGAGGAATTGTGAGGGTCCCTAGAAATGGAGGCTGCTGGGAAATGGGTGCTAGGGGACTGGAAATGCAAATGAAATGTGAAAAAAGCCCATTGTGTCTATTTTCTTTCCCTATCTTCACCTCCTGCATCCCCGCTGCCTACGCTGCCACGCCAGCTTCCCTAGTCGCTTCGTGATCGGCCGCTCCCGGGGAGAGGCGGTGGCCGAGCGGCGGAGGGAGGAGCTAAACGGTTACATCTGGCACTTGATCCACGCACCCCCCGAGGTGGCCGAGGTGGGTGGGCTTGCCTCTCCTCCTGGCTATCCAGGCTGGTGGAGGTGGTTGGGGAGGCAGGGGTGGAAGCATCCGGAGGCACTAGGAGTCAGGAACAGGACTTGGCACTTCGGAGTCTGTGGGCTGAATGACCAGTGCTCCAGTCTGCAGAAGACATGAGGAGGGTGGGTCCAGCCTCACAGGGTTATACACAGAAATGCAATTAAACAGAAACGTGAATGCCTCCAGGCACATGGGCTGAGAATGATGAGAATGAGCAGAGCCTCAGAAAGGAAGGCTCCTCTTTGAGGAAAAAGTTTTTTGAGCAGGTTGAGTATGTGTTATCAACCTAGTTTTTTTTTAAACAAATAGTATTATAATGGCCCTAACAAAGTCATGAGGAATCCTATTATTAAATACTTTAACAAATCATCTGCCCCTATCGTCCATGTTCCCTTCCTATTTGTCCATATGCAAGCATGATTTTTACAGTTTTATAGTGGTTATAGCTTAAGTATAACTCTAGATTCTGAGTTTTTTTCCCTTAGCATTTATAGTATGCATATGCTATAACTTTAAATATCTGTTCCTCCAGACACCAACTTGCAGTACTATAATCTTAACCATTTTATTTTTGAAAGATATTTAGAGTATGTGTTTTTTTTTTTTCCCATTAATGTTCAAGTGAGTATTTTCACACAGTTTTTTTGTTTGTTTTTTGAGAAAGGATCTTGCCCTGTCATTCAGTCTGGAGTGCAGTGGCACAATCACAGCTCACTGCAGCCTCTACTTCCCAGGCTCAAGCGATCCTCCCACCTCAGCCTCCTGAGTAGCTGGGACTGTAGGCATGGGCCACCACACCCAGCTAGTTCTTGTATTTTTTTTTTTATAAAGACAGGGTTTCATTATGTCACCAGGCTGGTCTCAGACTCCTGAGCTCAAGCGATCCTCTGGCCTCAGCCTCCGAAAGTGCTGGAATTACAGGCATGAACCACTGCACTCGGCCTTTTTTTTTCTTTTTAAACTTTTTAGTGTTAAAACTTTCAAACATGCAGAAAAGTAGAGAAACAATATAATTAGCAATTATATATCCATCACCTAAACACTTAACATTTTGCTATATTTGCTGCTTCTATTTTTCATGAAGTATTTTAAAATAAATAACAGGCCGGGTGCAGTGGCTCATGCCTGTAATCTTACAACTTTGGGAGGCCGAGGCAGATGGATCACCTGAGGTTAGGAATTTGAGACCAGCCTGGCCAACATGTCTCTACTAAAAATACAAAAATTAGCTGGGCGTGGTGGCACACACCTGTAATCTTATCTACTCGGGAGCCTGAGGTTGCAGTGAGCTGAGATCGCCCCACGGCACTCCAGCCTGGGTGTCAGAGCGAGACTCCATCTCAAACAAACAAACAAAAAAAGTAAATTACAGACATCATAATACTGTACCTCCTAAATACTCATTGTGCATCTCTAAACAATAAAGTCTTGTTTTTAACGTAACTACAGTATTATTATATTATCCAGTACATAGTCCATATTCAAAATTTCCCTATCATCCCCCAAATTCCTTTTACGGTTGGCTTGTTAGAGCTATAATCCACATAAGAACCGCATGTTGTTGGTTGTTATATTTCCTAAGTCTTTTTAAATCTGGAACAGTCTCCTTCCTTTTTGTATTGGGCCATTGTCTTATTGAAGAATGGCCCTGTTTCTGATTCTGTTCCAGTGTGATTTGGTGTACACCTTCTTCCACCCACTGCCCCGGGATGAGAAGGCTATGGGCACCAGCCCAGCTCCTAAGTCCTCAGGTACAGTATCTTCTCTGAGACCTTTCTGCCAACTCCTCTGAACTACCCCAAGGGTAACTGCTTCTGCCCCAACCTCTTCTCAGTTCTCTCTCCTTGACTTGCCTCCTGTTCCTTTTCTTACTCTCCGGGGAATCTAGTTTCCCACTCAGGCTGTGGGGCCATAGCTCCTTACCTGGGTTCCCCACAGGGTGGATATTCAGTCGATTATATCCTCAGACCCATCCCAACCCAATTAACTCTAATCACATTCACACTACACTTATGTAGATGCCTCATGAGTATCAGAAACCTGACATGGAGAGGCTAGGGCAAGGGGGTTCAGGAAGAAAACAGAAACACCTGCCTGGCCTCTTGACCCTTCTTGGTTTCATTTGTCCCTACAGATGGCACATGGGCCCGGCCCGTCGGAAAGGTGGGAGGGGAGGTGAAGCTGTCCATCTCCTACAAAAACAATAAACTCTTCATCATGGTGATGCATATTCGGGGCTTGGTAAGTGCCTGCACAGCCATGATTTTTTTCTTTTTTAATCTTTCTTGAGCTACTTTTTTGGGCAGACCTTCTCTGCCCCGTGTCATACGGGTAACCACCACAGTCTACTGAGCATCCACCATGGACCTATAACCATAGAAGCCTATGGTATGACTAGGCAATACATGATCCAGCTTTTTGTAGCTGTGGTCTTTGACAAGTAACCTAATCATTCTGAGCCTCATTAGAATGAGGAAAATGTAGCACCTACCTCATAGAGTCATTATGGGGATTAAACGAGATAATGCTTGTGGAATACTTAACACCATGCCTGGTTTTATTAGAATAATGATTATTATAGTAATTATAAGGGAGAGGCCCAAGGGGCTCATTACCTGGCTATAATGATTCAGCAGCCACGTGACATCCTTTGAACATGATCAAGGCAGTATATAATACTAAATTTTTGGTATGAGTTCTAAGAACATTGTGACTAGAATGTGACTAGAAGAGGAAGGGAACTTTTTTTTTTTTGAAATGGAGTTTTGCTCTGTCACCCAGGCTGGAGTGCAATGGCGCAATCTTGGCTTACTGCAGCCTCCGCCTCCTGGGTTCAAGCGATTTTCCTGCCTCAGCCTGAGTAGCTGGGACTACAGGCACATGCCACCACACCTGGCTAATTTTTGTATTTTTTAAAATTAGAGACCGGGTTTCACCATGTTGGCTAGACTGGTCTCGAATGCCTGACTTCAGGTGATCCGCCCGCCTCAGCCTCCCAAAGTGCTGGGATTATAGGTGTGAGCCACCACGCCCAGCCAGGAAGGGAACTTGAATACTTGCATTGTGCTGCATCCTATGTTAGGCATTTTGTGTAGGTTGGGGCAGTGGGATATGGCAGGAGGAGCATGAACATTCATCCATTTATTCTTCATTCATTCAATAAATGTTTGAGTGCCTGCTATATACTGATACATTAGCTCTGGGTATGGGGGAAAACAAAACAAAATCCCTGCCCTCAGGGGGCTTACATTCTAGTTGGAAACAGCAGACAGGCAGATAAGTAAAATATATGGCATAGAAGATGGTAGTAAGAGCTATGGCAAGAAATAAAGCAGAGAAGGAATGCTAGGATGGAATGAGGGGAGTGGACTTTGCAAAGAGTGCTCAGGGAAGGCCTCATTGTTGAGGAGGTGTCTTAGCAAGATGAAGGTGAGGGAGGGAGCCATGTTTATGCATCTGAGGGCAGACTTTCCCAGGCAAAGGGAGCAGTTAGATCTGACAGCCCAGAACCAGGAGCCTGCCAGGGGTGCGTCAGAAACAGCAAGGGGCCAATGGCTGAAGCCGATGGAGCAAAGTCAAGAAGAGTGGATGATGAGGTTGGAGAGGGTATGACGGACCAGCACCTCACCCCGATAGTAAGAACCGTGGCTTTTTCCCTGAATGAGATGGGTTTTGAGCAGAGGCATGACATGATCTGACTTAGGTTTTAAAAGGATCAGGCTGGGTGAATCACTAGTTGGCTGCCCTTGAGCAAGCAGCTCAATCTCTGTGACTCATGTCTCTACCTCTTAGGGGTTAAGTGGACCAAATGACAAAATAGACAAGGATAGTAGATACGGCAGGAAGATACCTGGGAACATGATGGTTCACTCAAAACAGACCACATTATGGGATGTCCTGAGGATTTGGATAAAAAGTATAGACTTGATATCATAGGCAAACCAATTGATGTTTTAATAGGACACAATGTTATCATGGTAGATATTTTTATCAGAATAGAGTGAGCTTGGAAGCAGACAAATAAATTAGTTGTGCATTGCAAGATGCCAGATGGCAGATGAGAGTCTGGATCAGAGTATGATCACAGGAATGGTGATGAAGAGACAGATGTTAAAAATCTTAACATTTTTTCGTTCTCATTCTATTGTAGCAACTGCTCCAGGATGGAAATGACCCTGACCCCTATGTGAAAATTTACCTCCTTCCTGACCCTCAGAAAACCACTAAGAGGAAAACCAAAGTGGCTCGGAAAACCTGCAATCCCACCTACAATGAGATGGTGGGTGGGGAAAATGGTGGGGTAGGGCAGGGGTTGGCAACCTGCGCCTGTTCTCCTAGATAAAGTCATATTGAAGAACGTATTAAGATGTTGTATTAAGAACATGGCTGTACTTGCTGATTTAGGTGTTACCTGTAGCTGCTTTCATGTTGCAATGGCAGGACTGAGTAGTTGTAACATAGACCATATGGCTTATCAAGCCTAAAAATATTTACTGTCTGTCCCTTTACATAAAATGTTTGCCAGCCCTTTTGGGCTGGGATTTCATGACTGGGGTCTGGCCCTATCCTGTGGGAAGGAGGAGCCTGCCGGTCCTGTGCTGAAAATGAGCAGTGGCCCCAATACAAAGCCCTCACCTACTTGAACTCTGAGCAAAGAACAGAGTTCATTAACGCTTCCCTTGGAGTCTGTGTACCTTGTGTACCTTCTGTATTACCTGGGACTCTGCAGGGTCAGTGCTAGCCTCAGCTGGATCAACCCCCAACAGACTTTACCATCTCCCTCTCTTGGGTTCCCTCTGGATTCTTTTTGTTCCTTCTCTCACCACTTCCCTCACCCATCTCTATGTTTGCAGTTGGTGTATGATGGGATCCCCAAGGGAGACCTGCAGCAGCGGGAGCTCCAGCTGAGCGTGCTGAGTGAGCAGGGATTCTGGGAGAACGTACTCCTCGGTGAGGTGAACATCCGCCTGCGAGAGCTGGACCTGGCTCAGGAGAAGACCGGCTGGTTCGCACTGGGATCTCGAAGTCATGGCACCTTGTGAGCCCAGCAGAGCCACCACCCAGCATCCCAGGCTGGTGGCGGGAGCTGGGGGAGAGGACTCTCCCCTGTAAGACTCTTCCTTGTGAAGGGTCAGGGCCCTGGGCGGGCCTCCAGCTCCTTCCAGGTGATTCTGGCCTCTGTGGTAGGAGGCAGGGAGAGTAAGACATGCTCTGCTGTCTCTTCCTCTGGAGACTGAACGTGGGTTGGTTGTGATGAGCAGCCCCTTGGAGGCTGTGAGGTTGCAGCAAAGTTTTAAGTTTACCTTGTGTCAAGGGAGCAATGCTTGGTTTGGGGATTGTGTGGGGTGGGCTGTATGAAGTAGCATTTTGGGGGTGGGTGGGTGGATATCTTAATTTTTATTTTTAAAAAATGAAATAGTGATGTTGTCCTAACTGGGACAGGAAGCCTTGCGAGAAGGGACGTACCTATGCCCCAGAAGGCAAGAGAGGAAGACTATTTGGACTTTTTGTATGATTAAGGTTCTTATTGGACTTTTCCCTAGGTTTTTGTTGTTGTTGTTGTTGTTTTGTTTTCTAGCTATAGGAACTATTTGGGGAGGGGCCCAGTGGGTCCTCGGCCAGAGCCCTCTCTAAGGACAGGTTGGGGAGGGTTGGGGAGGGCTGCCTGTGCTGGACTGAGGCTTGCGCCACTGGGCCTTTCTGATTTTGCCTCCAAAGGAGAGCGCTGTGATACCTACATGTGTAAGGAAGGGCCTTCCATATTGGGGTTCTGCCAAGGACCCGTATTCAGGGACCCATGCTCTTTTGGGGGGACTTTTCCTCTTGTCTTCCCTACTTTATTAGGACTTGCCCTGAATACCATTTTCTACCCCTTGCCCCTCCATTCTCCTGGCCCTTCTTGGGGGTCAGCTGGTCTCTATGAATATGCTGGGGGTGCTTCCCCATAGGTCTCTCCCTTCATTTCTCTCTGGTGGGACAAAATACTGACTCAGTCCTTAGATATAGTTTCACCCAAGAGCATCTTGGCCCTGGGAAGAGGTCCCTAGGCTGCAGATGCCACTGACTGCTTGCTAGGTAGCCTCTGGAAAGCATTCCCCATCCATCACTCCCCACTTCTTTCTGCTGTGCTGCTTCCCTCCCAAACTCCATTTCTGTCACCCTTTTTATAAGACTTTTCCTCATTCTGTGGGGCCATAAACCTATTTAGTCTGGAGCCAAAGGGATGCCCTATCTGAAGGAAAGGGGCATGGGGTGGGGGATTCCAACAAAACTGTTGTTTTTTGCCCCATGGTTTTTCTTTGGTCAGTAGGAGGCTGGATTGGAGTGGTGATTATTCCCCTGGAGCTAAGCTCAGGAGCCTGAAGGGAGAGACTGAGACTGAGTCTCTTATCTCTTCATATTCTTTATTCCCTACCAGATGGAATTTTTTTTTTTTTTTTGGAGATGGAGTCTCGCCCTGTCGCCAGGCTGGAGTGTAGTGGCATGATCTTGACTCACTGCAACCTCTGCCTCCCGGGTTCAAGCGATTCTCCTACCTCAGCCTCCCGAGTAGCTGGGATTACAGGCATGTGCTACCACGCCCAGCTAATTTTTGTATTTTTAGTAGAGACGGGGTTTCACCACGTTGGCCAGGATGGTCTCGATCTCTTGATCTCATGATCTGCCTGCCTCGGCCTCCCAAAGTGCTGGGATTACAGGCGTGAGCCACCATGCCCCACCTCAGATGGATTTTACATTTGCTCTTTTGTGTTTCACTCCAAAGGGTTGTCTACCTTGCCAAAAAGAGGGAGGGACTTTGAATTTGATATTAACTTTTAAAACCAGAATTGGCTGGATATTTCCCATGATTGGGAAAAGAGTGAAATGAGGACATTCTGTAAACTGTCCCTCCCTAATTCCAAGGATCAGAAACTCCCCGTTTTGCTGACTCATTCCATAACTGGAGAAAGAAGCTCCATTGACCGAAGCCACAGGGCAGCATGGAAGTTTAAATTTTCTCTAAAAATGCCAAGGATAAAGCTGGCTGCTTCCAGGAGGGGAAAGGAGAGTGGGGAGTGGGCGGTGAAACTTTTCCAGATGAACGGACCATAAATGTGTTACTGGCTTTGTGCCTGTAGTTCATTTTATTATGACCTGTATGCTCCTGATTTAAAGAGATCTGTGTACTGTTTACTTCCCACTTCCCAGAATCCCTTGTATCTCCTTTCTCGGGAATTGTATTTTCTAATAAATGACATTTGAGAAAAAAATGAAACTATAATTTTATTTTTTTTTGACACAGGGTCTCT
Source organism: Pongo pygmaeus (assembly GCF_028885625.2). Lineage (NCBI taxonomy): Eukaryota > Metazoa > Chordata > Mammalia > Primates > Hominidae > Pongo > Pongo pygmaeus. Next base: position 45,036,106 of record NC_072373.2, read on the forward strand.
CTCAGTCGCCCAGGCTTGGAGTGCAGTGGTGAGATCTAGGCTCACTGCAACCTCCACCTCCCAGACTCCATCCATCCTCCCACCTCAGCCTTCCCAGTAGCTGGGACCACAGGTGCACACCACCATGTCTGGCTAATTTTTTTTTATTCTTTGTAGAGACAGGGTTTTGCCATGTTTCCCAGGCTGGTCTTGAACTCCTGGGCTCAAGTGATCTACCTGCCTCAGCCTCCCATAATTTTTAAAAGTAATTTTTAGTAGAGACAAGGTCTTGCTACGTTGAGCAGGCTGGTCTTGAATTCCTGAGTCCAAGCAACCCTCTCACCTTGTCCTCCCAAAGTGTTGGGATTACAGGTGTGAGCCACTGCACCCAGCTGAAACTATCATTTTAAAGATTGGTTGATGTTTGGCTGGGCAGAGTGGCTCATCCCTGTAATCTCAGCACTTTGGGAGGCCAAGGTGGGTGAATCACCTGAGGTCAGGAGTTTGAGACTAGCCTGACCAACATAGTGAAACCCCGTCTCTACTAAAAATACAAAAATTAGCCAGGCGTGGTGACACGCACCTGTAACCTCAGCTACTCAGGAGGCTGAGGCAGGAGAATCACTTGAACCAGGGAGGTGGAGGTTGCAGTGAGTTGAGATCGTGCCATTGCACTCCAACCTGGGCAACAAGAGTGAAACTCTGTCTCAAAAAAAAAAAAAAAAAAGATTGGTTGATGTTCACATGTTTACATTGAAACATCTGATGTATGAGATGAAAATAATAATAGTGGTTTTTTATACCACCAAATGGTAACTTTTATATGTACTAGTGCACTGCACTGACCATTTTTACATTTGTCAGCTAAATCTATCCTCACAACAACTTGATCAGGTGTGTACCATTACCCATTTTACAGATGAAGAAACTGAAGCTCAGAGGGATGAAGTAACTTGCCCAAGGGCACACAGCCAATAAGTCTTGGAGTTTGAACCCAGGTTTGTTGCACTCCAAACCTTGTGCAACCCCTCCTAGGCAATGTTTAATACAGTCCCTTAAGTTGGTCTAATTGGTATTTTGGGTGCTTTTTATACATGATATCATCTTCCATTACAACTGCCCTGGACAGTAAGTATGGCTCATTCATGAATTCTGTAACAAACATTCACAGTTCTTACCAGTGCTACCTAGTGGCATGCCTCCATTCATAAAAAAATACATTGTATTGAATGCATCCTGGGCCCTGTACTCTAGGTACCGGATTGGGGCTTACCAAGGTAAATTAAGACAGTTCTCTGCATTTAAGAAGTTTACTACCAGGGCCGGGCACGGTGGCTCACGCCTGTAATCCCAGCACTTTGGGAGGCCGAGGCGGGCAGATCACGAGGTTAGGAGATCGAGACCATCCTGGCTAACACGGTGAAACCCTGTCTCTACTAAAAATACAAAAAATTAGCTGGGTATGGTGGCGGGCGCCTGTAATCCCACCTACTTGGGAGGCTGAGGCAGGAGAATCGCTTGAACCCGGGAGGCTGAGGTTGCAGTGAGCCGAGATTGTGCCATTGCACTCCATCCTAGGCAAAAAGAGCGCAACTGTCTTTAAAAAAAAAAAAAAAAGAAGAAGTTTACTACCCAGTAATATTTAACCAACTCCATTTTATAGGAGAAAAAACTGGAACTTGAGATGCCTCACAACTATCAAGCCACTACAGCATAACCATAGCCCAGAAGTGAATCCCCCAAGTGCAGGATGGAAGTGAAGTGACCCTTGTTCAAGCATTGTACCCAGAAGTCTTCAAAACTCTCCAGTGGGGAGTCATGTTTCATACTGGGGAATTCTGTGGGGGCTTCCAGGGGATTTTTCAGTAGTAAACAGTAGGAAGTGTTACCTGCTTTATTTCTAAGTGGTCTTGAGGTGTCACTGCAGTTCTGGGCAAGTCCCTATGGACTTTTTAAAGGTTAGTACTTGAATCTGCCAAGAGTCTTAGTGAAGGAAATTTCATGGCCAAATGAGGTAGAAATCTGAACCCTCCTGAGGGAGTGGGAATGAGAGAGGTGGGGAATGAGAGAGAGGGGTTGCCCAAGGAGAAAAGAAACAAAAGCAGCCCAGGGGGCCCAGATTTCTGAGTTCAAAGAGAGGTGACAAAAATGAAGCAGCCCAGCTTGCCGAGATTTGGGGAGCAAAGATTAGACTGGATTTGAAAGGTGAAAAAATGAGGCAGCATTTTAAATTGGGAGAGAATTTTCTGGTGGCTGGGACTCGTCTAAAGTGTCTGATCAATTCAACAAACAACACTAATGGCTTACTCTGGGTGAGGCGAGGTGTCCGGTACTGTGGCTACTCAGATAACAAAGGTGTGGATCCTGTCTTCAAGGAACTCAGTCTTTCAAGGGAGGCAGGCATGGAAATAAATACAGTGCAGTGTGATACGGACAAGGTGGCATAAGAAGGGGTGGGGCGGGCAGAGTGGGCTTCAGAGAGGATATCTGATCTGAGTGTTAAAATCAATCAGAGCTTCAGGCTTTATTCTTAGGGTGATGGGGTTTTCAGAAAGGGAACTGCAGGGGCCGGGCACGGTGGCCCATGGCTGTAATCCCAGCACTTTGGGAGGCCAAGGTGGGCGGATCATCTGAGGTCAGGAGTTCGAGACCAGCCTGGCCAACATGGTGAAACCCCATCTCTACTAAAAATACAAAAATTAGCCAGGTGTGGTGGTGAATGCCTGTAATCCCAGCTACTCAGGAAGCTGAGGCAGGAGAATCACTTGAACCCAGGAAGTGGAGGTTGCAGTAAGTTAAGATTGCACCACTGAACTCTAGCCTGGGCAACAGAGAGAGACTCTTATCTCAAAAAAAAAAAAAAAAAAAAAAAAAAAAAGAAACGGTAATGTCTAATTCATGTTTTAAGAGATCATTCTTCTGGCTGCTGTTCGAAGCAAGAATGGAAGCAGAAGAGGAGGCTATTGTAGTCTAGGAGGGAAATGATGGTGGCTTGGGGATGGTGAAAGTGGTCAAATTCTGGATATATTTTGAAGGTAGAGCTGACAGGACTTGCTGATGGACTGCATATGGAATTGAGGGAAAGGGGAGTTGAGGATGACTCCTCAGTGTGGAGCCTCAGAATGTAGGCAAAGAGTCCTCTGGAGGAATTACTGGGAGTGGGGAGGTAGGTTCAGTAGAGCTGAATCAAGACTTCTGATTGTGATAAGTTTGAGATGTGTGATAGAAATCTAAGTGGAGAAATAATAGAATGGAATCTGAAGCCCAAGGGAAGTCAGTCTGGAAGTTTAGATATGGAAGTCCTCAGCATTCAGATGGCGTTTAATTCCATGGAATGAGATGAGATCACCCAGGTTAGAGAGGCATGTGGGTGGATTGAGGCCAACATTTAGAGGAGGAGGAGGAGCAGATCAATGGTGTCCTGGCAACCTAAAGAAAAGTATGATCAGTTTCCATAACAAAGTATCACAAACTGAGAGGCTTAAACAGCAATGTATTTCTGGAGGTTGGAAGTCCAAAATCAAGGTGTCCGCAAGGTTGATTCCTTGTGAGGGCTGTGAGAGAGTCTGTTCCATGTTTCTCTCCTGGCTTCTGGAGGTTTGCTGGCAATCTGGCATTCCTTGGCTTATATATGCATCAACCCAGTCTCTGCCTTCACATTGCCATGGCATTCTCTCCGTGTGCATGCACATGTCTGTGTCCAAATCTCCTCTTTTTATAAGGACGCTGTCATCTTGGATTAGAGCCCACCATAATGACCTCATCTTAACTTGATCATCTGCAAAGAACCTATTTCCAAATAAGATCACATTCACAGGTACTAAGGGGACTTTAGTATTTTATCTTTATCTTTAGGATTTTATCTTTTGGGGGATGCAGTTCAACCCCTAACAGTCAAGAGGAGTGAACATAGCAAAGTGTTCTTGGTGACCTTGATAAGAGCTGCCTGAATGAGTGGTGGGGGTGAAAGCCACATTGGTGTAGGCTGGGGAGAGTATAGGTGAAGAGAAAGTGGAGACCATAAGCACTAATAACTCTCGAGAGGTTTCGCTCTGGTGGTGCAGAAGCTTGGAGGGGTGTGTATCTAGGGAAGGTTTTTTTTTTATTATTTACTTTTTTTTTGAGACAGAGTCTCACTCTGTCACCTAGGCTGCAGGGTGGTGGTGTGTTCTTGGCTTACTGCAGCCTCAACCTCGTTGGCTCAAGCAGTCCTCCCACCTCAACCTCCCGAGTAGCTGGGACTACAGGTGTGAGCCACCACGCCCAGTGAATTTTTTAAATTTTTGTATAGACAAGGTCTTGCTATGTCGTCCAGGCTGGTTTTGAACGCTTGGGCTCAAGCCTTGGCTCAAGCCCCCTGCCTTGGCCCTGCAAAGTGTAGGGATTACAGCCGTAAGCCACCATGCTGGGTGGTCTTTTTAATATAGCTGATATTAAGTTATGTAAATGTGAATGATCTATTAGTGAGAGAAACGTGTATGTTACTAGGGAAAGGGATAAGAGAGGTCAGAATTCCTTGAGTGAAAATGGGAAGGATGGCATCCAGGAGGTTTCTTGGGTTGCGGCGGGATTGAAGGCAGATTATGTGGGTCCAGATGCTGGTGGATTTGTTCAGGGAAAGATGAGGTGATTTATGTCCAGTTGTATCTGTTTTTTCTTGAAGTATGAGTGTGATCATAAACTGAGAATGTGTGTTTATGGGAAATGCTGGAAATTTGAAGAAAGAAGTATTGTGAGACAGTCTCAGAGAGTAGGAGAAGCAAAGCTTCTAGGGAACTGTGGTGGGAGTGCCTGGCATCGATGAGATTTGTGATCACAAGTATGAAGTGAGTCACTCAGCATGCCTGAGCGATCTTCTTAAGCAATGATTAGCTGCAAGGGTGCAGGCGCACAATGAGTGAGTAGTTGGGTTTAACTAGGGTTGGAGTTTTGCCAGGGAGTAGAAGGGCAAGGGGGTAGTTTTAATACTGGATCATGGAAATTCATGCTGAGTAAGGAGGGAAATGAAGAGTGTGATGGATCACAAACAGTGGTAAGAGCAATGGTTTGTGGTCTCTGAGGGGTTGACCGGCAGCTGAATAGGGATATCAGGGCAGTGGATTGGTAGGAGGTGGCAGCCAGAGTGGGAGATATTGGGATATCAGATTTTGGAGCTGGTGGTGACTCTGAAAAAATCAAGAGCCATATACCCTTTACCTCAGCCTGGCAAAGTCTTTTAAAATAAGAGAATTAACTGAGGTTTTAATTTTCTCCGGCCAAAGTGCCAGTCAGCTTGCCAATGGAAGGACTTTTTGTCTTCACTAGCTTGCACACGGCCTTGGCAACATGTTATCTCTGTGTACAGATCTGGCCTCCCTCTGCCCTCTAGCAGGCTTGGGAAGGCTGAGTCACACTTTTCCAACTGAGACGAACAAGGCAAAGTCACATATTCTCAGAGGCAGCTCTCAAATATTTTAATTTTTTAAACTTTTTTTTTCATAAACTTTTGTAGACTGTTGCTCAGGTTCTTTCTTTCTTTTCCCTCCCTTCCTTCCGTCTCTCTCCCCTCCCCCTGCACTCCTGTCCCCCTCCCCTCCCCTCCCCTCCCCTTCCTTCTCCTCCCCTCCCCTCCCCTTCCCTCTCCTCCCCCTCCCCTCCCCTCCCCTTCCCTCTCCTCCCCCTCCCCTCCCCTCCCCTTCCCTCTCCTCCCCCTCCCCTCCCCTCCCCTTCCCTCTCCTCCCCCTCCCCTCCCCTCCCCTTCCCTCTCCTCCCCATCCCCTCCCCTTCTTCCGTTCTTCCTTTTCTTCTTTCTTTCCTTTCTTCCTTCCCTTCCTTCCTTTTCCCTCCCTCCCTCTCTCCTTCCTTCCTTTTTCCTTCTTCCCTTTCTTTTTCTTTCTCTTTTTCTTTCTCTTTCCCTTTCTCCCTCCCTCCCTTCTTCCTTTCCTTTCCTTCTTCCTTTTCTTTCCTTCTTTTCCTCCCTCCCTCCCTTCTTTCTTTCCTTCCTTCCTTCCCTTCCCTCCCTTCCTTCCATTCCCTCCCTTCCTTCCATTCTTCCTTCTTCCTTTCTTTTCTTTTCCTTTCCTTTCCTTCTTCCTTTCTTTTCTTTCCTTTTTTCTCTGTTTCCTTCCTTCCTTCCCTCCCTCCCTCTTTCTTTTCTTTCCTTCCATCCCTTTTTCTTTCAAGACAGGGTCTCACTCTGTCACCCAGACTGGAGTGTGGTGGCATGTTCTCAGCTCACTGCAGCCTCAACCTCCTGGGTTCAAGTGATCCTCCCACCTCAACCTCCCGAGTGGCTGGGAACACAGATGCACACCACCACACCTGGCAAATTTTTTGTAGAAATGGGGTTTTGCCATATGTTGCTCAGGCTGGTCTTGAACTCTTGGGCTCAAGCAATTGACCCACCTCCCAAGTGCTAGAATTACAGGCGTGAGCCACCGTGCCTAGCCCAAATACTTCATGATTGCATTTTCCCTCTCTAGAACTTCTAACATAAGGAAGAATAAAAATTATATATCCAATGACTACATGGGGAAGGGACGTTCCATTCAAGAAAGTTTTAAGAAATTGTTTTCAGGAGTATGTTGTGTCAGTCAGTGACAAAGTTGAGAGTGGAATGCAAGTTGGTCTTAAGGAAGACAACATTATTTTAAAGTACTATTACTCTTCCGTTCATTCAACAAACATTTATTGGGTGCCTATTATGTACCAGTCAACATACTACCTCAGTGGTTCTTAAACTTTTTGGTCTCAGGAAAAAGTTTATACTCTTAAAAATTATTGAGGGCCCCAGCCAGGTGTGCTGGCTCATGTCTGTAATCTCTGCACATTGGGAGGCTGAGGCAGGCAAATTGCTTGAGCTCAGGAGTTTGAGACCAGCCTGGGCCACATGGCGAAACCTCATCTCTACTAAAAAGAAAAAAAATCCCAACTTGGCCAACCTGGTGAAACTGTCTGTACTAAAAAAATATAAAAATTGGCTGGGCATGGTGGTGGGTGCCTGTAATCCCAGCTACTTGGGAGGCTGAGGCAAAAGAATCGCTTGAACCTGGGAGATGGAGGTTGCAGTGAGCTGAGATTGCACCACTGCCCTCCAGCATAGGCAACAGAGCAAGACTCCATCTCAAAAATGTAATAATAAAATGAAAAAAAAAAACAGGTGTGGTGGTACACACCTGCCATGCCAACAACTTAAGAGGCTGAGGTGGGAGGACTGCTTGAGCCTGGGAGATCAAGGGTGCAGTGAGCCGTGACTGCACCACCGCACTCCAGCCTGGGCAATACAGCAAGATCCTATCTCAAAAAAAAAAATTACTAAGGACCCCAAATAACTATCTTTATACCTTTATGTGGTTTATAGCTATCAATATTTCCTATTTATGAATTCAAGACTGAGGAACTGAAAAATGTTCATTTAGGCTGAGTGTGGTGGTGTGCACCTGTAGTTCCAGCTACTTGGGAGGCTGAAGCAGGAGGATTGCTTGAGCCCAGGATTTCAAGACCATAGTGTGCTGTGATTGCCCCTGTGAATACCCACTGCACTCCAGCCTGGGCAACATATGAAACCGTGTCTTTAATGAAAAATACAATAAAATTTTAAAATTCAGTTAAAAATAATAAACCAATTACATGTTAATTTTTTTTTTTTTGAGGCAGGATCTCACTCTGTTGCCCAGGCTGGAGTGCAGTGGCACAATCTTGGCTCACTGCAACCTCTGCCTCCCAGGCTCGAGCAATCCTCCCACCTCAGCCTCCTGAGTAGCTGGGACCACAGGCGTGCACCGTCATGCCTGGCTAATTTTTGTATGTTTTGTAGAGACAGGGTTTTGCCATGTTGCCCAGGCTGGTAATGTTCAATTATTCTTCAAAACATAAAAAGTTTAGTGAGAAAAGTGGCATTGTCTTACATTTTTTCCAAATGTCTTTAGTATCTGGCTTAATATAAAACAGCTAGAATCTCGTATCTATCTGCTTTTGCATTCATTCTGTTGACAGTTCACACACCATGTATCTTCCAGAAGACTTCACTGTACATACATGAGAAAATGAGAGTTAAAAAAGCTTAGAATTATTATGGAAATATTTTTGGCCTTAAGGACCCTCTGGAAGGGTTTCAAAGGAGGATCCCCAGGGGTGCCCAGAGCATACTTTGGGAACCACTTTTCTAGATAGTTGGATACATCCCTCAAGGAGTTCAGGGACCAGCAAGAGAGAACACTTACAGGTATATGTAATGCAATGTGTTAAGTGCTTAATAGAGTGGAATAATATAAGTGCTGTGAGGGATCCATTAATTCTGGCTGGAAAGGTCAATGAAGGCTTCAAGGAGAAGCTGACATTTGAATTGGATCTTGAAGGATGAGTAGGTATGTAACAGGAAAGGTGAAGCTTTTCTTGGCTGAGAAACAGCATGAGTAAAGGCAGGAAACAGGGAGTACAGGTAAGTCCAATGTTCCTAGAATATAACATGCATGAAGACAAGTGACAGAGGAGGCTGGAAGAGTACAGTGGGAGGGCAGGCTGAATACAGCCTTTATTCTTCAGGCAATGAGGAAACAACTGAAGACTGTAAAGCAGAACCACACAAGAATATTACCTAATCTTTGTGCTCCTACTCTGTCTAGGCTAGGCACTGAGAAAACTTAGTTTTCTTACCAATCCATTGAAAGAGGAATTACCAGCCTCACTTTACAAGAAACAGGCTTCCCGTAACAAATTTGCCTACTTGGATCTCTATTATGAAACTGACCTCTATTATTAATACATTTTTCTGAAGTTCATAGGATTGAGATTTTCCAGAGATATGGATAATAATATAGGGTAAACAACAGAAACTGAGTTCTTCTTGGCTTCCTAGAAAGTGGTTGTGCCGGGCGTGGTGGCTCACGCCTGTAATCCCAGCACTTTGGGAGGCTGAGGTGGGCGGATCACGAGGTCAGGAGATCGAGACCATCCTGGCTAACATGGTAAAACTCTGTCTCTACTAAAAATACAAAAATTAGCCAGGCGTGGTGGCATGTGCCTGTAGTCCTAGCTACTAGGGAGGCTGAGGCAGGATAATAGTTTGAACCCAGGAAGGCGGAGGTTGCAGTGAGCGGAGATCACACCACTGCCCTATATCCTGGGCAACAGAGCGAGACTCGTCTCAAAAAAGAAAAAAAGAAGTGGTTGTTCCTTGAACAGGCCCAGTAAGGCAGGAGGAGCTGCTGGTCTCCTCCCAGCTCCCTAAAGACTTTTCTGCTGTCCCTAGTGCTCATAACTGCCACCCTCCCTCTGTAATTGGTACTTGACTTCAGGGGTATCTATTACAAAGTTTTAGCAGAAATAAAGAAGTGAACTAAGACCAAACTCACAAGAGATAATCAAATACAGCAATTAAAATTACCAGCTAATTTTTTTTTCAAAGGATAGTGGTCCATGTTTCCTTTTTGGCTGTTGTATTCTGTGGTTCTGGTTGCTAAGGAAGTATTAATAAATATGAATTGAATATGTTGCCTGCTTGGAAGCATAAAAGAGAGTAAATAGTTCTGGGGACTGAGCTGCTTCTCTGTGAGTTTAGTTTGCCCCACACCAGACATGTATGTACGCAGCACTGCCCAACTTTTACATAAGATCTCAGGTTGATGGTCTACGTAGTACTCAACAGTAGGAGAACCCTGAAATATCTGTCAGGCTGGGCGCGGTGGCTCACGCCTGTAACCCCAGCACTTTAGGAGGCCGAGGCGGGCAGATCACTTGAGCTGAGTTTGAAACCAACCTGGGCAACACGACGAAACCCTGTCTCTACAAAAATATGCAAAAATTGGCCGAGCACGGTGGCTCACGCCTGTAATCCCAGCACTTTGGGAGGCTGAGGCGGGCGGATCACAAGGTCAGGAGATCGAGACCATCCTAGCCAACATGGTGAAACCCTGTCTCTACTAAAAATACAAAAAATTAACTGGGCATGGTGGCACACGCCTGTAGCACCAGCTACTCGGGAGGTTGGGGCAGGAGAATCTCTTGGACCCGGGAGGCAGAGGTTGCAGTGAGCCGAGATCGCTCCACTGCACTCCAGCCTTGCGACAGAGTGGGCATCCGTCTCAAAAAAAAAAAAAAAAAAAATTAGCTGCGTGTGGTGGTGCGAGCCTGTAGTCCCAGCTCCTCGGGAGGCTGAGGTGGGAGGCTCACTGGAGCCTAGGAGGTTGAGGCTGCAGTGAGCCATGATCGCACTACTGCACTCCAGCCTGGGCGACAGAGCTAGACCCTGTCTCAAATAAATAAATAATAAAAATCTAAGACTACGATAACCCTACAGTTGGCCCGCGGGGCATTCAACCTTCCATGGATTGAAAATATTCGGGAAAAATAAAGACAATAAAACATAACACAAATAAATACAGTATAACAACTAGTTCCATAGCACTTGCATCGTATTAGGTATTATACTTAATCTAGGGGATAGTTTAAATATCTGGGAAGGTGTATGCAGGTTATATGCAAACACTACCATTTTACATAAGGGACTTGACCGTCTGCGGATTCTGATGTCTACGGGGTCCTTAGAACTAATCCCCATTTCATGAGAGGGGATGACTGTATCAGTGTGTATTAGGCCATCAAAACGCCTCGGGGAAATTCTCGGGTTATTTTGAAAACCCCTTTCCTCCCCAAGACCTTTAACCTAGAGGGCTGTTGGGGCGGTCTCCTAGGAGACCACACAGAAACGACTGCGCATGCGTGCATCCCCCCGGCTGATGCAACCTCACGCTGCCGTGCCGCTCTACCTCGAGTAAGGAAGCCGACAGGGAACTCTGGCAAGACCAATCGGCGGCCACACGGAAGTGGGCGGAAAGGCCCGCCCCCCGGGGGTTTTGCGAGTGACGTTGGGCGTCGCGGCGCTAGCGGCGTAGACGCCCAGTAGTCCTGCGTCTCTTCCGGCGGCTGGGGGGGGTGTCCTGCCGGCGCGCGGGCCCTGCGGCCATTTTGGGCTTCGCTTCCACCGTACCAGCCGGCCTACCCAGTCCTTCCGGTATCGCGTTGCTCAGGGGCTTTTCAACCCTCTGTCAGTCGGAAAACCGTCGCCGAGGCCGTGGGGGAACTCCTATCCATGGTGTTGAAGCGTCGAGCCGACTAGGGAACCTCCTTCCCCGCCAGGATGGAAGTCGCATCAGTCGCCGCCTATTGCGCGGGCTGTTCCTCCCTGTGTTCTGCCGCCCGCTGCCGCATTCGCTGCCCTCTGTGGCTTTTCTGCTGGCTCGAAGATCGGCCTGGAGCACCGACGCCACCGCTGGGCAAGGCCGAGACTCTGTAGGCTTCCTCCGAATCCCGTCGACCTCCAGCCGCTGAGCGCCGCGGCCCTACCTGAGAGACTGTCAAGAAAAAGGAGATGGAGACGGGGACAGGCGGATCGCGGAAACGGCTTGGCCCTCGGGCGGGCTTCCGGTTCTGGCCACCCTTTTTCCCTCGGCGATCGCAAGCAGGCTCTTCTAAGTTCCCGACGCCTCTTGCCCCGGAAAACTCCGGGAACCCCACACTGCTTTCCTCTGCCCAGCCCGAGACTCGGGTCAGTTACTGGACAAAGCTGCTCTCCCAGCTCCTTGCGCCGCTCCCCGGATTGCTTCAGAAGGTGCTAATTTGGAGCCAACTTTTCGGTGGAATGTTTCCGACCAGATGGCTAGATTTTGCTGGAGTCTACAGCGCCCTGAGAGCCCTGAAGGGACGGGAGAAACCAGCCGCCCCCACAGCGCAGAAATCTTTGAATTCGCTGCAGCTCGACTCCTCAGACCCCTCGGCCACCAGTCCCCTTGATTGGCTAGAGGAGGGGATTCACTGGCAATACTCGCCCCCAGACTTAAAATTGGAGCTTAAGGCCAAGGGAAGTGCTTTGGACCCTGCAGCACAGGCTTTTCTCTTAGAGCAGCAGCTGTGGGGAGTGGAGCTGTTGCCCAGTAGCCTTCAATCCCGTCTGTACTCTAACCGGGAACTTGGCTCTTCGCCCTCTGGGTCTCTAAACATTCAACGCATGGACAATTTCAGTGTGGTATCCTATTTGCTGAACCCTTCCTACCTGGACTGCTTTCCTAGGCTAGAAGTCAGCTATCAGAACAGTGATGGAAATGGCGAGCTAGTCGGCTTCCAGACACTAACCCCAGAGAGCAGCTGCCTGAGAGAGGACCATTGTCATCCCCAGCCGCTGAGTGCAGAACTCACTCCGGCCTCGTGGCAGGGATGTCCACCTCTTTCTACGGAAGGCCTACCAGAAATTCACCATCTTCGCATGAAACGGCTGGAATTCCTTCAGCAGGCTAGCAAGGGGCAAGAGTTACCCACCCCTGACCAGGATAATGGCTACCACAGCCTGGAGGAGGAACACAGCCTTCTCCGGATGGATGCGAAACACTGCAGAGATAACCCAACACAGTTTGTTCCTGCTGCTGGAGACATTCCTGGAAACACCCAGGAACCCACTGAAGGAAAAATAGAATTATTAACTACAGAGGTTCCACTTGCTTTGGAAGAAGAAAGCCCTTCTGAGAGCTGTCCATCGTGTGAGATACCTATGGAAAAGGAGCCTGGAGAGGGCCGAATAAGTGTAGTTGATTACTCATACCTAGAAAATGACCTTCCCGTTTCTGCCAGACCAGCTTGTAGTAACAAACTGATAGATTATATTTTGGGAGGTGCATCCAGTGACCTGGAAACAAGTTCTGATCCAGAAGGTGAGGATTGGGATGAGGAAGCTGAGGATGATGGTTTCGATAGTGATAGCTCACTGTCAGACTCAGACCTTGAACAAGACCCTGAAGGGCTTCACCTTTGGAACTCTTTCTGCAGTGTAGATCCTTATAATCCCCAGAACTTTACAGCAACAATTCAGACTACTGCCAGAATTGTTCCTGAAGAGCCTTGTGATTCAGAGAAGGATTTGTCTGGCAAGTCTGATCTAGAGAATTCCTCCCAGTCTGGAAGCCTTCCTGAGACCCCTGAGCATATTTCTGGGGAGGAAGATGACTGGGAATCTAGTGCAGATGAAGCAGAGAGTCTCAAACTGTGGAATTCCTTCTGTAATTCTGATGACCCCTACAACCCTTTAAATTTTAAGGCTCCTTTTCAAACATCAGGGGAAAATGGGAAAGGCTGTCGTGACTCCAAGACCCCATGTGAGTCCACTGTGGCCATTTCTGAGTGTCACACCTTACTTTCTTGTAAGGTGCAGCTGCTGGGGAGCCAAGAAACTGAATGTCCAGACTCGGTACAGCGTGACGTTCTTTCTGGAGGAAGACACACACATGTCAAAAGAAAAAAGGTTTGTTTCTTGTCTTTTAACATGCCTGATATGTTCTGACTGTTTTTATATGGTTAAATGTAGCAGCATGACTTTGGAGGCTTAGAAGTGCATGTGTTTTTGAGGAAGGCCTCTAAATTCATATACTTGGATTGAGAAATATGTAAATAACCCTTCTCCTCCTGTCCCTCACCCCCCACCCTAATGCACATTGTTGCTGTCCAAAACGAACATACCAGTGTGTAGATGTTAGCAGGAAAGTGCCATTTTTATTTGGGTTGGTAGTTCTGGACTGTTTCCTTACAAGCTTCAACTTTTCACACTTTTTAACGGACTATTAAACTTTGTGTGTACATAATTTAATTTTTCTAGAGATTGAAAAGGTCCTGTTACAGCCATAGAGTTTTAAAATGATTTTAAATGTATGTTGTTTGCAAATACTTAATATTTTGTTTGCATGTAAGAAGAGTGTCTTCATTCCTGTTCATTACAACCCAAAAGGATGATGATATCAAGTAGCAAGTCAGATTTATCTGGTCCAGTTTGCCATGAAAGAAAATAGTAATTTGAGTGGTTTTGACATTATTACATGGTTTTAATTGAAAGTCAAAGCCAGTTCAGGAAATGGTATTGCCTTTTCTTAGGAATGCAATGCTAGTTATCAGTGGTCAGCTACAGGTTAATATTAATAAACAGTGATGGCCACTTACTTGGTTTATCTTCACTAGTTGCTTCCTGTTCCCAGGCTAGTCTTAAAACTTCATGCAGCGTTTTACGCTTTCATTACATTGTCAGGTTAACCTTATTTTGGGAGTCTTTAGAGTTGGTTTGTTTTTCTTAATAGTTGATTCAACTAAAGTTATTAATTGAACTCTCCCCAAACTCAAAGGTGTCTATTATTGTAGAGGGAACGTTTTTTTTAGTTTCCTATAACCGTTACTTGGAGAGAGAAGATAGCGGTTGAGTTATTATTGACCTCAGATTCTGCCGCACTGGGGCTTTTCAAATGGACAGTACCATAATCTCTTGGCTCTAAATGGCCAGCTTACTACTTTGAAATTATTCCTGGGTAGAAAACGTCTCAAAATGGTGATAATCTTAACGTCTTACCTTTAGGGCAGAATAAGTCATGTTAAAAATTAAATTTTAGTTCACACTTTGTAAATGCCATCTGTCTGTCGTTTTAAGGGGCCCCTGACAAAATGACCTATTTAGAATGAATAGGTAAGAAACAAAGTGGGGCAGTGGAATGAGCACTTGGCAGCTGGAGCCCCGTGTTCTCTACTCCTCAGCGGTTAAGGCGCAGAGATTTGGAAGGCAGCCAGACCTAGGAAGTTGCTTGACTCTCATGGCCTCAATTCACTCTTACTTGATGGGAAAAATAATAATATCTATTGTACAAGTTATTGCAAGATTTAAATGAGACAAGTAAATAAAACTCAGAATTTATTGCCTTGCCTTTAAATGCTAGCTCTTATTGAGAGACCTCAGGCCAGTCTCATGTCTTGTTTTAGCTTGCTGATTGAGTAAAATGAAATGAGTGGAGTAGGTGATACTATTGACTATGAACTAGAAGCAGAATTTATAAATGATTATGTTTGAATATGATATAATTATTTGACAGCCTTTGACTACCTGCCATTGATATATATGGAGTATATAGGATGATGGACAGTGAGTCTAAAAAACCCTTCTACCTCTGTTTTCTTATCAGTATAATGGGGATGATAATAGTCCATACCTCATAGGGTTAATGTGAGGATTAGATGAAATAAAAATGTAAAGCTCTTTGAAAAAAGCCTGGTATATGGTAAACACTGTACGTTTTTATTATTTATCTTAATGACACAATGAATGAGTAGTATTCAAGACTAGAATGCAATAACTAGTAAGGTGTTACATACCTGCTAATTGTCCTCAGGGGCATCCCTTGGCCTGACATAAAGGGAACGAAAGTAGTAGCCCACATTGGGGTTAGCTGATGTAACTATTAAACATACTTGAAAGCAAGTATTTACTTTTGGAGTTTGATATCTTAGAAAGAAACTTCATTAGAAATTAAGTAGTGATTAGTAATGAGTAGGGATTGTCACTCATTACATGTTATTATGTATATTAGAATCACAATTTCATATATAGTGATAGCATATTGAATACAAAGGTTTTTAAAATCTTAACTACAAAGTTTCTTAGAGTAACACAGCTTTAAAAATACTAATTTTGCTGTACTTTGTTTACTAAGTAACTTTTTCTCTTCTGTATTGTTATTGCCAAAGTAATGATACAAAAATAGTACTACATGTTGATTTAAAAGCTGGAAAGTGAAAAAAATTTTTAAAAGGAAAAAATAGAAGTAAGCAAAAATATTGTTAAAGCCTTTATGCAGTGATAAAAACAGTGACTTCCAGGGATATAGTGATTATTTTCAGAAATATTTTGCTTGTCATTTTGAGGGAAAAATATCACAGAACTGTATTTCCCTAAGGATTAAAAAATAGCAGGGGTTAATAACAGCATGAAAAATTCAATTCCCTATCTGGATTCATTTTATTAACACCAAAAGCCAAGGGCTGGTGGGGGATGGGGGGAGCGGGCAGACGATTGTGTGTGTGTATTATGCAGATATAGATAAATGAAGTATATATAGATGAAAGATATATATCTCTATATGAAATATTTAGGTGACATTTGTTCACTATTTTATCCAAATGCCATCTAATCAGAACTTTTTTTTTTTTTTTTTTTTGAGACAGGGTTTTGCTCTTGTTGCCCAGGCTAGAGTGTAGTGGCGCGATCTTGGCTCACTGCAACCTCCACCTCCCGGATTCAAACTGTTCTCCTACCTCAGCCTCCTGCGTAACTGGGATTACAGGCATGTGCCACCACGCCTGGCTAATTTTTTCGTATTTTTAGTAGAGACAGGGTTTCGCCATGTTGGTCAGGCTGGTCTTGAACTCCTGACCTCAGGTGATCTGCCTGCCTCTGCCTCCCAAAGTGCTGGGATTACAGGCGTGACAGAACTTTTTTTTTTAACTTCAAATATAGCTGGGACCAAATATTCCTAATAATAATATGTTATTCTTAGTTGGGAATATTCTGAAAGAATTGGTAGCATAAAGGGTTATTGACCTCAATGCTAATTGTAAGATCCTAGAGAGTTATTAAAATTAGTCTTTGTTTTTGTAGGTAACCTTCCTTGAAGAAGTTACTGAGTATTATATAAGTGGTGATGAGGATCGCAAAGGACCATGGGAAGAATTTGCAAGGGATGGATGCAGGTTCCAGAAACGAATTCAAGAAACAGAAGATGCTATTGGATATTGCTTGACATTTGAACACAGAGAAAGAATGTTTAATAGACTCCAGGGAACATGCTTCAAAGGACTTAATGTTTTCAAGCAATGTTGAGTTGGCAGCCTGTAGTCCTAGCATACACTACCTCTTACCTGAGAGGTGTCTTTTAAAAACAAATCTTGGCAGCTGTCCTTTGACATTTTTTTTTTTTTAGAGGAAATGTAACTTGGATCTAGTTTAATTTTTTTTTTTTTTTTTTTTTTTTGGCAACATATCCCACTCAGAAACATTCAGGTTTGAAGCCAGCCCTGATAATGAAGGATGAACTAGTGTGATTTCTAATCCTCCCTTTTTTTATTTAGTTGGATGTGCTTTTAAATGTCCTTTGCTTGCATGAGGTGAAAAGGGGACCTTTTTGAGTTGTCATTTTGCACTTTCAAAACTTATTTTCTTGGAAAACAATATTTATAGGGCTTAAAGTCCATTTTCATTTCTAATCTAAATTATGTGTGCCTATCTGAAAACTTTGGGCTCTTGTTTCTTTCCCAAAATTCAGAAGTTAATGGGCTTTTATGTTTTTCTGTATTTTTTTTATTTCAATGATTTGGCCTGTCTGTGTTAGGCTAAAAAATAACCATATGTATGCTACCAACTTAAAGTACATTATTTTGTGTCACTTTTTTTTTCTTGTAAAAATGACTTGGATTGAAAATATGTGGTAGCCTTTTTATTTCTATGTTAAGTTCTACCTAGGATATTTCCAAGGACTGCCACAAAACCTGTATGTGCAGTACTTTACTACTTTGGGAAAGCTGCATCTTTCTACCAGATTTTAACATCTAATGTATTTAATTTCTTTGCAAACTTCTTTGGAGAGGGTTCTGTATATGTTATTGTAGTTCCCAGTTTAATATAGTTCTTTGTATCTCTTAACAGGTTGAAGTTATTGCAAAACACTCTGGAAAGTAATAATTACATCATAATCATTTGTTTTTTAAACTTAAAAGCCTAGAAATTTCCTAGAAAGAAAATAGGAGACATCTCAGAGCAATTTGGTTTTGGTGTATATGTTCTCAACAGAAAACCAGTGTTAATGAATATCATGCCTCAGCACTGTCACTTTTAAAACCTGTCAGGATCCCACTGTAAAATTGGAAATGGGCAGTTCTGAATTTTCACGTTTGAAATGTAAAATATAAACTTCAGTCAATATCCAGGTTTATTGTGTCTTACTATTTAATAATGAGAGAAGTAATGGCAAGGCCTTTAGTCAGGAAAGGACAGAAGTATAGATTAATGACTGGAAAGTTTTAATATATTTAGCCCAAAGGTTACTTTGAATTGAAGTCTTTGCATTGACTGTTTGTGTTTGGTTTATTTGTTTAGCTTTACAAGGTACACATAAGTGAGGTTGAGGGGTTGTTAACCCTTCAGTGGTCTGCTTTCATTCCGTGTGCTTCCTGTCACAGATAATGGAAAACATAAGTAGAATAGGTGACCTCTTAGTTTTGAACTTATTTAAGTGTGGGGATGAATTTTTCATCAGAACTGCTCACAGGGTTACTACCTCAGTTTACAATCTACCTGGTCATTATTTTATTTCTATCCGGTTCTAAGAACTGCCTCCACTGTTTATATATTCATAATTAAACACATTGAGAATGCAACACTATAAAAGCTGGTCAAATTTTTGCAGAGCCCTTATTCTGTGTGGTTTTTGTTTTGGTTTTTGTTTTTTTCTTTTTTTTTGAGACAGAGTCTCGTTCTGTCACCCAGCCAGGAGTGCAGTGGCGCAATCTCGGCTCAGTGCAACCTCCGCCTCCTGGGTTCACGCGATTCTCCTGCCTCAGCCTCCCGAGTAGCTGAGATTACAGGCGCACACAACCACGCCTGGCTAATTTTTTGTGTATTTTTAGTAGAGACGGGGTTTCGCTATGTTGGCCAGACTGGTTTCGAACTGCTGACCTCATGATCTGCCCGCCTCGGCCTCCCAAAGTGCTGGGATTCTGTGTGTTTTCTGCACCTCCACTTTAGGTAATCATAGGGAGCACATTTACAGGATGGTCTAATAACATGAAAACAGGCTAGTTTCAAGCAACAGTGATGTCGGTTGGAAAGCAGGCATCATTTGCCTTGAAAAAAAAGGCTTTTGACAACATACAGGCATTCTTTTAAAACCAGGCTGAAACATTTTATTTCCGAGACTTACGTTGTGTTTCCTGTTTCTTAAACGTAGCACCTCTGTGTATTTGAAAATAATGAGACATCTTTCATTGGATTTTGGAAAATTGTTCCCCATGGGATTCTAACCTCACTATCCAATGAGTGAAAGCTTGATAAAGAGTTCTTCCATATACTAGCCTCCTTGGAAGAAGTGATCAGAAGGTGATAAGAAGGACAGAAAGGACTATTTTAAAGTTGGACTGAGGAGAAAAGCAAAATTTTTGTTTCATCCCAATTCTAGTTAGAACAAAGTTAAACCCCCATAATCTTAAAGAGAAAATCTTTGGAGGTTTTAAGTAAACATTTTATACATGTAAAGTCTTGTTAATGGTGCTTTAAGTGTCAATGCAGCATGTAAAAGGCTTTGTACAGACAGGTAAAAATTCCATTTCTGAGTGATGAAATGTAACACCTCTTCATCTTTAACTTGAAATCAAAACTATCAGATTTTATTTTTGTATAATTTAAGGAAGGTAAAGTTTGGGGACTAGAAGACTCTAAATTGGCTTCTACAGATCAATAATTTAAATGTAACTAGTTGGGATTTTACAGTTAAAATTATATTTGTGTATATAACATAACTAATCTAAATTGTAATAAATATATTTGCAATTATTAAATGTTAAGTGATATTTTGGTTCAACTTTATATGTATCATAGTATTTTACAATGGTTTTGGAATTACTAAGCAGGATTAGTATAATTGCAAACAACATTTTAGTAATAGAAGAATTTGGTTCTTGCAGTGTTATGAGAGGCTCTTCTAAGAAACTGAAGATTTGATTCTGAAATTGGCCCTAGCTTTTCAGTTCTACTGCAGAGAAAATTAAAATAAACTGGATATTCACAGAAGCAATAACATTCAGATGCTGGGCTTAGCCTAGTGCTTAAGTAGCAGGGAAATCTCTGTTTTGTGCATTATTTTTTTTTTGAGACGGAGCCTCTGTCACCCAGGCTGCATTGAAGTGGCACGATCTCAGCTCACTGCAACCTCCACCTTCCGGTTTCAAGCGATTCTCCTGCCTCAGCATCCTGAGTAGCTGGGATTACAGGCACCTGCCACCACGCCTGGCTAAATTTTATATTTTTAGTAGAGATGGGGTTTCATCATGTTGGCCAGGTTGGTCTCGATCTCCTGACCTTGTGACCCACCCACCTCGGCCTCCCAAAGTGCTGGGATTACAGGCGTGAGCCACCGCGCCTGGCTATTTTGTGTGTTATTAATCACGATAATCATGGTATTGTAAAATCATGATGATCTCTCATTTACGAAAGTGGGCCAGGTATAGTGGCTCATGCCTGTAATTCCAGCACTTTGGGAGGCTGAGGTGGGAGGATTGCTTGAGGCCTGGAGTTCAAGACCAGCCTGAGCAACATAGTGAGACACTCCTCTACAAAAAAAAAACTGGCCCATGGTGGCGCACACCTGTGGTCCTAGCCTATAGACTCAGTTACTTGGGAGGCTGAGACAGGAGGGTTGCTTGAGCACAGAAGTTCAAGCCTGCAGTGAGCTGTGATTACACCATTGTACTCCAGCCTGGGCGATAGACTCTGTCTCAAAAAATAAAGTCAGATGGAATCATGCTTTCATAGTAGGTATATGGATCATTGAGACTGTCTCAAAAGAAAAAAAATAAATGTTATAACATCAGAAAAAAATTTTTACTCTGAAAAAGAAAGCATTTGGGTTATGGCAACCCTATTAATGGATTAAAGAATAATAGCACTCTTAATTCAGGCACTTTCAAGATGAAAGGATAATGAAGAAAAGTTATTAAGATATATTTCTGAACTGGAAGGAAAGAAACTAACATTTAGTTGCAGTTAAACAATATTTAATACAAACTGAGTTGACATCCCCGGGTTATAGTTTTATTTCTATCTTGGGGTTAATTGAAGCATGTCTGCCGTTCCCCAGTAATATATGTGAAAATGGCTACATTTACATTAAGCCAGATTTATTGCTATGCTTATCCTGATATTTCATAGAAATTGTGTTATTTTTCTTTTGTATTTTAGTAGAAAGTTAAAAGCAAATATTTAATTGCTGACCTCAGAATTTCTTGTTTTTTTGAGACAGGGTCTTGCCCTGTCCTCCAGGCTGCAGTGCATTGGTGCAATCTTGGCTCACTGTAGCCTCAACAGCCTCAACCTCCCAGGCTCAAGCGATTCTCCCACCTCAGCCTTCTGAGTCGCTGGGACTCCAGGTGCACACCACCGCACTCAGCTAATTTTTCTGTTTTTTTGTAGAGATGGGGTTTTGCCATGTTGTCCAGGCTGGGACCTCAGAAATTTAAATAGTTACTCAGATTTGGGAATTTGGTGTTCTCTGGCATATTCTCATTTGGAGACTTCATTTGGACTCTATTCTCTGTACCTTTTAAAAATAAAAATGGGAAATTTTCATTTTTTTCTCGTAACAATGCACGTTGTTTATAAAAGCATCTAATACAGAGATATACAAAGACATTTTTGGTACATTAAAAAATAATGCTTCCCAGGGTGCCTTTCTGAGCTGAGAGACTTAGTTTCTTTTTATCTGTAAAAAGAGATTTTGAGAGTTATTTAATGATACACATGTTAGCTATTTGGAATCTTTCCTTGTGAACTTAGTTGAATGTTTTGTGATCAACACAAAACTCCAATCTTTTCCTTCCTGGATGCGCTCCAGCGAGACTTAAGTCTGTGTTGGCAGCATGATACTGAGATCTATAATAACCGGTATCATAAAGAAGATATGTAAATCTCTTCTAACCCTGCTGACTTTGAGGATTCATCAAGCAGGACCTATGATGCTTTCAACCCATATGTTTCAGTGGCAGGTTTGACATCAGGGAATTTAAAGAGAACTAACTCATTCTACACATGGAATGGAGAAGGAGGTTGAGAGTAGGAGTTATATATTACCATGTAAGCAATTTGAGTTACATCAGTGTTTCACCACTGGCAGACTCCTTAATCTCATCAGAGAGAGACAGGGGAAACTAGGTTTGTGGAAAGTAGGTTGCTTGACCCATGGGGAGGATACCCTAGAGATCTAATGAGTCTGAGAGCCGCAAGGCCTGGAAAGCTGTACTACAAGGGAAGCAGCTTTGGAGCAATTTTTCAGTTTTGTTCTTTTAATCTTTTACACTTCCCCCTTTATCTCAGTAATATCCTTTCTGTTTCCTCCTGCCTCTATTTGCTGAATATTTTATTTTCACTACTGTTTTGTAGATCCTTACCAAGAAGAAGGATGAAGAACTTAATAGCAAAAGAAAAGCACAATTGCCAGAGATGCAAGAAGAAACGACCTCACACAGTTCTTGACCTTTCTACAGAGCTCATTGCACATTTTCCCACTAAAGTGTTGGGTAAATATTTTTACTTAAGATTGGATTGGCCAGGGGTGGTGGCTCATGCCTGTAATCCCAGCACTTTGGGAGGCCAAGGTGGGAGGATCTCTTGAGCCCAGGAGTTCAAGACCAGTGTGGGCAACATGGCAAAACCATCTCTACAAAAAATACAAAAAAAAAAAAAAAAAAAGAAAAGAAAAAAGAAAAAGAAATTAGCTGGGCATGGTGGTGCATGCCTGTAGTCCCACCTACTCGGGAGGCTGAGTTGGGAGCTGTGATTGAATCACTGCACTGCAGCCTGCGTGGCAAAGTGAGACCCTGTCTCAAAAATGTTGAAAAAAAGAAAGACTGGATTAACTTTCAGAAACATTCCAAGGATGTTCAGGGTCAAAGAAAGAGGTGATAGTAAAGCTAAATAATGCTGCTTTGAGTTAAGCCTTCTTTTCTTTCTTTCTTTTTTTTTTTTTTGAGACAGTGTCTCACTGTCACCCAGGCTCTGAGGTACAGTGGCATGATCACAGCTCACTGCAGCCTCGACTTCCCAGGCTCAGGCAATCCTCCTACCTCAGCCTCTCGAGTAGCTGGGACCATAGCTGTGCACCACTTTGCTCACCTATTTTTTGTAGAGACAGGGTCTCACTATGTTGTCCAGGCTGGTCTCAAACTCCTGAACTCAAGCAATTAGCCCACCTTGGCCTCCCAAAGTGCTGGGATTACAGGCATGAGTTGTCAGGTCCAGCCAACCTCCTTTTCTTAATGGGGTTCACATATTGGCTCTGAAGGCAAAAACCAGAGGAGTCCCAGGAGTTTTGAAAAAGACTTATCTGGATATATGTTCCGAAGTGGGTGTTTTTAAGACTGAATTTTATCATGAAAGACTAGCTCCTCTTTGGATCTCAAATAATCACCTCAAAGAGACCTCTGATCACTCTATCCCCCAACCCCTCCTTTTTCTCTCACAGTACCTTTTAAAATTATGTTCACTCTGCCCTCATCTTGTTAACATTTTTACTCGTTTCTCATCTAACCCTACCCTCACTAGTCTGTAAACTCCATGAGAGCAGGGATCTTGTTTATGAGTCCAGAGCCTAGAACTGTGTCTGGTATGCTATAGTCAATGCATATTTGTTGAATAAATTAACAACTTTTTTTTTTTTTTTTTTTGAGACAGGGTTCCACTCCCATCACCCAGGCTGGAGTGCAATGGTGCAATCTCGGTGCTGAACCTCCGCCTCCCAGGCTCCAGCGATTATCCTGCCTTAGCCTCCTAAGTAGCTGGGACTACAGGCAGATGCCACCACACCCAGCTAATTTTTAGTTTTTTGTAGAGATGGGGTTTCACCATGTTGCCCAGGCTGGTCTCAAACTCCTGGGCTCATGAGCTGTCTGCCTTGGCCTCCCAAAATGCTGGGATTACAGGCGTGAGCCACCACGCCTGGACTCTTATTTTTTTTTTTAATATATATAAATAGAGATGGGGTCTGGCTATGTTGCCCATATAGCAACTCCTGGCCTCAAGCAGTCCTCCTGCCTTGGCCTCCCAAAGTGCTGGGATTACATGTGTGAACCACTGGGCCTGGCCAAGTTAATAGCTTTGCCAAAGTCACCTCTCTTATCAGCTTTATGAAGTTTCATCCACACAGCCTTGTCTGACCAAAAACAAGTGTGCCACAATCATCAGATGATGTAGAATCACAGAATTTAAATGTCCTTAGAGAAGAGCTACAGCAAGCTTTAACTAAATTTGTAGAAAGTAATTACAAATTTCAATTTGGCTAGGGATACCACATCCATTAATTCTAGTGTCATTATTAATATAAGACACATTGTTAATTTATGAATTTAATATGCGAGCAAATCAGCTGAGACCCTCCTTTCTCAGAATTAATAGGCTGCATTGGAGTACCAGAGTATTCTTGCCACCACACCAGGGGTTTTAGCTCTTTTTGGCAGATTGGCTTTGGGTTTCTAGTGATGCTCTGTAGTCTCCACCAGATGGCGTTATCTTCCATCTGGGAGTGCCTGATGGACACCTGTTACTACAGATCTGGTTGCTATTGCTCCCCTGGAGGTCGGTCCCTCAATGTGTAAACAAGCTGGAAAACTGCCCTGCCCATTCCAGGCCTGTCTGGCCCAGTGTGACTCCACCTTTTTGTGGTAATTACCCAGAAGTAGGGGCTGTTTCTTATGGGGGGACCAACATTTGTATTTGAACACAAACAAAGGAACTGATTTTTTTTTTTGAGTCTCGCTCTGTCACCGAGGCCTAGGCTGGTACAGTACAGTGGCACAGTCATAGCTCACTGCAGCCTCCAACTCTTGGGCTTAAACTATCCTCCCACCTCAGCCTCCCAAGTAGCTAGGACCACAGGCATGCACCACATTGCCTGGCTAATTTTATTATTTTTGTGTGTAGAGATAGAGTCTCATTATATTGCCCAGGCTGGTCTCAAACTCCTGGCTTCAAGAGATCCTACCGCCTGGGCCTCCCAAAGTGTCGCGATTACAGGCATGAGCCACCTCACTTGGCCCTTGTGTGCTTTTTTATCACTGTTCATGTCACATTGGATTTTAATTGTGATTTGCTCTTTTCTTTCTTCCTCTGTGGCGGAAGGGTCTGCACAGTGACCAGAGTATTTTAGACACACAATACGCTTTTCTTTAACTCAAGTGGTAATTTCCATAGCCTCTTTTTCCAACACAGAGGCTCCCTCCAGACATAACAAGTTATTTATGAATTCATTTCAAAGAAGCAATTTTATATGTGAAAAGGTCTATCTTCAATGTTTACATTATTTTGTATTTGTAGTATTTGAGATTTTTTTTTTTTTTTTTTTAAAGCTAGCATTATTAGTGATGAACTGAAACCCAAGATTTTAAATCAGTTGATGTAAGGTCTTCATGAGTAATCTTTCCAGTGGTAGCCTAAGGTTTGCTGAAACATTGTCATTGTTATGAAAGGCACTTCATCATGCAGGATATCATATCCAGTTTTCTAAGATGGTTGAGGACATTGTTTTTTAAACTTTTCTGTTTTTTAAATTGACAAATAAAAATTGTAAATATTTACTGTCTACAACATGATGTGTTGAAATATGTGTACATTGTGGAATGGTAAGTCAAGCTAATTAACATATGTATTACCTCACATACTTAGCATTTTTTGTGGTAAGAACCCTTAAAGTCTACTCTTAGCAATTTCCTTTTTCTATTTATTTATTTATTTGAGACAAGCTGGAGTGCAGTGGTGCAATTTCGGCTCACTGTAACCTCCGCGTCCTGAGCTCAAGCAATTCTCATGTCTCAGCCTCCCAAGTAGCTGGGACTACAGGTGTGTGCCACCACACCCGGCTAATTTTTTGTATTTTAGTAGAGATGGGTTTCACCCCATGTTGCCCAAGGTGGTCTTGTACTCCTGAGCTCAGGTGATCTGCCTGCCTCAGCCTCCCAAAGTGCTGGGATTACAGGCGTGAGCCATCACGCCTGGGCTTTTTATTTATTTTATTTTATTATTTATTTATTTATGTATTTATTTATTTATTTATTTTGAGACAGAACCTTGCTCTGTTGCCAGGCTGGAGTGCAGTGGCACGATCATGGCTTTCTTCAGCCTCAACCTCCTGGGCTCAGGCAATCCTCTTGCCTCAGTTTCCCGAGTAGCTGGGACCACAGGCTCGCACCACCACAACAGGCTAATTTTTAAGTTATCTGTAGGGGTGAGATCTCCCTATATTGCCCAGGCTGGTCTTGAAGTCCTAGGCTCAAGTGTTCCTCCTGCCTCAGCCTCCCAAAGTGTTGAGATTACAGGTGTGAGCCACCTCACCTGGCCAATTTGCAAGAATATAATACATTGTTATTGACTATGGTCACCATATTGTACAGTAGATGTCTTGAACTTACTCCTCCTCACTGAAAGTTTGTATCCTTTGAGCAACGTCTCCCCAACCCACTTCTTGTTTTTTATTAACTTATTAAAGTATAATTTACATACAATAAGTTTCACTCATTTTAAGTATGAATTCAGTGAGTTTTGATAAACACGTGTAGTCATATAAACACCACCACTATCAAAATATGGATCATTTCCATCACCCACAAAATTCCCTCATGTTCTTTTGTATTCAGTCCCCTTCCCAACCTTCAGCTTTTGGCAGCCATTGCTTTTCTTTTCTTTCTTTTTCTTTTTTTTTTTTTTTTTTTTGAGAGACAGGATCTTACTGTCACCCAGGCTGGAGTGTAGTGGTGCGATCACGGCTCACTGCAGCCTTATCTCCCTGGGTTCAGGTGATCCTCCCACCTCAGCCTCCTGAGTAGCTGGGACTACAGATGTGTGTGACCACACCCAGCTGGTTTTTTGGTTTTTTGTTTTTGTTTTTGCTTTTTTTTTTTTTTTTTTTTTGTATTTTTAGTAGAGATAAGGTTTTGGCATGTTGCCCAGGCTAGTCTTGAACTTCTGGGCTCAAGAGATCTGCCTGTTTTGGCCTCCCAACGTGCTGGGATTACAGGTGTGAGCCACCACGTCTGGCCTTTGATCTGCTTTCAACACTATTTTAGCTCTTCTAGAATTTCAGAAAAATGGTATCGTATGTACAGCATGGACCTTTCTGTGGTGGGCTTCTTTACTGTAATGCTTTTGAGATTCATCTGTGCTGTTGAGTGTCTCTGTAGTCCATTCCTTCTGTTGAATGTATCAGTAGTCCATTCCTTTTCATGGATGAGTAGTATTTCATTGTATAATTATACCACTATTTGTTCATTTACTAGATAATAAACAGTTGGCTTGTTTAAGTATGAATTCAATGAGTTTTGATAAATATGTGTAGTCATATAAACATGACTACATATATAAACATATAAACACATAAACATATACATATATAAACACATATAAATTTGTGCCTATTATGAATAAAGCTTCTATGAACTGTTGAGTACAAGTGTTTGAGTGGACATATGTTTTCATTGCTTTTTGATAAATCCAAGAGTGAGACTGCTGGATCATACGATAAGTATGTATCTAATTATATAAGAAACTCCCAAACAGTTTTCCAAAGTGGCTATACTACTTGGCAGCAGCGTATGAGCTCCAGTTGCTCCACATCCTTGCCAACACTTGATATTGTAAGTCTTTTTAAGTTTAGCTATTCTAGTGGCATCTTATTTTGGTGTAAATTTGCATTTCCTTGGTGTTTAATGATATGGAGCATCTTTCCATATGTTTATTTGCATTGATAAATACCTTCTTCAGTCAAGTGTCTGTTCAAATCTTTTGTCCTTTTTTTTAAGCCAAATTGTTAGTATTTGTATGGATTTGTGTATGTGTATGTGTCTTTAAAAACATATTCTAGATATAAGTCCTTTATATATGCTTTGCAAATATTTTCTCCTAGTCTGTGGCTTGCCTTTTCATTTTTTAAATTATGTAATTTGGAGAGCAGAATTTTTTAATTTTGCAGAAGTTCAGTTTATCAATTTTTTCTTCTATGGTCCATGCTTTTCCAAAAGTCTTAGAAGTTTTACCTAACAAGGTCATGGATATTTTTGTTTATGTTTACTTCTAGAAGTTTTGTAGTTTTAGCTCTGACATTTAAGTCTGTCATTCACTCTGAGTTAACCTTTGTATTGTAATGAGGGCAAGGGTTAAGCTTCGTATTTTTGCACATGGATATTCAATTGTTGAAAAGACTATCCTTTCTCCATTGAGTAATTTTGGCATATTTTTCAAATTTCAATTGACTGTGTAGATGGATCTATTTCTGGACCCTGTATTCTGTTTCATTGATCTGTATCTCTGTGCTTACATAAATACCACACTGCCTTGATTACTGTAACTTTATAGTGAGTCTTGAAATTACTTTGTTCTTTTTCAAAATGGTTTTTGTTACTCCAGGCCCTTTGCTTTTTTTTTTTTTTGAAAAACAAATCTTTATTGTCTAGAAATACATATTTAAAAAATCCCCTTCAAAAGATGCTATTCACTCATTTCCCCATTTCCTCTTCTTCCACACCTCTGATAAAAAGGACATTATTACACCTTATTAAAACTTCACCTAGATGTCCAGGCAATGCCTCATTTATGAATTCTGTATCTGCAAGCTGCATGTTCATATAGCCATCTACAGATACCAGGTAGCCCTTATACTCCATTCCCACTTAAGCTTCACCATCACTGGCTCTCCTGTTAATCCACTGAGGAAATATTTGAGATTGAGGGGTAAACTCATCGTAACTAAAGGGAATGTTGCGGGCTATTTGCCACCGACCTAGCTGCTACTCTCCTGTCCCTCCTAACTCAGCAGATACTGCAGGTCCCGAACCACTGAGCTTAAAGAGAAATGGCTGCCAAATAAGAGTGTCACCCTTTGCATTTCTATTTGAATTTCAGGACTAGCTTATTAATTCTTACCAAAAAAAAAAATGCGGGGCAGGTGAGGGGTGCTGGTGGGGCATTGAATGGAATTACACTGACTGTGTGGATTGATTTAGGAAGAGTTGACATCTTAACAATATTGAATCCTTTGATCCATAAACACACTATATTTCTCCATTTATTTGAGTCTTTTTAAGTTTCTCTCAAGTGTTTTGTAGTATTCAATATATTGATCTTGTATATATTTTGTTACATTATCCCTAAATATTTCCTTTTTGAGATACTATTGTAAATTGTACTTTTTTCATTTCAATTTCCACTTGCTAGTAATATAGAAATACAATTTATTTTTCTATATTAACTCTTTGTCTTGTGACCTTTGAATATTTTACATAGATGATCATGTCTTAGAATAAAAATGGTTTTGCTTCCTTCTTTCTCAACTGTATGCCTTTTATTTATGTTTTTCTTGCTTTATTGTACCGGCTAGTATAACAAGTACAAAGGGAAATAGAAGTGGTCAGAGGAGGCATCCTTGCCTTGTCTTTAGGATCAGTGATGTCTTCTTTTTCATTCCTGATCTTGATAATTTATGTTGTCTTCTCTGTCTCTCTTTTTTGCTTATCAGTCTGGCTAGAGGTTTATTAATTTTATTGATCTTTTCACAGAACCAGCTTTTGGTTTCATTGATTGTTTTCCAATTGTTTTTTGTTTTGCTTTGTTTTGTCCATTGATTTCTGATCTGTAGTGCATTTTCTTTCTTCTACTTTTTTGGGATTCAATTTGTTCTTTTTCTAATTCTTAAGGTGGCACTTAGACCACTGATTCAAGACCTTTCTTTTCTTCTAATATAAATATCTAATGCTAAAAAGTTCCCTATAGGCATCATTAGCTGCTTCTCACATGTGTTTATATGTTGTGTTTTCATTTTCATTCAGTTCAAGCTATTTTCTAATTTCCTGTGTGATTTCTTTGACCTGTGGCTATTAGAAGTGTGTCATTTAGGCCAGGCACAGTTACTCACACCTGTAATCCCAGCACTTTGGGAGGCCGAGGCGGGAGGATCACTTGAGCCCAGCAGCTGGAGACCAGTCTGGGCAAAATAGGGAGACCCTGTCTCTACAGAAAAACAAACAAACAAAACAACAACAACAAACCTGGACATGGTGGCACACATTTGTGGTCCTAGCTATGCAGGAGACTGAGGTAGAAGGATTTCTTGAGCCTGGGAGGTTGAGGGTGTAGGGAGCTGTGATCGTGCCACTGCACTCCAGCCTAGGTGACAGAGTGAGACCCTGTCTCCAAAAAAAGAAAAAAGTGTGTCACTTAATTTTTAAATTTAAACATTTGAGATATCCCAAATATCTTGTTGACTTCTAACTTAATTTTATGGTGCCTAGATAAAATTACTTTCTTTTATTCTAATCCTTTTAAATGTATTGAGATTTGTTTTATGACTGAGCATATGTCTATCTTATAGAGTGTTCCATATATGTTTGACCAAAAAATGTGTATTCTGCCTTTGCTAGTGACATGTTCTCTGTATATTGGTTAGGTCAAGTTGATTGATAATGTTGTCCAAGCCCTCTATATACTTACTGATTTTCTAATTGTTTTATAAATTGATACTCCAAGAGAGGAGTATCAAAACACCAACTATAATTGTTCAACTGAATTGTTTATTTCTGCATTCTCTACTGTCAGTTTTTACTTTCTGTGTTTTAGGGCTCTTTGCTAGGTGCATTTAGATTTATTTTTGTTTATCTTCCTGATTTTGCCCCCATGGGGACATTTGGAAAAGTCTGGAGACATTTTTGGTTGTCGCAAATGGGGATATGCTGCCGGCACCTACTAGCTAGAAGCCGGAGATACTGCTTAACATTCTGCAATGCCTGGACAGGCTCCAAAACAAAGAGTTATTCAGCTCACAATGTAGGGACTGAGGTCGAGAAACCAAATTTCTTTTAATACTTAATACCTAAAGCTCTAGCAATTTTTAAAGAATAAATGCTTCTCAGTTTTTGGTCTGCCTTTGGTTCATTTTCAGATGCCTGAAATGTTTATTTTTGTCAGTTTTTTCCAGTTTCATATTTGCTTTTGAAGAGGAGGATTTGCAGATCTCTTCATAACACCACAAAATGGAAGTCTGTCCATCCTTTAACATTTAACCTGTTGGTGTCTTTATATTTAAAGTAAGTTTTTTGTAGACAGCATTCAGTTGGATCTTTTTTTAAAAAAAAATGTAATCTGACAATGTCTGCCTTCTAATTGGGAATATTTAGACCATTTACATTTAATGTAATTATTGATAGAGTTAAGATTAAATCTATCTTGTTTTTTGTTTTCTGTATTTTTCTTTTCTTACCCTTTTTTGTGGATTATTTTTTGTGACTCCATTTTATCTTTACTATTGGCTTATTAGCTACACCTCTTTATTTGATTTTAGCAACTGTTGTTTAAATATATGGCTTTAACTTATCATAGTCACAGTATACCTTTAAATAATATTATACCACTTCATGTATATTACCTCACTTGTGTGTGTGTGTGTGTGTGTGTTTGTGCACCTAACAACAGTGTGCTTCCATTTCCTCCCTCCTGTCCCTTGCGCTACTTTTTTTTCTTCAAAAAGTTGTGGTACTTTTTTTCTTATACAAAAGTTATAAACCTACAATATGTTGCTATCATTTTTGCTTTAAAGAGTTCATCATCTTTTAAAAAGATTGAGAATTAGAAAACATCTTTATTTACCACTTGTTTACTGTTTCTGCTCCTTTGTGTAGATCAAATTTTCTATTAGATATTATTTTCCTTCTGCCTGAAGAGCTTCTTGAACATTTCTTATCATGTAACCTTGCTGCTGATGATTTATCTCAGATTTTGTCTGAAAAAGTCTTTACTTCTTCCTTCACTTTCGAAAAATATTTGTATTAGCTTTAGAATTCTAGGTTGATGGTTTTTCTTTCAGTACTTTAAGAACCGGGTGAGATAATGGAGTGACTTTTTTTTGAGACAGGGTCTCCCTCTGTCACCCAGGCTGGAGTGCATTAGCACCATCATGGCTTACTACAACCTTGAACTCCTGGGCTCAAGCAGTCCTCCTGTCTCAGCGTCCCTCCCAAAGTGCTAGGATTATAGGTGTGAGCCAGAGCACCTGGCCAAGTGACTTCTTTAAACTCTTCAAGTCCCTGATTTTGTGCTAGGCTCCTTAAAGTTAAGATGTTAGATGTAATACCTGTCTTCTCAAGTTAACTGTTTTGTTACCTTTTCTCAGTAACAAAGTCTGATATTGCTCTTGGGCTCACATCCATGTTTTCTGTCATTTTTTTTTTCCCTTGTCGGGTTACACATTGGCCTGTCAACTGCCTTTGACTCTGAGCCTAATATTACTTCCTCACACTCCTGTGTTTCTCTATGCTCGTTACCAGCACACACATTCTCTTTTACAGACTCCAGCTAAGAGTAAGTTTGAGAGATTAGACCTCTCTGTTTCTTTCCTAGTGCTCTTTCCAGTGCTGTAAAGAGAACCTGGGCATTGGTCCAGACAGATTTGAGGTTGAATTCCAGCTTTCCATTTCCACCAGCTGTGTGCCCATAAGTAAATTATTTGAGTCTTAAGAGGCCATTTGTAAAATTTGAATAATAATATCTTTCAAAGTAGTTGGGAGGATTAAAGTAGGTAATATATGACAAGTTCTTACACCATATTTGTCTCATAATATCAAATACTCACAGAGTATATATTATGATATATATCCTGATTTACAGATGAGGGACCTGAAGCATAGTAACCCACCCAAGTTACATAACTAGGGAATGGCAGAGAACTAGGAGTGAAACCCAGTCTGGCTCCAGATCCCATGCCTCTAACTACAATGCTTCACTCCTTTTCTAGGTAAATGTTAATTCCCTCTTTTTGGATTAGATAGAGTTGGACTCTAACAAATGAGTACTCTTGACTGAGTGGATATTGGGGGAATGGGGCAGTTAAAGGGTAGCAAGGCAAAGGATATTTCAAGTAGGAAAAATAGCTTTGGAGAAAAGGTAGAAATGGAAGGATATTGGAAACATGCTGGGGAAATGGCTAACAGGCTGATAAATTTGGGTGGAGGTCCTGGGGGATAGAGAAGTATAGTGGGGGATAAAGTTTGTTATGTAGGGTCTAAATGATAGAGTACTTTGAATGCCATGCTAACAAAGTTGGTCTGTTTTATTCTACATAAGTGACAAACCATTGTGGGAGTGACATGGTCAGATGGGTTCTTTTGGAATAGCTCTTGGATCATTTGGTAGATGGATTGAACTGAGGAGCAATTATAATAGGGAGATCAAGTAGAATGCGCTTATCAAATATAGGCAATGAGCTCAACCAAAGGAATGGTTAGAGTGGAAAGGGGGAGCCATGGAGGTGTAATAATTGGCAGGATTCAGTGGCTTATTAGATGAAGGAGAAGGAGAAATCACAAAGGAGTCAGCTTTACTAGGCTTGGTGACAAGGAGGAAGGTGATGTTTTCATTGAGATAGGAAATTCTGAAAGGGGAGCAGGTGGATGGAGGGATATGTAAGAGTTCTGTTTCACATGAATAACTGGCCATTTGTAACACCTTATTCCCCTCTCTCATTTGTGGGAAGCAGTGAGGTAGACCACCTAAGGGAAATTTTGTAGGACAGTCCTAAGGGAGGAGGGAAAGAAGAGAAGGGCTTAGGTAAAGAGAGGTGGAATTCACAGACCAGAGGCAGGTCCAAAGCAATTTCAGAGGTGAAAGTGGCATGGAGTTTTTGGGAGGTCCTGTGGGTAGATTGGATCAAAAGTTTGCTCTCACAAAACCCCTCAACCTCTCTTATCTATCCTTTTCCTCCAAGTCCTAGCTTGGCCAAGAAGCAGCCAATCCTGGCCGGGCACGGTGGCTCATGCCTGTAATCCCAGCACTTTGGGAGGCCGAGGCGGGCAAATCAGGAGGTCAGGAGTTCAAGACCAGCCTGACCAATATGGTGAAACTCCGTCTCTACTAAAAATACAAAAATTAGCTGGGTGTGGTGGTGTGTGCCTGTAATCCCAGCTATTCAGGAGGCCGAGGCAGGAGAATCGCTTGAACCTGGGAGGAAGAGGTTGCAGTGAGCCGAGATCATGCCACTGCACTCCAGCCTGGGCAACAGTCAGACTCTGTCTCAAAAAAAAAAAAAAAAAGAAGCAGCCACTCCTTCAAGGAATGATAGAGGCTAAAGCCAGGTGCATATGGAGCTGAAGACTAAAGGGCCCTTCCTGGATCTTTTGGACTCCTGGGACCTACTTATGACTGTAGAGGTTGTGGGGAGAGGCCCAATAATGACTGAGATTGAATCTGCTGCCACCCCAGTGGAATGAGGACCCAGAGCAGATCACATTTTCTTTAGTTTTAATTCAATTTAATTTAATTATTTTTTTAGAGACAAGGTCTCACTCTGTCACCCCGGCCGGAGTGCAGTGTCATGACCATAACTCACTACAACCTCCAAATCCTGGGCTCAAGTGATCTTCCAGCCTCAGCCTCCCAAGTAGCTGGGACTACAGTTGTGCACCACCATGCCCAGCTAATTTTAAAAATTCTTTCGTAAAAATGAGGTTTTACTTTGTTGCCCAGGCTGGTCTCAAACTCCTGGCTTCAAGTGATCCAGCCCCCCTGGCCTCCCAAAATGCTGGGATTACAGGTGTGAGCCGCTATAGCCAGCAACATTTTATTTAAGAAAATAAAAGACTATGCCACTTCTTACTCCCCATCATATTCAAACTGTTATGCATATTTTGTTTAAAAGGTTGATTTATGCATTTGTTTCCCAGTAGACCATAAAGTCCAAAAGAACCGTATCTTAGGTTATAAAGGTGGGCCCAGTGCCTAGCATACAGCTTGGTTTTCTCATGAATTTATTCATTCAATGTCTTTTATGAGTACAGTGAGAGGTCCTGTACTATGTGCTGAATATCCATTTACTCATCAAATATTTATTGAGCACTTACTGTGTGCCAGGGTCTGGGCCAAGTGCTGGGAACACAGATTTGAATAAGACTGGCAAGGCCTCTGCTCTCAAGGAGCTTACACCTTAAGTGGGGGAGTCAGAAAACAAAAATAAGATAACAAGAAGCCTTCAGGTAGTGATATATGCTGTAAAGACAATAGAAGAGAGTGATGTGATAGGGAGAGACTTGCAGGGTATCTTTGGATACAGTAGTTGAGGAAGGTATCACTGAGGAGGTGACCTTGATCTCAGGCCTGAGTGGTAGGGAGGAGTGGGTCATGAGGTGATCACGGGGGAGGCTGGGAAGAAAGATGGCTTCGGTAAGCAGTAATAAATAAGGGGGAGAGAACTATGAGATGACGGTGGCTGGACCAACAGGGGCCAGATCATGGGGAGACTACAGGAAAAAAATTTGGATTTATTCTCTGTGTAATTGGAGGGCTTTAGCTGGTGAGAGTGTGGGGCACTACAATCATATTTTCTCTTTGCTATTGATCCTCTGGCTATTGGGTAAAAAAATAAAAAACGTAGCAGGCCAAGTGACGAGTAAAGGAGGCCAGATGAAGAGGTTGTTTGGATGGTCTACGTAGGACATAATGGAGGCTTGGACCAGGGGGCAGTGGAAGTGGAAAGGGGGAAGATTTGGGGTATATCTAGAAGGAGGTCAAATTGACTGGATGTGGAATGTGAGGAAAGAAATCTAGAGTGGCTCCTAAATAGAATGACAAACCAACCCAGATTTCCTGAGACTGAGGGGTTTCCTGGGACATGGGATTTTCAGGGCTAAAACCAGGACAAGTCCCAGACAAACCAGGATAATTGGTCACATTACTTTTAGGTTTTTGGGCCAAATAATGGGGTGAGTAGCTGGTGCTATATATAGAGATAGAGACAACTCAGGGAGAACAGATTTCTAGAACAGAATTCTATTTTGGCCAAGTTAAGTTTGAGATGCTGATTAAACATTCACACAGAGATGCAGTAGGCAAATGTATATACACATCTGAAGCCCAAGGAGGAGATTAGATTCAGATAGAAATCTGGGGGCCAGCAATATATAGATGGCATTGAAAACAATGGGGGAGATTACCTAGGAAGAGCATGTAAATAAAGTACAGAAAAGGGCCCAGGGTGGAGTTTGGATATGAAAATGTTGAAGCTAAACAGAGGAGGAGCAATCATCCAAGGTATTAAGAAGGAACAGTCAGTGAAGTAGGAGGTAACCCAAGAGAACATGGTCATGGAAGCCTAGAGAAAAACGAGCTCGACGAAGGACAGAGTGGTCAACTATGTCTAATGCTGCTGAATAAAATGGAGAAAGAAAAGTAGATTAAAACACAGTCCCTGCTCCCAAGGAGTTTCAGTGTAGTGGGGTGATGGGAAAGTCAATTCCTACACAGTGATGAGTGCTCTAGCAGTGAGAAGCACAGGCTGCCAGGCAAGTACAGTGGGCTCCTTCCTGGGCTGCATTTGGAAGGAGAATTGGAAAACAGGACATGGATGGTGAAGAGTTATTCAGATCGAGGAAGCCACAGGCACAAAGGCACACTCAAGGAACTGCAGGGTTTCAGGATGGCTGGGGCACAGAGTAGTGAAACAAAAGGAGGCATGAAGTGCAGGAAGCGGGGACAGCCAGGGCTATCACATGCGACAGAGAGGTCACCTAGGATGGGAACTGAAAAGTGTTGGATTTAGCAGCTTGGACATAAGTGTCTGTCTTTGCCAGAATAGTTTCTGCCATTTCAAAGAGTTATGGGGACATAAGCCAGATTATGAGTAACTGGGAAGCAAGGAGTAAGACACCCCAAGTGTGCAGATCACTCATTTAAGAAACTTGAAGTGGAAGGAAGGAGAGTGGTAATGTGGCATCTGGGAGTGGGGTTGGGTTTTGTGTTTTTTTTTTTTTTTCCTGTATGGTAGAAATCTTGAGCTTAGTTATAGGCTTGAGGGAAAGAACTAGAAGTGAGGGAAAGCTTGAAAATATAGAGGAGAGGAGATAATTGATGGAGTAAGAATTCTGAGAAGCTGGTGAGGGATGGGCACGTGTAGGGTTGGGAACATGTAAAGCTTAGCTTTGGATAGGAGGAAAGACAGATGGGTAGAAATATAGATAAGATTGTTAACAGTGGGCTTAGGAAGACTGAAGGGAAGGTGTTCTTTTCTGATTGCCTTTATTTTCTCTCAGAATAATGATGAAGTCTGCTGCTGAGAGCAGCTGTAGACCCAGCAAGAGGTATATGGAAGGCTAGAGAGTGAATTTACAGGGGTATCAACTTAATTCCTCCAGCGGCTGGATGTGATATTTTTCTGGGCAGGAGCAGAAAAGTGGACGGATTAATCCAGAGTGGCATCTTGCAGTGTGGATACAGCTGAGGACAAGTGGACAAGGATATTAGCAAGGATGAAGTGACAGGCTATGAGTTTGGACGGAATAATGCAGGAAGTGGAATGAGGCTTTGGTTGATAGATTAGGAGGAAATGTACTGAAGGAAGAAGGCAAGGAGCAGGTATAAAGAGAAGAAAGGAATCAGGGTATGAGAAGGACCAAAACTGTTTTCAGGAAGCAGGACATTAGAGTTTAAGTTTTCCAGGTTGGAGCAAATCTGAGTGGTGAGAAAGTCCAAGGTGAGGCCTTGGGTATGAGTAGGTTATTGGAGTGGAGGTGAATAGCCCTGGAGTTGAGGGTATCAAGGTATTGTAAGGTTAGGACACTGGATAGATAGTTAATTCACATTAGTGCTGAAATCACCCAGAATGAGAGGGATATATGGGAGAGAGAAGAAGCTGCTGAACCGGGAGCCAATGTCCTTGATGAGTGGAGAGGACTGACCAGCAGGTTGGTGGGTGACAGAGACAAGAGAGGAAGAAGCTGATTGGCTGAAGGCAGAAACAGTTTTTACAGAGATGGAGGCATAATTGTGCCTTATAATTTTATTGAACTAAATTGAACCGAAGTGCTATGTTAGTCTCAGGAAATGCCAAAGTCTGCACCAGCTGCCATTTTCTAGAAAAACCCCAGGACACACATTAAAGTCAGCACTGAAAGAGCATTGCCTACCTAGAAAGAGCTGTCAAGTCAAGAAGAGACCCAGAGAAGAAATGTCAGCAGGTGGACTACAGACGGGGCCATTCCTCTGGGCTCCACCAGGCCCATATCTTGCCCCGACAATTTCAGTCCTCCCCTCCCCCTCTGAGGAACTGTCAGTGCCAGCTCTTTGCTCCGTGACACATCCTGGCAGGAAAAGTCAGCCAGCCATCTTGGGCTGGCATCATTCCCAGGAGAAGCCAGAGCAGAGGCTTTGAGAGATGGAGCTGAAGGAAGCACATTTCAGCACACTTTTCTATGGAAAAGCAAGGGCTCATTAGCTAAAACGATCATCTTCCCAGGCCTGTTCTCAGACCAACTTAAAAATCACCTGGGCTGTCTCTCCACCCTTTCACCCAGGAGTGCAAGTTGCTTCCTGCTCAGACAGAACCCACCCTAACCTCAGCCCTTCTGGAGCACAGGCACCACTCGCACATTGCTTCTGCTTGTGAGTGATGTG
Organism: Pongo pygmaeus; assembly: GCF_028885625.2. Classification (NCBI taxonomy): domain Eukaryota; kingdom Metazoa; phylum Chordata; class Mammalia; order Primates; family Hominidae; genus Pongo; species Pongo pygmaeus. The sequence continues at coordinate 45,074,093 of NC_072373.2, forward strand.
AATACACACAAGGCACACTTCCAGGACGCCGCTGTCGCTTGTCCTCCTGTTTCATGGGCACTTGTTCTCCAGTCTCCTTTGCAGATTCTTTCTTATTAACTTGACCTCTGACATTTGGATTGCCCCAGTTCTCAGCCCTTTATCTCTGTCTCCTCTCTCCCTACACTCATTTCCTTTGTGATCTCAACCAGCCTCAGGGCTATAATACCTTCTAATCACCGAAAAATACTAATGCATATCTCTACTCCTCAGTCTTCTATTAGATTGGTGCAAATGTAATTGCAGTTTTTGCTATTGTTTTTAATGGCAAAAACTGAAATGACATTTGCACCAATCTAATAGTCTTATACATCCACTCACCTTGTTGGCATCTCTGCTTGGCTATCTCATAGGCATCTCCAACTTAACATGCTCAAAATTGAACTTCTGATTCCCCCAACTCCCTGCCACACCTGCTCTACCTGCAGCCTACCCCCATCTCAGTCAATGGCAACTCTATCCTTCCAGCCACCCAGGCCAAATCCCTTGGAGTCATCCTGACTCCCCTTCCTCTAAGCCCAAATACAGTCTATCAGCAAATCCTGTCAGTTCTACCTTCAAAAGATACCCAGAATCTTACTCTTTCTCACTGCTTCTCCCCTCTGACATCCTGAACCAAGCCATCTTCATGTCTTGCTTGGATTATTACAATAGCCTCCTAACTAGAATCTGCTTTGACCCTATTTCAAACAGCAGCCAGAGTGATCCTCTAAATACATGAAGTCCTGAAGATCATGTCACTTCTGCACTCAAAACCAACCAACCATTTTCTGTCTCATTTAGAATAAAAGCAAAACTCCTTACACTGGCTTGAAATGACCTGGCCTCCCTCCACCCTCCATTCTCATCTCCTCCTGTTCTCTCCTTCATTCACCCTGCTCCAGTCTTACTGGCTTCCTTGTCACTTCTCACTTCAAGGATGCTCCCGCCTGTAGGTCTTTGCACTTACTATTTCGTCTGCCTAGAACTTGCTTTCCCTGGTGTCCACACGATTTGCTGTCTCCTGTCCTTCAAGCCTTTGTGCAAATGTCATTCTTCTCACTGAGGTCCTTCCTCACTACCCTATGTAAAATATTCACAATATAAGACAGCAGCACCCTCTGTGCTCCTTCTGTTCCCTTTACTCTCTCCATTTCTTTCTAGACTTATCTTCTGAGACCACATGCTTATTAAATGTGAACTCCGTGAGACGAGGGACATTCTGTCCTTGCCCACAGAGGTATCAATAAATATCTGTGGAACCAATGCAATTCAATATACCTGGTTGTGGGGAAACCTCAGAATTCTGCCACCCTCTGGATGCTAGCACTAGAATGGCAGTTTTTACAATGAAACCCTTCTCTTTCAAGCCCTTACAGAGGTATGACTTTAATTAAGCAACTAGTCCGTCTGGGCCCCTGCATATTTACACAGCCATATCTCGAATGCCAGAAGAGATGGCTGTTGCCTTCCTTTCCTTTGCTTCCTAGTTCTTGGAAGAAAATCAACAGTGGCTAGTGACCTCGCCTGCAGGTCAGCATAACTATTAAACACCAGCCCTCAACGCAGATTGCTGTTGTGGTTATTCTTTTATAGAGCAAAGGAATCTGTTATAATCTTCTTGTAACTATGTGAGTCTCTTGGCCAAATATGTTTAAATGATGTAGCAAATGTCTCGATGTGAACTTTCTACTGATCAGGTTTTCAGGAGATTTGAGTTTTGGTTTTAACTCTACTGTGGAATTGCCACAACTCTGGGTACTTTCCTGAATTCTCTAGTATCTTCACTGGGAAAAATGTGTTTTTTTGGGGTAGATGATCACTAAGACCTTTCTTGATCTAAAATTGTGGTTTTCTCAGAACAGAAGAGCTCCTATTTGTGAGTCACTAGAAACACACATGATTATCTCTTTAGCTTTCCCATTACACACAAAAAGTCTTTTTTGTGTGTGACTTTTATATCGGTCAGGACTTTTTCATTTGTTAGGGGCAGAAACCCAGCCCAAACCAACTAGAAAGGAAGTAAGGGGTCTATTGGCACCTATAGCTGGAAATACAGGGGTAGAGCCTCTCTGGCAAGCTGGATCCCAGGGCTTCCAGGATATAAGGAGGACCCATTCTCTCTCCATCTTCTGGCTTTACTTCCTCCTGTGTTGGTTTCACTTTCAGGCAGCCCCCACATGACAACCACAGCAACAGCGACACAACTCGTGCCACCTTCAAATACAAGAGGAAAAGGGCTTCTTCCCGAGAATTTTGGGATCTTTAAAAAACAGAGTCTCATTGGTCTCATCTGAGTCTTGTGTCCTTTCCTGAACCAGGGGAATGGAGAGTTGTCAGATCTCTGGCCAGATCTGTGTCACAGCCCAACCCTCAATGGAGCTTGAGAGTAAAGGTGGGGCCAGCCCACCCAGCCCACACAGGCTGAGCATGGCAGAGGGTAGATAGATGTCAAAAGGAAACCTGCAGCTATTAACAGAAGAAGGGAGAGTAGATGCTGGAAAGATAAAAATAATGGACATTTATTTCAGTCCTCATTGAGGGTTTTTTTTTTTTTTTTGAGACAGAGTCTCACTCTGTCACCCAGGCTGGAGTGCAGTGGCGCAATCTTGGCTCACTGCAACCTCCACTTCCTGGATTCAAGCTATTCTCATGCCTCAGCCTCCCGAGTAGCTGGGATTACACGCGTGCACCACCAAATAATTTTTGTACTTTTAGTAGAGACAGGGTTTCACCATGTTAGTCAGGCTGGTCTTGAACTCCCGACCTCAAGTTATCCACCCGCCTCGGCCTCCCGAAGTGCTGGGATTACAGGCGTGAGCCACCACACCTGGCCCTCACTGAGTTGTGATTTTCTTGTAGGTACTGTATTAATTTCTCATGGCTGCTGTAACAAATTACTACAAATTGGGTGGTTTAAAACAACAGAAATTTATACTCTCACAGTTCAGGATGAAATCAAGGTATTGGCAGGGCTGCACTCTCTCTGGAAGCTCTAGGGGAAAATGTACTCTTTGCCTCTTCTAGCTTTTGGTGATTGCCAACATTCCCTAACTTGTGGCCACATCACTCCAATCTCTGTTTTCTTGGTCACATGACTTCCACCTCTTCTGTTACATTTCTTTTGTGTTTCTTATGAGGACATTTGTCATTAGATTTAGTGCTCACCCCAGTAATCCAGGATGATTTTCTCATCTTAAGATTCTTAATTGTATCTGCAAAGACCTTTTTCCAAATAAGGGAACATTAATAGATTCCAGGGATTTGACGCAGATAGCTTTTGAGGAGATGTTTTTCAGCCTACCACAGATATCAAACCAGAAATAGTAATGTTGAAGTGATTAAGACATCAGAATGTAATGGAGAATCAGAATAATTTATAAATATTACTGATATATTTTTTCCAAATGCTTGGTTGCCTTTTAAAGAGATAAAAGAGGCCAGACGCACTTGCTCACTCCTGTAATCCCAGCATTTTGGGAGGCTGAGGTGGGATGATCGCTTGAGTCCAGGAGTTCAAGGTCACAGTGAGCTCTGATTGTGCCACTGCACCACCTTAGCCTGGGTGACAAAATGAGATCTTGTTTTTAAGCAAATAAATAAATAAATAAAAATTTTTAAAGGGATACAAAAATTTGCTGTGGGGGGAAATGCAATCAGACAGCTAAATTTCTGACTTAGTTGCCAGCCATATATGATTTTCATTTTAATATGTCAACCCTCCTTCTCTCTTCTAGGTAATTGTTGAACCAATAGCTGCTTTTATTTGGGGTTTCTACTCTTTTTCTACATGTCTTTAACTCTTTTGCTAAAATGTCATTACCAGCAGTATCAATACTAATCATAATTGATAAACAAGAACTAGCATGTAAAAAGTCACTAGCGAGATTAGACTACAGTTAGGAAAATATTTTCGAACCTGATTTCTTATTTCAAATGAGTAATAAACATTTAAAAATCTGAGCCACTGGCCTTTTCTCATCTAGGTAAATGTCCCCAGGAACCCCAGGCTAGATTAGACATTAAACAAGACAAAAATCTTGTGGAAAAAGAGATCAACAGGCGCTCAAAGAAGACAGTGGTGTAATACATGTTTTCAAATATATGTCATCTTGTCCTGTTTCCGCCCACGTTCAGCACAAGCAGCTGCCCTTACTGGTTGCTCAGGTTGGACTGGGAGTGCACTGATTGCTGGTATTTTCCCTTGAGGCATCTTGGCAGCAACTCTGGCAGTTTATATTCTTGGCCATCACAGGGGCTAGGCAGGTGGCTCTGTGCTTTGTCAGTGGCGTGAGTCCTACAGGTGTTTCATATGGCTGGTGACAGGGGACTGCAGCCTGGCAGAGTCTGCTACCTTGATCTGCCAACTTTCTCCAATTCAGAAACGAAGGGGCACCTAGATCTTCATCTGTGCTTCCCAGGTGCAGCTCTGCTTCGTTGTCAAATGAAGCTTTCTCTACTAGAAATTTGTAGGATCTGAGAAGAGAGAAAGAATTTGGACATCATGGGTTTCTGCATGTCTTCTGCTTCTGGAGAATGGACTTAACTTAGATCTGGCAGCCAGGATGTTGGCAGAGTCAATTTCCAGTGTTGGAGTGCAAATGATGTAATGAAAACAGCTCTGGCCTGAGACATTGGTGGGCAGATCCTTTTCAGCCACCACCTTTCTCAGTGACCTTGACCAGCCCCTTTCCCTTCTCTGTTCCTCACTTGCCATATTCAAAACAAGAGGATTGGATTAAATGTTCTCCGAGGCATCTCCTAGCTTTACCATCTATCAGATGTATACACTTTAAACCCTCCAGGTTGAGAATTTGGGATCTATAAGAAGGATCACAGGCTGTTTCTTTTCCCAGAAAGATCTCCCCACACACACCCTGATGTTGCTGATGGTTATATTGAGAGTGCCTCTAAATAAAGTCCAAAAGTACAGGATTGTGGTTAGAGTTAAGAGTAGTTCCCAGTTATGACCATATCAAGAATTCATCAAATGTTAATTGGTCCGGGCACAGTGGCTCATGCCTGTAATCCCAGCACTTTGGGAAGCTGAGGCGGGTGGATCAGATCACTTTAGGTCAGGAATTTGAGACCAGTCTGGCCAACATGGTGAAACCCCATCCCTACTGAAAATACAAAAAAATTAGCCAGGCATGGTAGTGAGTGCCTGTAGCCCCAGCTACTCAGGAGGCTGAGGTGAGAGAATCACTTGAACCCGGGAGGTGGAGGTTGCAGTGAGCCAAGATCGTGCCACTGCACTCCAGCCTGGGCGATAGAGCGAGACTCCGTCTCAAAAGAAAAAAAAAATTGTTAATTGGTGCCGCAGGCAACTGCCAGGGCTGTAAAGATGGATAAGATGGAGTTCCTGCCCCAAGAAGCACACAGTCCAATGGAGGAGACAGATGACTAAATCAAGGATTGCATTACAGTGTGATAAGTGCTACTATAGGGTTATTCATCAGGTGCCACGACACATGGAGGATGGACATATAAATCTCTCTGGGGTAGTGTCAGGAATGGCTTCCTGGAGGAGGTGGCACATGGGTAGACACTGAAAGGATGAGTAGGAATTACCTACGTGGAATGGGGATCAAGTCTCCTGGAATGCTCACAAAACGTATGTCTGCCCAACAGATAATTGCCAACTGTCATGGAACACATTGCTCCCTTTAAACACAGGTGTCTCTCTCGTTGTCTAATTATTCTCTTGGGCCTGGCACATGGATTGGAACTGTATGTACCTAACTGGAGCCCCAGTGGCAGATCCGGAGTAAGCTGGGAAAGCCAAATGGACTTCAGCATTTTTTCTTTTTTGAGACAGGGTCTCGCTCTGTTGCCCAGGCTGGAGTGCACTGGCAGGATCATAGCTCACTGCAGCCACGACCTCCCAGGCTCAAAGTGATCCTCCTGACAGTGTTCTGAGTTGCTGGGACTACAAGCTCGTGCCACCAGATCCAGCTAATTAATTATTATTATTATTTGTAGTGACAGGGTCTTGCTGTGTTCCCTAAGCTGGCTGACTTTGATATAGACCCTGAGATAGCAGAACTGTGGGCTCCAGCAATACTGTTTTTGGTATGCCAGTATGAAATGCTTGCAGTCTGCATTCTGTACACATAACACATTCCCTTCTCTCTCCATTTTTCTTCCTTTTTCCTTTTCCATTTCTGGTGCAAGTTAGGGGGAATGGAATGGAGGGACATAAACGCTGTTGGTTTCTGAGTATTTCTAAGGTCTCCCTGTGATTCTACTTAGTCATGGCAGACTTCTTGGAGGAGGTGCTGGGAAAGAAAGGTAAGGACTAGCTCGACTAATCAGGCTGGCATCTGAGCTAGGAGAGGCTCCCCGGGCCCCTCGCTGCTCACAGCCCCGCCACGCTTCCGTGCCTTTGACCTTTGTTCCTCTCCTAACCTCCCACCAAGTAGTACCAGGTTTAATCACTTCCCCTTTTCCGTTCAGTGGCTGGACATGTCCATCAGGTTCCTGATTCAAAGCACTTTTAGTCAAACTGGTTCTCTGCGCGGTGCGCCTGGATTGGGGGACTTGGGGCTGCCGGCGAGTTCTCGGGGCTGTGAATTACCTTCCGAGGCGGCGGCGCGGCTCCGCCCCCGGACCCGCCGGTGGTTCAAGTGCAAGATCGGAGCTGGGAGCGGAGAGGCAACACCCCTGCTCGCACTGCAACCTGCTCCCTTCGGGGAGGGATCCTCCCCGCTCCAGCTTCTGCTCGCCGGGCTCCGCCAGGCTGGAGGGCAGCAGAGCCAGGAGGAACGGAGACCCAGCGCTGCCCATTAACAGTCCCGGCAGGAGAGGCATCATAATCACTCACCGCGCTAATTGCCCGTCATTAAAGTTCAGGAAACGGTCCGAAGAGGAGCTCCCGAGTCGACGAGGAGGCAGGTGGTGTCTGGGGCTCCTGGCCGGCCAGGGTTAAGCGCTTGCCTGCTCCCCGCCGCCCGGCTTGAGGCCAGCGCGTCTTTAGTGGGAGGCCAGCCACTGCCAGGGACCCGGGAGCGACGCCGCCAGCCCGGCCGGACCCCCTCCCCCACCACGGCCTCTAGAAGGGGGCAGCAAGTGGGGGTTCCCGGGTACTAAGCTCCCTGCCCAGCCGGCGCCTGGGGGGCAGAGAGCGAGAGGGGCTGCAGGGACACCGAGATGGCCGATGAGATTGACTGGCTGGACCTGCCCGGCCGGTGGGCCTACGGAGTTGACGGCGGTGGGAGAATCTTCTTCATCAAGTATGTTGGTCTCGCTCTTCATTTTATTTCAATTTTTTCCTTTAAGTTGCCCAACTTGAAAAGTGGCGGGGCTGGGGGCAGGCCGGAGAAGGTGGGTGAAGCAGTGGCTACAACGGCGGGCATGACTAATAAGTTTATCACTATGCCTGTTTGAATGTGTCTCCCGCCTTTTCCTCAATGGGTCAAAGTCCAGCAAAGGCTTGGCATTCCCTCAGCTTGGAAAGGCAGGGCAAGGCAGGGGAGTGCTGCCCTTTCTCCCTCTCCCTGGTCACAGGCGAGGCCTCCAGGAGGATGACTAGACCAATGCCCAGCCTGGAGTTTTTTCAGCTCCTTCCCTGAAAGGGCCAGAGGTAGGTCTTTATTTCCCCTGAGACTTTCCTATGGGAAGACTTGGGCTAAGTGATAACATACCAGGAGATCCTGCCTCTACCACTCAGTTCCTGGCAACCCTCGACCCAGACTCAGCGTGCCCAGGACAGCAGTTCTCCTCTCCTGTCCTGCTTCTTTATGGGGCTGTGGTCAAGAGGGAGGAGGACGATGCCCACTGTGTGTTTAGCATTCTTGAGAGAGAGAGCGCCTTTGCTACTCTCAGTAATATATTAGCACTGTTATATTAATTTCATAAACCAAAATGGCTCTGGCATAATCTCATTATAACAAAGTGGCCCTGCTGGCTGTCTTTTGGCTCACTTCTACTATAGTCATCTTTTGCCAGGATAGACATCTTCCAGAAATATAGCAAGTCTAGAAGCACAGCATCTTGGACTGTTACCCACACTTGACGAGCTTTTCCTTCCTCAAGATAACCACTTAAAAACATCAGAGCTACAAGGAATCTTAGAAGCAACCCCTGCATTTGTCAAACGGGGAACTGAGGTCCAGAGATATTGAAGTACCGGTCTAAGAGAAAACCACTTGTTAATCAGAGCTGGGACTCAGCCCAGCATCTGCTGACTTAGTGCACTGCTTCCCCGGGTACCAAACTGCCTTTGCAGGGGCTCAGGCAGGCAGTGGTTTCTCTTTGGTGTTTCTAAGTTTCCACATTTGCTTTAGGCCTTTCTTCTGTAATTATCACCACCATGATCATAATTGATGTTGTAATTATATTATCTTAGAAATTAACTCCATTAAAGTTCTTGACCCTAAGTCAGATTCTTAAATAACAGAACTTCTGCAATATTAAAACTGCAGTGGCTAGAGACATTAGAGTTTATAAGAATCACCCAAGGAACTTATTAAGAGGGTGGACTCCTGAGCCCTACCTCAGGAGATTCCTATTCAGAGGATCTGGGGTAGGGTCTTAGAATGTGAATTTCCACGAGCCCCTCAGGTATACTGTTGAAGTGGTTCATTCTCTTCTTTCTTCCGGATCTCTTACTTGCCATCCAGATTCTTTTCCTCTTTCATTCTACAAACATTTATTGGGCATCTACTCTTTGCTGCAGTGCTAGGCATTGGAGATAAAAATAATAAGATATAGGTTTTTACTTTAAGGTAACAGGGAGAAAACATAAATCAATACTTCAGAAATAATATGGTACATTCTTGAGGCATATGCATGATGCTATGAGAAGGAAAGAACTAATGTTCTCCAGGGAGTTCAGTGAGGGCTTCCCAGAGGAGGAAGCATTTGAGCTGATTCTGGAGGAGAGACAAGAGTGAAAGAAGCCTTGGAAGTAGAGGCTTGGGGAAATAAAGGCACCAGTGGGGGCTGAGGAACAGGTAACCTAGAGCACTCGGAAAGGTTCAGTGGAGATGGAGTGGAGCTGCTGGAATACTGTAGAGGACCAGGAGGAAAAGTAGGAAGAGGCAGCTTGAGAGAGCCCTTATGTGCTAAGCTAAGGGGTCTGGACTCCATCCTATAGGTGATGGGAAACCAAAGGAGGTTTCAAACTGGGACTTGACATCATCAGATCTGCGTTTAGAGCCTTGTCTCTGGCAGCTTCCTGAGCAATGATTTGAGGCTGAGCGAGAGGCAGGAGGAGAAACTTAAGGTATGGAAAGCAGTTAGGAAACAATTGCAAAAGTCCAGGAGACAGCTGATGGGGCCTGAATTAAAATGGTGAGAATAGAAGTGAAGGGGAGGGAGAGATGGGAGAAATCTTCAGGAACCAAATCAGGAATACTCATCTAATGCTTGAATTCTGGGGAGGGGAGACAAAGGGAGGAATCAAAGGTGAGGCTTAGAATTTCCAGCTTGAGTTTGGCAGAGGTCAGGAGTATGGCAAGGGGAGTGCATATTAGGGGGAATACAGGGTTAGTGGGGAAACACTGCAGTTGAGGTCCCCGGGGGACATTCAGGAGATGCTGTGTAACAGACAACTGGATATACAGGATACAGTTTGAAGAGAGATGCCTGGGCTGGAAAAGGGTCATCATGGTAGAACGACCCAGAAGAGTGTGAGAGAAAAGACAGGAGTATACCCCAGGCAGCACCAGTGTTAAGGAAGGGATAGAGGGACAGAGGCCAGGTTGGAGAGTAAGACCGAGAGGTTGCAGAGGTGGGAAGCACCAGGAGCAGGATAGAATGCCACCCCAGAAGGCAAGGAAGAGGGATGTTAAGAAGAAAAAAGGAAGGAATTCAACAGTATTGGATGCAGCAGAAAAGCCAAATGGGCCAAAGGCTAAAAAATGCCTAGTGGATTTAGGAGGGGGGAGGCCTTTAATGACGTCTAGGAAAGTGGTTTCAGGAGAGAGCTGGGAACAGAAACCAGGTTGCAGTGGATTGGTGAATGAAAGGCCAGAAAGTGGGGAAAGCTAGGAGGGACTACTGTTGAATGTTTGGTCAGGAATGAGGAGTGTGAGACATGAAGCTGCCAGGGGACAAGGCATTGAGTGGGAGGCAGAGTGTTTAGACTATAGAAGACACAGACAGAGGAGGAGGATAAAGGGATGGACCCTAAAAAGAGAGAGGAGATGAAGATGCAAGGCTGGGATGCTCAATAGAAGGAGGTTCTATAAAAGATGGAAGAGGAGGGGGATGATAACCGAGGCAGAGAGATTAGCCTTAAAGGGGAGAGAGGGCTACCTCTTCTCCAGAGGAAGACAAGTATTAAAGGATGGGTGAGAATCTGGGTAAGTTTTGGTGGTGAGGTGATTGGGCATACTGGGAAAGCTCCCACCTAATTTTTCTATTTTTTCTTTGATTAAGATATAAGATCCTCTGTGCCGGAGAGGGGCTGGGTAGCAGAGGCAGCCCTGGGACCTGAGGTTAGCTGGAAAGGCTTGGAGCACTCTGCAGATGGCAACTGACTGGGGACCTTGAAGAAGATTCTAGGTGGCACTCAGGGCTCAGCTAAGCTGGGAGACTGGATTTGCAGTGACCCCAGTTCTCCAAGGCCCAGTTCCCCCATCAGCCCGCTGCTGGAGTGGAGACAGCCTGTGACTGCATTGTCCCAGACAGTGGTGCTGACAAGGGGTGCGAGATGGTGCAAGGACAAGGGGAAGAGGAAGTTGAGGGTTGTGGTGGAATGTCAAGGGTGTGATAGGGTTGTCTGTGATATCCAGTGGGGTAGAGATAGACGGGAAGTCTGAGGGGGCGGACAGTGTGCAAGGAGGGGAGAGTCAGGGGCTGGAAAATCTCAGGAGAGATGTAATGGAGGTGAGGGCACTGGCTGACTTTCTCTCCAAACCCTTCCTTTTTATTGGCTTCCTCTTCCACTGCCTCCCAGGACCAAAGCCAAGACCAGAGACCCAGTATGTTAGAGTCTTCTTCAATGGTGCCCAAGCTCAGAGGTCACTAGAACAGTGACTTTGTTTTTTCTCTGCTTATCAGAGGGGTAGGTTAGCTGGGAGATCTCTTCCTGTAGCAGGTGTCCAACCTTAGAGAAAATTAGTGGAGTCAATAGAAAAAAAGCATATTTTCACACCAACACTAATACACAAATATTCATAGTAGCTTTATTTGTAATGGCCCAGAACTGAAAACAACCCGTAAGTTCAGCAACAGGTGAATGAATGAACACACTGTGGTGTTTCCTACAATGGAATACTATTGAGCAATTAAATGGAATCAAATGACCACACACCACAACATAGAAAAAAGCACGAAAGTCAGACAGCTGGGTGCTGTGGTTCACACTGTAATCCCAGTGCTTTGAGAGGCTGAGGCAGGAGGATCACTTGAGGTCAGGAGTTTGTAACCAACCTGGGCAACATAGTAAGACCTTGTCTCTGCAAAAAAATAGCCAAAGACCAGGTGCAGTCTTACTTTACTCCCAGGATTACTTTACTCCCAAAGTAATCCCAGCACTTTGGGAGGCCAAGGCACTTGAGGTCAGGAGTTTGAGATCAGCCTAGCCAACATGGTGAAACTCCGTCTCTACTGAAAATACACGAAAAATTAGCCAGGCATGGTGGTGCATGCCTGTAACTAGCTACTCAGGCAGCTGAGGTGGGAGGATTGCTTGAATCCAGGCAGAGGTTTCAGTGAGCCAAGATTGTGCCACTGCACACTCCAGCCTGGGTGATAGAGCAATATTCTATCTCAAAAAAAAAGAAAAAAGAAAAAAAGTAGCCAGACATGGTGGTGCATGCCTGTAGTCCTAGCACTCAGGGGGCTGAGGAGGGAGGATTGCTTGAGCCCAGAAGTTTGAGGCTACAAATGAGCTATGATTGTGCCACTGCACTCCAGCCTGGATGGCAGAGTGAGACTGTCAAAAAAAAAAAAAAATTCAGGCAAAGATGTATGATTGTATGATTGCATGATTGTATTGTATGATTGTATGATTCTATTTATGTAAAACTCTAGAAAATGCAACTAATCTATAGTAACAGAAAACAAATCAGTTGTTGTTGGGGAGAGGGGTGAGGATAGAAAGAGCTAGGGGTGGGGGGTGGGAAGGAGGAATTACAAAGGGTCACACAGAAAGTTTGGGAATTCATTATCTTGATTTTGGTGGCAGTTTCACAGGTGTATAGATAAGTCAAAACTATTAAATTGTAAATTTTTTAGGGAGTTTATTCGATATCTCACTTTAATAAAAGTTTAATGGAGTCTTTCTTAGTGGAGTTTATTCTACATCCATTATACCTTAAAGACATTGAGTAGAGTCTTGTCCTGGGCTCCAAGATGCCATCCTAAAGCCTGGGTGATCCACGTGATCTGAGAGTCCCTTCCTTCACATACCTGAAGTAGCCAAGACAGTCAGGTGCTTCTCGCTGGGTCACATCTGGCTCTGGAAAAGTCTGTGTCACTTCATCGGTGGGGATTGAGAAATGATGATGGCTTCATCTGCCATCGAATCTAGAGCCCAGAGGGTCTGTGTTGCTGGGGAGCCTGCCTTGCTGGGTGTGAGGTATCAGAAAGAGTTTTGTCTGGGACAGATCTAGGTCTGAATCCTGTCTTCATCACTTATTGGTTGTGACTTTGGCCAAATTTCTTAACTTCTCTGAACCTCAGATTGATAATCTGTAAAATTCCTAGTGTGAGGGAATGTCGTGAATGAAAAATACGTAGCATTGTTGACACATAAGGACTATGGGTTCATGCAGTCTCCTCCTTTTCTTATCCATTCGCGAAGCTGCCAGTTAAGGACCTTCCTTGTTTTTCCCACCAGACTTTAGCAATCATCTCTAACATTGCCTCTGCCGTGAAGCCTTCATGCTTCCCCTTCCTTAACCTCATGCCAGGTAGCACTCGTTTCTTTGTGATGGCATCACATTTTCTAAGCATAGTTACAATACGGATTATAGTGCCTATCATATTGTATTGCAGCTATCTCTTTTTTTTTTTTTTTTTTTTTGAGACGGAGTATTGCTCTGTCGCCCAGGCTGGAGTGCAGTGGCGTGATCTTGGCTCACTGCAAGCTCCACCTCCTGGCTTCACGCCATTCTCCTGCCTCAGCCTCCCCAGTAGCTGGGACTACAGGTGCCCGCCACCACGCCTGGCTAATTTTTTTGTATTTTCAATAGAGACGGGGTTTCACAGTGTTAGCCAGGATGGTCTCGATCTCCTGACCTCGTGATCCACCCGCCTCGGCCTCCCAAAGTGCTGGGATTACAGGTGTGAGCCACCATGCCCGGCACAGCTATCTTTTTATGCATTTGTTTCCCAGCGGGTTGTAGATTCTTTGAGGCTAGGGATTCGATATTATTCATCTTGAAATCCTCAGAGTGTACTTAGTAAATAATACTCTGTGAATGTGAACGAATGAACAGCCTTGTGGATGCTCCCATCTCATGTGTCTGGGATTGAATAGTCGGTGTTAATGTGAATCTGGAGATGAGTGTCCAGCTCAGAAAAGCCTCTCTTGTAGCTGACACTTTCTTATTGATCTTTCTGCAGTGATGAGGAAAAGTCAACAAGCTGGGTGCACCCTGGAACAAAGTCACCCATCCAGAGTGGACACACCTCCTGCCCAGGTAAGGAACCTGTCTGTCCCTGCCTTTGCAATTGAGGAGGATGTAATAGCTTGAGGTGGCAGCAGGAATCCTGTGCCCCAACTTTGCTTCTGACTTTTTCCTTTCTCCATGGATGGACTCAGCTTAGCATTTGGACTGCCTGCCATCTGGGGGAGATTGCAGGCTGGTTGGAGCTCACTTCAGTGTCTCTCCAAGCTTCCACCTCCAAAATTAGTATCTGAGACAGACCTTTGAGGACAAAGATTTTTGCTCTTCTTTCATCCCTCTGCCCAGTCAGAAAATCCCCTGTCTCAAGGGCTCTTGAACTGGCAGAAGCCAGCCCCCAGGGCTGCGCTCTAGAACTTTTATGTCGTGATGGAAGGGTTCTCTATCTGCTCTGCCCAATACAATTGCCATGAGCCACATGTGGCAATGAACAACTGAAATGTAACAAGCATCACTGAGGGCCTGAATTTTTTTTTTTTGAGACAGAGTCTTACTCTATTGCACAGGCTGGAGTGCAGTGGCACAATCTCGGCTCACTGCAACCTCTGCCTCCCGGGTTCAAGAGATTCTCTTGCCTCAGTCTCCCAAATAGCTGGGATTACAGGTGTGTCCTACCACACCCAGCTAATTTTTGTATTTTGAGTAGAGATGGGGTTTTGCCATGTTGGCCAGGCTGGTCTCAAACTCCTGACCTCAGGTGATCCACCCACCTCGACTTTCCAAAGTGCTGGGATTACAGGTGTGAGCCACTGTGCCCAGATGGATTTTTAATCCTAATTAATTCAAATGTGAATGGTCCCAGGTGGCTAGTGGGAGTGCCTGTTTCTCCCACTGAGGAGAAACATGAAAGGCGACAAGGCTGACATTCATTGCTGATTATGGAGAAAACATCACTGGTAGCCCTCAGGGCTAGTGGAAAAGGTGGCACACAAACAGGTCAGAAATGAAGAAACAACTAAAGAAAAAGACTTCCGTCTAAGTTGTTGAGGTAGAGACATCAAGAATCACAAGGCCTGGGTACTTTAAGTGAACAGCCATTCATCCTCCTCATGACGCCACCACAGGCCAGTAAGAGGGGGTGTGGGTCACAGTGCGGGGAGATCTCTCTCCTCCTCTCGCCTTCCAGCCCTTCCCCCTCTCACCTTCCAGTGCTTCACTGGACTGGACACCAGGCGCCTGGTTCCAAGGCCTCCGTCACTCGTGGGCACAGCTGGCACTGCTGGACACACAGGATGAAGCCTTTGACTTGTTCAGAGTCCTTTTCTTTTTAGCTTCTAAGCTGGGATCATTTCTGGAAGAGACTTCAGGGATCATGGAGTTCGACTCTTCATTTTATGGTAGAAAAATTGAAGAGCAGAGAGGAAGTACCTGGCTCAAGGCCATTTGACTAATAAGCAAAGTGGTGTCATGGTTAAAGGCATACATTTTGGAGGCAGAGAGATCTGAGCTCAATCTTGGCTCTATTTCTTTCAGTGTGCTCTTGCACTAGGGGGTTTAATTCTTCCTGGACTTAGCTTCTTCATCTTTATAATGGGGAGAGGATTATGAACCTCAAAAAAGTAGTAGCAGGCATTACATCAGAGAGGTGGCTCCCAAAATGGAGGTAGCTGCTGCTGTTATTGTCACCATCGTATTTCCAACTTGCAGTGAGGCCTCCTGACTCTAAGGCCAGGGCTGTTTTCTTCTACCAGGTTGATGGTGGTGTCACCTTCAGTGTTTCAGCTGTTTACAGGTTGAGTCCTTCCACCTCATTATCATCCTAGGTAGGAGTGGAAGATGAATACCAGCCTGTGAGCCAATGCTTTCATTTTTGGCTGCAGCCAACTGGTTGTCTAAGGCTGGGAAGGGGTTAAGATGCCCCTGGAGCTTGCCGGGAGGGCAGCTGCCTCAGCGGGCACTCCGCCTGGATAGGAATATAAGCACTCTTGGTGTTGCCCAGGCAGAGAGGGCAGTGTGGAGGGAAGTTGCTAGAAAAAGGCAGGGGACATAATCCATACTGGCCTCTTTCCCAGGCACATCACAGTGGCAGAATTATTTATGATTCCAACCCAATGGGGATCCCTCTACTTGGGGAGAATGCCAACCCACGCCCTCCTGAATGGCAACGTCCTCCCACAGACACAGAGGGGAACAAGTAGCATTTATAGAGCGGCACAGAGGAAAGAGTGTGGGCTTCAGAGGCAGCACAGCAGCACTCACATCCCGGCCCAGACACTTCCTGTGTGACCTTGAGCCAGTTGATGAACCTGTCTGGGCCTCTGTTTCCTCATCTGTTATCGGTGAAAATGTTTCGGAGGACACCTATTGTATAATGTTGCTATGCAGATTAAATGCACTAGCAGAGGTTAAGTGCAAAGCTTAGAGGAAGGAAGCACTCGCTAAGTGGTAGCTAGTGTGATAGGTGGGCCAAGTCCTGGCAGGAGCTGGGCTTGCTGGCTGCCCTGTTTTGCTGAAACAGCAGCATCACCGTCAGCAGCAACTGTGGAAATACAGACCCTTTATAAATACAGGTGAATAAAACACATGATTAGAAACTGGACCTGCCACTCTGCAGAACCCAGGCACTGCTCCCCAGCAGCTGGTGCCTCAAAGCAGCTGTTAACATGGCAGGAGACAGTCAGACCAGCAGTGAATAGCTATGCTTCGTAAGACTTCATACACAAGGCAGGCGTGTGGACTGACCAGAAAGGTGGCAGTCCTGTCCATCAAAAGAATCCCCACCTGTTTTCCAATATGTCAGCCAGGGAGCTCGCACTCCCAAAAGGAATGTTCTCAGCCAGCTCCCTGACTGTCCCCACCTCTGACAGTGGACTCTCTTGGGTCTCTCAAAAGTCTCCTCCTCCTCAGCCATGGGGTGAAGGAATCCTGTTTGCTGGGGAGGCGGGATGCTGCCCAGGGTGGCTGTTTTGGGAGAGCGAGCGGGATGAGATAGTGCCTACAAGTGATCTTTGGAGATGGAGGTGCTACATCCACCTGTGGGGACTGCCTGGGTGCCTCCCGGCCACTGTCAACTTCCTTGCTCACACTGAGATTCTGTGATTCTCCTCTGAGCATTTCCATGGATAATTTTTTTTTCAGAGACACTATTAAAGATTTTAAAAACTGCAAGTCTCTTCATTTTCCTGGGGCTGATTTCCTAGGTCCTTGGTTTCCTGTCCAGAAACAGCAGAGCCTGATGGCCATAACACTGGCCTGGTATTTGGAGACTTGAGTCTTACTCGGATCTTGGGTGTTAATGATCTGTGATGAGTTCCTAGGGCAAGTGACCTGCCCTTCTGGTTAGATGATCCTGAGGACACTTCCAGGGGAACCATCTGTGCATTCACTGTTGTATCCAGGGGCTGGCACAGGGCCTGGAGCACAGTAGATGCTCAGTAAAGATTTGTTGAATGAATGAGTGCATCCTGCCAGGCAATGATTCATTCGGTCACTTCACTGCTCATTGACGGAGGACATCCCGTCCACTCCCATGTCTCTCATTATTTGCTGGGAATCTCACTGCTAGAAATCACGGACAAAAAAGGATGGAATGGTTGGTTTGAACTCGGCTGGCTTATCTTTGGATTTTCCTGACTGTCCAGGCACCCATCCCTCCTAAGTGCAGGTGGGGTTTGTGGGAAGAGAGGAAGAGAGGTTGATCCCAGGGTATCTCATTCTGGTGATTTTGCTTCCTCACAGGTTTGCCCAAGGGCTGGGAAGTGGATTCCACCCAGGAAGGAGCTGTGTATTTCATCAAGTGAGTAAGACGCAGTTTCCTTTCTGATGTCGCTGTTGGTTCTACTTTCGTCCTTGTCAGGAGGAGAGATGGTTAAAATGTCTGGTTTTTCACTGAAGGCACTGCTGGGTCTGTGATTGGCTAGGAGGTGCCGAGGCTCCTGAGAGCTGAGATAGAGATGGGAGCGTATGTATCAGTGTGTCTGTTTATGTTGGCCTGGCAGTAACCAGTGTCAATCCTGGTAAGTTTCCTGGGGTGGGGTGGGTGGAGTGTTGGGCTGGGCTGTACCGGTGGGAAGGAGATGGCTCAACAAAGTAGAGGAATGAGGCTGTTCTAGACACACGGGCAGAGGTTCAGAGGCAGGAGACGGAGCCGTGGGGCAGGATGCGGAGCCAGTGGGAAGGGAAGGTGTCTGTGGGGTGTATAAAGGAGGACATCAGACTGGTGGTGGCAAGGCCAGCTCTGGTCACTCTTGCTGTTGTGGATGGGGGCATCTGCGATTCTGGGGGTGGTTTGTGTGGGCAGAGATGCTCTATTTTCCTCTTAGGAGTTGGTTAGGCTCCTCTGTGGGCTGGGGAGCCCTTATTTCCTGCCGTGGCTAAAGGTGTGCCTTGGGAAGTTGCCCTGGACTTAACCTTGGAAGCAGAAGACAGAGCTCTTTGGGCTGGGGTGGTGCATGAGCTACCCAGTTGAACTCACTTCTCTCTGCCTTGGCCTGGGTCTCTCCATCTGGTTTCATTCGCAAGGCTGAGGCTCAGCGTGCCCAGGCCTGTGGGCCTCACCCTCTGGTCTGGCCTCAGATTCTGCAGGGATGGTGAAGCGCCTCTGCCCAGCCTCCTGGGGCAATGGCACCACCAGAGGGAGCCCCAGTCTAGCCAGGGGAGGGAGGACCCTTGTCTCATCCCCTTTCCGTCCCTCTCTGCTTTGAAATCCTCATCCGTTTGTACTAGGAGGGGTTACCTTTCCAATCCCCCACCGCCAAGATCTGCCAGCACTTAGATCTGCCACCATCTACCACCTACATCAGCTTAGCTGCTAACCTATTTTTTTTTTTTTTTTTTTTTTTTTTAAGATAGGGTCTCACTCTGTCACCCAGGCTGGAGTGCAGTGATGCGATCTCAGTTCACTGCAATTTCCACCTCCCGGGTTCAAGAGATTCTCGTGCCTCCGCCTCCTGAGTAGCTGGGACTACAGGTGCCCACCACCATGCCTGGCTAATTTTTGTATTTTTGGTCAAGATGGGGTTTTGTCATGTTGGCCAGGCTGGTCTTGAAATCCTGGCCTCCAGGGATCCGTCCACCTTGGCCTCCCAAAGTGCTGGGATTACAGGAGTGAGCCACCATGGCTGGGCCTGTTAACCATATTCTTAAAGCAAAAGCAAATTTTTCTTTTCTTTCTTTTCTTCTTTTTCTTTTGTTCCTCCTCCTTCTCCTCCTCCTCTTTCTCCTCTTCCTGCTCCTCCTCCTCCTTCTTCTTCCTTTCAAAGTATCTGTTCTGGAAATTATTCTAATATCACATGACAGTTATAGACTGAATTTTTCCTGTTTGGACCCAAATGCTTCTTGCTTCAGTTAAGAATTGTGAATTGTTTCTTCTTTTCTCCCTCTTGCAGATACCATCTTCATATTCCTTTTTGTACATGGCTCTAGAGATTGTTCACTAAACACTTTCACATGTATTACGGCATCTCACCAGTCCCTAGAAATGTACCTGTCCACCTTTCTGACCTCGTGTCCCATGACTGGCCGGCTGTGCTGCCATTTTTCCTTCCCTCCATCATGTCAAACCCATTCCCACCTCAGAGCCTTGGCACTTGCTGTTCCCCCTGCCTGGGAGCACTCTCCTCCCATTTCCACACACCTGGTTCCGACTTCTCAATTAGCCCCAGTGTCACCTCCTCAGAGAGGCCATGCCTGACTGCTCTGCCTGAATTCCCCCACCCCTCTACACTCTTACTCTTACTTTTCTTC
The DNA here is from genome assembly GCF_028885625.2 of Pongo pygmaeus. Classification (NCBI taxonomy): domain Eukaryota; kingdom Metazoa; phylum Chordata; class Mammalia; order Primates; family Hominidae; genus Pongo; species Pongo pygmaeus. The sequence continues at coordinate 45,093,376 of NC_072373.2, forward strand.
ACAGCACCCGGCACTACCTGAAACATGTTTGTTTATGTATCTGTTTGGTTATGTATTGCTGGTCCCCCCACTGCTGCGTAAGTCCTGGGAGCAGATTCTGGCTATTGTGTTTTTCACTCCCTCCTAGAACCTTTCTGGTGCACGATAGCAATCCAATATTTCCTGAAATGAATGCACGCATGAAAAACATTGGGAGATAAACAACAGAGGCATAATTGATTTCTGCTTCAGCTACCAGCCCAGAGCTTTCTTCTGAGCTCCCTCAATTCAATGTGTCCAGATTTGAAGTCATTGCTTCTCTGCGCCGGTTCCATCTTTTCTAGAAATACCAGCAAAGCAGAGCCCTCAGAGATACCCTCAACCTTTCCCGCTCTCACGCCTCCCCCATGGGTCTTGTCAATTCTCCTTCCAAATATCTGTCAACCCATCCACTTCTCGACATCTTCATAGCCATGGCCTGAGTTCAGGCCCTCATGGACTCTCACTTCCATTATTGTAGAAGCTTTCCAACTGATCTTCCTGCCTCCAGGCCATAATGCTGCAAGAGTGCTTTTTTTCTAGAATTCAAATTCGGTCATATTATTCTCCATTAAAAACTTTGCATGTTACCCATCACTTACAGGATAAAATCTAAATTCCTTATCTGGGCACGTAAAGGGCGTCATAGTCTCGCTCCCGCCCCCCTCCCCAGCCTCACCTCCCACACACCCCACCTGGCTCTTTAGCCCTCTCCTCTAGCCCTACCAAATCACTTGTGGTTCCCTCAACATTCGCTTCCCTTTCATGCATCCGGGGCTTTGTAGGTGCCAATCTCCCCTCACATGGCTTATGCCCACCTGAGAACACTTGTTCTTCCTTCAAGCCCTGCCCATGACGTCACTTCTTCAGGGATGTGTCCATGTATTGTAGTTATTTGCTTATACTTGTGTCATTTTCCACTAGATTAGTAACTCTCCAACTGGAGCGTGTATCTCAATCACTGAAGGGTTTGTTGGAGCACAGATGGCTGGGCCCTACCCCTAGAGTTTTGGATTCAGAGGGTCTAGAATTTGCATTTCCAACACATTCTCAGGTTATGCTGCTGTGGCTGCTCTGGGGCCCACACTTTGAGAACCAGTAGCCTAGACTGAAAACTCAAGGGCAGGGGCAACACAGGGGGCCGTAAAGTCCGGAGACACAGGCAATATTGTTAAATTATCAACCAGCCATGAATTCTGTGTTCACATACATTTCCAGACCTGGTGGTCATTCTATATATCATAGCAGCAGCTGCCACTCTAGGAGCTAAGTGCTTTATGACATTATCTCATTTATTCCTCACTGCACCTTTATGAGGAGGTCCTATCATCCCGGTTTTAGCAAATAATGGGAAAACTGGCTCTTCGTATGTATTACTCAATGTCACAAAGCTTGTATTAATAGAAAGCAAGCGGGCAGGCAGCCTCATGTGTGCCCGATTTCACAGGCTTTGCTCTTAGCATGATAGCACGGCTGCTTCCCAGCATCCTTGGCACCTTGCTTGGACAAACGAAGTGCTCAGTAAGTTCTTGCTGAATGAGTGAGTGAATGAATGAACGACTGGCTCACTGTTCGTTCCTATTTTCACAGTTCCCACAAAGGTTTATGACATTTGGTTGGTGGATGAGTTAGAAACTCAAACGATTTCAGACATGGATTCCAAGTAATAATAAAAGCCAGACAACTGGAGGAGCTATTTTGTTTCTTTTAGTGTAGATGAGGGAGGGAAATTTCAATGAGCAAATACTGACATTTGCCCAGGAGCAGACAAGTGTGTTAATTGTGTGTCAACAAGCTCTTTCTTTCAGGGTATTTAGGAAATGACTCTCATGGTATCCACAACAGACGTATTTCTCGAGTGTGCCTGTGGTTTTGAAGGTGTCATTTACTGGGAAGAGTGGTGGGAGGAGAGAACAAGCGATAGGTTAAAACGTGGGAGAAGCGCACTGCAAGCCTGTATGCACTTACCGCAAGAATCCACAAGAGGGCTCCAGAGCACACATGATGGTCCCACAAGGCTTTCAGGGGTTTGCTCACAGTGTCTCCCCAGGCTGATGGCGCCTTCTCGGAGGTGACAGGGCGACCTTTCCCATCCCCTGCCACATCCCAGCCATAGTGGGTCTGGTGGCTGTCTTTCTGATGCTTAAAGATCTAGCTATGTAACACCCATTCCTGCCCAACAGGAAGTCTTCCCCCGCCCCCTTGTCTCCTTCCCCCCGCCCCCGTTCCTGCGGAAGCCGCCGCCGGTGAAACTGGCCAGTTCTGTCCCCAAGGGTGCCTCTCTCCTTCCCCAAGGTTGACAGGGAGGGAGACGTGGCAGGACGCTTTCTGCAGAGCCACACCCGTGATAACCCGGTTCCCAAGCTGGGCCCCTGCGGCTCCTCCACCGAGGGAACCCCACCCAGCCGTTGGTCTTCCTTGTTCTGTTCTGGACGCTTCCTTTAGGAACGTGCGAGAATGTGCAGGCAGGCAGTCCACCCACGGCCCTGGTGCGCCTACGGGCTGCTCGGTGCTTCTTGAGGGGTTGCAGGGAGGCAGAGATCAGAAGCCCAGGCCTCTGCCCCGCGTGCTTCCAGGCTGGGCAGTGAGACCCCGGTGAGTCTCCAAGGCTGTGCTGGGTCTCTGGGATTCATCAGTACAGACCCCAACCCGAACTACGAGACCCCGGAGGAGGGACCTTGGGAGGGGCGGTGGAGCCCCCAAGAGCAGTTCTATTGTCTCCAGAAGGCAGACAGGACAGAGCACAGGAGTCCTGGGGCAGCAGTTCTGGTATAGTGACCCCACTAGCTCTAGGCTTAGAAAGGCAGATAACACCCCAGAACAGTAAAGGAGGTGGCCGAGGAGAAAAGATAGTGAATGTACTGGGCTTCAAAGAAGCCCATTTGCAGGTGAGGAAAACAGGCTCGATAGTCAAGTAATTTGTTCAGAGTCACTGAGTTACTCAGGGATGGAGCTGGGCTTCCAAGTCACACAGGTTATCATTAGCCAGGCGCAGTGGCTCACACCTGTAGTCCCAGCTACTCAGTAGGCTGAGGCAGGAGGATTGCTTGAGCCTGGGAGATGGAGACCAGTCTGGGCAACATAGCAAGACTCTGTCTCTAAAACGAATTAAAAAATTAGCCACATGTGGCAGTGTGCAACTGTAGTACCAGCTACTTGGGAGGCTGAGGAGGGAGGATTGCTAAAGCCTAGGTACAATTAGAGGCTGCAGTGAGCTAGTTCATCCCACGGAGCTCCCTTTGCTGCCCCCAGTTGGCATGTTCTGCGAGGAAGAGAGACCCATGTGGATGCGGTTCCACTGAATGGGCAGCGAGCTAGTCAAGTTAATGGCCACCAAGACTGTATGGTAGGGAGTGGGGATGGCACCAGAAAGGTGGGGAGGACCCGTGTGTTTGGAGAACATGAGTAGGTGCCTGGGAAGCTTGGACTTGATCCTCTGAGCAATGGGGACCAGTGATTGTAGAGTAGAGGAGAGACGGGATCCAGAGGTGCTTTCTGTGGAATCCTCCCTCCCTCACGCCGCCTCACGCCTTCCCCACTGGAGTTGTTTAGGTGAGGCTTGCTTCTCCTCTTCTGGGCTCGCAGAGCAAGAACTTAGATTTGGCAAAGGGAATTTATTATCTCTGGTCCATCCACCTCACCTGTCCTTGCTGCAGCTCTAAGATCTTCATGCTACCACATCTCTCCTGCCTTGGTCCCCCAGATAAAGGCACGCACCCCACACCGACCCTCCCTTTGGCTTCTCATGCCCCTGAAGCTACTCAGATCCCCCAGAAACATTCACACGTCTGGCTCAGGCTTCTCGAAGGATCCGTGGGACTCGTCTGCGGCCCTTGCCCTCTGCCTGCCAGAGAGGAAACCCGCCCAGCAGGCCCATCTGTTGGTCGCCTGCCTTTTCCAGCTGCCTGAGGATTGTGGGGGCTGGGGCTGGGGTCTCTGTCCCTCTCCCCGGCCTCCCTCTGGGATGCTGTAATCTCTTGCCCCCACTCTCCTTTCCTCCATTGGCTCCGCAGGGTCAGAGACCCCCAAGAGCCCCTCATCTTGGCTGACTGAAAGCAGACTCTCCCCCTGCCTGCACCTGGCAGCCTTGCCAAGTCCTAGAGAGCCAGGGCAGGTGAGTTGGGCTTGATCGGTCCTGCCTGGCACTGGGCCCTCATCCACAACTTGTCTGCCCCTTCAGCGGAGCAGCTTTCCTATAGCCAATGCAGGGCTGGCCTGATATCTCAGCTGGGCAGGGGAACAGTGGGAAGGGACCAAGAGTCCCCCTCCCCAAGAGTGCTGCTGAGCTGTGCCTGCTGCCCTAACCCCAGATTCCCGGCTCCAGCCTGGCCTGCCCTGGGGTGGGAAAGACAGTCCCTTCAGTAGCTCTCTAGGTCCCTGTCTTCCTCCAACGCTGTGGTGTGTGTGAGTAGGGTGTGGAGCCACTGCCCCCACACCAACCAGCCAGGTTCCTCCCAGGCCCTGGGAGGGAAGTCTGTGCTCCTGTTCCTTCCATTGCACATTCCTTTACAGATAAGGGCTTCAGTTGGTAAAAATGATATATGTACTCAGATCACACTAAGAGAGACCCACTTGTATTGGAGTCGAGAGGCTTAATTTTTTAATCAAGTTGTTCTAAGAATAAAAAATGCAATCACAAGGTGAGTGGGGCCTTGCAGGCACCCTTTCTCTAGGTCCTGCTTCTTGACATATTTCTCTATTCAGAAGTGACTCCAGAAGCTCATCTGGTTCAGTCCCCAGTTTCCAGGTTTAAGGGGCAGGTGGGACTGAGACCAGCGAGCCTGCCTGGAGGTTTAGGCGGGAATCTTTTGGTTTTTTTCCATCTTTCTGATCCTGTTTATGAAATCAGTGTTTTTATTACACTTGCGCATTGTCACAGAGAATCCGTGGATAGAGGGAAACTGAGAGAGATGTGGATAAAGGGAAACTGAGGCAGAAAGCAATCTTTGTCTAAGCAGAAACAGGGCTACAACCCTATTGCCTGAAGTCCTTCCTTCTGCCTCTGACCCTGAATAATACAGAACCCAGGTACCCTGTAGCTTGGCTAGCATCCTTGCTCAGGGTTATCAGAGACCAATTTGGGCAGGAGCTAGAGCAAGGGTGTCTGCAAAGCCCCACTCGCCTGAAAATTACATTTTTTGTTTATTATTAGAACAACTTGATTAAAAAATTAAGCCTCTCGACTCCAATACAAGTGGGTCTCTCTTAGTGTGATCTGAGTATATATATCATTTTTACCAACTGAAGCCCTTATCTGTAAAGGAATGTGCAATGGAAGGAACAGGAGCACAGACTTCCCTCCCAGGGCCTGGGAGGAACCTGGCTGGTTGGTGTGGGGGCAATGGCTCCACAACCCACTCACACCCCACTCATCCTGGCATCTCATAGCGGCCCCCAACCCTCTCCAAATGTTATTTCTCTAAATTCACCATATTGAGGGGGGGCGGGGGATGGGGAGGCCCCAGGGCCCCAGCCAAGCCCTCTTGACACCTAGAGACGTGCCCCTCTCTGGAGTAGACAGCCACAGAGCTGAAAGGTGATCATCAGGCTGGCTGGGTGAGGCCCCACACATGATTCTAAGACCCTGGGCAGTTTCTGGCTCCCTGCAGTCTCTTGTGGGGGACTCTTAAAAATGCAGCTCACCCAGACGGTGGCCCTGCTCCCCTTTGGGGGGCAGCCTTGTCCTGGTGGTGGAAGGCCCAGGAGGCTGTGCTGAGCTACCCCATCCTCTCCCAGGCAGGCAGGCAGCCTGCGTGGATGGTTAGCAGCTTGTCGCTGGTGTGGATGGAGTTAAACCTTTTCGGGGACTATTTACTCCTGATCCTAAGTGACAGCTTGGGGAGGGAGAGTCACGTGGCCCTGAAATCCCCGGGGGAGCCGATGGAGCATGCCCAGCTGCCTCTGCCTGGGAAAGATGCTGGATCCTGCAGTAACCACAACAGCATCCTCTCCCTGCGCCAGGGACCTGCCAGCCGGAGAGATGACTGATTAGATCAGATTAGATCCGGAGCCCCGCTCTGCAGAAGGGGGCCCCAGGGGCAGGGGAGGAGGACCCCAGCTGGCCTGAGCTGGGGGGAGGGGTGCCTTGGGGCTCGCAGAGTTAGAGCTTTCCAGCGCGGGGATCACACCTCAGAAGCCGGTGAGTCTGTTTTCATGCATCACATAGATGAGGTGGGAGGAGGAAGGCTGGACTCTGGTCAGGGCTGGCAGCTGCCTGTCTGCCGCGTGAGCCTGGGCTGCTTGCACTGCGGAGCACTGGCTTCCCCATCTCTCATCCTTGGCAGCCTTACTTGGGGATCATGGATGCTGAGAATGCTAATTATAGCCCTCCCTGTGCCCCCACCCCCACCTCCAGAGTCCCCTGTCAGGGCTGATGCTGTTTAAATTGATTACATTTGAATTGCATCTCCTGGATGAGGGCAGCGTTGGGGCTGGCAGTTTCCTAGGGTCCAGCAGGGATCCCCCAAGCAGGCTAGCACAGAGAGGCCAGCCCACCCTCCTTTTAATCTTGCCAGCAGGAAGGAGAGATGGAGGGGGTCCAGGGTCGGGCTCAGGTCAGCCCCAGGGACTCACCTTCCTCAGCGTGGGGAGGGGTCAGGGTGTGTATCATTCTTATGGGTCAGAGGTTGGGTCGAAGGGTGACAGAGGCTCTTGGATTCCAATTACTAGGGGGCATCTGAGCTCTGGGGGTCTCAGATTTAGTGGGGAGCTCTTGAAGGAGCTGGAGCCTGGTATGTGGTGGAGGGGGGCAGGGAATGAGGGGATGGCGTTTATAATGATGGGACCAGGCTGCAGCCAGCTAAGAGCCTCGAGGTATTGTGTGAGGAGTCTGAGGAAAGGAGGACAGTTGGGGAACTGGCCAGAGAAGGGTAAGGAGGGCTACAGTGGAAAGGGAGGGAAGCGGGGCGAGACAGGAAAGTGGCGGGGGTGAGGGAGAAGGGAGAAGAAGGGAGGAGAGGCTCCTGGGAAATGCTCTTTGAGACAACAGGCCAGCCAGGGCAGGGAAGGGGGCTGTGGAGCCTGGGAGAGCAGAGATGGAGAACTGGGATAGAAGGAGAGCCATCCCCGGGGCACAGGGGTGGGGAGGGAGAGCTGCAGGAGGGTGGAAGGTGGTGGGGAGGAGGCTGGAGCTCAGAGCTGGTGTCAGAGGAGGTTGCAGCCTTCAGGGATTGGAGGCTCTTCCCAAAGCCCTGTAGGCCCTTTACCCTCAATCTGATCACTTGAGTGGTGCACTCTGCTGAGGGTCTCCTGCATGGTGGGGCAGGGTCCTGGCTGGCAGCTATCTGCCTGAGCCCACTGTCTGGGCAGGTTCGGGGGGCACTGCGGGCACTTGCCCTACAAATCTCCCAAATCCTGTCTTCCAGGCCACCCTGGAAGATAGGACGGTTCAGTCGCCGGCTTTCACCCCATGAGCAGCTGCATTTTAGCTTCAGCAGGACATAAGCAGACCCTGCTGGTGGAGGGGAGGTGGGAGCGGCTAGGCTCGGGCCTGTCTCCAGGTTGGGGTGGCAGGAGGGGCTGAGGGCACCCCGCCTGGCACTGCCACTGGGCTTTCCTTATGGAAACAAGCGGGTTTCTGTGTCTTCGCGCAAGGGCACAGAGTGCCGAGCCACAGATATGAATTATTAAAAGTCATTGGTTTTCCAATCAGTGGCGAGGTGACAAATGTGTTAGCACTGGTGTGTAATTAATCCTGGTGGGCTGCTGCACACAGGCTGCAGACAATAGGGGTTCCCCCCCGTTTTTTTTTTTGCTGGGCTAGGCTTCTTTTCCTCCTTCCTAGGAAGGTGATGGTGCAGGACGCATTACACAGATAATTACTTTGAATGTGTCTGCCTGGATTATTGAGTTGGATTATTCCTGCTTGTAAATGAAATAATTACTCATCCCTCAGTCAGTGAGGGAGGCAGCCACCTTGGTTCCCGAGCTGACATCAGAGCCCCCACCTTGCCAAGGCCCAGCCTGCAGCCTCGGGCTCACAGAGCGAGCTCTCTTGGCCCGGGGGACTGGCCTAGGCCAGAGTGAAGAAGCCGCAACAGCAGATGGGAGAGTGGTGTCAACTGGTGCTGAACAAGCTGCGGTTCCGTTCTCCGAGCCAATTTCCTCATCGTCTTCCTCACTGCCTGTTGTGAATTTGATGAGGTCATAGGCACTGCTCTTGGCGCACCCGTGGGGCCCCCCAGAGGAAGGTTGGAGCTGGGCCTCACAAGAGAGCTGCAGGATTCGCACTCCCCTGAGCTCTGGGGTGAGGCAAAAGGGCTCTGGAAGCCAGGGCTTAATGAGGAGACTTTAGCAGGCCAGTCTCCAAACACTTAAAGCACATTCAGAGAGGAAAAAACGACTATATTTTGGGAGACATTTAGAGTAACTGGGAGCAGAAGGAAAAGAAGTTGAGGGTAGGCTGAGTGGAAGTCTTCCCTTGGCCATCTCTCTGTTCCGGGGGCTCCTGCTCGGTACCCACAACCTTCAGACGCCCCTCAGAGACTATCTAGTCCAGACTCCCTCCACATCCAGATGAGCCTTCCTCAGCCTCCCTGACAGAAGCAGCAGCCTCACTTGGATAATTTCAGTGACAGGGAGCTCATTACCTCACAAGGCAGCTTCCTCTGTGGCTGGAACATTCTTCTGTGTTGAATCAAAATCTGCCGACTTCTAAGTTCCATCCTCTGGTTCTGATTCTTTGAAGCTGTGCAGAACAAGTCACCTCTCTCTTTTACATGGTGATAAAAATAGTTTTCTTTTGATTAAAATAGTATATAATAGTCAGTGTGTGGATGTAATATATTTTACATGATCATTTCTATATTGGACATTTAGGTTGTTACCTTATTTTCCTTTTACAGATAGCACAAGAGGAACATTTTTGTTTATAAGTCTCTTTCTGTGTTTTGGGTGACTTAGGATAAATTCCAAGGCATAGAATTAATGTGATGAAGGGTATACATTAAAAGAATTACTATTCTGTGAGTATAAAAGTAATACATTGTCATTTAAAAATGTAGAAAAACCTAAAGAAAAGTTAAGAATTACCCATAGGTTTGATATATAATTTTAATTTTGGTATATTTGTACTTTTATGAATTCATGCATGAATATATGTCTAGATTTATTATCACAATACGTATATATCATTAAAATCTTGGCCCAGATGTGTATTATTGTCACTTAAACAGAAAACATTTTTTCATATTATTAAATATTCTTTAACAGCATCATTATTATTATTATTATTATTATTTGAGACAGGGCCTTGTTCTGTTGTCCAGGCTGGAGTGCTGTGGTACAATCTCTGCTCACTGCAGTCTCAACCTCCTGGGCTCAAGCGATCCTCCTACCTCAGCCTCCCAAGTGGCTGGGTCTACAGGTGCATGTCACCATACCTGGCTAATTTCATGTATTTTTGATAGAGTTGGCCATGTTGGCCAGGCTGGTCTTGAACTCCTGGGCTCAAGTGATCCACCCACGTTGGCCTCCCAAAGTGCTGGGATTACAGGTGTGAACCACCACACCTGGCCTTTACAGCATCATTTTAAAGTGGCTGCCTCAGATTTCATTATATACCTTTTCAATTTATTCGTTGATTTGACCCCTATGTTAAACTAGGTATTTCCAATTTTCTACTTTTATAAACAAGGCTACAATGAACATATAAATAGCTGAATCTTCACACATATCAATACTTTTTTCCCTTAGGTTGCATTTCTAGAAGTGAAATTGCTACATTATTAAAATATTTTGCCAAATTCCTTGTTCAAAAGCACTAATTTACATTCCTGGCAGCTGTGTCTGAGAATGGATTTTGTGCCATGAGCATCAACATTGAGTATTACAACTTTTTCATGGTTTTCATTTATTGTTTCAATCCATCTGTTTGACTGGGAGTGAGACACACAATTTTTAAAAAGAGACATCAAATGTGACATTGTCCGTATTAATAACAATGCAATATATAATATGTCCATGTAATAAACATATTTGTGTGTTTGAGTCTTTGGCTTTTCTTAAAAGGCAGTGTGTGCAGAGTCATTAAGACCACAGTTGGCCAGGCACAGTGGCTCACGCCTGTAATCCCAGCACTTTGGGAGGCCGAAGCGGGCGGATTACTTGAGGCCAGGAGTTTGAGACCAGCCTGGTCAACATGGTGAAACCCCATCTCTATTAAAAATATAAAAATTAGCTAAGTGTGGTGCTGGGTTCCTGTAATCCCCCCTACCTGGGAGGCTGAGGCAGGAGAATCGATTGAACCCGGGAGGCGGAAGTTGCAGTGAGCCGAAATCATGTCACTGTACTCCAGCCTGGGTGACAGAGCAAGACTCTGTCTCAAAACAAACAAACAAAACATAGTTATGGGGTCAAACTCAGGTTGAATCTGGAATCTACCATTTGCCAGCGATATGCTGCTAACAGTGGCTTTACCGCTCTGTGCCTCAGTTTCTCCATTTGTAAAATGAAGATAATGCTACCTATCTCATAAGCTTCTTGTGAAGATAAACGAGGTTACATATGCAAGCACATAGAATCCTGCTGAGCAGAATAAGTGAGAAATGTGTTTGTTATTATTACCTTGTTGATTTGCATGAGAAACATAGATATCTGAAGGTGGGTATAATCGTCTCTCTCCCTCCAAGCCCTCCCAAGTCTCCTTGTTCAAGGCTAAGTGCCCCTGTTCCTCCAAAGACCCTCAAGTTCTTTCTTGACTTTCCTGGGGTCCCCACGTGAACTGTGGCCTTACTGGCACAGCATGTGGTGAGGTGGCCACACACATGCCCAGGGCAGCCACTTCCTCCAGGAGAATCCCCTGGAATGGCACACTTGCTGGGGGCTTCCTCTGGCAGGTGCATGGCTTATAGAATACGCCACTGGAGCTGGTACTCCTGCAGCTCCTGTCCGCGCCCCTGCATGGCCATGTGTGCATCCTGTCTTGATTTCTCCCTTGTCAAATCTACCCAGCATTTCTCATTCCCATGAGACCTCTTTGGACTTTCTAAAGTAGCGCAAGCTTATCTGATAAACTAATTATGATCCATATGTTAGCTCCTGCTGTCATGGAGAGAAGGCTTATCTGGAATTTGAAGACATGGGTTCAAATCCTGACCCAAGTAGTAGCCATATGATTTGCAGAAGTTACTTAATCCTTCTGAGCTTTCACTTCCTAGCCTGAGAACTGGGGTTAGTATCACTACCACCTACCTAGCTGATATCTAGGTGAGTAATGTACATGGAAGTGCTTTGTAAACTGAGAATAATCACATAAATGTCAGTTACTGAACATCATATTTCAGAAGGCAAGGCTTTAACTCAAAGACCAGACGGGTGCTGAGGTGGATTGGTGGGAAATGTTTTTAGGGTAGCTGGTATTCAGGGATACTGTCAAGTCCTCCCAGGTCACCCACTTAGTCTCTGTAGAGGATTGGTCCTCACTGTGTGAATTCAGGAAATAGAGCTGGAGCTGCCAGTGCTGATCTGATAAACATGCATCAGCGCTGAGGCTTCAGGGTAGCTTGTCCACCCTGGTTTCAGCTATGTCTTCCTCGGGTTAGTCGGAGCTCCACTTCTGCAGTGAGGTGGCCTAGGGCCCTCCTTAAAGAGGAGGTGAGGTCCCTCCTTAGCTCTGACATCATCGTGTCCACCCAGTCTGGCTCGTCATGACCTGAGAAGAACGGGCATCTATAATTGCAGGTACCAATTTGCTTTTAATTAGACAAATGCTTGCAATTAGCCTCTTAAATTCTACCTAGCCTCAGGTGGTGCGGTCATTGTTCTGGTTTTGCTTGGTTCCTAGTACCACATGAGCAGCAATGGGCTATCCAGGGACTGGATCCAGGCTATCCAGCAATCCTGCTAGCCTCACTTGAAACCGGGGCTGTCTCACTGGGGAATTGAAGGGGATCAGAGCAGGGAAGAAAAACCTGCTTTGGTGGGGTGGTGAGGGTGGGAGTGTGGTGTTAGAGGCGTAGTGCTGAGACCTGTTTAAATGACAAGTGAGGTCTAGAACGCAGGTTTCCTCCTCCTAACCCAATGCTCTTTCCCTTCTGAGCCTCAGTATCCTCATCTCTAAAATGGGAATAATAATTCCCACCCAGGATCAAATGAGTTAGGTGTAGGAAGTAGGTGTGAATATAAAGCAATGCAACCTGAAAGTCCACGATCACATCAAATGTGAGAGCTCTTTAAGGTTATCCATATGCTCCCGGTGGCCCTGGCCACTGCTTCTTGGACTCTGACCCTCTCAGTCACTTCTCTACTGTGCAGTAATTCCTGACTCCATTGTCTTCTAATCCTGCCAACTCTCCCCCCAACTATGAGTGATTAGAGGGCAGTACTTAGCACATAGTAGGTGCTCAACAAATGTTGGTTGGATATATGAAGCTTTGGATGGGAGGGTTAGGCCCCAAGGAGCAGGCACAGAGAAACACTCATGAGAAAGCCTTGGGTGGGGGCAGTGGTGGGGAATTTATTCCCTGTTCTCCTCAGCCTTGCCTCTCACTCCACTGTACTTCTTCAAGACAAGAGATGGCCTGATTTGTCTTATTTGTATCTGTGATGTTTCACGCAGAGCCAGGCACAAAATGGTTGGTAACAGCTTTTTGATTGGCTGAGTGAATGAGACAGGGTGATGTGGTAGAGACAGCATGGAATTAAGTGGTGGGTAGAACTTGGGAGCCTGGCCCTACCATTTTCTTTGGGTACATACTTACTGCATGCGCCTTATATGCCAGGCAGGTACTAGGTTGCAAAAATGAATTTTTATTTTGATTTATTTATTTTTGAGATGGGGTCTCACTCTGTCCCCCAGGCTGGAATGCAGTGGCACGATCATAGCTCACTGTAGTCTCCACCTCCTAGGCTCATGCAGTCCTCCCACTTCAGCCTCCTGAGTAGCTGGGACCACAGGCATGCGCCACCACACCTGGCTAATTATTTTGTTTTTTGTAGAGACAGAGTCTCACTTTGTTGCCCAGGCTAGTCTTAAACTCCTGGGCTCAAGTGATCCTCCTGCCTCGGCCTCCCAAAGTATTGGGACTACAGGCGTGAGCCACTGTGCCTGGTCAAAAATAAATTTTTAAACTCACAGTCTTGTAAGGGAGCAGATGAGTGAGCAAACGACCGTGCTGTATATGATAGAGACATATGCTACATATGTTGGTGGCCAAAAAAGAAAAGGATAGACTCTCTTAGGAGGTTCCCCAAGGCAGAAACCTTAAGCCGGGTCTCAGCTTGGGAAAATTACTTAACCTCTCTGGGTCTCTGTTTCCTAAGCTATCCTGTTAGGAGACTGAAGTCTTTGCAGCAGCGAAGAGGAAATGAAATAAAATAATATGAAGAAAACATGTGGCACTGGACAGTCTTTTTTTCTTTTTTCTTTTCTTTCTTTTTTTTGAGACGGAGTCTCGCTCTGTGGCCCAGGCTGGAGTGCAGTGGTGCGATCTCGGCTCACTGCAACCTCCGCCTCCCAGGTTCAAGCAATTCTCCTGCCTCAGCCTCCTGAGTAGCTGGGATTACAAGGCATGCACCACCATGCCAGGCTAATTTTTGTATTTTTAGTAGAGATGGGGTTTCACCATGTTGGCCAGGCTGGTCTCAAATTCCTGGCTTCAAGTGATCTGCCTGCCTTGGCCTCCGGAAGTGCTGGGGTTACAGGTGTGAGCCACCACACCTGGCCTAAATAATTTTTTTTTTTTTTTTTGAGACAAAGTCTCACTCTGTCACCCAGGCTGGAGTGCAGTGGCGAGATCTTGGCTCACTGCAACCTCTGCCTGCTGGGTTCAAACGATTCTTTTGCCTCAGCCTCCTGAGTAGTTGGGATTACAGACATGCACCACCACACCTGGCTAATTTTTGTATTTTTAGTAGAGATGAGTTTTTACCATGTTGGGCATGGTGAAACTTAATAACTTAATAAAAGTTCAAAATGTCACCTTGAAACCAGGCCTGGGATTGGTTGGTTGGGGGAGCTTGGGGAGGGCAGGAGCTGAAGGAATTCCAGGAAGCTGGTCCCTACACAGCCTCACCCTCTCTCTGCTGGTTAGTACCTGTGCAGCCTTGAGTAAGTCCCTCACCTTCTCTAAGTCTCAGGCACTCTATCTGCGAAGTGAGGATAATACGCTTGTTGTATGGCTCAATTGAGAAACTTCACACAAGTCACCTACAGCATGCTAGGCACATAGTAAGTACTAGAAAATATTACCTCTTCCTTATGATTTTTACCACATTTCACAGAGAGACCACATCTGCACGCTGACACACGCATGTTGCATATGTGTGGACTCCTGGATATGCTCAGGAAGGGCAGAGGGTGAGAGGGCCTGGGGTTAGGCTGAACGACAGCTGGCTGCTGCTCAGTCTGAGAAGCCTTCCTGGAGGTGAGGCGGAACTCTGTAGAGAAGGTGGGAGGGGTCAGGTTCGGCTTGGGTGATGGAACTGGGGAGGACGGCTTGTGGTTCATGCCCAAGTTGGGGGAGCCTGCTTCATGGGAAACATGTCAAAGGGAAAGGTGGCCCCTGACAGCAGGAACTTAGTTATCTCAAGCACGTAGGCCACCTCCCCTGCTGACACCCCACTCCCCCTGCCTGGGCCAGTCCTGCCAGCAGCATCCCAGCTGCTCGGTAGCCCGGCTGGTCCCCTGACCTTCCTAAGCAAGGCAGCCTGGCGGCCATGCTGGGTTGCCGTGGTAACTGGCGGCCTCCCAGCTGGGTTGCCCGGGTAACCGGTTAGCTGGCGTTCGGAGAGGAGGGTGGTGAGCTGGGGGAAGTCAGCCTCAAAAGAGGCAGAGAAGGACAAGGGCTGGACAAGGAGGAAGACAGATCCCAGATGCCCCCAGCACAGCCCTCGCCTCTCTCCCTCATGGGACTGGGAAAGCCAGAAAAAGGCAGGTAGGAAAGAATGTTGTGCTGTTTCCAACCCTTTGTGTGTATGTTTTGCAGTGTGAGTCGTCTTGGCCCTCATGGGACGTTTAGGGGATTTGACAGGGCGGCTCAGGAGCTAACCCTGGCAGTGATAAAACCAGGGGCCATCCAAACCAAGACGTCAGTCCTGGTCCTCCCCCCGCCCCCCATCTCCCAGACAATTTTACCTCTTTGAGCTTTGATTTCTTCATCTGTAAAATGGAGGGAACTTGGACCTCCAGGGCCCATGTTTGGGAGCAGCGCCTGGCACTGTCAACGGTGGGTTTCCTTCCTGTCCTTCCATAGTGATTTTTGATTTGATGGCTGCTTTCCAGCCTGTGAAGAGCTTGCACTAGAGGCCAACCCTGCTCTGAGCCCAGCCCTGCGGTGGGGATGGTGGTGGGATGGTTGGAATTCTTGAGAAATTAGAGACATGGCTCTTACCTCAAGGAGTTTACCAGCTCACTCTGCTGAGGGCAGAACGCAAGTTACACAGGTGGGAACATCTGCAAGAGCAAGAAAGGTTTTTTTGTTTTTGTTTTTGTTTTTGTTTTTGAGACACGGTCTTACTCTGTCACCCATGCTGGAGTGTCCTGGTGACATCATAGCTCATTGCAGCCTTGACCTCCCTGGCTCAAGCCATCCTCCCACCTCAGCCTCCCAAGGAGCTGGGACTACAGGTGCTCACTACTGTGCCCAGCTAATTTTTGTATTTTTTGGTAGAGACGGTTTCACCATGTTGTCCAGGCTGGTCTTGAACTTCTGGGTTCAAGTGAGCCATCTGCCTCAGCTTCCCAAAGTGCTGGGATTACAGACATGAACCACTGCACCTGGCCAGAAGGTTTTAAAAGGAAGACATCGAAATCTTTGACTGCAATGAGTAGAAATACATTCCAGGAGCACATGCGTGTTACCCTTACCATAAGTGGTGCATCTCATATTGCAGTCTTGTCTGGCCTATACATATTTATTTTTAAAGATGGTCTTCACCCTTCAACTTGCTTTCACACTCACAGATGAGTCACTTCTTTCAGTGAAACACTGAGACAGCATGCACACTAAGGCTCTTCAGGTATGTATAGGCCCTCCCCCACTGCTTTCACCTTCCGGGTGCCGTCACCTGGGGGATCCTCGCCACTCTGATCTATGAAGTCACCGAGACTCAGAAGTCTCATGACTTGCCTAGGGCCAGAGGCAGCAAGTCCTGGAGCCAAGGCTCGAGCTGGGTCTCTGTTGCTCAGGTCCACAGCCCACCTCTACGCCTGCTGAATCTGATGCCCAGTTTTATTCCTGCTGTGAGGAGAACTCAAGGATTCCTTTTTTTTTTTTTTTTTTTTTTGAGATGGAGTCCTGCTCTGTTGCCCAGGCTGGAGTGCAGTGGCGTGATCTTGGTTCACTGCAACCTCTGGCTCCTGGGTTCAAATGATTCTCCTGCCTCAGCCTCCCAAGTAGCTGGGATTACAGACACACACCACCATGTCTGGCTAATTTTTTTGTACTTTTAGTAGAGACGGGGTTTCGCCATATTGGCCAGGCTGGTCTCGAACTCCTGACCTCAGGTGATCCGCCCGCCTCGGCCTCCCAAAGTGCCGGGATTATAGGCATGAGCCACTGCACCCGGCCAAGAACTCAAGGATTCTTATAGGGAGAGAAACAGAGATCTCAAGATCCAAACAGATCCCAGGTGTCTGTCCTGGCCCCCTTAAAATTGAGGGCCTGGAGCCAGGCCCGGAACTCAGGCTCCTCTTGTCTGCTGTCTCGGGGACTGCAGAGGCTGGGACTGAGGAGAGCTGTGAAAAGAGAAGGCCAGGCTTGAAGCAGTATGGGTGTTCCCTCTGTGTCTGAGGGGAGTCAGCCGGGAAGGATGGGTGGGGCTAGCTGTGTGGGCTGAGGCTAACCCCTCCCGACAAGCTGTTCTGGCTGCCAAGCAACTGGACCTCACTGTGAGGGCAGACTTGGTGTCAGGGGCCCAGGCCATGCCTAGAAGCCTCAGGCTTCTGGGAGGTTTTTTGACAGGAAAGCCTTAAACCAGTCCTCAGAGAAGCCCGTTTCTCATTGTCTATCTCCCATCTGACAATGGAGATGACAGTCAGCAGGATGTCTGCCGAGTGTGGCCTTGAGCACAGGCCTTGAGCACAGGCTACGGTCAGCAGCGGGGGGGAGACAGCGGGGGGGTTTGGCACCCAGTGGCTGAGTTGGGAGTGCCTGAAGCGAGAGGGGCGCAAGTGGCTGTGGAATACCCAGGCCGAATGCTGACCCTATAAATATTTATTGTGATAAAATAAAGATAAGGCCTGGAATGAGAAGCAGGAGCAAATGAAGGAATCCACACTGCTCGGTTCCATTTTCAGCTATGCTGTGTGAATTTAACCTGTGTGTCCATCTCTCAGGACCAGGTTGGTTTGTGTGGGGTTCAGTAGCTGGTACCGTTCCTTCCCTTCCCGCATGGACTTTGCCCTTTGCAAACAGAAGAACGGGCAAGGCATTTATGGCTGGGAGACATTTCCTTGCCGTTTGGGCGTATTCTCTTTTCAGCTTCAAGCTGCCCAACCTGCCGTGTGTTGAAGGGAGGGCTGAGGGGTGGCTGATGGCTGAATTAGGGCCCATGGCTTGGGGAGAAGGTTGCAGAGGGTCAAGAAGCTTCAACTCTAGCTGTGTCCTGGTCTCTCTAGGCTTCTTGTTAATTTACTCAGCACCCACTGCTTTAAGAAGCATTTCCGACTGTAAAAAATGAGAGCAGTCAGAAGGTATCTTGTTCAGTCTCTTGATTTGGTATTTACGGCTCTTGGTACCTCTGTAACATGTGGTGTTACAGGCCAGGGTGGTGGGTGTGTGTGACTAGGAATTCCGCTGAAATTCAAGTGGGATGTACGTTTCTAGCTCCAGCTGGGTGAGTAGAGGCTGGGGAGATGGTGGGTTTCTGATAAGGAGAATCGGTACTTCAGGATGGTACCAGCCGGCAAGGAGAGCATGCCCAGTGCTTCAATAAGAACTGATTTACACTGTGAAGTTGGATGAGTATCTTTCTCGTAGGAACCCCTAATCTCTGCATCCATATACTCTGCTGTCTACCCACTCAATATACTCTATTCTCCCAGCTTGCCCAGGGTGACCTTTTGTTGTGGGAAGTCAGGGACCCCAAACAGAGGGACCGACTGAAGCCACGGCAGAAGAACATGGATTGTGAAGATTTCATGGACATGTATTAGTTCCCAAAATTAATACTTTTATAATTTCTTATGCCTGTCTTTACTGCAGTCTCTAAACATAAATTGTGAAGATTTCATGGACACTTATCACTTCCCCAATCAATACCCTTGTGATTTCTTATGCCTGTCTTTACTTTAATCTCTTAATCCTGTCATCTCGTAAGCTGAAGAGGATGTATGTCGCCTCAGGACCCTGTGATAATTGCTTTAACTGCACAAATTGTAGAGCATGTGTGTTTAAACAATATGAAATCTGGGCACCTTGTAAAAAGAACAGGGTAACAGCAATGTTTAGGGAACAAGAGAGATAACCTTAAACTCTGACCGCTGGTGAGCCGGGCAGAACAGAGCCATATTTCTCTTCTTTCAAAAGCAAATGGGAGCCTTTCGGCCTGAACAGCCATCTTCCAGTAATTCACCAAAATAATGAATACAAAGGGAAAGAGGAGAGGCACCCGATATATGTTCTCTAGGCCTTTTAGAAAACATGGAATTGTTCCTTTGGCCACGTATATGCGAATCTATAAGAAAGGTGATACTGTAGACATCAAGGGAATGGGTACTGTTCAAAAAGGAATGCCCCACAAGTGTTACCATGGCAAAACTGGAAGAGTCTACAATGTTACCCAGCATGCTGTTGGCATTGTTGTAAACAAACAAGTTAAAGGCAAGATTCTTGCCAAGAGAATTAATGTGCGTACTGAGCACATTAAGCACTCTAAGAGCTGAGATAGCTTCCTGAAACACATGAAGGAAAATGATCAGAAAAAGAAAGAAGCCAAAGAGAAAGGTACCTGGGTTCAACTATAGCGCCAGCCTGCTCCATCCAGAGAAGCACACTTTGTGAGAACCAATGGGAAGGAGCCTGAGCTGCTGGAACCTATTCACTATGAATTCATGGCATAATAGGTGTTAAAAAAAAAAATAATGGACCTCTGGGCTGTAAAAAAAAAAAAAAAAAAAGCAAATGGGAGAAATATCGCTGAATTGTTTTTCTCAGCAAGGAACATCCCTGGGAAAGAGAAGACGAAGAGTCTGTTTCTGAGATGATGGGTCACTTACCCATGGCCACATTGGGAAGTGAAGCAGGAATCAGAATTTATGGATGTTTCCATGTTTCCTGCTGAGCCATCTTCTTGCCCCTCGTGTGACCCAACTGTGAGTGTGGGTGTGTATTAACCAGTAAGAGAAATGGAGGTGTGGGGGATGTGGTTATTTATTTGACTCCACTTTGTCATGGCTTTCCCTGTAGTCATGGCTCATTTGTGGTGGCTCAGAGCTGCCTAGCTGGCCACCCCTCCCCAGGTGCCCAGACCCGTGTTCTGGAAGAGGCAGGTGGTAGATGCTGCCTCCTCTAGGGGGGTGAGAGTGAGAGTGTTTGCAGCTCTCATGTTCCCATGCATACAGAGAGGGCCTGTCAGCTGCTCTAGATATAATCAAGGGGGCTGTCAGACAGTGCAGAAATCTAGTCACAAAGCAGCTGAGGCAGAGGGCTTAGAGGAAGAGCTAGGGTGGAGGGAGAATCAGAGACCACACCCAGTGCCAGTAGTCTTCCTTGCTCCCTGCTGCCCACTTGTGATGGAGGAGGGGGCTATCCAATGGGGCAGCAGCTCCTCTAGGAGCCATAGCTTCCCTTTGCAGAACAGGCCTTCTCTGAATCCGGAAACCAAGTGTCCTCACTTAAAGCCAGCTTAACCATCTGCTGGTGGCTAGCAGGGTGAGCTTCACTCATTCTCTTCTTTTCTCTGTACTCCTCTCCACACCTTTCTGCTCTTCCTTGCTATCCCTGTAACAGGGGTCACTTTTCTTGTGTGTGTTCAGATGTAAGTGTGGAGAGTGACTGGGAAGTTGGGTGAGCTGATTTTCTCCAGGGCTTCTGGTCTCTTATCATTAAGGTCAAGTGACTCAGCAGAGAAAGGAGGGTTTGCTCCAGTGGCTTTGCTGGGGGGAACCTGCTCTGGGGTCGGGGGGAGCAGAACATAGTGTGGGGGAAGAGGGGACAGGAGGAGTCGTTGTTGGCCCTGCTGTTCTTTTCAGGGAAATGCTAGAGTGCCTCCTCCACCAGCTCTCTAGTACTTGTGCTGTGGGTGAGGCTGAACCCAGGTCACAGTGCACGTGGGTGCTGAGGGAGGGTAACGGGGAGATCCTGTGACATCTGCCTCATGGTGGCACCCAGACCTGAGGGGGGCGGGAAGAAGAGAACCTGAGACCTGTGGAAGAGTGGCACAGCAGAGATGGGGAGTGTGGAGAGGGTTCTCAGTGGAAAGAAACCTCAAAGGGAGTGGGGCCAGGGGGCTGAGCAAGGAAGCCTGGGTTGGCAGGCATAGGGGAAGCTCAGGCACCTTCTGATGGGCTGTGTGTGGTCAAGCTGTCCTGGTCTCCTTGTTAGGAAAGTCTGGCAGGGAGGGGGTAGAGTGGTAAGCATGGAGACAGAGAGTGTCTAGACCTCAGGAAGGACTTTTTTGTATCAAAATAGAAAGCATCCCAATCGGGCCCAGTGTCTTCCAGAATTGGTGTTGTCAAAACCAAGGCCAAAGTCATCAACACTTATACTTATTAAGTTATATTTTTTAAAGTGTCCTTTAATTGGCTGAATCAGCCGGTTGGAAATAGAAGTTGTTCTGAAATATTCCATCCACATATGTCTTTCTCGCCGATAAATGTGTATCTCCCCACAGCAATTAACATAATGTCTTGAAAGAGTTGGTGCTCGGTAAGTCGCCTTCCCCACCTTCCCCAGGCGTTATGCTTGGGGCAGGGGTGACATACAAGGGATGAGGTGCGGGAACTCCGGTTATGATGGAACTCTCACACCCACATCTTTTCCTGGGCTAGATTTCAGCTTGTTTCTCCACCTTCTGGCTCAGAGCCAGGATCCCTGCTTCCCAGTCACTGGCTGAAGGATTGGCAGGACGGGGTTGGATCACATCTTGTCTGTCCTTTTCTGCTTTCCTCCTTGGAGATGTTGCTTTGTCACTCACTTCTGGGGCACCCTGATAATATGGATGAGGTACTGGTCTGTAGTATAATTTGGGTTAGAAAACACTGAACCTCTTTTATACTTTTTATAATTGACTCTATATATTTTTAAACATTTCTTTTTTTTTTTTTTTTTTTTTTTTTTTTTTTGAGATGGAGTCTCACTCTGTCACCCAGGCTGGAGTGCAGTGGCACAATCTCGGCTGACTGCAACCTCTGCCTCCCGGGTTCAAGCAATTCTCCTGCCTCAGCCTCTGGAGCAGCTGGGATTACAGGTGTGCTCCACCACGTCCAGCTTATTTTTGTATTTTTAGTAGAGACGGGGTTTCACCATGTTGGCCAGGCTAGTCTTCAACTCCTGAGCTCAAATGATCCACCTGCCTAGGCCTCCCAAAGTGCTAGGATTACAGGCGTGAGCCATCAAGCCCGGCCTTAAATGTTTGTTTTTGAGAAGGAGCGGGCTATTTTCAGCCGGCTTAGGGGAGTTTATCACTCCCACAAGAACCTCAGGAGAGAACGGGTCAGGGAAGAGCGAGGTGTCAGCAGCAACAGCTCATTTACATATTTTCTGCATCTCTTCCCTTGGCTCAAATTGCAGGCATCCTGGCCAAGTTTCTTTATTTTTTTGGGATAGGGTCTTGCTGCATTGCCCAGGCTGGTCTCAAACTCCTGGGCTTAAGCTATCCTCCTGCCTCAGCCTCCTGAGTAGCTGGGATTATAGGCACGCCCCACTGAGCCTGGCTCTGGCCAAGTTTTAGTCTGGGCATTACTGTCACTTTCTCTCCATCACACACACCAAAATCAGGGGCAAGTCTGGGCTTAATGTAGCTCATTATAGATGCTGTGCTCCTGGTGTCAGAGTCTATTTTTCCAGATGGAATGACCGGGATGGGGGAGGGACTGAGAGTCTCAGCCTTGAAAGTAATCTTTCACTTGGTCAGCTTTTCTCCCATATAGCAGGCGCCTTTCTAGTGTCTTGGGCACATGGTCAGGCCAGCCACTGCTTGAAAGCCCCCAGTGACTAGGAGCACTGCCCTGTGAAGTAGCTTTTTCTATTGTTATGGACAGTTTCAACTTGTATCATTCCTTAATGTTGAGCTTAAGTTTCCTTCTAACTTCCACACGGTGGTACCAGTTCAACATCCTGGCCATGCTTTTCTGGGCTCACTTGTTTGTCATTGTTTCAAGGGTCAGACAAGTATGGGGAGAGCGTATAACCCAGTGGGGAAGATACGGGGTCTGTCATATGCCTGCCTGGGTTTGCACTTGGCTTCCCACTCACCAGCTGTGCGACCCTGGTTATAATCCTTAACCTCTCTGAGCCTTGGTTTAGTCATCTGTAAAATGTGAGTGATGATGGTACTTACCTCACAGAGTTGTTGAGAGGGTTAAATACATTAATACATGTAAAAAGCTTGGAACAGTGCCTGGCAACCAAAGGCAATTCAGTACATGGTAGCTTTTAATCTCTCTTGAAATAAATTGTCTGGAATTGAACACAATACTCTAGATGTGGTCTGTTCCATGGGACCCTGATGCCCTCCAACTTGATGATATATTTCTATTATGTCAGACTAAATTTGCAAATCACTGGTGTTTAAATTGAGCTCATTGTACTGAAGCCCTCAGGTTATTTTCCCACGGACAGCTGTCAGGCTTAGATCTCCCCTTTGCTGCATAAAAGATGTGATCTGAGTTACAGGGAAGGTCAGGGTCAAGGGGAGCCCAAAGCCTCCCCTCACATTGGTTCCAAACACACATGAACTCTCATTGATGCAGTCGTGTCCTTTTTATAATGCTGTTCTGCGATCTGGTGTTCTATTTGGAAAATCTCTTGACCCACACTGGGCTAAAATAAAATTCCCTCCCCATGGGTCTTTTCTTTCTTTCAGTGGGTCTCTTTTATTCTTCTTTGCTCATTCATTGCATTTGCTTATCAGGTGAGCTGAGCACTTACTGTTGGGAACTTCCTTACCTCCAACTCTAGCTCCTCTACTTCTCCAAGTTTCCAGGCTATAGGGGAAAAGACACAGTTGCCCACAGCATAATCAGAGTGACTGTTTTCACAGACAAACTTCTGGGGCTCTCTAAATCCTTGCTCTTCATGGTCCACTAGCATCTGTATCATCAGGGAGTTTGCTGGAAATGCAGAATCTCAGGCCTCACCCCAACACGCTGAATCAGAATCTATGTTTTAACAAGACCCTCCAGGTGATTCATATGCACATTAAAAGTGGAGAAGTCTTGCTCTAAGTTATTCAATGTGGAGTAGGAATGTGGAAAGCAAGAAGCCTATCTTTCAAGGCCTTGAAAGTAGTCCTATTGACCAGGTTCCTGGGGACATAAAGCTATTTCTATACTATTTGATCACAAGCTATTTCTTGGAATGCTCATAATAAAGGTTTTTTTTGTTTGTTTGTTTTTGCTTTGTTGCCCAGGCTGGTCTTGAACCCCTAGAGCAATTCTCCCGCCTCAGCCTCCCGAGTAGCTGGGACTACAAGCGTGCACCACTGTGCTCAGCTCATAATGTTTTTATAAAATACTAATTTTCTTTTCTTTTCTTTTCTTTTTTGAGACAGAGTTTCATTCTGTCGCCCAGGAGGGAGTGTAGTGGCACAATCTCAGCTCACTGCAACCTCTGCCTCCCAGGCTCAAGTGATCCTCCTGCCTCAGCCTCCCGAGTAGCTGGGATGACAGGAATGTGCCACCATACATGGTTAATTTTTGTATTTTTAATAGAGACGGGGTTTCACCATGTTGGCCAGCCTGCTCTTGATTCCTGACATCAAATGATCTGCCCACCTCAGCCTTTCAAAGTGCTGGGATTACAAGCATGAGCCACTGCACCCGGCCACTCATGCATTTAAAAAATATAGATTGTACTTGTGTTTCAAACCTCTGGATATGTACAGTTGGAATCTTAAAGTTTAAATGTTTGGTTTTATATTTCTGATCTACTTTTTTGGTTAATATTAGGCTATGATTCCAGTATATAGAATCCTGATTCTGCCATCACTGTGTTAGTCATCCCTCCCAGCTTTGTCGGTAGCAAATCTGATAACCGTGCCTTCTAAGTCTTTATGCAAATCATGGATGAAAATGTAGACCACAGCAGGATCAAGAACAGATCCCTGTGGTGCACCCTTAGAAGCTCATTCATTTATTTAGCCAGCAATGTTGACTTCCAGAGCTCCATCCCTGCAATCAGATGAACTGGTTATAGCTCCACCCCTGTTCCCTGCTGACCTTTGGCAAGGTATTACTGCACTAGACTCCCGGTTCTTTATCGTAGCCAAGGAAGTTGGAGTAGTCACCAGCATCCTCTGGGGGTGCTTTAAAGAAATGCATGTTCCTGGGCCCCTACCCTTTCCCCCACAGATCCTGGTTCAGTTGGTCTATGGTGGGTACCCAACACCAGTATTTTGAAAAAGCCCTCAAAGCAGAGAGCAAAAAGTTCTCTGGGTAATTCTAGTGTGAAGACAGGATTGAGAACCACTGGACCAGATAATCTCTAACAACCATGATCTGCCTTCCTGATCCAAGAGGATTCCTGGGGGCCTGGTACACATCCTCTGGGGCCTCTTGTCCTATGGCCTGAGCCCTGCTGGCTGCAGACCACGATAGGAGAGGGGGCCTAGCTGGCTGGTAGAGCACTGTGGCCAGGCACCAGGTATTCTGTACAGGGCTATAAAGCACCCTGGTCTTCCCCACATCCCTGGGAGAGGTGTTGGGATGCCTTCTATCAGGTGCTCGCTCTCCTGCCCATCTTCTCTGGACAAAAGAATCATCTCTGACTTCTCTGAAGTTAGCTCCTTCTCTGTGTTTCTGAGCTTGCTGCTTAATAAAAATAGCCAAAGGCCAGTGTAAGTCTGTTTCGGGGAGTCAGCACCCTGTCTGATTCCTCTCTTTGTCTTCTGTTTCTTTCCTCCCATAACTCTGGAGGCAACAGCGCCTCTGAGGCCTTCTCTTGCATCTCTTTCCCTCTATAGACTCCCACAGGCTGAGGACTGCACCACTCCAGAGCCATAGCAGCTCCCAGGAATGTTGCTGGCCAATGCATGCACACAAAAAGACCTCTCTGACATGGCCCTGGGGGTCAGGGTACCTACTTGCCCAGCTTGGCTCATTTG
Source organism: Pongo pygmaeus (assembly GCF_028885625.2). NCBI lineage: Eukaryota > Metazoa > Chordata > Mammalia > Primates > Hominidae > Pongo > Pongo pygmaeus. The sequence goes on from NC_072373.2 coordinate 45,118,597, forward strand.
AGGCAAGACCCCAAGCCCTACCTTGGGGCTCAGGTTGTTGCTTTGAGCATCGCTTGCCTGCTTCTGGGATATGAGTGTGTCCAGGATGTGTGGTCTCATCTTCTCCCTGCCTCTCCACAGTTGTGCTGGTATGGGAGTGTCTCTGCAGTGGGCCTGTTAATTGGTGCTTCAGCTGGCTGATTGACTCTAATGCGGGTGAACATTTATTTACCCCAGCAGCCGCCTCTCAGACAGCCGTTAATTGCAGGCACGAGAGAGACAATAATTACGGGATAATGGGTGGCTTTTGTGTGAGTCCTTCTCTTTGCACTGTGTCAGCAAACACAGAGGGTTTGTTTTCTAACATTCAGCTACCCTGCTGGGGAATAACACACCCCCCTCCCACTCACTCCATCCCTGTCATCCAGTCCACCCTTCCCTTTCCCTGTCCTGGGTGACAGAACATGTTCCAATTTTCCAAAATATTGTCTCCTTCCAATTCTCATGCAGTCATGACCCCATTTTTTTGATTTGTGAGGTCTAACTCGTACTTTTAAAAAAGTAGTGCTTAATTAACTTTGCCTAAAAATGGGTAAGCAAATGTTAAACTATATGCCTATTCCATGTGCCTCCTGATCTTTGTTAATGTGTTTATATAGTTGTAATTGATGTGTAGCTAGTGTCTTGTGTCATGAATTTCTTTTTTGTTTAATATTATTTTATACAAACACTCCCAGGTATGATAATGATCTATAAATTTGTCATTTTAAATAGCTATAAGTAATTCTGTCATGTTGCTCCATTACTGGATTGCTTTTCTCTTATTACTGAGAATTTGGGTTGTTTCCAGTTTGTTGCTATTATGAATAGCTCTGCTATAAATGTCTTTATATGTACCGATTTTCCCCCTAGTTATTTCCCTGGGGGTTCATTGAATTATGAAGTTATATTGATCTGGGATCCTGTTGGGAAGAATGGAGGAGCTTGGGGAGCTGGAGGCTACTGGGAGAGTTTAACTGATTCCCTCCTCTCCCTCTCCCAGCACACAATTCCTCTTCTTCTCACCTCTTTTCACATCCATTTTGAGTATGATCCTTGCCCCAATTTCCCTGGTAACAGCCCAGGTTGGTGAGATGGAGACTTGGTGTTCCGGTTATGTATTGCCACATAGCAGGCCACCCAAAATGTAGTGGCTGAGAACAAGGGCTGATGCCTGTCTCTCAGGGTTCTCTAGGTTGACTGGGCTCGGGGAGGGGTGGCCCTTGCTTGGGTCATTTCCGGCCGTGGCCGTCCTCTGAAGGCTCGACTGGCTGGGCCGCCAGGGAGGCTCCTCACATGTCTGGCAAAGGATGCCAGCTGTCATCGGGGAGCTCAGCGGGGCCTGTCAACCTGAGCACCACAAGTGGCCTCTCCACGTGGCTTGGACTTCCCTCAGTGAGGCGGTTGGTTCTAAGACAGAATGTCTCAAGAGAGCGTTCCAGGAGACCCAAGTGGAAACTGCAAGGCTTCTTATGCCCTAGCCTCAGGAGTCACACAGAGTCATGTCCGTTACATGCTGCTGGTCCAACTGAGCCTGCCCAGATGCATGGGGTGGGAAATTGACTCCACTTCCCAATGGGAGGGAACAGCAAAGAATCTGCAGACCTCTTTGGTCTTCCACTCTTGAAGACTGAAAGCATGTATTGGTTAGCAGCCTATGCATCCTACCGTGGCCTGCCTTAGGAGAGACCTTGTGAGAGTCCCTCTCCCCATCCCCTTCATTTCCACAGAAGCAGTCTGCTCCTGTCTTACTTCCATTTACCAAAATCCTGCCCGTTTTCAGAGGCCATCTGATCTCTCAGCCTTCCTTGGTTGCCCACAGGAGCCACAAGGCTCCCTGTCTTTATCTGCCTTTGTCTCACATGGCTCTTCTCACAGTTATTTATGGGCTTGGCTTGCTAGGTTGTAAACTCTTGGAAGGCAAAGACTCTGTCTTGTTCTTCTTGTTAATCTCGACACTCCACCCTAAAGACCTAGTAAAGTTCCTGGCATAGAAAAGGGCTTCCATAAATTCCATCTGCTTTCCCCTTTTTCACACATTTGAGACTGCACTGCCTGTTGAACTAATGAGTTCTTATGAACTAATGACCTTAATGAAGCAGGGGGTGGTGGGAAGAGAACAAGCACTTGCCACACACTTCGTATGTGCACTTAACAGAGCAGGCTAGGAGCTTTACATATATTCTTTTACATCTTTTACATATGTGGCAGCCACTGGGAAGGGGCCTCCTTGGTAGAGCTGGAAAGTAAGCAGCAGCATTCCTATTTTATAGAGGATGGAGCTGAGGTTTGGAAATGTTAAGTAACATGTGCACAGTGACATAGTGGGGTCACCTAGTTAGAAAGTCATGGAGCCATAATTCAAACCTAGGTCTTCGGGAATTTAGGGCACATATTCCCTCCTGCACGCTTAACCTCTTGGAACCTCAGTTTCCTCATCTGTCAATGGAGAGAAGAATACTTCATAGGGTTGTTTGGATGAAAAGAAGTAAGACTGTAAGCCATCCAGGGCTGCACTTGGCATCGAGTAGGCATTCATTCCCTATTGCCTGTCACGCCATGGCTTCTTGTTCTCAAGGCTTTGACAAACACTTTACCCACCTGGCATGCCTTTATGGCTGGCAATGCAGTTGACGGGTTTGCCCTCCTCATCTTTGGGTGTGTGTGTTGTTCACCAGCATACATATGACTACTGTGGTACATGCCTCCCAATTACTCCTCCCCTCCCACTGGAGCACAAGTGAGTCATTTTCCGTGGATTCCACCCCCAAGTGAGAGACCGCCATCTTCTTTGTAACACAGTGCCGACAGCCAGGTCTCCAGTCACCCCAGAGGCTTCTCCTAGAGCAGCTGAGGCGAGGGATTCCACCCTTCCACATTAATTGCTTTTGTTTGCTCCTTTAAAATTAATTCCAACGAGAGCTCATTAATTCTTTCTTTTTCCTCATCTCATGCTCACTTGTTGCCTTCACTACTCAGTTCTGTTTTCCATTTTTTGGTCTTGCTCTGTCTCAGCATATAGGGGCCCCATTCAGAATGATTCTGCAATGGTGACATCTCGCTGGGTGAGTTAGGATGTAGGCTAGTAAGGAGGTAGCAGCTACTGGGAAGGGGCTTGCTTGGTAGAGCTGGGGAGAGCTATAATTTATGTCTTTTGCTTCCTGATTCCCTTCCTTCTTATTCCTTTGGCTCTGGTCTCCTCGTTCTCTGGCCCAAAGCACTGCCTGGGAAGGGAGGAGCTGGCTGGTTTAGGCGTCCACTAGTCTGGTCTGATCTGTCCCTTCATTCCCCAACTCAGTTTCATCTCCCACTCCCCTGCCTGGCCATTGATATATGGCATAGAGTTGCCAGAATCACAGAAGGCAGAGGAGATGGAATTCTTTCTCTTAACTCTTCTCATAGCCTTCCCTCCAAGGGTTCAAACTGAAAAGTCTAGGAGTCCAGAAAGGGATGAGATTTTAAAAACTCTTTCCTCCCTGCCTTCAGGCTCTTCTTTCTTCCCAGTGCTAGTCCTTTGGAGGAGCAGCAGGGCTCTGGGGCAGGCAAAATGGAAGCCTTCCCAGCAAACTGCCCTGCCAGAGCCTTGGAGGAGGCCTCTTTAGACCTGGCTTTCTTTATTGTTCTGGTACAGCCCTAGCAGGGGACTTGTCACAGGCAGTTGCTAGCTTTTGTGATTCTGTTCCAGTCATTGACCTGGATGCCTGGAGTTTGACAAATCTTCAAGTAAGGAAAAGCATTTCCTGCATCCGTGTGAATTTGCAAATATATGTCTTTTGTGCTTACAAGCCCATGGGAGGGTGAGGCAGGGAGGAGGAGGGCAGAATGCAAGCTAGGCAGTATGCAAGTTGGCCTAGTGCATGATCTAAGTATTTTCCCCGGTGTATGTATGTGCATGCACACACACACACACACACACACACACACACACACACACACACACACACACACACACACACACACACACACACACACACACACACACACCCCTACCTCTTTCAGGAGGTCTGCCCTGATGGCCTCAGCTAGAACTAACCTCTCCTTCCACTGAATTCCTGTGGCACCAGTGACTTGTATCACTCACAGCAAATCTATGCTTTCAGTTGTACGGTGGTAGCAGAAGATTGCATTGGGTAAATAAGTTGGGGCTGGATTATAAAAGGCCTTGCATTTCAAGCCTCCATCCTGCAGACAGTAGAGAAGCACTGCAGGTTTGTGAGCCAGGGCATGATTGGATTGTCACTTGTGGGGAGCAGGGAGACCAGACCAGAGGTGGAGGCACCCTGTTATCTCAAGGGCAACAGGACTGGGGATGACTTGGTGCAGGTGGGTTGCTGGACCAGTTTAATCTGCGGTCTGAAGGCAGTGTCGTGGACAGGGAAGATTGATTGGTGATAAGGGTTTAGGATGCCACACTGACAGCTGTTGTGGGGGCTCAGTGGGTGTGGTTGGGGACCTGTGTCTTAGGGTAGAGTTGGTGACTGGAGACAGAAGAAGACCAGATGGAATTAGGTACAGGACCCTTACAAAGCCCTTCTTGACACTAGAGAAGTTCACACTGGGCCACCCCCTTATGTAGGGGCATGTGCCCGGGAACGCTTTAGGGGCTTCTCTTAAAGGTGACGTGGCAGAATTATTTGCTGGCTATCAAAGTTATTGAGATGAGGTGACAGGGGCTGTGGCAGAGCAGAAGCTATGGGATCCGGGTCCAAAGACAGGTACAGATGTGCCCTGCCCATGCCACATGGACACTGTCATCCCCCACAGCCCAGCTCAGAGCAGCTGGCCCTTTCACTCCCCCGAGGCTCAGCATTTACTGCCCAGACAGAAAAGGGGAGGGATGACATGACTGCTTGTCTGTCTGCTTTCTCCCAAGGTCACCTTTGTCTCTGCTTGTCAAAACTGGCATCATCTCCCTGGCACTGCCAGTCCTGGAGCTGGGGGCTGCATGGTGTTCCCTCAATGTCTTCTTGCCTTAACTCAGTTGCTCTGGCAAAGAGCAGGGAGAGGTGCAGCGGCCACTGAGGCGTAAAGATGCCTTTGAGAGATGGGATCCCCTTCAGACTCTTCTTTAGCCCTGAAGTGCAGCCTCCCTCCCTGCCCCCTACCCCAAGAGGGGCCTTCTCCAGGACCTTTCTCTGCTGGGGAAGGAAGGGAGGGACTTGGTCCAAGGGGGCCAGCCTGGCTGTCTATATGTTGAGAGGAGTTGTCTGCAGTGCTGGGCTGAGGCCAAGCTAAACACCCCCCTGCCCAGCTGCCTGAGCCATTCTGCTTTCCTGGATTGGCGGGGAATGGGAGAGATTGTGTATGTGTGTGGGGGGAAGTGGTGGGGGCAGGGGTTTGTTATGTGCAGGTTAACCCTTGGGAGGCCAAGGGGAAGGAAAGCATCCAGTGGGAAAGTGCCACTGTCTGTTTCTTGGATAGGTGATCTCATCCAGATCAAGTCCTTTAGCGGAAGCTAGGAGATGGGGTGTGGATGGGGAAGGAAGAGACATTGGTCAAAGGGTACAAAGTTTCAGTTAGACAAGGGGAATAAATTCTGGTGATCTATTACACAGCATGATGACTATAGTTAATAATAATACAATAATAAAGTATATTTTTAAATTGCTAAAAGAGTAGGTTTTATTTTATTTTATTTTTTTTTAGACAGAGCCTTGTTCTGTCACCCAGGCTGGAGTGCAATAGTGCAATCTTGGCTCATGTAACCTCCACCTCCTGAGTTCGAGCTATTTTTGTGCCTTATCCTCCCAAGTAGCTGGGATTATAGGTGTGCACTACCGCACCCGGCTAATTTTTGTATTTTCAGTAGAGATGCGGTTTCACCATGTTGGCCAGACTGATCTCAAATTCCTGGCCTCAAGTGATCCACCCACCCTGACCTTCCAAAGTGTTGGGATGACAGGCATGAACCACCCACTGCGCCCTGTCAAGAGTAGGTTTTAAATGTTCTCACCACAAAGAAATGATATGCGAAGTGGTAGATATATTAATTAGCCTAGTTTGATCATTTCACAATGTATACATGTATCAAACCATTGCATTGTACCCATAAATAGATGCAATCATTATTTATCAATTAGAAAAGAAGACCAAGTTTGGAATGATAGCCCCAGAACCATCCTCCATGGTGATCTTATGGGGAGCACAAATGTATGTCATAGGTAATTAGGAAAGTTGTTTGGAGGGTCAGAGTCTTTGACTCCCTCTCTTAGGACAAAGATTTGAGATTTGACTGAGCAGGATACAAAGGCTTTGCGTCCCACTCATCTTGTTGCCTCTCCCTGCCACCCTCGGCTCTCCCGCTGTGATGGAGGGTTAGCTATGCTGTCCGCCTTCATCCCTTGCCCAGAAGCATGTTCACCACAGGAGAGCTTTTCCAGGCACCTGGACCGAAGCATGTCTGTCCTTACTGCACTTGTATTTCATCCCATCCCAGGACTTCCCCCGGAGCAGGTTCTAGAAATGGGATTCTCTTCCTTGCCACCCCTGCTTTCATATTACCCTTGGCCATTGTGTTCAAGACCTGGGGACAAATAGTGCAAGGCTAGGCCTCCTCAGAGCTCCCAACCTCAGAGGGACCTTACCATTTTAAATAGGCTGATTAGGAAAGCTTGCCAATGATCAGGAGCACAAAGAATGGACGTTTTTTGTTTTTAAGGGAGTTTTTTGCTAATGAAACCTTGGACTGAAGCCACTGAACTTGCCCGGTCTGGAAGTGGGTTGCTAACTGCATAGCCTGAGAAGGAGCTCTCCCCCAGGGCAGCTGGAGAGCAGGGGCCAGGAGGTTCCTCCCAGAGAGCAGGACCTGGGCTGCAGGATTTCCCCTTCCCTGCAGGCTGAGCCCTGGCCTGCTGAAGCGGGTGAGAGAGAGCTCTGAGCTGGAGAGTCAAAGATCTGGGTTCCTAGCTGGCTTTGACACTTCCCTAAGGATGTGTAACTTCAGATCATTCACTATCCCCTTTGAGCTCTAACTGTCTAAATCAGCCTAGAAGGAGGGATAATAATATAGTGCTTCCTTTGGGTTATGTGAAGCTGCAATGAAAAATAGTCAATGTGTGTATAACGCTATGCAAATGTCAGAGATTATTATTAATATTGTTATTGTTCTTAGGAGAGGCAGAGAACTGGAGTCCTGGGTTTGAGCTGTACTTTCACTTGGAAGTTTCTGCAGCCCACAGCTTCCTCCCCAGGAGAGTAAAGAAGGGGCCTTTGGGGTGGGAATTGCCTGCTCCTCCAAGCCACTTTGCTTTGGGCAAAGCCCTGGAGGGTTAGAGAAACCCTAGTCATCCTACAAACACAAATCCCAGGGCCAGATCATTCCTCCCTGCCCCTGTCCCTTCCTTCCCCTTCTTCCTCACTCTGTTCACTCAGCCAGTTTTCATTTCTCGCCCGGTGGAGCTGGGGGCCTCTGGCTCTCCTGGGCAGGGTGCCCGAGGCCTGGGGGCCTGGGTCTTCTCTGTCTTGGTTTGTCGTTTGCCTTATCCTCATTTGGCGGAGGCATTGCACAGCCTAACAGTAACCTGCCTCCTCCTCCCTAGGTGGGGCAGGAACTTTCATTTATGATAATGATACTCTGCATTTATAGAGCGTCTTTTCCACTGAGAGCTCAGAGCGCTTTTCCTTCTATGCACACTCTCATCTTTCTGGAAGTGCAGGCTGAGGGAAAGAATCACAGTGACTTTCTAACTGAGGCTTGGAGGCACTGAGTAGCTTGCCTTAGGTCATGCAGCCAGCAAGTGGCAGAGCCAGGATTTGAGTTTCAGAGTTGGGACTGCTGCCGGGATTGGTCTTGAGGTCCCTGGACTTTCAGCGAGGGACTTGTTGGCCTGTTTGCTTCGTGCCTAAAGAGTGAGGACTGGGTCAGGCGCGGTGGCTCACGCCTGTAATCCCAGCACTTTGGGAGGCCAAAGTGGGTGGATCACGAGGTCAAGAGTTCAAGACCAGCCTGGCCAACATGATGAAACCCCATCTCTACTAAAAATAAAAAAATTAGCTGGGCATGGTGGCGCGTTCCTGTAATCCCAAATACTCAAGAGGCTGAGGCAGGAGAATTGCTTGAACTGGGACCTGGGAAGCGGAGGTTGCAGTGAGCTGAGATGGATCGTGCCACTGCACTCTAGCCTGGGTGACACAGCGAGACCCTGTCTTAAAAAAAAAAATAGTGAGGACTGATTCCTGCTTGCCTGGCTTGGCATAGGTTGATTCAGAGGTAACCTCAGGCCCTGTAGTCCCTGAAGATCAGTGAGTGTGGGGAAGTGGGAGGTGGCGTAGCCTGCAGGCAGCTGTGCCTTGGCCATCTTGTGACTTCCCAGCGTGGGCATGAATATGGAACAAGCACCTTGGCTGAATTCTGGGTTAACTCTCTGTCTCCTGCAGCAACGTGCCCACAAAGGGTGAGCTAGGGCAGGCTCCTTTTGGCTCCTTGATTCGTCTGAGGTGGTGCTTCCTCCCAGCACTCCGCCCCTCAGGAGGCAGGTGGATTAGTCCACTTGTCTCTCTTCCTGGAGCAGGCTGCCAGGAGTTAGAAAAGGAAGCGTTTGGGCATGAGGTGTGTTTGCACCCCGGCTCCTGCACACCTTTCTAGGCTGGTAAGGGGAGGCTCCCTCTGAGCAAACTGGGCTGGGATGGAAACTGGGGCCTCTCGGGGCATGGGGCTTTGAGGACTGAGGGGACAGCTGGGTGACTCTAGGGGATGGGGCTTTGGGAGCCAGGGGGGACAGCTGGCTGACCGTTGACTCAGTTTCCATGTTCCCAGGGGCCTCTCTAACACTCCCTTCTCCATCTTTCTTCCCTCACTCCTTACAGTTGCTTTCTTTTTCCTTTCTCTTTTTCTTTGTTCTCCCTTTTACTCATTATTTACTTGGCAAATTTGAGCTCTGAAATAGGCCAAGCATGATTCTCTCATCTTCTATGTTCTCCCTTCCAAATGACTTCTCTAAAAACTGAATATTCATCGTCTCCCTTCTGAACTCTCTGTCCCCTTTTCCACCAATTCTCTTTCTTCCAGAATGTTCTTCTCTCCTCTCCCAAGAGCTCTGGGATCAGTAGCACCAGGAAGTGCTAAGGGAGGAAGCAGCCTGGGAGGTGCCAGCTGTTTGCCCAAGGTGGGGTTGGCTGTAGCATGGGTCACTGGGCTGGGCTGGGCTGCAGCATGGACTTGGGTGCTCAGCTCTTCTGTGTTCTTGTTCTTCCCACACCTTCTGCCTCCTTTCTTCTTCCCGTTTCCCCCTTCTGGTACCTACCTAACGCAGGCAGAAAGGCAACAAGGCATTTGATCAGTTGCTGCAGGTGCTGCTTGGCTGAGACGCTCATTCCTTTTTTTTGTTTTGTTTTTGAGGCAGAGTCTCACTTTGATGCCCAGGCTGGAGTGCAGTGGCATGATCTCAGCTCACTGCAACCTTCGCCTCCTTGGTTCAAGCGATTCTCCTGCCTCAGCCTCCAGAGTAACTGGGATTAGAGGCATGCGCCGCCACCATGCATGGCTAATTTTTTTGTATTTTTAGTGGAGATGGGGTTTCGTCATGTTGGCCAGGCTGGTCTCGAACTCCTGACCTCAGGTGATCTGCCTGCCTCGGCCTCCCAAAGTGCTAGAATTACAGGCGTGAGCCAACGCGCCTGGCTGAGATGCTTGTTCTTTCCACAACCCAGGGTACCGAAAGGCCAAACTCAGTATGAGGCTGGAGATGCTGTTTGTTTTCGGCTCTGAGCCAGGGTGATCTAGGGAAGGAGGGGTGCTTCACATCGGAAGACAGAATGAGGCTCCTCCACAACCTCATGGTGGGGCCTTGGAAGGGCTGCTTCCTCTTTGGTAGCACTGGCTCTACCTCTGTCAAAGGCTCTGAGGGGATCTGGCTATAGAAAGTGAGCTCTAACTTGTCACAGTTGTTCTGCTGGGAAGGGAAGAACAGCCTGAGGGTTCTCTCTACGAGTTCTCCAGAGCAGGACCTCCAGAGGCCTGGCCAGCTTAGAGGAGTTTATTGCACTATCGCCTAGCACAGTTACTCCTAATCTGTAGGGTCTGATTTATATTTTTAAAGCTTTTTATTAGAGAATCAAGCATACACAAAAGTAGAGAGACTGCTATAATAACACCAATGTGCCCAAGCTTCAGTGGTTTTGAAGTCTTCTCTTAGTCAGTCTTCTTTCAAGTATATTCCTGGTCCTTTCTGCCCTCTGACAATTTTGAAGCAAATCCTAGACAGCTGAATATTTCATCTCTAAAGAAAGGGACTTCCGGCCGAGCGCAGTGGCTCATGCCTGTAATCCCGGCACTTGGGGAGGTCAAGGCAGGCAGATCATCTGAGGTCAGGAGTTTCAGACCAGCCTGCCCAACATGGCAAAACCCCACCTTGCAGCTTTTTGGCTAAGATCAAGTGTAAAGATAGGGACTCTAAGAAAAATACCAAAATATGATCACACCTAAACAAAATGAACAATTCCTTAATGTAATCAACTGTCCTGTTACTGTTTATATTTCCCTGATTATATATATATATTTTTTTCTAGTGTTCTTTTAAATTTGGATCCAAATCAGGTCCATTCACTGTGATTGGTCATTATAGCATTTAAATCACTCCTAATCTGTAGGTGTTCTCTCTCTCTCTTCTGAAGAAACTGGATTATATGTCTTCTTTTTTTTTTTTTTTTTTTTTTTTTTGAGACAAGGTCTCACTTTGTTGCCCAGGCTGGTCTCAAACTCTTGGCCTCAAGTGATCTGCCCACCTTGGCCTCTCCAGTAGCTGGGATTACAGACATGAGTCACTGCACGCAGCTTGGGTGATTGTCCTGTAGTGTTTTTCACGTTCTGGATTTGGCTGATTGCATCCTCATTGTGTCATTTAACATGTTATGCTGTCCCTGTAGTTCCTGTAAATGTAGTTAGATTTAGGGCTTAATCAAATTCAGGTTCCTTTAATTTACTTATTTGTGGGACAGAGGCAAGAATCCATTCGTGGTATGCACATCTATCAGGAGGCACGCGATATCTGGTTGTCTCTTTTTTTGTGTGATATTGGCAGCCTAGATGATCTTTGCCTAGCTCCATTAATCCATTACAGGCTAATTGCCTATTAATGACTCTCTAATTAGATGTTGCTTCTTTGATCTCACAGTAAGTGATCTTTTGCTTTGGAAAGAGGCCCTTCTCTGGGAGGTGTTGTTGTGGTAGAGGCTCTGGGATGGCAACAGGATGGCCCACTCCCACCTGTTCTGGCTTCTCTGTGGATTGGTAAGACATGGGCCCCATAAAGGCCAGGTTGAAGGTCCTGGAAAGAGTCCTTTGCATTGCTTTCTAGTCATGTTTTAAGTCTTCGTACTGATGGATGGAGTCAGAGCCTGAAACATTCCAAATAACTTTTCCAATTAGCTCTGAAATACAATTCAGCCACGTTTAATCAAATTAATGCTCAGACACAAATCTTTCCTGACTATCCCCTATAATCACCCCAGGCTCTTTCTACTATCAGTGACCTAATAATAACTCTATAATAATAGCTTACAGTCTACAAAACATACACACACAAGAAGTGGTGCAACACAGAGGGTAAGAGTGGAGCTTTGAGGTCAGCAAGGTTGGCTGCGGATTGTGGGTCCACCACTTTCTAGTTGTTTGGCTTTGGGCAAGCTAGCTAACTTCTCTCCACATTAGTTTCTATCCAACCTTATAAGGTTGTTATGAATATTAAGTGAGATGATATAAACAAAGAGCTCAGCACAGTGCCTGGGATATAGTAGATGTACAACAAATGTCAGCTATTGTTATTTTGAAATCATCTACTCATAGCAATCTAGTATCTAGCTGCAAGAGTGTGCAGACACTGCACAGGGACAGAGTAGCAGTAGACAGTTGAAAGTTGACTGTGAGGCCGGGCACAGTGGCTCATGCCAGTAATCCCAGCATTTTGGGAGGCTGAGGCTGGCGGATCACCTGAGGTCGGGAGTTTGAGACTAGCCTGACCAACATGGAGAAACCCCATCTCTACTAAAAATACACAATTAGCCAGGCATGGTGGTGCATGCCTGTAATCCCAGCTACTCAGAGGCTGAGGCAGGGAAACCTGAGAGGCAGAGGTTGCAGTGAGCCGAGAGGGCACCATTGCACTACAGTGTGGGCAACAAGAGCGAAACCCTGTCTAAAAAAAAAAAAAGAAAGAAAATTGACTGTGGGTTGGGTGCAATGGCTCACGCCTGTAATCCCAGCACTTTGGGTGGCCGAGGCGGGAGGATCACCTGAGGTCAGGAGTTTGAGACCAGCCTGGCCAACATGGAGAAACCTCGTCTCTACTAAAAATACAAAATTAGCTGGGCGTGGTGGTGCATGCCTGTAATCCCAGCAACTCAGGAGGCTGGGGTAGGAGAATCCCTTGAACCCAGGAGGCAGAGGTTGCGGTGAGCCAAGATCACGCCTCTGCACTCCAGCCTGGGCAACAAGAGTGAAACTCCTTCTCAAAAATAAATAAAATAAATAAATAAAAGCAGCTTCTTTCCTTTTAATTCCAGCCAGGGTCATCAGAAAGCAGCCAGGGCTCCAGCTCTAATTTTGAGAATAATGAGGTTTTATCCAGAGAAGTCAGGGAACTGGCTTTCAGAAACACAGCGAGTCAGAGGATATGCCTTAAATGGGAAAGGAAAGCCAGCCATCCCAGCTCTCTGATACCTGCCGTATCCTTTCCTTAGGAATGGGAGCAAGTGAGAAGAGACGAGAGAGGATTGGGGTTTGGCTTAGACTTGCTTTTGTATTTTTCCCTTTTGGAGGCCTGGGTTGTCTCTTGCCCTTGAGACAGGCCCCCTGAGGCCTTGGTCTAGAGAGCCAGGTGGCTGTGCCTCCTCCCCAGGAGCTTGTGGTCCCCTGGGGCCTGGCACAGCTGCTTGTCCATCTGCCCGTGCAGATCACAGATGGAAATCTGCAGTTAGACCATTGGACACCACAACGTGCATGGACAGATGAGGAAGCCTGCTTGCAAGGTGCCGATCAACGACGGGGCTCCCAGCACTCTCCTGGGCCTCAGTGGGCCAGAGACTGCAGGCCAAGAGGGGCTCCCAGAAGGGGCCCGTTTGCATCAAGGCTTATTTGCCCTGTGCTAGCTCCTTATCGCTGTCTACTTCCTGTACCTCTCCACATGCGGGGCACTAGAGACACAAGACACCCTCTGTGGGCCTTGAGAGGGAGACAGAAGGGAATGGAGCTGAGGATAAATCAGGAGTGAGGCCTCAGGGCCAGGTGGGTGGGAGAGGTAAGAAGGATAAACAAGCAGGAAGCCCTGGTACTGCTTTCTTGGGCATTAAACGAGGAAGAATGGTGCACAGTGAACAAAATGAAATGCTGTATTTCTGTTTCACTGGGCTCGCGCCTGTTACATCCTTGAGCTACTTCTTTTGCTGGGAGTTTAGCCTTGTGACTCAAGCATGTGAGCAGAGAGTGGCAGGGTTTCTATCCCAGGAGGAGGAGGAGGGGATGGAGAGAGACTGGTCAGTGGCTGAAACCCAAGTAGCTGCTTTGTCCACAGTTCCCTACTACAGAGGCTGCCGTACTCAGCGCGCTTCTGCCTGGACCACTCCCTGCCTAAGGGCGGAGGCCACAGGGTTTGGGCAGTGAGCAGATCCTCGCCCTATTTGGATCACATACGAAGGAGGGAGCTAGTCTAAGGATGATGAAAGGCAGTGAATGCTGAGTGAGGTCAAGTCCTAGTGCTGAGCTCCGTACTGGCACACAGAAGGCACTCATAAAATATATATGGAATGAATGAATGAACCAACCAACCAAGGAGAAGGAAAGGGGTTTGATTACATTTATCCTCTGACTCTTAATTCTCTAGCTTGATCCTTAGCAGTCGGATTTAGGGCTTGGATAGCAAAAATTATTTGCTAGAAATGTGTTGTGAGTGGGTGTAAGGCTTGATGATCTATCACCTGGAGCACTGCTTTGTGAATTAACCAGGCTTTTGGTTCTCTTCTTTCTCTTTTGTCTCCATGCCTCTGTGGTGCTCACTTGGGTTTGGGAGGTGGCACAGACTGGGGCAGCCATGCAAAGGCTTGTTAGAATGAGAGCTGGGAAGCCTCTGTCTGTCTGTGCTCTCATGGCCCTTTTTGGGTTCTGAATATGGGTCTCGATTGCCTCTGTTTCTTTGCCAGTGCTTTGCACATAGTGGGCACTGATAGAACATTTGATGAGCTAAGACATGACTGTGTGTTGGCACAGGCAGGAGGGAGAAGCTTTATTCTCCTGGCTGGATTGGATCTAAGGGACAGAGGAGATGAGTATCTACTTGTGCCCTCTGGTCTCCACAAACTGAATGGCACAGTTGGAGCCGGGCTCTGTTTCAGCTGGCAGAAGGGGGCATGGAACTGGAGCTGCCCTCGGCCATGGAGAAAGTTGGCCACAGCAGGACTGGACACGTGGAGTGCTCAGAGCCTGCCTCACAAAGCAGCTTAGGAGAAAATTAAGTGGACTCAAGCCAGGGGAAGCATGGCTCACTGTGCCGGATTCATTAGGGAGACGGCTGGGCAGGGTGAGGAATGGGACTTGCTGTGGGGACTCGGCCCCTTTTGTGTTCAGCCCAGTCCATATGTTAATGGAAGCCCAGTGGTGCTTGGCTTTGGCAGCCTGGAAATGGCAGCTACTACTTCTCCCCATGCTGCCCTTCCACCCCTTGTTCAACTGGGCCCTGAGATCTCTGCAGGACTAAGTGACCTTAGGGAAAGGCAGAGTAGAGTCTTGCACCAAGGCCTCCTGGGTTTGTTCACAGGCTACTCTAAGAAGCCACCAATAAGGAACTTTCTTAGGGCTCAGGGTCCTGAGCACCTTTAGAAGTTTCTAATAGGATTTTGTCTTCCAGATAGGAAGGAAAACCCATCCAGATCTTATAGAGGAACCAAAGCCCAGTGAGGCAGGGACTTGCCCACAGTAACATGCATGCTGAGGGCTCACCAAGCAGGCAGCTGGGCATTTGGGCTCCTAGTCCTGGGACCTGAGCTCTCAATATTTCTGAGCATGAAGATCTCATGTGGTGCCCATTGGTTCTTTGTCAAACCAGATATTTATTTATGTGAGTTCTTTGGTAGGGCAACCAATTTTTCTCAGTGTGCCTGAGACTCTCCCGATTTGAGCACTGAAAGTCCTGGGCAAACTGGGACAGTTGACCACCATGTCTCTAGGGATTCTTCCCCTGCCAGCCCTCTAAATCCAGTTTGCATTTCTCTTTATTGCTTTAATTGCAGGAAACATTTCTTCCTGACATTCGTTTTCTATGGGCTGACCCCAGAGAGCTGAACTTGTAGATAACTGGGAAGTAATGTTGCCTACCCAAGGTGCCTGACACTAGACTTTCCTATCTCTCAGGAGCTCTAAGACAATCAAAATAGTTGCATCTCTCTAAATGTAATTGGGGTAACTGAAGTACAGTGTGGAGGTGGCTCCTGACTCTCCCTTGCTGAAAGCTCTGATCAAATTCTGTATTCCTGGGAGGCTGACGCAGGAGAATGGCATGAACCTGGGAGGCGGAGCTTGCAGTGAGCTGAGATCGCACCACTGCACTCCAGCCTGGGCAACAGAGCGAGACTCCATCTCAAAAAAAAAAAAAAAAAAAAAAAAATTCTGTATTCCTACATCTCCTCTCTTCTAAGTAACTCAGGCATCATGTGATCTCCAGTCTCCTTTACCCAACACAGTCCGTAAGCCAAAGGACAAAGACACAAACAGGTGACACAATACCCTTTTAACGAATGGAGAAACTGATGTCTATGGAAGGTTTAGTAAGCTGTTGGCCTCAGGTCAGATAAAAACACCAGGATCCGAATCGACTTCCAATTCAGCACCTTTAGACATAAAGCCTTCAGCTTTTGTGACTTCTGGAATAGTCTCTCCACTTTCACTCATTTCTTCTGAATTGTATCCCTCCCAGATAAGACTTTGTCAGAGAAACTCAACCTCAGAGAAAACTGTTTCTAAGTTCTCTTCATTTGGTTCCTTTCCTTGTCTTATTGATGGTGAGACATTTCTGTCTCAGCATGAGCTGCCTCTCTAATGGGGACCACAAAGTAGCCAGAGCTGGAGTTTCCTATTGCCCAGCCCTGCCCTTCGTATCCTATCCCATAGAGGGCTTATTCATTGAGGCCCCTTTCTTTATCCTATTTATAGATCTTTTCAGCATGTCTTTGTGCCCAGTGACAAAACCTACTCTATCCTCTACTTCAGGCTTTGAGATACTAAAAATTTCCTTCCATCTTCAAAATCCCTTCACAATCCATAGCCCTGACTCTTACCAGGGATTTCTGGCAATCAAAGTCAGAGCAATCAAAGTCAGATTCTGGGATGTGGACCCCAAAGAGGGCTCCTGAAGTCCTCGTGCGGCTGAAACACATCCCTACCGGCTGGACTTTTATTGCACCTCATCATAGCTAGGAGTGACTCATGCAGACTCAAGCAGAACCTTGGGGCTCAGGGCAGAAGTGTGACTTCAGGTCTCACTCAACACTCGTCAGAACACTCATTCAGTATGCTTGTAATTAGAATTGAGTGATCTCATGGATGAACTGTACTGGGCTAACTTGAAGAGCACAGCTCTGGAGTCAGTCTGCCCAGGTACTTTCCAAGTCCTGCCGCTCCATCCTCAAGCAGGATATTTAACCTGATTTTGTCTCAGGTTCCTCATCTTAAAAGAGAGGTCATAATAATAACCATCTCAAAAGGCTGTTGTGAAGATCAAATGAGTTGCATTTAGAATTATGCCTCACACAAGTATGCACTCAATAAATAGCTATTATTATAAAACTAGGTAGCTTGCACCCTCTGCCATTTACCTCTCTAGTAAGCTGTTTATTCATTTGACAAACACATACTGAGCACCTATTATGCACCAGGAATACAAGTACAACCTTGTTGAAGCTTTCCAGTTACACAAGCAGTTTATAATGCCCTCTAATCTCACATTAGCTTTCTTTCTTCCGAAATGTCCATTTGGCTGTGACAGCAGTTGAGAAGTCATCACTTTGGTCCCATCTAGCTCTCAGTGATCCTAGTCTGCATGTTGTGGGGCAAAGGCCACTTGCCTTGGGAGTCAGAGGACCTGAATTTCTATTGATGATTCAGCTGGTAACCAGCTGGGAGGTATTGGACAGGTTGCTTCATCTTTTCTGAGCCTCAGTGTCTCCATCCTACCTTGAGGGATGCTGCGGAGATAAGATGAGATAACGATGCAAAAGACCTATTGAATGTCAGGTGCTAGGATGGAGCAAAGAGAAGACAGTCCTTGCGAGAGTGCCCCATCTAAGTGCAGGGGCAGGCCTCCCCCAGGCAAGGCTCTGAAGATAATTAACATGAGTGCAAGCTCCCGGAGGGCACTGAGTGTCAGGGCCTAGCACAGTGTGCTGTGGCACATAGTAGATACACAGTTAATGCCTGCCACATAGCTGTAGACCCTTAGCAAATGTTTGTCAAATGAATAAATGTGACATAAATGGCTCTAACCAATGTAAAAGCGGGGAAGGCATTAAGTTCCCAGGAAATGCAAAGCAAAGGGAAGGTCAGGTTTGGGCATGGTCTATCAGGGAGGGCTTCCTGGAAGAGATGATTTAGATTTAGGACGGGAAGACCTTGCATCCGTAGAATGATACTCCATGGGACAGGAAGGGAATTTGCAAAATGCGTAGGGCCAGTTAGCTTGGTTGGAGTGGGAAGAGCGGTCCCCAGAATAAAAGGAGTAGGATAGGAGTTTACATGGGTAGTAGCCACAATTGGGTTTTGAGAGAGTAAACACTTGGTTGGGGGAATGTGGAGGAGCATGTGTGAGGAGTGTGATTATGGTTGTGGGGAGTAGACCACAGGAGGCCCATTATGTGCTGCCTGCCCATTAAGGAAAGAATCCCAGTGGCTGATAGCTCTGGATAATAGTGACAGTGGTTGAAGCTATGGGGGCCTGGGACTGCCTGAGACCACCGGCTAAGCAGCCAGTTTCTATTGTCCACTAACGGCACTTTGAAGGTGGTGAAAGCTGGATGGCAGCAGCCTGCTGTGCGACCCCACTGGCTTCCCAAGTCATAGCAGGGAGCTGGTGTGGCTCGTTAAGAGTCCTGGGAACTTCTGTTGCGGTGGAAAGCAAGGGCACAGAGAACTTCCAGAAGGATGCCGGGGCAGCTAGGACTAAAGTCATCCAGTTTAGAGCCTTGAGGTGAATAGATCATCATTTCCTCCCCTTAAACAAGAAGTCTGGGCACAAATAGGCGCTCATTTTTAGTGTGTTAAATTGGGCAGCATGAGACTAAAGGGGTGTGTGTAGGGGGGCAGGTTGAGACAGACCTGAGGTCCTGTGCAAGCTCTGCTGCCTCTGTATGACATTAAGAAAGCTTCCTAACCTCTCTGGGCACCACTTTTCTCATATACGAAGTCAGAGTAACAAAGACTTTTGCCAGAGAGTTAATTTGAGGACTAGCTAAAGTATAGAGAACAGTGGCTACATAGCACATGGTAAACTGCTCCACAAGTGGTGGTGGTTTATGTTTTTAGTTTCTTCTCAATATTTTTTAGTCTCCTGCTAAGGGAGAGAAGGCAGAGCATGCCCTGCCAGAGCCCCAGGGGCAGCTCCTGGGTCTGCCTTTCCTGACTCAGCAGCAGGCTGGGCCCACTCGGGACTGCACTGCCTTAAGCACTGGGGCCAGCAGACTGTGAGCCTGCCCTTTTCTCCTTTCTATTCTGGCAGACACACAGCCGACATTTATTAAATGCTTGTTGAATGAAAGATGCATTTGACATGGTCCTTGTCCTTTCAGTTTCACAGTCTAGCAGGGGAGACACACTTGTAAACAAAGGATGAAGAAAAATAAGATCGGATGCATAGAGTGGTTTGCAAACACAGAGGGGGGAAGACTGCCTGGGTGGAAGTAAAAAGTGGCTGTAGGGTCAGGTTTAGGTTGAACCTTAAAGTATGGGAAGGGTAGGGTGGAAGGGATGAGGTTCCAGCAGAAGAAACAGCATGCACAGAGGCTGAGATGCAGGAGAAAGCATGGGCGCCGGAACTAGATCAGCAGAGTCAGAGGATGGAGCACAGAGCGCACTGCAGGGGGGCAGTAGGGGAGGCTGGAAGGTGGGCCAGCTTGTGAAAAGCCTTGACAGCCCTACACAGGAGGCTGAACTTAATCCTTTAAAAGTTATAAGCAGACATGGGGCACAATCAATTTGCATCCTTTCCTCTCCTTGCTCCCATCCTTATGGTCATGTGCAGATCCTCAGGATTCTGAGGACCAGAGAGGCTTGTGGCCTGCCTGAGGGTGCACAGCATGTTAGCTGTGAGGTCAGAATGAGAGTTCAGTGCCTTTGGCTTCCCCTGAGTGGTGCTTTATGTAGTGGACTGTCCTGATGATGTTCCTTGACTCCCTCTACCATCCTTGTGGGCAGCCATGGCCTCTGGGTAACACTATTCCATATTCTGACCCGAAACAACAGCCTTGTCCATTTAAAGAGCCTAGTGTGATTGAGCCTGGACCTCCCCCTTCACCATCCGCCCCCTTCTTTGGCACAAAGGAGAAGCTACAAGATCCCTTGGAAATAGCCTCCTGCTTCATTTCCAGGTGCTGGGCTGCCTGGCATGCACCAGACTTGGCTTCAGAACATGTTTTTCAAAAGAGATCAGGCAGGCTTTGCAGAATGTAATGGCATTATTCTGGGTTTTTTGGGGGAAGGCAAAGAACCCCTCTGTCCCGCTCCCCATTCTACACACACATACTCTAGAGATCCAGCTCCAAGAGTGCCGCAGGCCAGCCCAGTGTGCCGTGCATACAGGAGATCTCCACAGAACACATGGAGGGAGCAGTTGATGTATGAGCAATAGCCATGTGGGGAGAGATAGGGGACCCAGCACTTTCCAGAAAAGAAAGAGGAGCTGTGGGGCCCCATATGGGCTCAGCATAAACAGGGCTGACCGAAAGTTTCCCTATCTCTTTGCCACAGGGAAATTCCAGAGAGAAGCCAAGTTGCTAAGTTATGGTTTCTAGTTGTTTCCCTGAGTCATGCAGGCACCAAGCCCGCTCAGAGCCCCTTCCTACAGAAGCCACTGCTCCTTCCCACCCACAGTCTCCTGGGGAGCTGAGCTGTGAGTATGGTGAATCCAGATGGAGGGCATGGCTCCTTCCTCAGGGCCCTGCTGGCACCAGCTCCCCACCTGAGAAGCACCCCCCATGCTCACCCCTACCTCGGGGGTTGGGAGTCAAGTGGAGGGGTCTACCCAGTGTACATTGCATGCCGCCATCCTCCTAAATCCACTTCCATCACCCAAGACAGCACCGAGCCTCCATTAAATGTGTGGACATGGAGGCATGAAGGGGTGGTGGAGCATAGCATTCCCCCAGGGAAGAGGCAGCTGGTTCTTTGTTCCCTTCCTTGTGGTGGGAAAGGAGAGAATAAGGATGATGGGGCAGCAATGTCTGAAGTCCTGTGGCTTCCTGGCCCCTTGGTGGCTGAAAGGCCACTCTGCTACTAGTGCTCTCTAGTTATATCCCGGATGGACTCTAGGAGGGCAGCCTGTTCCACTCGTCCCTGTTAGAATTAGACCTGCAGAGGGTGGTGTACCATGATTCCATTGCACTGGCTTGAGAAGACCATGAGCTCCTGGTACCCACTCACCCACTCTTCCTCCCTCCCTCCTCATCCTTGCCCGCCCTGTCCCTTTCTCCCTTCTCTCTTTCCTCCCTCTGTATGTCTCCCTTCTGTCCTCCCTTTCCTCCCTTTCTTCCCCAAATATTTATTGAGAAATGTTTATATGTCAGATACCAGGAATGCAAAGATGAGTAAGACACGGCCACTGCCCTCAAGGAACTCAGAGTGCTGTGGGGGAGACAGACATGTAAACAAATGACTGCAATGCAGGACAACAGTTGTGACTCAGAAATACCTGCGTCTGACTTACAGACAAAGCGCACAGGAGGGAGGGACCACTCCTGTTGGGTGGGGACAGGGGATGTATGGGGACTAGAAGTGCCTACTAGCTCTAAAAGAAGCCCGCCTTAATGGGACCCTCCCTCGCTTACGTTCACACAGTTGTGACAATGAGTAAGTCTCTTAATGTCTCTTGATCTCAATTTCCTCAGTTTTTAAAAAAATAATGTATGTTTGGGGCTTACCACAGAATGAAAAGATATGAAAAATCATGGGTTGTGCCCAGTATGAGGAGATAGTTAGCCAGCTCTCATTTGTAAGGACAGCGAATAGGACACGGAATTTTGGAGGAAACAGTCTATAAGACTGACAGCCTGCTCCTCCTCCTGCTCCCAGTGTTATGAAATATTCCATAGCACAGGAAAGGACTGTGGGCGCCTCGCGGGGAAAGGAGAGTGATTCCACAGTTATAGCCCACTCCTGTCTTCTTTCTCCTCTTTCCTTCCCACCAGAAATGTCCACTGGGTTGATGTGGCAGAGGGTCAGTTCTAGAGATGAACTGAGTACCTTGTTTTGGGCGGACTTTGCATAGTTATCAAGATGGGAAGGAAGCAAGGGCAGACTGGGAGAGATAGGGACCACAGGAACTTGGAGATGGAGATTACCTGATTTTCTGTTCTCCCATTTACTGGACCAGAAACCTTCCCTCTCTGCACTGCGGGCTCACTCATAGAGTGGCCTCTGGCAAGTCAGAGGATATTCCCCTCCTAACATCTCTGGACCATGGAGAAAATGAAACGAGACGTGCTCAGAAAGAACCTGAGTCTTCCAGAATAAAGGGTGTGGGAGAGATGTAATGTCATCTGGTAAGGTTTGTACTGTTCAAATTAAACGAGTACTTAATGCATTATATGTTATGAGCCCTGTTAACCGAGTTTATTATCACCAGCTATTGTAGTAGAAAGCTCTGGACTTTATAGTGGGACCCTGGAGTTATTGTTTCCTGAATTCAAGCCACTTGAAAATTAAATTGCTTGGATTTGAGGCGAGTGCCTATGAGGCCACCCTTATGAAGCCACCCCTCTCACAGACAAGGCCAGCTCCTCAGTGGCCAAAGCTTCTGAGGGCCGGCCTTCCCCTGCTGTGCAACAAGTTGGCTGCAAAGTGAAACAGACGCTGTAGTCCAGTAGTTCCAAGTCCAGACTTGGGAAGCAGAGTTCAAATCCAGCTAAGAAGCTGCTTCTTAGCTGTGTGGCAACTTAACTTCTTTATGGTTCAGTTTCCTCACTTGTACAGCAGGGGTAATAATAGTACCTACCCTGCTGAATTGCATGTGGAGTAAATGAGCCAATTTGAAGCACTTGGCCCTGTGCTCTCGGATCCTCTACACGCTCTGTCCAGCCACTGCTCCTCCAGTGACCTCTGTCTCCTTCTCTAAAGCCGGGACAGACACCTGTGAAATCTTCTGGGCACTGGGAATTGGGTTCCAAGAACAGATTGTCTTTGGAGAGACACTTCTTAGCTTCTCTGACATAGTGACTTTCAGTTTTTTCCCCACCCTACAGAAGGATATTTACCTTGTAAGCAAAGATACTCATGCACGCACGTGTACACACACATGCACTCATGTGTGTATAAGTGTATGAAATAACACTTTTATATAACACTTGTGTAAAGTGCTTTTCCAAATGCTCCATGAATATGGACTAATACGGTCCTCACGATAACGATATGAGGTGGATACTGTTATCGTCCTCATTTTAAAATGAAGAAATGGAAGCATAGAAAGATTAAGTGGCTGAGTCAGGATTCTCATATTGTATGTGTGTGTTTTAACAAAAGTATCCCAAAATAATACTTATTCATATCAAGTGCAGTATACACTATGTTCTATTCTGTTCCACTAAATTTTATAAAAATGCATTTCTGCCATGTGCCAATTTGGATTATGTTTTACTAATTTGAGTTCCCAACTCACTGATGATTCCAAAGCAACAGTTTGAAAGACACTATCTGTAAGATGGGGTAGTTAGAGGAAAACTTCTGAGGAAAAAGAAATGGCAGACTTCCTCCGTGTGGCCTGTGTTCAAAGGTGGGTGGAGATCTAGCCGGGAGTGTTGGTGGGGCTCTGAGATGGATGAGAAGGTGCCTCCTGTTCCCAGATGTGAGATTCTAAAGAAAATAGGCCCAGACCCTCAGAGCTGGCTGAGGAGGTGAAGGCTACAGGTGGGGCCGGGCTTGCATTCCTGGTTGGGCAGATTCTGCTGATAAACTCTCAGAAGAGGCCTGGCTGCTGAACAACATCGCTGATTGTTATCTTATCTCTTCCCAGACTCAAATCAGGAAAGGCCTTCCAAGCTGGAACCCCTGCCTGGAGCTGGGACCCAGGGCTGCTAGCTGTCCCTGAGGGCCTCTTTAGGCTTGGATTGGTATTCTATCAGCAGTACCCTATGCTTAACTTTTTGGTTTAACTTTTTGAGACATTTTTGTATTTACCAAGTTATTTTATGCTCAGAAGAGCTGAATTTGGTGAGCATAGGTTCCATTCCATTCTACAGGTGGGGAAAAGAGGCTGAGAGATGCTCAGTGATTTGGTCCAGGCTGGAGGAGACTGGAAGGCACCTCCAGATGTCCGGTTCTGGTTATTTCAGCTGCAGATGGCACGGTAGATTGTGTGATTAGCCTTGGAGATGTTTAAGGAGTGGATACAAAGAGGCCGCTTTATCTGTCTGGGGTTCATCATTTGGCTTCTCCATTCTTCAGCCCTAGTTGCCCCTGGTAAAATACCAGTAGGGTGATTGAGTCCCACCCTGGGATATCCTAACGCAGATACCAAAGGAAAGAGGAATGAGCTGACATCTTTACTGATTTCCCTAGTGGGGAATGGGTTCAAATAGGTAAGTTTGATACCTGTATTGAGCTCTCCAGTGGAGAATGGGCTTAAATTCCAGTTGGCCAGATAAAAGTTAAATCAAAGACTGGGAGGCCAGAAAAGATGGAAACCGAGGGAAATTGTGACCTTTTAGAAGGACCTCCATCTCTCTGGAATGAGTTACTCAAGTCACTGTGCCAATGAGTAGGGAGGCAGGGCAAACTCAGCTCCGGAGGCTCTGCCAGCTCTGGGTGGTGCTGAGTGAACCCTACCCCCACATACCCTGCAAAGGCACTGGGAACAAGGGGTTGGGTACCCCTGGACTCACCCATTGAAAGCATTTCTCCCGTGTCCCTATTCTGAGCGGCCTGCAGCTGTCTTTCCTGGCAGCTGTCTCCCTGAGCCTACTTGGGTTTCTCGTGGGCACAGGGTGTGCTCCAACACCCACTCTCCACATCCTGTATCGAGAAAGTCAGGTTCTTACCCAACCAGGGCCTCTCCTCCCCTTGTCAGTCCCGGTGTTTCTTTTAATAGTTTAAAAAGTTAGAAAAATATTTTTCAGAGCTTTAGTTGCTCCTGAAAAATTCTAGCTTCCTCCCACTGGGAGCGAGCCTTCAAAGATCATTTATCCATTGATCAACGAGAAAATATTTATTGAGCGGGAGCCACTTCGCGCATTGCATTACATGCATCGTGGGACTCCACAGTCTGGCCCCCAAATACCCGTCCAGCTTCATTTAGTTATGAGGAATAAGCAAGCTCATAAATAGGAAGCATTCCCACAGTGTCCATAGTAAACACACAGTAAATGTTTATAGAATTATTGTTACTTCCCAACACGAACCTTGACCTAGTCCAGGGACCCCAGTAATCTCCTGTCTCCTTAATGTGACTCCCTCTAAAACGCCCAGCCTCCTCCTGTCATGCTGTCGTCTCCATGCTGCGGCCTCCCCTGGGCACCTCCCCGGCTCACCACTCACACTGCCCTCATCCCAGGCTACCTCTTATGGGAGGATGGTTTTGTTGGTTTGCTTTTATCTGTATCCACTCCCTAGATTAGGGTTTCCTTGAAGGTGGGGACCACATCTCTGCTCAGTCTCTAGCACTGTCATGCTCAGGACATTTCTAGGGAATGACTGGCTAACATATGCCTACAACTTCACAGTGGAGGGTGTTTTCTGTGGGCTGGGGGTGTTTAACCGAGGCTTTCTGGAAGAGGTGTCATTTGAGCTCAGTCCTAACACGGTGTCCACCTGCCTTCCCCTGGGAGATTTGGATTTAACAGGCATCTGGGGGAGAGGGAGGGGGAATGACGCCGTCAGAGCAGGAATGCCTAAGGCCTTTCGGGGAAATGTGGCAAAGTTCAGTCAGGTTGAACTAGAAAACTTACACATGGAGCCATAGGATAGGACGTTTGAAAGATGAGTGGAGACGTGCTGCGGTGGGCCTTGGATGCCAAACCGTGGAGGTGGACCCTTATGTAGCAGGCAAGGGAGGGGTAACCACTGAGGATTTCTGAGCAGGAGAGTCACATGATGAAACAGGTGTTGAGCCATAGCCAGTGGAGGGGAAATTGGCTTTAATTTTAAAGGCCAAGGACAGAGTCCTAAATGTCCTCTTATCACCCATTTCAAGTGATTCTTAGTATCTAACCTAAACCGTTCCTGCTGTCATCAAAGTCCAGTTTGTCTCACAGGAACTGGAAAACAGCTGGACAGGGCTGTCATTCTCCCATTTCTGCCAGAGAGAACCCACATATCTTGGTGTGGTGCAGGAGTGTGTGCCAGGGTTCTGAGCCAAGCTGGCAGAGCTCTGGGTCACATGAGGGCACCGAGGCCTGCATTGATACCTCTAGGGGTTGGGTTTGGAGTCACTGAAGCCCCTGTGGAATTAGAAGACCTGGATCTGTCCCTGAGGTACTATTCCCTACTCCCCAATACCAGCATACGTGCTGTCCCCGTGAAAAGCTTGTGGGCATCCATACCAGCATCTCTACCGCCCCTGCGCCATTGTGGAGGTAAGAGATGAAGTGGATAAAGGTCTCTGAGGCAGGGAGATAAGGGCCTAGAAGAAAGACAAGCTTGACTCAGGGAAGGGCACAGGAGAAGAAGTTAAGGAGGGTTCTGCTATTTCTCACCCCAGCTTGGTTGGGGTACTCATCTGACACCTGAGAGTGAGGTCCACCAGGAGCTACAGAGGCAGCAGGTGTCTGTCTATTCCTCTCCAGTCTCCTTGGTTAGACCATCCCCAGGCCAGGGGGAGTGGTGGCCAGTTAGGATCAGTCTTATCCTTCCAGGATCCTTCTCTGCACTTGCTGTTGGCCCAGTCACTCCATTGTCATCTGCAGGAGTATTGGATGAAATTCCAGAGACTTCAGTCTCTAAAGAAGAAAGCTTTTCTAGAACAGGGAATTTATTTCTCTCCCCGGGCTCACAGGGGAAGTGGAACATTCCATTTGAAGGGTGAAACAGGAACAGGTGAGCTACAGTTCAGACAACAGGACTCTGAGACACAGGTTGGGGGAGTGGCTGAGCCACTCATGCTGCCCACCTGTGCCTCTGCCATCTTATCAATCTGTTTGAGGGCACCTTGCTTCCTGTGCCCTGATCTCAAAATGCTAGGATGGCAGGATATGGCTCTGGGACCCCTAAAGAAGACAGGTAAGAGGACATCCCTCAGAAGACCCTGTCCCTCCCCATTTGGGGACCCTCACTTTCCCACCCACCAGTGCTGCTGTGTCCCACAATTCTGAGGGCACCATTCACATTATGCTATATGGGAATAGTACCCCTGGGGTTGTGCAGAGGCCAGGAAGTCTGTGTCAGCAGATAAGTAGGAGGGCAGAATCGGAGACTTTTCTGTGTTCTAGGCAAACAATAGAGACCTTTCCAGGAAGCTCGGGGGAGGGAGCTGCCTGTAAGAGGATCCCCGGGTGGATGCTCTGCGGGGTGGCTTGAACGGGTTTCTGCATTTGCTGCTGCTTGCTTAATTAGACACCTACATGGTGCTCTCTGCTAATGACCATGTCTCCCAGGGAGATGACAGATAGAAAGGTGGATAGCTGCAGAATGTCAGGTGAAAATCTCAAAGACAGCTACCTGAGGATGGGGGCATGGAGGTGGAGCATCATATGATTTCCTTGGGCTAATATGGAATATAGACTGTCAAAAAGAGTATTTTCTCCCCAGGGACTGAGAAGAGAAGCAGTAGCCTCAAGGTCAGCTTCTTTCTGCAATAGTAACATCTTGTGTGAGCTCTGAACTCCTGGCTGTGGTTTGTGCTCTTGAGAAATGGAGAGGTCATCCCTATGTTCAGGGAGTCCCTGAGGCCAGATGAGCCCAGGAATGTGCATGTTTCTGGAGGTAGGCATCCTGGAGTGGAGGACAACCCAGTGTTTTTCCAGCACCCTGTAAGTTAGGTTGAAAAGATGAGCCACGTGGGGAGGCCTGACTATTGTGTGAAGTGCATCGCTAAGATGGTGAACTCCAACAGGGCGTATTAGTCAGGAACCATCCTGGGATTTGGAGCTGAGCTTTGGAAATGGGCTAAGGGCTGCGCACAGTTGGTCCCACTTGTAATTCCAGTGCTTTGAGAAGCTGAGGTGGGAGGAACGCTTGAAGCCAGGAGTTCAAGACTGGCCTGGGCAATGCAAGGAAGGAAGGAAGGAAGGAGGGAAGGAGGGAAGGAGGGAGGGGAGGAAGGGAGGAAGAGAGGAGGAGGGAGGGAGGGAAAGAAAAGAAAAGAAAAGAAAAGAAAGAAAATGAGCTAAGGGCCTGTGCTTTGAGAAGCTGAGGTGGGAGGAACGCTTGAAGCCAGGAGTTCAAGACTGGCCTGGGCAACACAAGGAAGGAAGGAAAGAAGGAAGGAAGGAAGGGAGGGAGGGAGGGAGGGAAAAGAAAGAAAAGAAAAGAAAAGAAAATGGGCTAAGGGCCTTGATGCGAATGCTTCAGAGCTTCTCAGAGAGTGCACTAGAGGCAAACTGATTTCTGCTGATGACTCGGGAAGTGGCTGCATTTTGGCATTTGTGATTCTTCTGTGCCTGTCCCCAGCACACTCTAGCCCATCTTTGTGGAACTGGGATTGTTGGGATATGGGTAAAGAGGTCCTGTGGTCCTCTCCTGGGTGAGCCAGCCAAATATTTACCAAAGCAGCGCCGCCGAGAAAAGGTGCCAGGACCCCAGGTGAACGTTGTGTTTGTGCTGCCCAAACAATGCCGTGCTTCATGGGGTCCTGAGCACCCTGGCCCTGTAGTAAGGCCTGGAGCCAGACCCAAGCAAGGGCAGGTTGTAGGAAAGCACAGGACTGTGTGCCACTTGTGAGCCAGAAAGGTGTCACTCTGCCGTTGAGTGTTTCTGGGATGCTTTGAACGGTTTTGCTTTTGTTTCCCCCATCCCAGGAAGGCCTGAACACCCCCAGAGGGTGGAATCTGGAGAGGGACAGTAGGATTGCTGTGTGCTGTTTATCTCTCCCATGCTTCTGATGGAAATGATGGAAATAAGCATTTCTGCACATTTCAGGGACAGAGTGAGGTTGGCAGAGATGATCGACTGTCATGGAAGCCTTGGACTGTAGGGAAAAGACTGGGTTTTGAAGCTGAGTAGACCTAACTGAATTTTGGCTGTGTCACTGACTAGTTGTGTGATGCTGGGCAAGTTAGCTAACTCTTCTAACCATGAGTTTCCTGTGCTGTAAAATGGGAATACCACCACCCACCTCTGGAGTTTCTGTAGGAATTCAATGAGACAATATGTATAAAGCATCTATCCAGCACTGGCTTAAGCATTAGGCATTAGCATTTTGTCATGTAGCGCCAACTTAATGCCTATAGTAGGAAGGGTAAGAAATGGGCTGAGACCAGAGGAAATGCTTTTGCACGAGGGATTCAGTTTAGATCTTAGGATGCATTTTCTGAGTTTAAGGATTTTAGGGCCTGCATGGCCATGGGTGATTGTGAAGTTTCCTCCTCTAAAGAAATAAAATGATTCCCTTTAGAAGGTAATCTTAGGGCTTTCATGTTGGGAAGTAGGAAAAGGAATTATATTCAATTTCATTCAATAAACATTTTTGAGCAAAGGTACTTTCAGTTCCAAAGAGTTGATGATTTTGTGTGTTTAAAAACCCTTTGAACATCTTGGAAGGAAGAAATATTTGAAAACTGTATTGTATTTGGCAGTTATCATTAGTTTTTTTTGTTACACTCAAGAAGCCCTAATCTGCTTAGTTCTGGAACTAGAAACAATGAGTAGAAGCAGAATAACTTTCTTTCTTTTTTTTTTTTTTTTTTGAGACAGAGTTTCGCTCTTATTGCCCAGGCTGGAGTACAATGGCGTGATCTCGGCTCCCCACAACCTCTGCCTCCCAGGTTCAAGTGATTCTCCTGCCTCAGCCTCCTGAGTAGCTGGGATTACAGGCATGTGCCACCACACCTGGCTAATTTTGTATTTTTGGTAGAGACGGGGTTTCTCCATGTTGGTCAGGCTGGTCTCAAACTCCCGACCTCAGGTGATCTGCCTGCCTCAGCCTCCCAAAGTGCTGGTATTACAGGCGTGAGCCACCTTGCAGAACTTTCTAACAGCACTCTTCAACAATGGAGCAGGCTACCTTCCAAAGTAGTGAGTGTGCTGTCTCTGCAGGAGTTCAAGCGGCCTGTGGATAATCATCTTTCATAGTGGTTGCAGAGGCCTTCTCCTGCACCGGCTGGGAGGGCAGACTGCTTAATGCTGAGATCCCTCCAAAATGTGGGAGGCTCTCATTCTGGGATCACCAAAATCTCCCAGCTGAGGATAAGGGGTTTCCCTAACTCTAGGCTAACGCACTAGAGATTGGAATCAGGGCGAGTTCCTCCCCACACCCGCACCATCACCAGAGGCATTCTTCCTGACTTCCTTCTCCAAAGCAGAGCCTCTTTTCTCTCCCTAAATGTCCTTTACTATGATTTTTTTCCCCAAAGTCTTTGAGCTTTTGTGTACTCTCCCTGCTGCATGTCTCAGAACCAGCTTTTATTGCAGGTGAGTCTTTGCCCTCTGTTCCTAACCATTTCTAGCAGGATGAGAGATTGGCAATCAAGCAACTATTTATTGCATCTCTACTATGTACAAGGCACTGGTATAGGAGCCGAGAGGGAAGGCAAAGAATTGCCATAAATAGTCCAATCCTTAAAGAGCTTCAGTCTCTCTTTTGGAAAGACGTTTTTGGCGTAAAAAGTCAGTTGAGGGTCAAGGTTGTATGTAAATGACAGTTGAGTGGTAAAGACAGTGGTAGGAATGGGGGAAAGGGAGGGAGTAACAGATGGCCAGTAGTAGGCTGAGGCACTTTGGTGAACTGGGCCGGTGGATTTCAGATCTGACTGCTGTTGGGATGAGAGACTGAAATAGGAGAGTCAAAGTTGACCTGGCAGTTATAACCCTGTTTAACCAGGAGAGTGAACATTGACATTGATAGAAGTAAGAGTGAACTTAGATGGGGAGCCCATTCATAATTGATTTTTGTTTTTTTACTTGCATGCGTAGTAGTCAAACAATACAGAAAAGTGTTCAGCGAAACTCTCTCTCTTGATCCATCTCTGATCTATGCCCAGTCCCCTCCTTGGAGATGATCACTGTTACCAGTGTCTGCTACATCCTTCCTGAGAGGCTGTAAGCCAGGGGTCGGCCAACTGTGACCCATGGGCCAAATCCAGCCCACTACCTAATTTTGCGTGACCCTTAAGCTAAGAATGGTGTTTATATTTGGTGCTGAAAAAAAAAAATCAAAAGGAGAATGATGTTTTGTGACACATGAAATTCAAATTTGAGTGTCCACAAGTAGAGTTTTATTGAAACATAGCCACACTCATTCATCTATGCTTTTTTGTTTCTGCTCATTTGTTTACTTATGAGTGGCTGCTTTTGCACTATGATGGTAGCATTGAGTGTAACAGGGACTGTACGGCCTACAAAGCTAAAAATATATATCTAACCCTTTACATAAAAAGTTTGCTGACTCCTGCTCTAGGCAAATATAATAATATTGGTAGTTGTTAACATAAATTATTTTTTAGTCCAAGAAGCATCATACTAAATTGATACTATCTTCATTTACCATATCTTGGACAGTTCCTTCTCAATACAGTCACGCATTACTTAATTTTGGGGCTACATTCTGAGAAGTGCATTCTTAGGTGAGTTTGTTGTCATGCGAACATGACAGTGTACGTACACAAGCCCAGGTGGTATAGCCTACTACACTTGTAGGCTTTATGGTGTAGCCTATTGCTTAAACCTGTACCGCATGCTACTGTACTGAATACTGTAGGCAGCTGTAACACAGTGGTATGTGTGTACCTAAATATAGAAAAAGTACAGGAAAAATGCAGTGTTATAATCCTATGGGAAGACTTTTGTATATGTGGTCCATCATTGACCAGAACGACCTTATGCGGTGAGTGATTGTACAATGATATATTAGTCAGTGGGTGGTCAATCTTAATTTGATTGTAGCATGCTGAGTTTAAGGTTCAGTCTGGTTACCCTCAGGAAAATGCTCAGTAGGTGGTTGGGCTCATGGGACTGAAGCTTGGAGCCTGGAGGTTGAGATGTGAGGGAGACCTGCAGGGAGTCTTCAGTGTGAATCTGTCTGTGACATCAGCCTGCACGTCAAAGATTTCCCTTAACAGAAATGAAGCATTACATGCTGAGCACTGTACAAAGTAAACTATGGATGATAGAGTAACAGAAAGACAATGAATGAGAAACATGAAACCAGCCCCTGGAGGAACAGTAAATACTACAGGCAATTTAGAATTGCCTTCTTGAGGCCGGGCGCGGTGGCTCACGCCTGTAATCCCAGCACTTTGGGAGGCCGAGGTGGGCAGATCACGAGGTCAGGAGATCGAGAGCATCCTGGCTAACACAGTGAAACCCCATCTCTACTAAAAGTACAAAAAAATTAGCCGGGCGTGATGGTGGGCGCCTGTAGTCCCAGCTACTCGGGAGGCTGAGGCAGGAGGCAGAGCTTGCAGTGAGCCAAGATTGCGCCGCTGCACTCAGCCTGGGCGACAGAGTGAGACTCTGTCTCAAAAAAAAAAAAAAAAAAGAAAAAAAAAAAGAATTACCTTCTTGAGTCAGCTGGCGACCAGAGGTAATGTGGAGTGGTGAGCAGAGTGGGAAGAGCAATAGGCATTTACTGAGTGCCTACCATGTGCCCATGTATACATGTTACCTTATTTACCGTGACTCAGGTGGGATCCTTAGCCTCATTTTACAAATGAGGAAATTGAAGCTCAGAGAGGTTAAGTGATTTTTTTCTTGCAATCAGTGATCCAAGTGAATATCTAGTTGTATTAAAGCATGGTTCCAACTGACATTGATTGATCGATTGATTGATTGATTGACAGGGTCTCGCTCTGTCACCCAGGTTGGAGTGCAAT
The DNA here is from genome assembly GCF_028885625.2 of Pongo pygmaeus. Lineage (NCBI taxonomy): Eukaryota > Metazoa > Chordata > Mammalia > Primates > Hominidae > Pongo > Pongo pygmaeus. The sequence continues at coordinate 45,150,757 of NC_072373.2, forward strand.
GGCATGATCATAGAGGATCATAGCTCACTGCAGCCTTGAACCCCCGGCCTCAAGCAATCCTCCTAAAGTGTTGAGATTATAGGCATGAGCCACCGCCTGGCCCATCTGACGTGTAAGCCTCTTATTTTCCTTCTACCATCCAAGATGCCGAATTGGGCTGGGAGTCACTCCCTGGCTTTGCCAAGCCATGTCATCCATCATCCTGGCCTCAGCTCTCTCATCTGCAAAATGAGGCATTTGTTACAATTGCTACAGTCTCTTCCTAGTCTCACCTGGCCTAATTCTATTATGGGTGGAAACACAAAGGAAAGGGGAGCTCCATCAGAAGGATATGCAGAAAATTGGGAGAGGTGAGGAAGACAAATTTAGCAATTTGTATATGTCAGACCCAGTTATCTAGAATCGAATCCTTAGGAGAATATTCCCTAATATGGATGAATAGTCTCAAAATCTCTGCTCTTAAGCTGCAGACTTGCCTGTTGCCCTTATTGCCTCGATCCTGAGTGCCACTTAAGCACCTGGACTTGAACTGCTGGAGGGGTTGGGGCTGGAGAGACAGAGGAGAGCACCTGGCAGGGCTCTCACCCAGTGCCTGCACCTCTGGGCTCAGCTCCGCTGGGCTAGCTCAGCTTAGGGTTTCAGGAGGAGCTGCAGCTAGAGGGCTGTCTGATGTTTCCAAGGAGCAGGCGGGGTGGGGAGTGAGGGGAATGCGAGGGCGGGTAAGCCATCAGACCCGAGGAACTGGGGGTGTGAGTGTGTTTATATAGGACTCGGCCAACCTGCAGTTTCAGATTTCAGAGCCAGCTTTATTGGGAGATGTTCCTTAGGTTTTCAGTTAGCGCTGGAGCAAGGAGAGAGCTGACACCAGAGTCTTCCTGGAAGGCTGGGGGAATTCTGGAATCCCAGGCTCTCTCCCTGTCTCCTTCCTTCTCATGGGCGCTGCATCCACCACCCTTGGCAGTTTTCTCCGATCAGAAGTGTTGCTTCACTCCTCAGTCGGCAGTGTGCGTCTCCCAGCTGGGTCCTGACATCCAGCATGGAAGGTAAAATCTAGGGTCCTGGGGATCTCCGCTAGGAAGAACTGGGGACAGCCAAACTTCCAGTGGAGAGGACCTGGGAGAAAAACTCACATGTTGGGCAAAGAGCAGTATTTCACAGTAAAGCAGATATGAATGAGTGTGAGTGTGTGAGAGTGAATGTGTGTGAGCGTGTGTGTGGTGCAGGTACTTCTGTTAATAGTTGGGAAGCAAATCTTTTACCTCTTCTTCCTCTTTCTTTTGCCTCTTCTTCCTTTCATTTACCCCTTCTTTCTCTCCTAGCAAATAAGAATATTGCATAAATGTTCATCTTCCTTGGGGTCTCTCATTAAAAAGTTAAAGAAAGTATCTAATTTCTAGAAGGTGACTATTTCCTCCCTTGGGGGTAGGGGGCTGCAGAGGGCATTTAGAGACATAAGTACAGACCCATGTGTATCCAGAGGACTGATGCCCCTAGGGTAAGCCCTGGATTTTGTAGGTACTTAGAACACTTGCTTTTTTAAATTTTAGATGGTGGGGGATGGTGTACATGTACAGGCTCGTTACGTGGATATATTGCATAATGCTGAGGTTTGGGCTTCTGTTGAACCAGTCACCGAAGTAGTGAATATAGTACCCGATAGGTTTCTCCCCCATTTTGGAGTCCCCAGTATCTATCTACTGTTGTTATCTTTATGTCCTGGAACATTTCTGATAAATCTACCTGTAAAGCTGTCTGTTGGGAAGGTGAGCTCTGTATACATGCCAGCATGGTCTCCATGTGAAATTAGCTTGAACCAACCCAAGGGATCAAAGCTATGAGGGGCAAGTGGCAGACGCACTTTCTTTTCAGTGCCTCAGAATTGGGCAGGATGGAGACCAAAGCCTTGGAAGACGGGGAGGAGGAATTGGCATTTTGCCTGAAAGCAGAAATTTGGGCGAGACAGGTGATTGGTGGATGGTGGGTAAGGCTGGCTGAATGTGGCCCTGTCTTCCTAGGGTTTGTGTGGTGTTTCTTGGTGGCAAGGAGCAGAGATCAGAGAACTGCCTCATACAGGGGCTGGTGGGTGGGCAGCCTGGCCTGGCTGCCATTTGAGCAGTCACTGGTCCTGTGGGCAGCACATGTTGTGAGGCAGGATCTTGCAGGAATGGTGGGTGGCCCAGGCTCAATGGGACAGAGCCAGAGGCTGGAGGTGGTTTTTGAAAAGCAGATTTGGGGTGGTGAGATATACATTGGAGGAGGAATGTGGTGGAGAAAGCTAGAGAAAGAATATGGGGTGGATGGAAAGGAACAAAAAGAGGGATTAGGGAGTCCTAAACTCTGACACATTCCAAAGCTGCAGCCAGGCAAGGGATCTCAACTCTCAATGGAGATATAATCCAGAATAGGTGAGAAAACCACCATTTGCCTACTGACTTCTGAATATAATGGGAGAAATGTATGAGAGGTGATGCGGGCTGGGCAAAGTGCAACAAAAATACATTTTAAGCCTAAGAAATCATATAGTACAGTGGAATTTAGAAGGCAATCACACAGCCGTTTATTAGGCAATATAATTAATAGGTTGTACAGTCTGGCTATTTTTGAAACTATGGGCATTAAACATATTTTATTTATGTCACCACCTACTTCCAAATAGAATTCATAGCATCTTTATGTATTTGGTAGATGCTGCTGTGCATAATTTTGGCCAAAAGAGAGTCATAATTTCTTCCTTTTGTTCAATTGTACAGTGCTTTGCAGCTCAGATCAAGTGCACTTTCATATCCACACTCCCATTCTAGCTCAATTTAGCAGGTGTTTACTGATCCCTCTTCTTCCCTAAGCAGTGTGCTAGGTTTTGAGTGTACAGAGATGGAAAAGAACTGGATCTGCCTTCAAGGATCTCCCAGTCTACCTTTAATCCTGTAGGGAAGACAGGAAAAATATTCCTACAATATGGATGAGGAAACTGGAGCCAAAAGATGCTGCTATGGTTAGTCAGCAGGAGGGATGGATTAGAATCCAACTCCTAATCCAGTGTGCCGCAGTACTGCATGCACCTCCCTCTACCCCACTGCCCAGCAATGCACGCACTTTCCTTTACCTGTTCATCCCCCATACTTTCTGCATCACAGTAATGAGAAAGAAGCAGTGATAGGGAAGGCAGAGTGGAAAACTGCTCCCTGGTATGGAACCAGTCCTCTCTGGGCCCCCTCATCGTGCAATTGAAATGGCGTCACTGGGTCTATGTCTATGTTATGTTGCCAATTTGATGCTCTCTACCACGCACCAGAGGCATACTTTTTTTCTCAGGTAATTCTTGACTTGGAGTAGATTGCCTTCTTCTCTATTCTCCCTGAATTATTTGAACAGGCAAGGATATGGTAAAATTCAGGGGCTCACAGAAATTTAAGAGATTTCAGTAGGGTGGTAGATGCTCACTGGACACCTGCTTTATAAAATAACAACCAATGTTTGTTCAGTGCCTTGTAATTGACAGAGTGCCTTTAATATAAGTAAAGAATAGTATGTGTATTAATTTCCCCCTCCCTTCCATACCTGCCCTATTCAGGTTTTCTAGAAGGTCTGAATCCCAAAAGCGTAGGATCTTTCTCTTAATTTTTAGGCTCAAGCTAAAAGGGACATGAAGCTGTCTTCTGGCCCAGTGATTCCCAAGTTTTGGTCTGTGACAAGAGTTTTCACCAGTCTAAGGTAAAATAAGAAAAATAGGGAAAATTTACCAATTTTTTTCAGAAAGCAAAATGTATTAGAAGACATCTTTTAGGGGAAGGAGATGTGCTGAAATATTTACTAGCTTGTCCTTTTTCAGAGCTGATGGTGTGAGTAGATGGTAATCAGGCTTTTAAAATATCCTTATTTAGCAAAATTAAAAGTTGACAACTTTATATTGGTTGTCCCTGATAAGGCCAATTTTGGGGCAGATTCCTGAAAATTTGAATTCTGATCTTGTCACTACCATCTTTCCCTGCGGGTCTTTAGAATGTGATAAACTGATAAACACATTGAGTCTTTCTCCATTCTTACTTTGTGAGAGGTTTCTACCTCCAGGGTCAGGCCCCTGGTGAAGGAATGTGCTCTCACTTCCTCTTCCCCTTTGTCCTGAATAGCAGAGATAGCAGGGCTTTGGGATTAGGACTCGCCCATTCTTATTCCCACAGTCATCTTTTGGAAATGAGGGAGGTCGTCTTCTATCTTTGGAAAAGACCAAGGAGATCTGTGGATTGGATTTTGGGAACAGTGTGAGAAACATGTTGTTAACCAGGTGGTTGAAGTCAAGAACATTTTAAAAATCTTGATATCAATTTTTGAAATGGTGGGTCTTCTTGAACTCTCAAGAATATAGGCTAAGCCTGGCACAGTGGCTCACACCTGTAATCCCGGCACTTTTGGAGGCTGAGGCGGGTGGATCACTTGAGCTCAAGAGTTCAAGACAAGCCTGGGCAACATGGTGAAATCCCGTCTCTACAAAAAAATACAAAAATTAGCCAGACATGGTGGCACACGCCTATAGTCCCAGCTACTCAGGAGGCTAAGGCAGGAGGATTGCTTGAGCCAAGGAGGCAGAGGTTGCAGTTAGCCGTGATTGCGCCTCTGTACTCCAGCCTGGGCAATAGAGTGAGACTCTTGTCTCACCACCGCCCCCGCATCCCAAAATAATATAGATTGGAGCTTTTGTAAATTTGGAGGCTCCTGGGGGTATTAGAGTGTCTGAGTCTCCTACCTTTTGAGGATTCAGACCTGGAATTACAACAAATATGTGGGAAACCCCAGACAGGTCCCCAGCTGCCAGAATCTGAGACACATGGTTGGTGTGCACATGTGTGCAGACTTGTATGAGCAAAAGCTTTTAGGAAAAACTCAGTTTGAAACCACCCTAGGACTTGAACTAGATGCTCTTTTTTGAGGTTCATTCTAGGACCCTTTTCCTAAAAGCAGATACCCAGGACTTCTTTATATAAGAAAACTTTCTGATTTTTTCATCCCATTTTAATGTCCTGAAATAAGAGTCCTCCTAGCCTAGGAAAGTGGTTAAGATTCCTAAATTAGGAAGGTTGTTCAACTGTGGGGAGAGGGTGAGAGGGTGGCAGATTCTCGAGCTTTCTCAGGGCAAAGAGGCATAGGGAAAATGACTAAAAGGAAGATTAGGCTCTGATCTGGAAGACCAGGCCAAGGTGTATGAGATTTTCTTTTCCAGACAGTTTCTAGATAGTGATGGGTCAGTCCAGCAGCATAGCCCTTAAGAATGGTGATGCAGGAAAGCCTGAACCTGTGACTGATGATGGATACCATGGGGCTGTTCAAACTAGCAGAGGTGGGAAAGAAAGAAAAGGATCCAAGAAGTGTAAATTAAAGATAGCTGCCACTTGAGGAGCTTTTGCAGGGTAGACCCCTCCGTGCTTCATCTGATGGCTCCACCTAGGGTTGGGCAGATGAATGATGGTGACAGGCAGTGATTTTCTTTCTCTTTTTCTTTTTTTTTTTTGAGATGGAGTTTTGCTCTTGTCCCCCAGGCTGGAGTGCAATGGCTTGATATCGGCTCACCACAACCTCCACCTCCTGGGTTCAAGCGATTCTCCTGCCTCAGCCTCCCAAGCAGCTGGGATTACAGGCATGCACCACCACGCTTGGATAATTTTGTATTTTTAGTAGAGATGGGGTTTCTCCATGTTGGTCAGGCTGGTCTCAAATTCCTGACCTCAGGTAATCTGCCCACCTCAGCCTCCCAAAGTGCTGGTATTATAGGTGTGAGCCACCGTGCCTGGCTGGCAGTGGTTTTCTTAGCCCACCTCTGGTCCCCTCCAGTGGTGGCTTTCCCCAAGGAGGCTTTCCCCAAGGAGGATCTTGTCTTAACTTTGGATAAGTTTGGGACACAGCATTAGGGAGTACAGATACATTCTTAGAGATTAGAATCTCTTCTGAGATGTTCAAGCCAGAAGGAAGAAGGTGTTAATCATGCAGCATGGCTTTTCCTGAATGCAAAGACCAGCCTGGGCAACGTGGCACATGCAAGGTCAACAAGGATATTCCTGGACTTTTGAAGATGTCCCCCTCATTATCATGGTGAGATTACGGAAAGCAATACCTGGACTCCAGGGCCAGTTTTGTCTCTAACTTGCTTCATGGTCTTGGAAAACTCAGTCCTTCTCTCTGGGCCTCAGATTCTTCATTTGTAACATGAGGGAATTGAATTTGATTGCCACCATCCTCTTTGTTTAATTCTGCATGCCTCAGGTCTCCATGTGATACACAGTAGGGTGTTTCTAAGAATTTCATGTAGACCTTATCACTCCAAGAAAAGAAGCATCCACAACCTCTTTCTGAACTGCAGGTCTACTGCCCAACAGTCGTACGCCTGTTGGAAAAGTGGCTGAAGGTGGCAGGATGGACTAGGTATTCTCAAGATAGCAGATCCAGGGTCAGAACTGAGAAGTCCACTTGGATGACTGTGCCTTAGAGTGGGTTGAGTCCATAATAATCATCAGTAAGTCCCTAAAATGTATGACTAGAGCCAAGAGATCTGAGAATTGCCCAACATTTTTCACTGTTACTGACCAGGGCTGGTTTCCCATTTTAAAAGCCTCCTGAGGCCATGAAACGGCATCAGGAGAAACATGCCAAACCTGTTCGGCTGTGTGTTGATATGTTTGTTTCTTACCCTAATGTCCCATCATCATCATCATCCCCCTCACAGTTGGAATTCCTTCCTTCAATTCCTCATGAACTCAAGCCCCCCTTCTCTCTGGTTCCCCCACAGCTCTGTCATTTATCCCCTGGGAACAGCCCTAGGGAGTAGGTGGCACAGATGAAGCCATGGGGTGGTGGCAGGGTGGAGAGAGGGCTGGAAGCCCAATGAGGTGGGGACTTGGGTGGCGTGTTTGGACTCTGTGGGCATGTCTATACCTGAAGTCCAACCAAATAACACATTGCCTCCGCCAGCTCTATTCAGCGTAGAAATGCAGCAGATTGCTGTAGGCTGATGAGCTGTTCTTTGAATCCTCTCCCCTGTCCCATGCCAACATGCATTCCCAGGAGCCAGCTCCAGGCTGCAGGAACCCAGAGACTCTCCAGACTGGTGATGAGGCAAGTGCTTTGACTGGCTGTCAGCATCTTTAGCTTAAATAACTCTAGTGACTCTGCTGAAACTCTTGTCTTCCGGAGCTACAGAGGTGGCTCGTATAGCTGTATGCTTCATTATCTGAAATCTTTGGGGCCTATGGATTTTAGAATGGTAAAGTGGTACACACTGTTTATTACATAAAACCTTCGGTAGGATCTGGAGCAGCTCCATAATCAAACATATTAATATCCTGCAGCCAGACTGAGAGCATCACATGAGTGGGATAAATAAAGGCTGTAAAGAGTCTCATGCCAGTTCAGGTCGCGGTTTGCAGCTAAATATGCTCAAGTCAGGTTGAGTTTTGCTGCCAGTTAGGACAAAACTTTCAGTTCAGACATTTGTAAATTTTGGAATGCTATGAAAGCATTGTGGCTCTGTATTGCCTCATATATTCTTATAAGGTAGGAATTGGTCTTCCCATTTTACGGATGAGAAAGCTAGGGTTTAGAGAGGATCAATAACTTGTCCATTGACATTCAGTTGATAAGTGGGCTGAGCTGTCATTCCAATCCAGGTCTGTCTGCCTGCAGAGCTAGGCTTTTCCTCCAAGGTAATACCTCTTTAGAATGAATGAAGACGACTCAAGGGTGGGCACAAGGAGCTCTGACTTTGACATCTTCTCTGATTAGGGGGGTACTTTCTGGACATCTGATAGGGATCATTTATTGGCTTGTTCTTATTTATACATTGACTTCTGGGATCCCAGTAGGCTAATGGCTCAGAAGAGAGGAGGCTAAAGTTCTGTCAACTTTGTGGCTTACAAGAAGAATCCAGCTGGCTTTGTGGGGGCTGTGAGAGCCAAGAACAAATGGGGTCAAGTTGGATTTAGTGAGAGATGCATCATCTGCAGTGGAAGAAACCCCCATACAGAGCCAGTGAAGTGCACAGTGCTTCCTGCTTCCCCACCCATTGCCTGGCTGGAGAAGTGTTCCCTTGAGTGGGGACCTGTCTTGAGAGAAGGATTGTCCTCAAGGATCACAAGCCCTGGGTAAGCTTGAGAGTGATGAGCAGCTTGAAATAGGGAGAATTCAATTAGGGAGTCTCTCTGGTCTTCATTAGTGATATGAAAAAACAGTCAAAGGAAGCGCTAATTCAATCTGCTGAAGATGCACCCTGCTTTTAACACATCATTGGAAAGATGGACCCAGGTCTGTTGTCTGGGCAATGGCATAGATAACCTCCCTCTTCTATCTTCTAAGTACTGTCAGATGGCGGCTGCCATTTCTGGGTCATCTCTAGGTGAGGCAAGATCTGGACTCTTAATATTCAGGCACATGTGTCCATGGTGTTCCTCTGTGGTGAGGAGCCTGCCATCAGTGAACTCCAAGCAGTAGAAGGGCCGGCTGCTCTGGCAGGGGAGTGGCCTGTGCTTCGCTAGGAAGACACCCATTAGGAAGGGTGGTAGGTTAGTTTCCATAGGAACAAGGAACATCTGCTCCAGCCAACTAGAGAACAGATGGGGCAAAAAATATTCTTAAAGGGGACATTAGCTCATGGAATTGGTGCCAGGGAAGTAGGCCTTTCTAAAGAAGACATGAGGGGGCATGTTAAACCTCTTAGCCTGAGAGAACTGTGAGGTCCTAAGACAGTAGAAGACCCACTTTGCTTTGGAAAGTGCAGGAGAAAGAACGCAAGATGTTTTCTCCCCTCAATAATGGCTGTCCTCTGGGAAAATGTCTCAAAGCTGTGTCAGCTTGCTGGCTGCCGGCTCAGAGCTCCCTGAGTCCTTCGGTCAGCAGTCTTCCCCTGCCACCTTCCCTATGGACCTTAGCTCATCTATATGACATACCCCACTTCTGTTGCCAGCTCCCTCTTAAACATCCCAGGAGCTCTTCTGCACTGGGCAGTAGGAAGCTCACCTGCTTTCTCTGACCCTCCTCTTTCTTCCTGTCCTCTCAGATGGCCTGGTCTCTAGGCTGGTGACAGCCTCCCAGCACCATTTTCTGCTGTCTTTAGACAAAATTCCCAGTGCTTTCCCTTCTTCCTCCTGTTTGCTTTCCTTTTCTTCCACATACCAACCATGTGTGCAAAGTCTAGATGGAGACTTTGGGTCCTCCGGAAATCATCTTGTCCCTTCCTCTGGGATTAATTTGTGACTTCTGGTTACAAGTTACTGACTACTCAAAGCAGCTTAAGCCCCAGAGGGGATTTAATTATAAGGGTGCTGGGGTGTCTCTCAGAGCTCAAGGTCAAAGAAATGGCTGGATCACAGGAACGGACTAGAAGCAAGAAGCTGAATGCCACAGATATGGTCTTTGCCCCTCTCTGTGTGCTGGCTCATTCGTTTCTCTCATTGCAGAGAGGACTTTCAGCTTCCTGGTCGGTCTATAGGAAAGAAAAGATGGAAAAGCAGCTCCTTCCTGTGCACATCACCAATAGAGTCACCTGGAGAAGGGCTGGCCTCTTTTTTCTCTCCATCTCAGTTCCCATCCCTGGGGAGGGATTTTGGCTGAGCTGAGATCAGGTGGCTACCCCATGTAACCACAAGAGTGGGTAGGGTTTAGGCACATGGTTATTTCCTTAACCATGGATCTACGGATGGGGCCAGTTTCTAGAAAGGGGTTAGTACTTTCTGTTGCACATTAGCCCTTCTTGGACCTCTAAGCCTAGGGGAGTCTGGCCTAGAGAGTTTACACACCCCGACTCCTCTTGCTTGGCTCTTCTCCTGCCTGGCATGAGGACGGGCAAGGCCTAGCAAGGAGCAGGGTAGTCTGACTGACGGAACCTGGGGCATGGCTATGTGTCATTGCCATTCCCCATGTGCAGAAAAGATCCGGAACCTAGACCTTGAAGGCCATTCAGTCCCCGACCCCTCCTCAGGTACCACTCTATCCTTTTAGTAAGTCTTTCATAAATGATTTGATTGTTCCATTTGACACTAGGGAGTCAACATTGAAAAGTCTCACGTTGGAAAGCTCATTGTTTCTAAATTCTGTCTTTCATGATGTAACTGAATCCATCCATTGTCCCTCATTCCATCTGGGGCTCACAAGGAAGACTCAGGCCCACCATCTTGCTTAGGTTAGGATTGAATTAGTGAATATGAAACTATTTTTGCATGAGAAGACAAGGGCTTGGGCCAGGCTCTATGGGATTTGGAAGCATTTTTGACTGGCTGCTGCTCTTCATCGAAATGAACCCCTGAGGAGAAGAGACACATGTCTGACTACTTGTGGAAATGCCCAAGAGCACTCCTCCAGATTCTTCTTTTCCAACTACTGGCTCCATGGGACCAGAGCCAACTGTGAACCATGAGAGAGGTGTGGAGGTTCAGGCAAGTCAAGGGAGAGAGATATGAGGAGTAGGGGGAGGACAGCAAAGGGGTCCTAGACCAAGATGCCGTCTTCCCTCTATCACTCACATTGATGGACCTTGTGGAGGTTGGGCAACCAAAACCTGCAAAAAACCCTAAATCCTTTTGGATCTCTGATAAGAAACAGCTAATAGTTAGCAATGTAGAGGGGACTGAATTTCAGTTCCTGTGTTTCTGGTGGTTCCACAAGCTGGGGTGTTGAGACAATGATAACCACGAACGCATAACAGGCATCATTTTAAGCATTTTATGTAAATTAAGTCACGTAATCCTCACAATAAATCCTATGAAGTAGAAACTGTTACCCACCCCCCATGTTGCCAATGAGGAAACTGAGTCATAGAGAGATTGAATAACTTGTCCAAAGTCCCATTGCTAGTATGGAGTAGAATCAGGATTCAAATCCAGGCATTGTGGCTTCCCAGCCATCCTTCCTTTTCTCTCTGACCAATTGGGGAACCAAACAGTTCTACCCCAGGTGAACAGGAGAAAACACCACCTGATATCAACTCCTCCAGGACAGCAACTTTGTCCTTTGTAGCCATGTGCTAAGGCCCAGTGCCTTACACCCAGTAGAATTTCTTGTTGGAAAGAGGAAAATTAAAGGGGGACAAGGATTAGTCTTTGTCTTGAGACTTTCCAACAAGAGAAATTTACATTTAGACACTCCATGTATCCATGTATTTTCCTACCAGAAGGTAGTGTTTAGGAGTTAAATGTCACATCAAAGACAAATGTTAGAGCCAGGAGATTTTTCTTTCTAGGAAGAAGGATATGTTAGTTAGTGACTTTCTCCATCTGATTCGGACTTTATCTCTACCCTTGTCACTAAATTCTTTTCCTTTCTCTCTCCATGGAGCTGGTAGTTGAAAAAAAGAAATCTGCAGGAATGGGTACGGTGGCTCTCTGGTTATGGTGGTAATAGCCATGTTCCTAAATCTGACCTCCTTTCTTCAGGTCAAATTGGATAAGCTTTCCATGGTGCTGCAGGCTTTTTCTTTCTGATCCCCTTCACTCTGTGATGCCTCAAACCTCTCATTTCCGTCCACGCTCTCTGCAGACACAGAGTACTGAGGCTGGAAGGAGAAGGAGGGGAACAGGCAGGCCCCACTCTCTGCTCTGAGTAGTGTGTGGGAGGAGGCTGGAGAACGGAGCACTTCTCTCTGATCCTGCCTGACTCTTTTGGAGCCAGTGAGGTGGGGGTGTCTCTGAGTGAAGCAGAGGGAGGCCTGGAGGGGCTCAGGAGCTGGACTATTTCTGTAACACAGAGCACATCTGCAGCCAGCCACAGAGAAGGTCAAACTCTGGGCGCAGGGCTGGAATGCAAGGGGCCAGGCAGCTGGGGAGAGCTGTGGTTTCACCCTTTCTGGCAGCTTGGAGGGCTGCTGCAATGCCCTTTGGGGAAGGTGGGGCTACCCACAGCAAAGTGAGTAGGGGAGTGGGGAGGGACTCTGCCCTGGTAGATAGTGATGATGGTGCAGGGCATTGGAGGAGGGTAGGGGAAGGCATGCAAAATCTAAATGCCCATCACATGTGTTGGAGAGGAATTTAATTCCAAGATTTGGGGGCTTTAATTCATGCTCTCTACCATTAAAAAAAAAAAACAGGCAAAGCACTGTGTGAGAGGAAAGAGAAATAGTGCTGAGACAGGAACCAGGAGGCCACGAAACACACGCATGTGAGTGTGCACCAGTGTTCAGAAATCCACATGGGGAGGGGGATGCACTTGCACTGGCCCCTTCCAAGGCCATATCTAACACACAAATTTGTACCTATAGTCTTTTCCTTAATGAGGACCACGCACCTCCCACCACAAATTGTATAAGCTCCAGGCCCCCAGAAACCCAGATCTGTTGCTGCATCCATGACACTGACACATATGCCCTTCCTTGGTCCCCTGCCTGCACGTCATGAAGCCCCTTCCTCTGTGCGCGTGCACCCCGTAGCTTCTGTGCCTTACCCTCATCTTCCCACATGCGTGTGTGTGGTTTGGAGCTTCTTGAGTTTCCGTTTATAGTTAGAAAATTGCACTGCTCTGGCTCTGGCTTTGTCACAGGAGGCTCGTGTTGGCTCAGCTGACTGCTGCTTGACCTTTGGTCACCCTGCCCTTGGCCTGGCCTGCTCTGGCCACCTAGAAGCATAATCTGTTGGTTTGTTTTCCTTCTCGGGCTGTGGGTCCTCCCCAGCTGAATCTAAGCCTCTAAAATGGGGTGAGGGTTTCAGATGAGCAGTCAGCCTTTGGAATGAGCGCTTCCCTGAAAAACCAAAGGTGCTCAGGATGAGCAGCTCTTTTGTCCTATCATTTGTTCTAGGGGCAATGAGATTCCCTTTCTCAGGTCCAGTGGGCCCCAAGGGAACAAGGACTTGCTACACACCTTATGCAGCTGGGTAGCAGCATAAGCACTAGAATTGTTTTTTTGTTGTTTGTTTGTTTTTTTTGAGATGGCATCTCCCTCTGTCACCCAGGCTAGAGTGCAGTAGCATGATCTCAGCTCACTGCAACCTCTGCCTCCCGGATTCAAGCGATCCTCCTGCCTCAACCTCCCGAGTAGCTGGGACTACAGGCGTGTGCCACCACACCTGGTTACTTTTTGTATTTTTACTAGAAACAGGGTTTCATTATGTTGGCCAGGCTGTACTTGAACTCCAGACCTCAGGTAATCCACCCACCTTGGCCTCCCAAAGTGCTGGGATTATAGGCATGAGCCAATGTGCCTGGCCTAGAACTGGGTCTTCTTAGTCAATTATTTCTGTCCAGTAATGTTGACCCTTAGAATGGACTTGCTTTCAACCATGACACACACACAAAAGCCCGCCTCCCAGTTCAAACTACACTAGGAACAGACCTCCCTCACATTTGAGATTCTCAGGTGTTAATTGTTCTGGCTCCTAAGTACAGGGGAGAGGGTACTATCTTGATGGATAACTTCTTTAGGAACAAATTATTAAGCATCCATCTGTATGTGTCAAAGTGGTAAGGGGTTTTATAGTCAAGATTGAGCCACTGTCTCCTAAGGATAAATAGTCCAAGGCAGATGCAGACAGATAATAATGATTATTGGCATTTATTGAACATTTACTAAGTGCCAGAACCTTTCATAAATTTTTTATGGGTATAATCTTATTTACTCCTATGATGAACCCATGAAGAAGGTCTGTATATTATCCCCTTTTCACAGATGGGGGAATGAAAGCACAGAGAGGTTAAGTTTCTCACCCAGAGTCCCTTAGGTAGTAACTGGTGGAGCCAGGATTGGAACTGGGGCAGTCTGACTCCAGAGCCAAAAATCTCAAGGCTAATGCGGATTCAACTCAATAAAAATAAACGAAAGGATTAGCTGGTAGGATGATGCATGAGAAGGGAATTTCAAGTTGCACAACTAACATGAAGTGGGAAGAAAGCTGGCTTTGGGCTGTGTCCTGGGCTCTAATCCCAGTTCTCTCACTTCCTAACTGTGTAGCCTTGGGCTAATAACCTGACCTCTCAGGTTCTTCATCTGCAACAGCAGGACAGCAATACCTATCTCTGGGGGTTAAGCAGAGAATTCGCTAGCATCATGGCTTGGGTAGGTGTTAATTTCCTTCTTCTTTCTGTGCTAGTTGTCAAGTTTTCCTGGGAGGGTGAAGGGTAATTTGGGAATTCAAGGTTAATTCTTATTTCAAGAAGAAATGTCCAACCAGCCCTCCAGTACCTTATCTTCTGGACAAGATTTTCTGCCATCACCACTTCCTCGGTATCCTCCTGGGATCGCCTGGAATTGGAGGAGAGACAGGCTGGAGAGAGAGAAGGGTGTTTGGCTTAATGCAGCTGTCAAGCAGCTGTCACCCTCTGGCCACTCTTTCTTCATCTTCTCTTTTTCCTTTTAAAAACAAGGACATTATCTTGCATAACCACAGTACAATTAACAGACTCAGGAAACTTAATAACATCAATACAATTCTATTATCTAATATACAGGCCATACTGAAATTTCACCAGTTGTCCTAATAATGTCATTAGAATCCAATTCAAGATCATGTCTCCTTCCTCTCAGTCTGGAAAGTCCCTCAGCCTTTCTCCATGTTCATGCATTGAAGTTTTCTTAAAGAGCACAGGATCCTCTCTGGGACTTCCTGAGCATTGTCCTGTCATTCCTCATCCCTGAGCAGGGCTGACTAGAGTAAGGCGATTAATACACTCCCCTTAGGTGCAAAATGTAAGAGGGTGCCAAAAAACTCAGTAGTCAATATAAATAACATTTCAATGCAATAATTTTAAAATCAAAATCAATGCAAACATTTCATGAAGAACAAAATAGTAACATTTGAAATAAAGACAGGATCCAAAACAGTGCCACTTTAAGCCAAATTGGAGGCTGAGGCAAAAGGGAAATTCCAGTGATACTGGTCCTGTCTTTATTTGAAATGTTGGTATTTCATTCATCATGGGTTTTTAATGTTAATTTTTATTTAAAAAATATCGCATTAAAATAAGTCTTGATTGGCCGGGCGCGGTGGCTCATGCTTGTAATCCCAGCACTTTTGGAGGCCAAGGCGGGCGGATCACCTGAGGCCAGGAGTTCGAGACCAGCCTGGCTAACACGGTGAAACCCCATCTCTACTGAAAATACAAATATTAGCTGGGTGTGGTGGCACATGCCTGTAGTCCCAGCTACTTGGGAGACTGAGGCAGGATAATCGCTTGAACCTGGGAGGCAGAGGTTGCAATGAGCCAAGATCGCGCCACTGCACTGCAGCCTGGGTGACAGAGTGAGACTCCATCTCAAAGAAAAAAAAAAAAGTCTGATTACTGAGTTTTTGGATGCCCCTTAAACTTTGTGCTCCCTCCCCCACTCCCACAGGATGAGCTTGCTCCCTCTCCCAGTCATCCCACCCTCAGAACAAGTTGGGGGAGAGAGGTGGGGCTCCATGCCAGGAGGAGGAAGGTTAGGGGACAGAGAGAAGAGGCAGGAGGGGAGGGGTACAGGGGCCTGGAACACAGCCGTGTGTCTGGCCGGGAGCTCTCTAACAGCTTCCAGCTGCTTCCACAACCTCCAGACTTCCGCCCTGGGAGTGGTGTTTGGTTGTTTTTTATTCCCCCTCTTCACATCAAATGTGTGATCTAATTAGACTTTGCATCCCTCATTTCTATCAGTCTTCCCTGTCTTGCAGTGCTCCCCTTAGTTGACCTGTCCTGACCCTGTTTCCACCCATCCCAGGAGCCCCTCAGGTGCTGCCACTGGCATGCTCCAGGAGCATCCACCCAGTGCTGGGTGAGCACCGCAAAGACCAAGCCAGGGCGAGAGACACAGGTGGGCGTCAGCCAGGGCGAGGGAAATGGGGGGCATCAGCCAGGGCGAGGGACACAGGTGGGCATCAGCCACGGTGAGGGACACAGGCGGGCATCAGCCAGGTTGAGGGACACAGGCGGGCATCAGCCAGGGTGAGGGACATAGGTGGGCATCAGCCAGGTTGAGGGACACAGGCGGGCATCAGCCAGGGTGAGGGACATAGGCAGGCATCAGCCAGGCCGGGGCAGCTCCTTGTGGCCCTGAGGAAAGAGCTTCAGACTGAGGTTAACAGACCCCGAGGTTAGCCTTGCCTCAAGTATATGAGGTGGGTTATCTCAGCCAAACTTCCAGCTTCAGGGATTTTGTTTTGTAAAATGAGGGTGGTACTAACACTTTTCTGCTCACCTCATAAGACCATAAAAGAACCAAATGAGATAATGATGACAGTGCTTTGTGAACCGTAAAGGATTTTATCTGATATTTTCCCTTCTGTCATAGAACAAATAATCCTTTATTTTGATTAAGACCGTATTCAGGTCTGCTGCATTATTTGATCTAAATCCACGAGAAGAGTAAAGGCGGATCCAGGACCCATGTTCATCTCTGCCTGTAACCAGCATTTCTGTCAGACTAAAGCAGGTCAGTAGGAAACCATGCCCATTCCCACCCTCATTCCATCACCATGTGAAACAGAATGGGTGTGCCCAATAATAGCAGTCGTTGTTTTAATGTCTCAATTGAAGGCTTTTCTTTTTTATAGATTTATTGAGGTATATTATAAATTGTATATATTTAAAGGGTAAAATTAGGTGCATTTTGTGAAACCATAACCACAGTTGAGAAAATTAACATATATCCATCACTCCCCAGTTTCTTCCTGCCTCTTTGTAATCCCTCCCTCCACCTTGGCCCCAGGCAACCACCAGTCTGCTTTCTGTCACTATAGATTAGTTTGCATTTTTAAGAATTTTATATAATGGAATCATAGAGTATATACTTTTATTTCAGGAAAGCCTGGCTCCTTTTATTCCATATAAATATTTTAAGATTCATCCATTATGTTGCATATTTCAATAATTCATTTCTTTTTATTGCTGAGTAGTACTCTGTTGTATGCATGTAACACATATGTTGTACCCAGGTGTTCATGGACATTTGAGTTGTTCGTAGTTTGGGGCTGTCACAAATAAAGCTGCTGTGAACATCTGTCTACAAGTCATTGTGTGGACATATGCTTTCCTTTTTTTTGGGTAAACGCCTAGGAGTGAAGTCAATGGGTTGCATGGTGCATGGATGTTTAAACTCTTTAAGAAACTGGGAAACTGTTTTCTAAAGCAGGATGTACCATTTATATTCTCACCAGCAGTATATGAGCGTTCCAGTTCCTCTACATTTTTGCCAGCACTTGGTATGGTTAGTCTTTTAATTTTAGCTATTCTAGTGGGTGTGGGTAGAGATAGCTCATAGTAGTTTCAATTTGCATTTCTCTAATGGCTAATGATGTTGTCTTTTCATGTACCTTATTTGACATGTGTATGACTTTGGTATTGTTTGCTATCTTAATACTAAGTTGTGAGAGTTCTTCATAGGTTCTAGATAAAAATCCTATGTCCATTATATATTTTGCAAATATTTTCTCTCTGTTTATGGCTTACTTTTTCATTTTCGTAACCATGTCTTTTTTTTTTTTTTTTGAGATAGGGTCTCACTCTGTCACCCACGCTGGTATGCAGTGATGCGATCTTGGCTCACTGCAACCTCCCCCTCCTGGGTTCAAGTGATTCTCTGACTCAGCCTCCTGAGTAGCTGGGATTACAGGTGCACGCCACCATGCCTGGCTAATTTTTGTATTTTTAGTAGAGACGGGATTTCACTATGTTGGCCGGGCTGGTCTCGAACTCCTGACCTCAAGTGATCTCCCCACCTTGGCATCCGAAAGTGCTGGGATTACAGGCATGAGCCACTGTGCCTGGCCTGTAACAGTGTCTTTTGAAGAGCAAACTTAAATTGTGATGAAGTTCAATTTATTGATTTTTCTTGATGGTGTGTTTTTTGTCATTTTAAAGACATCTTTGCCAAATGCAAAGTCACTAAGATTTTCTCCTGTGTTTTCTTCTGGAAACCTTGTAGTTTTAGCTCTTTCATTTATGTCTATGGTCCATTTTGAGTTAATTTTTTAATGATAGGGTCAAGGTTGTTTGTTTGTTTGTTTTCATACATGGTGTTTTACGGCACCATGTATTGAAAAGGCTGTCATTCTCCTTTGCATTGACTTTATACCTTTGTCAAAAACCAGTTGACCAAAATGTGTAGATTTATTTCTGAACTCTCTACTCTGTTCCATTTATCTATACATGTGTCTTTATGCCAACACTACATTGTCTTGATAACTGTAGCTTTATAGTAAGTCTTGAAGTTAGGTAGTATAAATCCTCCAAACCTATTCTTCTTTTTCAAAGCTTTTGGGTATTCTGGATCCTTTGAATTTCCATGTGAATGTTAGAATCAGCTTGTCAACTTTACAAAGATCTGCTAGGGTTTTGGTTGGGACTGTGTTGTATCCATAGAAAAATATGGGGAGAGTTGACAATTTAACAATATCGAGTCTCCTGATCCATGAAAACAGTATTTTTCTCCTTTTATTTGGATTTTATTTAACTTCTTTCAGCAATGTTTTATAGTTTTCAGTGTATAGGTGTATCCCTTAATTTTACGCTGTTATAAATGGTGTTTTAAAATTTCCTTTTTTCATTGTTTGTTGCCAGTATATAGAAATACAACTGATTTTTCTATATAGACTTTGTATCCTGAGCCTCTCCTCCCTTGCTTTGAAAATTGAATTTAAAAGAGCAGGAACCTGAAAATATCAAGGGGCAGGGCATTTGCATGACATGATAAACATTTATAATGGCTCTAAAAACATGAGCATCTTTCTGTTCTAAGTCATAGATCATTTCAGTAGCAGCCCTATAGTAGCTGTGACTGTAAAGGATGGGAAGGAGGGGTGGTATAGTAAATTCTGACCCTGCACAAGTAGAACACCTCCAGATCTCTGGGGTACTCTTGAGGGTGAATAGAGCAAGTGGAAATGCAGTGCAGCCCCTTTAAGGAACCCGGCCAGCCAGCCACCCCCCCGGGCTGCTAGGAAGGCAGCCCAGGAGATAAGATAAGGCCCCCTGGCAGGTTTAAAGCAGGGTCCTGAGCCACAGTGGCTGGGCTACTGATAGGCAAACAGGAACCAGGGGTGATAAGGAGGAGGTGCCAGCTACTAAATCGGGGCTGTCAAGAGGAGGAGTAGCCAAATCATTCCTCCGGGGCCTGAAAGGAGAAGGGGCTATTAATTGTGGGTGTGTAGGGAGAGGGAACTTGTATTCTCTGTATATCCCATTTATGATCGTGGTAAAAAAGAAAAATCCTACTGGGCTGTACTTAAAGGCACTCTGTTTCATATGGAGTAAATGCTCAATAAATATAGGCTTATTGAGTTCCTTATGCTCTAGTGAGATGCTCTGATATGGGGTTTAGAGACTACCTAATTTCTTCCTCAAACGAGGAAAATCCTGGCAAGGACTTACTCTCACAAGCCTGGCGCTGCTCATTTGCACTCATCTGCATAGATTTGCATGTGTCCTACTTGTAGATACTTTTAGATTTCCCCCAAATCAGTTGCCTATTTTTAAAGGATAAAGAGGGAATTTATCTCTTCTTGTTCTTGCTCACCTTTCATCTGTATCCTTCAAAGACGCTAAAATAATTTCTGCAACTTTGAACTATAAACAATACCTGTGGTTGCATAGTTTATGCAGATAGAAGCAATTCTTTGACTGACGATGTGTTTGTCCTCTTAATTTCTATTATAATTTCTAGTTCTGCTCTCCAAACTTCTGAGTGGGGCAAAGAGATATTAAGGTAAAAAAATAAAAATAAAAACAAACCCTCTAGCTGAACAGCCAGGCTCAAATTGCTTAGAAAACTTCAAGAATTAGTTCACTCTACCTGGACAGAGCAGTTAGAGGCAGTTCCATGGATCTGAAGACCACCTTCCCACTGCTTCCCATCCCAGGGCTAGGGATGCTGTGACTTTGTCTGCTCTCCTTCCTCCAGGAATAAATGACAATATCATCCCTCCCCCAGATCCCAGCGCCTCTATTGGCCCGCCAGGCAAATATTTCATAATGCGGGCTCATCCAATTGGGCATGGTGCCAAAGCCAAGAGCCTCAGGTTGCGAGTGTGCTCCAATCAGGCGGGGCGGCCTGGGTGGGACTAGAGGGCTCTCCTTCTCCACATGGGAGGCGGCAGCATTACTCAGGTGGATGGCATCAACGTGGGAGTTGCTACTTTCTCAGGGCAGAGTAGAAGGGACAGGACTGTCCATCAGCCAGCTCTGGCTGGCTGAGGCAACCCAGCACTGAAGGGGTTAAGGCCAGCCAGCATGTGTGGCTGTTAATGATTGCTACCCACCAGGGACCTGGTGAGTATTAAAGGAAAACCTTCTCCCTATTCCTCAGTGTGAAAGGAGTCAGGGCTAGAGGCAGCAGAGAGAACAGCAAAGAAGAGCCGGTGAGTAAGTGGTTATCTGTCTGGTCTATGTTTGTCTGGGTGGCTCTGGAACAGAAAAGGAAGCCTGGATATACCCATTCCATCAGCTAGAGTGGGCTTTTGTTACAACCAGATACAAATTCTCAGCTTGAGGCCAGATTCCAGTATCATTACTATTTATTAGAAGGCAATCTTTAAAATTATCTTAGTCCAAGGGAGTGAACTACTCAGCGCAGAAGCCAGAGATACAAACCATTGTCTGTCCTGATATCAAGACAATGGTTTCGTGTGGCCACCCTGAACACAAAGCTGGAGCTGCTACTCTTCCTCCTTCTCTCTGAGCCATTGTCTCCAGAGAGGCGCTCGGTAGCTCTGGTCAGAAGCAGCGTCGGCCTCTCTTGTGGGCTGATTTCCTGGATGGGGCCACGGGAGGAAGGTGGAGGGGACAGAGCCACAGGAGACTGGCATGGCCGTGCTCCTGGTTTTATCCTTTCACTTAGCAGAGTCAGGTGTGGTGAGATGTAGGGTAAGACAGAACCTGGCGGGGGTGGGTGCAGAGAGTTGCAGGGAGAACTCTTCACTCATTAAGACAAGGTTGTCAGATGAGAGCAAAACTGAAATCCAGGGAGAAAGAGAACCAACCTTTTGCATTTAGATTTCTGTTGCCCCCATTCCCTCAACTTCCCCTTCAGGTCCCTCATCCCTTCAACCTCCAAAACATTTGTGCTCTTTGACCCTGGCACCTTCTAATGACAGTTTTGTGGAGGGGGTGTGGACAAGAATTCCTTGGCTTGGAGGAGGAGGTGGACGCACTGGCTTTTCTCAGCTGATGCTATCTTTCTGTGTGTGTACTCATGAATGCCCACGTGATTAAAAAAAAAAAAAAAGGGAGACTGCCACCAAAAAGGAAGTGCTTACTTTACCCTCCTCCCGCCCCCAGCTAGGAGCCCTTTTGTTCCCTTGCCTCTTTCTTGGGAGGAAAGAGATTCGATGACATAGTGATGCTAGGTTGAACCTAGGGAGGAACTTGGGGCCCTGGAGAGCCTATTGGGTGGGAACAGGGTGCTCCCTGTGCCAGTTTTGAAAGCAGATTCGAGCGATAAGGTAAACCCAACCCCCTGGTGGCTTTCAGCTGTGGTGCTTCCTCTGGCTGGGCTGCCCATGGGCAAACAGAAACCGGGCACAATAGGGGGAAGGTGCCAGCCACTAGACCCAGCAGGGCGAGAGCAGAAGCAGCCAAGGTTCTGGGCATTTGAGGCCAAGAAAGAGGGGGAAGTAGAGTATAGGAGAGGAACAGGGATACTTGTGTTCTGCCTCATATTGAGAGTCAGCCACAAATGCGACTAGCCAACTTCTATCCCTACACTCCCAGGAGAAGTATACTGGGATTGTTATTCCCAGGCAGGGGGGCTTCATGCAACCTGTGCAGTTGCCCCACATGCTTGGTTTAATGCTCTGCTATTGCTGTCTTGAAATCCTTAAGTTTTGCACAAGGGGCCCTGCAAATTGTGCAGCTGGTCCTATTTCCAGGCCCAGCCAGAAGTTGCAGGTGCAGAATAGTTGCTCATATACTCCAACAGGTGTAGGCAGGCTCACCTGTTACTCAGGTGTCACTTATGGAGGCTGACTTCTGTCCTGGCCGGCACCTGTGCTGCATCCCTTTCCCTTTCCTCCTCTCTGTTCCCCTCCCAGAGCACTCTGTTCCTCCTTGTCACAGCCTCCATGCCCAGTCTTTCTTCACGGCTGCTGCGTGGCAGGACAGGGGTGGGAACAGCAGTGTCCCTTGTCTGACTGCCTCCCTGCCTTCCTTCTCAGGCCCTCTCTTTTCCTTATCTGGGCTATAGCCAGCAGGTTCTCTAGGCTAGGTCTAAGCCTAGGAGCACCTCTTCTGTTCCTCTGAGATTGTCTTCCCTCCCCTCTGTAAGCCCCGGTTATCAGTGGATGCTCTCTGGCACCTGCTTCTTGTGATGTTTGCTTATCAACAGGTTGTTTTCCTGTGATTTCCGTAGGATCCAGGTCTGGATGAGTGCTGGGTGGGGAAGGGGAGGTGCAGGGAAGGAAGAATCCTAAGCCTGCTGTCCTTGGTAGTACTTCTTCTACCCTGTCCTCCTCCATGCCAGCTCCTCCTGCTCTGGACCAAATGGCCCACAGAAGACCTCCCTTTCCTCCTCCTCCCCCAAGCGTTAGCTAGAGGTTGGCCAATGCAGGAAGGAAAAGGAAAGCAGGAGGGAGGAACAGGTCCTCTGTGTCTCTAGCCTCCTCCCCAACTCTTCTTCCTTCTCCAACTCTTCTCTCCCAGCCTCCTTAAGCTGCTGGATGACCTTTTCCAGTGTTTCTTACGAGGCCAGTGCTGTTAGTAATGATACTTTCAAACCGTGCAGAGGAGTCTTAATGCATGTGATTTAAAAATAATGAGCCTGGCCAACATGGTGAGACTGTGTCTCTACTAAAAATACAACAAGTTAGCCAAGTGTAGTGGCCCGTGCCTGACGTTCCAGCTACTCGGGAGGCTGAGGTGGGAGAATTGCTTGAGCTCAGGGAGCTGAGGCTGCGGTGAGCCAAGATCGCACCACTGAACTCCAGCCTGGGATACAGAACAAGAACATGTCTCAAAACAAAAACAAAAACAAAAACAACCAAAAAAACCAACAACAACAAAAACAACAAAAAACCCAAAAAACGAAAACAATGGATTGTCCAGATTAATTCTGAGTGAACTTTGGAGTATATCATTTTTGATTTTTAACTTTTTGTTGTTGACAGCAGATTTTCCTTTCTTTTTAGCTTAGTTTAGGTCTATGAGGGAACTTGTATTTACTGAAGACACTGAGCTCATCAGCTGGTGGAAGGATACACTGGCTTAGAATTGCATTTCATAGAATTCAAAACCATTAGAACTGGAAGGTGGCTTAGAGAACATCTAGCCTAGTGCTGTCCAATAGAATGTTCTACAATGATGGAATGTCCTATGACTATTCTGTTCCATATGGTAACCACTAGCTACTGTGGCTCTTGAGACACAGTGAAATGTGGCTAGTGTAACTGAGGAACTGAAATTTTAATTTTATTTAATTTTAATTATTCAAAATTGAATACGGCTAGTGGCTATCAACTTGGTGCAAATTTAGGATAGTGCTATTTATTGTATTCCCTTATTTTATTAATGATTATAACATTAGCCACTACTAAACAACTGGATGTGCCAGGCATTCTTCTAGAGGTTTTAAATATTTAGTCCTCCCAGCAACTCCATTATCGTTACATGTTGCAGGTGGGGAAACTGAGACCCAGAAAGGGACAGTGACTCAGTAGTGGTCAGTTACCAAGACTCCTGACTCTGAGACCACCGGCCTTACCCTTTTTCTTAAGGACAATCCACACGCTGTCCATTCCTTGCCATCATGTGCCAGCTTTTTTCACAACTCTCCAAGTCCCTTTCCAGATCTCCCTCTTCCTCTCAGGGGCGTCAGGGGAGCTCACAAAGGATCGTCTCAGTCTGCAGCAAGTGCTCTCCTAGGTACAGTTGTTTTCTGGCTGGTTCCTTGGGTGGCCCTTGTTCCTAGGCTCCCTTTGGATCCCCCACCAGCAGGCAGCAGTGCAGGGATATCGCTTTGCCCTCAGAGCCCTTGGCAAGCTCCCCAAGTACAGGAGAAGTTCGATTCCTTGCTCCTGGCAAAAGGAGGTGTTCAAAATTTCCCACAATCCACCTGCCTCCAGCTTACCCTATTACTCTCAGTCTGAAAGAGAAGATCAGCTGAGCCCTCCTTGGGGGCCAGAGGCAGAATGGGTCTCCCTGGGCAGGTGAGGAGCAGCACTAAATTAGAGCCTGCTGTTGCCCCTCAACCCTTGCTGTGCTACCCTCCAGCCGGGAGGCTCCTGCTCTCCAGCTCTGGCTGGTTTACTGCTTTCCTCTTCCCAAGGCAAAGCTTCTGCTTTGTAGACTCTTATCAGAGTCTGGCTGGCTCTGTAGGGAGGGGAGGGACAGGAGGGGGCATGAAGCAGATGCACTGTGCACACTGATCCCAGTGAGAGGGATTTGAGGCTGAGCTCCTGTCTCCTTCAGCCGCTATTCAGCATCCCAACTGGAACAGCACGTGCCCCCTCCTCCAAGCAGTGGTGAGCCTGCTGGCCTGCTCTATAGCTGCTCCATCAAACTCAAACAGTTATTCAGTTCCCCTGTGTGTGAGGTGCTGGGCAGAGGCACAGAAATAAAGGCCAGGCTGTGGACAGTGTTTGCGTGGCTGCCCTTCCATGCCCCTACATCCAGGCAGCTGTTGTCAAACTAAAGTTTGTGGGTAGCTCCCAGCCCACGTCACACACAGTCCCCAGACCTGTAGCCCACAGATTTTATCAGTGAAAGAGTTTGTGGCTTTCATTACTGTGTTCTTGGAGCAGACCTTGAAAAGCTGGCATCTCCCCCTGAACCATGAAGCTCTCTCCTGCTTTCCTAGAGATGAGGAGCTCAGATTGGGTGCATCGCAGGGACAGAAAGAAGGGAGCCCAAGACTCAAATTTTTCTGACCTCTCCTGTCACTATAGCTGGGACAATGCACCTCAGCTTCCCTGATTCTGAAATGGGCCTTCCTTGCCTCCCTCCCAGTGTAAGGACCAGAGACTGCATGAGTTTTATTTTTCTCTTTGTTCCATATGCCTTCAGAGCATCATAACCTTTCTTCCTCTGCTCTCTGGTCCAGTGGGAGATTTGTGTTGTCTGCTGAACAAGGCATCACTCAATACCATTGTTTTACTGTTAAAATGAGAAAACTAAGATACCAGACAGCTTGATTCTCAAATTGCTGGATTGGGAACCAAGAAGGCGCTGGTAGCTTTTGAGGATGGGGAAGGAGGGAGATCAGCCAGCTTCATAACTCTCCAAACACCCACTTTGTAAAATTCCTTTCATGGGGTGGGGCAGGGTGGGGTCGCTGCTCTCCTTAGGACACCAGAAGCAGATCTGCTGAGTTAGGGATGCAGAGACATGGTTTCAGTGACCTTGTATATACCCGGCGGCGGACAGCTGGGCTGCCTCAGCCTCTGAAGGGCAGGGGTTTGAGATTCAACTCAGAGCTGGAAGGCGGCAGGGTGGTGGGGGGGCATAATTAATTATTGCCCTGCCCTGTTACCCCTTGGGATCCGTTCCACATTGCTGGCTGCCAGGAGAAGGCAACTTGGAGGCGAGGGGGCTGGGTCCTTTTTTCTCTGCTTCTGTCTGGCTTAGCTACTGAGGAAAGGCTGAGAGGAGGAAAACCCAGAGCTGTAGGCAGCTGGTTCTCCTTTGAATTCCCCCTCTCTTTAGAAGGGAACAAGAGCACACAGCACAAGGAGGAGCTCCAGGGAGCTGGATTGCCCCAGTTCTCCAAGTTGGGTCAGGGTGAAGGAGAAAGTGTCTCCCAGCCTGCCCACGGCAGCTTCTGGGTGGTAGAATCACAGTTCTCCACAATTGGAAGACACTTCAGTGTTGAGGCAGTTAAGGTCTGGCTGTACCCGGGAATGATATTCAATAATTCATCAACCAGAAAGGATGCTGGCCTGGAGTCTTGGAGGGCCCTGTGGTGCCAGGCATTAACTCTTTTGTCTCTGGGTCATGGAGATGTGAGGAGGTCTCAGACCCTGGCCCGGAGGTGGGGCAGGGACACTCGAGGGACTTGGGGGAGCAGCTTTTCACCTACCAACATGGAAGAGCTTCAGTATTTGAATCACTGGCAGAGTTATGCTATCTACTCTGGTTGTCTTCATTTTTCAGCAGACAGATGGAATTCCCTAAAGTAAAACAACCAGTTTAAAGATGAACCAAGCTAGGGTGGGAGGTCAGAATGAAGTTCCCCTGTATAGTATCCATGTTTTCTCTCATGCACACACACACGTGTGCACACACATGAGCTTGAACCCATTACCCTGACTGAAGTACACCTTGCCGTCCTGCCCTCAGTCTGCCATCTTAGGCCTTCCTATCTCCTCTCATAGGAATAAGGGACCACCCAGGCCCAGAGCAGGGGCTGGGAGACACTACAGTGAGAAAATGGGGGAAGGACAGCACCTGGGCTGGAAGGGAAGAAACCTGGACCTGGCCCCCTCATTTGTGATTTCTCTCCCTTGTCCATGGAGCCATCTCTTCTATCTTCTGCCTGTGGTGGGAGCTGAGCTCATGTAGAAGGCCCCCAGCCTTCCATAACTGCCCATAACAGGTTTTGGGATGGGGCTGGGGGTGCAGTGAGGCTGGGCAGAGTGAAGCAGGAAAGGGAACAGTATGGGTCTTGTCCCCTAGACATGCAGCTGAGCAGCTTAGGACATTTCAATAAACTGGCTTGGGGCAGGGAGGTACCATCTTCTTGACACTTTGGAAATAACTGTGGCATCAAAGGGGGGATGAGCAAGGGCAGAGAAGAAAGGTGAAAGCAAATACAAGGCTGGGTGACAGCCACTGGCAGCTGGTCCCCAGCACCCAGAGAACTGGCATTTTGATCTTCAAGGAGCACATGGAAGAGAAACAGTTGGGGTTGTTGTTTTTAGAGACGGGAGGGTCTTGCTCTGTTGTTTTTTAGAGACAGGGGTCTTACTCTGTTTTTTGTTGTTTTTTTTTTTGAGACAGAGTCTCGCTCTGTTGCCCAGGCTGGAGTGCAGTGGTGCAATCTTGGCTCACTGCAAGCTCCGCCTCCCGGGTTCACGCCATTCTCCTGCCTCAGCCTCCTGAGTAGCTGGGACTACAGGCGCCTGCCACCAGGCCTGGCTAATTTTTTGTATTTTTAGTAGAGACAGGGTTTCACTGTGTTAGCCAGGATGGTCTCGATCTCCTGACCTCGTGATCCGCCCACCTCTGCCTCCCCAAACGCTGGGATTACAGGCGTGAGCCACCGCGCCTGGCCTTTTTTTTTTTTTTTTTTTTTAAGAGATGGGGGCCTTGCTCTGTTGTTTTTTAGAGATGAGGGTCTTGTGCCTCAGGTTGGGTTGCAGTGGTGCGATCATAGTTCACTGCAGTCTCGACCTCCTGGGCTCAAGTGATCCTCCTGCCTCTGCCTCTGAGTAGCTGGGACTACAGATACGTGCCACCATGCCTGGCTAGGGCAGTGTTGTTTGGAGGGGCTCCTTCCCACCTGCAAATACCTAGAAGTGCTGCCAGGGCCTGACCCTCTTTGACCTCTTCTTTATGTGGCAGCAATAGGTGGGAAAACAGAGGGCCTCTGATGAGAAGTGGCTAGGAAAGTGTATTTTCTCCTGGAAATGGCAGGGGGAGCCTCAGGAATCAGGTGCATGAAGATGGCTGGAAACATAAACTGAGTTGGTTTTTGATTGGGACAGGATGCTGGAGCAGATAAGCCTCCTTGAAAATAATGATGAGATCCAGATGGGGAGGCACAGAGCAGGAGCCAACCTTCTTCCCACCTTCCCCTCCTCTGTGGCAGCAGAAATCCTCTCTGGAGCATGGACAGTCTCGGCTTGGAATTTGCTAGCTGGGAGAAAGAAAGAAGTGGGAGGGATGGGACCCCCTTTCCACTTGCCTCTCACGCAAACCTCTCTCCACCTAATGAGCTGTAATGCTGGAACCCAAGGCGTCCTCAGGATGGGGAAGCCGGGCCAGGGCTAATTCTTTGTCAGCAGATTCTCAGGAGCTATGGAAATGAAGCAGCTTGGTGTACAGCAGATAATCAAGAGAGGCCAGTGGGTGGAAGGAGTGGAGTATTTCTCCAGTCGTTCAATATTGATCACAGTGGGGTTCTGGGCATCCAGCCTGGGAGTGTGTGTGCATGTGTGAACATACATGCCTGCAAAAGATCATGAAACTTGGATAAATTTTGCCATTCTTGACAGTGTAGTGCCAGGTATACTGCACGTGGAGGCTGACTCTCCAGGGGGACGTTTGGAGATGAAGCAATGCAGAGTTATCTCTATGTGAGGTACTGTAGAGGTTGAGGATGTCTCTTGAACTACAAGAAAGCTTTAAATAGGTGCAGAGACAAAGGCCTGGAAAAATGGAGAGGATCTGCTTCTTTTCTTTGTAATTTATTGGTCTTGAGACTTCCAGAGTGCCTGCCCCTGGCACTCCCAGCCTGTGCCCCATACACGATCTTCTTAATCCTGGGACTAAGTATTTTTCATTTTTTCGCTCCTGCATCTGGCATATATCTTAATTTGTTTTTAAGTAGAATGATCATAGCCATTATCTCTTCTGCAAAAAATGGTCTACATCTTGAAAGTTTACAGCTATTATTTCATAGAATTAGTATATGTGCTGCTGAAGCGAGCACTATTATTTCATATAGTTAGAAGGTACCTCATTTACACATGAGAAAACTAAGGGCCCAAGAAATAAAGTCACATTCCTAACTCAGGTTGGATCTTGGACTGAATGTTTGGTCCTGCCGTGTTTGTTTCCACTGATGGCACTGCCATCAGGGCCACCCTCATTGTGGATAAGTGACCACCTACTGGACTGCTCTGGAGTTTAGGGCTGTTTCTACCTCCACCGCACAATCTCCTTTACCACTTGAGATTTTCCCTTCTCTTGGGTGGAATTTGAAAGGTACATTTGGATATGTATTCATGGATTCATAATCATTTGTCCTTGACAAATGGAAGCCTTTTGACATCCCAAAAGGAAGGAGAGAGGAAGGAGAAACGGATTACCTGTCCTTGTTTCCCTTTTTAATGTTCTGCCTCTTGTAAGTTCTTCTTGATGTCTAACTAAAATGAAAGTCTGCCATACTCTGCAGTTTATTGGCAAAGGGAAAGAACTGCTGCTAGACATTCTGTGTGCAGACTTAATTCAGAGGATTTCAGAGCTCTCGATGAGCAGGGGAAGCCCCTGAGCTTTCCTTCGTTCCTACTCCCTTGTGCTATCTTTACAGGGCATAGGAGAAGTAATTTAACTTGCAGCTTAAGCAAAGGCTGTGGGAGGCCCCTGAGCTCAGCTTGAAGAGAAAGGGGATATTTTTGCCTTCTAGAGGAAGAAGGCTCATTTTCCCAAAGCACCCCTACCCCCTCCTCCTTCTGTGCAGATGAGCTTAATTTTCTTCCCCTCCTACTGAAGGTGGATCAAAGCCAAGCTATGTATTCAAGGGGGAGCTAGGCAGGGAAGCTGAGTGAGGGGGTGAGGGGGCAGAAGCAGAGCTTCTCTCATGGAGAGGAAGTAATTAATTTTAAGAGAGTGCTAAGATAGGGAAGCCCTTGGCGATAGAATGTCAAACTCCAAATGCAGGTGGTTAAAAATTAAGTCAGGGCTGGAGAGTTTCTATTATTCATTCATTCATTCAACAAATATTTATCGAGCACCTGTTATGTATGGGCAGGAACCTCAAGCCGGCATCAGGAGAGGGCCCAAGAAACTGGATTAGGGACAGGGAAAGGATGTGATCTGAAAACCGAGGCTTCCTGTCACCAGGATAAATCATTTGCAAAAGTCCCATGAAATAGCTGAATATATTGACCTTCTGGATTTAAGATTAAGCTGTTTAAATATCAGCAGCGGTTGACCCCAGTTGTATCCTACCAACTTGTCTAATTATAGGTTAAATAATAATGTTGTCCATTTGCTTTTCCATTCACTGATCACATTATTCCCCAATCAAGTTCTTGCTCGATCCAAAAAATTCGATTAGCCCCTTCCTTTCAGTGTCTGTTGTGATGTCACAGAATTGCCATAGCAACAGACTGTGATGTCAACAGACTGCCTGGTGCTGCTAAAAAGAACCACGTTGGTCAAAAAAGGAATCTGTCATGTGAAGACAAAATGGAATGATATAGAAAGCCAGAGGAACTGAAACGTGATATCAAAAAGAACATCTTGGCAGGATAAGATAACAGTGGGTCTGGAGCCTCCTTTGCTAGAACTCTTTACAGAAAACCAAGGAACTTAATGAGGATTGATTGGAGAACCGGCTTGCCTAGAAGCAGGGGGATGGCAGCGATGACCTTCGGAAGGCCCTTGCAGTCCAAGGATCCTAAGACATGAAGGACATTTAGGAAAGCGGGGAGCGCTGACCATCTTTAGCCGCTGAAGAATTCAGAGGAATTAACATTGATACAAACCTCCTTGCTTCTGAGCAGATCTGACAGTCACCAGCTGGAATGTATCATCTCGTGTCTGGGAAGATTTTCAGCCATAAACACACAATGACCCCCTCTCAAGCCCCATTTGCTGCCCTCTTCCTTGCAAGCCTTGAGAGGAAGCTCTCCTTTAATATTGCCTGAGCAGCCCCATCCTAGCCACCAGCTCTGGTTCCACAACGTCCACGCCCATCTGGTCGACTTGCTTCTCTTCGGTAGGACCGCCACACAGGGAGGAAAAGCAACCCCGTGCTGTCTGAGGGGAGCAAGTCGGAGGGACGGGGCAGAGGATCTTCATTCATTATGCTCCTGTCCACACAGAAGAAGGCTGGGCAGGCTGACAGAAGAGAAAGGAGACCTGCTCAATCAATCTCAGCTTCTCAGCAGCGGCAGCAATAACAGCAGATGAATCTGGAGCTTCATTTAACCCTTATGCCCACAGGATCTGAAGGATCTCTGAGAAGCAAGTTGATTTTCAGCTCAGGAGCCTGTATTGTGGGTTGAGAATTGGGGAGGACTGTCTCCCTACAGGTCGGGCTGGCATGAGTTTCAGCCGTGCAGATGGGAATGCAGCCCCAGACTCCTTCACCCGCCCAGCTACTCTGCGTTCTTAGCTCACTGAGGTCGGACTACCTGGGAGTGCTACACCTGCTCCGTGTATGCCTGTCTCTCCATTTCAGCATTTTCTCATTGGGGCGCTGAATGGGGAGGATATCATCCCCTCTTTGTTTATTCTGCCTCCAGTCCTCTGACCAGTAGCATTCTGGCCGAATACCAGGAAGCCACGGGCCTACTAGAGCACCTAGGTGACCCCTACCACCACCCAAGGAGAGTGCCCTCCTGGTTCTCCAGAGCCAGAGTCAGGAGGAGGGGGAACTGCCAGAGACTCTGCCACCGACAGCTCTGCATCTCTGCCACAGCCTTACGAGTTGGACCAGAGGACTTACTTCTCAGAGGCATGGTAGGATCAGGGTGGCCGGTGGGTCCTTTGAGGCTGCCAACCTGGGGACGGAGCTGCCAAAAAGATGTTGAAGTTTCGGGCTGATCGACGTGTCAGGTAGGGATTTCTTCCACGGATCATGAGCCAAGTCAAGTCAGAGCAATCTCAGTTGGCAGCTTATCCTGCTTGGATCCGGCGGCTTCAGAGTGAGGGGTCTGCTTGAGATGACCTGGAGAAGGAAGCATAGTTAGGTCAATGGTTGCTGCATTGCAGTGCTTGTGAAGGGGAAGCTATTTTGAAATTGGTAGTGCCGGGATAGAATAAGGACGTCATTTGAAGGGGTTGCTGGGTAGGAAAGTCTGGGGCTGGGAGAGATGTGCCATTCCCTAGAAGTCTTGTGATGGTTGGCAGCAGACTGTGTGTGTGTACGCTTCTATGTGTGTGTGTGTGTGTGTGTGTGTGTCTGTGCCAGTGCCTGCAGGGAAGATTCCAGCAGTTACCATCGGGAACACGCAGAGCAGAAGGAGACTGGAGGGTCAGGGCAGGGGGTGGGTGCCCTGCACCACTGAGAAAAAGCAGACAACTTGACATCTCAAAGGACACCATAGTTGCCACAGACTGCTTGCCCCCCAGACCACCAGATGGGACAGATTCAGGGGCAGACAAGGGTAACGGGAAACAGTTGCCCTTCCTTGCAAAGATCCCCTGTGATTCAATTGAGGAGCATGTCCTTGTTGGACCTGGGAGGGAGGTGGGAATAAAGTTTGGGAAGTGGGGAGTGGATTATCAATGTGCTAGACTCAGAACCCAGGCCTGGTGGACACGCGCCTGGTTTTGGGTCCTGGCTGGCAAGCCTGGGCTGCGAAGCCCAGATTTCCACATAGACTGTAGGCACTGCCTGCTGTGCTTTTATCTCCTGCATGTCTTTGGATTACATCTGAGCATGATAGCTTTGGAAACTGAAAAAAACACTCTTTGATATTATCTTTAGCTTTAGCAGACAGCCCAAGGGCTGGGATGTGTCCTGGGCTATTGAAAGGGGGCCCCCAAAAGGTTATTTTCCTTCTCTGATGCAACTGAAGGGACTAAGCTAAGATCTCCTTCCTCTGCTGCTGGCTGACCTGCCACTTGTCAAGCAGAGCCGGCTCTTTGCTGTGGGTGTGCTTGAGTGGCCCTGTCTCCGTGGCCTCTGTCCTAGTGCCTGTTCCTTGCGGTAGTTTGGCACCTACTCTGGGTTCTCACAGTATTTCTCAAGAGGGATGGGCGAAAAGGCCCTTAACTCATCTAGTCCCTCCACTGGCTGAATGCTTGAATCTCCACTGCTACATTCTTGCCAAGTAGTCACCGCTTACCGGATCCATCTCAGGGGTTGCCATTATGGCTTAGACCGCTGCATCAGCCCCTCTGTGCTCTGTCTGCTGCCTTCCTCCCCATCTCCCCTGAGAGCCTCCTGGGGAACTATCCTGACACTCAGCCAGCCGGAGGAGCCACAGCAGGTCTTCCCAAGGAGCCTCCACGATGCTGCTCCCCATCTGCCTCTGCACCTACCCCCCACCCCCCAACCCCTGGTTCCTGCTCCCTTCTGCTTCCTGGCATGCCGTCCTCACAACACCCTGCCCCTCTCCTGGCCACAGCATCCCTTAATGAGATTGGACTGTTGAGCCAGCACTGACCTTCATGCCTGACAGCCCCTGAGGTCTCAATGACATCAAGCAGCCCTTAGACAGGAGACCCTGGACTTAGGGTGTGGGTGGGTCCAAGCCCAAGCTCAAGAATGGAATTTTTCGAGCTCCCATTTCCTTTTAAGAAAGAGACAGAGCATAAAGCAGGAGAAGGAGGAGGAGTCCAAGGTCACAAGAAAGTTTTTTCAGCAAATAATGGGGGGGCTTTTTTTTAATGTGGCTCACTGGCAGACGCTGTCCCTGGGAGAGAACCTGCCATGCGTGAGGTCCTGATGTGCTGAACTGGCTGCTGGAACCCCTCTTCCCCACACTTAGGATAACCACTGAAAGAGTTCAGTGTGGCTTATTTCCAGCCTCAGAGAACTCTAGTAAGTAGTTAGCACTGACTAGTGGGAGGTGACCAGGCTTCATTTCTTCCTTCCCCCACCCCGCCCCCACCCTCATCCAGATGTCAGCCCAGGCCTCCCATGGGTCCCCCTGGAGGACAGAAGCACAAGCTCCTTACATGATCACCTGTCCCTGTCACCACCCAGGGTCTGTCCACGCATTGGCTTTTGTCTCTGCCTTCTTCATCTTTACCACAACTCTTCTGTTTTTCCCTCTACAGCCACAATGAAAGACGGAACACATTTCTACACCCAGTGACTGGCCAGGTCCCAGAGGAAAACAAAAAATTTGACTTGAAAATGTAAGTGTGTCCCCTACTTGCTGTTTGGCCTTTCTGCCCTTAACCACTACCATCCCACCGCCTCCTTGCAGCTGGAAAGCAGAAGCAACAGGGAGGGGAAGGAAAGCAGAAGGCCTTTGCAGTCACTCACCTCGGTTCTGAGGACTGGAAGCATCTGAGACCCATCTGGCTTGACACCCTCATCCACTTTTCCTAGGGTCTAGCAAAAGCCAGGTTGGTGCACCCCGCAGGTTGAGCTGATGGAGTAGAAGACAGGTGTGAGGCTGGCATAGCACCCTTGGGCCTTTGAGGGAAGCGCTGAGAAAATCTGATATGATCACGAGAGCCAAATGCTAATTCCTCTCACTGTGGATCCTGGCTCACCAAATAAAAGGAGAAAAAAAGAAAAGAGGATAATTAATCTACTCTCATAGGCCACTAGGCAGTTGTGTCTTTTAAGGTAGAAGGAAAGGATTTCTGGAGCCGCAGGGTCTAGACTTTTAAAATAAATGTCCAGGGCTGGGAACAGGTGGCTCATGCCTGTAATCTCAGCATTTTGGGAAGCTAAGGTGGGAGGATCACTTGAGTCCAGGAGTTTAAGACCATCCTGGGCCATATAGTGACACCCCATCTCTCTAGAAAAAAAAAAAAATTAGCTAGGCATGGTGGCCCATGCCTGTGGTCCCATCTACTCTGGAAGCTGAGGTGGGAAGATCACTTGAGCCTAGGCGTTCAAGGCTGTGGTGAGTCTTGATTGTGCCACTGTGCTACAGGCTGGGTGACAGAGCAAGACCCTGTCTCAAAAAATAAATAAAATAAATGTCCAAGATCACTGACATATAATTTCAGAAAGGCTGAAGGAGTGGCTGAGGTGACCCTTCAATGGCACTCAAGAGATCTAATTTTGTGCTGATGCTGAAACAGTGGGTGGCAGGGTGCGGGAAAAGGATGGGTGGTTTCCATTGTTTCTTGGATCTCACCAATCTCTTTTTTCTGGTCGACTTGAAATCAGATCGGCCTTGGACATGTCCAATAAAACAGGTGGGAAACGCCCGGCTACCACCAACAGTGACATACCCAACCACAACATGGTGTCCGAGGTCCCTCCAGAGCGGCCCAGCGTCCGGGTAAGTCCAGCCCTCAAGGCAAGCTGTTGGGCTGGAAACATCTTCAGTGCATGTTTAGTGGGATCTCTGGGAATCCTAGGAAATTGTAGCCTGTCCAGCTATTTCTGCAGGCTCCAAGAGTAGGCAAGGTGACCCAGGAAGAGAGTGGAGAGTAGGAAGGGAAGAGGGCTCAGATCAGAACCTCGTAGAAGACCAACATCTAGACCAGGGGTTCTCAACCTCAGCACTGCTAGCAATCAGGGTTGGGTGATTCGTCGTGCTATGAGACTGTCCTGTGCATTGTAGGATGTTGAGCAGCATCCCTGGCCTCTGCCCACTAAATGCCAGTAGCACCTCTTTTCCAGGGGTGACTGTCAACAATGTCTCTAGACATTGTCAGTTGTCCTTTGGGAACAAAATCTCCCCAACCTCATTGAGAACCACTGGTCTTGAAGGATAGTCACGAAGGTCATGGTGATTGAGAGCTCAGAGAAGGGGAAGGAAGGAAGAGAGCCCCAGGAGAAGGAGGTCTAGAGAAGAATGTTGCAAAGAGGGCCAGGAAGACAAAGGCTGAAAGTGTCCTCTGGGTTTAGCAGCAATGTAGTCACTGGGGACCCTGACAAGGGCAGTTTGAGTGGTGTGAGAAGAGCAGAAGGCAGGCTGGAGAGGTAAAAGGGGGGATGGGAGAGGAGATGTAGGAAGAGCATAGCGTAGAAACTGCTCTTCTAAGGAACTAGAAAACAAATGGTAGTATATCATCACATAATGGAGCACTTGCCAAAAATTAAAATGAACTGGAGCTGTATGTATTAACAAGGATAAATCCTGAAAATATAATGTTGAGTAAAAAGCAAGTGGCAGAATATGAGAAATATGATATCACTTATGTAAATGTACAGACATGAAAAGCAGTACTACATATTTATAGGAACATCTGCAGTAGAAGTGCATAATCATGGACAGGAAGACTAATTTTGGGTCAGTGGTTGCCTCTAGGGAGGAAGGAAAGGTAATGAGACTGGGGAGGGGCTTGAGGGAGTTTTAGCTCCAGTTGTCTTGTTTTATTAGGGAAAAACAACATGAAATGATGATCATCATATTATTCCCTACTTTTCAGAAATGTTTGAAATACTTCAAAAAAGTGTTTTTAAAGACACTTGACTGTGATGGGAAATGGAAGGGCAGGGAATGGAAGCTAGAAGGTAACACAGGACTGGAGGGAGGTTTCATTTGTTGGTTTTGTTTTGAGATGTCAGAGGCGTGAACGGAACGGGCCAGTAGGTAGTAGGTTCAGGAGAAAGAGGACAGCCAGTAAGTCACATTTCTATGGAGACAGAGGGAGTCAGATGCAGAGGTGCTGTTAGACTGGATGGGGAAAAGCCACCTCTTCCTGAAACTGCATTAAAAAAGGCATGTGAGGCTAGGGAGTGGGTGTCTAGGAAATTAAAGAGACTCTCACATGATGTCCTCAACTTGTGCGGGAAAGTAGGAGGCAGGGTTTTCTCCTGAGAGGAATGGGGTGGGTGGGGAAGCATCAGGTGCGGGACTGGGAGCTTGAAAATACGTGATACATGTGCCACATTTTCTTAATCCGGGGAGAGGGGAGGGATAGCATTAGGAGATATACCTAATGTAAATGACGAGTTAATGGGTGTAGCACACCAACATGGCACATGTATATATATGTAACAAACCTGCACATTGTGCACATGTACCCTAAAACTTAAAGTATAATAAAAAAAAAAAAGAAAATACGTGATACATGTTTGGGGAACAGGAATGATGGTCAATGAAGGACACATGAAATGTTGCCCTATAATTTCAAAGGATCATCCGGGGCAGTTGAGTGTGATTCTGTGCAGCCCTAAATCTTCAGGTTTGCGTGGTTTTCCTCCAGCATGCTCATAGCCTGGCTGTGAGAGCAGGGAAGGCAGGTAGCTGGATTAGCCTCAGTTTGCCGAGAAGCTGTGGCAGAAAGATAGGAGGCCAGGATACTCAGGAGTTAGTGGGAGGTTGTCTGGAATGGTAAACTATGGGTGGCAGTCTCTAGGCCATGGAGAGAGGAGGTAGAATTATGAAAGTGGTGGACTGAGAGAAAAGGGAAGGATTTAGAGATTTGCATAAGGTTGTGGTGACTTCTTCCAATGGCAAATCTCAGTCATTATATGTGTATTTTTGTTAGTAATGTTCAGATAATAATGTTATTTCACTGTTGTGGGAGTACTTTATAATAAAGGCCAATTTCTTCCTTACTTCCTTCTACAAACAGTTGCTGAGTGCTTGTTATGGCTGGACACCTTGCTGGCTCTGGTGATAAAGAGATGAAAAAGACAAAAGTTCCTCCCTGCAAAGAGCTCATGGTGCAATGGAGGGGATAGAAAGCTGCATTGTGACAGGTTTTAGGCAAGGGGTGTCCAATCTTTTGGCTTCCCTGGGCCACACTGGAAGAAGAAAAATTGTCTTGGGCCACACATAAAATACACTAACACTAACAATATCTGATGAACTAAGAAAAAAAAATCATAATGTTTTAAGAAAGTTTGTGTTGGGCTGCATTCAAAGCCATCCTGGGCTGCATGTGGCCCACGGGCCATGGCTTGGACTGTACAGATGTGTGGAGAGTAGTGTGCAACTAACCACTCGGGGGATCAGGACTTCATGGAGCGGGGGAGTCTGCAGCAAACTTTAAAGCATAAGTTGGGACTTGACAGTGGCCAAGGGAAGATGGGTCCTCCCCCAACGCCAGGGAGCACACTGCGAAAGGCACAGGAGGTTGGAGAGAACCAGAGGCAGGGCCTGTCTGGTGAAGGGGCAGAAGGTGGGTGACAGGCCCTGCCATATCTCACAAACCTGTCCTCTGTGCTATGCTGAGGAATCCAACCTCTCTCTTAAGTGATGAGTGCAAGAGAGAAATAGGATTATTTGTGTTTTGGAAAAAAACCTTAGTTCATTGCAGAGGGCAGACAGCAAGAAGTGATGAGGACCTTTAAGACAACAATAGTGGAATTTGAGAGGCAAGAGCAGATTTGAGAACTATTAAGAAGACAGATTCATCAGCCCTGTATACACGATTGTGTAATGGAACAGAGGAATGAGGGACCCATGTAAGATAACGTGAAGTTCTGGGGTGGGTGGCTAAGTGGCTCATGGTACCATTCACCAAGATGAGAAGTACAGAACAGGCTTGGTTAGAAAGAGAATGTGTTCAGTTTTGCACTTACTTAATCCTGGCAGACAAGCAGATATAAAATGGGTTGAGCTGGAAAACAGGTCTTGGCTATAGCTTAGGGAACTTTTATCATGTTGCTCATAGCTCAAGCAGTGGGTATGGATGAGGTAACACAGGCACGATGTAAAAATGAGAAAATAAAAATAAAATAATAAAAGTGTGATTGAGGCCCACCAACACTTGGAGAGTGGAAGGAGAGGAGATTGAGAAGGAGTGGCCACAGACGGAGGTATTGAAAGGGAAACAATAGTCTTGTAGAAATCCAAAGAAGAGTTCCAGGAAAGTCAGAAAGATTAAGACTGCTCAGTGCTTTAGAGTGAGTGGCCTTAATTCCATAACAGTGCAACAGCCATTTCAGAAAACAGGTAGAAGAGGTTTAGGAGAGATGGAGGGAGAGAAAGTTGAGACTCTTCCCAGGAGCCTAGGACTGAAGAGTAAGTAAGGGAAGGTATTATCTCACAGTGGACATTGGGTATATTGAAGGGGGAATTTGGGTATGTGTGTGGGAGCATGAGAGAGAGACAGAGACATTTTCAGATGGAGAGACTTGAGTGTATTTGCTAAGGAGAAGACATCAGTGGAGGAGGAAGCATCAGAAACATATTTGAGAGGAGATGATCAGTGGAGCTAAGTCTCAGAGGATACAACGGGTTAGAAGTGTTAGCCTTAGAAGGAGAGCAGCACCTCTTCTTTTGACACTGGAGGGGAAGAGGCAAAGATAGTGTAAGGACAGTCATTTTCTAGGTGAAAGGGTGTGACATTGAGGGAGTGCATGTCTAATAGCCTCAAATTTCTCTGTGGAGGAGCAGGTCCACTGTCAGGAGGGCAGAGGCAGGGGAGGTCAGGGGGCTGGGAAGGATGGTGAGGGTGTGGGGTGGAGCTGCCATCTGGGGCTGAGCCTCCTGGGATTGGGACTGTGGCTCTGTGGCAACCTCATCTGTATGGCAGTGTGATTTTTTTTTTCTCCAGCAGCACCTTAATCTGGCTATGAGTACAGGGAGAGTACATAATTTGATTAATTTGGAGTGCCGTATTGAGTTTTAGACAAGGTGAGGTAGGAAGACAATAGAGGGGGTTTCTGAGAGCCCGGTTGATATACTCCACCATGGGCCCAGGCTTTGTAGGGAAGTAATGAAAACCAGGAGGAGCTGACGGATCTAGAAAAAAAGACAAGAATTGAAGAGCTGGGGACCTCAATGGAGTAGAAAAGCTGGTGTTGAGTTAATGGAGTGAGAAAACCCAAAGGGTGGAATGTTGGGATCAGAAAGCAGGAATCCTGGAAGTGAAGATGTTAGCCACGGAGGGGCTTGGGGTGCTGAGAAGATTAAAGGTGTAGCCCTAGGAGCGTCGCTGGAGTGCAGGTGGAGGGTGCTGGAGCCAAGGACATCAAGGCTGTATAAAGCTAGGGCATTGATGGGTCATGCTCCTGAGCAAGGAGATTTTCCACAGTGATGCAGGACAGAATGAAGAGGAGGACTAACATCAAAACCCTTAGACTGAAAGAATGACTGAGAAGCGGACAGTGATGAGAAGGATTAAACAGTGGGAGATCAGGCAGTGGTGCTTCCAGAAAGGTGGACTATTGCCAGAGTGTGGAAGAATGACAGGGTCCACGTGGCAACACAGAGCTAGGAGAACACCCGTCTCTCCTCCTGGCTCTGTGTTATGTTGGGCACGAGACGATGCACGGGACTCCCAGAGCAGGAGGATGCAGGGAGTTAACTTCCAGAACTCACTGTGGAAGAGAGAGGGAGTAGGAGGTTGGGAGTAGGATAGGCCAGAGTGAAATTGGAAATCTTATTATTTTCACCTCCAAAAAAAAAAAAAAAAAAGACTGTGAGACAGGTAGGACTATTATTTTATTTTTTGGAACTATTATTTTGAGCCCTATTTTAGAAATGAGAAAAATTGCCAAAGAACTGAAAGGCCCTGCTCTTGAGTTAGTAAGAGATCCAAGATTCACATCTGGGCCCCTTGGTGTGAGGGCACCCCAGGGTTAACCCTAGGGAGAAGCAGCTCTAGCAGGGGTGGCTCCCTTGCAGATAGAGCAGGAAGGAGGAGACTGGGGACCTAGGTCAGCTTCTCTCTCTGCCCCCAGGCAACTCGCACAGCCCGCAAAGCCATCGCCTTTGGCAAGCGCTCACACTCCATGAAGCGGAACCCCAATGCACCTGTCACCAAGGCAGGCTGGCTCTTCAAACAGGTGAGGCCACCCTGCTGTTCCGGCCACTGTAGCCTCCACCTTCTCCTCACAGAATGAGGATTCCTCTGTGCTTATGACAGGCCGTGTATTTTTTTGGTATGTCCTCCTGCTGTCTCTGTGAATGAGTCTCCTAATTTTATAAAGGCTCAGAGAAACTGAGTATCTTCCCAAAATCACACAGAAAAATTTGTCTCAAACTTGGGAGCCCAGCCCGGTTTCCTGATGGACAGATGCAATGACCTTGAAACATGCTGAATCCCCAACCCCATGGGAACAACCCACTAGCTCCCCAGCAGGTCCTGCTTATTATGGTGGGGGTAGGGGTGTCTCCTGCTAGTTTAGGGTCCACCGATTGGCACCAGATTGGCCTTGCCACTATCCCTGCCTGCCCTTCCACTCACTCATTCTGCCCATCTCTTGCCCCTGCTATCCTCCCCAGGGGAGGCACTGAATGACACAACTGGAAGGTCACAGGCAATAATCTAATGTCAGTTCCTTGCATCTGAGGTCTCCAGGGGTTGCTGCCGTGCATTAACAGCAGAGCCGCAGCTAGGGCCAGGATGTCCTTATAATTGACATGGTGCCCTTTTCCCTGCATCCCATCTCCTTGTCCATGTCCGGCTTGCAGCCCTCATATCTGCCTCTCCCATGTCCCGCAGGCCAGCTCCGGGGTTAAGCAGTGGAACAAGCGCTGGTTCGTCCTGGTGGATCGCTGCCTCTTCTACTATAAAGGTGAGCTTGGCCCTTGGACTGGCAGGGATGGCAGGAAGCCAGGACCCACTACTCTTTCTCATTCTGCCATATCCCCAAGCTTGGCTTTGGATGGGCACCAGCAGGGCAGATCTCCCCACTGTGGTCCTGGCACCAGTGGCAGCAGGATAAAAACAAAGCTCACTTGTTCACTCACACACTCACTCACTCACCCATTCAGTTCACATTCAACAATGCTTGCTAGGTTTCAGACAGAGTTCCAGCGATACACTGGGTGAACAAGGTGGTCATATGGCTGGTAAAATCCTGGAGGAATGGGGAGAGAGGATGAGGACAAAGAGGAGGAGGTCACTAGTCACTACTAGTAGGTCACCTACTAATTGGAGCTTGTGTGTGGCCTTTCCTCCTGTCCCACTGGAATGCACAGTCCCATCTGTGAAGGCAGGAACTTTTGTCAGTGTTGGTCACTGCTGTATCCACAGCACCTAAAACACTACCTGCCATTTAGTCGGTGCTCAGTCAATACTGAATGAGTGAACATGTCCTCCGGCTTCACCTTCTCTGCCGACCCCAACACCCTCTCCCTACTCTCTATTTTTAAAAGTTGTGCCAAGGCAGGCTGAGGGCACCAGCAAGAGTTGAGGTCA
This sequence comes from Pongo pygmaeus, assembly GCF_028885625.2. NCBI lineage: Eukaryota > Metazoa > Chordata > Mammalia > Primates > Hominidae > Pongo > Pongo pygmaeus. Next base: position 45,192,244 of record NC_072373.2, read on the forward strand.
GTGATGGTGGCGCCAGGTGGATGCAGGGGAGGAAGTAGACATGAGGGATGAGAGGAGAGAGGGTACAATTTTTATGAAGCAGGAGAGGCTCTTTCCTTCACTCCCTTGGCCCAGGAGGGCACAGCCCTGATTTCCAGTCCTCCTGGGAGCAATTCAGTGAATCATTAACTTTGGCAAACAAAGGTTGTACCCAGTGACCCTGCAGAGCACTGCTGTCGCTGGTTGCTGTATTGCAGCCACCTGAACCCCAAGCACGGAAATCAGGAAGGGGCTGAGCATACAGAGTCCAGTCCCAGAGAAAAGCCCAAGACTCAGGGAGAGGAATCTGCCCAGGCCCAGGACCGAGGGCTGAGCCTCCAGGATATGGGGCCACAGTGGAGCCAGAGTGGGAATGAAACTGGAGGAAAATTGGGGGTTTCTGCAGAGGACAGTCTTTGGGAAGCAGTGGGGGTAGAACCTCAAAGAGCTGAGAACCCAAAGGCTCAGGACACACCAAAATGGGGGTCACTGTTCACAAAGAGATGGACCCAGAACTCCCCTAAATGCTGGTCTGGACTCTGCCACGCAGGGGCTCCATCTCTGGAGGACAAGAGCCTCAGCTCTCCTGAAGGCAGCCCTGGGGTCCAACCCCAAGTGCCTCCTACTACTCTGGTTTACCTCTTCCTCCAGGTACCATGCTGGGGTCCAAACAGAGAAGCTGATCTGTGGGCCAAGTATCGTGTAGATGTGATGAGTAGGAGGAGAAGCAGGGCTTGAGGAGTTTATACCCTACAGAGGTTTCTTCTGAACCCCAGCCAAAGGCTTTTCAGAGTCCCCAGCCTGGGGAACAAATAGTGATCCCAGGGAAGTGGAGAGGGCCTTGCCATGGTCTCATAATTGTCCCCCACACTGTCCCACAGAGCACTCCCTGCCCTTTCTTGCCTCCTGCTTCCAGCTGTGGACCTGACTAGCCAATCCATCAGGCTCCTTTGGAGATCCGGGATGAATTAGGTAATAGCTGGACTGTTAGCCCGATCCCAGGGCGGAGAGGGCCAGAGCTCTCCATGCAGGGGTGCCTTTTCCTATGGAGACATAGAACCTCAGCAGAGATCTGCAGCAGGAAAGGGCAAAGCAGGCTTTGAGTGCCAGGGAGAACCTTAGAAAGAGTTACCCAGAGGCACCAGAGAGCAGAAGGTGGGATAGTCCACTCTACAATGATCTATCCCATCACCTTGTTGCATATGTCACTGCTGGGATTGTCTCATTTAGAGAGGCAGGATAGATAGGATAGTGGTCAACAATGCTAGCTTTGGAGTTCAGTTTTTGTGTTTGAAGACCAATTTTACCACTTGTTGCCTAAGTAATCTTGGATAAATCATCTAACCTCTTTGTGTCTCAGCTTCTTTACCTATAAAATGAGGGTAATAATAGTACCTCTTCATAGGTTTGTTGGGAGGATTAAATCCATTAAGGCATTTCACTTAGAACAGTGCCTGAACGCTTCCAAAATATCAGCTCTTATTTCTTTGTTTATTTGTGCACTAGAATGCAAATTCCTTTAGGGTAGGCACTACTTCTCTCTTATTCACCTCTGTAGTCCCAGTGTCTGGAACAGCATCTCCAGGGCCACCACACTCCCTAATTCCAGGGAATGTCCTCTCGGAGCATGTGTGGTGGCCCTGAGTGCCTGACAAACAGGAAGTGAACAACAAATATGTATTGATATTTATCAGGGAGGGGCAATACACTCCTCCCAACTCTTGGCGCATGCGTGCACGTGCACACACACATGCACACCCTTCTTGTGCCTCTCTCCCTGACAGATGAGAAGGAAGAGAGTATCCTGGGCAGCATCCCCCTCCTGAGCTTCCGGGTAGCCGCAGTGCAGCCCTCAGACAACATCAGCCGGAAACACACGTTTAAGGTCAGTTGGCCTTCCCTTCCCAGGGCAGGTGGGGAAGGAAGGCCTGCTCTTCTAGAGCCTACGGGAATGGAGAAGGGCCAACAGCCATCGCCCTAAGAAATCCCAGGTGGTAGTGGTCATAGCAGTGGTGGTGGGTGGGGGGAGGGGGCGTAGTAATGGCCCCTAGACTCAGCACAGTCTCTTGTAAGGCTAGAGCAAGGCTATGCTGGGACCTTCCTCCTCTCTTGGGGGTTGGGTGGGCAATTCTCCCAAGAGTGGGCCAGTAGAGATGTGTTTCAGCATCACCACAATTGTTACTGGGGCAGGAATAGTTATGTTCTGAGTCCTTGGACTTTTTGCCCAGTGCCTGCCCCTGGGAAATCCCTCTGGGCAGAGGCAGGAGCTGTGGCTGGTGGGTTCTGAGACATTTTCTGGAAAGGCTTCCTCCCCACCATGGTTTCAGGAAACTGGACCTACCCCCAAGTCAAACTTAGTCAAATTTCAATCTTTAGCGAATATTAGAAGTTGAGTTTCATTCCACAAGAACTGCAAATCTTATGAAGAAACCATTTGAGAGAACAAGTGCACAGGAAAATGGGCCTTTCCTGCCTGCTCAATATCACTGCCTTGAACCCCTGGGGAGCCACCCGTTAAAGATGTGCCTGGAGCTGGCTCATCCTAGGCCAGTGTTTTTCCACATTTAAAAATTCATGACCCATCAAAAACTATAAAAATCTCATGCCCTTTTGTATTTTATGATGCAAAAATCATAGGTCCCTTTTCATTTTCCAAATATAAAATTATAGTATCAACTACACATTTTCTTGGTACAAAGCCCTCTCTCCCCTAATTGACAATTGCTGTCCAAGACCCTTCAAAGCTATGATATTAGATGATTGGATCTGTAGGTCACTCCTTGAGCTTCTAGAGCCTTAGAAGAAGGGACTCTGTTCCTTCCTGTCCTTCAGGCTCCAGTCACCTGGCCACAGAAAAGAGCTGGGCAGCATGCACAGGGCCCGCTACAGGGAGCAAAGAAGGACTTATTTGGCACATAATTAGTTTCCAGCCTCCCAGGGTCTTCTATGCCAGAAGTGTGAAGAGAATGAACAATTAATAAAACTCTGACTCCAGGGAGCCGGTTCTAGCTGGGGAAATAGGAACAGGCTGTTTAACCAACAACAAGTAGTCCTGTTATACACAGACACACACACACACCCACACACACAATCAAACAGCCTGTCTCACCCTCCCCACCAGACCTGTGCAGAGACACAGACACGTTCCAGCTCGGAGCTCTGCCAGCAGCAGGCGTGAGATAAACATCCCCGAGTGACTGACACACTCCCTCCACCACAGATCCCAGATATCACCTCTCTGCCCACCAGCCCCTCGCCTCCTTCCCCCTCACTGCGCTGCCTCTTTTAAACCTGACTCTGAGGGCTGTGCTCAGTGGCCCACAAAGGGTTCTGATTGTGGCTATTCCATGGCCCTTCCCCAGGGAAGGGAAGGGAGCTGAGACAGATGGGAGGCTTGTCCTGCTGTGGCCACTGAGTGAAACTCTCGGATGGCTAAGAATGAGCCAGGAACTGTTTCTGCCCAGGCTACTGCTGAATGCCTTAACCTCTCCCTAACTCTGGCCCCACAGAGGCTCCAGGGGCTTTGCCCCGCTGGGACAGCTCCCTCAATTCTCTGGCCTCCTTTCATAGTTCCAGGCCAGCGCCCCTGCCCATTCCCCATCAATGGCCCTGTCTTTTCCCAGGCCCTCTGCCTTCTCCTGTCACAGCACTTGTCCCTGTGCCTCTGCTCTCTCCTTGTTTCCCGCGGCATGTTTTGTCCCCCAGCGTGACTGTCAGCGCTTCAAGTGCAAGAGCCTGTCTTTGCCTTCCTTGTGACTGGTGCCCCCAGCGAGTTCCACACACACAGGCTGCTCCCTGGATGCTCATTGAATTGAGGAATTCATTTGCTGCCCGCTCCCACCCGCCCCAGGACACACCCACGAGCCCTGCCTGTGTGTCTCCGCTCTACAATAACCCTGTGTTCTCCACCCAGAAGACTTGCTTGGGCCCCTGGTCTCTCTATCCCCCATCCGTCGCAAGTCTCAGCTTCTTACGTCTTCACTGGCTTTTTGTCAACACCTCCCCTGCCCTCTCCCACACCTGCCCCGAGCTCCGCCTACATGCTAAGCCCTCTGCTGGAGGGTGGGGACCAGAAGAAGGAGGCCCACCCCTGCCTCTTGCTGGGTAATGGCTCCTGTCAGAAAGAAAATGAGGGCTGGGGACAGGTGGAGGCGAGGTGGGACCAGCTGCAGCTGAGGAACCTTTTGAGCATTTAGAGGGTGTGGGTTTGACGTCACTGTTCAGGGGAGCCCTGAAGCTATCTCAACCCCCAGAGACCTAGGATTTAGGGCTCAAGGGGTCAGAGGCTGGAGTGAGGCTCACATCCCAGACTCTGAATCACTGCTAGATGTCCCCTGTTGAGTGGGCTAAGCTAGGCTACTGAGGATCTCGCTGGGAAGTATGCTGAGGTCCCAGAAAGAATTTAGTCCTGTGGCCTCTTTTCCTTTGGCCTAAGAACTTTGGATTTCACCAGGCAGACTCTTTTCCCGTGAAATAGATGCATCAGTGAAGACCAGAGCAAAACCACAACTTGTCTGCAGTTACAGAGCTGGTCAGGAGCAGAGCCAGGCTTAGCACTGCGATTCCCTGACTCACTCTCCACCACCAGCCCGAATTTCCCTGGTGCAAGCTCTCCACTCCCCACCCCTTGGTAGGCAGAACTGGGCATTGTTGGGTGCTGCCATTCCCAGGGGGGACGCTGAGTAGAAGGGGAGAATCTGAATATTTCCCCCTTCCCTGTGCTCCTCACCATTTCCTGCCACGTCGTCTTCTGTCTCTCCCTCTGGTGTTTGGTTGACCTGTTCTCTGCTTCTCCTCCTTCTGACCGTGTGAGGACCCCTCCTCTGGACAGGAGCTCTCTTCTGGGTTCCCGCCCGCAGTACCTGCTCGCAGCCGCCAACTAGGTAGTGTGCCCCATCTGTATGCCAGTGCCTGCTTTGCATGCCCGCAGAGAGGGGCTTGGCTGTCTCTCCACATGGAAGAGACAGTGCTAGCTTCTCAGCAGTGAAGCTGGGGCTAAGATTGGCATGTGCTCAGGGGGTCCTCTCTCCCAGACATGGGGTCATTGCCTTCGAAATCAAACATGGAATTTGCCGGGAGAATGGGTGTGATCATTGTCCCTCCTGCTTTAATTACCCCAGGTGGGGCAAGTAGGCTGATCTGGTTATTGGGCTGCCTAATGGTGCCCAGAGAGCCAGCCAAGGTGGATACCTGGGTACCAGCTGGAGCCCTCGGGGTAGCTGCAAGCTTTCCTCCTCACCTTGCTCCTGAGCTCCGCATGGGGAAGAGCCTCAGGTGCAGGGAATGGCCCAACTGACTGCCCATTCTGTGGGTGTTGGTGTCTTCTCCCAACAGGTGACTGTGTGCTGGGTGGATGAGGCTGAGGCCAGCTCCACGCGCTGCCTCTCCCCACAGGCCGAGCATGCCGGGGTCCGCACCTACTTCTTCAGTGCTGAGAGCCCGGAGGAGCAAGAGGCCTGGATCCAGGCCATGGGGGAGGCTGCTCGAGTACAGATCCCTCCAGCCCAGAAGTCAGTGCCCCAAGCTGTGCGGCACAGGTGAGTGCCAGGGAATTGAGTGTGGGGGTGCAGGAAGAATAAAGAGGGGAATGGAAGACACACCCAGCTCTGGGCCATTGCTAATCCCAGTGTGCCTGCTTGAAGCCCTGGAGAATGTGTGAGCCATCTCCTTGCATCCAGGCGGGAGGCCTGGCTGAGTGATTTCAGAGCCTGAAGTCTCTCTTCCCCTAGTCAGCTCCTCCTCTTCTCTCTGAGCTGTGGGAGGCCAAGAGAAAAGCCAGGTTCCGTTAGGGCCTGGCCAGGAGCCAGAGGTCAGGGTCATTTGCTGGTTTTTCTCGGCTGTGTGTGTTAAGCACACTGCCTTTGGAGGAAAATAAACTCAGGGTTGAATCACACCTTGTCCACTTGGCTGCAGCGTGACCTCAGTGCAAGGGACTCATGCTCTCTGAACCCGAGGTTCCTCTGCTCAAAAACCAGCAAATATAACTCTACCTCATAGGGCTGTTGTGAGGCCTACACAGAGTGCGTGTAAAACACTCAACATGCAGTAAACTCTTAACATATGGCCTCTCCCATCGCCCGCCGTCACCCGCGGTCTCAGCGTCTGTCTCTCCCTTAACTGGATGTGGAGTCTTGAGTTAGGTGCTAAGGGGGATCCAGGAAAAGGGGGCTTCACTGTGTAGACTCCAAGTCCACATATCTTAGAAATGTTTACCAAGCAATGTTTCAACAATCCCACTTGAATGTGTGGAGTTTGGGAAGCTGTAGGGGGAAAATTGTCACAAATTTCCATCTTTGCTTCAACCAAGGGGCATAATTCCAAGAGTTCATTCATTCGTTTCACAAATACTTACTGTAAATATAAACGTGTATAAGGCACTGTAGTGGGTGCTAGGAACACAGGGGAAGAAAGTCTGCCATGTTCCTACCCTTGTGGGGCCTGTATTCTCACGGAAAGTCAGTCCTGGAAGAAATGTGTTTTGGAGAAGGGAACTAGCGTGTTTATGTGCTTGTGAGTTTGAAAGCAGAAACTTCTGCTCCTGGTGCCCGCCATGTTTTATCTCACAGCAGTCCTAGGAGGGGAGCTATTGTTATGCCCATTCTGCTGATGAGGAGCCCAAGACTCTTGGCAGTTAAGTAACTTTCTATAGGAAAGACAGCTGCCCCGTGACAAGCCTTTGTCGCTGGAGTATCAAGGACAGTTACTGATGTGAGTGCAAACCCAGTTTGGGGAGCTGGGTCAGGGAGAGATTGCAGAGAGGACCAAGACTAGGTGAGGTTAGTCATGCCATAGCTTGAAGGCTGGGCTCAAAGCAGACTGGCAGAGGGGAGTGGGGTGGAGAATGACCTGCAGAGAAGACATGGGGGGCAGAGTTAACACAGCAGGTGTGGGCAGGGGCGGGTTAGGTTGTATAATAATTTCCCAGGCTGGAGTGAGAAGATGAAGAGGTGGGACTTAGGAAGCATAATTGGAATTCATAGAATCCTGGTTCCAGCCACCTCCCTGCCCATCCCTCCCCACTCCTCTTCTCCTTCCCAGTCTGGCACCCCCTGCCCCACTCCATGCTGGGCTAGAGTCACTGACAGCATCTCCCTTGGCATTCTGCAGCCATGAGAAGCCAGACTCGGAGAACATCCCACCCAGCAAGCACCACCAGCAGCCGCCCCACAACAGCCTCCCCAAGCCTGAGCCAGAGGCCAAGACTCGAGGGGAGGGTGATGGCCGAGGCTGTGAGAAGGCAGAGAGAAGGCCCGAGAGGCCAGAAGTCAAGAAAGAGCCTCTGGTGAAAGCCAATGGCCTCCCAGCTGGACCAGAGCCAGCCTCAGAGCCAGGCAGCCCTTACCCCGAGGGCCCAAGAGTGCCAGGGGGTGGGGAACAGCCTGCCCAGCCCAATGGCTGGCAGTACCACTCCCCAAGCCGGCCAGGGAGCACAGCTTTCCCGCCTCAGGATGGAGAGACTGGGGGACACCGGCGGAGTTTCCCACCACGCACCAACCCTGACAAAATTGCCCAGCGCAAGAGCTCCATGAACCAGCTTCAGCAGTGGGTGAACCTGCGCCGGGGGGTACCCCCGCCTGAAGACCTTCGGAGGTGAGGCATGCTGGCGGCTGGGGTGGGGCTGATACGGTGTTATGGCTAGAGCGTGCGAGTGGGGTCACAGCCCACAAGGCATCCCCTGTTGGAAACCTTCTGGAAGCAGGCTGAGTTGGGAAACCAAGCAAATCCCATGCTTCCTGGCTTGCCCAAATCCTGCCTGCCCCGTGGCTCCACCATTAGAGTCTGGCTGCTGTCCCTGATTTTTGGTTTCTCTGTCTGCTTCCTTCAGAAGAAGGGACGGAGCGCCCCAGTGCCTCTCCATGGCGTGCTGGGGAGCCCAGAACACAGCAGGCTTCAGGAGGGGGCCTGAAGTTGTTATAGTCATGCATCCATCCAAGCTATGAGCCCTCCTACAACATCCTCTCCTCCAGTGCTCCACCCACTTGAGACTCACTAACTGCCAGACCAACTCATTCCATTTTTGAACAGCTCTAATTGTTTTAAAGCCATGATTTATATGAAGTTAAAAAACAAAACAAAGTAGCTCATTGGTCCCAACATGGCCATCTATGACCATTTACTCCTTTATCCAATGACTGGCTTTGAAATATCTGGGGACATTTATTGGGCCCAATGGTGTCCCTCAGGGCAAACGGGCTGCAGGCTCCTTCCCTGGGGATTTGGGCAGCTCCAGGGACTGCAGGCCACAGCTTCAGGAAGGCCATGGGGCCCTGGAGGAACCTGCCCTCTAGTGGCCTGAGCGGCTGCGCATTGCTGGTGGTCTGGTGCCTGGGAGCATCAGGCCTGCTCTGGGGAGAACCACTTGGGATGAGTCCCAAGAACCTACTGGTTCTGTCCTTGACAAGATCATACAGTCAGGAAGCTGGGCATGGTGGCTCACACCTGTGGTCCCAGTTACTACTCTACACGTGGATGTGGGAGGATTGCTTGAGCCCAGGAGTTCAAGGCTGCAGTGAGACTTGATGGCCCCACTGTACTCCAGGCTGGTGACAGAATGGACCTCATCTCTAAAATAATATAAAATGGACCTTATCTCTAAATGGGGTCCTCATCTCTAAATCTCTAATGGACCTCATCTCTAAAATAATATAAAATAGATCAGGACGCCGCCCTTTCTTTCATCCCTCCTACGTTGCCCTCCTTCAGATGCCTGGTAGACTTTCTTCTATTTGCCTCTCTCAGAAAAGATCTGATAAACTGGTTCATGCTGAGATGGAGATGGCTGATAAGCCTTCACGTTTCTTCCTAGGGATATGTCATTTTAAAGAGACAAAGATTGAAGCTCTGAATGGTGCAGTGTCCAGCCTTGGGGAGTTGGTTGAGGAAGGGGGCTGTGAGGACAGGAGTCTTTCCCTCATCTCTGGAATAAACCTCAGCCCCTGTGTACCTATTCAAGCACCCTGCTCTAGGCTGGGGGACCTGGAGGTGGGGCTGGGGTGGGTGGAGGGGTGCCCGTGTTGTCTGCCTTCCTTACAATGTCCTCTCTCTCTCAGTCCCTCTAGGTTCTACCCTGTGTCTCGCAGGGTCCCTGAGTGCTATGGTCCCTACTCCTCCCAGTACCCCGATGATTACCAGTACTACCCGCCAGGGGTGCGGCCGGAGAGCATCTGTTCCATGCCAGCCTATGATCGGATCAGCCCGCCCTGGGCCCTGGAGGACAAGCGCCATGCCTTCCGCAATGGGGGTGGCCCTGCCTACCAACTGCGAGAGTGGAAGGAGCCCGCCAGCTACGGGCGGCAGGATGCCACCGTCTGGATCCCAAGCCCCTCCCGGCAGCCAGTCTATTATGATGAGCTGGATGCCGCCTCTAGCTCCCTGCGCCGCCTGTCCCTGCAGCCCCGCTCCCACTCTGTGCCCCGCTCACCCAGCCAGGGCTCCTACAGCCGTGCCCGCATTTACTCCCCTGTCCGCTCACCCAGTGCCCGTTTTGAGCGGCTGCCACCTCGCAGTGAGGACATCTATGCTGACCCTGCTGCCTATGTGATGAGGCGATCCATCAGCTCCCCCAAGGTGAGCCACCAGCCTGCCCTTCCTTCCTCATCCCCTGAGGTCCCCAGAAGCCTAAGACCATCTATTGAGAAAAGGCAGAGATGTGAGAGCATCTGGGCCACGGGGCCACTGGGCTGTGTGTCTGCAGGACCAGCAGTGCTGCCCAGGGTAGCCCCTGGCCTGTGGTTCCGTCTGTAGGAGAGCTGTCTTGGGGATGGCTTTGCCTCTTGAGTGGGAACATTGCTTTCTGTACATGCTCCCAAGTTGTGCCAGAAACCGTGCCGTCATATAAGAGGGCAGAGAGGGTTCTGTCTTTTCAAATCTTGAGGACCTGGACAGATCATTGCAAGGGGGGCTGCTGTCCATTTCAGTTTGGGATCTGCTCTGGGACTGAACACAAATACCTCTAACCTCGAGCTTCAGCTGGTGGGGAACTCCGTGTCCCAGCCAGACCCCTCACCTCTGCGATCCCTTTCTCTTCCAGTATGATTACCTGGGAGACAGGCGGCCAGTCCCTGCAGGACTGTTCCCCTACAACTACCCACCATCCCCCACGGTCCACGATAAGATGGTACGTCCTTTCTCCCCTCCACCTGCCTCAGGGCCTCCCCGCACCATGCTCTACTCAGGGTGGAGCTAAACTGGGGCGGACTCCAGGGACGCTCTGTGCCTAGTGCCTGGCCTGGCTGGTTTTTAGCAGCCTCTGGATACCTCCTCCCTCCCAGCCAGGACTCTAGCCCCAGTATCAAGTTTGGTGCCAATAAGCCCTTCTCCTCTGTGACACAGGCCGTGGAGGAGGGATGAGATCTGGGCGCATGTAATATCCTGGTCCCTCTCTTCTGCAGCATGCAGGAGAAGGGGCCTAGGCAGGAAAAATCAGGCCAGAGCTCCTAACAAGAAGCAAGATCTTCTAAATTTTTCCCCCTGAAGCATAGTTATTTCATGTTTGTCCTTTGCCTGGAATGCCACTTTTGGGGAGAGATACAAGCGATATGATTGAGGGAGAAAAAATTTTCCGAATTGCATCTCCTCCTTTTTCTCTGCCTCTTTCTACTTGTGTCTCTCCCTGGAATTTGTTCTCCTGAGAACTTTGCCACCACCTAGAGACCTAGATGAGATGCTCCGCTTGGGAGGGTTGGAGAGGACCACTGGGATCAACAGGCAGAATCCTTGTCCAGAAAGCCTGTTGCTGACTCGTTTCCATAACAGTACCAGGAGGCCAGGGTGGAGGAGGGCTGGGCAGGCTGGAGGCTAGGCGGCTGCTCCTTCCCCTCTCTGTCTGATTCTCACTCTGCCAGTGTCCACAGCGTATAAGCCTTGCCCACAGCAAACACACGCACCCAGAAACAACCGATTTTTCCAGAAAACTCAGAAACAGCTGCTAACAAGTGCTGCCTAAATTGCTCTGATGGCACTCACCTCTCCCAGGGAGGCCTAGGCAGACCTAGGAGAGATGGCGCTGGGGCCTGCGTGTGTCCCTCCTCTCCCTGGAGTGTCCAGTAGAGAACTACTTTGCCTGCCCACATCCTCAACCCCTCCCTTCCTGAGAACTCCTCAAGGGCAGAGGGAGAAGCCTCCCCTTGTCCTTGTCGCTAACTCTTAACTGCTTTGCTTCTTTTTTTATTGTTTTCTTTTGTGTGTTCCTGTTTGTTTGTGTTGCTGTTTGGCCTCTGGGCCTCGGGCTCCGGGTAGGATGAACTTTTAGATCTTCAGTTGCAAAGAAACCTAGAGTATTTGGATCAGCAGGTAGGCAGAGCTGGTGCCCCCCTTACCATCCCACTGCCTTCCTGTCGCATCTCTCCACTCCTCCCCACCTCCTCATCTTCCAGCCATTTGACAACCTTTGTTGGTGCAAGCAGGACACAACAAAGTGGCTTATGTTTTGGTTTGCGCCTACACACCCCTTCTCTTCAAAGCCCTTTAGGACAGCTGGGAGTTTCCTGGGGAAAGAAGCATAATAAGTAGGCACATGAATAATTAATGCCACCTCTTATTTCTCCAGTGCTCAGCTCAGATGGAACTGCCCCCAGGGGGCAGGTGGGAATTTGCATTTTTTTCTGGCGAGAGGAGGGAGTCGCAGAGTCGAGGGAGCTCTAGGCTGGGCCTAAAATGCTAGGGATTTAGTTCAGCCTGAATCTGGGAAATCATCTTATCATATTTTATAGGTTGTTGTTAAACTCCATAATTGGTAAACTGAGGCCCACAGACCCTCCCTAGGATGATTTTTAAAGTAATATTCACTCAGTGTATTCATTAGTTCCTCCAAAAGCCCTTTTGCATAAACAGCACGTGCATTCCTGAGAATTCAGTGCAAACTGAGGGAGTATTATCAACCCAGTTTTACAGGTGAGCAAGCTGAAGAGGCAGTGAATGTTCCATGAGCTGCAAGCAGTGGCTGCCTGGTCTCTGCTCCAGGGCTCTAACCCTTTCTTGTCTTTTAAGCTAAGGGAGCTGTGAGACTGAGTTTAGACAGGCTGGGGGTCAATATGCTGGGTATTTATATAAGCACACACTCTTAAGTTCAGATCTGTGCTACAAACCACGACCTAGAAGTACACAACACTGTCCTGTGGGGGCAGCCTGGAGGGGTAGAAATAATAATAATAATAACAACAGCTACAATAATTGGATGCCTCCTCCATGCCCCATACTATTCTAAGCACTTTTCAGATCTCTAACTCATTTAATCTTCACTATAACCCTGTAAGATGGATGCTGTTATTACCCCCATTTTACAGTTGAGGAAACTAAAGCACAGAGAGGTTGAATAACATGCCAAGAACACACAGCCAGTGAACAGCCGAGCTTGGACTGTGACTCCAAGCTTCTGACCCAGTTTACAACCGAGGAAACATCTAATGTGTGACAAAGCTGCCATCAAACCTCATTAGGATGAGTTCATGCTCTTAAAGTTACAGAAAAAAAAAATTTAAATTGAGATGCTATAGCTGCAACTGTTGGTTCTTCTAGTCACAAGCCATGTGACCCATCTCACCGGGGCTTCATGTTGATGTCGCAATTCAATTTTGTAATAGGCCTCAGGCACTAGGAAGCACCAATGTCCACAGTTCAATAAGCAGGGATGGCTCCTGGCCCTGGAGGCCATTGCATTCCAGCTCCAGAAGCAGCTCGTTGTGTCCACACCATGAGCATTCTGGGCCATGTGGGAACAGATCCCAGGATTCCAACTTGGAGCAGGGCCGGGAGGTCCAGGATCCTGCTGATGGGAAGCAAGATCCAAAGTGCCTTGCAGGGGTGAGGAGCAGGGCTCAGGGCCCACCCACCTCCAGATTCCTGAGCAAGCTGTCCTCCCTGTCACCCATGTGATTGGCTTTCTACTCCATCCACAATGCCCAGCTGTCCAAGCATTCAGTGCAGACAGCAGAGTCCCTTCCTGCAGGCTTTTGCCCTCACAGAGGGGCTGGGCCATTAGGCTGGGGGCTTCAGAAATAGCCTTCCAGAGGACTCCCTCATGGATAAAGGGTATTATTCCTTTTGTTTGTTTGTTTGTTTGTTTGTTTTGAGACAGGATCTCACTCTGTTGCCTAGGCTAGAGTACAGTGGCACAAACCTAGCTCACTGCAACTTCTACCTCCCAGGCTCAAGTGATCCTCCCACCTCAGCCTCGTGAGCAGCTAGGACTACAGACAGGTGTGCAGCCACCACACCTGGCTAATTAAAAAAATTTTTTTGTAGAGATGGGTGTCCTACTGTGTTGGCCAGGCTGGTCTCAAACTCCCAGCCTCAAGCGATCCTCTCACCTCTGCCTCTCAAAGTGCTAGGATTATAGGCGTGAGCCACTGTAGCTGGCCAAGGGTAGTACTCTTAAAAGGCAGTCTTGTATGATGAGAAGAGTCCAGGGCATAGTCAGACACTGCTGCTCTAGTTCTAGCTCCGCCATTTACAAGGAAGTTTTTTTTTTTTTAAATCTTGAAAAAGTCACTTAGTTTCTCTGGGGCTTTGTTTTCTCAATCATAAAATGGGCATTGTAGAACCTGCCCTTTCCTTTCAACCTCACAGATGTATTGGGAGAATCAAGTGGGGGTGCATATGTGAGCTCTTTGTCAGGCATCGCAAGGAGTGACAATCACCACTTGCTGCTGTTATTATTTTGTTTTTCCCAAACTCAAAAATATCAACGAGCACTTCTTACCATGTGTGAGGCACTGGGTTAGGTGGTTTCTTACAAAATCTAACATTTTGGAGAGACAGAAGGTAGCACACAAGAATCCTCCTAGAGGTAAGACCCACCTGTGCTGAAAGATCCCCAAAGCCGCAGCACAGGCGGGAGCAGGCCAGGATGAGAACACTCCTGCTCGCTTCCTCTACTGCTCTGGATCTGCTTGTTGGGGAAGGAATGAGATACCCACAGGTTACCGTGCAGGGATGGCTCCCGGCCCTCAAGGCCCTTGCATTCCAGGGCTAAAGAGGTAGAAAAATCAGTTCCTAGGAAAGCCTTTAGAAATGCTGCAGACCCTGCAAATGGGGTGGTGGGTGCCCTGGCCCTGCGTACAACATGTAGAAGCAAGGCTGTATTTGGGCCGCTGCCTAAAAGGGGTAAGAGGAAGAAAGGACAGTGTGGGTACAACTGAGACTGGAGAGTTGACGGAAAAATCACATGGGACCCTCTGAACAGGAACCTCAGATAATCTTCCCTAATATGGCTCTTTCCTCCCTTCCTCATTCACTTTCCCTTCCAGAAAGCTTTGCCTGCACAACCCCCTCTGTCTTCTGCCACCTTCCCCTGTAGAACAATGGAGTTAAAGGGACACAGCCAAGGACATTCCCTGATATCTTCACTTTTTGGTCCTTTCCCATTGGAACCAGTGGGGGAAATGATGGCACTTCTGGTTGATTTGTTGACCTGCCCTTTCTCCCACCCCTCCTTTCCCTTCCTCTTCCTCCTCATCCCGTCCTTTCTTCCATTTCTCTCTTTTTAAATTGGCAAATAGTCTTTCCACTTCCATGTTCCTAAAGATTCTTGAAATAGAAAGAATGTGTTGGAAACCCTGGTGTCCCTTTAATGTGGCTTGCTTGTTTTGGCCTCCTTGTTTGCTCCCTAATGTCATCTGAGATCCTCATGGATGCTGCCAGCCCAGCTCTGGAAACCGTGTTTAGCACTTTCTGCACTAGAGCCGAGGGTGGGGAGGGCAGGGGCAGGGAGAGGGGCCAGGCCTCTGTATCTGTGGTGGCCCATCCAAAGAGCAGGTCCTAGATTTCCTTTTTTGTTGTTTCACTTAGTTCAACTTTGGGGAGATCAATCTTCCAACTGCCTCTATGGTCTTTGTGAAAAGTGGTGTGAGAAATGAGATCAGGGCAGGGAGATGACAACCGTGGCCAATGCGGATGGGACAACAGCCAGGCACCCTGGGGAGGCCTCTGCAGTGCCTCCAGCAAAGTCCCAGTGGCCTCCCGGACACTTCCGTGGCCTTTCTGCAAGGACAGCTTCAATGCTGGTCCTGAAACAGAGGTCACTAGGGGTGAGCAAGGAGTGAGGGCAAGCTCAGGGTGCTGGGGGAGCTGCCCTCCCCTGTTTACTGGGAAACAAGCACAGGTGGGTGAAGGGGAGATACCTACATGTGGGTCGGAGTGTGAATAGTCCGTTCCTTCCTCTGCTGCAGATGAGTGAGAGCGAGACTCTCATCAGTATGGTGAACCGCATGGTGGAAAACTCCTCCCCCAGGTCCCAACTCTTCATGCAAGTAAGACCTCTGCCTGGCAGCATGGTCCCTGCCAATGCCATTTCAGCTGCTTGTGCATGGTCGAGTTGCCCATCTAGGATAAGGCTCACGCCACCCAACCCGCTCATCTGCCTGGACACAGGCTTGGCCTGGTCTTCCTTCCTTAATTCCACTATGTCACCTCCATTCTTCACTTTCATGGGTAAACCCAAGGCCCATTTCCCAAACCATCAAAATAGCCAGCACCAACATCTCATGCCATGCTGGGGATCGCAACTCTGCTCTTGAATGTTCTGATTTCGATTTCATATTTGTAATATCTTGACAGACGTCACTGGGGTTAAAGGCATGAGGGGTGTAATGGAACCATCTAATGTCAAAGGTGTATAGAATGTGCTGTGGTCACCAGATGTGGCATCCAGGCTAGGCAGCATTTGCTGGACCCAGAGATGCTTCTGAATTCTTGCCAATTTTGGTTTAGACACAAGCCCTGGTGTTTAGTCTACTAGGGCAATAATTTTCAACTGTTCCCAATGCTCATTCCAACCATTCCCCTATGTCTTATCCCCACAGACAGCCATGGAGTTCACTGATGTTCTCATGGTGGTTACCAACAAGCCATTGGGAGCTGCACACCCTGCAGTCGCTCTTGGCAGCAGACCCTAGTGCTTGGGGGAGAGGAAATACAGAGCATGACTCAAGCAGAGTTCTGATCTCTCCAGAGTCAGCCTAGGACAACTGGGATGGGGTTAGGCCGGGCCATCCCAGGCTTCCAGCCAGGGGATGTAGAATGAGCTCAGGTCCCTGGAACAGAAGCTACCAGAGGTGATGGACCATGGTCTCTGGCAGGAGCACAGCGGGATTGTGATGTTAGCTTCCTATCCCTGCATACCCTCATCCTGCCCCTGCTGCAGTAACCGGCCTCATGTTCCTGCAGGTCCCTCCGTACCCAGAAGTGTTCCGGGAAAGCCTCCACACCTACAAGTTAAACGAGCAAGACACAGATGTAAGAGCAGTGCCCCCTGCTCCCTCCCTCCACTCCAGCCTCCCGCTGCTGTCCTCTGCGGGGGCAGTCTCTCCATCCATCTCTCTTCCTCTGCGGGGGCTGTCTCTCCATCCATCTCTCTCCTTCTGGTGGCTCTTCATACCTTTGATTCATGTCTTCTCTCACCACAAGATTCTGCCTACCTCCTCCTCATCCCCCTTCTTTTCTGATCTACCACCCACTCACCTTTCCCTCCCATGCTGGCTGTATCCGTTTCTTCACTGAGCGCTCGGCCCTTTTGCCTACAGCAGTGAGATCTGCTTGTAACATGAATGCAGACTTTGTTGGGAGATAGATCAGTCAGTCTATTCTGTGCCCGGCATGGCGTTAGTCCCTACAGGTAACTAGAAAGGAGAATACGGCTATGCCCCTGCCTTCAGGGAGCTTCAGGGTAAGTGGGAAGTGCCAGGTAGCAGCAGGAGGTGGCAACACAGTATCCATGTAGTGAAGAGGAGCCATAATAGGTTCTGCCAGGTGCAGGGAAGTGAGGCCATGTGGGCTAAAGGTCAGGGACAAAACAAGCAGCATGTGAGTTAGGCCTTGAAGTTAAAAGGCCCAGAGGGTAAAATCTGACTCAGTAGAAAGGAGCAAAGCAGGTATTTGAGGAATGGCATGAATAAAGGTGTGGACTAGGAAAGCATGAGCCCTCTTTCTGGCCTCACCTGTCTGCTCCCCATCACCACTGGCCCTGCTTGGGTAGTGGATCTGCCCAGTGAGACTGGGAGAGGTTCTTTCCTGACAGGACTACACCTCAGAGGGAGGATCAGCCATCCTGAGACTTTGAAGGGAGGAGGGAAGAACAGGATCTTGAGAGAGAAGGGAGAAGGTTCTGTGGGATTGAGGGACAGTTTCTATTGCTCACTGCTTTTCCAAGACTCCTTGTTCTGACACCCGGCCCACCTCTTCAGTCCAGCCTAGGAGGTGAGGTCACATCATCTCCTCAGTCCTTTGTGATTGCAACCCTTGGAAGGATGGGAGTGCCAGAGTTTAACACTTGGCTCCCAGCCCTCTTAACCCAACTCACTTCCTCAGAGAGTAAGCATACCTCACGTCCCAAGATGAAGACCCATCTTCTTGTTCTCAGGAGCTACCAAGGGCAAGGTGAAGGCCCAGGGTTCCTCAGCAGGAGAAAGGAGGGGGTATCCAGAGGCCAGGCCTGTAACTCCCAGGTCGCCATCAAACTATGTCCTTCATCCCCTTCTTTCTCCCTCTCCTTCCCCACTCTCTGGGTCCCTAGAAGCTGCTGGGAAAATTGTGTGAGCAGAACAAGGTGGTGAGGGAGCAGGACCGGCTGGTGCAGCAGCTCCGAGCTGAGAAGGTGAGAAGCTGGGGGTGGCTTTAAGCTGGGGCAGATGGGCGAGGCTGGCTTGGAGAAGGTTGTGGGCTGCTGTCTCCAACCTGACTAACATGACAAAGCAAGGACAGCCTCCACTCAGCTGCCTGTTGAACCTCTAAGGGCTCAGTCCTCTGCTGTTCAATCCCAGAGAGTAGCTGTCAGGGCGCTTATGTCATTCCCCTGCCTTTCTTCAGGAGAGCCTGGAAAGTGCCTTGATGGGGACCCACCAGGAGCTGGAGATGTTTGGAAGCCAGCCCGCCTACCCAGAAAAGCTGCGGCACAAAAAGGATTCACTGCAGAACCAGCTCATCAACATCCGCGTGGAGCTGTCTCAGGCGACCACGGTAACCTAGGGAGCGGGGTTTGTGCACCCCACCTCATCAGCACTAGGCAGGAGGGCCACCACCTCCCAGCTTGTGCTGTCTTAGTCCAGTTTTCCTCAGAGGACAAGAGCTGAGTACTCCCGTGCAGAGGGGCATGAACAAAGACCTCAATATTGCCCTGCAAATAAATAGCAAGTCAGCCAGTCTGCTCATTCCAGTCTCCACCGAGGAAATGAGCTTATTTCCCACAAACTGTACCTGTACCTGGATTTCTTTGGGACAGCATGAAGTTGTGAGTTACTTATTTCCTTGGCTGTGCTAACACCTCTGCTGCCCACTTCTGTCTTCTCCCTCAGAGAAGCAAAGCACTGGCAAAAAGGCTGCGGCCAGCTGGCCTCAGTGGCTCACGCCTATAATCCCAGCACTTAGGGAGGCCAAGGCGGGTGGATCACCTGAGGTTGGGAGTTTGAGACCAGCCTGACCAACATGGAGAAACCCCGTCTCTACTAAAAATACAAAGTTAGCCGGTCGTGGTGGCACATGCCTGTAGTCCCAGATACTCAGGAGACTGAGGCAGGAGAATCGCTTGAACCCACGAGGCAGATGTTGCCGTGAGCCGAGATCGCACCATTGCACTCCAGCCTGGGCAACAAGAGTGAAACTCCATCTCAAAAAAAAAAAAAGGCTGCTGCCCTGGTCACTACTTCCCAGCAGGTAAGGGCAGACCTTCCGACACAGACTGCTTAGAGAATGGCTCCAAGAAGCAGCAGAAAAAGCCCCATGAAAGTGTGGCTCAGAAAGGAGGAAGCTCTCTAACCTCCGGATAACAAATATCCTCCTTCAGGCTTTTTTCTCTTTGACCTCCACTTAAAATTTTTTTTTTTTTTTTTTTTAATGACAGGGTCTCACTGTGTCACCCAGGCTGGAGTGCAGTGACACAAACACAGCTCACTGCAATCTCGACCTCCAGGGCTCAAGTGATCCTCCTGCCTCAGCCCCCAAGTCACCAGGACTACAGGGGCGCGCCACCATGCCCAGCTAACTTTTGTAATTTGTAGAGATGGGGTCTTGTCATTTTCCCCAGGCTATGCCCTCTACTTTTTATCCGCTAATCTGGGGAGAATAGGAGGGTATGGAAGTGATATCATGCCTCTCCATTTTCTCTTTATTTTAGTTGGTGGTGGGATGGGCTGTTACATCTCTTGTAAGGCTAGTGTTTGGCTGTCACCAGAATGTCTCAGCCTGGTGCCCTTCTCCTTCCGTCCCTCCATGCTCTCTTCCCCAGATCTTCATGCCTCTGGTACCCTGTCCCCAGGGTCCATTGCAGGATAAGGAGGAATGCCTTGGTGATGGTGGCTTTCTCAGTGAACACCTCTTTCCCCCATAGGCCCTGACGAACAGCACCATAGAGTATGAGCACCTCGAGTCTGAGGTCTCTGCCCTGCACGATGACCTCTGGGAGCAGCTCAATTTGGACAGCCAGGTGAAGAAGGGCCCTTGAGCTGGCGGGGATTGGGATGTGACTAAAGATGAGGAGTTGGCCTCGAGACAAAAGCAAAGGTTCTGGCCACTGATAACAGACTCTAAGTTTCAGGATGAAGATAATGGGATGCTTTAGGTTCATCTCACAGGGGAAGGAGCTAAAGCTGAAGCTTGGGAGACTTCAGTTAGACACAGGTGTTTTATGACTGAAAGGATTTTTTTTTCCTCTTGGGATGGGGTCTTGCTCTGTTGCCCAGCTTGGAGTGCAGTGGCGCAGTCACAGCTCACTGCAGCCTTGACTGCCCCGGGCTCAAGCAATCCTCCCACCTCAGCCTCCTGAGTAGCTGGGACCACAGTCATGAACCACCATGCCTGGCTAGTTTTTGTATTTTTTATAGAGATAGGGTCTCCCTGTGTTGGCCGGGCTGGTCTCTAACTCCTGAGCTCAAGTGATCCTCCTGCCTCAGCCTCCCAAACTGCTGGGATTACAGGCATGAGCCACTGTGCCCAGCAGGATTTAAAAACAGACGTGTAAATATAAATAACTCAGGCATTAGAAGAGTGGGCGCTGCGGGAGCAATCTGCTCAGGAATTTTTAGATAGGAAAGAGGCTTTTCTTCCTGGGGTGGGTTAGAAACAGTCTGCCCGGAGGCAGGAGGATTGACCTGATGATCTTGGGGAGTTCTTGTTCTTTTCTTCCCTCTGCCTCTTCTTCACCCAGGCCCTGCCTCTTCTCTAGCTAGTTTGCAAGCCCTGTCTCTCTGATGCAGTTAACACCCTGGTTTCCCCCATTTTCTTCTGTTTCCCTCCTGGCAATGCCACTTACCACCCCTACCTTGCAGCTGGTTAGGTAGGGTGAAGACCCACCTGGTCCAGAGGACCCAAATACCACCATGTCCCGTGGCCAAGCCTCACTTGAAACAGACATTTTAGGAGGGGGGATAGAGTTGTGGTCAAGGGCACTAATTTTCGGGTCCAAATAGACCCACATTTAGGTGATGGTCATGCTGCTTACTAAATAGATGGCCTTAGGTGTGAGTCTCTTCATCTCTGAAGAGGGGGCTGCTGCCCTTATCTCCTAGAGTCATGCAGCCAAAATGAGTTAGCACTGTATATGCAAAGTGCTTAGCATAGTGCCTGGTGCTGAGGGATGCTAAATACGTGGGAGGTCTTACCTTTTAGACTGTCAACTGTAATTGAATTCATGACTCTTCAGACGTACGCTGGGAGTGGGTATTAGAAAAGGGCTGTTTGGATGTAAAGAAAAGCAGTAAAATGGAAGCTCTTGCCCCACGAAAAACAGGATACCATAAAGTGTTCACTTAGATGGGCATTCACTCAAAAACCACCCATGTTTCCCCTGGGGGAACTCAGAAGGGTGCATCCTCAGTCTTGGTTCAGAGACATGGGCAATTTTGGGGTGCCATCTCCTAGAGGCTGAAGAGCAGAGGCAGCCCATGGGAAAGATGACTGCTGGAGGGGCGTGTGTGTGTGTGTGTGTGTGTGTGTATGTGTACAGGGTGCCTGCCTCCTGCTGGACCAAAGGAATGTGGGTTCCGAGGGGTCTGGGCTGAGGAAAAGGGCTGGACACTCCTCATGGCCATTTCCTTTGACTCACTGTGTGGCTGCTTCAGAATGAGGTGCTGAACCGGCAAATCCAAAAGGAGATCTGGAGGATCCAGGACGTGATGGAGGGGCTGAGAAAGAACAACCCCTCCCGGGGCACGGACACTGCCAAGCACAGAGGTGGGTGCCTCCTGTGCCAGCCTCCTAGGCTTCCTGCCTCACCAGGAGTGCTCCAGTATTTCTGGCCTCCATCCCACTCCTGCCAGCTCACACTGTGTTCAGAGCCAGGCAGGGTCTTCTTGGGACACCAGAATCTTCCCCTGGGTTCTAGGGTGGTATGTACGGCTCCCTTACCCCCCGCAGAATAGACCAAATAAACAACTCAGAGACACTGTTGACCCTGACACTCTAAAGTCCTCCCCAGAAAAGGTCAAAAGCATCTAAGCCTCCCCAACCCCCAAGCACATGGGCCCACTCGTGACCTGTGACCGCTACTGTAGAGTTTTCCTTGAGCCCTGGGACCTCAGACTGGCTTTCCTTGACACCTCAGGGACAACAGTATCATTTCCATCTACCATCTTCCCCAACCAGCACACCTCTCAACAGCCAGCCTGTGGCCCAAGAACCTGTAATGAGTCCCTCTGGCAGTCCCAGGTAGCCCTGCGACACTAAATCTGCCCTTCCACATCCCTGGATCTGGCTTCTCCCTGCCACCTCCACTCACAGTGCCCATCTACCCACCAGGCCGCACCCCTCCTCCATTGCTCACCCATCCCTTGTTTCCCCCAAGGAGGACTTGGCCCCTCAGCCACCTACAGCTCCAACAGCCCGGCCAGCCCCCTCAGCTCCGCCAGCCTCACCAGCCCCCTGAGCCCCTTTTCACTGGTGTCGGGCTCTCAGGGGTCCCCCACCAAGCCTGGCTCCAATGAGGTAAGTTGAGAAATGGAGTAGAAGGTAGGTGGGGGAGGGAGGACCAGATCCTGGTTTGTCTGAAACTATACAACTTCTGTGCCCATCTCTTCCCTACAGGCCTCCAGCCCTAGTGCTGGAGCTCTTTGTTTAAGGAGGTAATTCTCACACCCCATTTTGTGAACTTCTCTCCAGGTTTCCCCTTTACCTGTTCTCATCTCCATCTGTCATCTTTAGCTCCCTTGCAGTGAAGCCTGTTCCTGGGCACCAGGATGGATAGCAGACAGTATGCATTTCATAAGAATTTAAATCCAGGATGATGCCAGGATAGCAACAGGGTTAAGGGTCAGTGTGGGGAGCTGTTTCCTAGTCAGTCAATCAGCAAGTGTTTTCTGGGGCTCGACTGTGGGCATGGGGTGCCATGAGGCCCTCTTAGAAAGATACACATGTGGCTGGGCGCGTAATCCCAGCATTTTGGGAGGTCAAGGCGGGTGGATCGCTAGGTCAGCATATAGAGACTGTCCTGGCCAACATGGTGAAACCCTATCTTTACTAAAAAAAAAAAAAAAAAATACAAAAATTAGCTGAGCATGGTGGCGCATGCCTGTAGTCCCAGCTACTCAGGAGGCTGAAGCAGAAGAATTGCTTGAACCCAGGAGGCGGCGGTTTCAGTGAGCCAAGATCGCACCACTGTACTTCAGCCTGGTGACAGAGTGAGACTCCATCTCAAAAAATAATAATAATAAATAAAATAAAGAGGCTAGGTGTGGTGGCTCACGCCTGTAATCCCAGCACTTTGGGAGGCCAAGGTGGGTGGATCACGAGGTCAGGAGATCAAGACCATCCTGGCTAACATGGTGAAACCCCGTCTCTACTAAAAAATACAAAAAATTAGCCGGGCATGGTGGTGGGCGCCTGTAGTCCCAGCTACTCCAGAGGCTGAGCCAGGAGAATGGCGTGAACCTGGGAGGCGGAGCTTGCAGTGAGCCGAGATTGCGCCACTGCACTTCAGCCTGGGCGACACTGCCAGACTCCGTCTCAAAAAAATAATAATAATAAAATAAAAAAGAAAAATAAAATAAAGGTATGCACATGTGCTCAAAGGCTTCACTCAGGGAGCCCAGCATCCTATGGACCAAGACCAATTCATAGGAACATGACGGCGTATGTCTCAATATTAAGCCACATGGTTCAGACTATAAATGCCCTAATGTTCCAACAGACAGTGGGGCCTAAACCAGGCCACAGAGCAGCAAGACAGGGAGAGGAACAAGGGAAAGGCATTCTAGGCAGGAGAGTGGGTGGAAGCAAAAGAGTGGGAGAGGAGCTGCCTGGCATGGGGGCGAGGCAATGAGAGAGCTTTGGGGAAAACTTGGGGAGCAGTGGGGAGTGGTGGACAGGTAGAGGCTGGGTCAAGGAAGGCCTTGAAGGTCAGGCAGAGAGTTAGCTGCAGAGCTGGCACTCTCTTCAGGCCACGGGTGGGAGTGCAGTGGTCCCAGGGGCCCACCCAGGTCTCCAGCAATGTTGTTGTCTGCCTCCTGCTAACACTCTTTTCTCCTGCTCTCACAGTGGCTGCTCTTGTTCCTCCTAATGCTCTGGCTTCTGTCTGCCTCAGGAACCTGGCCCGCCTCGGCCTCCCCTCCCCAAAGCCTACGTCCCCCTGGAGTCTCCTCCAGCCGTCCCTCCACTCCCTAGCGAGAGCCGCTTCTGGCCCTACCCCAGCTCCCCTTCCTGGCACCGCAGTGGCGAGACAGCCAGGGGGCAGGTACCCATCACCCTTGGGTCCTGGAGGGTGGGGCAGGGGACAATGGGCAGAGGGCCAGGCCACGGGACAAGGCAGGGCCCTGGAGTCATTTTCCCCATTAATTTTCCCAAAGTTCGGTTTCTACGGCGCCCCTGCCCAGCTGGACTCTGGGATAAGGAAAGGATAGTTGAAGCCATCATACAGGCCATCTTTCTGTGCCTTTTTGCTTTCTGTAGGTGATGGGGACATGAGTTACTGCTCCAACCCCAGGCTCATGGGCAGCCAGTGTTTGTGGGTGCTGGTATTATGCCCCACTCCGTACCAACATGACCAGCCAATGGGAACTGAGTGATACTCCCAGCAGTGCCATTCCGATCCCTTCGTGTGCCCATCCCAGGCCCCACTCCACCCATGCTGTCTCTCTGCCTCCACCTTGTATTGTATCCTCGCTGGGTTTCATGAGTCCCTGGAGTATAAGGATATAGGCCCTTTTCTCTCCTGTTCTGGCTCATTCTCTCACCTGCATCCCTAGCCAAGATCCAGGAGATATGCAGTTAGGCTTGGAAGAGGTTGTGTGGTGAGTAGAAAGAGTCCTGTGCCTAAAATTGGAAAACTCATATGCTCATCTAGGTTTAGCTATGTATAATTTGCATAACCCTTGAGGGTTTGCCTGGTGAGATGGGCAGAGCAGGTAATGTTACCCGTATGTGACAGGTAAAGAAAGGGGACCTCTGTTCTCTAGTCGGGCTAGAACTGGAGTTGCTGACCTTTAGCCTGGTCTTCTTTTTGTATTCTTCTCACTGACACTTAGATTCTTCAACTGTACCATGGGAGCAGTGGCTCAGATGATGGCTGAGGTCTCTTCTAGTCTCTTGATTTTGTGAGCCCACACACTAAGTACCCTTTTCATTTCCCTAGAATCCTGGTACCAAGGCCCGCCTGGTTCTGTTTGCTCATGTCTTGGGTAGGATTCCCTACAGGATCCTCAGAGATCCCCCACCGGCCATTCCTTGACTCTGGCTCACAGCAAGTCTGTGGTTCTCAGTGCCAGCCAAGACGAATGGTCAGGTTGAGGGGCCTCCTAGGGGCCATGAGCTCTCATTCCCCAAGATGGCCCATCATTGATCAGTCTTAAAGTGCATGAATGGGAGGCTCCAGTGCATCCCTGTCTGCCTCCCAGGTGGCACACAGAATTTCCTTGTTCCTTGTATCTGCAAGGGTTTGAGCTTCAACCATTAAAAAACAAAGAAACATCACTGGGGGCCAAGTTCCTAATAGCCATACTAACATCAACCATCTTCTCACCCTTTCTCCCCAGCCCAAGGCAAACTATGAACAAAGCAAGAAAGACCCCCACCAGACATTGCCCCTGGACACCCCCAGAGACATCAGCCTTGTGCCCACCAGGCAAGAGGTAGAGGCAGAGAAGCAGGCAGCTCTCAACAAA
This sequence comes from Pongo pygmaeus, assembly GCF_028885625.2. NCBI lineage: Eukaryota > Metazoa > Chordata > Mammalia > Primates > Hominidae > Pongo > Pongo pygmaeus. The sequence goes on from NC_072373.2 coordinate 45,217,341, forward strand.
GGTACTTTCTGTCCCATCTTCCCCTAGAAGTAAGGCAAGGATGCTCAGGGAGGAGCCCCGGGTGCTCATTCACACCCAAAACCCGGTGCCACACCCTGGGCTTTTTAATCTTGGTGGAGAGTGGGGCTGAGCTTGTCTCTGAGAAGGAGGCTTCCTGCCTTCCTGCTTTCCATGAGGCCCACTGGCTACTCTGTCTTTCTGCAGTTGGCGTTGTGCCCCCTCGGACAAAATCGCCCACTGATGATGAGGTGACCCCATCAACAGTGGTGAGGAGGAATGCCAGTGGGCTCACCAATGGACTCTCCTCCCAGGTGGGTACCTCTGCGAGTTCATGCAGGCCTGAGCTGGGCTGCGAGCCCAGGGGCCTGTGTGTGTACCCACTCATCTCCCTCTGCTGTTCAAGAAACTCAGGGCTGGAGAGGAAGGTGGAACATGTGAGAGGAGGGGCAAGAGCCCCACTGGAGGAGGAGCTCTCCTGCAGGGAGATGTGTCAGGGGATGAGGAAGCTATGCTGCATTAGTCAGGGTTCTCTAGAGGGACAGAACTAAAAAGATATATAATATATATGTATAAAGGGGAGGTTAGTAAGTATTGACTTACATGCTGACAAGGTTCCACAATAGGCCGTCTACAAGCTGAGGAGCAAGAAGAGCCAGTCTGAGTTCCAAAACTGAAGAACTTGGAGTCCGATGTTTGAGGGCAGTAAGCATCCAGCATGGGAGAAAAATGTAGGCTGGGAGGCTAGGCCAGTCTCTCCTTTTCATGTTTTTCTGCCTGCTTTATATTCACTGGCAGCTGATTAGACTGTGCCCACCCGATTAAGGGTAGCTCTGCCTTCCCCAGCATGTTAATTTGTTTTGGCAACACCCTCACAGACACACCCAGGATCAATACTTTGTATCCTTCAATCCAGTCAAGTTGACACTCAGTATTAATCATCACAAGTCCACCCCTTGTCAACTTGAACCCATACGCATCCCCTGAGATCATACATAATCTTCAAATAAAGACAATAATAAGGTCATAATTACACCTCACATAAGACGACTATCCTTTGTACAACAGGAAATGCACCAATCCCCAACCCAAATACTATTACATAAAGTTAACAATACATCAGTGCTGATGTGAGGTCAATAAATCCTATGTCATATGATAAAGGAAATAAAATAAAGATATTTCCTTAGCACAAGTGTATACATGCACAAACATATTTTTAGCAAAAGAAGGAGGAAATACTCATGACCATTACAGTCCCTGCTTCTGCAGCTAGTCACATGATCATAGCTGGTGTTGATGACTACTTTCTTCTGCTATCCATTCTGTATTCACTTTGCCTTCAGCAAGCACCTCAGCAGGTCGTGGTGTTTTTCCTGGTGGAGTGACCAAACCTTCATTCCTGAGGGATCTGGGCCATTTGTAGTCCTGCCTGGATTAAGCTGTTGTAGTTTTCCATTGACCTTAATCACAGGATCTCTTAATACTAAGAGATGCCCTAATGTATCTCCTGTATTCCATGCATATTCTTCCTTATTTCCATTGTGGAGTGGTAGACTGATTTCATCTTGATAGTCCGGGTCAGTCACCCCAGCCAACGCTATAACTCCCTTCTTAGCCTGTTGATTTAAAGGTAGGAGGAGCCTAAAGTGTCCAGGTGGCAATCTTAACTTCTAGTTTAATGGAATTGTTGTGTTTCCTGGTAGCAGCATTCCTCCCTCTGGAATGAAGACCTGTAGGCCAGCAGAACATAATGTCATGGGAAAAGGAAGCAAAAATTTTGTTAGTGGATCACTAGGGGTGATGGTGAGTGGTGCCACTTCCACTTCCACCCCTTGATTCCTGGACCCATAAATCTTGGCTATGGGAGAAAAACTACTACATATTGGATGCTGATTCAGAACATACATGGCCTTCTGAAGAACTTTGCACCAGCCCTGCAAAGTACTGTCACCTAGTTGGTGTTGTAATTGTGACTTCAAAAGGCCATTCCACCATTTTATCAATCCAGCTGCTTCAGGATGATGGATAACATAGTAAGACCAGTGAATTCCATGAGCGTGAGCCCACTGCCACACTTTTTTTTAGCTGCAAAGTGAGTGCTTGGTCAGAAGCAATGCTGTGTGGAATAGCATGACAGTGGATAAGGCATTCCGTGAGTCCATGGATGGTTGTCTTGGCAGAAGCATTGCATACAGGATAGGCAAACCCATATCTGGAGAGAGTGTCTGCCCTTTCCATGATGGAAGAGGTCCAATATAATCAACCTGCCACCAGGTAGCTGGTTGTTCACCCCAAGGAATGGTGCCATATCAAGGGCTCAGTGTTGGTTTCTGCTGCTGGCAAATTGGGCATTCAGCAGTGGCCATAGCCAGGGCAGCCTTGGTGAGTGGAAGTCCATGTTGCTGAGTCCATGTGTAACCCTCATCCCTGCCACCATGGCCACTTTTTTCATGGACTCATTGGGTGGCTGGGAAAAGAGGCTGAGTGGTGTCCACAGAATGGGTCATCCTATCCACTTGATTATTAAAATCCTCCTCTGCTGAGGTCACCCTTTGGTGAGCACTCACATAGGATACAAATATCTTCATGGTTTTTGACCACTCACAGAGGTCCATCCACATACCTCTTCCCCAAATTTCTTTGTCACCAATTTTCCAATCATGCTTCTTCAAAGTCCCTGACCATCCAGCCAAACCATTGGCTACAGCCCATGAATCAGTATATAATCGCACATCTGGCCATTTCTCCTTCCATGCAAAGTGCACAGCCAGGTGCACTGCTTGAAGTTCTGCCCACTGCGAAGATTTCCCTTCACTGCTATCCTTCAGGGATATCCTGGAAAGTGGCTGTAGTGCTGCAGCTGTCCACTTTTGGGTGGTGCCTGCATATCGTGCAGAACCATCTGTGAACCAGGCTTCAGTCTTCTCTTCCTCTGTCAACTGATCATAGGGAACCCCCCATGAGTCCATCAGTGCAGGGTAGAGGAGAGAAGGCATGGTGGCAGGAGTGGAGGCCGTGGGCATTTGAGCCACTTGCTCATGTAACTTACTTGTGCCTTCAGGACCTGCTCGAGCCCGATCACGTATGTACCACTTCCATTTGATGATGGAATGCTACTGTGCACCACCCACTTTATGGCTAGATGGGTCAGAAAGCACCCCGTTCATGATAGGCAGTTCAGGTCACATGGTGACTTGGTGACCCATAGTCAAACGTTCAGTTTCCACCAAAGTCCAGTAACAGACCAAGAGCTGTCTCTCAAAAGGAGAGTAGTTAGCTGCAGAAGACGGCAGGGCCTTGCTCCAAAATCCTAGAGGCCTCCGCTGTGATTCACCTATGGGGGCCTGCCAAAGGCTCCAAACAGCATCCCGATCTGCCACTGACACCTCAAGCACCATTGGATCTGCTGGGTCATATGGCCCAAGTGGCACAGCAGCTTGCATGGCAGCCTGGACCTGTTGCAGAGCCCTTTCCCGTTCTGGACCCCCCCTCAAAATTGGCAGCCTTTCAGGTCACTCGATAAATGGGCCAGAGCAACACACCAAATGAGGAATATGTTGCTTCCAAAATCCAAATAGGCCTACTAGACTGTGCCTGTTTCTTGGTTGTAGGAGGGGCCAAAGGCAGCAATGTATCCTTCAGCTTAGAAGGAATATCTCAACAGGCCCCATACCACTGTACTGGAAATTTTACTGAGGTAGAAGGTCCCTGAATTTTAGTCGGATTTATTTCCCATCCTCTGGCATGCAAATATCAATAAGTCCAGTGTGTTTGCTACTTTTTGCTCACTGGATCCAATCAGCATAAGGTCATCAATGTAATGAACCAGTGTGATACCTTGCAGAAGCGAAAAGTGATCAAGGTCTTTCTGAATAAGGTTATGACACAAAGCTGGAGAGTTGATACACCCCTGAGGTAGGACAGTAAAGGTATATTGCTGGCCTTGCCAGCTCAAGGCAAATTGCTTCTGGTGGGCCTTATGGACAGGAATGGAAAGAATGGAAAAAAGGGCATTTGCCTTGTCAATGGCTGCATACCAGGTGCCAAGAGATGTGTTAATTTGCTTAAGCAATGAAACCACATCTGGTATAGGCAGCTGCAATTGGAGTCACCACTTGGTTAAGCTTACAGTAATCCATTGTCATTCTCCAAGATCCATGAGTCTTCTGCACAGGCCAAATGGGAGAGTTGAACGGGGATGCGGTGGGAATCATCACCCCTGCATTTTTCAAGTCCTTGATGGTGGCACTAATCTCTGCAGTCCCTCCAGGGATGTGATATTATTTTCGATTTACTATTTTTTTAGATACAGGCAGCTCTAATGGCTTCCATTTGGCCTTTCCCACCATCATAGCCCTCACCCTGCCAGTCAGGGAGCCAATGTGAGGGTTCTTCCAGCTGCTAAGTATATCTATGCCAATTATGCATTCTGGCACTGGGGAAATGAACACAGGATGAGTCTGGAAATCCACTGGACCCACTGTAAGTCAGACCTGAGCTAAAACTCCATTAATTACCTGACCTCCATAAGCCCCTACTTTAACTGGAGGACCACAATAACGTTTTGGGTCCCCTGGAATCAACATCAGCTCAGAGCCAGTGTCCAGTAGTCCTCAAAGTGTCTAATCACTTCCCTTTCCCCAATGCACAGTCACCCTGGTAAAAGGCCAGAGGTCTCCTTGGAGAAGGATGGAAGAAAGGTTCACTGCATAAATTGTTGGTAATGTAGTGGGGTCCTTCCTGAAGAGGACCCAGCCTCCCCTTCATTCGAGGGGTTCTGCGTCTGTAAACTGGCTCAAGTCTGGAAATTGACTGAGAGGCTGTGATTCTCTGTTTTTATAATTCAAATTAGTCTTTTGTCCATTTGACTTGGAAGTTTTCTGCTTGTATATATTAAGTAGGAATGCAGTAGGCTTCCTACCAATTTCACTTCTAGGAATACCAGGATTAATTAGCCAATGACAGAGCTCTACACAAGTCAGACTATTCTGATTGCTGTTTTGCCTCCGCTGTCCATTACAGTAGCTACACACATCTTGCCTTTGATGGTTGAGTACCACCACTTGGACCCTGCCACCTCAGGATCCAATTATTCCCTTTGTATTTAAATTTTGTAGTTGAGTGACTGCAGTTCCCACTGTTAGATCTGACATGCAGAGAAGAGCAATTACAGGGCTCTTCAAAGATGCAAGTGCTGCCCTCACAAATCTATTTCACAATGCATTGGTCAAGGGTATATCTTCTGGACCCTCCCAGCTGGAATAAGTAGGTCTAAAGTGACTAATCCACTCCACCTTCCCAGTCTCCCTGAGCCTTTGGATCCCTTCCTCTACATTAAACCAAGGGAGATCAGGCATTTCCAGCTCGCTCACAGTGGGCCGTCTTTTATCCATATTTCAGCTAACCAAGCAAATAAACTATTAGAACTTTTTTGACCTCCCTGAGCTGCAACATTAAATGCAGAGTCCCTACTTAGTAGGTCCAAATCAATAAATTCAGCCTGATCCAACACTATGTTCCTTCCACCATTATCCCGCACTCTTAATATTCATTCCCATGCCTGTTCTCCAGATTTCTGTTTATATAGACTAGAGAACGCAAACAGTTCTTTTCGAGTGTAGCATACCTCCTCATGGGTCACACTCTCAACCTCACCTCTAGGAGCCCACTGGGATTTTAGTCTAGTTACAGGTCTAGAAGCAAACAGAGGTGTTGGGGATGCCTCCCGAGGAGAATCAACATTATCTTGCCTGGCAACTGCTTCAGGGGAGGCCATGACTGTTGCCTCTGGCAGCACAGGGTTTACCTCCTCAGACAAAGGTGGAAAGGCTGATGGCAGCATGGGTCGGGGAGAGGATGTTGCCACTATTGGGAATGGAGAAGCTGTTCCTTCTAGCAAAGAAGGTTCATAAGAGTTTACAAACTCAGTGTCCCCAGCTTGATCAGGGTCATCCTACATGTCCCCATTCCAAGTTTCAGAGTCCCATTCTTTTCCAATCAATGCCCGCACTTTAACAGTAGACACCTGGCAAGGCTGTGCATGCATCTTTCATTGCAGGTCAGCCACTCACATGATAAGAGCTTGTGTCTGTTTTTACACAATTTCAGCTCTTTCTCTACAGGAGATAAGACTCTAACTCAGGACAGTCTTAGCATATTTGAGGCTCAGTATCTGCTTCTGAAGCTGGGAGATAGAATCCCTGAGTTCATCATTTTCTTTCATCACTGTCTACTGAACTTAGGAGCAATCAACCAGCTTCATTATGTTCCTTGGTTCTCCACATATGGTCAAAGGTATTATGTAGAGTCACTAAACTTCTTGCCTCTCAACGAACCATGAATCAAGAGTGTCAAATGCATTTATTTTGCTTAACTCTCTAAACAGTTCATGCCAAGGACTATCAGTGTTCTCCATGCTATTAGAAGTAGAGTCCTTAGCATTTTTGGGTCTAATCATATTAAGCAGCCAACTCCAGAAACCCCAAAACCAGTGAAAGATCTCCATCCTTAATACCAAAATCTGTATTAGTTAGGGTTCTCTAGAGGCACAGAACTGATAGGATATATATATATATTTATTTATATGTATAAAGGGGAGTTTATTAAGTATTAACTTACATGATCCCAAGGTCCCACCATAGGCTGCCTGCAAGCTGAGGAGCAAGGAGAGCCAGTCCCAGTCCCAAAACTGAAGAACTTCATTTCGATGTTCAAGAGCAGGAAGCATCCAGCATGGGAGAAAGATGTAGGCTGGGAGGCTAGGCCAGTCTCTCCTTTTCACGTTTTTCTGCCTGCTTTATATTCACTGGCAGCTGATTAGATTGTGCCCATCAGATTAAGGGTGGATCTGCCTTCCCCAGTCCACTGACTGAAATGCTAATCTCTTTTGGCAACACCCTCACAGACACACCCAGGATCAATACTTTGTATCCTTCAATCCAGTCAAGTTGATGCTCCATATTAACCATCACATATGCATAAAAAATATAAAAGAATATTTTACAAAATTATCATAATGTGCTATTGATGAAATACAAAGCAGGGAAAGCAGCAAAAGTCAATGTTCAGAGTCTAATGTGCTGATCCAAGGCAGTGTGAATTTCCTAGGGCTGCCAGGAGTTAACAAATTACCACAAACCAGGAGCCTTAAAACAAAAGAAACTTATTCTGTCACAGTCGTGGAGGCTAGAAGTCCAAAATCAAGGTGCCAGCAGTGTTGGTTCCTTTGGAGACGCTGAGAGACAATCTGTTTCATGCCTTTCTCCTGGCTTATGGTGGTTCCTGGTAACTCTTGGCATTCCTTGGGTTGTAGATGCATCAACAAAATCTCTGCCTCCAACTTCACATCACCTCATTTTCTGTGTGTCTTCTTTCCTGTCGCATATAAGGATACCCATCATTGAATTTAGGGCCCACCCTCATCCAGGATTATCTCATTTTGGGATTCTTAATTACATCTGCAGAGACCTATTTCCAGATAAGTTTATAGTCACAGGTATTGGGGGCTAGGACTTGGACATCTCTTTTTGGGGGTACTATTCAACAACTTCAGTCCACCCTGTGATACCCAAATTTCATGCCCATTTCACTTGCAAAATACATTCACCTAATACCAACATTCCCAAAAGTCTCAGCCCATGACTGTATCCTAAGTCTAAAATGTCATTGAAATATCATCAGCTCAAAAGTCCCAAATCTCATCATCTTAATTGTCTCCATCTGGTATGCATGAAACTCTAGGTATGATCCATTTTGGGGCAAAATCTCTCCCTTTTTAAACTAGAAAACAAATTAATTGGCCAGGTGCAGTGGTTCATGCCTGTAGTCCCAGCACTTTGGGGGGTCAAAGCAGGAGGATCACTTGAGCCCAGGAGTTTGAGACCAGTCTGGACAATATAGTGAGACCCTGCCTCTACAAAAAAATTAAAAATTAGCCGGATGGGCTGGGTGCGGTGGCTCATGCCTGTAATCCCAACACTTTGGGAGGCCGAGGCTGGTGGATCATCGTGAAACCACATCTCTACAAAAAGCACAAAAGTTAGCTGGGCATAGTGGCACATCCCTGTAATCTTAGCTACTCAGGAGGCTGAGGCAGGAGAATTGCTTGAACCTGGGAGGCAGAGGTGGCAGTCAGCTGAGATCACACCCCTGCGTTCCAGCCTGGGTGACAAAGTGAGACTCTGTCTCAAAAAAAAAAAAAAGAAAAGAAAAAAAAATTAGCCAGGTGTGGTGGTGCACACCTATAGTCCTAGCCTCCTCCAGGAGGCTTAGGCTGGAAGATTGTGTGAGCCCTGGAGGTTGAGGCTGCAGTGAGCTGTGGTCATGCCACTGCACTTTAGCCTGGACAACAGAGCTAGACAAAAAAAAAAAAAAAGAAGAAAAAAAAGAAGAAAAAAAAGAAAGAAAGAATAAATTAATCTGCTTTCAAAATACAGTGGTGGAGGACAAGCATAAGTAAGTCATTCCTGGCCAGGTGTGGTGGCTTACACCTATAATCCCAGCACTTTGGGAGGCTGAGGCAGGAGGATCACTTGAGCTCAGAAGTTTGAGACCAGCCTAGGCAACATAGTGAGACCCTATCTCTATTTAAAAAATAAATTTAAAAAAATAAGAATTTTAAAAAGTAAGTCATTCCTGTCCCAACAAGGAGAAATTGGAAGGAACAAAGGGGTCACCATTCCAAGCAAGCTTGAAATCCAGCAGGGAAAATTCCATTAGGTTTCAAGGCCTGAGAATAATCCTCTGTGGCTCAGTCCGCTGCCCTCTGGGTCCACAGAGACTCCATCAGCCCCTGCCTCTAGGCCTGCCTCTTTGGACCCTGCCTCTGCATCCACGGCTTTGCTCTGAGTCATTCTTGCTTTTCCTTGAAGATTAGCATGTGTTTGTAGTTAAGTAGCTCTATTAGCCTATTTCCTGCCTGTAGAATCCCAGAAGTCTCATAGTTATTTTCATTTTCCATTTCATCTTATCTCTGTCCCTTTCTGTACAAGCTAGCAGTGTTTCTGTATGTATATCAGTCTCAAAAACTTTGTAGACCCCCTTTGTATTTCAAGGGTATCCATTCTAGATAACTCCATCTCTATTTCTGGCTTCTTCTGGGATGGTCGATTAGGTTCATGAGACATACCTAATCTCTTTAGCAAAATGTTGTCCAGCTACATCCTTGACCCTCTCTCTAGGGCACACTTTTCCTACAATGAGTTTCCTAACTTAAGCATCCTTTGTGAACTAGGTAGGCTGAGAACCTCCCAAATAAAAAAGTGCTGGTTTCTCTTGGCTTAACAGTTCTTTCCTCAATTTATCTTCTCTATCATTTTCCTGTAAGTAGAAAGAGAAACCAGGCCACACCTTCAACACTTTGCTTGGAAATCTCCTCAGCTAAATATCTAAGTTCATCACAGCCTTCAAGTTCTGTTTCCACTCAACAGTAGAAAACAATATATCCACATTTCTGCCACTTTATAATAAAGATGGCCTTTCTTCCCTTTCTAATACACGTTTCTCATTTCCTTCTGAGACCTTACCAGAAGCATCTTTAACATTCATATTTCTACCAGCATTCCATTCATGATGTATATACAATGGGCCCTCCATATCTCCAGGTTCCACATCCATGGATTCAGCCACCACAGATCACAAATATTCAGGGGAAAAATACTAAAAAACAAAACAACAGTAAAAATAAAATAATAAAAAGCAATACAGGCCAGGCGTGGTGGCTCACACCTATAATCCCAGCACTTTGGGACAAGAGGATTACTGGAAGCTAAGGGTTCAAAAACAGCTTGGGCAACAAAGCAAGACCTCATCTCTACAAATAATAATAATTAAAAAATTTGCCAGGTGCAGTGGCATGTGTCTGTTGTCCCAGCTACTTGGAAGGCTGATGCAGGAAGATTGCTTGAACCTAGGAGTTCAAGGCTGTGGTGAGCTATGATTGCACCACTGCACTCCAGCTGGAGTGACAGAGCAAGACCCCATCTCAGAAAAAAAAAAAAAAAAGAAAAAAAACCCAACAATACAGGATAACAACTATTTACATAGCATTTACATTGTATTAGGTATTATAAGTAATCTAAAGGTGATTTAAAGTATACTGGAGGATATGTGTAGGTAATATGCACATCTTTGCCATTTTATAGCAGGGATTTGAGCATTCATGAATTTTGGTATCTATCAGGATCCTAGGACCAGTCCCTTGGGACACCGAGGCATAACTGTATTCTCTAGGGCAATAGAAGCTTTCTTTTCTATGCTGTTCACTTCCTCTGAGCCCTCATCAGATCATCTTTAAAGTTCATATTTCTGCCAGTCATCTCTTCAAGGAAATCTACTAGGCTTTTTCTATTATATACCTTGAAATTCTCCCAACCTCTACCCATTAGCCAATTACAAAGTCTCTACCACATTTTTAGGTATGTGTTATAGCAGCACCCCCTTCCCAGTACCAAAATCTGTGTTAGTTTCCTAGGACTGATGTGACAAATCACCACACACAGGGTGGCTTAAATCCATGCTCTTATGGATGTGGAAGCCGCAAGTCTAAAATCCAGGTGGTGGCAGGGTTGGCTCCTTCTGGAAGCCCTGAGGGAGAATCTGTTCTAGGTTTCTCTCCTAACTTCTGGTTATTGCTGGCAATCCTTGGCATTCCTTTCTGAGTAAATGAACTGCTCCGATCTCTGCCTCCCTCTTCATGTCACCTCTACTCTGTATGTCATCTTCTTTTCTGTCTCTTACGAGGACACACCATTGGATTTAGGGCCCAGTCTAATTCAGGGTGATCTCATATTTCTAAATAAGGTTACACTCTCAGGTACCTGGGGTTGGGACTTGGACATATCTTTTGGGGACCACTCTTCAGCCCACTACAGGCAGACTTCCCATAGAAGGTAAATGTTAAGGGTTCAGGATGGAAAAGCTGGGTGGGGTATAAGGCACTTGTCAGAGCCCTGTTTTCCCACAGCAGCAGGAACGCCCCAAGAGTGCTGTGTTCCCTGGTGAGGGGAAGGTTAAGATGAGCGTGGAGGAGCAGATTGACCGAATGCGTCGGCACCAGAGTGGCTCCATGAAGGAAAAGCGGAGGAGCCTGCAGCTCCCGGCCAGCCCGGCCCCCGACCCCAGTCCCCGGCCAGCCTACAAAGTGGTAATGCCTTCCCAGCTACCCACAGGCGTGAGCCTGGCATCTGCCAACACTGCCCACTCCCAGGGCATGGCCAGCCTGGGCCTGGGGGGTTTGAGAGGAAGGAGAGGGGAAAGAACCCAAGCTGGGCACCTGGGAGAGCTGGAGAGTCCTCTCCCCAACCGGCAGAAGCGTCCTTCAAGTGTTGACTTTTTCTTGTTTAAAGAAAATAACTCACAAAAAGGAATGCCTTAATTATTTTTGTTGAAATGAATTATACAAAATTCACTTAATAGAGAATAGTACAGAATTCACCACACAGAAATAGCTGTCACTTATGCCCATTTCTGGAGCATCTCCTCTGTGCCTAGCACTGGGCTAGCTGCGATGAAGATAATCATAATAGCTCACCATCGTGTGACACAATATAATACACAGATCTCTTTCATGTTATTTCATTTAATCCTTTTAAGAACATTGGGTTAGGAATTATTATCCCTATTTTGCAGATGGGGAAACAAAGTCAAGAGAAATTAAAGGATTCCTGGGCTACACAGCTATTAAATACAGAGCTGGATGTAGCCCAAGACATCACTTAACTTTTCTTTCCATTAAATTTTAGAAATATGGAAAAATTATGACTCATAAGTCCTGTCCTCAACAGCTTACATTCTAGTTGATGGATTAGAACTTCTATAATATGAAATCATTAGAAGTTAGCCGGGTGTGTTTGGCTCCTTATGCATGTAATCCTAGCACTTTGGGAGGCCAAGGTGGGAAGATTGTTTGAGACCGGGAGTCTGAGACCAGCCTGACAACAAAGCAAGACCCTGTCTCTATAAAAACATGTTTAACAAGTAGCTGGGCATGGTAGATGCACCTATAGTCCCAGCTACTTGGAAGGGGGCTGGGATGGGAGGACTCGAGGCCAGGAGTTGGAGATTGCAGCGAGCTGTGATTGTGACTGTACTCCAGCTGGAGCGACAGCAAGACCCTGTTTCTTAAAAAATAAAAAGAATAAATCAATACAAATCACACTAATTCAACTGCCCAAAATACACAGCACAGAATGTGAATACAGGGTACAGCAGGATGGGGAACAGCAAGAACTGACAAGAGATGATGAGATGTTGCCTCTGGGGCCTAGCAGGTGGGCAGGCTTTGGGCCAGCAGAAAGGAAAGAGGATAGTTCTGCAGTGGGGTGCGGTGGGAGCAGTGGGGTGGCAGCTAGATCAGGCGAGCTGGGAAGGGAAAGCGAGGACAGGGCATAGCTAGAGCTGCCTGGAGGCATGGGTAGCTGTGGTGCGATCATGACGCTGCTGTCCCCTAGGTGCGCCGCCACCGCAGCATCCACGAGGTAGACATCTCCAACCTGGAGGCAGCCCTGCGGGCAGAGGAGCCTGGCGGGCAAGCCTACGAGACACCCCGGGAGGAAATTGCCCGGCTTCGCAAAATGGAGCTAGAGCCCCAGCATTATGACGTGGACATCAATAAGGAGGTGAGTGGAGCCAGGAAGGGCTGTAGTGGGAGACTCTGGGAAGGGACAGAGGTGGTGACCCCAGCCCTTCCATAGCTCTCCACTCCAGACAAAGTCCTCATCCCTGAACGGTACATTGACCTGGAGCCTGACACTCCCCTGAGCCCTGAGGAGTTGAAGGAGAAGCAGAAGAAGGTGGAGAGGATCAAGACACTCATTGCCAAATCCAGGTAACCGGCCTGGGTGAGCCTCTACTTCCTCTGCCCACCCTGGCACCTAGGACACCTGGGCCACTAGAAGTCGTTGGGGGCACAGAGCCTCCCCAGGGGAGAGCACATCGAGGTGGTGGCTCCAGGCAGCAGACAGGGCCTAGCTACCAGCAGAGGCAAGGATGCTGCTGTCAGGTGCTACTAAGACCTGCCAGGCTCGTGCACATCACACCATCAAGACGAAACTGAAGGCTCGCCCTCTGGTGACTTCTTTTCCCCTTCAAGGCTGCCCTAAATGCTCACTTGAACCTTTTAATTCATTTGAGAACATTGAGGGTAGGGGTCCCAACCTGTGTTTTGCCAGGGTCCCACTCACTCCTAGGGACAGCCTTGCTGGGAACCAGAGACTGCACATTCACGGGGCCCTGGCCCTCCCTGCCAACCTCAGTCCACAGGCCCCCTCAAGCCACTTGGACCATCCTGTCCCTCCCTCCATTTCTGTGTGTCTGTGCCTCTTCAGTATGCAGAACGTGGTGCCCATCGGCGAGGGGGACTCTGTGGACATACCCCAGGACTCAGAGAGCCAGCTGCAGGAGCAGGAGAAGCGGATTGAAATCTCCTGCGCCCTGGCGACCGAGGCCTCCCGCAGGGGCCGCATGCTGTCTGGTGAGAGGGGCTGGGCCTCGCTCCACCCTGCCAGGGAAACCAGCTGACCAGGTTTAGGGGAGGAAGCGCGGCACTGCTACAAGGGGGGCAGTAACAAAGAGATACAAGGCTGAGGAGATGCTCCTTGAGGTTGAGACGAGCATCTATTGAGCACCAGGTACTGTGCTAGGCTCAGGGAGGTGCAAAGGGGCCAGAGTTGCTGCATCCAGGAGCTCAGAGCCAGGATGATCCTTACAGCCACCTTAGGGAGTAATGGCCAGAGGCCATGAAGAACATGGGGAGCCATTCTGCCTGGGCAGGTCAGGGAAAGGCACAGAGAAAAGACGATAGCTGAGTTTGACTGAGAAAGATAAAAATATTTCTCAGTTGCAGGGAGAGGGCCAGGTATTCCAGAGTATCCTTTCATTTCCTGCTTTTGCTGCATGCAAATAGGAAGAAGCCAAGAAAAGACGGTGAGGGCAACCAAAGAGTTGAGAGCGATGCAATTTCCACCTTGGCTACTGATCCAACTCACTTTTCTGCTAAGAAAAGATGACTATGAGGAACTGACTTCACGCTGATACAAAGGCTACCAGGTCCTGACTAGATGCTGATAGGGTTGAGATCAACAGGGTCAGCTTCTACTCAGCCTGAGATATCATCCCAGAATAGATGAAAATGTAGTTGAGCTTTTAAGAAGGAAAGAGATTCTGTATGAATGGGAGGGTTAAAGGGAGAGGAGAGACAGTGGGTAAGTCAAGGAGCCTGGGAGACTGTTCCCTTCATCAGGATAAAGGTGCTTAGGATAGAGAGGTAGAGTGAGAGTGAGAGCTTTGAAGGCCACAGTTAAGAGGAATGACTCAGAAGGGGGAGCCATGGTTGGAGATGACATTGGCAGAGGAGCGAGAGCAGGTGTGCAGGCCACCATTCCAGTAGCCCAGGCAAGAACCAGGCCATGAGCAGGTTAGAACCGTGGCTCAGAACATAGTGGAAGGGGTGGCATTTCATGTTGGTGATTGAGGAGGTTCAAATTCTGGTGCTCTGAGGCTCCATTTCCTCATCTGTGAAATTCAAATCAAAATTCCTGCCTCCAGTGCTGGTGGTATGAGGATTGGAAATAATGTGTGCCAAACACCTAGCACAGTGCCTGGCATTCAGTAAGTGCTCAATACATGCTCGCATGCCGTAGTAGTGGTGACAGTAGCAGTAGCGCTGTGTTGCTGGTAGTAGTAGTTGAAATAGCAATAGATGAAGTAGAAATAGAAACCATTTGTCGTTTTGCTAATTATTTTAAATATGGATATTTTCAGAAACCAGATTTTAGCTACAGAAAAGATGATTTAAGTAAGCCTTAATGAAGAACCTTCTGCCAGTTAGGGTGTAATGGACTTTAGAATGGGTGTCCAGGGAGAGCCTTGGAGATATTTCAGGGAGAGGCTGTCTTTAGGCTGGAGTTCAGGGGAAGAGAAGAGATAGCTTCAGAGAGCCCCGTCCTGCAGCCAAAAGGCAGCAAAACCAGTTTGGCCACAAGGAAGCAGGCGTCTGTTGAACCTCCCTGTAGTTTAGCTGCAAAATGAACTTGAACCTTCCAAAGATCAGATTCCACATGCTCTGGGCAAAAGGCAACTTCCTGTTTCAAGGGGTTAGAGAGACAAGGCTGGTTTAAAAAACTTGCTCTGCCCCAACCCCAGCCCCTGGCGCTCTCTACTGCAGTTCCTCAGCCAAAGGTCCCATGAAAACAAAACCCACCCGGCCTATCCGATTTCCGTCCTGATACACATGGGCTTACATGTCAGGGTCTGTGTGCTGAAACCAAACGGTCACCTTGCTTTTGCCAAAACCCCAACTATTTAAAAAATGGCTGTGGCAGGGCCAGACCTCAGACTCAGCCCACTGTTCCCACCGCCCCTGGCCTGTGGCCCAGCTCCCCGGAGCTACAGCTCTGCCAGGCACAGCAAGGCTGCTCCTGGGCATGCACTGTGTGGGCACAGGTTCACACCCGGGACACTGTGTGTGTGGCAGTGCTGGGCACAGGTCACGAGCACAGCGTGCAGCGGGTACAGCGAGTAGAGTTTGGTGCCTGCGTGTGGTGTGTGGCACGGACAGAGTAATCAGTGAGGAATGCTGTTATGCTTACAAATCCACCCGGTGCGTGCAGACTCAGGTATGTAATATGTGGAAGTTATGGCATTTTTTGAGTTCGTACATGTGGCGCAAATGTCATGTGCGGTGTCTGGATCTGGTCATGTTTGTAGATACATGCATTTATTTGTGTGTATTCAAGTGTGCAGTGTGAGAGTGGAGGAAAGGTTTGAGTACAAATGTAGGAATGTGTATGTCTGTGTAAAATGTCTAAGGATGTTGTGTGGGGACCCGTTATTTATGAATCCAGGTGGTATATGGTAAGCTGTTGGAGCATAAATGTACATGTATGTGAGTGTACAATACATTGGTGGAGGCGGTGTTTATGAATGCATGTATTTATGTGTGATTGGCTTTTCTGCAGTATGGGAAATGATAAAGCATATTTGTGTATATGTTGTGTACAGTGTGTACGTTGCAATATTGTGAACTTATGTCTGTGTGCACCGACTGGGAGAAAGTACAGTGTCATGAATGTGAGTATGTGTGACTGATCATTTCTGCACGCATGTGGTACTTGTGATTGCACACATTATAATATCACATCTGTATGATTCACATCTGCAGCATATGCAAATCTTAACTATTTTGATGGATATATTTCTAATATATATTTAGTATTTTTCTGCCTTCTTAACAAAGTTCTGTTTACATATGACCTTTTCTTGCTCATGTATTATCATTATAAATATCTTTATTTTGCCGATCTCTGTTAAAGGAATGCCCTTAGGGCCACAATGGACATAGATCTGTTTGTAGCTATGCTAAATGTTCCCAAACTGTCACTCTTTTAAAGCTGTTGTGTCTGCTTTTTACAAAACATTTTCTCTCCTCAGTTGTGCTTTCTTACAGATGTCAGTGGACCTCCCAATTCCTCTGTCTCTTTGAATTTTCCTGTTTCTAATCTCCCCTGGGCTAGAAACCCAGCGAGTCAACACCTATTAGAATTGTGTATAAATAAGAGTAACTGGACTCCAAGGGGTCCCTATGAGTAAATTCTGAGAGCCTCACTGCATGTCCTGTGGGCTGTAACCTCTATGTCGGCTTCCTGGAGATATCTTTTGCTTCGTTTTTGGTTTCTTGGCTGTTTTAGAAGTTGAGACTGCTAGATGACTAAGCGTTGGGTCAGTGATGTGGCCATGCACATGAATGTGTGTTTGAAAGTGTTTGTGAGTGTATTTGCACATGAAGTTACAAGTGTTGGGTCATGTGGAAGGGCACAGGCTTGGAAGTACACAAATTCGCTTATGTGAGCTGTGTGCGATGAGTGTAATGATATGGACTTGCCAGATCCCATACACAAACTTTGTATTGTGTATAGGCAGAAAACTTCACATCCATGCGAGAACTACATATGTTCTATGCACATGTAGGTGTATTAGATATATAACGACAGTAGCCACCTTGGCTCTTTCTCTTGCACAGACTGCAGGGAAGGTGATGAGGTCCAGGGTAGGGTGGGGGACGAGGGACTGGGAAGTTCAATGTTGGGACCCCTCTCTCGGTGGAAATGCAGTGTGACACTGGCTGAGGTCTGGTTCCTTTCTGAGCCTGAGTGAGGATGTTGTCTCTGCCATCCTCCTGCCTCGTGGCTACAGTGAGGATGCATAAGGGTCTGGAGACTGCATAGAGCTTGTCCCCAGTAATAAATCTCCCCTTCTCATTGTCCTTCCACTTTGCTATTCTTAACATGGAATAATAATGATAATAGAGTAAAATCTCATTAATTCAAACCTCATTTCAGGCTTGTCTCGATTTGCTCAGGAGTGGACCGAAGTTTGCCTTTACTGGACTGATGAAAAGGGGGTCTCAAGTGTTAGCAGGGAACATGTTTCCGAGCCCTTGACTGTGCCAAGTTGACAGAACTCCCTTTAAGTTTATCAGAAACCTCTGTTTTTATGGCATTGATTAACATGGTGGTCACTTCACTTCTGTTCATTAAATGGGGCCAGATGGTTTGGATTAGTGTGATTTTACTGCACTATTAATCATTATCATTAGTGACACTGCCGTATATAAAGTACCACTCCCTGGTTCTGTCTGCACAGTAGTGGAGAGGTGTGTGAATCTCCCCATTGTGTGGATGGGAGGGGAGCCCTTGGCCCAGAGAGGGCCTGGCCTTACCCACAGTCACACTGGTTCTCAGCAGAGCCTAGATTCGGCCAGGTCTCCTCTGGAGCCTCACACTCTCCTCCACGACGCCCTGGGAATGAGGACAGCTTGTCCTAGCTTGAGCAAGCTCCAAGCTCAGTGCTCTCTCTTTGCTTGCCTCCCTGCCTCACTCCCTGCCTGGGGAGGGCCTCGCTTGCTCTGGGTGCCCACCCTCCTCCCCCACCCACCCCCATTCACCTCCCTGTTCATTTCTGTTTCCAGTGCAATGTGCCACCCCAAGCCCTCCCACCTCCCCTGCTTCCCCGGCTCCTCCAGCAAACCCCCTGTCGTCTGAATCCCCGCGGGGCGCCGACAGCAGCCATACCATGCGGGTCTGAGCTCTGACGTAAGCACTTTTCTACTGTATTTCATCCACCTGGGTAGTGGGGCCCCTTCCTTCACCCCCATTGAGCCATCTATGCCCTCTCATTTTGGTATTGCTTCTCCCCTACCCCAGTGCCTTGTGCCGCTCCTCCCCACTATCCATCCATCCATCCATCCATCCATCCATCCATCCATCCATCCATCCATCGTCCATCCGTCCATCCAGCTTCCCCACGCGGTGCTGGGCTGGAGCCAGCTGGCAGGGCCGCTTCTTGGATGTTGTGATGCCAATGGCCTTTGCTTCTCCAGAAGCAGGCAGGGAATGGAGCCGAGACCTCACCTGTCTGCTCTCAGGGAAGGCTCTTCCCTGACACCCCACCCCTGTGCCTCCTGTCTGCTGACAAGCTTTCCATCTGTTGAGATACACAGATCCAGAACCTTCAGAAGCCCTCAGAAGCTGTTTCTCCACTCCCAGATCTTACTGTAAATTAAAATAACATTGACAACTCCAGCCAAAGGCTGTGAACCCTTCCCTTGCCCCTAGCCCACAGCCGCTCACTCTCAGTCAAGTAGAAAATAACACTGACTTCCTTTCCTTTGTTCTCCTCTCAGGACTGAGGGACTGGAGTGGGTTTCTGCCAGGTTTTTGCAGGATGAGGCTTCTTTCTCCTGGGAAGGTTGGCTGGAGTCCTTGCTCCTCTGTGCAGCACTCTTCTCACTCCATTTCTTTTTTCTCCAGTGCAAGCCCTGGCTGAGGCCAATGCTGTGAAGCTCCACAGAGCCACATTCTGAAGCCGTCCTCTGCCCACCTGAGGTCCTGGCTCCCCACCCTGGCCCCCTGCCCCTGCACTCCCATGGGAATGCCGCAGGGAGCCAGGCTGGGGCCATGGGCTGCTGCCGAGAGGACCGTGGATACCTCAGTGTCCACACACCCACCATGCCTAGTCCTGAAGCCCTCACCACTCACACCGTGGTCCTGGGCCAGGGCCTGAGATGACAGTGGGGAGCACGATCCTCTTTAATGTCCAAGTCACAGGGAGCCTCAGCCTTGCCCTGGCTGGGGTTGTGGTGACTCCAGTGGAACATTCCCTGATGGGGGACATGCCGTGGTGGAGAACACACCTGTGGCTATCTTATGTGAGGACTAGAGGTGAAGAGGAGATGGACACCGCCTCTGGAGCCAGCCTGACACCGAGGACAGCACTTGTCATCCTCCCTATCCTCTTCAGCCCCACCCTGCTGCCTCAGCTGGACCCAGGGCTTTGACACAAACCCAGTGCTTTGCTTATGGGTGCTCGCTGGGGTCCAGTGGAGACTGACCACCCTGCTTGAGCCAAAGACAAGGTGATGAGAGATGGGGAGAGGCTATTGGCTCCCAGAGGGAACAGTGCTGGCTGTGGCTAGAGAACAGCAGGTCTGTGCAGTGTCTGAGGGCAGGTTGGGAAGGGTAGCAGAGAGAAAGAGACAGAGAGAGAGAGAGAGAGAGAGAGAGAGAGAGATCCTCAGAGTGGAAGGAGGGGGAAGCAGCAGGACACATTGGCAAGTCAAGCAGGAAGGAGGGAGATGGAAAGGGGGTATCAGATTGGTTTCCCCGGGTGGAGCCTTAGGTTAGTGCCCAGTGCAGTGCCAGACTGTCTCCTCTGCTCCTCCCACCTCATCCCCAGGAGGACCCACCAGTGGAGCACATGGCAGCCTCAGTGGAGATGCTTAGTGTGGGGATCTGGGTGAAGGGGGTTGAGTAGCGACTGCCTGGGAGATGGCTGTTGGTAGGTCTGCGCCTGGTGTCTGCCTCCCCATCCTGGGGTAAGGGGCAGAGAGAAGGACGTGTCTTATGTAGGGTGTGGTCAGCCTTGGGGCCTTACCTACCCAATTCCGTGATATTTCTTGCCCTGTTCCCCCTGGAATGTGCAGTGGGCCAGCTGAGAGTACGCCTTGAGGAGGGGGGATGAGGCCTTAATCTGGGAGGCCTATCCCCCTATCCCAGGCATCCCAGACGAGGACTGGCTGAGGCTAGGCCCTCTCATGATCCACCTGCCCAGGGAGGGCAGTGGGGGAGACACAGAAAAGCAAACGCATTCTTCCTCAGCTCCACCCACCAGAGAGGAGGAAGGAGGGAAGCTGAAGACGCCGTGGCCCCTCCGCCTTCTCTCTGCTAGAGTTGCCGCTCAGAGGCTTCAGCCTGACTTCCAGCGGTCCCAAGAACACCTACTAATTCCTCTCCGCTCCTTCATGGCTGGGACAGTTACTGGTTCATATGCAAGTAAAGATGACAATTTACTCAACAAATATTTATTGAGCACCTTTTATGTACCAGGCACTGTTCTAGGTGCTTAGGATATTCTCATGTTTCTGAGGGATTACAGCCTGGGAGGATTCCACCGATCTTCACTTCTAGCAGGTTTTTTAAACGTGACCCTTGGCTGTATTTCCCACCTTCACAGTTCAAGCACCCAAACCTGCTCTTTCTCCCCTGCAGACTGGCAGGTGAGATTGGCTCCCAGGTCATCTCCTCTCTCTCTCTTTCTCCCAAGCCTTTCTCCCTCCACAGGAAACAGATTTTTCAGGGCCTTCCATGCCTGCCACTTTGTCCGTCTCTCTTTTTTTTTTTTTAAAGTAATATTTTTTAGAAATACATGTAAAATACCAAGAAATAATGTCTGCACCTCTGCCACCTCTCTCTCACCTCTTATTTCATAAAGCTGGCTCTTTATGTTGCTTTACATGCCTTAATATATGTTTTATGGAGATTATACATATTATAGATCTATATATGTAATATATTTGTTTGGATGTCTGATCTTTTCCTACAGTTCCTGCCCAGGCCTGTTTTTCTCTCCCTTATTTTCCACATCATTCCTAGCATATCAAGGCCATACCCCTTGCCTTTTTGATCCAAAGAAGGGGAGAGGAAAGACTTATTTTAAGACAGATCTATTTTATGCTTTTGTTTAAAAAAAGCAAATCTATTTTCAAATTGTGCAATGTCTGAATGGAATTGGCAAATGAGGTGAGGAGACGGGGTAACTGCCTTTAGGTCCCAACCCTGTACCCTTCCCTCTGCCACAGTGGCTTCCTTCCATCGTATTCCCCAGTCAGGAAAGGGCTGGTCCCCAGAGTTCACCCAGAAAGCATCTTGCCAGGGGAGGGCATTCCCTCGGAAGTCCTGGCCTAAGGATTTGATGACACTGGCCGCTCCTGATGACCCTCTGCGGTTGTCAGGCGTGAATCATCTGGAAGGAACTGTTTGCAGTTGTATGCACAAAGGAGACCCATGCAGGCATGCACCCCAGATGGACTGCTAGACTACCCCTCTTCATCAGCCTGCTGGAAAGAGCAGACAGCATAATGGCAGCCTATGCCAAACAGCACTAAGGATGTCAGTCTACGAGACGGTGCGAAGCCCAGAGGAGGCGGCTTGGGATCCTCTGGGCCATCCCTGGCCCTTTAGCACAGACACATACAAGTTCCTTGGGCTTGTCACACTCCTTGTCACTTGATCCCTCTCTGGCCTGGGTCACATCTATGACATCCCCCCTCTGCAACCTTTCTCTCTGGGAACTGTACCAAAGGCATGGTACCTCAGTCTGGCATCCAGACTGTGAAATCAGCCTCTGGGCCGAGGAGGGTCCTACAGACAAGGTGGCATCTCAACCTCACCCAAGAAACCCCCGGGACTTTACCCCAGCAGGCTGCCACTGGGACACCGAACTAAGCCAGCTCAGCCTTCCAAACTGCTTAGCCTTTGTCAACCATCAAAGTGGGCAAAGGGTCTCTGGCCTTGCAAGGATTTGGGCAGGATGGAAGTCTTTGTCTAGATCTGAAATCAAGGGCTTGGGAATCTAGAGCAGAGCTCCTGACCAGTGTTTGAAGCCTGGCCTCCCACCTGGGGCATTTACTGACACCCTGTCGCCAGCCTAGAACATCCTGCTCTGAATGAACAGAGCCCAGATGGGGGTCCAGGGCTAAGTGACCCACCTGGGGAAGCTCTGATTCTTCATCCAGGGCCTTCTCAATGAGCACATTACCTCCATGATCAATAACCAAGAGGCTGCAATCAGATACTGCTACTGTCACTTTGAAGATCTTCTAAGGTCACAAGTGGCACACTTGCTCTCCGGCCTTTGGGAGAGGCATGTTCTTGGGCAGGGCTGGCTACAGCAAGAGGGAACCAATTCCTTTCCCCTTTAGGCACCCTCTACCTGGCAGCTCTTAAAACTAAGAAAAAATATTATATACACACACACACACACATATATATATATACACACACACACACATATATATCTATTTATGCACATATTGGGGCCAATTTGATTTGCTAGTATTAGACAATAAACCGTACAAGGAAATTTATTCTCTCAGTGTCTTTATTTAGTATAAAAGTGGCCTTAGAAGAAGGGTGAAGGTTAGATAGATGGAATCTCTGTCAGGGGACAAACAGCTGTAGCATCCCCTTAGCATCTTTCTAGCCGATGAGCCCCCTCCCCAGGAGGAGGGGATGGCCTGACTGAAACAGGTGAGAGTTTGCTTCCTCCTTTCAGCAGCATTCTTTTTAGATTTAGGTACTGAAGAATCCCAGTGAGTTCTGCATTTGTATCTTGCAAGTTTGTATAAACCCAATACAGGAAATAAAATGAATGGTTTGTACATGTGGTATGTGTCTCCTACTCTGTGTCTGCCCTTGTGGTGCTTGTGGGGTTGTGGGGTTGGCAGGAAAGGGGAATGGGGGCTGGGAGGTAGGCTGGGTGCAAAACATATGCTCCTTCCTCCACTGTGCCTCAGCCTGCACTTTTTGGCCTCCATCCCCAGGAGCTGGGGAAGCGAGGGTATACTGCCAACACCAGCATCATCATTTCAGTTCAGGTGACCCCAGATCAGGGTTTGTCCCAAGGTTCTGTATAATGGCAGTATCAGATGCTTCAGGCCCTGGCACCTTCCCTTGGTTTGACTCAGACAAAGGATAGGACAGCAGGAGAAGAAAATGAATTCCCAGCCTTTCTTGATTACTACACAATGCGCTATATTGCTGCTTTACAAGAAGGTGTATAATTTGGTGGGAGGTATGAGACCACCCCAGTTATCATCCTGCCTCCATCCCTTTGGTTTATTTCTCTTGGCTGGTGTTTTGTGGTTATCAGGTATTGACAGTCTGTGTGAAGGGCTTTACCAGTGCTTCTCAATTTGGAATCTTACTGTGGGGAACAAGAGTCAAGAAGCCTGGTGAATTTTGTGGGGTGGGTAGTGGAAGAGAAGAGGTGCGCCTGGGAGACTGGCAGGCTCAGCTGGGCTTCTGCATGTTGTCCGAGGGAGGGATGGCTCAAGAAAAAGCGAGAAGGAGAGATGAGAAAGAAAGCTTCCTCTAACTCCTGATCTTGCATCGGCTTGGCTTTCATGGCTGAAGCTGAATTCTGGACACCTGTTCCCATTTCTAAGGGCTAGTACAGGGGAGGTCATTCTTTAAATTTGACTCTATTTTGGATTTTGTCCCATCCCCAGGATGATGTCCTTTGTGAACCCGGGAGAGTTGTGACCAGATGTAGGCTCTGGGGGAGGGCCTGCATCAGAGGCTGGGGTAGGGGGATGCATACTGGAGAACTCGTCACTTTCCGGGGGGCTGAGCCTTTATCTGCAGCCTCCATCTGAGCCAGAGCCAGAGCCAGTGGCAAGGGCTTGGGGAGAAGGTGGAATGTGAGACCACAGAGCACCACCAGGCATCACGGCATCCACCGACAAGGGCTGCCTCCTCCTTTCAAGAGATGATACCAGCTGGTGCCTGCTCCATCCCCTACCAGATCAAGCCAGGTTGGGATTTGTAAAAACGGGGCAGTAGCTGAGAAATGTAAATGAAAATGCAATAGCAGAATGCCCTTCAAGGAGCTGAGCTGTGTAACTGCGTGATCATTTATTTATTCTTGAAGAGAGGCACGACAGGGTCAGGCAGGCAGCCAAGCCTCAGACCCTGCTGCTGCCAGGGAACTGGGGCCACGCCACGTCCCCCTCCTCATCCCGAGCCTCACCTCGTTACTGAGACCGATGAGAGAAGGTGGCATGTCATCCTCAATTCCTGCCCCTAGCAACATGCTCCTTGCTAGCTGCATGAAGATTTGGACAAGTCATTAAATTCTTGAGTCTCAGTTCCCTCGTCCAGAAAATGGGTATATTAACCACCATCTTATGGAATTTTCAAGAAAGGCAAATGAGAAAAATGGATGAAAATCACTTCGAAAACTCAAATTCACTTCCAAATGTGAGGAAGTGGAAGTGGTGATGTTGCAAAGGCTCCCTGGCCACCTGCAGGGGCCTGATGTGGGAAGAGGGAGAAGGTTTTCCAGGACCCCTCCTTTACTAGCTCTATAGCCTTTGCTGGAAGACATCACCAGGGCCCGTGCCATCCCTGAGGTGTCCCTCCCCTGCCAGTTCTATGCCTCCAGCCCAGGGAGTAACTGCACTACCCCACACCTTTCTCATCATGGCAGGGTCATGAGACTGCCATGGGTCGAGGACTAGCACCAGCCTTCCAGGGCCCGCATACCCCTTCCTGGGGTTGTCCCTATGAAGGTCCCTCTCCAGAAGGATGAGTTGTGGACAGCCCCTCTGGGGCTCCAGTACCCAGAGAATCAGGCCAGGAGGGCCCAGTATCATGAGCGTTTAATTCTCCTGAGCTCACAGGTGGGTTCCACGGCTGGGGGTGGGGGCAGGGAGGGGCATCCCCAGCTGCTATTTTATACACCTGTGGGAGTGGTTTAGCACCACAATTTGAGATGACAGTAGAAGTCTTTCATATAAAGCATATTAACAGTATACTAATAATAACATTAATAACAATAGTAATTATTATAACTGTACAGTAACAGGAATAACAGTGGTTCATTAAGTGCTTACCATGTGCCAGGTACCTGGTTCTATGCACTTCACATGCATTTACTCACGAATCCTCATCCTGTATGTCAGTCATTGGTACTATAATTATCCAAGAAGCTGAGACACAGAAAGGATAAATAAAATGCCCAAGCCTTCACGAAGCTAGGATGAAGCTCTTAACCTACCAGTGATTTCAACAGGGATGATTCTGGCCCCTAGGGGCATTTGGTTGTCTCAGTCACAAGGTGCAAAACTCTTACTGCATTTCGTAACTGCAATGCACAGGACAGATTTCCAAAACAAAGAATTGTCCCACATCCTGCACAACTTTCGAATGTACAACTGAACTAAACCCACTACCAGTAAAAGTTGGTCATACTTCAATTGACAGCAATACCAAAAGGTTTTGTAAGCTTTTAAAAATAAATTTCATGAACACTCAGAAAGTTAGGAGATGGTTATTATGGAGCAGAAGCTTAAAAGGAATAAAGACATTGTCTCAAAATTATTGAATAATCTACTCCATGCATTGTCTACACAAAGGATTATAAGATTTCAGCTACTACGTGTTTGATTGAAAACAGTTCCAATCAGTAGGTGATACTGAATAAGCAAAGAAATTGACTGAAAATATTTAACAGAGGAGATGTGAGAGAACCAAACATGAAATCAGAGACACTTGAGATGCAGAAGATCTCACTGAGTTTCCTTAATAAAAGTTTTTAGAGTTTATTTCATATTATTGCCATCCTTTATATGTTTAAAGTTTTTTTGCAGCCCAAGGATCCTACGTTGTCATAATTATGTGTGGAAATGTTGTGTCCTGTCTTTACAACACTGTCCCAGGTGTCCACATGCAATTGCTCTAAACCACTTTTATCTTCTTTTCTTTTCCCAATCCATCCTCTATCCCCCATTGCCCATTGGAAATATGTGATCTCTAAAGCCCTTTAAGATCCCAGAGACTGAATTTTACCTCAACGCTGATATGTTTCAAGACAGAGGTTGATGTGTCTGTGGTACTCTATGGCGACCCCATTCCATGGGAGCTATTTTGACAATACACACATATATAAGACTCAGTTCCTTTGCATGCACATCATACTTCTATATTATCTCCACCTTGTGCTCTCTAATTTGCCTTGCTATGTTATCCCTATTTCAATTAAGATGCTTTCCTTCTCATCATATGCAAGTACGTCTGGTCTGTTATTCCTTATCTAACAGTTTTTATTCTATGTTCACTTCCTGCTACTCTTTCATTTTCTTGCATGTGTGTGATTTTTGTTTTTGCGTAGAATGGCTCGTCTTCTATTTCTTTTAAATTCAAACATATATGATGTGTGGGTGCAAGCAATCTGCCTATTTCATTTATGTCTTCTGGTAAGTCTTGCCTGAACATTTATATATTGAAAGACATCATGTTTTATTATAATTTATCTTTTTGTTTCCTTTTAAAAAATTATGTTAGCTTTCCTTGGTTTTGATGTTGTTGTTTGGTTTGTTTTTTTGAGACAAGATCTTGCTCTGCTGCCCATGCTGGAGTGCATGGCTTGATCACAGCTCATCGCAGCCTCGACCTTCTGGGCTCAAGCAATCCTCCTACCTTAGCCTCCCCAGTAGCTGGGACTACAGGCAGGTACCACCACATCTGGCTAATTTTTTATTTTTATTATTGTAGAGACAAGGTCTCACTATGTTGCTCAGGCTGGTCTGAAGCTCCTGGGCTCAAGCAATCCTCCTGCCTTGGCCTCCCGAAATGCTGAGATTACAGACATAATGCATTTTGTATCCCAGGCCTATTTGCATTTTTAAATGATGTATGTAGATTAGTCATATCATCTTTGAAATTCATGTCTTCATTTCTGGACAGAGAAGACATTGCAAAGTGGATGTTGGCTCTCCTGGCATTGAGAACCACTGCTCTGCGATGGGAAAAAAGGATTTTAGGAAATAACTGCCCCTCCTTTTGCAGACCCAAAGGACGAATCCATGTCTACACAGCTGGTGGGTAGACTAGAACCAGGCCCCCTAAATTGTCCAGTCCTGCCCCAACCCCAAATTCAGGGCTTTGTCTTCCATAGCTCAACATCACAGTCAGTCCAAAGCTTGGACGCCGCTTGGGGAAAGGAGGTCGAAGACCTTCATGTCTAACTTCCCCCATGGCGCTTTTGCCATTGATTTAACCGGATCTGGCTCTGCCATTAGGGCAGCAACAGGCTTTGTGCTCAGTCGCTCATCGCCTCCCAGCGCCTAGCATGTGCAATAGCAGAGAGCAAAAAGCTTGACTTTCAAGATGAATTTAGTACATTCCCAAAGGGATGCGCAGATGCCAACTCTTCCCACACCATCAAACCAAGCAAGAAACCTGAGCACCCCCTAGATTCCAATGCTTCCGCATACAATCTAAGTTTCGCGGAGCAGACGAGAGCCGCAGAACACCGGGCGGTGCGAGGAAAGGGTCAGGTGGGCGGTGCCTTCCCCGGGCGGGCGCGGCAGGTGGAGGGGCGGGGCATTGCCCTACCGGAAAACGGGAGGAGGGAGCCGGCGAGTAGAAGCACCTGCGTGGTGTGCGGGGGTGGAGCCGGGGCTAGAGGGAGAGTTAATGATTTGCCACAGGCTCATTTCGCAACTTAACCAAGGGTCAGCTTCCCGTGACCATGTACCAGCTGCGTCCTCTGGGCCACGCTCCACTTGCCTGCTTCCACCCGGAAGGCCCCCCAGGCTGAGTGCGGCATGATCTCCATCACCGAATGGCAGAGTGAGTGGGGTGAGCGGGGCTGCAGTGGGCTATCCAGGCCAGGCTCCCTGCCGGCTGGCTCTGTCTCCCAGCTGGGCTCGCTGTCACTACAAGCGTGACCTACAAGCGTGACCTCTGGAGCCAGGGGCTGGGAGCTGCTGTGCTGGCACCCCGGGGCAGCAGGCAGGGTGGGGTGTGGCTCCCTACCCTCCAGCGGGTGGGAGTTGCTCAGGGCCCACAGGTAGCCAGAGGCTGGTGCCCAGGGGACCTGGCAGGTTCCCCAGTCGCACTGACCTCTTTCCCATCCCGGGTTCTTAGAACTGGATTGCCACAAAGGTGGACTCAGGAGGCCTCTGCCCATTCAGACATCTTTCCCCACACCATCAAGGTCTCCTGTGGCCCTGGGGGCTTCTTATAAAAAACTAAACTCCACTCCCCTGACCAAACCACCACACCCTCACTCCTAAACATCCTTCGCCTTCTTTTGGGGGAAGAGGTAGGGAAGAGGTCTTGGAACAGGTCTGGGGCCATGGGAAGAACCGTGGCTCGGTGGGCTTCATTTGGGTGAGTTACTTAAAGCCTCTGAGCCTTGGTTTTTCATCTGAGAACTGGTGACAGCATTCTTTTGTTCACTCAACAGATTTGTCTCTGCTGTGTGCCAAGCACTGTGTTGGACATAGAGTGTCCAACGTTAAATGAAACTGACTGCCTGCTTACATTCTAGAGAGGGGAGACAGGTAATTAACAGAAAGAAGTATGTAGTATATCAGAAGATGATAAGTCCTCTGGATGAAAATAAAACAAGAGGAGGCTATGGAGTTTGAGGTAGGAGGGGTCGCTATTTTATATAGAGTGGTCAGGGAAAGCTCACTGAGAAGGTGAGCCTTTATTCAGATCTTTATTCAGAGATCTATAGGAAGTGAGGAAGCAAAGCCATGCAGCTCTCTGGAGGGGAAATGTTCAGGAAGCAGGGACAGGCAGTGCAAAGGCCCTGAGGCATTAGCATACTTGGTGTGTTTGAAGAACAACAAGGAGGCAGGTATACCTGGAGCAAAGTGAGGTGAAGGGTGAATCATAGGAGTTTAGGTCAGGGAGGTCACTGAGGGGTCAGGACACTGGAGACTTACAGACCATGGTAATGACCTTGGTTTTGTGCTATGGTGTGATACTTCCTATTTCTATGTTTAAAAGATCATTCTGGGTGCTGGGTTGAGAATAGGCTGTGGAGGTATGAAGGCAGCAGCAGGGAAGCCAGTTCTTTTTTCTTTTTTTGAGACAGAGTCTCACTCTGTCGCTCAGGTTGGGGTACGGTGGCACAATCTCTACTCACTGCAACCTCCACCTCCTGGGTTCAAGCCATTCTCCTGCCTCAGCCTCCCAAGTAGCTGGGGTTATGGTCACCCACCACCACACCTGACTAAGTCTTGTATTTTTAGTAGAGACGGGGTGTCTCCACATTGACCAGGCTGGTCTCAAACTCCTGACCTCTCAAGTGATCCACCCGCCTTGGCCTCCCAGAATGCTGGGATTACAGGCGTGAGCCACTGCGCCCAGCCAGGGAAGGCAGTCCTGAGTGTGTGAAGGTGGAGGAGACCAAGGTGTCAGCAGGGGATTAGTGGGGTGTGGTCCATGCTGGATCTGCCTTGAGGAAAGTGTAGAGGATTTGCTGATGGATTGGACGTAGGGTGTGAGAGAAAGAGGAGTCAAGAATGCCTTGTATATTTTTTAGCCTGTGTAATGGAAAGGGTTGAGTGGGGGGGAAGCAGGAATTGGGCTTTAGATGTGTTGAGTTTGTTTGTGCTGTTAGACATCTGGGTGAGATGTCAGGTAGGTGGCTGGGTATGTGAATCTGGAGTTCCAGGTAGAGGCCTGGGCTGGAGACAGAAATGTGGGAATAATCTGCATATACATGGTTTTTAGGACTATGAGCATTCGTGAGATCACTGAGGGCAGGCACAGTTTCTCACCTCCCCACTATTGACATTTTGGGGCAGGATAATTCTTTGTTGTGGGGGCCTGTCCTATACATTATAGGATATTAGCAGCATCCCTGGCCTCTATCCGCTACATGCCAGTAGCACCCCCACTCCAAGTTGTGACAATAAAAAATGTCTTCAAACATTGCCAGATGTCCCCTGGGAAACATATTTCCATCCTGCACCCCGCCTCCCCACCCGCAATCCCCTCAGCCCAGTTGAGAACCATGGACCCGGTGAATAAAGATATAGACAGAGGTAGGTTGGGTCCTCAACCCAGTGGCACGCTGACACTTTGTTAAACCAATTAGCCTGCAAGTAATATACTCTTACCAAATATGATAAGCAAGTCCTGTGAGAGAGAGAAATGAGGGATTTAGGTCAGGGAACAGAGTGGACCAGCTTTCCCTGAGCAACTGACATTTCAGTTGAGACCTGAATGATGAGGATGCACTGTCAAGTAACAAGTGAGAGGCAGGGTGTTGCAGACCAGGAAACTGCATGTACGAAGGCCCTGAGTCAAGAGGGCTCACATGGAAGCCATGGAGAACAGTGTGGTTGGAGCAAGGCAGGCAATAGGGACAGTGGCAGGAGATGAGGTGGACAGGCAGGACTGGGCCCCACCAGGCAGGGCCTGTGAGCCGTGGTGTGGATGAGAAGGCTCTGCTGCAGTCTAATCTCAGTGGGCAGCCGTGAAGGAGTCTAGGCAGTACGCTAACATGATCAGGTTGTATGTTTTGCAAGACCCTTGAGCGCCGTGTGGAGAAGGACTGAGAGGGTGCAGGAATAAAGCAGGAGGCCATATGGGGGCTGCTGCATACATCCAGGAAAGAGATGATCGTGGCCGGGAATTAGGTGGTAAGAATGGAGAGAAATGGACAGCTTTCAACATGTATCTTG
The DNA here is from genome assembly GCF_028885625.2 of Pongo pygmaeus. NCBI lineage: Eukaryota > Metazoa > Chordata > Mammalia > Primates > Hominidae > Pongo > Pongo pygmaeus. The sequence continues at coordinate 45,247,885 of NC_072373.2, forward strand.
GAAGAAGAAAAGAAAACTTAGCTGTGGATTTCATGGGGGAGGGGTGGGCTTTTGCCTTAAGTGGTGGGGTAGGCGGTGGTGACATGTTTACTCATTTGAGGACAACCAAGGGAGGCACAAGTTGAAGGAGGAAAGATAAATTGACCAGTTTGGGATTCAAGATTAGCCCAGTTCAAGATGGCTGAGAGAAAACCAGGCAGATATGCCAAGTAAGCAGCTAGATATGAGTTTCAAAGCCCAAAGATAGGCATGGACTAGAAAGAGAGACATCAATGTCATCAGCATACAAGGGATGTTTAAAGACGTGAGAGGCTGGGTGTGGTGGCTCACGCCTGTAATCTCAGCACTTTGGGAGGCTAAAGTGGGAGGATCGCTTGAGGCCAGGAGTTCAAGACCAGCCTGGGCACACTGCAAAACCCCTGTCTCAACAACAAAAAAATTTAAACCAATTTAAAAAAATTAGCTGGGCATGGTGGCCAAGTGCCTGTATTCCCAGCTACTCAGGAGGCTGAGGTAGAAGGATCCCTTGAGCCCAGGAGTTCAAGGCTGCAGTGAGCTATGATCATGCCATTGCACTCCAGCCTAGGCAACAGAGCGAGATCCCAGCTTTAAGACAAAATTAAAAACAAAAATAAACACATGGGAATACATGTGGAATTAGAATGAGAAGAGAATTGAGCTTGGGCACAAGCCCTGTGCAATTCAAATCCCAAGAAGAAGAGAGAGAAGTAGGAGCTGGCAGAGGAGACAGAGAAAGGGCAGTTAGAGCAGTAGGAAGAAAATCAAGAATGTGTTGTGCACAAACCAAGAGAAAGGCTGTTTCAACACCAGAGTGGTCAGCTCTAACAGATGATGGTTCACACCTGCCCATTGGATCTGATAACATGGAGGTCATTAATGGCCAAGGCAAGAGCATTGCCTGTGGAAGTGGACTGGACTGGGTTGGTTAAAGGCATTTTTTATTTTTTGTTTTGTTTTGTTTTTGTTTTTTGAGATAGAGTTTCACTCTTGTTGCCCAGGCTAGAGTGCAATGGCGTGATCTTGGCTAACTGCAACCTCTGCCTCCTGGGTTCAAGTGATTCTCCTGCCTCAGCTTCCTAAGTAGCTGGGATTACAGGTGCCCGCCAGCTCACTGGCTAATTTTTTGTATTTTTAGTAGAGACGGGGTTTCACCATGTTGGCCAGGCTGGTCTCGAACTCCTGACCTCAGGTGATGATCCACCCACCTTGGCATCCCAAAGTGTTGGGATTATAGGTGTAAACCACCATGCCCGCCCAAAAGGCACTTTTTGGAGCTCGAGACTAGGCTCAAATCCTGCTTCTGCCAGCTGCTGTGTATCCCCAGGCAAATGACTTAACCTCTGTGTTTCAGTTTTGTTTGTGAAATGGTGCTAATAGTAGTACCTATGTCACAGGTAGTTATGAAAATTAAATGTGTTAATATACTTAAAGCATATATGTGCTTGGACTATGCCTGGCACAGTATGTTCATTACACTATCAATCACTATTGCTAATTTTAAAAAATGAATGAGGCTCTTTCTCTCCTTATTTCCCTCCTTCCTCTTCCTGAACAATTCAATCTTAAAGCCATTAGGTTTAACACAGAGAAGGGGGTGCCCAGAGTGGGGTGTTAGAACCCCAGCAGGGTGAGAAGGGTGTTCACACTAGGGGTGACCTGGTGCAAAGTATCATAGGCAAAGCATCCCCTGCAGGGTCAGGGATGGGGTGGTGAGGGGCCTGGCAGATACTGCCTTAAGAATAAAGAAACATTATCAGCTATGGGGCAAATTGACATCTTGCACCACCTACCAGGATGCAGTGAGAAAAATACAGCATCACATCTTGTGCTATTTCTGTCTAAGATGCATAACCTGAATCTAGTCGTGAGGAAACATCTGACAAACCCAAATGGAGGGATGGCTACAGAATAAGTGGCCTGAATCTTCAAAAGTGTCAAGGTCATGCCAAGGAAAGACCAAGGAGCTGTTCCAGACAGAAGAGTTTAAAGAGACATGATCATTAAATGCCACACAGAATGATGAACTGGATTCTTTTGCTATAAATGATGCTACTGGAGTAACTGATGAAGCTTGAATGGAGTCTGAGGGTTAGAGGATAGTCACATATCAATGTTAATTTCCCAATTTTGATGGCTGTATGTTGGCTGTCTAGGAGAATTTTTTGTTTGCTTGTTTATTTCAATAGGTTTTTGGGGAACAGGTGGTTGGTTACATGGATAAGTTCTTTAGTGTGATTTCTGAGATTTTGGTGCACCCATCACCCGAGCAGTGTACACTGTACCCAATGTGTAGTCTTGTATCCCTCAGCCCCCTCCTACCCTTTCCCATGAGTCCCCAAAGTCTATTGTATCATTCTTATGCCTTTGCATCCTCATAGCTTAGCTCCCACTTGTGAGTGAAAACATATGATGTTTGCTTTTCCATTCCTGAGTCACTTCACTTAGAATAATGATCTCCAATTCCATCCAGGTTGCTGCAAATGCCATTATTGCATTCCTTTTTGTGGCTGAGTAGTTGTTCATTATATATATATATACACACACGCATATATATACACATACATATATATATATGTATGTATATGTGTGTGTGTATATATACACATCACAATTTATTTATACACTCATTGACTAATGGGTATTTGGGCTGGTTTCATATTTTTGCAATTCCAAACTGTGCTGCTAGAAACAGGCATGTGCAAGTATCTTTTCCATATAATGATTTATTTTCCTCTGGGGAGATACCCAGTAGTGGGATTGCTGGATGAAATGGTAGTTCCACTTTTAGTTCTTTAAGGAATCTCCACACTGTTTTCCATAGTGGTTATTCTAGTTTACATTCCCACCAGCAGTGTAGAAGTGTTCCCTGTTCACCACATCCACGCCAACATTTATTTTTTTTGTTTGTTTTTTTTGATTATGGCCATTTTTGCAGGAGTAAGGTGGTATCACATTGTGGTTTTGATTTGCACTTCTCTGATCATTAGTGATGTTGGGCATTTTTTCATATGTTTGTTGGCTATTTGTATATCTTCTTTTGTGAATTGTCTATTCATGTCCTTAGTGTCCAGGAGTTTTAAAAATCACACCAAAGCATTCAGGGGTGATGAGGTATGAGGTGGAAACTACTTTCAAATGGTTCAAGAAAAATATTCTTTGTACTGTACTTTCTAGTTTCCTGTACATTTGTGATTCCTTTAAGAAAAGGAAAAGGGGGAAAAAAGACAATGGTGTTCTGAGACTCACTGCGCGCCTGAGGCCAGAAGGACTCATCTGCCTGCTCCATGAGATATTGTTTCCTTGGAGCTGTAGCTGACTTCTGGAGCAAGAAAGACATTGAACCTGGCTTTTCTTAAAGTGAGCTACAAAATGGGGAGTCAGGGAAGCCTGGCTTGTCTGTATCAGATGGCCGTGGGCTCTTCTTGGCAGCAACTAGGGAGTTGCAGAGCAAGGAGCTAAACAAGGGCACCAGTGCAGCCATCAGTGTGCCTTGCCAGGGAGACCTAAAGCTGGTCTCTGAGGTCTGGGGAGGTCTCCACTTCTAGGTGGCGCCTGGAGAGCCAGGCCTCCCTGAAGTTACCTTGGCCTCCCAGCTTTTTTCGGCTGGGTGTAGGCGTGACAGCCCTGGCCGCCTCCAGCAGAGGGCGCGCTGCCCAATCTGTCTGGATCACGGGGACCGTGCCCGGCAGGCATGCCTGTCACTCCTGGGGGCATCTGTATGACATCCCCACCCCTTCGCTCTTTCTGCCTTGGTTGCTGCCTGAAAAGAACTTTAGGAGCAACCTCTGGCTGGGTAACTTGACTAAAATAGCTAAGCTACTCCAGAAGCAAGAGGCAAAGGCAGGTCTGAAGTTTGTGTGTGAGAAACACAGTTTCTGACCCTTTTCTGTGGGGTTTTGTGTCCCACTGAGCACTGAGAGCACTAAGTGTGGCCCATAAAGAAGGCTGCCCCCATCACAGGAGAGTCCTGGAATTGCATCTGCCCTTAAAGAAGAGTGTAGAACAGGTGGAGGAGGGATAACTATGCCAGCTAGCAAATCACTGCTGCAGAAGAAGAAGGAATAAATAGGAGAATGGACATCATGTGTGAATTTGAGAAACTTACGCTGTTTCTACAAAATGAGTATGAGGCTGTTCTTAAGTGTGTGCAGGATGAACATATAGAAAGTTCAACAAAACGAAATGAAAACCCCATAAAATGTGCACATCGTGTTTCCACACAAATACACCTACTGAGGGGGAGGAAAGGGTGTATAGTCAGAGCTGAAGTCAATGACAGATGTTTTTATGGCAGGCATAAGCCAACAACAGATATTTTATAACAAGCATAAAAACCTAAAACACTTTTATCATTTGGGTTAAACAAAGATGACTGTGGTCTTCCTCCACAATATTCTGACCTACACGAAATTATTTTGGTAATTCAGGTAGATGTAACTCTAGATTCTCACTGTGTTGTCTCTGAGGATGGAAATGTTGACAAAACACAACCTTCATCACGACCCACGGGGGTGATATTCTGCTGAGCTGTCCCAGCTTCTAAGAGATTTAATTCAGGCCAGCAGGAGGAGGTAGAAGTAGGAAACAAGCCCAAATCGATCACGAGGCTTGTCAGGAACACAAGGAATCAGCTTTTAGTAGAAAATGGATTCTGGGCAGCTGGGTGATATGTTGAGAGAAATTATGTTACACTGGGTCCCAACAAAATCCAGTTTCTGCCAAAAGTGAGATCCAGTAAGACTGGCATGATACCAGACTATGAGTTGAGTTGAACAAGGTTTCAGTCTATAATTTGAATGCTAGATCTCATCACTGTATTTTTCTTTTTTCTTTTTTTTTTTTTTTTTTTTGAGATGGAGTTTTCCTCTTGTTGCCCAGGCTGGAGTGCAGTGGCGTAATCTCGGCTCACTGCAACCTCTACCTCCCGGGTTCAAGCAATTCTCCTGCCTCAGCCTCCCACGTAGCTGGGACTAGAGACGCATGCCACCATGCCCAGCTAATTTTTGTATTTTTAGTAGAGACGGGGTTTCACCATGTTGGCCAGGCTGGCCTTGAACTCCTGACTTCAAGTGATCCACCCACATCAGCCTCCCAAAGTGCTGGGATTACAGGTGTGAGCCACTGAGCACCTGGCTTCATCACTGTATTTTTGATGATTCTTTTAAAGAAGCTCTTTGACCTTTTTTCTGTATTGGAATTGATCCTAATCCTCTTAAAATCTGCATAGCAACAGATGATGGATTAACTACCCAGAAGATGATTATGTTGTTTCATTTTCTTTCAGTTGTAAATATAACTCAGCCAGTAAATCTAGTCTCGATAATTTTGTTTTTGTTTTTACAGTTCTGCCTCTAAACACCAGAATAATTTTTCCCCTCACTTTTAACAACCATCTGCAAAAGCATATTAATAATACCCAGTTTCATAGAGGTTATGAGAACTGATTCTAACGAGTCCAGTAAAATTTTTGACAAGGGTATCAAGACCATGAAATGGGGAAAGAAGAGTCTTTCCAACAGATAGTGCTGGGAAAACTGGATATCCACATGCAAAAGATGCAGGTGGATCCTTACCTTATACTATCTGCAAAAAGTAACTCAAAGCAGATCAAAGGCCTAAAAATAAGAGCTAAAACTATAAAACTCTTAGAATGAAACACAGGGGAAAGCATTACAACACTGGATTTGATAATGATTTCTAGGATATGACATGAAAAGCACAGACAACAAAAGAAAGACATCAATCAGACTACATCAAAATTTAAAACTTCAGTGCATCAAAGGACACAGTCAACAGACTGAAAGGTGACCTACAGAGTGGGAGAAAATATTTGCAAATCATATACTCGATAGTTAACATCCAAAATATATAAAGAACTCCTACAGCTCAACAACAAGAAGAACAACCTGTTTAAAAAATAGGCAAAGGACTTAACTAGACAATTCTCCAAAGAAGATATACACACAGCTAACAAGCACATGAAAAGATCATTAATCATTAATCATTAGGGAAATGTAAGTCAAAACCACAATGTATACTACCTTATACCCATTAGCATGGCTGCTATCAAAACAAAACAAAACAGACAAAGTATTGGCAAGATGTGGAGAAATTAGAACTCTTGTGTACTGTTGCTGGGAATGTTAAATGGTGCAGTCACAATGGAAAACAAAATGACAATTCATCAAAAAATTAAAAATAGAATTATCATGTGATCCAGTATAATTCCGTAATTCCACTTTGTGGGGTATACACCTGAAAGGATCGGAAGCAGGGTCTTGAAGAGATATTTTCTTACACTCATATTTATGGTAACACTATTTACAATAGGTAAGAGATGGATGGAAGCCCCCCAGATGTCCATCAACAGATGAATGGATCAACAAAATGCAGGATACAGATAGCAATGGACTATTATTCTTTCATAAAAAGGAAGAAAATTCAGACACATGCTACAACATGAAGGAATCTTGAGAACGTTATGAAATAAGACAGTCACAAAAAGACAAATATTGTATGATTCCACTTATAGGAGGTTGCCAGAGTAGTCAAAAATTCATAGAGAAAGTAAAATGGTGGTTGTTGGAGGCTGGTGGGAGGGGAATGGGGAGCTACTGTTTAATGGGTATAGAGTTTCAGCTTTGCAAGATGAAGAATTCAGGAGATGCACTTAATACCACTGAACTGTACATTTTAAAATGGTTAGATGGTAAGTTTCATTTTATGTGCACGTTGCCACAATTTAAAACTTAAAAAGGTAACAATTTAAAAACAAAGCAACAGAATGAATTTTTATTTATTGACTATCATAGTGGCAAAGATAAGTAAAATGAACAATTCTGAGTGATGGAGAGGGTTAAAGAAAAAAGGAACTATATATCCGGTTATTGTACAATGCGTCTTGAGGGGAGCGATCTGAAATATGTTTATCAAAATGTCAAAAATGTAGCCCTTGACCAAACGAGGGGGCCTTCATGTCCTGCACTTCTGGGCCACACTTGCTGGCTCTGAGCGAACTCCTGCAGCTTCAAAGAATGCCCTGAGACACTTACAAAGCTTGGGAATGGGGGCTCACTGTCAAACCTTGGGAATGGGGGCTCATTGTCAGTGTGGGTCCAACCTCGGCAGAACTGCCCAAAGCCACTGGGCTGAAATGAGAGTTGGCCGAAGAGTGTGTGGCGGGCCTGCAAGGTGCCTGCTGCAGGAGGGAGGGAGGACAATGGGAACAGGTGCAGGCTTGGGTCTTGGGTATAGGTCCCAGCTGGGAAGAGGAATGCATTCCTAACTGATGACTTCTGTTTTCCCAATCCAGTGGGAAATGTCACCACCTGAGAGTGGAGACAGGGCAATTCTGAGGAGAAAGGAGACAGTGTGGAGAGTTGCTCAGACGGGCCAGCCTCTTGAGAAAGGACCAGGAGAGCTGGGTGGTTCTGAGGCTCTTTAGGGCTGGTGGTCCTGAGTTTGCAGTGGCTGTCTTCTACGCAGTGTGGGCTGGGCTCCAGTGGTTCTCAGTTGCACAAGGCAGGAGCAGAGGAGGCAGATGCTATGTTCAGCCCTGATACTGATGTGGATAATGTGGCTTTTGAGGACAAGAGGAGGCTGAGAGTATAAAGTGGTCAGGGCAGCACCAGCTTCCACACAAGGCTGTGGTGAGGACAGAATGCCACTGTGTACAGAAGTGACAGCACAGTTCCCAGGTGCCAGACAAAGCTTCATGCCATCCTACCTTCCCCTGAGAGCATGAAAGCTGAGATTCCTGGATGGAAGTGGAGTCACCCCTACAGAGGGCACCTGTCCTGTGGCAATGGGGGAAGTTTCAGGGTCCCCACCTGCTCCCCAAAGCCCTTTCCTCCACCACCTCCTTGCCCATTGCAGAGATTGGTGTGGGGATCACCGGTTTCGGCATCTTCTTCATCCTCTTTGGAACACTCCTGTACTTTGATTCCGTGCTCCTGGCCTTTGGAAACGTGAGTCCCCCAGCCCTGTGTCCCCACTCCCCTGCCCCAACCTTTCTGAAGTCTCTATTGCCAGGATAGTCCTGGTAATAAAGACTTAAAATTTATTTAAGTCTTTAAATAAATCCCTTAAGTAAGTCCCAAGTTTATTCAGACTATGCCTATCCAGGGGTCAGACATCATCAAGCCTGGGCAGAGGAAGGCACAGGAAATGGACGCAGAGCCTGCTGGCACCAAGAATCTGAGGGCCTGGATTCTCACACCGAGCTCTGGGCGAGACCCTGGGGGTTCTAAGAGGACTCCGACACTGTCCCTGCCCTCTGAATCCCACTCTAGGACTAGAGATATAACATGACATACATGTCTGGGAGGAAGGCAGGGGCCATGGTAAACACATTTAATAGGAAACAAGGGGCTTAGTGGAAAGAGGGCACACTGAATGGGAGAAGGGTGGAGAGGGATTTGGAAAGGAAATGGGTGAGGAGGTGAATAAAGCACTTCCAGGGGGATTGGAACAGCAGGAGAAAAGGTGTGGGGAAGGAGCAGGGAAGCATGGGATATGCTGGAAGAAAACCAGAGAGTTCAATTTGACGAGAGCCTGGGCACTCTTAAGGGATCATTAGGAGCCAAGCTGAAGACAGTGATAGGGCATCCAGGGGAGGGCCTGGAGGGTTATTCTGTAGGCAGTGGAGCCTCTGAAGGTTCTGTGTGACTTTCAGTATGGCTGCCTAACCTACTTAGGCCTCAATCTTCACTTCTTTGGAATAAAAATCCCGCCCGATTCCATCTTCCCCAGATGGTATGGTGAGAAACCAAGTCCCATATGAAAAAGTGCTTGGGCTCCAGGGAATTGGGTGGGCAACCAGAAACCGTCAAAGGTTTCTCATCCATCCCCCTGCCTCTGCGCAGTCCTGTTCCCAGCCAGCAAGACTTATCAAGGCTCTGGGATTCTGCCATATTGCTGGATGGCCCTCACTCAGATGGTCTTGAAGAGTTAGCACATCCTGCCGCTGCCCGCCGCCTTGCTCTAGGCCTAAGCCCCCCACTCCTCAGGGGGCTGGTGGGTTTGCTTCATGCTCCCCTCCCTCCCCTACAGCTGCTGTTCCTGACGGGTCTCTCCCTCATCATTGGCCTGAGGAAGACCTTTTGGTTCTTCTTCCAACGGCACAAGCTCAAGGGAACCAGCTTCTTCCTGGGGGGTGTGGTTATCGTGCTCCTACGCTGGCCCCTCCTGGGCATGTTCCTGGAAACCTATGGATTCTTCAGCCTGTTTAAGTGAGTGCAAATCCCTATAACCCTGGACAGACCCACCAAAGCATCTGAGTGGCTGAGATCACCCCAGCAGGGAGTGCAGAAGCTGGGACTTTATCCTGCAAGAGATGAGAACCATGGACACTTTGGAAAGGCCCCCTAAAGTAGGCTGAAGGGTACTTTGGAGGGATTAGCCCATCCATCAACAAATACTGATAGAGTGCCGACTGTGTTCCCAGCACTGTGCCCCCAGCACTATGCCTGTGAGCAGGGAAGAGACACGAGGCCTGCCCTCAAATCTCAGTGATCCAGCTGGAGAGGAAGGGCAGTGAGCTAACATGTTCCAGGCACACTCATGATCATCATCTTATTTTATCACAACAACCCACTATAGGATCATCCTCTACTTCATAGATAAGGAAACCAACACTCAGAGAAGTTGTCCCCGGCCTGAAGTCTCAAACTAGTATGTGAAAAAGGTTGCCCTTGACCCAGGGGGCTCTGGCTCCTGACCCCGTGTCATCTCCTGATGGGGCCTGTGTCAGCCCTGGGCCTGGGAAAAGGCAGGGTGGAACTCAGCCATGTTGTGTGGCCACTGTCAGGCCTGTAGGCACTTAGAGGGGCGCCCAGAGTAGTGTCATAGAGGAAGCAGGACTTGAGAGAAGCCTTGAGGGGTGGGTAGGGTCTAAGAGAAGACTGGAGGGTACTGAAGGAAAAGGAAGGAAGGGGTCTCAGAGAAAGTGGGGGTGGGAAGGAAGACTTCATATGTCTACAGGGTAGTGTGGAGAGAATAGGGGTGGGATCGGGACAATGGAGACTGGAAGAATGATGGCTTCTGCAATGATGGAAAGGAGTGGGGCTCAGGAATCCCTGGGTTCTCATAGGAGCTCCATTTGCTGAATGCAGCCCTGAAACCCCCTGATTAGCCTGAATGGCCGAGGCCTCAGAGACTTCGGGAAGTGTGGCTTTAAATTTTCTCATGCATACCTGCCATCTATTCATTCCATATTCAAATGTCATTTTATGGCTGGGCGTGGTGGCTCACACCTATAATCCCAGCACTTTGGGAGGCCGAGGCAGGCGGATCACTTGAGGTCAGGAGTTCGGGACCAGACTAGCCAACATGGTGAAACCCTGTTTCTACTAAAAATACAAAAAAAATTAGTCGGGCTTGGTGACAAGTGCCTGTAATCCCAGCTACTCGGGAGGCTGAGACACAAGAATCGCTTAAACGCAGGGGGTGAAGGTTGCAGTGAAACAAGATTGCACCACTGCCTCCAGTCTGGGTGACAGACCGAGACCCTGTCTTTTAAAAAAAAAAAAAAAAAAAAAAAAAAAATCTATCTATCTATCTATATCTATATATATACATATATGTCATTTTCAAACAGTCACTTATTCAAATTGTCAAATATATAATAAGCACCTACTGAGTGCCAAATACAGGGCCAGGTGTGAGGATGTGGCACTGAATGAGGAGAAAGTTCCTAAGGAATTTACAGTTTAGTAGGGAAGACCCATAAATAAATTCTGACAACAGTTAGCATTTATGGAGGGCTTAGAAAGTGGAGTGGGACAGCAGCAAATTCGATAGTTCAAACTGAAAGTCAGCCTTGACAAAGACACTGTGCAGTAACACAGAAGGCAAACAAATTACAGCTATCAGGGACCTCAGAGTGCAGTGAAACCTTGGGAAATTGAGGCCCACAGTAAGGAAGTGGCTCAGCCAGAATCCATATTTCAAATCTCCCTTCCCATCCGCCACACACCGGGATCCCTTCCCATGCCAGCCTTGGCACCTCCAAGCCCTGTGAGGGGTCACACATGTGTCTGCAGTCAGGCCTTGGCAGGGTATCTTTGATGAGAGCAGGGTTGCCAAAGGCAGGGGTGGCTGTGTGCCTGGGGGAGCCAGGGCACCAGGGAGCGTAACGGTGAGCATGGCTTCCAACAGCCCCCCACGCCCAGGGCCCAGGACACCCGGGGCAGGTGGAGCTCAGGAAGAGAAGAAAGCTTTAGGCCAGAAGAGTAATAATCATGACAGTAACAATAATAAAAATAAGCACTTCCTGAGCATTTCTTTGTACATGGCCTTATGATGTAGATACTGTTATTGTTAGCCACATTTTATGGCTGGAAATTGAGATTCAGAGAAGTTAAGGAATTTGCCCAAGTGTATATGGTGCCAGTAAGTGGTAGAGCCAAGATGTGAACCCAAGGAGTGTGACCCTGGGGCCTTCATTCTTAATCATGTCACTCGACTGCCTCTCGGAACACAGGAGTGCAGAACCAAGCCTGCCCCTGGTGTGCGGAAGCCAGAGCTTGAACCTTTCGGTGGACCTCAGCCTCCTGCCCTCTATCCTCCCTTTCTGGGCCTTCTGACTCCTCCCTTCTCCCCTCTGCTCCTAGGGGCTTTTTCCCTGTCGCCTTCGGCTTCCTGGGCAATGTCTGCAACATCCCCTTCCTGGGTGCGGTAAGCAGATGATGCCTGCAACCCTGCGGGCGTACCCTGGGGAGTGAGGGGGAGCACACGGAGGGAAGCTGGTAAAACTGCTGCCCCAGGGGCAGTGGCCTCTCCCCTGTCTCCCCTCAGGCTCCCTAGCCCAGATTTGGTGCTTTAGGCTCCTCTTACCCCCGCACCTTCTCCATTTGACAAGAGCCCATGAGGAGAGGGGATCCAGATGCAGTTGTAGCTCAGTGTGGCTGTAGAGGAAGGTAGCTATGAATAGCTTCCTGTTTACAGCCAAAGAAATGAAGACGCAGAGACTCTAGGTGACTCAGCCAGGACATGCCTGAGATTTCTGGGGATCTGGCTAAGTGTGGGGCCCCAGGCATGGAGAGAATGTATGACAGCCCATGACAGCAGGAAAAGCTGTCCTGCAGGTGGCAGATTTTGTCCTCTCCTGGGGATAGGCACAGCCAGTGGTATCCAGCCCCTGCCCCTCCTCATCCCTTTCTCTGAAGCACCTGGCAGAATGTGAGCTCTCTGAGGAGCCCAGGGAGACCCTACAGCCAGTACCCCACCATAACTGCCAGCTGGACACAGCCCCTACAGCCCCTCTCGTATCTGCACCTGGCACAGCCCCTGACTCTCAAGGCCAGCTCTGTAATAACTAGATATTGCATCTGCTCTCTACCCTTTGTCTGGAGTAATGATTCTTGGCTCCCACAGCTGTTCCGGAGACTTCAAGGCACTAGCTCGATGGTCTGAACAACAGAGATGAGCTCCTTGAACTTGGATCATTGGTTGAGGGGGCTAGAGGGAGAATGGGAACCACCCCCTCAGTCCCCCGCACTGACTCACTCCCCGACATATCCGGACCTCCCCAAGTCCAGAAGGAAGGAATGGAGCTAAGCAACTGACGTCAAATCCCCAAGTCAACTCAAGAGGCTGCCAGGAAGCAGAGATGCAGACCCCAAGGAGACTAGGCTGGGGCTGGCCTCACACCCTCACTCTATATTTATGGGAGGAAAAGTGAAGATTAAATTCCCAAGTTGTACGTGTGTCTAAGGCTCAGAGTTGGCATTTTTGGCCGGGTGCAGTGGCTCACACCTATAATCCCAGCACTTTGGGAGGCTGAGGTGGGCAGATCACCTGAGGTCAGAACTTCGAGACCAGCCTGGCCAACATGGTGAAACCCCGTCTCTACTAAAAATACAAAAATTAGCCGGGCGTGGTGGCAGGTGCCTGTAGTTCCAGCTACTCAAAAGGCTGAGGCAGGAGGATCGCTTGAACCCGGGAGGCGGAGGTTGAAGTGAGGTGAGATCACACCACTGGATTCCAGCCTGGGCGACAAAGCCAGACTCCATCTCAAAAAAAAAAAAAAGTTAGCGTCTTCAGCCCATTAAGACTGCCTCCTGCTTCAGGGCAGACCAACGTACACATCATCCCCATAGCGAAGTTTTGGTCTATGAGGGTCAGTGCTGTCTTCATAGGCTATCATTTCTGTCCTGGTGTTTAACAGCCCTAATGGGTGTGATAATAATATGTTTGCAAGCCCCTGTTAACAGTAAGCATCAGACAACTGAGGGGTGCTAACCTGCAGACTGCTGGCATGCTTCTCCAGCATTAGGGGATGACCAGGTCGAGCTTGTGCTGGGAGAGAGTCTTGTCTGAGGGTAGAGACATAGCCCCTGCCTTCAGAGACTCCCAGCCTGATAGAAGAAACAGTCTCTGCCCTGGAAAGCCCCTTGTCCAAGGGTACAGAGAGTTATCGCAGGCTCAAGAAAGAGACAAAAGTCACTTGCGATGCATGCGGTTAGCAAATACCTATTGAGGGCCCTCTCTGTATGTGCCCAGCAATGGAGTGGGTGCCGAGGGTACAGGAGGAAGGGGGCCTGTCCCTGTCCTCAAAGTGCTGTACCTGAGCAGTCACAAAATAGTATGGTGGTGGGTGCCACGAGACAAGGAGGTGGGGCCCCCAAGCAGGCTGTGGATGTGCTGCCACCTGGAAGTCCCCTCTCTGCACACCTGGCACTTCCCAGGTGCATCCACCTTCTGCAGCTCCCATTTCGTCCTCGTTGCTCATAACTGGTTACTCACCTAAGGTCTCTGACCACGCCATAGCCTAGTCACCTCAAAACCCTGTGCTGAGGAAGCGCTCAGGAACCGAGGAAAGAAGGGAAGCAGGAAGGAAGAAAAAAGGAGAGAATCTCCGCCACCACCACCCTGCGCCAGTCACAGGGCGCAGTCTAGGAGCCGCCTGGAGACCCACTCTGACCTGGCTTTCCCTCAGAGCTGGGAGCGTGGGGTGTGAGGAGCCCCCGGGTCAGCCTGTGCCCTTTTCCTCCCCTCTTCCTGTCCTTTTCTACGTCTAATTCAGACTAGGTGTGTCTGTGGCTCTTCGGAGAGGAGACAAGACATTTCACACTGACACTTCTCCCCGCCCTCCTCAGATAGCCCATTTCCATGTTGTTTGGGGGCAGGATGGGTCCTCTGGGTGGGAAGAGGGTGTGGAGGATGGAAAGAGCCGGTAAGAAGGAGAAAGTCCCGCCTTGGAGGGCTCGGGTGGGGCAGGAGGAGAGGCTGCCTCCAGTCACAGAGCCCGGAGGCAGAGGCCTCCCAAGGTGCCGTGCTCTCCAGGAGGGTCTGAGGAGGAGGGAGGGGCGGCAGAGTGGGCCTGTGCTTGGAGACGTCACCCCGGGCTTTATAAAAGGGATGTGATCAGGGAGCTGGGGAGAACTCAGCCCGGGAGCCCAGCTGCCCACCCTCTGGACATTCACCCAGCCAGGCGGTCTCGTCACCTCAGAGACTCCGCCAGACTCCCGCCCAGGCCAGGACTGAGGCAAGGTAGGCACACTGCGGCGTCTACCCCTGGGAAGGGGGTCTGCCCTGACCTGGGGATGCTCTGGAGGGGAGCAGGGAATCTGTTCTAAGACTGACAGATGCATCCGGGCAGGTAAAGGCAGGGGAGGGAGACACTGATCTTTCCTGTTTACCGGCCTGGCCAGATTATTCTGGGATGCCTGGGCGAATACACTGAGTCTCACTTTATTTGTGAAGCTAACACTCTGGGGATCCCGAGGGCTCTCTCTTGCTGTGGAAGGAATACATGCAATAAACAAACGCTGTGGCTGGAATTAGAGACCACAGACACTCTTGGATGGACCTGGGGAACCCCTCGGGGCTCTTCAGAGCAATGGGGCTCCTCTGAGCAGCTTCCCCAAATTACGGATGGCAAATACAAGCCTAACCAAGGGCATCTACCTACCCACTAAGAACTAGGGGCCACTTCACTCCAAAAGCTTTCCAACCATGCCTGGAATTTCTCTGTCACTCACTGGATACAAACCCCCCAGGGTGGAGGGAACCACAAAAATTGTCTACAGCAGGTCGGCCACTCATGGCCCCTTTCCAAATAATTCATTTCTACCATATATATTAAGTGCCCCGATGGGCTGGGCAGTGGAATCTGTGTGTGTGTGTGTGTGTGTGTGTGAGAGAGGTGTGTATGGGTGTATGTGTGTATATGTGTGTGTGTGTGTGTGGTGTGTGTGGTGTATGTGTGTGTATGATGTATGTGTATGGGTATATGTGTGTATATGTGTGTGGCGTGTGTGTGAATGTGTGGTGTGTGGTGTATGTGTGTGTACGGGTGTATGGGTATATATCTGTGTGGTGTGTATGTGCATGTGTGGTATGTGTGGTGTATGTGTGTGTATGATGTGTGTGTATGGATGTATGTGTGTATATGTGTGTGTATGATGTGTGTGTATGGGTGTATGCGTGTATATGTGTGTGGTGTGTGTGGTTGTGTATGTGTGTGTATAGGTGTGTATGTGTGTATATGTGTGTGGTGTGTATGCATGTGTGGTGTGTGTGGCATATGTGTATGTGTGTGCATGGGTGTATGTGTGTATATGTGTGTGGTGTGCATGTGTGGTGTGTGTGGTGTGTGTGTGTGTATGATGTGTGTGTATGGGTGTATGCGTGTATATGTGTGTGGTGTGTGTGTGCGTGTGTGGTGTGTGGTGTATGTGTGTGGTGTGTGTGGTGTATGTGTGTGGTATGTGTGGTGTGTGTGTGTATGATGTGTGTGTATGGGTGTATGTGTGTATATGTGTGTGGTGTGCGTGTGTGGTGTGTGTGGTGTATGTGTGTGTATATGTGTGTGTAAGGGTGTATGCATATATATGTGTGTGGTGTATGTGTGGTGTGTGTGGTGTATGTGTGTGGTGTGTGTGTGTATAATGTGTGTGTATGGGTGTAAGTGTGTATATGTGTGTGGTGTGCGTGTGTGGTGTGTGTGGTGTATGTGTGTGTGTATGATGTGTATGTATGGGTGTATGTGTATATATGTGTGTGGTGTGTGTGTGCGTGTGTGGTGTGTGGTGTATGTGTGTGGTGTGTGTGGTGTATGTGTGTGGTATGTGTGGTGTGTGTGTGTATGATGTGTGTGTATGGGTATATGTGTGTATATGTGTGTGGTGTGCGTGTGTGGTGTGTGTGGTGGTGTATGTGTGTATGTGTGTGTATGATGTGTGTGTATGGGTGTATGCGTATGTATGTGTGTGGTGTATGTGTGTGGTGTGTGTGGTGTATGTGTGTGGGGTGTGTGTGTATAATGTGTGTGTATGGGTGTGTGTATATGTGTGTGGTGTGCGTGTGTGGTGTGTGTGGCGTGTGTGTGTATGATGTGTGTGTATGGGTGTAAGTGTGTATATGTGTGTGGTGTGCGTGTGTGGTGTGTGGTGTGTGTGTGTGTATGATGTGTGTGTATGGGTGTAAGTGTGTATATGTGTGTGGTGTGCGTGTGTGGTGTGTGTGTGTATGATGTGTATGTATGGGTGTATGCGTATATATGTGTGTGGTGTGTGTGTGCATGTGTGGTGTGTGTGGTATATGTGTGTGGTGTGTGGTGTGTGTGTGCATGTGTGGTGTGTGTGGTATATGTGTGTGGTGTGGGGTGTGTGTGTGTGTGTGTGTGTGCTGGGGTCAGGCAGAGTTGTCTCATGGCGCACATGGTAAGTGCCATCCACAATGGGAAGGAGGCACTCGAGGGGAAAGGGGAGCTGGAAGAAAGAGCACCACCCTCCAACCACACAAGCCGACTGCCCTCCTTCCTGGCCCACCACGCTGCTTCCGCACAGAGAACCAGAATGCTCCATCTGAAATGTACATCTACACACATTCCTGTCTGGCTCAGACCCCTCCAGGATGAAGCCCCTGCAGGGCCCCTTCCCCCAGCCTTGTTACTCGCTTTCTCTCCATGCAAAGCTCCATCCTCTTGTCTAGCTAGAGGGCCTGAAGTTCCCTTTGCACCCAGCCCCTGCCCCTGCTGCAGCACCTTAGCACTGTCCTGGGAACACTTTCTGTAAACCTTTCAGCGATTCATGCTCAGAAACAGCTGAAGTGCCACCCCCTACCAAAAATCTGCCTGGGCCCCCTAGGTTGGGTTCCCCTGAGCTCCCATATCCCCTTGTGGATTCACATGCATCCAGTATGTCATTTACAGTGTTATTTTGAAATGGTCTGCTGATGAGTCAATTTCTCATGCTGGACTTGAGATATTAGGGGCAGCAACTCTGTCTTAGCACACCTGTGCACCCCTAGCACCTAGCACAGCACCAGCACCTAGTCGGTGCTCAAGGAGTGATTTCCAAATCAACCCAGACCCTGTGCATCCACAGTCTGAAACGCTTTTACACTATTCTCTCCAATGGATTAATCCTGCCTCTACTCCATGCCCCAGCCCTGGGCCTTAAGGTAAATGCAGAAAGCTGTGGTCTGGGTTTCAACTTGTCACAGTATCAAAGTCTGCAAGGATAAGTAAACTTCTGAGCAGGCGGCTGGTGGCCAATCTGATCCAGGGTTCTTATTTTATAGATGGACCAATGAGGTCTGGAGATGGGGGTGACTTGCTCACATTTCACAGGGAATGAAAGCAGAGCTGGGGCAAGATTCAAGTACTCCTCATTTTATTTCAGGGTTCTTACTCTTTACTCCATGCCTGAGTCCTGCAGGGAGCTGGGTGAGGAATGGGGGGTGGGGGTGCGGGTGCAAGAGCAGAGAGATGCGTGGGCCTGAACCACCATTAGGAACTGATGGGCACAAAAGTTTCTCATCCCCCAGCCCCCCTTCCCCAGGGAGAGCAGCTCCAGGCTGTGGGTCAGGCCAGGACAATCTTTTTGCTCAGCTGGCATTGCTCCTGCCTCCCCAGCCTTTTGTCTTTAATCATGTTTGTTGGACAGTCTCAAAGTGTCTGGTGACTTTTTCAAAAAGAAATTAGACTTGGGAGCCGGAAGAGGTGGGGCGGGGTATGTGGGGGGTCGGTGGGGCAGCGCAAGGCAGGGTGATGGGAAATGGTGTGAGAATCAGGGCACACGGCTCCCATCTCAGCAGCCAAAACGATGAGGCCAATTCAATTCATAGCCTCTCAGAGTCCACAAAGAATAGACTATGGAGATAATTGACCTGATAAATCAAGGAAAGGTTTTTCTTTTCCATGAATGATAGGCAATAAGACAATTTAATGACCGTCTTCAAGGCTGTGAAGGGCTATGAGAGAGAGCAAGATGATTGCCTCTTTCTTTCTTTTTCCTTAGAAAAGAAAAAGAAATAAGTTTCTCTCACAGCAGGAGAGAACAAGGTCAGACTTAAGCATATGGATGGGGAGAGTGGAACACAGAAAGTTGTGGATTTGTGCAGAACCCACCATGGAAGGAAGAGGTGCCTGCTGCCAGGCTCCAGAGAGAATGTTGGAACCTCAAAGTCCCCCCACTCAGTGCCCTGAAGTCCTTGCCCTACTTCACCCCTCTCCAGTCACTCCTATACATGGCATCTCACCCCACCTTTCTCAAACATTCCTCTCAAGCAACCCTGAGATTCAGAATCCTGGCCATTCTCTGACCCAAGCAGTCCTGCCCCTTCCACCAAATTGGGTCTTTCCTTTTTTCCTAACTTTACTGTCCTCACCTCCTCCAGGAAGCCCTCCCTGATGACCCTCACCTAGCATGAATTCAGCTTTAACTACACTGTGTAAAGAGTCTCAATCCCATTTCACTGATATATTTGTTTAGACTCATCCCTCTACCAGGAGCCTCCAAAGGCAAGAACTTGCCCCTCTCTTGGAGGACTGTCCCTTTTGCACTGGGCTCTGCCCTCAGCACCCAGCCCAGATCCTGTGCCTGACCTAGTCTTTGTTCCCTCTCTCTGTCTCAGCCTCAAGGCACTTCTAGGACCTGCCTCTTCTCACCAAGATGAACTCACTGGTTTCTTGGCAGCTACTGCTTTTCCTCTGTGCCACCCACTTTGGGGAGCCATTAGAAAAGGTGGCCTCTGTGGAGAATTCTAGACCCACAGGTATGTATCCTCCGGGGAAAGGAGTGGGAGGGAGCAAGTGGGTTGTTGCAAAATGAGCTTTCCCGTATTTTCCATCTAGTCGACTGGTGTGAGTTTAACATTGCATTTGGTGGAAATCTAAGACTGGCACATGTGCAACTCATTGAGGGGGTCCCGTTAACCCTGCAAGTGACAGATGCCTTGCTTCTGTGATGGCCTCAGTCCGCTCACCTAGGTTCCAGGGCTTGTTAACCCTTGAGCTCCTTCATGGTTTCCTCACACTGTGTTCTCTGCTCTACATCAGCAACCTCTCTGTGCCGATGTTGAGAAAGAACTTCATATGCAACCTTCCTTTATTGATGACCTCAGATTCTTTGTGGAGAATCTGAAAAACAAAAAAAAGAACAAAAACAAAAAACAAAAAAAAAACCTAAACGAAAGGACAAATATTTGATACCTATTAACCTTTTGGGGACAATGAACTGTCTCCAGTTCATTGGGGAACTGATAAGCTGGAAAATTTGAGACCCACAGAGGTAAAGAGATTTCCCCAGAGTCACTCAAACACTGTGGAAACCCAGCAGGTGTCAGAGCTCCCCAGGAGTGTGTCTGGTGAGTGGCACAAGCTAGAACAATACTAGTCCCCAAGTCAGGAGCTGTGGCTTGGCACACTTCCTGGTGTCAGCTTTCTGGGCAAACTAGAACCCATGACTTAGCTTCTCTGGATCTCAGTTCCCCCAGCTATAAAACTTGGGGCATGCCCTCAAGGCATGACATTTGATGTCATCGTATATGCCCATAAGACCTTCCAGAGCACAGAGGACATGGCCCCGGGTGTCGTTTGCCAAGCGTGTCTTCTGTCCTGGGATCAGGCGGTTTTCTGGGTGAGGGAGGCTACCCCAGACAATAACCCCACACTGCCCAGGGACATAGGGTTGTTGGCTCTTTTTGGCAAAAGGCTTTAGGTGAGGTCACCAACAGCAGCCTGAACAGTGATTTACTACTGCTCTAGCACGTGCAACTGGGGAGGAAGCCATCCTCCTCCTATCTCAGCCAGGCCCTGGGCAAGGGCTGAGGGACCTCGCAGGCGACTGCCATTAACTCGGGACCAGGTCCACACTCCTCTTTTCCAGACTGTGCCAGGGCACGGAGGAGCAGGGCTCAAAGCCAACTCCCGCCCCAGCACATCTATTCACAACCATTCACACACCGGGCCTCATTTCCACTAATCTCTTGCCGCAATGGGCTGGGGTTATTGTCTACGCAGAGCTAGTTGCCCTATTTTACAGCCAAAAAGTACAGTGAACTTAATGAGCCTTGCATGTGAAGTGCCTTCCAAATTAGCCTTGTTAATCCTCAGAATGAAGGAGAGAAGTTATACCCAGGATGGAGGAAGAGAGCCAGTTAAGGTGACCCAGAAAATTTTTGTTTCTCATTGAGTCCTTATGTAGCTTATTGGGCAGCGGGGGAGGGGAGGCGCTCACAATTCTTACCAAAGACGAGGGTTGGAACACTGGTGTGTGGGGCCACAATGTCTTAGCCCCACTTTCTTGATTTCTGTTACTACACGTTTTTAACTTTTATGTATTTAACAGGCATTTATTGAGGCCCCACTATGAGCAAGCCACCGTTTCAAGCACTATGAGAGATACAGAGATGAATTAACATGGCCCCACTGCCCAGGCTGCTCACAGCCAGGAAGGGGCCCAGAGCTGGCTGTTTAGGAAATACTTTGGTTTTCTTTATTTCCATGCCCTACCCTGTTTGTTTCCTAAAAGGAAGTAACGTAATATGCGAGTTATTTAAGATAATTCTGGCAAACATTCTAAATCAAAGCTATGTTGGAAGAGGGAGGCGCCTAGGGCCTAATCATCCCAGCTAAGATGATCGTGCTGGTTCGCATGGCACTGAGCTCCGAGCTTCCAAAAGGTCAAGGGAGGAAAAGAAGGATAGGATGGGATGAGAGGAGGTGTTGCAAAGCCATCTTTCCCGGACCCCGGCCTCATCTTTCTGTGCCCTCTGTCCTAGGCCAGCAGCTGGAATCCCTGGGCCTCCTGGACCCCTGGGAGCAGAGCCTGCCGTGCACCGAGAGGAAGCCAGCTGCTACTGCCAGGCTGAGCCGTCGGGGGACCTCGCTGTCCCCGCCCCCCAAGAGCTCCGGGAGCCCCCAGCAGCCGGGCCTGTACACTCCCCACAGCCGCCAGATCCCCGCACCCCAGGGCGCGGTGCTGGTGCAGCGGGAGAAGGATCTGCCAAACTACAACTGGAACTCCTTCGGCCTGCGCTTCGGCAGGCGCAAGCGGGAGGCGGCACCGGGAACCACGGCAGAAGCGCTGGGCGGGGCTGAGGGCGCAGGTGCGGGGCAGTGAGCTTCAGACCCTAGAGGAGTCAGAGCATGCGGGGCGCGGCGGGGGACGCAGGGCTAAGGGAAGGGGCGCTGGAGCTTCCAACCCAAGGCAATAAAAGAAATGTTGCATAACTCACTGACCTGTGGTCTGTGGCTCATTTTTGCAAGCAGCTCTGATGAGGCTGTTCCCCTTCCATCCTCATTGGATGGTTAGCTGATTTTAAGAGGCCTCTGGTGTCATTAAGGTCAGTGCTTCTCACACTAAATGTAATGAAGGAACAGGCGGTTAGTTCTCCAATCCATTGCAGATTGGTACTTAAAAAAAAAATTAAAAAATGGATCACTGAAAACCTGAAAAATTTAAAAACAACAAAAGAGAAGACCAAATTGTATGCTGCTGGAATGTTTCAGCGATATCAAATTTCTATAAAAATTTCTGGAGATGTCCTCAGAATGCCCAGACTTATCTCCCTGAGGATGGGTAACATTTTGCAGAGGGTCATGGCTCACTGCCCACACTTTGAGTAGTACTGGGGGATAAGGGTGGCATGGGGGAGATGGACTGATTAAGTACTTTTCCCTTTCCCACAGAAGTTGGGCAGCTTGATCTGGAAGATGATGCCAATCACTGCCCTGTCCATTGAGGCTTAAATATCACCCAAGCCCCACAGTCAGACCTCTGCTGGGGTCTGGGATGCAAAGGGCATCAACAGTGGACCAGCCACTCACTCTTTGCCCTCCCCTCCGGGGAGCCAGTTTGGGTCTTTACACACATTGCTTTTCTTCATCCTCATAACTACCCAGGGTGATGGGAATGCATTAGCACCATCTTTACAGGTAGAACCCTGAAGTCAAGAAGGATAAACCACTCGCTGCAGGCACATCGGCAATGAGCTCCAAGGCTAATAGGTCTCCTGATACCAGAGCCTGTCTTCCCCACTGACCTGTCATGCCACTCTGCCATGGCAGGGTTTCCATCTGTGTCAGCCAGGTGAAGATCAAGAAAGGGTAGCCTGCCTCACGGGGACTTACTTGGGGGCGCAATAGCTGGGGAGTAGAAATTGTGGTAGGGAGAAGTAGAGCTCGTCAGTGGGAAAGCCCCAGGAAATCCACCCTCCTGCCAACAAGAAAACACAGCACTACTTAACAGCCTCAGGGTACCCCTATCCTGCACAGTCTAGGATGAAAATGTTCTTTCCTAGAGGGATCGTAGGACCCATCTCCATACAGTGAAGTGCCGCAGTGTTCTACCCACTACGGAAACCAGGACTCCACAGGATGGAGGCAGAGCTGTGTTGCCATGGCAATGAGATAGGCTGTCATGGGAACATGACAACCTGCTCCCCCATCTCTACCCTTGAAACATCTCTCCAGGATCTCTCAAATTATCGATACTGCTGTGAGCTCACATCATCACGCATCATGACAGCATGATGTTGATATTTAGAAGGGTTTTTTATCCCTAAACACTCTGGGGTGTGTTTCTGTACCTCTAGGAGAGGAATCATCAACTCAAGACCTATTCTATTAAGCATGTTGTTCTCCTAGCCCCTGGAAGCAATCCTTTATCTGATGATGGGTAGGAAGAAGCTGATGGTTTCCTGAATTCTGCTCTGAATTTTTACAAACTTCCTGTGACCCCATTTACTCTTCCTCACAAGCTTAAGCTTGGGCAGATGGGAGCAGTGCGTGTGCCACTTCAAGTGCGGAAGAGTGAAATGTGTTCTCTGGCATGAGAAGCTGGCCTGTGTGTGAGAGGGCATGTATGAGGGGGGTCAATATAAGAAACTGCACACATGTTCATATGCACATGCTTGTGTGACCTTGTGTATGGTGTGGGTTCCTCTAACCATCTTCCAGTCCTTGTCAGCACTGCTGCAACCCGAGGGTCACCCAAGATCTCTCGTCTAGCTGACCAGAGGCCCTGCTTCAGCAGACAGCTGGAAGGGGGTTGAATGCCCATCCCATGCTTCTAGCAGCCTGAACTGCTGCATTTGAGACTCTGGGCTTTGCAGTTCTTGGCCTCGTGTCTTGGGAAAAGATGGGGAGTCTCTGTGGAACAAAAGGGATTTCTGATTTCATGTGGCTCCCAGCCTATGAGCCTGCTATCCAGATGCAAGGGAAGGAGAGTGGAAGATTGGAGGCTGTGAAAAGCCCCAAGGATTCCCTTGCCTCCCTCCAGCCTTTCCGGGTGGGCTCAGAGATTGGGGCACCAGAGCCCAAACACTTGGAGGTAGGGTTGCCTGTGAGCACTCGAAACTACTTCTTCCTGGGGTCTCTGGACAGTGCCCAAAGGGGAAAAATCAGCAAGGCCTGGGCATCCCTTGTGAGTGGAAGTGGGAGGATCTCTTCCCAGGCTCCATCCCTTTTGATAAGTCATTTACAATAGATGTGGGCTAGGAATTAGGGGGCAGGGGTGAGAGGGATGCAGGGAGATTTCTGCCTCTAGTATCGTTCTTACCACATTCATGAGCCATTTTTGAGTACCTGCAGCATGCCAAGCACAGGCCTACCTCATTTTGTCCTCACAACTGCATGAGGTGAGAGTACAATCCTCATTGTATAGAAGAAAAAACTGAGGCTTGAAGAGGTTAAGTGGTGTGCTCAAGTAGTTGTAAAGTCGTAGAGCCAAGAGTCAGACTCCCACATTCTAACTGCAAACACCATAAGCTTCCTACATACTGCAGCCTTTCCTTCTTCTGTAGCCCCTACGCCACTTAAGAAAGCACTGCCAGATAGCAGACCCAACCGTTTTCCTGAATGATTTGTCTTGGGAAGCAGTCTGGCAGGCAATGTCACTCTATCCAACCCATCTGCAGTGCCTCTCCACAACACTAGTGACAATACAGACAAGTCACCAATCCCCAGGGCAGGTCTCCTTTTCTCAGACCGCATGCCAGGGGCCAGGCATCTGCTCTTGCCCCTGCCTGCCTTCTCTCTCTGCCAGCAGATTCCCAGGTCTAGAATTGGTCACAGGGAGGGGAAGGATGTCAAGTCCAAACAGTGTGCCCTTCCTCACCTGTGCCTTCTTCCATTTTTCCATCTTCCATTTTAAAAGACATCAGAACCTATCATGGTTTCTTGCCTGGTACAGAGTGCGGAGCCTGGGGACAAGGTTTGCTTTTGGTTACTGTGGAAGCCAAGACACAACAAACAGCTCCCCATTTTCATCACCTTCTCAGGTTTTGCTTTCTTATGATTCCTTTAATATCTGCCCAATAGTCTTTACAATTAACCCTGCAGCATATTACCTTCATAAAATGTTAAAAAGTACCACTTTGGACACATCTGTGTTTGCTCACTCCCTAAGCCCCTTAGAAGACAGCAAAGGAAGAAGAAAGGTATAAATCCTCAAGGACAAAGAGAAGGGAGAGGAAACCAGAGCAGAAGAGAAATGTCAACAAGATTTTGAAGATGGAAATCGTATGGAGGGCTTGGCAGAGAGCAAAGGAAGCTACAACCTGAAGCCAGCAAAGGGGGTTACCGAGGGGACATGACTGATTCCTGCCCAGGACCAAGCCTTGGCATGTGGAACTGTCTGGTAGAGATGACACCTGGACTGAAAACAGGGAGACTGGCTGAAAATCTACACATAGAGGAGTTAGATTTCCTGAGTCCCCTCCCACAGCCAACACAACCAGGCTACTCCGCCAGGAAGAGGCCAGACGCCTCCTCTCTCAAGGACTGCAGTGGAGACACTCCAGTCATGGGGACAGAAAGCATAATCAGGATGTGGATAAAGAGTGGTTGAAGGTCAGGCACGGTGGCTCACGCCTGTAATCCCAACACTTTGGGAGGCCAAGGTGGGTGGATCGCTTGAGGTCAGGAGTTCAAGACCAGCCTGACCAACATGGTGATACCGTGTCTCTACTAAAAATACAAAAATTAGCTGGGCATGGTGGTGTGTGCCTGTAATTCCAGCTACTCAGGAAGCTGAGGCATGAGAATTGCTTGAACCAGGGAGGCGGAGGTTGCAGTGAGCCAAGATTGTAACACTGTACTCCAGCCTGGGTGACAGAGTAAGACTCTGTTTCAAAAAAAAAAAAAAAAAAAAAGAGAGTGGCTGAAAAGCAGGACCATGTGACAGTCTCTCTGGGTAAGCCCCCTCCCTCTCTGTGTGCCGGGAATGCAGGCAGCAAGGTATATATTCCCCAGGCGGGAGACCAAAGACCCCAAAGAAAAGACCTTCAGATGCTGACATTGGAGGGTGCCCCAGAAAAAAGCCAGCTTGGAACCCCCAACTAGAGTGGGGTGCACCCGCCCATTAGTTCTGCCTATGCACTCTGAGTTTCTAGGCCCCTCCACCTACTTCCCTCTTAACCATGAATGAAGTCAAGGAGTCACTGGAGTTTGAAGAAAACTTCAAGTTGGAAGAGTAGACCAAGCACACAAATACAGAGGAAACAGACTTTCTGCAGAAAACAGATACAATTTTTTATGTGTGGTTAAAAAAAAATTACAAAATGTCCCATATTTCCAAGTGTGGTGCTTTACACCTGTAACCCCAGCACTTTGGGAGGCCAAAGAGGAAGGATAGCTTGAAGCCAGGAGTTCAAGACCAGCCTGAGCAACATAGAGAGACCTCATCTCTACAAAAAATAAAATAAATTAGTTAGGCATGGTGGGGTGCACCCAATAGTCCCAGCTACTTAGAAGGCTGAGGTGGGAGGATCGCTTGAGCCTGGGAGATTAAGGCTGTGATGAGCCATGATCACGCCACTGCAATGCAGCCTGGGTGACAGAGCAAAAAAGACTCTGTCTCAAAAAAAAGGTCAGTTGTGGTGGCTCACACCTGTAATCCCAGCACTTTGGGAGGTCAAGGTGGGTGGATCACTTGAGGTCAGGGGTTTGAGACCAGCCTGGCCAACATGGTGAAGCCCTGTCTCTACTAAAAATACAAAAAATTAGCCGGGCATGGTGGGTGCCTGTACTCCCAGCTACTCTGGAGGCTGAGGCAGGAGAATCCAGCCTGGGCAATAAGAGCGAAACTTTGTCTAAGAAAAAAAAAAAAAAGAAGAAGAAGAAGATATTGGAAAAACCACTTCCAATATCAGAGAGAAAATAATTCCAACCTAGAATTATTTTCACATTGAACTATCAAGAATAAGGTCCAAATGGGGATCTTTTTAGACATGTCAGGGCTAGAAGTGTTTACTCTCATGCACTCTTTCTCAGGGAGCTTTGGAAGCTCTATTTAAACAAACATATAAACTGAGAAAGAGGAATTCCCAGGCACCAGCACACAGAGATGTAGCCGAGAGCGGTCCCCAGGCAACAAGGCAGGGCTCCCTGGAAAAAATCCCACTGGGCCATAAATTGGGTATTGGACCAGGTGAGAAGGGGTTTGGAGGATCTGAGCAGAATATATAAGGTCAGCTGGGCGCAGTGGCTCACGCCTGTAACCCTAGCACTCTGGGAGGCCAAGACGGGCAGATTGCTTGAGCCCAGGAGTTTGAGACCAGCCTGGGCAACCTAGTGAAACCCTGTCTCCACACACACACAAAATACAAAAAAAAAAAAAGCGTGGTGGTGCACGCCTGTAGTTCCAGCTACTCAGGAGGCTGAGGTGGGAGGATTGCTTGAGCCCGGGGGTGATTGAGGTTGCAGTGAGCCACTATTGCACCACTGCTGTCCAGCCTGGGCGACAGGGTGAGACCCTGTCTTAAAAATAAATAAATAAATAAGTTCATAGAAAAACAAGAAATAGAAGAAGAGAGGCAATGCTAAACAATGCAAATACAAAATACACAAGAAAGGAAATTAATCCATAATACACAGTGAACAATAATTATTTATTGTAAATACTGAGGTTGTTTTTGTTTTTGTTTTCACTTGCCAGACTATCCAAAACTTCAGTCTTGCCTTTTCCACCTTCAGAATTAGGAAGCTTAATGTTATCAATGGTGACTTCACAAGAGATGCTGTCATCTTCATCCTCAGATTCTGAGCTGTCCACTTTTGAATCTGACTGGTTCATCTCAAACAAGACCACATCCATTTGTATAACTTTTCTAAGAGAACCATCAATATTTTCAATATTGAAACAACCAGGTGGTGAACCCGCCATTTATTTTCTTAGCTTTTCATGTGCCTGGGCCATCTGTGGGAGAAAGGTCTGTCCTTGGTCCACTAAGGGACTCCTCTGTATCTGGACTGTTTGGAGAGTGGAGTTCTTTCTAGAATCAGGCTGGGAGTTGATGAGCAACCTGTCTGATACACCTCTTGGCTGTTGTTCCCTACCGTCAGCCACTCCTTAGGCACCAAGACTCCCTCTGTAGCAGTCCTGGGTGGACAATACACAGAGCTTGAGCTGGCCTGTGGCTTGTGGTGACCTCTATGCCTCCTGCACACCCAGGCCCGAAGGCAGGAAAGACTTGAGTTTTGATTTTGTCAAAAACCAAGGGGTGGAATATGAGAGAAATTCTCATCTATCACAAAAGAAGAGTAATAAAAATATGTAAAATTTTGGCCTGGCGCAATGGCTCACGCCTGTAATTCCCAGCACTTTGGGAGGCCAAGGCGGGCGTATCACCTGAGGTCAGGAGTTCAAGGCCAGCCTGGCCAACATAGTGAAACCCTGTCTCTGTTAAAAATACGAAAATTAGCCAGGTGTGGTAGTGGGTGCCTGTAATCCCAGCTACTCCGGAGGCTGAGGCAGGGAGAATCTCTTGAACTCAGGAGGTGGAGGTTGCAGTGAGCCAAGATCAAGCCACTACACTCTGACAGAGTGAGATTCCATCTCAAAAAAATAATAATAATAAATAAAAGCATATGCATCACCTTTAGGAATATGAATGACCAACAATAACAGAATAGTTCAGAGAGTTAACAGTCTTACCTTGGAGGAGCCAGGCTGAGAGCTGGGGGTGGGGGTGGGATTGGAGATTGCTGATTTTAATTATAAGCCTTTTAGTTGTATTCATTTTTAAAGCTACAGCATATTTTTTTCTGATTAAAAAAATATTAAGTCCAGCCTGGCCGACATGGTGGAACTCTGCCTCTACTAAAAAAATATAAAAATTAGCTGGGCGTGGTGGCTTGTGCCTGTAATCCCAGCTACTCCGGAGGCTGAGCCCGGGAGGTGGAGGTTGCAGTGAGCTGAGATCACACCACTGCACTTCAGCCTGGGTGACAGAGTGAGACTCTGTCTAAAAAAAAAAAAAAAAAGGCAGAAGAAGAAGAAGAAGAGGAGAAAGAGAAATAGGAAGGGAGGAGGAGAAAGGGGGGAAGGAAGGATGGGAGAGGCAGGCGGGCAGGCAGGGAGGGAGGAAGAGAGAGGTCTATTTTCTGGGAAATGTATTCTTGAGGTGCTGACAAAGAATTTTTGCTTGTCCAAACTTTAGTTATGCCTTTCAAATCTTCTGCTAGGTTTATCTGGGCACTTCCTTGTAAAATCCAGTTTTAGCAAAGAGCCCTGCTAAGTCAATTTAGCAAATAATCCCCCCCTTCAATATCTGATCACCCTGGATATCTGACCAGGTTCCTCAGCCTGCATCATGCCACAGGTGATGTCTGATCACCCTGGCCTGTCTGTGGCAGGAATCCTGTTAGATGAGTTTAGCCAGAATGCCCTCATGCCCCTGATGTTTCATCTTAGTAATTTTCATCCACTGACCCCGCCATGCTCCCTGACTTTACATTTTCACTTACCCATGCTGTATTTGGAGTTGAGCCCAACTTCTGTCCCCAACTGCAAGAACCTGTTGCAGTGGTCCCTGTATCTATCTCAAAAGTCCTGAGTAAAGTCTGCCTTACTGTGCTTTAATAAGTGGCACTGGATAATTTTGCTTTAATAGTACAACCCCTGTCCCTAACAGCCATCCTCCATCCCAGCTATGCTTCTGCTGGTGACACTCAGCACACGAACCCCTAGCACTGTACCACCCCTCTGTCACTCCCTACACACCACACACACACACACACACACACGCACGCACACACTCCACTGCTGTGCTTCCAAATCCTCTAGAAAAGGAGCCTTCCAGCTTAACCTTCTTCGATAACAAAACAGATTCCTGGTGCCACTGAGGAAAAGCATTTTTCTATGTTTCTAGCTTTCATGCCTCAGGGTATCGATGTCTGGTTCCACCACATTCGGTGCATCTCATTTTAGGAACACCCTTTGATCAGGCTATCCCACCAAGCCCCCATCCCCCATGCCAATCCCCTCCTGCCCCAGGCCCCTGCAGATCCCAAGACCTGTGTAACCTGCCTTCGATTTTCCTGGGTCACCACTTAAACAGGCCTCAGGTTGGGATCACCCAACCCCGTGGCTGAGTACCTGTTCCTTTAAGGTTCCCAGAACAAACAACTAAGGATGCTTGGTTCTCCTCACTCCTACCCCTACCCCACCTCCATCCCAAGGTTCTTCTGTTCCTGCCCATCCCTTGCCCAGAGCTCTCTGAGTAATTATCCCTTCCGGAGAGTCCGCCCACACAAGGCAGCACTGGACGGTTACAAAACTCCATTCTGGGTCTTTCTTTCCTCTCAAGGCCACAGCTGCTCATCTCTATTAGTAGAGTTCAGCGCCCCATCTGATTGGTAAATTCCTCCAGAGCCAGCTGGGGTTCTCCAGGGATGGGGAGTGAAGTGTGATGAGGGAAGGAGGACAGGTGGAAGAGAGACATGGCCATGGTTGATCTCACCGCTTGCTTGCTCATTTGCTTTTGTTTGTTTTGAGACAAGGTCTTGCTGTGTCACACAGCTGGAGTGCAGAGGCCCAGCCACAGCTCACTGCAGCCTCGAACTCTTGGGCTCAAGCTATCCTCCCTACTCAGCCTTCTAAGTAGCTGGGACTACAAGTGTGTGCCCCCATGCCTGGATAATTTTTTAAAAATATTTTTAGACAAGGGGCTCTGTATGTCACCAAAGCTGGCCTTGAACTCCCGGCTTCATGCAATTGTCCCACCTTGGCTTCCTGAGTAGCTGGGATTACAGGCATGAGCCACCATGCCCGGCCCCATTTGCTTTTTAATGAATAGAAGCAGGACTGGCCAAGAGACGATTAGCTCCCAAACACTAAGCCTCAGTGAGTCCAACTTCTACCTCTTTACCACCACCCCCTGGGCAGGGGCCATGACAAGAGTTTTCTACTAAACTGCTGATACCAAGAATAAATCCATGCCTGTTTCACAGCAGCACAAACCAGACTCTTCATGCTACCCAGCCTTCCCTCCCTCCACCCTCGACCTCCCCTGACCACTCCAGCCTTGGTCTCAACACCTGAATCTCCCTGGGCTCATTATCATGGAGGAGAGTGGGATTTGGGGTTTTTAAGAAAAAACCCTGAGCACCACTTATGTCCTGAGAGATTTCCAGAGGTTGTGGGATATGAAGTAAGATGAGAGGGCTGGGATCTGACTGGATTTATGCTTCCCCTGCCTGGTTCTCACGTCCCAGCCCTGCCCCGCTGGGAAAGGGCTGGGGCAATATGACCCTTCCCTCTGCCCCCACCCACTCCACTTCCCTGAGCGAGAGGTGACGCAGACCAGGGCTTCTGCGTAGCATCCTGGTGAGCCTTTGTGAGAAGAACTGGACCCCGGGCAGAAGGGAGTCAAAAGATGACCTGATAAGCGTCCTCATACTCTCTCTTTTCTATCCCCAGCCTGGGACATGGGAAGGCCCAAGTTCAGAGGGGAGGAGAGGCTCTCCTGGCAGCTTTACCTCCCCTTCTGTATTTTCCCCCACCTGTGCAGCAGAAATGGGAGAGTAACAGGTCAGGCCACCTGGCAGTCAGGACACACCAGAGCTGGACAGGCACAGAGTCAGCCCGGCCCTGTCCATGGCAGGGAGCTCCCTGACAGTTGAGCGCCTGGGCAGGACTATCCCCAGGTAGGGGAGTTCACCGCCTCAGAGGGCACTTGCCCTGTTGGGTAGTGTGAACCGCTGGACAGTTCCTCCTTAGAATGGAACTCAAACAGATTTTCCCCATCCCGCCACTTCTCATGGGCCTCAGATCTGCACTGTGGGCACAGAAAATAGGGCTGGTTCTGATTCCTTCAAGGGCCGCATGTGTGGCTTCTCTCTTCCAGCTAAGCTTCTCCAGGGCCCTTGGCCAACCCTCAGGACATGGTTTCAGGCGCCTTACCTGTCCCAGCTCCAGACCATGCATGGTCATGCTTAGCTGTGTTGCCCATTTTCTGATCTCAGGATCTCTCCTCCAACTGTTCCCCTCCCAGGCTGTGCGCTGGGGTGGAAACCAGGAGAAATAAGACAGAGGCTGTTATTTTGGACCTGTTACCCTCTTAGAAGTTGATTTCCTTGCCTGCCCTGTGGTCTCTGCAAATCTTGTCTGCAACTTGCCTGCAGCCTCAGAGTGAGTTACCAGAGTCATTGTTCCACTTGTCTCTCCTGGTAAGGTTATTTGTGCTTCGTAGTCTCACTTGTATGCACTGCTGGGCTCAGGACCACATGGGGGTCATGGTACTGCATACGTGGTGGGAGGCAGGGGATAGACGTGGGAGTGAGGACATGTTTGGTTGGAGAGTGCTGGGTCCCCAGGGGGCCTAGATCTACTGGTAGCTCAGAGCTTCACATTGCCTGCTCTGGACCTCCTGGCTCTGCCTTTGCTGTTGAAGAGTCCGGAAACTTAACCAAAAATAGATGTGAGGGTTCTGCTGTACTGTACTGGGTGTCTAAACTATACTAGACATGGGGCTTAGAAAAGCTCCCCTTTCCCCACAGAAAAGCTCTATGGGGTTGGATCACTCTCTACAGATTCTTCTTTTGAATCCCATTGGCTCTCCCAGTTGTTCCTGACACCCATAGCCACAGAGAAGGAGTCACAAAGTGAAGTCCTCAGCTTGTCCTTCTCTAAGCTCTCTGCAGCTTCAGTGGCCTCATATGAACAGTGCGGATGATAGTTACCACTTCATAGGGCTGCCTAGAGAACAAAATCCAGTAGTATTCAAAGCACCTCACAGCACATCGTAGATGCTCAAGAAAGTTGGCTGGTGTTACTCACATTCTGCTGCAGCCCCTAGGCTGACCCCATCTCCGACAGTCCCCTAACTTTTTCTCTCCCTGCTCCTTGCTCCCTTTCATCTAGGGTTTGCTGAGAGCAGAGGGAGAGAAAGGGTGGGTGGTCAGTCACCTTCACTGGCTGTGACAGGTTGCAGTCATGGTGGGAAAGGAGACAGCATCATTCTTAAGCACTCTCCTGAGATTCATGATGGACACTCCTCCAGCAACACAGGGGCCCTCGAGCTCGAGGTGGAGAGAAGTGAGATTCTGGGGCAGGGCACCCACCCAAGTTCAAGCCCAGCAACTGTACCCATGAACAACACAGGATATGGTGCAGGAGAGATGCAAGTCCCCACTCTGCCACTTACCATCTGCAAATCATGACACACTGCTTACCCTCCTAGGTCTTGGCTTCCTCCTGTGTTATGGGGAAACCGATCCACTCACCTCCCAGGCTGATGTGGACACTGGGAGAAGACCCTTTTCCCTTCAGGCCCTGCTTTTTTGCCTTGGACCCTCCACACACTCCCTGCTGTCATTACTGGACTTGCAGTTCCTGCCCTGTCATTTATCAAAGACTTTGGCTCCTGGTTTACAGACTTCCTCCACCCCTTGCCCTCTGCAACCTCCTGGATGACATCACCAACCACGCAGATGGTGACCTGGCCATACTCTGGCCTCTCAGATCCTTGGGGCCCCATTTCCAACGACCTCACCCCTCCTCTACTTCAGCTATCCACAGCCATGTCCTACTTGGGACTTATCACTTATAACCGCTCCCCCTCCAGACTATCTCAAGCATCCCACGCTCAGCCAGCTCGCCTTCCAGCTTTGTGGTTCAACTGTCCCCACCAGCCCTGCTCACTCTTCTCAATTGCCGTGGTCTTCTTCTTTCTTCCAGATAATTCATTCTGTCCTGTCTTGACTTCTCTAGCCACCTTACATTCCACAGTTTTTCATTCAATAAGAGTTTTTGTCGTTGTTGTTGTTGTTGTTGTTTTGAGACAAGGTCTCACTCCATCACCCAGGCTGGAGCACAGTGGCAACAATCACAGCTCTCTGCAGTTTCAATCTCTTGGGCTCAAGCAATCCTTCACCTCAGCCTCCCAAGTAGCTGGGACTACAGGTGGGCACCACCATACCCCAGTTAATTTTTGTACTTTTTTGTAGAAACGAGGTCTCACTATGTTGCCCAGGCTGGTCTCAACCTCCCAGGCTCAAGCAACCCTCCTGTCTCGGCCTTCCAAAGTGCTGGGATTATAGGCATGAGCCACTGCTCCCGGTCCAATAACATTTTTGCTAAGACAAATTAAATTCCTTTGCCCCTCATCTTTGATCACCCCAGCCCTGGATGAAGCCAGCTATATACTTTCTCTGCATCTGTATCCAAGGAGCTGACACTGTGGTATTGGTAGGGGGAGTCAGAGAACCAGGCCAACTGGCTTCCTATAAAGTCATGATCTCCAGCCATTAAATGTCTTCATTCCTCACAGAAATCCTCTTGGTTTCCCTGGCCAGCTTCTTCCCACTTTCCATAATGATTTCAGAGCTTCTCCATTTTTCTCATGCCTCCAAATCCCCTCCCATCCCCAACTCTCAGCAGAGGTCCTTGCTTCCTACTTGTCAGAGAAGATAACAGCCACCAGACAGGCAGTCCCTCAGCTTCCAATGCCAAGCAAATCAACCACTAACACCTGCACATGCCTTGCCTTCTTTCCTCCTGCTGCAGTGGAGGGGCTGCTCCATCCTGCTGTTTCCCACCCTGTATACTCCTTCCCTCCCAGGAATCCTACTGTGTTAATTAACTCTTCCTCTCAACTGAGTGCTTTCTGTGCATTTAGACATACTCAACTCCCTCCCATCATTAGAAAAGAGTGGCAGTGCAGCAGAATAATTAAGGAATCAGAGAGACCGAGGGGTTGAGGAGGAATTATTTAATTATTTAGGTGCACCGACCCAGTCGGATTAACATCTAAAGGACTGAGCCCCGAACAAAGAGTCAAGCTACCTTTTAAGCATTTTGTCAGGGAGAGGAGGAGGAGAGCGAAGGAGGGAAGGAGGAGGAAGAAAGAGAAAGACCTCTCACCTGGTCCTCATTCTCCCCCAGCTATCACCCTCTTTCCCCTTTTTTACTCCTCCACTTTTCAAAATAGCTGCCTACACTATGTTGTCTTCATCTTCTTACTTTCTATCCTAGTCTGTTCAGGCTGCTATTAAAAAATACCATAAACTGGGTAGCTTATAAACCACAGAAACTTATCTCTCACAGTTCTGAAGTCTGAGAAGTTCAAGATCAATGCATTGGCAGATTTGGTGTCTGGTGAGGGCCTTTGTCCTGGTTCATGAATGGCATCTTCTTGCTGTGATTCACATGGTGGAAGGGGAAAGAAGAGCTCCCTTGGGCCCCTTTTATAAGGGCATTAATCCTGTCAGGACTTAATCACCTCTCCAAAGGCTCATTCTCCTAATACTATTATATTGAGGGTTAGAATTTCAACCTATGAATTTTGGGGGACACAAACATTCACATCGTAGCACTTCCCATCATTCATCAACCCAGCCTTGTGTGGACTCCCACCCCTCTGAATCACCAAAACAGCTCCCACTGACAGCACCAGTGGCCTGCATGTCTCCATTTTAACCCAAGTCTCACCTCACCCTGCAGCAGCACCTACTGTCGCTCACCATCTCTCCTTAAACAGTCTCTCCCTGCAACTTCAGAGACACCTGCTGCTCTCCTCCCTCCTCTGTGGCCACTCCTTTGGGGTCTCCTCTGCAGATTCCTCCTCTGCTGCTTGTCCTTAAAGCTTAGAGTCCAGGGCTTTCTTGCTGCCCACCTTCTCCCTGGCTAATTTCATTCATACTTGTCACATTAATCACCAATTGCAAATAACACATAAATCTTTCACCCAGGTTTATTTATGCACCTGCCATTTGATATCACCCCTGGGGTGTCTCAAAGGAGATCCATACTCAACAGTTCCTCAAACTCATGGTCTCTCCAACACTCTTCCCCTTCTGAAATCCTGGTTCTCTTCCATTCACTGTATGTACCCAGAGTGCCTCCAAAAACCAATCTCTTCCTCACTCTCTATATCCAATCTGTCACCAAGTCCTGCAGATCCTATTTCCTAAATTTCTCTCAAATCCATCCAATCTTTTTCATCTTCACCATGCCCATGTACCCTAGTCCAAGCTAGTTCTAGCACCATGACCTCGTAACTGGTAGGTGCCATGCTATTCTGGACCCATCCCAACTCCTTGCTAGTCCACACTGCAGCCGAAACACATGCGAAACACATCTAATTACATCATTCCCTTCTCTCTCTCTTTTTTTTTTTTTTTGAGATGAAGTCTCGCTCTTGTTCCCCAGGCTGGAGTGCAATGGCACAATCTTGGCTCACTGCAACCTCCATCTCCTGGGTTCAAGCGATTCTCCTGCCTCAGCCTTCAGAGTAGCTGGGATTATAGGTGCCTGCCACCACGCCCGGCTAATTTTTGTATTTTTAGTAGAGATGTGGTTTCACCATGTTGGCCAGGCTGGTCTTGAACTCCAGACATCAGGTGATTCTCCCCCCCTCGGCCTCCCAAAGTGCTGGGATTACAGGTGTGAACCACTGCACCTGGCCCATCAGTCCCTTCTTAATCTGTCTGAAAAAACATCTAATTACATCATTCTCTTCTTAACGGGTCAACAGCTTCCCATGTCTCTTAGGGTAAACACAGAACTTCCTAACATGGGGTGCAAGAACCTTTAAGGTTTGACACTCAGCGCATCTATGTACTGGGTTCTGGGCCACACAGCCTAAACTTACAGTCTGACTCTGGCCCTTATTGCCAGTGGGACCTTGGGCAAGTTACCTTCTGAATCCTCTTGTGCCTCAATGTCTTCATCTGTAAAATAGTGATATAATGCTACTACCTCATATGGCTATTATGAGAATTAAGTGCATTAAACACCTAGAGTGGTATCTTGCACATAGTAAGTATTCAATAAGTGTTAGCTCTTTCAGCTCCTGCCTCTGGCCACATCTCACTCCGCTCTCTCTCATCTCTCTGTTCTAGACATGTTGGCATTTTTGCTTTTATTGACATATCCTCTCTCCACAGGGCCTTTGCACGTTCTGTTCCTGCTGGGACTCTATTTCTTTGTCTTCAGCTATTTATTGCCAATGCAGCCTTCAGGTCACAATGCGAGTATAATTTTGGGTGGGAGGGAAGCTTCCTGGAGTTCCCTGACTGGCACTAGTCATCAGCGCTATTTTATATTTATGTATGATGATAATAATCTATCTCTTCCACAAGATTGTGGGATCCATAAACAAGAGCAGAAATTGTGTTTATTTTTGTGAACTTTGTAACTCCTGCATCTAGCAGAGTGCCTCACATTATAATAAAGGCTCCAGGAATATTTGCTAGTAAATGAAAGAGGATTGAAAGAGCAGTTTAGGGGTGCTTTGTAAATGTTCATTTAATCTGACAAGGTACCCCTACCATGAAGGATCTAAAAATATTCCCCTGTCCCCAAATAATTCCCCCAACTCCCAACCACAGTTCCTGAAAAATCACCACTAAGGTCCATCATTTGGAAAGGGCCTTATCATCTCTGAGGTCAAAACACATTAATTAGCCAAAACATTAGCCACAGAGATGAACTCCTCTCATTGTCTGTACTGCCCATAGCTGTTGTAGAGCTGGTGTAGAGGGCAATACCCTGGAAGCACAGAACATTAGAATATTAGAGTATCAGAGCATGAAGACACCCTTGGTGCCATCCAGCCATCTGCTTCACTGTACAGATTTGGAAACTGAGGTCCAAAGAGGAGAAAGGAGGGATCCAACATCACATAGCAAATTTATGGTTTATGGTAGAATGAAGACTAGGATCCAAGTCCCTGACCACCAACCCAGGACTCTTTGCACTGCCCATTGCAGTTCACTAGTTCATCCATTTAATAAATATTAAGCACCACTGTGGGCAAAAATCATATTCATAAATACGTAAAGAACTCTGCTGCAAAAGCAGCTAAGTTGGTGCTGTCATAGAATGGCTTGTAGCCATGCTGTGGAAGCCTACAGCAGAAATCAGTCAATTCCAGGCTGAGTCAGGGCCTGCTTCATGGAGGAGGGGGTAATATTTGAAGTGGGCCCTAAAAAATAATCAGGGAAAAGCCAGGATAGGCATCTTAGCCTGAATAAATAGCACTCATCCTGGGATTTAGGGACCAGATGTCTGTTTGGGGAGCTGTCCTTGACTGCTTGTAAAGCTACAGGGAAAAGGAAATGAGGCAGAGAACCAGGGCCTAAAAGGGAGTTAGAGCCAAGCAGAAAGAGGAGAATGAGTTGGAAGATCAGTTGCCCTACCTCTATTTGGCAGAAGCTTTCCAAAACCCTGAAGACTGCCCTTCTCTCCCACCCTTACTAGGTCAACAGAGGATAGACAACCCCCTCCTCCCCCAGCTCCCTGCTTCCAGAGGATTATGTAACCAAATCCAAGCACACACCACTCACCACACACAGCAAGTAAGCTGAGAGGTAAGGTGTTGGGGCAAAGAAAGTGACTCTCTTCAGAAAACCAAGAAGATGGTGGACTAGCGTCATAAAGAACCATCTGAAGTCAGCATGACTTTTAGGTTACTTTTTACATTAAGGGGAGGGGGAAGAGGAAGAGGTTGGGATCAAGAGGTGACTGATGGCTGCAGACACCTGGGTGCCAGCAAGGGTCTGAGGAGTATGTAAAAGTTCTTTTTTCTAGGTCAGGTCACAATGTTCCTATAAATCTTTAACATAACATTGTTATTTCTCTGTATTCTTCTTTATCTCCTTGGGGGTTAGTTTGGGGAAAAGAACTGTTATCATTTTTTTAAGTTGAATTGCAAGCTAGTCTCCTATAATTAGCTGGTCTATGTACAGAGCTAAGCAGAAGCTTTTAACCTAAAGGATATTACCCCTGGGGGTCAGAGGCAAAATGGAGTCAGTCATGCTAAGCCTCCCTCCACTATTTCAATTTCCCCATTGTCAAAGGTTCATCCCAGAGTCTTGTGGGATTGGGGAAAATGAGACATCATGACTCACCTGGCTACTTCCTGCCAAACAGGGTCGACAAGGGGTGACTATGGAATGAAACCATTTGACCTGGCTAAGGAAATATTTCGTAGTGCCATTTTTAGGAACAATGATCATCGGCATTTCCCTTTTTGCTTTGATAGTTTTAGCGAGACTTGCACAACCTTTGTTTACACAGTACATAATAAGTTTTACTAGAATGTAGGCCACCATGACTAAAAGAAGAACATCAAGGCTGAATTTAAGAATGCCTCCCAAAATTGATGGAATTACACTAGGAATCCAGGAGAATAGGTCTGTAAAGCAGTCTCTGTAAGTGACCCCAGATTAAGCCTGCTTTGGTGTTCTAAGGTTTGTTAAAGCCAGGTAGCCTGTTGTCTAATTGTATCAATATGGGTCTGTAGAGGAGGAATTAAGCTAGCAACAGGTGGCTAGCTTAGGGACGCCATTTGGTAAGTAGAAAGTAGGCTTGCAGGCTTGTGGGTCCTTATTATTGCTTTGCATGTAGTGTCTAATGAGGGGCTGCATAAGAAAGAAACATGGGGCCTCTGGGTGTGGAGTTATCAATTGGATCCTATGTATGATTTGAGAAACCAGCTTCTATAAATCTAATGCCCAAGAGGCTACATGACTAAAATTATGTGTACAGGAACAATTATAGGATCAGAGTGGTCATGTACTGAATAAGGTTTAAGATGACAAATCTGGCAGTGTGATATGCTAGTGAAAGAGGCCATGGATTGAGAAATCGTAACTCAAGAGTTGTCTTGCCAAGGAAACAAAAATCTCTAAAGGACATGCAAGACACATAGGGGATACATTTTCATTGTACTTATCTTTTTGTGAAACAGTAGCTTTCGGTCTTTCAAGCGCTCACAAGCCCACTGTTTTCCTGGTTTCCGGGTTAGTGGGCTGTCTTCTGGTGGTACTGCCTTGACCTGAGTATAATGTACACATGGCTTTACTCCAGCAAGTTTAAGTGATAAGTGTGTGTTCACCAGCAGCTCAAATGGCCTTGTCCACTTGGCAGCAAATTGGTGTTCAGGTCCTTGTTCTTTCCAGGTATTTAGGAGGATCCAATTTCCCAGCTGAAAAGGATGTAGGACCACATCTGTTGGATGAGTGGTCCTGCTAGAAGCAAACTCATGAACAGAAGTTAGTATAGTGCCTAGAGTCTTAACATTTGTTAATTGCCAAATTTCTTAAAATATCAGTTGGTTCTCCCACCAGGATGGAAACCTAGAAAGGGCTACCAAATAATACTTCAAGGGGCTCAATTTGAACCTACTTGAGGGAGCCACTCAAATCCACGACAGCAATCAGCAACATCTTATCCCAAGTCAAATTAGTTTCTTGATATATTTTGGCAATGCTTCTTTTTAGAGTATGGTTCATCTTTTCAGTTTTTCCCATGGATTGTGGTCTCCAAGATGATAATCTAAAGGTTTCAGGAAGAGACAAGTCACAGCTCCCCTGACACTCCTGTAACCATCATAGATAGTCTTCTTTGAATTAAGGTAGGTGGGTATTAACTACAGAATATGTGGCCCCTGTATCAATAAGAAAGTCAATAAGTTTGTTCCACTGTCGATTTTACCCAGGGCTCCTGTGGGACTATGACAGCAGTTGGCTAAGCATACATATTCAATGTATGTATGTTACAGGAGAAGCTATGAATATTTATGAAGGTGATCATGACACATGCGTATTGTACAAACATGCATGTTACATATGACCCATGTTTACCTTGAGGTGAAAACGTAACATTTAAATGTACTACAATTAGGCCCTGTACATGAAAAGGTCTTTTCAGAACATGAAGGCATGCAAATGCATAATCTCTATAACCAGCTAGAACCAGTTCATGGCCAGCAGTCTTATTATCAGGAGAAAATTAGTGAAATCAGTCTTTTGCTCAATCAAAGCTATAGTTATGGCTGGTGGAACTGGGGTTCAGTTAGTCAGCATCTATGAACTTGATGAGTTGCAATTGCTTTAATATTGCTTGTCTTAAGGCCAGTGCTTGCTTAGCTGCTAGAGAAAAAGAGAAACCTTGTGTCATTGAGAATATAGCTTATTCTTTAAGTGTAAGGATGCATAACAACGCTTGCCTGGCATGGCCTTAGGTCCTGTTTATAATTTGGTATTTTATTGCCACAAAATTTCAGTTATGTCAGTCTTATGACCTCTATTTTAACATTAGTGTTGATTAGTTTTTGTATCTAAACCACAAAAGGGAGAGGGTATAATGAGGTGTGTCTGACTTCCCATCACATTATACCTGAAGACTAAGTTTTTAAGGTTTTTATGGGGTCCCCTTAGCCAAGAGGGGGGGCCATTCAGTCAGCAGGGGGCTTAAGATTTTATTTTTAGTTGACATTCTCCCATTTGGCCAAGATACACCAAGGGCAGCATAAATGGCCAAACTTTTATTTTGTTCCGTCTTGTTGCTGGGGGTGTTGTGGCTACCTGCCCCAGGTCCATCATATCCCTTGGTAGGATCCCTGTGGCTAAGGAACTCAAAGCCAAAAGACTTGTAGTCAATTAAATGTTTTAGGCCAGATGGTAATGGAGGGGGAAAGCATTCATTAACCCTTAAAACCCTTTAAGTAACATAAGAGCCAAAATCAAAAGCCAAATAGCAAAGTTATAAAACTGACCTTT
This sequence comes from Pongo pygmaeus, assembly GCF_028885625.2. Taxonomy (NCBI): domain Eukaryota; kingdom Metazoa; phylum Chordata; class Mammalia; order Primates; family Hominidae; genus Pongo; species Pongo pygmaeus. The sequence goes on from NC_072373.2 coordinate 45,288,929, forward strand.
CTATAAGTTCTATGTGTTGAACCATCAGCTGTTTAGGCATCTGTGTACCTATATTTGGAGGATCTGAACTAATTTTACTCCTTAAAAGTAAAATTAGTACATCAAAAGGTGTTTTGTGCCCACCTCTTCCATGATTGTCCTTGGGCCCAGAGGGATTGAATAGTTTTTTAAATCCTGGAGATATTAGGTACAGAGAGAAAGGTAAACCCAATTTCTATAAGCTATAAATAGCTCAAAAAGAAAAAAGGTGGGCCAGGCACAGTGGCTCATGCCTGTAATCCCAGCACTTTGAGAGGCCGACGCGGGCGGATCACGAGGTCAGGAGATTGAGACCATCTTTGCTAACACAGTGGAACCCCGTCTCTACTAAAAATACAAAAAATTAGCTGGGTATGGTGGCACGTGCCTGTAGTCCCAGCCACTTGGGAGGCTGAGACAGGAGAATGGTGTGAACCCGGGAGGTGGAGCTTGCAGTGAGCCAAGATCGTGCCACTGCAATTCAGCCTGGGTGACAGAGCGAGACTCCAACTCAAAAAAAAAAAAAAAAAGGCTTTCTTGACTTTGGAAAACATAAAGAATTAGCAACATTTCAAACTTAATTTAGGATTAGATTTTGAGGACATTTGTCAAAATGTTAAAGCCTCAAAACATTTGATCAAAACAGAACCACAGGTCTTTGTAAAATAATAATTATTCATTTCACAAAAATGATAATCAAAAGACTTTAATAGCAATACAGAAAGTTACATGAATATAAAGACTTAACCTTTCTAAAGCTCAGTTTTCCTAAGTAATCAAAAACCTGATAAAGATAACATAAGAATTAGGAATTATATTGAGAAAATGTAAAATCTTTCCTTTTTTTTTTTTTTTTTTTTTTTGAGACAGGGTCTCGCTCTGTCATCCAGGCTGAAGTGCAGTGGCACAATCATAGCTCACCACAGCCTTGGACTCCTGGACTCAAGTGATCCTCCTGCCTCAGCCTCCCCAGTAGCTAAGGCTACAGGCACGCACCACCACACCCAGCTAATTTTTTTTTCAGAGATGGGGTCTTGCTATGTTGCCCAGGCTGGTCTTGAAAAGCTTTAAGTGAGCCTTCTACCTCATCCTGCAAAAGCACTAGGATTGTAGGCATGAGCCACTGTTGCCCAGCCTAAAATGATTGTTTCTTAGGCCAGCTACCAAAAACGCAAAGAAAAATTTTCTGTAGTGTGATTGCTTGTCCTTATGGGAAGCCCATTTAGATAACCTGTAAGTCAAACCTGATGAAAACAATATTTGAATGTAATCAGACACAGAAAGACTGTTCAAGGCTATGAGTAGCTGAGTCCAAGCTCATATCACTTGCCACAAAACAGCCAATAAGTCTAGAGACAAGGTGTTGTGGCAAGGAAAGCTACCTTATTCAGAGAACCAGAAAACCAAGAAGATGGTGGACCAGCATCATAAAGAACCATCTGAAGTCAGCATGAACGTTAGGCTCTTTTTTATGTTAAGGGAAGGGGAAGAAGAAGGGGATTGGGATCAAGAGGTGACTGATGACCACAGACACCTGGGTGCCAGCAAGGGTCTGAGGAGGTTGTAAAACTTCTTTTTTCTAGGTCAGGTCACAATGTTCCTATACATCTTTAACATGACATTGTTATTTGTCTGTATATTTCCTTATCTCCTTGGGGGTTAGTTTGGGGAAAGGAACCGTTACCATTTTTTTAAAGTTGAACTGCAAGCTAAACTCCTATAATCAGCTGGTCTATGTACAGAGCTAAGCAGAAGCTTTTAACCTAAAGGATAATACCCCTGGGGGTCAGAGGCAAAATGGAGTCAGTCATGCTAAGTCTCCCTCCACTCTTTTTCTTTTTTGAGACAGAATTTCACTCTTATTGCCCAGGCCGGAGTGCAATGGCATGATCTCAGCTCACTGCAACCTCTGCCTCCTGGGTTCAAGCAATTATCTTGCCTCAGCCTCCTGAGTAGCTGAGATTACAGGTGTCCACCACCACACTCAGCTAATTTTTGTAGTTTAGTGGAGATGGGGTTTCACCATGTTGGTCAGGCTGGTCTGGAACTCCTGACCTCAGGTGATCTACCCACCTTGGCCTCCCAAAGTTCTGGGACAGGCGTGAGCCACTGCGCCCGGCCCCTCCACTCTTATAAGTAAACCAGCTGTTGCTTCTACTGCCGAGAAACCAGTCATGAAGATTCACCCATGTTCTAGATGGGAAAACTGGGCTGTAGCCTAGGAGAGGCCAGTCAGGGACAAAGCCAAAGTTAATATAGAGGATGGAGATTCTAGGGTATAGGGGTTGGGTCTGGGCTAGGGAGCTGGAAACCCAGGTTTTATGTTTGTCCCAGTTTTGATGTTGGCCCTGAGCAGTGCTGTTTCTCATCAGCCTCTGCCTGCTTCAGGGGTCACAGGGCCAAGCCAGATAGAGGGCTGCTAGCGTCACTGGACACAAGATTGCTTTCCCACAGCTCTCCATCCTCCGGCCCTTCTGCTCCACATCTGGAAACCTGGGTACCCTTCACCCACCTAGCTCTGTCCCACAGTGAGATTTATTGCTGGCTGCCCTGCCATCTGCCCCAGGGTGATAAATCAGGGCAGAGCAGAATTGCAATCACCCCATGCATGGAGTGTATAAAAGGGGAAGGGCTAAGGGAGCCACAGAAACCTCAGTGGATCTCAGAGAGAGCCCCAGACTGAGGTAAGCATGGACGGATGGAGAAGAATGCCTCGCTGGGGACTGCTGCTGCTGCTCTGGGGCTCCTGCACCTTTGGTCTCCCGACAGACACCACCACCTTTAAACGGTAATTGGTAACTCAGGCAGAGAAGGGGTGGGAGGGGTGCAGGGTTCCCAGCTTCCCAACACCCTTGCTTTTCCATATGCAGTGTCATTCAGTCCTTACGATCAGCTGGACAGGGAAGTATGGACCTGTTCAGAGAGGTCAAGTGACTTGCCCAATAAATGACACTAGTAGTCAGGTCTAGAAGCTGTGTCTTTGGCTTCCTGCCCAGAGCACCATGCTAACTAAGTGCTGTAGAGAACTCAGAAGTATTAGGACATGCCCCTTGCCCTTGAGGAGCTCACAGCCTGAATATTAAGAAGGGCATGGGTGGTTGGGCATGGTGGCTCCTGCCTGTAATCCCAGCACTTTGGGAGGCCGAGACGGATCACTTGAGGTCGGGAGTTTGAGACCAGCCTGGCCAACATGGGGAAACCCTGTCTCGACTAAAAATACAAAAATTAGCCGGGCATGGTGGCAGGCACTTGTAATCTCCAGCTACTCGGGAGGCTGAGGCAGGAGAATCATTTGAGCCCGGGAGGCGGAGGTTGCTGAGCCAAGATCATGCCACTGCACTCCAGCCTGAGTGACAGAGCAAGACTCCATCTCAAAAAAAAAAAAGGGGGGTCGGGGCATGGGTACAGTTAACTCTACCGGGAAGCAGCATGATATCGTGGGTAAATGCAAGGCTTATAGAGTTAGATTGCCTTCATTTAAATTTTGCTTCACTAGCAGAACAAACTAGGTCTGGAATCATGGGCAAGTTATTTAACCTCTCCAAGTCTCAGTTTATCATTTTAAACAGGTATGATAATAACAGTACCTACTTGATGGGGCTGCTTTGGGGATTTTAGGAGATAAGGCATAGAAAGCTGGGCACGTTGTAAGAGCCCAGCTACTGTTAGTACTAAAGGATGGATTCTTACAAATATCAAAAGCAAGGTTTGGCTGGGAGCAGTGGTTCACGCCTGTAATCTCAACACTTTGGGAGGCCGAGGCGGGCAGATCACCTGAGGCTGGGAGTTCAAGACCAGCCTGACCAACATGGAGAAACCCTGTCTCTACTAAAAATACAAAATTAGCCAGGTGTGGTGGCACATGCCTGTAATCCCAGCTACTTGGGAGGCTGAGGCAGGAGAATCGCTTGAACCTGGGAGGCGGAGGTTGCGGTGAGCCGAGATGGCGCCATTGCACTCCAGCCTGGGCAACAAGAGCAAAACTCCGTCTTAAAAAAAAAAAAAAAGAAAAGAAACAAGGCTTTAGGTAGCCCACAATTAGAAGGAGAAAACCCTAGCATCCTCTAGGTGCCAGGCCCTGTGGGAACAAGTGATTCGTTAAGACTGTAGAAGGAAGCTGGGCATGCGGCTCATGCTTGTAATTCCAGCACTTTGAGAGGTTGAGGTGGGCAGATCGCTTGAGCTCACGAGTTCAAGACCAGCTTAGGCAATATGGTGAAACCTTGTCTGTACAAATACAAAAATTAGCTAGGTGTGGTGGTGCAAATCTGTAGTCCCAGCTACTCGGGAGGCTGAGGTGGGAGCATCACTTCAGCCTGGGAGGTGGAGGCTGCAGTGAACAGAGACTGACCCACTGCATTCTAGCCTGGGTGATAGAGCCAGACCTTATCTAAAAAAGGAAAAAAAAAAAAAAAAAGACTGAAGAAGGGGAAGAGACAGCATTTGAGAAAAGGCCTCACAGAGAAAGGGGTTTTCAATCTGGGGACAGCAGATGTGACCAGCAGTCCTGAAGGTAGGAAGGCACATTTTAATAATGGTAATAGTTGCTAAGCCTATAAAATGCTTAGGGCGTCACAGGATCTTTTCACATGTCTCATCTCAAGTCATGCCCCCAACAACTCAGCATTCCCACTTTGCAGATGAGGACACTGAGGCTCAGGGAGGTGATATGTAAGAGGCTAAGCCTCAACACACACTGGGCCTTTTGCTTCCAAAACTGCTTTCCCTTGCTCTGAGGCTCTTGGAGAGTAATTGCTGGGTTGTGAGCACTGGGTAAGAGGATGGGTGCTTCAAAGCAGCTGCACCCCAGGATAAAGGTAGAGGAAAGTAAAAACATCTTCCCCTGCTGTTATCCAAAAGAGAAAAAGAATGGAATTGGGCAAGGTGGAGGGGGAATCCAGCTTTTGAAACAGAATTATAGGAATTTTGCTACCTGCTATGTGCAGAGCATCATGCGAGGCACTTGGGACAGCTGAATGAATGAGCTCCATTCTCAAGGTGAACATGTACATATACACACTCACAACTTACATTTATTGAGCAGTGGCCGCATGGTTTCATCTGCACAGTGACTCTGAGGTAGGTACTACCATTAGGTCCATTTTTAGAGAGGGGTTAATGGAGACTTAGAAGAGGCCCAGAGAGGTTAGGTAGTTTTCTTAGAATCACACAGGTGGTAAGGGGATTCAGGCATGCCCCCTGCAACCACTGTCTTCACCACCATACGGCACCAGTTCCACAAGCTGTACAGTGTGGGCTGTGAGACCCAAGGAAAAACAGAGCTGAGGCCCAAGGGAAGATGAGGCCAGTGTGGGCTGGAGGCCTTGAGGCAAGCTTCCTGGAGGTGGGGGTACATGTTAGGCCTTGGAAGACTAAAGAACTGGGGGGAAAAGGAAGGGAAGAAGGAAAGGATTTTCTGAAAAGGAAATGGCAAGAAGTAAAAGTCCAAAGCATAGGCTGTTGTGAGTAAATAGTGGGAAATGCAACCTCTTTGGGGTCAAACCTCTGACCTTCCACGTTCCCAGCTGTAAAGTGGGAGTAATAAAATCATCCACCTTATGAGAGCAAATTAAATAATGATTGTGAAAATATTTTGGTAACAGTAACCTGTGATAGGAAAATAACAAATCATTTCTGTTACAATACCATGCTGATAGGCATAAAAGTTGCATTCATGTTCATGGGCAAAATGGGGGTAAGTAGAATGCATGGGACGCAAGAAGGATGTAGGAAGGAAAGGGTAGTGTAAGTACAGGAGGACTAGCCACTGAGAAGAAAGTAGAAGAAAGAGGGAATCTCCGTGTGTATGGGAAAGTCTATTGCAGAGTCAGATTGGGCTTCCATCCTGGGACCTTCCCGTGAACAGCTAGAGACATCTTCCTCTTGGCTTTGGCAGCCTTTATGTCGGGACCCAGGGGACCCTATATGGGAAACAGGGCCAGACACATGCTCGGAATCCCTGCTTCAACATTTCTGAGTCCTTCGTCCCTGTGAGCCTTCATTTTTCTCATCTATAAAATGGATGACAGCTAGCTTGTTGGTGTGCTTTCAGTAGCGGCTCAGTAGAGTTAGTTTCCTAGGTCTCTTTAATTCTGCCTTCTCAAAGGTGATGGGAAAACATCTAGACAAGAAGCCAAGGGACTGGGACACATCTCTCCAAGGACGAGGTGCATGGCGCTCTGAAGATGCTGGCATCTCTCTAGGCCCAACCCAGCTCAGGGGGTCCACTCCACCACAGCCCTGGCTGAGTGCCTGTCCCCTGGTATCCTGGAGACCTCGCAGCTGCTGTGGGCATCTGCTGCCACCTAGCGGCCACCCATGGCAGTGTCTCCCCGCCAGCCCCTGGTTTTGACGGGGGCACTCCCTGGCATTAATCTCTTCAGAGGGAATGTCTGTGCCTGTTTCCTGTCTGTCCTCCCACCAGTTGGAGTTCCTTAAAGGCAGTCATGATCATTATCTTTCTAGCTCCAGTTTCCAGCACAGTGAGGCACAAAGTAGTTGTTCAGCAGGTGATTACAGAATAAATGAATGAACGGACCCATAAATAAATAGCCTTGTCTAATCAAAATTAGGCAACAGAAGGAAGTCACTTCAGGGTTATTTAATCCCCGGGCAGCTGACACCTCTAAATTGACTCTTGACAAGAACTAACTCTTATAAATGCTCCAGAGGCCTTCAGGGACAGAGGTGATTTCCACATGGCTGGGCAAACATTAAAGGTAGTTGTACTAAAAGCAGGGGTTTGGCCTCAGGGACTCTACCACTGTGGTGGAGGTACAGCACTTTTCCATTTTTGCTTCCTCCACCCTGGGCCAGGATCTTCCTCAAGAGAATGCCCTCAATCCGAGAAAGCCTGAAGGAACGAGGTGTGGACATGGCCAGGCTTGGTCCCGAGTGGAGCCAGCCCATGAAGAGGCTGACCCTTGGCAACACCACCTCCTCCGTGATCCTCACCAACTACATGGACGTGAGTGCCTGGCTCAGCCCCTCGCTCCCTCCCTGTCACCTTTCCCTCATGGACCTAGGGCTTTCTTTGCCGCAAGACTCACCCTTTCCATGCTGTGTTTGACGAAGGCGCTGAGGAGCACGTGAGCACCCTAGAAAATTCCCATTTTCCAGCTGGAAAGCCTAAGCACAGAAGACAGGAAGGCACCCAGGGGCCATTCAGGGGCAGGGTTAGGTTTTGAATTCAGCCCAGGCCTCAAGCCAGGTGTCACAGGTGGGTGGGAAGGGGTGTGTGACTCAGGTGGGGGTTTCTGTGACCTGGCCCAGCACAACCTGACAGCTTCCTGCCCCAGCGGATCCTCAAGGGTCAAGTTCGCTTCCTGCTTCATTCTCAATGTTTTGATTTTGCCCTCTTGTCTTACTGAGACTCCCACTTTCTGGGATGCCATGGGGCGATGCTAAGCCTCCTACCAGTTCCTGCAGGAAAATGGAAACCCCAAGAGGCTATAGGACCACACCGAGAGCCAAGAGTGAAGCCAGGCAAGACCCCAAGACCCAAGGTCCCCTGAGCCCCTCCAGCCCTCTCTTTTTACCCCCCACAGACCCAGTACTATGGTGAGATTGGCATCGGCACCCCACCCCAGACCTTCAAAGTCGTCTTTGACACTGGTTCGTCCAATGTTTGGGTGCCCTCCTCCAAGTGCAGCCGTCTCTACACTGCCTGTGGTGAGACCTAAGACCCACAGTGCCTCTCCCCCATCCCCCTGCCCTACTGTGCATAAGCAATCCTGCCCAACACCCAGCTCCCATCCCTCTTGCCACCAAGGGAGTGGCTTCCTCTCTGCCTCTGTGCCCACTGACACATAGGGGAGAGAGGAAGATGTCTCCCATTTTTCTGATATAGCCACAAAGGTTAAAAAAGAAAAATAGGTCCAAGAACCCCTGAGCACCCAGAAGGCCACTTCTCAGTCTTCCTGAGATTGAGACAGGACTGAATTCTCAAACCCATCCCAAGCACTCGGAACTCTTCCATCCCTAGTCTTAATCAACAACCTCTTAACTAGGCACTTACTCTGTGCTCGGCATCTTCTCTGGTCTTATCAGTGTTAGTGATTACTTTAAATTCCTTCATTTAGGACAAAATTCTCGAGGTATGGGCACATTAGGAGAGCCCAAGAAACCCAGTCCTTGACTGATGAAGCATATATTCCAAGCCCCCTGACCCTAGGGCCACTCATCCCTGCACCTAAGCTAACCAGCCATACCCACAATGCGCCCTGCCTCTGAGTCCCCCTGTCTGGGCCACTCTTGGACAAACCTGAGCCTCTGTCCCCCTGCCAGTGTATCACAAGCTCTTCGATGCTTCAGATTCCTCCAGCTACAAGCACAATGGAACGGAACTCACCCTCCGCTATTCAACAGGGACAGTCAGTGGCTTTCTCAGCCAGGACATCATCACCGTAAGTTGGGCCGCCCTAGGTCATCTGCCCCCGACCCCTTCTGTCCCCAGGCCTCTCCTGACCCTCCAGGGCCCACACCTGTGGGGAGGCACACTGCAGCCCACTTGGAGCCTGGGGAGCTGAGGAACACCCTGCTCTGCCACATCTGGCTGTTGCTGCAAAGCAGCAGTACCTACGGGGGAGCAAGCCTGGGCTATGGGCTCACCATTGGGTGGTTTATGGATGTTTTTGCATCTAACTTGCATGTAGGGCTTGTCCTGAGCCCCATGGCTGCAGTCAAGTAACTTGTCCAAGTTCACCAGCTCTGACTGGGCTACACCCTAGACTGAAATCCAGGGTCAGGGTCAGGCTGAGTTTTAGGGTCAGGCCTAGGTTTTAAGGTCACAGTTGAGGTTGACTCTGGGATTCAGGTCAAGGCCTGCTTTTCTTTTTCATGTGGCCCATGTCTGACCCTTTCCTCATCCTGGAGTTTCTCAGGCCCTGCTCCATCAGAGTTAGGGGAGGGGCACACATGGCACCTGAGAGGAAATCAGGGTGATTCCTGCCTCCCTTCCTTTTTCTGTGAACTCAGATATAAAGGAGGGAAAAGGGCAAGCTTGGCTCTGCTGAAGAAACCCTTCGCCCATGATAAGGGTGGGGGCCAAGACCCAGTCCTGCCAGGCACGAAAGTCTGGCCACTGGGGAGGGGGAGGAGCTCTTGGCAGCTTTTCTTTTGCGGCTTGGCAGGACCACCCTCTCAGCCCCTGCTCTCCGATCCCTGGTCAACTCCAGCTCTCTCTGGGCTCCGCAGCAGAGATGTGTATTAGCACAGAGTGTGCTTGCAGGGTTGAGGAAATACTCTTACCCCGATTTCTGTACCCTGGAGCATGTGTGCCCCTGGGATTCCTAGTGTGGAAGCCCAGACCAGACTCCAACCAAGGAGTAGGCAGTGGGCTTGGTCTCCTCTGGTCCTTCCTCCCACAGGTGGGTGGAATCACGGTGACACAGATGTTTGGAGAGGTCACGGAGATGCCCGCCTTACCCTTCATGCTGGCCGAGTTTGATGGGGTTGTGGGCATGGGCTTCATTGAACAGGCCATTGGCAGGGTCACCCCTATCTTCGACAACATCATCTCCCAAGGGGTGCTAAAAGAGGACGTCTTCTCTTTCTACTACAACAGGTGGGGACCGGGACTCCAGGGGCTGAGGTTGGGGGAGAGGAGTGGAGAAGAGCTGGGGAGTGGAAGGAGACTCTGGGCCAGAATTGTAAAGTGTTTGTAATTAGGTGACAGCCAATCAATATCTAGAGCTGTACTAGCCAATATGGAAGGCACTATTGAAATTTAAATTAATTAAATACAGTTAAGCATCAATTAAGCATTCAACTGGTGGCTCTTAGTTGCACTAGCCACATGTCAAATGCCTGGCAGCCACAGTGGCTAGTAACTACGGTCTTACGACAGTGCAGATAGAGAACATTCCCAGCATGACAGGACATTCTAATAGACAGTGCCACTCTGGAGCAAGAGGAGATGCAAAGTGGGGGTAATGGTAAATAAGGGATTACTGTGACCTGTAGCCCTGCCTGTTAGGGCCATGGCTCCTCCCACACAGAGACAGCCAACTTCAGTCATCCATTAGATCCTTCATTCGTTTGTTTGCTCACTCATCAGTTCAGTAAATGCTATGTGCCAAGCACTGTGGTAGGCTCTGGGGGTGCAGCAGTGAACACAGTGAACAAGGCAGAATCCGTACTCCCCTACCCACATAGAGCTTACAGGCTAATAGGGAAGACAAGACATATTCCAACGTAAAGAGTGTCACAGGCAGGCAGCAAGTGTGGTGCTGAAAACCATGGATGCTTTTCAATTCTAGGCTGAGCTTATATGCAGCTCAGCCAGCCTTGGGGAAGCTCTTGAGCAGGGTTGGGCTCTACTCCAAACTGCTGGGTTTAGAAAGATGGCATGAGTTGGAGACAAGAGAGCTGGAGGCAAAAGGGGCTGGGTGCAGTGGCTCATGCCTGTAATCCCAGCACTTTGGGAGGCCAAGGCGAGAGGATCGTTTGAGCCCAGGGGTTAAGGCTTCAGTGAGCAGTGATTGTGCCACTGCACTCCAGCTAAGGCAACAGAGTGAGATCCAGTCTCAAAAAAAAAAAAGTCACAAGGGTAAGAACATGAGGCCAGTGGCAAAAAGAATAGAGGAGAGGATCAGAGTTCAGAGAAATCTCACAGTAAAATGGAGAGGAGTCTCTGGTTTGGTGATAGAAAGGGAGGCCTTGAGAAAAGGCCAATTGGTGGCTCTGCAGTCAGGGGTGGTCTTTAGAAGAGCCATTTTAGAGGAGGTGGGGGCAAGGCCAGATGGCAAGAAGTTAAGAGGTGGACAATGTGGGTGCCAGGAAGTGGAGGTCATGAGATGTAGGCTGCCCTGGGACATTCAACAGGGAAGGGAATGGGGGGTGGCGTGGGGGGTGAGATCCAGAAGCAGGAGAGGAAGGGTGGGTGTTTTTAAATGCTAGAGGATGCTCGAGTGATGCCTGTAGGTGGAGGAAGAAACCAATGGAAAGAAAGAGATTAAAAATGTGGAAAGAAGAGGAGCTAAATGGGGGCACTGGAGTTTGGAGGCCATGAAAGAGATGAGGTTGCAGCAGACAGGAAGAAGCCAGGCTTTGCAGAGGAGAGGGCTAGCCTCTTCTTTTATCTTGGGATGGGAAGGAGGGAACATCCAGAGAGATCCTGAAGTGTTGAGAGAGAGGCAGGAGGGAATTTGTGCTAGCATATACACATACATTCCGAATTTATAAAAACACAAGTAGTTTGCAGTTGCACAAAATAACATATGCACACCTACACACCCATGCACACATGTGCATATGTGAATTCTAGTATGAATTCTGGAAAAACACATCACACACACATGCACACCCTGGAGACTAGGCCTACAGTAGTCCCTGAGCCAAGTGCAGTGAGGAGGAAAGGAAGGTGAGGGGAATCAGCTCCAGACGGGGCACCAGGAGCCTGGCTCCAGTCCCCCACTTGTTCACTCATGGACTGGGTAACTTCAGGCAAGTGACTTCGCCTCTTGGTGACTCCATTGCCTGAAGGGAAAAGAGAGTACATGACACCCACCCTGCCAAACAGTAGGGCTGATGAGGCTGGCATGAAATGAAGCTTCCTTTCTGCTGTCTCCCTTTCTCTGCAGAGATTCCGAGTAAGGAGACAAAACCTCCACATGGCTGTGACCTTCCAGTACTCCCCGAGCACCTGACCTAGAATTACACACGCCACCAGCCCAAAACTCACATCAGCAAGCCCAGCCTCTGCTAGATGCCGAAGTTCTCTGTCTCTCCTTCCTGCTCTCCATGCCCCCTGCCCGCCCCATACCCAACAGCCTCCCCAGGGTCCCCTCCCATGCACCTGCTCAATCAGCAGCAACCCAAGAGTGAGAGGTGTCCATTTGTGTCTTGTTCACATCCACTCACTGTCCTTGCACCTGCTCCTTTTCTGTGACCTCTCTGGGGATGCTTTTTGGGGAACAGCTGGACTACCCTGGAACAACCTCTGATTGGTCTTGGGGAGGGGAAGAAAGGCAGAGAAGCAGTATGTTCTGCATGCTTCCCAACGACAGCTCCGAGCCTGGCTGTGTGTCCCACATTCCTCTGCCCTAGAGCCCTCTGTTCTGCCCTGCACCCTTGTGCAACCTTCCCCGATTGCCTGAGTTGCTGGGTCCTGGAGGTTATGGGTTTCCAAGAGCTTCTGATCTTTCCTTTAGGAATTCCCAATCGCTGGGAGGACAGATCGTGCTGGGAGGCAGCGACCCCCAGCATTACGAAGGGAATTTCCACTATATCAACCTCATCAAGACTGGTGTCTGGCAGATTCAAATGAAGGGGTCAGAAATCCTCAACCCTCCCTGTGCTCCAAAAAATGCTGCTGTCACTGGGGTTGGGGAGGGTGGGGAAGGACAGCATTACCATCCTGCCCTCTTTCCAAATGCAGCCACTTCTTAAGCACAGCCACCGTTTGCTCTCTGCGTGCTCTGTCCAGGCTGGGTAACAGAGAAGGGAGGGGCCTGGGGAGAAGCAGTGGAGGGTGACAGTACGTTCCCTCCTCTACTCACTGCCTCAACAGGCCACCAGCGTGGCCTCCACCCACCCACCCACACTCAGGAAGGACATGCAGCCTGGAAGTGCCCATTAGCCTTCTGTCTGTCTGTCTGTCTGTCTGTCTGTCTGTCTGACTGTGGCCTCCCCCAGGGTGTCTGTGGGGTCATCCACCTTGCTCTGTGAAGATGGCTGCCTGGCGTTGGTGGACACCGGTGCATCCTACATCTCAGGTTCTACCAGCTCCATAGAGAAGCTCATGGAGGCCTTGGGAGCCAAGAAGAGGCTGTTTGATGTAAGAAGCCAAAGAGGGAAGGTGCTGTGGGTGGGGGGAGCGCCACCTGGTATTGGCTCACAAATCCCCCAGGCAAATGAGGCCATCTCAGGCCTTCGCTTGTTCACCTCACACTCTCCACACATGTGGCTGGTCACCCATGGGGCGGGGCACTGTGCCCAGCCCTCTCCAGCAGAGAGGCCAGGCCACCAGCGCAGGACTCCTTGTCTGCTGAGACGTCTTCCATACTCAAGGAGGCTCCCTTTGCCCCCCACCCCAGTATGTCGTGAAGTGTAACGAGGGCCCGACACTCCCCGACATCTCTTTCCACCTGGGAGGCAAAGAATACACGCTCACCAGCGCGGACTATGTATTTCAGGTGAGGTTCAAGTCGGTCCCCTCAGTGGCAGGGAGAAAGGCTGGACAGAGACCCTCAAAGAGGGACAGATTGCAATGCACAGATCATGTTAGAACCGTAGTTCTCAAACTTGGCTGTGCATGTCACCTGGAGAGCTTTGAAAAATCCTGGTACCTGGGCCACATCCCATACCTATTAAATCAGAACCTCTAGAAGTGGCACCTGGGGCTCAGTTTCCCCAGGTGATTCCAATGTGTGGCCATGTTTGGGCATCACTGTGCCTGTTCCCTCATCTCCATTTTCTCATCAAATACTCCCAATAATCCTATGCTCCTATATTCTTATCCTCTTTTCATAATCAATAGGCTTAGAGAAGTTGAATGAGTTGTCTAGGATCAGAAGCTAAGGCAAACTGTAAGCTCCTGAAGGAAGCACGGTGCCTGATGCATTGTTTGCCTGGGATCTAGCACAGGGGCTAAACACAGGAGCGGTGCAGTCCACGATAGGGCAAAATGGCCATAATGTGAGGGAGGCCCAGTGTGGCTAGGGGAGAGATGGGGGCGAGAGGGGGAATGTTGCTGAAGACAGTTGCTGGGGTCAGGCAAGGTGAAAGGAGAATGCTCATGTGCTGGGTATGGAGAAACTCTCCCCCTTCCTGCCAGGAATCCTACAGTAGTAAAAAGCTGTGCACACTGGCCATCCACGCCATGGATATCCCGCCACCCACTGGACCCACCTGGGCCCTGGGCGCCACCTTCATCCGAAAGTTCTACACAGAGTTTGATCGGCGTAACAACCGCATTGGCTTCGCCTTGGCCCGCTGAGGCCCTCTGCCGCCCAGGCAGGCCCTGCCTTCAGCCCTGGCCCAGAGCTGGAACACTCTCTGAGATGCCCCTCTGCCTGGGCTTATGCCCTCAGATGGAGACACTGGATGTGGAGCTCCTGCTGGATGCGTGCCCTGACCCCTGCACCAGCCCTTCCCTGCTTTGAGGACAAACAGAATAAAGACTTCATGTTCACAGCCTGTTGCATCTGGGTTCACTAGGGTTTAGAACGGAGGGAGGGGCTGCGTGATCATGTGTCGACAGGAATGTGACACGGACAAGCTACACATTCGCCTCACGCACAGGTTCTTGCGTGCAGGGATGATGCCATCCATCTGCCATCAACAGGACTCAGGTGGAGCTGTTTACACAACCTCGGGCGGGAAGTCTGAAGAGAGCCGGAACCAAACTCCCTCTAGTCCCTCAGGGAATAAGGCTAATGCTGTGGCAGTAGACTGTGGGTCAGAAAGTTCTCCCAGCTCACAGAAGCCAGCTCTGAGTTCAGACTCTGCTCTGCTGAGCTAGTCAGCCCTGTCTCGTCCCTGCAAAACTCCCCTCAGCTCTCCTTATCCACTGCAGATGCCCCTGCCCTGCCCCATGTAGCCATTTACACAGGCATTCTAAGGCACTACCACCTAAAATCATAGAACACCAGAGATCCAGGCAATACTTCCACTTTACAGGTGGGGAAACTGAGGCCCAGAGAATGGAAGGCCTTGCCCAAGATTACTCGGTCAAGAATCAAGTAGTGAAGAATACTGAAAGATAGTGAAGAATACTGAAAGATAGTGAAGAATCAAGACTGGAACCCAGCCCGTCTGACTTGGGTCCTGGGGGTTTCCACCTTATCATAAGCAGTTGGTACTGTCATAAGTACAGTGCTTCACGCACGCTGGTACAGGGCCACGTGCACAAGCACACAGGTGCACACACACACTGCTATCCTCCATCCCATCCACCCGGGACTCATCAGGCTGAAGTCTCTTCTCCCACTCTCACTCCTTGGGCTGTCTTCAGGGCACATATAACTTGGGGAATGAGAAATTAGCATCCACCTGGAGCCACTGAAGCCATCCCTCTTCACCATAGTTGCTCACCTCTCTTTTGACAGAAAGTCGTGAGGCACTGAATGGCCCAACCAGGCCCTCAGTACCTCTGGGAGCCATCTGCAAGAGTGTCTGTGCAGCGCCAAGGGCCGGAGCCTGGGCTTCAGGACCCTGGACGCCCACTGATTCTCCATGTTCCCTTGTCCTGCATAGCTGTACTTCCTCACTGCAAAGGAAGTGTTGGAGGCCAGTGTCTTTTCCAGCTCTATCCTGGAGCTCCAGGACCTTAGGAAGGCAGGCACGACTCCCATTATCTCCTTCACTGTCCAATATGCTAGGCACATGTGGCTATTTACACTAAAATTAAAATTAATTAAAACTGAATAAAATCGGCTGGGCACGGTGGCTCACGCCTGTAATCCCAGCACTTTGGGAGGCCAAGGAGGGTGGATCACCTGAGGTCAGGAGTTCAAGACCAGCCTGACCAACATGGAGAAACCCCCGTCTCTACTAAAAATACAAAATTAGCTGGGCGTGGTGGCACACGCCTGTAACCTCAGCTACTCAGGAGGCTGAGGCAGGAGAATCGTTTGAACCCAGGAGGCGGAGGTTGTGGTGAGCAGAGATCGCACCATTGCACTCCAGCAGCCTGGGCAACATGAGCGAAATTCTGTCTCAAAAAAAAATTTTTTTTAAATAAAATCAACGTGGCTAGTGGTCACTGCATTGGACAGCAGATATAGAACATTTCAATCACTGCAGAAGTTCTGCTAGGCAGAGCTGGATTCTGGACAGCAGTAAGCATAGGAGCCTTGCGGTTGAGAGGTTCCGGGATAGGCCAAAGGGGTAACTGGGAAAATAGGAAAGGGCCCCTTCTCTGAAGGCGCTTTTCTGGGTGGGGCAGTGAGAAATAGTGACTAGCGAGATCCCTAAGGCCTCACTACAACAAATACGGCTGGCAGCCAACAGAGCCCTGCTCAGGAGGTGGCAGAGAATGACCAAAGGAGAATCTGGCTAGTAGAGGGACTTGCCCCCTGAGCCGGCCTGGCCTCTCTCCATGTCTCCTCCCCACAGCAACCTGCCCCGGGACACCTTGTCACCCCTTCCCCTTCCTTCCCACCCCCAGCCATCACCACGCCTTGCTTTGGCCCTTAGCTGCGCCAGGCCTTTAGCTCTCCTCCCCAGGTCGCGCGAGGGTCTGTCTACTTCACACCCCGAATGCCCAGCAAAGCATTGGGCTCGGGTACACCGCTTGCCTACTACCTGGCTCCATTCACACGCTCAGGATGGGAGGGAGGCTTTAACTTAGTCTTGCCCCAAGTCCTGCCCAGAATGTGCCCAAACACTCCAACGCCCTGGCTGTTGAGTGGCCTGCCAGGGGACAGCGCAGTCTGCTGGACTGGCACACTCTCACCCCAACGCTATCACCCAATGTCCCCTCTTCATGCAGTGTGTTTCTGTCGGGGATGGGAGATTGCCTGGGTGGAGGGGGGGGGCTCTCTGCAGGGAAGGACCTTTGAGATGCAGCAGGGGCCGCCCCTGCAGAGCCATTTCCCGGGGTCCGGGGACTGGGGGCAGGGAGCAGGGGCACAGAGGGGCGAACCCAAGCTGACGTCGTGGGAGCAGCGGATCTCTCTATTCCAGGATGAGGTAGGGGCGCAGGACGAGCCCTCCCCCCGCCTCCACCCCAGGCTACCGGGAGAGAGCTGGAGTCTCGCGGCCTCGGAGGCCGGGAAGCCAGCCCCGGCGGGGACCCGGGCGGGGCGGAGCCAGCGGAGGCCCCACCCCCGGCGTCACCGGCCCCCAGGGGGGCGTCGCCCCCACCCCGCGCTCCAGGTAGCGGCGGCCGCAGCTGCCGGCGGTGGCTGGCTGAGCTCCCCAGCGGCCCGCGGGCCGGGGCGGGGGCGGGCCGGGGGCGTTCCCGCGGGCCGCCGCCCGTGATGTCACAATCGCGGCGGGCCGCGGCGCTCCGGGGTCGGCGGTGGGCGGCGGGCCGCGAGCGGGCGATCGAAGCGGGCAGCTCGCGCCTGAGTCATGGACTTCCCCTGGCCCCTCCTCTACCACTCCCACTCCCTCGCCGGGCCCCCCCGCCGGGGCTAGCGTCTGCCGCGGCTCCGAGGGGGTGGGGCTGCTGGGAATGGCTGTGCCCCCTTCGGCCCCTCAGCCGCGCGCGTCCTTTCACCTGAGGAGGCACACGCCTTGCCCGCAGTGCTCATGGGGCATGGAGGAGAAGGCGGCGGCCAGCGCCGGCTGCCGGGAGCCGCCGGGCCCCCCGAGGGCCGCCGCCGTCGCGTACTTCGGCATTTCCGTGGACCCGGACGACATCCTTCCCGGGGCCCTGCGCCTCATCCAGGAGCTGCGGCCGCATTGGAAACCCGAGCAAGTTCGGACCAAGGTAGCGGAGTGGGCGCGGGGCCGAGGATGGGGTCCTGCCAGGGCTGCCAGGGGGATGCGGGGACCCAGTCCTCGCATCCTTCCGGGTGTCGGTCCCAGGGGTGCGCGGCTGCTGCGCAAGAAAGGTTTGGAACGTGGTTTGTGTACGGATTGATTTCGTCCCTACCAAAACTAGGCTCACACCTCCCTCGGCCCTGCACACGCCCCCCTCCTCCCGGGGCTCTTAGGCACGCCTGGTGGCCACCTGCCCACTGTCGGCATGCTGCGTGTGCGGGCCGCACCCCCTGTCGCTGCGTGCTGGTGCCCCTCGCTGACCAGAAGCGCGTACCCAGCCAGCTCTGAAACCTGAGGAGGCGGGAACTTTTAAGAGACCCCACCCCCCCCAAGCCATACACGCATATATTGCTGCCCCTTCTCCACCCCATGGTGGGAGCAAATCCTCCAGGCTCTGAGCTCCCCCTGTGGGTCCCAGGAGCCACCCTGTGGAATTCCAGCTAGCACTCAGCTCCTCACCATCGCTGCAGGCTTGGGCTCAGCACCCCCACACAGGCCATCTTCCCCAGCCGCAGCTGGACACAGGTCCCAGGACACACCTGCGGGCAGAGCCACTCACTGAGCCTTAGGCTAACTCCCCAGCTGACTACCTCCAGCCCCGCTGTGGGCTGCCTGTGGAGGAAGGTGCCGAGTGGGGCGCTTGTAGCTTCTGCTGGAATGGTAGCGGCTCCATGCAGACAGGCATTCTGGGGTGGGGTGGGGGCAAAGTTGTGGGGAGGTTCTAAACCAAGTGTGGAGGCTGACACAACCCGCCCTGGGGATGGAGTAGCGTTTTCAAAATAAAAGGCCCAGTTTGGTATAAGACTGTCAAGGCATCAAGCAGGCCTGAGGTTAATTCCAGCACTGACCTAACGTGCTATCTGCCAGTCCCTCCCCTCTCCTGCCTCAGTTTCCCTACCTAGAATAGGTTCAGATGACCTCTAAGGCCCTCCCAGCCCTGTCACATTGTGCCCCATAAATTCCATGGTTCCTTTCTCCTTATCACCCTGCTGCCCAGAGAACCTTGCTCGCAGCCCAGTTGTCTCCTGTCTCTTCCGGTAAGGACCTCTGGCCACTAAAGTCCTGGGATGGGTGCCAACCTCAGTACCCTCCTTGTACCTCCGCCACTGGATGGGGCAAGGGGTAGAGCAGAGCCCACTGCCCGGCACAAGGTGAGAGGCAGCTGGTCAGGACATAGTGTTCTGGGCAACTCCCAGCCCTCCCCTGCCACATTCTGGTCCATGCTGTTTCTTTCCATACTGGGATGGAGGGTAAGGAGCAGGAGGAGGCGTCTACCTCCCAAGTAGCTGGAAATTTCTCCACTGCCAAATCCCATTCACTAGAGGCAGACCCAGGAGTGTGTGGGAGCTGAACCCAAGCTACCACTTTTTTCTTGAACTCTATAGAGACTGGAGACCCCCAAGATTGGGGACAGAGTGGAACATGAGTGACTGGGTTAAAGCACTGGGGGCTTGGGGTGGTTGTGCTCAGCATTCAAATGAGCACCTCCTGCTGGAGCTACAGAGCCCAGGAGAGAGACCAGAGAGATCCTGCCCCACCCACCCACCCACGCACTGTCCTCTCCCCATGCTAGCACTTCACGGATGGCATCACCAACAAGCTGGTGGCCTGCTATGTGGACGAGGACATGCAGGACTGCGTGCTGGTCCGGGTGTATGGGGAGCGGACGGAGCTGCTGGTGGACCGGGAGAATGAGGTCAGAAACTTCCAGCTGCTGCGAGCACACAGCTGTGCCCCCAAACTCTACTGCACCTTCCAGAATGGGCTGTGCTATGAGTACATGCAGGGTGTGGCCCTGGGGCCTGAGCACATCCGTGAGCCCCGGCTTTTCAGGTGAGGAGGGTGCCAGGGCCTCTGTCTCTACTATTCTTCAGGCCTTGGGCTTGGAAATCCTTGACATGTGGGGTCCATGGTGGAGAGTTGTAAGATCTGTGAGTTCCCTGAAATTGCATGAAAAATGCATGTTTATATGCATTGCTCTGCAGAGAGGGGCTGTCACTTTCTGTAGATTTTAACTGGTGCCTGCTAGAAGGATGAGTTCTGAGGGAGGAAAGGAAGAATTATGATGAACATGGGAGCAGAGGACCTGGTTCCCTAAGTGCAGCAGAGATCTGCTTCCTGGCATCATGCCTCAAACCTCTGCCCACTCCAAGTCTGACCTGGAAACATCTCAGAGCCTTAGAAATGAAATCTGAGCCAGATCCCCAGGGCACTCAGGGTTTTCTACCTCTGTCTCTGTTTGTCAAGAAAAATGGGCCCTATCCAGGGTAAGCATGGTTTTACCAGCCCAGGGAGATGCTATCTCTTCTGCCAGTCTGAGCTCCCTCCCGGCTCCTTGACGAAGTGGGAACCCAGGTTTGGGGAACTGTCAAGGCCTCCTTTCAAAGGCTCACAAGAACCTGTGGCTCCTGGGGAGCCCCTCCCAGTAAATGCTTGGATGTGTAGGGCCCAGGAACTGGACTTTTCCTTCAAGCCCTGGGAATGCTGTGGAGCCTGGAAAGGGGGAGGACCAAAGAAGGACCCCTAGCATCTCCCTCTCCTCTGTGCCAGAACAAGGATGGCAAGCAGTGTCCTCCTTCCTCCAATGTCATGACCCACATGGAGGGCACTCAGACTTGAGTGAGGCCCAAGGCAGGCTGAGGTTTACTCCTGACACTGGGACAGTGGCGTGGGGGTCTGCCTAGGAGCCTTGGCATCTGCCCAGGCTGATCCAAGGGGAAGGAGGCCTTGCATACTGAGGGGAAGCAAGCCCACTTGGGGGTAGAGCAAGGAGCTTCTTTGCTTCCTCACCTGCCACCCACTTAACCCCAAATGCACCTGGCTCTGTTTGTGCATGCCTTCTGCAGAGACTTAGAAGAAGAGGATCTGAGAGCTCTTCCACCCCTATGCTCATAAGCGGCTGGTCAGGCGAGATATTTGAGTTGTGTATTGTAGCTGTGTGTGTGTGTGTGTGTGTGTGTGTGTCTTGAGGGTGTGAGAGGCATACAGACCTATGCAGGGGTGTTTGCAGGCTCCAGCTGAACAGTTCCAAAAAGACCCAGACTGGAGATGTAAAGTCAGAGCAGGGTGCAAGGGACCCTGTCCTGACTTCTGCCACTGCACTCCCCCCAGCTCTCCCTCAGTCTGGTGCATATAAGCTCAGATATTGTCAGGTCGTCACCACTTCTAGGATCCCTACACCTCTGTGTATCCGATGCTGTCACTCATCCTCTCACACAAACAATTACCATTGTCAAGAAGATTGAAGGTGGATTTAGGTTCCATAAGAAGAAGAACGTGACATATGGGGGAGAGCCCGAAATTGGGATAGGTGTAGGAGGTAGGCCCTTCCTTGATAATTTTCCCAGGATAGACCATCATCCCTCTGGGTGAAGGTGAATGTCTATGGGGAAGGCCTCCAGGAGCCACCCTCTACATGTTCCCTTGAACCCCACCCCCAACCTCGGCCTGCTGAGGCTTTGCAGCATGAAAATGCTGAGTGTTGAGGTTACTTTCATTGCTATTCCAGACAACAGGCCTATTGATATTCAAGAAAACGCTCTGTTCATGCTCTGTTCCGAATCTTCCTTTGGAAAGGGAAGGCCTGAGTCTCAGGTCTGTTTCCCTGCCTTGCCCAAACCCTGGTGGGTTCCCTTCTGCCCCAGGGCCTCTGGCCTCTGAAAGAAAGCACAGCCTTCCTCTCTCACTCACGAGGTTGCTGCCACGCCCCTTGTCTCCTCCACCCTTTAGGAGGTGGGAGCCTTGGGAGCTTCCAGAGGAACCCCAAAAGTGCTCTGTTATCCCAGTAGGGTATGGCCTGCCTCTTCCCAGGGCCTGGCAAGAGAAAGGATGTCCCTTGAACAGCTTGGTAACAAGATTTCAAACAGCCAATGCCTTTGTTGTCTTTCCCAGTGATTGTTATTCAAGCAACAGGCAGAGGCTGTATGTTGGAAGGAAGCTGAATGTTGGAGTCTTAGCAGACGGTTGGGGGGTGGGACAGCAGAAGGGAAGACTGGAAGAGGACTGGGAAGGCCCAGCTGGGACACAGGGCCTTGGGCGATGGGGTCTTTATCAAGGCCCTCCTTCTCTGACCGGTCAGTCTTCCATTCACCCCCACCTTCTCCCAGCAACCTTTCCTACCACCCGCTCCTCTCCTGAGACCTTGGATAATGTCCACAGGAGAACTTGAAAATAGAACGCTGGCTTGTTTTGCGTCCTTGGCACCCAGCCGCCAGCATCAACTCCCTATAGCAGAGGAAGGGGCTGCCCTGGGCCAGCCTGTTTCCCTCCCCACCTTGGCCAGGCTGATAAGAGGCGGGCATTTCTTCCCTGCCTGGCATCACCGCCCCCTGATCTCTTGGTGCAAAGTGACCTATGTTCACGTCCCCTGAGAGGATGGGTCAGAGTCCGGGGAGAGGAGGGCCAGCCCCGCCCCCATCCCCAGGTGCCCCTCTGTTCTCAGGAGTTGCTATGAGTACACTGGGGTAGGACAAGGCCACTGACCTGTGACCAACAGCCCCACTGCTCTGCCCTTCTGCTCCCTGAGGCAGCCCTAGCCTGGCACTGGAAAGGGAGCAGCCAGGCTAAGGTCTTAATTCATTTTCCTCTCTTCTGCTGAGACCTTCCTTCTGCAGGACCTGTGCTCCTAAGGGACTTGCAATCATCCCATCCCTGGCCCTCTGGCTAGTGCCCTGGTGGGACTGGAGGGCCCCTATCTGGCCAGGAGGGAATGAGTGGGGAAGGCAATGTCCCAGCACTGATGCTCTACTCTTCCTGTTCCCTGCTGTAGGTTAATCGCCTTAGAAATGGCAAAGATTCATACTATCCACGCCAACGGCAGCCTGCCCAAGCCCACCCTCTGGCACAAGATGCACAATTATTTCACGCTTGTGAAGAACGAGATCAACCCCAGGTACAAAGATCTGGGAGGGTCCAAGGCTGCCTTATTATGATCTCCCTTCCCCATCCTTTTGGCTCCAGCCCACCCTGCTAGGAGGTTTAAGGGCTCAGGTCTCGGGGAGGAGGCTGGGGAGTTTCTCCTGCAGTCCCTTCAGTCCTAGTTGCTAAGCCTCTGTCTCCAAGCAGAGTTGGGCCCTCTGACTAAGGAGCTTAGATGGGCAGTTTTATACCCATGTGCTCATTTCTCCTTCACTCTCTGATTGTGGCAGAGACCAGGGTTGGGGACATTTCCCCATTTTACTTAGAGGATGCTGAAGCTCAGAGACTGAGCTTGGCCCAGTGTTATGGGGCTTGTAAGAGGCAGGGCTTCTGTCTCCCAGCCCAGGGCTCTTTCCACCTGCCTCACCTTCTGAACCATGAGCAGAGCAGGCCCGTCAGAATGAGGTGGGACTGAGTTTAGTGTCAGTCAGAAGAACTCATCAGCTGACAAGCCCTTGGGGACATCAAGGTTCCTGCTACTTCCCAAGACCCCTCTTGTCCCCATGTGCCTTTGGGGACCCTGCCCCCACCTTGCTCTGACTGACGGCTTGCTGCTTCCCTCACTGCTCTTCCCAGGAAAGGAGATAGACCACCCATCCTGACATTGCCTTTCCCTGATAAGACAGGGTTCCCTGAGTTTTCCCTTAAGAACTCTGACCAGCAACCTGAGAGTCCTCCAAGCCTTTAGACGCCTGACTCCCCAACACACCCTGAGTGCCAAGGAAAGGATGGAGGCCTGGAGGAAAGTATGCTGACTTGCCTTCCCTCCTCCAAAAAAAGGCAGTAGTGAGTCTCTGATTCCTTCACGCTCCCTGCTGGGTTTGGCCATCACCTGTGTTCCAAATGTTCCTGGGAGTAGGGTGCAGAAGAGGTTTGAGGTGAAGGGTGTGTCTTCCCTCTTCCAAGATGACAAGATAATAATTAACTCTATCCCCATTTTGAGTATGTCTCTGTCACACACATGCATGACTTTATCTGCATCATCCCATGCCATGCTTATCAAGCACTGCTTTGGGACTATTTGTCCAAGGTGGCCCAGGCCTGCCCTCTCTTTGACCATGTTCAGACCTTGTATGTCAAATATTCTCTTTGGGACAAGGACTTCCTTTTCCCTCAGGGTTAGAACAGTTTGTAGAGAACAGGTCCTTCCAACCCTTCAGCCTACAGCTGTTATTTGACAGGTGGTAAACAGAGGCCCAGGGAGGGGATGGAACCTGCCCAAGGTCGCTGATCAGTGGCAGCTTAGCAACTAGAGCCAGGCTTCTGGTGCTCAGACATAATCCTTGATACTGCAGCTTCCTCTGACTGTACTGTCACTGTGTGACCTTGGGGGTAACCTTACTAGGAGGGAGTAATCCCTGGAGAAGAGCTGGCCCAATCTCTTTGCTCTTGTCACACCTTTGAACCTTGGACAAACCAAGTTGCTTAACTTCTTTGAGCCTCTTTAGGGGATGATCCATGCCCTAAGCTGCCTGACTGCCCAAAAGCAGAACAATGATGAGCAATCATTTAGATGAGACCTGGAGCTCCAGGCATTGCCTAATAACCCTGAATTATTCAATCCTTCATTTCACAGACATTGATTGACTGGGATTTAAAACAATTTAAAAATGAATGTGACACTGGCCCTGCCCTCAAAGAGCTTAAGAGCCATCTAGGTACACAGGACATGCCCATGCACAGCTGCAAAATAAGGCAGGGTGTGTAATGTATGCTGGGGGTGGAAGAACCAGGGAAAGTTGTCTTGGCAGAGGTGGCATGGCAGAAATAAGCAGGGAGGCTACTCCAACTGGAGGAGATGGCTGGAGCAGGGTTTGCTCCTGAGTAATGAGTAGATGAGGTTGGCTGGAGCAGATCTTTGGGAGGACCTGGGAAGGGTTTGGGGCGGGGGTGGACTACAGAGTTGGAGCTAGGTGGTAAGGGGCCTTAAATGTCAGGCTAAGTAGCCAAGATTTAATTTAGCAAGTAGTGGGAAGTCATGAAGATGTTTGAGTCAGAGATTCAGGTCAGTAACCTGACCAGGACTGGGCTTTAGGAAGAAAATCCTCTAGCATCATAAGGGACAGATTGGTGGGGGAGGGTGGATTTGAGGTAGGAAGACCAGTTGGGAGTGATGTAATTAAGTGAACAAGATCTAGGACTAGGATTCCCAAACTTTGAGCATAAGATTCCCCTGAAGTGCCCAACTTTGGAGATCAATTGAGAGGTCTTGCATTTGCTCCCTAGGAAATGGCTTTTTTTTTTTTTTTTTTTTTTGAGATGCATTCTCACTCTGTTGCCCAGGCTGGAGTCCAGTGGCATGATCTCAGCTCACCGTAACCTCTGCTTCCCAGGTTCAAGTGATTCTTCTGGCTCAGCCTCCCAAGTAGCTGGGATTACCGGTGCCCACCACCACGCCCGGCTAATTTTTGTATTTTTAGTAGGGACAGGGTTTTGCCATGTTGGCCAGGCTGGTCTCAAACTCCTGGCCTCAAGTGATCTGCCTGCCACAGCCTCTTAAAGTGCTAGGATTACAGGTGTAAGCCACTGCGCCCGGCCAGGAAGCTACATTTTGATAGGCACCCCAGGTGATTCAGAGGCAAGTGATTGAGGAACATTGCCCTAGGGCAACTTGAGGTGGCAGATGGAGAACAGGATGTGTCGGACACCTGTGGAAATAGATTTAGTAGCCTTGGTGTTGGATCCATGCCCTAAGCTGCCTGAGCCCTAAGCTGACATGGATGTGTCCAGAGTGGCTGGGAGAACGTGGGGCAGATAACTGGGTTGGGGCATCACAAGAAGATATGGTGGGTGGATTGGTGGGAGGGCAAAGTGTGAAACCAGTAAGCTCAAATGCTTAGAAAGAGCCCTGTGGGGAGAAAGTACTCTTGCCTGACCAGATCTTGACAGCAGAGTAGAAACTGACCAGGCAGTAGTCCCGATATCAGGAGGAACCCCAAGTCTTCCCTGCAGAGACCTCCAGCCCCTTCCTTCCCCTCCTGCTGGCCCTGGGGCGGAGGAGCAGGAGGAGCAGTTTTTCCTGGGCAGTATTTCTGGGATGTGGTGGTGGTTACTCTTCTGCCGATCCCACAGCCTTGAAAGAGCCCTGTGGTAGTGGGACTGAAGGTAGCAAAGCTGGCAATGTTTCAAGTGCTCAGGGGAGGGAAGCACAGCAGGGAGGGAGGCCCCGGGGAGATAGAAGGCCGGGATTGTTCCCACAGTAACCATCTGCGTGGCCTTGGGGTGGGCAGGGTGGGGTTCAGACTGAGGTCAGGGACAGAGCAGCAGGCATCTTGGATGTCAGAGCCATGTTTTTCAGGCCAGGACCTGAGCAAACCAAAGGAACCCTCCTAATTCTTCTCTTTTGATGGTCTCAGTCCAAGAAAAAAAAAAAAAAAGGAATCTTAAAAGGTAGCTTCTTAAGGAGAGCCAGGACTGAAACACATCTTACACAGACCTGTTGGCACAGATAAACTCCAGGAAGCATGGGGGAGGCCTCCCCCATATCACCTCTCCCAGCAGACTCCCTGGACTCAGAGAGGCCTTTGCAGAGCCTCTGAGGGGCACCCAGGCCAATTAGGAGATTCCATTTGATTTGGATCCTTGGATGGGCTGAGGACTGCTTTCCTTAGATGAAGAAGTAAAGGATCCAGTAGTGCAAGAGATATCTGGAGGCTGGGAGGGAGCCTCTTTCCTTCCTTGAGCCTCAGTTTCCCCATGGGGCTGGACTAGATAACCTCAGATCTTCTTGAGCTTTGACCTTCTCAAAGCCTGGAAGGGACCCTGTCCTCTCTTCCTTCTCCAGAAGGGGCAGAGGAGTGCCTCAGTCGCTGAATACTCTTTCTCATGTTCTGGCCCCTGGGCTGAGTGAGGGAGTGATAGGTCTGTCCTGTGGGAACGTGAGAGAGGGCCGGTCTCATTCTCATCCTTCTCTATGTGCTCTTGCTACCCTGGACAGAGAAACACAAACAGGTGACACAGGAATGGAGATAAAAGCCCAGCCTCCTCCCCTCTGCCCATTGGTGGTTCTAGGTTTTTTAAGGACTGTGATAAGCGTTTGGCCTTTTCAGTGTACACAGACCTGTGTGCCTCCTGGGGACCAAAGTTCAGAGCACGCGAGCACAGTAGACCCTCATCAGACTTCCACATGGCCTCTGATAACTTGATTGATTGGCTGATTTCTTCATTCCTCAACATGTGTTTCTTTCAGCAGAAATGGCTGCTGAGTGCTTGGGATGGGGGTGGGGCAGCAGGAGAGGTTGACCCATGCATCTTTGTTCATGCCCCCAGGTTGCACTTGCATGATCTGGCAGGGGTTTTGGACAAGGGAACACTTACTCATAACTCAAGGTAGAAGGGACGAGTCACTGGGGAGCCACAAAGCAAGCATGTTCTCATTGAAGGCTTTAATGTTCCTTTGACAGTGTAGGAGTGAGCTAAAGAAGCTCTTGGTTTGCTTTCTCATGTGAGCCAGTGGTCTGTTTGTGAGATGAGAGGTTAGACCAGACCGTCTCTCTGATCCCTTCTACCTGTGACATGGTCAGCTGCTGGGGTGAGAGGGAGGTGCATACCAGGACGTACCTCTGCCTCCTCAAGAGAGCTCCATTGCTCCAGCTCTCTGAGCCAGTAGTGCCAGGGCACTACTCTTCCTCCCAGGGAGGATCTCTGTGGGAGTCAGCTCGACTTAGGGAGCTGCACCTCCTCCTGGGGAGTTTTCCCAGCATCCTAAGATCAGGTCTGTTTTGCATCTCTCCCCACTGCTCCTGTTGCCCTTGTTCTTAGTCTGGAATCCCCAACTCTGGACACTCGTTCTCACCTGCCTTGTCCTTTCCCTGTGTCTCCTTCCTTATCCTCCTGTCCCTTTCACAAAGTAGCAGGGATGCCCTCAGTCAGTGACTTTTATGCTCTGCCTCATGCTTTTATGCCCATGTCTTTATCAGCTTCCTAGCATAACCAGAGGAGTCAGAAGGACAGGATGCCTCACTGCCATTTTACAGATGATAAAAGTGAGGGTCTAAGAGATTGGCCATTTTTCCAAGGCCCCCTGCAGTAAGACAGAGGGAGTGAGGAGGCTCGAACTCAGGGCTCTTGAGGCCAAGCACCTGCTATCTATCAGCCCTCCCTTCACTGGCTACCTTTTTTGCCACTGCCCAGCCTTTCTGCAGATGTCCCTAAGGTAGAGGTGTTGGAACGGGAGCTGGCCTGGCTGAAGGAGCATCTGTCCCAGCTGGAGTCCCCTGTGGTGTTTTGTCACAATGACCTGCTCTGCAAGAATATCATCTATGACAGTACCAAAGGTATGGCTTCTCTGGCCCCGGGGCAGCAGCAGGGTTTTGGTTGGTTGGTTAGCTGGCTTCACGGAGCTGTTCTTCCGGCTGGCACTTGGACAAGCAAAAGTTAGATCTGGATTTAGGTCTTAAGTTAATTTGTAGGAGGGAAGCGGGAAAGGAAATAAAAAATTCCCACTTTGAAAAGTCTGTGCCAAGGGCCAGGCTCAGTGGCTCATGCCTATAATCCCAGCAGTTTGGGAGGCCACATGTGGATTACTTAAGCCCAGGAATTCAAGACCAGCCCAGCCAATGTGGTGAGACCCTGTCTCTACAAAAAAAATACACAAAACTTTTCCTGGTATGGTGGTACATGCCTATAGTCCTAGCTCCTCGGGAGGCTGAGGCAGGAGGATCACTTGAGCCTGGGAGGCGGAGGTTGCAGTGAGCTATGATGGAGCCACTACACTCCAGCCTGGGCAACAGAGCAAGACCCTATTAAAAAAAAAAAAAGTCTGGCCAGGTGCAGTGGCTCATGCCTATAATCCCAGCACTTTGGGAGGCTAAGGTGGGTGGATCATGAGGTCAGGAGTTCAAGACCAGCCTGGCCAATATGGTGAAACCCCGTCTCTACTAAAAATACAAAAATTAGCTGGGCATGGTGGTGTGCACCTGTAATCCTAGCTACTCAGGAGGCTGAGGCAGGAGAATCGCTTGAACCAGGAGGCAGAGGTTGCAGTGAGTCGAGATCATGCCACTGTACTCCAGCCTGGGCAACAGAGTGAGACTGTGTCTCAAAAAAAAAGATAAACAAAAAAAAATCTGTGCCAAGAAAGAGAGAGAGAACGAACACCTCCTGGTGTTGCTGATGAGGGCATCACCCCAGGGTGTATTAATACTTAGCTTTATTCCTGATCCTTAGCCATGCTGAGGACAGCTGTCTTTAGATAAGGAGAGCCTGAAGATCCAGCTGTGTGAGAGGGACACTGGGAGCTGGGAAGGGCAGATGGATGGATGGATGGATGGATGGATGGATGGATGGATGGATGGATGGATGGATGGATGGAAGTAGCTTGGAAGACTGCTGCAGCGATGGGGTTGGGCAGGGTTGCTGCAGAGGCCAGCATCACTCAGTGGGTGCATCCCAGAGGTTTGTGGAAGCTTGACGAGGCTCTGTTGCCAGATCTCCTGGGCCAACTCTCATCGACTCTCCTCTACTTCATAGGTCACGTGCGGTTCATTGACTATGAATATGCTGGCTACAACTACCAAGCTTTTGACATTGGCAACCATTTCAATGAGTTTGCAGGTGAGAGGGGCATTTCTAGTCATGTGCTTTGTAGCGGTGTTTCAGTCAATGACTGACCGCATGTAGATGGTGGTCCTATGAGATTACTGTATATTTACGGTAATAGGTACCATATTTTTACTGTACCTTTTCTATGTTTAGATACATAAATACTTAGCATTGTATTACAGTTACCTACAGTATTCAGTACAGTAACATACTGTACAGGTTTGTAGCCCAGGAGCAACAGGCTATACCATGCAGCCTAGGTGTGTAGTAGGCTATCCCATCTAGGTTTGTGTAAGTACACTCCGATGATCACACAAAATCACCCTATGGTGCATTTCTCAGAAGGTATCCCTGTCATTAGGCAATACAGGACTATATCTGACCAATGTTCAAAGCACCCTCTTTAGGATGGGGACCAGGATCAGGGTATGGGGAGGGCCAGAGGTGGTTCTGTACTTCGAGGGTAGAGGCTAGATAGCTCTTGTCCTCCAAAATATCACAGCTTAACGGGTTAAGGCACAGCCTGCTTTTAGAGAGTTCCAAGTCTCATTGGAGGAAGCAGGACTCACATACACAGAGCAGACCTCTCCTAGCCCATATGGCACTTTGGTAACTCAGCTTGGTACGTGAATTAGAAAAAGACCCCTTCTTCCGGGTAGACCCAGCTTAGACGATTGCTGCAGCTTGGCTAGCATAGCACAGGATGACTTCAGCCTCCACTCCTTTGTCCAAGCTCCTTTATACCCAGTACAACTGGCGCAATTGTACATGGGGGCCTTACATGCAGATAAGGAGCAAAACAAGCTACAAGTAGCTGTTTGCCTGGTGACCTGATGAGAATCATCTAAGTAGGATCTAAGTACGTGCTATGTAATTTGACTCCCTAAGTTCAGTTTCTGGCTTTGCTGCTTACTGGCTGTGTGACCCTTGGGCAGTTTATTTGCCTTCTCTGTGCCCCTATAAAATGGAGATGATGATAGTACCCACCTCATAGTGTTGATATGAGACACACACACACATATGTATGACATATACTAAGCATTGTATTGGTATTTGCTGCTGTGATTAGACTGGGAAGCTTTCCGGGAGTGGGGATGGAAGAGGCAGGATAGGGGGGTGATTCCTAGGGGTAGGCAGGTGTTCTATAAAGGCATAGTATGCACAATGGAACCATTTGTGTAAAGGAAGCAGGGCAGGTTTTTCCAGCTTGAGGGCTTAATTAGATGGAACCGAGGAGGCAACTCACATGGATGGAGCTGGACACTGGGGCTGGAGAGCTGTCCCCAGACTAGCACAGTAAGGTGTTCACATGATGGGGCCAGGCCCTGTGGCTCAGGTTAGAGAGGCATGCCCAGGCCAACTGGAGAGCCACTCTCCAGCCCCATCAGGCCAATTGTGTTCCTTCTGGACCCTAGGTGATCAATCTGTCAAGCAATGATTGTACCTGAGAGTACACCTAGGAACCCCCAGGGTGATGGAGCCTCTGCTGGGCAGAGCAGCTGAGCCTCGAGGTGTGGCATGGAGCAGAGGCTGGCACCAGCAGGGCCCTGGGTCTGGAAATGCTTGGCTGCCAGGCCCACTGGCCTTTCCACAAGGGATAATTCTTAAGCATTTTAAGTCCTCCTTGCCCACAGCACAGAGCAAAGTCCAACTGGGATTTCTCCAAAGGGGTAGATTGCAGCCTGCTCCCAAGTTGAGAATGGAGGAGGAAGAACCTAGCCTGGGGGAAGGAAGAAAGCTAGGGAGATCCAGACCTAGGAAGAGGGGCCTTATGGGTGCACAGGAGTGAGGAAGACACAGTTCTGGGCATTGGGAGATGAGAGTTCCAGCCCTGACTCTGCCTCTAACCACCATATGACCTTGGGTGCATTTCTTCTCCTCTCTGGGCCTCCGTTTCTACATCTGTTCCAGGAGATTCTTTTCTAGCCACGCTCCTGGAGCCTCAGGAGACTGCGTATGTTTCTCCAGGGATATAAAGGAAGCTTGAGAAGGACAAGAAGAAGAGGAAGGAGGGAACCCTAGAGAAGGTGGCCCAGTCCTGGTCCTCCTGTCTTAAACCACTTCTTTCTGTACCAGCTCTGAAGCTGTGGTTTCTTCTACCATGCCCAGGATGAGGCTGGTGGTACTGGGCTGGCAGCTGGAGGGCTATGGTGGGGCTGGAAGAAACCAGAGCCAACTGATCCATGGGTTCCCAGCCTGGCTACACATCAGAGCCAACTGGGGAACTGGACTGGGGTGGGGGTGTCCTCCAGGTGATGTTTTTAAGTAGCCAGCTTAACACCAGGAAGCCATGTTTCATATCCCTACATGAAGTCCGGCTCCCTCATTTGATAAATGAAGAAATTTCGGCCAGTGATAGAAGAGAGTTCCCTTAAGGCTAACAAGGTTAGCATAAGACCTAGGGCTAGTAATGCTTATCCAGTGCTTTTAACTGAGGGCCTCCTGTGCACCGTCATTTTTGTGCAGAGGTTGGGAGAGACAGTGGTGCTGTCTTGAGGGGTTCCTGTCACTCCCAGGACAGTGTCTTGCCCCTTAACCAGTCTACCTCTCTCTGCTTTCCTCAATCCCACAGAAGCAGTGCTCCTAGCTGGGTTGGGGTAGACGCCACACTAGCTGAGTTTAGTAATCAAAGAAGCTGCCTTCTCAGGGCCGCCTCCTTGGGCACAGCCCCACAGATCAAAGGAGAAGGGAGTTTGAGGGGAGAAGGGAACACCTACTGAGCTTGAGGAGACCCTAGGTGGGCCCATCTCCGAGCAACTTTGTCTGGCCTGCCTCCCCATCAGGCGTGAATGAGGTGGATTACTGCCTGTACCCGGCGCGGGAGACCCAGCTGCAGTGGCTGCACTACTACCTGCAGGCACAAAAGGGGATGGCCGTGACCCCCAGGGAGGTGCAAAGGCTCTACGTGCAAGTCAACAAGTTTGCCCTGGTGAGTGCCTTATGACTAGGGCTGGGGCAGGAAAGGAGGAGTCAGCAGGAGGGACTGGTGACCCACCTAGCCTCCTACCCAGAGCCCAGGGTCAGGTGAGAGCCTGGGGACACCCGTCCCCGGCTCCTGACCCCACCCTAGAGGTGAAGCCTGGGAAGAGCCATCTTAGGCAGCCCTTAATACTTGATGCCCTGTTCCCTGCTCCCCAAGCCCCACCAAGTCTAGGCTCTCTCCTTTCTAGAGAAATACTTCCAAGAAATATCCTAGCTTCCTGTGTTAGCAATTCCCTTGTTTGAATAAGTAGTTCTTTCTACTGCCTAACCTCAGCCCTTCATGCTGCAGTTAAATTCATCCGTATATAAGTATATATACTTTTTTTTTTTTTGAGGCAGAGTCCCACTCTTGTTGCCCAGGCTGGAGTGCAATGGTGCTATCTCGGCTCACTGCAACCTCTGCCTCTCAGGTTCAAGCCATTTTCCTGCCTTCAGCCTCCCAAGTAGCTGGGATTACAGGCAGGTACCACCACACCCAGCTAGTCTTTTTTGTATTTTTAGTAGAGACGGGGTTTCACAATGTTGGCCAGGCTCATCTTGAACTCCTGACCTCAGGTGATTCGCCCGCCTCTGCCTCCCAAAGTGTTGGGATTATAGGAGTGAACTACTGCGCCCGGCATATATATATATATATATATATATATATACATACTTTTTTTGAGACAGGGTCTCGCTCTGTCATCCAGGCTAGAGCACAGTGACACAATCATACAATCATAGCTCACTCCCAGGCTCAAGCGATCCTCCCACCTCAGCCTCCTGAGTAGCTAGGATTACAGGTGTGTGCCACCACACCTCGCTAATTTCTTTAAACTTTTTGTAGAGATCGGGTATTGCTGTTGCCCAGGCTGGTCTTTAACTCCTGGCCTCAAATGATCCTCCCACCTCAGCCTCCTGAGTAGCTAAGGTTATAGGCGTGAGCTACCATGCCTGGCTATATGTGTGTGTGTGTGTGTGTGTATGTGTATATATATATACATATATATATATATATATATATTTTTTTTTTTACCTTTAGAGAAGATACAGAATATCAAGCTCTAATCCTTCTTTGTAACTACCTCCACTGACTCAGAACTCTAAGTAAGCTTTTCCCAACAGGCTCTTCCTGCTCAAATGACTGTGTTGTCAGTTCTCAATTTTGAATGCCCCTTATCCAAGATACCTGGTTCATGCCAGGTCTCCACTGGTGTGTGCCCAGGGATTACTAATGTCAGCTTGCATAAGTAAGAAGACAAGTCAGCTGCCTTCAATTTCACAGTACAGAAGAGAGCTAAATACAATCTTTACTTTTCTGTAATTTCGGATTCCCTATTCTGTTTTCCTCACTGGCACAAAACTGAGTCTACATTAGGTTCTTCCTCCTCAGTCTTAAGACTTTAAGACCTTAAGAACAAGCCTTCCTCTTGCTGTTTTTTAGTGATCATTCATATGTGCTAGCTTATCTATGCCCCTTTTAAGGAATGGAAAGGAAATAAAGTGGAGGGAGGTACTTTGTAGCCAACCCCTGAGTGAGGAGGATTCTGGGATGGGGTGGGAATGGGACGGGAGAGCCACAAGGGTTGGGGGACTCACATGGGAAAGTGATGGCATCACTAGTGTTTGTTCAGGGTTAGACGGGAACTGCAGCTCCCTGGCTTTATTTTATTTTTTTACTTTTATTTTAGATTCAGAGGTACACATGCAGGTTTGTTATATAGATAACCTGCCTGTCACCGGGGTTGGTGTACAGATTGTTTCATCACCCAGGTAATAAGCATAGTGTGTGAAAGGTAGTTTTTTGATCCTCACCCTCCTCCCATCCAATCCCTGGCTTCTTGAGCCTGAGGTGACCTGGGCCTGGTGGGTACCTCTAGCCACAAGGAGAGCACGGTTTGATGCTTAGCAAATGCCCAGACTTGGGGGATTCTTGTTTCCATATCTAGGTTCATTTTCCAACCCAACCAGCCTCCCAGTAGGAGAGGGAAAAGGGAGTGGAGGAGGTTAGGGTAGGGATCTTCCAGCAGACACGTGGCCAGGGCACTGCTGCCCATCACTCTTCCTTCCCTGCACCTTCCTGAGAGGCACCAGCCCCCCACTGGCCATTAAGCCTAACCTCTGGCTTAGGGGTTCATCTTGGCCTGGATCCCACGTTGGCCTTGAAGACTCCAAGAGATTTCCCTGGGTAGGGAAGAGACCAGAGGTGGAGTGTGGGTCCTGCTTAGGTTGTGGGAACCCCCCAAAATTCCTCACTGCTGACTACCTGCCTTAGGATTGGTAAACATTAGGGCCTTGGTAGAACTGGCTCTGCCCACCTTTCTCTAGCAGGAGTGGAGGCTCCAAATGCTGTGCAGTGACTTGGCCTCCAGAATTTCCCCAGCTTGTGCTAGGGAGACCCCACCACATCTCTTCCAGGGTTCTAGCTGTGTGTCTTCCACAATGACTGCATCCCTCCAGTGCTGTAGAGTCGGAAACAGGCATGGGGAGATTGCCAGGCTGACCCTCTCTGGTCTGTTTCCAGGCGTCTCACTTCTTCTGGGCTCTCTGGGCCCTCATCCAGAACCAGTACTCCACCATCAACTTTGATTTCCTCAGGTGAGTGTGGGGGTGATGATGGGATGTGGAGAAAAGGGAACCTTGGTTGAGCCCAGGGTGTGGGCAAAGGACAGCCCAGGCAGAATGCCCAGAGTCCACTCCCCTGCTCTGCTGTCTCACCCCCATTCCAGCTCATCTCCAGCGGGGCCGCTATCCCCAGGGGATGCCAGGAAAGTACCACTCTGAAAAGAGAAGTGTCACATCCTCCCTGTTCCTCGTAGGAGGTGTGCTAGTCCCCACCAAATCCTACTGCCTACTCCACTCCCCACCCTGCTTCCAGCGCACCTATCCACAGAGCCTGGTGGTGGATGGAATCGTTGAAAATCAGTCTGAACGACTGTAGGTCTTACCCTCATTTTACAGCAGAGAGGACAGAGGTCCAGAGAGCAGAAGTGACTGCTGAAGCCATGCAGTAGTTAAGGGTTTACCATGCTGCCTTCTGGTTGGGCAACAGACCCAGCTACTCCTTCAGTAGCTAGCCGCTGCTTGCGTATCGATGATTAAGGGAGTCCCCGTCCTGTGAGGTTCCTATGTCCCTAAGGCCAGGAATCATTTCTCCCTCCATTCTGGTCCAGGGCCTTGCCCTTCTCCTCCTCACCCACCTTCAGCTGAAAGGGAATCACTACCCTGGTTTCAAAGTGTTCCCAACTATTAGAGAAATGCAAATGAAAAGCATGGTGAGGCCGGGCGCGGTGGCTTACGCCTGTAATCCCAGCACTTTGGGAGGCTGAGGCGGGTGGATCATGAGCTCAGGAGATCAAGACCATCCTGACTAACATGGTGAAACCCCATCTCTACTAAAAATACAAAAAATTACCTGGGCGTGGTGGCAGGTGCCTGTAGTCCCAGCTACTTGGGAGGCTGAGGCAGGAGAATGGCGTGAACCCGGGAGGCGGAGCTTGCAGTGAGCCAAGATAGCGCCACTGCATTCCAGCCTGGGCAACAGAGCGAGACTCCGTCTCAAAATAAAATAAAATAATTAAAAAATTAAATTAAATTAAAAAAAAAAAGCAAAGCATGGTGAGATGTTGCTTCACACCCATTAGGATGGCTGCTATTAAAAAACAGAAAATAATAATTGTTGGTAAGGATGTGCAGGAATTGGAACCTTTCTGCACCATTGGTGGGAATGTAAAATGGTGAGCTACTATGGAAAACAGTAGGGTGGTTCCTCAAAAAATAAAAATGTAACTACCGTGTGATCCAGCAATCTCATTTCTCGGTGGGTAGCCAAAATAATTGAAAGCAAACTCTCAAAGAAACATTTATATACCTACGTTCATGGCAACATTATTCTTGGCACAGTAGCCAAGAGATGGAAGCAACCCAGATGTCTGTCAACAGATGAATGAATGAATAAAATATGGTCTATACATACAATAGAATATTATTCAGCCTTAAAAACGAAGGATATCTTGTCACTTGCTACAACGTGGATGAATCTTGAGGACATTACGCTAAATAAGCCAGTCACAAAAAGACACATATGGTTCTATAAGAGATAACTAAAGTAGTCAAATCCATAGAAACCAAGTAGAATTGTTGCCAGGGGGTGGGGAGAGGGAGCAATGGGGAGTATTGCTTAATAGGTCTAGTTTCGGTTGTCCAAAAGGAAAAAGTTGTAGATATTCATTTGCATAGCAATGTGAATATACTTAACAATATAGAACTGTGAAAACAAAACTCCAAACAAGCATGTTTGTGGAAGGTTTTCTCTAGTCTGATCTAAGAAGAAAAAAAATGTAGTTGAAGTTAAAAAAAAAAATAGGCTGGGCACGGCGGCTCATGCCTGTAATCCCAGTACTTTGGGAGGCCATGGCAGGCAGATTGCTTGAGCTCAGGAGGTCGAGATTAGCCTGGGCAACATGGTGAAACCCTGTCTCTACAAAAAATACAAAAATTAGCCAGGTGTGGTGGCGTGCACCTATAATCCCAGCTATTCTGGAGACTGAGTGGGAGGATCATCAGAGCCCGGGAGGCAGAGGTTGCAGTGAGCCAAGATCATGCCATTGCACTCCAGCCTGGGTGACAGATCCAGACCCTGTCTCAAAATAAATAAATATTAAAAATTTTAAAAAGAAGCAAAAGAAATAATAATACTAATCAGTCTGGGTTGGGGTTGATCTGCTCAGACTTAGATAGGCCTAGAGCCACTGAGAAACTTTTCTCATGGTGTGAGCACCCCCAACAGGGCCCACCTGGCTTTCTTCCTCACACCCAGCTTCCTTCTGTCTTCCCCACAGGTACGCAGTGATCCGATTCAACCAGTACTTCAAGGTGAAGCCTCAAGTGTCAGCCTTGGAGATGCCAAAGTGACCAGCCACCGCATCCCTCCCCTACCCATCTGTCTGGCCAGACCTGTTCTCCAGAGCTCAATTCTGCACTCTGGGATCCACACCCTTGGACAAGGTGGGAGAGGGGACACGTGGGTGTCCAGGGAGAAGGCTCTGTCCCTGCTGCCAGACCCCAGTGGTTGCCACTGAAGACCTCATTCTCCTGTCTGGAGGGGCTGATAGGACCCCCTTCTGGGGGTCCCCTTCACCCCACCAGGCTTTGGAGGAAGTGCCTGCAGCCAGGTCCTGAACCATAACCACCCCTGGGAAACACATCATTCCCAGCCTCAGGCCCTGCTGGAATTGGGGCTGCCTTATATGTGTGTTTACCCCTTCCTGGCCTGGGGAAGGAGGCGGGGAGGGCTCCTTTCTACCTCCAGTGCCCTGAGCCTCCAGTCCGTCTCCCCCTGCATGCCCCACGTGGGAGGTGCTGTGCTCCAAACCAGCATCACACCAACTCTGACACATGGATGTACCTATCTTGGTGATGGGTGGGGGCCAAGAATTGAGCATGACATCTTCCCCAGCAGCCACCTCCTCTGAGATCCCTCACCTTCTCCAAACCAGATCCAATCAAACCTCAGCCCGAGGAAACATGCTCCCCAACGTGCTCTCCTGTGCTTCTGTTTTGTCCCCCTGCTGGGGGGACAGGAGAGGGAGTGGTGAGGCCCTGGGCCTCCAGAGCCTGGCTCTGCTTTATGCTGTGGCTTAGCCGGAGGGGACGTGGACAAGGGCAAGGTGGCCAAAACCAGAACCAGCAGTCTCCTGCCTTGTTCCCTCCCTGGCCCTCAGGCCCTCCTTCCAGGGATGTCTCTCCAGCTCTACTTTATGTCCTGAAGCTGACCCAAGGTCTTCCTATCTGGAATGACTAGTGTGAGCCAAGAGGATGGGGTGGGGGCCAGGGCCCCCCAGGGCCCAGCGTGGGAGAGCCTGGGCAGGATCCCATCAGAAAGGTGCTGACTAAACTGGTTGCCCAGACACTCAACAGCCTCC
Source organism: Pongo pygmaeus (assembly GCF_028885625.2). Lineage (NCBI taxonomy): Eukaryota > Metazoa > Chordata > Mammalia > Primates > Hominidae > Pongo > Pongo pygmaeus. The sequence continues at coordinate 45,326,722 of NC_072373.2, forward strand.
ACCTCCTTTCTGCCCTCACAGCTCCTGGGGCCTTCCTGGCTCTGTCCCAGAAAGTGATTCATTTGTAAATTATCATGGTTTTCTTTCTGCATTAAAATGCTCATTTCCGGACTGCTGTGTCTTGAGTGACAATGGTGAGGAACTGACCCCTGCACGGGGGCTGAGGAGTGCTGTAACCCCTCCTGATATCCCCCCTCCACCTGGGCTTCATGCTGAAGTCAAGGTAGCCGCCTGCACACATCCTCCTGTGCACCTAGCTCCGAAGGCTCTGGGCAGGGCCCCCTATTTCTCTCACTCAGCTTCTGTGCCTTTGGCTCTCTTAGTAGAACCTACCAGTTAAACCCAGTAAAGCACTGCTTAGAGGGAACTAGGCTGTGGATTACAAGGACTTTGGTTGACCCAGGAGATGAACCAGTGACATTCTAAATAGAAGTGCTCAGGACATCTTCCTTTGTCATGTCTGGCTCCCAGCTGTCAGTGGGGTGGGGAAGGGGCTGCTCTGCCTGAGAACAGGCAGGAGTGATTTCTGGAACCAATCCATCACTTTTTCAGAAGGCCAGAAGGAAGAGCAGAAACTCAAAGATGAGAAGGGGGCACCCCTCTTAGCAGCCCAGTCACTCCAGCTATACTTCCCAGGCTGTACACCGGGCAGCAGCTGCTCCAGGACTGCCCCCCCGCCAGTAAGTGCCCAGTGCCCTTAGGGGCAGCAGAGGCAACAGCAGCAGCAGCCTGCCAGGTGGACTCTGATTGTTTGGCTTTTGCCTGCAAAAAGCACCCTGGTGCCATGGCAACCACTGGACCTGGCACTTGCAGCTGGAGCCTTCAAGGTCATGGTGATCCAGCATAACCAGGCCCTCCATGGGCAGCAGCCTCGGGGGGTGCCAGTGGGGGGACACGGGCGAAAGAGGTGCCCAGGCATAGGGATGGTGCCAGGACTGGGCAGGTAGGGGCCCCCTGGGGTCACCTGTGGGGTCAGGTGATCATAGACACTACCTGTCTGGACTAAATAGCAGTGTCCTCCCTCCTTGTTCCTCTCCGAGCCACCTCTGGAATTGAGGGCAGAATTAACACTGTGAAGCCAGCTTTGTTTCCAGCCTCCTGGGTCTTGATGCTGTTGCGCTGGAGACAAGTGTTGCAGTGGTGAGTAGGGAATGGCTGGGACAGAGCCCCCCCGGGTATCGTCCTGTGCCCCTAAGGCCCTGGCCACCATCATCTGTATAGGAAGGAATTAACAGCAGGCATCATCCCACTGCTGCCTCTGAGAAAGCATACTCATTCCCCCACTCCTCCAGGGGAGTGAGCCCGTGTGGTGACAGGGAACACTAACCCTGCCCCTCAAAGTCTGGGAGTTCCGCCTTGGCTCCTTTCACTGCCACCCCAGGCTAACCAGCACTCCTGTTCTCCTGGCTGAGCACCAGGCCTGGGAGCCTCCCAGTGATCCGGGCTCCACCCCCTCGGGCCCCTTCCAGGACTCTTAGCAAAGAGCTCTAGTTAAAGGACACCTGGGCACATTCACCTTCCCAACGGGCTCTGCCCCTCGGTCTCTGCCGGAGACGCACGGAGGGGACGAACTTGTGGCCCAGCTTTCCTGGTAATGACCACAGCACTCTGCTCCTGGCCTCTGCAACCACCTGGCCCCATCCTGCCTCTCATGGGACAGGGGGTGGGGCTCCAGGACCCGCTACTGTGTCTCAGCAGATGGAATAAGGCAGGCAAGACAAGAGGACTTGAGGGAGGGAAGAGGAACTCAGGACCGACAGGTGGGAATGAGCTAGGCTGCGAGAGTCCTGAGACTGGCAGGACCTGGTTTGGACGAGTGGAGGAGGGAGGAGGCCGGGGGCCGAGGGGGAGGGCGGAGGGCGGAGAGCGGAGGGCGGGAGGGCCGAGGGCCGGAGGGCCGAGGGCAGAGGGGAGTAGGAGGTGCAATGGGCAGCTCTCTATCGTGACCACCAGGGGGCAGGCGCCGCCGCCAGCTCCTCCTCCCACCTCTGCCTGCATCTTTTCCAGACATGGCGTGGAGAGGGCAAAGGAGAGGAGGCTCTGAGAACCCGGGCTGGGGAAAAAGCCAGCCAGCATTCAGGACCCTCCCCAGACCAAATGGCTGGGCCCTTAATTCTTGGGCAGTCTCCATTGCACACCCTCCCAACTTTCTGGTCCTAGAATCAACCACACCTACCCTCTCTCACCACTACCCTCTCCAATCTAGAAATCCCTCCACCAGTACTCAAGAGCTTGAGGACTTGAGTTGGAAAGTTCACTCTTCTTTGTGGAAAAGGTGTTCTTTATGTCAAGACAGTCTTGAACCTCATCCAGGAGCTCAAGTTCTGCCTCATGAATTTTGTGGAATACTACACTTTGCCCACCCGGCAGCTTTGGAGAAAGCAATCTTGTCCTTTCTGTCCAACTCTGTCTTTTCTAGAGGAAACATGCCTGACCCTTCTGACTATTCCTCTAAGGACAGTGTCCACCAGGATCCCTCCTGTGCTCCTCCATGTGGGGTGCCTGCTTCAGGGCCCCTCCATTGTGAGACTTCCCTAGTGAGGGGACGAGAAAGGGCACGGTACCCCTGGGACTAGGTCTGTGTGGGGTACACTGGACCCATCACCTCCCCTGTTGTGAACACAAGCCTCTATTAATCCAGCCCAAGTCCAACTCTTCCACAAGAACTGCCATTCGGTTTTGCTGTCCCCACTCTATACTGATGGGATCAATTTTTCACCACAAGATATGTCTCTCTAGAGCCTGGTTAATATGCATTTTTGAGGTGTTTCAGTCTGTCATCCGGCCCTTGCAGGCCTATTACTTCTCCTAATGTGATAACTAGGTCTGAAGTGTTCACTCAAATCATGTGTCATGGATAGAGAGCCCTGAAGCATTAACATTAGAGACCCTGCTTCATTAATTAGCATCGTAGGGTCCTCAGATGGGCTTCAGGGTAAACCTTTGTGGGCCCTTTTCTAGCAAAAGGATCCATAGCTTTCATTAGAGTCTCAAAGGGCTCCTTCTCTGAATGATAAGAACCAGGTATAAGGTTTGATCTTGTCAGATGAGGACAATGAGGCCCCAAAGGAGAGACCTGGCTCCCACTCCCCAACCCCAGCCATGTGGCCAGTTCTAGGGACACCCCGAGCTTCCTGACTCCTATTACAGTGCTCTTACTACTGCCTTCTTTCTTAGGATCCGGGTGGCCTCACCTCGTCAAGGTAGGGGCATTCAGCGTGGGCTCTGTGGAGGGCATGTGTCACTCACAGGCTTGGCCTGGGATTCCCTTGCATTAAGCCGATTCCTCTGAGGCCCCAGGCCTGAAGCTCCTGCAGGCTGCCACCAGGGGACAGTGGTGCCCAGGCTGGTGGCATATTTGGGAATTCTGGACTTAGGCCAGCCTCCCTCCTCCCCTGCACAAGGGCCAGATTCTGAAATGATGCCTTTATTATGTCATCAGAAAACAAAAAAATCCCCCGAGTGTAAACAGGAGAAATGTGCTGGTTAAGTTACTCATCATTATCTTATTATTAACAAAATAAAGCACTATCTATGTTTACCATCATAAAAAAAGAAACAGCCTGGAGAGAAGTGGGGGCTTTGAGGATGGAGAGAAGACGGGGGCAGACACAGACTCCACATCTGGCCCTGTGGGATTTGGGGTTCCCATACTGATCCAAGGGCTGTTTAGATCTTTAGAGTTAGGTGACAATGGGATTTGATTTCCTTAGGGAACAAACTTTGTGAAACTGATCAGAGGCTGAGATCGAGTCCCTAGTATAGAGTGGGGGAGGGGAAGGCAGGCAGGTGAGGGGCAGGGCTGGGTGGGAGAGGCTGAAGCCCAGGAGTCTTCTCAACCTCTTCCAAGAATGGGGAGCCCCCCACCTGTGCTCATGAGGGAGGAATAAAGACCAGCTGCCATGGACAGCCCCTCTCCAGGGCCTCTGACGCTGGCAGGAAGGGGAGCACCATCAATCCTCCTGTCCCAACTCCCTGGTGGGATCAGGTTGGGACCAGGGGCGGGGGCACCAGGACAAAGCCCCTTGGAGGCCGAGGCACATTCCCATGCTGATCAGAGCTAAAAATGGCTCCGTGGGAACCGACTGGCAGAGCCAGAGACGGAGTGAAGGGGCGGGCAGGAGGAGGTCAGGAAGGCTGATGAGCCCAGGGCGGACCAGGGGCCTACACAGACCCAGAGAATCCAGAGGGCGCAGGGGGCAAAGGACAGACACCAAGAAAGAGAGAAACAGAGGGCCTTGCAGAGAGACGAGGACAGAGAGAGACAGAAGTGCACACAACGACACACAGAACCTGAGACACCCAGACTGACAAAGAGGTAGCAATTTGGGGACAAAGAGAAGCACAGAAAGAGGCCCCCAGAGAAGCAGGAGTGGCATCGAGAGACACACCCACAGGAACTCAGCAACAGTGCCTGGCACGTAGTGGGCACTCAATAAATATCTTGTGCAGTGAATGAACAGATGAAACACACACACGTGCATGCACACACATACAGCAGCCAGAGGCACAATAGGCTTGGCAGAGATGAAAACAGCAAGGGACAGCCAGACCCTTTTGCACAAAGTGCAAAGCGATCCTGGTGATAGACGAGCAGTCTGGGGGAGTGTGGGAGGGGTGTTGGTCCCACAGTGGCTGGTCCAGCCAGGACAAGAATGGAAACAAAGCATGTGACCCCAGGGAGACAGGTTGGTAGATGCCATACCCCAGGTGGAGAGACCTGCAGGAGAGGAGAGTCATACAGTGTCCCCTGGCCATGAGCCCTAAAGGCTGAGATGCTCAGCCAGCTCAGCCCATGGCCATATTGCAGTTCCTGCCCACCCAGGCCAACAGCTCCTCAGGAAGGGAGGGCGCCTCTCCCCTCATGAATGTATCTGCAAGTGCACAGCTTTGCCCATCTCTGGGGCACGAACAAGTCCAAGTACCAACATTGTCTTAGGTTGGCTGGCTGTGCCCATCGGGTTGGGACGAGGTCTTCCCCAGAGGAGAAGGGGCCGGGCCCACCCAGCCGGGATCAGTCCGTGAGCACCACCAACTCCCCATCGCTCTTCTCTTCGCCCTCCGAGTCCTCATCCTCGCTGTACCGGTACATCTCACCATCAGCCACTGAGTGCCTGTCATCTGTGCCCTCACCCTCCTCTCTGAGGCTGCAGGTGTTGACGATCACAGGCATGTTGGGGTCCAGGCTACGAGGGACATAGTGCTCCACCAGTGGCTGTGCCAGTGGCATGCCTGCTGCCCGAGGGTACAGGACATCCGAGGAGCTCATCTGCACCTGGCCAGCCTGCGGGCTGTGGGGCAGAGAAGGGGCACGGTGATGGATGCACACTTGATTCAACCCCAAACCCATCTCCCCTCCAGGCCTCCTCAGAGCGTGCACTCCCACTCCACACACTCTTGGCTGTGACTTATATACCCTGCCCCCAGTCTGCTTTCTGATGGCCAAATTCACTGGCACCTACAACCCTGCAGATGACCTGCAGACCGAGGGCCATAGATGTGTTCAACAGATAATATTCTTGAAGGATCATGTGTGAATCCAGTTTTTAGAACTTGTATATTTTATGTTTTGTTTACTTATATTTAGAGACAGGGTCATGCTCTGTCACCCATGCTGGAGAACAGTGGTGCAATCACAGCTGACTGCAGCGTCAGCCTCCCAGGCTCAAGTGATCCTCCTGCCTCAGCCTCCTGAGTAGCTGGGACTACAGGTGTGTACCACCACACCTGGCTAATTTTATTTAAAGGTGAGGTTTCACTATGTTGCCCAGGCTGGTCTCAAACTCCTGAGCTCAAGGGATCCTCCTGCCTCAGCCTCCCAAAGTGTTGGCATTACAGGTGTGTGTCACCATACCAGGCAGAAATTGTATATTTTAAATGCCCTGGGAGATGTCCTGTTTAAAGGAACAGACTAGGGTGCTTGCTTTAGTCAAGTCAGGAACCTTTCTGTGTGATAAATACTTTGATTTCTAGCACCTCTGAATTTCTATTGAGTTCATTGGCAGTGGGATCTACAGGCACTTTCTCCAGGTCCATGTGGCCAGTCCTCCAGTCACATTCCTACATCCTCAGCCACTGAGTGTTCACTGCAGTCACATACATAGCCATACACAGTCGAGTCGCACGTGCAGGCTCAGCTACACACAGATAACACACACACATACGCATACACACAGCACCCCTGGGGTCACCCACTGACACCCAGCCACTCATGAGAGTGGGCAGGCCACCCACTGACACCCAGCCACTCATGAGAGCTACACATGCACACACAGTCTCTTGGCTGCCTGCAGGGGGGCCTGCTCACGGGATCACGTAGCTCTGGCGGGCATCCTGACGCCGGGTCCTCATCAGGGCCTTGTACTCGCCCACGCGCAGCCGCTTGCCCTCCACGATGCAGGTGCGCTTGGGCCGCGGCTTGTACTTGTAATCAGGATACTTCTCCAGGTGCTGCCGGCTCAGCCGCGCCTGTTCCTCATAGTAGGGCTGCTTCTCCTGGTTGGTCATGGACTTCCAGCGAGATCCTGACCCAACCCCCCAGGGGCAGGCAGTCAGTGCTGTGCTCTGCTGACCACCCCTAGCCCCATGCAGGACCTGAGAAGACCTTGATCCCCAGGTGGGTCCACAGGATAATATATGTGCAAGCACTTAGTAAGGGCCTGGCCCGATACGGGTGCTCCCTTGGATATTGGGCAAATGAATGAAGTTGGCCTATATAGGGATATCCAACTGCCGGCTTAAGACTCAGTACCCACCCATGTTCCTAACAATCCAGCAACTTCCTCGAGCCTCTGGCCTGCCTGATTTGCGTAAACAAAAGAGAGCAGCCACCTCAGACCTTCAACAACCCAGACAGGCTCCCTGCTCAGGACAAAATACCTGATGTCTCAGTTGACAAGAGTCCTGCGCTGACACTGGAGGAGCCTCAGTTTTGAAAACAACTGCCCCCTCGAGCCCCATCTGCCCTGCCCAACATCCCTCTGTGGCCACCAATCAGGACATGTAATTTAAAAAAATCTTTCTAGTGACAGCCCAGGAACACTAGTCTCTCCTGTTTTCTGCCAGAGCAAGGGTCTAGACAAACAGTGGAACAGGTTAGGTTTAGATCAGGAGTACTAAAGAATGTAAACACACACACACACACACACACACACCACACACACACTCCTTGAGTTCTTGAGGACATGTGCTACCAAACACTTCAGTGGTATAAGACCCCAGGACCCAGCTGCCCTCACATTCCCAGCAACTCCTGCACCCCTATCGTCAGATTCCACTGGAGTCCAAAGCAGTATGGAATATCACCAAGCAAGCCCTGAATAGACCCAGCTGGCTCCTGCAACCGGGTCATACTGAACCATGGCCCCAGCCACTGGCCCTTACCGAGGATCTTGCTGATGCTGGAGTTATGCATGTCTGGGAAGGCTTGCAGGATCTTCCTCCGCTCATCCTTGGCCCACACCATGAAGGCGTTCATGGGCCTCTTGATGTGGCTACTGTTTCGGGACTCGGGGAAGTGGCGGGAGCCTGGGAGACAGGAGTGAAGTCAGCCAGGCAGCCTGTCTGGGGTCAGGAGAGTGCCCCAGGGCCAGCAGAGAGACGTCCCCTACTTGACCAGCAGGAGGCACTGAGGAGGCTCCCACAGCAGCCAGCCGAGGAGGAGCAAAGCAGGAGCAGATGGGGCAGAAGAAACAGGAAATTATCAGCAGAGGCCCAGCCAGGGAACCAGAGACAGACACACACGAAAATCACAGTGGTATGGCCTCAAGAGAGAGCAGAAACTCAGCAGTCACAAAACTTAGGAAAGCAGACTCAGAGACAGAGCCAACAGACACATAATGGGACAGCAGAGGCACACACACCTGGAAAGGACCCAACAGACCAAGGGAGGGAAGAGATCAGAGGCAGACACAGCCTGCCCTGGCCCTGGCGGAATACAGAGTTGGGCCCTCCTGCCCATCAGCCCCACACCTGAGCCCTCACCATCCATGTCGCAGCTCAGCATGGCTTCCTCCAGTGGGTGCACACAGCCGTCCTCCAGCCGCTCCTTGGCTGGGGATGAGTCCAGGCTGATGAGGTCCTAGGTTGACAGGGGCAACCTGACATCAGCCTCCTCTGCATCACCCCACTCCTCCCCCTGCTCCTCTCTTGGTGGCCTCAGACTGTGTCTTCCACCCCTGGCCACCATCTGTTGCTGCCCCCAGGTTCAGGGGAGTGGGGGACCGTACCTTACGGAAGGGGGTGTTGGGGGAGGCTTCCAAGGCCCCACTGTGGCTGTGCAGCAGCTGCCGAGCGTCCTGGATGGCTTTGGTGACAGCGTCCCCTTCACCAAGGAAGCCTGTGGGAGAGGGCAGAAGAGAGGGAAGAGAAGCGAGGGAAGCTGAGGGCATCAGCCCAGCGTGAGCCCAAACTCCATCAGCTTCCCACCATGCCACTCCCATGAGGCACCTGAGTTAGTGTTCCCTCCTGTTCTTCCACAGGGCGGCTGCATTGCATGTCCTCAAGGATATGCCACTTACACTGGCTAGTTATTGTGCATGTCAATAGACTAGAAATGACCATAGTACCCCCTGGAACTATGTGACTCTGGCCTGAATCCCTGATGCTTGGAATGCCCAGACAGATATGATGAGGAGGAAGAAGGGGATCTTCTGCTAAGAGCAAGTCTAACCCCTTGTTTGATAAAATCTGGAACCCAGGGAGAAGAAGGGACCTGCTCAAGGTCGCATCATGCCACCGGCTCCCCCCTAAGAAGGCTGAGGGACAAGTGCAGGCAGCAGGAGGCTTACCCAGAGGCAGGCTCGGGGGGCTGGACTGCAGGTCCCGCGTGGGGCCTCCATGGCTGGGGGGGCGGGGCGCACAGTTGCTCATCTTCAGGCTTGGGGAGCTGGAGGTGTTGGGCAGCTCGGGGGCCTTGGGCTTGGCTGTGAGGTTCAGGGGCTGGGAGGGCTCCTGAGGGAGACCCAGCAGGTCAGAGGATGACAGACACCAAAGGAGACTCCCACAGCAGGACAGAGAGGAAGTGAGGTGAGCATACCCAGAACACACAAGGAGACAGACAGAAAAGCAGACGCAGAAGGAGCGGGTGAACAAGAACACAGGATGCCAGGGCTCACCAGTCCACACCCCGCAGTTCCCTAACACGGCAGCCGGCCGTCATAAGCTCGAGAGGGAGCCCCAGGCCAGTGGGTAGAGGGCGGTACCTGCAGGGGGTGGTGGGTGGCCATGGCCCCAGGCCTCTTCACCACTGGGGCAGGGGGGCTGTGCAGCAGCTGCAGCGGATACTCCACTATGGAAAAGGCGGCAAGGAGAAAAGTCCTGGATGAGCACAGAACAGCAGACACCCTGCTTGATGAGGTCCCAGCACCACAAGATGGGCAATGGCTCAGCGTTGGACCAGCTTGGTTCCAACCACTGCCCTCCCCAGCCCCAAAGCACTGCTTGGAGGCTCCTATCCCCTCACTCCACACTGCCCCTGTACACTGACTGGCATCTTCACTGGTTCCCGCCCTTCCCAACCCACTCTAAATAGAGTTTCCCAGATTCTAGAGTCCCATCCAATGGCACAATGAGAGAGGGTACAACACCTGTTCATCCAACAGCTACTTTTATTTCGTACCTACTGGGCACAGGGCACAACAGCAGCTGCCTGTTGTGTAGAACGTCTCATATGTATCACCTGACAATAATACATGGTATGTGATATATAACAGGAGCTGAATACATCATCATCCCATTTTACAGAAAAAGAAATGAAAACCTTAGAAGTCAAATGGGGCTGGGTGTGGTGGCTCATGCCTAGCACTTTGGGAGGCTGAAGCAGAAAGATTGCTTGAGGCCAAGAGTTCAAGACCAATCTGGCCAACATAGCAAGACCCCCATCTCTATTATTAAGAATTTAAGCCAGGCGTGGTGGCTCACGCCTGTAATCCCAGCACTTTGGGAGGCCAAGGTGGGTGGATCACAAGGTCAGGAGTTCGAGACCAGCCTGACCAGCATGACCAACATGGTGAAACCCCATCTCTACTAAAAATACAAAAATTAGCCGGGCGTGGTGGCACGTGCCTGTAATCCCAGATATTCAGGAGGCTGAGGCAGGAGAATCGCTTGAACCCAGGAAGCGGAGGTTGCAGTGAGCCGAGATTGCACCACTGCACTCCAGCCTGGGGGACAGAGCGAGACTGTTTCAAAAAAAAAAAGAGAATTTACAATTTTCAAAACTAAAAAAATAAAAATAATAAGAAGAAAAATGGGTTGTCCATGGAGCTATGAAATGGCAGCAGGCAGTCTAGAGAACCCAGGGCCTCTAGACTCCACAGCCTTTCCTTCTCGACATGGCACTCCTGCCTACCCTACCTCACTCCCAGGCCCAGCATCCAGGTGGAGAGATAGGCCGCATGTAGAAATCACGAAGTGCATGGCAGGTGGTGATGAGGGCCACACAGGCAGAGCACCAGCAAACTCTGCTCCAGCTGGGGTAACTAGAGCAGGCTCCCTGTGGGAGCCGAGGTGTGCACTAGTGCCTGCAGGTTGGGCAGGATTTGGGCAGGTGGAGATGGAGTGGTGGGGTGTGTGAGGGTGAGCTGTGGGGAATGAGGCAGGCCATGGGGGCCGGGTTGGCTCCGAGGCCTGTGAAGGCCGAGGTCAGGAGTACAGAGCCCATGCTGTGAGTACAGAGCACCGTGTAAGGCTTGTGAGCGGGGGAGGACCACTGTTTGCAGTCAGCTTTTGCAAGGGACCTTGCTTGCTTAGTTTCTGGAGCAAACAAAGCAGGAGGCAGCCATGCCAGTCCCGGGCTCCCACAGCTTATTTACTGCCTCACCTGCCCAGAAAGCAGTTGGGGGCCCTATCCCCGACCAGATCACTGTCCCCTTGCCTCCACAGCTCTCCTCTACATTCATGGGGAGTTGCAATGGTTTGGAATTGCCCTGTCCTCCACCTTCAACCTTCTCCACTCCCCATTCCCCCAGCTAACTGGAAACTTCCACATTGGGCCTGTCTTAGTCTACTCAGACTGTTGAAACAAAGTGCCATAAACTGGACAGCTTACAGACCTCAGAAATTCATTCCTCAGTTCTGAAGGGGAATTTGCTTCAGAATGAATTATACCTTGAGTCTTACCTATAACTGATTTAGGTGAGATTTATTATTATTTTTGTCTGTTTTGTGACAGGGCCTCACTCTGTCTCTGTATGTCTCGCTCTGTCTCCCAGGAGGGTGTGCAGTGGTACAAACACAGCTCACTAAAGCCTTGTCCTCCTGGGCTCACACACTCCTCCTGCCTCAGCCTCCCAAGTAGCTGGGACCACAGGCACAGGCCACCATGCCAGGCTTTTTTTTTTTTTTTTGTAGAGACAGGGTCTCACTTTGTTGCCCAGGCTGGTCTTGAACTCCTGGCCTCAAGCAATCCTCCTGCCTTAGCCTCCCAAAGTGCTGGGATTACAGACATGAGCCACTGTGCCTGGTCTAGGTGAGATTAGATGAGGCTCTGGACTTGAAACTTTTGAACTGATGCTGGAACAAGTTAAGATTTGGGAGCCTATTGGGATGGAATGAATATATTTTGCATAAGAAAATGAACTGGGGAGAGTCTGGGGCAGAATGCTACGGTCTGAATGTTTGTGCCCCCCCCACAATTCCTATGTTGAAATCTGATTCCCAATGTGATAGAATTAGGAGGTGGGACCTTTGGGAGGTGCCTGGCTCATGAGGGTGGAGCCCTCAGGAATGAGATTAGAGGCCTGAGGGAGCCCGTTTACCCCTTTCACCACCTGAGGACAGAGAGACGCCATCTGTGAACCAGAAATTCAGCCCTCACCAGACACCAAATATGCTGGCTTTATGATCTTGGAATTCACAGCCCCCAGAACTGTATGTGAGAAATAAACATCTGTTGTTTATGAGCCACCCGGTCCATGGTGTCTTTCTACAGCCCCTGAATGGATGAAGATGGGGCCTGGCTTTCTCAGTCCTTTGTGTTTCCCCTTCACACCACCCTACAGTGCCCGGCACAAACCAGGCAGGAGCAGAGAGCCAGTGGGGCTGAGCAGTCTACCCAAGCCCACAGCCTATAGGCCTCAGGGAATTTCCTCTTCTCTCTCTTTCTCACCTGTGGAACAGGGAGGATGAACTAGCACGGGTTGCCTTCAAAGCTGTCCACACTCCTGGGGTAATTATGGGCAGCATCTCTGCCCTGTCCCCATAACTCTCTGTCACTGCCCTAGTTCAGGTATCATCCCCTGTTGCAAGAATCACCTAGCAGGTCCTTCTTCTGGCCAGTCTCCCCTCCACTCCCTACCCCTCAAAGCCAGAATGACACACTCACTACTCAAATGTTCACATGCACCCCACAGCCTACAAAATAAATCCCAGACTCCATGCTCTGTCCCCAACCGCCCTGTACCGTCAGGTCCCACACCCTTGTCTGACACATGGCCAGTATGCTGAATTTCAGAGATGGGGTAGAAGGACAGAGTGACATGGTGTAGGCAGGGACAAGAGTGTGAAGGTAGGAATCGTGGCTGTTAGAATTTGGGAGATGTTGGCTCACGCCTGTAATCCCAGCACTTTGGGAGGCTGAGGCGGGAGGATCACTTGCAGTCAGGAGACCAGCCTGGGCAACATGGTGAAACTTCGTCTCTACTAAAAATACAAAAATTAGCCAGGTATGGTGGTGTGCACCTGTAATTCCAGCTACTCAGGAGGCTGAGGCAGGAGAATCGCTTGAACATGGGAGGTGGAGGCTGCAGCAGTGAGCTGAGATTACACCACTGCACTCCAGAGCCCAGGTGACAGAACAAGTGAGACTCTGTCTCAAAACACAAACAAACAAAAAAGAATTTGGGAGATTTATAAACTCCAGTTAATATTCCAGATTTTTTTTTTTTTTTAATGGAGTCTCGCTCTGTCACCTAGGCTGGAGTGCAGTGGCACGATCTCAGCTCACTGCAACGTCCGCCTCCCAGGTTCAAGCGATTCTCCTGCCTCAGTCTTCTGAGTAGCTGGGACTACAGGCATGCACCACCACACCCAGCTAATTTTTGTATTTTTAGTAAAGATGGGGTTTCACCATGTTGGCCAGGCTGGCCTCGAATTCCTGACCTCAAGTGATCCACCCGCCTCGGCCTCCCAAAGTGCTGGGATTACAGGCGTGAGCCACCACACCTGGCAATATTCCAGATATTAATACTCTGGCACAGTAAATGTACTAGAATTGGAGAGACTAGACCTGGATTGTTACATCATTTTACATCTGGAAAGAGCTTTATGGTTTTTCATCTCCCAGTGAAGTTCAGTGAAATTCAGCAAGATTCAGAAAAAGAGGATTATTCTTCTACCAGACAGATCCAAAACTGAGGCCCAGTAAGTCCACATAGCAAATTAATGGATGAGAGTGGCTCCAGGGCGCTTTCCCTGACCTCAGGACAGGTTGGCCGCAGTGGTGGAACCTCCCTTCTCACACTCACCTGGTTTGCAGGGAATGGGCTGAATGGGTAAGGCCAGCTGGGAGTCGGGGGTGACAGGCAGAGGTTGGTGGCTTGGGGGGAAGGCTGGGATCATGACATAAGGCATGTTAACCTGCTGAAGGCAAAGAAACCCTGTGTGAGTCCCCAGGGACCAGAGCTACCCAGCTATGGTCAGCCTACTGAGAATGGACCCATGGACAAGAGGCACAGGGGATAAAGCAGGGACAGTTTTCCAAAGGATCCCTCTGACCCTAGGCCACCTCTGTGGGCCCCTGTCTACCTGCCCTCAGGTCTCAGCTGGGGAGGAAGACATGCCGAGCTTCTCCCTTTAATCAGGGAAGGAAGACAGGTTGGGGGCTAGAACAGAAATAACCCTCTTCGGGTCAGGCCTGAGTGATTCTGCTCTGGCACTTTAACTTGGTGCACATCCCCTGTCCCCAGCACCCTCCAGGCCGGTGTCAACTCCCTCAACTGCCTCCTGTGCCTCTCCAGGTCTCCCTTCCAGTTACCTGGATCTGCTGCTGAAGGAGGTTGATCTTATGCTGCTGCTGAATCAGCTGCTGCTGCTGCTTTGCAATCTGGGAGAGGGAAAGAGTAGGCAGAGGGGGTCACGGACATTAGCCCTGGTGTCCAGAGTCTGCCGAGCCCTAACCACGCCCTGCTTTCTACAGTGGGGCAAACCGCAGAGTGAGGTGGCAGTAGGGAGCAAAGCAGTCAGCCCTCAGAATTGGTTCTCCTTTTGCAGGAAGCTCATCCCTCCCTCCAGGACCAGGAGGCTGGGCAGGAAGCTGCAAGCTGCTCTTCCTGCAGAGTCCCTTTCATACCCTCCCACCCCTAACCCTGTACAAGGGCTCATGAATCAGTCCAGGTAGGAATCCTACAGCCCCTGGCCACAGACCCTGCCCCGCCTGCCCCCAGGCCCCAGCTTGCACTGGTGAGGCCTGCCCCTAAGGCAGCCTTCTCTAGGTCCTGACACACTCCTTTTCCTGGAAAGAAAGCCACACCCACCGAACAGGACCTACCTGCTCCTGCTGCTGCCGGGCAAGCTCCATCTGCTGCTGCTGCTTCTCAAAAAGCATGGCAGCCATGTTCTTCTGCTCCGAGTGGGCTGTCAGGAGCTGGTCCCTCAGGGTGGACAGCTGGTGAATCATGACCAGAAGCTGGAGCTCCTTCTCTGCTAGGCTCTCTTGGGTCCCTGCTCCACAGTGAAACAGCCCCCATTGAGACTTTTTACTTGTTCATCTATACATCCATCCATCTATCCACCCATCCATCAGAAACTTATTGAGCAATTGCTATGTCCCAGGACCATTAGGGGCTGAGCCACAAAGATGATGACACAAGATGCTTGCCTTGAAGGGGGCTCTTCATGTTGCTACCTGGCAACTACTAGCCTAGAAGTTCTCCCCATTAGCCACGAATTCCAGGCCCCCTGAAAACGCTGACAGTGGGACATCTCAGCCCCAGAGCCCCGGGCCTCTTGAACGTCCTCGAGTGCTTAGCGCCACACAGGGTCAGGGTGGACAACCATCCCATAGGAGGGATCCAGTGGGACACACTCAGGCTTTGAAGCAAGACAGGTCTGGGGTCAAATTCCCATTTCAACCCATCCTGCCTGTGAGCTGTTAGGCAAGTTACCAATTTCTCTGCACTTTAGGGTTTTCAAAATCTTGGTAAGTGGGCATAATAATAATCACTTCAGAGGGTTACTGTGAGGGATAAATGAGCTAACAGAGGCCAGGTATGGTGGCTCACACCTGTAATCCCAGCACTTTGGGAGGCCGAGGCAGGTGGATCACTTGAGGTCAGGAGTTCGAGACCAGACTGAACAACATAGTAAAACCCCATCTCTACAAAATGCAAAAATTAGCCGGGCGTGGTGGCGCATGCCTGTAATCCCAACTACTCAGGAGACTGAGGCAGGGGAATCGCTTGAACCTAGGAGGTGAAGTTTGCAGTGAGCCGAAATCGCACCACTACACTCCAGCCTGGGCAACAGAGCAAGCTGTCTCTCAAAAAAAAAAAAAAAAAGAAGTGCTAATATATGCAAAGCTCTTAGTCCAGGATCTGGCACATGGTCCTCAACCAATAAATGTTAGTGCTCCCCTGACCTCCAGTTTAGCTCCTGTCTGATGCAGCAGTTTATTCCTCAGTGCCTGGCCATAGACCTTTTTTTTTAAAAAAACAAAAAACAAAAAACAAAAAAAACATCGGAATCACTCATGGATCCTTTGAGAAGTATGGAGGCCCAAGCCCCTACCATACCCCGGGGTTCCCATTCAATAGGTGGGGGTGGAGCCTGGGCATCTGTACGGTTTTAAAGTTCCCTCTGTGGGTGTGATCAATGACAATGCAAAAATGATCATTCTGGCTGGGTGCAGTGGGTGGCTCATGCCTGCAATCCCAGCAATTTGAGATGCCAAGGTGGGAGGACTGTTTGGGCCCAGGGGTTCGAGACCAGCCTGGGCAACATAGTAAGACGTCATCTCTACAAAAAAAATATAAAAATTAGCCTGGCTTGGTGGCAGGTGCCTGTGTTCCCAGCTACTCAGAAGGCTGAGATGGGAGGATCACCCAGGAGGTTGAGGCTGCAGTGAGCCAAGATTGTGCCACTGCACTCCAGCCTGGGCGACATAGAGAGACTGTATCTCCAAAAAAAAAAAAAAAAAATCACTTTAATAACTACTTCTCATTCACTTAGTGAGGTCCAACTGACCTAGAATTAATTAGAGTGAAAGGGAACTTTCTGCTCATTTTGCGGTTAGACCCAGGAAGTGGCAATGACATGCCTGAAGTCACAAGGGTGCCTGGTGAGAGCCCAGATTCAGAGTCATGGGATTTGATTCCTACTAGGCCTCTCCTGCATGGGATGAGTGAGACCTAATGCTTGGGGCCTCCAGGCGAGGGATGGTGATGACCCCTAAGGCCAGGCAGGAGCCAGATGGCACAGGATAGGTATGTACCAAGAACTGCCCTACAGAGCCAGGCTGCATGGCCAGACCAGGAGAAGAGAGATGGGGTTCAAACATCTCCCCCACCCCCAACAGGCCTTCACCTTTGACATCTTTGGCTTCCATAGAGTTCCTTCCTAGAAACCTCTCCTTCCAGTCACTGGACAACAGCTTCTCGATGGCTGGCACCACTGGAAGACAGCAAAGGGGTGACGAATAACCGTCTTAACACCTCCCTGCCTCAGGCCTCTGCTTCTAACTAGGGCAGACATCCTACCTTCTTTCAAATTTCGGTTGAAGTCCAGCTTCTCCTGGCTTCCCGAGGCAGCCTCCGACGCTCCTGGTCTCTTGGGTTCTGGGGACCCATTACCCTCTGGAGAGCTACAGTCCTGCAAGACATACTGAATTGTCACCATAACCCCCAAGAGAAGGGGACAGGCTGCAGGGAGGGCTGAGCACCCCAAAGATGTGTACCCTGAGGGATCCCAGCCCTATCCAAGTCCTACTTCTCCACTCAGTAGGCCCCTTTGGCCTCCACCTGCCCAAGCTTTGTTTAGGAAAAGAACAGAAGATTTCAAAACAAAAGACCTCGGTTTCAGTCCAGGCTCAGTGACTCACACGATGCTTGATCCCACACAAGTCCCTGAAATGCTCTAAACCTGACTTCCCTCTTTTGAAAATGGAAATATTAATACCTCCTCTGTCACAGGATTGTTGCTGGGATCAAGGGAGTTAATGCATGTGAATGAGGTTTGCCATTACAATCAGGGGCCAAAAGTCAGCTATTAGTTATCACTCCCTTGAACACACCCACTACACCAGCTGGGCTGCATAGGGGAGCAGGTAGGGGCTGGCAAAAGTTACTCACTCCCCACTGCCTGCCTCACTCCTCTTCTCATCAAAGTCCTCCCCATCCTTTAAGGCCTAGCTTGAGGCTCTACTTCTCCAGGAAGCCTTCCTTGATCACCAGTGCCCCCACCCCCCACCTCCCTCCTCCAGGCTGGATTCTTTCTTAGAGCCCATAACTCTCCTCATTTTCACTTATTTGGATTTTAATTATATATTACCTTTTTACATCTCCTATGTGAAATCAGAATTTTTAGGAGCTGCAAGAATCCTTATGAATCATGTAGCTCAATTCTCTTGTTTTAAGGGTGAAGAACCATATCATCTTTAACAGTGACCTAATTCTTGCTTGGGTAATCAGGTTGATTTTCCCAAATCATCTGAAAAATCTGGTAGATTACTTTTAAGCCAAACTTTAGCATTTGTGTCCCATCTCCCCATCTAGTCCTCAGAAGCAAGGACTGGGTCACACATAGGTGAACAGTCACTATCAAGCGAGTGAGTACAGGTGTGAGTCCAAGTCCTGCTCTGAAAGGTGACCTCGCTTCCAGCCTCAGACTGAACTTGGCAGTGCCTCCCTGCTTCCCTACATGGCGTCTTACCCCTAGGATCACCATTTCTGCCTGTATCTGCTGCCACCTAGGGGAGTGGGCCTGCCCAGCCGAGCAGAGAGCCCAGGTACAGTGCATGGGTGTGAGGATGGAGGCAGGGCGGGGACACTGACCCAGGAGCCCCTGAAATTCCCCTGGGCTGGAGCTTGGGGGGGGTCAGCACTATCCTGGGAGGCCCGGGCTGGGTCTCCAGGCTGAGGTTCAGCGGCAGTGGCTGAGCCCTGGGGGGCCTCGTGGCAAGGCTCTTTCTTCTCCTCTGACTTGATGGTGCAGTTCACCATGGTGCCAACGCCATCCAGGGCCAGCTGGGCAGAGATGGGGCTCCTCATGGACATCCTGGGGGAGGGACAGAGTGAGCTGAGGTGAGTCCCCAGTCGTAAACTTCTACCCAGAGGCAGTGACCCTACCGTTTGCTCCCCTGACCCCACCCAAGCATCTCCTGGTGCCTGTCACATGGGCACACTCACAGAAAGGGCAAGCTTACTTGTGAACCCACAGAAAAATCAGCAAAGGCTCTTGTATCCCTCATGCTTTTTTGTTTTGTTTTTTGCTTTTTAAACAAAAAGTTCTAGAGAAGAGTGGGCCCACCCTTGCGCAGGAGCTGCCTGTGTAATGCTTGGGACTACAGGACTAGTGGACTGACGGCCCAACTAACGAGGCCAGATACTGACTGGCTATTTCTGAGCCCAACAGAGTTGGAGAGCGAGAGCGAGAGCAAGAGTGACAGAGAGAGCGAGTGAGAGAGAGAGAGAGAGAGAGCGTGTGTGTGTGTGTGCGCGCGCATGCATCTGTCTGTGCATGTTTGTATGTATACAAATGCATTTTTTTTTTTGAGACAGAGTCTCACTCTGTCACCCAGGCTGGAGTGTAGGGGCATGATCTCGGCCCACTGCAACCTCTGCCTCCCAGGTTCAAGTGATTCTCCTGCCTCAGCCTCCCGAGTAGCTGGAATTACAGGCATATGCCACCACCCTCAACTAATATTTGTATTTTTAGTAGATATGGGGTTTTGACATGTTGGCCAAGCTGGTCTCCAACTTCTGACCTCAGGTGATCTGCCCGCCTCAGCCTCCCAAAGTGCTGGAATTACAGGCGTAAGCCAACACGCCCAGCCTACAAATGCATTTTTCTGATTAGTTACCAACACTTAAAAGTCAAGAGATAACACATAAAAATCTAGATTTGAACTTCTAGCTCAATTGTTGTTGTGGCAAAAATTGGCTGGAATTGAGTAATGGTTATTTCTTATGGACAGGCCAGCCTACCTTAGCCTCTACACTCCTACTACTCCTCAAAAACGAAACCAAGTATTAACTATGTAAGACATATATTCTATATATAAGACATATAGTCTTCTTCTTACAGTGGAGATAAGGTAAAAGTAAATGATTTCTTACTTCATGCATCTATCAAATGGGGGGAAATAGCCAGGTATGGTGGTTCATGCCTGTAATCCCAGTTACTCAAGAGGCTGAGGAAGGCACATCACTTGAGGTCAGGTGTTTGAGGCCAGTCTGGACAACCTAGTGAGACTCCCATCTCCTTAAAAAAAAAAAAAAAAAAAAAAAAAAAAGGGGCAGTGGTGGGGGGAATAACAGACTGAGATGACTGGCTTTACGAAAAATATTTTCCGATATCTAGCTAGAATCTCTCATTTAGAGTCTGGCCACCATAGGCATTTGAGTTTGCAGTTCCTAGTTTAAGCAGCTGGTATACCTGGCAGACCCTCTTGAGACTCTGCACCTGCTGTTCCTTTCCTGTCACATCACTGCCTGGGACATCTGAAGAGCTGAGCAATCACAGCATCTCAGAGAGTGGTTTCCAGGGGTCATGCCAGGCTTGGGTGGAGCAGCAGATGCCTATCCTCCAAAGTCACAGAGATGCGCTCTGGATTCTAGTGGGAACACAGCAGGTTCCAGCTATGCATGGGTCCTGCCTCAGCTACTGACTAGCCCAGTGACCTAGGGCAAGTTGCTTAGCTGCTCTGTACTTCAAGTTTCCTCACCTGTAAAATGAGCATGGTAAGAGTCCCTATCCTATAGGACAGCCGTGAGGACTAGGAGTTGATATTTATATGGTACTTAGAACAGTTTGTGGCACCAGTAAGCACCGATCTGGTGTTTTGTTGTTTTCTTGTTTATTACATTTCCAAATACCATCACATGATCTGGCGTTTGTTAAACCACTACTAGTTGGAATGCAGTATAAGGACCAGCAGCTTCAGCATGCCTTGGGGGCTTGTTTGAGAGGCAAAGTCATAAGTCCCGCCCACAAATCAGAATCTCTGGGAGTTAGGCCAGGGATCAGGTTTAACAAGACCTCCAGGTGATTTTGATATGCACTAGTTAGAAAAGCACTGTTAAATAAATTTTTTGATTTTTTTTTTTTTGCATGGGGATTAGATGTTTAGGGGAAGTATGTAAGGCTAAAATCAGATATAGTAAAAATATCCCTACAGTAAAAAATTCCTTAAACATCCCAGGTGCAGTATGGTATTTAAATACTGCATCAGCTCTGTATGGATGCATTTGGATAGATCGCATCAACTCTGTAAAATGTTTGTTATGTATTATGAAACATGCATTGTATATAATAGAGTACACGCAGAGTATTTTAAATAAGCATTATAATTGAATAAAATATATACAATCAGCCCTCTGTATTTGTAGGTTCCACATCCATGGATTCAACCAACCTCAGATCAAAAATATTTTAAAAAGAAATTTCATCTGTACTGAACATGTAGACTTGTCATTATTCCCTAGACAATATAGTACAAAAACTATTTACATATGATTTACATTATATTAGGTATTATAAGTAATCTAGAGGCACAGGGGCTCATGCCTGTAATCTCAACACTTTGAGAGGCTGAGGCTGGAGGATTCACTTGAGGCCAGCAGTTTGAAGCTGCCAAGATTAAGCCACTGCACTCCAGTCAAGGTGACAGAGCAAGGCCCTATCTCAAAAATGATAACAACTGGCCAGACGCAGTGGCTCACGCCTGTAATTCCAGCACTTTGGGAGGCCAAGGTGGGTGGAGCACCTGAAGTTGGGAGTTCGAGACCAGCCTGACCAACATGGAGAAACCCTATCTCTACTAAAAATACAAAATTAGCCGGGCGTGGTGGTGCACGCCTGTAGTCCCAGCTACTTAGGAGGCTGAGGCAGGAGAATCTCTTGAACCCGGGAGGTGCATGTTGTGGTGAGCCGAGATGGTGCCATTGCACTCCAGCCTGGGCAACAAGAGCAAAACTCCGTCTCAAAAAAATAATGATAATGATAATAATAATAACAATAAATAAAAAACAAGGTATACGGGAGGATGTGCATAGGTTATATGCAAATACTACGCCATTCTGTATCAGGGACTTGAACATCAGCACATTTTGATATCTTTGGAGGTCCTGGAACCAACTGTCTCAGATACAGCGGGATGACTATATACAGTCCTACATCAATTAATAGCATAAACATGTTCTGAGAAATGCATCACCAGGCAATTTCTTTGTTATTCAAACCTCACAGAGTATATTTACACAAACCTAGATGGTACAGCCTACTACACACCAGGCTGTATGGTATATAGCCTATTGCTCCTAGGCTACAAACCTGTACAGTGTGTTATTGTACTGAATACTGTAGGCAATTGTAATGCAATGGTTAAGTATTTGTGTATCCAAACATCCAAATATAGAAAAGCTACAGCAAAAATACAGTAGTAGAATCTTGCAGGACCACCATCCTATATGTGTTCGGTAGTTGACGGAGATGTTGGTAGGCAAGCAGTGCATGAGTGCATGTGTATTTTATTTGATTCCACCTTGCTGATCAGACCAGACTCTCCTGCTCACCCACTTTCAAAGTGTAGGGTTCCCCAGAGGCTGGGTCCCAAGACAGGGCACTGCAGAGAGGGGCCTCCCTGACCATAAGAACAAAGGCCCCATCCCACCTAGATGCAGAGAAGAGACCCCAGCCCAGCTCGCCCTGGGGTCCCCTCCTACAGCCCAGGGGCTTGGAAAGCGTCCAGGAAGCAGGCGGCTCAGCCCATCCGGGCACTGGGAGGGGCTCAGAGCCAGGCCGAGAGCAGGGGGGCGAGAAGTGGGAGTGGGCGCAGTTGGGGAGGGGGTTTTATCCTGAAGCCGAAGGCAGCAATTACATAACAAACAAACCCTGGGCTCAAGCTGTGAATTAATCAAACCGCTGAAAATAAAACCTTCCTCTCAGGAACTTCAGACAAAAGAAATGAAAACAACCAGGCTGGCTGGAAAATAAAAGGCAGCGGCACTGAATGGGGGACAAAAGGAAGCCAGACAATAGGGTGTTGGACAAAAGCAATAAAGCCAAAGGAAGTGTGACAGGCGCACAATGCGGGCCTGTGGGCCTCTGATCCGTCGGCTCTGCGCCACCTCACTCACACCCACTGCGGGCGCAGGCCGGCCACTGGGTCCCTCCTCACTCCGGACTTGGGTCCTAAGGGTCTCTCCTTCATTCTGTTCCAACTTCAGGGGCTTCCAGCTCCCACCTCAAAGCCTTCCTGCTGCAGCCCAGAAATCCCAGCAGCAGCCACAGCCTCCAGGAGCATGGTCAGATGAACAGGACACAAAAGTCCGAGGTCTCCCCAGTTGGAGATGAACAACCATCCATCCCTGGAGCGGACGGTGGAGGCAGAGGAGGCCAACATCTGTCCTAATTAACCCTAGGACTGCACGGCCCAAGATTGCAGCCACTTGCCCCATGTAGCTACTAAGCACTTATAATGCGGCCAGTCCCAACAGAAATGTGCTGTGAGCAGCACACCCACCCCAGGTTTTGAAGGCTTAGTACACAGAATAGAATGTAAAACAGCTCATTAATAATGGTTACTGATTACAAGTTGAAATTCTTTTTGGATAAGTTGGTTAGATAAAATACATCATTAAAATTCATTTCACCTATTTCTTTTTATACTTTTTAATATAGCTACTAGCAAATATTACACATGTAGTTCCCATTATATTTCTGTTGAACAGCACTGCACTAGGACACCTCCTCCCTTTGAGCTTCTAGACACACTTAGCCTCCACGGTCCCTCCAGCCAGGCACCATGGATCACCCTTATATTAGGGAGCCTGTCTCCTGGGCCTCTCAGTGGCCTACCCTGCCCTCCAGCACAAAGACAATGGCTCCTGGTGACCAGCCAAGCCAGCTTAGAGGTGTCAGTCTGTTCACTAGGGCTTGGTGCCCGACCAGATAACCCTGCCCAGACAAGGGCCCTTCCATCCTCACAGGTGTCTGGCTCAACGGCAGGTGCTAGGCACTGGCCCTTAGTTGGTATCCTCTGGGCCCACTTGTCCATGAAAAGGCAACAGCCCAGGCACAATGCCACCCCGCCCCCACTGGAGAGCACCTCTGGGTCTCACCTTTGCGGGAGAGGGTCCCTGGGTACCTCTTTTACCTCCCTCTCCCCCTCCCCAAGCACAGGCCTGCTTGAGAAGAGCAGCTCCTTTCCCTGCCCTGTCTGGTCTTGAGGGAACCAAGCCCCAGCCTGCCATGGCCCAGAGAGACGCAGGTGTCTCTGTGAAGAGCATCAGTGCCAGGCTCCAGACCCTAACCATCCCAGAGAGGGGAGCGACGGTCCCATGATCAACTAGATAAGGGAGGAAAGGCAGCGAGATGGAAAGAGAGGGGTCATTGTGTGGTCACTGCTCTGTCACTCTGCAGCTGGGGGTCCGCAGTTTGCTTCACCCCTGCAAGCAAGGGTGTCTATAAAACAAGGGTCCTGGAGGGAGTCAGGGGACAACTTGGAAGACCCACAGGGTTTGAATCCAACAACCTGGGTTTAAATTCCTGCCCTGCCACAGGCTGACCTGTATGAACCTAGTCAAATTAATTAACCTCCCTTAGCCTGTCTCCTCATCCATACAATGGGTACAATAACCCATGTCTCACTGGTCTCCATGAAGATCAAATAATACAGAGTGAATATCTATTCTATAAGTTGTGTGCAGTCCAGGATGCTCTGAGAGTCAAGTGGTTGAGAGAAAAGCCTCTAGGGTCAGATAGCCTTGGGTACATTTGAATCCCAACTCTGACCAATCAATGCTGTGCAACCTTGGGCAAGTAACTTAACTTCTCTGAGCCCATTTCCTCTTCAGTAAAATGGGAATAAGAAACTCAACATCAAGAGATGAGTCTCCTGTTAACAACACCAGACCCTATCAGAGTGCCTATTTTACATTCTCATGGCACTTTGAACTTGACCTTAAAAGTATTTATCACAATTGGTAATGATACCTTTACATGCTTAATTTATTTCGGAGTCGCCAGGAGTGATGGCTCACGGCTGTAATCCCAGCACTTTGGGAAGCCAAGGTGGGCAGATCGCCTGAGGTCAGGAGTTTGAGACCAGCTTGATCAACATGGTGAAACCCTGACTCCAGTAAAAACACAAAATTAGTCAGGTGTGTAATCCCAGCTACTTGGGAGGCTGAGGCAGGAGAATCGCTTGAACCTGGGAAGTGGAAGTTGCACTCAGTTGAGATCACACCTCTGCACTCCAGCCTGGGCAACAACAGCGAAAACTCCTTCTCAAAAAAAAAAAAAAAAAATTTATTTTGGAGTCACCCAGTAGCCAAAAATATACCTGTTTCTGCTCATCATTGTAGCTCCAGAGCCTAGCACAGTGCCTGAAACACAGTAAGTGCTCAATAAATATTCTTAGAATGACAAGAGAGTGACAGAGTTCAGCAGCACAGCACAGAGCAGGTCTGGATGCTTAAAAGGTGATGGATACTGTTAGGACTATTAGACAGCTCCTGCTCTCTCAGGCTTTTCTCCCACACCCAGTTATCCTCTGCTGCCTCTTCCTTGGGTCTAAGTTCTTCCTATGAGTTACCTAAATACTCCCAGCAGCAAAGCGAGTCCATTTCCTTTTCTTTTTACCTTGGGTCAGATAAGAAACACTTTCCATACTTTTTAGATTTAAAGACCCCATTGGAGTCCTCCCTTAAGTCTCCCTTTAGACTTTCCAGAAACTAAAATAATCCCTCAAGTTCCTTTACTCCTTTGTTACACAGCATGCTCCTTGCTTCAGTGATTTTCCATGTGGCTCCGCAGGAGGTTTTAAGGTCAGTAACCTCAAACTCCGCTGACCCAAAATGCCCAGAAGCCAAAGAACGCTGCGTCCACAGGATACAGGAGTTACTGGGCTCCCTCAGTTTCCACCCTAGTCTGATGCCTTGGTACTGGTCACAGGCCACAAGTCCACAGGGTAGCCCGTCAGCCCCTCGCTCGGATGGAAGTGCTCCTGCGTGCCTGGTTTCCTCTCTTGCCGAACCTCAACACATTTTATAAACAGAGAAACTGAGGTCAGGAGATGTTGAGTTCACACAGCTTTTGGGGCAGCACTGCTTCAAGACTATATAGAATGGCCGGACGCGGTGGCTCATACCTGTAATCCCAGCACTTTGGGAGGCCGAGGCGGGTGGATCACCTGAGGTCAGGGGTTCAAGACCAGTCTGGCCAACATGGTAAAACCCCATCTCCACTAAAAATACAAAAATTAGCCAGGCATGGTGGTGCATACCTGTAATCCCAGCTACTCAGGAGGCTGAGGCAGGAGAATTGCTCAAACCTAGGAGGCAGAGGTTGCAGTGAGCCGAGATTGCACTGCTGCACTCCAGCCTGGGTGACTAAGGGAGACTCTGTCTCAAAAAAAAGAAAAAAAAAGATTATATAATATAGAGTCAGAGGCCTTCAGCCAGCTGGGGCACTAAGCAGCATCTCTGCTCTGCCCTCCCTTCCTTCTCAGGAACCCACCTCACAATCCCTCTTCCGTTCTTCTTCCTCCGTGGTCTTATCTCACCCAAGTGAGCATCCTTAAGAAGTGAAGACCTCTGAGGCGAGGGCTCCAGCCATCTTCACCCTTGACATGCAGAGCCTTGAGTCTCAGCTGGTGCCTACCAGGCCCTGAGGCCCCCAAATCCAGCACCTGGGACAAGGTATAGAGAGGCAACCGCCTCCACGGAGGGACAGTGGCTCAAAGCATGGCCCTTATATGACAAAGCCCGCTGCAGGTGCCGATCCTCTTCCTTTCTCCTCCCCACAACCAGCCCTGTCACAGCCCCTCTGAACCCCACCAACCCACAGGCGCACACAAACCTAGCCCCTTTCTGCCCAAAACAAATCACCAGCCACTTCCTCTTCTAACCAGTCAACAACCGACCCTGTTGGATTGGAATCAAAGGACTTTTTACTGTCAGTCCTTCCTCCCTCCACAACGACAGCCTTCCCCCACTACAAAAAATATCTAGATGAAGATAGAGATAGAGATAAATTCCAGTCATCGTAGCATGACAGGTGACTCAGACCCTGGGGTACAGGAAGCCTGAACAGACAGGCAGACCCTCTGAGAGGGCCAATGGCTACACTTCCCTGCTGGGCACACACTAATCCCCCTCCACTGCTGCTTCCCACTCCCAAGCTTGCTCTGAGTGGGTGGTGCCAAGGGGCATCACCAGGGAAAGAGATCCATGCAGCAGGGGTGGGGCAGGGCTTGAGTCCCAGGGGAATGCCACTTCCTCTGAAAGCCCCCAGAGAGCTGAGAACCTCAGGCTGCCCTAAACAATAGGCCAAGGCGTGGGTGCCCAGAACAGTGCCCCGGTGCCACATCCTGCCATTCTTCTCACAGACCACACCCTGCCACCCTTCCTGGCTACACCCGATCCTATCTCTAATGTTTACTCAGAGCTGGGAGCTGGACTGGCTGCAGGCTTGGGACAAAGCTTTCCTGAGAGTCCCTCTCACCCTTTCCAGCCTCTGTGAGCCCTGGGGGGTATCAGATCCACGGCACGGCTGGTCTGGTCTAGCCCAGCTCAGGGGGGCCACAGCCAACACTCCCTCGGCTGTTTCCAGGCTGGCCAGGGTGGCATTCACCTGGTAGAGCGGCCAACATCAGACAGAGGCTGGGTCAACTCCCAAGCATGGGAGAAGAGGCACTTCCCCACAGCACCTCAGGTACAGAATCACAGTCCAGCCTAAACTTCTGTGGCTGCCAGGACTCAGCTGACCCTGGCCCAAGGGCACAAAGGAAAACAGTGGCCAGGGAGAGACTGTAGCTGTGATGTTCCCACCTGGTCCTCAGGCCTCAGAGGCACCTGAGTCTTCTCCCAACCCAGTGAGTGGGTCGAGAAAGAGACAGATGGGACTGCTTGAAAGCGCCATTGAGGCTCCCAGTGTGATGTGTGCCTCCAGAAGGCCCCAAACCGAAAACAGGTCAACAGTGTCTCCAGGAGGTCCTTCTCTGGCAGCCTTCCTGCCTCTAGGACCCAAGCCTGTCTCCAGGTTCTCCTGCACCCCAGCAGTGCTAGAAGGCAGGGGTAGGCCTCATCCTTGTCTCCCAATGGCAAGGCCAAGCCTGTGTCCTGGACAGGTGAGCACATCTGGCTTCCTGCAGGGACAGTGCCCAGCCTAGGGCCGGAAGATGCAGAAATGGTGCAGCTGAGGCTGACTGGCCATGTCAAAGGCCCCTTGGGGGATAGCCCTGAATATTGACCAAAGGAAAAGGAGGCAAAAAGCAAGCATGCAGTGGTACAGCACTTACTTGGCTGCAAGCACTAAGTGAAAGGCTCTTCATTCACATCCCTGCTTGATCCTCACAAGAACACTACAAAGACTAAGGCTCAGGGGGCCAGAACGTCCTACTGAGGGCCCAGCAGAAGTAGCATTTGAACTCAGGCCTCACTGATGTCTAAATCCACATCCTTTCATTCATCAGCTGATGCCCTGGCCACTCTCCTCAGTGCAAAATAACAGGGTCTGGTCCAGCAGAGATAGAATGGCCACTGTCTTCACCTCTTATAGGATTGCAGTTGTTTCTGACTTGAGTCACAGCCAAGGAAAACTTAGTCAAAAGAAACCCAAGCAGCTCTGGCAACTTGGGGCAAAGAGTTCAACTCTCAAAACCCCCATTTCTTCATGTGTAAAATAGAAATTCCAAGAACTATTTTGTGAGTAAGAGATAAGGTATAATTACAGAATCTTGTACAGAATATATGTTCGGGGAAGGAGGTAAGGAGAAAGAGCCCTAAAGCAGGAAGGAGTCCCTCTCCCTCCCTACCCCCAGGGCAAGGGGGAGAAGGACTCGCACACTATTCTCCTCCCCAGCCAGCCCAGCTCTTCTGGAGGCAGGTGGGTGGGTGTGATGACCCAGCATTGCTGGGAGGCATCCTGGTGTGGCTAATGGAAAAAGGATTTTGTCACATGGACCTGTGTCTGAAGACTGGCTCTATTATATACCACTAGATGTGTGGCCATGGGGAAGTTTCAGTTTCTCTATCTCTAAAATGGAAAAAATAATACCTACCCCATAGAGATAGAGAAGACTGAATATGATAGTGTTTATGAAAATTAAAAAAATGTTTGCTCCCTGACCCACCGCCACCCCCTTCCCCCACATGGTCAAACAAGCAGAAGACACGCACCTGCAGAACACCAGGGCCCGCCACCCTCTTCCTCCTCCATCTGCTCCATGTAGGTCTCCCTCCCTAGCCTAGGTTATCAGTTTTCTGAATGCCCTGTTGATGTCCCCAACCACCCTGGAAGGCCCAGCAGGTGCCCCACAGTGCAAACAGGCGGAAAGGCTACAAATCTGCCAAGGAAGCCCCACATTCGCAGCGCCACCGCTTATCTGGCCAAGCCACGGTGCCTTCCCTTCCCCGGCTGATGACACAAAAGCTCTGCAGAACTCATGAGCTCCCTCATTTCCTCTGGAGCCCACGAGGGTGAAGTGCTATATCATTAACCCTTGCGGTCTCCTGCCAACCTCGGAGGGAGAGGACGGTGAGGACTAATAGGGATGACTACAGACAGTGGAAAGGACAAGCGCAACCAGTCTGCAAACAGCCGTGTTTACCCACCAGGCTGACGAAATCTCACCTTTGCCAAACACTACTTCTCCCAGTACTGGGGTGGGCTGGGCAGCATTGGCTTTTGCTTTGTGACAAGTCTAAGCCATGTAGACTAAGCTCTCATAGTACATGGTGAAATGAGGCTCTGGGAGACATGCAGCATTGGTTCAAACCCAGCATCCGTCTTAACTAGCCAACTAGTTTAACTCTCTCAGCATCACCATGTTGCCCAGGCTGGTCCTGAACTCCTGGGCTCAAATGACCCTCCTGCCTTTATCTATAACTGGGACAAATAGTAATATATACTCACTAGTGAGGTTTCAAAGAGTAAACGAGATACCACAGGCAAAGCCCAGTGCCTGGCACACAGCCGTGATGAACAACTGTAATGGACATTTTACCACTGTCACCTAGATTAGGAGGTGAAGGGTGGGAAAGTGGGAAGCAGCTGGGCTCTAGGTAGCCCAGTGAATACTTGAGACTTAACCTCTTTACACCTCAGATTCATTATCTGAAATGGGGGCTAACAATATCTACCTCTTATGCTTCCTAGAGAACCGATAAGTTATTATATAGAAAATACTTAGCACAATGCCTGGCACAAAGCAGATTGGCACTTAGTATTGTGGTGGCTGAATGAAGGACTGTGCTTCCAGGAAACCTCTACCAGCCAGCCAGATCACTCAGCCCTAAACCAGTATGCTTCCAAGGCCTCCTGCCACCTTTTTTTTTTTTTTTTTTTTTTTTTTTAAATAAAGAGGGAATCTCACTATGTTGCCCAGGCTGGTTTGAACACCTGGGCTCACGTGATCCTCCTGCCTCAGCCTCCCAAAATGCTAGGATTATAGGTGTTAGCCACCGCGCCCAGCCATCTAAGGCCCTTCTTAAATGCATTTCAAATATCAGCCTCTACGCATCTGTGAGCCCACAGCCCACTCCCAAAGTGAGCACTTCCACACAGCATCCTGGAATCCCAAGGGCTCAGGAAAGTTTTCTCTCCCTCTTCCCACCTTAGGTACCCAACTCATTGCAGAGGCAGAAGAAATGGGTCCACGATCCAGATGGGTAAGTGGTACAAGAAAGGAAGAGGAATCAGTAAATTTCATTCACCCAGAAAGCCACCAGGCAGTGTTGACAGGAGCACAGCCTTGAATGCAAATAGTCAGCAAACACTTTGGCCTCCTCCTCTCCTCCCTGGGATTGTCTCCCTAACACTCCAGAAAAAATATATACCTTGACAGAAGGTCTAGGAGCTCCCTAAGAGATTCAAGCATCCAGCTCCCAGCTTGGCCAGCCCTTGAGGAGGTGAGCAGCAGCTCTATGACATGGCGGCCAAGGCCCTAGGCCAGACTGGCACACCAGCCTCCCGTTGGCGCAGCCCGCTTAAGCCTAAGGTGTCCCCCACTCCAGGGGTTCTTGGTGGGATGACACTCATGCCTCATGTAAGCCTAATCACCACCAGCTCCCCTAACACAGGCTCACTCATCGGACACCCCAATTTAGCAGCTCTTCCTCAGGTAGCATTCATTCTTCCAGTGAACAAAGTGTTCCGTTCTTTTTCTCTCCAAAGGCTGTGTTTCCTCTCCCATTATCTACCCTATCGTCAGCCAAGCCTGCCACTAAAGCAAGTTTTCTTTTTCGATTTTGTTATTTTCATGGTCCTCTTTATTTATGGGTGGCTGTTTGTTTTTCCTGGCTTTGGCGCCTTTTCAATAAGAGCAGGGAAGCAAGGGGAGAAGCAGCTTAGTCTACTATAATGCTCATGAAACAATCCCCAAAGCAGCCAGCTTTCACCCCAATCTGCCCAGTACCCCGCTTTCCATCACCAGCACCCTTTGGAAACTGAGGCAGGACCACATCAACCAAGACTTGGCAAAGGGGTGAGATGAAATATGACCCAGGAAGGGATCCTGATACGTGGAACCCACAATACTAATAATAGTAATGAATAATGGTGACATTCTAGACTATTTAGCAAGGGAGTCATGGGCACTGACCAATCCACTGAGGCTCTTGGGACAATCAGATGAATTGGCAGTTGCCAGCCACGAACAACTGGCTGAGTCACACTAGTATGTGGTGAAAGACCCCAATTATGGCTAACTTTACTTTTTAGAGATGGGGTCTCACTCTGTCACCCAGGCTGGAGTACAGTGGCACAATCACAGCTCACTACAGCCTCTCAACCTCCCAGGCTCAAGCAATCCTCCCACCTCAGCCTCACAAGTAGCTGGAACTACAGGTGCATGCCACCATGCCCAGCTAATTTATTTTTTGTAGTGACAGGGTCTTGCTATGTTGCCCAGACTGGTCTTGAACTCCTGGCCTGAAGCTATCCTCCTGCCTTGGCCTCCCAAAATGCTGAGGTTATAGGCATAAGCCACCATGCCCGGCCTGTGGCTAACATTTATTGAGCATTTGCTATGTGCCAAGCATTGTTTGAATCACTTTTACTTATATTAATTCATTTAATCTTCATAATAATCATCTGAAGTAGATCATATTATCATCTCCACTTTACGGATGAAAAACCTGAGATGCTGGCTGGGCGCAGTGGCACACACTTGTAATCCCAGCACTTTGGGAGGCCAAAGTGGGAGGACTGCTTGAGCCCAAGAGTTCAAGACCAGCCTGGGCAACATGATGAAACTCCATCTCTACAAAAAATACAAAAATTTGCCAGGCGTGGTGAGGCATGCCTGTAGCCCAAGCTACTCGGGAGGATGGCTTGAGCACAGGAGGTTGGGGCTGCAGTGAGCCATGATCATGCCACTGCACTTCAGCCTGAGCTACAGAGACCCTGTCTCAAAAAAAAAAAAAAAAAAAAAAAGCCAGAAAAAGACAAGGAGACACCAACATGATTTGAGCCCAGGCAGTCTAGCATCAGAATCCACCTCTCAGTCAGATCATAGGAATCAAGTACTTACATGCTAAGCATAATCTATAAGGATTTAGCCTTTTAATTCCTTCGTTAGTCCTGTGAAATAGCTACTATGAGGACACAGAGGCCTAAGGAGGCTAAGTCATTGCCCAAGGTCATAGCCAGTGAGTAGTGACCAAGAAACTGAACCCAGAGACTGGCTAATGAGTCTCTTCTTTTAAGTGTTGGATTATACTGGCTTCTCTTCTACTAGTCAGAGGTCCCAAGAGCCATGGAAGGTTATCTCCTGGAGACCCCACTGTCCCACCTCTGCTGGGCCAGTGCTGCTCCCCCAATGGAAGTCAAGGGAACCAGGCCCTTGGCCCTGGTACGGATGCTGCAAGGGAAGTAATAGTCAACCTGGGGCAGGAAAACTCCTGGTTTCACAGGCTACAAGCTTCGCTCACTCCTGCCAGCTATGCCAAGGGACCAGGTGAACATGGGTGAGGAGCTCAATGGAGCCTGCCTGCACCACTTGCAGAGACAAGGTGCTCAAGGCCAGAGTCCTACCCACAGTATCTTCCCCATGAATGAGGCTTCTCATGAACAAGGGCAGCATTCTGGAGGGCTCCAGGCTGCCCAGACCCTGACTCCCCTTACATTCATCACCCCTCTGTTTTCTGGCCAGTCCTCCCCACCACCTAACCCCACACCTCCCTGTTAGCTTCGCATTCATTCCTGAACTTCCAATAGCATCAAGCAGAGCTGAGTGTTCAGTAGACCCTGGCAACACATATGCCTAATGAATAGTCGTAGTCACTCTTATTTTATCAGTTTTTTCCTAAATATAAAAGGAGTGTGTGCTTACTGCAGAAAATCTGTAACAACAACAATAAAAAAAAAAAAATTTTTTTTTTTTTTTGAGTCTCGCTCTGACACCCAGGCTGGAGTGCAGTGGCACCATCTCAGCTCACTACAACCTCTCTGCCTCCCCGGTTCAAGCAACTCTCCTGCCTCAGCCTCCCGAGTAGCTGGGATTATAGGCATGCGCCTCCATGCCTGACTAATTTTGTATTTTTAGTAGAGACGGGGTTTCTCCATGTTGGTCAGGCTAGTTTCGAACTCCCAGTCTCAGGTGATCCACCCGCCTCGGCCTCCCAAGGTGCTGGGATTACAGGCATAAGCCACCGTGTTCAGCCAATCTGCAAAATTTAAAATAACATAAAGAAAACAGGTTGGGCGATGGTGACTCACATCTGTAATCCCAGCATTTTGGAAGGTCGAGGTGGGTGGATTGCTTCAGTTCAGGAGTTTGAGATCAGCCTAGGCAACATGGCGAAATTCCATCTCTACAAAAAATATGAAAAAATTAGCCAGGTGTGGTGGCACACACCTGTAGTCCCAGCTACTAAGGAGGCTGAGGTGGGAGGATCACTTGAGGTCGAGGCTGCAGTGAGCCATATCACGCCACTGCACTCCAGCCTGGGCAACAGAGCAACACCCTATCTCAAAAAATAAATTTAAATTTAAATTTAAAAATAAGAAAACAATTTTAAAAATCACCCATTTCACATCCATCCAGGAGGTGGCCACTGATAACAATTTGGCCTATTTCTATCAAATCTTTTTTTCTGAAGGTGGTTTTGTTTTTCATTCATAAGTTTTTTTTTCCTTTTCTTTTTGACGGAGTTTCGCTTTTGTTGCCCAGGCTGGAATGCAATGGCGCAGTCTCGGTTCACCGCAACCTCTACCTCCCGGGTTCAAGTGATTCTCCTGCCTCAGCCTCCCAAGTAGCTGGGATTATAGGCATGCGCCACCACGCCCAGCTAATTTTGTATTTTTAGTAGAGACAGGGTTTCTCCATGTTGGTCAGGCTGGTCTCAAACTCCCGACCTCAGGTGATCCACCCACCTCAGCCTCCCAAAGTGCTGGGATTACAGGCATAAGCCACTGCGCCCAGCCTCATAAGCAAGTTTTTATATTTATTTTCTCCCACTTAATAGTATATCAGCAGTTTTCATGTTATCAAAAACTGGATATTAAAAATTATGCGTAAAGCCATATTTAATGGCTGCACATCTTCCACTCTATGACTGCATCGTGATTTCCTTTATCCCCATGCCCCATGGTTGAAATGATTCAACTCTTTCAATTTCACATTACTGAAACCTCCTCCTGACCCCTAGGGACATCCACCCTCCCAACACCTCTGCCAGGTCACAGCCACTCTACTGCTGTGACAGGAGGGAAGGCAGGGCCCCTAACAGTCAGTGGACCTCGCCCCTGCCCTCTCTTGATGGGCTGGAGACAAAGGGGTTTAGGACAGAGAATGGAAGCTAGGACGGGGCTAGAAAGCCTGGGCCCAAGGGGCTCTGCAATGCAGAGGCACGTATCAGTGTTTCTCAGGCCTTGACTTCCCTCTTAAAAGATAAAAAGCACAATGGATTTTCACTTCATACCCAACAGGATGGCTATTATCCAAAAAAGAAGGAGAAAGAAGAAGAAAAAGAGAAGAAAGAGGAGGAGGAGAAGAAATGGCAAGGACGTAGAGAATTTCTGATGGGAATGTAAAATGAAAAGTGGTGTAGCTGCTGTGAAAAACAGATAGAAGCCTGGGCAACACAGAAAAACCTCGTCTCTACAGAAAATACAAAAATTAGCTGGGCGTGGTGGCTCATGCCTATAATCCCAGCACTTTGGGAGGCTGAGGCGGGTGGATCACAAGGTCAGGAGTTCGAGTCCAGCCTGGCCAACATGGTGAAACCCCATCTGTACTAAAAATACAAAAATTAGCCAGGTGTGGTGGCGGGTGCCTGTAATCCCAGCTACTTGGGAGGCTGATGCATGAGAATTGCTCGAGCCCACGAGATGGAGGCTGCAGTGAGCCGATATCCCACCACTGCACTCTAACCTGGGCAACAGAGCAAGACTCTGTCTCAAAAATAAATAAATAAATAAATACAAAAATTAGCTGGGCATGGTGGCATACACCTATGGTCTCAACTACTTGGGAGGCTGAGGTGGGAGGATCGCTTGAGCCCAGGAGGTTGATGCTGCAGTGAGCTGTGATCATGCCACTGTACTCCAGCCTGGGAGACAGAGTGAGACCTTGTCTCAAAAAAAAAAAAAAAAAAAAAGGAAGAAAGAAAGAAAAGAAAAGAAAAATATGATGGCAGATCCTCAAGAAATTAGATATAGAATTACCATATGATCCAGCAATTCCACTTCTGGGGATATACCCCCAAAACTCATAGCAATATTACTCACAACAACCAAAATGGGAAACAACTCAAGTGTCCATCAATGGATGAATGAATCAACAAAGTATGATATATACATGCAATGGAATATCATCAGCCCTAAGCTGGAAGGCAATCTTGACACATCTACGATGTAGACAAATATTGAAGACATTATGTTAACTGAAATAAGCCAGTCATAAAAGGTCGAATATTGTATGTGTCTACTTATGTGAGGTACTTAGAATAGCTAAATTCATAGAGACAGAAAGTAGAATAGAGTTACAGGGGCTGGAGTGAGAGAGGAAGGGGAAGCTATTGTTTAATTGGAACAGAGTTTCAGTTTGGGAAGATGAAAAAGTTCCACGGACAGACGGTGGTGATGGTTGCAAAACAATGTGAATGGACTTAATGCCTCTGAACTACACATTTAAAAACTGTAAATTTTACATTATGTCTACTTTAATCCAATTTTTTAAAAGATGGAGAAAACAAAAAACTGCTAATAAGTTATGCTTTCAGGGCATCTTTAATCTGCAGATGGGCAGAGGCGAGACCATAAACATACCCTCACCGACCGGCGAGGGGACATCACGGGGGCAGCAGGGCTGGAGAATGGCTGCCTTGGGAGAACCTGTGTTCACAAGGCCATAATTAACATCCCTAATTGAAGAGTCTAGAAGCAGCGAGACCCAGACACTGCCAGACCTGCCCGACCAACTAGAAGGCCTTCTCTCACTGCCTCTAGAAACAATTAAAGGCTTCCATGCGCAACCCAGAGACAAGGTGTATTTAGGATTTCTCAGCAGGGAGTTCAAGGGACCCAGACGACAAGAAGATGGGGATAGAGGAAGAGATTTAGTCTTCCCCTAAAATCAGTTCCTCGACTTTCCTGGAAATCCTTTCCCCTCGGATGTCCATCTTAGAGTTGGGTTTCAAGGCAAGCACTGAGCTGACGCCTGTTTCCAGAACACAGCTCTGCCCCTGCCTTGCTGTACAACCCTGGGAGACTTACTGTATGGCTCAGGGCCATGGAAGATTTACTCCTGATGCCCTCCCCGCCTGGAGAGGACACAGCACAATGGTCCAGACTGAAGCTCTAAACGAGAAGGTCTGCGCTCATAGAAGGGAGTGGCAGGACGGGGGCCACTTGGGGAGAGGAAGAGGAACTGGGCAGCCTTCCCAGTTTGCAGGGACTCATCCATTTGAGGTCACAGATGCTGGCTTCTGTGGGCCACCCAAGCCATCCTTTTCCTTTTCAATGAATGAATGACAGGCAAGCCCCAAAATCCCACTAGCCGTAAGGTTCATTTGATGCTTCCATTTTCTGATTTGGTGCTTTACTGGCAAAAATTACCCCAGTTCCCACTTAACCAACAACACATCACAGGGTTTGCTGTGTCTACAGGAGCTGCCCATGCTCCATGGTGTGATTAAGAGTGCAGGAAGAGCTGAGGGCAGCCCACCCCAAGGGAGCCTTGGGGATTTTCTATGGAGACTGAAAAAGCCACCGACATCTTTGTTCATCTCTGTCCAAAGAGGGAGACAGATGAGCAACCCTTCCTGGCCCTCTCTCTGCCCGCATTGGGCCATTAGAGCTCCCTGCAGTGCTTCCCTTCCCCCACTGCCTGCAGACCTGACCCAAGGGAAGGGGGTCAAGAACAGGGTCACTGAAGGCGCCCAGCTCAAAACCAGCTCTGTTGCTTAGGAAGAATTTAACCCTGTCCCTCCTGGCTCATGACTCTCCACCTTCACAGATCTACCTGTATGGAGGGGAAAAAATAATTGCAGAGAGGGTCTAGAAGGGCCCAGGTGAGAGGTCTGCGTGTGCGGTGGAAAAAGCAGAGGGCTCGAGTTTGAGCGTCAACTCTGCCACAAACTCAATGTACGATCTTGGGCTCATCTAAGTTCTCTAAGCTTCATCGTTCCCATCCATAAACTGGGAGTCAAAATACACGTACCAGATCCCTAGGAGACTCGGCACAGTTATTTTCTAAATGTCAATGCCCTTTACACACTTGATGGTTTATAAAGCCCCATACATGTGTAAGGGATTTTGATGCCTTTAACTCACTATGGGGCCTGGGACAAACCACTCAACCTTTCAGGTCTCAGTTTTTCCATTTGCACATGGAGTGAATTATTACTTCTTCCCTGAGAGACAAAAGTATAGGCAGGGGAGGGCTCCCAGGCCTTTGATGCAGTGGAAATAAAAGTGTTGCTAAGCTTCTGATTTCCACGTTCGAGTTGTAGCCCAGGGCAGGTCACATATGGAAGCTCCTCATCAGAAAGATAATGACAGTGCCTATTTACTGAGTGATCACAAGCTAAGCACTTCACAGGTGGATTTTCTTCAGGGACAAAACTCATTGTATAGATGAGGAAACTGAGGCTTACTTGAAGACAGAATTCCACTTTCGGTATGCCTGACTCCAACGTTCCAAACCATAGCACAAGATATTTGAGAAGAGGCTACTTTCCACAGACACTCCAAACCCCAATTAACCCTCTCCGCTGGGGCTGCGTGCCAAGGGGACAGCCAGTGACAAGGCTTCTCTGGGCCTGGATGCTGCCCGCCACCATGGTTAGAGGGAGGGGTGGCCCCCCACACCCATGCCACCGCCCTCACTTCCTGTCAGGCCCCACAGGCATCATCCTGAGCACCCAGGGTCCAAAGGTCAGGTACAGGCTGTTTATTATTATAAATTGCAATTTACCCACGGTTGGGTTTTGTGAATACGGTGGCTTCATGCCTCAAAGCAGTCCCTCAAAACTATATGTAAATTCCATAGATTTCACAGAAATCAATCCTATGTAGTGTAGAACTGTCCCCTTAGTAACCAGTTAGGGTGGGAAGAAAAGGCAGTGTGCTCTGAGCCAGACTGTCATTTCAGTCACACCTGGGAACGCCCTACCTACAACTAGCACGCGAGAAAACAGTTTCTTTCCTTCTCTAGGCTGCTCCCTGGGGCCAGCATAGCGAGGTCCACGCCCCAGTCCACCTCCCCCACGTCCCCACATCCCCATGTCCCTATGCTGATACACTTGGGACAGCAGCTCTCACCCTTGCTTCTTTGACTGAACGGGGGTCACTCCAATAACAGAATAACCACGGCAACAAATAGCAACAGTAGCCAACACCTGGATAAGATTCCCACGCACTATTCTAGACTCTTCTCATGTGACCCTTTTAATGTTCTCTCTTCTCAAGTGAGAGCATTGTGATTAATGGCATTTCAGTTAGGAAGCAGAAACACAGAGAGGCTAAGTAACTTGACCCAGGCTGCACAGCGAATCTGCATGTAGCAACCAAAGGAGGTGTTACAGGAGACAGTGCCTGTCCCCACCACACACCGGGAAGCTGCTTCTCCTCCTTTCCCACACCCCATAGAGGCCATGCCCATGACCCTAGGAGGAGCAGCCCCTTAAATCCAAGTAGGCCCAGGAATGCTGGACTGTCCCCACCCCAGGACAGACTTCAACAACCACCACCACAGCGGCCATCACACTAATATCAGCTCCCACTTACCAGTGCCTTCTATACTCCAGGTCCTATACTAAGGGCCATAATATATACATCACTTCATTAAATCCTTTTAATCTCTCAAAGTAGGTGTTATTCTTTTCCCACTTTGTAGGTGAGAAAACTAGGGTTTAAGAAAGTTCTGAGGCCACAAGTGGTGGCTCACACTTGTAATCCAAGCACTTTGGGAGGCCAAGTCAGGACTGCTTGAGCCTAGGAGGTCAAGGCTGCAGTGGGCCATGATCATGCCACTGCACTCCAGCCTGAGTGACAGAGCAAAACCCTGTCTCAAAAAAAAAGAAAAAAAAAAAAGTTCTGGGCCAGGTGTGGTAGACCTACGCCTATAATCCAGCACGCTTCAGGAGACCAAGGCAGACTTTGAAGACTAGCCTGGGCAACATAGCAAGACCTTGTTTCTACAAAAAAAACTTAAAAATTAGCCATGTGTAGTAGCACGCGCCTAAGTCACAGCTAGAATCACTTGAGCCCAGGAGCTGAAGGCTGCAGTGAGCTAGGGTCGTGCCACTGCACTCCAGCCTGGGCAACAGAGCAAGACCCTACATCAAAGAAACAAAGAAAGAAGAGAGAAAAAAAGTGAAAGAGACAGAAGAAGGAAAATGAAGGAAAGAAAAAAGAAGATAGAAAGAAAGGACAGAAAGGCAGACAGAAAGAGAACGAAAGAATGAACAAAAGAACAAACAAACGAAAGAAAGAAAGGAAAGAAACAAAGAAAGAAAGAGCCAAAGCTAAGAAAGAGGTGGGGCACAGTGGCTCACACCTATGATCCCAGCACTTTGGGAGCTCAGGTGGGAGGGGTGCTTGAGCTCAGGAGTTCAAGACCAGCCTGTGCAATATAATGAGACCCCCATCTACAACACACACACACACACACACACACACACAAAGAAAAAGAAAAAAGTTCTGTTATTTGCCAGAAATCACAGGGCTCAGAAGCAGAGCCAGGACTCAAACCCCAGTCTGATTTCACCTTGCCCCCAGCCTTCCAACCCAAGGCTACAGAGATAGGAAAGAGGCTTTGTTCCCACAATGAGCTGTTTCACCTCCCCAGAGAGATTAGAGCATCCCTGAGGGTGGGGTCCGATCCCCTCACCCCTAGCCTTGCCCAGTGCCTTTCACATAATGAGGGCTTGGTAAAGCTTATCCATTGGATGAGTATCTCATTCATTCAAAAATACACCAAACCATTGGTTTTAAAAAGACATCTAGAGATCAATATTCCTTGATCCTGGACAATATTAAGCATGCCCATGCTGGAAACTGCACATGCTGGATATCCCAGGAAAGCTGGCCAAACTGATTGGTTGGGGTCCCAGTGGGACCAAAGCCATAAGCAGTATGGGTCAGGGCAGACAAGGAAAAGTGACTTGTCTTTTTCCCAGGGTGGCAGCCCTGGGAACCCACTAGCCCTGGCAGGGAAGGGAAAGTTGTCTCAGTTACCAGGCAGTTCAATATGGAAGGCAGCAAAAATGTCTTTGAATGGAAAGGAAAAGAACAGGGTTCTGTTGGAATTTTTTGCAAGACAATGAGAGAGCAGCTTCAGCCTGAATGAATGAGCCACCCATTCTGAAAGTTCTCTGACAGATCCTCTGGTTCCCCATTGTCAACAAAGTCCTAGCTCCTCGGCCTGTGTCCAAGGTTCCTTCTGACCTGGATGGTCTCCGCCTAACTGCAATCTAAATTAACACCATCCCTTCCCACCCCAGAGGCCCTCCTCAGCCTCTGTAAGTCACCAGTGTTCCTTACAGCACCTGGTGCAAAGGTGCCCTGCAGATGCTCATCTTAGCAGAACACTGGGCCCAGAATCCATGCTCAATACACACTTACCAAATTCACCCGTGCTGAATCGAATCTGAGTTCATCCTTTCCTGAGCTTTTGGCAAGAGTCTTGAGCTTGGCCGGGCATGGTGACTCACGCCTGTAATCCCAGCACTTTGGGAGGCCCAGGCAGGTGGATCACTTGAGGCCAGGAGTTCAAGACCAGCCTGGCCAACATAGTGAAACCCTGTCCCTACTAAAAATACAAAAAAGTTAGCTGGGTGTGGTGGCACACACCTGTAATCCCAGCTACTCGGGAGGCCAAGGCAGGAGAATCGCTTGAACCCTGCAGGCGGAGGTTGCAGTGAGCCAAGATCATGCCACTACACTCCAGCCTGGGCGACAGAGTGAGACTACATCTAAAAAAAAAAAAAAAAGAAGTCTTGAGCTAGTCAGGGAGGAGGCAGTCAACCCAGAGAACAGAGGACAAGTAACCAGCCTCAGGGTTAAGTGGCCATCAGCTCAGTGTGGAGGATAATAATAGTTCAAACCTCACAGCTGGAAACCAGGCCCATGCTCTCCCTGCCTAACACCCTCTCTCCCCGACTGCCCAACACACACATTCTCTGTGCTGGCTCTTCCCGGAGTCCCACCAGAGCTTCTTATCCTTCCAGTGAATCTGCCCTTCAACAATCATCCAATGGTACCCAGCTTGGAGATGTGGCTGGGATGCAAAAAACCACTACCGAAGGGTTCACTCTCCCCTAAGCAGCCTGGGCTCCCACCAGAGGCCCAGCCACAAGGCAGAGGCCCCGGGGGCTTCAGGCACCACCATCCTGGTCGGAGAGAGTTCCTCCTACCAGAGTTCCCTGCCCTCTGGCACCATGGCCCTCTACGCAATGCTGGCCCCTTGAAGACTAGATGATGTAGCTACTTCTAGTCAAAGCCACAGTTGGGAAGAGAATGAGGGAAAACGGGAAGAATGAGACCAACTTACGTGACAGGTGGATAGAGATACGGGGCGCACCTCCAGGAATGGGGACCAGTGATGAGCCGTGGGCAATGTGGAGGCCAGCTCAGTGGAGGGGGTGCCACAGGTGCTGCCCCTGCCCTCTCTTCCGGGACCCCCTGCACCCACACAGCCCTGGTGCCCGCAGGGCTCTATCTACTGCCCTGATCTCACAGCCGCCAAGTGAAATTCCACCAGCTCAGCACTTTTGCAGAGAGGAGGTTGTTTTGCTTGTGCGCCATTCTTTCCACAGGGTGGCCGCCTTGCCTGTTACCCCTCTTCCGGGGTCCCCTAACACAGCTGCTCCCCTGTTCCTCGGAGGATCTCCCCAGGCCCTGCCTCAAGAAACTATGATTTTGTTCCAGGCATCACTGCCCTGACCTCATTTCATAGACAGAAATTTGGAGCCTGAGGCCCGGCAGGCATGAGTGGGAGGGAAGCCCATTCATCCTGCTCCCCAGGGCTGTCTGGGCTCGCATG
Source organism: Pongo pygmaeus (assembly GCF_028885625.2). NCBI lineage: Eukaryota > Metazoa > Chordata > Mammalia > Primates > Hominidae > Pongo > Pongo pygmaeus. Next base: position 45,368,372 of record NC_072373.2, read on the forward strand.
GGAATGCCATGCCATCCAGAGGAGCGCCTCCCCACATGGGGCTGGGCTCAAAATGCCCTGTGCTAAAACCGTCCTCTAGCGCAGGCCAAGACACCACACACTCAGTCATAAAATTGTTGATCTGCTCCTCTTTCCTGTCCAGCCTCTTCCCCACGCCCCCCTATGTATCTTCCCCCAACACTGGAGAACAGAATGTGCTTGGCTGGAGACCCGGATGTAATAAATTGCTAGTAACAGAGACTCAATCTGAAAAACAAATTAATACAAGACCTAGCTCTTCCTTTCTGCTCCTCTCATTCTCAACACTGTTTCCTGCAAGGCCAAGCAGAGAAATAAATGCCTCCCTGGCCACAGTCGCTGAGAGGGAAATTGATTCCTCCCAGCCTCTGGACCACCGGAGGCTCCCCTCGACCCACCAGCATCTCCCTTCATGAGTGCAAAAGCCAGGTCACGAGGAGCCTGCACAGTATGTATTTGTCCGAACAGCTTTCGCTTCACATTTAGTGGGCACCTGCTGAGTGCCAGGCATGGTGTCCTGATCCCTGACGAGGCGAGGTGGTGGCCGCTGGGGTGGGGTGGGTTGGGGAAGCTGGGCCTGCGCATCCAGCCCTCTGTGCTAAGCCCAGAGAGGTCAGGTCTGATCTCATCTGATCAGATCAGTTCGACAGCAGGAACAACCCCTACCCCACACTGACTCTGTTCCCAGTCACCTACCCTCTGTCCGGGAGTGGGAGTAATGGGACAGGAGTGAGAAGGCACAGACAGGCACAAAAAGGCAGAACCAGCCATCTCTGGAAAGAACAAGAGTAAAAGGCAAATGGGAATGTGCCTGGGGATAGATTATAAAATTATGTTTAGTGTACTGGTTATAGGCAAATGCCATGTAAATATGGACAAAGCCCCTGGAAAAATCTGAGTGTCCCTGCTGCTCTTTCTGCCTCGCTCTTTTTCTTATTTGGGCAGTTTCCAAGGCTACATAGGGAGTCATCTGACCACCTGGCCAGGAGAACCCAGAGTAGTGTCCCCAGCCTAATCGACCAGCATCCCCTTTGCACCAATGCGTCTCCTTGGTCTCAGCCCACCTTGTGGCTATCTGAGAAACATGACCGCAGGGGAAGAAGAGAAAACAGGGCTACACCCACAGCCAAGGTGGGAAGTGAGGGAGGAGAAGGTAAATGAGGGCCCTACAAGCACACATCCTTCCAGTTCCAGTCTCAGGATGGTTCCCTGTGACTGTCAGGAGACCCAATGGGCCCTTCCCATCACCAGTTCCCCAAAACCAATGGCAAGATGCCAGGGCAGGAGGCCAAGGGACTCTAAGGCAAGATCCCAGTGTGGGTTATCACTTGTTCTGAACAGTCAGACACACCGCATAGACCAGCCTCATCCCTGCAGATCCACAGCCAGGTGGGACTCTGGAAGCCCCACCACCTAGACAGTTTCCAGTTTCCTCATCTGCCAAATTTGAGGATTAGATGCTCCCTGCCCTTCCAAACTAGAAGATTTTATGAGGTACCCCTGAGACAAGCCTCACAGAAGCATCCTGTGCGGGGCTGTGGCAAAGTGTCTGACTCCACATCCGGGCTTTGAAACTGCAGCAAAAACTGCCAGTGTGGTTGTCATCATCCTCATCTAACTCTATTTCCAGCAAACCAGAATTCTTACTTTATATCAAGAGGACTCAAAATGCTCCTTCCCAAGTTGCAGATGGGGGAAGTAAGGCTCCAAGTGGCTAAGTGACAGCCCTGAGGGCATACAAGCCATTAGCAGTAGAAGTTAGACCAAGGCCTTAGCACCGGTGGCCCCAGCACCTCCCGGAAACACCAGCACAGACGGAAAGGGGAGATGTCAGGGCGCCCCCATAAGAAAAGGTGGGACAGGGGGGCCTACTGCCTCATGCACAGGGAGCAGCCCCGGGGAAGCTACAGGAAGGTCCTGGAACAGATAGCTGCAGCCACCATGGAGTCAGGCTCCCTCCGCTGATTCAGTCCAGCAGGGTCCAGCTAGTGCCCCTGGGAAGGCAGGCACCTGACCCCTCTGTATAAGGCGAGTGGTCCTAGGCCTCCCAGCCTGACTTATCTACCCAGGTGATGGGCAGCCTGGCCCTTTTGCCTCTGCAGAAGTCATGGAAGGAAGGAGAAAGGCCAGGCGTGGTGGCTCACGCCTGTAATCCCAGCATTTTGGGAGGCCGAGGCGGGCAGATCACAAGGTCAGGAGATCGAGACCATCCTGGCTAACACGGTGAAACCCAGTCTCTACTAAAAATACAAAAATTAGCCGAGCCTGGTGGTGGGCACCTGTAGTCCCAGCTACTCGGGAGGCTGAGGCAGGAGAATGGCGTGAACCCGGGAGGCAGAGCTTGCAGTGCGCCAAGATCGCGCCACTGCACTCCAGCCTGGGTGACAGAGCGAGACTCCATCTCAAAAAAAAAAAAAAAAAGGAAGGAGAAAGACCATTGTCTCCTTGTTACAGATCTAGAGACCAAGGCCCAGACAGGCTTCGGACATCAGCCAGATCACAGAGGGACCCTAATTGCTACCATTTACTGTGAGCCCAGCACACACACATCTTTCTCTAATCCGTACCATCACCCTGCCACAGGGGAGAACCATTACCCGATTTTATGGATAAAGAAAATATGGCTCAAAGAAATTAGGTAAATGGCTCCATATTTAGAGTCAAAACCCAGAAACTTCCAAACTTTCTGACTCTAACACCCCATGATGTTGTCACTAAACTACCCTGCCTTTCTATAAGTTGAAGGCAGGCCAGGCGCAGTGGCTCATGCCTGTCATCCCAGCACTTTGGAAGGCCGAGGAGGGCAGATCACGAGGTCAAGAGATAGAGACCATCCTGGCCAACATGGTGAAACCCCATCTCCATGAAAAATAGAAAAATTAGCTGGGTGTGGCAGCACACATGTGTAGTCCCAGCTACTCGGGAGGCTGAGGCAGGAGAATCGCTTGAACCTGGGAGGCGGAGGTTGCAGTGAGCCGAGATCACGCCACTGCATTCCAGCCTGGGCGACACAGTGAGACTACGTCTCAAAAATAAAAAAAATTTTTTTAAAAGTTGAAGGCTACTCCAGAGTGTACAAAGCTGAGTTATTCATAATGCAGTGAACTGAGAAGGGGGAGGGAAGATAGACACAGTGATGGCCAAAGCTGGCACCCGACCCCGGAGGAACCGGCAAGGAGCTCGGGATGAGCCCCAACTCCTTTCCAGGCTGCACAGGCCCTCCACACCTGGCCCAGGCCACTCCTCCAGCTGTGCTCACAAACATGTACTTAGGGCACATACTCATACTACTTTCACAGCTCCGGGGTCTGGCTCACATGGTGTCTCTGCCTAGAAGGCACTTCGTACATTCTTTTTTTTTTTTTTTTTTTTTGAGACGGAGTCTTGCTCTGTTGCCCCGGCTGAAGTGCAGCGGCACGATCACTGCTCCGCCTCCCGGGTTCACACCATTCACCTGCCTCAGCCTCCCAAGTAGCTGGTACTACAGGCGCCCGGCACCACGCCCGGCTAATTTTTTTGTATTTTTTTTAGTACAGACGGGGTTTCACCGTGTTAGTCAGGATGGTCTTGATCTCCTGACCTCGTGACCCACCCGCCTCGACCTCCCAAAGTGCTGGGATTACAGGGGTGAGCCACCACGACCGGCTTTTTTTTTTTCAACATGCACTTTCTGCTTTTGTAATTCCTACATTCTTGACCAGCGAACTCCTATACCTCACTCAAAACCCAGCCTAGATGTCCTTTATAAATCCCTTCCAAACAATCTTAGAAGACTTCATTATTTCTCCAGGGCATCCTAGAGACCTTGGACATCACTGGTGTCCAGTACTTAACCAACCTGCCATTATTTGTTTACCTTTCTACCCGCCAGGCTCTGGCTAGATTTGAGCCCTTAATATGCTCTCAAGAAGAGGGACAATAACAGGCATCTTTTAAACGGCCCTTATTATATGTCGGGCACTGTTTTACATCCTTTCTCTATACTTTACATCTTTACATTTCACCATCACAATAGCCCCACGAGCCTGTGGCAGATACAATTGTTATCATCTCTATGGTTAGGCTAGATTACTTACCCAAGATCACACAGACAGTCTGGCTCCAGAAGCTGCCTGTCTGTCTGTTCTGGTACTATATTATTCTCCATGTCCTCCCCAGTCCCTAGTGCAGTGGCTGGCACACAGTAGGTGCTCTGTAAAGGTCTGCTTTAGAAATAGGTAAGGAGGAAGGAGGGTTGCCACACCCCAGCCACCTCCGGCCCTAAATCCCACCTGGAATCCCTTAAGTCTCATCTTAGCTTCTATCACTCCTGACATTCACCATGTCTTTCTTCCCCAAATCTCCAGATGCTTTTCCCATCTCCCATCCATTTCATGTTTGGGTGTCCCGGGGGAGACATCTTGCTGTCTTTCCAGCAGGGAAACTGAGACACACAGAGACCTCAGGGCTGGTGGATTCGCTCAGAGGCAGATTTCCTGCCTCTCAGGCTAATGCGCCTCACCCCCACATGGTCTGGTCTCACCTCTGTCTCAAGCAAGAACAACAAACCCTGAGAGGCAGGGGGTGAATCTGGAAGACAGCACCCCCTGGCTGACCTGGTCACTGATCTCTGGGCAGGGCCTGAGAGGAGGGAGGAGGGTGGTGGCTCCCTGAGGCCAGGGAGGAGGAGACAAGAGGCCCTTTGTGTCTACAGAGCTCCTGAGACACCTGTTCTCGCCTCCTGCTTGCCTGTGGCCTCCCTCCCGGCCGAGCCTGTGTGCGGCCTTGTTTATCCTGCAGCCCTGGCAGCTAGGCCCAGCCTGCTCCCAGCATGGGGCTCCAGCAGCCCCTGCCAGCACCTGCCTGGTCCTGGCAGCCCTGGAGGCTGCTGGCCAAGCACAATCACCCTGCTGTTGACACAGTTGTTGATTTTCAGGAGGGTAGGGAGGGACAGGAGGAGAGAGGCAGCAAAGGCATTTAATGCCAGCCTGGCTAATTTGCAGTTGGCCCTAGCAATCCTGCACCCCCCACAGCTGCCTGGGAGAGGGTTGGGGTTTCAATCTCCCGGCAGCTTGGGCTACACACCACAGAGTGCCCAAGTCCTGCTTGAACCCACAGCACCACACCACAGGCAGCCCCCATCCCCAGGGCCCCACAGGCAGGGCACCCACTTATGTTAGTGCACACCAAAACCCATGCTGCCCCGTGCTGGCACACACACAACTTGTAGCTGAATAAGGCCCCAGAGCTCTGGGAGCCCCTGGCCACCTTGTCTTCAAATGCCCAGCACTCACTCTTCCCGCAAAGTCATAGTGTGCCTGGGTCCTTGGTGAGGAATAGGACCATCTGACATGCCCTTAGAGGCCCAGGTGGGGCCCCTGGGAGATGTGGAGGGGAACTGCCCTTATGACCTCCTCTTCCCTCTGACCTGTTCTGCCCCCGACCCTCCAGGTCTTTATGTTATGTCTTTCAGGGAACTTTCCCTGGCTGCCCAAATCTGGTGTGGGTGCTCCCAAATCTGGTGTGGGACCTGCCCTGTCCCTCCCTCCCCTCAGTTTGTCAGTACTGGTATCAGTTACTTACTTCACTTTCTCCAAGCTGTGGAAGGGCTATGCTGGCTTCATGGTCTTTCAGCCCCAGCCCAGGGTGGCCCGGCATAGCCACAAGGCAGGTGCTCCCTACATACCTGCCTTAGGGACGGAGGACCGGAGAAGGCCCACGCAGGCCCCAACATCCACTCCATCTCCACCTCAAGTTCTTGCTTTTCAATCACCTCTTAGATTAGTAAGGCCCCGCGGCTGCTTAAAAGGCCAATGTGCTTCTGGAGTTACCTGTTAATCTGTCCACACACCTAGATTGGTAAAGCTGACTAGCCAAGCTATCTCCTCAGAGATCAAGGAGCACAGATCCCGAAGGGCAAGGAATGGATGAGTTTAGATGATGGGAGGTAGAGAGAGGAAGGCAGGGATATAAAGAAGACCCTGTGGGTTGAGGAAAAGCAGAAGGGCCTGGGGCAGGGGTTGCTGTCAGGTGAGGCAGAAACTTCCCCTCTTCCCCATGTGCCTCTTTTCAAGTCTTACCTGCCCCATCTGAGAGCTCCTAAACCCCATCAGTCCTGACTCAGGAATCAGGAGGTTCCTTACACCTGTGGCCGATTGGCCCAAGAGGACTCAGGCTCAATAAAGGGTGTCAACAGTCCAAGAGACCCTCTCTAAACTGCCAAACACACCAACACTCACACACAACCCCCTTCCCCCCTACACACACAATTCTGGTTCTCCAAACTTCAAGTTAATCAGTGCCCAGAAAAGGGTAACCCAGATAGCCACAATCAGCCCCAAATGGAGGGTGCCACCATGGTGAGAAGTATGGATCTAAGGTCAGGTGAACCCAGTAGAAGAGAAGGGGAATTTACATTATGAAAACCAAAGGTCCCTGATGCTTTCAGCCAGTTCTAACAGGCTATCGTGTACAGTTGTACAGACTGTGCATTGCACAACTCTAAGAGAAGCCCATTCACCTAGACTTGTACACCCATTTCAAGGATTCTCTGGCCGAGAGCAGTCAAGTCCATCCCTTGTCTACTCAGATATCAAAGAGAAAGCCCTCTTGCTACCCACCTCTACCCAAGTCAAGATTTGACACAGGTCCCCTTCCTCTATTCTCTGACCCTGTTTCCTGTTCTGGTCCCTAGGAGTTTACTGGCTAGGGAGGAGGCCTCCTCTCCCTGCCCCACCAGCCCCAGTTAGGGAGCCCACCATTGGGTCTTTCTCTGCCACTCCTCTCTCTTCCTCAGCCCCTTGCCCTGGCCAGACACTCCCATATTAAGTGCTCCTGGGCGAGGGGGATGGCTGGGGTTCCATGATTGCCCTGGAAACAAAGTTGACAGCAAAAGGAGGGAAGGGGGTGATAGCCCACTACTGCCCCTTCCCAGGTATACTGGGATTGAAACCCCAACCTGCTTGGGGCACCAGAAGCTGGCTGTTCTGGCTCTTCCTTTTTCTTCCATTCTACTCTCCCTTCCTTCTGGACATCCGTCTAATGTCCTCACTGTCTCCCTGGAGTTCTCGGAGGCCCCGCCTGGTTCCCACGGGTCGGAGGAGCCTGGCCAGGGTCTCCAGAGCACAGGCCCCTGCCTGCCTGCACACATATGTGCACACACACACACCACACCTGGCCCTCCACACACACACATCACACTCACAGATACACACATCACACTCAGCCCTCCACAAACACACACACACCTGGCTCTCCACACACATACACCCACACACACATCACACTCACACACACATCACACTCAGCCCTCCACAAACACACACACACCTGGCCCTCCACACACATACACCCACACACACATCACACTCACACACATCACACTCAGCCCCCCTCCCCCCCCACACACACACCCCACCACCAGCCAAGAAAAGAGGAGCCGGGCAAGCCTGAGAAACGGCAGGGGCTGAAGGGGCCACTCCCTCTGCTTTCGACAGCGCCCTATTCAAGCCCGACTGCCCTCACCCCACCTGCCTCTGAGCGCCGGCTGTACCTGCACACAGGCTTCCTTCCACCCCTCCCCACTACCTTTTATTCTCCCTTCTTTCCCCACCCTACCCCACCCTTATGGAACAGGCCAGAACCAAAACCTCACAGGGATGGTTGAGTGACTTCAGACTCCTTCAATAGGGCTGGAGGGTGGAGAGAGGTTGTTCATATGAGGGTGGGGGACCTCATACCCCGCACAGGCTGAGGGCTAAGACAGAAAACCCTCCTCAGCCTCCACTCTGAGGAGTGCCAGGTCCTGCCTTGTGTGGCCAGGCAAGAGTTAATGCTTTTAAGTCAGTGTGAGGGCAGCTCACGCCAAGGCTCCCCTCCCTGTCTAGCCTTTCCTAGGCGCCAGGGCCAAAGCAGGAGGCCCCATGAGTCCCAGGCAATCCCCCATCCCCACCCCCAGAGCCCGCCAGGGGGTCCGTGGGGCCCACTCAGTTGTCATCGTGAAAGGGCATCAGCCCAGTCTGACACATTTGCACAACCACTCCTCCTGCCAGATCCCCTCTTTGCGCTGGTCAAACTGTGACTCCTCTTGGTCTTCCGTGGAAACAAACACTGATGACATTTCTGTTTCACTATCTGGAAATATTAGATGTATTTTAAATCCTTTTCATCCTGATGACAAAAGTGATACACATTGTTGTATTACTCTTAGAGACTACAGAAATAAGAAAATGAATATGAGCCACGATCTTTAAAATAAAAATTAAAAAAAAAAAAAAAGAAGTCATGGCTGGGAGTGGTGGCTCACGCCTGTAATCCCAGCACTTTGGGAGGCCAAGGCGGGTGGATCACCTGAGGTCGGGAGTTTGAGACCAGCCTGACCAACATGGAGAAATCCCGTCTCTACTAAAAATACAAAAAATTAGCCAGGCATGGTAGCACATGCCTGTAATCCCAGCTACTCAGGAGGCTGAGGCAGGAGAATCGCTTGAACCCGGGAGGCGGATGTTGCGGTGAGCTGAGATGGCACCATTGCATACTCCAGCCTGGCCAACAAGAGTGAAACTCCCTCTCAAAAAAAAAAAAAAAAAAGTCAACAAAGGATATTGACCACCCCCAGCTACAGAAGCTGGAGTTGGAGCTGCTCTGCCTGCTGCACCTCCTCTAACTCAGCACCTGCCCCGCATGCTGGACTTACAAGAAAACCTTCAAATGGCTAGTCCTGGACCTCCACAGCACCTGCCTGCCTCTGCACCAACTCAGCACAGGACCTGAGTCTGCATCAGGGCACCACCAGCCATACCTGGGAGCAGGCCCTGCCCCCAGGTTCCTCACCCCCTTTGTTGGGGGATGGGAGGGGGCGGGACCAAGGCCCTCTGGGAACTAGTTCTCACCCCATCTTGTTCCACAGGCTGCACATTCCATTCCGAGTCAAGCAGGGGGCGGGGACTGGGGGAGGTAAGGCAGAGGGGAGGAGAACAGTCTGGCCTCCTCTGGGGCGGATCCCCCAGGGAGCTCCAGGCTTGGCAGGCAGGGATTACGACCAAAACCACCAGAGCGGAAGGGGAGCCAGGAGGGCTCCTGCCCAGTCTGTGGCCCCTTCCCCTCTCTCCTCTCAAGCCAAAACACTGACACCCTAGCTTGGACATGTCCCCAGAAGACAAAGGGGTACAATGTGGGGGGTAACACTAATACCCCTCCCCCAACCCTGCCCCAATCCCTTGGGCAGTTTATGGGGCTTCATGCCAAGGCTATTTAAATGCTAAGGCCACCGCTGGGGGGAGAGTGGAGGGAACTGAATTCCAAATTTGATGACTTCCCAGTGTCAGACTTCCTGTGACCAAAAGGGCCTGGGTATCCAAAGCTATTTGGGAAGAAAGGTGGCAGCTGGAGATACTGTCCCCACTTTTTCCTTCTTTTCCTCTACTATGCCACACACATTCCTCTCCCCCAAAAAACACCCCTGGCTGAAGCCCTCAACATGTGGGTACAGATCTCGGGACGTCTCCTAGCTGTGCACACCCTGTGCGCACTCAGGACTCTGAGATACCAGGCCACACACACAACACATCCTGCAGCTTTGGTTTGCCCATGGATGACCTTAGGAGGAGGCAGGGGAAACCTCAGCCACTTCTTCCTCACTTCACAGCCTCTAGGAGGTCTGACCACTGCTGCTGTTCCATCTGAAACCATCGAGGTCCCCCCCCGACAGCACCACAATGTGCTCTTGCCAGGAGTGAGCAGGGAGACAGGCCTCTGGGCATTCCTAAAGCAAGAAGGACCCCCTGCCACCCACTAAGGCAGGAGAGCCACCTGGAGTAGCAGGTGGTAGCTACAAGGTTCTATGCTGTGAGGGCAGGCTCGGTGGTTTTCGCCTATAATCCCAGCACTTTGGGAGGCTGAGGTGGGTGGATCACCTGAGGTCAGGAGTTCGAGACCAGCCATGGCCAACATGGTGAAACCCCATCTCTCCTAAAAATACAAAAATTAGCCGGGCATGGTGGCGCACGCCTGTAATCCCAGCTACTCAGGAGGCTGAGGCAGGAGAATTGTTTGAATCCAGAAGGCGGAGGTTGCAGTGAGCCAAGATCGCACCACTGCACTCAGGCCTGGGCGACAGAGCAAGACTCTGTCTCAAAAAAAAAAAAAAAAGAAAAGGTTCTATGCTGTGGACCACACAGCTGGACACAAATCTTTTTTTTTTTTTTTAATGAGACCGAGTCTTGCTCTGTCACCCAGGCTGGAGTACAGTGGCTCAATCTTGGCCCCGGGTTCATGCCATTCTCCTGCCTCTGCCTCCCCAGCAGCTGGGACTACAGGCGCATGCCTCCACGCCAGGCTAATTTTTTGTATTTCTAGTAGAGACAGGGTTTCACCGTGTTAGCCAGGATGGTCTTGATCTCCTGACCTCGTGATCCGCCCGCCTCGGCCTCCCAAAGTGCTGGGATTACAGGCGTGGGCCACTGTGCCCGGCCCAGAAATCTTTTCCTAGGGGAGCTGCAAAGGCTTCATCACCATGGGGCTTTAAGCTGGGTCCATTGCATATAGCAAGTGCTCTTAGGAGGGAACTACCATATCTCTGCTCCTCAGAGAAAGTATTTGCATTTTTTAGAAAGCAGTCACTCTTGATCAGAGAAGCTGACAGAGGTCGGAGGAACCCTGCTGAGCTGGCCTATAGCAATCTCCGAATCAAGTCTTCCCAAGAACTAAGGAAGGGCCAGTCAAAAGGCGGGTAATCACCCAGGCAAAGACCACCATATAGAGCATGCCTTCCTGCTTCGGGCAGGGAGCTGACAAGAGAGGGAAAGCAATCCTCCATGGGTCTAGTTCCCCATCTGGTAAAAGGCACTGTGATGGCCTCCCTGGCTGACACATCCGGGTTCCAGAAAGGGGACTAGCAAAGGGTGAGGACCGCAACGAGTTCAGGCAGGAGCGAGCCCTCTTAAGCAAACACTGAGCACAAAAATAACTCCCATTCAAAGCACGATTTACTGTGTGCCTGGCCAGCCCTCCCAGCACAGAGCCCTTTTCAAACACTCAGCTTCACCCCTGAATGTGGCTGGGGGAGGGGGCTCAGGAGCACAGCTGCATTTGAATTCCACTTTTTCCGGTGGTGTCAGCTTCCTGGAGACTTACCCAGGGGAGCTGCCCAATAAGGACCGATCTCAAAGCACCCCCAGAGAGGAGAAAACCTTTGTAGAATCCAGTGTCAGCCTCTCAAGGGCAAGGACACCTAGATCCCTTGGTGGAATAGGCCTAGCTCAACCAACACTTGTCTGGCAACAGCAAACCCCAGAGCCCTTACCATTCATGGAGCACTGCTGCTGCTGCAGACATCATCAGCCATTAGCCTCCCAACAGTTCTAAGAGGAAGGTATTGGCCGGGGGCCGTGGCTCACGCCTGTAATTCCAGCACTTTGGGAGGCCGAGGCGGGTGGATCACCTGAGGTCAGGAGTTCAAGACCAGCCTGGCCAACATGGCAAAACCTCGTCTATACTAAAAATACAAAAATTAGCCAGGTGTGGTGGCAGGCACCTGTAATCCCAGTGACTCGGGAGGCTGAGGCAAAAGAATCACTTGAACCTGGGAGGCAGAGGTTGCAGTGAGCTGAGATCACACACTGCATGACGAGTGAGACTCTGTCTCCAAAAAAAAAAAAAAATTAGCCAGACGTGGTGGCGGGTGCCTATAATCCCAGCTACTCAAGAGGCTGAGGCAGAAGAATCACTTGAACCCGGGAGGCGGAGGTTGCAGTGAGCCGAGATCGCGCCATTGCATTCCAGCCCAGCCAACAAAATCTAAACTCCATCTTGGGGGGGATAAAAAAAGGAAGGTATTATCACTGTTACCGTCCCATTTCACAGGAGGCAAAACAGAGGCTCGGAGATGTTATGGGACAAAGATTTCTCCTGGCCCTAAATCCTTCTCACTGTGGATGTGTTTTCCTAAGTCTGCCAATTACTACAATAGCAAAATGCCCACTATGGGAATCTCCCACCAGAAGGAATGACGGGGATAAGGGTGCAGGTGGAACGTGGGGTATTTTCCAGAGCCAAGGCAGCACTGAACATCATCCATGACTGACCCTGGCACTCTTGATCACAAAATCTGAGTTGGAGGTGGAAAGCCCTCCCCAAGCAAGTCTAATCCAAGTCATCAAGTCAGCCTCCTAACTTGCCTGATTCCATCCTTGCTCCCCTTGATGCTCTTCACTACTTAGCAGCCCAAGTGATCTCTCTTTTGTACATTTTTTTCACTTATGAAAGTAATTTGGCCGGGTGCTGTGGCTGACACCTAGAATCCCAGCACTTTGAGAGGCCGAGGGCGGGATCATTTGAGGTCAGGAGTTGGAGACCCGCCAAACCAACACGATGAAATGCCGTCTCTACTAAAAATACAAAAAAATTAGCCAGGTGTGGTGGCACACGCCTGTAGTCCCAGTTACTCGGGAGGCTGAGGCAGGAGAATTGCTTGAATTCAGGAGGTGGAGGTTGCGGTGAGCCAAGATCACACCACTGCACTCCAGTCTGGGCGACAGAGTGAGAGTCTATCTCAAAACAAACAAACAAACAAAAGTAATTCACGACCATTGTAGAAAAGTGAAAAAACAAATGGAAGATAAAGAAGGAAATTAAAACCATCCATATGTCCAGTATCCAGAGCTAACCTCTAAATATTCTGATGCATCCTCCCAGATTCTGTCCTTGCGTGTGTGCATGATGGCCATGTGTATACTTACAATTCTCTGTGCAAGATTAAGATTGTACTCTGTAGTTTTATATCCTGATTTTTTCACTTCTTATGTAATTTTCCAGGTTATAAACTGTTCTTTGTTAACCACGTTTTGGGAGGTTTTGGGGGATGGTTTGTATACCCACCTGGTACTAAATTCAGAAAGGACAAAAGGGTCTACAGCAAAAACAATCTTTTCTCCATCCCATCCCTCAGCCACCATTTCCCTCCCTTGGGGCAACTATGATTACCGTTTCTTGTGTCCCAAATAATCTTTTAAAATTATAGAGCAGATCATGTCACTCCCCTACTTAAAACTCTCTGATGGATGCATCGCCTGCAATAAAATCCAGGCTCCTAACCAGTCTTACCAGGCTTTGGCTCTCCTCTGATTTCTCCAGTCTCTCCTCTCCAGCCACATAGCTGTTGCCCCTGTTCTGGCCTCAGGGGGTTTCATTTGCTATTATCTCTGCCTGCAATCCCCTGTCTCCAGGTCTTTATGCAGCTGGCTCCTCATCCTTCAAGGCCTGGGCTGAGCTATCCTCTCCCCCCCGGTGGCCTTCACTGGCCTCCCAATCTAGGGCCACCACTGCCTGACCTACATATGTTTTCTATCACATCACCCTGTGGTATTTATTTCACATTGCATGTCATAATCTGATAGTCTTGGTTACTTAAAAGTATTTACTGTCTGTCTCCCCACAATAGAAAGAAGCCTCTTTGAAGGCAGGCATGCTGCCTGTCTTGTTCTCCCCTGTTATCCCACTGCATAGCACAGGCCCTGGCACATAGCAGGCGGTCAACAATTTCTGTTGAAGGAATGAATGGGGTGACTGCAGTGCCAGTTGTCATAACTGAAAACTGCCAATTGCAGGATCTCCAACACGAAGAAGCAACCTTCTGGCCATCCTCCCCCATGCCTGGGGTGGAGGTTGGAGGGTCTGAGAAAGGAGGACAGGAGCCTGTAGTCCAAGGCAGTGTGGCTGGGCAGCAGCACCCTGTTCTTCCTCCTGGTTGCTCAGCTCGCCCCTTACCTGTGCTATGCATTTGCAGAGTCCTGAATCAGACAAGGAACTTGTGACAAACCCAAATTCCTAGAAAATCCTCCAACTGCAAGTGGAAAGTTGGAGGTGACACTTTTGCCCCTCACCCCAAATCCCACATCCAGTCTACCCAAGCAGCTGTGCTATTCCAGGTTCCCAAGTGAGCCCAGCAGCAGGAGACACAGACACTACCCAGGGAGCAGGGCTCCTCCTGGGACAGTCCCAGCCCATTCCACCTGACTCTTCCCCTGGGCCCCAGACACCTGACGGGCTCTTTGCTCTGGAAATTCACCCAGCCCCAGAGACACAAATGCACATCCAATCCTGATCCAGCAGCCCAGGCTGAGGACGCTCAAGGGACACCCTTTTGGAAACAATTCCCTCCTGGGACCTGATTTCCATGGAGAGAACACTGCAGTTGAGCCAAGATTGATTTTTAAGAATGAGGAAAGGAGGGGATGAAATGCTTTCACAAAAAGTTGTGAAAGGAGGGAGAAAGGAAGGAAACAAGAAAAAGAAAAAAGACTCGAGAAGATGGCACTAGACAAGGAGTAAGAAGGATATGTTTGATCTGAGGGGCTGGAATCAGGCAAGGGTGGGAGAGAGTACAAGCTCTCCTCCTCTCCAGAAGTGGGCAATATTATAATTGATTAGTTGAGCACAATCGCCAAGTGCTCTTCTGGGCTCTGTACAAGGTCAGTTAAGTAATAATGGCAATAACAGCTAATATTTATCTAGCACTTATTATGTGCCAGGCACTGTTCTCAGTTTCACTTTATTAAGCCTTTTAATCCTCAAGACAACCCCATGAAGCGTTCATATTAACCCTATTTTATGGCTGAGGAAACTGAGGCACAGAGGTTAAGTTAAATTGCCCAGAGTCACACCGCCAGTGGCATCCGGGATCTAACTCCAGCTCCAGGACTCTTAACCACTAGGCTATATTTGGCCCTCAATGATCCAGAGGTAGGTAGGTCCCTATCCTCCTGGAGATCATGCCTTCCAAACCAGTATCCCCCAAACGATCACGACATGCCAGTTTCAAAGATGGGTGCATAACTCTGCCCATTTCGCATGCGGGAAAGTCCAAACCCGCGCTGCTCATCGATGGGGAACTGGAATCCAAATGTTCCCCATCCCAGCATCTTGCGAAGCGCTTTCTAATGAAGCACAGTGGAAACAGGGGTCAGCCTCAGGCCCTGACTCGCGACTGCGCCGAGGCGCGGATTACGGAGTCGGGGAGCCGGGGAGCCAGGGATTGGGGGAGCAGGGGAGCCGGAGAGCGGGAGCTATCGGGCTGGCGCCGCGTCGGACGAGTCCGAAAGCAGAACCGCGGTAGGCAGGGAGACCGCCCCAACCCCAGGGCAGAGAGCAGAGGGCAGAGAGCGGCCTGGCTCGACGGAGAGCGCCGCCCGGCTGGAACCGAGCTTGCCTCCCTGGACTGCAAAACGAGCAGAGTTATGCACCCATCTTTGAAACCGGCATGTCGTGATCCTTTGGGGGATACTGGTTTGGAAGGCATGAACTCCGGAAGGTAGGGACCCACCTACTTGGACTGCTGAGAGCCAAGTACAGCCTAGTGGTCAAGAGCCAGCAGCATCGTCTCTGGACGTCTTTGGCCAGACCCCTTCACCAGCGCCAGCGCCGAGGCGTCCTGCCCGGAAATTCCCAGAGAGTCAAAGCAAACTTCCCAGGAAAACTCTTCGGCTTCCTCCAAGCCTCTGTCACCGAGGCGGCTGCCAAGAGCGCCAGCGGAGTCTTTGCAGCTGCCGCGGGCCCTCCAGGGCGGGAGCCGCCGCTCCAGCGCTCGGGGTCCTCCCGGAAAGGTCCAGGGCTGAAGTTCAAAATTCACTTCCCGCCCAGGCCCGGCTCACCGCCCCGCCCGGTACTGTCCGGCAACCCCCAAGTCTCTTGCCCTCTCCAGCTCCAGTTAAGTCCTGGAGCGCCTCCAGCCTGAAGACCCATGCGGGCAGCTGAGCGAATCCCGCGGGCGATCCCTGCGCGCCTGGGGACGGGAAACAGCCAGAGCCGGCGCACACACACAACCTTGTGTGTGCGTGTGTGTTTACGTACGGAACGCGCGGGGTGGGAAAACAATGGCGAGCCGCTGGGAACTGAGCGACTACCCGCTCCGCATCTCCCTACTCCTAGGCGCGATCAGCGTTTGCAGCGGAGTCGGGATGAAAAGGCTCACCTCCGATATCCCAGGGCGGGAGGTGGGGGTAGTAAGAAGCAGCCTGGGGTGGGGGTGGGGGTGGGACAGGAGCAGCCGGAGCAGAAAACAAACAGGATGCGGCGCCGGTCTGGTCCGCTGGGGAACGACCCTGAAACCGTGGCAAGGGGCGCGCGTCTGTCCCCCAGCACCCCACGCAACCATGGTGGAGGAGCTCTGCGCCTCGTCGCAGGCACCTGAGCCCCACGCAGGACGCGCGCAGGTCGCCTCGGCTTCCCGCTGAGAAATCCTTAAACTAGGCGCATAGTCGGGCTGATGAGAAAGACCTAGTCCTCTGCGGTAGGCAAGGAGCGGGTTGGGGGTGCACCCTAAGCTCGACCCGCGTGGTGAACGCGCGCGCGCGCACACACACACACACATACACACACACACACAGCCACGCACTGCCTTAGAGGCTGCCACCCCTCTCCACAAGGACCCAAGTCGGCCAGGGAGGAGCCGCCACTGCCCAGCGTTGTTGGGGGTAGGTGAGGGTCCGTCCCTCCTCGAAAAACTTTGCACAGGGTGGAAACTCGCAGGGAAGAGAGCCGGTGGGTGCCCAGAAACGTAGGGGCGCAAGTGTCAAACTTCAGAGGGCTGGGGAAATGGGCGCGACGGCGCGATCATGGCGGGGAGGGGTGCACTTACTACGCAGCCAGGCGCCGGGCTCGGGGCTCGGGGCTCGCGGCTCCGCGCTCCTGCTCCTCCTCCGTGCGGTCCTCGCGGCTGGCAGCCTAGGCTTCCCGCTCACATGCCCCCGCGACGCCGCGGGCGGGCCAGGTTGGGGAGGCTGGGCTGGGAGGGGGGCACGCCCCCCGCCGTTGGCCGGGGAGTCGCTGCGGACCCACGGCCACCCTGGGTCCG
Source organism: Pongo pygmaeus (assembly GCF_028885625.2). Lineage (NCBI taxonomy): Eukaryota > Metazoa > Chordata > Mammalia > Primates > Hominidae > Pongo > Pongo pygmaeus. The sequence goes on from NC_072373.2 coordinate 45,385,218, forward strand.
CGCCCCACTGGGGGCCGCCGTCCCGGGCGGCGAGCTCGGTTCCGGCCGGGCGGCGCCCTCTCCGCCGAGCCAGGCCGCTCTCTGCCCTCTGCCCTCTGCCCTGGGCTTGCGGCCGTCTCCCTGCCTTCCGCGGTCCTGCTCTGCGACTCGTCGGACGCGCAGCCGGCCCGCCCTCCCTGCTCTCCGGCTCTCCCGCTCTCCGGCTCCAAGCTCAGCGCCTCGGCTCGATTCCGAGTCAGGGCCTACGAGGCTGACCGCTGAGCTCTGGGCTCAGACCCGGACTTGCCGGTTCTGGGCCCGGGTTCCAGGACCCGTGCTCACACAGTTCAGTTCCAAGCCGGGACTGGAGAAGGGCGCTCGCGGCTCGCTGCTGCGAGGCGACTGGACAGCCTAAAGGAGAAAGAGGGAGGGAGACCGAGAGCGCGCAGAGGGAGGAGGTAGGGAGGAGGGAGGGAGGGTGGGGACATGCAGAAGAAGGGAGGGACAGAGAGGTTCCTCCTCCTCCCTGCAGCCGGGTCCATCCAGGCATCAACAGCTGGAAACCTCTGTTGGAAAGGGGAAAGCTAAGGTTTACGGGCGGCGGGGAAGGGTGGAGGTGGAGTGAGGGGGTGTAGAGAAGAGAAGAAAGAAGGATTCTGCCCGCTCCCACTGCCCAGGTATGAGGGTCGCTACAGAGAATCTTCACTCCTTAAAGCAAGACCTAAGAAGTTATTGGTCCAGCTCCAAGCCTCCCAACCCCTCCAAACAGATAGCCTGGACTCGGGTTTTTTAAAAACCCCATTTCTCCGGACTTCCCTTAAGAACCTGATCTCTGCCGGGCGCGGTGGCTCACGCCTGTAATCCCGGCACTTTGGGAGGCCGAGGGGGGCGGATCACGAGGTCAGGAGATCGAGACAATCCTGGCTAACACGGTGAAACCCCGTCTCTACTAAAAATACAAAAAATTAGCCGGGCGTGGTGGCACGCGCCTGTAACCCCCCTACTCGGGAGGCTGAGGAAGGAGAATCGCTTGAACCCGGGAGTCGGAGGTTGCAGTGGGCCGAGATCGCGCCATTGCACTCACTCCTGCCTGGGCAAGAGGGCGAGACTCCGTCTCAAAAAAAAACAAAACCTGATCTCACCTGTAGCTAGATGGATTCCTGATATCTCCAACCACTCCCTAATCCTGTCATTTACAGCCTCTCAAATAAATCTTATTTTCTCCTGTCCCATTATATGGCAGGGTGGGGGAGAATGGAGAGTTGGTTTCCTTTCATTCAACATATTTATCAAATGTCTACATATGACCGGGCACGGTGGCTCATGCCTGTAATCCCAGCACTTTGGGAGGCCAAGGCAGCAGATCACCTGAGGTTGGGAGTTCGAGACCAGCCTGGCCAACATGGCAAAAACCCCTCTCCACTAAAAATAACAAAAATTAGCCGGGTGTAGTGGTGCATGCCTGTAATTCCAACTACTCAAGAGGCTGAGGCAGAAAAATTGCTTGAACCCAGGAGGCAGCAGTTGCAGTGAGTGGAGATCGCGCCATTGCACTCTAGCCTGGGCGACAAAGTAAGACTCTGTCTCCAAAACAACAACCAAAAAAAAGTCTACATATGCCTGGCTTACCTGGGTGCTGGGGACATGAAGACAAATGAGACAGTGTCCTGCCCTTTCTGGATTCTGATTTTGTAAAGGAATGGGTGAATATACCATTGCAGTGAAGTGGAGAGGGCTAAGATAGGGCAGGCAAATGGGCACAGGGCCACCAAAGACACTGGGATATGGGGACTGGAACTTCTTGGGGGAGGTGGCATCTGAAATGGGTCTTGGAAGGACCTGTGGGTGTAGGACAAATTAAAGGAGTGACAATCATGGACCTACTAATAAGTCTATGCCTACAGTGTGGGTGGCCAGCGTGTGTTCAAAGGTGATGGTCAGCAAGGCTCTCAAGGCCTTCTAAGGGCTCATCCTTGCCCACTGCTTTGCCTGGCTGACTCCTTTTATTCATCTTTTAGGTCTCAGCCTAGACATCAACTTTCCCTGAAGCCTTTCTTGATAGCCATATCTGGGCCAGGTGCCCCATCTGTGGGCTTTGGAAAAACCCCACTTATAAATAATATGGTAACCATTCACTTGTCTGTCTCCCCCCTGGACTGTAAGCTCCACAAGGGCAGGGATGTATCTCTCCAGTGTGCCTAGCCAGAGATTGGGAAAGAGCAGGCCCTTCATAAATACTTATTGATCAATACTTGTTGATTGAAGGAAATGGGTAGCCACTGAAGGATTCTAAGCAAGTCCTCAGATGGCATCAATCTAGCTGGAGGTAGGAAGGAGGCCAGTGACCAGACAATGGCAGTGGCCAGGGTAAAAATGATGCAGGCCTGAGCTAAGCTGGGAGTAGGGGGAATGGAAAGGAGAAACAGGTGGGTGTAAAAGAGTGGGAGAAGCCAACATTAAGGGCCTGATGTTTGGATAACTATGGATGAAGCCATCCTAGAAACCATGAAAGGGTTACCCAAGTTGCCGGGCACGGTGGTTCATGCCTGTAATCCCAGCACTTTGGGAGTCTGAGGCAGGAGGATCACCTGAGGTCAGGAGTTTGAGACCAGCCTGACCAACATGGAGAAACCCCGTCTCTACTAAAAATACAAAATTAACTGGGCTTGGTGGCTCATGCCTGTAATCCCAGCTAATCGGGAGGCTGAGGCAGGAGAATTGCTTGAACCCCGGGAGGCAGAGGTTGTGGTGAGCTGAGATCGTGCCACTGCACTCCAGCCTGGGCAACAAGAGGGAAACTCTGTCTAAAAAAAAAAAAAAAAAGGGTACCCAAGTGCCACCAAGCTTTTCCTCCTCCCAGACAACATGCCTGTGTTTTCCATATATCTGGTTGTTTTTCTCTGGCCCCTGATCATCTTCAGGGGGGCAACTTGATTGTGGGTACCTCCCTGTAGCTGAACAGCAGATTGAGAGAGGAAGAGCAAAAATCAGCCCTTCCAGTCACTGCCACCAAATTAAGATATAAAGTGTCTCCCTACTGGGTCTTAGGCACAATACTGTTTTCCTATACGATATCTATTTGTACTTTATCCCAATTCTGTGAGGTGGGTGTCATTATCCCCATTTTATCTTATTTTTAAATTTAATTTAATTCCATCTCTTTGCAAGTCCCTGAGTACCTGGAATCCCATTTTAGAGATGAGAAAAATGAAGCTCCAGTTAGTGGAGACAGGAAGCTATCTGACTGAAGATTCTAGATTTTCTCTACTACTGCACCATTTCCCAGGAACAACTATCAAATGTACATGATGTAACCCAATCAGCCACTCCTTGAAACACTCACTTCATGAGTCCACACTCTCTTGAGTCCTCCCACCTCACTGGCTGCTCTTTCCCAGCCACCCTTATTTATGTTCCCTCCTCCATCCTGGTCTCCAGGTGGGCATTCCCTGTGGGCTCTCTCCTACACCCCATTTTCCTCCTACCACATCTCCCTAGGTAAAATTTTGTCCTTTTCCATAGCTTTAAGTACCAACTATGTGGTGATGATTCTCCCAATTATTTAATATCCAAGACTATTATCCAACCACACACTTGATGTTTCTACCCAAGGGCCTCACAGACATTGTAACCATAATGGGTCCATTGCCTGAGGGCCTGCAAGTCAATACACCAACACCGAGGGTTGCAACAGAAAAAGAATTTTAAACGCACGGCCGAACAAGGAGAGGAGAGAAAACCTGAAATCTGTTTCTCGAAAGAGTTGGGGGCTAGGGATTTTAAGGGATTTGGAGTGGGCCGAGGTGTGGGGATCACCGTAGATGAGTCAAAGAGTACGCAGAGTCATGGGACAGGGAGATGAAGAAACTGCATTCTCATGCTGATTACGCTCCTCTGTGAGGGTCTTCAAACTGGTGGCATCAGCCATTCTGCTGGAACTCAAGAGCTAAAAACATCTTAAGAAAATCTTAAACAAAAGCCTTATGATTCCAACGTCAGTGATCCTATCTATAGGAACAATGGGGATGCAAATCGATTCTTCAACAAAAGCCTTATGATTGTAACATCAGAAATCCTATCTATAGGAACAATGGGGATGCAAATGGTCAGTATCTGGTTCTATGGAACTTTTAGCAACAAGGAAGTGCGCCAAAGTGCAACCTAATTAATGCTTTTTCTTTCTTTCTTTCTTTTTTGAGACAGGGTCTTGCTCTGTCACCCAGGCTGGAGTGCAGTGGTGAAGTCACGGCTCACTGCAGCCTCAACCTCCTGGGCTCAAGTGATCCTTCCATCTCAGCCTCCCAAATAGCTGGGACTACATACACAGGCATGAGCCACCCTGCCTGGCTAATTGTTTTCCATTTTATGTAGAGACAAGGTCTCGCTATGTTGCCCAGGCTAATCTCAAACTCCTGGGCTCAAGTGATCCTCTCACCTCGGCCTCCCAAAGTGCTGGGATTACAGGTGTGAGCCACTGCACTTGCCCATTAAGGTTAAATTATAACTGTATTTCCGCCCAGAACCTAGCATGTAATACTTGCTAACCCTGTGAGGATGGCTTCCACATCCTAACCCTAATATTGAACCTTTAATCATCATCCCCAACCCAGTACCATCTTCTTTCCCATCCAGTAAATGGCACTACCACCTACCTAAGGGCTCAAGCCAAAAACCTAGCCATCATCTGTGATTGTTTCTTGCTCATCTAATCAATTTAGTGAGTCACTGGCCTATCTCCAAAAATATATCCCAATCCATCCATTCCTGTCTTTACCACCCCACCCTAGTCCAGGCCACCATTACCTACCACTCAGCCAGACTACAACAGCCTCACCTGCGGTGACATCATTTCACTGAGGCTGCCTACATCTGCATGACTTTAATATTTGTTCCAGAAATTTCTTCCCCAGGAAGATAAGACTGTAAACCAGTAAATAACTTCATTATTTCCTTCAGGAACTTCCTAAAAATCAATTTATCTGAACAATAGACTGCTCAAACAGCCCCCTTCTCGGGACAATAGTTTGCTTAACTGGGCAAACCAGTAGCTTATCAAACAATTGTTTATTCTTGAAGACCCTCCCTTCACCATGTCCTCCAATCCTAAACTGTTATAAATTTTGCCCAATCCCAATCAGATCCCCATATTGAAAGATCTGCCTTGAACTAGACTTCAAACCCTACAAAAATCTTTACACCTGTTAAGTTCTTCCCCAAACCCTCCTCTTCCTAGAGTGGGCACCTTTTCATCCTCTTGTCTCAGCAAAAATATCTCTTCTCTCATCTTCCCCTTTCCTCACATATAAAATCATCCTCTACCCCATCCCACCTTTATTCTGTTTCTCAGCCCTGTTTGCTTCCTTCATAGCACTTACCACAATTACACTTGTTTTATCTGTTTTCTGTTTTCTTGTATTTTTTTCTTTTTTCTTTTTCTTTTTCTTTTTTTTTTTTTTTTTTTTTTTTGGAGACAGAGTCTCGCTCTGTCACTCTGGCTGGAGTGCAGTGGTGCGATCTCTATTTACCACAACCTCCGCCTCCTGGGCTTGAGCGATTCTCCTGCCTTAGCCTCCCAAGTAGCTGGGATTACAGGTGCACGCCACTACCACCTGGCTAATTTTTTTGTACTTTTAGTAAAGATGGAGTTTCACCATGTTGGCCGGGCTGGTCTTACACTCCTGGCCTCAAATCATTCACCCACCTCGGCCTCCGAAAGTGCTGGGATTACAGGCGTGAGCCACTGTGCCTGGCCTCTTGTGTTTTTCCTGCTTCCCTTTAGACTGTAGGCTCTGTGAGGGGAGACCTTGTCTGCTCTAGTCTCCATTTAATATCCAGAATACCTGCTGAAGGAAGGACTCTGCTTGGCTTCAGGGAGTGGGGGCTCCGAGGGCTCCTATCTGATTTGTGTGTGGCCATAGCCTGAAACACAGGTGGGGGTTGCGGTGCCCAGGTGTGCTAGGTTTGTGATTTTCCCTTTAACCTATGAGATTAGAGACAAGGTGTAAAATGCAAATGCCCTTGGGAGAGATAGTAAAAGAATTAAATTCACAAAATGGTGTGAATTACTTTCCTCAAGCACCAGAGTGAAAGCTCTGAGAGAAAAAGCAAGAGCCCACGGGTTGAGAATAGGAAGAAGCATACTGGAATCCTGGTTTCACTGCTCTGCTTCAAGAGGGTCCTGCCTGTCCCCTCATCCACCCCCACCTAACCCAGGGCCATTTTCCCTGCAAAGCTTAGAAAGAGGGTGCTTGTAGGTCGGGTCAGATCAGGGTAGGCCCAGCCTCATGAGGTTTGTCTGGTACCAACTCTTCATCCTTCTGTCTGAGCAAGTGCTTTTCCAGATGGCTATAGCTAGAGATGTGAGTCAGAGGTGCCCCACTCAGGGGGTCTTGCACCATGGCACAGCCCGTGGGGCTTCTTCTCAGAGGCAAGCACTGCCTTCAGGCTGACCTGAGGTGGGCTTCTACTCAGTTCTACTTGGGCTTTTCTAGGGAGTCACACTCAGGTATAGAGCCAATCAAGAAAGTAACAGATTAAGTCACAGCTGTTTCATTTGCCTATCAGAATCTGACAGTACAAGATCTGGAAGGAGCTGGGCATGGTGGCTTATGCCTGTAATCCCAGCACTTTGGGAGGCCGAGGCGGGCGGATCATAAGGTCAGGAGATCGAGACCATTCTGGCTAACACGGTGAAACCCCGTCTCTACTAAAAATACAAAAAATTAGCCAGGCATGGTGGCAGGCGCCTGCAGTCCCAGCTACTCCAGAGGCTGAGGCAGGAGAATGGCGTGAACCCGGGAGGTGGAGGTTGCAGTGAGCCGAGATTGCGCCACTGCACTCCAGCCTGGGCGACAGAGTGAGACTCTGTCTCAAAAAAAAAAAAAAAAAAAAAAGATCTGGAAGGAATCGGCCTTCCAGAACCATCTCCTCCCTCTTTGTGCAATAGAGAAGACTGAGGCACAAGGAGGAGGGATAGCTCACTCAAGCCTGCACGTTATACACAGGACCCCCTTAAGCTATCAGCGGCTCTGTGAAGACGGGGACAGTTCCTTTCACAGATGAGGAAAAAGATACTCAGAAAGGGGAGGGAAATTTCCCGAGACCACACAGTGAAGGGGCACCATTGGACATCTGAACCCAGGCTTTCTGGCCTGTAGATCCATGCTTTCTCCAGCATACCATGCTGCCTTGCTGCTTGTGGGGTTTTCTGGTCCTTGGAATCTGAAACATATAATAAACAGCAGCTGAGTATTATTCCGTACCCTAGATTCTAGCCTAGACCCTAGAAGTTGAAGCAGCTCTCTGCTTTCCATATGCCAGTCAGCCTCCTATTTCCTGAGTGGCGGACTTTCTCCCAAGGACAGAGGACCCAACCCATACCACCACTCCTTAACACGCAGGCACAGAAACATGCAGGGACCCCACTCAGTGTGTGGGTTCAGCTAATGTTGGTGACTTGAGTCCTTTTTACACACACGCACACTTCCAGAGCTTTTCCACTCCATCCTTCACGTGTTCAGCTGCCACAGGGAATGCGCTTGGGAAGAGGGCTGGAGTAGTCATTCTCACCTCCAAGTCTAGTGCACACTCTCTGTGAATGTAATTATCTGGAGTCCTAAGTGCAGGGCCAACAATCAGGCCGCATGTTTTCCTGATCTACTTGGAATGGGGGCAGTGCAAAGACAGGGCCACTTCCCCCTGAGAGGACGCCCACACGCATGCGAATACACACAATGGTAGTTTTTTTCATTTTCTTGTGTCTCTTCCCACAGAGAGGGGCCACTGGGCCACACCAGCAAAGGCAGGTGAGTGAGGGAGGGAGGAAAAGAGATGCAGAAGGTGCTTCCCTCCCAGAAGCCTGGGCCATTTAGAAAATCCTTAGGCCGTCTCCTCAGTCCTCTTCTCCTCCCCGTCTACCACCTGGCTTACAGTGCCCCACACCCACCCGCAAACTTTTTTTAAAACCCTGTTTCCTGCCTTGAGGAGACCTAGATCCCCATTCTGGGAGGGACTGGCAACAATTAACAAAGGCACCATGGAGTAAAGACAATTAACAATCCAGAAAAGAGGGGAAAGAGAGGCTTTGTTCTGGTCTCCATAACAACAGCGGGGAGGGGGGGGAAGATGAGGGAGGAGGAGGAAGAGAAGGGGCATCCAGAGAGGCTGATACTTTCACTTTCCTTTCATCCCTCCCCTCTCCGCCCCTTTGGGTTTCTGCCGGGGATCCCAAAGGGAACAGGGCTGGGACAGGCCAAGTCTGAAGGCTGGAGATTAGAGGTGGGCAACTCCAAGATTCATGCCTTAGCTGAGGGCCCACTGGGGAGTTAAGGCTAGACAGGAAGCCCTGGGGACTGAATCAAAGGCATTTGAGTGCTTCCTCCTCTTTTTCCAAAGGGCTTACCTTGTGCTAAGAACTGTACCCAAAGATCAAGTCTCTGCCCTGGATGGACACCTCACGGTCAAAAAGCTTGGTGGCTTCTGCATCCCTTCTCATCAGGACGTGGTGGAAAGTGAAGAAGTGAAGGCAGGACTGTCTACATAGCTTGCAGGGTCCAATACAAAATGAAATGTTCCAAAATTAGTCCAGGCGCAGTGGCTCACACCTGTAATCTCAGCACTTTGGGAGGCTGAGACGGGTGGATCACTTGAGGCCAGGAGTTCAAGACCAGCTGGCCAACATAGTGAAACCCCATCTCTACTAAAAATACAAAAATTAGCCTGGCATGGTGGCATACACCTGTAGTCCCAGCAACTTGGGAGGCTGAGGCAGGAGAATTGCTTGAACCCAAGAGGTGGAGATCGTGCCACTGCACTCCTGCCTGGGTGACAGAGACCCATGAGACCCTGAAAGAAACAGAGAAAGAGAAAGAAAGAAAGAGAGAGAGAGAGGGAGGAAGGAAGAAAGAAAGAGAAAAAGAAAGGAAAGAAAGAAAGAAAGAGAGAGAGAAAGAAAGAAAGAAGAAAAGAAAGGAAGGGGGAGGGAGGGAGGGATGGAAGGAAGGAAGGAAAAAGAAAGAAATGTTCCAAAATTGTTAAGAATTTCAAGATGGCAAAAGCAGAGCATCAAGTGCAGGGCCCTCTGAGCACAGTGCACTGGTTGCACATCCATAAAGCACCCTGTCAGGAGGAGCTTGGGGCTGGGCTCTGTCTGCCTGCTTAATGTGTGCATGCACGTGTGTGTGTGTGTGTGTGTGTGACAGAGAGAGAGAAAGAGAGACAGACCTCTCCACTGCACACATTTCTGAGCATGTGCTATGGTCTAGACGATGGTGTCTCCTCAAATTCATATGTTGAAACTTAATCCCCACTGGGATCCTATTAAGATGTGGGGCCTTGGAGAGGTGATTAGGTCATGAAGGCAGACTCCTCATGAATGAGATTAGTGCCTTTATGAAAGAGGCTTGAGGGAGCTTGTTTGCCCCTTCAGCCATGTGGAGGACACAGATGGTGCCATCTATGAAGACTGGGCCATCCTAAGACCCTGAATCTGCCAGCATCTTGATCTCGGACTTTCTGGCTTCTAGAATTTTGAGCAATAAATTTCTGTTGTTTATAAGTTACCTAGTCTAAGGTATTTTGTTAACAGCCTGAATGGATTAAGACATTCACCTTTGAGCAAGAGAGAAACCAAGTACAGAAAACCCATTCCCAAGAGTGGGGTGTTCTGGTAACCAGATGACCGGCTATCCCAGGCTTCCCTGTTTGGAAAAGGCAGAAGACAGTGAGATGTACAAAGCTCCAAAATCCTGCTGAAGAACATGATGTCTATCCTAGGGGATTTAGAAAATACCTTCGATCTCACAAGGTGTTGCTCCCGGGAGCAGAAGTTTCTTGGCATGAGCAGCCAAGCACATCAGGCCTGGCCTCATGGGTGGGCCTCTTCATTAGCCATAGGAGAACGGACCTCCAGAACATTTCTTGCTCTCAGCAACCCTAACATCATAAGAGAAAATGGGTTAGGGACTGTAGAGACCTGTCCTTCTAGGGCTCAGCCTCACTGCCTTGTGGGTCCAAGTGAAATAAAAAATATTACTCAGAAAAAAAGTCAGTTGTGTCGAAGACCCCAAACCAGGCAAGAAAGAGGTCAAAGATCCTGCTTTCTGCCTTCACCTCTCTGCCCAAAGGGATCCTCCCAGGGACTTCTTGCAGGGTTGCTGTTATGGGCTGAATTCTGTCCTCCTCCATTCCCCGAATTCACATGTTCTAACTCCCAGCACCTTAGAATGTGACCATATTTGGAGACAGGGTCTTTACAGAGGTAATTAAATTAAAATCTTGGTGGTGGGTGCCTGTAGTACCATCTACTTGGGAGGCAGAGGCAGGAGAATGGCATGAACCCAGGAGGCAGAGCTTGCAGTGAGCCGAGATCAAGCCACTGCACTCCAGCCTGGGCAACAGAGCGAGACTCCATCTCAAAAAAAATAAATAAAATTAAAAATTAAAAAATTTAAAAAAATAAAAATAAATTAAAATCAGATCATGAGAGTGGGTCCGAATCCAATGTGACTGGTGTCCTTATAAGATGATATTTGAATGCAGAGACATACAAAGAGATGCTGATGGGAAGAGTCAGAGGCAGAAGACAGTCATGTACAAGCTAAGCAGAGAGGCCTGGAACAGGTATTTCCCCCAGAAAGAACCAAACTGCTTACACCTTGACCATGGATTTCTACTGTCTAGAATGTGAGAAAATAAATTTCTGTTGTTTAAGCCACCCTGTCTGTAATAGTTTGTTAGGGGAACTCTGGCAAATTAATATAAACAGGCTTAGATGCTGGGAGGTCTGCATAGCCTTAGGTTGCCTGGACTCAAAGAATGCATCTGAATGAGGGATATGTTTGTACTTATATTGCAGCATTATTTTAACTTGAAGCAAAATTGATCTATTACTCCCTTCCCCCATAGCTTAGTCTTTTAAATTTTTTATTTCTTTTGGTATTGGTTGAATACATTTTATTGTTTTAATCCCTTTAGTCTTTTTATTTTTCTGGTTTTAATGATTTTGCTTATCTCAGTCATTTTTAATCTCTGTTTTGTCTTTCTTCTAGCTATTTTATACTATTTTCTTTGATCTCATCTTATCTTCTAGATTTATTGTTATTGTATTATCTTTTTATTCCGCATCTTTTATTTCTAACCTTTGCCCTGTCATGTCTTTGTTCTAGCTTTTAATTTCTTTTTAGCTTATTTGGTTTATTTTCAGTTCATATTATCACTTTATTGCCTGTCGCCCTCTTTTTTTTTTTAACTGTTTTTACCATCTTTTTTTATTTCTTCTTAGTTTACTTTATCTTTCTATTGACTGTTGTATTATCTTCCATGTTTTTACTGTTTTCAATTCTCTCTGCTTATTAAACGCAGAGGCTGGAAACACAGCCCTCAGGGGAGAGCTTCAAGGCTAACCCAGGCCCTAAGTGGAGGAGGAGGCTGGATGCCCTCTCTGCCTTCTGGAGTGGGCCCTCCCAACCACCCCTCTTAGATGCTCCATTTGCACCAAAGCTGGCCCCTCCTGTCTATAAGGATTAATCTGTGTAATATAAGAGATCTTGGGGAAAAACTCCATCAGGAAGATAGTTATAGTGATAACCCATCTGAACTGCTGGAATAGCCTGGCTTTCTCACATCATATGCCATCAAATTGCTCTATGTGCATCTGAAATGTACCATCACTGGACATTAGGCCAAACCTATAAAAAGAGCATATTACTTGTTAGGTTGGGTGTGGTAGGTAGGAAATTTCACTTCGGGAAGAGCTCTCAACATACCTCTTTAGGTTTAATTTTAACAACAACAACAACAGGAACACAGTGGAAAGCCGGGCACGGTGGCTGACGCCTGTAATCCCAGCACTTTGGGAGGCCGAGGAGGGTGGATCACGAGGTCAAGAGATCAAGACCATCCTGGCTAACATGGTGAAACCCCATCTCTACTAAAAATAAAAAAATTAGCAGGGCGTGGTGGTGCTGTAGTCCCAGCTACTCAGGAGACTGAGGCAGGAGAATCGCTTGAACCCAGGAGGCGGAGGTTGTGGTGAGCCGAGATCACGCCATTGCACTCCAGCCTGGGTAACGAGCGAAAAAAAAAAAAAAAGGCTGCATATCCCAGCCTCCTTTGCAGCTAAGTACAGCCATGTCCCTAGGTTCTGCCCTATAGGAACCTAAGCAGAGGGATATTTGCTTCCTGGTTTGGCCCTATAGGACCTAAACAGAGGGATGCATACTTCCTGGTTCTGCTCTATAGGACCTAAGCACAGGGATATATGCAACTTCCTGGTTATGGCCATTAAAGGAAATGGTATATTCTGCCCATTCTCTCTTTCTCCCATCTGCTGGCTGGAATGCAGGCATGGTGGCTGGAGCTATAGCTGGTATCCTAAGCCATGAAGTGAGAAAAGGACACTGAAAATGAGTGAGGGCCAGGCGCAGTGGCTCATGTCTGTAATCCCAGTAGTTTGGGAGGCCGAGGAGGGCGGATCACTTGAGGTCAGGAGTTCAAGACCAGCCTGGCCAACATGTCGAAATCCTGTCGCTACTAAAAATACAAAAATTAGCTGGGTGTGATGGCATGTGCCTGTAGTCCCAGCTACTCAGGAGGCTGAGGCAGAAGAAATACATGAACCTGGGAGGTGGAGCTTGCAGTGAGCCGAGATCGATGCCACTGCACCATTCCAGCCTGGGTGACAGAGTGAGACTCTGTCTCAAAAAAAAAAAAAAAAAGAAGAAAAGAAAGAAAAAAGAAAAGAAAAGAAAATGGGTGAAGAATCTAGGTTCCTGATACCATGGAGCCTCCACAAAGCCCTGTAGTGCTTATTTTTGGACAATTACCTGAGAAACAAATAAACGGCTATCTTGTATAATCCACTGTGACACTGACCTTTGTTACTGCACCTGAATCAGTTCTCTTTAACATATAGTTGTCCCTGAAAAAATCTTCTTTTATTTTGAGAGCCAAGGAGTACATGTCAATCCTTAAATCATATCCTTCTAGAAAATAATTAGATATATCCCTGCTGGGTTACTTCTGTAGGTAAGAGCCCTTCCTTATCACCAGGGTGCATGAGGGTGGGTGATCTTCCACACTTCACAGCTGGGCCTCTGAGTCTGCACAAGCCTGCTCACTGTGTTCTGTTCTCTTCAGTCTCAGAAAAATTATCAGGGTTCTTAGTATCTGTCCAACTTTTTTTTTTTTAAGACAGCCTCACTCTGTTGCCTAGGCTGGAGTGCAGTGGCGCGATCTTGGCTCACTGCAACCTTCGCCTCCCAGGTTCAAGCGATTTTCCTGCCTCAGCCTTTCGAGTAGCTGGGATTACAGACGTGCACCACCATGCCCAGCTAATTTTTGTATTTTTAGTAGAGATGGATGGGGTTTCACCATCTTGGCCAGGCTGGTCCGAACTCCTGTTCTTATGTGATCCACCTGCTTTGACCCCCCAAAGTCCTGGGATTACAGGTATGAGTCACTTGGCTCGGCCTACAGGTTCCCACTTTAAATATATTTTCCTTTTTTTTTTTTTTGAGACGGAGTCTCACTCTGTCCCCCAGGCTAGAGTGCAGTGGCGTGATCTCGGCTCACTGCAAGCTCCGCCTCCCGGGTTCACGCCATTCTCCTGCCTCAGCCTCCCGAGTAGCTGGGACTACAGGGGCCTGCCACGAAGCCCAGCTAATTTTTTGTATTTTTTAGTAGAGACAGGGTTTCACCGTGTTAGCCAGGATGGGCTCCATCTCCTGACCTCGTGATCCACCTGCCTCTGCCTCCCAAAGTGCTGGGATTACAGGCGTGAACCACTGCGCCCGGCCTAAATATATTTTTCATGGCAAACTAGCTAAGCAAGCTGAAGAATCTATTCTGTTAAAAAGCAGGCTTTCATCAATGAAATCTATACCAATAGCCATATGACCCCTGCACCCCCAATCAACAACATGATTCCTTTCCAAATCTTCAACCATTGGCTTAGAACTCCAAGTTAACCCTTAAAATGTTTACTTCCACACTGCCCAGTCACATTTTCAGGGATTTCTTCAGCTGTTGAAGGTAACTTCCAGAGCTCTGCCCCTCTGCAGACAGAGGTTGTCGTGAAAACCTGCAGATTCCTCCACTACAGAATACTCTGTTGAACCTAACACTGTGAATTTGGCCTTGCTCTTACTCAATAAGATGACAATGGCTCCTCATCCCCCACTCACCTCTGTCTTATTCATGCCTACATCCCCAGTCTCTAGAATAAGCAACAGTAAGAGTCATGCTCCTGCATAATTCCAAACTGCCAAAGGATACATCCTTCCAGAAGATTTTTTTTTTTTTGAGACGGAGTCTTGCCCTGTTGCCCAAGCTGGAGTGCAATGGCACGATCTGGGCTCACTGCAACCTCCATCTCCCAGGTTCAAGCAATTCTTTTGCCTCAGCCTCCTGAGTAGCTCAGATTACAAGCACATGCCACCACACCTGGCTAATTTTTTGTATCTTAATAGAGACAGGGTTTCACCATGTTAGCCAGGCTGGTCTTGAACTCCTGACCTCGTGATCCACCTGCCTGGGCCTCCCAAAATGCTGGGATTACAGGCGTGAGCCACCTCGGCTGCCCAAAGATTTTTTGAAGTTGCCTTCTAATATCTAAGATATTTCTCGCATTATGGGATTGGATTGGGTTCTCAATAAAAACTCCCATTACTTTTGTTTGCTTGTTTGTTTTCTTTTCTTTTTTTCACTGCATATGTGTAGATCTAACCATTATTTTTTATTTTAGTATATAATAGTACAATATCTTTAAAGAGGACAAGATTCTAGGAAATAATTTCATTTCTAAGAATTAGGACTTTTTCCTTACAGTGCTGTGTGGAAAATGAGGCAAAGATGGATTGACCATTTTAATCTCAATGTCACTAAACTTCCAGATTCTTAAAATTGTAGTCAGCCCATAAAGATATCTGTGGTAGTAAATCTCCAGGATGTCCCCCAGTAATCCTCCTCTTGGTGTTCATGTCCTTACCCTTGAGTAATCCTTTTCATTGAGTTTAGGCTGGACTTTGTGACTCACTTCTTTTTTTTTTGAGACTTTGTGACTCACTTTTTTTTTTTTTTTTTTTTGCTTTGTTGCCCAGGCTGGAGTGCAATGGCACAATCTCGGCTCACTGCAAACTCCGCCTCCCGGGTTCAAGCAATTCTCCCGCCTCAGCCTCCCGATTAGCTGGGATTACAGGTGCCCACCACCACGTCCATCTAATTTTTATATTTTTAGTAGAGACGGGGTTTCACCATGTTGGTCAGGCTGGTCTCGAACTCCTGATCTCAAGTGATCCACCGGCCTAGGCCTCCCAAAGTGCTGGGGTTACAGGAGTGAGCCACCGTGCCCAGCTATGACTCACTTCTAATGAACAGAATAAGGCAGAAGTTACAATGTGGGATGAACCAGGTCATAAAATGCAGAGTGGCATTTCAGTCACTTGCTATGGGGTAAGCCGCCCGCCATATCAAGCAGCTCTGTAGAAAGACCCACATGGCAAGGAACTGAGGCCTCCTGCCCACAGCCAGGTGAGTGAGCTTGGAATAAGATCCTCTAGTCCCAGACAAGTCTTCAGAGACTGCAACTCCAGCCAATAGTTTCATGAAAAACCTCATGAGAGACCCTGAACCAGAATCACTCAACTAAGCCACTCCCGAATTCCTGACCCACAGAAACTGTGTAAGATGAAAAATATTTATTATTTAAGTCACTAAGTTTTGGGGTAATTTGTTATGCAGCAATAGATAAGGAGATAATAGAAAAGGATGTCAATATCGCTAAGATAACTCTACAGCTTCTTTTTTGTTTGTTTGTTTGTTTGTTTGAGACGGAGTCTTGCTCTGTCATCCAGGCTGGAGTGCAGTGTCACGATCTAGGCTCACTGCAACCTCTGCCTCTGGGTTCAAATGATTCTCCTGCCTCAGCCTCTCCTAGTAGCTGGGCCTACAGGTGCACACCACCACGCCCAGCTAATTCTTGTATTTTTAGTAGACACAGGTTTTGACATGTTGGTCAGGCTGGTCTTGAATTCCTGACCTCAGGTGATCCGCCCACCTCGGCCTCCCAAAATGCTGGGATTACAGGCGTGAGCCACCTCGCCTGGCCGATAACTCTATAGCTTCTAAATATATTTACCTTCTATGGATGGGATCAGCCACTTGCAAAATAGAAAATCAATAAATGGGAATCTGAGAGAATATTTATTCTCTGGAAAGCATGCTTGAATCATCTGCGTAATCTGTGTTTTCCCAATCCTCATAGCTGATGCTGGACACTGAATTAGCTAATTGATTAATTGGTGGCTGCTTATTGAGACTTGCATTGCTTTCCATTTGCCTTATTTAGACAAATTTTTAGTAGATTCACAAAGCTCTTTCTGGAGTGAAAAAGTTATTTGCCTGGTGGACCTATTTTAAACGTCTTCTTTGAAGTCTTCCCTGAGCATCTCCTCCCCCCATCCTCATCTTCACATCATCCATCAGAGTTTGAATCACTTTCTCGGTGCTTTCATGGCACTCTGAGACTACCTCTGCTATGGCACTTGTCACTGCATTGGCTGAGAACTTGCTACTTCCCTCATTAGGATGGAAGATTTTGAAAGCAAAGCCTGCAATTTATTCATCTTTGGTCTTAGAACAGCCTCTGGTCTGTAGTATAAGCTCAACAAATGTATCTAACATGAATGAATAAGAACATATTAATGAAGAAAGGAATGAATACATGAATAAATGAATTGACCATAGATGAAAGCTAAGTGGCCGGAGGAAAACCACTTCCCTCTCTGAATTTCTGTTCACCTATAAAATGAAAGGGGTGGACAAGATTGTGTCTAAGATCCCTTTTAACTCAGACCTTCTGTGATTTATGACTGGAGATGGGAGTTGAAGCCTATGCCCTTCTATGGCCTTCAAAAAGCAATACTAGGAAGAAAATAATGAAGATAAGAGTGGAAATCAGTGAAATAATAAACAGAACAACAGTAAAGAAAATCAATGAAAGCAAAGGCTGTTTCCTTGAGCAGATCAATAAAATTGATAAACCTCTAGCTAGATTGATCAACAACAAAAGAGGAAAGACAAAAATACCAATATCGGGAATGAAGGGTGGGGGGCATATCACTTCAGATGCTACAGACATGAAAAGGATTAAAAGGATTAAAAAGGAGTATTATTAACAACTTTATAGAATAAATTTGGCAACTTAGATAAAATGGACAAATTACTTGAAACACACATACTACCAGAACTGGCCCAAGAAGAAATAGAAAATCTGAATAGCCTTCTATATATTAAAGACTTGAAGCAGTAATTTCTAAAAACTGGCAAAATTCTATCAAACACTTAAAGGTGAAATAATCCTAATCATACATTAATTATTTCAGAAAACAGAGAAAAAAGGAAAATTTCCCAATTAATTTTTATGAGTCCAGTATTACCCTGATACCACAACCAAAGATATTATAAGGAGGCCGGGTGTGGTGGCTCATGTCTGTAATCCCAGTGCTTTGGGAGGCCGAGGTGGGCGGATCACATGAGATCAGGAGTTCGAGACCAGCCTGGCCAACATGGTGAAATCCTGTCTCCACTAAAAAACACAAAAATTAGCCAGGTGTGCTTTGGGAGGCCGAGGCGGGCAGATCACCTGAGGCTGGGAGTTCAAGACCAGCCTGACCAACATGGAGAAACCCCGTCTCTACTAAAAATACAAAATTAGCCAGGCGTGGTGGCACATGCCTGTAATCCCAGCTACTCGGAAGGCTGTGGCAGAAGAATCACTTGAACCCGGGAGAAGTAGGTTGCAGTGAGCTGAGATTGTGCCATTGCACTCCAACCTGGGCAACAAGAGCGAAACTCCATCTCAAAAAAAAAAAAAAAAAAAATCAGCCAGGTGTGGTGGTGCACACCTGTGAACCCAGCTACTTGGGAGGCTGAGGCAGGAGAATTGCTTGAACCTGGGAGGCAGCGGTTGCAGTGAGCTGAGATTGCGCCACTACACTCCAGCCTGGGCAACAGAACAAGACTCCGTCTCAAAAAAAAAAAAAAAAATCTTAAGGAAGGAAAACTGCAGACTAATGCTCCTCATGAATGTCAGCATAAAAGCTTTAACAAAATTTCTGCAAATAGAACCCCAAGATACACAAACAAATAGTATATAAAGACCAAGTGGGGTGATCTAGAAATGTGGGGCATACAGCTAATAAAGGAAGAAATATCTTTTTTTAATAAAAAAAACTTTTTTTTTTTCTTAAATAGAGATGGGGTTTCACTATGTTGCCCAGGCTGGTCTCAAACTCCTGGGCTCGAGCAATCCTCCCGCCTTGGCCTCCCAAATTGCTGGAATTACAGGTATGAGCCACCCCTCCTGGCCAAAACTATCTGGTTTTTTTTTTTTTTTTTTTTTTTTTTTTTTGCGACAGAGTCTATCACCCAGGCTGGAGTGCAATGGTTCAATCTCGGCTCACCGCAACCTCCGCCTCCTGAGTTCAAGCGATTTTCCCGCCTCAGCCTCCCAAGTAGCTGGGACTACAGGCACACACCACCATGCCCAGCTAATTTTTGTATTTTTAGTAGAGGCGGGGTTTCACTATGTTGGCCAGGCTGGTCTCAAACTCCTGACCTCAGATGATCCGCCCACCTCAGCCTCCCAGAGTGCTGGGATTACAGGCGTGAGCCACCATGCCCAGTCCAAACTATCTTTATTCAGTTAATATGACACATATATAGAAAACCCTAAGCAATTAACAAAAGCAATAAACGAAACTGGTAGCACCAATAGGTGAACTGAGCAAGGTTGCAGAATGCAAGGCCAATATGCAAAAATCAGATGTATTTCTATATACTAGCAATAAACAATTGGAAAATGAAATGAGAACGTGCCATTAGTACCAACAAACATGAAATAGAGATACATATAATAAAAGATGTGTAAGACATTTTACACTGCAAACTACAAAACATTGCTGAGAGAAATTAAAGATCTAAAAGAATAAAGAGATACGCCATGTTCATGGATGGTATATTAGTCGGGGTTCTCTAAAGAGACAGAACTAATAGAATACATGAGGTCCTTGAATAAGCCATCTCATTCAATGTGGCTTCTTTTTTTTTTTTTTTTTTTTTTTTTAAGACAGGGTCTTGCTCTGTCGCCCAGGCTGGAGTGCAATGGTGAGATCTCTGCTCACTGCAACCTCCGCCTCCTGGGTTCAAGTGATTCTCCTGCCTCAGCCTTCCAAGTAGCTGGGACTACAGGCATGCACCAGCACACTCAGCTAATTTTTGTATTTTTAGTAGAGATGGGTTTCACCATATTGGCCAGGCTGGTCTGGAACTCCTGACCTCAGGTGCTCCGCCCGCCTTGGCCTCTGAAAGTGCTGGGATTACAGGCGTGAGCCACCGCGCTCGGCCCAGTGTGGCTTTCTTTATAACGTTGATGAGGAAAATAAATCAGTTCCCGATAGAAGCCATTGTCTGCATGGAGTTTGCACATTCTCTCCATGTTTTCATGGGTTTTTCCAGGTAATCCAGTTTCCTCCCACATTCCAAAAATGTGCACGATGAGGTTAATTAGTGTGTCGAAATGACCCCAGTCTGTGTGAGTGTGTGTGTGTGTGTGTGTGTGTGAGTGGACCCTGTGATGGAATGGCAACCTGTCCATGGCTGATTCCCACCTGATGCTCTGAGCTGCTGGGACAGGGTCCAGCCACCTGCAGCCCTGAACTGGAATAAGCAGACTGGAAAATGAATTAATGAACATAAATTATTGTAAAATAAAAATTCATCCAGTCTATGATAATTATAAACATGCATGACAGTAAATGATGCAGTTCTTTTTTTTCTTTTTTCTTTTGAGATGGACTCTCGCTCTGTTGCCCAGGCTGGAGCGCAGTGGCATAGTCTCGGCTCACTGCAAGCTCCGCCTCCCGGGTTCAGGCCATTCTCCTGCCTCAGCCTCCCGAGTAGCTGGGACTACAGGTGCCTGCCACCATGCCTGGCTAATTTTTTTGTATTTTTTAGTAGAGATGGGGTTTCACCGTGTTAGCCGGAATGGTCTCGATCTCCTGACCTCGTGATCCGCCCGCCTTGGCCTCCCAAAGTGCTGGGATTACAGGCGTGAGCCACCGCGCCCAGCCACATCTAATTTTTAAATGTCTTACTATTTTTTATTCTTATAAACATCATTATTTTTATTATTATTTTGAGACCAAGTCTCACTCTGTCACCCATGCTGGAATGCAGTGGCACAATCTTAGCTCACTGAAACCTCCACCTGCCAGGTTCACACAATTCTCCTGCCTCAGCTACCCGAGTAGCTGGGATTACAGGCGCGCACCACCATGCCTGGCTAATTTTGTATTTTTGGCAGAGGTGGGGTTTCACCATATTGGCCAGGCTGATTTCAAACTCCTGACCTCAAATGATCTGCCTGCCTCAGCCTCCCAAAGTGCTGGGATTACAGGCATGAGCCACTGCTCCCAGCCCTACAAACATTATTATTATTATTATTATTAGAGACAGGGTCTCACTCTGTCGCCCAGGCTGGAGTGCAGTGCAGTGGTGTGATCATAGCTCACTGCAGCCTCGAACTCTTGACCTCAAGCGATCCTGCTGTCTCAGCTTCCTGAATAGCTAGAACTACAGGTGCGCATTACCATATCCAGCTAATTTTTAATTTTTTTGTAGAGATGGGTTCTTGCTCAGGCTGGTCTTGAACTTCTGGCCTCAAGTGGTCCTCCCTGGCCTCCCAAAGTGCTGGGATTACAGGCATGAGCTACTACTCCTAGCCCTAATCTTTTTTAAATGTATGTATAGCTCACATTTATTTCAATATTTAATATTACAAGTGTTGGTCAGGCGCAGTAGCTCACACAGAAACACCTTCACAGACACACCCAAACATAATGCTTTATCAGGTTTCTAGGTACCCTTAATCTCGTCAAGTTGACACCTAAAATTACCCATCAAATAAGAAGACTCAATATTGTGTTTCTTTTTCTTTTTCTTTTTTTTTTTTTTTGAGTTGGAGTTTCGCTCTTGTTGCCTAGGCTGGAGTGCAATGGCACGATCTTGGCTCACCACAACCTCTGCCTCCCACGTTCAAGCGATTCTCCTGCCTCAGCCTCCCTAGTAGCTGGGATTACAGGCATGTGCCACCATGCCTGGCTAATTTTGTATTTTTAGTAGAGACGGGGTTTCTCCATGTTGGTCAGGCTGGTCTCGAACTCCCGACCTCAGGTGATCTGCCCACCTCAGCCTCCCAAAGTGCTGGGATTACAGGCGTGAGCCACCGTGCCCAGCCGACTCAATATTGTTAAAATGTTAATTCTCCCAAAATTGATCTATAGATTCAATGCAATCCCAATAATAATTACCCAGTAATTTTTGCAGAAATTGACAAGCTAATTCTAAAATTTATGTGGAAACTCAAAGGGCCTAGGATATCCAAAACTATCTTGACAAAGAAGAGCAAAATAGGATTCATATCACCTGACTTCAAAACCTACTGTACAGCTACAGTAATCAAGTCAAGTATGGTATTGGCATAAGGGTGGACACACAGATCAATAAAGCAGAACAGAGTCCAGAAATAGATCCACACATGTTTTGTCAATTGATTTTTTACAAATGTGCCAGGGTAGTTTAAAGAGGAAAGGATATCTTTTCAACAAATGATACTAGAACAACTATATAGTCTTAGGGGAAAAAAATATATCTTGACTCCTACCTCATAATACACACAAAAATAAACTAGAAAAGGATCACAGAGCTACAAATAAAAGCTAAAATGATAAAATTCTAAAAGAAAACATAAAAGAAATTTTTTTCTGACTTTGGGGTAGGC
Organism: Pongo pygmaeus; assembly: GCF_028885625.2. Taxonomy (NCBI): domain Eukaryota; kingdom Metazoa; phylum Chordata; class Mammalia; order Primates; family Hominidae; genus Pongo; species Pongo pygmaeus. Next base: position 45,407,035 of record NC_072373.2, read on the forward strand.
GGTGGTTCCTTAGGACACCAAAAGCATTCACCATAAAGGAAACAATAAGCCTGACTCTGTTGAAATTTGAATCTTCTGCTCTTCACACTTTTAGAAAATGAAAAGAGGCCAGGCATGGGGGTGCGCGCCTATAGTCCTAGCTACTAGGGAGGTTGAGGTGGGAGGATTTCTTTGAGCCCAGGGGTTGGAGGCTGCCATGAGCTATGATTGTACCACTGCACTCCAGCCTGGGGGACAGAGTGAGACCCTGCCTCTAAAAAAAAACCAGGGAAGTCAGGCCAGTCGCATTGGCTCATGCCTGTAATCCCAGCATTTTGGGAGGTGGAGGCTGGTGGATTACCTGAGCTCAGGAGTTCGAGAACAGCCTGGCCAACATGGTGAAACCCATCTCTACTAAAAATACAAAAATTAGCCAGGCGTGGTAGCACATGCCTGTAATCCCAGCTACTCGGGAGGCTGAGGCAGGAGAATCGCCTGAACCCGGGAGGTGGAGGTAGCAATGAGTCGAGATCACGCCATTGCACTCCAGCTTGGGCGATAGAGCGAGATTCTATCTCAAAAAAAAACAACCAAAAAACGAAAACAAAAACAAAACAGGGCAGTCACAGGTCACAGCCTGAGAGAAATATTTACATTGCATATGTGAGACAAAGAATTCATATCCAGAATATATAAAGAACACTTATAATTCAATAAAAAGAAGACAAGTAATCCAATTGTTTTGTTTTGTTTTGTTGAGATAGAATCTCGCTCTGTCACCCAGGCTGGAGTGCAGTGGTATGATCTCGGCTCATTGCAACCTCTGCCTCCCAGGTTCAAGTGATTTTCCTGTCTCAGCCTCCCGAGTAGCTAGTATTACAGGCGTGTGCCATCACGCCTGGCTAATTTTTGTATTTTTAGTGGAGGTGGAGATGGGGTTTCACCATGTTGGCCAGGCTGGTCAAAAACTCCCGACCTCAAGTGATCTGCCCGTCTCAGCTTCCTAAAGTGCTGAAATTACAGGCATGAACCACCACACCCTGCCAACCCAATTGTTTTTAATGGACAAAAGATTTGAACAGTCATTTCACCAAAAAAGATATATGAATGACAAATAGGCACATTAAACATCATTAATTGCAAGGACAAAAAACCAAACACCGCATGTTCTCACTCATAGGTGGGAATTGAACAATGAGAACACATGGACACAGGAAGGGGAACATCACACACCGGGGACTGTTGTGGGGTGGGGGGAGGGGGGAGGGATAGCATTAGGAGATATACCTAATGCTAAATGACGAGTTAATGGGTGCAGCACACCAACATGGCACATGTATACATATGTAACAAACCTGCACGTTGTGCACATGTACCCTAAAACTTAAAGTATAATAATAATAAAATAAAATTTAAAAAATCATTAATTATCAAGGAAATGCAAATTAAACCCACAATGAAACTTTACTACACTCCCAGTAGAATGATTAAAGGAAAAAAGATGGAGGCCAGGCACGGTGGCTAACGCCTGTAATTCCAGCACTTTGGGAGGCCAAGGCAGGAAGATCACCTGAGCCCAGGAATTCGAGACCAGCCTGGGCAATGTAGGGAGACCCCATCTCTACAAAATTTTAAAAAATTAGCCAGCCTTGGTGGCACGAGCCTGTGGTCTCAGCTTCTTGGGAGGCTGAGACAGGAGGATCGCTTGAGCCTGGAAGGTTGAGGTTGCGGTGAGCTGTGGTCACACCACTGCACTCAAGCCTAGGTGACAGAGAAAGAGCCTGCCCCAAACTAACACAAGAACACTAAACCAAACACCGCATGTTCTCACTTACAAGTGGGAGCTGAACAATGAGAACATATGGACACAAGGAGAGGAACAACACACACTGAGGCCTGATGGTGGGTGGGGGGGAGGGATAAATACCTAATGCATGCAGGGCTTAATACCTAGGCAATGGCCAAGTGTGGTGGCTCATGCCTGTAATCCCAGCACTTTGGGAGGCCCAGGCAGGTGGATCATGAGGTCAGGAGTTCGAGACCAGCCTGGCCAATATGATGAAACCTTGTCTATACTAAAAATACAAAAATTAGCCGGGTGTGGTGGCAGACGCCTGTAATCCCAGCTACTCAGGAGGCTGAGGCAGGAGAATAGCTTGAACCTGGGAGGTGGAGGTTGCAGTGAGCCGAGATCCATGCCACTGCACTCCAGCCTGGGTGACAGAGCAAGATTCTATCTCGGAGAAAAAAAAAAAAACCTAGGTGATGGGTTGACAGGTGCAGCAAACCACCATGGCACAGGTTTACCTATGTAACAAACCCACACAGCCTGCAGCTGTATCCCACAACTTAAAATTAAATTAAATTAAATTTTTTTCAAAAAAAGAGCCTGCCTCAAAAAAAGAAAAGAAAAAAGATGGATAATACCAAAAGTGCACAAAGATGTAGAGCAACTGGAACTCTCATAAGTTGCTGGGGATGCCTGAAATGCTGCAGACACTTTGAAAAATAATTTGGCAACTTCTTTTTTTCTTTTCTATTTCTTTTTCTTCTTTCTCTTCTTTTTTTTTTTTGGAGACAGGGTCTTGCTCTGTCACCCAGGCTAGAGTGCAGTGGCACGATCACAGATCAGTGTGGCCTCGACCTCCTGGGCTCAAGCGATCCTCCCACATCAGCCTCCCAAGTAGCTGGGACCACAGGTGCACACCCCCATGCCTGGCTAATTTTTTTTTAATTTTTAAAAACTTTAGTAGAGACCAGGTCTCACTATGTTGCCCAGGCTGGTCTCAAACTCCTGAGATCAAGCAATTCTCCCACCTCAGCCTCCCAAAGTGCTGGGATTACAGGTGTGAGCCACTGCACCCAGCCACAATTTCTTATAAAGTTAACATACACTTAGCACAAGATTCAACAATTCCCCTACTAGATACGTACCTAAGACAAATGTAAATATGTATCCACAAAGACTTCTTTTTTTTGAGACAGGGTCTCCCTCTGTCACCTAGGCTGGAGTGCAGTGGCGCAATCTCAGCTCACTGCAACCTCTGCCTCCTTGGTTCAAGCAATTCTCTTTGCCTCAGCCTCTTGAGTAGCCGGGATTACAGGTGCCCACCACCACGCCTGGCTAATTTTTGTATTTTTTAGTAGAGACAGGGTTTCGCCATGTTGGCCAGCCTGGTCTTGAGCTTCTGACCTCAGGTGATCCGCCTGCCTTGGCCTCCCAAAATGCTGGGATTACAAGCGTGAGCCACTGTGCCTGGCTGTATCCACAAAGACTTGTACACAATGTTGAAGGAAGCTTTCTTCATCACAGCCCCAAACTGAAAACAATCAAAATGTCCACCAACAAGTGAATGAATAAACAAACTGTGGTATAGCTACACAGTAGAATCTACTCAACGATAAAAAGAAACAAACTACTGGTACATGCAACAACTGAGGAAAGCCACACACAAAAGAGCCCATATTCTACGCATTCATTTATATGAAAATCTCAAATTTGCAAAACTATTCAATAGTGACAGAAACCAGATCAGTGGTTGCCTGGGGCCAGTAGCTGCAGAGATACTGGCTGCAATGATGCAGGAGGGAACTTTTAAAAAAATGTTTTATATCTAGATTGTGGTGCTGTTTACATGGGTTTATATATTTGTCAAAACCCATTGAACTGTATACTTGAATCTGGTATATTTCGGCCAGGTGTGATGGCTCATATCTGTAATCCCAGTGCTTTGGGAGGCCAAGGAGGGAGGATTGCTTGAGGCCAGGAGTTCAAGACTAACTTGGGCAACATAGCGAGACCCCTTCATACAAAAGAAAGAAAGAAAGAAAATTAGCTGGGCATGGTGGCATATACCTGTGGTCCCAAGTACTCAGGAGGCTGAGGCAGGAGGATGGCTTGAGGCAAGGAAGTGAGGCTGCAGTGAGCTATAGTCATACCACTGCACTCCAGCCTCGCTGACAGAGTGAGATGCTATCTCCAATGAAATAAAATAAAAATGGTGCATTTTTATTTCATATTTTATTTGATATTTAACTCAATAAAGTTAATCTAAAAAGAAAGGAAGTGTTGCTGTGTCCTACACTGAGGGTTTGTAGTTTGAGGCTGTTTTTTGTGTCTCATCCTTTTATCCCTTCAGCATATTTCTTTTTTTCTTTTTCTTTTTCTTTTTCTTTTTTTTTTTTTTTTTTTTGAGACAGAGTCTTGCTCTGTCGCCCAGGCTGGAGTGCAGTGGCATGATCTCGGCTCACTGCAAGCTCTGCCTCCCAGGTTCACACCATTGTCCTGCCTCAGCTTCCCGAGTAGCTGGGACTACAGGTGCCCGCCACCACATCCGGCTAATATTTTTGTATTTTTAGTAGAGACAGGGTTTCACTGTGTTAGCCAGGATGGTCTCAATCTCCTGACCTCGTGATCCGCCCACCTGGGTCTCCCAAAGTGCTGGGATTACAGGCATGAGCCACCGCACCCGGCCTTTTTTTTTTTTTTTTTGAGAATGAATCTCACTCTGCCGCCTAGGCTGGAGTGCAGTGGTGAGATCTCGGCTCACTACAACCTCTGCCTTCAGGGTTCAAGTGATTCTCCTGCCTCAGCCTCCCAAGTAGCTGGAATTACAGGTGTCTGCCACCATACCTGGCTAATTTTTGTATTTTTAGTAGAGACAGGGGTTTTGCCATGTTGGCCAAGGCTGCTCTCGAACCCTTGACCTCAGGTGATCCACTCACCTTGGCCTCCCAAAGTGTTGGGATTATAGGCATGAGCCACTGTGCCTGGCCCTTCCACATATTTCTAACATCTTTTACTCCACAGCCATCTCATAGCAGGGGCTCCTTCCTCTGTGAAAGGTCTCTTTTCCAGCATGTCCTCCCCAGTCCCCAGGTCCTCAGCCAGGACCTTTCTCCATCAGCCTCCACAATCCAGAGCTCCTGTATCCCCTCCCAGCGAGCTCTATGGATAAGCTGTCTGCACTTCCCTGGGTGAGGGCTCAGGGCCAAAGCTGAGCAGACTTAGCAAATTGTGTTTAGCTGATGCAGAGTTGGCCCTCAACTAAATACATCATCAGCCTCACCAGCTCTTGCTGGATCTCGGCAAGAGCGAGAGACTACACGCAGAGTCTCTGGCACCCTTGCCTTCCTACCTTAACACTTCTCATCTTGTGGAGCACCAGGGCCAGCTTTTTCCCGGCCTGTGCATGAGGTTCCACAAATCCGGCCTAGGCCTCTTGGTCTCTACCCTACCCCGAATCCCATCCTCTTTTCAGATCCTAGCTCACTCACATCCAAGTTCTCTCCCTCCCCTAAGGCATCATTCCATCTAAGGAATTCCAAGTAGAGACATTGAAAACAAAGAAATCCAGGTTGGTGGCGATTCTGGCATAGGCCTCCTGATAACCCACTTTGAGGGGGGGTGCCCAGCTGACTGCCTATTAGAATCCCTTGAGAAAGAAAACCCTGGGCTGCCAGAATTTCTCCCCCACCAAGTGAGGGACTCTTTGCGAAGCTTGATGACCTCATTGCTCACATTACTGATGGGCCTACCCTTGCTGCCACTCAGCCCCTCCCTGGGGATATAATGCATGAATACTTTGGGGCATGGGGAGCAATCCTAGCCAAACAGAGAGAAAGAGGTGCCAGGAAGGCCAGGGGGCTTGGTTAGGGCCCCAGGCCCGCATTTGTTTCTAGAGTCTTCTTTGCATCCCTGTTCCAGGGAGAGACTGAGGCATGGAATTCAGATGCACAGCAAAGGCCACAGGACTCCTGGCCAGGGACAGTGGGGATCTGGACAGTAGCATCCTTAGGGGAGCTATAGCTCTTTGCCCTGGCTTCTTGACCTCCCACTTTTGGAAGGCAAAGAGGATGCAACTACCCTGGTCATGGGAATGGCTGGACCCCTCCGACTTGGAGACAATGGCTTGGCCAGAGCACGTGGGCGAGCCCAGGAGGCTGGCTCGGGTCTGCGGCTTCCTGGGAGGAAGTGAGGCATTGTTTCTTGGGCTGTGTGGGCCCGCTGGAACTCCAGCACAATGCAGGGAGTGGTGGGTGCCAGGTCTAGCCCACCGACAATCGACAATCGGGAACTTGTTTATTGCTTTAATGACCCCATGGTGGATCCACCTGGAAATAGACCTGCTAATGAGCAGAGACAGAGCTGGCACAGCCCCAAGGGAAGCCTGTCGGGCCAGCTACCCTGGAGGTGCTACGGGTGTGTGGTCTGAGACTAGGAGAGCTGGGAAGTGGAGACCTGGGTTCTGTCTGGGAAAACCACAGGGAGATCTCATGCTTCTCCACTGCTATCCACCTCTTGTTGTGGGTTACAAGAAGGTGAAGTGGGGGAAGTGGCATGGGGCTGAGAATTCAAGGCAAAGTTGGTATCCCCATTCCAGCCTTTGCTCCCAACTGCTGGTGGCCTTGGACAAACTGTCTACACTTTCTGGGCCTTATGTCCTCATCTTTCAGGAAGGGATACCAACATCATTCCTGCTGTCTCCCCACTTCCCCAGGGTGTTGGGAGGATAAGGTAAGATCAGACACAGTAACTGCTTTGAACTCCTTGGAAGAAAAAAACCCTTTTAGACATCAAGGCTTTACACTGTTTGCTTCTTTCCCCTGTGGCTGGAGCCTGGGAGCTTGGAGAGGGATGGAGTGTCTGGGACTTGGTTTTCCTAGACTGTTCATCAGACACCTGCCAGGGACTGAGACGAAATTAAAACTTCCCCTGCATCAAGGACATCTGAGAGCCAAGAGCGGGCACCTGGGAGGGGGCAATAATGTGTTGGAGCCAGCCCATGCCAGCTCACAGGAGCTCAGGAATGTTAAATCCACTGGTAGCTTGCAATTGGTTATTGTAGGAGTTTTTATTTCATAGATAACAGCAAACTCTACAAATCAAGGCTTGCTTTCTTTATTTCCTTCCTTCCTTCCTTCTTTCCTTCCTTCCTCCTGCCTTCCTTCCTTCTTCCTTTGTTCCTTTCTCCCTCCTTCCTTCTTCCTTCGTTCCTTTCTCCCTCCTTCCTTCTTCCTTCATTCCTTTCTCCCTCCCTCCCTTCCTCCCTCCCTCCCTCCCTTCCTTCTTTCCTTCCTTCCCTCTCTCTCTCTTTCCTTTTTTTCTTTCTCCCTCTCTCTCTCTCTCTCTTTCTCTTGAGAGCTGGGACAGGACGTGTAGAAGACTGTGACCCCCATCACACTCCCTACCCAGGTCTCACCAAGCAGACCAGGTGTGGCTTATTTGCCCTTTGAACACAGACCCCAGGAGACTGGAGGCCTCAGCAGTTGAAAAAATGGCCTCACTCCACGCAGTAGTGGGACAGGAGTGGCCGTGAGATAGGTGGAGGGTGCTGGAACCAGTCCTAGGAAGAATTGCTCTCTGCTGTACCATATTGAGTTCTGAAGGTCAGGAAGCCAAACCGAAGCTCCAGCCAGGTGCTGAGTGTTTCTTTGCCCTGGTTCAAACACAGCAGTGAGTGGAGGGTCTGGGGTTGGAGGATGAAGGGAATGGGGTGAGACTACGAGGTGAACATATCAGGCATCTATGTGGACACTCTCATAGGAGCATAACTCAGAGATCCTAGGAAGTATTTAAGGAACTGCTTGCTTGCTTGTGTTTTGGGGGTTTGTTTTTAATCCAAGAAGTTTCTTTACAGGCTGAAAAGAGGTGACCATCATCGATTCTGCTGAAGGCCTCTGGCATGGCAGGCCGGGGGGTGGGGGTGGGGAGTTGACATTGTGAAGCAGAAGGAGGAAGCTGCCAGTGACCTGGGATAGGTCAAGGGGACAGCTGTGGGCCCGGAAGCCAGGATACTCGGGTTCTAGTTCTGGCTGTGCCAGGCAATGCAGGGCAAATCGCTCCCTCTCCCTGGGTCTGCATGCTCTCAGCTATACTCTACAATCAGCCGCAGGTGATCTCTAGGGGCCCTGGCAGCACTGATGTTCTCTGACAGTTTATCTTCACTGCTCTTTGGTTTCTCTCATCAATGCCCCTACACCTATGGGGTGGCACCTAAGGGCTTGAGGTCTTGTTATTGACTGAAAGTTTGTGTCTCCACCCCCTAAATTCATGTGTTGAAACTTCGATCCCCAGTGTGATGATATTAGGAGATGGGGCCTTTGGGAGGTGATTAGGTTTAGATGAGGTCATGAGGGAGAGCCTCTAGGATTGGATTAGTGTTCTTATAACAAAAGCCAGAGGCTGAGTGCGGTGGCTCACACCTGTCATCTCAACACTTTGGGAGGCCAAGGTGGGCAGATCACCTGAGGTCAGGAGTTTGAGACCAGCCTGGCCAACATGGCGAAACCCCCTCTCTACAAAAGTATAAAAATTAGCTAGGGATGATGGCAGGTGCCTGTAATCCCAGTCACTCAGGAGACTGAGGCAGAAGAATCACTTGAACCTGGGAGGTGGAGGTTGTAGTGAGCTGGGATTGTGCCATTGTACTCCAGCCTGGGTGAGAGAGCGAGACTCTGTCTCAAAAAAAAAAAAAAGAAGAGCCAGAGACCAGAGCCCTTTCTCCCTCTCTCCTCCATGGTGTGAGGACACAGCAAGGAGGCACAGCTTCTATCTGCAAGCCAGGAAGTAGGCCCTCACCAGAAACCAAATCTACTGGCTCCTTCATCTCGGACTTCCCAGCCTCCAGAGCTGTGAGGAATAAATATCTGCTGTTTAAGGCACATAGTCTATGGTATTATTTTTGACAGGTGTGCTTCCCCCCTCATAGGAGATTTCTACATGCGGCATAGCCCGTCTTTCACAGTTAAAGGCATTTGCTCTGGAGCTCAGGCAGTCCTGGTCTCAAATCTTGGCCCTTGCCTCTTGCTAGCTGTGTAACCTAGGGTAATATGGTTTGGCTGTGTCCCCACCCCAATCTCAAATTGTAGTTCCCATAGTTCCCACGTGTCATGGGAAGGACCCAATGGGAGGTAATTGAATCATGGGGATGGGTTTTTCCTGTGCTGTTCTCATGATAGTGAATAAATCTCTCACAAGATCCAAAGGTTTCCTAAAGGGGAGTTCCCCTGCACATGCTCTCTCTTGCCTGCCACCCTATAAGACGTGCCTTTGTCCTCTTTCACCTTCCACCATGATTGTGAAGCTTCCCCAGCCATGTGGAACTGTGAGTCTATTAAACTTCTTTTTCTTTATAAATTACCCAGTCTTGGGTATTAGGGGCATGAGAACAGAATAATACATAGGGCATATTCACTTCTCTGCTTCTACTGCCTCACCTGAAAAATAAGAGTGGTCAGAGTGCCCACTACCCAGGGTTCCTGGAGGACCAAGTGAGATAATTGGTGTAAATCCTTGGCACAGATCTGGGAGACAGCAGGTGAGCAGCCATGTTGGCCGCGGTTAGTCCATCATTCTGAGGATGGCACCGCTCTGCTTTCTAGAGCAAGGTGGCGTGGCAGTCCCAGGAAGGACCCGCTGCCTAAGAGAGGTGGGAGACCTGGAATCCCCTCACCAGGGGAGGCTGTGTGTCTCCAGGTAGTCCTACTAGGGGATTTCAACCCAGCAAGTGAAAGTCACAACCCCCCAGAGGAGACCCCCATTTTGTCACAGTTAAACTGCATAACTGATCTAAGCGGGAGAGTCAGGGAACTCGGGTTCTGACTCGGACTTGGCAAGTCCCTTAGCTGTACTCATTCTTACTTCTCTTGTTTATGAAATCGGGCTCATCTCTGCCCTGCCTCATAGCCCAGGACAAATGAGGTCATGCTGACAAGCAACATGAAATCAGTAAAAATGTTTTAAAGGACTCTACAAAAATAAAACGAATTATTATCACAAATCATAATAGAATTAATCTACATGGCCCAGGGCAGCCCTTGGAGATTTATTTGTGGGTAGCAGAACTTCTTCTCTTTCCCGTTCTTTTCCAGGGAGGTTTTTTTCCAGCAGGCCCCTCTGCACCTTGGGGACAGAGTGGAGCTGAATGTCCCATGTAACTCACAGTCCTGTCTTCCACCTCCCACTCATCCCTCCACTGGGAAATCTCAATGTATTTTTAGGGAACCTCATTCCTCCCGCCCCTGTTTCCTTTCCAGGGCATGCCTGGGAAAGTTCTTTGGAACTCGTGAACAGAGGCTGCTGTAAGGACGCTCTCTTTGGCCTGGGCTTTGGTCCCCGGCCCACGTCCCCAGGAGGGCTGAGATGCCCCGTGGCAGTGAAGAGAAGAGTGAGAAAAATCCATGTGACGCTTCAGGGAGGGGCAGCTGCCAGAGGCCCCCAGGGAGGGAGAATGAGTAAACAGCCCAGCCACCACCCCCAGTCCCCGTGTTCCACTTGGGTGCAGGCGGTTCAGCTTCAGAAAGCTGGGGGTGGGGCAGGCGGGTGACACATGCTCCTCTGGGAGTGGGATAAATAATCTTCAGCTGCAACAATAAAGATCAATTATGACCTAATCACTCAGCCCGATTCCAAAAGCCCAGGGGGTGGGCCTCGCCCTTCCTCTCCCTCCAGGTTTAATTATCTGAAGAGTCTTGGACTTTCATTTCTTGTTTTTTGTTTGTTTGCTTGTTTGTTTGCACCTGGTTGATGTATAAGTCTTGGACTTTGGGAGACCCAAAAGAGAAAGAAGATCTGCAAATAATGAAGCCAGGGGATGGCCTTCAGGACAGGAGTGTCCGTGGGCATGGGGTGGGGGTAGAGGATATGGCAGGTTCCCCCTTGGTGCATCTGTGTGTGTTGGGTATGGGGTGAGGGCAGAGAACCAGAGCAGAGGAGAGAAGGCAGCTGAAACAGACAAGTGCTTCAGGGACAGGAAGAAAATGGAGTGAGACCCAAGAGGCCTAATTCACTGACCAGTAAGGCAAGGAACATGGAAATCCCTTGTACCCAGAGTTCTCCACAGTGCTCGTGGTACATTTATTACAGATGTTGTATTTTTAAATATTTATTTTATTTATTTATTTATTTATTTATTATTTTGAGATGGAATTTTGCTCTGTCGCCCAGGCTGGAGTGCAGTGCCACGATCTTGGCTAACTGCAACCTCCACCTCCCAGGTTAAAGAGAGTCTTCTGCCTCAGCCTCCTGAGTAGCTGGGACTACAGGCGCTCGCCACCACGCCTGGCTAATTTTTGTATTTTTAGTAGAGATGGGGTTTCACCATATTGGCCAGGCTGGTCTCGAACTGCTGACCTCGTGACCCGCTGGCCTTGGCCTCCCAAAGTGCTGGGATTACAGGTGTGAGCCACCGTGCCTGCCCTAAATATTTATTTATAAAGATTTAATATAAGTATAAATATTTAATATTTGTAATGTTACAAATATTACAGGTGTTGGCAATATCCTTGAAGAGACTAAAAGATCTCAGAACAACACTGAACAAGCCAGCAGAGCCATCGACTCACCCCTACAGTCTCCATAGACAGACTCCATGAAAGCATTGGCTATCGGCTCTCACTGGTGTGGATATGTCACCAGTGGGGTAGAGTTGCTCGTCTCTCTGACACTGTGTTAGTCCATTCTCACACTGCTATTAAAAAAAAACAAAAACAAAAAAACTTGAGACTGGGGTAATTTATGAAGAAGAGAGGTTTATTTATTTATTTATTATTTTGAGACGGAGTCCCACTTTGTCGCCAGGCTAGAGTGCTGTGGCGCAACCTCTCAGCTCACTGCAACCTCCAACTCCCCGGTTCAAGGGATTCTCCTGCCTCTGCCTCCCAAGAAGCTGGGATTACAGGCTCGTGCCACCACGCCCAGCTAATTTTCATATTTTTAGTAGAGATGGGGTTTCACTATGTTGGCCAGGATGGTCTCGAGCTCCTGACCTTGCGATCTGCCCGCCTCGGCCTCCCAAAGTGCTGCGATTGCAGGCGTGAGCCACCGTGCCCGGCCGAAGAAGAGAGGTTTAATTGGCTCATGATTCTGCAGGCTGTATAGGAAGCATCATGGCTTCTGCTTCTGCGGAGGCCTCAGAAGGTTTCCAATCATGGTGGAAGCCAACGTGGGAGCAAGGAGCTCCACATGGCCACAGCAGGAGGAAGAGAGAGAGCAGGGAGGTGCCACACACTTTCAAACAACCAGATCTCAAGAGAACTTACTATGGTGATGACGGTACCAGGGGGATGATGTTAAACCATGAGAAACCACTCCCATGATCCAATCGCCAGCCACCAGGCCCCACCTCCAGCACTGGGGATTACATTTCAATATGAGATTTGAGCAGGGACACACATCCCGTTCATATCAGACACCATCCTTGGTCAAGTTGAGCCTGTTCAGCAATGCCTCTTGCCTCTACCCGACAGCAAGTGGTGCCCACTGTGTGTCATCTCACACAACTTGCCCATGTCCACCTTCTGTACAAAAGAAATCACTGAAATATACGTGTATCCACAGCAGTGGCAAAGATCAATTTGACACAATGATCGAAACCTGTAAAGGATTCATGGCACACAGGTTAAAAACTCCTGCTCAGTTTGGCTGGGCCCGCTGGTTTCCCTAAAGGAGTTTTGTGGTCGCAATTCATTTGTCCGGGATGTCTTCCCTGGTCTTTGTCTTCAGATAGAGGTAGCTAGAAGGTCCCTAATGGGATTTCCACATTTCCTCCACCATATTTGCCCCTACATTCCTAAGCAACCCCTTTAGAATCATGGTCTATTAGAGCCAGAAGGAATAGTAGAGGTGACAGGATCCATTTTACACATGAGGAAACTGAGGCATGGGGCAGGGAAGTGGCCTCTGTCTTCTAGTTCGGTGCTCTTTTCTTACCCAAAACTGGCTCTCCTGACTCCCATCTGCTTTCTTTCTTTTTTCTTTTCCTTTTTTTTTTTTTTTTGAGACAGAGTTTCCACTCTTATTGCCCAGGCTGCAGTGCAATGGTGCAATCTTGGCTCACTGCAACCTCTGCCTCCCAGGCTCAAGCACTTCTCCTGCCTCAGGCTACCAAGTAGCTGGAATCACAGGCATGCAACACCACACCCGGCTAATTTTGTATTTTTAGTAGAGACTGGGTTTCACCATGTTGGCCAGGCTGGTCTCGAACTCCTGACCTCAGGTGATCCACCCGCCTGCCTAGTCCTTCCAAAGTGCTGGGATTACAGGCATCAGCCACTGTGTCCGGCTTCTCATTTGCTTTCTTTCTTTCTTTTCTTTTTTCTTTATTATTTTTTTCGTTGAGACAGTGTTTCACTCTTGTTGCCCTGGCTGGAGTGCAATGGAGCGATCTCAGCTCACCACAACCTCCACCTCCTGGGTTCAAGAGATTCTCCTGCCTCAGCCTCCTGAGTAGCTGGAATTACAGATGTCCACCACCACGCCTGGCTAATTTTTTAAATTTTTAGTAGAGATGGGGTTTCACCATATTGGCCAAGCTGGTCTCAAACTCTTGACCTCAGGTGATCCACCTGCCTCAGCCTCCCAAAGTGCTGGGATTACAGGCGTGAGCCACTGCGCCTGGCCCATTTGCTTTCTAAATTATTTTCCACATTGGTTTTTGCTAGTTAGGTATATCTTTATTAGTGATAGTTTTACATTTTCCCCCATATCACATCGTTTTTTAAGACAATGATGGAGGCTCACCCTGGATTAAACTGTATCCCCAGGCAGCCCACAGGGAAGACAGAACACAGGTTGCCTGTGAGCCTGAGGCCCATCCCCCACCCTAGCGTTGAGGCTGCACTTCGTTTTAAAATTACCTGGGTATATTTATATATTAGTGTTCTTTTCTATTTTAAAAATGCTTTCCCATTGTGCTTGGCTCACCAGGGCAGTGCTGTTCTCCTGGTTGTGCCGATAGGCTTTTCAATCAAAAACAAGAAAAAAACCCACACATTTCTATTTCTTTATATATCTCCGCTTTTTCTGGAAAATAAATATTTGTTGAATTGAATTGGGAAAATTTTTTAGAAAAATGTTTTTGTACCTTGTGTGTTCTGCTGTTATTGTTGTTAAATAAGTGCTTTCAGTGACAGGGCTTTTGTTCTGGAAAGGGGGTTTTTTGTGTTGGGGAGGGGAGATATTCTACATCCAGGAGGCTATGTTAGGCGTTTTGGAGTGGGAGTCAATGCCTGCAAGCCAGCGGTGGCCACTGTCTTCTCATCTTTCTCTCTTCTCTCTTTCTTCTCTCCCACCAGGTTTCTGCCCCAAATTCACACGCTCCCTCCTATCACCAAAGCCACCTGCCACCGCTGGCCTCCTGCATGCTGTGGGAGGAGAGCAGGGCAGACAACGTTGCCTCCCCTGACTCCCATCGCGCGGGCTTGTGAGTCCATGGAGTGCAGATGTCCAGGGAACTATCTGATGCAGCGTGAAGGGAAGGTGATGCAGTGGCATCCCACCTTGAGATGAGAGAAAGCTGTTCTGGGCTTCCGGTGATTGGCAACTGAGGTCACTCCTTTGCCCATACCCCCTCCCCAAGACTGTTTCCAGTGCCCCAAGTTCACCTCAAGGATCACTGCACAGCAGAAGTGAGTTTTACTTAGGTTGAGACACTCACATATAGGGAATGCAGAATAAATCCCATCCCTTCCTCAGCCAACAGGGGCAAGGCCCTGAGAAGGAGAACATCATGTAGGTACAGGCCAACCCCAGGGGCCTCTCACAGGGCCCTCCTCATCATCACTCACCTCTCTATTCAGCAAACACTCAATGAGACAACCATGGACCCTAGGGATGCAACAGTGAAGGAGACGCAGCCTTTCAACACCTGGCATGGCAGAGACACTTCAACAGTCATTGCCAGCCCCAGTGGACAGTAAGTGTGATGGCAGGGAAGCCCAGTATGCGACGCCTGCACTTAGGAGGGACAGCTGACAGGCGGCTGACCTTTCTTTCTTGTTTGCTTGCTTTCTTTTTTTCTTTTTCTTTTATTTTTGAGACGGAGTCTTGCTCTGTCACCCAGGCTGGAGTACAACGGCATGATCTCGGCTCACTGCAACCTCCACCTTCCAGATTCAAGCGATTCTCCTGCCTCAACCTCCTGAGTAGCTGGGATTACAGGTGTGCACCACCACACCTGGCTAATTTCTGTATTTTTAGTAGAGATGGGGTTTCACCATGTTGGTCAGGCTGGTCTCAAACTCCTGACCTCGTGATCCACTGGCCTCGGCCTTCCAAAGTGCTGGGATTACAGGCGTGAGCCACCATGCCTGGCCAGCTGACCTTTCTTAAAAGAGGTGTAGGTGTTGTTGGGTGCAGTGGCTCACACCTGTAATCCCAACACTTTTTGGTAGGCTGAGGTGGGCAGATCGCTTGAGCCCAGGAGTTTGAGACCAGCCTGGGCAACATGATGAAACTCTGTATCTACAAAAAATACAAAAATTAGCCAGGCAGGGTGGCACAAACATGTGGTCCCAGCTACTAGGGAGGCTGATGTGGGAGGATTGCTTGAGACTGGGAGGTCAAGGCTGTAGTGAGCTGTGGTCGCACCACTGCACTCCAGCCTGGGCAACAGAGCAAGGCCCTGTAAAAAAAAAAAAAAAAAAAAAGATATGTTGGTCTCAATCATCTCAACAACTGAAGAAGAGGAGAAAAGGGATTCTAGGAGAAGGAACAATGTGTGAGACAGAATGACCGAAAAGCAACTTCAGGTCCTGCAGAGTATGACAGGAAGCATGGGTGGCGGGGAAGCAAAGGCAGAAAATGAGAGCCATTGGGCTCATCTATTTATGCCAAGCACTGTTCTGTGTGCTGAGGGCACCATGCTGAGCAAGAGGGTGCTCCCTGCTCTCATGGAGCCTCCATTCCAGTGAGGGAGACAGTAAAAACCAACCAACCAACCTAACAGAGTCGTAAATGCCATGCAGAAAATGACTGCGGAAAGGCGGGGCACGGCAGGTGGAAGAATCTTTCTTTCTTTTTTTTATTTTGAGATGGAGTCTCGCTCTGTCGCCCAGACTGGAGTACAGTGGCGCGATCTCCGCTCACTGCAAGCTCTGCCTCCCGGGTTCACGCCATTCTCCTGCCTCAGCCTCCCAAGTAGCTGGGACTACAGGCGCCCACCACCACGCCTGGCTAATTTTTTGTATTTTTTAGTAGAGACGGGGTTTCACCATGTTAGCCAGGATGGTCTTGATCTCCTGACCTCGTGATTTGCCCGCCTCGGCCTCCCAAAATGCTGGTATTACAGGCATGAGCCACCGAGCCCGGCCTGCTGCTGGAAGAATCCTTCTAGGGAGAGTTAAGTGATAAGAGTCGGCCATGTGAAAATCAGGCATCCCAGGCAGAGGACACAGCTATCAAAAAGGTGCCAGGCGACACAGCTGTTTAAGAATTTTTTTTTTTTTTTGGCCGGGCGCAGTGGCTCACGCCTGTAATCCCAGCACTTTGGGAGGCCTAGGCGGGAGGATCACAAGGTCAGGAGATCGAGACCATCCTGTCTAACATGGTGAAAAAAAAAAAAAAGATTTTTTTTTTTTTAATTGAGACCGAGTCTCACTCTGTCACTCGGGCTGGAGTGCAGTGGTGCTATCTCAGCTCACTGCAACCTCCACCTCCTGGGTTCAAGCAATTCTCCTGCTTCAGCCTCCTAAGTAGCTGGAATTACAGGTGCACACCATCATGCCCAGCTAATTTTTGTATTTTTAGTAGAGACGGGGTTTCACCATGTTGGCTAGGCTGGTCTCGAACTTTTGACCTCAAGTGATCCACCTACCTTGGCCTCCCAAAGTGCTGGGATTACAGGTGTGAGCCACCATGCCTGTCCTGTTTAAGGACATTTTTACAGGGGAACTGCTTTAAAAGACTACCCCCCCTGCCAAACTCCCACCTCTCCAGTCCCTTGAAAGAGTTATTGCTGCATAACAAATTACCCCAAAACTTAGTAACACACGCCGGCATGGTGGCAACATGGTGAGACCCTATTTCAACTAAAAGTACAAAAATTAGCTGGGCATGGTGGTGCACACCTGTAGTCCTAGCTACTTAGGAGGTTGAGGCACAAGAATCGCTTGAACCTGGAAGGTGGAGGTTGCAGTGAACTGAGATTGTGCCACTGCACTGCAGCCTGGAAGACAAAGCGAGACCTTGTCTCAATAAAAAAAAGAAAAGAAAAGAAAGAAAGAAAACAAAAAAAGGAAAAGGGCATTGCAGATGTGATTAAATTAATAAATCTTGGATTAGCAGGTGTGCGCAATGTCATTACAAAAGACTTTTTTTTTTTTTTTTTTTTTAGACAGAGGCTGGCTCTGTCACCCAGGCTAGAGTGGTGCAGTGGCACGATCTCGGCTCACTGCAACCTCTGCCTCTCGGGTTCAAGCAATTCTCCTGCCTCAGGCTCCCGAGTAGCTGGGATTACAGGCATGTGCCACCATGCCCAGCTAATTTTTGTATTTTTAGTAGAAACGGGGTTTGCCATTTTGGCCAGGCTGGTCTCGAACTCCTGACCTCAGGTGATCCACCTGCCTGAGCTTCCCAAAGTGCTGGGATTACAGACATGAGCCACTGTGCCTGGCCCAGCCACAAGAGGCCTTATAAGTAAAAAGAGGGAAGCAAGAGCATCGGAGAAAGAGATGTGTTGATGGGTGCAGAGGTTGGCGTGATGCGATTGCTGGCTTTGCAGATGGAAGGAGGCCACCAGCCAAGAAATGCTGTCAGTGCCTGGAAGCTGGAAAGGCAATGAAATGGATTTTCCCCGGAACCTCCAGGGAGAATATAGCACAGCCTCTACCTTGATTTTCACCCAGTGAGACACATTTTGGATTTCTGACCTACAGAATTGTAAGGTAAATCTATGATCTTATAAACCACTAGGTTTGTGGCAATTTGTTATAGCAGCAACAGGAAATTATTATGGGGGTATTTGTGCCATTAAGGTATGCAGGGGTAGAAGCAGATTTGGGGACAGAAAACACTTATGTTTTAGGCATGATAAGTTTATGGAGCCCAGGTGCGGTTGTGCAATAGCTGAGTATCTGAGGCTGGAACTCAGGAGGAAAGTCTGGCTGGCGGAGGATGCTCAGGGACTATCAGGGTTTTAGGAGAAATGGAAACCATAAAAATGAATGAAGGATGAGACTGAGCTGAAATGGAGGATGGCAGAGGAGCCCTTGAAGGAGAGAGAGAACAATTATCCCAGATTAACTACTTCATCTCCTAACAAAGGCAGTAAAGTGATAACATAGTGAAGACTTTAGTTTCATTCTACTGATTCTCTGGGGTCTGTTTTTTATTTTCCAGGCTGCCTGGATCCCCACAGTTTGTCTGGAAAGCCTCTTGAGATGGGATTATATGCTCCAAGGATCCCAGGAGGAAGGATGGGGCAACAGCAGACTAAACTACGCCTCTGCAGCAGCTGTACCGTTGTCCTGGGAGTGAGCCCCAGCTGTGGCTCAAGGCACACGTGCCTCCAGAGGACAATCTGGGATGCTCAGGGGACAGAGAGGCAGAGGGACTATCAGGGTGAAGCTGTCTTTTTCATTTCTTTGGCGCTTAGCCCAGGGCCTGGATTTATCCTGCACAAAATGAACAATGCAGGGCCCTTCATCTGAGGAAAGGCTAACAGGGGCACCCAAGCGGAGCTAGGAGGTCCAGGTCCTCCAGTGGCAGGGAGGGAGGGAGCTCCTTTCCAGGTGCCTTCTTTCCTAGATAAAGGATCTTGGTGACTCATCTCCCAGTTCAACTGTAAAGGCTAAGGGGCTCCTTGAAGTTTCCTTCCTTATGAAAATGTCCATAGCAAGTTTGTCACTTAGGAATGTTTTTCAATGATGGGAAACAGAAAAGTCAACTAGTAGGAGATGAAATAAGTTGAGATTTTTTTTTTAATAGCAAGAAGTCTGGATATTGTCAGTAGCCAGCATTGGTTTAGGACACAATAATATTGGGAACGATCTCCTGTATTTTTCTCAGCCTTTTTCTTAGAGTCAAAATGTGGATGCCATGGCTCAAGGTATCACATCCCTATTCAAGGCAGGATATAGGAGGAAGGGATGGTGCCAGATACATCTGTCCCATTTATTAAAAAGCAAGCTTCTCCAAAACCCAAGCAGGTTTCTGCCTATCTCTCACTGCCAGGACACTGTCAAATGTTCCCTACAGCTACAGAAGATGAGAAAAGAAGATACTCATTTTTCCAGCCTCTAGAGTGGAGACTGGTAAGGGAAAGGAGGTTCAGAATGGGTGTGGGGTAAGCCAGTCTATCATTAGATAAATGCTTGTTGACCCAAATTGCTTCCCCTTAAAAGAGACAGGTTGTTCCATGTGAAGGCATCCGGGGTATAAAGGATCTTTCACCCATGTCAGAGACCCCTCACCCACCACACCTGGGCAGCCCCTGATGGTCTACCCAGGCACCTGCTGCCATGGACTATGGCCCACTAACATCTCTCTCTCTCTCTTTCTCTCTCTCTCTGTCTCTCTCTGGGAGGTTTGTCTCACAGACAGCCACATCATTGAGGAAGCAGAAGGAAAAGAGAAAGTCTGTCTTAACTTCCAAGTAATAAAATTCAGGGCTGTTTTCTGTGGCCAAAGTTAACTGTTCAATTAACTCAGAGAGGAAACGTCAAACCAGTTATCTGGGATAGTGACTAGCTGTCACCTTTCCACCAGCTGCCTGGACTTGAAGAGCCAGCTGGCACCCAGGTCCTGGGTATGTGGGGGCCTCCTTCCAGCCAGCTTTCCTCCTCTCCCTCTCCCCTCATTTCTGCTGCTTCTTCCACCTGGTCCCACCTGATCTCCACATCTGTTTACCCTTAGCTTGGGCTGCCTCCCATCCGTCCTCTCTCATCTGCAGATGGAGTATCTCTGAAGCTGACTATGCAACCAACACCTCCCTCCCTCCCTGCCCGTCCTCGGACTCTCCACCCAGCAGCAGTGGGCTGGCAGGAAGACCCACCTTCCTAACCACAGGCCCCTGCTGGGCACACACACAGTAGTGGGATTCCCCAGAGCAATGCAATGCTGTTAGATGTGGTGGGAGGGTCAGGATCTGGGAGAAATTCCGAGGGACTCGCAGGCATGACTCACACTTGGCATTTGGTGGGTGTCTGCCCACATGAACATGAAGACAGGCACCTGCCCACCTTCAAGCATGCCTGGGGTCTCCTGCTTGAGTGGGCAAGTTTTTGCTTCTGCAAGACTGCAGGGAGCTCATTGGCATGTCTTTCGTAGGGGCAGCAGCCTGCCTACGGGGGGTCCACAGCAGGAGTCCACAGCAGGAGCCTCGCCCAGCAAGGATGTTGCATCTCCTGGTGATTAATGGACAAGAGTCATTCCCATCGACCCTGAATCCCAATAGCCCGGGAATGGGGTGGGGTGCTAAACAAGGGTAGGCGGATACAGGAACAATTTCCAAAAGTCTAGGTTAGCCCCGCTGCTGTGTTGGGGAAGGCTGGTGAGGGTGCAGGCAAAGGGAAAGGGGACCCTTTCCTAAACTGTTGGTAGAAATATAAATTGGCTTAGTATTTCTGAAGGACAATTTGGCCTTACCTATCAATTTTTATTTTTATTTTTTTTTGAGAGAAGATCTCACTCTGTGGTCCAGGCTGGAGTGCAATGTTGCAATTGTGCAGTAGCGCAATCATGGCTCACTGCAACCTCCACCTCCTGGACTCAAGTGATCCTCCCACCTCAGCCTCCCAAGTAGCTGGGACTACAGGTGCACATCACCATGCTTGGCTAACTTTTTGTATTTCTTTTGGTAAAGACAGGGTCTCACCATGTTGCCCAGGCTGGTCTTGAACTCCTGAGCTCAAGCAATTCACCTGCCTTAGCCTCCCAAAGTGCTGAGATTACAGGCGTGAGCTACCGTGCCCAGCCGCCTATTAAATTTTATTTTATTTTATTTTTTGAGTCCGTGTCTCATTCTGTTGCCCAGGCTGGAGTGCAGTGGTGCGGTCTTGGCTTACTACAACCTCCACCTCCCAGGTTCAAGTGATTCTCCTGCTTCAGCCTCCTGAGTAGCTGGGACTACAGGTGTGCAACATCACACCTGGCTAATTTTTGTATTTTTAGTAGAGATGGGGTTTCACCATGTTGGTGAGGCTGATCTCAAACTCCTGACCTCAGGTGATCCATCTGCCTCAGCCTCCCAAGGTGCTGGGATTATAGGCATGAAGCACTGTGCCCGGCCACCTACCAAATTTTAAATGGGTAAGTGTATATCTAGGCTGCAGATTTAGTTCCACACTTGTATTATCTTAGCAAGGTTTCTCCCAAGGATTTTGGGGAACAGGGGACTTACATTTTCTACTTCATACACTTTTATATTTATATTTTTTGACGATGAGCATGTATTAACTTTCTAATTATAAAAATAGCAAAAGGGTGGCTGGACACGGTGGCTCACGCCTGTAATCCCAGCACCTTGGGAGGCCGAGGCGGGCGGATCACAAGTCAGGAGATCGACACCATCCTGGCTAACATGGTGACACCCTCTCTACTAAAAATACAAAAAAATTAGCTGGGCATGGTGGCATACGCCTGTAGTCCCAGCTGCTGGGGAGGCTGAGGCAGGAGAGTGGCATGAACCTGGGAGGCAGAGCTTGCAGTGAGCTGAGATCGCACCACTGGACTCCAGCCTGGGTGACAGAGCAAGACTCCATCTCAAAAAACAAACAAACAAACAAACAACAACAAAAAATTAGCAAAAGGGTTACCAACATTTTCCTATACTTCAAATGTGTATAAGTGTAGGCAAATATATTATCATCACCCTGGGGACAGCTCTGGCCTGGGGGCTCCTGAATTCCACTGGTAGAGGTTTTTACGAGTCAGCAGGGTCAATGGGGACATGAGGTGCCTGGTAAGGGGATTTGGGGGCCATCAGAGAGGGCAGAGCATCCGGCTTCATTTGCTTGGGGGCAAGGGCTGCCTCATGGATCTCCCCAGAGGCCTAGACTCCCAGCATCCAGTTTATTAAGATGAAAAAATAGAAAACAGGAAGAGAAAAAATAATATAGCAGACAATAAAAGAGACAAAGTAAATTAAAAGAAATAAAAAAGATTATTAAAATGATATAAAAGACAGTAAGCAACTAAATGATTAAATGAACTAAAAATAGCCCCCGACTCAGCCTGAGACTCTCCAAGGCCGGTCAACTCTGGAGGTTGCCAAGCACAAGCACAGGTTCCCCCAAGCCCACAGTCTGAACTGCACCCAAGGGGAGGAGGGCCGCGAAGGTAGAGTTCGCCTTGCTGCTCAGTCCTAAGTGAGGACGCGGGCTGCTCCTTTGCTCCTGAAGGCCGAGCTGGAATCTGATGGGGCTGTTCAGACAATCTGAGTGAAGACCTGGGCCCCTCAGAGGGGCTTTGGAATGTGGAGATGTGTGTGTTCCTGCAATGACCAGGTACGCTGGCTCTGAGTCCCCTGCGGCCCCTTTCCCAGTCTGCTTCCTTGCCTCTCAGGCCTGCCTTCTCCCTTCGGAGAGAGAGTGATCCTCAGGCTTTCTTATGGGGGACCTTCTGAGCCCCAAGGCACTCTCAGGCCACTTCTCCCTGGTCTCACATCTTTCTAAGGATCTGCCCACAGCTAGGGTAATTGTCAGATGTGCATTCCCTGCAGAACAAAAGGAGAGAGCAGGCCTTGCCTTAGCTCTGAGCAGAGGGTTTAACCAGCCTCTCTCCTCACAGCAATACATTTCCCAAGGTCGGGGTTCTTCAACCTGACATAGCCTCATGAGGAGACTAAAGCATGCCCCTGGGTATGTCTAAGGTCCTCTTAGTCTGGCTGTAAAGGGCACCTCTGGCCAGGAGCGGTGGCTCAGGCCAGGTGCGGTGGTTCACACCTATAATCCCAGCACTTTGGGAGGCTGAGGCGGGTGGATCACCTGAGGTCAGGAGTTCAAGGCCAGCCTGACCAACATGGATAAACCTTGTCTCCACTAAAAACACAAAAATTAGCTGGGTGTGGTGGCACATACCTGTAATCCCAGCTACTCAGGAGGCTGAGGCAGGAGAATCGCTTGAACCCGGGAGGCGGACGTTGCGGTGAGCTGAGATTGCACCATCACACTCCAGCCTGGGAAACAAGAGCGAAACTCTGTCTCAAAATAAATAAATAAATAAATACATAAATACATAAATACATAAATAAATAAAATAAAGGACACCTCTGCCAAGCTGGGAAGAATATTATGCCTTGCTATCCTGCTGGCAGCTTCCTCTCTGTGCCCCATCTAGCAATGGCTAGAACAGGACCAAATCCTCACTCGTTGCTCTGTGATTTACAGGCACAACACCCTCTACCTCCCTATGGAAAAGAAGCTGCTATCACCAGGGGAAAGATTAAGTGGTACATGTTGTTGCATCCTCACCATAGAGCACTCCTGAGCACTTAAGAGGCTGACGTGGGCCTCTTAAGGCCCACCCATATGTGGGCCAGGAAAGGCTATCTATGCCGGGTTATTGAGGCCCAGGGTCTGGTCTTCCAGAACAAAGAAATATTTGCCCAGAATTAAATCCCCATCACTTGTAACAGCTTCCTGCTTTGAGACCAAGGCTTCAAAAGTCCCAGGAGCAATGCTTGGTCAAGGCTTGAGATTAAATGTTGAGGGGCTCCCCACCACACAGAAATCTCCCTAAGGAAGGAAACATTCCCAAGTACAGAGCAATCTGGCTCCCAGGGAGGTCAGGGGACAAATTACCACTGTCTGCTCCTCCAAACCCCAGGAGTCTTTCGCCAGTCACAAAAAACAGCACAATAACAGTAAAAGCGAGAAGATAAGATGAGATGAAAGAATGTCATATAAAATCATAAAGAACAAAATAGAGATAAGGAATGATCAAGATAAGTGAAACAGAACTAGAGGACTCAAAGATGAAAAGGAGAAAAGAGATAAATAAGCTTTTAAAATTATACAAAAAAATACAATCAACAATTTATGAGATTAGAAGCTGAGGTCATAAAAACAAAGGTTTACAATGTTCAAATAGCCCCAGGCAATGGAACCTGAGCGGCCAGCAGCCTGCAGAAGTCTTCCTGGTCTCCCACACAAAGGCAGAGTTTGAAACCCCCTTTAACCAACTCCAGAGCCCTTCTAGGCAACATCTCACTGCTTAAACACCTTGGGGCCATTATTTCTGACTTCTGATTTTTGCTGATGTCCATGAGCTACTATCCAATTCATCTTCTGCCTGTATTTCCAAAGCAAATGTTATTGGGAACTAGTAAAATACAGGTCCACAATTCCTAACTCTCAATTCAGAAATCCAAAAAGCCATGAAAACCAAAACTCTGTCATCTCTTACTTGATGGCATAACCTGATCTAGCCCGAACTTATTTGGCAGCAAAACCTGACCTGAACTGAGGTGAAGGTATTTATAGGGTGAATCTTCATTCATTTCCTTGGCAGAAATATTAATGTGCTTGATTTGAGGGAACTGCCACAGAGCTTGCTCTCTGGGAGTTGTGTAATACAGAGTATGTGCATCTTACCTTACTAAAATTCTGAAACACATCTAGCCCTAAGGTTTCAGATAAGAGATTGTGGACCTGAATTAAAATCCTCCACCAGATAGAAGAATAGGAAAACAAATGGTAGCATATTCACACAATGGAATACTATACAGCAATCACAATGACTTAGCTACACTACACTCTACATAATGTCCAGAAAAGAAGCCAGACACAAAATTCACACGTGTTGGAAGGCTCAAGACTACCTTGTATTTGTTTTGTTCATTTCTTAAATTCCACTGCTATAGAGTTCAAAAACAAGAAACCTAGTCAGGTAGGATTTCTTTCATTTAATCTTTCAGTAAATATAGGCCAGTACCCCGATTACCTCTTTCCACCAGAGCCTAAGCCGACCCCTTTGGAGAATGTACTGCTAAACCCCACACTGACAGCCCTGTCGCCAATGCAGGACCAGTTTGTTCCTTCTCCACCTTCTTCCCTCTGCCTTTGTCTCCAGCTCCTCTTTGTTTTGCCCCGGTGGAGTGGCTCACGGGATGGTGGCAATCTTGTCTTTTCATGCTTTTGTCTTCACTCCATCCGGGGTCCCTGTCCACCCTCTTCCCTGGCCATTCATATAGGCGTTTTATCTTTCTTCATTCCCTCTCCTCCTTGGCTGATGGGCTGCCCGATCCCCACGCGGCCCAGTCTCTTCCTGTCCTTATGTCTCTACCGTCTGATGCTTGGGATCTGCTGGTTTTAGGCTTTTGTTTGGGCCGCAGGGCGTTCTCTCTGCCTCTGCCTCTCACTCCCACCACCCTCCCTTCCTTCCCCCTCATCTCGATGTCCTTTGTGGGACATTCACTTTTATCTCCCTTTGATTTTCTCTCTCCTCTTTGTAGAGGGAGAATGAAAGGCTCAGCTAATTGTAGCAGTAGGGCAGTGACGCCTGGCTCCCCTTCCCAGCACCTTCCCCACCAGGGCTGAGCAGAAAGGGAAATGAGGGCAACTCAGACTCCCACCGCCCTAAGCCTGCTCCAGATCTCACTCCCCATGGACTTTTCACCCCCAGTTTTCGCAAGGGGAGATTAGATAGTACTGGAGCCCCTCAACCCCACCTCCACTCAGTCTTCCTGGACTCGCCCCTTGTTCACTTTTGTATTCACCGTGCCCTGGTGTGTGCCAGGCAGCAGGCAAGGTGCTGGGTGCAGAGTGGCCAACCAGATGGATGTGCAGTCTCTGACTTCATGTCCTAACATGAAGCGGGTCGGGGCTATGATAGCGGAATTACAGTGTCGTCTTCAACAGAGGGACTGAACTCAGAATGGGGCCAGGGACCAGCTCCCTGAGGAAATGATGTCTAAGTTGAGAACTGAAGAGGACTTAGAGGAGTCTGGACAGAGAGGAGGAAAATGTGTCCTAAACAGAGCATCCAGTTTAACAGGAGAGAGCATAACATAAAATTCATTATGATCAGAACATGAACTGGTGGGAGCCGGGTGATGGGGCCTTGTAAGGAGCTTGCAATTTATCCTAAGGATGCAGGAAGTCACTGAAGTGTTTTCAGTGGGGAATGGGACAGATCATATTTGTGTTTGGGGTGATGTGGGGAATAGGCTGAGGGGGAACAAGACTGGAGGGAGGATTAGGACGTGTAGTGCTTTCCTGTGGTTGCTGTAACAAATGACCACAGATTGAGTGGCTACAAATCACATAAACATATCACAAATCACACAGGTCTGGAGGTCAGAAGTCCAAAGTCAGACTCACTGGGATAAAGTTAAGGTGTTGGCAGGGCTGATTCCTTCTAGAAGTTCAAGTGGAAAATCTGTGTCTATGTCTTTTCCAGCTTCCAGGGGCCATCTGCATTCCTGGGGTCATGGCCCCTTCCTCCACGTTCAAAGGCGATGACTCCAACCTCTGCTTTTGTGTTCATGTCTCTTCTCTATGTCTGACCCTCCAGCCTCTCTCTTTTTTTTTTTTTTTTTTTTTTTGAGACAAAGTTTTGCTCTTGTTGCCCAGGCTGGAGTGCAACGGCGCAATCTTGGGTTCAAGCGATTCTCCTACCTCAGCCTCCCGAGTAGCTGGGACTACAGTCACCTGCCACCACGCCCGGCTAATTTTTGTATTTTTAGTAGAGATAGGGGTTTCGCCACGTTGGCCAGGCTGGTCTCAAACTCCTGACCTTCAAGTGATCCACCCACCTCGGCCTCCCAAAGTGCTGGGATTACAGGTGTGAGCCACCACACCCGGCCCAACCTCTCTTTTATAAGGACCTTTGTGATTACATTGGGCCCCTCTGGATAACCCAGGATAACCTCCCTATCTCAAGATCCTTAATTTAGTCACATCTGCAAAGTCCCTTTTCTCATGCAAGGCAAAATATTCATAGGTTCTGGGGATTAGGATGTGGCCATCTTTGCCAGGCCATTGTTCTGCCCACTGCAGGGGACTGTCGTAGTATTTGAGACAGGAAATAGTGATTCGTAGCTGTACAGATGGAATCAAGGGCATAGATTTGAGATAACTTTAGAAATTAGACTAATTGGTGACTGATTAGATATGGGACATTGGGGAGAGAGATGAGGGGAGATCATGTCTGGTTTTCTGACTCCAGTACTTGACGAGATGGGATATGGTTTATAAGACAGAGAACACAGGAGAAAAACTAGGTGTCAGGAGTGGACTACAGGAGGAGATGAGTCTGACCTGCCTTTGAGACAGCTAAGATGAGATGCCCAGAGGGCAGGTGGAGGTGCATCTGGAGGCCAGGAGAAGGGTCTGGGGAAGGTGATATGGTTTAGAGTCAGTAAACCATGGCCAGGGGGCTGGCAGCCTGTTTTGCAAATAAAGCATTATTGAAACACAGTCAAGCCCATTCATTCTGATTGATTGATTGATTGATTGATTGATTGATTGATTTTAGAGATAGGGTCTTGCTCTATCACTTAGGGTGGAGTGCAGTGGTATGATCATGGCTCACTGTAACTTGAACTCTTGGGCTCAAAAGATTCTCCTGCCTCAACCTCTCAAGTAGCTAGGACTGCAGATGTGCACCACCACACCTGGCTAATTTTTTATTTTTATTTTTTGTAGAGATGGGGTCTCCCTATGTTGTCCAGGCTGGTCCTCAACTCCTAACCTCAAGCAATTCTCCCACCTCGGCCTCCCAAAGTGCTGGGATTACAGGCATGAGCTACTGTGCCCAACTCCATTTCTGTATTCTTTATGCCTGCTTTCATAATACAGCAGCAGAGTTGAGTATTTGCAACAGAGACTGTATGGCCCACAAAGCCATGTGGCCCTTTCAGAAAAAGTCTGCCAACCCCTGGGTTAGAGACTCATCAGCCCAAAGGTGGTACATAGGAGTGGGATATTTACATGTCCCACCCACACTCAAGGGGAAGGGATTATTCAGGGTTTGTACACCAGGGAATGGGAATCCTAACCTTAGGGGAACTTCTGGCCAGCAGGTCTCCTATATCAATCAGGTTAAAATTTTTTTAACTAGGAAGATAATATGTGCCCATTAAAGGAAGCCAGCACCATAAAACAGAGGGGAAAACTTCTGGCCCCCTTAGCTTAAGCTGTGGGTCATCTGCACAGCACAGCCACACATTAGAACTGTGCTTATACCTCCCATTTAATAAATCAAGAGAAAATAAGTTATTTTTTAAGAAGCATTTATTTATTTATTTATTTATTTTAATTTTTTTGAGATGGAGTCTCACTCAGCCGCCCAAGCTGGAGCACAGTGGCTCAATCTTGGCCCACTGCAACCACCGTCTCCCAGGTTCAAGTGATTCTCCCATCTCAGCCTCCGGAGTAGCTGGGATTACAGGCACCTGCCATCATGCACGGCTAATTTTTGTATTTTAGTAGAGATGGGATTTCATCATGTTGGCCAGGCTGGTCTTGAACTCCTGACCTCAGGTGATCTGCCCTCCTCGGCCTCCCAAAGTGCTAGGATTACAGGCATGAGCCACCGTGCCTGGCCAAAAAAGCATTTAATAAAGAAAAAATATTAAATTAATGGGAAAATCAAAACTGTGATAAAAGATAAGATAAAAAGAGGGCAACAGTGGCTCACACCTGTCATCACAGCACTTTGGGAGGCCGAGAAAGAGGATCACTTGAGGCCAGGAATTCAAGACCAGCCTGGACAACATAGTGAGACCTCATCTTTACAAAAAATTTTAAAATGAGCCAGGTGTTGTGGTACGTGCCTGCAGTCCCAGCTGCTTGGGAGGCTGAGGTGGGAAGATCACTTGAGCCCAGGAGTTTGAGGCTACAGTAAGTCATGATTTTGCCACTGCACTCCAGCCTGAATGACAGAGTGAGACCCTGTTTCAAAAAAAAAAAAAAAGAAGGCAGCAACTATAAAGTTTACAGTGATAAGAAGAAACAAAAAATATGATTGAGGGCTGAGCATGGTGGCTCACGCCTGTAATGTCAGCACTTTCGGAGGCTGCGGAAGGCAGATCACGTGAGGTCAGGAGTTTGAGAGCAGCCTGGCCAACATGATGAAACCCCATCTCTACTAAAATCCAAAAATTAGCTGGGTGTGATGGTGTGTGCCTGTAATCCCAGCTACTCGGGAGGCTGAGGCAAGAGAATGACTTGAGCCCGGGAGGTGGAGGTTGCAGTGAGCCAAGATTGCGCCACTGCACTTCAGCCTGGGTGACAGAGTGAGACTTTGTCTCAAAAAATATATATATATGTATATATGATAAATATACATATGTACATATGATAAATATACATATGTACATATGATAAATATACATATGTACATATGATAAATATACATATGTACATATGATAAATATACATATGTACATATGATAAATATACATATGTACATATGATAAATATACATATGTATATACAATAAATACATATGTATATACGATAAATATACATATGTATATATGATAAATATGTATGTATATATGATATATATATGTGATTGAGGACAAGAAGGTTAAGTGAAATAAAATAAAGATGTATAAAATAGGAAGAAAAGACAAAGCATGCTAAGAACAATTAAACTGCCAAATCAGTACAAGTTAAAAGACTTGAAGACTTGAAGGATTAAAGGGCCAAAGAACTTTCAAAGCTAAAATAAAATGTAAAAAACTAAGAAGTAAAGAACTGTAGTAAATGTGTTTAAATCTGGAGCAAGAACAAATTGAAAAGCTTACCAATGTCATGCTAAGTCAGCCAGTGATTCAAACGGAAGCAACTGTAAAATCCAACATACCTGCCTGAGTATCTTTCTCAACTAGTGTTCCGCGTCTGAACCATGGAATACAGAATATTATTTGGGTGACTGTTTTCTAAATTCCCCCAAGGTACATAACCAGTTCCATTTAAATGCAAAGGAGAGAAGTTAATTTATTGCACACAGTGCCTTGGATGCTAAGAGCATTAGGGCTTCCTTCTCACCAAACTGGCTGATCTATGTCAAAAAGTGTGCAACTAAGAAAGGGTCTGTCTATTTGGCATTGAGTTCTGTGAGGCCTTTGAGAGACAAGTTTTGGACAAGAGGTGGAAACAGAAGTAAGATTCCTGGGACATTCTCCCTCTTCAAGAGCTGCTCAATCAAGTGATGACCGACTAAAGCACAAGCCACTTTGGATCATTTACTGGAAATAATGACTCCATCAACAGATGTCTTGATTTCACCCAGAAGAATTCAGAGAGGTAGCGGAGAACGTTCAGTTATTTGATTTTACTCCGTATAAGCCTGCTGGCCAAAGGCACAGGAAGGATTTGTAAGTTGGTGCCTTTAAAAAAAAAAAAGGCCGGGTGCAGTGGCTCACGCCTGTAATCCCAGCACTTTAGGAGGCCGAGGCGGGTGGATCACGAGGTCAGGAGATCGAGACCATCCTGGCTAAGACAGTGAAACCCCGTCTCTACTAAAAAAATACAAAAAAAATTAGTCAGGCAAGGTGGCGGGTGCCTGTAGTCCCAGCTACTTAGGAGGCTGAGGCAGGAGAATCACTTGAACCCGGGAGGCAGAGATTGCAGCGAGCCGAGATCACGCCACTGCACTCCAGCCTGGGTGACAGAGTGAGACTCTGTCTAAAAAATAAAAAAATAAAAAATAAAGCTCTTCCAAATTCACTTTGCAATGAGCCAAAGATGTCTTGTGAGTGAGGACTGATTGATTGCAGTCTCCAGATGCTCCTTTTTTTTCTTCCCCTCCAGCATTATATAAGTGAAAAAGCAAATGATTGCTAGTTTCACATGATTGTATTCATCCTAGCCAAGGGACTCCTACAGAAGCTGAGTTAAACTTCCTCAACTCTAGAATAACACAACAGGACTCAGTATCCACCAGAAGGTAACTGTGTTAAAAAAAAATCAAGCTAAATTTTGCATGGATATGGTTGATCACTCTTCTCTTGAAAAACTACCTACTCCCTTATTGTATTCGTTATCTATTGCTGTGTAACCAATTACTCCAAAACTTTAGTGCCTTAAAACAGCAAAGAGTTGGCCCGGCATGGTGGCTCATGCCTGTAATCCTAGCACTTTGGGAGGCTGAGGCAGGGGGATGGATCACCTGAGGCCAGGAGTTCAAGACCAGCCTGACCAACAAGGTGAAACCCCATCTTTACTAAAAATACAAAAATTAGCTGGGTGTGGTGGCAGGCACCTGTAGTCCCAGCTACTTGGGAAGCTGAGACAGGAAAATTGCTTGAACCCAGGAGGCGGAGGTTGCAGTGAGCTGAGATCGTGCCACTGCAATCCAGCCTGGGCGATGGAGCAAGACTCTGTCTCAAAAACAACAACAACAACAAAGAGTTATTATCTCACAGTTTCTGTGGGTCAGGAATTCCAGAACGACTTAGCAGAGTGATTCTAGTTCAAAGTCTGTCATGTAGTTACAGTTACTTGAAGGCTTGACTGGGGCTGGGGTCCTACCAACATGGATCTTCACATGGCTTTTGGCTGGAGGCCTCAGTTCCTCATCATGCGAATGTCTCCAAAGGCTATTTGTGCCATGACACTGCAGTAACTTCCCCCAGCAAGAAAGAGGCAGGATTTGCAGTGCTTTTAATGACCTAGTCTCTAAATTCACACATTGTCACTTCCACTTTATACTTTTTTTTTTTTTTTTGAGACAGAGTCTTGCTCTGTGGCCCAGGCTGGAGTGCAGTGGCTCAATGTCAGCTCACTGCAACCTCCACCTCACAGGTTCAAGCAATGCTCATGCCTCAGCCTCTCAAGCAGCTGGAATTACAGGCACGTGCCACCACACCCAGCTAACTTTTGTATTTTTAGTAGAGACGGGGTTTTACCATGTTGCCCAGGTTGGTCTCAAACTCCTGGCCTCAAGTAATCTGCCCGCCTCAGCCTCCCAAAGTGTTGGGATTACAGGCGTGAGCCACCGCACTCAGCCCACTTTATTCTATTCATTAGAAGTGAGTCACTAAGTCTAGCCCACACTTAAGAGGAAGAGATTTAGATACCACCTTTTAAAGGGAGGGATAGCAAAGAATTTGTGCACATATTTTAAAACTCCCATGCCTGTCTTCCGCAGCAAGACAGCTCCTCTAGTTGTCTTCCTATGTCTCTGGCTACTCCTTCTCAGGGTCCATCAGTGGTTCCTTGTATTCTTTCTGCTTCCTGAATGTTGGTTTTCTGGGGCTTCTCCTGTTCTCACTCCATATGTTTGCTCTGGGCTACCCTTTACTCCTCTGTACCATCTTTGGGCTGATGATTCTCATGATTATGTTATGTTACTTGACAAAGGTGAAAGTATTCTGCAGATGTATTGAAGGTCCCAAATCAGTTGACTTTGAGCTAATCAAAAGGGAGATTATCCTGGATGGACCTGACCTAACTAGGTGAGTCCTTAAAAGAGACAAGGCCTGTATTAGTCCATTTTGCTTTCTTATAAAGGTATACCTGAGACTGTGTAATTTATAAAGAAAAGAGGTTTATTTGGCTCACAGTTCTGCAGGCTGTACAAGAATGGCACCAGCAAATGCTAAACTTCTGGAGAGGCCTCAGGAAGCTTTTACTCATGGTAGAAGGCACAGGGGGAGCAGACTTGTCACATGGCAAGAGAGGGAGCAAGAGAGAGATGTGGAAGATTGAAGACAGTTTTTTGTTTTTGTTTTTTTTTTGAGACAGGATCTTGCTCTGTCCACCAGGCTGGAATGCAGTGGCACAATCACAGCTCATTGCAACCTCCTGGGCTCAAGCAATCCTTCTGGGCTCAAGTGATTCTCACAACCTCAGCCTCTTGAGGCAGGACTACAGACTTGTGCCCCCATGCCTAACTAATTTTTTGAATTTTTAGTAGAGATGAGATTTCACTATGTTTCCCAGGCTGGTCTCGAACTCCTGAGCTCAAGCAATCCTCCCACCTTGGCCTCCCAACTGTTGGAATTACAGGCATAAGTCACTGTGCTGGGTCCCCAGACTCTTTTTAACTAGATCTCGTGTGAACACATTACCCCGGGGCAAGGTGGGTGGGGAAGGGATAACCAATACATTCATGAAGGATCTGCTCCCACGACCCAAACACCTCCCGCCAGGCCCCACCTCCAACACTGGGGATCATATTTCAGCGTGAGTTTTAAAGAGGACACACATTCAAACCCTATCAGGGCCCATCTTAAAGTCAGAGATTTGAAGAGAAAGAGATTCTGAAATGAAAGAGATTCTGCTGCTGGCCTTGAAGAAGTAGGTTACCATGTTCGAAGGGCCATTGGAGAGGGCTGCATGGCAAAGACCAGAGAGTAACTTCTAGTTATTGAAAGCAGTTCCCAGCTAACAGCTGGCAAGGAAATGGGAACCTCAGTTATGCAACTGCAAGAAAATGAACTCTCCCAACAACCTGTAGGACTAAGACAAGTTAATCTCTGTTTTGGCATCCATCCATTCTCCCTAGTAATCCTTTATTGCCCCTCAGCAGAATTCCTCTTCTCCCCCTCCCATAGCCTGTTTTGCCAGGATGATATGTAAACTTCCAAACTCCACTGGGAAGTGAGAAATCACCCTGTGGTTCTCCCCACATACACATTAATGATACATGTGTATGCCTTTTCTCCAATTAATCTGCCTTTTCTAAGTTGATTTTTCAGCGAAACTTCAGAGGGCAAAGGGGAAGTATCCCATGGCCCCTACATGGTCTTTCAAGGAAGTGACTTGAACCCTCTCCATATTGAGAGGCAAGCCTCTTCCCTTGAAACTGGGTAGACTTGTGAGAGAAGTAACACGATGTGACTTCCAAGGAGATAGGTTGCTGGCAGTGTGGAAAAAACAAGCTGTTTTGCCCCTGCTCTCACACCACAATCAATCAACACAGAAAACTGTGACCAAATGTGTATGGGCTTTACCCCACACACCAATAAGCAAGCAATCAGTTCTGCAGCAGACACACCAGCTGGGTGTCCTCTAAGTCTACCTGGAGATGGTGTCAGATCCCATAGGTTGAGGGTTCAGTGATAGAAGACTGCCCCCGACTTCAGATGCCAATCACAAGCTCCAGGTGTGTTTTACCTGTGCTTCTGACTGATCAGCTGTAAACTGGGGTTTCCATGACCCCTTTCTGGGGTTTGATTAATTTGCTAGAGCAGCTCATAGAACTCAGAGAAATGCTTATGTTTACTTTTTTTTTTTTTTTTGAGACAGAGTCTCATTCTATCCCCCAGCCTGGAGTGCAGTGGCATGATCTCGGCTCATTGCAACCTCTGCCTCTCAGGTTCAAGCGATTCTCATGCCTCAGTCTCTCCAGTAGCTGGGATTACAGGCACCCACCACCACGCCGGACAAATTTTTGTATTTTTATTAGAGACGGGGTTTTGCCATGTTGACCAGGCTAGTCTCAAACTCCTGACCTCAGGTGATCCACTCGCCTTGGCCTCCCAAAGTGCTGGGATTACAGGCATGAGCCACCAAGCCTGGCCACGCTTACTATTTTATTATAAAAGATATCATAAATGAGAAAAGAAAAAAATAGCCCAAAGCAGTCTGAGTTAGGGTTAAGGATGCAAAATTTATCAAGCCCAGGGACATATGTGTGTGGGACTTCAGTTGTGCTCCTCCCCCCATCCATGTCAAGGGGGAATTGTTTAAAGGTATTTTTTGTTCCCATTATCTTCACGGTACTGAATTTGTGATACAAAGATCAATGGATAGCCAATTAATAGCTTATGTTATTTTAATGTAAATTCTTAGTAAACAACTTAGAAAAATCCAGTATATATTCAGGGCAAACCGAATCCATGTTCCCAGGTTGCAGCCCTCAAAGTTGGCCCAAATAAACTCTCTGCTTATATTAATTTTGCCTCTTTTTTTCTTTTAAAAATTTTTTAAATTTATTTTTTATTTATTTTTATTTTGTAGAGATGGGGTCTCATTATGTTGTCCACGCTGGTCTCATACTCCTGGACTCAAGCGATTCTCCTGCCTCAGCCGCTCAAAGTGCTGGGATTACAGGCGTGAGCCACTGCATCTGACCAGTTTTTTTCTTTAGGTCAACACAGGCGCCTGCCACCATGCCTGGCTAATTTTTGTATTTTTAGTAGAGATGGGGTTTCACCATGTTGGCCAGGCTGGTCTTGAACTCCTGACCTCAAGTGATCCACCTGCCTCAGGCTCCCAAAGTGCTGGGATTACAGGCAAGAGTCACTGCGTGCAGCCATGGCTTGACTCTTTTTTTTTTTTTTTGAGACGGAGTTTCTCTCTTGTTGCCCAGGCTGGAGTACAATGGCACGATCTCAGCTCACCACAACCTCTGCCTCCCGGGTTCAAGCAATTCTTCTGCCTCAGCCTCCTGAGTAGCTGGGATTACAGGCGCCCGCCACCATGCCCGGCTAATTTTGTATTTTTAGTAGAGACAGGGTTTCTCCATGTTGGCCAGGCTGGTCTCAAACTCCCAACCTCAGGTGACCTGCCTGCCTCAGCCTCCCAAAGTGTTGGGATTACAAGCGTGAGCCACTGCGCTCGGCCTATGGCTTGACTCTTGAGTGGCCTCCCTTCTACTCCTACCTACTCAAGACTTGACCCCCATCATCCTTCTGAGCAGGCTTATAAAAGGTCCTCTTAGTGTGTAAATTGCCTCAATCCCCTTCCTTTGTCTAGAGAGCCCAGAGAGTTTGGCTAAAGGTGGGATAATCTTCAATGACTCTTCTGGTACTGAGTCACCTGTGCTTTTTCAGGGCTGATAGACAATAAGACCACAAGTAAAATTACACTAGAGACTGGGGACAAAGAGATATGAAACATGACCAGTGATCTCAAGGAACTTAGAAGCTATTTACTGTTTAAAATTTATAAAAGTCCAACACTGATGAATTCTCTATCCAGAGAACTTCAATGACTCCATGTTGGCTGTAGGTAGAATGAATGATCATTTCATTTATTATCCAAATCAAAACGTTTTGATAGTGAAAAGAGACACTATAATTACTGTAAACCAGACCCAGTGGCCCATGCCTGTAATCCCACCACTTTGGAAGGCTGAGGCTGGAGAATTGCTTGAGGCTAGGAGTTTGAAACCAGCTTGAGCAACATAGCAAGATCCTACAAAAATTTTAAAAATTAGCTGGGCATGGTGGCACATGTCTGCAATCCTAGCTACTCAGGAGGGTGAGGCAAGAGGATCACTTGAGGCCAGGAGTTTGAGATTGTAGTGAGCCATGATCTAGCCACTGCACTCCAGCCTGTGCAACAGAGTGAGATTCTGTCTCTAAAATAATTACAATAATAAAATTACCTAGGGAAAACAGACATAGACTATGCCTATCCTGGGCAAACCAACACAATGGTCCTCATAGCTATAGGAACATATATAAGAAGAGTCCTAACACCTTTTTTATTTATTTTATTTATCTTTATGTATTTAATTATTACTTTATTTATTTTTTAGACAGAGTTTCACTCTTGTTGCCAAAGCTGGAGTGCAATGATGCAATCTTGGCTCACTGCAACCTCCGCTTCCCAGGTTCAAGCGATTCTCCTGCCTCAGCCTCCTGAGTAGCTGGGATTACAGGTGCGTGCCACCACGCCTGGCTAATTTTTTGTATTTTTAGTAGAAATGGGGTTTCACCATGTTAGCCAGGCTGGTCTTGAACTCCTGACCTCAGGTGATCCGCCTGCCTCGGCCTCCCAAAGTGCTGGGATTGCAGGTGTGAGCCACCGCGCCTGGCCTTTTTTTTTTTTTTTTTTTTTTTTTGAGACAGGGTCTCACTCTCCTTACCTAGGCTGGAGTGCAGTGGTAGGATCAGAGCTCACTGCAGTCTCAACTTCCTGGGCTCAGGTGATCCTCCTACTTCAGCCTTACAAGTAGCTGGGAGTACAGGTGTGCACCACCACACCTGGCTAATTTTTTTGTATTTGTAGTAGAGACAGGGTCTCGCCATGTTGCCCAGGCTGGTTTTGAACTCCTGGGCTCAAGTGATCCTCCTGCCTCGGCCTCCCAAAGTGCTAGGATTACAGGCGTAAGCTACCACTCATGGCTCCTAACATTTCTTGTTCATTATTAAACTTGCCTGGCCAAACCACAACTTTTTTGCATCCAACTCTCCTACTACTTTGCACCTACCCCCATGCAGCTGAACATGACCGGGAAATACACAGCCATGCTGACTGGTCTGCTTTAAATTCATAACCATTTATCTCATGTGAACCCTTAATGCTTCATAGCTATCATGCCACATTTGCCTGATTCATTCATTCTCCTACACTCCTGGACAACACTTTCACATCTCCTCTCTCCTCAAAACTGCAACACCTCCTGCCTCACTCTCGCTCTGAGTTGAAGACCTTACCACTTCCACCCAGCTGTCTGCTCCTGCGCTCCTGCACTCTGCCTGCTCTCCTGCTATTGTCTGTGCTCCCTGACGGGAGCCCTCACTCCATTGTGTTCTAGACCCTGTATCCTCCAACCAACTCAAGACTTTGTCCCAGCAATTCCTTCCTCTGTCTCTTGCTTTATTAGTTTTTCCCTCCCATCATTTCCTCAGCACAAACGTGTGCTATTATATCTCATCTCCCATCTTTAAAAATCCCTCTCTTGGCTCTGTTTTCCCTTCAGTTATCACCCAGTTGCCTTCCTCCTTTCGCACAAAATTATTTAAAGGAATATTCAGTCTCCAATTTCTCACCTTCCATTCTATCTTCAACCCATTCCAGTGAGGTTTTTGCTTCTACCATTCCATCAGAACTGCTCGGGTCATGGCAGCTAATGAACTCCACATCCTGCTGCCAGTGGGCATTTCTCATCCTCTCAGCAGCATTTCACATAGGTGGTCTTCTAAGTTTTCCTTAAAAAACGTTTTCACTTGACTTATAAGACACCATCCTCACCTGGTTTGACTCCTACCTCTCTGGCCACACTCTCCTTTCTTTCTCTTGATATTCTTTCTTTCTTTCTTTTTCTTTCTTCTGTTTCTTCCTTCTTTCTTTCTTTCCTTCCTTCCCTCCCTCCCTACCTTCCTTCCTTCCTTCCCCCTCCCTCCTTCCCTCCCTTCCTTCCTTTCTTCCTTCCTTCCTTATTCCCTCCCTTCCTCCTTCCCTCTCTTCCTTCCTTCTTTCTTTCTTTTTTTGTTGGAGTGTCTCAGGCCTTAGTCCTTACATCTCACCTCCTTTTTTAAGCTGCACTTATTTCTTAGGTGATTTTATCTAATCTTAAAGTTTTAAATACCACTTATATCTGATGATTCCCAAATTTGTATCTCTAACCTCAAACTCTTTCCAGAACTCCAGCCTTGATTGTTGACTCAACATTTCTATTTGGATATCTAATAGGCACTTCACACTTAACATATTCAAAGTTGAGCACCTGCTATTTACCCTAATACTGTTCTGTCTTCATTCTTACCATACATGGATGATGGTAACTACATTCTTCCAGTTACATGGACAGAAAACCTCACTGTTATCTTTGACTCCTCTTTCTCTTACAACCTGCATTCAACCCATTAGCAAATTCTCTGTTCTACCTTCAAAATGTTTCCGGAATTGGGCCACTTCTTTTTACTTTTTATTTTATTTTATTTTTGAGACAGAATCTGTCACCCAGGCTGGGATGCAGTGGTGTGATCTCCACTCACTGCACCCTCCACCTCCCGGGCTCAAGTGATCATCCCATCTCAGCCTCCCAAACAGCTGGGACTACAGGCACTTGCCACCATGCCTGGCTAATTTTTGTATTTTTTGTAGAGATACGGTTTCACCATGTTGCCCAGGCTGGGAGACTACTTCCTACCACCATCATCTCTCACCTCCTGATTTGTCTTCCTGCTTTTGCGCTTACTTCCTTTTGATCTATTCTCAACACAGTAACTAGATGCATTTTATCAAATCCTAATTCAGATCATGTCAGTTCTCTGCTCATAACTTGTCTTTCTGAAACATGTAAAGATGAAAGCATCCCCCTCCCCGTCACCTCTTTGGCATCCTGTCTTCCTTTCCCTCCTGCTCCCCCTGCCTCAGCCACATTGTTGCCAGCCATCCATCAAATATGCCAGGCATATATATTTGCTCATGATGTTTCGTCCGCATAGAATGATCCTTCCCCAGATATCCTCATGGCTAGCTCTCTCACATCTCTCCAGGGTGAATCCAAAGGTGATTTTCTGAATGAGGCCTTCCTTGGTGACTGTGGTAGTTAGCCTCCAAAATGGCTCCCAGCAATCCCCATCTCCAGACACCTGTACTTGTTTGTGGTCATGCTGTCCTCTCTCACATTGTAGCAGGGCTGGTTTGTGTGACCAGTGGAATATGGCAGAAGTGCTATTAGGCTATGTATTGGTCCATTCTCAAATTACAATAAAGAAATACCTGGCTGGGCGCCATGACTCATGCCTGTAATCCCAGCACTTTGGGAGGCTGAGGCAGGCAGATCACTTGAGGTCAGGAGTTCGAGACCAGCCTGGCCAACATGGTGAAACCCTGCCTTAGTCCCAGCTACTTGGGAGGCTGAGGCAGGAGGATCGCTTGAACCTGGGAGATGGAGGTTGTAGTGAGCCAAGATAGCACCACTGTACTCCAGCCTGGGTGACAGAATGAGACTGTCTCTCAAAAAAATTAAATTAAATGCCAGGTGCGGTGGCTCATGCCTGTAATCCCAGCACTTTGGGAGGCCGAGGCATGCGGATCACCAGGTCAGGAGATTGAGACCATCCTGGTTAACACGATGAAACTCCGTCTCTATTAAAAATACAAAAAAATTAGCCGGGCGTGATGGTGGGTGCCTGTAGTCCCAGCTACTCGGGA
Source organism: Pongo pygmaeus (assembly GCF_028885625.2). Taxonomy (NCBI): domain Eukaryota; kingdom Metazoa; phylum Chordata; class Mammalia; order Primates; family Hominidae; genus Pongo; species Pongo pygmaeus. Next base: position 45,446,527 of record NC_072373.2, read on the forward strand.
GGCTGAGGCAGGAGAATGGCATGAACCCGGGAGGTGGAGCTTGCAGTGAGCTGAGATCGCGTCACTGCACTCCAGCATGGGTGACAGAGCGAGACTCCGTCTCAAAAAAAAATAAAAATAAAAAATAAATTAAATTAAATTAAAATTTTAAAAAAGAAATACCTGAGGCTGGGTAATTTATAAAGAAGTTTAATTGGCTCATGGTTCTGTAGGCTGTACAGGAAGCATAACAGCTTTCTGCTACCGGGGAAGCCTCAGGAAACTTCAATCATGGCCAAAGGCAAAGGGGGAGTTAGCACTTCCCATGATCGGAGCAGGAGCAAGAGAGTGAGGGAGGAGGTGCTACACATTTTTAAATGACCAGAACTCATGAGAACACACTCACTACCACAGGGACAGTACCAGCGGGGATGGTGCTAAACCATTCATGAGAAATCCACCCCATGATCCAATCACCTCCCTCCAGGCCCCGCCTCCAACATTGGGGATTACATTTCCATATGAGATTTGGGCAGGGACACACATCCAAACCATATCGGGACACCACTGATATCAGGTTATACAAGATTGCAGGGCCTGGTGTGGTGGCTCATACCTATAATGCCAACACTGGGAGGCCAAAGCAGGTGGATTGCTTGGAGTTTGAAACCAGCCTGAGCAACATGGCAAAACCTTGTCTCTATAAAAGTAAGAAAGAAAAAGAAATTTTTTTTTTTTTTTTTTTTTAAAAGAGTGCAGCTTCCATCTTGGGCAGGTCACCTCTCCCTTCAGAAGCCTTCTCTCTGGGGAAGACAAGCTGTCATATCATGGGCAGTCCTCTGGTGGGGCAGGGAACTGAAGCCTCTTGCCAACAGCCATGCAAGTAAGCACGGAAGTTCACAGCCAATACCTTGACTACGATCTCACGAAGGATTCTGAGCCAGAGCCACTCCAGGTAAGCCACTCCTGTTTTCCTAACCCTCAGAAACTATATGAGGCCAGGCATGGTGTCTCACGCCTGTAATCCCAGCACTTTGGGATGCTGAGGTGGGTGGATCACTTGAGGTCAGGAGTTTGAGACCAGCCTGGGCAATATGGTGAAACCCCGTCTCTACTAAAAATACAAAACAGCTGGGCATGGTGGTGCACACCTGTTTAGTCCCAGCTACTTGGAAGACTGAGGCATGAGAATCGCTTGAACCTGGGAGGTGGAGGCTGCAGTGAGTCAAGATCACGCCACTGCACTCCAGCCTGAGCAACAGAGCAAGACCCTGTCTCAAAAAAAAAAAAAAACTATAAGAGAGAATAAGTGCTTATTGTTCTCAGCTGTTAAGTTTTGGGATAATTTGTTATGTAGCAATAACTAATACAGACATCATAACCAAACCCATCCCCTGACATGTCATATCAACTCTTCTGCTTTATGTTTTTCTTCTTGACATTGATTACTACCTAACACACTATATTTTATTTATTTATTTATTTATCTTTATTTATTATTATTTTTTGAGATAGAGTCTCACTCTTGTTGCCCAGGCTGGAGTGCAGTGGTGATCTCCACCTGCAACCTCCACCTCCCAGGTTCAAGCGATTCTCTTGCCTCAGCCTCCTGAGTAGCTGGGATTACAGGTGTGCACCACCACGCCCGGCTAATTTTTGTATTTTTAGTAGAGACGGGGTTTCACCATGTTGGTCAGGCTGGTCACGAACTCCTGACCTCATGATCCGCCCACCTCGGCCTCCCAAAGTGTTGGGATTACAGGCGTGAGCCACTGGCTCAGCCTATTTTATTTATTTATATTGTTTTTGTTTATCTCCCCAACTAGGATGTAAATTCCTGGAGGGCAGGAATTTGTATCTGTTCTTTTTTTTGAGACGGAGTCTCACTCTTTTGCCAGGCTAGTGCAGTCTCAGCTCACTGCAACCTCCGCCTGCCGGGTTCAAGTGATTCTCCTGCCTCAGCCTCCCAAGTAGCTGGGACTACAGGCGTGCACCACCACACCCAACTAATTTTTGTATTTTCAGTAGAGACGGGGTTTCACCATGTTGGCCAGGATGGTCTCAATCTCTTGACCTTGTGATCCACGCGCCTCGGCCTCCCAAAGTGCTGGCATTACAGGCGTGAGCCACCACTCCTGGCCTTATGTCTGTTTTTTTCACTGCCATATCTCCATCACTCAGAACAGAGTCTAGCATATAGGAGGCACTCAACAAATATTGGTCAAATGAATACATAAATGAATGAATACTTACTCACAGTTCTCCAAGATTTTTATCCCGTAACCCCTGCAGTCAGTTTTGCTATAGCACAACATCTATGCTCCTAAAATCACCCTGTTATACAAAAATCATGCCAAAAAAAACTATAGGGCTGTCTGGCCATAGCGGCTCGTGCCTGTAATCCCCACACTGTGGGAGGCCGAGGTGGGCAGATCACCTGAGGTCAGGAGTTGGAGACCAGCCTGGCCAACATGGTGAAACTCCATCCCTACTAAAAATACAAAAATTAGCCAGGGGTGGTGGCATGCGCCTGTTATCCCAGCTACTCGGGAGGCTGAGGCAGGAGAATTGCTTGAACCCCAGAGGCGGAGGTTGCAGTGAGCCAAGATTGCACCACTGCACTCCAGCCTGGCAACAGAGCGAGACTCCATCTCACAAAACAAAACAAAACAATAGGGCTAATGGGAAAAATAGAGTTAGAGGTTACAACATTGAGAAGTTTTGTCAATATAACAACAAAAAAGATAGGAATCTAATAAAATTGTAGCACAGTTCACACATTAAATGGTTAAGAAACAGACACATGCTACAATAAATATGGCACAGTATCCTGAAACAGACATTAATTTTGTATATGGAGCTGGTTGTTGGAAGGGGTGCAGCTTATGAGTTCCTATGAAGTGGTGGAAAGAGGGTTTCTAACACACCCCGTAAACTCAGGTGGTAGAAATTTGAGAGGTGTCCTTGTGTACATTTTGTGTACTTCTGCCCTGTTTGGTTCAGCTGAGTAGAGTGTTCTCCATTCATCTGGTGTTTCTCAGGGAAAAACCATGCACCAGCAAATGCAAAATCTGTATTACACTCAGATTGCTCCCTAATATATGAATCGGGTTGGAACAAATTCATGTTTTCAAAACAAGACTTAGAGCAGAACTGACTGTCTTTGTTTATACTATTTTCCAGGGCTATAATAGTCTTCTTTATCCTTCTTGCCTGGCCAATTCCATCTTTACTTCAAGGCCCCTTTTCCATTGTCTCCTTTATTGCCTACATAGACTTTATCTTCTCTGAACATTCATATGCTTCCTTCTCCCTTAAAAAAAATAGATTTTATTTTTTTAGAGCAGTTTTAGATTCACAGCAAAATTGAGCAGAAGGTATAGAGAGTTCCCAGAAGCCCCCTGCCTCCACACATCACAGCTTCCCCCATTATTAACATCCCACACTAGAGTGGTACATATGCTACAATTATGAGCCTTTATCAACACATTATTATCGCCCAAAGACTGTAGTTAACATTAGAGTTCACTCTTGGTATTGTAGATTCTATGGGTTTGGACAAACATATAGTTACATGTATCCACCATTATGGTGTCATGCAGAATTGTTTCAAAGATCCTCTGTGTTCTGCCTATTCACCCCTCTCCATAGTTTTGCCTTTTCCAGAATGTCATATTGTTGGAAACATAGAGTATGTAACCTTTTATGATTGGCTTTTTTTTTAAGTTAGTAATATGCATTCAACTTTCCTTCATGTTTTCTTTTTATTTAGTAATATGCATTTAAGTTTTCCTTTTCTTTTTTTTTTTTTTTTTTTTGAGATGGAGTCTTGCTCTGTCACCCAGGCTGGAGTGCAGTGGCGCGATCTTGGCTCACTGCAAGCTCCGCCTCCCGGGTTCACGCCATTCTCCTGCCTCAGCCTCCCAAGTAAGCTGGGACCACAGGCACCCGCCACCACGCCCGGCTAATTTTTTGTATTTTTAGTAGAGACGGGGTTTCACCGTGTTAGCCAGGATGGTCTTGATCTCCTGACCTCGTGATCCACCTGCCTCGGCCTCCCAAAGTGCTAGTATTACAGGCATGGGCCACCGTGCCCAGCCTTAAGTTTTCCTTTTCATGGCTTAATAGTTCATATCCTTTTAGTGCTAAATAATATTCCATTGTTTGACTGTACCACAGTTTATTGAACCATTTACCTACTGAAGGAGATCTTGGTTACTTTCAAGTTTTGACAATTATGAAAAAAGCTGCTATAAATATCCATGTGCAGGTTTCTGTATGGTCATCGATTTTCAACTCCTTTGTATTAATTCAAAGGAGTGCAGTTTCTGGATCATCTGGGAAGAATGTACTTAGTTTTGTAAGAAATCACCAAACTGTCTTCCAAAGGGGCCATACAATTTCCCATTCTCACCAGCAATAAATGAGGATTGCTCCACATCCTCATCAGCATTTGGTGATGTAAGTATTCTGGATTTTGACCATTTTAATAGGTATGTAGTGGAATTCTCACTTCTATTTTATTGCCATCTTGAGTTACTACGTTGACATCATGTAATATTAGTTCACATTACACCTATGTCTATCTCTCCAACTAGCTCTAAACTACTTCCAATTGTTGTATCCTTTGCTCATCTTCCAGTCCTCATCTTAGGACTGTGTCTTGCATACAATGGCTGTTGAAAATTATTTTTAAAATTGGTTTTGTTCCTGAGGCAGGACTAGATAAGGCCTCTTTCATCACATAGCTCAATGCCTAATGAAAGCAGCAGGATTGCTCATGGAGAAAATTCAGACCAGGAATGGGTACAGGAAACAAAAACCTGAGAGTAAAGATAAATACGGCAAAGATAATAGTAAGCAATGAGTCCCAAGAATAGGGCAGTGTTCAAGGATCATGTCTTGGCCAGTTTAATCAGGGAATTAATTCTAGAATGCCTGAGTTTTAAACAGAATTTTAAAGAAAAGGACAGTTTTGACTCAAAATTTAAAACTTCTTACCTAGAAGAATAGCCCTTGGTATTGAACACCTAGTCCACCATCATACCCTAAATTAGTACCTCCTAAAAGTGAAGGTAGGCTAACATTACATTTCTCCTGCAAAGGTAGCAGGCAGAGCCACTACACAGGCAATGGGCCATCTAGACAGCACGGTCTGGGACGGGTGGAAGGGAGTGGGGATGACTTTTGTGCCTCCCTGATGGAGCATCAATTTGAGAAGCAGAAATGAACTGGGCCCCATCACTGTTCATTCCAGGCAGCATCATTCAGATGCCAGTCTCTGTGAACCCCCTGTACACCAACTGGAAATGAACCTTTACAGGGGAGGCTGACAACACACCTGATTCCAGCTGTGCGTTGGGTGAGGGGAGGATATGTGGTCAGGGGGTGGGGTATTAGTCTTTTTTCACACTGCTACAGAGAATTGCCCGCGAGTGGGTAATTCATAAAGAAAAGAGATTAAATTGACTCACGGTTCTGCAGGCTATACAGGAAGCATGGCAGCATCTTCTTCTGGGGAGGCCTGAGGGAGCATTTATTCATGGCAGAAGGCAAGGCTGCAGCAGGCATCTTCACATGGCTGGAAGCAGGCTCCTTCACAGGAGGAAGAGAGAGAAATCCAGGTCTCATGAGAACTCTGTCACAAGAACAGAACCAAAAAGGGAGGGTGCTAACCCATTCAGGAAGGATCCACCCCCATGATCCAATCATCTCCCACCAGGCCCCACCTTCAACATTGGGGATTACAATTGAACATGAGATTTGGGTGGGGATACAGATCCAAACAATATCAAAAGTGGAGGAGGGTGCAACTAGCTCTAGAGGTCTAATTAGAGTCTATGACAAAACAAAAACATACTGTATTATTAATTCTAAAATCAGAGCTCAAGCCTATGGTTACTTTACATGCGTTTGCACATTCACCAGCACAAACTGAAATCCCTTCTCTGCCTTCCACAACTCAAAAGGCTTTTTCTTTCTTGGTCACCCTCTCCTCATCTCCTACCATGATCTGAATGTTTGTGTTCCCTCAAACTTCATTACTTCTTTTTTTTTTTTCTTTTTTTAGAGATGGTGTCTTGTTATGTTGCCCAGGCTGGAGTGCAGTGGCCATTGACAGGCAGTATCATTGTGCACTGTAGCCTCAAACAATCCTCCCACCTCAGCCTCTCGAGTGGCTGGGATTATAGGTGTGTTCCACTGTACCCAGCCACTGTTGAAATCTTAGCCCCCAAGTTTATCCTATTAGGAGGTGGGGCCTTTAGGAGGTGATTAGGTCATGAGGATGGAGCCCTCATGAATGGAATTAGTGCCTTTATAAAAGAAGCCTCAGAAAGGTCTGTCGCCCCACTCTGCTATGTGAGGTTATGGCAAAAAGATAGCTGTCTATGAACCAGGAAGCATTGCCTCACCAGACACTGCATCTGCCAGAAACTTGATCTTGGACTTCCCAGCCTTCAGAATTGTGAGAAATAGATTTTTGTTGTTTATAAGCTGCCTAGTCCATGATATTTTGGTATAGCAGCCTGAATGGACTAAGCCTTAATGAGCCCAGAGGCCTTGGGATTTCCCTCACATTCTCTGAGTAAGCACCCACCTCCCCATCCTAGACCATCTCTGCAGTAATTTAATTTCCCCTGTGTTGAACTTCCACAGGAACTCTGAGCCATTGTGCGGCACTGGCTGCCTGGATTTCACAGGATTTTTTTTTTTTTTTTTTTGATACACAGTTTTGCTCTTGTTGCCCAGGCTGGAGTGCAGTGGCACAATCTCGGCTCACCGCAACCTCCGCCTCCCGGGTTCAAGCGATTCTCCTGCCTTAGCCTCCTGAGTAGCTGGGATTACAGGCATGCGCCACCATGCCCAGCTAATTTTGTATTTTTTGTAGAGCTAAGGTTTCTCCATGTTGGTCAGGCTGGTCTCGAACTCCCGACCTCAGGTGATCCGCCTGCCTTGGCCTCCCAAAGTGCTGAGATTACAAGCATGAGCCACCGCGACTGGCCCACAGGATTGTTTTCACTCTGGAAGATGATGCCCTCCTCTGTGCTCGCACCCTGCATGCATCAGCCAAGGGACCTTCCCATGCATCAGAGGCAGCTGGTCTGGAATGCTCAGGCCATGTCGGACAACACATACAAACATGCTGAAGGGGCGATAGAGCACACAAGGCTCTTGTTATCTCAGGCCTGTCCAATGGCTGTCTTATGTGGATAAGGAGAGCTAAGAGCACAGTGGCTGCTGTCGCTGCTGCTGATTACTGAATTTTTTTTTTAAGCCTCTATCCTTGTCCTCTGTTGTTCAGAATGAATTATAAATATACACAGTGGTGGTTTAATCCAAACCTTAGTATCTTTTTCCTTCTCTGCCCTCCCTTGATGTGGGGAGTGGGGGTGGGAGGAGTCAGGAGGAAACTTCTGAAAAGCTGATTTTCCAGTTTGGCTAGAAGATAGATTACCAGCCCCAACCACTCTCCTCTCCTCCCAAAACATGACTGTCCATAGATCAGAAATTACCACTGCTATTTATTTTATTGGAGGGAATTGACTGGTTTGATAGAGAAAGACAGTCAAATAAACACTCTGCAATGTTTCATAAATCTGTTTGGATTGGTTGAGTATATAGTAGTCATGATGATCTTTACAGGCCCTGATACAATTTAACACATTAGGTTTAAAACAACCACGTGAATAATGTTTGTTATAAGTGAGCACCAATAGAGGTGTTTTGTTTTTTGCTAATCTATGAGAGAAAAAAATTTTAATTTCTAATTGTAAAAATTTGATTCTATTCATTAGTAAGTTCCTGCCCCCAACCTCCGCAAGTGGGGAAAATACCACCATTATCGGAACAATAGCAGCAAAGTCTAAGAAAACAGTTTTGAATTGGGATAATCGTAATGGTCTTGGGTACCTATCCCTGCCTGGGAATTGCTTTGTGTGGGGCACACAGCAGCTCCACATGGCTCACTCTGCTGTTGTCTTGGTTTGTGCCAAGGACATCAAAGGAAAAGAGGAAATGTTACCACCTCTACTTTGGAAGAATAATGAGATTCTATGTGTCCTCTACTGTGAGGCCCTTCAGAGCCCTCAGTCCACCCTGTGCAAGCCTGCTTCAGGCCTAGTAGCCTCTCCTTCTTTCCATCATTATGGAGTATATCAGTCAGCTAGGGCTGCCATAACAAAATACCACAGACTGGGTGGCTTCATCAACAGATATTTAATTGCTCGAAGTTCTGGAGGCCCGGAGTCCCAGACCAAGGTCTTGCAGGATCGGTTTCTGGTGAGGGCTGTCTTTCAGGCTTACAGATGGCCACCTTCTCACTATGTCCTCACATGGCAGGGAGAGAAAGAGTGAGCTCTCTGGTGCCTCTTCTTACAAGGATCCTAATCCTATCAGGGCTCCACCCTTATGACCTCATTTAATCTTGATTATTTCCTCACTCCAGATGCAATCACACTGAAGGTTAGGATTCCAACATTTACAATTCAGTCTATAGCATTCTGTCCCTGACCCCCACAAAAAAATTCATGTTCTTATTGCAGAATATATTTATTCCATCCCAACAGCCTCAAAAAAATCTTTTAAAAAATTTTTAAATTTATTTTTAAATTTTATTATATTTACATCTTCTTGGACACCAATTTTTAATTTTTATTAAAAAAAATTTTTTTTTGGCTGGGCACAGTGGCTCACACCTGGAATCTCAGCGCTTTGGGAGGCCGAGGTAGGCAGATCATGAAGTCAAGAGATTGAGACCATCTGGCCAACATGGTAAAACCCTGTCTCTACTAAAAATACAAAAATGAGCTTGGTGTGGTGGTGCATGCCTGTAGTCCCAGCTGCTGGGGAGGCTGAGGCAGGAGAATCGCTTGAACCTGGGAGGCGGAGGTTGCAATGAGCCGAGATCACACCATTGCACTCCAGCCTGGCAACAGAGCAAGACTTCGTCTCAAAAAACAAAAACAAACAAATAAAAAAACAACAAAAAATTTTTTTTCGAGATGGAGTCTTGCCCTCTCACCCAGGCTGGAGTGCAGTGGTGAGATCTTGGCTCACTGCAACCTTTGCCTCCCAGGTTCAAGTGATTCTCATGTCTCAGCCTCCCAAGTAGCTGGTATTACAGGCGCCCACCACCACACCTGACTACCTTCTGTATTTTTAGTAGAGACAGGGTTTTACCATGTTGGCCAGGCTGGTCTCAAACTCCTGACCTCAAGTGATCCACCCGCCTTGGCCTCCCAGAGTGTTGGGATTACAGGCGTGAGCCACTGCACCTGGCTTGTATACCAATTAAAAATTTTTTTAAAAAAATTTATTATATTTACATCTTCTTTTTAAAACTTTTATTATATTTACATCTTCCCTAAACTCTTAACACATTCCAGCATCAATTCTAAAGTCCATAGTCTCATCTAAATATCATCTAAATCAGATATGGGTGAGACTTGCAGTACATTCATCCTCAGGCAAAATTCCTCTCCAGCTGTGAGCCTGTGAAACCAGACAAGTTACATACTTCCAAATACAATGGTGGACAGCCATAGGAAAGACGTTCCATTCCAAAAGGGAGAAATTGGAGGGAAGAAAGGGATGATGATCCCAAGCAAGTCCAAAATCTAGCAAGGCAAATTCTACTAAATTTTAAGCCTCAAGAATAATGCTCTTTGGCTCAATGCTCCGCCTTTCAGACCCACTGGGGAGTCTGTCCCACATTTAGGACCTACTGGGGAAACAGTCTCGCCTCCACAGCTCTGCCCCCACAGGGATTTACACCCTCAGGGCTCCACAGTGTGGCCCCACCCACAACGCTTCAGTCAGAGGCTGTCTGGCCACTTGAAACTGAGGCAATCACCCCACACTTTGAAACCAAGGAGGCAGCCCTGATGGTATCTGAATCACCTTTGAGGTCATTCTTCACTTTACTTGCAGAATAAGGATCTAAGAAGTCCAATGGCCTTCTTTCATTTCATCTTGTTTTCTCTTTCCACTTTATTTGGTTCAAACTGGCAGTGTCTTTGCTGGTATAATTCCATCTCTATTCCTGGCTTTTGCTAAGATGGTTTATGAAGTTTATGAGTCTTACTCATGACCTCTTTATCAAATAGTTTTAGTTTCAGTTTTCTTTTCAGAATAAGCTTTTTCTTTTTTCTTTTTTCAATATGGATAGACTTTCCCAAATCCTCTATTTCTGGTTCCTTTATGCTTAACAATTCCTTCTTCAACTAATTTCTCTCCTTTCCCATTTTGCTGTAAGCAGTCAGGAGGAACAAGTTGCTCCTTCAATACTCTGCTTTGAAATCTCCTCAGCTAAATATCCATTTATATTGCTCACAAGTTCTACTTTTCACAAAACACTCTTTAACCAAGTTCTTCACCACTTTATTTATTTATTTATTTGTTTTTGATACAGAGTCTTGCTCTGTCACTCATGCTGGAGCGCAGTGGCATCATCTTGGCTCACTGCAACCTCTGCCTGCTGGGTTCAAGCAATTCTCATGCCTCAGCCTTCCAAGTAGCTGGGACTACAGGTATGTGCTACCTCACTCCACTAATTTTTATATTTTTAGTAGAGATGGACGAGGTTTCACCATGTTGGCCAGTTTGTTCTCGAACTCCTGGCCTCAAGTGATCTGCCCGCCTCAGCCTCCCAAAGTGCTGGGATTACAGGCGTGAGCCACCACACCCAGTCTTCTTCACCATTTTATAACAGGTTTCCTTTCCTCCAGTTTCCAGTAACATGATCCTCATTTCTGTCTAACATTTCACCAGAATTATACTTAACATCTATGTTTCTAGCGTGCACCTCAAAAATCTTGCAGCCTCTACCCATTACCCAGTTCCAAAGCCACTTCTACATGTTTAGATATTTGTTACAGCACTACCTCATGTCTCACTACCAAAAAAATGTATTAGCCAGAGTTCTCCAGGGAAACAGTACAAACAGCATGTGTGTGTGTGTGTGTGTGTGTGTCTGTGATGTGAGAGAGAAACAGAGCAAGAAAGAGGTATTAGGGGAATTGGTTCATGTGATTATCGAGGCTAAGAAGTTGCAAAATCTGCAGTCAGCAATCTAGAGACCTAAGACAGCAATGGTGTAGTTCTAGTCCAAGTCTGAAGGCCTGAGAACCAGACAGCAAGTGGTATAAATTCAAGTCCAAAAGCCAAGATTGAGACCCACAAAGAGGTGATGTTTCCATTAGAGTCCAAAGGCAGAAGACCAATATCCTACCTCAAGCAGTCAGACAGACAAAATTCCCTTTTACTGAGCATTTTTGTTCTATTCAGGCTTTTGACTGATAGAATGAGGCCCACCCATATTAGGGAAGAGAATCTGCTTCACTCTGTCTTCTGATTCATATGTTTATCTCATCCAGAAATGCTTCTACAGGCACGCCCAGAATAATGTTTGACCAAATGTCTGGGCACCTCATGTCCCAGTCAAGTTGACACATAAAATGAACTATCATAGTAATCATTCAAGAGAGGTAATAATAGATTATTTAGACCTTTTCCTCAACAGGCTTTGATTGAGTATATACTAAGTGCAAAGTCCCATTCCCAAGACTGTTTCATGCAAATTTAATTCTGTTCCATATGATTTTATTCCAACCATGGAACTGACTGTTACCACAGATAGTAAGTTCATGTCCACCGAGGTCTTTCTGTAGTTGCCAGCTGGATGGCCTAGTCTGGCTCATGGTTTCTAAGATGCTAGGTGATGGATGGTGATAATGTTATAAAACAGGTAGTAGTTTGGGGAAGGCAGGGAGGGAGTAGCTGTACTAGACCAGTTGTGTGTGTCTTCAGGAGCATATGGATCACCTGGGGAGCTTGTTAAAATGCAGATGCTGATTCAGGAAGTCTGAGATTCTGCATTTCTATCAAGTTCTCAGGTGATGCTGATGCTGCTGAGCCAGAGACAATATTTTGAGTAGTAAGGTATTAGATGAGCTTTAAGGTCCCTTCTGATTCTCTAAATTCAGTCCAATTCAGCAAGTGTTCATTAAGAACTTATTGTGTACCATGATGCCATGAAGTAGCCAATAGAGGTATGAAAGTGTTTTCTGCCTTCAAAAAGCGAACTTATATTTAGAAAGCTGGACAAATATCCAGCCTGGCCAACATGGTGAAACCCCGTCTCTACTAAAAATACAAAAATTAGCTGGGCATGGTGGCAGGTGCCTGTAATCCCAGCTACTCAGGAGGCTGAAGTGGGATAATCACCTGAACCTGGGAGGCAGAGGTTGCAGCGAGTTGAGATCATGCCATTGCACTCCAGCCTGGGCAACAAGAGTGAGACTCCATCTCAAAAAAAAAAAAAAAAAAAAAAAACTGGACAAATAGCCACAAGTCCCACAGATTACACAATGACTCAACCTTCTGGGTCAACCTGAGTCTAGACTCAGGACAGCATTGTGCTTGAAATTTTTTTTTTTTTGAGACGGAGTCTCACTCTGTTGCCAGGCTGGAGTGCAGTGGTGTGATCTTGGCTCACTGCAACTTCTGCCTCCCAGGTTAAAGTGATTCTCCTTCCTCAGCCTCCTGAGTAGCTGGGACTACAGGTGCGTGCCACCACGCCCAGCTAATTTTTGTATTTTTATTTATTTATTTATTCATTCATTTTGAGACGGAGTCTGGCTCTGTCACCCAGGCTGGAGTGCAATGGCATGATCTCGGCTCACTGCAACTTCCGCCTCCCAGGTTCAAGCTATTCTCCTGCCTCAGCCTCCCCAGTAGCTGGGACTACAGGTGCATGCCACCACACCCAGCTAATTTTTGTGTTTTTAGTAGAGAAGGGGTTTCATCATGTTGGCCAGGATGGTTTGGATCTCTTGACCTCGTGATCTGGCCGCCTCAGCCACCCAAAGTGCTGGGATTACAGGCATGAGCCACCATGCCAGGCCTAATTTTTGTATTTTTAGTACAGATGAGGTTTCACCATGTTGGCCAGGATGGTCTTGATCTCTTGACCTCGTGATCCGCCCGCCTCAGCCTCCCAAAGTGCTGGGATTACAGGCATGAGCCACAGCACCTGGCCGAAATTTTTATATAAATGCCTTCCCAAGAAATTTGGTCTCATTTTTTTGAGGAAGTCAGAGAACTGAAATTTAGTAGTTTAGCCACCTAGAAAAATAACCTGAATAGAATAGTAATACGGAGAAGAAGATCAGCTAGATGAAAAACTGTTAAGGTTTATCTAAGCCCACGGGGGCAGCCATAGTGGGCTAAGATACTGAGAAAACCAAGAGTACACCAGCCGTATGCACAAGGGGGTCCTGGGAAAGGACACCTCTGACTCAATGTTCTAGGGTCAGAGTTCCTCTAGGGAGGAACAGAGGGGAGATACTTGGTGGGGAATAGCAGCACTGTGGATGAAGGTCATGGACACCCCTGTGGGAGTGGCCATCAGGCCTAAGGAAGGGCCAGTGCATACCAGTGTTTTCCCAAGCTAGGACTAGTTTCCCTGATCTCTTAGGTTCATCTGGCAGTGGCGGAGGTGGGGAGGGAAGTTGGGAGCTAGTCAAGGGGCTGGTAAAACTACAAACAAGAATGGGAGAAAGCAGTGGCTATGGGAGTAGAGTGGGGAACACTTGTGGGCACAAAGGAGGAAGGGGTGGAATGACAGGGTGGACCGCTTATTGCCTTGGCTATTATGTATGTGAAAAGCCAGCAACAGGCAAAACCCTTGCTAAGCCGGGCTTTTTATAGTCACTCACTCAGGCTGGTCTTGTGATTTGGGGCAAGGGCAGAATCTACTGCCCTGATGATCCTCCTCACACACCCCAGTTCTCAGCCCCACTGGCCCAGCCCTAATCTCCACTCTACTAGCTTCCCTCCATGGAGGCCCTGATAAGATTGAGGGCAACTGGAAGCCCAGATAGAGACCCTCCCCACTTGGTCTCTTCCCAACACACACACACACACACACACACACACACACATATACACACACACACACACACACACACACACACACCCCCTAACCAGGCCAGACACTTGAGCTCAGACTGCCTGGAGCTGGTGGGGGTTGGAAAAAGGGGAGGGGGGAGGGAAGGAAGAGAAGAATCAAACAGAAACCTTCTCATCTTTCTATCAGCAGCCATGCAAGGAATATTGTTCAGCATGGCACAAAAGCGGCACTGAAAATAGCTGCAGCCAGAGCGGGGCTGCCAACCACTGCCTGAGATAACGTCTACTTGGAGACACTGGTGTCTTTGTGGGGCTGTCAGTATCCCTATTGTTCCCGAGCCTATTGCCTGGGGAATATTGTTCCCAGCTTTTGTCTCCCCCGGCTCACTTTTGTTTGCCTTTACTTACCATTTCATTCCCGCTCCCTTTGTGCTCTCCCATTCCCTCCTTTGTCTCTCCCTCTCTAAGCCTGCCTGTGGCTGTGGATTGGTGCCCAGGGAGACAATAGGCCCTACCCCCTCCCAATCTACAGCCCCACCCCGAACCACACACACCCCATAGTTCCATCCTGCTTCTCCTTCTCCCAAGTGGCACCCAAGATGTCCCAAAGGTAAGAGAGCCTTGAGGGAGGGTGGGCTTCAAGCAACCCACTCCCCTCCTGGTGACAAGGCAGAAAGGCCATTGGAATATTTGGTTCCCAGAGGAGGTCTGAAATGTCTGATGTGGGTCCCCGACTCTTTCCAGATCTCTCTATTTTTTTTTTTTTTTTTAACAAATTAGGTTTTTGGTCCAGTCAAAGGAATAAGGACAAGCTCATGCTCCACATCCCCCAAACCCTCTTTCAAGTGCCCAGCATGCACTTCTCTGACCAGGGCACTCCGTTTTCTTCCCCCTCCCTGTCAGCCTCAAGGATCAAAGTGACCTATGTTTATTTGCACATTCAAATCCAGACTGCCTCCAGTAACTCGACCCAGTCAGGCGCCAGGATGGTGCAAGAAAAGCCCCGCCTGCACCCTCCCCATCCAGCAGCCCTTTTGGCTGAACTGGGTAGAAAGGGGACAGGAGTCTCCTAGGGTCAGAGTAGGGAGTGGAAGAGGAGTAGGCAGTGAGGAAAATTAGACTGTCAATCCCTTCAGAATGGCCTCTGGGTCCTCTCACCTCAATGATGGGGGGAAACTGAGGCATCAAAAGAGATTTAGAGGCTAGCACAGTGGCTCCGCCTGTAATCCCAGCACTTTGGGAGACCAAGACAGACGGATCGCTTGAGGTCAGGAGTTCGAGACCAGCCTGGCCATCATGATGAAATCCCGTCTTTACTAAAAATACAAAAATTAGCCCAGCATGGTGGTGGGTGCCTGTAATCCCAGCTACTTAGGAGGCTGAGGTGGGAGAATCGCTTGAACCCGGGAGATGGAGGTTGCAGCAGTGAGCCGAGATGGCGCCACTGCACTCTAGCCTGGGCGACAGAGCAAGACTATGTCTCAGAAAAAAAAAAAAAAAGAGAGAGAGAGAGAGATTTAGAAAACACAGCAGTCAAACCCGGAGCTTGCTTGCCAACCCAGAGAATAGGCAGGTGTCCAATCCCAGTCCTGTAGAGAGATTCTTCTCAGTTCTAGCTGGGAGAAGAAAGGCACCAGGTAGTGCTTAAGGGGCTGGGTTGACTTGTAGAAAATGCTTTTTCTTCTCCCCTGTCTTTCTGCCTCACTACAGATGGGAACAGCGATTGAAGAGTCAAGGAAGCTTTTACTTTGGTGGGAGGCAGGCTGGGAGCAGGGATGTAGTCTGAAGCCAGAGAGGAGGCTCTACTCTCTCATTGTTCTAATTCCAAGGACAATGGGAATATTCTCCAGAGAGTCATTGTTTGAAAAGCTGGAAATTGGGTAGGGGATTTCCGGAAAGTTTGAATGGAAGCCAGGCTTGGCTGTGAGGAGACCAGAGGAGGAGGAAGGGAAAAAGGAAGGGAAGGAGGCTGTCTCTGGGTTCAGAGAAAAGTATTACTGGGCCCTGAGGACAAATCTGCCCTCCTGATTTCACGGCTATCAATCCCAGGCTACCCATTTTTTGTTCTGATTCTTGCTCCACCCGTCTCCTCTATCTCCCTTCTCTAGCCAAGATCAGTTTAGATTCTTAATACTCTTCAAGTAGAAAGAGAAGCAAAAAACTTTGTCCCTGCCTTGGAAGCAAGAATTGAGTCTGATCCACCTTTGCAACTCTAGCCCATAGCGCAGAGCCCAGAGCATACGCAGAGCTTGGTAAATGTGCAAAGAATGGATTCATGAAGACATTGTGGACTCTTGATCTCAGAAAGTCACTTTGACTATCCCTGAACTTCTGGTAGGGTGGGTATGGAACTGAAGATTTGAGGTGAGAAAAATCTAAAGGTGAAGGATAAGATTCTGGGATAGATCAGGCAAGTGGTGCGGAATGTGGGGCGCAATTAACAGACAGCAATGACACAGCAATGCAGAACAATATTTGGCCTCTAGAACAAAATCCCCTGCCTCAATCGTCTGTACTCTTCCCACTCACGGTATGCAGTCTGAGCTGTCTTTCAAAGATATAGAGGTGATCACTGTTTGGCTCTGTGTAAAACTATTGGTGGCTTCCCTCCGCCTTCAGTTACTTGTGAGGCACTAAAATGGAACTCTTCAAGGACAGGGCAATCTTGAGTGTTCCTGTATTCACCACAGGTGACTGGTGCCTGGCCAGCACTATAGGCACCCAGTAAAGGTGGAATTGAACTAACTGAGAAGGGTGTGAGTCAATGTTGCCAATTCTACAGTGGTTCCTGGATGGCATTTCAAGTTAGCTACCTTCAGTGATTTTGATGGTGAGTGTTTTATCCATTTTACAGTTATTGATATGATCTTTGAAAATAGCCAATGGCCATGAAAATAAAAACATTTACATTTATTTTTAAAATTGGTACAGCACTAGGGAGGCCAAAGGTGGGAGGATCACTTGAGGCCAGAAGTTCAAGACCAGCCAGGGCAACATAGCAAGACCTTACCTCTACAAAACACTTAAAAATTAGCCAGGCATGGGGGCATGCACCTGTAATCCCAGCTACACAGGAAGCTGAGGTGGAAGGACTGCTTGAGCCCAGGGGTTCCAAGTTGCAATGAGCCATGATCATGCCACTGCACTCCAGCCTAGGGAACAGAATAAGACTCCAACTCAAAAAAAAAAAAAAAAAATTGAGTCATATCTCATCTAACTAGAATATGGCTGAGAACAAGGACGTAAGCTAATGTAGGCTGCAGACTAATCAAAAGCAATGGCATAAAGAAGTGTATTCCATTTACGTGAGATAACAAAGTATCTCCCTTGCAGCTAGAGATGGCCAAGGAAATATATGTGGAAGAGGTGGAGCATCTGGAAACTTTAAAAGGGGCTAACTCTGGTGGTAGGCATACTTTTCACCCTTCTTACTTTCCTCTTTGTCCCGTCTGGAATGTAGTTATGATCAGCCAGGCATGGTGGCATGTGTAAGAGGATTGCCGCTTGAGCCCAGGAGTTTGAGTCCAGCCTGGGCAAATAGCAAGACCCCATCTCTTAAAAAAATAAAAAGAACCGATAGGGCACAGTGGCTCATGCCTGTAATCTCAGCACTTTGGGAGCCCAAGGCAGGCGGATCACAAGGTCAGGAGTTCGAGACCAGCCTGATCAACATGGTGAAACCCCATCTCTACTAAAAATACAAAAATTAGCCGGGCGTGGTGGCGTGCACCTGTAATCCCAGCTACTCAGGAGGCTGAGGCAGAAGAATTGCTTGAACCTGGGAGGCAGAGGTTGCAGTGAGCCGAGATCGTGCCACTGCACTCCAGCCTGGGTGACAGAGCGAGACTTCGTCTCAAAAAAATAAAAATAAAAATAAATACATACATAAATAGAACCTGGTCATGATCGCTGGATCTCCAGCAGCCATCTTGTGACCACAAAGGGCCACTGAGTTTGAAACTTTTGTGTTAAAGAAGGCCAAACAGAAAAACAGAAAGTGCTTGAGCCCAGATACCTGAGGAGCCCACAATACAAGCTTCAAATTGCGTTACCTCTGAAGTTTTTTTATACAGGGCAAGAAAAGCTTTTATTAGATTAAGTCCTTTAATTTAGGCCTTTATTATTAGAAGTCAGGTACAATGCCTCACTAATAAAGTGCATGAGTTCTATCAATAAAGAAATACATTTCTATATCATTTCTTTGTTTGCTGAACTAGTAGGAAAAAGAAAAGGAATCATAAGAGATATTCCATTGTTTGCTAGAGCACGTGCGTAATCCTGTGGGTTTTGAAAGTGAAGTCACAAGCTGAGTTTGGAGGCAGGAGCCACAGACGCAGAGACAGTACATTTGTTCTGTGCAGTGAAGCAGGAGGAATCATTCTGAGTAGTGTAGAGCCCAAGCAACAGGCAAAATATTGCTATAGATGTGTATATGGACATTGGAATCAAGTGGCAGCTTACAGCCAGAAAGAAGAGAAGAAGGGGAAAAACTCTAAAAGAAGACACAAGTGGCCAGGCGTGGTGGCTCACGCCTATAATACCAGCAATTTGGGAGGCCCGAGGCAGGTATGGATTGCTTGAGGTCAGGAGTTCGAAAGCAGCCTGGCCAACATGGCGAAACCCCATCTCTACTAAAAATACAAAAATTAGCCAGGCTTGGTGGTGGGTGCCTGTTATCCCAGCTACTCGGGAGGCTTAGGCAGGAGAATCGCTTGAACCAGGGAGGAGGTTGCAGTGAGCCAAGATCGCACCACTGCACTCTAGCCTGGGCAACAGAGCAAGACTCTGTCTCAAAAAAAGAAGAAGAAGACACAAGAACTAAAAAAAACACAGACATTCACCAATGTTAATGACACTTAAATCCAAATAGGTATATAAACTTCATCAGGGCCTGAGGGGCATGAGGTTTTTGCAACACTACACAAAAGTGGATGATTCAAAATAATGAGCATATGCCATCAAAGCAAGTCTGCTCCATTTAGTCACGCAGAAACCAAGTTCTGGGTCAAGACAGCAGGTGGAGCAAAGTTGAAACCTCCTCCTTCTCCAAACACATAAAATGAGAGAAGGAATAGGTTTAAAAACTCATAGCCACACTTGAAAACAAGAAAGGGAAATCTTAAAAGCTACTAAAGAGGGAAGACAGATTATTTACCAAGAAACAAGAATCAGATTGGGCTGGGTGAGGTGGTTCAGGCCTGTAATCCCAGCACTTTGAGAGGCTGAGGAAGGAGGATCACTTGAGCCCAGGAGTTCTGGACAACATGGCGAGACCCTGTCTCTACAAAAAAAATTTTTTTTTTCGATGGAGTTTCATTCTTGTTTCCCAGGCTGGAGTGCAATGGCTCGATCTCAGCTCACTGCAACCTCCGCCTCCCACGTTCAAGCGATTCTCTTGCCTCAGCCTCCCAAGTAGCTGGGATTACAGGAACCCACCATCATGCCTGGCTAATTTTTGTATTTTTAGTAGAGACAGGGTTTTGTCATGTTGGCTAGGCTGGTCTTGAAGTCCTGACCTAAGGTGATCCACCCGCCTCAGCCTCACAAAGTGCTGGGATTACAGGTGTGAATAACTGTGCCCGGCTTACAAAAAATTTAAAAATTAGCCAGATGTGGTGGTGTGTGCCTGTAGTCCCAGCTGCTGGGGAGGCTGAGGTGGGAGGATCACTTGAACCCAGGAGATCGAGGCTTGCAGTGACCTGTGACTGTGCCACTGCACTCCAGCCTGGGCAACAGAGTGAGACCCTATCTCAAAAAAAAAAAATCGGATTGATTCCTGACTTTCTCATACATAAGCAGATACCAAAAGGCAATGGAATAAAATCCTGAAAATGCTGAAATAAAATAATGTTAAATGTAAAAATCTATGCCCAGGAAGACGCACGAACTCTGAAATTTTACTAGTCACAGACTCACTGAAAGAACTGTTTGAACAAAAAGAAAAGTGAATTCTGAAGAAGAAAATATAGGAATCAAAATGCAACACATACACATCTGTAATTTTTTTTTAGAGACAGAATCTAACTCTTGTTGCCCAGGCTGGAGTGTAGTCATGCGATTATACCTCATTGCAGCCTCAAATTCTTGGGCTCAAGTGATCCTCCCACCTCAGCCTCCCAAGTAACTGGGATTACAGGTGTCCATCACCACACCTGGCTAATTATTTGATTTTTTGTAGAGACAGAGTCTCGCTGTGTTGCCTAGGCTGGTCTTGAACTCTTGGGCAGAAGTGATCCTCCTGCCTCAGCCTCCCAAAGTGCTGTGATTACAAGCATGAACCACCACACCCGGCCACATCTTTAATTTTAAAAACGAAATACATGGGTAGGTGGTGTCACAGTAACAAACAGCCTCCACACACCCCAAGGGCTTACATGCACACAGGTGTATTTACTGCTCTGGTCAACCCAGCTGCAGATTGGCCAGGGTTCTGCTTAATGTGTCTTCTTTATTCTGGGATTTAAGTGGAAGCAAATGCTTCTACTACAAAGATGCTGTTTTCACAGCAGAGGGAAATGAAAGGTGGCAGAACCAAAGCATCAGCTAGGAAGTAGCACAGAGCTCACAAAACTAAGTCAGATGGTCACACCCGCCATAAATGGGATGTGTCCTGCAAGTCACGTGGCAATGAGAGGGGTGCATAAGATTCTCTCAGGAAAGGGCATAATCTGAAAATAGTAATACAACAAGAAAAAAGACCGGCACAATGTGACTGCTAACAGCTGTTGATTCTCAGGTGGAAAAATATAGGTAATTATGTTTTGTATTTTCAAAGTTCTCAAAACAAAAAAGACACAGGAGAAAATTTAGATCCACTAGAACACAATTTTATCCTGCTTTTTGAGGTTTAATATTAACCTTGTGAGCATTTGCTCATATCATTAATAGTCTTTTCCATTTTTTTTATATGAGGCAGAGATCTAATATGGTTTAGAAAGACCAAAATGGATGAGATAATACAGTTTTGGGGCTTAACAGGATAAAATTATGCACATTTACAAGGAATTTGGATATCTGATATTTTATTGTATGTGATTATGACTCTGAGTGCCATATAACTTTAAATAATTAAATAGAAAACTTCATTTTTAAAAATGAAAAGGTGCCAACTAATATTGAGCACATAAAAATAATGGGCAGTGAGGGAATCGTGAAGAAATGGTGCTTACCAATGACTCAGGTATTTTTAGTTGTCAGAAAAAAATTGTGAAAGGCTGTGAAATGGATCAAAGAATTACTAAATGTCTTCAGTGAAAAACCATGCTTTACGTACAGCTCACCCTTCTAGGTTATCCGATTCTATGGGACTTGCAGCACCTTTTATTGTCTCAAAGCTATTTTACAACACTGTAAGTTGTAAACAACTGATAGCAATACAAATAATTCTGCTTTATACACATGAAAATGAATCTTGTCTAGTGGCGGGGCAATTGATTTTTCTCTCCTCCCATCCCCACAGAAAGCCAGTTTTGCATCTATTTATAAATGCATTTTTTGGCCTATTTATATGTGTGACTTTTGAATTCTCTTTTGAACTGGTTGAAACATTTTACTGATCCCTTCATTAATGAATGAGTTAAGTAAAATCTTTGATATGCGTTCACTTTATATTTGAGTTGTGGTTTTATATATAGAGAGAGACTATATATATTGATTACCCTTTAATACTGAACATTCTACGAAACTTCATTTGAACACTTCTTAGGAGTCAGCCTTTGAAGCTGTTTTTGCAAATATATAAAACAATCTTTTGAACTATTAACCATTGCCTTTCCCTTATGACTTTTTCCTTGACTTACACCCCATTTGACCCAAGGTTGTTCCATCAGATTCTCTCTCTTAGTAATGTGTCTTAGTGAGTGTGGGTTGCTATAACAAAATACCATAGACTTGATGGCTTAAACAAAAATGTATTTCTCACAGTTCTGGAGGCTGGAAGTCCACTATCACGGTGCCAGCCAGCTTGGCTCCTGGAGAAGCCACTCTGCCTGGCTTGCAAGATGATTGCTTTCTCCCTGTGACCTTTCCTTGGTGGAGAGAGCTAGCTCTCTAGTCTCTTCTTATAAGGGCAGTAATCCCATCATGTAGGCCCCATTCTAGTGACCTCATCTAACCCTAGTTATCTCCCAAAGGCTCTGTCTCCAAACACCATCACCCTGGGGTTAAGGCTTCGATGTATGAGTTTTGGGGTGACACAATTCAGCCCATGGAATAATATAAATTCAAAGACAGCTGTGAGTTCTGAGGCTGGGGATGAGGTGATATCTAACTGGCAATGGCAGGGTCATCTTGTGCGGTATAGTGGCTAGAAATGCAAAAGAGGAGGCAGAGGCAGGCACGCTGAGAGGGCACCTGCAGCTCAGTGCAGACCACTGCCTGCTGCTTCCTGACTTTCTGGGTACCTTTCTATTTCTGAAAATTATCCAGAATTTTTCCAATAAATTTCCCTTTTTTTAAATTCTAATTTTTTTTTCTCTAAATTTCCTTTTTTGTATGAGCTGATTTCTGTTATCTGCAATCAGAATAAGTTTAACCAAAACAAAGTGGCATCAAGAAGTAGGCCATAAAACCATTACCCTGGTGGAATCTAAGTCTATCTCTACCTCCTGGATCTTTGTGGCTAGAGAAAAACATTCAGCCTCACTGCCTTGTTTTCCCTTTAAATTCATGCATCTCAATCTCAGTGAGCTTTCCTGCTGCCCAGCAAGCATCCCTTACTTCCCTGGTGTATTCACTCTCCCACCTCACTCTCCTATTTCATACCCTGTCCTCTGTCCTCAAACCTCCAATACCTCCTCCCACGTCCTCACCCTGGGCAGGAAACCTTCCTTGCTCCTTCACTAACAAAATGGAAACCATCAGAAGAGAACTTCTACAGATTACCACCAGTTCTACCCACACGGTTTCTGGAATGCTGTGGTGTCTCGGTTTCCTTTCTACCTCACAGGTTCCTCCTTCTCAATCTCCTTTGCTAGCACATCTTCTCCTAAACCTCTCAATCTAAGCTGTCCAACGAGTTAGCCACTGGCCTCACATCGCTATAGAGCATTAGAAATGTGGTTAGCCTGAATTGAGATTGCTGTAAGTGTTCAGTACACATAAGATCGCAAAGACTTACTAGGAGAAAAAGGGATGTAAAATATCTCATTGTGAATTTTTATGTTGCTTACATGATGAAATGGTAAAATTTTAGATATCTTGGGTTAAATAAAAAAAAGTTTAAAATTAATTTTGCCTGTTTCTTTTTTATTTTTAAATTTTATATTATTTATGCATTTTTTTGAGACATAGTCTCATACCCAGGCTGAAGTGCAATGGTGTGATCACGGCTCACTATAGCCCCCAGCTCCTGGGCTCAAGTGATCCTCCTGTCTTAGTCTCCCAGGTAGCTGGGACTACAGGTGCATGGCCATCATGCCCAACTAATTTTCCTTTTCCTTTAAAAATTCAGCTTCTAGGCCAGGTGTGGTGGCTCATCCCTGTAATCCCAGTACTTCGGGAGGTGGAGGCAGGTGGTTGGCTTAAGCCTAGGAGTTCAAGACTAGCCTGGGTAACATGGCAAAACCCCATCTCAAAATAAAATACGAAAATTGGCCAGGCATGGTGGCATGTGCCTGTGGTCCCAGCTACTGGGGAGGCTGAGGTGGGAGGACTGCTTGAGCCCAAGAAGTTGAGGCTGCAGTGAGCTGTGATCATGTCCCTATACTCTGCCATGGGTGACAGAGCAATACTCTGTCTCAAAAAATAAACACACCAAAAATGCAGCTAGTGGAAAATTTTAAATCACTGTGGCTCACATTACGTTTTTATTCTTCAGTACTCTTCCAAAAGTTGCAGTGCCCCAGGACTCAATCTTTGACCCTCTGTTCTTTCTCTACCGTTATTCTCTTATCCAATTTTATGGCTTTAAATACTTAATATATGCCAAGAACTCCCAGATCTAAACTTCTAGCCCAGACCTCTCCTCTGAGTTCCTGACTTGTCTATCCAACTGCCTGCTCAACTTCTCCACTTAGGAAATACACTCCCCAAGCTGGTGCTCCCCTCAGCCTTCCCCATCTCAGTTCATGGCAACTCTATCCTTCTCATTGCTCACGAGAGAACCTTGAAGTCAGCTTCGACTCCTTTCTTTCTCTCAAACACCATACCCATTTCTTCCTGTGGGTTTCTCTTCAGAGTATATCTGAAATCTAACCAATTTTCATTATTTTCCCTGCTACCACCATCATTTCTTGCCTGCATTGCTGGAAGAGTAACAGGTCTTCTAGCTTCCACCCTTGCACCTCCATAGTCTGTTCTCAACACAGCTGCCTGAGTGATCCTTTGAAAACAGAGTGGCTCCTGTCACTCCTCTGTTCAAAATCCCACCACAACTCCCCATGTCCCTGAGAGTAAAAACCCAAGTCCTACAGTGGCTACAAGGCCCTACATGGTTCAACCCCCATCACTTCTCTGGCCTTGTCTCCTACCATTCTCATTCACCCAGTCCAGCCACACTGCTGTTTCTTAAAGTACCAGGTATGCTCCTGCCTTGAGGCCTCGGTATTAGTTACTCTCTCTGCCTGGGATGCTCTGCTCTTAAATATTCAGGTCTGATTCTCTTACTTCCTTCAAGTCTTTTTTCAAATGTCACAATCTACACTGGGCTCCTCTGTTTAAAATTGCTACCTGCCACAAATCTTTTTACCCCCATTTACTTTTTCTTTTGTCCAAAGAACTTACTTATCACCCCCAACATCCTGTACAATTTACTTAGTTATTATGTTTGTTGTTATCCCACCCACCTACCCCGATACCCCTAGAATGGAAGGTCCTCTTGGGCGAGGAACTTGTGTCTCTTGCTTCTGGTGCATTTCAAGTGCTCACAACTGTGTCCGGCATGTAAGAGGCACTCAGTACTGCTATTGTTTGAATGCCTCCTCCAAAACTCATGTTGAAATTTAATTGCCATCGTGATGGTATTAAGAAGTGGGATTGTTAAGAGACAATTAGGCCATGAGGGCTCTGCTCTCATGAATGGATTAATGCTGTTATCTCCAGAGTGTTCTTGATAAAAAGTGAGTTGGGGCCTGTCTGCTCTAGCTGGCTCATATCTACTCTCTTGCCTTTCTGCCTTCTGCCATGGGTTGATGCAGCAAGAAGGCCCTGGCCATACGCATGCCCCTCCACCTTGGACTTCCCAGCCTCCAGAACTACGAGAAACAAATCTCTGTTCTTTATAAATTACCCAGTCTGTGGTATTCCATTATAGGAACAGAAAACAAATCTGTTGAGTGAGATTTAGGCTAATCAGAACAGTTCAATGATTTTGACAAGGGACAATAAGGCAAATTCCAGTTCAAATGTGCAAAGCTGGAAGCAGGGAAAAAAAACTGAACTACAAACCAGATTCTGAAATCCAGATCAATCAATCAACAACTTGCAAGGCCCAAATGCAGCCAACCAAGTGCTCTAATTTGCTCCATTTTTGTGTAAAAATGGTTGATACACTTGACTGGAAAAATGTGGAATCCTAAAACACTTACTGGGAATACGGAGAAGACACTAAGAATTGCGGAAACCCTGGTCTTGGACCCTCTGAAACAGCCTCTTGTCATGCACACTTTTGGTGAAAGAGGGCTCTCATTCCAAGGCTAAGACTGGAATGCAGTTTGGGGGCAGGGGCAACATTCCTGGGGAGATTAAAGAAGATAGGTTCCTTGCAACTCCCTTGATACCCTTTTGTTCTGGGTCTATGCCTGAAGGCTAAGGCCATTAAGCAGAAAACAACTGGGGTTGCTAAGAAATGGAAGACCCACAGTCCTGGCCCAGGCCTGGCTTTTCACCTCAGCAGGGTTGGAAATACACATGGTAAGATCCAGCAATGTTGCTGATATTCTTTCACCCATAAACAAACATTTCTTTTTTCTTTTTTTTTTAATTTTTTTTTTTTTGAGATGGAGTCTCGCTTTGTCGCCCAGGCTGGAGTGCAGTGGTACAATCTTGGCTCATTGCAACCTCCACCTCCCAGGTTTAAGTGATTCTTCTGCCACAGCCTCCCAATTAACTGGGACTACAGGTGTGCGCCACCACTCCTGGCTAATTTTTGCATTTTTAGTAGAGACGGGGTTTCACCATATTGGCCAGGCTGGTCTCGAACTCCTGACTTTGTGATCTGCCCACCTTGGCCTCCCAAAGTGCTAGGATTACAGGCATAAGCCACCGTGCCTGGCAACAAACATTTCTTGAGCTTCTATTATGGTCAGATGCATTCTTGGCCTTGAGGAAACAGTGATGATTAATATAAGGTCCCTGTTTTCATGGCGCTTATGTTCTGGTTGGGAAGACAGAAAATAATCAAGTAAAAAGGGATTTAGGTAGTTTCAGATGATGGTACTTGGTAGACACTAAGAAGAAAATTAAAAATGGAATACGATGTGGGAGAAACTAGTGTAGATAGGGTGGTCAGGGAAGGTCTCTGAGGTCTATTAGACATAAAAAGCCAAACTAACGGATTTTCTTGCTCTCACACTCAAAGCAGTTCAGAACACTTAACTTGTGATCACCAAATTGTGTTGGCATTTCTCCCTATTAATTCTCCAGTGTACGGTAACTGCATATCCTATAATTCAGTTCAATTCTGACACTAGATACCCGGACACAGCAACAGATCCCACAGGGTGAGGGCTCAGTCTCCCAAGACTGCCCCACTTCAGGTGCCAATTGCAAGTCCCAGGTTATGACCTGTGATTCTGATGTACCAGCTATAAATCTGGGTTCCCACAATCCCCCTCCTCGGGTTTGATAGTTTGCTCGGACAGGCCATAGAATCCAGGGAAACACTTACTTATGTTTACTGGTTTATTACTAAGCCTATTGATTATAAAGGGTAGAGATGAAAAGCCAGATGCAGAAGTGCACAGGGAAAGGCATTGGGGAAGAGGCACCTCCACATGTTCAGCAACTTGAAAGCTCATCAGATCTTGTTAAGGAGTTTTTATAGAGCTTAACATCCAGCTTCCAGCCCCCTTTCCTGGAGGCTGGTGGATGGGCTGAAAGTTCCAACTTTCTAATCCTCTAATCATTGGGTCTTTTTGGTGACTGGCCACATCTTGGGCTATCTAGGGGCTTCACCCCAAATCACTCATTAGCATGAACCCAGGTGTGATCAAAGGGGGCTCATTATGCATAACAAAAGAATATCCTATCACTCAGGATATTCTAAGGATTTTAGGAGCCCTGTGACAGGAACTGGGATATGTCATATCATACCACAGAGGGTAATATTTCCTTTAAGACCAGATGATGAAAAGGATCCAGCCATGCAAAGAGCATTCAGGTAGAGAGAAGAACAAGCACCGAGGCTCTGGGCTGGGGAGTATGTTCATGGAGCCCCAAGGAAACATGTCTGGCTCCAGAGAAGTGAGTGAGAAGAAAAGGGACAGAAGATGAAGCTGGAGAAGTCATGTGGGGTTAGACTATGCAGTTAGAATATCATATTCTGACTTTAATTTTATAAATATTACTCTAAACTGTAGGGATGGTTAAAGAGCTAATTCAGTACACCAGGTGAAAAAGATTTATGGCATGGACAAGGAGGGTGGTGTTTGTGATGGAAATAAAAAGATATGAATGAATTCAGAGATACTAGATATTTTAAAGTATGAAAGACTGAATGTACCAGACAATTAACCATAGTAACTTGTATTTAACAGTGAAAACTAAGGGGTGATGTAGGGGATCAGAATACGCCACCCCACAATATGCCACTTTGGCATAAGGATTATTTTGAGCTGAAAGCAATTGAGAAACAGCAGACACCGAAAAAAATTCTCACCCTCCCCCTCATTTGCCTAAAAGTCAGACATGAATTTTCATTTGTAGAGGTGTCTCTCTCTCTCCCACACCAGCAATAGAAGGACAACTATGAAACTCTTATTTACCAGAGACAACTCTAGACTCTTAACAAGTCCAGAAATGGCACAGAGAGGAATCTACATAGAAACCTTATAAAATAGCCCTTATCATCCATTAGTTTCCCCCATATATTTACCTTTCCACAGTTTGCCATACCTAAAAGGCCTAAAATGCTTTTCCTTTTCTTTCTTTTTTTTTTTTTTTGAGACGGAGTCTCACCCTGATGCCCAGGCTGGAGTGCAATGGCATGACCTCAGCTCACTGCAACCTCCGCCTCCTGGGTTCAAACGATTCTCCTGCCTCAGTCTCCCGAGTAACTGGGATTACAGGCACCCACCACCACACCCAGCTAATTTTTGTATTTTTAGTAGAGATGGGGTTTCACCATGTTGGCCAGGCTGGTCTTGAACTCCGACCGTTTCGGCCTCCCAAAGTGCTGGGATTACAGGCGTAAGCCACCATGCCTGGCCCCTTTCCATTTTTTTTTTTATTTGAAATAAGGCCTCACTTTGTTGCCCAGGCTGGAGTGCAGTGGCACAATTAAGGCTCACTGTGGCCTCAACCTCCTGGGCTCAAGTGATCCAGAGTAGCTGGGATCACAGCTATGCACCACTATGCTTGTCTAACTTTTTTATTTTGTAGAGACCCTGTGTTGTCCAGGCTGGTCTCAAACTCCTAGGCTCAAGCGATCCTCCTGCCCTGACCTCCCAAAGTGCTGGAATTATTGGTATGAGCCACCACACTCAGCCCTAAATTGCTTTTCCTTTATCTTGTCACTTCTCTACAAATTTATTGTTCTTTCCTAACATGCTATATAAGCCCCAAGTTCTAAACACCCCTTTGAGTTACTCATCACTGAGTTCTTCTTGCATGTATCCATGTTGCATTTGTTAATAAGCTCTGTTTGTTTTTCTCGTGTTTATCTGCCTTACCTCAGTTTAATTTCTGGGGCCCCAGCTGCAGAACCTAGGAGGGTAGACAAAAAGGTTTTTTTCCTCCCCTACAGTGGAAAATTGTGCACTATCTGTCACACAACAGCATTTTTATACTCTCAAAGTGGCAGAAATGAACATGCTCATAAAAAACCCAAAGATATAGTCTTTCTCTGTTGCATATAAAAATAAGGAGCACGTAACTTAAAATTATGCTTAGTAATCAGTGTTTCTTGGAAATGATCTAGATGCCTAATGAATATCCATTAATTGTTGCAATTCAGAATCACTCTAAAATTTTAAATTACCAAAGATCTTGGAAACTACAAGCTAATTATTGTCAAAATAAAGCTTATCGGAATGATTTTTCTATTTGGTTAAACATAAATTTATATGTTTTATAATCTTAAACATTACGTACAACTAATGCTAACTTATTCAATCAGTAGATCTGTATGAATTAAAGAGCATACCTAAGTAGAATAAAAATGTACTTATATTTAATGCCTGTAATTCAGAGAAAATACAGCTGTTTTTACTAAACCAAAAGTATTAAACTAGTTTTGCTTGCTAGAGATTTATCTAAATTATGTTAACTCGAGTTCTTAAAATGTTTCTGAGTTAGTTTCTATAAGAATACTTCTTTTTTCACATTAAAAATATTAGAAGGCCAGGTACAGTGGCTTACGCCTGTAATCCCAGCACTTTTGGAGGCCAAGGGAGGCAGGTCACTTAAGCCCAGGAGTTTACAACAAGCCTGGGCAACATGGCGAAACCCCATCACTACAAAAAATACAAAAATTAGCCAGTCATGATGACGTTTGCCTGTAGGTAGTCCCAGCTGTTTGCGAGGCTGAAGCAAGACGATCACTTGAGCCCAGGAGGTCTAAGCTGCAGTGAGCCGTGATAGTGCCACTGCACTCCAGCCTAGGTGACAGGGTGAGACCCTGTGTCAGAAAAAAAAAAAAAAAAAAAAAAATAGAGGTTAGATTTCCTTAATTTCTGGGAATTTTAGGAACACTTCACTTATATAAGTGCTTATTTATCTCTAAGCCAATCAAAATATAATTCTTCTAAGAGGCTTTGTAATCTAAATTATTAATACCATCTGGAGGTAGGATAATACTACACATTCACACACTAAGCATAAAGACTTTCATGAGTTATGGACACATGAACATACAGACAGGCCAAGAAAGAACTTTTAGGGCTCCAATTCTAAAATTTCAACTACGGGTCAAGCATAACCATAAGGTGGGTCACACAGCTGGAGTTAGCACAGCCATGATTCCAGCCCTGGCACTCTTAACTCCACATGGACTAAGTGACTGAGTTAACCACTTGCAATAGCCTTACTTTACGGCTGGGCGCATTGGCTCACACCTGTAATCCCAGCACTTTGGGAGGCCGAGGTGGGCGGATCACTTGAGGTCGGGAGTTCGAGACCAGCCTGACCAACATGAAGAAACCCCTGTCTCTACTAAAAATACAAAAATTAGCTGGACGTGATGGTGGGCACCTGTAATCCCAGCTACTCGGGAGGCTGAGGCAGGAGAATCACTTGAACCTGGGAGGCGGAGGTTGCAGTGAGCCAAGATTGCGCCGTTGCACTCCACCTGGGTGATAGAGTAAGGCTCCATCTCAAAAAAAAAAGCCCTACTTTACAAAAATGGGGAAAATCAGTGTAGCTAAAATAAAGATTTCCTCTTAGAAAGGGGGAATAAAGGAAACTTCCAGGACAGCTCCAACACTTTGTTAGCAAATGAGGTACCCAGGTCCTGCTGGGCAGGAACAGATACTGAGGTAAAAATATAACACCTACATGGCCAGGAGCGGTGGGTCACACCTGTAATCCCTGCACTTTGGGAGGCCAAAGCGGGTGGATCACTGGAGGTCAGGAATTCAAGACCAGCCTGGCCAACATGGTGAAACCCCGTCTCTACTAAAAATACAAAAATTAGTTGGGTGTGGTGGCAGGCGCCTGTAATCCCAACTACTCAGGAGGCTGAGTCATGAGAATAGTTTGAACCCAGGAGGTGGGGGTTACAGTGAGCCAAGACAGTGCCATTGCGCTCCAGCCTGGGTGACAGAGAGAGACTCCATCTCAAAATAATAATAATAATAATAATAATAATAACGCCTAAAAATCTCAATGGTATTAGTATTTGTTTCCTTAATCAGAGCATGAGTTTGAATTTCCTTGGTAAATAATTCAGTTGTCCACCAGGTGCGGTGGCTCATGCCTGTAATGCCAACACTTTGGGAGGCCAAGGTGGGCAGATCACAAAGTCAGAAGTTTGAGACCAGCCTGGCCAACATGGTGAAACCCCATTTCTACTAAAAATACAAAAATTAGCAGGGCATGGTGGCAGGAGCCTGTAATCCCAGCTACTTAGGACGCTGAGGCAGGAGAATCATTTGGGGGAGGGAGCCTCCATCTCAAAATAAATAAATAAATAAATAAATAATAATTCATTTGTCACAAATTCTACTTTCTGAGAGGCTATACCTGTCCTATTCCTCAGACCACACTCAGTAGCCTGCTACTTATAAATATTGGTATCCTTTGGCTGTACTGCCCAATGAATAGCCAAAAACTGAAAAAAAAAACACATTTTTCCAAGAAGCATTTTTGACCAACTATTCTCAAGACTAGTTGAACTTCAACTTGACATTCTTAGCCTAAAGCTCTATACAATCTCCACTTTCCTCCTCAAGGCAAAGCATCCCTTCAGAACAGTTCTCAGGCTGCAGCATTCTGAATGGACGCTTGGGCTTCGCGGTGCGGTGGCTCATTTTCTCCCACAGTTTCTGATGCTGTGACCTGAATCCCGGACCCTCTTCTGCTCAAATATGGAAAAATTCGGTAGAAACTTTGCTGTTTTCTCTCCTAAGAGTACTGGTGACTCCAGAGCTGAGTAAGTCCTGCTCTGGGTAAATGCACCCCTCCTTTTTCTCTCTCTCTCTCTTTTTTTTTTTTTGTTTTTTGAGATAGAGTCTTCTGTTCCCCAGGCTGGAGTGCAGTGGCATGATCATGGCTCACTGCAGCCTCAGTCTCCTGGGCTCAAGCCATCATCCTGCCCCAGCCTCCCAAGTGGCTGGGACTACAGACATGCACTCCCATGCCTGGCTAATTTTTATTTTTTATAGAGATGAGGTCTTGCTATGTTGCCCAGGCTGGTCTTGAGATCATAGCTTCAAGCAATCCTCCTGCCTCAGCCTCCCAAAGTGTTGCGATTATAGGCATGAGCCACCACGCCCGGCCCCTCCCTCCTCATAAGCATCGTCTAAGCCTTTATTCTATTCTTTTTTTTAATTGTCCTTGGTATAAGCCTATTGATTTGATTATTTTGCACCATTCAGGACTCTTACAGGCATGGTGGGGTATAGTGCTGAGATTTTCTGGGCCAACTATTGTCTCTTGCATGTTCTCATTATTTGGGTATGGGCAATCACCAGTCATTCAGTGAAATTCCACGTCATGGTTCAGCCTCTTACACATATGTACATACATTGTGATGCCAATTGCACAGGATTTTTTAAAGAGATCCTGTCTCTCTCTCTATATATATATATATTATATATATGAGACAAGATCTCTTAGCAGCTTTCCATGAAGTCTTTCCTGTAGAAAAAAAAAAAAAGATCAAAAAGTCAAATCTGTAAAATACAAAAAATCTGTAAAAATAGAAAAATTAGCCAGGCATGATGGTGGGTGCCTGTAATCCCAGCTACTCAGGAGGCTGAGGCAGGAGAATCACTTGAACCCAGGAGGTGGAGGTTGCAGTGGGCCAAGATCGTGCCACTGCACTCCAGCCTGGGTGACAGAGCAAGACTCCATCTCACACACACACAAAAAAGTCAAATTTGTAAACAGAGAAAGAATAAAGTTATCCTAATTTCAGAGATCACTTAACTACCACTTTCTAGGAGCTCTCTAGTCTTGATAAGGGCAAAGATATCACAGCTGTCTTATTTAATTTTTTCTGGATGGTCCTAAACCAAGGTGGCAGGTTTAGTTTAAAAATAGAAGATAGTATGTCCCCTTCTCTAAATTACAAGATCTTTCAGAATACTGTGATAGTTTGACTTAGAAAAAATATATAAATAAACTTTTTAGATTAGGCAACTAGAAATAACTAGAACAAGGACACCTCTATGTCTAGTCTAGACAAAGACACCTGTCCGTAGTATAAGGAAAAGGGACACTGAAAGGGACACTGAAAGATCCTGTCAAGAGACAGGATCTGAAAAGACAAAGAGCAAAGTTTGGTTGCCAAATGACAGCTCTGCAGGAGTAGCTGCTCTGGTCTGTCCACAACTGCCCTTAACACAAAAGGGAGAAATTTGCATGCAATTGCAAAAACAGAATGCTTACTTTCTATGTAAACCATACCACCATTCTATCATTCTCTTCCTTGGAGTAACAAAAAGTTTTCAGTGGTAGAAATCTCAAATACACCTCAGTCTCTGCCTTTGTCTCAGCTGTTTCCTGTCTGTTTGGGCTTTCTCACTAGTCAATATACTTTTCTGCTTAGTAATTTCACTCCAGTGAATTTGTTATAAGTGGAGTACCATAATTTGGCCAATAGTTTGATGACGGCAGAGACTGATTAATCACTGCCTGATGCCTCCCCTATAAACACCTCAAACCTTGGACCTAGCTGTGATAGACTCTGCGCCAAAGACAATTCAGATGTGGGACACACAACAAAGGCTAGATCCTTAAAGATCTTAACTGATATAGTTACGACCTCCCAAAAGTGCTACAAAAAGGAGGATGTCGAAGCCCTTTAGGCTGTCTTATCCTGTATACTGCCAGAAAAAAAAACAAAACAAACAAACAAACAAACAAAAACCCCAAATTATTCCTTGCACTAGCCCTTGTATTAACTGCATTCTGCCTATCAAAAAAGGCCCATAGGCCGGGCTCGGTGGCTCACGCCTGTAATCCCAGCAGTTTGGGAGGCCGAGGCAGGCAGATAACGAGGTCAGGAGATCGAGACCATCCTGGCTAACACAGTGAAACCCCGTCTCTACTAAAAATACAAAAAACTAGCCGGGCGCTATGGCGGGCGCCTGTAGTCCCAGCTACTCGTGAGGCTGAGGCAGGAGAATGGCATGAACCCAGGAGGTGGAGCTTGCAGTGAGCTGAGATCACGCCACTGCACTCCAGCCTGGGCAACAGAGCCAGACTCCATCTCAAAAAAAAAAAAAAAAAAAAGGCCTATAGGTTTAGCAGCCACATCATACAAGAGCTAGGGCTATTAATAATTTGCTTTCTTGCTTCCCTGTAATTGCCAATGCCAATTCCATCCTATCCTCAATCCCTGAAACAGCTACTTACTTTATAGTCATAGGCCTATTCCTTACATGCTTTAGAATGTCCTTGCAAACATACTCATAGTATTTATTTGGGAAAACCGACAATACATATGGACAATGATGCCCAAAGGGCTTACAGAAGCATCCTCTTATTTCGCCCAAGTACTCAACAATAACCTTGGAGACATCCAATTCTCCTAGGAATCTATTCTTATAAAATATGATGCCTCTCTGTTATGCTCTCCAGATGAAGAGGCTTGCAAAATTGATTTTCTCCATTTGCAGAGAGTGTTTACATACAAGGCACACAATGTCTCTAAGAATAAACTCCCAAGTTTATCACATCCATTATCTAGGCCATGACATCACACAAGATGGAAAGCCTCTTTGTTGAAAAACCTTAGGGACTTGCCCCCATCCAATTATTAAAAGACAACATCAAGGATTTCTCAGCCTCATAGAAAACCATAGACATTGGATTCCTAATTTTCAGAATTTGCCATCCCTTTAAATGTTCTGATAACAGCAGAAATACCTGAGCCCTTGCCCTGGACGGGTTCACTTGAGACTATTTTCTATAACTTAAAGGACTCCCTTCAAAACATTCCTATCCTTGAATTTCCCAATTACTATAAACCTTTCTATGTATACATGAAAGATCAGCACAAATCTTGCGGGCTTCTAAATCAAAAGCTCAACGGACATCATAGTCCAGTAGCTTATTTTGGCCTCTCACTTGACCCTGTAGCAAAAGCCTACCCTTCTTGTTTGTGTGTAGTCACAGCAGCTGCAAAGTTAACTGAAGCCTTTGATGATTTAGTCTTAGGATTTCTACATAACCTCATGGTCCCTCATGCTGTTCAAGCCTTATACTCAACTAAAAGCCACCTGACATTTTTGTGCTTCTAGACCAACCTCCTGTGGAATCCTTCTACTCTAACATGCATATATTTCCAGTACTGCAATACCCTAAACCCCACCACCTTTCTTTCCTTTCCAGTGGAAGGTGAACCTCATGACTGTCATGCATGAGTTTGGGAGGATTCTTTGCCTTACTCTGATCTTGATTTCTAATTTAATTCCACTGAAGTAAAATAACACACTTAATATAATTTGATTTATTTTAAATGTATTAAGACTTGTTTTATGTCCCAGAATATGGTCTGTGGTATATGGTTCCATGTGTGCTAAAAAAAGAATTTTCAGGCCGGGCATGGTGGCTCACGCCTGTAATCCCAGCACTTTGGGAGGCCGAGATGGGTGGATCACGAGGTCAGGAATTCAAGACCAATCTGACCAACATGGTGAAACCCCATCTCTACTAAAAATACAAGTGGTGCACGCCTGTAATCCCAGCTACTCAGGAGGCTGAGGCAGGAGAATCGCTTGAACCTGGGAGGTGAATGTTGCAGTGAGCTGAGATCGTGCCACTGCACTCCACCTGGGTGACAGAGCAAGACATCGTCTCAAAAAAAAAAAAAAGAATTTTCAAAAATAAATGAATAAAATAAAAGATGAGGCTGGGCACAGTGGTTCACGCCTGTAATTTCAGCACTTTGGGAGGCTGAGGAAGGGGGTCACTTGAGACCAGGTATTCAAGACCAGCATCAGCAACATAGTGGGAGCCTGCCTTTACAAAGTAAATAAATAAAAAAGAATATTCTTGCAAGGGTTTGGGTCAACTATAAAGTTAGAGGTCACAGTCTTCAAGACTGCCCTCACCTCTGACACCAGCTAAAAGCTCAGGGTGTTCCCAAAACCACTCTAAGTTTCAATAACTGGCTAGAACTCAGATAACCCACTGAAAATATACTCATGGCTATAGCTGTGATTATTGGGAAAAGGTGCAGATTAAAATCAGGCACGATACAGCATATTAAACAGAGTATAGGAGAAGTATCCAACATGCAGTTCCTGTTTTCCTTTCTCTGTGGAATCAGGACTCATTGGTTTGTGAAAATACACAAGAAGTATTACCATCCAGGAAAGCTCACCTGAGCTTTGATGTCCAGAGTTTTTATTGGGGCCTCATCATAAAGATATGATTGGTTGCTCATATGGTTGAATTCAGTCTCCAGGTTGGCTTCTACCAGGTCACCCAAAGCCACTACTCTCAGACTATTAGCTGTGGCCAGCCCCACCCCAAGATATGATGTGGCCAGCCCCTGCTTTAAACAAAGACATTCCTATCTGGTATGACACAGATTACCTGCCAGAAGCTGAGAGCAAAGGCCAGATCTCTCTTTGGGAAAGGCCAAATTTTTTACTAAACAATTTTGTGGTTCCACAAAGTGTTCTAGAAACGTCAATTAAGTAAAATTGGTTGATAGCTTAGGCTACATCTTTTACATCCTTACCTATTTTCTGTTTATTTGTTACATCAATCACTGAGAGACAGGCATTACAATCTTCAGCTATAATTGTGGATTTGTCTAATTTTAGTTACATCAGTATTTTCTTAATGTATGCTCTGCTATTGGGTATACATAAACATTTAACATTATTATGCCCTTTTGATAAATTGGCATCTTTATCATGAAATGATCCTCTTTATCCCTAGTCATATTGTTTTATCTGAAATATGTTTTGTTGGATATTAACATAGATACTCGAGCTTACTTTTCCTTTTTTGTAACAGTGTTACTGAAATAAAATTCACACATACCTCTCTTTGAAGTGTACAATTTAGTGACTTTTAGTATATTCACAGAGTTCACATCCATCACCACATCCATCACATAAATTTGTGATAATTCCAGAACATATATATGAATATATATATATGAATGGACATATATATATGAACATATATATATGAATGGACATATATATATGAACATATATATATGAACATATATCTATATTTGTAGAGACTGGATCTTGCTGTGTTGACTAGGCTGGTCTCAAACTCCTGGTCTCAAGTGATCCTCCTGCCTTGGCTTCCCAAGATACTGGGATTACAGGCATGAGCCACTGCATTGTCGTCCATAACATTTCAATCAACTTAAAAAGAAACCACATCAGCTGCTACTCCCCATTTTCCCTAACTAAAAGCCTGGCTACCACTAATCTACCTTTTCTCTTTATGAATTGGCCCTCCTGGACATTTCATATACATAGGAGCATATGATATGTGATCTTTTGTGTCTAGCTTCTTTCAGTTAGCTAGCATAATGTATTCAAGGTTCATCTATGTAATAGTATGTATCAGAACTTCTTTTCTTTTTATGGCCAAATAATGTTCCATTTTATGAATATGCCATTTATCTGTTGAAAGACATTTGGGTTACTTGCAGTTTTTGGTGATTATAAATAATGATGCTATGAACATTCACGTTTAATTGTTTGTGTGACTCATGTTTTCAATTCTCTTGGTACATACCTTGAGTATATATCTAGGAGTGGAATTGCTGTGTCATATGGTAACTCTATGGTTAACTTTTTGAGGGATTGTCCAGCTGTTTTCCAGAATAACTGCACCATTTTACATTCCTAACAACAATTTAAAAGAGCTCCAATTACCCACAGCCTCACCAATACTTGTTATTATTCTTCTTTTTCATTATAGCTATTCTAGTGGGTGTGTAGTGGTATTGTATCTCTTTCTGGTTTTGCTTTATATTTCCCTATTGACATAGAGTGACATTGGGCACCTTTTCATGAGCCCATCAACAATTTGTGTATCTTCTTTGAAAAAATGTCTGTTCAAATCCTTTGACCATTTTTAAATTGGCTTATTTGTCTTTTTTATTTTTCTTTGTTTTTTAGATAATGTCTGGCTCTATTGACCAGGCTGGAGTGCAATGGTGCCATCTTGGTGACTGCAACCTCCACCTCCCAGGCTCAAGGTATCCTCCCACCACAGCCTCCCAAGTAGCTGAGACCACAGGCACACACTACCATGGCTGGCCAATTTTTGTATTTTTCATGGAGATGGAAAGTCACCATGTTGTCCAGACTGGTCTTGAACTCATGAGCTGAAGTGATCTGCCTGTCTTGGCCTCCCAAAGTGTGGGGATTACAGGTCCAAGCCACCACACCCATCTTATTTTTCTTTTTATTATGGAGTTGTAAGCATTTTTCAAATA
This sequence comes from Pongo pygmaeus, assembly GCF_028885625.2. Taxonomy (NCBI): domain Eukaryota; kingdom Metazoa; phylum Chordata; class Mammalia; order Primates; family Hominidae; genus Pongo; species Pongo pygmaeus. The sequence goes on from NC_072373.2 coordinate 45,484,658, forward strand.
TTCTGGATATAACTCCTCTATCTGATGTATGACTTGAAAATACTTTCTCACATTCCAGGAGTTATTTTTTTCTCTTTCTTTTCTCTAATAATTCATCGTTATTTCTTTCTTGAGACAGGTCTCACTCTGTCGCCCAGGCTGAAGTGCAGTGGTGTTATCACAGCTCATAGCAGCTTCAACTTCCTGGTCTCAAGCAATCCTCCCACCTCAGCCTCCCAAGTAGCTGGGAACACAGATGCATGCCACTATGCCTAGCTAATTTTTTTTGTGTGTGTGGAGATGATGGTTTCCCTATGTTACCCAGGCTGGTCTTGAACTCCTCGGATCAAGTAGTCCTCCCACCGCAGCCTCCCAAAGTGCTGGGATTACAGGCATTAGCCCCTGGCTTTTTCACTTTCTTGATTGTATTCTTCAACACACAAGTTTCTTTTTCTTTTTCTTTTTTTTTTTTTTTTGAGATGGAGGCACACTCTGTTGCCCAGGCTGGAGTGCAGTGGCATGATCTCAGCTCACTACAACCTCTGCCTCCCGGGCTCAAGTGATTCTCCTGCCTCACTCTCCCAAGTAGCTGGGATTACATGCTCATGCCACCATGCCTGGCTAATTTTTTTATTTTTAGTAGAGACAGGGTTTCACCATGTTAACTAGGCTGGTCTTGAACTCATGACATCAGGTAATCTGCCTGCCTCGGCCCCCCAAAGTGTTGGGATTACAGGTGTGAGCCACTGCACCTGGTTGAAAAGTTTCTAGTATGATGAATTTTAATTCATCTATTCTTTCTTTGTCTCTTGTACTTTTGGTGTCATCTCCAAAAAGCTATTGTCTAATCCAAAGTCAAGAATATTTACACATATGTTTTCTTCTAAGAGTTTTATAGTTTTAGTTCTTAAATGTAAGTCTATGATCCCTTTTAGAGTTAATTTTTGTATATGGTGTGAGGTTGGGGTCCAAATTCATTTTTTGCATGTGGCTATTCAACTTTTCCCATACCATTTATTGAAGAAAATATTCTTTCATTCCTATTGAATGATTTTGGGACTCTTATTAAAAATCAGTTGGTGATAGATATATGGGTTTATTTTGAGACTCTCAATTCTATTTCATTGATTTATATTTCTGTACTCATGCCCATATCACACTATCTTTTGTATTGTTTTGTTCTCTGCCTATATAGAGAGAGAACAAAAAGAGAGAACAAAATAAACCCCATATATATATTTTATTTATATGTAAAATATACATTTTTTATATATATTTTTATACATATTATGTATTATGTAATAGTATATATTGTTAAAGGAAACTATATGTGGCCTAAGAAGGACTCCAAACTTCTATATTTGAGTACTTGTGGGTGAACTGTAACCTAACTTAATAGGTAGACAAGATTGAAACCCTAATTTAGGAGTATGCACCTGTAACAATAGCTGAGCATTGGAAAATCCCAGTAGCTATACTTCAACCACTCATAGACTGCTGAGTGTTCAAACTATGTTCAAATAAAGCAAAAGCCAACCTGTAACCAATCCAGTTGTTTCTGTACCTCTCTCCCAATTTCTGTACATCACTTCCCTTTTTCGTCTATAAATTTATTCTGACCACAAGGCAACCCAGGAGTCTCTGAATCTTCTGTGATTCTGGGCGCTGCCCAATTTGCAAATAATTCATTGCTCAGTTAAGCTCCTTTACATTTAATTCACTGAAGTTTTTCTTTTAACAGATGGTGTCAGAAGTGGGGTCTGAAGTGGAGCTTCTCACGACCCCCAGGAGTCCTGAGTGAACAAGTAAGGTACCTGCAGGACCCATTTGTGTACATTGATCTCTTGGAGCAGCTAGGGATCATAAGTAAGTTATCTCAATTTTGGAGCTCCACAGATTTGTGTTTTGAGCTTTCTGAATTTCTTTGAGCAAATTTCTGATCCAAACTGGGTTTGGAAGTCACAACAGAAACTGGACTGAGTCCAGGAATGGATTTGATCTGATAATTAACTGGCTTGGATCCATTAGAGGTCTCTTACATCTGACTGGGTCAGAAAGAAACTGGTAATAAATGGTAACATTGCAGGGGGTGTAAAATTTGGCTTTTAAAAATTTGTGGGGAGTTTTGTATTCTACCCCTTTATTTCATTTTTCTTGCAGTAGGAAAAAAAACCATTGGCTAAGTTAATCAAGGGAACTGGAGAACAAAACCAATATTTTAGGTAAAAATGGGATCCTTAATTTCTGGAAAACTGAGTTCCTTCTGGCTTATACATTAGGCACAGAAAGCAGCAAAGTCTTACAGAAATGGCAAGATCTTACTAAAGATAACTTACAGTGGAATGTTCTGAATGAACAACAATGCATTGAAGCGCATTTTAAAATGAAGACTCTCAAATATTAAATCTGATAACCTTTTAGCTTAGTTACCATCCCCATCCAAAGGAAATAGACTGCTGAAGCACCAATAGGCTGACTTTGGATAAGTAATGGAGTACATTTACCTGAGTAAAGGATGGGATTGGGTTAGAGACCCTCCCCTCAGTAAAATCCCTCTTGGTTAAAAATGGGTTAAAGATGACAGGGCCCAATCAGTGTCAAGTTTGAGCCTTGCCAGTTTGATATTTGGTGCTTCCATGCAGCCAGTTGAGTGGCATCTTGCAAAATTCAGAGGCTTTTGCCTGTGGTTCCTTGAAACAGAAAAATATGATTTTCCTTTATGATGTGGCTTGGCCCTCAGGGCTATGGTGTGGAGATCTTGGTCACTAGGGCCACTAAGGGAAAGGGAACCTAGAAGCCTGGCATGCAGGCCAAAGGGTAAGAATTTCTTACTAGTCAGGCTTCTGGCCCCTCTCTTCCTCTCTCTCTCTGTGCAGACTGGCTGAATGAATAGTAAAAATCATTGTTTATCTCCTCTGTAAAGTTTTGATTAATTGAAAAAATGATTCATGAGGCTAATCGTAAGCTGTATTGTGCTTTTTGTGTCTTTCCGTATTGTTGTGTCATAACGAGGGGTACCTTAGGATAGAATGCGGACTTAGGACTCCATAAGCCTGCTGTTCAGGAGGGCCCAGCAAAACTGATCAGCAATAAACTTTGCTGCAGCTCCTTGAAAAAAAAAAACTGGATGAAGTCTCTATCTTGTCTAGTATGTCCTTGGTGCTTGACCTTGTAACTACGTGGCAGTACTTTCTTTTGGTCTCCGCCATTTTAAAATTGTGGCCCAGGTTCAATTCCCAGCTTAGGGAATGAGTACTTTCTGGTTGATATTTGGGTAACGTTTGCCATTTTTTGATTCTCTTCCCCTCCACAAACTGTCTTGAATTTTCCTTTATCAGAGCACCTGTGAGGTTACTTTTGGTAAAGTTTAAAAGCCGGAAATATCAGCCATTTGGTCTGGCTAAAGTCAGGTAATAAGAAATTTAAAAGGACTTTTAAAGTCAGCTTAATTAAAAGTGGATATTAAAGCTCTAACAGCCTGGGACTCCTTGGGAAAAACAACAGATACAAGAGATTCTGTTTTGGGAAAAACCTCTGTTTTCCTCCACTTCCAATTCCTGGGATTTCAGGAAATCCTTTCAAAATCTAAGGCTGTGTTCTGTTTTGCATTGCTTTACCTGACATTTTTTACTTTGGGAGTATCAGAAATTATTTCACATTATGAGAGAGCTTTGGTGTGTAATAACTAAGTAGGAAATATACTTTTAGGAATGTCTAGTTACAGTTATGGGGAAATACTCAGCTCTGCACATTTGGACCAGAGAAACATGCTCTTGGCCACACAGAAGTATGGAGATGTCTCCACCCCAGACTGAGAAATAAGACTCCCATGGGGATGGGTTGACTCCCTCTTTTTTGGGGGGGATCCAGGATCTGGTATAACAATGGGACTTAATTACTGGAGATGGTTTGCTTTCCAGCTGTGCCTGCTTTTTATATTAGGCCCTAGAAACCGTATGCTTTCCTGGCCCTGTTCTTCCAAGGACTCCACTGTAAAGCCAGTAATCCAATTAAGAAACTTAGAAACTGGTGCCAGGTGTGGTGGCTCACGCCTGTAATCCCAGCACTTTGGGAGGCCAAAGTGGATGGATCACCTGAGGTCAGGAGTTCGAGACCAGCGTGACCAACATGGTGAAACTCCGTCTCTACTAAATATACAAAAATTAGCCAGACATGGTGGCATGCACCTGTAATCCCAGCTACTCAGGAGGCTGAGGCAGGAGAATCACTTGAACCTGGGAGGAAGAGGTTGCAGTGAGCTGAGATCATGCCATTGCACTCCAGCTTGGGCAACAAGAGTGAAACTCCACCTCAAAAAAAAAAAAAAAGAATCTTGTATGGTAAATTCTTGTCCTAAAGTAAAATAACTGGTTGTTTAAAAAGAAAGATGTTGGTTGGGCGAGGTGGCTCATGCCTGTAATCCCAGCAGTTTGGGAGGCTGAGGCAGGTGGATCATAAGGTCAGGAGATTGAGACCATCCTGGATAACATGGTGAAACCTCGTCTCTACTAAAAATACAAAAACAAAATTAGCCAGGCATGGTGGTGGGCACCTGTAGTCCCAGCTACTTGGGATGCTGAGGTGGGAGTATGGCATGAACCTGGGAGGTGGAGCTTGCAGTGAGCTGAGATCATGCCACTGCACTCCAGCCTGGGCGACAGAGCAAGACTCCATCTAAAAAAAAAAAAAAGGATTTTTAGGACAAGTCAGAAAGTCCAAGCATGTTGTAGATGGTCTGTGTAAGTTGTGAAAGGAAATTTATACACCAAAAGTAAAAGTTGCTAAGAGTTACCATTATAACATGTAATTGAAACTAATAAAAAAATAACTTTACGTGTAAGGTGTGTGAGGAGAGTGAAATGTGTTTTTGGTAAAAGATTATAAGAAGGCATGGTAATGTAAATTTTTTTTTTTTTTTGAGACAGAGTCTTGCTCTGTTATCCAGGCTGGAGTGCAGTAGCATGATCTCGGCTCACTGCAACCTCTGTCTCCTGGGTTCATGCAATTCTCCTGCCTCAGCCTCCCGAGTAGCTGGGACTATAGGCGTATGCCACCACGCTCAGCTAATTTTTTGTATTTTTAGTAGAGACAGTGTTTTACCCTGTTGGCCAGGCTGGTCTCAAAGTCCAGAGTTCAGGCAATCCGGCCGCCTCAGCCTCCCAAAGTGCTAGGATTACAGGCGTGAGCCACCACGTCTGGCCCAGGAATGTAAATTTTTGCCTAGTTTAGAGGGTTAAAGGATTTTTAAATTAGGTAAGATAAAGCTAAAAGTTTGAGTAAGTTGTGGAAGGTTTGTAAAAATTAATCTTGTAAAAAAAATTCTGTGTGTGAAAATGTTGACTAAATTTAAAGGGGTATTGTTGAGTTTTTCTGTAAATTGACATCAAAATAAAAGCACAACCGGCTTTTCTTAAAGCATTGATCTCCTCTTTCACAAAAATTGTAAAGGGCTACAAAAGATTTATAAGAATCTCACATCATAGTCAAACTGGTTAAGCATAAGGTGTTTTAAACCTTTAACATATTTGATAGGCTTCCCAAAGTTAAATTTCAGCTTCAAAATTGCCTTTTCTGACTTCTAACTTTGGGATGCAACAGAAGGCCCCTGAAACATCCAAAAGAGAGGTAAACAGGACTATTTGACATTTTAAGTTATATAGGAAGCACTGTCAAAATAAAAAATAATGTTTAATCTTCTTCAGGTTATATTTTATTGAATGACATTAATTTATGTTCCAAAATTGTGTGGGATTTATAAAATTCTAATATGTCTGAATATATGCTATCAATCATAATTATGGTTATGATGTTAAGTTATTGTAGACCACAGAAATAACAAAATTTCATTGTCTATTGTGCCTCTAACTATAACTACTTAAAGTTATTTTCACAGTTCATTGCTTAATGCTGATGCAGTTTCTGAAAACTTCACAAGCATGCAAAATCCTAGAATACGGTGTGTTTAGGAGATTCATGAAGGGATGGAAAGGACCCTAAAAAGCACTCTTGAATACAGGTTTCTAGTAACTTTAGAATTATATCATTTGAACTGGGTAAGAATTCCTGGAACTGACTGAAAAGACTGACTGGTTTATAAAACTGCTAACCCAAGTAGAACAGAAATTAACTGAATACCTAGAAAATACTTTGCCAAATTTTAGTGTTAAATCAGCTGACAATGAAATTGTTTAGATGTACAATTTGAATAAAATCCATGGTCTAAGTCAAATTACGTATGATAACCCATCAGTTAGTGCTTAGCACCTAATTTGGAGAAATAACTGGTATTCTGCATTCCATGACTCATCATGCAAAAGATAAAATAATCCAAATTAAATATACTGGCGTGGTAATTTATAAATTGCTAAAATCATTTATAACTAATGTTTGGTTTGTTAAACCCAAATTCCTGGGAAAACAATCAAGGTTCAGGTATATTTGGTTACTGGATGGGCCATTTATACATTTTATAAAGGGATTTCATTCAATTATCTTTTTTTTGTATTGTATTTTTTTAGTAGAGATGGGGTTTCTCCATGTTAGCCAGGATGGTCTCGATCTCCTGACCTCATGATCCGCCTGATTTGGCCTCCCAAAGTGCTGGGATTACAGGCATAAGCCACCGTGCCCAGCCCATTCAATTATCATTTTTAATGCATGCTTTCTAGTTGCATAAATGCTCTCCCATGCAAGAGGGCTGATGTTATAACAGTAGATTATTATGCTACAGTGTATTTTCACCAGGTTAAGAAAAGCTTTTTATGGTTCACTGAGGACAGTCAGCCCCTTCACAATCTAGAACCCAAAGATTGGCTCTTCTGAGAGCATCAGAGAAAGACTGTCCTTGTCATCCACACTGCAATGAAACTTGGGGATCTTGAACCTTGGGTTCATAATCTCACAACTGAGAAGGATCCCTCCACCCTCTTGGAACTGTACACTCATTGGAACCCTTAAGGTAAAGCTAACCAAGGAAGTGTCTCCCCAGAAGAAAATGGCATCTTTGATGTGAACAGTTCTTCCTAAGATCATGGATCAAGACTTCTACTGTCATGAGACTCTTATCTTTGAATATTTTTTTCCTTGTTTATGCCTCTGTGAACAACAGAAATGAAAAAGGGGTCTGTTGCATGCACTTATGGTGTATACTTTCATTTGTGAAGGATTTTGCAGCCAGCCTTATACATGGATAAACTTATACTCTGATAAATAAAAGATGAAGGCCCAATATCGGTGAGAAACTTTAATGGTACATACCTTGCCTCATAATCAGTCAGAAACAGAACAGTGATTCACTCCTCTTATCCCACATCATGGGTTAAAGAGAAATTGCCAGGAGGCCTTCACTCTTCTAGAAGTGCATCAATTGTTAGGCCCTTTTTCTATGGTTTGGAATAAAAGAGGCAATGGTTAGAAATGTGTCCCTCATGATAGGCTCTCTAGCAGATTCTATCGTAAAGGCTATAGTTACACAACAGACTTTAAATTCTCTCGTGAAAGTTATGTTAAATTACAGAATTGGCTAAACAGAAAAGTAGCTGTGCAGCTGCTGGCACCTGTGGCCTATGGAGAAATACATCAAATGTAGATTATATAAATTCCGTTTTAAAGGATTCATGAAAAGACCACTTAGTTAAGCGAGTAGACTCATCATCAAATAGATCGTTCTTTGATCTATTTGATTTTAAGAAGTTTGGTTTATGGGGACCTTGGGTGAGGAGCATACTTCAAACTCTTGGTATTATCCTCCCGATAGTCATAATAATAGTCTCCTTGGTGCACTATGTTCTCTCAAAGAGGCTGGTTTTAGGCCTAATACGTATTCTATCCTGAAGTATGTCTCATGTGCTCTTGACACAACGTGTATGCTGCTTTTGTTCAGTGAAGTGTTCCATAGATGTCTGTTGAGTCTACTTGGTTTACAGTGCCGTTCTCCTATTTTCTTATTGATCTTCTGCTTTGTTGTTCTATCTATTATTGAAAATGGGTTATTGAAGTCTCCAACTATTATTTTGAATTGTCTATGTCTTGATTCAATTATGTCAATTTTTGCTTTATGTATTTCGAGGCTCAATTGTTAAGTGTATATATGTTTATAATTGTCATGTGTTTCTGATTAACACTTATCACTCTAAAATGTCCTTCTTTGTCTTCAGTAACAATTTTTTGTCTTGAAATCTATTTTGTCTGATATTAGCATAGCCACTCCAGCTATCTTTTAGTTACTGTTGCATGGTATATCTCTTTCCCTCCTTTTACTTTTAAACTCTGTGTGTTTTTTAATCTAAAGTATGTCTCTTATAAAAGAAATAACAGCAAAAAAGGATAACTAAACTATGTCTTTTGTAGACCATATATAGTTGGATCACATCTTCCTTTATCCCTTCCACCAATATCTTCCTCTTCAGTGAAATTTTTTTTTTTTTTTTTTTTTGAGATGGAGTGTTGTTCTTGTTGCCCAGGCTGGGGTACAATGGTGCAATTTCAGCTCACTGCAACCTCCGCCTCCCAGGTTCAAGTGATTCTCCTGCCTCAGATTCCCAAGTAGCTGGGATTACAGGAATGTGCCACCACACCCAGCTAGTTTTGTATTTTAGTAAAGACGTGGTGTCACCATGTTGGCCAGGCTGGTTTCGAACCCCTGACCTCAGGTGATCCACCCACCTCAGCCTCCCAAAGTTCTGGGATTACAGGTGTGAACCACTGCATCCGGCCTTCATTGGAATATTTAGTCAGTTTACATTCAGTGTAATTACTGATGAGGTAGAATATGTCTGCCATTTTGCCTAAAGGGAACTTTAGTATTTCTTGTAGGGCAGATATTTGGTGATGAAATCTCTCAGTTTTTCTTTAACTGAAAATGTCTTAATTTCTTCTTTATTTTTGCAGGATAGTTTTGCTGAATACAGAACTCTTGATTGACAGTCTTTCTTTTAGCAATGAATATGTTATCCCAGGACTTTCTGGCTTTCAGGGTTTCTTTTTTCTTTTTTCTGAGATGGAGTTTCGCTCTTATTGTCCCGGCTGGAGTGCAATGGTGCAATCTCAGCTCACTGCAACCTCCGCCTCCCAGGTTCAAGTGATTCTCCTGCCTCAGTCTCCCGAGTAGCTGGGATTACAGGCATGTGCCACCACACCCGGCTAATTTTGTATTTTTAGTAGAGATGGGGTTTCTCCACGTTGGTCATGGCTGGTCTCGAACTCCCGACCTCAGGTGATCCACCTGCCTTGGCCTCCCAAAGTTCTGGGATTAAAGGTGTGAGCCACCATGCCCGGCCTTGGCTTCCAGGGCTTCTGATGAGAAATCAGCTGTTAATTTTACTTAAGAACTCTTGTATGCAATGCGTTGCTTTTCTCTTGCTGCTTTCAAGACTCTCTTCGTCTTTTGGTAATTTCAGTTTGTTTGTTTGTTTAAATAAAGATAGGGTTTTGCTCTGTTGCTCAGGCTGGAGTACAGTGGCACTATCATAGCTCACTGCAGTCTGGAATTGATCCTTATGCATAAGCCTCCCAAGTAGCTAGGACTAGTGGCATATGTCACCATACTCAGCTAATTTATTTATATTTTTATTTTTTGTAGAGTTGGGGGTTTTGCTATGTTGACCAGACTGGTTTCAAACTGCTGGCCTCAAGTGATCCTTTTGCCTTGCTCTCCCAACGTGCTGAGATTATAGGTGTGAGACAACATGCTCAGTCTCTTTTAACAGTTTTTATATGCCATGTCAAGGTGTGGATCCCTTTGAGTTTATCCTACTGAGAGTTTATTTTCTTGGATGTGCTGACTTTTGTTTGTTGTCGTTTTGTTTCTTTCAAATTTGAAAGGGTTTTGGCCATTATTCGTTTGAATATTCTTTCTGACCATTTTTTCTGTCTTTTCCTTCTGAGACTTCCATTATGTGTATGTTGACATACTTTATGGTTTTCCATACATCTCTGAGGCCCTTGTTTTTTTTTTCCTTCAGTTTATCAGAATGAGTAATCTCCTCAATTATTCTGTCTTCAAGTTCTCAGATTCTTTGGCTTATTTTTGTTTGTTTGTTTGTTTTAGAGCAATAGAGTCTTGCTAAGGGGCCCAGGCTGGACTGAAACTCCTTGGCTCAAGTGATCCTCCTGCTAAAGCCTACCAGGTAGTTTGGACTAGAGGTGTGTGCCACTGTGCCTGGCTAAGTTCTTGGATTCTTTCATATTCTGCTGAAATCTGCTGTTAAGTCTATCCAGTGATTTTTCATTTCAGTTATTTTACTTTTCAACTTCAGAACTTCTATTTGTTCCTTTTTTAATTAATTAATTTTTTAAAAGTTGACAAAAATATATATATATTTATTGTGTATAAAATGTTTTGAAATATGTATACACTGTGGAATGGCTAAATTGAGAGCTCATTCACATATGCATTACCTCACATACTGATTGCTTTTTGTGGTAAGTACACTTATAGCATATTCTCAGCACTTTTCAAGAATACAGTGTATTGTTATTAACCTCAGTCACCATGTTGTATAATAGATCTCTGGAGCAGGGTTTGTTATTGTTGCTAGTTGTTGCTATTATTTTGTTTAGTGACTTTCCTGGACTAATTCTGTAAAGTCTGTATTCTTTGTAATGTAAAGTCTCTGTTCAATTAGCTTAATGGCCAGTTAATGATTGAACACAGATTTCCTCCACTATCTTGAATAAGTAAGTCTTCCAAATTTTGTTGATTCACTCGGTATTGGGGTATAGTTTCGATTCTCTCTCAGGCAGTTTACATCTCTCTTTAGCCTTCATTTCTTGCTTAGGAAAAGCCTTAAGGTTGGCCAGAGGTAAGACATTGGGGTCTTCTGAGGTCTTTTCTGGGCATGCACACGTCATGTGCATGGCCTTATAGATTCCTAGGACTGCATCAGAGCTTTCCAAATCTCCCAATGGACATCTTATTCTTCAGTTTTTTTCCTTTTAAGTTTTTCATCAGCATCCTGTTATCCCCAACTGTTAATAACACCTCTGGCAGCTTTGATGTTAAACAACTGCCAATGATTGTTTTCAATAAATGTCACATGGATAGGACTATTCACAGAGACTGAGCTGTGACCAATATTCAGACCAACAAAGACAAGCTCTGAGAATGGAACTTTCCATCGAGCTGCCAGACAAGTCAAATAATGACAGTCCTCTAGGATTGAAGCTTTCCTGGAGCTTCATGTCCATTCTTCCCCCTCCAGTAGATGCTAGTCTGCTGCTTTTCATAGCTATCGTAATAGCATGGCTATTGGTTTTTAATGCTACTTTGAAGAGGAGTTAGAATTAGGAAAAGCTTAAAAACCAAATCTCATTGTTCTTACCAAGATTCAGTCATTTTTCTTGACTAAACACTGCTCAAATTGCTGCAAACTTGAGTTTAATTTCTAGAGTCTAAAAAATTAAAAAATTCAATTCCGATGGGTTTTGAAGATCTTATTGCTTTTATAGAGTAGTAAATTTTTGGAAGTCCTTATTCTACCATTCTGAAAGTTGGAAAGATCTCCAGCTTTCATTTGTTTTTTGTTACTATGTTGTATTATTTTATATTCTTTTAGTTTTATTCTATTTGTGCCTTTATTTTATTTGATTTTTTTCAAGTTTTCACACATAGCGTTGATTGTGTCTTTATTTTAAAACGAGTTTCCTTCTTCCCTGTTGACGTTATTAAAATAAATGAATAAACAAATAAAGTGAGTTTCTTGAAAGTAGATAGTATGTAATTGGATCATCCTTTTTAATCCAATTTGATAATCTCTGCTTTTTAATCGGGATGTTTAGAGAATTTAATTTGACTTATTTATTTATTTAGTTTATTATTATTTTTTCGAGATGGAGTTTTGCTCTTGTTGCCCAGGCTGGAGTGCAATAGTGCGATCTCGGTTCACTGCAACCTCTGCCTCCTGGCTTCAAGCGATTCTCCTGCCTCAGTCCCAAGTAGCTGTGATTATAGGCATGCACCACCATGCCTGGCTAATTTTGTATTTTTAGCAGAGATGGTGTTTCTCCATGTTGGTCAGGCTGGCCTTGAACTCCCAACCTCAGGTGATCCACCTGCCTCGGCCTCCCAAAGTGCTGGGATTACAGGCATGAGCCACCACACCCAGCTGACTTAATTTTGCTTTTTAGAAGATTTAATTTGAAAGTGTTTATTAATATCGTAAAACATAAAGCTACTCGCTCTATTTTCTTTCCATTTGTTCTATCTATTCTTTGTTGTCTCTCTGTCTCTCTTTTTTTTTTGTCTTCTTTTAGATTGAGTGTTTTTTATGCCTCCATTTTAACCTTTTCATTGCCTTATAAGCTATACTACTTTGAGTTTTCTCCTTGTTTTTTTGTTTTGTTTTTAGTGGCTGCTTTATGGTCTTTAGTATACATCTTCTACTTATCATTGTCTACTTTGAAGTAAAATTATACTATTTCACAAATAGTATAAGAACACACGGCAGTGTACTTTTCTATTTCTCCTCTCTTGGCTTTTGCCCTATTGCTGTCATATAATGTCTGTACATGTTATAAGCTCCACATTTCAGTTTGTTATTTTTAATTTCATACTCAGTTACCTTTTTTTTTTTTTGATACTGAATCTTGCTCTGTCGCCCAGGCTGGATTATAGTTGCACCATCTTGGCTCACTGCAACTTCCTCCTGGGTTCAAGTGATTCTCCTGCCTCAGCCTGTCTTGTAGCTATGATTACAGGCACGCACCACCATACCCAGCTAATTTTTGTATTTTTAGTAGAGATGGGGTTTCACCATGTTGGCCAGGCTGGCTGGTCTCGAACTCCTGACTGAGTGATTTGCCCTCGGCATCCCAAAGTGCTGGGATTACAGGCATGAGCCACCATGCCTGACCCCACCTTTTTTAAAAAATGTAAAAGTAAGTTTTAAAATTATTTTATATTTGCCCACATATTTACCATTTCCAGTGCTCTTCATGTTTTGGGGTTAGATTCAGATTTTTCTTTTTTTTTTTTGAGACAGAGTCTTGCACTCTCACCCAGGCTGGAGTGCAGTGGTGCGATCTCAGCTCACCACAACCTCCACCTCCCAGGTTCAAGCAATTCCCCTGCCTCAGCCTCCCGAGTAGCTGGGATTACAGGTGTGCACCACCATGCCCAGCTAATTGTTGTATTTTTAGTAGAGATGGGGTTTCACCATGTTGGCCAGCTTGGATTTGAACTTGTGAATCTGCCTGCCTTAGCCTCCCAAAGTGCTGGGATTACAGGCATGAGCCACCGCACCTGGCCAGATTCAGATTTTCGTCTCATAATATATTCCTTCTACCTGGTGACTTTCTTCAAATTCTTTTTTTTTTTTTTTTTTTTTGAGACAGGGTCTCACTCTGTCACCCAGGCTGGAGTGCAGCGGTGTGATCATGGCTCACTCCAGCCTTGACCTTCCTGGGCTCGGATGATCCTTCTACCTCAGCCTCCAAAGTAGCTGGAACTACATGTGTGCAACACCATGCCTTGCCTGGATAATTTTTGTATTTTATGTAGAGACGAGGTTTCATCATGTTGCCCAGGCTGGTCTTGAATTCCAGGGCCCAAGCGACCCACCCACCTCAGCCTCCCAAAGCTCTGAGATTACAGGTGTGAGCCACCATGCCCAGGCTCTTTCACATTCTTTTTTTTTTCTTTTAATAAACCTATAGTTTTATTAAGACAAAAACTGACAGTGTGGTATGAAGTTTACTTTAAAAAAAGTTTTCACAGAAATCTAACACATGCCTAAAAAGATTTTACAATGTAGTTCTAGATGCAAGTCTGGACAATATCAAGAACTGATGGATCTCATGACTCAAGACAGAGCATTTTAGATATCAGTTACTTCTTAGGATTTCTTAAAAAATGGTTTTGTTGGCCGGGCGCGGTGGCTCGCCTGTAATCCCAGCACTTTGGGAGGCTGAAGCGGGCAGGTCACGAGGTCAAGAGATCGAGACCATCCTGGCCAACAATGGTGAAACCTCATCTCTACTAAAAATACAAAAATTAGCCAGGCGTGGTGGCGGGCACCTGTAGTCCCAGCTACTCAGGAGGCTGAGGCAGGAGAATTGCTTGAACCCAGGAGGCAGAGGTTGCAGTGAGCCGAGATCATGCCACTGCACTCCAGCCTGGCAACAGAGCGAGACTCCATCTAAAAAAAAAAAAGATTTTGTTTGTTTTTTTGTGTTTTAAAGTGAACCACTGCCCAGTATGAAAGTTAAATCTTCTCCTGAGACCAAGGCTTTTGAAATCGCTCAACTGGAATCAATTCAGTGGAACTTGTGCTGTCAGTGACTGAACCCTGCCACCAACGGTTTCAGAGTTCAAAGGTCCAAAAAGAGAATTGCTCCAAGAGTTCTCCCCACTAAGAGTATGGGCCCTTGTCTTTCCCTACTGTCTTATCTCCTCTACCACCCTCTTCCCCTTCCCCAACACCTCAGTCAGTGGCTTCAAGCTGGTATTTATAACTTCATTATTGGAAAGAAAAGGGTCTTCTGTCTAATTTCAGGAATTAGCCCCTCTAAGACAGAATGATCTTCTCATACTATATACTCTCCAATAAAAGACCTTCCCTCCTCAGTCAATTTCCATCTCTAAAATGGCAACTTTGGTAACTTATCAACTAGCTTATCCATTGTGGGGAACAGCATTAGGTTTAGGCAGGGAACACCTCGGCTTATATAGGTTTCAGACATTCATGGCTTTTTTTTTTTTCATTTCAAGAATTTTATTTAAATGGAGACTATTAGTCAAATGACTGGAAAATCAATAATAAAAAATAATTCTTCAGGGTCTTCTGGTGAGGTGGAGGAACACACCAAACTTCACTGGCCCTGTCAGGGGACAGGACACCCTCATGGGGTCAGGCTCAGCCCTCCAGGTGGCATGAGGTCCTACAGGCTGCGGGACCCTCACACTCCAGCCCCCTGCCTGGTGACCCACCCTGGGCCTAGGCATTCACAGCTTTTAATTATAGTCCTTATTTATGATGCCAATGACATTTCTTTCAAAGGTAAAATATTCTAGACATAGAAGCAAATCATTAGTTGTCTGTTCTTTCTGTTGCTTCACCATTTCCCCTATCAAGCCCCAAATTTTAATCAAAATGATGCTACCCATCTCCCTTCCTCCTCTCCCCATCCCTCCCTCCCCAAATAATACACCAGTAATAGCCAAAAACTACATACATGCTATGCTGTAAAAATGCAGTTAACACTATTGGGAAGTAGGCTGTAGGTTGTGAAGATGCTCTTTGAAGATCTACAGTATTTTTGTTTGCTCTCCCACACACCCAACTCTGCAAGTTTTGTCCCTCATAGAAGGCCCTTTGCTTTTCTCAGCAAAATGAAGAAAAGGTTGCCTTGAAACACTTATCCCCCTCCCCTCCACTGGGATGGGTGTGCAAAGTCTAGAGCTTGAAATGGCTTTAAAGCACTTGGGCTGCTGCAGGGCACAGAAACTACTGGCTCTTCAAAGGACATCTTCTCAAGCCACCTCTATGCTGTCCAGACAAGTAGAACTCCTTCTCTTCCCACTGGAAACCCACATTAAGATGTGACATGGGCTGGTACTCAGGAGAGTCAATTCTTGTCATCTTTTTTGTCATCCTCCTTCTTGGGGTAGGAATGCCTTTCCTCATAGAAAGATATGACAACCTGTGGGCACTTGACATTGGCTTCCTTGCCAGGAAACAGGTCAGCCTCATCAGAGTTTTTCCATTTCATCGGGATCATGAGCTCTCCACTGGAGTGTGTAGCTCCAATAATCTGCTCCAGTGCCAAACCCCCAGCAAAGCCTCATGGCCTTTCTGACTCTTCTTTCTTCTTCTTTGGTTTGCCCTCCTCTCCCTATGAAGCAGGAGATGTGAAAAAAAAAAAAAAAAAAAAACACCAAAAAAACAAACAAAAAAAACCCAAAAAAACAAACAAAAAAAAACCAGAGAGAAGAAAACAAGTTTTCTCTATAGGCTGACTCACTCCAAGGCCCAGCAATAAGCAAGGCTCTGTCAGGGCTCTCATAGTGCTATCAGCAGAGCCGGGGCCCAGAAGGAATGGGCTCCAGGAGCAGGGATGAGAAAAACAAGTTCTTCTTATCAGTTTCCCCTTTTTAAAATTATCTCCCCATACCATTATTCTTTGTTCTGCTCTCCTAACTATCTTTGTAACTATTTCTGCAAGTTGGTAAGGATTTTGTAAGTTCCTGTTTTCCCATCTGTGCAGTATGGTAAAGGTCACAAGACATGCTTGAGTTGCAACACCTGTCTCTGTTTGATAAACTGCCTTTGTTCTGCTTCTGTAAGCTTGCTTGCCGCCCTGAAGGTTTTGTACCACTAGCTGGCCAACCCCTTTCAGTTGCATGTATAAAAGTCAAGCCCTGTCTTTGTTTGGGGCTCAACCTTTAGAGGTTAATCTGCTGGGCCACAGCACCTATGTAAATCCTCCTGAGCCACCCATTGGTCTCTCCTGTCCCTTTAATTCCCACAACACCTTATCTTCAAAATCATCAGCTTTGCGCTTGCCTCCCTCTGATTTATCTGTCTCATGTGTTGTTTTCTACGACTGCAGAAACTCAGCAATGAGGTCAGGGCAATCCAGGTTCTCTTCTGGTTCCCATGTGTGGTCCTCACTGAGAACCCCTTCCACTTTAGGAGCTACTCCACTTTGCCCTTTACCCCTCCACAGTCAAGAACTTTTTCCACCACATACTTCTCTTCCTCCACTTCTAGCATCTCCTCCACTTTCTTCTTGTTTTGTTTTTTCCTCATAGTGCCCGTGAGCTTTCTGGTGTAAAGGGTGACACTACTCAGAGCAGTGCCCAAGAGTCTAAGAGGAATCGGTGCCATGCTACTGGCACATTGCGTTGGGTCAGCAGAGGGAGTGGCACCCAGGAAAGCAGCAAGCCGGGTGGCCACAGTGGAGCCCCTCCCTGAAGTGGCCTACCGCAGGTCCTGGCCAAGCGCCCTCCTGTCAGCCGAACAAAACAACCTCGCACTCTGCACTGCCCGCCTCCTGCCCTCTTTCAGCATTCTTATTGTTCAAGTGTGCTGGTTAAATTCCTCCAGCTTTTGAATGCTGAAAAACTTGTGTCCTATGTTTTTGAAAATTTTTCTCTGGGAATAGAATTCTAGGTTGACAATTGTCTTCTAGTACTTTAAGTATATTGCTTCACTCTCTTCTAGGCTTGCATTACTTGCAGCAAAAATCTTTTGCTATTTTTTATATTCTGTACATAAGATCTCTTTTTTCCTTTGGCTGATTTTAAATTTAAAATTTTTCTTCTTATAAGTAGTTCTAAGCAATTTGAATATGGCATACTGGCATACTACTTTTGTTGATGTTACTTGGGCTTGGGGTTCATTGATCTTCTTAGATCCATCGATTTATACTTTTCATCAATTTAGAATTTTTTTTTTTTTTTGAGACAGAGTCTCATTCTGTCGCCCAGGCTGGAGTGCAGTGGTGTGATCTCAGCTCACTGCAGCCTCTACCTCCCAGGTTCAAGCAATTCTCCTGTCTCAGCCACCCGTGTAGCTGGGACTACAGCTGCATGCCACCACACCCAGCTAATTTTTTGTATTTTTAGTAGAGACAGGGTTTTGCCATGTTGGCCAGGCTAGTCTCAAACTCCTGGCCTCAAGTGATCTGCCTGCCTCAGCTTTCCAAAGTGCTGGGATTATAGGCATGAGCCACCATTCCTGGCCTATTTAGAAAATTTTTATCTATTAGTCTTTCAAATATTTTTTCTGCCTACCCCTCACTTTTTCTGGGACTCCAGTTATGTGCATGTTAGGCCAGTTGAAGTTTTCACACATCTCACCAATGTTCTGCGTACCTTTTTCTGTGATCTATTTCCTTCTGCATATTTTATTTTGTATATTTCCCATGCCTTCAAATTCTGCAATCATTTTTTTTTCTGTAGTGTCTAATCGGCTATTAATCCTGCTATAGGCTGAATTGTGGCTCCCAAAGTCCCTATGTTGAAGCTCTAACTCCTCATGAGACTGTATTTGGAGAAAGGATCTTTATAGAGGCTATGAAGGTTGCAAGAAGTCAGAAGGGCACATCCTAATCAAATAGGACTGATGTCCTTATGAGAAGAGAAGGAGACAGCTGTGTGTGTGTGCACCCAGATAAACAACCATGTGAGGACACAGCAAGAAGTCGGCTGTCCACAAGCCCAGGATAGAAGTCTCATGATAAACCAACCCTGGCACCTTGATCTTGGACTTGCAACATCCAAAACTGTGAGAAAATAAACTTCTGGCCAGGTGCAGTGGCTCATGCCTATAATCCCAGCACTTTGGGAGGCCGAGGCGGGTGGATCGCTTGAGCTCAAGAGTTCAAGACCAGCTTGGGCATGGCAAAAATCCCATCTCTACCAAAAATACAAAAATTAGCCAGGCATGATGGCACGTGCCTGTGGTCCCAGATACTCAGAAGACTGAGATGGGAGGATCTCTGGAGCCCAGGAAGCCAAGGCTGCCATGAGCCATGATTGCACCACTGCACTCCAGCCTGGATGACAGAGTGAGATCTTGTCTCAAGAAAAAATAAATAAATAAATATAAACTTCTTTTGTTTAGGCCACTCAGTCCATAGTATTATGTTATGCCACCTCTAGTAGACTAATAATACAAATCCCATCCAGTATATTGCTGTAAGTTCTATAA
Source organism: Pongo pygmaeus (assembly GCF_028885625.2). NCBI lineage: Eukaryota > Metazoa > Chordata > Mammalia > Primates > Hominidae > Pongo > Pongo pygmaeus. The sequence continues at coordinate 45,503,290 of NC_072373.2, forward strand.
GGATTTAAAAAAAAAAAAAACAACCTTCCATGTGTTTCAGTATGCTCTTAATTCCTTCTTGAAAACATGTCCTTTCTTCTTGAAAACATGGAATATATTTATGATAGTTATTTTATTTTTTAGGGACAGAGTCTTGCTCTGTTGTACAGACTTGAATGCAATGATGTAATCATGGCTCACTGCAGCCTCAAACTCCTGGGCTCACATGATCCTCCTGCTTAGGTAAGCAGCTAAGATTACAGGTGCATGCCATCATGCCTGGCCAATTAAAAATTTTTTTTGTAGAGATGGGGTCTTGCTATGTTGCCCAGGCTGGTCTTGAACTCCTGGCCTTAAGCAATTCTTCAGCCTCAGCCTCTCCAAGCATTGGGATTACAGATGTGAGCCACCACACCTGGCCTATGATAGCTAGTTTAATGCCAATCATTTGTGTCATTTCTGAGTCTGTTTCTACTGACTTATTTTTCTCCTCATTATGGGCTGTTTTTGCATGCTTGATACTTTTTTGTTGGATGACAAACTGAATTTTATATTCATGGGTGCTGAATTTTTTTAGTTTTAAAATGTTATTGTATTCATTCTGGGATGCTATTATTTGTAAACATATTGGTCATTTCAATGATTGCTTTTCAGGTTTTTGTTTGTTTGTTTGTTTGTTTTTATGAAATGGGATCTCACTATATTGCCAAGGCTGGTCTTGAACTCCTAAGCTTAAGTGACCCTCCAACCTCGGCTTCCCAAACTGCTGGGATTACAGGCATGAGCCATCATGCCTGGCCAGTTTTTAGTTTTTTAAGTGAAATTAGAGCAGCCTTTATTCTGCAGTGAAATTGACTTCACTACTGAGACAGTCCTTCTTAATACTCTACCCTAGCCCTGTGTATTGTAAAGTTGCTCCACTTTGATTATGGGGAATATGGACTATTCTCAATCTTGTGTAATTTCTGATAATCATTCTGCCCGATTCTGTCCAATACTTCTTTCTTTGGTCCCTGTCAGTTTTTTCACACCTACCTGCTAATCAGTACTCAACTGAAGACTAAAAGGAAACCCTTTGTAGGTCTCTGCAGCTCTCTCTAATAGTTTGCCCTGTGAATTCTAGATGCCTTCACCTCTTCAAATTCTCAGCTGTAGCTTCTCAACTCAAGGAGACCCTGAGCTCCATGTGGGCTACTCCTCATTGTGCGGAGGTCTAGAAAACACCTCCAGGTATGAGGCTGGGTGAGCCATTTTTCACATTTTTTCACTCAAAGGGACCAACATTTTTCTGCATGGCTGTTGTCCATTTTAGAAAATCTATTGTTTCTTGTCTTTTGTCTGTGTTTTTAGTTGTTGAAGGTGGGAGGGTAAATGTGGTCTTTGTTAAACTTCCATGTTCAGAAGTGAAAGTCTCTCTAAAAGCATTTAAGTACTTGGTACTTCCAGCTGAATAGGGGCAAACAGCATACTATATCTATTTATTTATTTTGTTTATTTAGTTTTTAGAGACAAGGTATCATTCTGTCACCCAGGCTGGAGTGCAGTGGTGCCATCATGGCTCACTGCAGCCTGGATCTGCTAGGCTCTGGTGATCCTCTCACTTCAGCTGCCCAAGTAGCTGGGGCCACAGGCACAGGCCACTGTGCCTGGCTAATTTTTTAATTTTTTTTTTTTTGTAGAGACAGGGTGTCCCTATGTTGCCCAGTCTGGTCTCAAACTCCTGTGCTCAAGCTGCTTCTCAAGACAAGAGAAGCAGACCCTGTAATAATAGTGCAAATCGTGCAAATTCAAGGAAAACATTTTAATTGAATTCTATTTCTGTCATATGATAGATAATTTATTTGTACAAATCTGATTAAAATAATTAAAATTCTGTCCGGGCGTGGTAGCTCATGCCTGTAGTCCCAGCCCTTTGTGAGGCTGAGGCCAGAGGATCACTTGAGGCCAGGAGTTCAAGACTAGCCTGGGTAACATGGTGAAACCCCGTCTCTACAAAAAATACAAACATTGACCGGGCATGTCTGTAGTCCCAGCTACTCAGGAGGCTGAGGTGGGAGAATCGCTTGAGCCTGGGAGGCAGAATTTGCAGTGAGCCAAGATGGTGCCATTGCACTCCAGCCTGGGTGACAGAGCGAGACCCTGTCTCAAAAACTAAAATAATAAATAAAACAATGAAAATTCTCAGTAATCACTCTTTTTCAATAAAAATAACATTTTTAAATGTATTGATGGGCTGGCATAAATCTCCAAATTCCCACTATGACTTGCAAGCAGGGGTTCTGGAAGCTAAATGCTCTTACATCCACTCTGAGGTTGTCTAAACAACTCTGAGGTCTTGATTTCCATGGATTACAGGGTTTCAGGAAATAGGCCTAGGGACCTTCCCCAGTGGAGAATGTTTTTTGTCTGTTTGTCTTTTGTTTTTGTTTTTTTTTTTGAGACTGAGTTTCCCTCTTGTTGCCCATGCTGGGGTGCAATGGTTTGATCTCGGCTCACTGCAACCTCTGCCTCCCAGATTCAAGCAATTCTCCCACCTCAGCCTCCTGAGTAGCTGGGATTACAGGAGCCCGCCACCACGCCTGGCTACTTTTTTGTATTTTTAGTAGAGACGGGGTTTCACCATGTTGGTCAGGCTGTTCTCGAACTCCTGAGCTCAGGTAATCCACCCACCTCGGCCTCCCAAAGTGCCGGGATTACAGGCGTGAGCCACCACACCCAACCCCAGTGGAGAATTTAATGGGAGATAGCTACTTATAGTTAGGATCCAAATGAATATACCCCACTATAAAAGTAAACAAAAAATAAAATCCTATTGTAAAAAAGTCGGGTGACAACTGATTTGACCTTAGTACTAGACAGAATGAGGAGAAAATCTCCATGGGTAATTTACAACAATAAGCCATCTGTGGTACCCAGGATCTAAGATGGTTTCAGTGACCTCTGCCTGCTAGCATTCACTTCTTGCATACACTCACCTTGTACATTGAATAGGGCTGATCTGTGCAGCTAATAAAATATTGCAGAAATTACTAGATGTGCCTTCCAAGGGCTAGGATATAAAATATTGAGGCTTCTAGTTTTTACTCTGTTGGAACACTTTCTCTGGAGGAAATCAGCTGCCATGTCATGAAGACATTCAAGCTGGTCTGTAGACAGACAAGGACCAGAAGCCTTTTCCTAGCAACCAGCATTACCTTGCCAGGCCCGGGACTGAGCCCTCTTGAAAGTGTACCCCCAGCCCCAGTTAAGTTAAGCCTTTAGATGACTGCAGTCCCAACTGACATCTTTAATGTAACCTCAGGTGAGACCCTGAGCTAGAACCACCCAACTAAGCTACTCCCATTTTCTACAAAAATTATGTAAAGATAACTGAGGTTTGTTTTAAGCTACTAATTTTATGTAATTTGTCATGTAATAAATAACTAATATACTAGACCTCATAAAGGTTTTTGGTCTGAATTTATGCTGCCTGCATGGTCAGAAAAATTTCAAGTGGAAATTTAATAACCTGTAGAAACAAATACAAAATGTCTTAGGAGGAGCTTATTTTCAACCCAGGTCTCAAAGAATTACTAAGGATAAATTTCAAGGAAAATAATAGTTTACATTAAGAATCACAAAATACTAGCCAGGTGCGGTGGCTAACGCCTGTAATCCCAGCAATTTGGGAGGCCGAGGTGGGTGGATCACCTGAGATCAGGAGTTCGAGACCAGCCTGGCCAATATGGCAAAATCCTGTCTCTACTAAAAATACAAAAATTAGCCGGGCGTGGTGGCAGGCTCCTGTAATCCCAGCTATTCGGGAGGCTGAGGCAGGAGAATCACTTGAACCCAGGAGGTGGAGGTTGCAGTGAGCCGAGATTGCACCACTGCACTCCAGCCTGGGTGACAGAGCAAGACTCCATCTCAAAAAAATAAATAAATAAATAAATAAATAAATAAATAAAAAGAATCACAAAATCTCTAAAGGCAAGACACCATGAGTCAGACCCAGTGAACCAATAGACAAGAGAAGCAGAAATGCAAGGACTGCTTATGCCAGATTTCCCAGTCATAGAATCTAAAAGGAATATGTTTAATGTATTTCAGGAAATAAAGGCAGAAAAAAGAAACTATGAGCAGGAAATAAGAAACTATAAACAAGAGCCAAGTATATTTTAAAAAGAACAAAGCAGAACTTCTAGAAATGAAAAATATATAATTTTAAATTAGTCAATGGACTAAAGAGTAGATTAGACACAACTGAAAAAAGAACCAGTGTACTAAAAAACAGACCCAAAGAATTTAGATATTAACCACTTTTGATTTGGGTAAAAAAAAAAGAAGAATTTATTAGGATTCAAATATGGAAAATATGAATGAAAGGTGGTTAAGAGACATGGAAGACAGGATAAAAAGGTCTAACATACCTCAGTGGAGCGCCAGAAGGAGATAACATTAAGAACGAAGATGAAGCAATATTTGAAGATAAAATGGCTGAGAATCTTCCACGGTTGTTGAGAGATACCAATCCTCATATCCGGAAAGCCTAACAAAATTCAGAGAGGATAAATAAAAATAAATCCAACAGAGACATATCACAATTTAATAGCAAATGAGAAAAGAGACAATCTTAAAAACCAGAACAAATTAAGAGTAAGTATAACAAACGAAATAATAAAAGTAAAAATAGAAATTGATGAAATAGAGGAGAAATGACATCATAGAGGGGTGCATAACAATAAAACAGGCATTAAAATAGGCAAATGTATGGCAAGATTGATAATAAATAAATGCTTAATAAATAAGTTTACATATAAAGAACAATGAGTGGAAAGGGGGGCATAGAGTTTTAAAGTATAGGAAACTATTATGAAGAACTTTATGTTAGTAAACTTAGATGAAACGAACAATGCATTAGGATATATTTGCCTTCACGTAAGAGAATATCTGATTAACAGTTGTTGAGCAATAAGACTTTTTTTTTTGAGATGGAGTCTTGCTCTGTCACCCAAGCTGGAATGCAGTGGCACCATCTTGGCCCACTGCAACCTCCGCCTCCCAGGCTCAAGCAATTCTCCTGCCTCAGCCTCCCAAGTAGCTGGGATTACAGGTGCCCACCACCATACCCAACTAATTTTTGTATTTTTAGTACAGACAGTGTTTCACCATGTTGGCCAGGCTGGTCTAGAACTCCTGCCCTCAAGTGATCTGGCCACCTCAGCCTCTCAAAGTGCTGGGATTATAGGTGTGAGCCACCATGCCCAGCCTGCAATAAAACATTTAATTAAAATATACTTTTTAAATTAATTTTTAGATTTTCGGGCTTTTTTTGATTGTTTGTTTTTTGTTTTTGAGACAGGGCTCTCATTCTGTCTCCCAGGCTGGAATACCATGGTGCCATTACTCCTCACCATAGCCTCAACCTCCCAGGCTCAAGCAATCCTCCTACCTTACCTGAGTAGCTGGGACCACAGGTGCATACCACCATGCCAGGCTAATTTTTTCTTTTTAGAGACAGAGTCTGGCAATGTTGCCCAGGCCGGTTTCCAACTCCTGTGCTCAAGTGATCCACCCACGTCAGCCTCCCAAAGTGCTGGGATTACAGGCATGAGCCATTGTACCCAGCCTTAATTAAAATATAGAATGGATTTTGGTCAGGGAATCTAATGCTATTTACATAGGCTTGGCACTAATTGTTTTTTATACAAACTTTTTTAGAAGTAAGATATTCAAATGGACAGGTATACAAATCGAGTGCACAGCTCAACACATTTTCACAAAGTGAATGCATCCAAGTCACCGGCACGTAGATCAAGATAAAGAACATTACCATAAAACAGAATATTCCTTGTGGCAGTAATAATTTAAAACTTAATTCTTACAAATGCTTTGTAGCTCGCATGGATTCAACTGGCTTGGATTTTAACAGCAGTAAACATTTTTTGCCCACCAGTTCCTAAAATAACTACATGTTGAAATAGTTGTTTGTTTTCCCCCAGAATTTGAATTCTTGTCTTAGCTCTGCCTGCTCACTAAGTCCTCTATATCCACCAGTGTCTGCTGAAGTTTCCAAGAAGTTCACACATGTGAAGTAAGACCAGTGCCATAGTTAAAGCTTCAGCATATAATCACGGTGTGCACTACAAAGCCACTTGAGGCCTATGAAGAGGCTTGTTGAGGGGTGTACTGTTTTGCTAGGGAACCACATCTTCTCTAAGGCCCAGTGTGTGCAGCTTTGCCTTTTTGTAAAAGAACAATCTGCAATGGCCTTACATAAACTATAGCTGCCTGCCAAGGTCAAAATATGAGGTGGCTTAAGACTTAAAGGCTCCTGAGAAGTTAAAAGCTATCTACAAAACAGTAAAAACCCACTTGGCTTAATATAACTTCTTTAAGATGCCAAAGTCAAGACATGTTAAACACACTCTGAAGTCTAAAGCTCAAAGCTACACACCTTACATAACTCAATGCCCCTTTGTGTGTATATTTTGCCATCCAAAATTTAACCCCCTATTTACTTACCAGGGTTCACAGCCCAGCATTTCAGGTGTTCGGGTTTTTGAGGTTACATGTCTGAAATGCAAGCCTCCTTACTATAGAGGCAATGTTTGCCTCTGGATATCTTCCTTAACAGATGATAACTATCAGAAGATTCTACTTTCTACAGGCAAACCAGCTTCCTGGAACCCAAGCCCATTTTCTTAACCTCACCACTCAGGTAACTCTTACTCCTCTCCCCAGGAAGCTAAGAGTGGGGAAGTAGAGAGAAGACAGGAAAGTTATGCTAATGAAGCTCTCCCCAACTCACCAAGTGATAGAAAGATACATTCTCCCCAAACCTATTGGTTCAGAAAACTATGCATTGGAAGTTAGAAGATCTCATCTTAGTGTGTCAAAACTGCTATAGGGGAATATGTATCAGACCTAGAGAATAGGGTTAGAAGCTCTGCACACAACTTGTCAAGCAGCTAGAGCTCCAACAACGTGCTCAGGTAGTCCAAAAATTAGCAGTGATCGAGTCAAAGAAAATCTATATTTTATACTGGGTTTAACAATCACTAGGAGGTAAGAGGTCATGTCCTCCACAAACAGGGAGTAAAAAGTCATAAAGAGGGAATAAGAGAGATAAAAGGACAGCAGAATAAAATACAAACAGCACAAGAGAAACGAAAAGGGAGTTAGGTACGATATGGGGGAACTGCAAGGAAATCAAAATAGCCATTACAACCAAAAGATGCAAAGACAGTAAAGCAGAGCTTGGACATCACAGAAAATGCAATCAACGAATGATGTAGGAGGCAAAACGAGGAAATCTCCTAAACTGTGGGAAAAAGATGAGAAAGAATGAAATAAAGAGAAAAAGATGGTAGCAACAGAGACAAAACAAATTCATTAATAACTCAAGAATTACAGCTGTTCCTAAGAGAGGGAGGAAAAATGGGGGGAAAAAAAGTCAAAATTGAGGCCGGGCATAGTGGCTCACACCTGTAATCCCAGCACTTTGGGAGGCTAAGATGGGTGGATCACTTGAGACTAGGAATTCGAGACCAGCCTGGCCAATATGATGAAACCTTGTCTCTACTCAAAATACAAAAATTAGCCAGGCGTGGTGGCGGGCACCTGTAATCCCAGCTACTCAGGAGGTTGAGGTGGGAGAATCGCTTGAACCCGAGAGGCGGAGGTTGCAGTCAGCTGAGATCACGCCACTGAACTCCAGCCCGGGCGACAGAGCGAGATCCTGTCTCGAAAAAAAAAAAAAAAAAGTCAAAATTGAAAGTTTTTAGAGCTGGGTAAAAGCATTAAAACCAAAAGTGATCATCATATTGAAGAAAAGTCAAATAGACCCATATAGACATACTCTGGCAAAGATTAATTACAAAAATAAAGAAAAATGACCTAAGTACCTAAATAGGTGAGCTATAAAGAAAACAAATTATGTTTGATTTTAATCTTTTTTGTAATACTAAATATAAGAAACCAAGGGAACAATAGATACAGAACTTTTAGGGAAAATTTATATGACTTAGCCATAAATCAGCAAAAGATATCCTGAAACAGATGTCGTTAAAGGGTAGTCCATGAACGATTCAGGGTCTTTGAAAACTTTTCAGAGAGTCTGCAAGGTCAAAGTTATTTTTGTAATAATATTAAGATGTTATTGGCCTTTTTCACCGCATAGATATTTGCACTGTTGATACAAAAACAACGCTGGATAAAACTGCAGTTTAGCACAAATCAATGCCATGGTGCCAAGTGTACTAGCAATTATTATATTCTTCACCACCACACACTTGCAGGAAGAAAAAAGAGTGTCCTTGATAAAACAATAAAAAATTGTAATTTTTGTTGTCCTGAATCTTTTTTTTTTTTTTTTTTTGAGACAGAGTCTTGCTCTGTCACCCAGGCTGGAGTGCAGTGGCACGATCTCGGCTCACTGCAAGCTCCGCCTCCCGGGTTCACGCCATTCTCCTGCCTCAGCCTCCCAAGTAGCTGGGACTATAGGCGCCCGCCACCACGCCTGGCTAATGTTTCTGTGTTTTTAGTAGAAACGGGGTTTCACCTGTTAGCCAGGATGATCTCAATCTCCTGACCTCGTGATCCGCCCGCCTAGGCCTTCCAAAGTGCTGGGATTACAGGCGTGAGCCACCGCGCCTGGCCCTGTCCTGAATCTTAAGTACACATCTTTTTAATATTCTGTGTGACAAATAGAAAGTATACATAAAGCCCTTCTGGTACCTAGTGGAGCATGCTGATCGCCTCAAGGAAAAGCATATGTGCAATTGAGTTGCAAGCTGACCTAGCTGCTGTTTTCATGTATCATCATTTTTACTTGAAAATGAACAAAGTGAACCTGTTACTTCAAAGGAAACAATTGCTGGTGTTTGTTGCCAATGCAAAAATGCCAGATTTCAAGTGAAAATTAAAATATTGGGAAAGTCATATCTGCCACCTTTGAGCTCAGTTCTCCATTGCTTAAAGACTTTTCTGATGAGATTAGTAGGAATGCAAATGAATGTGACTTTTTAAATATTGTTTAATGAAATGTGTTGACATTTGGAAGACATGTATAACTCAGTCAGCTATTATTTTCCAAATAACAAACGCATGATGTTACAAAATTAGGGTAAAAGATCCATTCAATGTGAAAGATAGACTGATGGATTCTAACTGAACAGAGTATGAAAGATTCACTGATATGGTTTGAGAGTCCACATTGCAACTAAACTTTAGGAGACTGCCACTTCTTGAATTTTGATATAGTATCAAAGGAGAATATCCAGAATTATCTGAAAAGAATATTAAAATATTTCTCCCTTTCCCAAGTATATATCCGTGTGAAGCCAGATTTTCTTCATATATTTCAACCAAGACAACGTATTATAACAGATTGAATGCAGAAACGTATGAGAATTCATCTGTCTTCTGTTAAGCCAGACATAAAATAGATTTACAAAAAAGTATTTTATATCTGACCAAACGAATATGCCACAACAGAAAAGTATTCTCAGATATGCAAGAGCTCAGTAAATAGAATACCTACTGCCCTTTTAAAAGGAATTACTGGAAGACTTACTTCTGCCATTCAAGATATGGATTATATAGCCACACAATGAGAAGCTGGGTGGTAAGAGTATTGTTTTGTGATTTATAAATTGTCTCCAAATTACTTGACTGTCACTGAAAAAAGAGAAGGGATGTGTGAGACAGACAAAATCTAGAAATATATCACCTTAAAATCAAAGTCCTCTGTCTAGAATGCCTATCTCCCTATGTGCTCACCTAAGTCCTATTTAGATTTCAAGACACATCTCAGATCCCACATAAAATCATAGAATCTTGATACTGCAAAGGATCTGGAGAGAGGGAAATAACTTGTATTATTATGTACCTGGGTGTTTAAAATTCATCCACATTTAATCTGTACAGAAACCTAAATTGTCTTGTTATCCCCATTTTCCAGATGAGGAAGTCCAAGTCAGAGAGATAAAACCTCTTGCCCAATGTCATCCTTCCAGCTAGATGTGGAGTGGGGTCAAAAACCCAGATCTTTTCTACTTAGAAGTCCAGGTTCTTTACATTTCACTCTATTACCTCAGAGTTCATCTATCTAAATAAGCCCTACCCAATCTGTTGCTCAAGTCTTCATTAAGACAGCTCCATCCATCGTTATCAGTCCAGTCCCCTCCAGGGACAAGGAATTCAACATATTTTAATGCAGTCCATCATATCTATTGACTGCATTTAAAAGTTTCTCTCCATATTTAAGCCGACATATTTCTTCTCAAACTCTTACCTACAAATCCTAAGAATATCCTTTGGGGTTATATGTAATGGGAAAGTGAAAGGGGCTAATAGCCACTTGTGTATCTGTTCTCTCTTTATGTAGTCATTTTTATGCAGCACAAAGGCAGGTGTACCATGAAGCTAATGAAGCTTCAGAGCCCCCAGTCACTGGAAGTTGCAGAGTGTTCTAGATGGAGAGGAACAGATTGTGTTTAGGAAGTGTGTCTGGTAAATGGGCTAAAGAGATCTCAGAAGAAAGGGACCTGAAACTTCAAATCTCCAGTAATTTGTTGTGATTTCTTTTCTCATCTTTAGCAAGTATTTACTTTTGTATCAATTTTGTACTGGAAACTTCGGACTATTTTCCTTAAAGAGGGTTCCAAAAATTGTATTCAGTCCCACAAAATCTGGATCCACTCCTGGTTTGACCCATAGCAGTCCTGTTAAATATATTTTCAGTATTGTATTTATGTCTAGGCATTTACATGAGAAAAATGAACCCCTGTCTTGTTTAACCTACTGTGGTTTTTATTTTGATTTGCTTTGTTCGTTTTTTGTTTGTTTGTTTGAGATAGGGTCTCACTCTGTTGCCCAGGCTGGAGTGCAGTGGTGCAATCACGGTTCACTATAGTCTTGACATTCCCAGCTCAAGTGATCCTCCTACCTCAGCCTCCAGAGTAGCTGGGACTACAGGCACATGCCACAATGCCCAACTAAGTTTTTAATTTTTTGTAGAGACAGGGTCTTGCTATGTTTACCTAGGCTGGTCTTGAACTCCTGGCCTCAAGTGATCCTCCCACCTCAGCCTCCCAGGTGCTGAGATTACAGGCATAAGCCACTGTGCCCAGCCAACCCATTGTTATTTTGGATCTCCATCACAGCATCCAGGCCAATATCATGATTCAGAATGCTTAATTTCTACTCTGCCATGTGCAAACATGACCACCACTCTAATACCACCACCACAGGTAATTATTTCAAGGGGAAGCCTGACCCAGGCCAGGCCAATAATTCCTTGCCCACAATTTTCAAACTGGGACCGTAAAGAGAGTCAGTCTCTCTCTGATTACCTGCACAATCAGCTGGCAATTGTATCTGTCTATAATCGTGTCTCCTTATTTCCATATGGAGGAAGCCAGGAAGCTTTAATGGTACATGAGGAAAAGAGAAGAAAAGACAAGGGCTATAGAAAATCTGTCTTTCCAATTGTTCCTTGGGGCCAGCTGCATTTCTGCCCTTCCTATGATTTGGTTCATAAATTCTTCCTTGACCCAAGCTGGTTAAACAGTTTCTGTCTCTTGTAGCCAAGAGGTCTGCCTATTACAAAGAAAAATTTGCGGTGCACTCTCATACAGCATGTATGAATCGAGCCAGGGTAAGGCCCCAGGAAACTCCCACCCTATGCCTTTCCATGTTGACTCTATATCTCCTGAGCTCCTAGATCCATATATCCAACTGCCTCACTGATAGGATATCTCAAAGGCACTTCAAAGTTAGTATCATCTTTCCTCAAATCCTCTGCCTCCAGGGATCCCCATTGCAGTAAACCCAGTACTCACACCCAGGTGCCCAACTCATAAACTTGGATGAGGTCTATGACTTATAAAATCTAACATGAGGCCAGGTGTGGTGGCTCACACTTGTAATCCTAACACTTTGGGAGGCCGAGGTGAGAAGATCACTTGAGCCCAGGAGTTCGAGACTAACCTGGGTAAGATGCCAAGACTCCTTTTTATAAAATATTTTTAAATGGCCGGGCGTGGTGACTCGCACCTATAACCCCAGCACTTTGGGAGTCTGAGGCAGGTGGATTGCTTAAGGTCAGGAGTTTGAGACCAGCTTGGCCAACATGGTGAAGCCCCATTCCTACTAAAAATACAGAAAATTAGCCTGGCGTGGTGGCCTGTAGTCCTAGCTACTCAGGAGGCTGAAGCAGGAGAATCACTTGAACCTGGGAGGCAGAGGTTGCAGTGAGCCAAGATCACACCACTGCACTCCAGCCTTGGTGACAGAGCAAGACTCCATCTCAAAAAAAAAATAAATAAATTTAAAAATGATCCAGGGTGGTGATGCACGCCTGTAGTCCTAGCTACTTGGGAGGCTGAAGTAGGAGGATTGCTTGAGCCCAGGAATTCCAGGTGACAGTGAGCTATGATAGCACCACCGCCCTCCAGCCTGGGCAGCAAAGCAAGACCCTGTCTCTAAAACAAATTAAAAAACCCTAACATGTCCTGTCCCCTGTCTATCCCTCTTGTTTAACCATACTCTTGCCTCAATTCTGTACCCTCCAACCACATTGGTTTATTTAAAATTAATAAAGTAACATCTCCCTTTCCGCCAGTGTTCTTCCACTATACCATTTGACATAGAACTTTCCTATGTGCAACTGTAAATTCTATGCAAAATACTTAAAAGGGAGAGCTATGGAAGCCCCTTGCACCCATGGGCTTCCTCTAACTGACCTAGGTCTTCTAGACACTGCTCTCAGAAATAAGGTCTGTCAGACCTTCTCCCAGACACAGCTTTCAGAAATAAGGTCATTCCAACCCTCAAACATCTCCGAGTTTGAAATAAGTGGGGTAGAAGTAGAAGAAACTATAGAGATCCTGGTTTTGTAGTGATGTGTGTCAAGGGCCATGCTGACTGAATTTTATGTGGGATGGCTTCAACAGGGTCCAATCTGCTTAACAAGTAAATGATTGGACCTCTGCTGCCATCCTGTTAAGAAACATTGATCCAGCTTCCTCATCCTGCTCTCTTCCTAATTAAAATCTCAAGAGAAGCATCTGATTGGTGAGCTTGCTTTCATGCACATGCCATAGCTATGCATGAGAGTCTGTCTCAACATGGACTGAGACAGTGAACATCTGGCTTCTGCTGTGGGCAGAAAACAACCTCAAAGGGAAAGGTAATAAAAAAAATGTTGGGCAGCCTTAAAGTATAATTATTCCTTCCCCATGGCTTAACCCAGTCAGCAGGTGACATTCCTCTAACCATGGACTTTGCTTTACTATAGGCATCTGACCCAATTCACACCAGTGAGATGTTAGGGAGGCTGGGGTTGTTGTAAAATTTTTTCTTTCTTTCTCTCTCTCTCTTTCTTTCTCTTCCTTCCTTCCTTTCTTCCTTTCTCTCTCTTTCTTTTCTCTGTCTCTCTTCCTTTCTTTCTTTTTCTCTTTCTTTCCTCTCTTCCTTTTTTCTTTTTCTCTCTTTCTCTGTCTTCCTTTCTTCCTTTCTTTTTCTCTCTCTTCCTTCCTTTTTCTTTTTCCTTTCTCTCTCTCTTTCCTTCCCTCCTTCCCTCCCTCCCTCCTTCCGTCCTTCCTTCCTTCCTTCCTTCCTTCTTCCCCCTCCCCTCCCCTCCTCTTCCCTTCCTTTTTTTCTTGAGATGGGGTCTCACTCTGTTGTCCAGGCTGGAGTGCAGTGGCACAGTCTTGGCTCACCACAGCCTCAACCTCCGGGGCTGAAGCAATCCTCCCACCTCAGTCTCTTGAGTAGCTGGGACTATAGGTGCACGCCACCATGCCCAGCTAATTTTGGGGTATTTTTTGTAGAGACAGGGTTTTGCCATGTTACCCAAGCTGGTTTTTGAACTCCTGAGCTTAAGCAATTTGCCCATTTTGGCTTCCCAAAATGCTGGGGTTACAGGCATGAGCCACTGTACCCGTCCTCTCATTCTTTTTTTTTTTTTTTTTTTGAGACAGAGTCTGGCTCTGTCATCCAGGCTGGAGTACAGTGGTGCCATCTTGGTTCACTGCAACCTCTGCCTTCTGGCTTCAAGCAATTCTCATGCCTCAACCTCCTGGGTAGCTGGGATTACAGGTGTGCACCCCCATGCCTGGCTAATTTTTGTATTTTTAGTAGAGATGGGGTTTTACCATGTTGGCCAAGGTGGTCTCGAACTTCTAACCTGAGGTGATCCACCCACCTCAGCCTTCCAAAGTGCTGGAATTACAGGCGTGAGCCACCTTGCCCAGCGGCCCTCTCATTCTTAAGCTCTATTGATTGCCAGCTATCTCTCTTTCTGGACAAAGTGGTTTAGGGATGTGAGGCCAGCAATTTTGTCACCATGGGAAAAGCTGTCCCCCAGATAAAGCTCGGACAGCAGATGCAGAGTAAAGATATGGAAAAACAGTGAAAAACTGAACTCTGGCCGGGCACGGTGGCTCACACCTGCAATCCCAGCACTTTGGGAGGCCAAGGCGGGCAGATCATGAGGTCAGGAGATCGAGACCATCCTGGCTAACATGGTGAAACCCTGTCTTTACTAAAAATACAAAAGATTAGCCAGGTGTGATGGCGCACACCTGTAGTCCCAGCTTTTCAGGAGGCTGAGGCAGGAGAATTACTTGAATCCAGGAGGCAGAGGTTGCAGTGAGCCGAGATCGTGCCACTGCACTCCAACCCGGGTGACAGAGTGATACCCTGTCTCAAAAAAAAGAAAAACTGAACTACACCAATCCTGGAGTCTGCCTGGGTCTCACTATAATGTGAGCCAGTAAATTTTTATCATTTAAGTCAGGTTGAGGTTTTTGTTTAATCTAAAAAAACCCCACATATCTGACAAAGAAGTAGTATCCCAAATATATAAACAACTCTCAAAACTCAATAATAAAATAACAACAACCCAATCAAGAAAATGGGCAAAAAACTTAAAGAGACATTTCACCAGAAAAGATAAACAGACAGCAAATAAGCACAAGAGAAGATGATTGGCTTCATTAGTCATTAGGAGCAACATGGCGAAACCCCATCTCTACAAAAAAAGAAAAAACTGATATATAAATAACAAGGTAAGGTTAGTGGACGAAGATTTCCTGGAAAGGATAGCAGAGGTTATAAGGATAAAATCTTGCAAGAATATGAAAGCATTTTGGAAAGTATAACTTAGAAAAGTATAGGTTTCATAATTTTTTTGTATCACCCGTAAGTTCTAGCATAATATTGCAATATGTTGCTGGTATTTGGTAAACGTTTCTTATTCATTCTTTTTATAGGGTTCATAAATAAACTGTTCAATGAGTGGGAAGGCATTCAAGTCAAAGGGGAGTGTCCAGAAAAGATTCCTACAGATTAGCCCCAGACCTGAGTCAGGTCCCAAGGACTTTTCCCCTTGTTACGGACAGAGTTGAGGGTTGGCCACCTGTTATTTTCTTGATCTAGGATAATTGAGGTCACACTTTTAGCTATGGCATGGTTTGCAGTTTGAGTAGCTGGTATCAATCTTGTGCTTCCTGTTCTACGAAAAGATGTAGGTTCTGATGGGTATGGGGACACAAGATGCCACCTGCCCAGGTGGGCATATTTCCTGCAGCAGCCCCCTCTGCATGACTTCCCCTCCTGCCTGCCAGGCTCAGTGTTCTGCAGAAACCAGCATTGATGACATCTTATTTCTCAGATCTGCAAGGGCCCCCTCAGCTGCAGATTGGTAACGTGACAATTAACCTTCAAGGGCGCAAAGTCTCAGGTATGAGGCACACAGCAGCAATCACCTCCAGTAGTCAGCATCTTGCTAGCTAGCCCACCTGCACCCCAAACATCTGGTGATGCTATGATTCGCAGAAGTGAAAGAAAACTGTTCAATTAACCATCTTTTCTCACCTCTCTAGTGCCATAAAAGCTCTTGACTTTCCTCCATCAAAAGGATCTCTTCCCTTCCCAACAAGCTATACAATAGAGTACAAAGAATTAATTTTATTCTAATAGATCCTACAATACTCTTTCCTTTAGGAAACCTCCTAGCTGAACACTTCACCTGGACACTGAAATTCAACTTTTTTCCCCCAAGTTTTCCTTCATTCTGAACTCTAAAATGTACTTATTTTTTCAATGAAAACACCCTACTCCTACTTCACCTATTGTTGCTTTGGTTTTCTGTCATTGCAGGTTGGGTCTTCATAAGTATACCTATCTTAAATTTTAATATCATAGAAGACAGGCACTGGCTCTGAGCTTATATGGTAGAACCTAGCAATACATAATTTTTACAATAATAAACACATTACATAGCTGAGAAAACAAAGGTGTAGTTAAAAAATATTCACAGCTTTCCAGCTCCCTCCCCCTCTAGAAATTCCCTTCCTCTATCTAAGGGAAAGAAAGGGGATTCCATGAGTCACCAAGAAGTTTGGAAACTGCAAGCCACCCATTCCCTGCCAAAATGTTTTTTGGGGATATATTTTTGAAATGCAATAAGGCAGCCAGACACAGTGGCTCATGGCTGTAATCCCAGCATTCTAGGAGGTCAGGGCCAGAGGATCTCTTTGAGGCCAGGAGTTCAAGACCAGCTTAGGCAACATAGCAAGACCACATCTCTACTTGAGGGAAAAAAAATCCAATAAGGTAAAAGACCTACTTTTTATCTCTTTTCCCCTTTTCATATGCTCAGAACTACAGTCCCAAACAAAGGATTCATAAATTAGAAGTCATTTCACTATATTTATATTTATTATTCTTAGTTTAAAAATGTTTTTTACATTCAATGCCAAAACATAGATACTGCATTCTGTAACCCCACCCACTACCCTCACATACCCATAACACTTCCTTCCTCTCCTGGTTTCCTTGTGGTGAACAGGCAATGCCGAAGTCCTCCTGCCGACTGACCATGAGCTCTTACT
The DNA here is from genome assembly GCF_028885625.2 of Pongo pygmaeus. NCBI lineage: Eukaryota > Metazoa > Chordata > Mammalia > Primates > Hominidae > Pongo > Pongo pygmaeus. The sequence continues at coordinate 45,520,152 of NC_072373.2, forward strand.
TTGCTCCAGTTCTCCCACTACGGCTCAGATGCCCTGTTAGTTTCATCCTTCTAGTTGCGGCCAAACCTGGGAGATTCTTTCCCAGAGGTAGGAAGTACTATGAAAGCCTGGGGAAATTTCCCAACCTCACCCACAGAAGCTAAGTCAGGAAAAGCCTGTAGAGGCGATTCATGGGCTTTAAGTTCATGCATCCTAAACAAAGGTGGCCACCCAGAACTGTCTTCTAGTCAACTCGACCACAAACCATGGAATGGCTCCTATGCCAGGAGAGACCAAGGCTGGTGGCAAGGGGAAATTTTCTAACCAATCAGCTTTCCCCCTAGACTGTGAAGAAATGTCCCTGAGGAGGAGGCTGTGGGATCAAGTAGGGGAAAATGGAAAGCAACACCTGGGTTAGCCAGGTGCAGAAAGAACAAGCATCCCTGGGCCGACCTGGGAAGCTCTCTCTTCAACAATGGGTGCATAAATTAGAACCTGAACTTCAGTGGCAATCAATTTACACCAATGTAACAAATCCAGAGCTCAGATGATGTTTAAAGTGATGGGGATGGCCAGGCGTGGTGGTTCACACCTGTAATCCCAGCACTTTGGGAGGACGAGGCGGGTGGATCACGAGGTCAGGGAATCGAGACCATCCTGGCCAACATGGTAAAACCCCGTCTCTACAAAATAAATAAATATATATTATATATATATATATATATATATTCACACACACACACACAAATACAAATATTAGCTGGGCGTGGTGGCATGTGCCTGTAATCTCAGCTATTCGGGAGGGTGAGGCAGGAGAATTGCTTGAACCCGGGAGGCAGAGGCTGCAGTGAGCCAAGATCATGCCACTGCACTCTAGCCTGGTGACAGAGCAAGACTCTGTCTCGAAAGAAAGAAGAAAGAAAGAGAGAGAGAGAGAGGGAGGGAGGGAGGGAAGGAAGGGATGGGGACTGAAAAGGCTGCCAGCTTGGTTCTATCATTAAGGCTGTTAGCATTCTTTTTTCTTGTTGTTGCTCAATATAATCCATAGCTTCACAAGTTATAACATTCTTGAGGCAAGGAACAATGAACCTCTGGCCTCCATATATTCTATGACAGCAGAAGTTTCCCAGGCAGTACAGATGTAGGACCCAAATAGGTTTCAAATCCATTTTTTTTTTCTTTTTTTTTTGGAGACAGGGTCTCACTCTGTCACCCAGGCTGGAATGTGGTGGCGTGATCTCAGCTCACTGCAGCCTTCACCTCCCAGGCTCGAGCAATCCTCCCACCTCAGCCTCCTAAAGTAGCTGGGACTACGGTGCTCGCCACCACATCCGGCTAATTTTTAAATTTTATGTAGAGATGGGGTTTCATCATGTTGCCCAAGTTGGTCTCAAACTCCTGGGTTCAAGTGATTCTCCCACCTCGGCCTCCCAAAGTGCTGGGATTACAGGCATGAACCACTGCACTCAGCCCCAAAAAACTTTGTCAACCACTGCTCAGTAATGCCTGACTTTGGTACAGCCCTTTGATTTCAAGTACATTTGGTTCCTCCAGCAACCATCAAAGGTTGTTAGCCTCGCTTCCTCTGCAATGATTAGGAAGGATAAGTAGTACAGAGATAGGGCCCTGGGTGCCTTGAAAGCAAGCCTCCCTTTTATAAGAATCCCAGCCTAGCAGGGCTGTGGTAAGAGAAGTGGGCAAAGCAAAAGGAAGTTTTTTACTGATACTCAGTGCTACTGAGTGATAATGCAACCGTTCATCTTCCTGTTGAAGAGTCTGACATGCTTTCACAGTTATGAATGAAACTCTCTCGGATTGTTTTTTAAAAACTCCTTCAAGATCTCCAGCTCTTAAAAGAGTAGCAGTAACTTCCTCCATCTGCAGTCTAACACATTTCCATGGTGACTGCTCTAACATAGTGTGGTGCATATTCCTCGTTTCTGTGGCTGCCCTTCATCTGAACCCACTCCTTATATTTGGAGAATCCCCTATCATTTGAGCTTTAGTAAAAAGCAGGGCCAATGTCCCACTATAGAAGTAGAAGGATCCGATACTTACTGCCCCAGCACCTCTTGCAGCAAGGGAGAAGGCATGGGATCTTGGCTTGGTCAATTGGACATGTCCACCCAAGGTGTTGACTGAGGAAATAGTAATGCAAAGAAAGAAGCCGGGAAACACTTTATTCCAACAACAGTAACATCCAGTTTTCATGCCAAGAGTGGCATCCGGTGTCTGGCGCCAGCAGCAAGAAAGGCTTTGTCAGACTGGTTCTATGGTGTGACCTTGGCAGTGGCCGTGTCTCACTCTTTCCCTCCCCTTTATGTCCATTTGTGGATCTTGAGTCTCCAGGTAATCCTGTGAACTATCTAACTCCTTTTGGTTGCTTCAGGCACAAACTTGGGAGACATCTTTGAGTTTCCTCTGTAACCTTATATCTAATCCAATAGGAAATTCTGGAAGTGGTCCATTTCCTCTGCTAGTACTCCCTGGCCTAAACCATCATTATCTCTCACCTGAATTACTGAAATAGACTCCTTTAAAAAAAATTAGTTCATCAAACATTTTTTATTGCCAAAAATTTTATGTATTTATTATGTACAACATAATGTTTTGAAATATGTATACGCTGTGGAATGGCTAAATCAAGCTAAATATCACATGCTTAACCTCACATGTTTCTTTTTTTTGTAGTGAGAAGGCTTAAAATCTACTGTTTTTGTGATTTTGAAGAATACAACACATTATTTTTGTGTGTGTGAATGTGTTTTTTTGAGATGGAGTTTCACTCTTGTTGCCCCAGGCTGGAGTGCAATGGCGCAACCTTGGCTCACTGCAACCTCCGCCTACCGGATTCAAGTGATTCTCCTGCCTTAGCCTCCCAAGTAGCTGGGATTACAGGCGGCCGCCACCACACCCAGCTAATTCTTGTATTTTTAGTAGAGACAGGGTTTCATCACATTGGCCAGGCTGGTCTTGAACTCCTGACCTTGGGTGATCCACCTGCATCAGCCTCCCAAAGTGCTGGGATTACAGGCATGAGCCACCACGCACTGCCCAACACATTGTTATTAATTCTAGTCACCATGTTTTACAACAAATCTCTTGAACATATTCCTTCTAACTGAAAATTTGTATCTTTGACCAATATCTCCACCCCCAACACCTAGACTCTGGTAATCACCATACTACTTTCTGCTTCTGTGAGTTCACTTTTTTAGATTCCACATATAAGTGAGATCATACACTTTCTTTTCTTTTTGAGATGGAGTCTTGCTCTGTCACCCAGGCTAGAGTGCAATGGCGCGATCTCGGCTCACTGCAACCTCTGCCTCCCGGGATTCAAGCAGTTCTCCTGCCTCAGCCTCCTGAGTAGCTGGGATTACAGGCTTGTGCAACCATGCCCGGCTAACTTTTGTATTTTCAGTAGAGACAGGGTTTCACCATGTTGGTCAGGCTGGTCCTGAACTCTTGACCTCAAGCAATTCACCTGCCTCGACCTCCCAAAGTGCTGGGTTACAGGAGTGAGCCACTGCTCTTGGCCACTATTTGTCTTTTTGCGTGTAGCTTATTTCACTTAACGTAATGTCCTCCAGCCCTTTGATTTCAAGTACATTTGATTCCTTCAGCAATCAAAGCAAATAATGGATGTTTTCCAGGTTCATCCATGTTGTTGCAAATGACAGAATTTCCTTCTTTTTAAAGGCTGAATAGTATTCCATTGTGTATATGTACCATATTTTATTTATTCATCCATTAATGGACATTCAGGTTGATTCCATATCTTTGCTATTGTAATGATGCAATGAACATGGAGTGCGGACATCTCTTCAACACACTGATCTTATTTTCTTTGGATATATGCCCAGTAGTGAGATTGCTGGATCATATGGTAATTCTAGCTTTAATTTTTTTGAGGAACCTCCATATTGTTTTCCACAATGGCTATACTAATTTACATACTCCCCAAGATTGTGCAATGGTTTCCTTTTCTTCACATCCTACTAACACTTATCATTTCGCTTTCTGATTAACAGCCATTCTAAGAGGTGTGAGGTGACAGCTCCTTGTGGTTTATTTTGCTTTTCCCTGATGATTAGTGACATTACATTTTCATATACCCATTGGCCATTTGCATGTCTTTGTTTGAGAAATGGCTATGCAGGTCCCTTGCCCATTTTTTAATCGGGTTGTTTTCTTGCTATTGGATTGTTTGGATTCCTTAGGTGTTTCGGATACTAATCCCTTATTAGATGTATGGTTTGCAAATATTTTCTCCCATTCCACAAGTTGTCTCTTCACTCTGTTGATTGTTTCCTTGGCTGTGCAGGAGCTTTCTAGTTTGTTACAATCCCATTTGTCTGTTTTCACTTTTGTTGCCCGTGCAACAGCCTCAACTGGTTTCTCTGCTTTCACTTTGTTCCCATACAGACCTGTCTCCACACAGTAGTCCGTTATCTTTTACAATCATAACTGAGATCATGTCACTCCTCTGCTCAAAGTCACCCCACAGCTTCTCATTACTGAAAATAAAATGCAAAATGCTTGTCAAGATCTATGTGATTGGTCTCTTGCTTGCTAATCTCGTCTCCTCTCACTCCCTTACTTGCTCACTCCGCCCGGCTGCACCAGTCTCTCTTCAATTCCTCAAAATGCCAAGCACTCTCCTGATGCTGGACTCTTGGCCTTGCTATTCCCTCTGCCTAGAATGCTCTTCTCCAAGATACCTATATGACTTGCTTCCTCACTTCAATCAGGTCTCTACTTAAATGCTACTTTATCAGATGGGCTTCCTTGACCACCCTATCTAACATTGCGCTCCTGGCTGGGCGTGGTGGCTCACGCCTGTAATCCCAGCACTTTGGGAGGCCGAGGCAGGCAGATCACGAGGTCAGCAGCTCGAGACCAGCCTGGCCAACATGGTGAAATTCCATCTCTACTAAAAATACAAAAATTAGCCAGGCATGGTGGTGGGCGCCTGTAATCCCAGCTACTCGGGAGGCTGAGGCAGGAGAATCACTTGAACCCAGGAGGCGGAGGTTGCAGTGAGCTGAGATGGTGCCATTGCACTCCAGCCTGGGTGACAGAGCGAGACTCCATCTCAAAAAAAAAAATAAATAAATAAATAAAAATAAAATAAATAAATAAAAAAAACAAAATTGCACTCCTCTCTCCTGCCAGTTCCCCTCCATTTTTCTTTGCTAACATCTGAATCATTCCTCCTTATTTTTTTTCTTCAACTGCATGTATGTATGCATTTGTTTGTCTGTCTCTGCCACTAGGATGTAAGCTCCCTGAGAGTAGGGACTTTGTCCATTTGTTTTCTGCCATATCCCCAGTGCCTAAAAGAGTACATAGTACTTAATGAGCATTCTATAAATATACATTAGATACATGTATTCACCAAATAAATTTTATTTCTGTTTAAATCTGCCATAGTTGATTTCTGTTTCTTGCCACTTAACATGCTAAGAACCTTATCTGAGAGACATGTAAAACACTGGGAATCAAATTTTTCTCTCATTTAGTGACTTTGGGCAAAGTCACTTAGCACTCTGGGTCTCAGTTTCTTTATATATTGCCCCTCTTTGCTATGAGATAATTTTACAATGTTTAAAAATGCCATTTTTTTTTTTTTTTTTTGAGACAGAGTCTCACTCTGTCACCCAGGCTCGAGTGCAGTGGCACGATTTCGGCTCACTGCAACCTTCCCCTCCCAGATTCAAGCGATTCTCCTGCCTCAGCCTCCCAAGTAGCTGGGACTATAGGCATGTACCACCACGCCCAGCTAATTTTTGTATTTTTACTAGAGATGGGGTTTCACCATGTTGGCCAGGTGGGTCTCAAACTCCGGATCTCAAGTGATCCTCCTGCCTTGGCCTCCCAAAGTGGTAGGATTCTAGGTGTGAGCCACTGCACCTGGCCAAAATGCCATATTTCAAAGCCACAATAGAATAATGACTTTTCCAAAGTATATACAGTCATATAATGACATTTTGATAATGACAGACCCCATATACCATGGTGGTTCCATAAGATTAGAACGGAGCTGAAAAATCCCTATCACCTAGTGACATGGTGGTCCTCATCACATTGTAGCCATTGTCATAGCACAAAGCGTTACTCTTATGTCTGTGTTGACGCTGGGCTAAATGAATATATTGTGCTGCCAGTCATAGCACATACAATTATGTACAGTACATAATATATTTTATTTTTTATTTTCAAATATTTAGGGGTGCATGTACAGTTGTTTTACATAGATATATTGTATAGCGGGAAAATCTGGGCTTTTAGTGTACCCATCCCTCAAACAGTATACATTGTACCCAATAGGTAGGATTTTATCCCTCACCCCCCTCCCATTTTCTACCTTATGGAGTCTCCAATATCTGTTATTCCACTGTCTATATCTCTACGTAGCCACTGTTCAGCTCTCACCTATAAGTGAGAATACGTAATACTGATAATAAAAAAAACTTGATAATGATAAATAAGTATGTTACTGGTTTATGTACATACTATACTATACTTTTTATTGTTATTTTAGAATGTACCCCTTTTATTTCTATATAAAAAAAGTTAACTGTAAAACAGTCTCAGGCAGGTCCTTCAGGAGGAATTCCAGAAGGAGGCATTGGTATCATTGGAGGTGACAGCTCCATGCATATTGTGGCAACTGGAGACCTTCCAGCAGGACAAGATGTGGAGGGGAAGACAGTGATACGAATGACCCTGATCCTGTGTAGGCCTAGGCCAATGCGTGTGCTTGTGTCTTCGTTGTTAACAAAAATATTTAAAAAGAAAACATTTAAATAGAAAAACGCATATAGAATAAAGATATAAAGAAAAAAATTTTCGTATAGTTGTATAATATGTTTGTGTTTTAAGTGAAGTGTTAATATGAAAGAGTCAAAAAGTAAAAAAAAAAAAAAAAAAAGAAAAAAGAAAAGAAAATTTTCAGGCTGGGTGTAGTGGTTCATGCCTATAATCCCAGCACTTTGGGAGGCCAAGGCAGGTAGATCGTTTGAGCTTAGGAGTTCAAGACCAGCCTGGGCAACATGGTGAAACCCTGTCTCTAAAAAAAATACAAAAATTAGCCAGGCGTGGTGGTGCATGCCTATAGTCCCAGCTACTACAAAGGCTGAGGTGGGAGGATCACATGAAACTGGGAGGCTACAGTGACCTGAGATAGCGCCACTGCACTCCAGCCTGGGGGACAAAGTGGAACCCTGTCTCAGAAAAATAATAATAATAATAACTTTATAAAGTAAAAAAGTTATAGTAGGTTAAGGTTAATTTATTATTGAAGAAAAATTTAAAATACATTTAGTGTAGCCTAAGTGTGCAGTGTTTATTTTTATTTATTTTTTTGAGACAGTCTAGCTCTGTCACTCTCTGTTTGGCTAGAGTGCAGTGGCATGATCTCGGCTCACTGTAGACTCCACCGACCGAGTTCAAGCGATTCTCATGCCTCAGCCTTCCAAGTAGCTGGGATTACAAGTATGAGCCACCACACCCGGCTAAATTTTGTATTTTTAGTAGCGATGAGGTCTCGCCATGTTGGCCAGGCTGGTGTCGAACTCCTGACCTCAGGTGATCCACCTGCCTCGGCCTCCTAAAGTGCTGGGATTAGAGGCGTGAGCCACCATGCCCGGCCTAGTGTGCAGTGTTTACAAAGTCTACAGCAGTGTACAGTAATGTCCTAGGCCTTCACATTCACTCACCACTCACTCACACACTGACTCATCCAGAGCAGCTTCCAATCCTGCAAGCTCCGTTCCTGGTAAGTGCCCTATACGATTTTTAATCTTTTATATCATGTTTTTACTGTACTTTCCTATGTTTAGATACATTTAAATACACAAATACATACCATCCTGTTACAATTGCCTACAGTATTCAGTAGGTTTGTATCTTAGGAGCAATAGACTATACCATACAGCCTAGATGTGTAGTAGGCCATGCCATCTAGGTTGATGCAAGTACATTCTATGATGTTCACACAACAACAAAATCATCTAACGATGCACTTCTCAGAAAGTATCCCCATCATTAAGCAACACATGGCTGCACTTCATTCTTTAGCTTCTATAGCTGGCTTTTATCATATCTCTTCTTAGAAATGAGTCACCTTACTCAAAGTTTCATCATTCTCAGATAATTCTTTTTTTTTTTTTGAGACGGAGTCTCGCACCGTCGCCTAAGCTAGAGTGCAGTGGTGCAGTCTCGACTCACTGCAACCTCTGCCTCCTGGATTCAAACAATTCTCCTGTCTCAGCCTCCCAAGTAGCTGGGATTACAGGTGCCCACCACCACCCTGACTAATTTTTTTATATTTAGCAGAGACGGAGTTTCACCATGTTAGTCAGGCTGGTCTTGAACTCCTGACCTCAGGCGATCTGGTCCCCCTTGGCCTCCCAAAGTGCTGGGATTACAGGCATGGGCCACTGTGCCCGGCCTCTCAGATAACTCCTATATATTGTCAATGCCATATGTCATTAACGTTGCCTGTATCATCACCATAATTATCATTAATAAAAGTAACAAGCTAAAAGATAGTACATAGGATTTAGGCTAAATAAATGCTAGAGAAGTTCAGAAGGGAGAGTTCATCATGAACTGGGCTGAAAACTGAAAAGGACTTGAGCTAGGTTTGAATGAAAGACAGAATTAAGATGAGCAGAGAGGAAAGGTGGTATACACTTTACACACGTAAAAACAGAACACTACGTCTATATGGTGGGGAGGTGAAATAACTAGAAAAAGTTCAGTTTAGTAGGGATAATAACAAGTTATCCACTAGCGCTTCTCTTGCTTCCTAGGAAAAGATATAGATCCCATAGCTTGAAGCTTTGTCTCAGGCCTTTCTCCAAATCGTACCCATGTCTATATGCGCAACTCATCTTGTTTCCTCCATCTTCTTGCACCTGAAGACCTTATAAACATTTTTCTTTTCTTTTCTTTTTTTTTTTTTGAGACGGAATCTCGCTCTGTCGCCCAGGCTGGAGTGCAGTGGCACGATCTCGGCTCACTGCAAGCTCCGCCTCCTGGGTTCACGCCATTCTCCTGCCTCAGTCTCCCGAGTAGCTGGGACTATAGGCGCCCACCACCACGCCTGGCTAATTTTTTGTACTTTTAGTAGAGACAGGGTTTCACCGTGTTAGTCAGGATGGTCTCGATCTCCTGACCTCGTGATCTGCCTGCCTCGGCCTCCCAAAGTGCTGGGATTACAGACGTGATCCACTGCGCCTGGCTTTTTTTTTTTTTTTTTTTTTTTTGGAAACAGGGTTTCACTGCTCACTACAGCCTCTACCTCCTGGGCTCAATCAATCTCCCACCTCAGCCTTTCAAGTAGCTGGGACTACAGGCACATGCCACCACATCCGACTAATTTTTTGTCCTTTTTTTTTTGAGACAGAGTCTTGCTCTGTTGCCCAGGCTGGAGTGCAATGGCACAATCTCAGCTCACTGCAACCTCTGTCTCCCAGGTTCAAGTGATTCTCCCATCTCAGCCTCCCAAGTAACTGGGATTACAAGCACCCGCCACCACACCCGGCTAATTTTTCAATTTTTAGTAGACGTGGGGTTTCACCATGTTGGTCAGGCTGATCTTGAACTCCTGACCTCAAGCAATCCACCCGCCTCGGCCTCTCAAAGTGCTGGGATTACAGGCGTAAGCCACTGCACCCGGCCTGTACTTTTTGTAGAGACGGGGCCTTGCCATGTTACCCTGGCTCGTCTCAAACTCCTAGGCTCAAACAATCCTCCCACCTCAGCCTCCCAAAGTGCTGGAATTACAGACGTGAGACATCATGCCTGACCATAAATATTTTTTTAAAGTTTCTAAAAATTAGCCAGGCACAGTGGTGTGCACCTGTAGTCCCAGCTACTCAGGAGGCTCAGATGGGAGGATTGATTGAGTCCAGGATGTGGAGGCTGCAGTGAGCTATGATTGCACCACTACACTCCAGCCTAGGTGACAGAGCGAGACCATGCCTCCAAAAAAAAAAAAAAAAAAAAGGTTTATTTGTATCACTCATTGGCTCCTATAAAACTCCAGGTCTTTTTTCTCATGAACTGCTACCAAACAAAGTCTTTCCCTTCCTATGCTTATTATATATTTAATATATATGTTGGGCTTTCCAATGCCCCTGTACTTTTTTTTTTTCAGCCAAACATATAGCCTATTTAATTAGGATTTGGAATGCTAACTCTCTAGGTCAGTGTAATAGGTTATAATTACTACAGGTTATGTCACTTGAAAATGTTATAAGCAAGCTGAGTGTGGTGGCTCATGCCTGTAATCCCAGCACTTTGGGAGGCCGAGGTGGGTGGATCACCTGAGGTCAGGAGTTCGAGACCAGCCTGGACAACATGGTGAAACCCCATCTCTACTAAAAATACAAAAAATTAGTTGGGCATGGTGGCGGGTGCCTGTAATCCCAGCTTCTCAGGAGGCTGAGGCAGAAGAATTACTTGAACCCAGGAGGCAGAGGTTGCCATGAATTGAGATCACACCATTGCATTCCAGCCTGGGCGACAGAGTGAGACTCCATCTCAAAAAAAAAAAAGAAAAAGAAAATGTTATAAGTATTTCTCCCTGTGACACAATTTTACCCATGTAACAAACCTTCACATGTACCCCTGAAACCTAAAATAAAAATTTTAAAAAAGAAAATGTTGTATTTTTCATAGGTCTTTATCCAAGATGTTAAAGAAAATGTTGAATGAGGCACGGCCTGGCCTTTAGAGATCTCTCACCAAATTAAGATGGATTTTGTCAGTACTATATTTTGCCCAACTGTTTCGGAAGGAAGAGTATAATTTAGTGACTAGAGCAATGGGGTGAATATATTCCTATAAACATGATTCTGACACAAACTTTGCCAGTGACTTTGGGCAAGTCAATTAACTTCTCTTGAACTCATTTTGAAAATGGGAGGGCTACACTAAACTTACTTCCTCTTCCAAAAGCCAGGGATTCTATTATCCAGTCCATATTTTCCCATAAAAAGAGATAATATTATACTATCCCTTTATCTATTCTCTCTCTCAAACACAGGGCAATAGTATTTCTCTTTGGCCTAATTAATAGTATTTTAGCAAAGGTGAGTCTTGTAATATTTTCAAGATAGTCTAATTTCAATTCACTTTACAAACATTTGTTAAGTGCACACTGTGCCAGACATTATAGTAAGGGGCTTCTAAAATAAATCAGCAATAAAAAGTAAATCTAATTACCAAATAAGCCCTACGTTCCTAATTTTGCCTCCTGCTCATTGATTTTGCTTGTGTGCAGTAGTATGGAAGCATGTCTCAGACTCCTCTCTATTGATACTAAACTTTGTAGTTTCCACAGCATCAATCTTCGTGCATTTTATTGCAAGAATTATGTCTTATCCCTGAATTCTCAGAGATATTCTCTCACTCCCTCAGAGCCTATATGCAATTAATCATATTCTATTTTTCAGATGTTCCCTCTGGAACCTTTAGGGAAATGGCAATTACATCAGTTAGGATCTGATCAGGAAAGCAGACCACCAAGAGTAACATAGAATACAGGATTATAGGGATTAGATCTCATGCAATCATGGGAGCTGGTTAAGCAGTCTATGCACATTTATTGCTTCTGCATCTGCTGCCGGGCCTGAAGTGAGCAAGGTCATTTATTGAAAAGGGAAGATGTGGGAGAGACAAGGGACAAAGTAGGATCCATGAGGACAAAGCAGAATCCATGAGGACAAACTGGAACTGTACGTGTGTTTCTCTCACTCCCTCTACTCTAGGTAATGGGATTGATCTCCAGGATAAGCTGGTATTCCTCAACATAGAGCTGTACATGCACTTGGTATAGGATTTGAAGAAGATGAAAGAGGAGATCCAGTGGGAAATGGATCCTGCCCCAAAACCAGCAAAATGAGCCAGTAAATAACTGACAACACGTGAGCTACGTAACTGCGCCTGCCCTATGCTGACTTTCAGAGCATAAAACTGGCTACTACTTCATTTCCACCTTCAAAATCTTATGCAATTTTCTCTTGTGGATAATTCCAAGAAATACATAGGAAAGAAAATTATGGGAAATATAGTTACAGCTTAGCTATATTGACACAATACAAAGCCAGCATAAGAATCAATACACGCAGGCCGGGCTAGGTGGCTCACTCCTGTAATTCGCAGACCGGGTGCAGTGGCTCACACCTGTAATCCCAGCACTTTGGGAGACCGAGGGGGGCAGATCACCTGAGGTCAGGAGTTCGAGACCAGCCTGACCAACATGGAGAAACCCCATCTCTACTAAAAATACAAAATTAGCTGGGCGTGGTGGCGGGCGCCTGTAATCCCAGCTACTCAGGAGGCTGAGGCAGGAGAATCACTTGAACCCGGGAGGCAGAGGTTGCAGTGAGCTGAGATCATACCATTGCACTCCAGCCTGAGCAGTAAGAGTGAAACTCTGTCTCAAAAAAAAAAAATAAATAAAATCAATACATAACTGGACAACCCCAGGTCAAATTTCTCTTCCCTCATTCTTCAGAATCTTTTTTCTTTTGGGTATTCATCCCTGAGCTCCCTGCTACTATACTTGTTGCTATTATCAGGCTAGGAAAAAGCTACCAAAAAACAATCTTCAAAAATCCTTATAGAGAATATCCTAAAATTTTAAGACATACAGAAGATAAAACTAAGTAAAATTTTTAAAATATACTATGTTCATGTATGAAAACTCTTAATATTAAAAGTTAATTTGAAAAAGTCAGTCAGGTCCGGGCACAGTGGCTCACACGTGTAATCCCAGCACTTTGGGAGGCCGAGGCAGGCGGATCACTTGAGGCTAGGAGCTTGAGACCAGCCTGACCAACATGGCAAAACCCTATCTCTAAAATACTACAAAAATTAGCTGGGTGTGGTGTTATGCAGCTGTAATCCCAGCTACTCAGGAGGCTGAGGCATGAGAATTGTTTGAACTTGGGAGGCAGAGGTTTCAATGAGCTGAGATCGTGTCACTGCACTCCAGCCTGGGTGACAGAGTGAGACTCCGTCTCAAAAAAAAAGAAAAAAAAAAAAGTAAGTCAGGCCCAAATCAATCTAAGAATCCAGTGAAATTACAATCGAAATTCCAGTAAGTTTTTTTTGTAGAACCTAAAAGATTCAACTGAAACATCAAAGTACCAAGATTAGCCAGGACAATTTTAAAGAGGAACCACAAGGTAGAGGGACTTATTCTACCAGATATCAAGATGTCTTACAAAGACAAGTGTTTTTTGTCGCTGCCTTTTTTTTTTTTTTTTTTTTTTTTGAGACAGGGTCTCACTCTGTCTCCCAGGTTGACGTGATCACAGCTTACTGCAGCCTCGACCTCCCAGGCTCAAGTGATCCTCCCACCTCGGCCTCCTGAGCAGCTGGGACTACAGGCACACACCATCATGCCTGGCTATTTTTTATATTTTTGTATTTTTTGTAGAAATAGGGTTTTGTCATGTTGCCCAGGCTGGTCTCAAACCCTGAGCTCAAGTGATCCACCCACCTTGGCCTTCCAAAGTGCTGGGATTACAGGCGTGAGCCACCGCACATGGCCAAGACACAATATTTAATATCCTGGTAATGGTTTAAGAATTGTCAAACCTACCAGTGAGTCGAATAGAGAGCTAGGCATAGACCCATAAAAACATAATGAAGGTGGCATTACAAATTTTGTAGCAAAAAAAATAGATTATTGAAAACATTATATTAGAATAATCAATAATCCGTAATTGGGTAGATCATGAGGTCAGAAGATCAAGACCATCTTGGCTAACACGGTGAAACCCCGTCTCTACTAAAAATACAAAAAATTAGCTGGGCATAGTGGCAGGTGCCTGTAGTCCCAGCTACTTGGGAGGCTGAGGCAGAAGAATGGTGTGAACCCGGGAGGTGGAGCTTGCAGTAAGCCGAGATCGCGCCACTGCTCTCCAGCCTGGGCGACTGAGCGGGGCGACTGAGCGAGACTTGGTCTCAAAAAAAAAAAAAAAAAAATCCGTAATTGAAAAATTATAATAAATCCCTATTTTATATCACGTAGAAAAAGAAAAATGTAGATAAAGATTTAAATATCAAAATATTAACATTTTTAGAAGAGAATATTAGAGAATATTTTTATGATCTTGGGAACAAACCTTAAGGAAAAAGACCAAAAATTTTAACACTGTCACAGATTTAAACTTCTGTAAAACAAGACACCATAAATAAGGTGCTAAACAAGCCACAGGCTAAGATAATATAATTGTAATAAATATAAGTGACAAAGAATATTTAAGATATAAAAAGAACCTATACAAATCAATAAGAAAATGAAAAGTAACAAGAGAAAAAAACAGGCAAAAGAGATGAACAAGCAATTTGCAAAACAGAAAACTCAAATAGCCAATAAACACAAGAAAAGATGCTCCACCTCTCTACTAGTAAGAGAGATACAAATTAAAACAAGTTAGGTTTCATTCGTATTCTTCAGACCAAAAATCATGTTTTTTTTGTTTTTTTTTTTTGAGACAGAGTCTCACTCTGTTGCCCAGGCTGGAGTGCAGTGGAGTGATCTCCACTCACTGCAACCTCCACCTCCTGGGTTTAAGTGATTCTCTTGCCTCAGCCTCCTGAGTAGCTAGGATTACAGGTGTGCACCACCACACCCAGCTAATTTTTGTATTTTTTTGTAGAGGCAGGGTTTCACCATGTTGGCCAGGCTGGTGTCGAACTCCTGAGCTCGGGTGATCTGCCCACCTTGGCTTCCCAAAGTGCTGAGATTACAGGTTTGAGCCACCATCCCTAGCCTAAAAATCATATTTTTGTTGTTGTTGTTGTTGTTGTTGTTATTGTTAGGCACAAGGTCTCACTCTGTCACCAAGGCTGGAATGCTGTGGCACAATCACAGCTCACTGCAGCCTCGAACCCATGGACTCAAGCAATCCTCCTGCCTCAACCTCCCCAGTAACTGGGACTTCAGGTGCATGTCATCACACTTGGTTAATTTTTAACTTGTTGTAGCAACTGGGTCTCACTATGTTGTCCAGGCTGGTCTTGAACTCCTGGCCTCAAGCAATCCTCCCACCTCAGCCTCCCAAAATGCTGGAACTACAGGCGTGAGCCACTGTGCCTGGCCTGAAAATCAAGTTAAAGTCTTACAAAACTAAATATTGGTGAGCATATGAAGAATTGGAAACTTATACACTGCTAGTAGAAGGTATACTGGTAAAACCACTTTGGGGAGTGATTTGGCAATAACTAATAAAGTTGAAGATGCATGTAACATATGAACCAACAATTCTACTCCTAAGTAGAAATATTCTGGAGAACTATTGTATGTATGTACAATAAGAAATGTACAAGAATATTCTTTGCAGCATTGTGGTAATAGAGAAAATTAGAAATAATCTAAATGTTCATCAATAGATAACTAGATAACTAGATGAATATAAATTCAAGCATATTCAATAAAAAAAGTCAATAGTCCAGATGAATATGCTACAGTTACATATACCAATATGGACAAATATTAAAAAATAATCTTAAATAGAAAAAGCAATTTTCAGAATATTTATGACACCATTTAGATAAACTTTAGAAACAGGCAGAACACAATCATATATTATAGCATATAACAAATGTATTAAACTATGCAAGAATATAATACATACTAAGATAATGGGCTGGGTGCAGTGGCTCACGCCTGTAATCCCAGCACTTTGGGAGGCCGAGGTGGGCGGATCACAAGGTTAGGAGTTCGAGACAGTCCTGGCCAACATGGTGAAACCCCATCTCTACTAAAAATACAAAATTAGCCAGATACGGGGGCAGACACCTGCAGTCCCAGCTACTCGGGAGGCTGAGGCAGGAGAATCGCTTGTACCTAGGAGGCGGAGGTTGCAGTGAGCCAAGATCGTGCCACTGTACTCCAGCCTGTGTGATGGAGCAAGACTCTGTCTCAAAAAAAAAAAAAAAAAAAGATAATGGACATGGTTGCAGAGAAAGAAAAAGATTTTATCAGAAGAGTACAAAATGGATTCAACTATATATGTAAATGTTTAACTTCTTAAAAATAAACAAACAAAACATCTGAAGTAAATATGACCAAATGTTAAGTAAGATTTGATGAGCTGAGTGGTGGATACATTGTTTTTAAATTAGTCACTGTAGTATTCTGTGGTGGATACATTGTTTTAAAATTAGTCACTGTAGTTTTCTGTTTGCCTGAAACAGTTTATAATTGAAGTGTAAGAAAAGATGGAAGGGAGGCAGGAGAGAAATAAGGAAGGGAGAATGTAAGGCAGGCAGGCAGGTGGGCAAGAAGGAGAGAAAGCAATTTCAATCTCTGTAGCCCATTTCCTATCCAATGCCATGATTTTGCTGCTGTTTCTTCTCTACGGTGGAGGCACATGGTAGAGTGGAAAAGAAAATGTCCTGTTTTCCAAAGATTTGAATTTTGATCCTAACTTGATCCTGTTTTAGTCATATGACCTTAATCAAGTCACACAATTTAAAAGGTATAGGCCAGGCATGGTGGCTTACGTTTGTAATCCCAGCACTTTGGGAGGCCGAGGTGGGTGGATCACCTGAGGTCAGGAGTTCAAGACCAGCCTGGCCAACATGGTGAAACCTCATCTCTACTAAAAATACAAAAATTAGCCAGGCATGGTGGCACACACCTGTAATCCCAGCTACACGGGAGGCTGAGTCAGGAGAATCGCTTGAACTCGGGAGGCAGAGGCTGCACTGAGCCGAGATCATGCCACTGCACTCCAGCCCCGGGCAACAGAGCAAGACTCCATCTTAAAAAAAAAAAAGAAATACATCATAATTGCTGAACTTTCTGCTTTTTCATCCCTCTGTAATTGTTTCTGGATGGTACCAATCCTTCTTCCACCATTTGCTTTAGTTTCAGTGCCATATCATAAAAGAAGTCAAAAACAGTCTTGAGTACTCAGAACCCTTCTGCCCCATTGTATAATGTCTGTTTTCTGCCACTGCTTCTTCTACCTCTTCTTCCTCAATATCTGGCACTGGTTCAGAAGCATGCCTCTCCATTAAGTCATCTTTTGTTAACTCCTATAATGTGGTGTTAATTAGCTCTTGAATTTCTCTAAGATTCAAATCTTGAAACTCTTCACCCTTCCCCAAACTTTTTTTTTTTTTTTTTTTTTTTTTTTGCTATACCCACAGTCTCTTCCTTTCATGATTTGCTCGGATGGCTCTGTCATAAATCCTGTGAAGTTATGCACAACATCCGGACAGTTTTCTCTAGCAGGAATTGATAGTTTCAGGCATGATGGCTTTCACAGCTTTTCCTATAACGATGGCACCTTCAGTGGTGTAATCCTTCCAGACTTGCACGATGTTCTCTCCATCAGGGTTTTCCTCCATAGCATTGGCAATCCTTTCCATAGAGTACTGTGTTAATGAGCCTTGAAGGTCCTTATGACCCCCAATCTAAAGGCTGAATCTTGTGTTTGGGAGTAGGCAGACCACTTTTACACCTTCGGTGTTGAATTCATGGGGTTCTGGGTGGCCAGGGGCATTGTCCAATAACAAAATATATTTAAAAGGCAGTTCCTCACTGGTAAGGTAAGAAAGGGTCAAAGTATTGATGGAATCACTCCAGAAAAAGGATTCTCATTTTCCAGGCCTTATTGTTGTGCAACCAAAAGACTAACAGCTTGTGTTTATCTTTTCCCTTCAAGGCTCGAGGGTGAGTAGCTTTATAAATAAGGGCAGTTCTGATCATAAACCTGATTGCATTTGCACAAAACAGTAGTTAGAGTATTCCTTCCTGTCTTAAATCCTGGTGTTCACTTCTCTTCCTTAGTAATAAATGTCTTTCTTGGCAATTTTTTTTTTCCAGGATAGGACACATTTGTCTGCATTAAAAATCTGTTCAGGCAGATATCCTTTCTCCTTAATGATTTTCTCAGTGGCATCTGGGAACTCATCTGCTGCTTCTAGGTTGGCAGAAGCTGTTTCTCTTGTCATCTTGATATTTTTTAAGCCCAACCTCTTCCTAAAATTATCAACCCAAACACACAAACAAAATTATTAAACCATCCTTTGCTGGCATTAAATTCTCCAGCTTTAGATCCTTTACCTTCCTTTTGCTTTAAGTTGTCATGTAATGACTTCACTTTTTCTTAAAATAATATTAGAGTCTATAGGAATATCTTTCTTACAGCAATTCTGTACCCACATAAAAGCTCCATTTTGGCCGGGTACAGTGACTCATGCCTGTAATCCTGTAATCCCAGCACTTTGGGAGGCCTTGGCATGGGGATCAACAGATCAAGAGTTTGAGATCAGCCTGGCCAACATGGTGAAAGCCCCTCTCTACTAAAAATACAAAATAATAATAATAATAATAATAATAACCAGGAGTTGTGGCACACACCTGTAGTACCAGCTATGTGGGAGGCTGAGGCAGGAGAATCATTTGAATCCAGGAAGTGGAGGCTGAAGTGAGCTGAGATCACGCCACTGCACTCCAACCTGGGTGACAGAGCAAGACTCCGTCTCAAAAAAAAAAAAAAAAAAAGCTACATTTGCAATACCAGACAAAAAGGTATTTCACAAAGCGTGCACAGTTTTTGTATCTGCTGGCATAGCAGAGCCATGGCATTGTGATTTTCTTTCCTTTTTTTTTTTCACAGTGGTCCTTGTGCTGGATTCATTTATGTTGTAATGGCAGGCAACTGCAGCTGCAGCCCTCAATCTATGGTAAGCATCAAGCAATTTGGCTTTTCCTTGTGATGTCAGGACTTTTTCCTGCTTCTCGGAAGCACTTCTAGTCACTAGTGGCACTTGGTACGGGACACATGGTGTTATTCAAGGTTTATGGTGTTGCATTAAACATGATGAAAAATATGGTAGAACTTCAAGAGATCATTTTTTATTGTGATGTACAATTTACTAGAGAGATGAACTGTTCATGCAGAGATGATTAGAGCCACGCGGTGGTTTAAACAGATACTAACCACACTTGAGCTCACCACAACAGCAACAGGAGGTGGGTAAAACATGATTAGAGCAGCACAGTATGTACAACAGTTAATTTATGCAGTTATGATTTAATAATGCATCTTTACGTTTGTTTACATTGCTCACAACTGTGAAAGTTACCATATTCAGCGTATAAATGTCAGTTTTGATAAATTTTAACTCTTTATAATAGATTTGTGTATATTTTATGATAGTAAATGATAAAACAGACTATCTATACATTGTGTGCATTCATGACATACTTTTTTCTTAACTTTTTTCAATATTTCTTGACTACATGGTTTTTCTAGGCTGTAAGTTTATTCAAATTGTCCCAAATCTCCAAAAACTTTTCCAATATATTTACTGAAAAAAATCTATGTATAAGGGGCCCCACGCCGTTCATACTTATGTTGTTCAAGGGCCAACTATATCTCCTACTGGTTCTTTTTCTCTGGTAGCACCCTGATTAATGCAGTGATATTAACTACAGTTGTTGGTAAGGCTTCTTAATTAATATAATATTGGAAAAAGATTTAGAAGAGAGATTGATTTTGGACACCATAAAACCTCTAAATAAATTAATAAAGAATGAGAAAGTATAAGAAAGTTATAAAATAAGCCAAAATAAACAAAATTGCTTACCTTATGATGGCCAAAGTTACTTTTTATCAGGCAGCTATAAGTAGGCAAATATACAGTTAAGGATGTTTGTGAACTTAAAATAATCACCAGCAGAACGAAAATAGGGTGTTTGAGGTACCCAGCCTTCAAGATAGCTCCCAATGATTCCTACCTCCTGGCATTTACATCCTTGTGTTGTCTCTTCCCATATTGTACTGGGGTTGTTCTCTATGACTGACAGACTACAGCAAAAGTGATAGTACGTCATTTGGGAAACTGGGTTATTAAAGACATTGTGGCTTCTATCTTGTTCTCTCTCCCTCCCTCTTGAATCATTCGCCCTTGGGTAAGCCACCTGCCATGCCATAGCTGTCCCGTGGAGAGGCCTGTGTGGTAAGGAATGAGACCTCTGGACAACAGACACCAGGGTCCTTTGACAACAGCCGTGTGAGTGAGCTTGGAAGCATATTTTCCAGCTCCTGTCAAATCTTCAGAAGACTAAAGCAACAGGCAACATCTTGATTGCAACCTCAGGAAAGACATTATGCCAGAACCACCCAGTTAAAGCACTTCTGGATTCCTGACTTTCAGAAATTGGGTGAGATAATAAATGTTTGTTGTTCATACTACTGTTTCCCTTCTAAACTGATTTAAAAAATAACAGAAACAAAGTAAAACTCATAGGAAAGGCAGAACTGAAGAACTAATAATGAGAAAGCATAAAATAGAAACTAAGATAAACCAAATGTAACAATTAAAATTATTCTAAATAGTCTAAATCCTGCTACTAAGAGGCAAAGGGACTTTTTTTTTTTAAGATAGAGTCTCGCCTTGTTGCCCAGGCTAAAGTGCAGTGGCTTGATCTTAACTCAATGCAGCCTCGACTTCCCAGGCCCAGATGATTCTCCCATCTCAGCCTCCCAAGTAGCTGGGACTACAGGCACACAGCACCACACTTGGCTAATTTTTATATTTTTTGTAGGGACAGGGTTTTACCATGTCGCCCAGGCTGGTCTCCAACTCCTGGGCTCAAGCTATTCTCCCGCCTCTGCCTTTCAAAGGGCTGGGATTACAGGCATGAGCCACCGCCTCTGGCTGGAGTATAAATTATTTAAAAATCAGGCTGGGCATGGTGGCTTACGCCTGTAATCCCAGCACTTTGGGAGGCCAAGGCGGGTGGATCACTTGAAGTCAGGAGTCTGAGACCAGCCTGGCCAACACGGTGAAACCCCGTCTCTACAAAAAATACAAGAAAAAAAATTTTTGCCAGGTGTTGTGGCGGGTGCCTATAATCCCAGCTACTCGGGAAGCTGAGGCCTGAGAATCGCTTGAACCCGGGAGGTAGAGGTTGCAGTGAGCCAAGATCACACCACTGCACTCCAGCCTGGGCGACAGAGCGAGACTCCATCTCAAAAAAAAAAAAAAAAAAAAAAAGTCAATTAATTAGGCCAGGCATGGTGGCTCATGCCTGTAATCCCAGCATGTTGGGAAACCAAGGCAGGCAGATCACTTGAGGTCAGGAGTTCAAGAACTGCCTGGCCAACATGGTGAAACCCTGTCTCTACTAAAAATACAAAAAATTAGCCAGGCATGGTGGCACACACCTGTAGTCCTAACTACTTGTGAGGCTGAGGTAGGAGAATCACTTGAACCCAGGAGGTGGAGGTTGCAGTGAGCTGAGATCATGCCACTGCACTCCAGCCTGGGTGACAGAGCAAGACTCTCTCTTAAAAAAAAAAAGAATTAAATAATATGCTACTAATATATAGATACTTAAAAGCCAAATGGTTTAGAAAGGCTAAACATAAGAGAATGAGAAGATAAACTACCATTATATAAAAGAAAAGCAGGATTAGCAATATTAGTGTCAGATAAACTAGAACTTCAGACAAAAAAGCACTAAAGGCTAGACATGGTAGCTCACATCTGTAATCCCCGCACTTCGGGAGGCTGAGACAGGAGGATCACTTGAACCCAGGAGTTTGAGACCAGCTTAGGTAACATAGCAAGGCCCTGTCCCTATAAAACATTTAAAAATTAGCCAAATGTGGTAAACTGTGCCAGTAGTCCCAGTCACTCAGGAGACTGAGGTGGGAGGATCGCTTGAGCCCAAGAGTTTGAGGCTGCAATGAGCTATGATGGTACTAGCACATTCCAGCCCGGACAACAGAGTCCAGGCTGAATGGACTCTTTTGCTGAAAAAGAAAAAAAAAAAAAAAGCACTAAAGCAGGTGGAGTTTTTGCATATGATAAAGGATAGTCAGAGATAAAAATATAATAATAAGGAATTGATATGAACTAACATAGCAGCTAAATATATAATGTAGACTGGTAGGCTTGTAATGAGAAAATGATATAAAATACAATTATAGTATGAGATTTTAATTATCTAATATCCATGACAGATTAAGCAGACAGTATGTATAAAGGCATGAAGGACTGAAACAGTATAATTCGTAGCATAGAACATTATTTCAGATTTTATATTCTACAAATAACGGCTATATACATTCATGTATAGAAATTGAGCATATCCGGGCCGGGCGCGGTGGCTCACGCCTGTAATCCCAGCACTTTGGGAGGCTGAGGCGGGCGGATCACGAGGTCAGGAGATCGAGACCATCCTGGCTAACATGGTGAAACCCCATCTCTACCAAAAATACAAAAAATTAGCCGGGTGTGGTGGCGGGCGCCTGTAGTCCCAGCTATTCAGGAGGCTGAGGCTTGCAGTGAGCCGAGATTGTGCCACTGCACTCCAGCCTGGGTGACAGAGCAAGACTCTGTCTCAAAAAAAAAAGAAAAAAAAAGAAATTAAGCATATCTGGTTATAGAGAAAAATCTCATTAAAGACAATAAAGGAAAACATTTTTGGGACTATATTTTCCATCCACAATTAAATATTAGGCCAGGTGCCGTGGTTCATGCCTGTAATCCTAGCACTTTGGGAGGCCAAGGCAGGAGGATTGCTTAAAGCCAGGAGTTTGAGACAAGCCTGGGCAGCAAAGCAAGACACCTTCTCTATTTTAAACAAAAAAGACACTAAAAAAATAAACAAACACAATTAAACATTAATGGCATAAATGTTTTCTTAGGAATAGTCGTCAATAACCTGTAAAATAAACAAGTACCCCACAGATGAGAATTTGGACAAAAAAGAAGAAAGAAAAGGAAAGTACAAAAAGAGAGTGCTTGGTGGGCTATATAAAAGTGTATAACAAATGTTAGGAAGTATTATTAGTTAGCCATTTAAAAATAATAATGAAAATACCAACGTATCTAAATCTCTGTGATGAAGTCAAAGCAGTATGTGAAAGAAAATACACAGTTTTAAATGTTATATTACTTTTTGAGTAAGAAAAATAATTATATAAAAAACAATGACAGGCCGGGCATGGTGATGCATACCTGTAATGCCAGCACTTTGGGAGGCTGAGGCAGGTGGATCATCTGAAGTCGGGAGTTCGAGACCAGCCAGACCAACATGGTGACACCCTGTTTCTACTAAAAATACAAAAATTAACTGGGCATGGTGGCAGGCACCTATAATCCCAGCTACTTGGGAGGCTGAGGCAGGAGAATCGCTTGAACCCAGCAGGTGGAGGTTGCAGTGAGCAAAGATCACGCCACTGCACTCCATCCTGGGGGATATCGGGTGAGACTCTGTCTCCAAAAAAAGAAATATACGAGCGTCCAGAAAATCTAATTAAGAACAGAGAAGAGATACACAAAATATTAGAAACATTAACACACAAATAATACACAAACATGCTAAAAACGTTCCTATTCCAAAGAAGAAAAACTTGTTTTTTCTTACTATAGGTCTTACTCTTTTTTCCTGAAAGACCACTTCTAAACCAGACAATTTTTTGGAAATATTATGTTTTCTCATTATAAAAGTACTACAAAAATATTTCTGTTTAGTATAGTAGACTAGGTACTATAGGACTGAACCATCTGGTAAAATCAACTAAAATTACTGGATTTTAAAAAGTCTTAAATGCATTCAAAAGCTGACAAGAAAGCGCCTGATTATAGCCAGGCGCGGTGGCTCACGCCTGTAATCGCAACACTTTGGGAGGCCGAGGCAGGCGGATCACAAGGTCAGGAAATCAAGACCATCCTGGCTAACACGGTGAAATGCCGTCTCTACTAAAAATACAAAAAATTTGCTGGGTGTGGTGGTGGGCTCCTGTAGTCCCAGCTACTCGGGAGGCTGAGGCAGGAGAATGGCGTGAACCCGGGAGGCGGAGCTTGCAGTGAGCCGAGATTGCGCCACTGCACTCCAGCCTGGGCGACAGAGCAAGACTCCATCTCAAAAAAAAAAAAAAGGAAAAAAAAAAGAAAGTAAAGATGACAATGTATTATACATCTAAGGCATCGTTGGTTGAAAGATATGTCATTACTACTAAGAAAGAAAACAAATGCTATCAAACTATGACATAATGCTTTCTTATAACTTTTTTCTTGTAACTTTTATTTTATACTTATGGAAGATCTTGTAGGCTAATCATCTATTTTTTCTTTCATTTTTATTTATTTACTTATTTAAAGACAAGATCTTCCTGTGTTACCCAAGACTTGAAGTCCTGACCTCAAGCAATCCTCCTGCCTCTGCCTCCTGAGTAGCTGAGACTGTAGACACATGCTACTGCACCCAGCTTATTTTTGTAATTTTATTTTTTTGCAACAGGGTCTCACTCTGTTGCCCAGGCTGGAGTGCAGTGGTGTGATCATGGCTCACTGCAGGCTGGACCTCCTGGGCTCAAGCAGTCCTCCAGCCTCAGCCTCCCAAGTAGCTGGGATTACAGGCATATGCCACCACATTCGGCTAATTTTGTATTTTTAGAAGAGATGGGGTTTCTCCATGTTGGTCAGACTGGTCTCAAACTCCTGACCTCAGGTGATTGGCCCACCTCGGCCTCCCAAAGTGCTGGGATTACAGGCGTGAGCCACCGCGCCTGGCCAATTTTTTTACCTTAGTAGTGACAGGGTCTTGCTATATTGCCCAAGCTGGTCTTGAACTCCTGGGCTCAAGTGATCCTCCTGCCTCAGCCTCCCAAAGTGCTGGGATTACAGGCATGAGCCACCACACCAGGCTGATCCAGCTTATTTTTAATCATATATTACTTTTGAGCATATATTAAAAAGTAAAAGGTAAGTGAAAAAATTGCTTAAGGTGTGCTTAAAACTACCTCACATTTAATCTGACTCTTCCACACAATTCTCTGTGCCATCAAGAACATCAGTAATGTATTATTTCAAAAAACAATCCTTAACATAATGAAAAAAATTGATGCTGGGCTCTTAAGCCTGACTTTGCCATTATGTAGCACTAACCTACTTCTGACTCATGTTTTAGGAGTGTTGCTGAAAAGTCTGATTCACTGTGCTATCCCCTCTCCACTAACATTTGATGCCTCAGGGTTAAAAGAATGCTCCACTATTAGTCTCAAGATTTTCTTCCAAGCCACTGACATTCATTCTGCAATTTTTGATGCTGCAATTTTGATATTCATACATGCATAAACAATGACATTTATGTAATGGGTGACTGGCTGACAGTGATTGTAGACAGTTTAAGATACACAGATTTCAAAGATGTTAAAATGTGAAAAATATATTTCAAACAATGAAATATAATACATTAAAGTAAGAATGAAGTGAAATCTAGAGGATATCTACCAAAACTGGATGAACTCAGGTTCAAGTTTAATAGCACTGTGCAGCATATGGGTTGGAAATCAAAGCCCAAACCCACCTAAAATAGGGAATCTAAAAGGAGATTCCCTCTTCCCCCTATAAAACTGTGTCCCAAAGAGTTACTCTCTCAGTGTAAGGCACATTAGAAATCACCCATTTCTCCACCACAATTATCACCACCAGATGACTACAGCAATAATTGCTCATCTCAAAATTGGGTGCTGAGTCGGGAAAGGGAGATTATCTCCAAGAATCTGTTACCACAAGCCAGCCCTAATGCAGGTTTGCAGCAGAAACACGTACAACCTAACACATATTAGAAAAAAAAAAATCATAAGCCAAGAATTAGGATTAAAATAGTCCTAGTACAATGATGCCCTCAGATGCTCAAAAGAAGCATATCCCTTTGGAGGAACTCATCTATCCCAGGCCTCGAGGAATTTCTAAAGAAAATGTTTTTTTAAAAAGTCAGTAGAGCAACAAAGCAAAACAAAAACAAATCACAAAACCACCAGGAAACAAAGCACCATGAGCAAGAACCAGCAGGAGGCCAGGCGTGGTGGCTCACACCAGTAATCCCAGCACTTTGGGAGGCTGAGGCAGGAAGATGGGCCAGGCACCAACAGTCTTTTATAGGAACAGAACCATGATTTTGTTTAGTGAGTAATATGCTAAGCTTAAAATGCTTACTGTTATGGACTGAATTGTGTTTCCCAGCACACCACCTCTCCCTACTCCCCTCCCCAGCCACCACTGAAATTTATATATTGAAGCCCTAACCAATGTGACTATATTTGGAGATAGGGCTTTTAAGGTTAAATGAGATCATAAGAGTGGGACCCAAATCCAACAGGACTGGTGTCCATATAAGAGGAAAAGATGCCGGGCGTGGTGGCTCAGCCAGGCGCAGTGGCTCACGCCTGTAATCCCAGCACTTTGGGAGGCCGAGGCGGGTGGATCACCTGAGGTCAGAAGTTCAAGGCCAGCCTGGCCAATGTGGTGAAACCCCATCTCTACTAAAAATATAAAAATTAGCCAGGCATGGTGGCAGGCACCTGCAATCGCAGCTACCCGAGAGGCTGAGGCAGGAGAATCGCTTGAACCTGGGAGGCAGAGGTTGCAGTGAACCGAGATTACGCCATTGCACTCCAACCTGGGGGATAAGAGCGAGACTTTGTCTCAAAAAATAATAATAATAAATAAGAGGAAAAGAAACTAGAAATCTCTTTCTCTTCATGAACACAGAGGAGAAGCCATGTGAGTATACAGGGGCAGCAGCTGTCTGCAAGCTAGGAAGAGGGCCTCACCAGAAACTGAATCTGCCAGAACCTTTATCTGGGAGGTGGAGGCTGTGGTGAGCCACAGTACTGCACTCCAGCTGGGGCAACACAGTGAGACTCTGTCTTTAAAAAAAAATCCAATAAATGAAGATAAATGAATCATATAAACATATTGGAAATAGATTTAAGTCTCTCGCTTAGTTAACTATAATAACATAGTACTCACTAAAATAACACATCTATGACAAATTAGTGAGTGCTATTAATGCAAAGTATATTTGAGATTAGTCATTGCACAAGAAAATTTGAACACCCTGAAATCTTTTTTTATTTTTATTTTTCTGAGACGGAGTCTCACTCTGTCACCCAGGCTAGAGTGCAGTGGCACGATCTCGGCTCACTGCAACCTCTGCCGTCCAGGTTCAAGTGATTCTCCTGCCTCAGCCTCCCGGCAGCTGGGATTACAGGCACCTGACACTGTGTCTGGCTAATTTTTGTAGTTTTAGTAGCGATGGGGTTTCACCATCTTGGCCAGTCTGGTCTTGAATTCCTGACCTCGTGATCCACCTGCCTCGGCCTCCCAAAGTGCTGGGATTACAGGCATGAGCCACTGGTGCCCAGCCGAACACCCTGAAATCTTAAAGTTTATATATGAAAGAAACTTGGTAGAAGTTTTACCAAATTTGACAACAATCTTAAGAAATTACATGGTATTACCAAAAGGAAGTTGTAAAGCTAAAAGAAACTTTTCTAAACAATCAGTAATGAAAATAAATTTCAAACAGGAGAGAAAAGATTGATTTATTTTTCTATTCATGTAAGAGAAAATATTATAAAATCTTGACCAGGCACGGTGACTCACATGTGTAATCCCAGCACTTTGGGAGGCCAACATAGGTGGATTGCTTGAGCTCAGTAGTTCAAGACCAGTCTGGGCAACATGGCATGACCCCACCTCTACAAAAAATACAAAAATTAGCTGGGCTTGGTGGTGTGCATCTGTAGTCCCAGCAACTTGGGAGGCTGAGGTGGGAGGATCACTTGAGCCCGGGAGGTCAAGGTTGCAGTGAGCTGTGATGGTGCCATTGCACTCTAGCCTGGGAGACAGAGTGAACCTTGTCTCAAAAAAAAAAAAAAAAAGAAAGGAAAAAATACTACAAAATATTGTCATATGATGAAGCAATCAGAGTTGCAGGAAGAAAAGTATCACAGAGGTGATTCAGGTAGTAATAAAAATGTTGTTTTTCTGGATTTTATAATTTGTGTTCTTGATTTAAAATTTTAATTTGTTATGATTTCTTTTTTCACTCTAAATAAAAACTTACTTCTGTGCATAATTTTGTACTTATAATTTTATAAATTTATATTTTCACTTTTTTTCTTTTTTTTTGTTTTTAACAAAAAGAGCCCCCAAATTATATGAGCTTCAGGTCCTACAAACAAAGCCTGGCTCCACTCCTGATGACAGATGAATATAAAAACAAGAGAGCAGAGTATGAGTCTGAGGCGGAGGGAGTCATGGCAGGACAAGCATTTAGAAAGTTTCTTCCACTCTTTGACCAAGTATTGGTTGAAAGGAGTACTGCTGAAACTGTAACCAAAGGAGGCATTATGCTTCCAGAAAAATCTCAAGGAAAAGTATTGCAAGCAAGAGTAGTCGCTGTTGGATCATGTTCTAAAGGAAAGTGTGGAGAGATTCAACCAGTTAGCGTGAAAGTTGGAGATAAAGTTCTCCTCCCAGAATATAGAGGCACCAAAGTAGTTCTAGATGACAAGGATTATTTTCTATTTAGAGATGGTAACATTCTTGGAAAGTAGGTAGACTGAAATAAGTCACTATTGAAATGGCATCAACGTGAAACTGCCCATTCCACTGAAGTTCTGAAATCTTTCATCATGTAAATAATTTCCAATTTCTCTTTCATAATAAACTAATGATAACTAATGAAAAAAAACATCAGTTGAGGTAAACTTATTAATCATTTCAATAGAAGTTTGAAAATGCACGATAATAAAATTCAACAACCTTCACATTAAAAGTAGATATATTTACTATATCTAGTAGTATGCTATAGTAGATATACTTTTGCACATCATGTTGGGGCGGAAAAATAAAAATACAAAGCACAGATATATTCTACCTAGAGTTAGCCAAACTACAAAGTTTGAGGGAACAGTTCCCACAAGACTATCCTCACTTCTGATACAAACTACAAATTTGGAGGGGTCCAAAAACTATCTTCTTTGATAATTCACAAGACTCACAGAGCTCAATGAAAGGTATTATGCTCCTGGTTATGGTTTCTTACAGAGAAAAGAAACAAATGAAAATCAGCCAAGGTGGCTGTGTAAAATGGTGCAGCCACTACAAAAAAAATTGTGGTGGTTTCTCAAAAAAAAAAAATTACCGTAGCAATTCTACTTGGGGTGTATTCAAAATAATTGAAAACAGGTCTCAAAGAGACATCTGCACACCCATGTTCATAGCAGCATTATTCATACTATCTAAAACATAGCAGCAACCCCAAATGTCCACTGACAGAGGAATGGATAAACACAATGTGGTATATACATATAGTGAAATATTACACAGCCTTAAAAAGAAAGGAAATTCTGACATGCTACAAAGTGAATGAACCCTGAGGACATTATCCTAAGTGAAATAAGTCAGTCACATAAAGACAAATGCTGTATGATTCTACTTATTTGAGGCAGAGTAGTCAAAATCATACAAACAGAAAGAATGGTGTTTGCCAGAGGGTGGAGGGGAGAAAAGAATGGGAAGTTGTTTAAAGGGTACAGAGTTTCAATTTTACAAGATGAAAAGAATTATGAAGATGCACAACATTATAAATGTATTTAACACTGCTGAACTGTATACATAAAAATGGTTAAGACAGTACATTTTATGTTATGTATACCTTATTACAATTAAAGAATTTGGCCAGGCACAGTGGCTCATGCCTGTAATCCCAGCACTTTGAGAGGCTGAGGCAGGCGTATCACCTGAAGTTGGGAGTTCGAGACCAGCCTGACCAACATGGAGAAACCCTGTCTCTACTAAAAGTACAAAATTACCCGGGCATGGTGGCAGGTGCCTATAACCCCAGTTACTAGGGAGGCTGAGGCAGGAGAATCGCTTGAAGCCAGGAGGCAGAGGTTGCAGTGAGCCAAGATCACGCCATTGCAGTCCAGTTTGGGCAACAAGAGTGAAACTCTGTCTCAAAAAAAAAAAAAAAATTGAAAAACTACAGGATCCCCAGATAAATTTGAATCTCAGACACACTTATGTTAAAAAATAATTCATTGTTTACTGAAATCCAGATTTAATTGGCATCCTGTATTTATCTGGCAACCGTAACCCCTCCCACTGAAAATAGTAGCTATACACCAAACACAAACATATACATATATAGCCACATACATACCCACACACATAATAATCTTAAAGGCATCAGAAGTGACAAGATAAAAAGGAATTATCAAGTGTGATAACTTTGTACTGTGTCAATGAAGAGTGTAGTTAACATACTCAGAGATAGGAAAACATGACAAATTCATACAATGAGAGGCGAAGAATTTTTTCATACACACTCACAGACTCCGAGTTTGCAGCTTCAGTTTTACAACTTCAGTCATGGGTCAAAGTAAACACAACACAAAATCTCACCAGTTCTGATCTCAAATAGATTTCCCTGTCCAGTGTGCACAATTTTTTTCTTTTTTGTTGACAGTCTCGCACTGTTGCCCAGGCTGGAATGCAGTTGGTGTGATCTCGGCTAACTGCAACCTCCACCTCCCGGATTCAAGTGATGCTCCTGCCTCAGCATCCCAAGTAGCTGGGACTGCAGGTGTGCACCACCACAGCCAGCTAATTTTTGTATTTTTAGTAGAGACGGGGTTTCACAATGTTGGCCAGGATGGTCTCGATCTCTTGACCTTGTGATCCGCCTGCCTTGTCTTCCCAAAGTGCTGGGATTATAGGCGTGAGCCACCGGCGTCCAGCCACAAAACGTTTTCTTATTTGACTTGAACTAACAAGTAGGCAAAGTTTCACAAAAAGAAAAAAGAGTCACAAAACATTCTACCATCTTTTAGCTGACAGTATATAAACTCCCATCATGTTGACATCTGTAACCAAATGGGCAGACCATAATATCAGACCCCCAATTGTTGCTATTGTGTCCAGAATTGGTGGATTCTTGGTCTCACTGACCTCAAGAAGGAAGCCACAGACCCTCGCAGTGAGTGTTACAACTTTTAAAGGCTGCGTGTCTGGAGTTTGTTCCTTCTGGTGTTCCGATGTGTTCAGAATTTTTTCCTTCTAGAGGATTCGTGGTCTCGCTGGCTCAAGAGTGAAGGTGCAGACCTTCACAGTGAGTGTTATAGCTCATAAAGGCAGCATGGACCCAAAGAGTGAGCAACAACAAGATTTACTGCAAAGAGCAAAAGAACAAAACCTCCACAGTGGGGAAGGTGGACCGGAACGAGTTGCCACTGCTAGCTAGGCAGCCTGCTTTTATTCTTATCTGGCCCCACCCACATCCTGCTGATTGGTCCATTTTACAGAGAGCCGATTGGTCCGTTTTGACAGGGTGCTGATTGGTGCAGTTACAATCCCTGAGCTAGACATAAAGATTCTGCAAGTCCCCACCAGACCAGCTAGATACAGAGTGCCTATTGGTGCATCCCCAAACCGTGAGCCAGACACAGGGTACTAATTGGTGTGTTTACAAACCTTGAGCTAGATACAGAGTACTGATTGGTGTATTTACAATCCCTTAGGTAGACATAAAGGTTCTCCAAGTCCCCAATAGACTCAGGAGCCCAGCGGGCTTCACCCAGTGGATACTGCACTGGGGCCACAGGTGGAGCTGCCTGCCCTTCCTGTCTCGTCCGCCCGCACTCCTCAGCCCTTGGGCGGTGGATGGGATCGGGCGCCGTGGAGCAAGGGGCGGCGCTCCTCGGAGAGGCTCAGGCCGCGCAGGAGCCCACGGCGGGTGGAGGGGGGTGGGGAGGCTCAGGCATGGCGGGCTGCACGTCCCGAGACCTGCCGGGGAGGCAGCTAAGGCCCGGCGAGAAATTCAGCGCAGCACTGGTGGGCCAGCACTGCTGGGGGACCCAGGTCACCCTTTGCAGCTGCTGGCCCGGGTGCTAAGCCCCTCACTGCTCGGGGCCGGCAGGCCGGCAGGCCGGCTGACCTGCTGCTCCAAGTGCAGGGCCTGCCAGGCCCACACCCACCCGGAACTCTAGCTGGCCCGCAAGCGCTGCACGCAGCCCCGGTTCCCGCCAGTGCCTCGCCCTCCACACCTCCCCGCAAGCCGAGGGAACCGGCTCCAGCCTCGGCCAGCCCAGAGAAGGGCTCCCACGGTGCAGCAGCGGGCTGAAGGGCTCCTCAAGCGCGGCCAGAATAGGCGCTGAGGGCGAGAAGGCACTGAGAGCAAGGAGGGCTGTGAGGGCTGCCAGCACGCTGTCACCTCTCACTATGATCAATTGAGAACAGCTTGTAAACTGTCTGCAAATCAGAAATAGAATCAAGTTTAGCCAAGAACCAAAAACAAAAATAAAAACACAGGGTAGGAATAAAGAAAGAGATGGAAACTAAAGTTATATTTCCACATGGGATTCATTCCAGGGACCAATAAAATGGTATGCCTGTGCTTAAATATTCCATAAGGCGCACTTCAAGGGCAAAACTCCGTAATTGTTTCAGGTAAGTGTCCATTTGGAACTTCCATAACAATCAAAGTATAATATTTAAAAGGTTTAAAATATGCCTTTTACAGAAATAATAGAATGAACCCATGTCAAAAATACATTAACTTATTCATGATAGGACCACAAAACTAATGAAAGTAGTTCCAAGAGTATTGGAGGAAGTTTGTATTTATAGACATGTTATTTTTAAAAAGAATGCTGGATTAAGATTGCCAGGTTAGATACAAAGCTGGTAAATGAGTTCCAGGGCAATAAAACTATAACCTTTGGGGTTATCTTTTCTACTGGACAGAAATCTAAAAGTTAACATTTAACTTCACAGATTTGGGCTGTAACAGGTGGTAAATAGTAAAGTCAAACACACATTCTAAAGAAGTCAACAATCTTCGGATGGGCCTGTTAAACAGTGCTCTAGTAAGACATTGAAAAGACAGGCTATACTTTCTTTTGCTTGTTTCTAAATTTTAAATTTTTTTCTTTTCTTTTTTTTTTTTTTGAGATAGAATCTCACTCTATCACCCAGGCTGAAGTGCAATGGAACAATCTCGGCTCACTGCAAACTCTGCTTCCTGGGTTCAAGCAATTCTTCTGGCTCAGCCTCCCAAGCAGCTGGGACTAGTGGCGCGTGCCACCACGCCCGGGTAATTTTTGTTTTAGTAGAGATGTTTCACCGTGTTGGCCAGGCTGGTCTTTAACTCGTGATTTCAGGTGATCCACCCACATCGGCCTCCCAAAGTGCTAGGACTACAGCCGTAAGCCACTGCACCTAACCTTAATTTTTTTTGTTTAGAAGAATGTGCTCAATTGATCTTGAGTCCTGCCTTTGTATGCATCTCTCCTATTTGACACTCTACCCTGAGAACTCTAGTTGTCATGGCCTCCCAGTAATCCAGTTCCATCTCTTCAATGCAGGGAGATGTTTAGGTTACACCTAGGTTCCCACTCCCTTCATTCTAGCAAGTATTTTCAGGCAGTAAGCTGGGCCAGTTGTAGAGCTCTGTTTCTTTCCCATTCATCAGGGTTCACTGTACTCAGTAGCCTAATGTCCAATATCTTAAAAACCATTGTTTCGTATATTTAGTCTAGTTTTCCAGTTGTTTCAGTCAAAAGGGTAAATCCATTTCCTACTACTTACTTTATCTTGGCTTCTTTTTCTTGTTTCATCATTGCACCAGTTAAATCACTCAGTGTAACACTGAATAGGTGAGAGCAGACATCACTGCCTTCTTCCTGATTGTACAGGGAAAGCATTAAATCTTTCAACATTTAACACGATATCGATGTAGGTTTTTCATAAATAACTAACCTTAATTTGCTGAGAGTTTACTTATGTTTTCTAAGTGTTGAGATCATAGTTGTTGTTTTTTTCTTTTATATGCTGTTAATGTGGAAAATTGCATTGATTGGCCTAGAGTGAGTTGGGGAATGTTCTGTTTAACTTTCAGCAAGACTTTGTGGGGAATTTGTATTTGCTTTTATTCCTTAAATGTATGGTAGAATATAATAATAAAGCTATCTGGGCCTGGTGTTGTCTTTGTGGGGTTTCTAGCTACAAATCCAAATTATTTATAAGTTATATAGCTATTGAAGTTAACTACTTCCTCTTGAGTAAATTTTGGTAAGTTTGTCTTTCAAGGTATTTCTTCTAAATTGTCTGATTTATTGGCATAAAATTGCTCATAATATTGCCTTATTGCCTCTTAATATACGTAATATCTGTAGTTAATGTCACTTCTCTCATGTAATTTGTGTCACCTCTATTTTTTCCTGATCAATCCTGCCAGAGGTTTATCAATTTCATTGATCTTCTAACAAAAAAAAAGCCCTTTCGTTTGTACTGTTTATTACTTTTGTTTTATACCTCATTGATTTCCACCCTCATCTTTTATTATTTCCTTTTTTCTGCTTACTTTATTTGCTTTTTTTTTTTTTTTTTTTTTTGAGACGGAGTCACATTCTGTAGCCCAGGCTGGAGTGCAGAGGTGCGATCTCGGCGCACTGCAAGCTCCGCCTCGTGGGTTCACGCCATTCTCCTGCCTCAGCCTCCCTAGTAGCTGGGACTACAGGCGCCCGCCACCGTGCCCAGCTAATTTTTTGTATTTTTAGTAGAAACGGGGTTTCACCGTGGTCTCGATCTCCTGACCTCGTGATCCGCCCTCCTCTCTCTCCCAAAGTGCTGGGACTACAGGCGTGATTTATTTGCTCTTTATTTTCTAGTTTCTTAAGGTAGAAGCTGAGGTCATTGATTTAAGATCTTCCTTTTCAAATGTATGTATTTATGCTACAAATTTCGCTCTGAATCATGCTTTAACTATATCCTACAAATTTTGATACGTGTGCTTTCATTTTTCATTCAGTTCAAAATGAGTCCCAACTTCCCTTTTGGTTTCTTTGTTGGTACATGGACTGCATAGAAGGATATTACTTAGTTTCCCAATATTTGTTAATTTCCCAGAGATTGGTTATTTCTAACTTTATTGAGGTCACACGTTGAATGATTTTTTTTTTTTTTTGAGATGGAGTTTCATTCTTGTTGCCCAGACTGGAGTGCAATGGCGCAATCTCGGCTCACCGCAACCTCCACCTCCTGGGTTCAAGTGATTCTCCTGTCTTGGCCTCCCGAGTAGCTCGGATTACAGGCATGTGCCACCACGCCCCGCTAATTTTTTTGTATTTAGTTTCACCATGTTAGTCAGGCTGGTCGTGAGCTCCTGACCTCAGGTGATGCATCCTCCTTGACTTCCCAAAGTGCTGGGATTACAGGTGTGCACCACTGTGCCCGGCTATGAGGTCACACTTTGAATGATTTTAATCCTTTTAAATGCATTGATACTTGCTGCCCAGAACTTAGCCTATCTTGGTAAAGTCCCTTGTGCACTTGAAAATAAGTTTTCTGTTGATGCTGAATACTGTATAGTTTTTATTTTAAAAAATTTTTATCAAATCCCCTATTTTAAGAAGCATTTTTAATATAATTTATTTTTGCTGCTAGGTACTCTGTAAAACATCTGTTACATCAAGTTGGTTGATAATGTGGTTGAAGTCTTTTACATTCTTATTAATTTTCTACTTAGCAATTATTGAGAGGTGCTAAAATCTGACTGTAATTGTGAAAATTGTTTTTCCTCACAGTTCCATCAAGTTTTCCTTTATGTATTTTGAAGCTGTCATTTAGGCAAATGAACATGTAGAATTGCTATGACTTCTTATTGAATTGACCCTATGATCTCATAAAATATCCCCTTTTCCCTGGCAATATGCTATGTTCTGATATCTACTTTGTCTGATACTAATATAGTTTCATCAGATTTCTTTTTATTACAGGCATATCATTTAATATCCATTTGCATTTAACCGATTGTCGTTATATTTAGAGTGGTTGTCTTGTAAGCAGCATGTGGTAGGGTCTGTGATGCTAATTGGGGTGTTGGGACAATTCTGAGTATAACTATTGAAAAGGTCGGTTTTAAATGTACCATCTTGCTGTTTGTCTTGTTTGTCCTGTTTGTCCCAGCTTTTTTTCCTTTTTCCTTGCCTTTTTTTCAGTCTTTTAGATTGAAGAGACTGTGTGTGTGTGTGTGTGTGTGTGTGTGTGTGTGTGTGTGTGTGTTTTGGTGACAGAGTCTCACTCTGTCACCCAGGCTGGAGTGCAGTGGCACACTCTTGGCTCACTGCAACCTCTGTCTCCTGGGTTCAAGCAATTCTCCTGCCTCAGCCTCCTGAGTAGCTGGGATTACAGGCGTGTGCCACCATACCCAGCTATGTTTTGTATTTTTAGTAGAGATGGGGTTTCATCATGTTGGCCAGGCTGGTCTCAAACTCCTGACCTCAGATGATCCACCCACCTCGGCTTCCGAAAGTGCTGGAATTACAGGCATGAGCCACCACACCTGGCCTAGACTAAGAATTTTTAATGACTCCATTAAATCTCCTTGGTTGACTTATTAGCTTTTCTATTTTTCTTGTGATTACTTCAGGATTTATCATGTACAAGGTGAAAATCTTACAGCATGCCAGGTGCAGTAACTCATGTCTGAAATTCCAGCACTTTGAGAGGCTGATGTGGGAGGCTTGCTTGAGGCCAGGAGCTTGAGAGTAGCCTGGGCAACATGGTAAGACCCCATCTCTCCGAAAAAAAAAAAAAAAAATCTTACAGCAGTAAGATTTCACTTCCTCCATCTTGGCCTTATTCTATTGTGGTCATGTATTTTACTTCTATATATATATATATGTAAAATAAATCCCATGATTAATTGTAGTACTTTTTCCTTTAAGCAGTAACTGTTTTACAAAAAAAAAAAAAAAATGCTTTTTGTTCTTCATTTTTTTTTTGTAGATCCAGACTTCTATCTGGTACCTTTTTCCTTGTCCCTGAAGGACTTAATACTTCTTATAGTATAAGTCTGCTGGTGATGAATTCTTTCAGCTTTTGTGTTTCTGAAATAGTCTTTATTTCACCTTTCTTTTCTTTTTTTTTTGAGATGGAGTCTCACTCTGTCGCCCAGGCTAGAGTG
The DNA here is from genome assembly GCF_028885625.2 of Pongo pygmaeus. Classification (NCBI taxonomy): domain Eukaryota; kingdom Metazoa; phylum Chordata; class Mammalia; order Primates; family Hominidae; genus Pongo; species Pongo pygmaeus. The sequence goes on from NC_072373.2 coordinate 45,556,960, forward strand.
CAGTGGTGCGATCTCGGCTCACTGCAACCTCTGCCTCCAGGTTCAAGCAATTCCCCTGCCTCAGCCTCCTGAGTAGCTGGGATTACAGGCATGCGCCACCATGCCCGGCTAATTTTTTGTATTTTTAGTAGAGATGGGGTTTCACCATGTTGATCAGGCTGGTCTCAAACTCCTGACCTCGTGATCTGCCCACCTCAGCCTCCCAAAGTGCTGGGATTACAGGCATGAGCCACCATACCCGGCTCACCTTTGTTTTCAAGAGATATTTTGGCTGGGTATAGAATTCAAGGTTGATTTTTTTTTTCTTTCAATACTTTAAAGATGTAACTCCATTGTTTTCACACCTGCGTTGTATCTGATGAGAGATATGCTGTCATCCTTTGGTTTCTCTATCTGTAACACATCTAGTTCCTGCTGCCTTTAATATTTCCTCTCAATTTCTGGTTTGAACAATTTTTCAAGTGTTATGTGTCATGATATTGTTTTCCTTGTCTTCCTTGTGCTTGAGGTCCATTAGACCTGTGGAGGGCTTATAGTTTTCATCAAATTTGAACATTTTTCAGCCATTATTTTTTCAAATCCTTTTTCTCTCCTCCCTTCTCCTTTGGAGACTCCAGTTACACACAAATTAGACCGCTATAGGTTCTCCCACAGTTTACTGATATCCTATTCATTTTCTTCAGCCTTTTTTCTTTGTTTAATTTTGAATAACTTCTGTGCTGTGTGTTCAAGTTTACTAATCTTTTATTCCACACTCTCTAATGTGCTGTTGATTCTAACAAGTGTGTTTTTCATATCAGACACTAAAGTACTAAAGTTTGCATTTTCAGAAGTTTGATACTGGTCTTTTTTTTTTTTTTTTTTGAGATGGAGTCTTACTGTGTCACCCAGGCTGGAGTGCAGTGGCACAATCTTGGCTCACTGCAACCTCTGTCTCCTGGGTTCAAGCAATTCTCATGCCTCAGCCTCCCGAGTAACTGGGATTACAGGTGCCCCCCTGCCCCGACCCCCACACCATGCCTAACTTTTGTATTTTTAGTAGAGATGGGGTTTCACCATGTTGGCCAGGCTGGTCTCAAACTCCTGACCTCAAGTGATCCACCTGCCTCAGCCTCCCAAAGTGCTGGGATTACAGGCATGAGCCACTGCGCCCAGCCTGATGCCAGTCTTTTCAGTCTTTCAATGTTTCAAGCATTCCTCTTTCTTGAACATACAGAATATACTTTTAACTAGTTTCAATATCCTTGTCAATTAATTCTATCATTTGTGCCATTTCCAGGTGTTTGTATTTTTCTCGTTGTGGTTGCATTTTTCTGCTTTATTGCATGATTGATAATTTTCAACTGGATACCAGACATTGAATTTCACCTTGTTGGGTGCCAGATATTTTTGCATGATATAATAATATTCTTAAGCTTCATCCCAGTTTCTCTCAAAACTCACATTTAAGCTTTGTTAGGTAACACCAAAGCAAGCTTAGTCTAGGACTAATTTTCTTCCACTATTAATGCAATGTTCTTCTATTTATTTTTCAGACAGGGTCTCACTCTGTTGCCCAGGCTGGAGTACAGTGGCACAATCACAGATGACTGCAGCCTTGACTTCCCTGAGTTCAGGTGATCCTTCCACCTCAGCCTCCTGAGTAGCTGTGACTACAGGTGCATGCCACCACACCTGGCTAATTTTTGTATTTTTTCATAGAGAAAGGATTTCACCATGTTGCCCAGGCTGGTCTCCAACTCCCAGGCTCAAGTGATCTGCATGCCTTGGCCTCCCAAACTGCTAGGATTACAGGTGTGAACCACTGTACCCGGCCTGCAATGTCCTTTTAAATATTCTATCTGACCCCTTTTGAGGTATGAAGTCTTTCCTCTGTAGCTGGCAGGAATAAAATCATTTCCCAGTCCTTTGCAAAATGTATGAAAGAAGTGTTTATTCTGCTTCTTTTTGATGTTTACTTCCCTTGCCTGGGTTGTTACCTCACATGCATGTGCTGGTCAACCCTCTGAAGACTTGAGATGGAAACTCTGCACATCTCCAGTTCTCTCCTCTCCAGAACTCTTCCCTGAAAACTTTATTTCCTTGGGTTTCTCTAGATTCCCAATCCCATCTCAACTCAGGGAGACTCCCCTGTATTCCACCCAGGTTCCTACCCACTGCACTGAGGCTTGAGAAAATCTCCTTAGATGTTAAGTTTGATGGATTGTAAAGCTCACTTCGTATGGTTTCCTGAGAGAACAACCACTGTCCTGGAATGCCTGGTGTCCTACTGTCTGAAATTTAATTGTTTCATATTTCTTGTTCAAGTTTTTTTTTTTTGAGACAGAGTTTCACTCTTGTTGCCTAGACTAGAGTGCAGTGGCGCGATCTTGGCTCACCACAACCTCCACCTCCCGGGTTCAAGTGATTCTCCTGCCTCAGCCTCCCAAGTAGCTGGGATTATAGGCATGCGCCACCACGCCCAGCTAATTTTGTGTTTTTAGTAGAGACGGGTTTCTCCATGTTGGTCAGGCTGGTCTTGAACTCCTGACTTCAGGTGATCCACCCGCCTTAGCCTCCCAAAGTGCTGGGATTACAGGCGTGAGCCACTGTACCCAGCCCCAGATTTTTACTTGTTTCTGTTAAATCTGATCCCTCTTACTCCATTTTGACTAGAAGCCTACTGTTTTATTTGTTACAGCTATGATTACAAGCCTGTTGTGGAGGAAAGACATGAACTCCTCTGTGAATTTAATGAAAGCTGCTGACCACATTCCCCTCATAAATGAACATTCCTTGTTATTTTAAATGTCATTTCAGGTAGGTTCATTGGCTTCTGTATCTGGTATGAAGGGCTCATGGATCTGACCCTTAGAATTCTTGCTTTTTCTTTTTCTTTTGAATTTTCTTGAGTTGGCTTTCTGTTAATTCTACCCTTCTGTTCCTTTCATTTTAGTATTTAATCACTTTGCTCATCAGTTTTGTCCTTTCTTGTTCCTTAACCATCATGTTTACCTTTTTGTCTTTTTAAGTTTTTTTTTTTTTTTTTTTTTTGAGACAGGGTCTCGCTCTGTCTCCCATGCTGGAGTGCAGTGGTGCGATCTTGGCTCACAGCAGCCTTGACCTTCCAGGCTGAAGTGATCCTCCCACCTCAGCTTCCCAAGTAGCTGGGAATACCGGCATGCACCACCACATCTGGCTAATTTTTGTATTTTTTGTAGAGACAGGGTTTTGCCATACTGCCCAGGCTGGTCTTGAACTCCTGGGCTCAATCCACCCACCTCAACCTTCCAAAGTGCTGGGATTACAGGCATGTGGCACCATGTCTGGCCTCATGTTTACTTTTTTATTTTTTTTTCCAGACGGAGTTTCACTCTTGTTGCCCAGGCTGGAGTGCAATGGTGTGATCTCGGCTTACCACAACCTCCACCTCCTGGGTTCAAGCGACTCTCCTGCCTCAGCCTCCCAAGTAGCTGGGATTACAGGCACGTGCCACCAAGCTGGGCTAACTTTGTATTTTTAGTAGAGACGGGGTTTCACTACTTCTTGTATTACACACTGAAGACAGAAAGCATGGTCATGCAGTAATAACTGTGTAGTCAGCCCATACTTTAAATGGGACACTAGTTGCTTTTAAGCAGTAAACCCTGACAATGCCTACCCTTTACCTATAACCAGTTGGCCTGCACTGGCCTTCCTTGCTCTCCTTTCTACAACTTAAACATTGAAAACTCTAGTCTCAGTAACTCAGATCTTCCTTTAGACAGTGAGTTGTCTGTGTTTGCAATGTTTTATTTATTTATTGTTTTTTTGAGACAGGGTTTCACTTTGTCACCCAGGGTGAAGTGCAATGGTACAGTCACAACTCACTGCGTCCTCAACCTCCCAGGTTCAAGCAATCCTCCTGTCTCAGTCTCCCTAGTATCTGGGACTACAGGCGTGTGCCACCATGCCTGGCTAATTGTTGTATTTTTTGTAGAGACAAAGTTTTGCCATGTTGCTCAGGCTGGTCTCAAACTCCTGAGCTTTAGCGATCTTCCCACTTTGGCCTCCCAAAGTGTCAGGATTACAGGCACGAGAGCTACTGTACCCAGTCACAACATTTTGAAGCTGTGAAAACAGTGGTTTTCTTCACTCATGTCACCTACAATGTAGGCCAGTGTTGTCCAACAGAAATAACAAGCCACATATGTAATTCTAAATTCCCTAATATCCACATTGGCCAGGTTCGGTGGCTCACTCCTATAATCCCAGCACTTTGGAAGGCTGAGGTGAGCAGCAGATCACTTGAAATCAGCAGTTTGAGACAAGACTAGACAACAAAGTGAGACTCCACTTCTACAAAAAATACAAAAATTAGCCAGGCGTGGTGGCATGCGCCTGTAGTCCCAGCTACTCAGGAGGCTGAGGTGGGAGGATGGCTTGAGCCTGGGAGGCAGAAGTTGCAGTGAGCTGAAATCAAGCCACTGCACTCCAGCCTGGTTGACAGAGCCAGACGCTGTCTCAAGAAAGAAGCAACATCAAAAAAAAGTAATTGGTGGAATTTTGTTTTATGTAATCCATTATATCTAAAATATAACTATTTCAATGTTACAAACATAAAAAATTATTATTGGCTGGGTGCAGTGGCTCATGCCTGTAATCCCAGCACTTTGGGAGGCTGAGGCAGGTAGATCACTTGAGGTCGGGAGTTCAAGACCAGCCTGACCAACGTGGAGAAACCCTGTCTCTACCAAAAATACAAAATTAGCCGGGTGTGGTGGCACATGCCTGTAATCCCAGCTACTCGGGAGGCTGAGGCAGGAGAATCGCTCGAACCCAGGAGGCAGAGGTTGCAGTAAGCCGAGATCATGCCACTGCACTCCAGCCTGGGTGATAGAGCCAGACTCCATCTCAGGAAAAAAAAAAAAATATATATATATATATATATAAAATATATAAATATATATTATATAAATACATATAATATATAAATATATATTATGTAATATAATACATACATATTATGTAATATAATACATATATAATATATAATAACACATATAAATAGATATATTTGTTGTGATGGAGTTTTGTTCTTGTTGCCCAGGCTGGAGTGCAATGGTGCGATCTCAGCTCATTGCAACCTCCGCCTCCCGGGTTCAAGCGATTGTCCCACCTCAGCCTCCTGAGTAACTGGGATTACAGGCATGTGCCACCACACCCAGCTAATTTCGTATTTTTAGTAGAGACGGGGTTTCTCCACGTTGGTCAGGCTGGTCTCGAACTCCTGACCTCAAGTGATCTACCTGCCACAGCCTCCCAAAGTGCTGGGATTACAGGCATGAGCCACTGCACCGAGCCATAAAAAATTATTAATAAGATACTTTAGTTATTTTATTTGTACTTAGTCTTTGAAATCTTTTTTTTTTTTTTTTTTTGAGACGGAGTCTCACTCTGTCACCCAGGCTGGAGTGCAGTGGCATGATCTTGGCTCACAGCAGCGTCCACCTCCCGGGTTCAAGCAACAAGCAGTTCTCCTGACTCAGCCTCCCGAGTAGCTGGGATTACGGGTGCCCGCCACCTCGCCCGGCGAATTTTTTGTACTTTTAGTAGAGACGGGGTTTCACCATGTTGACCCGGCTGGTATCAAAACTCCTGACCTCAGGTGATCTGTTCGCCTCAGCCTCCTAAAGTGCTAGGATTACAGGCATGAGCCACTGTGTCTGGCCTGAAATCTAATGTGTATTACGCCCACTGTATATTCATTTGGGATACTAAATTTATATCAGAAATACTGAACTTTGTGTTTCATTAAAGGTCTAGCTTATTTTTTATTTTTTTTGAGACGGAGTTTTGCTCTTGTTGCCCAGGTTGGAGTGCAATGGCGCGATCTCAGCTCATCACAACCTCCACCTCCTGGGTTCGAGCAATTCTGCTGCCTCAGCCTCCAGAGTAGCTGGGATTACAGGCATGCACCACAACGCCTGGCTAATTTTGTATTTTTAATAGAGACGGGGTTTTACCACATTGTCCAGGCTGATGTGGAACTCCTGACTTCTGGTGATCCACCCGCCTCGGCCTCCCAAAGTGCTGGGTTACAGCCATGAGTCACCGTGCCCGGCCAAATGTCTAGTTTAAAAAGTAGACTGTCATACACAAGTTGTTCCAAACATACTTAAAGGTTTTCTAAACCAAAAAGTACGTTCCTTAGCCTTAGTAGCCACATTTTAAGTGCTCAATAGCCACATATGGTGACTACTATATTAAACAGCATAGGCATAGGTCCTTTATGAAGAGTTACAGAATATCTCATTTCCATGGTGATTGTGCTTTATTCCTACACAACACACAAGCACACACACATACATATATATTAAAACAGTGCCTAAATCTTTGTAAGCAGATTTCACAACAGGAAGAAGTATGTCAAAATTTCAACTCAGGAATGGACTCCACATACTGATTTTAAAAAACAGTTAAGAGGTATTTAAACCTCAAATACTAATCTCTGAAAAAAGCATTGTTGAAATTCATAGCCAAATTTTTGACATTTCCCTTTCAATAACCTGTCTCCAACAAGTCTATAATCAATTCAATCTATTTAATTTTCTCTAGGCAAAGTCATAAGACCTTTTCCCCCAGGGTATATACATTCCCAATGTCCTTCTTTTTCTAAATCTTATTTATAATACGTAATAACTATAAAAATGCTGTTATAAAATACAGATACCTGCTCATAGAAATACACTTCATGAGGTATAAAAGATGCACAAAGATGTTTACTGTGGCATAATTTGTAATAATGAAAAAGCTGAGCTTCACAAGGAAATGTATCATAAATTATGATTTGTCAACTCAATGGAATACCATAAACAAAGCTTAGAGGGCAACAGGAAATGACTATTGTAGAAAGCATGATTATGGGTGATATATTTTAAAAAACCCTGATGTCCTGTCTTAACAATGGAATGGGGAAAAAAAGGAACACCCTAGAGTTAAAACAAGGTAGAAAGATTGGAGTAGAAAGTACTTTTTCTTTTCTTTAGGTGTCTTAAGGAAATTAACAATAAGAGAAGAAAATGAAATGCCTTCACTGACCTTCCCTCCAGCCTTTCCTGCTGCTAATTCCCTGAAACTGAACTCCAGCCAAGACTTTAGAAGGATCCTATACATAAATGGAATCGGGCTTCAGGTTTCCTCAAGCGGGGGTGGGAAAGTTATGTGTGGAAAGGTCTCAACTAGAAGCCAAGAAAAGATACACTTGGCAAAAAAACATACACTTTTTCAAAAAGAATGACCCAAAAAATTATTTCTAGTCCAAAATTTTGTTAAAATTTTAAAAATTCATAAGAGAAAATATGGGACTTCCCAACCCAATATTCAGGGACACGATGTGAATCTCAATAAATGCCTAAAGCAAAGATAGTAACAACGCATTATGGGACTGAGAACTAAAAGTATGATGAAAAGAGCACAAAGAGGGCCGGACACAGTGGCTCATGCCTGTAATCTCAATACTTTGGGAGGCTGAGGCAGGAGGATCACTTGAGCCCAGGAGATTGAGACCAACCTGGGAAACACAGAGAGACCCCATCTCTACACACACACACAAAAATCCCCCAAAAAACAAAACAATTAGCTAGGCATGGTGGTACATGCCTGTAGTCCTAGCTATAGGGGAGGCCAAGGCAGGAAGATCACTTGAGTCAGGAGTTCAAGGCTGCACTGAGCTATAATTGTGCCATTGCACTCCAGCCTAGGAGACAGAGCAAGATCCTGTCTCTTAAACAAACAACAACAACAAAAACGTGCAATGAAGGAAGGAATTGGAGGTATAAGGTCCTCATAGCATACATGGAGTGTTAAAATACTACTGAAAGCAGACTGGGCACGGTGGCTCATGCCTGTAGTCCCAACACTTTGGGAGGCCAAGGCGGGTGTATCATCTGAGGTCAGCAGTTCAAGACCAGCCTAGCCAATATGGTGAAACCCCATCTCTACCAAAAATACAAAAACTAGCTGGGCGTGGTGGTGGACACCTGTAATCTTAGCTACTCAGGAGGCTGAGGCAGGAGAATCGTTTGAACCCGGGAGGCAGAAGTTGCAGTGAGCTGGATCGTGCCACTGCACTCCAGCCTGGGTGACAAGAGCAAAACTCCATCTCAAAAACAAAAACAACAAAACAAAACAAACAAACAAAAAAAGCTACTGAAAATAAACTGTAGTAAGAAAGATGTATACTGTAATCCCTAGGTAATCAAGTAAAAGTCTTTTAAAAAATGGAGTATAGCTAATAAGTTAACAGTAAATATAAAATGAAATCATAAAAATCATCCAAAGGAAAGCAAAAATTTTGAGGAAAAAAAGAGTTGGGGATGGGACAAACAAAAAACAAGTAAGGTGATGTAAAGAACCATTAAGTATCCTTAGTTTTACCCTACTTACAAGCTAAGCAAGCCCCCCTCCCCGCATGGTTTCATGGGTGCTGCTAGAAGACACGTGAAATGTGAGTCAGAGGACAGTTTATTACTCTTATCAAGGACAATATCCAATGTATTAGCATTTTCTTACCAGTTCCCCAAATCCTAATTCTCAAAGGAAATGCAAGGATGGCCAAATGATACTCACGTGCAATGGGTTGTTTTATGAGCAGAAAAACCTTGAATTTGAGGAACCAAATTTTTTATGCGATGTCTGCCCCATGCTCTGGTGGTACACGCCTGTAATCCCACCTACTTGGGAGGCTGAGGCAGGAGAATCACTTGAACCTGGGAAGTGGAGGTTGCAGTGAGCCGAGATCACGCCACTGCCCTTCAGCCTAGGCAACACAGGGAAATTCCATCTCAAAAAAAATAATAAAAAAAAAATTTAAAAATAAGGCATGTTTTCAATCAGTAACCAAAGCTTCTGCCTTAAGAAACTAGAAAAAGATCAAATTAAACCCAAATAAAGAGATAAATAGAAATAATAAAGAACAGAATAGATGAAGAATGAAAGTAAAGATACCTCTACAGATCCTACAGGCATTAAAAGGATAAGGGAATATTGTGAACTACTTTGTGCCAATAAATTTAATAGCTTAGATGAATGTGTTTTGGACAAATCCCTTAAAAAACACAACTCCAGCTCCCCTGGGCTATTCTGGGCACACTGCCTATGGGGTACCTCTGCTCTGCAATGAGCAATAGAATAAAAACACAACTCTCAAAGTTCACTCAAATGGAAGTAGATAACCTGGATAGTCCTAGATCTATTAAAGTAATTGAATTCACATTTAAAGCCATAAAAACAAACCATGGAGATTGGTAAACTTAGGGGGAGGGAGTTGGAGTATCTGTTTGGAATACAGAGTATTCTTATAGGGTAGTCCTGCGAGATAAGGGTGAAGGGCAGGTTGAAGGCAGATTATAGAAAACATTGAAAGTCATGCTAAGGATTTTAATTTCTATTGCACAGGCAAATGTCGTTTTCACTGTGTGCTCCCAGCACTTTAGGAGGCCGAGGTGGGCGGATCACCTGAGGTCAGGAGTTCGAGATCAACCTGGCCAACATGGCGAAACCCTGTCTGTACTAAAAATACAAAAAATTAGCTGGGCGTGGTGGCAGGCGCCTGTAATCCCAGCTACTTGGGCGACTGAGGAAGACAAATCGCTTGAACCTGGGAGGCAGAGGTTGCAGTGAGCCGAGATCTCGCCATTGTACTCCAGCCTGGGCAACAAGAGCAAAACTCTTGTCTCAGGAAAAAAAAAAAGAGAGAGAAATGTACTGCATAATCTCATTTATATGTGGACTTTCTAAAAAAGTCAAATATAGATGCTCCTTGACTTATGAAGGGGTCATGTCCTAATAAAGCCATTCTAAATTGGAAATATCATAAATTGAAAATAAGGGCTGGGCGCAGTGGTTCACTGCTGTAATCCCAGCTACTTGGGAGGTTGAGGCAGGAGAATCGCTTGAGCCCTGGAGGTGGAGGTTGCAGTGAGCCAAGATCGCACCACTGCACTCCAGCCTACATGAAAGAGCGAGACTCTGTCTCAAAAAAAAAAAAAGAAAAAATAAGGCCAGGTGCAGTGGCTCATGCGTGTAATCCCAGCACTTTGGGAGGCGAGACAGGTGGATCACTTGAGGTCAGGAGTTTGAGACCAGCGTGGCCAACATGGTGAAACCCTGTCTCTACTAAAACAAAAAATACAAAAATTAGCTGGGCATGGTGGCAGGTACCTATAATCCCAACTACTCAGGAGGATGAGGCATGAGAATCACTTGAACCTGGTAGGCAGAGGTTGCAGTGAGCCACAATGGCACCACTGCACTCCAGCCTGGGTGACAGAGTGAGACTCCATCTGGAAAAAAAAAAAAAAGAAAGAAACTTTTGTTTTTTACTTATTATATATTAAACTGACAATGGGTTTATCTGGGTAGAGCCCCATAGTAAGTCGAGGAGTGTACTAAATGTATATTATTTTCTCACCATCCGAAAGTTGAAAAATTGTAAGTTAGAGATCATCTGTACATAGAAACAGAGGAGAACAGCGGTTATCAGGGGCAGGGAGGGGGAAAAATGGGGAATGGTAGATTAAAGGGCAAAAACTGGCAGTTGTGTACGATGAGCAGGTCTAGAGACCTAATGGGCAGCATGAGGACAACAGTTAATAATACTATATTATATATGAAACATTTGCTAAGACCGTAGATTTTAAGTACTCTTACCAGACAAAAAAACAGGTAACTATGGAAGGTGACAGGTTAATTTGCCTGACTGTAGTAATTATTTCAGTTTTGTATACCTTATAGACAACTTAAAAAAGAAAATCCCAAGCAATCTACAAAAAAACACCTACTACAACAAAGAACTGAGCTTAGTAAGGTCATAGGATACAAGGTCAATAAAAACAATTGGAAGTCAAAATTATAAAAACAGTACCATTTATAGTGGCATCAAAAATATAAAACAGCCAGGTGCAGTGGCTCATGCCTGCAATCCCAACAGTTTGGGAGGCCAAGGCAGGGCAATCACTTGAGCCCGGAAGTTTGAGACCAGCCTGGGCTACATGGTGAAATCCTTCCTCTACTAAAAATACAAAAAATTAGCTGGGCATGGTGGCATGAAGCTGTAGTCCCAGCTACTTGGGAGGCTGAGGTGGGAGAATCACCTGAGCCTGAGAAGTCAAGGCTGCAGTGCGCCATGACCCCACCACTGCATTCCAGCCTGGTCAACAAGAGTGACACTGTCTCAAAAAAAGAAAAAAAGAGAAATACTCATGAAGGGATAAACCTAACAATATGTGGTAAAGCTGAAAACTACAAAATACTGATGAGAGAAACAGAAGAAAAATCCAAATAAATGGGGAGATATACCATATTCACCACTGGAAGACAATATTGTTTTTCATTTGTTTGCCTTGAGATGGATTTTCGCTCTTGTTGCCCAGGCTGGAGTGCAGTAGCTCGATTTCAGCTCACTGCAACCTCCACCTCCCAGGTTCAAGCAATTCTCCTGTCTCAGCCTCCCGAGTAGCTGGGATTACAGGCACACACCACCATCACCATGCCTGACTAATTTTTTTGTATTTTTAGTAGAGATGGGGTTTCACCATGTTGGCCAGGCTGGTCTGGAACTCCAGACCTCAGGTGATCCATCCGCCTCGGCCTCCCAAAGTGCTGGGATTACAGGCATGAGCCACTGCGCCCGGCCAACAATATTGTTAGGATGACAATTTTCCCCAAAATGCTTAATAGAGTTAATCAATCTCAACCAAAATCCGAGGTTGTTGTTTTTTTTTTAAAGAAATCAATAAACTGATTCTAAAATCTAAATGGAAAGGCAAAGACCCTAGAATAGCCAAAATACTTTGAAAAGGAAGAACACAATTGGAGGATTCAAATTACCCGATGCCAAAGTTTACTATAAAGCTAAAGTAATCAAGACAATGTGGTATCATTAAAACAACAGACCTATGGGTCAACGAAACAATAAGAGAATCCAGAAAATACCCACATATATGGTCAATTGGTTTTGAAAAAAGGTACTAAGGCAATTCAATGAAAACCAATAGTCTTAAACAAATGGTTCTTGAATAACTGATCATCCATATGAAAAAAATGAACCGTAATCCATAACTCACACCGTTATTTTAAAAATTAACCCAAAATGTATCATAAATGTGAAAATATAAGAATTTTAAAAGAGGCCAGGTGTGGTGGCTCACGCCTGTAATCTTAGCATTTTGGGAGGCCAACGCAGGCGGATTGCCTGAGCTCAGGAGTTTGAGACTAGCCTGGGCAACACGGTAAAACTCCGTCTCTACTAAAATATTAAAAATTAGCCAGGTGTGGCAGCGTGTGCCTGTAGTCCCAGCTATTGGGGAGGCTGAGGCAGGAGAATTGCTTGAACCAGGGAGGTGGAAGTTGCAGGGAGCTGAGATTGCGCCACTGCACTGCAGCCTGGGCGACAGACCGAGACTCTGTCTCCAAAAAAAAAAAAAAAAAAGTAATAAAAACATAAAACTTGTGTTCTTTTTTTTTTTTTGAGACAGGTTCTCAGTCTGTTTATAAGGCTGGAGTGCAGTGGCATGATCTCACCTCACTGTAGCCTCGACTTTCCAGGTTCAAGTGATCTCCCACTTCAGCCCCTCAGACTTCAGTCCCCCAGGTAGCTGGGACTACAGGTGTGCACCACCATGCCCAGCCAGCTAAATTTTGTAGAGATGGGGTTTCACCATGTTGTCCAGGCTAAAACTTGTGTTCTTTAAAGATATTATAGAGAAATGAAGACAAGCCACAGACCAGCAGAAAATATTTGCAAAACACTTGATAAGGAACTTTTCATCCAGAAGAACCCTCCCAACACACAAAAAAAGGAAATCAAACAACCCAATTTTTAAAAATCAGCAAAAAGTCTTGAGATACTTCACCAAAGAAATATGTGATGTCAGATAAGCACATGAAAAGACACACAAAATCATTTGTCACAGGAAAATGACAAAACAATGAGATACTGTTATTCATCTATTAGCATGGAGAAAAAACAAAAACAAAAAATAAATCTGACAATACCAAGTGTTGGTGAGGATACAGAGCAACTAGAACTCTTTTTTTTTTTTTTTTTTGGAGACAGAGTCTCACTCTGTTGCCAGGTTAAGTGCAGTGGTGTGATCTCAGCTCACTGAAACCTGTGCATCCAGGGTTCAAGTGATTCCCCTGCCTCAGCCTCCCAAGCCAAGTAGCTGGGACTACAGGCACGTGCCACCACACCCGGCTAATTTTTAGTAGAGATGGGATTTCACTGTGTTAGCCAGGATGGTCTCGATCTCCTGACCTCATGATCCGCCCACCTTGGCCTTGCAAAGTGCTGGGATTACAGGTGTGAGCCACGGTGCCTGGCCACAACCAGAACTCTTAAACATTGCTAGTGGGCATGCAAAATGGTGCCACCACTTTCAAAAACAGTCTGAGAATCTCTCACAAAGTTAAACACAACTAATCATTTGACCTAACCATCACATTCCTAGATATTCATCCAAAAAAGTTCAAATGTTTACAAAAGGCCTACATATAAATTTTACTTTATGCAAAATTGCCCTAAGCTGTAATCATCCTTAATGTCAACTTTTTTTTTTTTTTTGAGATGGAGTCTTGCTCTGTTGCCCCCAGGCTGGAGTGCAGTGGCACAATCTTAGCTCACTGCAACCACCGCCTCCCCAGTTCAAGTGATTCTCCTGCCTCAGCCTCCCAAGTAGCTGGGATTACAGCCACCCACCACCACGCCCAGCTATTTTTTTTTTTTTTTTTTTTAGTTGAGACAGGGTTTCACCATGTTGGCCAGGCTGGTTTTGAACTCCTGACCTCCAGTGATCCGCCTGCCTTGGCCTCCTAGAATGTGCTAGGATTACAGGTGTGAGCCACAGTACCCAGCCTAATGTCAACTATTAATACTTAACAAAAGTACATCCATACAAAGAAATATTAATCAGTAACTAAATGGAACAAACTATTGATACATGCAAGAAATTAATAAATCTCAAAAGCATTGTATGGGCCGAGCGTGGTGGCTCATGCCTGTAATCCCAGTACTTTGGAAGATGGAGGCGGGCGGATCACTTGAGGTCAGGATTTCAAGACCAGCCTGGCCAACACGGTGAAACCCCTATCTTTACTAAAAATACAAAAATCAGCCTGATGTGATGGCATGTGCCTGTGATCCTAGCTACTCAGGAGGCTGAGGCAGGAGAATTGCTTGAACGTGGGAGGCGGAGGTTTCAGTGAGCCGAGACTGCATCACTGCACTCCAGCCTGGGAAACAGAGTGAGATTCTGTCAAAAAAAAAAAACCAAAAAAACATTGTATGGAGGAAGCTAGATACAAAAGGCTACGTATTACAAGATTTCATTTATATAACACTCGGAAAAATATAATGCTATAGAGTCGGAAATCAGGTCAGTAGTTACTAGGAGCTGTGGGTGAGTGAGACAGGTTGACTGTAAAGGGGCCTAGGGCAACATTTGAGATCACAGAAATATTGTATATTTTGACTGTGGTAACGGTTACATGACTGTATACACTTGTCAGAAATCATCAAAGTATACATGTAAAAAGCATGAGTTTTGGTACCTATAAATTATACCTTAATAAGCTTGCCTAAATAAACAAAACTGATCCTCAAAATTGTAATTTCTTATCTTGCTCTATGTGGAACAGAAGCTTGAGTTTACCTTTTCCCCACACATATTCCTAGATAAATCATTTAAACTATAAATCATTTTCATTTGTAACAAATATTTTCCAAGGATTTTTGGGGCCTGATAAGGTACTTTATATGTACTATCTCATTAAGTTATTCCAACAGCCCTATGAAACTGAGGTTGAGAGGTATGGGTAATTATAAAGTTGAGATTTAAACCCAGATATGTTGGACTGGGTTTAAATGTCTCAATATCATCTTTCCCTCTGTACTGTACTGTGTCACCAAATCTCCAAAGACAGACTGAATTTTATATTCTTCATTGTGCCTAGCATATAATAATATCCAATAAAAGCCAACAATGGTGAGAACTAAAATATATCCACAAAAACTGAGTCCTCTATCAAGTTCAGGATCTAAAGAAGTCGGCTTTTCTAAAGAAAATACTCCATCACCCATTCCATTCCTACTGTCTACCATATCTCTGATTTAGCAATCAGTTCATCAGGAAGAAGTATTCATTTGTTCTTTCTTCCCAGTTCCCCTCTACAATTTCCCTGCCCAGCAAAACACCTTTATCTCAGGATTGCCCTGGGGACCCAGCTAATCTCTTAGCACTCCAGAGACAGCAGTTTCTATGGACATGAAATGAAGATCCAGATCATCTTTCCCAGGAATTCTTTTTTTTTTCTGAGACGGAGTCTTGCTCTGTCACCCAGGCTGGAGTGCAATGGTGGCGTGATCTCGGCTCACTGCAACCTCTGCCTCCTGGGTTCAAGCGATTCTCCTGCCTCAGCCTCCTGAGTAGCTGGGATTACAGGCGCCCACCACCACGCCCAGCTAATTTTTGTATTTTTAGTAGAGACGGGGTTTCACCATGTTGGTCAGGCTGGTCTGGAACTCCTGACGTCGTGATCTGCTTGCCTGAGCCTCCCAAAGTGCTGGGGTTATAAGTGTGAGCCATTGTGTCCGGCCGAATTATTTTCTTAATTAGAGGAGGGAGTAATATTTACTGGTCTACTGAGTAAAATCAGTTGCATCACTTTTTCATTTGTATTCCCCCATACAGTCCAAGATTATCACTTCAACTGCCAACTTTTTCAAGGATTTAGCATTTAACAATTCTTCACTGGACACATGATCCCCTTCTAAGATTAAAAGGTACTGAAGAGAGGGACTCCTGGTCTGAAGCTGTAATAGTTATAATGCATTAGTCTGTAAGTAACACAACTCAACCCAAGCTGGTTTAAACAATAGGAAAATTTATTATCTCGCATAAGTTTGTTGTTAAGGCAGTTCCAGTATTGATTAATTCAGTGGTTTAATAGTCACTAAAGAATGGGTTTGTTTTTTTTTTCTACTCCAGCATCCTTAGGATGTTGGCAATTCTTTCATACTAGCATCACAATGAGCCTTTCAGGTTGTTTTTTTTTTTTTTTTTTTTTGAGACAGAGTCTCACTCTGTCACCCAGGCTGGAGTACAGTAGAGCAATGTTAGCTCACTGCAACCTCTGCCTCCTGGGTTCAAGCGATTCTCCTGCCTCAGCCTCCCAAGTAACTGAGACTACAGGCGTGCACCACCATGCCTGGCTAATTTTTTGTAGTTTTAGTAGCGATGGGGTTTCACCATGTTAGTCAGGTTGGTCTCGAACTCCTGATCTCAGATGATCCACCCGCCTCAGCCTCCCAAAGTGCTAGGATTACAGGCGTGAGCCATGGCCCCTGATTGAGACTTTCATTTTTATTAAAACTGCTGCCTGATGGTTGGCTGGTATAAGGAAAACAATTTTCTCATATGTTCTTTAGAAGGCACTTTAGAAGTCCCTACAGCATTTTTTAAATGTACGTATCCTTTGATTTAGCAATTCCACTTGCAACAATTCATCTCACAGAAACATGTAAATAGACACAAACAGGTATAAAGACGTACATTACAAAACTCTTTATAACAGCAAGAAATTGGAAAGACCCCTAGAATATCCATAAATACGGGGCTGATTACTTAAATTGGGAGAGCATACAATGGAGAATGCCACAGCTATTTAACATGGAATTATGTCCAAGTTTTACTGGCAAGAGCCAAGCTGCAGAGAATACGTGCGTATAAAGAGTAAAAATGTGGGGAGTGACATCCAGCAAGATGGCAGAATAGGAAGTCTCAGACTCCAGTCCCTGACACCTCCAGAAAGTTCAACTAGCAACTATCCGCAGACTAGAATATCTTTTTGAAAACCCCAATATTTGCAAACAAGCCTAAAACACATGTGTGGTCCAAAGGACTGATTGAAAATTGAATTAGAGGGGTGGGGAGATACAGTCGCACTTCGACCATGCCACCCCTTCCCCAAGCTAGCACACCACCAGGGGGAGATAATTTCCTTGGGCCCATGGTTTCTACAGGAGAAAAGAGGGCTGAAGGCAGTCACACTGCTTCCCTAGCATTCTGAAGTGCTTCTCAGGAAGCCCAACCTAGTCCTACCTCAAAAGGAACAGTGGGGATAATGACACAGCTAGACTGCCTGTTCAGGGCTGAGGCAGGAGAATCACTTGACCCCAGGAGGTCGAGGCTGCAGTGAGCCAAGGTGGTGCCACTGCACTCCAACCTAAGTGACAAAGTGAGACCCTGTATCAAAAAAAAAGAAAAGAAAAAATGTATAATATTGCTAATCATTAGGGAAACACAAATTAAAACCACAATGAGATACCATCTCACACTTGCCAGAATGGCTATTATCAAAAAAAGGTAAGTGTTGCAGAAGATATGGAGAAAACAGAAAACGTATATATCATTGGTGGTAATGTAAATTAGAATAGCCATTATGAAAAACTGTATGGAGATCTGAAGTCAGTTTGTCAAAGACATATCCACACTCCCATGTTTATTGCAACACTGTTCACAATAGCCAAGTTATGGAATCAACCTAAGTGCTCATCAACAGAGGAATCAATGGCTGGTGCAGTGGCTCACACCTGTAATCCCAACATTTTGGGAGGCCAAGGCAGGAGGATGGCTTGATCCCAGGAGTTTGCAGGACCAGCCTGGGCAACATGGCGAAACCCTGTCTCTATAAAAAATACAAAAAGAAAATTAGCCAGGTGTGGTGGTACACACCTGTAGTCCCAGCTACTCAGAAGGCTGAGGTGGAAGGAACACATGAGCCCAGGAGTTTGAGGCTGCAGTTAGCTGTAGTCATGCCACTGCACTACAGCCTTGGTAATAGAGTAAGACCCTGTTTCAAACAAACAAACAAACAAACAAGAGATGAATGGATAAAGAAAATGTGTTATATATACATGATGAAATAGTAGCCTTAAAAAAGGAAATTCTTCCATTTGAAACAATGTGAAGGAATTGGAGAACATTATGCAAGAAAAAATAAGCCAGGCACAGGAAGACAAATTCTCACAAGTGAAATTTAAAACCATTGAACTCATAGAGGCTGAGAACAGTGGTTTCAAAGGCTGGAGAGTGAGCAGAATGGTGTGGTAATGGTAAATGGGTACAAAATCTCAGTTAAGCCAGGCACAGTGGGTAACATAGTAAGAGCTGGTCTCTTTAAAAAGATGTCAGACAGCTGTGTGCAGTGGCTCAGGCCTATAATCCCAGCACTTTGGAAGGCCGAGGCGGGGGGATTACCTGAGGTCAGGGCTTTGAGACCAGTCTGGCCAACACAGCGAAACCCTGTCTCTACTAAAACTACAAAAATTAGCTGGATGTGGTGGTGCACACCTGTAATCCCAGCTACTCGGGAGGCTGAGGCAGGACAATCACTTGAACACAGGAGGTTGCAGTGAGCTGAGATTGCACCACTGCACTCCAGCCTGGGTGACAGAGTGAGACTCTGTCCCAAACAAACAAACAAACAACAAAAAAAAAGATATGAGACAGAGAAATAAGTAAGTCTTTGATACCTATCATACGTCATTACAAGTGTAGTTCATAACAGTGTATTGAACATTTCAAAATTGCTAACTTTCTAATGTTCTCACCATAAAAAAAAGGTGTTTGAAGTGATGAATATGTTAATTAGTTTGATTTAATTATTTTACATTGTATTCATAAATGTAACATCACTTTGTGCTCCATAAATAAGTACTATTTTAAGGCCGGGTGCGATGGCTCATGCCTGTAATCCCAGCACTTTGGGAGGCTGAGGCAGGCAGAGCACTTGAGGTTAGGAGTTTGAAACCAGCCTGGCCAACATGGCGAAACCCTATCTCTAATAAAAATATAAAAATTAGCTGGGTGTGGTGGTGGGCGCCTGTAATCCCAGCTACTAGGGAGGCTGAGACATGAGAATCGCTTGAACCCGGGGGATGGAGGTTGCAGTGAACAGAGATCATGCCACTGCACTCCAGTCCGGGCAAGAGCAAGACTCTGTCTCAAAAAAAAAAAAAAAAAAAGTACTTTTATAAACTGTCTACTTATAACAAAAACAACTACAGCTGGAGTATCCTTTACCCAAAATGTTTGGGACCAGAAGGGTTTCAGACTTCAGGTTTTTTCAGATTTTGAAATATTTGCATTATACTTACCCGTTAATCATCCCAAATCTGAAAATCCAAAATCCAAAATTCTCCAATGAGCATTTCCTTTGAGTGTCATGTCGGCTCTCAAAAAAACTTCAGATTTTGGATCATGTCAGATTTTGGATTGGGGATACTCAACTGTAAAAACAAGAAAAAAAGAAAAACCCTCTTCAAAGTAAAAATACCTAAGACACCAAAAAGGCAATAGAGGTAAAAATAGATAAAATGAACATCAAAATTAAAAAACTTCTTTGCACCAAAGGACCCAATCAATGGAGGGAAAAAAGGCAATCTATGGAACGGGAGAAAACATCACATATCTGATAAGAGGTTAATATCCCAAATATACAAAGAACTCCTACAACTCAACAACAAAAAGCTAAATAACCTGTTTTAAAATGGGCAAAGGATTTGAATAGACACTTCTCCATCTGAATAGCCAATTAACATGAAAAGATACTTAATATCAATTAATTGTTAGGGAAATACAAATCAAAACCACAATGATACCATTTCATACCCATTAGAATGGTGGCTATCAAAACAACCAGGAAAGTGTCAGCAAAAATATGGAGAAACTGGAACCCTTATCCACTGCTAGTGAAAATGTGAAATGGTGAAACTGCTATGAAAAATAGTAGGGCGGTTCCTCAAAAATTTAAAGACAAAATTAGCATATGATCTAGCAATTCTACTTCTAGGTATATATCCAAAAGAACTGAAAGCATGTTCTCAAAGAGATGTTTGTATACCCATGGTCATAGCAATATTATTCACTATAGGCAAAGATGGAAGCAACCCAGATGGTGCATCAATGGACGAATAAACAAAATGTGAAATGTGGATACAATGGAATATTATTCAGCCTTAAAAAGAAAGAAAGAGGCTGGGTAGGCATGGTGGCTCACGCCTGTAATCCCAGCACTTGGAAGGCTGAGACGGGTGGATCACTTGAGGCCAGGAGTTCCAAGACCAGCCTGGCTAACACAGTGAAACCTTGTCTCTACTAAAGGTATGAAAAAATTAGCCAGGCATGGTGGCACACACCTGTAGTCCAAGCTACACAGGAGGCTGAGGCACGAGAATCACTTGACCCTGGAAGGTGGAAGTTGCAGTGAACCGAGATCGCATCACTGCACTCCAGCCTGGGTGACGGAGCGAGACTCTGTCTTCATCCCATGTCCCCCTAAAAAAACGGAAAAAAAAATTCTGACATTTTCTATAACATGAATGAAGCTTGAGGACATTATGCTAAGTAAAATAAGCCAGTCACAAAGAGACAAATACTGCATGATCCTATTATATTAAGTACTTAGAACAGAAAAAATCAGAGACAGAAAGGAAGAAGAATGGTGATTGCCAGGGGATTAGGGAAAATGTAGAGTTAATAGGTATAGAGTTTCAGTCCTGCAAGATGAAAAGTTCTGGAGACTGGTTGCACAATGTGAATATACTTAACACTACTGAACTGTACACTTAAAAATGGTTAAGATGGTAAATATATATTAAGTGTACTTTACCACAATTCAAAACAATTTTTTACTCTTTTGAGACAGGGTCTCACTGTGTCACCCAGGCTGGAATGCAGTGGCATAAACATAGCTCACTGTAGCCTCCCTCAACCTCCTAGGCACAAGTAATCCTCCTGCCTAAACCTCTGAAGTAGCTGGGACCACAGCCATAACCGGCTATTTAAAAATTTATTTTTTATAGAAATGGGGTTTCACAGGCCAGGCGCAGTGGCTCACACCTGTAATCCCAGCACTTTTTAGGAGGCCAAGGCGGTGGATCACCTGAGGTCGGGAGTTCGAGACCAGCCTGACCAACATGGAGAAACCCCATCTCTACTAAAATTACAAAAAAAATTTAGCCAGGCATGGTGGTGCATGCCTGTAATCCCAGCTACTCAGGAGGCTGAGGCAGGAGAATTGCTTGAACCCTGGAGGTGGAGGTTGTGGTGAGCCGAGATCGTGCCATTGCACTCCAGCCTGGGCAACAAGAGTGAAACTCCGTCTCAAAAATAAAAAAAAAAAGAAAAAAATAAATGGGGTCCCACCATGTTGCCTAGGCTGGTCTCGAACTCCTAAACTCATGTGACCTCCTGCCTCAGCCTCCCAAAGTGCTGGGATTACAGGTGTAAGCCACTGCATTCAACGTAAAACCAGTTTTTTAAAAAAGCAATAAAATACCAAAATGATAAAACAACCTATACCTATTAGTATGAAGTTTAGAAGGATAAGTATCTAACTCTTAACAGTGGTCATCTAAGGAGAATACTAGTAGGAAAAGGAACAATTTTTTTTCTGTTTCTATATACTGTTTGGATTTTGATCATAAAAATGTACTAAGCTAATACTTTTATATTGTTAATAATTCCATTGGCTATAACTTTTAAGTTAATCTCCAGGTACTAATAGACTTAAGTTCTCAAGCTACCTTAAAAATAAAGTTCTGCTGAGCGCAGTGACTCACACCTGTAATCCCAGCACTTTGCGAGGCCGAAGCAGGAGGATTGCTTGACCTCAGGAGTTGGAGACTAGCCTGGGCAACATGGTGCGATCCCATCTTTACCAAAAACAAAAATTAAAAATTAGACCTAGATGTAGCTTCTCTACTCCCTCTCAAATCTCTGCCTGGTTTGGACCATCTGCCTCCACGTTTGCCTCTACCATGTTCATCAGGGTGACCCAGAAGTCCTACAAGGTATCCACCTCTGGTCCCTGGGTCTTCAGCAGCTGCTGCTACATGAGTAGGCACAATGCTGCATTAGCTCCTCAAGGCTCTCCCAAGTGGGTAGCAGCAGTGCTTCTGGGGTGGCCTGGGTCTGAGTGGAGGCTATAGCAGGGCCAGTGGTAATGGGGAGCATCACAGCTATCATGATGAACCAGAGCCTGCTGAGCCCCCTTAAGCTGGAGGTGTAACCGAACATCCAGGCCATGTGTACCCAGGAGAAAGAGCAGATCAAGACTCTTAACAGTAAGTTTGCTCCATCACTGACATGATACAGCTCCTGGAACAGCAGAACAAGATGCTGGAGAGCAAGTGTAGCCTCCAGTAGCAGCAGAAGACGGCACGGAGCAACATGGACAACATGCTCGAGAGCTATATCAACAACCTTCAGCAGCAGCTGTACATTCTGGGCCAGGAGCAGCTGAAGCTGCAGGCAGAGCTTGGCAACATGGAGGGGCTGCTGGAGGACTTCAAGAATAAGCGTGAGGATGAGATAAGTGTACAGAAATGGACAATGAATTTGTCTTCATCAAGAAGTTTATGGACAAAGCTTACATGAACAATGTAGAGCTGGAGTCTTGCATGGAAGGGCTGACTGACGAGATCAATTTCATCAGGCAGTTGTATGAAGAGGAGATCCAGGAGCTGCAGTCCCAGATCTTGGACACATCTGTGGTCCTGTCCATGGACAACAGTCACTCCACAGACACAGACAGCATCACCACTGAGGTCAAGGACCAGTACGAGATTGCCAACCGCAGCTGGGCCAGGCCGAGAACATATACCAGATCAAGTATGAGGAACTGCAGACACTGGCTGGGAAGCATGAGGATGATGTGTTGCACGAAGACGAAAATCTCTGAAATGAACCATAACATCAGCCGGCTCCAGGCTGAGACTGAGAGCCTCAAAGGCCAGAAGACTTCCCTGGAGGATGCCACCATGAATGCCAAGCAGCATGGGGAGCCGCCATTAACGACAGCAATGCGGCTGGGTGCAGTGGCTCGCCTCTGTTAATCCCAGTACTTTGGGAGGCCAAGGCAGATGGATTGTTTGAGGCCAGGAGTTTGAGACCAGCCTGGGCAACATAGCAAAGTCCTCTAACAAAAATACAAAAATTAGCCAGTCTTATAACCCAGTCTCAAAAAAATACATAAAAATTTAAAAATAATTTTTTTTTTTTTAAAGACACCACCGCCAAGCTGGTGTACTAGGAGCTGAGGAATGTCAAGCTGGCCCTGGACACAGAGGTTGCCATCTACATGAAGCTGCTGGAGGGCAACAAGCAGGCTGGAGTCTGGGATACAGAACATAAGTATATATATAAAGACCACCAGTAGCTGCTCAGGTGCACTGAGCTTGGCTTATGGGGCCTCACAAGCCCTGGCCTCAGCTATGGCTAGGCTCTAGCTTTGGCTCTGGCAGGGACTCTAGCTCCTTCAGCCGCACCAGCTTCTCCAGGGTTCCTCCAGTGCCGTGGTTGTGAAGAAAATAGAGACGCGAGATGGGAAGCTGGTGTCCAAGTCCTCTGATGTCCTGCCCAAGTAAATGGCCATGGCAGCCCCTCCCAGCCCATCCCTTCCTGTGGATGCCCCAGAGCCTGTGGAAGAGGCCACTGTGCAGGGGAGCATAGGGAACAGAAGTGAACATAGCCTCACCTAAGTGAGGCTCAGTCCTAGCTCTCAGCCCACTCATGGAGGTAGTTTATTGCCTGGGGTACCCCCCTGGCCCATGACTCCAGCTATAAAACAATGTGTTTTTTGTTTTTTCCAAAATAAAGCCTCAACTACCTCTGCCATTAAAAAAAAAAAAAATTGCCAGGCTTGGTGGTGTGTGCCTGTGGTCCCAGCTACTCAGGGCGCTTAAGTGGGAGAATCACTTGAGCCCAGGAGGTCAAGGTCACAGTGAACTGTGATTGTGCCACTGCACTCCAGCCTGGGCAACAGAGCAAGACTCTGCCTCAACAATAAAGTTCTAACAAGCATTTCCTCACAAAAGCATGAATGAGTAGATAGTTTAGTTAAGGAAAATGCCTGTGTTATCCAGTTAACCTGAGATGCTATTAGGCTTACCCCACCATGACACTTCCCAGCCCATAACGCCTTAATCCAAATTAGAGGTACACTCTCTAATCCTGAAACTGTTGACAAGTGTGATATGACAAGAGTTAGCACCCCAAAGCACAATATCCTATGATTTTCAAACTTTTCCTTCTGCCTACCTGCTACTAATTGAACAGCAGGCCCACATCAGCACTTTTCTTTCAGAGCCTGAATCTCTATTTCTCCCACCCCCTACTTCAAGAATGGTATGAGGTTTAGGGGTGTCTATCAAGACCCCCTCAGCAACCAACAGCCGTTCCAGAAAAGCTGACATAACCCAGGGCTGCCAACAAGAGCAGCTTCCCAGCAGGATGTTTTAGTAACCTTAATGAGGCAGAGAGAACGCCTCCCGTAAATTCTGGTTGGAAGAAACAATCTAGAGATGGTGGAAAAGTACAACTTAAAAAGCAAACACCACAGGCTCCAGTAGAGCAGGAAAGCAAGCAGGGATTTCTAAATACAGAGCTCAATTGTAAGAGTTCACTGTACCTTAATTCTCACTATCATCATTTGCTCTGTCAAAAATAGAACCTTCCATGTCTTGATCCATTCAGAATAAGCCACAGCAGGCACAGCTCTGCTTCCACAGGGCAGCCAGGTCAGAAAGGCCACACAGGGAAATGGAAAAGGCAGCCAGCAGGTTTTCTTAGAGATTATACTCCTCTGGGCTTTTATCCTTCTTCCCAGCTATTCTGGTGCCAAGAAAGCTGCAGGGAGGTCTTTGCTCTGCTCTGAAAAAGCTTCAATTCAATCTTTTCACCAGCAGGGCTGAAGCAGTCTCAGGGCTGTAACTCCCTCTGCTGCCCAATGTTTTCTTTGCATGTTGTGATCAGTTTAATTAATTTCAAACTCAAATGTTAAAATAACTAATGCAGCCCTTCATTTCAAAATATAATCAAAAGAGCATGAGTTCAGACAGGAGGAATATAGATGGAATGCATGGTTCAAAGCTGGATACACTTCTGCATTCACCTACAAATCTCCTCTATCTCAGAAAGGATTTCTTCAGTTTCATGAAAAGTCTCCTTCACAGGCATGTAGAAAAGTAGGAGCCAGACTTCTTGGTCCTTCCTCACCCACCCTTAATAACAACATTGCCTTTAGCAGAACTTAAGGCAGGCTTTATTCATCTTTCAAGATCCAATTTAAATAGCACTTAGGATGAGGCATTAAAACTACCTGTTTACCAGTCTGTTTCACTGTATTGATTCAACACTGTGTCTAGCTAACAGCAGATGCTCACTATCTAACAGAATTCTAACTAGAACCATGTGCGATACTGGGGGAAGGAAAACCTGTCCACAGAAGAATTCAATCAGCAATCACTGGGGGAAGAACCAAAATTCTTAAGAGATAAGAATAAGAGACAGGTGTGTTTCTCCAACATACCATTATTCTGCCTCACAATTTGCCTACCAGCTGTGCTTGAGGTCCTTTTCAGATTACCAATCTCAGTCTCTTTCCTGTAAACTCTTAACTGATTTTTAATGTACTTGAAAGGCACTTCATTCTTTCCCTATACCCAAATACTTCTCACATTCTGATCTTAGTGATAAAATTCACAAAGACCTCACAGTGACTCAATGAGAGTGTTGAGCAATACTGACCCCATTAAATAATGTACCCAATCTATTTAGGTTAGAAACTCTGGTATTCCAGCATCCAGAACTAGAAGTGATGAAGACATTTGTTAGTGCAGTAACCCTTATTTATTTTTCTGAACCCTCCCCTTCTCCACCTCCCAATACTGGAAGCTTATCTGTCAGGCAGAATTCCTAATCTGCCTCAAAATCTACAGGTCCAAGCTCTCTGCGAATACCAAGTGCTCAAGGCAACTGCCACCCTTCAGAAAAGTAAATACCAACAACGAATGGTGTTACTGTGTAAAAAGTCTCTACTGCTGAATAGTAAGAAGCAATGTAAATTTTTTAATACAAACAATCCCACAGTATTTATTGCCATCTTGTAATAACATAAGGGTAATCAAAACAATATGAATAAATGTTCATATTGGACAAAGGACATCTAAAAACAAACTGTATCCTTCTCAACAATTTCTCACTTCATTGATCATTTCTAGTTGGAGACACTTTGTAGCAAAGTAATATTATCTCCTTTTAGCATGATCCGACCTGCAACACAAAAACAACAAAAAGCTATTAATAGCCACACACTCAGATGTTTTACTCAGAATTTCGTATCCAGTTTTTGAACAATATTTTGAAAATGCTTTCTTATAAAAATATGTGAACATTTTCAAGTGTCCATATAGTGAAAGGCTTTCTGGCTCCATTAGAATACATTTATCTTTTCAACAAACTAACATAGGTAGATGATATTTCATGATAAGTATCATTTCTATGGACTAAGTCAACTCAGTAGGCCTCATACATTTCCCAATGCTGAGTGTGTAAAAGTTTGGAAATGAGTCATATGTCAAGTTTGGGAAATACAGTATATTATAACTCCATTCTTAAAGCTGTTAGTATATTAAACACTCCACCCTATCTCTACTAAAAATACAAAATTAGCAGAGCCTGGTGGCACGTGCCTGTAATCCCAGCTACTTGGGAGGCTGAGGCAGGAGAATTGCTTGAATCTGGGAGGCGGAGGTTGCAGTGAGCCAAGATGGCACCATTGCACTCCAGCCTGGGCAACAGAAGCAAAATTCGTCTCCAAAAAAAAAAAGACTCCACTCTACAATAAACAAACCTGTTTTATCCAAAATTTCCTAAGGTTATTTAAGACAATACCTTTCTGAGAAATTTATAAACATCTTCAGGAACACTGGTGTTCACTGGTAGAACAGTTTGAGACATGTTGATCAACTCCCAACAGTAATTAAACTGTACTACTTTCCCAGGCTTCTGCAGGCATTAATAATATTCTATTCTACAGGATAAATACTACCATGGGAATTCAACAGTTGGTAAATAATTTATAAATAATATGACCTCACTAAGGCTAAGCTTGCCCGTCCTGGCAAGACATCTTTAAATCTAAAAAACCTGGCTGGGTATGGTGGCTCACACCTATAATCTCAGCACTTTGGGAGGCCAAGGTGGGTGGAATGCCTGAGCTTAGGATTCGAGACCAGCCTGGACAACACGGTGAAACCCCGTCTTCTACTAAAATACAAAAAATTAGCCAGGTGTGGTGGCATGCACCTGTAATCCCAGTTACTTGGGAGGCTGAGGCAGGAGAATCGCTTGAACCCAGGAGGTGGAGGTTGCAGTGAGCCGAGATTGTGCCATGGCACTCAAGCCTGGGAAACAGAGCGACACTCCGTCTCCAAAAAAATTAAAAAAAAAATAAAAATAAATCTAAAAAACCCAGGCTTTCATAAAAATAGTCTAAGCAAGAAGCAGCCAGTGAAACACCATACTGCTTCTCAGAATCTACTTTCCACATATCTAGTACAGGTTCAAAAGAATCCTGAGGGTCTGAAAGACAGATACCTGAAACCCACCACTGATAAAAGTATTAGTGAGCATTTTACAAATAAAGACAAAATGCCTAAATAAACCTCAAGTGAATGGGATGTTAATAGAAATGATTCAGTGTGTCTTGATGAAACCGTGAATCCTAAGACCATTCATTAACTGGGTTAAGAAACACCATTCATTGCCAGGCTTAGTGGCTCACACATGTAATCCCAGCATTTGGGAAGCTGAGGCAGGCGGACTGCCTGAGCTCAGAAGTTAGAGACCAGCCTGGGCAACACAGTGAAACCCCGTCTCTACTAAAACACAAAAAAATCAGCCAGGCGTGGTGGTGCACGCCTGTAGTCCCAGCTACTCGGGAGTCTGAGGCAGGAGAATTGCTTGAATCCAGGAGGCGGAGGTTGCAGTGAGCCAAAATCACGTCATTACGCTCCAGCCTGGGCGACAGAGTGAGACTCTGTCTCCAAAAACAAAAGAAAGAAAGAAATACCATTCACTGTTCAAATATTTTTTAGTTTCTATTATGTGCCAGGCATTGAGTTAGGTACTGAGCACACTGGGATCAAAAAAGGCATGACTCATGCAGTTATGGTGAAGCACCTGATAACAGGAGAGACACTAATAAAGTAATTTCAATAATAAAGGTTTTACTACAAACTCAGGGAGCACATAATCCCGCCTTCCCCCATCCCCAGCGAAACCAAATTAAACTCTGAACTTTTTAGAGCAGGGCTTCCTAACCCCTGGGCCACAGACCAGTACCAGTCCTGGTCCCTGTTAGAAACTGGGTCATACAGCAAGAGGTGAGCAGTGGGCGAGGTGGCAGAGCTTCATCTGTATTTACAGCCACTCCCCATCACTAGTATTCCCGCCTGGGCTCTGCCTCTTGTCATATCAGTGGAGGCCTTAGATTCTCATGAGTGTGAAACCTATTGTGAACCGGGCAAAGAGGGATCTAGGTTGCGCACTCCTTATGAGAACCTAATTAATGCCTGATGATCTGTCACTGTCTCCCATCACCCCCAGATGGGACTGTCTAGTTGTGGGAAAACAGGCTTAGGGCTCCCACTGATTCTACATGATGGTAAGCTGTATAATTATTATATATTACAATGTAATAATAATAAAGTGTACTATAAATGTAATGTGCTTGAATCATCCGAAAACCATCCCCCACACCCTAGTCCACAGAAAAATTGTCTTCCACAAAACTGGTCCCTGGTGCCAAAATGGTTGGGGACCGCTGTCTTTTTTTTTTTTTTTGTGACGGAGTCTCGCTGTGTCGCCCAGGCTGGAGCACAGTGATGTGATCTCAGCTCAGTGCAAGCTCCGCCTCCCAGGTTCCCGCCATTCTCCTGCCTCAGCCTCCTGAACAGCTGGGACTACAGGCGCCCGCCACCACGCCCAGCTAATTTTTTTGTTTTTTTTTTTAATCAGGAGAGACAAGGTTTCACCTTGTTAGCCAGGATGGTCTCGAATTCCTGACCTCGTAATCCACCTGCCTCGGCCTCCCAAAGTGCTGGGATTACAGGCGTGAGCCACCACGCCTGGCCTAGGGGACCACTGTGTTAAAAGAAGTGATATTTGATCTGAGCTCTACAGACACAAGGAATATCATATACAAAGATTAATGGTTGGGCAAATCTGCAGATTCAAAGAACTGAAATAAGACAAGTGTTGCTAAAGCTGAGAAAGTGCGGCACAGTGATACGAGATGCGCAGAGGGAGACAAGACTAGATCATGAAGATCATTAAATTTGCAGAATCATTAGATTTTTTTTTTATCCTAACAGCAACAGGAAGTCATTGCAGTATTTCAAGCAAAGGGATGACATGTTCAGACTGGTGTTTTTAAAAGATGAGTGAGGCCTGGAAAGCAAACTGGAGGCAGCTGCAGATAATTAGTAAGCTGAACTGGAAACTGGTGCCATTCAATAAGGCGGGAAATAATAATACAACAGCTCTAAACAGTGTGAGTTGGAATTGAGTTTGCTTTCTGATATGCTGACTTTAAGAAGCCTTTGAAACATTCAAGTAGAAATGGTGAGTAGGCCCAGACAAACAAATTTGGGAGTCAGTATATATAGATGGTAATTGAAGCTGTACTCCAGTGCCTAGGCAGACAATACCGAATGACAGGAGGGCCTAGAACCAAGCCTGGAGCAACTCATTTAGTGACTGGGTCCCAAAGAATGAATATATAAGTCTGAAAAATAGCCAGAAGTGAAAAATAAAAACCCAAGTATAATATCGTAGAGCCAAGGTGTGATACTGCAAAATATTTATTTGGTCTTCAATCCCATACAACTCCTAAAATCCTTAGAATCTCTAAGGTGTTGCCTTTTTGTATGCTAATGATTGACTGACGGCCAGCAGCCCCTACAACTGGCCCCTACAACGTTTCAGCATGGGAGCTGCTCACTGAAAGGACCAAGGCATTAGTGATGTCAGACTTTCAGCCCCACCCTCCAACCCAGGGAGGAGGAGAGGAGCTGAAGGTTAAGCTGATCACCAATGGCCAATTTAATCAGTCATGCCTACATAATGAAGCTTACATAAAAACTGAAAACAATGGGGTTCTGATAGCTCAACCTCCACATGGAGGTTCCCAGAGAGCGGTGAGCTTGCAGAGGGCACAAAAGCTTCGTGTACCTTCCTATATGCCTTGCCCTACACATCTCTTCATCTGTATTTTTTTAATATCCTTTATAATAAACCAGTAAATGTTAAGTGTTTCCCCGAGTTCTGCCAGCTGCTCTAGCAAATTAATCAAACCAACGGAGGGGTCATGGGACCCAGTTTATAGCCAGTCAGCAAGAAGCACAGGTAAAACAATCTGGAGCTCACAATTAGCATCTGGTGGAGGGCTGAGGGGCACGGAAGGCAATCTTGGGGATTGAGCCCTCAACCTCTGGGAACTGACGCTATCTCAGGTAGATAGTGTTAGAACTAAACTGAACTTGTGAGCTGATGTCCACTGCCGAATTGATTGCTTGCTTGGTGTGTGGGGAAATATGCCCACACATCTGGTCACAGAAGTCTTCTGTGTTAATTATTGTCAACTGAGGAAACAGAAAAATCTACTTGGGTTTTTCCCCCCACTCAGACAAGGGAACAAACCACTTTAAGGAGGGAGTGGCAAACAGTGCCAAATGCTGTTGAGAGTTTAATAAAATGAGGATTAGTACTGATCATTAGATTTAATACCACTAGTCTTTGGTTCCCTTGGTGAGAGCTCTCCGGGTGGAGAAGCCAAAATGGAGTGTGATGACAAGTGAGTAGCAGAGGATGATTTCAAAAGTGTACTACTACTCTGAATAATAACTTCTCAAATGCAAAATAAATTCAAACATTAACTGAGTTGCAGGTCACTGAATTCTGCAAGTGAATAAAACATTTCTAGAATTCTGTAAGACCACTTCTAGCCTTACCCAGTTGTTTTCTTGACTTTGTTTTAGAATGAATCTCTTCTGCATCATCTAATACAAGGTTCATATACTCATCAAAACCCTAGAAAAATAAACAAACTGTTATCTTCAAAGAAAATCACATCCAATCCATTTTAAATGAGTATACCTATGTAGATAAAAACTCCAACTAACTTCAAAGATTCACTCATCTCAAGCCCCACCCCACCTTCCACCCAAAGGTTTTTTTTTTTTTGAGAAAGGATCTCACTTTGTCTTCCAGGCTAGAGTGCAGTGGTGTGACCTCGGCTCACTGCAGCTGGACCTCCTGGGTTCAAGTAATTCTTCTGCCTCAGCCCCCACAAGTAGCTGGGACTATAGGGTGCACCACCATGCCTGGCTACTTTTTTTATTTTTGGTAGAAACAGGGTTTCATCACGGTGCCCAGGCTGGTCACGAACTCTGGAGCTAAAGTGATTCATCATGCTCAGCCTCCCTAAGTGCTAGGATTACAGGCATGAGCCACCTTGCCCAGCAAAATATTTAAAAATTAGCTGGACATGGTGGTGTATGCCTATAGTCCCAGCTACTAGAGGCTGAGGTGGAAGAATCACTTGAGCCAAGGAGTTCAAGATTGCAGTGAGCTATGAGAGCACCTGGGTGACAGAGCCGGACCCCACCTTTAAAAAAAAAAATACTTAGGGTAGCCTGCCATCCCAGAAGCCTTATTTAACTAACCCCACTGAGCTCTATTCAGGTATCACCTAACCCACAACAAATAACCCCACCGTCCCTAATTTCATTAATTTTGTCCCCCCTGTCCATACTAACATTGTTGCTCAATATTTTTTTTTCGAATAATTTTTAAAAGTTAATTTTCAGCCAGGCATTGTGGCTCATGCCTGTAATCCCAAGACTTTGAGAGGCTGAGGTGGGAGAATCACTTGAGCCTAGGAGTTTGAGACCAGCCTGGGCAACACAGTGAGACCTCATCTCTATAAAAAATAAAAATTTAGCAGACTGTGATGGTGCACGATTCTGATCCCAGCTACTTGGGAGGCTGAGGCAGGAGGACTACTTGAGCCCAGGAGGTTGAGGCTGCAACGAGCCATGATTGTGCCACTGCACTCCAGCCTAAGCAACAGAACAAGGCCCTTTCTCAAAAATCAAATACAAATTTTCTTCTCAACATAGACAGAGGAAGAAAATGAATTAAAAGTTAATTTTCCCTATTAAAAACTACCCAATCCTTATCTATCAACAATGAAAAAAGGCTAAACAGCGGCCTCTGAAAAACTTTCCTTAGGTTGGATCTTTGACTTTTTATACACTGTTCTGGCTAGCCACTTTCTGTGAAGTCTTTTTCTATGACCAGACTGCTATGAGATAAAATCGCCTGTATACTCACAATGATACAGCCTTCTATCCGCATATTCACTTGCTCATAGAGCCACACCTGAATCCGCGATCTCTGAAATAATCATAAAAGTGGAAACGTTAAAAAAAGAAAAATAGGGCCGGGCGCGGTGGCTCACGCCTGTAATCCCAGCACTCTGGGAGGCCGAGGCAGGTGGATCACAAGGTCAAGAGATAGAGACCATCCTCGCTAACATGGTGAAACCCCATCTCTACTAAAAATACAAAAAAAATTAGCTGGGCGTGGTGGCGCACGCCTGTAGTCCCAGCTACTCGGGACGCTGAAGCAGGAGAATCGCTTGAACCCGGGAGGCAGAGGTTGCAGTGAGCTGAGATCACGCCACTGCACTCCAGCCTGGGCACAGAGTGAGACTCCGTCAAAGAAAAGAAAAAGAAAGAAAAAGAAAAAGAAAAGGAAAGGGAAAAGGAAAAGGAAAAAGAAAAAGAAAAAAAGAAAAGAAAAGAAAAGAAAAACAGGCCAGGTGCCTCGATTCACACCGTTCCCGTACTTTGGGATGCCAAAGTGGAATAATTCGCTTTGTGGCCAGATGTTCAATATAAGCCTGCGCAACATTAAGCAAGATCTCTCCGCCCACCCCCACCCCAAAAATTGAAGTATACAAAACCTAACCATTTTGGTCAAACGACAAGAGAAATATGGCTCCTAAAAAAATTGTAATGAATGTAAGTCAAAAGTTTTAACTAATTAGCCCATATCTAAGAATTATTCACCAATAATAATAACCTCAAAGAGAATTTTCATTTAATAAGTTCTATATTGGAACTGTATAAGCTAATAATTTTCCTGTGATTTTGGGACTCAGTATTTCTTACTGCTTCTGGTCTCAATCTATTTAGAGTGAAAGTTTTTGACAGCATAGCACAAAGCAGTAATTTCTAATGACCAAGGGCTTATCTCCTGCAGCAAAATCCAGTTCCAAAACAAAGCTTTCTCATGTCACACACCTAACAACCAGGACAGGAGCCCTCAATTCAGGTGGTTAAAAATTATTATCACCTGAAATTAATGTTTTTCAGTTGTGTTGTCACACTATAAAATTTAAGTTGCTAAAATTTCCCTCAAAGGAAAGCAGCTGCCACTAAATTCCTCTGAAGGTACCCCTTCTCTCTTCCTTTTTTCGTCTTTAAGTTTTCCCACAGGTATTAAACACACCACCTCTTGACATGGTTTAAGTTGGCTGGGTTTTTTTCCCAATGTTTCATCCTAAAGGGGAGAGGTTCCAATGTTCTAGCCATAATCACTACTAACAAAACTACTGATGCCCAAATACCATGGTCAAGTCTGCTAATAATACTTCTTGGAATTAAAAAGTATTTTTGATCTTGCAAAGTAATGCATACAATTATTTGTATGTTGGGAAGTGGCATGGATACACACCACTTCATCACATTAGTGCTTTCTAAGTACTCCTTTCCCTCAATTACCCTCCAATCTCCAGTTACATCTATTTTTAAATTCTAGAACACAGCGATCGCTCAAGTTAACATAAAAAACTAAATCAGTTCACCTCTTATTTAAAAAGTAGTTACGAAACAAGCAACTTTTTTTTTACTTACATTTTGTAAGTATCTGAAGATGAGGTTCTGCACCACAGTGGCTAAGGAAAAAATACAAAAGCAGCATAGACTCTGCTTCCTGAAACAACTGGACGACCCTATTCCCGTCTCACCTTTGTTTACTAAACGCGAGGTCTGGTGCTTACGCAAACAACAAGTGCCCAGCTGGGCATTCGTTAGGGGTCTTCTAAAGACTAAAGAACATCCCTTCCACTTTCATTCCCCTGGAGTTTCTCAAAACCGTTAATTAACTCCCGTTTTCACTCCGCACCTAAAGTTTTCTTCCCTCCTTTCGCTGCGTCCATTCCTGCATTCCCCACTGCAGGGGTCCACCCAAGACCACCTCCCCACCATCACGGTTCTTCAACTACCCGCGCTTTCTTCCAGTCTTGGTAGCCCCGGGGGCTCATGGGATGTGGATTCGTACTCCGCTATCCCAGGCCTGCTCTCAGCCTGCGCCTTCGCACCCCGTATTCTGGCCCGAACCTCCTAGTTCTGACATCCTGCGTAGGATACGATGGGCTGCACCATAACCTTCTGCACTTTCTGGCCCTGGCCACGGTACGCCATGGTGGAATTTCACAAGGAGCACACCAGCACGCTGCCTCTGAGAGCAACTTCCGGAATAAAGAACCGGAAGCGGAAGTGTGTGAAGGTCACGCGGCGACATGGGCGGCTCCTGGGAAATGCCCCTCTAGCCACGAAGTCACGTTTCTCCGCTGCATGGCCTCCGAGGGAGGCCAAACTGAGGCGTCTGCGCTGTGGAAGGTGGCCCGGTCCTACAGCGCCATCTGGAGGGAGGCGGGAGGAGGTGCCTTCGGTTGTACGGTGGCCATGGCAGGAGGAGTGCCGTCCTGTCTCCAATTTCTTTTCTTTTCTTTTCTTTTTTTTTTTGAGGCGAAGTCTCGCTCTGTCGCCCAGGCTGGAGCGCAGTGGCGCGATTTCAACTCACTGCAACCTCCGCCTCCAGGGTTCAAGCGATTCTCCTGCCTCAGCCTCCCGAGTAACTGGGACTACAGGCGCCTGCCATCACGTCTGACTAATTTTTTGTGTTTTTAGTAGAGACGGGGTTTCACCATGTTGGCCAGGATGGTCTCGATCTTTTGACCGCATGATCCGCCCGCCTCGGCCTCCCAAAGTGCTGGGATTACAGACGTGAGCCACTGCGCCCGGCCCGTATCTCCATTTTCTGAGTTAGCTTGAAAAGCCAAAATCGTCCCAGTGTGTATCTCTATGTGTAAAATGAGTTAATTTCGTGCCTTTCCTAAAGCCTATTTTGCTGGAGTTTAGGCTTGATAGCAGCGTTGTGGTGGAAAGGGTAGGGCGGCAAGGTGCCCAAACTTCAGGCTTCCCACCTCTGGCAGTCGGCCAGGGGCGGTCTGCATTCCAAAGCCAGACGCCTGGTTCGCTCCAGTTACGGATTCAACTCACATCCATTTCGTGGAGAGTTACTGTTCAGGTGGCAACTGAGGGTGGCGATTTACCATGAAGACGCTGAAATCCACATGCTGGGCGCAAATCCAGCTCTTTTAGAGTTGGGTGTCCAAGGATAAATTACTCAGCCTCGCCATGTCTTGGCTTAGTTTCCAAAACGGAGATTATAGTAAAGATTAACTTTACTCAGGGGCTTGAAGATTCAATGAAATAATTGTCTATGTGTGCACACAGGCGTCAGCCAGTGTCAGAACATGTCCTTCCCTGGATAACACAGCTACTAAGTGGAGCAGCTGGAATTTGTAGGTGTGCCTGACCCCAAAGTCCACCTACCTTTCCATTGTGTCATGGCTTGTGGCCTGGCAGAGATTTCATTTAATTGGCATACACATGTTATAGAGGAGGAAACTGAAGTTTAGACTTTTGAAAGGACTTGCCTAAGGGAACACGGATTAGGGCAAATGGCAGAATCAAAATTAGCTTTTCTGAGGGCTTCTGTTTAATGGGGATAATAGTAATGACAACTTCAGAAAGGGGTTGAGTTGAAAGTGATTTTTAAACTACACAAAGCGGCCAGGCTCACGCCTGTAATCCCAGCATTTTGGGAGGCCGAGGCAGGTGGATCACCTGAGGTCAGGAGTTCGAGACCAGCCTGGGCAACATGGTGAAACCTTGTCTACTAAAAATACAAAAATTAGCCATGCATGGTAGCACATGCCTGTAATCCCAGCTACTTGGGAGACTGAGACAGGAGAATTGCTTGAACCCAGGAGGCAGAGGTTGCAGTGAGCCGAGATCATGCCACTGCACTCCAGCCTTGGTGACAGAGCGAGACTCCATCTCAAAAAAATAAATAAGAATAAATAAATAAACTACACAAAGCTAGCAAATGCATGAGATAACTATTTCCTTTAAAAAATTTCAGCCAGGGCTGGGCACAGTGGCTCATGCCTGTAAATCCCAGCACTTTGGGAGGCTGAGGCGGGCAGATCACAAGGTCAGGAGTTCGAGACCAGCCTGGCCAATATGGTGAAACCCTGTCTCTATTAAAAATACAAAAATTAGCCGGGTGTAGTGGCAGGCGCCTGTAGTCCCATCTACTCAGGAGGCTGAGGCAGGAGAATTGCTTGAATCTGGGAGGCGGAGGTTGCAGTGAGCCGAGATTGCGCCACTGCACTCCAGCCTGGGTGACAGAGCAAGACTCCATCTCAAAAAAAAAAAAAATTTCAGCCAGGTGCGCTGCTCGTGCCTGTAATCCCAGCATTTTGAGAAGCAGAAGCAGGAGGCTTGCTTGAGCCCAGGAGTTCAAGACCAGCCTGAGCAACATAATGAGAGCTTGTCTCTACAAAAAAACTTAAAAATTAGCCGAGCCTGATGATGCATGCCTGTAGTCCCAGCTACTCTGGAAGCTGAAGCAGGAGAATCTCTTGAACCCAGGAGGCAGAGGTTGCAGTGAGCCGAGATCATGCCACTGCACTCCAGCCTGAGCAACAGAGCCAGGCCCTGTCAAAAAAAAAAAGATTCCCTAGCTGGGTTTTGTGGCATGGCCTGTATTCCCAAGAATTAGGGGAGGCTGAGGTAGTAGGACTGCTTGAGCCTAGGAGTTCAAGAGTGCAGTGAGCTGTAATGGCACCTATAAATAGCCACTACACTCCAGCCTGGGCAACATAATGAGACCCAGTCTTTAAAAAAATCATCCCCACACCCAAACCCAATAGTGTCACGTTGTCTGACTTCAAAACAGTTTGTTTATTTATTTTTCCCCACCGCCCTCCCCCGCTTTTTTTTCAGACAGGATCTCCTGATATGGCACAGGCTGACGTGCAGTGGTGCAATCTCGGCTCACTGCAACCTCCCTACCAGGGCTCATGTGATCCTCCCACCTCAGCCTCTGGAATAGCTAGTACCACAGGTGTGCACCATCACACCTGGCTAACTTTTTGTATTTTTAGTAGAGACGGGGTTTTGCTATATTGGCCAGGCTGGTCTTGAACTCCCAGCCTCAAGTGATTCTCCTGCCTTGGCCTCCCAAAGTGCTAGGATTACACGTGTTAGCTGAACCTGGCCAGGATTACTTTTTTAAATCCAAGTACATGATGTCTTTTTATTTGTTCAAACTTTCCTTTGAACCTTTCAAAAGTTTTTGGTTGTCTTCATATAGACCTTGTGATTTCTTAAGTTCAACCTTACATATTTCATCTCTCTTCTTAAAAATTCTATCTTTTCCTCAATTGTATGCTCTAGCTGGTTTTTAGGGGAAAAAAAGAATGATAAATGCAACTATATAAAAATAAAATTTTGCATGACTAAAAAGTGAAAACAATAAACAAAGTCAAAACATCTGGGAAAAATATGTTTGCATTACATCTGAAAAATGACTAATTTTACTAATATGTAGAGTTCCTGAAAAAGAATGCTATTCTGGTCTTTACTGATGTGTAAGAAATATTCCAAAACTTAGTAGCTTAAAACAGCAACCATTTTGTTATAATTCATGACTTCATGGGTCAGGAATTTGGGCAGGTTCTCAGCTGGGTGATTCTTCTGCTCCACAAGATGCATCTAAGGCTTTGATGTGTATCTTTGGAAGACTGGCCTCAGCTGGGTCCCTATCTCTATGTAGTCTCAGCCCTCACCACATGGTTTCTCTAGAAGAGTAGTATGCTTTCTTATATGGGGGATTAGGGGTCTAGGAAACCAAGGCTGAAGCTACCAGTACTTTTTTTTTTTTTTTTTTTTTGAGATGGAGTCTCATTCTGTCGCCAGGCTGGAGTGCAGTTGCGAAATCTTGGCTCACTGCAACCTCCGATTCCTGGCTTCAAGCGATTCTCCTGCCTCAGCCTCCCGAGTAGCTGGGATTACAGGCACGCGCCACCAAGCCCAGCTAATTTTTGTATTTTTAGTAGAGACAGGGTTTCAGCGTGTTGGCCAGGATGGTCTTGATCTCCTGACCTCTTGATCCACCCGCCTTGGCCTCCCAAAGTGCTGGGGTTACAGGTGTGAACCACTGCACCCAGCCGCTCTACCAGCACTTTTAAAAGCCAAGCCTGGACCGGGCACAGTGACTCACTCTTGTAATCCCAGCACTTTGGGAGGCTGAGGCCAGCGAATTACCTGAGGTCAGGAGTTCAAGACCAGCCTGGCCAACATGGCGAAACCCCATCTGTACTAAAAATACTAAAATTAACTGGGTGTGGTGGCAGGCGCCTGTGATCCCAGCTACTCAGGAGACTGAGGCAGAATTGCTTGAACCCAGGAGGCAGAGGTTGCAGTGAGTGGAGATCACACCATTGCACTCTAGCCTGGGCGACAGAGCAAGACCCCGTCTCAAAAAAAGACCCAAAATTAAAATTGGCAATGGATGTGAGCATCAGTTTGTAGCAAAGGAAATAGGAATGGTCTTTAAACATGAAAAGATGCCCAGCTTCACTCATAACAGAAAGGCTACATTCAGAATGTCTGTCACAAAAGAAAAAAAAGAAAGGCAAACCAAACTACACTGAAGTACTAATTTCTCTTATTAGATTGGAAATGATGAAAAAATAGTGGTACTGTAAATTATTAAGCTCTATTTCTAGGTACTTATCCTCCATACAAACTTACATGTGTGTTATAATGTAATCATCACAACATTGTTTAAAATACCAAGATGGGAAGCAACCTAAATGTCTATCAATAGGGACTATTATAAATTACTGCATCTTCATAGGGTGTAATTCTATGCAACTTATTAAGATGAAAGGTCTTTGTGTCCCAATATGAAATAATATCCAATATACATGATGAGAAAAAAGCAAGGTATAATATGCTTGAGATTTACTTCAAAATAACTCAGTGGAACCAGCAGGGCCAGATCTCAGATAAGGCAAGCCTAAGGATTTAGCATAATTGTAGGAATCACAATCACATGTGCAAATACAAGCCTTGAAAAGTGAGTGCCTCCTTAAATTGTGCCCAAGTACCTTGCTTGCCTCACCCTCAGCTCAGCCAAGTAGGTCAGAATAGGGGATGATGGATAGTTGGTATGGTAAAGAAAGGATTGGCCATGAATCTGCAATTGTTGAAACTGGGTGACTGTGGAGTTTATTATACTTTAATTCTAAATACATTTGAAATTTTCTTTAATAAAAAAGGCAGGGTTCAGAATGTCGTGTTTTACGCATGATATTCTATGGAAGTGTATTCACTTACACATGGCTAAAGTATCTCTGGAAGAATACCTGAGACACAGATAATGGAAAGTAATATGAAACATTTGTTTCCTTTTGTTATTGCAACTACTCATAATGTTGTTGTAAAACTTCATGACACACCTAAGATATCTGCAAAGTCGGCTTGAGAATCACTGGCCCAAATGAACATACCCCTGAGAAAGGAGTCTGCCAAACCTCCCAAATATTTCAGAACATTCTTCCTCTCAGCTTGAAGTTTCTTTCATCCCAACCAGAAGCTTCACAACTTGCTGAATGGCTGTGATTAACTATTCTTTACCATGCCATAGATTCAGACTCTACAACATTTTAGCAGTTAAATCCAACCAAATCTAAATACCTTAGTAACAGACCCTCTCAGTAAATAGAAATACAAAACAAAACAAATTTTTTTGAGATGGAGTCTTGCCCTGTTGCTCAGGCTGGAGTGCAGTGGTGATTCACCTCGGCACACTGTAACCTCCGCCTTCCAGGTTCACACAATTCTCCTGCCTCAGCCTCCCAAGTAGCTGGGATTACAGGTGCATGCCACCCCGCCCGGCTAATTTTTTTGTACTTTTAGTAAAGATGGGGTTCTGCCATGTTGGCCAGGCTGGTCTCAAACTTCTGACTTCAGATGATCCACCCATCTCGGCCTCCCAAAGTGCTGGGATTACAGGCTTGAGCCACCGTGCCCAGCCAAAATTACTTTTTTTAAATGTAAAACTAAATTCTGGATTGCTGTTCTTATTTAGGGTCATTACTTACTTTTTGCCCACTTTATTGAACAAACTTAAGAGAATGGTCAAGGATTTTAATTGTGCTCATGCCCCTTAACTAACATCATTTTGCAAATTCAAAATAAATTGCGGTTTGGAGTCTTATTAATGCAGTTAAATGTATGGATTGTAGGAACTTCCAAAGAGTTACTGAGCAGCTTCATAAAGTCAAGATTTTAAAAAACACTATTGAAAAGATCTACTAATCAAACCCAATGGCACATAATATATAAACATACTGACCCTGAAACTTCAGTGGGGGAATAGTCATCTTTAATGTACTGTATAATTGAGTGTCAAAATGAGTATGTGAATTAAAGATACACAATAAGTACTCAATAAATGTTAGCTAATTTAAGTGTTACCTATTAAGCAGTTACAACTGGAGACCATGTATTTCCTGTGCTACAGCCAAATTCAAAGCAATCAAATACTTTACAGAACTGCAGAACTGTTGGCTGGGCATGGTGGCTCACACCTGTAATCCCAGCAGTTTGGGAGGCCGAGGAAGGCATATCACTTGAGGTCAGGGGTTCCAGACCAACCTGGCCAACATGGTGAAATCCTGTCTCCACTAAAAATACAAAAATTAGCCAGGTGTGGTGGTGCATCCCTGTAATCCCAACTACTGAGGAAGCTGAGGCAGGAGAATCACTTGAAACTGGGAGGCAAGAGTTGCAGTGAGCCAAGATTGTGCCACTCTGCATTCTAGCCTAGGCAACAGAGTGAGACTCTGTCTCAAAAAAAACACCCTGCAGAATTATTCTGGCAAAATAAAGCCACCATTTTAGAAAAGGATCATGGAACTCTGATCAATATATTAATAGATCAAGCTTTGTTACTGCAATTGTAATTATTAAACATCAGTCTTATCTTTCAAATACTGATCAAGATGAAAACACACTATGTTCTAGCTTTAAAGAAGAACCACTGAGATTTAGGGTTAAGGCTAGAACTTTAGGAATTATTATCTTGAAATAAAATATATGAAACATAAAACTATATTATTTCTGGCTATAAACAAACTGGAACATTTGGGCCCTTTTCTTACTGTTAAAATGAAAAACTATCACTCAAAACTATAGTCTTTTGCTTTTTGTGAAAAGTTGATTCAACTTGTTGGGACGACTTTTAGACTAATAGGAAAAATCTATGTTCTTTGGTAGCTAACAAACATATGCTTTCCCACAACTGTAAAAATTGGCACACATATTAAGAAACCTGGACTTCCGTAAATTAAATTTCTTATCTGCTGCACCTTCATGCTTGAAAATTCTAAATCGTTGACTCTAAAGATCAAGTTTATTCATTTATTTATTTTTTATCAGCCTCTTGAGCCAGAGTAGGCCCAGAGAGACTCTCTGAGATCACTTTTAAACCCCCCCTTTTAAAAACCTAATGGCATTGCTTGAGTTACAGCACTAAGGAGAATCTGTGTCAGAAAAAAAATCCTCACATTATAATAATATAAATGCTTACCTAAAGCATATGCAGCTAAAACTGAGCACACTTGTAAATTTGGCAATATATCCAGGTGAAAGGTTTCTAAGCCAAATAATAACTGAAATTCGGGCACTTACACGAAAGGCCAATAGCATTCTGATTGGGGTCTCTTGTCAAGGTGGATCCTAGGCTGATATGATGATGTAAGATTACTTAGCTCACAACATCAAGACTTTCCTACATCAGTTTTATTTAAAACACAAACAAGTATTTCTCTTTCTGTAAGGGCAAATGGTTCAAATAATGCGGAACACGAAACGTTGACTAATACAAGTGCTTTAAATATGAAACAAAATTATTTTTTAAAAAAGCAAAAGAATAAAGAATATATACAAAAGGGACCTGGAATCTGTAAGCTGATTCCAAAAACGAAATAAGTAGAAAATCCATGGTGAAACCTGAACATTCTACCCCTGCTTTGGAGAAGGGCTATCATACAACATTCAGTCAGCTGAAGATGGATTGGTAGAGGTGTGTCTATACATAAATTTCAAGTCATTTTTGCTTGTGCAGAATCATCCCAATCTTCCCAAGACTGAATGGGCAGTCCTGTGGCTTTCTTCCTTTTCCATATTCCCAACAAGGCTACGTGAAGTTCAACTCTGATGAGCCGCTTACAACAGCAGTTCCTTAGGAGCCAACATGACAGGTGGGTCAGATTTCCCTATGAGAAACAAAACTGGCCACCTACAGCAAAATATCAAAATGGGTAAGTCCTTCC
This sequence comes from Pongo pygmaeus, assembly GCF_028885625.2. Taxonomy (NCBI): domain Eukaryota; kingdom Metazoa; phylum Chordata; class Mammalia; order Primates; family Hominidae; genus Pongo; species Pongo pygmaeus. The sequence continues at coordinate 45,599,434 of NC_072373.2, forward strand.
TTCCTCCTCCTCCTGATTATATACAACATATCTCCTTTCAAGACTATTATTTCCATCATGCTTATTCCTTCACAAATCTAAACCTTGAGGTGATATGAAGGAAACCAACATCAAGAAAAGAAAACTCAATTCAGAAATGAAGAAAACTGGCAGGTATACAATACACCCCCAGAGCATCTCAATATCCCTGGCACAGTACAATTCAGTGTACTGCTACAGCCCATAGATAAATATTGGCAGCTTGAATAAGCTCATTTTCTCCCTCAGGTGGTTAAAGGCCACCAAATAAATACTGGGCAACAGGGGTTTGTTGGGAGTTAGAAATAAAAAATTAACCAAATTTTGTCCCTGTGTTAAGTCAATGCCAGTAAGGCGGCAAGTACTGAAGAAGAAAAGGGACGATTTTCATACTAAAAAAGAATTCCTCTAATCATGTCACCATCTCATATAATGAATCCAGGGAATCCCAGAAATAGAAAATTAGTTTCAGGGGACCCCTGAGGCACTTTAAAGCCTTTTTAAAAATTACAGTAATAATAAATTAGATATTGCTCTTCAGAGGCTAACAGAGCAGCAGAAGCATCAAGATCAGGTCCAAAGAGTTATGCCCACATTACAGGCTTCCTGAGCTGCTCAGCCCTCTTTAAAGCTTAGTTGAATCTCTAAATACCTTTAAAAAGACATACAATTTAACACAGACTGAGTGGGTATTTTTGTTTAGTGGTAGCATAAAATTTGGTCCTTAATGGTAGCAGCTGTCTTCATCCATTTCAAACTCAGGTAATATTAAGTACATCAAGACAATACATAAAGAATACAACAAAGGAGGAAAAAGCCAAAACTGACAAACACCTCAAGGAGTCACTAAGTTCGCTTGCACCCTTTCACTTGATTGCCCTCTCAGTGTCTCTTTTGTGGAGAGAAGGGTATGACAGAACTTTTTTCTCAAAAGATGATAAACAATGGCATCAAATGGACAAAATGGTTATTAAGTAACTTTAAAAATCTGACCCCAAGGAATCCAGGACAAATACAGATAATTCAGAGGTATACTTCTGATTTGGGGCAAATTCTAGACTAAAGAAATGATCATCTCAGGTAAATGTTACAATAGATGAAACTAAGTCCAGTTTTTTGGCGATTTTTTTTTTTTAAATGTCCTCACTACCACCTTCAGCTATCAATCATTTCTGATAGCTCAAGCAGAAGGTCATCTTCATCTTTCCCAGGATCCAGGTCAATCTCAGCTTCCAATTTGCCTCCTGAAATCTCCCATATTAGTTTCTCAAAATCGTCCTCCACAGAGAGTTGGGGCTTTCCTGTTGAGGCAGAGCTGAGTCGGCGAGTTTTCATGCTCATTTGGGATGAGGAAGGGCCAGACACCTCCGGGGGTGAGGAATCTGAAGAGGACTGGGTTGGAGGCAGCACAAGACTGTAAGAAAAAAAAGATTATTAGAAAACTGCCCTTTTTTCAATAGTTGGCTGAATCACTTAGTCTCATGGACACAAAGAGTGAGTAAAAATTTGTTTCTAAGAATATACATAAAGAAATAATTATTTTACTGATTTGGGATCAATCTTTTTTTTTTTTTTTTTTTTTTTGAGGCAGAGTCTCCCTTTGTCACCCAGGCTGGATTGTAGTGGTACAATCATGGCTCACTCCAGCCTCGACCTCCTGGGCTCAAGCGATCATTCTGCCTCCGCCTCCCAAGTAGCTGGGTCTACAGGTGTGTGTCACCATGTGATTTTTTTTATTATTTCTTTGATTTTTATTACAGACAACACCTCACTATGTTGTCCAGGCTGGTCTTGAACTCCTGAGCTCAAGTGATTCTCCAGCCCCAGTTTCCCAAAGTGTTGGGATTACAGGCATAAGCCGCCTTGCCTGGCCAGCACCAAGCATTTTTATAACTCAAAGTAGATGTTAAAGACATCTTTCAGGGACCAGGCATGGTAGCTCACGCCTGTAATCCCAGCACTTTGGGAGGACGAGGAAGGTGGATCACTTGAGGTCAGGAATTTGAGACCACCCTGGACAACGTGGCAAAACCCTGTCACTACTAAAAATACAAAAATTAGCTAGGCCTTGTGGCACAACTGTAATCCCAGCTACTTGGGAGGCTGAGGCAGGAGAATTGCTTGAACCGGGGAAGTGGAAGTTGCAGTGAGCAGAGATTGTGCCACTGCACTCCAGTCTGGGTGACACAGTGAGACGCTGCCTCAAACAAAAAAACAAAAAACATCTTTTAGGTAATATAGCAAAATGTAAACAATGGCACCAAAGAAGAACAGCAACCCTAAATTTTCATACTTTCTTGCAATTAATTTGAAGTGCAACAGATTTATTTGAATGTTGCTCAAGTTATTTATGAGTGTTATTCTCTAGAGAGCCTAAACAGTAACAGGGGCCTGGAGTTTGTTTAGAAAGAATTACAAAGTATTACCTGTCTCTAGGATTTTCTGCTTCAGGCACAGTGACTGATTTGTCCTCAGAGACAAGCGGGACAACAGCCTACAAAAGGAAGAGTCAGGTAATTCAGTGAGAGTCAGGCTTTTTAATTTGAACATATTCATTTTCTTTTGCTGCCTTCTTAGAATTGTGGCTATGATTCTTTAAGCCTGTGAATCTAAGAATTGATAATCTAAAGGTTGAGTATATAAATAAGCAAAATATCTTGCCACCTAAAAATCAGCTTTTAAAAAATCCTGTCCTGCTACTTCACAAATATCAAACTGTAAGTATAAAATACAGTAGTAACCCAAATTACTAAAATGCTAGGAAATGCCAGGAAGTGATATACACAAGATAGAATGCTAGTGGAGAGTTAGTCTTTGCTGCTTTCCTACCACACAGAATAAAGCACCACAAAGTGAATATACTTCTTACCACAGCTGCCTTTTTGGCTGGGGGTTCCTGTAGGACACTGCTGGAGCTGAGTGGCTTCACAGCGGCAATGACAGCAGGGTGCATCTCCACTGCCTTACGTTTTGGGGCCAATTTGGGGGATGACACAACTTTAACCACAGATGGCTTCACGTTCACTTTGGGTTTAGCTACAAAGGGCAGAAAATATATGATAAGCAGTGAGAATAAACTCTTAAATGGAGAATAATTCAGAATAAAATATCAAAACTCCTTCAGTACTAGAAATACCACAAATAATTTATTAAAAAAGAGACTGAAAATGATTCAAAGGCAATTTGTGGTCACATGGTGGTCACCATGTAGATATAATCCCACTTAAATTTATGACCATTCCTCTAGTCCTTGTTTTTATTCAATACCAGAGGAAAGATGCACCACAGAAAGTTTTACACAAAGCTTTTTAAATAGCAATATTAAATTCTGAGAAAAGAATTCATCTCGTTTTGCCTTTGTATAAAAATATCAGAAATATTACTATCTACCTGTGGATAGAAGGCAAATGAAATTCAACCCAATTGTTGCCAGGAAGTTACTGGCAACAATTGGGTTGAATTTGGTAATTTTGATAACCTAAAGCAATACGTAGTATAGAAATACTTGCCTTTACCCCTTTTTTCCAAGGTCTGTGCTGCATATTTCACATTCAATACTGAGTCTCCAATCCCTGAGATTTCTACCTCCACCTTCTGGGATGACTTTGTGGGAAGCCGCTTGGTCAGGTGCCGTGTGATTCCTGGCACAGCAGTGAGCACTGGTTTCTCTGCCACTTGGGTATTGCAAGAGGCTACATCTCCCCGAAGAGGTGTCAAGACTGATTTTTCCCTCTCCTGCTGTTTCTGCATGTGCTTCTCTCTCATGGTCTCACATCTCTTGACTTGAATGTTAGTGATGTCAACTCCTGTGGTCTCACCTGAAGCCTGTGGATAAATTTGAATGACAGAATTAAAATCTGGTACCTCTAATAACCTGTATGATGTAAGTACCAGGCTAACATCTAAGTTAAGCAGAATCTCACATGATCCAGAATCTGAGAGAAAAGCTCTTTATTTGATGTTAAATAGACAATACCCTGTTAAAGATGAAAGATTAGAATCACAAATGTATGGAATAATAAAAAACCCAGATTCCACAGGCTAGACAACCATGACTCTAAGTCAAATACTAATGATTCCTAAATAATCAAATACTTGCACAAAGATTTATGTACAAAGATATTATTTTATTTATAATTGTGTAAAACAAAATCTGAATGTCCAGAAAAAGACTGTATTTGTATAATGAAGAATCATGTGGTCAGTAAAAACAAACTTCTTCAAGAATTATTAACATGGTAAAGTTAAAGCAGGCTGTAAAATGATACACTGTAGAGTTCTCGATTATGTTCTAAACATGGGTTTAACATTAAACAAATTCACATGCATGCATATATAAACAAAAAGGTCGAAGAAGGCCAAGTGTGGTGGCTCACACATGTAATCCCAACACTTTGGGAGGCCAAGGCAGGCGGATCACTTGAAGCCAGAAGTTCGAGACCACTCTGGACAACATGGAGAAACCCTGTCTCTACTAAAAATACAAAAATTAGTCAGGCTTGGTGGTGCATGCCTTTGATCCCAGCTACGTGGGAGGCTGAGGCACAGAATCGCTTGAACCCAGGAGGCAAAGGTTGCAGTGAACCGAGATCATGCCACTGCACTCCAGCCTGGGCAACAGAGCAAGACTGAAAAAGCTCAAAGAAATCCATGGAAAAGATAATGATGGTTACATCTTGGTTGTATATTTTTAGGGTTTGTTCATTTTTTAAAAAAATAAAATTTCCAACTTTTGTATGATGCATAGCATTAGAAAAAACTCAGTTAAAAAAATATTAATGGCCAATTAAACAAAAAACTTTATTTTTTGTATTTTTAGTAAAGACGGGGTTTCACCATGTTAGCCAGGATGGTCTCGATCTCCTGACCTCGTGATCCGCCCGCCTCGGCCTCCCAAACTGCTGGGATTACAGGCATGAGCCACCGCGCCCAGAAAACAAAAAACTTTAAAAGGGCAGCGAATACTGATATACATAGAACTACAGGAAATTCTCATAAGAAATTATAAGTAAAACAAAGACTGTTTACCTAATATATGAGTGAAGTCCTTAGAAATTTACTGTAAGGTAAAACTACCAATTATCTAGCCTTTGTTTGCCATGAACAAAACCGTACAATGATCTTAAATTTACCTCTTTAGCTTCTGTTCTAATACTGCTCTGAGAATCAACTTCATTTCCTTCCTGAAGGTTCTTCTCTTCTTTCATCCCTGTATTCACATTAAAGACATCATTAGTTATTTTATTTAAGCTGCAACTTCATGATAGACGTGTTAAACAAAACTTTATTTAATGAAAGTAGTAAGACAGGACAAATAAAATTACAGATAAAGCCCATCTGTGCTCCTAAAGTCTCAAAATACACATTAAAATAGCGAAGGTTGGTCGGGCATGGTGGCTCACACCTGTAATCCCAGCACTTTGGGAGACTGAAGCGAGCAGATCACACTTGAGGTGAGGAGTTTGAGACCAGCCTGGCCAACATGCTGAAACCCCATCTCTATTAAAAATACAAAAATGAGCGGGGTGTGGTGGCACATGCCTGTAGCCCCAGCTACTCGGGAGGCTGAGGCAGGAGAATCGCTTGAACCTAGGAGGTGGAGGCTACAGTGAGCCAAGGTCACGCCACTGCACTGCAGCCTGGGTGACAGAGTGAGACTCTGTCTCAAAAATAAAATAAAACAAAATAGCAAAGGTCTACATAGCACTACTGAAAAACTTCATTTAATTCAGTGTTTTCAACGTTATCTGAGTAAAGAAAGGTTGTCAAACAACTCCTAGGAAGATCCCATGGAACACTCCTCTGGAATATTATGTGGGGACGTGGTACTAGAGACCAAGTTCTCTTGTTACCTGTTCTTTTGGTGATTCGCAGCAGCCGCCTTGCCCCTGGAGTGGCCTCATGTTGAGATGGGGAGCTGGTGCTGCTCTCAGAGCTCTGCTGCACCCTCAGTGCCTTCTCCAGTTTAATTTCTTCCAGCGTCTTGATGTGCACCTCCTGCATAGACTTTGTTTTACCTGCAGGCTCCTCTGATTGTCCTTTGCTGGCAACAATGGGTGGCAAAACTACTGTTTTTTTAATTTCACTATCAGTCTTTAGCTTGATGCAAGTTGTATCCTTTTTGCTTTTTTGTCTCTCTGCTTCCTGCTGCCGATGTTTTTTTTCAGCCAGGACCTCAGAGAAGGTTTTGATACGGATAGTGGAGGAGCTTCTTGCTCCTGAAGTAGAATCATCAGTTTTTGAAGGTCCTTCTGTCTTGAGTTTAGTTTGCAATTCTCCACGTTTCTGACTGGCTCTTTCAAGAAGAATTTCTTCTAATGTCTTCACATGGATCTCACCAACTTTATTAACTTTCTCTGTTTTCATAGGAGAAAAACATGTCATTATACTTGAAGTTCATCTCTTACTGACTTATCATCTCCCTATTCTTGGATCAAGACAGTCCAACAGAGAGCTATCATTTAAGCAGGCAATTAAAAGGATCAAAAGGGTAACATTTATTTCTTTTCTTTTCTTTTTTTTTTTAAGACAGAGTCTCACTCTGTTACCCAGGCTGGAGTGCAGTGGTATAATCTCAGCTCACTGCAACCTCTGCCTCCCAGGGTTCAAGTGATTCTCCTGCCTCAGCCTCCCAAGTAGCTGGGACTACAGGTACCCACCACCAAGCCCAGCTAATTGTTTCTGTTTCAATTTTAGATTACTGTAAGTTCCAGGCAGTGGTCCTCAAGGAAAACTCTTTGGAGGCAAAAATTGATTTGTATTTCTATTCAGAAGCTTATTCTTCAGAAACTGAAAGCCATTTACTAGTTGGAAAAAATTGTCATTATAAATCTTAACAAAAATAGCAATAAATTCTTCATTAACTTATGGCTATAAACATGTAATGAACACTGGACTAGAAATACAATGGTAAGCAAAATAAAATCTCTGTCCACATGTAATTTACAGTCTAACAGATCAATAATTAAACAAGCTATAGCAGAGTATGGTAATGATAACTGCTTTGATAAGGGAGGTATAATGCTATATAAAAGGACACAGCAGGAACACCTACACTTGTCTACAAGGAAATGATATTAAATTTAAAGGATAAAAAGAAGGTAAAACAGGTGACAAGATAGAAGAAAAATGCAGAAGGCCCAGAAATTGGCATGCCACTGAAGAGCTATTTTCAATGATACATTAATCGTTCTGTATCTGTCTAAACTGAAGACCAAATGTCACACTTCACAGATAGAACCATTCTCATTACTGAAGGGCTAAGAAAATAAATAATGAAAAGAGATAGTGCTATGAAATAAATAATAATTTGGAGATCATACATATATATGTAATCACTGAATAACAGCTTTTAATGAACCCCCCCCCCAAAAAAATTATATCCTTTCAAAATCTTTTTTTTTTTTTTTTTTTTTTTTTTGGTAGAGATGAGGTCTTGCTATGTGGCCCAGGCTGGTCTCCAAACTCCTGGCTTCAAGTGATCCTTCTGCCTCAGCCAATCAAAGTGCTGGGATTACAGGTGTGAGCCACCATACCCAGTCTGAAATCTTAAATATACTGTGTTCTGTCTCACTTTCCAAACTCCTGAGTATACTATTCCTTCTACTTGGAGTATTGCATGCTGATCTCATTTCTCTTGCTACCTGTGTTTTTTTTTTGTTTGTTTTCTGAGACAGAGTTTTGCTCTGTTGCCCAGGCTGGAGTGTGCAGTGGTGTCGTCTTGACTCACCGCAACCTACACCTCCTGGGTTCGAGTGATTCTCTGCCTCAGCCTCCTGAGTAGCTGGGCCTACAGGCGCCCACGACCACGCCTGGCTAATTTTTGTATTTTTTGTAGAGACAGGGTTTTGCCATGTTGGCCAGGCTGGTCTCAAAACTCCTGGTCTCAAGAGATTTGCCTGCCTGGCCTCCCAAAGTGCTGGGATTACAGGCGTGAGCCACCACGCCAGGCCTGGTTTCAACTGAATTCAGCTTAAAACCTGATACCCCCCAATTTAGTTTTTCTGATCAGAGCACTGAACACTCAGTACACTGTAATTGCCTGTATCTTCAACCACACTAAAGACTTCATGAGAACAACGACTATATTTAGGTACCTGCAATATTGCAAACGAAGCACTCACTTACTGAATTATTTCTTCAAGTTCTTTAATAAAAAATTGCAAATTCTTTCAATCCAAGGTGGCAAACATTTCAAAATTACCACTCCAAGAAAGTACAACATGAATGGTGGCATAGAGGCCCTGTTTCCCTCCCCTACCAAAATTTCATTGAAATGATAAAACATTAAAAATAAAATAAATCCACACCAACAATGAGAAATAAGGATGTCACTGGCAGAGCATACATCTTGAAGAATTTCTAAAACAGAAAGCAGATGTCTGAATTTACAGAAAAATGGAAAAATAATAGTTAAAACCATAGGCGTGAGTTCTGTTCCTCCCAATAAAGTCAAAGGAAACTGCCAAACTTGGGTTAACTAATATTAAAAGCAACGGTGGGATCTGACATAACCATTAGGGTAGAAATTTAAGGACCGCCTATAAATATTATTTATGTCATAAATAATAAATAATTTATGATATATATCATAAATATATCAGTATTTATCATAAATACTGATTTAGCAGAATGAACAAAAATGATCCATGTTTGATCCACAACAGTGAACCTGAAGCATACTAGGGAGAGATAAAACCCTAGAAATCTCTGAATAATTCAGGTTGCATACAACAGAATAAGAATGTCCAACATCGGACTCCCTTTTTATGATGCTAATATAACTTTAACATCCAAATCAGGTAAGGATGGGGGATAAAAAGTAACCTAAGGTGGCTAACACCATTCAAAAATAGAGATGTAAAAATATAAAATTTTTAAAAGCCTCAAACTGAATTCAGCAAGGTATTAAAAAAAAAAGATGGAAGGCTGAATACATGGATGTTCATTATATTATTCCTTAAACTGTAGATATATATACTTACGTAGTTTTATTTCATAATTTAAAAAATTTAAAAATTATAATACAGGAAGAATATAAAGAAAACCCCAATACCCAGGTGACACCAATTTTATTTATATTCTGGTGTATTTTTGAAGATTTTTTAAAGGCATATGTTTGTATCTTTACAAAATCAGAATAATCTCATACATATGCATGTTTCTCCTGAGAATAAGTTTCTATAATAAGAAAACAAACTCAAAAAAAAAAAAAGATTCTTATGGTGCCCTAAATCAGGAGGTCAAAAGTGGTATGTGCTCTTTATCTTTCTTCACTTGATACAATGCAAGTTGATTTTTCCGTATCAGTGTTGTTCAGCATTTGACTTTTCATGACAGCAATTATTTTAGCACATAACTATCATAATTTTATCTAAACCCTTTTTGTTGTATATTTAAGTTGTTTCTAATTTCCTACTATTTAGCCGGGTGCGGTGGCTCGTGCCTGTAATCCCAGGATTTTGGGAGGCTGAGGCAGGTGGATTACCTGAGGTCAGGAGTTTGAGACCAGCCTGACCAACATGGTGAAACCCCATCTCTACTAAAAATACAAATATTAGCGAGGCGTGATGGCGCATGCCTGTAATCCTAGCTACTCGGGAGGCTGAGGCAGGGGAATCGCTTGAACCCAGGAGGTGGAGGTTGCAGTGAGCTGAGACCTCGCCATTTAACTCCAGCCTGGGCAAAAAGAGCAAAACTCTGTCTCAAAAATAAATAAATATAATAAATAAATAAATAAATAATTTCCTACTATTAATGCTATGATGAACAATCATTTTATCATCTCTTAAGCACAAAAAAGGAATTGATCCCAGTTAAGTCTGAGTTGACTTGATCAATTACTTAAAAAACAAACAGAACTACAAAAGAACAAAAATCAAAAGCCCTAGCAAGCAACAGGTAAATATGAGAAAAAGCAAAGGCTCTTACAGCAAAGAAAAAAATAATCAGAATCTGGTGTTAGGATTTACTTACCTGTTGCGTCCTCATTATTTGGATCAGCTGACATGCCTAATCGCTCCTTAAGAGACTTGGAAACTTGAGCTGTGAAAAGAAAGATTTTCAAAAATCAAAAGTTGAACAGAAACTTTTTACAGCTTAAATACAGGTTTGCTGGGCATGGTGGCACACACCTGTAATCCCAGAACTTTGGGAGGCCAAGGCAGGCTGATCACTTGAGGTCAGGGGTTCAAGGCCAGCCTGGCCAACATGGTGAAACCCCATCTCTACTAAAAATGCAAAAAATAGCCAGGCACAGTGGCTCACGCCTGTAATCCCAGCACTTTGGGAGGCTGAGGTGGGTGGATCACTTGAGGTCAGGAGTTCAAGACCAGCCTGGCTAACATGGTGAAACCCCATCTCTACTAATACAAAAAAAAAAAAAAATTAGCTGGGCATGGTGGCGGGTGCCTGTAATCCCAGCTACTCAGGAGGCTGAGGCAGGAGAATCGCTTGAACCTGGGAGGTGGAGGTTGCAGTGAGCTGAGATCGTGCCACTGGACTCCAACCTGGGTGACAAGAGTGAGACTCTATCTCAAAAAAATAAAAAAATAAAAAGAAAGATTTTAAAAAATCAACAGTTGAACAGAAACTTTTTACAAGTTAAATACACGTTTGTTGGGCATGTTGCCACACAGCTGTAATCCCAGCACTTTGGGAGGCCGAGGCAGGTGGATAACTTGAGGTCAGGAGTTTGAGACCAGCCTGGCCAACATGGTAAAACCTCGTTTCTACTAAAAATACAAAAATTAGCCAGGCATGGTGGCATGTGCTTGTAATTCTAGCTACTAGGGAGGCTGAGGCAGGAGAATTACTTGAACCCGGGAGGCAGAGGCTTCAGTGAGCCAAGATCGCACCACTGTACTCCAGCCTGGGCCACAGAGAGAGACTCTGTATTTTAAAAAAAAAAAAAAAAAGTTAAGATTTTCTTCTCCACAGAACAAATTTATGTCAATCACAGATTCCCTAGAGTACTCTGGAAAGCTTAAAACATGCCAGGCGTGGTGGCTCACGCCTATAATCCCAACACTTTGGGAGGCCGAGGCGGGCAGATCACCTGAGGTGAGGAGTTCGAGACCAGCCTGGCCAACATGGTGAAACTCCATCTCTACTAAAAACACAAAAATTAGCCGGGTGTGGTGGCACATGCCCGTAATCTCAGCTACTCTGGAGGCAGAGACAGAAGAATCGTTTGAACCCTGGAGGCGGAGGTTGGGGTGAGCTGAGATAGCGCTACTGCACTCCAGTCTGGGCGACAGAGTAAGACTCTGTCTCAAAAAACAAAAATACCAAAAGAAACAAAGAGAAACGTACTTTTATATCTGAAAAGCAAAAACTACTGAATTAAAGGAAATAATTTTGTTATTATAGAGCCTTCTAAAAACCTTGTCATTGAAATAATTTTTCCTCCAAGTAAATTTAAAATATGCTCCTTAGTTATAAAAATCTTCAATATGATCGATACACAAGGAGGAAAGCAATGTGGCAAAGAAAGTAACTTTTGCTTGCTCTGAGAATGCAAGAAAACCTCCAAACAGGAACGTCTACTCATCAAAGTCCCTTGGGCAAGGGGAAAAATTAAAAGAAGTTTCTTATTTCAAAGAAAGTTAAAACCAAACACAATGAGAAGGAAAAAAACACCTATTCTTTAATAATTTAACGCCAGTGGTTCACTGCAGTCATACAAGCGGAAAAAACATATATCTAACCTTGGCTTTTTGCTCTCCTTCAACTATAAAGAATTCTAATTCCCTGAGGGGCGCAATAGTGCATTCCTGTACTCCCAGCTACTTGGGAGGCTGAAGAAGGATGGCTTGAGGCCAGAAATTTGAATCCAGCCTAGGCAACACTGTGAAACCTTGTCTTTAAACAAACAAAACAAAAATCTAACTCCCAGCTATCTCTTGATTTAGTCCATGTCTCCAAATCAACTTCCAAAATACCAAATCTATGCCACTACCTCGTCTTATCTAGATTATTTTAACAGCCTGCCAACTCATCTCCAGGCCAGCATGTTGCCCCCTTCTAATCTGTCTCCATATTGCAGGCAAGGCAACGGTTTTAAAATGCACATTTGAGCCTGAATTTTTTGAGGTGGAGTCTCACTCAGTCACCCAGGCTGGAGTGCACTGGTGATTGATCTCGGCTCACTGTAACCTCCGCCTTCCAGGTTCACACAATTCTCCTGCCTCAGCCTCCCAAGTAGCTAGGATTACAGGTGCGTGCCACCCCGCCCGGCTAATTTTTTTGTATTTTTAGTAAAGATGGGGTTTTGCCATGTTGGCCAGGCTGGTCTCAAACTTCTGACCTCAGGTGATCCACCCACCTTGGCCTCCCAAAGTACTGGGATTACAGGCATGACCTACCGTGCCCGGCCTGTTTATAACCTTTCAATGGGTTGTTACTATCTTACAATAAGTCTAAACTTTCTAACATGGCTTAAAGACTATATTATGATCTAGTCACCACACTCTTCAGCCCATTTCTATGTTTCAGCCATATGCAGTTCCTTGAGCATACCACTCTTAGCTCTGCCTCTGTAGGAGTTATTCTCTCTGCCTGAGACACAGTCTCTGGCTCTCAAACTTCACCTGGCTAATTTCTAACTCATGTCTTAGGTCTAAACTTTAACGTAACTTCTTCTGTGAACCTTCCCCTAACAAATGGTAATAATAGATGCCTCTCCTATGTGTTACCATAACACTGTGTACTTTTCTCTGTTACAAAATTTATCGCATTTATAAGTATTCCTACCTGCCATTTATACTATAAGCTCCTGAGGAGTGTGATGGTGTTTTTTTCAATGGTGTCTACCCAGAATCTAGCAGACTAAGGATTAAATGTTGAGTGAATAATATAACAAATACAAGATAACAAATACAAGATAATAATATAACAAATACAAGATTTACCTGAACAAAAGAATGAAAAACCATAGCTGTTAGCATTACAAGACACAAGTGTCACAATTATATACACACACAAAGTATGTAAGAACACAGGTACCTTTCTTTGGTGTTTTGTCAATGTTAGCTTCTGGAGCTTCAACTTTCTTCCCTAGCCTCTGTGCCAGGCTACGCTTTAATGGAGGATCACTGTCACCACCTATAAAGAGGGAGAACTTAGTTTAAGATTTCAAGTCAATCTTCAGCAAGGTCAAGAAATACAAACAAAAACAGAAAACATAGCATAATTCTGTTAAGTGTTCTGCATACATATGGCGTGTTTGTTCATCAGCTTCCTTAGAGTTCAATGTTAGAAACATAAAAATGTCATACAAAGAAGAGGTAAGGAAGGCAAGGTGCAGTGGCTCAGGCCTGTAATCTCAGCACTTTGGGAGGTCAAGGCAGGAGGATCACTTAAGGCCAGGAGTTCAAGACCAGCCTGGGCAACACAGCAAGACCTTGTCTCTAAAACAATTAAAATAAAAAATAGTCAGGCATGGTGGCACACACCTGTAGTCCCAGCTACTTAGGAGGCTGAAGCAGGAGGATCACTTGAGCCCAGGAGGTAGAAAGGCTACAGTGAGCTATGATCATAATACTACACTGCAGCCTGGGCAATACAGCAAGGCCCCATTCTCAAGAAAAAAAAAAAAAAAAAAAAAAAGAGACAAGGAAAAGAACAAAAAATTAGAATGCACAAACATTTACCAAATAAATTAACTGACTAAACCTACAAATGAAAGGTCATAAACCCTGGTTGAGATTAAAGTTCAGAATTAGAAATGTGAAAAATCTTCATGTACAAAGGAACCTTTTTTTTTTTTTTTGAGACAGGATCTCACTCTGTCACCCAGGCTGGAGTGCAGTGGTGCAATCTCAGCTCACTGCAAGCTCTACCTCCTAGGCTCAAGCGATCCTCCCACCTCAGCCTCCCAAGTAGCTGGACTATAGGCACATGCCATGCCTGGTTAATTTTTGTATTTTTAGTAGAGACAAGGGTTTGCCATGTTGCCCAGGCTGGTCTTGAACTTCTGAGCTCAAGTGATCTGCCCACTTCAGCCTCCAAATGCTAGGATTACAGCACTATGCCAGGCCCCCCCCAAAATCTTAACTGGTCAGCTGCTTAATTAAGTAAATGCATACAGGATGAGGAAGACAGGTTAAGAATTATTAAATTTTAAGTTTTTCAGTATGAAGACTTTAAGAGCCACATAACCCCTCTCTCTCCAATTCTAGAAAAGAAATCTAAGGTTCTGAAATATTCTGTATCTTACCCAAGTCATCAACTAGTTAGTGATACAGCCAAGACCTAAATCAAGTTTCCTAATTCTAGCTGCTTTCTTTTTGAGATGGAGTCTCATTCTTTCGCCCAGGTTGGAGTGCAGTGGCACGATCTCAGCTCACTGTCACCCCCGCCTCCCGGGTTCAAGCGATTCTCCTGCCTCAGCCTCCCGAGTAGCTGGGATTACAGGCGCACGCCACCATGCCTGGCTGATTTTTGTATTTTTAGTAGAGACTTTTTTGTAGTAGAGATGTTTGTATTTTTAGTAGTTTCACCATGTTGATCAGGCCGGTCTCGAACTCCTGACCTCATGATCCACCTGCCTCGGCCTCTCAAAGTGCTGGGATTACAGGCGTAAGCTACCGCGCCCAGCCTTCTAGTTTTATTACACTGTTCAATACAAGTTGTTTAGAAGTCACTAGTTTTTAAAAACGGTTTTTTAGATTGCTTGACTGAAGTTACATTGTTTGCAAGTACCAAAGCTTCAAAAGACCCTAGAGTATGATTGCTTCTCTCCCCTCATTTATAATTTAAATATAAAGCAATCACAAAGTTTTTATGTATGCTGATGTTAAAACAGCTCATTTCTATATTTTAAGAACTTTTAATTATTATTTTTAGAGACAGGGTCTTGCTATGTTGCCCAGACTGGACTCAAACTCCTGGACTCAAGGGATCCTCTAACCTCAGCTGCCCACACAGCTGGGATGACAGGCATGCACCACCATACCTGGCTTAGTATTATTTTTTTCTACCTAAAATTTCTAGATCAGCTTTATCCAAGCTGAAAGTCTTATTAATTTGGAACCCTGGTTTGGTCTGTACTCTAAATACATGCTGAGATATTAAAATACTGCTGTTAGCTCTCCCCACCATCTTGGATCCTGTGGAGGTCTCCTGGGAACAGGACTTCTTAAAGGAAGAATGTCTGGAAGGCTGTGGTCCAAGGGCATTTTTGCTGGCTATAAATGGGGTCTCCAGAAAAAAAGGGAGCACATAGCTTTTCTTAAAATTGAAGGTGTTTATGCCCCAGATGAAACAAAATTCTATTTGGGCAAGAGATGTGCTTATGTATACAAAGCAAAGAACAACACAGTGACTCCTGGTGGCAAACCAAACAAAACCAGATTCATCTGGGGAAAGGTAACTCAGGCACATGGAAACGGTGGTGTGGTTCATGCCAAATTCCAAAGCAATCTTCCTGCTAATGCTATCGGACACAGAATCTGAGCGACGCTGTACACCACAAGGGTTTAAACTAATGAAAAGTCAGTAAAAGTGGATTTGCGCTATTGTAAATAAATAAATAAACAAAAATAAAATACTGCTCTTAAAATCTAGAACTGTTATTGTTTCTTGATTTACAGCTAGAAGAGATTTCTAAAGACTGTCTCATTTCTGTCTCTTCTAAGCTTTTTTTGTAAATGACTATATAACGTGTAATGTATTCATCTGACTCTAACCTTGGGCAAGTTATTTAACCCTTCCTGAGTTTGAGCTCAGTGCAGAAAATACTTACTGATATCAAGTGCCAAGCATTGTGCATGGTTTACTCATGGTTGCCAAGGATTCAATGAGAATTTACATAATGTTCTTTGATATACAGCAAAGCCACAGCAAATATTAATTTCATTCATGGGCATTATCTCATCGCTGAAAGTTTTTTTATTACTTAGAGCGTAAAGTGCATAACTGATTCAACAATACATTCCCATCTCTCACTGTCTGAAACTTTGAAATGTTACTAAGTTCAGAACAGTTCTGAAGAAAGGGTAGTGAGAACTGCATCAAAGAAAACACAAAACAGAGATAAGGTTTCCTTTTTAGGACATTTAAAACAGTATGAAGAAAATTCTGAAGTCAGAAAAAATTTTCAAAATAATTTTTTGAAGGCCAGAGCAGTGGCTCACGCCTATAATCCCAGCACTTTGGGAGGTGGAGGTGGGTGGATCACCTGAGGGCAGGAGTTCGAGACCAGCCTGGCCAACATGGTGGAAACCCCATCTCTCCTAAAAATACAAAAATTAGCCAGGGGTAGTGCCTGTAATCCCAGCTACTCAAGAGGCTGAGGCAGGAGAATCACTTGAACCCAGGAGGTGGAGATTGCAGTGAGCTGAGATTGTGCCAGTGCACGCCAGCGTGGGTGACAGAGCAAGACTCCCGTTTCAAATGATAATAATAATTTTTTGGAGTCAGACATGTTAGGGTAGTTACACAACAATTTACTAATATGGTAAAGTACCCCCCAAAAAATAAAATTGCAGCCGAGCATGGTATCTCATGCCTGTAATTGCAGTACTTTGGGAGGCCAAGGCCGACCGATCACTTGAGCCCAGGAGTTGGAGACCAGGCTGGGCAACACGGTGAAACCCTATCACTACAAAAAATACAAAAATTAGCCAGGTATGGTGGTGTATGCCTATGGTCCCAGTTACTTGAGAGGCTGGGGTGGGAGGATCACTTGGGCCCAGGAGGTGGAGGTTGCAGTGAGCTGAGATTGCAACCACTGCACTCCAGCCTGGTTAACAAAACAAGACTCTGTCTCTAAATAAATAAATAAATAAGCAAGCACCAATAGACTCAAGGACTCAAATTTTATATACACATACTTTCTTCTTTCTTCTTAGGGATTCCTGTATTCTAAGAGACACACATTATATTAACCAATCATTTTTTTCGCCTCTAAAAAACCCACATTTAAATTTGTTCAGAGAAATAGAGGTGTTCTTTACCATTTTTAAAATCTAGTTCCTTCTAAAATGCTGGTCATGGTCATAATCTAGTTCAATTGTAACACTTTAAATCTCTATAACTTCAATAAAAGGTATAATGCACTCATGAAAACATGAGGAATTTATAAGTGCTTTCAGCCAATACAGGGACACCAATAACAAAGATCTGTATAAAGAGAGTTTGGAGAAGCTATCATGTTAATGCACAAACAAGCAGAAAAGAAAAGATATACACAAAACTTATCTTACCTGCTGAAAATTTTCGTTTCCCCAGTCTCTCAGTAAGACTCAATCTAACCAAGGGTTCTTCTCCTGAAATGGCAAAAGCAGAATTTCTCTATCCTTAGTTAATTTTTCTGTATTCAGTAACTACTAATGGGTACAAACTATGTTCTGATACTAGTGTGAACCCACCCAGAAAGTCTCTTGAAAATCAGGTCTCAGTCTTAAGGAAGGCCATTGCATCAAAAAAAAAAAAAAAAAAAAAACCCCAAAACCTATTAATAATAAACAGCCAAACATACAGCCTAAACAGAAGCAATAGCATAGTACTAATTATTACTATTATTTTGATAATAATAACAGACTCTTGCTCTGTCACTCAGGCTGGAGTGCAGTGGTGCCATTTGGCTCATTGCAACCTCCACCTCCTGGGTTCAAGCAATTCTCCTGTCTCAGCCTCCCGAGTAGCTGGGACTACTGTGCACACTACCATGCCTGGTTTTTTTTTTTTTGAGACAGAGTCTCACTCTGTCTCCCAGGCTAGAGTGCAGTGGCCCAATCTCGGCTCACTGCAACTTGCTCCACCTCCCGGGTTCAAGCGATTCTCCTAAATCAGCCTGAGTAGCTGCGATTACAGCTGTGCACCACCATGCCCAGCTAAATTTTGTATTTTTAGTAGAGACAGGGTTTCACCACATTGGTCAGGCTGGTCTCGAATTTCTGACCTTGTGATCTGCCCACCTCGGCCTCCCAAAGTGCTGGGATTACAGGCGTGAGCCAACACACCCGGCCTAATTTTTGTATTTTTAGTAGAGACAGGGTTTCACCATGTTGGACAGGCTGGTCTTGAACTCCTGGCCTCAAACGATCTGTCCGCCCTGGCCTCCCAAAGTGCTGAGATTATACATGTAAGCCACTGCACACAGCCTAGAATAGTACTAATTATTAATAGCAGTCGAGTATAAGACAGATTGTATTCTTAACCAATTGGTTATAAAGCTGAAACTATCCTTTTGCTCATGTACTCTGATATGTTAAATGAAACTGTACTCTACTCCAATGTTAACTCTCCAATATAACTATCTCTGATCACCTCAGGAAGAAGTGAGCTCTCTCTTCTAATTCTTTGTTGTTTGAATTGCACAAACATTTAAATGTATCTATATCTATAATTCCTTATTAGGCTTAAAATTATTAAGTGAAAATACTTTACTACAGGCTGGGTGTGGTGGCTAACACCTATAATCCCAGCAATTTGGGAGGCTGAGGCGGGCAGATGATTTGAGGTTAGCAGTTCAAGACCAGTGTGGCCAACATGGTGAAACCCCGTTTCTACCAAAAATACAAAAATTAGCCAGGCGTGGTGGCGGGTGCCTATAATCCCAGCTACTGGGGAGGCTGAGGCAGGAGAATCACTTGAACCTGGGAGGCGGAGGTTGCAGTG
Source organism: Pongo pygmaeus (assembly GCF_028885625.2). Classification (NCBI taxonomy): domain Eukaryota; kingdom Metazoa; phylum Chordata; class Mammalia; order Primates; family Hominidae; genus Pongo; species Pongo pygmaeus. The sequence continues at coordinate 45,618,076 of NC_072373.2, forward strand.
AGTGGAGATCGCACCATTGCATTTTAGCCTGGGCGACAGAGCAAGACTCCATCTAAAAACAAAACAAAAAAAATTAATGGCCAAGAACGGTGGCTCATGCCTATAATCCCAGCACTTCGGGAGGCCGAGGCGGGCAGATCACCCGAGGTCGGGAGTTTGAGACCAGCCAGCCCAACATGGAGAAACCCCGTCTCTACTAAAAATACAAAAAAATCAGCCGGGCTTGGTGGCACATGCCTATAATCCCAACTACTTGGGAGGCTGAGACAGGAAAATTGCTTGAACCCAGAAGACGGAGGTTGCGGTGAGCCGAGATCATGCCACTGCACTCCAGCCTAGGCAACAGGAGTGCAACTCTGTCTCAAAAAAAGAAATAAATAAAAAACTTTATTATAGTTCTTTAGTCACGTGGGAAGCCAATAAACTTATTGAGTGGATATAAACAGTAAATGGAAAAATATATGTGAGGGCTGCTTGAAAAAGAATTTCAACCTTTTAAATATTAGAGTTGAATGTACCAACTTTTCATCTTTATATCTCATCAGCATACTAACAAATTCCTGAAAATTCATCAAAGGTAAAAGATACCCAAGGATTTTGCATTCCCAATTATATAAAAGTAGAGGCTTGACAACTCTAAGACCTATCTATACCTTACCTTGTTTGGTGGAGAGAGTTACTGTCCTCACCACAGTCCTGACATTTTCTTTTTCAGGACCTGGAACGGGCTCAGGGTGGAGTAAAAGACTGGAAACTCCTGAAGAACCCTCTGAATAAGGCAAGTCAAAGAACAGCAAATAATTTATGGAAAATAATGCTATCGCAAGTCAAAAAATTTGTTTTTGTAACCAGTTAAGTCCAATACGGACTGATATTATGACTATAAGCCAATCAGCCTTTCTGTATGTTTGCCTACAGTCAAACCGAGTAGTGGTGAGGGGAGCCTTGGGCATGATGTGAAACCAAAATATAAAATTATTTTGAGTGACTTAGGCACCCCAAACTACTTTTGTTTACCAATAAGGCTAATATTTACCAATAAAGCGAATATTATTCTAAAATTAACCTCAGAGGTACACTAGCCATCAGGTGTATCAATCCAACCTATTCTATTTAATCATCTGAAAACACAACTCCAAGGTTCCTATAAAGCAAGCCTTAAAACAAGGTTTTTAGAACCATTTCTCTCTATATATATCACACTTCACACTATAAATTTTAAGGCTGGAGGCTGGGCGCGGTGGATTACCTGAGGTCGAGAGTTCGAGACCAGCCTAACCAACATGGAGAAACCCTGTCTTTACTAAAAATACAAAATTACCCAGGCGTGGTGGCACGTGCCTGTAATCCCAGCTACTCGGGAGGCTGAGGCAGCAGAATAGCTTGAACCGGGAGGTGGAGGTTGCGGTGAGCAAAGATTGTGCCATTGCACTCCAGCCTGGGCAACAAAAGCAAAACTCTGTCTCAAAAAAAAAAAAAATTGGGGGTGGGAAATACAGAGCAATCAGGCTGACGTAAGCTCCAGAAGAAAATCCTAGCAGCTCTTGAGGAAGAACTCTTCTACTAGAAAATGAAGTTTTTCCTTTTTTTTCTTTTTTGAGACAGAGTCTTGCTCTGTTGCCAGGCTGGAATACAATGGTGCGATCTCAGCTCATTGCAACCTCTGCCTCCTGGGTTCAAGCAATTCTCATGCCTCAGCCTCCCGAGTAGCTGGGACTATAGGCGCATGCCACCATGCCTGGCTAATTTTTTGTTTTAGTAGAGACGGGGTTTCACCATGTTGGCCAGGATGGTCTGGATCTCCCAACCTCATGATTCGCCCTCCTCGGCCTCCCAAAGTGCTGGGATTACAAGCGTGAGCCACCATGCCCAGCCTTTCCTCTCTTAAAATAATTTCTTCTTAACCACTATAAGAACTTACAGAATTAATATAGTTCTTATATGATGTTCTTTAGAGCTATATTTTTCAAGATATACAGGTTCTTTCAGATTCTTTATTGTACCCAGCTCTGAATAGTCAGGGACTGAAACACAGCTGCAGTGAATTAAAAGCAACCACAATTTAAATAAGTCTGTGTTTTACTTCAAACAGGCCATGGAAATGAAAATCTATTTGCTCATTTTGGCTGTTGCTTCTAGAAGCATCCTTAGTATTCTGCCCTAGCAACATACAACTATCCATGCCAAAACGTGATGACTTACCACCTTGCTTCTTAGATTTTTCCTTCATTTTCTTTGACTTAATTTCCTCAAGAGTTTTTATTCCAAAATTCAAACATTCACCTGAAAATCCAAATAGAAATTTTATGAGGAACGAGAGCCTTTTCATCTTTGTATTTTATCTGTACATAGCAGGCATTTTTTTTTAATAAATGATCAACAGAAACTAAGTATAGGTAAGTATGTGTGTAGCATGGGAAAAAGAAGAGGGAGGTCAATGATTGTGAACTAAATTTCAAAGGTAGTTTCAACAGTGCTATAACAGGCACCAATCTAGCCTCTTCTTACCTTGCTTTATATTGACTGCAGGTTTCCGGACAGAAGTCACTCGTAATCCATTGTGAACTTCAGGAGTTGGTTGCAGGGTAGGTGTTTTGGTTTCATCACCTTCCTCAGAAAATTGATCTATATATCAACATTTAAGGCAAATTCATAATTAAAAATAAGCCTATAGCTTTAATCCTGATTTCTGCCCAATTCACTATGTGACCCTATTTATTTGCCTTAAAGAAGGAGCCAGACAGAACTTACCATCATCATCTTCATCATCATCTGCAGCATTAATTACAACTGGTGGATGCGTGGGGCTAGGAACATTTTCGGAACTTTCTACTTTCATAACGCTCCGCAGCTGAGGGGAAGGATTGGACTGGACAGACAATTTGTTCTGCTGAACTGAAAGTTGGCTAGCCTTCACTTCCTCTTCTGGTGACTCAGGCACAGTGGGCAACACAGCTAAACGCACAAAATCAGTCATAAATTAAAAACAGAAGATACAACCCCAATTTACCAAAAATTCCTGACCACCTATGAAAAGTATAGTGTATTTATCTTATGAGCATTTATGTCTTTTCACTAAATTTCCTCATTTAAGTTCTAAAGTCCCAGGGAGGGAAAAAATGTGCTTTTAGCTAATTAACTCTCCACTAACTCTCTACTGTACATAAACACAAAGTGGGCACTCAGAATAAACAGAAGACTAGAAGAAGCATAGTACCTGTTCACAAATTCTAGACCTTTAATTTTAATAGTGCAATTCTAGGCTTTTTGCTCAGCAAAGTAGTAGCTTCTAAGACCAAGCATATGACACTTATTTGAACCAAACCAGAAAGGAATAAGTCTACTTTTTTCCCTTAAATTGAGGTAAAAAGATGTAGCCATCAAATTTTAATCACGTAGCAACTGTGGCTTTTAAATGGCCAATTCCACTTTTAAATTACTTTAAAATGGACTTTGGGGATAACTACTAGCTTTTTAGTTTTATTTTAGATTATAGTCTAGAGTAGGGTTGGCAAATATTTTCTGTAAAGAGCCAGTTAATAATTTAGGCTTTGTGGGCCATATGGTTTCTGTCTCAACTACTCAATTCTATAGCACTAGCACAAAACTGGTAATAGAAAATATGTAAATGAATGGGCAATGCTGTATTCCAATAAAACTTATTTTACAAAACAGGCAGAGGACCAGTTTTGCCAACCTTTGACCTACAAAATCAAATTTATTTTGAAAACGTTTATGGGTCTGATAAGAATATGAGAAATGAAGTAAGTATAATAACTTAAATGGCACGCCAAGATATATAATGGCTCTAAGGCCATGGATAAATCATTTAACCTTAATAAGATTCAGTTCACTCATCTGTAAAGTGGAAATAATTCTGCTGTTTCACAAGACTGAAAGGAGCCAATGTCTGAAAAGTACTGTTGTACGGTGTGCATAATAGGTGTTCATTTGATATTCTTTTAAAATTAAAAACTGATCTCACTTTTGCTCGGAGGTAGGAAAAGGCCATCAACATATCGTCCTCTATTGTGATGGAAAGCGCAGTTTAATTTTTGACATCCTGTTGGCTGATTTTCCCAATAACAAGGAATTTCACTGCGTTTTTTCTGTAAAAGGGAAAAACACATTGCTTTCAAATAAAACAGTGATACGTATATTAATGTGGTAGTTTGCTTTGTAGACAAAGTTCATACAGGGTTCAAAAATCCGAGGCATGTGAGATGATTTTTAGAAGGAAGAGACATTGCTGAAAATAACATAACTTAGGCATGATGGAGAGCTGAATGGAGCAGGAGAGTAGTTTATGTTATTCTTTCCCTTTTTACCCTCATCCTGGAACCCCTAAAATATCTACACTTAATTTAGAGAAGCAGGATGATACAGTAGTTTAAGTTTATGAAATCAAAGATAACGGTCTGAATCTCTATTATGCTACTTATTGGCCAGGTGGCCTTGGACAATTCATGCCTCTAAGCCTCACTTTCCTTAGCTATAAAATGGGAATAAATGGTTTCTTATGAAGATTACATAAAATAATGCATATAAAGCACTAAGCACATAGGTCAAACTCAATAAACTGCAGTTATTACTTGAAGCTGAGAGTTCAAGGGTTTGAGAAAATTCTTCCCATTCATGAATTCTCAAAGTAAGGCACCTGTAACAACACACTAAGGATGTTAGGTATCCTTCCCAAGTCACCTTACTTTTTTTTTTTTTGAGACAGAGTCTTGCTCTGTCACCCAGGCTGGAGTGCAGTGGCGCGATCTCCACTCACTGTAAGCTCCGCTTCCCGGGTTCACGCCATTCTCCTGCCTCAGCCTCCTGAGTAGCTGGGACTACAGGTGCCTGCCACCATGCCCGGCTAATTTTTTTTGTATTTTTAGTAGATACGGGGTTTCACCATGTTAGCCAGGATGGTCTCGATCTCCTGACCTCGTGATCCGCCTGCCTCAGCCTCCCAAAGTGCTGGGATTACAGGTGTGAGCCACCGCGCCCAGCCAGTCACCTTACTTTTATAAAGGAAAATTGGGAGAAAAAAAAAAAGAATATCTGTGCGTCTAGAATAGAATAAACTGCTGAATCATAGGAAGTATGTCCAAGAAAAATATATACATTAGTTCTCCAACAGCTGTGTATAAGCAATGTTCACAGCAATATTATTTTCAATAGCTCTATAATTTTGCAAACCCATGTGTAAATCAATACTAGAATGGATAAAGAAACCGTATTCATACAACAGAATATCATCTAGTAATGAGAAGGAATAAACCATTGCTATACTCAATGCCACAGATGTGAAATGAAAGAAGCCAGACACAAGAGTGCATACTATATGATTCCGTTTATGAAAAGATCAAAACAGTCAAAACTTCTCCACGGTAGAGTAGTTGGGATGCTGATCAGCTTTGGGGATGTGGTTAGTAACAAGGGGACAAAGGGGAAGATAGATTACTGCTAATACTCTATTTCTTGAACTAGGTGCTGATCAAATAAGTATAATCAGTCTATGAAAATTCTTCGAGTTGTAAGATTATGATTTTGCACTTTTCTAGATACATTTTAATAGTTCAAAAAAGGGGAAAAAAAGATATGAGAAGTACTCCCAAAAAGTAACTAACCTCCGATGAACTGCATTATGTCAAATCTCTAATCATCATAAACAGCCTACGGTTTAAAATTTCAGGAAAAAACACCAGCATTGAAATTTAAGAATATGGAGAAGAGAGACAGAGAAACAATAACCATTACAAAAAGACACTTAAATGTATCAAAAAGGGCAAAGGTCAAAATCTACTATATTGAGAGACTGATAAAATTCAGTGATACACTGTTTTCAGGGATGTGGAAGAATCAGGCAGTCTCAAACACATAATGGAAATGTAAACTTGCTCCACATCTCTGAAAGGTGATTTGGCAAAATCAGTTTTTTAAAAGTATGTTCTAAGTTTATGTCATATGCATAATTACCTACTAATATTTTTTAAAGTATAATTTTTAAAAAGAATTAATTATTATTAATCAATATTAATATTATTTATTAATTTTAATTAATATTATTGATTTTTTTAAAAGTATAATATATTTTTAAAGTATCGGCTACTGTGGGCACACTGCCTATAGAGTAGCCCTGCTCCTCAAGGAGCAGTAAAAATAAAAGTAAAAATAAAAGTACAGCAAATATCGTTACTTTCGAAGAACTAGACAAAATTTATTAGTCCTCTGTCACACCCGAAAGGTAGATGTAATAGCTACCACTGTTTTTTAGACAGGAATAACAATTATTCAATTCTTCCTTTCTCAAGGCAGAATCTAATGCCAATCTTCCTTGTTCCTAAGCCTGCCTTTGCTTAAATTTTACATCTTTCCTGGAAGCCATTTTCAAATTACTGAATGACTTCTGTAACAGTATCTTCTATACAAAGAAGTCACATGACATTTATTTGATCTGTTTAATACATTTACTAGATTTTGTTTCTAACTGAAAAGTAATATATGTGCAACGAAGACAACTTGGAAAATGGAAATAAACGCCAATTATGCTATTACCCAAAGAGAATCACTTATTTTGGTATGAATTCTTTTTACTTGTAAAAAAAATCACAAGTGACTACATGCATACTAAAAAGAAAGGTATTCCATGTAATTCTGTACATTTTTCCTTAGTAATATCCTCCACATGCCAGGCGTGGTGGCTCACGCTTGTAATCTCAACACTTTGGGAGGCCAAGGTGGGTTGATCACCTGAGGTCAGGAGCCTGACCAATATGGTGAAACCCCGTCTCTACTAAAAAATACAAAAATTAGCTGGGCATGGTGGAGGGTGCCTGCAGTCCCAGCTATGCGGGAGGCTGAGACAGGAGAATCGCTTGAACCTGGGAGGTGGAGGTTTCAGTGAGCCAAGATGGAGTCACTGCACTCCAGCCTGGGTGACAGAGTAAGACTCCATCTCAAAAACAAAAACAAAAACAAAAACAAAAAAACATCCTCCACAGTAATATTTCTCCTACATAATTATGTCTTCACATTTTTAACAGTAATACAGCACATGATCCAAAGATAAAACAGTTGATTCTCATTATTTGCAGTAGTTATGTTCTATAAAGTCACTGGGAACACTGAATTAGTAAATACTAAATCATTTTTCCTAAGGGAAATAGAGTTGGGTTCCTGTGAGACTCTGGTCACATTTTCATCAACTAATCAATACATAACTTTGTTTTGGGTGCATTTAATATTGTTCATTCATTAATATGAAACGCAAGACCAACAGCACTATAACTCAAACTTGAACAAAGCTTACCTAACATCTATTTTCTTTTTTTTTTTGAGACGGTGTCTCGCTCTGTCACCCAGGGTGGAGTGCAGTGGCACAATCTCGGCTCACTGAAACCTCCACCTCCCGGGTTCAAGCAATTCTCCTGCCTCAGCCTCCCGAGTAGCTGGGATTATAGGCACGTGCCACCATGCCCAGCTAATTTTTTTGTATTTTTAGTAGAGACAGGGTTTCACCATGTTGTCCAGGCTGGTCTCGAACTCCTGAGATGATCTGCCTGCCTTGGCCTCCCAAAGTGCTGGGATTACAGGCGTGAGCCACTGCGTCCGGCCTAACAATCTATTTTCTCTATAAGACACATCACAGTTTTCTTCTACTCAGCAACACTACAAAGCACTTCAGCAATAGGCCTAGGAGCCATTTTAAGCAGCACCACCACCAACCAAAAGCCGTGGAACCAAATAGATCATGAAAAGGACACTTGTTTACAGTATTAGAAGGAGGCAGAGCTCTGTTCCACCTCACCTGGAAATGTGACTCAATTTGTGAACCAATGTGACACATGTCAAATGACTCAAATTTTTTGCTGCTCTGAACATGTCTATGAATGACCAAGTACTGATTTGGGGGTTATAAATTTCAGCAAGTAGGCAAATTTGCGAATATGGAACCAATGAATAATGAAAATGAATTGCACACAGAAGGGGTACACGGTAAAAAGACTCCTTCTCATCCCTGTCACCTTCCCATAGCCACCATTGTTAAGTTTCACCTTTATACTTCCAGAGATTTTTAAAATTCATATGCAAGTGAAAAACAAATATAAATTATTTTCTCTCTTTTTTTTTTTTTATTTTTTTTTATTTTGAGATGGGAGTCTCACTGAATAGCCCAGGCTGGAGTACAGTGGTGTAATCTCGCCTCACTGCAATCTCCACCTCCCGGGTTCAAGCGATTCTCCTCCCTCAACCTCCTGAGTAGCTAGGACTACAGGGCTGCGTCACCACACCCGGCTAATTTTTGTAATTTGAGTAGAGACAGGGTTTCACTGTGTTGGCCAGCTGGTCTCAAACTCCTGACCTCAGGTGATCCAGCCGCCTCAGCCTCCCAAAGTGCTGGGATTACAGGCATGAGCCACGGCGCCCGGCGTCCCTCTCCTTTTTTAACCCATCTTGCTCTTCACCTTAGGTTTTTTCACTTGACGGTGTATCTTGATTATTTCCATATCAATACATTAGTTTCCCCTTTAAAATTTTTTGTTAACAGCTACCTGGCACTCCACAGTATGAATGTAGCAAAACTTTATTTTAAATGAAGGATAGTTAGGTTATTTCCAGTATTTTACTATTACAAATTGCTACAATAAGCAATTCTGCACACATCTTATTTTGCAGGTAAATACCTATGTGTAAAAAGTATAAGCATTTAGTTTTTTCAAGCAATACAGCCAATAAGCCTCAGTGAAGAAAAGAGTTAACACAGCAGCTCTGAGACTACTATCCTTAGAAATGCCTGCTTGCAAGGCTTGCTCTTGGCTAGCATCTGGGACCTTGGCTTTTAGACGCTCCAAGTTAATTGATAAGTGGGGGAGGGAGAAGGCTCAGTATGCCTAGACTGTTTGTAAAAACAATATGGTTAATGCTGAACATCTGCCTTCCTTCTGGGAGTCTGGAATTTGGGTACATGTTTGGTAAAGAGTGCCTATATGGCTAGCACCAATGAAAATCCTAGATGCTGAGTCTCTAATGGATTTCCCTGGGCAGGAACACCACACATGCATTGCTGCATTTTCATGACTGGGAGAAGAGTGTGCTCTGTGTCACCCCTAAAGGGAGGGGGCATAAAAAAACAGGCACACGGATTCTTCCAGATTCCTCCAGTGTCTTTTTATCTTATGATCTGACAGTGTGTCTTTACTCTATTGCTGTAATAAATCTCAACTCTGAATACATCCTAGAGAATCTCTAAATGAAGAGATGCTCCTGGAGACACTGACATACCCTCCATAGGAGCTGTGCCAATATACACTCCACTAACAATGTTACAACATGACTTTTCATGTTATAACATAAAATATAAAAGTTGCAGAGTACTCCTTTATCAATTTATTTGATATCTGCTGCTATTTGCAAGATAGGTAGCTTAGAATGTAGTTAAGAGACAAGAAATACGAAACCAGACTGGAGTAGCTGACCCCAGGCATATGAACTGCATATTTAGTCTCACTCTAACAATTCAGTCCAAAGTCATTAGATGGGGTTGAGGGAGACAGGCATTCAGATGGGAGAAGGGAAGGACATGGTGGCCCAGAGCAGGGTATTGGAGTTTGACTGAGAATAGGAAGGTATCCACATGACCATGTGGAACTGGCATAGGGTGTTGGAACCCACGGAGGGCTGGAGGGTTAAGAGGACATGTGCATGAAAGGGTACCCTGACAAGTGTTGAGTCTGAGCAGGGTTAGCAATGTCTCTGTGCAGAAGAGATCCCAATGTAGGATGAAGAATATATACTCATGTAGGGTCAGTCTTGCATGGCATCAAAGACCAAGTGGGGTGAGGAAGGCAGGGTATTACCAAGGGAACCTGGTACAGAGTTGCAGTATGTGCGCAGGGTCAGGACAGCATCTCACATGCGAGGGCCGCTCAGCACAAAGTATCACAGCCCAAGGGTGTGAAAACAGTATCCATTATAGGGATTGGGTTGGGGGTCAAAAGTAGGATGTTAGGGTCCAAGTAGGGTGAGAAAGAGGTCCCTACGGTGAAGCAAGCAGGGAGGCTTAGCACAGGGTACTAGAGTTGAAACATGGTGAGAAAGGTGTCCTTGTGGAAAAGCTTTGTGTGTCATATCAGAGCCTGAGAGGAAGGAAAAACCTGAGACACAATATTGGTTTTTATACTAGGAGACTGATCAAATAAATAAAAGTATTATGAACAATGAAAACCAAGTTTCTCACTTCTGGAGAAGAGTTACAGGTATGGAAAAGGAGAAGCCTAGACTAAGTCCTGTGGCACTGATGAACTGGAAGCATCTATAGGAACTCATAATTTTTAATACTATGTATCTATTATTAAATACATAGGGCCAGGCATGGTGGCTCACGCCTGTAATCCCAGGACTTTGGGAGGCCAAGGTGGGCGGATCACGAGGTCAGCAGATCGAGACCATCCTGGCTAACATGGTGAAACCCCATCTCTACTAAAAGTACAAAAAATTAGCCGGGAGTGGTGGCGGGCACCTGTAACCCCAGCTACTCGGGAGGCTGAAACAGGAGAATGGTGTGAACCCAGGAGGCGGAGCTTGCAGTGAGCCGAGATTGTGTCACTGCACTCCAGCCTGGGTGACAGAGCAAGACTCCGTCTCAAAAAAAAAAAAAAAAAAAACCATAATGATGTAAATGTCTGTTAAGTGTATACATTTATATATTCCTTAGCTCTGGCCACTGAGAGGACCTGAAAGTGATAACACTCTAGGAGCAGCCCAAATCTTAACTTCTATATACCATTCTTCAGTAAAAGAAACCAGGGCACCTTGGATAAATGGCCGAATCCAGGGCTGAAGTAGGAAAAGAAGAGGATGAGCCTGGAAAATCTTGTCAGGCCAAAAAGCAGAGATGCTCAAAGAATGATGGAAACATCAAAATGACACAAAAATCAGTTTGAAAGGCTCCTACTGGCCAAATCTGGGTCAATGTGAGCATAAAAGTAATGACAGTAACAGAGTATGACACACTGATTGATTAAAATAGAAAACCACATGTATTAGTCCATTTTCACATTGCTATAAAGAACTACCTGAGACTGGGTAATTTATTTAAAAAAAAAAAAAGGTTTAACTAACTCACAGTTCTGCATGGCTGGGGAGGCCTCAGGAAACTTATAATTATGGCAGGAGGTGAAGAGGACGCAAAACACAAACAAGTCTTACATGGCAGCAAGAGAGCACGAGCAAAGGGAGTCCCACACTTTTAAACCATCAGATCTCATGAGAACGCACTCGCTATCATGACAACAGCGTGGGGGAAACCGCCCCCACGATCCAATCACCTCCCATCAGGTCTCTCCCTTAACACATGGGGATTACAATAGAGGTGAGATTCAGGTGAGGATACAGAGTCAAACCGTATCACCACAAGTTTGCATTAATTCACATGAATAACGGGGAAAAAGTTGAAGTCTGATGAGAAATGGGGTAAAGGGTCTAAAAGTACCTCTCCACAAAATATTTATTAATTACAAAAAGAAAGCCTTTATAATGAAGCAATCTGGCAGATACCGTCTTAATCAAGTGATCAAAGTTAACATCACCAGTAATGAGAAAATTAAAACTGTGTGCCACAGGATGATATGCAACAAAAATACTATTCACCGGGCATGGCTCACACCTGTAATCTCAGCACTTTGGGAGGCTGAGGCAGGTGGATAACTTGAGGCCAACAATTTGAGACCAGCCTGGCCAACATCGCGAAACTTCGTGTCTACTAAAAAACACAAAAAATTAGATGGGTGTGGTGATGCATGCCCGTTGTCCCAGCTACTCCAGAGGCTGAGGCACAAGAATCACATGAACTCAGGAGGCAGAGGTTGCAGTGAGCTGAGATCACACCACTGCACTCCAGCCTGGGTAACAGCATGAGACTCTGTCTCAAAACATATATATATATATATATATACACACACACATATAATTTGTGATATTCCTGCTAAAGATATATAATCTTAATTTAGTAATGAGGGGGAATACAAACAAACCCAAATTGAAGAACATTCTTAAAAACAATTTCCCTATAGCTACCATAAATGTTAAGGGCAATGAAACGCAAGGCAGGACTAAGCAACTGCTCTCAACAGAAGGAGACAAAACGAGTCGTGACAACTATGTGCAACACTTGAATTTGGACTTGTTTTTTTTTTTTTTCCTTGAGATGGAGTCTTGCCCTGTCACCCAGGCCAGAGTGGAGTGGCACAATCTCAGCTCAATGCAACCTCCGCCTCCCAGGTTCAAGTGATTCTCCTGCTTCAGCCTCCTGAATATCTAGGATTACAGGCATGTGCCACCACACCCAGCTAATTTTTGTATTTTTAGTAGAGATGGGCTTTCACCATGTTGGTCAGGCTGGTCTCGAACTCCTGATCTCATGATTCACCCGTCTCGGCCTAGTAAAGTGCTGGGATTACAGGCGTGAGCCACTGCGACCAGCCTGGACTTGCTCTTTCTAAAATAAAAGATATTAAAATAAAACTGGCAAAATTTGAGTGAGATCAAAGGATTAAATGACGGTAATATATCAATGTTAATCTTTTTAAAAAAATTGTTGGAGTCGGCCGGGTGCAGTGGCTCATGCCTGTAATCCCAGCACTTTGGGTGGCCAAGGCAAGTGGATCACCAGAGGTCAGGAGTTCGAGACCAGCCTGACCAGCATGGCAAAACCCCATCTCTTCTAAAAATACAGAATTAGCCGGGCATGGTGGTGCATGCCTGTAATTCCAGCTACTCAGGAGGCTGACGCAGGAGAACTGCTTCAACTAGGGAGGCGGAGGTTGCACTTAGCTGAGACCGTGCTATTGCACTCCAGCCTGGGCAACAAGAGCAAAACTCTGTCTCAAAAAAAAAAAAAAAATTGGAGTCAGCTGGGCACGGTGGCTCACACATGCAATCCCAGCACCTTGGGAGGCCAAAGTGGGTAAATCACCTGAAGTCAGGAGTTTGAGCCCAGCCTGGCCTACATGGTAAAACCCCGTCTCTACTAAAAATACAAAAATTAGCCAGCCATGGTGGCAGGCGCCTGTAATCCCAGCTACTCAGGAGGCTGAGGCAGGAGAATCGCTTGAACCTGGGAGGCGGAGGTTGCAGCGAGCAGATATTGCGCCACTGCACTCTCTGCACTCTAGCCTGGGCGACAGAGTGAGACTCCGTTTCAAAAAAGAAAAAAAAATTGCATAGAGGAAAGTTGTGTATATATATACATATATACACGTGTTATGTATATACACACATACATATGTATATATACACATATATGTGTATATGTGTGTGTGTGTGTTCATATATATATATTTTTTTTTTGAGACAGAGTGTTGCTGTCACCAGGCTGGAGTGCAGTGGTGCGATCTCAGCTCACTGCAACCTCCAACTCCCTGGTTCAAGCGATTCTCCTGCCTCAGCCTCCCAAGTAGCTGGAATTACAGGCACATGCCACCACACCCAGCTAATTTTTTGTATTTTTAGTAGAGATGGGGTTTCACCACGTTGGCTAGGATGGTCTTGATCTCATGACCTCATGATCTACCCGCCTCAGCCTCTCAAAGTGCTGGAACTACAGGCGTGAGCCACCGCACTCAGCCTTAATATATTTTTTAAAAGTCACTTTTGTCCCTATATTTTTTATTGGCCCACCAGGTCTCCAGACTACTTATTAGGATAACGGAAATAAAAAACTTACATCAATCTCCATGTGCCGAAACCTGCACACCTGTCGAAAACAGCGCCCTTCTTGCCATAATGTGCAAACAGTTTCATTTCCTAGTGCAGCTTCACAGTGACGGAATGGGCAGCTGTCGCCCTGTAAACAAATAGAGAACACTCTATTTGTAGCATTGAAATACATCCTAGGTAAAATATCCATAACAAGAGCTCCTGGAATTTAGACAAGCACAAATGAGTAAGAAAGGATTGGTAAGGTAGAAAACAATGGACATGGAATGACAGGAACAAACTGAGAGCAACAAATTTATTATTTCCTATAGCCTATTTCTTGACAGTACCCTTCATTTGATCTGGCATGAATGACACAAGCTGAGAAAAAGAGTTGAAAAAGACAAGTAGGAGTGTTAGGTCCTCTTTAAAAATGTATTTTACAGTTCATCTTCAAAACTGACATCTCGACTTGTGTAACTCTAGCTTTTGAAGGAAAATCAGAAAGTTAATAGAATTTAAATATAATTAACATATATACAATATAACTGCTTCACTGCATACTTTATGCAATGGTAATATCTGAAATAAAACACTACTGTTGTGCAAACTGCTATAGGTAAGATAAAATTATCACAGCTTTGCTCAAAACTCATCATTTAAAACATAATATCACGCCTGTAATCCCAGCACTTTGGGAGGCCGAGGCGGGCAGATCACGAGGTCAGGAGTTCAAGACAAGCCTGGCCAACACAGTGAAACCCCGTCTCTACTAAAAATACAATTAGCTGGGTGTGGTGGCAGGTGCTGGAAATCCCAACTACTTGGGAGGCTGAGGCAGGAGAATGGCTTGAACCTGGGAGACGGAGGTTGCAGTGAGCCGAGATCATGCCACTGCACTCCAGCCTGAGTGACAGAACTAGACTCTGTCTCAAAAAAAAAAAAAAAAAAAAAAAAAAAAACAAGATGACTGAAGAACAAATTTTTGTAACATATACGTTTATAGAATTAGTCATAAAATCACAGAAAGCAGTAGGTATACAAAAATAGAGCTGCAAAAGAATCAAGGAGAAAAACAGAAGTTTTCACAAAGATTAAGCCAAAAAACTGCAAAAGCATATTTAGAATGATGGCTCTATATTCTTAGTACTCAGCAGGAAATCTGGGAGAAGAAAGAAGTCAAATTCAACCCATGACAGTTTCTGGAAGTACAACACAATTCACCCACTCATTTAGTATTAAGTATATAAAATCAAAATTAGTAAGGCATAGGTCAAAGTGCCCCCATTTCCAAAGGCACCCTGAACAAATAAATTTTGAACACTGAATGATGACTACATGCCACGTGCCTTTTCACTTTTGTAGAAGATGGGAAAATTAGTTATATATAAAATGAAGAGAAAAAAACACTGAATTATTCTAAATACATTATCCTTTAGAAAACTGACATAAAGTAATAAACAGTTGGGCAAAAAATATATATAATAAAAACAACTTAAAATGTTGGGAAAATCTTATCCAATTCTATTAAGCAAATTGTAGAAAGAACTGATTTAAAGATGTCAATTCTTACTTTGGTACATGTAGAATAGAAAAAAAAATAGCAGTCTTCTCCTTGATTAGGCATGCTGGGTAGGTTATTAGATCAGAAGTGGCTTCTTGAAACAAGCCACTGCTTCCTCAAAGCAAGGACCAGGCTCCAAGTCCTCGTGAAATGGGTTTAATCTTCCAAATGACAACTTGATCACAGAAATTGTCTTTAAACTGTAATCCTAAAATGAGGAGACAATGAATTAAAATATTTCAGGTAAATTCTTCCTCCTTCAAATCACCGTGGCTAATGAGATCATATTGTTAGAATCAAATTTTATTAATACAACCTTGCTTATACAGAGCCTTGTAAACACACTGATTGTGAATACCATACATTCCTATCTACAATGTAAAATTTTGGCTAGAAAGGCCATGCCCTTCTTTTATATTCTCTGTGATGCTTGTTACACGGTTACAGCATTGTAAATAAGCATTGTTAACTAAAGATCTACATTTTATTCTTAATTCTTTTTAGAGACAGTGTCTCACTCTGTTGCCCAGGCTGGAGGGCAATGATGTGATCACAACTCACTGCAATATTGAACTCCTGGGCTCAAGGGATTCACTCACCTCAGCCTCCCCCAAGTGTCCAGGACTACAGGCACATGCCACTATGCCCAGCTAATTTTTAAAAAAAATTTTTTGTAAAGAGAGGATCTTGCTATGTTGTTCAGTCTGGTCTTGAACTCCTGCCTCAAGCAATCCTCCTCCCTTGGCCTCCCAAAATGCTGGGATTACAGGTGTGAGCCATCCCGCCCAGCCTGATCTACATTATACACATATGTATATATGTATGTATATATGTATTTTTGCCTACTAATTTGAAAGTCTCAAAAGACTACATACATTTTAGATTATTAATGGGACTTAGTTTACTAACACAAAATACTTGCTAACAAAATATGATAAAGTAGAATGTTTCATCTAAATGAAAAAGTTCAAATATTTTCACAAGCATTTTTATTTCAAAAGTATATAATCATAACTAGGTGAGAAAACCCTGTTTAGCTAGAATAACTGATGAAACAATTACTTCTGAAAACATCTATGGATCTAGCTTACATTAATGAAGATGACTAGAGCTGTACACCAATTACAAACAAGACACAAAAGTAGTCTTCGGGGCTTTCCATAATAGTGATTCCACAAAACAACAAATATTTTCTCCCTTAGTCCATGGCGTACCCTGATCTCCACACTAAAATGTCCAAGCAAGCTTCTACAAAAGCATATAACAAGAGCACATACGAGAATATGGAAAGGGTTTCCACAAACGTACATACCAGAAGATCAGGTTTCAGAAATAGTGATATACAACTTGAAATCAATTAAGTCAAATTCAGTCATATCTCCCACTAATAACTCCTAATGCAAGAATGGTATGCCATGATGAAAAGTCGCCTTGATGTTAACAACCTGGATTAAGAGTAAGAGTCTGACACTAAACATGGGTACTAAACACGTACCCAAATGTTTAAAGTTTACATACCCTTCGACAAACAATTCCATTTCTAGAATTTATTACAATACGTAAAAGTATTAAAGGTAACAATGCACAAGAAATGTTATCACAATCTTGTTTTAATAATGAAACAGAGGCCAGGCGCGGTGGCTCACGCCTGCAATCCCAGCACTTTAGGAGGCCGAGGCAGGCGGATCATGAGGTCAGGAGATCGGGACCATCCTGGCTAACACGGTGAAACCCCGTCTCTACTGAAAATACAAAAAATTAGCCGGGCGTGGTGGCTGGCGCCTGTAGTCCCAGCTACTCGGGAGCCTGAGGCAGGAGAATGGTGTGAACCCGGGAGGCGGAGCTTGCAGTGAGCCGAGATTGCGCCACTGCACTCCAGCCTAGGCGACAGAGTGAGTCTCTGTCTCAAAAAAATAAAATAAAATAATAATGAAACAGGCCGGGTGCAGTGGCTCATACCTATAATCCCAGCACTCTGGGAGGCTGAGGTGGGCAGATCACTTCAGTCCAGGAGTTCGAGACCAGCCTGGACAACGTGGCAAAACCCCATCTCTTAAAAAAAAAAAAAAAAATAGCTGGGTGTGGTGGCGCACACCTACCTGTGATCCCAGCTACACGGGGGAGCTGAGGCACAAGAATCACTTGAACCCAGGAGGCAGAGGTTGCAGTGAGCTGAGATTGCGCCACTGCACTCCAGCTTGGGCAACAGAGCGAGACACTGTCTCAAAAAAAAAAAAAAAAGGAAAAAAATAATGAAATAACATCTAGAAACCTAACTGTTCAAAAATTGGAGACTATTTTTAAAAATTACGATATATGGCCAGGCACAGTGGCTCACACCTGTAATCCCAGCACTTTGGGAGGTGGAAGCTGGTGGATCACTTGAGGTCAGGAGTTTGAGAACAGCCTGGACAACATGGCAAAACCCCATCTCTACTAAAAATACAAAAATTAGCCAGGTGTGGTGGCACACACCTGTAGTCCCAGCTACTCACGAGCCTGAGGCAGGGAAACTTCTTGAACCCGGGAGGTGGAGGTTGCAGTGAGCCGAGATTACATACTGCACTCCAGCCTGGGCAACAGAGTGAGACTCTATCTCAAAAATAAACAAATAATGATTTTAAAAAATTACGGTATATTCATGTAATGTGACAATATACAACCATTAGAGTTTCATACCAGAAAGTGAATGCTGCTGTAAAAAACCAAAAACAAAAAAATCTAAAAATATGTAAGTAGCTTTGTTATTGGGTTATAGGTGGAGGCTGGAAGACTTTTGAGGTACTTGATAGAAAAGGCCTAGAAGAAACTGCTGCTAAAGCATATGAACATTAAAGGTACTTAAGGTACTTATGGTGAGGTTTCAGTCAGAAATGAGGATCGTGTTATTGGAAACTGGAGAAAAGGTTATTCTTTTTTTTTTTTTTTTTTTTTTGCGATGGAGTCTTGCTCTGTCACCTAGGCTGGAGTGCAATGGTGCCATCTTGGCTCACTGCAACCTCTGCCTCCCAGGTTCAAGCAACTCTCCCGCCTCAGTCTCCCAAGTAGCTGGAATTACAGGCTTGCATCACCACGTATGACTAATTTTTGTATTTTTAGTAGAGACAGGGTTTCGCCATGTTGGCCAGGCTGGTCTCTAACTTCTGACCTCAGGTGATCCACCCATCTCGACCTCCCAAAGTGCTGGGATTACAGGTGTGAGCCAGCACCCGGCCGGAAAGGTTTTTCTTGTTAAAAAGTGGCAGAGAACTTAGAACTGTGTTCTGTTGGGCAGAAGGCAGAACCTGGAAGCAATGAATTTGGGTTTTAGCTGAGGAGATTTCTAAGCTAAGTGTGGAAGGAACAGCCTAGGCTTTTCCTGCTGCTTACAGTGAAATGCAAGGAGAGAGACATATTGAGGCAAGAACTATCAAGCAAAAAGGAATAAAGAATCTGAACTTGAAAATTTAGAAAATTCTCACTCTATCCATATTGCAAAAAAAAAAACAAGAATGTATGCTCTGTCGAGAAAAGGGTATGGGTCGGCAACAGTTTGTTGGAGATTAGGTGTGTGACTAGATTCAGGCAATCATCTTAGCAAAAAATGTTGCCAGCTTAAAATGAAAGAGACAGACATGTACAGAGGGAACGTGATGAGAAGACACACAAGGAGAAGATGACCATGTGGCTGGAGTGATGCATCTACAAACCAAGGAATGCCAAGGATTGCCAACAAACACCAGAAGCCAGAATGGGTAAGGAAGGATCATTCCTCTACAGGCTTCAGAGGGAGAATGGCCTTGCTGAAAACATTTTAGACATCTCACCTTCAGAACTGTGAGACAACAAACTTCTGTAGCTACCCAGTTTGTGATACTTTGTTATGGAAGTCCTAGGAACTAATACAGATTACAAGCATAGTCAAACGACCTCTGACAAAGGAGCAAAGGATAGTCTTTTCAACATGTGTTACTGGAACAAATGGATATCCATATATTAAAAAAAAATTTTAGACACAGACTTTATACTTTTCACAAAAAATAACATGGATAACAACTTAAATATAAAAGAAAACCAATAAATTGGTTTTCAATAAAAGCCATTAAAATTTAGCCAGGCATGGTGGCGAATGCCTGTAATCCCAGCTACTCAGGAAGCTGAGGCAAGAGGATTGCTTGAACCCAGGAGGCGGAGGTTGCAGTAAGCTGAGATCACGCCATTGCACTCCAGCCTGGGCAACAAGAGCGAAACTCCACCTGGAAAAAAAAAAAAAAAAAAAAAAAACCATTAAATTGGAGTTCATTAAAATTAAAAAGGTCTGCTCTGTGAAAGCTGTTAAGAAGCTTTAAGAAAGAAAGAAGGGAAAAGCCACAGCCTGGGAGAAAATATTTGCAAAACATAACTGGTAAGGTCTGATATACAAAATACATAACTCTTGAAACTCAAAAATAAGAAAACAACCCTCCAATTAAAAAAGGCAAAAGATCTGAACAGGTACCTCACCAAAGAAGGTATACAGATGGAAAATAAGCATTTGAAATCTTGCCCAACATCATGCATCATTAGGGACTGCAAATTCCTTTTCTAATGGCTAAAATCCATTCGGGCACAGTGGCTCACACTTGTAATTCCAGCACTTTGGGAGGCCGAGGCAGGTGGGTCATCTGAGGTCAGGAGTTCCAGACGACCTTGGCAAACATGGTAAGACCCCACCTCTACTAAAAATACAAAAATTAGCTGGCTGTGGTAGCACACACCTGTAATCCCAGCTACCCAGGAGGCAGAAACAGGAGAATCGTTTGAACCTAGGAGGCAGAGGCTGCAGTTAGCTGAGATCATGCCACTATACTCCAGCCTGTGCAACAGAGTGAGACTCTGTCTCAAAAAAAAAAAAAAAAAAAAATTTAGAATGGCTAAAATCCAAAATACTGAAAGCACTAAATGCTGGTGAGGATGGGAAGCAACAAGACAGAAGTCTGAAAAAATACAAAACATGGAACAGTATGCATCCAATAAAAAGGAACAAAATCATGTCCTTTGCAGAGACATGAATGGAGCCAGAGGCTATTATCCTTAGCAAACTAATGCAGAAACAGGAAACCAAATACAGCATGTTCTCACTTATAAGTGGGAGCTAAATGCTGAGAACACTTGGACACGTAGAGGGGAACAACAAACACTGGAGCCTATCAGAAGGTACAAGGTGGGAGGAGGGAGAGGATCAGGAAAAATAACTAATGGATACTAGGCTTAATACCTGGGTGATGAAATAATCTGTACAACAACCCCCTATGACACACATTTACCTGTGTAACAAACCTGCACATCCTGCACATGTACCCCTGAATTTAAAATGAAAGTTAAGGCCCACTGTGGTGGCTCATACTTGTAATCCCAGCACTTTGGGAGGCCGAGGTGGGTGGATCACTTGAGGTCAGTAGTTCAAGACCAGCCTGGCCAACATGGTGAAACCTCGTCTCTACCAAAAAATACAAAAATTAGCCAGGCATGGTGGCACAAATCTGTAGTCCCAGCTACTCAGGAGGCTGAGGTGGGAGAATCACTTGAACACAGGAGGTGGAGGTTGCAGTGAACCAAGATCACACCACTGCACTCCAGCCTGGATGACAGTGAGACCTGTCTAAAAAAAAAAAAAAGAAAAAGAAAAAGCTATCTGAATACTTTTCAGACATATATGCAACAAAGGAAAAAGTTTAATAATAAAAAAAGTCATTTGAGGTCAGGAGTTCAAGACCAGCCTGGCCAACATGGCGAAACCCCATCTCTACTGAAAATACAAAAAATTAGCCAGGTGTGGTAGACCACACCTGTAGTCCCAGCCACTGGGGAGGCTAAGGCACAAGAATCACTTGAATCCAGGGGGCAGAGGTTGCAATGAGCCACGATCTTGCCACTGCACTCCAGACTAGGCAACAGAGCAAGATTCTGTCTCCAAAAAAAAAAAGTTTTTAAGGGGAATAAAAGGCTTAGAGGTCAATTTCACTCATGCAATCAACATTCCAAAGAACATATTTGAAACTGTTACCGGTTTCAGAAAGACCAGCAACAAAGTAATTGAAACAATGAAATGGTAGCTATGAAATGCAAAGACACAGCAGAATTTACAACTTTTTGGCAACTAATTTTATTTATTTATTTATTTATCTGGAGATGGAGATTCGAGTTTTCCTCTTGTTGCCCAGGCTGAAGTGCAATGGCACGATCTCAGCTGACTGCAACCTCCACCTCCTGGGTTCAAGTGAGTCTCCAGCCTCAGCCTCCCAAGTAGCTGGAATTATAGGTGCCCACCACCACACTTGGCTTTTTTTTTTTTTTTTTGAGACAAAGTTTCGCTCTTCTACTCAGGCTGCTGGAGTGCAGTGGCGCAATCTCGGCTCACTGCAACCTCCACCTTCTGGTTTCAAGCGATTCTCTTGCCTTAGCCTCCCAAGTAGCTGGGATTACAGGCGCCTACCACCACACCCTGCTAATTTTTTTTTGTATTTTAGTAGAGATGGAGTTTCACCATAGTGGCCAGGCTGGTGTGAAACTCCTGACCTCAAGTCATCTGCCCGCCTCAACCTCTCAAAGTGCTGGGATTACAGGTGTGAGCGTCTGGCCCACAACTAATTTTCAAATCAGCTTCTGCAAAGAGCCCTCAAAGTTGGGCGGAGTGTGGAGAAATGGAATCCTGAGTAGATAACATTCCCTTACTAATGTTTCAACAGAAAAAACTCCGTGGTAAGATCTAAAAGCTGGCCGGGCACGGTGGCTCATGCCTGTATTCCCAGCACTTTGGGAGTCCGAGGCGGGTGGATCACGAGGTCAGGAGATCGAGACCATCTGGCTGACACCGTGAAACCCCGTCTCTACTAAAAATACAAAAAATTAGCCGGGCATGGTGGCGGGCACCTGTGGTCCCAGCTACTCCAGAGGCTGAGGCAGGAGAATGGCGTGAACCACAAAGGTAGAGGTTGCAGTGAGCTAAGATCCCGCCACTGCACTCTAGCCTGGGCGACAGAGTGAGACTCTGTCTCAAAGAAAAAAAAAAACCTAACAGCTACAATGTAAAACAAGAAAAAGGAAATAAGAGATAAAGAAAAAAAGAAAAGTTTCTTTATATATCATCTTTATACACTAAGCTTCTGTAACTTTCACTAGGATAAAAACAAATATAATTGCTATTCAAGAAAACAGCAAGGCCAGGTGCAGTGGCTCATGCCTATAACCCTAACACTTTGAGAGGCCAAGGCAAGAGGATCACTTGAGACCAGGAGTTCAAGAACAGCCTGGGCAACAGACAGACCTCATCTCTTTTAAAAACAAAACAAAACAAAACAAAAAAAACCCACCACTCCAGCTTTTAAATGATGCTCCAATGATTTTATAATAAATACTATCTCATGCAAAAACACAAAACAAAGATGCACATCCATAAATTTCTTAAGTTTAAAAGGAAAAAAAAAGCATCTAGGTTGCCAAGAAAAACCTACTTACTTTTTTTTTGTTTTGTTACTTTTGAGACAGAGTCTCCCTCTGTTGCCCAAGCTGGAGTGCAGTTGCGTGATCTTGACTTACTGCAACCTCCACTTCCTGGGTTCAAGCAATTCTCCTGCCTCACCCTCCCGAGTAGCTGGAATTACATGCGCCTGCCACCATGCCTGGCTAATTTTTGTATTTTTAGTAGAGACGCGGTTTCACCATGTTGGCCAGATTGGTCTTGAACTCCTGACCTCAAGTGATCTGCCTGTCTCAGCCTCACAAAGTGCTAGGATTACAGGTGTGAGCCACCGCACCCGGTTAACCTGGTTACTTTTCAACAGAAAATAACTGTTTGAAAATATGAAGCCCAGAAAAATAATGGGACCTTTCTCAACCCACTCTCTAGAAGTTAATGTAGGAAAAAGGAGATATTATTTTAAAATCTTCATGCTCTCAGCAAGTTTTAAAGGATATAGCATTGCTACAAATGACCATACCACTATGAAAAAAGAGTGGGGCTGGGTGTGGTGGCTCAGGCCTGTAATCCCAGCAACCTGGGATTTCGGAGATGGGCGGATCACGAGGTCAGGAGTTCGAGACCAGCCTGGCCAATATGGTGAAACACCATCTCTACTAAAAATATAAAAAATTAGCCGGGCATGGTAGTGTGCGCCTGTTGTCCCAGTTACTCGGGAGGCTGAGGCAGAAGAATCGCTTGAACCCTGGAGGCAGAGGTTGCAGTGAGCTGAGATCACGCCACTGCACTCCAGCCTGGGAGACAAAGCAAGACTCCATCTCAAAACAAACAAACAAACAAACAACAAAAAAAAACAGTGGGAAGAAAACAAAGCTTCAAAAATAAGAAAACTCAGGCTGGGTGTGGTGGCTCATGCCTGTAATCCTAGCACTTTGGGAGGCCGAGGCAGGTGGATCACCTGAGGTCAGGAGTTCGAGACCAGCTTGACCAACATGGTGAAACCCCGTCTCTACTAAATTTAGCTGGGCGTGGTGGCGCATGCCTGTAATCCCAGCTACTTGAGAGGCTAAGGCAGGAGAATCACCTGAACCCGGGAGGTGGAGGTTGCAGTGAGCCAAGATTGTGCCATTGCACTCCAGCCTGTGCAACAACGGAGAAATGCCTTCTCAAAAAAATAAATAAATAAAATAATAATGAAGAAGAAAAGGAAGAAGATGGCGATGACGACAAAGAAGATGAAGACTCAAATTTCCAGCCCCTACCTTCAAAAATTGATTTCAGTAGAGGAAAGAACAGAATAAACACTGATGAAAAACATAATAACTGAATTACAAGAGATTACTGACACAACATCTCCATGAATCCAAAGCAAAAATGCCAACATACGTCACTAAGAGGGAAATTGTATATGAAATGAAAATAATTCCAGAAAACTCAATTTCTATAAATAGAAATCCTAAAAAGGAATGGAATTTGTAGAGATTATGAAAGAAACAATATAAGAACATTTCCCTAAATTTGATGGACTTGAGTCTTTACATTAAAGGGGATCATCAAATGCCAGGCAGAACTTTTCTTTAAAGACATCTCTGCTATACACAGACATGGTAAAATTTTTGAATTCCAATGGTAAAGACAAAATCATACAAACTTTCAGGAAAAATCAGATTGACAACAAAGGAAAGAAAATCAGACCTGACATTATTAGACTTCTCATCTGAATCTCTAAATGCCAAAAGACAAAATGCTATTCATCCAGAATTTAAAGGAGATTACGACCTTTAAGTTTAGAATTTCAAACTACATTTCACAGATAGCTCAGAACTTAGAAGTTATTAGATACAAAAATTCTCAAAAAGTATATCACCTATGTACCTATACTTTTGAAAAATACTCAAGAAAGTATTCTAACTTAAGAAAAAGAATTTACAAAAAAGTACTCAATAAAAGTAGAAAAAAAACAAAACAGGCCAGGCATGGTGGCTCACAACTGTAATGCCAGCACTTTGAAAGGCTGAGACAGGAGGACTGCTTGAACCCAGGAGTTCAAGACTAGCCTGGGCAACATAGTGAGACCCAATTTCTACAATAAATTTAAAAATTAGCCAGGTATGGTGGCACATGTCTTTACTCCCAGCTACTTGGGAGGCTGAGGCAAAAGGACTGCTTGAGCCCAAGAGGTCGAGGCTGCAGTGAGCCGCAACTGCCCCACTGCACTCTGGTCTGGGCAACAGAGCAAGACCCTCTCTCAAAAAATAAATAAATAAGCCTGGGCAACATAGTGAGACCATGTCTCTCTCCCAAAAGAAAAAAAAATTTAGCTGGGCATGGTCCATGCATCTGTGGTCCTAGCTACTTGGGAGGCTGAGCTGGAAGGATCACTTGAGCCCAGGAGTTTGAGACTGCAGTGAGCTATGATCACATCACTGCACTCCAGCCTGGGAGGTAGAGTGAGACTCTATCTCAAAAAAAAAAAAAAAAAAAAAGGCAAGACAAAACGAAACTTTGTGCCACATATATTACAATCTCAAAAAACAGTCATAATATTTTTACCAACAGCCAGGCATAGTGAGTCACGTTTGTAATCCCAGCTACTCAGGGGGCTGACGCTGGAGGAAGCCTTGAGCCCAGGAGTTTGAGGCTGCACTGAGCTATGATCACATCACTGTATTCCAACCTGGGCAAAAGAGCAAGACACTGTCTCTCAATAAATAAATAAAAATTTTAAAAATGTTTAAAACCGCTGCTTTGGACATCTGATTTATGACACAGATAAAAAATCCTAAATAAAGCATTAGCAAATTGAACCAGCTGTATATTAAAATAGAAACATGGTCAGGTATGGTAGCTCATGCCTATAATCCCGGAGCTTTGGGAGGATTACTGACTTGAGGCTAGGAGTTTGAGACCAGCCTGGGCAACACAATGAGACCCCATCTCTAAATAAAAATTAAAATAAACAAAAATAACACTACATAATCAAAAAGGTTTATTCTGGGACTAGGAATGGGTTAACATTAGGAAACTCATTATATTTACTAGAGTAAAAGGGGTAAAAAACAAAAAACAAAATCCTGTAGTAATTTTTGAAAGACTTCAAAAAAGAAAAAAATGGTTAAAAAGTGAAGAAAAGTATTTGAAATAGTCTTTTTTTACCAAGTAAAATAGGAAAAAAAAAAAAAAAGGAACCTGAGGTGCAACACCCACTCAACAAAAACTTGGTAAATTATAAGGTACTTCCTAGCATAAATGCACATAATCACCAGAAATCATCAGTATATGCAATATGGTAAAACACTAGAGGTAAACTAACTCAAGATAAACGAAAAAAGGACACCCATTCAAGTGTCTTCACCATCTTTCAGCACTGTTCCAGATGTTCTAGTATATGCATTAAGAAAAAAAGGTGTTAGGCCGGGCACGGTGGCTCATGCCTATAATCCCAGCACTTTGGGAGGCCTAGGTGGGCTGATCACTTGAGTCCAGGAGTTCGAGACCAGCCTGGCCAACATGGTGAAACCTAATCTCTACTAAAAAATACAAAAATTAGCCGGGCATGATGGCAGATGCCTGTAATCCCAGCTACTCAGCAGGCTGAGGCAGGAGAATCACTTGAACCCGGAAGGCAAAGGCTGCAGTGAGCCAAGATTACGCCACTGCACTCCAGCCTAGTGACAGAGCGAGACTCCGTCTCAAAAAAAAAAAAAAAAAAAAGGAAAAAGAAAAAAAGGTGTTTAGGTTCCTTCACAGCCATTCAAGATAAACTGATTCTTCAGGAAAGTGAAATTAAGGCTCCGCTGCCCAGCCTGAATGACTGCATTGGCATGGTGGACAGCAGGGCAGAATCCACTGACAAGATTTCTAGATTGGATGCTGAGCTAGTGAAGTATAAGGACCAGATCAAGATGAGAGGGGGTCCTACAAAGAATATGATTACGCAGAAAGCCTTGCAAGTTTTAAAACAAAAGTGGATGTATGAGCAGCATCAGGACAATCACACCCAATAGTCATTCAACATGAAACAAGTCAATTACACCTTCCAGTCATTGAAGGATACCAAGACCACAGTTGATGCTATGAAACTGGGAGCAAAGGAAATAAAGGTAGACAAGCAAGTGAAAACTGACCAGATTGAGAATTTACAAGACCAGCTGGTGGACATGATGGAAGATGCAAATGAAATCCAAGAAGCACTGAGTCGCAGTTATGGCGGCCCAGAATTAGATGAAGACGACCTAGAAGCAGAGTTGGATACACTGGGTGATGAGCTTGTGGCTGACCAAGACAGTTCTATTTAGATGAAGCAGCATCTGCACCTGCAATTCCAGAAGGTGTTCCCAATGTCACAAAAAACAAGGATGGAGTTCTAGTGGATGAATTTGGATTGCCACAGATCCCTGCTTTATACATTTGCATTTAAGTACATCATGTAAAACATATTATGGGACTATGAAATACTGATCTTTCCAAATTTACCATAACAGATATGTTTCTGTCCTTTCTTTGAAGGAAAGTTTAATTACATTGCTCTTCTATTTTTTTCCTTTGAGACTCATTGCTTGGGAAATGCTTTCTTTGTACTAAAACTTGATTCTGGCCGGGCACGGTGGCTCACATCTGTAATCCCAGCACTTTGAAAGGCTGAGGCAGGCAGATCACAAGGTCAGAAGTTCGAGACCAGCCTGGCCAACATGGTGAAACCCTATCTCTACTAAAAATACAAAAAATTAGCCGGGTGTGGTGGCGGGCGCCTGTAGTCCTACTCTCGGGAGGCTGAAGCAGGAGAATCGCTTGAACCCAGGAGGCGGAGGTCGCAGTGAGTCAAAATCGCCCCACAGCCTGGATGACAGAGCGAGAGTCCGTCTCAAAAAAAAAAAAAAATCACTACTGTATCAGAAGTGGGTATTTTGACTCTGTGGTTTCCTCAATACTACATCTTGAAATCAATAATGAATATTTCTTGATATTTGATGAATAGGACATTTATTTACTCAATTTTTTCAAAAGGAAAAAAAGGCATAAATTACAAACATATATTAAAAAGACGAGACAGGCCGGGCACAATAGCTCACGCCTGTAATCCCAGCACTTTAGGAGGCCGAGGTGGGCAGATCACCTGAGGTCAGGAGTTTGAGACCAGCCTGGCCAATATGATGAAACCCCATCTCTACTAAAAATACAAAAATTAGCCGGGCATGGTGGCATGCGCCTGTAATCTCAGTTACTTGGGAGGCTGAGACAGAAGAATCACTTGAACCCGGGAGGCAGAGGTTGCAATGAGCCAAGACAGCACCACTGCACTCCAGCCTAGGCAACGAGAGCAATACTCCAACTCAAAAAAAAAAAAAAAGATGAGGCAAAAAAGAAAAAAATCCAGAACCTGCAGATTACATGCTTGCAAACTAGAAAATCTATCAACTAAAACAAATTGAAAATAATAAAAATATAAGATCTACAAAAAGCAGTAAATTTCCTTCATACCAGCAATAATCATTCAGATGATGGCAGAGTACCATTCATAGTAAAAAGATATACAGGAAGAGACCATTCACAATAAAAAGATATACAGGAAGAAAATGAAGCAGTATGCAAGACCCACATTAAATTAAAAACAAAACCAAAAAACTATGAAACTACTAAGGCACAGAAGACCTGGATAATGAATAAATAGAGGATTAAAGAAATTACTTCTCCCCAAAATAATGCACACATCGAATGTAATTCAAGTCAAAATCCCAATGAGAGTTTATTACTGGAACTTGATTATAAAATCATCTAGAATCGTTATTTAAAAAGGAATGGGAGGCCAGGCATGGTGGCTCACGCCTGTAATCCCAACACTTTGGTTGGCCAAGGCAGGAAGACTGCTTGAACCCAGGAGTTTGAGACCAGCCTGGGCAACACAAGGAGACTCCATCTCTACAAAAAGTTTTAAAAAGTAGCCAGGTACAGTGGTGCACACCTGTAGTTCCAGCTACTCAGGAGGCTTCGGCAATAGGATCTCTTAAGCCCAGGGGTCTGACGTTGCAGTGAGCTATGGTCATGCCACACTGGCACTCCAGCCTCAGTGACAGAGCACAAGACCCTGTTTCAAAACAAAACAAAATAACCCAGTGCTTTTCTCCAAGGAGATGGAATTACAGGAAGATTTCACTTTGGCTATGCTGTTTTTACCTTTTTTACAATGTACATATATTATCAAAACAAAGAAAGAAAAATTATGGGCCAGGGGCGGTGGCTCACGCCTGTAATCCCAGCACTTTGGGAGGCTGAGGCTGGTGGATCACCTGAGGTCAGGAATTCCAGACCAGCCTGGCCAACATGGTGAAACTTCATCTCCACTAATAATACAAAAATTACCCGGGTATAGTGGTGCACGCCTGTAATCCCAGCTACCCAGGAGGCTGAGGCAGGAGAACTGCTTGAACCCGGGTGGAGGAGGTTGCAGTGAGCCAAGATTGCGCCATTGTACTCTAGCCTGGGGGACAAGAGTAAAACTCCGTCTCCAAAAAAGAAAAAAAAGAAAAGAAAAAAGAAAGAAAGAAAGAAAAAAGTTTCCATCCCAAAACTAAAAATTTGTAAACAATTATGTACAAGCAAAAATGTCTGAACAATGGCCTTTTAATTTCTTACTGATCCATGAAAATTATGCCTTAAATGACAAGAATGGTCACTCCTTTTATGCCAAAAATGCCTGCTTCCCCACTTACATTAGCTGGTTGCTCTCAACAGGAACGTCTGTGTCTTCACTGAGTTCCAATCTATTACGCCTGTAGGTCGAACCAACACTCAATCCATGAATTAATAATAATGAGGCAGAAAAAATTTTCCTCCTCACATTGCCAAGAAAACCTCTCAGCCACAATTCAAACACAGCATGTGTTTTTAAAACATCTCCCAACTACTGGGAGATTAAGTCCATTCAAATAACCTTTGTCAGACTGGAGACAGCTAGGGTTCGTTATCTCCTCAAAAACAAAACAAAACAAAACAAAAACAAAAAAAAGAGTTCATTTAAAGATGAACTTGAGAATCAAAGTATCATGAAAAAAAAAATCCATCTTCCATAGCTGAACAATATAATTAAAAAAAACAAAAAACAAAAAAACATCAGTTTTTCAGTAAGATCCAATTTCTGGTCTTCAAGATTTCTTCACCTATTAAGAAAAAAACAGAAACCTTCCCCCATCTTTATTATCTGTATAATAAAAGCATACTTGTATGTAAAAATATAGTGTTTTATGTATATAATATACATACAGATATATACTAACTGGCTTATACACACACACACATATACACAAAAATGTATAGAAATATAACATTTGGATAAGTTTCCCCTTTTAAAATGCACTATAAAAGACTTTAGATTTGGGTTCATTATAAAAATAAAGAACTTACTCTTATACCAAAGTATCATGAAGTTATTGTTACACTAAATTTTGCCCAGCCCACAAAATAAAGACGAAGGTAAATCCTTACACATATATCATTATGTATAATATGGAAGTATGTATATATATCCATCATCGTCATCAGGGAGTGTTTAACCAAAAAAGATAGAAATGTATGGTAATAGAGTAACTACAGAGAGGTGCAGCAAGCTGTAGAAGGCAGAGCAGCATTATAGCCATTCTAAACTGGCACTGTCAAAACACAGAAAGCTTTATCTAAGGGAAAATTTATTTCTTATTTTGTATCAACACCAGTGTCACTGGTTTGCCATTAAATAGTGGCCCTGGAAAGGCTTGCTTACACAGCCTAGGTCCAAATTCTTTACTACTAATGGCTACAGCTAAAGACTTTGTAAGTGTACATTTACTCCAGTTAGTAAAAGGGTAAACTTTTGGAGTTGAGATTTCATTTCACAATGGCATATTTACCATTTAAGAATTAAAAAAAAAAAAAATAAAAAAAAAACAAAACCCGATTTTGATACATAGAAATGAGTTCTAAACTTTGAAACCAGCCCAGTAACAAAGCAATTTTGATTCTTATGTAATAAATACTACATAATTTCTAGGCTAAATCTTGCCAAATACTATCCAAGACAAAACTAAAATCAAAACTTAAAAAAAAGTGGACACCTTTTACTCACACTTAATACTAGTCAATTTTCCAGGAATTTTTTGGGCAGGGAATATCCCCAAATCTAAAATGAAAAAAAGGAAAAATTGGGATCTCACATTAGTTATTCAGTCCGAAACTTTTAATAGACTTTTACTAAAAGTCATCATTTTCTGGCCTCCTACTCAATCTCAGAAACATACTTTCAGAGTAGAAAGGGATCTTAAAATGAGATCAATTCACTCATTTCACCAATGATTCCTAACACATAAAAATACCGACTGCTTAGTTTTCATTAAGAATTCAGTGGCCAAAACAACCGCACAGTTAGTACAGTATTATGGGTCATTAAGTATGTTTTTAAAAAGATTACCTAAAATTACAGAAACAATCTTTGGGAAATGTCTACTGGGTTTTTCCAAGCATGTTCAAAGGGCTCTCATTACAATTCCCATTCAATCTTTTCCAATTCTTGCAAACGTTTTAGTCTGTTTTTACCCATAAATTATTTGAAAGTACCTACACAATCTTTGTTATTTTTATAATATTTTATAAAGGCTAAAACAGGCATTTCAAAGACTAAAAGTATATTTTCCTAATTGTTTTCTAATATTTCCCTTTTATATAAGATCCAATTCTAAAGGGTAACACTATCACACTCAACAATTTGAAATTATAAAGCTGACCAGTATGAGAAGGCAATTAGAAATTTCCAAATATAAAACAATTTCACGGGTTTTCTTTTTGCCAAGTTGTAATTAACCATCAGGGTTTTTAAGGAAACAGAAAAACAGGGGCAGGAGGAATGCCAGCCTAGTGTACTTTTTTCTCATTTTATTGATTTCAGAGCCATAAAATTTCCCATGGTGGGGGAAATTTTACTTAAAACCAATTACTAGTTCAATCTACCAGGCAGAAAGCCTAAGGCCTTTCAATGCTGCACTATATTTTTTTTAATTAAAAATATCTTTTCTCTCTCATTGGTATAAGCAAAATTTTCAAGTGCTAGCGACACAGTTATAGCTATGAAATCTTTAATCTTCATTTTATCAAAATTATATTGCCTCTGAGGAATTTTCAGCCCTTGTGTGATTTCAGGTTTCCCCAGATGTGTTTATAAAGATAATGATTATATTTAACAACTATAGCTATTAAGATACAGTAACACAGCAAAAAGTTGCCCATTTTAAATGGAGAAAAAGAAATTAAGGCAGTATTTCTTTTTCACTGCTTTGAACAACTTCATTCTGCTCAGGATCCCAGCTCAGAACCAATGTAGAATAATCATAGTTAACATTTTTCAAGTTCATTTTCAGAAACATCAGTTGTTCTATATTGTCAAAGTCCAGGCTCATGATCTGTTTTGGATGAAAGTGACTATTTTTAGTAAAGATACATTCAGATTGCCAACTACACATGGGGCAACTTAGATACTGGATGGCAACCTGGGTCAAAGCCGGCCATATGCTTATCTTCCTCTGCCAGTAAATTAAAGGGTCATCACCTCCTGAGAGCTCTGAATACTTTTCTTTGAAGTACTCATCCACAACTGCTACAGCAGAAGGGAACATGAAGCTTTTGCTTCCAAGGGCAACATTGTCTACAGCTGAGCTATCAACAGAACCTGAACTGGAGGTGCCTTCTTTTAGAGATGAGGTAAATGAATCAGCTCCCACTGTAACTGAGGGACAAGAAGCTTCTGAAGTTGGAATTTGGCACATCTCTGGTGAAGATTCCATATAATTACAGACCTCTTCTGCAAGGAACTGCTTGTAAGTTTCTAAATCAGCACCTTGAGGAAAAAAGTCTTCCAAACTGTTTTTAAAACAAGGATCTAACAAAGTAGCCAAGATACAGGGCTTGGATTTAAGCATGGCACTTAGTAGGGTATCCGTTTCAAGTTTCAGAGATAAACTATCCACCAGATTGAGGGCCTGAGTAATACCTCTGACTTGAAAATCTTCTCTGAGTTTCTGCAGGGAAAGGAGGAGATGATGGATTAGGGGTAGCACCTGATTCAATCCTGCGGTCTTCACGCTCACTTTCTGGGTAGCCTCCTCAAATGGCTTAAGAATATCACAAACATAAGTCATTAGAGTCCACTGAAGGGAGGTGAGCACAACTCCACTGGCTCTACCAAGACTATGGTGAACTGAGTAGCAATGCTCCAAGAGCCATTTTAACATATAAAAAGTAGAAATCCAATGGCCAGTTTCATCCTGCTTCAAATTCTTCCATGGAAGTTGGTGATCATTTTGGAACTCTTGCAGTATCTGACGGGCCTTGACCGAATGACTAAAATGATGACAAGTTTTCCTGGCAGCCACTAACATATTCTCAATGCTTTTGTGCTCGCAGAAAAAGTCCTGAATGACCATATTTAAACAATGCAGGAAGCATGGCACATGGGTAAAACCACCATCTTTGATTGCATGTACCACATTAGAGGAATTGTCAGAAACAATGAAGCTAGGGATAAGGAAATTTGGAGAAAGCCACAGACCAATCTGGTCATTTAATTCTTGTAAAATATTGGTTATCAAACAGTCTTTAGCCAAACCTGTAACACAAAGCACTGCCCACTTTCTAAAATCGGGGATCCTGCCATTATTGAGAAAAGACGCAGTTTCCAAAGAAACCCAGTGTACAGTCACAATAAAATAGTCAGTGGATGGGTCATGGGTCCATATGTCAACAGTCAGGTGTATCTTTTGGCTTTGAACATTCTCTAAAGTTAAGAAAATTTTTTCTCTGACACAATCATATAACTGAGGTACAGCCTTAGTGAAAAAGTAAGTCTCTGATGGCAACCTATAATCAGGGGCCACAATCTGCATGAACCTCTGAAAGGCTGGGGTTGAGAAGTAGTTGTAAGGATGCATATCCTCCACAATCATTTGGATAATTGCCTGACTTATATGACTTGAGACTGGATTTCCACAACATGTTGTTTCTCTCTCCTGCACATCCATCAGAGTGCCTTGCTCTGCAATGGGAACAGGACTTTCAGATCTATTTTCAACCTCTAACATAGGTTCATCTGAATCAGAGTCACTAAGGTCCTCAGCTGTTAAATCTTGGCTGCCTGTAGACTTTTCTCCATGCAAGGTATCACTCAAGAGATCACTTCTCTCAGTCTCAGCTTCATCTAATCCATTTGCAACAGCACCACTGTCTTTGTTGGCAACAGCCCAATGGATAGGATGTGTGGCTTGCAGGTGTCGTTGAAGTGTTGAAGTCCCTAAGTGGGACCCTGGCCTACCCCTGCTCACACTTCTTTTACATATATTACACACAGCTCTTGAGATGTGCTGAGGATCAGTGTAAAAAAAATTCCAAACGGCAGATGTCTTGGCTCTAGTTCCAGGAATTAAAGCATGCTTGACAATGTTACTTTTGATGAGAAATCTCCCTCTTTCTGCCCTTAGGGCATCAGATGCTGATTTATCATGCTTCTTACCCATTCTATTATCATCTAATGGATCAGTAGGAATATATTCAAAGCTTCCATTGCTTCCAGAAGAGGGAGATAAAGATACATCCAAGGTAAAGTCCTCCTCTCCACTAGTAACTCCAAACTTGTTGGCCCTGGTCCAATGAGGTGAATGCCTTGCTTGCAGATGTCGTTGAAGAGTAGATGTACCAAGATGGCTACCTGGTTTACCCCTGCTGACGCTTTTCTCACAGAGGTTACAAATAGCCCGCCAGGTGTACTGGGGGTCAACATGAAAGAAGTGCCACACAATGGAGGTCTTGGCTCTAGTACTAGGTAGATAGATCTGTTTTTCTATATTGCTCTCAAAAAGACTTTCTTCATCCTGCTCAGGGTCATTGGAAGCTAACAAAGCAGGGGCATCTGCAACAGGCCTCCCAGATCCCAAATCCTTACTAAATTTTTTGGCAAGAATCAATTTTTTTCGACGCCTTTTCCCCTTAATTCGCAAACCCTTCTTTCTTTTCTTTTTAGGAGGCTGTTTTGCCTCTTTATTCACTCCTTCTGCTACCATCTTTTCCTCTACCACATCTTCTTCATCTGTATTAGAATTAATAGGAACACATCCCAGAATCCCAGAATCACTAGAAGTGCTGCATCTTCTACCAGGAGACAGTGAAGAAACTGGTACACTTAAAGTACATACACTCATTCTCTTTATGTCTCCACAATTCGTACCAGAATCTGTTAGTGGGTTTATTACTCAAGCAGAAATACAGCTGTTCCTCTCTACTTGCATTACCTTTTCTCCAATTTCTATGGGGAATCAAATTCCCACTGGACCAATAACTTCCAAGCCAGGTTATTTTTGGAGGAAAAGTGACAGCAATGGAGAACATTCCCGAACTCTTTCTTAGAGGGCTTTAAGGTCCCTTCCAATTTTCTAAGTTCTGAATTCAAATAGTCCAGTGTCCTCATGTTACAGGAGTAAGAACTGAGTCCCCCTTTCCCAGAGTCACAGAGTTGGTTAGTAGCAGCTAGAAGCCAGGTCTTCCAAATCCCAGATCCATGTTCTTCCTGCTTCATCAAGAACTATATCTGCTTGAAATACCTTCACCTTGTAAAATACATATTTTTATGATGCCTCATGATAGCGACATCAATTTCCCTTAATTCTGAAATTAACTATTTTCAGGAAATCTCATTTAAACAAAAACATAGTGCATCATTCAACATTCATCATTTAGGACTGTGATTTGCCAATACAACCCAAAAAGTCAATTCTGGAAAGCCAACACAGACTCCGCATACTGGTCACAGCAAATGCTAGTTGAGCCCTTTCAATTCTAACTAAAAGTAATACAACCTTTTAAAATGTGAGTGGCTGGAAAAAAATGCTTTGAGAATAAAATTTTAAAACAAGGTTAAATGCTGCATTTTCAAAGTACTGTTTGTATTAAGAGTTAATTCAAGTTTAGTTTTCAGATATTTTTAGACTGGAGAAGCTTTTACAGCCTGTAAGTAACTCACAAGTCGGACGCTATAGGGATAGCAAAAAGTGAAATATGAACTTTAAACCACTTCCATTTCTTTTCGATTGATCCCTCCCCTTCCCCCAATACCTACATACATTTACCCTAAAAAGCATCGCTATCTCTAGTTCCACAGCCTCCTTCTCAAGGTCCAGAACCAAGGCCTGGAAGATGTCAACAATATAGGCCTTCCCCATAGGAATCCGCACCGATTATGGGAGTTTAGGGGTGTTCTTCATTACGGTTTCACCAATCCTACAAGGAGAACCGAAGTGTCCCTGTTGCTCTTGACTCCGACGCTGAGGGCCAGGGGTGGGAGTGTAATGAGGGTGGGGAATGGGTGTAGGATACCGGAATAAGGTCGGTGGCTTTCTGTATGTGGAGTTTGAGACAAGCTCCAAAGTAGTGGGACCCTGGAGAGGAATGAGAGTAGGTAAATTCAGCGCCCGGCACTCAGTCTGATTGATTTAGGCAGTGAGGGTCCGCTCAACTAGAGAAACTGCTGCCCCGAAGAAAGCAATCTAGTGTCAGTTCTCTCTTCGGGATTCGGGGGAACAGTCGGTATTCGGGGGCTGCTCCGGGCTCCCCGAGATTAGCGAACACCGGATGTGGGGGAGGGGAGGAAGGCTGGCTGGGAAAGGAGCAGGCGCCGTGGGGGTGGGGTGAAGGGGGTGGGGGTGGGGAGGATGGGAAAAGTGAGCGGGAGCCTGGGGCTCCCAGCCAGCCCCGGCGAGGGCCGCGACCGGGAGGTGGGGGGGAAGGGTCGTTACGGCGAAGCTGAAGGATCCGCTCTGACTTCCCGGGATAGGCCGCGACCCAGGGGCGAGGGGAGGCCGCTGCCACTCCCCTCGCCCTCTCCCCCACCTCCCCGGCCCCAAGCCACCCGGGAATCAAAAAAACGGGTCTAGTTACCAGAGAACAGAAACTTTACCGAACCGATGACACTATCCCCGACTCCCGCTTGCTGCCACGTCTTTCTTCTTGCTTGGCCGCTGCCGTCCGTCGTCCTCCCAGCAGCAGCAGCACCAGCAGAAAACCAAGACTGCCAGCGTCAAAGATGGCGCCCGGCTACAGGCTCCGCTCTAAGGCCCGGCCGGTAAAAGTGCCAGCACGACGCAGGGCGCGAGGGTTCTGGAAGATGTAGTTCCTCTATGAGGCGATGCCTAAGATGGCTGCTCCGGGTCACAGGGTCACGTGACGGGGGAGGCGCTGGGTCGGGGGAGTCCCTTCCCTTCAAAGGAATGCCTTGAAGCCGGCTTTCATAACGTTTTGTTTTTGTTTTTAAATCAAATGAGGTAATAAGCGGGAGGGCCGCAGGAACTGAGACTACCATTCAGTAAGCGCTCAATTTTTCTTACCAAAGTGTTTGCTTAATGAGTAAATCTCCCAAACCATGTATACATTTAATTTAGAAATAAACTGTACTTTTCCTAAGCATGCAATGTAGAATGATTTGTTAGTTTATTTTTACTTGAAGAAGTGAGGTTGGGCTTTGGGGGCGTTTCTTTGATTTCTTAAAGCAAATTTGTGTATTGGAAAAGTAATTCATGCTCGTGACAAAATGCAGAATTCAGGAGAATTAGTTGGAGGTTGCAATCAGCAGTCTCATCCCCACTTCATTATTAACATTGTCCCTTATTTTCCCTTTTGAATGTTTTTACCTTTTCCCCCTGGTTATAAAAGTAATACACGTGGCCGGGCGCGGTGGCTCCCGACTGTAATTCCAGCACTTTGGGAGGCCTCGCAGGCGGATCACAAGGTCAAGAGATCGAGACCATCCTGGCCAACATGGTGAAACCTCATCTCTACCAAAAATACAAAAATTAGCTAGGCATGGTGGCACGCGCCTGTAGTCCCAACTACTCGAGAGGCTGAGGCAGGAGAATCGCTTGAACCTGGGAGGCAGAGGTTGCATTGAGCTGACATCGCACCACTGCACTCCAACCTGGTGACAGAGTAAGACTCCATCTCAAAAAAAAAAAAAAAAAACACGTAAAAAACTTAATACACGTAAGTTTTTTTTAGAAACTTAATACAGAAATATATAGAGTAGAAAGTTAAAATCTCTATTAATCTCATTCTTGAGAAATAGCTCTCAACTTAACCATATATCCTTTCTGGCTTTTACACTGAAAATATACTTAAATATATTACACATATAATAGGAGACCAAGGTCCCCCTGGGGTAGTGGCTCAGCAGAACTCCAATTAGGTGGCAACATTTTACCTAACTTGGGTAAAGGATATAGTTATGCTACTAAGAAAGGAAACACTTGATGATAAAGCAGATGGGACTTCAGGCACCTTTTATTTCCTCGCGTGCTTGTTCTTCCAGCTGCCAGCTTGGTGGTGTGCGAGTCCCAGGCAGCCCGAGACTGGGAATTTATCAGAGCAGAGGGGTCCTGAGCCTCCGCATATCTGGGCTTTTATCTCCTTTCAAAGTAAGAACCACAACTTTAGAATCTTAGCTCTAATCTCTGCCTTACATGACAATGCTCTGGCATTGCCATGTCAACAGACCTAATAAGCAAGTTCCTGGTAGCCAATTTCTTTTTTTCTTTCTTTTTCTTTTTCTTTTGTTTTGGTCTTCATTTTTTTGGTCTGTGTGACTCTTACTGGTAACCAATTTTTGTCTGTGCCATGACACCTAGGGCTTTTAAAATTTACCAGAGGGCTCTCCACATAGCTTAAGGGTTTTCCAACCTTGGACTTTCCAAGATGCAGTCCTGGCCTGACTAGTGTGCTATATATAGTTTATAGTTATATCATATTTCAGTAAACCTAAAGTATCATTGATTGTAAGATACACTTTTATTTTACAAGCCTCTAAGTGGAAGAAAAAAACCAACAACTGCCAATTAAACTGACAGGCCGGCCGGGCAGGGTGGCTCACGCCTCTAATCCCAGCACTTTGGGAGGTTGAGGCGGGCAAATCACAAGGTCAGGAGTTCGAGACTAGCCTGGCCAACGTGGTGAAATCCCGCCTCTACTAAAAATACAAAAATTACCCCAGCACGATGGCACGCATCTGTAATCCCAGCTACTTGGAGGCTGAGGCAAGAGAATTGCTTGATCCTGGGAGGTGGAGGTTGCAGTGAGCTGAGATCGCGCCATTGCACTCCAGCCTAGGTGACAGGCTAGGAAAGGATGTACATCTTAGAATGAATGAAAATATGAACAGGCTAAAACTATACATATCGTTTTGCAATTTGCTTTTTTCACTTTACAATATATCTTGAATATCTTTTAATGGTCATCAGCACTTAGAGGCCTACCATGTTCTTTTTTTTTTTTTTTTTTTGAGACGGAGTTTCACTCTTGTTTCCCAAGCTGGAGTGCAATGGCACAATCTCGGCTCAATGTAACCTCCGCCTTCCGGGTTCAAGCTATTCTTCTGCCTCAGCCTCCTGAGTAGCTGGGATTACAGGAATGCGCCACCATGCCAGGCTAATTTTGTATTTTTAGTAGAGGCAGGGTTTCTCCATGTTGGCCAGGCTGGTCTGGAACTCCTGACCTCACGTAATCTGCCCACCTCGGCCTACATTCTTTTTAATAGCTCCCATCCCGCTCTCTGTAAGCCTCTTTTTACAATTTATTTCACCAGTCCCTTACTGATGGAAACAATCAGGTTTCATTTTCCATTAGTATCTCTCAAGGGGGGAAAGAAAAAATAATAGAGTAATAAGGACATTGAAGAGGGCAAGCTGGGCAGGGGCTCACGCCTGTAATCCCAGCACTTTGGGAGGCCCAGGCCAGCAGATCACTAGAGGTCAGGAGGTGAAGACCAGCCTGGCCAACATGGCGAAAGCCTGTCTCTACTAAAAATACAAAATTAGCCAGGTGTGGTGGCACCCGCCTCTAATCCCGGCTACTCAGGAGTCTGAGGCAGGGAATCACCTGAACCCAGGAGGCAGAGTTTGCAGTGAGCCAAGATTGCGCCACTGCACTCCAACCTAGGCAACAGAGACAGACTGCATCTCACAAAAAAAAAAAAAAAAAAAAAAAGGCAGAAGAAAAAGCCTGACGCTGTTGCAGAGAGAGAAAACTAGTTGGGAAACCCTCTAAGAGTCAGGAGAGTGCACATGCCAACCATCCCCACCCCCCATATATACACACAGAATTCTCAGGGGTGGGGCTGGGCTTGCCCTTTGTATGTTATAAGTGGGGGTGAAGTATCTAAACCAAGGACACAATGCAAGATTCCCCCTACTCATACTGCCCTTCAAATTCTAAATGGATTTTAAACAGTCTCTAGACCTCGTCAGTGAGTGACAAAACCTTTTGGGACATTCAGTGTGTTTTTGCTTTGATGGCAAAAGTTTGGGAAAAAAATGCAAAATTATTGAGACAAAATTAGGTTCAAGAGAATCCTTATTTAGACTAGAAAAGGAAATCACAACAAATTACACATTAAAAAAAAAACAACAACTCTGTGGCTGGGCACAGTGCCTCATGCCTGTAATCCCAGCGCTATGGGAGGCCCAGGCCAGTGGATCACTTGAGCCCAGGAATTCAAGACCAGCCTGGGCAACATGGTAAAACCCCATGTCTACTAAAAATACAGAAATTAGCTGGATGTTGTGGTGTGCACCTATAATCCCAGCTATTTGGGAGACTGAGGCAGCAGAATCGCTTGAACCCGGGAGGTGGAGATTACAGTGAGCTGAGATTGTGTACCACTGCACTTCAGCCTGGG
This sequence comes from Pongo pygmaeus, assembly GCF_028885625.2. Lineage (NCBI taxonomy): Eukaryota > Metazoa > Chordata > Mammalia > Primates > Hominidae > Pongo > Pongo pygmaeus. The sequence goes on from NC_072373.2 coordinate 45,658,495, forward strand.
CGACAGAGTGAGACTCAGTCAAAAAAAAAGAAAAAATATATATATATGATTATTGTCAAATTTGGTACAGCTTCTATCAAGTTTCTTAGATATATATAAGCACTAAGACTTTATTGAATTATTATTGAATTATTTAATACCCTCTTGACCAGGGAAGAGCTACCATTTTTACTAAATCTATTATTTATTGCTATGTAACAAATCACCCGAAAATGTAGTGGCTTAACGAGCAAACATTTGCTATTTCACGTGTCTGTGGGTCAGGAATTCAGAAGCAGTTTGGCTGGGTGGTTCTGGCTCAGAGTCTCTAATGAGTTTGCAATCAAGTTGGCCAGGACTGCAGTCATCTGAAGGGTTGACTGGGGCTGGAAGATACATTTCCAAGTCAACTCATATAGCTGTTAACAGGAGATGAGACCTCAGTTTCTCACCCAGAGGGCCTCTCCGTAGGGCTGCTCAGGATATAGGCAACAAGCTTCTCCCAGAGTGAATGTTGAGAGAAATATACTAAGATAGACACTATAAGCTGCAATGCCTTTTATGACCTAGCCTTGGGCATTACATACCACCATTTCTTCTGTATTCTATTGATCACACAGATTAACACTGGCATAATGTGGGAGGGGACTAAGCAAGGGCATGATAACAGGAGCCAGGGATCATTGGGGTCTTTCTTGGAGGCTTGCAACCATACCAGCTGTTGGTGATAACTGACTCTTCCATTTAAAATTTTAGATGTGGCCGGGCACAGTGACTCACGCCTGTAATCCCAGCACTTTTGGGAGGCTGAGGCGGGCAGATCACCTGATCAGGAGTTCAAGGCCAGCCTGCCAAACATGGTGAAACCCCGTCTCTACTAAAAATACGAAAATTAGCCGGGCCTGGTGGTATGCGCCTGTAATCCCAGCTACCTAGGAGGCTGAGGCAGGAGAATCGCGGGAATCTGGGAGGCAGAGGCTGCAGTGAGCCAAGATCACGCCACTGCACTCCAGCCTGAGCGACAGAGCAAGACTCCATCTCAAAAAAACTTAAATAAAAAAATAAATAAAATTTTAGATGTGTGGCCAGGTGCAGTGGCTCACACCTATATTCCCAGCACTTTGGGAGGCCAAAGCAGGTGGATCACCTGAGGTCAGGAGTTCAAGACCAGCCTGGCCAACATGGTGAAACCCCCTCTCTATTAAAAATACAAAAATCAGCCGGGTGTGGTGGCATGCATCTGTAGTCCCAGCTACTTGGGAGGCTTAGGCAGGAGAATCGCTTGAACCCAGGAGGCAGAGGTTGCAGTAAGTCCAAGTCGCGCCACTGCACTCCAGCCTGGGTGACAGAGCGAGACTCCATCTCAAAAAAAAAAAAAAAAAACTTAGACGTGTGAAGAATTTTCCACAGACTAGCCTCTGATGCCATATGTTTCAAACCTTGTCACTCCTCAATGATTTACATTCTTCCAGTGCCAGATGCTGTAGGGCAGGTTTAAAACAAAATGTGACCTCTGGCCCTGCAACATTGGGTCATAATGCTAGATGAGTCACTACAGTGGGCAATAGAGGTATTCTTGAAAACTATTTCTAGCCCCGTGAAAGTGACTATAAATCACATAAATATAACCCAAAATAATTACATCCCAACCCCGTTTTAGCCAGATCCCAAAATGCCCAATAAGGGGAAGGTACTAGAAAGGACAGCTGAGTGAAAAGAAACAGGGCTTTTAACCATTGTCATTAAAATCTTATTTTTGCAAGTTTTAGAATGACTGCATTGCTAAGGCCCTGCCCAGAGCCTTGAAGGGAGCTTGTGAAAGAAAGGTACCTGAAGGTTAAGCTTCATTATTTGCATAGCAGATCGGTAGTAGGATGTGTTGACTCTCATATAATCTGGATTCAAATCCTGACCTAGCCTTCACCCTGAGGCTCTAGTCAACCCTGCGGGCTTTACAAACTGAGGGTAGCCCTGTGTTTGTACTACCCGACATGAGAGATTGGAGTGGGAGAGAAATCACCATGTGAGTAGCTAGTCCCTTCCCCGACAGTGTTCATCACCACTATCCATCATCTTGCCTTTTTGTTGTTGTTATTGTTGTTTTTGCCTTCTTGCCTAGGCTGGAGTGCAATGGCGCGCTCTCAGCTCACTGCAAACTTTGCCTCGCAGGTACAAACGATTCTCCTGCCTCAGCCTCCCGAGTAGTTGAGATTATAGGCGCCTGCCACTACGCCCAACTAATTTTTTTTGTATTTTCAGTAGAGACGGGGTTTCACCATGTTGGCCAGGCTGGTCTTGAACTCCTGACCTCAGGTGATCTGCCCACCTTGGCCTCCCAAAGTGCTGGGATTACAGGTGTGAGCCATCGCGCCCAGTCTCATCTTGCCTCTTTTTATCTCTGCCTTTGGGTCTCAGCTGTCTGACATGTGTGAGAAGATAGTGACTAACAGAGCATTCTAGCGAGAAGCCTTAGACAGGAGTCACAAATAACCTACTAACTGCGGATGACACAATTTAAACTTCTTTCTCTGACTGTGAGATCTGAACTGGTATCATCAAAAATCAACCCTTCTAGGCCTGCCTTTCCCTTCCAATGCTTCCAATGCTTCCAATGCATCCTTTTGCTGTTTTATTTCCTCACACAGGATTTTTTACTTGGTCCTCAAATAACATTGTTTCATTCAATGTCATTTCATTAAAATGATGATGAGAAAAAGATAAATCAATTCCAGGCCGAGTACACTGTCTGGGTGGAGTTTACACATTTCCCTCTTGTCTGTGTGAGTTTTCTCCAGGTACTCCAGTTTCCTCCCACATCCCAAAGATGTGCAAATTAGGTGAACTGGTATGTCTAAATGATCCCAGTCTTAGTGAGTCTGGATGTGAGTGTACCCTGTGATGGAATAGCAGCAGCCTGTCCAGGTTTGGTTTCTGCTCTTCTCCCTGAGCTGCTGGGATAAGATCCAGCCACCAAGACGCTGAACTGGAATAACTGGGTAAATACTTAGCTTGTTCTTACTAATTTTTTTTTTTTTTTTTAGACAGAGTCTTGCTCTGTTACCCAGGCTGGAGTGCGGTGGCACAATCTCAGCTCACTCAACCTCCACCTCCTGGGTTCAAGTGTTTCTCCTGCCTCAGCATCCTGAGTAGCTGGGATTACAGATGCCTGCCATCATGCCCAGCTAATTTTTATATTTTTAGTAGAGATGGGTGTGATGGTTAATACTGAGTGTCAACTTGATTGGATTGAAGGATACAAACTATTGATCCTGGGTGTGTCTGTGAAGGTGTTGTCAAAGGACATTAACATTTGAATCAGTGAGGCCGGGAGCGGTGACTCACGCCTGTAATCCCAGCACTTTGGGAGGCCGAGGCTGGTGGATCACAAGGTCAGGAGATCGAGACCATCCTGGCTAACATAATGAAACCCCGTCTCTACTAAAAATACAAAAATTAGCCGGGTGTGGCGGCGTATGCTTGTAGTCCCAGCTGTTAGGGAGGCTGAGGCAGGAGAATGGCGTGAACTCGGGAGGCGCAACTTGCAGTGAGCCGAGATTGTGCCACTGCACTCCAGCCTGGGCGACAGAGAGAGACTCCGTCTCAAAAAAAAAAACCATTTGAATCACTGTGCTGGCCTGGGAAAGGCAGACCCACCCTTAGTCTGGGTGGGCACAATCTAATCAGCTGCCAGCATGGCTACAATATAAGCAGGCAGAAAAATGTGAAAAGAGAGACTGACCTAGCCTCCCAGCCTACACCTTTCTCCCTTGCTGGATGCTTCCTGCCCTCAAACATCGGACTCCAGTTTCTTCAGTTTTGGGACTCAGACTGGTTTTCCTTGCTCCTCAGCCTGCAGACACCCTATTGTGGGACCTTGTGATGGTGTGAGTTAATACTTAATAAACTCCCCTTTATATGTGTATCTATTCCATTAGTTCTGTCCCTCTAGAGAACCCTGACTAATACAAGGGCGTTTCACTATGTTGGCCAAGGCTGGTCTCGAACTCCTGACCTGAAGTGACCCACTGGCCTGAGCCTCCCAAAGTGCTGGGATTACAGGCATGAGCCACTGCTCCCGGCCTACTGACCTTTCTTAAATGTATCTATAACTCCCATTTATTTCAATGTTTAATATCGAATGTTTGATGTTCAATGTTTTGGTTTTTATTTAGAAGTTTGAGCCTGGGCAACACAGCAAGACCCTGTCTTTAAAAAAACAAAAAAAATACAAAATTTAGTGGGGCATGGTGATGCATACCCGTCGCCTCAGCTATTTGGGAGGGTGAGGCAGGATGATCACTTGAACCCAGGAATTTGAGGGTGCAATGAACTATGATCGTGATACTATACTCCAGCCTTGGTGACAGAGTGAGACTCCATCTCTAAAAAAATTAAAATTAAAAGAAATATGTTTGAGGACATTTATATGACCAGAAGTATGCTGTAGGAACTCAACTTTTGTTTATATCAGTTACCCTATAGTAAAATTGGTTTTGCTATCACTGTTTCACTTAAAGTTGAAGTTTCCAAGAACATAATGATAATATTAAATGAGAACCTTACTGTATGTAGGTTTTTGGTTTTTTTTTTTTTGATATGGAGTCTTGCTGTCACCCAGGCTGGAATGCAGTGGCGTGATCTTGGCTTACTGCAACCTTCTCCTCCCAGGTTCAAGTGATTCTCCTGCCTCAGCCTCTCGAGTAGCTGGTATTACAGGCACCTGCTACCACGCCTGGCTAACTTTTGTATATTTAGTAGAGATGAGGTTTTGCCATGTTGGCCAGGCTGGTTTTGAACTCCTGACCTCAAGTGATCTGCCTGCCTCGGTCTCCCAAAGTGCTGGGATTACAGTTTTTTTTTTGAGATGGAGTTTCGCTCTTGTTGCCCGGGCTGGAGTGCAATGGCAGGATCTCAGCTCACCACAACCTCTGCCTCCCAGGTTCAAGCGATTCTCCTGCCTCGGCCTCCCAAGTAGCTGGGATTACAGGCATGAGCCACCATGCCCGGCTAATTTTGTATTTTTAGTAGAGACGGGGGTTCTCCATGTTGGTCAGGCTGGTCTCGAACACCTGACCTCAGGTGATCCGCCTGCCTTGGCCTCCCAAAGTGCTGGGATTATAGGTGTGAGCCACCGCTGAGGCAACTGGCGTGATCCCAGGCTGTGGCGGCTGGACCATTTGAGGTCAGGAATTTGAGATCAGCCTGGCCAACATGGTGAAACCCTGTCTGTACTAAAAAAAAAAAAAAAAAGCAAAAACTAATTGGGCATAGTGGCGTGTGCCTATAGTCCCAGCTACTCAGGAGGCTGAGGCAGGGGAATTGCTTGAACCCGGGAGGCAGAGGTTGCAGTGAGCTGAGATGGAGCACTGCACTCTAGCCTGAGCAACAGAGTGAAACTCCATCTCAAAAAAAAAAAGAGGTAATCAGTCCCTGTGTTGCTGCATCTTCTGATTTTTCAAGAAAAGCTAAGAATTCAGATTTTTAGTGAAAGTTTCTGATTTGTAAATTTAGCACTTAATTCAAACAGAACAACAAAATAATCATTTTGTGGACATGTGCACCCTTTACTTCAGTTCTAGCAGAGTTAGAAAGGAGGAGGTAGTCATTGGAAACTGGTGTTTCAGGAAGTACATTCTGAAGCAGGTGAGACTTGAGCTTAACCTTAACCTGGGCAGAGGTGAGAGGTAAGTGAAGAGGAGTGTGTTAGTGTTTTCACACTGCTGATAAAGACATACCTGAGACTGGGCACTTTAAAAGAAAGAAAGAGGTTTATTGGACTTACTCCAATATAAGGAAATTGTGGCTTGGGAGGCCTCACAATCATGGGAGAAGGTGAAAGGCACATCTCACATGGCAGGAGACAAGAGAAGAGAGCTTGTGCAGGGAAACTCCCCTTCTTAAAACTATCAGATCCCTTTAAAACTTTGCTATCATGAGAACATCACAGGAAAGACCTGCCCCCATGATTCAATTATGGGTCCCTCCCACAACACGTGGAAATACAAGATGAGATTTGGGTGGGACATAGCCAAACCACTTCAAGGAAGAAAGAAATTATATTATGGAGATCCCTGAAGGGACGATGGAGAAGAGCTCACAGGGTACAGGAGGAGAGGACATTGTAAAAGTAGGTTGGAGTTAGACTGTAGAGGGTTTTGAATGTTGAGAAGGCATCGGAATCATATTCCATTGGCACAGGAATTCCTGGAAGGCTTTGAAGTGGAGACGAAATGGTAGAAGATGTGACATTAGCAAAGTTGTGTTTCAGAAAGGCTGAACTAGTGGTGATGTTGGGCAGAAGTGACTGCAATAGTCAGTGAAAGCATCAATGAGTAGTCCCTCTTGGTCCTATCTGTTATCCCCTCTTTCTCTTACAGCTTAATTTATCCCACTCTAGTTGTTTCCCAAAGCCTAGTAACATACATGCATCCTATTCTATTATGCTCAATCTCGCGTTTCCCTCTGGCACTCCTAATTTCTCATCTTATCTTCCTTCCAATTTCCTTGACTGCTTTGTTGGCTCTCATACACTCTTTAATCTGTTTCATTTGGGTGTATGTTCTCATGGATTCCCTGAAATTACTGTGGTAAAGTCATTAGTTTTAAACTGAATAGATCCTTTTCAATTTTTATTTTTCTTCATGTTATTAGCCAGCATTTATTGATAGTTTATTATGTGCCAGCACTGTGTTAATAGCTTTATTTACATTATCTAATTTAATCCACACAATAACTTTATAAAATAAGTATGATTATTAACCCCTTCTTACAAATGTTTATAAACTTCTAGTGACTTGTTAAAAGTGTCATTGCTGGGAAGTGGCAAAGGAAAGTTGTAAACCCAGGTCTGTCCAACTACAAATCAATATGCAAAAATTTGACCTAATCCACCATTTTCTTTAAACTCCCCTCCCTTCATTTAAAAGACAAAATTCTTTCATTCTTTTTTTTTTTTTTTTTTGAGACAGAGTATCACTCTGTCACCCAGGCTGGAGTTCAGTGGCATGATCTCAGCTTACTGCAGTCTCCATCTCCCAGATTCAAGTGGTTCTCATGCCTCAGCCCCTGAGTGGTTGGGACCACAGGCGCCTGCCATCACACCTGGTTAATTTTTGTATGTTTTGTAGAGACAGGGTTTTGCTGTGTTGGCCAGGCTGGTCTCAAACTCCTGGTCTCAAGTAATCTGCCTGCCTCAGCCTCCCAAAGTGCTGGGACTACAGGTGTGAGCCACTGTGCCCGGCCAAGACAAAATTCTATCCTGTTTTTTTTCCCTCAAACTCTCTGGCTGCTTATTCTCTAGTTCCTTGGCAGTTTCCTCTTTCTCCCCTCATTTAACTGTGTGTTGTTGTTGTTGTTGTTGAGACAGGATCTTGCTCTGTTGCCCAGGGTGGGGTGCGGTGGCATGATCTCGGCTCACTGCATCCTCAACCTTTTGCACTCAAGTGATCCTCCCACCTCAGCCTCCTGAGTAGCTGGGACTACATACAGGTGCACACCACCACGTCTGGCTAATTTTTGTATTTTTTCATAGAGATGGGGTTACACCATGTTGCTCAGGCTTTTCTCAAACCCCTGGCCTCAAGTGATCCACCTGCTTTGGCCTCCCAAAGTGCTGGGATTACAGGGGTGAGCTACCATGCCTGGCCCTTTGAAACATTTTCTAAGTCAAAGCAAGCAAGCAAGCAAGCAGGAGAGGCTACATTAATATCAGACAAATAGACTTCAGAACAAGGAATATTACCAGCAATAAAGAGGGGCATTAAATAATGACAAAGGAGTCAATTCACCAAGAAGCCATTAGCAATCCTAAATATGCATGCAACTAACAATAGAGCTTCAAAACCCATGAAGGCTTTACGCAGGTAGAACTGAAAGGAAAAACAGAGAAATCCACAATTATATTTGAATCCATCAGCACTCTTCTCTGAGCAATTGATAGAACAAGTAGATGGAACATCAGTAAGGATATAGATGACCTGAACAACAAACACTGTCAACCAACTTGAGTTCACTGACGTTTTCAAAGCATTTTGCTCAACAGCAGTTGAATACACATTATTTTCATGTGAAATCCCACAACAAACTTGGAGAATTATGTCTTGACCTGAGATTGTCAAGAATGGGCTTCCCCCTCTTACAGAGTCAGAGTTTTCCAGGACACCTGGTGCAAACTCAAACTTTGTCAGAGATTCTCTGCTTCTGAGTACAGCTTACTTATGGACCTAGCATTTAGCCACATAGAGACCTCCCGTGATGTGTCTGCCTGGTGTCTCCCTGAGCAACGATGGCTTTACTTGGCTGGCTTCTGCTTTGATGTTTGCTATGAGCTTCAGGGAAGAAACATCTTCCTTAAATGAATGCCGTATCTGATACATAATATAAATCAGTTCATCTGCGGTGGCTCCTGCCTGTCATCCCAGCACTTTGGAAAGCTGACTCGGGCAAATCACTTGAGGCCAGGAATTTGAGACCAGCCTGGCCAACATGATGAAACCCCATCTCTACTATAAATACAAAATTAGCTGGGTATGGTGGCAGGCGCCTGTAATCCCAGCTACCTGGGAGGCTGAGATGGGAGAATCGCTTGAACCTGGCGGGCAGAGGTTGCAGTGAGCTGAGATTGTGCCATTGCACTCCAGACTGGGCAACAAGAGTGAGACCCTGTCTCAAAAAAAAAAAAAAAAAGAAATTAATTTATCAAGAAACCAGCAAATGTTTCAGGCCCAACAGCCTTTTTTTTCCACTTCCTCTTTTCTTCTTTTTCTCATTTGTTTGTTTTTTTTGAGACGGAGTCTGGCTCTGTTGCCCAGGCTGGAGTGCAGTGGTGCAATCTAGGCTCACAGCAACCTCCGCCCCCTGGGTTCAAGCGATTCTCCTGCCTCAGCCTCCCAAGTAGCTGGGACTACAGGCGCGTGCCATCATGCCCAGCTAATTTTTTTATATTTTTAGTAGAGATGGGGTTTCACTGTGTTTGCCAGGATGGTCTCGATCTCCTGAACTTGTGATCCATCCGCCTACACCTCCCAAAGTTCTGGGATTACAGGCGTGAGCCACTGTCCCCAGCCCTCGTTTCTCCTTTAGAAACCTAGATTTGTGTGCATGCCTACGTATGCTCATATCTTTTTACTTCTCTGAATCTTACCACAGGGCTTCAGATATTATCATGTTCTTCTATCATCAGACATATTAAATTATGTCATTGTAGTAGATAAAATAATGCCCCCCCAACAAAGATGTTCACATCCTAATCCCTGAAACCTGTGACTGTGTTACCTTGCATGGCAAAAAGGATTTTGCAAGACCAGGCGCAGTGGCTCACGCCTGTAATCCCAGCACTCTGGAAGGCCTAGGCGGGTGGCTCACCTGAGGTCAGGAGCTTGATACCAGCTTGGCCAACATGGTGAAACTCTGTCTCCACTAAAAATACAAAAATTAGCCGGGTATGGTGGCACGCATCTGTAATCCCAGCTACTTGGGAGGCTGAGGCGGGAGAATCGCTTGAACCTGGGAGGCGGAGGTTGCAGTGAGCCGAGATCACACCACTGCACTCCAGCCTGGGTGACATGAGTGAGACTCCACCTCAAAAAAAAAAAAAAAAAAAAAGACTTTGCAGGTATGAGTAAAGGTCTTGAGATGAGGAGATTATCCTGGATATCAGAGTGGGCCCAATGTAATTAGAAGGGTCCTTACAAGAAGAGGGTAAGAGGGTGAGTGTCAAAAAGGAGGTGTCATAACAGAAGCAGAGGTTGGATTGTGTGTTCTGAAGATGGAAGGGACCACGAGCCGTGGAATGCAGGCACCCTCTAGAAGCTGGTAAAGGCAAGAAAATGGATTCTCCTCTGGAGCCTTCAGAAGGGAAAACAACCCTGCTAAGAATTTAGTTTTAGCTCCATTAAACTCATTTCCAGACATCTGACTTCCAGAACTGTAAGCTAATAAGTTTGTGGGGGTTTTTGTTTGTTTGTTTGTTTGAGACAGAGTCTTGCTCTGTTGCCCAGGCTGGAGTGCAGTGGTATGATTTTAGCTCACTACAACCTCTGCCTTTCAGGTTCAAGTAATTCTCCTGCCTCAGCCTCCCAAGCAGCTGGGATTATAGGCACGCACCACCACGCCAAACTAATTTTTTTATTTTTCGTAGAGATGGGGTTTCACCATGTTGGGCAGGCAGGTCTCCAACTCCTGACCTCAAGTGATCTGTCTACCTTGGCCTCCCAAAGGGCTGGATTACAGGCGTAAGCCACTGTGCTTGGCCAGTTAGTATTGTTTTAAGCCACCAAGTTTGGGCAATTTATTACAGCAGCAGTAGGAAACTAATACAGCAGTCAAATTTATCCATCTTTCCTTTTTTTTTTTTGAGACACAGTCTCACTCTGTCACCCAGGCTGTAGTGCATGGTGAGATCATGGCACTGCAACTTCTACCTCCCCAGATCAAGTGTTCCTTCCACCTCAGCCTCCAGAGTAGCTGAGACCACAGGTGCCTACCACCAGGCCCAGAAATTTTTTGTAGAGACGAGGTTTCACCATGTTGCCCAGGCTGGTCTCAAACTCCTGGACCGAAGTGATCCTTCAGCCTTGGTTTCCCAAAGTGCTGGGATTACAGGAGTCAGCCATCTCACCTGGCCCCATCTGTCTTTGTATAGTTGTCTAGGTTTGAGTACTTCTATAGAAAGACCTTTACCACTCTGAGATTATGAAACTTTTTCCCCAGTCTCTTTTTGGAACTGCCATGGTTTTAGATTTTATTACTTTAATAGATTTACTAATTGAAGGAATTAGTACACATCTTGCACTGATAGCGTAACAAAAAGGACACATGGATGGCAAAATTATTGTCCATTTCACCTTTGGACTGGGGCCTGTCTTTCCCTGCAGGAGTCTGCTAGCATAAGTGGCGATGGCTGTTTACTGTCTATGCAGCTGACATTCAAGACTGCAAAACTTAGGCTTGGGGCACAGCATGCTAGGGAGAGTGAAGGAAAGAGAGCAGGAGCTCTTTTTGTGAGAAAGGATGTGTTTTCCTCAGTTGGAGTAGAGAGGTGGGACGTCCACATTCCTGAGAAAAGACTCAGATAAGCACATAAGCATGAGGGCAGGGAGGGCAGGCCCGTGGGCCCAGGGCTGGCTACATAATGTGTAGGGCCCAGTGCAAAATGAAAATGTGGAAACACTTGTTTACAAAATAGAAAAAAAATACTGTTGGCTGGGCATGGTGGCTCATGCCTGTAATCCCAGCACTGTGGGAGGCTAAGGCTGGCAGATCACCTGAGGTCAGGCATTTGAGACCAGCCTGACCAACATGGTGAAACCCCTCCTCTACTAAAAATACAAACATTAGCTGGGCATGGTGGCACATGCCTGTAATCCCAGCTACTCAAGAGGCTGAGGCAGGAGAATAGCTTGAACCCGGGAGGCAGAGGTTGCAGCGAGCCGAGATCGTGCCATTGTACTCCAGTCTAGGTGACAGAGCAAGACTCCTCTCAAAAAAAAAAAAAAAAACAGGCCGGGCGTGGTGGCTCACGCCTGTAATCCCAGCACTTTGGGAGGCCGAGACGGACGGATCACGAGGTCAGGAGATCGAGACCATCCTAGCTAACACGGTGAAACCCCGTCTCTACTAAAAATACAAAAAAATTAGCCGGGTGTAGTGGTGGGCGCCTGTAGTCCCAGCTACTCGGTAGGCTGAGGCAGGAGAATGGCGTGAACCCGGGAGGCAGAGCTTGCAGTGAGCCGAGATCAGGCCACTGCACTCCAGCCTGGGCGACAGAGCGAGACTCCGTCTCAAAAAAAAACAAACAAAAAAACATACTGTTAAAGGTGCTAAAATATAAAGCTTTCCCCTTTCTTCTAGTCCAAGCTTGTTCAACCCACAGCCTGCAGGCTGCATGCAGCCCAGGATGGTTTTGAAAATAGCCCAACACAGATTCTAATTCATAAACTTTCTTAAAATATGATATTTTTTGGAGTTTTTTGTTTTTTGTTTTTTGTTTTTTAGCTTATCAGCTATCATTGGAGTTAGCATATTTTATGTGTAGTCCAAGACAATTATTCTTCTTTCTTTTTTTTTTTTGGTGAGACGGAGATTTACTCTTGTTGCCCAGGCTGGAGTGCAATGGCGCGATCTTGGCTCACCGCATCCTCCGCCTCCCAGGTTCAAGCGATTCTCCTGCCTCAGCCTCCCGAGTAGCTGGGATTACAGGCATGTGTCACCACGCCTGGCTAATTTTGTATTTTTAGTAGAGATGAGGTTTCATCATGTTGCCCAGGTGATCTTGAACTCCTGACCTCAGGTAATCCGCCTGCCTCAGCCTCCCAAAGTGCTGGGATTACAGGCGTGAGCCACTGCGCCCAGCCAATTCTTCTTTCAATGTGGCCCAGGGAAGCCAAAAGATTGGACATCCCTGTATCTAGTCATTCTTTTTTTTTTGAGACGGAGTCTCGCTCTGTCACCCAGGCTGGAGTGCAGTGGCCCGATCTCGGGCTCACTGCAAGCTCCGCCTCCCGGGTTCACGCCATTCTCCTGCCTCAGCCTCCCGAGTAGCTGGGACTACAGGTGCCCGCCACCACGCCCGGCTAATTTTTTTTTTGTATTTTTAGTAGAGACAGGGTTTCACCGTGTTAGCAGGGATGGTCTCGATCTCCGGACCTCGTGATCCGCCCGTCTCAGCCTCCCAGAGTGCTGGGATTACAGGCGTGAGCCATCGTGCCCAGCCTATCTAGTCTTTCTTGACATGGTGTTTTAAATTTACTATTTAATGCCATTCTAAGTAAAAAATATTAACTTTTTTTTTTTTTTTTTTTGAGACAGAGTTTCCCTCTCGTTGCCCAGGCTAGAGTGCAATGGCGGGATCTCCGCTCACTGCAACCTCTGCCTCCCGGGTTCAAGCAGTTCTCTTGCCTCAGCCTCCTCAGTAGGTGAGATTACGGGTGCACATCACCATGCCCAGCTAATTTTTGTATTTTTAGTAGAGACGGGGTTTCACCATGTTGGCCAGGCTGGTCTCAAACTCCTGACCTCAGGTGATCCACTCGCCTCAGCTTCCCAAAGTGCTGGGATTGCAGGCATGAGCCACCACGCCCAGCCAAGGAAATTAACATTTAACATAGTTAGCATGACTTCATCTTTATATTGTGCAATGCCAGCTTTATGGTTTTTTTTTATTTTTTATTTTTTTGAAACAGAGTTTCACTCTTGTTACCCAGGCTAGAGTGCAATGGAGCAATCTCCGCTCACTGCAACCTCCGCCTCCTGGGTTCAAGCAATTCTCCTGCCTCAGCCTCCCAAGTAGCTGGGATTACAGGTGTCCGTGACAAAGCCTGGCTAATTTTTGTATTTTTAGTACAGACGGGGTTTCACCATGTTGGCCAGGCTAGTCTCGAGCTCCTGACCTCAGGTGATCCGCCTGCCTCTGCCTCCCAAAGTGCTGGGATTACAGGTATGAGCCACAGTGCCCAGCCTAATGCCAGCTTTATTTTTTACTTATTTATTTTTTACTGAGATAGAGTCTTGCTCTGTCACCCAGGCGAGAGTGCAGTGATCTTGGCTCACTGCAACCTCTGCCTCCCAGGTTTAAGTGATTCTCCTGCCTCAGCCTACCAAGTAGTTGGGATTACAGGTGTGTGCCACCACACCTGGCTAATTTTTCTATTTTTAGTAGAGACGGGATTTCACCATGGTGGCCAGGCTGGTCTCAAACTCCTGACCTCAAGTGATCTGCCTGCCTCGGCCTCCCAAAGTGCTGGGATTACAGGCATGAGATACCACGCCTGGCCTTTCATGGTTATCTCTTGATCATATGCTAAACAAGGGGCAGATTATTCATTAGTTTACTGGGAAAGGGGTGGAGATTTCCCAAAACTAAAGGTTCATCTTCCTTTCAGACCATAGAGGGTAACTTCTAGATATTGCTATGGCATTTGTAAACTGTCATGGTACCAGTAGGAGTGTCTTTTAGCATGCTAATGTATTCTAATGAGCATATAATGAGCAGTGAGGATGACTAGGGGTCACTCTCATCGCCATCTTGGTTTTGGTGGGTTTTGGCTGGCTTCTTTATCACAGCCTGTTTTATCAGCAAGGTCTTTGTGACCTGTATCTTGTGCCGACCTCCTATCTCATTCTGTGACTAAGAATGCCTAACCTTCTGGGAATGCAGCCTAGCAGGTCTCAGCCTCATTTTACTCAGCTGCCATTTAAGATGGAGTCGCTCTGGTTCCAGTGCCTCTGACATACCCACTCTGAATCATGCTGACCTTCCATGAAATGTGGGTCTGCCAGAATTCTCTACTCATAAGGCACTACAAAAACTATATATAAATGGGAGGCAATGGATGATGGACATGCATATTATGGGTATCTTCTCTTCCCATGTGCATTCTCCATTGTCCCAACAGACTTCATTTACAAAACACGAATTCAAAGATAAGAATTTCTTTCAAAGGTAAGAATTTCAAGATGACAACAGCACAACATTAAACCAAGTGCAGGGCCCTTCTGAGTGCCAGGCCCCATGCAACTGCTCAGGCAGCACGCCCAGGAAGCTGGCCCTGCATGGGAAATTGCGCTCTTGTGAAGGGCTTCAGGTTCCTTTCATTTCCCCTGGAGAGTCAAAGAAGCATCGGAGATAAAAAGAAAAGGTTAGAGTTTTCTGGCTATGTTGTCATATTCTTCTGAAATGATCCTAACTCTTCAGGGTAGAAACAGACATCTATCTTCCCAGTCTGGAGCTGGGAATGCTGAAGGAAATGATTGGTAAGAGGAAAGGGAGGCCTGTTTACTTCCATTTCTCTGTAACTTCAGGGGAGCAGGACACCGGCTTATTGACTGAGAGTTTCTGGAAATATTTGCAAGTCAGTATAGGCCCTCAGCCCACAGGAAACCCAGAATTGACAATAAAGCCTGTCATAGTAAGGGGATGCTGAAGGAGAACAGATGCCAGAGGGACAGCAAGACCTCATCTTCCATTCACCATTAGAGGGTGGGGGCTTCTAGAGGGAAGGAGAGAACTTAGCAAACCTCTGTATTTTGTACTAAACAGTATCCTGAATGAAGACACAATCAATATAATATAGGTTTGGGTAATTAATTCATTTTATTTAACTAATTAAGGAATCAAAATGGGTTAGTTATCTTTGTTTGTTTGAGGCAGAGTCTTGCTATCGCCCAGGCTGGAATGCAGAGGCAAGAATATGGCTCACTGCAGCCTCCACCTCTTGGGCTCAAGTGATCCTCCCACCTCAGCCTCCTGAGTAGCTGGAACTACAGGCAAGCACCACCATGTCTAGGTAATTTTTGTATTTTTTGTAGAGATGGGGTTTTACCATGTTACCCAGGCTCGTCTTGAACGCCTGGGCTCAAGTCATCTGCCTGCCGTGGCCTCCCACAGAGCTGGGATTACAGGCGTGAGCCACTGTGCCTGGCCTTGGTTATCTTTATATCTACTTTTTCATCCTATCCTAATCTTGAAAAAATTTCCTCATATTTAGCATTATCGAGTGTATGAGATAAGACAATCAGTCAACATTTCCTGGCAACTAATGTGAGAAAACAAAACCATAAATGGAAAGAAAAAAATTAACATTCAATAAAAAATTTTTCATTGATTCATTTGCAAAAATTTCTTAAAACAAGAAATAAACAGAAAAGTTACCTATCTAAATATGAGACAATCTACAGTGCATTAATCATTCTTGATTTGGGAGAGTATGTAAGTGTGACTGGCTGATTGAGGTATCCAGCTTGTTGGTGTGTAAACAAGCAAGAGCTGCCTTAGGGCCCAGCGTGGTGGCTCACGCCTGTAATTCCAGCACTTTGGGAGGCCACAGCAGGTGGATCACCTGAGGTCAGGAGTTCGAGACCAGCCTAACCAACATGGTGAAACCCCGTCTCTACTAAAAATACAAAATTATCATGGTGGCAGGTGCCTGTAATCTCAGCTACTTGGGAAGCGAAGGCAGGAGAATTGCTTGAGCTTGGGAGGTGGAGGTTGCAGTGAGCCAAGATCATGCCATTGCACTCTAGCCTGGGTGACAAGACCAAAGCTCCATCTCAAAAAATAAAAAAGAGCTGGCTTAGTTTATTCCAGGACCTGCCCCCAACTGATATGTCGTCCCTCCCACCCTTACTGGGTGGCAGATGTCTTCATAACTTCTAATTTAGATCCCATAACTTTTCATCCCCTCTTAGTTATGAGAATTCTGTCATGCTAATGTTTAAGATTTTGTTCAGTCCATTTAAGCTTCATTCTCACATATGATACAAACTTCTCCTTACTTGACTATGGGATTGTCCTTTTGATGCGCTTGCTGCTGCCCTGGCTAACCCGGCTTGGTCATCAGTTACCAGACTGTCATGGTTCCCTCTGTGTGGCATGAATTTAAATGCTGTCCACTTGGTGGAGTGATGGTCTGTTTTCACTCACGACACTTCTGACACCAAATGTGTGGGATGTTCCCCCCAACAGCCGACCAATTTTCCAGCTTTCTGGACACCACTTGGGTGCCCTGCAATTCAATTCTTACACTAACCTGTCTCTCCTTATCTACAATAGATTGATTTATTTAACCCAAATATACATATAAAGTCGTTTCAGAATTGCTAAGCCACGCCTCTGTGAGATACAAATTTAGCAACCAGAGTGCAGTTTTTGTATACAGCTCTTTGTGTCCTTATCTACAGTTACAAGTTAAAACATTGTTTTCCAACTTCAATTGTCAGTTCTTTTTTTCCCCATCCCTTTCAGTGAGTTGATATCATACATTTATAATACAATTAGATTCATTTGCCACAATTTGCATACCATCCTGGGTTCCCTTGACAGTCTGTTCATTTTTTAAAATTTGCATACAATAAAAGCCCCTTTGTCTAGTGTATAGTTCTTTTTTTTTCTTTTTTTTTTTTTTGAGACATTGTCTTTCTCTGTTGCCCAGGCTGGAGTGCAGTCCGCCTCCCTGGTTCAAGCGATTCTCCTGCCTCAGCCTCCTGAGTAGCTGGGACTACAGGCGCATACCACCATGCCAGGCTAATTTTTGTATTTTTACAAATATGAGAGACAGGGTTTACAAATTACAAATTAGAGACAGGTTTACAAATGTTAGAGACAGTAGAGACAGGGTTTCACCATGTTGTCCAGGACAGTCTCGATCTCCTGACCTCATGTTCCCCTGCCTTGGCCCCCCAAAGTGCTGGGATTACAGGCGTGAGCCACCGTGCCTGGCCATGTGTATAGTTCTTGTGTTTGCAAACGGATATTGTCATGTATCCACCACACAGTACCATACAGAACAGCTCCATCAGCCTAAAAATTCCCTTTGCAGCCCCTTTGTAGCAAACTTCCCTCCTTTTCTCAAACCTGGCAACAACTGATCTGTTCTTCATCCCTACAGTTTTGCCTTTTCCAGAATGGCATATAAATAGAATTGCCCAACATGTAGACTTTTAGGCCTAGCTTCTTTCACTTAGCAAATGGATTTAAGATATGTCTATATTATTGTGTGAACCAAGAGTTCATTTTTTACTATTGAGTATGGATAAACTCAAGGAATGGATATCAACAGTTTATCCAATCACCTGTTGAAGGATATCTGGGTTATTTCCAGTTTTTGGTAATTATGAATGAAGCTGCTATAAACAGTTATGTGCGAGTTTTTGTGTGAACATAAGTTTTCAGTTCACTTGGGTCGATTTCTAGTAGTGAAATGGCTGGGCCATATGATAAGTTATGCTTATAAGAAACTGCTGAACAGTTTTTCAGAGTGGCCCTGACGCTTTGCAATCCCATCAGCCACCAGTGAGAGTTCCTGTTCTTTTGCATCCTCACCTACATTTGGTTGCCCACACTTTTTTGTTTGTTTGTTTCTTTTGTTTTTTTGAGAGGGAGTCTCGCTCTGTCACCAGCCTGGAGTACAGTGGCACAATCTCGGCTTGCTGCAACCTCCACCTGCCAGGTTCAAGTGATTCTCCTGCTTCAGCCTCCTGAGTAGCTGGGATTACAGGGGCACACCACCATGCCTGGCTAATTTTGTATTTTTAGTAAAGATGGGCTATGTTGGCCAGGCTGGTCTAGAACTCCTGGCACCAAGTGATCTGCCCTCCTCTGCCTACCAAAGTGCTGGGATTACAGGCATGAGCCACTGCACCTGGCCTGCCTACACTCTTTAAAATGGAAATTGCCCACCCCACTCCATTCCAACTTCTTCCTTCCTTTTGACCTCTGCCTGGATTATACAATAATCTATACTCGTGCTTTGCAGCCTGTTGGTATTAATGAAGGTAATAATCTTAGACTACTGTGCACTACTTTCCTGCTTTCCTCACAGTTCTAGGAAGCAGTTTCAGCAAACATTCTTAGGCTGGTACAGGAGATAACCACACTCTGCTTGAGAAGAATTCCCTTCTGGAATTCCCAAACCTCTGTTTTTGTGTGGCCTCTTAGTTCCCTGCTCATCTCAGCCTCTTTTTAATCTAACCAGTGAATCCACTGAAGCACTAAGGTGATCACGGATCTGCACTAGACTCTGCAGTATCCTATGGGATAGACTACTCAATGTGGCTTTACGGCTGGGTACCTGGGTCTTCATTCATCAGGAAGGAGCTGAGTGCCAGGCCCCTGCTCAGAGTCCCTGCCTCCTAACTTGGCAGTTAGCACATTTTCATAGTCATTGGAGTCTTCATTTGACATCTCTTCTCTATGTTTCATCTGACTGTCCTCACTCTGTGTGAATGGCTGAAAGTCTGCATAATCCCCTGAAGCAAGGAATGTCCTTTTGACACATTGGACATGGGTCCCGGGATCATCTGTCTTGTCCTCGAAATGACCTATGTTTGAGGATGGCACATCTTTCTCAGCCTGCTGCTGGCTTCCACTGGGATCTGCTGCTGGAACATTTTCATAGTCTCTGCAGCACTGAAAAGCCACCCAGAGCTGCCTTTCCTGGATGGCACTGATATCCAACCCTGTCATGTTGACATAGTCATTTGAGATCTGAGAAGAACCTTCTCCATTGCTGAGTGAATCACTGTCCTCAGTTCCTGGAGAATACAAACTGGTGCAGTCACCAGCATCTCCACAGCCCTCATCTCTTTCCTCAGTAAACTCCATCTTCTGGGTACTGGGAAGAACAAAGAGATTTCTGGAAGCGCTTTTGGTAGAAGCTAGAGTCTCAGCAATCTCTTCTGCTGTGGGGACATTGACATAATCATGTAACTCCTCTGAAGAAATGCTTGTGCAGTCTCTGGAAGCTCTGACATTGACGCAGTGTGCCGAGGGAGTGAGGTTCCCACACATCTGGGGGACCATGGCGTTGTCATAGATACCCACTGCGTACTCCATGGCATGGATGTGGGCTGTATGCTCCTGGAAGGCATTGCCTGCTTGGGAGGGCTATGAAGAAGAAAAGGAAGCCAGTGGTCAGATGCAAGCAGAAATATGGACAAAGCCTTTCTTCTTGGAAAATACCACTGGCATAGTTAAAAAAAAAAAAAAAGAAAAGAAGAAGAAGAGCAACAGGGTAAACGTGACGATAAATTGCAACTGGTTTTTGGCCACAGTATGGGAATCAATTGGTGGGGGGGGGCGGGGGGGATGAAAATATTATCAACTGAAGAGCCCACTGAGAGGCAGTACAACATAGTGGCTAAAGGTGAGGCTTAGACTAAAGGTACAAATCCTAGCCTCACCACTTTGTGCCAAGTGAGTATGAGCACCTGACCTAATCTCTTGGCGTCTTCATTTCCTAATTTATAAAATGAAGATTATCATAATATTTACATCATAAGTTTGTTTTTATTTTTGTTTTTGAGAAGGAGTTTCGCTCTTGTCGCCCAAGCTGGAGTGCAGTAGAGCGATCTCAGCTCACTGCAATCTCTGCCTCCCGTGTTCAATTGATTCTCCCGCCTCAGCCTCCTGAGTAGCTGGGATTACAGGTGCCTCCTACCACTGCCCGGCTAATATTTTGTATTTTTAGTAGAGACAGTGTATGTTCTGTTACCGGGCAGCAGACACAAAAACTTGTTGATCCTATAACAACCTCATTTGATCAAACACTTTCTATATCAGCTACAGTGCTGAATGACTTACAGATATTTCTGCTCCTGAGGGTAATTGAAATAATTGACATAAGCCCTGGAAGTAATATCCAAAGCAGGTTTTTAAGTGTGTTTTGAGTACCAATGGCATTGTTGGAATATTTGCATACCCTCCTGAGGTGATCACTTTGAAGGGAGCAATATTCATTTGAATAAGCATGTTGTCATGTCTTTCTTTGTTAAAACAATCAATTGGCAGGGCATGGTGGCTCACACCTGTAATCTCAGCACTTTGGGAGGCCAAGGCGGGCAGATTGCTTGAGCTCAGGTGTTTGAGACCAGCCTGGGCAATATGGTGAAACCCCATCTCTACACAAAATACGAAAGTTAGCCAGGCGTGGTGGTGTGCGCCTGTGGTCCCAGCTACCTGGGGGGATGAGGTGGGAGGATCACTTGAGCCCAGGAAGCAGAGGTTGGAGTGAGCAAAAAAAAAAAAAAAAAGAAAAAAAAAGAAATGCTGGGCACGGTGGATCATGCCTGTAATCTCAGCACTTTGGGAGGCCAAGAAGGGTGGATCAAAAGGTCAAGAGATTGAGACCATCCTGGCCAACATGGTGAAACCCCGTCTCTACTAAAAATACAAAAATTAGCTGAGTGTGGTGGCGCACGCCTGTAATCCCAGCTACTTGGGAGGCTGAGGCAGGAGAACTGCTTGAACCTGGGAAGCAGAAGTTGCAGTGAGCCGAGATTGCACCACTGCACTCCAGCCTGGGTGACAGAGCAAGACTCCATCTCAAAAAAAAAAAGAAAAAAATATATATATACACCAATCAATTTCAGTTCTGACATTATGCACTTGAATATTGTACCCTGGTGCCCTTTTTATAACTCCAAGCACTTGCCTCTGTCCTTAATTTTTCTTTTTGGTATAGGAGATCCTGAGGCTAGCCTTCCCAATTTATTAATAGGACTGCAGGGCGAGTGCCAAAGGGCATGCTGTTTGTTTGCAGTGAAACCAGATCCAAGCCCTATAACTCTTTCCCCCGCAGTTCTTCTGCCAGAGACGTGTCATTCTCCCAAGAAGCTTGACTCTTACCACATGCTCCGGGCTCTCAGAATTTCTGGAGAGGAGGCTCTCAGTACTGAAAATGCGCATACTCCTTGACTCATGTCTCCCTGAAAGGACAGAGAACAAATCCTGAAGATAGCCAGTCCTCTGAGTGCTTCAGTCCAAATAATCCCTGCATCATGGATGAAGTGGGTTTGCATGGTGTCTGGAATTTCCAGCCTTGGGTCTGGTGTTCTCTCATGTTCTGAGGTCAGAGCTATGGGGATGACACTCTGAGAACCAGAAGCCCCTCAGCTTCTGTGGCGCTGGAGGATGCTATCACAGGGGTTGGGAGGCTGAGAAACAAGCTCCTGTGTGAGAACCTCCTCCCCGCCCCATCCTCTGCCTGTGATGCTGGCACCGAGTTCTCTTCCTTGGTGTCTTCCCCATGCCTGGACACACTTGGCTTTCCTCTGCTGCCTTAACATTAAGAAAAAACAAAGCTCCCAGCCCAGATGACCCTCTGCTCCCTTTTTGGAGCCCTCCAGACCCTCCTGGAGTTGCAGCTGACAGTCTATCTATCCCATTCTCCCTGAAACTCTCTGAAAGGCAAACAGGTTTGAGAACTTAAAGAAAATTGCTTCTGGAGGGTGAGAGGCACGTTCTGGGAGTAGAAGTTTGAACATCTGGACTCCATAGATTAGAAGGAAAAACCTACCCAGGTCTTCCTGTCGCCAAGGCAAGATGTCATAAATATTTTTGGCTCTTTGTCTGGTTTGTGGCAAAGTCAGCAAGGGCATTACGGTAACTCGGAGGTAAGGAACTTGTCCTGCAAGGCAATGAGAGAGATGGGAGTCATGGCGGGGGTCAGCCGCACACAGTGAAGGGACTCATGGGAACGAGATGGCCCTGAAAATGCTCCCCATCCTTGCCAGTTCTCACAAAAATACCCTTTCAGACTCGAGCTACAGGAATTTTCATTTGAGTGAGAGGAATAGGGGACTTGATGGACAGAACGTAAAGAGGAAACTGGACACAGGGGCACCAGGGCAATGTCTTTCCCAGGGGAACTCCATCAGCACTGGGCTTTTGGAGCCACAGCTCAGGATCTTGGGTGAGGCAATGGCCAATGTATCAGGTAAGAACTGAGGACTCCCCAGGCCAATAGTTTATCCCTGGTAAATAAGCTGGGCTTTAAATTCCAGGCTAGATTATTAATCCTACTGTGTCTCAACTCAGGACAAACAAGGGACTCACGCTTCTTCCGTTTATTCCAGTTCCACAAGATGCAGAAAACCGCAACGACCAGAAGGATGGCGAGGAGTCCCGCAAACCCAGAAAAGATGTTGCTGATCTGATCTTTATTTCTAGAAAAACAATCGAATGCCATGTGCTAGCTGTAGGAAGGTGGAGAGGCTGGAGGAGACATTTCCTTCAGGAGTTAGAGCCTGAAGATTTGGAATGGGAGCCGAGTGAAGGAAAGCCCAGGTGGGGTGTGGTGGAAGAGAGGGTTATCTCTGAATATCGACTTTATGGAGAGAGGGGACTTGGACAGGGGAGAAGGGAACTCTTCCTTTCAAATGCCTACTGGGTGCCAGGGGTTCACATGTGCAACTTATTTAATTTCTTTCTTTCTTTCTTTCTTTCTTTCTTTCTTTCTTTCTTTCTTTCTTTCTTTCTTTCTTTCTTTCTTTCTTTCTTTCTTTCTTTCTTCCTTCCTTCCTTCCTTCCTTCCTTCCTTCCTTTCTTTTTCTTTCTTTCTTTCCTTCTTTCTTTCTTTCTTTTTTTAAGATGGAGTCTTTCTCTGTCGCCCAGGCTGGAGTGCAGTGGCATGATCTCAGCTCGCTGCAACCTCTGCCTCCTGGGTTCAAGCCATTCTCCTGCCTCAGCCTCCAGAGTAGCTGGGATTACAGGAGCGTGCCACAACGCCCAGCTAATTTTTGTATTTTTAGTAGAGATGGGGTTTTACCACATTGGTCAGGATGGTCTCAATCTCTTGACCTTGTGATCTGCCTGTCTTGGCCTCCCAAAGTGCTGGAATTACAGATGTGAGCCACCACGCCCAGCCTGTGAAACTTATTTAATCTTTACAACAATCCTATCACACTTTGTGGCCAAGTAACCTGAGCTTTAGACTCAGAAAGGTAAAGTAACGTGTCAGAGATCACCTAGGTAGGAAGGAGCAGAGAAGGAATGTGAATCTAGGTCTGTTTGCATCTAAAGACCATGCTCTTTCCACTCTGCCACACTGTCCTCCAAACCTGCAAAGTCAAAGTCATTTGGCCTTGCCCCTTCTCCTTCCCTACTCATGGGCTTCCTGGCTTGCTTGGAGGAGAGGATTAGCCAACGTACAATTAAGGAGTGGCTCTGTGACAGAGTCCAGCTTGCATGAACTTGAATAACGCACCCTCCCTCTCCCCCTGCACCAATTTGTGGAGCTGGTCTCCAAGCAACACGCTGCTGTTGTGTGAAGTTTAACCAATTCATGTTCTGTGCTGCCTTGCAATTCCCTGGCAGGGCTGGCGTCACTGCTCGGTTTTGCTTGGGTGTTGAAATGCGTCCAGATGATTACAACCCCAGATGGCTATGCCTAATGCAACAGGAAGCTGCCAACTGAAGTTACAGCAGGAATCAGGAACTGACGTGCTACCCCCAATTATTAGAAACCAGGGCATTTAACAGGGAAGGTTTTTGTCCCCTTGAGCTTTAGGCTTATTTATACAACTTTCTTTCTTTCTTTTTTTTTTTTTTTTGAAACAGAGTTTCACTGTGTCACTCAGGCTGGAGTGCAGTGGCATGATCTTGGCTCACTGCAACCTCTGCCTCCTGGGTTCAAGCGATTCTCCTGCCTCAGTCTCCTGAGTGGCCGGGACTGTAGACACACGCCACCACTCCCGGCTAATTTGTTTTTGTATTTTTATTAGAGATGGGATTTCACCATGTTGGTCAGGCTGGTCTTGAACTCCTGGCATCAAATGATCCGCCTGCCTCAGCCTCCCGAAGTGCTGGGATTACAGGTGTGAGCCACCGCGCCCAGCCCATCCAAGTTTCTAGTGAGCATTTCTAACCAGCTGCCTAACAGACAGCTCAAACCAAAACAGAGCTCCTGTTCTCTCCACATAAACCTGTTACTCCCCAGGTGTTTCCCATCATCTAGTGGCTTAGTCAAAAACCTTGGAGCAATTCTTGACTTGGAGCTCTTTTTCTTTCATGCCTCACTACCAGTCAACCAGCAGATCCTGACTGCATTACCCTGGGCATTTATCCCAAACCCAACCACCTCTTGCTCCTCTGTTGCCACCACTCAGGTCTAAGCCACTGTACATTTCACAGGAACATTTGCAATAACTTTCCTGGTTGGTCTCCTTGCTTTAACTCTTGGCCTTAACATTTGTTGTCTTCACACAAAAACCAGTGTGATAATTCTAAACGGTAAATCAGATCACATCCCTCCTCTACTCATCACTCTCCCTGGCTTCGAGTGACTTAGAATAAAGTCTATAGTCCTTCCTCAGTGAGGACTTGACGGCACGATATGATCTGGCCTCTGCCTACCTCTGACCTTATTTCCTACCACTTTCCCTCTGACTTTGACTGCCAGGGTCCCTTGCCCATGCAGAGCACAGTTCTGTGTCAGACCTGCCACTCCCTCTCCCAGGAATCCTCCTCTCCCAGCTGTCTGCATGGCTGAGTCCCTCTCATTCAGGTCTCTTCTGAAATGTCAAATGTCATCTCCTCAGACACGTCTTCCATGTCCACACCCTATTACTTGCAGTCCCCTTGCTGTGCTCCACTTTTTCTTCATAACACTGATGACTGATTGATATATCTTTTTTTTGAGATGGAGTTTCGCTTTTGTTTCCCAGGCTGGAGTGCAATGGCATTATCTTGGCTCACAACAACCTCCCCCTCCCAGGTCCAAGCGATTCTTCTGCCTCAGCCTCCCGAGTAGCTGGGACTACAGGTGCGCACCACCACACCTGGCTAATTTTTGTATTTTTAGTAGAGATGGGGTTTCATCATATTCGTCAGGCTGGTCTCGAACTCCTGACTTCGGGTGATCTGCCCACCTTGGCCTCCCAAAGTGCTGGGATTACAGGCGTGAGCCACCGCGCCCAGCCTGATTGATTGATATTATACATTCACATGCTTATCTGTTTATCATTTTTTTATTAAAAAAAATTTTTGAGATGGTCTCCATGTGTTGCCCAGGCTGGTTTTGAACTCCTGGGCTCAATTGATCCTCCTGCCTTGGCCTACCAAAGTGCTTGGATTATAGGCATAAGCCACCATGTTCAGCTCTGCTCATTATTTGACTCTCCCACTTGACTATAATCTTCAGGAGGTTATGGACTTGTTTATCCTGTTCACCTAGTGCCTTAAACAGTGCTTGGTACTTAGTAGGGCCCTGATGAATATTTGTTAAATGAATGAATTAATAAACAAATGAATTAATATAGAAATAGTTTTAAATGTAGTACAGCCATTATGGAAAACACTATGGAGGTTCTTCAAAAATTAAAAATAGAACTACCAAGGCGGGGCATGGTGGCTCATGTCTGTAATCCCAGCACTTTGGGAGGCTGAGGTGGGCGGATCACCTGAGGTAGGGAGTTCAAGACCAGCCTGACCAACATGGAGAAACCCCTGACTCTACTAAAAATACAAAATTAGCCAGGCGTGGTGGCACATGCCTGTAATCCCAGCTACTCAGGAGGCTGAGGCAGGAGAATAGCTTGATCCTGGGAGGTGGAGGTTGCAGTGAGCCGAGATCACGCCTCTGCACTCCAGCCTGGGCGACAGAGCGAGACTCCGTCTAAAAAAAAAAAAAAAAAAATCGAAAAAATAAACAAAACAAAACAAAACAAAAAAAGTGTTGATGACTATAGTTAATAAAAATGTGTCATATTCTTGAAAATTGCTGAGAAATTTTAAGTATTCTCACCACAAAAGAAAATTGTGAAGTAATGTGTATCTCAATTAGTTTAATGTAGCTATTGTACAATGTATACATATTTCAAAACAACAGGCTATCATGATAAATATATATAATTTTGATTTGCCAATTAGAAATAAATAAAAATAAATGAAGAAATAGTTTTGGAGAGATGCTTCAGGCTTCTGATTCATTGCTCATCGATGCTCATATCTACCTGCAAGTGACATGTGTTTGCCATGATAATAACATTTATTTCCCCAAACGACTGCAATTTTATTTTATTTTTTGAGACAGTTTCACTTTTGTTGCCCAGGCTGGAGTACAATGACATGACACTGCAACCTCTGTTTCCCAGGTTCAAGTGATTCTCCTGCCTCAGCCTCCTGAGTAGCTGGGACTACAGGAGCATGCTACCACCCCCGGCTAATTTTTGTATTTTTAGTAGAGACGGGGTTTCACCATGTTGGCCAGGCTGGTCTTGAACTCCTGACCTCAGGTGATCTGCCCCACTTGGCCTCCCAAAGTGCTGTGGTTACAGGCATGAGCCACCGCGCCAGGTCAGCTACCAATGCTTTTAAAGTTTCAACTGTGGATGGATTTTTAATTTTGTTTGTATGAGATTGAAAGTAGTAGCAGTAATTTGTACCCATGATTAGTTCTGTAAGATTTTACGTCTTAAAGACGTATCTTTATTACATCTATCACTACATTTTTTATTCATGACAAATTTTTGGATCTCAAAACACATCCTTGGAAAACTCAGCCTTTTGTTTCTGTCATGGTGACACCTAGGAAAGATTGATGATAGGGTTCAGGGCCTCTGAGAAGTGAGAAATCCAACCAGTCTAAGCAACTAGCTTTAAGGACCAGTGTTATCACAATTTTTCCTCTACCACAGTATCTTCTTTCTTTCCTCAATACCTTCCTTTCCCCCTGGCACCCCTGAGCAAATTCCTCCAAGCCTAGAGTTTGGTGGTTTAGTAGACCCGAGCCTGGGTGTTGAGAGGCGGCAGCACTGCTGTGTAAGAAGCTCCTAAGGGTGGACTAGGACCTTCTGCCTAAATCAGGGCAGGGTGGAGCTCACCACCCTGAGTCACTCACCTGTCCAGGCTGCGGGGAGTCACATGCAGAGTGCTGGACTCCGAGGTCCTCCCTCTGATTGTCGAAAGGGTTGGAGTGACACCATCCATTGTATCAGGAACCTTTACGATGCTCTCTGGCTTCAGCTTCTAAGTTTCTCTTAATCATAATCAGTTAGCCAGCATGTCTACCACTTCTCCCCACCCCCGCAACAAACTCCCTATCTTGTGTCTACCTCTGAAACATCAGGCCAAGTTGACCCAACATACAAAAGCAACAGGTTTGGTTCTACCTGGACGTGGCTAATGCCCACTGCAGGAGGTGCGATCTCATCCGGACGTGGTGCTTCCAAGTGAGGTGGCTCAGGCAGAATCTATGGCCTCTGCCTTCTGGTGGAAACATGAAGGGCACAGAGGGGGAAACTGCCAAGAGGCTCAGGAGAAGCTTCGTGAGAAGCTCATCTTCCTTCAACACCCAAAGCAGAGTGAAAAGAGCAAACCACTTTGCCAGAATGGAAACAGAGAGTCAGTCACCGGAAACGACACCACCAATGTGCTAATGAAGCACAGGGCACAGGAAACTCTGCTCAGCTCTTAATCTGCTAGAAGAAAACATATCTTCAACCCACCGTTCCCTGGGTTTGCCAGGTGCTCTGTGGTCTGTGATGAGTGTGATTAAAAATGGGGCAGGGTAGTAGAGAACTTGTGATTCTTCACCCTGAGTTTCTGAGACACTTAGAGTTTTATAAGTCTTCGGATTTACAGTGTTTTCTAAGCAAGTCTAAGGAGCACTGGAGGTTGCCTTTTAGAGTCAAATGCAGATCTCCAGGACCCTCTTCTGATTCAGTGGGTGGAGGGTGCAGAGGGGGCAGGCTTTGGATATTGATGCTTTCCAGGTGAATTTGATGGAGCATTCAGGTGATTTTGATGGAGCTCATCTGTGTTTCATGTTTTGGGAACCTCTGCTCTGGGAACTACCTTAAGAATAGAGGTTATGCTGGGTTAGCAGGACCCCTGCTCTCTCAAGGCAACCTTCCACAGCTCCTGGCTGCTGGTGATCTCCTGTTCTCAGGGCTCTTCTGAAGATCAGTCACAGTCTTACTTGTCACACACCTGTCTCAGAAGCTGAACAAGTTCATCCTTAAGAGCTACCCAAAGTGTTCCAAACTTTGAAGATTGTTCAAAATTTATTGCTAACTCCCCTCCCTTCTTGAGCCTACTAATCTCCAGAAACACTCTTTGCATCTTGGGAGAGTCCAAAGAGAAGGGGCCACTAAGACTGTTGTGAGGATGTGAAGAAGAACCTCTCTGATTGCACTTTCCACAAGGAAATGGATTCCCAGATGAATGGAAGGGCAGACCAGCAGTATCCTCCTAGATCCATGCCTCCCTCCCATCTCTTCCCAGTGGACATTGAGGTCCTCAGCTTTCCTGAGGTGGCAGCCCCTGGCCTGTCTGCATCCAGACTCTCACAGAGTCCCCAGGGGCTGCAGACTGGCCATGGCTGGCTTTCCAGGGAGCTTTATCATTCCAGGTCCTGGGCCCCTTCCCTCCCAGGAGCTTCACCTGGTAGGAAGCAGAAATGGCTCAGAGGCAGCTGGTGCTGGAGCTGGAACCTGGGTCTCTGCCCACTTCTCCTTTGGATCAGGTCTGAGTGGGAACTAGGACTACTCACAAGATCCATCATGCTGGTGGCAAGGACTGGGGTCCTGGGCCATTGGAACCAATAAGGGACTGTGTGTGAATCAGGACCTTGGAAGGCAGTACAAGGAAAGGGCACATGGAACCAAACCTCAGAACCATGACTGCTACTTAAAAAAAAAAAAAAAAAATTTTTTTTTTTTTTAAGAACTTTTCCATTGCATGTGATCATTTCAGGGCCTCACTTATCTTATCTACCCAATCTGCTGCAGTTAGACCAATCTTCCCTCTGGTTGTCCGATTCTCTCCTGCCCCCACATCTCAGGGAAATCACCACCTCAGAGGCAGCTGCCCAGGTTACCTGCCCCAGGCTGCAGGTAAGTGCCAGGTTTCCAGGCCTTGGCTGTGCCTCTCATCCTGCTCTCCTTTCCTTCCCCATGGGGCAAAATCCAATCAAACTGACAAACTAAAACAAAAAGTAGGTAGCTGAAATGATTCATCATAATAGCGGGGAAAAAAAAACAGCAACAACAACAAAAAACACTCGTTCCTGGGAAATGGGGTGTATTTTGTTGTTGTTGTTTTTTTGAGATGGAGTTTTGCTCTTGTTGCCCAGGCTGGAGTGCAATGGCGTGATCTTGGCCCACCGAAACCTCCGCCTCCTGGGTTCAAGCAATTCTCCTGTCTCAGCCTCCCGAGTAGCTGGCATTACAGGCATGCAACACCACACCCAGCTAATTTTGTATTTTTAGTAGAGACGGGGTTTCTCCATGTTGGTCAGGCTGGTCTCCAACTCCTGACCTCAGGTGATCCGCCCGCCTTGGCCTCCCAAAGTGCTGGGATTACAGGCATGAGCCACCGCGCCTGGCCAAGGAGTGTATGTTTTAAATCCGATTGCTCTAGTGTTGTTGATGTTTTTTTCTGAGACAGGGTTTCACTCCTGTTGCCCAGGCTGAAGTGCAGTGGCTTGCTCTTGCTCACTACAACCTGTGCCTCCCAGGCTCAAGCCATTCTCCTGCCTCAGTCTCCCAAGTAGCTGGGACTACATGTACACACCACCACACATGGCTAATTTTTGTATTTTTAGTAGAAATGAAGTTTCAACATGTTAGCTAGGCTGGTCCAAACTCCTGGGCTCAAGTGATCTGCCCACCCTGGCCTCCCAAAATTCTGCAATTACAGGTGTGAGCCACTGCACCCAGCCTGCTCTAGTGTTTTAACCACTTTTCATGATTTTTTGGGGTTGGATGTTACATGTGATTGTTACCAGACCCCAACACTTACCCAGAGTTAGCCTTTGGGTTAGGGGTTTCTGCACTATAGTCCCTTCAGTGGTTGCCAGAAAGGTGTTACAGGAAAGGGGTCCTGAGGCAGACCCCAAGAGAGGGTTCTTGGATCTTGCCCAAGGAAGTATTCAGGGTGAGTCCATAGAGTAAAGTGAAAGCAACTTTATTAGAAAGTAGAGGAATAAAAGAATGGCTGCTTCATAGACAGAGCAGCCTCAAGGGCTACTGGTTGCCCATTTTTATGGTTATTTCTTGATGATATACTAAACACAGGCTGGATTATTCATGCCTCCCCTTTTTAGACCATATAGACTAACTTCCTGTTGTTGCCATGGCATTTGTAAACTGTCGTGGTGCTGATGGGAGTGTGGCAGTGAGGATGACCAGAGGACATTCTCATGGCCATGTTGGTTTTGGTGGGTTTTAGCCGGCTTCTCTACTGCAGTCTGTTTTATCAGCAAGGTCTTTACGTCCTATATCTTGTGCCAACCTCCTATCTCATTCTGTGACTTAGAATGCCTTAACTGTCTGGGAATGCAGCCCAATAGGTCTCAGCCTCATTTTACCCAGCCCCTATTCAAGATGGAGTTGCTGTGGTTCATACGCCTCTTACAGGATTCTAAAGTATTAAGACTGGTTTTTGGCCAGGCGCAGTGGCTCACACCTGTAATCCCAGCAAGTTGGGAGGCCGAGGCAGCTGAATCACCTGAGGTCAGGAGTTTGAGACCAACCTGACTAACTGTAGTTAGTAGAGATGGAGAAACTCCATCTCTACTAAAAATACAAAAAATTAGCCAGGAGTGGTGGTGCCTGACTGTAATCCCAGCTACTCAGGAGGCTGAAACAGAATTGCTTGAACCCGGGAGGCAGAGGTTGCAGTGAGCCGAGGTTGCACCATTGCACTCTAGCTTGAGCAACAAGAGCAAAACTCCCCTCAAAAACAAACAAACAAACAAACAAACATTTATTTATTTATTTTTGAGACAGTGTCTCGCTCTCTCGCCCAGGCTGGAGTGCAGTGGCGTGATCTCAGCTCACTGTAACCTCTGCCTCCTGGGTTCAAGTGATTCTTCTGCCTCAGCCTCCCGAGTAGCTGGGACTACAGGTGTGCGCCACCATGCTCAGCTAATTTTTGTTTTTTTGTTTTTTTTTTTTAGAAAAGACAGGGTTTTACCATATTGGCCAGGCTGGTCTCCAACTCCTGACCTTGTGTTCCACCTGCCTTGGCCTCCCGAAGTGTTGGGATTACAGGTGTGAGCTACCACGTCCGGCCTATTTATTTATTTTTTGAGACGGAGTCTTGCTCTTGTCGCCCAGGCTGGAGTGCAATGGCACGATCTTGGCTCACTGAAACCTCCGCCTTCCGGGTTCAAGTGATTCTCCTGCCTCAGCCTCCCGAGTAGCTAGGATTACAAGCGCTCGCCACCACGCCTGGCTAATTTTTGTATTTTTAGTAGAGATGGGGTTTTGCCATGTTGGCCAGGCTGGTCTCGAACTCCTGACCTCGTGATCCGCCTGCCTCGGCCTCCCAACTTGCTAGGATTACAGGCATGAGCCACTGCGCCTGGCCTAGACTGTTATTTTTGTGTTTTTTTTTTTTTTTTTGAGACGGAGTCTTGCTCTGTCACTCAGGCTGGAATGCAATGGCGCGATCTCAGCTCACTGCAAACTCCGCCTCCCAGATTCAAGTGATTCTCCTGCCTCAGCCTCCCGAGTAGCTGGGATTACAGTCATGCACCACCACACCCGCTAATTTTGTATTTTTAGTAGAGATGGAATTTCACCATGTTTGCCAGGCTGGTCTCAAACTCCCAACCTCAGGTGATCCGCCTGCCTCAGCTTCCCAAAGTGCTGGGATTACAGGTGTGAGCCACTGCCCCCGGCCCTAAACTGGTTTTATTTATTTATTTATTTGAGACAGAGTCTCATTGTGTCTCCCATGCTGGAATGCAGTGGCATGATCTAGGCTCACTGCAAACTCCACTTTCTGGATTCAAGTGATTCTCCTTCTTCAGTCTCCTAAGTAGCTGGGATTACAGGCACATGCCACCATGCCCGGCTGATTTTTGTATTTTTTGTAGAGACGGGGTTTCACCTTGTTGGCCAGGCTAGTCTTCAACTCCTGAGCTCAAGTGGTCCAGCTGCCTAGGCCTCCCAAAGTGCTGGGATTACAGGCATAAACCACAGCACTTGGCTTAAGATTGGTTTTAAATAGAAATAATTTATGTATCTAAGTCCACAAAGTCCCTTGGTGGGGATGGGGGAACTATGTGTTATTTTCATGATGTTGCTAACACCAGAAACTTTCCAGAAGTTCTCTTTGTGAAGGCAGAAAGCACATGTTAAAAGCATCAACCTGAGTTCAAGTTCTAAATTACTACCTGGCTGA
Source organism: Pongo pygmaeus (assembly GCF_028885625.2). Lineage (NCBI taxonomy): Eukaryota > Metazoa > Chordata > Mammalia > Primates > Hominidae > Pongo > Pongo pygmaeus. The sequence continues at coordinate 45,690,881 of NC_072373.2, forward strand.
CCTTAGCAGTTCATTTAATCTTTTTGGGTGTTTCCTTGGCTGTAAAATGACAATAATACTACTACTTATGTAATGTTGTTGAGAATTAATTGGGCCAACAATGAAAAATGCTTGGTTTAGGACTAGGCATATTTAAGAGCTCATTAAATGGGGCTGCTATTATGCTATTATGACGCTAGCTCATTTCTTCATTCTTAATGGCCCCCTTTGGCCTTTCTCTTTTCTTGATGCTTACTTGCCTGCCTTCCAGGTGTTACTTTATGCTTTAAATACATATTGATGGGACATCTCCCACGGCATTGCACTAGGCATTGGATTTGTACCTAAAACAGACAGTCCTTACTGCAAAGTGGCCAGTCAGGCGTGCTGCTGTCTTGCAGCTGCACACTGCGTTCCAAGCAGACCCAGTTCATTGTCACTTTCGTATTCTGGGCCTTTATGCGAGTTCCTTCTGTTTTCTTTCTTTCTTTCTTTCTTTCTTTCTTTCTTTCTCTCTCTCTCTCTTTCTTTTCTTTCTTTCTTTCTCTCTCTCTTTCTTTCTCTCTCTCTCTCTCTTTTTTCCAGAGTCTCACTGTGTAACCCAGGCTGGAGTGCAGTGGAGCAGTCACCTCAGCCTCCTGAATACCTAGGACTACAGGCACGTGCCATCATGCCTGGCTAATTTTTGTATTTTTTTGCAGAGACAAGGTTTCATCATGTTGCCCAGGCTGGTCTCGAACTCCTGGGCTCAAGCAATCCACCCACTTTGTTATTGGAAAGGAGTCCTGATCCAGACCCCAAGAGAGGGTTCTTGGATCTCGCACTAGAAAGTATTCAGGACAGGCCTGGCGCGGTGGCTCACGCCTATAATCCCAGCCCTTTGGGAGGCCGAGGTGGGCGGATCATTTGAGGTCAGGAGTTCCAGACCACCCTGGCCAACATGGTGAAACCCCATCTCTACCAAAAATACAAAGCTGGGTGTAATGGTGCGTGCCTGTAATTCCTGCTACTCGGGAGGCTGAGGCAGGAGAATCACTTGAACCAGGGAGATGGAGGCTGCAGTGAGCCAAGATTGTATTGCACTCCAGCCTGGGCAACAAGAGCAAAATTCTGTCTCAAGAAAAAAAAAAAAGAAAGAAAAAAAAAGTATTCAGGGTGAGTCCGTAGAGTAAAGTGAAAGTAATGGAATAAAGAATGGCTACTCCATAGACGGAGCAGCCCTGAGGGCTACTGGTTGCCCATTTTTATAGTTGTTTCTTGATTATATGCTAAACAAGGGGTGGATTATTCATGCCTCCCCTTTTAGACCATACAGGGTGACTTCCTGACATTGCCATGACATTGTTAAACTGTCATGGCACTGGTGGGAGTATAGCAGTGAGGACGACCAGAGGTCACTCTTGTCACCATCTTGGTTTTGGTGGGTTTTGGTCGGCTTCTTTACTGCAGCCTGTTTTATCAGCAAGATCTTTATGACGTGTATCTGGGGCTGACCTCCTATCTCATCCTGTGACTTAGAATGTCTTAACTGACTCGGAATGCAGCCCAATAGGTCTCAGCCTCATTTTACCCCGCCCCTATTCAAGATGAAGTTGCCCTGGTTCAAATGCCTCTGATAGCTTCAGCCTCCCAAGTGCTGGGGTTACAGGCATGAGCCTACAGGCATGAGCCACCACACCCCACTGAGTTCCTTAATTTAATTTAGTTAATTTTTCTTTTTTTTTGAGGTGGAGTTTCTTTCTTGTTGCCTAGGCTGGAGTGCAATGGCGCTATCTCAGCTCACTGCAACCTCCGCCCAGGTTAAAGTGATTCTCCAGCCTTGGCCTCCCGAGTAGCTGGGATTACAGGCGTGTGCCACCATGCCTGGCTAATTTTTGTATTTTTAGTAGAGATACGGTTTCTCCATGTTGGTCAGGCTGATCTTAAAACTCCTGACCACAGGTGTTCCGCCTGCCTCAGCCTCCCAAAGTGCTGGGATTACAGGTGTGAGCCGCCACGCCCAGCCTGTTAATTTTTTTTGAGACAGAGTCTCACTCTGCCGCACAGGCTGGAGTGCAGTGGCATGATCTCGGCTCACTGCAACCTCTGCCTCCAGGGTTAAAGCAATTCTCATGCCTGAGCCTCCCAAGTAGCTGGGATTGCAGGTGTGTGCCACCACACCCAGCTATTTTTTTGTATATTTTAGTAGAGATGGGGTTTCACTATCTTGGCCAGGCTGGTCTCGAACTCCTGAATTCAAGTGATCTGCTCGCATTGGCCTTCCAAAGTGTTGAGATTACAGGCGTGAGCCGCTGCGCTGGGCCTGAGTTCCTTCATTTTAACAGCAGCTTCTTTTTCTCATGTAAAATTCCAGTAAAGTCACACTTTAAAACTTTATACCGGCTCTTTCTCAGTTATGGGGCTGAAGTGTTTTGTTACATTCTTCTTTGGACTCTTACTGCTTGAAGTTTTACAAAGATTGAGTGTTTTTTTTGTTTTTTGAGATGGAGTTTCCCTCTTGCTGCCCACGCTGGAGTGCAATGGTGCGATCTTGGCTCACCGCAACCTCTGCCTCCTGGGTTAAAGCGATTCTCCTCCCTCAGTCTCTCGTGTAGCTGGGATTACAGGCATGGGCCACCACGCCCGGCTAATTTTGTATTTTTAGTAGAGACAGGGTTTCTCCATGTTGGTCGGTCTGGTCTCGAACTCCCGACCTCAGGTGATCCACCCACCTCTGCCTCCCAAAGTGTTGGGATTACAGGCGTGAGCCACCGCGCCCAGCTGAGTGTCATTTTTATAGAAAAACACTATCTATTGCACCTGGGCAACATGGTAAGACCTCTGCTCTAAAAAAAATTTCTTTTTCTTTTTTTTTGAGATGGAGTCTTGCTGTGTCCCCCAGGCTGGAGTGCAGTGGCACAATCTCGGCTCACTGCAACTTCTGCTTCCCGGGTTCAAGTGATTCTCCTGCCTCAGCCTCCTGAGTAGCTGGGATTACAGGCGCACACCACCATGCCCACCTAATTTTTTTTTGTATTTTTAGTAGAGATGGGGTTTCACTATGTTGGCCAGGCTGGTCTCGAACTCCTGACCTTGTGATCTGCCCACCTCGGCCTTTTAAAGTGCTGGGATTACAGGCGTGAGCCACCGCGCCCGGCCTAAAAATTTTTTTGTAAAATTTAGCCAGGCATGGTGGCAAACACCTGTAGTCTCAGCTACTGGGGAGGCTGAGGCAAGAGGTTTGTTCAAACCCAGGAGTTTGAGGCTGTAGTGAGCTATGATTAGCTATGATTGCACCACTGCACTCCAGCCTGGGTGACAGAGCAAGACTCTGTCTCTGAAACAACAACAACAAAAATAAACCAAAATTATTATTTTAAAAAATGTGCCCCAAGTACCACCACCTCTGTGAGCCTTTCCCTTCTGAGACCTGGGTTTCCTCTTCTGTGCCCCCATTGCACTGTGCATGCATTTTTGTGAGAGCATCTCTCAAGTTGCTGGGGTTATTTGTTTAAATGTTTGTCTCCCCAAGTAGACTTTGAGAACCTGAGGGCAGGGGCTATGTTCTATTTATTGCATATCTGGCATTTAGCACAGTGCCTGACCACAGGAGTTAATTGGGCCATCTGAGAAGGTCTCTTAGGTGCTTCTTGCTGCTGTGAATTTGGGACATAAATGTGTGATGGTGTCAGAGGTGTTTGAACCACAGCGACTCCATCTTGAATAGGGGAGGGGTAAAATAAGTCTGAGACCTACTGGGCTGCATTTTTAGGAGGTTAAGGCATTATTAGTCACAGGATGAGATAGGAGGTCGGCACAAGATACAGGTCACAAAGGCCTTGCTGGTAAAACAGCATGTAGCCGGAAGCAGTGACTCACACCTGTAATCCCAGCACTTTGGGAGGCTGAGGTGGGCAGATCATGAGGTCAGGAGATCGAGATCATCCTGGCTAACACAGTGAAACCCTGTCTCTACTAAAAATACAAAAAATTAGCTGGGCGTGGTGGTACGTGCCTGTAGTCCCAGCTACTCGGGAGGCTGAGGCAAGAGAATCGCTTGAACCCAGGAGGCGGAGGTTGCAGTGACCTGAGATCGTGCCACTGCACTCCAGCCTGGTGACAGAGCAAGACTACAAGACTCCGTCAAAACAAAAACAAAAACAAAAAACCAAACAAACAACAACAACAACAAAAAAAACACGAACGGCATGTGGTAAAAAAGCCGTAAACCAATGTGGCAACCTCTGGTAATTCTCACTGTTTATTATACACTAATTATAATTCATAAGCATGCTAAAAGACTCTCCCACAAGTGCCATGACAGTTTACAAATGCCATGGCAACATCAGACCCTATATGGTTTAAAAAGGAGAGGAACCCTAAGTTCTGGGGATTGGCCACCCATTTGCCAGAAAACTTATGAATAATCCACACCTTATTTAGCACATAATCAAGAAATAATCATAAAAAAATAGCCAACCAGCAGCCCTTGGAGGCTGCTCTGCCTATGGAGTAGCCATTCTTCATTCCTTTACTTTCTTAATAAAGTTGCTTTCACTTTATGGACTCACCCCGAATTCTTTCTTGTGCAAGATCCAAGAACCCTCTTCTGGGGTCAGGATTGGGACCCCTTTCCAGTAACAACAGGATGGGCCATGGAGGAAAAAATCAGCAGCTAATGTTTTTTCCTGCTGTGCTCTCCTTAGCCAAAGAAAAAAGACTGTCCTCTCTATTCACATAGGAAGGGTAACCTGCACCCTGTGTTGGGTCTCCTTTGCCCTACCAAAGTGTTAACAGTAGCTTTTGCAGCCGGGCATGGTGGTTCACTCCTGTAATCCCAGCACTTTGGGAGGTCGAGGTGGGAGGATCACTTTGAGCCTGAGTTCAAGACCAGCCTGGGCAACATAGCAAGACCCTGCCTCAAAAAACAAAAAAACCCAGTAGCTTTTGTATTTCTGTGCTTCCTTTTTTTTTTTTTGAGATGGAGTCTCGCTCTTGTTGCCCAAGCTGGAGTGCAATGGCGCAATCTCAGCTCACTGCAACCTCCGCTTTCCGGGTTCAAGTGATTCTCCTGCCTCAGCCTCCCAAGTAACTGGGATTACAGGCATGCGCCACCATGCCCGGCTAATTTTTGCATTTTTAGTAGAGACGGGGGTTTTACCCTGTTAGCCAGGACGGTCTTGATCTCCTGACCTCGTGACCCGCCCACCTCGGCCTCCTAAAGTGCTGGGATTACAGGCATGAGCCACCACACCCAGCATTTCTGTGCTTCCAAATGCCAAAATTGGGCCGGGCATGGTGGCTCATACCTGTAATCCCAGCACTGTGGGAGGCCGAGGCAGGTGGATCACAAGGTCAGGAGTTGGCAACTAGCCTGGCCAACATGGTGAAACCCTGTCTCCACTACAAGTATAAAAATTAGCTGGGCATGATGGTGTGTGCCTGTAGTCCCAGCTACTTGGGAGGCTGAGGCAGGAGAATTGCTTGAACCTGGGAGACGGAGGTTGCAGGGCGCTGAGATCATGCCATTGCACTCCAGCCTGGGCAACAGAGCAAGACGCAGTCTTGAAAACAAAAAAAATGCCAAAATTGTCCTGTGTGAAAGACGATCCTAATCAGGCTTTGTTTTTGGTTTGAGGACTGGGACAACCATGATACAAAGAAGACACAGGAAGCCTTAATGGTGGCAACCCCCACCCACCCTTCCTCATGTATTTGCATATATCCTGGAGGCCTCTCCAGTCCAGACAAGTCTGAAACAGAAAACAAAGGCAGCAAATGCCTCCTTTTGAAGTTGAAGTTGTGAGAGACCCGGGGTTAGGAAAGAAAGATTTAGAAAAGTACAGAAACATTTCTCTGCTCCCTGTCCCCGCTCTACCCGAGACCCTTGAGAAGAGTGAGGAGTATGTATTTGCAAGCAAAGAATGTGTGAGCAGACTAGGGGAAGTTTCTGTTCCCCAGCTTAGGCCAAACCCTAATGGAAGAGGTGGGTTGGTACTGCTGATGGGTAAGAGAACCCTTTTCTTTTCTTTTCTTTTCTTTTTTTTTTTTTGAGATGGAGTCTCACTTTGTTGCCCATGCTGGAGTGCAACGATGCGATCTCAGCTCACTGCAACCTCCATCTCCCAGATTCTAGTGATTCTCCTGCCTCAGCCTCCCAAGGAGATGGGATTACAGGCATGTGCCACCATGCCCGGGTAATTTTTGTACTTTTGGTAGAGACAGGGTTTCACCACGTTGGCCAGGCTGGTCTTGAAGTCCTGACCTCAGGTGATCCACCCGCTTCAGCCTCCTAAAGTGCTAAGATTACAGACGTGTGCCACTGCGCCCGGCCTGAGAACCCTTTCCTTTTTTTTTTCTTTCTTTCTTCTTAATTTTTTGAGATGGAGTTTCTCTCTTGTTGCCCAGGGTGGAGTGCAATGGCGCAATCTCGGCTCACCACAACCTCTGCCTCCTGTGTTCAAGCGATTCTCCTGCCTCAGCCTCCCATGTAGCTGGGATTACAAGCGCCTGCCACCACGCCCGGCTAATTTTTGTATTTTTAGTAGAGATGGAGTTTCGCCATGTTGGCCAGGCTGGTCTGGAACTCCCAATCTCAGGTGATCCGCCCTCCTCGGCCTCCCAAAGTGCTGGGATTACAGGCGTGAGCCACTGCACCCAGCCTAGAACCCTCTTCTTAAGTCTGGTGCCCTGAGAGCAAAGCAGGCCTCTGCCTCCTTGTTCCTTCTGGGGTTCTCTGTTTGGCAGCCTCCCCAGTGTCCCTTGAGACCTACCAGCTGCACAGCCACAAAGCAGAGGTAGCTGTGAGGCGTGTAGGGATGGGCAAATACCTGCGAGCAGCCCCACACCGTCCCTTAGCCCAGAGGGAGTGAGTGCGAACAGCCCACTGTGAGTGAGCCAGCCTCTCTCTTTCAAGCACACACACACACACAGAGATTCCGACCCCAGAGCTGTGCAGAAAGGGGGCACTCCTCAGCAGAGGGTGCAGGGTCATTAGTCACGTCAGGACTTAGATGAGGGCACAGTGTGTCTCCATGGAGGCGACGAGGGTGGAGGGCCTGCCTGGGGACCAGACAGTGAATGTGACAACAGGAGTGGGGGACCAGAACAGGGAAGGCACAGGTGAAGGCATTCTTTTTGGTGCCCGTCTTGAGTGAGTAGAACATTTCACTTACTAATCAGGGTGTTAGTTCTTTTTTTTTTTTTTTTGAGATGGAGTCTCACTCTGTTGCCCAGGCTCGAGTGCAGTGGTGTGATCTCGGCTCACTGCAACCTCCACCTCCTGGGTTTAAGTTATTCTCCTGCCTCAGCCTCCCAAGTAGCTGGGATTACAGGCACCTGTCACCACGCCCGGCTAATTTTTGTATTTTTAGTACAGATGGGGTTTCGCCATGTTGATTAGGCTGGTCTTGAACTCCTGACCTCAGGTGATTCACCCACCTTGGCCTCCCAAAGCAATAGGATTATAGGCATGAGCCACCTCGCCTGGCCCTCCCCACCCCACTTTTTTTTTGAGATGGAGTTTTAGTCTTGTTGCCCAGGCTGGAGTGCGATGGCGTTATCTCAGCTCACTGCAGCCGCCGCCTCCTGGGTTCAAGTGATTCTCCTGCCTCAGCCTGCTGAGTAGCTGGGATTACAGGCGCGCGCCACCACACCCAGCTAATTTTTTGTATTTTTAATAGAGACAAGGTTTCATCATGTGGGCCAAGCGGGTCTCAAACTCCTGACCTCAGGTGATCCACCCACCTTGGCCTCCCAAAGTTCTGGGATTACAGGCATGAGCCATCACGCCCAGCCTCCTCCATGGTTCTTATCACCACTTGGCATGCTGTATATTTACTTGTTTCTTTAAATTTTAAAATTTAATTTATTTTAATTTTTTAGCAATAGGGTCTCATTCTGTCCCTCAGGCTGGAGTGCAGTGATGTGATCATAGCTCACTGCAGCCTCGAACTCCTGGGCTCAAGTGATCTTCCTGCCTCAGCCTCCTGAGTATCTGGGACAACAGGTACACACCACCATGCCTCCTGAGTATCTGGGACAACAGGTACACACCACCATGCCTGGCTTACTTGTTTGTTTCTACTCCACAAGACTACATTCTAAGAGGTAAGGGACTTTATTTTGTTTATCCGCAGTGCCTGGCACCATAAATGCTTGTTAAATGAGTGAGTGAGTGGATCAATATCCAAGGGGGAGGAGACAAGATGACAAAAAATGGCTAAAGAGAGACCTCTCACTGATCTTGGTGAGTGCAAGCTAGTTCAGTGCTAGATTTGATTTAGAAAAAAATAAAGAGGCTCAGTGTGGTGGCTCATGCTTGTAATCCCAGCACTTTGGGAGGCTGAGGTGGGCGGATCACCTGAGGTCAGGAGTTCAAGACCAGCCTGATCAACATGGTGAAACCCCATCTCTACTAAAAATACAAAAAAAAAAAAAACCAAAAAAAGAAAAAAAGAAAAAAAAATTAGCTGGGCTTGGTAGCACACACCTGTAATCCCAGCTACTTGGGAGGCTGAGACAGGAGAATTGCTTGAACTCAGGAAGCGGAGGTTGCAGTGAGCCAAGATCCCACCATTGCACTCCAGTCTAGGCAATAAAGAGTAAAACACTATCTCCAAAAAAAAAAAAAAAAAATGCTGGGCGCTGTGGCTCATGTTTGTAATTCCAGCACTTTGGGAGGCCAAGGTGGGTGGACCACCTGAGGTCAGAAGTTCAAGACCAGCCTGACCAACATGGAGAAATCCCATCTCCACTAAAAATACAAAAATTAGCTGGGTGTGGTGGCACACGCCTGTAATTTCAGCTACTCGGGAGGCTGAGGCAGGAGAATCCTGTGAACCCAGGAGGCAGAGGTTGTGGTGAGCCGAGATCGAGCCATTGCACTCCAGCCTGAGCAACAACAGCGAATCTCCCTCTGCAGGGGAAAAAAAAAAAGAAACATATTTGCACTTTAGGGGTGTGGATAAATTTGTCTTTGTTGCAGATACAAGTGGCTGAGCCTGATGTGAAGCCTGCCAGCACATGTCTTGGTATGCAGTACGCGTTCAATACATACACAATAAGGCTACATTCCAGGGAGATAAAGCAATGAAAGAGAAATTTTATGTAGACATTCTTCAGTGGTTATTAATAGCAATTAGATGTGAGAGCAAGAATGGAAAGAGTGTCAGAGTTGGAAAGACTCTTAGGTTCCAGAGCAAACTAGGTTCAGGGTCAGCATTACAATACAGGCCTTCTAATTCCCAGACCAAGTTCTTTCCACGACACCTTGGATGAGACATCTCGCTTCTCCTCTCTAATTTTATGCCATTCCACTGGGTTAGATCTCTGCATTCCCAAACAACTGCTCTTTCCATCATAAATTTCAACGCAGAAGTTTATCATTCCACTGCAGAATCAGCTAGATAATAGTCTCAGCAGGCTAGACTACAGTCATTAAGCTTTGCTGAATTTTACCTGTGCATGCATTGATAATTGTAGTGGTAGATAATTGAGACAGGATCCAAGTTAGGCTTGCTTGTTTGCTTGAACACAATTTGTTATATTACCACTCAACTTTGGACCATTTGTTTTGTTAATTACAATCATAGCATTTCAGAGTTGGCAGGGACTTTAAGGATGAACTAGGTCAGTGTTTTTTGTTTTTGGTTTTTTGAAATGGGATCTTGTTCTATCACCCCAGCTGGAGTGGTATCATCACAGCTCACTGCTGCCTCAACCTCCTGGGTTCAAGTGATCCTTCCACCTCAGCCTTCTGAGTAGCTGGAACTATAGGTGTGCACCACCATGCTTGGCTAATTTTTAAAAATTAATTTTTTTTTGAGATGGAGTCTCGCTTTGTCGCCCAGGCTGGAGTTCAGTGGCACAATCTCGACTCACTATAACCCCTTTCGGGTTCAAGCAGTTCTCTTGCTCAGCCTCCTGAGTATCTGGGATTACAGGCATCCACCGCCATGCCCAGCTAATTTTTGTATTTTTAGTAGAGATGGGGTTTCGCTATGTTGGCCAGGCTGGTCTTGAACTCCTGACCTCAGGTGATCAACCCACCTCGGCCTCCCAAAGTGCTGGGATTACAAGCGTGAGCCACCATGCCTGGCCAAAATTTTTAATAGGGATGAGGTTTCACTATGTTGCCTAGGCTGCTCTCGAACTTCTGGCCTAAATCCATCTTCCTGCTTTGACCTCTCAAAGTGCTGGGATTACAGGCCTGAGCCATTGCACCCAGCTGGTCAGTGTTTTAAAGTCATTTTTTAAAAGCTATAGCTGACCTGGGAGCCAATAACATTTTTTCTTTTTCTTTTTCTTTTTTTTTGAGATGGAGTCGCACTCTGTCTCCCAGGCTGCGGTGCAGTGATGCAATCTCAGCTCACTGCAACCTCTGCCTCCTGGGTTCAAGCAATCCTCCAGCCTCAGCCTCCCAAGTACCTGGGACTATAGGCATGTGCCACCGCGCCTGGCTAATTTTTTTTAGTAGAGACAGGGTTTCACCATGTTGGCCAGGCTAGTCTCGAACTCCTGACCTCAAGTGAGCTACCTGCCTCAGTCTCCCAAAGAGCTAGGATTACAGGTGTGAGCCACCGTAGCTGGCCCAAAAACATTTTAAAAATGTGCTATTTTTGTTGAACACCTGTCGACCCTAAATTATCTCTCAGGAGTTCCTTTCTGATCTTCAAAACGTAATTTGAAAATCATTGATGTACTTTAATGATCTGCTTGTACAGATGGGAAATCAAGCTGGTCAAGAAGCAGAGTTGAGGTCAGGGCATTTGTCTCCTGCCTTCCAATCAGCTGCACATCAGAATCTTACTCTAATTTTGCCATTTTAGCTCCTCCATCAAAGAGTAAGCAGAAAAACGTTTAAACCCCTTCCTTTCCTACCTGGTCAGCAGCAGCAGCAGCTCAATTCAAAAGGTTTGATAGGAAAAATGTAGGAATTCTTTTTTTTTTTTTTTTTTGGAGAGAGAATCTTGCGTGTTGCCCAGGCTGGAGTGCAGTGGCATGATCTCGGCTCACTGCAACCTCCGCCTCTCGCGTTCAAGTGATTCTGCTGCCTCAGCCTCCCGAGCAGTTGGGATTACAGGTGCCTGTCACCACGACTGGCTAATTTTTTGTATTTTTAGTAGATACAGGGTATTGCCATGTTGCCCAGGTTGGTTTTGAACTGCTGAGCTCAGGCAATCTGCCTGCCTTGGCCTCCCAAAGTGCTGGGATTGCAGGCGTGAGCCACTGCACCCAGCAGGAATTTTTTATTTTTATTTTTATTATTTATTTATTTATTTATTTTTTTTTTGAGACAGGATCTATCTTTGTAACCCAGGCTGGAGTGCAGTCGTGCAATCTAAGCTCACTGCAACCTCCGCCTCCTGGGTTCAAGTGATCCTCTCACCTCAGCCTTCAGAGAAGCTGGGATTACAGGCATGAGCCACCATGCCCAGCTAATTTTTGTAATTTTAGTAGAGATGAGGTTTCACCATGTTGGCCAGGCTGGTCAGATGCAGGAATTCTTGACTTAAATAAAGGGTTTTGGATGATCATGGATATATTTGTTCTTCTCTTAAGCATGGTTAAAGGCAATCTCTAGGTACCAGTCCAGCTCTTCCCAGTCTTACTCCCTCTTTCAAATGAGTTATCATATATACTTGCTTTAAATAGGTGAAGACATGAAGATCTGGAGTTATAAAACACAAATCAGTCTTTCAATGTAGTGTTCCTAGGTCTAGCATAGCAAGAAAGCTTAAATCAATTGTGCTGTGTTTGGAAAAAGAATGTGCTAAAAGGAGATGGTCTATATGTCCTCTGTTATAGGAGACACCAGAGAAATCGAGTGATGCTTAAACTTGAACACAGGGCCCAGTTCTATTCTAGAGTAGATACAGGCCAGGCATGGTGGCTCATGCCTGTAATCCCAACATTTGGGAGGCTGAGGTGGGAGGATGGTTTGGGGCCAGGTGTTCGACACCAGCTTGGACAACATAGTAAGACTCCATCTCTTAAAAGAAATTACAGGCATGGTGGTGCATGCCTGTAGTCTCAGCTACTTGGGAGGTTAAGATGGAAGGATAACTTGAGCCGAGTCTAAGGCTGCAGTAAGCCTTGGTCATGCCACTGCTTTCCAGCCTGGGTGACAGAGCAAGACCCTGTCTCAAAAACAAAAAAAAGAGTAGGGACAGATATATTCCCTGTGAGTGTAATGGCATTAGCCACTCAGACAGTTCTATTGTTTCCCCTTGCTTAGAGTTCATGAGCAGAAGTTAAATTTCTGATTGTAATCTGGCTTTCCAAATATGTAGATCATTTCAATTCTTTTTTTTTTTTTTGAGATGGAGCCTTGCTCTGTCACCTATGCTGGAAGGCTGGAGTGAAGTGGTGTGATCTTGGCTCACTACAACCTCCGCCTCCCGGGTTCAAGGGATTCTTCTGCCTCAGCCTCCCGAGTAGCTGGTATTACAGGTGCACACCACCACGCTCAGCTAATTTTTGTATTTTTAGTAGAGACAGGGTTTCACCATGTTGGCCAGACTGGTCTTGAACTTCTGACCTCAGGTGATCTGCCCACCTCAGCCTCCCAAAGTGCTGGGATTACAGGCATGAACCACTGCCTTCTGAGCTAGCATTCTTGTTTTGACACCAGCCTTTTAGAAGGCAGCGGGAGGCCATTCTAAAGAGACTGCTCTCTGTTATGTGCATGTCTTCTGAGGACAGGGAGATGATGCTGGGCCCAGAAAGTATTATTTGAAAAGAGTTTCAGAGAAGTAAAGACTTGTTTATGATTGGTTGTACATCAGGACATAGGCAAGCCCAGAACCCAGAAGCTGCTACCTTTCAAGCTGAAAGTTTTCTGTCTATGAATCTAATAGGTCAGTACCTCTCATGGCTTAGGTTCATGGTGGAGGTAACTGGATGTTAATGATCCTGCACAGAAATGGTAACATGTTTACATGTATTATTTACAACAGAGCTTCAAAATTATTTGTTGGTGAAGGACATGCCATTCTCATTCTCCTTCCTGCTTGTAGTGACAAGAAGGCCACGCTTTAACAAACCCAGGTCGGGGGCTGGTAAATATCTCACTGGAGCCCAAGGAGTCATCTTCTTTGGATTCACCACAGAGTAGGTCAGGGAGCTGCCTGGTCATGTGTATACTTTGGGGGAACCAGGTGGGCTTGGTAGAGAGCTTCAAACTGATGACCACAGGGAGATGATATGGACTAGTGGAGAAAGGGGAGACTCACAAACCGTTACAACAGATGGAGGGCAGTCTGGGTGTGGTGGCTCATGCCTGTATTCCCAGCACTTTTCGGGGCTGAGGCAGGCGGATCACCTGAGGTCAGGAGTTCGAGACCAGCCTGGCTAACATGGTGAAATCCTGTTTCTTCTAAAAATACAAAAAATTAGCTGGGCATGGTGGCGCACGCCTGTAATCCCAGCTACTCATTAGGCTGAGGCAGGAGAACTGCTTGAACCCGGGAGGCAGAGATTGCAGTGAACCGAGATCACACCATTCATTGCACTCCAGCTTGGGCAACAAGAGTGAAACTCCATCTCAAAAAGAAAAAAAAGATGGAGGGCAAAGCTATTATTCTTTTCTACCACTGGGGTAAGGGAAAAGAATGGAAGAACAGAGTATGCTCTTTTCCATAGTGACCTAGGTCCAAGTTGCTGAGCTGGCCTTTACATTCTTTTGAGCCAACGCCTTAGGATATAGTGGTCTCTGCCAGAATGATACATAGGAGGTTCATTCTTCACCATTCCTTACCATATCCTGGGGTTAAGAGGTGTGGATCCTTAAGATCCTCTGTTTGGCATGGCGGAGAGGAACAGATCTGTGGCCCAACAAAGACAAAGTGTGGGTGAGAGAAGAAATAGAGGGCCAAGCTTTAGAAAGGACTGTATAGAGGTTCATATGTGTTACATCCTTTTCAGCAAGAGTATTTAGGAGGGAAACTACAATGGAAAAAGCAGACTTTCTTTTCTCTTCTTTTTTTTTTTTTTTTGAAACGGAGTCTTGCTCTGTTGCAAGGCTGGAGTGCAGTGGTGCGATCTAGGGTCACTGCAACCTCCACCTCCCGGGTTCAAGTGATTCTCCTACCTCAGCCTCCCGAGTAGCTGGGACTACAGGCGCATGGCACCATGCCCAGATAATTTTTGTATTTTTAGTAGAGACAGGGTTTCACCATGTTGGCCAGGATGGTCTTGATCTCTTGAGTTTGTGATCCACCCACCTCGGCCTCCCAAAGTGCTGGGATTACAGGCGTGAGCCATCGTGCCCGGCCTATCTTCATTTTTGTTTGTTAAGTTCATTATTTATTCTCCATCCCCTATTTTAAAGAAACTAAGTGGGCAATGTGTTCAATGCCTGTGGAGAGCAACCTAGGACAGAAAAGAAAAGTGGGGATAAGATCTCAGATCATTTAAGTCTTTTTCTTTTCTTTTTTGAGATGGAGTTTCACTCTTGTTGCCTAGGCTGGAGTGCAATGGTGCAACTTCAGTTCACCACAACCTCTACCTCCCAGGTTCAAGTGATTCTCCTGTCTCAGCTTCCTGAATAGTTGGGATAACAGGCATGCACCACCACGCCCGGCTAATTTTTGTATTTTTGTTTGTTTTGTTTTTTTGAGACGGAGTCTTGCTCTGTTGTCCAGGCTGGAGTGCAGTGACGCGATCTCGGCTCACAGCAAGCTCCGCCTCCCACGTTCACGCCATTCTCGTGCCTCAGCTTCCCGAGTAGCTGGGACTACAGGCGCCTGCCACCACACCCAGCTAGTTTTTTGTATTTTTTAGCAGAGACGGGGCTTCACCATGTTAGTCAGGATGGTCTCAATCTCCTGACCTCATGACCTGCCCACCTTGGCCTCCCAAAGTGTTGGGATTACAGACGTGAGCCACTGCACTTGGCTGTATTTTTTTTTCAGTAGAGACAGGGTTTCTCCATGTTGGTCAGGCTCATCTCGAACTCCTGACCTCAGGTGATCCGCCTGCCTCGGCCTCCTGAAGTGCTGGGATTATAGGTATGAGCCACTGCGCTTGGACCTTTTTTTTTTTTTTTGAAACGGAGTTTCACTCTTGTTGCCCAGGCTGAAGTGCAATGGCATGATCTTGGCTCACCGCAACCTCTGCCTCCCAGGTTCAAGTGATTCTCCTGCCTCAGCCTCCGAGTAGCTGGGATTATAGGCCACCATGCCTGGCTAATTTTTGTATTTTTAGAAGAGATGGGGTTTCTCCATGTTGGTCAGGCTGGTCTCGAACTCCTGACCTCAGGTGATCCGCCCATCTTGGCCTCCCAAACTGTTGGGATTACAGGCATGAGCCACTGCACCCGGCCATAAGTCTTTTTCAACCAGGGCTAGCTCCTCTTTCGGAACCAGCCTATTAAAATAGCCAGGAGAGTTTGGAGCTTTTCTTAAAGTAATTTGGGGAATGGACAAGGTCCTTTCCTCCTTATGATGTGTGTGTGTGTGTGTGTGTGTGTATTTTAGAGATGGGGTCTTGCCATGTTGCCCAGGCTGGACTTGAACTCCTGGGCTCAAGCGATCCTCCCGCCTCAGCCCCTTCACCTCCCCAGTAGCTGGGACAACAGGTGTGAACCACTGTGCCTGGCTCCTCCCTGTGATATTTTAAAAGAGGGTTGGGGAACTTGGTCATGCACCTGGATGAGAGCTGCAGGAAGGAGTTGTCTCAGATATGAAAGCTCAGAATGTAAATGACCTGCCAGGAAGCTGTTTTGACCTGAAACTGGGGCCTAATATGAGTCTCTAGCAAGATTCAATTAATGAGAGACATTTTTTAAACTATAGGGAAGGGAGGGGGAGGGTGGAGAACCCAAGGGAAAGGCAGCTAATGTAAGGGAAACTACTTCTCCTAAAAGACATTTCATATAAAACAAACCAAAACCAAAACCAAAAAACAAACAAACAAACAAAAAAAAAACAAAAAAAGGAAAGAAAAAAAGCAAGGACTGCCAAGACTGCCTCTTTCTTATTCTTCCAAAAGCTCCAGCTCCTGAATTGTGGATTCTAACCAAGGTGGGTGGAGCAAAGCTTGCACTACACGGGAATGAAGCCAATGCGAGGGCCCAGAGGGGAGGGAAGCGTTTGTCAGTCTGGTGGTAAGCTGAATTCTGTGCCTGTTTAAATGGGGTTGTCCTTGTGGTTGTGGCATTTCCCTTCTCAACTTCAAAAGACAATCAGTGGCATTACCCAAAAGTGGAGACGCATTGAGGACAGCACAGTTACAAGTGGGAATGAGTTTTTATTCTCAGTGCACAGGAGTATTGGTTTCTGTTCATCAGCAAAAAGCTTTATTGGTTCCAACAAATTATCCCTTTTAAAACTCCTTCTTCTGGTCTCAGTGGAACAACACTTTGAATTTCAGATTTGCCAGTTTATAGCGTTTTTTTTTTCCTAAGAACCATATAAATACATGCAAAACCTTGTACATAGAGCTTAAATAATATCAAAATGCAAATATAGATTGGGTGCACTGTTAAGCTGAATTGTAAATTATGGCAACACACACTGGACTGGGGTATACGTTGCTTTGATATCACCATTTGTTTGTTTATGTCATGCAGACCACAATAGTCAATCTTTTGTTTTGTTTTTCTTTTTTGTACAAAAATACCAGTGCTTGTTATACTAGTTACTAAAAGAAGAAGATACTCAAAATTCCTATCTGCGTGCTAATTTGAAAAGAACAACGTAGATAGATTTGTTGGCACATATATATGGCATATTCACATATGGCATATATACACATGGGGAGAAAACATGAACCAAAGGCCAATTCAGTTATGGGAGCTCATCTCCTTCCATCTCTCCTAATCAAGAGCAAAGGGAACAGCAGGCCTAACAGCAGGGTTGGGAAGGCAAAAGGACTGGCACTGAACTAAGTGAAAGGGCGTCTGGTCTATTCAGAGGAAGAGGCTGGAATGGCTTAACAACAGCAGGCATTTATAAGTGCCCACCCTCACCAATGCATTGGGGATGGTCCCTAGATATGAAAGGTGAGGAAGTCTCTGCATACTGTGATGGTACCACGGGCTGCTTTAATTGTAAGGCAAAGGAAGCAGGAAAGAAAGGAAGGGATGCATTTAGAGGCTTTTCCGCACAAGCGAGTGTGCCATGCTCCTCTGGGTTTTCAGCAGTGAGGTAACCATTCAGATTTAACCGTGCCAACTCTCCTCTCTGAAGCTCAAGGGGAAGAAGAAACTCAAACCCTAAAGAACCCACAAGTGTCCAGAGGGATTTCTAGGTGATCTCTCTCTTAATCCCTTTAGGGATAGGAGAGTCATTCCAGAGGACAGATGATACTATGGGAAGGACCTAGCCTTAAGACTGTCACTCAGGGCTAGAACCAGCCATTGTTTTATCCATTTAGAATTCTGTCCCCATTTAATATATTGCACAAAATCTTTCTAGGGGAGTGAAGGCATCACAAATAAGATCCTTGCACAAAAACTCACTAATGGAAAACTCCAGGGGGAACAGGAAATAAAAACCATGAAAAATGCAAACCCCAAATCAGAGTATCCTTATAGACCAGGAGATATTCGTGTCTTTAATACCACTCTGCCAGCTATTCTTCAAGAAAAACAAATCCAACAGAGGCCCCTAATCCTAATGACTAGTCAGGAAAGAGTCTGTCCGTCCATCTGCATGGTGGGGGTTGGGGGGAAGATTCATTTCCTGACAGCTGTGTCCCTTGCTGGGTGTTTTCCTGACTATCCACAGTTTACTACCCGTTTTTCTAGGTTTATCAAGAGAGGAAGCTAGGATGATACGTTCTCCTTCTCCCCATCAGACCCTTTTCAAATCCAAAGCACCATTTTGGGGAAAAGTGTTATTAACTTATGCCGTATTTACCCACTGCCAGTTGGATCAGTGAAACTGAATAGAAAAAACTTATATAAAAAACATATGCACATAGACACTTAAACTTACTTAATTCCATATCAACAAAATTTATATTAAAAAAGTCTAGAACCCAACAATTTTTTTTCCCTAAGTATAAAGATGGCTGTTTGCAGAAAGAAAGTACAGTGTATTGGTTTTAAAACCAATTACAAATATACTAAGTCACCTGTCATGCCAAACAGCTGGTTATGTGCTCCCTTCCACAGGGCTACGTGACGGCACTTTATTTTAAATCCTTTAAACAAAATACATATGGCTGACCCAAAAATATCAGTTTCTGATCTAAAGAAAACTATAATTTTTGCATATATTTCTATATTTTCTCTTCTATTATGGAAACTAGAACACAAGAAAGAAACCACTGACTTTTAAAAAGTAGACACAAGCCCTCAAGGGTAACCTGTCAGGCACCATGGGAGTCATTTGTGAACAGGAATGGTAAAATAGCCTCCAAAGCTCGTTATTGGCTTGCTATTTAAAATGATCTGAGGTAATACAAGATTTGATAGAATTAAATCTTCTAAAGTAGTTGATGAATATATACGTGAAACCTAACACCTTGGGTGAGCTGTTTTTTTTCCCCTATGAGTATTTAAGACACAAAAAAGAATTATTGAAGCATGTACGTTTTACAAAACCAAAATCAAATTTGCTTTCCTATTTCCTATGATGATGGATTATGTAGTCATGGGGATATGTAGGGGGCATTGTTTCTTTATGTTTCCTACTGTGGACAGCTCAGGTGAAAGGGGTGAGGGAGGACAGATCCAGAAGAAAAGGCTAGGTGGATCAGGTCATTTTCCTCTCACATGGGAATTTGGCAGTTCATACGTCCCCTCTTCTTGACTCTCATCACTCTAGAAAGAGGGGTGGGCTTCATTTATCTAATGGGAGGTGAGAGTCAGGGACATGAACTGGCCCCTGCACAGAAGTCAACACCAGCATGGATACAAATGGAGCTCCTGCAAACATGGCTCCACCTTGTGCCAGTAAGGAACACTTAAAAAATCTCCTAGCAAAGTCCCCAACTCCTGAGAGGCAGATGGGAAGGGGATGCTTTGGGCAATATTCAGGGAAAAAAAGGCACAGGGCTTTACTGGGCAGCAGCTGGAGCATGTGGCTGAAGGGGGGCTGGAGGAAGGGGGAGTGTGCCTGGTGCGGGGGGGTCTTTTTCTCCTTTAAGTTGGCAAAATGTCACAGGGGCCTCCCACTTTGGATACATATTTTCAAAATCAGAATATTTGAGAAAGCCTGGGACCTTCTCAGAGACAGGAAAAGTTGTGACACGTGGCAAAAAGTAGAATCAGAAACTGGAGAGAATGTCGAAGCTGTTCCCCAGGCACCTAAGCTCAAGGTTTCTGGCCCCTGCAGGAAGGTTTTCTCAGATCATACTAGAATGGCTCTTTGGCCTCTCCCAAAGCTTCTGAACACTCATTCCCCAACAGTCAGGTCCTGCCCTGGAGAGCCTTGGCAGATGGCTTTGAAAGCAGTGGTCACCCCAAAGAGGAGCCCACAAAAGTCTGCTTTGATGGTCTGTCTTGTCCTAGATTTGGCAGCGTCTGGTCCTCAATATCCAAGCCCAGTAAGGGGGCAGGGTCATACCCAGTTCATTCTTTTGCCACCACTTTAGGAATAAGAGAAAGCTCAGGCTTTCAGGTAAAAACTGTATACCACACATATGCAACCTTCATGGGCAAGGCTGATCTCCCTGGCACTTAAGAACCACATACACTTGACAAGATGGCAGTTTAAAAGCAGAAGGTAACCTGGCAACAACAGAGAAATATTCTTACCAGCGCTTAATTGCTTCAAAAGGACCCTTTTAACAAAGAAACTGGTTGGATTCTGGAACTAAATCAAGGGTTCTTTTGGGCAAAAAGGGAGAAGGATCTAAGTTTACACAATTCATCCACATCCTTTCCATTTTCTTAATCATCATAAAAAAAAAAGGAAAGGAAGGGAAGACAAGAGACAAAGAACCTTGGAGAGGTTTGAATGAAAGGGCAGAAAGAGTTAGAGGCCTACAGGCCTTTAGGTGTAAGTTTTCAAAGTGGGAAAAATTGAAAAACAATCACACTACTGGCAGATTTTATACATTCCAACTCTACCGCAACATATTTCACTTGGGGATATTTGTCTCCCTCTGAACCCTCAACTTAGCTTATAAATGGCACAGACTTGTAGAACAAAATCCAGAATTCAGGAGATGAACATCAGGGGAGAATGTGGGGTGGGGTGATGCCAAGACGATTGTCATCATTTCTTTAAAAATGACAAGTGACTACTAAGGAGTAAATTCTACCACGACCTGCCTGGGGTTTGACTGGGTCCCGCTACAAACCCCAAGTCAAGCTTAAGTTGAAATCCTTGTAAGTCTGTGCTCTTGCCTCTTCATGGTCAGGTAGAGTTCACTTCACACACACTGCTGTTCACACAACGGCTGACATGACGATGAAAAGTCCCATCATCACCTCATAGATGGGACAGACGAAGATGGAAATAGGGAAAATAGGGATGAGAGTCAGAGAAAGAAAATTCAAACCGATGTCTCTAGGCTCTGTAGAGAGCTGTCCGACTGGGGGAGCTGCACTTGGTTGCAATCCACCGCATTGTTGTTTGTATTGGCGTATGGAGTGACCTCACCATCCAACAGGAGAACCCTAGTCCCAAACTTAGAAGCCTTGTCAGGATTTTCCTCCTCTTCCTCATCCAGGAGTGGTGTTCGTGGCAACTCCTCATCTATGGCGAATTCAGGGTGGGTCATGAAGCTGTGGATGGACTTTTGGTTGTAGGGTTTCTGAATGCTTTCGTGGAGGGAACTATGGAACGCTTTGACCACTTTGATCTATACCAGGGGAAGGAAAAGGAGGATGAGAAAATAGGGAGGTGAGAATTGGCCGGCAGAACAAGGAGATGGTGGTTTTAGGAGAGAAACAAAACCCAGACTATAAAACATGACTGCTCAGCAACCAAAACCAAACACACATCAGAAGAGATCATGGGGCACTAGAAACATCACATGGCTCAACTTTCAAGCAGTGGGGTGGGCTGGGGTGAGTGACGGCAACTAGGACGTTTTGAAAGCTGCATTAAAAAAAAGTAGAAAACCCAAAGCAACGTTAGCATTCCCAAACAATCTACTTTTAAAATGAAACAGAAAACAAGAAGTTTCATTAGTTCTTTTAGATGGAGGGCAAGGACATGGGAACTAGATGCAAATTCATAGCCAAACTTAAAAAGATGATTGAGACATGTGGATTTCTGTGCTGAGGCCAAACATTTTGTGAATGTGGAAAAATTACGCATTGAGGTTTAGTTATCTATTTAAAGACCTCAAAGAGCCAGCATACACCAATCTGCACATAATACACGTTGGGTGACAAGTGACCATGAATACGGTGCAGCCAGGCAGACAAACCAATCTTCATTTGTGTCAGCAGCATGCAGGAACTTAAAACTCTCTAATAATAATTAGCCCTTTCAGCCAGGAAACATGCATATTTTTACATCCCACAACCACCACTGTGTCCCCTCCCCGCAAATAACACAGAACTTCACTCCTTCAGCCCCATTCCCTAGAAGAAGCGGATAAAATACAGGTGTCAAAAGATGCCTTCCTCCTGCCTATTGAGAAAAAACCTGGCTCTCATAATTCAAATGCACGTTCATGTCTCTGATACACAGCAACTGTGCCCAATCATGCCGCTTTCTCCAGCTGTTTCCCAATTGTGACGAGGAGCATAGTCTTATGTGGAGAAGGGAATGAAAGGGACCAGGGAGAGAAACCTAATCCAGGAGGCAGTGCTACAAACAAGTGGCCTTTCTGATGGAGTGGATGAAGAGGATGAAGGAAAGGAAACTAAGGATGAAGGAAAGGAAACTACGTGTGGTTTTACTGGGCAAAAGGAGATGCATTGCCCAGTGTCATAGTCTCTGTCCTACTGCGCAAAAAGGAAGGGATTCGGTCAGTTCTGAGTCATGAAGAAAAAACTGACAATAATTGATGCCTGTGAACAGCTTTTGCTTGTCCACAGGCACCAGCAATTTTGGCAGCTCTGCTTTTCTGAACTGTAGGTCTCTCTGAGGCATGGCTTAGAATCAGGGTTGGTAGAATTGGGGTAGGGGGAGAGGGTTGGAGCTCCGAGAAGTTGGAGAGAGGGGCCAGGGGAAAGGTAAATGGTTGTAGGACAGTTTTAGTTGTTGGAAGGTGGCTGATCCTAGTCTTGTCCAAAAAATCTTCACTCAGAAAAGAAATGGGAGTAATGTGGGGGAAACTGTTGAGGTTGGAGGGGTAGGAGTGATGAAGGTGGGGGTAGGGTACCTCTTTCATTCCTCTGCTATTTAAGCAAAAAGTATCTTCCAGGAGAAGACACAAGAATTTGGAGACAGCAGAGGATACAAAGAGTCAGCCAAATAAACTGGTTGGATCACCTATTCCAGTGCTTCCTACCACCATACAGAACCTTCATAAATACCACTCAAAGAAGGCTCACTATCAATGATGTTGGCTCTGGAGGAGAATATGTCTCTGCTGGCTAAGGCTTTCTTTATCTTGTCTCGCTCTACTACAGCCTGCAGACCCACCCAGGACTGAGGGTGCTCAAAGCTCAGAAGGCAAAGGACTCCTTGCCACTCAATAGTATCAGCTCAACACCTCAGCCAAGAAGAATCAGGGAGCACAGGCACACACTCACCATGCTGAACAGAAAGCGAGGACCACATTTTTATTATCTGATTCCTATTTGACCATCTGATGTGTGAATTTTACCTGTCATGTTTCCTTTGCTCCAGATCTAGGTGAGATCAGATGGAATAGAGGCTCCATCTGGTCTTCAGGAAGTCTCAAGTTTTCATTGATCTACATAAAATCTCAGAGCAAGGCAATTTGGATTAAGTGAGTCCAAACCCAATGCCTTCTCCTTTGGACCTGGCACAGATACACTGGCCAAGAGATGGGTCCAAAGTCATCCCACTCCATCAAAGCCATCACTGTCAGGAGTGATAACATAGCCTACATTTTTCATATGCTTTCAAGATCTCAAAATTTCTACTGAATATTACAGGAGGGCAGGTGCCTTTATCCGCCAGTACATCATCTTCAATATCAGTGATTTTCAACTTCCTGCTTCCATTCAATTGAATACTTTATTGAAAAAATTACATATGAAGTCCACTATAGAAAATAAATTTGTAACAACTGGGGTTGGAGTGAGGGTCTGGAGCCCTGTTTGTTTGCTTTTCCTCTCACCTGTTGGGGTGACCAAACAATGAGGAAGATAAAAGTGAATTGGGGATGGGTAGATTGAAAAAATACGGGAAACGTCTTTTGGGGAGCAAGAAACAGTCATCCAGCTAGACTGCAGGACTTCTGGAATCTAAAGGGAAACCAGCCACCTGTAAGGAAGCTCACGTGAAGAGGGGTCAGAGAGCTAGGGAGCACCAGCTGGCTTGGTGGGTGGAGAGAAGGGTGAGGGAGGAGAGGGCATGGGGCTGTGCCAAGATGCCCCAACTCCAGCACTGGCCTCAGAGAACACATGCTGATGAACAACCACACACTATATCACCACCAATCCACCCAGGGCTGGCATCTCCCCTTCCTGGAGCATGATGCCTGGTGCATGAGCAGTGTATGAGGACAAGACAGGGCTAGTGAAGCAGGTGCAGGGAAAGCTTTGAGCACTCTCCACACAGCCAGTCAGCCCTTCCCTTCCTGGTCATCATTTCTCAAAACCTTGGGAAAATATCTCTTCTGGGGCCCTGGCCTACAGATGGAAGTGGCTGGTTGAGGGGCAACTCTTTTCATGACTCAGGAGACTTGGTATGAGTGCTGGGGGCTACTCTCTGCAGCTCAACGAGAGGGCAGGTGAAGTCTCCATTTTCTCATTCTGTAGTTTTCTGCTTTTTTTTTTTGGGATGGAGTTTCACTCTTGTTGCCCAAGCTGGAGTGCAATGGCATGATCTCAGCTCACTGCAACCTCCGCCTCGCGAGTTCAAGCGATTCTCCTGCCTCTGCCTCTAGAGTAGCTGGGATTACAGGCGTGCGCCACCACACTCAGCTATTTTTTTTTGTATTTTTAGTAGAAATGAGGTTTCACCATGTTGGCCAGGCTGGTCTCGAACTCCTGACCTCAAGTAATCCACCTGCCTCGGCCTCCCAAAGTGCTGGGATTACAGGCATGAGCTACCGCGCCAGGCAGTTTTCTGCTCTTTTCAGAAACCAGGAGAAAAGGATCAGGGCCTCCCTATGCAGGAAAATCTTAGGGATCTATCTAATGATGGTTAGACAAACAGTTGAATTCATTTGGAGATCTGGAATGGGAAAGAGGGTTTTAAAAGATATGGCTATAACTTCTAGGAGCTCCAACTAAAAAGGCACAGCTGGAGAAAGAGCAGGTGTGGCCTGTCTCTCCTCTGATCTTCTAGTCTTTGAGGGTTTGGAGCACACCCTCTACCAGCTGCTCTACAAGATCCCAGTCTTCTGCTGTCTTCTGCTTAGTCTCTTTCCACCATCAAACCATCAGGATATCTGACACTAACCCTTCCTACCAGAAAGGGATGATTAAAACAGAACAGAAGCTAGTTAGAAGGGGATGGCAGAACTAGAAGGAAAAAAGGAATTAAGAGAGGAATATGAAAGAACTGGCGGGAGAGGTTCCTGGATACTTGCAGGGCAAGACTTAGTGAGTTCTTTCTTGCCTGTTTTTTTGACCTAAAGAAATTGTATGTATCTCTATCAAGTCCCACCCCCATTCCTCACATCAGAACACTTTGGCTAAAGAGACAAAACAAATCTAAGTCTGGTCAACCCACACAGTCCGTGATCATGTGAACCACAGACAAGGCAACTGTTCTTTATTTAGCCCCTTCCCAGAGGTCGGGGTGGGGGGCGGTGAGGTTGGGAATGGGGGAGGAAGGAACAGACTGAACACTCAGATATTTGAAACCCACGTTATATTTAATACAGATAAACTCCTTCCCACATTATCAGCAAAGAGCTGGCTACCTTCTCTCTCCACTCTGAGTCCCACTTGGGGAAGGGAAAATGACCAGGAATAGGAGGACATAAGCATTAGCAAGAATCCAAGAATCTACCAATGGGAACACCAGATCTTAGGTTGTGAGTTGATAACATTCCAATTGAAAGTCTGGCTGAGAAAGGGCTTCCTGAAACTTTATGTGCAAAATAAGTGCTGGCTATTGGTGAAACAATCAAACTAGAGAAAAGGAGAAGCAAAATAAAAGGCACTCCTCTTCAGAAACTCCTAAAAGTTTAGTAAATGAAGAAAAAATGTTATTTTGACTCTTTTGTATATTTCTCCTACCTTCATGTGAACTAATTGATTTTTTCTTTTTTTTTTTTTTTTTTTTTTTTTGAGATGGAGTCTCTCTCTGTCACCCAGGCTGGAGTGCAGCAGAGCATCTTGGCTCACCGCAACCTCCGCCTCTTGGGTTCCAGCGATTCTCCTGCCTCAACCTCCTGAGTAGCTGGGACTATAGGCGCGTCACCACGCCTGGCTAATTTTTGTATTTTTTTAGTAGAGACAGGGTTTCACCATATTGGCCAGGCTGGTCTTGAACTCCTGACCTTGTGATCCACCCGCCTCGGCCTCCCAGAGTGCTGGGATTACAGGTGTGAACCACTGTGCCCAGACTTTTTTTTTTTTTTTTTGAGATGGAGTCTCACTCTGTCGCCCAGGTTGGAGTGCAATGGTGCTATCTCGGCTCACTGCAACCTCCGACTCCCGGGTTCAAGTGATTCTCCCGCCTCAGCCTCCCGAGTAGCTGGGATTACAGGCACACACCATATTGCCCGGCTAATTTTTGTATTTTTGTAGGACAGGGTTTCGCCATGTTGGCCAGGCTGGTCTTGAACTCCTGACCTCAGGTGATCCGCCCACCTTGGCCTCCTAAAGTTGGGATTACAGGCGTGAGCCACCACACCCAGCCAAGATTAACTGATTTTTAAACCGGAGTTCCAGAAAAGTAAAATAACAGGGATGTTCAACCATATGCATTTGAACTGAACTACCTTCTTTTCTTCACCTATAGCTACAATTTTTTTTTTTTTTTTGAGACAGAGTCTCACTCTATTGCCCAGGTTGGAGCACAGTGGCTCTCCACTTGGCTCACTGTAACCTCCGCCTCCCGAGTTCAAGTGATTCTCCTGTCTTAGCCTCTCGAGTAGCTATAGGACTACAGGTGCCCGCCACCACGCCCAGCTAATTTTTTGTAGTTTTAGTAGAGACAGGGTTTCACCGTGTTAGCCAGGATGGTCTTGATCACCTGACCTCGTGATCTGCTTTGGCCTCCCAAAGTGTTGGGATTACAGGCGTGAGCCATCGTGCCCGGCCAGCTACAACTTTTATGCTAAAATTGCCAGTCGGCAATACAGTGGTAGCCAAATGGACTATTATTATTGACCAAGTTTAATATTGACTCAATTATGACAGGTCCACTAGTCAAAACACACCCATGGGCACATTAGCTCCCTTCCTACCTTTCCTCAAAAGATCCCAAACCTTGCCCCCGTGTAAAGAAAGCTCTTGGGTTTTCCTTTGGCCTAACCTCACATCTAAGCTTAGGAGGTAGAGTTCAGACTCAAAGGAGCAGGAGGAGAAGAGAGGAACAACAACATATCCCAGCAAAGCAACAAACAGACAAACAAAAAAGGCAAAGCAAAACAAAACAAAACTCAAGAAAAGGAAGAAACGAGCAATGCAGAGGAACAATCAGAAAACAGAATTATTGTCTTTAAAACAGTTAAGGTTTAATAGCTTTTCTACATTACAAAAATAAAATACAAGGGCACACAGGCTGGTTTTAGAGTGGGATTTTTGTCTTTTCTTCCCTTAAGTCAAAATATCAAAGGGAAAAACCAAAAGGAAAAGATAACCATGGTTGGTTAAAGTGGATGCCACGTGCTCTCTTGTGGTCATTTTAGCAAATCATGCATCATAATAGACTATCACTCACTGCCCATAGGAGGAGATGAAACAGCAGGAACAGAAGTGGTGGGGGAAGATCTGACTGGTGCAACTGCTACATAGGATGAACTAGGAACAAGTTTTACATCAAGGTGTTGACCCATGTTCTGTCGCCTTAGGACTCCCTTAAAAGAGGCTCCCGTCTGGAATGTGTTAATTACGTCGATCTGCAAAGAATCAGAGAGTGAGACAGCTTTGCTCCACAGTCAGTCGGAGAGAGGTGAAGAAAGAGGAGGGGAGGGTCATGGAAGGTTGGGGAAGCAGGAATGGAAGTAGATGGGAAAAGGGGACAGGAGAGAGCAAGAGAGAGCTTCCCTCCCTCACAAAGCAATGGTGAGGAGAAGGAGAAAAACGTTAATTGCATATCATACTTCATTTAGGGAACAATTTGCCATGGAGTCCCAACGCCCAGCCAGAATCTAGTTTTTTCTTCCCTTTGAATCCACAGTGGGCATTTGAGGTGTAGAGGGGACCAAGAGTATTTAAAATGTGAAGGAACTTTTCCCTACTCCATCACTCCTAACAGCTAGACAGAGATTATTTGTTGTTTTTACCTGAACTCTTTTTTTTTTTTTGAGATGGACTCTCAATCTGTCGCCCAGGCTGGAGTGCAGTGGCATGCTCTCGGTTCACTGCAACCTCCACCTACAGGCCCGTTTTTACCTGTACTCTTAAAAATAAGGCAAACAATTGAAGATTCTGAAGGCAAATTATGTATTAGTGAATTTCAAGGCTCAGGAACCTCTAAATCAATTAAACTGACTACCTATTTTTGCAGATTTTCCAGGAAAATAACTCATGTGTTTAAATTAAAAACAGGGGCCATTTAGTAGCCAATATACAAGTGGCCATGATGGAAAGGCCCCTGGGCCATGAGTTGCTGGGCTCATCCTCCTCTGGGTATCTTGTCTGAGCTATCCCTTCCCTGGGCTGAAGTAGGCAGGGTCCCTGAGAATGCGGCACAAGAACCCAGTGGCCAAGCCCACTATAGAGAATGCTACTAAGTGCATTAATGCATTAGAGATCTGAAATGTCTGGCAGAAATGCTGACAGTAACTCAGCAATTAGACTGGGGGACGGGGGGAGGAAGAGGTTTTGGTTGGTAGTGGTTGAAACAGCTACAGGTCGAGGCTTACACAAATAGCCTCTGGTTTTCAGTGCCCTGTTCCTCAGAGACAGAGGCAATTAATGCCATTCATTTTCTTCCTTCCTTCCTTCTTTTTTTTTTTTGACACCCAGGCTGGAGTGCAATGGTGCGATCTCAGCTCACTGCAAGCTCCGCCTCCCGGGTTCACGCCATTCTCCTGCCTCAGCCTCCCAAGTAGCTGGTACTACAGGCGCCCGCCACCAGGCCGGCTAATTTTTTGTATTTTAAGTAGTGACGGGGTTTCACCGTGTTAGCCGGGATGGTCTCGATCTCCTGACCTCATGATCCACCCATCTCGGCCTCCCAAAGTGCTGGGATTACAGGCATGAGCCACTGCGCCCGGCTTGCTTCCTTCCTTCCTTCCTTCCTCCCTCCGTCCTTTTTTTTTTTTTTTTTTTGAGACAGTGTCTGGCTCTGTCACCCAGGCTGGAGTGCAATGGCACGATCTTGGCTCACTGCAACCTCCATCTGCTGGGTTCAAGCCATTCTCCTGCCTCAGCCTCCTGAGTAGCTGGGACTAAAGGTGTGCACCACCACGCCCAGCTAATTTTTTTATTTTTAGTAGAGACAGAGTTTCGCCATGCTGGCCAGGCTGGTCTCGAACTCCTGACCTTGTGATTTGCCCTCCTCGGCCTCTCAAAGTGCTGGGATTACAGGTGTGAGCCACCGCGCCTGGTCATGCCATTCATTTTCTGACAATGGTCCTGATCTAGGGCCTCAATCAACTCTACCATCCTTATCCCCGTCCCCTAAGTAACAAGGACAAAATCAAAAGGAATTCCCTTTAGCCTTCATGAATCTGGTAGAATAATCTTAGAAATATCTATCTGCTTAATGCCAAGGGTTAATCTACCACGAATGTGGGAAAGGTGCTGATTCCATTAACTGGACTTCATTTCCCCAGGAGGGAAGAGGGGAAAGTAGGCAGAATGTGAGTGAGATAGTTCTTTTATAAAGCTTCCTGAGAAGCCATGAGCTGTTTAGGGCTAGTTTCTGGATCCAGATCACAGTTTGAGCAGAAACACCACTGCTTCCTCACATTATTTAGTTTTAGTTCCCTGGGACTGAGGAGCTTGAACCTGCAGGAGGAGAGGGTTTACACTTGGGGTGGGTATGGGGGTTCCACCTCCATGGAAGAAGGGACTGTAGAGACACCTTCTTCAGTGCTTATTGGAGTTACAAGGTCCCAACCTCCACAATTCTAGTCTCTAAGTTTTCTAACACCTCCCATACCAAAGCACTGCGATGAGAATGACAACAAAGATCAACGTGGAGGTGGCAGGGGGTTTCGTTAGAACCCAGCTGAGGCTGAAGGGCTGATGTTGGGAGCGGCCCTCAGGGATCCAGGATACACGTTAGCATCATTAGCCTCATCAGCTTCCAGAGTCAGGTGCATCCTGGATGGCGTGAATTTGGTCACTGTGGCATCTTGAACATGCCTCACTTTAGGCTTTAATGCCATTTTGGCCCAATTGCCTCATGCTCCAACAATGGGGAAAGGTAGTATACCTAAAGCTATGTAGGCAGTGAAACCAAAAAGACCTTGTAGAGAGGGGTATAGTCAAGGAAATAGAAATTGGTAGTGGAGGGGAAGGAAGACCCATAAATCTCAGCCTCCCAGGACAGGAGACTGGAAAGGAGCAAGGAGGCACTGGACTGAGGGAATCTTGGCTAGGAGAAAAGAAATCACGTAGTAGAAGAAGTGGTTGATCCTGAAGAAAAGCAAAGCAAAGACAGGTTATTTTGGAAAGAGCAGACCCAAAGGAAAGCAATGGGGGCTTTAGAGATGGGAGCCAAAGGCGCCAGGTTCTATGGGTACTTGGAATCAGCAGCCTGGAGTGTGGGGTGGGGTAGGGAATGAGCATGGGGACTCTGGATGCCATGAAGCACTTTGTGTAGGTCCCGCTGGAAATTTTCTTTCTGAGAGGAGGAACTCGAGAGAGGGAAAAGGAACCCTAGCGTTTCCCTACCTAGCCCTTTTCCACTTTTCTTTTTCTTTTTCTTCTTTTTTTTTTTTTTTAAATTCAGCTCTTTATATAACACCCCTTGTAAAAACAAAAGAATAAAAACAAACCAAAAAAGAGGGGCAGGGTAAATTTTTTTTAAAAAAAAGGAAAGGAAAGAGAGGGAAAGGAAATAAAATAAGACGATTTATTGTTTCTCCTCAGCATCCTCCTTGGTCTCCTCCTTCACTGAGAGAGCTTCTAGCTTTTCCGCCACTTTTTCGGCATGATTGTTTTTGCCTGATCCTGGCCAAGCCGTCTCCTGGAGTCTGTCTTCTTGAAACTCAATGACCAAAGGAATCCAAGTGGATGCATTCAAGTACTGCCTAGACCATGGTCAGGCTGCTCAGTGACATCTGGTCACTTGCCACCACAGCTGCAGTCCAGCCTCACGGCACAGGGGACCAAGCCTTCTGAGAGACAAACTGAGGACCACTGTAAAGCACCTTCTGGTGAGCTCCAGGCAGTGCCCGGACTCCAATGCCTGCCCAATTGGATGTGAGGCCAGCAACACGGAGAAGTGCTCAGGGCTCCCCAGGAAGCACTTGTGTCCCCAGGGAGCTGCATCGCCCTGGATAGGTGAGGCAGCCACAGCACCCTGGAATGTTTCTCTGGCAGACAGAAAAAGCACCCGCCTGGAAGTACAGTCAGGTGCAGAGTGAGTCTGCAATCCATTTTTCTTTTTCTTTTTTTTTTTTGAGACAGAGTCTTGCCTTGTTGCCCAGGCTGGTGTGTAACGGTGCGATCTCGGCTCACTGCAACCTCAGCCTTCTGGGTTCAAGCGATTCTCCTGCCTCAGCCTCCCGAGTAGCTGGGATTACAGGCGCCCACCACCATGCCCAGCTAATTTTTGTATTTTTAGTAGAGCCAAGGTTTCACTATGTTGGCCAGGCTGGTCTCGAACTCCTGACCTTATGACCTGCCGGCCTCGGCCTCCCAAAGTGCTGGGATTACAGGCGTGAGCCACTGCACCTGGCCTCTTTTCCACTTTTCTATTTGTTGTCTTGCCTATAGGAGATAAGTTCCTACCAGGTATGTAGTTTAGAATATTCACTCCAACTATCTCTCCTATACACTAACGAGGTGGGATTGACTGGGGAACTTCCTTCCTTTCTTTTTTTTTTTGAGACAACTGTCGCTCTGTCACCCAGGCTGGAGTGCAATGGCGTGGACTCAGCTTACTGCAACCTCCGCCTCCCGGGTTCAAGCGATTTTCCTGCCTCAGCCTCCCAAGTAGCTGGGACTACAGGCATGTGCCACCATGCCTGGCTTGTATTTTTAGTAGAGACGGGGTTTCACAATGTTGACCAAGCTGGTCTTGAACTCCTGACCTCAGGTGATCCACCTGCCTTGGCCTCCCAAAGTGCTGGATTACAGGTGAGAACCACCGCACTCAGTCTTTTTTTTTTTTGTGAGACAGAGTTTAGCTCTCGTTGGCCAGGCTGGAGTGCAATGGCACAATCTCGGCTCACTACAACCTCTGCCTCCCGGGTTCAAGCAATTCTCCTGCCTCAGCCTCCCGAGTAGCTGGGATTACAGGCATGTGCCACTACGCCCGGCTAATTTTGTATTTTTAGTAGAGACGCAGTTTCTCCATGTTGGTCAGGCTGGTCTTGAACTCCTGACCTCAGGTGATCCACCCACCTTGGCCTCCCAAAGTGCTGGGATTACAGGCGTGAGCCACCACACCCAACCGACTGGGGAACTTTCTAAAACATTTGCAAGGCCAGTTTTAGACAGTGAAACTTATTTTGAAGATCTCTAGCCAATCAGCAGAGAGAAATACGCCTGTTCCCTGGAGACCACCCTTGAGATCTTGGAATTTACAGTGTTTTTGAAATGGAAAATCTCAGGATTAAAACTATAAAGCTATGGGGGGTGAGAGCAGGGGATGACAGAATTATCAATGCTTAGATCAGCCCATTCACCCAGGAGAAAGTAGTTACAATTGATGCATGGAAAGTGGGAAAAAAAAAGTTATTGTGGGGCTATAGGCAGGGGACATAAAAGCAGCAGGGGTGGCTTCTATCCCATTTCAGAAATTGCAAGAAGGGAAGAGGCTTGAAGAAATTATTGCTTCCTCCTTGTCAGGAAGCAAGTCTGAATCCTGCAAAAGATGCTCAGATATCAAGAGACTATTGTCATTTTTACACATGAAACCATCAGATTCCCCACCACGGCCTTACACTTTGAATGGGGGAGATATAACAAGGTGAGTTTCTTTTACAAAGACCCTTCCAGACAGCATCTATTCCTATAATGGCAGTGTGAGGAAGCTATATTAAGTGAATGCTGGGTATGTTGGCATATTGATATTGTCTAACTCCTTCCTTCTGAAGGGTAGGGAAAAACTGAACATTTCCCACCCTGGGGTCAGGTCTAGTGCTTGCAAGAGACCTTATGCTGAAGCTTGCCCATTTGACAGAGGGTGGCAGGGTGGGCTTTAGGTCAACCCAGAGCTAAAGGACTATGCTAATAGTGTCCTATGGTCTAGGTCATTTGACTCCTCTCCTCTCAGAGGACCCCACACAGATCCCTTTGCCTGTCTGTCCTGAAGCTGAGGATCTAGGGCTGCCCATCAGTAGTGAGTCTTTGGAAGGGAAGAGATGCTGGCCAACAAGAACTGCTACCCTCCCAATATCTTCCAAGATGGGAAGCTTCTTCTCCCAAGGGAAAGACAGACCACTATCAGAGTACCTGAGTCTGGATACGGTTCAGGCCCCGGAACCAGAGGATCTGGCCTCGGCGCAGCTCCATCTCAGCATGGTCAATCTCATCCAGCCCCTCGGCATCCTTGGTGATCTCCTCTTTGGTGGTGCCATGCCCAGCCTCCTTCAGGAACTTCAGGGATCGCGTAGGTATTGCGGAGATGAACTGAAAACAAGTGCAGTGAAGAGGAAGACGTCAGAATCAGTGTGAGAAGAGCTGTCAGTTAACTTACATGAGCCAGGCCCTTGGGCAGGTTACTCTTTACCCTACCACCCTTCCCACTGGAAGAGCAGTGGACAGAAGCACCAATCCATCCAGGAAAGCATTCTCCAAGTGCCCATCAGAGGTCAGGCTTTTAGGAAGGTTTTCTGTATTTATGGACACACACACAAGAGAGCTTCTATTCTAGTAATCGACCAGCCATCTGCCTGGTCATATACTTGATTTTCCTCTTTCTGTCTCATTTCCTCTGTTCCATTTTGCAATCTGTCTTTTAAGGTTAACAGAACTATACTACTGGTATGCAGTAGGAAGGAACAGAGACCAGGACCTGGAAGAAAAGAGTTTGGGGAGAAGATGGTGATATTGCATATGTATGGGTAAGGGGTTGAGAAGGGTATTGGAAATGAATGACCCCTTTCTTAGTTGCCACATGCAAAGTAGTTTCTGTGTTACAAACTCTTGTGAAAGGATACCAAAAGTTTTCTTGGGCTTGAGGTGAGGAAGTGGATGGCACAGTCCATAGAAGAGAGGACACATGAGTATTATCAGAAGACAAGCAGCAGTACACAGGGCTTGAAATTCGAAATAAATTTCCCGGTGAGCTCAGCACCAGTCAGTCAGTTCTTTCCAGACAAGATAAGGAGTAGCCAGGGCTCATGTGGGGAAGAGGGACTGTATGGGCAATCTGATATGGAGTCAAGGGTTTAGAAATGGGAAGAATGCCAGAGCTCTGCTTCTGAATGTGGAAAGAGCTGTTGTGATACAGAAGGAAGGCTGCTGTCTGGCATCAAGGCCACATGGCCACATGTGAGGCAAGAGCCAGAACTGAGTTTCAAATAACGGGTTTAACAACCAAGCTTTACCAAAGCATAAAACTGCTTTAGGAACTCACTGGTAAAAAAAAAAAATCTTCACCAAACAGAACAGGGTGGAGGGAAGTGGGTCAGACATTAATTAGGGAGGGCTGGGTGCAGCGGTTCATGCCTGTAATCCCAGCACTTTGGGAGGCCAAGGCAGGAGGATTGCTGGAGCCCAGGAGTTTGAGATCAGCCTGGCAACATAGTGAGACCCCAATCTCTTTATTTTTTGTTTTATGAGATAGAGTCTCACTCTTGTCATCCAGGCTGGAGTGCAGTGTTGTGATCTCAGCTCATTGCAGTCCACCTCCTGGGTTCAAGCAATTCTGCTTCAGCCTCCCAAGTAGCTGGGATTACAGGCATGTGTCACCATGCCTGGCTATTTTTTTTTTTTTTTGTATTTTTAGTAGAGACGGGGTTTCACCATGTTGGCCAGGCTGGTCTCGAACTCCTGACCTTAGGTGATCTGCTCGACTTGGCCTCCCAAAGTGTTGGGATTATAGGTGTGAGCCACTGCGCCTGGCCTGAGACCCCTATCTCTTAAAAAAAAAAAAAAAAAAAAAAAGAAAAGAAAAAGAAAAAGGAAAAGAAAAAGAAAAAAAAAAAAGAAATTAATCAGGGAGGCATCTAGGTGTAAAATAAATAACTAGCAGGTTTAGGGGAGAACGTCTGCAGCTCCAGAAATGGCTCTTTGAGGCCAGTTAGGGCAAATTGTCCATTACCTGGGTGGCTGGGCACTAAGGGATTATCTGCAGAGACCTGGGGTCTGTAAAGAGAGGTATAGCCCAGGCCAGAGCTGAGGATGAGGGAGGTTTGTAAAGTGGTATTAAGGAAGAAGTGAAACTATTAGACTTAATGATACTATTATAATCGTAATAGTTTAAAATGTGATTATTTATACGGAATTAGACATTATTCTAAGTCTTTTCTGTATAGTAACTGATTCACTAATTAACAACGACCTTGTTTTCCTAAGTTGAAGACACTGAGACACAGATTGGTTATGTAACTTGCCCAAGATGATTCAGCTTATAAGAAGGAGAGCTGAGGCTGGGCACGGTGGCTCAGGCCTGTAATCCCAGCACTTTGGGAGGCCATGGCGGGTGGATCACCTGAGATCAGGAGTTTGAGACTAGCCTAGCCAACATGGTGAAACCCTGTCTCTACTAAAAATACAAAAAATTAGCCAGGCGTGGTGGTGGGTGCTTGTAATCCCAGCTACTTGGGAGGCTGAGGCAGGAGAACTGCTTGAACCCTGGAGGTGGAGGTTGCAGTGAGCCGAGATTGCGCCATTGCACTCCAGCCTGGGCAACAAGAGCTGGGCCAGGTGCGGAGGCTCACACATGTAATCCCAGCACTTCGGGAGGCCAAGGCAGGCAGATCATGAGGTCAGGAGTTCGAGACCAGCCTGGCCAACAAGGTGAAACTCCGTCTCTAGTAAAAATACAAAAATTAGCCAGGTGCGTTGGTGGTTGCCTGTAATCCCAGCTACTTGGGAGGTTGAGGCAGGAGAATTGCTTGAACCCAGGAGGCAGAGTTTGCAGTGAGCCGAGATCACATCATTGCACTCCAGCCTGGGTGACAGAGCAAGACTCTGTCTCAGAAAAAAAAAAAAAAAAAAAAAAAAGAGCTGGATTTAAACCCAGACAGTCATTTCCAGAGTCCATGCTCTGAACCACAGGCCGCACTGCTACTCTAGAGATCTTGTAAATCTGAATTTATCTCAGGTAAGAGTTAAGCATTCCACCCAGATAAAGCCATGGCAAGAAACAGAAGAGGCTGGAAACCCTGAATTATGTCAGCCCGGCAGCCCACAGACAGGTTGCTGCCTCATGAGAATAAAGACATGTGTCTTGTAAACTCTTCTACTTCTAAGACCCTTATTATATTTATTTTTTTGTAGCAAAATTCCATTGAAAAGTTTAGTTTCTGTCTCAGAGAAGCTAAGGGATTTTTCTACCTCCAGGCATAGTTAGAGAAGAATTCTGAAACCTCTGAAGTGATCATTCCACCTTGAGATCCTATGAGATGGCAAGAACTTGAAAACTTGAGTGGGGGTGGGGAGGAAAGAGGAGAAGATGAAGATGAGGAGCTGGGGGATCTCCACAGTTGCTTGTTCCATCTCATGTAGAAGAGGGGAGGTCTGCAGGCTGTGAGAATGCACCAGGAGGGTGTGCTGGTACTCACCTGGCCCCACAGAAGTTCTCCAATCCCAATGAAGAGACACCACAGCCACTGGGACAGGCTGAGGCTTGTACAACTGAAGGGTTTACCCCCAAATTCCACGATGAAAATCTAGAACAGAGAAAGGGGCAGCCCACCATCAAGGAAATGACTAACAGGCAGCTGGCCCTCCAGCCAAGGCCCCCAAAGCCGCATCATCCCACTCCTCGGATCCTTGGGTGCAAGTCCTGATTTGCTTTCAGGGGAAGGGAAAAGAAGAAATCTCAAAGGGGAGACAGACAAAAACAGCCTTTAAGAGCACTCTGATGGGGAGACAGACATAGTTACTGTGACTATGATTAACAGACGATCTGGAGGAGTTAGGGGAGCTGGAGGCTTCTTGTGACTAAAGCCAGTTAGTGACAAGGAGAAGGTACAGTGATGGAGTGAGGAACTGAGGATGAGGTGGGAGGATTGTCTGAACCTGGGAGACTGAGGCTGTACTCCAGCCTGGGTGACAGAGAGAGAGAGAGAGAGAGAGAGAGATCTGTCTCAAACGAAAAAAAAAAAAAAAAAAAAAAGAAAAAGAAAAAAGGCCAGGCGTAGTAACACTTTGGGAGGCAGGAGGATTGCTTGAGGCCAGGAGTTTGAGACCAGCCTGGGCAACAGAGTGAGACCCCATCTCTATTTTTAAAATTAAATTAAAAAAAAAAAAAGGAATTGAGGATGGGGACAAATAAAGGGAGGTACCCTGCTGAGGGATGGGACATGGTCAGCTCATAGTCTCATATTGGAGGAGTCCAAGCTGGGCTGACTATGTAATATATGTGTACAATCCCATTACTTCTCTTTCTTTGAGTTGCACAACACTTTTTATCATAAGCCCTTCAGAACAAAGGGCAGGGACAGGGAGAGTCTATACTAGATGTGCATGCACATTTCATATAGGCTGAGAGGAGCCACAGAAACGGACTAGAAGAGAATACTTCTTTTGGTCATTCTGTGAAATTTCTGTGTATTTAGAAAGATCATGAAAGGATTTTAGAAGTATTATTTTATTTCCAGTCAACATGCTGCCCTGCACTGGAGCTCTTGACACAATGGGCTCCAATTTTAGAGCAATATGCAGAAGAAAGCAGATTGGGAATCCCAAAGTGTTCAACTTACAGCTCCAGTCCCTGTAATTCCCTCATTCGTTTTCCTAGGTATGTAGGGAACCCTGGTTCCCAGCTTCTGCCCTTTATCATTCCAGATCTCCTGCCCCAACTGCAGATAGAATCTCACCTGGCAGATGAATGTGCCCAAGACTACAGAGCAGAAGATAATGTTGCGGTAGATGCCTGAAAAGACGTTTTTCTCTCCATGTATCTTTCGGGAGTTGATTTCATTGAAGAGCTGCATCAGCACGAAGGCGTTAAAAACAATGGTATAGTGCTGGCTGGGTGGTGAATGTAGAGGTGCCTTCCTCCCACTATCAATATCAAAGAATTTCTCACCTAGTGGGGAGAGGAGAAGCATTGGAGGTTAAGTGTGGTCTGAACTAAGAGTCAGAATGTGTTGGTACAGATATACTGCTTGCTTATGGCTGGTGTCCATTCTAATTGATCAATATCTGAGCTGTATTAGTTATTTATTTTTTTGACACAGGGTCTCACTCTGTCGCCCAGGCTGGAGTGCAGTGGCATGATCATAGCTCACTGCAGCCTGGACCTTCCTGCTCAAGTGATCCTTCCACCTCAGCCTCCCAAATAGCTGGGACTACAGGCGTGCACCACCATGCCTGGCTAATTTTTTGTTGTACTAGTTATTAAACATTTTAAATGTTAGTTCTGGTCTTGACTTATTTTACCTTCTCTCTCAGTTTGCTGCATTGATACTTGCTCTCATGTAGTGCAGCATGGCAGTAAGACTATGTGCGCTGGAGTCAGGCAATCATAGGTTTGAATTTTAGTGCAACTATGTACTCATTATGGGACCTGAGCTTAATTTTTTGCATCTGTAAAAAAAGAAATAAGCCGGGCGTGGTGGCTCATGCCTGTAATCCCAGCACTCTGGGGGGCTGAGGCGGGCGGATCACAAGGTCAGGAGATCGAGACCATCCTGGCCAACATGATGAAACCCCGTCTCTATTAAAAATACAAAAATTAGCCGGGTGTGGTGGCGCACGCCTGTAATCCCAGCTATTCGGGAGGCTGACACGGGAAAATCGCCTGAACCTGGGAGGCAGAGGTTGCAGTGACCCGAGTTAGCGCCATTGCACTCCAGCCTGGGTGACAGAGCAAGACTCCATCTCCAAAAAAAAAAAAAAAAAAAAAAAAGAAAGCCTCCCTTGTGAAATTCTTGAGTACATACAGTACACACAGTACTCAAGAGTACTGTATGAGTACATACAGTAGCATAATGCACCATGTAGCAGGAGCACAGGAAGCACTGGGAGGTGAAGCTGCGCTTATTCCTGACCTGTGTGCTTGCTCTCATGCTACCTTCTTTCTCTGCCCCCACCTCCAACCAGGACCCCAGCTGCTACCCCCATCCCCAAAGTGGCTCACCTGCAAAGACAAGGATAAAGATGACAATGAGCTGATAGAACGCATGGCCCAAGATGTTCTTCATCATAGTGCGTGAGATCAGAGGCTTATTTCGGCCATAGGGGCGCCGCTTCAACAGAGATTCCGTAGGAGGCTCTGTGGCCAGGGCCAATGAAGCAAAAGTGTCCATGATCAGATTAACCCACAACATCTGCACAGCTTTCAATGGGGAATCCTGGTGGGAAGAAGAACCAGTCCTTTTAGCTTTTCTCAGAAACCAGCCCACCTTTGCCCTTTCGATGGCCGAGCTCCCATGACCCACCTAGACTTGGAATCTGGCCACTTCCTAGCTTACTGACTGTGAGAAAGTTACTTAACTTCCTTGAGCCTCAAGTTCCTCACCCATAAAATGGGGATAATAATACCTACTTCGCAAGGTCGTTTTTGAAGAATACAGATAATGCATATAAATGCTTATTACAGTGGCTGACACATAAGTGCTAAGCTAAGGCCTGTAAGTTACCATCTACATAAGCAGATGAAGACAGCGGACTTAGAAGAGCTAACTCCTGTCCCAACGTGACGGGGAAACCCTGTCTTTACTCTTCAGTAAACACACCGTACTCTCCACTCCGTGTTCCTTAGCCCCTGACTCATCCCTCCCGTCTCAGTCCACCCACACCCCGTTCACCTGAGTGATGCAGGCTCCAGTGAAGGCCACAATCACGGCCACCACATTGACAGTAAGCTGGAACTGCAGGAACTTGGAGATGCTGTCATAGACATTTCGTCCCCACATCACTGCCTTCACAATGCTGGTGAAGTTGTCATCTGTTAGGATGATGTCTGAAGCCTCCTTTGCTACATCTGTGCCTGCGATGCCCTGAGGTAAGATGGGAGGGAAAACAGTGAGGGAGTGGATAAAGCCCAGGCTCCATTTCCTGACCTCCAGGAAGCTTCAGAAGTCAGTGTAAATACTACAGGGCCCACTAGTCACACAAAAGAAAACAAAGAGCAAATGTGTCACTGTCACTCTAGAGAAAGGAGGGCTGGGGCCTGATGCCACCAACCTTACTGTTGAGCCCAGACTGGGAATTACAGTCATCTTTGATATCCCTTTCACCCTCCCCTCCTACTCCCTCAACCTTGGAAACTAATTAAAAGGTAGAGAGCAAATCCTGTCTATTCTACCTCCAAATTCTTACATTTCTGTTGCCACTGCCAGTATCTCATTTAAGCCCATGTCATTCCGACACCTTTGAGAAACTCTGCATTTGTTCTAGGAGTAAGTAGTATGGCAGCACAGTTCCGAAGTTTCATCTTTGTTCAAAATTTTCTTTTTAAATTAAATCAAAAAAAATTTGAGACAAGGTCTTGCTTTTTTGTCCAGGCTGGAGTGCAGTGGCAGGATCTCAGCTCAATGCAAGCTCTGCATCTGGGGCTCCAATGATCCTCCCACCTTGGCCTTCTGAGTAACGGGACTACAGGCATTTGCTCACCCTGCTTGGTTAATTTTTAAATTTTTTGTAGACATGGGGGTCTCTCTATATCGCCCAGCTTTATAATTACTATTATGAAATAATATCTAAGTTACGTTGGTAAGTGAAGAAAGAAAGGTAGAAAAAAGAGTTTATGGTATGGTATCACTTATCTAAGGGGGCAGGCCATGAATATATTACATTTATTTATTTATTTATTTATAGTTTTTGAGACAGAGTCTCCGTCTATTGCCCAGGCTGGACAGCAGTGGTGTGATTTCAGCTCACTGCTACCTCTGACTCCTGGGTTCAAGCGAGTCTCCTCTTCTGCCTCAGCTTCCTGAGTGGCTGGGATTACAGGGACGCACCACCATGACGGGCTAATTTTGTATTTTTAGTAGAGATAGGGGTTTCATCATGTTGGCCAGGCTGGTCTTGAACTCCTGACCTCAGGTGATCCACCTGTCTTGGCCTCCCAAAGTGCTGGGATTATAGTCATGTGCCACCGTGCCCGGACTGCATTTGATTATACTTTAAAGGAGCAAACAGAAGAATACACCAAAAACGACAGAAAAAAATTACCTATTGAACTAAGAGGGAAGCAGCAAGGCAAAGGCAATGAGGGTGGAAGCTGGATTTCTATGAATATACCTCGTTTTGTACATTTGACTTTAGAACCATGTATTTTATCTTTCTCGCTCTTTTTTTTTTTTTTTTTTGAGACAGGGTCTTGCTCTGTCGTCCAGGCTGGAGTGCAGAGGTGTGATCTTGGCTCACTGCAGCCTTGACTTCTTGGGCTCAAGCAATCCTCTCACCTCAGCCTCCCGAGTAGCTGGGATGACAGCCTTGAATTCTTGGGCTCAAGCAATCCTCTCACCTCAGCCTCCCAAGTAGCTGGGATGACAGGTGTGTGCCAGAACACTTGGCTAATTTTTTATTTTTTTTAGAGATGGGAGTCTCACTATATTGCCCAGGCTGGTCTCGAAATCCTGGCTTCTAGTGCTCCTTCCCCCTTGGCCTCCCAAAGTGTTGCGGTTGATTACAGGTGTGAGCCACCACACTGGCCTAAAACGCAATCTCCAAAATGGAAAGTAACATGATAGAAATGATCTGGTAGCCGCTTGGTAGCACAACTGCACACACACACACGAATGTTACGAATGACTTAAAAACAATAACTTGATGGCACATTCCTGGTAGCATATACCTATGGATAAAAGGAACTATAAGAAAAATATTCAATTGTTTTTGGCAGAGTAATTGTATTATTAATATTATTGACATTTTTTAACTACTTGAAATATTTTAGAATAAAACAAAAAATAATCATGTTAATGCAATTAGGAATCAAAATTTTCAGCTTAAGGGACACAAACATAAAATCAGGGAAGTTAAATACAATTAGAAGCCGGGTGTGGTGGCTCATGCCTGTAATCCCAGCATTTTAGGAGGCCAAGGTGGGCAGATCACTTGAGGGTAGGGGTTCAAGACCACTCTGGCCAAAATGGCAAAACTCCATCTCTACTAAAAAATACAAAAATTAGCAGGGTGTGGTGGCACACGCCTGTAATCCCAGCTACTCAGGATGCTGAAGCAGGAGAACTGCTTGAACCTGGGAGGCAGAGGTTGCAGTGAGCCAAGATCATGCCACTGCACTCCAGCCTGGGCGACAGAGTGAGACTCTGTCTCAAAATAAATAACTAAATAAAATAAAATAAAATAAAATTAGAAAGTTATAAATCAGGAAGTTAGACATCTATAATTCTTTAAAAATTATTTGTTATTATTTCTTCTAAAAGTGGAATAAAAAATATATAATTCTAAAATTAAATGAAAAACAGAAATATGAATTCACGAAGTATTTTATCTTTGTGAGCAAACACAAAACAAACACAAAAACAAGTGAGACTTAAGAGCATACTTCTTAGCTTTGTCCACTGAAAAGGCTTAGAAACAAAGATCTACTCAGTAGCAAGGAACACCTTTGAGTTCCAATTGTGTTCTCTAGTTCTCCTTCCCCCTTGGCCTCCCAAAGTGTTGGGAAGCCATTTCAGGCTGGGCGCGGTGGCTCACCCCTGTAATCCCAGCACTTTGGGAGGTTGAGGCAGGTGGATCACTTGCGGTCAGGAGTTTGAGACCAGCCTGGCCAACATGGTGAAACCCCATCTCTACTAAAAATATAAAAAATTAGCCAGGCTTGGCGGCGGATGCCTGTAATCTCAGCTAACTCAGGAGGCTGAGGCAGGAGAATTGTTTGAACCTGGGAAGTGGAGGTTGCAGTGAGCCAAGACTGCCCCACTGCACTCCAGCCTGGGTGACAGAGCAAGGCCCCGTCTCATAAATAAATAAATAAATAAAATAAATACTATTTCACGTTAAAATGAAGCAGGAATCCTTGGAGAAATGGAAGATTTCCTATCTAGGATAAAAAAGAACCAAAAAACCAAGAATAAACCAAGAAAGCTATTAAAAACAACTAGGGTTTTATCTAAAGGACTCAGCAATGTTGAAGAGGCCTCTTCTGCCTAATGGTGGGTCACTTTGAGCATCAAAACCATAATAAGAGCAGTGGATTGAAACACGTCAAATATACTTAAATCTATGAATTTGTAATGATACTTAAAAAAAAATCCACTCATCGGTCACCTTTGGAGGTTCCTAAAAAGTCAACTCATCATTTTAAAAAAACCAGTAATTAAAAAACAAACCAAAAACCTACCTTTCAGGTAGGATTGGAACCTCAGAGTAATCAAATAGTCAATGAGGGGGAATCTCTTTTGTTTTTTGAGATGGAGTCTAGCTTTGTCACCCAGGCTGGAGTGCAGAGGCGTGATCTTGGCTCACTGCAACCTCTGCCTCCTGGGTTCAAGTGATTCTCCTGCCTCAGCCTCCCGAGTAGCTGGGATTACAGGCACCCGCCATCATGCCCAGCTAATTTTTGTATTTTTAGTAGAGACAGGTTTCACTGTATTGGCCAGGCTGGTCTTGAACTCTTGACCTCGTGATCTGCCTGCCTCGGCCTCCCAAAGTGCTGGGATTACAAGCATGAGCCACTACACCCAGCCAGGAATCTCTTTTTATATAAGTATTTAAGTTAATAAATAAAGAATTACAATATTGTCATTTTGCAGCCCTCAATGAAAGAAAGGGTCTAAAATCTGGTAACTTCTAGAACCAACTACTTGCTTATAGGAAATATAAGGAAGAAAATAATATGTTAAAGGAAATCACAGTGAAATAATCAACAAAATCTATACTGAGGGATAGTCTCTGCAGACAAACAACCCACTTCCTTCAAAACTAAGTTGCTAGGAAAAAAGATGGAGGGGAATTGTGCAGAAGACAGTTAACACAGCAGGCCTGAGATGACTATCCTTAGGAAGGAATGCTTGCAGGGTGGGCCCTTGGCTGGCATCTGGGAAATGGGCTCTCAGAATGCTTGCCCTCAACAACTAACTGATAAGGTTGGCTCACTGTGTCTAGACTGTGTCCAAACAATGTGGTTTACATTGAACATTTGCTTCCCTTTTGGGAGTCTGGAATTTTGGTATGTGCTAGGCAGAAGGTGCCTATGTGACCAGCCTCAAGAAAAACCTGGGGTACTAAGTCTGTGATGGGCTTCCCTAGGCAGAACATCACACATCTATTTCTGTGTTTTCATTAGTGGGGAACGAATGGACTCTGTTTGACTCCTCATGGGAGGGAGAGCAT
Source organism: Pongo pygmaeus (assembly GCF_028885625.2). NCBI lineage: Eukaryota > Metazoa > Chordata > Mammalia > Primates > Hominidae > Pongo > Pongo pygmaeus. The sequence goes on from NC_072373.2 coordinate 45,734,556, forward strand.
AAGAAAGACTGCAAATAGATTTATCCAGATTCTGCCATTGTCTTTTTCTCTTATGATCCAACTGTATTCTTACTACATCACTGTTATGAATCTTAGTCATGCGTACAACTAGATGCCAAGTCCCATGAGTCCTCCTAGCAACCCCATGAATATAGGGGTGTTTTTGAGGACTTCCAACATAGAGATCCTGTAAGATCAGTGATTCTTGAAGTTTAGGGTACATAAGAATCACTGAGAGAGCCTGTCAAAACACAGTTAACAGATTTAACATAATTAATTAAGATTTCTGGGCCCCAATTTCAGGCTTCCCAATCAGTAAATCTGGGGTGGGGCCTGAGTGGGTGAATCTGCATTCTATAGGTTTGTATAGAAACCTTCTATACAGCTGGTACAGCTACTGGTACAGCTGGAAGGAGGTGCACTCCAAGAGATAGGTTAAGAGACTTAACAGATGTATCAAATAATTGCAAGGTATGGATCTTCTCTGACTCCTGATTTGGGCAAATAAACTATAAAAACATTTGAGTCAGTTAGGAAAATGTGAACAAACTAGAAATTTCATGATAGTAAGGAAACATCAATTTTGTTCTGAGATAATGGTATTAAGATTCTTTTAGATATATAGATTATTGATACATACTTATTATTTAGAGGCATATAATAAAAAATTTTTTTTGCCCCATACCCTCCCCCTACATAATGAAAAAAAAATTTTTTTGAGACGGAGTCTTGCTCTGTCACCCAGGCTGGAGTGCAGTGGCACTAACTCGGCTCATTGTAACCTCCGCCTCCCAGGTTCAAGCGATTCTCCTGCCTCAGCTTCTGGAATAGCTAGGATTACAGGCGCCTACCATCACGCCCAGCTAATTTTTGTATTTTTAGTAGAGCCGGGGTCTCACCATGCTGGCCAGACTGGTCTCGAACTCCTGACCTCAGGCGATCTACCCGCCTCAGAGTAATCAATTAGTCAATGAGGGGGAATCTCTTTTGTTTTTTGAGACGGAGTCTAGCTTTGTCACCCAGGCTGGAGTGCAGTGGCATGATCTTGGCTCATTGCACCTCTGCCTCCCAGGTTCAAGTGATTCTCCTGCCTCAGCCTCCCGAGTAGCTGGGATTACAGGTGTGAGCCACTGCACCTGGCCATGAAATTTTTAAGGATGGAATTACATGATGCCTTGCATTTGCTTCAAAACAATTCAGCTGAAGATTGGGGATGTAAATGGTGGGATCATTGAAACAAGATTGGCCATGTGTTGACCATAGTTGAAGCTGAGTGACAGGTACCTGTCAATTCTCCCTATTTTTGCATATTCTTGAAATTTCCTAGAATAAAACCCTTAAAAAAAAAAGAGTTCTCTAAAGATAGATGACTTCTTAAATGTCCTTCCACTGCTAAAAATCACCAACAGTTCAATCTGTATGGGAGGCTTATAATCATAAACTACTTGAGTGTGAGGATAGAATCTGGGGGGCTTCTAAACCTTTCTGTACATCAGAATTAACTGGTGTGCCTGTTTAAAAAAAAAAATTCTGGTATTCATCCTAGACCTACTGAATTAAGATGCCTAACTGTGGAGCCTTGGAACATGTGATTTTACATGAACTTTCCAAGTGATTCTGATGCTCTTGGCCTCAGAAGTGAAAAGCAGAATACCCAATGGTGCCAGCCACACAGTGCGCCTACCATAGGGAACACAAATCTTCTAGAGTTTGCCTAGTCGACAACATCACATGTTTATAGGCAAGTTTATGTTGGTCTGGCTTTCCTGCATATGATTCTTCATGACTTCCCTCCCTCTTATCTATTCTTCATACTTGATGGGTCCCCAGTTACATATATCATGATTGGCCCAGTAGATAGGAGAGATGGAGTTGGACAAAAAAGCACCCCGTGGGCTATGCAGGTGTAGCAAGCAGCAGGCAACCAGAAGCCGGACCTGGCTTCCTGATGGAGAAGGCAGCTTGCAATCAGAGAGACACTGTGCTGAGCTTACCATGGCAAAACCAACATCCGCTTTCTTCAGAGCAGGCCCGTCATTTGTGCCATCACCAGTGACAGCCACGACCTGCCGGTGTTCCCCAACAGTGCTGTCAATGATGCCTGGGAGAAACAGACACACCACAGTGAGCTTTCCTGGTCTCCCCCACCCCTCAGTTCCTACCACCCGCCACTCCTTCTACTTTCTTCTTTCCTTCCCTTTTCCCTTTCCTAGACGTTCTACAGGAACCACCTAAGGGCAGTAAGTTGTTTCATGGGTAGCACTGAACTAAGTTTGTCCTCATCTGGTACCTTACGGCAGCTATGAAGAACACATCGGATGGATTTCAAGGCAGAGACCTAGGGGTTAAACTGCACCATTTCCACCTACCAGCTGGGCAATTTGGGTAAGTTACTTGTGTTCTCTGCCTCAAACTTCCTCATTTGTAAAATGGGAATACCTGCCCTGCCTAGTTCACAGTACTGTTGGTAAATAAGACATGATCATGTTTTTAAGAACCCAACAACTTGCCAGGCACGGTGGCTCACGCCTGTAATCCCAGCACTTTGGGAGGCCAAGGTGGGCGGATCACCTGAGGTCAGGAGTTTGAGACCAGCCTGGCCAACATGGTGAAACTTTGTCTCTACTAAGAATAAAAAATTAGCCAGGCATGGTGGCATGTGCCTGTAGTCCCAGCTACTCGGGAGGCTGAAGCAGGAGAATCGCTTGAACTCAGGAGGCGGAGGCTGCAGTAAGCCGAGATTGCACCACTCCACTCCTGCCTGGTTGACAGAGCAAGACTCTGTCTCCAAACATAAAAACAAAAAATAAAAAAATAAAAACCCAGCAACTTTATTGTGTGTCATACTCACCAAGGGCTCAGATGTTTGCTAATTGTATTTTCTCCCCACTAGCCTGGGAGCTCTCCTAGGACCTCCCTATTTGGACAGGAGAGTGGCTTTGGCTGGTGGTTCTTACCTGTCCTCGCCCTGGCCTGCCTTCAGCTGTTGCAGGCACCTATTTGGAAGCCAACCTCACCTTTCACCAGGGTGTGCTTGTCAGTGGGAGAAGATCGCGCCAGGACCCGAAGCTTAGGCCAGATCTTGTCCAGCTTTTCTTGCTCTACCTGCCAACACCAGACCACACCTGGATCAGTCAAACTCAGAAAAGCTATCCAGGAAAATCTTACTTCTCCACACACTTGGAGTCACTGGGAGATTGGGTACGCCACAGTCCCACATGAAAGTGTTATTCTGGATTCAGCAGAGATGAAACAGCCAACCAGTCTCCAAGGGTAGATTCATGGATGATGACCATTCAGGCCCTGTTTTTTTTCTTTTTCCTCCCGAGTCTCTACCTGGGAGCCAATCCCCCATTTCCCAGACCTTTAACGGGAGGTGGGCCAGGGTTGGCTCTTGGCTCGGGTGGGTAAAGTGGTGCTTCTGAGGTCTTAGGTTTGATTTCTATGTAGCTCAGGAAAGCTTGGATCTGTGCCACCACCAGACCACATTCTCCTTTAGCCACTGTTAGTCAAAGGGCAGGGACACAGGAGGGGTAGGCTAGGGGGAAGTCAGTATAAAAAACTGAAAAAGCAGAAAGACATGAAAAGTTAGTGACACTATCTCAAAAGATATCTCAAAAGCTCACTAGCTTCATTCACAAGCAACTCCCTACTCCCTTTTTTTTTTTTTTTTTTTTTTTGAGACAGAGTCTCGCTCTGTTGCCCAGGCTGGAGTGCAGTGGCATGATCTTGGCTCACTGCAAGCTCCACCTCCTGGGTTCAAGCGAGTCTTCTGCCTCAGCCTCCCCAGTAGCTGGGACTATAGGTGCACGCCACCATGCCCGGCTAATTTTTGTATTTTTAGTAGAGACGGGGTTTCACCATTGTTGGCCAGGATGGTCTCGATCTCTTGACCTTGTGATCCGCCTGCCTTGGCCTCCCAAAGTGCTGGGATTACAGGCGTAAGCCACCGCGCCTGGCTGGCAACTCCCAATGTTACCATATGAGCAGCTTTGGTACAAGGAGATGTTTCACTATGAATAGCTTTCACTTTAGAAACCACCCACTTTCTCACACATGACCCAGATGACTTATGCTAGAACCCGCCTTTTCCTTGTCAGGTGAGGTCCTGGTTCCCCCTAGCCAGGACCCACCTCGCCTTTCTCGTTGCGGATGAGCCGGTTGAATTCTTTGCCTTCTAAGCACAGGAAGTCATCCCCAGGTGTCAGAATGCCACATTTGGTGGCAATGGCCCGGGCTGTGTTGATGTTGTCACCTGTCACCATTCTGACAGTAATGCCAGCTTGTTTGCATTTGGCAATAGCATCTGGCACCTACGGAGAGTGAAGAAAGGGGAAGGGCGCAGATGAGGGTGGTGACCCTGGTAAACTGTCCCTGTTCATCTGTCCCTTTGTGGCAGACAGGAGAGAGGCACCCTAGAAGTGGTGCCATGCAGCATGGGCCAGGTCTGGTCATTTTGATATTGTTAGGTGCCACCTCACTTCTGTCCTACCCACAGTAGTCACATTTGAATTTGCCCTATCGTACCATGAGTTAAAAGGGAAAGTTGCTTTGGGAGCCAGGTGTAAAAACTTGCTCTTTCACTTACAATTGAGACTCCTCAGCAGGGCATGGATGGCTTTTTGCGATTTGGCCACTGCTTTCTTTTCTAGCAGAAGCTTTTTCCACTCTACACCCGCCTGGCCCATGCTCCAACCATATCAGCTCTTTGTAATTTCCCACATGCATGACACCCTCTCATGCCTCTGGGCCTTGACAATTAATAGTCCATCTGTCTAAACTTCTTAGAAGCAGAGACTTTTCAATCCCCTAGTGTCTAGAATAGTTATCAGCACACAGCAGGTACTCAAAAAGAATGTGTTGATTGAAAGGAGGGAGCTAAAGACAAAGTTGGTGTCCTGGTTAAATCGACCTCCTGACAACACTTAAGTACCAAATAATGAGCCCAATAAGCCCTTTGCTTCTCAACACTCAGACAGCATTAGTCCTAGGAATGCCACGTTCGATCAAACTGGCACTCCACAGCAGTCCTGTGAAGCAGGAAGCACAGAAACATCTATCCAAGCGAGAGGCAGTTAGGTTACCTACCTGGGGTCACAACTAGAAAGGGAACTAGTACACCACTTCCTGAGACTCCTGGGTGGCTTCCCACCCTCTCACCTCTGGGCGCACAGGGTCCTCAATGCCCACCACCGCGATACAGGTCAGTTCAGTGAGGATCTCATTCTCATTGTCCCAAGAGGGCTCTGTGTCATCGAAATCCCGGTAAGCTATGCAGATAGTCCGGAGTCCATCACAGGCCATGGGCTCGATGACAGTGCGTACCATATCATCTCTGTCTTTATTCTTGAATGGCACTGCTTCCCCTTTCCGGTCCAGGATTCGATTACACCTGGGGAGGTGCACAGTAAGAACGCGGTGTCTCCCTTCGCACTCAATACGTTTCTACAATCATTGACAGGCATTTTGGCAACTCTGTGTTATTCCTAAAGACATTGCTCCAAGTGTGGCCAAACATTTCCTTCATTCATCAACCAGCTGAGTCCCTCTTTCCAAGGTAGGTGGGCTGTGGATGGAGTAAGGTCTGGATATATAGAGAGTGGGATTCTCCTATGTCATCTGTTCTTACCCATATGTGAATGCAATGCAAGTCATTTGTGAATCACCTGCTCTTTTGAACTTCTTGAAGGCAGAGAGACTTTTTCAAATGAGTATTTAGAATAATGCTCACTGTGTGGTGGTGGTTTGGGGGAGGTTTCCTATACAAGAATGTGCTGATTAAAAGAAGGTGGCTAAAGCCATGTTGGGGCACTGGTTAATTCAGCTCTACTTAGGTATAGGGCCAACTTTTGATGATCTATGGGTAATTTATTAATAGTCACTTTTTTTTTTTTTAAATGGAGTCTCACTCTGTCACCCAGGCTGGAGTGCAGTGGTATGATCTCAGCTCACTGCAACCTTCGCCTTCTGGGTTCAAGCGATTCTCCTGCCTCAGCCTCCTGAGTAGCTGGGATTATGGGCACGCACCACCATGCCTGGCTAATTTTTGTATTTTTTTTTTAGTAGAGACAGGATTTCACCATGTTGGTTGGGCTGGTTTCGAACTCCTGACCTCGTGATCCGCCTGCCTCAGCCTCCCAAAGTGCTGGGATTACAGGCGTAAGCCACTGCGCCTGGCCGAATAGTCACTTTTAAAGTTATGTAAATTCCCTGCAATCAGAAATGGGAATGGGAAGGAAAGAGAAGGAAAAGAGAACACAGAACAAACGTTTCTAGTACTTGTTATGTATAAGGCATTTTACATACATTGAATCATTTAGTTACAGTCGGGGGGTAGTACTTTTAGGAGCTGAGTACGGCTATCTCTGTTTTCAGATTAGGAAATGGAAACTTAGGATCATCCAGGTCTGAATCCTGGCTGTGCCACTATTAGCTGTATCACCTTGAGTGAGATACTTAACTTCCTTATATCTCTGTTTTCTCATCTGCAAAACAGGGATAATCATAGTACCCACCTTACTGAGTTGTGAGGATTAAATACAACAAGCCACCTTAAGCACTTAAAAAACATGCGTGGCCTGAGTAGACGCTTGGATATTAGTTATTATGTCACCACCTGGCTGGAGGGCTCCCTCATTCACATGGGTTCAGTGTGAGGTGTGCACCCATGCCTTCCTGAGGAGAGGATCTTGAAGGGAAGCAGAGTGGTCAGGGGTGCTCACTTGCGCAAGATGATCTCAGAGGCGCCTTTGCTGTACATACGGAAGCCACCGTTGGGATTCCTGATGACGGTGCTCATTGACTTGCGCACTGAGTTGAAGGTGTACACCTTGTAGAGCTTCTCCTCAGGCACTTCATTACGCACAGCCTGATAATCCTGCTTCAGATCTGTGACAAAGCCTAGCAGAGCACACTCGGTCTTGTTGCCCACCTGCCGAGGCAGGCCTCCCTCCTTCTCTGGAGGCTGGGAGAAGAAATATACACAGCACTATTGAGTAAGATGCCTTGACAAGGCAGAGAACTTAGGGAGAAAGAACTCATTTACAAAGCCTTCACATTATATACCCAGAGCTCATAGGGGAAATAACATTTTTTTTTTTTTTTTTGGAGACGGAGTCTCGCTCTGTTGCCCAGCCTGGAGTGCAGTGGCACGACCTCGGCTCACTGCAACCTCCACCTCCCAGGTTCAAGTGATTCTCCTGCCTCAGCCTCCTGAGTGGCTGGGACTACAGGTACCTGCCACCATGCCCAGCTAATTTTTGTATTTTTAGTAGAGATGGGGTTTCACCATGTTGGCCAGGCTGGTCTCGAACTCTTGACCTCAGGTGATCTGCCCATCTCAACCTCCCAAAGTGTTGGGATTACAGGCGTGAGCCACCGCACCTGGCATCTTTTTTCTTTTTCTTTTTGACATAGCGCCTTGCTCTGTTGCCCAGGCTCGACTGCAGTGGTGTGATCTCAGCTCACTGCAGCCTTGGCCTCTTAGGCTCAAGTGATCCTCCCACCTCAGCTTCTGGAGTAGCTGGGACTACAGGTGCGCAACCATGCCTGGTTAATTTTGTTTATTTTTGTAGAGATGAGGTCTCACAATATTGCTCAGGCTGGTCTCGAACTCCTGGGCTCAAGCGATCTTCCCACTTTGGCTTCCCAAAGTGCTGGGATTACAGATGTGAGCCACTATGCCCAGCCTGTTTTTTTTCAAGGGTAGGCAGAGAGGGGTCAGTGGTAACTGTGATCCTTGTGCCATCCAGGGCTTAGGGATTTTGTAGTTTGCTCTAGTGGTAGTGCTGTTGTCTTGCTTTGTGTGGGTCTTATTCTAATACACTGTGCTTGTTTCTGGAAAGTGAGTAATTTACTTCTGATAAGGCCAATTCTACTTTGGGTTACTTTCTACTTTCCCTCCTTAGAGACATTGCCTTTACATGCTAATTGGGAGGGTATTTCCTGGCCATAGATTCTTACAGGCCCTTACCTCCAACCCTCCATTGACTCCCAGGGATTTTTCTGTAGTCTCACCCAAACATGTTCACTCCAGAGTGAGAAATGGGATATGGGATGGCAATTTAGGCAGTGTAAACAATAAGGGGGTTCATTTCAGAGAAAATGTATGTTCCCTTCCAACCACCCACTCTGTGTCTACGCAAAGGAAATGCTTACCAGAATCTTGGAGGTATAAGCGCTGTTGATAGAAATGCCATTGACAATGAGGTCCAGGACTTTGGGCAGGAAGACATCAGGGCTTGGGATCTGATGGTAATGGATGCCCCCAATATAAGCTTGTACCACAGTCATGCGGTTCATGGTCAATGTGCCTGTCTTATCAGAGCAGATGGCGGTGGCATTGCCCATGGTCTCACAAGCATCCAAGTGCCGAACCAGGTTATTGTCTTTCATCATTTTCTACAAAGGAGAAGAGAAAAGACTTGAGAGGGGGACTAACTGGACTCTCCTAAATATAGGTCAAATGCCATTTCCTAGCCAACATCTCTCCACATTTCATCTTCCAGTCCCACACAAAAATCCAAGATACTGGCTGGGTGCAGTGATTCATGCCTGTAATTTCAGTACTTCGGGAGGCTGAGACGGGCAGATCACCTGAGGTCAGAAGTTCAAGACCAGCCTGGCCAACATGGTGAAACCCTGTCTCTACAAAAGATACAAAAAGTAGCTGGGCATGGTGGTGCACACCTGTAATCCCAGCTACTTGGGAGGCTGAGGCATGAGAATCACTTGAACCCGGGAGGTGGAGGTTGCATCACTGCACTCCAGCCTGGGTGACAGAATGAGACTCTGTCTTAAAAAAAAAACCAAACCAAGATACCATTTTTGTCATTCTCTTAAGATTCTACTGGGTCATTTCAACATCGATGCATCTGACAGAGATGGTCCTTCCATAATACCAGGGACTTCTGCTCTTGTGAGGCACCAGCCAAAGTTTATAGACGATAGAATGGCTTATCTTTTCACTAAAGGTTACATGGTATCCTTCCCTCCCATCTCTATCCTAAAGGAAGAGATAGGATTGTTCTAGTCTCACCTTCACAGAGTAGGCCAGTGAGATGGTGACAGCCAGAGGCAGCCCCTCTGGCACAGCCACCACCAGTACGGTGACGCCAATGATGAAGAACTTGACAAAGTACTGGATGTAGATGGGAGTACACTCAGGGAGCCATGGTCTGCGATTTATCACAAAGTTGTCAATCACAAAGTATAGAATCAGGATGAAAACCGTGAGAGCAGACATGAGCAGACCTGTCCAGAGAAACAAGTCACATGAACCCAGGCCTGAGGGCAGTCCTAGGGCCCTAGCCAGAGATAGATTGGCATCAGTTGTAGCCTTTGTTGCCAATTATTAAAACCACCATCACCAGGAAGACTTACTAAAATCCCCGCCCATTCTCTGTTGCTTGTACATTATAGCATAGGGAACAGACACTGGTTTCATATTTCAAAGACACAGGTTCTATTCTCAGCACTGCACTAACTTGACTTGTGGCTTTGGACAAGTCAGTGACCCTCTCTGGGCCTGTTTCCTAGATCAAATTCCTCATTCATAAATCAGGGGGTTGATCTGTTTCCTGAAACAGCATTCTACGATCCTATTCCACACCCACCCTCTCCCTACGATTCATAATGTCATGACTGTACTTGTCCATTTCCTAGTAGTTTATCAATTTTGACTTCTCCCCTACTAACCTCTGAATGTTGGACAATTCACAACTTGTTTACAGCAATGCCTCTATGGTGCTAGCGTATCACCTGCATGACTAACTCTTAGAACAGTGCTTCCCAACCTTTCTCTTGTCACGGCACACATAGAAGATGCCAATAATAGTAAATATTTATGTGGGCACCTGCTGTGGGCCAGGCAAGCACTTCACAACAACCCTGTGAAATAGGTTACTATTATTACCCCCTTTTTAAAGATGAGGAAATGAAAGTACTGAGAGGTCTTTGGTATGGCCCATTGGTAGAGTAACCAAACCATCCTGAGACTACTGAACAGTTTCCAGGGATGTGGGGCTTTGTTAAAATTGAGAAAATCCCAAGCAAACTGGGATGGTTGGCTACCCTACACATTACAGTACGTAAACGAATCTGCTCAAGGTCAAAGTCGACTGGCCTAGGGGTTCTGATTGCCATGGGTGCTGCCTGGATGCTTTGAGGGCTGATGGAATCAATATCTGGGGACAACTGTCCCTAACTGTGGCACAATATTTGGGAAAAGCTCTGCTTTAAATCATTGTCCAGTTTTGGTTTTTGCTTTTCCCAAGGGCCTGATGATTCGGGGGCCTCCAAGCAAGGCTAGAGATGATGATATCAATGAAAGCAAATTCTTCTGTACTTTGCTTGATTAGGGCCAGGACTCAGGTGGAGAAGCAAGCCACTGAGGGTGCAAAATTCAAGAAGGAACTCACTCTCCAGGTGGTGGAAGGCATCTGACTTGCCTCACCCTATTCCTGGACTGGCCTAATATATAAAATAAAGCAACAGAGGAGACTAGTGGCCAGCCATCAGGTAGCTTGCACTCTCTAAGAAGAACAAGGCAGGGGTCAGGTACAGTGGCTCACGTCTGTAATCCCAGCACTTTGGGACACTGAGGACGGCAGATCACTTGAGGCTATGGCATTCCTTGAGTCCAGGGGCAGATCTCTTGAGGATAGGAGTTTGAGACTAGCCTGCCCAACATGGCGAAAACCTGTCTTTACTAAAAATTAGCCAAGCATGGTGATGCACGTCTGTAATCCCAGCTACTCGGGAGACTCACTTGAATCCCGGAGGTGGAGGTTGCAGTGAGCCAAGATTGCATCACTGCACTCCAGCTTGGGTGACAGAGTGAGACTTTGTCTCAAAAACAAACAACAACAACAACAACAACAACAACGACGCAAGGATTAGGAGAATAGTACAAGGGTTAGGTGGGGTATATTTAATGTTTCAAACCTGTGTGTTTGATTCTGCACCTGCAATTCATCTCATCCATGTATAGTTTATATGCAGGAGATTTCACAGTAGTTAAAATTAGCTGGGTACCAGAATGAACACGAAGAGGTTAGGCCAACTCAGTCCAATAGATCTTTCTGTGATGCTTAAGAAGTTCTCTATCTGTGCTGTCCAATATAACAGCCACTACTAGCACACGTGGCTCATGACCAACTAAAATTTACCCCAGCAACTGGATTTTTAACTTTATTAACTTTTAATTAATTTAAATTGCAGCAGCCACATGTGGTGAGTGGCTGCTATGGTGGGTAGCATAGATCCCTGCCATCCAATGTGTGCAAACTGAATCAGCGGTGCTGGCATCCTGTGGGGGCTTATTAGGAATGCAGAATCTCAGGCTCCACACCAGACTTCCTTAACTGAATCTTCACTTTAACAAGAACCCCAGGTAAGTTGTATACAGCTGTATAAAGTGCAGAGGTATGCTGATTATGATTGTGGTAAACAGAAAGGTGGAATCAGAGAATAAACAGTGGTAAAAGACTATTCTCTGGCAGGGTGCGGTGGCTCATGCCTGTAATCCCAGCACTTTGAGAGGCCGAGGTGGGCGGATCACTTGAGGCCAGGAGTTCGAGACCAGCCTGGCCAACATGGTGAAACCCCATCTCTACTAAAAATACAAGAATTAGATGGGCATGGTGGTGTGCACCTGTAGTGCCTGCTACTTGGGTGGCTGAGGCAGGAAAATCGCTTGAACCCAGGAGGTGGAGTCTGCAGTGAGCTGAGATGGTGCCACTGCACTCCAGCCTGGGCAATAGAGGAAGACCCCATCTCAAAAAAAAAAAAAAAAAGACTGTTCCTTGAGGGATACGTCCACTAAAGTAGCAATCTTCTATTTCTTCTTCCCACTCCCCTTTCTCCCCTTCCATTGAAAGAAGGTGGTGAGACAGGAAAATGTAGAGGCAAGTGATGGAGAAGCCACTTCCTCTTATGCAGAGTGCATTTAGTTACCTCTCTTTGGGAGAGAGCCTCTCTAACCACAGCCTTCCTTCTTCCTCCAGTCCTTACTTGGTATTTATTGCTCTGTGCTTGGCCAGATCCTACTGCTATGCTAGGGAATTGACTCTAGCAAGCTGCAGCCTTCTCTATCTTTAAGGAATTTACAACCCAAAACAAGAGACAGGTAAGCAGTTATTAAAGTCTTCCTTCTTGCTAATGTAAATCTCCCCTGCTGTAATATATGCTCTTTACTTCTCATTCATTTGGATTAAGAGATCTCAGGGCCATTAACCCTTACACACAGGAAAACATTTCTCTCTGAAAAAGCCTAGGGAGCGCCCAAACAGTGGCGGAGATAGGGAAACAGCCGCCTAGCCCCAACTAGCCATCCTGAAGTTTCAGCTTCTTTCTGCCAGTCTCGGTCGGTGCAGAAAGAAGGGGATAAAAGTGATGAGGATCCAAGACAACACTGATAAATCACAACAAGGCTCTACCCTACTCACCGGCTTTCCCAATCTGAACAGCCAGGCGAGTCAGCTTGCCCTGCAGCACTGACTTCTCCTTTTTAGGCACCTTGACTGCCTTCTTGTCCTTTTCCTCATTGTCGGTTCCCTCCTGGCTGTTGAGTGGCTGGATTTCCAGGGCCACTCCGTCTTGGGTTTTTGCTGGAGTATACACACAAATAGGACAGGTGAGCAGGCAAGGTGGTAGCACTGAGTGGCAGGCAGGTGGAAACCAGAAAACCTTCCTGTCTCTTTCCCGGAATATACCTTGGACCCTGACATCAGTTCTGACCACTCCCAACCCATGCTAGACATGGAACTTGGCTTCAACACTCTATTAGGGCCTTTGGAATAATACGCTAACGACTTCAGATGAAACTGGGGTTCTTTTAGGGTATGGATTTCTTCTTCAGTGGCAGCTTCCTGGCACTACCTCAGAGTCCCAAGCCAGGTTTATTCCAGCAAGGGGATTAATCATGTCACTAAGCACTATTAAAACAACCATCCTTCCTGGAACTTAGTGCTTAAAATAGTGAATCTTTACTGCAGAAAGGGGCTAAAGGAGAGGGTTGGCAGATGTTTCTAGAGCACAAGACTGCTCTGTTAAATGGTTTATCTCTCTCTCTCTCTCTCTCAATTATCAGGGAAGAAACACATACCCCCAGACCCAGGGTATTTTCCAGCCCCTTCTAGCAGTTGAAGGATAGGAAAAGAAAATTCCCTTTCTTCCCTGCCTGACAAAGGTAGAGAGATACAGAATGGGAACTGGGGTTAAGTCTTTTGGGGAAGAGGGAAGAAGCTGGTGTGAGGGACCTCCTGGAATAAGAGAAGGCAGGGAAAAAGAGAGACATATAAATCCATTTTGCTTTTAAAAGAAGAGTTAAAGACCTAAAATTAAAGAATTATTTCTGTTTAGCCCTGATTTTCCAATGTGATGACTTTATTTCTAAAGACTGCTGTCATGTGGGTTACAAAGTAAAAACAAATCTCTAGGAGCGTCACAAGACAGTAGTTCCTGCTGGCTCCCAGTACCACTCCACTTTCACCCCTGCAGGGCTCAGCCCCTTGCTTAGGATACCCTTCTTGAGTAGTCCCTGCTGTCAGACTCACAAACAAGAAGACAGAGACAGAATGTGAACACAGTCACCAAAAGAGAAACACACATCAGATCAGGAGGAAGAAAACAGACTGTGGCGAGAACAAAGAAGGGAGGGGGGGAGAGAGGTACAGAGAAAGGGCTCTCTCCAAGCACCCCTGAGAAGACCAGCAGAGAAGGGATCCAGACCAGAAGAGGACACTTATGAGGAAGCTAGCAAGAGGAGGGTGCAGGGACTGCCCACCCCACCTCCCTCCACCATGAGGACCCTGAACTCTTCCAACCCAGAAACTGATGACTGTTGGTGTTTAAATCAGGCTGAGGGCAATGAAGCAGAGTTCAGCTCCCTAGGAAGAGCAGATCAATCCTACACACTCCCCAAGAGAAACCTTGACATGACGTTCTGTGAGCCAACAGCAGAGGGTGCTGTTGTCCCATCCTAGATTGGGATCAGGACCTTGAGATCACCCCAAAAATCTCTGCACCTTCCTCAGGATGAGGTATCTGAGCCACAGCAGCAGATAATAGATTTATGGAGAGGAAAAGGGAGAAGGAAGATGGCCTGGAAAGGTCTGGTTTGAGTGTGGGCAGGTAGAGATGGTAAATGAGTAGTTGGAGAGGTTACCTTTGTTGCGATTTTCAGGGACTCCTTGTTTTTTACCTGTTTGAACAAGAAAGAAAAAAGTGGGGTCGAAACCCAAAGTGACTATTAAGAGATCCAATTTGTTGGTCCTGCTCAGAACCCAGAAGGACGACAGCAAAGTGTTTGGGTTGCAGGGAAGGGACATAAACGTAAAGGAAGCTCACATCTCTGTTTTCATTCATTCTTGCTAGAGGCTCTCATGAATCCTCGGGATATCCACCAAAACGCTCATGTGGGTGAGTGCATACTCACACCTGAGGTGCTCTCTCTTGCTCCTGGCCTGAGTCACATTGCTTGGAAAAATGGGGTGGGGATTAGGAAGTGAGAGGTTTGAACTGTTTCTGCCTGATGGCAAAGACTTTGAAAGGTGTCTCCGTGTTACTTCAACAGCACCAGGCAAGCGTCCTCCTTATTCATCTGCAGGCAGCTGCAGAAATGAATTGTTTAGTTCCTGAGATAATGTGTTCTGTTTCCTGTTCATAAACTGTCCTCCACTAAACAGGTCAAGATGATTCTCTAGCCAAGTGGTAGAAACCTTCTCTCCCCTAAGGGAAGAAGGAATGCTTAGGGAAACGTGTAGACTTGGTTTTAGTATCTTTTCCTCTTTCTCCCTCTTATTCTTTCCCTCAGGAATAACTGAGTGGCAAAGACTGAACTAACTGTTCCTACTCTTCTAGCTGTGTGTGTCTTCCACTGAGAGCCCACAGTTTCGGCAGAAATCTATTTTATTCTTCTGGCCAATTTTCTCTTAGTCTTGATGGTTCGTTTAAACCCTCATCTTTGAGGAAGAAAGTTGGGGAAGGAGGGGGAGTACACGGAAGGCATTTGGGGCTACCAGCACCTAGCCAGTTTATTTAGGGCAGGCTTTATAACTCATCCCTTTACAAGCTACCATTAGACACAAAAATCAAGGCTCAAATTCAACCTGATTTGGGAGCCTAGAGCCAGGATCTGGTTTTCATCACAGCTCCCTGGAGCCAAGGATTTACATCTTTATCTCAGCAAGGAGTTTGGATATCTGCTTTCTTCATCTCAGCAGATTCTTCCAACCATGCTTTCTATCCAGATCTGCTCCCTCACTTCCTTGTTTGTCCATGGGAATGACAGGAAAGAGAATCTCATTCCAGATGCCCCTTACCTTTCTTCTTCTTCTCCCCTTCGTCATCCTCATTGACCCCCAAGAGAGTAAGGATGATTCCAGTCTGAGAGTTGACACCAACAGCTGTCACCACCATCCGGCCAGAACCTTCCATGACATGGGTCCCTACACGGGAAAGGAGAAGATGGGAAGGAATGGGTTTTTTAATACCTAGACATGATTTGGTATGAAACACAAACTTAGAAGAAAAAATAGTCCTCCCTACCCCATGGATAATGATGTGCTTAGCACAGTAGGAAAAGGTCAAGAGCTGGGCGCATTTAAAACAGACCAGAGAAATTGGGAGTAAGGAGGAAAATGTGTCTAACCACTTTAGGGTAAGCCCTCCCTCCTGCCCCTGCCACCCCTGCAACCAGCAAAGCCCCTTCAAGGCCCTTATAACACTTGTTTCATGGAAAACTTCATTTAGGCTGCCTGATATCCTTGTATTCCACCCACCAAAATGCTGTTGCCCCAGCTGAACCCCAGGGAAGGAGATGGGACAGAGTCAGAAGAGAGAACAGGGTCTGGATCCTGTGGCCTAGGTGTTTGCAGGGAGGTAAATGGGAACTTGGGTAGCCAGGGCCTATACCTGAGAGCAACATGGGGTCTTTGTCCAGGGACTTCTTGACATGGTCGGATTCCCCTGTCAGAGAGCTCTCATCAATCTTCAGATCATTCCCTTGGATCAGGATCCCATCTGCAGGCAGCAGATCACCTAGAGCACAAAGGGGAAGGAGGGACAGTGAAGGAGATAGTAAGAGACTGGCTGAGGGTAGGGACCTCCAACTCCTTCAACCCTATCTCACGGCTGTTCCCATGGGCCCTATCTAGAGAGCAATGGCCGGGAGTACATGGAGACTCTTTACAAGTCTTCAGCTCTGTACAACCTGGGAGAATTTATAAATTCAAACTCTTATTCATCCCCAACACCTTTCCATGGCCTGAATGTTATACACTTTTAACCCTAAGACATACAGGGTACAAGTCTGACAATCTTGCGACAGAGTTTCAGCTACTCCTTTCTGAAATGCCTTCCCACAACCTCTTTAAACTCTAACCTAGAAGTGAATACAATTTTGGATCTTATCTTTTTGGGTTTTCAGCAATTCCCAGCCCCCTCATGGCAAAGGACCTATCCCTTAAATGGGGGTGGTGGTGGGGTAAGCAAAAGAAACACGGAGCTCTCACCGTATTTGACTTGGGCAATATCACCAACCACAATCTCAGCCACAGGGAGCTGGATGAGTTGACCATTTCGGATGATGGAGAACTTTTGCTCCTGTTCAATGCGGCTCTGCAGTCCCCGGAATTGCTTCTCTTTGCTCCAATCATTAAAGGCAGTCACTAACACCACGATGATCACTGAGAAAAGGATGGCTGCCCCCTCAATCCAGCCAGCTTGTGCCTCATTTTCATCTTCTGGGGTAGTTGCAACTTGACCACACACTATCCCAGGAAGGGAGAGAAATAGTCACTGAAGGGCTTTTGTTGACATTAAGAAACAGGAGTAGTGCTTCCCCAATCCCCCCAAGATAGAAAGTCAGGAAAAGTGAATCATAGCAAATACAACTGTTGGCTGGAAGAGGATATCAGAGGATAGCAGGATTGAATATTGTCTTATCACCAGTGTAACTATTTATGTTAATCCAAAAGAGGCAAATGACTAAATAGTACAAACTATCAAATTTAGGCAAGTCACATGTAAGATCACACTTATGGTTCCCAACATGGTCAGGCTTTCACTACTGTTTCCCATCATGCCAGACAATTGGTGGCGGGGGGCACTTTGAGATGTAGGGTTTTGTTGGTTGGATAAGGGTAGAGAATTCCTGGCTGGGGATGTTGGTTCACACCTGCAATCCCAGCACTCTGGGAGGCCAAGACAGGCAGATCGCTTGACCCCAGGGGTTTGAGACCAACCTGGGCAACACAGTGAGACCTTGTCTCTATGTTATAAAAATTATTAAATAGGCCGGGCAAGTGGGTCACGCCTATGATCCCAGAACTTTAGGAGGCCAAGGCAGGTGGGTCACCTGAGGTCAGGAGTTTGATACCAGTCTGGCCAACACGGTAAGGCCCTGTCTCTACTAAAAATACAAAAATTAGCCAGGCGTGATGGCACACACCTGTAATCCCAGCTACTCAGGAGGCTAAGGCACGAGAATCACTTGAACCCAGGAGGTTGCAGTGAGCCCAGATCAAGCTGCTGCACCCAGCCTGGGTGACAGAGCAAGACTCCATTAAAATAATAATAATAATTATTATTAATAAAGAAATAAAATGTCTTAAAAGGGTAGAGGATTCCTGACATTCTGAAAAAGGGTTTAATAGAAGACAGAAGGTGGGGATGGGGTGGGGAGGAACCCTTGGAATAAGGATGAGTTGGAAGAATAGCATAGTAGCTACTGCTTGGTTTCCTTTGGAAAGCCCACTCTGGATAATGGGGGAAATGTTTTAAGCTATAACCTGTCAGCCACCAATACTAAGTGCTTGGTGGTGGTGGTGGAAAGAACCCAGATAAGAGTCACACTGAGCTGTTTAGGACACTCACGTTCATTTTCTTCACCAGCAGGGCGATAAAAGGACAGGACCAGGGAGATGATGGCTGCAATCTCCAGGATGATGAGTGTGACATCTTGAAGAGCTTCCCACACTAATTCTAAGAAAGTCTTGGGCTTTTTGGGGGGGATCACGTTGTGTCCAAACACCTGCCTACGTTTCTCCAGATCTGCAGGGTTCCCAGACAGACCTGAAAAGGAGACAGGAGTGGATGAATGAACGTAGCAAAAAAGGAAAATGATAAAAGGCAGTTTTGAAGTGGCAGTGAGCCATGATCATGTCATTACACTCTAGCCTGGGCAACAGAGAGAGACACTGTCTCAAAAATAAATAAAATAAAGAGGCCAGGCACGGTGGCTCACGCCCGTAATCCTAGCAATTTGGGAGGCCAAGATGGGTGAATTGCTTATGTTTAGGAGTTTGAGACCAGCCTGGACAACATGGTGAAACCTTGTCTCCACAAAAAAGACAAAAATTAGCCAGGCATGGTATGGTGCACCTGTAGTCACAGCTACTCAGGAAGCCGAGGTGGGAAGATTGTTTTGACCTCAGAAGTTTGAGGCTGCAGTGAGCAGCAGTGATCACGTCATTGCACTCCAGCCTGGGCAACAAAGTGAGACCTTGTCTCTAAAATAAAATAAATAAAAAAGACCCTTTGCTTTCTGATTTGCTCAAGTATGAGATCCAGTTAGAGACAACCATCCTAATCTGCCCAGGACTTAGAGAGGGTGGAACTTTCAGTCTAAAAATGGGCAAAATGAAACTAGTCAGCCATGGGACCACTCACTTATCTTAGTAACAAGTATAAGCTGGATAAATTCTTAACCAGACATAAAATCTTATCTGCTACTGATTGAGTATGCCCCAGGCTCCAGCTCTGAGAACATAAATATTAAAGTGGTTCTTGGGATTCACATAGAACTTTTATGTCATATTAACAGGTAAATGCTGCAGTGATTTAAATGCAGAGTGAGCTGCCATCCATTGGCTCACACACAAAGGCCAAGAAGAACAAGCTCCTTGCTCAAGGTCATGCAAGATGGAGGCAGAGCCCACACATGTGTCCTGATTCTAAGATCCAGGAGATTTAGGGGAGCATCAGAGCAGAGTCTTTGAGACTATAACTTGTGGGCATTCCCTTTAAGTACATGTGCCCCTCTTTTGTCACACACATATACACACCTGTGTGCCTAGGCGTGTGCATGTACACACACTCACAGAGCCACAACCACACACCACTGAGAGATACTACCATTCTACTAAGGACTAAGTAGGTACTAAGGGAAGTACTACTACTCAGATCGAATAAAAAGAGAACAAGAAAGGTGAGGCCACAAAGTTTTCAGATACTACGCAGTACTTGATTAGTAGCATCCTCTCTACCAACATACGTTTGCTTACATACCTGTGTGTACACACACCACATACCACACACACTATACAGACACATACACACCACAAACCACATACACCACTCACATCACACACCATATACACAATATACAGACACATACACACCAAACACAAACCACATACACAATACATACCACACAGATATATGACACACACACACACAGACCACACACCACATACATACCACACCTACTCCCTAGGCACTTTCCCAGAGGGACAAGAGATAGACAGAATTATTCTCAGTGCTTTCCTTATATTTGGGTCCTTTCATGGGTCCCCAGGTGGGGCTACTCTTGAAGGTAAGAGGGGCAATCCTACCATGGCGATTAATGCCGGTTGGTAGTCATCAAGTTGTTTACACGCTGAGGCAAATTAGTCCTGGTTTTGGCACTGGAAGCTGTTGGCTGCCGGTTTGAAGGGTTTCCCAGAGGCAGGGTAGGGCGACTTTTGTCTTGAAAAAAGGTTAGCAGCTGAGGAGGGTCAGAATCAGAGGAAGGGAACTTCAACTGAGCTTCACAGAGAGAAGAAGTGGATGATAGGGGCTGCAGGGACAAAACGGAGGCAAAGGACTTGGATGCCAGAGGCCTTCTTTACACTTTAGTCAATGTGAAGGGCTATTCTGTTGCTGAGCAAGGAATGCAGACGTGGTATACGGGCAAATGTCTACTCTTCACTGAAAATCTTCACTGAATAGAACCCAAGAGTGAGCCGGGCGTGGTGGCTCACGCCTGTAATCCCAGCACTTTGGGAGGCCAAGGTGGGTGTATCACTTGAGGTCAGGAGTTTGATACCAGCCTGGCCAACATGGTGAAACCTCGTTTCTACTAAAAATACAAAAAAATTAGCCGGGTGTGGTGGCGCATGCATGCCTGTAATCCCAGCTACTAGGGAGGCTGAGGCAGGAGAATTGCAATCTGGGAGGCAGAGGTTGCAGTGAGCTGAGATCATGCAACTGCACTCCAGCCTGGGCGAGAGAGAGACTCTGTCTCAAAAAAGAACCCAGGAGTGTTACCTTAAGTGTCAAAAGGAGAGATTTGGGTTAGGACCCGAGGAAGACATCTGGACAGATAAAGATTTTGAAAATGGGAAAATAGGTACCCAAGGGAGCATTATTTGCAGAATTTGGGATGGCCTCCATTTCCCTATCCTATAAAACAAAAAGCATCAGGAGACATACATAAGATACTCATCTGTCTGGGAAGGTAGATGTGGGGGGTGGGAGATGAAAGTGGGGGGCAGGGGATGAACTGGCGTCCACACCTGTGCAGTTAGGGGTGTGAGGGCCCTCTTTTGAGACCACATTCACCTGCTAGTGCTTAGGAGAGAGACACAGGAGCTGGTTAGGGAAGTGGTGCCTGATGTCTTATCCAGGGTCTCCTGACTCCCAGTGCCCGAGCACATCACCCTGGCCTCCAACTTAGGGGCACAGCTGAGCCCCGCAGAGCTGCGAGGTTTGGCCAAACCTCTAGAAGCAAATTGGGTTGCTCCCCAGAGGCTCTCTGCCCCCACCAGCCTGAGAAGTCAGGTTCCCAGTAGGAGGGAAAGCCAGGGCCTGGGAAAGGAGTGTTCTGGGCAGGGAATCTTTAGCCCCAGACAGGCAGAGGCAGAGTTGCCAGGGGGCAGGGCCTTGCTGGTCCTTTCTCCCCAGGGACCAGAGATGGCAAGGCTGTGCCAAGTTGGGTCTGCTGTGCTGGAGATCCAGGCTTGCTGGCAGGAGTGCTGGTAATCTGTTAATCTACCTGGGATGCTTCTCAAAAAAGCAGGATTCACAATGTAAAGGGAGGAGATGCCCTTTCCTCCTTACCAAGGTTTAGTAGATGATTATGAGGGCAAACCAAGACATCAGATATTAAAGATCATAAGGTGCACCCCAATAGCCTAATGAAACACTCCCTCCCAAAAAGAGGGACATATGAGGGGCAGAGAACAGGGCTACCTGTCCCTCTCTGCTCTCATGCTAATACCCCGTAATCATCTTTGATGCCCAGCCCCCATCTCCTATATCATGTAGTTGAGAAATCCTATCTGCTTCAAAATATATCTAAAGTCCAATCACTTTCCATTTTCACTGTTATCATCCTGGTCTAAACCATCCTCTCTCATCTGGATTATAGCAATCGTCTTCTAACTGGTCTCCTTGCCTCCACCCTCCCTCTCCTGTTCTTAGTCTCTTCTCAATGTATTAGCCAGAATGATCTTTTTTAAGATCCAAGGCAGTACACGCGATTCATCTGCTCAAAACCCTCTGGCTTTTACTTAGAGTAAAACTAGGCACCAAGGACTTAATGATGGGCTTCCAGGCCCTTTATGACTCCCCCAGCCCCCCAGTCCTTATCTCCTACTAGTTTCTCCGTGTTCACTGAGATCCGGCCCAACCAGCCTGCCCGCTGTTCTCTAAACGCACTAGACAGGCATCTACATCAGGGCCTCTGCACAAGCTGTTCCCTCTGCCCAGATTCCTCTTTGCTGGAGAGGGCTCACTTCCTCACCTCCCTCAGGTCTTTGTACAAACGTCTTCTTTTAGTGAGGCCTACCCTGACCACTGTATTTACCTGGCACTCTTGATCCCCCTCATCTTGCTCAACCATTTCCCTCCACAGTTCTTCTCACCTAGCATATAATTGGACGCATTCATTTATTGTTTGTCCACCTCCTCCACAAGGGCAGGATTTTTATCTTTGTTCCTCAGGCCCACAGCATTGCCCGGCACATCGTACACATGTAAATTTGTAGAATGAACTGAATGAATGAGTGATAACTAAGATTGCTAACATTTAAGTGATTTCTATGTGCCAGATGCCTCACCAGGCACATTCATGCCTTCTCATTCAAGCATCACAAACCCCTACATGGTAGCTACTATTAACCCGATTTGACATAGAAGCAAACTAAGGCCTGGCAGGGGTATGACTACTTGAGCTTATTAAGTGTCAGAGTCTATGCCACCCTACAGGGGGCCACTGGATGCCAACCTAGATACAGGTTGGGGCATGGAGGCAGCTGCACTCAGCTGAGACTTCAATCTAGTGTGACTAACTTGTCCCGGTTTGCCTAGGACTTGCCAGGTTTTAGCACGGAAGTTTCTGCCTCCTGGGAACCCCTCTCAGTCCCAGGCAAACAGGGATGGTTGGCCACCCTACTTCCTTCACCACAGGGCAGGGTTGCATGCTGCTTTCCTCTGTACCTCTAAGCAAGCCAGCGCTGTTCCCACTGTCTACAATTGGGGTGGATTAGTCCTGTTTTTTTCCTTCCTGGCCTCAGGGATGGTAACATCGCCATCAAGTTCATCAGAGTCCAAACCTATGAATTTTGTACTCAATAAAACCTTTCCTATGGCCTTTTTTGGACCCAAGCAAATGAAGTGACATACACTATGGAAAACATAAAAAGTCAGGCCTTGCTCTTACCTAAATGCTCTCAAAGTCACTTGCTTGCTTCTTTTTTTGCCATTTTCTACTCATCTATGTGTTCCACCTTAAGTCACCCTGAGCTCGTACAAGAGCAACCTTAAGAAGTCAAGTGGCTGTCTCAGTTCCCAGTATGCCTTGCAGCAAGGCGGGGCAGGTCAAGGCTCTTAGCTGTAGTAGCCTTGGGAATCCTCTCTGACATGTGGCGAGGCATGGGAAAGCCATGTGGGACTGGGAGCTCGGCCAATCCCCAGTTTTGGGCTTTCCATTCCAATTCTTTCTGCCCTAGAGAGTCTTTCAGGCCCTGATCTCAGCAGCTGTAATTTCACACAAATACTTGTCCAGCCCGGGAAAAGGCTCTAAAAGGCCCTGATCTCTGCAGTGGTTTCTCAGATACTCACACAACCTCCTGGAGAGGGGAAGGAAAACTTGGCAGGGAGAGAATGCTGGAAACACAGGAAAAGGGTTTCCCCTAGAAATTCCTCAGGAAACTGAAGGGAAATCTTGTCCTCAAGAACATGAGAGAGAAAGCCCCACCCACAGTGGGAGTAATTCTGGCCCTATGAACCAGACTGAACACATGAGCTGGGAGAGGCAAAGAGAATGTTTAGTTGTGAAGTCATCACCCCCACCCCATGCTGGGGAGTTGCACGGCCCCTGCCCAGGCTGGGTGGGAACATGGAATAAACAGCAGTGGAATATTTGTGTCTGCCATGAGTGTGCGGGACCTAGGGCCTGGGAGGAGAAATGCAGCCTAGCCCTCAGTGGCTTAGCTCCAGCAGGGAAGGGCCAACGACATCGGCAGAGGCACCACTTATCAGAACCAGCTCAGCCCCAGAAAGGGTGGGGCTAGGGTAGACATCAGGAGGGACTTCCCAGCTGTCTGAGTTATGACACCTTGCCAAAGGAGGCAGCAGAATCTTCTCTCACTCATATAGTACCAGGAAGAATTTTCTCTGGGTTGATTTGAAGGCAGTCCTCTTTTGGAACTTGAGAAGAACAGACAGCAGCATACCTTTTAAGTCCTTCCTTAAAAGGATTTGGGTTTTGTTCGGTGGCTCATGCCTGTAATCTCAGAATTTTGGGAGGCCAAGGTGGGAGGATAGCTTGAGCTCAGGAGTTCGAGACCAGCCTGGGCAATACAAAAAGATTCTGTCTCTACAAATAATAAAAAAAGTAGCTGGACATGATAGCGTGTACCTGTGGTCCCGGCTACTCGGGAGGTTGAAGCAGGAGGATGGCCTCAGCCCAGGAGGTTGAGGCTACAGTAAGCCGTGATTTTGCCACTACATTCCAGCCTGGGCAACAGAGCAAGACCCTGTCTCAAAAAAAGAAAAAAAAGGCCAGGCGTGGTGGCTCACGCCTGCAATCCCAGCACTTTGGGAGGCCGAGGCGGGCAGATCACGAGGTCAGGAGATCGAGACCATCCTGGCTAACACGGTGAAACCCCGTCTCTACTA
The DNA here is from genome assembly GCF_028885625.2 of Pongo pygmaeus. NCBI lineage: Eukaryota > Metazoa > Chordata > Mammalia > Primates > Hominidae > Pongo > Pongo pygmaeus. The sequence continues at coordinate 45,758,721 of NC_072373.2, forward strand.
AAAATACAAAAAATTAGCTGGGTGTGGTGGCGGGCGCCTGTAGTCCCAGCTACTCGGGAGGCTGAGGCAGGAGAATGGCGTGAACACAGGAGGTGGAGCTTGCAGTGAGCTGAGATTGCGCCACTGCACTCCAGCCTGGGCAACAGAGCGAGACTCCATCTCAAAAAAAAAAAAAAAGTTAAAATTAATTAAAAAAAACCCCAACAACCCTGGATTTGGGGACTGAGGGGGAGGAGTAGCTTAAAATCAAAATAGGGCCATGCAAGATCTAGCCATCTCTGGCTAATAAACAAATGCTACTCTTCCGAGTATACAGCAGTTTCCCTGCTTCAGCACCTCCAGTTTAATACACCCACGGCTTGGAGATTTGCTCCCTATCTGCTAGACTTCCAGCTCCTAGAGATAAAGCAGTCGATTCAAGGTCACAGCCAGAGGATGATGAACTTGGAGAACAATGCTGCTTTCTTCATTCTGGTCAGCAAAACCCTTCCCAAGGTGGGCCGCTTCCTCAGGGCATGCCTCCCTTTATCCCGCCCCCTGCTCTTGGCCTTTTTTTGAAAACAGCAACTGTGGCCCAGGGAAAAAAGTCTCCCTAGAGCTCTCTAGTTAGCTTTCTGCTCTGCCACTCTGCCACCTTCTGTACTTCATGAATGTGCTTCCATCTGGTGTCATATTCCCACCTTGGAGCTAAATAATAAGAATGAAAGCCCCACTTTCGGTAGATGCAGTATCCGCTTCACCCAAGGAGGGAATGCTATTTTTCTTCCCACCAACAGCTAATGGTCCAATGTAAGGCAAGAATGAGAAGGTTAAAAACCAAATCAGACCCCCAAAAAACTTGCAACAGTTGCTGCTGAGTTGTCAAAGGAATGGAGCATAAAGGGCTCCAGGAGAGAAAGCAGGAAGGGGAAGCCTCCTGCTTCCAGGTTGGGGAAGCCTTAGCTACTCTCCTTGTGAAGAGCCCTCTGACCCCAGCTGGACAGCATTATGACAGTGAACCCAGAAGCCCAGCTCTAGGCAAGGAGGGCTATGTAGAAAAGAACTGGCAGAGCCTGGGCTTGGCTAGGAAGAGAGAACCCACAGCCTTCAAGAGGCCTAATTCAGCCCTAGGCATGAAACTCAAACCGGACAGGGAACTCCTAGGATGCAAAGTGGAGTTCCCTGTGGTGGGGGATGGGGAGGGGCAGAGGGAGGACACTTTTGGCTTGAGTCCTTCTCACATCTTGAACTAGTTAGTGCTAATTCATCTGCCCAAAGTTTGGAAGGAAGAGTGGACCACAGAATGTTAATCTCTGAGGCCATGCCCAGATCACTGTTACTAGGGTCACTTATTTGCCATCCTTAGTAGAGTTGGCGCAAGAGATGATGGTTACAGGGCAGAGGGCACAAAGAAAGAGGAAAATAGAGGTTATGCTTCTAACCTCAAGTGGAGGAGCTCCTAAAAATTGATATTCCGGAACAGACTATAAGCTCTAAAGATAGGGAAGAAAATCTCAAAGAACTCAGTTGCCTATCTTCCTCTCACATCTGTTCCATCCCATCTTCACTCGCCTAGTCCTCCGCATCCCCCTAATGCCACCGTGCTTTAGAGCAGCGGTCTCTAAGCGGGGGGCATGCATCCATCCGTTAGAGTGAGGAAAATATATGTTTGCCTATCTTATTATGTAAATAAAAGTGTTAGCTGTATTAATAGTAAGGCAGTAGTCTTGTAGGTGAACATTTACTTGGGATATGTACTCAATTTTTTCCAGATTGACAATACTACTAGAAGTTTCAATCTGCCACGCCGAGGAAGGGCCCAATCCCAGTACATCTCAGCTTGTAGCAAAATGGACAATTCTTGGTAAAACATGCCACTGCCCTCAAAAGGTACAGTGACAGGAACACAATTAAGCTCCAGAGATCTTAAGGTGATAGATGTTCATCTAAATCCTCAAGCTAATAAAACAACATTGTAATTTGGGCTGGCCGTCTTAAAACACATTTTTCCCCCTCCTGCCACTTACTCCGCAAGGAATCTCAGCTCCCTAAACCTAGTAACTACCCAGTAATTAAGGAAGGCAAAAATGCTTGCATCTTATGCCAGGAATATTCAGCAGGTGGTAGCAATGATCACAGAGCGTGGCCATGCTAGAGCTTCCCTGGGTAATCCCTAAATGATACAGGTGTGCTGTCTCCAGCTTCTAAGCCCCCCTCCCCTCCCCTGCAATGCCTTCAGCTTAGGTCCCCATACTGTGTTCCCATAGACCCTGCTCTTCCTCATCAAAGCCCTATGGCAAGATTTCTGAAATTGCCTTCATTCATATGCATCTTCCTTTAGCCTGTAAGCTCTATGGAAGGAGGGACTGCACCTGTCATGTTCACCGTTGTGTCCCTAGCACCTAGCAGTTATTAAGTATTAGTTGAATGTTGTTGAAAAATAATTGGAGGCCCTTAATATCTCACTATCACACCTTCAACTCTGCAGAGGAGAAAAGAAGTAGAAAGGTACAGAAGGAATATAAAACAGAAAGTTCCACCAACAATCTTTTAGATCCAAATTCAACCAAAATAGTCTTCAGCCTTTTGAAAGAAGGCCTACAGTTAATAATTTACTGTTTATTCAAGGCTCCCCTTCTCTCCCATTCTGGTCTGGGCTCAGACCTTGCCTCCAAGGGGTGGCCTAACTCTTCCTCAGAAAACACCATTCTTCCTCTTAAAAAGGATAGCATAGCTAAGGACCAATGTGCAAAATTCTACAGGGAAAAAAGAATACGTATAACCTCTACCTAGGCCGCCAGGACCATCCCTTTTTCCTACACACAAAAGGGTATTGAGACTAAGGAAAATACCTCTTCCTTCTTCCCCTTAAGCCACAGGTAATTTTCATCCCAGATTCACAAAAATCTTCTTCCATTCACAAGGCCATGGGACTCCACAGGAAACCACACAGAAGGTAAAAGGCTATCTTCTAGCCTATACCAACCAAACTGCTCTGTTCTTTGGGGATTGGAATGATTGGTTGAGGTGGGAATGGGACAGGGAAAGAAGAGACAATAAAAGGAAGGGGAAAAAAACTGGAATGGGGAACGAAGCAAGCAAACGAGAAGGATTCCATTGTGCAAAATACTCAGATTGTCCCTCCTGATAAACCCAAGGCAACACAGCTTGCCCAGGAGCTCCAGCCTCACCCCTGCATCTTTGCTTTTGTTTATTTACAGCCATAAAGACTGAAATCTTTAGTTACTTTGATGTAAACATGTATTCTCCTTTATGTCTCCCCTACCCTTTCTTGTTGCCCTAAATTTTCTTCTCTTTTTTGGCTCATGCTCTCAGCCTTATTTCTGGTTGTTGCTGAAGGCCATGTAGCTAAACATCTCCAAGCCTTCTTAAATCTAACCAACTCTTGGCCACTGGGGCAACTTCTCTTACTCTAACTAGCTAATGTATACTCAAGGAACACAAGCCAATATCAAAACATTGGGCTGAGGCTGGGCATGAGGGCTCATGCCTATAATCCTAGCACTTTGGGAAGCCAAGGTGGGCAGATTGCTTGAGCCCAGGAGTTCAGGACCACCCTGGGCAACATGGAGAGACCCTGTCTCTACAAAAAAAATACAAAAATTAGCTGGGCATGGTGGTGCACACCTGTAGTCTCAGTTAACTGGGAGGCTAAGGTGGGAGGACTGCTTGAGCCTGGTAGGTGGAGGTTGCAGTGAGCCATGATTTCACCACTGCACTCCAGCCTCGGTGACAGAGCAAGACCCTGTTTCAAAAATAAAATTGAAAACAACAACAAAAAAACACTGGGTCAGTGGCGGCTTATGCCTGTAATCCCAGCACTTCAGGAGGCTGAGGTAGAGGTGGCAAAACCTCATCTCTACCAAAAAGTACAAAAATTAACCCGGCATGGTGGTGCACATCTGTGGTCCCAGCTACTTGGAAGGCTGGGGCAGGAGGATCAGTTGAGCCCGGGAGGCGGAGGTTGCAGTGAGCCAAGATCGTGCCACTGCACTCCCGCATGGGTGACAGAGTGAGAATCCATCCCAAAATAATAATAATAATAATAATCATCATCATCATCATCATCATCATCATCTCTTTCTCTCTCCCTCTCTCCAGGCTAAAGGGTTTAAATGACCTAAGTTCTTACCACCAGGTAGAATGGGATGGAATATTTCATGCCTTCTGACTTATACTCCATTAATGCTCTAAATGCTTCTTATGCTAGAGCAGTCTCACAAAGAATCTTAGCTAAAGCACAGATAGTGCTGGGACTACATGCATGAGCTACTGCGGCCAGCCGAAATAGATAATTAAGTCCCACCTGCCTTTAGAGTTGTGTAAATCTATGATAATAAAACCATGTTAGTGTCAGAAATGTAATAAACTCCAAGTTCCATAAGTCCCCTTAAAAGCTATGGTTTAAAAAAAATTCTGTCAATCTGTATTAAAGATGCTATCATTCCATAGAAAATAAAGGAAAAGGGTTATATTCTAGGAACCAATGTCTCTGATCTTCACTTTCACCTTGGTTTCCAACTAGCAGAATTCAAGCACCAGGTAAATTTCTTTATTCTTATTATTGGTCCACTGGGACCTCCCACAATGACAAAATTATGCTAGGCTGTCAGGCTGTGTGGCCTTCCATGAACAGGCTGGCTTTTTATAGGATGAGCATATTGGGGATCTTTTCTCTGCCTACCCTAACTAAACAGGTGAGCATTACCCTTGCCTGGGTAGATACTCCTATGTCTTAGCTGTTCTATATCTTCCTTCCTTCCTTCCTTTCTTTTCTAATTTTTTTCTCCTTTTCTTATCTCTTTATTCTTCTCACACACTAGGAGGTCACTGTTGGTACTGGGGACTAAAAATTACTAATGGAAAGGTTGTTTTCCAACACCCTGTCTCCCCAGTTCCAGAACAAGCCCTATGGTAACTCTTACATTAATACAAACTGGTGAGGCAGAAGAACTGCTTGAGTCTAGGAGTTTGAGACCAGCCTGCGCAACACAGCAAGACCCCATCTCTTATAAAGAAAAAAAAAAAGGCCGGATGCGGTGGCTCACGCCTGTAATCCCAGCACTTTGGGAGGCCGAGGTGGGTGGATCACCTGAGGTCAGGAGTTCGAGACCAGCCTGGTCAACATGGTGAAACCCCGTCTCTACTAAAAATACAAAAAACTAGCCGGGAGTGGTGGCATGCACCTGTAATCCCAGCTACTCGGGAGTTTGAAGCAGGAGAATCGCTTGAACCCGGGAGGCGGAGGTTGCAGTGAGCCAAGATCACGCCATTGCACTCCAGCTTGGGCAACAAAAGCAAAACTCCTTCTCAAAAAAAAAAAAAAAAAAAGAAAGGAAAGAAAGAAAAACACCAGGACACATATTTGTGATCTAAGGAAGCAGTACATGGCAGTAGAAAACTGTGCCAGTGGTAGGAGTCCTAGGCTACAGGCATGGCCGGGGCTGTAACGAGGGAAGCACTTGCCATTGGAAGGGGCTGAAACCAGGACTGGGAAAGGATCCAAGAGCATTAGCTATGTCTATAACATTTGATATCCAATGTTGACAGAAAGTGGAATATATGTTGGCCTTTGGGAATGGAAGCTCTCTGGGAATCAGAAAGTAAACAGTGGCAGCTCTGGGAAGGGATCTGGAAAATTGGAGGAAAGCCTGAATCCTGCTGTCAGGAACTCTCTAGGTTCCAGCTTCTTTGGACTCCCAAGTTCCTGTTTGTGAGACAGACAGCTGACCAGAGGGATCAAGAACAGCATAGGAAGGGAAAAAGAAAGATCCTGTTTAAATTCTGATGGGGGTTTGTAAAGTACTGCATAATCTCAGTGAAGATATAATTAAGAACAGACCCTCAGCAGTCGATAACGGCTGTAAAAGTGACCAAATAAAGAAATCTAGCTGGTAAGAAGTAGACAGAGCCCAAAGGGCTATGATTAAGGGCTACCATTAGAAGGCAAAGACTGAGCCACAGGAAAGCAATTAGATATTGCCACCTTACCCAGGGGTTTTTTTTTGTGATTAAGAAGTGAGCAAATGAAATGGACAGTAGTTGCAGTTACACACACAGTAACCTCTCCAGATAGGACAAAACATTGCACTCCATAGGCACCCATGTTCTGGCAAGTATCTACAGACGCATGGACTCTGTTTTAATCTGAGAAAACTAATCTATTGAACACCTAATTATAAGTACGAACACTGCATATATATTATTTAATCTCAGTAACTCTATGGGCTAGGTGTTAACAACATTATTTTCAAAGAAGAAACAGACTCAGGGAGACTGAGTAAACTGTGGAGGGCTACTTAGTAAATGGTGGAGCTATTATTTGAACTCAAAGCTTATGAGATAGGAAACCAAATTCTAGAAGTAAAGAAAACAGGTAGGGAAGCTCCCTTAGGTTGTAAAGAAAATAAGACATAAACTAGGTATAGATATCTATGTAAAACTCTCTTTCTCTTTTTTCATCCTAAAGAGTCTAGGCTCCAAGTCACTAACTTATAATACAGCACTGGCAAAGGGTAACAACTTCTTAGAAATGGTGAGAAATACGCTGTGGCCTCTGAGGAAGATTCAGAAATAGGAGACCACATGAGGCTGAAAGCCCCTAATGGACAAGATCTTCGCTCCATCTCATGCTACTCAACCATGAACTGCCAGATGTATAGGGCCAAATAAGAATCTGCTACAGAGATGCTAAAACCAGGCTAAAGTGAAAAAGCAAGTTTCTTTTTGTTCTTTCTACATTTTGATGAGGCAAAATTTCATAATACCATGGCACACTGGGCAACTGGGCTGGGCCAAAGCCTGAAGCTGAATTTTTCATTATCTTTTAAGATTTTTTTATCTTTTAAGAAGAGATTAAGGCCGGGCGCTTTGGGAGGCCGAAGCGAGCGGATCACCTGAGGTCAGGAGTTCTAGACCAGCCTGGCCAAAATGGTGAAACTCCATCTCTAATAAAAATACAAAATTAGCCACATGCTTGTAATCCCAGCTACTCAGGAGGCTGAGGCAGGATAATTGCTTGAATCCAGGAGGCGGAGGTTGCAGTGAACCAAGATTGCACCATTGCACTCCAGCCTGCCTGGGCAACAAGAGTGAGACTCCATCTCAAAACAAAAAACAAAAAACCAAAAAACAAAACAAACAAAAAAGATTAAGGAGAACTACATTAAAAGTGTATCCGGCAGAGTTGAAAAAAGTCACTTATAATTCCCTGACACAAAACAGTGAGTGATCCAAAGATATGATGGGTACAATTATATACCTTGTGATTTAGCATCCCATTTCCTTTTTTTTTTCTTTTTATTTAAAATAGAGGCTGGGCGTGGTGGCTTATGCCTGTAAGCCTCCTCATCCCAACACTTTGGGAGGCCAAGGCAGGCAGATCACCTGAGGTCAGGAGTTGGAGACCACCCTGACCAACAAGGTGAAATCCCATCTCCACTAAAATATAAAAAATTAGCTCGGTGTGGTGGTGCACACACCTGTAGTCCCAGCTGCCTGGGAGGCTGAGGCATGAGAATTGCTTGAACTTGGGAGGCGGAGGTTGCAGTTAGCTGAGATCATGCCACTGCACTCCAGCCTGGGTGACACAGCAAGACTCTGTCTCCAAAAAAAAAAAAAAAAAAAAATAGAGATGGGGTGTCATTATGTTGCCCAGGCTGGTCTGGAACTCCTGGGCTCAAGTGATCCTCTCACCTCAGCCTGCCAAAATGCTGGGATTAGAGATGTGAGCCACCCACCTGCTTGGCCTATCATCCCATTTCTAACGGTATACAATAGAGAAGTGCTCAATTGGGCAGCTGGACTTATTCACTTTTTTGTACCCTTCCTTCCTCCATTCATTAAACTGTAAGATCAGTGTAGGGAAGAATTAAATTCTTTTATAATCAGACATATAGAAGAAGGGACTTGATTATTTACTGACAACAACATTTATATCATAAACATTTTAAAAATAAATATCCTCCTTTCTGGACACTGATACAGAAAAAGGACAAAAGAGGGGTCAGGAGCAGTGGCTTACTGTGCCTGTAATCCCAACACTTTGGGAGGCCAAGGTGGGAGGATCACTTAAGTCCAGGAGTTTGAGATGAGTCTAGGCAAGATACTGACACCTCAACTCTACTAAAAAATCAAAAAAGCTAGCTGGGTGTGGTGGCACATGCCTGTGGTCCCAGCTACCCAGCAGACTGAGGTAGGAAGATGGCTTCAGCCCAGGAGGTTGAGGCTGCAGTGAGCCATGATCACGCCACTGCACTCCAGCCTGGGTAAAAGAGCAGGAACCTGTCTCACAAAAAAAATAAAATAAAATAAAAAATTAAAAAAAATAAAAAAATAAAAAAAAAAAAAGAAGAAGAAAGAAAGAGAAAGAAAGAAAAGAAAAAGGAGAAAAGAATAATCTTTAGAGAATAGCACACTTTCTAAACATCATCTCTGGGAAAGATACGGCTCTTCATGGCCTCCCCTCCTTTCAGGGCTTCAGATGCCATACCTTTCCCACCAGACAAAAATATACCAGTTGAGCCTCCAGAAATGTGCCTTCTCTAGAAGCTGGGAAAACAATATTTTGAAACACTAGCCCACTAGCCACCTTCCTCCAACTCCCCACCCCTGATATGGCCTTTACCTTCCACAGGGGAGGTTTTCAGTCTACTGCAGAGATTCTGTACACCTCCATAGTGGACATTAATCTGGGTCAGTGCATCCCTCGAACGCAGCTCCATGAGCTTCCTCAGTTCCATTACTGTGCAGCCGAAGTCCCCTTCACAGCTCTCGGCCATCGAGTTGGCAGGCAAGACACGGTCTGATGGGTTCGTCATTTTGCCTGCTGTTACCAAGCCCCTCAACCAGAGAAGATGTAGCGTTTCCCTTCAACTGACCAGTGTCTCCTGCCTCCCTGTCTCAACTTCTTCCTACTTCCTGCTTCTCTGGGGGCCCAGTGAGGGAATAGATCGAATATATCTTGTGCAATAAGCTCCCAAGTAGCCGTCCGAAGTCTAGATCCTTTCTTCTGTATGAAGTCTGGCAGCCAGAGGAGGAAGAGGATGGGGGAACTGAGTGGAAGGTGGACTCCGTGTCACGATGATTGGTGTCCCCAGGTGGTGATGATAGTGGTTGTCCAGGGTAGGTAGGTTCCTAGCTTAGACCAACTTGCCCAGATGAAGGTGTAAACAGGATGTGCATGTTACCATGGCAGCAACCTTAGCAACAACCAGCAACTGTAGTGGTAGAGAGACGTCAGGAGGAGGAAGAGGAGAGCTTCCTGGATACCGACGACAACTGGATCTCTGGAATAAAGGTTCAAAGATAGACAAAAAGAAACCATCAGAGCAGCCATGAGTATCCAGCATCTGCAAGGGCAAGAGGTACCCAGTCTAAGCACAAGGGTTTAAGTGACAGTTGAGATCTGAGCTGAACTGATAGCTGAGGCCTGAGCTTAGAGAGCTGACTCAAGAGAGGCCCGTTCCTCCCTGGGAGGCTTCTGCAGCCTGTAAACTCCAATGTAGAGGAGTAATTTCAATACACCCCAGTCTTCACGTCTCACCTCTCCCAACCAAGCAACATAAAACCCACAGCTTCAGAAACTTGGAAATAAATGGTTACGATCTCTGATGGCTCTAATGTTTTCCCTGTGTATTTGAGGGACCTGTGACAGGATACTTTAGTCTGACCTTATCTATAAAAGATGAGAAGAGGTCAGAAAAAGGGAGTTCAGATCTAAGTGATCTGAAGGGTGGCCTGTCAGTCTGCCTTCCTCTCCCTTACCCCACACTCTTCCCACACCCAACACACACATTTACACACAAGGAAGACAACTTGATAGAAGATGTCAAAATCCTTCAAAGCCCCTTAGAGTACTCAGCCTCCAGGTGTATGGAAATGACAACTTGATAGAAGATGTCAAAATCCTCCAAAGCCCCTTAGAGTACTCAGCCTCTAGGTGTATGGAAATTCTGCAGCCTGTTGCAGGTGTCAACCTGGCCGGCACCAAGTTTTGTTCCTGAGGCTAAGCTCCACCCTCCTCCAAGAGGCTTTTGGGGAGAAGAGGAGAGTAAAATGCTTTGGCAGTTGGTGATACAGGGTGAACTTTTTTTTTTTTTTTTTTTTTTAAATAAGGGGGACAGAAGGACCTCTGAGGAGGAAAGATAGGGAGTTTGAAGCCTGAGCATTAAAGTTTCTCTGGAGTGGGAGCGATAAGACACCTCTCAATTCAGATAGAGGATAGGGCCACAGCAAGGTTAGCAGGGAAGACAAGCTAGCCTGTGAGTGAGCACCAGAGTCTCACATCAGCTCAATAAAGGCACCAGAGAGAGGCCAGCATTTCTCCCCTCAGAAAGATGCATTGCCTCTCACGCATGCTAACTAGGGGGTGTGGTAGAGCTATGTGTAGGTGAGGATACGGAGGGATGAAGGTGGGAAGAGAACTTATCCTGAGGCCCCTTCTCAGTTTCAGAGTGGGGCTGCTGTGTGTCATGCCACTGACAGGTGTCACTGCCACACATCAGCCTTTTAAATGTGAAGGGGCTCTTAGCACAGCACCAGAACATGGGACCCCAACCCCGGTTACGTAGTCCCCACTGACAACTTCAGTTACCAGGGGGTGGCAAGGAGCTCTGGCCAACTTCTCTGTAATAAACAGATGCCACCCTTACTTCTAGAAGGTGAACAAAGAAGCACAAGAACCATCAGATAAGGGACTTGATTCTTTTATCAGTGATCTCCTCCAAAGTCACATGTAGCCAAAGTCTTTGCTGATTCCTGACAATCCTCTTCCCAGAAGCTTCCACAGGGATGCAGGTTGATTTATACTCCTCCCTCTCCCAATTTGCCCTTTGCGTCCTCCTCCTCCCATAGATTTTTAGCACTACTCTGACTTACAAAGAGTTAAGAAAGCAGGGCTCTATTTGTTTTAAAATATCGTACTCCCTTCTTATCTGGGAAACAAGAAGATCCACAAAGAACCTGAGGTAATGTGTCAAACTCCCTTCATTCAGACTGGTATAGGAACAGGCAGGACCACAGAGTTTTCACCCCAGTTCAGCTTCTCCTCCAAGCCTGGAAGAAGTGGGAAGGGCTAAAGCAGCATGAAACCCAACTTGACCCTTAAGTAGAACTCCTTAACCTTTCAAGAGGATGTTCAAGAGGATGTTCAATGCTGATAGAGTGTTGAACTACGAATCAGAGGATTTTACCTTTTCTGTCTTCACCCACTACAATGTTTGCTCCATGAAGACAGGGATGTTACTTAGCCTTCTCAGGACTCAGTTCCTTCCACCTTTAGTTGGGTAGAGAATGGGCTCTGTCTTTTCACACCACCCTAAGAAAGTGATAAAGGAATGGAATTATAGAAATAGTGCTTGGAAATCTTAGATGACAGGTGTCCAGTGTCCGGAATAGGACACTTAAGTGATGGGAGAAAGCCTAATTTGATCTTTTTTTTTTTTGAGACGGAGTCTCGCTCTGTCGCCCAGGCTAGAATGCAGTGGTGCGATCTCAGCTCACTGCAAGCTCCGCCTCCCGGGTTCACGCCATTCTCCTGCCTCAGCCTCCCGAGTGGCTGGGACCACAGGCGCCCACCACCACACCTGGCTAATTTTTTGTATTTTTAGTAGAGGCGGGGTTTCACCATGTTAGCCAGGATGGTCTGGATCTCCTAACCTCGTGATCTGCCCGCCTTGGCCTCCCAAAGTGCTGGGATTACAGCATGAGCCACCGCGCCCAGCCGCCTAATTTAATCTTAATGAACTTTTGTTATCAAGCCTTTTAAGTAGAAGAAGAACAATAAGCTCCATGTGCCCTTTCATCTTTCCTTGCCAGGGAACCCCCACCCCACAAAAAGAATGGAAAATTCTAAGGCAGCTTCATTAACAATAACCATTAGCTAGGTTACAACCATTAGCAATAACCACCAGGATATAGGGTCTTGGGTCTCTTGAGAATTAGAAAAGACAGTCTGAGTCAGAATTCCTTCCTTTTTTTTTGAAAGAGTCTCACTCTGTCACCCAGGCCGGAATGTAGTGGTGCGATCTTGGCTCACTGCAACCTCTGCCTCCCAGGTTCAAGTGATTCTCCCGTCTCAGCTTCCTGAGTAACTGGGATTATAGGCACCCACCACCATGTCCAGCTAATGTTTTGTGCTTTGTTTGTTTGTTTGTTTTTGAGATGGAGTCTCGCTCTGTTGCCAGGCTAGAGTGCAGTGGCGCGATCTCAGCTCATTGCAACCTCTGCCTCCTGGGTTCAAGTGATTCTCCTGCCTCAGCCTCCCGTGTAGCTGGGACTACAGTCGCATGCCACCATGCCCAGCTAATTTTTGTATTTTAGTAGAAATGGGGATTCACCATGTTGGCCAGGATGGTCTCGATCTCTTGACCTTGTGATCCACCCGCCTCGGCCTCCCAAAGTACTGGGATTACAGGCGTGAACTACCGCGCCTGGCAGAATTCCTTCCTTACTTTGAACCTCTTTTCAGAGTACCAAAGAGGAGAGATTCTTCCACCTCCATAGGCAACTGATGGAAAAGGTCACATAAGATTAGAACACATGCGGCTGAAGAACACATGTGGAAAAGAATGAAAAGGTTTGTTTGCCTCAGGCTGATCTAGAGAAACACACAGTAGGTCAAGCACTAAGCTGCTGGCACAAAGACAAAAGGGCAGTGCAGAGTTGGGGCCCGAGGTTTAAGGTGGGATCTCTATAATACTAGGAAGCATATCATGACGTCCATACTTCTCTCTGAGTTTTGAACTCTCTGGAGTATGAGCTCTCTGCAACTGCTGAGCTTGCCTGGCCCCTAATCTGATTAGGCAACTGCCAAAGAATAATCTGAAGGTGCTCACACCACCTCAGCATCAAATGAACTGCTCAGACACCTGAAAGGTACTACCTCTTTTCAGGTAAGGGTTAGTCATTCGGCTTGGGGCATTCTCAGTAAGGTATATGCTCCCTCCTCTTTTCTAATATTTTGCAAGCCTAAGAGATGATAGGATAGAAGAGCGAACTCTCTCATCTCTTCCTCCTAGGGCAAGAAATCATAATGCTTTACATGATCATTAAGACATTTTACTTTGTTCCTCCTAAATTCCTATAACATCTGTTCTATAATTTGTAGATAACATGTGAAAGCATTGGTCATATCAATTCTAGTTAGGACAGCTGTGACCCCCACCTTACAGATGAAGATAAAAAGGTCCAGGGAGATAAAAAAGTGGTTTGGTCTTAGCAAGTCAGTGGTCTTGACTGCCTGGTGCTCTTTTTGTTACACCTTACTCCTTCTCTTGAGCCTAAACCTCTTCATTTTCTGGCAAGCTTCTAAGAGGCCCTTTAAAAGGCAGGCATCTGCCAGGTGCCGTGGCTCCTGCCTGTAATCCCAGCACTTTGGAAGGCTGAGGCGGGAGAATTGCTTGAACTCAGGAGTTCGATACCAGCCTAGGTAACATGGTGAAACCCTGTCTCTACAAAAAATACAAAAATTAGCTGGGCATGATGGCGCACACCTGTGGTCTTAGCAAGTTGGGAGGCTGAGGTGGGAGGGTCATTTGAGCCTGGGAGGTGGAAGCTGCAGTATGCAGTGAGCTGTGTTCACATCACTTAATTTCAGCCCGGGCAAACCAAGTGGGACCCTGACTTCAAAAAAAAAAAAAAAAAAAAAAAAAGCCTCTAGAAATGAGGAGCTGCCAGAGACAAGAACCTAAGTCACCAAACTGTAAACACTAGTCAGACACACTTTCCTCCAATTTTGTCCAAGGAATCTTTCACTTTTAGCTTTCCCAGGCTGCTAAAGAAGAAATACATCCCCAAACTATGAGGAAAAAGAGTGATACCTTGTATAGGTTATAGAGTAGGGTATATTTGAAAATATGAAAGGAACTCACCCCCTGAGTCTCCCCGCTACTAAATGCTCCTACTGAATGTGATGTGATGCATAAAAATGGGAGAAAGGAAACAGGAGGGGCCAGGGGCTACGGCTTCAGGCTGCTGCAGCACTGCAGACAGACCTGCCTGGAATAATAAGAGGCTCTGGTCAACTCTGGCTTCTGGGCTACAGGCGGGGGCTGCTCAGTGGAGCAGACACTTCCCTGCCCAGCCCTACTCTGTCCTTCCTTGATGGGCTGAGAGCCTCTGCTCAGGAGCAAGCCGGTAGCACTTGGAGACACTCTGGCAGGGGTGCCAGCATCACTGCCAGGCAGGACTTGATGAGTGAGGAAGGGAAGACCTCTGGAGAGGGGAAGCAGCCTGGTCCCACTTTAGAATGCACCCAACTACAATATAAAACCTGCTTCAGGGCGGGGTGCTGTGGCTCATGCTTGTAATCCCAGCACTTTGGGAGGCGGGCGGATCACCTGAGGTCAGGAGTTGGAGACTAGCCTGGCCAACAAGGTGAAACCCTGTCTCTACTAAAAATAGAAAAAATTAGCTGGGCATGGTGGTGAATGCCTGTAATCCCAACTACTTGGGAGGCTGAGACAGGGGAATCACTTGAACCTGGGAGGCGGAGGTTACAGTGAGCCAAGATCGTGCCACTGCACTCCAGCCTGGGTGACAGCGAGACTCTGCTTCAGAAACAAACAAACAAACAAACAAAACCTGCTTTAGGAGTCCCTCAGAAAACCCATAGTCTTTTTTCTGACCTAGAGTCAGTCTCCCTCATTCCAAGTGAGGCTCTACCTCTCCCTATACTCAGGAACAGGGATGTGGGATTGGGAGAGGTGGGAAGGGGGGAAAAATATTTGTTGAGCACCTACCATGTGCTAGGGGTCATACTAGGTACTTTATATGAAAATTAGAAATTATGTACATACCCCTATGTATTATGTAGTGCCTGGCATAGTGGCTGGTCCACACACTGTAGCTATTATCATTCTTACATGTACTGTTTCATTGAATTCTCACCAACAACCCTATAAGAAGGACCTCTCCATCTTATAGCAAGGAAATATAGATTCAGAGAGCCAGATTTGTGCCCTAATCTGAATTCAAAGCCACCTTGCCTCAAGTGCAAGAACAATGATATAAAAAAATGTAAACAAACTATGAGCTTACTTCCTAAACCTTGATGAGAAGGCTCAAATAAACCCATCTGTCCCTTGTTCCTGACTCCTAAAAGGCTCTGAAATAGGTCAGGGAAATATCTACCTCTTGTGAACTTTCTGGGAAGGCATAGGGATAGACTCAAAGCTTTTTGGGAGCAGGCACCCTCCCTTCCCCTTTGTCCTCCCCTCCCCTCACCCCACCCCCACCCCAAGCCAGAAAGCACTGGGCTCTAGATTGCTGTGAGTCCAACCATATCCAGTTCCTGCCTGGAGAGCCCAGTGGTGGGGATGAGGGCTTCCTCCACTCAGTCATCTCATGCTCTTGGCCTTGCTCCCCCTGGTGATCTGGGAGAAGCACAGAGGGAGACCCTGCTCTGCATTCTCTCTCTTTTTTCCAGCAGGGCTGTTTCCTGTGTACCACTTGGGGGGGTTTAAGCTCTACTCCTTCTCTCTGGCACACTTATGCTTCCAAAGGACAGTGCCCTATCAAGAAAGCTGGCAAGAACCTGACCATGGTAGGCTGCCTAGCCTAAAACATCCCTGGCTAGCCCTTCTCTCCGGAGGTGTGAATCTCAGGCAGAGGCTGTTCTGCCCACCTCCTCATCACAGGCTCCTTATTTCCATGATCCAGATTCTAGTTCACCCTGGCCATTTCCCATCCCTCAGGTCTGGCAGCCATCCTCATCACAATCCCAGGTTTTTCCTCCCCTCCCCATGTCTGCCCTGCCCTAATTGCTCCTTAAATGCCAACTGGTTTGCAGAAGCAGACTAGAGCACATGCCCTCCTTCAGCCTATGAGGCCCTTTGGAGGCATGGGAACAAGGTCAGAGGCAGCAGGTGTTGGCTAAAGTTCAGGTGGTGGGTGGCACCACTTGTCATCATCATCCAACAACCACACCCAAGCCAGGAAGCCAGGTGAGGGCTGATGCACCAAGCCAGGCCTCTGGCCTCACCATGGGATAGTACACCATGGCCTGGTCAGTGAATCTGATGCTAATTTTCAGCTAGTCCCTAGAACTTAGCCTCCTGGGGGTGGGGTACTCCCTTCCTGAAGTTCTGGGTTCTGGTTCATGTCTCCTTTGCTCTTCCCTCTCCCCCGTCTAGTTCTTCCAGGTTGCTGATCTCTGCTTCCAGTCATCTCAGGACAGCCCCCTTTCCCAGAGACCCAAGGAAAGCCCACATCCTTTTAGTCTTTGACAAAACAGACTTGAGAGGATGTCACTCGCAGGCTCAGTTCTCTCTTTCTGAAGATAGAACACCACTTCCTGGTTAGGTGGTATCCACGGACCTCCCTCACTTACTTCCCCCTCTCCAAGTCTGCTACTCTGACAGCACCTTCTTCAATTCCACTGAAAAAAAGGTAGTGCTAGAGTCAAAGCATCTATCCGGAGAAAAAGTGTCACACCTAGCCCCTGGGTCTCAGGAATCCAGAATTCATCCCTCCTCCCCAGAACCACTTGGTGCTTTTTGGTCAAACTACATCTATGCATGCTGTGGACCCAGTCATCTAGTCCTGGCTACATCTTCCAAAGAATTCCTCATCCAGGGCCTGGAGGGGGCATGTGCAAGGATGTTCACTGGAGCATTATCTATGGTGATCTGAGATCCAAAAAATAAAAATAAAATACCTCTCAGTCTTGGAGTGGCTGTGTTGTCTAGGATACGCTGTGCCGTGATAACGGTGGCAAAACTTATCAGTTCTGGCCAGATGCCTTCAGAAGGCAGGGAGAAGGTAGGACCCGTAGATGGCAAAAGCTTTTTCCAAACAGCGATACCAAGAACTGAGCCAAGGTTGACAGCCTGATCCTGATCACCTGGTCTGCTAAGATCCAACCCATGTCACAGGCTTTAAGAACCACCAAGATGAAGACAGAAAACTCCAGGGCATGGGTGGGAGGAAGCAGGAATGTGCCTGGGAGGGCACTGCTGTCCCCCTGACCCCTGTCCACTGGCTCCATCTTGAAATGGCATCAGTATTATCAAGATGGGTCCAAGAGCAGTGGCTCATGCCTGTAATTCCAGCACTTTGGGAGGCCAAGGTGGGCAGATCACCTGAGGTCAGGAGTTTGAGACCAGCCTGGCCAACATGGCGAAACCCCGTCTCTACTAAAAATATAAAAATTCCATCCTGGCTAACATGGTGAAACCCCGTCTCTACTAAAAATACAAAAAATTAGCCAGGTGTGGTGGCACGTGCCTGTAGTCCCAGCTACTCAGGAGGCTGAGGCAGAAGAGTTGCTTGAACCCGGGAGATGGAGGTTGCAGTGAGCCAAGACTGCGCCATTGCACTCCAGCCTGGGAGACAGAGCGAGACCCCATCTCAAAAAAAAAAAAAAAAAGCCAGGTGTGGTGTTGCACGCCTGTGATCCCTGTTGAACAGAAGGCTGAGACAGGAGAATCGCTTGAACCTGGGAGGCAGAGGTTGCAGTGAGCTGAGATTGTGCCACTTGCACTCCAGCCTGGGTAACAGAGTGAAACTCCATCTCAAAAAAAAATTATCAAGATGAGGAAGGGCAGTCCCTCAGGCCCAGAGCCTTGGGAAGCCAACCTCTTTCAAATTGTGTGAGTCACACTGGCCTGGGTCACCTCTGTGTCCTCCAGTGACTCAGAGGGTGTATGGGGTGGAGGTAGGGGTGTTCACAGCAAGCTAGAGCTCAAAAAAACATAGAGGATGAAACAGCAACGCTCACCATTTCCTTCAGTTGTTTAAGGAGGACAAGAGCCACCTTCAGATGGAAGTGACAACGCCATCTGGAAGGTCTGTTTAACAGAAGGGGTACTGGCAGCCTCTCCTGACCCCGTTCACTCAGGATAAGGGTTAGCAAGGATAACCGCTACTCACTCCTCAGAGCTGTGGCAGGAAGCTTCTAGGCCACAGACAGGACGCAGCCCTCTGGCAGCAGCATTCAAGTATTTCGTATATGCACTCTCTTGGACTACATAGACTGTCTTTCTTGGGGCTGCTGTGGCTTTCCATACTTTGGTTTCAAGGGAACAAAGGGGCTTTTTAGCAGCTGGATCGGATCCTAGGTTATTTTTAGAAACAAATTTTAGCAGAATCATGTCATGCTCATGGAGAGGGGTCATCTCCCTGGGCTACCGGGTCGGGACCTGGTTGTTCCCAGGCCTCAGGTTCTGGTGGAGCCCTCAGGACAAGGGGGAAGAAGTTGCCTGGCCACAGACTGAGGAGGCCACATCTCATCCACCAAAAGGGAGCACCAGGGGCAGCTGCTCTGTCCCCAGACGCTCAGCAGGAGAGGACATAAAACAACATTCCTGTGTGGCCCAGATACTAGTCAGGATGTCCCATACTGGTCATCAGGCCTGGCTGCTCCTATTCCCTTTCTCCACTCTGACAGTCTCACCTGTACAGAGTACAGAGAACTTCCCATCCCCACTTTACCTATTCTGGCCTTCTCTGGGCTTATTTCCTGGAAGTCACAGGCAAATCAGTGAGGGCTCCATGCTGAAAAGACAGTGCTTATTAAAAAAGGTGGCCAGGAATGATCCCTAATAACCTGCCACCCCTCTGTGCCTGTTTTATTCTTCCTTGTTCACATATTGCACAGACAGGATCCATTCAGTCAGCCTAGGCCTTTGGAAAGCAAACTGATCATGCTTTCTTGCGCTTGAGTAATGTTTTAGAGCTGTGGTTCTCAAACCCAGAGTGAGCACTAGGATCCTCTGGAGAACTGGGGCAAACCTATTGGGCCCCTCCCTGCCAACTCCTGAGTTTCTGGTGCACAAGAATGGAGATGGGGCCTGGGAAGGTGCACTCCTAACAAGTTCCTTAACAGGGTGAGCTGATGCTTCTGGTCTGGGGACCACACTTTGAAAATGCTGCGAGGTTCCAAAGCATTCCCATGAACCCCTTTAGCTCCAGGCTGACATGGGAAGGCACAGGAAGATCTTGTCATGTGTCTCCTTCGCTCTTCCCTCTCCCTCTGCTAGTCCTTCCAGGTTGCTGATCTCTGCTTCCATTTATCTCTGGGCAGCCCCCTTTCCCAGACAGAGCCCCGAAAAAGCCCACTTTTTTTAGTCTTTGAGAAAACAGACTTGAGAGGATGTCACTCAACAGGCTACAACAGAAGCCAAGGTCTATTCGAAAAGTTAAAACAAGCCACCTCGTGAGGTTCAGAGGGACACCCAGGCCCCTTTCAGGTTCCGGTGGAGCAAATCCCCTCCCAGCCCTGTCTTCTATCTCCACAGGAGATGAGCAATGCTGGGGCCCATACACAGATGAGGGGAAAACAAAAACAAAAGACATCCGCTGCTCACTTTGGCTCCCAAAACATTACTGCCCCTGGTTGCCTCTGGAACCCAGGCTGCCTTTCCTCTGCCATCCCCCACGGTTCCAGAAGAAGCACCAGGCTCACCGCCTCCATGACACCTCTCAGGGAGCGCCTGCCCACTGCTCCGAGGCCAGGGCAGCCAGCAGCAGCTGCTGGTTTCCAGGCCAGTTGACAGGCTGTTATAAACAGTCGCTTTAGGTTGCTATGGCAAAGCGAGTGTGCAGCCCAGCGACGGTAAAGCTATTTATGTGCCTGTAATGACAGAGTGGTCTGTTTTTTATTATTTTACTTTTAAAGTTTTCCTTTCCCAACCCCCTAAATCAGCTTTAAAAAAAAAAAAAAGAGCCACCGCAACTTTCTCAGGAACAAAAAGAGGATAGCCAGAAAATAGAGCCTATGACTTGAGCCAGGAAGGGGAAGATGGAAGCAAGGAGTGTGGGTGAGCTCCTTTCCAAAAGGGAATGTGCGGCCTCTGGCCATGCAGGCCTCTAATCACTTAGGAACCAAAGCCCTGTCTCTGGCTCAGCTCCTCAAGGAGAAATGCCAAACCCCAGGGTCTTCTCACCTCCCTGTACTTATATTATGGAGAAGAGACAAAGCCACTTTGTCTTCTAGCTCTAACAGCAGCATTCCTCCATCCCCCTAGCCCCCACCAGCTGCCAGTATCAAGGGAGGAAGACATGGAGGATTCACCAGGGGTCGTGGGAGGAGAGCTTCGAAGCCCCCAACCCCTCTGTGGGTAGCAGCGCCACCCAGGCAAGGAGCCTGCTCACTCTAGCTGGAGGGTTGCAGAGAACAACCTCCAGAGGTATCTCTGAGGAGACACGTGTTTCCTCCACTTCTACAGAGAACTTTCATCCAATCCTTTCTCCTTAGCTTTGGGGTGAAGGGCTACTTCTGTACAGCAAGACCCAAGATTTTAGTCAAGGTGGTGAGGACCCTTAGTCAGCATCACAGAGTCAGCATGCAAGATTCAGATGCTGATGGATGAGTAACAGTGCAGCTGATTCCTCCCTAGACACATATGTCTCGGGCACCAGAGGCATGGGAAAGGTTTTTGGCCTAGGGGTTAGGGAGTGATCAGAGGTCAATCTGCATCTATTGGATGGAAGCACTATGGCCCTCTGCTTTGACTCCCTCAACCAAAAATAAAACAGCAAAGAAGAAAAGAAATAAGGGCCATAGGTGGTTCAAGATGGGCAGGAGAGGCAGGTGCGGTGGCTCACGCCTATAATCGCAGCTCTTTGGGAGGCTGAGGAGGGAGGATTGCTTGAGCTCAGGAGTTTGAGATCAGCCTTGGCAACATAGTGAGACTTATTTATCTAAACAAAATAAAGAAAAAAAATGAAGGTCAAGAAAGTGGGAGTCACAAGTCCATGTGGTAATTAATCACAGGCATGCACACACACACACACACACAACTGAGCTGAAAGCGTTAACTGACTAATAAATATGCTATAGGTCGTCAATCACTAAACAACATGTGAGTAAGAGAAAGAGTCACCTTTCAGAAACAGCTAGTTGGAATACAAAGATGCTGCAGGAATTTATCAACCCCTTTTCCTCACCTTATTCCAGCTTCTTTTGGATTGGTATACACTTATTAGGAGATTAAAAACCTCTTACTGCTGACAGACATATTAACCAGATAAAAATAAAGTTAGGGCAGTGTTAAAAACAGCAAACTGCATAGACTGTTCCATTTCCTCCCATCTCATATGATAACTGAATGTCTCCCAGATGTCACCATGGCTCAGAAAGGATATAGATGAGAACACTCCCCACGGGGAGGAGAGAGGGCAGGAGAAGGGGGAAGACACTGATGCTCCCATCAGGGAAGCACCCTTCTGGTGCCCCAGGAGAGGTCAAAGTCCTAACTGACAGCCCTGGTTAGCTCATAAGCTCTTGTTGGAGAAATCAGAACTTGGGATAAAAATCAATCTTGGCAGAACCTTGAGGTCAAAAGAGCAGAGCAAGCATCATTTCTAAACCTGTCAAACCAACTATCATCAGCATCCTAGTTCCTATAGGGTAGGAAGGGAGAAGGGAGAGGTGAGGAAAGGGTCCAGAGATAAAAAAGGTATAGTCCTGGACTGTTGGGTGTAGGCTGATGGAAAAGCACTAACTATGAATTAAGGTTCCAGATAAGCTGTGCTTCTCTTCCTAGGCTTAAGAGTATGAACTCGGCAAGGTGCGGTGGCTCATGCCTGTAATCCCAGCACTGTGGGAGGCCAAGGCAGGTGGATCACCTGAGGTCAGGAGTTAGAGACCAGTCTGGCCAACATGGCGAAACCCCGTCTCTACTAAAAATACAAAAATTAGCCACGTGTGGTGGCACACGCCTGTAATCCCAGCTACTTGGGAGGCTGAGGCAGGAGAATCACTTGAACTGGGGAGATGGAGGTTGCAGTGAGCTGAGATCGTGCCACTGCACTCCAGCCTGGGTGACAGTGCGAGACTCAATTTCAAAAAACATAAAATAAAATAAAGAGTATGAACTCAAGCAGAGTGGCCATTACTTGGGAATACATAAAAAGACAAAGAGAGATGCAGACATGTTTCAGTGTCCCAAGGTAGAGCGAGCTTCCAAAACTCATGGACTAGAAAGAACATCTATTCCAAAGGGCTCGCATCCACAGTGATGGACACAGGGCTCATTGTTGAAAGAGACAAAGGGCAGGCAAAGAGGCGACTCAGCCCCAGCTGGTCATTGTTGATGGAAGTCTCTCAGGGGAGAGAAAGTGGAGAGTATTGTGTATTTTTCTTCCAAGCGAGCAGAAAGGTTTTGTCATCACCTCTCTATCCCAACCTCAGCTCCAGAGCCTGGCCTAACCTGTGCAATTAATGAATGAGCCACCTCTCTCTGTTCCATCCAGTATGCTTCTGTTTCCAAGGGAAGGAGAAGTATGAAAGTCCCAGAAAGGGGCCAGGAACGGTGGCTCATGCCTGTAATCCCAGCGCTTTGGGAGGCTGAGGTGGGCAGATTACCTGAGGTCAGGAGTTCGAGACCAGCCTGACCAATATGGAGAAACTCCGTCTCTACTAAATATACAAAAATTAGCAGGGGGTGGTGGCATGTGCCCATAATCCCAGGTACATGGGAGGCTGAGGTAGGAGAATCGCTCGAACCTGAGAGGCAGAGGTTGTGGTGAGCCGAGATCGCGCCATCGCACTCCAGCCTGGGCAACAAGAGCGAGACTCTATCTCAAAAAGCATACAAACAAACAAACAACAACAACAAAAAGTCCTGGAAAGGGATCCAGTCTCCAGAGACAATCAGTAAGACCCAGGCACCACTCCTTCAGCACTTGGTCCATCTCCCCGCATTCTTTGCACCTTAAAGTTGGCCGACTGAATGAATAGTTGGAGGCACGTCTCCCTTGATCTGCAGGACACAGTCACAGAGGTTTTGGTGCAGATAGAAGGGGAATGAACCATCACTGAAGGAATCCATCTACTCTCTAGGGAGAGGCAAAGGTGAATACAACCCAGTTGCTTCTAAACTCCTATATATACCACTTTAAACACCACTTCGACCTCCAAGGCAAAACCTGGAAGAACGGTGGGATAGTGGTCGGAGGTTTGTAGGAAATGAAAAAATAAGATATTTTCTGGATTATTTTATTTCTAAAGCCCTAAGCTACCAAGATCATAAGAAGAATACCTAGCACCAAACTATTTCCACCTCCCCATTTTTCTCTATACCTCATTCCCAAACTTCTGACTTTATTATCCCATACTTATGTGTATCCCTTCCCCTACCTCCTCTTCCCCAATCTATCTGTCTATTTCAATCTCTCAATCTCTCTCATTCTCTTTTTCCACATCTCCAGGGACAGCCTAATTGGATGGAATTAATTCTCCTTGCCTGGATAATTTCGAAACGAATCAGTCCTGTCCTAGTCCACAGTGGCTCACATAGTGGAAGGAGCAGGAATGTGCTGAGAAGCAAGTCAGGCACTTGTGGGGCTGCCACAGCCAGCACCAACCCAGGGCCCATCTGTGTCACTGGGGTCACGGATGATGGGTCAAAGGCACGTGGGACCAGATTCCATGAGCCAATCTGCATTCTCCCCAGTCCATCTGGAGCTTGCTTGTCTAAGTCAGATATTTATGCGGGAACTAACTACACTGGAGGTAGAGATAAACAGTTAACACTGAGGACCCTAGGTGGGGGAAGGGGAGGGATAGGAGAATATTCCCATGGATTAAATACAAAAGTCAGTTATAGTAACTACAGCCTTCTAAAAAATGAAAAAACAAAACAAACCACCAAAGTCAGGATGTAGTATGCTCAGCCAAGCTCCCAATCTAGCATAAATACGGGAGTGGCTTGATGGAGGCAGAAGACTAGACAGATTGAAAAGGCACCCGGGGCTACAATCTGACCCCGGCTCCTTTCAGGGTTCCCAAGGAAGCTGACAACTCAAGAACTGAACACAATAAGCTAGTCCTACCCAACTATAAGCTGCAAGATGGCTCCACTGTTCCACCTCCGTTCCACTCTGAGCCTACAGAGCGTGGTGGAGAATAGACATATGGACGCTAAAATCCAACCCATGGTGACAGGCTGCTTTCTTCTCTCTTTCTCCACCACTACACAAGGATTCGCAGAGGAGGAGTAGCATCACACATCCTATCCAAGCAGAGTGAAACTTTCGTAGGCATCTCACGCTATTTGCTTCTGCAGAAGATTGCCAGAGCAAGCTTTCCCCCAGTTCCTCCAGTCTAACACACCCTGGCCAGCTGTTCCAAATTAGCAAGATCTTCATCACCAGAGAGGGATCTTTTTCAGTGTGGGGGGAGGGGGTCACTTTCCTCCCTTTAGGGTTCTTGTCACTGGGCCCTCTCTCTGTAAGCAGCCAAGTCCTCAGAGAAGCTGAGGACTTGCCAGCCTGCTGTCTTCCCTCCCTCCTCCAGTGGCCAGCCCAAGAAAGAGAGCTCGCCTTCATGTGGGGGAAGTCCCATGGCAGTGAGGCTATGGAAACTTTGCCGTCTAAGGCTGTGGAATTCTTCCACTGGGCTCCTGCAGTTAATCATTGCAGCTCCCTGGATTCCCAACTTTGGGCTTTAAAAGGTAGCACCCGAGCAAGAAGGACAAACATTTCGAGAAGAAAGAAAAAAAAGTTGGTGTAAGCGAAAAGATAACTACCTCCAACACTAGTCTACTGAGTAACTGAGCAATTGTGAGAAGAGGAAAGAAGAAAAGAGCACAGGAAAAATAAGTATAGACCACACTCCAGAACATTACTCCAGATTGCCAGTGAATGCTGCCCATATCCACTCCCTAGAACCTACAGGGAACATTGCTCCTTTGCTAATGTACTTGTAGAAGGATTATCTAGGGTTGCTTTGTTTGAAACTTTCTCCTCTCAGCAGATCATGGGCTTCTGTCCCCCTTTGGAAAAAAGTGCTAGAGGCAGGGCACGATGACTCACACCTGTAATCCCTGCATTGTGGGAGGCTGAGGTGGGCAGATTGCTTGAATCCAGGAGTTCGAGACCAGCTGGAGCAACATGGTGAAATCCCATCTCTACAAAATATACAAAAATTAGCCAGGCATGGTGGTGTGCACCTATAGTCCCAGCTACTCTGGAGGCTGAGGTGGGAGGATCTCCTGAACCTGGGAGGCAGAGGTTGCAGTGAGTGGAGATGGCACCACTGCACTCCAGCCTGGATGACAAAGACCGACCCTATCTTAAAACAAACAAAACAAAAGCAAAAAGGTGCTAGAGAGCTCACAATTGTGAGTACCCAGCACTGAAATATTAACTTCCAAGATGGTCAAAGTGGCTTCTTAGGCCAGGTTGTCATGGTTTCCAAGACCACAAACAGAAGTTTGGTTCAAAAGAAGGGCAGGAAGGGAACTGCCTTTTTCTTCCTAAGGGAATAGTTTCAAGAGCCAAGATAAGAGGGGGACATGGCAAAAGGAAGAGAAGTTTACATAACAGGGCAAAGAAAATGGACAGTCTTGAGAGTTCAATTTTTCCTGGTGAGCATAGGGAGAGAGGCTTCATTTGTAGGATTATAAGGCCCTATTCAGATGGTGAGATTAACCTAGGAGGTTAATAGGAAGAGGAGTCAGTTTTCTACTATGTTAAATGTCCACCCAACCAAACCTAGGAGGCACAAAGCATGGGGGCCAAAATTAAGCTGCTTTGGGAAAGCGAAGGCCCTCCAAAGACTCTGAGTTTTTCCTGCAAGAGGGCAGATGTGATAATCATCCCCAGAAGTGATGTGTGGAGGTGCTGTTTCCAGAATTGAGGCCTGCCTTGCTGTCCACCCCGGGCAGGTCCCCTGGTCAGGACCCTTTCAACTCTCATTTCAAAGGAGCCAGATGGAGGAGAACATTGTAAGAAACCAAAATGCTACCATTCCTCCCAGCAGGAGCTATCAGCTGAGTGTGGCCACCTGGCCCAGGAATTCCCTTTCAGACTCATGGGCAGTTCTCTGTGGCTTATGAGAATCCCCTTGGATGCTTCCTCCTGAGCTGGTGCCAGCTTGGAAAGGAGACAGAGTTGCTCACCGCTCTGCTCTACCCAGAAGCAGCAACTGTGGCACCATTGTAGGTTAATTACCACGTATGCCTCACCACCTTCTCAAAGCAGGTAGGCTGACCACAAGCTAGGAGGCAGGTCAGACCTGTCACAATTTTATCGCCAGTAACAATACTAGCCAGTAAGTTCCTGGTCTTTTCAGGGAGCATGTCCCCTGCTTTTCCCACCAACTATATCAAATAAGAATCCCATAATTATAGCCACGTAGATGGAAAAGTCTAAACAAATCCCCTCATTTTACATTTAAGCATGTATTAGCATTCTGCTGAGCACTGGATAAAAAGGCTATACCATCTTTTTTTTTTTTTTTTTGAGATGGAGTCTAGCTCTGTCACCAGGCTGGAGTGCAGTGCTGTGATCTCGGCTCACTGCAACCTCCGCCTCCCCGGTTCAAGTGATTCTCCTGCCTCAGCCTCCTGAGTACCTGGGACTACAGGCACGCACCACTATGCCTGGCTAATTTTTGTATTTTTAGTAGAGACAGGGTTTCACCATATTGGCCAGGCTGGTCTTGAACTCCTGACCTCGTGATCCGCCCGCCTCGGCCTCCCAAAGTGTTGGGATTACACGCGTGAGCCACCGAGCCTGGCCAAGGCTACACAATCTTGACAGGAAAGCAGGACAGGGGCAGAGACACCTGAGGCAAAGAAATCTGTATTGGGTGTCAAAGGAAGGGCAGAAACATCTCCCACGCCTGCTCGCCTGTGCCTACCCAAAACCTCTAGGGTTTCCCCTGCCGCCAGCTTGTGGCCATCAAGCTGCTGCAGGAGAGAGCTCATCACAGCGTGGGCCTCCCACTAAGGGCTCAGGCTGAGCAGAGGGGATCCTTCTCTTTCCAGAGCTGCTACATACAGTCAGGTAGCATGTGCCATGAACATGGGCACCAGGTAAGGAGGTGGTTTGGGAGATGAAATCCACCCTAAGTTTTGCCAGATGGGCCTTGCACCTGTGGGCTATATTCACCTTTCTAAAATCTTTAAAAGTACCTTAAGGGCCGGGCGCGGTGGCTCACGCCTGTAACCCCAGCACTTTGGGAGGCTGAGGCGGGCAGATCATGAGGTCAGGAGATTGAGACCACGGTGAAATTCCATCTCTACTAAAAATACAAAAAATTAGGCAGGCACGGTGGCGGGCGCCTGTAGTCCTAGCTACTTGGGAAGCTGAGGCAGGAGAATAGCGTGAACCCAGGAAGCGGAGATTGCAGTGAGCCGAGATTGCGCCACTGCACTCCAGCCTGGGTGACAGAGCGAGACTCCATCTCAAAAATAAAAATAAAAATAAAAAATAAAAGTACCTTAAGGACTAGCAGGTGCAGTTAACTGTCAACCTGGCATTCCCTTGGGTCACCAAATCCTGAAAAATATCTAAGGAAGAAAACCAGTAGTGAATCCAGTTTGACCTGGGGATGCACCAGAGGCAGGGCTGAAGATGTCAAAGCAGCCAGCCCCGTGGGGCCCCTGCACCCGGGCCAGGTTCCTGCCCCTCACAGCTCACAGGCTCTCCCATGAAGTCCTTCCCAAGTAGCACCAGTGCCTCTCAGCCAAACCTCCTCCAAATCCATTCTCCCTGAGCCTTCATTTCCTCATCTAAAAAAAGGGGATCAAAAAGTCATCTACCCCATACCAAAGTTGAAAGGATTATTACTTTTTTCATGTGCAAAGGCCCTTGCCCTTGGATGAAGATCAGGTATCTTAAGAAGCCACCGAACAGTGGAGGCAAACTGCCTCTGCCCCTCTGTCAGAGCCTCCCCGTGCCTTTGGCCACCGTGTTCCTATACTTTCCAGTCCTGGATCTGGACCCTTGGCTCTGTGTACCAGGAGGACATTGGTACTCCCCATTCCCAGACTTCTCCAGAATCTCTAATTTTTGCAGCTATATCTGGGGAATCTATCTGTCTGAGGTTCCTTTTTAAGTGGTGTCAGCAAGACTGAGTAAAAAGACAGAAAAAGTTCATGAGAGTAAAGGAACTCTGTGTTAAGAATTCACATGTGGATAATGCTTCACAGTTTTCAAAGCACTCTGACATTTGATCTTTGCAACAATATTTTAAGATAGACAGGACTGACAATATCATTCTTTGACAGATTTTAGAACATATGGTCTTAAAGGTGAAGTGACTCACTCAGTTAAGGCCATGCAACCACAGGAAGAGCCTAGAAGAAGCTAAGGCATACTCCATACTACAAGGTCCTAAAAGAAATTGGAGAGAAGAGGCTGGGCACAGTGGCTCATGTCTGTAATCCCAGAGACTCAGGAGGCCGAGGCAGGAGGATCGCTTGAGGCCAGGAGTTTGAGACCAGCCTGGGCAATACAGTGAGACACTGTCACTACAAAAAATAAAAAATTAGCCGGATGTGGTAGCATGTGCCTGTATTCCCCACTACTTAGGAGGCTGAGGAGGGAAGATTGCTTGAGCCCAGGAGTTTGAAGCTGCGGTAAGCTATGATCACACCACTGCACTCTAGCATGGTGACAGAGCAAGACCTTGCTTAAAAAACAAAAAAACAAAAAAAAAAAAAAAGAGAGAGAGCAGCCTGTATAAAATAGTGGGATAATTCTAGGCCCAACCCAGGACATTGGAGCTGGGGATTCCTGTCCTGATGAGCTCAGAGGATTAATATAGGTTATCCTACTTCCTCTCAGAGGTAACAGTGAGACATGCTGAATGTATGTGTGATGTCTGTGTGTGTCATTCTTCTTGGCCATGGGTACCTTGAGAGTACAGTCTGTGGTCTAGATGGAGGCGGTACACCTCCTGGTGTGTTGTGGAGGTACAAAAGGGAGGAGAACAAAAAAGGGTGGAGGAAGATTAGAGAAAGAAAGGAAGAGGGCTCTTTCCCTTAGGGAATTCCCTGTCCGCAGAATTCTAAATAAAGAAGACAGGACACACCCATATTAAGAAGGCCTATGATTATAGTACAGCTCAACCAGAAATATTGAAGTGCATCGGGACCAGGAAGGACAAATACTGACAAGGGGAAGAAATGCAAAAAACAAAAGCAAACACAAACCCAAAAAATATAAACAGGAAACAAAATGTTGCTTTAGAGTCTCTACACCCTTTAAAGGCCTTCAGTATTGAAAGGAGGGAATCTCCAGGGTTAACAACAGGGTCTTTCCCTAGGAAGGCAAGCAAATGCAAGGTTGTGGCCCCAGATAATCACTTCTCTCTAGCTAGCGCTTCTGGGTTCAGATGATGTCATGTGCATTAAGTATTTGTTGAGAAAGAGACCTCTGGAAGAGTAAAACCTCAGGACAGAGTTTATAAACAGCACACCCAATTCCACCTGCCTTCCACCATCTGGGAGAGTGACCCTCCTCAGTTTCCTGCTACAAGGAAAGAGTAGGCTATTCTCTTCATGTTACTGCAAATTATGATATACCCAAAAAATGTGATTTAAAAAAGGAGGGCCTCCATGGGCAGATGAATGGACAAACAAGTGTAGCACATCCATACAATGGAATTATTAATCAAGGAAGGATGTTCTGCCACATGCTGCCACACAGATGAACCTTGAAAACATTATGCTAAGTGAAATAAGCCAGTCACACACACACAAACAAATATGGTATAATTCTATTCATATGAAGTATGTAGAATACGCAAATTCATAGAGACAGGAAGTAGAGTGGAGGTTACCACAGGCTGGATGGAGTGGGGAATGGGCATTATTGTTTAATGGGTACAGAGTTTCAGTTTGGGATGAAGGAGAAGTTCTAGACATGGATGATGGTGATGGGAAACCTACATTGGGAATGTAGTTAGTACCACTGAACAGTCTACTTAAAAATGGTTAAGATAAGCTGGGTGAGGTGGCTCATGCCTGTAATCCCAACACTTTGGGAGGCTGAGGCGGGTGGATCATGAGGTCAGGAGATCGAGACCATCCTGGCTAACACGGTGAAACCCCGTCTCTACTAAAAATACAAAAAGAAATTAGTCGGGCATGGTGGTGGGTGCCTGCAGTCCCAGCTACTCGGGAGGCTGGGGCAGGAGAATGGCATGAACCCGTGAGGCAGAGCTTGCAGTGAGCTGAGATCGTGCCACCGCACTCCAGCCTGGGTGACAGAGCGAGACTCCAACTCAAAAAAAAAAAAAAAAAAAAAAATTAGCTGTGCATGGTGGTGTGTGACTGTAGTCCTAGTTGCTCGGGAGGCTGAGGCAGGAGAATCACTTGAACCTGGGAGGCAGAAGTTGTAGTGAGCCAAGATCGTGCCACTGCACTCCAGCCTGGGCAACTGAGTGAGACTCCATCTCAAAAAAAAAAAAAAAAAAAAAAAAACATTAAGATGGCAAATTTTATGTTCTGTATATTTTATCACAGTAAAATAAATAAATAAATAAAAATAGGAGAAGGAAGAAGAGCAGATGGAAGAGTCATCCTGGTATAGACAGGTGAGAAGGGTGGAGAAGGGAAGAGCAGAGCTAAGTTCCAGATGTGGACCAGCAGCTGCTGTCACCGGGAGCTCAGACCCATTGTGGTAATGGAGGTGGAGGCCAGTGGGGCACAGGTCAGTCACCACAGACATGCCCAGGGCTGGGAGCCCACACGGAGCCTGGAACAACATCAAAGAACTCAAGGGACCTGGCAAAGCTGAGTGACAAGGCAAAGAGCTGGAGAAACAGACTGGGCTTTCTGAATACCATGCAGTGTGCTTGTGTGTGGTAGGAGACAATGGTGGGAGTGCATTGAGGGTGTTGGGCATAGGGTAGACAAATCACCTTTTCAAAGAGCAGGAGAAAGGCATCTGTGTTCATCCTCTCCTCTCCCAAAGTCACCCCATCATCAGCTCAGAGAACATAGGCACCTGGTTAGAGCAGGTACAGCTAAGGCTTTCCTGACCCAAGATGGGGAACTAAGTCTCCAGGCTTTTTGATCACTCTGTATTAGTAACTCATTTGATCCTCTCAACAACCTTGGGAAATGGGTCGTATCACTCCCATTTTACAGAGGATAAAACTGGCTAAATACTTTGTCTAGGCTCACACAGTAAGAAGTCAAGCCAGAATCCAAACCTGACTTTGGCAGAAGCCACACTTTTTTCATAATATTGCCTTTGAGGTGCTTTCCAGACATGAGAGCTCCCCTTCTCAGTGATCATTCACCTCTTAAAGTATGGTGCAGAGATTAAGAGCATAAGCTCTGTGGACAGACGGCCCAAATCCCAGATCCACCACCACAATCACTACCCATTTGACCTTGGGAACTTTTTTTTTTTTTTTTTAGACGAAGTTTCTCTCTTGTTGCTCTGGCTGGAGTGCAGTGGCGCGATCTCAGCTCACTGTAACCTCTGCCTCCTGGGTTCAAGCAATTCTCCTGCCTTGGCCTCCCAAACAGCTGGAACTAGAGGGCCACCCCACCGTGCCTGGCTAATTTTTGTATTTTTAGTAGAGACAGGGTTTCACCATGTTGCCAGACTGATCTCGAACTCCTAACCTCAAGTGATCCGCCTGCCTCGGCCTCCCAAAGTGCTGGGATTACAGGCGTGAGCCACCGTGCCCAGTCCCCATGCTCTTCTTCTTATTTATTTATTTTTTTGAGACAGAGTCTTACTCTTGCTAGGCTGGAGTGCAGTGGTGTGATCTTGGCTCACTGCAACCTCCGTCTCCCAGGTTCAAGCAATTCTCCTGCCTCAGCCTCTCAAGTAGCTGGGACTACAGGGGCTCACTACCATGCCCAGCTAATTGTTGTATTTTCAGGAGAGACGGGGTTTCACCATGTTGGCCAGGCTGGTCTCGATCTCTTGACCTCACGATCTGCCCACCTCGGTCTCCCAAAGTGCTGGGATTACAGGTGTGAGCCACTGTGCCCAGGCCTCCCCCTACCCCCCACCTCCATTCTCTTACTGCTCCCTAGGAGCCTATTCATTCGCTGTTACATTGAACTGGAACCTCATTTTTTATCTCCACCACCCCAAGTGATACATTCTCACCCCAATGGCATGCATTCTCACAATCTTCCAACCTACTACCTTTTGTGATGGTTATTTTTGTCCCTTTTCAACAACTGAGGAACTAAGGCCTAAAGCTCTACAGTTAACTTGTGGTGAAACTGGACCATAAACCCAGGTCCAAAAAACTCATGGTCTTGGCTGTTACATGATGTTTTGGCATTAGAGAGAAAAAAATCTACCACATGGTAAAGGGGACAGTAGCTTGGGTTGAATTTCAAACACTTGGATTGGAATCCAAGCTCTGTGACCTTGGACAAGTTTCTTTCTTTCTTTTTTTTTTTTTTTTTTTGAGATGGAGTCTTGCTCTGCCGCCCAGGCTGGAGTGCAGTGGCACAATCTTGGCTC
The DNA here is from genome assembly GCF_028885625.2 of Pongo pygmaeus. Lineage (NCBI taxonomy): Eukaryota > Metazoa > Chordata > Mammalia > Primates > Hominidae > Pongo > Pongo pygmaeus. The sequence continues at coordinate 45,790,899 of NC_072373.2, forward strand.
ACTGCAACCTCCAGCTCCCAGGTTCAAGCGATTCTCCTGCCTCAGCCTCCTGAGTAGCTGAGATTACAGGCACCTGCCACCATGCCCGGCTAATTTTTGTGTTTTTAGTAGAGACATGATTTCACCATTTTGGCCAGGCTAGTCTAGAACTCCTGACCTCGTGATCCACCTGCCTTGGCCTCCCAAAGTGCTGGGATTATAGGTGTGAGCCACCACACCCAGCTATTTATATATATATATTTTTTAGCAACAGGGTCTCAGGCTGGATGGAGCAATCTTCCTGCTTCAGCCTCCCCAGTAGCTAGAACTACAGGCATGTACCACCATGCCTAGCTAATTTTTACTTTTATTTTTTAAGACAGGGTCTTGCTTTGTTACTTAGGCTGGAATGCAGTGGCATGATCAGAACTCACTGAAGCCTCAGCCTCTGGGCTCAAGTGATCCTCCCACCTCAGCCTCCTTTGTGGACTACAGGGGTGTGCCACCATGCCTGGCTAATTTTCAAATGTTTTTGTAGAGACAACGTTTTGCTATGTGGTCCCGGCTGGTCTTAAACTCCTGGGCTCAAGTGATCCTCCCACCTCTGCCTCCCAAAGTGCTGGGATTACGGGTGTGAGCCACTGCACCTGGCCAGAAACTATAATTTTAAATGCCTGCTTTGGGCTTGTCATTCTGACATATATTACTTGAAATTATAAAGATTAATGATTCAAAGTGATTAATACAAGAGCTACTCAAGAAATGGTAATCTTTATTATTTTCTTCGATATCACAACCATAAATTTTTTTTTTTAACTGACACATTTTCTATCATTTTCATTTGTGTTTCCTTTTCATTTTTCTTCCCTTCTGCTAGTTTGGAAGTTATATTATACCAAGTTTTTTAGTATTAGCCTAGAAATCTTAACATAAAGACTTCTAATAATCAATATCTTTAATTTTTTCCCTAGAAAATATAAGGACCTTAGAACACTTAAACTCCAATTACTATATTCACCTTCTAATTTTTTTTTTCAGACACAGTCTCACTTTGTCACCTAGGCTGGAGTGCAGTGGCGCGATCTCGGCTCACTGCAACCTCCGCCTCCTGGGTTCAAGCAATTCTCCTGCCTCAGCCTCCTCAGTAGCTGGGATTACAGGCACACACCACCACACCCAGCTAATTTTTGTATTTTTAGTAGAGATGGGGTTTCACCATGTTGGCCAGGCTGGTCTCAATGTCCTGACCTTGTGATCCACCCACCTCAGCCTCCCAAAGTGTTGAGATTACAGGCACGAGCCACCGCGCCTGGCCTCACCTTCCAACTTATATGCTATAGTTACTGAGGATTTAAATTATATCTTCATTTTATTCCTATCAATTAGACATTGTTATATTTCTTGTCTTTGACATTAATATTTAGATTTCACTCCATGTTTACCATTTTATTTGCTCATCATCCCTTCTTCATTTCTTTTTCTTTTTTCTTTTTTTTTTTTTTTTTGAGACAGAGTCTCCCTCTGTTGGCCAGGGTGGAGTGCAGTGGTGCCATCATAGCTCACTGCAGACTGAATCTCCTGGGCTCAAGTGATCCTCCCACCTCAGTCTCCCAAGTAGCTGGGACTACAGGCCTGCATCATCATGCCAGGCTTTTTTTTTTTTTTTTTTTTTTTATTAGAGATGAGGTTTCTCTATTTTGCCCAGGCTGTTCTTGAACTCCTGAGCTCAAAAGATCCTTTCATCTGGTTTCCCAGAGTGCTAGGACTATAAGGCATGAGCCACAGTGCTCAGTCCATCATCCCTTCTTGAATCTTAGACTTTCCTTTTAGTACAGGCCTACCTTGGAGACATTGCAGGTACGATTCCAGACCACTGCAATAAGGCAAGTTCCTGGTTATTTATTATTTTTTTGGTTTCTCAGTGCATATAAAAGTTATGTGTACACAATACTATAGTCTATTAAGTGTTTTTATGGTTAAAAAACACAATGTGACTACCTTAATTAAAATATATTTTGTGTTAAAAATGCTAATGATCGGCTGTGGTTCACGCCTGTAATCCTAGCACTTTGGGAGGTTGAGGGGGGCGGATCACTTGAGGTCAGGAGTTCAAGGCCAGCCTGGCCAACATGGTGAAACCCTGTCTCTACTAAAAATATTTTTAAAAAAGGGTGACCCTTTCCTGTCTCGGCCTGCGCGGAGTCTCTGAGACCTTAAAATTGAGAGTGTTTTCGCACCTCAGGGGCTGTTCCTGGTGGTTCTGCACCCGTCACCATGCCACTGAACGAACATGTTGAATTACACCATAAACACTATGGATACCGTTTGGATTACCATGAGAAAAAAAGAAAGAAGGAAAGTCAAGAGGCTTATGAACGAGAGGCTCATGAACGTTCAAAGAAGGCAAAGAAAATGATTGGTCTGAAGGCTAAGCTTTACCATAAACAGCGTCATGATGAGAAAATACAAATGAAAAAGACTATCAAGATGCATGAAAAGAGAAACACCAAACAAAAGAAGGATGAAAAGACTCCACAGGGAGCAGTACCTGCCTATCTGCTGGACAGAGAGGGACAATCCCGAGCCAAAGTACTTTCCAATATGATTAAACAGAAATGAAAAGAGAAGGTGGGAAAACGGGAAGTCCCTCTGACTAAAGTACGTGCCCAGGGAGAAACAGACGTATTAAAAGTTGTTTGAACAGGAAAGAGAAAGAAGAAGACATGGAAGAGGGTGGTTACTAAACTCTGCTTTGTCGGAGATGGCTTTACAAGAAAACCACCTAAATATGAAAGACTCATCAGGCCAATATGCATTTCAAGAAAGCCCATGTATTACATCTTGAACTGAAAGCCACCTTTTGCCCACCAATACTTGGTGTAAAGAAGACTCCCTCATCCCTACTGTATACAACTTTAGGTGTTATTACCAAAGATATTGTCATTGAGGTAAATGTGAGCGAATTGGGCCTTGTGACACAAGGAGGCAAAGTTATTTGGGGAAAATATGCTCAGGTTACCAACAGTCCTGAAAATGATGGATGCATAAATGCAGTCTTACTGGTTTGACAGCAATTTCATATATAATTATTGAGGACTACACACCAACTGAAAAAACTGCCATTACTGTAATGTTTCTACCAAACAGCCATACATGTCTGCAATCAAGAGATTTATTACATTGTAAACATTAAAATGGTCCAGTTTTATAAATGGTCTTTGCTTTGAAATCTGCTTAGACCCCATGTTCATAAAATTGAATGATTGAAAAAAAGCAAATATACAAATATCCTACTTCATCAATATCTGCATTTATGCGTGGGTATTCAGCAATTTCCTGAAAAACCACCAGTGTCCATTGAAAATGCCTTTCAAAAAGGTTAATACACAATTATGTGTCTGAGAATTTAACTGAAGTATCTTCTACCTTGTTAATCATTAATCCTAAAAAGGTAGCATTAATACAGATGTTAAGTTTACAGTGTTTACACTAAAAGTATGTGAGAAGACAAAAAGTTCAGAACTCTTAGAGAAATCTTTTCACCTGTGAAATCCTTAACTTCTGAATACAGCAAAGGTCTAGTGAATTCACATTCTAAACATTTTTTCTTCCATTTACCATGTAGAATAACACCTACTTGGCACTGTTTTCTACTTGAATCATGAAAATGAAAAAAAATACTAAAGTCTTTGTACTTTCTTAGCATTTCTGTGTTCTAAACAGTATATTTCTAGTTTCAGAATGGTATTAAGAATTAGTTTAAGCAACTCCAGCTAAGTTTTAAAAGGAAAAGAAGACTGCACTGATTCTCTGAGGAGAAATTTATTTGCAGTTAGATGACGTAAAAAAGTAAGGTGTTAGGGTTGTAACTTGGTGAAAGCACTTTTGTGATCTGTGATATGTTGTGGCTTTAAGGATAGCTGTATATTACATTAATCTATAATCACCAAAAAAAAAAAAAAAAAAAAAAAAATAGCCAGGCGTGGTGGCACATGTAATCCCAGCTACTCGGGAGGCTGAGTTGAGAGAATCGCTTGAACCCAGGAGGCAAAGGTTGCAGTGAGCCAAGATCGCACCGTTGCACTCCAGCCTGGGCAACAGAGCAAGACTCCGTCTCAAAAACAAAACAAAACAAAACAAAAACAATGTTAATGATCATCTGAGCCTTCAGGAAGTGGTAATGTTTTTGCTGGTGGAGAGGTCTTGTCTCAATGTGGATGGCTGCTTGCTGATGGGTGGGGTAGCTGTGACAATTTCTTCAAATAAGACAACAATAAAGTTTGCTGCATTGATTGACTCTTTAGTGAGACTTCTCTATAGCATACGATGCTATTTGACAGCATTTTTTCCTTTTCTTTCTTTTCTTATTTTATTTATTATTATTATTATTATTATTATTATTATTTGAGATGGAGTCTTGCTATGTTGCCCAGGCTGGAGTGCAGTGACACGATCTGAGCTCACTGCAACTTCCACCTCCCAGGTTCAAGCAATTCTCCTGCCTCAGCCTTCCAAGTAGCTGGGATTACAGGAATGCACCACCACACCTGGTTAATTTTTGTATTTTTAGCAGAGACAGGGTTTCTCCATGTTGGCCAGGCTGGTCTCCAACTCTTGACCTCAGGTGATCTGCCTGCCTTGGCCTCCCAAAGTGCTGGGATTACAGACGTGAGCCATCATGCCTGGCCTCTTTTTTTTACATCCCCATGAAGGACTGATATTTGATAGCATTTTACCCAGAGTAGAACTTCTTTCAAAATTGAAGTCAATCCTCTCAAACCCTGCAGCTGCTTTATCAACTATGTTTATGTAATATTCTAAATCCTTTGTTGTCACTTCAACAGTATTTACAGCATCTTCACCAGGAGTAGATGTCATCTCAAGAAACCACTTTCTTTGCTCATTCCTAAAAAGCAGCTCCTCATTTGTTCAAGTTTTATCATGAGATGGCAGCAATTCAGTCATATCCTCAGGTTCTACTTCTAATTCTAGTTCTCTTGCTATTTCCACCACATCTACAGTTACTTCCTCCACTGAAATCCTGAACCCCTCAAAGTCAGCCATGAGGGTTGGAATCAATTTCTTCCAAACTCCTGTTAATGTTGATATTTTGACTTCCTCCATGAATCATGAATATTCTTTTTCTTTCCTTTTTTTTTTTTTTTCCCAGACGAGGTCTCACTCTGTCACCCAGGCTGGAGTGCAGTGGCACAATCATGGCTCACTGCACCCTCGACCTCTCAGGCCCAAACGATCCTCTCACTTCAGCCTCCTGAGTAGCTGAGAGCACAAGAGCACACCACCATGCCTGACTAATTTTTTCACTTTTTGTAGAGACAGGGTCTCCCTGTGTTGCCAGGCTGGTCTCAAACTCCTAGGCTCAAGTGATCTTCATGCCTCAGCCTCCCAAAATGCTATGATTACAAGCAAGAGCCACCATTCCCAGCCCTTGAATGTTCTTAATGGCCTCTAGAATGGTGGATTCTTTCCAGAGGGTTTCAATTCACTTTGCCCAGATCCATCAGAGGAATCATTGTCTATGGCAGCTATAGCTTTACAAAATACATTTCTTAAATGATAAGACTTGAAAGTCAAATTTGTTCCTTGTTCCATGAGCTGCAGAATAGATTTTGTGTTAGCAAGCATGAAAACAACATTCATCTCCTTGTATGTCTCCATCAGAGCTCTTGGGTTATCAGGTGCATTGTCAATGAGCAGTAGTATTTTGAAAGGAGTAGGTTTCAACAGTGGGCTTAAAATATTCGGTAAACTGGCCAGGCACGGTGGCTCACGCCTGTAATCCCAACACTTTGGGAGGCCGAGGTGGGCGGATCACCTGAGGTCAGGAGTTCGAGACCAGCCTGACCAATATGATTTAACCCTGTCTTTACTAAAAACACAAAAATTAGCCAGGCGTGGGGGCATGCGCCTGTAATCCCAGCTACTCGGGAGGCTGAGACAGGAGAATTGCTTGAACACGGGAGGTGGACACAGCAGTGAGCCAAGATTGCACAATTGCACTCCAGCCTTGGCAACAAGAGTGAAACTCCATCTCAAAAAAAAAAAAAAAAAAAAAAAAAAAAAAAATATATATATATATATATATATATATATATATATTTGGCAAACCATGCTGTAAATAGATGAGCTGTCATCCAAGCTTTGTTGTTTCTTTGATAGACCACAGGCAGAATAGATTTAGCATAATCATTAAAGGCCCTAGAAGCCTGGCGCAGTGGCTCACGCCTGTAATCCCAACACTTTGTGAGGCTGAGGAGGGCGGATCACTTGAGGTCAGGAGTTTGAGACCAGCCGGGCCAATATGGTGAAACCCTGTCTCTACTAAAAATATAAAAATTAGCAGGGCGTGGTGGCGGGCACCTGTAATCCCAGCTACTCAGGAGGCTAAGGCAGAAGAATCACTTGAACCTGGAGGGGTGGATAATACATAAAGACCCTAGGATTTTCAGAATGGTAAACATTGACTTTAACTTGAAGTCACCAGCTGCACTGGCCCCTAATGAGAAAGTCAGCCTGTTCTTTGAAACTTTGAAGCCAGGCATTGACTTCTCCTCTCTAGCTATGAAAGTCCTAGATGGCATCTTTTTCCAAGAGAAGGCTGTTTTATCTACATTAAAATCTGTTGTTTAGCATAGCCACTGTCACCAATTATCTTAGCTAGATCTTCCGACTAACTTGCTGTGGTTTCTACGTTAGCACTTGCTGCTTCACCTTTACGTTGTGGAGACAGCTTCTCTCGTTAAACCTCAAGAACCAAGCGCTGCTAGCTTCTAACTTTTCTTCCGCAGCTTCCTCCCCTCTTTCAACCTTCACAGCATTGAAGAGATTTAGGATCTTGCCTTGGATTAGGCTTCAACTTAAGGGAATGTTGTGGCTGGTTTGATCTTCTAATCAGACCACTTGAACTTCCTTCCTGTCAGCAAATAAAGCTGTTTTGCTTTTTTATCATTTGTGTGTTAACTGGAGTAGCACTTTTAATTTCCTTCAAGAACATTTTCCTTTATTCACAACTTGGCTAACTGGTACAAGAGGCCTAGCTTTCGGCCTATCTCAGCTTTCAACACGACTTCCTCAGTAGGCCTAATCATTTCTAGCTTTTGATTTCTAGTGAGAGACCTGTGACTCTTTCTTTCACATGAACACTTAGAGGCCATTGTAGGGTTATTAATTGGCCTACTTTCAATATTGTTGTGTCTTAGGGAATAGGAAGTCCCCAGGAGAAAGTGAGAGATGAAGAACAGCTGGTCAGTGAGGCAGTCAGAACATACACATTTGTTGATTAAGTTTGCTGCCTTATATGGGCACCATTTGTAGCACCCCAAAACAATTCTATCAGTAACACCAAAAAATCACTGATCACAAATCATCATAACACATATAATAATAATGAAAAACTTTGAAACATCATAAGAATTACCAAGATGTGACACAGAGACATGAAATGAGCACATGCTGATAGAAAAATGGCGTCAATAGACTTTCTCAACACAGGGTTGCCACAAACCTTCAATTTGTTTAATAATAAAATAAAAAGGCAATGTCTGAAGTACAATAAAATAAGGTATGCTTATAATTTTTCTTCTTTTGAATTATTTCTTTTAGAAGTTGCTTTAGTAGGCCTCGCATAGTGGCTCACGCCTGTAATCCCAGCACTTTGGGAGGCCGAGGTGGGAGGATCACTTGAGGTCAGGAGTTCAAGACTAGCCTGGCCAACATAGTGAAACCCCGTCTCTACTAAACATACAAAAAAATTAGCCAGGCGTGGAGGCGTGTGCCTGAATTTCAACTACTTGGGAGGCTGAGGCAGGAGAATCTCTTGCACCTGGGAAACGGAGGCTGCAGTGAGCTGAGATTGTGCCTTGCACTCCAGCTTAGGGGACAGAGTGAGACTCTGTGTCAAAAAAAAAGAAGTTGCTTTAGTGGAGTAGTCTGTTGGTAGAAACCTCTGTTTTTGTTTGTCTGTAAAGGGTTTTGTTTTGCTTTTTTTTTTTGAGACAGAGTCTCGCTCTGTCACTCAGGCTGGAGTGCACAATCTTGGCTCACTGCAACCTCCGCCTCCCAGATTCAAGTGACTCTCCTCAGCCTCCTGAGTAGCTAGGACTACAGGCATCCCGCCACCATGCCTGGCTAATTATTTTTTATTTTTAGTAGAGACGGGGTTTCACCATGTTGGCCAAGCTGGTCTCGAACTCCTGACCTCAGGTGATCCCCCTGCCTCGGCATTCCAAAGTGCTGGGATTACAGGCATGAGCCACCGTGCCTAGCAGTGTGTTCATATATTTAGATACAGGCTCACTCTGTCACCCAGGCTGGATGACATGCAGTGTGCAATCAAAGCTCACTGCAGCCTCGAGCTCCTGGACTCAGTGATTTTCTTGCCTCAGCCTCCTGAGTAGCTGGGACTGCAGATGCGTACTACTGTGCCCAGCTAGTATATTTTTTAGATAAAGCATATAAAGCAAGTACAAATAATATGTTTCTTTAGGCATACATATGGTTATCAAGAGAATGGTGACTACAACATTACAGCACAAGACAGTGGTTAGGCTGGGTGATGAGGTGGGGGGATGGGATAGGAAGGGGTCATAGGTGGATGCAAATAAATGGCAGTGATCTCATTTTTGGGTGGTGGGTTCAAGTGTGTTCATTAGGTTAATAAAAAACATTAATAGCATAAATAAATAAGCAGTAAAAGAGAGGCATGCATAAACCAGTCAAGAAAATGAACTGTAGATTTTGATTCATCCAATTTTGTGCATCTGAGAAATAAACAAAAGAGATAGAACTAGAAATGAAAGGCAGAGACAGAGAGAGGAAAAAAAATGGTTCCTATTTCTACCAGCAACATTTTTTAACTTGTGTGATCAAAGACAGCCATGGAACTATCTAAAAATATCAAGACTCTTTTAAATAAGAACTTTTGTTGAAAATTTCATGGTCTAAAATAGCCATTTAACAACACAGTCAAGGCCAGGCACGGTGGCTCATGCCTGTAATCCCAGCACTTTGGGAGGCCGAGGCAGGAGGATCACTGGAGCCCAGGAATTAAGAGAGCAGCCTGGGCAACACAGTGAGACCCCATCTCTACAAAAACACAACGCAAAACAAAAAAACATAGTCAATATACTGCATCTGACTTTATTAGCCTAATAAAATCAATCAACTTAAAAATTCTGGCCTTTTGGTGGTGGTAGAGCGAGGAAGGGGATGAGAGTGGGAATACAGTGAGGGGCAGAAGTGCTGATCTGCATTTACTGCTCTAGGGACAGGAGGCCTAGAAGCTGCCCTGTGCGGGACCTCCGCAGCCGGCATGCGGAGCCTCGCACCAGCGAGGTGTGTGCCACACCCGGGGGTGTGGCAGCCTCGCTCGACCTAGCCCCGCCCTGCTCCCCGCCCGCCCTCGCCCCGGGCCGGCCGAGTTCGGACCTGCAGCTCCCCCCACCTCTGCGCGGTGCGACTCAGCCGCAGGCGCCGGGCTCAGCTGGCTACCAGCGTGGCCCGGGAAGCAGCTGGGGAAACAAACGCCTTAGCCCTGGAGGCCTGGCTCAGCACAGAAGCCCCAAATAAGGCGGGCCGACTCCACCCGGGCAGCAGCGATTGCTCAGAGGGGGCCGATGACTCGCTCGACCCAGCCAGCCAAGCATCTCCCTCCCTCCCCCGGGACCCTCGTCCTGTCCCCCACCACATCACACCACACCACACCACACCCCGGGGAACACACCTGGGGAACCCTCCCAGTTCTCACCCCACCCCTCACCTGGCCTCCCTGAAACCAAACCCTGTGGCTTCAGTGGCTCAGCCGACTTCTCAGCACAGCTTCCCCGGGAGCGCCTGTCCTTGAGCTGCCAAAACCCAGGGGAACAGGGCCTCGCTCCAAGCTTTACGGGGCAGGCATGCTTGATAAATGTCTATTGATCAATGCATGCATTATGTCAGAGGACAAGGGCAAAAACTGGGCTGGTTCTGGGATGTGTGCGTGAAAGCCACTCTGTTTACATCACCATGGAAGGGAAGGTTGGGGTAAATCTGAGATGCTTCAAAACAGGCTATTACAGCGTCTACAAGTGAGTGTTCTCATTAGTCCTCAGCAGCTCTGGAAGAAGGAGAGGTAACCTGGAGCACACCCTACTTAGCGTATGGGGACCCTGGGCCCCAGAGTAGAGAGTGTGACGTGCCTGGCCGGGTATGAGTGGGGACTGTGGAGTTTCCGTGACCTCAATTTTTCTGGTCTGTAAAGTACAGCACTTGGTTTTTTGTTTGTTTTTTAGACAGGGTCTCTGTTGCCCAGGCTGGAGTGCAGTGGCATGATTAAGGCTCACTGCAGCCTCAACCTTCCTGGGCTCAGTGATCCTCCCACCTCAGCCTCCTGAGTAGCTGGGACTACAGGTATGCATCACCATGCCTGGCTATTTTTTTTTGTTTTGTTTGTTTTGGTTTTGGTAGAGATGGGGTTTCCCCATGTTACTCAGGCTGGTCTCGAACTCCTGGGCTCAAGCTATTCTCAGCCTCCCAAAGAACTGGGATTATAGGCGTGAACCACTACGCCCACCCTAAAGTGCAGCACTTTTAACTTTTCAAAGCACTTCCATTTAGATTCCATACTCTCTCCTTAGATTATCATAACTATCATTTGTGGATACAAACAAATGACGAACGAGAAAAGTGAGGCTCAGAGGTTAAGTGACTTGCTCAAGGTCACACTGTTAGCTACTAGCTTGGTCAAGAGTGGAAATAAATTAAGGAATTCTTTTTAATGCCCCAAGATTCCAAGATTTTTCACCCACTTTGAACACATCATTCGTACTTGCTGGAATTCACTCTCCCATTCTACAGCGTGGAAAGAAGCCACCCTACTCAAGAAAGAGGACTCAAATTTTATAGGAGCTGGAGAAATGAATGGTCTCCCCAACCTCAGGGAAGTAAGGAGGGATTTTCCCATGCAAAAATCTCCATAAATACAAATCTTTATATTTGTAGGCACTCCATGGTATACAAAGCACTTTCATATCCATTATCTCAAGTGATTCTTGTCACTTACCTTACCCTGTAAGGTATTCAAGAGGATATTATCTGATATTTTAAGGAGAGTGAAAAGGCTGCAGCAGTTAAGTGGCATGTTCAATAATAATACCCCATTTCCTTCCCATGCATTGCATTACATTGGTTACCCCTGAGGTTCTGAGATAACCAATGTAATGATGAAAAACTCTTTATATTCATAATGGAAACCCAAAGCATCTCCCTCCATTTTTCTCATTTCTGTCCTCAAGATGCCCAGAAAGGAGGAAGGTGGAGGGGTGAAAACTTGGTATGGGCCAGGGGACAAACTACGAGCACAGAGTAGCCCAAGCCTTCCCCAGAGTCATGGCAAAAGATGGTGCCATCTCATGGGTGAACCCAAGACTCCATGTCCTGGCCCTGGATCCTGCACCAAACAGGTGCCTTGGACCAGCCTGTATCTGTCATGGAGGCCACCAGGACTCTTTATCACTCTTGAATTTGTAGCAGTCAGTTGGTACAACCTCCAAGAAGCTGGCACCTCGGGCTGTCATTCCAAAGCCGCCTAACTGCCAAGGGGTGTCAAGTGGCCCACCACAAGCACAGGGACTTTCCCATCTAGTGTCCCATCATACACACTAGACATTGTCTTTGTCCCAAGCCCCACGGTTGCTAATTATCTTTTGGCTGGTGACAGCCTCCAGATCTTCCTTTCTCTCTGCCCCTTCTTGTGCTATTCTTGGATTTTTTTTTTTAAACGCTTCTTTTCTTTAAAAATATAGCTGCAGATAAAATATACTTAGCTTCTCTTTCACACATATACATTTAAGAGAATGAAGGCAGGAAATCTTTCTGGTTCTCTCCAATCACAGACCAGCATGAGAACTCAAACCACCAGGAGGAGCCAGCCTCTCCACCATGAATGAGTAATCCCACTCACAGATTTATAGGGGGCTTTATTTAGGGTGTTCCACATCTTATTCCAGAAGCCTGGCCTTTAGCTGAGCCTGCGTAAAAGCCACTTTACATTTTGACTCCCACTTCAAACACAAGTTGGCCTGCTCATCTTCTCACACCTTCATGTGAGATCCAGACACACAGAGGAAGGTACCTCTCAAAGGTGACCCAAGAGTTCCAAGCCTTCTCCCCTCTCTGATTTCTCATCCCAGGATCAGACCCTGTGTACCACCTAGGCTGGCTCCAGGTGGTCAGCTTCCAAAGCAAAGGCTATGGCCATCAGCACTTTTTTTTTTTCCTAATCATTTATTCATATATTTAAATTTTTTGAGACAGAGTCTCCCTCTGTTGACCAGGCCGGAGTCCAGTGGCATGATCTTGGTTCTCTGCAGCCTCAACCTCCTGGACTCAAGCAAGCCTCCCACCTCAGCCTCCCGAGTAACTGAGACCACAGACATGCACTACCACGCTCAGCTAATTTTCATACTTTTTGTAGAGATGGGGTCTGACTATGGTGCCCAGGCTGGTCTCGAACTCTTGGGATCAAGCAATTCTCCCGCTTTGCCTCCCAAAGTGTTGGGATTATAGACATGAGCCACTGTGTCCAGCCGTTTGTTTTTTTGCTGTTGTTGTTTTCTCTTTTTTTAGAGAGAAGCTCTTGCTCTGTTGCCCAGGCTGGAGCACAGTGGTGCAATCAGAGCTCACTACAGCCTCAAAGCCCTGGACTCAAGGGATCTTCCCGCCTCAGTCTCCTGAGTAGCTGGGACTACAGGTGTGCATCACCACACTTGGCTAATTTTTTAATTTTTTATTTTTTTAAGTGATGGAGTCTCACTAAGTTGCCCAGACTGGTCTTAAAACCCTGGCCTCAAGCCTCAGCCTCCCAAAGTGCTGGGATTACAGGTATGAGCCATTGTGCCCAGCCCATCAGCTTCTTTATTTCCCTTCTAAAACCACAGACACTTTGCCTCTGGTTGCCTCCTATCATTGGATTCCACTGGACTATGTTTGGGGCTGACTTGTGACCAATTCTTTATGATGTGGGAAAATGCTCATGATCTAGTATTGGGTAGGAAAAAAAAATTAAATCAAAATCTTATTATGCAACGTGTTCCCAATTTTGTTTAAAAAATGTATATACTCACCCACGTATATAAAAGACTAAAAGAGACTACACCAAAATGTTAGCAGTTATGTCTGGACTTGTGAAAGTTTTAGTTTTCTCTTCATGCTTTTCTGAATATTCCACACTTTCTAGGATGAACCTGTGTAGAGGCAGTACATAGCTCAGAATCTTTTTTTATTTATTTTTTTTTGAGACGGAGTCTCACTCTGTCACCAGGCTGAAGTGCAGTGGCACAATCTCGGCTCACTGCAACCTCTGCCTCCCAGGTTCAAGTGATTCTCCTGCCTCAGCCTCCCAAGTAGCTGGGATTACAGGTATGTGCCACCACGCCTGGCTAATTTTTGTATTTTTAGTAGAGATGGAGTTTCATCATGTTAACCAGGCTGGTCTTGAACACCTGACCTCAGGTGATCCACCCGCCTTGGCCTCCCAAGGTGCTGGGATTACAGGCGTGAGCCACTGTGCCTGGTCGACTCTTTATGTTTATATTTTTTATTTTTTAGAGATGGGGTCTCATTATATCGCCCAAGATGGATTCAAACTCCTGGACTCAAGCAGTTCTTCTGCCTCAACCTCTCAAAGTGCTGGACTACAGGCACATGCCACCACACCCTTGGACTCTGAAGTTTGAGAGCCATGGTTTGAATTCCACATCCACCACTTGGTAGCTGTGGGAACTTGGATAAAAGTATTTTATCTCTTTGAGCCTTAGTTTCTTTTTTTGAAAGGGAAGATAGGAATGACTCCTTCCTTATTAGGATTGTCATGAGGAGGGAATGAGGTCATGCAGTTTTAGCATGTGTCTTGGTGCCTGAAATATAGTAAGTGCTCAGTATATGTGAGATCCTTTTTACATATTACTTTTATACTCTGGAAAAAAAGTAAATATTCTTAAAAAATAACCACCTGGCTAAAAATTTGCCATTTGGATTAAAGTACACCGAGAAAACAACAAAAGCCCTCCTGGAAATGTGGTGTCTCTAAAAGTGACTGAAACAAGAATGATCATACGATAAGGTAGGGTTTAAACTATGTCAACGTTCCTATGAAAAGGCAATATACGGCCGGGCACGGTGGCTCACGCCTGTAATCCCAGCAATTTGGGAGGCTGAGGCGGATGGATCACGAGGTCAGGAGTTCAAGACCATCCTGACCAAGATGGTGGAACCCTGTCTCTACTAAAAATACAAAAATTAGCCGGGCACAGTGGCAGGCACTTGTAATTCCAGCTACTTGGGAGGCTGAGGCAGGAGAATCGCTTGAACCCAGGAGGCGGAGTTGCAGTGAGCCGAGATTGTGCCACTGCACTCCAGCCTGGGTGACAGAGTAAGATTCCATCTCCAGAAAAAAAAAAAAAAAAAAAAACAGAAAGAAAGAAAAAGGAATATAAGGTGGGAAGGGTGTTGAATGAGGAGTGATGACTGTGATAAATGCAAAGTTGATGAAAGAAAATATAGATGCTTTTTAAATGAAAAACAAAACAAAACAAAAAAACCCTCACAAAACTAGGTAGATTAGATCACAGAATAATGAACTGAGCTATAAAGCAACTAGCAGAAGAAAATCATATAAGCCAGAAAGTAGGGAGAGTCTGTGAGTTGGGTAAACAGGAATGCTCTGTCTGGCTAGGGCATTAGAGAGGCAGTGTTGCCTAGGGCCCAGGTAGGATGACAGGGGCTGAGTCAGAAACAGCCCTGGGTTAAACTGGGGCAGAAGTTAGACCCGGTTTAGACAAGGGACTTTGGGGATTGGAACTATGGATTTGGCCAGCCTGGGGAGCTCTGAAACACAACTGTTTATAGCACTAGGTGCAGGAGATAAGCTGAGCAAGTTAGGAGAATGTACACTTCACTAATCTGAATATAGCTGAGAGCCTGGATCTCCTGACATTGTTCTTAAGCAGTGTGGCCTTCCAATAGCCTGACCTGTTTTGTGCCAGTGACACTAGAGGACGTTGGACACCAGAAAGAAGTAAAAAGAGAATCACCACCATTACCAGGATTCCAAATGCAGTCCAGACCTCCTCTCCACCTTGGCATAGTGGCCACATAGAGTCATACAGAGCGGGGCTGCAGGGAGCTTCACAAGCTCCCAGCATGAGTTTGAAGAGGGAGAGTGAAAGGTGGAGCTTCCTTAGATAAGGGCTCAATAATTCTAGGAGACCAATTCCTAAGCCAAGTCTCCTGGGGAACTGGCCATTTTTTCAACTCTAGTCACCAACTTCCTAGGAAGATGTCCCCAGTCTCTGTCACTGAAGCCCAGCTGAGCAAGACAGCAGTGAGATCTTACTTTTAAATGTTGGTACCCTACTATAATTAATCTGCAGCATTGTTTGGGTAGGAGGAAGCAGAGACTGTTAGAGTTGAAACATCCTAGAAGTACATTTAGCCCTAACTATTCATTTTACATCTGAACAAATTGAAGCCCAGAAAGGTTCAGTGATTTCCCAAAAGTGATAGAACAACTTAAGTGGCTCAAGTTCCAGGTTTCCCAACTTCCAGTCTGGAACTCACTTCTCTAGACCACCCTGCCTGTCATTAGGAAGGCTTTGCAATTATTCAGGCATGAGATGATGAGGTTTTGAGCAGGGAGGGTGGCCCTGGGAAGGAAGAAGGTAAAGTTCACTATGGTCTATTTGTTTAGAGAAAATGTTCTATTTGTTTATATCCATCCATCCATCCATCCATCCATCCATCCAACCATTATTTTTATTTATTTATTTTTTTTTTAAGATGGAGTCTTGCTCTGCTGCCCAGGCTGGAGTGCCATGGCACGATCTCGGCTTACTGCAACCTCTGCCTCCAGGGTTCAAGCAATTCTCCTGCCTCAGTTTCCTGAG
Organism: Pongo pygmaeus; assembly: GCF_028885625.2. Classification (NCBI taxonomy): domain Eukaryota; kingdom Metazoa; phylum Chordata; class Mammalia; order Primates; family Hominidae; genus Pongo; species Pongo pygmaeus. The sequence continues at coordinate 45,806,819 of NC_072373.2, forward strand.
TAGTTGAGACTATAGGCACTTGCCACAACATCTGGCTGATTTTTGTACTTTTAGTAGAGATGGGCTTTCATCATGTTGGCCAAGCTGGCCTCGAACCCCTGACGTTAGGTGATCCACCCTCCTCGACCTCCCAAAGTGCTGAGATTACAAGCATGAGCCACCACACCCGGCCCATCTATCCATTCTTTACTGATCCTTATTCTATGAGCCAAGGACTGTGCTAAACACTGAGTATATAGGAATGACTAAAGCATCACTCTCCTTTCAAGTAGCTTGCAGGCTGATGAGTGGGCTCAGTGAAAACGCTGCAGCCAAAACCAACAAGTCGCTGCATCTCAGAAACCATGCTGCCATAAGCCTGTTCACATGAACACTCAGCTAATATTCACACCCTTGTCTGTAAGTCACTGCCTCTGAAACCATCTCCCATCATTGGATGCCATCCCTGAGAAACTGGGAGGGGACCAGAGAATTCCCCCTGTTCCAAGAGAGCCTGGAGCACTTAAGTGATCTATAGGAAACAGAAGCAAGAACTGCACTTAATGCCAAGCCCCTTCCAGCCAGGAAAGGCAAGTTCTGGTTCACGCATTATCTTGGCTAAGCTGCCACTTCTTGCCAGCTAAAGTCTCTGCGTGGGTGTGTGCTTGGAAAAGCAGGGGAGATTCCAGCCTGAGACTCTCTTGCTTATTTATCCAGGGGCAGCTCAATTCCAGTGCAGCTGACAGTTGATCTGGGTGACCAAATAGTGATAGCACCCTTGGGCTACAGCTTCTACAAAAACAAGTAGTGTTGTCACCCAGTCTGACTCCCTCCATCAAAAAGAGATTTCCCAGCACTGACTTCTACAGCCTCTACTCCCAGGGGAGGAATGCAGGGCATGAGTAAACAAGGTGAAGTGGTTGCAGCTCTCTACCCTCCACTCTGCCTTGTTTCACCAGGACTCTTCTTGCTCAAATATCAAGCAAAGCCCTAGAGCTGGCACCAAGAGGGTAACCTGTCTCATGGAAATGATGGAGCCCCTGCATGCCCTTTGATGGAGAGTTGCAGGATGCTGGGGCCTCTGGGCCTTTCGTTACTGGGAGACAATGGGCTATGACCCTTTTATAAATGTACTGAGCCCAAAGTTAGCAGGGAGCAGGCGGGCAGGCTGATGCCAGTCTCCATGGAAAAGGAAGGGAGAAATGGAGGGACAAAAGAGGAACAATTAAAATTCAATGACTACCCTGGCACTCAGAACATGTATCAGTCTTCGTTTGTGTGTGTTCATATTTTCCAGAGGAAACTGAGTCTGAGAGCCTAAATAATTTGTCCACAGTCACACAGCTGGCCAGCCAGACTTGAACCCAGTTCCACCAGACTCCCTCAAATCTGCGCTTTTATATAACACCACCTGCTGGGATTGGAAGGCCAACTAGGTGATTTAGGACACAGGGCATTGTTATACAGAAAGGCACAGGAATGGATTCAGGATTTGGTAAGCTCTGACCCCCGGGGTTGAAAACCCAGTGGAAATTAGCATTCTTTGCTCTATCAATATAAGACCTCAGCATCCTGTTTCCTAGTCCCAGTAAATAGATTTTCCAGTGTTACGGAAATCTCTTTTCATCTGCTCCTCTTACAGGGCTAAATGGCTTAGGTCAGATATACAAACAGAAAACACAGATAAATCCAGGGTCATACTTTCTTTCAGACTTTTCTATATTGCTCCTAATGTCCCCCATCAAAGTAGATTGTGAGGCCAGGGGCAGTGATTCACGCCTGTAATCCCAGCACTTTGGGAGGCAGAGGCAGGTGGATTGCTTGAGCCCAGAAGTTTGAGACCAGCCTGAGCAACATAGCAAGACCCATTTCTAAAAAAAAATTTTTTTTTAATTTTCTGGGTGTGGTGGTGTGCACCTGTAGTCTCAACTACTCAGGAGGTTGAGTTGGGAGGATCCCTTGAGCCCAGGAATTGGAGGCTACAGTGAGCCATGATGACACCACTACACTCCAGCCTGGGTGACAAAGTGAGATCCTGTCTCTAAAAACAAAAAACAAAACAAAAACAAACAAAACACAGTAGGCTGTGGGGGTTAGGGACCAGAAGCACACCCAGAGGGTTACTCCACTGGTCTCAGTGGCCCACTGTCTGAGTCATTTTTCCCTCTGACATTGGTAAGCCTAGGAGTACAAAAGTTACCAAAGCAAAATCCACTCAATAATTTTTTATTGAGTACTTACTATGTGCCATATACTGTTCTGGGCGCTTGGGATATATCAATGAGCAAGGCGAAGACCATTGCTCTCATGGAGCTTATCTTCCAGGAGAGTAAATAACCTTTTTTTGTGTATTAGAAAGGCCATGAGCTTTGGTGTCAGGCCTGGGTCACATATCAGCCCCAACCCTAATGAGCCAAATGATCTCTGGGCAAGCTATTTAACTCACTGAGTGTTAGCTTTCTTATCTGTAAAATGGGAACCATAGCATGTTGTAAGAGTGTAGTAAGGATTACAGATAATGCATATTAATCGCCTGGCACAAAGCAGGGTTCAAAAATGGTTAGTACTATTTTTCCAGTCCCAGCTGAATCCACAGATTCTGGGACAACTCGCATGCCTTCTTATTTAGGGGCTTCAACCACAGCATTGTCTTTAAGATATCCTAGAGACAGTCTGGTGTGGTGAAGAATGTATTTGGGTTGAATCAACCTAAAGCCAATGAATTTTCCCTCTAGAAATGTCTGCTCCCACCCCTAGACCTGATGGAAAAGATAGGCCTGATTAGTCTCCCTACCCTGCAACAAGTCATAGATCACTGGAGTGCAGTGGACATCAGATCTAAGCTGGAATCAGCATCTGTTGGCGTTTGGACTGAGAGACTGAGTTAATTTACTTTGGAGAGCTAAGCGGGAAGGCCACATGGGCTGAGAGATGGAACCTACTGCCTGGTTCACCCACAGTGGGTCCTGTGCTTGTGGATGAAAGAGCAGGAGCCCATCTGTGAAAAGAGAGTGCTACAGCTCCAGGATGTAGGTGTGGCTCACAGAGGGGCTACACTTCCCACACCTAAGTTCTGTGCTATTTCCCTATAATGGCCTAATAAAGCTCCCTTTTACTTTTGCTTCTCTGAGTAGGCTTCTGTTCTCACAACCAGATGATCTCCAAGACAAAGCCTGTACCTGTCTCAGAAGGTGGTTGTTGTGACATAATTTGGAAGCATCTGGCATTTAGTCGACATACAATAAATGCTGTTGAAACTTCCCATGTTCTTGTCAACCAGTCAGTCACTCAGCCATGGAAAGAGAAATCTATAAATGGGCTAAACTAAGACTGCATCTTAGCCTTATGGTTTATGAACATCTTTATCATGTGGAAAATGAAGACAATGCTAATATCGACCTCACTGTTCACTGAGAATATTAAATGAGATGATTCAAGTTTAATACCTATCACATAAATAATAAATATTAGCTCAGATTATTACTTCTACCATTGTCATTGTTATTTAAGATGTGACAAGAGCAGGGCGCAGTGGCTCACACCTCTAATTCCAGCACTCTGGAGGGGCCAAGGTGGGCAGATTGCTTGAGACCAGGAGTTTGAGACCAGCCTGGGCAACATGGCGAAACCCCATCTCTACTAAAAATACAAAAAAAAAAAAAAAAAAAATTAGCTGGGCATGGTGGCATGCACTTGTAGTCCCAGTTACAAGGGAGGCTGAGGTGGGAGAATCACCTGATCCCAGGAAGTCAAGGTTGCAGTAAGCCATGACTGTGCCACTGTACTCCAGCCTGGGCGATGGGAGTGAAACCCTGTCTCAAAAAAAGATGCAACAAGTGTTTTAGGTCTTGATCTAAGCAAGGAGGGAGGATGCAGTGAGAGCAGGAGTGGGAGCACACAGAGAACAGGAGGATGTTCTCGGGAGTGGGGTCAAGGGGTTGGGCAGTCAAGAGAAGGAACTGAGATGAGGAGTGGGGAATAGGAAGAGGGGCTCACTGGAATAATAAACTTTACGTATATCTAGCACTTTAATGTTTATGGGATGCTTTTACCTACAATACCTTATTTGTCTGTCATAACACTCTATGGGGTAAATAATGAAAGGCGATATACAAACTGTAAAGAGGGCAAAACTCAGGCTAGGTGCAGATGTGCACAGCATGTACCAACTGAAGCTAAATCCACTCCTTTATCCTTTATACCACACTGCCTCTGAAAATAGGGATTAAGAGGCTGAAATGAGAGGTAAAGACCGGAGGAGGAACTGGAGGGCTTCTCTGGAGAGGTATTGTTCTATTTCTCAGTACCATTTGGATTCCTCTGGGCATCCCAGCAACAGAACATCTCCACCCCATCAGAGGCAGAGGCTCCAGATATAAGCAGGGGATGGTAAAGTCAGGTAACACTGGGAGGCTAACCGAGAGGCTGAATAAACCAGGCTGGACTCACACCCAGCTTCGGCACTGTGCCCTGGTCCAGGAGAAGGCTTTCTTCAGCAAAGGACAAGCGCAAGCCCTTTACCATTCAGGCCATGGTCTCCCTGCTAACACCAGGGGCTGCCCTGCAATGATATCTAAAGCCCCTCCCAGCTCAGTTGTGTGTCGGGTCTAGATCTTACCTCCCTGAAGTCAAGGGTTAAATGTGCTCTCCAGGGAAATAGATGGAAATTCCCTGGAGCACTACCAACAAGCAGGACTTGCTGTGAGTCCCCAGGCTTGGGACAATCATCCCTGAGCTTAATGTCAGTGATGCTGAGCCCTTCCTTTGCCTCCCGGATACCACTTCTTCCCAAACCCTTAACATAGTGCTTGGCATATGGTCTGTGCTCGCTTCATGTTTGTTGGATAAACAAATGGATAAATGAACAAGCAAATGAATGACAGATTGGCTCTGGCAATCAAACCAGCCTGTGCTGTCACATTATGGTGGCCCCGCCCTCTTGACTCTTAGATCCCAAATCAGAGCTCAGCAGCCAACCTGACTTAGTCAGCTGCTAAGGAAGGATGGAGTTAATAGTGCTTCCCCTCTGCACTTCCTCTGACCTTTTGGAGGAGCCACACCCTGAGGAAAGGGTAGGGCCAAGAATACCCTGGCAGGAGGAGATCTCTGCACACCTTTTCCCAGGACTTCTGTTTCCCCTCTCAATTACCCTGCCTCTCTCAGCTCAAGGCCCAGTGTGTGAGGAGGAGCCATGGAGGGGACTGTTAGGAGCTGCACGGTGATACGGGCAGTGCCAAATACTTCTTTGCATTTTCGGTAGTGCTAACGACCTTAATTGTTAATAATAACAGCAACAATAACAATCATGCCACTGGCACCTTTATGGTTTCTAGAATCTGTCTTCCAAACTGCTCCTAGCACATGACCTCACATCATCCTTGGAGGGACAGGGATAGTTCTCTCTGCCATGTGGGTAGAGACATTGGGTACCAGGGAAGTTTGGTGTTGATCTGGTCACGCAGTGTTGCAGTGATGGGGTCGAGGTCCCAGTCTTAGAGTGGGGAGAACTAGGCTGTATCCCCAGCTCTGCCTCAAACTAACCCAGTGTCTTTGGGCAAGTCTCGAGGTTCCAGTTCTCTGTCCATCTCAAATGCTCTGTCTCAATAAAATGAGCCTGGTGACAAGCCCAAAGCCTGGTGACCGTCCTCCCCGGTACAAGGTCAGAAAGCTCCTGGAATGGATGCTTGCTGCTTGCTGTGCCTGTCCTTGCATCCTAACAGATGTCATATGAGTGCTCCCCACAAAGAAGGCTGTAATATGGACAGCAGGGAGAAAACATCAAAAAATCATCCTAATGGTCCATAAGTGCCAGGAAAGCAGACAGGCGGCAGGCCGCTGCTGAGGCCAGATGCCATCCTGCCCACAGTACTGGTACTGGCTCAGACAAAGGCTGGAGGCCTTCCAGCAAGTGGGATCAGAGAGCCTCCCTCACCTGCCAGAGTATCCGATTCTCCAGGATGCTCCGAGTGTCCTCAGTCGGGAGGTAGCAGCACACCACTTCCTCCCCATTTCCCCTCCCCTCCTCCATCAAATCTATCCTTTCTCTTTAAAATCCTGTTTGGCAATCACCTCCTCCATGAATAATTTCCAGTTGAGCCCTGCCAAATTCTAGTCTCCCCATTCCCACTAACACCCCTTCAGCCCCCAGCCATCCTATTAGCAGCTGCCAGCCATCACTAGGTCATGTGTCCCTGCGCCAGATGAGATTTCAAGTGTGTGTTCCCACTCTTGTATCCCACCAGACAGAGGACGAATAGGGCCAGTATTTCCTATTTCCTCCTTTCTTAAATTTTCCTCCGTCTTCAGCTCCCAAGATAGGAAGCAGGGCATTCGGGACACAAGAGGAGCAGACTATAGATGGATGATACATTCCTCTCTACCTTGGGCAGCTTCCCTGGCCAGTTGCCAGGAAAGCTAATGCTAGAATCTCAACCAGAGTCCAAACAAGGGCTCTGCCAACATGTCTACCTCTAGGGCTGAAAGTCTGGATTGGCAAGGAGGGTAAGCTGGCCTAGCAGCTGGCAACTTTGCCTGAATTTCTAATCCAACCCACAGCTCAGATGAAAACCTAATCTCTCCAGCTCACAACACTGACTGCAATGCCACTGACATTATTCCAGTGTCGAATGATATTGTTAGGTAAGCTACATGAAATTGCCTTTGTAGGTCAAAAGTGGTTGTATATTGGCATTTTCTTTTTTTTTTTCTTTTTGAGACGAAGTCTTGCTCTGCCGCCCAGGCTGGAGTGCAGCCATTCTCCTGCCTCAGCCTCCCGAGTAGCTGGGACTACAGGCGCCCGCCACCTCACCTGGCTAATTTTTTGTATTTTTAGTAGAGATGGGGTTTCACCGTGTTAGCCAGGATGGTCTCGATCTCCTGACCTCGTGATCCACCTGCCTCAGCCTCCCAAAGTGCTGGGATTACAGGCGTGAGCCACCGTGCCCGGCCCTATATTGGCATTTTCATATGGTTCAATATAATAACTTTTGGGGGGATTATGTGCCCTAGGAAACTTTGTGAAAGTTTGAATTTCTCTACCTCTAGCTAATATTCCTTAGTTTCTGGCCTAGGACATAGCAGAATTACGGCCTTGGAAGGTACTTCCTAATTGAAGTTCCCGGCAGGTGGAAGTGGGAAATCTTAGAACCTGTTCTACTCCCAAACATCAATGATGGCAGTTCAAAGGCATATGCTTTTGGCCTCTTTTCCCCTGGTCATCCTGGGCAGAAGGATGGGACTTGGCTGCAAGTTGTTACATTGTGCTAGACTCTATCTGTGATAAAAGAGTTTGGTTTGGGCATTGAGAGTTTTACTCCTTTGTCTTCTATAGAAGAGGAGGGTCTTGAATCAGGAATGTTTGTATGTCCAAATTTGGTTTCACGTAACAGTGCAGTTGATGAAGGCCCAGAGATATCCCCTGCTTCAATCAAGGTTACACAGCAGACAAGAGTCCAGATTACCAGTTTTCTGACTCCCAGTCCCATGCTCTTCTGGCAAGCCTGGCAGCCCACTAGAACAAACTCCTCCCTGTCTGCCCCCTTCCAGCTTCCTGGCTCCCGCTCTTTCAGGCTCCCTCACCAACACAGAAGGGGAATTGACTAAAGGATTAATAGCCCTCGCCTACAAGAGCCTACGTAAAAAGAGCCCTGAGTCATGTAGGGCCTAGCCCCAGGGTTTCCAGAAGAGAGGGAGAAAAAGAGAGAGAGAAGCCATCCTGGAAACTCAATCTCTCTCCAGAGTGACGATTAGGATGGGGAGGCAGGGGTGGGTAGCACAATGATTTGGGTCAATGACAGGACAGCCAGGTGTGCTGCCCTTGTCAAGGGAGTGCCTAGAAGGCCTTGCTTAGCTCAGGCATGAAGGCTCCAGGCAGGCACTGCTTGCTGGTTTCTTTCAGAATCACCTAATTAGAGAATTCTAAGGGATGCTAAAGGTTTGGTCAGCAACAATCTCTGGGCTATTTGGTGAATTTCTTCTCTTACAGCCTGGGACCCCCCTCCTCAAAAGTTAGGTGGGTGACTCTGGAAGCCCTCAGTCCCCAGGTTCCCTCAGCTGGCCCCATGGCATGATGGGAGAATGCCTGTCATCCTGCCTCCCTTTGTGGCCCACCCATCAGGGCCCAGGTGCTCCTGTCTGGACAGAAGAGGCTGTGGGTGGGGAGCAGTGAGGGTGGGAAAGCAGGCTTCCTAAGGGACCTTACTTTCTCAGAAGATCCCTCTGTGTGCTCCATGGGAACTCTCAGCACCCAAGAGCTTAGAAAAGACCCTCCTATTGGTCAGGAGTTTTGCAGATAAGGTGAGAAGAAACCAGGAATCTAGGAGTGCCTCTGGCATGGACTTCTCTCTCTCTGGCTAAGTATTTGGAAAAATTTCAAACCTGAAAGTTGAAAAAAATAGCACAATAAACAACTGCAGACCCTTTACTTAGTTTCACCTCTTTTTTTTGAGACAGGGTCTCACTCTGTCAACGAGGCTGGAGTACAGTGTCATGATCACGGCTCACTGCAGCCTCGAGTTATCCTCCTGCCTCAGCCTGCTCAGTAGCTAGGACTACAGACAGGTGCACAGCCTCCATGCCCAGCTAATTTTTTATTTTGTAGAGGTGGAGTCTTCCTATGTCATCCATCTCTACAACAACAACAACAACAACAACAACAACAACAACAAAATTAGCCAGCCATGGTGGCATGCACCTGCTCCAGTTACTTGGGAGGCTGGGGTGGGAGGATTGCTTGAACCTGGGAGTTTGAGGCTGCAGTGAGCTATGACTGCACCACTGCACCCCAGCCTGGGTGACAGAACAAGGCCTTGTTTCAAAAATAAATGGGGGCTGAGTGTGGTAGCCTCGTTGGCATTTCTGTTCAGAGTTTTCCCTCCCTGCTCCTCCCTGTCCATGTCAACTGTCAAAATAGACTCAAGGAATTTTTAATATTCAATGTGTTACAATCTATTACCATTATCCTTTGGAATGCTTAATGCGTTTCACATCTGGTTGGCGGGAGACCCTAATTTAAGCCAGCTCCTGTGACAACATGTCATGACATGAGCATGCTCTAATTTCTGGCACAACATAGTTCACTTATACTTTCCTGGTCTCAGACTTGGAATTAGTCATTTTTTCAAGGAGCACTGTTCCTTACAACCTCCCCCGTGGGAAGTTGTACTTAGAAATAAAAATCCAGGTACTAGGTGTGTTCCTGTCCACAGTCCTTTCAGTGGACAGACCCACAAGATATACAAAAAACCCCAAAAGATTCTTTTTCCCCTTCACCTTTTCCATACTTATATCTCTCTTTTCCCATAGTGAGACCCTGATTTCCAGAAATATCACCACAGTTACTCATTTCATCTATCATACAATAAACAAAACAGTTTCCAATTTATGACACAAATACCACAACCAATAACATGTCTACAAAGTAAAGGTCAAGATTTCTTTGTAGGTGTTTTTTTTTTTTACTTAAAATATGAATATAGAATCAGGGTATGAAGCTTAAAAAGTACTTAAATTAGGCCAGGCGTGGTGGCTCACGCCTGTAATCCCAGCACTTTGGGAGGCCGAGGCGGGTGGATCATGAGGTCAGGAGATCAAAACCATCCTGGCTAACACGGTGAAATCCTGTCTCTACTAAAAATACAAAAAATTAGCCAGGCGTGGTGGTGGGCGCCTGTAGTCCCAGCTACTCGGGAAGCTGAGGCAGGAGAATGGTGTGAACCCGGGAGACAGAGCTTGCAGTGAGCCAAGATCCCACCACCACACTCCAGCCCGGGCAACAGAGCGAGACTCTGTCTCAAAAAAAAAAAAAAAAAAATTTCTTATTTCTCCTGCTTTCTTATCCCAAAGGTGGCATACTATATACTGTACTATGTCTTGGTTTTTTCACTTAATAGTATATCCTAACAATCATGTCATATAAGTTCACAGGGCTCCTAGTCATACATTTTTTTTTCTTTTTGGCTGCCTGGTATTCTATTGTATGGACGTACCATTGTTTGTTTAACCATTTTTTTAAGAATGGGCATTTGGGTAGTTTCCAATGATTTCCTATTGTAAATATGCCTTTAAAAACCACCTTGTGGCCGGGCTTGGTGGCTCACATCTATAATCCCAGCTCAGGCGGGTAGATTGCCTGAGCTCAGGAGTTTGAGACCAGCCTGGGCAACATGGTGAAACCCCATCTCTACTAAAATACAAAAAATTAGCCAGTGTGGTGGCTTGCACTTGTAATCCCAGCTACTCACGAGGCTGAGACAGGAGAATTGCTTGAACCCGGAAGGCAGAGCTTGCAGTGAGCCGAGATCGCGCCGCTGCACTCCAGCCTGGGCGACAGAGCGAGACTCTGTCTCAAAAAACAAACAAACAAACAAACAAAAATCACCTTGTACGTAGCTTTCCATATTTGTGAATGAGCACCTTCTGGATAAATTCCTAGAAGTAGGATTGCTGGGTAAATGTGTACGTAGCTTTGTTAGATATTGCTAACTTCCTCCCCATTGAGGGTGTACTACTTGTTTGTACTCCTGGCATTGATTTTGCAACCTAGGTAGACCTTGCTGTGAGGTGTTCTAAGCTAAGACTTTCGTTGAACCTAGCTAAGAGTCCTTGACCTTCCTACCAATAAACACGCTGCTCCAAACTCCCTTTGCCACACCCCAAGTGAAGTGGCAGAAAGGCAAGAGGAAGGGGGTCTTATTAATCCCATCCCAGTTCATCTTCCCTGAGTTGTCCCAGGGATTTGTGCATGAAACTTGGGAAACTAGAGCAGAGGTGAGTAATGAGGCTGAGGATCTTAGGCAGAGAGGAACTGGGGTGAGGAAAGGTAGAAATCGGGGCTTTGCCCCTTGGCATCTATGTTCTCAATCCCTTCCTTTCCTTTGGCCTCTCCACTATCCCTTCACACATACACTGCCTCTCAAGCCTCTTCCCTGACCCGGAGCCCTTGGCTCTGGTCCTCACTAGATCCTGCCTGGTTTCCCTCCTCAACCCAAGTTCATGTAGGCTGAATACAGAGGACTGGCTTAAGGTAGAGGCAGAAATAGAAAGTCCCTGTCATTTCTGTTTTAACATGTACAGAGGAAATAAGTCAGTGGAACAAGAATGGCTCACACAAGGGAAAGAGGAAAGAGGACACAAAGAGAGATACTGGCAGAGGAAGCCAAGGGCAAAACATTCCACACAAGCATTTTGGACTCCAGCCCCAGGGCCTGCTCTAATCCTATGACATGCAGAAAAGGGGACATGAGTGGAGAAAGGTTGTCATCCCAGTCTGACAAGGCAGAGGCCTTGCTTTTCTCATCCCTCTTTCCTTCTCACCCCTACCCACCAAATACTGACTGGGATGACAGGAATCAATGCTGATCTAAGAAGCAGGGAACTGGGCTGGGTAGGGAGCCTTGTCTGAGGGGCGCCCTTGGGGGGAAGAATTCGGATTGCTTGAAGAATCCTTCCAGAGAAGGATAGTTAAGACTCTGGGTGGGGTGTTCCCCTTCAAGGTCAAACACTTGGAGCTAATTTAACCTAAGCCAAACAGTTTTTTAGGGGTTTGGCTAACAGGGTTTGTCTTGATCATTCTGGGGACTAAGAATGAACAAGATCCTTTTCTCTCTCCAAGGCTTAGTGGGTCTGCAATGCTCTGTCCTAGTGGATAGGGCTGATCCATGTCTTTGGGTGCTGGGTCCAAGGCCAGGAGCATTGAAAAAAAAAATAGAGAGAGAGAAGGGGTTTCAGAGTTTTTGAGAGAAGCTAAATTCTTGAATAAGGGGCAGTTTCCGGTGGAAGGCTTGACCTGCTGACAGGTGGCAGGGAGCAGCCCAGACGCCATTCCTCTCGGGACCTCCGGTTAGTGGGAGTGGGGAAGAGTAAAACCTCCTGATATCCTGGCCCAGGACGTCCAGCCCCTACACACCACCTTACCTCTTCCAACCCCCACACCTTCGGCAAATTCTAACTGCTCTCCTTCTGCCCCTAACTGGGCCCTCTCATTTTGATTTTCTTCTGACAAAGACCACAGCAGTGTGACAAATCTGCCTAGCCACGCCCTGTCACCTCTACCGTGGAGAGCAGGCTTTCCATTGTGCAGAGGGGAAACTGGAGGCCAGACGTCGGGTTAGGAACTCGCTGGCATCAGGCTGATACCAAGGCCCCCAAAACTGCCCGTACTTCTCTCAACATGCCTTGACCCAGCGCTCTAACATCCCAGGCTCTGTGCTGGGCGCTGGGAGTCCCAGGGGTAAGACGGGCTGTGCTCCTTTGACTTGACCTTGAATCTAGAGACTTGGTGGTAAATGGAAGGGAGAAGGGTCTGAGCCTCGGCACAACCTGGGAGGCAGGAAGCCTCCTTTCGCAGCTCAGTTCGCATTCTCCACGGAGTTCTCAGACTACAGCAGAGCCCGGGAGGGTGGAGCCCAGCGGCGGAGAGGTTGGCAGGGCGGGGTCGCAGAGGCCGCGGAGAACAGAGGGGCTGCGGGGTTGCGCAGTCAATCCCACCCCGAGCCCCGGGGGAAGGGCTAAGACTGCGGGAGCCGATTACCCCTTTGGCCGCGACCCCGGGCTCAAAGCCGCGGGAGCAGGCGACCCGGTGCGCGCTAAATAACGACCTCACAGAGAAGCCGTCGCCGAGCCCATCAACATAGACCCCTAATCAGATTACTGAAAATAGGAAGGCCGGCTGCAGGAATAGCGGCACTCTGAGCCTCCACGATGGGAGGCCGCAGCAGAAGCGGAGGGATTTTCGGGGTTGCACCTCAGCAAGATGGTGGCAGGGAGGATGGGACTCCCGAGGAGGAGAAAAGAAATGGATCCCCTCCCTCCAGAACACGGGCATTAATTCTGTCTTGGGGCCCCTGCCCAGTGCGGAAGGCCTCATTCTCTTCTCGAGCAGAACACAGGTAGGGAAGAGCTGTCTAGCCGAGGGGTGCAGTCAGATCAATCAACACCTCAAAGTGAAAATCGAATCGGTTCCTGTTGCTTCCCCAGCCCCGAGATGAGCTCTCTAAGTGTTTTGCTTCCTTCTCCCCCAGTCTCTCAGCTGTAGCCTTTACCACTCCTCCAAGCCCTGGGGCTGAAGGCAGGTGTTTCCTCTCCCCCAGCCTGATTCCCACAGATTTGTCTGCTTCAGGGTTTAGGGCCCACCTTCCAGAACACGCCTTACCAAGCTGCCACCATCCTTCCTGCCCCTCCCAGAGTCTGCTCCCCAAGCCACCACCCTCAGCCAAGGAGGGTAACTCAGCACATGGGCTAGGAGGCCTCTTCCACTCCCCTTCTTCTTAAACGCTCCTGGCCCAGCCCCTCGTCACCCCCAGGCTGCTTTCCTGGGCCTGGCCCAGCCTGGAATGAGCCTGGTCTCCTTCCTCAGGTAGAGGGCTCAGAGTGGAGGGGGCGTAGTAGGGCTTCCAATGGGAAGCGCGTGGAGAAGGGGCAGCTTGGGGAGGGGCTTAAGGAGCAGGGCCAGGGTCTCTAGACTCCCTGCCAGACTTCTCACACAGAGGAGGGGGGCGCTGCAGAACGGGATTTTGTTTCCCTTTCCTTCCCCACTCCTTTCCCCTCTCCACAGGGGCCTCAGTTGAGTGCCGGCCTAGTTCTTCATATGACATTCCCCCTGCCCGACCAGCAGGCGCCGGCATCATGTCTGCAAGTTATTGTTAAGTCCGGCAGGAATGCCCAGGAGGGAGGTGCCTCTGGCAGCAGAGTGCCCACTCCCCTCCCAAGATGCGGCTGGCCACTCCTGCACCCTCCACACCCAGTTGGAGAAGAGCGGCGGGTACCCTCAGGGAGGTGGAGGAGTGTAAGAGGCCAGACTCGACTCGGGGAAGGATGCCAGCAGCCCCCTCTACCAAGAGCGAGCCAAGTATGTAAAAGAAAGAGAGAAGGGAGAGCAGGAAGGACAATCCCAGTCTTAATTCCTAGCTCTTCAGCAAGCCAAGGCAGTGACCCGAGACGCTCAGGGACTCTTCCACAGATGCCCGTGGCCCACCCCATCTGCCAAACACTCACCAGCCCCACAGTGTCCAGCTTCAACATCGGAAACTTTTCAATTCACCCTTCTCCTTCCTCCCCTTTGGGACCAGAGATGTGTGGGGCGGTGCCCTCGGAGACACTCATACAGTTGGTTCTGGACGCTCACACACACTCAGACAACAGCGGTACGAGGGAACTCCCAGCTTTTTCCACAGCTAATTATAGATGTGAAAGTCTGAGGATGTTTTGCAAACAGCACAGAGAAACTGCTGAGGTTTCTCTGCAAAGCTAAAGAAATTTAATTCGTGCACTCTCCTTCCCCACTCCTGCCAACTTCTCCCAGCCCACCTCTACCCCATGGCCCCAAAGTGCCCCCTCCTAGTTCCCGCTGCAGCCTCTCTTTCTGCTGAAGATTTCTTTGGTTCCTTTTTTTTTTTTTTCCATCTCTCTTTTGGGCTTTCGAGAAAGGGAACAGACACGGAAAATATTTTTGCAACAGTTTTCCATCCTGCGTCTCATTCCCCAGCCAAGGGGGAAGGGGAGGGCAGGAACGGAATGGGTTGGGAGAGGGGAGATAAATATTTTTTCCAAGAGCTCAATTTTGGTGTCAAAAAGAGAATCCCTCCATTCCCCTACCCCATAGCCCAGGAATGACAAGAACTAGGAAAAGAGAGATAAATCACTTGTTCGACTATATGGTTTCTCAGAACTGATAATAGGTAAAACAGTATTTGACAAATCTGTGCACACACACATATTTTAAAAAATCCTCCAAACCCAGTCGCATGAAATATGCTAGAAAGAGGAAAATCGGGGAGTTTTAGAAGCCATTGAGAGAAAAGAAAGAAACAAAGTTTGCAAATCACAAGTCAATTCATTCTCTGCAAGCCTACCTCTCTTTCTAGCAAAGATCCAGGTTTCTCCAAGCGGGACTCTCCCTCCGGGTTTCCATGGATGGGGGTAGGGTGGGGTGACCACCCACCAGTCTCCCCAGTGTGGCAACCAAGCTAGAGACGCTGGCTTTGCTCTCTTGCCTTTCCGGCTAAGGCCGGGGAGTGGGCTGCGTCTCCTCCCCCTGCCCTTCCAATGGGAAGGACCTCTCAGGTTCCTGAAAGAAAAAGGGTGCAGGAGAGCTGGGCGGATGTCTCTGATCTTGCTCTCTTCGGAGGGATGGTGCCCCACGAAGTTCGTGCCCCCCTCCCAGCCCCCAGCTTTGGACGATCTCAACAGCAGAGCTTTCTTAAGAAAATGCTTGTCATGGCAACAGCTCTAGCTAACTCGGGCCAGACTCTTGCTCACCAGCTCTCCCCAAGCAGTGCGGGAAGAGAGAGGGGAGGAGCAGGAGCTGGAACAGAGGTGGGACTTGGCGCGAGGCCAAACCATTACTCGACTGTTAAGGTGGCCCGATTCCTGCGGTTACTTCCTGGTTCGTCTTAAGGGGGAATGGGAAAAGAAAGGGAAGGAATCCCCTCCCCTGTCGGCTTTCTTCCCCGCCCTTGCTCTCACTTGTTGAATAGAAAGCTGAGTAGGGGTGGAGGAGGGGTGAGGGTGGAGGTGGGGAGTGGATGTGGGTGGCGGTATTCAACGGTTGCTGGGCGGAGGGGAAAAAAAAGGAAGCTTCGGGGCAGGCGGTTGGCTTCCTGCAGCTCCTACGGGCCTCTCAACCCCTTACTCACCTAGATCCAGGACCCAGAAACCCGAGGTGTCTGTGGACACTTGTATGTCCCCTCCCACCTTCCTGCTCCTGTCTGAATAGGGGGTTCCTTGGAGAAGGAGAATAAATTGTTTTGTAAACACACACACACACACACACACACACACACACACACACACACACACGCCCGTCCTCCCCCACACCTTATATACAGGTCACATTTTGTTCCCTCTTGCCCCTGTACCCACCAGAGGTATACTGACAGTGCTTGAAAATAGCTGCTTACTTTTGAGTCCTGCTATGCGTGGGCTATGACACCAAAAGCTTTGTCTATATGGTATCATTTCTAGTCCTCATGGCAATCTTGAAAGGTACTTATTATTAACCTCATTTCCTAGTTGAGGGAATTGAAGATTGAGTGTCTGGCCCAAGGTTATACATCTGGCTAATGACAGAGCCAACGATTCAAGGCCAAGTCAGACAGACTCCAAAGCCTGAGTACTTTCCTGTACTTGTATCATACTCCGGCACACATTTCCATTTTAATTTGCACACACTCAGACATCCATGCACACTTATACACAGCCTGTAAACAGTTAATCACACCCCCATACCCACACACCCACTAGCATTGTGCAACAGTGCCACCCATAGATTTTGCATAGAACTTTATGGCTTTCAAGCACAAACATGCACCATCAGCTGGTTCACACAACAACATATCTTCATTGACTGACAGATTCCCACACCTACCTCAGCAAACACACTCATGTTTATATGCTTATGGAAGGCACATTGACATATATCTCACAGGTTATAGCTATGAGCTATGCTGTGAAGAAGGTGACTGACCACTACTTCCCAACCTTTTAAACAGAGGGTTGGGAAAAGGCCTCTTTGATCCTATCATTCTAACCCAACACCTCACACCACCCCCTGTCCTTCTTTGCTGTCATCCCTGCCCCCAAGAAACAGAGCCACAGGCACATGGAGAAACAGAGTTGTGAATTAGACCCAGGGGTCCAGTTTCCCCGGTGTCCAACTAGCACACTTCCCAATGTTCCCTCATTTGTGTCCTCTTTTTCCTCTTCATTTTCTTACCCTGCTATTTCTTTTTTCTTCTTTCTTTCTCTCCTTCCTTCCTTCCTTCCTTTCTTCCTTTCTTCCTTTCTTTCTTTCTCTCCTTCCTTCCTTCCTTCCTTTCTTTCTTTCTTTCTTTCCTTTTCTTTCCTTTTCTTTCTTGACGGAGTCTTGCTCTGTCGCCCAGGCTGGAGTGCAGTGGTGTGATCTTGGCTCACTGCAAGCTCCGCCTCCCGAGTTCACGCCATTCTCCTGCCTCAGCCTCCCGAGTAACTGGGACTACAGACCCCTGCCACCACGCCCGGCTAATTTTGTTTTTGTATTTTTAGTAGAGACAGGGTTTCACCGTGTTAGCCAGAATGGTCTCGATCTCCTGACCTCATGATCTGCCTGCCTCGGCCTCCTAAAGTGCTGGGATTACAGGCGTGAGCCACCGCACCCGGCCAGTAATGTTTTTAGGCTGGTTGGGCTGGGCTCAGAACTCAGAGTTCATCAATGTGAGGCTGGAGATTGCCTGCTGTCATCTGAAAACAAAATCCAAAATAAGCCCTGGCTAGGCACAGTGGCTCATCCGAGTAATTCCAGTACTTTGGGAGGCTGAGGCGGGAGGATCACTTGAGGCCAGATTTCAAGACCAGCCTGGGCAACATAGCAAGACCCACCCCATCTCTACAAAAAAATTAAAAACAAGAGAAAAAAAATAAGCCCCTGCCTGTGCTTGTGCCTCTCCCTGCCAGCAGCCGAAGAAAGTTGCAGGGGTAGGGGGAGATTTTAGGGTCACCCTCTATGGGAACTATGGATTGTTTAGTCTTTTTTGTCTAGTGATTGACTGTCTCACCCTCAAGGCACTTACAGGACCCTAAAGGTGACCTTTGTTCTCATTTCAGCCTCTTGCAACTCCTCTGGTCACTCTCACCTTCCCAGGGCATTTCAAGAACAGAGTTAGTACCTTGTTAGATTCCTTCCTTCCTCCCTCCCTCTTCCCTCCCTCTTCCGTTCCCTCCCTCTTCCCTTCCGTCCCTCTTCCGTCCCTCTTCCGTCCCCTTCCCTCCCCTCTCCTTCCCTCTCCTTCCCTCCCCTTCCCTCCCCTTCCCTTCCCTTCCTTCCTTTCTTCCATCTCCCTTCCTTCCTTCCCTCCCTCTACCTTCCTTCTTTCCTCCCTCCCTCTTTCTTTCTTTCTTTCTCTTTCCTTTCTTTCTTTTTCCTTCCTTCCTTTCTTTCTCTCTTCCTTTTTTCCTTCCTTCCTTCCTCTCTTCCTTTCTCCCTCCCTTCCCTCCTCCCTTTCCTTCCTTCCTTCCTTCCTCCCTCCTTCCTTCTTCCTTCCTTCCTTCTTTTTTTCATTATGGGTCTCCCTGTGTTGCCCAAGTTGGTTTTAAACTCCTGACCTCAAGTGATCCTCTCACCTCAGCCTTCCTAGAAACTGGGACTACAGGCACACCCTACAATGCACAGCACCCTTGTTAGATTTTGGTAGACCCTAGCAAAATATCAGCTTCAGGAGCCCAAATCAATTGTTGGGGAAGACATGAGAAAGAAAGGAAAAGAAATGAATCAGCTTAACAGAGCTGCAGATTTAATGGCTTGTCAGGCTCCCTGCTGGATGGCAACAACATGACATTTTAGCATCAATGAGTGTCAGTTGCATCTTTATCATAAGAAAGCCAGTCTCTGAAATGACTCTTTAAATGTATTAAAGTATATTTTAAGCTCGTCTGCAGTGGCTGTGTGTGGAGGCATTGCCTAACTGTTCAGTAAACTTGTCTTGGGGGAATAACAATTTAGGCCAGATGTATGGTCCCGTTAAAGAAGTCTGCTTTGGCTGCCTGTTTTGTGGGGACTGGGAAATGATACCCTTTCATAGCTGGTTATTATTGGAAAGGTAAGATCTTCCCCTCAAGCTCCCCAGATTCCAGGGAGACAGGCTCTGCCAGGGAGGTGCTGTCAAAAGAGGCTCTGATGGCTGTCCCACATCTGGCTGGCTAGGATTCAGGGGCAGGCCAGGATTATGACTTCCAGGGTGGCTGTAGATCCTCCCCTTGACCGGCTGTGGGGTTGTGGGATGAGAAAAAAGGAATCCCCCTCCCACTCCATTCCCACCCCAGCTCTGCTGCAGACAGGAGGGAGGGATGTCGGGGGTGGGTCAATGTGACCCCAGAGGAGCCGAGGGGACCATAGCCTGATCTCTGTCACTGAGCTGACCACTGAGGCCTGTGTTTTCTGGAAAGCTAGAAGCCTCAGTGCTTCACTTCTTGCAGCGGCAGGTTTGAGGTCTAGAACGGGTAAAAATAAATCTATCCATAAAAATAACCACTAGATGTGGGAAAATGGAGTTGGCCCCGCTGGGGCAAGAAGGAGGACACTGCCTCTGGCATCAGAAGTTCATAGTCTGCATGTTCTGCTCAGCTCTGAGCAGTCCTGTTTCCCTCTTCTCCCTGCTGTACTCTTGACTTTACAGGTTCCTGTTCTTTAGATCTAGCCTGGCTCTCCTCAGCCTCCTGACCTCCCCATAGCAGGTCAGTCTCTACAGGGCTTACATCACTGTGGACCCTGTCCCTACCCCATCTCTCACTTGACGAAAATGCAGTCAGCACTGTCTCTCACTTAGGTGTTTAACAGAATGTGTTCCTCTGCCTCTTGACGGCTCCACCTTGAGTTTTCCAAATCTTCCTCACCATTTCCTGCACCTCCCCCGAATGCAGACTGCATGACTCCCTGTTGTGAATATCTACCGTTTTGCCTTGGCTAGAACAGCAGCCATTTTCCCCATGCCTGAACCCAGTTCTTTGGGACATCCTTTCTTCTCACTGTTAAGATGGAAACTGGGCCAGGCATGGTGGCTCATGCCTGTAATCCCAGCACTTTGGGAGGCTGAGGCAGTTGGATCACTTGAGGTTAGGAGTTCAAGACCAGCCTGGGCAACATGGTGAAACCCCGTCTCTACTAAAAATACAAAACTTAGCTGGCATGGTGGTGCGCACCTGTAGTCCCAGCTACTCGGGAGGCTGAGGCAGGAGAATCGCTTGAAACCAGGTGATGGAGGTTGCAGTGAGCTGAGATTGCACCACTGTACTCCAGCCTGGGTGACAGAATGAGACTCTGTATCAATAAATAAATACATAAAAATACAAAAAAAAAATCACTGGGCATGCCTGTAATCCCAGGTACTCAGGAGGCTGAGGCCCGAGAATCACTTGAACCCCAGAGGCTGAGGTTGCAGTGAGCTGAGATCGTGCCACTATACTCCAGCTTGGGTGACAGAGCAAGACTCCATCTCCAACAAAACAAAACAAAACAAAAAACAACGATTGAAACTGACATTTTATTAGCGGTCCTAACCCCACCTGACCCAAGCTGAGCCAATTACATCCTTTCCTGAGAGTTTTGCACTGACGATCAAACAGAAAACAAGGCTCGGTCCCTGCTGTGACTACTGTGAAGAGATACTCTGGAAGTATCAGGGGTCAAGTATCTGATACTCTGGAAGTATCATGGGTCAAGTTTCCTGCCCCCTGGAAGAAGCCTGCAATAAAAAAGAATACAGCTTGCATGCAAGAGAGGCAGAGGAGAAAGCTAAGGAGTGAGTGCCAGCAGCATTGGAGTTCGTTGTACCTCATATCCCACTGTACCCCTGCCTTTCCTACAAATGAGTTACATGACTCATTGTGCATGCCTACGCTAGACGAAACTAGGTTTTTTGGTCACTTGTACTAAGTAATGTAGAAATGTAGTGTAGAAAGTAACATAGAAAGTCTTTGAGCTAGCAGCTACCATTCAGATTCAGTCATTTCTGTGTGTTTTATTCATTCAGTAAGTATCTCTGAATACCTACTATTCAATTTAGCATACATTTATTGAATGTCCACTGTTTCAACATCTACTGGGCCCAGATGAGGTATACAGAGGTAATAAGCTTATAGTTTAGTAGAAGGAAAAGATTATTTCATAGCATAAGTAGCTACAATCAAAGATGCTATAATCTTTTAAATGTATTTACTGAATGCTTACTATGTGCTAGGTAGTACATATTAAAAGATGAAATATAAAATGCTAGGAAATGCTAGGGAGTGATTGCCTCAGATGGGAATATTAGAAGGCTCTAGGAAGGAGATAATATTTGCCAGTACCTGAAAAATCTTGAAAAGCAAGCTTTAAACTGTTTTGGATGGAGGCGGGGTTAGGGTGGGACATGAGCAAAGGTCTGGAAGTAGAAAGAATAGAGAACAAGGTGGGTGGGTTGCCTGAGGCCAGGAGTTCAAGCCTGGCCTGGGCAACATGGCGAAACCCCATCTCTAGTAAAAAAAATTAGCTGGGTGTACTGGCACACACCTGTAATCCCAGCTACTCGGGAGGCTGAGGCACAAGAATAGTTTGAACCCAGGAGGCAGAGGTTGCGGTGAGCCGAGATCGCGCCACTGCACTCCAGTCTGGGTGACAGAGTGAGACTCTGTCTCAAAAAAAAAGAAAGAAAAAAAGAGTAGAGAAGAAAGACTGGGGAGGTAGTTTGAGTTCAGTCAATGGAGGGCCCTGAGTGGCCTCACTGGGTCTATGTTTAGCAAGCTGGCTGTTGCAGTAGTGTGTAGGGTAGACTGCAAGCCTAAAGGTGGTGAGAGGGGTAATCCAAGCACAATGCATTACTAGGCAATGTTATGGAACACAGTGATATGTAACATAGTCCCTGTCTTCCAGAAGCCTCTAATCTGGTTGTGGAGAGATATAAAGCAGATAACAACAGAATAAAGTATATGCTGAAGCCTAAAACTTTGTTCCAGATGAAAAACCCAGTGAAAGTTTAGCAAAGGAAAGCTGAAGATGGGCTGGAAGCTTTGCAGAAGGCTTCTTAGAGTTGGTGAGACTCCAGTTGGACTTTTTGATTATTTCTAATGCTTTTCTTTCTACCTCCTTGCAGAGCAGGCCTGGTGATGGCTCCAGGGTAGACAGATGTAGTTATCAGAGTAACTTCTGCCCCCATGTCCTTTGCCTATCCTTATTATACAAATCCCAGGGCAAGGGTTCTAATGGGGAAGAAACTGGATCCAGGAAGACCCACTGAGCTCCAGCTAAGGGACTGGGGGCATGAATGCTAGGCAGAGATACCAAGGCAGAAGTCCTTGGACTTGGCTTAGGTCAAGATGGCAGGAGATCAGAGAAGGCTGCTAGATGGAGACACAGATAGCCAGGGTTTACCCTCCAAGACATTCTCATGTACAATCAAAACAACTAATTCTCTGGCCAGGCGTGGTGGCTCACGCCTGTAATCCCAGCACTTTGGAAGATGAAAGCGGGCAGATCACTTGAGGTCAGGAGTTCGAGACCAGCCTGGCCAACATAGCAAAACCCCGTCTCTACTAAAAATACAAAAAAAATTAGCTGGGCATGGTTGCATATGCCTGTAATCACAGCTACTCAGGAGGCTGAGTTCAAGCCTCCCATTCAAGCGGGAATTCCTTGAACCCAGGAGGCGGAGGTTGCAGTGAGCGGAGATCGCACCACTGCACTCCGGCATGAGATAGACCGAGACTCAGTCTCAAAAACAAGACCAAAAACGAAAAACAACAACTAATTCTCAAGTTCAGATTGAGCATTGCTTCAGTAATCAGGGAGGGGCTGCTCAGGGAAGACAATAGTGACTTCAGCTAAGAGGGTCCAAGAAAGATAAAGATGGATACTTCTTGCTATATTTATATGAGAGATAAGCAAATATCAGCAGCTGTTACAGCAGCAATAGCAGCAGCAGCAGCAGGCTGGGCTATTTCTCCACTGCAAGAACCTTGCTGGGTCCTCCATGGGAGGGTTGGCTTCCAGCTCACCCCCTTGCTGAGTGTGGGTGGTCTTCTACACTTGACAAGCAACGATTTCATTTTTCCCACTTCCTGGAATTCCTGTGAGAGGACTGGATGGAACAGCCTTTACAGAGATCATTAGAAAGGGTGTCTGAATCTGCAAGGGTGGGATGCAGAATTAAATCGAAGGACACTTTCTCTGAGGGCTTGAGGAGCTGGTCTCAGAGGACCACCTAGTTAGTGTCACCACAGAGATCTTTGTGGCTCAACTTTTGTTTGTTGGATTTTTGTTCTTTGTGTATTGCTGGTTTCATGCTCTGATTCTGGCAATAATGAGGATTACTAGGGATGCCAAGCGTTCCATGTTACTCTGCGATCTCAGGCGGCCACTGTGTTAGAGGTGGGTTAAGCTGGGCAGAGACAGCCTGTGTTCATGGGAAAAACCTGTGTGTTGGGCTGTGTGCTCCTGGAGGGAGAGGATTGTCTCTTCTCCATCTTTGCATCCCCAGTGACTAGAACATCAAAGGCATCTGTGCATACTGTTAAATGAAGGAGTGCAGAATTTGACATGAGAAAACCCTAAACGGGAGGTGAGGGACAGAAGCATCTTTCTGATTCAGGACTTTCGATGAGATACAGAATTTGTTTGATTTACTTGGGTGCATATTTTGCTGTTCTAATTTCATTCTGGTTCAATTGCTTTGGAAGCTGCAGTTGTTTGATTTTAATTTCACTTTGAACTCATTAACTAGGCTGTTATTATTATTTTTTAACGCAAGTTTGGTTCATGATTTGTTTTTCTAACAAAATATTTGTCTCTCATTTATTTCAGGGTATAACAAATTAGTGCCATTTAAAAATAGTTTTTGGTTAATGGTTGGGCTCAATAGAGCTGAGGAAGTGAGTGTGGAGTGAGGGGAACAAGCGATGATTTTTAAATTGAATTTTGAATCCTAATTAGAGAATCAGCAATGCCCTAAGCGCTCATTAAGTTTCAAATGAAGATCAAAAAGGAAGTCCAACTGGAAGGATCCTTGCTGACCCCATGCTAGATAGAGTTTACAACCTGTCCCACCCCAGACGCCCCCTGTTCCAGAGCCTTTAATAGTTCTGTGTTTGCACAGTACATTGCAGTTTACAAACCCACTGAGCTCCAGCTAAGGGACTACATAAAATATTTAATTTGATCCTTGCAATAGTCCTATATGGTAGGAAGAATAGGGCATGAGTTATTATTCCCATTTTACAGTTGGGGAAACCGAGGCTCAGAAAGGCTGACTACATTGTTTGGTATCACACAGTTCATGGTAGAAATATAACAGAAATCCTTTAACTGCTGGCCCAAGGCTCTTTCCCTTGCCTTGGTGTGACAGGCTTTCTTGCCCTCTACATTCCAGGCCAATTCTGCAGGCTTCAGGATCCACAGATTGGGGAGAACTGGGGAGAGAAGCCCTGGCTGGGAGGGGATGCTGGGAAAGGAGGGGTGGCAGTGGAACCTATGTCTATGCCAGGAACTGAATCCCAGCTCTTCTGCTTCTCCAGATGACACTGGAGCCTGGATTTCTGAAACTCACCTTCTCATCTTGGGGAGACCACAGGAGGCAGGCCCTCCCAGAAACCTAGTGTACAATTTACTTTGTCAGAGGTGCTCAGCTCTCTTCAGTCTCTCCGTGACTTAGCAGCTCCTGACCCCCATCTTCATGACCCCTTCCAGACATACAGCTGGTGAAGCCACGGCTTCCCAGCCTGGCCCTGGCAAATGCTCATGTTGTGCGCTTACCTTTCAGTCATTCATCCAACTAACACTTCTTGAGCCTACTATGTGCCAAACAAAGAAGCAAGCCACTTTACCTGCATTATTGCCTTTTACTTTTGGAGTCCTAAGAAGTAGGTGTCGTCCGGGCGTGGTGGCTCACGCCCATAATCCCAGCACTTTGGGAGGCCAAGGCAGGTGGATCACCTGAGGTCAGGAGTTTAAGACCAGCCTGGCCAACATGGTGAAACTCTTGTCTCTACTAAAACTACAAAAATTAGCAGGTATGGTGGCAGATACCTGTAATCCCAGCTGCTCGGGAAGCTGAAGCAGGAGAATCACTTGAACCCAGGAGGTGAAGGTTGCAGTGAGCTATGATGACGCCACTACACTCCAGCCTGGGCAACAGAGACTCCACCTCAAAAAAAAAAAAAAAAAAAAAAGAGAGAGAGAAAGCAGCATCCAGGCCCAACCCTGAGTGTCTGGGGCAGCAGGGAAGAGAGAAATTTTAAATGTCTGTCTAGGCTGTGTGTCCATCTCACTGTAACAAGAGCTAAGAATGGTGAAAATGTTTTGTGCTCACTACAGAAGCTCTTGGTCCGTAGGGGAGGAAGGCGGGAAAGGATAACTACTCTCTGTATTTAACCTGGGAAGTGTGCAGAGTAGAGATGGAGACAAGGCTACTGGGGGCAGAGAGCTGGACTGGGTGAATTTTTGTTTTGTTTTGAGATGGAGTTTCGCTCTTTTCACCCAGGCTGGAGCGCAATGGCGCGATCTTGTCTCTCTGCAACCTCTGCCTCCCAGGTTTAAGTAATTCTCCTGCCTCAGCCTCCTGAGTAGCTGAGATTACAGGTGTGCGCTATCATGCCCAGCTAATTTTTGTATTTTTAGTAGAGATAGGGTTTCACCATATTGGTCAGGATGGTCTCAAACTCCTGACCTCAGGCGATCCACCCGCCTTGGCCTTCCAAAGTGCTGGGATTACAGGCATAAGGCCTCAGGCCCAGCCAACTGGGTGAATGTTTTTAAAGAAACTGCTCACTACCCAACAACTGTCTGCCTCACTCTGTTCCCAGCTCCTTTGGGTCTTCCCAGACCTCTAGAGAAGGAGGCATCCTGGACTCTTGGGAAGTCTCTCCACCCATACCCCTGCCTCCAAACTGAACTGCAGATGGCTCAAAAGATAGTGAATGCTCAGAGAAGAAGACTTTGCAGCCTCCCTGGGTTACACACCCCTGCTTTTAGCTAGAGATGCAAGCAAGTTCTTCAGGAGGTCTATTCTTAGTCCTAAGTGCACACTCTCATGGGGCACCCACCAGAAACAAAAAGAGAGCAGCAACTGAGATATGAGGCATTTTAAGACTTTTGCTGAGTCTTCCCCAGCATCCTTCTCCCGACTGATTTGGAGTTCTACCTTAGAGGCCTTTTCGTCTACTGGAACTGAAAGTGAGGAAGACATAGAGAGGTGCTCGCCAGAGGCAAGGAGGAGTCGGGGAGGTATTGCTCCAGTCTGGCTTCATCTGCCTTCTTAGCTTCTTCTGGGACTTGGTGTCAGGGGTAGAGAGAAAGTTTGTGGGCACAAAAAGCTAATCCTGTTGTGTTACATGGAGGAGTATGGGTTCTCTGTTAGGAACCACAGAAAACGTTTTATTTTTGTTTTTATTTTTTAAATTAATTAATTAATTTAGAGACAAGATCTCACCCTGTCACCCAGGCTGCAGTGCAGTGGCTCGATATTGGCTCTCTGCAGCCTCAACCTCCTGAGCTCAAGCAATTCTCCCACCTCAGCCTCCCAGGTAGCTGGGACTACAGGTGCATGCCACCGTGCCTAGCTATTTGTTTTTGTTTTTTGTAGAGACAAGGTTTCACGCCATGTTGCCCAGGCTAGTCATGAAACTCCTGGGCTCAAGTGATCTGCCCACCTTCCATGAGCCACCATGCCCGGCCTTATTTATGGTTTGCTGAGTGGCCTTTGCAAAGTGTTCAACCTCTCTCGGCCCCTGTGGGTTTCCCACATCTGTGGCACTGGTGTACAGGTGGGGAACGCAATGGGCTGTCTTTCCTATGTAGGGTGAGACCTGAAACGTCGCTAATTAATTTGAGGGAAAGGCCCAGGGCAGTACCTTGAACCAAGATCCTTGGGATAAGTTAGAAACACAGAGGCAGATTCTGGAACTATGGGCTCCAATGACAAATGGGATCTTCAGAGGTCAACTAGTTCTTCCCCTCCACATTCTAGGCAGGCATGCCCTTGCCACTACCCAGACAGTAGCTGATTCTGAATCGAGAGAGATTTCTGGAGAAGATAGTCTCATAGCCTAGCCTTATGTGAACACACTTTTTCCAAGTCAGCTACCACTCCTGATCTTCCTGTGAGGTCCAGGCCTCCATTCCTGCACTTCCTGTTGACCATGGAAGCTGCAGCACCCTGATGGTCCATCCTGACCGGACCACCTGTTTGGGGACCATAGGATACCACTCACCACAAGAGGTCATAGTGCCCAAGCTGTAATTACAGGCATGGAGCTATGATTTCTGCTTGGTTGTTACCCCAGTGCAGTCAATGTGATATCATCTCCCTGTGATAATCAGCCTGACAATAACCAACCTATTATGCTTCTTGCATGATAAAGGCTGAGGAACAGCAGTCACAAAATAACTGTGGCTCAGATCCATCTGCTCAGCAGTTTCTTAAGACTCAAGTCTATGCCACCTCCTTTGAGAAGCCTCCTGGGTCTCCTCTCCCACGCCCAGGTTAGGTGTCCTTCAGGGCTTCTGTAGCACTGCTTGGTTTCAGACCTTGTTCTTCACTCTGAACCCCGTATGTTCTCTTCCAAAGACTCTGCTCCTGGGGTCCGTGGCTCCGGGACCTCTGACTTTCCTCCATCCCTACCCATTGCTCCCACTTGTCTTTTCTATTTTTTTTTAGACGGAGTCTTGCTGTGTTGCCCAGGCTGGAGTGCAGCGGCACAATCTGGGCTCACTGCAACCTCTGCCTCCCGTTTACAAGTGATTCTCCTACCTCAGCCTCCCGAGTACCTGGGATTACAGGCACATGCCACCACACCCATCTAATTTTTGCATTTTTAGTAGAGACGGGGTTTCACCATGTTGGCCAGGCTGGTCTCAAACTCCTGTCCTCAGGTGATCCACCTGCCTCGGCCTCCCACACTGCTGGGATTACAGGCGTAAGTCACTGCACCTGGCCCACTTGTCCTTTCTTGTATTTAACATTTAGTCAGCTATTTCAAGTTCACAAGGTAGTTTATTACGGAGTCTGGCCTCTTGGTGGATGAGCTCAACCCCGGTGAGCTGAGAGATGTACAGACTCTGGCATCCGGTCCTGTCAGCACAGGCTCCCTGGGGCACAAGCTTCCAGAGCCACATTTCTCGTTCCCATTCCCAAGTTTCCATTCCTTCCATCTCACTTCATGGCCAGGGACATTTCTGTCACTTTCTACTGTCACACCAGAAGCAAAACCCTCTTTGTCCAGCACCAAAGTTATCTCGGCTTTCATCACAACAATCTCAATCCCAGGTCATCAGATCTTTTGAATTATAAAACTAGAATCTTCCAAGTAGTTTCTACCTCTTTGAGACACCTGGGAAAGAATTTTTTTTTTTTTTTTTTTTGCTAAACATTCTTTATTTTATTTTTTACACAGTTTTCCTAACTACCTTGTGGGTAGTTAAATCAAATGCACAGAATTTATGCCAGGCTCTGTTTTAAGACTCAGACAAAGGTGGATATGACTGAGTCCCAAGGGTTTGTCAGAAGTTCCTCATATTACCCATCGATTTAAATACTTTGCCAACCCCTGACACATACTTTAGTGGTTGCCTGAATGCCGTGATTCAAGATGGGATCCTTAGTGGTCGTGTGTAGTCTTGGCAGCTTCTGGTAACAGCACTCTGATTTTTCGGAAAAATCACTGTGCTTTCAAGAACTTACAGTTTGGAAGCACTTCACTCCTAGCTCCAGGAATGGGCATGTAACCAGAATCAGTCAATGAGACTCAGTTCTGGGACTTTGCTTGAAACTGCAATCAGTAGAATTGAAAATAGTTGGGTAGGCCAGGAATGGTGGCTCACACCTGTAATCCCAGCACTTTGGGAGGCTGAGGTGGGCAGATTACTTGAGGTCAGGAGTTTGAGACAGCCTGGCCAACATGGTAAAACCCAATCTCTACTAAAAAAATACAAACATTAGCTGGGTTTGGTGGTGTGTGCCTGTAATTCCAGCTACTTGGGAGGCTGAGGCAGGAGAATCACTTGAACCCGGGAGGCGGAAGTTGCATTGAGCTGAGATTGCGCCACTGCACTCCAGCCTGAGTGACAGAGCAAGACTCTGTCTCAAAAAGAAAGAAAGAGAGAGAGAGAGAGAAAGAAAGAAAAGAAAGAAAGAAAGAAAGAGAAAGAAAGAAAGAATATAGTTGGGTACACACCTGGAGTTTCTGGGAGCCATCTTGCCAATGCCTGTCTGAGAGTGGGGCCAATGTAGAGGAAAGCCCAGCTATGAGTTGGAGCGAAATTAGTCCTGACCATATCCTGTAAGCTATGTGTGCAGCTGGGCGTGATATATACACAAATTTTGCTCAAGCCAATCACAACTGGATTTCTTTTAATTGCAATGGAAAAAATCCTCACTAGTATTAAACTCAGGGCCCATATTAATTTTTTAAAAAAAGTTGCCTCTTCCCACTAGCCCTAGGGAACAGGAGTGAATTTCTCTTTCTTCCCATATCTCCTGTTATATATTGGCCTTTTTTTTACTTCCCTTCCTCTTCAAGACTGTTGCAGGGGTTTGGTATATCCTGATTTTATCAGGATAAGCATGCTAGAGTGTGTAGATGTTGGAGGAAGGGCAGGCCTCCAGACATT
This sequence comes from Pongo pygmaeus, assembly GCF_028885625.2. Classification (NCBI taxonomy): domain Eukaryota; kingdom Metazoa; phylum Chordata; class Mammalia; order Primates; family Hominidae; genus Pongo; species Pongo pygmaeus. The sequence goes on from NC_072373.2 coordinate 45,835,902, forward strand.
GCTGTCCTGGTAGTGCAGGGCAGCTGAGGCCATGGAGGGCTCCAGAAGCAAGGAGGCTTAGGAGCCCTCAGTGTGAGGTGGCCTAGCCTGTAGTTCATCCCAGGAACAGCCCTAAGAGTGTCAGGTTACTAAGATTTGGTGAGGGAGTAGCTGTTGGTCAATGGCTTGGTCTCAAGGACAATTATACATCTTTTTTTTTTTGAGACAGCATTTCACTCTTGTCACCCAGGTTGGAGTGCAATGGTGTGATCTTGGCTCACTGCAACATCTGCCTCCCCGGTTCAAGAGATTATCCTGCCTCAGCCTCCCGAGTAGCTGGGATTACAGGTGCCTGACACCAAGCCTGGCTAATTTTTGTATTTTTAGTAGAGATGGGGTTTCACCATGTTAGTCAGGCTGGTCTTGAACTCCTGGCCTCAAGTGATCCGCCCACCTCCGCCTCCCAAAGTGCTGGGATTACAGGCGTGAGCCACCGCATCCAGCCTGTTATACATCCTTCTGGGAAGTCGTCTGTGATGGTTAATACTGAGTGTCAACTTGATTGGATTGAAGGATACAAAGTATTGATCCTGGGTGTGTCTGTGAAGGTGTGGCCAAAGGAGATTAACATTTGGTCAGGGGACTGGGAGAGGCAGACCCACCCTTAATCTGGGTGGGCACCATCTGATCAGCTGTCAGCGTGGCTAGAATATAAAAAGTGGGTAGGGTATATACCCAAAGGATTATAAATCATGCTGCTATAAAGACACTTGCACACGTATGTTTATTGCAGCACTATTCACAATAGCAAAGACTTGGAACCAACCCAAATGTCCAACAATGATAGACTGGATTAAGAAAATGTGGCACATACACACCATGGAATACTATGCAGCCATAAAAAATAATGAGTTCATGTCCTTTGTAGGGACATGGATGAATCTGGAAACCATCATTCTCAGCAAACTATCGCAAGGACAAAAAACCAAACACCGCATGTTCTCACTCATAGGTGGGAATTGAACAATGAGAACACATGGACACAGGAAGGGGAACATCACACACCGGGGACTGTTGTGAGGTGGGGGGAGGGGGGAGGGATAGCATTAGGAGATATACCTAATGCTAAATGACGAGTTAATGGGTGCAGCACACCAACATGGCACATGTATACATACGTAACAAACCTGCATGCTGTGCACATGTATCCTAAAACTTAAAGTATAATAATAATAAAAAAAAAGGCAATGAAAAAAAAAGCGGGGAGAAAAATGTGAAAAAGAGACTGGCCTAGCCTCCCAGTCTACATCTTTCTTCCATGCTGGATGCTTCCTGCTCTCAAACATCGGACTCCAGGTTCTTCAGTTTTGGGACTCGGACTGGCTCTCTCTCCTCCTCAGCTTGCAGATGGCCTATTGTGGGACCTTGTGATCATGTGAGTTAATACTTAATAAACTCCCCTTTATATGTATCTATCCTATATATTTTTTTTTTTTTTGAGACAGAGTCTAGCTCTGTCACCCAGTGGCTCGATCTCGGCTCACTGCAAGCTCCGCCTCCCAGGTTCACGCCATTCTCCTGCCTCAGCCTCCCAAGTAGCTGGGACTACAGGCGCCTGCCACCATGCCCGGCTAATTTTTTTGTGTTTTTAGTAGAGACGGGGTTTCACCGTGTTAGCCAGGATGGTCTTGAACTCCTGACCTCGTGATCCACCTGCCTCGGCCTCCCATAGTGCTGGGATTACAGGCGTGAGCCACCGTGCCTGGCCTTGTATCTATCCTATTAGTTCTGTCCCTTTAGAGAACCCTAATACTTTGTCCAACTCTGTACTTTCTGATTCTTGAGCCTGAAGTATCCTTTTTGTCCCCAAACTCTGAGATACCTGGGGGCCTTATTCCTATCTTTTTCTATCCAAGGACCCCCACCATTAAGAGGAGCAGCAGGGGGTGATTTTACCCACAAAAGCAAAGGGGTCTGGAATTCAGTCGGTATTGATATTAAATCCAAAGATCACACTTTTGCCAGGTGTGGTGGCTCATGCCTGTAGGTCCAGCACTTCGGGAGGCCGAGGCGGGAGGACTGCTTGAGGCCAGGAGTTTAAGACCAGCCTGGGCAACATAGTGAGACCTCATCTCTACAAAAAATAAAAATTAGCCGGGGATGGTGGCGCATGCCTGTATTACCAGCTACTTAGGAGGCTGAAGCAGGAGGATCAGAGATTGAGGCTGCAGTGAGCCGTGACTGCACCACTGCACTCCAGCCAGGGCGACAAAGCCAGACTCTGTCTCAAAAAAAAAAAATAAAATAAATAAATGAGATAAAGATCACACTTTTAAATTCAATTAAATGTAATTAATTTATTTTTATAAGGTTTCACTCGGTCACCAGGGCTGGAGTACAGTGGCATGATCATAGCTCACTGCAGCCTTGAGTTCCTGGGCTCAAGCAATCCTCTCACCTCAGTCTCTCTAGTAGCTAGAACTACAGGTGCGCACTACCATGCCTAGATAGTTTTTGTTTATTTATTTTTTATTATAGAAATGGGGTCTTGCTATGTTGCCTAGGCTGGTCTTGAACTCCTCACCTCAAGTGGTCTGGCCTTGGCCTCCCAAAGCCGAAACCACTGGGATTACAGGCTGTCACGCCCAGCTAAATGTCACACTTTAAATAGGTCACATCATTAGGGTATTTCTCTACCAACAAGATATTGCTCGAATGCGTTAGACTGGCAGAGCCGTCTTCTTACGGTGCACTGCAGACTGATCTGTCAGCCACTCCTGCTTATTCCCTTCCTCTGTCTTCCTAGTTCCTGCATCTATCTTGGCTCCTGGCCAGGTCATTTTTGAATTAGCATTGAGAGAAGCAGTACTCGTATGAATTATCTCCATGGCATTCTTTCCCTCTGGCCTCTGCTTTTTCATCTGGAGATTCTGAACCTTGATAAGAAGGGCATCCTATCCAGCAAACACCTGAAAGATGGAAAGCATATCCCAATCCAGGAAGAGTGCAGCAGCCCTGCCTGACAGGCTCCTTTGTCTCCTCTGAGACCCATTACCAGTCAGACAGGGGACCAGTGCCTTTCAGTTTTTAACGTGGCTGTGTGCATCTGGGGAGGCGTCCACAGATGCCTCCCCGAGGCTGGATGCTGGGGCCCTCTGGATTCAAACTGTTCCTTCAGTGACCACCACCCCCTTGTGGAACCCAAACAATTGGCTGCCCCATGGACTGCCTGCACTATGCCCTATTAGGCTGATGAGACACCCAGCACCACCTAATTTCACATTAGCACGGAGACACTTGTGTTCCCTTGGACGTTGTTCCTAGCTTGCCTGAGGTTTGCCCCAGCCCCAGCCTCTGTAGCTATGTCTGCATTGATGTCTCAGTTTGGGTCTGCCTGGTTATTTTCCTTCCTAAAGGCCCCAGCCACCTTGAACTAAATCAGTATCATGGAAAGCAGGAAGGTACAGGAAGAAAAGCCCTCGGGGTCCCTCTGCAGGGCTTGTGCCTTAATTCTGGCTGTGGTGACGGGAGGCTCACTCACACTCGCTCATCTCGTGCCTGGTTGGCCAGTGGCATGGAGCAGTATGGGTGGCTTGGACTCTGAGAGCCATCTATATCCTGGACCCTAAGCCCCAATCCCATTAGGCTAATGTGCTAACTAAGCTAAGTCCATTGGTTTATTCAGAACACAAATAGCTTTAACTTCAAGTATGTGACTGGCTTTGTACCAGCTGCAGGAAGTTACGAAAAGCCTGTGGTATAGTTGGATGCAAACACTTACACCCACGATTGAACCAGTGACATACTAAAGCAAGGCATGGGCCGGGTGCGGTGGCTCAGGCCTGTAATCCCAGCACTTTGGGAGGCCGAGGTCGGCGGATGACCTGAGGTTGGGAATTCGAGGCCAGCCTGACCAACATGGAGAAACCCCGTCCCTACTAAAAATGCAAAGTTAGCCGGGTGTGGTGGCGCATGCTACTTGAGAGGCTGAGGCAGGAGAATCGCTTGAACCCTGGAGGTGGAGGTTGCGGTGAGCCGAGATCGTACCATTGCACTCTAGCCTGGAGTGTCCCAGAATGGTCTGTGATGTGTTGTTGAGTGGATCAGAAGAGAAATGCTGTGTGTTCGGAGTGGTGAGATGAGCGGACACTGGGATTGTCAGAGGAAGTCCATCAGGAGTTGATGTGGATCTTGAAGGTTTCAGGATCTAGACCAGGCAGGCCTGGCCTCCCAGCGAACGGCTGGAACCAAGGCAGGGAGGCCTGAGCTTTAGACGAATCATCCCTCAAGGAATATCAAAATTGAAGCCAAGGGTTTCTGTTGGGGGTCAGTGGAAGATGACAGTGTGACTCTTAACAACTTTGGGGAAAATCAAGAACTTGGCTATCAAAATAGTGAATACCATTTGTTGCTGAAGTGCTTTATACAGATAAGGGACTCACTAAATCCTTAAAACAATCCCGGGCCAGGCGCGGTGGCTCACGCCTGTAACCCCAGCACTTTGGGAGGCCGAGGTGTGTGGATCACGAGGTCAGGAGATTGAGACCATCCTGGATAACACAGTGAAACTCCGTCTCTACTAAAAATACAAAAAAATTAGCTGGGCGTGGTGGCGGGCGCCTGTAGTCCCAGCTACTCAGGAGGCTGAGGCAGGAGAATGGCATGAACTCGGGAAGCGGAGCTTGCAGTGAGCCGAGATTGCGCCACTGCACTCCAGCCTGGGTGACAGAGCGAGACTCTGTCTCAAAAAAACAAAACAAAACAAAACAAAACAAAAAAAAAACCCCATGAAGTAAGCACTATTATTACTACCTCCCCTATCCCCTGCTGTTTTTTTTTTTTTTTTTAGATGGAGTCTCCCTCTGTCGCCCAGGCTAGAATGCAGTGGGGCAATCTTGGCTCACTGCAACCTCCGCCTCCCAAGTTCAAGTGATTCTCCTGCCTCAGTTGCCCGAGTAGCTGGGACTACAGACACATGACACCACGCCCATCTAATTTTTGTAGTTTTAGTAGAGATGGGGTTTCACCATGTAGGCTGGTCTCGAACTCCTGACCTCACGTGATCCACCTGCCTTGGCCTCCCAAAGTTCTGGGATTACAGATGTGAGCCACTGTGCCCGGCTCTTCCCCATTTTTAAAGATAAGGAAGCTGAGGGCCGGGCATGGTGGCTCACACCTGTAATCTCAGCACTTTGGGACACCCAGATGGGTGGATCACTTGAGGTCAGGAGTTCGAGACCAGCCTGGCCAAAATGGTAAAATCCATCTCTACTGAAAATACAAAAATTAGCTGGTGTGGTGGCATGTGCCTGTAATCTCAGCTAATTGGGAGGCTGAGGCAGGAGAATCAATTGAACCCAGGAGATAGAGGTTGCAGTGAGCCAAGATTGCACCATTGCTCTCCCGCCTGGGCAACAGAGAAGACTCCATCTCATTTCTTTTGAAATAAAAATAAATAAAAACTAAAGATAAGGAAGCTGAGACCCAATGAGCTGAAGGCCTCAGAGATGTGTCAGGATTTGAATCTGTGTGCTGTCAAAATACTTGCTTTTCTTATCATGCCATGCTGCCCACCCCAACCCACCCCAGCCCCTCTTTCCTGTGGGTCTTGGTGACTCATCCTCTTTCTTGGCAGACATTGTGGTTTTCAGACATTGTGGTTTTTGATAACTCAGTAAATGAAGTCATCCTGTTGTTGTTGCTGTCTCTGCTTCTTGGGCCACACTCCCGCCCCGGTGTCCTTGTGCTGCCTCAAGGCTCCTGGTTGCTGGAGCAGGAACTCTGTAGCTACTGTTGCTTTTTTTGTTTGTTTGTTTTATAGTGTCTTTGAAAGAACATGATTTCCCCAGGGGGTGAGCCAAGGCCATTTAAGTGATATGCTCAATGCTATCTAACAATGTCTTTCTTGTTTTTTTTTGAGATGGAGTTTCACTCTTGTTGCCCAGGCTGGAGTGCAATGGTGCGATCTCAGCTCACTGCAACCTTCACCTCCCAGGTTCAAGTGATTCTCCTGCCTCAGCCTACCGAGTAGCTGGGATTACAGGTGCCTGGCACCATGCCCAGCTAAGTTATCTAACAATGTCTTTCTTTTTTTTGAGATGGAGTTTCACTCTGTCACCAGGCTGGAGTGCAGTGGCGCGATCTCAGCTCACTGCAACCTCCGTCTCCCTGGTTCGAGTGATTCTCCTGCCTCAGCCTCCCGAGTAGCTGGGATTATAGGCACATGCCACCACACCAGGCTAATTTTTGTATTTTTAGTAGAGACAGGGTTTCTCCATATTGGTCGGGCTGGTCTTGATCTCCTGACCTTGTGATCCGCCCACCTCGGCCTCCCAAAGTGCTGGGATTACAGGCATGAGCCACCGCGCCCGGCCCACAATGTCTTTCTTATAGATCAAGAACCAGTGTTCTTATCTCAGGGTGTGTTTTCTGCCTTCCCAGGCCTCGCCACACTCACAGTACAGGGGGCAGCCTTCATCTTCCCTTTTTGCTTGAAGCCTCAAGCCTGATGTTTCAGCAGCCTGATCCTCAATCCCAAAGGCCTTTACCTTTTTCTCAGTGCCCTCCTGGCCCTTGTAAATGTGATGTATTGGTTGTCAGCATCAGGATTCCAGAATTCCAAGGGTAGATGTACAATTAGGCTCACACCGTGCCTCTTGCTTGTGGAGACCATGGAGGGAAGTAATACCAAGGAAAAGAGGAGAGGAAAAGGGAAAGAGCTAACGTACACTGAGTAATTTCTACAAGCTAGGCACAGTGCCTTACATAAACAGTCCTGAGTCACTTAACAAACAGAGCTATAGTCTGAGAAATGCATTGTTAGGTGATTTCATTGTTTTGCAAACATCATAGGTATGCCCACACAAACCTAGATGGTGTAGCCTACTACATACCTAAGCTGGATGGTATAGCCTATTGCTCCTAGGCTATAAACCTGTACAGCATGTTATTGTACTATAGCAATTATAACACACTGGTGTCTAAACATATCTAAACATAGACAAGGTACCATGAAAATATGGTATTATAATTTATTATTTATTTATTTATTTATTTTTTGAGATGAAGTCTCACTGTTGTCACCCAGGCTGGAGTGCAGTGGCGTGATCTAGGCTCACTGCAACTTTCACCTTCCGGGTTGAAGCAATTCTCCTGCCTCAGCCTCCCGAGTAGCTGGGATTACAGGTGTCTGCCACCACGTCCAACTAATTTTTGTATTTTTAGTAGAGATGGGGTTTCGCCATGTTGGCCAGGCTGGTCTCAAACTCCTGACTGGTACTATAGTTTTATGGGACCACCATCATATATGCAGTGTGTTGGTGACCAAAACATCATTATGTGGCATACACCTGTATCTTAAGGTTTAATCACAGTAACATGATAGCAGTACTATTGGCCTCATTTTGCAGTTGAGAAAATGGATGCTCAGAGAGGTTGGAGTAACCTGCCCATCAATGGCAGGGCCAGGATTGGCACCAGGTCAGCTTGATTTCAAAATGTTGTTTTGTCTTCTAGACAACAAAGCATCATTGAAGGTGTCCAAGAGGAAACTGAGAGGCCAAAGCAACATTTTGGGAAGATTAATATGACAGTAGTGGGTGGAAGGAATGGGAGAGAAGCAAGGCCGAAGCTGTGGGGATCCACTAGTAGGTTACACAACAACGTCAGCTTGAGAATCCTCCAGGAGGACAGCAGAAGCAGAAAGGAGGAGCAGCTGTGAGAGACAATGAGAAGCAGAGATTAGCAGCCCTTGGCAGCTGAGTCATCTCAGCCATGACAAGGAAACCCTCCTTTTTCTGATTATTTAGGGTCCTGCCATATGTTGGCGGCCTATACCAGGGATAAGGCCTAACTGTCACTTCTACTTGAGTTATGCAGGAGCAGAGAAGGCAGGGAAACACGTGTGGTGAGAGGGTGCCTTGCTCAGCTCCTCGACAGGGCTAGGGTAGGTAGTCTGCCGTCCCCAGTCAAGGCCTAGGCCTTTGGAAGTTCTAGTTACCCAGCCCAGGATGTAGCATCTTGTGTGTTCAATAAATGGTAATTGGTGGTGGTGAGCTCAGAAGCATCTCTAAAATAGAGAGTGAGCCATCACTGTTTACGAGCAACTCCTCTCCCCAGCTGGTGGAAGCACATGGATCTAATGACTCCTTTCCTGGTGAGGAAACCGAGGCTCAGAGGTTTCATGGCTTTCCCACAGTCTCCTGGAGAGCCAGAGGGCAGAGTTAGGGTTCAAATGCATCATTCTCAGCTCTGACCTAGAGTCCTGTTGCCTTCCCCAGCTTGTCTCTCTTTGGTGTCAGAGAAACAGGGGGAATTAATGATAAACCTTCACATGAGTAAGGCCATTTACAGTTTACAAAACTGCTTCCCATCCATTATCTCATTTGATCCTTACAACAACTGGGTATTATTATACTCATTTTGCAGATGGAGAAACTGGCTATTGTCGTTCAACTGTGAGTGAAAGAGCTAGAATTCAAAATGAAGTTTTTCTGACTCCAGGTCTAAGCTCTTTCCTGGAGGCCATGAGAATAAGGGAGCAAAGGAAAAATAGAACAGCCAAGGGGAGAAGAAATGTTCAGGGGAGAGCAGCAAATGCAGCATAGATGGTGCTGGAGGGCTTCAAGTTAAACAGAATAAAAGCTTCTGGGCAGGAAAGATTGTTCATCACAGGTACCAGCAGCTGGGGGAAGTTGGTTTATCTGTTTGGGGAATTAGCTTGGTTTTTGGTAGAGGCTGACTGGTTGAAGAGATAATCTCTAGAAAAAAAATTTCCTGCCTTCTTACCCTTGGATATTTCCCGCCTTCTTACCCTTGGATCTTGTGAAGAAAAAGAAGCAGGAGAGAGAGGAAAACACTAATATTAGCATTTGCCTTATAGATGCCCAATAAACTATATTGAGTGGATGGCTGAATGGATGGCTGGGTGGGTGGATGAATGGATGGCTGGGTTGGTGGATGAATGGATGGCTGGGTGGATGGATGAATGGATGGGTGGGTGGATGAATGGATGGATGGGTGGATGGATGGAGGGATGGGTGGGTGGATGGATGGGTGGGTGGGTGGGAAGGTATTCAAGTGGGTGTGCGGATGGGCCATGGATGGATGGGAGAAATTTAGGGAAATTGCACATCTCCTTGGGCAACCTCATGGTCCTACTTACAACTCTTGAAGTTACTCTACCTCTGTTTCTCCCACCCTTTAACCCATCTACATTATCTGATGCTATAAATTATGTTCTTATCCCAGGAGGAAGAATTAGTGTAGCATTCAGAGAGAAGCCAGGAAGTAACTTGCTTTGTCCCAGGAAGGTGAATGGGATGGAGTATCTCTGTCCTCCAGTTCACTTGAAGTCTCTGAAGCCCTGCTCTAACCTAATAGTCAGGATTTCTGGATCCTGGGGGACCCTCCAGCTGCTCCTGCTGGAGGGGAACAGCCATCTTGTCATGGGGTGGTAGATATGGCATTTGTGGTCGGGCTCTAGAAAGACTAAGGACCCAAGGGATCAAGAACTATGCTGGCCTGAGGTCTCTTTACTCTGCAACTTCTTTGCCCACCTTTCAGGGAAACATTGCAATGTGGCTTTCCCAAGCTAGTATGGGGTGGGGGTTGGGTAAGGCCAAAGGGTTAGAGATGATCCATACAGGGTGCACCTTTGTCCTCTACCTATGGTCAGTCCCTACTTGTCACCAGTAGAACCAGTAACTCTGGCCCTAAGGCTGCATGGCAGTCTTATACTGGAGAATTCATGGGACAGGTGTCCCGGTCCTGGGTTCTGATTCTAGCTCTGTCACTGAATATGTCCAGTGTATAACACAGCATCTGCATGTAGTAGATGCTCACTATATATCCAATGAGAAGGCAAGGCGCAGTGACTGGCTCATGCCTATAATCCCAGCACTTTGGGAGGCCGAGGATGGCGGATCACCTGAGGTCAGGAGTTTGAGACCAGCCTGGCTAACATGGTGAAACCCCATCTCTACGAAAAATACAAAAATTAGCCAGGCATGGTGGTGGGTGCCTGTAATCCCAGCTACTTGGGAGGCTGAGGCAGGAGAATCACTTGAACCTGGGAGGCAGAGGTTGCAGTAAGCCAAGATCATACCACTGCACTCCAGCCTGGAGTCTATATATATATATCTTCAATGAGAGAGTGAATAAATGAATGAAATAATTAGCTGTGACCTTGGGCAGATTACTTTCCTCTTCTGGACCTTGGTCTCCATATCTGTAAAATGGGGATAATAATGCTGGCTCTGTCTCCCACTCACAGCCATCCTCAGCCCTTGGGAGTAAATGAACAGATAGATGTGAATGGTGTTTATGTATCATGAAGTTCTGGGCCTACTCCAGGGACTACATGGTGGTTGGCATTTGCTGCCCCATGCCCCATGCCCCTGCACATGCTAGCCAGGTCTGCTGCTCATCTCACGCATGCCACAGCCCACACCTCTCCAGATCCCTGCTATCCTGTCCCGTGGAACTTGGTTGTCCCACATCCCCCAACTTCAGGGATCTGGCTCTGTTAACATGAAAGTGATACTATTTACCCTTTATTAACACTTATGTGTTGAGCATTTAGGTCATTATGTCCTCATAATGGCCCTCTGAGGGACTCACTGTAGTGAAGTGACCTGCCCAAGGCCACATAACACTTAGGTAGTAGAGCCAGGATTCCAGCCAGGTCTCTGAACCTGCCGCTGAGGCTCCTGGCCTTGTAGCTGTGAATTCTTGGTCTACCCAGGGCAGGCAGTTTCATTCAGTGTGGTGAAGAAAGTATAACAGTCAGAGGTGCAAGACCTGCATTCAAACTTAGGCTTGACCACTACTAAGCTGGGTGTTGGCCAGGTGGGGTGGCTCATGCCCGCAGTCCAAGCACTACAGGCCGAGGCTGGTGGATTGCTTGAGCCCAGGAGTTCATGAGACCAGCCTGGGCAACATGCTGAAACCCTATCTCCACAAAAAGTACAAAAATTAGCTGGGCATGGTGGCACATGCCTGCAGTCCCAGCTACTTGGGAGGTTGAGGTGGGAGGATCGCTTGAGCCCAGGAGGCCTAGGCTGAAGTGAGCAGAGATTGCATCACTACACTCCAGCTTGGGCAACGGAGCTAGATCCTGTCTCAAAAAATAAAAATAAAAATGAACTGAGTGTCCTCAGCAAGTTTCATCAAAGTGCTAAATTGTGAGGATCAAAAGCAATGGTGTGTTCAAACCACTTAGTAATGTGTCCCTCAAATATTGGAAATGATTTTTATAGGAGGTCTTCTAGAGGCATTGGTTTAACAGAAAGAAATGGCTATAACAGTGGGGATTACAGAGACACTAGCAGGCTGGTGAATACTTTGGGGAAAGAAGTCTTTCAAAGTTGCTTAGGTCACATGATGAATCCTGAGAGCAACCATTTGCTCCCGCTCTGGCTAGGAAGACTCTGCCCTCAGGCTCTGGGAGTTCCTAACCAATAGCAAAGTCCTAACTTGCTGTGCCCCACAAATTGCTGGTTACCTAGGTCCCAGATTCACCTAAGATTTAACCCATAGTTGCTTTTTCTTTGGAAGAGCTTGCCCATGTCAGGGGAGAACTCTCCAGTGTACCTGGAGGTCCCCTTTCTGCTTATGCTCAGCCCAGGGCCGGTGAGGCAAGGAAAGAAAATAGCTCAGTCATAAACTCATCCCAGCTGAGCCTCTTATGGAAATGCTGACAGACCCTTCAAGACTAGACGCCAGCTCTAGCAGTGGCGCCTTTCTAAAGCCCCGGCTGGGAGCTAAATATAGTGGCAGGAGGGACAGGGTGTGGACTTGGGGGATGGATGGGGAGGGGAGGGAGGAAGCCTGGAGGAGAACGGGAGAGGGGAAGAGAGGAGGGGAAAAGAAAGAGAAATAAAGAAGGAGAGGGCAGGAAAGAAATTGAAGAAATGAGGAGAAAACAAGAAGAGGCTCAGAAAAGTTTTAGGGAAAGGGAGATGAAGAAGAAGGTGAGATGGAGAGCAAGCAGATGTGGCTGGACATGGGAGTGCGGCTCAGTGTTCTGGTTCCGGTTTCGTGTGGTGGAGAGAGCTAGCTGATGGGGGTGGCCTAGAGTGGCAACAGAAGTAGTCCCAGGCTAGGCCCCTGTCTGGCTGGCCTGCAGAAAGCCCTCAGTAATTGTTTATCTGCCACAGCACTATTGGAACCAAGAGATAGCCCAATTCTCCAGACTCCAGACTCCGTTCTGCCTCCCCACATCTTCATTTGGGTGCAGGCCTGCCTCTAGCTGTCCCCAAGACAGTCCATAATGCGGCCTAGGGTCCTTCCAGTCGGCCTGGGGCCTCTGGTGGGGGGGAGGTGGATCTTTGTGTAATGGGGGCAGGGCTGTGGGGGCGGGGTGGCCTGCCTTTCAATGAGGGTGGGAGTGTGGTACTGCACAGTGAGAGTGCAGCCTCAGACGTGCTTGAAAGAAACCTGCTTCCTCAGGCTGAGGGGGCAATGGGCAGGTTAGAGCACTGAGGTGGAAACAGGTCAGGAAGCAAGACTCAGCTGAACTGAACCAGACTCCTAGTGTCAGAGGTATTTGAACCAGAGTGACTCCATTTTGACTAGGAGCTGGGTAAAATAAGGCTGAGACCTACTGGGCTACATTCCCAGATAGTTAGGCATTCTAAGTCACAGGATGAGATAGGAGATTGGCACGAGATACAGGTCACAAAGACCTTGCTGATAAAGCAGGTTGCAGTAAATAAGCCGGCTAAAACCCACCAAAACAAGACGGTGAAGAGAGTGACCTCTGGTCATCCTCACTGCTACACTCTCACCAGTCCCATGACAGTTTACAAATGAAATAGTCATAAAAATGGGCAACCAGCCGCTTTCGGGGCTACTCAGCCTATAAAGTAGCCATTCTTTATTCCTTTACTTTTTTTTTTTTTTTTTTAAGTGAAAGCAAGTTTATTAAGAAAGCAAAGGAATGGCTACTCCATAGGCAGAACAGCCCCTTTACTTTCTTAATAAATTCACTTTCACTTTACTCTATGTATTTGCCTCGGATTCTTTCTTGTGTGAGATCTAAGAACCCTTTCTTGGGGTCTGGATCCAGAGCTGGTTGGACTTGGAGCTGGTTGGACTGATGGGGCATGGGGGAGCCCTGGAAAGAGGGGAGGGGGTGGTAAAGCCCCAGTGTCAGGGAGAAGCAGGAACTGGGGAACTGTCCTAGAGATATATGGGAAGTTCAGTACATTTTGGTTAAAAATCTAAAATTATGCCACCATCATATGAAACTAAGTTTGCTTTCACAGCAATTACTTTTTTTTTGTTTTTGAGACGGAATCTCGCTCTGTTGCCCAGGCTGGAGTGCAGTGGCATGATCTCGGCTTACTGCAACCTCCACCTCCTGGGTTCAAGTGAGTCTCCTGCCTCAGCCTCCAAAGTAGCTGGGATTACAGGCGCCTGCCACCATGCCCAGCTAATTTTTGTGTTTTTAGTGGAGACGGCTTTTGCCATGTTGGCCAGGCTGGTCTCGAACTCCTGGCCTCAAGAGATCTGCCTGCCTTGGCCTCCCAAAGTGCTGGGATTACAGGCGTGAGCCACCATGCCTGGCCCACAGCAACTACTTTTAAGGCACAGCTCTGGCCTTTTGAGATATGAGGCGAGGCTCTGATCAGCCCCACTGACTGTGTGGGGTGGGAGAGTCTAGGGGAAGGAGAAAGGGCTGGGTGTGCTTTGCTGTGTAAGTCAGCAGTACTTAGTAGCTGTGGGTGGTGATGTGGGCAGGTGTGTTGAGAGCCTGGAGAGCAAGAAACTGAACTCTCCTCTTCTTTATCCCATTCCCCCTTTCTCCTAGGCTCTGGGAGGGAGAAGTGGACAAGGAAAGAGAGAAAAAGGAAGCCCCCAGTGAGAGAACAGGAGATAAGTGAGTCTTGTCACCCTTCTCTCAGGCTCCACAAGAGCGGAACAGCTCCTGTCCCCTATGGGAAGATCAGCCATTATTTATGACCTTGTCTGGAGCGGGCTGTGCTGGAATATCTAGCTTTGCTCCCTCTCCCCTCAGCTGGGGAGGGGGTATTGGGAGGAGCTGGTGGTGTCTGAAGGCTTGTGCCTTCTTAAAGGCACAGAGGCCCTTGTGGGAGCCTGGGGTGTCCAGCCACCCTGAAGCCTGCGCAGCTTCCCAAGTAAAGGAAAGAGAGGAAACTCAGATCTACTGCAGAGCGAACTCCATGATGAGGAAGGATTCTGAGACACTGGCTTGAAGGCAGGAAGGAGCTTGGGGTTTCTGTGTACCTGAAGTCCTCAGAGACTGTCTCAGAGGTGCAGAACCCCTCCTGGTGCTGGCCCCACACAGCCAGCAGGAGACATACCAAGAATTAAAGGCTGGGAATATGGGGAATGAGTGGAGGCCTGAGAGAAAAGAGAATGGAAATAAAAAATGTCTATATCCCAGGTTTGGGTTCCTATGGCTAGTCCACCCTCATTTATGGTTGGAGAGGCAATAGCTGAGGGTCCAAGACCCAAAACAAGGAGCCCAGGCAGAAAAGGGAGAGAAGGAGGGGCTGAGAGAGGTTTAGAAGGGAGCAGCAGTTAGAAGAGTTGGATGGGAAAGGAAGGGAGAAGCTAGAATAAAGCGATGGCTAAACAGTGGACATTGAAGACAGAGGAGGGGGTTCCAGGGATAAAAAGCAAGGCCAAGCAAAGCTAAAGGTGAGGTTGGAGAGCAAGAGGGACAAGATAATGACAGAGACAGGAAGTGGGGGCCACAGAGCTCCTTCAAGGCAGGAAAAGAGAGGCAAAGGGAGCAATGGGCCAACAAAATCTCACAGGCTGGTGAGAACAGGGGAACGGAGAAGGAGCTCAGGCCTGGAGTCTGGCAGGGGAGGGAAGAGTGGAGGTGAGAGGGCCAGAGAGGGAGGGCATTCATGCCAGCAAAGGAGAGACTGCTGCTTTTTTTCTTCTTTTTCTTTTCAACCGGTATCAATAATACATTCCCAAGGAGCCGCCTTTGACAGCAATTAAAAAAGCATTTATGCTCCCAAAGAGAAATTGAAATGATTTCCTCCCACTTCTCTACGCTCTCTGGGCAACGGTCCCTAGCGATGATCTCCCTGCTGGTGCGCAGTCCAAACCGGGGACACACGAAGGAGGGGGATGGAGAGGGGCCAGGGAAGATTCTCCACCCCCCTCCCCAGAGGGAGAATATCTGAATGTTTTATACCAGCTCTGTGTGTGGGGGTGGCTGTGGGGAGATGGGCGGATGCAGAAGCTGGGGATTTTAAATATGGCATGAAAACACTTTACTGATGATCCCACCTCAGTGCGGATGAAAGGAAGGCTGGCCGCCTCTTCAGCCTGCTGGCTGGAGGTGACCCTTGTGTCTTTGCTAAAGCACCAAGAATCTGGGAGGCTGAGCTGTGAGGGACACTTTCCAGAGCTGCTTTCAATTCAGCAGACCTTTACCAACCAACTGCTGTGTGCCAGGACCTGCGATAGGTGGTGAGGGTGTTCCCGAAACGAGTGAGACAGGCTGTCTGTCTTCCAGAAGCTTATTATCTGGTGGGTGAGGGATGCACGCACAAAGAACTAGGTTGCCAGGCAGATGGCATAAGGAGCCATTAGGAGTGCAATAAAGCAATGGAGGAGGGGAAAGGAAGGAGAGAGGGACAGGCCAGTGGGAGACCTCCTCCCCAGGATTGGGGAACAAGGAAAATGATCATTTCTCTATCGTTTAGTACCCCTCTAAGTCAGGCTTCATGCTGGGCACTTTATATATATATATATTACCCCTTTGACTTGAACCCTGGCAGCTACTTTCCAAGAAGGCAAGCACTTTCACAGACTAGGAACCAAGGTGTAGAGAGGCTACCTTGCTTGAGATCGCACAGCTGGGAAGTGACAGACAGGATAAAAGGTACCAGTCTACTCTTCCCCCATTTGATTCTGCCTCACTTTGGGAGTGTTTAATTCCAGAGCCTATTTACTCAACAATTTCGTGTCTAGAAATTTATCCTACAGATGGCCTTGCACATGTGTAAAATGACGTTATACACAAAGTTTCTCACTGTCACATTCTTTTTAATAGCAAAAGATTGGAAACAACCTAAACATCCATCATAGAAGCCTGGTTAAATGGATTTGTCAACAATGGAATACTCTGCAGTCATCAAGAGAAATGAAAGACACTTTATGTCTGGATATGGGATAATCCCCAGAACGCATTGTTTAGTACAAAATTCAAGCACAGAGTGATGTGTATAATATCTTGTCATCTGTGTAGAAAGAGTGAGGGAAGGAATATTTATGCAGAATTACTTGTTTTGCATAATGTATATATGGAAGGACATTCAGGAGATAGTAACATCAGTTGCTTTATTTTTTTAATTTTTTTTTTGAGATTGAGTTTCTCTCTTTTTGCCCAGGCTGGAGTGCAATGGCATGATCTTGGCTCACCACAACCTCCGCCTCCCGGGTTCAAGCGATTATCCTGCCTCAGCCTCCCGAGTAGCTGGAATTACAGGCATGTACAACCATGCTCAGCTAATTATTTTTTTGTATTTTTAGTAGAGACGGGGTTTCTCCATGCTGGTCAGGCTGATCTCGAACTCCCGACCTCAGGTGATCCGCCCGCCTTGGCCTCCCAAAGTGCTGGGATTACAGGCATGAGCCACCGTGCCTGGCAACATCAATTGCTTCTGGGAAGGGTGAGTATATGCTTGGGAATCAAGACTGGAAGGAAGGCCAGGCGCAGTGGCTCACGCCTATAATCCCAGCACTTTGGGAGGACAAGGTGGGCAGATCACCTGAGGTCAGGAGTTCAAGACCAGCCTAGCCAACATGGTGATACCCAGTCTCTACTAAAAATAGAAAAATTAGCCAGGCGTGGTGGCACACGCCTATAATCCCAGCTACTTGGGAGGTTGAGGCAGGAGAATCGCTTGAACCCGGGAGGTGGAGGTGGAGGTTGCAGTGAGCCCAGATTGTGCCACTGCACTCCAGCCTGGGTGACAGAGCGAGACTCTGTCTCAAAAAAAAAGAAGACTGGAAGGAAGGAAGTCCTTCCTTCCTTCCTTCCTTCCTTCTTTCCTTCCTCTCTATCTCTCTCTCTCTCTCTTTCTTTCATCTCACTTTGTTGCCCAGGTTGGAGTGCAGGGAAGCGATCTCAGCTCACTGCAACCTCTGCCTCCTGAGTTCAAGCGATTCTCCTGCCTCAGCTTCCTGAGTAGCTGGGACTACAGGCCTGTACCACCATGCCTGGTTAATTTTTGTATTTTTAGTAGAGACAGGGTTTCACCATGTTGGCCAGGCTAGTCTCGAACTCCTGACCTCAAGTTATCCTGCTGTCTTGGCCTTGCAAAGTGCTAGGATTACAGGCATAAGCCAAGACTTTTAATAAGATAATCTTTGGTAACTTATAAACTATTTGAACATATGACTTATTAAAAACAAAGAATAACAATTAAAAATAGGCTGGTGTAGTGGCTCACGTCTGTAATCTCAGCACTTTGGGAGGCCAAGGTGGGAGCATCACTTGAGGCCAGAAATTCGAGACCAGCCTGGGCAACATAATGAGACCCCCCATCTCTACAAAAAATTATAAAAAGTAGCCAGATGTGGTGGTGTGTGCCTGTAGTCCCAGCTACTTGGGAGAGTCACTTGAGCCTGGGAGTTTAAGGCTGCAGTGAGCTACTACACTCCACCCTGGGCGACAGAGCAAGACCCTGTTTCTATTGAAAAAGAAAAAAAAAAGTACCAGCCTGGGCAACATGGCAAAACCCTGTCTCTACCAAAAATACAAACAATTAGCCAGGCATGGTGGCTTGCATCTGTGGTCCTAGGAGGCTGAAATGGGAGGATCACTTGAGCCTGGGAGGCAGAGGCTGCAGTGAGCTGAGATAATGCCACTGCACTCCAGCCTGGGTGACAGAGTAAGACTCCATCTAAAACAAAAACAAAACCAAACAAAATGTAAATTTCCTGGCCTAGGCAAGATGCAGTCTGTTTTGTTTTGTTTTTAATTTAATTCACAAGAAGGAATGCAGTCCTAATGAGTAGGAAGGCTTATAGGGAGCAGCATAGTGGAGAGGTTGTCGAGATTAGCTTTAGAAAGACCTGGGTTTGGGATCGGGCTCAGTGGCTCATGCCTGTAATTCCAGCACTTTGGGAGGCCGAGGTGGGTGGATCACCAGAGGTCGGGAGTTCAAGACCAGCCTGACCAACATGGAAAAACCCTGTCTCTAAGAAAAATGCAAAATTAGCTGGGTGTGGTGGTGTGCGCCTGTAATCCCAGCTACTTGGGAGGCTGAGGCAGGAGAATCAATTGAATTCAGGAGGAAGAGGTTGCAGTGAGCCTAGATCACTCCATTGCACTCCAGCCTGGGCTGCAAGAGCGAAACTCTGTCTCAAAAAAAAAAAAAAAACCACACACACAAAAAAAGAAAGACCTGGGTTTGGATCTATACACTGCCACTCACTAGCTACAAGTCTTCAGACAAGTTACTTAACCTTGTTGTGTCCCATTGGCTCCTTTTTTTTTTTTTTTTGATTTGGAGTCTTGCCTAGTCGCCCATAGCACAATCTCGGCTCATTGCAGCATCTGCCTCTTGGGTTCAAGCATTCTCCTGCCTCAGCCTCCTGAGTAGCTGGGATCACAGGCCCGTGCCACCCCACCATGCCCAGCTAATTTTTATATTTTTAGTAGAGACAGGGTTTTACCATGTTAGCCAGGCTGGTCTCGAACTCCTGACTTCAGGTGATCCACCCGCCTCGGCGTCCCGAAGTGCTGAGATTACAGGCATGAGCCATCGTGCCCAGCCCCCGCTGGCTCATTTGTAAACAAGGATACACTTTCCTCATAAATTCTCTTAGTGAGGAAGTTATATGATGATGTAGGTGTGTGCTTAGCAGAAGGGCTCTGTGCTAAGTCCTCAGAATGTGGCAGCTGTAACCACCTGGTCCCTGGAAAAACCCAACAGAAGGAGAGCCTGAGTGTTGCTCATGTCTGACTAAGCTTAGGGAGGCCTTGCTAATTCTTGAAGGCCTCAGGGCCTCCCAGAGTGTATCTGTGCTGCTTGACCGCCTATGACGTTGTCCTAGTTACTGGTGGATGGAAGGAAGTGTGGAGATCACCAGGCAAAGACCACTGGCTCACTAGTGGCAACCCTCTTGCCTGACAGAGTTGGCCTCTATTAGGAACTGCTATGCCTCACCTGGTGGCAAGAAACCCCAAGGGCAGCCGCGGCCCTGCACAGACCTAAAGACCTTCTCAGTCTTCTCCTTTCTTGCATCCAGCTTTGAATCATCTTCAAAGACCTTTGTATCCAGCCCAAAGGCGGAGATACCTTTCCTGTGATGGTTTGTGAGAGCTATGTCAGAGGGTGAGAGGGGCTGAGCGGTGTCGAGGCAGTGTGGTAGACTAGAGTCAGAAGAGCTGCGTCCAAACTGGGAGCTCCAGATCAATTGCTCCATCTGTAAGCCTCAGTTTCCTCACCTGTATAATACAGATCCACCTGTGAAGATCAAATATCTGGTAAAACTGTGAGTGTGGAAGCAGGAAAGCTGCAGAAATCTTGCCTTTGTCATTCTGGGTGGTTTTGATACAAACATTGTGGAGACTGATAAATGAGTACAGAAGCCCTCCTGAAACCCAAACAAGATCAGCCAGGGGCTTCATAGCGGCGTGATGCCAGCATAGTGGGTGCTCCTGCTGCTTGGGGGGGCCTAGGGGTGCGCAGGTGAGCAGTGTGTGGGAAAAGCAGATTGAGTGGTCAGCTGCAGTGATTTTTCTGGGAGTTTTCTCCACTCACTCAACAATCAGGAATGGATATGCCTTTATTGGCTCCAAGAAAAGATAAGACATGAGCATCCCCATTCTTGAGAAACCTTCAGAGGTCATTTGGTCATTCAGCACTTACGGAGCCACTTGTGAAAAGGGCTACGAGAGATGCCCAAGATGGATCAGCCATGGTCCCTGCTCTCCGGAAGCTTGTAGAGGAAGGAAAGCTACTTCACAGCACACAGGCTGACTTTTCACAAGAGGAAATGACCGTTGTGCCAGGTGATCACGTGAGAATGGACAGAACGTAGGTGGATGAGTAGTGAGAGCCAGGGAGGCTTAACCAAGAGAGGCTTCCTGAGGAAGACGGAACCTGGACCAGAAGCAAGAGGCCACTCTGAGAAGAGGAGGGGTGACCCAGGTATAATGCTGGAGAGCAGGGTCTCCAGGAGCTTGACGTATAAACATCTGGAGAGGAGGGGGCTGCTGGTGGGTGGCCTGGAGCCCTGGAATGCAAATAGACTGCTCTCCAAAATCCCCACCAGCCAGACAGATGTGGTGCTGCCTTGCACCCTGGGAGTGAATAAGTTGCTTCTTATTCTCCTCCCAGCCCCCAACTTCCCTCCCCCCCCATCCCACCCCCCAGCCTTACTTAGGGATTTCGCCTGTCAATCACCAGAGTCAACAGGCAAGAGCTATGAATGTGGGAGGAGCTGTCAGAATGAGACATGAGGCCCCAGGCGTGAGGGCTGGAGGCTCAGGGTCTGGCCAGCTCCCGGCTCCTGTAAGCCTCAGCCCAGCCAGAGACTCCAGGCACCTGGGCCCAGCACGGCTCCTCACTTGCTTTGTGTCTGAGTTGAAACCCGCCCACGCTGGGGATGGCAACTCTCTGCCTCTGTCTGCTGGGCCTCCCTGTGGAAGCTAGGCCTGGTGGCTTCACATAAATATTGATTGTCTACTCAGCCATCCCGGCAGGGAGAGAGAGGCCAGGCAGGAGGGGGAGCCCGATCAGGCAGCACTGGATGATTGGAGTCCTGATGTGAGGGAGCTAGGGGGATGCCAGAGGCTGACAGAGGAGAGGCAGGAATCCTAGGGTAGAGAATTCCCCAAGAGGGATAAATGCCAAGTTCAGAATAGCGGTCACCTGGGGAGGAAGAGGAGCATAAGCAGGACCTTAGGGGGTGGCAGCAGTGGTTTATTTACTCTAAGCAGGGCTTCACACTCATTAATGCTATTCTTTGTATCTCTTTGTATGTCTGAATCGTTTATAATGCATTTGTACCTAGTGACCTGTAGAGGTCCTGTCTTCCTTCCCCCAGCCTCTAGGCAAGACTTCAGTAATCTACTGGACAAGGTGCTGCTCTAGTCTAACTCTGAAATTTTAAAGAGAGATTCCCAAAATGCCAACACAACCCAGGCCCCATCCTGCTTCCAGCCCTTCCTCCAGCTTTGTCAGGGAGAAGGCATTCTTTCCCTCGTTCAGCTAACAAGTCCTGACTGTGTCAGGAGGGAGACCACCGGCTTTGGGGTCTGGGCAACGGCCCTGATGTCCTACTCAGTGTTCTGTGCTCTGGTCGGATAGTTCCTGCTCCTTCCACCCTCCTCACAGACCCCACTGTCTGAGCTATCAGTCAGGGAAGAGATGTCTGTTGCCTTTTGGGGAAATCAGGCCTTTGGGAGAGAAGCAGGCTCCAGAGAACCTTTCCACTATCCTCTTTTCCTTGCTCATTCCCCTCTTCCCAAAACAAATGCCCTTGTGAAGGACTTGGGACTTAGACCAGACTAAGAATTTCCATAAGAAAATGTCTCTCTCTCTTTCCCCACACCATCTCCTCCGCCCCCCCAATTCCTCTCTCTGCTTTTGAACTCCTGGCCTCAAGCGATCCTCCGCCTCCTGCTTCAGCCTCCCAAAGCACTAGGATTATAGATGTGAGCCACCACGCCCAGCCTCCTTTATTTTTCTTGTCAGTTTTTGTCTTTCTTCCCTTTCTGTTTCTCTTCCTTTGTTATTACTCTTTTTCCCAAGCCCACTTTCTTTCTGTCATCTTCCTCCTCCTTCTTCTCTCTGTTCCTCTGGCTCTGGCTCCTGCCTTCCAGGGCCTCCCCTGCACTCTCACCTGGCTGGCTCTGTCCCACACTCTCCCTGGCATAGGAGACTCTTCTAGGGAATTCAAGGAAATAAGCAGGAGGCATCTTCTGCCTTTGAAACCAGATGACGGGCTGCTCTCTACTCAAGCCATGCTAATCATTAGACAGTCATTTCTGGGAAGGGCTCTCAGCTCTGGAACCCAAATGGCTCCAGCCCTATGTCATTGCTCCTATTTCTCAAGGCCACTGGTCTCCATCAGGGTCCTCTGCAAACCAACAGCCTTGAAACCTTAACAATTATGTCATGTGAGTGGACTCCTTTTGTTGAGTCCACCCTGAGGGCAGAATTCTACCAGACCCTGAAGGGAGGGGATGCTGTTTGGAGGATCAAGAAGCCTTTATCTAGTAGGGGAGATGGCACGCTCATGAGTCAGACCTGACACAGCTCAGACAACAAGCAATAAACAGAAAGCAATTTTCTTACTGAGTGCCGAGAAGCCAGATCATTTAGAACAAAACAGATTTAATTAGAGAAGACTTCTTGGAGGGAGTGAATATGGGGCAGGGACTGAAAAGAGAGGTGCTGGTTAGCCAGGCATGGTGGCATGCACCTCTAGTCCAAGCTACATGGGAGGCTGAGGTGGGAGGATTTCTTGAGCCCAGGAGGTTGAGGCTGCAGTGAGCTGTGATCTCACCACTGCACTCCAGCCTGGGCAACAGAGCAAGACCCTGTCTCTTTTTTTTTTTTTTTTTGAGACGGAGTCTCGCTCTGTCACCCAGGCTGGAGTATAGTGGCGCGATCTCGGCTCACTGCAACCTCCACCTCCTGGGTTCAAGCAATTCTCCTGCCTCAGCCTCCTGAGTAGCTGGGATTATAGCATGCGCCACCACGCCCAGCTAATATTTTTTGTTTTTTTTTAAGTAAAGACGGGGTTTCACCATCTTGGCCAGGCTGGTCGCGAACTCCTGACCTTGTGATCCACCCACCGAGACCTCCCAAAGTGCTGGGATTACAGGTGCAAGCCACCATGCCCAGCCCTTCCTGTCTCTTAAAAAGAGAAGCGGTGGGGGGCTGGTGCTGGGAGAGTACTGAGAGAACAGTGGTCTGGTTCCTCTTGAAGTGGAGCTAGTGTGAAGGTACCCAGGTTGTGTTGTGTTCAGGGACCAAGGACCTAGTTTGACAGGCTGGGGCCAAGAGCCATCAGAATGAAGTGAAATTGTCTGGGAAGGGACAGGGGGAAGATTTGTCTCCACAGAGCAGCCTGGCCAGTGGGATGTGTGAGGGCTTGGGCTGCCACATGCCACACCAGCTCTTCCCATTTCCTGGGAAAAATGCAAATGGTGTTAGTTATTCCCCAAGCTCTGGGCCCCGGCTAGATTGCTTTCTGGGAGAACTCCACCCTGCGGGAGGGAGAGCAAGGTCGGAAGGTATTGTGTGATTTCATGACTTTATTATATATGTTGGGGATGAGGTAGGGAGGGAATGCATATCAGGATCTTAAAGTGCGTCTCTGCTTTTGTGAGTATGTATCTCCGTATCTGAAAAAAGATGTGCTTTTGTGACTCTGCATGAATGAGTTATATACACAAGCCCCTGAGCCACACCCCTCCTGTTTTTATTAACAGCCTCTTTCTGCCATTCTCAAGACTTTCTCTTTCACAGCCTGAGGCCCCATCAGCCCTCCTGCCGAGCAGGGGCTGGGATGTGGGCTGAGCCCAAATGCATCTTTCTCCTCAGTAATGCCACAAATTGGCTACAGAGAGCTCCAGGCCCAGAGTGGATCAGGAGAAAGTCCTTTCTCCTCTCTGACTAGGCTGGGGACAGCTGGGCCTGCAGGAGGGGATGGAAAAAAGGATGGGCAGTTGTTTAGGGATTAATTCACTGATGCTCATGCAGCATACATTTTTAAAAAGCTTCCTTTGTGCTGGGTGCTGTGGATAGAGTGATGACATAGCAGGGAACTCCTTACATCCAATGTTGCCCTTGCTTTCACATGAAATTTTCTTTTTCCAGAGAAACTCAATAGCTAAAGCTGGAATTGCCAGGTTTGCCCCTTCCCCACTTCCCTGCCATCCTTGTCTTCTCATCCTTCCCTCCCTCCTATTGCAGCAGCCTGGGCTGGGGCGGACAGAACAGGATGGACCTTCGGGCCCCTTTAAGCACTTTGGAATGGGAATGAAGGGGTCACAACCTATAGCAAGCTGGCAAACCAACACCTAGCATCCCAGGTCACTGGCTATGTCTCCTCCTCTGTCTCTCTCAGAAAGGACTTATCTGCTCTGGATGAGAAGATGGCCTGGGCCAAAGTTCTGGCCCATTGCCTTCCTGGTGGTCCTTGGTTCTCTGCAGACAGCAGCCTCAGAAAGCAGCAATTGGGCTGGGCGCAGTGGCTCACACCTATAAGCCCAGCACTTTGGGAGGCTGAGGTGGGCGGATCACCTAAGGTCAGGAGTTCAAGACCAGCCCGGCCAAAAAGGTGAAACCCCATCTCTACTAAATACAAAAAAATAGCTGGGCGTGATGGCAGGCACCTGTAATCCCAGCTACTCAGGACGCTAAGGCAGGAGAATCTTTTGAACCTGGGAGGTGGAGGTTGCAGTGAGCCGAGATGGCACCGTTGCACTCCAGCCAGGGGGACAGAGCAAGACTCCACCAAAAAAAAAAAAAAAGAAGAAAGAAGGAAGGAAGGAAAGAAAGCAAGCAGCATTTGGAGGCCTGAAGCTGTCACCGTGAGTTTTTCATCTGCTCCTTTGGGGGAGAAGAACTGTGGCCCAGGGGATCACTACTGGTGGGTTCTTAGTTGTTAAACCCCACAGTGTGGGGAATTGATGGCCCAGGAGCAGTGCTGGCGAGGGGAGCAGGACTGGGTATTTATTTCTGTGACTGTTCTCTGCATTTTGTCCTCTGTCACGATTCTGTACATTCTCCATGGAAGAGGAAGTGTTACCACGTTTTTATTTGCCATTTCTGGGTCTTTGTGCTATTATTGTTTTGTTTTGTGAATGTATCCTTCTCTGTACCTGTTCACCCTTTCAGACTGGAACTTTCCTGAGAGAAGGCGTGGTGTCTCCCAAGCATGAAGCCTGCTGAGGACCATGTATCCTGCCCTCTCTTCAGGGGTTGTACATGCTTTTGGTTGATTAGGAAACTTGTTTCCTGCCAGAAGTCCCTGGGCCACCAGAAAGATTAGGAGTGAGCACAGAGCAAAATAATCAGATGGCTTCTTCCTCCAGGAACTCCAAAGAAACTGGCCGGACGTGATGGCTCACGCCTATAATCCCAGCACTTTGGGAGGCCAAGGTGGGTGGATCACTTGAGGCCAGGAGTTCGAGACCAGCCATGGCCAACATGGTAAAACCCTATCTCCACTAAAAATAAAAAAAATTAACCAGGCATTGTGGTGTGCTCCTGTAATCCCAGCTACTCGGGAGGCTGAGGCAGGAGAATTGCTTGAACTCAGGAGATGGAGGTTGCAGTGAGCCGAGATTGCACTGCTGCACTTCAGCCTAGGCAACAAGAGCAAAATGTCATCTCAGAAAAAAAATAAAAATAAAAAATAAAAAAATAAAAAAAGGCCAGGTGCGGTGGCTCACACCTGTAATCCCAACACTTTGGGAGGCCAAGCCGGGCAGATCACCTGAGGTCTGGTGATCGAGACCAGTCTGACCAACATGGAGAAACCCCATCTCTACTAAAACTACAAAATTAGCCAGGCATGGTGACGCATGCCTCTAATCCCAGCTACTCGAGAGGCTGAGGCAGGAGAATCGCTTGAACCCGGGAGGCGGAGGTTGTGGTGAGTTGAGATCATGCCATTGCCCTCCAGTCTGGGCAAGAAGAACTAAATTCCGTCTCAGGAAAAAAAAAAGAAAAAGAAACTCCAAAGAAACCTCCAAAACACTTGATGAGCCAAATCTATATGTCCTCCTAAGGTGTCTGTGTCTGGGAAACCAGAGGACAAAAATCACTATTTTTCTCTATCGGAGTAAGGAGTCTGAGAAGTCAATCGTCTTAGCAAGACACACAAATCTGGGAGTAGCAAAGTGAGGATTCAAATGCACAGCCTTTTTTCTCCAGTCCTCAGCTTGGCCCCCACTCCTATTTGGGGGCTTTTAGCAAGCCGGAAAAATAGCTCAATGCATCAATAAGAGATACCGAAACAGCTCTGCAAACCCTCACTGGCATCTTTATGAAGTCAGTTTGCTCGTTCCCGCTAATGAATAATTCAGGTTAGCTGTATAGTGAGACAGATCAGACAAGGGGCTCTACATGTGCAGAAGACAGCCACCACTCTAACCGAAAGCAGGTTTCCAAATGCTCTCACAGGAGATGTGGAAATTGCATGAAAGGAGAAGTGGGGAGCAATGCTGCGTGGCAGGCGGGGATGCTAGGGAAAGGTCTGCAGGGGTGAGGACAGGCTACAGTGGGGCCTAAGGATGGACAGGTCATCTCCTGTTGATACTGAGTCAGATAATGAAGCAAAGCCGCCAGCGAGAGCAGCCACTCGTAGGTTCCGATGCATCACAGGCGGGGAGGCCTGGCGTGGAAAGAGGGATAGGGACCCTCCAAAGTGGAAATGAAAGACCTGGCTGAGTAGGACCAGAAGGGCGGGTAGGGGAGGGGATGGAGGGGTATTCGATCACACAGCCTTCAGCTCTTAAGAGTGACAGCCCTAAGGTTTCCTAGGAGTCGGGGACCAGATACGGGAGAAGTAAGTGGGTGCTGAAGAGGATGGAAGAGTGGAGGGGAAGGAACAGAGACAGGCAGGAGACTCCTAAAAGCCTGGAATGTGCAGCAGGGAGGGTGGGGGAGGCTCAGCACCCAGGTCTTCCAGTCACTGGGTCCCCTGAGTGAGCCCTTCCCTGGCAGGGGGTTCTGCTCCTCACTTCTTATTGTGTGTTCACCTTCACTCCTGACCCAAATGGAGGCCGGGATGGTGGGTGGTTCCTAAGAATGGAAGAAGATGCATTTCCTGATGACTTCAAAATGTTATCTCCTCTCTCCCACCCTTTCAAGGAAGCAAGCCTCCTTCTGCATCTCCTGGACACCCTCTTTCCCATTCTCCCCCGACTTCAACAACCGTTGCCTTTGCTTTGTCTTACTTTCCCTGGGATTGGGGGCAACTGTTGCCTGCACAGAAAAGAACTTGGTAAGTCCTCAGACTTCTCCTGGGAGGCTGGCGTGTTTTGTGAGCTGGAGCTTATTGTTATATCACATTAGAATTTAAGCTTGCTGTTGCTGGTTATCTTTAACATCAATGGCAATACACAAAGGCTCCACTCAAATCAATGCCTGTAACTGTAGGTGCTAAGAATCCATGGGCGAGAGATCCATTAGCAGTAAAGTAAGGGCAGATAAGGGGTAGGGAGGAAGACAGCCAGAGCCAGGGCCTGAGATCAGATGCCAGGACTCAGGGCAGGCACAGGGAGAGGTCCCCAGCGTCTGGTCTAACACCTCCCAGGTGGGGCCCTTGGAACCACAACCAGAGGAAAGCGAGAATTAGGGAGGCTAGGCGTGGCCACCTTATTCATCCCTAGCTCAGCCATGTTCCTGGCAGAAGAGACACTCCTGTTTCTGAAGGACATCCAATGAAGTGGGATGATCTGAATTAAAAGCCAAATTGGAGCTGGGGACGGTGGCTCACCCCTGTAATCCCAGCACTTTGGGAGGCAGAGGCAGGTGGATCACTTGAGGTCAGGAGTTTGAGACCAGCCTGGCCAACACGGTGAAACCTGTCTCTACTGAAAATACAAAAATTAGCTGGGTGTGGTGGTGCACACCTGTAGCCCCAGCTACTTGGGAAGCTGAGGCAGGAGAATTGTTTGAACCCAGGAGGTGGAGGTTGCAGTGAGCCGAGATTGTGCCACTGCCCTCCAGCCTGGGAGACAGAGTAAGACTGTCTCAAAAAAAAAAAAAAGCTAAATTGGGGGTCAGAGAATTTCAAGGGTTATTGCCCTCCTTTCCCAACAGAGGGTGAGATATGTAGCTATGTAGCTTTCTGATCTGAAGCCAGAAGGGTAGAGCAAAGCTCCTACAATTTGAATTTTTATGAATCTTATTACTATCAGCGATGTTATAAATGATTGATAAGGCATTTGAATTGGAGGTATTGTCCAGTGGAGGCAAGGAAGGAGGGAAGGAGGAAGATTAATATTTATTGAGTACCGGCATATATCAGGCTTTCTGCTTGGACTTCTACACACATTATCTAGTGGAGTTGAACCTAAATGAGTTGCAGCCTGGGTTTAACTCCTTGTCTCCCACAGCTTCCTCCTGTTTGCTTTTCCTCTCTCTGGGCCTTTGGAACTCAGGTCGGTATTCCCTAGGAATTTTTGTCCCCAGGGGCTGTCTTGGAGCCACAGGATCAAGGGAACAGGTTTTCAGGATTTTCTGTCCCAAGCCACCAAGTCAGAAAGGAGCAGACAAGAGTCAGCTGGAGACATGTGGAACAGGCTTGGAGAAGGGAGCAGGGGAACTTAACACTTTGCATCATCTTTTCCAATCAGCACAGTGACCCTCTCTCTTGACAGAGCCTCTGAGAAGGTGCTGGGCTGCAGTCACAGCCTGTGCCATTCTCCTCTCCGCTGGACACTGCTTGGCAGGCTGAGGTCCTGAGTCCTGGTCCTGGCTTAGCCGCTGCTCGCTCACTTTTATCCAAAAATTCAGGAGCTGTTTCTCAGGCCTCAGCCAATTCCAACCTTCCATGATGAGCTGTAGAGTGTAAGCTCCATCAGAGCAGAGACTTTGCCTGTTTTGGACACAGCCGTGCCTGGAACAGTGCCTGACACATAGTAGGCAGTTGAAAAATATTTATTGAATGAGCCTCCTTATCCTCTCTTCCTTCATGACACATCCTTTACTAGGAAACTCACATTTCTCTGCTCTTGGACTTGTTCCTGGCAGTAGTTTGGGGAGCCAGATGGAGAAGTGAGGGTTTTGGCTTTTCTCTCCTTCCTTCCTTCCTTCCTTGCTCCCTCCCTCCCTCCCTCTCTCCCTCACTTCCTGTCCCTCTCCTTCCTTCCTCTCTCTCTCCTTCCTTCCTCCCTCCCTTCCTCCTTCTCTATCTCCTTCCTTCCTTCTTCTCCCTCCTTCCCTCCCTCCCTCCCTCCTTCCCTCCCTCCCTCCCTCCCTTCCTTCCTTCCTTCCTTCCTTCCTTCCTTTCTTCCTTCCTTCCCACCTTCCTCTCTCTCACTCTCTCTTTTTTTTTTTAAGAGATGAGATCACTTCGATGCCCAGGCTGGAGTGGAGTGCAAATGGTGCGATCCATAGTTTTGAACTCCTGGGCTTCAGCCACTTGAAGTAGCTGGGGACTATAGGCATACACCACCACACCCAGCTGTTTGTTTGTTTGTTTGTTTTCTGTGGAGATAGGGTCTCACTATGTTGGACAAACTCCTGGGCTCAAATGATCCTCCTGCCTCGGCCTCCCAAATGTTGGTATTACAGGTGTGAACCATGACACCTGGCCCACCTTGGCTTTTCTTGCACATTGTTCTTAGGGTCCTGGCTTCCCAGCAGGCTCAGTAACCTCCTGCAGCAATGCCAGCCTATCCCTTTCTCTGGTGCAGCAGAGGAGGGTTGAGGAGAGGGTTGTTTCCAGCAGACTCTACACATGGTCTTCAGAGGCGGGCATCTCAGAATGTGAGGTCACAGAAAGTAGGGGGCCTGCGGGGAGGGAGTTATCACACTGCATGAGGTAAAGAGGCAAGGCAGTGAGAGAGAAAGGGACCGAGGAAAGCCTGCCATCTTCAATAAGGGTTTAAGTTATCACAAACAAATATTTCCACTCAATCCCACAAAATCTTCAGAGGTGGCTAGGCTGGAGTATAGTAAACCCCCACTCCTAGAGGCTCAGTCCCCCATTGGGGAGTGGCTAGAGTCCCCTCATCCTCCTGTCCCAGGTCTTGAATTGTGGAGCTCATTGATTCTCTGGGAGTCCAAGATCCTGGGCAAGAAGAGTCCTCCAGGGGCCATGTAGCCACCCCCACCACAGGCACTCTGGGAGCCTCCTGACCAGCAGGCTGGCCAGGAAGGGAGGTCAGCCTCCCAGGGTCAGCCTTCCTACTTCCCCTGCAAAGGCCCCTGCCACTCCCCTTTCCAGCCAGGGCAGGACTTGAGCAAGCTTAAAAGTTCATTGCACCGTGGAGGAGTGAGCACACTCCTAAACTTCCAGTGGGCATGGGCCCTTCATTATGCAGAGGGAGAACCTGAAGTCTGGGCCATAGGCCTTGGCACAGAACAGCCCTTGGGCCCCAGTGCCAGCACCATGGGCAGACGCCAGACACTGGGCCAGAAGCTCTCCCTTTTGCTGACAGCAGGCTGGACTCTCCCCAACAGATCTATAGGATCGGCTCTCCCGTAGATGGGAAGAAAACATGGCTGCCATCCTACATGGCCTCCTGGAATTGTTGCCTTAGGAAAAAAAAAAAAAAATGCATGTAAATTTTATTGTCTCTTCATGCCACCAATTGTATACCAAAATTCAGGGAACTAATTCTGTGCCCCACAATTTTCCTGTTCCCCCTCTTCCCTAGGGTCGGTCACCCAGCTAATCCAGCTCAGAGGAGCTCAGATGGGGAAGCTTTCCCTAGGGGCATGAGAGGGCTGGATGCTCCCTTCACTTTAGCTCTGTCTGGTCTCCAGAGAAGCCCCCCAAGGGGCCGCAAGTTGGGAGCTGCTGTCTGCCTGTTTGGGATATTTGCCTGGGTTCCGGAAGGGCAGTCATATCATTTTCCTTAGTGTTGACCCATTGCTGCCTATTACCTTGCTCCTTCTGGGGGCTCCCTCTGTTTCCTCCCTCATGCACCTCCCTTCTCAGTAATTAACAGGGCCTGGAAGAGCATCCCTCCAACAGACGGCCAAAAGGCAGAGCAGGCAGCCGTGACAGTGGCAGTGCCAGCAAAAGGACAGGCGATTAAAACAAAATGATTCATCTTGGGAATGAGTGCAAATCGCTTTCCATTTACAGGAATTGGGGCCGTGTTCCAAACAGGCTTTGTGGGCTCATTGGGGAGACAGGAGTCTGGTCCATTGACCATTAAGTAATGAGCTCCTCTGAGTGCTCCCTGCTGACTCTACAGAGGGGCATCTGGCGGGCAATGTGGGCGGGAGAGCCAGGGAATGGGCAGGGAGACCTGGGGCTGCTCGGCTTAGTTAGGACACAGGGAAAGTGGAGCAGGGCCCCTGCAGGTGGAGACCCTGGTGATTATGGAGATCCAGAGTGCTCCTGGGCACCTTGTTATTGGAGACCAACAGTAAGGAGTCAGGCTGCCCACCTAACTCTTTGCTTTGCCACCAGGGATTCCAGAGTCCACAAGCTTATTTAAAGAGTATTTGCAGAGTGTGCCAGTCACGGTGCAGGCACTGGGGAGTCAGAGAAGAATAAGACAAGGATCTTGTCCTCAAGGGACTTATAGTCCAGGGTGGGCAATGGGCAGCTCAACCAAGGGGAGCCAAGGATAAGAGCTCTGCGACAAGCTGGGTGCAGTGGCTCACACCTATATTCCTAGCACGTTTGAAGGCTAAGGCAGGAGGATTGCTTGAGCTTGGGAGCTCAAGGCAAGCCTGGGCAAAATAGTGAGAACCTATCTACAAAAAATAATAAGAGAATTAGCTGGATGTGGTGGTAGTGTGTGCCTGTAGTCCAGGCTACTTGGGAGGCTGAGGTGGGAGGACTGCTTGAGTCTGGGAGGTTGAGACTGCAGTGAGCCATGATTGCACCACTGCCCTCCAGCCTGGGTGACAGAGTGAGATCCTGTCTCATAACAAAAAAACTAGCTGGGCGTGGTGGTACATGCCTATAGTCCCAGCTACTCAGGAGGCTGAGGCATGAGAATTGCTTGAACCTGGGAGGTGGAGGTTGCAGTGAGCCAAGATCACATCACTGCGCTCCAGCCTGAGCAACAGAGCAAGACTCCATCTCAAAAACAAAACAAAACAAAACCCCAAACAAAGCAAAATTCTATGATAGAAACAGATGGAGGCCATAATAGTGGGGATAGGAAGAGTTCAGTCCTACCTGGCAGGGGTGGGGCACCCAAGTGACTCTTGAGCTGGGTCCTAAAGATGACTAAGTATTCTCCAAGTGGATTGGTGGTGGGGCAGCCAAGTGGAGTGGGGAATTAATCCAGCTAGAGAGATGAGCCTGAGGAAAGGACAATGAAAGGACCTGTACCTGGCTGTGTTGGGGAGAGGAAGGCAAGTGGACACAGGCCGGGGCTCATAGGAATGCCTTACTAAAGAGCTTGGACTGAGCCTAGAGGCTATGGGAGCCACTGAAAAGGTTAAAGCAGGGGTGTGATGAGGTCAGGCTGCATTTTTAAGCAACTTCTGGCCATCCTGGGGCTTTTCAATCGTATCTCATCCAGGCAAGCCCACTATAGTCCGAAAAAGAATCTAAAACAGGTATCACAGACCGTTAACATTTGTTTTAAAAGAGCAGTAGCAGGCCAGGTGCGGTGGCTCATGCCTGTAATCCCAGCACTTTGGGAGGCCGAGGCAGGTGGATCACGAGGCAGGAGTTCGAGACCAGCCTGACCAACATTGCGAAACCTTGTGTCTACTAAAAATACAAAATTAGCTGGGCATAGTGGTGCACCCCTGTAATCCCAGCTACTCAGGAGGTTGAGGCAGGAGAATCGCTTGAAGCCAGGAGGCAGAGGTTGCAGTGAGCTGAGATCCAGCCATTGCATTCCAACCTGGGCAATAAGAGCAAAACTCCATCTCAAAAACAAACAAACAAACAAACAAACAAATGCCAGGTGTGGTGGTGGGCGCCTGTAATCCCAGCTACTCAGGAGGCTGAGGCAGAGAATTGCTTGAACCCAAGAGGCGGAGGCTGCAGTGAGCCGAGATAGCACCACTGCACTCCAGCCTGGTGACAGGGCAAGACTCCATCTCAAAATAAAATAAAATGAAATAAAATAAAAGTAGCTACATGGGTGTCCGTTATTTTATTTTCTGTATTTTTAAAAAGGTTTTAAATTTCAGAATTAATAATGAATGAGTATCCATATGATAGAATACTGTGCAGTGTTGAATAATGAAGGTGAAAACATGTATTCTGTCATGACAAAATGCCTGTGGTATAGTTTAAATAGCAAAATAGAATATATAGTATGATTATATTTTTGTAAGAACAACAAATAAATAAAGTGAATCTGGCAGGAAATGTACCAAACTATTAACAATGACAAAGTTACTGTTGCAGGGTGGGATTCAGATACTGATGAGGGAAAGGGGAATTTTCATTTTCTATTCTATGCCTTTTAGAATTGTATACATCTTAAAAATGACCTTGCGTTATTCATTATTTTAAAACAAAAACCCACTTTTGGGGGGATAACTCTTTTTTCTTTTCTTTTTCTTTTTTCTTTTTTTTGAGATGGAGCCTCGCTCTGTCACCCAGGCTGGAGTGCAGTGGCGTGATCTTGGCTCACTGCAACCCCCACCACCTCCCGGGTTCAAGTGATGCTCCTGCCTCAGCCTCCCGAGCAGCTGGGACTACAGGTGTACACCACCACGCTCGGCTAATTTTTGTATTTTTAGTAGAGATGGGGTTTCACCATATTGGTCAGGCTGGTCTTGAACTCCTGACCTCAAGTGATCGCCCATCTTGGGCCTCCCAAAGTGCTGGGATTACAGGTATGAGCCACCTGGCCCTGGGGGCTAACTATTTATTTTGATGAAATTTCAAACCCAAAGACAAGTTGCAAGAGGCCGGGCAGATTTAATTAGCCAGTTGTGGTGGCATGTGCCTGTATGTAGTCTTAGCTACTTGGGAGGCTGAGGTAGGAAGATTGCTTCAGCGCAGGAGTTGGAGGCTGCAGTGAGCTACGATTGCCCCACTGCACTCCAGCCTGGACAGCAGAGTGAGACCCTGCCTCCAAAAAAAAAAAAAAAAAAAAAAAAACAAAGGAACTCCCATACACTATTTAGACCTCACCACTTGCTAATATCTTACCCCACGCAACATACATTTTTAAAAAGATCATCCATTACTTCCAT
Organism: Pongo pygmaeus; assembly: GCF_028885625.2. Classification (NCBI taxonomy): domain Eukaryota; kingdom Metazoa; phylum Chordata; class Mammalia; order Primates; family Hominidae; genus Pongo; species Pongo pygmaeus. The sequence continues at coordinate 45,869,708 of NC_072373.2, forward strand.
TTTTGCAAACCCCAGTGGCCACTTGGGTTTTATCTTTTTGGGCCTCTCTGCTGCCTCTGACCCTGCTGTCCTCTCCTTCCTTCCTGAAACCTCCCTTTTCTTGGCTTCTGTGGCCCTGAGTCTTTGCTGGTTTTCCTTCTACTTCTCTGACTTCCCTCTAGCATTGTCTTTCTTCGAGGCCTCTTTTTCAGCACCCCTTAAACACGGGAGTTTCTCAGAGTTCAAGCCTGAGCCCATTGCTTGGCTTTGTGTGTTTTCTTCCTGGGAGAGTTTGTTCACTTCCATCCACTGAAGCTATGATCCATTTACTGATGAAGCCCAAATCCGTGTCTTCAGCTGCCACCTCTCGCTTCAGTTTCCTATGCTCATATTGAAATGCCTGTTAGACCCATGCTCTTAAGTAGTCCACAAACATTCTATACTCAACTTGTCTCAAACATGTCATCATCACCCCTCCCTCCTGCTAACTGTTCTCTTTCTGTGTCCTCCATCTCAGATAATGGCACCACATCTTTCACTTTGACAATGGCAATCAACTCCTAATTGGTCTCCCTGACTACAGCCTTCCTCCACATAAATTAACTCTCACACTATAGTCAATGTGACACCCCTAAAATGCAAATTTCACCACATCAGGCGCTGAGAAAACCTGTCAATGGGTCTCCATTACCTGCAGGTTGAAGTCAAGCCCGTTAGTCTGGTGCACGTGGCTGTACCTGGTTCCAACTGGCTTCTCCGGCTCTTGTCATGTCCCCATCACCTCTGCATCCCATTCCACATTGGCCTGTACGTCCATGTGTTTGCTTATGCTGCCTCCTTAGCAGGAGACCCCTCCCACCTCTCTCCCCTTGGCTGACCCATCCATCAACACTGAGCTCAAAGGGCGTCTCCTCCAGCTGGAAGTGTCCCTTTATTTTGTTCCCATTGCATTCTTCTTCTTCTCTTACTTCTACCTAACAATTTTTTAAAATAATGCTTTTGTGCCATGAAAGGTGACCAGGGCATACTTTTATTTTTATTTATTTATTGAGACAAGGTTTTGCTTTGTTGTCAAGGCTGGAGTGCAATGGCGCAATCATGGCTCACAGTAGCCTCGACATTTCCAGGCTCAAGTGGGCCTTCTGGTGTGCACCACTATGCCTGGCTAATACTTTTATTTTTGTTGAGATGGGGATCTCACTACATTGCCTAGGCTGGTCTTGAACTCCTAGCCTCAAACTATCTTCCAGTCTTAGCTTCCCAAAGTGCTGGGATTACAGGCGTGAGCCACTGCTCTCTGCCGAACAAATTTTTATAGTCTCAGTCTTTGTGTGTGTCTCTCTCACTGCTCTGTAAATCCCGAAAGGAACAGGGTTTGCATGTGCTTATGTGTACCATCTTGTACCCTTGTATCCTTAATGCCTTAGTGCAGTGCTTAGCATGTAGTAGACATGTAATAAATGTTTGATTAACTGAGGTAGGCATTCACTATTTATTCACCCCTCTCTGCCTCCTTTCCCTGGCAGCAGCAAGCTCAATCCCATGCCCTCTGTTTCCCCATCAGTAGTTACATTCCAGGCCTCAGCTCCTTGGCTGTAGCCCCCTGTCCAACGGGTTTGGCTCTTATGTGGTCCTTCTCCTGGCACTTTTCTCCCTCATCTTCTCTTCTGCTTCTTCCCTTCTATTTTGATCAGCTCTTGCTACCCTCCTGTATCTTTCTAGATGCTTCTCCCACTCTTCTCCCCTGTGGGGGCCACTCAGGGCAGTTCCAGCCCACTCCTGGCCCAGGTGTCTGCATCAGGACTTTATATAATTACCTTCACAATGGGGCCTAATGACTGGAAAGCATTTTCATCTCAACCCACACAATTCCAGATTTACAGCAACCAAAGCCTCAGGGTTACAGCTGGATGCATACCCCACCAGGTCCCTCTGTAGAGTATCTTTTGGAAGATGTAACTTACAGCTCTTTAAGAAAGAGGGTCACTTGCTAACAGCTTTTCTGTCTAGTACTTTAAAACATAAGCACTTAGCTTCGTTCCTTAGTTCTCTGTGCCCCAACTCTGTAGTGAGGATTGCATTCGTCACACTCCACCAGGCATGTAAGATGCTCTAAGCTGATCTTCTTCCATATGAGGACCCTCAGGGATGAACATATTCATTCTGTCATTCACTCACACATTTACTGAGCTCGCACTACCACTGCCTATGGGGATGGGGACAGAGGATACTGACAAGGGGTCACAGATGAGTATGTCCCCCTCTAAGACCCAAAGGAACTCACAGTCTGGTGAGGAAGACAAATCTGAAAACCACTTTGCTAAAATAAGAAGGCCTTGGTGGAGGTAAATATTGGGTACTATGAAAACATAGAGGGGGTCACTGCAGCATGCCTAGGTAGGAGGAAGGCTTTTGTTTTGTTTTTTGTGTTTGTTTGTTTCTTTCTTTTTGGTTTTTTAGAAGGAATTTTTCCTCTTCTCTTCTCTTTTTTTCTTTTTTTGAGATGGAGTTTCGCTCTTGTTGCCCAGGCTGGAGTGCAATGGCGTGATCTCCGCTCACTGCAACCTCCGCCTTCTAGGTTCAAGCAATTCTCCTGCCTCAGCCTCCCAAGTAGCTGGGATTACAGGCATGCGCCACCATGCCTGGCTAATTTTGTACTTTTAGTAGAGACGGGGTTTCTCCATGTTGGTCAGGCTGGTCTCGAACTCCTGACCTCTGGTGATCCCCCCACCTCACCCTCCCAAAGTGCTGGGATTACACGCATTAGCCACTGCACCCAGCCTGGAATTTTTCCCTTGTTGTCCAGGCTGGAGTACAATGGCACGATCTTGACTCACTGCAACCTCTACCTCCCGGGTTCAAGTGATTCTCCTGCCTCAGCCTCCTGAGTAGCTGGCATTACAGGCGCGCACCTCTATGCCTGGCTAATTTTGTGTTTTTAGTAGAGATGGGGTTTCACCATGCTGGTCAGACTGGTCTTGAACTCCTGACCTCAGGTGATCCACCTGCCTTGGCCTCCCAAAGTGCTGGGATTATAGGCGTGAGCCACTGTGCCCGGCCTGGAGGGAGGTTTTACAGGATTTCATTCAAGGAGTGAATAGGAATTGATGAGGCAGACAGGGACAGTGGAGTTGACATTTGTCTTGTTTTTGATTGTCCAGTACTGAGCAACTTTCCTATTTTGGAGGGAATTGCTCATCATAGGAGTCTTCGTTGTGGAAGGAGTCTACCTTTGACCACATGCCGAAGAGGGCAGGGTTTGTGTCTCCCTGCTCCCCCCACCCCCCGCAACAAATGTGGCATGGCAGAGTGAGGGTGGGGTGAGGATGGGCCCTGGAAGCTGAGCTCAGCCAATCTGATGCTCCCGTTGGGATCTTTGGGACCTGGGCAGGAGCAGTCATTCGTAGCAGTGGTGGTCATTCTGGACTCCTTCAGGAACAGTATCTAGTGTGGGGGGTGGTGTGGGTGGTGAGGGGGCAGAACCAACAGCAGTGCCCTAACAAGGTGGTCCCTGTCTCGTGATCTTGGAGTGTTCTCTGCCACCAGCATCCCTTGGTTCCCGACTTTGAGGGCAGGTGCTGCCCATCAACTCTTGAGCTAACAGAATTTAACTTTCCAGATTCTTCTTCTTTTTTTTTTGAGACTGGGTCTCACTCTGTCACCCAGGCTGGAGTGCAGTGGCGCAATCTTCGCTCACTGCACCCTCCACCTCCTGGGTTCAAGCAATTCTCCTGCCTCAGCCTCCTGAGTAGCTGAGATCACAGGCACCCGCCACCATGCCCAGCTAATTTTTGTATTTTTAGTAGAGACGGGGTTTCACCATGTTGGCCAGGCTGGTCTTGAACTCCTGACCTCAGGTGATCCACCCGCCTTGGCCTCCCAAAGTGTTGGGATTACAGGCGTGAGCCACTGAGCCTGGCCCAGACTATTCTTTGTCTGCTGGTTAGTGAGAGATGGTTTCTGTTGTTCACAACTGAGTTCCTTGTCTGATCTAGGCTGGAAAGAACCTTGAGGAAGCTGGGCAGTGTAAAATACAGAGTTTGGGGAAAGGTAGGTAGGGTGATGTGGCTGGAGCACTGGAAAATGTTAAAAAGACTTGGGGGCCGGGCATGGTGGCTCACCCCTGTAATCCCAGCACTTTGGGAGGCCAAGGCAGGCGGATCACCTGAGGTCAGTAGTTCAAGACCAGCCTGGCCAACATGGTGAAACCCCGTCTCTACTAAAAATACCAAAAATTAGCTAGGTATGGTGGTGGGTACCTGTAATCCTAGCTACTTGGGAGACTGAGGTGGGAGAATTGCTTGGACCTGGGAGGCAGAGGAGTGCATTGGTGAGCTGAGATCGCACCAATGCACTCCAGCCTGGGCAAAAAGAGTGAAACTCCGTCTCAAAAAAAAAAAAAAAAAAAAAAAAGACTGGGAAGATGGAGATGGGCAGGGAGAGGTACAAGACAAAGGGCCCTGTCAACCAGGCTAAGAAATTTGCCTTTTTCCCATTAGGATAAAGGAGCAACCACTGAAGAGTTTAAGTAGAGAGGGTCTCAGTGAGACTAGTACCTCAGGAAGACCATAGGGTACTGATGATCTTCCTATGGGACGATCAGTGTGATGGGTGCGAGCAGGGCCGCTACTGACCCTGGGTGAGATTTAGAAAAAGGCGCCTCCAACTAACACAGGAGCAGGAAACCAAATACTGCATGTTCTCACTTACAAGTGGGAGCTAAATGAGAGAATGCACGGACACGTCGAGGGGAACAACACACACTGGGGCCTACCGGAGGGTGGGGTGGTAGGAGGGAGACGATCAGGAAAAATAACTGATGGTGACCCGCCTCCAGGCAGCCTCTGTCCTACAGGAGGCACTGGTTGGCTGGATTTCAATCCCAGTTCACCCTTTCCGTGGGCACCATTGTGCAGAGCACAGGTGGTACAATATTTCCCAGGGGTCTGGATTCTAGGACCCAGCACTCTTTCTGTTCCTAAGGAGCTTACATTGTTGCCTCTACTTTGCCTTCTTCTCCTGATGACAACCCCTGTCTCCCCTGGCCAGAGAGACCGCCTCTCTCAGTTCCTCATCTTTGAGAAAATAAGGCCACTTTCTTAGCTGGTTCTCAAAACACGATCCTGTCTTTATTTCAGGCAGAAATTGGCTTTCTGGACAGGGCCTCACCCCAAGCTGGTTGCGCTAGCTTCTCTAATTCTCATGCCCAGAAATCTTCCCCTGGTTTTTTTGTTTTTTTTTTTTTTTTTGTTTGTTTGTTCGAGGCAAGGTCTTGCTCTGTCACCCAGGCTAGAGTGCAGTGGCATAATTACGGCTCATTGCAGCCTCAACCTCCCGGGTTCCAGTGATCCTTTCACCTCAGCCTCCCAAGTAGCTGGGACTACAGGCGCGCATCACCACACCTAGCTACATTTTAAAATTTTTGTAGAGACAGGGCTTCACTATGTTGCCCAGGCTGGTCTCAAACTCCTGGGCTCAAGCAATCCTCCCACTTCAGCCACCCAAAGTGCTGAGATTGCAGGTGTGCACCACCACACCTGGCCCTGCTGGGTTTTCCTTAGGCATCTACTCTTGAACCCATGTAAGCCTTCCAGGAAAAACAATGACTAGGCTCCTGGCTGATAAGTGGGAAGGTCAGCTGCATAGGTGAATGCCTGTGTATGGAGGAAGGGGTGACCCCTCTGCCCTCAGCCCCTAGGCCATCATGTGTTAAGTGGTCCTGTGGCACACAAAGACTCTAAACCATGGATTCTGGAATCTTCCTGCCAACAGAACCTCAGGGATTATTTGGCCTAAGCTCCCACTTGAAGTAGGAGTCTTCTTTATAGGAGCCTCCTGTAAAGATGGACATTAAGCACCTGCTTGAATACCTCCAGTGATAGAGGACTCACTACTCGATGTAGCAGCTTGTGTCTCAGTGACATTGAGCAGTGTATTTAGGTGACCTTTGCAAGGTCACACGTCACTCTGTGACTCCTGCCTGGAACTATGGGGTTATTCCTCCATATCCCTTTCTCTGCTTGCTGGCTCCTCCTGCTCCCAGGACTCACCTCCTAGGGTAGCCTGACTGGCACGCTGTCTCTGGAACCACCACACCTGAGGTGGCAGGGTGCTGCTGGAGTGGGTGAGCTGCCTGGGGCGCCAAACTTCTCCAGCCCTGCAAGGCTCAGAGGAGAGGGGGATGGAAGCAGTGTGGGTGTGTGGTTCTGTGGGGTGGGCAGGGTGGATTTTTTTCCCTATTTGTTTTCCATTTTTCTCTCCTCCCGGTGGTTGGGCTGGCTGATTGGAGGTGTGGGTGTGTGGGGGTGGTGTGCGCTTGTGTGTGCACACGTGTGCGCGTGTGCATGCACAGCTGTGTGGGAGGGCATCCATGCAGGAGGCTTCACGCTGGAGCAGCCTCTCCTTGCCCACCAACTCTGACAGAGCTCCCACTGATTTGGCCTTAGAAAGTTTCATGCTTTTGACAGGAACAAAACAGAAGATTCAGATAGGCTGTGCGGTTTCCTTGGCAACTCAAAAACATGGGTGGGGGAGGGGATGGTGGGAACCAGAGAGAAGGGAGTGATTGGGCTCCACCACTCAGCTCTGTCCCCCCCTTTTTTCCCTCAAAATAGCTCAGGATAAAATGTTGAACCATTCTCAGCATTCCCATCCCTGGCCCACAGGAATGGAGAAGGAACTCAGCAGCAAGGAAGGAGCAGAGGTGCCCTTCGGATAAGGGAAACAAGAGATCTGCCTTCTAGAGGATTCTGACGCCTCTTATTCTCTTTCTTATCAAGCTGACTTGTCTCCTCTACCTTCCACTCCCTTATTTTGTTATCCCGGCAGCTTTAAGGACTCCCGTTCCCCAAACTCACCCAAGGAAAACCAGAATCCCACGCTCCCAGGTTCTCCACCTTAGAGTGATGTGACTGGTAGGGAAGCAAGGAGTGGGTGTCTCTCCTTCCCCCCACCCACGAAACCTTGGGACAGCTCCATTCCTAGAAAGCAGGAGACTGAACTAAGTCGGAGGTGGATGACGGAGACTGTTCATTAAGGAATAAAGACGTTGGGCCAGGCGTGGTGGCTCACTCCTGTAATCTCAGTACTTTGGGAAGCTGAGGCAGGCAGATCATGAGGTCAGGGGTCAAGACCAGCCTGGCTAACATAGTGAAATCCCGTCTCTACTAAAAATACAAATATTAGCTGGGCGTGGTGGTGTGCGCCTGTAATCCCAGCTGCTAGAGAGGCTGAGGCAGGAGAATCGCGTGAACCCAGGAGGCAGAGGTTGCAGTGAGCCAATATCGCACCAAGCCTGGGCAACAGTGAGAGACTCCATCTCAAAAAAAAAAAAAAAAAAGAAAAGAAATAAAGACGTTTATTACTAATTAGTGAGACTGTCTCCCCTACTGCAAGTTCACCTCCCAAGTGAATGTGCTCAGACCACCTGCCCTAGAGGCAGCACCCCAGAGCTCCAGTAAGACCCATGCCCAGCAATTCTTTTTTTTTCCTTTTGAAAAAGGGTCTCACGTTGTCACCCAGGCTGAAGTGCAGTGGCACGATCTTGGCTCATTGCAGCCTCAACCTCCCCAATTCAAGCAATCCTCCTGCCTCAGTCCCCTAAGTGGCTGGGACCACAGGCATGCACCACCACATTAGCGTGGCTAATTTTTTTTTTTTTTTTTTTTTTTCTTTAGAGACAGAGTTTCACCATGTTGCCCAAGCTGATCTTGAACTCCTGAGCTAAAGCGATCCACCCACCTCAGCCATCCAAAGTGCTGGGATTACAGGCATGAGCACCACGTGCCTGGCCTTATGCCCATCAATTCCTTTTTTTTTTTTTTCCCTTGGGACAGGGTCACGCTCTGTCACACAGGCTGGAGTGCAGTGGTGAGATCTTGGCTCACTGCAGCTTAGACTTCCGAGGCTCAAGTAATCTCCCCACCTCAGCCTCTCTGGTAGCTGGGACCACAGGCATGCACCATCATGCCCAGCTAATTTTTGCATTTTTTCTTCTTTTTCTGGTAGAGACAGGGTTTCGCCATGTTGGCCAGGCTGGTCTCAAACTCCTGGACTGAAGCAATCTGCGCACCTCGGCCTCCCAAAGTGCTGGGACTACAGGTGTGAGCCACTGTGCCCGGCCCTATGCCCAGCAATTCTCGACAGCGCCCTGGCCCTTTTCTAAAGCATAGGCCTCTGGATGTAATTAGACCCATCCCCTGTCCCTGGTCCCTCTTATCTTGGGCACTAGAATTCTTTTACCTGAGAATATGGAGGTTCTGAAGACATTTTTGCATACATTTTTAAAACCAAACAACCCTAATGCTACTGCAGTCCTGCAACTGAACTTTAGTGATGGCCATGCAGCCTGCCTTTGGCACAACTCAGACACCAGGGAAGGGGACCTTGGGGGGCTCTTGGAGCAGCCATCCCCTGTCTGGGTATTGAATATATTTAGGGAGCAGGAGACAGGCAGGAGAAGAAAGCTGAGAGGCTGTGGGGCCCCTGTGTTCACAGTCTCCTGGATGAGTCAGTGGAGGAAGGGGTGCTGGGCTGGGAGTGAAGAGGCCAGAGTTCTAGTCTCGCTCAGGCTCTGACCAGCTGTGGGTGGGAGGAAGACAGCCATGCTTCGGTGGCCACATTCTTGCAGCAAGCTTGGGACATACAGTCTGACAGACACTTGGGGGTGTGGTGAGGGACCATGAAGCAGAAAATTTGCAGTGAAACAGATAGTTGCCAGGACCATGGCCCCCTAGCTTCCTGAGTGTGGCCCTTCCCGTCGCCCCATGCCTGTGTGCTCCACACCTCCCAGGATGAGTTCATCAAGCTCGACTTGGCTTTCCACCCACAGGAAATAAAAGATTCCAGGGTATGGTCATTCTGCCTCCTCCCCATCAGCTGTCCTGATGCATGGTGACTCAGGGGAGAGAGAGTCCATTTATCTTGAGTCCATTTATCTGCTCAGTCTCTCAAAGCTCTTCTCCAACATGGTCATCGCCCCACCTCTTCCTCCCCTGAAGTTTTCTCCACCTTCAGCTGCCTCAGCAGCAATACATGAAGGATAGGCCCTCGGTTAGACTCCACATCCCCACACCCAGCCCACGCCCAGGAAGAGAGGACAGTGCCCACCCGCTCCTCTGGCTCTGAGCTCCCCCAGCAGACGACAGAGCTGGAAGTCCACCCATTCTTCTCCAGGAGGGAGAAGAATGAGTCTCAAGGGCTGTTCCCCGCTGCCCTGCAGGCCCCAGCTCTAGGGAGAAGTCAGGCAGCTTTGAGAATGAAATAAGTACAAGATGCCCCAGTAAATGGCTAAGAACTGATTATGAGGGGGGCAAACTGTCCAACCAAGGGGAAGAGCATATGGGGAAGGAAGAATGACTCAGGAGACCCCGGCTTGTTCCTAAGTGGTAGTGCATCATGTAGGTGGCCTTTAGAAAGGCCCTGGCATTTGGCCCTTTGTCTACTCTGGAATGTTCTTCCCAAACATCACATAGGCACATCCACCCCCTTTAAAGGAGGGATTATTTCCCAGATGCCTTGATGGTGGGAAATGAGGACAATGGGTAAAAACAGTGCCTTCTCTACTGGGATGTCTACTCAGCCAAAAGGAAAAGAAAAAGCAAATAGGTAAAAGAGTGCCTTCTCTATATGGGTGCCATGACTGGGGGTTTCCCTGAGGTCCCTGTCTTGAGGGCTGGGATCTTGGTTTCCACTGGTTTGACCTCTCTGAGCCTTATACCTAGCCATTCTCTGCTTCCCCCAGGCTAGAGAGGCCAATGGGTGTTTTCTGTGACTGGTAGCTGTGGTTGAGAAGTGAGGCAGGGGAGGAGTCCATAGAGGATGGTCCCTGTCTGGGCTTCATCTGTTTGACTGAGCCTCTGAGGAGGCAGCCTGGGGAAGGTACCAGGGAAACTGAGACCAGAAGATGTGAGCTGAGCAGATGTGGTGTCACAAAGGGGAGGTGGGCAGTCCCCAGGCGTGGCCTGACTGAAGTCCCCACTGAGTGGCAGTTCAAGTGGGGTTTCCTGTTTTGTTTCTGTTTTGAGACGGAGTCTCTCTCTGTCACCCAGGCTGGAGTGTAACGCCCAGGCATGACCTCAGCTCACTGCAACCTCCACCTCCCAGGTTCAAGTGATTCTCCTGCCTCAGCCTCCCGAGTAGCTGGGATTACAGGCGCCCACCACTACACATGGCTAATTTTTGTATCTTTAGTAGAGACAGCATGTTGGCCAGGCTGGTCTTGAACTCCTGACTTCAGGTGATCCACCTGCCTCAGCCTCCCAAAGTGTTGGGATTACAGGCATGAGCCACCATACCCAGCCTCAAGTGGGGTTCGTGTGTGCCTGAAGTGGGCATGCGGGAGAAGAAACTGGGGGAGTGGCATGTGATAGACTCTCTGACTTCTGAAGATGCTCTCCTGGGCAGTGCTGGAGACAGTAACACTTGGGCCACTGAACTAGGGGATATGGTTAGGGTTCTCTGCAACCAAGAAGACAGAGTCTCTCTGCAGCCCCTTTGCCCACCTCCCTTGTATTAGTTTCTTAAGGTTGGTGTAATAATTTACCAGAAACATGGGGCTTAAAATAACGGAAATGTGGCCAGATGTAGTGGCTCACACCTGTAATCCCAGCACTTTGGGAGGCCAAGGCAGGTGGATCACAAGGTCAGGAGATCGAGACCATCCTGGCTAACACGGTGAAACCCTGTCTCTACTAAAAATACAAAAAATTAGTCAGGCATGGTGGTGGGCGCCTGTAGTTCCACCTACTCAGGAGGCTGAGGCAGGAGAATCACTTGAACCTGGGAGGCAGAAGTTGCAGTGAGCCGAGATAGTGCCACTGCACTCCAGCCTGGGAGACAGAGTGAGACTCTGTCTCAAAAAAATAAAGATAAAAAATAACAGAAATATATTCTCTCACAGTTCTGGAGAGCAGAAGTCAGAAATCAAAGTGTTGGCAGGGTTGGCTCCTTCTGGAAGCTCTAAGGCAGAGTCAGTTCCATGCTACTCTCTGAGCTTCTGGCTACCACCTGCCATCTGTGGCATTCCTCAGATTACAGATGCGTCACTCCAATTCCAGCCTCTGTCTTCACATGACTTTCTCCTCCATGTGTCTTCTCTTCTTTTTATAAGAACACCAGTGGTTCAGCCGGGCGCGGTGGCTTATGCCTGTAATCCCAGCAGTTTGGGAGGCTGAGGTGGGTGGACCACTTGAGGTCAGGAGTTGGAGACCAGCCTGGCCAATATGGCAAAACCCCTCTCTACTAAAAATACAAAAAGTAGCTGGGCGTGGTGGTGCACACCTGTGATCCCAGCTACTAGGGAGGCTGAGGCAGGAGAATCGCTTAAACCGGGGAGGCAGAGATTGCAGTGAGCCAAGATTGCTCCACTGCACTCCAGCCTGGGCAACAGAGCAAGACTCTATTAAAACAAACAAACAAACAAACAAACAAAACAAAACAAAAAAAAACACCAGTTGTTGGATTTTGTGCCCACCCTAAATCCGGGATGACTTATTCTTTTTTTTTTTTTCTTCTGAGACCGAGTCTTGCTCTTTCCCCCAGGCTGGAGTGCAGTGGTGTGATCTCCGCTCACTGTAACATCCGCCTCCCAGGTTCCAGTGATTCTCCTGCCTCAGCCTCCTGGGTAGCCGGGATTACAGGCACCCGCCACCACGCCCGGCTAATTTTTGTGTTTTTCATAGAGACAGGGTTTCGCCATGTTGGACAGGCTGATCTCAAACTCCTGACCTCAGGGGATCTGCCCGCCTTGGCCTCCTAAAGTGCTGGGATTACAGACGTGAGCCACTGTGCCCAGCCAGGATGATTTATTCTTGAGAGACTTACTTATACCTGCAGCAACCTTATTTCCAAATAAAGTCACAGCCTGAGGTGCCAGTTGGATATAAATTTGGGGGAGACACTATTCAATCCACAACAGCCCTTAATCTCACACTCATGCCAGAGCTGTGGAGGGGTGAGGAGACCCCCAAATTTTGATCAGCAGTCCCAAGGGCAGGATGCTCAGAGGACACACAGGGCCTGAAGTTCTAACCCAGCTCCCCCGCCTCCATGTTACCCTGAGCTTCCTAGAAAGTTGCAAAGCAAAAATGATTGGACACCATTCCCCAGGGATTGGCAGGGATGGTCTCCTCCACTCAAAAGAGGTGTCAAGGTGTTTCCTTGAAAAATAAGTTGCACCTTGGACTGCTTCTTAGTTGGACGAGTGTCTTTCTTAAGCCAACTTTAATCCATCTTGCAGTGGCTCAGCTGTATTTTCTCTTGGTCTGTCCATGAGGTTGATGTAGAACAGCCTCTTCCTGGTCTACCATTCTTCTAATGCTCAGCTAACATTTGTCATGTCTTTCCCCATTCCAGTAGGGGATGTCTTTGCCTGGAGAGGGTATGTCAGAGGCATTGGGAAAGTCAGGGATGAAACAACCTACCTAAATGCAGAGAGTCTGAATTTTCTTTATGAGCCTACTCAGCTATTAGTTTGCACACCTCCCCCTGCCCCTCCTGCCCCAGGGTTGGTGACAAGCTGAGCTGTGACTTTCTTCTCTCACCTCACATCTCTGAGCCACCCTCATCTACCACCAACTCTGCACAATTACTCTTTAGTAAAAGAGAAAACTGAGAAGACAAGCTCCAGCTAGCACGGCCATCAGTCACCATAATGTGCTGGAATCAGCAATCATTACGGTGATAAATTGCTTTAGAATTCCCATCACAAATAGTGCTGCAGAGGGGAGACAGAGATTTAGACAGGAGCCCCCACTGCGCTCATCTCCTTTGGCATTTTAAGGAGAAAAGAGCCCAGCTTTGCAGTGCTAGGTTTTCTTCTTTAGAACATGAGGATGGCAAGCAGTTGAAGGGGAAGGGGACGCTGTAATTTAAGGGTCAAGCAGCTCTCACCCCAGTCTCAACGTGTAGGACCTCCGAGGTTACAGAGCTTGGGGATCTGGTGCTAAGGGCAGGTCCTGCCCAGGCAGATCCCAAGGGTGAGTGGAAATAGAGGAGACTGAAGCGGGCCCTGGGGCACAGGAAGAGAAGGGTGCAGGGCCCAGGCATACCATAGGTCAGTGCCTAAGCTGCAGTGAGGATCCAGACTGCTGGATGTCCCCTCCAGAGCCATGAATTTCACCTCAAGACAAACAACTAAATAAAAACAGCTATTATTTTGTGCCAGGCTCTGCACTATGGTTTTCGTTTTGTTTTGTTTTGTTTTGTTTTGTTTTGTTTTGAGACAGAGTCTTGCTCTGTCGTCTAGGCTGGAGTTGGAAACTGACAGACATTGGAAACATGGGTTTGGCAGGGAAAGATCAGATGGTAGTTGACTGGGTCAGGGTCTGTCTTCTTCATGGAAGTTCCTGCCTCAACCCTCTCCCCAGAGTGAAGGTCCCTTTACTTCTCTTAAATAACTTTATTTCTGCTCCTTGGATGTGCAGAGCTAATCATATTCATTAAGTCACTGGTCTGCATGAGGCATGTGTTTTATTCTGTTATTTTCCCTCTCACTCTCTGCCCTCACTCCTGTTAACCATTCACCATAGATACTCACTTCTATGTGAGTATCTAAAGTGCATTAGTATCTTTGCTTCCAGTTTGCCTTCCATATGCCTACAGAGATATATGCATATTCCTGGAAAAGATTCATAATATTATTTCACGGATGTGTGTGTGTGTTCTTAATTTACATAATTGATTTTGTGCTATGAATCTCATTCTATTTCTGGCCAGGCACAGTGGCTGTCACCTGTAATCCCAGCATTCTGGGAGGCTGAGGCAGGCGGATCACCTGAGGCCAGGAGTTTGAGACCAGCCTGGCCAACATGGCAAAACCGTCTCTACTAAAAATACAAAAATTAGCCAGGCGTGGTGGTGAACATCTGTAATCCCAGCTACTCAGGAGGCTGAGGTGGAAGAATCACTTGAATCCAGGAGGTGGAGGATGCAGTGAACCAAGGTTGCTCCATTGCTGTTCAGCATGGGTGACAGAGCGAGACTCCGTCTCAAAAAAAAAAAAAAAAAGAAAGAAAAAGAAAAGCTTTTATTCTGTTTATTTGCTCACTCAGTGGTAGTTAAGACCTGTGCATGTTGCCATGTGGACTTTTTATAGCATAGTGTTCCATCATATACACACACCACGTGTACTATCCATTCCTAAGTTGCTTCCAACTCCCAGGCACTACAAGCAGTGCTACAGTGAGCATCTCACACATGTCTACTTATTGGCCTGTTGGAATGTTTCTCTGGGATGGGGATACCAGGACATACAGAGTTTGGATACATCCTAGTCTTCTCAACCCCTCCTGGCAATTAATCCCTGTAACCCATGTTCAGCATTGTGTTCTGCCCTTTAATTGCTAGCGATAGCTTCGGTTGTACATATCTTCTCTCTTCTGCTGCACCCTAAGTGTAAAATGAGACCCTGTTTCCCTTCATTTTGCATTTTTTGCAGGTTCTCATCTACATCTTATCCAGAGTTGGTGTTACATAAAACATTTTTTTAATAGACTGAACTAACATCTCCTTTCCTGCAGGAATGCATATTTCCTTAGAGCAAGATTAGCTGTGTTTCATTCATCTCAACTGAGTTCAGAATCTGGCACTCTAAACTATTCAAAATACCACCAGAGGACTTCCTAAGACATGATTCATGACCTTTTCAAACATGGAAAAATAGTACTGTTAAGAACAAAATGGGGACCAGGCACAGTGGCTCACGGCTGTAATCCCAGCACTTTGGGAGGCCGAGTCGGGCGGAACACCTGAGGTCAGGAGTTCGAGACCAGCCTGACCAATATGGTGAAACCCCATCTCTACTAAAAATACAAAAATTAGTGGTGGCGGGCACCTGTAATCCTAGCTACTCAGGAGGCTGAGGCAGGAGAATTGCTAGAACCCGGGAGGTGGAGGTTGCAGTGAACTGAGATCGCGCCACTGCACTCCAGCCTGGGGGACAGGGAGAGACTCTGTCTCAAAAAAAAAAAAAAAAAAAAAAAAAGAATGAAATGGATTAGAAGTTAGGAGATCCAAGTGCCATATAACTAGTTTTTTATGAACTTAGACAAAGTAAACGTCTCCTCTGAGCTTCAGTTCCCCTATATGTACAATGGCGGAGGGCGGGGGTTTAGTGGCTTCTTGCTCCTAGCTGGATTCCGGAAGATGATGAGGGAGCATTACAGTTCCATCCCCATTTGAGAAGCCTGCTGGGTCGGGCTGGTCTTCCAGGAGGAGAAGGGGCTGAGGGGAGGATGGGGCCTGGCACACTGCTTGGGGTGGCAGCATCCTTCCCCCTTTGGTTTTCTCCTTTGTTCCTCGAATCATCCCATGCAGTTTGGCTTGATCCATTTCCAGAATATTCATCACTGATGACATGGGGCTCCACCCAGGGATTAGGACTTTCTTGGGAAGATCCAGAATATGAGTCAAGAGAAAAAGAGTGGAGAGCAGCTTACAGAAGATAAAAGGCCTGCAGTAGTAACTGGGGCAACAACTGGAATCCAAGGGATTCAGGAGCAATCAGACTCAGGGATAGAAGAAATAGGGCAAGCCTGGAGCACACTGTCACCTTAGAAACATGAGCATCAGGACTGACCCAGTGGACCCTGCCGGTGCCCACTGGAGATACCTGTTCAAAGAGGGGTTAAGGTGGTAGGGGAGGAGAATGACAGGGACTCAGATTACCCTAAGAAAATCAAATGGGGTCAGGCGTGGTAGCTCACATCTGTAATCTCAGCACTTTGGGAGGCCAACGCTGGAGGATTGCTTGAGCCCAGGAGTTCAAGACCAGCTTAGGTAACATAGGGAGACTCCATCTCTACAAAAAATTTTAAAAAATTAGCTAGGTATGGTGGTGTGCACCTGTGGTCTCAGCTATTAGGGAGGCTAAGGCTGGAGGATCACTTGAGCCTGGGAGATTGAGGCTGCAGTGAGCTGAGGTCATGCTACTGTACTCCAGCCTGGGCAACACAGTGAGACTCTGTCAAAAAAAGAAAGGAAGGAAGGAAGGAAGGAAGGAAGGAAAGAAGGAAGGGAAATTATATGGTTTGACTGTGTCCCTACCCAAATCTCATCTTGAATTATAATCCCCATAATCTCCACATGTCTAGGGAGAGACGTGATGGGAGGTGTTTGGATCATGGGGACTGTTTCCCCCATGCAGTTCTCATGATATTGAGTGAGTTCTCATGAGATCTAATGGTTTTATAAGGGTTCTTCCCCCTTTTTCTCCTCGCACTACTCTCTCCTGCGGCCATGTGAGAAAGTCCAACCTTGCATCCCCTTTACCTTCCACCATGATTGTAAGTTTCCTGAGGCTTCCCCAGCCATGTGGAACTGTGAGTCCATTAAACCTCTCTCCTTTATACATTACCAAGTCTCAGGTATTTCTTTGTAGCAGTGTGAGAACGGACCAATACAAGAAAGAAAGAAAAAAATTCAGAAGAGAAAAGAAGCTTAACCTACATTTAAACTTGCCTTGGGATTCCAAGGGCAAGTGCAGGACTGGACCGGTTCCTAATCATGATGCAAGAAAATCACCACTGGGAGGAGTTTGGGAAGTAAAGCCTAGCCCAGGAGAAAGGTCAGGTGCTTTGGGAAATGCAGAAGGGTGAGGGAAAGAGTACACCAATGCTGGGGTCTGTGCTAACCTATTTGGGCTCAGCACTAAGCAATGCTGGGAGTCCAATGGTGAAGGGCTAGTCAAGACTATAGGTGATCAGGGTTGAAGATAGACCTGCTCAATGCTCCAGGAGACCCAGGAGAAAGCTGCCAGCCTCCTCAAAGGCCAGGCCTGGAACTGGCATAGCATTACTTCTTCTTCATTTTCTTCTTTTTCTTCCTCTTCTTCTTCTTCTCCTCCTTCTCCTTCTCCTTCTTCTCCTTCTCCTTCTCCTTCTCCTTCTTCTTCTTCTTCTTCTTCTTTGTTAAAGACAGGGTCTCAGGCTGGGCATGGTGGCTCATGCCTGTAATCCCAGCTCCTTGGAAGGATGAGGTGGGCAGATCACCTGAGGTCAGGAGTTTGAGACCAGCCTGACCAACATGGAGAAAACTTATCTCTACTAAAAATAAAAAACTAGCCAGATGTGGTGGCACATGCCTGTAATCCCAGCTACTTGGGAGGCTGAAGCAGGAGAATCACTTGTACCCAGAAGGCAGAGGTTTTAGTGAGCCAAGATCATGCCATTGCATTTCATCCTGGGCAGCAAGAGTGAAACTCCGTCTGAAACAACAACAACAACAAAAAGACAGGGTCTCACTCTGTTGCCCAGGCTGGAGTGCAGTGGCTACTCACAGCCTCAATCATAGCACAGTACAGCCTCAAATTCTTAGGTTCAAGTGATCCTGTAGCTGGGCCTGCAGGTGTGTGCCACTGCACTCTGCAATTGCTGTCATATTCTGTTGGCCAAAGCAGTCACAGGCCAGCCCAGAGTCAAGGGGAGTGGTAATAGAGCCCATTTCTTGATGGAGGGAACGTCAGAGTTCTTGGTCATCTTTATCCTCCCACATGTGCTACTATAAAATTCTCCCTCTCAGTTCTTTCTCTCCCCTGTTTCCCTATTGCCAGCTGCTCACCTGCAGCCTCTGTCTTCCTCTCACTGCTTTAAGCACAAACCCCTTTTCTGGTCTCTGTCTTTGAGCTCTCAGTCCCCAGCACAGTTATTCCCTTCCAGTGCCCACACCTTTTCCTTGCCCCTCCACAGGCCCGTTGGACTCTCCTCTGTCATTGGCTTTGCCTTGGATAATGCTTTCCCTTCCCCTCCCTGCATAACTTTCCTTCCAACAGAACCAGCACTTTCCAAGGGCAGCTCTTCCCATGAAGAAGCCTCAGCTTTCTCCCTGTTGCCCTCCATGACTTCTTGACTACGGATAAAACAGACACAATGGAAATGAAATTGTTGTATTTAGTCTCTCAATCCAAGTGGAGACTGGGGCTAGAGATACAATTAATCAGTCAATGAACATTTATAAACTGGAATGCCGAGTCTGGTGGGGAGCTGAGCGCATAACAGATCACCAGTATAGGGTGTGTGGCCAGCAGGTATAAACAGAGTGCTAGCTTCACCGGACAGAGAGATCCTTGAGGGCAGGGCCACAAATAAATAAGCCTTGTTTATTTGTGTTCTCAGAGCCCAGCACAATGCTGAACAAACGTTAAATGAGTGTATAAATGAATGAATGATTGCACACCTATCACAGATATAAAATTACTTCTAGAAAGCTAACTTCTTTTGAATTAAATTGGAATTCACATGAGTCTCTGGAGGAGGCCGGGCATGGTGGCTCATGTTTGTAATCCTAGCACTTTTGGAGGCCAAGGCAGGAGGATTGTTTGAACCCAGGAGTTTGAGACTAGCCTGGGCAACATAGGAAAACATCATCTCTACAAAAAATTAAAAAAAAAAATAGCTGGGTGTGGTGGCATGCACCTGTAGTCCTAGCTACTCAGGAGGCTAAGGCAGGAGGATTGCTTGAGCCCAGGAGGTCAAGGCTGCAGTGAGCTGAGATCACACCACTGCATTCTAGCCTGGGAAGCAGAGCAGGACCCAGCCTCAAAAAAGAAAAAAAAAAAAAAGGAAAGAAAAAGAAAAAAAATTAAAGAAGTCTCTGGAGGGCACTGGGGATTAAGAATTAAGATTCTTCTTTAAAAATCTTTGCCATCTGGCTATCTGGCCATCTGCTTTTCCTGGCTTCTCCTCATCCTGAATGATGATGCTCATAAATCCAGAACTTTCTTTCTTTTTTTTTTGAGACAGAGTTTCACTCTTGTTGCCCAGGCTGAAGTGCAGTGGTGCAGTCTGGGCTCACTGCAACCTCCACCTCCTAGGTTCAAGCGATTCTCATGCCTCAGCCTCCCAAGTAGCTGGGACTACAGGTGCCTGCCACCACACCTGGCTAATTTTTGTATTTTTAGTAGAGATGGGCCACCATGTTGGCCAGGCTAGTCTCGAACTCCTGACCTCGGGCGATCCACCCACCTCGGCCTCCCAAAATGCTGGGATTACAGGCATGAGCCACCGTGCCCGGCCCAGAACTTTCTAAATGACCTCAGCATCTGACTCACAGCCTCTTCCACATCATGCATCCCCTGCCTTCAGTCTTGATAATTCAATATCTATGTATGGCTGTTTCTTTTCTAGTCTCCTGAGTTAACAGTCCTTGACCTCCGCCTGCTTTCTGTGCATGTGCTGCTGCCAGCTCTGCCTTCCAGCCTCATCGCTCAGGATTCCTTTTTCTACCCTATGCTATCGAACTAGCAGCTCCTCTTCCCCTACGCTATTGTACTTGCTGAATGGACACCATCCCCAGGAGCCAAACTCCTTCATCAAACTCGTTACTGATTCACCCAACCATGTGTGATCTTTTCTTTCCTGAAAATTGCAGGGGATCTTAACAGTCCTTCTCTCATGGAGTTTGTCATAGTCTGCCTTCTGGATAAATGTGTCCTTGTCTCATCTTTCCTACTTTGATATAAGTTTTCATGGAGAGGAGACTCTGCCGTACTCACTTTTTGTCACACTCTGTCATAATGGCAACTAGCACAGAACAGTGGACATATGTTATTTTGTCTTCACAGCATCCCATCTTTTAAGGAACCCTCCTTCTTCTACTTCTATATGACCCACGGGGGGCTGTGAGTCATGGTGCCCCACCTCCACCTCCACAGAGCAGCACAGAAGATGCAGCCCCTGGCCTCAGAGATGGCTGCAGGGATGGGCATGCTACCTCCACACACAGAGAAAGAGCTCTTTTCCTGACACCAGAGGCTGAAAGGATGATGTAAGGTGGGGTTGCTTGGGGCCATCTCTCTGGGCCACACGGAAGAAGGCATCTAACATAGGAGAGAATGAGACCCACCTCAAAAGAGGCAGAGATGGAAAGAACAATGGCTGATATATTGGGTGCGGATTTTGTATCAGACCCTACTCCAAGTACATTGTGTGGACGATCTAATTTACTCTTCACAAGAATCCTAAGAGGTAATCCTATTATTATATCCATTTTACAGACAAGGAAACAGGGGCACTGAGAAGTTAAGCAACTTATCTGAAATCATCCAGCTAGTTAGGTAGTGGAGTCTGGATTGGAACCCGGGCTGTGGGACTCCAAAACAGTCATGCTATGCTCTGCATGCTATGCTGCCTTATGTATGAGCCAAGATGAACATAAATGGGAGCGAGATGGATTTACTCATTTATGAGCAAGTGCAAGAGAGAACTGACAGCATCTTTTGAGCTCCTGGATCTAGCTGTGCCTGGAGCCAGCTGACTCATGTGCTTTTTAGTTAAATAAGCCAATGCATTCCTTGATTTGCTTAAAATAGTGTATTCGTCACTTGCAACCTCCTGGCTTCATTGTGGAACAGTGACTTAGTGATAAGGCACTACTTCTGGGTTTGCCTCCTGGCACTGCCCCTTACTTACCACCCAAACTTGGACAAATGACTCAACCTCTCAGGCCCCTGGAGGGTAATGACTTGGCCTCTCAGGGATGAGGGGATGGTGACTAGATATGAGATTACATGTAAATGCACTTAACACTCTGGGAACACAATTTAAGTACTCAATCATCATTAGATTCTCCTTTCCCTATGTGGAGTAGCTGTTCAATAAGCATTTGTTGAATTGAATTAAATCCTCCAGAGGCTGCAGGATGTTGCCTGAGCTTGCAAGCAGCTGGAGCTAGGGAGTCTCCAATCAGAGGAGCATCTCAGCTGAGGGGTTGCCCAACAGCTCTATCTGGCCATTGGAAGGTAAAAAAAAAAAAAAAAAAGATTTTACTCTTCTCCTGTCTCCTGGACAGCTTCATCCTCTCTGACTTCCAGATCTCTCCAACAGAGAAAACAATGTCAGTCTGCTGGATTCCTTCATGCCCCTCTTTCCTCCTCCTTATGGTTGCCCTCTAGAGTCACCTACTAACTCAGTCCTATTGATTCCCTTTCCAATTTTTCTCAGTCCTGCTCTCTCCTCCTCTGCCCTCCCAATGGTACCATTGCTCAGACCTTCATCACCTTCTGGATGTTTGCAGCAGCTTCCTCTCTGACCTCCCTCCAGCCTTCCAGCCCACGGTGCAGCCCCAAACACCTGTGTTAAGGGTGACCGAATCGCTCTTCACCCGAAAGCTGCCTTGGCCTGCAGGACAGTGAGCCAACCCTTGGCAGACACACAAGGCCCTCCTCTGCCCCACCGGCCTCTGCCTGAATTTCCAGGACAGTCTCCTGCTTTGCTTTTCCATGCCTCCGTGCTGTCGCCACCCCGCCAACTCTTACTCATCTGCCAAGACTGTGCTCCATTTGCTTCTTTTTTTCTCCTGGAAACACTCATGGAATTCCCACCCCCACTCCCTAGGCCAAGCACTCCCCCTCTGTACATAATTCTGTCTTACTATTTTATACTGATAGGATCACTTTATGCACCTGTTTTGAGGACTCTGAGGCCATGTTCAGATTCATGTCTGAAACCCTTGCACCCCATACAGTGCCCGGCACCCACAAGGCCCTCACCTGCAGGCATCATGAAAGCTCCATGTGGGACTAGAAAGGGGAAAGGAGAAAATACATTTCTTGCAGACTAAACTCATGATTCTCTTGTATTCCCGCACCCCGCCTGATTTCCCTCATCCCTAGAATGGGGCCAATGCTTCTCTTAATGGCAAACACAACAGCCTTAGGGTTTAATTGTTGGGGAGATTTTCTCGCCTTGTAAAGTGGGGAGGGATCCCACTTCCCCACTTTATGAGGTGAGAAATCCACTAATGGAGGAAATGGAAAAGAGAATTTTCTCCAGGGTCCTGAGTGATTATAGGTTGTTCATGTAACTCTCCATACAGTTTTACATGCATCATATATGAACAGGTAACCTTTGGCTGCCTTAAAATAGCCCCATCTCAGTTTTTAAAAGGATACGATTATTTCATTACATCTAAATATAGACAAAGAGTCTGTGCTGCTGCATAACTTAGGCAAATACATGCAAATCTCTTGCAGACCTGATCCCGTCACTGAGTTTCTAATTCTCAGGCCCCTGGTGCCCCTCCTGTCTCGTGCTGCTGCCCTTGAACAACAGGATCTGGTTGATCCGCTGGGCTAGTGACTCTGCTCAGCCTACTGCTCAGGGCTACTGTGGGGGTCCGATGAGGGACAGGGCAGTGAGAGGGCTGTGCACATGGACGTGCAACCCTGTGGCATGCGGGAGGTGGGGCCGGGAGGGTGGTGAGCAGGATTGTCATGGGAGGCCACACCAGGCAGGACTCCAGCTGCTCTCCTGGGAGTGCCGGGGTTTCATTCCTCTCTCATTCTCATTTTTTCCCCTCTCAAATCTGTTTCCCATTAAAATGAAATGTGTTCTCTCAGCTTTCTGCCTGGCTCCCTGAGCTGCGCCTGGCCCAGCTCTGAGAACCAGGCTGCATTTGCTCCTTTTTAAGGCACCCACTAATTCAAACTGAGCAAGTGGGAGGCAGACTGGCCTATGGGGCCGCCCCCCATCCCCCCACCCTGGCCTTTCTCCATGGATGGAAAATTTGGCCTCAGCCTGCCCTTGTGACTGGAAAAAGTGGGGTCAGCTCATCAAAGCAGAACAGGGTTGTTAGCTAGCTTTCCTCTTTCAGAGGGTTATATTAAGAAGGCGTGGCTCAGGGAGGGGGTTACTGGCCCTGGCTGGCCCCAGCCAGAAAGTTGCGGTGTGGGGGGGTTTGCTAGAGCAGGCAGATGCCTGCCAGGGCCAGGGAGAGCTTTCTGAGAGGGTGGTGAGAGACTGGGGAGGTGGGAAAGGGGTAGCTGTGAAAGGAAAGTGTGTGGAGGTGACATGGTCTGTAGGTTGGGCCAGGCCAGAAGAGAAGGTCAAAGAGAAATGAGTGTTCCAGTCAGGCTTGTTGTCTTGGGGAGGATTCTGGGGCCCAGCCCACTGCCCCCTCCTCACCGTCTCTCCTGCTCCCAGGGCTGAGGGAACGGAAGGAACTGTGCCACTGTGAGGAGGAGGACCTGTATCTGTGAGGGGCCTGCTGGGACCAGCTGCTGGGGAGTACAGCTTTCTCTCAGCGGCTGAAGGGGGCTGCCTCTTTTCCAAGGGGCAGCTGCCATGCCACCACAGGAAAATCCGGCTTGCCATTTTGGATACTTGGATTTTCCCACAGTGTGAGGGGGCTGGGGGTGTGGCCCAGGAAGGTGCACCTGAGGTGGGAGAAGAAAGAAGAAGACTGGATTGGAGTCAGCTGAATTGGGGGCCACAGAGGCTGGGGTGGGAGGGAAGGAAGGAGGTGTCAAAGCTCAGCCTCCCAAAGCTGAGCGAGAAGAGCATGACGGGAGGGTGTTTCCCACCTCCTCGCCCACTCCAGCGCAGGGTCCTGTCTCCGTCCAAATGCTGCAAGCCTTTCCACATTCCTGCACTACCTTCCTGCGCTGCCTTTGGAGATCTGAGAGTCTTCAGGCATGAACTCTGGGAAGTAAGTCCTGGCTTTGCGTGCAGGGGAAACGCAGAAACAACAACATAACAGGGCATGGTTACAGCTCCTAGACACACACCCATTCCTTCTTCCTTTATAATGAAACTCAAAGCTCAGCAAGGCATCTGGCTTCTTGGCTCAAGACTACACTTCCCAGTTTCCCGTGAGGCGAGCTGTGGCCTTGTGATGGAGTTTTAGCCGATGGGATATGGGTGGATGGGACGAGTGCCACTTCTGGGTAGTTCCCTAAAGGCTGAGGCATATGCTCCACCTTCCCTGTACCCTTCTAACTGACTGCATTGTGGATGTGATGGCGGGAGCTGGAACAGTCAACTTATTTATTTTGTTTTATTTATTTATTTATTTTTTGAGCTGGAGTCTCGCTCTGTCACCCAGGCTGGAGTGCAATGGCATGATCTCAGCTCACTGCAACCTCCGCCTCCCAGTTCAAGTGATTCTCCTGCCTCAGCCTCCCGAGTAGCTGGGACTACAGGCATGCACCACCATGCCTGGCTAATTTTTGTATTTTTAGTAGAGATGAGGTTTCACCATGTAGGCCAGGCTGGTCTCCAACTCCTGACCTCAGGTGATCCACCAGCCTCGGCCTCCCAAAGTGCTGGGATTACAGGCTTGACCCACAGCACCCAGCCTTATTTGTTTATTTTTATTTCTCTTTTTGATACAGGGTCTCTCCCTGTCACCCAGGCTGGAGTGCAATGATGCAATCACAGCTCACTGCAGGCTCAAACTCCTGGGCTCAAGTGATTCTCCAGCCTCAGCCTCCCTAGTACAGGGACTGCTACCCAATAAGTCAGTAAGCAGGATGGTTGTCCTGACTCTAAATATCCTACACCCAGGCTCGTCTCCTCTATCTTCGCTATCCTCAATTCAGGCAAGGTCAGGTGGCTGGGGCCAAGTCCAGGTACTTGCCCTGAAGCCTCTCATTGTCTCTGTCACACACCAGGTGATGGATGATGCACACACAAAAGACCCATACCTATGAGCCTACTCAGATGAAGACACAACCCCATCCACCCCAGTTTTGCAGGGAAGTAAAGCAATACAATAATTCATGTGGAGTAGGAGTGGCAGCCACTTCTGCTGGCTGTGGTGGCCAGTTGTTTGCAACAGTCTGTGCACTGGCTGTCTCCTCACCCTTCCTTCCCACTCAGGAATGCCTATTGCAATGCAATGAAATCAGAATGACATTATTAAGAATGTAGACTTGAATTGTTTCTAATTTATTTATTTATTTTGAGACAGGGTCTCACTCTGCTGCCCGGGCTGGAATGCAATGGCGTGATCTCGACTCACTGCAACCTCTGCCTCCTGGGTTCAAGCAACCCTCCTGCCTCAGCCTCCCAAGTAGCTGGGACTACAGCCGTGCACCACCACATGCAGCTAATTTTTGTCTTTTTGTAGAGACAGGGTCTCACCATGTTGACCAGGCTGGTCTCAAATCCCTGAGCTTAAACGATCCACCTGCCTCAGCCTCCTGAAGTGATGGGATTACAGGTGTGAGCCACGGTGCCCAGCTCTAATTTATTTTTGAAAGGTGAATTGCTCCAGAAGTGTTTTGAGCATTCTTAGCAACAGCAAATCGTTCTTCACCTTCACACCTGACTGGGGTAGGCCTGGTTGTCATGACATCACTGTGGAAAGCAACCACCTGGGGGACTGCTTAGTGATCAGTCAAGCCTTCAGCTGACCAGCTTTCCCTTCTATGGTCTGGAGCATCACAGGGCAGGGACATGAGAGCACCAATTCTTCAATGTGAACAGAACTCTCCGACATCATCAGAAGGGATGTCTGCTGGTTTTGCCTCCCCAAGCATCCTTTCTGCCTTTTTCTGCTCGCAGCATCTTGCTTTCCCTTCTGGGAGTGCCTACTGCCTGCTCCATTTGACTGTCTGCCCTCTCCAAAGCTTAGGCATGTGACCCAATCACATGCCTGGGTTCTCTCCTGAGAACCCAGGGTTGTGGCCCTGGCAACAAGATAGATAGCAGTTAGGTCTGAGTGCTCTTGACCCATGAATTCTTACTACTCTGAATTTTGAGCAGGGTATACATAAATAATAAATTAGAGCAAGCTCAAAGTTAGCCCTAAAATACTGTCACTTTCTCTTGATTTTAATATACTTTCTTGAAGAAGTGAGAGAAGCCTTACACTATCCCTAATAGGTAGGAAATTGTATGTCACCTGCATGATAGCTATGGCCTGGGGTCCTGTCCTTCGAAAGCATGGCTGTCCAAATCTTCCAGTTTAGGAATCTAAACTGGAAAATGTAGCCACTGCGCAGCGCTGCCTTCAAACCGTCCAGAAACCAGATATTTCCTTTTTCCTTAAAGTGCCCCAGGAATAGAATTACTAGATTTAATAAATAAAAATACAGGATACCCAGTTACATTCGAATTTTAGATAAACACAAATGAATACTTTTTTTAGTGTAATTATGTCCCATGCAGTATTTGGGCACCCTGTATTGTGTCTGGCAACCCTACTCAGGGAAGAAAATGATGTTTCGTCTCTTGGGGTTGACTTACAAACACTCACCCTCCTTTACCCGATTCTGCCGTCCCTTCTCCCCCACAAGCAAATGGCTTCTGTAAGAGTGGCCGTATTATTCACCAGATGGTTGGACCAAGGGTTAGACCTGACGCAAGATGGACCAACCAGTGCAGTTTCCTAAGAATTTTTCAAACAGTAAGTAAGAAAGAATTAAGTGCTTTCAGGTGTTGGAGTTTGAGACATTAAGCTCAGGGACTGGTGGCAGCCTTGATTTCCAACACATGGACAGGACTGGCCTCTATTGAGAGAGAATGAGGTAGACACTCAGGCGGAAGCAGAGAGTGCTGACAGTGTTCAAATATTAAACTCCAGTTGTTCTTGAGGGGCTCCTTGCCTTTGCCACATTTCTTTTTTCTTTTTTTTCTAGTCTCCCAGGCTAGAGTGCAGTGGTGCGATCTTGGCTTGCTACAACCTCCGCCTCCCTGGTTCAAGCAATTCTCCTGCCTCAGCCTCCCAAGTAGCTGGGATTACAGGTGCATACCACTATGCCCGGCTAATTTTTGTATTTTTAGCAGAGACGGGGTTTCACCATGTTGATCAAGCTGGTCTTGAACTCCTGACCTCAGGTGATCTGCCCTCCTTGGCCTCCCAAAGTGCTGGGATTACAGGTGTCAGCCACCATGCCCGGCCTGCCTTGTTTTCATAAACTAAAAATAAAATCCTAAGCCCCCCAACCAACTAAACGGACCCCCTCTTTGCCCAGGTGACCCCAGAGAAACCTGAAAAACTGAGTTCTTGGCCATGAGGGGAGGGAGGTCAGACATACCTCATTATACCCTCTCCCTTTTGGAGTTTAGGCACAACTTGCCAGCATTAATGCTAAAACAGAGATCATAAGACTAATAAAATGGACTCTTCGTGACAATAAGATACCGAATTATAAACAGGACCTAAGGCCATGCCAGACAAGGGGTAATTCACACATTCCTACAGGTGGCTGCGGCCCAGTGTATTGGTTAATAGAATTCCTTATCTTAAAACATTCCTTTCTGCTGACTCCAGATTTTTAAACAGAGCTTTACTCCTTTAGCCAATGGCAAATTAAAGAATCTCTGAATCCACCTATAACCTGTAAGCTCACCCACTTCAAGATATCCGCCTTTGCAGGCTGAACCAATGTATACATTCCATGTATTGATTTATGACTTTGCCTGCAAGTCCTGCCTCCCTAAAATGTATAAAACCAAACTGTAGGCCGGGTGTGGTGGCTCACGCCTATAACCAGCACTTTGGGAGGCCAAGGCAAGCAGATCACGAGGTCAAGGGATCGAGACCATCCTGGCCGACATGGTGAAACCCCATCTCTACTAAAAATAAAAAAAATTAGCCGGGTGTGGTGGCATGTGCCTGTGATCCCAGCTACTTGGGAGGCTGAGGGAGGAGAATCACTTGAACTCAGGAAGTGGAGTGAGCTGAGATTGCTCCACTGCACTGCACTCCAGCCTGGCGACAGAGCGAGACTCCGTCTCAAAAAAAAAAAAAAAAAAAAAAAAACACCTGTAATCCCCAACTGCTTCCCGTGCACTATCTTGGACCTCTTGAGACTGTGTTCCTGGGCCATGTTCATTCATATTGGTTCAGAATAAACCTCTTTAAAATATTTAGAGCCTGGTTTTCGGATTAACATTTTGATTATTTATGCTTTTTTAGTTTACATGAACTACTAAGTTCTTTTCGCCTAAGGGTTGAAACCAAATACAAGTTGCAACACTTTATCGTATTGGAGTCAGCTGTTAAGTTTCTGTTCCCAAGATGTGAGGAGGAGCAGTGTGTTACTCATCTTGGTCTCCTCAGCATCTAACCCAGCAACTGGCATAGAGTAGGAGCTCAATCATGTTTTAAAAAAATTAATAAATGACTCCCTGGGCATGGAGATGAGCAATGTAGTGCACATTTGACTGATCTGATTTCTTCTTTTTTAAATCATGAATGTATTTCTTTTTAATTATTTTCATAGAGACAAGGTCTTGCTATGTTGCCCAGGATGGTCTTGAACTCCTGGTCTCAAGTGATCCTCCCACCTTGGCCTCCCAAAGTGTGGAGATTACAGACATGAGCCACCATGCCCAGCCATGATTTGATTTCTTGACAGAAACTCACCAAACATCAGGAATCTTTTCCACCAGCTCACTGGAAAATCCTGAAACTTAGAGAATCTCTCACTTCACAGCTGGCCGGAATGGGAGGCAAGGTTGTGGTTGGGTTACATGCTTTTTTGCCCAGGTAGGAAAGTAATGGAGCCTTTATGATAAGGATCATGGTTGCTTCAAAAGTGGCCTCCTTGCATTATGTAGCTTTTTTAAAAAAACTTTTTTTAAAATTATTTCTTAGAGACAGGATCTCACTCTGTTGCTCAGGCTGGAGTGCAGTGGCATGACTATATCTCACTGCATCCTTGAACTCCTGGGCTCGAGTGATACTCCTGCCTCAGCTTCCCAAGTAGTTGGGACCACAGGCACACACCACCATGCCCAGCTCATTTTCAAGTTTTTTGTAGAGACAGGGTTCTGCTATGTTTCCTAGGTTAGTCTTGAACTCCCAGGCTCAAGGGATTCCTCTGCCTTAGATTTCCAAAGGGCTGGAATTACAGGCGTGAACCATTGCACCTGGCCTGTGCAGTTGTTTTGATTTCCTTTCTAAACAGATGAGAATGAAATATGAGCAAATCCAGTTGGGTCCTTCTAAAGAGGCTCTGGGGAGATGGCACTGGCTCTCTTTGTCTATGCCCAGGACAGCTCCTGGAGAGCAGTGGGGAAGCATAGGAAAGGGTCCCTGCCAGGCATGCCCAAGGTGGTGCTGTCAAGAACAGTGGAACTTGGCTGGATGCAATGGCTCACGCCTGTAATCCCAGCACTTTGAGAGGCCGAGGTGGGTGGATCTCCTGAGGTCAGGAGTTCGAGATCAGCCTGGCCAACATGGTGAAACCCCATCTCTACTAAAAATAAAAATACAAAAATTAGCTGGGCATGGTGGCGGGCGCCTGTAATCCCAGCTACTTGGGAAGCTGAGGCAGGAGAATCACTTGAACCCAGGAGGCGAAGGTTGCAGTGAGCTGAGAGCGCCATTGTACTCCAGCCTGGGCAACAAGAGTGAAACTCTGTCTCAAAAAACAAAACAAAACAAAAACAAATTCTAGCATGTCCTGCCTGGCCTTTGTTCTGTCATCCCCATTACCCTGACTCAGTATTCTCAAAAGCCCGAAATATAGTTGCCTTCTAGTCTCAGATTACACCAGAGGGGGGCATCTGGATGCACAGCACTCCTCCACCCCACCCCCACCCCGTAGACTTTCAGGAAAGAGGAGTCAGCTCTCAGCAGGACTGCCAACCTGTCTGGAAGGAGAGAGGACAGCAAGCTCTGTAGCATCCTTAGAGAGTGGTTGCCCAGTCTCCCAAACTACAGGGAGACAGCTCTTTCTCTCTCTTTGCCAGTGGAAGAATGAATTCTATTGCCCTCTGCACTCAAGGAACTCCATCACCTCTAAATTATTTGTGTCAACCACTGGAGTCCAAGGAGAATTTCAGAGCTGGGAGAATTTGTTTGTATTTTCACAATTTATAATGCTCTTTTTGTCAGACCAATTTGCCAATACAAAAGGATGGCCTAACATACAATTATGGAGAAAGGAAACACAGCAAGCAAACTAAAGCTTTTGCAACATCAAAGTGAATATTATATTTGGCAAAATGTAAAAGAGATGTGGGGGAAAAAAGGCTGCTGGGAAGGTTCTGTTACTAAGGGGTCTGTCAGCTGATCCCCGAGGCCCCTTTTGGCTCTGAAGTTCTGGAGAATTAGATTCTTTCCTACATTTGTTCTGCTTTCTCTGTCCTTTTATCGCATGTGTTTATTTCACCAGCTTTGTTTCTTCTATGCTCATCACATTTGCATGCTGATTTTTCTAATAATGATGAGGAAAGTCTCTCTCTGAACGGAAATTTTGATAGCACAATGGGTGGACAGGACAGTTGTGATTTGCAGAAATGTTTCCTCACAGCTATCTTACCTGCATGAATATTCTTGCTGGGACTTCCTAGGGAGTGTGTCTTCTTGTCTTCTGTTCCTTGAATAATAACCTGATCATTTACTGACCTGTTGACCTAAAAATAAATTCCATATCACTTCTCTCTCATTAATGATGTGTCAACTGTTATGCTACGAGATCCAAATATGTTATCTCATTTAAAATTCCTTTTTTTTTTTTTTTTTTTTAACCAAGTCTCACTCTGTTGCCCAGGCTGGAGTGCAGTGGCGCCATCTCGGCTCACTGCAACCTCCGCCTCCCGGCTTCAAGTGATTTTTGTGCCTCAGCCTCCTGAGATTACAGGTGATCACCACCACGCCCAGCTAATTTTTTGTATTTTTAGTAGAGATGAAGTTTCACCATGTTGGCCAGGCTGGTCTCAAACTCCTGACCTCAAGTGACCTGCCCACCTTGGCCTCGCAAAGTGCTGGGATTACAGGCATGAGCCACCATGCCCAGCCTCATTTAAGATTCTTTGCAAACCTGTTGGGAGGTATTATTCTCATGTGACAGATGAAGAAAGTGAGTCCTAATGAGATTAAGAAACTTGATGCTGTCACACAGCTGGTAAGTGGCCGAGCCAGGGTTGGGATCAAAACTTTCCTGACTCCAGAATCTTTCTTTTTTCTTCTCTTTTCTTGTCTTTCTTTCTTTATTTTTAGAGACAGGGTCTTGATCTGTGGCCCAGGCTGGAGAGCAGAGGCTGCTCATTGCAGCCTTGACCTCCTGGGCTCAAGCAATCCTTCCATCTCATCCTCAACCTGTAGCTGGGACCACAAGCACGAGTTACCATGCCCAGCTCAGAATCTTCATGAGTTTGTATAACTGGTTCCTTTCCCTGTCCCCTTTCCGTAAACTGTTAATATCATCCTTTCTCTTCCCTCAAGACATTTCAGAGTCCGTATTTTCCAGTGCAGGGAATCTTCATTTGGGTTTGCAGAAGAGCTTCAGGGAATCAGTGAGCCCCCTGAAATTGTATGCACCTGCTATATGTAGCCATTTGAATACATGTTTCTGAATGAGGTACCACCACTTTCATCACATTCTCAAATGGTTATTGGACTCTGAGTGTTGGTGTGAGGCGGCTGGTTCCAAGGATCTCAAGCTTCAAGGTTTAGGACAGAGGTTCCCAAATGTGAGTGTGCATTAGTCTTACCCAGGAAGCTTGTTAAAATGCAAATGTTCTGTCTCATCCCCATTGACTTATTTGGTAGATCTGGGGCCAGACCAGGAATCTGCATTTTAATAAGCGCCTCAGCTGAATGTGATACCATAGATGTGGGACACATGCCTCCTTAGGAGAATGGATTATTCTCCATGACAAGTTACTCAATAGTCCTTATTCAGTCCCTGGTGATCCTGGATTCTTGAGTTACCCCACCACTTAACTGTAGTGATTTATTTGAAATGGATCCAGGCATTTTCCACTTCTCCTATGACAGATTCTTAACTCTATTAGTAGTGACTATTAGGGTTGTGCTCCACGGAAAGAGAAAATCGGCCAGGCGCAGTGGCTCATGCCTGTAATCCAATCACTTTGGGAGGGAGAGTCAGGAGGATTGCTTGAGCCCAGGAGTTCAAGACCAGCCTGGGTAACATAGGGAGACCCCCAACTCTACCAAATGCTAATACCTACAACAATAATAATAAATAACAAAGAGAAAATTCAAAATATTAGGACAAATCAAGAGGAATTCCAACAAATTCTCCCTAATGGAAATACTCAAATTGCTGGATACTCCAGGACTGTTGCCATAAACACATACTACCTACTCAATATTAATTCTCATTCTGCCCCCAGTAGAGGGATTTTGTTTGTTTTTAGAGACAAGGCCTCACTGTGTTGCTGGCCTGGCCTTGAATTCCTGGGCTCAAGTGATCCTCGAGCCTCAGCATCCCAAGTAGCTGGGATTACGGGTGCATGCCTCCATGCCTGGCCTGGCAGAATGTTTCTAAGATGATTGTCCTTGTCCCCTTCCTACTCTACATTGACACAATTAGGATAGCTGGAGTTTTAAAAACCAGATGCCTCTCTTGGGCTTTCATGGAGGAGTCCCTCGGGAAGCCAGTGGCTCTCTACTCAGAGGCTTCATAAAGTGGCCTTCACCTGGTAAGTCCACTGAGAACCAGGTAGGGACCTCAGCCTTGCAGGCTTCCTCAACCTTCATGGCAGATATGTGGGTCATATTTTCTGCCAGGCTCAGGTTAGCCTAACCCCCTTTGACAACAGGAAGCTGGTGGGATATGAAACCCTGTGACACTTGTCATTGTATTTTAGGTCAGGCATGAGTAGAGTGGCCACCTGACTCATCCTAGGTCAATTAAATTGCCTCTTGGGTTTTAAAATAAGGAGGCTCAGAGACCTTAAACTGTCTGGAGCTGGAAAATTATGTGAATTAAGGTCTGAGGTAGATATGTCTGGTTTTATAAACAAATGAAACAGAAAAAGTCTATTGGGGTGTAGCATTGGGAGAGAGACAGAGAAAGTTGCCAGTTTCTGTTTTATTCTGTGCTCAGTTGTTTTCTGTTCTTGGTTATGAAACACCTCTGTAAGTCTTTCAATAAATCCCTCTTTTTTTTTTTTTTGCTAAAGTAAGCTCAAATGATTTTTTTTTTTTTGAGAGGGAGTCTCACTCTGTCACCCAGGCTGGAGTGCAGTGGTGCAATCTTGGCTCACTGCATCCTCCGCCTCCCGGGTTCAAGCAATTCTCCTGCCTCAGCCTCCCAAGTAGCTGGGATTATAAGTGCCCGCCACCACGTCCGGCTAATATTTGTATTTTTAGTTGAGATGGGGTTTCACCATGTTGGCCTGGCTGATCTCAAACTCCTGACCTCAAATGATCCTCCTGCCTTAGCCTCCCAAAGTGCTGGGATTACAGGTGTGAGCCACCACGCCTGGCCCAAATGATTCTTTACTATAGAACTTCCCCAACTTTTCCACTGCAGATAGAAAATGCTAATACTTGCATGTAACAAATTTTACTATGGTATAAGCACACTTGTACCATTCACAGTACCACATTTGGGGAGTTTCACTTTACTACAACATAAAATAGGATAAGGGAGAAGGTTTGTAATCAGTAGACTGCCGGAGAAAATACGAAGTAGGCTGTGGAGTTGAGATAGAATATGGGTTCATGCTGAGGTGGAATGTGGGTGTGAAGATTTCCTCCTTCCAGGACAGGTAACCAGTGGCTTTTAGTACAAGACACCTCAGCCTCTTGGAACCTAGCCATGGTTTGGTTCACTGAGGTCAAAGCTTTGGGGGACTCTAGCTGCAAAACTCTAGACTGACTGTGCTGGTTCTTTCTTGCAGCCTTGTGTTCTAGAGTACATCAAAAAAGGGACCAACTCCAGTCTAGGTTGCCCAGTTGAAAGCATTTAGGGCAATTATATAGTTAATCCCTTTGTGGGACGCCCTTTTTGCTCTGCCAGTATCAACTCTCAGAGCTGCGAGAGACCACATCGAGAAATTATGAATTCATCTTGCCAGACAGCAACAGTTGAATTCTCTGCCATGCCCTTTCTTTGGCTCAAGTTAATGCCTTAATTAGAAAAGAGAGAGATTCTTGGCTGGGCATGGTGGCTCATGCCTGTAATCCCAGCACTTTGGGAGGCAGAGGCAGGGGGAATCACTTGAGCCCAGGAATTCAAGACCAACCTGGGCAACATGGTGAGACCCTGTCTGTACCAAAGAAAAAAAAAAAAAAAAAAAAGCTTAGCCAGGCATAGTGGCACCCTCCTGTGGTTCCAGCTACTCAGGATGCTGAGACGGGAGGATTAGATTGCTTGAGCCCAGAAGGTCAAGGCTGCAGTGAGCCATGTTTGTGCCTCTGCACTCCAGCCTGGGTGACAGAGCAAGACTTTACCTCAAAAAAAAAAAAAAAAAAAAAGAGAGAGAGAGAGAGATCGAGATCCTGATAACTAAAAATGCGCATAACTGAGAAATGGGGAACCTGGGCTCTGGGCCCCTCCAGAGCACTACCCACTGCATGCCCTATAAACAATGTCAGATGTATTACATCGTAAAATGCATTCTTTGGTTCGGACAGGAATGTAGGGAGATCTGGGTGTCAGACTTGAGAACAAACATGACAAAGGAGACCCAGCCCATTTTTTTTCCCCTGAAGTAGAATAACTAAGAAAAAAAAGGTAGAGTTGGGTGTAGCCCAAGTTGCTGCTAAGCAGAAGAGACCTTGCAGAAGTGGTCACCGCAGACCAATTAAGGTGCTGTTTCTAAATAACTGGCAGGTTATTTATTGCTTATAACCAATAGATTTCCTTAAAATAAAATTGACAAACAGCCCATCAGGTTTCTATGGAAAGAAGATGTCTCTGTACTTGATTCAAACGAACATGTCAGGGAGTCTTACCTCTGCAACAGCTGCCAGGCACCAAGCAAAAGTACACTGCCATGTTCTGGAAGCAGAACATCAATTTATTCAAGTACAATGTGAAATACTATGCTAAACTTTAAAGTTTGTGGAAGAAAATGTGCAAGAATACCCAAGAAGGCCAGGCGCAGTGGCTCATGCCTGTAATCCCAGCACTTTGGGAGGCCGAGATAGGCGGATCACCTGAGGTCAGGAATTCGAGACCAGCCTGGCCAACATGGTGAAACCCCATCTCTACTGAAAATACAAAAATTAGCCAGGTGTGGTGGCACGTGCCTGTAATCCCAGCTACTCAGGAGGCTGAGGCAGGAGAATTGCTTGAACCTGGGAGGTGAAGATTGCAGTGAGTCTAGATCATGCCACTGCACTCCAGCCTGAGCGATAGAGCGAGACTCCACCTCAAAAAAAAAAAAAAAAAAAAAAAGCCAAGAAACAGAAGCATAATGACAGAGGATCTCAAAACACACCATAAAGTTTCAGTAATTAAAATAGTATGGTATTAGCATAGGAATAAATAAATCAATGCAACAAAACAGAGTCCAGAAACTCTATGTAAATGGAAACTTAGTAAATTGTCATGGTGGCGGGGGGTTGTGGTGGCTCACACCTGTAATCCTAGCACTTTAGGAGGCTGAGGTGAGCGGATCACGAGGTCAAGAGATCGAGACCATCCTGACCAACATAGTGAAACCCCATTTCTACTAAAAATACAAAAATTAGCTGGGCATGGTGGCATGCACCTGTATTCCCAGCTACTTGGGAGGCTGAGGCAGAACCTGGGAGGCAGAGGTTGCAGTGAGCCAAGATTGCGCCGCTGTACTCCAACCTGGCAACAGAGCAAGATTCTGTCTCAAAAAAAAAAAAAAAAAAAAAAAAAAAAATTGGCCTGGTGCGGTGGCTCACGCCTGTAATCCCAGCACTTTGGGAGGCCGAGGTGGGTGGATCACAAGGTCAGGAGATCAAGAACATCAGAACATCCTGGCTAACACAGTGAAATCTCTTATCTGCTAAAAATACAAAAAATTAGCCGGGCGTGGTGGCAGGCGCCTGTAGTCCCAGCTACTCAGGAGGCTGAGGCAGGAGAATGGCGTGAACCCGGGAGGCGGAGCTTGCAGTGAGCCGAGATGGCGCCACTGCACTCCAGCCTGGGTGACAGAGCGAGACTCCATCTCAAAAAAAAAAAAAACCAAATTATCATGGCAGCATTTTAAATTATTGGGGATGAGGTATTGAAATCATTAGATTTTAATTTGAAAATAAAATAAACTTAGATTTACACCTTACATTATATCAAAAAATAAAATTCCAGATGAATTAAAGATCTAAACTTAAGGAAAAAAATAAAAAGGTTATATAAAAAAATTACATTATAACAGGCAAAGTTTTTAAAAAAGTGAGCCATGAATACCAGAAGCCATAAAAGAAAAGATTATTAGATTTGAGATTATGGAAATGTTACACTTCTTTTTGAGGAAATATATCATAAACAAAATCAAAAGGCAAGTAACAGACTGAAATAAAATACTTGGAACATATAATCAATTGTTGCTAATTTCAACAAACTAACAAGAAAAACAGTGTAGCCAGGCGCAGTGGTTAACACCTATAATTCCAGAACTTGGGGAGGCCAAGGCAGGCAGATAGCTTGAACTCAGGAGTCTGAGATCAGCCTGGGCAACATGGCGAAACCCAATCTCTATGAAAAATACAAAAAATTAGCCACGCCTGGTGGCTGACATGCACCTGTAGTCCCAGCTACTGAGACAGAAGGATTGCTTGATTCCAGCAGGTTGAGGCTGCAGTGAGCAGAGATCGCACCACTGCACTCCAGCCTGGGTGACAAAGTGAGAGCCTCCCTTTCTCAAAAAACAAACAAACAAAAAAACAAAAACAAACAAACAAAAAAAAAACAGTCTAATCATTTTATTTTTTTTGAGGTGAAGTTTGCTCTTGTCACCCAGGCTGGGGTTCAATGGCGCGATCTTGGCTCACTGCAACCACCTTCTCCCAGGTTCAAGTAATTCTCCTGCCTCCACCTTCCAAGTAGCTGGGATTACGAGCACCCACGACCACCTCTGGCTAATTTTTGCATTTTTAGTAGAGATAGGGTTTCACCATGTTGGCCAGGCTGGTCTCAAACTCCCGACCTCAGGTAATCCACCAACCTCAGCCTCCCAAAGTCCTGGGATTACAGGCATGAGCCACGGAGCCTGGCCCAGTCTGATCATTTTAAAACATAATTTATAACAGAATACAAACAACTTAGAAATATAGCATACCAGCAAAATAAAAGGAGACCGACTTACTACTTTCTACCCATCACATTGGCTAAAGTTAAAACACAAAATAATATATCAAGGCTTTTGGGAAATGGTTATGCACGTATATCTGTTTTTTATACTATCCTGTCTCCAGATGCACATATATCCTTGATAGGAGTGGAAATCTAAATTTGTACCAAGTTTTTGGAAGGCAATGTGTAGTATGTATTCCATTTTCATTGAATTTCCAGGAATTTATTCTATAGAAAAACTTACACATGTACAGTCATGAGTAATGTATGGGTACAAGGATGTCTCCTTTAGCAGCTTATGAGAACAATGACAATAAAATAAAATAAAATAAAACTAGATCATTTCCTATTTCTGTTTCTTTCTTTGAACAAGATACAATTGATTAAGTTTACACTCAACAAATTACAATTCTTCTTTCAGAAATTATTTACTTTGATTGGAGTCTAAAGCATTTCCAAACTCTTCAGTCACACTTTCCAGAAAATATCTGTTTATTCCCACATTCACTGTGTATGAGTTTTACTGCTTTAATTCTCAGAGGACAATCTTATTTTCTAGGACTCATGTATTAGCAATTAGAAAACTGGTAAAATGCCATGTGGGTTCAACGTTACCAACTTTCCTTCCCCACTTTAGAGACTAAAGGGCTGTTGCTCTTATGGACTCACGGCCAAATTGTCGAGGAAGAGGGATCCTGAATGCAAGGTATGGATGTTGGGGATGCAGAGGAGAAGGGAACCAAAATAGGAGTTACTAGTAACTACTTATCATCATAAAAAGCAGTAGATCACACCGTGGGATATTTTACTCCCTAGGAGACATTTGGTCATACCTGAGGAAGTTTCGGGTTGTCACAACTAAGAGGCTATTATTGGCATCTAGTTGGTAGAGGCCAGGGATGCTGCTAAGTATCCTACAATGCACAGGACATCTCCCCACGACAAAGAATTATCCAACCCAGGATAACAATAGTACTAAAACTGGTGACTGATATAAGGTGATACAAAGCACCTTACATGGATTATTTTATTAATAGTTGCAATGACTCTATGAGGTAGGAACAATAGAAAATCTCTTTAATAGACTTTCACTAACTCAACTTATTAATCAAATTAACGATATTCTCTGCTTCTTCCATAAAACATATGCAGTGATGTTTATGGTCACAAAATATTCAAGGCCGGCCACTCTCTGGGATGTCTGTGCACTTCTGCTTCATCACTGGAACTGTACTCACCGAGTTGCTTTTAGTAATGGACCTTGTAATTTTTTATTATTGTAATTATGTATTTTAGTCACATATTACATAAATCAGAGTTTCCCAAATTTTTTTTTTTTTGAGACAGTCTTGCTCTCTTGCCCAGGCTGGAGTGCAATGGCATGATCTTGGCTCACTGCAGCCTCCACCTCCTGGGTTCAAGTGATTCTCCTGCCTCAGCCTCCCAAGTAGCTAGGTGTGCACCATCACGCCAGGATAAGTTTTCTATTTTAGTAGAGATGAGGTTTCACTATGTTGGCGAGGCTGATCTGGAACTCCTGACCTCAGCTGATCCACCCACTTCGGCCTCCCAAAGTGCTAGGATAATAGGCATGAGCCACCGCGCCTGGCCCCAAGAGTTTCCCAACCTTGGCACTGACATAAATGAATGAAATGAGTGCAAAGATAGAGTTTTTCTATGATAGCATAGTCTTATGTGGCAGAGACTGGCTATGTCCTCACAAACCTATCTCCTCTAATTGCTGGGCACAGAGTTGGACTACATTTCCCGGAACCCTTTGCATTGGATGGGACTATGTCTCTACTTTTCTTACCAAGGGACTGTGAGCAGAAGTGGTATGCTTCCACTTGTTATCTTCCAGGCTGAGTTAGTTAGTTAAGAGCGAGTGTGCCTTCATCGTCCTTCCCCTCTTTCTTTCCCCTTCTTCTCACTTGATGCATTCAAAAGCAGTAACCTTGGAAGCCACATATGGAAGATTGCAAAGCCAAAAATGAAGGACCTACACATCCCTGAATCATGCTTGGAGGAGAGCCACTCATCAATTAGGAGCACCTGCTTTGGCCTCTATGTGAATAAGAAACTTACATTGTTCTTGAATTGCTATACATTTCTGGGTTTGATTGTTAGAGCAAATCGTGTTTTCTTAAAAAAAAATACAACTGGGTTGAAAGTTTTGGAAATACTTGTAAAAGTGAGTCCCTCAAAATTCACAATTAAATTAGGTGTGGAGGCCGGGCGCAATGGCTCATGCCTGTAAACCCAGCACTTTGGGAGGCTGAGGCGGGTGGATCACCTGAGGTCAGGAGTTTTAGACCAGCTTGGCCAACATGGTGAAACCCTGTCTCTACTAAAAATACAAAAGAAAATTAATGGGGTGTGGTGGTGGCTGCCTGTAATCCCAGCTATTCGGGAGGCTGAGATAGAAGAATCTCTTGATTCTGGGAGGTGAAGTTTGCAGTGAGCTGAGAACGCACCACCGCATTCCAGCCTGGGTGACAGAGCGAGACTCCGTCTCAAAAAAAAAAAAAAAAAAAAAGAAAGAAACAAACAAACAAACAAAAAATTAGGTGTGGGAGAGACAATGGTAAAATATTGGGATATTGGGAATGAAGTCATAAGTATCTAAAAGAATTTTATGTTTCTATTTATTTTTAAGAGTCTTTAAGCTCTGGCTTCATTTTGAGGAAATCATTGACTATGCATTGT
Organism: Pongo pygmaeus; assembly: GCF_028885625.2. Lineage (NCBI taxonomy): Eukaryota > Metazoa > Chordata > Mammalia > Primates > Hominidae > Pongo > Pongo pygmaeus. The sequence goes on from NC_072373.2 coordinate 45,909,090, forward strand.
TGGCATGGCTTGTGGAAGGAAATAATCTTGGATTCTAATCAGCAAACCCAAAAGGCCCAGCCTTGCATCAAAAGATTGACCTGTATTCATGTGCATTTAGCTATTTTAAGTTGAAACTCAAGGTTTAAAGTAAATATATATCATTTTTTATGATGTCTGGCTTTAACTAATTTTTTAAAATAAACTACTTACCACTAGTGTTGATCCCATTGAATGAGAGAACTTCTAGAGCTCTGCCAATTTACAAAGGAGGAATCTGGGGTTCCAGAAGGTATGATGACTTTCCCAAATCATGTGGCTAGCAGGTGGCCCAGCCAGTATTTACTCCAGGCTCCCACTTCCCCAATGTTACTCATGGTGTCTTTTTTTCCTCTTGGGAGCCCTGGGAATACCGAGCCAAAGGCCATGATCTCTGTATCTGATGGAGAAACCAGTTCTGGCTTCCAGAGGCTTGTTACAAACAATGGGTAGCAAATGCTCCCAGGGAAGTTGCTCATTTGGCAAATGCTCTGGTTTTTAGGGGTACTTAACTGCATGAAAAATAGAGCCAAGAAGCACAGACCCTGGCTCTGTGTCAGTCCTGCTCAGAGGTCCCAATGCAGGCTCCACCTCAGTGCAACTGGTGTCTCCATCCCTGCAATGCTATAGCCACTAGTCTTTGGGAAATGCTCCCGATCTCAGGCTCCCTCTCACTGTCCCAGAACTTTATGGTTCACAAACACATTAAGCACATTATCTTGTTTAAGTCTCTCAACCACCCTGTAAGTTAGGCAGGGCAGATTTAACCTCGTCTTATAGAACATTGAAGCTGAGAGAGGTTTCATCATTCTGAAGTCCCATGGCTGCTATGTGGTAGGGTTAGAAAGGAAATATCAACACAGGTTTTGTATTTCCCAGTTCCATATTCCTTCTGCCACACCACGTGAACTTCAGCCACCACATCAAATCCTGTCACCCTACAACCCTGTGCGCTTTCAGCAGAGGCAGCTTGGTGCCCTAGTGAGAGAAGACCTTTGGCAGTGGCCAGTACTGGTTTGAGCCAGGGCTCTGACTCTTATCAGCCTGAGCTGCGGTTTCTTCATCTTTTACATGGATGTGAATAAACATATCAACTCATTCATGAATGGTGAAGACTGTGTACATATTTGGTGAAAGTCATGATTGCAGTGCCTGGCTCATAGTAAATATTCCATCACTGCTTATCCCCCCACCCATCTGCTCTCTACAGTTTCTGTTGTATCTGTACCCACCTAAGTGCTGATGTCTGTGCCTGCACCTATACATTGCATTCTGCCCTTACAACTGACTAAATGCTGGGCCTCTTCTGCCTGGATGGAAACTTCCCAAGAGCAGGGACCATGACTCCTTCGTGAAAAATGCTGTGAGATGGCTTCTTTCCTTGACCAGGAGCCAGGAGATCTGGATTCCAATCTTGTGTTACTTTCTTCCTCTGAGCCTCAATTTCCCATTTGTAAAGTGAGGGAGTTTGACTAGATGCTCTCTAAGGTCCTTTTGAATGATGATGATCCATGGTTTCTAGATCTCTCACATCAGACTGGAAGCTCCCTGAAGCTAGAGGAATAGTGGCTGCCTCACCCCCTTGATATTTCCACCCCAGAAAGGGCTCTGCATATTCACAAGCCTTTAAGTGCACAGCACTGTGTGCCAAGCTTGGTACTACCATCTTGGGAGAGACACAAGGAACAGAAAACCGTTCTTCCCCCCAGAAGTCCTGCCTGCCAGACTTATTGAGACAACACAAACACAAATTAAAAAGCTGAAGATCCTGGCTCAAGCCCTGGGCGTCTCTCCACTGGAGAAATACAAACAACCTCCTAACAGACCTTCTTCCTTCTCATATCCCTCCTTGCCAGTTCATTATCTCAACTATACAAAAGTCTAAGACTGATCAGCTCACCTGCCTCAAAGCCTTTCATGGCCCCCTGTGTCTTTCCAGTAGCAATCTGAACTTATTAGCATGATACCAAACCCTTTGCTATCAGGCCTCTGCCTTCCCGGCAGGGTTCCAATCATGATCACTTTTCAATGGCAACCTGGACTCTGGACATTTGGCACCACCTCCCCTCATCCCATTCCTCACCTCTACCCCAGTAAGCCCGGCCAAACTTTGCAACCACCATGACTCACTTGATTAGCTTAGGTACAATCTGATGACATCTCTTTTACTTCTCTCATTTCAACATTTGAGCCTGAGGTGCCCTTATCAGCAGGAATTTCAGAATCTTTCTGGTAAGGCCTCTCATCTCCCACTATTCTCTGGTACACAATTGCCCAACAACTTGGGGGGTTACATAATCCAAAGAGATTAGTGTGTGAAGAAAGGGAAAATATAGGAAAGAACAGAGCCCTGCCGAATAAAGTGGGACAGGTTTCCTGGAGAATTAGATTTTCATCAGGATTTAGAAACATATGAGAACTTGGGCAGGTAGTTTGTGTTGGCAATGGGGATGGGCGGACCCCTGAATATAGGAGCAATACCCAACAGGTGAAAAGAAGCAGCATCCCTGGGTCAGAATACAGTGACTTCAAGTTGATAAATTCCAGTCTGGTAAGACTATCAGGAAATGGGTGAACTCATTCAATGCTGATAATGTTTCAGATTGGTATAGTCCTAGAGAGCCATAAACACAGTCTTGCTTTTGACAAGTAATCTTGCTCATGAAAATTTATGCTAAGGAAATAATTCAATTGAACACCAAAAATTCTGAACAACAATATTCATAGAGGCATTCTTTAGGGAAAATTTGGAAGCAATCTAAAATTCAACAGTAGGAGTTGATTAAATGTAATATGAAGTGGCCATATAATGAAGTGTTGGGAAGACATTAAAAATGATACTTAAAGCCAGGTGCAGTGGCTCATACCTGTAATCCCAGCACTTTGGGAGGCCGAGGTGGGTGGATCACTTGAGGCTAGGGGTTCGAGACCAGCCTGGTCAACATGGTGAAACCCCATCTCTATTAAAAATACAAAATTAGCCAGGCGTGGTGGTGTGTGCCTGTAATCCCAGCTACTCGGGATGCTGAGGCAGGAGAATCGCTTGAACCTGGGAGGCGGAGGCTTCAGTGAGCTGAGATTGTGCCACTGCACTCCAGCCTGGACAACAGAACAACATTCTGTCACAAAAAAAAAAAAAAAAAATTAAAAATGATACTTAAGATTTGTATTATTCAAAAACAATTCAGCAAATATTGATGGAGATGTTCATGGGGTAGTTTCTTCCGAGGCTGCTGTCCTTGGCTTGTAGATGACTGTCTCTTTCCTGTGTCTTCAGGTGATCTTCCCTCTGTGTCCGTTTCCTGGTCTCCTTTTCTTCTGAGGACACCAGTCATATTGGATTGGGCCTGCCATAATGACTTCATTTTAACTTAATCTCCTCTTTAAAGGCCCTATCTCCAAATAGAGTCACATTCTGAAGTCAGTTGGGACTTCAGCATATGAATTTGAAGGAACATAGCTCAGACTCTAACAAGATTTTCTGTCTGGGACTGTGCTGTGGGTTTGTGGGACTAAGACATAAAGGACCCAACCACTGGTTGCCAACATCTGCAGACAAGGAAAAGGCTGTCTTTGATGGAAGGATGGAACTCTGACAGGGGAAGGCAGTGGTCTGCAGCAGTGTTTGCAGGGGACAATTAGGGAAAAGGTGGGAAGCAGGACACAGATCCCATTTGGTGGATGTGGAGTGGGACTTGGATGGTGTATACACAGCACTCAAGGGCTATAATCAGGAAGTGCCTTATTTTGTCTCTCACTTTCCTTTAAAATTTATTTATCTTGGAAAATTTACTCCTCTGCTCCTGTATTAAAAAAATCACACAGTCTTCTGACTTTCTTTTTTTTTTTTTGAGACGGAGTCTCACTCTGTCACCCAGGCTGGAGTGCAATGGCAGCGATTCTCCTGCGTCAGCCTCCCGAGTAGCTGGAATTACTGGCATGCACCACCACACCTGGCTAGTTTTTGCATTTTTAGTAGAGATGTGGTTTTGTCATGTTGGCTAGGCTGGTCTCAAACTCCTGACCTCAGGTGATCCACCCGCCTTGGCCTCCCAAAGTGCTGGGATTACAGGCATGAGCCACCGCACCCAGCCAGTCTTCTGACTTTCTATTCACTCTTAGGTAATTCTTTCGGGTCATGTTAAGTTGTCAGACTCTGTCCCAATTTAGAAATTAAAATGTCAAGCCCCATATAATAATAAAAGTTTCCAACTTAAGCTATAGCCTTTTGTGTGGTTGGGGCTGCCAAGATGGGCTGTTGGGGCTGCCAAGGTGAGCTGTCTGGGCAGGGGCCAGGTGATGGGCTTCTTCTCTCTTTGTGCTAACCTCCTCCCTCTACTCATTCTCCCTGTCTCTGCCTCTGTTTCTGGTCCCTAAGGGTTTGGGGTTGAAGGAGGGAAAAAAGATAGACTGTTCTTGTACACATATTATCTCTATGGCTAGAACAGGATTCTCCAGCTCTTGGCTGGGGAGTGGTAACACTCCCTGGGCTGTGGGGGATAGAATGGCTTTGAACAGGCATGTCAGTTGTGGACCAGTTGGCCAAGAGCCAAGAGACAAGGGAGTCATCACCCAAGACCTCCCGGCTGCCAAGGAGGTGACAGCCTGCTCTGTGGTTTCTCAAATGGCCATCTTAACTTCAGCGTGCTCCTAATCATGAATCATCTTGTGACTGCAGCTAGTTCTTACAAGGACCTTTCAAGGAAAGAAGTAAGCCAACTCCAACAGAAACTGCAATGAAAATTGATTGCGATTCTGGGTCCACATTTAATTTTACATTCTCAATGGAAGCTGTAGGAGATGTCAGAAGTGGTAATCCTCATGAAAGAGAAACAAGGTCAGCCTTTGTCTGACGTCTCACAGTGGTTAGGCACCAGGGCCTGGATCTGCAGAACTTTGACGTGAGAGATGCTGAATTACTCACTTGAATGAGGCGTTGTGGGGTTAAGAACAGGCTTTGGTGCCACAGACTTTAATTCTGATCCCATCTCTATATTAATTTGCTCTGTGTCTTTGAACAAGCCACCTAGCCTCTCTGGGCCTTAGTTTCATTTTATCTAGCAGATAATAAGTTTCACTCATGAGGTTGTCATAAGGATTGCAATACATAAAATATAGAAAAACATCTACCCAGTATCTGGTACATGAAAGGTCTTAAATTAATTTTATATCCTTCCCCTATTAGTGCTGAAATACAGACTATTTCTTGGTCTGAATTAAGACCACAGTCATCTGAGATGTGGCTGGGTTAATTCCCCAGCAGTCCAGACCATGTTTAGATTTCTAGGACCTGAGGGTAACCCAAGTAACACTATGGGGAAGGATGCAGTTAGGGTTGTTTAGGCAGAGATGCTGCTCAACGAATTTCTATTTCTCTTCTGGAACCTCCAGCTGCTCCTAGTGCCCTGAGCCCACTCAGCCCTGGATACCAGAAGGCTAACCCTCTAAATAAATGGAGTCCTGGTAGCCATTGGCTGTGTCCTTGGAGTTTTAGTCCTGGTGACCTTACCAGGAAAGGTACATTGCCCATCTTCCTCCATCCGCTACCAGCCCAGTGGTCAGTTTCCCATTGGGCTTATCGCTGTTTCTCATGCTGGGCCCTAATAAGTGGGGATGAATTCATTCTCTACTCTTCCTGTTTCCATGAGAAACAACTTATCTAGAGTAACATTCCTGGTTTCTCACCCCAGCCCTCTCTCACTCCACCGGAGAACCAAGGGAGTGATTTACCTGATTCGTGATCTTAAAGATGAAGCTGGGCCGGGTGCAATGGCTCATGCCTGTAATCCCAGCACTTTAGGAGGCCAAGGGTCAGATCATCTGAGGTCAGGAGTTTGAGACCAGCCTGGCTAACACGATAAAACCCCGTCTCTACTAAAAATACAAAAATTAGCCCGGTGTAGTGGTGCACACCTGTAATCCCAGCTACTTGGGAGGCCGAGACTGGAGAATCACTTGAACCCAAGAGGCAGAGGTTGCAATGACCAGAGATCATGCCACTGCACTCTAGCCTGGGCAACAGAGTGAGACTCTGCCTCAAAAAAAAAAAAAAAAAAAAAAAAAAAGAAGGAGCTGCATGTATGTGGTGAGCCCCTCTGAAATTCCATCTTGCAATCTATTAGGTTGGTACAAAAGTAATTGCAATTTTTGACATTAAAAGTAATGACACAGCCAGGTGCAGTGGCTCATACCTGTAATCCCAGCACTTTGGGAGGCAGAGGCGGGCAGATCATTTGAGGTCAGGAGTTCAAGACCAGTCTGGCCAACATGGTGAGACCCCATCTCTACTAAAAATACAAAAAAAATTGGTCAGGCATGGTGGTGCATGCCTGGAGTCCCAGCTACTTGGGAGGCTGAGGCAGGAGAATTGCTTGAACTCGGGAGGTGGAGGTTGCAGTGAACTGAGATTGAGCCACTGCACTCCAGCCTGGGCGACAGAATGAGACTCTGTCTCAAAAAAAAAGTAATGGCAAAAACCGCAATTATTTTCGCATCAACCTAGTATACCCTGAACTGCTCCCTCTACCATGTGGTGAGCTGAGCAGAGCGTGTTCTGGTTCTTTGGAACAGGCTTGCTCTTTAGGGGTGGAAGTGGGTCAAAGTATAATTTTCAAAGAAGTTAAAAACGTGGCTTCCATACAAATATAGAATGGACATGTGTCAAAGATCCATTTAACTCGTTAACAAGGGAACCAGGAGTATGTTGAAGACGGTTCTTAAGAGCATTTGATGGACAGAGATTTATATAGTTAGTTGGGAAAAGAATGCAGAAATAAGTTTATTAAATTAGATGAAAAATCAGTTAATATCCTACAGTGCAGCAAAACTGCAGACTTCGCAATTATTCTTCTACCAAACAGCAAAAATTTTCATCTTTACTAGACAAAAATACACAAATTAACATGTAATGTTAATAAGTGTTAATGAATCCAGGCTGTAATACATAGTCAATATGAAGGTAAGCAAAGACTCGTTTCTCATAGTGAATGAAATAAATTTTGGTGGGCCTGTTAGACGCGTAACAGTATAACATCGAGAGGACAAGCAGTCATCTTTTTGCATTACTTCCAGCTTTTGACAATTTCAAGTAATGCTCAGCAAAGGATAAATTCAGTAGTGGGGGAGGAAACATCAGTAAGCACATGTAAACATTTTGTTGAAGTAGTTTTTTTGGGGGAGCAAGCAGGGCAGGAATGGTAGCTCACGCCTGTAATCTCAGCACTTTGGGAGCCCAAGACAGAAGGAGAGCTTGAGCCCAAGAGTTGGAGACCAGCCTGGCAACATAGACCCCGTCGCTGCAAAAATAGAAAAATTAACTGAGAGTTGTGGTGCACGCCTGTAAGTCCTAGCTACTTGGGAGGCTGAGATGGGTGGATTGCTTGTGGCTAGGAGTTCAAGGCTGCAGTGAACTATGATTGTGCCACTGCACTTTAGGCTGGGTGACAGTGTGACCTTGTGTTTAAAAACAATAAAAATAGGCTGGGCATGGTGGCTCATGCCTGTAATCCCAGCACTTTGGGAGGCCGAGGCGGTGGATCATGAGGTCAGGAGTTCGAGACCAGCCTGGTCAATATGGTGAAACCCCGTCTCTACTAAAAATACAAAAATTAGCCAGGTGTGGTGGCGCGCGCCTGTAGTCCCAGCTACTCAGGAGGCTAAGGCAGAAGAATCGCTTGAACCTGGGAGGCGGAGGTTGCAGCGAGCTGAGATCACACCACTGCACTCCAGCCTGGGTGACAGAGTGAGACTCTGTCTCAAAACAAAACAAAACAAAAACAAACAAACAAAAAACAATAAAAATAAATAAGTACAATGGTTTGGGGTTTTTAATTTTTCTATCTCTGTCTTTGTAATTCTTTGGTCTAACTCTTCTTTTGTTTGTTTTCCCCCCTTGGGTAGAGAATAGAGGAGTGTTATCTATTGAGCCTCCCAAACCGCGGTAGGCATCATCTTCCCTGGCAGGGCTGCCTGTGAACAGTCGTGTGTCCCTGTCTCCCTGGGCTAGCTCTGGGCGGGTGGTGGCCCAGATTTTGTTGCCTCCTCCCTCTGCCAGTCTTGGAGGCAACATCAATTCAACTTGTAGGCTATGAAAGCACACAAGGAAACAGACTTAGTCATTTTCTGCTATAAATTTGCAGAGATGCCAGTTTAGTAAACAAAATAAATATATCTTCTCAGCGTATTTGCCTATTATGAATATGTATGAGCTCTTAGAACTTTGGGAAGAGGCAGATTTCTGGGGACAGCTTCTGGATTTAGAGCCCCCTAGGTGGAGAATGGTCAAAGGCTTGCATGCTCTATTTCTCAGCCCCCAACTCCTCACCTCTAAACTGGGCTTCTGAAGAGGGTGAGGAGGAAATCAGATTGGATGAATAGCCATACTTATAAAATCAGTCACTAACACTTACTGAATGCCTATTATGTGACAGCCACAGAGATAGCAGCTGATGCTACAAAAATGACCAAGATGCATAGTCTTGGGGCATCACCAGGGCATGGTCTCCTAGATGAGAAACCTATAAACAAGCAAATTACAATGTGATACACATGTGTATCACACACATGTGTAATAATACAATGTGTACATGTGTACATGATGCAATGATGTATCACACACAATGTGCTGTCACAAATATAATGTGATAAATACAGCAATGGAAGCCTGTGTGTGGTATAGGGGTTTGTTTAAAGCACAGATTGGGGTAGGGAAAAATACAAACTGCAAGCAGACACACCTAGTGTCAAATTTCAACTCTACCACTTAGTTGAATGCTTTAGATCACTTATTTATAAAATGGGGTCATTCCTTCCTTACTGTTCTTGAGAGTATTTGCAATAATGTGTGTAGAGCACTAAATATAGTAACCAGCACCTAGTTGGCACTCAATAAATTATAGCTATTAATGAGAGGCATTGATCGTTTCTTTTTTATTTAGGTACAATAAATAGTTCACGATAGAATTGCCCTTTGTAATGTCCAAGGCACTTTCAGTCCATTATCTCAACACTAGGAAGGAGGTATTTTTGGCCTCTTTTCACGGATTAGGAATCCTGGGCTTAGAGTGGTGAGGAGCCCTGGCCAAGGCCGCAAGCTAGTGCAGAAATGCTGAGAAAGAATCATTTTTGGGTGGGACAGAGAGCTAGTGAACCCATATCAGCTAGAAGGACAGGAACTGTTCTGCCTTACCTGCGTTTTTAGGCCCAAGTGCTGAGAAGCCGGACGAGCAGGAGGAAAGGAATCAGTGTAGCCTTTGCTAACACACGGATGGCCAAAAGATGGTGGAAGTCACGGAGCCCACTTGGGTGAGCAAAATCAAATGATGAAAGCAAATGGGGATCCCTGTCTTTTCTTAAAAAATAAATAAAAATAACAAAAGAACTTTACACAAGAGAGGCCAAGACTAGGTACATGTCACAAATTTTGGAACCTTTGTCATTTCCCCTTGCTTGATAATTTTATCTCCCATCCATTCCCCTGAATGTATGGGTGATGAGCAGTGAACTCCTGATGAGGGGAACCACCTATCTACATGTTTTTGGGGCAGTAAGAAAGCAGGAAATGGTAAGAGAGCATCCTACAGCGTGGGGGCAGCAGGGAAACAGAAACTGGGGGGACAGCATCCTACTGCATGGGAGCAGCAAGGAAACAGGAACTGAGAGGACAGCATCCTACTGCATGGGGGCAGCAGGGAAACAGGAACTGGGGGGACAGCATCCTACTGCGTGGGGGCAGCAAGGAAACAGGAACTGGGGGGACAGCATCCTACTGCGTGGGGGCAGCAAGGAAACAGGAACTGGGGGGACAGCATCCTACTGCGTGGGGGCAGCAGTGCCTTGTAAGGTCCAAGGCACTTTCAGTCCATTATCTCAACAGTGGGAAGGAGGTATTTTTGGCATCTTTTCACAGATTAGGAATCCTGGGTTTAGAGAGGTGAGGAACCCTGGCCAAGGCCACAAGCTAGTGCAGAAATACTAGTGAGAGAAACGGAAACCGGGGTGGGGGGTGGGAGGGTGGGGACAGCATCCTACTGCATGGAGGCAGCAGGGAAACAGGAACTGGGGGGACAGCATCCTACTGCATGGGGGCAGCAGGGAAACAGGAACTGGGGGACAGCATCCTACTGCATGGGGGCAGCAAGGAAATGGGAACTGGGGAGACAGCATCCTACTGCATGGGGGCAGCAGGGAAACAGGAACTGGGGGACAGCATCCTACTGCATGGAGGCAGCAGGGAAACAGGAACTGGGGGGACAGCATCCTACTGCATGGGGGCAGCAAGGAAATGGGAACTGGGAGGACAGCATCCTACTGCATGGGGGCAGCAGGGAAACAGGAACTGGGGGACAGCATCCTACTGCATGGGGGCAGCAAGGAAATGGGAACTGGGGAGACAGCATCCTACTGCATGGGGGCAGCAGGGAAACAGGAACTGGGGGGACAGCATCCTACTGCATGGGGGCAGCAGGGAAACGGGAACTGGGGGGACAGCATCCTACTGCATGGGGGCAGCAAGGAAATGGGAAGTGGGGGACAGCATCCTACTGCATGGGGGCAGCAGGGAAACAGGAACTGGGGGGACAGCATCCTACTGCATGGGGGCAGCAGGGAAACGGGAACTGGGGGGACAGCATCCTACTGCACAGAAAGAGGAGAACCCCAGGGGATGTGTGGGTGGTGGCAGCTTTTCAGAGAACAAGCAGGAAAACTGAGTTTCCAGCATATTCCTGAGGCTGGAAAGGAGACCTGAGAAGAACAGAGGAACCAGTGGGGCCAAAAAGAGGTCTTGGGGTTTCATGGTAGAACAGCCAACGGAACATCCCCCACATAGAGACAGACTGAAAAGCCAGGCCTTCGGATTCCAGACTCTTGTCTCCACTACATGCATTCCCATACAAATTCACCTACACAAACTCTGTGTGCTGGAGGAGATCAGAGGCAGATCACTGAGAGGGTTCAGAGAGATTGAGAAGGATCGGATAGTTGAATATTGGCTGCATCTGCTGCTGGGCTGAGAGAGGAAGAAAGCTCAAGAAGATTGCCTGGAGCTTGCCCAGCTCCGAGCCCCAGGCTCACGGTGGTGGCGGTGGGGTGGCGTATCCAGAAGCTCCCTCAAGTTGCAAGAAAGAATAGCCATGTGGGAGTGGCCTGGGTATTGGTCCCAGCCCTGCCATTGACTACTCTATGCTGCTCATTTACACAGCTTCCCGGGCCTCAGTGTCTTCATCTGTAAAATGGAGACACAAAATTCCAACCATAACCATTTTATAGTATTCTCAACAAGAACCAACTAAGGTAACAGATGGAGAAGAGCACTGGAAATTGTATAAGCTCTGAAGTGCTAGGAGAGAATTTTGTGTGTTGTTTGTTTTAATTAATTTTTTTAAAAATCACGGTCTGACCCACTAGGCCATTTATTGCTGACTTGGAGCTCTCTGATCCTGGGTGCTCTGAGCTTATTTCCCCATGTAGACTGCATGCTGACAGAGAAGGCTGAGGTGCTCAAATCATACTTCTCCATATTTCTGTCATTACTGCCCCACGCTACGTGCCCCTCTCACCAGCAGGGCGGCTCTGCCACAGAATTTGATGAGTGGCTGATTGATAGCTTGGCCATGTGTTCGTGGGGATATCCAATTTTTCTTCCAGCATAGAGTCACTGCCTTCTCATCTGTTTGGGTATTGGGAAGGGGGTGGGGTGGGGGGGTGAGCAGCCAGTTTCTCTGCCATCCAATGTTGGAACAGAATGGCACATGCTTCATTTGCAACAACATGGATTTAGGCTAGACTTTTTTTTTTTTTTTTTTTTTAATAGGGTCTCCCTTGTCACCCAGGCTGGAGTGCCATGGCATGATCTCAGCTCATGGCAGCCACGACCTCCCGGGTTCAAGAAATCCTCCTGCCTCAGCCCCCACAAGTAGCTGGGATTACAGGCATGCACCACCATCCCTGGCTAATTTTTGTATTTTTTGTAGGGCTTTCGCCACATTATCCAGGCTGGTCTCCAGTTCCTGGGCTCAAGTGATCCGCCCACCTCGGCTTCCTAAAGTGCTGGGATTACAGGTCTGGCCACTGCGCGCAGCCTAGACTAGACTTTAGATAGCTTAGATTAGCTAGAAGGCCTGAGGAATGAAAAAGAAAAGAACTGTGAACTTTTGAAGTTTCTTGGCTAAGTTTTTTTGGTCTTTTGTTTTCCAAAGTATTTTAGAGTAAGTTACAGGTATGATTTTTCATTCCTAGATACTTCAGTTTGTATCTTTGAAAAATTAGGGGTTTTTTTTTTAGGCTAGTTAAGTAAAGTTAGGGCATTTTGTGTGTGTGTGTGTGTGTGTGTGGTGTACGTGTGTGTAGTGTATGTGATATGGAATGTATGTGAATGTACGCAAGAGGGTGTGTGTGTGGGAGTGTGTGTGCTGTGCGTGTGCTGTATAAGCTAATGTGAGTGTGGGTGGTGTGTGAGCTAATGTAGTGTGTGGTGTATGAGCTTATGTGAGTGTGTGTGCTGTGTAAGCTAATGTGAGTGTGTGTGGTGTGTGAGCTAATGTGAGTGTGTGTGGTGTGTGAGCTAATGTGAGTGTGTCTAGGTGGGTATGTGAGTGTAGGAGTGGTGTGTGAGTGTGTGAATGTGTGGTGTGTGAGCTTATATGAGTGTGTGTAGGTGTGGTATGTGAGTGTAGGAGTGGTGTGTGAGAGTGTGTGTGTGGGGGAGTTTGGTGTGTCAGTTTATGTGAGTGTGTCTAGGTGGGTATGCGAGTGTGAATGGTGTGCGAGTGTGTGTGTGAGAGAGTGTGTGTGGTGTGTGAGCTTATGCGAGTGTGTGTAGGTGTGGTACGTGAGTGGAGGAGTGGTGTGTGAGTGTGTGTGTATGTGTGAGAGACAGAGTGCATGTTTGTGTCAAGTGCAGACAGTTCTTTGGGGAGGATTTGGCTGCTGCTCTTCTCAGAGGCAGGGGAGTGGGCCAAGGAAGGCCTGGTTCATCCCTCCGGGCTCAGCCAAGCCCTCAGGGAGGAGAGTTGCCCCGCACTGGGGAAGGGAGCAGCCAGGGAAAGTTGACTCAAGACAAAGTTCCCGGCTTCTCTTCCCCGGTGCTGCCTTTCCCTCAGGCCCTTAGTATCCTTTGCCAGGGACTCCATAATCTCTCACTGGGAAACCGGGACAGAATCGAGTGCTGAGTGCGGTACCCAAACTGCAAATCAATGAAGTCTGAATTAAATATTGATTTCCTCCCTTTTCTTTCAGGGAAGTTTCTTGAGAAGAATTGGCTTGCTGGTTTTGTTTTTTGCTTTTTTAATTTTTCATCCTGATCCTTAAACACTACTGCTGAAAGACTAATCGTGCAAGGTATAGCCTAGTCCTCTCTTACCCGCCTCCCTCCCTGACTCTGGTAGCTTTCCTCTCCAAAGATGAAATGTCAGCCACTGGGAGAAGTGGCTCATAAGAACATGACTGTCTGCCATCAGCCCACAAGGCCGTGGCTGGGCAAAGGGCAGTCCCACCCCAGATGCCCCTTGGCTTGGACATTTAGCTCCAGGCAGGAGGTCAAGACTCCATCCCAGGCCAAGTAAGTGACGCCAGCTAAAGGCTCCCATCTTTAGCATGTCCTGCAAGCTTGCCAGGACCGGGGTAAGGTATTTAGGATGTCCTGGGCCATAAAAAGACACTGGTGCTTTCCTCACTGCCCCCACATCCCCATATAACATAAAGTTAAACAGGAGATCAATTAGAGTAAGGAACACCAAGAGTTCTGTTTCTTCCCATAATGATGACTAGGATATCAAGCAGTAAGTCACTGATAGGTTTTGGTTTGTTTGTTTGTTTGTTTGTTTGTTTGTTTGTTTTAGAGACAGGGTCTCACTTTGTCGCCCAGGCTGGAGTACAAGTGGTATGACCTTGGCTCACTGCAGCCTCCATCTCCTCGGTTCAAGTGATTCTTGCACCTCAGCCTCCCAAAGTGCTGGAATTACAGGTGTAAGCCAGTGCACCTGGCCTGTGTGGGCCCATTTCTGAGGGAAGTTAGAACCTCACACCCCGGGCCTGGTGGTCTGTGGTCTAGAGGGCTTCCCCAGCCTCCCTGGAGAACCTGCCAGTGACAGGTTCTAGGCAGCATTTGAACCCCTCACCCCCATCCCCAAGCCCCATTTTCTTTCCTCTTGTGTGCCAGCAGCTTCTTGGGCCTCCTGCACTTTCAGCCAGCAACTGGCTATGATAGCAGAAAAAGAAAACAGCCAGGTCTCTATTCCCAGAGGACCAGTCTGTAGGGGAAGCTGTTCCGGGATGAGCTTGTTAGCAGAGAAATTTAATTTACTGCCCTCCCACCAGGCTGAAGGTTCTGTGCCTCCATAGAGTCTCCCTCCTGAGCACCCCAGATTCTTTATGAGAAGGCCTGTTGGTCTCAAGGTGAAGGTGTGGAGAATGGAAAATCTAGGCTGGCTCAAGAGATTGCAGAGTTATCCCCAGGAGAAGATCCCAGGGCTCCAGCCTCAGTGCATCCTCCCACTCTGCCTTATTCAGCTTTGCTGGAAATTCCTCAGTCTCGGTCTCGGAATGGGTCAAATCTGGGCTTGAATGACAGACAGCATTCATTCACAAATACCCATTGAAGCCTATTGTGTGCCAGGAGTCCTAAGGTAAAGGAATACTGGGATAAAAACACAGCCTATGATCTGAAACGCATCTCCATGGGGAGACAGACACATACGCAATGACAGTGTAGTGGGACAAGTGCTGCAATAGGTCTACCTACTAAAGCATGTAAGAGGGACACCTACGGCATGCACGTGGTGAGGTAGGGGTGCAGGGGGCAGGGCTGATTCTGAGCTGATCCTTATGAATGGGTTAGCCAAGTCCAAAAAAGGGTGGGGGATAGGGAAGGGAGTCCCCAGAAGAGGAAACAGCCTGGAGCAAACAGAGGGAGGCTTTTAGGGGCCCCCGTGTTGTCTGCAATGGGGTGTCTGGTGCTGTGAGAGACGATAGGGCATGCATATAGGCCTTGGCATCAAATTGCAGAGGCAGGCTGCCCAAGTGTGCTTTGGGTTCTGTGATGCTGGGAAATCTATACAATGGGAACAAATAGGACCAGCTTCATGGGGATTTGGGGAGGTAATGAGCAAATGAGATGATCTATATGAAGTACTTAGCACAATGTCTAGCTTGGAGTTAGCAGTCTACATATTGCTGTTAGCAGTTCATATCATTACTGATGAGTTGTATGATCTTGCAAAAGTTATTTTATAGCTCCCATCCTCAGTTTTCTCATCTGTAAAATGGTGTATTTGTTTGTTTGTTTTTTACAATCTATTCAGTTGTGAACAGATCAAGGGACTGCCTTACTGACTTTAACTTCCCATCTCCTAAGGCAGTGCCCAGTATACAAAGATCAGTCTCTTTTCCTTCCCTTTCCTTTCATTCTTCCAGCCCACTTAGGGCCTAACTGCTCAAAAGAGTGGCTATTTGTTCTCCTTTCAGTTCCGGGGACATTTTGCTCTATACTCAACTTCCAAAAATAGACCTGACTCCAAGTTCTGCACTCTTTCCACTAAACTCCAGTTGCCACAACAAATTTTTAGTCTAACAATGATGTATAGATTTTTGCCTAAAAAATTAGCAATGCATTTTTTACAATCCAGTGGTGGTAAGTTTACAGAGAAACAGGCAAGTTTATACATTGCTAATATAATGCTTTAGATGCAATACATAAACCACTAAAATCCTTTAGGATAGCTAACTGATAATATGCATCAAAAACCTAAACATGTTCAGGTTATTTTTTTCTCAGTAATTCTTGATTCTGACAATCCCAAGGGAATAATCCTAACTACACAAAGAAACTTGTTGCACAAATATATTTGTTGCTGCATTACTGATAATAAGGAAAAATCAGAAACAATCTGTGTAATCAATCCTAAGAGGACAGTTAACTAAATCATGATAGAGCCACTTCCTCAAATTTATGAGGTACCTAGAGTAGTCAAGTTCACAGAGGCAGGAGGTAGAATGGTGGTTGCTTGGGCCTAGGGGAGAAGAGCGCAGGAAGTTGTTTTTGTTTGTTTTTTTTGTTTGTTTGTTTTTTGAGATGGAGTCTCTCTCTGTTGCCCAGGCTGGAGTGCAGTGGCGTGATCTCAACTCACTGCAACCTCCGCCTCCCAGGTTCAAGTGATTCTCCTGCCTCAGCCTCTTGAGTAGCTGGGACTACAGGCGCCCGCCATCACACTCGGCTAATTTTTTTGTATTTTTAGTAGAGACGGGGTTTCACTGTGTTAGCCAGGATGGTCTCAATCTCCTGACCTCGTGATCAGCCTACCTCGGCCTCCCAAAGTTCTGGGATTATAGGCGTGAGCCACTGCGCCCAGCCTTGCATGGCCATTTCTAATGAATCCCTCAATATCGTCCTCATAAAACTCCTCCTCTGGAGACAAACAAACTCCTCCTCTGAAAGGTGGTGGCTGAGTAGACCAGCTCACTTAGTTTTAGGCTTTTTAGAGCAGATCAGACACATGGAAGGGCTAGGCAAGGATGTCACCAGACAAAGCACTCTGGAGGGCCTCTGGGTTGGTGTCATGTTCCCACAGCCATGAGGAGGGCCTGGTCTGTATTCAAGACTTAGACAAAATGGAGAAGAAGGAACAAGAGGTGCTCTGCCACAGACCCAGGACGCTTCCACGCTTGCCAATGCTTGTTAGAAGCGCATTTTGAAATATTCTCAGACTCTGGGATGGGGGGTTACATCCAAAGGGGAACAGGACAGTGCTAAATGTCATAATTGGCAGGGTCTGGGAGTGAGGGCATGAGGAGGACCTTGGGGCAGCTTAGTGCGCCAGCAGTCAATACTGTTTATTGAGTGTCTACTACGTGCCAGCCGTGGAGGTATAGAAGCTGTATAGAAAGGGATTAAGTGCACAGACAGTAAGGTTGGGCCACCTGGTTCAAGTCCTGGATCTACCACTTAAGGTTTCATCACATTGGGTATATTATTTAACCAACTCTGTGACTCAGTTTCCTCATCTGCAAAGTGAGGATAACAGCTACCTTGTTGGCTATTATGAGGATTCAATGAATTTATAGCAGCAAAATGCTTTAAGCAATGCCTGGCACATGGTAAGCATGATGTACATTTCTATTAAATGAGATTCAATAAATTATCACCCCCATGCTGCTCAGGAAGTGAGACACTCTCAAAACCTGAACACCAAACCCCAGACTCAGGCTCAGCAGTTGTCCTCTTGTCTCCATGCACGGAGTTCCTCACGCCTCTCTCTTTCCCTATCCACCTTCCTAATATTCCCTTTGTCTCCTCCCATCCAGGCAGGGAGCTTTTATTCAGGTCGGTGAAAGGAGTGGGCGTGGGGGCTGCGGAGCTCCAGAGGCTGGGGGCAGGGTGAAGCCAGGCTGGCTGCTCTGGCTGGCGGCCGTGCCTCCTGCCGGGCTCCAGGAGGGCATGCCAAGAGCAGACGGATGCAGATTGGGCTGGAGGCAGATTAATATAATCACTATATTACCAGCCCCACTCACTCCCCCACTCTTTTCCCTAATGGTGATTATTATACTTATTAGAGGCTCAGCTGCCAATGGTTATTGATTCTCCCTGCTGCAGCATTTTAATCAGGGCTGGAAGCTATTGTTGGAAACACCAGCCTCCAGGGCCCCAGGACAGGTGCAGAGTGGGGCATTGGGACCTTTTCAGCCAGGCAGGTGAGGTCCCCAGGGTTCCAGAGTCATAGAGAGAACTCAACCCACAAACACCCTGCTTCTGTCTGGTGGCAGGGAAGTGGGGATGGAGAGGGGAATGGCACCACCCTGGGCTTCCCTCTACGGAAGCCGGCTGGCGGTTTTTTCCAGCTGGGGCACAGCTGGGGCTGCCTCTGCTGGGTACACCACCAATTCTCCTCCTCACACCGGGGAGGATTCTCTTTCCTGCCCCTCCACCATCACCCAGTGTCCTCCCCACTCCCCTGTGCCTGCTAGTGCTGAGGGGCAAACTGAATCTGTTTGGGTGTCTGTGGAACAGGTAAGGAGTGGTGATGGTGGGTGGGAAGCGCCTAGCTGGGCTGTGGCCACAACATGCTGGTCATTTATCTGGGGCTGGAGTGAGGGTGAGAGAGAATTCATGCTTGTTGAACCCACACTAGGTTTCAGGCATGTGTCAGGAGCTTCGCCCATGTTATCTCCTTTATCACATCAGACTTTCCAATGCTACACTTTCCAGCACACTTGACAGAGGAAACAGAAACTCAGAGAATCAGAGTGGTGTGCCCAAGGTCACTCAGCTAGGATGGGGCAGGGCTGGGATTGGAACCAGGTCATACACTCTTATAGATGAGAAAAACCCCATTGCAGATCATTGGTGGCAGAATCTTCCAGATCTATGCAGATATCAGTCCTGCATGGCCCAACTCTGTTCTCTGTAGGCTCTAACCACCCTAATTAAGCTTAGAGTCATCCCACATGTAATCACCAGAGAACTAAGCCTGCCCCGTGTGAGAGCCACCTGCCTGGGCTCTGGAGTCAGTGATGGCTCTGGACTGGGGGGACGTCCTGTGGCCCCAGCTGTGACTCCTGGTGTGCCCACTAGGCACCCTCCTGCATTAGCGTGCTGAGGGTAAGACCACCCTGGCTGGTGGAAGCCTTTGTCTGTTACCGCCTCAGGGTTACTGGGGGCGGGGTAGGGGGGTGGTTTCTGAGGCTGACTGAGGCGTGGCACCGTCCCACTGCCCAGGATGCGATTATGTCTTGAGTTCATTCAAGTTCATGGCACATAAAGCCCTGACAGCAAATGCAGAGGGGAAGAGGGCCAATAAAAGCCAAGTGAAAATGCAATAAATCAAAAATATTAACTATTTCATACATCCACAAACGGTCGTGTAATGTGAGCATTTTTCAGTTCTACTGAAAATATGATGTGGATTAGGTGTTAACAGTTAAAAGTGATTACAGGCCTTTGTGGTGGACACTGATGAGTTCTGGGTCCAGATGAGGGCCCACCTGTCTGCTCCAAAGGGTCCAGGACAGGCGATGTCCCAGACACATTGTTGCTGAACGTCTGTACTGAAACATCTCTTAGAAGTGCTGTAGCTGGTGCTGTTTTGACATCTGGGCCCCTCTACTTTCCAAGAGAAGACAGGATGGAGGGGGCAGACATGAGTGCCTCTTGGGCACCCTGCACATCTGAACGCCCCAGGAAAAGGGCTTTCTTTCCTCCTCAGGGTGCACCAAGAACTCCTCTGCTCTCCTCCATCTCCCTGGCTTCTCTCCTTCCCCTTGTTTCTGTCTGAGTCGCCTTAGGGACTAACGCAATGGTGGACAATGATGTCATCTCTGAGATCACTTTGGCAGACTGGCTCCTGGGCCTCTGATAGAATTGCCCACTTCCCCTGTCTCTCCTGTGGGGCATGGCTGGCCAGCCACAGTCTCGGTCCAGTCTTCCCTGCTGTGTCCCACCCCAAAGGCTGAGTCTCTTTGGCATTAGAGCCAGCCCTTTAAAAAACAAAGCAAAACTGTTTTGTACATTTTCCTCTGTCCCCTCCCCACAATGCACCAGCTCCTCTGGGATCTTTCAGAGGACAGCAGATGCACCTGGGCCCAGCTCCTCACCCAAAGGGCCTCTGGTGTTGAATGGCCCCCAGCCCAGGCATTTCTGATCCCACCCCCACCCTGTGTGTTGCTCCCAGCCTCTGCAGTTCAGGCCCAGCCACCCCGGGCCTGACCAGCTCAGCCATTTCATCCTTTGTCTACTGACCGGCATCATTCCCGTGGCTGCACCCTCAGATGTGGACACCCAACCCTGCTCACAGTGAGGATGCATTCCTTTCCAGGAGAAAGCACCTTGGGGAGGTAGGGCTGGCAGCCCCCTAATAAACTCTCTGTGCGTCATGTGGCAAAGAATACCACCGTCCTGAGCCTTAGAGATTTTTCTTAACTGTAAAATGCAGATGGGATCTGATTGAACATGTGGATCAAATGAGACCATGGGTGTACAGTGCTTAATCCCATGTCTGGCACACAGTGGGTGTCCTATAGGCCCTACTCCCTGTCTTCCTTTCCTCTTTCTGGCTAAGTTGTGTCCTAGCTGTAGCATATGGTTGGGGCAGGGAATGTGATAGACCTAGAAGGTGTTCAGCACCTGGGAGGCCTGGTGTTGGCTGGGGCTGCAGTATTGCTGCTGGGTCACCTTGGCCTCACCTGTGTCACGTGCTTTCCACTCCCAAGGAGTGACGTATCTGGATCCACACAACTCCAATGACTCCTAATCAGCCCTGACACTTGGTGAATGAGTCACAGCAAGCCATACACAGAGACGAAAGGAGCCAGCATTGTGATCTTGGTTATGATAATGAGCTTGATGAGCTTCCCCCAGGGAAACCTGGAGATGCATGAGAGAGGCAGACTGCCTCTGTCCCTGACCTGACAAATGGGATGCTAATACAAAGGGTCTTTGTTAACTCCCCTGCCCCCTCAAACACACACACCTGCTGCTCCTGGGCTGTTCTGATGGCACGGTATCCTGGGAAGGTAAGCTTTCAGGCAGGGAGCGGGGAGAGAAGGGGCAGCTCCAGAGGGGAGGAGCTGAGATACATGCTCCAGGAACTGTCTGGCAGCAGTGGGAAGGGGCTGAGATACATGTTCCAGGAACTGTCCGGCCGTTTCTCACAGACCCAGAGCAGCCTCATACCTCGGTCACCAGGACTGCTGGCTGGTCTCAAAAGGGGATCAAAGTGGGAGAGCTTGGGGCAGGTCATACTTCTCTTACAGCAGGACAATAGCTTCTGTTTGTGGAGCTCTAAGTATTAAATAGTGGTAAGCACTATGTGTGTGCACATTATTTAATCCGATCCTCATGACAGCCCTGAGTGGGGTAGTATTTCCATTTTGCAGATGAAGAAAGTAAAACCAGAGAAAAATAACTTACCTAGTGGCAGAACTAAGATTCAAACCCAGGTCCATCTGCGTGCACTAACAAGACCAGGCCTTGTTTAGGGAGGAAGTGCAGTCTAAAGCATCTTTTCCCCCTATTTTCTCCTCCTGGTCAAGGGAGCAGGTGCGAGGTGTGTATTAGTGGAAGTCCAGCAGAAGAGATGGCAAATGTAAGCGGGCTGGGCTAAGGGGAGCTGGCGAGGGAGTGCAGAGCACCTTGAAGGTAGCAGAGCAGAGTCATTTGGGACCTGGAGAGCACACGGCTGGAGGAGGGGCTGCCCCACAGAAGCGTGGCCTTCACTGGGGAACACCACAGTCACCCCAAGCCCAGTAGGGTGTGTGAGTGAGTGGAGAGCAATCCGCAGTCTTTCATCCTCACAGTCAGGTCTCCATAACTGACCCTACCAAAGGCCTGGTTGGTGCAGCCTTAGAAGTCAATCCTCCAGGTACGGGGTGCAGAGCAGGGTGGGGCAGGGTGGAGAGTGGGAGGTGGGGTACAGGGAGCCTCTGGAGCTTTCTTTCTGTTATTATTTTGTGTGTGCTTTGAGACAGGGTCTTGCTGTGTTGCCCAGGCTGGAGTGCAGCATGATCACAGCTCACTACGGCCTCGACCTCCTGGCCTCAAGTGATCCTCCTACTTCAGCCTCCCGAGTAGCTGGGACTACAGGCTTGCATCACCATGCCATGCCTGGCTGATTTTTTATTTTTATTTTTTGTAAAGATGAGGTCTCACTATGTTGCCCAGGTTGGCCTCAAACTCCTGGGCTCAAGCCATCCCCGGCCTTGGCCTCCCAAAGTGCTGGGATTACAGGTGTGAGCCACCATGCCTGGACTCTCTGGAACTTTCTGGGGGACTGACAGGGCGGCAGTGACGCTCTGTGCCCCCGAGAGGGGGTGGGCTGGGAGGCAGAACATGCTATTCTGCCTGTGCCCAGGGCAGCTTCATCCTTTTGGCTTCTCTGACCACCACCAGCCATGCTGGGTGCAAAATCCCCAGGGGAGGGCCACTGTTCTTTCCCTGGGGTACGCAGAGGATTTCCCACACTTGCATAGGACCTGGGGGTCAGGACGGGGAGGAGTCAGGAAGAAGAAGCCGCCTCTGAGAGAAGGAGTGGGAGACAGCCAGTAGCAGAGCTGTCTTCCAGCTTCTCACTTTCAGAAACACACTCTCGCTGCTGCAGCCTTTTATTCTTCCTACAAATTTGTACTGCACGCTTACTGTGGGCAAGGCCAGTTCCTGCCAAGCACAGGCTTGTGCTTAGGCAGCTGTCAGTGTGAGCACGCCCTCCATGGCTGCCTGGCCCGAGGGCAGGCTCTCTAAGCGAATGAGGAGGGGCAGTGTCAGTTCACCGGCTGGGCTGCCTCCTCCGAGGAACCTTCCAGCCCACCCCAGCCCAAGGCTCCCTTCCTGTCCCGAGCACCATGTCTGTCACTGTTAGCATTATTACCTACAGTTATTGCCCCCCAAGTATAACCTCCCCAGGACCCATACCTAGGAGGGAGGGAACTACAGGCAGTGGAGGCCTCTGCTCAGAGATGCTCTGTAATTCTGACTGCCCCATGCTCACCTCTGGAAAGAGAGGCAGTTCAATTCCCCAACCAATAATGCAGCCATTTCCTGTCTGTTGGGCAGGTGAGACCAATAATAGCAGCTGCCCCCAGCCCCAGTCCCCCCTCCTCTGGCTCAGCATCTTAGCACATTAGTTGCTTAGCAAGGGAGGGTGGTTCCCATGACTTCCTGTTTCTTTGCTCCCCACTCACCTAGCAGCTGATGGGGAGTAGGAGGACAGTGGTCGCCTGTCAGCTTCCCTGGTGTCTTATGTGCACATGGCAGGGGTGCCATACAGCCTGGAGGCCTGGACAAATGGGATTCAAGGGCTGGGGAAAGAGTGGGCTGAGGCCTTACCCGTCACACCTACAGGCTTCTGAGCCTGCCAGGCAGCTTAAATTGCAGGGTTCAGCTCCCAGAGAGAATGGCTACTGTTCTATTCTACTCTGGTCCCTGGGATGGAATCCTGATTGGATTGAATCCTAGGATATGTCATTTTCCCTCTGCTAGCTGCTGTTCCCAGCATCTCCCATAACTGATGGCGTGAGGTTGGACGGGAGCCGGTATCTATGCCAGGAGAGTCTGGGGCTTGGCCTGTTTCTGGGGCACTGGGGCAGGGAATAGGTCTTGGCTGCTAGGTGAGCTACTCCTCAATGCACCCAGGAGCTTTCCAAATCCATAGCCCTGAAGAGAGAAGAGAGAAGATCTCACAAACTCTTGATCTTTCACCTTTCCTTCTCTGCTGTCCCCAACCTGTCATCTGTGCCACAGAACTGAGGACCTAGTTGGAGAAGCAGACAGGTGAGATAGATGGCTGAGAGAGGGACCCAGCTGCCCCACCCCCAGCCAGCCCCTAAGAACCTCCTTTTAAAATTGCTTTGCATCATATTTCTCTCCCTGCTCAGCCCCACCGGCCGCAGCAGCTCTGGCCTCCTCATCCATCATGCTGGCTGCAGGGCATGAGAGTATGTCTCGCAGAGAGACCTTTCTGCCCTAGGCCTCCAAGGGGAAGGGCTCAGCTGTCAGAGAAGAGGGCCGTTTCCAAAGGGGTCAGAGTGCTGGACCCTCCAGGATTGATGGGCTATGAATTATGGATGTCGCATCCTCCAGTCTCAATGCTCCAGAGCCAGAGAGGGTATCCCTGCCTTCCTTCCTTGTTGGCCTCTTCTCTCTGGCGTCCCTTTAGCATGCGCTCATTTCATATTAGGTGTCGTCCTGTATTGATGTTACTTGTTGGTTGCTTTGCTTAATGGACGGGGGTTATGTGCACACCCTCCCTAATCAACTGGGACCCCTGAGCATGAGAGCTCTTCCTCTTCCATGGCTAGTGCCTGGCTAGAGGGCCGTGCTGCCAGCCACACTTATGCGCTCAGTGTCACGCAGTCACCTAGTCTTACGAAGAATGAAGAGTGGCTCCAGGAGTCTATGAAGACGGCAGTGAGGCCAGACGGTGCACAAAGTGGCCACTGGGACCAATTTCCTCCCCCCAGCAAACAGCATTTCACTGTGCTCTGAGCAAGGGTTGCCCCAACTCTTTCCTCCTTTACCCCCACCCCTTCCTTCCTTTGGGGTCGCTGGCCTCTCCTTCTGCTGCCCCACCCCACTCTGCTTGCATTCCCAGGCCTGTCCCTGGCAGGTGCTCTCCCAAGCAGTATTCCCTCTGCCCGGCCCCACCTCCACCTTTCTCCCCTGCCACACGCCCACATGCTCAGGTAGCCCCCTCATGCCCTCCCCTGGATTCAGCTGTTCCCTCTGCCAAAGAGTTCCACCTCTGTGGAATGATTTTAGGCTCTTACCGTGAATGGCTCCTTGGACACCTCTGAATCCTTCTCCCATCCAACCCTGCTACCTCTGTTCTCACACAGTACTCACATCTTTCTCTAATCTACATGCATCAGCCTCTTCCCCAATTCCTCAGACTCCAGGCTTGTCCCCATCAGTCACTGCCACCGTTCACAGAACTTCCCAAATCTCTGCCTGAGCCTTCTGACCAATCACCCTTCCATGAAACTCCAGCAGGAGCTCCTTTCATGCTCTGCCCCCGAAGCCACCTCTCCTGCCCTCTCCACCCCCACCTCTGCTCACGCCACAAGCGCCAGCTGCTGCCTGCACAGTGTTCCCTCTGTTGAGGGCCCCCGAGTGCCTTCCTTCCCCCACCCTATGCCCAGGAGCTTCCACCAGTCCTAGGTGTCCTGGTCCAGCGTCCCTGCCTTCAGGATCCTTCTTTGGTCTTTGCCTCCTCATGAACTGGCTGCTCCACATTGGTGCTGCCATTGGCTATGTGCTTGCCTCTGTCCCCACTTACTGCTTTGTTTTTATTTTATTTTATTTTATTTTATTTTATTTTTTGAGACAGAGTCCCGCTCTGTTGCCCAGGCTGGAGTGCAGTGGTGTATTCTCGGCTCACTGCAACCTCTGCCTCTCAGGTTCGTGATTCTTCCACCTCAGCCTTCTGAGTAGCTGGGATTACAGGTGCTTGCCACCATGCCCAGCTAATTTTTGTATTTTTAGTAGAGACGGGGTTTCACCATGTTGGCCAGGCTGGTCTCAAACTCGTGACCTCAGGCAATCCACCTGCCTTGGCCTCCCAAAGTGCTGGGATTATAGGCATGAGCCACTGCTCCAGGCCACTGCTTTGTATTTTAATGTTCTATTCCTGTACCTGTGCAACTCCCTCCCCACCTCCTTGCCCTGCTGTATGTCTCACATCTCCAGCACCTGGAGTCCCTGGCATGTAAGAAAGGCCTCTACATCCTGAACGAGGGAAATATATTGAATGAAGGAATGACTAGGAGTGAGCCGGTCCGGTGGGCAGAGGCTCACAGGTAGGGGGTGAAAGCGTGGGCGAATGGAGAGGCAGGTTGGAGGAGCAGCATTTGAGGTAAATTAGAAAATAGTGCCAGATTTAGCCGCAGGGGGAGAAAGGCTTTGAATATACAAAACACCCCTTCCCTCGCTGCTCCTGTCAGCACCTTCTCAAAGCGAGGAAAATAAATCTGTTTTCCTTATGACAAAGCCTGATTTGATGATAAACTCTCTCAGCTTCCCGGGAGGTGGCAGTGACTCTGATAGGTGGGGAGGAGGCAGGAGTAGGTAAAGGAAGTGGGGGCTGGGGGAGAGAAAAAAAGAGAGAGAGAGAGGCGGGGGAGGAGAGGGAGAGAAAGCACTTGTTCTGTGCGCTGATTACTAATGCGGTGAAAAAGCTGGGCAGGTTCTGGAGGGAGGCATTTATCCTGCATGAGAAAGCAGGCAGCGTGTTTCAGAAGCTTTCCACAGGCCCCCGCCGCCAAGCTAGAGGGAAGGAGATGGGGAAGGAGAGGGCCGGGCAGGGCCTGGGGCTTGGCTCTGCCCTGAACCACAGACAGCACGAAGAGGGACAGAGCCGCTGAACTCTTGGCTCTCAGGGCCACGGTCACCTGGGGCTCTTCTTTTTCCAGGGGACTGCTTCATCCGCCAAGGTCGCAGCCTCCTTCCTTGGGGACGTGTTTACAGGGTCACTTGGCTCCTTTCTCTACCTTTCTGAGGGGTGGGGGAAACCCAGCCCCATTCCTGGCACCTAAAGTTGGAAACTGAGGGAGGCTCCTGGGAGTCCCCGTCCCCGAGGGAGGGGTGGTGTCTTTGGGGTGGCTGGGTCTGAGCAGCGTGTGGATGCTGGGGAGCCAGGAGGCATACCCCTGTAACTTTCCTCTCTTACCATGAAGAGACGCAGAGCCGTTTGCCACAGGGTTAGGCAACTTGTCCCTCATCCCTTGTGAGGATCCCTCTCTGAGTAGCCTTCCTGTTAGGAAAACAAAAGAACGTGAGATCATGGAGCTGCAGACTGCACCTTGGAGATCACTGAATCTTCTCTTCTCTTGGCCAGAGGAGGGAATAGAAGAAAGCAGACATGCCTGAGGCCACACAGCTGGTTAGTATCCAAGCGGGAGCAGCGGCCCCTTCTACCCAAATTCCAGTCTCCACAGTGCAGCCCCAAACAGGGGCCTCTGCTTCTCCTGTAACCCAAATCAAACAAGGCCTTCCTGCGTCTACTGTGAGGCACACTTCAAGCTGGAGACACACCCTAAAGAACCCAGTTTCTGACTCTAAAAGCTTTAAGACACAGTGAAGCACCTGCCTGAGTCTTCTGGAGACCGTGGCCTGCATTACACCCACGCTTCCTTCAAATGCTCTCTGTCCCCTTTCCTCAAAGCCCCACACCTCCTGGAAGCTGCTCACATTCTCCCTCCCTCTGTAGGCTCCAGCCCACGAGGGGTTCCTGCCCTTTCCCCACCACCCGTCTTGTAGGTCCCTCTTCTTTCTCCACTTCTGTTCCCTATTTCCACTCATTACCTTGCTGCCTGGTAGCCAAGCAACAGATATTTCCTCTTTAAAAGGTTAAACTTGCTCTGGTCACTGTCACCCTCCAGTCTGTGAATCATGCTGCCTTTCCCTCCTGCCTCGTGTTTTCAGCATGACTAACAGGCAGAGAAGGCGGCAAGGGGTGTGTGTTTCTCAGAGAAGGATCCCATGCACTCACAATAGAATCCTCGGAGGCTTTCCTATCCAGGGCCCTGCTGCCTCTGACCGCACCCCAAGCCTTCTCTGCTGCTCACATGGGCCTCCTCTCTCCTTTGTGCTTTTCACCTTCTGTTCCCACTGCCTGGAAAATGTTCCGCTCACATTTTGCATGGCTGCTGCCTTCTCATCACAGAGGTCTCGGGTCAACCATCACCACCCCCAGGAGGCCTTCCTTGACTGCCCTATCTCCTGTCACTGGCCTCCACTACCAGTCACGGCCACGTTCACTTCCTTTTGTTGTCATCTAGCACCTGTCCCTGTCCGAATTGTATCATTTATCTGTTACTATTTGTTTATTCTGTTCCTGCCTGTCTCCCTGAGGCCAGGGACCTTTTCTGTCTTTATTACTATGCTGACCCTGGTGCTCAGCACTTAATAAAGAATCATTAAAACAAAATGAATGAAGGACACTAAAGGTGGGTAAGATTGAGGCAGGGCCTGGATCTGTGTAAATCTCTTTGTCCATGGGGCCTTGCACACTCAAGGGTTCCTTCTCTACCCTGCTCAGGAAACTGAGACTCAGGATTCACGGGAGCCCGGGGACCTCTTTGGTTAAGAGTTAGGACATCTCCATCAGCCTCTGAGATGTAGGAGCTGTGGCTGCCTGCTGTGTTCTGGGTGGGGTGTGTGCTCTTGCTTCTGGGGTGTTGATGTCCCCACCTTGTCTCTTTCTCCTTCTTTGCAGGCTGTCATAGAAGTTACTTGGACAACACCACCCACCCCTGGGGAGTGGGGTGGTGGGAACTTGCTTGGTGATGGCAACAAACAAACAAACACTTTCCCCTTCCCACTTCTCTTCCGGTATTCCAGGCAGGAGGTAAGTGGGCAGTTCCTGGACTTCATGGAAGTAATGAGGCAGTAAGTTTGGTGCTGTACCCACTCAAACTGTAATGCTCTAGAATGGAGAGGAGCAGCAGAGAGGCAGGGGTGTGCCAGGCCACCTCTCTAGGAGTTCATGTCCCCATTAGAAAAAAAAACAAAAACAAAAAACTGGAACAAAAGTCTGAGAGAGAGGCTCGATCAAGAGCTCAAACCTAGCCTAGAACACACTCGGGCTTGTTGTGACTCTGTTTACCAATAAGCAGGAAGGAGCCTATTGTACTCAGCGTTACAGAAGCGGAAAGAAATCCCATGAAAAGGAGCACAGGAGCCAAGAAGTTGGGCTCAGAGACAATAGATAGGAAGGGAGGGGGTGTGGGAAGGGAGATCCAGACTGGTGAGGCTTAGAAGGAGAAAGCCAGGTGTGCAGGGGCCACCACTAGGAACATCAGGAGAGGCTGGGTAGAAAAGGAGCCATTTACATGGTCAGATTTCTGTAGCAGGTCTGCCTCCCCACTATGCCGTGGAGCGAGCTGGCTTGGCACAAGGTTTATTGGGTATGTTCTATGAGCAAGGAAGTGGGAGTGAGGCAAGATGGGATTCAGCAGGTGTGTCAGACACGTGGTTCCAAGGCCAGAGGGCCAGCAGGCTTTGCACTCAGGTCAAATTTGAATATCTAGTCTGCCTCTTACTCCTCACTGTGTGACCTTGAACCAAAAGTTAACCTCTCTGCCTTTTTTTTTTTGAGATGGAGTCTCACTCTGTCGCCTAGGCTGGAGTGCAGTGGCGCGATCTGGACTCAGTGCAAGCTCCACCTTCCGGGTTCAAGCAATTCTCCTGCCTCAGCCTTCCAAGTAGCTGGGATTACAGATGCCCACCACTACACCTGCCTAATTTTTGTATTTTTAGTAGAGGCAGGGTTTCATGATGCTGGCCAGGCTGGTCTCAAACTCCTGAGCTTAGGTGATCTGCCTGCCTCAGCCTCCCAAAGTCTGCCTTCTATAAAATTGGGGCAGTGCCCACCTCATCAGGCTACGATGTAGATGAAACGTGATGATGTGTGTAATGTGCAGGGCTAGCATGATGTCCTACAGATGGTGGCAGGCGCTTTCTGCAGCCTGCACCTCTGGCCCTGGCATAAACCAGAGAAGATCACCATCTGCACTAGGTAAAGCCCTGCCTAGACACAGGTGCATGGACCAAAGGACCCTGAGGACTCTTTGGTCCTTTGAAATATTGACTTTCTGACAGCTTCCTGTCTTTATTTCCTATCATCTCTGCAGGAATAATGTACTGATCTGCTGACATTAAGAAGGACCCTATTTTCAGACTGACTTCTTCAAAGGAGCAGCATCTACATTGGCAAGGTGATTACAACCCAAGCACACAGCTGATTTGGAAGACTTGAGTCCCAAAAGACAACTTTATTTCCCCCTCCTCTGCAGGATGTTTTAGCTTGAAACACCTTCCTATTTTGCAGAACATTCCCAGCCTGGGGGCCATTTGCATCTTTCTGGGCTAGTATTTTTCAGGATTATTTAGAGCCAAGGACCTCATGCACTGTGGGAGGTCCTGCTCTTCTCTGCCCACCCCATTTCTCATGCCCCCATTTCCACCTCCAACACTCCCTCAAGGGCAGAGGCTCATCTTCCACTGTATGTCCGCAGGGTTAAAACCTGCCATCTTGCCTGTCTCCCAGGACACGGTTCCTTCAGGGATTTCTTTCTTTTTTCTTTTTTTTTTGTTTTTTTTTTGAGACACAGTCTCGCTCTGTCACCAGGCTGGAGTGCAGTGGTGCGATCTCGGCTCACTGCAACCTCCGCCTCCCGGGTTCAAGCAATTCTCCTGCCTCAGCCTCCTGAGTAGCTGGGACTATAGCGCACACCACCACACCCAGCTATTTTTTGTATTTTTAGTAGAGATGGGGTTTCACCATGTTGGTCAGGCTGGTCTCGAACTCTTGACCTTGTGATCTGTCTGCTCGGCCTCCCAAAGTGCTGGGATTACAGATGTGAACCACTGTGCCCAGTCTCCTTCAGGGATTTCTTAGATCTCCAAGAGAGGTGCTGCAGCTCTCACAGGTATTGGGCTCCAGGAGCCTGTCCTGGGAGGCAGGGGGCCTCTCTGTGGGAGGAAGCACCTCTCCTAAGACTGCCCAGTGATCCTTGGGGGGCACTGATTATGGACAACATGTAATTCAAAGGTCGTTACCTTTGGTTTCAGGATGGGTCAGAAAGGGCATGAAAAGCTTGGATTATTCTCTCTTCTGCATGGACTAGAGAAGGGTCAGGAAGGCCTGCAGCTAAGCAAGCTTTAAAGCCATGGTATAGTTGATTTGGGCTCAGAAAGCTCAACTTGTGAGACTAGACTGATTGTGTGTCTGTATTTTCTGTACTTCCTTCCTTTTCTCCTTTACCATTTGATACCTCTTTGTCAATGGTAGTCTGTGCTACTGGGAACAGCAGGAGAGGGTTGAGTCTTTGTTCTTAGGCTAGAAATGTAATAAGATAGGGATAGGCACCACACCCCTTGGGCTTGGATATGCTTTGAGCAACAGATTTGGAGTGAGGGAACTCCAAGGGGCCAGGACAGAGTGAGGTGCTGGTGTGATCAGGATATAGGTTAGTCAAACTCAGGTGTTCAGACTCTCATTCCAGTGCTCACTCCCTTGCATCAGAGTTCCTTTACAGATGCCGTAACAAGAAACACTTCCACTCCCTCCTGTGTCTGAACTGTGTGTTAGACACAAAAGAAAAGAATTCTGGAGTCGGTACAATGGCACACATCTGTATTCCCAGCGACTCAGGAGGCTGAGGCAGGTGAACGTTTGAGCCCAAGAGTTCAAAACCAGCCTAGGCAACCTAGTGAGACCCAGTCTTTTAAAAAAGAGAGAGAGAGAGAGAGAAAAAAGAATTCCTGAAGGCAGGGCTGGGACTGGTAGTGCCAGGAGGAAACAAAAAGCTATTTGCTCTGGTGCCTGAGCACAGAAGGAGAATAGAGAAAAAGGAGGCAGAAGAAGTGCAGAGGGGAGGAAGGGGAGAGCAGGCGTTCTGTGTGGGCTCGTTTGAAAGGAAGTACACAAGCACATCCAGGCCATGGGTTTGGCCATGTCTGGAAGGGCTGGACAGGCCAGGTTGAAGACAAGAAGGCCTCAGTGTGGGGAATTTTATTACAATGAGGCAGGAAGGAGGTGGTCCTTGGGGCTTCTTTGTTACCCGCAGGGAGAAGGGAGATGTGAGAGCTGTGGGAAAAGAAGCGGGCATCCTCCCCCTGCATGGAGACCTTTGTCCATGCTGCCGGCGGCCACAGGAGGGAGGCGTGCGAGATGGCGGCTGCTGGAGAATGTGATGCCCGCTGGTCCAAGAGATGACCTTGAGAGAGAGGAGAGACAAAATTGAGCTGGTGTCTAGTGTGGGGGAGAGGGGAGGGGCAGGTGAGGTGGGAGGAGAAAGCTGAGAGGGAGCTAGACAGGGAGGGGGCGGGGCGAGCCAGGGCCACCTCCTCGTATGGTCTGTCTGACTCTGTCCTGGCCAGAAGGAAAGAGGACACAGACACAGGCATGTAGGGGTGCGGCAGAGATGGGGGGCCGTGTGTCTTTGAGCCCCAAGGTTCTCCTGAGCTGAGACCTTCATTACCTCATGTGCTTCCTAAGGATACAGGCCTTGATCCTGCTGGGGGCAGGCCCTGGACTCAAGCTCCATAGGCCGCCCCCCTTTTTTCTAGCCTGGGCGATGCCCTCCCGAGTCCTTGCTTTTCAAAGCATTTCGGGGGGACGTGGTGGGGGCACCCATCCTCTGCTCCAGCAGCTGGAGATGGGATTTCCCATTTCTCTGACAAGAATTCCCAAGAAGTGATGGCTTTCACTGCAGCTCCACCCCCATGCCCATCTTTCTTTTTCTGTTATAGATTGTTTATGTTAAGTCATCTTTCTCTGGGACAAAGTACTTAGCCTCTCATTTTCTATCAGTAAAAGCAGGGATAATAATTCCTTCCTCACAGAGTTGTTAGGACTGTCAAATTAGGTCCCATATGTAAAAGAGCTTGCTGAAGTGCAAACTGACAGCAGAAATGTAAGAGATTACTATTCCCAGGGAAGAGACAAAAGAGAAAAGGAAGCAGGAAGGGAGTCCAGGCAAGGTCAGGGTGGGGAAATGGCCTTGGCTCCTAAAACAGACTTAGCTCCAGCCTCTCCAGCAGCCCCTCCCACCCTCCCTTCTCCACCAGCCTCCTCTGGCCCTGGGCCTTGCTGGGTAACCTTTGGAAAAACAGGACCCTGGAGCTGAGAATGGGGCAGGCAGAGGGGGAGGTCATTGCAAACTCATCCTTTCTCTCACAGAGAAGAGGGGCCCTGGCCTCTTCCCCTGGACCTCCTCCTGCTGATACTCATAGGACAGGTTAGGGCAGGACCCTCCTGAAGGCCACAGGGTGCCCCAGAGGTGGGAGGCACTCCCTTTCACACAGAGCTGGCAGAAAAGTCACCAGGGTGCCTCCCAGAGCAAGTACCCTTGCCAAGGTCAAATATGAGTTGCTGCTGGGCCACAAAGGACCTGGATGAGTGAGGTTAGGAAAGTCTGGTGTTGGAGGAGGTAGATTTGATGCAAACCTAGACTGCCGGCTGGCATGAGGCCTTCAAGCTGGCTGCCATGCCTGGCTGGACCCCACAGCCCCTCCTCTCACTCCCTTCCTTTGTACTCTCTCAGGGCTGGCTTGCATCTGCCCTGTGTCATTCTCTCCATCTTGACCATTCTGCAAGACAGGAGGGCCTCACTCTGGCTAAAGAGGTGCTCTCTGCCTTCCCTGCCAGTTGCCCAACCCTAACCCCTTTAGGTCCCTGAGAAACAGGAGGCCTAGCTGTTCACATCAAGATCGAGAAGCAACAGCTGTGGGGTTTCTCTCTCTCTGTCTCTCCCCATCTCTCTCTTCCTCCTTCCCTCTCTGGTGCAGAGGGACAGATGCTCTGTTTAGAATTTCTTCAGGGAGACAGACAACAAGGGCATTCTTTCTATTCTTTGGGCTTCCCTAGCCAAAAATGGGGGATTAGCCAAGAGACAGCTGCAGAGGCAGTAGCCCTTGGGGAACCCCTCCCAGAGCAGCAATGGCCTCGGGAAAGAAACTGTCTGGAGCCGGCCTCCTTTAATTGGAACTTGAAAGTGGTGTCTGCATTGGAGTGTGGCAGAGAGCAGGACTTCAGACTCTGGCTGGATGGACCCCGGATTGAATCCTAGCTCTGCCACTCTCTCGATGTTTGGGTTTGGGCCTCTCCCCTTTCAGAAGCCTGTTTCTTCATTTGCAGTCTGAAGATGAGCATCCCTACTCACTAGGGTTGTTGCTGGAATTAAATGAGTTGATGCACAGAAAAGCTTCTATTATAGGTCTGGCAAACTCCGGGAGTCCAGAGATTGTTAGATCCCCTGTCCCACAATAAAGCAGGAGCCAGGTGACTTTCTGTATTCAGCAAAGAGTAACCGAGAGGCATGTGGGAATGATGTGGCTTCCAGTACCCAAAAGCCCCAGTTCTGGAAAACCACTTTTTTTAAATTAGATTTTTAAAAAAATTGGATTCCTCGGCCAGGAGTGGTGGCTCACACCTGTAATTCCAGCACTTTGGGAGGCCGAGGCGGGTAGATCACCCGAGGTCAGGAGTTCGAGACCAGTCTGACCGACATGGAGAAACCCCGTCTCTACTTAAAATACAAAATTAACCAGGTGTGGTGGCGCATGCCTGTAATCCCAGCTACTCAGGAGGCTGAGGCAGGATAATTGCTTGAACCCGGGAGGCAGAGGTTGTGGTGAGCCAAGATCATGCCATTTCACTCTAGCCTGGGCAACAAGAGTGAAACTCCATCCCCCCCCACCGAAAAAAAAAAAAAAAAAAAAAAGAAAATTGGATTCCTCAATCTAGGATCTCTTGCATTTGGAGAACTTTAGGCTTTCAGCTGTTGCATGCCTAGGCCTGGTCATAATCCAATAAAGCAGGATATGGAAAGGGATATTGCATATGGAAGGGGACAGGATTTGTGGATGAAACAGATAAAGGGAGAGAGAGACAGAAAACACACACACACACAGACACACACACACACACACACACACACACACACACAGAGAGACAGAGAGAGATTCCGCTGTAACAAACTCTTGGAAGACAGAAAGAGGAGGCAAAGGAGAGCAAGGGCCAGTGACAACTCTGCTGCTCTAAAGGGCAAGGGGTCCTTGGCTCACTGCCTTCCTCGTCCTTCCCTGGGGCCAGGTGCGCTGGAATCCTAGATTCCCTGGGAGTGAGGGTAGGTACTATGATGGCATGAAGGCACCTCCCACCACCTTCAAGACTTCCCACTGCCAGTCTGTAGCCTGTGTGTTGAGTCCTGGTCCAACCCTGAGTCACCAGTGTGAACTGGGGTCAGTGATTGGTCTCTAGTTCTCCATCTCTCCATCTGAAGAATGTGAATAATAATTTCTGACTTGGCTGTTTACAGGACTGCCGTGAGGATCCAAGTGCACAGTGAGGTGGGGGGAGGCAGATACATGGATTCCTTTCCATGTGGCCCACAAGAAACACCTGTCCCTCCAGACTCAGGGACCACCAGGGACCTTGAATAGTTGCCTTGGCAACTCATTGCCTGGCTAACTCCCACTCCTTTGGGTTTCAGCTTAAACGTCAGTTCCGCAAGATCTTCTGGACCCCTAAGTTTGGTCCTCCTCTTGTAAGCATTCATAGCATTCTCTACATACCCTTTATAGCACTTTTATGAGTTGAATAGCATGGTTATTGGTGTGCTTGTTTCACACCTGTCTTTTGCACTAAATTCTAAGCTCTGTGAGGAAAAGGAATATGTTTCTGTTGCGCACCATCTTATCACCACGTAGCAGTGAGTGCTCCATAAGATCCTCCTGCATGAGTAAGTGAATTCCCTGCCTCATCCCTCTCTCATGCCTTAGCATGAGGCCTGAGGCCAAGAGCCCATCCATCACATCCCCCTTGCCCAAAGCCTCCTTATAAGGGTCAGGAGAAGGGTGGCATCTCCTCCTCTCCCTTCTAACTCAAGGAACAAATCATTGGCTACATGATAGTTGCCCTTCTTCCCATCCTCCCAGCGTAGCAGCCCCTGCCCAGGATCCAAAATGCAGAAGGTGAGTAATTGCTATTTTTATTTATCTTTGCACAAGGCTGCCCTCTGGTGGTCGAACATGCAGGAGCGAATGGGAAGGATGGAAACCCCAGTGGCCAGGAACCAGCTGGCTGAGCCAACCACACTCAAGAGACTGGCCGGCGAGCCATGGAGTAGGTAAGTGCTACAAGAAGCGCATCTGGGTGAAGATTCGTGTCAGTTCTCCATCCTTATGAATGGCTCCCTCCAAATCTAACAGGAGGCCCTGGCCTCAGAAGAACAGGAAATGAAGGAATGCCCTATAGAAATCCTACCTACCTCAGCCCCAGTAGGATGGTGTGCAGGTAGGGGAAGCTGGTTTAAGTAGCTATTCTTTCTCCTCAGTGGTATGCAGGCAAACATTTTATAGTCAGCTCTCAAAAAAGGAAATCCCAATTTGTAGTGTTTACCAATTTCTGTAGTGTAAATACCCTTACTATGGCCCATTTTAAACCACCAATATGATGTCACTGAATGAGGAGATGGAAGAGATGCCCAGTAGCACACCATTATCTAGAGTTTCCCCCATACAGATACCATGGACAGAAATAACTTCAAGGGCATGGTTAATAGTGAAATATAGTAAACTAATTGAAAAATGATGATTTTTGAATAATTATTACATTTGTTTTCAATATAATATATTTAATTGTGAGTTTATATAATTTAATTTTTCATAATGGCTGTGTTTAACAACTGACTTGCAAAATTCTGGAAAATTTAATAATCGGTTCCTGCAAGTAGTAAGAGCTGGCTCCAGCACATCACTGCTCTCCTCTTCCCCACTTCTTCCTTCTCTTCCTCCTCCCCCTCTTCCTCTCCCACAGCTTTCTTGGCATTCTGTGTGGGTACGAGAGATGGGGAATATGGAAAAGAGCTCCACTGCAGACATTGCTATTTTCTGAGCCAGGAGCCTTAAGTGTCAAGGAAAGAAGATGGAGAAATGCAAATTTGGCTACTGAAAGACATTTCAGTACATGAGTGTGTGTGCATGCATGTGTGTGTGTGTGTGTGTGATTTTTGCAAGGGATCGAGAGGTCGATTAATGCCTGGGCTAAAGATCACTGTTTAAAGATAAGGAATTGGGCTTTATGGCTGGAGGCCCATGCCTGCATGGTCCTTGGAGGGCTCTTACCTGGGAGGAGTGGAAGGGCTCCGAGCTAGGTGAAGCGGCCGATGGGGAGCCGAGGCAGGCAGAAGTAGGCGCTGGGGAAGAGGCTGAGGTTGATGGGGTTGCCGTCCAGGCGGATGTCTTCCAGCTGCCTGCGGGTGTGTTTGTGCTCCTCAGGGTCACAGAAGACGTCTCTCTGCATGGTCTCTATCAGGTTATTCTGAGAAGAACACATACCAGCTGAGCCTCACCAAGAGGCTCTGCCCCTTAAGCAGCACCAAAGGCTCACATCAGCTGTCCCTACCAGCTCTGCCTGCTCAGGTGCAACTGGAGAAACTGAAGCATCTAGGGCCAAAGCCACACAACAAGGGTGAGAAGAGGAGCCCCAGGGGGGATGGATGGAGAGAGAGGCACAGATGAAGAGGAAGAGAAGGGGAGAGAAGAAGGAGGAAAGGACTGAAGGGAAGGAAAGAGACAGAGGGTAGGAAAAAGAGAGAAGGAAAAGCAGTTGGGTGAGATAAAATAAAACGGTGGAGAGAGAGAGAAAGTGTTTTAAAAAGAAAAAATGGAGAAAATCAAACTGGGGCCATGGACAACTATTTAGACAAGACCTCCCAATCCTTGTCTCCAATAAACCCTCCAATCAAGGACACCCCACAGCTGCCTAAGCCTCATGTTTCTCTCTGCCATGATCTGCTCCTGGTATCTAACTTCCATCCTCCATGCTGTTTATCACCCATGCTCTGGGTGGGGCTCCTTACCTGCAGGTGTACAGAGCGCAGGCTCAGGGGCAAAGGCCCGGGGATAGAATCCAGCAGGTTGTCTGACAGGTAAAGGAACTGCAGCTTCTCCATTGCCTGTGGAGAAACCAAAGAGTGTAGGAGGCTGGTGGGTCCTGTTGGACCCTGGCAGTGAGGAGGGCTATGAGGCCAGAGACAGGTGGCCCCATTTGTTCACTCAGGGCTCACTTAGCATCAGCCGTGCGCCAGGCTCTGTGCTGGGTGCCACAGGGATTGCCCAGGTCTTTAAGGATCTTACAGACACTAACTCCAACTGGATGCAGGAGGAAAGCTGCTACCATTGAGGTGCCAGCCACTGAAGTAGGAAAGAGCTAATCAGCTGATAATGACACTGGGTGGTGCAGGGGAGGGTCAGGGACAGGGTAGAAGGGAGGACCAGGGGATATTTCCGCTCTGCCTCAACTTCTCTGCTATCAGAAGGGACTTTCCCCAATGACAAGTCTCCAAATGCTAAACCTGGGGCCACGGACAATTATCTATACAAGACCTCCCAATCAATGTCTCCAATAAACCCTCCAATAAAGGAGACCCCACAGCTGCCTAAGCCTCATGCCTCTCACTGGCATGACCTGCTCCCTGGTATCTAACTTCCATCCTCCATGCTCTGTTTATCGTCCATGCTCTGGGTAAGGAGCAGGTACAGAGCGGACGCTCAGGAGACAGCCAGACCAGCAGAATGAGAACCACAGGCACAGAGAGGTACACAGTGTGTGCATGGGACCGTGCTCTCGGAATCAGACAGTGTTAATCAGAGAAGGGTTTGGGAAGAGACAAGTTTTCAGCAGGGCTCAGGGAGCAAAGAAAAATGATAGTTACCATTTATGGAGCATCTATGCATATCTAACCCTCCTGTTCTCTTTGTAAAATGCTATCTTTTTTAACCCTCCAGCAGCTGTGTCAAGCAGGTATTATTACCCTCATTTTGCAGATGAGAAAACAAGGTCAGAGAGGTCAGGTGACTCTCGCACAAACCCAGGTCTCTGTGGCTCCAAAGCCCAGGCCTTATCCTGGGCTGAGAAAACAGCTCTGAGTCAAGGCAAAAGCAGCGCCTCCTAATATGGAGACAGCTGGGATGTTGCTGAGGCTGAGCAGCGGGGAACTTCAGGGATCATGCAATCCCGTTCTTAGAGACCGAAAAACTGAGGCCTGGGGTCACGTGGCAGGCTTCTGATTCCCAGTCTAGTGCTCTTCCACCACAACAGTGGTAGTGACACTGTTCTGTAAAACTCCCTCAAAGACCACTGCAGACAGGAGAAGGCTGAGAGGGTGGAAGGTACTGGGGAGGGCAGGGCAAGAGAGCAAGCAGGTGTGCCTCTGTACTCTCATCCTATTTCAAAAATGCAAGTCTAATTTGGTTTATTTGATGCTTCTAAATAGGAATTAGATTGCATAAAAGATTCTACTACTTGAGAGACAGAGAGAGAAAGAGAGAGAGCACATGGGCGAACACACCTGGGGCTCTTCCCAGCCCTATTGAATGGGCTGCCCCAGTGGGCATATTTGTGTCATACAACTCAGCCCTTCCCATCAAAACTGGCCAGCCAATGACCAATCAAATAGTCTCTCTTGGACAGGCACAGTGGCTCACGTCTGCCATCCCAGCTCTTCGGGAGGCCAAGGTGGGCAGATCACCTGAGGTCAGGAGTTCGAGACCAGCCTGGCCAACATGGTGAAACCCCATCTCACTAGCCAGGCATGGTGGTGCATGCCTGTAATCCCAGCTACTCAGGATGCCAAGACAGGAGAATTGCTTGAACACGGGAGGCAGAGGTTGCAGTGAGCCGAGATCAGGCCATTGCACTCCAGCCTGGGCGACAGAGCGAGATCTGTCTCAAAACAACAACAACAAAAGTCTCTCTTGAGCATTTGATCATCGAAAGACAATGATTCATCAGTCACTTACTGGCAGGTTTTGGAAATAAAAGGATACGTAGAGTTAGGGCCAGAATCAGCTCTATTCCAAGCCAAACTCATGTGTATGTTTTCAGGGAGCAGAACCTGTGAGTGTGCAGAGGATGCTAGTGAACAGACAGGTGAATTGAGCAGATGCACAGAAAGAAGTCAAGACAAGAGGCCGTGTGTCCCAAAGAGGGAGAGAGAGTTGTCCACCTTGACTTCTGAACCATCATTCCCAGTACAGGTTTAGCATCCCAAATATGAATATCCAAAATCCAAAATGCTCCAAAACCCAAAACTTTTTGAACATCAACAAAGTGCTCAAAGGAAATGCTTATTGGAGCCTTTTGGATTCTGGATTTCAGGTTAGGGATGCTCAGCCAGTAACAGGCCCATCAGGCCTGATAGTACTGTTTCCATTCATGGAGGTTCTTGGGATGGCCTTTTCTTGGGTCAGAATCAGTTTCTTGCAACTGAAAGAATCAATAAATAGCAAATTTAAAAGGATGAAACAGTGGGTGGTGGTGGTGGAGGTGTGTGGTGGGAGTGCAGGTGGGTGGTGCAGGTGGGTGGTGCAGGTAGGTGGTGGAGGTGGGTGGTGGTGGTGGATATGGGTGGTAGGAGTGGAGGTGGGTGGTGGGGGTGGCGGTGGAGGTGGGTGATGGTGGTGGAGGTAGAGGTGCAGGTGGGTGGTAGAGGTGGCAGAGGTGGAGGTGGGTGGTGATAGAGGTAGAGGTGGGTGGTAGAGGTGGAGGTAGGTGGTGGTGGGGGTGGAGGTGGGTGGTGGTGCGTGGAGGTGGGTGATGGAGGTGGAGGTGGGTGGTGGAGGTGGGTGGTGGTGGTGGTGGTGGAGGTGGTGGTGGTGGAGGTAGGTGGTGGTGGTGGCGGTGGTAGGTGGTGGAGGTGGGTGGTGGTGGTGGAGGTGGGTGGTGGTAGAGGTGGGTGATAGTGGTGGAGGTGGGTGGTAGAGGTGGAGGTGGGTGGTGGTGGTGGAGGTGGGTGGTGGTGGTGGAGGTGGGTGGTGGTGGATGGTGGTAGGGGTGGAGGTGGGTGCTGGAGGTGGAGGTGGGTGGTAGAGGTGGAGGTGGGTGGTGGTGGTGGAGGTGGTGGTGGTGGTGGTGGTGGTGGTGGTGGTAGGTGGGTGGTAGATGTGGAAGTGGGTGGTGGTAGAGGTGGGTGATAGTGGTGGAGGTGGGTGGTAGAGGTGGAGGTGGGTGGTGGTGGAGGTGGGTGGTGGTGGAGGTGAGTGGTGGAGGTAGGAGGTGGAGGTGGGTGGTGGTGCGTGGAGGTGGGTGGTGGTGGTGGAGGTGTGTGGTGGTGGTGGAGATGGGTGGTGGTGGAGGTGGAGGTGGGTGGTGGGGGTGGGTGGTGGTGGTGGAGGTGGTGGGGGTGGTGGTGGTGGAGGTGAGTGGTGGAGGTAGGTGGTGGAGGTGGGTGGTGGAGGTGGGTGGTGGTGGAGGTGGGTGGTGGAGGTGATAGATAGTGGACCTAAGGCCTTGACTCACCCTGAAGGCTGCAGGCTGTATCCCCGAGCTCTGGAGCCGATTTAGGCGGACGTCCAGGATCTCAATGCCACTGGGCAGCACGGGCAGAGCTTCCAACTTGTTCTCTGGGAGGATGAGGTCCTGGAGGGCATGTAGCAGGCGGAAGGCATCATTATCGATGGAGGAAATGAGGTTGTTGGAGAGGTCAATCCTCTTCAACTTTGCTGAGAGAGGTTAGGGGAGAACAAAGAGAGAAACCAGAACACATTGTCTTTCCTTGTCCAGGTTGGAGCTGTCTCTACACCTTGCTCCATCCCTCTCAAGATGAGGGGATTCTAACCAGCTCTCCACCTGCACTAGGCCCAAACCAGAGGAAATAACATAAACCAGGACTCCTTGGAAAAGCCCTCGGATGCCTCAGTGCCCCTCCCTGGAGTTTTGTCCGGTGCAGTGGCCGCCCACCTTGCATCCTTTAGAAGAAGCCTCTTGAGAGCGAGAACCAACAGGCCCAGGAATCCCTGGATCCACCT
Source organism: Pongo pygmaeus (assembly GCF_028885625.2). NCBI lineage: Eukaryota > Metazoa > Chordata > Mammalia > Primates > Hominidae > Pongo > Pongo pygmaeus. The sequence goes on from NC_072373.2 coordinate 45,949,906, forward strand.
CACCTCCACTTGTGAGTCTACACAAAAGGGCACTGAGGCCTGGAAAGGCTCTGGGTAATTAGTGGTAGAATCTGGATCAGAGCCCAGGTCTCCTGTCTCAAGCAGGGCATAAGGCATAAAGAAGCTAAAAGCACACAAACAACCATGTAAACAGCATCAGTGCCATGGAGAGTAGATTTAAGACAATCCTGCCCAGCTGACCACACAGCTGTCACTGCTGGGACATCCTGAAGATGTTGGCAGATCATACCTTCCCCTCCCAGCTTTAACTTTTTGGAGAACAAATAAAAACAGGTCCCTTCCACCATCTAAATACTTCAAGGAAGGGACTTCTAAAGACTTCGGGCTATTTCCCTTTGACAGCTGGAGGGACTGAGAGCCAACAGGAAAGAGCTAACACGGAGGGCGCTAACACAGTGTTGGTGACTGTCCTAGTGGCAGGGTGGCTGCATATGCCTGCCCCCACTCCTCTTTTCCCAGGGCATTACATACTCAGCCCTTTGAAGTCTTCGGCCCTGATACGGCTGATGCGGTTGAAGCGTGCATACAGGTAGGCAGTCCTCCGGGGAAGAGGAGGAATGTCCTCTAGGTCAATGTCATCGCAATACACAGAGGAACCGAGGCACACGCAGACCAGGCAGGTGGGCAGACCTGGCCCAGGTGGAAGACAGAACAAAGGGAGATCCCTTTAGCCTCTGGGGCCAATGGCCCTTGCCCCAGGGAGTGTCTGAACCATGGCCATCTGTGCCTTTTTGATAGCCTATGGGTTGCTGCCCAGAACTGACGGGCACCATGTACACAGTGCTGTTGGCTGCTCCTCTGTCTCTGTCCTCCACCCCAGAGAGGCAGGTCCATCCTCAGTTACTACCCAGCCTAAGCCCATTTATATTTTCAGCAGACCCTGGTTCTGTGTACATTTTCCTGGGCCTATGTGGGTGTTTCTAGGAAATCCCTTGGTCTCTTTTCCACAGGATTCCTCTCTGGTCCCAGAAAGTAAAGCCAGAATTAAGTGGGATGGCCAGTGGTTGCTGGCTCTGCCATCTGCCTTGGGGAAGAGAAATTAGATATGTTCTGTGTGGCTCCAAGAAGCACAATAGAACCAAGGTGGAGTACAGTGCCTACCCAGCAACCACTTCCCCTTCTTATGGCATCAGCATGCCAATTTTTCTTTGGGAAGCAGCCCTCTCCTGTTCTGTCCATGACCCAGTCTCTGTACCCACGGGTCATGAGGTTAGGCCAGGTCAGCCACCCCAAGTAGTTGGGGAGACTTTATTGGATCATACAACTGAATAGCGCAGGTGGTTTCTGTCACTTGCTATCACAAGGCACAGAGATTACTGAGAGACCAGTTTAGCTCAACTCAAGGAAGAACTCTAGTAGCAGTGACACAGCCCCAAGATTAAGGAGCTCTTCTCTGCCAGCAGTGACCAGGAGGAGTGGGTGGAGCAGAGGGGCCCCAGCATCTTTCTTATCCTGAGGCTTTGAATGGTGGGTTCAGCTGAGGCCCTTTACGGCCTCTTTAAGCCTGAGACTGTAGCTCTGAGAGGTCATGGATTCCTGACTGAATGGTTTTCCTGCTGATGCCCCAATACCCCAGGTCCACCCAAGGCAAACATCCCAAGAAGAGAACAGGGAAGCTGCGGGCAAGCAGGTCCAGAATGAACTTCACCCCTCCTCTGCCCACTTCTGATTTCCAGCAGATCGCCGAGCCCTCACTGCCAGGGATGCCAGCCCCAGCCTCCAGGAGGGCATCGGAGAAGGAAAGAGAGCTGCTGAGGAGGGACTTTGAAGCTGAAAAGCAGTGTGACTGCTTCATTTGCTCCCATGCCAAGTGACAGCCACAGTTAGTTATTCTTCTCTACAGGCTTTTAATTGTCTCTAATCTAATTACCACTCAACCTGCTTCCCCTGTCATGCTATTAATTAAGGCAGGGTGGCTTTGCTAGGGCATAAGGGAGTTCTTGCATTTCTTTGCTTCTTACTCAACTTGTACATTCAGGCAAAAGTATTAGGGACAGCCAGTGCCTGTCTTCGATTTTTTTCCTGTTCTTACTGTGGCTATTTCCCCTTCTTTCCCTGCTAGTAAGGGTAGCCCTGACCCCCCATGCCCCAACCCCAACCACGTTCCACTTTGGTACCCCCTGGTGCTGGGTCATAGCTGCTTGGCCTATGACCTAGGGATATTGTGACCATGTGACTGTGCACTTACCATGGTTGGGCTGGGAACTCAGTAGCAGCCCTGCTGTAGTAGGTCTGGTCATCGTGGGGTTTGACGAGGGTGTCCCTGGAGCCGTAGTGCTCTTGGCAGGATTGATGCTGGTTGCAGGAGCGAGGCTAGTCACCTTAACCTGGAGATGTAGCACAGAGTACACGGTAGCCCAGCTTTGGCACAAAAGGGACTTAACTTTGGACTCTGGGAACCTCAGTGATGGATTTCAAACCAGCAAAGAGTCACTGTGGAGGAGGAGGAGGGAGGGATAGCAGAAAGACTGTGCAAAAAGGGGACCTGAGAGAGCATCAGGTCCAGCATGTCCATCCTATGGATGAAGAAACTGGGGCCCAGAGAGGAGAGGGATGAGGATCAAAGAGCCAGCAGGTGGTCAAGGCAGAGATGGAACCTGCTTTCCCGATTTCCCAGGCCGGCACTCTTCCCCTGCTCCACACCGACCAGGCTCACGTACAATCGAGTAGGGACTTCTGGGCTTGCACCCCACGCTGCTGCAGTGAAAGCCAAGAGGGCCTGGGAAAGAACTTCAGACTGGAGGATAGTTTCAGAAAAGAGATGGGGGATGTGGCACTTTTATTTCCTAGAGAATATGATGAGGACATTGCGAACCCCTCCCCCAGTGAGACATAGCTTTGGGTCCTACTTGACGGCAGGGGGAGCAATGTATGACTTTTGAAGAAGGAGAAGTCCCAGGTTTGTGTCCTGTTTCTTAGTATCATCTAAGTGACAAGTCCCTATGGAAGGATAAGAATTTCCACCTCATAGAGAAAGAGGTGGAGGATGGAGACACCCGCACTTCAGGGCAGGTGGGAGGGCCCTGGCCTCTGACTCCCAGTGTCATGCAGGGAATGCAGTTGGTCTGCTGTGTCCCTCACCTCGGGGAGTTGGTCCCCATAATCTGTGAGCTCCTCGTAGTTGCTCAGGTCAATGACTTCACCATAGTTGTCTGGGTTCAGGACGTCATTCCGCAGAGGCAGAACTTCAAAGGAATCGCCTTCCCTGGGCATCTGCTCCTCTCTCCTCTTCCTCTCCTTCCTTGGGAGAGAAGCTGTCCCTGTCTCCTGCAGCACCAAGGCCAGCAGACTCAGGAAAGCCAGGAGCCTCATGAGGAGTCAGATGGGAATGAGAATCCCTTCAGCGGCCGGTCCTGGCAAGTGGGCAGGAGGAAGGGCAGCAATCTGCGGGACAGGCTCTCCAGAGGGTTGTGGGAATGGCTCGCAGATTTACTCCACTTCCCACTCCCACACTTGCAGACTCAGTGCTCTCATCACATGCACACACTCCCTACCAGCTGGGACTATGTCTTGGGGGGTACCTCCTAGCAGCCCCCTCCTTCCACCGCCCCACTTGAGTGTTTTTACACGCTCACCCAAACACTGATATTCACTCAGAGGCATGTGCAGATACATCTCAACACAGACACATTCACAAGAGTCCCCTTGTCTACAAACGAGGCACATACTGGTGCATGCACCCAGATGTCCTCTCTTAAACAACCCCATGTTCGGAACATGACTGCTAGTCACTAAGCTCGATTTAGAGAATGTCAACATCAGAGAATCTTATGGGGTCTTGTTGTTTGTTTGTTTGTTTGAGATGGAGTTTTGTTCTTGTTGCCCAGGCTGGAGTGCAGTGGTGCGATCTTGGCTCACTGCAACCTCTGCCTTCCAGGTTCAAGCGAATCTCCTGCCTCAGCCTCCTGAGTAGCTGGGATTACAGGCACCCACCATGCCTGGCTAATTTTTGTATTTTTAGTAGAGAAGGGGTTTCACCATGTTGGCCAGGCTGATCTTGAACTCCTGACCTCAGGTGATCCACCCACCCTGGCTTCCCAAAGTGCTGGAATTACAGGTGTGAGCCACCGCGCCCAATTGACTCTTGTGGTTTTTTATAAAGATCATCCATTCATGCATTTGCTCAACAAACATTTATGGGTGTCTATTGAGTTCCAGGCACAGGACTTGTCTCTGTGGGTACAGAATGAATGAGGCACAACCCTTCCTAGGAGCACCTAGTCTCTTTAGGAGACATGGACTTACAATGCAACATACAATGTAAAAAAGAATGTTAGTTTATGAAATGTACTTGTAAATGCAGCTTTTTAGAAACAGATTATTACAGATACAAGAGTTCTTTGTGTGTGATTGCATGAGTGTGTACACACCTGGAAAGTTCCTTAGATCCCTGTGTATATTTGTGTGCGTGTGCGCACAGATGCCTGCGTATGTATGTGATATGCATGTGAGTACAAATGTTCATGTAGTTTGTATATGTATAGATGGGTCAGGAAATGCATGTGGTGTGGTGTTGTATCCAGGCATAAGTGTATACAACAGTCATACCCAGTGTAAGCTTAACACAGCCCTCCCCAAAGCTAGCTGCACAAGTTTCTAGTGGACTCTCCCCCTTTCTTTCTTTTAAAATTTTTTTTATCTTTTAATTTTTATTTTATTTTCTATTTTTAAGACAGGGTGTCACTCTGTTGCCCAGGCTGGAGTGTTATGGCATGATCTCAGCTCACTGAAGCCTTAACCTTTAGGGCTCAGGCAGTCCTAGTGCCTCAGCCTCCCGCATAGCTGGAACAACAGGCATGTGTTACCATGCCCCGTTAACCTCCCCCCTTTCTTAATTTCAGCTGGGCAAGGCGGCAAGCCCCTAGCAGTAGCAAGAGGTGTTTCTTCACCTTACCTCACATACCTCACCCCAAACGAATTACATAATCTCAAAAAAAATTTTTCTAAGACAGTTTAGTGCCCACCCAGAAGTCTTGTCCAACTTCTTTGGCCAGAGGCCTAAACTCTCTTCATTTTCCCTGCCCAATCCCCTGCCCCAGCCAAACACTTTGCCCTCATTTGCACACTGATGGCCAGAGGCCTCAAACCTTGAACCTTACCCCTTCAATGCTTCTGGATCCTGGATGGAGAGCCCTGCAGCTTCCAGAAAGGTGGGGACTCTGGTGGAGGCTGTCTGAACTGGGGCTTGGGTTAGACAGCGGTGCCCGGGGGAGGGCAAGGAGTTGGCCAGGCCTGTGACCAATCAGACTTTTCATTCCTTCTGATGTCCAGCTGTTTCCCCTCCTCTTTCCTCAGGGGGTCCCCTGCCCCATTCCTGTGTTTGACAAAAGGGAATTCTCCCCCCACCTTCCACTTCACCCCTCACCTCCAGCTCCTGCTCTGTCTCTCCTCTTACTCTGTCAGCTCCTTCTTTCTTTTCCTCGTCCACCCTCCTGATAAGGCCACATCTTTGAGGAACAGGCAGTGCCATCCCCTGCAAGGAAGGGGCCCCATCCCTCAGATTCTGAGCCCTCAGAGAAGGCTGGAGTGGGGGAATATGGAGAGATAGAGCTTGTCTTTGCAGCTTCTTTCTCCAGCCAGAGAGTGACAAGGCTTCGGCTTCATAGCCAGAATCCAAAGATAAAAAGAGGTGGAACTGAGGCACTTCACCCTCACCTGGAGCACCAGCAGAGAGACCATAATTGAACAAAATCACCAGAGGCAGGAGCTGCAGGCCTAGGTGGTTCAAAGAGAAGGTGTGTGGGGGATGAGATAGGATTTGAAAGCCAACTTCAAGTTCACAGATGATGATCATGAGGATACAGGAAATTCTCTAAATCTGCTAGGAGGAAACCAAATGGAAATTGGGAGATGGGCCCTAGAAAGGATCGTAAACACCAGTAGACATTGTGTAGGGTCCTCGGAGGCCTGGGAAGTATCCTCTCCCCCACCCTCAGAGATGTACAGTCGTCCCTCAGTAACCACGGGGGATTGGTTCTGCACGTCCCGTGGATACCAGATCCACATATGCTGAGGTCTTTTATATAAAATGGTGAATTTGCATATAAACTATGCACATCCTCCTGTGTACTTCAGATCATCTCTAGATTACCTATAACACCAAACACAATGCTTACACCTCACTCCATTCACATGGATTCCACATAGTACTGGCACACAGCAAATTCAAGTTTTCCTTTTTGGAACGTTGTGAAATTTTTTTTTCTGAATATTTTCAATCTGTGGTTGGTTGAATCCATGGATGTGGAACCCACAGATACAGAGGGCCAACGGCATTTATCTGGAAACACTCCCCTTTCCTTGGTGCCTCGAGCAGGCTGCCGAGCAAGTCCTTGCTGAAGGCAGAGGTGGGGTGGCTAAGGAGTATTCCCCCAGCTTCTGCCAGCCTATGCCCCGGCATCCACCCAGGTTTCTCAGTGACTCTCCTTGTTCCCTATTCCTTTCCACCAACCAGATACTGAATTCCAGCTGTGAAGCCCCCTAAAGATCTAGTCCAAATCCTTGTGGTATAGATGAGGAGAGTGAGGCCCAAAGAAGTGACGTGACTTGCCCTAGGTCACACAGAGCCAGGGCCAATGCCTAGATTTTTTGACTCTCGGGTCAGAGAGTTTTCTTTAGTTCATATGACCCTCCCCATTTCCACCTTCTTCCCCAGGAGTCCTGAATCCATGTGTTTCCAGGCCCTCAGAGCAGATGGCTTGGCAGAACTCATCTCTGCCCTGGCACACCAGGTGAAGAGGCAGATCTAATAGCCTGGCCCTCGAGGGCAGCATTTGGCTTGCTGTGTTCCTGGGCACCAGCTGGTGTGAGAGGGGGCTTCCCTCAGCCCAAGAGCCTGGTCACCAGAGAAGAGCATGTTCTTGTACCCCTGGCAACCCCCCACCTGGGAAAAGACACCATTAGAGGCTCTGCTGGGTGGAAGGAAAGATAGCCCTGGATCCTGGAGGGCATCCAGGAGGCAGATGGCACATTTGGCGGGCTGTATGCCTCCATCTTCTCTCCACAGCCTGGGCTTTGCAGCTAGAGGCCCTCCGCCCCCACAGCCAGCCTAGGCAATCTCCCCCCTCTCACCCCACACATTTATTCCTGGGAGAAATGCGGATGCGAGTGTTCATTCACTCTCCCTGCCGCCTGCTCCCACTCTCCCTCCCTGCTTTCCCAGTGAGATATGGTTCTGCCATCCCTGCTTGGTTGCCGCACCCCCACCATCATTCCTTCCCAATGCATACACACCTGATTCCCCCACTCCCTGCAGGAGCCACATCCAGACTCAGGCTCGCATCCTAGACCCTCTCCCAACTTCTCCTCTTGCTTTCCCAAGCTCACAGGTCACACACTCTTGTTCTCATGAATATAAGGGGCTGTCCATGGATGTGTACATGTGACCTGGTGGGGGAAACGGCTAACCCTGCAGACTGCTCTTCCAGGCAGCCCAGCTCCCCAAGAGCCTGGCAAAGGAAGCAGGAGGCGGGGGAGGCGTCCTAATCCTAATCTCTCATTAGGAGAGGCACAAGGCGTGTTGATGAATCGGAGGTGGCAGGTGGTATGGACAGAAGTTTGACCAGCCAACCCTGTTGTTGCCCTTTTCATGGATAGGGAGAGAGAGGCGGGGAAGTTCAGGAACCCTCCTGTGTTTTGGAGGACAGGGGTATATCCCCTGCTGAGGGTTTGTAGCCACATAACTCCACTCCATGACCGGAACATGACCCTCTCCTCTTTTTCAGACACACAAGCCCCACAAGGTAGACTCCACACCTTCCTACCTTTGTACTCACGCTGTTTCCTGTCCAGGTGGCATCTTTTTTTCTTTCATCCACCTGGCAAAATCTGATTTATCCCTTAAGAGCCAGCTCACATGGTAGGAGTCTTTCTGGTTTTCCTCAGGTCTAGAGGTAAAAGCCCTTTCCTCTATGCTGTTCATACACAGTTTCACTCATGTCTGTGTGAAGAGACCACCAAACAGGCTTTGTATGAGCAACAAGGCTGTTTATTTCACCTGGGTGCAAGCGGGCTGAGTCCGAAAAGAGAGTCAGCGAAGGGAAATAGGGGTGGGGCCGTTTTATAAGATTTGGGTAGATAGTGGAAAATAACGGTCAAAGGGGGTTGTTCTCTGGCGGGCAGGGGTGGGGGTCGCAAGGTGCTCAGTGGGGGAGCTTTTGAGCCAGGATGAGCCAGGAGAAGGAATTTCACAAGGTAATGTCATCAGTTAAGGCAGGGACCAGCCATTTTCACTTCTTTTGTGGTGGAATATCATCAGTTAAGGTAAGAACCAGCCGTTTGGATGTGCAAGTGCAGGTCACAGGGGATATGATGGCTTAGCTTGGGCTCAGAGGCCTGACACACAGCATTATTACAAACACTTAGGACACAGAGGTATCCATTCATGGATTTCTTTCCCTTTACCAAGGTATGAGTTCCTCAAGGGTGTGCTGCTGTGTGTATTATCCATCCTTGAACCCTTAGCTGGGGACCTGGCATGTGACCGATATCCACTGAACATCCGTGAAGTGAGCTGAAGTAGATGTTTAGTAGCCAGGTAGGAGCAGCGAGGGTGTCACCTGGCAGTTCTCATTCTAAAGAAGATGGTGTAGCCTGGGAGGATCATGAATCCCACTTTTGCAACCAACCTTCCCTCAGAAGAGAGATTCTGGGACACCCTGTTCTAACTCTTCTGTGGACTTCCACATGGCATGTAGACCATTCCAGATGACTTGGTCTATGCTCTCTGCCCTTGAGACGGCTCTTTTACTGTTTTGTTTGCACAATACATCTCCCCAGTTAGTCTGTAAGCTTTACTTGGGCAGGAAAGACGACCGTTTTGTGTCTTTCTGTGTCTGCCTCAGTACAAAGCTCCTGGGAGACCTTCGACAATTTAGTACATGTAGCTTGAAAGAACTCGAGGCTTTGGGTTTCAAATGCAGCTGTAAGATTTCTGGTCTGACTTTAGGAATATATATATATATTTTTTTCTGTGGGTGGGCAGTCTTGTGGAATTGAGGTTTAATTTTTCATGAGGGTTGTGAGTTTGGGAGAAATTCTTCAACAAAAGGCTTTGGGGCTGGGCATGGTGACTCACACCTGTAATGCCAGCACTTTGGGGAGGCCAAGGTGGGAGGATCACTTGAGGCCAGGAGTTCCAGACCAGCCTGGGCAACATAATGAGACCCTGCCTCTATTAAAAAATAATAATAAGAAGAAAAGACGAAAGAAAAGGCTTTTGGATAGCTTTCATAGGAATTTCTTAAGAATATAATCTTTTCTCCACTCATCTTGTTAGAGCAAGTAAGAGGCTTTGGGGCTGGGCATGGTGGCTCAACGGTAGGGGGTGGATGGCAAGATGACTTTATTTTTATTTTTATTTTTTTGAAATGAAGTCTTGTTTTGTCTCCTAGGCTGGAGTGCAGTGGTGCAGTCTCGGCTCACTGCAACTTCTGACTCCTGGGTTCAAGCAATTCTCCTGCCTCAGCCTCCCAAGTAGCTGGGACTACAGGCATGTACAACCACACCCAGCCAATTTTTGTATTTTGAGTAGAGAAGGGGTTTCACTATGTTGGCCAGGCTGGTCTTGAACTCCTGACCTCAGGTGATCTGCCCGCCTTGGCCTCCCAAAGTGCTGGGATTACAGGCGTGATCCACCATGCCTGGCCAGCAAGATGACTTTGAAGTGTTATTCTTGACCTGTTTACACCGTTGAGTTCACGCAGGGTGTTTTTCATATTACTTTATTTCCTGTACTGTGAAGTGTGTTGAAATGTGGAAGTTATTTCACAAAGTTAACACGGTCTTCAAGAGAGAAGAGATATACGTGCAGAGTACACACATACACCTATGTACACACCTGTATATGTCGATGACGACAGCATGGAGGGAATGAACTTATGCATGGAGAAGGGGGCTTTTTTTAAACTTGAAAGAAACCAGCCCATTGTGTGTGTGTTTGGAGGAGGGGAGCCTGTAAAGCCTATTTACCTTGAATCCCCTCTGGCTTACAGCTGCAGAGAGAGACGGAGAGCAGACATATTCTAGATTGGGCAGTGGGATGATGGTGATTGCGTTGCTGCTCAACGAGTCTGGGTTTGCAGGATCAAGGTAATGACCTCTCCCCTGAGGGCCTCATCAAAGGGGCTGAGGTTGCAAGCTGTGAATAAGATGCAGAAGGGGCTCTTATCCAGGCCGAAGCACCAGGTTGCTTTCGGCCATAATAACGTATGGACTTTAAGCAGGAGCCTTGAAGAAACCAGCTGCAGCTAGAAAGAATGCGGCGATTGTAGTGGAGCACGGAGGAAGGAGGCTATGATGAATGGGCCCTATTTTCCATAATTAGCAAAAGAGAAAGGTGAGAAGGAGCATAATGGGAATTTCTTGACGTTAGGGACCCAGCTTAATCCAATTTCTTAAAAACCTCTGGAACTTTTTTCATCCTAACTTGGGGGTGGGCACTGTGTCTTACTCATTTCTAGAACATCCATCCTCTATGCCTCCCACCAATATACACACGCAGGGGGCTGAGAAGGGGCAGCATCCCTTGGAGGAAGTTAGGGGGAAAGATGAAGTCGAGGCAGCCCTGTCTGGACCGGGTTCCACTTGGAGACCTGCCAAGCTGCTCACCTGGGCCAGGCATGGAGGGTGGGGAAGCCTCTGGGGGAGGGACAGTCCATACAGAAAATAAATTACTGCAAGGGAAGGGGCAAATATTTAGGACTTGTCCTGCATTCGAGTATGATTTAAAGTGTGGAGCCGCAGACTCGGAACATGAGCGCCCGAGGGACCTCAGAGGAGCATTTTTTTTTTTTTTTTTTCTTTTTTGAGACGGAGTCTCACTCTGTCGCCCAAGCTGGAGTGCAGTGGCACAATCTCGCCTCACTGCAACCTCCGCCTCCCCGGCTCAAGCGATTCTCCCACCTCAGCCTCCCAGTAGCTGGGATTATAGGCGCGCGCCACTATGCCTGGCTAATTTTTTTGTATTTTAGTAGAGACGGGGGTTTCACCATGTTACCCAGGATGGTTTCGAACTCCTGAGCTCAGACAATAATCCGCCTGCCTCGGCCTTCCAAAGTACTGGGATTACAGGCGTGAGCCACCGCGCCCGGCCGGGAGCATCTTATCCACCTCCTCGGTTTACAGATGAGGGAGCTGAGAAGGCACCCGGAAAGGGCATACAACAAACGGGAGCCGACTATGTCCTCACCTGGGCTCACTCACGATGGGAATGAGCCCAGCCTGGGGACGTTTGTGCCCGTTAGACCCTAGAAGAGAGCGACACCATGCACACGGCCCATGGCTCTTCCGTGTTGGGACCCCACGAGACTCCTCCACCGAGGAAAATCACCCCAGGAAGAGGGCCAGGCGCAAGACTGGGACCAGCTGTTACTCCCACCAGCCACTAGGTGGCACCGATGCGTCTGTCTCTGAGGAGGAGGTGCATTTTCAAACGTGGAGGGGCTTCTGGGAGATGTCCAGGTGCTCCGCCCCTTCCTCCCTGTTTCTCAGGGGCCGCCTCCCGAGGGTGGAAATGGCTGGGCCGCGCACCCTGATGGAGAACAGATGGCGGGGGCGGGGCTGCTGCCTCTTCCTTCCCCCGCCCCCACACAAACACTGTGAATCCTCCTCCCTAAACCCGAGGTTGGGCAAGGGGGCCGCAGGACCCATCGACGCCACGCGGGCCCATCCCGGGCTTGAACCCTTCCCCTCTCCCATGACTGCTTCCTAGTTCCTTGGGCCATTCTTCTCCTTGGCTGTTCCTCCTGAGGCCCAGCCAGGAGGGCGTGTGCTATGTTCACCCTGGAACAGGAGGGGGCCCCCTGCGCATCCTTGTGACCTGCTGGCTAGATGCAGGCCCCTGCGGGAGCCCTGACCCTGCACCCTACCTCCGTCATTCCCTCGCTCCTCCTGCCCGGAGACCCGGGCCAGCAGGGCCAGGGCGATGTCTGGTGCCGGGGAACCGTGCGGCGGAGCAGCAGCTTTGCCAGAAGGGATCCTTGGCCCAGGAGAACTGGGTTTCTTGGCCTCTTTGAGCCAGAGCTGCCGAAGATGGAGGAGTCCCCAGGGGGACTTTCTGAACCTTACCTCCGGGCTGTTTGCTCGGCCAGGACCAAGATCAGATAGTCCACGGCCCAGATGTACCCAGGAGTGGCGGGTGGGGGAGGAGAGAGAAGGGGACACCAAGTCTTTAGACACATCTGTGTTTCTGGAGCAAAGGGAAACCACAGAAGGCCAGGAGTTTGGGTGTGCACTGGGTGTCTTTCAACTGGGTGGGACCAAACTGAGCCCTTGGAAGTCTCGCTCCTGAGGCTGCAGAACAATAGATGGCTTTTCCCTGCCTCGAGGGTGGGATAAGAGAGGCAAAGCTGGGAGAAAGAAAGGGAGAGAGAGAAAACGAATGGCGGGCACAGGCGCCTGGGCCCCAGCCTTCAAGTGCGGTCCGAGCAGATCCCGTGGCGGAGTAGAGCCTAGATGACCACGGACTGCAGGAGGCGGAAGCACATCATGAGGTCCAGCGGAATGGGCGGCTTCAGGTAGTTTCCATCCAGCCGCAGGTAGCGCAGGTGTGGCACGTTCTCCAGGTCCGAGGAGAAGTCATGGAACGCCACTAGGTCGTTGGGGCAAATCTGGGTTCCGTTGATTTCTATGGAAAAAGAAGACGAGAAATCAGCAGGGAGTGGAAGCTGGCGGCCAAGATGAGGAAGGGGAAGGGGGAAGACACCCGAGAGCAAGGACTGTAGACTTCTCTCTGAAACTGGCTAGCTTTGGGAATGTGTGATCATAGATGAGCTGCCTTGACCTCCAGGCTCAGTTGACTCATTTGTAAAATGAATTAAGTTGGAATTGATCAACAACTGTTATTGCAAGTTCACTCTAGAGAATTGGAAGTAAATTTTGAACTGGGCCTTCAAGAATAGGTAGAGTTACAACAGGTGGAGACCTGGGGGATGGTGTTCTGATAGAGGAATCTGTTTGAATGAAGTTGTGGAGGCCAAAATTCTGCTTGTGGGCGAATCTGGGAATAGTAATAGTGCAATGTGATGTACTAAGGAGAGTAAGCTGGGAAGGTAGTTAGGCTTTCAAACAGTCTTTCACTAAGAGGCTTTTAATCTCTGGTCTGAGGAACGGCAGTGAACAGGACTGTCTTTGTGAGAGCGATGTTATTAATAGGATACTTGAACCATGGTATCCTGGAGTGTTAAATCTAGAAGGGTCCTTAGAGATCCTTATGTTCAGGTTTATGCTGTACAAAGATAATCTGGCTACAGTGTGGAGAAGCAATGGAGTAAGGTGAGATCTGAAGCCAGCAGGTGGATGTGAAAATTACTCTGCAGGTTTTCCTTTGAATTGGACGTGAGACATGAGGATGGACAAAAGATGGTAAGTGAAATAGGGATGACAGGAAGAGGAAAGAGGGTCTGGGGAGAGCTCCGGAACCCCAGGGACATGATGAGCCTACTGATTCTGAAGGGTCCATGGCCTGAGATTCCGTTTCCTCCATCATATCTTGTTAGATGCCTGTGGCACCAGGCATGCCAGCATTTAAATGAACTGTTTTATTCTCCCTAAGCCTTGCCTCACTTATCATTTATGGAGGAGCAGGAAGAGGAAGAGTAGGCATCATCTTCATTGTAATTGTCTCCCTCTTCCTTTTCCTCCTCTTTCTTCTTTGCCATTGGAGTAGCAGAAGGGCCCTGACACAGGGGTTTTCTCTTATGAGCTTGGGGCTGTGGCCTAGCCACCCTCATGCTGAGTTCTTCAATCTGTGAAATGGTAAGAGTGGTGCCTGCCCTGTAATCAGGGGAGAGAATGTTGGCAAAGGCATTTTGTAAGCTGTTTAAGGACAGTACCAGTGGCAGCATTATGGTCATTGTGAAGAACATAATCGTCACACTGACCTAGGCCCCACTCAGCCCATTCTGTGAAAGGCACAGGAGACAGGCTGGATGGGGTGGGCTCATGTGGGTGAGGTGTGAGTTCTCTGACTTCAACCTTAGAAGGCTGGGATATCCTCCAGCAACCTGTTCTTCCATAATCTGGTAGAGACCTATCAGCCATTTATTAATCAAGGTATCCTTTCTGTCTGTATTTTGGCCTCATAGCTTCCTGGGGGTAATGTGTTTTATTTTAGTGTGCTGTCTCCAGGGTAAAATTAGACAGTCTTCCCCTTTTCCCATTTTTTTTTTTTTTTTGGTAAGATTAAAAAAAAATCCTCCCCTACTTCTTGAAATTATCCCAAATGAGTGAACAGATCTATTCGCCCATTGTTGGTATCAGTAGAGTCACCAACAATCTCCCTCTCATTCTTTGGTTTGGAACCTAAGGATCCCCAAATATCGTTCTAGGGGTCCTTCTCTTTTCCCTCAATCCGTGTCTTCCCTTCTGCTGCTGCATCCCTTGTGTGAATGTAGGCTGATTTTGTTCAAGGACCAGAAAATATTATTTCACTTCTAAACCTTTCTGCTAATGCTCTGCTCAGAGCTGTAATTTTTGATTGAAGCAAAACTGCAACTTCCAACCTCCTCTCCTGGGCTGCAATTGATACTCCAAGTCCAGAACCCTGTACATGTCACTTAGACAAACTCTCCCTTAAGTGCACCTAAACATCGCACTCTTCCAGATAGATTCAGAAAGCACCAGCATACAGACCTTCTTTTCCTGACTGCCACATTTTTACCAGTTGCATACCCTGAATCAAAACCCAGGCTCAGGCTTGGGAAGAAGCATCCTCCCACAGGGGCAGGTTTCTGCAGAGGGCAGGCCCAGGACATTTCAGGATAAGTATTTAAATGTCTCTGTTCTGTTTTTAGCAGAATGTCCAGGAGTATATTCCATGTCTACCTTACCTATAGATCCAGTTGCCAAGGAACTGGAGCTGAGGAAGAATAGACGAAGAAAACCTATGACCCTCCAAGTATGGTATTCTGGGCACTTTCTCCATGTTAAACTATTACATCCTCATATCACCTTTTGATAGAAGGTATTATTACCATTCTCACCTTACAGATGAGAAAACTTCCCAGACTGGTCAAATATCGTTTCAAGGTCACCCAGATAGCAAGTGGCAAGGCCATGAATTGAAGTCCAGTGCCAAAGTGGATGCTTTTTATACTACCCCACCCTGAGTCTCCCTAGAGAGGGTGGACGTGCTACACAAGCCAACCTCCTTGCCTTCGGCCCCGCCCTGGCCCACCCCACTCACTCTCGATGCTATTGTTGTTGAGGTACAGGTGTTCCAGCCTGTTGTTGATGGCGGGCACACTGCTGATCCTGTTGTGAGACAGGTGGAGCACGAGCAGGTTGGAGATATTAAAGGAGTTCTTGGGGAGTCCCCTGTCTGTCAGCTTGTTGTAGTTAAGCCGAATGAAGGCAAGATTGGGAAAGCTCTTGAAGTATCCGTTAGGGATGGTCTCAATCTTGTTACTGTCCAGGTAGAGCTGGTGAATGGCGGTGGGGACCCTGGGCGGCATCTTTCTCAGGATGTTGTGGGCCAGATTGAGCTGCATGAGATTCTTGAGGCCCTGGAAGGTGTCGGGCTTGAAGACGCCATCACTCAGCCTGTTGTGCTGGAGATCCAGGAGCAGCAGGTTCTCCAGCTTGCTGAAGACACCAGGCGGGATTCTGGAGATGTGGTTCTGGCTCAGCCTCAGCTGCTCCAGGTTCCGGGGCAGGGCCGAGGGGACCTCTTCCAACTGGTTCTTCTCCATGTAGAGGAACACCAGGCCGGGCAGTTTCTCCAGCACCCTCTGGTCTATCTTGCGGATTCGGTTGTTGTCCAGGTTAATCCATCGCAGTCCTGTGGCATTCTGGAAGGACTCCACCGGGAGCTCAGTGATGAAGTTGTTCTGGAGATAGAGGTAATGGATCCGGGGCGGGATGACAGGGACCTTTCGCAGGTTGCGGCTATCACAGTAGAGGGCAGATGGGAAATCAGGGGGGCAGTAGCATTCGCGGGGACAGTCAGGGAAGATAGATGGAGGGCCTGGAGGGAGGGGAGGAGGCAGGTCTGTTGGCTCTGCTGGTTCATGAGGCTGAGGAAAGCTGGGTGTGGGCCTGGGCCTGGGCCTGGGTCTGCGCCCGGGCCCAGTCCCAGGTCTTGGTCGTCTTGTTGGCTGGCCTTGGGCCACTGAGGCCAAGATGAGAAGTGGGAGGAGCCAGCAGAGGGGTGACCTCATGATCCAGGTGATGCACCTGCAGGGAGAAGACACATAAGGTCATTATCCTTGGGCCCTCAGTAACTAGTTGTCATGTTTTTGAAGCCAGAGTTGGGCAGAACTAGAGCTCTAGGGAAGATGGGCAGAGCTTAGGGAGCTGTAGAAGCATCTCCTTGTTTGCCTGTACCCAGCAGGTAAGGGAATAACAAGGGCTTGAGGGTCTGGATTCCCTGGCCATTGGCTTAGCCACTCGATGTGTTGAGCCTGCTCTGAAGAGGGCGGGGGGCATGCTGGTAGAAAGCACATTGGGGGCCGGGCACAGTGGCTCACACCTGTAATCCAGCACTTTGGGAGGCTGAGGTGGGTAGATCATGAGGTCAGGAGATCGAGACCATCCTGGCTAACATGGTGAAACCCTGTCTCTACTAAAAATACAAAAGATTGGCCAGGCGTGGTGGTGGGTGCCTGTAGTCCCAGCTACTTGGGAGGCTGAGGCAGGAGAATGGCGTGAACCCGGGAGGCGGAGTTTGCAGTGAGCCGAGATCGCACCACTGCACTCCAGCCTGGGCAACAGAGTGAGACTCCGTCTCAAAAAAAAAAAAAAAAAAGGCACATTGGGGCTGGTGGGACGGTGGCATACACGCCTGTAATCCCAGTACTTTGGGAGGCCAAGGCGGGTGGATCACTTCAGGTCAGGAGTTTGAGATCAGCCTTACCAACATGGAGAAACCCCATCTCTACTAAATACAAAAAATTAGCAGGGTGTGGTGGTGGACACCTGTAATCTCAGCTACTTGGGAGGCTGAGGCAGGAGAATCGCTTGAACCCAGGAGGAGGAGGTTGCAGTGAGCTGAGATTGCACCAATGCACTCCAGCCTGGGCAACAAGAGCAAAACTCTGTCTCAAAAAAAAAAAAAGAAGGAAAGAAAGAAAGCACATTGGATTCTGAGTCAGGACTTGTCAGAGAAGACCCTTAACCACTCTGGCCCTCAGTCCTCCCATTCACAACATCAGAAAATCATTAGTGTCTTCATGAGAGGGATGTTAGGATGTATGAACCATAGAGTCCTAGTTAAATCCAGAAAGGTCCTTAAAGATCCCATAACATAGTGGTTTTCCAACTCTGCCTTCATTTCTGTGGAACACCCCTGTGGGGAGGAGACTAAGGAGATGGCCCTGGGGTACCCTGAACCCATCCCTGTGCCAACCTCGGCAGCTCTCTTTAAAAAAACCTATTATATATATTGAGGTTTAGCCAAAGCATTCATTTGTTGGGGGCGGGGGAAGACACGTTTCTTTGCTAAAAATGGCTTGAAATCCACCAATCAACTCCAGACCCCACCGTTTACAAAAACTGAGGACTGGAGGGAAGAAGTGGCTTGCCAAGGCCAAGATGCTGTTTAACAGCAGACCCAGGACAAGAACCAAGGCCTCCTCCCTTCCAGAGGAGAGCTAGTGGGATCTTGGGAAGGGAGGGAAGTGCTGCCGACACCTTTGCATCCACCCTGGCTCACAGATGCTCTGGGCCTTCCCACCCATCTCCCTACTCCCGGCACTTGGCTCAGAGAACACTGGTCTTTGCCATTGGGAGATATGCCAAGAACGTCTCCCCAGATGTGGAGGCTCCCAGGAAAATAAACAGGGAAGAGATTGAAAGATGAGGAGAAAACACTTTCCTTTCTTTTGATCACATATTGCTGCTCCCATATCCTTTGGAGCTGGTGGTATTGAGGTGGGATATCAAGAAGAACCTCCTGCTAGCCTCAGTGACATTGAAATATGGAGCTGAAGGATGTTGTGGTGTTGCCCTCCTTCCCATTGGCCCCAGTGACCCTCCAGATAGGGCCATGTGGTTTAAGTTGAGTTGAAACTGGAGAAATAACAACAGACTTATGGCTGCAAACAGAAGGAGGCAGCTCCCACAGGCATTCCCCTGGGCTAGGCTAGGAAGGGTCCCCGGAGGGGATGCCCTGTACCTTCCCCTCTCCAAGGATATCATTCCTATGACACCCCCAGCCAGGATCCCTGTTCCCACATTGCTTCAACTGGCCCTCTTCGCCTCTTCCTCAAAATTGGGGTGCCCCTTCCACTACCTCGAGGTCTGGACACACTGGGGATGCAGGCTTCTCTGAGATAGGGTGGGCTGGAGTATGTCCCCAGCTTGCGTCTGGACCCTGTGATCACTGTGCTGATTCAGACACTCTGCCTCTCCCACCTTCCCTTTGAACCCATGTCAGCTTAGACTTTGCTTGCTTGACCCAGTGCCTGGCTCCTTGCTGGCTTTGATCAAAGAAAGACAACAGAAGCCACTCACCAGCTGCTAAATTCTAGGACAGATGCTCAGGAGAAGCTGAATGTGACAAGAAACTGGAAAGAGAAGCCCTTAGCCATGGATGGGTAGAGGGTGTCTCACCACAGCTTATGTGCATGGACACACACACACATGCCCTTGACCCCCCAGTCTGCACACTCTCACACACACACACCTCTTCAGGTCCCATGCACATAAGCAAACTCACTCACTTATCCTCTGTGTGCATATATAAGCCCATATGCAGTATACTGAGTATTGGAAGGAAAGAAGGAAGGCGGAAGGGAAGGAGGGCAGAGACTGTCCTTCTCCACCTCCCTCTAAGGTGGTCTCTTCCAAGGCAGGCCTCTCCAAGAGGTCTGGAAGGCCATTTTCCCTGGCCTCCTATCACAAAGGACCTTGCAGTTAGGTTTTTTGCTTGATCTCCTGTTAAGGATATAACATTGTCAGAGATACATTGCAAGGATTAAAAAGAGAAGGCATTAATTGCAAAACTTTAAGCTTGAGTCTTGTTGGCTGAACCCCACTTCACTTGTAATTGGTGAACTATGAATTAACATTGTGTAAGTTCTGTAATTTTCTGGAAAACAGAACAGTCATCTTGCATATAAATTAAGGGGGTGGTTAAAGCATTAGTATTCTAAAACAAACATTTCTAAAAGCCTCAATTTTTGTGACCCTGATTTAAAAAAAAATTATTTTCTAATCACCCAGAAGCCTAGAAATGAGCTAGAAATCTTTCATACTGTGAGAAGCCCTGTCCCAAGGAGGCTCCCAGCACTGGCAGGAGTTTTTCTATATCACTTCATTGCCTTTGTCACCAAAAGCATATGCCAGGGACTGGGCACCAATTTGCCCAGGGCTTCCAGCAAAAGCAGTGAGGCACTGTGGCTGTGACCTGTGCTGGGGGGCGGGGGGGGATGGATTTCCTTGGCTCAGTGCCAGGGCAGCCCTAGTCTTCATCGTCAGGGGTGAGAGGAACAGACAGGTTACTCACAGCTCCACCCAGCAGGCTGGCTGTGTGCGCCTTCTCATCCACAGTAAACACAGGCCTTCCTCATCCCCATGTGCAGCACCAGACCCTTTGGGAACTTATCTTTTCACTAGTCTTCTGACCCATTTACATTCCAAACCTCTGGGCCTAGCCAAGCTCTCCCAGAGCCAACAGGAGGTTCCCCAGGAAATGTTCCCAGGAGCAAGTTATGTGGGGAAGCTGAGCCTGCTCTCCTCCCCTTCCCTCAGCCCCAGGGCTGAATCAGAACCATTCCAAGTGCAGGGATGCTTCTCTCTTAAGGAAATAGCATTCATTTCTAAGGCTTTTCTCATGGGGTGATGCCCCTTCCTGCTGGAACTTTGCCATGAGGCAGGATGAGAAGTTCTGACAGCTGACAGCACAGCCATTCTCTCTGGCAGTGCTCCGTGATGTCCTAGGTCTCTGAAACCAGAATCTGTGTGACAGACTGAGGGTATCTGGACTCCATGGGTAGTCGTAGTCCCTCCTACAAAGCCTCAGACCCACACTCTATGCTCCTGCCTTCTAGAAACTTCTGTCCAATCATAAGATTCCTTAGGATGGGTCCATGTGTGTGTTTTTAAATTTTTCTTATGCTTTCACAAGTGCACCTCTCCACCCACAGCTTTCTACTGGGCTCTGCTCATTGCTCAATCAGTGAAGGTTTGTTGACCACCTACAACAGCCAACTGCATGCAGTTCTGCTCTCCACCATCGGTTCTGGAAAAGCTGCTGCTTCACGGAAGAGAAAGGCAATTGCTTTGCCCAGCCCAACATTCACTCTCCACATTAAAGAACGTTTCCTAAGAGAATCTTATTTCTTTTTCTTTTTTCACTTTAAACAAAAATGAGATGGGGGTCTCACTATATTGCTCAGGCTGGTCTTGAACTCCTAAGCTCAAGCGATCCTCCCACCTCGGCCTTTCAAATTGCTGAGATTACAGTTGTGAGCCACTGCACCCAGCCTCTAAGAGAGTTTTAAATTCTAATTTCAATTCCAGCTATTGTGGATCTGGGCTTGACTCCTGGCTCTGACTCTCCAACCCGGGCTCCTCATCTGTGTGAGGATCAAACGAGATCATGCATTTGAAGCCATGTTATAAAGTGCAAAATCTCTGCAAGGGGCAGAGGCTTACTTACTCATTTATTTGTTTATAAAGAGCAGATTCTCTAGAGAGACGCCTTGATTTTTTTTTTTTTTTTTTTTTTTTTTTTTTGGTGATACAGGGTCTCCCTTTGTTGATCAGGCTACAGTGCAGTAGTGCAATCACAGCTCACTGCAGCTTTAACCTCCCTGGGCTCAGGTGATCCTCCCATCTCAGCGTCCTGAGTAGCTGGTACTACAGGTATGCGCTACCACACCCAGGTAATTTTTGTCTTTTTTGTAGAGATGGGGTTTTACCATGTTGCCCAGGCTGGTCTCGAACCCCTGAGCTCAAGTGATCTGCCCACCTCAGTCTCCCAAAGTGCTGGGATTACAGGCATGAGCCACAGCGCCCCACGGACTCCTTGATTTTTAAAGTGAGATAGCCCCCTTCCCTATCTCTCTCATTAATTTAATGTTAAAACCCAGGAGTGGTGGAATGTTTCTGCTCAGGACAGGGATGGGTGGAAGTCCTGATGGGTTGGTCAAGTCATTAGGAGCAGCTATTTAAGGCTAATTGGCTTTGTATGGAGAGGTTGAGGTTGGGTTTGTCTCCCAGGGCTAGGCAGGGTTAGCAGCAGGGTTACGCCACACTCTGAGCTGGCATTCTTCTTACTTGTCAGATCTCCTGTCTAATTGGTCACCCCTAAGCCTCCATGCATTGACCCAGAGCTACCCTGCAGTGGAGAATGGGGCTGCTTCTGACCCAGCGCTGTGCCTGTGAACATCGGAACTCCCCTCTCTCTTTTTTCCCTTTTTTCTGTTCTCAACCTAGGTGTCCGAAAGCCATCCTGCTCTCTTTATCTCTTCCTGTAGTCCAGAACGGTGTTGGAAGCAGGGAGAATCAAGCAGTCTTGGCCAATTTATGAGCAGAGTTAGTAAAGGAGTGAGCCTGAGGCCCTTTCAAGGCCCCCATTAGGGCTGATGTGGTCCTGAGATAACAAAGGAGCCTTATGGGGGCATGATGACTTCAAGATGCCCCTTTCTAGGAAGGTGAAACAATACAAGGATGAGCTTGCCTGGGGCAGTGGGAGGAGAGCCTGTGGTGCACACTAGTTAGGAGAGAAGATTCTCGCCCCTCCACCACTACCTAGTGATGCGAACCCTGTTCTGGGCCTCAGTTTTCTTATCTGTAAAATGGGAATAAAAAAACTTCCCTATACCTGAATTCCTTACCCAGTTGTCAGAAGCAAGTGTGGTTAGCAGCTTTAAAATGCACTACAGATCAAAAAGTGCTAAAAATAAAAATAACACTATTATGGAGAGACCATCTGTCTCCCCAGTGTCTACCACAAGGCAAAGTGTAAACAGAATGAAGATTTTCTGGCCTCAGGCCACTAGTTTAGAAGAGAAAGTTTTCCATTCTGAGAGGTGGGGAAAAAACCAGGGTGAGACGACTCTTCTCTGACAGCCTGCCACCTACCATATCCTCTGCCCCATTCCCCCAGCATCTCCAAGCCTTGAAGAAAGTCTGGAAGAGTGTGTCTGATGCCTTGAGTGGTTATAGATCCGAGACCCAACCCTGCAGTTCTTCATTCAGATGCTTAGCTGGGTAGGCTTAGGCAAAGCAATTGCTTTTCTGCTCTATAAAATGGGGATACTAACACCTTCTTTTCTGTTTTGTGGGTTAAATGAGTTAATACATGCGAAGTGAGTGTTTTGTAAATGTTAAGTTCTTGTTGATATTATTTCAAAGTAATGGGGTCTCCTTCCCTCCAGCCTGGCTAGAGGGCAGCCCCCATGCTCTGCTCGAAGGCAGGGATCTTCCACACAGAGCAACTTCCTCCCCTTTGTGGCTTGTGAGATCACACTTGGGTCTCAGAAACAACTAACTGAGGAGACTCTGGAAGTCCCCAGCACCTAGGGAAAGCTTGTTCTGTCTTTCTAATTCACCAACTTCTCACCGATGCTTTCTGCAACAGGTGAGGGGACACTGGCCAGAGAAGGTGCAAGTCCGCCCTCCTCAGCGGGCCATGGAGTTCCACTGCGATTTGTGACTTCTCCCAGCCTTTTGCACCCAGCTTTTTGCCCCTTCCAGCCTTGAAATGCTTCACTCACATGCCCAATAAATGGGATTGCCCACTAGGGAGGTGGAGGGGGCATGAAGAAAGTGTTCAGCCCACCCTCTGTGAGAGCCCAGACAGGTGGCTGCTGGGAAGGAGGAGCAGGGACCTAGAAGGGTCAGGGGAAGGGCCCAGCACATGCTCCTGGGGTCCTGGGGCAGGCAGATTAGCAGGTGAGGGGAAACAGAAGCTCTATGGAGCCATCTTGGGGGAACTTTCTTACTGGAATGTTCCTCTGTGGTATACATGGCTGCTTGTGCTTGCAAGGAGAGAGGGAGACAGCTCTTCCCTGTTTACTCCCACTCCCCAAAAAAGAGATGGCCTATTTGGGACACTCTGGTGCTCCTTTTCCAGGACACAGTCCTTCTGCCCAACTAACACTGCCAGAGTCTTGGGCTTAAAAATTACAGCAAAGCTCTCTCTCGGGCCCCTGATTCTCAAGTCCTGGTGGACCATCAGAATCTCCTGAAGTATTAAAACAAGATTCCTGGGTCTTGATTCAGTAGATCTGCAGTGAGAGCCGACATCTGTATTTTCAGTAAGCCCTCCACACTCCTCCCTCTCCTGCCCTTAGGTGACTGTGAAGATCAGCTGTGTGGAACCCTTGATCTCCCTACACCCCGCCTGCCTTGGGACAGACCCTCTCTATTAATAGAGAGGAATGAGCAGGGGAGCAGGAGAGGGGCTGCCCTTCAGTTTTCCCCTCCCCAACTGCTTAAGGAACTGCTGCCTTTTTTTTTCTCCTCTGCCACAGGACCTTTTGCCAACCTGAATGGTTGGAATAATTTCAGAACGGCTTTAAAGAAAAATATTTTTCTGGCTGCCTGCAGGAAAAAAAAAATAAAAAATGAACTGTTCCCAGAGCTGGGAATTAGGACCTTCAAGGATTGGGAACTGGGTCGCTTTCTTTCTTTCTTTCCAAAAGCCAAGTGGTTTGGACCAGTGAGACAGAAATTCAAAGCTGCTAAGAAGACACTGTGCAGGTTGGAAAAAGCCATTTTTCTCTCCCTCCTACCCAGTGAAGCCCTAAATAATGAAGAAACCCTTCCAGCTCCTGCTCTTGCTTATCTCCTCCCTATTCGGCCTGGACTTGGGATGCAAGATTTTCTTCTGGCTCTGCCATCTCAGTGGGAAAACGTACTTTGTCTTTGCTCTTACAGCTAGGGAGGTGTGTGTGAGAGGGCGAGAGACAAGATGCAGGGAACATGTGTGCATGTGTATGTGTGTGTCTGCTGGTATCTGGTGACAATGTGGTCTAGCTCTGCATGTCAGATGCAGAGGGCAGAGGTGAATGGACAGGATATCTTCATTTTGTATGGTCGTGTGGGGTGGTGGTAGTGAAAGTGCAGCCTCCGTGTGATGTGTTTGACTTCCACAATGTGTGACAATACACAAAAGGTGCAAAGAAATGGGTTCTGGAGTCCAGTTTCTATGGAAACACCTGATCTGTAGAAACACTTTGTGCAGCGTGGCTCTCTGTGCTACAATAAACATCTGTAGCAGGAAAGCTTAACTTTTGCAGCAAGCAAATATAAGGGTACAGAGTGATAAAAAGAAGAGGAAGAGGCTATAGGAAAGAAATTAGGAAGACTAAATTTGAACTCATTTGAGAGGAGAAAGAGGTGGGAGGAAGGAAGGAGTGAGAAGATAGAGACTAGATCAATAAATGGACAGATCAGGAGGAAACTTACTGGATGAAAGATTCTTCCCAGTCTCCTGCCCATCTCCCGACTGGGCTTACCTGAACACACCTGCCTCTCCTCTCAGCTCTGAGTTTAGTCCTCCTCTTCCACCCCCTCCCTTCGGCGGAGCTGTGGCAGCAGAGAGCCAGCTAGAAGATCTGATCTCCCAGTGGTGTGTGCGTGCTTGTGTTTGCCTGACTTTTCTTCCACCAGATCCTATTGGGGTGGGGAGGTTAGCTTAGGGGGAGGGAGGGGCAGATCATAGGGAGGGAGGGGAGGAGAGGAGGGAGGAGGGAGGGAGGGGAGGGGAGGAGAGAGGGAGGGAGCTTGGGAAAGGAGGAATGACAATAAAGTCTTTATTTGGCAGCCAAAACTCCCAAAGACTTCATCCACACACCATTCCCACTAACAGACTCATTTTTAATAACATTTCCTTCTGCTGCTGCCGCTTCTGGAGAGGGGTTGTTTGACCCATGTTTGGAAAACAAGCCAAATTAACAGAGGGAAAAGGCATGAAAAGCAACTTCTGTGTAAGCCAGGACTGGATGGCTGGGTCCAGCACTAGCCTGTTTAATTCCTCCTAACAATCGCCTTGCCTTCTGGGGCCGTTGCTCTGTAGTGTTAAATTCCTAAACCAGTGAGGGGTTTGGGATGCTTCCTCTGAGCATCCCAAACTTAGGGACAGTCTTTCCCTAAGTTATCTTCTCCAGGAGGTTGCAAAGGGAGTGGAGTCTCAGGCTGGCATAGGAGATAACTTCAGTTTGGCTGCCAGAGCTGTTCTGAGAACCAGAGAGGGAGAAGCCTGGCTTGAGTTGCACAGCAAAGTTAAGGCAGAATTAACATTTAATGTAAGACCTAAAGTTACTGTTCCTAGCTCATGTGGACAATGTAGTGGCTTCTTTCAGCTTCTCCATATCACTCTTAGGTGAGATTTAGGGGCTGTGTGGTCATCACACAAAGTGATGGGAAATCCAAATTTCCCCTGTGCACATCAACACCCCAGAAGACCCAGTCAAGTAACACCATTACCTCTAACAATCCTCTAACAATGCCCCTCAGTTAAGAAAGCACAACATACTTGCAGGTAAGTAGATGCCCATCAAAATTTCCTGCCATGGCCAGGCATGGTGGCTCACGCCTGTAATCCCAGCACTGTGGGAGGCAGAGGCAGGTGGATCACCTGAGGTCAGGAGTTTTTGAGACCAACCTGGCCAACATGGTGAAACCCTGTCTCTACTAAAAATACAAAAAAATTAGCGGGGCGTGGTGGCGGGCACCTGTAGTCCCAGCTACTAGGGAGGCTGAGGCAGGATAATTGCTTGAACCCGGGAGGCAAAGCTTGCAGTGAGCCAAAATCATGCCACTGCACTCCAGCCTCGGCAACAAGAGCGTGACTCTGTCTCAAAAAAAAAAAAAAAAAAAAAAAAAAAATCCTGCCATCCCAGCTGACTACTTAGAAAATGCAATGGAATTTTCTTCTCTATCATTGGTTCCATGGAGAGCTGCAGAGCCCCATGACAGGGGACTGCCTGCCTGCCCTCCTCAATATGGGATAGAGGACAGAACATTAAAATTAGGGTCTGCAGCCCCGGGCTCAGCCACTCACAAGCTATGTGGTCTTAGGTGAATCACTTGATCGTGAGGACCCTCAGTTTCCTCATTTACAAAATGTGGATAATATTGACCTCACAGTGTTGGGAAGATTAAATATTGTAAATGTGAGAGCACTTTATAAACTGGGAAGATATTAGGGTTTAGGAAAGGGATTGTGGTGAATGGTAATCAGCCTAAGAAAAGGAGAAGGAAAAATAAAACCCAGACCTTTCTCCAACCCCCTTCCACCCCAGATCTCACGGCTTCACACCCTGCTGGTGAGGTCTTGCTGGAAGACAGCACGGCTCCTCTCCAGGTTCACATTAACCGTGGCTCTGCCAGGCTGCTCATGTGCTTCATTTCTCATCCAGATGGGATATGGCGTCTTCTGCAGGGCAGGAACATCAGACCCCAGATTTGCTTGTTCCCTTGGTATGGTGGGTGGTATATGATAGAGGGCAAAAAATACTGGCTGGGCACGGAGACTTATGTCTGTAATCCCAGCACTATGGGAGATGAAGGCAGAAGATCAATTGAGCCCAGGAGTTCGAGACCAGCCTGGGCCATATGGGGGGACCCCGTTTGTACAAATAATTTAAAAATTAGCTGGGTGTGGTGGTGTGCACCTGAGGTCCCAGTACTTAGGAGACTGAGGTGAGAGGATTACTTGAGGCCAGGAGACCAAGGCTGCAATGAGCTATGATTATGCCAATGCCCTCCAGCCTGGGTCACAGAGCAAGACCCTGTCTCAAAAGATAATAAGGTGAGCAAAGTACAGTGAGGTGCAGGGAGGATGGGTAGAGTGTCTGTGGAGATAGACAGACTGGAAGGAGTGTAGAGTATGGGCAGGGGTAGGGGTGTCACCTATATCCATTTGTATGACAGCCATCCAAATCCCAAGAGTCTATGCTCTTGGGAATGGATGGCCAACTTCCAAGCCCTGCCTAAGCCAGTTATCTCCCTTCCTCCCTCTCCTATCTCTCGCATCCCATGCTATGCAGAGAGAATTGGAAAGAAGTATAGACATGGCCAGCAGGATATTCAGGAGTGTCCAGAATAGAGTTTGCTAATCAGTGGCTTGTGGACCTAATATGGCTTGAGTACCTAATTTTTTTTGACAGCACATTAATTTTTTAAAAGTTTTGTGGAAATTTTAAAACATATACATATTTACACAGGATGGTATTAATATCCCCATTATCTAATACCTAGCTTCAACAATTACCGACTCATGGCCAATCTTGTTTCTTCTGTGTTCCCCACTCCCACAAACCCTACGGGTATATTTTGAAGCATTGGCTAAAAAAAAAAAAGGGATTTGAACACCTTTAGGCAGGACAAGCACTTCCCAGTTCAACACAGTCGCCATCCTGGGAGACAGGGGTTCAGGTTCTTGGGACCTGGCTTTGCCCCGTTGCATGCTGTGTGACCTTGAAGATGTCCCTCTCCCTCTCTCACCTCAGTTTGCCATTTATAAAACATGAGGTTGTACCAAATGACCTCTCAGTGCTCTTCCAACAATACTGTGAAGAGAGAGTATAAGGTTTGGGGTTAGGAAACCTGGATTAAGATGTCAACTCTGCTGTTCTCTAGCTACCTGGTGAGCAGGTCTCAGCACACGAGCCTTGGTTTTCTCATCTGCCCCATCTCCCTCCCAGGGTATACCCAAGATCAGATGAGGATCATTGGCAGGAATGGCAGGGGAGTATTTTGTGATTCACTGGCCTCATGCACCCTGGGACTACATGGATCCTCCAGGAAGAGCCTCCTCTACTCTCCTAGAGTCTCGGGGACACCAGTGGTGTGTCTTCAACCCAGGGGAGGTATTTATCTCTTGCTGGTGTAGCCAGAGGACAGTCAAATGCACATGATGTGAATGCTGAGGCATATGGTGAGAAGTCCAGATGTGCACATTGCTGCTGCTACTGCTGCCTGCTCCTAGGAGAGGGCTAGAGGCAGCATGGTTAGGAGACAGAATGCAGGGAGGGCCAGGCAGCAGAGGGAGGGGGCTCTCCAAGTTGGTGGGTTTCAGCTGTATTTGCAGAGTCGGGACCTGCCCACACTTCCCATCCAGACTGAAATCCATCTGGGGGTCTTACCATTTCTTTGACCCTCACAGTAATTGCTGCCTTGGTTACAAGCAGTGAGTGCTTGAAGCAAGAAAAGAAAGGACACAATTGTGTAATACTCTTTCCATAGAAGTACAGGAGATAGCTACTCAAGCTTGCCACCTCCCCCGTGGTGGTCCTGAGACTTTGCCGGGAAGGAGCAGTGTGGGCCTGAAGAGTTTGGCTCAAACTGCTCAGTGGTCATCAGGACCCACAGAGGCTGGCCCTGGATGGACCCTCACCCTATACTAATTGAGGCTCCCAGTCCAGGGTGGGTGGGGTCTGGGCAAATGCGTAACAGGGGAGAAGCTGTGTGAGTCCTGTGGCAGCCTGTCCCACCCTCCAGCCTGGGGAGCCTGGGTTGCCTGGGGTGAGTGGGCCCCTGCTGGGCAGAGACAGCATCCTGTTCATCATGGTATAACCCACAGCACCCACCAACGGCTTGGCACACCCTGGGTGCTCAGTAGGGGTCTGTTTCATTGAATTTAAGAGGGTTGAACAAGGAGATTCTCTGTCACCCTCTTTTTTTAAAAAAAGGTTATTATTTTTTGAATAGGTAATACATTCTCTTGATTGAAAATCTAAGAGATATAAGAGCTTACACAGGGAAAAAGTCTTTTCCCTTGCCTGTCCCCTCATCACTCACTTTCCCCCAGAAGACCATGCGCCAGTTTCTTGTGTCCTCACAGATTTATTTAATGCACATACTAGTAACAAATAAGCAGCTATGCACTTTTATTTTCACTTAGTGGTACAGGTATATTTTGAAGATGATCATATTGGTACTTTTGGTGATTCCTTCTCTGCCCCCACCCCCCAATATTTATTTATTTGAGCAGTCTCTCTTGGTGAATATTTGGGCTCCTCTTTTTTTTTTTTTTTTTGTTTGTGACAGAGTCTCCCTCTTGTCGCTAGGCTGGTGTGCAGTGGTGCAATCTCAGCTCACTGCAATCTCCACCTCCCGGGTTCAAGTGATTCTCCTGTCTCAGCCTCCCGAGTAGCTGGGATTACAGGCACCCGCCACCAAACCCGGCTAATTTTTGTATTTTTAGTAGAGAAGGGGTTTCACCATGTTGGTCAGGCTGGTCTTGGTCTCGAACTCCTGACCTCAGGTAATCCTCCCGCCTTGGCCTCCCAAAGTGCTGGGATTACAGGAGTGAGCCACCTCACCCGGCCTGGGATCCTCATTTTTTTTTTTTTTTTTTGAGATGGAGTCTCGCTCTGTCGCCCAGGCTGGAGTGCAGTGGCGCAATCTCGGCTCACTGTGAGCTCCGCCTCCTGGGTTCACACCATTCTCCTGCCTCAGCCTCCCGAGTAGCTGGGACTACAGATGCCCACCACCACTCCCGGCTAATTTTTTGTATTTTTTAGTAGAGACGGGGTTTCACTGTGTTAGCCAGGATGGAGACCTCCTCATTTTTAAGGTAGGCAGTGCTGGAGTTGGAGTCTCACAAACTTGGTTGCAGGCCTGGCTCTGCCTCCTCTCCATGCTAATGGGGTGGCCTTGGGCTATGCAGCCCTTCCTGAGCCTCAGTTTTCTCCTCTTATGTGTCAGGTATTCAAGGCTCAGTAGTGACAGAAATACACCTTTATCCTATCATTTCACTTCTCTAATTTCTGGATCCAAGTGCTCATTTCACCGGGATGGTGAAATACTCCATCTCAGTCCTTGGTACCCGTGGGGGGCCACCCAGCAGCTTGAGGCAGGTTTATGCAGTGGCAGCTCCAATGGGGATGGAGGGTGTCTGTGGGGAGGGGACGTACATGGCTCTTGGCTGATGCTGCTGTGGGACACACCCCCCATCCCACCGGGCCCCTTCTGGCCGAGCAGCCCTCTGACACTTCCTAGGCTACATGTAGGGGACAAGAACTTTCTGCAGGAACTTGCCTCTCTGGAAACGTGCTGGCTGCCTGGCACTCTGCCAGGGGCAGGCTCTCTGATTCCCTCTCTCAGGGCTCTCATTCTCCTCCAGATCAACTCCTTTTACATGCACATTAAAGCCAGGGGCCCTTTTCTTTTCTGGGGAAAGAAGTTTCCATGTTCCCCTTTCTTCTGGCCAAGACACTGTGTCTATTCCCAGAAGCCCCCAAGAACCTAGGCTTATGGAAAATGAAGCCAAAGGCACATGCGGGCGGCTTCTGCTTCCTGCCTCCCCACAGATCTGATCTACTTGTTTCGATGAGAGTAAGGGACAGGGCAAAGGCAGCGGCGAAAGAAATAAAATTTATCTGTCGACCACACAGTGAGCACAGCTGGACTGGAGAACCCCTAAATCCCTCTGTGTGAATTGTCCGTGATCCTGTTGAGGGGTTGTCAGCTTGTGGACCATCTGAGCAGTCCTGCAGAGAGAGGGCTGTTGACACCTGGTGGGAATGAGGGTGCTGATACACGAGTGCTATAGACATGGCTTTTAGGCCTAAGTGAAAAGGCTACACCGTCAGCTGGTGTTAGCAGATGGCACTAGCCTGGGGCTGCTCAGTAAGCACTGCCCTGGGCTTCCCTAGGTCTCCCAGAAGCCAGGCTCGCGTGAGTGGTGACGGCATTTTGTCTTCCAAGGTGAGGTCCTCCTAGGTTCTGGGATCTCCCAATCACATCATCCTGAAACCCCAGCCTAATTTAATTTTATGTTGTAAAAGTCACAAGTCACAGCAAGTCACAAGCACCTGGATCAAATATCCAGGTTCCAGGTATCATCCTGAGCAAGCTTCCAAATGCCATCCTGCTCCATGTAATAGATTATTGGGTAATGACACTGCCTCATACAGGCACAGTCCCATTGCATCCTGTGACGATGGCCAGTCTGTGGACATGTGTGGTCAGTTATGCTGCATGTCACAAGGTCTAGGAGGGCAGGAGCAAGGCAGCCCTGCCAGGGACCCCCACACATGACCTTGGGGGTCCCCACATCCATTTGTGCACCAAGCAACGTCTCTAAATTGAATAACAGTAACAATAATAAAGCCTCTTGAGAATTATTATAGGCAAAACACCCTTCTTAGCCCACTGCGTGTACCAGCTCCTTGGTCCTCACATAGCTCAGTGAGGCAGGGACTGCTATAATACTCATTTAACGGCTGAGAGACTGAGGCACAGACAGTTTACATTCCAAAGGTCACAAATCCAGTAATTGCAGAGATAAGATTTGAACCCAGATTGTCTTCCTATGACGTTCTTGTTTGTGTATATGTATACTGTTGTGATGAATAAAATGCAGATTATTTAAAATCATCTTTAAATTCATGTAGCTTTGTGTCATTACATATTCATACAAGTCCAACTATCATCACATACTTCTTTTTTAAGTTGAAAAGAAATCTTTGCACTTAAAACTGTTAAGAACCACTGATCTAGGTTTCAGTTACTCCTTCTTAAAAGACGGAGTTGCTTTCAACTGTTCCCTTCACCCTGCTCCCCACGCCCCGGACTCTCCAAGTCCAGTCAGTTCTATTTCCTCGATGGCCTGACAGCTGGCCCCCTCTCTCCTGTCACGGTACTGTTTTCCTCTAGACCCTGGCCCACTGCTACAGTGTCCTCATGGGTCTCCCTGCCCTCCACTCTCCACCTGGCTCTTCCTCAGGTCACCTTGCATGGTTCCCTGTCCCCGTGACCATTGTTCTTGGCCCACAGCACACGTTAGATTCACCTAAGTGTTCCTGAAAGTGCCTGAGGCCCCAGCCCTAGAGATGCTGGTTCAAATATATGTGCATTTTCCAGGCTGTCGTCATGAGTGATTCTGATCTGTGCCCTTGGCTGATAATTAGACCTGTAGAATGCAGTCCCAGCTCCATGGTCTGTCTCCTGCTTACCTTTCCAGCCCTGTTTCTCAAAGTCTAGACTTCAAGCATGTAACTGTCTCACAGCAGCCAGAGTACTCCAAGCTATTTCACCTCTGCATGCCTTTGCCCACTGCACCTTCCGTGTAGAAAGCCCTTCTTCACTTATGCCTGTAATCCCAGAACTTTGGGAGGCCGAGGCGGGTGGATCACGAGGTCAGGAGTTCAAGACCAGCCTGATCAACATAGTGAAACCCTGTCTCTACTAAAAACACAAAAATTAGCCGGGTGTGGTGGCATGTGCCTGTAGTCCCAGCTACTCAGGAGGCTGAGACAGGAGAATGGCTTGAACCCGGGAGGTGGAGATTGCAGTGAGCTGAGACCACACCATTGCACTCCAGCCTGGGTGACACAGTAAGACTCCATCTCAAAAAAAAAAAAAAAAAAAAAAAAAGAAAGAAAAAAGAAAAAAAGAAAGCCCTTCACTCCCCAGGTGTTACATCTTCTAGGATGCTCTCCCGACAGCACTCTCCTCTTTGACCCCTGGTCTCTCTGTTTGCTGCAGCAGTCCCCCAGTGGATGGCCCTCCCAGGAACCGTGCCACTTCCTCACCCTTCTCTGCTCTCTTGTCTGCCTTATCCACAAGCTCCCGTGGGCCTGTGCCAAACTGGATTCCTACTTGGAGTCCCAGGACCTACATCGTTCTAACACAGAGTAGGCGCTCAGGATCCTGCACTCTGGCCCCAGCGGGAATCGGGCAGTGAGCCGAGAAGCGCTAGAATACTTTCTCCTCTTAGTGTGTTTGTCTGAGTAATTGCAAAATCCTCCTGTTTTGATTTTTTTCCTGAAGCCTTCTCATCTTCTAATCTGTTTTCCATGACCGAACAAGTGTGTTATTTCCCCAAACACAAACCTGATCATGTAATTCCCTTGCTTAAAATTTTGCAATGTCTCTCAGGTATTTATAGAATAAAATTCAAATGCCTTGGCATGACATTTGAGACCCTGCAGCCTGACCTGACTTTCTTGCCATTCTCATTTCCTTTCATAGTTCCTGTGGAACCAGAGAACCAGACTCATGGGATCCTGGTTCCCTGGGTTTTTAATTTTGTTTTGTTTGTGAGACAGAGTCTCGTTCTGTCGCCAAGGCTGGATTGCAGTGGCATGATCTTGGCTCACTGCAACCTCCACCTCCCAGGTTCAAGCGATTCTCGTGCCTCAGCCTCCCAAGTAGCTGGGATTATAGGTGCGCACCACCATGCCTGGCTATTTTTTGTATTTTTAGTAGAGACGGGGTTACGCCATGTTGGCCAGGCTGGTCTCCAACTCCTGAACTCAGATGATCCACCCTCCTCGGCCTTCCTAAATTCTGGGATTACAGGCATGAGCCACTGCACCCGGCTGGTTCCCTGGGTTTTTATGCCTCTGTGCCTTTGCCCAATCTGAGTTCAGCTGTCCTTCTTTCTCCTATTCTCCATTTGGGGGAATTCCTATTCATCCTGCAAGGCCCAAATCAAATGTTACCTCCTGTGTGAGGCTGTCCTAGGTTCCCACAGGCAGAGTGAGCTCATTCTTGACTGTGCCTCCCTGGGCCACAGCTCTGCACAGCACTGTTACTTCGTGTTTCCACGTCTGCCTCCTGTGTGATTGAAGGATCTCCAAGACAGAAATCCAGCTCCTGGCAAATAATTAAATAACAATGGTCAGGATAGCTAGCCCTTACAGAGTACTTACTATGTGCCATGCATGTGCTTTACAGGGCATTAGCTCATTTCATCCTCATAACAACCTCAGGAGTAGGAGCTATTATTACCATCCCCACTTTACAGATGAGGAAGCTAAAGCAGAGTGTTATCATACAGTCAGTAAGTGTTAACGTCTTACAGTAAGTGTTGAAGCTGGGATTTGAACCCAGGCAGCCTGACTCCGGGATTCACGCTGTCTATGCTGTCTTGATAAATGCTCTTAGAGTGAATGGTAATCTGCAGGCTCTGAGCTAGTGAGTGTGTGTGTATGTGTGTGTTAACAAGACATGCTATGACTCTGTCCCTGCCCACATTAGCTCTGGTGTCAGACTGGGTTGGAAGGGTGTTCTCCTGAGGCCTGGTACAGACTGTGGCTTTCAGTGAAATAACAGAATTGTCATCTCTTCCAGCAGGTGCTACCCACCCTCGCCCACTCCCCTCATTTCTCCCACAAGCCTCGGCCTCCTTTCTTTGTTATTTCTCCTTTATTTTGTTCTGCTTGGCCAGTCTGGAAAAATGACTGGTTGGCCTGCAGCTCGCTCGGGGAGTGGTGCCTGGTCTTCCTCTTGGCCTCTCCAGGCCCCTCCTTCTAACCGCCCGTGCACAGCCCTGGTCTTGTTCAGAGCCAAATCACAGGGTTCAGGGGCTGAGCCACGTGTCTGCCCACCCCGCTGCCTTCTGAGCCTGTGAGCCTCCCGACTCCTGTCCCACCACAAGCAAATGACCCAGCCAGAGGCAAAGACCAATACCAAGAACATGCTCAGTCCATGTACTCCCTCCCCAGCCTCCCAGGCTTGGAACTGCTACTGCAGGATGTCACCAGCCATGTTCCCTGCCTGTCTACTGCCTGAGCCCTCCTAGGCTGGCATTCCTCCCTGGCAGGCAGCCCACCTGAGCAGACCCCTCTGTTCCTATGCTTACTCTGCCTTCCACTCGCACACACTCACTTATGGATTTTCCCTGAACCCCTATGCCCACGCTTCACAAAGCCTGGCTCTGCCTTTAGACCCGTGGAATACGCCCCAGGCAGAGGGGTTGTGTATCCCTGGTCAGCCTGGCATTTCCCAAGAGTGCCAAGAGAAGGGAGTCTCCCAGCTGATGGTGTGGGAAAGTGGGGCCACGCTTGGCTTTATCCTTGTTCTCCCTCCCAGGCCGGTGCCTAGAGAGGGTAGCAGGGGCCTGGGGGCTAGTCAAAGTGCTCCATGGAGCAAGGCATGCTTGCTTCTGCTCTAAAAGCTTACTCACAGCCTCAAATGAGCAATACAGAAGCAGACAGGATGATCTGAGGGCACCAGGACCCATAACGACTGTCTGACCCCAAAGGTACATAGTAAAGGATAAAGACTTTTTGTGGCTGTGGCTCGTGAAATAGCACGATGGAGGATCCAGAGTATTGTCATGAGGTGTCCATGCCAACAGACATTGTGTTTCCTTCTAGTGTTTATGCTGGCTTTGGCGTCATCAACAGTGGATTTAGCCAAGAGAGCTCCGGGCCGAGGCTGCAAGCTCGGGAAGTAATTTATTGGGTATAAATGCTGCCCCTTCCATCCAGTCACCTATCTGCAGTGCATTGCAGTCACCCCAGCCATGCCTGCGGAGACCATCCTAGGTGCCCTTTCTTGGGAGGCACTCTGGAGTGGGACTAGGGTCCATGCAGCAGCAAGACCAGACCCTCCATGCCAATGGCCTCCTCCCCACACGGTCCCTGGGAGCTGCCCCTTGCTAATCTCAGGGCCTCAGGGCCAGCTGTCCCATTCCAGGAGGCCATTCCTAAGACAGAGCAGGGCTCTGGGGATGGAAACAGTTATATGAGCAATGGAGCATCCCATCTTGGCCCACCCCAGGTGTGGGGAATTTTCAGGCCCAGTTGAGCCAAGCCACAGAATGAAGGCAAAAAGGCAAAACATGTTTTGGAAGGTGGCTGGCAGCCCCAACTGTCTGCTCCATGGGCCAGGGCTCCATGAAAGGCTGTGGAGTTACTGAAGTGGTGCGGGGCCTGGGGAAAGGCAGCCCAGGACAGTGATGGCTCTGCTTTCTTAGAGACCCTCAGAAATGAAGGCTGTCTACCCCACTGTGCCTCATTCCCCTAGTCATGGTCAGCTTAGCACTTCAAGCTAAAATGACCTTGTTGGGAAGTTCCTCCTTCCATCTACCTTGCCTCTCTCATACTGGAATTCAGGCTTCCTTCTATTTAGATCCTTATTGGAAGACAGAGAAGCTCCATCTTGAGTGGAACAAGAAGTTCCATCTTGAGTGGAACTTGGATTTGAGGAGAGCTTTGGGTTCCTTGGAGACAGGTGCTGGGTGAAGGGCAGGTATTGTCCTTAGCACTATTATGCCATTAGCATTACTCATCTGCCGGGCTCCTGCTGTATGCAGTAGCTCTCTGGGCGGGCAGCCACCCTCCCTCCTGTTTTTTCTGGAGAGAGAGAAAAAAAGGGGAGGTGGGGAAGTGTGGGGAAGCGTGGGCAGAAGGAGGAAGGGAAAGACACAGAGAGATAAGGGGAGCCAGAGACCTCTAAATCCACGTTTCTGGTGGGCTCCCGTTGCTGTCTCTGCTCCCGGGGAGGGGTGGCCAAGGGGATTTTGGTTCCTGAGGCTGTTACACTCTGATTGCTGTGGACCCAAGACCCTTTCCCTCTCTCCTCCTTCCTCTCTCCTCCTCCTCCTTCCTCTCTCTCTGGCTCTTTCTCTTCTTTTCCTCTCCCTGCCTTTTCTTTCTCCCTCCTGTCTTCACACTTCCCGCTTTTCTCCCATTCCTCCGTCTGCTAATCCTTTCCTCCCCTCCGGCCATGCACTCTAAGCTCACTCCTTGCTCTCTGCTCCTTCTTCTTCTCATCTCTGTCTTTGGGCTACTCTAGCGGCTGAGCTTAGGGAGGGGATATGAAATTCATTAGCTGCCACATTGCAGTGGGATTAAATCATTCTGGCAGCTTCTCCGACATCACACTTCTCTCCATTAGGGCCCTCACAGAGCTACAGGCACCTCCTGGAGCCCTTCAGTCCTGCTCCCTGGTCTTGCCTTGACTCTACCCTGGTTCCTGTTGCCCAGAGCCAGGCCCATCCCTCATCCGGAGCTCATGGTGGGTGGGCGTGGAGGTGGCTCAAAGCCTGCTCACTCCAGCTTCTCCTCTACGGGTTTCCCTCCCAGGCTCTAAGCCCTGAATTGGGCGCTGATTTGACCAAGGGAAAGCACCCTTTTTCTTCTTTTCTCCCTTAGCCCCTGAGCCTATCTTCGGGTGCCCTGCTGCCCTCCTGTGGGGGCTTCTGTGCCAGCCCTACCAGGTCCCTCCACTGCCCGTCTGTTTCCTCCCTGGTCACTCAGGCCTTTTGCCTGACAGCTTCCGTTCTCAGAGTCCCCAAGCCACCCTCAGAGGAGTGATCTAAATTACTCTGGCTCCCCCTTTAGACTAAAAGCTCCATGAGGGCTTACAGTATATCCCAGCACCCTGCAGGCCTGGCATTCATTTGACAAACGTTCATGGAGCACCTGTTATGTGGGTAGCCCTATAGTAAGCTCCGAGGATACAGCTAGGAACAAAACAGACATCATCCCTGTCCTTCTGAGGTGTTCAGTCCAGTGGAAAATACAGGAATAAACAAACACATAAATTAACATCAGCATATCACAACTGGTGGTGCTATGAAGCAGGGAAAGGACCCATAGTAAGTCCTTAAAGGAATGCATGAATCATGAATTAACTCCACTTTTTTTTTTTTTTTTTTTTTTTGAGACAGTCTCACTCTGTCACCCAGGCTGGAGTGAAGTGGCGCAATCTCGGCTCACTGCCACCTCTGCCTACTGACTTCAAGTGATTCTCCTGCTTCAGCCTCCCAAGTGTCTGGGACTATAGGCACACACCACCACACCCGGCTAATTTTTTTATTTTAGTAGAGACGGGATTTCACCATGTTGGCCAGGCTGGTCTCAAACTCCTGGAATCTTGTGATCCACCTGCCTCGGCCTCCCAATATGCTGGGATTACAAGCGTGAACCACCATACCCGGCCAACTCTTTTTTTTCTATTTCCTTTCCTACTTTGCTTCCAAGCCTGAAGGCTGGTCTGGTCTGTGCCACCTAAAAATATCTCTAATTATATCCTGTCCTAAATTATTCTCTCATTTGTTCCTCTTGTATTATTAGTTTTGTCTCACAATTGATAATACTAATACATTTTCATGCATTAAATGGCTATTATGTGCCAGGCAATATGTTAAGAATCTTAATGTATGGCCTCATTTTGATTTTTATTTCTACTTTAAAGGAAACTGAAACTCAGATTAAATAACCTGTCAAAAGCCACACAGCTAGCACCAGGAGAAGATCCATGTCTTATACTTCTTCACTGCTCCATGGGGCCAGGGGCCCCCAAGATCCCACAAGAGAAGCTGGAGAACCAGGCTGGTGGGGAGTGGGGGACCTGGAGACACAGCCACTGCTAGTCCAGCAAGAGTGAGGTTGGCACCCTCCCTGCTCCATCAAGGATTCTGCCCTGGTGCCCTCATATACACTCTGGCACCTGGAAAAAAAAAACTCTGATCTCCGGGCCATGCCGCCCACCTCCCTGTGCCCCCACCACCTTCACTTATATGTTTCCCTGCCTTCCCTCCCTTGCATCAAGGTCTGCCCACAAAAGCAGCAGGAGCAAAGCATTCTGGCTCCTTCTCTTCTTGTAAGACAAGGCTTTCTTTTCTAAGAGGCTTCCTTGGGTTTATCCTATCCATCTTCAACTCGAGCTCCTCAGTTCCTCCAGACCCATTTCCATGTAGCCCTGGATCTATTCTGATAAACAACTCTACCCCACGTGCTACCTACTGACCCATCTTAATAACTATACATGCTCATGAACACTGCATTTATAAAAAGGGGCTTTCCCACCATCTATAATTAGACTGTGGGCTCCACAAGTGGCTGGGATGGTGAACACCACCTAGCCTTTACACTCCCCGTCAGGGGTCCACTGCAGGGCCTCTTGCCACAGTATAATTCATTCTGTACC
The DNA here is from genome assembly GCF_028885625.2 of Pongo pygmaeus. Lineage (NCBI taxonomy): Eukaryota > Metazoa > Chordata > Mammalia > Primates > Hominidae > Pongo > Pongo pygmaeus. Next base: position 45,988,495 of record NC_072373.2, read on the forward strand.
AGAAACCAGAGTTCTTACTTTTTAAATCAATTTTTAAAAATTATAATTTGCATAGAGTAATAGGTTACAAATAGGTACCCATTTGAAGTATACAGCTTGACAAACTTTGACACATATGTATATATATATATACCCATGCAACCACCACCCCAATCAGATGTATTGAAAAATGTTTTAAATTGAGAAAAATTATATATATTTAGGTTATACAACATAATGTGTGTGTATACATAGCATACATTATGTTGTATAACCTAAATATATACAATTACACACATACACATTGTAGAATGGCTAAATTGAGCTAATTAACATATAAATTATCTCATGTACTTCTCATTTTTTGTGGTGAGAATAAAAAGTCTATTCTCTTAGCAATTTTCAGTACACAATATATTCCTGTTAACTAGTCACCGTCATGTACAGTAGATCTCTTGAACTTACTCTTCCTCTCTAACTGAAATTTTGTATCCTTCGACCAACATCTCCCCAACACTTCCACCCCCATCCAGCCCCTAGTCACCGCCATTCTGCTCTCTGCCTCTATGATTTCAACTTTTTTAGATTCCACATATAAGTGAGACCATATGGTGTTTGTTTTTATGTGCCTGTCTTGTTTCACTTAACATAATGTCTTCCAGGTTCATCCATGTTCATGCAAATGACAAGGTTTCCTTCTTTAATGCTAAATAATATTCCACTGTGTATGTACAGCACATTTGCTTTATCTGTTCGTCAATCGATAGATACTTAGGTTGATTCCACAGTGGCTATTGTGAAAAGTGCTGCAATGTACATGGGAATGCAGATATCTCTTCGATATACAATAGTCCCTTCTTATCCAAAGTTCTGCTTTCTGTGGTTTCAGTTACACACCACCAACAATGGCCTGAAAATATTAAATGGAAAATTACAGAAATAGACAATTCTTTTTTTTGTTGTTGTTGTTGAGATAGAGTCTCCCTCTATCCCCCAGGCTGGAGTGCAGTGGCGTGATCTCGGCTCACCGCAACCTCTGCCTCCTGGGTTTAAGCGATTCTCCTGCCTCAGCCTCCTGTGTAGCTGGGACTACAGGTGCCCACCACCACGCCTGGCTAATTTTTGTATTTTTAGTAGAGACAGGGTTTCACCATATTGGCCAGGCTGGCCTCGAACTCCTGACCTTGTGATCCGCCCGTCTCGGATTCCAAAGTGCTAGGATTACAGGTGTGAGCCACCGTGCCCAGCTGACAATTCATAAGTTTTAAATTGTGTGCTGTTCTGAGTAATGTGATGAAATCCTGCACTCTCCCGCTTCATCCTGCTGGGGATATGAATCCTCCCTTTGTCCAGCATACCCACACTGTAGACGTTACTTAGTAGCCATCTCAGTAATGAGATCAACTGTCTCGGTACAGCAGTGCCTGTGTCCAAGTCACCCTCATTTTACTTAATGATGGCCCCAGAGCACAAGAGTAGTGATGGTGGCAATTCAAGTATGCCAAAGAGACACCACGGAGTGCTTCCTTGAAGTGAAAAGGTGAACGTTTTCAACTTAGTAAGAAAAGAAAAAATATTGTAGGCTGAAATTGCTAAGAGCTATGATAAGGAAGTTTCTATTATGAAATTGTGAAGAAGGAAAAAGAAATTCATGCTAGTTTTGTTGTCACACCTCAAATTGCAGAAGTGACAGCCACAGTGCATGACAAGTACTTAATTAAGTACTTGTATCCCCATGGATAAGCAGGGGCCACTACACTGATTTCCTTTCCTATGGATATATATCAGTAGTGGATTGCTGGGTCACGTGTTTGTTCCATTTTTAAGTTTTTTGAGGAATCTCCATGCTGCTTTCTGTAACGGTTGTACTAATTTACATTCCTAAGGGTTCCTTTTTTCCGCATCCTCAGCAACTTTGGTTATCTCCTGTCTTTGTGTGCGTGTGTGTGTGTGTGTGTGTGTCTGTGTTTGATAACAGCCATTGTAAAAGGTATGAGGTGATATCTCCTTGTGGTTTTACTTTGCATTTCCCCGATGATTAGTGATGCTAAGCACTTTTTAAATATGCCAGTCAAATGTAAAATATTTTCATCACCATGAAAAATTTCATGTCATGTCACTTGCACCAACCCAAAACCTCTCAGTGGGATTCCCCTATCTCTAGTTATAGTGGACAAGGTTATTTGGACCAAGCCTGCCACTGAAAACAAGTAAAACTGACAGATAAATTTTTTAAAAAATTTTTTGTTTAAAAACGAGAGCTAACAAGACTTAGCAAGAGAGAAACAACCAACCAGACAAAATTAAAGGGAAAAAATGGAAACCTCAGAGATGGAAACTAAAGGTTTGCCCTGAGGGTATTTGCTGATCCCAGTAAATCTCAACTATTGTTTTGATGCCTACAAGGGAAAGAAGATAGAAATCAACGCTCAGGCTGAGCTGGTGTGGTGGCTCTCACCTGTAATCCTGGCACTTTGGAAGACCGAAGTGGGCAGATCACTTGAGTTCAGGAGTTCAAGACCAGCCCAGCCAATGTGGTGAAACCCCATCTCTACTAAAAATAAAATTAATCAGGTGTGGTGGCAGGTGCCTATAATCCCAGCTATTCAGGAGGCTGAGGTGGGAGGATCGCTTGAATCCAGGGGGTGGAGGCTGCAGTGAGCTGAGACCGCACCATTGCACTCCCGCTGGGCAACAGAGGGAGACTCTGTCTCAAAAAAGAAAGAAAGAAAGAAATCAAAACTCAGGGTTTGAAGAAAGTGGAGAGATATCCATCTCTTCCATAAGCAAGGACCACAAAGGACAACACCCTTGGAGTAAAGGTGAACCCAGATTATACCAGGCTGGCAACAGGAAGGCAGAATTCTCATCACTGTGGTCCAAGGAACCTCAGTTCCTCACACTTGATTTAAGGTGGTTTTAGATCAGCACTGGCCACAAGTGTTTGGCAAAGCAAAAAAAAACAAAGCCAAAAAAAAAAAAAAAAAAAAAACCTTCTCTAGAAGAAAGTCACTCTCATTCCTTGGATTTAAAATTATTCCATCAAATTATTTTTCAAGTATGATGAGCAGGAAACAAACAAAAATAAGCAAACATACCAGAAATAGACACCGTGCATAAGAACCCACAGATACAACAGACAAGAGAAACTAAACTGTAAAAACATCAGGTTTTATAATTATCAGACACAATATAAAACAATTATGATTACTGTGCTTAGAGAAATAAAAATCATGCTTGAAAATTTTATGGTAAATAAGAAATTATAACATTTGATTTAGATTTAGAAAAAGACCAAATCAAACTTCTAGAAATAACAAATTTGATTAATACAAATAAAAGCTCGAAAGATACAGCTGGAGGGAATTCGAAACTAGAAGACAGAAGAAATTATCCAAAATTTAGCACAGAGGGATAATAGAATGGAAATGATCAAAGAAACGTAAAGAGCCACAGAGGACAGAGTGAGAAGAACCAACATATGTTTAATTAGGGTCCCAGAAACACAAGAGAGAGTAATTGTCAGAGACAATGTGTAGACAGATAACAACTGAAAATGTTCCAGAACTGATGAAACAAATCTCAAATTTAAGGAGACAAATTCATCTCCAAAAGAATAAACATATCCCCATCCAGACACATTATTATGAAACTTGCGTAAATCCAAACACAAAAAACAATATTAAAGATAGATTATCTTAAACATAATTTTTTTGTTTGTTTTTTGTTTGTTTGTTTGTTTGAGATGGAGTTTCTCTCTTATTGCCCAGCCTGGAGTGCAATGGTGCGATCTCAGCTCACCGCAACCTCCGCCTCCCAGGTTCAAGTGAGTCTCCTGCCTCAGCCTCCCGAGTAGCTGGGATTACAGGCATGTGCCACCACACCTGGTTAATTTTGTATTTTTAGTAGAGACGGAGTTTCACCATGTTGGCCAGGCTGGTCTTGAACTCCCAACCTCAGCTGATCTGCCCGCCTCGGCCTCTCAAAGTGCTGGGCTTACAGGCGTGAGCCACTGCACCCGCCCTAAACAAATTTTTAATATGTTGAAGGAAAATAACTGCCCACCTAAAATTCTTTTCTCAATGAAAATACATTTCAACAGTGAGAGTGAAATACAGATGCTTTCAGATGATAAAAATAAAGTAGAAAAACAACAAAAAAAGATGTGTTTGCTACCAGCTGATTTCCTCTAAAGGAGATTCTATTCTTCGAGCAGAAGGGAAATGATGTGGGATGGAAAGTCTGAGAGGCAAGAAAGAATGAAAAACAATAAAGTGGCAAATGTGTGGGTAATCCAAATGACCATCCACTGTATAAAACAGTAACAGCAATGTCTTGTGAAGTCTAAAGTTAAAAGATATAATGGATTTCTCAAACTTGTAATGTCCAAACTGAGATCTCTGATATTTTCCTCCAGACCTAGTCCCATTATATTCTTCCCCATCTAAATAAATGGCAACTTCATTTTATCAATTGCCCAAATCTTGGAGTCATCTTTGGTCTCTTTCTCTCATCTCTCACATCAGCAAATCCTGTTAGACCTACTCAGTGGTGTGCTGAAACTGGCCTATATTGACTCCCAAGAGCCAACAGTTACAAGTTTTAGAAATCTCATAAGCTGATTGACATCCTGTTGGTAGCTTGAAATCAGCCATGATAGGAATATTCACATCACAGAAATCAGCCAATCCCCATTCCCAAGAGCCAGTTGTCAAACCTTTGCCAGCACACCACTGGGTTTACCTACAAACTATGTCCGGATTCTGATCACTTCTCACTACCTTCACAACCACCACCCTAGTCCCAGCACTATTGTTGCAATAGTCTCTCAAAGGGTTTCCCCGCTTCCTCTCTTGCTTCTCTTCATTTCAGTCTCAACACAGCAGCAAGAACAATCCTGTTACTCCAGTGGCTTCCAGTCTCAGAGGAAAACCCAAGGCTCTGGGTCCTTTGGCTTCCCCGTCCCCACTCCCCTTACTTCTCTGACTGTTAATCCTATTACTCACCCTTCATTCATCCAGACCCTCTCGCTCCCTTCCTATTTCTCAACCAATCCAGCACTCCCCTTTGGGCCTCAGGGTCTTTGTATTAGGTTGGTTGCAAAAGTAATTGCAGTTTTTTGCCCTTGAAAGTAATGGCAAAACCCCACAGTTACTTTCGCACCAACCTAGTACCCCCTACTCCCTCTTTCTGGGTGTTCTTCCTAAGATCCTTCAGGGCTTTATCATATCTCACCTTCTTAGCAAGGCTGTCTCTGGCCACCCTACCTGAAATTGCAATACTCACGCAAAACTTCTTAACCCCCTTTCGGCTTTATTTTCTCCCTAGCAGTGATTATTAACACATTATAAATTTTATAAATTAATTTTGTGTTATATCCTCTAATTAGAATGACAGCTCCATGAGGCTGGGGCTTTGTCTGTTTCTGTTGAGTTATATCTCATATTACCAAAACCAAGTCTGACATATAGGTGCTCAGTAAATAATCTTATTGTGTTGACCCACCCCAGGGGCATTTGAATTTTTAAATTCAGTTGGGGTGGGGAAGGTTTTATCTGGGCTTTATTGGCATCGTGGAGGCAACGTAAGGCCCAAATCTGCAAACTGGCAGCCTGGAGCCCAGACCAGCCCAAAAATGTGTTTTGTTTAGCCCACTAGACATTTTAAAATAAATTAAACTAGTTGTCAACATTCAAGGATGGGAGATTTCTTATTTCAAAAATCCAGATTTCCAGCTTCTCTGGAAAAACCCAAAGTTCTCACAATCAAGAGGCTTTGTTCCCACCTGGCAACAATCAGCAGCCCGGAGCAGCGCCTGCCCTCTGGCCCCACCCTGCACCCCACCAGCTCCCTTCCTGCATGCGGCTGGGGCCTGCCTGCTCTCCCTGGCTTAGGCCTGTGTCTGCCTAAATGGTGAGGTCAAGTAGCAAGACCTCTGAATTGAAGTCAGGACCTCTGAGTTTGGTTCCTCATCTGTAAATAGAGATAATACCTACCCAGAGGGTGGTTATGAGATCTGATGAGGCATCTGTGAAGGGACTGTGTGAGCTGCAAAGGCCAGAACACCCTGAAGGGATCAAGCTCCACGTCACGTCCATTCACATCAACACATCAGGGGCTGCTGATGTGTCTCTATACAGGCCAGCCCTGCCTGAGGACCCCACCGAAATATCCCATGCAGCCTCATTCTGCCTCTCAGATAACATCTGGCTCCCATGCAGACAGTGACCTGCTCACCCCTCTCTGTCCAAAGACCCCTGTCCAAGGACCCCTACCCAGCCCTCTTCCTGGCACGTCTGCTCTGCCACGCTGTCTTAGTGGCAGAGCCATGGGGTCTGTGCGTTCTCTCCAACAAGGCTCCACTGTCCTGGGCCAGGAGGCATGCCAGCAAAGCCCTGCAGGTCGAGGGCTGAAGATAATCTACAGGATCCTGTGCAGGCAGGCCCTGAGAGGCAGAGGAGGGCTGTGGCCCCTCCGCTCATGGTGCCCACCCACACCGCCGCTGGAGCTGTGTGGCTGGCACTGGGCTCGCTGCCTGAGACCAGGCAAGCAGGGGTGTGGTGAGGTGGGTACCACTTCCCCGCCCTCGGTGGGTTTGGGGCAGGAACGCCGACCGTTATTAGGAGGCTTCAAGAATGTATGGGGAGGCCCCAGGAACGCCAGGGGAGGGGGAGAAGGAGGGATGGCAGGGAGGCCAGCGTTCAGGGCTTCCACATGCCACGTCTGTGGGGCTCAGAATCTCAGCTTCGAGCAACCACGTGGTCACTTATTAGCTGTGTTGCCTAAGGCAAGTCACTTCATTTCTCTGAGCCTGGTTTTCTCTTCTGTGAAGACTCATTTATTTATTTATTTGAGAGTCTCGCTCTGTCACCCAGGCTGGAGTGCAATGGTGTGATCTCGGCTCACTGCAACCTCCATCTCCCGGGTTCAGCTATTCTCCCGCCTCAGCCTCCTGAGTAGCTGGGATTACAGGCGCATGCCACCACACCCAGCTAATTTTGTATTTTTAGTAGAGACAGGGTTTCACCATGTTGGCCAGGCTGGTCTCGAATTCCTGACCTTGTGATCCACCTGCCTGGGCCTCCCAAAGTGCTGGGATTACAGGCGTGAGCCACCGCACCCGGCCTGAGTTATTTTTACCTACTCCCCAGTGTCGTGAGAATCCAATGAGATTCTGTGAGACTCAAATGAATTTAATTAATAAGAGTGCCTGCTATGTGGCAGGCACTGTTCCAAGCACTACATAGGCATGAACTCATTCACTCCTCACACAGGCCCTCTGAGGTATAGGCTGTTATTATCCCCATTTTACAGACGAGGACACTGAAGCACAGAAAGGTCAAGGAATTTGCCTAGGAAGTTATAGTTTGTAAGTGGCAGAGCTGGGGTTTGAATCCAGTAAGTGTAGGTGCAGAGGTCAGGGCCCCTGCCGAGCTCTTTCAATGTGTTTTCTCTGGAAAACATTGCTGAGATAACCCTAACATCTACATAAAAATGTAAGGGTAGAGGCCGCGCAGTGGCTCAGAACTGTAATCCCAGCACTTTGGGAGGCTGAGGTGGGTGGATCACCTGAGGTCAGGAGCTTGAGATCAGCCAAGCCAAAATGGGGAAACCCTGTCTCTACTAAAAATACGAAAATTAGTCGGGCATGGTGGCAGGCGCCTGTAATCCCAGCTACTTAGGAAGCTGAGGCAGGAGAATTGCTTGAACCTGGGAGGTGGAGGTTGCAGTGTGCCAAGATCATGTCACTACACTCCAGCCTGGGCGACAGAGTGAGACTCCATCTCAGAAAAAAAACAAAAAAACAAACCAAAAAAAAAACAGTAAGGGCAAAGTATTCACACAGATGGTGGGAGATTATTTCACTGGGGAAAGGAGGATTTGTTAACTCACCATCAAGTGGAACAGTCAGGATGTCCTAAATCTCTTGAGCCCGGTGGGATGCCTGCTCCTATGGGGAGTCTGGGATAGATGAGGCTCACAGCTCCTTGGGGAAGCTGGGACTCACAGACTAGGAAGAGAGAAGGAGGCTGGAAGGGAAAGCCTGCTGTGTGTGGATGTCTGAGAGCCTCGGGAAGCTCAGAGAGAAGACATAGCAGGCAATTTCTGGAAAGACTTCTGGAGGAAGTGGTCCCTGAAAAAGAGAGTGAGGGTGGGAGTCCCCCAGGGGCCGTGGTTGTGGTATGGTTTGGAATCCTTCCTGCTGATCTTTATCACTGTTTCCTGAACCCCACTTGTCCTTCCAGCGAACATCTGGCTGGGAGTGGTCCCGCCATTAATTCCATTAAATCTATTAATTCCATTAAATGGACAGAGGTAAAGGGCAGTGGTCTCTTTCAGCTTAGGGGTAATTGTGAATGGGAATGATCACCTGCCTTCTATGCTTCATAACAACAACCTGGTTATTTAAAGTGCTCTCCTGATCCCTTTCCTCCCAAGAGAGCAGATAATAGCTGGAGGCTGCATCCTGGGGACTGGTGGCCAGGAGGAGGAGGAGGCAGGAAACAAGAATGCCATCTTCCCTCCCTGCTGGCCCTCTCCACTTCTGTCCTATACCATTCTTTCCCCAATTTGGGCAAGGAGCCAGCTCAGGCTAGACTGTCCCAGGTCTTCCTGGGTGGGTTTCTCGTAGTGCCCATCTGGTTCTGGCACTGCTTGAGAAGGTCTCCCTGGATACAGAGCAGAATGAGACACTTCTCAGCCCTGTGCTCTGGGGGCGTAGAGTCTGAGCTGAATGCCTCTGCTGCTGCCTTGGTCTGTCCTCCATTCGTTTGTCTTCACACTCACCATGCAAGGTCCTAAGGTAGGGAGGGAGTCCTATGCATGTCTCTCTCTTATGTCCCAAAGAGCCAGCAAGGTCCTGGGCATATAAAACACTGTCACTCAAACCTACTGGATTAGTTAGGATATAAGTTCATGGGCTGTGACAGAAACCACAAATACAAATACTTTAAGCAAAGCAGAAGTTTATTTGTTGCTGGTATAAAAAGCATGGGAGAGCACGACAGTTGGCTCCATACAGTCAGTAGGTGCTAAGGTGCTTTCTCCCTCTTCCTCCCCTCTTTTCTAGCTGACTCTTCGTTTGCATGGCCCAAGAGGGCACATCCTCATACCAACTTTCCAGCTGGCAGGAAGGGAAGGGTTGTTAGAAGTAGCAAAGACCACCACTGTATATATCCTGTTGGCCACTTACTCCAATGTCCACACCTAGCCCCAAGATAGGCTGGGAAATATAGTTTTTATTCTGAGAAGGCAGGAGAAGGCATATTTTAGGACACAGCTAGTAACCTATGTTACACTCACTAACTGAAAAATCTGAATATATTCAAAAGATAAAGTCATGTTATGAAATGAATCCAATTCAGATTTTCCTAAAACAATCAGCTCTCTAGCAAGTATGGTTCCCTTATTCATCCATTCACCAAACATTTCCTCATCTATAAATGGGACTGATAGTACACCTCCTGGGGAAATTGTGAGGATACTGAACGCACAAATACATGTAAATCTCCCAGGACAGAGCCTGGCACATAGAAAATGCTGCATCAGGGTTCACTCATAGTATTATTCCTTGGCATTGTCCTGAGTGCCGTAAGGATTAGAGGGTTGACTGAGACAAGATCCCTGCTCTCAAGGAGTTCATCATCTATTGCATCAAAGAAAAATGAACACAAAGAACATCTCTACAACTGTAGTTCTCTGTGCAGGGTGTGCCTCAGTGTCCCCTGGGGCTTCACTCCCTCACAGTTTTGATTAACTAGGGTGGAGGCAGCTGGAACATCTGCATTTTATTAAAATCTACAAGAGGCTGCCCTATAGTATGATGGGTGGCATATTAATGTGAGAGCCCTAGGGAGAGGCTAATCTACTCCACCTGGGTCAGCCGGGGCCAGGGTAGGCTTCCCAGAGGAGGTGATGCCTGAAGGTTTCATGCAAAGCGGGTGGGCCTCACCTTTTAGGTAGAAGGATCAGCGTGCATTAAATCAGTGTCATTTTCTGGAAACTGCAAGAGGCAGTCAGTGCCCATGGAGCATAGGTTCATGAGGGGCAAGGGTGGAAGGACAGGGAAAAGACTGCCAGAAGTTAGAAAACAGAGAAATATACAGGGGCTTAACTCTAGCTCAGTGGTCATTTTCTTTCTCAGATAGGATCTGACAAAGCTACCATTCCTGTCTGCAGGAAGAAAATGAATATACACACAAAATCTCACATGCAATTTCAGGAGGTTCATAGACACTGCCCCTACTCCAAGCCCATCCACTGACAGTGAAACCACTGTCAAGTGTGACACAGTGGGATATGGACTACAAGGAGAACCTGGTTAAGGGGGATATTAGAGAGTTCACTTTTGGACAAGTTGGATTTGAGGTGTTTCAAAAAAAAATTTTTTTTTTTGAGACAGAGTTTTGCCCTTGTCACCCAGGCTAGAGTGCAATGGTGTTATCTCATCTCACTGCAACCTCTGCCTCCTAGGTTCAAGTGATTCTCCTGCCTCAGTCTCCCAATAGCTGGGATTACAGGCATGCACCACCATGCCTGGCTAATTTTTTTGTATTATTAGTAGAGACAGGGTTTTGCCATGTTGGCCAGGCTGGTTTTGAACTCCTGACCTCAGGTGATCCGCCCGCCTTGGCCTCCCAAAGTGCTGGGATTACAGGTGTGAGCTACCGTGGCTGCCCGAGGTGTTTCAAATTTGACATCCAAGTGGAAACGTCTAGCAGGCAGGTGGGTGTACCGGTGTGGAGTTTAGGTGAAAAGGGTAGGCTGGAGACAGAGATCTGGCTCATCTGCAGGCTGGTGGTAGCTGAAGTCATGGGAGTTGCTGGGACGACCTAGAGGTGGCGGCGGTGTGTGGGGTGAGAAGAGCAGAAGAGAGTCAGGCTTGATTGGGACTCAAACACATGGGACTTACCTTGACTGCTTTAAGAACACCTCACCAGGTAAAGCAAACCCTGATTAATAAACTATTTCAGAGTAGGAAAGTCAGGGATGCTGCCCGTGGGGGCAGGGGATGACATGAGCAAGGACAAAATGAGGGAGGAGTGAAAGGCGTCATTGTCACTGCTGCAAGTTCAGGTATAATCGGCTTGTGCGATCATTTGAGAGTCCTTGAAGCAGATAGGATTCCACAGCTCTTTGGCTGAGGGGCCAGCTGCCCTGGCAGGACGGGGGAGCCCAGGAACACTTCCATTGTCCCTCAAGGAAGTTCAGGCACGCTCCTCCTTCCTCTGGAGGGGGTTTCTGAGAAATCCCTGTTCCGGTCAGCATGACGGGACCCGGTGACATACCATTTGCCATAATGCATCCCACATGGGCGTGACAGTGGCAGGGCTCAGAGCCCTCCCACCTCTCCCCACTCGCACTTTTTCATGTTTCTTTATGAAAAGCCTCGCCAGAGGATGCAAGCTAAAACATGTTTTGCTAGAGATTTAATAGAGGACCTCCTTTTAAAGAAGAAAATTATTCCTTTTGGGGACTGTTATAGAAAATACTGGACATGTGTTCACCATATTAAAAGGCTGTGAGTCTTTAGGAGCTGCAGGAAATTTTTCTGACGTGCTAACTTACATTCCTCCCCAGAATTCCCTCCTCCTCTTTTGCCCATGCTTCCCAAAGCCTCCCGACAGGGTTGTATTAGCAGAAAAAAAATCACTGCACTCAGCTTTCATTCCCTTGACTAGATGACATAGATTAGGTAAAAGATTTGGGAGAGGAATATCGTAAGGCCCCTACCCCATGCATGATTGACATCTCCTAAAACTCAGGTGTACAGGATGAAGGAGAACAAGAGAATACAGACATTGGTGAGTTTTAGAGAAGTGGGCCCTGCACTCATTTCTTCATTCATGGACCAATCTGAGCCCCAGAGAGGGACTAAATACCAGTAGATAAGAGGGATCCGAGAACAGCGGGGTCTGTGCCTTCTATATCTGGACAGACCCATGGGGCAACAAGCTCTGAGAAGTGCTGCGTGAAGTTCCTAGGCAGGTAATACACTATTGGGAGGAAATAGATTATTTCCCCATATATAATCTGTTTGTTCCGGCATGCGGTGAAGCTCCAGAGTCTTTGCTGAGTAGCAGAGAAGTAACAGGGAGAGACACCAACCTGAAGGGACCATGGGGCAGGGACAAGGGGCATCTTTTCCCATCTGACAAGCCCATCAGCCAGGACAAGGCAGAGTGATGGAGGTCTCAGAGGATGCCTCCGTAATAGGTGACATTGAGTTCCAGGACCTGGACCTATCCCACCCTATAAATTAGACACAACCCTGGGGAAAAGGGGGTTGATTCCGGAATTGACCAAGACAAAGATTCTGCCAGCCTAAAAGACTGAAAAGTCAAAATAAAAATTTAATTTCTATGTGTTTTACTTTTTCTTTGATTTTTTTCTTTTTTGTGTGTTATGTTAGTTTTCCAATCTGAATATGTTCATAAAAATTTAATTTCTTAAAGAAAATAAAGGAAAGCCACATTTCTTGCACACATAAATTGTGAACAAAAATCCGTACATTTAATATAATATATATGTATAGATGAACTGGCCTTAAAAAAAACTAGGACTTCAGGAATATATATAAGACAAGTGGTCATTGTACGACAAACCTGAGTCTTTAGGTGTCTTTAAAAAGAAGGGGAAAAAAAATCCAAGTCCACTCCCTTAAAAGACAAACAAACCAACAAACAAACCAGGAGAAAGAAAGTCATTGTAGTGCCAGTAGTCATTTTCTAAACATTTCACTGAAAAAAAAAATCCCTTGAATCTAGCCATTCATTCATCTCAGGCAAATATGGAAAAATTGTCAGAATGAGCAATGAAGAAAGAAGTTACCAGAACAGGGGCTGGGGATGGAAAATATTTTGCAATTCTGTAGTTGTTGCTACTTCTGTTGGTGTAATGGGTCATGAATGCAGCGCATTCTGGTGCCTCCTGGTAAGCGGAGCCCAGCAGAGACTCCAGACACAGGCTCCCTTGACCTTTGTGTATTTAGTGCCCTGCCGCCTTGATGTCTGGAACAGCCGCCTCACCCCAGCGAGTCCTGTCCCTCCACCCCCTGCACCCTCCCTAATTTGTGAGGTGGAGCCATGGAACCTTCTGCCATCAGGGGCCTCCCACTGGGACAGGCTGTGCACAGATTTAGAAAATATGCTTGCTGGGGAAGAGTGGGGCGCTGGCTGTTTGTTCACTGTCTCGACACTCAGAAAGGAGAAGAGGGCTTTGGCTGCAGGAGGGAACATTACCAGATCATCTGGACCATAAAACACTGGCTCACGTCCCCAGGGGAAATTGGGGACTTCCCTAATCCTCAAGTGGAGAGGGTCTCCTCTTCCAGCAGAAGACAGGCTAGTGCAAAAGAATGGACAGAACAGAGAGGATGACCACACATCCCCAGTCTCAGGGTTTCTTGTCAAATTCAGGAGTATTTCTGAACTCATTAGCCTATCACCTCTGACCTTGGGGGAGTGGAGAATAGAAACACCTTGGGTCCGGGCATTCATTCCTGTCTCCCTTTCTCCCCAGATTTTTGTCTTCTAGATAAAGAAACAGAGAAAGAGCCAGTTGTGTAATGATCAGACCTAATCAAGCAATGACACAGGCCCTTTTATTTTATTTTATTTTATTTTTCTTTTTTAAGAGAGGGGCTCCCTCTGTCACCTAGGCTGGAGTACAGTGGTGTGATCACAGCTCATTGCAGCCTTAACCCCCTGGGCTCAAGTGATTCTCCCTCTTCAGTCTCCTGAGTAGCTGGGACTACAGGTGCACACTACCATACCTGGCTAATTTTTCTTTTATTTTTTTTTTGTAGAGACAGGGTCTTACCATGTTGCCCAGGCTGGTCTCAAACTCCTGGGCTTAAGCAATCCTCCTGCCTTAGCCTCCCAAAGTGCTGGGATTATAGCTGTGAGCCACCGCACCCAGCCAGGCAATGAGAGTTTAAATAACAATGTGTAACATTTTCCAGCAATTACTATATGCCAGGCCCTTGATGTGGTGTAGTCTGTCTTCTATAATTCCCTTAACAGCCTTATGAGGTAGGGACTATTATTAGTTTCATTTTTCAGAAAAGAAAGCCAAGGCACACAGAGGCTAAGTAACTCAACTAAGGTTGTATAGCTGTTAAAAAGTAGGCTGGGATTTAGACCCAGGAGCATCTGACTCCAGAGCCCACATGTTAACTCCTACACTCACTCCACTATTTCCTAGAGAGAATGCAAAGAGATGCATAACATAGAGAAAGTTAGGGAGATAACGGGAGTAGTGTGTGAAATGAGAGGAGGAAGAAAATATATTTTAAAATTGTAGATGGTATCTTTAGGAAAAGGTAGAAAATTCCATTGTTGAAAATGGAGATGCTGTTCCTATGTTTGGCAGATACAGACATGGAGGTCATGGCTGCAAAAAGCTGGTGGAAAAGGGAAGTTGGAGTAGGTACATGGAGGTCATGGCTGCAAAAAGCTGGTGGAAAAGGGAAGTTGGAGTAAGTGAGTTGGAAGGCTGGGACTGCACCAACAACTTCCTCTAAATTAAAAGAGGGAGCTTGCTTCCTTCTCCGTGTCCCAGCCCAAATCCAATTCTAGACTAATTCACAGACCTTCTGATGAACCATACTCTCCACCCTGTCTAACCCTACCAAACTTCAGACTGAATCCACCAGCTTTCAGGAAAACAGCAGGGTGGACAGAGCCCTGAATCACAGTTCCAAGGGAAGATGCCAAGGCTACTCTGTTTCCAGAAGCCAGTGGAAGGAATGATACAGAAAGGAAGAGAGCCAACCTATTACCCAGCTATTCCACCTGGGTGATAGCCTGGCTTTCTGTCCAGTCCATCTGTGGACACCTGTTCAAAGTTTTGCTCTTCAGATCTCCCTGAGGAGTCTGAAGGGACTGAGGGTTTCAGTGACTCTCCATGGGGTAGAAATTTTGGTGAAAGATTGAGCAAGGATAACTAGCTGCTTAGGAGACAGACCTGGCTTAAAACAGGGCTGACTTCTCCAATTGTCCTGTCCTTTGTGCAGCAGTTTAGTTAAAGAAACCTGCCAACAGGATACCCAGAGGACACGGGGTAATGAGGATCTTCTCAGAGACAGTGGAGACAGCAGAAAAAACAATGGTAGGAGTCAGGAAAGCAAACTGCCCCCAGGCCCCAGGCCTGCTTACTGCCAGTGGGACCTTAGGTAATCTAACTTAGCTAGGGTTATTGAAACAGAATATCATAGCCCTGGTGGCTTAAACAACAGTCATTTATTTTCTCACAGTTCTGGAGACTGGAAGTCCAAGATCAGGATCCAGCATAGTGGAGTTCTGGTGAGGACTCTCTTCCTGGCTTGCAGACAGTTGCCTTCTCACTTCTCTCTCTCTTTTCCTCTTCTTATAAGATCACTGATACCATCAGATTAGGACCTTACCCTTACAACCTCATTTAACCTTCATTGCCTCCTAAAAGCCCCATTTCCAAATACAGTCACATTGGGAGTTAGGGATTCAACATATGAATTTGGGGGGAGGAGGGGCACAATTCAGTCTATAGCACGCTCCTTCTGAGCCTAAGTTTTCTCATTTTCATAGTGTCTTGTTCTCAACACCACCTACTTAAGGGGCATTGCCTGTCCTCTTTCATACCAGTTGTTTTACTCTTGTGTGAAGATAATTTAACTTTTCACTTTCAGAGTTCTTTTACCCAAGCTGTTCACTAGAGACTCCTAATTATCCTATAAGAGGGGAAAAGAATGTGTTAACATACTGTGCCAGCTAAGTGTTGCTGCATAAGAAACCACCTCAAAAGTTAGTAGCTTAAAACAACAAACCATTTTATTACATCTTGAGATTTTGTGGGTCAGAAATTCTGGCAGGGCTTGGCTTGATGGTTCTTCTGTTCCATGTGTTTTTTCCTGAGGTCACTTCAGTGTTCAGCTGGTGATGGGCTGATCAGGAGGGTTCAAGACAGCCTCGCCCACATGTCTGGCACTTTGGCAGGCTGGCTGGGAGGCTGGGCTCAGCAGAGACTGCTGACCAGAGTGCACACTCCAGCATGGCAGTCTCAGGGTAGTCAGGCTTCTTACAGAGAGGCCCAGGGCTCTCAGAGGGTGTTTAGAGCCACCTGGAAGGAAGCTGCAAGCTTTCTTATTACACACCTTGAAAGTTCCAGAATATCACAACTGCCATATTCCATTGGTTAAGCAAGCCACTAAAGCCAACGCAGATCTCAAAAGAAGGAATAGCAAAGATTTTGGGCCCTCTTGAATTTACCACATATCCCCATTTTCTAGAAGGAATAAGTGGGGCCCATAGTGCTCACTGACAGCTTCTCAGTCAGAGTCCTTAGATACTACATTCATTTCTGATGGCTCCTGTAACATATTACCACAAACTTAGTGGCTTAAAACAACACATATGTATTCTCTTATACTTCTGGAGGTCAGAAGTCCAAAATGTGCCTTACAGGAGGAAATAAAGAGCTGAGTTTCTTCTGGAGGCTCTAGGGTAGAAGCTGTTTCCAGGTCTTTTCCAGCTTTTAGAGGCTACCTGCATTCCTTGGCTTGTGGCCCCATCCTCCATCTTCAGTGCATCACTCCAACCTCTGCTTCCATCATCACACCTCCTCTCTGACTTTGACCCTCTTGCCTTCCTCTTGTAAACGCCACTGCAATTACACTGGGCTCACCTGGATAATCCAGGATAATCTCTCCATCTCAGGATCCTTCATCACATCTATAATGTCTCCTTTGCTGTGTTAGATAACATGTCTACAGGGTTGGGGGATTAGAATGTAGGCATCTTTGTGGGGCAGGGTGGGGATGGGGGTGCATTATTCCATCCACCACAGATACTGAGCCAGAACTAAAACACAGGTCCCTGGTTCCCAGCTCATAAGGTGCTTCTCCTGTTAGCATGAAGAAAGGGCTATATCAGGTAGTGATCACCTCAAAGCACAGCATAACTGACCAACCCCCAAACTCAGGGGCTCGAAACCATAAGTGTTTATTTGGACACAAACCTACAGGTTGCTGGGTGGTTCTTTTCATCTCCCCGGGCCTTGCTCACATGTTTGTGGATCAGCTGGGATAATAGGTAAATCAGCTATCCCGGACTTATTTTGCATGGCCAGGTAGATATGCAGGAGCCCAGGGAGGAATGTGCAAGCACTTTTTAAGGCCTCTGCCTGACTCACATCTGTTGATGTTCCACCGGTCAAGGCAAGTCAAGTTGTTGGCCAGTGTCAGGTAGGAAGGCATTATAAAATTTCATGGCAAAGGGTATAAATACAGAGCAAAGAATTGGAACCCTGAATTATTTTCCTATCTCAGGCCCTCTGTGATACAGCAGTTTCATCTCCAGGTGTCAGTAAACACTAAGTTGACCAAAGAGCATTTGTTATGGGCTCAAAAGCATCAGAGACCTTGTGGCACTCTGTATTTTCCAAAGATGGTCACACCTACACATTTATCCCAAGCCATCTGCTCTTCTTGTAACTGATACTCTTCCCACTGAGAGGCAGGGTTTACATTCTCTTAGGTCATAAAAAAAGGGCTCAGCTTCTGGCTGGCTCTCTCTGTCTCCAGATGCTCACCTTTGGAACCCAGCCACTATGTTGCAAGGAGGCCCATGCCACATGGAGAGATACACTTGAAGAGGAACCAAAGCCTTCTCCCAACAGCCAGTGCCAACTTGCCAGCCATGTGAGTAGGCAGCCTTGGAAGTGGATCCTCCAGCCCCAGTCAAACTTTTAGACACTGCAGTTTTGGCTGACATTTTGACTACATCTTCGTGAGAATGCCCAAGCCAGAACCACCCAGCCAAGCCACTCTGATTCCTGATCCATAGAAACAATGTGAGACAGTCCATGATTATTGTTGTTTTAAGTCATTAATATTCAAGGTGATTGTTATGTAGCTTTAGCTAATAATATAGACCTATTCCTGAGGCTTAGGATAAAATGAGAATAGACCCAGTTTGGGGACTCCAGGAACCTAGAGTCTCCAGGTGACCAAGCAGACATTAACAGAATCAACAGCCTATGGTAAGTATTTAATCCAGTCAGAATACACTAGCAAGAAGGGTCGGTCAGGGATATGCTGACCATATCTTTCCAACTCAAAATTGGGACAATTGACTAATGGTAGACCACTGTAGCTTGGAATTGGGACAAAATATTTGAATCAGGGCTGACTGCAATAGTATACAAGATATATGGTCACTTTGTCCAAAAATTGTTCTGCCCAGTTAGGGCTTTGAGTGATCTGGAAGAGCTCCCTGGAGTGACAGCAATTATGACGGGGAAACAATATGACTATCTGAGGGTTTCTGGCCATTTCCCTCTTTCCTGCCTGGGAAAGAGGATACTCAGTCATCGTTTCCTTTCCTCTATCCAGGGAGGGTCTTGCCTAGCCAGGTTGTATATGCAGGGCTTTTGTGTTGCAGAATCAGGAGGAAAAGGGAAAAAAGAAGGAGAAAGGGTGTGTGGTTACAGTTGGAAAAGGAGATTGGGAGGTGGGAGTTTTGGAAAGGAGAGGTGCCGGATCAGATCTGATATGTACAGAAATAAATGGGAGAGAAAAATTAGGACCTTGAGAAGTACTGTTCTGGCCTACGCCATCCTCTTCATTGCATCAGAGAAAGTGTACAGATAACTTGAGTTTTTTTGAAATATTTTTTGGTTGCTGCACTGAGTTTATTTGGTGACAACCACTTTGAGACTGGACCATGTGGGTGATGGGGCTCTAAGTGTCTCTGCGATGAGTAGCAGAGAGGAATGGGGTGTGGTGGGTGGCTCTGGGCATATGAGACAGTCGGTCAGCGGCTATGAGGGGAAGAGGATGGAAGCCAAGGAACTGTTCATTTGTTCCAGAATTGGAAGTCAGCATGACTTATGACCTGCAGAATTTGGGCTGTCCTGGGCCCAGCTGCGTTCAGATGAGTGCAAGGAGCTCAAAGGCTCGGAGCTTTTAGAAGCCTTGTTTGTGGCATCACTGCCCACTCTAGTGTAGCCCGGGACGGGAGAGGTTTGGCAAGAGCTTGACTTGCTTCTCAAAACAGAGGGATCTGGGGCTGGAGGGAGAAGAGGTTTGCTGGGCCTGATAGTGGATGCGGAAGTACAGAAGTAAAGACAGGAAGGAAAAAACAACTGATAGAGAGGGGCGCGTAAAGAGCTGCCTCGTCTTCCTGAAATATTCCAAGGGATTGTGAGTTCCCCAAGAGCACGGACTAGCTCTTATTCATGTTTGTTCTTCAGACTTTACATCATGCCTGACATGTAATTGCTCCATAAATAATTTAGAGGGAGAGAAGAAGGGAGGCAGGGAAGGAAGGTGGGAGAGAGGAAGGCAGGGAGAAAGGGAGGGAACAAGGGAGGAAGGGAGGCAGGTGGGGAGGGAGGAATAGAAGGAGGAAGGCAGGGAGGATAGGAAAGAAGGAGGAGGAGAGAGGTTGGTTGGTTTTCTAACTTCCTCTCAAGATTAATTGGCAACCTAACTGAAACATAACATTGTTCTCACTGACATCTAATTTCTCCTGGAGCCAGAGCTGGTTTAGGGGACCCCGATGTCAGTCTTAAAATTCTAGAATTCTGGAGCTCAAGTTCTCTTGTCTCCACTGATCCAGCCTCCTTTCTCTCAGGTGAGCTGCTGACAGAGGGTTAGGGACCATTTGGAATCACACAGACCTGGATTCAAATCCCCACTCCATCACTTTAGTCTTGGATACTCAAGCAAATTACTTGAACTCCTTACAGAGGCCCAGATTCCTGTAACAGCAGCATGGATCCTTGCTGCAATGAGGATTAAGCGGAATGTGTCACTGAAAATGAAATGAAATGAGAAGCCCCTAATCCAGCCGCTACCTCATGGATCTCAGGAAGGGCCTGCAGGCTTCCTTCTCTCTGGTGGATAAATGTAGCCCCTGCTCACTTTCCCTGCCCTCTGACTGTCCCTTACCCTTTGATCCCTCCAAGCTGCCTTTTTCCTCCACCATCCTTGTCTCTAACACTGTGTCCTCCTGGCCTTTCCCGGTTTGGTTACTGCTCGCTGGAGCTGTTTTCCCCTGCTGCATCTCTGTCTCTCGCTCCATTTTAGCCTCCTTGGTAGGGTACCAGCAGCGTCCCTCCAGGAGGCTCATGCCCTAGGAGGTGAGGGACCAGCAAACAGCTCAGAGATGAGCCAAGAGGGATAGGACTGCCCATCCCAGGGCTTCTGGGGGGTGAACACCTGTGTCTTTCCAGCAGCTACACACAGCTGGTTATTCAGGAAAAAACAAAAAATAAAATTTAAAGATGTAGGCTCCTCCATTCCACAGCATTCCAGGGCTCTGCCTCAGTCAGGGAGAACCCCACTCCTCCTGCAGCCTTGCACCTCAGCCCTTCGCCTTAGCCTCTGTGGCTCCTTGGCCTCCATTCCCTTTGCCTCTGCTCTCCATGCCTCTGCCTAGAGCAGAGACCGTCTCTGGAGACAGTGAGTGGGTCCTGAAGGTGGGAGAATTTCACAGGATGCCCCAGCCCCCATCTAGGCATTTAGACTAATCTCAGAAGAGTTGAATTCTGTTCTTAAAGTTGCACTGGGCAAGATATGCCCATAAGAAGGGGGGTGGGTGTCTGCCTGATTTGGCAGAGGATGACACAGGGACCCAGGGCTGACCTGAGGACGAGTGTACCACACCGTCAGGCAAAAACCCAGAGAGCCCAGGTCACATGTCAGAGAAAGGGCTTTAACGTGGGATTCTTAGACCATGGAGCCCAAGGCTCACCCCCATGCAAGGGAAGGAACAACACACCATGGGGACAAAGATTTCTGAGCCCTTTAGTTAACGGGACAAAAGCCTTCAAGAGGAGTGAGATCACGGCCTGCTTTCTGTCCACGGTGGGGCACCCGTGCACTTCAAGGAAGGCCCAGGAGGAGCTGCCAGCACAGCTCTGTCCAGGGTGAGGAGTGAGTGGCTTGCAGAGGAGCCACTCCACGATGCCCTGGCAAGCCCCTGTCACATTCCAGAGCACAGAGGACCACGAACTCCCAGCTTGGCTCAAGGCATGCGGGGCTGGCACACAGCCCAGGCATTTCCTCCCCTCCCATCCCTCTTTTTCGTTCTCTTTCTGCATCCTGGTGCTAAAGGTTCTGCTGGAGCTTCCGTCTCTCTTCTCTGCAAAGGGAGAATAGGGAAAGGAGTGGGTGTCAGCTGGGAGAAATCTCCACTCAGTTTAATGTTGCTGGAAATCCAGACATCTCTAAAATATGGGCTGAGGACCCCCACGTGCCCAGCACTGTGCGAGCCAGCCCCAGAATGCAGAGATGAAGAAGAGCTGTCTATTGAGGACAGAGGAGACTGCTTATGGACGTGTCCTTGACAGCCACCTTGGCTGGGCATATGGAAGAGATCACAGGAGGCAATGTCAGTGAGGGTTGTGCACCACTGCACCCTGCAAGCTGCCTGAGGGTGGGCCCGCCTAGCACAGTGCCTGGCCTGCTGGAGGAGCTCAGTACACATTTGTTGAGTGAATTAGTGGAATGAGGTAGTTTAGGAAGGCTTTCTGGAGGAAAGAAAATCTCAACAGGGCCCAGAGAGGATGGGTGGAATTTGACCAGGGCAAGTAGAATGTATCCTGTGCAGCAGAGAGCCCTAAAAGGAGAGGTAAGGAAGGGGACAGTCCACAGTAGGCTGTTCTAGACAAGAGCATGGGGAACAGCTCCTTTGTTACTCTCAGGATAAAGCCAGGCCCCCGGGTTCACTCACAAGATCCTTCTCATCTGGCTCTGCCCACCCTTCATTACTGCCTCTTCCCACAGCACCCTGGTCCTCTACTCCAGCTGACTCAAGTATTTATTTGCAATCCCTGGGACGAGACCCTTGCTCTCTCTCTCCTCCAGGCCTGTGAACAACTCTCCTCCACTCTGCCAGGAAGGCCTCCACCTGCACCTCCCCTGTCTCTCCTGCTCCTCCTGACACCATTGATCTCTCCTGACACCAGTGGTCTCTCCTGCGAGGACCTCACCTTCAGAAGTCCGGTTGGTCACTGTTCCTAAGTGCAACATGCCACTCTCTACTTGCCGCATGCTCACGCCGTCCCCATGAATAGCTATTCCTGGTCTGTCTCCCCCTAGACAGGTCCTAGACTGGACCATGGTCATGGTCCTAGACTGGTCATTTTCCAGTGCACCAGATTCCCCACTCCGAGATGACCAATTACAGTCAGAGACAATTAACTACGGCTTCAGCAATGTGTGAGAGGCAGCCACCATCAAGGGGGGCAAAGGACAGCCGTCAAAACAGAGATCACACAGTCCCAAACAGCCTCGACCCTGGCTCACATAAACTTTCTCATCTCTAAGTGGAAGAGGCAGGCTGATGCAGTCATGGCTTTCAAAGCTTTTCCATAAGATGTTAGTGATTTCTGATCACACTTGGCAAACATCCTTTGTGGGTGTAGATTTCTGATTAGCCTGTAAATTCCTTGGAGCTGAAGATCAAGTCCAATTCTCCTTTGTATTATCAGTTAAATATCACACTGGGCACATGAGAGGCTTAATAAAGAATTATTTCTTTATTTGGTTAATTATTCATTGATCAAACTCACTTAAGGCAATGTCATTATAATTTCCAGTCTCGACTTCAATCTTGAACAGGCTGCAGGAAGGGTTCTCACACCTAGAGCTAATGCCCAGAAGATTACATAATACCAGCAGTAGGAAATGAGAAGCTACAGTAGTAAACGGGAAGTCAGTTTCCAGCTAAATTCCATATGCCCAGAGGTGGAAAAGGCTTTAGAGAGCACCTAGCCCCCACCCTCACTTTATAAGATGGGAAACTGAGACTGTGATATGGAAATTATTTGTCTAAGGTCACAGGACATCATTTACTTGTTGGATCCAGTTGTTTGACCTTGGTCTTTGAGGTTCAGTGTTCTCTCCATTATACCACTTCACCTTCCTCTACTACCAGTAAGAATCCTCCAACTGCCCATTCCCAAGAAGGAGCCTGGTAGAAAGACCATGGATATTTGTGTCAAACCTGAGTTCAAATCCTGATTCTGCTACTTAATTGCCATTCAACTAAGAGAGCCTTGTATATTACTCAAATTACTCACTTGTGAAACAGAGAAATAGCACCTACTTTGGAGGGCTGGAGTGTGAATTACAGGTGGGATAATGTCTGCAGCATGCCCAGCCCTGTGCTTGAAATGGTGGCTCTCAGTAAACGTCAGTTCTGCCCCTTCCTCCGGTTCTTGGAGTTGTTTTGCCTTCTCTGTCTTTTCCCTCTTAGAAAATCATAAGGTCTACTTAGAAGGGCCTCTCAGAGGTCTTTTGGCCCACTTCCCTGCATGTATTTGGGGCTGACCCCTCTCTTCTCTCTAAAGCAGTTCATCCTATCCTGGAGCTTCTAAGGAAGGCATTTCACTGTATAACTCAGGCTAGTGGATAAAAGTTAGGTAGGGCCTCTCTTCTTCCTCCCATCTAGCCCAATACTTCCTACTGCAATTTAGGAACGAAGTTATTTTCTCTGTTTTGCTTTCCAGGAGGATGCAAAAATATTTTTTTCCTTCTTCCCTTCTTTTTCCACCATATCTGTTTATTTTTTCTTCAAGATCCTGATTTCGCCTCCTTTTCTCCTTCCCCTGGGCTTCAGGAACTATCCCCACCCCTCTCTCTGTGCCCCTGTCCCTGTCTTTTCTTTTCAGATGGGCAGTGGACTGATGATATCCAGCATATTAGGGCAGCCCCTCCCACATCCCATTCCCACCCAGACATCTCAGCCCTGCTCAGTGCCCGCCTCTGGCAGAGACCTTATCTCTGCCTACTACACCGCAGCTCCAGCTGCCGTCCTGGGCAGACTGAAACCAAACAGCTAGGGTGAGTCTGTATTGGATCCTGCTGGCTGGCTGACCCAGCTGCCTGCTCCCGGGAGAAGTAGGATGAGGGGACAGGTGGAAGTTGAGGCCGCCTTCCTAGCTCCTCTGACAAATGCCAAAGGGACCTGTAGAGCCTCCTGCCATTCCACAGGGTGGGTGCTACTAGCTCTCCTTGTCCCAGACCCCTCTCCTTGACTGTGCTGGCCTCATTGCCAGAAAAATTCCAGGGCGGGCGGAGGCAATCTGCCTGGAAAACAAACTGGGTGCCGAGCCACTGCAGGATGGGCCAAAGGATTTCGGTGGAATCCCAAAACTCGCAGCGCGGACCGAATCTCGTAAATCAGAAGGGGCTTGTTGCTCTAAGCGGCCTGACCTTTCTTGTTTTTTTCTTTTTTTTCTTTATTATACTTTAAGTTCTAGGGTACATGTGCACAACGTGCAGGTTTGTTACATATGTATACATGTGCCATATTGCTGTGCTGCATCCATTAATTCGTCATTTACGTTAGGTATGTCTCCTAATGCTATCCCTCAGCACTCCCCTCACCCCATGACAGGCCCCGGTGTGTGATGTTCCCCAACCTGTGTCCAAGTGTTCTCATTGTTCAATTCCCACCTATGAGTGAGAACCTGTGGTATTTGGTTTTCTGTCCTTGCGATAGCTTGCTCAGAATGATGGTTTCCAGCTTCATTCATGTCCCTTCAAAGAACACGAACTCATCCTTTTTTATGGCTACATAGTATCCCATGGTGTATATGTGTCACATTTTCTTAATCCAGTCTATCATTGATGGACATTTGGGTTGGTTCCAAGTCTTTGCTGTTGTGAATAGTGCCTCAATAAACATATGTGTGCATGTGTCTTTATAGCAGCATGATTTATAATCCTTTGGGTATATACCCAATAATGGGATCGCTGGGTCAAATGATATTTCTAGTTCTAGATCCGTGAGGAATTGCCTCACTGTCTTCTACAATGGTTGGACTTGTTTGCAGTCCCACCAACAGTGTAAAAGTGTTCCTATTACTCCACATCCTCTCCAGCACCTGTTGTTTCCTGACTTTTTAATGATCGCCATTCTAACTGGTGTGAGATGGTATCTCATTGTGGTTTGGATTTGCATTTCTCTGATGGCCAGTGATGATGAGCATTTTTTCATGTGTCTGTTGGCTGCATAAATGTCTTCTTCTGAGAAGTGTCTGTTCATATCCTTTGCCCACTTTTTGATGGGGTTGTTTGATTTTTTTCTTGTAAATTTGTTTAAGTTCTTTGTAGATTCTGGATATTAGCCCTTTGTCAGATGGGTAGATTGCAAAAATTTTCTCCCATTCTGTAGGTTGCCTGTTCATACTGATGGTAGTTTCTTTTGCTGTGCAGAAGCTCTTAATTAGATACCATTTCTCAATTTTGGCTTTTGTTGCCCTTGCTTTTGGTGTTTTAGTCATGAAGTCCTTGTCCATGTCTATGTCCTGAATGGTATCACCTAGGTTTTCTTCTAGGGTTTTTATGGTTTTAGGTCTGACATTTAAGTCTTTAACCCATCTTGAATTAATTTTTGTATAAGGTGTAAGAAGGGATCCAGTTTCAGCTTTCTACATATGGCTAGCCAGTTTTCCCAGCACCATTTATTAAATAGGGAATCCTTTCCCCATTTCTTGTTTTTGTCAGGTTTGTCAAAGATCGGATGGTTGTAGATGTGTGGTATTATTTCTGAGGGCTCTATTCTGTTCCATTGATCTATATCTCTGTTTTGGTACCAGTACCATGCTGTTTTGGTTACTGTAGCCTTGTAGTATAGTTTGAAGTCAGGTAGCGTGATGCCTCCAGCTTTGTTCTTTTGGCTTAGGATTGTCTTGGCAATGCGGGCTCCTTTTTGGTTCCATATGAACTTTAAAGTAGTTTTTTCCAATTCTGTGAAGAAAGTCATTGGTAGCTTGATGTGGATGGCATTGAATCTATAAATTACCTTGGGCAGTATGGCCATTTTCACGATATTGATTCTTCTTATTCATGAGCATGGAATGTTCTTCCATTTGTTTGTGTCCTCTTTTATTTCGTTGAGCAGTGGTTTGTAAGCAACCTGGCCTTTCTTGTGCTGGCGGCTCCCTGCTTGCTTTTTGCCTCATTCCTGCTCCCTGTCTGGAGTTGGGGGGCGGGGTGGGGGATAAAGGGGGTGGGAGTGGTCAGGAACAGAGGGCAGGCAGCCAGAGGGGATTGATGGGCTGATTGAGCTGAGCATGAACCATCCCTCTGCCTGGCTGTGCCCTTCGACCTGCCTCAGACTAGAAGGCCTCATTGGTATTCCAGGCCAGGCCATCCTGGGGAAGAACAACGAGATATATTCGGGTGCTTTTCAAAGCACCTTCATTTATTAATCCATTTTATCCCTCTGGCAGCCTTGGACAGACATGTGAGAGACAGGCCTGAGGGCCGCGGAGGGCACTGAGTCCGTGCTTGCATACCTCCCAGCACATTGGCTCCCCAGGCCCTTGGAGTCTGCTGCCTCTTGCATTGGGGACCACCCCCACAGAGAGTGGTGCCTTCTGTTGCTCCAGAGAGGAGACTTCCAGAAGCTTCCACACGCTGGCCTCATACTGAGGTGCTTGAGAACATGGACTCTGGTTCAAAATCTGGCTCTGCCCTCTACCAACTGTGGTACCTTGGCCAAATTCCTTAGCCTCTCTGGGCCTCAGAGCTAATACCTATCTCACAGCGTTGTTAGGGTGACTAATTGAGTTTTTTTTTTTTTTTTTTTTTTTTTTGAGACAGAGTCTCACTCTGT
Organism: Pongo pygmaeus; assembly: GCF_028885625.2. Classification (NCBI taxonomy): domain Eukaryota; kingdom Metazoa; phylum Chordata; class Mammalia; order Primates; family Hominidae; genus Pongo; species Pongo pygmaeus. The sequence goes on from NC_072373.2 coordinate 46,015,086, forward strand.
CGCCCAGGCTGGAGTGCAATGGCATAATCTCGGCTCACTGCAACCTCCGCCTCTTGGGTTCAAGTGGCCTCAGCCTCCCGAATTGCTGGGATTACAGGCAGCCACCACAATGCCCGGCTAATTTTTGTACTTTTAGTAGAGACGGGGTTTCACCATGTTGGGCAGGCTGGTCTGGAAGGCCTAATCTCAGGTGATTTGCCCACCTTGGCCTCCCAAAGTGCTGGGATTACAGGCATGAGCCACCGTGCCCAGCCTAATTGAATTAATACTTAGGAAGTGCTTACAGCAGTACCTGATACATAGTAAGTCCTGTGTTAGCGTTTGCTAAATAAATTGGTCCCAGCTCTGAAATATGGGATTGCACAGCTGCCAGCTCATCCTGCAGGTCTGGATAGCCCTCATGGGCTCTCTAGACCTCTTCTTCTCCAAGCCCGTCATTTGCTCAGTAAATATTTATTGAGCACTTACTGTGTGCCTCTGTGTTTGGCCTTGGGTTGGCTGTGTGAACAAAACAAAATGGTCCCAGTGCTCATGGGATTTATAGTCAATGCACAAATCAATACATAATTTCAAATCATGCTGTATACTACTAAAGAATCAAAAAATAAGACACTGCAAGAGAATAACAGGGCAAACCTACTTGGGGTGTTGGGGGCTAAGAAAGGTCTATATGGGGAAATCACCTTTGAGCTCAAATCTGAAGGATGAGAAGGAGCAGGTATAGGATTTTGGTGGTGAGAAAGAGCATTCCAGGTAGAGGGACCAGCATGTGTGGGGGCCCCTGGGCAAGCAGGGGCATAACATGTAGCAGAAATGGGAGGAGGGCCAATGTGGCTAGTGCCAGGGACTGAGGGGCTATGAGAGAAGAGGTGGAGGGGGGTGCAGATTTAAGATTTGGGATTACATGCTAAGTAGAATGTAAAGGATGAAAGGGCTTTAAGCAGTGGAGTGGCGTGATTCCATTTGGCTAGATGAGCCCGTCTGGCACTCAGGTGTGGTGATGAGAGATTGGAGAGAGTTGCTAGAAGGGGTCTGCAGTGATCAAGGCAAGGCTTGCTGCTGCCTTACGTTGGAGAAGTGGCCATGGGGATGGCTAGAAGTGGGTCAACTCGAGATGTATTTTGGAGGTAGAAGGCAAGGCTTAGGATTGTCATGTATAGGAAAGCTTTCAGGATTTTAGGGGGTGTTAAGCTTGCTGGGACTCAAGGAACTGGCAATGGGTGGGCATGGGGGAATGGATTTGAGGGTGGAATCTAGGATGACTCCCCATGTTGTAGGCTGGATCACCTGGGAAGATGAAGATGAAGAATGTAAGGGAAAGAGGGTGTTTCCTTTCTTCAGTATCCCTAAACACTCTTTTGAATAGGCTCCATTTTGCCTCAGATGAAGATATGAAGTGCTGATCTTCTTTTATTCTATGAAATGGAAGACTCCTGAAAATGGGTTCTCGTCAGCACAGAGTGGAGAATGACTGTTGCCCATCTATTCTAAATTCCAGGCTTCCATTCCACAGGGTTCAGGGTCTGGGTCCAGATTAATCCTGGCTGTACCATTTGCTAGCCACAAGATCTTAGGTAAGTTACTTAAATCTCTCTGTGCCTCAGTTTCTTTTTCTGCAAAATGGGGATAATAAGGTAGTACTTCTCCCCTAGGTTATTTTGAGAATAGCATGAGATTGTGCTGAGCATACTGTAAATATTTGTATAGCTGAAGGGCCAATTTCATTTTTGCCACCTCCTTGAAACATACCATCCCTTAAGACCCCAAGAGCTTTCCTGCACCTTCCATTTCTGAGCCCTGCCTTCATCATTCTGGGCTCACGCAGTTGAATTTTTTTTTTTTCTTTTATTATTATTATTATTATTATTATACTTTAGGTTTTATGGTACATGTGCGCAATGTGCAGGTAAGTTACATATGTATACATGTGCCATGCTGGTGCGCTGCACCCACCAACTCGTCATCTAGCATTAGGTGTATCTCCCAGTGCTATCCCTCCCCCCTCCCCCCACCCCACAACAGTCCCCAGAGTGTGATGTTCCCCTTCCTGTGTCCATGTGTTCTCATTGTTCAATTCCCACCTATGAGTGAGAATATGCGGTGTTTGGTTTTTTGTTCTTGTGATAGTTTACTGAGAATGATGATTTCCAATTTCATCCATGTCCCTACAAAGGACGTGAACTCATCATTTTTTATGGCTGCATAGTATTCCATGGTGTATATGTGCCACATTTTCTTAATCCAGTCTATCATTGTTGGACATTTGGGTTGGTTCCAAGTCTTTGCTATTGTGAATAATGCCGCAATAAACATACGTGTGCATGTGTCTTTATAGCAGCATGATTTATAGTCCTTTGGGTATATACCCAGTAATGGGATGGCTGGGTCGAATGGAATTTCTAGTTCTAGATCCCTGAGGAATCGCCACACTGACTTCCACAAGGGTTGAACTAGTTTACAGTCCCACCAACAGTGTAAAAGTGTTCCTATTTCTCCACATCCTCTCCAGCACCTGTTGTTTCCGGACTTTTTAATGATTGCCATTCTAACTGGTGTGAGATGGTATCTCATTGTGGTTTTGATTTGCATTTCTCTGATGGCCAGTGATGGTGAGCATTTTTTCATGTGTTTTTTGGCTGCATAAATGTCTTCTTTTGAGAAGTGTCTGTTCATGTCCTTCGCCCACTTTTTGATGGGGTTGTTTGTTTTTTTCTTGTAAATTTGTTGGAGTTCATTGTAGATTCTGGATATTAGCCCTTTGTCAGATGAGTAGGTTGCGAAAATTTTCTCCCATTTTGTAGGTTGCCTGTTCACTCTGATGGTAGTTTCTTTTGCTGTGCAGAAGCTCTTTAGTTTAATTAGATCCCATTTGTCAATTTTGGCTTTTGTTGCCATTGCTTTTACGCAGTTGAATTTTTAAAACCAAGTTCAGGGCCTGACATTATCCCTGTTAAATCTCATCCTGTTAGATGCACCCATTGGCGCCTGTCAAATTCCTTTTTATTTTGATGAGGAAGAGGTAGCGTGATGCATGCTAAGTTCATTTTTGTGGCCATAGAAACATCCATGGATGGTGCTTTTGCTGTCTTCTTGCCCCCTGGTGAGTGGCCCTTAGCCTGGGTAAAGGCAGAGGCCAAGTTGGGCTGAGATGAGGGCGGCAAGGAGGCTCAGCTTGGCTCGAGGGCGATCCAGCACAAGCATCCTGGTTCCCGTCTCCCAAGTCAGGCGCTGGCTTTGAGTTCTGAGATGCTGGGCCAGAAAGACCTGTTCAAAGTCACTTCGTGGGTTGGCCAGTGACAAGCCTAAGGCACAGGCCATGGCCCAGCTCTCTGTCCACAAGGCCCCACCACTTTATGATCTGACCTCTTTCCAAACCACCCTGTCACATTCCCTGACCTCGGATCAGAGAAGAATGTAGGCTAGACATGTCTCGCTCCACACGGCCCTCCGGCCTCTCCACTCCCATAGAGTGTGTATGTATCCACATGCCTCTAAGGGTAGCACCCCCCAACTCCCTCCCCCTCCACCCACACACCTACTGTGTCTGTGCTGGGTGAAACAACACAGCCCCTTCCACATTGGTTGAGGGGGGGTTGTGCTCCGCCCCACTTATGCTCCTCCTCTGACCTTTCCAAGGTCTCTGTCCCCACCTTGGAACTGATCTCACAGCAGCAGCAGGTGGCTTTGATGTTTATGCTTAACTGCATGCATTACTGAGCTTTCTTCCTGTGGGAGTCTCTCTCCCTAACTTCCTAAGGGCAGGTAGGTCCCCCACTTAGGCCAAGAGCTCCCTGAGGACAGGGGCTAGGTATCCCATGACTTCTTCCCCTGTTCTCCAAGCACCTACTAGTCTCAGTTCATGGGGGGAGCTGGACTTCAAGGTGACCCTGGCATTTAGCAAAGGCCCAGAAGGACAGCCAAACCTAGAAGCCCTAGGAAGCAATAGCACATTGATTCTGCATTCCTCCCAGATTCCAGGGGAGTGGAGGTGGAAAGACACCTCCAGCCAGGCACAACAATGTGCCTTTGGTACCAGCCTCTGGGACTGATGGACTCATTGGTCCAGTGCCCGCCACCACTCACCCTCTTCCATTAATGCACTCCTTGTTCATCATGTATGCTGCAAGGTATTTTTCCAGGTAGTAGTTTCTTGGGAGATTGAACTTCCCTAATAAGTAGGCTTGCAAATAGCTCAGAGGGCAGGGAGAGAGAGGAAGCTCTCTCTCTCTAGATTCTAACACTGGCAATCCACAAATTAACCCTCACTGGAGCAACCTGCTCAGACTAGAGAAGGGAAAAAAGGTTCCTTCTCTAGAAGGTTCCTTCTTTTGCTAGTTCCACATTTCTCACATAATTCTTGGTTAATTTTCTCTGCCAACCTGTTGGTATGCCTTGGAGAAGACTGGGGGAGGGAGGGACTGAGATGAAAGAGAAGAAGAAAAGTGGCTCATGCCTATAAGCCCAGCACTTTGGGAGGCCAAGGCGGGCAGATCACAAGGTCAGGAGTTCAAGACCAGCCTGACCAACATGGTGAAACCCCGTCTCTACTAAAAAAATACAACAACAACAACAAAAAAACAAAATTAGCCGGGCGTGGTGGTGCATGCCTATAATCCCAGCTACTCAGGAGGCTGAGGCAGGAGAATCACTTGAACCTGGGAGGCAGAGGTTGCAGTGAGTCGAGATCGCGCCACTGCACTCCAGCCTAGGTGACAGAGCGAGACTCTGTCTCGAAAAAAGAAAAAAAGGAAAGAAAAGTACAAACACTTTATATTTGTATAATGCTTTGTATCTTTTCAAAGGACTTTGCCTCTATAAACCCAATACTCATTACATGCTATCAGTATAGACCCATTTATTCATCAGACTTTTAGTGAGAGCCTACTATGTGTTGGGCCTTATGCTAGGCACTTAGAGGGATGTGATAGCAAATTAGACCTGGAGGAGATAAAACCTTGGATAGGGAGACAGAATAAAAAAATGATGAGGATTTAAGATGGAAAAAGGGGTAATGGGGATCAAAGGAGGAAAACAACAACCCTATAGTGGAGTAGAAATAGCAAGCACTTTACAAAGGAAATGATAGCTGAGCTGGGTTGCTTCAAATAGAGGAGGAAAGGAGGAGCTATAAGGAAGAGTTCTTATTTTGTGTAGCCCAATTCTCCCTGCAACTGATGCTTATCAGTAGAGAGTAACCAGCATGGTGAAAGGCCTAGAAACCACAGTGTACTGGGAAAGGGTGAAGGAAATTTGGAGTCTGAGCTGGAGAAGAGACTTGGAGACAAGCGACACCCTTGTCATCATTTGAAGGACTGATAGATTTATTTATTTATTTATTTATTTATAGACAAGGTCTTGCTCTGTCATCCAGGCTGGAGTGCAATAGTATGATTATGGCTCACTGCAGCCTTGAACTCCTGGGGTCAAGCAATCCTCCTGCCTCAGCCTCTTGAGTAGGTGGGACTGCAGGTGTGCACCACCATGCCCAGCTAATTAAAAATATTTTTTTTGTAAGGACAGGGTCTCATTATGTTGGCTGGTCTTGAACTTCTGAGCTCAAGCAATCCCCCCACCCCAGCCTCCCAAAATGTTGGGATCTCAGGCGTGAGCCACCACACTCGGCCAGGACTGATGGAAATAAAGACAAAGTAGATCCTCCCTGTGACTCCAGTGGGGAGCCCCAAGGCCACTGGGTGGGAGGAAAATATTTTAGCTCGAAAGAGAAAGACAACATGTGATGCAGTGCAGACAAAGTAACCAGGGGTGGTTTCCCCTTTCCTTAAGAGGGCATTTGGCAATGTCTGGAGACAGTTTTGGTTGTCACAACTGGAAGGTGAGGTGCTACTGATATCTAAGGGGGTACCTAGCCAGGGATGCTGCTGCTACACATTCCACAGTGCACAGGACAATAACCCTCCACAGCAAAGAATCATCCAGCCCCAAATATCAGAGTGCCAAGGTCAAGTAACTCTAATGCAGTGGAAGAAGCCCAAGCTTGGGGTTCTAATCTCTCATACCAGCAGTGCTATTTACTAGCCTTGAGACTGTGGGAAAGTTACTCAAACCCTCTTGTTATCAGTGTCCTCATCTGTAAAAATGAAGATAATAGAACCAAACAAAACCACTGAATCCCAAATTCAGTGGGTTCTTTCTGAATAGTGCCCAGCAAAGTACCTGGTATAGAGAAGGTGCTCCGTAGTGCCTGTTATTAAAACACAAGGAAGATTTTATTTCATTTTCATCAGTGAAACTGCCTAATAATTGATCAGAGTGCCAGAGAGGTTACGAGTTGTAATAAACTTATCCTGCAGGGATGTTATAGAGGGTTTTCTGGAGTAGGTGTGTCAGTCACTTGGTCCTTCTATTCTGGCATTTTTCTAGAGGGGGATCAAGACATCTGCATTGCTTTTTTGTTTGTTTGTTTGTTTTGAGATGGAGTCTCACTCTATCGCCCAGCTAGAGTGCAGGGGTGTGATCTCGGCTCACTGCAACCTCTTCTGCCCGGGTTCAAGCGATTCTCCTGCCTCTGCCTCCCGAGTAGCTGGGATTACAAGTGCCTGCCACTGTGCCTGGCTAATTTTTTTTTGTATTTTTAGTAGAAGTGGGGTTTCACCATTTTGGCCAGGCTGGTCTTGAACTCCTAACCTCGCTATCAACCCACCTCGGCCCCCCAAAGTGCTGGGATTACAGGTGTGAGCCACTGTGCCTGGCTGACATCTGCATTGTTGTAGGGGATCACCCAGAGTGGTGGGAAAAACTATAGGGAAAGGATGCAAACCTTCTGAAAGGTCAGAAGGTTCTGCAGAGCCCTGGGGGAGAATGGCTGAAGGCAGCTGTTCTATAACCCTGAGGCAGAGGGCAAGGAGCAGGTACAAGGGAGTGTGGGGGATTTTATCTTAAACAAGCTTGTTATGTTGACCAGGAACTGACTTTTGATCATCTGCGCACGTGAAGTTCCCTGAAAGGGGAACAATAAATGTTAATTACCTACAGGTTGTGTTGGCTCCAGGTTTTTGGCATTGTGCCTGCACTGAATAAAAGCAAGCAGCTCCAGCTTCTCGGGGCTGAACTCTGGCCACTTGAGCTGCTCTTACACTGTATACCTGTATCTGAGTACTCATTTCATCCACCGGTCAGGGTCTGTGGGACAGACTAGGCAGGTGGTGCCCCGTGTGAGGAGCAACGCAGTGGATCATGATGGAACCCTCGAAAATGAAAGTGAAGTGACTGCGCAGTAAGTAATCGGTGCCCGCTGGGGATTTCCAAGTTTGAGGGGATTTTCCAGCTAGGGTTTCATCATGGGACAACAGTTATCCCCTCAACAGCAACAGTATATTGAAACAATTGCCTAAAGCTAGCGGAGCCTCAGTCTCAGAGATCCAATTAAAGGACCTGATGCAAACTGTTGTTTTCCATAACCCATGGTTCCCAGAAGAAGGTACACTAGACCTAGAGCTCTGGGAACAAATGGGAAGAAATCTTAAATGACGTGCACAAGGGCAGTAGGTCCCAGTAACATCTTTAATGTTATGGTCCTAATAGGGTTGCTTTGGCCCTGCTCTTCACAGAAGAGCCCAAAAAGATAAGGGAAGAGGAACCACTACCCACTTTAATGCCCCAGCCTCCCTCAGCCCTGCCATTACTGGGTAAAGATACCAAAGAGGAGACGGAGGTTTTCCTCCCCCTCCCCCAATGAACTGGGAAGAAGACAAGCGATACACTACAGTTATGGGACCCTGCCTTAGGCAAGCGGCATTGGAAGGGGACCTCTTGGCCTGCCCAGTGATGCAAGATCAACAAGGCAATTGGGTGCATGAGCCCATTACATTGAATACTTCTAAGGAAATAAGAAAAAGCATTAGAGAAAATGGGGCCACTAGCCCATTCACAAGAAGATTAATTGAGGCAATAGCAGATAACTACCATAGGACTCCATGGGACTGGTCAGTGCTAGCTAAAACAACTTTAGGAGGCGAGCCAATACCCCTTCTGGAGGGCAGAATGTGATGAATTGTGTGAACAACAGGCTAACCAGAATCAATTGGCTGGACAAAACATATCGGCTGCTATGCTCCAGGGGAGGGGTCCCTATGTTAATGTACAACAACAATTAAATTTTGTCCCCCAAGCCTATGCACAAGTGTCCTTATGCGTCTACAGGGCTTAGGACCAAATTCCCGAAGGCAGAGTTCAACAGGGATCTTTTGTAAATGTTCAACAAGGGCCTCAGGAGCCATTTATGGAATTTATCAATCAGTTAACCCAGGCAATTAAGAGCACACAGGGAACATCAACCGTTCCATGGGTATCTCGTATAACCCTCAAGGACAAGCCATAGTGGAACGTGCCCATTCCACGCTTAAAAATATGCTTTTAAAAAAAAGGGGGAATATGAATAAGGACCCCACAACACTACTAGCACAAGTCTTATTCACCCTTAATTTCTTAAATTTAGATAATAAATTTCAATCAGCCATAGAAAAGCACTTTGCTAAAACCTCCCAAGATACAAAGCCTTCAGTGTTATGGAAAGATGTAAATAGTAATCTATGGTGCAGTCCAAATGATTTGCTAACATGGGGAAGAGGATATGCTTGTGTTCACATCCCCTCAGGTCCTCTTTGGATTCCAGTGCAATGCATCAAACCATACCATGGCATGGCTGGGACCCAACGCAGTACTGGAAATGAAGAATGTGATCCTGTAGGACCTGCAGCCCCGGACAATGCAGCTTCCTCAGACAACACAGGCTCTGGATGGGGAATGTGAAAAAGACAACTGGGGGACGCTGAATAAGACAACTCAGGAGGCTGAGCGAATCACAGACACCATTCACTCCAGATAATCTGTTCCTTGCTATGCTGTCTGTTGTACACTGCAACTCTTGTAAGGATGCAAAGCTGGAACACAAGCTGTAACCACTGCACCTGTCAAACCTGTCACTGCACACATCTGTACGCTTCAATCAACTAAACCTGATGCAAAAAACAGAAAAGGGAGAGATGTAGGGGATCACTCAGAGTGGTGGGAAAAACTATAGGGAAAGGATACAAATCTCCTGAAAGGTCGGAAGGGTCTGCAGAGCCCCTGGGGAGAATAGCTGGAGGCAGCTGTTCTATAACCCTGAGACAGAGGGCAAGGAGTAGGTACAAGGGAGTGTGGGGGAATTGATCTTAAACAATCTTGTTATGTTGACCAGGAACTGACCTTTGATCATCCCCGCATGTGAAGTTCCCTGAAAGGGGAACAATAAATGTTAATTACCTTCAGGTCGTGTTGGCTCCAGGTTTTCAGCATTGCACCTGCCCTGAATAAAAGCAAGCAGCTCCAGCTTCTCAGGGCTGCACTCTGGCCACTGGCGCCAGGCAATCCTCTGGCTGCTCTTCAATTGCATACCTGTGTCTGAGTACTCATTTCATCTGTCGGCCAGGGTCTGCAGGACAGACCAGCACATTGTAGCCCTAGCACCCCATGAATTGAAGGGAATGCACTTTTCCAGAAACCAAGAACTGATTGGATGAGGGCTGATCAAAGTGGTATTACAACATTACTCCCTGCCTCTTAAATAATGCTCTACCCCTCCTAGCCCCTAACTTCTTGGTCCTGGCCTTTAATAACATGTGAGAAACTGAAGAAGGTCCCCAAAAAGTAATGCGAAGGACACAGAGGTCAGAAGAGGACAGAAGAAGAAAGAGGAGGCTGAGGGGAGGCCAGAAGCCCCGTGACAGATGTGGAGCAAGACATTGACCTGTTGATCCCACCGCCTCAGAGGCCAGCAGGAAGAAATGAGCCTCACTGAGAAAAGTCCATACAGAAAGTGGTTCCCAAGGGAAGGTGAGGGATTCCATCTGGGGGAACAGAAATTAGAATCAGCAACCAAACATTAGTCCAGGTTCTGGGCTCAGACCTTCATGGGCTGCTGTTGAGGCACAAATGACAAATCTAAGCTGCTATGGAACGGCATGAATGTGGCGATTTGAAGTGTTCTGAAATCTAGGAAAGGGAAGTGGGCAAGCCCCATGGCAGGGCACTCAGAATCTCCAGGAGGCTCTTCTCAGAGAACAAACACCCCACGTGAAAACCTATTTGAGAATTACCCACCTAAAATGATGCTGAAGTGTAACTGCCTGAGAACGTTAACAAAGAAATGATTTAAACTGAAAACGTTTTTCATTTTTAGGTGAATAAACAGATTCAGAGAGGTAAAATGAATTGTCTAAGATAATAGTTACTGGCAGAACTGGAACTAAAACCTAGGGATATATATTTGTGAAAAGTTTTTTAAAACAGCATGGCTGAGAACCAACCAATCGCATCAGACTCTCCTGTGTGCCTTGGTAAAATGCAGATTCCTAGACTCCACAGAGCTAGGGAATCAGAGTCCTTGGGGATGAGCCTTGGAAATGTATTCTTTTTTCTTTCCTTACCAAGTTCCCAAGAGCTAGAAAAGGAAATGTACCCTTAATAAGCTCACCAGGTGAGGTGACTTGTATGTACATTAAGCTTCAGAGCTAGCGATTTAGATAGGTTTGCTGATGGTAGACAGATGGAGTCCAGGACCTCTGAAGTGCCTCCCAGTCAAGGAAGTTGGGAATCTATGATGTAGGTACAGCATAGGGTGGCTGCAGCTCCCTCCCCTCCCTGTGTATAGAGGTCATCTGAGGAACTTCCAGGAAGAGTCAAATAAAGAGCTGTCACACACCCTAGAGCTGGAATCTGCACCCTCCACACCAACCCCTTTGCACAGTCTGTCTGCTCTGCATGAGCCCGCAGCTGGTTACTGCAGCCTGGAAGAGCTGAGACAGAGAAGACAGGAAGAGCTGAGGCGGAGAAGACAGATGTGGGGAGGGAGAATAACAATAATAAACAGACCTCAGACAAGAGGCTGCTGCATGGATCTCATTCGGCTGTTTACTCAGGACAGTAGGTTATCTTGGGGGGGGTCTGCTTTGGCTAGAGAGTGTCCATCAGTCCAGGCCAGCAGGCTTCTGCCCTGTGGCTGTCATTGCCAGGCTGTCAGGAGATGTCTCATCATTTGCTTTTCTCTGAATTCCAATCATTGTCTACTGTTGCAGCTGAACCTGACTTTTTCAGATGTTGCTCACTGTCTGCTGTTGCTGGTCCCCCATCACCTGATCCACTGCACCACAGAGTATGAGTTTGGGCAGGAGGGCAAGTCCACAAACCCAGGCCATGCAAACTGCCCCATCCATCCTTCCCACTAAGCTCCAACTGAACCAGATGACATCGTCTGCTCCAATTGGGCTGTTTCCAATTCCCCAAACACACCTGGCACACTCCCATCCCACACTGAGATTTTGCTCTTGCTGTTTCCTCTGACTGGAAGTCCTTCCCCACATCGTCCAGTATATTCTATTCATTCTTTAGGGCCATGGCAGACATTGCTGGTTGCATAACCTTCATCTCTTCTCCCCTTCTTCATTTACAGTCCATTGATTTTGTTTAAGGAAGGGAGATCAATATGCCATCCTAAAAATATTGCTTCCAGGATCCCTCGTTGCTAGAAGTGATAATGTAACAGAGTTCTGGCCAATAGGATTTATGTATTTACTTATTTTGGAGACAGGGTCTCGCTCTGTCACCCAGGCTGGAGTGCGGTGGCATGATCTCAGCTCACTGCAGCCTCAAACTTCTGGGCTTAAACAATCCTCCCACCTCAGCCTTCCAAGTAGCTGGGACTACAGGCACACGGCACCATGCCCAGCTATTTTTTAATATTTATTTTTATCTTTTAATTTCCTTAAAATAAAAAAGGAAGAGACAGCTGGCCTGTGTCTGGCATGTGTGTTTTGTTTTTTCCCTTCTTGTTCCCTGGAAAGTCTAAGCCTGGGGGTGGAGTAGCCAATTTATAACCAAGAGGATAAAGACCACATGTTAAGGATGCTGGCCAGGAAGAGAGAAGGAGCCTAGGTCCTTCTCGACATCTTGAGGCTTGCACCATCCTATCTCCACACTTCTTATAACAAGAGAAAAATAAACCTCTATTTTTTTAAACCTCATAGTCAGGTTTCTGTTACATGCAGCCAAATGCAGTCCTAACCGATACAATGGATTATCTAAATATATACATTTATTTATTTATTTACTTATTTAAAGAGAGATGGGGTCTTGTTTTGTGGCCCAAGCTGGTCTTGAACTTCTGGGCTCAAGCAATCCTCCCATTTCTGCCTCCCAAAGTGCTGGGATTACAGGCATGAGCCACCTCACCCAACCTCTCCCTCCATTTCTACTCGTCCTGGCTGGATAGGCTCCTTCCTCCCTCTGTGCTCAATTGGTTCCTAGTTCCTCTCCCAGGGCAGTTCTCTCTCTCTCTCTCTTTTTTCTTGAGATGGAGTTTCACTCTTGTTGCCCAGGCTGGAGTTCAATGGCGTGATCTCAGCTCACCGCAACCTCCGCCTCCCGGATTCAAGCGATTCTCCTGCCTCAGCTTCCCGAGTAGCTGGGATTACAGGCATGTGCCACCACACCTGGCTAATTTTGTATTTTTAGTAGAAATGGGGTTTCTCCATGTTGGTCAGCCTGGTCTCGAATTCCTGACCTCAGGTGATCCACCCACCTCAGCCTCCCAAAGTGGTGGGATTACAGGCGTGAGCCACCGCGCATGGCCAATTCTCTTTACCTACATGCTCATTGTATATTTGTCTCAGCAACTTCGATGTGAGCACCTTGAAAGAATGAGCCTTGCTCTTCCTGGTAACTCCTCACAGGAACACCTGATCTTCGGAGATGCCTGGTAGAGATGATTGAAAAGAACTGACCAGCACTGGCCTCTTTCCCCCAAGATCTACCAGGGTCATAGCACTCTGAGGATTATTTTGTGATATTTCCCCCATGGCCTCTCCATCAACTGCCCATACTCCATAAGTTTGTCCCCTGTCCTCTGTCCAGATCTAGACTCCAGGGCAGTGAGGCCCAAGGGAAAACTATCCTATCACCTCTTCTATTAATAGAAAAAATTAGGAGAGCAGATGTAGCTTGGCCTCCTAAGGGTCCCTCCTTCTGCCCTCCCTAAGACTGTCTGAGGGGAAGGGCAAGTTCTGAGGCTTCTTTAGAACCCCTTCCCCCACCATAGACTCTTGGAGCAGACAATGTCATCTGGCTCAGTCTCCAGCCTTCAGGCAGGAAAATTCTACAGCTTTCAGAGCAGACAGAGAAGACTCAGTATCTCTTCAACCATCAAGATGGGACAGACTGTAAGAGGGCCCTGGAGGTAAGATGTTGAGGCTGTTTCTAGGCTCGGTGGCAGGCTGCTTGGCATCATGAAGGGGTCAAGCAAGATGCTAGTCTGGGATCTATGGTATGTCTCCTTGAAGGTATGTCCCCTATGTAGGACCAGGGCTGGAGGAAGTTCTACATGTTTGTCTTCCCAGTAATCTACAAGCTCCTTCAAGGAAAGGAATGTCTTATTCATATTTTTTCTCCCACCTAACAGGGCACCTGGCACAAAAAAGATGCCAATAAATATTTGTGGGCAGAAGAGAGGAAGGGAGGCCTTAAGTAAACTCAAGCAGATGAGTTGCTAACCAGGATGCAAGCCCTGTCCTTTCCCAGCTCAGCCCAATGTTCTGCTGTGGGACTCCTCTGGCTTCTCCCTTAACCCTTCAGGCCCTGACTTGGACAATACCTCCTCTTTTACTACTCCCTGCCCTTTTGCACGCCAAAGCAGAAGTCATCATTCCGTTCTCCAATGGAATATTGGATATTCCATTACAGCCTTTGATCAACTGGATTGAGAGTCTCTGCCTCTTCCTCTTCACCAATAGTCAGGGATGCTAGAGGCAAAGGTTCAGAACCTGTTCCTCAGACTGGATGCGAGGACCTCCAGGTTACTTGCAGATAACAAAGGTCGCACAGCAAGGTAACTGGGATGAAGGTTGAGGTTAGACAGCTCTTTCCTGGGGTGAGGAGGGAGGTGGGGTGAGTGGAGGAAGGTTCCCTTTGAGGAGGGCTGGCAGGACAAATGAGGCTTCTTTAGACCAGCAGGAATGTGCCATCTGGACAGGCTTGTTTTTCCTAAAAATCATGAGGCAGCTCTTGGCACCAGAAGTCAGAACTGAGCCTGGGAGCAGGATGGAAAAGGTACCTATGCTGTCTCACCTGGGGCTCAGGGCTCCAGCATCACAGAAGGTAGAGTTGGACCTCTGGGGTCTCCCAGGCCAGTGGCTGCTGTAGGGCATCCCTGGGTCACTCCGAGTCCTTAAAGGTAATCATGGAGACCTGAGAGACACTTTCAATTTCTCCAAAGAACTCGTGGAATTTTCATCATATGGTAAGGTTGAATAGGCTAAAGTAAAAGGTTGCTTTTCTTTGCTTTTGGCTAGAATTATATCAACACAGTGTCTTCATGGAAAAATAAATTATTTGATAAATGCAGTTTGGTGGGTACAATTTTTCAAAATATGGGATCCTTCTTTTTAATGTTAAAAAAATTGGGAACCACTGGTTCCCCCAAATCTTTCTTTCCATAGATGAGAAGCATGAGGCCCAGATAGGTCACACAGCTGGTCAGTAGCAGGCCTAGGGTTAGGACAAAGTCAACTGACCCTAGTCAACTGCCCTCTCTGCACACCACGTGCCTCTCTGCACACCACGTGCCTCTCTGCTTTCTCTTGTCTTCATCATTCTTACTGAAGGGGGAGTCCTCTGACTCTGCCACCCCAACACCTACTGCTCTCCAGTGGAACTTCTACTGGAGTCTGACACCCATATGTTCTCTGGGGTGCCCCACTGAGTGCCAGCATCTACTGCTATCAATATTATGACCATAGCTGCCAGGGGAGTCGTGTCCCTATGAAAGTAAGGAGACATCTAAGATACCCCCAGGGGATACATCAGTCAGATTCATATTTAGATATGGGTAAAGGAAACCTTGACAAATTGTGGCTTCACCAAGACAGTTTCTTTCTTCCCTCCCCTTCCCTCCCCTTCCCTCCCCTTCCCTCCCCTTCCCTCCCCTTCCTTCCCCTTCCCTCCCATCTCCTTCCCATTCCCCCTCCCCTCCCCTCCCCTCCCCTTGCCTTTCTTTCCCTTTCTTACCATCCTTTCTACCTTCCTTCTCTCCTCCCCTCCCCTCCCCTCCCACTCCCTTCCCTTACTTGTTTCTTTGTTTCTGTCCCTTCCATGCAACAAGAAGTCTGGTGGTGGGCAGTCCTGGGCAGGTGCAGCTGCTCAAGGAGTCATTAAGGTACCAGGCTCTTTCTCTTTTTCTGTTCTATCATCCTCAGTGTTTAGCCTTTCTCCTCATGGTTGCAAAGTAACTGCTAAATTTCCAGTCAAGAAGAGGGTGAAAAAGGTTGGGGAGAGGGAAAAGCCCACTGCTAGAAGGCCTTGGCTCTGATTATTCAGGAAGGGAAGGCCTCCTCTGGGATAGCTCCCCCTCCCTTTGAGTAGAACTCATCTCATGAACATCACTAGCTGCAAGGGACACTAGACGTTTAAGCATTTTCCTTTCCAGCCCTTATACTACAGGAAGGTAATATATAAGAGGATTGAAATGGGGTGGAGAGAGCCAACATAAACATGCACCTCTCCCCTGCTTCCTTACCCATCCTCCTCTCCAGCCTTGCTGTTACAAGGAGAGGTGACTGTGGGCAGCCAATCTTTCCACTGGTGCTATGGATTCCATGCCCTGTCACCTCCTCACCTCTGTTTCCTGTAACTTCAAACTTTTCTGCTGTCTTGGATCTTATTCACTTTTTAATACATTCTCAAATCATTCCCATGTTAAACAAAGTCAAACAACTGTTGGAGCAGTGACTTAGAGGACTTATAGAAAAATGTTGGGATCTAAAATTGTGTTTGTCAGCATTTGCTGACCTTCAGTGAGTTGCTGCAAGACAGAGACAATCATCAGTCATGCTAGGCCACGGGAGAGTAGGAAGGACACAGTTTACGGTTTCATCAAAAGGCCCTTTATGACTGAGGCCAAAGATTCAGGAGCTCTGAGGGTCAAAGATTCATGTCCCTTGCAGACTACAAATCTGAATATGGCTCTTCTCTTGAATGAAAAAAGGCCACTCTGTTAGGCTTTGGTTTTTCATCTTTAAAATGGGGACAATAATATACTTGCTTCAAAGGATAATCCTGAGGATACAGTGAAATAATATACCCAAGAATGGCTTATCTTATAAAAGATAAACTAAAGCAGAGCTGGGGGTAAGAGAGAAACCCAGCCTCCGTGTGTGAGTGCCATGTGTTCTTATGCCAAAATTCAGCCCCATCCCGTGTGTGTTCTGCTGTGTGAGCCAAAAATGTCCTTTTTCTCTCCTTAACCTTGTTCAGGTTACATTTCTTTCTGTGCAACCCAAAGCATCCTCTCTAATAAACTCATCCATTCCCCTGGCCTCCAGCGGCACTCAGGTCCGTCCCTATAGCCCAGACCTTTCTCCTACACTATGTAGCCATCTACCCACCTCCATATTTGATATTAATACTTAGATATATACAGACTCTTCAAACTCAAAATGTCTAAAAGTAGACTATTCATCTTCCCCATACCTGTGTTTCTTCCTCGTGTTCTCTGTCTTAGTAAATGACATCATAATCTATTGGCTGCCCAAGCTGAAAACTGGAAATCATACTTGGCTTCTTCCTCTTCTTCATTCTCCACATCCCATCATCAAGCTCTGTAACTTACATCTCTTAAACATCTCTATCTTCAATGTCACCCTCTTAGTCCAGGCCATCATCTTTAGCCTCTGTGACCATCATTATTTATTTTCTACCCAACATAATTTCCCTATTTACTTGCTTATAAGAACCCCTACATGGCTTCAGGCAGCCATGTGCCTAGTTCTAGGTACTGAGTCATTATGAAGAACATTGTTCCTGTTTGCCAGATACTCAATTTTCCAGCCTTGCTTGCAACTAGAAGGGCAGTGTGACCCAGTTTTGACTAATGAAATATAAAAAGACATCTATGATGGGCTCCTGGGAAAGTTTTGCTTTACTGAGAAAAAGAATAGAAGGTGTCTAGTACTGTCCCCTCCCCCCTCTCCCTGCCTTGAATATGATTATTGGGTCTGGAGCTGAGGCAGTCATCTTGCTACAGTGAGGGAATAAGCAAGAGCATACATAGCCAATATGTGGAGGATGGTAGTGCAGAAGGATGGATAAAGCCTGGGTTTCTAACAACGTCATCCCTGAGGAGGCCTTATTTCCTGATTTCCTATGGGTAAACAATGTCATTACAAGTTTTAAGCTATGTTGAGTATTCTGTTATATGAAGCTGAAAGCATTTCTAACTAATATAATCTCCCTGGCTTTGTTCTCTTCCTCTCCCTTAATTTATTCACACAGTATTCAGAATAATCTTTTACAAACATAATTCTGATGTTGACATGTCCTTGCTAAATGTGTTTGATGGCGTTCTATCCTTTAGCTTAGTGAAACTTGTATGGCCAGCTTCACCAGCTTGGAATAAAAATGAAGCCTGCGTCTTTTTTAATATTCACAATAACCACTGGAGCTTCAGTCTGTTCAGATTAGCAGGTGTCCAATATCCCTTTTAGGTCTAATTCAAAGGAGTCAATCTGGCATTCAAATGCCAAACAAAGGGAGAACTTGAGAGTATGCCAGGCCATCACTGAGTTCATCCTTTTGGCCATCATTGACTGTCCCATGGCATCCCATTTGTAGGCTGGGCACATTTGACTGGCCCATTCCTGTCTAACACTTCCCTGACATCCTTGGTTGGTCCACATCCCCTGCACCAGCCATGGTGGTGGTGGGTCCTTAAGAGAGAATTGCATGCTGGTAGTGGGACACTTGGCTACAGGATAGCCATGATTATAGCTCTGTTGGCCTATGTTCATCCTCTTCCTAAACCATATCTCCCATGCCAGGGTGACTAGATGCAAAGGGGCTTCCAGACTCAGCCACATGCTGGTCACAATCAGCCTTCACCCCAGAGCTCTTTTAGCTCATAGGATTGAACCCAGGTAACCAGTCCCAGCTCTGCTTTTATAAAGTTCACCCTAATTCTGAACTCCACTGTATTAGGATCAAGTGTATACAATGGGGGACTCCCTTAATATGGATGGACCCTGCCTGCCTCCCCAGCCTCATTTCATGCCACTGTCCTCCATGTCTCTTAGCACCAATGATGCTGGGCTTCTTCATTTTTCTCACAAGCATTAAAATTTTTCTTATTTTAGGTTCAAGCATGCTTTTTTAAATTTATTTATTTATTTTTTATTATACTTTAAGTTCTAGGGTACATGTGCACAATGTGCAGGTTTGTTATATATGTATGCACGTGCCATGTTGGTGTGCTGCACCCGGTAACTCATCATTTACATTAGGTATATCTCCTAATGCTATCCCTCCCCCCTCCCCCCACCCCACGACAAGCCCTGGTGTGTGATGTTCCCTACCCTGTGTCCAAGTGTTCTCATTGTTCAGTTCTCAGCTATGAGTGAGAACATGCGGTATTTGGTTTTCTGTCCCTGTGACAGTTTGCTCAGAATGATGGTTTCCAGCTTCATCCATGTCCCTACAAAGGACATGAATTCATCCTTTTTTTATGGCTGCATAGTATTCCATGGTGTATATGTGCCACATTTTCTTAATCCAGTCTATCATTGTTGGACATTTGGCTTGGTTCCAAGACTTTGCTATTGTGAGTAGTGCCACAATAAACATATGTGTGCATGTGTCTATAGCAGCATGATTTGTAATTCTTTGGGTATATACCCAGTAATGGGATGGCTGGGTCAAATGGTATTTCTAGTTCTAGATCCTTGAGGAATCACCACATTGTCTTCTACAATGGTTGAACTAGTTTACAGTCCCACCAACAGTGTAAAAGTGTTCCTATTTCTCCACATCCTCTCCAGCACCTGTTGTTTCCTGACTTTTTAATGATCGCCATTCTAACTGGTGTGAGATGGTATCTCATTCTGGTTTGGATTTGCATTTCTCTGATGGCCAGTGATGATGAGCATTTTTTCTTGTGTCTGTTGGCTGCATAAATGTCTTCTTCTGAGAAGTGTCTGTTCATATCCTTTGCCCACTTTTTGATGGGGTTGTTTGATTTTTTTCTTGTAAATTTGTTTAAGTTCTTTGTAGATTCTGGATATTAGCCCTTTGTCAGATGGGTAGATTGCAAAAATTTTCTCCCATTCTGTAAGTTGCCTGTTCACTCTGATGGTAGTTTCTTTTGCTGTGCAGAAGCTCTTTAGTTTAATTAGATCCCATTTCTCAATTTTGGCTTTTGTTGCCCTTGCTTTTGGTGTTTTACTCATGAAGTCCTTGCCCATGTCTATGTCCTGAATGGTATCACCTAGGTTTTCTTCTAGGGTTTTTATGGTTTTAGGTCTGACATTTAAGTCTTTAACCCATCTTGAATTAATTTTTGTATAAGGTGTAAGAAGGGATCCAGTTTCAGCTTTCTACATATGGCTAGCCAGTTTTCCCAGCACCATTTATTAAATAGGGAATCCTTTCCCCATTTCTTGTTTTTGTCAGGTTTGTCAAAGATCAGATGGTTGTAGATGTGTGGTATTATTTCTGAGGGCTCTATTCTGTTCCATTGGTCTATATCTCTGTTTTGGTACCAGTACCATGCTGTTTTGGTTACTGTAGCCTTGTAGTATAGTTTGAAGTCAGGTAGCGTGATGCCTCCAGCTTTGTTCTTTTGGCTTAGGATTGTCTTGGCAATGTGGGCTCTCTTTTGGTTCCATATGAACTTTAAAGTAGTTTTTTCCAATTCTGTGAAGAAAGTCATTGGTAGCTTGACGTGGATGGCATTGAATCTATAAATTACCTTGAGCAGTATGGCCATTTTCACAATATTGATTCTTCCTATCCATGAGCATGGAATATTCTTCCATTTGTTTGTGTCCTCTTTTATTTCATTGAGCAGTGGTTTGTAGTTCTCCTTGAAGAGGTCCTTCACATCCCTTGTAAATTGGATTCCTAGGTATTTTATTCTCTTTGTAGTAATTGTGAATGGGAATTCACTCATTTGGCTCTTTGTTTGTCTGTTATTGGTGTATAGGAATGCTTGTGATTTTTGCACATTGATTTTGTATCCTGAGACTTCGCTGAAGTTGCTTATCAGCTTAAGGAGATTTTGGGCTGAGATGATGGGGTTTTCTAAATATACAATCATGTCATCTGCAAACAGAGACAATTTGACTTCCTCTTTTCCTAATTGAATACCCTTTATTTCTTTCTCCTGCCTGATTGTCCTGGCCAGAACTTCCAACACTATGTTGAATAGGAATGGTGAGAGAGGGCATCCCTGTCTTGTGCCAGTTTTTGAAGGGAATGCTTCCAGTTTTTGCCCATTCAGTATGATATTGGCTGTGGGTTTGTCATAAATAGCTCTTATTATTTTGAGGTATGTCCCATCAATACTTGTTTTATTGAGAGTTTGTAGCATGAAGTGCTGTTGAATTTTGCTGAAGGCCTTTTCTGCATCTATTCAGATAATCATATGGTTTTTGTCTTTGGTTCTGTTTATATGATGGATTATGTTAATTGATTTGCATATGTTGAACCAGCCTTGCATCCCAGGGATGAAGCCAATTTGATCGTGATGGATAAGCTTTTTGATGTGCTGCTGGATTTGGTTTGCCAGTATTTTATTGAGAATTTTTGCATCGATGTTCATCAGGGATATTGGTATAAAAATCTA
Source organism: Pongo pygmaeus (assembly GCF_028885625.2). NCBI lineage: Eukaryota > Metazoa > Chordata > Mammalia > Primates > Hominidae > Pongo > Pongo pygmaeus. Next base: position 46,035,748 of record NC_072373.2, read on the forward strand.
TTTTTCTGTTGTGTCTCTGCCAGGCTTTGGTATCAGGATGATGCTGGCCTCATAAAATGACTTAGGGAGGATTCCCTCTTTTTCTATTGATTGGAATAGTTTCAGAAGGAATGGTACCAGCTCCTCTTTGTGCCTCTGATAGAATTTGGCTGTGAATCCATCTGGTCCTGGACATTTTTTGGTCAGTAGGCTATTAATTATTGCCTCAATTTCAGAGCCTTTTATTGGTCTATTCAGGGATTCAACTTCTTCCTGGTTTAGTCTTGGTATGGTGTATGTGTCCAGGAATTTACCCATTTCTTCTAGATTTTCTTGTTTATTTGCATAGAGCTGTTTACAGTATTATCTGATGGTAGTTTGTATTTCTGTGGGATCGGTGGTGATATCCCCTTTATCATTTTTTATTACGTCTTTTTGAGTCTTCTCTCTTTTCTTCTTTATTAGTCTTGCCGGCAGTCTATCAATTTTGTTGATATTTTCAAAAAACCAGGTCCTACAGTCATTGAATTTTTGAAGGGTTTTTTGTGTCTCTGTCTCCTTCAGTTCTTCTCTGCTCTTAGTTATCTCTTGCCTTCTGCTAGCTTTTGAATGTGTTTGCTCTTGCTTCTCTAGTTCTTTTAATTGTGATGTTAGAGTGTAAATTTTAGATCTTTCCTGCTTTCTCTTGTGGGCATTTAGTGCTATAAATTTCTGCCGAGACCAGCTCAGTTGGGGAGACCCTAACCCAGCAGTGCTAGAGGAATTAAAGACACACACACAGAAATACAGAGGTGTGAAGTGGGAAATCAGGGGTCTTACAGCCTTCAGAGCTGACAGCCCCAAACAGAGATTTACCCATGTATTTATTAAAAGCAAGCCAGTCATTAGCATTGTTTCTATAGATATTTGATTAACTAAAAGTATCCCTTATGGGAAACAAAGGGATGGGCCAAAATAAAGGGATGGGTCTGGCTAGTTATCTGCAGCAGGAGCATGTCCTTAAGGCACAGATCGCTCATACTATTGTTTGTGGTTTAAGAATGCCTTTAAGGGGTTTTCTGCCCTAGGTAGGCCAGGTGTTCCTTTCCCTCATTCTGGTAAACCCACAACCTTCCATTGTGGGCATCATGGCCTTCATGAACACGTCACAGTGCTGCAGAGATTTTGTTTATGGCTAGTTTTGGGGCCAGTTTATGGCCAGATTTTGGGGGGCCTGTTCCCAACAATTTCCCTCTATACACTGCTTTAAATGCGTCCCAGAGATTCTGGTATGTTGTGTCTTTGTTCTCATTGGTTTCAAAGAACATCTTTATTTCTGCCTTCATTTCGTTATGTACCCAGTAGTCATTCAGGAGCAGGTTGTTCAGTTTCCATGTAGTTGAGCAGTTTTGAGTGAGTTTCTTAATCCTAAGTTCTAGTTTGATTGCACTATGGTCTGAGAGACAGTTTGTTATAATTTCTGTTCTTTTACATTTGCTGAGGAGTGCTTTATTTCCAACTATGTGGTCAATTTTGGAATGAGTGTGATATGGTTCTGAGAAGAATGTATATTCTGTTGATTTGGGGTGGAGAGTTCTGTAGATGTCTATCAGGTCCACTTGGTGCAGAGCTGAGTTCAATTCCTGGACATCCTTGTTAACTTTGTCTCGTTGATCTGTCTAATGTTGACAGTGGGGTGTTAAAGTCTCCCATTATTATTGTGTGGGAGTCTAAGTCTCTTTGTAGGTCTCTAAGGACTTCCTTTATGAATCTGGGTGCTCCTGCATTGGGTGCATATATATTTAGGATAGTTAGCTCTTCTTGTTGAATTGATCCCTTTACCATTATGCAGTGTCCTTCTTTGTCTCTTTTGATCTTTGTTGATTTAAAGTCTGTTTTATCAGAGCTAGGATTGCAACCCCTGCCTTTTTTTGTTTTCCATTTTCTTGGTAGATCTTCCTCCATCCCTTTATTTTGAGCCTATGTGTGTCTCTGAACATGAGATGGGTCTCCTGAATACAGCACACTGTTGGGTCTTGACTCTATCCAATTTGCCAGTCTGTGTCTTTTAATTGGAGCATTTAGCCCAGTTACATTTAAGGTTAATATTGTTATGTGTGAATTTGATCCCGTCATTATGATGTTAGCTGGTTATTTTGCTGGTTAGTTGACGCAGTTTCTTCCTAGCATCGATGGTCTTTACAATTTGGCATGTTTTTACCGTGGCTGGTACCGGTTGTTCCTTTCCATATTTAGTGCTTCTTTCAGGAGCTCTTGTAAGGCAGGCCTAGTGGTGACAAAATCTCTCAGCATTTGTTTGTCTGTAAAGGACTTTATTTCTCCTTCACTTATGAAGCTTAGTTTGGCTGGATATGAAATTGTGGGTTGAAAATTCTTTTCTTCAAGAATGTTGAATATTGGCCCCCACTCTCTTCTGGCTTGTAGAGTTTCTGCCAAGAGATCAGCTGTTAGTCTGATGGGCTTCCCTTTCTGGGTAACCTGATCTTTCTTTCTGGCTGCCTTTCCTTCATTTCAACTTTGGTGAATCTGACAATTATGTGTCTTGGAGTTGCTCTTCTTGAGGAGTATCTTTGTGGCGTTCTCTGTATTTCCTGAATTTGAATGTTCGCCTGCCTTGCTAGGTTGGGGAAGTTTTCCTGGATAATATCCTGAAGAGTGTTTTCCAACTTGGTTCCATTCTCCCTGTCACTTTCAGGTACACCAATCAGATGTATATTTGGTCTTTTCACATAGTCCCACATTTCTTGGAGGCTTTGTTCATTTCTTTTTACTCTTGTTCCTCTAAACTTCTCTTCTCACTTCATTTCATTCATTTGATCTTCAATCACTGATACCCTTTCTTACACTTGGTCAAATTGGCTACTGAAGCTTGTGCATGCGTCACATAGTTCTCATGCCATGGTTTTCAGCTCCATCAGGTCATTTAAGGTCTTCTCCACACTGTTTATTCTAGTTAGCCGTTCATCTAATCTTTTTTCAAGGTTTTTAGCTTCTTTGTGATAGGTTCGAGCATCCTCCTTTAGCTCAGAGAAGTTTGTTATTACCAATCATCTGAAGCCTTCTCTCAACTCATCAAAGACATTCTCCATCTAGCTTTGTTCCATTGCTGGCAGGGAGGTGTGTTCCTTTGGAGAAGAAGAGGCGCTCTGATTTTTAGAATTTTCAGCTTTTCTGCTCTGGTTTCTCCCCATCTTTATGGTTTTATCTACCTCTGGTCTTTGATGATGGTGATGTACAGATGGGGTTTTGGTGTGGATGTCCTTTCTGTTTGTTAGTTTTCCTTCTAACAGTCAGGACCCTCAGCTGCAGGTCTGTTGGAGTTTGCTGGAGGTCCACTCCAGACCCTGTTTGCCTGGGTATTACCAGCAGAAGCTGCAGAAAGCAAATATTGCAGAACAGCAAATGTTGCTGCCTAATCCCTCCTCTGGAAGCTTCGTCTCAGAGGGGCACCCGGCTGTATAAGGTGTCAGTTGGCAGCTACTGGGATGTGTCTCCCAGTTAGGCTACTTAGGGGTCAGGGACCCACTTGAGGAGGCAGTCTGTCCATTCTCAGATTTCAAACTCCATGCTGGGAGAACAACTACTGTCTTCAAAGCTTTCAGACAGGGACGTTTAAGTCTACAGAAGTTTCTGCTGCCTTTTGTTCAGCTATGTCCTGCCCCCAGAGGTGGAGTCTACAGAGGCAGGCAGGCCTCCTTGAGCTGCGGTGGGATCCACCCAGTTCGAGCTTCCTGGCCACTTTGTTTACCTACTCAAGCCTCAGCAATGGTAGATACCCGTCCCCCAGCCTCACTGCCGCCTTGCTGTTCAATCTCAGACTGCTGTGCTAGCAGTGAGCAAGGCTCTGTGGGCGTGGGACCCTCCAAGCCAGGCACGGGATATAATCTCCTGGTGTGCCGTTTGCTAAGACCGTTGGAAAAGCACAGTATTAGGGTGGGAGTATCCTGATTTTCCAGGTACCGTCTGTCACAGCTTCCCTCGGCTAGGAAAGGGAACTCCCTGACCCGTTGCGCTTCCTGGGTGAGGTGATGTCCTGCCCTGCTCCGTGGGCTGCACCCACTGTCCAACAAGCCCCAGTGAGATGAACCCGGTACCTCAGTTGGAAATGCAGAAATCACCCATCTTCTGTGTCACTCATGCTGGGAGCTGCAGACTGGAGCTGTTCCTATTCGGCCATCTTGGAACCTCCTCCCAAACATGCTTTTTTAATCTGCCTGAACATATTCCCACCCTTTCACCTAGCTAACTCTTATTCTTCTTTTAGGCCAGGGATCCCCAACCCCCGGGCTGTGGAATGGTACAAGTCCATGGCCTGTCAGGAACCAGGCCACACAGCGGGAGGTGCAGGAGGTGAGTGGCCAGCAAGCATTAACACCTGAGCTCCTCCTCCTTTCGGATCAGCAGCGCCATTAGACTCTCATAGGAGCACAAACCGTCTTGTGAACTGTGCATACAAGGGATCTAGGTTGCTCACTCCTTACGAGAATCTAACTAGTGCCTGATGATCTGAGGTGGAACAGTTTCATCCCAAAACTATTCCCCTCTGAACCCCACTGTCCATGGAAAAATTATCTTCCATGAAACCAGTCCCTGGTGCCAAAAACATTGAGGAACTGATGTTTTAGGCTTCAGGTTAAGTGTCACCTCATTAGACAGGTTTACCTGGCCCTGAGGGTCCCGTTCCAAAACACTCACCTATTTAGTAAAGCCTACAGTTTTCACCACCAAGTGAAGTCTGTCCGTCTTGTTCACTGCTTAGCAAAGTAATAAACAATTGCAACTCCATAAATGGATGGTCAGGTTTTGTACCCTCTTCTTTAAGTGATGAACTTCTACTCATCCTGCACATCCTCCTCACACCCCCAGCCCCAAACTGGTTCAACTGCTCTTCTCTGTGTTCCAATAGCACATTTTACCTTCCCTATTACAGATTTCATCTTATTACATCATGATTCCATGTTTACTTATCTGCCACTCCATCTAGGATTTGAGCTCCTTGAGTTCTGTGGTCTTGTTTTATCATCTTTGTATCTCCCAGGAAGAATGCTCGGCATAGGGCAGGCTCTCAATGATATTGACTTTATAAATCTGTTGTAAAAAGAGCCACGGGAACCCTAAAAGCAGAGAGTAGGAAGTTGAGGGAGGGAGGCAATTTTATATTTAACTAACTGCCCTGAACATGGCATAGATGAATTCTTCCTGTCTAACCTATTTGGGGAAGTGGATAGAGAGTTCTGTGTCCAAGTGTTTATTTGCATATTTACATTTAGCTAGAAAAATTAAAACTGCCCCTAGTACAGGAAGATGGGGAAGGCAGATAGCCTCTGCTCTAGGAGCTTAATCAGCAAGCCACCGGGGCTATTTTCAGAGCTTCCAGTGAGTTTTTGGCTATGCTAAGGGAGTTCACGAGCCACGTTTGGCAGCAGAGATTGGAGAAAGCTAAATTGTTCCACATAAGAAATGAGAGGAATTTGGATTTTGCCCCTAAGAAGAAGACAACAATGAAGAGGGCGAAGGGGATTAGCTGAATAACATGCAAAGAGTCTGCACCCTGAGTTATGAAAATGATCAATGGATTTTTTAAAAGTAATACCAGAAATGTCTGTTGTTTAGTATTATTTAGTGTTTAGTGTTATTGCTATGATGTAAAGCTCTTCATTTCTTCAAAGCTTCCTAAGTTTTCCACATCACAGAAGCCTTGCAAGTATTTCTGCCACATACTCCACCTGGATGGTGGTGATGTGGAACACGGACAGTCACCAGGCATGGCCAGAGGACCCTGGATTGAACAATTCATAAGAAGCAGGAGCATCCTCCAGAAGTTTATGGAAAACTTGAGATGGACATTAGACTTTGCAAACTCCAAAGGGTGATGCTGGTTCAAGGCACATTTGCCCTAACATGAAGGGTCAATGTGACTGCTTCTAGTCTTTATGAGCAGGGCTGTTTGTGTTTCAGTAGCAGTGTGTGTGTAAGAAGTGTGGGCTTTCATTGTCTGTATAATTGAACCCTGTGCTTGCAATTATCCTTGAAGGTGTATGTGTGTATTGATATGACTGTATGTTGATTCCCTGTGGGAGAGGCTGCCAAATGGTCATGTGACCATACTTTTCTTCCTCACCTAGGAACACCAAGCCCCTTCCCACTCCATGAGAAGTAGAGGCCTTCCCAGGATCAAACCAGCACTCCCTCTCTGAGCCTCCCCAAGTAACATACACTACCTGCCCCATTTTCTCTTTCTCCTGCCCCTGCCTGTTTCCTTGTCTTCTTCCTCCAGCCCCAGGAATAGCTGAGGCTCTTAGCTAAGAGCAAGAAAACAAAAAATCAGGTCACCAGTTGTGCTTCATTCCACCTCTCCCTCTCTAGCTATCCTCCCCACAAGCCAATGCATTCTGAGCATATATACAGCAAGCACCTGGCATCCCCCCCAACCCAGCTGCGCCTCTGCCTGGCAACAGACCCAACTCAGGTGGAAATTTGGGGTGCCCCACAAGCATACCATATGGTTCATCCTGTCTCTAGCACTATGGTGCAGCTTTTTTGTTCTGCCTAGACAGCCCAAGCAGACCCCAGAATGATTTTTCCCATCCTGAATGAAAGGTGATATGTTGATGTCATCTGTACTGCCAGGTTGCCTTCTCCCTGTGTAGACACTGCCTGTCTCAGTGTAGGAGGACACTGAGGTCTCCTGGAACAAGGTCCCTGTCCAGAGGCGGGAAGACCAAGAGACCAGAAGTCCTGCCTCAGCTCATGGGCAGGGTTCACTTGAGCTGGTCCCCACCTGGAGCCCAAAATGAGTGTCTTGTGCTTTGGAATGAACAGACATCTGGGATTCTCATTGGGGACTGTTTACTGGTTGATTTGCATGGCACATTAACAGCCCACAGCAGCCCACTTTCTGCCAGGGACTTTCAGGAACCATTTCTCCAAGCCAGCGTGGCCCTGCCCGGGCATGAGCCCTCCCCATCCCTTCTTCCCTCCCCACATCAGCCACGTGGATGTGACTCACACAGGCTCTCTGAGCCCCTGCCAGCAGCAGCCAGAGGACTGCCTGGATAAAGTTGGGATGGGCTACTTCAGGAGCAGGGAACAGTCCAGAGTCCCTGTTGGAATTCCACGGGCCTTCGTACCCTCCTCCTACTACTACTCCCAACATCGCCTGCAGCCCAAACCTCATGCAGCAGTGTCTCCCTGATGCTCAGGAGAAAGTTCATCCTTCCCTATCTGCTTCTCTCCTTTCTCCCGTAGCACGTACCACAATCAGGGACAACTATGTGAGTTCTCTTGGCTTTTCTCTGTGATATTATATAAATAACCCACACTTAAAGCAGAATATTCATACATATTATTTTGTTTTATCCTCATGATCACTCTATGAGATAGTTGTTTTATTTCCCATTTCAAAGAAGAAGAAATTGAAGATTAAAAGATTAAGTGAGGCAAAGCATAGAGGATGTTTAGGCAGTTAAACTACTCCGCATGATCCTATAAAGGTGGATACAATTCATTATACATTTGTCCAAACTCATAGAATGTACAACGCCAAGAGTGAACTTTTATCACCAGTTGTACCAAAGTACAACTCTGGACTTTGGGTGATAATGATGTTAAAATGTAGGTTCATCAGGTTTAGCAAATGACTGGTCCTGTGGGGGATGTTGATAGTTGGGGAGGCTGTGTGTGTGAGGGGCAGGGGATACATGGGGAACTCTTTGTACTTTCTACTCAATTTTGATGTAAACATAAAACTGCTCTAAAAAAAAAAAGTCTATTTAAAAAATGCCAGTCTAGGCAATACAGAGAGACCCTGTCTCTTAAAAAAAAAAAAATTAGCCGGGCATGGTGATGCACTTCCATGGTCCCAGCTACTTGGGAGGCTGAGGTGGGAGGATTGCTTGAGCCCAGGAGGTTGAGGCTGCAGTGAGCTATGATCACACCACTGTACTCCAACCTGAGCAACAGAGTGAGACCCTGTCTCAAAAAATAATATTAGTAATAATAAGAAATACATAAATACTTATTTTATGTATTAAGTTTTAAGTAATTTTAAAAAGTTTTCCTTGATGCCCAGAGTTTCCCTTGTTCTAAATGTACTGCATAAGCTTCTGAATGTACTTGGAGATTTACCAGTACCTCTCCTTGCCAGTTGTAGCTCCTCACCCCAGCCTGTCATCTGTCTGCCCCACCCTCCTCAACCTCTGGACTATAAGAACTCCAAGCCTTGACTTAGTTGTCTCTGTATTCTTAGCTTGCAGCAGTGTCTGACACATAGTAGATGCTGAATAAATGTCTGCTGGGAGAATGCATGAATGAATGCATGCATGGAGGAAGAGGAAGGGGAGAGAGAGAGAGAAGAAGATAGTGGGAAGGAAGAGAGGAAGAGGAAATAAAAAACAGGAAAAGAAGATGGAAGAAGTAGAGTGCAGTATACGGTCGGAAAGAAAAAAGGCATTCCTTGATTTGATCTTATCCCCTTTGTCTTCCTGGGGACTGGAAGGCCCTTCTCAGTTCCTTTTTTTTCCCTCTCCTCACAACAGGATAAGGACTTTGGCCAGAGCCCTGCCTATCCCCCAGGTATCCCCATAAAGTCTTTAACCCTTAGATATAGAACTGCTCTGTCCCTTTTCTACAAAACAAACGTGTTATTTGGGCAGAAGAGGAAAGGAGAAAATTTGAAGTGGAAAAATCTTTGGTTTGGAAATTCAGCTGACTGCCCTCATTTGGAATAAAATGTCCTTCAGTCCCTGGCTATGTGGCAGGCAGGGCCGGCCAACAGCAACACCGGATGCCGGGAGACTGGGAGGAGGCCTGGGGAATTTCAGAGGAGCCGCCAGAGTGGTATGAACTTGGAATCCAGGAAGAGAGTGATGGGGCTCATCTCCAAGGGCTGAATCCCTATCCTCTTCCTCATCTCTGTCCAGACAGTGGTCAGTTGTCCCGATGTGTCAGGCAGACCGCTGTCCTGGGGGCACGGACAGGACCAGAAGAAGCAAGTCAAGAGGGAGAACAGGGGCTGGGTCTGTCTCATGTCCTGAGCACCAACCTCAGCATCTCAGGACACATGGAAGGTGCCCAAGAAACATCAGCTGGGGAAAAAAAAAGTAACCCTTGTCCCAAGGGGTTGACAGGAGACCCAGACTTTGCACTCAGGTTGGTCCCAGCCTAATAGTGGAGACAGAACAAAGAATGCAGCTCAAAATCGGAATACCAAGTACAAACAAAAATAATATAAACCAAGAGCTTACCTATCAGAGTAGTACAGCAGACTGGCTTGGGGCCAGCGAGGTGAATTGAGAGACCCTCCCCAAACAGACCATCCTAAGTGGGCCTTTGAAGGAGCAGATGGGAATTATTTGGCTGAAGCCAGTAGGATGAGTATCAAAGTGGGGAGTTCAGGCAACATAAGAAGAAGAAGGGCAGGAGGCTGAGCAGTGATGGGGCAGGTCTCCAGGGCTGGAGCAAAGCACAGCTGACCCACCCTGACTGGTGTCTGCAGATGTTGTACAAGCAGCGCTTAAGTTTACACTGGCTTGCTGGTAACCTGGGTAGCCGGGGAAAATATCACAGTATAGTTCACAGGTTGTGTCATAATCTCCCAGATTCGTCATTTTCAGCCTTGGTTGTGCTTGTGGGGCTAAAGGGTGGAGGCCTAGATTTGTAAGAGCCCAGAGACCAAACCTATTTCCACAAGAAAGTGCACAGAGAAGACAAAGGGAAAAACGTGGCAACAGGGAAGATGTCAGAGAGATGGGAGGCTGTGCAGAGAGGGCAGCGCAGGCTGCCAGTTGGCCTCTCTTGTTTTGTTTTGTTTTGCTTTGCAGGAGAGTGGGAGGTTGGAAGCGCCACTGAGAGGAGTCAGAGGAAAGTGTAAGGAGACTTGTAAAAAAAGGTATGCTGGGTGCTGTGTGCTGCCTGATCCACTGTATGTGGGTTCAGGGTTTCAGCAAAGGCCATACAGACATTAAAGCTTCTGGAGCTGGGCTAATGCTTCCTTGGACTGTGATCCTGCTGAAATCGACTTTGGAGGAAAGGAAATGAAAAGGCTCCAATTTGTATCTTTCTGGCAGTAAACGTTTCTTATCCAATATCAATTCTCTCCTTCCTTACTTAATAAAACCACAATTTGTTACCCAGACAAAAGATGACTTTTCCTTTGCTCCCTTGCAGCTAGGAGTAGCCATGTGACACAGCTCTGACCAGTGAGGCATCTGCAGGAGCCCCTGGAAGGTTTAGGGGAAAGTCTGGATTTCCTGATATGTACCCAACCCTTGCTTTTTGTCATTTTCTTTTGTCTTCGTCCTGCCTGGAACATGCGATCAGGAGGCAGCCATGAGGATGAAAGTCATATGTGAAGGATGATGGAAGAGAGGGACTAAAGGAGCCTGCCCTGGACACCCTGATTTCCTGCTACATGGAGTGAAAAGCCACAGTCCCATGGATTCTGTTACCAGCCACTGAGTGCAATCCTACCTGATCCCATGGTCCTCACCAAGGCTGTGTCTGCTTAGGAAATGGAGAGTGGTCCCCAAACCACAGCAGCAAAAATGAGTGGAAGCGTTGAGCATTATTTCCAGCCTTCGTTGCTCTGGTGATTGGTGCCTGGGAGGGGCAGAACCTCCATCCAACAGACTGTACCAGCAGAGTCGTAAGAGGTAGGACTTTGGAGATTCAGCCATGTGTTCTATGGGTGGACTGAAGGCTGAAGGAGGAAGAGGTAGAAGTACATTGCTACCCACCTACTCCATCCCACGTGCAGACTCCTTCGACCCCCAACCCCAGGCTGTTGCCTGCTCCTATATTCATTTTCTCTGAAGTTGGAGGAAAGAGAAAGGAGATAGCAATGGCCAGACTTCCCTGGGGTTCCCAAACTGGTTACTGTGCTCTGCTCAAGTGCTGGCTCCCTGCCCCTCTCTATGCACACACTCGGCCCATGTTCACTGATTCCCATCCTACCCTCCAGTCATTTGCCTAACTGACTTTTTTTTTTTCCAGGAAACCTCAGAGATGCATTGGACTTGGTCAGCAGACTTGAGTTCTATGCCCATGCCAGTCACTGACTGGCCATGACCTGAGTTGGACAAATCATGCCCACTCTAGACTTAAGTTGTTCCTTATCTGGAAAAGGAAAGGAGTGCTTTGTCAGTGGTTCCCAGATACCAATTTATAAAGATTTCACTAGTCTGTGGCAAAATAATAACAATGGCTGTGAATTACTGGGTATTTCCTTTGTGTGAAGTGGTTTTCATATATTAACTCATTTAATCTCATAACTACCTGGAAAAGTATGTATTCTTATTAACACCTTCACATGATAGATGATAAAACCAAGGCTCAGAGAGGTTAAGTAACTTACCTGAAGGTCTTCAGATGATAAGTGGTAGAGCCTGGATTTGAACTCAGGTATCCTTGTCCCAGAGTCCATGTACTAAATCACTACATTACAGCTACCCATGTGATAAGGAAAAAGTAAGGAGGAGGATGATGATGTGCATGCATATTGATACACACAGACATATAATACCGTATATTTGTGTACTGTTAGTGTAAGTTTAATACTGACTTTCTGGGGAAGGACAGGGATATATATCCTTTATGTTAAGAGTGAGAGAATAAGTCTTTCATATTTTTTACATTAAAAGGTACTTTTCTGAAATGATGACAGAAGATGAGTATTTTATTTGCTCAACTGGCAAAATAAAACTTATTGACAACCAGTTACTTTTTACAGTATTTTACTTCCAACTTGTAATAGACTGTGAAATTAAGTCTGGGAGCCCTGAGGCTACAGGGTCTTCGAAGTCCTTTCTGGCTTAAATAATGTAAGGCCTTCAACCTCCAGGTGAGGAGACTTAAGTCACACATTCTTGGAGACGTCCTCCCAGATATCAGGCACACCATCCAGGCCCTCTGGTCAGTCTAGCAGATGGAGAGCCATCACCCCGAGGGGACCTGTTGGTAACATGCCTGTTTAACACTGCAAGTATTTTGACCCATAAAGAAACCTTCCTGTCCTGCCATGGCCCCAGCTTTAGCTACACCCACTCTGTACTTGTCTACCTCTTGGGATAAGTACCATATATAGAGAGAATCTTAAATTTCTCATTAGTTGGTAGAGATATTTTACTTGAAAGCAGATCCCAAACATAACCTCCTCCTGCCCAATCCTAAATCTCAGGCACCAAAGAAGACCAAGCTCTATCCTGAGTACTGTAAATGAGAAAACCAAAGGCAAAATTATGAACTGTCTTGAGGATGTCTGTTCAAAACAATTGTCCTCCACCTTATATGGATTCTGTCGGATCCTGGAGCAGATTAGAAACAGAACAGATAGTATTGAGGGCAGTCCATTAGTGCTCTCTTTAAAACCAAGCTGGCAAACTCTTGTTTTGAAACTAACATAGAACAAGCAATTTGAGAGAAGGGAAATTGGTGTAGCCCAATGTTGTTATTTTTTTCTTATTAACAGTCTCAAAGTCCCTAGTGAAGGAGGGGAACATCCAAACAGTTAGCAGCCAGGGACATTCTCAGGAAGGACAGCAGAAGCCACAGCGCTGCTTCTGCTGTGGGGTCTACATGCCTAAAACTGAGCAAAGAATTCGACGTGGTGGGCTGGACTCTGCCTCAAAAATGAACGAAAACAAAACAAGACTTCAAGTTAGCATTTGTGGAAAGGGGGAAAAAAACCATTGTCTGCCTTTTTGTCTCACGAACACAGAAACAAAACACTAATGAAGGCTCCCAATCTGGCAGAAATCTAAGGAATTAGAGGAAAAGGAACAAAAATAAACAAAAGGACACCAGACTTCAAGTTTCTCAAGCCAGATGTGACCCTGGAAACTGGTGTAATGAGGAAGAAAAACAGCTGTTGACTCAGTCGTGTGATGATTCAATGATACAATTATTTCATCATCAAAAGAGGCTTTGATAACTTCACCATTAGCAGTAAGAGTAAAAATAGAAAAAGAGGAAGGAGGAGCTCGATTTCAGCACTAATCTGATTCATTTGCTTTAAAAGACCTAGGCTTGAGGCCTGAACTGATTATGGAATCCAGCTATTAAAAATGGTTCTATCTGGTGATGGAATTTTAAGAAATGTTGAAGTTGGCAAAGTGAATTTCTCTATTTAGCAAAATATTTTCAGCTACGGTGGTCCATTAAAACACCAAGAAAAAGAACAAAAGAAAAATCTACTGGATAGAGTTTGCATGAAATCCACAATCCTGCAGTTTCAAAGGAGCAGGAATACACTTGCAAATCAATGTTGGAAATTTGCATTTTTCTGAGCTTTTAGTGGAATGGAGTGTTGGGGAGAGACTTTCTGCTTTTTATGGGTGGATCCAGTGAAATGACTGCTGGTCCTGATTAGAGGCCCATGGTTTCAATAATCTAGCATTCTCCCAACTGTGTCTTTAGCCTCTCTTTCTTTCTCTTCGGCCTACAAACAGGCTACAGAAACTGCTGTCTGGGCTACACGCTTAGATGATCCCATCCTAAATACATCTTTCCATTGACTGGGGTCCCTTTCTAGCTATGGCTCTAGCAATCAGCTCTTCTTCCCAGACAAGTTGTTTGGGAGAGAATTCCACACGCTACCCTGTTAGAACTGCCACATAAAATACAGGATGCCCACTTGAACTTTAATTTCAGATAAATGACAAATAATTAGTTTATGTATGTCCCATGCAATATTTGGGACATACTTATTATACTAAAAATTTATTCATTGTTTATCTGAAATTCAAATGTCAGATAAATTGAAATTTAAGTGAACATCCTGTATTTTTATTTGCTAAATCTGACAATCTGAATCCTAGTATCCCTTCTTCACTTTCTATTTGTTGCTCAGCCCATGGAAACCTGGTTTTTGCCTCAACCTTTTACTGATTCTGCTCTCCTCAGGCTCCCCAAGGACCTCTTACTGATCAAATTCACAGGGCACGTTTCCACCCTCCATGGCAGGGGCCTCTCTGGAGGACTCTGCAGGCACCGCTGGCGTCTCCTCTGTCCTGGTGAAGCTGTCTTCCCTTTTGGCTTCCGCAATGCATTACACTGCTTGTTTTCTCCACCTTTCTCTGACTGCTCCTTCCCTGTTTCCTTCACGAGCTGCGCTTGTTAAGCCACCTCTTACATGTTCAATGCTACCCAGGGCACTGCCCTTTGGCCTTCGGCACTCTCTATACACAGAGCTGGATTTGCTGCTTTATTTATCTCCCCCCTCAGCCCCACTGGCCTCAGCTGCCCTGAGCAGCTCTGGCCTCCTCATCTATCATGCTGGGCACCAGAGTATGTCTCGCAGAGAAACCTTTCTGCCCTGGGCCTCCAAGGAAGGCCCAGCTATGAGAGAAGAGGGTCATTTTCAAAAGGGTCAGAGCACAGGACCCTCCAAGACTGATGGGCTGTGAATTATGGATGTCGCATCTGTCAGTCCCGGTGCTCCAGAGCCAGAGAGGGTGTCCCTGCCTTCCATCCCTGAGTTGGCCTCTTCTCTCCAGCATCGTAGCATGTGCTCACTAAATGTTTTCCTGTATTGCTTTTTTACGTTTGTTGTCTTTTTGATGATCTTTATTTCTATGCACACACATACACGCACAAGCATATCCCATCTGGTTGGGAGCTCTCTGAACCCTCCTCCATCACACTGTGCCCTGCTAGAGGGCAAGGACTGAAATGCCCCAGGGGAAGTGTTTGATACACAGGTGTGACTATAACAAAACAAAACACAACAAACACACACACACAACGATTTTTACCCTTTTTTTTTTTTTTGAGACCAAGTCTTGCTCTCTCACCCAGGCTGGAGTGCAGTGGTATGATCTCAGCTCACTGCAACCTCTGCCTCCCAGGTTCAAGCGATTCTCCTGCCTCAGCCTCCCGAGTAGCTGGGACTACAGGTGTGTGCCACCTCGCCCAGCTAACTTTTGTATTTTAGTAGAGATGGGGTTTCACCATGTTTCCCAGGCTGGTCTCAAACTCCCGACCTCAAGTGATCCGCCCACCTCAGCCTCCCAAAGTGCTGGGATTACAGGTGTGAGCCACCATGCCTGGTTGATTTTTACCCATTTTAAAAGTTGTAAGTGCTTTTGTACAGAATACTTTGGCAGCGATCTCAGGAGTTGTTTATGTTAGTTTGCTAGAAGGAGATACAGAATGCCAGGCTAGATTCAAAACTCCTGAGGATCTCAAGCAATAATAAGTGCACTTACAGAAATTAAAAAGAAATACCTCTGGAAACTTAAGGGCTTTTCTGGTGATCACAAAGATACTGGTAGATTTTTGTTGATAGATAGGCCAAACTTAATCAGCTAGGGAAAAGAAAGAGGTACTAAAAGTTAATCACCAAAGCCAAAAAGATTAAACTGGTAAAGACTCAACAAGCAAGTATACACATTAAATTTTCTGAATATGACTGAAAACAAATTATAGTTAACCTCTTAATACTTCACTGGGTATTTGAGCTGTTCTTAGGGATCCACTTTTATTTTGGTAGTACTGTATAATAAATGTTTCCCTAAAACCTACAGTTAATTTAAAAAATATCTTTGTTCCTCAACTTGTAATGACATAAGTACATTGCATACCACAATTTTTCATTGAACATTTTATTTGTTGAAATTATCTTATATAAGTCAACTTCAGGTGATTTAGAAAATAAATGTGTTTCCAACATTTTTTAAAAATCAATAGCTTTTTTTTTTTTTTTTTTGAGACAGAGTCTTACTCTGTCGTCCAGGCTGGAGTATAGTGGTGCGATCTCAGCTCACTGGAACCTCCACTTCCTGGGTTCATGCAGTTCTCTTGTCTCAGCCTCCCAAGTAGCTGAGATTACAGGCAAGCACCACCACACCTGGCTAATTTTTGTATTTTTTGGTAGAGATGAGGTTTCACCATGTTGGCCAGGCCGGTCTTGAACTCCTGACCTCAGGTGATCCACCCACCTCGGCATCCCAAAGTGCTGGGATTACAGGTGTGAGCCACCGTGCCTGGCCCCAAATAGTAGCATTTTTATACACAAATAATGACCTAGCTGAAAAAGAAATAAGAAACACAATCTTATTTGGGATAGGGTCAAAAAAAAATAAAATAAAATACTTGGGAGAAATAAACTTAATCAAGGAGATGAAAGATCTGTACATTGAAAACTATAAAGCATCAATAAAAAAACTGAAAAAGATACAAACAAATGGAAAGATATTCTGTGCTCATGGATCAGAAGAATTAATATTGTTAAAATGTCCATATTATCCAAAGCAATATACAGACTTGACACAATTCTTATCAAAATCCCAATGACATTCTTCACAGAAATAGAAAAAAAAAAATCCTAGAATTCATACAGAACCACAAAAGACCCCAAATAGCCAAAAAATTCTAAGAAAGAAACACAAATAGAAATCTTCCGTTTATTATTCAGGGCTGGATTTGTATCTGGTCCTATAGGCACATTTAGGAAAAGAAACGTCTTCCAGTAACTCCTTAATGTGTGCTTCCAAACTACTTTTTGTGTTAAATTCTTACAGTTTCTGAAAGAAAACTGTTAATGATTAGCCATTCTGAAGGCATTCTGAAGCATTGCATTTCTTGATTTAACAATTACTTTAAAATATAGTAAAAGTCAAAAATTTTAAAATACAGTAAAAAATTACTGTATATTTCAAAACCATAGTAAACAAAACAGTATAGTACTGGCAGAAAAACAGACATATAGGCCAATGGAACAGAAGAGACAGCCTAGAAATAATTTCAAACATATATGGTCAACTCATTTTTGTCAAGGGCTCCAAGAGGACAAAATGGGGCAAGGATGGTCTTCTCAATAAATGATGCCAGGAAAACTGGATTTCCAAATGCAAAAGAATGACACTGGACCCTTATCTGACACCATACACAAAAATCAACTCAAAATAGATTTTGTTAAAAAAACCTAAATGCAAGATCTGAAACTATAAAACTCCTAGAAGAAAACATGGAGGAAAAGCTCCTGGACATTGGTCTTGGCAATGATTTTTTTCTTTTTCTTTTTTCTCTTTGGTAGAGACAGCGTCTCATTATGTTGCCCAGGCTGGTCTCGAACCTCTGGACTCAAGTGATCCTCCCGCCTCACATCCCAAAGTGCTGGGATTATAAGTGTGAGCCACCACATCCAACTGGCAATGATTTTTTGGAGATCACAGCAAAAGCTCAGGCTACAAAAGCAAAAATAAATAAATGGGGTTACATCAAATTAAAAAGATTCTGCACAACAAAGGAAACAATCAACAAAACAAAATAGCAACTTATGGACTGGGAAAAAATTTTTGCAAACCATCTATCTGATAATGAGTTAATATCCAAAATTTATAAAGTACACATACAACTCAATTATAGAAAAACAAATAACCTAATTTTAAAATGGGCAAAGGATCTGAATAGACATTTCTCCAAAGAAGATATAAAAATGGCCAACAGATATATGAAAACGTGCTTGACATCAATAATCATCAGGAAAATGTGAGTCAAAACCACTATATTATTTTAGACCCTATAGGATGGCTATTATCAAAAAGTCATAGGGGTGTGGAGAAAAGGGAACCCTTGTACACTGTTGGTGGGAATGTAGATTAGGTGCAGCCATCATGGAAAACAGTATGGAGGTTTCTAAAGAAATTAAAAACAGAACTACCAGAAGACCCAGCAATCTCTGTTCTGTGACTATACCCCCCGAAAATGAAATAACCACCTTTTTAAAATACCTGCACTCATATTTTCATTGCAGCATTCTTCACAATAGCCAAGATATGGAACCACCCAAGTGTCGATGGAGGAATGGATTTAAAAAGCTGTGGCATCTGTATACAATGGAATATTATTCAGCCTTTAAAAAGAAGGTCCTGTCGTTTGGCACAATATGGATTAACCTGGAAGACACTATGCTGAGTGAAATGCGTCAGACAGGAAAAAAAAAAATAGTGCATGATGTCACTTACATGTGGAATCTAAAAACAAAATCAAATGTGCAGACACAGATAATAAAACAGCAGTTACTGGGGTGGAAGCAGGCTGGAGAGGAATGGGAGGAAGAAATGGGAAGATGTAGGTCAGAGGATACAATGTAACAGGTGTGTGGAGAGATCTAATGTACACCATGATGGCTGTAGGTCATAAAATTGCACTGTACTTGGGATTCCTGCTAAATGACTAGATTGTAGCTGCTCTTGCCACAAAAGCAACAAAAATGGGTAACTATGTGGGGAGATGACAGAGATGTTCATTTGCTTTGCTATAGTAAATATTTTACTATGTGTATCCCATAACAGCATGTTGTATATCTTAAATATACACAATAAATTTTAAAATAAATAAATAGGATTGAGCTGGGAAGGAGGAGAAGTTTTTCTGAGAGAAGAACCAGGAGGCTGTAAGGGAGAGGATGTCCTCAACCCAACCCACGGCGCTCTGATGCCCTTTATCCAGCAAACTGCAGGAACTTACTCTTGAGGAGGTTAGTCCTCCTAATTGTCCGATTCAATAGATATTTTTCAGTGCTTACCAGTTTGGACCCCTCTGATGTATTGGACCCTGTTGGTCCCTCTTCTCTGCTGCTGTTGTTGTTGCTTAAAAAAATTTCATTATATAGCTGATGGCAGTAGTTCTCAGTGGTGCCGTTATGGTACATTTTAGCAGAGGTGGGTGGTGAGGTAAAAATAGACAGTCAGTAAGTAACATGGCTGGCAAGTGGTTATAAATGTTTAAAGGTAAATAAAGCAAGGAAAGGTGATAGAATGTTTTTGGTAATGTGACATTTGAACACAGACCCAAATGAAGTTAGGGAGAAACCCATGGGGACCGCCTAGGTAAGAGTGCCCCAGAGAAAGGGGACAGCACATGCAAATGAACGAGGAAGTGTGCAAGAAGTTCAGGGTGGCGAAATCAGAGTCCTGGGATGGGTGGAGATTAGGAGATGAAGTCAGAGAATTAATAGAAGTAACTAATCATGAGTGGCCTTTGCAGCCACATCTGGCATCCAATCAAACCTTAACAGGCATACAAAGAGGCAGGAAAATACGACCCAGGGCCGGGCGCGGTGGCTTACACCTGTAATCCCAGCACTTTGAGGGGCCGAGGCGGGCGGACTGCTCGAGCTCAGGAATTCGAGACAAGCCTGGGCAACATGGCAAAACCCTGTCTCTACAAAAAAATACAAAAATTAGCCAGGCGTGGCGGTGCGCACCTGTAGTCCCAGCTACTCGGGACGCTGAGGCGGGAGAATCGCTTGAACCCGGGAGACGGAGGTTTCAGTGAGCCGAGATCGTGCCACTGCACTCCAGCCTGGGCGAGAGAGCGAGACCCTGTCTGAAAACAAAACAAAACAAAACAAAAAGAAAATATGACCCACAATAAGAAGAAAAATAAATTGATTGAAACAGAAATGATACAGATGCTGGAATTATGTGGAGCAGAATATTAAAAAGTGATAATATACTCCATGTGTTCACAAAGGTAGAAGAATGTATGAGCATGATAAGGAGAGATATGGAGAACATAAAACAAGACCGAATTAAATTCTACAGATGAAAAAATACTGGCCAAGATGAACAGCATCTTAGACACTCCGGAAGAAAAGCCTAGTAAACTTCAAGACATACCAGTAGAAACAATTCAAAATGTAATGCCGAGGAGAAGTCTGGAAAAAAGAAACCAACAAAGCATCAGTAAGCTGAGGAACAACATCAGACTGCCTAATATACGTGCCATCAGAATCCAGAAGAGGGAGCAGAAAAAATATTTAGAAAAAGAATGACTAAAACTTTTCTGAATGTGACAAAATGATAAACCTGCAGATCTAAGAAGCTCAATGAACCCTCAAGCAGGAAAAAAAAAAAAAATGAAGAAAACTATATCAAGACACATCATAATCAAATTTTAAGAACTAGTGTTAAAGAGAATGTCCAAAAGCAATAAAAGAAAATCAACAGCAGAATTTTAAGAAGCGTTAAAGGAAGGTTTTTTTGCACAAAAGGAAAATGATGCCAAATGGACATTTGGATTTATACCAAAAAATAAAAGAAATTTCTTAAAATGGTAAATATGTAGATAAATATTAAAAAAGTTAAATTGAAATATCTAAAAGGGATAATTTATTGTTTAAGGCAAAAATAATAGTAATACATTGTGAGGTTTACAACATATATAGAAACAAAATGTAGGGCAACAATAGCATAAAATCTGGGAGAGCAGAAATAGAAATATACTGTTGTAAGGGGCTTATATTTTACACAAAGTGGTAAAATATTACTTGAAAGTAGACTATATAAGTTAAAGGTGTGTACTATAAACTCTAAAGCAACAAATGAAAAAAATGAAACAAGGAGGTATTGCTAATATGCTAATAAAGAAGATAAAGTAGAATCATAGAAATGATTCACCAATAAGAAGACACAAAAAAGGAAAAAGGGAATTAAGAAAAGATGGAACAAACAGGAAACAATTAGCAGGATAACAGATTTAAGCCCAACTGTATTAATAATCACATAAAATGTAGTTAGTATTAACACTCTAATCAAAAGGCACAGATTGTCAGATTGGACTTTTTTTTTGAAATGGAGTCTCCCTCTGTCTCCTGGGCTGGAGTGCAGTGGTGAGAGCTCAGCCCACTGCAACCTCCGCTCCCAGGTTCCAGCAATCCTCCCGTCTCAGCCTCCCGAGTAGCTGGGATTACAGGTGTGTGCCACCATACCTGGCTAATTTTTTGTATTTTTAGTAGAGATGGGGTTTCACCATGTTGGTCAGGCTGGTCTTCAACTCCTGACCTCAAGTGATCTGCCCACCCTGGACTCCCAAAGTGGTAGGATTAAAGGCATGAGCCACTATACCTGGCCGACGGGACTTTTTTTTAAAAAAGCAAGACCCAATTATTTTCTGTCTCTAAGATACCCAAGTTACATATAAAGGCAAAGACAAACCTAGGTACAGTGGCTCGAGCCTGCAGTCTCTGCTACTCAGGAGGCTGAGGCAGGAGGATCCCTTAAGCCCAGGAGTTCAAGGCCAGTCTGAGCAACATAGTGAGATCTTTAACTCCTAAATAAATAAAATAAAAGCAAAGGCAGATTAAAAATAAAAGGATAGAAATGATATACCATGCTAATACTAATCAAAGGAAAGTTGTAATGACTATGCTAATATCAGACAAAGTAGATTTCAGAACAAACGATATCACTAGGAATAATGAGCATCATTTCATGACAATAAAGGTGTCAATTCTTCAAGATAATGTAATAATCCAAAAATATTTATGCACCTAATAGCATAGCTTCAAAATACATGAAGGAAAATCTGATAGAAATATAAGAAAAAATAGACAAATCCACAGTTATAGTTGGAGATTTCATCATTTCTATTTCAATAATTGATAAAACTAATAGACAGAAAATAGCAAGGATATTGTACACTTGAGCAACCCTACTAACCTATTGGATCTGACTGACATTTTGAGAACACTCTTCCATATAGCAACAGGATGCATATTTTTTTCTAGTGCTCATGGAACATTTACCAAGATAGACCATCTAGGCCATAAAGTGATTCTCGATAAATTTTAAATGATTCAAATTACACAAAATATATTCTCTGGTCACAAGAGAATTTAATTAGATAATCATAGAAGGATATCTGAAAACTTCCCAAGTATTTGGAAACTAAGCAACACACTTTCAAAAAAGCCATATGTCAAAGAAAAACTCACAGGGGAAATTAGAAAATACTTTAATCTGAACTAAACATGACATATACAATTACATGGGGTGTAGCTAGAGTAGCATCTAGAGGAAACTTTGTAGCATTAAACATTAATATTAGAGAGGTGATATCAGATTTATTTTCAGTGACCTCAGCTTCTACCTTGGAGAATGAGGAAAAAGCACAAATTAAAGCCAAAGAAAGGAAATAAAGATAAGAGCACAAAATAAACTTTTAAAAATAGAAAAAAATTAATGGACCCAAAAGCTAATTCCTGGAGAAAATGAATAAAATAGATGAATCTCTAGCCAGATTAATTAGGGGAAAAATAGAGAAGACACAAATGATCAATATCAAAAGTGAGGAAGAGGAAGGCAGCATCATAGAACCTACAGCCCTTAAAATGGCAATAAGGGAATATTATGACAACTTTATGGCGATAAATTCAACAATTTGGTCTTAACCAATGCAATAAGACTAGAAAAACAAAGAGAGGCATAGAAATTGGAAAGAAGGTAGTGGTAGTAAAACTCTCTGTATTTTCAGATTATGTAGAAAATCCTAGGGAATCTACAAAAAAGACTACTAGAACTTTTGAGTGAGTTTAACAAGATTACTTGATAGAAGGTAAAATCAACTGTATTTGTATATACTAGCAATAAACCACTGGACATTGAAATGTTTTAAGTACCATTTTAACAGCATCAAAAACAGAAAATAGAATAAATTTGACAAAAGATGTGCAAGACTTTTACACTGAAAAGTATAAAACATTGCTGAGAGAGCTCAAAGAGGGCCTAAACAAATGGAGAAATATTTCATGTTCCTGGACCCAAAGAGTCAATATTGTTAAGACATCATTTCTTCCCATATTGACCTACAATACTACACAATCCCAATCAAAATCCCAGTAGTCTTTTTGTAGATATTTGTATGTAAAGGGAAAAGACCTAGACTAGTCAAAATAGGAAAAATAAGAACAAAGAAGACTTAAACTACCTAATTTCGAGATTAATTATAAAGCTACAATAAGCAAGACAGTGTGGTATTTGCATAAAGATAGGCATATAAATCAATGGAACAGAACCCAGAAATACAACCATATATACAGTCAATTGATTTTCAAAAAAGGCACCTAATGACTGAATGAGGAAAAGGAATCTTTTCAACAAATGGTGCTGGAACCATTGGATAACTAAATGCAAAAAGAAAAATTACTTCATATCATATACAGAATTAACTCAAAGTGGGTCATAAACCTAAATATAATAGCTAATATATAAACTTGTAGAAGAAAACAAAGGAGAAAATCTTAGTGACCTTAGCTTAAGCAAGCAGAAGCAGCATAAACTATAAAGAGGAAAACTTGGGTCGGGCATGGTGGCTCACACCTGTAATCTCAGCATTTTGGGAAACCAAAGTGAGAGAATTGCTTGAGACTAGGAGTTCAAGCCTATCCTGAGCAACATGTTGAGACTCCATCTCTACACACACACACACACACACACACACACACACACACACACACACACAATTAGCCAGGTGTGATGGTCACACCTATAGTCCTGGTACTTAGGAGGCTGAAGCGGGAGAATCTCTTGAGCCCAGGAGTTTGAGGTCACAGTGAGCTATGATCACACCACTGCACTCCAGCCTGGGTGACAGAGCGAGACCTTGTCTCTAAAAAATAAACGAATAAACATAAAAAAAATTTAATTTAAAGATCAATATATTGGACACCATTGAAATTGTATTAGTCGCCTATTGATGTTGTCACAAATTATATAAATATAGTGGCTTTTAAAAACCTCATAAATTTATTATAAGTCTGTAGGTCAGAAGTCTGACATATATCTCCCTGGACTAAAAGTCAAGGTGTTAGCAGGGCCAAATTCCTTTCTGGAGGCTGTAGGGGAGAATCTATGTCCTTGCCTTTTCCAGTTTCTATAGGCTTCGTACATTCCTTGGCTGTGACCCTCTTCCTTCCTCTTCAAAGCCAACAATGGCTAGTTGAGCCCTTCTCTTATTGCATCATTCTGACCTCCTCTTCCTCCTTCTTCTTTTGTTTTTCAGGACATTTGTGACTACTTTCGGCCCACCCAGATCATCCAGGATAATCTCTCTACTTTAAGGTCAGCAGATTAACAATCTTAATTCCATCTGCAACCTTAATTCCTCTTTGCCATGAAAGGTAATATATTCACAAGTCCCAGAGATTAGGTTGTAGAAATCTTTGAGGGTGGGGCATTATTCTGTTAAGAGGAAAATTTAAAATTTCTGCTCTTGGAATGACATTGTTACAAAAATAAAAAGCAAGCCGTAGACTGGGAGAAAAGATTTGCAAAACATATATTAAACAAAAGACTTGTATCTAGAAAGTATAAAGAAGCCTTAAAACTCAATAAGAAGACAAACAACTCAATTAAAAGATGGGAAAAGATTTGAAGAGACAGTTCACCAAAGAAGATATACGGATGGCAAATAAGCACATGAGAAGATGCTCAGTATCATCAGCCAATAGGCGAATGCATTTAAAATCACAAAGTGATACTACTACACACCCTAGAACCAGAAATACCATTTGACCCAGCAATCCCATTACTGGCTATATACCCAAAAGATTATAAATCATTCTACTGTAAAGACACATGCACACGTATGTTTATTGCAGCACTATTTACAATAGCAAAGACTTGGAACCAACCCAAATGCCCATCAATGATAGACTGGATAAAGAAAACATGGCACATATACACCATGGAATACTATACAGCCATAAAAAGGATGAGTTCATGTCCTTTGCAGGGACATGGATGAAGCTGGAAACCATCATTCTCAGCAAACTAACACAGGAACAGAAAACCAAGCACCGCATGTTCTCATTCATAAGTGGGAGTTGAACAATGAGAACACATGGATACAGGGAGGGGAAAAACACACACTGGGGCCTGTCGGGGGGTGGGGGCCAAGGGGAGGGAGAGCATTAGGACAAATACCTAATGCATATCGGCTTAAAACCTAGATGATGGGTTGATGGGTACAGCAAACCACCATGGCACATGTATACCTATGTAACAAACCTGCACATTCTGCACATGTATCTGGAACGTAAAGTAAAATTAATTTTTTTAAAAAAGTAAATACTGTTTGAGTCCATTTATGTAAAATTCCAGATGATTAAATTATAGTAGCAGAAAACAGACAAGTAGTTGCCTGGAGATGGAGTTGGGGGGGAAAGGTGTGGTGGATTACAAAGAGGCGTAATAAAACTTTTGGGAATAATGGATATTGTACTAGTTTTTTATTGCTGCATAACAGATTACTATCAATTTGTTTAAAGCAACACACAATTGTCATCTCACAATTACTAGGGGTCAGCAATCTAGGCGTGGCTTAGCTGGGTGCTCTGCTCTAGGGTTCCTCACAAGGCTGCAGACTCAGCGCTTTCCTGGGGAAGGATCTGCTTCTAAGGTCACATGATGATTGGCAGGGTGCAGTTGCTTATGGGTTATCGGACTGAGAGCCTCAGTTTCTCACTGGCTATTGGCCAGGGGCCACACTCACTTCTTTGCCATGCGGGCATCCCCATAGGGCAGCTCACAGCATGCGGCTTGCTTCATCAAAGGCAGCAAGGGAGAGAGTCTACTGGCAAGATGGAAATTGCACTCTTACATAAAACAATCACAGCAGTGATTTATTCTTTTGGTTAGAAAAAAGCCGTGGGTCCTGCCCACACAATGGGGTTCACAGGGCATGGATACCACGTGGAGGGGGACAACTGGGGGCCCTTTTATAGTCTGTCTGCCAGAAGTATGGTCATTTACATGATTGTGCTTATGATTTTATAGGTATATATTAATGTCAAAACTTATCAAATTGTGCATGTTAAAACGTGCAGTTTTTGTCCGTCAATTATACTTCAACACAGTTGTAAGAAGCTAAGAAACAGGACGGGCATGTTAGCTCACTCCTGTAATCCCAGCACTTTGGGAGGCCCGAGGTGGGCGGATCACTTGAGATCACAAGTTCGAGACCAGCCTGGCCAACATACAGTGAAACTCCATCTCTACTAAAAAATACAAAAATTAGCTGGGCACGGTGGCTGATGCCTGTAGTCCCAGCTACTTGGGAAACTGAGGCAGGAGAATCGCTTGAACCAGGGAGGTAGAGGTTGCAGTGAGCTGAGACTGCACCATTGCACTCCAGCCTGGATGACAGCGAGACTCCTAAGAAACAAAAAGCTTGACAAGCTGATTATAGAATAATATGGAAATGCAAACAGCCAAAGCCAGCTGTGACAGAGGAAGGGAGTTTTGCCCTATCAAATACGAAGACTTGTTATAAAACCATTGTAGTTAAGAGTGTGGTATTCATACAGGGATAGACAAACAATCAAGCAGAACAGATTAGAGAACCCAGAAACAGAGCCACACATATGTGGAAACTTGATAAACAACAGAGATGGCATTCTTAAACCAACGGGGAAAGGATGGACTTCTAAATAAATGAGGCAGCGACAATTGGGTATCCGTATGGAAAAAAATAAAATTAGATATTTACCTCATAACATTCACAAAAATAAATTTCAGGTGGAGTACACACCTAAATGTTTCAAAAGCAAAACTTTAAAACTTTTAGAAGAAAATATAGATTTATCTTGATGCCTTTTGTGTAGAGAATAAATTTTTTAAAAATATATGGAAAATGTAAGCTACAAAAGAGCATTCAATTTGATTGACTTAAAATTATAATATTCTGTACAACAAATTACCATCTACTAAATGAAAAGACAAGCCACATAAGAGGGAAAATTACTTACAACTGAATAAAAGGTTTGTACTCATATGATATAAAAAACTATTCAGAATCGGCCAGGCGCGGTGGCTCATGCCTGTAATCCCAGCACTTGCGAAGGCTGAGGCAGGCGGATCACGAAGTCAGGAGATCGAGACCATCCCGGCTAACACGGTGAAACCCCATCTCTACTAAAAATACAAAAATATTAGCCAGGCATGGTGGCACCCACCTGTAGTCCCAGCTATTCGGGAGGCTGAGGCAGGAGAATGGCATGAACCCGGGAGGTGGAGGTTGCAGTGAGCCAAGATCGTGCCACTGCACTCCAGCCTGGGAGACAGAGCGAGACTCCATCTCAGGAAAAAAAAAAAAAAAAAAAAAGACCTATTCAGAATCAGTAAGAAAAGCATAGACCCAGTAAACAAACTGACAAATTATGTAAACAAGTAATTCACAAAAGAGAAAACCCCAAATCCTGTATATTTGCAAAAAGATTCTTAACTTTACTATTAATCAGGGGCATGTAACTCAGAAAATTAATGAGTATACCTATCATACTGAAAAATTTTAAAAGTCTGACAGTACTGGACACTGGGAAGAAAGTGAAAAAATATGAACTCATTCACCCCTGGTTGGAATGTAAACTGGTAAAATCATTTTGGAAGAGAAATTTGGCTCTATCTAATAAAGTTGAAGATGCACATAACTTATTCTTCTGTTAGATACATATTTTAAAGAAAATCATACAGTTGCATAAAGAGACAAAAAAAGTTTATTTCAAATGCTTTTAATAGTGAAAAATTGTAAAACTAAAAGTTCACCAATAAGAATATTATTACATTGAGGTATATTCATACAATATTATACTGTACAGCAATGTAAAAGAATAAACTAAAGCTATACATTGAAATATGGATAAAGCTCAAAAACAATCCAAGTCCTGGTTCCATCACTCATGAACTGTGTGACCTTGGACAAGTCACTAAACTTCTCTGTGCCTCAGTTTCCACACCTATGAATAGAGATTATAATTATACAACTTCCTACAGAGGCTGTGAAGATTACACAAGCTCAGTTTAAAGTGTCTACAATGCCTAGTACCTAGTAAGCACCAAGAGCATTAGCAATTATTATTCCTTAAAAAAAACCAGAGTAACTATTTCAAAATATAATTTTTTTTTTTTTTTTTTTGAGACGGAGTCTCGCTCTGTCACCCAGGCTGGAGGGCATTGACTTGATCTTGGCTCACTGCCACCTCCGCTTGCTGGGTTCAAGCAATTCTCCTGCCTCAGCCTCCCGAGTAGCTGGGACTACAGGCAGGCGCCACCATGCCCGGCTAATTTTTTGTATTTTTAGTAGAGACAGGGTTTCACCATGCTGGCCAGGCTGGTCTTGAACTCCTGACCTCGTGATCTTCCTGCCTCGGCCTCCCAGAGTGCTAGGATTACAGGCATGAGCCACCACGCCCAGCTAAATTAAAAAGATTTTTAAAAGTAGCCTTTCCCTGGCCAGGCGCGGTGGCTCACGCCTGTAATTCCAGCACTTTGGGGGGCCGAGGCAGGTGGATCACAAGGTCAGGAGATCGAGACCATCCTGGCTAACACGGTGAAACCTCGTCTCTACTAAAAATACAAAAAAAATTTAGCTGGGTTTGGTGATGGGCACCTGTAGTCCCAGCTACTCAGGAGGCTGAGGCAGGAGAATCGCTTGAACTCAGGAGGTGGAGGTTGCAGTGAGCCGAGATCGCACCACTGCACTCCAGCCTGGGTGACAGAGCTAGACTCTGCCTCAAAAAAAAAAAAAAAAAAAAGTAGCCTTACCCTTCCCGAAGCCATTAGGTAAGGCAGAGGAAAGTTGGCATCCACAGAGAGGGATGGCTTGTGATAGGGAGTCAGAGCCTGAGCAGGGCAGGGCCATTCACACAGGGGAGAGTAGATTGTCATGGGGTGTGAGGTGCTGAGGCATCTACATGGATGTAAAAGGGTGGCTTGCACCTTTTACAGAGCCTGCACGGGGAGACAAGATGTCCACATACAACAGTGGCCCAGTGGAGGATATCAGAGCCCAAGCCAGATGAGGAGGCCATCAACATGGCGCAGGGGCAGCAACAGAGATGGGAATTGGTTACTTACAGGGGGAATAGACTGAAGAAGAAAGCATTTTTTCTTCTCTTTTCTTTTTTCTTTCTTTTTTTTTTTGAAATGGAGTTTCACTCTTGTTGCCCAGGCTGGAGTGCAATGGCGCGATCTCGGCTCACTGCAACCTCTGCCTCCCAGGTTCAAGCAATTCTCCTGCCTCAGCCTCCCGAGTAGCTGGGATTACAGGTGTGCACCAACACTCCTAATTCCCTTTTTTTTTATTTTTTATTTTTTTGAGATGGTATCTTGCTCTGTCGCCAGGCTGGAGTGCAGTGGTGCAATCTCGGCTCACTGCAACCTCCACCTCCTGGGTTCAAGCGATTCTCCTGCCTCAGCCTCCCGAGTAGCTGGGACTACAGGCGTGCGCCACCATGCCCAGCTAATTTTTGTATTTTTAGTAGAGATGGGGTTTCACCATGTTGGCCAGGCTGGTCTTCAACTCCTAAGCTCAAGCAATCCGCCCCGTCTTGGCCTCCTGAAGTGCTGGGATTACAGGTGTGAGCCACGGCACCCAGCCAAGAATGGTTTTTATAGGGGAACATTTACAATCAATTTGATAATAGGGAACACTCACTTTGAACCCAAATTAAGTCAAATCTTACCCTCACAAAAGCATTCCTCTCTTATTAGTAGACCTGCATTAAAAAAATTTACTCGATAATTATTACTGTTTTAATTTCATCAATGATAATTTTGCAAAATTTTTTTATTTCTTGTTGTAAAAGTACCTATATACTATCCTTGATTTTGCCTCCTGGACCACAAAACCTAAAATATTTATTATCTGATCCTTTACACAAAACAGCTGACCCCTGGTCTCAACTAACCTAAATAAATAAATGAGTAAATTCCATGGTTGATGAGAAGTGGGATATTTGAATAGTTTTGAAGTACTGCCCTGCAAGATTCTTTTTAGTTACAAAGGGAAAAGGAAAATGTTACAGTGAGAAGCCCAGCAGACACCAGTTTAAGTAATCAAAGCAAACATCTCAGTAATGGGACAAACTGGAATTGAGCTCCACCTGCTAGGATGCAGTGGGAACCCAGATCACTCCTGTGATCTTCTTTCCAAAGAGGCAAAACCTGAATCTAATCACAAGAAAACAAATAAACCCACACCAAGGGACATCTATTATATAAAATAACTGGCCTCTAATCTAAAAGTGTCAAGGTCATGTCAAGGAAAGACTGAGGAACTGTTCCAGACATAAGAGACAAAAAAAACATGGCAACCAAATGCTACACAAAATTCCAAACTGGATGCTTTTGCTATAAAAGAGATCCTTGGGACAAATGGCAAAACAGGAATGGGCTTTGGGGATTAACAGGCAACACTATACCAGTGTTAATTTCCTGATTCCCATGGTCATATTGCAGCTATGCAGCATGCAGCATGTCCTACAAACAAATCCATTGTTTGTAGGACATACACATTAAATTTTTCAGGAGTGCTGGGGCATTGGTTGGCGACTTACTCTCAGCAGTTTAGGGGGAATAAAGGTTTTTGTACTATACTTGCGACTTCACTATACATTTGAGATTATCTCAAAACAAACAAAATGGAAGGCTTTGACAAAGTTAGGGAGTTTTCTATTATTCTCACTTTCCTAGACTCCCTTAGAGCTAGGGATGCACGCACAGCTCTGGTGAATGAAACACAAGCAGAAGAGTGCTGGGAATTTATGTGGGAAGCTTGTGCTTCTCTGACACAGACTCCATCCTTTCCTCTGTCTTCCAGAACATGGACGTGATACTCAGAGGAAGAGCATTCTGGATTTTATAACACCAAGATGACAAATACGAACAGTAAAACCCTTATACCAAAGATGGCAGAGAGCATGCTCGAAAGATGCTGGCTGCCCCCAAGCAAGACAACTGCCTACTGTAGAAAGCTCTGAGTGGGACTGCAGGGCGGCTCAGGAGGACAGCAGGGAGGGGTCTGTCATTCCACTGTGCAGTGTGGCCTCTTCCTCCTGCCATCGTCCCTGCATCCACCCTTCATGCTGGCTATTACATAAACAAATCATAAAATACAATATTAATTTTAAAAAAAACAGAGGAAAGAGGAGAAAAGAAAATTACAATGAAAACTTTAAAGTCAGGAAGAGGCTCGGGGCAGTGGCTCACACCTGTAATTCCAGCACTTAGGAGGCCGAGGTGGGTGGATCGTGTGAGGTCAGGAGTTCAAGACCAGCCAGGCCAACATGGTGAAACCCCATCTCTACTAAAAATACAAAAATTAGCCAGATGTGGTGGTGCACACCTGTAATTCCAGCTACTCAGGAGGCTGAGGCAGGACAATGGCTTGAACCCGGGAGGCAGAGGTTGCAGTGAGCTGAGATCATGCCACTGCATTCCAGCCTGGGCTTAATGAGTCAGGGGTGCTGGAGGAGCATTCCTAGAGAGAAGTATTTGGTGAAGAAGCCAACCAAATTTGGGGGTTGTGGAGATAGCCATGGGTGGATATGCATGTGTGAAACAAGATGCTAATACACAACTCTTTCTTCCTCAGTTTCGAAGGAGAGCCCAAAGGCTTGGCACAAAGTGATAGGGGCAAAATGAGCCCACATTCCAGAGTGAGGGCTAAACCATCTACAAAGGACACACAACTGAGATATCGAAAAACCCACTTTACAACCGCGAGCACATCAAGCACTTAAGGGTGTTAAAGATTGAGATGGAAAGTGGGGAGTAGGTGGAGAGAGACAGAACTTGATTTCCTTGGAGAAACATGGAGAAATGTGAGGAAGAAGCTTGCCCTTCACATGAAAACAAGTGATTGGGGCTTTAAGGAACCACTTGGCGACCATAATAGAAATAAGCGACTGGAGCTGGACTCATGCCTGCAAAGGTTATGAAAGCAGGAACCTGTGGCTGGTTATCTGCCTGGGCATAGCCAAGTAAAGACTGCTGTGTTGGGAAGTAGCCGTAATTCCATGACAGTAGGACCAAAATGCTGATGAGAGCCCAGCAAGGGATGGTGGCCTGGGGATGCTGTTCATATAGCCTGCCTGGAGGAACAATGGGGTCCCAACAAGAATCTGTATGGTGTGGACTAAAGGATGCCTAGGCGCTAAGGGAGGGGTGATGAATGGAGAGCTGGAGGAAAGGTAGGGTCAGTATCAAGGAAGCTGCCAGCAGAGGAGCCCAACCCCTGTGTAAGAAACCTATGTAAGACCCAAAAGAAGAAAGTCAGTTTTAAACACCGACCAAGGCCAGAAAATTCTGTACTATCCTACAACAGTACCAGCCAAACAAGACCTTTCCTGCTCCTTGCATCTCCTCCCTCTCCCAGAGCAGCAGCCCCAGAGGACAAGAGGCAGCCTAGTGAGAAGGGGAGGAGGAGGAGATGTACACAGCAGGGAAACAGATGAAGTTCATCACCATCCATTATTCCCCACTGCAGCTCCTGGCCTGAGGCAGACAAAGGCTGAGAGAGAGGAGAAGTTTAAATGTCATAAGAAATTTGGAGTTTTGATTCAGTAGAAAGGAAATAACTGATGTTTCCAGAGGGACAGGGGATATCAGCAGGACCAAAGGTCCTAAGTAGACAGGAGATGGGATCGATCCAATGTTTAAGTGGGGATGGGGGTGGGGGAGCTGCCTCAATAGGAGTAAGGGCTGTTGGTCCGCTGTAGCCGGGGATTGAGGGTGTTGATTGACTAGGGAAGTGTAGCTGGACTTCCAGGCAGTTCTGAGCCTCTTTAGAGGTGCATCATCTTGTATTCAGGGTAGAATCAGCCCACACGGTTGCGGTTTTCCTCTGGCCATGTTTGCTTTCTTGGAATGGTATAAAATGAGCAGACAGCTGGATCTACATAAGGTTAGGGTTTTGCTGGGAAAGTATGTTGGAGGAAGACCAGGACATGCCCAAAGGGGTGGTTATGAAGGGCCATAGAATCTATACTGGGTTAGGAAGGAAGTGAAGAAAGGAGGGGATGAAGGAAAATTTCAGGGCTAGGGTAGCAAAGGTCTTAATGAGTAGGAAGAATTGTGGGCATGATTGTGACTATAGGCAGCCATTACAGAACAACCCCAAAATGGAAGAAACAAATCTATCAACACCATTCACTCCTACTTTCCCACCCATTGACCTCTTCATTTCTGATTATCTGTTGTTCTGACCCTCTGGTCCCTGGCGTGTCCTGTTCATCCTTCAGCAAACTACTAGAGCCGTAAACCTTCCCTCAGTTCTTCGCATTGCAACAACACTAAGAGGGTTTCCCCTCCAACTTTCATTTCCTGTATTCTTTGGTCTTATAAATTTCCACTTCTGGACCTGTGTGCTTTTGATAAAGCTCAGTGATTTTTCAGAAGCTCAGAGGTCAGGACAGATGTGTAACTTTCCCTGACTCCAGTTGGGTAAAATGTTCTCTCTCTCATATAAGAATTTTTCCCATGAGAGAGTTCTGGGAGACAAGAAATATCCCAACTCCTCTAGACAGGGTGCAGGAAATAATGGAAAATCTTATGGCCACAAACCCACTAGCACCATCCTGCTAAACTGGTAAAGAGGCTAGAGCTTGAGACCCGGAAAATGCCAGGGAACTGCAGCCAGAGAACTATCCTTAGAGCACAAGGGTCCCAGAGGAATAAAGCTAGATGTTGCCAAGTTGTTTTGACTCTATAAGCTGAAGCTATACAGTCAGGAGCTGCCCAGGCAAGGCAGAACCGGTGACTTGTATGCTGTGCTGTCTTGGTCAAGTACACATGGTGGGTGAACCAAAAAAACAAACAAACAAACAAACAAACAAAACCATACATGGTGTTTTTCAACCTCTGTTCTTTCCCAAGCAGGTGTCTATTCTGCCTTCCGAAGACAAAATCTCCTTAAGGAAATAGAGACCTCACTAAATCTCCCATGATACGACCTGGGCTTCTAAAGGGAGTGATTTTAACACTGGCATATTTATTCTCTGACTCTAAGTAAAAGAGGGACTCCAGCAGCAGTGCTCCGGAGCCAGCCCATCCTGCCTTGCAAGAACTGACAGTGAAATTTTCCAGAACTCTGAGAGCCAGTTGTTAGAGGCATATGTCATTTGAAAATAAATTATATAAACTTAAAATTATATCGCATTAAAAATAAAGGTAATAAGTACTCAAAACTCATCACTTGCTAATTATTTTACTGTATTGATTAGTATCTTCACTCTTGAGGTTACATACCCCCTACTGCATCTACGTGGTAGAAATACTATGAAATGGGGTACTTCTGGGCATCTCCTCCTAACCCCACACTGAGTGACTTCACTTTGGTAGTTCCAAACAGGCCATGGAAATCAGCAAACACTGCAAGGCAATGCCCCACCCCTACCTCCCAGACAGCTGATTGTTAAACCTTTACCAGCACATCACTGGACTCCAGGGACCCAGGAGGGTCAGTTGGAAGAAGCACATCTTCAGCTCACCCCAGGAGACTGCCATTTTCCCTGTCTGGTGCATGCCCCCTCCCCTGTACAGGGAGAGGGCAATACTGACTGCATTTACTCACTTGAAGGGCATCTTGGCCAGATGGTTTCCCTCAGACAGTGGTGCTAAGGAGCTGGCTAGGAAAATATTTTCCCAACTCTGCCTGGCTTCCTTTGAACAGGAATAAAACTGGTTCTCAGAAATGCAGCCAGTAGGTAAGTAAATAAGGCAGCTGTGCTCTGAGTTCCAGCTGAAATAAGGAAAACTTATGAGTCTGGTTTGCATAAAGAGAAAGCTTATGGATTCAGATTTTCCTCACTTCCTGCCCTCTGGTCTCTCTCCTACAACAGGACCCCATCTGTGCCTGCATCGCCCTCCCCGCTTCCCCTGGGATGTGATCACCACCTGGTTGTTCATTGGCTCTAGTACAGGATAAACTTGCAGCTTTCTGGACACTTGTTTCCAATGGTGGAGCTATTTATTTCTCTTTTCATGGTAGATATTGCCTAGCCTCCATGGGCCCTTTCAAGGGTCCATGTTCAAGGATCTCCTGTTCTGAGCTGGAATAACCCCCCAGCCCCTGAGTCCATTTGAAGTTAGGTCATTTCACTTGAGGGCCAAGGACAGAAGAAGGAGATGGGGAACCTAGCAGGTTTAGGGATTCAGCTAGATTTCTGATATGCCCTGAAAATAGGTGATTGCCTTTATTACCCTAAAATCTGATGGTGAATTAACCACACGCAGATGTACTTTGCACATGCACTTCATGTTAGTATATGCCAGGAGCACTGCAGAAATAGCTCTATTTACTGGTTTCTATTTATTCACATTATGTGTTAGAGTGTGGTGTGTATGTATATGTATGTGTTAGGGTGTGGTCTGTTGTGAACCCAGATGCAGGTATACATGTATGTGTGTAGACGGGCATATGTGAGTGTCATTTTCTAGATGCCTGGGCATTTAAACGTGTATGGAATTATGTGTGAGTAGCTGCATATGTTTCTCTGTGTCTTTGTATAGGCAGATGTGATTGTGTGCATGCAGGACTGAGCCTCGTGACTTCTGAAAACCTGGTTGAAATGCTGGGAGAATGTCATCACCTTCTAAAAATAGAGGAGCTGAAATATTTTGAAGAAAGGATTGAACACACACACACATACACACACCCCCAAACACATTTCTGTTTTGAGATTCCCTATGTTCCCTTAAGCCCTGTGTGTAATGGAAAAACACCAAATATTTGCAGTTTTCTGTCATGATAAGGATTGTTGACTTCATCCAGGGACAGAATTTTATCACTCAGTTGTCAGGGGAAGGGTGTGGGAGGGGGCTCTGAAGGGGACAGGTTTAGATGAATCAAGCTTAACCTTGCTTCTCTGCAGCTGATGCCATCTGTCTTTAAAACATCTTGGCCTGCTTCCCACCGTTTAAAGGGAAGGAGCTTGTCTCTAGCTGTGGATCCATTTGGCACACAGGCGAGGGAAGAGAGGGGCCGTGGTCATCTTCCTTTTGAGGATAAGAAGACACAAAGACATGAGATCCTGTTGTAGCATAATGGGGTTAGAACCAACAGAAAATGTCTACTTCTTTATGGGTTGTGAGATATGATAAAGGCTTTCTGAAGTGTTTGTGAAGTCTCTTCCAGGTGATTCTAAGAGAAGACTCCTAGTTCTCTGAGATGAATTAGAATCAGAATCATGGAGGTTCATACAATCATCAGAACGACCTCTGGAAGTTTTCGTTTGTTTGTTTGTTTGTTTGTTGAGACAGAGTCTCACTCTCTCACCCAGGCTGGAGTGCAGTGGTGCAATCTCAGCTCAGTGCAATCTCTATCTCCTGGGTTCAAGCGATTCTCCCACTGCAGCCTCCCAAGTAGCTGGGACTACAGGCATGCGCCATCATGCCCAGCTAATTTTTGTATTTTTAGTAGAGATGGGGTTTTGTCATGTTGGCCAGGGTGGTCTTGAACTCCTGACCTCAAGTGATCCACCTGCCTCGGCCTCCCAAAGTGCTGGGATTACAGGTGTGAGCCACTGTGCCTGGCCAACCTCTGGAATTTGTAAGAATCTTGTGTTTATTGGGCATTTATTATAATAGCATGGATCACCGGCTTTGTGTGTATCAACTTATTTAATTTCCACCACAATCATGTAAGGATAATTATTATCCTATTCCACAGGTGAGAAAATAGCACACAGAGGTGGAGAGACTTGTCCAAGGCCACAAAGCTAGTAAATGATGAAATAATTTTTGAATTTTAAAACACAATAAGGAGTTTAAGTAGAAGATTAAATATAGCTGGAGAGAAAATTAGTAAACCAGAAGAGAAATCTGAAGAAATTATTAAGACTAACAGTTAGAATATGTAAAGTCATGAAGCAATAATGGAGGATAGAATGAGAAATTGAATAAACATCTAATCAGAATTCCGAAGGAGAGAAGACAGTGAATACTTGAAGAGAATTTCTCAGAGGAGAAACACGAGTCCATAGATAGAGGATACAACATATACCAAGCAGAATAAAAAAAACTAAATTCATTACTAGACACATTTCAGAAAAACTGAAAAACAATAGAGTCAAAGAGATCTTATAACCAGTAAGACAGAGAAGAGAAATCACCTGCAAAACAATGGCATAGATTTATCGTATAATCCCCAATAGTAATAATGGAAACTCGAAGGAAGTGGAACCATATTAAGAGAAAGAAAAAACAAACCTCTCAACCTGAAATTGTGTACCTAGAAAAGTCTGTTCTTTCTAAAAGAGGGTGAAATAAAGATATATTCATAACTCCAGGATTCCAGAACTCATGATTTTTCCTCTACTTTATACTGTTGCTACCAGTTCTCAGATAGTTTTAGATCTGAAGTTTTATAGTCAGTCATACCTCATTTTATAGTACTTTCCTTTATTGCACTTTGCAGATGTGACTTTTTTAAAAACTTGAAGGTCGGTGACAACCCTGTGTCAAACAAATCTATTGGTGCTGTTTTTCCAACAGCATATGCCCACTTCCTGTCTCTGTATTACATCTTGGTAATTCTCACATTTTTTCAAACATTTTTATCATTATTATTATGCCTGTTACGGTGACCTGTGATCAGTGATCTCTGATGCTACTACTGTAAGTGTTTTGTGGTGTCATGAACCGCACCCATGTAAGATGGCAAAATCAGTTGATAAATGTGTGTGTTCTGACTGCTCCCACCAACTTTCCACCATCTCTCTTCTTCTCCTTGGGCCTCTCTATTCCCTAAGACACACAACATTGAAATTAAGCCAATTAATAATCTTACGATAGCCTCTAAGTGTTCGAGTGAAAGAGTCACGTCTCTCACTTTACATGAAAAGCTAGAAACTGTTAAGCTTAGTGAGGAAGGTATGTCCAAAGCTGAGATAGGCTGAAAGCTAGGCCTCCTGTGCCAAACAGCCAAGTTTTGAATGCAAAGGAAAAGTTCTTGAAGAAAATTAAAAGTGCTATTCCAGTGAACACATGAATGATAAGAAAGAAAACAGCCTTACTCCTGATAGAAAGTTTTAGTGGTCTGGATAGATCAAACCAGCCACAATACTCCCTTGAGCCAAATCATAATTCAGAGCAAGGTCCTAACTCTCTTCAACCCCGTAGAAGAAGGCTGAGAGAGGTCAGGAAGCTGCAGAAGAAAAGTGTGAAGATAACAGAGGTTGGTTCATTAGGTTTAAGGAAAGAAGTCATCTCTATAACATAAAAGTATAAGGTGCAGCAGCAAATGCTGATGTAGACACTGTAGCAAGTTATCTAGAAGATCTAGCTAAGACAACTTATGAAGGTGACTACACTAAACAACAGCTTTTCAATGTAGATAAAACAGGCTTCTTCTTTAAAGAAGAAGATGCCATCTAAGACTTTCATAGCTAGAGAGGAGAAGTCAATGCCTGGCTTCAAAGTTTCAGAGGATAGGCTGACTCTCATGTTAGGGGCTAACACAGCTGGTGGCTTTAAGTTGCAGCCAATGCTCATTTACCATTTTGAAAACTCTAAGGAATTATGCGGCTAGGAGCAGTGGTTCACGCCTGTAATCCCAGCTCTTTGAGAAGCTGAGATGAGAGAATCACTTGAGCCCAGGAGTTCAAGACCAGCCTGGGCAACAGAGCGAGACCCTGTCTCTACAAAATTAAAAAAAAAAAAAAAACATTAGCCAGGTGTAATGATGTGTACCTGTAGTTGCAGCTATTTTGGAGGCTAAAGCAGGAAGATTGCTTGGGACCAAGAGTTCAAGGCTGTAGGGAGCTATGATTTTGCCACTGCACTCCAGCCTGGGCAGCAGAGTGAGACCCAATATACTCTGCCTATGCTCTATAAATAGGGCAAAAAGCCTGGATGACAGCGCATCTGTTTCCAATATGGTTTATGAACTATTTTAAGTCCACTATTGAGACATACTGTTCAGAAAAAAGATTCCTTTCAAAATATTACTGCTTGTTGACAATAAACCTGGCCACCCAAGAGCTCTGATGGAGATGCACAAGGAGATGAATGTTTTCATGCCTGCTAACACAACATCCATTCTGCAGCCCATGGATTAAGGAATAATTTCAACTTTCAAGTCTTATGATGTAAGAAATACATTTTGTAAGGCTATAGCTGCCATAGATAATGATTCCTCTGATGAATCTGGGCAAAGTGAGTTGAAAACCTTCTGGAAGGGATTCACCATTCTAGATGCCATTAAGAACAATCAAGGTCAAAATGTCAACATTAATAGGAATTTGGAAGAAGTTTATTCTCACCCTCACAGATTACTTTGAGGGGTTCAAGACGTCAGTTGCGGAAGTATTGCAGATGTTGTGGATATAGCAAGAGAACTAAAGAGAACTAGAAATAGAGCCTGAAGATGGGACTGAACTGCTGAAATCTCATGATGAGGAGTTGCAGCTTCTGGATGAGCAAAAAAAGTGGCTTCTTAAGATAAAATCTACTCCTGGTGAAGATGCTGTGAACATTGTTGAAGTGACAACAAAAGATTTAGAATATTACATAAACATAGTTGATAAAGCAGTAGCAGAGTTGAAGATTGACTCCAATTTTGAAACAAGTTCCACTCTGGGTAAAATGCTATTAAACAGTATCACATGCTACAGAGAAATCTTTCATGAAAGGAAGAGTCAATCAAAGTAACAAACTTCATTGTCATCTTATTTTAAGATGTTGCCACAGCCACTTCAGTCTTCAGTGACCACCATCCTGACCAGTCAGCAGCCATCAACATGAGTCAAGACCCTCCATTTGCAAAAACGTTATGACTTGCTGAAGCCTCAGATGTTCATTAGCATTTTTATCAATAAAGCATTTTTAAATTAAGGTATGTACAATGTTTTTTAGACATAATGCTATTGCACACTTAATAGACCCTAGTATAGTATAGACATAATTTTTATATGCACTAGGGAACCAAAAAATTCATGTGACTCACTTGATTGAGATATTCACTGTTGCAGTGGTCTGGAACAGAACATGCAATATCTCCGAAGTATGCTTATATTACAATAATTACCTTCCAGGAAATTCTTCTTGCTTCCTCTGTTTCCTTCTGCCTCCACTATTCCTTTTAAGGTCAGAGCATTTCTAGGGGGAAAAAAATGCCATTTTCATTGGCTTGTATTTAAGGGAGCTCCAGGGTCTAACCCTTTGGAAGTTCTCCTTCATAAAAGACTCTGAGGAATCAAAACAGCACTGCAGACTGTCACTGTACCCCAGTGACAGTCTACAGACAAGAGGGATGGTGGGCGCAAGCACGGAGCATACCGTGAAGGCCCTGGAACCCTTTCTAGAAATCTTCTGTACTCCCTTAGAGACCACAGCTTGGTAAACCCTGTACCTTTAAATATCATTTTATTAGAGTGAACAGAGCCTGCAGGCACAGCATTAATCAACTAAGTGTTCCCTTCAGGCCTGGGGGCTGGCATAGTTTTGCCTTCCCTTTGTCCCAAGGTCACAAATTACTTTGCAGTTCACTTGGCTCAATTTCCCTTTGGATTAGCCCTAAGATAGCTTTTCACTAAAGGTTTTCTCTCCCTTGAAATTCACCAGACTCTCAGCTAAGACTGCTGGCCTCAGATCACAAATTCCTCCTCCTTTCCCTCCCCTGAGAACTAACTCTGAAGGGTGATTGATTTACTTAACCTTTGTTGGTACAAATATGAAAGGCAGCTGCCTCTCTTCAGCTAACATTTGAACCAGTTTATGTTATTTCTCTCTGTGAGCTGGCATTTCTTGAAGGTCTTCTCTGACCTTACTCCAAAAAAGTGGTAAAGCCCTCCTTACCACTGGCAGAAAGTGGGAGGAAATACAGAAGGGAAAAGGGGGCCAAAGTGGAGAGGTTGTGAAGAGGAAGGAGAGTGGTCAGCAGTGTTGGCATTCAGGAGACGGGAGGTGCCAGTAGAAGAGCTGCAGAGTCCCTCCTAGAGTCTGTGCCTCAGCCTCCCCAGGAGTCCCCTTTCCTTCTTCCCTTTCTCCTCCCTACTCTCGGATGGCCTATGCCTCCACTCTGCCCCCAGTCCTCTTCTTTTTCCTGGACCCCAGGACAAGAGAGGACTTTCCTCCTGAGGTCTAAGACTGCCATATTTTTCCCCCTCCAACCTTAATCAAGGTCTCTCAGCCATGGGCCTCTGCAAGTCCTACCCTTCCACCTTGTATTAGTTAAGATAACACTAACTGCTATAATAAACCTAAAACTCTCTATGGATCAAATATGATAGTAATCTAGTTTTTGGCCAGGCATGGTGGTTCATGCCTGTAATCCCAGCACTTTGGGAGGCTGAGGTGGGAGGATCTCTCGAGCCCAGGAATTTGAGACCAGCCTAGGCAACATAGTGAGTTGAAAGAAAGAAGGGAGGAAGGAAGGAAGGAAGAAGGAGAAAGGAAGGAAGGAAGGAAAAGAAAGAAAGAGAGAGAGAGAGAAAGGAAGGA
Source organism: Pongo pygmaeus (assembly GCF_028885625.2). NCBI lineage: Eukaryota > Metazoa > Chordata > Mammalia > Primates > Hominidae > Pongo > Pongo pygmaeus. The sequence goes on from NC_072373.2 coordinate 46,076,730, forward strand.
AGGAGAAAAAAGAAAGAAGAAAGGAAGGAAGGAAAGGAAGGAAGGAAGGAAGGAAGGAAGGTATTTTTTGCTCATATAAAGTCCAAAATGGGTCTTCCTGACTGGCAGGCAGCTGTCCTCTCAACAGTGATCTGTATCTGGGTTCCTTCTATTCTATGGTTCCACCCTCTTCATCCACTGGCTCCCAAAGTGGGAGAGGAAAATTGCAAAGGACTGTGGGAGGGAGACTTATGCACCAAGCCTGCAAGAGGCCCGTGGCTTCTCCTCACATTCCATTGGCTGGAGCCCAGTCAAATGGCCACAAGGGAGGCTGGGAAATGTAGGGTAGCTGTGTTCCCAGGAAGAAGAGGAGCCAGTCTCTGCTCACCCCTGCCCCTTTCTTACTTTCCTATTTTGCTTGTGGTGAAGATATCTTCACCAGATATCTGTTAGGGCTGGTTTTTTACTATGTGGTGAAGCTCAGCTGCTTCACTTATTTTTCTAGACGGGGATGCCCACTAAGTGTTACCTTCACATCAATCCCCAAACATAGTGGTGGCTTCCTCAGGCACTCCATTGAGAAGCATTTGCAGCCTCTCTGGGTCTTGAGTGCCAAGATTGGCTGATGCAGAGTGAGTGTGGTGGCAAGGGTACCATTTTTTGGCCATCTTGCTCAAACAGCATTTTGGGGGTTTATTTCCCCAGCAGCTGTGTGATCCCAATGGTTGGGGCCATCTGCCCAGAGGCCCATCACTTTTTTTTTTTTTTTTTTTTTTGAGACGGAGTCTTCATTTTGTCACCCAGGCTAGAGTGCAACGGCGTGATCTTGGCTCACCACAACCTCCACCTCCCAGGTTCAAGCGATTCTTCTGCCTCAGCCTCCCGAGTAGCTGGAATTACAGGCAACAGCCACCACGCCTGGCTAATTTCTGTATTTTTAGTAGAGATGGGGTTTCACCATGTTGGCCAAGCTGGTCTCGAACTCCTGACCTCAGGTGATCCACCTGCCTTGGCCTCCCAAAGCCCAGCCGGCTCATCATTTTTTTTTTTTTTTTTTTTAACTTGAGACAGAGTCTTGCTCTGTTGCCCAGGCTGGAGTGCAGTGGTGCAATCTCAGCTCACTACAACCTCCGCCTCCTGGTTTCAAGTGATTCTCCTGCCTCAGCCTCCCCAGTAGCTGGGATCTCAGCTCACTGCAACCTCCACCTCCTGGGTTCAAGCGATTCTCCTGCCTCAGCTTCCCAAGTAGCTGGGATTACAGGCATGCACCACAACATCTGGCTAATTTTTGTATTTTTAGTAGAGACGAGGTTTCACCATGTTGGCTAGGCTGGTCTCAAACTGCTGACCTTGTGATCCACACACTTTGGTCTCCCAAAGTGCTGGGATTACCGGCATCAGCCACCGCACCTGTTCCCGTCACTTTTATATCACTTCCTTTCAGTGCTCCCAGGATAATACACCCTCCTTTTCATTTCACAACTTTAACCCCTCTGGGCCAGTCTCTGTGTTCTAGTTAACCTCAGCAACTTGCAGAGCAGAACTGACTTGTATAAGGCTAATTGGAGAGAAGGAGCAGATTATGAAAGGCCTACAAAAACAGCCCTGTGGCCCAGGAGACATGAAGCAGTGCAGTGGACAGCTTGATGCAGGAAGCGACCTGCTGGGGTGAAGAAGGAAGACTGTGGACCTGTGGCAGAGGCTGAGGGCAAAGACGGCAGCCAAAGCCCTGGGCCAGAAGGTGGTGCAGGTGTTGCCAAAGTGACAAAGAAATTTGGCCTGGAGCTCCCTTCTCTACACCCTGCCCTCCCTCAGTTCCACTATAGCTAGAGCGCTGGAAGCTGAGTTGCAGTGTCGAGCACATGTGTGCGTTTGTACCTGCCCACCTACTCACACCCCTATGGGGATCTTCATCATTGGCACTGACCCCTTCTCCATTATACTAGATTGTCCACATCCCTTCCTGATGGCTAACAAGATGCAAATACATTCACATCCCTCTCCCAGGTGTGCTTCTCTAAGGTAACAAAGTCCTTCAATTAATCCAGCCCTGAGGGACAGGAGAGATAGGGCAAGATCTTCTAGTCCCTAAATCTGAAAGGGAAACAAATGGCCCGACATTGCAGTCCTTGGTGTTAATGAGAAAGACCTGGAGAGACTGTTAAAATTACAGACTCCTGGGCCCCTATGCAGAACCACTGAATGCGAATCTCCAGAGGCAGAGTCTCCTTGGCTGCCTCAGTAGCACCACAGGGAATCCAGATGCACACCAAAGTTTGAGAACTACAGGCTTCAGGAGCCAGTTCTATAGAGTCTGAAATAAGAGATGCTCCAGAGAGAATCCAAGGTATCATAATTCTGTAACATTAGCAATTGAAATGGGATTAGTAAAGATTGCTAGCACTTACCATTTCTGATGTGCAGGTGCTATTCCTATGTGCTGTACGTGGCTTATTTCCTTCTCACGGTAACCTCGTGAAGTAGGTTCTGCTGTTGTCTTCATTACACAGATTGGGAAACAGAGGCACAGAGAGGGTGTTCTAAGATCACATAGCTAGTAAGTAGCAAAGCCTAATTTGATCTCAGAAAGTCTTACTCCAAAGTCTCTGCTCTTAACCATTATGCCACGCTGTCACCCTTTCTCCTCTCTTAATAGGTGTGAGAGTTGAAAGGGGAGAGGTGGGCTAAAGAAGAACTGAGAGGAGGATAGGATAGCTGAGCTCCATCTTTCCCACCTACCACCAATCCCCTCCACACTAAGAGGAGGATAATGAAGGGGTTCAGAGAAGAGATTATGAGAGAGAAAGGCCTCTATCATTTGCATTTCAATCTGGTCACTTAAGTAATAACATCCCGCGGGCGCCTCCATGCTTCCCAGGAATGGCAAAGTCTGTTCCCTTTGTCTGCCATAATTATTTCTCTTCATTAACACCTGACAATGTCCTACTGACCCTTCAAGTCTCCCTGGGAAGCCTTAGATAACTCTCCACCCTAACAGAGTCTATTATGACTTTTTATCTTCTTTTGCAATTATAGGTGTTCACATCTTCCTTAGTCATTGTTCCTTGAAATCAGGGCTCCACAGCTCTGTTTATCATTGTAGTCCCCATGCTTGGCACATAGAGGCACTCAATAAATCTTGTGGGAAAAAATGACTGAGGGAACGAAACATTTATTGAGCACATACTATGTGCCAGACACTACAAGACCTTACGGATCTTTGAAGATGTGTGGACATAGTGCCTGCTCACAAAGAATGTACAATCTTGTTAGGAGGAACAGATGTGCCCCCAAGAACAGTGAGACCTGGAGGCATCACTGGCCTCCCATGTCACTGTAGGTCAGTCACTGCCCTGCTTCCTCTTTTCCTCCTGGTACAAAGGGTTTATAAATTCTCTGAGGACACTCTCTATTCTCTTGTCTATTTCTACATAGAGACATCATTAAATGGACCCTGTGTACTTGTGGTTTGGAAGGTGGAGGAGCCAGGGAGAAGGACTTGGAAAGGCCATTTCTCACTGGTACTGGGATAGAATGCTTGTTGCACAGTGAGTAGGAGAGGAAAAATGACAAAGGCCCTGGGACCCTGGGGAAGAAATAAGAGGCTTCTCTGAGAGCCAGCCTGGGAAGATGAAATGCTCCTAGGGGGTTGATTTGTATGTCTTGGGCACCAGTCAAAGGCACTTTCCATAGTCCTGTTATTTGAGGGGAGTGGGAGGGTGGAAGGAGCTGCCTCCTTATCACTTCCTCTCCTTAGCCAATTCTGCTCAGATCCCAAAAACCCTAAGACCAGATCGTCAACCCCAGCCTGCTGCACAAGATTTGTTTAGGCCTTGCATGCTAATTGGCTCCACTCTGTGACTCCAGAAACTTAATTGTGAGCCCATCACGACCTCTTCTGTCCTCAGATAGGAATGTGCACAGGCTTGTAGCAGAAACTGGGATTGCACAAGGAACAGGATGTCGGAGGGTGGGGTGGGAAATCCTGGGTGTTAAGCTTTGCCTGAGTTGATGCAAGGTCATCTTCTGAAGGATGAGATGAAGCAACAAAGGAGGCCCAGCCAGGACCACAGAGGTTAAGGAGGCAGAGGCATCCTATGAATTTCCCTAGTGGAAAATCAGGTGTCAGGACACAGGGTGGAAAAGTTAATGGATCTCCCAGGTCCTTGCTATTTTCTTTTTCTTCTGATTGCAGACACTTCCCAAATGACTTGTCCAGGCCTGGCCAGTCCCTCAGCAGAAGCAGGATAGAAGAGGTTAGGGTGGAGAGGTCAGCATTGCCAACAGGACTCTGGAGCCCCAAGGAACCCAATCTGTGTTCTTTCCAGAATGAGTCAGAATAGGCTGCCACAGCAGGCAGCCTTGCCTGGTCACCATTCCAGGTGACCAGGGGCCACAGCACAGTCCTCGCATCCCCATCCTGGTCCTGTGCAGGTGGGATTGAAGGTGCTCAAGCCCAGTGCTCTGGGACTGTGCGTGACATCCCCTAGCTGTTCATGCCCCCTCTGACTTCAGGCCCCAGGCCTGATAACTGGCTTTTTTCTGTTTTGCTCTTGAGCCCCAGTTCCTTATCCCATGAGGACCTAGACTTCTCCACCAGCCTTATAGTGAAGGCTCCATCCATTGAACCCGTTTCTGGAAGCTGTTTCATTTCCTGGCCCTCCTGCTTTTGCCCAGGGACAGAAAATCCCAATTAGACATCCATGGTAGCCATTCTTAATCGATCACATCACTCTTTCCCATTTTTTTTCTGCTAAAGCAAGACTTAAAATCCCCCTTGACACAGAGCTCCAGACAGCCACTACCAATCCATTACACCCAGCATGGGAACTGAATCCTATTTGCTGTCTCTGCTTTTTCCATTTGGACCCCTCCCAGGCCCTGCAGCTGGGACCTCTAGCAAGGACTGCCCTCATTTTCCCTGCCCCCACCCCTGCGCCTTGCCCCATTTCACCAGGCTATGCCCCAAATATGGCAAGAAGCTCAAAGATGCTAATTATGACTTAAATTCATTTTTCCTTCTAATCTCAAAGACTTGCATTACTCTATCCATTTTAGGAAGAGGGAAATTTTGGGGAGCGAAGAATGTACAGGACTCTTATTTGACTTTTGGTCCAAAGTTGGGGAAATAATCCCCTGATAGGCTGAGCAAAATCCCGGAGTGTAACCAGAACCCCCAGCTACATCTGATTTCTCACCTACTAAAAAAGCAAAGCACATAATCTCCATCTACCTTAGGGGCAATCCCAGTTTTCACTCAGCAATAAACTCTCATTTCACACTTCTTTCCTGCTGCTTGCTGCTAAGTACAGAGATGTCTATATATACATAACTACCCTTGCCCTAAATGGGCCCAAAGCCCACCCCCTGACTACCCCCTGAGTGTATGTTTGGGACACACTGACTTAATGCAGATCAAAGGCACTGGTTTCTTAAACCTTGTGTTTCAGAATCACCCGCAAGCTTGGTAACATATAGATTCCTAGGCTCCACCCAATTCAAACCAAGAATCTCCTGGATAAGGGCCTGAGACTCTGTGTTTATAACTCCCTGGATCAGTAGTCCTTAAAGTGTGAACCCCAGCAGCAGCCACACCTGAGAACTTATTAGAAATGCACTAACAACTCCTCAGGTGATTCTGATGCAATCCCAGTCTGAGAACTCGTTGCCCTGGGTGGTCCTGGGTAGATTCAAGTTTGGGAGCCATTGATCCAAGGGACCCTGTAGAAGTCTGACTCCAGCTGTGGTCCCTTGACCCCATCCAGTGCAGCCCAAATGGTAGGGAGCAAACCCTGGGGCATCTTTAGTCTTCTCTAGGTGACTGGCCTGTTGAAAGGAAAAGGCTGGAATAGACAACTTCTCCAAGGCTGTTGATACACCTGGCAGCAGTTTCTGTTGGCCGCCAGAGAGCCAGCCAAGCAAAGGCCCTTCTGAAAGGCTCTATTCAAAGCTGTTAAATGAGCAAACATCACCGCTTTTTTCCTTTCCCCTGCACCTGGAGCTGTGACCAGAACTGTTGGCAGCTGCAGCTGTGGCCCCACGAAAGGGCCGGAGCAAAAGAAGATCAATCCTTACCTGCTGGAGAGCTAGGCCCCTGAGAAGGGGCTGGCGAGAGGGTTCAGAAGAGGGAATGTACCCCAGATACAGGGCCAATTCCTCAGAGTGGGAAAACCCATTCCTCCTCTGCATCCCTAGCACAGTGCTTACATTCAGACAGTGCCTGGGAGGTGGGCTGTGCTGCATGCCCAGCAGACGGAGTCTCTAGGGGTCTCTCAGACTGTGGAGGACAGGTGGACAGGCTGACTACCCACAGACAATTCAAGATGGGAACCTATTCATGCCCAGTGCGAGTCAAGGCACTGTAGAGTTGCAGCTGTGGACCACTTCAGTTGCAGATAGAGCAGAGATTTGAATCTGCCCTGTCCTTCAAGGTCCACATCACATGTCCAGAGCAGGGCTTTGTACTGCACTGACCACTGCCCAGAGGGAATGACATAGTCGTGCACCCTGTCTCAGGGCTCTAGCAGTCTAAATCATTTCCCCAAGGCCAGTACAAGTCTTGGTTTCTGGCTTCAACTACAGTTTATTTATTTAATCTCCCATCTTCTGATTTACTTGTGGACCAGGAATCAACCCTCTGGTATTTTATGAAATCATAAGGCTTTTACTATGTCAAACTTGAAATCCAGGTGGACTCAAACCCATCACCACTCATGTTCCAGGAAACCATTCTTACCAGCCATATGCTTGGGTAGCCTTTGTGCCCCTTCCCAGATCAATCTCCTTATCTGTAAAATAGAAAGATACCACCAACTTCACAATACCCTTCCATCACATTGCAGTCACTTAACAAAGCTTAATTACCTACTTACTTTCTCCTTTGAGTTGAGAAGCCAGTACACAAGGCCACAAAACGGTAGAAGTGGGGTCTAAGTCTGGATTTTCTGTCGCCCTACATAGAATATCATGGTAGTAAGTTGAATTGTGTGCCCCAGAAAGATAGGCTGAAGTCCTAGCCGCCTGTGAATGTGACCATAATTGGAAATAGGGTCTTTGCAGATGCAATCAAGTTAAGATGAAGTCATACTGTATTAGAGTGTGGTGTCTATAAAGAAAAAAGAGGCAGGTTTAGGCACAAAGATACACAAGGAAGGCTATGCAAAGACAGAGGCAGAGGTTGGAGTGATGCAGCCACAGGCCCAGGAACGCCAAGGATTGTTGGGAGCCACCGGACGCTAGGAAGAAGCAAGAAAGGATTCCTCTCTGGAGGTTTAGAGAAAGTAGCCCTGCCCGTATCTTGATTTCAGACTTCTAGCCTCTCGAACAGTGAGGAAATAGATTTTTGCTTTAAACTACCCAGTTTGTGGTAATTTGTTCCAGCAGCTCTAGGAAACTAACGTTCTCCCCCAGACCTGAAGCACCGCTGCTGACCTTTCTGTGGCTGGCCCCATTCCCATCAGCAGCCTTTACCCTCCTGCTGATACCCAACTTTATCTGGCTCTCCATAAAATAACATCATATTTCACATGTGAACCATTCTTTTGTTTGTCTTTTAGAGACAGAGTCTTGCTCTGTCACCCAGGCTGGAGTGTAGTGACACCATCATACCTCCCTGCAGCCTTGAACTCCTGAGCTCAAGCGAGCCTCCCACTTCAGCCTCCCAAAGCGCTAGGATTACAGGCATAAGCCACCGCACATGGTCAGAGTTTTAAGGCTTCTTGATCTCATTTTATAGATGTGAAAATTGAGGATCCGAGAGATTAAGGTGATTATCCTGTGATACCATGACAAATAAGTGGAAGTGCCAGACCGAACCCAAATATTCTGACTCTTAAGTCAAAGTTCTTTTTCTTTAAATTTTTTATTGTGAAGTGTAATAACACACATATAGCAATGCACAAACACAAATGTATAGCTCAAGCAAAGCAGCACAACCCACATAAACACCATCTAGGTCAAGGAATAGAATACCGCCTGCCTCCCAGGTGCCGCCTGGCAATCACTCTTCATTTCCTCCCCAGGATAACCACTGCCCCATGCTAGGCCAGTGATTGGACCACACATCCCATTTCAACCTCTGTGTCACTAAGGATCATTGGAGGCAGCAGTAAAAAAGATGGAAGCCTGTATATGTACTGGGGGAAACCCCTGCGCTCCTTCCTCTAAGGCTCAGGATTTCCCTGAAGCTAAGCCTCTCTAGGGTTCTTCCCCATCGCTTTCTTTAGAGACGTCAAAACAAAACACAACACACAACTCTTCACTGGTCTTGACACTTTCAGAATTGTAAAAGCTGGGAGTGGCTGACACATTTTTTTTTTTAAGCAGTAAAACCATAGACTTTGAACAAGAAGGGAGGGAGAAGAGGAGATCAGAAGGCAGACCCCAGGGCTGGGATCATGGATGGTTAAGGAAACAAAGCAATAATTATCAAGTCCCCGAGAATAGCCTGTCCACCACATTCCCCTCCCTTCCTCCTGCCAGAGACATCTCTGCTATACCAGCAGGGGTAAGCAAGACCCACAGGAGTTTAGCCTAATCTTGCCTAGAGGCAGGCGCAAACCACTTGGCTTCTTGTCGCGCCTTCCTGTCTGAGTTTGTGATCCCTCTCTTCGCCAGGAGTCTGCGTGCCTGCTGTCAGTATCAGAGGATAGATAGGGCAGGAACAGGGGAAAGTAAGAAAACAGGGGCTAGTCAGAAGTCTCCAGCCAGGAAATTGAGCCATCATTCCCTTGCCTGACTTCTGGAAAGTCACTTAATGCCTCTGGGCTGCAGATCCTGCCCTCTGAAGCAAGGGCAACGGGTCAAGTCCCTGTGGCAACACTGATGCAGACATGAGATGCTCCCCAGGTTCCCAGATGAAGAGAGACAAACAGAAGGATCCTTTTGTAGTGGCAAGCCTCCAGCTCACACCGCCCCGGGCTGCCGCAGTGGAGACTCAATGCAGCTACTTCTGCAGATGCACCCGCAAGGCAGGAAAGTGAGGGGCTCTGGAGGGAGGACAGGAGCTGGGGGAAGTGACAGCTCAACAGCTGTTGGTTACGATCAATGCCACTCTCCATCTGCTGGCAGTCCTGCAGCAGCCAAGGCACTGGAAAAAGGCAAGATCGTTACAGGACTGGATGCAAAGGCTATCTCTGCTCAGTTGTCCTGTCTGTTTTCCTTAAGCCAGAGCAGGTTAGATCTCTAAGCCCATGGGGAAATTCATACTACTAGGGCTGTTTTCTGGGAAAAAAAAACTATGGCCTGAATGCCAGGAAGACTGGCCTTATGGGCTAGGAATTGGAAGCTTTCCATTTAGTTCTGATATCTGCTACTTAGAGTGTGCTTGAGCAAGTCACTTCCATTCTTAGTCTCAGTTTCTGCACCTGACAATAGTAACAATTTTTAATTTATTGAGCACATATTATGTGCTAGGTGATGAGCTGGATGTGTAATATGCATTCTCTCTAATATCTGTCCTTTCTACCTCTAATATCTGTCCTTTATTTGATGTGAGGATCAAATAAAAAATATATTTCCTCAAAAACTTAACGGAATTACCAACAAACCAGCAATGCTACTCTGAGGTATACACTCCCAAATAATTGAAACAAAGCAAGCCACTCAAACACTTGTTCATGAATGCTCGTAGCAACTTGATTCAAACAGCCAAAAGGTGGAAACAACCCAAATGTCCATGACTGTATAAACAAGCCATAGTATATACAGACAATGGAATATTACTCAGCCATAAAAAGGAATGGAGTACTGATACATGCTACAACCTGCATGTCCCTTGAAGACATTATGCTAAGTGAAAGAAGCCAGACACGGAATCCCATGTTTTATGACTTATTTTATATAAAATATTCAGAATAGGTAAATCCATAGAGACAGAATAGATTAATGATTGCCAGAGAATCATATGGTGTACCTCTGGAGTTACAAAAAAGACTTGAAAATAGAGAGTGGTGGTGGCTGCACAACATTGGGAATACACCAAATGCCACTGAATTGTACACTCTAAAACTGCTAATTGTATGTTATGTGGATTTCACCTCAATAAAAGATAGAAACATCTGTCTCTGTGGAAGTCTGTGCACTGTTTAAAGTCATGGCTCAGGAGCACAGTTTCCATGTGGAGCACCCTCTGCAGGTTGTCTGGCTTTTTTGGTTTTTGATTATTTACAAATAAATAACTGCCAGCTAACTCATTCCTCTAAAATGAGAAGGAATGGGGGCAGCTTGCCTTAACTTTCCCACACAAGCATATTGCGGCCATGCTCCACTACATATGGTTGAATTCAGCCTCCTGGGTCAGTGTTGTTGCCAAACTGCACAGGCATATGTTACCCATGCATACACTGATGTGCCCACAGACTGTGGTGCTCAGGAGCACACAGTTCCCACATGGAGGCCCCTCTGCAGTAAGCAAATGTGCCTGAGAGCTCCTAATTGGCCCATCTCAGGCAATGGAGGATTATCAGTGAATATGATGAGTTTCTATTAACACCGAGCCACTTCATACACAGCAGTGCTTCATCAGGGCTCCGATAAAGGCGAGACAGGCTCCAGAGACAATAGCAAGCAGCAGGCCAGTGGAGAGTGGGAGGCTGCAGAGGCAGCAGCCATAATGCATTATGCGGGTGGGATTTGCTTTTAGCTAATTAATAGTGTGCCACACTCCCTGGCTCCTTCTCCCTAGCTGATCTCCAAGCTGATCTCCACTCCTGCCTCCCTTCAGTAGGGTCCCTGGAGAAGCAGGGATAAGGAGAGGAGCCAGGGCCTGGTAGGGATGGATATGCATCATGGGAAGGAGGGTTGGCTGAATCATTGCTGTTCTCAGCACTCTGGGACTGGTATCCTCCTCCACTGATTACACTGGGTTTTATACTTTACATAAAGATCCCAGCAGGGCTGAGCAGACAGGGCAGTGTGGTGCTGTTCCTGACTCATCAGGCAAAGGCTACTTTCTTAGACTGCCAAGGAGGAGGAGTCATCAGCTCTCCTACGTTCATCCCCCTGTCCCCCCTCAGGACACAGACATCTAGCAGGCATCTGGTCACCAACCTCTGGATTAGCTGCCTTGTTGATTCTGAGCTCACAGTCCCTAATGAACCTAGATAAATTGAACCAGGTGACCCCTTTGAATTGCAAAACTGAAAGAGGAAGTGAGTGCATGCCACTGGGCTCCTTTGCCCTGGGTTGGCGCTGCAGTTACCACACGAACTGCCAAAGGCCCTGCCAGCAGCACTCAAGGTTCCCTCTACCTGGTGGCCAAGCCCACTCAACTCCCGGATACCATGGGCCTTAGATGATGGCTCCTTCGTGTCTCCTTGCATTTCCCCCAGGCCTGGGAGGTACTGAGGCTTCATGAGAAGCTCCTGGCTGCTGACGGCTGTGCCAAACTCAATGGCTGCCATGTGGTTGCCTCAATCATGGCACAGACAGGGGTCTGGATGAGGTTTTGTGGGAAAGGAGAGGGAGCCAGTACAAGCCGTTCAAACTGCTTGACCCATCGCCCTCTCCCATACATGTGAAAAGACACACACATGTGCACACACACACACTCATCTCTGCATACAGAATACAGAAGAGAGGAGAGAGTTTGTCAGAGGTGGTCCTCTGTAGTTGGAGTGGCATCCAGCTTAAAGCCAGGAGAGAGAAGAAGACGGGAGGAAAAAAAAAAAAAAAAAGAGGAGGAGGGAGAGGAGGGAGGGAAGGGAAGTAAACATGAAAGAAACAAGAAAGAATAGGAACACAATCTGACTTGCCTTTACCTACAGCCAGCAGGTGCTCCTTCCCATCCCTTCCTCTATGTTACATTAGAAGAGGGTCTCACACAGCAGACAGGACACTAGTTAAAGCATCAACTTTGTCCCTGCACCCCAGTCACTTCTTCCACTTACTTAAAATGCTGGCTGATGATATCTCCACACATCTCTGAGCCTCCATGGGGCTCCCAGTCTAGGGTTGCAGACACAGGTCTCTAAGGATAACAGTATGATTAGGCAAGCACATCTCCCAGCTACTAACCTTTCAATTCTTTATTTCCTTCCAAATAAAAGCACTTGTTCATGTCAAATCCCACTAATTGGTGATGCTAGCTCCTCTCCTTCTACAAATCCACAGTAGCCAGCTGCAGACCACGGCCTTTCCGAATTAGAGGACCGCCTCCTGCTCCCCGCTCCCTCCCACTCCTCACTGCCTCCTCTTCGGCTCCCTTCCTAGTCATGCCTGCGGCTCTCCTCCCTCCTGCTGAGGCAAGATGGTGTGTCTGGCAGCTGTTAACTCAATGCAGTTTATCAAACTGCTATCTACAATATCCTAGGCATGGGTGCAGAGCTGGGGGAGCTGTTCCTTCTGTAATGTCAGTACAAACCAGGGCCAAAGTCAAAGAATTAGGCAAGAATACAGAAAGAAAAAAAAAGGATAAAAAGGAAAAGCCCTCCTCTTATGTACCCTCCAGGTTTGGTTTTCATGGAAACCTGGTTCTGGTGGACAGAGAGGACAGGGTAAGACAGGCCTGTTGCAGTAGGTAGGGTGGGTCCTGCTATGACCCACCATGATCCAGCAGGAAGCTGGATGCCACATGGAGACCCCAGGAGCAGATCTTTTGGAGTTGAGGCTTTCTGGGAGAGCTCTTTCTCAACTCGTGTTCCCAGGTGGGGAGAGCTGACTCTTTCAGACAAATATGGGTTGTAATGCAGGTCTCAGGGCCAATGCTGAGTGCCTCAGGGGCCACCCCTTTCCGCCATTGGTGAGGAGGGATCCTTGGCAGCAAGAGAAGCATGGATGGTGAGGGGTTGGCAGTGGCTGTGAGAAGCCCGGGAGAATCTTTCTGTATATTTCCCTGAGAAGGATCACTGACAACAGCTCCTGGTGGCCCTCAGGCAGGTGTTGTAGTCGAAAGAACCCTGACTTTGGTCCCAATTTACTACATCCATTAGTTTATTCATCCATTCATTCATTCATTGGTACTATATGCCAGGTACTGGGCTTGTGTTTCAATCTCAGTTCATCAAAGATTCAAATGATTAATTGAGGCTGGGCACAGTGGCTCACACCTATAATCCCAGCACTTTGGGAGGCCAAGGCGGGCAAATCCCTAGGTCAAGAGATCAAGACCATCCTGGCCAACATGGTGAAACCCCCATCTCTACTAAAAATACAAAAAATTAGCTGGGTGTGGTGGCTCGCAACTGTAGTCCCAGCTACTCCAGAGGCTGAGGCAGGAGGATCACTTGAACCCAGGAGGTGGAGGTTGTAGTGAGCCGAGATTGTGCTACTGCACTCCATCCTGGCGACAGAGCAAGACTCCATCTCAAAAAAAAAAACAAAACAAAAACAAATGATGAATTGATTCAAAAGATTGAAATGATGTACGTAGAGGACCTAGTCTAGAGCCTTAAAAAATATTCATTCCCTCTTCTAGTTCTCCAGAAAGAAGGCACCTCCTTCTAATCCTACGCCCCACACCCCAGTGATCTCCTTAAACCAGAACAGTTTTGCTCCTAGAAGATGCTGTTGCATTGAAGTTGATGAAATGGGGAGCTGGAGAAAGAGGGGCCAATGGAGAGAAGAGTAGGTCTGAAAAAAATGTAGCAGGCCGGATAGAAATGCCTTAAGGTGGTGAAGTTTGAGAACTTCTCGTGAGGCTGGCTGCTGGCAGCCAGATGGGGGAGAAACAAATTCTCCCACAGTGTATGTTTCTTAAAGTGATTGGAAATTTAAGAAGTAGGAGATGGGGGAGGGAGTGAATCTTTGTGTATCTTGATTGAAGATCAAAACAATTTCTATTCTTGCAAATTCCCTTAGAAATACAGCCTTATAGGGATTGGGAAAGGAATTTATTTCTTCACAAAGCTTACCAGGCATCCTGGCTGGGAGCCATTTGGCAGTTTTCTCAGCAGGAAAGTTATGGAAGAAGCAACAGTGCCCCCCAAGAAGCTGCAGCAAAAGACATAGGGAGATGGGTATGCCAGTTTCTGCCCCAGGGAACCCTACAGCCAAGGTGCTTTCCCAAGATGCAAACAGGCAGCTCTCTGAGCCCTCCCTCCAGTGGCTGAGGACCTGACCAGCCAAGAAGAATGGCCTAAAACTGTGCAACTCAAGTTGGGACAGCTAGGAGTTCATAAAATCCCAGAGAAGCATGATGGGTCTAGAGCACCATTTTTATTCAAGGAGCTCTGGGGAGGCAGAGAAATTCTATTGAATAAACATGAATGTTTGGTAAGATAAAATGCAAACTTTGCATGATTTGTTAACGTCAAATGTGAAATTTTGTCTTGAGCGGGCTGCTTTAGATTATGCCCCTTGATCACCTGGAGGTACACAATCATCCTTCTATCCCTTTCTGGTTATTTCTTAAAGAAAAGTTTGAACAACCCCTCTTTTTGGAGCTAGATGTTTAAAGATTATTTTAGAGGTCATTGTGTCCATCCCTCAACTCTGGATAGCACTCTCAAATGTGGCTACAGACTAAAATCATCAATCAATCAATAAAAAGGATGCCAGGCACCATCTGCAGAGATTCTGACCTGGAAAGGAGCCTGGGTGTGGGTGTTTTCTGAAGCTCCCTGGTGGTTCTGATGTGTGGCTGGGGCTAAGAACCATTCCTCCTTTATTTAGCTGAGTGTGGTGGCATGCACCCATAGTCCTAGCTACTTGGGAGGCTGAGGTGGGAGGATCACCTGAGCCTTGGAGGTTGAGGCTACAGTGAGCCGTGATTGTGCTACTGCACTCCAACCTGGGAGACAGAGTGAGACCCTTTCTCAAAAAAAAAAAAAAAGAGTGGGGAGTGAGAGAACCATCCCTCTTAAATGGAGGGCTGTACTGTCAGAAGCTTAGAGGCTTTGGGTCTGTTAAATCTCTACTTCTGTTTTGTCTCACAACTGTCAGGTATGTCCTCTCTTTTTTTTCCAAGCTGCCACCACCTACATTCCTACTAAAATAATCTTCCCTTCAATTTTTTGATAGATTAGGACATAGGGTCCTCCTTTCTACCAACCAACTAGTCTCTGGACAAACACCTAAGGCGAGCATTTGCTAAGTATCTAGCCTAAGCCAGATGTATGCTGGATACTTACAATTGTTTCACAACCACCCACTGAGATAGGTGTTAGTCATCCCCACTCTACACATAAGGAAACTGAAGACCAAAAAAATTAAGGAAATGTTCTAGATTTCCAGAATTCAAAACCTTTCTCTATGACCCCAAATCCACTCCCTTTCCAAGACAACAATGATACATTGGCATTCCTAAACAGATCCCTCTTTTTAAGAGGTTTTCTTTATTTTAAAAAATTGTCTAACTATTGCTTTACCATAAGGACTATACACAGGCAAACAGACAATGGAAGAAACTATAGTTAAAGAAATCTCACACATTACTAGGGGTCATTATTCTGGGTTTTCACTGAACTCCAATGGAACTAGAATCCAAGTTCTTAGACCTTTGGATGGGCACGTGGGATATGTCACGCTTCTCACCTTGAAGAAATGTCCCCACCCATCCCAGGTAGGAGCTACCCTGTCTCTTTAGCTCAAGGGAATTCATAATGATGCTACTGCTTAAGTGGTATTCTTGGTCAACTCTTCCCCCAACTCCAAATTTGATTTTTAAACTGCTAAGACTCAGGAGATCTCTTCTGGGATGCTTTGTACTTGGCTTTTGGATGCTGACCTTTTCCATGACCCACTGTGATATGGTCTGGCTCTGTGTCCCCACCCAAATCTTATTTTGAATTGTAGTTCCCATAATCCCCATGTGTTGGAGGTATTTCATGGGAGGTGATTAAATCATAGGGGCAGTCCCCCCATGATGTTCTTGTGACAGTGAGGAAGTGAGTGAGTTCTCATGAGATCTGATAGTTTTATAACGGCTTTTCCCCTTTTACTCAGGACTTCTCTCTCCTGCTGCCACATGAATAAGGACATGTTTGCTCCCTCTTTTGCAATGATTATAAGTTTCCTGAGGCCTTCCCAGCCATGTGGAACTGTGAAGCAATTAAACTGTGAGTCTCTTCTTTATAAATTACCCAGTCTCGGGTATTTCTTCATAGCAGCATGAGAACGGACTAATATACCCTGTGTAAGTAAGATATTTTCCTATCTATCCCCTGAAGATATTTTTCCATAGCTGTAGACAGTTCTGCACCAACCCTGCCCTGCTCTCTTGCTCTTTTTGGGGGTTTGATGATTCCAGTCATCAAAAGTCCTGCTCTACCCTTGGCTAGCTTCTCTCTGGTTTAAGTTACCAAAGTAGATTTACTAGCCTCTAGTGAAATCTAACTACTTCACCTTTCATTTATTCAACTAAGGGTTAGAATGGGCCTTCTACAGGCCAGCACTTGGCCAAGCACTGTGCTAACTTTTGAAGGCACAATGACATTGCCTCTTTCCTCAGTGAGCTTCCAATCTATTAAAATAACCAAGAGTGGCTGCTGCTGAAGGGCCATCACATGGCAGCCCCTCTGCTAGGAGCCTTTGTTCTTTATCTCATTTCATCCTCCCGATGGCTAACGAGGTTACGGTTATTGTCCCCATTTTATGAATGAGGACACTGAGTCTCATTGATACTTAAGCAATTAGCCCAAAGTCGCAGAGCTAATCAGTGGTAGGGCTGGAATTTGAGCATATAACTACTTTCCAAGCCCATGCTTTTTCCTCTACACTGGAGATTCTATATAGCATAGTGGTTAGAAACTCAAACTCTGGGAACAGCCAGACTTAAGTTTAGAATCCCAACTTGGCTATTTAATTACTATCCAATATTGAACAAATTAATTAGCTTTTCTGAACTTCAATTTCCTCATCTGTAAAAATAAGGTATGATAATACCTATCTCAGGGTTGTGGTGAGAATCTCAGAAATGATAGCTGGTATTTCAGCTAACTTAGAGCTAAACTATTTTAGAGCTAATATCTAGGACTGGCGTTTTAGAGCTAATATCTGGGTCTGTTCTCCCCTGCAGTCATGTAATTTCCTTAATAGCATCCTGGGAGCTGGTCTGTCTTATGTTGGTTTCTTCCAACAGCCCGCAGCACAGTCTGAGGGACACCATTAGTTCTTGGCTCATTTGCAGAACAAAGGTGAACATCACGTACAGAGTCACTGAATGGCCAAATCCTCTAGCCTTCAGGTTTTAGGTTATCCCCTCTGCCTCCTTCCTTATTCAGGTATCTCTCCCTGAACGACCCCCCTTTCCTGACTCAAGTGCACTCATACCTTCTAGAAAGTGGTCTTCTGGGATCCAACATGTCATCATCATGTTAACAATATCAAGCATGCAGTAAACACACAGTAAAAATAAGAGAGGCTATCCATTAAAAGAGAAAGGTTGTTCTCTATCTTCTTTTTAAACAGCTTATTGCTAAAAGGAGATTCTAAAGCCCTCAGGCATCTTCTAGAACTTGGAAGTTGAGGTCTTTCTCCTACTGCAGTTCAAAGAAAACAAGTCTTTCTCCAGCTCCAACAGCTTCATGGCTGTCATCCTTCTGGAAAGAGGACACTCTCCATGATGAGGACTTCTAATGGCCCTTTGGTGCCAAGGGAATAGGAGAAAATATCTCTCTTGGAATCTTTGGGACACCATTGTTGGGTGCCAATGTAGCCAAGAATTTCCATTGAAACATCAGACTAGGAAAAACTCCCTCGCTGGCGTCAAGAGTTTTCAGGATGGGCCAGCAGCGGGGTCTGGATTATATAATATCACCATGGTCATCTTTCTGCTGACCTCTGTATATTCAATTCAAGAAATCTGGTTGGGTGGATTTTCAGTCACACCCTCTTGCCCTCCACCTTCCCTGAGTTATCTGGGATCAGAGGCTGGGTCATAAAAGCAAGGGTTGTTGAGTCTTGTGGGAGATGAAGAGGAAGGAAGGGGTTGGTGGCCACAAGAACGTCACTGTGTCTTTGCTGGTGGGAACTTGAGTCAGAAGGGACTTCATTTCTCCCAGACAGGGTGGGTCCAGCATCAGAGGCAATGAGCTTTGCCTAGTGATTGTGGCTTAACCTGTACTTTTCTGGGTAGGGAGGAAATAGCAGTGGCCTGAACCCCTGGAAAGTCTAAAGGTTTTCCTGGCCTGGTTGGTGGTGGTTTTTCCACCCAGCATTGAGTACTGAAGACAGACAGACTCTGTGGGGAGCCAAAAATACAGTTCCTTTCATAACCCTTTACTGATTGCCTACTAAGTGCCAACGCATTGTGTGCCCAGCTGGGACAGGGGCTACAGAAATGCATGACATTGCCTCTCTCTTTAGTTTATTTGCAGTCTAGTGACTGCACAGTGCTGGCTAGACACCCCCTAGAAGATACTGATGTCCTCCTTCACATGTGGACTCCCTCAGCAAGCAATCTGGTGGACATCAATATCTCATTCTTGGCTTCCCATGTTGAAGGCAAGCTCTGAGGGCCTAGATCCAGGAACCAGGCAAACAAAGCAGCAGTGGCCAAAATGGAGGTAGACACCTCCACTAAAGGTTAGAGAAAAGAACTTTTGAACAGTGGGTGGTTCCCTGAAACTCTGCCTTCTGACCTGGTCCCAATTATCCCTTCCATCCTTCCTTCATCCCAGGCCTGCCTTGGAACAGGATGGATAGCTAAAGACCTGGTGCACATCTCACCGCTTTAGAAATGGCCAAAAAACCCCATGGAGAAACTGTCTTTTTGGTGGTGTCCGGTTGGGAAGAATCCAGTCACTATTTGGTTCCCAGGCTCTAGTAACTTTCATTGTTAGTAAATGAAGAATTAGTCAGCATGCTGGAATTTAAAAAAACAAACATCTGTACTCAATGGTGAATCTGTCCAGGCTATCTAGGCTCATTTAAAAGTGTTTCCCAGGCTCGGTTGCCAAGATCATTGTCCTCCACTGAAAAGTGACTGCTTTCTGCACTCAAAAATGACTAGAAAGTTATCCGTGCATTATTCATAAGCATTTTCACAGTAAGGCCATTCTGCTTCACTCATGAGGTCAGAGTTTGCTACATCCAGATTTGCTTTATTATAATCAGGCATTATGCTGAAGCCTTCTTTGTGTCTCCAACACTTAGGATCATGCCCGACACATAGTAGATGCTCAAATTTATTAAATGGAAATGAAATATGGGTGGGCTGAGGAAGAGAACCCCTATACCCCAGCCCCCTCTCACTTTTAAACTCCCCTGCCCCCAGATTCAGGCAGGTTGGGCAAGCGTAATTAATTGAGCTTCATCTTAGTCGAGGCCAGCCCGACAGCAGGGTAGTCACTGCCCCTCCACTTTGCCAATCCTCTGTGCTGGAGTTAGAGGAAAGTGTGTGGGCTTTCAAGTCATGTAGACCAAGGTTCAGATCCTTGTTTTGCCACTTACCAGCTAGTCACTTTATATCACTAAAACCCTAATTCCTTGGCTGAATGCAGGGTCAAAAATTAAAAAAAAAAAAAATCCTGACAGAATGAGGTGACACAACAGAGGCAGGTCGGAGCCACTGCCGTCGCCATGACCCACGGTAACCAGCGTGAGCTTGCCGGCTAGAAGAATAGGAAAAAGCAGTGTGACTCAGTTAAGGGAAAATGTCGAGATGACGGGCTTTCTGCTGCTGCCGCAAGCAGAGGAGCTCAGAGACCAAGCAGCAGAAGCAGAAGAAGGCAAAAGAGAAGAAGGAGGAACCCGAGTAGCTTTGTGGCTTCATGTCCAACCCTCCTGCCCTTCGCCTATGTGACTGGAGCCAGTCCCACCACCCTCACGTTTCCTCCTGCAGTGCCCGCGGGTCCCAGTACCCATGGCCTCCTTTTGCCATGAGTCTGCAGCGGGTCCCTTTTGTGCTTCCTTCCCCTCAGATAGCCTCTCTCCCCCTGGCCACTCCTGGAAGTGGTGGGTGGGGGGTTACCCCTTCCCAGTGTTTTTTTATTCCTGTGGGGCTCACCCCAAAGTATTAAAAGTAGCTTTGAAAAAAAAACACTAATTCCAATGCAAAATATCTACTGTTATCATTGATAACATAAGTAAACCACCTAGTCTATAGTAGGTGGTCAGAAAAGGCTCATTCATTAAGTTTCATCTTTTTGAAATCTCTTCTTAAATTCTAAGAAGAATGGGTTCCTGACAAGGCCCTTTCTGACAGCCCACACGCAAAGTCAAAAGCTCAAACCTATTGGAGAAACCAAAAGGACCATCTGCCTCGACACTTCTAAATTCTTCAAATTCAAGTCATCTCAAGCTTTCTCAGTTGGTATTTTTTTAAGATAAAGGTGTTTCTTTGATGTTGGCATAAGCCAGTTAACATACTTGAGGAGAGAACATTTAGGACGCATGAATTTATCTAAGCTATTGAGATTCTGTGTGATCCACATTATAATGGTTCTCAAATGTTTTCTTCTGGCCCCTAAACTCTAGATTCAGATTCATATGTCCAACAGTCTACATGCATCTCCAGGGGAATGCCTAGCAGGCATCTCTAACAGCATATCCAAAACGCAACTTTGGTTTTCTACCCAACTCGGTCCCACGTCACCTTTCCCATGTCAAGAAATGTTACCACCACCCACCCAGTTGCTCAAACTAAAATTCTAGGAATGATCCTTGACTTTTCCTAACTCCGCAAGACTTGTCAGTTCTCTGTCTAAAATATAAGACCTGCTCTTCCATTGCACCAGTCCAATCTGCCATTACCTCTCCTTGAGGCTGGGCTGGAGCTTCCCTGCTTCCACCCTGGCCTCCCCTTCTCCACACAGCAGCCCCTTCTACATGCTTTTAAAATGTAAATTAGATCCCATGCAAATCAGATCCCATGGCTTCTCCTGCTTGAAACATGTTGTTTTTTTAAACATTTAGAATAGGCTGGGCCGGATGATTCACGCCTGTAATCCCAGCACTTTGGGGCACCGAGGTAGGTGGATCACCTGTGTTTAGGAGTTTGAGACCAGCCTGACCAATATGATGAAACCCTGTCTCTACTAAAAATACAAAAAATTAGCTGGGCATGGTGGCGTGTGCCAGTAGTCCCAGCTACCCAGGAGGCTGAGGCAGGAGAACAGCTTGAACCCGAGAGGCAGAGGTTGCAGAGAGCAGAGATTGTGCCACTGAACTCCAGCCTGGGCGACACAGCGAGACTCCTTTTCGATCTCCTGACCTCATGATCCTCCTGCCTCGGCCTCCCAAAGTGCTAGGATTACAGGCATGAGCCACCACGCCCTGCCAAGACTCCTTCTCAAACAAACAAACAACAACAACAACAAAAAAAAACATTTAGAATAAAAACCAAATCATTTCCATTGTCCAAAAGTCCTTTCACGGTACAGCTCCTGCCCAGCTTTCTGACCTTGTCTTTCCCTGGCTTAGGAATTCTACGGCTGTGAAATGGGTAGGACATAGTGAGCCTCAGCTATGTGCCAGGTCAGGAGCCTCCCGCACATCACCTGATACAGTCCTTGCTACAACCCAGCAAGGTAAGTGTTATTAACTCTGAATTTGTTGTGAGCATTAAGTGGAAGTGGATGATGCTAGTGCATATGCAGTGATCAGCAAATGTTGGAGTCTCTGCCTTTCCTTTTGTTCCAGTGGTGGAGGTGGGCAGGACCTGTAGCCCAGAAAAGTCTACACCGCTTAGGGATAGAACTGGAACCAGAGCTGGATGTCCCTTTTCATGCATGCTCCCTTATCCACTAGCCTGATGACCTGTCTATAGGGGGAGCTGAGAAGGGTGAGTTCTGGCTCTCTGGGGGGACACGTGGGTTGCTGAAGGAGTTAAGATGTCTCTTACCAAACCCTGGCCCTCCCCATCCCTGCATCTGCCTTTGTGGCTTTAATGAGAAATCCAGGCGCTTCATAAGAGACTGTACAAATAACTTCTAGGGCGCCACTAACTCATTCAGCAGAAAGAGATCCAGGGCTGCCAATGTTTCAGGGAAGATAAGTGAGTGGAAAAAAGGTGGTTTTTATAGCGTCAGGCGGACAGAAGGATTTGCGTGGTTGAGTGTGAGCTCCGCCCCTGCAGCAGAGCTGAAAAAAACCAGGATCCAGGCTCCTCAGCCCCTCTTCACAATATTTGATTAGGAATTTGGGGCGGGACCCTGGTCTGGCACAGGCGCGCACACTCTCAGTAGACTCTTTCACTCCTCTCTCTCTTCCTCTCTCACACGTTCTCCAAACCAAGGAGGCCAGACAGAGGGACGTGGTCACTCTCTGAAAGGTTCAACTGGAGGTAAGTATAGTCGTTTTACTTCGGGTTTGTCTCTAGCAGTTCCTTAAAAGAAATAAAGGAAAAGTGGTAGGGGATAGGGGAGATGGGGAGGCAGGGAGTGTTCATTCCTCCTTCTCCACATCTGGGCCACGACCCCAGGGATACTGGAGAGTGGCAGAGAAGGTGTCTAAGGGAGGGGTTCCAGCCCTGTACCTTTCTCTTACAGTTCCTTTATGGGTGCTGAGGGGACCTCCAATTCTCAGGCATGAAAAAGTGAAGGACCCTCTGTCTAGGGAAGCTTCTTCCCTGCTACTCATAAATCCCACCACGCTGGGAGTGTGGGCATTTTGAAGGGTATTCCAAGACCTGGATGTCCCTGCAATCTCTCTTATAGAGAGGTTTGGTACATAAATGCTATTATGGGAGAGTGGGAAAGTTTTGTGTAGAGTGTGTGTGTGTGTGTGTGTGTGTGTGTGTGTGTGTGTGTGTGTGTGTGTTTGGAGTGGAAGGGAGAGAATAAAAAGAAGTGTTGAGAACTGGCCATGTCCAGGGAGCTGTGGATTGAGGTGGGGATGCAATCCAGGTGAGGAGATGGCCTCTGGCTTGACCTTCTCCACTGATAGGAGGGAGAGATCTTTCTCTAGAGTGGAGAAATGAAAGAACAGCAGTAGCTCCTGAGTAAACTTCCCCCACCTGATAGAGTGGCAGTCCTGAAAACTTTCGACCTTACAGAAACTTTGAGTGCAGGAGGGCCTCTAGCATTATGGGAAACAATGTAAGAGCATGCAACCCTGAAGCAACATTGCTAAGAGATGGAGTGGGGTAAGGAGAGGCATAAGCTCCCCATCAAACCCTTTCAGCAGCCATGGCTCTAAGAAGAGGCTGAAGTGGGCAGGGTGCACAGCCCCTAGAAAGCTGAGTCTGAAGGAGAAGGTGGCTCTTGTCTGCCAAGGTGCCCAGTCTGAAAGAAGGAGAAATGGAGACAGAGGCTCACTGTGCCAGCCCTCCAGACAGCCACCTTGGTCCTGCAACAGCCCAGGGCTGTGCATGGAAAAATGCTCTGTTGGCAGCGGGCCGCTCCATTCGTCTTCTCTCCTGGCCAGATCCAGGGACCAGCCAGCTTGCCCAGGCAGTGGGCAGTTGGGTCAGCTTCTCCAAAACACTGTGGCTCTTTGTCTGACGCCTGAGGCTGCCTGTGGATGAGCCAGGGTGCCTGCTCCTCTGCAGCCTAGGAACTGATGGGATGAAGTGGGCCCAAGGAAACTGTTCTGAGGGGACAGAGAGGTCTGGGATGGATGGTGGTCAGGAGGTAACTCTGTTGAGTGTCACAGTTGGGGTCTTTCCCATCAGTTCACTGGATCTGATGATGTTGGCTTTTATACTCCTTTCTTTCTTCTGTTTACAGTTGCCAACCCCAGTAGGTCCAACAGCAATGTGAGGGCTGTATGTGACTCTTCCAGGCCAAGAAAGGTTCTAAGGTTTCTCTGTCCAAGGGTGACACTCAGGAAGATGCCCACTGCTCACAGGAGTATGTCATGCATTGGCTATAGGTAACCAGGGTAGGGTACCCAGGCCACCCCTAGTCTCTTACCTTCCATACCTTTAGTTTCCCTCTCAGATGACATCAGACCCACATTTCCTCTTAAGTCTGCCCTGTTCCTATCTCATTAGCATAACAGGCTCAAAAGCAACAGGTTACCAGCAATGTGGGGACCTAGACACAGAGCCTGGTCATCTAGGTGTCATTGCTGGGAGCAGGTAGCTTGGTAAAGGAGAGGGGAATGTCAGGGTCCTACCTCAAGCCGCTTTCCCTTGAGCATACACAAGAGTTTCCAATCGCTAGTTCTTCTTTTGGTGTCCCTGATTCATTTCTCTTGGCCCCACATGGCTCTTGCATGATGCCCATGGTGGAGCATGAGGAGTGCTAACACCTTACTAGGCACCATGGAAGAGAGAAGCAGACTAACTCAGACTCCACACACTGAGTACCTGCTTTAGAAGACAAGTGCCACACCCAGTGCCAGGGTTCCCAGTCTGGAAAGGATTTGTAACTGCTGTATGAAGACCCTGTCCCAGCCAAGTTTCATGTGTAGCCACAAACTGCTAACCAGTGAGTTTCCTCACTCAGCAGACTGTTACAGATGATGGCACTTTGGAGGGCAACCTGAGCCTTGTGGTGGCTGCAGAGGGACCACACTCCTCCCCAAACACTCAAGACCAAAAACTCCCAGCCTGCCCAAGAGACCAAAAGATTTTCCAGACGTAGTTCAGCTCTTCCCCTTTGATGCATCAAGTGGCTTCTGGAGGTCTCCCATAGACATGGAAAGGGCTTTCTCCTTGGACTCTTAGAAAAATACTATTTCCCTGGAACATCCAAACTGGATTTGGGTTCAGATCTGAAGAGCAGCCCACTACCATCCTTACCACCACACCACAAACACAGGGATTGCTGTGGGCTTTTCAGCTTTCCCACAGGACTTTCAGGGTGCTAGAGACTCCTAAGAATCTGCCCCTCCAAAAAAAATGCAGCCCTTCCCATTCAAAGACATTCTGTCTGTGACTCTATGACCAGGGGAAAATGCACTTAGCTCATCCCAAATAGCCATGGTCCAGCTGGACCAAGTGCAGAACCCGACTGGGAGGAGGCACCGAAGAAATGAGAGCAAGGCTCCTGCTCTCAGATGTTTGACACGGAAGTCAGCTCTGCATAGCTCAAAGCCTAAGGCTTGCCTACTCTGCCTCACTGCTTCTGCGGAGTCTCACTCATGCTGGCTTGCTCTGTTCTCTCCCGCTTCTTGCAGAGACAAAATGCAGTGGACCTCTCTCCTGCTGCTGGCAGGGCTCTTCTCCCTCTCCCAGGCCCAGTATGATGATGACCCTCATTGGTGGTTCCACTACCTCCGCAGCCAGCAGTCCACCTACTACGATCCCTATGACCCTTACCCGTATGAGACCTACGAGCCTTATCCCTACGGGGTGGACGAAGGGCCAGCCTACACCTATGGCTCTCCATCCCCTCCAAATCCCCGCGACTGCCCCCAGGAGTGCGACTGCCCACCCAACTTCCCCACGGCCATGTACTGTGACAATCGCAACCTCAAGTACCTGCCCTTCGTTCCCTCCCGCATGAAGTATGTGTACTTCCAGAACAACCAGATCACCTCCATCCAGGAAGGCGTCTTTGACAATGCCACAGGGCTGCTCTGGATTGCTCTCCACGGCAACCAGATCACCAGTGATAAGGTGGGCAAGAAGGTCTTCTCCAAGCTGAGGCACCTGGAGAGGCTGTACATGGACCACAACAACCTGACCCGGATGCCCGGTCCCCTGCCTCGATCCCTGAGAGAGCTCCATCTCGACCACAACCAGATCTCACGGGTCCCCAACAATGCTCTGGAGGGGCTGGAGAACCTCACGGCCTTGTACCTCCAACACAATGAGATCCAGGAAGTGGGCAGTTCCATGAGGGGCCTCCGGTCACTGATCTTGCTGGACCTGAGTTATAACCACCTTCGGAGGGTGCCTGATGGGCTGCCCTCAGCTCTTGAGCAGCTGTACATGGAGCACAACAATGTCTACACCGTTCCTGATAGCTACTTCCGGGGGGCTCCCAAACTGCTGTATGTGCGGCTGTCCCACAACAGTCTAACCAACAATGGCCTGGCCTCCAACACCTTCAATTCCAGCAGCCTCCTTGAGCTAGACCTCTCCTACAATCAGCTGCAGAAGATCCCACCAGTCAACACCAACCTGGAGAACCTCTACCTCCAAGGCAATAGGATCAATGGTGAGACCTTGGCAAAGGGAGGCGGGGACTGGCTGTCTATTTCACTTGAAAGATACTATTCTGAGTGCTAGTGGCAAAACAAAAGAAATAGAAATAGGGGAACCAGACAGCACAAATGAAGCAACCTGATAACCAAGCCATACCCCTGTACAAAAGAGAATACACTTATACTAAATAGCAGTGCTAAGACAATTCAGTGGGGAGTGGGTTGGTACAGAAGAAGACTTTCCAGGAGAGGTAAGTTTCATTCCAGGTCTTGAGAGATAAGTGGGCATGGGTTGGAGGTATGCAGGATGGAGCCATTCTGGGACAGAGGCTTGCCACAAAGGAGCCAGTCATTTTCACAGGTCACCTGTCAATGTAGAGGACAGCTGGGAAATGTCATGTGTCTGAGAGGAAGGGGTCATATGTCAAGGAGTAGTAAGAGATGAGTTCAGAGAAGTTTAGGAGGGAATAGTTCAAAGGGAGGGAGATTTAAGTTTAACTTCTAAAGTCTGTCTTGGGAGAATGGTGGGTTGAAGCCCTGTACTTACTCACTGTCCCAGAAGAGGATGAGCTCTCTTTTTCCACTTGATCTACTCTTGCATCTACAGCCTGGTATTGTGTTTTGGTGTTTATTTGTTTTTTAAACATAACAGTTGGTGGACTAAAAATGTGCAGCCTCTCAGAGCTGAATGCGGCACTTGTTCTGGTCAGTTCTTCCTGGAGTACAAGGACCCCCTGGTGGCAGGGCAGATATCCTTCCTAGGGTAACATGAGCCTGACTACCACCAAGCCTAGGACACTGGGCTTCCTGTTTCATAAGCACTTCTCTGCAATGCCCAAAGGAATAAAAAAAGGCTGCCTCCCTGACTCTAAGAAATATTCATTTCAGATGGAATCATCTAGCTGATTTTCAGCTCTCTTTCGTCTTAGGATCTTGTATTCAGAACATGCTTACATTACCCCAGGGCCTCTGATGTCTTAATCCCAGCTGGAAGGTACTGAGCCAGCACTTAACCTCCCTTCCTGTCAGCAAAGTCCTCTTCCATCTGGAGAAGGGAGGACTCATTAACGACCACTGGCAAAGGGCTTTGAAGTGGAGCCTGCTGAGATAGAACAGCACCATCAAAGCGCTGAGAAGGACTGAGTCGTCATCCTCTCCCTCTCATTCCTTTCTCCGCCTGTGCTCAGGGAACAGATCAGTCATTGAGCAAGATGTTAACAAGCTGGACAGCCCTCTAAGTGAGAGAGGCACCAGCCCCAGAGGGCAATTTGGGAGTTGACAGTCGAGTGGGCAAGGCAAAGAGACATCTGTCTGGCATCTTTAGTTTGAAGTGCCTGACACCATCATGTACAGCCTAAACTCTTTTTTATTAAAATCTCTCTTTCTTTGGGGTCTTCTTATTCCCAAGGTGGGGGTTGAGGGGTCCTCTAAGACATCTTTTTTTTTTTTTTTTTGAGACAGAGTCTCGCTCTGTCACCCAGGCTGGAGTGCAGTGGCATGATCTCGGCTCACTGCAAGCTCCACCTCCTGGGTTCATGCCATTCTTCTGCCTCAGGGTCCTGAGTAGCTGGGACTACAGGCACCCGCCACCACGCCCGGCTAATTTTTATATTTTTGGTAGAGACGGGGTTTCACCGTATTAGCCAGGATGGTCTTGATCTGACCTCATGATCCGCCTGCCTCGGCCTCCCAAAGTGCTGGGATTACAGGCGTGAGCCACCGTACCTGGCCAAGACATCTTGATGATGTTGCAAGCTGCAGACGTTTGACATTTCCTTGTGGCTGTCTATCATCACACCAGCAGTTACCACTACTTACCTGCCACACACTCTGAATCCAGGAGCGGTCACATCAGAAATGTCACACCGTATGCTGTGCTTCATCCAAGTTTGACCCTGAAACTGTGACGGCAAAGAACAGCTGTCATGGGAAAGAATCTATTAGCACCTACCCATACAATCAGAGAAAGTTAGGATGGAAAAGGCTTCATCACAACCTCTTATCATCGTTCTGCCTTCATGCAGAACCACATCTGCCACTCAAATGGGAGGTGGATCACCTCTTCCAGACGCTTGTCAGAAAATAAAATTAGTGCAGTTTCCTAAGGTCCCGCAAACAAATTCTCTGTTCAGTCAAACAACCCCCAAATTTTCGGTGTCTACTCCCAAATCAGTTCTTGTGCAATTTAAGTCCAAGCCCCATGACTAGGTATCACTTAGTCTCTCTCAGCCTTCTTTTTAGACAAAATAATGCTTTATTTTCCTTAAAGTAGTGAATTACTATATGTAAAGTGCTTTGTCTAGGGCCTGGCATAGAATTTAAAAACCAATGATAGCTATTATTATTAGCCTTTCTTCTCATTGCCACTTTAAAGATGACAGGCAGTTTTTGTTGTTGTTTTGGGGAAAAAGAGACACAGAGAAGGTAAAGCCATCCCTCAAGGTCCCCCAGATGATGTAGATTAGAACCCTGACCTAAAGGACCTAGAGCCAGGCATCTCTGACTGAGAATGGTGAGGAATATCTCTCTGATGCAGACCACTAGCAGGAAAACAGCTCCCCAAGCTCAGCCCCGTCTCCTACAGCAAACGTGAGGGACATCTCCCTGCAAACCAGTCAGGGACTTGGGGATGGGGGGTGGTGGAGGTGGGATTGAAACAACCTTCTGAGAGAGGAGCTAAAAGAAGAACAGGAGCTCAGGGGCACACAGGGAAATCAGATGTGGTCCTCTCCTCGCCACTTCCCTCTTCCATCAGTATCTCCCTCAGTTTTTCCAGCCTGGCAAGAACACAACTCAGAATGTTATTCGGAAGCTTTGGGATCCAGTGGAGCAGGGCGGGTACACCAGTAGGAATTTGAAAACACTTATGTCAGTATTTAATTTGGGCTAGAAAAATGTCCTCCAGTGCCTCCACGCAGAAGCCTGTCCTATTCATGGGCTTGGGGAAGACGGGCGGGTGCTCACAGTACCCAGTGTGTGGCTAGAGTCCATATACACCGTGCGTCCAGCTCCCCACAAGTATGTCCCACATTTACCTATCCACAGCTGGGATCCGGAATTTTAGCAGACAGTCTGAGGGCTCCAGGCTGGGAAAGAATCTATCACAGAGCCTGCAGCTCCATCCTAAATAGGGCTGGAAATGATATTTAAGCTGAGCCACTTTGCTGCTTCTCCTCACCCCACTGCTCTGCTTGTACACAGATAACATAGACCCAGCCCCGGTCTAGGCTCTGCCCCCAACCTGCCCACTCAGAGGCCACTTAATCTAGTCCTTGGGACCAGAAAGGAAACATCCAAAAGCATTCCAGAAATTCTACCCCACCAGGAGTGTTTTCCACAGACGGGTATTTCCCAGTTTCCGCTACTTTTCTCAGTGTCTAATTTTTTGGGGGCCTAGATTTTCTGTGTTATGTCTGCAGTACAAGTTAATTTGCTGCAACCTCACCTCATCTTATCTGGGTCAGTGCTTAACAGAGACTGAAAACCATTGAAAATGCTAATTTAAAAACACTTTTTTCATCAGCCTCTTTAAGCTCTCCATACTGTCTTTCTTGGAACTGTCTTCTTCATACCTATAACCTCCCCCAAGGGGAGCCCTCATGGTCACCCTTAAGAATAGAGTTAGAAAAGCACCCCCTGCCCCTGCTCCTCCTGCCTGGCCCCAGACTGACGCACCTCCTGACCACTGCTGCAAGCCGATGGATGCCTCTGGTAAAACAGCAAGCCCCAGCTCTGGGTCTACCCAAGCATTACAGCTGCTGGGGATGTGTCCATGGACAATCCTACCCTTAAGACCCAATGGATAACTTCATTCAAACCCCCTTTGCAGAGAATGACAACAGGAGCAAGTTTCCTGAAAGTCTCATTCACCATGGTAAAGACAGCCCTACGAGGCTTCCTCAGCTTTCAGTGCTGACGTTTGCCGTCTCTCCTGGAGTTTTAGCTGAGTTCTTGGCTTTTCCTTTCAAGTTACTGACCCAGTAGACTGGAGACAGAGTGGTTGATTTGTCAAAGAGGACAACCAGAGGGAGAACAGAGTTAATAGCAACAGAAAGATTTATGCTAATACCATCCAAGCGGAACTATTGTCTCTATTAGAATTCTGCGGTTTAGGGGAAAATCTTAGGAGACTTCAGGTTTAAAAAAGGGAGTAGACTGTAATCATATTAAATGCAGGAGGCAGGGAAATTATTTATTTGACTTTTGAGGTCCCTAGCAGCCCCAGTGCTCTATGAGTCCCCAGCTTCCTTTAAACTCAGAGCCTTGCTCACTGCTCTGGCAGTATTTAGAATGGAGACGTGCAACCCCCTCAAAGCCCTGGCACACAAAGACACTTGTCTCTCGGCCCAGGCTTTCTCTTTTTAATTTCCTGCCACTTTTTCTATCTGCAAAGTAGCAGGAGATATTTAAGTCTCTCCATTTCCCCAGTCTTCTTTCTCACAGCAATTCAGCAAAGCCCTCACTCTCCAAAAGCAATCAAGTACTTCAAGGTGTCTAAGGTTGGTCTTTGGCTACCCTCTGCTTCCCACTGCTGCCCACAGCTGCCCTCCTGCCCCCCTACCCTGCTAAAAAAAAAAAAAAAAAATGTCCTGGAGGGAAGGACGCTTAAGAACATTCCTGGGCCTGCAGAGTAAAGTTCAGGTTGGTGGTTAGGAGGTGAGCTGCAGACGCAGGCACAGTCCTCACTCTGTCCCTAGTTCTGCCCCTAGTGGCGCCAGTAAGTATGACTCCAATCCTGGAAAACATCAGCCCTCCATCACCAGCTTCCACCCCTTTATCTAAACTGCTTCACAGAAGCTAATCTCACTGTGGCTTCAGGTCCATAATCTGGATTTCTCTCCCCGACCCGTGCTCCTCTTGTCCCCACAGAGTTCTCCATCAGCAGCTTCTGCACTGTGGTGGACGTCGTGAACTTCTCCAAGCTGCAGGTGCTGCGCCTGGACGGGAACGAGATCAAGCGCAGCGCCATGCCTGCCGACGCGCCTCTCTGCCTGCGCCTTGCCAGCCTCATCGAGATCTGAGCAGCCTTGGCACCGGGTACTGGGCGGAGAGCCCCCGTGGCATTTGGCTTGATGGTTTGGTTTGGCTTTTGCTGGAAGGTCCAGGATGTACCATGTGACAGAAATCCACGGGCTGCCTCTGTAGTCTTCTTTCCTGTAGGTGGGGTTAGGGGAGGCAATCAGGGACAGGCAGCCTTCTGCTGAGGACATAGGCAGAAGCTCACTCTTTTCCAGGGACAGAAGTGGTGGTAGATGGAAGGATCCCTGGATGTTCCGACCCCATAAATCTCACGACTCTTAAGTTCTTCCCAATGATCTGAGGTCATGGAACTTCAAAAGTGGCATGGGCAATAGTATATAACTGTACTTTTCTAACAATCCCTGGCTGTCTGTGAGCAGCGCTTGACAGCTCTCCCTCTGTGCTGGGCTGGTCGTGCCGTTACTCTGGGCTCCCATTTGTTGCTTCTCAAAATATACCTCTTGCCTAGCTGCCTCTTCTGAAATCCACTTCACCCACTCCACTTTCCTCCACAGATGCCTCTTCTGTGCCTTAAGCAGAGTCAGGAGACCCCAAGGCATGTGAGCATCTGCCCAGCAACCTGTGGAGACAACCCACACGGTGTCTGAGGGTGAAAGGACACCAGGAGTCACTTCTATACCTCCCTAACCTCACCCCTAGAAAGCCACCAGATTGGAGGTCACCAGCAGGATGATAATATTCATGACCTGATGTGGGAGGAGACAGCCAACCTCAGGCTTAGATCAATGTATAGGGCTATATTTTGGCAGCTGGGTAGCTCTTTGAAGGCGGATAAGACCTCAGAAGAGGAAAGGCCAGACTTTGCTTATCATCAGCATCTGTAATGGGGCAAACACACCTCAAATTGGCTGAGTTGAGAAAGCAGCCCCAGTAGTTCCATTCTTGCCCAGCACTTTCTGCATTCCAAACAGCACCCTACCTGGGTTTTTCTCCACAAAGGTAGAGGCCACATGGTTTTTAAAGTATGAGAAACATAGTTTGTCCTCTCCTTTTATCCAAGCAGGAAGATTCTATATCCTGATGGTAGAGACAGACTCCAGGCAGCCCTGGACTTGCTAGCCCAAAGAAGGAGGATGTGGTTAATCTGTATTACCTGGTTTGTCCTAAGGCCATAGTTAAAAAGTACCAGCTCTGGCTGGGGTCCATGAAGCCCAGGCCAGGCAGCCAAATCTTGCCTGTGCTGGGCATACAACCCTCTGCTTTCACATCTCCGAGCTATATCCTCATTAGTGAAGATGGCTTTTGCTTTATAGTTTGGCTGGGGAGCACTTAATTCTTCCCATTTCAAAAGGTAATGTTGCCTGGGGCTTAACCCACCTGCCCTTTTGGGCAAGGTTGGGACAAAGCCATCTCGGCAGCCAGGGGCAGGCACTGCTGGAGGAGAGTTAGCCCAAGTCTGGGCTCTGCCCAGATGCCATCACATCCCTGATACTGTGTATGCTTTGAAGCACCTTCCCTGAGAAGGGAAGAGGGGATCTTTGGACTATGTTCTTGGCTCCAGACCTGGAATCCACAAAAGCCAAACCAGCTCATTTCAACAAAGGAGCTCTGATGCAAGGGGCAAGGCTGCCCCCTGCCCCAGGGCTCTTCAGAAAGCATCTGCATGTGAACACCATCATGCCTTTATAAAGGATCCTTATTACAGGAAAAGCATGAGTGGTGGCTAACCTGACCAATAAAGTTATTTTATGATTGCACCTGCAAGAGTGGAGTCATTTAAAGCAGACTGCAGAAGGGTTACTTTAAGAGGACCTGGTGAGGTTGCAGGTCACACAGGCCTTGGACTGATGAGCCCTCTTTCTCATCTATTCTGTTCGGGCAGATGAAGCTAAGAGGAAAACAAAATGAAAAAAGTCACTTGTATAAAAGCTCTAGTTAGCAAACTGTGTTCTGGAAGTTCTTCTTTAAGTCTAACTTCAATCCTCTCTACACATTCCCTTCCATATGGTCCCCAAGAGATACAGAATAACTGGGGTTTTTTTCAACCCTTTCCACCATCCTCTCTTGCCAAGCAGGTAATTTGGGATCTGGCTAGTCCTGGGTATTGTTGTCTTAACTGTTTCTGCCCTCTAGTGGCAACTGTGCAGATCTGAGGGTAGCCAAGCCTGCCAAAGCCCATTGGCCCTGGAAGACGAAAACAAACCTTTACCCCCCCATTTGTTTTCTCATTCGTCCTCTGTTCATATCTTGAAAGCCTTTAAGTGCCAGATGTTGTGACAGGTGCTTAGCAAATGTCGCATAAGTTAGGAGGGCAGACTAGGCTCGTGCCTTCGGAACAATCCACTATTTTCTGATAGGGAAATAATAACTGATAGTTATTGGGCACTAAATTCTGTACCAAGCATGTTGCAAATGTTACAACTCCATCTTAAGCCAAAGTAAACTAATTTGACTATAATTCTCTGACGTGAGAGTTAGGCCGGAATGCTAGTGTGTGAAACTACCAGAAAGAAATCATAGTTCTAACCACAGTCCTCTCTTCAAGGACAGCAGATGAGGCCTCTCTGCCTTGGATCTCCAGTACAGGAAGATGCCATGTGGAGGAGACAGAGACATGGCACATAGGGCAGGAATTATCTAACTATAAGGAGGAATCCTCTGCCTCTCCGTTTTTGCTTCTTTGCAGCTCCCATGAGCATCCCAACCAAGACAGAGCAGGGAGAGGAATGGGAGCCAGCCCTGCTGCAAGGCTTCCCTTGTTTCTAAACCCAGTGCTTTGCAAGAAACAGAGTAGCAAGAATAGACTGTCCCTCAGGCTCAGTTGACTCTTTTTCTTTAAGCTGCCATTTGATCGGTCTTATTCTGTGCTAAGGGCTTTACTTATTTAGTATTCTTTACCATTCTCTACCACAGAGATTATTATTTTCACTACTTTACAGAGGAGGAAAATGGAAACAAAGACCCAGAGGTCACCCAAGAAGGACCCATCAAGGCCAGGATCTGACCCCGGCCGTCTGTCTCCCCAGCCTGTCAGTTTTGCAACATTATTTCCACTGCGCTGTCCTGAGGATCCTTGTATTGTTGGATTATTAGGTGTATGCGGGAGGCTTGTGGGTCACTGGCTGTCATAAATGGAGAAAGATCATCTTACTTTTTTTGGAGATGGACCCAAATCCATTCTGCTAGCATTCACAGTTCCTTTATGAATTTCCAATTCAAAATTCACTTTTCATCAGTAAATGTTTAGTGAGTGCCACTGAGCAGGAACTGGGGATACTGCAGAGAACAAAAGCAAACAGCCCCTGCCCTTGGGGGCTTGTAGTCTAGTGCAGTGACAGTCCTTGAACAACAGCAACAAAAATCACACTGAGGATCATGTAGTTACAGACTGAGAAAGAGCTGTGACGATGAGCATAGGTCTACACGAGGATTATCAAGGAGCCTGGCATAGATACTCTGAGATACAGAGTGAGAGCATAGTAATCCAGACGAAGAGATGGAAGGGCAAGTCCAGGCAAAGATAGCAGCATGCATACACACCCTAATGCACAAGGAAGCTTCTGAGGCTCTAGATAGCGAAAATGGCTGCAGCACAGAGAGAAAGGGAGAGAGTTTCAATTGATCACGCTGAAGCAGTAGGCAGGGGTCAAAGACAGTAGCCTTTGTTCCCTTATTTCAGACCCAAGTCCAAAGAAACTTAATTACCACCGTCCCAAACCCCATGTCCCGGGGCCTGCCCTACATGCAGGCTCACAGTTCTGCCTTCTAGCCACTAGTGGGCAGCATCTCATCTCTCACCACCAGCCTTTTCTGAAACCTTGAAATCGCCGCCCACTTTTTCCCAACTTCCTTTTTTTTTTTTTTTTTGAGAAGGAATCTCGCTCTGTCGCCCAGGCTGGAGTGCAGTGCCACAATCTCGGCTCACTGCAACCTCCGCCTCCCGGGTTCAAGCGATTCTCCTGCCTCAGCCTCCTGAGTAGCTGGGATTACAGGCGCACGCCACCACGCCCGGCTATTTTTTATATTTTTAGTAGAGACAGTGTTTCACCATGTTGGTCAAGCTGGTCTCGAACTCCTGATCTCGTGATCCGCCCGCCTCGACCTCCTAAAAGTGCTGGAATTACAGGCGTGATCCACCACTCCCGGCCTTTTTTTTTTTTTTGAAACAGGATCTCACTCTCACCCAGGCTGGAGTGCAGTGGCGCGATCTCAGGTTACTGCAACCTCCACCTCCTGGGTTCAAACAACCCTCCTGCCTCAGCCTCCCAAGTAGCTGGGACTGCAGGCATGTACCACCATACCTAACTTTCGACTTTTTTGTAGAGATGGGGTTTCATCATGTTGCCCAAGCTGGTCTCTAACTCCTGGACGTAAGCAATCTGCCCGCCTAGGCCACATGCCTAGGCTTACAAAGCCTTTGTAAAGGATTACAAAGGAAACCAATTACATTGAAGTACAGCTACCAAAATATAAAACATATACATTTTTGATATAATAATATATATGTTTCTTTATTAATTCGATAAATAACAAGATTTAGCAACAGGTCTAATTAATTATAGTCATTTCAAAGTATTGATGCATGTAAATGGCGTATCAAACTATTTTAACAACTGTAATGTGATATAAAAATATCTTGGCCGGGCGCGGTGGCTGGCCGGGCGCGGTGGCTCACGCCTGTAATCACAGCACTTTGGGAGGCCGAAGCGGGCAGATCACGAGGTCAGGAAATAGAGAACATCCTGGCTAACACGGTGAAACCCCGTCCCTACTAAAAAATACAAAAAAATTAGCTGGGCGTGGTGGTGGGTGCCTGTAGGCCCAGCTACTCGGGAGGCTGAGGCAGGAGAATGGCGTGAACCGGAAGGCGGAGCTTGCAGTAAGCGGACTGCACTCCAGCCTGGGCAACAGAGCAAGACTCCGTCTCAAAAAAAAAAAAAAAAAAAAAATCTGTGGGCCGGGTTTTCTGGCTCACACCTGTAATTCCAACACTTTGGGAGGCTCAGGCGGATGGATCACTTGAGGTCAAGAGTTCAAGACCAGCCTGGCCAACATGGTAAAACCCTGTCTCCACTAAAAATACAAAGATTAGCTGGGCATGGTGGTGCATGCCTGTAGTCCCAGCTACTCAGGAGGCTGAGGCAGGAGAATTGCTTGAACCTAGGAGGCGGAGGCTGCAGTGAGCCAAGATAGAGCCACTGTACTCCAGCCTGGGCAACAGCGAGACTCCATCTCAAAAAATAAAAAATAAATAAAAATATCTGTGATTTCAGCTGGTGACAAAGCCTCAGGTACTGCTAATAATGCTATGGTTTGTTACCTTCATAATTGGAAGGAATGCTACATTTCTGTTAGATGTATGAAAAACAAAGATAGGATTTCTCATTTCTCTCTAAGTCAAGCCAAGGAAAGACAGGCAGAAACATGGATCATAGAGGGAAGGCAAGAAAAATAGGCAAATCATCGTCTTTTCTCTCTATGAACATAGCTTAATCACTCAACAAATTTTTACTGAATGCAAACCTTGAGCTAGATAATGTGTCGGTAGTTGCTGCATTTAGTATGTGAAAGTTGAATGTAAAGTTCTCAAGGTCCTTGCCATGGCATTTGATAGAAATAATAATAACTAACATTCGTTTTACCTTAACAACTTAAAAGACACCTAATTCATTCAAGAACCCATGAGGTAGTTTGCTATAAGTGCCAATTAAGGCATAGGGACAAAATGTCCATTTTTTTTTTCCAAGGGTGGAGAATGATGAGGGGCAGGGTAGCCAGGAATGCTGCAGAACAGCCCCAAGCTCCCTGTCACTGGGGGCCTGCAATGCACTTCTTTGTTAGCTTTATTTGCTAGCTCAGCCATTTATTCTACTAAGCACTCAGGTGCAGGGTCCACAGTTGATGTATATCATCAGGAGACTCAGTATCCTGTGTAGACCTCAAACTCTCCCAGAAATTCTTCTGCCTCAGACAGATGGGAGCTAGTAGACATGACTCCTGTTGCCAGCTGAGCCTCTGGGTACCTAGGCTACCAAGTTGTGCCCAGACGGAGCAAACACATTGCTCAATCTTGTGGCAGCCCAAGTTTCCAGAGTAGGAAACTTTTCTGGAAACTAGGCCATGCTCATACGTGCTGCATGAAATGGCACAATAAACTGGACCTAATCCTTTCCTGGACCGTGTGGTCCAGGGAGCAGAAGAAGGGAGAAATGAGTCCAGAAAGACTGGAATGGACAAAAGGACCAAGCAGACCATGCCCAGCCATGCTGGGCTCCAAAAGAAACTGCAAACACTAAAGATAAATGAGCTGTTTCCATCTCTGTGTCCAGATTGTGAGCTACACATAGGGGAGAAAGAACAAAATTACATTTGACCCAGTTTAAGAAATAAAAACAGGAAATGGGTCAGAGTTCCAAGAGGCAATAAGAAGACCTACCTACATAAGCAAGAGCATTGGAAATTAGAGGGGTCAGTCTTCAACTTTCTTACAACCCACCAGAAATAGAGAATCAGCAGCTTTGCCCTTGTATTCTACCCCAATAATCCCCACATTTTCTCCACAAGTGTTCATCAGAGCCATGAGTCTTGGCAAAATAGGACTTGGGAGGCAGGCAGGGACAATAACAGAAGCATGCCATCGGTGCCAGGCTTAGCTGGCAGTCCCAGAGGCAGATTTGAGTCAGATACCAAGACCAACAATGGTAGTTTGCACAAGAAGGTGTGGGGAAAGCTATTCCAAGGAAGGAGCCAGAAAACTCAAGTCCCAAAGTAGAAACAGATATATACAATCAAGGTATACACACGGTCAAAGTATCAGGGGCATAAGCAGTTCCAAGCCCTGTAGCAAGGGTAAGCCAGGAGCAGAGGGGATGTCCTTATGGCAGCAGGGGAGTGGACCAAGAACAGCCCTGAGGGCTTTGGCCCAGAGCAAGTGTCAAGTGGTGTTTCCTGGCCCGTCCTCCCCTAAGGGGACTCTCAGCCCATAGGCATCTTAAAATTATGAAAAGCATCTCTCATTGGCCTCACTTATGTTTTCTGAGCCAAAAATTATGACACATTTTAATAAATACCTATGTTTTCATAAGACCATAAAACAGACTTTTTTTTTTTTTTTTTTTTTTTTGAGACGGAGTCTCGCTCTATCACTCCGCCTCCCAGGGTCACGCCATTCTCCTTCCTCAGCCTCCTGAGTAGCTGGGACTACAGGCACCCACCACTGTGCCCAGCTAATTTTTCGTTTTCATATTTTTAGTAGGGATGGGGTTTCACCATGTTAGCCAGGATGGTCTCGATCTCCTGACCTCGTGATCTGCCTGCCTCAGCCTCCCAAAGTGTTGGGATTACAGGCGTGAGCCACCGTGCCTGGCCAAAACGGAATATGTTTAAACATTCATGTCCTAGAAGTCCAAGACATAATCATCAAGGACCATCTGGGGCCAGACCACCAGCTAGAGGCTGGGTTGTGTCAGTCCCAGTTCTTAGTTTGCAAACAACAGAAACTGAAGTTAGCTGATTTAAACCGAACGAGAATTCATTCGTTTGTTCGTTTAAAGGGGGATGGCATATCAGGTAGTTCTGGGAGGGCTCCAGACCAACCTGGAGGGCATGCAACCAGAAACAACACCCAAGGACCCAAGTTCATGTCCATAAAGACCCCTCACCCTGCCCTGGCACAGACTAGGGAGCTCCATTTTTGAGAACCACTGCTGTTCCTGCCTATGGAATCTGGAGACCACTGCCATCACTGCCCTACCGTCACCAGAGTGGGTTCCACAGGGCCTTTGCTTTATCACGTCATTAACTTTCAATTCCAAGTCAACCTGGCAGAACCAAGTCAGGTGCTAGTGCCCTACCAGCAAGTGAGACTAGGAGGTGAGTATCTGGCAATCTCATATTTAATAATAGGAGTCAGGCTCTGTCTCACATAGTGGGGAATTTCCCAAAATAAATAAAGGGCTCAGATGCCGAACAGCCAAAAAATAGAAGATTTTCCTTTCAAGAAATCTGTGGAAGGGGTTTGTGAGGTGTATTCATCTTTTATTTCCCCCTTGATACAGGGTCTTGCTCTGTTACCCAGTCCGGAGTGCAGTGGTGCAATCGTGGCTCACTGCAGCTTTGACTTTCAGACTCAAGCAGTCCTTCCACCTCAGCCTCCCAAGTAGCTAGGACCACGAGTGCCCGCCACCATGCCCAGCTAATTTGGTTTTTAATTTTTGTAGAGACAGGGTCTTGCTATGTTGCCCGGGATGGTCTTAAGCTCTTAAGCTCAAGCCATCTTCCTGCCTCAGCCCTTCAAAGTGTTGCGATCACAGACATGAACCACCATGCCTGGCCTTGCATTCATCCATATACCAGCCGCCAAGACAGCTCTGTGGAACTGGGTAAGAGAGACACCAACAGGGGTATAGAATGTCCTTATATAAATTAGGACTGCCACATACAAACACCTCCTTCTTAATCCAGAAACATTACATCCTGGTGAAAGCTAACACTGCTTTGAATCTGGTTTCAGATCCACAGAACCCATTTCCATTTGTTCCCTAGGGCTGCCGTAACTAAGTACCCACAAACTGAGTAGCTTAAAACAATTTTTAAGATGTATTTATTTTCTCATAGTTCCAGAGGCCAGAAGTCCCAAGTCAAGGGTTGGAAGAGTCATGCTTCTTCCAAAGGCTCTAGGAATCCTTCCTTCCCTCATTCAGCTTCCGGTGGCTCCTGGTGTGCCTTGGCTTGTGCTAGTATAACTCCAGTCTTCACCTGCCTGCGTCTTCACATGGCCATCTTTTCCCTGTCTCTGTGTCTTCTGCTTCTTATAAAGACACCAGTCATAGCCGGAAGCGGTGGCTCACATCTGTAATCCCAGCACTTTGGGAGGCCCAGCTGGGCGGATCACCTGAGGTCAGGAGTTCGACACCAGCCTGGCCAACATAGTGAAACCCCATCTCTACTAAAAATACAAAATTAGCCAGCTGTCATGGCAGGTGCCTGTAATCCCAGCTACTCGGGAGGCTGAGGCAGGAGAATTGCTTGAACCCAGGAGGTGGAGGTTGCAGTGAGCTGAGATTGCGCCATTGTACTCCAGCCTGGGCAATGAGAGTGAAACTCTGTCTCAAAAACAAAAAAAAAAGACACCAGTCATCAGATTTCAGGCCAACCCTAATTCATTAGTATCTCATCTTTTAAATTATTTTCATTTTTATTTATTACTGACACGTAATATTTGTACATATTTATCTTACGATGTCATCTTGACCCTTAATTAATTATAACTGCAAAGACCTTGTTTCCAAATAAGTCATATTGTAAGGTTCCGGGTGGACATGGATCCTGGGGGGACACTATTCAATGCACTGTGCCATCTAACAGGGACTTCCGTAAGGCAGACAAAAGAGCTTCACCTAGGATGTCAGACAGATGTTTCCAGGGCCTTGGGAATGGAATACCAGCCAAGCACTAAGGCCCAGGCACCTGAGACCCAGGCCTTGGTGTATGATACCCTGACAACAGCAAAAACAGCCCAAGGAAGGCATCGTCTATTCACCAAACTAAACAACAGAGAAAAAGAAAAGGAGACATCCTGGGTTGGTGTATACAGATGACAACTCACATTTATCCTTTTCTTTTCTTTTCCTTTCTTTTCCTTTTCTTTCTTTTCTTTTCTAATAGAGATGGGGTCTTGCCATGCTGACCAGGCTGGTCTCGAACTCCTGGCCTCAAGCCTTCCTCCCATCTTGACCTCCCAGCTACCGTAGTCCTGTAGTCCCAGCTACTCAGGAGGCTAAGGCAGGAGAATCGCTTGAACCCCGGAGGCAGAGATTGCAGTGAGCCAAGGACTCACCACTGCACTCCAGCCTGGGTGACAAGAGTGAGACTCCGTCTCAAAAAAAAAAAAAATTAATTAATTAAAAACTTACAATGAAGCACAGAAAGCAATATAACAAAGACCAATGTATTTACCATCTATTTGTTTACCAGAGTTAACAAATGTTAACATTCTGTCATATTTGCTTTAGGTAAATTTTTAAGAAAAGAAAGAACATTGGAACTATATTTTAAGTCTCCTTTTACCTCTTCCCATTCATCTCCCTTCCCCTGCAGAGGTAAACGCTCTTCTGAGATTGGTGTATTTTTATACTTTTATTACATATTTATGTAGCCATAGAGAGTTGTTTGTTTCTTTAGATTCTACACGTGGCATCATACATTATGTATCACTCTGGTTTCTTCCCCGAACATTGTGTGTCTAAGATCTATCCATACTGATTCTCATAGTTCCAGTTCATTCATTCTAGCTACTGTAAATTTACTTCTCTCTTCTCCTTTTGAAGGACATTTAGATAGTTTTCCAATATTTTAGTGTTAAAAACATAATGCAGTGAACATCCTTTCACTTCTCTTTTGGGCTTGCATTTGAGAGCGTTTCTAGGATATATACCAGGGCTTCTCAACAGTGGTAGTTTTTGGCATGTGGTGCTGAATAATTCTTTGCTGGTGGAGTGGGGGCTGCTTGTGTATTGTAGGATGTTTAGCAGCATCCCTGGACTCTATCCACTGGATGCCAGTAGCACCCACCCTCTACCTACACCCCAGTGGGAACAATCAGAAATGTCTTCAGAGTTGCCAAATGTTCTCTGGAAGGCAAAATCACCACCAGTTAAGAACCACTGGCATATATGCCAAGAGGGAACTGCTGAGTCATGAAGTATGACCAATTTACCTTTACTCAATACTGTCAAACTGCTCTCCAAAGTGGTTGTACAAATGTTCACTCACACCATCGGTATACCAGGGTCCCCATGTCCCTACATCCTCCCAATGCCAAATATTGCTTCAGACTTCAGAAATTGTGTCACACTGATAAGTGGGACTTGGTATTGCTTTTAATTTTAATTGGCATGTTCCATCTTTTGTTTTCAAAGATGGTAGCAATTACACTGATCTATTCCTTCCCAGAAGTTATACTGAACCTTTGTTGGCAATCCTCGAAAAAAGGAAAGGAGCTGGCCGAGCGCGGTGGCTCACGCCTGTAATCCCAGCACTTTGGGAGGCCAAGGCAGGTGGATTACAAGGTCAGGAGATCAAGACCATCCTGGCCAACATGGTGAAACCCTGTCTCCACTAAAACACAAAAAATTAGCAGGGAGTGGTGGCGAGTGCCTGTAGTCCCAGCTACTCAAGAGGCTGAGGCAGGGGAATCACTTGAACCCGGGAGGCGGAGGTTGCAGTGAGCCAAGATCACACTACTGCACTCCAGCCTGGCGACAGAGCGAGACTCCGTCTCAAAAAAAAAAAAAAAAAAAGGAAAGGAGCAGAGTCTGCTGACCCAGCACTGGGAATCCGGAACTGGGAGCTGGGAGCTGCCTGCTGAGCATGCAGCAACAGAACTGGTCCTCTTGCCAACCCAGTCTAACACCCTCCACCAAGGAGGTATGCTGTGGGAAAAGATGAGCTCCTTGCACTTTTTTTTTTTTTTTTTTTTTTGAGACAAGGTCTCACTCTGTTGCCCAGGCGGGAGTGCAGTGGCACAATCATGGCTCAGTGCAGCTCAGCTAGTTTTAAAATTTTTTTGTACAGAAAAGTTTTCCCTATATTGCCCAAGCTGGTCTCGAACTCCTAGGGTTCAAGCAATCTTCTCACTTTAGCCTCCCAAAGTTCTGGGATTACAGGTGTGTGCCACTGCACCTGGCTACCTTGCATCTTTTCTTGGTTACCTGGCCTAAGGAGCAAATGCAGAGATTAGAGGGCTACACTAGCACTCTTCTTCCTCCTATAGAAGGGGGAAGGGAGATGGCCCTTTTATCCCAGGGTGGGAGAGGCAGGGACAACAGCACCCCCAATGTCCCATCCAGGGTCCACCCCAGAGTAGCAGCTGCAGCTACAATGGCTGTATTGGCATTTGTGAACAGTGGCAGTAGCAGGTGCAGGCAGGAAAGCATCAGGAACAGGTACTGTGTGACTGCAGGTGAAGGGCAGCATCAAGGGTGAGGAGAGAAGGCCGCAGTGAATGCACTATCATCCCAAGCCCAGGACTCAAGGCATCAGGCCATGGCTCATGAACACTGAAGGCAGCAGCAAGGATGGTTTGTAACACTGCCAAGGACAGAAGGGGAGAGGTAAGGGGCCAGCACTTGTGCTGGTTGGGGTGAGGCATATCCGCTGATCAGCTCCACTGTCACATCACCAGATGATCCTTTCATTGCAGGACAGAACTGGATAGGTTGAGGAACCATTGTTATAAACCACAGTAGTGCCACACATCAATGTTTCATGTG
This sequence comes from Pongo pygmaeus, assembly GCF_028885625.2. Lineage (NCBI taxonomy): Eukaryota > Metazoa > Chordata > Mammalia > Primates > Hominidae > Pongo > Pongo pygmaeus. Next base: position 46,119,875 of record NC_072373.2, read on the forward strand.
TTAGTTGAGCAACCTGGTTAGATTGTGAATTCTTTAAAGGTAGGGATCATATCGTATGATTCCTGCTAATACTCCCCAACAGTTAACACAGAGCTGCATTCATAAGTTTTTAATGACACTTGTGGAATCATATTCTTTGGGGCCCAATAAAAAGAGTGGCATGAAACGGATTTAATAGCCCATTACACACCCACCCCTACCACACACACACCTTTTTTTTTTTTTTTTTTTTTGAGATGGAGTCTCGCTCTGTCACCCAGGCTGGAGCGCAGTGGCGCAATATCTGCTCACTGCAAGATCCGCCTCCTGGGTTCACGCCATTCTCCTGCCTCAGCCTCCCGAGTAGCTGGGACTACAGGCGCACGCCGCCACGCCCGGCCAATTTTTTGTATTTTTAGTAGAAACGGGGTTTCACCGTGTTAGCCAGGATGGTCTCGATCTCCTGACCTCGTGATCCGCCCGCCTCGGCCCCCAAAGTGCTGGGATTACAGGCGTGAGCCACCGTGCCCGGCGACATCTTTTTTTTTTTACCCAGAAAATATAAAGTGCTTTCACTTCTGTGACATTTCTTTCCCTGACACATCTACGCAGTAAGGATACAGGTATGATACACCCTACTTTACAGACAGGGTAACTGGGACCTAGCACATTTAATTGACTTGTCTCCCTAAAGGCACAGACTCAAGACTGAACCCCAGTCTTACTGGCTCCCCATTGAACTGTATCCCATCTTTGTGTGTTCCTTACCCTCCTCCCTGACCCAGCCGTCAGGTGTCACTGAAATGCCCCAGACGCATCACTGCTTTTGTTCTTAACAATGTGAAACATCAACAAAGCCCAGCAGGTGATAGAACTGGACAGCCGCCAGGGGTCTGTGAGCACTGAACAGCCAGTCTCCATGTTCACTGAAGATAATGTATATATCAGCATGTGGTATGTTTGGGGCAGGCAAGAGAATGCAGAAGGCGTGAGTCTCCAGGTGACAAGAAAAGACTTCAGGAAAGGGATTTGGGGAAAACATACAAGCCCATCTAAGTGTTAATGTGCGTATATGGAGAGAACATTTATGGAATGCTCTACCTAACAAAAGGAGAAAGTTAAATCCTATTAAAAAGGGAGTTGTAAGTCCTTGCGTGCTGCTATTCTAAAAATTTTTGAGAGGTGGAAATTTGAAGAAAAGACCTTGAAGAAAAGAGAAATCTAGTCTTGCCAAGAGATTTCTCCCTTAGTAAAAATCTAGGAGCTAAACGCAGGACCCATCCCAGGGCCTTGAAACCATACCAAGTTTTATTCTGAGTCTTAAATTACTTTACTCATAGGACTTTAAATGTCCTTAGGATCTAGTGCTATCCCCAGCACCTAAACCAAGAATTGTGAGCTGAGGTAAAATGTGAGAAAGAAATGCTCATTCCTTTGTTATTAATACCTAAAATAGTATCACCATTTATTAGGCAATTATGTGCCAGGCATTTTGTCACAATAACGCTAGGAGATAGTGCCATTATTATCATTAGTATTTTTCACAGGAGAAAATTGAGGCTCAGAGAGGTTAAGTAACTGCTCAAAGTAACACAGCCAGAAATTGGCAGAGGCTAGAGTGGAATCGTGGTCACTTGTCTCTTGAGTCTAAATCTCAAATGCTACTGTGCCGAATTCTTTGAGTTTGTAGGTGTGTGTGTGCTTCTGTGTCCTGAGGCGGGGGAACAACGTCACTCGAGATACATTAAACGAAGTTTACAATGTACGTGCTGGGGAACTATATGCTGTTTTAGAGGCTGAGGCTGGCGCCCGTGGCCACAGTACAATGGAGGGGGTGGTTAATCTGGTTTTAGAGGATGGCCGATTGGCGATGGCAGACAGAGCTCAAGTAACTGCGCCCATAGGAGGGCGCAAGCACGCAGAGGCACGAGAAGAAAAAGAAGAGGGCCTGAGCCCGAACTTGGGGAAATCAATGCCCAAAGCCTGAGGGACTCTGGAGGGAGGACGGGAAAGGGCCAGAGGTTCACCCCCGAACCTCCAGTTGCTCAAGAAGCTCCGGGCGGGGCCCTGCAGTCGCTCAAGCTGCGAGGAGGACCTGAGAAGCGGGGACGCCTTCGAGGTTTTAGGGACCTGAGCTCCGGCGGCAGGTGGCGAGAAGGCCCAAGCCCAACGGCCGCCCCGCCTCGCCCCTTCCCCGCCTCTCCCTTCTCTGAAAGGCCCCATTCTCCACAGCCGCCGGGGGAGCAACTGCGTTGGGAAGCCACCTAGCGCCCGGCCCCACCTTTCTTTTTTTCTTTTTTTTTTTTCTTAATAGTTCTCGGCCAAACGCCGAGGCGTCAGGGAGGGCTTGGATTGGCCCGCGCCGCCCCCGAGCCAGCCAATCAGCGGCTTGTTGCCAAGGTGGGGTTTCCCCACAGCGGGCGGAGGCGGCGGCACGGCTGCTGTTTCCCAGCAAAGAAAGCCGACTTGTAAGGGTGTCTGGTGGCGCTTTCAGGTCCCAGTCAGCTGCTCGTGGGGATTGAGGGACGTGGGTGGGTGGCTGGGGGGTGAGCGGCCGAGGGCCCATATCCGGGAGTGAGGGAGCCAGTCACCTGTCTGCTTTCGCACGCCTAGCCGGCGCTGTCTCCCTCCTCCCCGAAGCTTCCTTGCTGGACAGGTCTGACTCCAGGCAGCCCGTGTGGGATCGCCTTGGCCGCAACGGTCCCGGGTGGAAAAGCATGGCCGTTGTCCCCTTACCCTCACCACCAAGCATATTGAGGAAGAGGGACTTGCAAACGTGAGAAGGTGCAAAAATCATCCACCTAACTTCTGAGGCAGACCAGACTATGAACTGAAGACAGTGCTGTCTTGCAGTGTGTGCCCCAAAAGGGACCAGCTGACCTTGCAGGCCCGGAGGGGCTAATGAGAGAATGAAAAGGGCCCCGGGAAGCAGGAGACGTAAATCACACACCTTCTCCCCGTGTAACAATAATGCCCAAACCACCACAAAGCAAGGGTCTGGACGATAGGGTCTCACTTTTCCAACCATAGCCCAGTTACACAAGGGAGAAAGGGCAGAGGCAAATCTACCCCTCACACATTTTCTACCTCTCACACATTTTCCTTTGGCCTCATACTCAATTCCCCAGTCCTGTTTCTCTCAGTTTCCATTGTGTAACCTAGATAAATGCCTCCTGTTCTAGTAATGGCCATAATAATATTTAATCACATTTATTGTGTACTTTCTAAGAGCTGGGTACCCTTCTGAGCACCTCACAAAAATCAATCCTCCCAACAATACCGACTAGGAACTACTTTTATCCTATTTTAAGGATGAGAAAACAGGCAGTGAGAAGTTAGGTAACTTGCCTGTTGTCACAGAGCTAGCTGTACCTAGGTAGTCTCTTTCCACCTGGGAAACCCATCTGACTTTGCTCTAGAAGATGTGGACTTTCCTGCTATATTGCCAAAGGAAAAGGCTAGAATGGTTGCCTTTTGACACACCACATGCCCCCCAAGAGCAGGACTTCAGTTAAGGTCCTTAGGACTCCCAAGACTTCTCCAAACTCCCAAGAGATTCCCCGTGTGGTGTCACCATATAAAATGAAAACAGATAAAATGCTGAATTTTTTAGGTGAATTTCACCACTATGCAAAAAAAAATGGAGCCAGAGAAAATCCTCCCATCTGTACAGTCCTGATCCCCTGGCCCAGCCTGGAGCATGCCTCAGAGCCGGAGAGAAGTGAAGTGTTCATCCCCCAAACTTCACAGCTTTGTTGTATATTTTCAAAATGGATCTCGCCTAGGGCAGACACCAACTTTGAAGTTGGGGAATGGTGGGAAGGGGTACAGGAAGAAGAGGCTGAGAACCTGCCCCCAGCTGGTGTTGGGAAAGGCTATTTTCAGGGCGCTGCTTGGGTCGGGAGGGCAGTCTGCTGTTTCACTTCCCATTCCCCCATCTTCTTACTTTCTGAGCCCTGCCTCTGGTGTAGTCTCCCCTACCTCCCCCACCCCCATCCTGCACCACCCCCACTGCACCCTGCACCCGTTTCCCAGCTCCTGGGGCACACCATCTGCCTGTCCTCCCCCTTCCCAAGGGACTTAGCTCATCGAATTGAGACCTTTAAATAATTAAATGCCCCAAAGCCTCCCCACACTGATCCCCAGCCCCTGGCTGGGGTGTTTATTCAAAGACCAGGAGCTGGACTGGAGGGCTGCCAACCCCACCGCCTCTATTCAGTTCCTTTCTTTTCCTGCTCAGCTGCTGGGCGGTGGCTAATGGGTCTTTTCTTCGGCTTTGGCCCCTCGCCTGCCAGGACCAGTGCACAGACAAAACAAACAGAACAGAGCTGTAAGGAGGAAGCAGGACTTTGGATGTCAGCTCTTCCAGGCTAGGGGTGGGGAGGGAGGAGGACACCAGATCCACCTTACACTGGAAAGGGACAGGGACGAGAGTGGAGAGAGAGAACCCAGAGGCTTGGCCTGCTCCTCATCCCAGTGCAGGAGCCAGAGCATTATGCTCCCTCTGACTCTGGGGAGCTGTGTGACCAAAGGAGGGGGGGGGAGGCGGGGAGAGGTTGTGAAGTGGGGAGGGGGTGTCAATCACTTGAATGGTTTGGGGCTTGGGCAGCATCCTCATGCAAATTAACCTGGTGAGTCACTGAAAGTTTGGTCCAGACACAAAGAAGCTGCTTCTCTCACCCGCAGCCTCCCTCCACTACAGCAGCCCCCTCCCCAGCCAACCAAACAAAAGGCCCAAGCCCAGCGGTGCATGAAGGAGTGAATGGGCGAGACCTTCCCTGGTGACGTCCCACCAGACAGATGGCAACAGTTGCCCCACACCAGTTGCAAGCCTCCTTTTCATCCTTCTCCCAAGTCATAAAGGAGAAAGACCCCAGTCCCTCTAGAGCCCAACGGCTCCTCAGGGCCAACCCGAAGGCAGGATGGGAGCTAGAGGGTAGGCTGCCAGGGAGCGGGAGGTGAGAGGGGAACTGACGCTGCATGTTTGGCTGGAAAACAAAAGTTTGTTGAAAGCACGGGCACTGCGGCCAGCCTGCCCATCTGTCCTCCTTTGGGGAAACTCTGCCCCCACTCTCCTCCTGGGCTTCTGGCCAGCTCTGCACAGAGCCGGGGCCCCTGGGAAGGAAGACTTCAGTTTGGGGCAGCAGCACTAAGCTGCAGTACTTTGGGACTTTGTACTTTGAGGCTTTCATCAGGCAACTATCCCTTGACCCGCATTGTTTTGCCTCTTCAGAAATGGGTTTAAATGGAAAATCCAAGGCCTTTGGGACAGGTGGGGAATAGTGGGATCTGGGTGCTCTGCAGTTAAATGATAAAGTTTGAGTTGTTCCAGAATGGGATTCTATTAAAATCATTCACACATTCCCGCAAACATTAAGAAGCTAGGAGTGGGCCAGGAGTCAGAAAACTCAGCTTCCAGTCTCAGCTCACTGTCTGCTGTTGTGTAATTCTGGGCAAGTCATCTGGGTTGTTCAAGTTCTAGTTTCCTCTCTGTAAATTGGGGAGTTAAAAACCCCCACCGCCCTACCTCCTAGTGTGGTAGAGAGCAAGCTGATGCTCAGTCCAACGCCAGGTAAACAGGAGAAGCTATGCAAGGCTCTCGTCTCAAGTTCCCCACACCCACATCTCCCAGGAAGTGGAGTGGGCACAGCACTTTAAACGTAGATCAAAGTACTTCACATCTATTATTTCGTGAGGCAACTGAGAGTAGAAAGGTCTAAGGCTATGCAGAGATCTTTTTTTAGAGAGTAGGGGTGGAGGCAGAGCTAAGGCTAGTGCCCTCCCCGCAACCTCCTAAATCTCAGATTTTTGTCTCCCTTCTCCCTCTGCCTTCCATCAATCTAGCCTGACTTGGGAGGATTTAAGGGGAACTCTGGGTTAAGGTGCTAAGAGTTTATTTATTGAGGTCAATACATTCAGAATAAAAGGGAATCATCCCTATGTCTTAATCAAAGGTTTAGTAAAGTTATAGTTCTGAGGCCATAGGCATGTGTTCTTCTAAGCTAAATGCCACTGCTGTTATTTCTGCAGAGGGCTAAGCTGGTGATGCTGGTGTCAGGGGAGGATGGGAAGCACAGGGGAGGAAAGTGGCTACCCAGAGAACACAGGGAACAGTACTTGACGCTCTCCTAACTGGCCTCATGCCCTGCTCTTCTTGACCCACCTGACCTCCTGTTGTTTGTGTTGGCCAAAGTGCCAGTGCTCAGAAGTGGTTGGAATGTTTTCTCCTGGGCATAAATAAGGTAGTAAAGACATGTTAGCTGCAAACGCATTTCTCAAAACATCTGTCTTTCCCAATCCTTGCTCAAGCTAACCTCATCCATCTCTGATCATTTCCATTTGTGTACCTAACATCCAAGCACTGATGTAGATCATTCTGTGTAATTCCATTAGTTTGCATTCAATCCCATGTGGTCAGTGTTTTAGGTACTTTGATATATAATTTTCCTGTCACCTCCTTTGGACTGGCAACACACTGCGGACCCATCCCTGTTTTTTCTTCTCTGCTCTCCTCTCTCCCTGTGCTTCTCAAAAGGACCTGTCTCTGCCCATAAGAGGGCACTTACTGCAGGACACTCATTACTTGCCTGCCAGACTGATGGCTGAAAACTCAAAACCATAAAAAATGGGTTTCAAGCTGCCAGTTGCAGCTGGCCCCATGCTAGACCCAGATAACAACCTCTGGACTCCAAGGCCAGCATGGATCCACATCAATCCCTCACATTCAAATAGCACCATAATCTCAACAAGTGCTTTTACATCCTGGCCCACCCCCCTGGATATCTTTGAATCTCATCCTAGGAAACAGTCAGTGCTCCATTTTCTTTCCCCCAGGGAGGTGTCACAGGAGAAACCTATTGGTCAAGCAGTAATTATGACAGAGATTATTTTCCTTTTGTGAAAACAAGAGAAGCCACTGAGACCTAAGCCTCCACCCTGAGCAGGCTCCAGTAAGGAAGTGGGTCACAATGAACACAAGGAGTTCCTGTGTTTTGTACCAGGGCTGGGAAGTCAGCAGCTGAAATTCCTGATTAGGGTGAAGCAACCCATCTGGCTGGCCAGTCTGTATTGAACTGGGATTTCTCCAATCAGATTGAGACAAAGGGTAAAAGAGAGGCTTCCGTAAAGCATCTAGACTATCTAGTCTCCTCAGTCCCTCTTGCTTCAGCTTCATGCCCAGGTACTGTGTTAGATGCAGATGCCGTGTGAATGTTGGGCAACATCAGAGGTGATCTCTAGGACCTTATATTTAAATTGAAATATGACATACGCACAAAAAAGAAACCCATGGAAGACACACAGTGGGAGGGAGCAGTGGCTTCTTGCTATAAGAACTCAGCAGGTTTTTAAAATATCACTTAACATTAGGATGAATGGCAATGATTTCACAGAGGAGAAGTGATCTGAGCTTGGGCATAAGAGATGTGTAAGATTCGGATGCCAGACTGCTTATCTTATGTAGGCTATCTGCAAAGTGCACTGTGGCCTTGTGTAAAAGTTCCTGGAATCCAGAAGACAAGAGCACTAAATGTGACAAGAAGAAACATATGAAACCCTGGGTTGTTTGCTGTAATTTTTCTTGTTTATTCAGTCAGTCTTGGATTCAAGCCTGACTGCCAGTTACTAGCACTGTGCCCATAGGTAATTTTGCTTAACCTTCTGAGCCTGTTTCTTCATCTATAGTCTAAGGGTAATAATGTCAACACTATAGAACTGCTCTGAGGAGGCCAGGCATGGTGGTTCAAGCCTGTAATCCCAGCACTTTGGGAGGCCGAGGCAGGTGGATAGCGTGAACTCAGGAGTTTAAGACCAGCCTGGGCAACATGGTAAAATCCTGTCTCTATAAAGAATACAAAGATTAGCTGGGTGTGGTGGTGCACGCCTGTAGTCTCAGCTACTCCAGGGGCTGAGGCAAGAGGATTGCTTGAACCCGGGAATTTGAGGGTGCAGTGAGCCAAGATCGTGCCACTGTACTCCAGCCTGGGTGACAGAGTGAAACCTTGTCAAGGAAAGAGAAAAGAGAGGAGAGGAGAGGAGAGGAGGGAAGAGGAGGGGAGAGGAGGGGAGAAGTGGGAGAAGAGGGGAGAAGAAGAGAGGGGAAGGGAGGAGAGAGGAGAGGAGGGGAGGGGATGAGGGAAGGAAGGAAAGAAGGGAAGGATCACACATACATAGACGAGTGTATCATTTCAACTGGATTGGAAAAGCTGGAACCAAAAATACTGTCCTGCCTTCTTGGGAAGAGTGGCCAGGGGGAAACCCGTGACAGTGTCTCTGCACCAAGCTGGCTGGATTTGGGGACCTTGGTGAAGATGGGGAATGGGTAGCTGTTTCAGGTCTCAGGTAAGGAAATGGAGGCTTTGCCAAGGTCTCGCTCTCCACTCCTGGCCTTTGCCTGGGGAGGCAGTGCCATCCATTTCATGGCAGGTAGACAGTAGAGGTAGACCTAGTACTATCTGGGCTTCTCGTGTAGGGATTAGAGTCCAGAGTGGCCTGAGGTCATTGGGGTGACCTGACCCCACCCTTTTCCCCCTGAAAAGAATGGAGGTTGGGAGCTTATGAAATGACCTCCTCCAGCCTGACCCAACAGAAGTGTCTGCCCTGCTCAGGAGGCCTTCTTCCTCCCTGGTCCCCTAACTGTTTACATGCTCTCAGAAAGGCAGGTGTCAGGAGGCAGCTGCTGCTTGTGGTTAGCTCCCCCTAGATACAGGAGCGCCAGCCTTCCCCACACCCACTGCCATTGGCTAACAGGAAGCCAAAACAGACTCCTTCTGTCCTCCCTCAGCCACCCAGCCAGTAAATAGAGAGTACAGGAAACACCTGGAGGAGCAGGCAGCTGGCAAGGGAACATTCTGCCCACGAAGAAAGGGTTTGCAAGGGAGTAGCTAGGCTGGGGAGGAGCTGGGGGAGGGGGGTCAGGGGCTTAATTGCTCTTCTCATGGCACCCACCAGCTGCTGAGAACTAACAGCTGAGTTGCTGAAATGCACCATCCCCCTCTCAGTCCCCCACTAACACATACACAGTAAAGGGATCATCCCTCTTTAGCACCAGCTTGCCTTGAATGAGGATAAGAGCAATCATATAGGAAAGATTCCTCAGAAGGCTTTGCCTCCTTAGCCTCAGCCAGAGCTTCTGAACCTCTGTGGACCATGTAAAAGTAAACCCATGGTCCAGGCTTGAAGACTGAATCATCAGTCTTCATCAGCCCACGTGATGTGAAAGCCCGCCCATGTAATGTGAAAGCTCATTCCAAAGATAAGTCTTCAGTTATTTCCAAACTTACCTAGATCTCCATCTGTGTTTGCCTATTTACTGCTTATGATTTCAAGTTGTTGAGGTTCAGGGTAGAACCGACTTCACCAACATCAAATGAAGCCCTGCCGTCAGCATCCAGCATCTACCCAAGAACGTGTTCACTGGTGTGTAGACCTTGTGCCAGGAACCATGTATTCAGGCTGGCTTAGCTTACAGAGCTCCTTCACTCCCTCTTAGGAGACTCCCAAATAGAGCACTTTTCCTTTTAGGTTTAGAGTGGGAGGATGGAGGGGTGGTGAGGAGGGGACACTTGCCCCACAGCTACCTGAGGACCACACTGTAGTTTGTTCAACCCATATCTGTCATCCAACAGTCAGTGTACTTAGGCCTGCTCCGTGAAGAGTGGTAGACAAGCACATGGAGGTGAAAAAGGAAATAGAAATGATTCCTGCCATGGAGGTGTGAGTGACGACAGTTGGAGAGGGGAGAAGGGCTTGCAGAGCCACCAGACATCAACTCAAAGCAATGTGCTGCTGGGCCCGGTGGCTCACGCCTGTAATCCCAGCACTTTGGGAGGCCAAGGCCAGCAGATCACTTGAGGTCAGGAGTTTGAGACCAACCTGGCCATTGTGTTGAAGCTCTGTCTCTACTAAAAATACAAAAGTTAGCCCGGTGTGGTGGCACGTGCCTGTAATCCCAGCTACTTGGGAGGCTGAGGCAGGAGAATGGCTTGAACTGGGGAGGCGGAGGTTGCAGTGAACCAAGATCACACCACTGCACTCCAGCCTGGGTGAAGGAGCGAGACTCCATCACACACAGACACACACACACACACACACACACACACACACACACACACACACACACACAGACACACACACACACACACACACACACAGAGCAATGTGCTGACTGTGTTTGCTATAAAAGTGTGAACAATAATAAACTATGTGTATACATCCTTAAGGGGTTCTGAAGTAAGAAATATGTCATAAAGATGTGAGCAGTTTTAAACCATATGCATGAATGCTGGAAACCCCTGAGGTAAGAACGTATATAGAGGACAAGTGGAATTATTCAGGGAAGGCATCCTGAAGAGGCAGTGGTAAGGGAAAACAGCATTGATGCTGGAGACAGGCGCACATAGGTTTGAAACCCATTTCCACCACTGCCCTCTTGTAGTTACTGGTGCCTTGCTTTCTTCATCTGTGAATCTGAGGTCATAAGATCTCAGAGACTGCATTAAAAAAAACAGTAGAGATACTGTGTGTAAGACACCAGGCAGAGTCCCTGGCAATAGTGAGTGTTCAGCACACAGTAGGCGCTCACATCCTAGAAGAAAGTGATTTGTGCCACGTCAATTGGCAGAGTACAGAAACTTGCAGATGTCAGCAGAGCTGCAAGGACAGGTAAGCAGGAGAGAATTTGGTGAGGGGTTCTGGCCTGGTTGGGCTACTGCACAAGGAGTTTGGGGTTAGAAAGACTGAGAGAGCCTGGGATTCCCATCTTAGGAATACAGAATGGCAAAGAAAGTCAGCAGGAAGGGAATGGCATGATGAAAATAGAGTTTGCATGCTCGCTTCGGCAGCACACATACTAAAGTCGGAACGATACGGAGATTAGCATGGCTCCTGTGCAAGGATGACACACAAATTGGTGAAGCATTCCGTATTTTTGTAAATAAAAAAATTGGGAGAAAAAAAAAAGAAAATAGAGTTTGCGTTGTGCTAGGATAATGGTCAGTCCGGTGGTAGGTCAGGGAAGGCAGGAGGCTGTTGTATGAATGTTACGAGGACAAGACCTGGGTTATGTGCCGGCAGGAAATAGAACAGAAGGAATAGGTTTGTTTTTATTTTTGTTTTTTCCTGTTCCATGTGGAAACGAAAATAGAATGGTAAGAGATAATTTAGCACAAGTGACTCATTTTACAGATGGGAAAACTGAGTCTCATGAAGGAGAAAAGGTGGTGCAAGGCTGCAGCAATTGTGGATTTTTCAAGAGATGATTTATAAACTAAACACTTTCCAAAAAGAAAAAAAAGAAAGAAAGAAGGAAGGAAGGAAAAGAAAGAAAGAAAGAAAGAAAGAAAGAAAGAAAGAAAGAAAGAAAGAAAGAAAGAAAGAAAGAAAGAAAGAAAGGGGAAGAAAGAGAAAGAAAGGAAGGAAGGAAGGAAGACAGAAACTGGGGCTCAGAGTGGAGAAGGGACTTGTCCAAGATATTGAAGACTTCTATTACAAGTTACCGTCAGCCCTGAAGCTAGGCCCCCCTAGTTCCTAACAACTCCTACCCCAGTGCCATTTCCATCAGCCCCCAGCCAGCCTCCAAAGTAGACACTGAGAAGGATTTCTCTGGATAGAAATCAGCGTTTAGTAGCTGTGGAATCTATTCTCCCTCTCCTGCCGCTGAGGCCAGAGTCCTTTCCTGGCATCAGCCCAGCTTTCTTCTCTCCAGGTGGTTACCTTTTGGGTAAATCCATTTAGGGAGTTAATTGATAACGAAGGCTCTCTCACATTATGATTTAAGGTGTGAACACCCCCATCTAAGTGACATTTACATTTCAATGAGAGGTGTTTAAAGACCTAAAAGCCAGCAAGATTCAAAGGACCAAGTTTTCTTAAGGTGCAATCACAGGTTCCTAGTGAGTCCCAGCTCAAAATTGCTGAATGGGTTTAATTTTTTTTCTTCCACCCCGATCTAAATTCCTTTCATCCACTAGCCTCCACTCTTGGCAACTTTGACATTCATTTGTTCAACCAATATTCACTAATACCTACTAAGTACCAGACACTGTTCAGGCAAGGTCTCTGGCCTACATTCTAGCTGTAAATTCAGGGTTATAAAACCAAACATCATGGGAACTCAGGGGAAGGCCACGTAGCCCAGTCTGTGAAGGAGAGATGTCACTGAACAACTGTGAACTTGAAAGTGTGAATACTGAACAGTGAACACTGGAAAAGTGTGAACTTGAAAACGTGAGTGAACCTGGCTAAAGTAGGTGGAAAGGAAGGGGACAGGGCATTCCTTGAGCAAAGACCTGGAGGCTGCCGTCCCAAGCACAAGTTTAACGGGTACCACCAGTTGAAGGTGGGGAGCGCTGCTTTTTATCTAATTTTAGGGGTGAAGAGGCCCCTTGTGTGCCCTCATTTCTATCAGGAACATGCCAGAATGCTCCTTCTTAGAGATTGTGGCCATAGGGACAGCCTTCCACTGAGGTCCTCAATGCAGAGACTCACTCCTAGCTTGGGGGGTAGGGTTGAAAACCCCTACATCCCATTCCCAGGTGGCCCCAGGTACGTCATAGGCCACAAGTTGAGAGCACATGCAGATATGTACTTTTAAAAAAACAGCCTTTAGCACTTTCAAAAAATTAGTTGCCATGATTAGAGTTTAGGGAAATGTCAAATAAACATCTACGTTTCAGGCTGCTCTTGAAAACTACTATATCTGAAATCACTGGCCTCATGATTGCAGTGGACTGTGAAGCCAAGGAACAGAGGCTCTGTTGAGACAAGGTTTGAGCTCACTCCTCAAGTTTACCATGGCTTTTGTCCAGCCAGCCTCACTTATCTACTGCCTGGTCCCACCCTCGCTCCCGTGCTCATCGAATTTTAAATGGCCCTTCCCTGATGGTGATGTTAAGTAAAGCAGCTCTTGCTCCAGACTCACCCAGCTATTACCAGTTCATATCTGATATGCTCTAGGCAGCCTGTGCAGTTTACTGGACAAGAGTTGAATCAAGGTTCATTCTTGTTTATAGGAATGAGGGTGGAGAATGGCAGAGCCAATGGGAACAAAATGGCTTGGAGCTGCTGGGGCCCAGAGAACCAGGCTCACATCAGGGGAAAGGATTGGCTGCGTATCCAGGGCATACTCGTTTGTATAAGATCCTTATCCAGGGCCCTGGTAGCCTCTTAGACTGAGCTCAAACGTTTTTCTTGCCAGCGCTGCAAAGAAGTGGCGTGGAGAAAAAGCCAGAGAGCTCGGGCCTGCCCTTCTCAGCTTCTCCATTTATTTCTCTTCTGGGAAGGGAGAACCTGTGGGTGTACTCCACAGATGGGCTGAGTGGAGGTAAGTAAAGCTGCAATTAGAAAACTTTCCCCGTCCACTTTGTGTGTAAATGAGCATGTAGCCCAGTTTGGTATTAATCCACAAGCAGACCAGTGGAGCCAATGGGTCAAAGTTGCCCTGTGGCCCACCAATGAGGTCAGATGCCTAGCAAGGATACCGTACATTTTTGCAAGAATGACAGAGGTCAGACATGAGTTCATTCAGTTATCAATCATTAATTCAGCAGGTACTTTTAGAGTCCCTACTGTAGGCTACATATGACCCTAGGAAGGGCTTTTGGATTGTGCATATTTTGTTTGCCACAGCCTGGGCTGTGCATGTTTTTTATTTTTATTATTTTTATTTTTTGTAGAGATGTGGTCTCACTATGTTGCCCAGGCTGGTCTCAAACTCCTGGGCTCAAGTGATCCACCTGCCATGGCCTCCCAAAATGCTGGGATTATAGGCGTGAGCCACCACGCCTGGCCTGTGAATGTTTTTTTTAATTTTTAATTTTTCTTTTTTTTTTTGAGACGGAGTCTTGCTCTGTTACCCAGGCTGGAGTGCAGTGGTACGATCTCAGCTCGCTGCAACCTCCGCCTCCCAGGTTCAAGCAGTTCTCTTGCCTCAGCCTCCTGAGTAGCTGGGATGATAGGCATGCGCCACCATGCCCGGCTAATTTTTGTATTTTTAATAAAGATGGGGTTTCACCATTTTGGCCAGACTGGTCTCAAACTCCTGACCTTGTGCTCCGCTGGCCTCGGCATCCCAAAGTGATGGGATTACAGGCATGAGTCACCATGCCCGGCCCTGTGCATGTTTTTAAACAAAGGATTGAAAATCATCTTTGTAGGAGAGAGGCCACAGGCTGCTCGGATAGTGTTATCTGTAGCCATTCTTTTTTTTTTTTTTTTTTTCTTTTTTCTTTTTGAGATGAAGTCTCGCTCTGTCGTCCAGGCTGGAGTGCACTGGTGCGGTCTCAGCTCACTGCAACCTCCGCCTCCCAGGTTCAAGCGATTCTCCTGCCTCAGCCTACTGAGTAGCTGGGATTACAGGTGCGTGCCACCACCCAGCTAATTTTGGTATTTTTAGTAGAGACGGGGTTTCACCACGTTGATCAGGCTGGTCTCGACCTCCTGACCTCGTGTTCCGTCAGCCTCAGCCTCCCAAAGTGCTAGGATTACAGGTGTGAGCCACCGCACCCAGCCAGCTGTAGCCATTCTTGAGGGTACCAGTAAGTGCTATGATTTTAATAACGATTTCCTTCCAGTTAGAAGTATGCCAGAGTGTTCTTCTTCATTTTAGGATCTCTCATTTTAGGACCCTCTTCAGAGTCCTTAAGGAGATGAGGTTAATTTCTATTTAGAGCAACTATTCTCAGGCCGGGCATGGTGGCTCATGCCTGTAATCCTAGCACTTTGGGAGGCTGAGGAGGGTGGATTACCTGAGGTCAGGAGTTCGATTCCAGCCTGGCCAACATGGTGAAACCCTGTCTCTACTTAAAATATAAAAATTAGCTGGGCATGGTTGCAGCACCTGTAATCCCAGCTATTCAGGAGGCTGAGGCAGGAGAATCTCTCTTTTTTTAAAAGGTTTTTTATTATTATACTTTAAGTTCTAGGGTACATGTGCACAACATGCAGGTTTGTTACATAAGTATGCATGTGCTATGTTGGTTTGCCGCACCCATCAACTCATCTTTTACATTAGGTATTTCTCCTAATGCTATCCCTCCCCCAGCCTCCCACCCCCTGGCAGGCCCCAGTGTGTGATGTTCCCCACCCTGTGTCCAAGTGATCTCGTTGTTCAATTCCCACCTATGAGTGAGAACATGCGGTGTTTGGTTTTCTGTCCTTGTGATAGTTAGCTGAGAATGATAGTTTCCAGCTTCATCCATGTCTCTGCAAAGGACATGAATTCATCCTTTTTTATGGCTGCATAGTATTCCATGGTGTATATGTGCCACATTTTCTTAATCCAGTCTATCACTGATGGACATTTGGGTTGGTTCCAAGTCTTTGCTATTGTGAACAGTGCTGCAATAAACATACATGTGCATGTGTCTTTATAGTAGCATGATTTATAATCCTTTGGGTATATATCCAGTAGTGGGATTGCTGGGTCAAATGGTAATTCTAGTTCTAGATCCTTGAGGAATCGCCACACTGTCTTCCACAATGGTTGAACTAATTTACACTCCCACCAACAGTGCAAAAGCATTCCTATTTCTCCACATCCTCTCCAGCATCTGTTGTTTCCTGACTTTATGATTGCCACCCTAACTGGCATGAGATGGTATCTCATTGTGGTTTTGATTTGCATTTCTCTGATGACCAGTGATAATGAGCATTTTTTTAATGTGTCTGTTGGCTGCATAAATGTCTTCTTTTGAGAAGTGTCTGTTCATATCCTCTGCCCACTTTTTGATGGGGTTTTTTCTTGTAAATTTGTTTGAGTTCTTTGTAGATTCTGGATATTAGCCCTTTGTCAGATGAGTAGATTGCAAAAATATTCTCCCATTCTGTAGGTTGCCTGTTCACTCTGATGGTAGTTTCTTTCGCTGTGCAGAAGCTCTTTAGTTTAATTAGATCCCATTTGTCTATTTTGGCTTTTGTTGCCATTGTTTTTGGTGTTTTAGTCATGAAGTCCTTGCCCATGTGAGGCAGGAGAATCTCTTGAACCAAGGTGGCAGAGGTTGCAGTGACCGGAGATCATGCCATTGCACTCCAGCCTGAGCAACAAGAACGAAACTCTGTTTCAAAAAAAAAAGAAAAAAAGAAAGAAAGAACAAGTATTGTCTTTTTATCGAGTACTTAAATGTGCCAGGACAATTATAAGTAGCTTATGGATCTAATTTAATCTTCATAACAACATTTGAAGTGGGTTATATTCTTCATTCCATTTTACAAAGTGGGAAATTGAGGCCTGGTTAAAGTCACTAGCCACCAGGTTGCACAGTGGATAGGTGGGTGGTAGAGCTGAGATTAAACCTCCCTAGGCAGCCTAACACCAGAGCCTGAGCTCCTAACTTCTTTGTAGTACTGCTTCACGGTGTTTGCAAACTGAAACCTTAACAGGCAGAAGTCTGACCCAAGCAAAGGATTATTAATTACTGTACTTCTCAGCCCAAATTACCTTTCAGTTCAACTAATTGAAAATGATGAAAATAATGGTGCTAATTTGCCCCTCAGTGATTGGCAGTATAACGGGGATGGATGATTTAGAATCAAAAGCTGAAAAAGGCTGGGTGAGAACCATAATCCCAGCAGTTTGGGAGGCTAAGGCAGGAGGATTGCTTGAGGCCAGGAGTTTGAGACCGGCCCAGGCAACATAGCAAGACCCTATCTCTAAAAAATAATAACAAAAAATTAGCCAGGAGTGGTGGCTCACACCTGTAGTCCCAGCTACTCAGGAAGCTGAGGCAGGGGGATCACCTGAGCCTAGGAGATGAAGGTTGCAGTGAGCTGTGATCATACCACCACTATACTCCAGCCTGGGCAACAGAGTGAAAACTTGTCTCAATAAATAAATAAATAAATAGCCAAAGAAAAGAACATAGGTCATTTAATCCAAAACTCTAATTTTTTTTTTTTATTATTATTTTTTAGACAGAGTCTCACTCTGTTGCCCAGGCTGGAGTGAGTGCAGTGGCGCAATCTTGGCTCACTGCAACCTCTGCCTCCCGGGTTCAAGCAATTCTCCTGTCTCAAGTAGCTGGGATTACAGGTGTCCACCACCATGCCCAGCTAATTTTTTGTATTTTTAGTAGAGATGGGGTTTTACCATGTTGGCCGGGCTGCTCTCGAACTCCTGACCTCGTGATTCGCCCACCTCGGCCTCCCAAAATGCTGAGATTACAGGCATGAGCCACTGCTCCTAGTTTTTTGGTTTTTTTTTTTTTTTTTTTTTTTTTTTTGAGACGGAGTCTTGCTTTATTGCCCAGGCTAGAGTGCAGTGGCTCAATCTTGGCTACTGCAACCTCTGCCTCCTGGGTACAAGTGATTCTCTTGCCTCAGCCTCCTGAGTAGCTGGGACTACAGGCACGCACCACTACACCTGACTAATTTTTGTATTTTTAGTAGAGACAGGGTTTCGCCATGCTGGCCAGGCTGGTCTTGAGCTCTTGGCCTCAAGTGATCCATCCTCCTCGGCCTCCCAAAGTGCTGGGATTACAGGCATGAGCCACCGCACCCAGCCAACCCCCTAATTTTTAAGACAGAAAAGCTGAGAAGCTTGTCCAAACTCACACGGCTAGTTAAGAAGTACCAGGACCACAACCCATACATTCTTCCTGACAGTCCAGAACTCTTTCCGTTGCACCAATCTTTGTTGGGCCAGGGACGCTGTGTTGGCCTGGAAGCCAGGACACCTGAGTCCTCACCTTCCTTATCAAAGGCTCCTTACAGGAGTCAGGCCTACAGAAGTGGGTTTCTTCCTCTGGGACTTGTTTGTTGCAGCACCAAGGACTCCCCCACCCAGAACTCCTTATCAGGATCCAGGATGGACTCTTAATCTGCAGCGTGCAGAGCCTTGTCTACACTCTCTGGGGAGGTGCATTATCATTCAAAAACAGCTGACTGACCACAGGTCTCCCAAGCTGGCACTGCTTACCAAGTGGAGAAGATGGAAGCCGAACAGACCAACCAATGCCTAGTCCCTGAACACATGAAAGCCACCAACTGCAACTCTTCAAGCAATTTCAGGCCAGAGCCCCTGTACCTCCAGGTAGCCAAGGGGTATGCTCCAGTTCTACTGAAATTGGTTCATATCTAAAAAGAAAACACATTGCTTGATCACAGAACCCTCTCATGTAAATTGAGGGACTACTAGTTTACCAAGAGCCGAGAGTGGCCCCAAGGTGAATCTCCCATGCTGTGGCTTCCCTGACTTGAAGACACGGAAGTGGGTGAAGGGTCCCCTCAGTCTCCAGACAACCTTCCCTGAATTTCAGGCTTTCCACTAAACAAGGAAATATCCTTCATGAGCAAGGCTTCTTAGGAATCAGGAAGATAGATGCTGACTTTGTACCAAACACTCAAAAGAGGGTGGGCAAAAATTCCTCAACCCTAACTAACCCTGTCCTTACATCCAAAAGAGTAGGTCCTTAGATGCTGACTTTGTACCAAATGCTCAAAAAAGGGTGGGCAAAAATTCCTCAACACTAACTAACCCTGTCCTTATATCCAAAAAAGCAGGTCTTTTTAAACAAGTGTCTAGGACATTTATTTCAGAAGCTACAAATAAAAATGGGACTACTCCTTTCAGTAACAACCCCTTGATACAATGAGTCTTAACCAAATTCTATTTATGATACAGATGACCTGGCCTTCCCTAACTCCATCCCTGGCTCCCCTACCCTCCTCACTCAACACAGGCATAGCACACACAGCCTCCCTGGGCTACTTCCAACATAGCACACCTAGGGAAAACTGTATTTTGTTGATAAAGGTCATGGAGGTATGAAATGAAGTTGGGGGAGTTGTCACTGTATATGAAGCAACATGTGTAAAGTTTAGTTTAAATACAGGTCACTGCCAGGTGCGGTGGCTCCCACCTGTAATTCCAGCACTTGGGGAGGCCGAGGAGGGCGGATCACCTCAGGTCAGGAGTTCGAGACCATCCTGGCTAACATGGTGAAACCCTATCTCTACTAAAAGTACAAAAATTATCCAGGCATGGTGGCGGGCACCTGTAATCCCAGCTACTCCAGAGGCTGAGGCAGGAGAATCACTTGAACCCGGAAGGCGGAGGTTGCAGTGAGCCGAGATCGTACCACTGCACTCCAGCCTAGGCGACAAGAGCGAGCGAGACTCCGTCTCAAAAAAGAAAAGAAAAGAAAGAAAGAAATAAACAAATAAATACAGCTCACCTACAGCCAAGAAAAAACTAGACCAGGTTGGGAATGTACTTGCCCTCAGTGGGAAACTCTGGGCTTGTGTCAAAAATCTCATGGAAAGAACTCCAAAGTCAGGGAGGATAAAAATTGTTATTTCCTTGCATGTAACCAAAGGGAGTTACAAATTGGTAACAAACTTTTGGCTCTCACTCCAGTGTTTGCTGTCAGAAGTAGCTGCTCTCTAGCTAACCTGTAGCATTGGCATTCAGCTCCAGTGCATAGATCCTGAGGCCTAGCTGCTCTTGTCTAACAAGACAAATATGGTGGGTAGCAAATGGCAGCCCCAGAGATGACAAGAGCACCTTTTCTGGGAATTGCCAACAATCTTGCCTTAGCCTGGGAGGGAGTTCATTACCCGCTGCTTACCAAACCCTGGTCTGTGAGACAGGCTGTGTCTCAATCGTTTTTAATAAGTTCAGTGCCTAGCACTTACTGACAATACATGCTTGCTAAATGAATGACTGACTGACTGAATGAATGAATGAATGAATGAAATGAAGGACTATCAAAAACAAGATGCATAAGATGGAAATCTGGCTAGACTAGGGAATGTTTGGACTAGAACCCTGTTACTTCCAGCATCTTCACAGGGAAATTAGAATCCTCATTAAAAGTGGAAGTAGGTTGGGCACGGTGGCTCACGCCTGTAATCCCAGCACTTTGGGAGGCAGAGGCAGGGGGATCACTTGAACTCAGGAGTTTGAGACCAGCCTGGGCAACATGGCAAAACCCCGTCCCTACAAAAAATACAAAAATCAGCTGGGCGTGGTGGCACATGCCTGCAGTCTCAGCTACTCAAGAGGCAGAGGTGGGAGAATTATTTGAGCCAAGGAGGCAGAGGTTGCAATGAGCTGAGATTGCACCACTGCACTCCAGCCTGAGTGACAAAACTGTCTCAAAACAAACAAACAAACAAACAAAACGGAGGGAAGTAAGGAGCTACTTTCCAGGGAAGAGGGGATGCTTGGAAATGGCCCAGCCATACAACCAGATTTTTCTTTTATACCACCCACATGCTGTAGATTGTCTGAGTGCAAGTGAGGAGAAATACTATTAAACACAAAGAAAGGATTTGGATCTGAAAGGGAAACACAAATGTACAACGTGAGGATTTTAACTTCTCTACACCACACAAGTTTATCCTGCTACATTTTTATTAAAGTAACAAAAAGGTGTACATTTGTCCATAAGCTGTACATTCTTCCATATAAAAACACTATCATAGAATTAGTAACCTTTGTCTTTTCTGTCAGAATAGCTTACAAACATACTACTATCATTTGTTTTTACTTAATAGGAGAGACAGGCCTGCTCAACAGTCCAGCTCGGGGGTTTTGTTGTTTTTAAAGTGAACGTCATAAAGAAGAGAAGAGAGACAAGATTAAGCACGAGACCATGAGGCTGCTTCTAAAAAGGCAGGGACCTGTTTGCAGACAAGATGCAAGAACACAGCCTGCAGTGATTCACAGCTTTGTTTCAACCCACAAGCCAGAAAATTAGCTCTTGGGTCTGTGGGCCCAAAGTGAACTTTAAAGCAGTAAAGACTGGAAGCAGGGTCTGGGAAGGCAAATACAAAATATGGAGAGTTGAAAAGGAGGCAGAGCTGGCAGGAATGGGTAGGGAGAGTGTTTGGTAAATAGCACCTTTGAGTCAAAATTGAGCAGTTAAGAAATCCAGGAAACGGGACTGGCTGTGGGGAGGGGAACCTGGGGGTAGAGGAAGTGGGGGGAAGATTCCTTACTAAGGGGCAACAGCAGGAGGGTAGCCATCCTGGCCAAATGCCCTAGCCCTGTCCTTCTTAAGGTGATTCGGTTTGGGAAACTTGAGGTCTTTTGAGGACCCCTCATCAATGTCACTGAGAAATTGAAGGAAGGGAGTTTCTTCCCAGTGTAGCTTTCCACTTTTCTCCAACCCACAACAGTAAATATTGCACAAGTCTACGACAAATTTGGATTGTACTGAGACAGACAGCAACCTTTCCCACAGGTGCTCTGAGCACCAGGGAGAAAAAACAGTGCCCAAGATTTGGCTTTTATTTAGTGTCGGCCCTACAAGAATACCAAGTAGTCTTGCAGAACATGGGGCACTCTCCCATTCAGCCAAGGAATACATGCAAGGCTGACTAGCCAGCCATCATCCCAAGGAGAGCAGGAGAGATGGTTCCCTAAGCCCACCAGGGCATCAGGAGGTTCTGATAGCCAGTTTTCCTCCAGACCCTCCTGGGACCCAGAGGGCATATTGCACAGTGACTGAGAACTCTTGTCCTAGAAAATAGGGTAGCTCTATGACCCGACCAGAAGGGAAGGGGGAGGAGAGGGTTAGAGGAGAGTTGTGCTTTTGAAAAGAAGGCAGTAATAAAGGACCTGGAGTTCCCTGTAGCTTTTGAGCCACCTCTCAAAGGGATCATGGCAGCAGCATCAAGACTTTCATGTGGTTCCAAAAAGAAGAGTTTTGGCCAAAAAACATCCCCAGTGGATACTCTTTGGGTCCCAAAATTCCATTGCAAATCACCCCCAAATTATTTGCCACACATACACACAAAGCAGCACTAGCAAAGCAAAGGTTTTGTGCAGAGTTCCCTTCCATCCTAACCCCAATAACCTCCAGTTCCCTCCTCCCTCCTCAGAAAACCCAAAGCTTTAGATTCCTGGCTGGAAAGCAACATCTACAGGCCCCTGAGGGTAGAATTAGAAACAAGTCATGATTTCAAGAAAAGCTGCTCAGGACAGTAGGAATCAGGAAAGGCCTTTTCACTCTCTGCCCAGGACCTCATTAGAAAAATAAAAGAAAAGATAACATAGTATTATTTAAGTCCAGGCATGAATGCCCCTGAGTAAAAAGAGGAGCCGGGGATGCAGGTGTCTGGCTGGGGGAGACAGAGAGTTCTGAACTTGGCGTCTCTTCCTCCCCCAGGGCAATCCCGACCTCTCTGTTCACAGTTGCTAACCTTGCTTGCTCCATCTCACATCTTCCTGGGGTGCTAGCCAAACGTCTCCCACTTCACCTTGGCTAGGTCTACCCCCTAACAGCTCCCCCTCCTATAGGCAGACACTGGCTCACAGACTCAAGCACACAACAGTTCTCTCCAAAGGCACCTGGGGAGGCCACTTCCAAGCAGCTCCCTTGAAGGATTTTTTTCTTAAAAAAAAATCTTTTGGTTTTTTTCCTCCTCTTTTCTTAAAAAAAAAAAAAAATATGTATATATATATATAAATAGCTCTTCATTTAAAAATACAGTTCCCCAGGTTGAGGTATGTGGTGGCCTGTTGTCACGGCAGCATGAGCACGGCGGCGCCCAGGGAGGGGGCGGAGGGGCCTAGCTGGAGACCGCCATCACGTAGTTCTTGGAGGGGCTCCTCCGGCCCAGCAGCACTTGGTTCTTGCAGGTGAGGAGCCCACAGGAGGCGGCCACTGGGGCCTCCTCGTACAAGACGCAGATGGAGCCGTCCTCCCCAATGCGGTAGGACACCTCATAGGGGTCCACCCACAAGGTCAGCTCGCTGGGCAGCAGCTGGTGCAGCTGGGGCTGGCTGAGTCCGATCTGGCTGGCCACCCTGCTGATGATGGGGTCCATCTTGTGGTTGATGCGAATGCAGCGGTAGCCGGAGCCCTTGGACGGCTTTTCGGGAAACCAATGGTGTTTGTAGTGCTCTGTGGAGACAGGACCAGGGGGAGATGCCCTGGTTAGAGCAGCTAGGCCATGGATACTACCATAAGGCGGGGTGGAGGGTCAAGGGACAGGAGGAGAGGAAGGGGCCCTTTAAGTAAGGGAGGTGGATTCCTCTGAGTTCCAGGACCCTCTTGCCACTTAGCAGAGAAAATTTTATGGAAGCTGGAGAGATCCACTTTCCTGCTTCCAGGACAAATGTATGTGAGAGTGTGTGTGTGTGTGTGTGTGTGTGTGTGACTGTGTGAGTGTGTGTGTGAGAGTGTGTGTGTGAGAGTGTGTGTGTGTGTGTGTTGGGAGGGGAATCTAGAGCTCTAGGGTACTCTCTAGTGGCCAGTGTACTGCTTTTGGCACACCCCCAAAGCAAGGGAAGGGTGTGACTGGGGCTGGCATGTCCAGGCAGGGCCTCTGGAGACCTGTGAGCTGAAGTTTCAGGGCCAGGAAGGCTGCCAACATTGTTGGGTCCACAGCAAGTCACTGGACCTCCCACCCCGTGTTCCCTCTGCTTCCTTCAGAAGAGTCAGAGAACCTTCCTTAGCAGTGCCTAAGGGAGTGAAAACTGGCTTGTTTTGATGAAACATCTGTTTTCCTCAGAAGGCAGGGTCTGTGTGGGTGCGTTCCGAGATGGCTATCGCTTCCCAAAACTGACAGCAACCAGCTAGAAACAGCTGGGAGAGAGGTCTCTCCCCCAGCCAGCGAGCGGGCTGCTTATCTCTTCACCTCCCAGCTCGAAGGCCCGCACGGCAGGGTCACCAGCTACCGGGCTCTCCTCCCTACCACAATAGGTGGCAGATGGCTAAGGGGAACCAAAGAACACAAAGGGGGCCCAAATTCCAACTTGAAGCGAGTCAGCAACCAGTGGACTGCCCCAGGCACACCGCACCCCGACCGGCAGGAAGAACTGCACTGGGACTCCCAAGTTGTTGAAAAGGCTCGACTGCACCTTCTTCCCTCATCGGGACCCCTCGGCCGACCGGGCGGCCTGCAACAACATCCATCGAGGGTCTTAAGATCTCGAGGGTCCAGCGAGGGAGACGAGACCGTAATGAGACAGGGACATAAGCTGGGGACTCGGGCTGGCACTCCAGGACCAGGGTCTGCGCCTCCGAGAGCATAGAGGGGCGAGCCCCATCAGAACCGCCACGGCCGAGACCCTACCACAGGGCTGGGGAGGAGGACCCAGGAAACTGCGGACTGCGGGCCGCCCCGGGGGTCGGAGGAGGGCCACCGAGTCCCAAAGCTGCTCCCGTGGGTCACCCTGCCGCAGGAGTAGAGGAAAGCCGGCCCTGGCAGGGAGGGGGCCGACCCCCGGTGGAGCCAGGCCCCTCGGCATGCGCTCACCTGTGAGCGCCTCCTGGAGCGCCCCGCTGAAGACCTTAAGCCTCTGCTCGCTCACGCAGCCCCGGGTCCTCAGGAGGCTGGAGAGGAAGCCCACGGCGGCGGCGATCTCCGGGAGCATGTCGGTTCCCTTCCCGTGGCTCATGTCGCGCGCGGCTCGGGCTCAGTGAGAGGTCTCGGGTGGGAAGTGCGGGTGCACAAGACAGCGTTACCCTGGCCACTGCTCCGGCTCTGCCCGGACTTTCCCCGGCCAGCGTTTTTCAGGAGGTCTAGGGAGGTGGGGGGCAGCCGGCGGCGGCGCTCATTGGCCGCGGCCAGCGGATGGGGGCGGGGCCCGGAGCCGCCTCGCTCCGCCCCGCGCTCCGGCGCTCTTCCCCGCCCCCGCCACCCCAGCCCCCGCCCTCGCAGCCTTGGCGGCGCTGAGGTCATCGCTCGCTGACGTCAGTGCTAGGAACCTGCGCCCGGCTGAGCTGAGCGAGGCGAAAGGAGAACTAGGCCCAGGGACGGGGCTGAGAGCTCTGAAAGGAGGGAGGCGGCTCCCGAGTACTCTGCGCCGGGCAGGCCCTGGCCTCGCCTCTCCGCCTATTTTTAAGGCTCGGATTAGAGGCCACCTCCTCCGAGAAGGCTTCGGTGACACCACCCCTCCCAGACAGTTCCCCTTTCTGATTCCCACAGCATCTTCCAACCATACACGGTCAGAACCACTCACCAGGACGTGTTGTCATCATTTTACCGCTTTGCCTCGTCTCTTAACTAGACGAAATGGGTTCCTTTTGGCTCTTTGGAAAGGGAGGCTGTCTTCTATTTATTTCCGTAGTAATCCCACGCCCCACAACAAGTTCCACTCTACAGCAATGCCTTTTCTCTTGCTGAGAAACATTCAAGTCTAAGTTTTCTGGTGGGTAGGGGTAGGGGGTGTGTTGCAAGACTTTTGTCTTCTCAACTTATTTTTCTAGTTCTCACTTTCCTTAAGTGCTAATTTTTTTGAATTAGTGGTCTGCTCTCAACTGCACATATTTTTCCGTCCACTCCCTCCTTCCCCCAGCCGTCTTCCTTCCTCATTGTGGATAGGACCTTCTCGAGAAAGAATCTGGCCTCAGTCTCCCTCTTCCACACTCAGGGACCGCCACCATCACGGGCACTGGGTAGATGTCTGCTGAATGAGGATAACTTCTACCCAACACCCCGAAGCCTGGCCCAGGGTCTGGCATACAGATGCTGTGTTTGTAAGGTGACTAAAACCCAGTGGCCTCTGTAAATTCCTATTTTCCTTGGACTCTGAGCCCTCTGACCACCTTCTGGAAGCAGTGTCCCTGTCTTTTTTCCTTGTGCCCCAGGCTTCTCCACCCGCCTGTCTGGCTGTGCTGCCCCGGATCCCTTCCTGCCCCGTTCCCCACACTATGTCTCCTCAGTCCTCCTCCCTTTTCTCTAGGCTGCCTTTCCTTGGAGAGGTCCTATGCATGTAGTCTGTCTTGATGTTTACTGTTTTACAGTGGCTTTTCTCATCTGCACAGTCTGTCCTCCTGTCTTTCCATCCTGCTCCTGTTCCCACCGGCTCTGTCCTCTCCCTCGGATGTCCAGCCACCACCTCAATGTCAGCCGAAGCCCACTGTCTCTCCAAAGCTCTTGATCTCCATTTCTGTCAGCGATACCATCATTTCCCAGTCACTCCGTCCAGAAAGGTCAGCCCCTCCTTGTACTTTGCTCCCTAAATCCAGTCCCCAAATCGGTTGCTTCTTTCTATCCAGATGGTTGCAGTGGATTCCATCCAGTCCCATCCCCAGGCCACCCTTCCCACTGTTAGTAGAGTTCCTTTCCTAAAAGACTTCATTCCCTAGCTCTTCTCTTGCTCAGGTCATTCTGAAACATCCCCTCCCCCATTCATCTACTAAATCAAGTCCCGACTCCTTTGCCTAATGTTTAAGACCCTTCATAATTTAGCCCCATCTGCCTTTTTAGGTTGCTGCTACTTTGTGCTCCAGGGTCACTCTTCTCACTGCCCTCTAAGTATCACAGCAAATCTACAGCCTGGATCCCTCAACAGCTTGCCCATGATCCCCATCTCTGCCCTGTAACGTGGTCCTCATTCCATGCATGCCTGAACATGCATGACCCTGCTGCTCTGTGGCTCATGTCCTTATCTCCTGCATACATCGTTGTCTCTACCATGCGCCACCCCCACCTCAATCTCTCACACTACTGAAGGTACAGTGTAATCTTGGTCTTCCACCTTGAAAACCTATGCTGACCATTCTCTCGAGGCTGAGTTAGTCATCCATACCATTCTTTGGGCATTCATAATCTATCATTTGGTATTGTTAGTGATCTTTTTAGAGATTCAACCAGAATTTGCAGGTTACTTGAAAACAGGTTCCTATGCTCACATGTCCCACATTTCTGGAACAATTCAGAATGCAAATATTCTGCTCTACTGCTTCATATAACAAATCAAAATGATCCAAAATTCTAATATTTTGGCATTAAACATATCTCTTAGATGGCCTCTTTCACCGGCTTCTCCCCAAATGCTGGATCAGGCCAGATCAGGCCATTACTTCTGCTCACTGAGGGGAAAGAATTATTTGTTACAGGAAACAGGGCTGACCCTGGAAACAAGATAACTTAGATATATACCAAACCATGGAGACCAGGTGTCAGCAAGGCCGGAACTGACCAAGGTCAACCACCAAGGAAGTCAGGGAAATAGGTCAAGATATAGACAGCTATATAGGGTTGTTCAGCACCTAAATGTGAAAACACTGAACATCTTCCTGGGTATGTCTTCGACAGGTGTGAGTTGTAGGAGATGCCTAACATCTCTTGCAACTGAACTGCTGAAAAAAATCTTCTGGTAGCCCCTCGACTGTTTTTTGCTTCAGAAAATAGAATTCTGTCCTTATGTAGATTTTTCTGACCCTCACCAGGCCACATAGTGAATTCTCAAGAGAGTCGGGACTGGGACCAAATTTTCTGACTTCAAGTATGGGGCCTTTTCATTAGACTGTTGGGCCCCGCTGCTGCTGTTGCATGGGCCGTGGTCTGACAGAGCTGTCATTGCAGGCGATGATGCAGTGAATGGGACAGGAGCCAGGAGGCTGGAACCCCTCATCTCCACCATTACCCAGGGTGTGCCTTGGCCTCGTCATTGGTGATTAGTTTGTGAACTTTGTGTAGGGCAGAGATGATCCATAAATACCAGAAGGCAGTCCCACTGCTTTCTCTTCTTTTCTTTTTCTTTCTTTCTTTTTTTTTTTTTTTGAGACAGAGTCTCACTCTGTCATCAGGCTGGAGTGCAGTGGTGCGATCTCGGCTCACTGCAACTTCTGCCTCCCAGATGCAAGCAATTCTCCTGCCTCAGCCTCCTGAGTATCTGGGACTACAGGCATGCGCCACCATGCGCAGCTATTTTTGTATTTTTAGTAGAGGTGGGGTTTCATCATGTTGGTCAGGATGGTCTTGATCTCTTGACCTCGTGATCCATCCACCTTGGCTTCCCAAAGTGCTGGGATTACAGGCGTGAGACATTGTGCCCAGCCTCTCCTCTTTTCTTTCTATACACAAGCCTAGGGAGAGGAAATTAAATGTATCTCGCATTCAAAGTTCCCAAGTCAATATACAGTGTAGCCGGGCGTGGTGGCTCACGCCTGTAATCCCAGGACTTTCGGAGGCTGAGGCAGACGATCACTTGAGGACAGGAGTTTGAGACTAGCCTGGCCAACATGGCAAAACCCAGTCTCTACTAAAAATACACACACACACACACACACAAAAAAAATTAGCTGGGTGTGGTGGCGGGCGCCCATAATCCCAGCTACTCCAGAGGCTCAGGCAGGAGAATCGCTTGAACCTGGGAGGCAGAGATTGCAGTGAGCCGAGATCACGACATTGCACTCCATCCTGGGCAACAGAGTGAGACTCCATCTCAAAAAGTAAAAAATAATTTAAAAATATATATATATACACACAGTGTAATTGTACTCAACTCTGGATTTAGGTTCTCAATCAATTTCTGAATACATTATAGTAGTCCCAATTGTTTTTGAAATTTCCTGAAACTGCTCTTATATTGCTAGGACCAGAATCCTTAGAAGCTCTAAAAGTCAAGATGTCACCCCTGCTTTTTTTCTTTGCATGTTGCCTGTTGCTTCCCATTCGTTGGTATAATCAAGGTGCTGTTTGAGCAGCAAGATAAGGAGAGTGGGTTGCCTCTCCCTCCCCACCTGTCCTTCCTGCTTCTCTCTCCCTTCGTGCCCTTCCTTCTCCTCTTCCTCCTCGTTCTTCTCTCCCTCCCTCCACTCCCACCCAAGGGTCTTGGGTTGAATTTTGACCTTTAAATGTTGACATGTGCTGACCAGTGACTTCACCCACTGAAGAGGGGGAATAGGGTGATGGAAGTGAGGGTGGACTTCATTTACGCCTCGTCTGGACCAGAATTTCTGTCCCATGTGACCTCAGACCTATTGGTTCCTCTAGTCCTGCTTGCTCATCTCGCCCACTTGCACAGCCCACCTGTGTGGCTGACTCAGGAGTGACCCACCTGCTCTCTTCAGACCATATTCCCACTCAGAAGTGGGTCCCACTCCTCAGGCCTCTGTGCTCGCCCTGTCTGTGGGGTTAGCATGCAGCCCTGCTCTCCATTTCCAGCTTAGAAGCAACTGGATCATTTTAAGTGATTTCTGTCTTTCCCAGCACCCTGTTGGGCCTGTGGGGACTTGGCTTGGTTGGCTCAATTTTCTGAGTACAAGTAGAAACCTGAGGTTGAGTGAGGCAGGCAGAGGCTGGGCTGAGATATTCTAGGAGTGTAATATCAGGTCATTTCTCCACCATGCAGAGTGTAGTTTTTGTTGGTCTGTGTGTCAGTGTGGTTAGGGAGGTATTAGTATGTATATTTGAGTGAGCATACATATTTAGATTGCACATGGGCTCTGATGTTTGTGGGTAGGAGGGGATATGGATATGTGTTCACTATGTTAGTAAGCACATATAATGGTATCTGTTGAAGAAAGTCGTCTTGTGAAATGCGGGCGTTATGGTAGACTGTACATTTTGGTGGAGTATGTCTGAGTGTAGCTGGTGCAAATACTAATTTGATCTTTCCTCTTTACAGACCTCATTGGTGACAACTTGACTGTGCAGCCCAGAGCTGATAAGAAACATCACCCAGGGAAGACCAGCTGCCTCTTCCTCACTTCCTAATCTGGGTGGAAATACTGCTAAATATATCACAACTCTTTGCAAGCATCGTTGGGTAATGATCAGGACATCTTTGTGGGTTCCCTATCATTTTCTCACAAAGTTGAACCTTTCAAGGTCAGTTCTAGGCCAGCCAGTCTGGGAGTCATTCTTTAGAATCAGAAGAGAATTTAAGAAGAGGAGAAAATGACATTGTCTCTAAAACCTGCTAATGAGAACTACAGGAAGGTGGGGATGCTAGCTATTTTTAATATTTCTGGTTTGAACCCCTTCCTCCACCCCGGAATGAACTGAGAGTAGGGACAGAAATAGATAATGCAAAGGTGGTTAGGGTTGAGGGTAAGCAGAAAACTACCCATCTAGACCGAAGGAAGGCTTGCTAACATATCAGTAAGCAAACAGTTTTCTAATCTGCAGGTAACAAGTTTTACATCCCTGAGGACACTTTTTGAGATGGGACTTTGTTTGTTTGTTGTTTTTTGTTTTTTTGAGACAGAGTCTCGCTCTGTCTCCCAGGCTGGAGTGCAGTGGTATGGTCTCGGCTCACTGCAACCTCCACCTTCTGGGATCAAATGATTCTCCTGCCTCAGCCTCCTGAGTAGCTGGGATTACAGGTGCATGCCACCACGCCCAGCTATTTTTTTTTTTTTTTTGTATTTTTAGTAGAGATGGGGTTTCATCATGTTGCTCAGGCTGGTCTCAAACTCCTGACCTCGTGATCTGCCCTCCTCAGCCTCCCAAAGTGCTGGGATTACAGGCGTGAGCCACCGCACCCAGCCTGGGGCTTTTTGAGACCCTATTGAAGGCTGAGGAAGAGTCTGGAAGCTAAAGAGTAACCCATTCCACCACCTGCTCTGAAGATAGAAGAAGCAAAAAAAGATTAAATTGTACAAAAAGCACTTAAATTAGACAACAGAAGAATTTCCTGATACAAAGTGAGTGTCTAAGATGTGTTAAACAAGATGCCTGCTCCAGCCAGGACTCAGACACTCCTGGGTAGAAAGCATCTTCACAGTTTGGGATGAAAGTGACTATACAGAGTGGTGGAGTGAAGGCTGCAGGCCCCTCCCCAAGGTGGCATCTAACCCCAGAGGTATCAGGACCTCAGAGGCTACCCACATGATTTCCAGCTGATGAGCAGAAATAGCTGTGGGAGGTGCAGGCTTCACTTGCTGCCACCAACATGGGAGCTCACCAAACACCCAGTGGCCAAAAGAACCAGGGTCTCTCTAAGCCCTGGGCTCACCGCCAGGCAAGCTTGGGTGCTTGGGAGGGCCATGGTTCTTCACAGTGCAGCCCCTGGATTTCTTCTCAATTTACTCAACTCTCTCTCTGGAATCCCATCTGTGCAGCTTAGAAGTCACAAATTAGAACCCCCCAAGGAAAAGCTGACCATAGATACAAATGGTTTTGTCTATATAGTGTTTAAGCACTTAAAAAATTCGTTGTGAACATTTAATAATTAGGAAGTGTCAAAATGAAAATATCTAGAGTTTCTCTGTAAAAACCAGAAGATCTGTTAACACTGATCCCACACTTCTATTTGGCAATGACTGGCCCCTAAGACAGGGGGTATGTCCTCTAGCTCACCACAGTCTCCACCATTATCTACTGCATCCCTGCTGAGACAAAGTGGTACTTGCCATTTATTAAGGATGAATGCTGTTGTTTTTTTTTAAATTATACTTAATCCTCATTTGCATTACCTGCCTTGATTCTGGAGGTATTTGAGTTTGCATCTCCTGATAAAGAATAAATCTCAAAATTGTCATCTCTAACTTCACCTTTATTACAGAGCTTCCAATTCATTTTTTTCCAACTGAGAGCTGGACATCTTTGGAGCATTTTTCTGGTGTTTCAGTCTCAACAAGTAACAGATCAAAGATACTTCTCTCCCTTCTTCCTTGTTTCTTAGTTCTTTCTCTCTCTCTTTAGTATTACCCTTCTTTTTCTGCTTTAAAAAACCTTCAATAGCTTCCCATTGCCTGTAGTACTAATTAAAAATCTCTCATCTGACATTCAAATGGCTGCGTACCAAGGGACCTTAGGATACCCTTTCAAATCACCCAGGAAATTTGATGAAAATTCAGATCATGCAGCCTCTCCCTGAGATTCTGGACCCCACGCACTTCAAACTACTGAATCAGTTATTAAGTATATACATACATATCATATATATATGTGTGTGTGTGTATATATATATATATTTTTTTTTTTTTTTTTTTTGAGACGAAGTCTCACTCTGTCACCCAGGCTGGAGTGCAATGGCGAGATCTCGGCTCACTGCAGCCTCTGCTTCCCCCACAGGGTTCAAGTGATTCTCCTGCCTCAGGCTCCCGAGTAACTGGGATTACAGGCGCCTGCCACCGTGCCTGGCTAATTTTTGTATTTTAAGTAGAGATGGGGTTTCGCCATCTTGGCCAGGCTGGTCTTGAACTCCTGACCTTGTGATCTGCCCGCCTCAGCCTCCCAAAGTGCTGAGATTACAAGCGTGAGTCACCTCGCCTGGCCTTTAGTTATTAGGTATATGAGAGGTAATTTGTAGGAAGCATCTAGCATACTACCTAAGTATTATAGATGCTCAGCAAACCATATCTCATAATTGCCAACTGTCACAAGCGGGGTTTTCAGAAATAATCTACACAAAAATTGTAATTCTTCAGATGGAGAAAAGAAAGCCATGAGATGAAAAAAAGATGTCCAAAGTTACACAGCTACTTAGTGGCGGGGCTAGGACTAGAACCTAGATCTCCCACCCAGTCTAGGGCCCTTTCCATGAGGCCAGACTCCCATCATGTGACCCTGGCTTTATTCATGTATTTACTTACTCAAGGAATATTTATTCGGTTCCCCTGGGAGCCAGCGGTGGACCATCATGGGTTTGGGAGTTGGTATCAGCATTCCAAGTGTCTATCTGGGGGTGAGGGCTGGAGGCTGAGTGCATGAGATGGTCACTTGGAGACACAGAGGAGCCCAGGAGCAGAGTGAGTTCAGCTACTCACATAGAAGTTGATGTTTCCTCAGGTGGTAGCAGGAATTTAGAGTACAGAGAAAGGCCCTAACCCTCGCAGGGCAAGATCTTTAGTCAATGAGAAAGAGCGGCCAGGAGAGCCCATGATGATGAGACAGTGGGATAAATGAACTTCAGAGAAAGGCATGAGGAATGATGGCAGGGAAAGGCTAACACAGAGCAAGATGCATTGGTCACCGCTGCCTCATTCTGAGGGGTGTTGGGTAAGGCAGAAAAACAGGCTTCTCTTGACACAGCCCGTTTGAGGGAATGCCAGGAGATGGAGAACATGCTTGGCGGGGGTGAGGATATAGGGGACTTTTCTGGGCCCAAAGGGGACTCAATGAAAGGGTTTGGAAAGGAGGGTGGTGAGAGTTAGACTAGCACAGAGCACACCCACAGTGGAATGGGGATGAGAACATGTGCCCTTCGGACAGTGACCAGCATCCATAGAGGGAGTGAGGATTTTAGTCTTGGCTGGGCCTTGGAGGTGGCAACCAAACACAGGGTTCCAGGAGAGAAGCCTGGCAACTGAGACATGAGACCCAGAGTGCTGGACAGGGCAGAGAAAGACAATCTCCAGGGAACTGCCGTTTCTGCTGTCAGGGGCCAGCCACTGCCTTGACGACTGCAGAGTGGTCTTCGTGTCTTAGAGGGACAGGGCCTCCAGGGTCCTGGATGCAGGCTGTGTGCTCCCCTAACTCACCTCTTCATCCTCTCCACACTACTCTGCATCGCGTTGGCCCACACAGGCCCGCTGTCCTGCTGCTGGGAGGGAGGGGCTGGAAAGTGTTAGGAATTCATCAAGCTTGTAACTAAAGCTGACTCTATGCCAGGCCCCTTCTGGGGAAGGAATCTGCTCCCCCAAAGGCATGTATTCCCCTGAGGGTTGCTTCTCAGCTGCTGTGCTCTACTAACCCACTAGTGTCTGTGGGAAGAGGAATGATCTGGGCTTCTCACCCTCCTTTGCCACCCTGGCTGTGTGGTCAGGGAAGGATGAAGTCAAGAAGGATGGCTGGGGCTACGGGAGAGAGAGTGAAGAGGGGATGAGGTGGGAGCTGGGGAAGGGGGAGAGATGTGGACAGATGGCCAGACCAATATGGCTGGAAAGGTCCCTGGTGATGTGTTTTTATTTCTGCGACTCCCTCGGTGTATCAGGAGCAAAAGGATGGGAACGATCTGCTAAAAATCTGTTATCCTGGAGGCCCCCCAAGAATGTGACCTCCCACACCTTCTCCCTCTAGGCCTTCTCCTATGGTACGAGAAGGTGTGACTGAAAGTGCCAGAAACTCACAGAGGAACACATGGACTTGGGACAGAAGCAGATCTGAAGCTGAATTTATTGCCTCTTTCCCAAATTCAGAAGACAGACATGTTGTAAACCCTCCTCATCCTCACTCCCAGGGGCCCAGGATAAACCCCCTTTATCTCCAGATGAAAAACAAGAGAAGAGGCCCTGAACCTATTGGAGCTTCCCCAGATGTTGTTTTGGCAGAGCCATAATGGGGCTGGGCCTCCTGGGGCTGAGTGTCTGGGGCAAGCAGGAAGCTGGCATCACAGCTGTGACAGCCAGAGACGACCTGGGGGACGGGGGCTGAAGGGAAGAGGAAGACAGATTCAGAAAGGAGGACACGAGAAAGAGTCTAAAGAAGAGGTACTGCAGCTTCTCACCTGCGGCCTCCTGGCTCTGGGCCTGAGGTGCTTCTTTACTGCACCATGGGCTCAGGTCCAGAGATCCATGTGGTTTGGAGGAAGGAGCCAGGAGAAAGGGAGAGATGGTTGGAGTTCCCTGAGCCTTAGTTTGCTTATATGTAACAAAAGAGTATTGGGCTAGGAGACCCACCCTGCCTCTTAATCTGTCATCTATGGTTCACATTGACGACTCCTTGGGTCCTGGTGGAATACGTGATCACCTGCCAGCAAGAGAGGATTTTCCTGATGAGGTGACAGATATCCTGGAGCCCTACTTCCTGAGCAGATCCCATATCCAATTACTGGCCCAGTCCTGTCAGTTAGCCTCTTGAAATACCTTCTACTCAGCATCACCGAAGCCACCAACTGTTAGATCATTCTTGGTTAGTTTCAACAGTTCCCTAAGTGGTCTCTTTGCCTGAAGTGCTTCCCTTCCTGCCTTTTCCTCAGTCCATACTCTGCTGTCAGAGCTCCTAAACTACAGGTCTGTCTTGTCTCTTTCATGCTTAAAAGCTTTGAAGGCTCCCTACAGTTGAAAGTTTAATTCTTGGTTTGGCCTTCAAGGCCTTTACAATCTGGCCCAACCTCTAAGCTCAATTAACCCATTCTCAGTGTTTCTCAAATACATACTTTGCACTTTCATACCATTGTGCCTTTGTAGTTTCAACAGTGAGGTCTTGCCATGTTGCCTAGGCTCTGGAGTGCTGTGCTTATTCACAGGCATGATCATAGCTCCCTACAGCATCAAATTCCTCACCTCGAGTGATCATCCTGCCTTAGCCTCCTGAGTAGCTGACTGCCCAGCTCATTGTACCTTTACTCATATTATTTGCTCTGCCTGAAATTCTCTCTGTTCAGCTCTTTGTCCATCAAAAAGCTGACTAATTATCTCCGTGCAAGTGATACACAAAGAGTGAAAACATTATTCTTCCCACATTATTGAAGAAAAAAGTAAGGCACATATAGGGCAATGGACATGTCAGGAAAGTCTCTAAAAAGGGGGCTGGGGTGGTGGGGTGAGAGTGGGCTAGGGAAGGGTGGGAAAGGATTCTGAATCCTACTTCCTGCATCCCTTCCACTAAGAATAAGGCTGGGGAGGAGTGGAGAGGAATCTTTATTTAGATTAAGAATAGGTGGTCTGAGCTGCTTGTTATGATAAATTAGTCTTTTTTTTTTTTTTTTTTTGAGACAGGATCTCACTCTGTTGCTTAGGCTGGTATATAGTGGTACAGTCTCGGCTCACTGGGCTCACTGCAACCTCCATCTCCCGTGTTAAAGCTATTCTCCTGCCTCAGCTTCCCGAGTAGCTGGGATTACAGTTGTGCGCCACCACACTTGGCTAATTTCTGTTATTTTTAGTAGAGACGGGGTTTCACCATGTTGGCCAGGCTGGTCTCGAACTCCTGACCTCGAGGGATCTGCCCACCTAGGCGTCCCAAAGTGCTGGGATTATAGGCGCCTGGCCTTATATTAGTCTTGTTTTGATGATGACTGGCCCCAATGACATATAATTATGCTTTTTTACTTTGGTGTCCCCCGATGGGCTAATTAAGTTTTTGAATTAACATATTTGTTCTAGTGCGGTGGGCAGAGCACATCCCTTAGAGCCACACTGCCTAGGTTCAAATCCTAGCTGTGCTATCTTAGGCAAGTTATTGAAGCTTTCTGTGCCTTAATTTCTTTATCTATAAAATGAGATTAATAGTAATTCTTACCTCTTAGAGTTGTTGGGAGAATCAAATGAGTTTACAATATTTAGAGTAGTGTCTGGCACACAATAGTGGTCAGTACATGTTAACTGTTATTACTTATAATTTATACTTTGCTTACTTCCAAGAAGAATTTGAGATAGCTTAAAATATTAAACCACATAGAGGATAGTTATATGTGTGTATTTATATTATATTAAAGATCAGAAACAAATTGGTAGTAGGAGGGAGAAAGAGAAAGATAGATATTTACAAACTTGTTTGAATCAGTTACTTCTTTGACACCTAAATTTATCTTTGAACTTCCAGGAAGCCAAGGTAAAAAGGGAAATACCTGCGTTATATAATTTTCATTGTGAAATATAAAAAAGCAGAAGGCCGGGCGCAGTGGCTCACGCCTGTAATCCCAGCACTTTGGGAGGCCAAGGTGGGCGGATCACGAGGTCAGGAGATCGAGACCATCCTGGCTAACACGGTGAAACCCCGTCTCTACTAAAAATACAAAAAATTAGCTGGGCGTGGTGGCAGGCACCTGTAGTCCCAGCCACTTGGGAGGCTGAAGCAGGAGAATGGTGTGAACCCAGGAGGCAGAGCTTGCAGTGAGCCGAGATAGAGCCACTGCACTCCAGCCTGGGCAAAAGAGCGAGACTCCGTCTCAAAAAAAAAATAAAAATAAATAATAAAAATAAAAAATCATTCAAGTTAGCCTGTTAAAACCCACCCCCACCAGCCCGCTGCATCCACACATTCCTCAAGAAGAAAGTTATGATATGAATCCCTATGTTGAAATATTGGAGCCAAGGAGTCTGAAGTTGTTCTCAGTTGGCATTTAGTATCTTCCTCAATTGGGTTTGCCTTTCATAAGAGTCCATAACGACAACAGAAGTAATCAGGATAATGGCTGGGATAGTAACAATCAATATCATCTCTACATTTCTTTCTATCCTTATTTCAGGATTTCCTTCCTTCCATCTTGGCTCAGGAACTCTCTGAGGTCAGGGGTTGAGCCTCGCTCAGTCAAATAGTCAAGTGGCCCCAGGTGGTTTCAGCTGCCTCCCTGCAGCATTAGAGTTGCGTAGAAGCAAGGTGGACTCGTGGCAAAAACTCATGAGGTGAATGGAGACAGGAAGGTTATAGGGTATGTCTAAGAGGGCTTTGAGACAATTGAGCTCCCAAACATGTAACGGAATGATTATCTTAGTGGGAATGGGTAAGCTCCTAGAAAGAGAACAACTCTCTGTCCCCTACTTTTTGAACTCAGTGGAATCTATTGTAAGTCAATATCCTTATGTAAAAACATTGCATAAGTCCAGGAAGACCACCAACACGATCCCCCAGCCTGACCTGCCAGGCTTAAAAAAAGCAGCTTGGCCGGGCGCAGTGGCTCACACCTGTAATCCCAGCACTTTGGGAGGCTGAGGTGGGCAGATCACCTGAGGTCGGGAGTTCAAGACCAGCCTGACCAACATGGAGAAACCCTGTCTCTACTAAAAATACAAAATTAGCAGGGCGTGGTGGTGCTTGCCTGTAATCCTAGCTACTCGGGAGGCTGAGGCAGAAGAATCGCTTGAACCTGGGAGGCAGAGATTCCAGTGAGCCGAGATCGTGCCATTGCACTCCAGCCTGGGCAACAAGAGCGAAACTCCGTCTCAAAAAAAAAAAAAAAAAAAAAAAAGTGGCTCTTTGCCTACGAACTTACACACTCAGAAGCTTTGGACCTATCTCGTTGAATTCTTAGGTTCAGAGGTGTGGGTGGGGGTTGGAGCTGAATTACTCCATGGAAGAAAACAAGAGGAATCTATATTTTTGTTCCTGAGAGAGAGGAGCAAAAAATAAGGGGCTTGAGTAACCTTAAAATGGTGTTGGGAGGGCCTAGAGCCAGTGTGAGAGAGGAAGCCGAGGGAAGTTTAAGAACAGAAATGCCCAACACTCCCTTTTTAAGCTCTTTACATTTTTGCGAAATTAACCCCCTCAGGAGACCCTAACCTTCACTAAAGCCCATGATGCAAATACAGACCTTGTAAGGAGTTCATATGAAGAAACAAGAACTGCTCGTAATGTGCCGATTAGGGCGTAGTTTGAGTTTGATGCTCATCCTGATCAGAGGATAGAGTAGACAGCCAGGCTGGATGGTCAGACAGGGCTGACACGGCTCACAATAGTGAGAGCGCTCAGGGTCAGCAGGATGATTCCCAAACGGAACTGACTTGAGATCCCAAAGCCAGAGGCATTGACGAGAAGGAATGTCTTCCCCACCCTCCATCCCCACTTCCAGGGGAATCTGGAATATTTTGAGGAAGACTATTAGGTCACTCATCGATCTTCGAATAAAACATTGAACCAATCTTGCCCAGCGCCTAAAGAGCAGTTGGCCGTAGCTGACCAACAGTTTACCCACTGGGAGCATGGAATTAGGTGTCACCTTCAAATGCCTGATGTTTAATGAGGACAACCATCTCCAAAGGGAGGGTACCTGCCTGCCCACTGTGCAGTCTACCTAGCGCAGTCCTCCCTGAGAGGGGGTTCTGTGGGGGTTCATTGAAGCCAGTGAGTGGGGAGGAGAAATGCTGCAGAAATTTACCATGTCTGGCTGGCCCTATGGCTCACTGCCATTTATGTATGGGTCACAAATCAATCACTTGACCTCATGATCTGGATACCTTTTGTCCTCTTTGTCCTAGAGGGATCAAAGGAAGGAGATTTAGTCCCCACCCTCAGAGGTAGTGAGTGTGGGCTCTTCATTCTGACTGGGGAGAAATGGTTCCTGCCCACAGGACACTCCAAGATCCCAAGGAGGGAAAAGCGTCCACATCGAGGACACAGATGCAAAGCTGCCAGGAGACAGGCAAATGTGGGCAGAGCCGCACTGCACAAACACGATTCACAATTAACCAAGGAGTTGGAGTGAAGGTGCTGGCAGGAAATAGTTTGTTGGGCCTGGGAGTTTTGAACTGAGCTGGATTTGGAAGGAGAGAGTTCTTACTAGCAGCAACAGAAGACAGTCATGTGCTGCACAGTGTCCAGTACTGTGCAAGGCGTTCGCACGATGACTGCTCACCCGCGGTTCCCCTCTCTGCTGGAAGAGTCATCTCAAGCATGCTTACCACTTGCTTACTAACAGAGGTCCCAGACAAACAGCTCGCCACAGTACACACAAGAGGCAAACTCCAGATGACTTTATTTACACAGCTTAAGCTTTTCAACAGGGTCAAAGGGCATTCTCACAGCACATGGGTGTGGCCTGGGAAAGGCAGGTTCTGGAGGGGGCTCCTGAGCAGGTTCCTCCTCCCTGGCACCAAGTGACCATCTGTAAGTCTGAATAGCACTTTACAGCTTGCAAAGCTGTTTTACACCAAGCAGAACACTCATCTAGTCCTTACGAGGCTGGAGGCCAGTATCCTCTATATTTTATGGAGAATGAAGCTGGGGCCAGAAGAATTATAAGACAAGTTTAAGGCCCCAAGGCAGAGGCGAGGATGTCCTTTTTACCACCCGACACTGGCCTAGCATCACAGCCTTCCGGCCGTGGACTTTGGGATGCAGAGCATTCAGGGACTATCAGAGTGCATCTATGAAAGGCCACCTGGTCATCTGCATTTCAATCTAGCTCTGCACATTTCATGAGAAACCCAAAGAGGGAGGATGCAGAGCGACAGCGTCTTGGAAGGCTGCCCGCCTGGGCTCTGGCTCTCGGGAGGAGACGGGGAAGCCAGCCTCCCTTTTCCAAATGCGGGTCACCTTTGCCCCGGCCTGGGTATTGTTTGGGAGAGGAGAGCCTGGCCCTTGATGGCTGGCAGCTGTTGCCCTCCCCACGAGCGCCCCTGCCCTGCCGGCCCCTCCGGAGTCTGTGCCCATATAAGGGAAGCACTTCCCGGCGGCCGAGATAGAGGCTGTGACGCCCCCGGTTCCACGTCAGCGGCCGGCGGGAGGCGGGAAAGCCCAGCAGAAAAACAAGTGACGCGGCGCGGGAGGGAGGCGGCGGGTGGCGGGAGGGAGCGGCCGCGCCTGCCTGGTTAACCCCTGCCCAGGAGGCCGGAGCCAAGGACTGAGCGTGGCCAGCCAAGGTCGTGGGCTGTCTTTGCGCCTCTGTGTGAATGGGGGCATGGAGCGGGGAAAGTCGGGGGCCAGGGGCTGCGCTGGTGACACCTGCCTGAGCACTTCTGTCCTGGGGTGGGTGCAGGTGTTTGTGCTCTGGAGGATCTGCTCTTTGGGCGTCCAAATGTGTTTCACAGCCTGTGCATTTTGCCTGGTGGCGTCAAGGACGCATATGACATGGACAGCCATGGTGTGTATTTTTACTGCAGAGCCTAGGGATTTTCCCATGGATGTTTAAAGACAATCACATCTCCTATTGAAACTCAATCTCTTCTGTCCTGGAACAAGCAAATAAAAAGAACTACTGGCATCTGTGTTTCCAGAGAACCCCAGAAAGTCTCAGAAGAGACACTGCTGTAAGGGGACTGGCTTCTCATTAGCCAAGCGGCCTCCCCAGGTCTTCCCTAGACCAGTCAAATAAAAAGGTCTGGCCTAGGGGCTGACGGAGAAGCAGCCTGAAAAACGAGGGTTTCCAGAGGCCTCCTGTCAGGCAGAGGCCAAGAAAAAAACAGAAAAGG
The DNA here is from genome assembly GCF_028885625.2 of Pongo pygmaeus. Lineage (NCBI taxonomy): Eukaryota > Metazoa > Chordata > Mammalia > Primates > Hominidae > Pongo > Pongo pygmaeus. Next base: position 46,160,272 of record NC_072373.2, read on the forward strand.
AAGAGAAACTGCGATGAGAACTCAGGGCTCATCATGGAGCCTTCACTGTCCCGGGGCAGGTTGTGGGGGGCACTCTGATTTCTGAGTCCAGCTGAGCGCTCAGATAAAGCCTGTTGGAGTGCTGTTCTCAGAGGCCTGCCTTGTCTTGCCTGAAATTATGGGTGTGCGTGCCTGCCTGTGGTGGGTTGGGGAGTAAATTGGCTAGCTCAGCCTCCGGGGAAAGTCCCCAGGGCCTCCCAACCATCCCTTCACACCCACAGTGCTTAGCCACCCACATTCGCTCCTCTATCTAAGACCTACTTCCTCTCTCTGCTTCTCCTGGCCCAGTCTCTCCATGGTAGAGAGTCGTCTGGGTGGAAAACTCACCCCATCCCCAAGCTCTGGGTGCTGTGATAGAGTGGGAGTTTGAGGCATGAAAAATAGCTAGTGGCTCTCCTTGGCAGGGCATTGGCCGAGGATGTGGCAAGTTTGCTTTGGCTGTGGGCACAGTCCCTGTCTCTGAGACTTACCCTCAGGGTGGCTGGTGAACATGGTTTTATGCCTGGGAATTTTAAAGGCTGCGGGAGGGGCCTTCCTTCCTCAGGAGCCAGTGTCCTGGGACTGGATGATACCAAAGGTGTTGAAGAATAAAAACAATGGGGTAGTGTTTGTGTTTCTGCCTGGACAGTACTGCATAGTGGTTATGGGTGGGCTTTGGGGTCAGATGGGACCTTAGCTCTGCCACTTGCTGGTAGGTCTTCTGGCAAGTTCCTAACCCCTCTGAGCCTCAATTTCCTTGTCTGAAAAATAGAAGTAAAAGTATTAATCATATTGATTCTTTTTTTTTTTTTTTTTTTTAGGCAGGGTCTCACTCTGTCACCTCAGGCTGGAGTGCAGTGGCAGGATCACAGCTCACTGCAGCCTTGACCTCCTGGGCTCAAGCGATTCTCCCACCTCAACCTCTGGAGTAGCTGGGACCACAGGCATGCAACACCACACCTGGCTAATTTTTTGGGTATTTTTTGTAGAGATGGGGTTTTGCCATGTTGCCCAGGATGGTCTCAAACTCCTTGAGCTCAAGCAATCCATCTGCCTCGGCCTCCCAAAGTGCTGGCATTACAGGCATGAGCCACCGCACCTGGCCTGTATTGTTCTTTTAAAGATAAAAAGAGATCACGTTTATTAAGCATTCTGCACATATGTTCACTCTTTCCACAATATTTGCACACCCAGCACATAGTAAACACATTAAATAGTAACTTTTATTACCATTAGCAGTGGTAGCAGTATCATAAAAGTCCTCAAGGACACCACATGGAGTTAGCCGGAGTCACCAGGTGTTCCAAGTTTGCCTTTGGCGGTCTCCTGCCTCTCACCTTTCTTCAAGGTTGCTCTGGTACCTCATCACCTCCACCACCTCCTCCACCATCCTGACCTCAGCCTGGCCTGGAAGAAAGTGCAATGAGTGTGGAAGCACAAGACTGATGCTTCCACCCCAGCTTTGCTCTGCCCTGGGCCACTCCACCCTTCTGAGCCTCCATCTCCTTATCACTGAAATGGGGAGAATACCTTCTGGCTGGCTTTGTTTATTGTGAGAGTCAAGAGAATAAACGTTTGTGAAAATACTTTGAAAACAGCCCCCACCTATCAGTTCTCCACCAGGTGAATTCTCCCTTCTCATCCTCAGCACCAGCTCCTACCCCATTCTTCCCCTTCAAGTCTCTCTCTGTAGATTTTCATGGCTTTGGGCATTTTGTTCACAGCTCTGTTGACATTCCCTTGACCTCAGAATTCTGGAGGTGCCTTAATTCCGACTTCCCCTATAGACGCCTCCTCAGGGCAGGAAATATGCCTTATTCATTCATCCTGTGATCCCAGTGCCAGGCCCAGGAAGGGCACATAGTAGGAGCTCAGTCAGCGCTGATTCCCTTTCTTCTACCAGCAAATCCCAGGGACGGAGTCCTGAAAAAGGCCCCAGTAGAATTTAGGGGAGCAGACTCTGTCCTCCGAGAGAGAGGGGTTGGAGAAGAAGGGAGGACAGGAGGAAAGGAGGGGAGCGGCCCTGTGCTATGCAGGCCAAAGGATGCCCGCTGTCACCACACACAGATGCAACGTAATACCAGTCTCCATAGGGTGACATTGTGCTGACTGGTTTTACTCAGCAATCCAAAGGCTGGGAAAACCTCTGAGAGCCTCAGCAGAGAGCCAAGCCACTCTTCCTGGTAGGAAAGCAACCATTCTGCCTAAAAGGGAAGTCCTTGGGTAACAAGTTCCACTTCCTCACAGCCAGGGCACTAACCTAAAACCCCACCCTCTCCTCCTCCCCCACTGCACAGGCAAACCACTTCCTCTTCTGCTGAGCTCATGGAAACAAAGAACAGCTGTCCTCTCATTGATTGGTTTAAAAATAAGAGACTCTTGCTTTACCTCCCCAACCCCCCACCCCGACCTCTGATGACCAAAGGTCTCAGCACAGGCCCCCTCAGGCCTCCACCCAATCCCCTGGGGACAGAGGGGCAGCCCCTGGGCCGCCCACAGGCTCCCTCCTCCTCCCTGTGGGGACCAGCCTCTGCCTGCCACTGATCCACACCCGTCCACCTTTGGTGGGGTGACTGCAGCTGCCCAGCCACTGGCTCTTACCAGTGTGGCCTTGGCATTCACACTTTTGCCAGCATAATTTTGTCTCTGCAGTGGGCCTTGCACAAGGCTGGGAGGAAACAGCCTCTGTAGAAATCAAGGTTTCCTGCTCTGCGAGGGCTGATGCGGTGCCATGGAGATACTTCCTGTGACTTTGCCAGGCAAATGGAGGCCAGGGGAAAGATCGGGAGTGTGAAGTCCTGACTTCACAGCTACTCAGAAACCCCTCTAAGCCTCAGTGTTTTCATCTGAAAAATGACAGTGGCAAACTGCTTATAGAGGGACTGTCAGGATCAAACGAGATATGGTTATGAAGGCACATTGAAAACGGTGACACCATGGGCACACGAGTTGCTATTTCTGCCTGCCACCTCCACAGACCCCAGGTCACCACCAGCTGCCATCTCTACAAGTGGCCCTGCCTTCCTGAAAACCCCAAACCAAGACTTGCCTCCCTGGGCATCTGAGTCCACCCCATCCTGTCTCCTCGGGCTTACTTACTCAACCTACACCACAGGGAAATGCACCAGTTGCTTAAGAGGTGTGGAAAGTTTCCTCCAGTTTTTTCCATGGTTTGTGTGCTTGTCTTACCTGTCCCGCCTCCCTCCTAGCACCGTGGGAGTATAAGCTGGCTCCTCTGCAATGGATCCGTGGCCAGTACCTCTGTTCCCTCACAGCACAGGATAACAATAAGTGTGCCAAATGGAAGTGAGTGTGTGGGAGAGGGCACACAGCCAGATGGCTCCCTGGGGCAAAGCCTTATTTCTACCACACGGGATTTTGTAGACAATCACTCTCTGGCTATAGAGGGGTTTTGTGCTCATTTTCTCTTGTGAATCAAGCTAATTTTGGGTTCACTGGGATACAATAGTGAACTAAAAGGCAGCTGCCTGCAGGAGGATCTCAGAGAACCAAGCAGAGCCAAGCCCTGGGAGGTCTTTTAGAGGATGATTTGCAGAGAAGGAGTGTGACGGTCGTAAATGTCCCATGCTGTCAGTCCTCAGCAGGCTGTCCGTCCCGGTCCCAGGCTCACCTTGCAGAGGTGTGGTGGAGGACAAGCACACCCAGTAGCTTCCCGTCTGAAAGCCAACTGGCACAGCCCACCTCCAGTGGGCCACCCATGTTTCTGGGGCCAATAAGCCTCTGGGCTGGGACATCCTGGCCAAGCAAATGCCCTCCTGCCTCAGAGAACAGAAAGTTCCAGAAGATCCAGGGTAGCTTTATTCTTGACTTGGCAAGCAGACCTAGAAGTGGGATGGAGAAGGGCTTTTGAATCTCCCTCCAAAGGTCCAGAGAAATCTCCTTGGAAATTTGATTGATTATTGATTATTGTAACAAGAGTTTCTCCTCCCCCAGGAAGCTCTCCAGAGTGGTCTTCTTCTAATAGAGACAGAACTGTGTGATGGGTGGTCAGAGGTTCCAGCTGCTGTGCCAGACCGCTTGGGTTCAAATCTTATCTTTAACAAGTTACCTAATATTCGTTGTGTTTCAGTTTCCTCATCCATAAAGTAGAAATTACAATGATATCTATCACATAGGATTGTTTGTGATTAATGAGTTACTACGTGCAAAACACTTAGGGCTCAGTATTGTTATTATAAGAAAGAACTTTACTTAAGAGGCTTCCTAGTTTAATTTCTCTACCATTATGAAAAGAAATTCTCTCCCTGATTCCAACACCTTTGTTTCTTTCTTTTTCTTTTCTTTTTTCTTTTTTTTTTTTAAGAGAAGAGGTCTCACCATGTTGCCCATGCTAGTCTCAAACTCCTGGGCTCAAGCCATCCACTCACCTCAGCCTCCCAAAGTGCTGGGGTAATAGGCATGATCAATATATAATATATATGACATTATATATAATATATTGTGTTTCTCCTGGCCTCTGAACTCCAGGTTCAGTGAGAGGAGAATGCTCAGTTCCTTCCTGTGGACTAAAAGCCACAGGAGCCATTCATCAACAGCAACGGGGTGATGAGAGCCATTTGGGAGTATTAGGAAGTGGAAGGTCTGAGAACCTTTTCAAACTAAGAAACCCACCTGGCCAAGGTGTCCCTGACTTGACTCATTCAGTCCCTATCCTGCCATATATTTATTATAACTATGTTATATCCCAGAACTTTCACATTTATTGTGTTATTTAATCTTCATGATGATCCCACAGAATAGGCTATAAAGATCTTATCAGAGAAGCCAACTAGGACCCTGGGATGGGTCTCCCACTTCCTGTCCTACTGAGAAGGATCCCATCCATCTTTGCCCCAGGCCATTCCACTGAGGAAGCTGCAAGGTGGTTCCATGGAGGAACAGTTCAGAGTCCATAATAACAGGATGACTTAATGACAGGTTGAATCAGTTTGTTATTTGGAGCAGGCACTGCAGGGAAAGGGCTGGCCATGTTAGATGTGGCTCATCCTCTTCCCTCTTCAAAAACACTCCCACTTAATGCTTGACCTCCCAGAGTCAAGGAAGTACGTGGCCTTATTGCTAGAGCCAAAATTTGCAGAGTCAAGTGCACATCCTGCCTGCTAACAAGAAATTCCAGGTGCCCTGAGGACAGTGGTGCTGGCCTCAAAGTCACAAGAGCTTTCTGGGTTTAGGTTCACCCTGCACTGATTCTGGGGAACTGGGAGTAAGACACAGAACCTCTCCATACACTTGGCCTGGGAGGATCATCCTGCCCTGCTCACAGCGGAGAGGGACAGAGCCTGTCAGTCTCAGCTCCAGCTCTCCGGCATGATGCCAGAAGTCAGGAGCCTGGTGAACTCTCTGGCTCAGCCACTTACTCTCTGGGTCTCAGACGTCTTCATTATAAAGTGAGAATGTCGGACTAACCGTACCTAAGATAGCCGTGAGCTTGGACAGCCGGGATGACCTTCTCTTTGCCAAATTACCCTAATTCCTTCCATCTTGTGTCATTTGCCTTCCACTTATTGGTCTCATATACATCTTTTTAAAGGGTTTTATCCGTTTAGTTAAATTCGACATTCTCCAAGCAGCTGGTATACACCTGACAATGACCCAATACTGGAAAATCAATGGTGCTGAGATATCTGTTTTCAGAGTGCTTCCAGTCTAACACAGGAAGGCAGGCAAGGGAACAGACAATGAGACCAGGGTCTCTGGAAGCTGTGGGAGGGAGAAGAACAGGGAAAAGATCCCACCAGGCCAGAAAGGGTCTTCCTGAGGAGACTTGGGTCTGAGAAGAAACTCATCCCTTTACAGGAGAAGTAAAGGCAAGGGAGAAGGGGACTAATACTTTTTGTTTGTTTTGTTTTAAGATGGGGTCTCACTATGTTGCCCAGGCTGGAGTGAATGACTATTCACAGATGCAATAATAATGCACTGTAGCCTCAAACTCCTGGGCTCAAGGGATCCCCTCACCTCAGCCTCCTGAGTAGCTGGGACTATAGGTGTAAGCCATTGCAACTGGCTAGGAGGACTAACTTGTAAGTTATTATTATTATTTATTTATTTATTTTTGAGACAAGGTCTGGCTCTATTGCCCAGGCTGCAGTGCAGTGGTGTGATCTCAGCTCACTGCAACCTCCGTCTCCCAGGCTCAAGTGATCCTCTCACCTTGGCCTCCCAAGTAGCTGAAACTACAGGCACGCACCACTACACTTGGCTAATTTTTGTATTTTTTGTAGAGATGGGGTTTCTTCGTGTTGCCCAGGCTGGTCACAAACTCCTGAGCTCAAGCCTCAGCCTCCCAGACTCCTGGGATTTCAGGCATAAGCCACTATGCCCAGCCTTAAGTAATTATTTTTAATAGACCAAACACCATACTAGACAACTTATATGTATTATTTCACTTCATTCTTATAGCCTTTTGAATCAGTATTAAGCCCATTTTAGAGATGAACAAACTAAGGTTCAGGGTGCCTAAACCCATACTATAGGGTCAAGCTGAGACTCAAATTCAAATCTGCCTGATTCTGGAACCCACGCTCTTTCCACCCAACTAACAGAGTGTGAAGGGCACAAATAGCTGAGACTTTGAATACTGGGTAGGGCCTGGGCCTCCTGGCCTTTTCTGATTCCTCCCGGCCTCTCCCCCAGCCAACAGGAGAACTGCCACTTTAAGAGGCACAGCCCCTTAGAAGGGTTGGTTTCCGTTCATTTTTAATGGCCCAGCTGCTGTGGTCTCCTTGCCTCCCCGTGGACTAGTCCAGGAGTTTCTCTGCAACTGAGCACTCTCATCACGCTGGGGCCTGTCAATGTTTAATGGCAGCAAGGATCTTATCACGGTTACCCAAGTCGTTTAGATTACTCCTGCGCAGGGTACCTGGAGCATGAGGGAAGGCAGCAGATGGCAGACCCATCAGTCACCCCTCTGCTCTGTGGAGGGAAGAGGGATTATTGGAGCAGAAAGGGCGAGAGGGTGGGAGAAACAGAGGGTGGCAGGGAGACACACTGTAACAGGACAGAATGCCTCGCTGCACGCTTGCATGGCCCTGGCTGTGTTCTCCACCCTCCCTATTCTCAGCCACCTCCCACAGGGGCTGCCCACTGCACACACTCTCAAGGCCCTCCTGGGAGACCCAAAACACAGGGGAGTGAGTGGTTGAATTTCTGTGGAGCTTGACCACAGAAAGTGACCTTTGAGCCCACTCTGGTGTTACCTGGGCATCAGAATCTCTGCTTATTTTCAGGGAGAAAACACAGCACTACTTGTCTCTCTTATGAACTGTTGAAAACTCTAATCTCGGGTGCTCCAGGGACATGGGTGTGTTGCAAAGGTCACACAAACCATACCTTCAGTACAACCTCACAGATTCGTAGATGTGTGAGCTGGGTCACGGGGGCGGGGTCCTGGGTCCTGTCTCTAGAGTACCCTGAGAGGGAGAGATAGGTTCTCACTGCTCCCCCAGGCCTAGAGAATGCCTGGATCAGATAGTCGAGTTCTATTTGGGGAGTAGAAAGTCACAGTTCAAACACAGAACCAGAGGCCACTCTGATGTTATTTACAGACCTTGTCTAAAGATCTAGCCTCTAAGCTGGGAAGGAGGGCAGTGGGCTTGCTGTCTTCTCCAATTTCTCCTGCTCTCTGAATTTCTTATATCCTGTCACCATCCCTCACCCTCCTACCTTGTCTCCATCCAGAAGCACCCTGTGCTGCCGTATCTGATGTGTCACTCACAGCTGGGATCCTGGAGAGAGTGTTCTTAGGACACAGGGAGGGGATTGGGAGAAGAACAGAGGACCCACCACCAGTGCCAGAGGACCCAGAGAGGTTCCTAGACATGGAGCTAGAGAACTGGGAGTGGGAGAGGGGCAAGGAGGGTCCAGGAAGGCCTCATTGGGTTGGGTGAACATTTCCCTGCCCCGTGTTCTGGGGCTTTCTGCCTGATGGGAGTTACAGTGAAAAACAGCAGGCTGCTTTTCTAGGAAGACTTTGGCAGGTTGGGGGTGGGGGGCAGTAAGGGTGATTTCATAATTATTTCATTCCTAGTTCAAATGGGAAGAAAGCTGGCTGACTGGATCAATAATAGGCAGCACGTCAGACAAATGTTCAAAGGGCTGGGACCCTTGACTCCTAGGATGAGCTTTTGAAGTTTGAACTTCCAGGGACTGGGGAATCCTGAAAGATATTTCTGAGACCCTGTGGAGCTTGATACCAATGCTGTTAGGATTGAAGACATTGGGCTTTTCTGCTCTGAAAAGCACATGCTACCTCACGTGTCACTTGCTGAGGCTTCCTTGCCAATGAAGTCCCTCTTCCTGACTCCTCCTTTTACTTTCAACATACATGCGTGGCATCTGCGCCAGCTGCTTCATAGCCTTTACCCCCACAAACAGCACAGCCCCTGATATGCACGTGATATATGTAACAACAGTCCCTGCCTCAACATGCTATGAGAATTAAGTGAGATACTCTGTGTGGAATGCCTAGACCAACACTTAGTGCACAGTTAACTTAGTAAGTCAGCTCGTGTTACAGAGGCAGCAGTGATGATAAGGAGGCGGGCAGCTGGGCTCCAACCTCAAGGCATGTTGCTGTGTAGTCCTCCCATCCATGGCTAATCCCCGTATCATAGATCTTCGCTTTAAGGAAAACTCACTGGTTAGCCCCTCTCCAGCCTCTAGCACACACCAAGCCCTGAGCATAATTGTGTCCCATGTGCTTTTCCTTAAAGCCACAAAAACTTACTGAGCAACTACCATGCTCTAAAGTACTGGCAAATGAAGGTGAATAAGACAGGGTCTGTGCTGTCAGCAAATGTTCAGTTTATCTGGAGAGACAAGACGGATGCTTCCTGAGTAGTGAGGACTACAGGTATGCGCCACCCCATGCCCCACTAATTTTTTATTTTATTTTATTATGTGTAGAGACGGGATCTCCCTATGATTCCCTGTCTAGTCTCGAACTCCTGTGCTCAAGTGATTCTCTCCTGCCTTGGCCTCCCAAAGTGCTGGGATTACAGGCGTGAGCTACCATGTCCAGCGAAGAGCATTGCTTTCTTGGAAAACCAAGTCCAAGCAGGATGGCATTGATTTTTTTCCCTAGGAAGGCCCTGTGGAATTCCCAAGAAAACTGGACAAAAGGCAGCCAGCAGCCGTTTAGCTGTGGGTCATCTTCACCTGCCACTCCCTCTTCCAAGGGTGGAGGCCCAATGCCCATCCTCTCCAGAGAAAAGGACAAGCTTGAAGTTCCCAGCCAAGCCCTCTACTGGAGGCAGCTGGGCTGGGCTGGAAGGAGGGGAAAATCCAGTCTGAGGCAGAAGCATGCTTTGGGGTTCTGCCTCCTGAGTCAGTTCTGGTTGCCCAGGGGCAAGGAGGAGTGGCCAAGCCCCACCCAGATCTCTGGGATGCTACGTTTTCGTATTTTACATCAGTATAAGCTCTCATCTTCACAGTGTCAGGGCACCAAGTTCTTGTAAACAGAGGGAAATGTACCCTAGCAAAACTTTGCAGATCTGATCTACTTATTCAACAAAGTATTTACTGAGTACTCATTCATGCCAGACTGTTCTACATGCTAGGGATATGGCAACAAACACAAGAGGCAAAAATCCCTGCTCCCTTGAAGCTTATATTCTACCAGGGAAGACAGACAGTAAATAAGGAAATACCTAAAATATTAATGATATTTACTATTGATAAATATTAATGATATTTACTAATGATAAATACTATTAATGATAAAGGCTAACGTGAAATAATCCAGCAGCAAAGTGGGATAGAAGGTACCAATAGTGAGGCCAGGAGCAATGGCTCACGCCTGTAAGAAGCACTTTGGAAGGCCAAGGCAGGTGGATTGCTTGAGGTCAGGTGTTCAAGACAAGACTGACCAACATGATGAAACCCCATTTCTACTAAAAATACAAAAATTACCTGGGCGCGGTGGCACATGCCTGTAGTCCAAGCTACTCATGAGGCTGAGGCAGGAGAATCGCTTGAACCTGGGAGGTGGAGGCTGCAGTGAGCTGAGATCCCACCACTGCACTCCAGCCTGGGCAACAAGAGCGAGACTCCATCTCAAAAAAAAAAAAAGAATGTGCCAACAGCGAGCGTATCATTGAAAGTTTAGATTGGACAGCCAGGGAGGGCCTCATGGAGAATGTAGCCTTTGAGGGAGTCATGAGGATTCTGAAGGAATAGAATTCCAAGCTGAGGAAATGAAACGTAGAAGGGCACTGGGGCAGAGTGGCGTGCAGCTGGAGCTGGGAGAGCAGGGGAGAAAGTGAAGAGGTGGAGTCAGAGGTGATGGGGGACGGCATCCTAAAGGACCTCATAGGCCACGATGAGAATGATAAGAACCTGGGCTTTTCCTCTAGTGAGAAGGAGAGGCCAAGGAGAATTTTGGCAGAGGAGTCAGATGATGTGACATATTTTTAAGAGACTGCTTCTGAAAGCTGTGCTGGAAATAAGTGAGGGCTGGGTGTCAGTGGGAAATGGTGGTGGTTTGGATTGGGTGGTTGGCAGTTGGAAGGTAAGAAGAGACTGGACATTTTAAAAGAGGAATCTACAGGGTTTGCTGACAAAATGTGGGTTGTGAGAAAAACCCACGTGTGCCAGGCACTATGTGAATATGTAATGTCGTTAAAATTTTACGTTAATCACATAAGCAAGGTTTTTTTTGTTTGTTTGTTTTTTTTTTTTTGAGACGCAGTCTTGCTCTGTCACCCAGGCTGGAGTACAGTGACACAATCTTGGCTTACTGCAACCTCCGCCTCTCCGGTTCATGCCATTCTTCTGCCTCAACCTCCCAAGTAGCTGGGACTACAGGCGCCCGCCACCACGACTGGCTAATTTTTTTGTACTTTTAGTAGAGATGGGGACTCACCGTGTTAGCCAGGATGGTCTCGATCTGCTGACCTCACGATCCACCCGCCTTGGCCTCCCGAAGTGCTGGGATTCCAGGCCTGAGCCACTGCACCCGGCCTTTGCAAGGTTCTATTGTTATAGGCCACTTTGTAGATGTGGAATCACTTAGAGAGGCCAGGTGACTGGAAAAATCACATAGCTAGCAAGAGGCAGAGCTCTGGCATTTATTTATTTATTTTTGCTTTTTGTTTTGTTTTGTTGTCTAATTCCAGGTTAAGTTCACATAGAGCTGGTATTTAAACCAAATCTTCCACTGAACACAGACCTTGAACTCTTAGCAGCTACACTGTAAAAATCTCATCCATTCACTCAACAATTCTCCATTGCTCATCAGCTCTGCTTCAGTGACTGGTCTACATGTTGAGGATGCAAAGATGAGTAAGAGAAAGCCCTTGACTTTGAGGAATTTATGGTTTGGAGGCGGAGACAGAGGTAAATAGAAATAACAACAGCGATATAACTGTGCAAAGTCCTAAGCTCTCAGAGGAGAGGTGAGAAAAGACCCCTCAGAGGAGGTGACGTGTGGGCAGATGATGAGTAGGGCTTTGCCAGAAGAATAGGAATGGATGGAAAAGCATTCCTGGCAGACGGAGTTGTGTGTGCAAAGGCCAGGAGGCCCCGAGAAGGGCAAGCACTGGTGCGGTGTTTTGCTGTGGGAGCAGCGCAAGGAGGCCTGGGAGGCGAGATGAGACAGAGAAGTGAGCGGGGCAGTCAGGAACACCTGGAAAGGGCTCCCTCAGGCTAGGGGCAGTCGTTGCAGTTACCAAGGGGGAGTGGAGCGAATCAGATCTCTCCTTATGTGGAGGGCGGACACCAGGCAGCGGACACAGTTTTCCCTATTTCAGTGTGACGCTCCCTGGGAAATCTGGTAGGACTGACAGAACAGTCCACGTTTCCAGGAAACAAACAGTACTCTGTCCCTGCGTGCATGTCTCTCTGTGTGTCTGTCTATAAATATCCTCAGACGCAGCACTTGGCTGCAGTCTCCCCCGAGCCCCCGTGGCATCTTACACTCCCCAGCTGCCTCCACCCCTCCTCCTCTCTCCTGGCCAAGACCGCCCCGACAAACACCAGTTTCACTGCACAGCAGGCAAGGCTGGGTGGGGGCCAGGACTGTGACCTCTGCCTTATCATTATTCCCCACAGGACACTAAAGCAAGTGTCCAAACGGCAGCAGGAAGGGTGAGAATTTGGCTCAAAGAGGAAATTTGGAGACTGTTAAACCCAAGCTGAGCATGAACTGATGCCTGAGTGGGGCGGGAAGGGGAAGTTTGTTTCAAAACCTAACCCACATCCAATGGTTCACAGACCATCTTGGTCAAAGGCTGTGAATGGATGACATGGTGACCCTTGTCCCATCCAGCTCTGGGGGAGAGACAGCAACAGAGAAAGACAGAATATATATACCTGTATGTATTTGTACACACACACACACACACACACACACACACAGTCAAAGACTACAGGCACACGCCACCATGCCTGGCTAATTTTTGTATTTTTAATAGAGACAGGGTTTCACCATGTTGGCCAGGCTGGTCTTGAACTCCTGACCTCAGGTGATCCACCTGCCTCGGCTAGCCATGACAATTTTCAAAGACACAGCAAGGGCAGGCCTATGAGAAATGTTACACAGGATTAATGTGATACACATCAGAGTCTAGCTCAGGTCCCCTTCCAGATTTCCAGCTCGGAAATTTATACCCCTGTCTCCCCTTTTCTTGTCAGCCCTGGAGAAAAACAAAAAGAAAACCAAAAACAAAGTAGCACAAAAACCCAGAGGGACAAGGAAACAGAGGGAAACCCCAGACTCCCACAGGTAAGCACTGAGGGCAGGTTCCTCCCAAGCACTTCCTAACCCTTCTGTTCCTAGCCAAGGAGGGGGGGAACCTAGGTTTCCAGCAGCTCTTTCTGAGTCTGAGCCCCATCCAGCAGGTCAGGGCCTGGGTGGGGGCGGCCAGGGTGCTGTTTCCAGGCACCGGCTGCCTCCCACCCTTCTAAAGTACTGGGACTTGGCACATCTCACCAGGCAGCTGAGCTGAGCACTCGTCAGCCAAACACCCTCTTGGGCCCTCGGCTCATCAGGGGCCACCCTCGGAGACAGCGAGTTCTGTTCTCCATGTACCGTAGCGTGAAGGATAGGCCGTGTGACCTCAGCAGGCCCCTTCCCTCCCGGGACCCAGTTTCCTGGTCTGTAAAATGGGAATAAAAACAGTTGCTCTGCTAACCCACAGGACAGTGATGAGCAGGGACAGAAGTGCCAGCTGTGAAGGACGTCTGTGAGCTGTGTGTGCAGCACAGTTCAGGGGATCCTGATGTCCCACCTGCTCTAGGCTGGCTCGTGTTCATGTCACCCACAGCAGGCTTCCAACCGGAGCAGGGATAGGAGTTAGCTTTCTTAGGGGTGTGCTTTCTTGGAGGGTGAGCCTGAATTGGGGTATCTTCAAGACCTGTTTGGGGGCTGCCTCTCTCCTTCAGAAGTTTGTGTAGAGAGTGTGGGTGGGGTAGAGGTTGGGAGGGGGCCATCGGGGGGAAGAAAGACTCTTCCAAAAGGCTTCCATCCTCCTGGCCCAAGCAGCACCCCACACCCTCTTCTCCACCCACCAACCCCAAATCTTCAGATTCCTCTGGGCAGCTCCGGCCTCAGTTCCTTGGTTCCTCAGGTCTCCAGGTGAGAAACCAGTCTGCGGGGAATGGGGGAAGCAGATCATTCTGGGACTGTCCTCCTCCCTCCTCCCCCTTCTCCACCGGTGGGTTCATACCAGCAGCATCAGGGACACAGAGCTGAGGCCAAGGAGCAGAGGGACTCAGCCAACCTGGTTCAGACGCCTGCGGGAAACCTGCCCCATAGCCCTGTTTGTGAAGTTGATCTTTCTCTCCCATGGGCTCGGTGAAATCTCTATACTTGAAACTTAAAAAACCAGCATCTGTGTCATGACTCTGAGACAATTATGTGTTTTTTTTTTTGAGACGGAGTCTAACTCTGTCACCCAGGCTGGAGTGCAGTGGCACAGTCTCGGCTCACTGTAAGCTCTGCCTCCCGGGTTCACCCAATTCTCCTGCCTCAGCCTCCCGGTAGCTGGGACTACAGGCGCCCACCACTGCACCCGGCTAATTTTTTGTATTTTTAGTAGAGACAGGGTTTCACTGTGTTAGCCAGGATGGTCATCATCTCCTGACTTCGTGATCCGCCCACCTCGGCCTCCCAAAGTGCTGGGATTCCAGGCGTGAGGCACCGCGCCCGGCCAAGACAATGATCGCTTACCGAGTCCCTCCTCACACTGGGCCAGGAGTTAGACACTTTACACATTTCAAGTGTAATCCTCTCCCGGCTCTGTGACTGAGTGTGCCCCGACTGACACAAAAGGAATCTGGGGTTCCATAGGGGCAAGAAACATGCCAAAGGTCAGACACTGTGGCAAGTGGCAGGATCAGGCTGTCATCCCAGGTCCCCCAGACTTGGAAACCTGTCACCTGGGAAACCTGTCACTCAGGGAAGGCATGTGGCTGAGGGAAGTGAAACATAGTATCTTCAAATCCACTCTAGGAACCAGAAAACATCTCCCTCAAGTTGAGTGCTGTGCACGCTTAGGGGAAGAATGGCACTCAGTTGGCGGGGCATGGTATTCATGCCTGCAATCTCAGCACTTTGAGAGGCCAAGGCGGGTAGATCACTTGAGCCCAGGAGTTTGAGAAACCAGCTTGGGCAACACAGTGAGACCCCGTCTCTACAAAAAATACAAAAATTAGCCAGGAAAGATCGTGTGTGCCTGTTGTCCCAGGAGGCAGAGGTTGCAGTGAGTCAAGATCATGCCACTGCACTCCAGCCTGGGTGACAGAGCTAGACTCTGTTTCCAAAAAAAAAAAAAAAGGAAAGAGAAAAGAATGTCACTAAATCAAATTGTAGCCCAATGAATTATTTGGCACCTGCCTGACTGGAGAGACGCTGTGATAAGAGAAGGGCTCGAGGAATAGCAAAGGCTTGTGAGAGGACCCAGGGCTGACCGGGGTGAAGAAGAACAGCTTACAGACAGTGGCCATTGTAAATACGCCTTCTGTAGACAGGGAAGTCGCCCAGCTGTCCAGTAATAGCAAGAGCTACTGTTTATGTTGCATCTGCCTGGACCTAGTCATTGTACAGCACCTCATCTGTATGCTTCTCTCAGCAACTCTCTGGGTTGTTCTATGATCATCTCCATGTATCAGATGAACAACAGGCCAAGGCCTAAGCGACCTGCCAAGGACATGTTGTTAAGAACTGGTAGAGCTAATATTACAACCCAGGTCACTCCTGAGCCACACTTTCCCTGACACTTCCCGGCACGTCACGCATTTCTGTAGCCCAGTCTGACAGAATGAGAAATCCTTCGAGAAAGGCTGGCTCCATTTGCTCTGGTTCTGCATTTGCCTGGCATCACCGGGAGGGAATGGATGACTTGAGCCAGTTCCTGACACCAGCCTTCTAAACGAACTGGCGCTCATTGTAAGTGGTCACAGTGGCAATCTGTTTATCCATCCACCCACCTCCTGTATGTTTGGTTGGGTGAGCCAGGCCTGTAGATGTTAACCAATTCTGGTGTCCTGAAAAATAAAACAAAGACAAGTTCTAGACCTGTCAAAACAAGATGGGCCCTGCCACTCTAACCAAGGTTCTGCTTCAGGGAGTTGGGGTGGTGGGAGGGGCAGAGGCTACCTAAGGAGCCAGTTCAGGCTAGAGCTTGGGATATACAGGCCCAAGTCCTGGCTGTGTGTCCTGGGACAAGTTACCTAACCTCTCTGAGCTTCATTTTTCTACCAACCTCACAGAATAAAGGTTTGTAAAATAACTCAGCAAACCGTAAACTGCCTTATGGTCTGCCCAAAGTTATCACAGCTGCTGTGTGTGCCTGCCTAGCCCACTGGCCCCTCCACGGCAGGCATTGCAGTGGGGCCTCACTCCTGTCACCTGATAAGATGATGCCTCTGCCTCCTTAAGACTCAGCGTGCCTTGCCTCCTTCAGGGTCTTGGAAGCTTTTGTTGGCAGCCCTCTACCCCCACCCCCCCCCCGGCCACCTACCACCATCAGGGGACTTCCCCAGGGCTCCTGACCCTGTGGTAGTTGCCCAGCACCCTCCCTGCTCTGCCAGCCCCTGTCTGTACCCTCAGCCTGGGAAGGATGATCACATGGTGGCCCTTCGGTAAGTGCCTATGAAAAGGGTGATTCTGGGAAGTGGGGAAGCAAAAAGGGGATGCTGGCGGGGCAGATGGGAGGGGCCTCCGCGAGCCCTGTCTGCTTCACAGTTTGAGCTCGCCTTCTCCACCCTGTGTAGCCACAGGCTGTCTCCCAGACCAGCCTGACTATCCTGGGGAGTATCGTCCTGCAAACAGTGGTCTCTTGGGGTGAGGATGCATTGCCTCCTCAGGCTGGGAGCCCCAGGCAGAGGCCATGCTAACCCCCTTCCCCTGTGCACGGGCTCCACCTGGCCTGGCAGTTATCAGAGCCCAGGCGGGCTGATTTGACCTGAGCAATCACTTGCGTCTGGGTGAGACAGTGATCTCACCAGGCTTTTGGTTTGGTTTGGTTTTGTCTTCTTGTCCAATAACCTAAGGCCTATTTTACAATCCCCTGGCCCCTTTCCTCTGAACAGAGAAGCAAGCAGGGCTTCCTCCGTCCGGGCCTCACACTGACTTGGGGAGCAGGAGCACCGGAGAGACGGCTCTGTTGCAGGGGTCACCGGCCAAAGAGGCGGTCTACCCTGTGGGTCCTCCCTGCTGCAGGGCACACAGAGTGGCTCCCGTGGGGCTGAGCACGAGGTAGTGGCTCCTGACCCTCCTACAGCATCAGCACCGCCCCTGCCGGCCGCTGCCGGGAGCCCAGGACCGGGCGGACAGGAGAAGCCCCACCTCTGGCTCAGCACAAAGCCCACAGCATCTTCCCCGGTGCACAGACGCGGTCACACGCACGCCCGTCCACACACACCCAGAGTAAGTCAGACGGGTGAGCAATGGTGACTGGCTTTGAATAAACACAATCAGCGATTTCAGACCTCTGGGGACCAAGTTACTTTTTCTGGGCCTCGAGGCTCGAGCACCAAGCGGAGGCCTGGCGCCCTCTTCCGGTGAGCTTGGGCGTGCACACCTGGTCTGTGGTTAATAAACTGGGGGAGCCGCCTCTTCTGCGCTGCGTCCCCGTGGGATGGCAGAAATTCTCCCGCTCCCTCCTTTCCGTCTAGGGGGTCAGAGTGATTTACTTCAAGTCATTCTCCCAAAGGCAGGATCGTCTCCCTGTCGTGTGGAAGGAAAGATGAGGCTCAGAGAGTTTAAGCAAATGTCCCAGGATCACACAGCAAGTTGGGGGCAGTCCTGGAATTGGTCTCCTTCACTGGAGAACCAGAACTGGCGTCACTGGGCCCACCCAGACCCCCGCAGGAGTCCGCACCTGGGTGTCCCCTTCACCCTGTTCTCCCGAGTCAAAGGCCAACACTGGACCGTTTCTATATCCTGGGCCTGCTCAGGGAGGGCTCTGGGCTAAAGGAATCGCGATGCTGGGCAAATGCTCCCTCAGACACTTAGTGAGGAAGCGTAATTGGGAGACCACTGCAGGAACTGAGGTCCTGAAGGGGCCTGCAACAGCCCTCCCCTAGGGGAGCTCCCACTACTGGGGGAGACAGGCCAGATGAGACTACCAAGAAGTCACACCCCTGCCTTCCCACAGGGAGCAGTGCTGGATTTAGGTGGAGGTCAAGTGGCCCGAGGGTGAAGGTTAGAGGGCTCCTGAAGCCAGGCCAGGCTGGGTTCTCTGGCAGGGAGTGGGCGCCCAAGCCCAGGATCACTGCCTTCTTGGTGGGAGTCTCCTATACCATCCTTCCCCTGTGCTCAACCCCTCCAGGATCATAGGGGCCACCCATTTGTCTTGCTAGTAGGGGCCCTCTTTATCCTCGAGAAGGTACAGGTTGAGACAGTGTTCGTGTCTTGCTTTTTTGGGCTGGGCCACCTTGGTCCTATTCTTCTGGATGCTCCTGGGATTCAGGAAGTGAGGTCTTTGAAATGAACCTTCAGGCTGCAATTAACCCTAAGGATTTACTGCAGCTTACAAAGAAGCTTTTTCTTTTCAGAGCTGTTGGCCAGGGGCCAGGGCTGTCCCCACTCCCATCTGGTCCTGGCGGTCTGCCCTTGAGGCTGGGGCAATATGAGGAGTGTGCAGGCAAGTCCAAGGCTATGACTCCCATCATGTCTCCAGGCTCCAGGTGTCTTCCTAGGTTGCCTGCCTGGTAACAACTGTAGTCAGTGTCTCACAGGCCCCAAAGCTCAGCTAAGTCTCCTCACCTGGGAAAAGGCTTCCTTCATGGGCCCACTCCTCCCTGATTCCCTTGTGTGCCTGAGATCTTTTAACAATAGTTCCCATCACCGGGCAGTGAGTAGATGCCTCATACAGGGAAACCCCTCACTGCTGTACCATGATGATTACAGGACAAGGACTTGGAGCCAGATAGACCAGGATCTGACCCCAGTTCAGCCAATTACTATCTGTCACCTTGGGCAAGCTGCTTAACCTCTCTGAACCTCAGTTTCCAAATCTGTCAGTCAGGATAATAGTTCTTATGGCCTGGGGTTGTGCAGGAATGGAATGGGATAATGCATGGACTCCACAGAGTAAATCATGTATGTGATAGTGACATTATTTCTGCTTTAAATGTCACTGTGACTTACTCTACTACCTTGAGGTCTGGTTCAGAAGTTCTGGTAAGAAGTTACAGGGTGATCCTGTGAGTTTGCATAGAGAAAGCACTCAGACACGGGCTGCAGGAACTGTGGCCACATTTGAGAGCACTTGAGCTACTGCCACACACTCCAGAATATCTGGAGGCAGGAACAGAGAAGGGGAGGTTGTGCATAGTATATTCCAGGCTCTGTGCTAGATCCTTTGCATTGGAGGCTTCAGTTAATACAAATTGTTTGTGGTAAGATAGCATTATCTCCAAGCCTAGAGAGGCCATGAGACTTGCCCGAGGCCAAAATCTAGTATGGTAGAAGCTGCTAGTCTCCAATAACTTTCTACTATTTTATCAGGGTAAGAAAAGTTGTAGCAGGAAACATGGCTGCCCAGAATGAAGACTGCATTTCCCAGTCTCCTGTGTGGGTAGGCATGGTCACATGACTGAGTTCTGGCCAAAGAGAAGTAAGTAGACGCGTTATGCAGCAGTGTCTGGGAACCTTTCTTAAGACACAGGTTGTGCATCTGCTGTCTGCTCCTTCTTCTTTATCCCTCCCTCTGTTTTGCTACTTGGTAGGCAGGTGCTACCTTGAACCATGAGGGCAAGGGCCACTCAATAACAACACAATAGCTGCTGTTGTGAATTTTCCATTACTCTCATTTCTACCTCATCTTAACTGAGATGCCCTGTGATAGAGTGGGGGATTCGAACCTGAGTCAGTGAGCTGTTTCTCAACACAATGCGAGGTTTCTGGGTCCCCTGTGTGCTCCTGCTGTACCTCAGCAGCTCTTAGGTGTGAAGCATTCCTTAGAACTCTGATGAGGTGGTGTTGAAGGAGGGGAGCCACTCTAATGCAGCTTTTTGAACTCATCCATTCCAAAGATGGCTCAGGGCCTTTGCTAGATCCAGAGGCAGCTTGAGGGTGAAAGTCCAGGGCCTTGAGAGGGTAGAAGAGGTGACACTTCTAAGATCCAGGAAACCCCAGCCTCTGCCACAAGACTGGCTGCACAGCTACCCCTGTGGCAGGTGAAGGCAGTGCTCAGGTAGTCCCGGGACTCTTTCTAAACTTCTCCGTCCTGGCCCTCAATGTCCTCTGACAGACTCTAGCTTGCTGGGACACCTCTAAGGAAACTGCCAAGGGAAACTGCAGAAGCAGGAGCAGGTGAGAAGTGCCCCGGGTGTCCTCTTTCCATGGGGGAATTTGGAGAAGCATTCTGAGCCCAGCAAAGTGTCAGGCAGGCAAGGTAAGGCCTCACCTGATAGGAGGTATATCCTTGTACCTAGTCTCAGCAAGGAAGGTTGCCAGCTTCACGACTGTGTTGAGTTAAAAGGGCTGTAAGATCCTTGGTAAACAACCAGAGCCTGAATGTCACAGGGAAGAAGTTGGACTGGGACCCAAGACAGCTGGCTATGTATCTGGGAAAATGCTATTTATAAACAGAGAAGATATTTATTGGCTGGACAATCCTGAGGAAGTCTCCCACCCTCTCATTCTCATTCATAAAGTGGGGATCATGATCACTACCTTTCAAGGTTGCTGTAACATTGAATGAGGTAATGAATATGAAAACACTCAAAATCTATAAAGTATCTACAAACCTGGAAGATTATAATTCTGCATTTGTACAGTAGAAATAACAGTACCATGGTTGCTATTAGTGCCCAGCCAAACCCCCTTTACTGGTCTGGTACAACCCTCCATCCCTGTCCACCGGCTGCTGTGAGGTTTGGCTGGTAACAGTTCACAGTTATTCCCTCTGCAGAGACTTCCCCGGGAATAGAAGCTGCCTTGCTTGGGGCTTGCAGCCAATGCTTGTCTGACACAGGGGCAGGAAAGGCCAGTCCCCTACCTCAAGACAAGATGAACTCTGGTGTAGCACATGCTCCAGGGCTCCCCATGAAATCAGGCCATGGCTCAGCCACAGCTGACACCACAGCCTGGCTCCCTCCTTCCCCACCCCACTCTCCTTCCTTTTCTTTCTTCTGAGGGTTCTTCCCCAATAGAGGAAGATGTGCACTGAAATCTGTCCCAGCCTCTGCTTTTAAGGAATCTGGCCCAATTGTCTGCCTTACAAAGTTGCTATGAGGCTTAAATAATATAATACAGATAAAGAGATTAGCCCAGTGCCTGGCATATATAGTGCATATCCAATTAATGTTAAAGATTGCCATTATCCATGAGACTGGAGCATCAGGAAAGTCTTAGTGTAATAGTGAGGTGTGGAAATCTGGTGAGTGAGTTAGCGGATTGAATTTTACATGCTTAGGGACTGGGGCGGGCAGAGAGAAGGGCAGCTGGGTTTCCTTGGGTATCACTGGTTCTCTGCTTTGGGCAGTAAGGGTCCTTTACACAGCTAGGAAAAAGTTCCAGTCATTACATACTTATACCAGCAGAGGACGCCACTTCCATACAAATAAGTGTTTTCCTCTGCTATCTGATGCAGCTTTCATCAAAGCAGTCTAGGCTGGCAGGAAAGATCAGGTACATGACAGAGCAGAAAGTGCCTTCAGATTTGCACAGATAATAGGAGAGGGCAGAACAGAGAGAAACAGTGAGTTAAGCTGTTCAGGAAGCTTCCTGGGATGTGAGGCCTTGAGCGGGGCACTCAAGCACCAGGAGTATTGAGTGGAGATGGCATTCCCAGGGAAGCCACTACCCTAGGCAAGGTGACCAGGGCCTGAGCCAGGGCCGTGGCAGGGAGGCAGCCACGAGAGGGTATGAAGGACAGGGACAGGACTGATTTCAGCTGAGAGGTCTAGAAGGAGATCATGGGCCCACCAACATGAGGTAGAAGTCAGGAAGGAGCACATTTTTATAGGACACAGCACACTTCTCCAACTGGTCTGACTGCCCTGTTACAATGTCCTCTGCAAGCCATCATTCTGTAGGATTCCTGTTTTGTGTGGATTCTAGAAACCAGTGAAATATTCAGAGGTGTTAATAGCATCAAGATTTCACTGGTTCTTTCCATTCTTTTTATTTTTATTTTTTGAGATGGGGTCTCAGTCCCTGCCCCAGGCTGGAGTGCAGTGGCACCATCACAGCTCACCACAGCCTCAACACCCCAGGGCTCAGGTGATCCTCCTGCCTCAGCCTCCTGAGTAGCTGAGACCATAGGTACGCACCACCATGCCTGGCTAATTATATATATATAATTATATACATATATACACATATATACATATGTGTGTGTATGTGTGTGTGTATATATATATATATATTTGAAGAGACAGGGTCTCCTTATGTTGTCCAGACTGATCTTGAACTCCCGGGCTCAAGCGATCCTCCTGTCTCAGTCTCCCAAAGTGCTGGGATTACAGGCGTGAGCCACCGCGCCTGGCCAGCTTTTTCCGTTTTGAGTAGAGACGGCAAGAAGCGCCCCACAGCTTGCCCTTGCTTCGGAACTCGGGGTTGTGAATCAGTCAGGATAGAAATTAATGGTGCAGTGGGAATAAAGAGGAATGTTAGATGATCTCGCAGGGGTGGGGTAGAATCCAAAAAGAAAGAACGAACGTGAAGAAGGCTGGCTCTCCGAGACTGGAGTTCAGTCCTTGCTGGAGAAAGTGCGTTGCAGCCCACTGAGGGCAGATAAGTTCTCTGGGTTGTCCCTGGACAGAACCGGGCCACAGTCAGAGAGCGAACATTGTGGGGAAGAGAACCGCAGGCCACGGCTCGGGGGCTGGAAGCCTCCTGCTGGCGTGCCCACAAAATTCCTCCGGAAGTTGCTGTTGGGGGATGCGCTGAACTCATGGCAAAGCCACTTAGGACTCACGCAGAACTTGCAGGGAAGCTCCCCCCGGCGGAGTGCGCATGCGGGACTTCGCAGGAAACTGGCTGGGTCAAGTCGGCTCCACCAAGAATTCAACCGAGACGGTGTGGCTGAACTCGCCACTGGGAAACTAGGTGGGACACCCACAGAACTAGCCGTGAAGATGCCTGCGGAAGTGCCCTGAAACGGAGCTAAGAACCCCTGGGGGTTCAGAGTCCCAAAAGCAAGTAGGAAGGAAAGCTTAAAGAAGCCGCCAAGAGAGGTCTCTTCTTCTCTCTGTCCTCTAGCGCCCTCTACTGACACAGTTTAACACTGTGCCCGCTGGCAAGGGAGAAACATTTGGAGCCAGACAGTAATAAATTGGTAACCGGTACAGGATGTTAGCCAACTCCATTGGGGGTGGGAGAGCTCTTCTATAAGCCCTTTTTGAAAAATAGTACTTGAGGACATAGTCCTGCCAGCTAAGAAACGAATCAAAATAAGTAATTCCACAGAAAAAATGTAAAAGAAAACGCAAAGAACAATCAAATCAATAAAACTAAATGAACGAAATAATTATAATTAATATAATATGAAACAACACTAATCATTATTATTAAAATTAAATATAATAAATATTTCATGATTATAAATTGGGGTTTTAGTATCACAATTTACTTTGACAAAAACTGGGAGGTAGCAAAGAAAGAGTATACTATTAATAAAAAGTGAGAGGTGGCAAAATAGTATGCATATATCTTAGGACATATTGATCGATATGGCCTTATTCTTGATGTTAAGACATTTAGGCCGGGCGCGGTGGCTCACGCCTGTAATCCCAGCACTTTGGGAGGCCGAGGCGGGCAGATGGCCTGAGCTCAGGAGTTCGAGACGAGCCTACGCCACACGGTGAAACCCCATCTCTACTAAAATACAAAAAATTAGCCGGGCGTGGCGGCGTTCGCCTGTAATCCCAGCTACTTGGAAAGCTGAGACAGGAGAATCACTTGAACCCGGGAGGCGGAGGTTGCAGTGAGCCGAAAGCGTGCCACTGCACTCCAGCCTGGGTGACAGAGCGGGACTCCATCTCAAAAAAAAAAAAAAAAAAAAGGAAGTTAAGAGATTTTAAAAATAAAAGGTATCAGCCAGGTGCAGTAGCTCACCCCTGTAATCCCAGCATTTTGGGAGGCCAAGGTGGGAGGATTGCTTGAGCCCAGGAGTTTGAGACCAGCCTGGGCAACATATTGAGAACCACCCCCCACCCCCGTCATCTCTACAAAAAAGATAATTTGCCCGGCAAGATGGTGCGTGCCAAGCTGGTAGTCCCGGTTCCTCGGAGGTTTGAGCCCAGGAAGTCAAGGCTGCAGTGAGCCAAAATGGAGTCACTGCACTCCAGCCTGGGCAACAGGGAAAGAACCTGTCTCAAAAATAAAAAGATAAAAAATAAATAAAATGTATCCATCCGCTAGTAGAAAAAAAGCTGAATGGAAAATTCCCAAGAACCTAGGGAGAAAGAGTAAGAAAAAAATGGATTAATATAGCAAAAGACAAGAAAATAATAAAGAGGAACAAAAGATATATAATGTGTAACATAAAATTACAGTAGGTAAATCATGCTAGTAATGATAAGCAATGTGAATGTTTTTATAACACAGGTTTAAAGCAAAATATTTTTGAATGGTTACAAAATAATAATATAAGCAAAAATATACAAAGTAAATGAAATTTACACAAAAAACAGAACATAAAATTTAAGGCAAAAAAGCAATGGCTGGGAAATAGAAGGCATAAAATATTCACTATGTGTTTATAACCATTATAAACCTTAAGACATTAAATAATGCTACCCCAAAAGATAAAATGTGAAATATATCAAAAATTCAGGAGTTGCCTAAACCACAAATCGTATAGGAGAAGAGAAATTTTTAAATACTGCTCTCAGCTGTCAAAGATTGAGTTTTTGAAAGAATAAACTAAGATACAGAAATGGCAGCTTCTGGCAATAGCAAATTAGCTAATTTGGACCAACCCTCCTGCTAACGACAGTGAGGTGAGCTGAATGCTTGCTTGAAAGCATAGGAGCCCTGACAAACTAGTACAGAATCCTGGGCTAAGATCTGGAAGAAAGCAGATATCCTGACAGGTGAGCTGCATTTGGGCCACTTTTGCCCTAACAATATTTGCCAGTCAAGAAAAGGCAGCTGAGGGGTTGAACATTATTCATGAGAGCCTCATGGGGTTAGGGGATAAAAGTTGGAGTCGCCGGGCGCGGTGGCTCATGCCTGTAATCCCAGCACTTTGGGAGGCTGAGGTGGGTGGATCAAGGTCAGGAGTTCGAGACTAGCCTGACCAACATGGTAAAACCCCATCTCTACTAAAAATACAAAAATTAGCCACATATGGTGGCGCATGCCTGTAAACCCAGCTACTCATGAGGCTGAGGCAGGAGAATAGCTTGAACCTGGGAGGCGGAGATTGCAGTGACCCAAGATCACACCACTGCATTCCAGCCTGGGTGACAGAGCGAGACTCCGTATCAAAAAAAAAAAAAAAACTGGAGTCTAGAACCCACCAAGGTGGGGGCCCTGATAACACCCCACACCCCGCCCTGACACATACTGTGGGTTGGAATCCAAAACAGCTGCATCCCAAGAGCAGGTCATCTATTCCCTGCATGCTGCAGCCTAGCTTCCAGTCATCATCTGGGCAGCCCAGAAAAACCTCAATTTTTAAAACTGGATTAAACTTACTCCAGACTGCCAACTGCCAGCACTCCTAGGCTTGTTAGGCTAGGAAGAAGCAAATAAAAATCTTCTCTGGAAGAAAATGACATCATCCCAGGCCTCAATTATTCCTACAGTTTTGCAAGCACAATGTCCCAAACATAATAAAAAAACAACTGGGGGCGTTCTGCTCCCACTTAAAAAATCCTGCGGGAACATGGCTCTCATTATAACATCACATGACAGCTGGAACACCTACAGCAGCATAGTTTTTAAAAGCCATCAGAGAGCAGAAGTGAGGCTGCAAACAGAACAAAGCAAAACAAAAATAAGTTAATTAAAATTCCAGAAAGTAATAAGTAATAAGTAATTCAAAGTAATAAGTCATTCCCACAACCACTTTCAGAGGAGGGAAAGGAGGCCACCCTTGATCAGGGTAAAAAGAAACCAGTGTGGGCTAGCATACTGGGCCAGGGTCCCAACAAGCCGCAGCCATGAAGAGAGTCTGCACCTGCTCACCAAGCCGCACCACAGACCTTCCCAGGGTGTGAAGGTTGAGGGCAGAGACTCTCTCCTCAGGCGGACACACACAGGGCCTGCTGAGGACAGGGTCGTTAACTGAGAGAAACCGTCTGAGAAACTGGGCCCTCTCGGAGGCTGCCTGAGATGGGATAGGACGGGAGGGCTGAGAAAGACCTTCCTGAGGAAAGACACGCAGAGTCTGCTCAAGCTGGGAACAGGAAAGGAGAACTGAGCAAGCTGCTCACAGACACTCTGGTCTTTCAGTGAATATACTGCCTTGGCGCTCCACCACTAGGGACAGGAATCAGGGTAGAGAGAGATCTCCCAAAGCACAGAAGGCCAGGGGTTGGATTGCAGAGCAAAGAAATCTTCCCAAAGATCCAAAAGCTAGCAGCCAGTCTTTAGAGTCAGGTGGCATATGCCCACAGTTCAGAAAGCCAGCAGCTGGACTGTACAGCATAAAGAAATTTCCGATGCCAGGCACGGTGGTTCGTGCCTGTAATCCCAGCACTTTGGGAGGCCAAGTCTGGTGGATCACGAGGTCAGGAGTTTGAGACCAGCCTGGCCAACATAGTGAAACCCTGTCTCTACAAAAATACAAAATTAGCCAGGCATGGTATTGTATGCCTGTAATCCCAGCTACTCAGGAGACTGAGGCAGGAGAATAGCTTGAAGGGAACTCGGGAGGCGGAGGTTGCAGTGAGCTAAGATTGTGCCACTGTACTTCCGCCTGGACGACAGAGTGAGACTCCATCTAAAAAAAAAAACTCCCTGGTCCTTGCTGAAGGAAAAATTCTCATCCTGCCCTCAAATCATTTGAAACCATTGGTAAGCAGAATCAAACTAAAGCTGCAACAAGACTAGTCCCAGCTCAATTACATATCAAATTGACTTAGTCCACCACTCTAAAAGCCTAACAGAGGAAAGGGTGTGTGCTTTTCTAAGTATATATTGTATTTACTTCAGTCTCTACTGTTCTTTTACACACAATGTCTGGCATTTAATAAAAAATTATAAGCCAATCAAAGAAGAAAGAAAATGTAACCTGTCATTGGGAGAGAAAATAGTCAATAGAAACAGACCCCAAAGATGGCATAGATGTTGGAATTATGAGATGGCAACATTAAAATAACTATTATAAGCATGTTAAAGGATCTAGTAGAAAATGCAGGCAATATGCACAAACATATGGGGAATTTCAACAGAGACATAAAAACTGTAAAAAAGAGCACAGCCCTGGTGGCTGACACCTATAATCCCAATGCTGTGGGAGACCAATGTGGGAGGAATATTGAGGTCAGGAGTTCGAAACCAGCCTGGGCAACATAGTGAGACCCCCCCCCCATTTCTACAAAAGATAAAAAAAATTTAGTATGGCATGGGAGCATGAACCTGTAGACCTAAATACTTGGGAGGCTGAGGCAGGAGGATGGCTTGAACCCAGGAGTTTGAGGCTGTAGAGAGCTATGATCGTCACTACACTCCAGCCTTGGTGAGAGAGTAAGACCCCATCTCTAAAAAATTAAAAATTAAGAAGTTTTTAAAATAAAAATTTAAAAAACATCATATAGAAAAATGCTGGAAATTATAAATATTGTATCATAGATAAATCATTTGATGGGCTTATCAGCAGACTGAAAACATGTGAATTTGAAGGTAGGTCCATGGAAGTTATCCAAACTAAATTACAAAGATAAAAAACCTTTTATCTTTGTTATCTTTGTTAAGAAATGGAAATGCCCCAAGGTCTGGGGCATTATAAGTGATCTAACAAATGTATCACATTGCATACTACATACATACCTAGCGTAACAAAAGAGAGGAGAGAAAGAATGAGCAGAAGAAATATCTGAAGATATAATAGCTGAGAATTTTTCCAAATTGATGAAACCCATCAACCTATAGATCTAAGAAGTTCAGCAAATCCCAAGCAAAATAAATACAAAGAAAACTACCATGGGCTCAGGGCCAGGCACAGTGGCTCATGCTAGTAATCTCAGCACTTTGGAAGGCCGAGGTGGGTGGATCACTTGAGGCCAGGAGTTCGAGACTGGCTTGGCCAACAAGGAGAAACCTTGTCTCTCCTAAAAATACAAAAATTAGCTGGGCATACCATGGTTCAAGAATTATTTGAACCCGGGAGATAGAGGTTGCAGTGAGCCAAGATCATGCCACTACACTCCAGCCTGGGCAACAGAGTGATACTCTGTCTCAAAAAAAAAAAAAAGAAAGAAAAGAAAAGAAAACTACCATAAGCATAGGCTCATAATAGTTATACTGTTGAAAATAAAATATAAAGAACAAAACTTAAAGCAGTCAGAGAAAAAAGACACATTTCATATAGGGGAAACACTTTAAGAAAAATGACTGAGTTCTCTTTAGAAACAATGGAAGCCAGGAGACAAATGGAATGACATCTTAAAATTCTGAAAGAAAACAGAAACTCTCAACCTAGGATTCGACATTCAGTGACAATATCCTTCAAAATAAAAATGACATAAAGATATTTCATACATACAAATGTTGGGATATTTATATCAAACAAATCTACACTACAAGATTTGCTAAGAAAAATTCTTCAAACTGAAGGAATATAATGCCAGATACAAGTATGAATCTTTAAAAAGAAATAAAAGGACAAAAATATTGGTAAATATAAAGGACTACCTTATCATCTCTAACATATCTATCTATTTATTTACTTTTCTAAAGAAGAGGTCTCACCATGTCACCCAGGCTGGCATGCAGTGGCTATTCACAGGCACAATCCTGATGCCCTGTGGGCTCACACACTCCTGGCCTCAAATGATCCTCCCACCTCAACCTCCTGAGTAGCTGGGTTTACAGGCACCTACCACCATCTAAAAGATCTCTTTAAGAGACTATCAACCATTTAAAGTAAAAATAGTAACACTAGATTT
This sequence comes from Pongo pygmaeus, assembly GCF_028885625.2. NCBI lineage: Eukaryota > Metazoa > Chordata > Mammalia > Primates > Hominidae > Pongo > Pongo pygmaeus. The sequence goes on from NC_072373.2 coordinate 46,188,823, forward strand.
TGTGATTTACATCTAGAAGTAAAATATATGACAAGGCTGTAAAGGGTGGGGGGGTTGAATGTAAACACAGTGTCACAAGGCTCTTATGCCATTCACAAAGTAGAGGAACATTTTTTGATGATGGACTATTATAACTTAATATGCATATCATAATCTCTCAAGCAACTACTAAAAAATGAAGAGACACTAAAAAAGTTAATAGATAAGATAAAATGAAATACGAAGAAATAGTCAAGTCAATCAAAAGTGGAAAGAAGAAAGAACCAAAGAAGAGATGGAACAAATAGAAAACAAACATAGAGGCTGGGTGCAGTGGCTCATGCTTGTAATAACAGCACCTGAGGAGGCTGAGGTGTGTGGATCATTTGAGGCCAGGGGTTTGAGACCAGCCTGGCCAACATGGTGCCTGTCTCTACTAAAAATACAAAAATTAGCCAGGCCATGGTTTTGGGCACCTGTAATCCAGTTACTCGAGAGACTGAGGCAGGAGAATCGCTTGAACCTGGGAGGTGGAGGGTGGAGGTTGCAGTGAGCTGAGATGGCACCACTGCACTCCAGCCTGGGTGACAGAGCAAGACTCCATCAAAAAAAAAAAAAAAGAAAGAAAGAAAGAAAGAGAGAGAGAGAAAGAAAGAGAAAAAGAAAATAAACATAGATATAAACATACCAGTAAATACGTTAAATGTAAATGAACTAATGCTCCAAATAAAAAGCAGTGATTGTAAGACTGGATGACAAATCAAGATCTAACTATATGCTGCTGTTAGAAACACACATTAAACATAAAGACACAGACGGGTTAAAAGAGTGGAAACAGAAATATCATGCACACCCTAAATGTATTAAAAAGTAGTGTAGCTACATTAACACCAGATAAAATAGACTTTAAGCCAAAGAGTTTCATCAGAGATAAAGAGGCATATGTCTTAGTGTATTTAGGCCATAATAACTAAAATAGCATAGACTGGGTGGCTTAAATAACAATCATTGTCACAGTTTTGAAGGCTGGGAAGTCCAGGATGGTTCAGTATCTGGTGAGGGCCTGCTTCCTGGCTCATAGACAGCTCTCTTCTCCTAGTATCCTCACATGGCAAAAAGGAGGAGGGTGAGTTTTCTGGGGTCTCCTTTATAAGGGCACTAATTCCATTCATCAAGGCTCCACCCTCATGACCTAATTACATCCCGCAGACCCCACCTCCTGATACCATCATAATGGGGGTTAGGGTTTCAATATATGAATTTGGGGTGGACACATTTAGTCCATAACTGTATGTTCTGTAATAATAAAAAGGCCAAAGTTTTTGAGAATTTATAACAATCTTAAATGTGTATTCACCTCATAATAAAGCTTCAAAATACCTGAATAAAAAACCAGATAAAGTAAAAAGAGATATAGAAACTGCTACAATCATAAGTGGAGAAATTTTTAGGATCTGGCTCTCCGTAGTTAATAAAACAAGTTAACAAAAAATCAGTATGACATAGAAGACTTGAGCAATACTATAAGCCCACTGACCTAGTTTTCATTTTAGAACAATTACAGAATACCATTTTTCCCTCAAGTACACATGGAGCATTAATCAAAATAGACCGTGTACTGGTTAATAAAATAAGAATCAATAAGTTTTAAATGATTGAAATCATATAGAGTATGTTCTCCTGCAGTGACATAATTAAATAGAAATCAATAGCAATGTAGCTAAAAAATTTGTAGGTATTTAGAAATTAAACAACACAGTACTAAATAATACATAGGTCCAAGAACCAATGACAGGAGACATTTAAAAATATATCAAACTGAATAATTAAAAAACATAATAAAATACAAGCATATCTTGAAGATAGTGCAGGTTTGGTTCCACATCACCACAATGTAGCAAATATCACAGTAAAGTAAGGCACACAAATTTTCTGGTTTCCCAGTGTATGTAAAAGTTATGTTTACACTATATTGTAGTCTATTGAATGCACCATAGCAGTATGTCTAAAACATCAATGTATATACCTTAACTTAATTTAAAATACTTTCTTGCTAAAAATGCTAATGATATCTGAGTTTTCAGCAAGTTGTAATCTTTTTGCTGATGAGTTTTGCACTGATGTTGATGGCTGCTGACTGATCAGGGTAGTGGTTTTAAGTATGTATGGAATGTTATGATAGGACATAGTAGTAGCAGTGGTCAGACATGGAAATGGTGTGGAGACAAAAATATACATGTGAAATAAAACTCAGTATTTTAATAAAGTAATAAAAAACTTGAATGGATGAGGTGTCCTTAAAACCAAGCAAAGGGTGGATTTCCATTTTTAAAAACGAAACAGGCGGCCAGGCGTAGTGGCTCACGCCTGTAATCCCAGCACTTTGGGAGGCCGAGGCGGGCAGATCACGAGGTCAAGAGATCGAGACCAGCCTGACCAACAAGGTGAAACCTCGTCTCTACTAAAAAAAAAAATACAAAAATTAGCTGGGCATGGTGGCGCGTGCCTGTAGTCCCAGCTACTCGGGAGGCTGAGGCAGAAGAACCGCTTGAACCCGGGAGGCGGAGGTTGCCGTGAGCCGAGATGGCACCACTGCGCTCCAGCCTGGTGACAGAGTGAGACTCTGTCTCAAAAATAAAATAAAATAAAATAAATAATAAATAAAAAATAAACAGGCATTTTGGACAACACATTCTTGGCAATGGAACCTGGACAACATTTACCAAACACAGTAGGGAAAGTTCTCACTTTGCATTATAAAAAGGACAGCCAGATATCAACTGCTACAGAAATGAAATAAGATGAAAAAATTTTAACAAATTGTTTAAACTATTTTCTTAAAGAGACTTCCTCCACTGCCAGAGATCTTGAATAACCTCCTGGTCAGTCATCCAGAAGCAATTCTTCACATAATTGATGAACTTGGCTTCCATTTTGGGAAGAGAACCACCTTTTTCTATACTTGCTTGCATTTTTGCTTTTTTTTAAATTATACTTTAAGTTCTAGGGTACATGTGCACAATGTGCAGGTGTTACATAGATATACATGTACCATGTTGGTTTGCTGCACCCATTAACTCATCATTTACATTAGGTATTTCTCCTAATGCTATCCCTCCCCTTGCCCCCCCACCCCACGACAGGCCCCCGTGTGTGATGTTCTCCACCCTGTGTCCAAGTGTTCTCATTGTTCAGTTCCCACCTATGAGTGAGAACATATGGTGTTTGGTTTTCTGTCCTTGTGATCATTTGCTCAGAATGATGGTTTCCAGCTTCATCCATGTCCCTGCAAAGGACATGAACTCATCCTTTTTATGGCTGCATAGTATTCCATGGTGTATATGTGCCACATTTTCTTAATCCAGTCTATCATTGATGGGCATTTGGGTTGATTCCAAGTCTTTGCTATTGTGAGTAGTGCCACAATAAACACACGTGTGCATGTGTCTTTATAGTAGCATGATTTGTAATCCTTTGGGTATATACCCAGTAATGGGATGGCTGGGTCAAATGGTATTTCTAGTTGTAGATCCTTGAGGAATCACCACACTGTCTTCCACAATGGTTGAACTAATTTACACTCCCACCAACAGTGTAAAAGCATTTCTATTTCTCCACATCCTCTCCAGCATCTGTTGTTTCCTGACTTTTTAATGATCACCATTCTAACTGGTATGAGATGGTATTTCATTGTAGTTTTGATTTGCATTTCTCTGATAACCAGTGATGATGAGCCTTTTTTCATGTGTCTGTTGCCTGCATAAATGTCTTCTGAGAAGTGTCTGTTCATATCCTTTGCCCACTTTTTGATGGGGTTGTTTGGTTTTTTCTTGTAAATTTGTTTAAGTTCTTTGTAGATTCTGGGTATTAGCCCTTTGTCAGATGGGTAGTTTGCAAAAATTTTCTCCCATTCTGTAGGTTGCCTGGTCACTCTGATGGTAGTTTCTTTTGCTGTGCAGAAACTCTTTAGTTTAATTAGATCCCATTTCTCAATTTTGGCTTTTGTTGCCCTTGCTTTTGGTGTTTTGGACATGAAGTCCTTGCCCATGCCTATGTCCTGGATGGTATTGCCTAGGTTTGTCTCTAGGGTTTTTATGGTTTTAGGTCTAACATTTAAGTCTTTAATCCACCTTGAATTAATTTTTGTATAAGGAATAAGGAAAGGATCCAGTTTCAGCTTTCTACATATGGCTAGCCAGTTTTCCCAGCACCATTTATTACATAGGGAATCCTTTCCCCATTTCTTGTTTTTGTCAGGTTTGTCAAAGATCAGATTATTGTAGATATATACTATTATTTCTGAGGCCTCTGTTCTGTTCCATTGGTCTATCTCTCTGTTTTGGTACCAGTACCATGCTGTTTTGGTTACTGTAGCCTTGTATTATAGTTCGAAGTCAGGTAACATGATGCCTCCAGCTTTGTTCTTTTGGCTTAGGATTGTCTTGGCAATGCAGGCTCTTTTTTGGTTCCATATGAACTTTAAAGTAGCTTTTCCCAATTCTGTGAAGAAAGTCATTGGTAGCTTGATGGGGATGTCATTGAATCTATAAATTACCTTGGGCAGTATGGCCATTTTCACTATATTGATTCTTCCTATCCATGAGCATGGAATGTTCTTCCATTTGTTTGTGTCCTCTTTTATTTCATTGAGCAGTGGTTTGTGGTTCTCCTTGAAGAGGTCCTTCACATCCCTTGTATGTTGGATTCCTAGGTATTTTATTCTCTTTGTAGCAATCGTGAATGGGAGTTCACTCATGATTTGGCTCTCTGTCTGCTATTGGTGTATAGGAATGCTTGTGATTTTTGCACATTGATTTTGTATCCTGAGATTTTGCTGAAGTTGCTTATCAGCTTAAGGAGATTTTGGGCTGAGATGATGGAGTTTTCTAAATATACAATCATGTCATCTGCAAACAGGGGCAATTTGAATTCTTCTTTTCTTAATTGAATATCCTTTATTTCTTTCTCTTGCCTGATTGCCCTGGCCAGAACTTCCAACACTATGTTGAATAGGAGTGGTGAGAGAGGGCATCCTTGTCTTGTGCCACTTTTCAAAGGGAATGCTTCTAGTTTTTGTCCGCCCAGTATGATATTGGCTGTGGGTTTGTCATAAATAGCTCTTATTATTTTGAGATACGTTCTATCAATACCTAGTTTATTGAGAGTTTTTAGCATGAAGGGCTGTTGAATTTTGTCAAAGGCCTTTTCTGCATCTATTGAGATAATCATGTGGTTTTTGTCCTTGGTTCTGTTTATGTGATGGATTATGTTTATTGATTTGCATATGTTGAACCACCCTTGCATCCCAGGGATGAAGCTGACTTTATCGTGGTGGAAAAGCTTTTTGATGGGCTGCTGGATTCTGTTTACCTGTATTTTATTGAGGATTTTTGCACCAATGTTAATCAGGGATATTGGTCTAAAATTCTCTTTTTTTGTTGTGTCTCTGCCAGGCTTTGGTATCAGGATGATGCTGGCCTCATAAAATGAGTTAGGGAGGATTCCCTTTTTCTATTGATTGGAATAGTTTCAGAAGGAATGGTACCAGCTAATCTTTGTACCTCTGGTAGAATTCGGCTGTGAATCCGTCTGGTCCTGGACTTTTTTTGGTTGGTAGGCTACTAATTATTGCCTCAATTTCAGAGCCTCTTATTTGTCTATTCAGAGATTCAACTTCTTCTTGGTTTAGTCTTGGGAGGGTGTATGTGTCCAGGAATTTATCCATTTCTTCTGGATTTTCTAGTTTATTTGCGTAGGGGTGTTTATAATATTATCTGATGGTAGTTTGTATTTCTGTGGGATCGGTGGTGATATCCCCTTTATCATTTTTTATTGTATCTATTTGATTCTTCTCTCTTTTCTTCTTTATTAGTCTTGCTAGCAGTCTATCAATTTTGTTGATCTTTTCAAAAAACAAGCTCCTGGATTCATTGATTTTTTTGAAGGGTTTTTTGTGTCTCTACCTCCTTCAGTTCTACTCTGATCTTAGTTATTTCTTGCCTTCTGCTAGCTTTTGAATTTTTTTGCTCTTGTTTCTCTAGTTCTTTTAATTGTGATGTTAGGATGTCGATTTTAGATCTTTCCTGCTTTCTCTTGTGGGCATTTAGTGCTATAAATTTCCCTCTACACACTGCTTTAAATGTGTCCCAGAGATTCTGGTATGTTGTGTCTTTGTTCTCATTGGTTTCAAAGAACATCTTTATTTCTGCCTTCATTTCGTTATTTACCCAGTAGTCATTTAGGAGCAGATTGTTCAGTTTCCATGAAGTTGTGCAGTTTTGAGTGAGTTTCTTAATCCTGAGTTCTAATTTGATTGCACTGTGGTCTGAGAGACAGTTTGTTGTGATTTCTGTTCTTTTACATTTGCTGAGGAGTGCTTTGCTTCCAACTATGTGGTCAATTTTGGAATAAGTGCAATGTGGTGCTTAGAAGAATGTATATTCTGATTTGGGGTGGAGAATTCTGTAGATGTCTGTTAGGTCTGCTTGGTGCAGAGCTGAATTCAAGTCCTGGATATCCTTGTTAACCTTCTGTTTCGTTGATCTGTCTAATATTGACAGCGGGGTGTTAAAGTCTCCCATTATTATTGTGTGGGAGTCTAAGTCTCTTTGTAGGTCTCTAAGGACTTGCTTTATGAATCTGGGTGCTCCTGAATTGGGTGCATATATATTTAGAATAGTTAGTTCTTCTTGTTGAATTGATCCCTTTAGCATTATGTAATGGCCTTCTTTGTCTCTTTTGATCTTTGTTGGTTTAAAGTCTGTTTTATCAGAGACTAGGCTTGTAACCCCTGCTTTTTTTTTTTTTCTTTCCAATTGCTTGGTAGATCTTCCTCTATCCTTTTATTTTGAGCCTATGTGTGTCTCTGCTCATGAGATGGGTCTCCCGAATACAGCACACTGACTATCCAATTTGCCAGTCTGTGTCTTTTAATTGGGGCATTTAGCCCATTTACATTTAAGGTTAATATTGTTATATGTGAATTTCATCCCACCATTATGATGTTAGCTGGTTATTTTGCCCGTTAGTTGATGCAGTTTCTTGCTAGCATCAATGGTCTTTACAATTTGGCATGTTTTTGCAGTGGCTGGTACCAGTTGTTCCTTTCTATGTTTAGTGCTTCCTTCAGGAGCTCTTATAAGGCAGGTCTGGTGGTGACAAAATCTCTCAGCACTTGCTTGTCTGTAAAGGATTTTATTTCTCCTTCACTTATGAAGCTCAGTTTGGCTGGATATGAAATTGTGGGTTGAAAATTCTTTCCTTTAAGAATGTTGAATATTGGCCCCCACTCTCTTCTGGCTTGTAGAGTTTCTGTCAAGAGATTCGCTGTTAGTCTGATGGGCTTCCCTTTGTGGGTAACCCAAGCTTTCTCTCTGGCTGCCCTTAACACTTTTTCCTTCATTTCAACCTTAGTGAATCTGACAATTATGTGTCTTGGGGTTGCTCTTCTCGAGCAGTATCTTTGTAATGTTCTCTGTATTTCCTGAATTTGAATGTTGGCCTGCCTTGCTAGGTTGGGGAAGTTCTCCTGGATAATACCCTGAAGAGTGTTTTCCAACTTGATTCCATTCTCCCTGTCACTTTCAGGTACACCAATCAAACGTAGATTTGGTCTTTTCACATAGTCCCATATTTCTTGGAGGCTTTGTTCATTTCTTTTTACTCTTTTTTCCCTAAATTTCTCCTCTCACTTTATTTCATTAATTTGATCTTCCATCACTGATACCGGTTCTTCCACTTGATCAAATCGGCTATTGAAGCTTTTGCATGCATTATGTAGTTCTCGTGCCATGGTTTTCAGCTCCATCAGGTCATTTAAGGTCTTCTCTACACTGTTTATTCTAGTTAGCCATTTGTCTAATATTTTTTCAAGGTTTTTAGCTTCCTTGCAGTGGGTTCAAACATCCTCCTCTAGCTCAGAGAAGTTTGTTATTACCGACCTTCTGAAGCCTACTTCTGTCAGCTCATCAAAGTCATTCTCCATCTAGCTTTGTTCCATTGCTGGTGACAAGCTGTGATCCTTTGGAGGAGAAGAGGTGCTCTGGTTTTTAGAATTTTCATCTTTTCTGCTCTGATTTCTCCTCATCTTTGTGGTTTTATCTACCTTTGGTCTTTGATGCTGGTGACCTATAGATGGGGTTTTGGTGTGGGTGTCTTTTTTGTTGATGTTGATGCTATCCCTTTCTGTTTGTAGTTTTCCTTCTAACAGTCAGGTCCCTCAGCTGCAGGTCTGTTGGAGTTTGCTGGAGGTCCACTCCATACCCTGTTTGCCTGGGTATCACCAGTAGAGGCTGCAGAACAGCAAATATTGCAGAACAGCAAATATTGCTGCCTGATCCTTCCTCTAGAATCTTCGTCCCAGAGGGACACCCTCCTGTATGAGGTGTCAGTCAGCCCCTACTGGGAGGTGTCTCCCAGTTAGACTACATGGGGGTCAGGGACCCACTTGAGGAGGCAGTCTGTCCATTCTCAGAGCTCAAACACCATGCTGGAAGAACCACTGCTCTCTTCGGAGCTGTCAGACAGGGACGTTTAAGTCTGCAGAATTTTCTGCTGCCTTTTGTTCAGCTATGCCCTGACCCCAGGGGTGGGCTCTATAGAGGCAGCAGGCCTTGCAGAGCTGCGGTGGGCTCTGCCCAGTTCGAGCTTCCCTGGCCACTTTGTTTACCTACTCAAGCCTCAGCAATGGTGGATGCCCCTCCCCCTGCCAGGCTGCTGACTCACAGGTCAATCTCAGACTGCTGCTCTAGCAGTGAGCAAGGCTCCGTGGACATAGGACCCACTGAGCCAGGCATGGGATATAATCTCCTGGTGTGCCATTTGCTAAGACCATTTGAAAAGTGCAGTATTTGGGTGGGAGTGTCCCGATTTTCCAGGTATGGTCTGTTACAGCTTCCCTCGGCTAGGTAAGGGAAATCCCCTGACCCCTTGCACTTCCTGGGTGAGGTGATGCCCCGCCCTGCTTTGGCTCACCCTCCATGGGCCGCACCCACTGTCTAACCTGTCCCAATTAGATGAACCAGGTACTTCAGTTGGAAATGCAGAAATCACCCTCTTCTGCGTTGATCACGCTGGGAGCTGCAGACCGGAGTTGTTCCTATTTGGCCATCTTGGAATGGGGACCCACACTTTTGCTTTAATGTCTTCTACAGAACTAGGTCCTTTTGGTGTTTTAGGAGTTTTTTTCTGTTTTTTCAAAGGATTCTTGTCCTTTTGATCTTGGTGTCGATGATGATTTTGAGTCCTTTCCATTCTGATTTGACTTCTGTGCATTTTTGGCTGGAGTATCTCATATAGATTTCTTCACTGGCAGTTTTTCTTCAGTTTCCTCATCATCAAAATCATCATCATCATCTTCTTCATCATCATCATCATTTGCATCAGCAGCAAGTTTTATTTTTTCTGTGGAAACTTGCTACCACCTCCAGGGGCAGACCACTTTCCAGATATACTTAAGAGTTTCACATCCTCCTCCTCTTCATTTTCTGGCTCTGCATCTTCCTCCTAAGTGCTGTCCACTAATATGCACTGGCCCTGAACCACACTTCAGCCGTAAGACCACTGGTAGTGTGATTTCAAAGCCCCCAGAGGAAACCATTGGCTGTATAGACATTTTCAAAGTTGACAGTGTTACTTTAACTGGACTGCCTTCATAATTCATTGCCTCTGCTTCAACAATGTGCAATTCATCCTTTGCAGCAGCCCCTAGACTGACCGTTATTAAGGATAACTGGTGCTCATTTTCATCATTATCCACCTTAAAGTGATAATCTTTGTTGACCTTCAGTTTACAACCAAAAAGATAGCTCTGGGGCCTCAGGGGGCTCATGTCCACATTCAAGTTTTAAAATGAGTTTACAGCAGTTCAGTTAGATCTTCAGGATCCACTTCTAATTCTAGTTATCTTGCTATTTCCACATATGAAGTCACTTCCTCCACTGAAGTCTTAAGCCCCTCACAGTCATTCATGAGGTTGAAAACAACTTTTTCCAAACTCTTGTTAACGTTGATATTCTAACCTCTCATGAATCACAAATGTTCTTAATGGCATCCAGAATGGTGAATCCTTTCCAGAAGATTTACATTTACTTTGCCCAGATCCATCAGAATAATCACTATCTATGGCAGCTATAGCCTACCAAAATGTATTTCTTAAATAATAAGACTTGAAAATTGAAATTATGTATTGATCCATGGGCTGCAGAATGGTTGTTGTGCTAGTGGGTATGAAAACAACATTCATATCCTTGTACATCTCCATCAGAACTCTTGGGTCACCAGGCTTATTGTCAATGAGCAATAATATTTTGAAATGAATCTTTTTTTCTGAGTAGCATGTCTCAACAGTGAGCTTAAAATATTCAGTAAACTATGCTGTAAACAGATGTACTGTCATCCAGGCTTTGTTGTTCTATTTATAGAGCACAGGCAGAGCAGATTTAGCATAATTCTTAAAAGCTCTAGAATTTCCAAAATGTTAAATAAGCATTGGCTTCAACTTAAAGCCACCAGCTGCATTAGCCCCTAACAAGAGAGTCAGATTGACCTTTGAAGCTTTGAAGCTAGGCATTGATTTCTCCTCTCTAACTATGAAAGTCCCAGATGGCATCTCCTTTCAACAGAAGCCTGTTTTATCTACATTGAAAAGCTGTTGTTTAGTGTAGCCACCTTCATCAATGATCTTAGCTAGATCTTCTGGATAACTTGCTGCAGCTTCTACATCAACACTTGCACTTTTATGTTATGGAGATGGCTTCTTCCCTTAAACCTCATGAACCAACTTCTGCTAGCTTCAAACTTTTCTTCTGCAGCTTCCTGACCTCTCTCAGCCTTCCTCCATAGTACAGAAGAGAGTTAGCCTTGTTCTGAATTAGGCTTTGGCTTCGGGAATGTCGTGGCTGGTTTGATCCATCCAGACCACTCAAACTTTCTCCATATCAGCAATAAAGTAGTTTTGCTTTATGTGTTCACTAGAGTAGCACTTTTAATTTTCTTCAAGAAACTTTTCTCTGCACTTAAAACTTGGCTGTTTGGTACAAGAGAACCAGCCTTTAGCCCATCTCAGCCTTTGACATGTCTTCCTCACCAAACTTAATCATTTCTAGCATTTTATTTAAAGCAAGAGACATATGACTCTTCCTTTCACTAGAACACTTAGAAGCTATTGTTGTAAGATTGTCAATTGGCCTAATTTCAATGTTTTCATGTCTCAGGGAATAGGGAGGCCCGAGGAAAAGAGAGATGGGGAATAACCAGTTGGTGGAGGAGTGAGAACACACACAAGATGGATCAATTAAGTTTGCTGTCTTTTCATGGCACCCCAAAACAATTACAATAGTAACATCAAAGATCACTGATCACAGATCACAATAACAGATATGCTACTACTAATGATAAAGTTTGAAATGTTTTAAGAATTATCAAAATGTGACAGAGACACAAAGTAAGCATGTGCTATTGGAAAAATGGTGTCAAAAGATGCCACACAACTTCAATTTGTATAAAATGTAATATCTGTGAAGCACAATAAAATAAAGTGCAACAAAATGAGATATGCCTGTGTTGGAAGAAAAAACCTGCCAACCAAGAATGCTAGATCCAACAAAACTGTCCTTCAAAAACAAAGATGAAATTACAACTTTCCCAGATAAATAAAATTTGAGGGAGTTTATCACCACTAGTCCTGACCTACAAGAAATGCTGAAGGGAGTCCTTGAAGTTGAGGTAAAGGGATAAAATGCAATTCCAAAAAAAAAAAAAAAAAAGAAAATATTAAATTCTCTGGTAAATATACAGATAAATATAGAATCTTGTAGTATTGTAATGTGTGTAAATCTCTTCTAAATCTCATAGAATTCAAAAAACAAAAGCATAGAAAGTAGTTATAAATCTATGGTAATGGATATACAATATAAAAAAGGTAATTTGAGTCATCAGTAACATAAAGGTGGGGTGGGTTGAGATGTAAAGAAGCAGAGTTTTAGATGCAATTGAAGCTAAGTTGTTATCAGCTTAAAATAGATTGTTATGATACTACCCATATTCTTCTCGACTTCTGCCTAAAGATCTGAACCTACAATTGTCCCAATGGTACTGAATTACTTATTTGGTGATTAAGAATGAAAGAGCGGTTTTCTTTGCAGTCCAAAGGCAAACTTCTGTAGGGAATTCTAGCTAGGGAAAGTGTTATACCCTCTTCTTATTAGTTTCCCCCAGGGAGGAAAGAGTGTGTCTATGGAGAAATCTAATTACAACTTTCTTTGCCCTTTTTGAAATACAAAGGGACAGACTTTCCCCTAATTTATCTATGGAGACACACCTGTGTAAGAGAACAGGCAAACAAGTAAGCAAGCAAGCAGTTTTTCCGAATTAAGGGGCTTTAATCAGGAAACCACCACATGGTACTCATTAAAAATAGATTGTTAAAACATTAAGAGGTTTTATTTCACGTAACTGCAATGGTTACCACAAAGACAATAACTATAGAATGTAAGTGCTATGATTTGAATATGGTTTATCCCCACTGAAACTCATGTTGAGGCTTGTTCCCCATGTAATGGTGTTGAGAACTGGTGGGACCTTTAAGAGGCATTTGGGTCATAAGCCATCTGTCCTCATGAAGGGATTAATGCCATTTCAGAGGAGTGAATTATTGCTCTTCAGTGACTGGATTAGTTGCCGCACGAGTGGGTTGTTATAAAGTGAGGTCACCCCTCATGTTTTCTCTCTTTTGTGTGTACCCACTCAGTGCTTTCACTTGCATTACCACCATGTGATTCCATCCTCCATGTTATGACACAGCATGAGGCCCTCGCCAGATGCAGCTGTTTGATCTTGAACTTCCCAGCATCAAGAACTATGAGCTAAACAAACCTCCTTTTAAAAAAATAAATTACCTGGTCTCAGGTATTCTGTTATAGCAACAGAAAATGGACAAGACTGTAAAGAAAAGGAAATGAGAAGGGAATCAAAATCTGTGACCACAAAAAAAATTAATGAAACACAAAAGAAATTATCAAAAGAAAAAAGGGGGGGACAAAAAAAAGCTACAAGTGAAACAGAACACAATGAACAAAATGGCAATAGTAAGTCCTTCACTATCAGCAATTTCTTAAAATGTAAATGCCATTATGAACAATTATATGCCAACAATTGGATTTGGCAATAATTTCTTGGATATGATACCGAAAGCACAGGCAACAAAATAAAAAATAGACAAATAGTACTACATAAAACTTAAGTTATTTTACACATCAAAGTAACAATCAACAGAGAGAAAAGCCAACCTACGGAATGGGAGAAAAGAGTTGCAAATCATATATCTGATAAGGGGTCAATATCCAGAATATATAATGAACTTGTACAACTTAAGAACAAGAAAAACCCCAAATAATCCAATTTAAAAATGGGCAAAGGATTTAAATAGACATTTCTCCAAAGAAGATATATGAATGGTTATTAAGTACATGAAAAGATGCTCAACATCATTAATCACTAGGGAAATGTAAATAAAACTCACAATGAGATATCACCTCACACCCATCAGGATAGCCATTATAAAAATAACAGGAAATAACAAGTGTTGACAAAGATGCAGAGAAGTTTGAGTCCTCATGCACCGGTGGTGGGAAAGTAAGTTATACAGATGTTATGAAAAACAGTATGGAGTTTCTTCAGACATTAAAAATAGAACTATCATATGATCCAGCAATCCCCCTTTTGGGTATATATCCAAAAGGCTTCAAAGCAGATCTCAGAGATATTTGCACACTCGTGTTCATTGCAGCATTATTCACAATGGTCAAGAGGAGGAAATAACAGGTAACTGGATAAAGAAAATGTGGTATATGCACATAATGGAATTTTATGTGCCCTTAAAAAAGGGCATGTTACAACATGAATGAAGCTTAAGGACATTATGCTAAGTGAAATAAGCCAGTCACAAATGGACAAATACTGAATAATTCACTCATATAAAGTATCTAAATTAGTCAGAATCCTTAAAACATAAAGTAAAAAGGTAGTCGCCAAGAACTTGCGGGAGGTGGGATGGGGAATTCATGTTTGGTAGGTATAGAGTTTCAGTGTTGCAAGAAGAAAGAGTTCTAGAGACTTGTTGCACAAGGGAATATACTTAACAGTACTGAAATGTACATTTAAAAATGTTTAGGATGGTTTAATATTGTGTGGTTTTTACCACAATACAAAAAAGAGACTCAGCTAGGAAAACGAACAGGCAAAACTAAAGGCTGGTAGAAAACATTCACAGCACATATGTCTGAATATGGATTTCTATCCAGAATAATAAAGAACTTCTAACACAATAAAAATGTGGATGACAGACTTGAGCAACATTTTCAGAAGCAAACAAAGACATATGAATGGACAAAGACATATAAAAAAGTGCTCGACATCATTACTCAGCAGGCAAAGGCAAATTAAAGCCATAATGAATCACTACATGCCTACTAGAATGTCTAAAATTATAAAGACTGTCAACACCACATGTTGACAAGTATTTGACATAACGAAAACTCTCACGTTGCTCTTGGATGTGTGAAATGGCACAATTACTTTGAAAAGTTGCTTGCTTGGTAGCTTCTTATAAAATTAAACATAAAGCTAGCTGATGACTCTAATTTTACACCTGTGTATTTATTCAAAGTAAATGAAAACATATGCCCACAAAGAGACGTATACATAACTGTTCATAGAAGCTTTGCATTTCTGATAGCCAAAACTGGAAACAACCCAATGTTTATGAACTGGGATATATTCATAAAATACAATACTTCTTGCAATTAAAAGAAACAAACTACTGGTAACAACAAAATGGATGAGTCTCAAAAACTTTATGCTGACTGAAACAAGCCAACATTAAAGAGCTCTTGGTGGCCAAAGCTGGAAAAATTTGAGCAGCAAAATAAATAATGTATTAATAGTATTTGATTATAACTCAAAACATAAATAAATATGAGTCCATAAGGATATAAATAAATGATATAGTAAATAAATGGGAGAGAAAGGACAAATGTCCCATACAGAATTATATAATAAAGATATGTAGCTGCTTCTTCCCCAAGGAAGTGGAGCTTAACTCCTCACGCCTAGAGTGTGGGCTGCACTTACTGACTTGCTTCCGAAGAGTAGAATATGGAAGCCGGGTGGAGAAGTACAAACCTGGGAAATAGTATCCTGGCCTGGTGATCAAGGTTAAAAAGATCAGTTATGTGGATAATACCTACCTTTTAGTTTTAGTTTTTTGAGACAAGGTCTCACTCTGTCACCAGGCTGGAGTGCAGTGGTGAGATTTCCATTCACTGCAACCTCTGCCTCCTGGGTTCAAGCAATTCTCCTGCCTCAGCCTCCCAAGTAGCTGGGATTACACGTGCATGCCACCATGCCTGGCTAATTTTTGTATTTTTAGTAGAGACAGGGTTTCACCGTGTTTGCCAGGCTGATCTCCAACTCTTGACCTCAAGTGATCTGCTTGCCTTGGCCTCCCAAAGTGCTGGGATTATAGGCGTGAGCCACTGCACCCAGCCTGGGGTGAGATTTTTATTCTTCTATTCTTTAGAAGAATTTGAGAAAGTTTGGCATTTGGTAGAATTTGCCTATGAATCCACTTGGCCAGGCTGGTCTCGAACTCCTGACCTCAAGTGATCCCCCCAACCTTGGCCTTCTAAAGTACTAGGATTGCATGTGTGAGTCATTGCGCCCAGCAGATAATACCTACATTTTTGATGAGATGTAATGAGAATGGCACTTCACCTCTGTGGTTTACCTCCCCAAAACATAGAACCCCTGTCTAACCATGAAGAAAACACTAGACAAGCCAAAATTGAAGGACATTCTATAAAATACCTTACTAATACTCATCAAAACTTTCAAAGTATTGGAAAAGGTAAAAAGGAAAGTCTGAAAAACTGTCGCAGACAAGAGGGGGCTAAAGGAGGCATGACAACTAAATGTAATGTGGTATCCTAGATGGGACCCTGAATTTAAAAATGACATTAGGGAGAAAACAGTGAAATACAAGTAAAGCATGGAGTTTATTTAATTTAAAAAATGGATTGAACTGCAAGGAAATATAGATGCATCTACAATCATAATGGGAGTTTTTGTTTGTTTGTTTGTTTGTTTGTTTGTTTGTTTGAGATGGAGTTTTGCTCTTTCGCCCAGGCTGAAGTGGGGCGATCTCAGCTCACTGCAACATCCGCACCCTGGGTTTAGGCGATTCCCCTGCCTCAGCCTCCCAAGTAGCTGGGATTATAGGTGTGCACCACCACGGCTAACTAATTTTTGTAATTTTAGTAAAAAGGGGGTTTCGCCATGTTGGCCAGGCTGGTCTTGAACTCCTGACCTCAGGTGATCCACCTGCCTTGGCATCCCAAAGTGCTAGGATTACAGGCATGAGTAGGGCCCATAATGGGAGATTTTTAACACCCTTCTTTCAATAATAGATGGTTTAAGCAAGCATAAAATTAGTAAGGATATAAAATATTAAATAACACTATTAACAAATGACTTGACACATTCTTTCAAGCATCCATGAAACATTTACAAAAATTTACTATACATTCATTGAGCCGTGAAGCGAGTATGAACACAAAGGGTTGAAATTATATGGAGAACGTTTTCTGACCACAATGCAGTTAAGCCAGGAATCACAACAAGAAAAGATGATTAGAAGATCCTCAGGTGTTTGGAAATTAAGAAATACACTTCTAAAAACCTTTTGGATCAGAGAAGAAATCATAATGGAAACAAGAAAATATTTTGAAGTGAAATATTAGAAAAATATTGGAAATCAAAACCTGTGGGGTGGAGCTAAACAGGGCTTGGAGAGGTATTGCTAACATATATTAGATAAAAGAAAGATACAAACAATCTAAGTTAGCAGGATAAACAGGCACATCATTATAGATCATAAAGCCACCAAAAAGATAACAGAAGGATATTATATAAATTAATTATATACAAATATATTTGTAAATTTAGATGAAATGGACAAATTCCTTAATAAAATACAACTTACACAGGAAGAAATAAAAATGATGACTAGTCCTATAAGTAAAATTTATTAAAGAATCTGTAATTTCCTCAACAAAAGTCCAAGTGGATTCGTAGGCAAATTCTACCAAATGCCAAACTTTCTCAAATTCTTCTAAAGAATAGAAGAATAAAAATCTCACCTCAGGCTGGGTGCGGTGGCTCACGCTGTAATCCCAGCACTTTGGGAGGCCAAGGCAGGTGGATCACTTGAGGTCAAGAGTTGGAGACCAGCCTGGCTAACATGGTGAAACCTCATCTCTCCTAAAAATACAAAAATTAGCTGGGCGTGGTGGCACGTGTCTGTAATCCCAGCTACTCGGGAGGCTAAGGCATGAGAATCACTTGAACCTGGAAGGCAGAGGTTGCAGTGAGCCAAGATCGCACTGCTGCACTCCAACCTGGGTGACAGAGTGATACTCTGTCTAAAAAACAAACAAACAAAAAAAACCACCCCAACTCATTTTATGGGGCTATTGTTAACTTGCTAGCATGATCTGGCAAGGATATTATGAGAAAAGAAATTACAGATTAATCTCACTGAAGAATATAGAAGCAAATGTCCTAAAGAAAATATTAGCAAAAGATCCAGCAATATGTATGCAAAGGATACATCATGACCAAGTTGGTGTATTGCTGTAATATATCCTTGGCTTAACAATAGAAAATCAATCAGTAGAATTCACCATATTAACAGAGTATAGGATTGGTTGCTTACTTACTATTGGGTAAGGAAAAAAAAATACACATACACACACAAAGAGTATAGGATAAACAAAAGGCATGATAATCTCGTTAGATGAGAAAATACATTTGATAAAATTCATTACCTATCATTTGAAAAAAAATTAACAAACTAGGAAAATAAGGCAACATTTTTAATGTGAAAGAGTATCCCAAAACACCATTGTCAATGGTGAAATTTTGAAAGTTTTAAGATTTAGGATTGTGAACACAGCAAGGATGCCTTGTGTGACTACTTCTGTTCACTGCTGTAATGGAGGTCAAGAGAAAACTACACCAGTAAGAAGATTAGAAAGTAAGGTTTAAAACTGTCGTTATGGAAGACATAATTCTTTTAATTAATAGAATTTACTTCCATTCTATTCTTTTTATTTTTTTCTTTTTGAGACAGAGTCTTGCTCTGTCACACAGACAGGAGTGCAGTGGCTCGAGCTCAGCTCACTGCAACCTCTGCCTCCTGGGTTCAAGTGATCCTCCCTCCTCAGCCCCCCTAGTAGCTGGGACTACAGGCGCCTACCACCACGCCTGGCTTATTTTTGTATTTTTAGTAGAGATGGGGTTTCACCATGTTTACCAGGCTGGTCTCGAAATCCTGACCTCAGATGATCCACCTTCCTCGGCCTCCCAAGGTGCTGGGATTACAGATGTGAGCCACCATGCCCGGCCGACTTTATTTTAGAACAATTTTAGATGTAAAAATCGAGCCAGTAGTCCAAAAGAGTTTCCAAATCCCCTCTCTCCCTTGTGAACTCCAGTTTTCTCACATCTCCCATTTGTGTGATACATTTGTTATATTCACAAACCAATACTGATACATTACTATTAACTAAAATTCATAGTGTACATTAAGGGCTCACTCTTTGTGACGTACAGTTCCGTGGGTTTTACTTAATGTCATGTACCCTTCTTTAGTTTTTACCTCCTAAAAATCCCCTGTGCTGCTTCACCTATTCATCTCTCCCCACTTCTCCCTGCCAACTGCTGATTTTTTTTTTTTTTTAGATAGACTCTCACTCTGTTGCCCAGGCTGGAGTGCAGTGGCATGATCTCAGCTCACTGCAAGCTCCGCTTCCGAGGCTCAAGCGATTCTCTAGCATTAGCCTCCCAGCTAGCTGGGGCTACAGGCCCAGCTAATTTTTATATTTTTTGTAGAGATGGGGTTTTGCCATGTTGCCCAGGCTGGTCTTGAACTCTTCAGCTCAAAGCGATCTGCCTGCCTTGGCCTCCCAAAGTGCTGGGATTACAGGCATGAACCACTGCACCCAGGCCACTGATCTTTTTACTGTCTCTATAGTTTTGTCTTGTTCAGATTGTAATAGAGTTGAGTTCATACAGTATTTAGCCTTTTCAAACTGGTTTCTTTCACTTAGTAATATACACTTAAGCTTCCTTCATGTCTTTTTGTAGCTTGATAGCACATTTCTTTTTTATTGCTGAATAATATTCCATTGTATGAATGTACCACAGTTTGTTTATCCATTCACCTATTAAAGACATATTGATTGCTTTCAGTTTTTGGCAACTGTGAGTAAAGCTGCTATAAACATTACAGTGCAGGTTTCTGTGCATACATGTTTTCAACTCCATTGGGCAAATACCCAGGAGCATGATTACTAGATTGTACGTTAACACTAGCTTTATGAGAAACTGCCCAACTGTCTTCCAAGGTGCCTGTACAATTTTACATTTTCACCAGCAATGAATGAGAATTCTTGTTGCTCCACATCCTTGCCAGCATTTGGTATTGTCCAGTTTGCTTGTTTCTTGAGCCATTCTAATAGGTATGCATTATTGTTTTAATTTGCAATTCCTTAATGACATGGCAATGGCCCTGACAACCCAGAAGTTGCCACATTTTTTCTAGAAATTTCTGCATAACCTCCCCTCAATTTGCATATAATTAAAAGTGGGTATAAATATGAGTGCAGCCCTGCTTCTGAGCTGCTATTCTGGGCACACTGTCTGTGGGATAGCCCCAGTCCGCAAGGAGCAGTCCCTCTGCTGCTGCTGTACACTGCCGCTTCAATAAAAGTTGCTGTTTAACACCACCGGCTCGCCCTTGAACTCTTTCCTAGGCAAAGCCAAGAACCCTCCCTAGATAATCCCCAATTTGGGGGCTTACCTGTGCTGAATCAATAGAATGTTAAATATATTTTCGTATACTTATTTGTCATCCATATATCTCCTTTGGTGGGGTGTTTGTTTAAATATTTGCCCATTTTTAATTGGGTTTTTTAAAATTGTGCATTTAAGAGTTTTTTGTATATTTTGAACATAAATCCTTCTTTAGATATGTGTTTTACAAATATTTCCTCCCAATCTGTGGCTTGTCTTTTTATTCTCTTAACAGTGTCTTTCACAAAGCAGAAGTTTTTAATTTTAGTAAATTCCAACTTATAATTTTTTTCTTCCATGTATTGTGCTTTTGATGCTGTATCTAAAAACTCATCTCCAAGGTCACCTAGATTTTCTCCTCTCTTATCTTCTATAAAGTTTTATAGTTTTGTGTTTGACATTTAGCTTTATGATTCATATTGAGCTAATTTTTATAAAACATGCTAGGTCTGTGTCTAGATTTATTTTTTCTTGGCATATAGATGCCTGTGCAGCAAAAGGTTAACTAAGTGGGCTGCACATTGCAAAGAAGACGCTGGCTCCTGACCTGCTTCTGACAGTTAACCTCTACACCATTGGAATATCCTACCTGTCTTTGCATACGTGGGGCCTTGGGCCGTGCCAGATAGCTTATGCTAACAATGCGATTTATGTGAAAGTCTTGTGCAATGCTGTATCAATTTGACCTCTGTAGGGGCTGGAGACTGAGTACCTAATGTCAGTCACATGGATATTCCATGCCTATGTGACTGATACCAAGGCTCAGGTGAGCTTCCCTTGTTGGTAATACCTCCAAAGTGTTGTCACATATTATTACTGGGGCAAATAAATACTGCCCGTACAACTCCACTGGGAAAGGACCACTGGAAGCGTATGTAATCTTGGTCTCCTCAGGACTCTGATCTGTGTGTTTTTCTCCTTTGCCCATGTTAATCTGTATCCTTTCTCTGTAATAAATTTGTAGTCATGTAATAACCATGACTATAACATTTTTTCTGAGTTTTTTGAGATCTCCTAGTGAATCATTGAACCTGAGGATAGTTATGGGGATGCCCAACATGATGTCCAATTGTTTTGGCACCATTTGTTGGAAAGCCTATCCTTTCTCCATTGAATTGCCTTTGCTCCTTTGTCAAAGATCAGTTGACTATATTTGCATGGGTTTATTTCTGGGCTCTCTATTCTGATACATTAATCTATTCAACTATTCTTTTATTAATATCACCCTGTCTTGATTACTATATCTTCCAAATAAGGGTCATGTATTGTCAGTCTTCTGATTTTCTTCTTCTTCAATATTGGCCTCTTGTCTTTCCATATAAACTTTGAAATAAGTTTATCAATATCCATGAAATAACTTGCTGGGATTTTGGTTGGGATTGTGTTGAATTGATCGGTCAAACTGATAAGAATTGGCATCTTAACCATATTGATTGTACCTACCCATTAACATAGAATGTCTCTGCATTTGCTTAAACCTGTTTTATTTTTATCCAAATTTTGTAATTTTCCTCACATAGACATAGTACATATTTTAGTAGATTTATATTTAAATATTTCTCTTCCCTCCTTCCTCCCCTTCCTCTTCTCCTTCTACCCCTTCTTCTCTCTGTCCCTTTTCTTTCTTCTTCTTCTTCCTTTCCTTCTTCTTCTCTCTCTCTCTCTGATACTAATGTAAAATGGTATTGTGTTTTTGATTTCAAATTCCAGTTGTTCATTTCTGGTATACGGAAAAACAATTGAGTTTTGTATATTAATCTTGTATCCTTCAACTTTGCTATAATTGTTTATTAGTCCCAGGAGCTTGTTGTTGTTGTTGTTATTGTTGTTGATTCTGTGGAATGTTTTCACAGAAAAATCATGTCATCTTTGAACAAATACAGTTTTAGTTATTTCTCTCCAATCTTTGTACCTTTTCTTTTCTTATTGCATTAGCTAGGGCTTCCAGTACAATGCTGAATAGGAATGGTGAGAGAGGACATGCTTGGCTTGTTCCCAATTTGTTCCCCTTTGTTAGGGAGAAAGCATCTAGTTTCTCACAAGTAAATATGTTAACTGTAGACTTTTTGCAGATTTTTAAATGAAGTTGAATAAATGCCTCCTCATTTATACTCTGCTGATAGTTTTTGTCATGAATGGGTATTAGATTTTGTCAAATGCTTTTCCTGCATCTGTCTATATGATCATATGGTTTTTATTCTTTATTTTGCCTATTGATGTGATGGATTACATTAATTTATTTTCAAATGTTGAGCCAGCCTTGCATACCTAGAATAAATCCCACTTGGTTGTGGTTTATAATATTTTGCTAATTTTTTAGGAGATTTTTATGTCTATCTTCATGAGAAATATTGGCCTATAATTTTACTTATTCTAATGTCTTTATCTAGTTTTGCTATTAGGGTGATACAAATCTCATAGAATAAGTTAGGAAGTATTTACCCTGCCTCTATTTTCTGGAAGAGATTATACAGAGTTAGAATAATTTCATCTTTAAACATTTGTTAGAATTCACCAGTGAATCCATCCAGCCCCAGAGCTTTCTTTTTTGGGACGTTATTATCAATAAGTACTGACTCAATTACTTTAATACACATAGGCCTATTCAGATTATCTATTTTCCCTTGTGTGAGTTTTAGTTTGTATCATTTAAGGAATTGACTTCAATCTAAATTATCAAATTTATGGGCATAGAGTTGTTCATAATATTCCTTCATCATTCTTTTAATTTCCATGGAATCTGTGGTGATTATCTGTTTTTCATTTCTGATATCTGCAATCTAGGTTTTCTTGATTAGCCTGGCTAGAGGTTTATCAATTTTATTGATCTTTTCCAAGAACTAGCTTGGGGTTTCATTGATTTCCTCTTTTCAGCTGTGTTGGTTTCTGCCCTAATTTTTATTTATTTTTTCTGCTTGCTTTAGGATTATATTGTTCTTCTTTCCCTAGTTTCCTGAGCGGTAAGTGCCAGAGGCTCCTGTTTCCTCCAGTTTTCTGGTTTGGTTAATTTTTTTTATCCTCCCCTGTTATCTTTGGGTTTCCCTTATAATTCCTTCTTAAAAGAGGGTCTATGTCTTACTAAAGAGATTCTGCACAGCAAAAGAAATTATCATCAGAGTGAACAACCTACAGAATGGGAGAAAATTTTTGCATTCTATCTATCTGACAAAAGTCTGATAGCCAGAGTCTACAAGGAACTTACACAAATTTACAAGAAAAAAAAACCAACCCCATTAAAAAGTGGGCAAAGGATATGAGCAGACACGTCTCAAAAGAACACATACATGGAGCCAACCAAACATATGAAAAAAAGTTCAACATCACTGATCATTAGAGAAATGCAAATCAAAACCACAATGAGATACTATCTCACACCAGTCAGGATGGCTATTATTAAAAAGTCAACAAACTGATGCTGGCGAGGTTGCAGAGAAAAAGGAGGGTTTTTACACTGTTGGTGGGAGTGTAAATTAGTTCAATCATTGTGGAAGGCAATGTGGCGATTCCTCAAAGACCTAGAAGCAGAAGTACTATTTGACTCAGCAATCTCATTACTGGGTATATACCCAAAATAATATAAATCATTCTATTATAAAGATACATGCACACGCATGTTCATTGCAGCACTATTCGCAATAGCAAAGACATGGAATCAACTTAAATGTCTGTCAATTATAGACTGGATAAAGAAAATGTGGTACCTATACACCATGAATACTATGCAGCCATAAAAAGGAATGATATCATGTCCTTTGCAGAGACATGGGTGGAGTTGGAAGCCATTATTCTCAGCAAACTAACACAGGAACAGAAAATGAAACACCACAGGTTCTCACCTATAAGTGGGAGCTGAATGATGAGAACACATGGACACATGGGGTGGGGGACAACATACACTAGGGTCTGCTGGTGGTAAGGGGCTGGGAGAAGGAGGAGCATCAGGAAGAATAGCTGATGGATATTGGGCTTAATACCTAGGTGATGGGATTATCTGTGCAGCAAACCACCATGGCACACGTTTACAGTATGTAACAAACCTGCACATCCTGCACATGTACCCCTGAGCTTAAAGTAAAAGTTGAAGAAGAAAAAAGAGACTGTAAAAAGAAAGGCAGCCTAAAGTGATGTCTGAGGAGAAACAGCCAGGGTGAGAATATGAAGTCATGAAAGACAAGGGAAGACCTTCTGCTGAGACAAGAGTGGCTAACAGTGCAGATGATACAGGGAGGTAAAGGAAGATAAGGCTGAGAAATGACACTTCCAACTTAATTTTCTATAAACTGGTTCTACGTTGTTTAGTATTTCTTTAAAAAATAAGGTCTATGTTTTGCAGCTTTCTGAATTTTTATCCAGTTATTATGCTGGAGCCTTGTTGATGTAGTGGTAAGTTGTTGGAGAGGGCAAGAGTTCTATAATTTTTTTTTTTTTTTTTGAGACAGAGTCTCGCTCTGTTGCCCAAGCTGGAGGGCAATAGAGTCATCTCTGCTCACTGCAACTTCCGCCTCCCAGGTTCAAGTGATTCTCCTGCCTCAGCCTCCTGAGTAGCTGGGATTACAGGCGTGCACCACCATGCCCAGTTAATTTTTGTATTTTTAGTAGAAACAGGGTTTTCACCATGTTGGCCAGGCTGGTCTTGAACTCCTTACCTCGTGATCCACCCACCTCGGCCTCCCAAAGTGCTGAGATTACAGGCGTGAGCCACCACACCCGGTCGAGAGTTCTATAATCTTATGATTAAATCTCAGTATTTTACTGGACCTGAGTCCCTAGGCCATGACTTTCAAAATAATTTCTTAACCTTTGTGTTTTCTGTCCTTACATGATACAGAATGGCTACAGGGGGCTAGCGGATTTTTCCCCAGCTAAAATAAGGCTCTGGTAAAGTAATTTCCCTTGGAGGACAAGCCTTTGTTATACAAGATGCTCTGGGAATATTTTAAGATATTACTTTCCCCCTCCCTCTTGCAGGTAACATGAGGATATTTTTTTCCAGTCTTCAACATGAGAACCTGGTGGACTTCTAGGGGTAAAATCCACAAAACTGTGTGTCTGTCTTTCAGACTGGGCACCCAGGAGTTTTTAATTCTCAAGCAGTTCATCACTGTCACCATTTAAGTATTTCTGCCAGTTTATTAAAAGTTATAGAATCCTTTAGTAAATATATTATCTTTTTCCTTTAAAAGATGAAACAGACAAAGCTTTGACAATGCTAATTTTTAAAAGAAGAACCCTCAAATACCTAGATGTTAGAGTAAACAAGTACACAAGTACACAAGGACACAATGTGTAGCGTGTCCCGTCAGGCCCAGCCCCGCCCAGCCCAGTTTAGACCCTGTGATAGTACATCCCCTGATGATCTTGGGGAACCCAAGGGAGAGGAAACAGATTACTTAGAGTCATTCAGTCAGCAGGCAGGGAGTGGGTGGAAGCCCAGAAATAGAACCCTGGACACAGTCTCTGAGTGGGGGTTGAGAAAACCTAGGGCCAAGATACCCCCACAAGGGTCTTTTCTTAGACCAGTCCTCCCTGCCCGGGTCCCCAGAGGCCAGGTAGAACCCACCTCACAGGGACCAGCAGGCCCTGGCCCAAGGCCCCAAGCTAAAGCCCCCTGCCTTAGCATGTTTAAAACCTTGAGTGATGAGGAGTCTCAGCTTCAAAAAATGTGGGGGAAGATAAGAAAAACTGCAAGGCCCATGGTGGAGACCAAAAATTCTTCCTCCTGGTGAAAAGAGGCTGAGGTGTGAATGACTCAGAGGGTTGCACCACTCAGGGGATTTGCCTTTTGAGAAATCACTCCAGCCAAAAGCAATGCTTAACCCTGCAGGCTGTAAACCCCACTGAGACGGGGACTGTGAATTCATCTCAGGGTCCCCAGTGCCTGGCAAGCACCTGTTACCTAGAAAGTGTGCAATGAATAAGCATATTAAAATTTTTTATTTACTTGTGGTAAACACTTAACATGAGATCTACCCTGTTAAATTTCGAAGTATACAATGCAATATAGCTGACTGTAGGGACAGTGTGGTCCAGCAGATCTCTAGAGCTTATTCATCTTGCTTGACTGAAACTTTATGCCCATTGATTAGCATAAAGTAATTTTTAAGAATAAAAGTAATGCATTGTTAATGGGCAGAATATAGTCGTTTGAGGTTAGAAAGTCAGAATCCCTGGGAGCTGCCCACTCTGATTTCTCTGAGTTCCTTCTTTTTTTATTTTGGTCTTTCCTGTGGAGAATCTTTCCTTGAATGTCTGGTGACGAGGCTTTTTGCTCCATATGAGTCAACAGAAGCCCACTGGAAGCTCTAGAGGCTTGGTGGGCTTCTTATCCAAGGTCCCCACCTTCTGGTGATGGAGAAGAACCTGGCTGTTCTGCTGGGGGCCCTCAAATGTCATTTGAGTTTGGTAGTCTGAGTTTTGGTAACTTTTCTCTTAGGCTGGCCAGCTTTTCCTTGAGAGGAATTTTTCAATCCTCTTACTGGGGCTCTGGGATCCTAGTGGGGGGAAAGGCTGGAAGTTCTGAGCATCCCATGTACAGACTTTCATTTAATTCCTCAGTCCTTCTTCTCAGTATTCAGTCTAACACCCTCCCCACCCACCACAGCCCCCACACCATCCTCTGCTGGGCCAGGTATTACCGAGTCTTCAGTCCCTCTGGACCATCCCCATATTTAATGGGGATGAAGAAGATCCAGCGGTCCAACAGGTCACCCACACTTACTGTTGTCAGCTTTAGCCCACTTGGCAACTTTCTGCTGACTCCTGCACCTTTTCAGGGTCCTTTGGCCTGAGTTCTCTTTTTTCCTGTGGGCTTCCCTACCTGCAGCCTGATCACCAGACATTTGAGGAAAGAGGCCCCACATGAAAGACCAAGGTTTCGGCTTTTTCAGGTCTGTGAAGCCAGTTTCACCTGTTCATTCTGTTTTCACCTTCCAAACATTTGTTGGCATCTCTTATCTATTTTAGTTTCCTCTTCTATTTGCTTTGTCCTAGTAGATTTATACTACTTTATCCCTTTAACTGTGATTTCAAGGGATTTCAGGAGAGAGTGGAGATAAATACTTGTGCTCAATCTGCCACATGAAATGGGTACACCATGCTTTTTTCCTTTAACAATATATTGAGGACATATTTGTTTCATTTTAATGAAGTATAGAATTTCAGGCTCCAGTTGGTGACATTTAAGGCAGTTTTAGGTTTATGCTATTTTAAGAAATGCTGCAATGGGACATTATTATTGTACAACAATAATTATGTATAGAAATAAAGAAAGGAGAGAAAAAAGAGAGGGACAGAGAGAAAGAGGGTGAGAAAGAGAGAAGGAGTTGGGGAGGAGGGAAGGAGTCCACGCAGAATGTCAGGTATCTGAAAACAGCAGGTCAGGAAGAGGTGTGGGGGTCTGAATGGGTTGTACTTTCAGTCCTGGCCCACGTTCACCACCTAGGCCTTACTCTCCCCTTCTAGTTCTACTGCCCACTACATGCCAACTGCTTCAGGCTCAAACCTGAAAGTGAAAGAAACAACTACCACTGGGATATGCTCCACTGGAAACAGGAAACAGGCTGACATTTAGACACGCAAGGCCAGAACCTGCATGGCCAGAGAGGATTCAAGGTGCTCTCTGTCCCCAGAGAGTGCCCTGACTCCAGGATATGAGTTTCAGCATGACTGAAGCCCACACCAGCCTGCAGCCACTAGCTCCACCTCTGCCTGGGAGCCAGACCTGTCCAAAGATAACCAAATGGAAAGGGAAGAACCTGGAAGTCTCCACTTTAGCTCTGGAAGGCTTGCAAATTCTCTGGCTTCTCTTTCTTACACTGCAATGTGGGGAACATAGCTTCTGCTAATACATTAAGAGGTCTTAAGGGGTGGTTTGCACTTCTCACATCAACCAGCTTCTTACTAAGCACTTGACGTTGAGTTACAAGGGATGTTGAAGAAATAGTATTCAATAATCAACTCATTCAACAGATGTCTACTGAGGTCAGTTCTTTATACAGGCACCTGGTTGTTGGTGCACAGCAGTGGACAGAGACACAGTCCCTGCTCTTGGGGCTTCCAGTCTACAGAGAGCTACAGACATTAAATACATAAGCTCACAAAATAAATATATAATTGCAAATTAGGATAAGGTCTGGGGAGGAAAAAGAAACACCTTTTCAGGAGAGAGTAGCAGGACTGCCCTGCCATGGAGAAATATGCAGATATAGGGAAGCCTCTTGAGGAGGTAACAGCAGAGACCAGCCCTGGAGGATGAGAAGGAGAAGGAGAACACATCCCAGGAAAAGCATGCTGTGCCAAGACCCTGAGATTGGAAAGGGCTTGACACACTCACGTTCATGAAATAGAACCAGGGTTCTCAGGGTGGAGTGACCATCACAAGGCTGAGAGGTAGGCGGGTGGCCTAATGGAAAAACACACAAACTGACTATATTCTCCTACTATTCTCACACTAACTCTCCATACTTCATTTCTGAGATCAGAGATGTAGGGATTTCTCTCCACACCCAAACAACTCTCCAGCAGACACCAACAGGATATCCTATAATTTAATTCCATTCTGACACTATCCATCTGGAGTTAGAGTCAGATCTACAGGCTGAGGGCTCAGTCCCACAAGACTACCCCCACTTCAGATGCCAATCACAAGTCCCAGGTGGTGACCTGTGCTTTGATCAAGCAGCTAAAAACTGGGGTTCCCATGACGCCCTTCCTCTGCTCTTCCTCTGCTAGAGCAGCTCACAGAACTCACAGAAACACTTACTTACATTGACCATTGATTTAAAGGATATTACAAAGGATACAGAGGAGCAGACAGATGGAAGAGATGTATAGTGCAAAGAAGATGGGAAGTGGCTTGGAGCTGCTCTCCTCTTTCCATGTGTTCAGTAGCCTGGAAGCTCTTTAAACCCCATAGATCATGGATTTTGTTTGTTTGTTTGTCTGTAGAAAGGGGGTCTCACTAGGTTGAGACCTAGTTGTTCAGGAGGTCAAGGTTGTTCAGGCTGGTCTCAAACTCCTGAGCTCAAGCAATCCTCCTGCCTCGGCATCCCAAAGTGCTGGGATTACAGGCATAAGCCACTGCACCAAGCCTAGTTAATGGATTTTTATGTAGGCTTCCCCATATAAGCATGATTAATTATTAACCTGGTCTTCAGCACCACTCCCCTTCCCAGAGGATGGGGGGTGGAGCTGAAGGTTCCAAACTTCTCATCATGGCTTGGTCTTTCTGGTGACCAACCCCCCTCCAGATGCCCACAGAGAGGCACCTCTTTGGAACAAAAGATGCTCCTAGTACTCAGGAAGTTCCAAGGGCTTAGGAGTTCTCTGTCAAAACTAGGGTCAAAGGCTAAACATTAGAACAAGAGATGCACCTAGAACCCCTATTTCTCAAGAAATTTTAAGGGTTTTAGGAGCTCTGTGCCAGAAATTGGGGACAAAGACCAAATATACAATTCTTATATCACAATATCATAGTGGGCCAGATCATGCAGAGAGGTCACATTAATTAATTAATTAATTAATTCAATAGATATGGACTAAGCACCTACTATGTACTGGGAAATATTCTGGGTACTAGACAAAGAGGACTAAACAAGAAAAGTCCCTCCTCTCATGAAGCTTACATTCTAGTGGTAGGAAACAGACACTACATACAAATGAATGAATGAATGAATGAATGAATTCAGCTCATGAAAGTACTTAGGAGAAAATAAATCATCAGGAGAGAACAGAGAGTGACTTGAGGGGAGGGCGCTACTTTCTATGAGTGGTCAGGAAAAGCGTAAATGAGGAGAAGGAGCCAGCCGTGTGAAGATCGCAGAGAAGAACATTGTGGGCAGAAGCAATGGCAGGTGCAAACGTATCGGGGGAACCCCCCCCTGATAATTCAACGTGGGTCCTTTTCTATTTTCCCTAAGTGTCAGCCGGTCCGAGAAATAAAGGGAAATAAAGAGAGAAATTTTAAAGCTGGGTGTCCGGGGGAGACATCACATGTCGGCAGGTTCCGTGATGCCCCCAAAGCCACAAAACCAGCGAGTTTTTATTAGTGATTTTCAAAAGGGGAGGGAGTGTATGAATAGGGTGTGGGTCACAAAGATCACGTGCTTCACAAGGTAATAGAATATCACAAGGCAAATGGAGGCAGGGCGAGATCACAGAACCAGGGCAAAATTAAAATTGCTAATGAAGTTTCGGGCATGCATTGTCATTGATAACGTCTTATCAGGAGACAGGGTTTGAGAGCAGACAACCGGTCTGACCAAAATTTATTAAGCGGGAATTTCCTCGTCCTAATAAGCCTGGGAGCGCTACAGGAGACTGGGGCTTATTTCATTCCTTACCTACAACCGTAAAAGACAGACATCCCCAGAGCAGCCATTTTAGAGACCACCCCCTAGGAACGCATTCTCTTTCTCGGGGATGTTCCTTGCCGAGAAAAAGAATTCAGCGATATTTCTCCTATTTGCTTTTGAAAGAAGAAAAATATGGCTCTGTCCCTCCTGGCTGTCAGGCAGCCAGACCTAATGGTTATCTCCCTTGTTCCCTGAATATCACTGTTTTCCTGTTCTTTTTTCAAGGTGCCCAGATTTCATATTGTTTAAACAATTTGTGCAATTAATGAAATCATCACAGGGTCCTAAGGCAATATACATCCTCAGTTTACAAAGATGACGGGATTAAGAGATTAAGTAAAGACAGGCATAGGAAATCACAAGAATATTGATTAGGGAAGTGATAAATGTCCATGAAATCTTCACAATTTATGTTCAGAGATTGCAGTAAAGACAGGTGTAAGAAATTATACAAGTATTAATTTGGGGAACTAATAAATGTCCATGAAATCTTCACAATCTATGTTCTTCAGCCAGGGCTTCAGCCGATCCCTCTGTTCAGGGTCCCTGACTTCCTACAACATCTCTCCCTTTCTTTTTATATAAATATGCCGTGGCTATGAAGGCTTGTTCATTTTCTCGATTTTGACACAGGATTCTTTGACTGGTCCGGCACACTAAAGACAAGCTGATTAAACAGAGAAACGTAATTCCAAAATTTACTACACTGGGGCCTTCAATACACTTAATCAAAGTCATGGGGTTTAGTCCATAAAGATTTTCTGCCACCTGATCTAACGCCTCAGCTCCAGGCACAATGGATAAATGAGCCTGAGAGGCTTCAAAAATTTGTTTTTTTTAATTTAGTTATGTCCAGTGATAAATGATCTTCCCTGCCAAGAAGGTGTCCTTTGAAAGAACATTGTCCTAATGAAAGAACAGACTTAGAGTGTTCTAGAGGTAGAGTTAAGGAGTTGATATTTTATTCTAAGTGGGAACCATTGCAAGGTCTTAGCAGGAAAGCAACAGGATCTGATTTAAGTTTCTCAAAGTGTACTCTGGCTGCTATGTTGAGAATGGATTGCAGAGGCAAGAGAATTAGGAAAGAAGGCCGGTAGGAGGCTCTTCTGGGGACAGGGTGGGAGTTGATGGTCCTGGGGGCAATTCCATGCTATTTTAATCCCAATGGAATTATAAGTTTTGTATAGTGTGTCACCATCATTACTGGTTTTTTATTTTTAGTTGATAAAAATTGACATTTGCTATGATATTGTTTTTCCATGCAAAAACATGTTCAGATCCTATTGCAAATTTATATCCTGTGGGTAAGTTTTATACATTCTACTATTAAACTTAATATTGTTATTACATTTATTTATAAATATTTTATAGATTTTGACACTTCTGTGAATCAGACATTTCCTTCACTTCTATTTCTAATTGGTTATTGCTAATATAGAGAAAAGCTATTCATTTTTGTATGTTCACCTTAAATCCAGCCATATTACCAAACTCTGTTATTATTTTTTATCTATTTTTCTAGAAAACCTAAGGATGATAGGGGATGGGGCAGTGATTGGAGAAACTCAGAACCTAGGCACTGCAGTGCAGGTCCTCCTGGGGACATGAGGCACAGCCAGAAATGCGTGAAGCAGACAGGTCAGTTGTGTATATGGAGGTGGGGGCGAGACAAGGAGGCCCCTAACTCTCCAGAGAAGCCTCTCCTCCCCGAGGCTCAGGGCCTCCCAGTCCTCACTCTCGTATTCCACTCTCACTCCCTCACCACCAAGGAGCTGAGGCACCTCTGCACATCTCAGGTGACGCTGAACAGGCTCCTTTGCAGGATCCCCAAGAGAAAGGGCTGAACACAACGGAAACAGAAGCCATGACTGCAGCAGGGAAAGGGAGGACTCAGGGCTGGTCCATCTGAGTGCTGAGGTCCAACCCTCTCTAGAGCCCTCTGACACCCCTAGACCAGAAAGAAGTGGCAGCACTTGGCAGAACCAGGAATAATAGCAGCCACCATGGAATGCACTCCCAACAGTCCTCTGAGTATTCCCCTTTACAGATGAAGAAACTGGAGTTCAGGGAAATTAAGGAATTCACTTGAGTTTACACAGATAGTAAATGGCAGAGGAGGAATTCACACCCAGGAACCTAACTCCACAGCCTGCCGCACCCAATATTCCTATGTGGCCATCCAGGCCATTCATGTTAAGCCCATGGGCCAAAGACTGGATCCCCTAGAAACTGCAGAGCTTTCTCAGGGACCCTGGAGTTCATGCATGCACCAGACATTGTCTGCAGACATTACAGTAATATGTACCAACTTGGGTCCTGTGGTGAATTGAATGGTGACCCACCCCCACCCCCCGCAAAGGATAACTTCACCTGGAATCTCAGAACATGACTGTATTTGGAATAGGGGTCTTTGCAAATGTAATGAAGGTAAAGATCTCAAGAGGAGATCATCTTGGATTAGAATGTCCTTCTCAGAGACAGAAAGGAGGGGACATACAGAGACACAGCAAGGAAGGGCATGTAAAAATGGAGGCAGGCAGAGACTGGAGTGATGCCGTTGCATGCCCAGGAATGCCAGGGGCCATCAGAAGCTGGAAGCTGCTGGGAAGTATTCGCCCCTGGAGTCTTCAGAGGAAGCATGGCCCTGCCAACGCCTTGTTTCCAGGCTTCTGACCTCCAGAACTGTGAAAGAATAAACTTCTGTTGTTTCAAACCACCTATTTGGTGGCCATTTGTTACAGTAGCTCTGGGAAACCAATACAAATGTCCACCATTCTTCTTTTTTTTTTTTTTTTGGACAGAGTTTCACTCTTGTTGCCCAGGCAGGAGTGCAGTGGCACGATCTCGGCTCACCACAATCTCCACCTCCTGGGTTCAAGCGATTCTCCTGTCTCAGCCTCCAGAGTAACTGGGATTACAGGCATGTGCCACCATGCCAGGCTGATTTTGTATTTTTAGTAAAGGTAGGGTTTCTCCATGTTGGTCAGGCTGGTCTTGAACTCCTGATCTCGGGTGATCCACCTGCCTCGGCCTCCCAAAGTGCTGGGATTACAGGTGTAAGCCACCATGCCTGGCCCAAATGTCCACCATTATTATTCTTTATAAGAAACATAGGCATTTCAAGCTATTACCAAACTTATAGTCACTATTTATCATTATCTATTTTTCTCCATCAATGGATATGCAAACATTACTATCATGAAAAATAAACTATGTTTGCAACCCCATTATCGTCTAGATGGAGAAACAGTTTGAGAGAGGGCAGTGGAGAAGCAAGAGAGCTGGTCTGGAACCCAGCTGCCTGACTCGTGAGTCATTTCTCTTCCTCCAAAGCCCTATTAAGTCTGGGGCTGCTTATGGCCCTCACCACCTACACAAAGAAAGTCAGGGTCATGCTCATCCATCAGGAGGTTCAGGGCCACTTCCCGCTTTCCTCTGTTTGGCAACACTAAGAGTCACCCTCTGATTGTTCCAGAAAAGCAAGAATTGCTAAAGGCCATTGTGTCAAGTTTGCCCAATTCATGCTACTTGACATCTTACCCCTCCCCACCCTGCTCCCACCCCCCATCCCCCTAGTGCCCCTGATTGCAACACTCCTGGCTGGGGTGGGACTGGGTGGCCAGATAAAAGCAGAGCAGGACCTGGAAAGCTGGTTTGTATGGGCTGCATCCTGCTGCCGAGCTGCATCATGGTGCGGTCTGTGGCCTGGGCAGGTGAGCTGTCGGATAGTGGGCTGGGTCTCGGGAGCTGTGGGGAGGTGGGGATGTGGATGTCCAGGAACCCCTTGCTACCCTTTGCAAGGAAGTAGGAGGACTCAGGAGAACTTCAGAGGGTCATTTTATCCCTCTCCATGCCTCCTGGCTCGCAGTCCCTTGATTACCTTTCCTGTGGGCTCCCCCTTAGGCTCTTTCAGCCCGAGAGACTTCGTGTTGCAAGGGAAGCCTTTTCTCAACAGGCTGAAGATGACCTGACTTTCATCTTTCTGTCCTGAAAGCCCAGAGTCAATGAGGCCACTGCACTGGGTCTTTGTGTCTTTCCCATGTTCTTAGGTCCCTCCTGTTGGCCTTATCCAAGAAGCGCCCACTGCCAAGAGCCTCTTCTCCAACCTCATATTGTCTGTCCTGCAAGAGGGCAGCCTGGGGCCAAGATCCTGGGCATCCTTGCAAATTTTCATGGAGGTTCTATTAGGTTGACAGAGAAGTCCAAGCTCACCAGATGAAAGAGATCTCTTCGAAGGAGTCCTGTCAGGCCCTAGGTCTCCAAGGCTGTGGATGCCTGCCACAGCCAGGTAGCGGAAAGGCAACAGGAAGCCATAAACAACGGGAGCAGAGGCACAGGCCCTCCCCAGGAGATGAACTCTCCCCATGCAGCCCTTCCAGATTGATTCTTTCTAGCCCAAAAACAGGCTTGTTTCTTGTTCCGAAAGAGAAGCTATCTCTCTGAATAACTCACAAGTCAGCAGTTTTTCCACAATCTTCCTGCATCCACACTGCCCTTTACTGAGGTATAGAGAGGGGGCAGCCTCAGCCCATGGAACTTTCCATCAGCTTCTAGGACCAACCCAGGCCAGGAAGAGACCCCCATGGTCTGGCCTGCATGAAGGGATGGGCACAGTGCCCTCCTGGGTCCCTTCTGAAAGGAGAAAGCTTGATTTGTATGAAATCAGCCCTCCCTGACCACCTCCTGTGCTTCCGTAAGCTGTGGGGCCTGGGAAGGTGAGAATGGCAGCATAACCCTGGCCTTCTCTCTTGTGTTGCTCCAGGTTTCATGGTCCTGCTGATGATCCCATGGGGTAAGTGACCTCTTTCTTGGAGCTAGCTCTTGACTGCCTCAGCCCCTTCCCTGGGCTCTGCTTAATGTCCCAAAACACCTTCTCTGCCAGACCTCCCCAAGAGCTCCAGATTTCAGTGGGGACTCTCTTCCAAAGCTCAGACCCCTGCAAATGTCCCCATCCGCTACCAGCCCTCCCAGGAAGGCTCTTGCCTCCTTATCCACTAGCTGAGCTCCTGCACATCTGTGGGGCCAGCTTGTGCATCAGCCTCTTTCAGGGCTTTCCTTTCCTGGGGTTGCTGGCTCCCGCCTCTGCACTCTGTGCTCTTGCAGCACCTGTGTGTTTTACAGTACATTTTGCACTGCCTCTCATTATTGGCTTAGATGTCTCTCCAAACCAGACTCCAAGTTGCTGCAGGTAAGAACCCTAAGTCTCATCTGGCTCAGCATCCCCAGCGCCTTAGCTCTGTGACGACAACACACTTGCTTTTGGTCTGCTGAACTGATCAGATGTGGAGCTTGAGAGAGGCAGGAGGGAGCTCCTTGTGTCAAATGGAAAAGAGACCTTGGGGGATCTTCAGCAACTCAGACTCCTGGTCCCCCTCTTGTCCCACCCCATTCCCTGGGCATCAGTGGCCTGGGAATGCTGGCCTCTCAGACCTTGTCCTGTGACTGTGCCTCTCATGCTGGGCTGTGGCATTGGAGGTACATTTCCCTCTCAGCCTCATAGGAGGGAACAGCCGGGGGCACAGAAACAGCAAACATGGGGAAGATGAGAGGTGGGAGATTTCTCAAAAAGCTTTAGTCCAGGCTATTTCTTGGCTTTCTGCAGTATAGTAATAATAGTAGGACTTTGTGTGGACTAAGGGTTAATATATGCGAAGCACCTAGAACAGAACTTCTTCCATGCAGCGTTCCTCCGAGTGTTTTACATGTATTAACTTTAGCTCACACGGGGGTCCTGTGACACACATTGTGGAAGGTCCAGTGGTCTCCCCGTTTCACACAGGAGGAAGCTGAGTCACACAGCGAGTAAGTTGCAAAGTTAGGATTACAACCCAGACACTGACATGCCAGAGTCCCTGCTGTTAACCACTGCACTTTATTTTCTCCATAGTACAGAAATTCATAACAATATTTGATATGTGACAGCATGACATGATAGAAAAAGAGCTTCCTGGCTCCTTCCTACATGGCCTGGGGGATGAGTTATCTGGGTTCATCCCCTCCTTCCTCTCTTTTGCTTTGGGGAGTTCACCAATTCTCCTGTATCGTTGCAGGCTACACCCCAGCCCCACCAGCAAGCTGCGCTCCTGGGTGACCTCTGGTTAGAGACAGTGACCACTCTGGAGCCACATGTATGCCCAGGGTCAGCCCTCCATGCTCTCAGGTTCTAGTTGAGGCCTGCCTGAGCCGTCTCTTCCTGAAACTCTCCTATAGACACTTTGCACCCCTCCTCTTCCTTCCCCCATCCCTGTCCTTGTGGGCATTGGAGGGGGTACAGAGAGACCCTGCTGGGGCAAAGGGAAGTCCCAGGTTCTAGACACCAGCCACAGACACGCTCCAGTCCAAACTCACTGCTCCATCAAGATCTTGGCGTAAAATGTTGGCTTATACAAATTACACCATCATAGATTGAGAGACTGGAAGAGACCCCATAGACCACACAGTCATTAACAGATGGGGCCGGGAGTGAAGATGAGATGGACCCAAAATCTATTTTTGGCAGATGCTGGAATGAAGACTAGCATTCTTGCTTCCTAGTGTCCTGGTCAACCCTGCACAGGGCTGACCTCAATGGGGTCATCACCACCGAGCCCTCACTGGGAACAGATAATCCCACCCCCTGCAAAGTCTTTTCACACACTGTAGGGTACTCTAGAGACAAGTACCCTACAGTGTGTGGGGTACTTAGAGACAAGATGTCTTCTCCTAGATAAAATTAGCTCTTTATTACAATCTCAGCAGTGTTATTGATAAACATAGATTATCTACAAGGGATAACAAGCAAATGCAAATGGTTTTAATGCAAGACTAAAGAAACATAAACCCAGGCCTGTAACTGGGGCCTCCTCTCTGCTACTTATCTGTTTGCATTTTAATGAAGTATTCTGAGGTATTCCAAACCATTTTTGAAAGTTTGCCTGCCTTCCTTCTGCAGATGAGCATGCCATGTCTAATCCCCTCTAGGCCTCACGCTGGGGCTTCCTGGGGCTACCTTCTGTCAGGTTTCAGGGCCTGGAGGGGAGATCCTAACTGGGGGTAGGGAGACATGCCTGCCAGACCCTGATCCTGGGAGCTCGGACTCTGAGACTAGCAACTTTCAAGGATGTCAAGGAGTCAAGAGACTTGGGTCGCAGCACCACTGCTCTGCCCTCTTAGCAGCCGTGCTGATGAGGAAGGGCCCCAAGCTCATGAGCCTCAACTTGCTTCCCAGGAAAACAAGGCTTGGAAGATGATGGTCCTGCCCACTCAGTGTTCTGAGGATCCCATGTCTGGCCTCTGAAAATGCTTTCCCAACTGCCAGGCTCCACCCACACAAAAACAAATGCCATTTCTGCCTGTCGGGTCCCTCCACTGACTCCAGGTGTAGAAGAGGGAGGTCCAAGGACATTGCCTGCCCCAAATGAAGGGTGACCAGTCCCCAGAAGGCCCTGCTGACAGCTATCCCTTTTCTTTACTCCAACGGGCCAGGCTCTGCTGCAAAACTGGTCTGCTACTTCACCAACTGGGCCCAATACAGACAGGGGGAGGCTCGCTTCCTGCCCAAGGACGTGGACCCCAGTCTTTGCACCCACCTCATCTACGCCTTCGCTGGCATGACCAACCACCAGCTGAGCACCATTGAGTGGAATGACGAGACTCTCTACCAGGAGTTCAATGGCCTGAAGAAGATGTGAGCCAAAGCAGAGGAGCAGGGTGGGTGGGATGTGGTGGGGGGACAGATAACCTCCTCCCAGAGCCAGACACCTCTCCAGCACTAAGGTCCTGCCACAGACCCACTGTGTGGCTTTGGGCAAGTCGTATCACCTCTCTAGGCTCTCCTGTGCTTAATGAAAGAGGTAGGGTTTGCTTAGGGGATCCTAAAGGGCCCTTCCAGTTTAGGTCTAAGTGGGATTAGGATTGTGAGACTCTTTCTGTCTCCCATGAAGCCCCTTCCTCATTATGAAATTGATCCACCCTTCAGCTCCAGTGTTCTGGGCGCCTTCACAAAGCCTCTTGAGAATCTGCCCCAATCCTTGCTTCCTGAGCCCACACAGTGGTGTCTCCCCAGTTAGACAGGTGGTTCTGCAAGTCAGGAACGTGACTTCCCTTTTCCAATCTACAGCTGTCCTCAGAATGCTTAATACAGTCTCTGCACATAGACACTTTGACACGTCCCCACCCTTGTTGCTCGTCCCCACCCTTGTTGCTCCTCCCCACTGTAACATCCCTGCCAGGGAGCCCTGGGAGCTGGCAGAGTAAATCCTGCTGTGTCTCCTGTCTTTCTCAGGAATCCCAAGCTGAAGACCCTGTTAGCCATCGGAGGCTGGAATTTCGGCACTCAGAAGTTAGTTGACTGTGGTCACCTGTGTGGTAAAGCTCCTGGATGGGAACCTGCTGCACTGGCCAGAGGGAGTCCTGGTCAGGGAATCAGGCCAGGCTGAGGTGTGGTCAGGGGAAAGGGGAGGGGAGCTGAACTCTGAGGGCTGAATTTCCTTCTGGGTTCTTGGCACCACAGCAGGAGGGCAGCACAGTGAGCTTCGCTCCAGGCTGTTTCAGATCCAGTCTTGCCAGAAGCATAGGTCTAAACACAGCAGAGGGCTCAGACCTCTCCAGGCCTCAGTCTCATCTTCCATGAAATGAGAAGAGGGAGGGTCCCAACTAATCCTGACAACATGCAGTGTCTATGTTTTCTGAGCTCAGAAATGGGATATCTTGTCTCAGAAAGAATGTTTATTCCACTTCTGAGTATAAAAGGTAATCTGTGAGATTGAGCCTGGATGCCAAAGTATTGGCATTTGGGGGACTTTTTTTTAATGATTTATGGAGATAATGGAATGGAGTATTTGAAACTTGGTGTTTTCTAGAAAATCCAGAATATAGGGCTCCCAAAGCTCTAAACAGTCTTTCTAAAACTTTTTTGGATCATGAACCCTTTTGGGAATCTGATGAAAGTGATTACTCATCTTCCAAAATAATGCTTATATACAGATTGTTTATTGAAATGCAGGAGTTTTTAGCCTGGTGTCCTCGGACTAAATTAATAAAAATAAAATAGGATCAATATGTAAAGAACTTGAGACCCCCAAGAAGTTCAGGGACTTCCCACTAAGGAAGGAAGATGTGGAGAGGTGGTTCTTGGGGCAGCTTGGGGATTTTGACGAACTCTGGACTAGTAATAGTAATAAAAACACAAAGCACTCTATGGGTGTGAGTTAGAGGAAAGATGACCAGGTTAATCTGCCAGGAAACTAAAACAGTGGGCTCCCCAGGTCTTTACTAACCTTAGTAAAGGAATTAGAGAAATTCTAATTAGAGAAAAATCCTACTTAAAGAAAAACCTGACAAGAGGAATTAGAGAAACTAATTCCTTTTCTTTTTAAACCTCCATTCTGAGGATGTCAACTAGTTCTGATTTGGGGTGGGACAATTCAGGGGCTTGGAGGAAGCCTCTGGAGGGAATTTTGGGAATGGCTCCTAGGGTGTCCATGTGCCCCAGGTGATGTCGATGTTCGGGGGTAGAAAGCGCTCTAGATGGTCCCCTTTCCTCAACCGGGACCATAACTCACCAGCAAATATCCCTGCAGCCTCTGAAGCAGCCCTCCCAGTGCCCCTCCCAGCCCAGACACAGAGATGCACTGTCCTGAGTGTTTTCTCGCCTGCTTCTGAGTAAGAGTGGCTCCTGTCTGGTCCAAGGCCGGCCCTTACTCTCCTTCATCACCTCACAGGTTCACAGATATGGTAGCCACGGCCAAAAACCGTCAGACCTTTGTCAACTCGGCCATCAGGTTTCTGCGCAAATACGGCTTTGATGGCCTTGACCTTGACTGGGAGTACCCTGGAAGCCGGGGGAGCCCTGCCGTAGACAAGGAGCGCTTCACAGCCCTGGTACAGGTATGACTGGGCAGGGCAGGGATCACCAGTCTGTGCAGGAATCCATGTGGGGGCTGTGCAGGAAGCACATGTGGGGGCTGCTCTGCCCCCAGAGCCAGCTGCTTCACGTATCTGTGTGGCACAGATCAGCCCTGTGGCCAGCTCTCAGACTTCTACGAGTGAACATCTACCTGGGGCTCACAGAGGCTGCCTGCCTGGTGCACGCCCCTGTGTTGACTCTGAGCTCCACTCCCACAGGACTTGGCCAATGCCTTCCAGCAGGAAGCCCAGACCTCAGGGAAAGAAGGCCTTCTTCTGAGTGCAGCGGTTCCAGCTGGGCGGACCTATGTGGATGCTGGATACGAGGTGGACAAAATCGCCCAGTGAGTCTCAGGCAGATGGCTTGGAGCTGTGCTCTCTGAGGGAAGAGAGGCCAAGGGCAGACTGAGCTTTCCCATGGGTAGAGCAGGTGTTCACCTACAAGGCATTTGGAAAGTCCCATCCTTACACCCAAACAAAAGCAGACCATTCCCTGCTTTTGTACTCAGGGTAAAACTAAGACACATCCAGAAAGGCTTTGCTCAGTGTCCACTGCTGCCCTGTTCCAGATCCTTCATTTTGGATCTCTGCCCTCTCCTTGGGAACTCATTCTTAAGGTGAAAATGCCTCTGAGTGGGTAGCAAAGCCATTGTCTTCAAGAAAATGGGTTTTCTGGATCCTTGCTCCTCAAAGTACAGCATGCGGACTCATAGCCCTCATTAAAACCAGGTGCTCATTAGAATTATGGACTCTCAGGCCCCATCCCAGGCCTTCTGAAGAAGAACCTTCATTTTAATGAGATTCCCAGGCGATCTCTGTGCACACTGAAGTGGGAGAAACCCTGAGCTAGAGTTCCCTCCAGAATAGCAATGTAGCAGGAGGTTTCTTGAGTGGAATAGGGAGGGTCTGGGGGTGCAGAGGGGACAGTAGGGTGAGGGTCACAAGTTTGAATGAGAATGAGAATGGCCTCCATGAGGGGGCTGGCTGGGACTGCTGTCTGGGTCACCTTCTGCAGAGCCAGGTGAGCCTGCCACCTTTGCCTCTGACCCCAGTGGTTCCTCCCTGGGCCATGCACTGAGGGGGTAGGGTGAGAAAGAAGGGCTACCCCCACCCCCAATCCCTTGTTCCTCACCTCCTCTTCCATGCCTCCTGCAGGAACCTGGATTTTGTCAACCTTATGGCCTATGACTTCCATGGCTCTTGGGAGAAGGTCACGGGACATAACAGCCCCCTCTACAAGAGGCAAGAGGAGAGTGGTGCAGCAGCCAGCCTCAACGTGGTGTGTGTGGCCGGAGGACTGAGGCAGGACTCCCCTGTCCAGCAGGCCCTGTTTGGTGGCTTCTTTTGAGCCCCGAGGCCCTCATGGGAAAAAAGACACAGGGCACTGAGAAACCAGAAGCTTTTTTGTTTCTTTGCTTGCTTGTTTTGTTCTATTTTCCTGGTCCATGCCCCTGCTGAGGGGAAACCTCACTTCTGTGGAGCATCTTGGCTGATGGTAGATGCAGCAAATCAGTTTGATGACAAACAAGTAACCAATGGGGAAGCCCACTTTGAGCTTGAGTCTCCAGCCAGCAGGTGTGCTGCTTCCCTCACACACCGCCACCCCATTTCCTTCAAGACAGTGGGCAGACTTGTGCTCCATGGTCACACTGGTTGACCTTCTGGAAGGTGCTTTCAGGGATAGGAGCTTTCCCAAGTTGATAACATCTCCACAGATGTCACTCAGGGTGGAAGTACCCCCAGCACCTGCAAAGGGCAGGCTTGATTTTTAGACTAGGGTAGGTTGGGGTTTCCTAACTTTTCCTCATTGAGCAATCAAGACACTTTTAATTTTTTTTAACTTTATTTATTTATTCTTAAGAGACAGAATCTTGCTCTGTCACCAAGGGGGGTATGCAGTGGCATGATCATAGCTCACTGCAGCTTCATCCTCCTGGGCTTAAGCGATCCTCCTACCCCAGCCTCCTGAGTAACTGGGATCACTATGATCAACTAATTTTTTTAAGTTTGTAGAGATGGAGTCTTGCTATATTGCCCAGGATGGTCTTGAACTCCTGCCCTCAAGCAATCCTCCTGGCTCAGCCTCCCAAAGTGTTGGAATTATAGGCACGAGCCAACATGCTCAGCCTAGATCCTGTTTATAAACCCTCTCTATATACTAAAATATAGATTTTAAGAGAGGGTTTATAATAACTTTAAGAGAGAGCTTATAATAACTTTAAGAGAGGGCTTATAATAACTATATTATTTTTCTTTCTTAAGCAAAACCAAACAACAAAGATAAAGCCCTAAATTAAAATGCTTTTTACTTTTGGAGAGCCGACATCTCTGTATGTCAGCTGGAGTGGGACATCTTTGATTTTCTGGCTCTTTCATGAATAAAGAGCACCTCTTTAGCCAGTGAGCCAGGCATCCACATTTCACACTGAGCCTGGCCTCTCCATCCCTGTCTGGAAGACTGTGTGAGTTTTGGAGGAAGCTGTATCCCTGCACCAGTGGGGAGACACAGAAAGAAATTTAGCTGAGAGGTGAATGGGGTTGGAGTCCCTCCAGCACCCTGCTTTCCACACCGTGTACCTTGAATCCACCGAGGAATGGAGGCCATCTTATTCCTACAAAGAGGGCTTCTACTCACCACACAGTGTGCCCGGGGATTGCTTCTAGCCAGAGGGGTGACTTTTCCCAACTTGCACAAAAGTGCTATAACAGATCAGGAGAAGCCCCGACTTCTGCCTTCAGAAAGCACCAGTCTGACCAAAGATAAGTTGTACAGATGGACAAAAAGAAATACATTTAAATAAATGTAGTGAAAGCTGTTCTTTACCTAAGTGCTAAGTGGGCTCAGAGTAACTAGACCTGACAAAACTAGAGCAGCTTCTGGGGGAAAGCGAACCATACTCTTGGCTTAAGGAATGAGGCTTCATTTTTCATTAATTTATCATACTTGTATCGGGTACCTTCTCCCGTCACAGGCCTGGGGGTGTTACATCAAGTAATACATAATCGGGAGAAGGCCTTATTCAGAGGTGGGTAAGGAAGCCTTTGTTCTATCTGAGCATCAGGTGTCATTCTAGGCACTGGGGATACAGAGATAAATAAAGCAGACCCGATTCCCTGCTTTGGTACTCAGGGTAAAACTAAGACAACAATCATGATAACGATAATGACCATAGCAACCATTTATTGCGTTGTGCTGACCTTTTACATGCATTATAACCTTTAATTCTCACAATGCCCTAAGAGATGGATATTTTACTTATTTCCATGTTACAGACAGAACACCAAGGCTCAGTGAGGTTAAATAAGCTGCTGGGTAAGGCAGGGATCTGTGTCTGCCTTGTTCACTGATGTGTCTGAAGCACCATGGACAGCGCCTGGCACACAGTGGGCCATCAGTACATTTGTTCAGTGAACGGTTGTCTGCGTCCGAAACCCATGCTCTCTGGTTATCATGCCATGCAGCTTCTTCACTGGGGTCACGGGTCTAAGGCAGGCTCTAAAGAAGGTGGGGTAGGGCTGGAATCCTAACAAAGGCCCGTGGAACTCCAGCTGAGGAGCCCCTGCCCTCCTAGCTCTGCCTCTGGATCCCCCAGATTTTAGATAATCAGAACCAGGCTGAGGGCTGAGAAAATTAACCCTGACCTCTTCCGCCACCAGGATGCTGCTGTGCAACTGTGGCTGCAGAAGGGGACCCCTGCCAGCAAGCTGATCCTTGGCATGCCTACCTACGGACGCTCCTTCACCCTGGCCTCCTCATCAGACACCAGAGTGGGGGCCCCAGCCACAGGGTCTGGCACTCCCGGCCCCTTCACCAAGGAAGGAGGGATGCTGGCCTACTATGAGGTAGGAAAACCCATAACCACCCTGGGTATTGTGGGGGTCAGGGGTGCCTGAGAGAGCAGAGGTTTCCTTCTCCCACCGTTTCTGAGTAAGGATGCCAGGTGCAGAGAATTCTGGCCAGGTAAATTCCATCCCATCCATGCCGTCTTGAATTTACCCTTAAGCCAAGGTGCTTCAAGCTGAGTCCAGCATTCTAGGTCACTGCAAAGAACCTCCTGATTCTCCAGGCTTCCTCAGACAGGAATTTTCCAATCTCTAGTCTCCTCCTGGTGAGGAAAGGAAGGTGCCTGCAAGAGCCTCCCTCCTCCTCCCCAGTGCTGCCTTCTGCTCCCACAGGTCTGCTCCTGGAAGGGGGCCACCAAACAGAGAATCCAGGACCAGGAGGTGCCCTACATCTTCCGGGACAACCAGTGGGTGGGCTTTGATGATGTGGAGAGCTTCAAAACCAAGGTGAGGCCCAGCTCTGCTGGCAGAGGGGTGGTCCTAGTGAACAAGGCCTGTCAATGACATGGAATGAGGACAGTTCAAGACCTCAAGGGTGAGTCTCCTTTAAATGTCCCAACATTTCATAAATCTCCACGTGA
The DNA here is from genome assembly GCF_028885625.2 of Pongo pygmaeus. Classification (NCBI taxonomy): domain Eukaryota; kingdom Metazoa; phylum Chordata; class Mammalia; order Primates; family Hominidae; genus Pongo; species Pongo pygmaeus. The sequence goes on from NC_072373.2 coordinate 46,233,374, forward strand.
TAGTATTTTGTACCTTTGCTACCTATTGACTCAGAAAAGAAAAAATCACAAAAAATTGCTCTACATTTAGTAGCACTCTGGAAAGTATTTCTATTTTATTAAATACCATACAAATTCTACAGACATATGAAGAGGAGAAATACACATGGTGAGGCATATAGCTTTATTCAGCCCATTGGCAATACCTGGTGCATGTCCAAACTACAGACCTTTTGCTTTACTTATAGGACCCCCTTCTCCTGCCCAATACTGGTGGCCTGAAGAGTTAGTGCATTTACCTGGTTTCATGCCACTTTCCCCTGTGAAACTGTTAGCTCCTGAAGATGGATGCTTCACTAGTTTATCTGTACATCCCACATCAACTATCATGTGTGGCTGACAGCGGCAGCTTCTAGAGGTGGAGAATTGCAGGGGGGCATGATCCTGGCTGGGGAGATGGGAGAAGGGGTCACGGTGGAAGGGTATTTCAGATAAGTCCTAAAGCATAGAAGGTGGCCATTCTTAGGGGTGAGGGAGGGGGCAACTGCACAAGCAAAGACGCAAGTGCAGAGAAAGTAGAGGCTGGACTTAGAACAAAGTGTAGGTCCACATAGCTGGACCCCCAAGCAGGGCAGGTAGAGGAAGGGAGCTAGCTGAAACGGAGGCTGGGGCCAGCAAGGGATCAAGCACCATGGCCCCCTGGCAGGGTTAGAGGACAGAGAATCCCACTCTGAGGAAACACACCGTCATACCCTCACGAAGCCTCAGGAATCTGGTGGAGGGAAGATGGCTCTCAGGGAAGACAAAGACATGAAGACAAAGAAGCAAGCCTTGATTGAGATCTTTTGGAAATCTGAGTTGTTGCCTATGGTAACTGGACTTACCTTGACCAGCATACAATACCCTTAAATAAAGCAGCTCAGCCCACACATGACCAAGCTGTGAGGGGTTCCTACTTAGGGAGGTGCACACATCTGACACTATTCCTCCCAGCTGCACCCACCCCACCCCAGGTCATGCTTATGTTAAGACAAGGAGACTGCAAAATAACTGATGTCCTAGCAGCATGAGGACTCAGCATCCTCCCAGCCCAGGGCTGTCTCCAGAACCTACAGCCACTCACAGGCCTGAGGCTGCTGGAGAAAAAAGGACCCTGTCTAGATGAGGTAGCCAGCCTCTGGGGCTGGCTGGGCCGGACTTCCCCGGGCTCCTCCACTGCATCCCCTCCCTGCACAGGTCAGCTATCTGAAGCAGAAGGGACTGGGCGGGGCCATGGTCTGGGCACTGGACTTAGATGACTTTGCCGGCTTCTCCTGCAACCAGGGCCGATACCCCCTCATCCAGACGCTGCGGCGAGAACTGAGTAAGTAAGGGACCCGGGGCCAGTGGCGGAATTTAGAGGTGGGGTACGAACACAGCTCCATGCGTCCAATGAACTGTAGGTCCTGGGTCCTTCTGAGGAAATGACTTTGCCCCAATACTGTAATTTCCCAAGCTTCATGCACCCACAGGAGCTAAGGAAACTGTCAAAACAATTTTCCTTCTTGCGCTCTTTCTCTTCCTGGTTGTAGCAATGCCTGCCCAGGGTTGTTGTAACCGTGGCTTCCCTCCAGAGAGCCCCCAGACTGGGAGCAGCACCTTGTTCCTCTCTTATCTGGGAGAAAGCCTCCCCTTAGCCTGCAGCATGGCACCCCCACCTGCCCTCAGCAGTATATGGTTCTGCTTGCAGATGGGTAAAGCCTTAACTGCCTGTCACATGTGTAGCCAGGTGTTGTCTGTGGCACTGTGCTTCAGCTGTAGGTATGGCTGTTGTCTGGCTGTTCTCTGCTTGGGGTATCTGGCTGTATTCAGCCTGTAGGGCATGTGGTGCTGGGCTGCTGCCAGCCAATGGTTGCTGCCTGTGTGCTCTGCCTGTGAGTTTGGGATCTCTTGTGGGGAGCCTTGGTTGAATCTTCACTGTCTTCCCAGGTCTTCCATACGTGCCTTCAGGCACCCCAGAGCTTGAAGTTCCAACACCAGGTCAGCCCTCTGAACCTGAGCATGGCCCCAGCCCTGGACAAGACACGTTCTGCCAGGGCAAAGCTGATGGGCTCTATCCCAATCCTCGGGAACGGTCCAGCTTCTACAGCTGTGCAGGGGGGCGGCTGTTCCAGCAAAGCTGCCCGACGGGCCTGGTGTTCAGCAGCTCCTGCAAATGCTGCACCTGGAATTGAGTCCCTAAGGCCCCTCCAGTCCCAACTTTGAGGCTGGGCCTGGTATCACTCTACAGCCTGCCTCCTGGGTTTTCCCTGGGGGCTGCGATCTGGCTCCTGCGGGCCTCTCTGTGGTCTTCCTTTATCCAGGCTTTCTGCTCTCAGCCTTGCCTTCTGTTTTTCTGGGTCTCCTGGGCTGCCCCTTTCACTTGTAAAATAAATCTTTGGTTTGCTCCCCTCTCCCCAAAGATGTGGTGACTTAAGAGGCTCTCTAAGCACACTGTTGACTCCAAAACATCCGCAGGTCAGAGCCAGGTGGGAAGGTGGTCCGTGCAGGATGTGCCAGGCCCTGTGGCAGGTCTTGCCTCATGAGTCCATATGCCAGTGGGCAGTTTCCAGTACACAGGTGATGGCAGCCAGAGCACGGCCCCAAGTGCAACACGTTCTTTGGTTATTGACGCAGAAGCCTGGAAACAGGAGCTTCTGCGGACCTTCACGCACGTGTTATTCCCAAAATGCCACTAGATGGCAGCAGAGAAGAACTTTTCCCTGATTTAAGCGCTCTGCGAGCAGCCACTCAGCATTACACCAAGAATTCAGACCCCTGGTACTCAGTGGTCTTCAAGATAAATCCTGTTTGGGCCCTTTGCAGGCCCTATCTCACCTACTGCCCCCGTTCACCAGATGAAGAAGGAACAATGATTATTCTCACTTTACAGGCATTTAAACTGAGGACTGATTCTAACCAATTCTGAGTCCAGAACCAAGGCCTGAAACGGGCCAGAAAGCATGCACACGGTGTCCTGGTTAAATAGTCATCCCAACATTCCTGGCTGCTTTGGGCTGCACCTTGGTCATTCTGTTTAAAGAAAATCTGCACAAAGCCTAACAGTCCAGCCTGTTATTCACTCCAAGCTGGTTTCTGGGTGGGACTTGGGAAGGCAGCTGGGGATTGGGACAGGTGAGATGAGGGGGAGGTGGCTTGGCCCCCCACGTGAGTACACCCAACACCAGAGCACAGGAACAGTGTCCCCGTCACTCCGGTAGCCTGCTTGTCCATGGGCATTTTGAAACCTGCTCTCCTCAGTCCAGAGCACAAGCTGCTTGAGCACATGCTCCGCCCCCGAGGTCTCAATTGAGGGATACGCCAACCACATGCCAACGAGCTGTTAGGAGTGGAGTCCAGGTGCAGGGGTGACTTCTGGCCTGCTGCACTCCAGCTGTGTGACTTCAGGCAAAGAAGCAGAGCCTCAGTCCTCACTGTAGGATGGGAGAAATGTGAGGAGTCAGTGAAGTTGTGCACGCCTGCCCTATGATCAGTGCTCATTCCCTCCCTCCCTCTTCCTTTCTCAGCCCTTTCTTCATCTTCTGTGAGCTGGGTATGTCAAGGATTTAGCAAAACCCGTAGTCTCCTTTTAGCAGAATGCGCCCTCCTACAAGCATCCAAATAACCAAAGTCCTCCCTGAGTACGCAGTCTTAGGCCTGCACTAGTCTTACCCTCAGGAAAGCATTAGCCACAGCCTCTCTCTTGTCTTCACATCCACTCTGCCCCTCTGCAAACTCATGGCCACTCCCTCAGCTAGAACCACCATCACCTCATACCTGGACTCACCTTCTATCTGGCCTCCCCGCTTGCTGCCCACCCCCTCTTCCAGTCAGCCACCACATCGCAACAAGTTAATCTTTCTAAAATAGAGATCTAAGCCTGTCAGTTCCCTTGCTTAAAAACTAAGCAAGGGAAGTGACAGGCTTCCCCTGCCCAAAGGAGAAAGTCCCCACCCATCAGCACAGGGTTGAGATACTTTATCAGGCCCTCGTGTCTTCTCCGGTCACTTCTCCTGCCGTCCCCACCCCAGTTCAGTTGCTGGGTACCCCTGATGTCAGCATTAACCTCAACCAGCATGCCAGCTCCTCATGTGGGACCCCCACAGCCCTCTGTCACCCGGCTAGCTCAGGCCCACGCCATTTTCTGAATGAATCCTGTCCAGGACAGGAACAATGAGAGTTCTCTAAAAGCCATTTGTGTTCAGATTGTCTCTTTTTGTTTGTTTTTGTTTTGTTTTGTTGTTTGTTTGTTTTGTTTTTGTTTTTTGGATTTTGTTTTTTTTTTTTTTTTTTTTTTTGAGACAGAGTTTCGCTCTGTTGCCCAGGTTGGAGTGCAGTGGCATGATCTCGGCTTACTACAACCTCCACCTCCTGGGTTCAAGCGATTCTCCCGCTTCAGCCTCCTGAGGAGCTGGGATTACAGGCACCTGCTGCCACACCAGGCTAATTTCTGTATTTTTAGTAGAGACGGGGTTGCTGTTGTTTGTTTGCTTGAGTCAAGGTCTCTCTCTGTCACCCAGGCTGGAGTGCAGAGGCACAATCACAGCTCACTGCAGCCTTGACCTCCTAAGCTCAGGTGATCCTCCCACCTCAGCCTCCCAGGTAGCTGGGGCTATAAGCACACACCACCATGCTCTGCTAAATTTTGTATTTTGTGTAGAGACAGGGTTTTGTCATGTTTCCCAAGCTGGTCTCCAACTCCTGGGCTCAAGTGATCCTCCTGCCTTGGCCTCCCAAAGTGCTGGGATTACAGGCGTAAGCCACTGTGTCCAGCCAGATTGTCTCTTTTGACTCTACCTTGGCCTTGAAGCCCCATGTGGCTGGAGTCTTCCTGCTGCTGCTGAGTTTCTCAGCACACACCAAGTGTCCACGCAGGCCTGGTGTCCAGCTGGACACAGCAGGGACAAGAGCCGGGGCTTTACTTTCCTGAGGCTAACATTCTGTTGGGGGAGGCAGTGAACAAACATGCACATAAGACCATTCCAGGCAATAATGAGTGCTGAAAAGGAAACAAGATATGGCTAGAGAGTGAAGGATGGGGGTGAGGGGACTGCTGTGCACAGTGTGGTCAGAGAAGACTCAGTGAAGGCCACATTTGAGATGAGATCCCAAGTCTAAGGAAGATTTGCCCATACACTTTTGAGATCCACAGTCCTCAGGGGTAAACCTGGGTGCAATTCTTCGCTGGCTGACTTTGTTAACCCAGCTTATAGGACAGGGTCCTGCCTTAGTCCCCTCTTCTAAATATCCCCAAGAGGCCCTGCCTTGGCCCCATTTCTCCCCTGGCACAGATGCCTTGTATAGGCCCTTAGTCTGATGGCAGTGATCATGGCCCCATGGACAAGTCCTCCAGAACAATGACTGCTCCCTATCCTTTATGTCAACTGTCACCTCGATCCCCACTTGCCTGGTGGCCTTTTAGTTAATACCGACTGAGGTTAGGGCTCCCGGCCACTGCCCTAACCTGTGGACTGTACCTTCAGAGTCAACCTTTGGTGACTGCCCCAGCCTCTGTCATGCCCTTATGCCCAGTGTATGGTCCATCTGCATGGTCCAGTACAACACCCTCCCTCTCCTCTGCCCCAGATTGCTGCCAGGAAAGCACCCTTGATGTCCCATATCCAGGGTTGTGACCTGTATCCCAGGGGACCATTGGGAGTCTCCAAACAAGCCATGGCTTCCTTGAGCACGTCTCCACCTGTGCTTCACATCTGCCTGTGCCATCCCTCCTTTCCCCACCAGGCCACTGCCAGTCACCCTGAGACAGTGAGCTCCTGGGTTACTCCTGCAGGAAACATCTTCGGGTGCCCTGGACATCAGTGACTGCCTCCCTGCCACCCTAGACCACTGGGCCACCACACTGACATATGCTGCCACCGTGATCTGTGTGGATGTTAGACTCCTCCCCTAGGTTCCGAGCTCTTAAGGTCAAGCACAATGTCTTAAGTGGTCGTCTCCAACCATGACACATGTTTGAGGTTCAGTAAATGTTGAACCATACAATTTCTGGCTTTTTTTCTTCTTTTACCCTCAGGTGCAGAAACCACTTAGAGGATTTCCAGACTGAAGTGCTATTTCATGACAAGCACACTACTCTCCCAAGCCCTTCTATTGAATACCACTGACTCTTTTAATATTAGTGTCCAGTCATTAGTCCTGTCCTTCAAAGGGACAGGGGAATTAACATTTGTTGCATAACCAGAGACCATACTAAGCATGTATTAGACATCCAGTAAATAGTTACTGAATGAATAGTAAGTGAATTAACCTGTGTCGTTTAATCCTCATGGTACCCCTGCAAAAGACGTGTCATTTTCTGTTTCCCTTGGGTTACACAAGCAGTATGTGGCAAAGCTGCAATTAATTGGCTGATTAATTAATTTTTAAGACAGAGTCACTCTGTCACCCAGGCTGGAGTGCAGTGGTGCAATCTCAGCTCACTGCAGCCTCCGTCTCCTGGGTTCAAGTGATTCCCGTCCCTCAGCCTCCCAAGTAGCTGGGATTAAAGGCGCATGTCACCAGGCCCAGCTAAATTTTTTGGTATTTTTAGTAGAGATGGGGTTTCACTATGTTGGCCAGGCTGATCTCAAACTCCTGACCTCAAGTGATCTGCCCACCTCAGCTTCCCAAAGTGCTGGGATTACAGGTGTGAGCCACCACGCCTGGCCTAAAACTGCAATTTAGATGCCAGTCTAGATGAGACCCAGAGCCCAAGTTTGCTTTCTAGAACACTGCTATCTTTTCCTCCTCCAAGTTAAAATCATATGCATTTCTTTTATCTCCTCGCCCTGCTATTTGGTGTCTAGACCTCAGAGGTCATGAGTATTGGGCACTTCTTCTGTGTCCAGCCATACACTAATGTTCAGGTCCATTTATCTGTGCTGTCAACCCCGTGGGATCACAGGTGCAGAAACCACGGTGTCCAAGTCAAGCCAGCAGTGGAGTCAGGGCCTGACCCAGGCCCACCCATGTCTTTGGTTGCTCTCCCCAGTGCACCCTCCTTCATGCCTCAGCTCTTGTCCTCTATAATATCTGATTTTATGGTTTACCTAAGTATGAAATCTTAATGATGCTTAAAACAATAAGCATTGCCTGAGCACTTGCCATGTGGCAGGAGCTGTGCTAGCGCCTAAGGGAAATGCAGAAATGAACCCTGCCCTCATGGTGTTTCCAGTTGGTGGGACTGTTGGTGGGGGCTCTCCAGGATTAGCTTAGCACCAAGGGTCAAAAGATCAACCCGGCTGGTGCAGTGGCTCACGCCTGTAATCCCAGCACTTTGGGAGACTGAGGCGGGGGGATCACGAGGTCAGGAGTTCAAGATCAGCCTTACCAACATGGTGAAACCTTGTCTCTACTAAAAATACAAAAATTAGCTGGGCATGGTGGCGAGCACCTGTAATCCCAGCTACTCAGGAAGCTGAGGCAGGAGAATCGCTTGAAACCGGGAGGCGGAGGTTGCAGTGAGCCAAGACTGCACCACTGCACACTCCAGCCTGGGTGATAGAGTGAGATTCCATCTCAAAAAAAAAAAAAAAAAAAAAATCAACCCAGAGAGAAGGTACAGGTACTTCATTACTGATGCTATTTGGAGCTGCAGGCTCATGGTGATAATAAAAAACAGGCCAAGCCTGGCTTTATTCTTGTTTTTTAAAAATTCTCTGCATACAAGCCATTCTTATTGCCTCCACCTAGGGTGAACTTCTTGCTCTCATTGCCCAAGACAATCTGACATACGAAGTTCGAGCATCTACTGCAAAGCAAATACCACTTTTTATAACAAGACTTTCTCTGTGTTCCCACCAGACTGCCCTGTCAGCCCCACACACTTTAATTATTAACTAGGTCATGTAAGCTTGCATGGCCTTTGAAGACAGGCACAAATGCTGCTTGAACTGTTACAGTGTGTTTGACATTGAGCAATACAGTTTGAAAGGAATTTAGGGCTATTTACTTTTTGGTGGCTTAACCCACTAATGTCTGGCCACCTTCCTTAACAGTGATGACCACTCTTCGCCCATAAAGAAGAGGCCCCTGTATTCTTCTCTCTCACAGCATTCATTGTTACGTCTGATACACCTGCTGGAACCCCAGGCAAATTTGTCTCCCCACTTGGCTGGTCAGATCGGGGACCAAACTGTCCATCACACCCTACCTGGAGCAGTGAGAACTGAAACTCTTTATCATTTTAATTTTGTCTCCATTGTAAAATATATCACAGTATACCAAAGAGTGTTCAAAACATATATATTCAGGAACTCTTACGAATCCATCACCCAGGAAAGGAAACAACATTAGCAGCATCTGATGAACAGTGACTGATGTGCCCCTCCCTAATCCCATAGCCCTCTAACTAGATTTTGGTTATTCCTTTTCTTGTTTTTCCTGTAGTTTTACCAGCTAGGTGTGCATTTTTAAATAAAATTGTTTCGTTTGCCCTGGTTTTGAAACTTACATAAATGGAATCATATTGTATGGTATCTTCTGCGTCCCAATGCTTCACATGGCCGTAACTCATTTTCACTACTGTATAGTATTTCATCAGATGAGTGTGCCACCACTTAAATATTTCACTCTCAACAGGCATTTGGGTTGTTTCTAGATTGCGGCCAGTGTGGACAGTATTGCTATAAACACTCTTGAGCATGTCTCCTAGTGCATATGTATAGAATTTGCCTAGGAGTAGAATTAATGGGATGTGAATTATGTGCTTGTTCAATTTTACCAGGTGCAGGCAACGTGTTTTCCCAAAGCAGTTGTGTAACTTTTCCCTCCCGTCAGCAGAGTTCTCTTGTATCCCATCCTCACCATTACCATATCATACTTTATACCAGTTTGAGAGGTGTAAAATGGTATCCCGTTAGAGTTTCAACTTGCATTGTCCTAATTACTCATTAGTTTCAGCATCTTTTCCTATACCTATAAGCAGTATGTGTTTGTCTTTTGTGAATAGTCCAATGTGTCTCTTGTCATTTTTCTATTGAGTTGTTTTTATCTTTCTTACTGAAATGTAGGCGTTCTTTCCATGCTCCGAACACGAATCCACTCGTGATTGCAGGTTTGGCTAAATCTTCTGGGTTGAGGCTTGGCTTTTCATTCTCCTTAGGTGCCTTTTAATGTAGTCAGATTTACCAATCTTATTCTTTATGGTTTTTACTTTCCGTATCTTGAGAAATTTTTCTCTAGTCTGAAGTCAAGAGCTATTTTCCTATATTATCTTCTAAAAGTTTTGTAGCTTTTTTCCCACTTAAGCCTTTAGTCTTACTGAAATTGCCATTTAAATATGCTGTAAGGTTGTATCTAATTTTATTTTTTTCTGTATGGATAATCGGTTATTCAAGCACTATTTATTGAATAATCTGTCCCTTTCATACTAACCTACAATACCATCCCTGAAACAAATTATGTTTCCGTGCACACATGGGAATCTTTCTGTTCCATTGGTGTATTTTTCTTTTGCTGCCGCAATAACTCACTATCTTAATTACTAAAGCCTTATAATAAATCCTGATATTTATTAGAGCAAATCTTTATACTGTGTTCTTTGTTTCAGAAATGTCTTCGATGTTCTTAGCACTTACTTTTCCATGTACATGTTAGAATTATATTGCCAAATTCCATTAAAAATTCTGTCCAGGTTTTGATTATAATTGCATTGAATCTATAGATTGGGAAGAATTGGCATCTGTATGATATTAAGTCTCCTTATCTAAAAACATGGTATATCTGTTTAGTTGTCTTCTACTTCTTTTTTTAATCTTTTCTATTTATAATAGAGGCAGGTCTCCCTATGTTTTCCAGGCTGGTCTCAAACTCCTGGCCTCAGGCGATCCTCCCACCTCAGCTTCCCAAAGTGCTGGGTTTACAAGTGTGAGCCACTGTGCCTGGACCTAGTTGTCTTCTTAAATATATTTTAATAAAATTTTATAAATTTTTTCTTAAAGGTCTCATACATCTTTTATTATATTTATTCCTTGGTATTTTAAATTTTTGATTACGGTTATAAATTTTATCCATGGTAAAAATTAAATTTTCTAACTAACTGTTGCTGGTGTATGGTAATGCCACTTTTGTATGTTGATGTTGTATCCAGCAACTTTTCCAACTCTCTGATTAAGTTTGATGATTATTATTCTGCAAATTCTGCACAGCATTCTATGTAGATAGTCATGTCATATCATCTGCAGAAATAAGTTTTGTTTCTTCCATTCTAAACCATATACCTTTTGTTTGTCTTGCAAACTGCTCTAAGACATCCAGTACAGTGGTGAGCGTAAGCAGTGATAATGGACATTTTTGTCTTGTTCTTGGCCTGAAAGAGGATGCTTTCAGTATTTCAATGTTAAATATGCCATTTATTGTAGGTTTTGCATAGATGCCTTTAACAAGACTAAAGAAGTCCTTCTACTCCTAATTTGCCAGGAGTTTTTATGAGAATGGATATGAGTTTTGTCATACGGTTTTCCATTTATAAATTTTTGCTTTTATTCTGGTAATAAAATAAATCACATTCATTTTCCCCTGTTAAATTCATCTTACATTTCTAGGATTAAGCCAGCTTGGTCATGCTATATTAATTTTTTTTTGTACTTTGCTGGATGCTGGATTAGTTTTTTTTTTTCACATTTTCACACATATGTTAGTGAGTAAGATGGACCTGCATGTTTTCTTTCTTGCACTCTAGGAAGTCCTCGCCACCTCCAGCTGTTGTCCAGGCCAATAATAAACTGATCTGGGGTATCAAGGTTCTGGGGTATCAAGGTTCTGGGATATCAAGCTGGGAAGGTCCCCTCATTCTATTTTTTGATAGATGTGTTAAAAGGACTTGTCTGCTCCTTGAACATTTGGTAGCAGTCACCAGTAAAGCCATCAGCTCGATGCTTTTTTTAAGGATAATTTTTAACCACTGATTTAGTGTCTTTGTTGGCTACAGTACTATTGCATTTTCTATTTTCCCTCTAGTATGTAGAAAGCTGAAACTCCCTGTCCCTTCTTAGGCCAAGATCCTCCTCTTTCTCCTCACATGGTACTGAGGGTGGTAGGAAGTGGCATTAGAACTTGTTCTTGTCTTACTCAGAACTCAGCATCTCTGTTTCCTGTGCAAGAGCCCTTATTTGACATAAAATCAAGGTAGTGGCTAGTGCTCTCTCCCTCCCATCTGTCCCTCTTAAGTGTCCCTGGAGAGGGATAGATCAGATGCCATAAACCTGTGGTTTTCCCAGAAGTCGATGAGTGACACCAGATTGTTGAAAGTGCCACGAATAATTAAGAACCTTCTGGGGAGGTTGTTCATCTTGAGGCACTGCCCTCACTTCTCTCACTGAAGGAATCCGCAGATTCCCCCAGGGATCTCCAGAGGATCCAGGCTCAATAAACCTGCTCCCTCCATTCCTCCTTCCTTCCTTCTTCTCCCCTGGCTCCATGTCCCCTCCTACAGGTACAGCCTTTCCCTACATTGTGTTAAAGCAAACTAACTACGGCCTGAGAAGGACTCCATACTTCCATATTTGGGTCCTTGTGGATGAACTGCAACCTAGCTTAATAGTAAGACAAAATTGAAAACCTAACTTAGTAGTGTGCACCTGTAACAATAGCTGAGTGTTGGCCAATCCCAGCAGCCATACTTCAATTACTCATACGCTGCTGAATGTTCAAACTACGTTCAAATAAGGCAAACGCCAAGTTGTAACCAATCTCTCGGTTTCTGTGCTTCCCTTCCAATTCCTGTACTTCACTTTATCTTTTTTGTCTGTAAATTTGTTCTGACCACGAGGCACGCCTGGAGACTGTGAATCTGCTGTAATTCTAGGGGCTGCCCAATTTGTGAATCGTTCATTGCTCAATTAAACTCAATTAAACTCCTTAAACTCCTTCAGCTGTAGTTTGTTTTTTGTTTGTTTGTTTGTTTTGTTTGACACAAAGTCTCACTCTCTTTCCCAGGCCGGAGTGCAGTGGAGTGATCTTAGCGCACTGCAAACTCCGCCTCCCAAGTTCGAGTGATTCTCCTGCCTCAGCCTCCTGAGTAGCTGGGATTACAGGTGCGCGCCACCACACCTGGCTAATTTTTGTCTTTTTGGTAGAGATGGGGTTTCACCATGTTAGCCAGGCCGGTCTTGAACTCCTGACCTCAGGTGATCCGCCTTCCTTGGCCTCTCAAAGTGCTGGGATTACAGGCATGAACCACTGTGCCCAGCTGAAGTTTTTCTTTTATCAATTGTAAATGCCATTGAAGATGCCACTTTTCCTACAATATAAGGCTCTCACATGGGAAATGCATGTCCCTTGACTCTAGGGCCTGCTGTTGCTGAGTTTGGGGGGAACTGAAGGGGATTCTGGCTAAGAGAGCAGCTCCATCTGAGATGCAGAATGGAAAAGGTGACAAAGCAGTAGACAGGGGCGCGTCTGAAACGTTAGTGGAGCTGGGTGCAGCTGCAGGGTCTCCTGGCAACACCCTCCTCCACACCATGCTTTTCCTAGGCCTCCTCCCCAGATGCAACCACCTGGTCTAGGGTAGATTAACTACTAACAAGCGCTCTTTATGCTCATTCAGTCTCTTCCTGTTAGTAAAGCCCATTTCCCCTTGTTCAGAGCTTGGTGCCAAGAGAAAGTTGCCAGATCCCTCTTAATTAATTCAGGCATTTGGGCAACAAATGTATTTCAAATATATCTCAAGGAAAGAAACAACCCTTCCAAAGGCCCACATTGACATTTGTCTTGGACCTCGCCTCATTTTGCTCAGGGTGGGAGTGAGGAAAGGAGAGCATGCAGACATTCCTGTCATTCCTTAGCCCCCACCACAGGCATGTGGGATCTTGGGGGCTTAGGATGGCCCCAGCCCCACTCACTCCCTCCTCCAGGGTGTCCTTGCCATTCCCAGCTGTCACCCGGGCCAATAATAAACTGATGAGGCCAGGCAAGCAGAAGCCCAGGCTTAGGTGAGGGCACCTCCCAGTCCCTCCACCCACTCAGCAGCTCCACCCTTGGAGATCACACTCCAAGGGGGGACAGTAAAGGGGTCACCTGAGAAGGGGGGCATCTAGAGGAAAGGGACAAGGACCTGGTGTCCACAACTACTGCCATTACCACTGCTTGTCCTTGGCTTTCATCTGAAGCAGAGCAGCAGGGATGGGGGGAGCCAGGCCACCCAAACCAGCCCAGACCCACCTGCTGGTGCCCTTATTTCCCTAAGTTCCTTCCTGGCATCTAGAGTAAGATGGCCAAGCTGTAGCCTTAGTTCGTATGACCTTACTTGGGTCTCCTTAGAGGTGGAAATCTCCACCCTCTCCATGTTTAAAGTTAGCTCTCTGTGTGCCACATGTGGCTTAGCTGTGTCCATGGTTAAGTCCTGGGCTGCCTTCTGCTGCACAACCCAGAGCTACTTCACTCAACCCTGGAGTATGAAGGGACTTGGCTCAATAACATGAGCCAGGGCAGGGCTTCATGCTCGACATCTGGGACCCCTAAAGTCAGAGTACAGAAGGAATGTCACGCCCCCCATCTTCCTACTGCCATCACCTGGACGCAAAGGTGACCTGGTACGGAGGGAAATCAAGAGGTCTTTCCCCCTGGACAAGTCACTTCTCATCCCAAGTCCTCTGTGTCCCATTGTACAGTGGGCAGGTTGGACTAGATGACCTACTGGCCACAGCTAGCCACTGCCAACCACTGGGTACCTCTTCTCAGAAAATAAGGAAAGCAAGGGAGGGTCAGAGTCTCCACTTGGCATCAAGCATCACTTCTTCACCCTGATCCCCAACCAGAAGGCTCCTTGCAATATCATCCTGAGCGAAACGTGGGGGACTTGCTCTATGGCTTCCTCCTCCTGACACATGAGCACGCACACACACACACACCCCACCCTTGTGCAATGCTCGTGCTTGCAGAGGAAACTTGTCCTTTCTTGGCCAAGCACAGGGGCCTGCAACAATGGGAGGGACGGTGTCTTACATTGCACTTCACACCAGAGCCTGTCCTTACAGATTCCTCAGGGTCTCAGTCTGCACTAGCTGACCCCACAGGCCTTCCCTGCCCTTCCACCTTTCGGGTTCCACATCTGCAGCAGCCACTAAGCTGCAGCCAGCCAGCGGTGGAGCCAGATGCCCAGGCTGTGCTCCAGAGCATCCCTGCAGTGACTCAGAGGCCACTGACTTTTGAACACGTCCAGACCTCCCTTCCCTGCCAGTGGAGAGATCTCCCGGCACACCAGACCCTAAATGCCTTGAGACAATCTCTTTCTAATCCCTTAATCCAGTGGTGGGAGCCATTTTCTATTAAGGGACAGTGACCTCAGTGGAAAATCATAATCATACAAGGGCCACATCACTGTATAAAATTACTGAAGTTTGATGTGGCTGCTGCTGTTTCTTTTTAATTAGGAAAGATGTATAAAACATTCACAACACCTGATTTTTAAAGGAAGACAAAACCATGCAAAATAAACATGACCAGTATGTTAAAATATGTTTTCCAAATTTAAGGCAGTTGAGATGATGTGACTTAAAATAATGTAAAGGAAAGAAAGAGTGAGAAATTTTGGTAGGAAAAGGAGAAAGACTAAAAAAAAATAAGGAAAACGTGAAGAGCAGAGAAAGGGCAGGCCAGTGGAAAGGAGAGGGAAAGAGGGTGATGAGGTTAGGAGCAGCAAGGAGGGCTCGTTAGGCCCAGCTGCTGGGTCGTTACTTTCTGCTCCATGCTTCTGGTCAACTCTGATCTTGTAAGGCTGGTTTTCAGATTATTACCTGGATTGTAGGCTACCATTTACACAAAGTCATTTGGTAGATGCTCATTTCTATTATATCATTTCATCTTTGCAAGAACTCTAAAAAGTAGGCTTGAGAAAAGTAAGACCTAGAAAAGTTGCCCAAGCTCACACACCATAACAATTGGCCAGGACTCCAATTCATCCACAGATCAAAGCTTCTGCTGTTGACACTATACCATTTGTATTGTCTACCTTGCCATTATCTTCCTATTGAACTGTTGATTATCTTTGTTCATTGCCCCCTTGATCGCTATGAGGCAATGAACAAATGATCCAGCTACTCTTTCCTTCCTTCTGTTTTCTGAACCCATTAAACTCGTCCCATCTCTATTCCCCACCTGCCCTGACCTCAAAACTTGGTCTGATCTATTCTCGCTTCCTGGGCTTCCATGCCAAGATCTTTCCATAGCGGCCCAGCTTACCCTTCAGGTCTCCCCTTAAGCATCACTTCTTCAGAGAGTCCTTTCAACCACCTCCCTGTCACTCTCTCACATCACTCCAAATTGTTTATTATCACGGCACTTACTGCTGCGTGGTGTTTTTTGTTTTGTTTTGTTTTTTGTTTGTTTGTTTGTTTGCTGCTGACTATCCATCTTTCTGGGCTAGAAGAGAAACTCCATGTGACCAGGACTTTATCAGCCTTGTTTGTTACTGTATCTCCAGAATCTAATACTACTTCTGGCAAATAGTAGATGCTTAATATGTGTTTGTTGAACGAACGAGTGAATAAGTGAACTGCTCTCTATCCCCTTTATAGACTCTGCTCTTAGCTGTTAGTGGTGCATTTTTGTACAGAACCAACAAATCAATCCCTAGGTTGCATTTCCCATATCAATCAGCTTAAGTTCTCCTCTTACAACTCTAATCAAAACTCATCCATTCCACAAGCATGTCCAAGCTCTTGGCTGAGACTGTGGATGAAGATAAATGAGATTTGACTCCAGATTCAAGGCCTGAGCTTCTGGAGTTTATAGAGTCTAGAAGAGAGGGGATAAGGCATGCCCACAAAGTATTATAATTCAAGATTAAATGAGTCATAAACAATTAAAAAAGAACAAATTAAATATGTTCAGAGGAAATTTCCTCCGGTTGGATGATCCGTGGGGACCCTAACATAAAGAAACAACAGAACTGAGATCGAGCTTTGAATGAGGGTTCAGACGTCATTGCAGTCTCAGGCAGTCAGCCATGAGACTCAGAGCCATGACCTCAGATTGAGGGCCAGGGTGTGTCCAGACTGGACCAGGCACGCGAAGACTGGGGAGGCAGGAGGGGATAAGGATGGAGAGAGGCTGAGGCCAAACTGTCCAGGTTTGTGGACTGCACATAGCCATGGGAGAGAGCAAACTGCGTGGGCACCATGACCCAGGCAGCAAAGTAAACCAGCAGCCCAGCCGCTGCACTTGCAGCTGACAGGAGGGAAGGGGGTTCTTGCAGGACCCTCACCCACAGACCCGGGGGTTAACCAAGTTTCTGTCTGAGAAGTTCGGCGGGGCAGATTTCTCGCCTTTCTTAGTAATGTGAAATGTAAGCTGGTCAACAGGCATGATTTCTCAACAGCAGGAAATGAAGCAACTGTTTTTGAGACAGCATCCCTCGCTGATGGAGGGCAAGGCTTCAGGCTGTGGTCATTTTCCTGTCAAGTTAATCCTGGTTGTAGAAAACACATCTCCTGAGAAGTCTGGCCTGTCAGGGAAGGGGTGGAGCCTGGAGGCCTGGGGTAGGAATGGGAATGAGGAATGAGCCGGGCTCCATGTTGTTACTCATGAGCGGTAGGGGCTCTGCTGGAAGAAGATCGGGCAGTGTGGAGAAACTGGAGGCAGACTAGGAGGTGGGGTGGGAGGCTGGCGGCGAGCGGAAGGGAAGGAGGTGCAACAAGCTTCAAGGGGACTTGGAGGTCTCAGGGAAGGATGCCAGACCTGGAATAGTTCCCAGCCTCTGCCTCTTTTCTTTCTTATTTTTCGACGGAATCTCGCTCTGTCGCCCAGGCTGCAGTGCAGTGGCACGATCTCGGCTCACTGCAGCCTCTGCCTCCCGGGTTCAAGCGATTCTCCCACCTCAGCCTCCTGAGTAGCTGGGATTACAGGCGCCCACCACCATGCCCAGCTAATTTTTGTATTTTTAATAGAGACGGGGTTTCACCATGTTGGCCAGGATGGTCTTGATCTCTTGACCTTGTGATCTACCTGCCTTGGCCTCCCAAAGTGCCAGGACTACAGGCATGAGCCACCATGCCTGGCCCTCCGCATCTTTTCTCTCCGTCTTTCTGAGGCCCATGGCCCCTCCCAGACTCAGTCATAGCCCTAGCTTTTGGGACCCAGGACCACAGTCATTTCTTCTAGTTCCTTCTCCTGGGCCCATCTTTACCATATTATATTGTAAGTGTTGGCTCAAACAACTGCCTCCTACATAGACTCTGGGCCCCTTGAGGGCAAGAGCCCTGTCCCCCTCCTCTGCTGGCCCTAGCACCTGGCAGAGTGGGGCTGAACCTGCAGGGCCTGTGGATGTTGGGCTGAATGATGTAGTTGCTGTTGTACCTTCTGGGTCTCTTCCACCACCTGATCTCTAAATGTCAGGATGCCTCAGGGCTCAGGCATGGGCTTCTGCCCTTCTTGCTCTACGTGAACTCATCCGTTCCCATGGCTTTAAATAGCATCTTGACACCAGTGACTCTATCCGCAGCCTAGACCTCTCCTCCGAGCTCCAGATGCATGTATCCACCAGCCTGCTTGCTCTCTCTACCCAGATAAGGCATAAACAGTTCTTTAATATGGCTGAGACAGACCCCCTACTCTAAAACTTGTCCCCATCCCACAAATTCCTCACATTAAACAATTAGCACAACCTTGTCCACCTTGCTAAAGGTAGGACCCCCTGGGTGGTTCCCAGTCCCTCTATTCCCTCATCCTTTTACATCCAACTCATCAGTAGGTGTGCAGATGTTCCCTCCAAGGAATGTCCATAGTCCACCCTTCTTTCCACCTCCACGTCCCCAGCCCAGGGCAGGCCACCGCATCTCTTGCCTGGACCTCTTTAACAGCTGCTTATGTTCATGCCTCTTCCACTCTTGCCACACCCCAAATCTATTCCCTACAGAGCCACTAGAGTGACTTTCCAAAACATAAACTCTATCCTGGACTGCCTGCTTAAACATCCAGTGGTGTCCCATTGCACAGAGGACAAAACCCCTCTGTGGTTTCCACAGGCCCCAGGACACCGACCTGCCTCTCTCCCCTGGGCCTCTTGTCTCTCCCCACATCCCCAGTCTACTCTAGGCAGCTGGTCAGCTTGCTTCTTGTGCTTTTCTCTTTTTTTTTTTTTTTTTTTTCCAACACACTAGGCTCTTTCTCACCTCTGGGACTTTGCATATGGTGTTCTCTGCCTGGATCATTTTCTCTCTTCTTGAGGTAGCTGACTCCCTCTCATCCCTCAGATTTCTGCTTAAGATCACCTCCTTGGAGAAGCCTCCCTGACTGTCCTAACTAGAGGAGGTTCCACTCCTCACTCTCCCCACCCTAGCCCAGGACCTGGCACCTAATAGGGGCTCAGTAACTCTTTCCCGAAAGAATGAACAGATGCTGCCCTTAGTTTCAGGCAGACTCCTGTGAGCTCTTTAGTTTCTCCTTCTAAGCCACCAAGGATTCACTCTCCTTTCCCCTTATTTTTAAGTTTTCTCAAAACTTTCCTCATAAACACCATATTGTTGAGTTTCTTTCTCTTCCTAAAATAGCTGCAGAACTGGACAAAGACTGGCTATCTGCTTCCTAGCTGTCCCTTTCAGTTTCAGGGTTTACGTGCTAGTCATTGCAGAGGATCACTGGGGAGAATGGAAAATTACCAAGAGGGAGAAGTGGCAGAATCCAGGGACTCACCGTGTTCTTACACCCGTGGTCCTCAGTCTATAGTTAGCTTCTGACTTCCTTTCTTGGCAAGATCTATACCAGCTATCTAGGACAGTCCCAATTTCAACTGTTCTGTCCTATTGTCCCACTGTGTATCATGAATTTTCTTACAATATTGGCTCTCTCTCTTTTTCCTCCCACTCTCCTTTTATCCCATGAGGGCAGCCTTACTTAAACAACCCCCACACTCAATGTTGAAAGAGCTGAATTCAGTTCAAGTCTTGCTCAACCACATAAAATCTGCACGACTTTGGGCAAAGCACTGATCCTCTCTCAGCTTCCGTTTGCTCACCTACTGAGAGGGATAAGGTCAACAGCTCCATTCCAGGATTTGGCAGGGGGGGTTGTGACTGGAATAGCATGTGTTGAGCACTTGGCACCCATAGCAAGTCTCCCTTGCCCCTCAGGATGAATAATGGAGTGAAGTAGTCTTTCAGCCAAAGGACTGTGGGCTCCAGCGAGTAATGTAATGCTTTACCCAAACAGTGGAAGTGTGGAAGTGATGTGGATATTGGGGGACTGTTATATTCTCTCGGTTCAGCTGTGGCCTCAGTGATGAGTCAGGTCATGTCTGTAGATAGACAGCTCTGTCTGCATAAAGAGGAGGTGCCCAGCTCCAATCCCTGGGGAAAGGTTGTATCTTTATTGGAAACCAGAGCTCAGAAAACTAGCCTTAGGGAGATGGAAGAGGGCCCCGACTTGGGAGCAGGGATGCATCTTTCAACAGGGGTCCCTGAACAGATGGTGCCCTCCGTATGGAATCAGGAGTCAAGCATAGCTTGAACGTCTGACTGTCCAGGACCCACCTCGAAGCGTGCACTTCCCCTGCCTCACCCTGAAGCCTCCCCTGAGTCTTATCTGAATGCCTTGGCTCAGGCTCTGCTTTTCAGAGGGAGGACTGTGCCACCTCCTGGGCCAGAGTGTTAAGGGGTGACCAGTGCCCCTGAGACCACCTTGGCTACAATCTCTCAAGGGAAAGGTGCATCTTGGTGAATCCAAGGGACAGGGTAGGGATCATGCAATCCAGCTGCTTCTTTCTCCCCACCAGGGAGGTCTTCATCCAGTGCCAACCTGGTTAGGTCTACCTCGAGCATGTTTTTATCGAAGGAGCTGGCACTTTCTTTCAAATGTCAGGGGCATTGCAGACCACGCAGGTTTCACCTCCTCCAGGCCCTTGCCTAGCAGGAGAAAGGTCACTTTCAGGCATGTCCTCACACTCCCTGCACTCAGGTTTGCCTTGGGCCATGCCGGGTCAAAGGAAGCCTAGAGACTGGGCTCCAGGACAGGCTCTGTATTTAGCAGCCAAGTGACTTGGAAAGGTCACCTGCTGTCTGCTTCCTCATTGTCAATGGAGAAAACAATCTCTGTATTAGTTTTCTGTGGCCGCTATAACTAATTACCACAAATTATAATGACTTATATTTTATTTAATATATTTAATATTTAATATCTTACAGTTTTTTGAGGTTACAAGCCTAAAGTAAGTTTGATGAGGCTAAAATCAAGATGTCCACAGGGCTGTGTTCCTTCTGGAGTCTCCAGAGCAGAATCCATTTCCCTGCCTTTCTAACCTTCTAGAAGCTGCCTGCATCCTTTGGCTTGTGGTTCCTTCCTCCATCTTCAGAGCACATCACTCCTACCTCTGCTGCCCTTGTCACATCCCCTTTTCTGTGTCTGACCCTCCATCATCTGCTCATAAGGACCTTTGTGATTACATTGGGCCCACCCAGATAATCCAAAATAACCTCCTCAACTAAGACTCTTAACTTAGATACATCTTCAAAGTCTCTTTTGCCATGTGCGGTTACATGTTCCCAGGCTCTGGGGTCTAAGACATGGACATCTGTGGGGAGTCATTATTCTCTCTACCACAGCCTCCTTACCACATAAGCTGTTCTCAAACCGCATCCATCTCCAGGCTTCAGGAAGGACCTTCTCATCTCATCGCAGGCCAAAGGGCCTGGTCCCCTAAGGATGAGGCCTGGTCCCCTAAGTACTCCTAAGGATGGAGAGTCTGAAGATACCTTTATTTGCCTGTTTTCTTTGAAACAGGTCTTGCTCTCTCACCCAGGCTGGAGTGCAATGGCAAGATCTCAGCTCACTGCAACCTCTGCCTCCTGGGTTCAAGGGATTCTTCTGCCTCAGTCTCCCAAATAGCTGGGATTACAGGTGCATGCCACCACACCTGAGCCTTTTTAGTAGAGACGGGGTTTCACCATGTTGGCTAGGCTGGTCTCAAACTCCTGACTTCAGCTGATCTGCCTGCCTTGGCCTCCCAAAGTGCTGGGATTATAGGCATGAGCCACCATGCCCAGGCTGGTTGCCTGTTTTAATGTTGAAGGCTCTTAAAGGGAGTTATAACTGCTATCTGACACATCTTCATTCTGGCAAAAGGGATCCATGTAGCTCTGCTGTATGCATTTTCCAAATTCAGTGTTTAGTGGGGGAGCCACAGAATCATCTCAACTGCAGAGGGTGGAAATCTCATGGGAGAGCCAGAAATGAAGGTGGGGTTGGAGAAAGGGAACTGGCCTCCTCAGAGCATCTGCTCCATGCCAGACCCTCACATGCATACCTCATTGAATTCTTAACACAATCCTGTGAGGAGCTGAGGCTCAAGGGGGCTGAGTCATGCTAAAAAGGTCAGCAAGTGGCAGAGCTGAATGGGGGTTGGGGACTTTTTCTGATTCTACCACAGCACCACGTGGGGTTGGGGTCACCTAGGCTCTGGCTTTGTACATTGCCAGTGTTTCTTTTCTCCTGGCATCAAAAACAACTCCAAGGAGAGGACGGTTGTTTATGGTGAACAGGGCTATTTAGAGAGGTTAGAGGTGTACATTTGTAGATGAGATTTAGAATGTATGGAGAAGGAGTGTGTGTGTGTGTGTGTGTGTCTGTTTCATTAACCTCCACTTACTTCTGGATACTGAATGGAGAGAAGGAGGATCATCCAGTGAATTGGAGTTTAAGATTGTCAACAAGACATCACTAGGAACACCTTTTGCATGCCCTATGGATAAGTGCAAAGCATCCCTCGAAACAGTGGTTTGAAATCACAATCACCATCTAGAGAGATGTGTTAGAGACCTGGGTCCTTGGGTGGAAGAGATCTGTTGAGAGAGTCAGGCCCTTACCCAAGCATGGCTATGGGGAAGTCCAGCAGAAAAAGACACAACCCCTGCCCTCAGGAGGCAACAGGTCTGAAAAGAAAAGGAGGCAAGAGCCCCTACCTTCAGGGAGATCCTAAAGTGTGTGGCAGATGGAAAAGAGACAGTCCTGCCTTCGGGGAGCTTCCAGTCTGAGAGGTAAGATGAGACACATGGGCACTAAAACACCACAATAGACAGAGGTGTTCCCCAAACTCACAGACCCAATGGTTGTAAGAACACAGTCAGAGGATAGAGCAATTAGATGTGAGCCTGTGAAAGAGGGAAGGTTCCAGAAGATGAGTCTGGAATAGAAAGAGGAATCACTGAAGTGAGGAGTGGGCACCAGAATGGGGGGTACTCTGTGAAGGCGGGAGCAAGCCAGTCAATCCCTGGGATGGGGGACACCCAGATCGGCTTGAGTGGCCATCACTTCTTTAACAAGATGGGCCAAAACCAGGGTCTAGAAGATAAATACACACATGGCTGCTCCGTGCCTTCAGAAGGGTGAAGACCGCTGGCCCCGACTTCTAGAGTGGTTCCTTACCCTGCTTTCACTCCCAGTCCCCTGCCCATGGGTGCTGTATGCCAGAAAGCACAGACCCTGGGAGCCACTGCTCCCTTACAGGAGAGGCCGCCTGAACACAGCTGTCCCACATCCAGGCAGAAATGGTGCACAGTGCCACGTTCCACTCTGTCTGCTAACCAGGAAACTGATTTCAGGCTGGCTAAGGGGACCCTTGTACAATCACTTTTCTATTATCTTCATGTGGCTTCTCCAGAGAGACCAGGTTTTCATGGGCCTATGAGGGACTATCAACTTCAGTTCAGTTTAGTTTAACAAATGTGTGTTGAGCATTGCTGACACTCTGCCCTGTTTCCAACATGACTAAGCACTTCACATACCATGGTAGGAAAAAAACAAACCAAGAGGGTCGCCCTGACTGGTTCTGGTCCCCAAAATAAGCCTTGACTATTTCCCAGAAACTTGGCCTCTCTAAGAAAAACCATTTGATCCCTGACTTTTGCTCTGCTGAAGTCTGAGGATACGTTGTGACTCTGATGACCATGTGAGAAAGTTGCCGTTTTCCACCGTGAAGAAATGGTACCAATGTAAACACAGTCATCTAGGCCATTTGGGACTTTTTCCGTTACACATTTGTGTTTTGTATTTGGTGAGCCAGTTTTGTTTGAAAGCTGACTCCCTTCCACTCTTTGTGAGTGAAAGTTTGTTTACTTCTCTCTCTGTCTTTTTTTTTTTTTTTGTAGCTAACAATAATTTATTGTATATTTCAAAATAGCTAGAATTTCAAAATAGCTAGAAGAGTTGATTTGACGTGTTCATTGTTTTCTTCTCTTTTCTAAATGTATTAGTCTCTGGTCCTCCTTTGACAGCTTATTCCTGGAGTTTCTACAAAGCTATTGGCTGCCTGGCTCCTACCAAGGGAGCAGGCAGGCAGGTAGAGCTCACAGTGTACCTTACCCCTTGGATCTCATCTGCAGCCCACCCTCCTCTGGCTCCTCTGAAATGTCTCCTGTGCAACGATAAAGCTAAATTGATTCTTGCCAAGTCTCTTTCTGGTTCTGGTTCTGATGGTGCATGGCCAATTGTGCCCACATTGGTAGCAGCAGGAGTGGAATCTGGGTTTGATGCTATGGCCTGACCATGACATGATTTCTGTCAGGTGCAGCAGACAGGGTTTCTGGAATCTGACTCCTCTGGTAGTATTTTCTGGTGAATGTGTTTGTCCAAGGATTCTGAGATTTCTTGGAGTTTGAGAATACAAGGTTGAAGAAGTTGTTTGGAGTCTCTGTGACTGTTGGAATTCTCTGTGGTATGCGTTTCATGTTGGTGTCAGTAGGTTCTTTTCATTCCAAGTTCAGAGCTTCCTTCCTTATCCCTAAGTTCTGGCTTTTAAAGTTATTATGGTCCAAATAGCTATTGATAGCTACAAAGGTAAATTCCTATAGCTAAGATAAAAGGAAAATCAGCTTTCATTAATTTCTCTAAATAATTAAATGATGCTGGGTGCAGTGGCTCATGCCTGTAATCCCAGCACTTTAGGAGGCTGAGGCAGGAGGATTGCTGGAGCTCAGGAGTTCAAGACTAGTCTGGGTAACATAGTGAGATCCCCTCTCTACAAAAAAAGTTTTAAAAATTATCCAGGCAGGGGGGTGTGCATCTGTAATCCCAGCCAGTCAGGAGGCTGAGTTGGGAGGATCGCTTGAGCCTGGGAGGTTGAGGGTGCTGTGAACGGTGATCGTGTCACTGCACTCTGGCCAGGCATCAGAATGAGACACTGTCTCAAAAATTAATTAGGCCAGGCGTGGTGGCTCACTCTTGTAAGCCCAGCACTTTGGGAGGCTGACGTGGGTTGAGCACTTGAGGCCAGAAGGAGTTCAAGACTAGCCTGGCCAACATGGCAAAACCCTGTCTCTAATAAAAATACAAAAAAAAAAAAAATAGCCAGGTGTAGTGGTGCACACCTATAATCCTGGCTATTCAAGAAGCTGAGGCACAAGAATTGCTTAAGCCTGGGAGGTGGAGGCTGCAGTGAAGCGAGATCACACCACTGAATTCCAGCCTGTGTGACAGAGCAAGACTGTCTCAAAATAATAATAATAATAATAATTAATCAATTAAATGATTTAAAAATAATGTCTCCAGAAATTTTTATATGAGGTTAACAAGGGAGCATTATTGCAAGGATGTGGACATAAAAAGAGAGAGATTGCGCTGCTAAATTCAGGAGATCTCCAAATTACTCAGATTTTCAACAATGATGCTTCTTCCTAAAAGACCTAATGGGGCTTAATTATGTGTCTTATCATATGTCATTTATTTCAAATGTTGTCTCTAGGTTTAAATATCCTTGTCAATTGGTGA
The DNA here is from genome assembly GCF_028885625.2 of Pongo pygmaeus. NCBI lineage: Eukaryota > Metazoa > Chordata > Mammalia > Primates > Hominidae > Pongo > Pongo pygmaeus. Next base: position 46,258,064 of record NC_072373.2, read on the forward strand.
CATTCTTACCCATAAAGATAAAATTAAGGCCCTGGAGATTTGTTAATGTCCCACTCTCTCATACAAATCGATTGCACATTATACCTTAATAGAAGACTCCATTCTCCTCCATTCTAGCTGATTAACCAGAACCATTTAATTTTATTATACATGGGTGATATTTCCGTTTTCCTTCCATATACTAAAGGTTCCTGCTACAAGCTAAAGATCAGGACTATTGATATCACAGGACATAAACACCCATGGATACGGGCTTCCCTCTATAAGCTGACATTGGACCTGTTAGACTGAACCAAGGGACTGACTCAGATTCTGTAGAGTAGTTTTGGTCTAGACTCTAGAATAGGGGTCAGAAAACTGGCTGTCAGGTTTTGTTTTGTTTTTTTTAATAAAGTTTTTTTGTTTGTTTGTTTGTTTTTGTTTTTGAGATGGAGTCTTGCTCTGTCGCCCAGGCTGGAGCGCAGTGGCGCGATCTCGGCTCACTGCAAGCTCCGCCCCCCAGGTTCACGCCATTCTCCCGCCTCAGCCTCGCGAGTAGCTGGGACTACAGGCGCCCGCCACCACGCCCGGCTAATTTTTTGTATTTTTAGTAGAGATGGGGTTTCACCGTGTTAGCCAAGATGGTCTCGATCTCCTGACCTCGTGATCCGCCCGTCTCGGCCTCCCAAAGTGCTGGAATTACAGGCTTCAGCCACCGCGCCCAGCCTTAAATAAAGTTTTATTGGAACACAGTCATGCTCTTGGGTCAGTATTCTCCCGGCTGCTTTCCTGCTACAAGGGCCATGTTGAGTAGTTGCATACAGAATGAGAGCAGCTGATCAGAAAGCGTACAATTTTATAGAAGAAAGTTTGGTCTACCTAACCCAAGACCAACAAAACAAAAATGAATTACCTAGGACTAAGTGGAATAAGAATTGGTTTCACTATGATCGATATTATATTTTAATTAATATCAGAAAAAAATCTGCTTACTCTATCTCTCATTCTCAATTTAACATATTATACCTACACAAACTGGAGTAAGGCACTCTTTTTAAAAAGATTTTAATAATATATTTTATTTGACCCAATATACCCACAATATTAACGTTTCAACATGTAGTCAATCTACAAATTATTAGTGAGATAGCTAACCTTTTTTTTTCCAACCTATGTCTTCAAATCCAGTGTTGGTTTTTATATGTACAGCACATGGGAGCACTCTTTAAATGTCACTTCGTCCCAATTGAACTTTCAAATTTCAAAAGGAAAAAAAATCCCATGGGAAATCTTAATATAGATTATAAACTAACATATCATTAGGACAATTTTAAAAGAAGAAAAAAACCCTACATTTCCTGGCAGGCTAGGAATATTAACAAATACGGCAATCTTAAAGAAAATAGCACTGATAAAATACTTCATACATAAAAGCAATTTCTTCCTAGCCCTAAGGGCTTTACAAAGCCTCCGGACAGAAGTTCACTGTACAGCCTGATCAGATTATAATGACCTGTATTGATTGGACTTGTCTACAGAACAGTACTGATAACTCCCGCAGCCCTTGTTACAATCTTGTGTTTAATGTTGGGGTGTCTTAGGCCTCAGAAGCAGGCCTTAGACAATAAAAATATACTCTAAGCTTTCCCCTTCTCTGGTCATAAAGAATTCCCCTGACCTACCTTGTCAGATTGTAGGTCCTAAGACCCCTGTTTTAAAAGAGAGTCTGCCCAGCTCCCTGGAGGAAGGAATGTTGTGTACAGGCCAATAAGAATCTGAACAGACAGCCCTTGCTGGGTTTCCCTATTGCGTCTATTAGTATTAGACCACACCCGTCTTGTCCAATCACATTTTTACATGGTTGTCAATCATGACTACCCAATGAAGTCTCCATAAAGGCCCATGATGACTGAGTACAGGGCACTTCCAGGTAGCTGAGCATGTGGAGGTTCCTGGAGAGTGGCACCCCCAGGGAGGGCATGGACGCTCCAAGCCCCTTCCCCATACCTTGCCCTGTGTATCTCAGCATCTGTGTACTTTGTAATATCTTTTATAATGCACCGGTAAATGTGTTTCCCTGAGTTCTGTGAACCTCTCTAACAAATTAAACCTAAAGAGGTGAATGTGGGAACCCCAACTTGAAGCTGGTCGGTCAAAAGTTCCAGAGGCCAGACTTGTGGTTGGTGCCTGAAGGGGCGGCAGTCTTGTAGGACTGAGCCCTCAACCTGTGAGATCTGATGCTCTCTGCAGGCTGAGAGCATCAGAATTGAACTGGAGGACACTCAGCTGGTGTCCATTGCAAATGCTTGCTTGGTGATGGGGAGAGACCCACACATTTGGTGGCAGAAGTCTCCTGTGTTGATGGTGGTCATTGTGTTGAGTGAGAGAACAGAACAAGCACAGTTTATGTTTTTTCCTCTTATCAGTGCTTTCACAAGTTCCTTTACTTTTTATGATCAAATATCCTATGTTATAAATTTGAGGGGAAAATTGGAACCAAACAAATTAATATAGCTTATTCACTTCTAGAAAGAATGAATGTTTATGATCATGTTATTTATATAGATCCAATGAGAATCTGTCCTTTTTCTTACCAGAAAATAATTGGATACTGACCATGCCAAAATTCCATTTAATTAGGTATGTGTTAAAGAAAAAAATTATCCAATGCCACTTGTTGAAGTGTGTAAGGATGTCTTTATCCAAGATCATTATGACAGGTACAGGAACCAGGGCAATGGGATCTTGCAGTTGCGGGGAGAGATTGGGCTCAACTCTAAATACAGCATGGGCAGGTGGAAACCAGTAGCTAAGGACCAGGGGGTCAGTGGACAGAAGTTACTAAGAGGAAACAGGAGTAAGGGGGATCCTGGCTAAACAGACCTAACAGGATTCTTGCTGCAGACAGGCCAGGGTGATCAGATATCCCCTGGGGCATGATGAAGGACAAGGAACCTGGTCAGATGTCAAGGGTGTCAGATGTTGAGGATAGGGTGTTCTTGCTAAATTGACTTAGCAGGGCTCTTTGCTAAAACTGGATTTTACAAGGAAGTGCACAGATGGGCCTAGGAGAAGATTCAGAAGCCTGACTGAAATTTGACCAAGCAAAGAATTTTTGCTATATGATAAGCCATTATTAAGGAATAAAGACTACATTTCACATGTGGAAATGACACCTATGAAGTCCTCTAGAAAACTCTGGTATGGCTTTAGAAATGATGAAATTCCAGCCTTAGAGGTAGTAAAATAAATAAATAAATAAAACCTACATTTCCTGGCAGTCTAGGAATATTAACACATATGGGAATCTTAGAGAAAATGGTGCTGATATAAAACTTCACACATAAAAGTAATTTCTTCCCAGCCCTAGGAGCTTTACAAAGCCTCCAGATAGAAGTTCACTGTAAAGCATTAATATCATGTGGCTCTGGTTTCGCTAGCCATACAAAAAGAAAGTATTTATTTCATCAACACCTCCTGTTATGTCAATAGAAATAAATTTTGGTCAAATAAAACAAAATATCAATTTGATGATGCTGCATCAGGAAGTTATTAAGCAACATATACGGTTAAACCCATGCCTCAATGGCAAGGACTTGCCCACAAGGAAGGAAAATCCGTAGACGCAAAGCCCAACTCTTTACTCTGCTGGCTTCATTCATGACCAAGTACCACTGCGGGGTGGGGATGGGGATAATTTGCATCTGGAGATAAGCCAAAAATAATAGGTTATCCTGACTGGTTTAAGACTTCAAAATAATAAGCCTTGGCTATTTCCCATAAATTTGGATTCCCAGCTGGGTGTGGTTGCACACACCATTGATCCCAGCACTTTGGGAGGCTGAGGCAGGAGGATGGCTTGAGCCCAGAAGGTCGAGGCTGCAGTGAGCCCAGATCACGCCACTGCACTCCAGCCTGGGTGACAGAGTGAGACTCTGTCTCAAAAAGAAAAAAAATTCCCTGACAAAAACAATTTCATCCCTGATTTTTGCTATGCTGATAAGTGAAGATGTGTTGTAAAAATGATGCTGATCTCCACCAAACATGATAAACTTGGGTCATTTTTTTTCCCCCTTCAAATACTTGTTGCGTTTTGCATTTGACGAGCCAGTCATTCTGAAATCTGACTTGCTTCTGCTTTTCACAAGCAACTGTTTTCTTCTCTAAGTGTTTCTGCCTCTGAGTCTTCAACAGCTTCTACTGTGTGCCAGTACCATCACCAAGCTGAGGATTTGGAGATGATTTGAATTCCTGCCTGGCAGAAGTCCACCCTCTGGAGGAAGAGACTACTTGTAAAAGAGAGAATTCTCCTCAAGTATTTGGTGGGGCATCAACACCACCTCTGTTTGCTCTGACAAGCCATGCAAAATGAAGGAATCCTCAAAACCACTGTGCCCAAGGGGCCAACCCAGGCTCCCAGGAACTTGTTTTCTGAATGGTGGTAATGTCCACCCTCTGGCTCCTGATCCAGCCTCATCTTGTGCCTCCCTCGAGCTCCCTCCCGCTAATTCCATGCCTCAACCACTCTTGAATTCTTCTGGTTCCTGGAACATAACAGCCTCTTCCTGCCCCAGGTTTTTGCACAATTTTTTTTGTGTGTAGGGATGGTAGGCATGGGGCAGACTAACACCTGCCCTTCCTTTGTAATACATTACTTGTTTTTCTTTGTTTAATGTCCATCTTCTTTGCCAGACTGTATGCTTCATGAGGACAGGGACTGCCTCTCTGTTCCCATTCACCTTTCTGTCTACCGTCTACCTCAGTGCAAAGCAACTAGTCTAGTACACTTGCTTAATAAGCATTGGTTGAACACTATCAGTGTACTGTGGGGCCTAGAAATGTTTGATTAGGGAAATTAAGTCAGGAAGCTTGTTTTGTGGTTTTATGGCACCTCCTGGGTCAGTTCTTCACAGGGTAACAAAAACTATTGAATGAGATGAAATTTTGAGAACATCAGGGTTTAAACTCAAAATATAAGAGTGTGAAGTTATGCACCATTTTGAGATAATTTGTTCATTTATTCAACGAGTACTTTACTGAGCATCCACACACAACATATAAAATTATAACTGAGTCAGGTGTTAAGGAGAGAGGTACAAAGTGCCCTGACAGCCCTATAGCGGGTTTTCTGTCACCTGGAGACTGCCTTTTCCGCAGACAAGGTGCCTGCTGAGCTGCAATCTGAAGGATGAGGAAGAATAAAGCAGTCAAAGAAGAGCAGTGTTAGGCCGCAGTTCTCCATCCGCAGTTCTCCATCTGCAATTCTCCATGGGTAGCCTGCATTTCCTGCACAGCTTATGGGCAGAGGCACTGGCTTCTTTGTTCTAGGCAATCTTTTTAGTGATTTTTTACAGCAAACAGCCTTGGAAGATAGAAATAGTGTCCCCCTCCAGACCAAAAGGCAGATTTGTTTACTGTCCAGTAATAAAGATAATGTCTCCCTTATCTTGGGCTGGCCAAGGTGAGGAAGGCTTACTGCTCATCATGAAAGATTTGGGTTCCTTCAACTAGGGATTCCTCTGCTGTGATGTAACTCATTGCATTCAAGGCATCTACCTGGGCTCCTCCAGCACTGCCCTTGTGAGACTTGGGGGCTAAGGGGAACTGACCCAAACATGAAGTTCATGCTGCTTGCTGTGCCATGGATAATAAAGTCCTTTGTCTCTTACCTAGGAGTCTCATGTCTTCTGCCAACATCCACGAAACTGTAGCTATCTCATTAATTTGCAAGTAGCATAAAATCTCAGATCTTTCATCGTTATTTACAGGCAAGTGGATGTCACATATAAAGGCCCTGTGGCGGGAGTCAGTAGAGCAAATATAAGGATTTAAAAGAAGACATATAAGCATGAGTGGAATATAGGGAGTGTGGGGGTCACAGCCTGTAATAAGGCTGGGAGGTGGTGAGACTATGAGACCCTTGGCCAATCCTGCTAACACAGGCCCGGGGGTATCTTGGCCATTTGTTGTTACAAAGCTGCCTTCAGGCAGAGCATGTGGAATTAATAAACTGAGCTTGAGGGAGCATAGGACAAGGCTTGGGCCAATCTAAGCCTATGAAACAATTTTTAACAAAGGGAGATAGTGAAAATAGGAGGTGTTTTCTTAACATCCTGTGCTCTGTGATGAAAAATTTTGCATCTGCATGTCACTTCATAATATCACTATTAGAAATTAGAAGTCCTCCTCTCAGTGCCCCAAATGAACAAGAAGAAGCTATCATTGACTGTCATTGCTGTCAATCATCTTGGGTACAAAAGGAGGCAGTCATCTTAAAAAGGAAAAGTGATGCCCCTTTAGTATTCACCAAGCGTGATTCTGGACAAGCCACTTTTTGTCTACCTCTCTTACAACGAAGGGAAGGCACTGGCTGAGTTTTAAAGGAAGAGAAAGGGAGAGAGGGAGAGAAGAGGGAGAGAGGAGAGAGATCTCACCAAGAGAGAGCTGCAAAATCAGCCTGGAAAAATTCGAGTATTACCTAACATTAGTGAAAAATAAAGGTACTTTCTTGAGAAGCCCTCAGACCCATTCTGGCTCTTGGAGTTCTGAACTTTTCACTCACTGCCTATTAATTAATGTTAAGCCTGCAAAGAATGGAGTTGTCCTGGATATTTGGCCAAAAAAAAAAAAGTATCCACAAACAGGGACGTAATCAGGCAGAGAGCCTCATTAAGAAGTTTTGTTCTTGTCCTAGGAGTGATGAGAGATCACTGAAGGATTTAGAGAGGGGCCGTATCATCAGGCTTGTGTTCCAAAGCCTCACTGAGAGAGCCGGGGAGCTGACTGATGTGAGATGCTCAGTGCAGTTGCCCCATAGGGCCTGTATTTCCTCCATGGTGCCTCACTGCAGCACCGAGCTTGCAAAAGATCTTCTCTCTTTATGGGAATTTCAAAACAGAAGCAAAATAGCACCAGGGCTTAAAGCATTCTTGGGAATTTCCCCGTCTTTCCCTCTAAATAATCAGCATGTAAATTGCAAAAAAAAAAAAAAAAAAAAAAAAAAGCAGACATGGGCCCAAAAGGGAGTGCTCAGTTTCAGGCTCTTTGCTTTCCTTCCTCCCAAGACTCTCTGGCCCTTACCCAGCCTGAAGACAGAAAGTGTGAGGGGGAGGGTAGGAGGGTAGGTCAAGCAGGGCAATGCTGAGCCTGGGAAGAAAACAACAGCCTTGTTTAGGGCACTGTGGCTTACGTAACTAAATTGTGCCCAGCTTCCACCTGGCCAGGGGCCTGGAGTGAATGCTGAAGATGCAAAGGTAGAGGCTGCCAGAAAAGCCAGGAAATTGCTGGCAAGAAAGGCCAGTGGTGGGGTGCAGGAGTGGGAGGGAGGCTGGGAAATGCGGCTGAGTCACATCTCCGGAAGCCCCCCATCATCACCCTAGTGGCTCTTCTGCTGGCAGGTGCCTCATGAAGACCTGACCCAAGTTTTCAAAACTCTGCAGTTTCTCAACCCTCCTCTGGTAATCCATAGTACTCCCCCGCCTCCACTTGCCAGCCTCGTGATTCCTTCATTGACACATAGCTCAGTTCCCATAAAAGGGCTGGTTTGCCACGTGGGGCAGTGGAGGGGGACAGGTATATAAAGGAAGTACAGGGCCTGGGGAAGAGTCCCTGTCTAGGTAGCTGGCACCAGGAGCCGTGGGCAAGGGAAGAGGCCACACCCTGCCCTGCTCTGCTGCAGCCAGAATGGGTGTGAAGGCGGCTCAAACAGGTATCTGGGCTAGCCAAGGTCAATCCATCAGAGTTGTGGGTTTTCAGGCCCAGACAGCCCGCAGAGCCATCTGCCTGCTGGGTGAGGGACTAAGGGAGTGGGGAGAGGGGGAGGGGAAGCAGAGCCAGGAGAGGGACTGAGGCTGCAACCAAGAGGCAGGGAGGGAGGGGGGGTCTCAGTTGCTTGGGGGAGGGAGCAGGGTGGAAGGGCAGGATGCACTTGCAGGGGTCTGATCCTGGATTTCTCTTCAGGCTTTGTGGTCCTGGTGCTGCTCCAGTGCTGTGAGTAATCCCTCCACCTCCACTTTAAGTCCAGAGGTGTGGCGAGGGCACAGGGCAGATGTGGAGGAGGTCTTAGCTCCAGGGGAACACTTTGCCAGTTTCTTCTGTGCTTGCAATGGCTTCGAAATATTCACGTTTGCTAAACCGGAGTGAGGAGTATATGGATGTTTATTTTACTATACTCTTCAGTATATGTGAAAATTCTCAAAATAAGAAACTTTAAAAGGTCCTGGTTCAGTGAAGGCTTTGACTAACAGCCCCTGGGAGCCACTAGTACAGTTGCCCAGTAGCTGCTTGGATGAGTGATGCCCACATTGTTTGCAGCAGGAGAAACAGAATTAGAGGTGAGGAAGGACTTCCTGGTCCATTGTGATATTGTGCCCCAGCTTGGGGGACATGCCGAGGGAGCACAGGACTGCCATTCCGGGTGGGTTACAAGTTAGAGGCACTCTCACCAGGAGGCAGAGAAAGGTGGGCCAGAGTCCCTCATGGATGAAGGACCTCACTGCAGGTCACTAAAGGTGCCAGCCTGAAAGCCAGGGCCATCTGTGACACAGTCTATCTTGGGCCTTCCCCTCCCACAAAGCCACTGCTTCCAGGAAGCCTGCTGTGCTGGCACCAAGTCCCATTTCACCCTTATTCACCAGCTCCTACCCTTCCCCCACACAGTGCCTGTAGCACTGTATTCATCCCCTGCATTTGATCTTTTCTAAGCATTTTCAGAATAGGCCTTATTTTCACCAGTCAGAGAACTCCCCAGAGGCAGGGGGACCTGAACCAGCTCCTTTCATTTAAGAATTCTGACTTTGCTCACAATCTGCACCCCACTCCTCCCTACCCACCCCCACACCCCATTGGTGCTCAGCTCTGGGCTCAGCCTGAGGTCTCTTGCCGAATCTCGGCCCAGGCCCCACCCCGGACTTCTCCTTCAGGCTCTGCATACAAACTGGTCTGCTACTACACCAGCTGGTCCCAGTACCGGGAAGGCGATGGGAGCTGCTTCCCAGATGCCATTGACCGCTTCTTGTGTACCCACATCATCTACAGCTTTGCCAATATAAGCAACGATCACATCGACACCTGGGAGTGGAATGATGTGACGCTCTACGGCATGCTCAACACACTCAAGAACAGGTTGGGCCAGGGCTGGCCAGGAGAGGAGGGACCAGCTGGGCTGGTCCCAGGGCAGGGCAACCCCACTCAGGAGGATGGGCGAGGCCCCACCCTACTCACCTATGGTTGGAGAATTAGAGGGGCTTGGCTTAAATGGATGGAGGGGATGACCGTAGGTGCTGGGCAATATTTGAGGTGACGAGAGACTGTAGACGGAAGCGCAGCTGAGCCCCTCTGGGAGAGGGGAACCCTCTCCTGCCCCTAACGTGCTCTCCAGGGAGCATGGAAAATGAGCAAGACTCTACATTGCCATACTCTGTCTTCTCCACTGCGGAAAACAAAAATGGGCAGCAGACCTCAGAGTAACTCCCATGAAGCCTGTGACCCCTCAGAGCTCCACCACTATGAATCTCTGTGGGATTCCCATGATGTCCTATGGGAGGACATCAGCAGCCTAACCCAGCCTCTCACCCAAAGCAGGAAACCTACTATGGCCTCTCAGACATGGGGCCACCCGGTGTCATGACAACCTCATTCCACCCCTGCCCTCCCCACCTCCCTGTGCCCCACAGGAACCCCAACCTGAAGACTCTCCTGTCTGTGGGAGGATGGAACTTTGGGTCTCAAAGGTAGGAGCCTCTCCCCAGGGGCAGGACGGCAGAGGATGATGGTATAGGAGTGAGGAGCTTGGGTCTCCCCCACCCACTGTATGGATGTTCCAGGGGCTCCAGACTGGTTAGGTACACGGCCTACCTGGTTGTCAGGGGCCTGCCTGATGTGTAGCAAAGAAAGCAGAGCCCAGAGAGGGAGTGGGACTTGCCAAGAGTCACACAGCAAGTTAACAATGGATCTCCCGATTCCCTGCCGATGCTCTATTTGCTACCTCACAGGCCCGAAAATATGGGACTTCTGGGGCTACCGCCATTAGCGCTGGAAAGAGAGAGATGGAAACCAATGGGGAAATTAAAGAGTGGGGAGACCCTGGGAGGAGTCTTCGGATTAGGTGGGGTTGGAGCAGGGCTTGAAATGGGGGTGGGTATGGCCATCGTTGGCACCCATGTGCTGGGTGCTCTCTCTGTGTCCAGCACCCTGTCTCCCCATGATCCCATGTTGTCCTCACAACAGCACGGTGAGCTGTTATAATTGTCCCCATTTTACAACCTTTCACAGTGGCTGGCTAGTAAGTGATAGAGCCAGACTTGGAAACCTGGAATGCCTGGCTCTAAGGCACATGCATGCCTGGAGGCGACCCCTGTCCCAATCATGCCCTCCCAGAGCTGTGTGGCCTCAGGATCCCAGCTCTGCAGGTCCTGGAAACCCCACCAGAGGCCCAAGGCACCTAGCATATCAGTGCTGAGCACGCTACGGGGCTGATTTTGGTCCTAGATTTTCCAAGATAGCCTCCAACACCCAGAGTCGTCGGACTTTCATCAAGTCAGTACCGCCATTTCTGCGCACCCATGGCTTTGATGGGCTGGACCTTGCCTGGCTCTACCCTGGACAGAGAGATAAGCAGCATTTTACCACCCTAATCAAGGTGCTGGTCAGGTCAGGGACAGGCAGGGAGGCGGGCAGGCATGAGGGAATGGGGTGGGCTAGAAGGCGGCGTCAACTGCTGTCCTCCTGAGGACAGGTAAAAAGGGACTTCAGCCTCGGGGCAGTGTCCTGGGACCCTGTGCCCTGAAGATCTCACATAGCAAGGAAGGCTTCTTGTGACCATGGTGGGAGGTGGGAGTGGGGTTCTAAGAGGTGGAAGGTTGTGACTGAGCGGAGCACCCACTTAGCACTACCCACTTAGTGCAATGCCCATTGTCCACCCTTCGATCCCATACTGATGCCACCCATACCCAGCATGCACTGTGTCCAGCAGCTCTCAGCTCTGCCTGGGGGCAGCCCAAGCATCTCCAGTTACCAGGGGCAGAAGGAGAGTCTAAACAAATTGTTCACAATACCAACAGAAATCACTTTAACTTTGGGATTTCATATACCAGCTAGAACAAAGCACAGACTGAAAGGCAAATGTCTCCCAAAGTTGTCTGCGGGCCAATAGGGGTCCCGATGCTCCCTCCAGGACAGGGAGTAATTGAGTGCTGATGGGTATGCACGGGTTTGGGGACAAGATTAGTCAGTTTTTTAGGAAAAGGATGGGTGACCTGAGGATGGGACCACTGATGAGCCACTTTATCACTTCCACTAGGCCCCAGGCAGGTTAGGGAGTATAGCAAATGGGATGCACAAGAGACCTAGGCCCCCCTCGATGAGTCTACCTCTCATGCCACTTGAGACCCTTTCTCTCACCTGCCTGTCTCCCATCTAGGAAATGAAGGCTGAATTTATAAAGGAAGCCCAGCCAGGGAAAAAGCAGCTCCTGCTCAGCGCCGCAGTGTCTGCGGGGAAGGTCACCATTGACAGCAGCTATGACATTGCCGAGATATCCCAGTGAGTCTCCTGCCCCAGGCAGCCTCCCCAGAACCTCTGCCAACACTCCTGTTTCCCTGCCACCCCCAGCCCTAGCACTCCATGTAGACTGAGGACACTGGGCTTCCAGTCCCAGTTCTTCCAAAGCCTTGATGTGTGACCTTGAGCAAGTCACTTCCCTGCCCTGTGCCTCAGTTTCCCCATCTGTCAAATGAGGCATAACAATCCTTCCCTTTCCTTTTTCACTTGGGCTGTTGCTGAGCAGTTGAGAGAGCTGCTATGAAAGTATTTTGGAAAGGGAAGTGGAGAAAGCTATTCAATCTCTCCAGCTATTGCAGAGTATTTTCTCCACACCAGGCTGAGCAGAGTGCTGGGCCCTGGAGAGGCCGCACAGCAGCCTCTTTCTAGAGCGCTGGGGAGTCCTCAAGGCTCTCTCACACACACAGGCCTCCCCCTTTCCTGTTGGCCCCACGCCTCATCCTCACCCCACCCCTCATGCCTGTGAGGAACAAGGAACAGCCAAGCAGCCTCATCTCTCCTGAGAGCAAAGCCATGGGTCTTGGAAAACCCAGGAGTAAGGAACAAAGACTCTTCAAAATGACTTCAGAGCTTTCTTTAGGATCCCAGGGAGGTGTAAACTCAGTGCTTAATTAAATGGATTCTTTAGAGGGTGGGAAACAGGTGGCTGTCAACCATTTGCCCCACATATCCATATTCTTGCAATCCATCCCCAGTGGGCTCACCGGTGCAGGTGTGCAAAACCTCCTCCCACCCCAGTCATATTAGGTTCAGGTCATCCTTTGGTCCTGCTCTTTCCCCACCAGGCTGTCTGTTGATGCTACTTTTAATCTGCTTTCACTAAGATAAGCCTGGCAGAAGTGGTGGGGGTAAGGTGGGATGGAGGCCAGCTCCCAAATGTGTGCTGGGCATAACAGAAGACCCATTCTTGACTGAAGTGCCCTTGTGGGACCCTGAGCCCGTGCCCTGGAGTGGCACAGGAAGGTGTGCCAGCAATGGGGACCAAGGTCACTGGGGACTGCTGGGTTTCAGGCTAGTGGCCTGTCTGGCTGCTGTCTGCTTCCCTCGTTCACATCCTGCTGGAGCCTTAAATGGGAGCCCAAAAACTTTTCTTTCTTTTTTTTTTTTTTTGAGACAAAATCTCACTCTGTTGCCCAGGCTGGAGTGCAGTGGCACAACCTCTGCCGCCCGGGTTCAAGCGATTCTCCTGCCTCAGCCTCCCGAGTAGCTGGGATTACAGGTGCCTGCCACCACGCCTGGCTAATTTTTGTAGTTTGAGTAACGATGGGGTTTCACCATCTTGGCCAGGCTGGTCTTGAACTCCTGACCTCATGATCCACCCGCCTCAGCCTCCCGAAGTGCTGGGATTCCAGGTGTGAGCCACCACGCCCGGCCTAAAGCTTTTCTATTAATAATTTCCTGCCTCACCCTCCATCCCCTTCCTCCTCAGACACCTGGATTTCATTAGCATCATGACCTACGATTTTCATGGAGCCTGGCGAGGGACCACAGGCCATCACAGTCCCCTGTTCCGAGGCCAGGAGGATGCAAGTCCTGACAGATTCAGCAACACTGTGAGTTCCCAGAAGGAGGGAGGGAGGGCCAGGAGTGGGCTGCAAGACCTGCCATCTGCCAGTGCTCACACACCAACCCTCTAGTCCTCAGTACAGTCCTGCAAGAGGGGGGTTATGAGGCCCATTCCACAGATAAGGAAACTGAGGCCCAAAGTCTGGGCGTGCTCCATTGCTCTGGGAAGGTGATCTGCAGGGTAAATGGAGTGAGGGCAGGGGGCTGAATGGGGAGAGGCTGGGAGCCGAGGAGGTAGGAGTCATTGTGCCCCCAGAGCCAACCACCTGATTTCTGCATCTGTCAAATAGTAATAGTCCCTTCCTATGCCTCAAAGGATTTTTTTCAAGAATAAAACTGTAAAATTCACTTTAAAGTGACATGATCAGTTCCCAGAGGGACTGGGGAATCCCCAGTGTACCATATACCAATAACCCCTGCTAAGGCAGCAGTATTGATTGCTCAACCTTCCGCACCTGCGCACTAACTGCTCACGTTGTTCCCACCCTACCCCACCCAGGACTATGCTGTGGGGTACATGTTGAGGCTGGAGGCTCCTGCCAGTAAGCTGGTGATGGGCATCCCCACCTTCGGGAGGAGCTTCACTCTGGCTTCTTCTGTGACTGGTGTTGGAGCCCCAATCTCAGGACCAGGAATTCCAGGCCGGTTCACCAAGGAGGCAGGGACCCTTGCCTACTATGAGGTAATGAAGTTAGGGGAGAAGGTAGGATTCCCCCACACCACCAGCAGCCCTGGGGAAGATGATTCCCCACCACATTCTTGCTTTTTCTCCTTTGGGAATAAAGAAAATGTCCGGTTGCCCCAGCATGCCTGAGGAAGTGGAAGGGAGAGGTTAGGACATTTGTTGCTGAAAGTCTCCAGCAGGTACAGGCACATGGGCCTGCACCACTAGGCCCCTGGGATATCCCTCTGGCTATGGGGCTGAGGTCTTCCTTCCAGCCCAGGAAAGAGCAGAGGTCAAGAGGCAGATTTTTTGTTTCACTCTAGCCTCTGCTACTCTGTGTGGCCTTGGGCCTGTCCTCAGTGTCAACCAGCAGGCCTCACATCTCTGTTTAAATGGAAGAAGCTGAAGAGGGCCAAGGCAGCCACCATCTCTGGGACATTTGCATCTGTTTTATGCGGCCTGCAGACCCTGGAGAGAGTGAGGCTGCAGGATGGAGCAGGAGCCAAAAGAGATTTGAGGAGTGGTGTCTCCTGGTGACCTGCAAGGTCTCGGCACGACTCCCCACACTACCTTTCCCCTGTTATCTGCTCAGATCTGTGACTTCCTCCGCGGAGCCACAGTCCATAGAATCCTCGGCCAGCAGGTCCCCTATGCAACCAAGGGCAACCAGTGGGTAGGATACGACGACCAGGAAAGCGTCAAAAGCAAGGTAGGCTTCCCCAAGGCCACGCCTCAGGACAAAGAGAAAGAAGGAGGCCCCGCTCCCAGCAGCCAGATTCCTGTCCCTTGCACTGAGGGCTGGGCTGGGCTCACAGAGCACATGTGCCCTGTACACACACTGGGTCAGGGAACCCAGCCCTGCTCCTCTGGGCCTCCCCTGCCAGGTGCAGTACCTGAAGGAAAGGCAGCTGGCGGGCGCCATGGTATGGGCCCTGGACCTGGATGACTTCCAGGGTTCCTTCTGCGGCCAGGATCTACGATTCCCTCTCACCAATGCCATCAAGGATGCACTCGCTGCAACTTAGCCCTCTGTTCTTCTGCACACAGCACGAGGGCCAAGGATGCCCTGTCCCCCTCTGGCTCCAGCTGGCCAGGAGCCTGATCACCTGCCCTGCTGAGTCCCAGGCTGAGCCTCAGTCTCCGTCCCTTGGAGCCTATGCAGAGGGCCACAACACACAGATTTGAGCTCAGCCCTGGTGGACAGGGAGGTAGGGATGGGGCTGTGGGGATAGTGAGGCATCGCAATGTAAGACTCGGGATTAGTACACACTTGTTGATTAATGGAAGTGTTTACAGACCCCCAAGCCTGGCAAGGGAATTTCTTTAACTCCCTGCCCCCCAGCCCTCCTTATCAAAGGACACCATTTTGGCAAGCTCTATCACCAAGTAGCCAAACATCCTACAAGACACAGTGACCATACTAATTATACCCTCTGCAAAGCCCAGCTTGAAACCTTCACTTACGAATGTAATCATGTCCCCTATCCTACTTCCCCTTCCTAATTCCACAGCTGCTCAATAAAGTACAAGAGCTTAACAGTGTATTGGTGCTTTGCTTTGGTCTATCTTTGAGCACCCACTAGACCCATTGGACTCACCTCCCCCATCTCTTCTGGATTCCTTCCTCTGAGGCTTGGGACCCCTGAGCTTACAGAGATGAGGCCACCATGTCCTCTGCCTAGCCGCAGAGAGCCCCAGTGGGAGGCCAGCGTCCTCAGATTCACCTGCCTTGGATTTAACCCAAGCATGGCTGATGGCCTTCCAAATATTAAAGTCATTGCCATCCAGATTTCTAAATTAAATTCCCTGTTGAAAGAAACGTTTTCTGTTTCCTGAAGGCTAGCAGGCCCTGGGAAAGACGGCTTTTCATCCCAACACTCCATCTCTTCTGATCCATGGGAAGGTGGTGGGAGCAAATCACAGGACCAGGTTAGAAAGCCCTGAACCCTGGACCCTCAGGGCCAGCAGGAAATGCAGGTGTCATCTCATGCACCCTCCTGCCTCTTGGGACTGGAGTCCCTGCAGAGTGCTTGAGAGATGGCCCTCCAGCCTCCCAGTGATGGGCAGCTGATTACCTTGGAAGCAACCCATTCCATGGCTGGGCTGAAATCTCTCAACAGTCCTAGTGCTGGGCTTAGCCCTTTGTTCTGCTCACCCCTCCCCTAACACTCATCCCTCCACCCATTCAGAGATCAAAGTACCTCTGCTCAAGCTGGCCTGAGATAGGAGGTCGGGAGGATGTGATGGGGTGACTCAGAAGAATAGACAGATTTTCAGCCTTTATGAGGTGGAGATGCTTTCATCAGGCTTCTGTTGAATTCCCAGGGCCCCAGGAATACCTCTATCCAAAAAGACTCCAGATACTCACCCCAAAACTAAAGAGAATTGATTTGTGGATTCTCTGATGTTTGGATTATCTGTGACTTAGGATAATCACAAATTGGCCTGATGGTTTGTGACTCCAGTTTGAAGTGGAGGGAAGGAGGAAATATCTGAAATCTGAACCAGCTGGAGCTGGGCAGATGCTACTGACCCCAAGGTCGCAGCCCTGCTGAAGGTGAAGAAAACAAGGACTCAGCAAGGCGTGGGGTGGGGTGTGGGGAGGGGGTACCTGGCATTTCACCTCTGGCTGGTGGGGCCAAGTATTCCTTAATCTCTGCCACTGCCCACCCCACCACACAGGGATCTTTGAAACCCCAGGGCTGCAAGCCCTTGTGGGCAGCCAACCACCCTCCCCTGGGGCCACCCTTCCCCCAGCCTGGGACAGGCTCTCCGGGGCTGACTCAGTGTCCTGTGGAGTTAGTCACATTCGCTTATAGCTGCAGAGTCAGAGGCCAAGGATGGAGATCGGGTCTCCAGGACCCGCTCCCTGCCTGGCAAGACGTGGAGTCGCCTAGCAGAGGGCGAGGGCATCCAGGGAGGGCCAGATCCAGAGGCTCCCAGGCCCTGCACTGCCACTCCCCAGCAGAGACAGCAGGGTTGAGAGGCAGCCACACCCTGGTGTCCCCAGTCCCCAGGAAAGGGAAGAGCATGCATGCTGCTGAGGGCCCTGAATAAATCACGTTTACTTATTTTTAAATTGTGAGCACATCTTACATGCTAAAGAGTGCATAAATGTATCTGTTTAATTTGAAGAATAACTATGTAGTAAGAACCTGTGTAACCACCACCCAGGTCAGGAAAGGAAACCTCATCCACGGATGCACCTTGAAGAAGAGAGCCTGGTGTTGACTGCATTTGGATTTAATGTAGATGAGACAGATCAGACGCACCATTTCTGTGTGCCTTGCTCTTCTGCTCATCACTGGGTCTGTGAGTAGCTGAAGTTGCTCATTTGACCCCATATTTTGCTTTACAGTTGCATAAACACTCCACAGTTATTTATCCATCCTACTGTTGAGGGACAGCTGTTTTCCCCCACATTTCAACAATTACAAATAACATTACCATGAATCTTCTTCTCCATGTCTCCTGGGGCATGTGTGGGTGTTACATGAGCGGCACGGCTGGGTCACGGAGTAGGCACCTCATCCATTTTACTAGGCACTAGTAAAACTCTCACATTTTCCAGAGTGACTGCTCCAATACCAGCAATAAAAGTTCTTAATGTTCTCCCTCCTTCCTGACACATGGCATTTTCTGGCTTTCCAGTGATTCCCAGTCGTAACATTTCATTGAACAAATGAATCAACGACTAGAAATCTGGCCATATCTGCCTCCTTTGGCACACTGAGAAAGCCCATGCCTACAGCCTGCTTGGAAGAGTCTAGAAGCTTCAGAGTGCTCTCCTCCACTAGGGCATCTTCCAGATCTGCCTACGACTGCACCCCACCCCGAAGGGCGAGGGGTTCTCTGTAATAGGTGGAAAACTGAGGCCCACAGCAGGCATCAGGGGAGACTAGCTCCTTACCAGCCACCCAACTGAAACAGGAGCCAGGAGACTTAGTGCCCCTTCCTGGGGTTCCAATGCTGGAGGACCAGCCTCTGAGCAGCTCCACCCTCAGCATCTCAATTCCCTCCCTCTCTAGGGCCCTCAGCCTCACACAGCACGGGCGAGAGTCCCTGGGAACTGTGGGAGCCCAGGGAATGTGGACTGCAGAGACAAAGCTGGGAGTGCTCACAAGGAAGACTGTCCCAAACTGTCAGGGCCCCAGCACCCAGTCTGAGAAGCTCTGGGCACAAGTGGCCCCGTAGACGCCAGACACACAGAGCCTGAGCTGGGCTCATTCTCCAGATAGAAGTTCTTCCTCCCGTTGCCCTGACACCTGGCACGCGGCCTGCTCGATGTCCCATCTAACCCATCTGCGCCCTCCCCCAGCTGGGCATCAGCACCCTGGCTGTTGAAGGCCAGTCGGGGTGATGGATGAGGGAGTGACTCCTCAAGGGGCCCTTGTGGTTCCTCCCCCAGAGCTATTCCTGGCCTGGGCGCCTCTCCACCCTCCAGTCCTCCTGCTTGACCTGACCCCACAGCTGGGAATCGTTTGCTGGGGGTGGGGCAGCCCCTGACTATATAAGCCTGGACCTAGGTGTCCCAGGCACCCTAGAGGCCCAGGCCCCCCAAAGGCTGACCCCTGCACACTCCAGCCTGGCCCCCCAGCCAGTCCAGCAATGATGGAAAAAAACACCTCCGAGGGCCCTGCCTGCAGTCCAGAGGAGACCACATCTGAATCTGCCAAGGTGCCCACCGCAGAGCCTCCCGGAGAAGTGGCAGTATCAGAGTCCACTGGGGAAGAGCAGGTGCCCAAGCCGCAGGCCCCTGCCCCACAGGCCCCCGCAGCCTCCACAGCCACTAAGTCTGCACCCCCAAGTGAAGGTGATTGAAGGTGGGGCAGGGGGAGGAGGGAGGCAGGCATGTCAGGGGTGGAGGGGAGCTCTTGGCCATGAACTTCTTCATCTCCCCAGATGTCCCCAGTGCCCCACTGCTGCTGACCCTGGAGGATGTGAGCAACAGCTCCGTGACTGTGAGCTGGGAGCCCCCAGAGAGGCTGGGGAGGCTGGGCCTCCAGGGCTACGTCCTGGAGCTCTGCAGAGAGGGAGGTGAGTGCTGAGCTAAGTCTTGCATACACCCAGGGGAGGGTGTCATGGAGGGCTGCAGGGACAAGTGCGCAGGCCCTGTGGTTGGTCAGTCTGGGAGAGATACAGAAGGAGGGGATGCGAGCAGTGGGCTCCCCAACCCACCCACCTGCCCTTTCTTGCTCCACCAGCAGGAGAGCAAGAAAGGGTAGGTGGGTGGGTTGAGGGGCTCCTTTGTCCTCAGCTCCAAGGAGCCTCTGAGTAAGGGAAGGGTAACGGGACACTGGGTTCTCCTTTGGCAAGAAGGGAAGGAAGTGCTAAGTCTCAGAGGACCCCGAAGTGTAGGAAGTGGAGAGGGAGGAGCTGGAGGGGGGAATGCTAGCATAAGAGACAGTGAGGAGAAAGCAGGAATGGGGTGGGGGTGTGGGGGCCACATCCCTGCTGCCACTGTCCCCCTCCATGGCCCAAGTCCAGCCTGGCCTCTGCCTCTGCCCCTACCTTGCTGTGTAACTTTGCAAATGTGTCCAACCCTCTCTGGGCTTCAACAACCTCATCTCTGGCCACAATTTCAGGGCTCTAACATCAGATGTCTTTGATGCCATTTGACAAGGAGTCAGGGAAGGCAAACAAGGGGAAAATGAGGCCCAGAGAGGGAGGCTGATTTCCCCAGATCACCAGCAGGAAAAGAAGCCCCATGGAGAGGGGTGCCTGTGGCCACACTGCAAAGCCCTCACACTCTCTCCATCCCTTTAGCCTTGGAGTGGGTGCCTGTGAGTGCCCGACCCATGATGGTGACCCAGCAGACCGTGCGGAACCTGGCTCTGGGAGACAAGTTCCTCCTACGCGTGTCTGCAGTGAGTTCCGCGGGGGCTGGCCCGCCGGCCATGCTGGACCAGCCCATCCACATCCGAGAAAACATAGGTAAAGCCCATCCTGGCCTTCAGCTCCCCAGCCCTTCCCAAACACCTTATCTAATGGAGAAACTGAGGCCCTCAGGTAGAGGGAACCAGGCAGTCATTTCCCCCGTCCCACGCTCACATGCACAAGCCACACGCTATCACCATCTTGCCTTAAGAAAGTTCCAGGTTCCTTAGCAGCAAGGGGCCTCTGGAGGTCTAAGAAGCCATTTCCCTGAGTGGTCTAGCCCCCATGCCTTGAGAAAGGGGCTCAGAAACAAAAGGTCAAGTTCCCTGGGTCACCTGCTCAATGCTAAGAGTCCATCTGTTCTTTCTCCCATCTAATCTCAATCTCTCCAGTGGCCATAAATGCTCATTTTCTGCCCATTTCCTGTGGCCTGGGTTCCAGATTCTCTCAAAGGTCTTGAAACAGAGAGAAGGCCCTGCTTGCCCCTTGTTCCACCATGGCCCTAGTGGAAAGAAAAAGAGGGTCTGCAAAAGGCCCATGAAGACTTCTCCGTTGCAGAGGGCATACCTCACTGGGGCCCCGCCGGCCAGCTGCCATCCCCATTGCTAATATTTCTATTTGCAAGGTGCATTAGCCTCAATCCTCCCCTCGCTCCCCTCCCAGAGCTCATCGGGTTTCAGTCTGTTAATGACAGTGAGTCATTTGGTCTGATCTGAGGTCTCTGGGGACAGCACAGTCCCCCAGGGTGAGGAGAGACACAGGCAGGCAGGTGGCTTGAGGCCTTCTCCACCTTCCTTCTTGCTCCTGGGGGATGCATGGTTTCTGGTAGCTCTAGACAAGGCCTCCAGAAGGAGAGGGGATCCACAGAAGGGGTCAAGTCTGCATTCAAAAAGAAATGCTCAGCTCTGAGGCCTGAGAGACATGGGAACCATGGGGTTAGGGAGCTTAGATTCATAGACTATCGAGGCCCAAGGAGATCCCAAGGAGCCCAGGGCATCCCTTGAGGTCACCCAGCCTTTTATTGGCAGTCCCAGAGTCTGATGCCTACACAGGACCACTGATGCCCCACTGCACTGCAGAGCATCTTCTCTGGTGGCACCCAAAACCCAAGCCTCCCAACCCTAATTCCCAGCCTTTGGCTCTAGGTAAGATGTGGCCCCACCAGGCAGCTGCAGTATGGCAGTGTCTACTCTAGTCCTGGAGGTGCCAGGAAGGCCTCTTGGTTGGGTGGGTGCTGGGCTTTCCCCAGGGAACCAGGGAGCTCTCAGCCCCTGAGGCCCAGCATTGATAGACCCAGCCAGACTCAGCGCCCACTTCTCCATTCAAATTCGTCTGGCAGGAGAGAAGGGGATTTCCTGGAGAGAAGAGGGAGAGGAGGCTGTGAACAAGCGGGGAACAGCCAGGCTTGTCACAGGGCAGAGTGGGGGCCCTGTCCAGGATCCTTGGCTGCTCAGCTGTCTCTCCTTGGCCACCTGGAGCTGCCAAGCATTCTTGACCCCCTGCAGCTGTCCCTAGAGCATTCCATGCCTGAGCTCCCACAGCCAAGTGCCCACTCAGCTAATCCTCAGAGACACCGTGTTCCTTCTCACTGTCTCATCCTCCTCCGCCCTGTGTGCCACCAACCAACTGCTGCCACCTGTTTGCTGCTGAGGAGCCTCAGTCATGGCCCCAGCACCCACCCCGGGGGACAGGGGTGGTGGCCACTTCAGCTTCCCTTAGAATGCCCAGGGGCTTCAGTGGTTGCCCCTGACCAGATGAGGGTCAGAAGGTCATTCCTTAGCATAGCAGGCGGCTGAAATAGGACTTCAGGAAGGACTTCCCGGCTCTGAGACAAACAGATTATGGGAGGGTGACAGAGGAAGAAGGGGGGATACCTGCCCTGGCTTCACTTAGGAAGGGAAAGATCCTAAACCACTCAATAGGGCCTGGAGACAGAGGAATGGACAAACAGGGTTTCACAAGGGCTTCTCTGAAAGTCCTGGGCTTGTGGAGGGCGGGGGATATTAGAGCAGGAAGACAGCAGTGGCCTCCCCTTCCTAGAAGTGCAGCCTGACAGGTGCAGCACCTGCTCCCCAGCAGGGGGAGACAGAGAGTCAGCTGGGGCCCATCTGGTGCTTGGGAATGCCTGGGCTGCAGGGCAAATCCCATCCTGGCAGAGTCGAGGCGCCAAGGGAGTGCCCAGGATGCTTACCAGTTCACACTATGGAGGCGCTGACCTCCTGAAACCTCCCGCTCCCTTAAGGGATTTGGGCCCCTAGGCCTCAGGAGTGAGAGCTTCACCCTTCCTGCAAGGAGGGACCCCACGGCAGCCAGGCACACCCAGGACCCTCCTCCCAGCCAGCATCCCTCACCAGCTGTCCCCTGCCCCACCTCAGAAACCCCAATCAGCCACCCCACTGCACTGCTAAGCCCAGACTCTTGCTTTGATCCAGAGGCCCCCAAGATCCGTGTCCCCCGCCACCTCCGTCAGACCTACATCCGCCAGGTGGGAGAGACGGTCAACCTGCAAATCCCCTTCCAGGTGGGTATTCCCCCCACCAAGGGTAAGAGCCTGGGTGGGAACCAGGGCCCCCATTTAAGGGGAGCCTGGGAGATGGCAGGATCTCCAAGGGTCCGGCCTAGACCCAGCGAGACGGCCTTATCCTCCCGCAATCATGCACATGACTCATCGGTGATTTTCAGCCTGGGGATGGGCAGGTGGGCCCCCAGAGCAGGCTGGACACCTGGAAGATGTAGCTCTGGGCAGCACCTGTGGCTCCAGCCTCTGCTGCCCCTGCTGAGAAGGGCCAATGGGACAGGCTTCCCCGAGAACAGCTCCAGAGACTCCTGGAGTTAAGCAGGTGTGGGGACTCTGGCACCTCCCTACACTCACCCTGGGGGCTCCTTCCTGCCAGGGGAAGCCTAAGCCTCAAGCCAAATGGACCCACAACGGCCATGCCCTGGACAGCCAGCGGGTGAGCGTGCGCACCGGGGACCAGGACTCCATCCTCTTCATTCGCTCAGCCCAGCGCTCTGACTCTGGCCGCTACGAGCTCACCGTGTGCGTGGAAGACCTGGAGGCCAAGGCAGTCATTGACATCCTGGTGATTGGTATGGAGCCAGGGGAACAGTGCTGCCTCACGGGGGACCTGGAGTCCCCGACCTCCTATCCCAGAGCTGATGGCTGATGGGAGCAGGCCAAGGGAGTGTGGCAGGAGCCAAATTTTGGGTGTGGGGGCTCTGTGGCCAGCCTGGCCCTCACACTCACTTCCCCTCGCACTCTGGACCTACAGAGAAACCTGGACCCCCCAGCGGCATCCGGCTCCTGGACGTCTGGGGCTGCAATGCTGCTCTTCAGTGGACGCCACCCCAGGACACAGGCAACACAGAGCTCCTGGGCTACACGGTGCAGAAGGCAGACAAAAAGACAGGGGTGAGGCTGGCTGAGGCAAAGTGGGGTTGGGGTACGAAGTGGTCAACGTGGTGGGGAAGGCCCATCCCACTGAGTCTAGGGACCGAGTCTAGGGATCGAGTTCTGGTCTGCCCACTGCTAACCTGACTCCCTGGGAGGCCCTTAGCAAGACTCTTCCTCTCTGGACCTCAGATGCCTCCTGAAGACTGTGAAGAGGGCTGGCCCGGGCTGTCTGAAGCCTTTCAAGTTCTGGAGCCACGCTTCTCAAATCTTAATGTCCACATGAGTCACCTGGGGAGCTTGCTAAGAGGCAGAGTCTGACTCAGTAGGTCCAGGGTGGGGGCTGAGGGCCTGCATTTCTAAGACGTTTCCAGGTGATGCTGAAGTGGCACATCCATGGGCCACACTTGGCGCACGAAGGCTCTGGGATTCTCTGAGGACCCTACAGAAGTCACCTGAGGGACCCAGGGGCCCCTTCTTCCAATTCATTGTCCCTGAGGCCCAAAGCTGGATGGTTCAGCATCCCAGGGTTGGGGGCATGGAATGAGTTCCTGTGAGGAGAGGGCTCCAGGGTAAGCAGGGAGGGTGAGGACAGGGGTGAGAAATGAGGGTGACACCCGGGGCCCTGCAGCAATGGTTCACAGTGCTGGAGCGCTACCACCCAACCACCTGCACCATCTCTGACCTCATCATCGGCAACTCGTACTCCTTCCGGGTCTTCTCAGAAAACCTGTGTGGACTCAGCGCCTCGGCCACCGTCACCAAGGAGCTCGCCCACATCCAGAAGGCAGGTGGGTTTGGGCCTGGAGCTGGCTGTGCTAACTCTCTCCCTGTCCCTGCCTCTTCCTTGGCATCTCTGCACCCCTCTCTCTGGGTTTCTTCTGGGCCCCTGCCCCTGGAACACTTGCTGTCCCCTCACTCCACAGCTATGCGTACACACACACGGAGTGGCTGTGAAGTAGTGAAAGTGGTTGGCTGATTTTAACACATCAGAGCAAATCCACACAAATGAAAGATGCCCCTTTGGAGGCTGTGTACTTATTCCAAAGAGGTGTGTGGCTGCCAGCATCACAGCAGCCGCCGAGTCTCAGGCAGTGAGTGTCCGAAGGGAATCTAAAGGGTGACCTGTGCATGGTTGGGTAGTGTGCTAAAAAGGGTGAGTTTGCTAAAACAAGCCTCCCAACCCTAATACATACCACATAGATGGACAAGAGAGATAGGAGTATTTACTGTCTCCACACAGGCACCTGACCCTTTTGCGTCAAATGTTAAACCCCGGGCCCTTTTCCCTGTCCCTTGTGTGCCCCAAGGCCCTCTCCGACCCACAGTCTGTGTGGGTTCCAGAAGGCAAACTTTTTTAACACTAGCCTGAACTGCACAGAATTAGGAAGAAATTTTTGTTTAAAAAAGGAAAGCCAGTCAAGTCTCCAACGACAAACACAAAGGAAACCCAGCATCTCTGAGTTGCTAGCATCCACCTTCTGCCAAGATGCTCTCATCTCTGGTTTTTCCACCTTCTCGTCTCTACTCATCACCCTGACCCACCCAGCTACAGTCTCAGCTTTCTCTGCCTCTTTGAGATTGTCCAAGTTCCCGCAAATAAGCCGTGACTTGCTATCCATAGATCTTGGATCATAGTCAGTCCTAACAGGTCTCCTTCACTCCTGTAAGCTCAGATTCACCCGACTTTCTCCCCTGAACCCAGATATTGCTGCCAAACCTAAAGGGTTTATTGAGCGAGACTTCTCAGAAGCCCCCTCATTCACCCAGCCACTGGCTGACCACACCTCCACCCCTGGCTACAGCACCCAGCTGTTCTGCAGTGTCCGAGCTTCACCCAAGGTGAGGGTCCAGGCCCTGTCGTGCCTGGGCTGGTGGGGGCAGGTGGGGACAGCAGGGCTGAGGAATCCTCCAGGCGTCCACACCTAAGCCTGGGGATAGCCATTGGGGGCCCCGCCCCAGTCCACACCTCCCCAGCTGTCTTCTGACCATGCCTCCCAGCCCAAGATCATCTGGATGAAAAACAAGATGGAGATCCAGGGCAACCCCAAATACCGCGCCCTTTCTGAGCAAGGCGTCTGCACCCTGGAGATCCGGAAACCCAGCCCGTTTGATTCTGGGGTCTACACCTGCAAGGCCATCAATGTGCTAGGGGAGGCATCTGTGGACTGCCGGCTGGAGGTCAAAGGTGAGAGTTTGAGGATGGGAGAACAGGAGTAAGCACCTCTCTGGAGCTGGACTAGAGGCAGCAGAGAGCTTAAAATCAAGGCAGAAGAGAAGGGGTACTAAGATTGGGGTCAGGTTGTGCCGATTACTTTCCAAGCAGGAGGGTGGACAGGTGTAGAAGAGGGTGTGTAACCGTGAAACTTGCTAGTTCCCCGCCACTTCCCCCAAGCTCTAACTGCAGCATCTCTTCCAGCCTCAGCCACGCACTGAAGAGCCACGGGAGGAGGCTGTGATGAGGAACCAGGTAAATGGCTTGACCCACCCCCTCTGTTACCTCTGCGGGCAGCACAGAAGCGGAGAGGAGGCCGGGAGCAGGGGGTTGGGGTGAGAAGGGAAGGTGGTGGTCAGCTCTGGGTACAAACTTGTGGACACAGGCAACTAGCACGCATGTCCAGAGACTCACAGTGACGTTGCAGGGCCAGGCGATGCCAGTGTCGCCTGGAAGGGGTGTGATTCTGTGGACCGCCACACGACCAGAGTCTACTTCCGGCTCTGAGTGACCTTCAGCAAGGGTGTTCTCTTTGGACACATTCTCTCATCCGAAAACTGGGGATAACAACCTTTCCTTGCCTTCCTTCCCCTGGTAGCTCTGAGGCTCTGCATGTGTACGGAAGTATCTAGAACTGCAGTGGGCAGAGCTCAGACTTGGGCATTGCGCCTGAGGGAGGGAGGCCTGGTGAGGAAGAGGGTGCTGCTCCCCCTCCCCGCTCTGCACCTCTCTGACCTGCAGCCGAGCTCTGCTCACACCAGGGGCTCAGGAAGCATGTCCTCCTCCAGGTGCTGCAGGCCTGAGGGGCCAGGTCCGCCAGGCCCACAGTCAAACTCCAGAGATGCCCAAGACCCCCGCTTCCATAGCGACGGCTGATGGAACCGCCCCTGGTACCTGCTGGCCTCCCTCCCCCAGAGGCTGGTGTCCAGAACTCAGGAATGGGCCTGGTAGGCCCCAGGCCAGACTAACTGGGCTCAAGGGGTGCTGGAAGGCACAGAGATTGGAGTGCCCTGCGGAGTTGCACACTAGGTGGGAAGCATTCAAATAAAGATGCGTGGTGTTACAGTGCGGGGCCTCTGTGCCAGTGAGCGACATCATGTAGGGGGAGGCGCTGTGTCACAAGGAGGGGGGGTGTCTGAATGTTTCACCATGAGGGGGTCTCCAGATATGTCACCAAGAGGAAGATGCCAGTGGGAGAGGTCTCAGGATGTCATGGCTGGGGCGGGGAGGTGGAGGGATGGGGGGTGTTCTGGACCTGTGAGTTTTCAGGATCTCCCTTCCTGATCAGGATTTGCTACCGCCAGTGCGTAACTATGGAAACAGACACACCCTCTCTGGAACCTTCCTTGCTTGAATGCCTCCACATGCCCCCTCTCGCAGCTCCTCCCGGCCCCCATCATTGCTTCCTCTCTGCTGAAGCTGTCTTGTTGCCCTCAACAGTGGTGGGGATGGGCGCCCAGCAATATGCTCTCCACAGGGTTCACAGTTTTTTATTAGTCACATAGGCCTCCCTTGGGAGCCAGGGCACACCCAATTTCCAACAGAGGGAAGGGCTTGGAAGCAAGTCCTGGAGTTGACACTCATGTTCAGAAGGTCAACTGGATGGCCACCTCCCCTCCCTCGCCCCCCGACACAGGGGCTCCAGGATCCCCCGCCTCACCGCACCCCCACAGGGGCTCCAGGCTCCCCCGCCTCACCCTCCCCCACAGGGGCTCCAGGATCCCCCGCCTCACCGCACCCCCACAGGGGCTCCAGGCTCCCCCGCCTCACCCTCCCACACAGGGGCTCCAGGCTCCCCCACCTTGCCCCCTAACACAGGGGCTCCAGGCTTGGCAGGGCATGGGTTGGTCCTTCCCCGGATCCCTAAAGTCCTAGACCCCCGGACACCTGCAACAGAGCTTCCGAAGCCCCTGAAAACCCAGCCAAATACTAGGGGTATTGAGGGATTCACATGACAGCAAGGCCTTCCCGTACACGCTCTCAGGGGGGTACTCTCCTCTGCCTGCTGCAGCCTGCTAAACTCACCCCGGGGGGGCCCACAGTCAACACTGAGTCCTTACAGACACTTTCCCTCGTCCACCCTGTTCCCAGGCAGGCAGAATGCTCCCGAGTTGGCATGTCTAGGGTTCTCCTCTCCATCAGGCCCAGAAGCAGCAGAGATGGGGTCACCTAGGACAGTCCAGGCCAGGCATTGGGCAGGCCAGTGGAGCTGGTGGCCCAGATGACAGTTAATTACACTCCAGGCTCTCCCCGGAAAGCTCAGGGCAAGAAGGAGGGCTCAGAGCTGCCACCTCGTGGCTGTTTGAGGCCAGCACCTACCGCACCAAGCTCACTCCCCAGGGCGTGGAGCCAGCACTCCAGCAAATATCAGAAATGATTTCTGAACCTACCCTTTCTGCCTCTCCCACGTACAATCCTGGGCTGGCCCAGGGCAAGGAGAGCAGGCACCCTAGCACCTGGTATGGCCTGGGGCCCAGAGTCCTCAGAGGTGGGAACGGAGGCTCCTTGATTCCTGCCCCTTAGCTGCCTCTGGCCAGTCTCTCCTACAGAACAGGCCAGTGCATCCTCAACCTCTCTCCTTCCATCCGTCTCAGAGGGGATACTCTCCTCTCCTTAAGCTTGGTCCTGGGGCTGCACCACCAACATCTAAGACAAGCAGACTCCCCTGCCTCACTGCAGAAGCCCAAGCACCTTCTCCCAGCCCAGGTGGCTCCTCTGCAGTCTCGGCCTCCCCAGGACCTGCCCAGCCCTGAAGCGCTGGACTGCTCGTGGGATGGTCAGGCAGGTGGGGGCTCAGGACACTCTTGCCTCTAGACACCTGGTCCCTCCGTAGGATCCTTGCCCTCCCAAGCCTCCTGCAAGGCCCAGAGGTGTAGGGTAGTTAACTCCTAGTGGAGGGACCACACTCTGTGGGTATCTCTTCAGAGCCTCCCCCATGCCCCCGGCCCACAGCCCAGCTGGGGCAGGCTCAGGGAGACCCCTGGGACAGTGGCAGGTGAGGACTGGACTGAGACCCCACTGGATGTGGGCTGGTGGGAGCAGAAGGCGGGGTCTAGTCATCAGGCCTCTCTTCTGGGAGATCCTCGTCAATGGGAGGTGCGGGCTGGCAGCGGAAATTGTCGTTCCAAATCTTAAGGAAGGTGACACGGAACTTCTGGATGCGGAAGGCGTAGACAATGGGGTTCATGGCCGAGTTGCCGTGCGTGAGGAAGATGGCAATGTAGGTAAGGATGCTGGGCTTGTGGCAGGACGGGCAGAAGAGGGTGATGCAGTTGAGGATGTGCAAAGGCAGCCAGCTGAGGGCAAAGAGGAAGAGGATGAGGGCCAGCGACTTGGCGATCTTCAGCTCCTTCCCATAGTACTTCTGCGGGTCGCCGGAGGAGGCCGACACCTTCTTGTTGAGCTGCTTGCGGATTAGGTAGAAGACCTCCAGGTAGATGAGGACCATGAGGAGAAGCGGGGGCAGCACCCACACGAAGAAGTTGAAGTAGACCATGTACTCCATGCTGATGACCTTCTCGAACTCGCACTTGATCACGGGCTCCCCCATGCTGCCGTTGGCTGCCCAGGCCCGCTCCACCGCACTCAGATTGTTCCAGCCAAACATAGGGGTCAGTCCCACCACGAAGGAGAGGATCCAGCAGCCGGCAATGGCCACCGCCGCCCTCCGGGGGGTCACCACCATCTTGTACCTGGGGGAGAGGAGGGCAGAGTGTGAGGATCTGCCTCCCAGCTGCCTCGAAAGGCCCCTCTGAGGCATGCCAGGGGCCTCTAGGAGGAGCACCCTCCCCATCCAGGGCCCGGTGAGCGGGGAGGCGCGTGTCTTTTGCCGAGGGCCGAGTCTTCGGGATCTAAGATTTAGTGCTTGCCATGCATTGGCTTATTCTCCTGCAGAGAGAGGAAATCCTGATTAATGGCAAAAATAATAATAGAAAATCACAGAGGAGCTCCTTTAGGAATTTCAAGGAAATGACCACAGTAAAAATTGCTCCCATGTGCTCAGCATGCCCCCACTGGTTATCTCATCATTGCTTCATGACAGCCTTTGTTGCGTAGCAAGTCACCAGCAGAATGAGGACTGCCCAATTGGCAGATGAGGAAACTGAGGCTCAAAGTAATCACAGGATCTGCCCAAGGCCACATGGAAGGTGGCAGCGCTGTCCCGTGCTTCCTAAAACACGTCCACACTGACCGAAACACCCAGGTGATTAACAAAACATCCCTTCTCTTGGGCCAGCAGACACAACTGTCATTTTAAAAAATCTCTCACACAACCCTCCTTCCCTTGGCCTTGTCCCGTACTCCCCTGCCATGCCCCATCTCCCACCTCCATATTAACCTCCCATTTCCCCTTCCAATCACTGTGCAGCACTTACCTCCTAAGGGCTTGATCTCAAGAACCAGCTCTGCATTCCCAAGCTAACTGGGAATGATGCTCAGGAAAGAAAACTGAAATCACTGAGCATCTACTACATTCTAGATACCTTCAGTCATTCATTCATGCATTTACGCATGCATACATGGATGCATTCATTCAGCAAGCATTTGTCGAGTGCTTTCCGTGCTAGGCATTGCTCTCTGTGCTGAGAATAAGATAAAAGATCCCTGCTTCTACATATCTCACATTTTGGGTGAAGAGACAGATAACACAAAAGCAAGAAAATAAACAGACAACTATAGATCATGATATGTCTTTAAAGGAAATAGGTTGAGTCAAGGGCTAGAGCTTTCTAACTTTTTTCGTGTCATGACCCACAAAGAAGATAGAAACATCTGGATGAGGAGGCTGCTCATGAGCCACAAGGGTTGGGCGTTTTCATATCTCAGGGGTTCCTACTTCCCTTTAAACCACTCTAGCCAGCAGCCATCATGGCTTCTGCCCACACACTGGCCTTGGAGACAGTGCCAAGGGCTGGGTCTCTCCCAGCTCTGTGCTGAGGAGCCAGCTGAGCAGCAGCAGCTTGCCCAGTTGTTATTTTCCAATGCAGCTTCTGAAATGGATGGAGCGCCCTCCTGAGCATGTAAACAGCTCCTGAGACCCAGGAGTGTGAAGGGAGAGGCTGCCAACTGTTTCCTTCTGCCCCAGGGATGCAGAATCTGCGGCTTTCTCCTGCATGGTGATGATGCTTAAAGTCTGTCTCGCCCCAGACAATGCTTCTCCTAGATCCTTTACCATCCATCAAAGCCCACCTGCTCTGTGAAGACTATAGGGGTAGAAGGGAGACAATTTGCAGAGTGAGAGGAACCAAATGCTCCTCTCCACCCCATTTAGAAGACAAGGACTAGAAGAGACCTTTGGAATCTCATTTTCTATCCCTTCATTGTCCCAGTGAAGAAATTGAGGACTAGATGACTCCAACACCTTTGGAGCAGTTCCCCTCTCCTACCCTGTGATCATAGGATTCTTGTGCCCCAGACCACCACCACCAAGGGGCCTGAGAGGTAACCAGTTCACTTGTGCCTCTGAAGTTTTCTTAGATACAATCCTCACTCTCTTGCTGTAATTGAAGCCCATTCCCTCCTCTGTACCCTCAGCAGAATGGCCAGACCTTGTGCAGACACTGGGAGTCAGAAGACCCAAACTTGGGCCACCAGTCTGCAACTTGCTAGATCAATGTCTCCTCTGTAAAAAGACCTACTTCAGAGGGGGAGGATCAAATGAGATACTATGTGTGCAAGTACTCTGTAAACACCCGACCAGTATTCCTTTGCCTGAGCTCTTCTTACCCCTCCAAGCTCCAAGACAAATGGCCACCTGGAAAACTCCAGTATCTCCGGATGCTCAGCAAACACAGCCTAAGGGCTATTTAAACATCTTGCTCACATCTTGTTCCTGACCATCTCAAAGTGTTCCCCACAGATATGGTGTCCTCTCAGATATGGTGGAAAAAGTTCTGGGCATGAGTCTACGGGGAAGACCAAAGGAATGTCGGTCATTCTGAAGGCTGAGGAATGCTGTCTCAGCAGCCACACAGCGGAGAGTGGGGCCAGATCCCCAGGTGAACCTCAGCAGGGAAAGAGAGCTGCTGCTGCAGAGAGGACGGGGCCAGGTGTCCTGCCTACCCCCACCACCCATCACATCTGCCATTTATACCATATTTATCATTTACAAATCCCTTTCTCAGTCCTGTCTCAGGTAATCCTCATAACTGCTGCTGTGGTGAGCACAGCAGATAAGGGAATCCCCATTTCACCGATTAGAAGCTCCACTGGCCTGGGTCTCCTGACTCCAAGCCCAGCTCTCCTTCAGGGTGCCAGGCTGACTGTGGGTTGTTGAGATGCAGATGATTGGCAGGTTGAAAATATCCCTTGCCTAAGAGATTTAAAAGGAGAACTTCAAGACCCTGCCCAAGGAAGGTACCACCCAGAGTCAGTGGGGTGGGCTAGGTGACCTCTGGTGCTGCCGTCCAGCCTATGGATTGGGGGATC
Source organism: Pongo pygmaeus (assembly GCF_028885625.2). Classification (NCBI taxonomy): domain Eukaryota; kingdom Metazoa; phylum Chordata; class Mammalia; order Primates; family Hominidae; genus Pongo; species Pongo pygmaeus. The sequence continues at coordinate 46,289,744 of NC_072373.2, forward strand.
TAGCCTGGGATTGACATCAGGGCAGTGATGACCTATGGAGAGAGGAGAGGTAGACAGTGATAGCCCTAGACAGGAGAGAGTGAGGAGACTTCTAGCTACAGAGGTGGGTCCCTCCCCTCTTCTCTCCTCACCCCTCACCCTTCTGACCGCCCGGAGCCCCCGGGGTTAAAGCTTTCCTGGGGCTCCTCCAGGACCCAGTCCCAGCAGACCCTGCAGCTTAGGGTATCAGCTCTCATCTGTTTTTCTTGCTATTTTCTCCCTGGTGGGAAAGGGCTGGACCCAAGACCTTGGCTGAGGTGGGGCAGGCTGTCACAGGAAGGGCTGCCTCCCAGGGCCAGGGGAGAAGCTCACCTCTCCTTACACGTGGGAAAGGAGGCAGAGGCTGCAAGTCCTGGGGCACGCATGGGGTGGGGGTGTGTGGAAGGTGCCTCTGACTGTTGGAAATACCCCTCCCAAGTCCACGGCATCCCCGAGGGCTGTGCTGGGAGCTAAGCAGGGAGATGCTGCTCTCAGGAGTGTGCAGCTCAGGCAGGCACGAATGGGAGAGCAACAGAACAGAGACAGGAAAACACCAAGTGGGGCCCTTTCCACAGGCCAGCAGGGCAGACAGTACCTTAAAGATAGCCCTGAGGTTGCCAGGCAAGGTGGCTCACACCTATAATCCCAGCACTTTGGCAGGCCGAGGCAGGTGGATCACCTGAGGTTGGGAGTTCAAGACCAGCCTGGCCAACATGGTGAAACCCCATCTCTACTAGAAAATAAAATAAAATACAAAATTAGTCAGGCATGGTGGCGCATGCTTGTAATCCCAGCTACTCGGGAGGCTGAGGTAGGAGAATCGCTTGAACCCAGGAGGCGGAGGTTGCGGTGAGCCAAGATTGCGCCATTGCACTCCAGCCTGGGCAACAAGAGTGAAAATCTGTCTCAAAAAAAAAAAAAAATAGCCCTGAGGGAACCAGGGAGAGTCCCACCTCCAGAATCTCCTTCAAAGTGCATAAAATCCCACAAGGAATGAGACGTTCCTTTGGGTTAAGAGTTGCCTTCTCTGTGTGCTATTTATTTATTTAGTTTATTGAGACAGGGGTCCCCCTATGTTGCCCAGGCTGGTCTCGAGCACCTGCGCTCAAGCAATTCTCCCACCTCCACCTCCTGAAGTTCTGGAATTACAGGTATGAGCCACCACGCCCACCTGCATGTTATTTTTAAAAGCTGAAATAACATGAACTCCATAGTATGAATTAGTTTATTAGTTGGAACTTCTCATTGATGATGATAACATGACAAGACTAAGTCCCCGGAGCAATAGGCTACAGAGACCCTGAGAGGGAAAGGGATCACTTGAGGAGAGAAATGGAAGAGGGTTCCCATTGAGCCTCTCAGTGTTAGCAAGAGCTGGTGGCTGAACAGAAAAGGATTTCATATCATAGCTGCTGCAAGAGTGTCAGTATGGTTTAGAGGTGGAAATGAGGGAATGAAGTCTACAAATCCTGTGTCCAAATAGGGCAGGGCAGAGAAAGCCATTGGTTCTTCCCCGGACACCCTGGCAGGGCTGCCGTAGGAGGGGTGGGAGATTCTGGAGGCTAAGTGAGGAAGGAGCTCGAAAATAATAGTTATCTGATCAACAATAACAACAATAAAAATGCTGGTAAGCGCTAACATTTATTTCTATGTGCTGGGCACTGACTGTTTATTTATTTATTTAAGAGACAGGCTCTCACTCTGTCTCCTAGGCTGGAGTGCAGTGGCGCAATCACAGTTAACTGTAACCTCAAACTCCTGGGTTCAAGAGATCCTTCCACCTCAGCCTCCTGAGTAGCTGGGACAAGTGTGTGCCACCATGCCCAGCTATTTTTAAGTGTTTTTGTAGAGATGGGGGTCTCACTATGTTGACCAGGCTGATCTCAAACTCCAGGGCTCAAGTGATCCTCCTGCTTTGGCCTCCCAAAGTGCTGGGATTACAGGCGTGCGCCACTGCGCCCAGCCCTGGGCACTGACTTTATAGACATGGTTTTATTGATACTTCAGTGCAACCCTATCACTTAGATACTACAGGTTGAGCATCCCTAATGTGAAAATCCAAAAGCCCAAATGCTCCAAAATTCAACACTACTTGAATGCCAACAAGACGCTCAAAGAAAATGTTCATTTGAGCGTTTCAGATTTCCAGATTAGGGAGGCTCAGCCAGCGAGTATAATGCAAATATTTCAAAATCTGAAAAAATCCAAAATTGGAAACACGTCTGGTCCCACACATTTTGGATAAGGGATACTCAACCTGTGTCATTATTCTCAATTCCTAATTGCAGTAACTGAGATTTGGAGAGATTAGAAAACATGTCCAAGGCCACTCTGCCAGGAAAAAGCAGGAAAAGAATTTCTAAGACTCCAGTATGTCCAAGTGCAAAGCCCATATTGGACCCAGCTCTGCCACTCTGGGAGATGGAGGACACATGAGGATTGGGGGGTGGAAGCCTGGAACAAAGGAAAGGAGCCATGGCTAGGGCCCAGAAGGCAAGCCTCTCCTGCTCCAGGCAAATCTCCCTGGACTAAGTAGTTGTGAGGATGCCATTGTGCCTTGCCTGGGAGCCTCACTCCTCCCGCAGAGTCTGACTCTTTCTGAGCCATCAGAATGATCTGTTCACATGCATGTGCTGCCTAGTTATTTAGTTGCTGTCTTATTCCTGCTGGGGGCAATCAGGCGGTTGAGACTCACCCTTTCACTTATTAAAGGGGTATTCATTGAGCACCTATCAGGTGCCAGGTTCTAGGTGTTAGGGTTCAGGAATATAGAAGAGAACAGACTCATGAAAGTATCGTTCTGCAGACAGAGAAACAGGCAATAGATATGCAAACAAATAAACCAGATCATTTTAGAGAGTGAAAAGACCTACCAAGCGAAATAAGCAGGATACCCCAGGAGTGAGTGAGTGGGCAGGGCAGCCTCTCTGAGGATGAGACAATGAGCCGAGAGCCAAAGGACCACCAACAAGCCAGCTAGGGAAAGATCTGGGACAGAGCCTTCTAGGCAGAAGGCACCATCGGGGAGAGGTGCTGAGGCCAGAGTGGCAAGAGAGGGCTAGTGTGAAGGAGCCTCGGGGTGAAGGCCCGAGAGAGGCCAGCTCAGTCAGAGAAGAGACCTAGGGCTGAGAAGGCTGCAGCAAGTGTTCTGAGGTTTATCCTAAGTACAAGGGGAAGTCATTTTAAGCAAAGGAATAATATAATCAAACTGCTGTTTTTAAAAGATAACTCAGGCTGTGTGTGGAGAATGTGTTGCAGCAGGGAATGATGGAAGGCAAGAAAACCAGCAGGAGGCTATTTTAGCCATCCAGGCAGATGAGGGTGGGATGCTGTAGCTGGCGGCATGGGAATTGAGGAGAAGCATATGGCTTTGAGATGTATTTAGGAACAGGGCCAACAGGACCTGCTGCTGAGTTTGGATGTTGCTATGGTTTGAATGTGTCCCCCAAAGCTCATGTGTTGGAAACGTAATCCCCAATGCAACAATGTTGAAAGGTGGGGCCTTTAAGAGGTAATTAGATCCTGAGAGCTCTGCCCTCTTGAATGGATTAATGCCATTATTGTAGAAGTGGCTTCATTATCACAAGAGTGGAGTCTTTATAAAAGATGAGTTTGGTCACCTTCGTTTCTCTCTCTTGAGAGTGTGCTCTTTGTCCTTCCACCCTTCAGCCATAGGATGAGCCAGAAAAAAGGCCCTTGTCAGATGCAGACCCTCAGTCTTGGACTTCTCAGCTTCCAGAAATGTGAGCTGAGTAAACTTCTCTTTATAAATTACCCAGTTTCAGGCATTCTGTTATAGCAGCACAAAATTGACTAAGACAGAAGATTGGTACCAGAAGTGGGGTTGTTGCTATAACAAATACCTGAAAATGTGGAAGCAGCTTTAGAACTGGGTAACAGGTATAGGCTGGAAGAGTTTGGGGGAGCAGGCTAAAAAATGCCTAGACTTCCATAAATGGAGTATTAAGGATAATTCTGGTGAAAGCTCAGAAGACAAGAGCTGTAGGGAGCAACTGAATCTTTTAAGGGATAATTCGAATGGTCGTGATCAGAATGCTAGCAGAAAATTTGGACAGTAAAGAATTTTGGATGAGGTCTCAGATGGAAACAAGAAACAAGATATTGAAAACTGGAGTAAAGGTCATCCTTGTTATGTAGTTGGAACTTGGTGGAATTGTGTCTGTGTCCCAGGACTTTGTGGAAGGCAGAACTTTAGAGCAACTAACTGGGATATCTAGCAGAAGAAATATCCAAGCAACAAAACATTCAAGGTGCTACATGGTTTCTTTTTGCCATTTATAGCAAAGTGAAGGAAGATAGAGATGATTTAAAGATGAAACTTATCATTGAAAGGGAAGCAGAATGGAAAGATTTGGAAAACTCTCAGCCTGGCCATGTAAAGAATTAAAAAATGTGTTCAGGAGAGAATACTAAGGATGTGGCCAAAACACCATTTGCTAAAGAGAATAATATGGAGAGAAGGAAGCCAGGTTCTATTCATCAAGATGATGGGAGAATGACCACACAGGCATTTCAGAGATCTTCAAGGCAGGTGAGGACCTTTAGAGCAAGGTTTCCAGAGACACCAGGCAGGACCTCGACGTTTGCTGCCCAGGACCACCTCAGGCCTCTGCTGCCCAGGGCCACCTCAGGACTCTGCTCCCCCACAGTGCTCCTTGGCAGCCCCAGCCATGGCTCAAGCAGGCCCAGATGTAGCTCGTGCTGCTGCTCCAGAGAGCACAAGTGGTAGGTAGGTCTTGGCAGTGTCCACATGGTGCTGATTCTGCAGGTGCACAGAGTGTGGAAGCCGTGGGGTCACACCAGCCTCCAATTAGATTTCAAAGGATATCATGGACAGCCTGGAAGCCCAGGCAGAAACTTGTCACAGGGACAGAGCCACCACAGAGGTCCCTCACCAGGGCAATGCCTCCTGGAGCCCTGGGAGTGAGGCCACTGCCCAGACCCCAGCACTGTAGGACAACCAGCATGCAACTCCAGTATGGGAGAGCTGCAGGCATGAGACTCCAATCCACGAGAGCTGCTTCATGGGCTGAGCCCAGTAGAGCCAATATGTCAGGAGGTCATACATGGAATAAAAGGCTATTCTAGACTCTTAAGATTTAATGTTGTCTGGCTTGTTGGGGTTTGGACTTACTTGGATCCTGTTACTGCTTTCTTCTTGCCTATTTCTCCCCTTTGGAATGCGGATACCTATCCTATTCCTGTCTCACCATTGTATTTTGGAAGCATGTAACTTGTTTTGATTTCATAGGCTCATAACTGGAAGGAAATTTGCCTTAGGATGAATCCTGCCTTGAGCCTCACCCATATCTGATTTAGATGAGACTCTGGACTTAGGACTTTTGAGTTGATGCTGGAACTAGTTAAGACTTTGGGGGCTACTGGGATGGAATAAATGTATTTTGCATGTGAGAATGACATGAATTTTGAAGGCCAGGGCAGAATGCCATGGTTTGAGTGTGTCCCTCAAAGCTCATATATTGGAAACAATCCCCATTGCAACAGTGTAGAGAGGTGGGACCTTTAAGAGGTAATTAGGTCATGAGGCTCTGCCCATATGAATAGATTAATACCAATACTGCAGGATTAGGTTCATTATCACAGAAGTGGGGTCCTTCTGAAGGATGAGTTCAGCTCCTGCCTGTGTGATGCCTTCCACATGTTATGAGGCAGCAACAAGGTCCTTATCAGACATGGCCCTCTAATCTTAGACTTCCCAGTCTCCAGAACTGTGAGCCAAATAAATTTCTGTTCATTATGAATTACCTAGTCTGTGCTATTCTATTATAGCAGCAGAAAATGAAGTAAGACAGATGTCCAGGTGAGAGAAAGAGTCAACAAGATGACTCTGGTTTTTATTCTGACCGCTGAGCAGAGGGCGCTGTCATTCCCCCAGTCTCCCTGACCCTTCTCTCCCTGAAGGGCCCATCCCCTTACCTTAACTCCACTTCACTCTCCCTAAACTCCACTCTACTCTCACCATGCTAGTGGACACTCCTTTGTTTACATACCTGGGGCACTCTCCCACCTCAGGGCCTTTGCACTTCCTGTTCATCTCCTGAAATGACTGGGAAGGCTCATTCTCCGTTCATTCAGGTCTCCACTCAGATGTCAGGTCCTAAGGGAAGATTCCTGACTCTCCTGAAAAATAGTCTCTATCACTGTCTCCTCTTGCCATATTTAATTTTCCTGATAGCACTTCCTGACCCTCTCCCTCCTCCCTCTCTCTCACACCCTCTCTTCCCATCCATCTATCTATCTATCTATCTATCTATCTATCTATCTATCTATCTCTTTATCTATGCATTTATTATTAGTTTCTCTCCAGTACTCCAGTAGAATGTAAGCCCCAGTAGGACAGAACCTTTGGTATGTTTACCACTGCATCCCCAGTACCTATATCAGTGCTCCATAACTATTTGTTGAATGAATGAATACATGTAAAAATGGATTAATGAAACCATACATCCACTTATTCAGAAATGATTGCTTGAGGACCTGCCATGTGAGTACATCTCAGGGAACAAGAGATAAGGATTAAATGGTAGGTGCTCAATTAGAGACAGTCAGATTAGAAAGGCATGACCCTAGCCCTGAAGGCAATTACAATGCCCTGGATGAGGAAAACCATTCCCTGGTTCATTCCCTGCTGTGCTGGGAGCTGTAAGAGATCCACTGCTGAATCAGACAACTCCTGGTCCTCTACCTAGGTCAGGCCGCTATGACAAAGGCCTCTTATGAAATGTATGAGAAACTGCCACCAGGCCACCAGCCAGCCACCAACATGTCCATAGTGACTTGGAGTCCCAGCCTTGCCCTGCACACTGTGAGACCAGCAGAGGCTTCCCTGGCCAGAACTCACCTCCCCAGAGTCTCTTAGCCTGCATCGCAGAAAAGCAAGTCTTCATCTCATGCTAATTCCCAGCAGTCGTCATGAGAATGCCCAAGCTCCTCATTGGTCCTTTGCCTCATGAATCGTCCTTTTCAGGGATGAGATCACTTCTAGTTGGAGGCCTGACTGTGCACAGAGGGGTGGCCTCTCCTTTTCTACACCCTCAGAGGGCACTCCTTCTGGATGCCATTGGGGACTGATTGTTAGGCTAACTCAGAGAATACAAACGATAAGCCACTTTAGAATAGGAAGAGCTGTCTGGGCACGGTGGCTCATGTCTGTAATCCCAGCACTTTGGGAGACCAAGGCAGGTGGATCACTTGAGGTCAGGAGTTCGAGACAACCCTGGCCAATACGGTGAAACCCCATCTCTACTAAAAATACAAAAACTGGCTGGGTATGATGGCGGGTACCTATAGTCCCAGCTACTCAGGAGGCTGAGGCAGGAGAATCACTTGAACCTGGGAGGCAGGGTTGCAGTGAGCCGTGCCACTGCACTCCAGCCTGGGTGACAGAGTGAGACTCCATCTCAAAATAATAATAATAATAATAAAAGAATAGGAAAAGCTCAGATGCCATCAGATGGTGAACACACCATGGGACCAATCAGCGAAGACATATCTGACAGAGAAAAAAGAAGGAAGAGGGGGTGGGCATAGAGGTCCTACAGAATTCTCTTTGAATGCAGAACAGCCAAACTGAGAAAGGTGCAAAGAAGCCAGCCACCACTGCAGGGATGAGACTGGATTGCGCTGGTTCTGAAGCTGTCTGTCCTTGGCTTTGTCTCCTGGCCCTGCCCTGCTTTGTATCACCATGTGGCTGACCCGGGCAGGCTGCATTTCCCAAGCCCTGGGGCTATCCGGGTCCATGGGAAATACTGCAGTGCTGGAGCAATGGGGATGGGGCGGTGGCGGGGAGCTGTCTACCTCCCTGTCCCAGCCGTGCACTAGGCAGAGGTTATGACTCCTCCATGGCTCCAACACACACCAGACAAGCCCACCACGGGTGCAGCTGCTACCAGCCAACTGCAGCCCCTGGGCTCCGGGATCACCGCCTCCTCACTTTGTCCTTCTGCCTTGGGGTAGCTTCCTGTTGTTACTCATCTCTGGGTTACTTCACTCTCCTTGTTTGTGTCTCGGGTGCTTCATCACCAATTCCTGGTATAAGGCCCTCAGCTGTAAACACCTAAAATGATTTCTGTGTTCCTGGTTAGACTCAGATGGTTCAAGAGTAAAGCTGCATCAGGAAGAACTGAGCACAGTCATCCCTAAGAACCCCCTGCCAGAGGTATAGGTACGAGTGAGCCACCCAACTCTTATAAACACCTTCACTCTGAGGCAAGAGAACCCACATGTGGGTTTGGAAAATGCTAAGCATGGCTTGCCTGAGGGCAGGATGACACAGTGTCCTGTCAACTGCTGAGACCGGAGCAGGGTCCTCAGGCCTGGCCGTCCCTGTTTCTCATCACCTGCTCCTCATGGAAGCACTGGACACGGGCGCAGGGAGGTGGAGGGCTGGGGGGTGGCAGAGGTCCATGTCTTTCCGCCGTCCTGCGGTTTGGATAGTCAGGGACTGAATCCTCCCTCTTCCCTTCCCTTGCTCGTGGCTAGGAGGGAGTGACAGTTCATAGCTCTGGTCCCCTCCTTCCCGCCTCCTCTCTTATCAAGGATCTCAGCCACTTGTAACTGGAAACTTGGATCTCAAGAGCAGGAAAGTAAGGCTTTCAGACTATTAAACTACTTCCTGCAGAGAAATTCTTCCTCCCCAAGGAGAACAGGAAACCAGATAATAATCAAAGGTGCTGGGCACACTCCAGGGGCCAAATATTTAACAGTAACATTGCCCAAGGGAGTCTGCTTCAGGGGCCCTGGGGAGGGGGCAGGATGTTGGGCCTAAGAATCCTGCCTTGAATCCTGCTGTGAGAGGCTCTGTGGCATCACTCACCATCTAGAACATCAGTGCCCACCAATCCGCAAAAGGAGACTTGGGCTGACACCCCAGGGCCAGTCTGCAGGGCTACAGGGAGGAAGGCAGACACTCTGTGTCTTGAAGGAAGAGCTGGATAAATTGATTAGGTCATTAGTGTAATGGGCCTTGGAAATCACTCCTGGTCACTTGCTGAGGACAAATAACTCCACAGCCTGGTGGGGAAAATAATGAGGTTCCTGTGTGTGACTCAGTAACACCCTCTATTCTGAGCAACCTCCCCCACCGTCTGTCCTTCGGATTCAAGGCCCCTTTCTGAGCACTGGACATGAGCAGAATAAACATAGCTCCTACCATGAAGGAACTCTCAGTCCACAGGAGAGGCCCAGCACCTGAGCAAAGGGATCCCCAGTCTGATGAGAGCGGTGTGTGCTGCAAAGCACAGGGCAGAGTTCCCTGCCAGCGCCCCCACTCAAAGGTTTCGTGGATGACTGACAGCACAAGCTCCCCCCAGACCTGTGTGCCTGCGGAGAGCTCTTTTCTCTCTGTCTCTGGGTGGGCATTCTCATCCCAACAAACAGAAGTTTGGATTTGCTCAGTGGTTCTGATCCAGAGGGGGCTTCAGAGGGTGGGGTGCAAAGTGGGGAGGCTTTAAGATTTGGAGAAGGCATGTTTTCAAAGTATATTTGCCTCTGATCCTCATCCCTTTCTCCCAGTCCAGGGCATATCCTATGGAATGTTTTTCCACAGCCAGGAGGCCAAGGTGTCACACTTTGAGACAATGCCCTGGGCGATTTCACAATGCAGCCACCTCCTCCCCTCCCAAAGTCAAGCGCAGCCCCGACATCCCCGTGAGGTGGTGGTCCTCGAGGAGGAGGGTGTCTGACCTGGACAGTAAACACAGGAAAACTGGACCCAGACCTTGGCATTCTCAGCTCCTTCTGCACTGAGATTTGATTCTCTCCATCTCTCCAAGGAAGACCGGGATGGCAAAAGGACCAAGGCCAACTGGCCCCACCTGCTATGGGTGACTGTTTCTGACTCATCCTGTGGGACAGGAAAAAACCATCCCATCTGCATTCAGACTTAACGACCTGCGAGTAGCTGCTGCAGGGAGGCCTCACTGGGATGGCCAGGGTGCTAAAAGGGACAAAATTCCTTTTCCAGTGAAGTGGAAAGGTCCGCCGTGCTGGGAAGGGAGCTGATGGCTTTATGCGGCTTCCCATAGGCCTCTCTGGTTTTTGCAGACTGTGGCCTCTTAGGAGAGCAGCAGAGAATCCGCCAGCCCAGCTGGCACATGGGGAGGGCCCAGGCAGGAGGGACCCAGGAAGCAGCAGAATTCTGCAGGCTCAGGAGAGCAGAGGGGGCCCATGCTGGACCCCCAAAGAAGGGCAGTCCTCCCTTGGATTACCTCATTGTAGTGGGAATTGGGAGACCCCCGTTCTGGTCCAGGCTGTGACAGGAGTGAGCTGGCCTTCGGGGAGACCCTTTCCCTTTTGGGGCCTCTGTGTCCTTGTCTGGATGATGAGGGATTGAATGAGATCTTTTCTGGGCTCTAGCAGGTCACGGTTCCCTTCTTCTGGAATGTGTCAAATCATCTTCTATAGACAGCTGAGCTCAGCACTAGCAGAAGGGAGGGAGGGGCACTGAACACCGAACTCCTTGTGGGGAGGAGGAGCCCAGGGGCAGTGGTGAGGACACCCATACATCCCCGGAAGGGAGTCCCTCCTGAAAGGATTCCATGCTCTAGCTCTGTGCCCAGTGGAGAGGAAGATGGGTGGCAAGATGGAATGTAAAGAGAAATAAATATTTATTGAGAAGAATGAATGAATGAATGAATGAATGAAGTGTGCTATGGGGTAAGATCCGAGTTCAAACTGTGACTCCACCATTAACAGCTTGTGGCCTTGAGCAAGTAACAATGCCTTGAGCCTTGGTTTTGTCCTGGGCACAATGGGAGGAGAAGGCTGGCTTGGCAGGCCCCCTGTGAGGATGAGGCTGGCGCAGTAACTTATCTGGGCACTCAATGAAGAGTAGCACCAGGTGCCCATTGCTATCTCCACCAGGAGCACACCCCTGATTCTACTGGAATACACGATCGGCCCTTGAAGGGATACAAAACAGGTTGCAAGGACATAGATAAACAAAAATTACTTCTGTTTCACTTTGGAAGGCCAGTCACATGGTTTCCATATCTATTTCACAGCCAGCTCTCCTACCTAACTCAACCTTCATGCAGAACGGGTCTGTGTTCCCTGATCTATCTGACGAAAGTGTCTGAGTCTGGGGTGGGGGTTTGGGAACCTGCTCAGCCCAGCACTAAACCCTGCACAGGGTCCTGGAGAAGTCATGCTCCCTGGAGAACCCCATAAAAGCTCCACTGGGGAAGCGGCCAGGGAGGATACTGGAGATACGGGAGGCGGACTCAGGGGGAGCCCACGCCTTTCCTCCCACCTCCCTTCAGAGTATCTCTTGGCTTGCCTGGAACCCTGAACCCTTGCAGGGTACAGGGCATCTGCCTGAAGGCCTGTTTCCACCAAGGGACTGTAAATCCAACCCCCACTGGAGAGATCCCGTGCAGACTCAAGATCAGCCCAAAGGCACCAGCTGGGGTTGGGACCTAGAAAGCAGGTTGGATGCCTGCTGACAGCCTGGAGTGACAAGATGAGATGCCTCTTGAGCTGGGGAGATTGGGATGCTGTGCTCTGAGGAGGCAGCTGCTCTCACTGAGCTTGGGCTGTCAGGGCTCCCTAAAGCTCACAGCACCTAGCCCCCTGCTCTGGAAAAGATTCGACAGACAGCAGGTAGGGGGAGGACAGAGAGGACAGGAAGAGCTCACCACCTTGGAAATCTTTCCAAAGAAAGAGTCCACCCCCACACTCAGCTCCGCATTCCATAGCTTGTGCTTCCACATTAGAAAGTCCTTCCCAGAGTCTAACTTCAGTTCTTCCTGCTGCATCAGAACTCAAGGAGACACCACTCTTGGGACCTGGAAGAAGTACAGTCATATTCTCCCCGATCCTGGCCTTTCTCCCCACCTTGCAACCAGGCCAAGGGGTGCAGAGCCCAAATAACAGCAGGAAGGACCCCAGGACCCAGCAGTTTTCCACTGACCCTCCTTGGTATCTCCTGATGCTCTCTTTGCCCTGTGCCCCTCCACATAAGTATTCACCAAGCCCACAGTGTACAGAGTCCCTACAGAAGCCATAGGCCAGGCCCAATCCAGGAACCAGTCCTCCCCAGCCAGCAGCCACCCAGGCCAGGGCAGAGCACACGGAAGAGTTTAGCATCAGCTGCAGCCCTCCCGCTCCACTGCATGTGCTCAGGGGCTTCTGCCCCAGCTCCAGGGATGGCTTTGTGGAGGAGGGGCCCAGACACACAGATGCAGCGGGAGGTGGGGGGCACCCAGGCTCACCCAGTGGGTGCACGTGAGCCAGAGATCCCCCTCCCCAGAACAACATGCAGCAGGAAATGGGAATGTGAGGTCTCCTAGATCATCTGGGGTGGCTCCCTTCCCTTCCCCATGTGGGACAATCAGAAAAATTCTTTATTTTTCTCCCAGAGCACATAACTGCAAGTACCTGAAGGGCAGAGACCAAGTCTGGTTCAAAATCATCTTCCTAGCACTTACCACAGTACCTGGCACACAGTAAGCACTCAATAATATTTGGGGAAGGAAATGAAATCATATAAAATGCTCGATTAAAACCAGAGAGTCAGAAAAAGAGAAGCAAAAAAAAAAGAAAACAAATATAATGACTAGAAAACAGTTACAAACATGGCAGAGATTAAGCCAACTATTGCAATAATCACCTTAAATGTGAAGAAAGTAGGAGAAATTGGTAAGAGGAAGCCATTCTGAGCCTCCTTGCTCATCTCAACAACAACATCCCTCCTGGCAGGCAGCAGAGCTCTGCTCCCCATGGTCACAGCTGAGGGGCCTTCTACAGAATGCTCAGGGTCTCCACTCGAAGGTCCCGCCTTAACCACTCAGCCCCGATATCTCAAGCCACTTAATTAGGTGGTTCTCGCAGGAGTCTAACACACTTCCTCCCACTGCAAGACCAGCCCCTCTCCTCAATTCCCAGCCTAGGTGGAGGTGGGGAACAGCCTGTCCTCCTCCTCCTCTGGATGCTGGTCTGTGCCCCTGTCATTTGCACGGGTAAAACGGAGCAGCATGTTAGCTGCTGGCAGTATCCCAGGCCAGGAGCCTGCCAGGCAGCTTCTCTGACGGTTGATCAATAAACTCAATTTCCGTCATTTCTTCCACTTCTGCAAAGTCCTATAAATCACTCCGATCTGCCACAACCCTGGATGGGGGAAACTCATGATGTGTGTGGGGGAGGAAGAAGCTTATCAAATCAAAGCCTTTTTTTTCCATCCACCATTCATGGAAACTTCCAGGTGCTGTGCTCAGAGCTGGAAAAAGAAAATGCAGGCCGGGTGCAGTAGCTCACGCCTGTAATCTCAGCACTTTGGGAGGCTGAGGAGGGTGGATCACCTGAGGTCAAGAGTTCGCGACCAGCCTGGGTAACATGGTGAAACCCTGTCTCTACTAAAAATACAAATATTAGCCAGGCTTGGTGGCATGCACCTGTAGTCACACTGGTGAATCTGTGACGGACCCTGCAGGGATTTGCGTTCCTATTTCCTTCATGATCCAAAACAATGCCTTTCTTTTTCTGGGCTTCCTCAATTACCCTCTTCCCCAAACAAGGTTGGAGAGAGCTCCTTTTGTGCCCGATATTGGGCTGAGTGCCACTGGGCCTTGCTACTCAAAGCGTGGTCAGGGACCAGCAGCCTTGGCATCTCCTGGGAGCTTGTTAGAAATGCAGAGTCTCAGTCCCCAGCCCAGATTGTCTGACTCATCATCTGCATTTTAAAAGGACCCCAGACGATTCATATGCACATTACAGCTACTCAGGAGGCTGAGGCAGGAGAATTGCTTGAACCCAGGCAGCGGAGGTTGCAGTGAGCCGAAATCGTACCATTGCACTCCAGCTGGGGCAACGGAGCAAAAACTCCATCTAAAAAAAAAAAAATGCAGAGAGCCAGTAGTAATGGGCCTGGGGAAACTCCACCAGGCAAGAATCGGGTAGGACATGCACTGCAGCCAGGAGAGGGGCGGACACATGAGCAGTGGCACAGAGGGCACGTGGGGGAACAGGCATAGAGTGGCTTCCTTCACCCAGTTCATAGAAACACTGACAGTCTGGGACATTTGGAAGGTCCAACCCCAGGGCCTCCAACTTCTAATTCCACAAACGCCTGACCAACCACACTGCTCTCTCCCCTCCCAACCTCCTCAGCTGGTGCCCACTGTCTCCAATAGAGCACACTGGCTGGCTAGTGGGGCCAAGGCTTAGGGTGACAAAACACTGTGACAGGCAAAACACTGTGACAGCATTAGAGGACCTGGATTGGAATCAGACTCAGACCTGCTGTTAGCGAATCACATCACCTCTCAGAACCTTAGGCTCCTCATCCATAAGATGGAGCCGATATCTGCTCTGCCCGTGATGTTGGAGCTACCATTTAGCATTGAGCTTTCACATACAGCCCTCCTCTGCTCTTCATCCTAGGAGGAAGGGATCCATCTCCACAGGTGAGACTGGGCGACTTGCCCAAGGTCATACAGCTAGTGGCCAGAATCGTCATTGCAACCTAGGCCAGCTGCCTCCAAAGCATGTATTTGTGTTGCTTGTTTTTTGAGACAGGGTCTCATTGTTGCCCAGGCTTGAGTGCAGTGGTGCGGGATCTTGGCTCACAGCAACCTCTGCCACCCCAGTTCAAGTGATTCTCCTGCCTCAGCCTCCCGAGTAGCTGGGACTACAGGCGCCTGCCACCACGCCTGGCTAATTTTTGTATTTTTAGTAGAGACGGGGTTTCATCATGTTGGCCAGGCTGGTCTCAGACTCCTGAACTCAAATGATCCGCCTCCCTCGGCCTCCCAAAGTGCTGGGATTATAGGCATGAGCTTCCATGCCTTTTGTTTGCTTATTTCATGGAATTTTATTTCTTTTTACTGAAAAACATTAATGGTATATATTTATGGGGTACAACGTAATGTTTCAAAACATTTATACGTTGTGGAGTGAGCAAATCCAGCTTTCAAAATTACTGTAAGAGTAGATTCTAAAATCAACGTTTTGTATTTCATGCACTGCCATTCCCATGAGGCTGTGAAGAAATTGAGGACAGGGACTGTGGTTTTATATTCCCCAGTATCCTTCATTGTCTGAGCTTCTCAAACTGTAATGTGCATATGAATCGTCTAGGGTCCTTTTAAAATGCAGATGATGAGTCAGACAATCTGGGCTGGGGACTGAGACTCTGCATTTCTAACAAGCTCCCAGGAGATGCCAAGGCTGCTGGTCCCTGACCACGCTTTGAGTAGCAAGGCCCAGTGGCACTCAGCCCAATATCGGGCACAAAAAGAGCTCTCTCCAAACTTGTTTGGGGAAGAGGGTGATTGAGGAAGCCCAGAAAAAGAAAGGCATTGTTTTGGATCATGAAGGAAATAGGAACGCAAATCCCTGCAGGGTCCATCACAGATTCACAAGTGTGACCAGTTTCTCTTAATGGATAGCCACCTCCCCCGATACGAGGAAAGAAAAGGCCAGGAACCAGGATGGGAGAAGAGAGGGGAAAGAGGCTCCCTGCCTCAGCAAAATGATAGCGGTCCAACACAACACCCCTGGCAGAGCACTTCCAAACCAACGATCCTACCCGATGCACACCCCAGCTTGTGAGCAAAGAAGAGCAGGTTCTGTGGTTGCCACTTTACAGGTGGGAAAATTGAGGCCCAGGAAGGTTCAGTGCCTGCCTACAGCTACAACTTGGATGGTTAGTGTTTAAGCTGAGACTGAACCCAGTCTCCTCTGCCTCTGGGCCCGATGCTCTTTGCGTGAAGCCCTCTGCCTATGGAATGGTGGCAGAGAGGGTCTCCCTGGGCCCTTCATCATGCCTCATCCCTGGGGCCTGCTGGGCTGCTTCTCCAGCCCATCTCCACCATCCTCACCTCTGTGGACCATGTGGGATTACTTCTGCTGCCATGATGCTAGCAACACCTCCTGAGGTAGCTCCCCTGCACATGTGATTGAGGCAGCAGACTCAGGCTGAGAGAAAGCCGGCAGGACCGACAGAAACCCAGGCAGCAGGCCAGACCGGGCCTGGCTCGTGCCCACAGCACTCTCCATCTCAGAAATCTCAGCCCTCTTAGCTTGGCCAGTGCTGATTTCTCTGTTATCTGCAAGATCTTGTATTCTCTCTCTCTCTTTTTTTTTTTTTTTTTTTTTTTTTTTTGAGACAGGCTCTCACTCTGTCACCCAGCCTGGAATGCAGTGGCGCTCACGGCCCACCGTAGCCTCAACCTCTCAGGCTCAGGCGATCCTCCTGCCTCACTTTCTCAAGTAGCTGGGACCACAGGATAACACCACCACATCTGGCTAATTTTTTAAATTATTTTTAGAGACAGGGACTCCCTATGTCGCCCAGGTGGTCTCAAACTCCTGGGTTCAGGTGATCCTCCCACCTTGGCCTCCGAAAGTATTGGGATTACAGGCATGAGCCACCATGCCTGGCCAAGATCTTGTATTCTGTCTTGCCCTCAGCCTAGAAACTCCCTGAAGACAGTGGCGAAGGGAAGTAAAGTGATGTTGATACCAGCCTTGCAAGACTAAATAAAATTAAATCTGCTACCAAAGAAGTCACGCAGTGCCACCCCTGACGTTGAGGAGATGCCCAACATGTAGGCACCCCTCCCCCACCAGACTGCAAGTCTTCCTTCCTTGAGAGCTTCTAGTGCCAGGCAGCCCCTGGGCTCCCAGAGGAGCTGGAAGGAGGAAGGGAGGTGCCCATCTGACATTTCAGAGGCAGATGCCCTGGGCACCATACCCAGAGCAGTGGCAGAACACACTCTGACCTGAGTGCAGGGCTTTATACGCCTCCCAGCCCTGCCACAGCCACTTCCCCAAGGCAGGGCTTGCCAACTTCAGGCCTTGGCAGGCTTGTAAAGGAACTCCTCAGGCCACACTGTCTACCCCAACCGCAACAGAGACAGACAGACACACCCGCCACTATCCATCCATCCTCCTCCCTCCCACCAAACAGCAGGAAAAGAGGAATGAGCCCCTGAAACTGGAGAGAGATGGTGGTTATACATTGGTTCTCTCCACAATCCTGTGAGGCATATAATATTAGTTCCACTTCACCGATGTAGAAGCCCAGGCTCAGAGAGGATAGCCACGGGCACATAGCAAGCAGGTGGCAGAGCCGGGACTGGGAGACTGGCTCAGCCAGCCAGACTCCAAAGCCCAAGCTGTGTTGTGTCCCTCCAGGCTGCATTCAGGATTCTGTGTCTCTCAGCGCCCCTTCCCTTCTGTCAGCCCCTGCACACACCACTCACCGGATCATTACAGGCAGCCGGACCTGCCTCAGCAACCCTGAGAAGTCAGGCTGGGCTGCCATTCCCACTTACTAATGAGGGTGCAGGTCAGAGGGGAAGGTGGCCTCCAAGTGGGTACCATGGCAGCCCAGGCCCAGAGTTCAGGCATCCTGTTTCCCAGCCCCAAGTCTCCCCTGTGCTGGACAGATTGAGGGATCATTTCACTCCACCTGGACTCAACACTCACTTTTCTCGTCCCCTGGCCAGTCTCTTCTTAACCTCTCTAGGCCTTGGAGTTGTGGAGAATGATAAAAGAAAGGGATTTGACATCAAAGCCACCTCTTATACACATTGGTTTATAAGTCTGGTGGGGGGTGAAGGGCTCTCCTCCCCTTGATTCTCCTCCTTTGAACATTTTTTCTTCAAGCCTTGGCTGTGGACTTAATTCAAACTCCTGGGCACATGAGGTAGGGAGCCATGCCTTGGGGATGGCAGGGAGGGAACCCACAGCAGTTGAATTGCACGCTGGCACTGGGCTTGAACCCCTTGAGGATGAGGTGGCTCTGGGGCCTCTGCACAGGAAGTGAGTGTGAGTTGGTGTCTCTCCCACAGCTGAAGTCTGCACAGACAGGGAGGGGACGTTCTCTAGGCCCTATTCTTCCTGTCAGGGCACCCCCTCCACAGGCACACTCAGAGCCAACTCACTCCCTAACAATGAAGCCATTCTCCCTCCTGTTCCAAGAGCACTGCCTCACAGACAACTTCGCAGTGGGGATTGGAATGGCGCCCATCCTATAAACTGAGACCCGCAGACGTAAGTGATTTCCTCAAGGTCACCCAGCAGCAAGCACTGGAGTCAAGGCTCAAGTACAGATCTTTTCATTCATGCATTCAATTATTCATTCAACAATTCTGGCTATACTTAGCTGTGTGGCTGTTACCCAGTAGTTTAATTTCTCTGAGCCTCAGCTCTCTCATGTGGAAAATGGGGATATATTATTTAATTTATTAGTATAAAATACTATTAGGACCTCTCCATAAAATTGCGCAAGGATTTCAGCAAGATAATCCACATAAAGTATTTAGCACGGGGCCTAGCAATCCTAAGCACACAAGTGTCACTACTATTACCATTCATTCAGTGATTCATTAACACTGAAACAGCAGAAACTATCCACCACTGTGGATATAGAGATGAATAGGCTTGGACCCCACTTTCAAATTGCTCACAGGCCAGTACAATTTGATAAGGGTTATGTTAAAGGAGAAAACAGGGAGCTGTGGGAACATACAGGCAAAACAAGGAAGGCTTCCTGGGGGAGGTGTCATCTGAACTGAGTGTTACAGACTAAGTAGAAATTAGACAAGAGAAGGGAACAGCTGTGTGTATGTGTGTGTGTGTGTGTGTGTGTGTGTGTAAGAGGTTGTCTTGATGTCAAATCCCTTTCTTTTATCATTCTCCATAACTCTTAGACAGGTTAAGAAGAGACTGACCAGGAGACAAGGAAAGTGAGTGTTGAGTTCAGGTGAAAGGAGGTATGGCGCTGCACCTCCAAGCCGGGGAGGTGGCCTCGTGCTGTGTGCCTGGGTGTGGGCCAGGCCTGCTCAGGCCTCCTGCCACCATGGCCATTTGAAACTTGTCTGTCTCCACACTGACTGTGGATCTATGCCCTTGAGGACAGACTTATGCCGTCAGAAAACACTTGTTGACTTGACATGTGAACTTCCTTCTACATCAAGAAGGATTAATGGGTGGGGCACAAACAGGAAACAGATTAGTTTGGCTCAGACTTTTGTCTGGACCATGGAGAATGAGGGACTGGGGGCAGGGGCTGCACGGAAGTGAGCAAGCAGAATTGAAGGAAAGGTCTGGAAGCCAAGAATATTATTTTTTGACATACAAATAAAGATTAAAAAGCTATAACCCCCTACACACACAAACACACAGACACACAGGTGTGCATATGTGAATACACATACCCCACTAAGAACCTGAAGCCACTGTGGTGGTGGTGGAGGGGGCGGGCTTCATGCCTTCACACCTGACTGTATCACCCAAATTTCATGTGCTGAAAACTTAATCCCCAAATTCTTATGCTGATGGCATTTGGAGGTGGGGTCTTTGGGAGGTAATTAGGATTAGATAAGGTCATCAAGGTAGGGGTCCCCCCAATGGAACTGGTGGCTTTATAAGAAGAGGACAAGAGACCTGAGCTGGCATGCTCTTGCCCTCTCACCATGTGATGCCCTCCACTGTGACGCAGCAAGGAGGCCCTCACCAGATGCCAGCACCATGCTCTTGGACTTCCCAGCCTCCAGAACCATGAGCCAAATAAACTTCATTTCTTTGTAAATTACTCAGTCTGTAGTATTCTGTTACAGCAACAGAACATGGACTAAGACAACACCCCTCATTCTAAGTTGTTTTTAGCCCCTGGGACCTGACACAGCCACTCTGCATGTTGTTTGCATCATTGTCATCCAGGCCACTCCATCAGCTCTCCCAGTTATGGCCCCAGGGGACCATAACGGTGGGTGGGGGTGTTGTGTTTACAGAGAACAGGGCATTGCGGCAGGCGTGTGTGCTGGGCATAGCCTGCCGAGTCCCCAAACACACTGAACGGTTTTCTCCCTGGAGTCAATTTACAGAGCTTCCAGGCCCCAGGGGAGCCCTCACTTCAGCTCCCTCAGAGCCAGCTCCCCACCAGGAGCTGCACAGGACAAGGCCTCCAGGAGAAGGGGGGATCAGGAGGAACTATTCACACCCTGGAAGCAGAGTCATGTCAACACTCTTCCCCGCATACAAACAGGCAGCATGGGGACAGCAGGGAGCCAAGGTGAGAGTCAGGAGACCAGGATACTCACACCCTAACTTGCTGTACAAGCTCCAGTGACCCCATTCACCCCTCTGTGCACCCCACCCTCTGAACTCTTAGGGATGTTTTAAATAATCTTTCCTTCTCCATTATCTTCCTTTGTCTTCTGTAGGTGAATATAAAATATCCAAATGACTTCTTCCCAACCTGGCTACTCAGTCTTCCCCACTAAGTTGTCGTTCCACCATTGGAGCATTCCCTCATTTCTTCACTCCACAGACATTGATTAAGCCACCTACTAAGTGCCAGTCAGACACGTGTTAGGTGCTGGTTACGATGGGCAGGAGAATTGGATGGTACCACACCCTGCCCTCATAGTGCATGCAAATCATTTTGCCACTGACCTGAACCCACAGGGATCACAGTTGTCACATAACATCAAGTGGTAAATAAAAAACAAACTTTGGGTTATTTAACAACTGTAACAGCCCCACTTACGGAGTGCCTACCACGTGCCAGCCCTTGAACGTACACTATCTCCCAGCCTCACAGCAACCCTAGGAAGGAGGTATTATGAATCCTGCTTTTAGAAGAGGAAATGGAAGAAGCTGAGAAAGGTTAAGCAACTTATCCAAGACAACACAGCTCTAAGTGCCTGAACTAGGATTTTTACTCTAGTCTGACTGCCTGGGGAGACTGCTCTTACCCTTCAGTCATTAGAGTGTCTCTGTGAAGCAGCAGGAGGAAGATGTCTCTTGGAAAGGGGGATCATTAAAAACATCCAGGTTAGGCCGGGTGTGGTGGCTCATGCCTGTAATCCCAGCACTTTGGGAGACTGAGGCAGACAGATCGCTTGAGGCCAGGAGTTCAAGACCAATGTGGTCAACATGGTGAAACTCCACCTGTACTAAAAATAGAAAAGAATTAGCTGGGCGTGGTGGCATGAGCCTATGGTCCCAGCTACTCAAGAGGCTGAGGCAGGAGAATCACTTGAACCCGGGAGGCAGAGGTTGCAGTGAGCCGAGATCTTGCCACTGCACTCCAGCCTAGGCAACAAAGCGAGACTCTACATCAAAAAAATTTTAAAAAAATCCAGGTTAGAGGAGCTTTTTTCAAACAGACCGTCCCCTCTCCTGCCCCCAAGAGAATCACTGGTGAGGTACCATTCCAGCAGTGTGGGTGTGCCTCAGAGCCCTCAGTTCTGTTGGGATAGAGAAAAGGAGCTGAGAACCAGCTCTTGCCATGCTGGAGTCTCAGCCCCTGCTCTCCCAGAGGTTGGGAAGTGAGAACTGGAAACCGGTAGCCTCTGAGAGCAGGGTGCATGGTGAGAGCTGAGAGGTCTGGCTCTCACCGTCCACGCCAACCCCGCCAACTGCAGTGCAAAGTGTTCTCTGCTACATGAGGCAAAAGGAGATGATTTCTGCATGTTGGAGCTGATGGGGCTGCCACGAGCAGGCCAGGATGACAGGGACACAGCATGCCCCCATGCCAGCCCTGGGGCTCCCCCATCCCACCTGCTCTGCCATCAGGGCTGGGCTAGAGCTGACACTTGGCGATGCCTGCTTATTGATTGATCAGGTTCTCTGCTGCATTCACTGAAATGGGGCCACTCGGTGCTCTACAGCAGCTATGAGAGGACTCTGATTGTTGCGGGTCAGAGTGGGAACCACTGTGCAGGAGTTAACACAATCCACAATGCAGACCACTGGCTGCGTTCCGGCAATGATGAGAAATGAGACCCTGAAGGCACGCAGAGGCCAGGATTCTCCTAAGGGTTACTGGGGAGGGGCAGAGGCCTGGGGTAGGGAAAGGAGGCCTTAATGTCCCAGAAGCCACTGTGCCACGTTCTGAAGGAGCCTAGCCAGAGAGCCCCCCAACTCTGCTGTCTCCTTCTGGAAGCTTCAGGGAGCCTGAAGCCTCATGTTCCTACTGCTGTGGTCCCAGCCTGAGAAAGCAATGGCTTCCTGAGAAGTAAGGTGGAAAGAGAGCAGCTGGAGTGGCTGAAGGCACCTGGGAATGTCTAGATTGGTGGGTGTTTAAGAGACCCTTCCATGAGGCTGTGTGAGGTAAGAGAGAGCCCCTCCTCCTGACCACACCAGGGGAGGAGAGCTGGGGAGTGGTAAGAGAAGACACCAGCAACGCTGCCATCACAGTGCTTCCATTTGGATACCTAATAGGATCTGAATCGTCCTCCAATTTCTTCTTCCTCCCCACCCTTCCCCATCCCCAGAAACAGCATCACCATCCACCCAGTGGCTTAAGCCATAAGCCTGGATCATCACATTGGATTCCTTCTCCCACATCACACCTCAACCCATTTCCAGTTGGTTCCAACTCTAACATGCCTGCAATCTTTCCAGTTCTGTCCATCTCCACAGCCTCCTCCACTCCCTGCCTGCCTCAAGCCCTGCCTGCTGCCCCCCAATCCTAACTAGGCTCCCTACGTCCTCTGTAACCCCACTCCAACCCATCCTCCACAGAGCAGGCAGAGTGACCCTCTTCTGTTAGCATGATGAATTACACTGACTGGTTTTTTTCAAATGTTAAACCACCCTTGCCTAGGTGGAATAAACCCTTTTGGGTGGTGATATATTATCCTTTTTATATCACCGGATTTGATTTGCTAATATCTTCTCAAGGACTTTTGACCTTTTTAAAATGAAATTTGAATTATGTGATTCCCTGCTTAAACCACTCAAAGGCTTCATAGCACACTTAGAAAAAAATCCAAACTCTTGACCGTGAACCACAAGGCCTCCAAGGCCTTACTGAAGCCCTTGTGGGTCTCTCTGGACATCGACGTGGGGTTTTGGAGAAATCAGCAAGGGCCTGCCCCAGAGAATACCAGCACGGCTCCCTTTGAGTTCACAAATTGCAGTCAAAGCCACCTGCTTGCTGGCATGTCCACGGGCTCTCGCTCCCTGCTAGTGTCTAAGTTCTATGAGGGCAGAGACCCAGGCCCCCTTCTTGCCCATGGCAAGGTCCTTAATCTCATCATGAATCTGGCATTCTGAGTTAATGAAGGAATAAACTCTCTGCCTCCTCCATGCCTGTGCCCATGCAGCTGAACATGGCTGGTGAGAAACACACAACCACGCTGCTGAGTTGCACTTCAAATTCATCACTGCAAACTTAAGGGGGGCCCTTCATGCTGCCCCCAATTATACTAGACTTCCTGAGCCTAGTCACTCTCCCACTTCCTAGAGAATTATTTCACGCTTGCTGCTCTCTCCAACACCTCCTACTGCATCCTCACTCTCAGCTGGTGACCTTGCTTCCCAATTCACTATGAAAATGGAAAGAATCAGGAGAAAGCTTCACCTACCAGCATCTGCGCCCACAGATGCCGCATCTTGCCACAGAAGAGCCTCCAGGATCCCGTCTAAAGCCAGTCTCTCCACGTATGTCCCACTAGCCTAAACCAAGACATCACTTTAGAAATTCTCTCCTTTGTTTCATCACTAGCGTTTTATTCTCTGCTGGATCATTTCTGTCAGCACACAAATGCACTAACCTCCCTTCTATCTTAAAAAACAACACAGTAGGCCAGGCACGGTGGCTCACGCCTGTAATCCCAGCAGTTTGGGAGGACGAGGCGGGCAGATCACTTGAGGTCAGGAGTTTGAGACAAGCCTGGCCAACTTGGTGAAACCCTGTCTCTACTAAAAATATAAATATTAGCCAGGCATGGTGGCATGCACCTATGATCCCAGCTATTCGGGAGGCTGAGGCAGGAGAATCTCTTGAACCCGGGAGGCGGAGGCTGCAGTGAGCTGAGATCATGCCACTACACTCCAGCCTGGGTGACAGAGTGAGACTCTGACTCAAAATAAATAAATGAATAAATAAATAAAATCCCAGAGTGAGACAGCTCATTTCCACTTCCCCTGACAGCTACTGCCCATTCCTTTGCTCTCTTTGCAACAAAATTCCTCAAGCGTACTTGATAACAGCTGCCTTCAATCCCAGTCCTCTTTTCTCTTGAGCTTTCTCCATTCAGGCTTTGCCCCCGTCACTCCTGTGACATTGCCCTTGTCAAGGTCACCAAT
The DNA here is from genome assembly GCF_028885625.2 of Pongo pygmaeus. Lineage (NCBI taxonomy): Eukaryota > Metazoa > Chordata > Mammalia > Primates > Hominidae > Pongo > Pongo pygmaeus. The sequence goes on from NC_072373.2 coordinate 46,313,852, forward strand.
GGCCTTGCAAAATCCAGTGGTAATTCTCAATCCTTATCTCACTTCACCCATTTGTCCACCCTCCTTGTTAGACTGTCTACACTTGGCTTCCAGGTACCACACTGGCTCTGAGTTTTCTTCCTGTGTCTGGAGTTCTCCTTCAGTCTCCTTTGCTGGTGCCTCCTCTTTTCCCACTTTCTCAATGCTCGGTTCTTGGTCTTCCTCTCTTCTGTATCTGCACTGTCTCTCTTGGGGATCTCATCCAGCCTCATGGATTTAAACCCATCTACATGCCATAGCTCTCACATTTACAACCACCCGCCCAGGCCTCTCATTCTTGTATATCCAACCACCTGCTCAACATTCCACTCAGATGTCTGTTAGACACGCCAAAGTCAGCATGTCTAAATCTGAACTCATTTTCTTACTTCCACCACCTGCAGCCTTTCCCACCTTAGATGATGCCAACTCCATCCTCCCAGTTGCTTAGAAGTAAAAGTCTGGTCATATTGATTCTTCTTTCTCACATCCAATCTATAGGAAAATTGCCACATCCAAACCATAAGCAAATTCTTTGGCTCTTTTTTTCAAAATACATCATGAATTTAAACAAATCATGGTACATTCATACAATTGAATTCTAACAGCAATGAGGGGAAAAATCCTACTCAGTAACCTGGATGAATCTTGGCAAGAATTTTGAGCTTCAGAAGCCAGACATAAAAGGGTACAAACTGCTTGACTCCACTTGTAAAAGTTCAAGAACAACCAAAATCAATCTAAGGATAAAGGTCAAAATAGAGGTTGCCTTTTGGAGGGTACTGACTGGGAGGGAGCCTTGTACAATACTGGAAGTGTCCTAAATATTGATCGGGGTAGTGGTATATAGGTATATACATATGCAAAATTGTATAGAACTGAATACTTGAGGTTTATGCACTTTACTGGATAAAATTTTTACTTTGATACAAAGTAAACTAAAAGTTAAAAATTTTAAATGCATATCCAGAATTAACCACTTCTCATCACCTCCTCTGCTATTGTTCAGATTAGAGCCACCTCCGTCTTCCCTCACCTGAATCACTGCAATGGCACCTAACTACTCCCGTTTGCACCCTTGTCCCTAAAGCACATTCTCAACACGGCAACAAGAGTGATCCTTTAAAGCCTAAGTCAGATCATGTCACATCTCTGCTCTAAATCCTGCAATGGCTCACCATTTCCCTCAGAGTAAAAGCCATTGTCTTTCCAGTGGCCTCCATGCTGTACCTGGGCCAGTGACCCATTATCTCTGACCACTCTCCCCCTTTATCTCTCCATCTCAGCCCCACAGGCCTCTTTACTAGTCCCTAAACCCTTCAGGTACATTCCTATGCTAGGGCCTCTGTTCTAGTTCTTTCCCCTGCATGGCATGCCCTCCCTATATCTCTGCATGGTGTGTTCCCTCACCTCCAGGGTTTTGTCAAATGGCGCCTTCTCAGTAAAGCCTCATGGACCACCCTATTTAAAGTTGCAACCCTTTCTCCCAGCCCCATTCTTGGCTGGGGCATTTCCAATCCCATTTACCCTGCCCCCTTTTTCTTTTTTCAATAGCACATTCTACCTTCCAACACTCTACATGATTTAGGTATTGCATTTATTATCTAGCATCTGATTTCCAATTCATTAGAATTCAGTCTCCATGAGGATCTCTGTTTTATTAATGAAAGTATCCCAACAGACCCTGGCTCATATGAGGCACTCAATAAGTATTTGGTGAATAAATGAACAAATGATGGAATTAATCAATGAGTAGGTCTATCTGTACCAGGGCCCTATGTAGGGACAAGTCAGCTGCCCTCCTCTCTCAAAGGGGAAGCAAGAGACAAGAAGGTAAGTTCAAAGAGCCTTTCCTACACAACCTGAGCTGCATGGAGTGAGTGTGGAGTGGGATCCAGCTGCCCAACCCAGCTCTGCAAGGCGTCAGCTGCCAGTCTCCTGCCATCCCCACTCCCACCACAGGTGGGGTGAGAGTTTCTCCTTGGCCACCTTGGTCTGTGGGAATCCATCATCTCAGCAGAGACTCCGAGCTGTCAGACAGAGGTAGAGACCGGATCAGCCTGCCCATCTGTGTATCCCCAGGCCTGGCCAAGTGCCTTTCATATAGCAGGTGCTCAAAGCACACTTATAAAATAGATAAATGGATGTTGCCAGCCCCTCAGCTCCACACCTCTCTGCAGTTCTGCTGGGGAATAAACTTTCAGGGTAAGGAGCAAGGCAGGAGAAGGTACCCCCATGTCCTCTCCCTTGGGGTCAGGGAAGCCCCTTGCCAGCTGCCCCCATCTCCCTGCCCACCTTCAAACCAGTATTTCTAAGAGGACGTGTATGCCAAGACCCACCCACCTGCCTCTCCTTCCTCTCCTTATCCCCACGGCCACCTGCCAGGCTTTTCTTTGGATGGTGGCAGCTGATAGTTCCCTCTGGGCTTGAATTAAGAAGGCTGAGGTTAAACGAGTGATTCATGCTGCCCAAGGAGCCGTGTCTCTCCACTTCCTTCCTCTCTGCTCTATGTGTCTGTCCCCACCTGCCGAATGAGGCCAACCAAGATGTGCCTCACCCCAAGTCCTCTCCCAGGGACACTGCTTCCTCACCACCAGGATGCCGAGGCCTTCAGGAAAGAGGCCAGGCGATAAGGACTAGACTTGGGGCCCATACAGTCCTGCCCAACCCAGCCCAGAAGGGGAAGTGGGCTAAAGAATGCCAAATGCCCCCTTGGGATTTGCAGTCTGGGTAAAATTGGGGAGGGAGAAGGGAGAGTTGGAGTAAAGGGAGTTGGGAAATATTTAACCTCACAAGGCAGTCTTTCCAGATAGCACCTACACTATTTACTGGGTGACACAGCCCAGGTTCTGACTTGGCTCTGACCCTATGAACAATGTGAATCATTAAAGTGTTTTTTTGTTTGATTTTATAATTTCAACTTTTTTTTTTTTTTTTTTTTTTTTTTTTGAGACGAAGTCTGGCTCTGTTGCCCAGGCTGGAGTGCAGTGACATGATCTCAGCTCACTGCAACCTCTGCCTCTTGGATTCATGCAATTCTCCTGCCTCAGCCTCTCAAGTAGCTGGGATTACAGTCGTGCACCACCATGCCCATCTAATTTTTGTATTTTTAGTAGAGACGGGTTTCACCATGCTGGCCAAGATGGTCTTGAACTCCTGATCTCAAATGATCTGCCTGCGTCAGGCTCCCAAAGTGTTGGGATTACAGGCGTGAGCCACCGTGCCCAGCCTCAACTTTTATTTTAATAGATTAAGGGGTACATGTGCAGGTTTGTTACACAGTAAAGCATTTTTTGTATCAATAGGTAATCAGAAACAATTGAAGTAGCCAGTGATATAAGAATGAATAAATAAAATATGATATTCAAATACTCATTTATTCAAAAAAGGTTTCCGGCATGCCTGCTCTGTGCCAGGCATGGGGAAATGGGGCTATGTAAGCAGGTGTGGTCCTGGCCTTTGGGAACTTACCAAGCCCAGAAAGAGCGACATTGACTAGAAAGCTACCCAGGTGATGAGTGGTGGACTTGGAAGGAGAAGGAAATCCAACCCGAGTGCCTACCAGAGGAAACTGGTCCAGGTGGGGTGGGGCTCAGGGAAGGCCCCCCTAAGGAGAACCCATTTTAGCTGAGACCCAAAAGATGAGTAATAATACAATCCAATATTATACCACCATAAAAATCCTTACAAAATCATTTTAGTTGACACAGGGAAATGCTTATAATGTTAAGTGAATAAAATGGGATATAAAACCATATATATATAGATGTTCTCAATATGTAAAAATAATATATCTATATATATATGTGTGTGGAAAAATTTTCTGGAACACCGAAATGTTAACGGTAGTTCTCTGTAGGTGGTAGAATTACTGGTGATTTTACCATCTTTATTCTTTCTTCCATTTTTCACAATCAACATGGATAGCTTTTATGCTTGGAAATAAATAGCAAATATCAGGGTGCGGCCCCTACAGCTCCGCCTCTGGGTAAAACGCATCCTGGCCATTCTCCGGCTTCCACGCAGAGCTGACACCTCGGCAGGTTGCTCCTCAAGCACTCAGAAACTTCCGGGAAGCCACCCGATGCCAGCTGGGGGAAGCTTTCACACTTGAAAGGAGTCCAGATGCCTCTTCAATTAAAGGCCATGTTCTCCCTCGGCCCAGCAAGCTGCTTGGCCTAACACACCTGAAGGCTATCCCTAATTCAGAGAAATTATCTTCTCAATCACTAAGCAACTTCCCTCCGCCTCATTCCCCTCTAAGCCTGCCACTGATCTGCTGACTTCACCCACTGAGGCTGCATATTTTCCTTTTCTGTTCCTTGAGGGGCGGGTGACTGCAAAGAGCTCTTCTGCTCAAGCTTTTTACATCAGAGACGGGGGAGCAAGCATCCAGATGGGAGGAGGAAAGAACTCCCAGCCAAGTAATCTTGTGTAAGCTCCTCCTCTCTCCAATCTCAGTTTCCTCCTCAGTCCGCAAGTGTGAGAGTTTGGGCTTCAGGGCTTCCTCCAACTCCTCTTCCCTCTCAGACACTCCAGGTCTATGACTAATCCATCCTTAGACATAGGATCTGAAGACGGCCTACCTCTCTGAAAGCAGAAGGCATGACGTGAGAGCAACTGTTCTGGGACCCAGAAGCCACAGACAGTCACCTGCGGGGGCATGATGGCACACAAGACATTTCAGGGTTGTCAAGAAAAGCCCAGGCTAGCCAGGGTGGGGACAGTTAAATTGATGCCTAAAAGCAAACATGCTCTAATTTACCAGATTTCTTTCCCCGCTCCGGCTCAGCACGCCGGGCTCCTCCACCACTCCTTGCTGTGGTTTCCCGGGTCAGCAGCCCAGTGGGGCAGGCTTCCAGCTATGGACAGAGGCAGAACTGCCAAGGGCTCAACTGCCCACTGGAGTGAAGGTGGAGGGCGGGGACTGAGCAGAGTGCAGAGGCCATTGGCAAAGATCAGAGGAGAAAAATCACCCTACTGACAACTTCATAGAAACTCCTCCAAAAATCCTACAGCTTCTTGGGCTGACGCAAGATACACGTGGGCTTACTGGTTAAAGGCATCTGTTAGGCCTAGAGTCAAATCCTGCTTCTGCCCCTGACAAGCTGTTTGGGCAAGTTACTGAAACTCCCCAAGCCTCAGCCCTCAATTTAGCTAAAGAATTGTCTATAGAGAGGCCAGGAGAGGTGGCTCACGCCTGTAATCCCAGCACTTTAGGAAGCCAAGGTGGGTGGCTCACCTGAGGTCAAAAATTTGAGACCAGCCTGGCCAACATGGTGAAACCCCATCTCTACTAAAAATACAAAACATGAGCTGGGCATGGTGGCATGCACCTGTAATTCTAGCTACTCAGGAGGCTGAGGCAAGAGAATTGCTTGAACCTGGGAGGTGGAGGTTGCAGTGAGCTGAGATCGTGCCACTGCACTCCAGCCTGGGCAACAGAGCGAGACTCCATCTCAAAAAAAAAAAAAAAAAAAAAAAAGAATTGTCTATACAATGGGGGTAACAATAAGGTCTACTAGTGAGACTATGAACATTGAATGAGATAAAGTATATTAAAAACATAGCATCATTCCTAGCATACACTCGCTAGGAGCTAAAACATACAACACAACAAAACCCTTCCGGGATCCCAACACAGCACTGGCAGGAGGCAGGATAAAGAACCACAGAATTAGAGCTGAAAGGAACCTCAGAGACCTCAAATCCAACCCCTTCATTTCTTCCTTTTTATTTATTTATTTATATTGAGACGGAGTCTTGCTCTGTTGCCCAGGCTAGAGTGTAGTGGCGCAATCTCGGCTCACTGCAATATACGCCTCCCAAGTCCAAGTGATTCTCCTGTCTCAGCCTCCCAAATAGCTGGGATTACAGGCATGTGCCACCACGCCCAGCTATTTGTTTTTGGTATTTTTAGTAGTGATGGGGTTTCACTATGTTGTCCAGGCTGATCTCGAGCTCCTGGTCTCAAGGGATACACCCATCTCGGTCTCCCAAAGTGCTGGGATTACAGGCATGAGCCACCATGCCCCACTTCTAACCCCTTCATTTAACAGATGGTGAAGGGGAAAGGCTCAGAGAGGCTGAATAACTTATCAAAGGTTGCATAGCTAATTAGTAACAGAGCAAGGTTCAAATTCAGGTCTGCCTGACTCGCAAACACCCACCACCCCTCACTCCACTCCAACCCAGCTGGCCATGGACAGCCCCCTTGCTAGGGTCTCCTTCCCACAGAGAGGTTTGGTCAGGGAGCCCTCTGTTGGCACCCTTCCCTACAACTAGCCCTCGGGAGTAGGCACCAAATTGCCACAGCGTGCCACCAAGAAAGCTCTGGGTGAGGGGTTAAGGGACAAATGATAGATTCCCTAGAACCAGGAGCTGAGGGGAATAGGGTTTCAATTACCAAGCATGTGGAGGTGCTATGCAAATAGCGTACAAATTATATGCAAATGACCACAGGTTACTGATGAATCAACAATTTGAGCTTAAAAAGAAAAAAGTTTGTAACTGGATCATATTATATGGTGTGAATCTCTTTTCTCTCTTGGTTTTATGCCAAGTAGAAAGAAAGAAAATTTGTGGTTGACTGACCAAACCATGCCCCGCTTGGTGATAGCCAGCAGACACCTGTATCCGGGTGCCCCAGACACGCCTCACCAGTGCTCGGTCAGTATGACCCTCTGTGCCCAGGGCCACATCTACCTTTGACTGACATGTCAGGGCAGCAAGCCTGGTGCCTAGGGACCTCTGGCCAAGAGGAGTTTCATAGACCCAGCAGCCTGCCGACTCCAACCACGTAGAGGGGAGCAAAGCATGCTGTTCCTCCTGGAGGGGACCTGGGCAGTGGCATGCAGGAGCCCAGAATGGGCCAACACCTCAGCCAGGATCCCTGCTTGAGAAGTGAGGCCCCAGCAGCCTTTCCCTAACTCAGGAGAAAGGCTCCTCTCCATGGGGCAGGACACTCCCGGGCACTGCTGGTGTGTGGCTGTCAAGGAGCTACGCTGAGCCAGTGGGGGCATCTGTGGTCATGGCCCTGAATCAGAAGTGGGGACAGGTCTAGCCCACAGCAAGAAAGTGAGAGGTTAGACTTCTGGAAGATAGGCTTGAGGGTCAACTGTGTGTGTTCCGTAAACCTGGCCAATTCAATCAACATTTACTGAGGGTCTGTGATGTGCCAGACACTGAGCTGGGCATTCTGAAGAATTTGCAGAAACAGATAAGATGTGGTTGCTGCCTTGAGGCACCAACACTCCACCAGAGGAGTAGAAACATGTATAGATATAACTTAACAGTACTTACACACCTCCTGGGAGATGTGTTGTGTATGTGTTTGTGTGTGTGTTTCTTCATGTGTATGTGTTGACACCGAAGGACACCTAAGAGCGTGAGTGGCAGGAGTAGGCCTCACCTATCCAGCCACACTTGAGCCATATGTTAATAGTGACAATAAAACTACAAATAAGACCTCCCTATGGCTTGCATATATGAGGCATAATATTAATACAAGTGCTTCGCATATATGAGTTCATTAAATTATTCCAATAACCCTAGGGAGTAGGCACTATTATTAATGTTCCCTTTTATACATAAGGACATTAAAGCTTAAAGTGGTTAAGTAAGTGACTTTTGCACAGCTAGAAATTCCCAGCAAGGGGCTGGGCGCGGTGGCTCACGCCTGTAATCCCAGCACTTTGGGAGGCCGAGGAGGGTGGATCACGAGGTCAGGAGATCGAGATCATCCTGGCTAACACGGTGAAACCCCGTCTCTACGAAAAATACAAAAAATTAGCCGGGCGTTGTGGCGAGCACCTGTAGTCCCAGCTACTCGGGAGACTGAGGCAGGAGAATCGCTTGAACCCAGGAGGCAGAGGTTGCGGTGAGCCAAGATCGTGCCACTGCACTCCAGCCTGGGCGACTGAGCGAGACTCCGTCTCAAAAAAAAAAAAAGAAATTCCCAGCAAGGATTTGAACTCAGGCCCATGGCAGCCTCTGTGCAGGTCCCTGCCTCCACCCTCAAAGGACAGCTCCCCAGGACCCCAGCTCCAAAGCCACAGCAGCTGCCTCCTGAAGGAATAAGGCTGCTGTTCCCACCAGTGCAGCCATCCCAGTCCCACAGGGCAAGTAGGGCGCATTCTGTCACAGCAAGACGGGACCTTTGGCTCACCTTAACACTCACTCAGCAGACAGAATTTCTCCAGCAGCCTTCCTACAGCTGGACATTCGCATGAGTTTCCAAATGCGGCAACACTTTGTTATAATGGCCAGGCTCAGAGGCCCCGCTCTTCTAATGCACTGAGACCAGCTTTACATGTGCAGCCCAGCAGCAATCTGGGACTAATGGCAGCATGTGGGCTCCTCAGTGGACGAGCCTATGGGGCTTCTGGCTGTGTTCCCTTCTTCACCCCACCTTCCCTGGAAAACCTGGACGGTGGAGGGAGGTAGACAGGGCAGAGAGACTGGCATCAAGCCACTGGGCATGGGGAATCAGGAAGGAAGGCAGATAATTAGATCACACTTCTCTCTGAGTGAGCTTCAAGGAGACCCTCTGAGTCTTAGTTTCCCCTTTAAAAGCTCCTGCTCCACCTCCCTTACAGCGGCATGATGATAACAGGAAAAAATCATGCACGTAAGAAAGGCTTTGAAAAGTTAAATGTGCACAAATGTAACACAAAGGGAGAAACATGGGTCCCTAGGCCTGCCCGGGCAAGGGGCCAAGTGAGGTCAGAGGCCCTACATCCCAGAGAAGCTATGCTGGGGGTGGCAGGTGCTGGAGATGGCCAGAGCTCCCCAGAAGAAAAGGAATCTACTGGGGGCAAGAATTCAAAGAGGGGGCAAGCATGCCTCACAAGAGCGTCCCAGCAGGGCCAGTCCCTGGCAGTATGCCCAGGCACTCGCTGGCACTTGGTGGCCCAAGGCACTGCCTGGTGATGAGATTGTGGCCTGGCAGAGAGCTCCAACATGGGCTGGACACCCACACTGAGGACGGCACCAGCAGGCCACCCATCCCAGTGCTGCCTGGGAGCAGCACAAGCACCTCTACTGTGACCAGCAAAGACGTGGTTTTGCAACAGAACAGGAATATGAGGAGTAGGCACCAGCATTTTTCCTTCCTCCTGTCTGTAACACAGATCCCATAAGTGGGAGTGAGGCAAAGGTAATCAGACTGTTGGGTTCAGCTGGAAAGCCCTGGAAGGAACAGCTGGCTAGCACAGAGATACCTGGTGAACAAGAGAGCCAAAGCATGCCTTCAGGAAGCCTGCCGTGGTCTGGCTGGAGGAGCAGCACTCCTGCCCCTGTTGTGCCACCCTCAGTATGTTCCCACCCCACCCTAACTCTCTTCTCTGCCTCTTCCTCTTCCTCTTCCCTGGGACTGGCAGAGCTCAGCTCATTCCTACCCAGCACTCACTGTGACCCCATCTTAGTGGCTCCTCCAAATCTCCCACCTCCACCCCAGGCCTGACAGGCAGCCTCAGGTTCCCTGGCTGCAAGAGCTTCAGCTCTGAGGTCGTGGGCACTGGTAAGTTCACAGTCCAGTCCTCCAGCCACCCATCCCCCTCCTGTTTCTCTGGCACTGCAGAGCTGAGCACAGGAAGGCAGAGTGAGGACTGGAGCACAGTGGCCCAAAGAACATCTGGCTTACTTGGGGTCTCATGCTCTACCTTTTTTCCTTTCTAGATGGCCCTCAAGCCAGCCATCATGCGGTGCTGCGAGTACCTTCGGCGGCTGTGGACTCACCGGAGAGGGATCTTGACCCGGAGGTAGCGGTCCACGGCAATTGCCAGCAGGGCCAGGATGGAGCTCTGGGTGAGGATGAGAACCGGACAGGCAACCATGAGGCAGGTGTGGAAGTAGGTCTGTGGCCCAATGTTGATGAGGATGGCGAGGGGGATGACCAGGGCACCCACGGCCACATCAGCCACCGCCAGCGACACGATGAAGCAGAAGGTGGCATCCCGCAGCGCCTGGTTCACCTTCACCGCCCAGATCACCAGCACGTTCCCGGGCACAGAGACCAGGGCGATGAGCACCTCGATGCCGATGTAGGCAGCCTGGAAAGCTGAGATGGAGGGCGGCATGGCGGGCACAGGCTGGGCACATCAGCAGACGGGCACCAAGGGGCACGAGGCAGGCACCTGTGTGGTCAGGGAAGCCTGGGATGGGGAGACCCGTCTGGGAGGGGCAGGGAGCTCAGGCTGCCCTGGAACTCCAGGCACCCCGTGGAGATGTGTCCCACTTGGCACATGCAGCTCCTACCCAGGCTGGAGGGGCACCCGGACCCTTCTCTGCCTAATCTTTGTCCCTTCCCTTTATCATTCCCAGAGGTTCCATTCAGCAACTTAAAATAGCAGCGCTCACTCCTCCACTGGTTTTTTTATCAGGTGTGAGGCAGCTCCCAGCGCGCGCGCGCGCACACACACACACACACACACACACACACACACACAAACAGAGGGGTCTCCCATGACTGGCTCTGCCCACCCCTGTGCACAGAACAGGATGCAGGGAGCTCACCATCCTGCCTGCTGGCCGGCAGGGGTCCCAGAGGCAGTGCCCAAAGTTCCAGGGAACAGAGCTCGGGGCCGCGCGAGGTAGGGCTGGGCTGGGCTCTGGACACCGCGCGGCAGCTCATAGTCCTCCGGCTCCCGCCGCAGGGCTCCCAGCCCGGCCTTTCAAGCAATCACATGGTGCGGCAGAGACTCAGCCCCGGACTCTTTTAAAGAGGTAGCGCCCCTGTTTCGCACCTGGGACTGGGGTGGCAGACGTGGGTCTGGGGACGGAGCTCAGGACAAGGCTGGGGCGTTTCTCCCTATTCCCCAGCGTGCCTGCACCTGCCCTGCGCCCACCCACTTGAGACCCGTCTGGTACCTGGATCTTAGCAGTCCCCTGGTCCCGTTCCAGCTCTGTCGGGGACCCTTGCCCATGGCCTGCCCCAAGGGGGCATTCCGGTCTCTTCTTTCAACCCCCTCCTGCACCCCCATTGGGGAGCCCCAGGGGCGAACCGAGACTCAGACTTACCCAAGGTCACCAAAGCTGGCAGAGCTCCCGGCTGCCTGACTGTTCTGTCCAAGCGCCCCCACACCTCGACGCCTTCAGCAGCCGCTCGCTCCAGGGATTCCTGGGGAAGCCAAGGCCGGCCGGTAAGCTCCAGAGGGATGGTAGCTAGCTGGGACTCGACTCGGGCGCCTGCGGCTCTGTCGCCCCCGGCGCGGGAGCTGAGTGACAATCGGGCTCCGCACACCGGGAGGGGGCGGGGGCGGCGACGGCACCCGCGAGCCCCTCCCTCCTCATCCTCCGTCTCCTCCCCCACCCCCTCCTCTTAACAAAGGAAGTGATACTGGGTGAGAAAAGCTGGAAAAAATGTGAGCTTTTCGAAGGGCCTGGTGTGTGCGCCCAGCCTCAGGACTGGACAGAGGCGCAGCCTTCCTGTGTCCACTCTCTCCCTTCTCAATGCAGGACTCCTGGGAGCCCTGGTCTGGTCTCCAGCGACCCCTCACCCCTCACGGCACAGCATCTCTTCTGCAGGACTTCAGAATGTCCCCTCTGGGATCTCCCAAAGCTGTTGGTAGCCCTGGCACCCTCCCCCAATCCTAAAGCCCTGCTCTCTCCATGAAACCAGTCCCTGCATCTTCCCATCCCATATTGTTTTGCAGGCTCTACCCTGAGTCATTATATTCCTTTCTCATCCATCTTTCAGAATTGCCTTTTAGTCTATTAGCAATTTCCATTTTGCAGATGAGGATGCTGAGGCTCAGGGAAGTAACCTAGCTTCCCAGGATCGCCTGTCAGTGTAACCGGCTCTGCGCTCCTTTTCCTTCCTCCTTCTTCCTCTTCGTAGCACAGCGCCAAGCCATAAGGCATCCAGTCCAATCCCCTCATGTTATAGATAAAGAAACAGGCTCAGGGAAAGAAGGGACTTCCGGAAGGTCACAGGGCAAATCCTAACAGGACCAAAATAAGAATCCCAGGCTCCTGACTCTCTCCACTGTGTCCAGACCCCTCCCCTGGTCACCTTCTGCCAGTTTCGGTTTAGGCAGTCCACTGATATTAACTAATGACCAGACCCTGGAAATGAATGGATGCCTCGCAGAGATCCCAACCTGAGAAATCCTTGTTTGTGGGTATTGGGCAAGGGTCCTAGGAGCGCAAAGAGAGTCAGGCTGGGGACCGCAATGTTAGCTAGCCACAACCCAACCTGGCCTCTGGGGGCACTGCCCCCCTCACTGGTTCTCAGAATGCAAGGAAAAGGGTTCTGCCCAGAGGAGGGTGGGCACGTTGCTTCCTTTGGGGGCTGCACTGAATCACAGTGAGGAATGATGTGGGACCCGGAACCTGGGTAGCTGGGAGGCAGGGAGGAAGGGCAGTTGAGTCTTCTGAGGAGGAGGGGGAAGCCCTCTGTGGGGAAAGATAACTTCCATTTCTGCCTTTAGGGGGAGCAAGGAATCAGTGCCTCAGACAGCAAAATTGCATTCCTTCCCTAGAAGCTAGGTGGAGAAATTAGGAAGTGTAAACTCTCCTTCCTCCTCGTCCCCTTGCACTTCCCCTGCTGACTTTGTCAACACGCCCAACAGCACCTGACATCCTGCCTACTCTCCCTGCCACCCAGACATGCAGGCCTTTGCCACCATCCCCTGTCTCTCCACCCTTTCCTTGGCTTAAGCCATTTTTGGCTCAAGGCTTTCTCTCTCGGTTTACACTCAGCTTCCCAATGGTCACTCATCTAGATGTCAGAAGAGATTGTGAAGACCCAGATGGGCCCAGCTTGGGGACGGGGATGGGTGAGTGGGGTCACCCTGTCTAACTATTGACAGCGTCTTCAGCTCTGGAGGGCACCTGAGCACCCACCACCACCTCCCACACACATACACTCCCACCTCCGATTCGTCTTACGACAGGTTGCTGACATGTAGTGGATGTATTTGCATAATACCTGTAGGTAATTTGTTTCTCAGTTCTGGGCAAAATAAGCCAAAATCTTCTTCCCTTATCTTCTCCATCCTTCCACCCCTGCCTGTTCCCAGGCCTCAGGGATTAGACCAGCCTATTCGACAATAGAACTGGCCAAGACAGGGTCTATTCCAGAAAGCTGCCTTGGGGGAAGCACACGGTCTCCTCAGTCCTCTGGCCTGACACGGAGGTAGGAGGGTCGGTGCTGAGATCTCCTGGGCAGCAGGGTCATTTGGTGTGGTGAAAAGAGCACTTGACCGAGAGTCAGAAGAGCTGGAAGCTGGCTTCTAGGCTCTACTCTGCCACTCACTGGCTGTGTGACCTCAAGCAGGCCACTTTTCCTCTCCTGGCCTCAGTTTACCCATCCTACACCAACAGCTGGTAAGTCCATTCCAAGGTGGGAGAGATGGGCTGAGATGGAGACCACAGAACTGGGTCCTTCCGCCCGGAAGCCTTCTAACTTCCAGCTCCCCCATGAGGGGCAGATAGCAGGGCTGAGAGAAGGAGAAGTTTGTGATGGAGGCGAGTAGAGGAAGAGGCAAGGTCACAGGTCTATAATGAGGAAAGGACAATGAGGGAGGCTGTAGGCAGAACAGGTGGAGCCAAGTTGTCTGGAATGTATCCTGAGTCAAAACTCTCTGGCTTTCACAGTGTGTCCAGGACCCTTAGACAAGGTGACCCTCCCCACACCAGGGTCCCCTCACACACTGCAGCCATGCGACCCTCCAAGCTTCACCTGCCTTCAACAGCTGAGCCTTGGTTTCCCCACCTGTAACAGCAGTGTAGGAATACCCCTCGGTGTAGGATGGTTATGAGAACATAATGAGCTGGCTTTTGAAAAGTGTCTAGCACTGGTATTTTATCAAAAAGGCAAGCAGGCAGCACCAGGCCAGTGAAGCATGGGGGTGGAAAGGGAAAGAGAATACAAAATTATGAAATCTGCCCTGCACAGCCAGGGATGCTAATGTTGGTACCAAATCCCACAAGTACCAAGTTTAGGTGCCCTCCAAGATGCCCAATGCAAAGCTTCTATTTTCCATGTGACTCAGGGGGTGAGATAATGCCACAGTAAATGTAAAGATCCCCTGTGGTCCTTTTACCTCTTGATCCTACTTCTTTTCTTCCTAAGCCCCTGTCCTGGGTTTCTCCACTGGCCCCTTGCACCTGCAGCCTCCCCATGGTGGGCAGAGGTGGGTGGAGAAGAGGGAGGGCTGAAGGGGAAGCACTCCTGGGTGAGGGGAACCTTGCTGAGCAGCCCTTCTCTTTTCTCCCTGGAACTCTCCAAATTGGACTATACTCCCCAGGTCAGAAAGGGCTGCCCAAGGAGGCTGAAGTATCCCAGCACACCCCTCCGGAGCCCAGGAAGGAAGGCAAGGAGTAGTGGCTGTTAAGGCTTGGCTCAGCCCTGTGGGGAGAGCTTGGGGACTGGAGGAGGTTTTAGAATTTTTCTCTGTCCTTCCCAGCAGGCAGGAGGATATTTTGGTCCCTGTCTTGTTTTTTCGTATTGCTTTGGCCAGTGTGTGCACAAGGAGAACTGTTGGGTAAGAGCAGGCAGTTGGGACAAAAAGATTTCTGGGTGTCAGGAAAGCCCTTAGCCCTTCCCCCAAGGGGCCCATAACCATGCCTGTCTGCCCCTGCAGTGACTTCCTGGAAGTTCCCTTCCTCTCCTTTTCTACCACCCTCCTTCTGCTCAGATTTGCACCCTGGATCTCTGCCTCCTTCTCCCTCCCTCCTTCCAGCTCACTTCTCCCCAGTCAGGGCTTCTCTGGGCCAGATACTGGGCCTATGGGAAGAACACAGGCTGCGTGTTTCCCTGTGTGTTTGTGAGGCGGTGGGGAGGCATGGGGGAGGTCAAGGCCGTCTAGTTCCCATTCCTCCAGACAGCATGGAACTGTTCCTACCTCCTAAAGCAAGGTTGTACTTCACATTTCTTTCCTAATCTCATCATCATTCATTCATTTGTTCTGATGGGTAAATGTTTCTTGAACCCCTTTTGTGTATCAGACAGTGAGCTGAGCATTGGGGGTAGAGGCATAAAAAAGCCATAGTCTCTCCTGCAGGCTCCAGAAAGAGTTCACACTCAGGTAGGGAAGGCATGAAGGGCCCCAATACACAGTCCCTCCAGTGAGAATCAGGACATGTTTCCTGGGTCTTGATACACTGAGGACCCCTTAGGGCTCCACAGGGGAGCCTCAAGACCTCTGAGGCTGGGAAGGAGGGTCTGGTCTTGGGGGCTCAGGGAGCCACCCTGTTTTAGATGAAGCAGCTCTCGTTATTTCATATATGGGTTCCTGGTATAAGACTTTCTTTGAACGTAAGATTTTATTAGCTTTGTGGCTCTTAAAAAAAAAAAAAAGTGAAAATCTGAGCTTCAATCCAACCTCTCCAGATAAGGAAACTGAGACCCAGAGAAGGAATGAACTTAGCCATACCCATCCAGCAGTGAGGGGCAGGGCTTGGTGCCCAGGAGGGTCCTGGAGGTTAGCCTCATTTTGAGCCCTGGTCCCACATAGCCTTCAGGGAATCCCTTGAGAATCCCTCAAGCATCAGCCCTTTAATCTTAGAACCTGATGAAGTGAGGGTTCTGGGCTTTCACACCCTCCCCATCTTACAGCAGAGGGAGGCAGTGTTAGGTGGACACACCTGTGTATAATTATAAAAGCCCCTCACAGGTGCACAAAAGTTTAGTGTTTATAAAAGAATTCCCTTCAAGCTCATTCTTGCTGGTATAATAAAAATACAGAAATTCTCACAGACAGTATCCCATTGAATGCTCACTATACACCAGGGAGATAGCAAAGCAGGTGTTATTAATTCTTGGTCACAGATAAGAGAGGTCCAAGGGAAGCCATGTGGCAGAGCTAACACTAGAACCTGGACTGTCCGAGGACTGAGCCAGGTTTGATGTGTGGTTTTTTGCTTGTTTGTTTGTTTTGTTTTGTTTTTTTGAGACAGAGTCTCACTCTGTCACCCAAGGTGGAGTGCAGTGACGCGATCTCAGCTCACTGCAACCTCTGCCTCCTGGGTTCAAGTGATTCTCCTGCCTCAGCCTCCCAAGTAGCTGGGATTACAGGTGCCCGCCACCATGCCCGGCTAATTTTTGCATTTTTAGGAGAGAAGCGTTTTCACCATGTTGGTCAGGCTGGTCTCAAACTCCTAACCCCGTGATCTGCCCGCCTCGGCCTCCCAAAGTGCTGGGATTACAGGTGTGAGCCACCGCGCCCGGCCGTGTGATGCGTTTTACCCATGAAGGTGTATGTGACGCTCGGGAGGTGATTGGAACTGCTGGGCCAATTGGTCTGAAGGGGCTTCCTCAAGGAGGAGATCTCAGGCAGCCCCATCCACCATTTGTTTCTTTAGCATTTGTGAAGGACCTGCTATGAAGATGCCCTCCAAGAGCTGCAAGCATGGGGACTGGAGGCCCGGCTGGGTCAATCCCTGCTCAGAATCAGCTGGAGCTCCCGGTGGTGTGTTCCAGGGGTCCCAGACAAGGGAGGAGCATACTGGCTGGCAGGGGCTGGGAAGGATTCTGGAGAAAGCACCACGTAGCCTGGGCCTTGAAGGAGGCACCGGATGCTCTGTGCTTGCAGAGACGGGCTGGTGGCCTGAAGAAGGACTTTGTGGGCAGAAAGTGAATGGGCAGCCTGAGCAAGGGGCGTGGGAAACTGCCCGGTGTGTTCTGGGCAAGACCAGGCGCTTGGCAGGAGCACTGGATCCAGGCTGGGCAGCAGGGTGACAACCAGGGGCCACATTGCTGAGGTCCCCAGGGCAGACTGAGAGGACTGTAGTAGGCGATGCACCCACTGAAAGGCCTCACCCACAGAAGGCCTCAGCCCCAGTCCCAGATCTGCCCTGTAGCATTGGGTGAAGCCCAACCACTCCCCACACCTCCCTGAGCCTCAGTTCTCTTATCCATAAAAGAAGAAGAATAACATTACCTCTTTGACTTTATGTGAAAGTGCTTTTTAGGTTGTAGATCACTACACAAATATACAGTCTACTCTGTTGATAATGGGAAGCTTTTGAGGATTTTTGAGGATTTTCTGAAGGACCTGAAAGATGCTATAGGAAGATCATCCAAGATGCTGTGCAGAGGGGAGGAGGAGAGGGTGAAAGCAGGGGCAGACCTGCCAGGCAGCAATGGTGGTCAAAGATGACGAAAAGTTAAACCTAAGAGGAAGCAGTGGGAATAGAGATGAAGACGGACAGGAAAGATGTCTCGTGGGAGGACTTCTGGGCATAGTGGCTGGGGGATGGAGGAGGCAAAGTTGACCCTATTTCAAGCTGAGTTCCCAGGGAAATGCTGATAAGGATGAGGGAGATCTGACAGACAGGCTGGTTGGGGGGAAGGGGATGGGATACGAAGTCCACTCCTGGACAGGTTGGGCTGGCTGTGCCCATGAGAGGGGTCCAGAAGCCTTCTAGAAATGGCCAAAGGGTGATCGGAGCTGGATCTGGGTCATCGCAATGGAGGTGACAGTCAAGGCCCTGGGAGAGATGAGGCCACCCAGGAGAGGATGCAGAGAAAAGGCTAGGGAGAAGCTGGGCTGTGCCCACAGTAATCAAGAGGGAGGGCAGCCAAAGGGGAGGAGCAGGCTACCAGATGTTTCAGGAAGCAGGGGTGCTGAGTGGTTCCGGGCTGAGGGCTGAAGGGCAGCTATGATAGGTCTGAGGGGGATGTAGTGGATTTCGTGAAAAGAAGGGTGTGGAGACCTCAAAGAAGCTTCAGGGGATAGGGGAGTAGGAGCGCCTCTCAAGGGTTGACGCTGCAGCAGGTAGGCAAGGTGGAGGCCATGGGTACAGACGAGTCTAGTTTGAAAGAACTTGGCAGGGAGGAGAACAAAAGATGGATGGTGAGCTGCAGGAGAGAGGGGTCAAAAAGAGGTTGGTTTTAGATGGGGAGCTCTGAGCATGCTCACAGTCTGAGGGAGGGAAGCAGTGGCAAGGAAGAGATGAATCAGAGGGAAACGAAGCTGAGCACAGACCCCAAGGAGCTAAGCAGTTAATGACAGCTGGCTAGGCACAGAGCTCTGGATGTCCCCAGACCTGGAAGTATCTAGCTCTTCACCAGCTCCAAGACCTCCCCCACTGCCACTGGGTCCTAAGGAGAGGCTCCCAGGTCTTCAACCCAGCCCTTCCCTGAAGCCCCTCCACTCCCCCACCTGACACAAGGCCAGCAGTTGGCCAGCCATGCTGCAGCTCCATTAAAGATTCAGCCTTCTCCCAGCACCAGCTCCTCTTCATCTGACAGCCTGTGGCCCAGCCCCTACCCCTAACCCTAGCCCACAGGGCACCAGTCACGGATTTCTTGGCTTCTCTGCCCCTGTCTGCAGCCAAAGAGGTGCCTCTGGGCAATCCACCTGCCACCCCACCACTGTCTGGGAAATCCACCATGTGACTCATAAGCGCTCATGCTGTCGTGCGCAGCCCACCCCATCCCAGCCAGCATGTGCACCCCGCCTTCCTGGATTCCTCCAACAGCACCTCCAAGGGTTCAAAGGCAAGCAATCCTGTTTCCCCTCCCCTCACTAGGCAGAAGGGGAAATTGAGGCAGGGGAGATGATGTGCTATCTATTGGAGGTGAGGCAGCCTGGTATCTGACTCCCTAATCGCTCCCTTATTCCTCCCCACCCATCAAGAGGTGTCCTTGTCCCTCAAGAAAGACAAATACCCCCACTACCTTCTGTATGTTCCAAAAAGGAGAAGAAGGCTGTCAAGACTAGAGAAAAGAAGGAAGGATGGGCAGAGGTAAAGTTGCCAGACTAAATTCAGGACACCCAATTAAAAATTTTTAACAGCTTTATTGAGATACAATTTACATATTATAAAGTTCACCCATTTAAGGTGCACAATTCAGTGGTTTGAGTTACTTATGGAATTGTACAACCATCACCATCATTTAATTTTAGAACATTTTCATCACCTTTCCTCCAAAAAAACTTTGCACCCATCAGTAGTCACTTCCCAACCCTTCCCTCCACCACCCATCTCTAGCAACCACTAATTTACTTTCTGCCTCCATGGATTTGCCTATTCAGGACATTTCATATAAATGGAATCATACGATACATAGGATACATGCATGGTCCTTTGTGACTGGCTTCTTTCACTTACCATAATGTTTTCAAGGTTCATCTGAACTGTGGCATGTATCCATACTTCATTCCTTTTTAAAGCTGAATAGTATTCCATCCTGTGGATAAGCCACATTTTGTTTATCCATTCTTCAGTTGATGGACATTTAGCTTTTTTCCACTTTTAGGCTATTGTGAATAATGCTGCTATGAACATTCGTGTACAGGTTTTTAAATTTTATTTATTTATTTATTTATTGAAACGAAGTTTCGCTCTTGTTGCCTAGGCTAGAGTGCAATGGTGCGATCTCGGCTCACTGCAACCTCCGCCTCCCAGGTTCAAGCGATTCTCCTGCCTCAGCCTCCTGAGTAGCTGGGATTACAGGTGTGAGCCACCATACCTGGCTAATTTTTTGTATTTTTAGTAGAGACGGGGTTTCACGATGTTGGCCAGTCTGGCCTCAAACTCCTGACCTCAGGTGATCCACCCACCTCAGCCTTCCAAAGTGCTGGGATTACAGGCGTGAGCTACCACGCCTGGCCCATGTACAGGTTTTTGTGTGAGGATGTGTTTTCATTTTTCTAGGGTAGATACGGACAGAAGAAAAGGTAGAACACATGCCTGACCCTTTCTCACATTTATCCCCTGTATCATCACCCCACCTGAGTGGGAAGCCATTATGATCCCCTTTGCCAGATTAAAATACTGAGGCTCAAGGAGAGGCCTGAAACCACTGAGTGCTGGAGCTGAAACGTGAGCTCAGGCCTCCTGATCTCCACTCCAAGATTCTTTCTAGTTCATCACAACAGCCCGCTCAGAGAGTCTGCAGTCCACTGAGGGAATGAAACAGAAGGAACTGAAAAGCAACATCTTCCACGTGAACCATCACCTCATCCTTCTGAAGTCCTAACTAGGTGCTTCATGGACCATGTCCTGGGGTGTGAGGGCTGAAATTTAAGCCAGAGGCTTCATGGAAGGAACGAATTTTTGCTCCGCTCAGTAAAAAGCTAACTGGGATGAAATGGCCCCTGTCCTTACCCAGTATTCCTGGGTCCCCTGAGAGCCTGCAGGAGAGCCCACCATGCACATATTCTCACAGTTATTTCTCTGAGTGAAGCCCCTCCCAGCAGCGATGGAAGCCAGCTGTGGAAACACTAGGCATTCACTCATTATACTCAGGAATCAGAACTGGTCACAGAGGCTTGGCCACTGATTACGGCTTCAGCCCATTCCCTCAGCTCCAGTCTCATCCTGGCCCCAATTCCCTGATGTTAAGCAGAACTCAAAGTGATAGTCTAGAATCATTCCCTTCAGATCTGCCTCACCCCCTCTGCCCTGAACCCTGTCGCCAGCAAGCACTGGGCATGGAAAGGAATTTGCGCTAAGTGCATGTTCCTCAGGTCGGGATAAAGAGGTAGTGGATGGCCTGGGCTCCCTGGTCCTCTGTGGGCTCATCCCAAAGTCCTACCTTCCACACCAGAAAAACAAACAGCAGCTTGCTAGAGGGGTCCACTCTAAAGTTAAAAGCCACTCACTCCATCTGGCTCGTCAAGTGGGGTGGGAGACACAGAGGAGCCCTTCACTTACTGAGCTTTTCTATTTCAATCACTATCCCTGGCCCGAGTTGGAAAGACCATCCAGGGCTTAAAATAGCTCCCGGTGCATAGAGCTCAAGAAACATTGATTGAATGTTCAATGTTCAGAATAATACACTTCAAGAGTACAAGAAGAAAGTCTCACAAGCTTTATGGTTTAGAACTCATTTAACTCTCATAGCATTGCCGGTGAAATAAGTGTAATCATTTTCCCATTTCGCAGAGGAGGAAACTGAGGCTGGGGACGGGAGGCGGGGAGGGTGGATCTGCTGAGCAGCGGGATCTAGAGCCAGAAGCAGCCGCCCAGCTCAGGGCTGTTGTCCGGGGCTCGGGGTCCCCCTGCTGGCCAAACGGAAGCCTCGGCGTGGGTGAGGAGCTGGGCAGGGCCAGACCCCAGTCCCGCAGCCTGAGTTCCCTGCCCCGCAGCGCTGGGTGCTGCGTTCCCGCGGAAGGGAGAAGAAGGAGGAGCCATAGCTGGGCTCAGGATTAGAGCGCCTGGAGGAGCACTGCGCAAGACTTCAGGTGAGATGCTTCACCCGACATCACGGGCCAGAACAGACGAAACAGGCAGCGCCTCAACTCCCCACCTGCCCGAGCCTCTCTTGAGCTCACCTGCAGAAAGGCCAAAGGGGACGGCGCCTATGAAGGCCCAGCAGACCCCCCCCCCCCCCGCCTCCGCCCCTTGGAGGGAAGAGACAGATTCGCTCTCCTGACGTCCAGTCCAAAGTGCTTTGTTCCCACAGCACTGTCTCCTCCTGTTTCCAGGCAAATCTCCTAACCCAGCCCCAAGAGAACAGATCCCTCCTCTTTGGATCTTGTCGCCCAGGCTGGAGTGCAGTGGCGTGGTCTTGGCTCACTGCAACCTCCGCCTCCCGGGTTCAAGCGATTCTCCTGCCCCAACCTCCCAAGTAGCTGATATTACAGTTGCCTGCCACCACGCCCGGCTAATTTTCTATTTTTGGTAGAGACGGGGTTTCACCACGTTGGCCAGGCTGGTCTTGAACTCCTGACTTAAGGTGATCCGCCTGCCTCGGCCTCCCAAAGTGCCGGGGTTACAGGCGTGAGTCACCGCACCCGGCCTTCCAGCTCCTTTACTTTCCACCCCACTTCATCTAGCTGCTCTCAATTCCCACAGTGAGGAGAGCTAACTTAGACCCATTCACCACGTCCAGAAGTCACCCCTTGTTGGGGGACAGCTGACCCTCAACTGGGCATAGAACCCTCTGTTATTTCAATACTCCTCAAAGGTTTTAAGTTTGGTCTCTAGTGCCAAAAAATTTAGCATGAAATCTCACTTATGTCTCTTCTTAGTGTGTGACTTTGTGCACATTACTGAACCAAGAAGCCTCCGTTTTCTCATCTGTAAAATAGAAATTATAATACTTTCCGAATGGGCTGTTGGGAGGATTCAGTGATACATTATACAATCAACAGCACTGTGCCTTGCATTACAGTGAGTGTTTGGTAAATGTTAATAATGATCATTACCTTTCCTACCCTAACACCTAACTAAAGAGAGAATGGGGTGAAGGGTACATAGGCAGGTAGTTCTGGAGAGAAAAGTGCAGAGTGCCTCATCACATGCTTGAGTCTTCTCCAACCTGGCTACCTCCTTGTGTTCCCATCCCCTATCTGCAAGGGGGTGGGTGGCAGCTGCGTCCCTCCCCTGCCCATGCCCTGACAGTGCTAAAGGGCTGGCAGAGCTGCTGCAATGGCCCAAATGCCTCAGGTTAGGGCTAGGTAGGGGACAGCTGGGGGTAAAGGAGACGTGTGAGGAGGCAGAGCAGAGGCACCCTTCTCTACCAGCATGTCCACTCACCCTGCAGCTTCCTAAGCCTTTCAGGTCGGCCAGGGACCTCTGACCTCACTCCTGTCCAGCCTGAGGGGGCTTCCCCCTCTTTTCCTCTCTTGTTCTCTGCCCTCTAGTACCTCCTCCTCCATGGCTGGACCCACCCAGTCTCCCAGCCCCCTTGCCCAACTCCCTCTCCTGCCCACATGCTGCCCAGCTGTCGCTGCCCCTGAGCTGGCACTCCGCCCACCTGCACCACTCATGAATCGCCAGCATTCACACTCTGACCCTGGAACCTCCACCTGTTCCCCTCGGTCTGAGCAGCAAGGCTGTGTGGCCCCATCTGTTGTCCTCCATCCAGGACTCAGTGCAAGGGACTACACTTCAACCCTCCCAACTTCCACCTGCCAGGAGGGGGCGGGAAGGACTGGCTGGGATGATGTCTGATTTGGGGGGCTCTTTATCTCCTGGAAGAGCAGGCCTTGTTCTCCCCTGCCCCAGGCCCACCAGCCCTGTCCCAAAAGACCAACATTACAACTGAAAAAGCAGAAAGCCCACTCTTCCCAAAGGACATTTGCATATTTAATAGCATTCTCCTATTACATTTCACTTGTTGATGGCCATCCCCTAAATCGGAAGCTGGTCAGTGCAAGATGGTAAGCAGAAAGACACAACAGTGGCAACATTTTCAATTAATGTTTCATTATACAAACAATATGTGAATGCACTTTCCTTGATAAAAAAGTGAAACCACCGTAATTCAGGCTCAAATTCCATTTGACCAGTTCCCTAAATCAAGACCCTTTCATCTAAACGCAGAGGTGACCATTGTTACCAGTTTGATGTGTATATTTCCAGGAATTTTTCTATGTATTTGCATAAGTGTGTGTGTATATGTACATTTACACACAAGTGTGTTTATATTACATATAAATAAGAGTATATATATACCCCTATACACACATTTATGTATGCAAATATATATATATTCAAAAAAATATGTAGTACTATCATGGGTTTGAGTTTTGTCGTTTTTTACATGAATTGCAAACTACAAATATTCTGCAACTAAATTCACTAAAAAAGTCTTATCAAGTCAGTACATCTAGCTCTGCAATCTCTGAATGATACATAATTCTAGCATAAACACATCGTAGTTTGTTTAGCCATTTCCCTATTGATAGGCATTTGTGTCTCATTTTCTCCCACTACAAATGAACATGTCCCTGTCACAGATTTTAGCCTTCTCCAATTCGGTCTTACCTGGTCCCACCTGGTCCTGTGTTCCTACCTCTTGTGAACAAAAAGATTTATCATTTAACTGTTTTTAAGGGCACAAATGTAACAAAAGTGTCCTTGGGAACATTTTATTACAAATTTTTAGTAATTTTTTTCTAAACCCTATGTCCCACGATGATGATTTCTGTATCCACTCAGAAGCAAATTATTGATGTAGGAAAGAGAGCTGCCGTCAAGGAGGTAGAAGGAGATACAAGAAAAAAAAGTGAAGAGAGAAAAAGGTGAAAAAAAAAGGGGAAGAGAAGGAGCAAGAAAGAGAAAGAAGAAAAAGAACATGCTTATTTATTACAGCACTCTCTGCAACAGGGAAAAACTGGAACTGTCCAACAGAAAAGAAACAGTTAAGTAAAACTTGGCATATCCATTCAATGGAATATTACTCCGCCATTAAAATAATAATTGTGAAGATTATGCAGGAGCACAGAAAATGCTTCTGATATTAAGTTACGAAGTAGACTGCAAAATTAAAACTACATTATGATGACAACTGTGCAAAATGATGTGGGCATACAGAGATGGGAAGGCAATATAGACAAATGAAACCAATCTGATTTGCTGGAGTAGCAGAATTGTGGGGGCACTATTATTTACTTACTTCCATTAATATTGCTATAATATGGTTTGTGCAATATATGATTAATGCCAAAGTGAAACAGCAATGGAAAGAAGGCAGGAAAGGAAAGTGAATAAAAGAGAAAGAGGGAAAAGGGAGGAAGGGAAGAAGAGCATGAAGGAAGGAATGAGAGGAGAGGGTTGAAGAAGGGAGATGAGAAGAAGGAGGTTGGCATCAAGCCCACGTTTGAGAGCTGAGCTGTCTTCAGCAGATCTGTCAGTCACAGTGTCGATGCAGGCTTTTCTTCCAGACCCTTTGGATCGACAACAGTTTTCACTGTTCATAGAAGATGGGATCTCCCTCCTTCTTCCCTCTTGTATTCTTTGAAGCCTGCCAAGGAGCTAGGGATACAAAGCTCAGGACTGTGCTCTTCAGGGACTGAGAATCTAGTCAGGTGGGGAGAGATGGAGGCACAGATATGTGAGCAAACTATGACAGCCAGCCCACAAATGCTCAAATAGAGATCTAATCCTCTAAAGGTGGAGGCTGTAGGGTCCCAGAAGCCTTCACAGATCAAAGGACATTTGAGCTGGGGCTCAAAGGATGGACAGGAGATTTCCAGGCAGAGAAAAGGCAGTGGCATCCTAGGTAAAAGGCACACGTGCAGAGGAACTGGGGCCTAAATACACACCCATACCATGTACACTACCATTCATATGGCTAGACACAGGGCTCAGGAAAGACAGAGACAAGAGATGATGCCTTGACTTTATCCCCAGGGCAATGAGAAGCACTGAAGGGTTTAATCAGAGCAAAGGCACACTCTGATTTGTCCTTTAGAGAGATAACCCTTGAGACAATGAGGAAAGTGAGTGGGAATAGGGCAAAGTGGAGAGAGGGAACATCAGTTAGGAAGTTACTGTAAGAGTTCTGTTGAGAAGAGTAGGACCCTATGTTGGGCAGTCAATGGGGTGAGGGGAGAAGGATAATTCAAGAAATTCTTAGGTAGAAACGACAGAACTTCATTCATTCATTCAGCCAATGTCTTTTGAGGGCCTGCTATGGAATTGGGTATTCAGAGATCAAAGAGAGTCTGTGTCCTAACAGGGAAGACAGAGGGTTACAGATCAATGTGAAAAGAGCTATGATTGAGATAAGCCAGTGGGGCTGCGGCCGTGAGACCAGGAGTTGATGGGCTGTGGGAAGGGAGGAAGGTCTCATATGACTTCTAAGTTTCTGCCTTCCATGGTGAGTGAAGAGTGGAGCCATCCACTGAGACAGGAGGCACAGAGTAAGGCCATGTCTAGCACATGTCTAGAGGCAGATGATAATTTTTAGTTGGGCCTCTCACTCTTCCTTTGCTCCTGACCCATTCAAAAAAGGCAAATGTAGCTTAAAGAGCTTGTTGCCTTCCCGACAGAATGAATTACATGAAAAGTACCTAGAATAGTGCCTGACACATAGTAAATGCTCAACAAATATTAACAAAGAAAACAAGAAAAATTCAGAAACATAAAGCAAGGTTCATACTTAGGAAGGTGCCTCTCTCCCTTCCTCCATGAGACCAGGGAGGAACATGCGACTCCTGGCCCTGAAAGGCAGGTCACAGGAGACTTGACAAAACGAGAACTCAACCAAAACTAAGAAGAGCTTGTTAAAAAGACAGTGTGGCTATAAACATGCAAAAACTGAGCTCACTGCTAGCAGATAGGACACCTGCAATGAGGGGAGAGATGGGGGAAGAGGGGTCTCAGCAGTTTCTTCCCATGCAAAGAGTTTGCACCATATTGTTCGTTTGAAGAGTATAAACTGTGCACATTGCAAATCACATTCATTGCATTATATCATAAAGGAAGCCACCAAAATTGTGAAGTTTTTTTTGTTGTTGTTCTCATGCTTCAACTATTGTGTTTACTGAAATTTTGGAAGATGAAGCAGAGTGTGGAGACATTGTTTATATTGATGCTGTTGGGTGGTGTAGTCATGGAAGCTTGTTAGAAATATTTACTGAACTGATTCCCCAGATGAAGGACCATGGAGAATTAAAAGGCTTTGAAGGCCCCAACTCATCAGACCTCAGGTCTTACTGATGTGACAAGACTTGTAAACACTCTAATCTTGTTTGAAACAATGTTGATGTCCGGGTTGAACTTAAGCTGCCCACATGGACAAGGCGACTGACCACTGGAACCTGCTTTCATTTCTTACTGTTTGACTATTCTGAGCACAATAAAATCACTAATCATAAAGAAATGCAGACCAGGCACGGTGGCTCATGCCTGTAATTGCAATGCTTTGCAAAGCCAGGACAGGAGGATCACTTGAGGCCAGGAGTTCAAGACCAGCCTGAGCAACATAGGCCTTGTTTCTACAAAAAAATTTAAAAATTAGCTGGGCATGGTTGTGTGTGCTTGTAGTTCCAGCTACTCGGGAGCCTGAGGCAGAAGGATTGCTTGAACTCAGGAATTCAAGGCTGCAATGAGCTACGATTGTGCCACTGCACCCCAGCCTAGGTGGCAGAGTGAGACCCTGTCTTTAAAAAAAAAAGAAAAGAAAGAAAGAAAAGAAAAGAAAGCAATGCAATGAATGCAATGCTATGTGATGGACATAAAGTCATATTTTAGGATAAATTCTCAGGTTTTGTTAAGTCTGAATCTTGCTCTAAGTTTCTGTATGCTTACCTTTTTGGGGTTCACCTCTGTGTTCCAGGTACATTCCAGGTGTTTCACACGTACTCATGCATTCAAGCCTTACAACAAACCTGCGGGATAGTTTCTAGTATTATCCCCATTTCACAAATGAGAAAACTGAGGCACAGAGAAGAGGCAACCACTTTTAAGTGGGGGAGCCTAGACTCCAAGTCTGGTAGTCTGGCTTGAGTGCTCTTAACCACTGTGTGGTTAAATAAATTTGAGAATGTATTTATAATAAATAACCAGGCTTCCTCCCTATCAGTGGGGCCTCATTTCCAGGGAACTTACTAAGCTGAAAGTGAATTATGCTCGCCAAGAAGACTCAGTTTTCCTAGAATTTTACAAAGCACTGGATAAATCCCAGAGCCCAAAATGTCATATTGGTCAGTGGTCTAACATTGGGAATGTTTGGGTCCATTTTCTCTTTTATCATGAAGCGATTGGGATCAGCACTGAGAACCATCACAGTGATGAAAATCTGGGCCGTGTATTGAGATGTACCCTCACTAAGCACACTCCATGGCGCCATTTGTTAAGTACCTGTCCTTGTGGATTTCACTGATGTTCTCAAAATTGACCCACATCTAGCACGGGCTAGTAAGAGTGCATGTTTACATAAATTGTGTTAATTCAACTGCTTTTGTACTGTTGTTAACAAACCATAAATTTGTTCAGCTAGCTTCACTAATATAGAAAACTATATTGTTTTCAAACATTACAGACTTCAGTTATGAAGTATAGTGGAGTAGTTTACTGATTAGTTCTCTAAGTAAAGACAACAACAAATATTCAGACAAAAGGTTTAAAACCTCTTTGTAAATGCATTAATAAACTGGAAAAGAATGAAAGGTAAATTCAGAAGCCTAAAATCACGAGAAGCAGGCGTCCAGAGAGGTTAAGCCTTGTACTGATGTCAGCATTTACATTGAGCTTCAATTTCCACAAACCGAGGGCTTGTCAACGGTGAGAAGTCCAATAGGGGACCACACCCCCAGCATCAACCCATAAACCTGAAACCCGAAGGCTACAATTCAGTCTAATGGTGAATTCAAAATAAATCAGTGCCCCACCTGCCTGCCTTAAACCTGACACTGAATAGAAGGGAGAAAAACAACTCCCTTGAAAATTAATAACTACCAGCTAGCCCTTATGTAGCTTTGCTGTACAAATTCACACTATCTTGCTGGTTCTAGAAACCTAAAGCCAATAATTTACTTTCTTGTGATCCAGGGCTGGCAGTTCCCTCAGCTGACTGGCTGATGCAAATGAAAGACTCTCATGGAGGAAAGGAAAATATCTTTAAGCCAGGCATCAGAGAATTCCCAGAGATATAGTTTTTTTTTTTTTAATTTCAATTTTCAAGGTACATGTGCAGGCTCATTACAAGGTTATATTGTGTGATGCTGAAGTTTGGGCTTCTATTGATCCTATCACCCAGACAGTGAACACAGTACCCAACAGAAAAGTTTTTAGCCCTTTCCCCTCTTCCTCCCGCCCTCCTTTTGGAGTCCCTAGCATCCGTTGTTCCCGTCTTTATATAAATGTGTGCCCAAGATTTAGCTCCCACTTATAAATGAGAACATGCAGTATTTGGTTTTCTGTTCCTGAGTTAATTTGCTTAGGATAATAGCCTCCAGCTGTATCTGTGTTGCTGCAAAGGACATGATTTCATTCTTTTTCATGACTGTAGTATTCAATGGTGTGTATGTACCATATTTTCTTTATCCAGTCTACTGTTAATGGGCACCTAGGTTGATTCCAGGTTTTTGCTATTGTGAATAGTGCTGTGATGAAATTCAAGTGCGTGTGTCTTTTTGGTACAACTGTTTATTTTCCTTTGGGAATATTCTCAGTAATGGGGTTCCTGAGTTGAACGGTAGTTTTAATTTTAGTTCTTTGAGAAATCTCCAAACTGCTTTCCACAGTGGCTGAACTAATTTACCTTCCCACCAACAGCGTATAAGCTTTCCCTTTTCTCCACAGCCTCACCAACATCTGTTTTGACATTTTAATAATAATTACTCTGATTGGTGTGAGGTAGTATCTCATTGTGGTTTCGACTTGCATTTATCTAACCATCAGTGATGTTGAGCTTGTTGACATACATGCTTGTTGGCTGCATGTATGTCTTCTTTTGGAAAGTGTTCATGTTTTGCCCACTTTTTAATGGGGTTATTTGGGTTTTTTTCTCGTTGATTTGTTTAAGTTCCTTATAGATTCTGGATATCAGTGCTTTGTCAGATGCATAGTTTGTGAATGTTTTCTCCCATTCTGTAGATTGTCTGTTTTCTCTGTTGATAGCTTCTTTTGCTGTGCACAAGCTTTTTAAAGTTGAATTATGTCCCACCTGTCAGTTTTTTGTTTAGCTGCAATGCTTTTGAGGACTTAGTCATATTCTTTGCCAAGGGTGATGTGCGTAAGGGCAGTTTCTAGGCTTTCTTCTAGGATATTTATAGTTTGAGGTCTTACATTTAAGTATCTAACCCATCTTGAGTTCTGTATATGGTGATACACAGGGGTCCAGTTTCATTCTTCTGCATATCGTTAGCCAGTTTTCACAGCACCTTTTATTGAAAAGGGAGTCCTTTCTCCATTGTTTCTTTTTGTTGACTTTGTCAAAGATCTATTGGTTGTAGGTTGTGCAGATTTATTTCTGGGTTCTGTATTCTGTTCCATTGGTGTATGTGGCTATTTTTGTACCAGTACCATGCTGTTTTGGTTACTTGTAGCCTTGTAGTATAGTTTGAAGTTAGGTAATTGATGCCTTTGGCTTTTTTTTTCTTTTGCTCAGGATTTTTTTTTTTTTTTTTTTTGGCTATTCAGGCTCCTTTTTGGTTCCGTATGAATTTTAGAATAGGTTGTTCTAATTCTGTGAAAAAAAGAATTTGTAATTTGACAGGAATAGCATTGAATCTGTAGATTGCTTTGGGTGGTATGGACATTTAAATGATATTGACTCTTTCAGTCTATGGACAAGGGATGTTTTCTCATTTGTTTGTGTCATCTATGATTTCTTTCAACAGTGCTTTGTAGTTCTCCTTGTAGAAATCTTTCACTTCCTTGTTTAGACATATCCCTAGGTGCACGTGCATGGCTATTGTTGCATTCTTGATTTGGCTCTCAGCTTGAACTTTATTGGTGTATAGAAATGCTACTGATTTTGTATGTTGATTTTGTATCCTAAAAGTTTCCTGAAATTGGTTATCAGGTCTCAGAACCTTCTGGCAGAGTCCTGAGGGTTTTCTAGGTATAGTATCATATCAGCAGTAAAGAGAGAGAGTTCGACTTCCTCTCTTCCTATTTGTATGCCTTTTATTTCTTTCTCTTGCCTGATCCCTCAGGCTAGGATTTCCAGTACTATGTGGAATAGGAGTGGTGAAAGGGGGCATCCTTGACATGTTCCAGTTCGAAAAGGGAATGCTTCCAGCTTTTGCCCATTCAGTATAATGTTAGCTGTGGGTTTGGTATAGATGGCTCTTATTATTTTGAGATATGTTACTTCAATGACTACTTTGTTGAGAGTTTTTATCACGAAGGGATGCTGGATTTTATCAAAAGCTTTTTCTGCATCTATTGAGGTGATCATATGGTTTTTGTTTTTAATTTTGTTTATGTGGTGAATCGCATTTATTGATTTGCATATGTTGAGTCAACCTTGTATCCCAGGAATAAAGCCTACTTGGTTGTGGCAAATTAACTTTTTGATATACTGCTGAATTCAGTTTGCTAGTATTTTGTTGATTTGTTCATCTATATTCATCAGGAATATTGGTCTGTAGTTCTCTTTTTCGCTGTGTCTTGCCAGACTTTGGTATCAGGATGATACCGGTTTCATGGAATGAATTAGGGAGGAATCCCTCTTTCTCGATTTTTTGGAATTGTTTCAGTAGGATCGGTACCAGCTCTTCTTTATATGTCTGGTAGAATGTGGCTGTGAATCCATCAGATCCAGGGCTTTTTTTTGGCTAGTAGGTTTTTATTACTGATTCAACTTTGGAAAAGAATCCATGCTCTTAATCTTGTATTATGTTGCCTCTCATAATGAGTTAAATAAATGGAAAGAGATATCCTATTTATAGTTTGAAATACATAAAATTATAAATATGTCAATTATCTTCAAATTATAAAGATGTCAATTCTCCCCTATATTAATCTGTAGTTGCAATGCAATTTCAATCAAAATCCCAGGACGTGTTCAGCTGCAAAATCTTTCCAGATTTTGAGGTTCACTTGTAGCACAGGGGGCAAATCAGGTCACTCCTGTGCCCCATGTTGAAGTCAAGAACTGGACCACCCCTTTATTAAGCCCCTAATATATTCTGGTCACTGCACTAGAAACTGGTATACAGTGAGGAACGAGGCAGACAACGTCCCTCAAATAACTGAAATCATACAGAGTATGTCCTTTGCCTATAGAGAAACTAAGCAAAATACCAGTAACAAAAGATAACTCGAATATCACCAAATGTTTGGAAATTAAACAACATACTTCTAAATCACCCACAGAGGACAGAAGAATTCACAATGGAAATTAGACAATACTGTGAACTAAATGGTTATAAAGACCCAAGATATCAAAACATGTGAGACACAACTAAAGCAGTTCTTAGAAGGAAATTTATATTCATATTATTAGAAATAAAGCCTTAATACATACAATAGAAATGAAGCATGAAAATCAATAATCAAAGCATCCATTTCAAGAACCTATTAAAGAAGAGCAAGTTAAACCCAAAGAAATGCGAGAGAGTATAATAAAGATAAGAGCATGAATCAATGAAACAGTTGGAAAAAAAAAAAAAAACCACAGAATAAAAAAATCAACAAAGCCAAAAGTTGATTCTTTGTAAAGACTAATCAAAAACTTTTCAGAGACAAAACAGAGAAAACATATATTCCAACACAGGAGTTAAAAAAAGGACCATCACTACAAATCAGATCCTACAAATGTTAAAAATGTAATGGAACGTTACGAACAACTGCCAATACATTTGAAACTTTTCACAAAATGGAAAAATTCTTGAAATATACAAGTTACAAAAATTAACACTAAGATAAATAGAACTTATTATGTGTCCTATTTCTAATGAAGAAATTAAATCTGTAATTTTAAAATTTCCTAACTCTAGGACTACATGGATTCCCAGGTGAACTCTTCTAAGTATTTAATAAAGAACTGGGCATAAATTTTACACAAACTCTTCAAGATAATAGAAAAAGAAAAACACTCCCCAATTTGTTTAATGAGGATAGTATTTATAAATGTGGTACTAAAACCTGACAAAACTTTGTAAGAAAGGAAAATTATATATCAGTCTCCCTCATGAACGTCATTGAAAGTCTAAACATAATATTAGCTAATCAAATGCAATGATATAAAAATTATATATAAAAATGACTTGACATTTAAAAGCCAATCAATGTAATTCACCACATTTACAGAACAAAGGAAAAGAATGAATGATCTCAATAGATGCAGAAAATGTATTCGATGCTTATTTATAGTAAAATACTTTCAAAACTAGAAGTAGAAAGGAACTCCATTAATCTGATATTGTTAAAGTATTTTTAAAATAACACCAAATATTATGCTAAGTAGTAAAATATATAAAGATTTCCCCTTTGAAATCAGGAACAAGATAAGGATGTCTGCTATTATGATTTCAATTCAACATTACACTGGAGATATAGCCAGTACAATAAGGCAATACGAAATTAAAATCAATGAGAAATGTAAAACCAAAAATCTATCGTTATTAGAGAATAACATGACTGTGAATATAAAAAGTCCAAAAGAACTTATATATGTAAACTATTAAAACTTAGAAGTGCATTTACCAAGGTCATTGGATATATGGCTAATATTAAAAAGTAATTGTATCCCTATATGCTAGCAATACACAATTTTAAAATAAAAAACTTACAGAGCCTATATATATCAGCATCAAAAATCATATACCTAGGAATAAATCTGGTGAAAAATATTAAAATTCTGTACAATGAAGACTACAGGGCATTACTGAGAGATATTATAGAAAATCTAAACACATGGAGAGATACACCAAATTCATGGGTTAAAAGACTCAATATGGTGAAGATGTTAGTCCTTCCCCAAATTCTAGGAGTTTTTTTGTTTGTTGTTTGCTTGGTAGGCCTTCTGGTAGAAATTGGCAAGCTGGTTCTAAATGAAGAAGACAGTCTTGAAGAAGAACAAAACAACTGGTGCAAGGGTAGATGGGAGACAATATAGTCCAGAAATGCATATATATAGTTACTTGATTTTCAATGAAGATATCATCGCATTGCAGTGGGGAAACAATCATCTTTTCAATAAATCATATGATGTCGGTTGAACATCCATATGATGGGAAAAAATAAATGTTTATTCCTCCACCTCAAACCACATAGAAAATTCAGTTCCAGGCATATGAAGACCTACATGTGAAACATAAAACAATAAAACTTCTGGGAGAAAACAGAAAAACAGTATCTGCGTGACCTTACAATGCGCAAAGATTTAACAGGAATGAAAAGCATTAACCCTAAAGTAAGAGACTGACAAACTAGACTTCATCTAAATAAAAATTTTCTGTTCACCAAAAGACACGCTTAAGAGAGTGAAAAAGCAAACCAGAGGGGAAGAAGACATTTGTAGTTACACACACACACACACACACACCACATTACAAAAGACTACCATTGAGAATATCTGAAGAACTTCTGCAATCAATGAGAAAATGACAAATGATCCAATAGAAAAATGGGCAAACTACTTGAACAGGAATTTCACAAATGAAGAAATCTGAGTGACCAGTAAACATTTGAAAAAATGTTCAACTTCATTAGTCATCAGGAATATTTAACTTTTAACACAAGAGATACCATTTTATTACCTCCAGATAAACAATTTAAAAAATTAAGTCTGACAACACCACTATTCCTGGAAGTATAAGTTGGTGCAACCACTTTAGAAAAGAATTTTTACATTATTTAGCAACATTGAAAATGCATATACTCTGTGACTTAGCAATTTCACTTCTATATATTATATACACCCTAGAACAACTCTTCTATGTAGGAAATCAAGAGACATGAAGTAGAATACTCATTGCAGCATAGTAATTAGTACTCCCAAACTGGGGAAAAATACTTTCCATTGGTAATAAAATTGAGGAATAGTTGTGGTTTATTTGTACAATGGAATTCTGCACTACAATGAAAAGAAAATGAATTGCAAGACACACAACGCAGATGAAAGAAGTTAGTCACAAAAGAAGACGTATACTTTGACTCCATTAACAAAATATTTAAAAACATATAAAATCAAACCACATATCATTTAAGGATACAAATAAACAATCATAAATCTACAAAGAAAAGCAAGGAAATTAGAAGCATGAAATTAACAATGACTTAGCTCAGCTCAAGGAAGGAATGGGTAAGATTATTCAAAGAAAATGCTGCCAGGTTATCTTTCTTAAACCGGATTGGCAGCGATATGAATGTTGTTGGATTATTTTATACATTATAATTTGTAAATATCTCCTTCTATTTAGTAAAATTTGGTACAACAATTATAACTTTATGGATGTCAGATCATCTGGCTCAAGATGGAAAAAAACATGGCTGCCTCTGTACTAGAATTCATTAACCCAGCAGACCATCAGTCATCAGCATTGTCTGCAGGAAGCCCCTGATGACATGTTCTTCCTAAGAAGAGGGAATGTCCTGGCCATTCTGTTTATATAGTGTTATTAGTCAATTTGGACTGCCATAACAAAATATCATAGGCTAGGTGGCTTTAACAACAGAAATTTATTTTCTCACAGTTCTGGAGGCCAGAACTGAGATCAGTGTGCCAGCATGGTCCAACTGTGGTAAGGGCTTTCTTCCTGAATTGCAGATGGCTGCCTTCTCCCTGTGCACTCATCTGGCATTTTCTTGATGTATGCATGGCCCATGGGTGCAGACAGGCAGTGAGGGAAAGAGAATGCATGTGCACACAAGCTCATTAGGTCACTGATCCCATCATGAGGGCCCCACACTCATGACTTCATGTAATCCTAATTACCTCTCAAAGGCCTTATTTCCAAAGACCATCACACTGGGGGTTAGGGCTTCAGCACATGAATTTTGGGAACACAAGCATTTAGTCCCTAACATATAGCCACCCAGATTGGCTAATTATCACTTTGGCAGGTTGAGAGGGGCCGAGGTGCATAGGACTTATCAAAAGTATCTTTTCTTAGAGGGTGAGAATGACAGTGAGGAAAGAGCCCAAGGATTCTCCCCTCAACCCCCAACGAGGTTGAGGATTTGCTTGGCTTTGAAACTTCAAAGCCCCTCTGTTGTGAGTGGTGCCTGCCTCTAGTCCCCTCATGTTTTCCATGCACATTTCATCTGCCTGGCAGCTGCTGGCCCTGTCCAGCCAATGGCTCAGGAGGGAGCACACCGCTTCTGTGCAATTTCTTGAAATGTGCACTTCCTTCTAAGAGAACTGTTCCCCAGAGAGTTCCTCGACATCTGCAGTGATGGAGAGTCCACGCAAAGGCTTTGGGATGGGGGAGGCAGCACAAAGGGAAGAAGCTTTAAATTCTAAAGCAGAGAAAACAAAACTCCTGCCAGAAGCAGGGGAAGATGGGGAAGGAGGCAGGGATCTAGGAAGCTTCTGCTTTGGTCTCAGTATTGGGGTTTCATAGCACAGATGGCCAGGGTTATTTATAACTTGCAACAGGCAGAGTTGAGATCGGTGAAATGCAAGAAGCTTGGCTGAAAATGGTTGGGGCCAGGGTAGGGATTGAGATCTCCACAAGCCTTCCTAGAATGCAGGACTTTGTTTTAGGGATGGGGGTACCACCATGGAAAGGTTATGGAGCCCAAGCCCTCTCCTACAAGCTAGATGAGAAGTTTTCCAGAGAGCCACTGCTTTTAGGAATAATCATAGTCCCATTAATAATAATAAATAATAGCTAACATTTTATTAGCTGACCGGGTGCCAGGCAATAAGCTAAGTGCGTTATTATCCCCATTTCCAAAATGAGAAAACTGAGGCTTGGTGAGGGTAAGGAACCAAGCTAAGGCCTCATATCCCTAAGTAGTGAAGCTCTCTATCTGCTCTGTATGGGAAGGAGGAGAGGCCAAGGGCCTAATATCACATCTATGTCACAGCTATGTCACATCAGCCCTTTGCCACCCAACAGAGGCAAGATCACTGGAGTAGAAAATTGGGCAAGGAGCTTTGATTGGGGGGCAGTGACAGGAATCTGGAAGGATCTGGGGCTTGGCAGGCCCAGGAGAGGTCCAGAAGGGAGGCTCTGGACAACGTGTGTGTGTGTGTGTGTGTATGTACCTAAGTGATCACCTAGGTAAAGGTGGTGTGATTATATGTAGAAGATATTAAATGAATATTTCCTGGCTCTTGAAGACAAGGCAGGCAGGCTGCTAAAGTCCAATGTGGCTTACTCCATTCTGCCATCTGTCACCTTAGGCAAGGACTTCCTCCTCCCTACTTCTCAGTTTCTCCTCTTTAAAATGATGCAGTTGGCCTAAGATTCTTCCCAGTTCTGATAATTTGTGCATCTGTGATTTCACTGTGGTTAGCACATGTGGGGGAGGGGGAAGGCTGGATGTCAAAGGTCAAAGCTTGGCTATCAACCACCAAGGCTGAGAGCCGAGCCCTGGCAACGGCAGCCAGCAAGATCAAAGCAAAAGGAAAACCAGTCAGGAGGCACTGTCTGCTCCCCAAGCTCGAGCCCAGGAGCAGCATGTGCAGAGAGGGAGGCACCACAAGCACAACTGATCCTGCCAACACCCACTCCCAGGGCTCCAGGCACTGGTGCCAAGTACCCCCACCAATGGGTGGATGGAATGCTCAGAAATTCACAACTCCAGGAGCAAGGCTGTCTGTCTCAGGATAAACAAAGCCGCAGGAAACTTGATGCAGCTCACCTACTCCTCCGGCTGCAACAACCTTTTTGAAGGTCAAGTCATCCAGCCCCCGGATGCGGTCTACAGTTCTACATCCCTCTGAATTACATCCTTGTTTTTTCCCAAGGTCAAAAGGGCCAGTAATTCACCCCTGGTCATAGAGCATGCGGCTATTCACAGGATTCAGATCTCTGAATTCTCACTCTGTACCACAGAAGGGACTTGCTTCAATGACATGGACTTTATTGCTTAGTTTCACTACTCAGTGAGTG
This sequence comes from Pongo pygmaeus, assembly GCF_028885625.2. NCBI lineage: Eukaryota > Metazoa > Chordata > Mammalia > Primates > Hominidae > Pongo > Pongo pygmaeus. The sequence goes on from NC_072373.2 coordinate 46,351,021, forward strand.
TGTAGCGAATATCCACAATGTGCACTTGCTGAGTGTCTACTGTATATACACTCTAAAGAGGAGTTGTCACCAAGGTTGTCCAAGGTCAACCTCAATGGCTATAGATCTTAACGGAGAAGACTGTCCACTGATTTTGGAGTAAGCCAGGCTGGGTTCTAATCCTGCCTTTATCTTCCAATAGCACCATAGCAAATTTCTTAACCATACGATATGATTTGGCTCTGTGTCCCCACCCAAATCTCATGTCGAATTGTAATCCCCACCTGTTGAAAGCAGAGCCTGATGGGAGGTGATTGGATCATGGGGGCAGTTTCTAAGGGGTTAACACCATCGCCCTAGTGCTCTCTCGTGATAGAGTTCCCGTGAGAGCTGGTTGGGTTTTTTGTTTTTGGTTTGTTTGTTTGTTATTTGAGATGGAGTCTCGCTCTGTTACCCAGGCTGGAGTGCAGTGGCATGATCTCGGCTCACTACAACCTCTGCCTCCCAGGTTCAAGCAATTCTCCTGCCTTAGCCTCCCGAGTAGCTGGGATTACAGGCGCCCACCACCACAGCTGGCTAATTTGTATATTTTTAGTAGAGACGGGGTTTCACCATGTTGGCCAGGCTGATCTCGAACTCCTGACCTTGTGATCCATCCACCTCGGCCTCCCGAAGTGCTGGGATTACAGGCATGAGCCACCGCGCCTGGCTGAGATCTGGTTGTTTAAAAGTGTGTGGCACTTCCCCCCACCCACCTGCCACTATGTGAAGAAGGTGCTTCCTTCTCCTTCACTTTCCGCCATAATTGTAAGTTTCCTCAGGCCTCCCAGTCATGCTTCCTGTACAGCCTGCAGAACCGTGAGTCAATTAAACCTCTTTTCTTCCTAAATTACCCAGTCTCAGGTAGTTCCTTACAGCAGTGTGAAAACAGACTAATACACCATGCCTCCCAGTCTGAAAACTGGTAATAATACCTAGCTCATAGACTCATTGTAGGGACAAAATAGTTCATGTGCCTAATGCATTTATCACAGTACCCAGTAAATAGGAAGGTCCTAAATGATGATGCAACTGTTGATGATGGCATGGTGGTGATGGTAACATTGTCCCCCTGAGGCAATCCTACTCTGGGCCCAGGTACTTCCTTGACCATCCAACCCCTACCAGGTGACATTACATGAAGAATGCAGCTGGCTCTAGGTTCAAGAATTTAAAAAAACAAACCACAAAACCATTGCTCCTTGCCCTTGGACCAGGAAGTATGAGAGCTCACAAGCCAACAAACAAACAGCTGCTTTCAGAAATCTAGTAACAGCCAAGAAAGATGAGGCCCATGTTGTGGCCGCAGCCCTACTGAAAGAGCACAGTAGGAGGACCCCGAATCGGGGAAGGACAGGTTCCTAAGCTCCTATCCCAGGCTGGCCCCTGACCCACCTCCCAATGCCTCTACTTCCCCACCTGTAAGCTCAGGAAAGCAAACCACAGATGAGGTGAGCCACAGCTAGAAATCTGAAGTCAGGACTTTGTCTCCACTGTGGGGGAGCCAAGATGGGCTGAGGATGTGGAACAAGTGAATCACTAAATGTCTGGCTGCATGAACTCCTTCAGTGGTGTGAGGACACAACGGTTGGCACTCTAGAAATGGAAACAGCCTGCTGATAAAAATCCTTGTGCCTGGGAAGCAAGTCCACCCAACCCTGCCCCTACCACTAGGAAGCCATCTGCTTTCAGAAACAGAAAAGCAAATGGGTCCTGACTTGGGCTGGCCCAAGCCCCCACAGAAAGGGGAATGCAGACAGGCAGTGTGGCTCAGGGAAAACACTCCAGGCACCAGGGTCTGGAGGGTGGAACACAGTGTTCCCACAGCCCGCTATGCAGGGAACGCAGCAGATGGAACTGCACTGACTCCAGGGAAACATTTGGTTCCTTGTCTCACACCAACTCACTGGAGAGGATGGTAAGGAAGGCCTGAGAATAGACAAACAAAAGAGAAGGTCAGGGAAAGGCAAGGAAGCCAAGCCAGGAAGCTGAGCAGAAATTTCCTCAGATCGTTCCAGAGGCCCTGAGCAGGTGGTGACAAAATGCCAACACCGGAAGGAACTTTCTAGAACACTAAATCCAATTCCCTTATTTTATGGATCAGGAAACAGGTCCCTAGGGAAGTCAGCACCGTGCAGTGGAAAAAGACTGTAGAGTCAGGGAGATGTGAACTCCATAGCTGTGTGATTTGGTGCAAGTTTATTAACCTCTCTGATCCTCAGCTTTGTCTTTTGTAAAATGGGGACACTGTCATCTCCACAGTCATGCCGTGAGAAGGGATTGAGGTGCTCAGCACAGAGCAGAGCCTCAATAAATACTGGCTTCCAATTCTCAAAGTCACATAGGGGTTAACGGCAGAACTAGAACTAGAATCCAACGTCCGAACTTTCCACACTCCTTACTCCAGTTACAGAAAAGAGTCAAAGAAAAGACATGCCTGTGATGTGCCACTGGGGGTGGGGTAGGGAGAGGGCAATGCGATGTTAGAAGGGATTTTCTCATGACCAAAGCACGGGAATGCATTACCAAGGGTTCCATTTTGGGAGCTTATTTAAGTGTGTGCCTGAGATGGATTAAAGGCTGGGAATGAACTAAATGTCATCTTGATGACCTGTTCAGCCCACAGATGGTAGAATTCAATTTACCAGAGGCAGGGCTGGCTATGCCACTCCCTAAACTCTTCCAAAGAAAGGAAATGAATATGCATTCTTTCAATCAACTAACATTCATTGAGCACATAATATGACCTGAGAACAAGGTTTTCTTATTATCATTTTTGCCTATGAGGAAACAAAGGTCCCAAGATATTAAAGGAAGTTTCCATGTAGCTAGCAAGTGGTGGAGCCAGAATTCAATGCTATCTTAGTCTGCTCTTTGCCCAATGCCATGTTGCATCTCCTGTCTTCTGATAGACTGAAAGGGGTAAAACTGTGCTAAGGCTGAACTTCCTCTGAACAGTGTGCATGGTGTGCATAGACAGAAGGGTTCTTAGAAGAACTCCCCAGCTTGCCCCATCCTGGGGGTAGAAATAGCTCCTGGAAGCTGCCTTGGAATCTTGTTTCTGGAGCTGCTCTGGGGAGGAATCTGCCTAGGATCTCCTGGCTCCCTCACCAAGGCCAGATCTATCCACCGGACAGAGCTTCCTGGGCCCCTCCCAGAACATGTTCACTGCCCAGAGCTCCACTGCGCTTCCCATATTCACAGTCCTCTTATGAGAACTGAGAAGCAGGCAAACAAAAAAATTCAGAGCCTGACAGGCAGATGCAATCCCTGTCTGATGGTGGAGACACAATCCCTGACCTCAGGGAGCCCCCATTCTTTAGGGGAGATGCAGCCCTACTCCGCCAGAGAGCTCCCAGGATAACAGAGTGATTGAAGAAACACTACTTATGCTCTCAGGAAGCTCCCAGTGTGTTGGAGGAGACAAGGACAAAAGGATGTAAATTAACAACAGAGCCAGGCATGGTAGCTCATCCTGTAATCCCATCACTTTGGGAGGCTGAGGTGGGAGGACTGCTTGAGCCCAGGAGTTTGAGACCAGTCTGGGCAACATAGTGTGGCTCCATCTTTACAAAAAAAAAAAAAAACAAAAAAATTAGCTGGGCATGATGGCGTGCACCTGTAGTCCCAGCTACTCCAGACGCTGAGGAAGGAGGATCACATGAACCCAGGAGGCTTAGGCTGTAGTGAGCCATGACTGTACCACTGCACTCCAGCCTAAGCAACAGAGTGAGGCCCTGTTTCATAATAATAATAATAGAGCTAATGCTTATTGAGTGCCAGGCGCTTTATAAATACGAAATCATTCAATCTGTATAACAACCCTGTGAGACACATCTCATTTTTATCCTTATTAAACAGATGAAGAAATGGAGGTTGCTATGGTCTGAATGTATCCCCCAAAGTTCATGTGTTGGAAACTTAATCCCCAATGCAACAATATTGAGACGTGGGGCATAATAAGAGGCGATTGGGTTTTGAGAGCTCTGCCTTCATGAATAGATTAATGTCATTATCTTGGGAGTGGGTTAGTTATCATGAGAGTGGGTTGTTATAAAACCAAGTTTGGCTCTCCTCTTCCTCTTGCTTTTGCCCTCTCTTGCCCTTCCACCTTTCACCAGCACAAAGGCCCGTGCAAGATCCTGGTGCTATGCTCCTGGACTTCCCAGCCTCCAGAACCATGAGCCAAATAAATTTCTGTCTGTTGTAAATTACCCAGTCTGTGGTATTCTGTTATAGCAGCATAAAGACGAAGTCAGAGGCACCAAGAGGTAAAATGACTTACATAAAATTACAAAGCTATCAAGTGATAATTCCAGGATTTAAAATCCAGGCAGTCTGGTTCAAAGATCTCTTAAATAAAAGAGAAAGATAAAGTGAGCCACTGGGCAGTTCTGGAGATTCTGGGGATCCTCTGGCTACTGGTGGACCCCAGGTGGGCCAAAAACAGTTGGTTTGGTCTGAGAAGGCTGCCTAAGGATAATAGAAGAATAGTGTTGCAGGTCTTGCAACATCTGGACCTGGATCCACATCTTTCTGGATGAGGGTCCAGAAAGCCCTGGATCACAAAGCAGGCCTCCTGAGATCAGCATGGGGGAGCCAGAAGTAAAAGCAGTGAGGATAAGACCCTTAGAGGAAGAAGGCTTTATGAGGTGTTTTGATCAAGCACCCAGGAAAAGCCAGTGACCATGCCAAGGCAAGAGCTCACTGGGGCCATAGGAAGCTCACAACAGAAGAACGAGAGTGGGGAAGAACATAAGAGAACACCCAGTGGTAGAGTTTCCATTGGGAAGGCTCTTGAGCACCAAGCCTAGGGGTGAGATTGTGGACAGGGAGTTGGCGAGAAGGCAAGCAGCATCAACAGCACATTCCCTTCACCCCTCATACCCAAGAGGGTACTCAGCACAGCTCTCTGCGGGGTGCCCATCTTGAATGCTGTAACTAGTTGCCTGTGGAATAACACACTGATCATGAGCTGGGCTTTGGCATGAGATAGATCTGGGTTTCTGCACCTAGGTTTACAACCTACCAGCTGCCTCTCTGAGCTCTGGGGGCTCATCTGCAAAACAGTGATCATTGTAATTACCTTATGGCATTATTGTGAGGATTATGTAGCACTTAACTCAGGGCTTTATTTTCACCTAGCTTAGTAAGTAATAACCCATGGGTTATGTAGAATTTTAATTTCCAAATATTTGGGGATTTTCCAGAAGTTTCCATTATTGATTTCTAATTTAATTCCATTGTGATTGGAGCACATACCCTTTATTATCAGTATTTTAAATTTTATTGAGAATTATTTTATAGCCCAGTGTATGATCTTGGCAAATGTTTCATGTGTCCTTGAAAAAAATGAGTATTCAGTTATTGTTGAGTGGAATAGCCTACAAACGTCAAATGGTAAAATTGATAAAGTTTTCTATTTCCATAACGACTTCATCTACTTGTTCTATGAATTACTAAGAGAGGAGCATTGACATCTCTAACTAAAATTTTGGATTTTTCTATTTCTCCTTTCAGTTTTGCTTTGGGGACTTTGAAGGTCTGTTGTGAGGTATGTATAAATGAAGGATTAATATGTCTTATTGATAAACTGACCCCTTGTATCATTATGTAATGTGTCTCTTTATTCCTGGCAATATTCATTCTTCTGAAATATACTTTTTCTGATATTAATATAGGTACTCCAGGTTTCTTATGATTAGTTTTTGCATGGCATACACTTTTCCATCCTTGTACTCTAAGCTGTATCTTTATATGTCAAATTAGTTTCTTGCAGACAGCCAATAGTTGGATCTTGCTTTTAAATCCAGTCTATTTATGTTTAATGCAGCTATAGATATGGCTGAGTTTAAATCTACCATCTTGCTAATAGTTTTCAAATTGTCTCATCTTCTCTTTGTTCCTTTTCTTGCTTCTTTTCCTGTATTCTTCTAGATTAACTGAGTATTTTTAAAACATTCCAATTTATCTCTGATTAGCTATAATGGTTTTGTTTTTTAGTAATTGCTCTAGTGTTAACAATATGCATCTTTAATTTATCACAGTCTACCTTCAAATAATATTATACCACTTCTCATATAATGTGAGAAACTTACAACAGTAGACTTCTAGTCCCCACCTCCCATTCTTCATCCTATTGTTGTCATACATTTTATCTCTATTTATGCTGTAAACCCCCCAACACATTAGTATTTTTGCTTTAAGTAGGCAACTATCTTTGAAAGACATTTTAAAACGAGGAGGAACAGTCTTTTTATACTTGCCATATGTTTACCACTTCTGATGCTCTTCATTCCTTTATGTACTTTACATTCCCATCTTGTATCATTTTCCTTCTGTGTAAAAAACTTCCTCTGACATTTCTTATAGTGAAGAATGGCTAGTGATGAATTCTCCCAGCATATTGTTGTCTGAAAAAGTTATTTTGCCTTCATTCTTGAAATATATTTTCTTGGTTGACAGCCTTTTCTTTTGGCACTTTAAAGATGTTGCTCCATTGTCTTCTGGCCTTCATTGTATCTGATGGGAAATCATCAGTTTTCCTATCTGTTCCTATATACATAATGTGTCTCTTTTTCTTTGGCTGCTTTAAAATTTTTTCTCTTTATCACTGGCTTTCAGCAATTTGATGATGTGCCTTGGTGTGGATTTCTTTGTGTTTATTCCTTTGGGGACTTATTGAATTATTCAGATCTGCGAGTTTACAGTTTTTATTAGATGTGGAACCTAGAACATTATTTCTTCTAGGCTTTTCTGCCATTTTCTGGAACTTCAATAACACATATGTTAGCCCACTTGATATGATATCATCCCATAAGTATGAAGCTCTTTTTGTTTTGGTATTTTTCTCTGTATTTCATTTTGGGTAGTTTCCATTGCTTTGTACTCAGATTCAACAAACCTTTTCTGCAATGTCTAATCTGCTAGTGATCTAATATTGACTGAGTGTTTGTGTCCTCCAAAATTCATATGTTGAAGCCCTAACCCCCAATGTAATGGTATTTAGAGATGGAGCCTTTGGGGGATAACTGGATGATGAGGGAGGGGTCCTGGTCTCATGGGATTAGTGTCCTTATAAGAGATACCATAGACCCTAAGATCTCTCTCTCTCTCTCTCTCTCCCTCTCTCTTTCTCTCTCTCTCTCCATCCACACACCAAAGAAAGGCCAGGTAAGTATGAGGGCATGAAGGTAGTCATCTGCAAGCCAGGAAGAGAGCCCTCACCAAAATCTGACCGTGCTGGCACCTTAATCTCAGACTTCCAGCCTCCAGAGCTGTGAGAAAATAAAAGTCTGTTGTTTAAACTACCCAGTGTTAGGTATTTTGTTATGGCAGCCTGAGCAGACTAATACATCATACTATCCAGTGAAAGTCTGATTCCTTTTTATATCTTCTAATTTTCTCTTATGTTCATGTTTTTCTTTAATCCTTGAGCATACTGAACAAATTTATAGTAGCTATTTTAATGGTCCTATCTGCTAAGTCTTTTTTTTTTTTTTTTTTTTTTTGGATAAGGTCTCACACTATCTGGGCTGGAGTACAGTGTCATGATCACAGCTCACCATAGGCTCAACCTCCCAGGCTCAGCCTCAGCCTTCCAAGTAGCTGGGACTACAGGCATGCACCAGCATGCCTGGCTAATTTTTTGGTATTCTTTAAAGAGAACAGGTTTCACCATGTTGCCCAGGCTGGTCTCAAACTTCTGTACTCAAGTGATCTGCCCACCTTGGCCTCCCCAAATGCTGGGATTACAGGTGTGAGCCACTGTGCCCAGACCCCTATCTGCTAATTATATCATGTTCCTACCATTTTTGAGTCTATATCAATTAATTGATTTTTCTCCTGATTATGAGTCACATTTTCCCCTGCTTCTTTGCTGTCTGCTAATTTTTTATTGGATGACTCACTGTGAATTTTACACAACTGAGTGGTTAGATTTTGTTATAATCCTTTAAAAAGTATTGGACTTTGTTTTGGAAGACAGTTAAATTAATTTGATGCTTTTGAGGCTTGTTTGAAACTTTTTGAAGGCAGATCTAGAGTAGCTTTTATTACTAAGGTGTGACCCTTTTGTAATCTCAGTTAAATGCCCCGTGTCTTCAATGAGGCCTCTCACTTTGGCTGGTGGAATTGAAAAAATCTCTGGCCCTATGTGAATCTAGGAATTGTTTGGGGCTTTTTTGTTTTGTGTTGTTTTGTTTTGTTTGAGACAGGGTCTCACTCTGCCACCCAGGCTGGGGGTGCACTGGTGTGATCACGACTCACTGCTGCCTCAGACCTCTTGGGCTTGAGCAGTCCTCCTACCTCAGCCTCCAGAGTAGCTAGGACTACAGGCACACTCCGTCATGCTCACCTAATTTTTAAAAATTATTTTTTGTAGAGACAGAATCTCATCATGTTGCCCAGGCTGGTCACTAACTCCTGGACTCAAGTGATCCTCCCACCTTGGCCTCCCAAAGTGTTGAGATTACAAACATGAGCCACCATACCTGGCCTAGGAATTGTTGAGATGAAGAAGAGAGCAGGGATTGTTGGACTTGTTGAACAACTAGATGTGGAAGGATAAGAAATGAAGAGCAATTACTGGGTGGGTGGTGGCATCAGTCACCAATAAGGGGGATATTGGAATGGAGGACAGAGTGAGTGAATTCTATATCAGATAAATTTAATTTTAGGAGTCCGCATGACATGGAAGTGGAGAAGTCTACTAGCACCTTGGATATGTGACCCAGCTCAGGGAAGAGGCAGAGACTAGAATATAGACTTGGGAGAAATTAATACATAACATAAATACATAATTTAGTACATAAAGTTAAGAGACGTTAACATTTACCAAGCATTTATACACATGGTAGTTAAACTAGGTGAAAGAACAAGATTACAAAGGGAGACTGTAAAAAAGCAGACTAAAAATTAAAAATCCTTCTTAAAGGGTGGGCAGGGGTAAAGTGCATGAAAAGAACAAAGAGAAGAGGAGAGAGGAAGCAAAGAGAGGAGGAGAAATGGTGAGAAAAGTTAGAGAAGAGCCAGGAGATGAAGGGGTCGTGGAAGCTAAGAGAGCAGAGAGTTCAAGAGAAGCATGGTCAACATTGTCAAATGACACAGACCAATCACGTAAAATTAAAACTGAGAAATATCCACGCGATGGCGCCCAGTGAGGGTCTCTTTGATTTTGGGAAGACTCATTTTAGTAACTTGGGAAGGTAGAAGCCAATAAGTAGACAAGCGAATGAGAAGTGAGGAAGTGGAAAGAGTTAAGTGTAGACTCCTCTTTCTAGAAATCTGGTGACGAAGGGAAGGTTAGTTTTCGAGCCCTAGCTGAAGAGGCTCCATGGAAAAGAGAAGGATTTTTTTTTTTTTTTTTTTTTTTTTTTTGACAGAAGAGACTTCAGCATGTTTATAGGCTCTTAGGAAAGCCCAGCAGACAGGAACAACGGAATGAAGTCCTCAGAGGAGATAAGAGTAATGGGATCAATAGCACTGGCAGAGTCTCTACAGTTAATAGGTGGCAAAGTTACTTATGATTGGTAGGGAAGACATGATTCATCACCGCACTTTAAAGATAGAAAAACGAAGCCCACAGTGAAAAGAGAATTGCCTCAAACCATACAGCCTGGGACTTAATAGAAAAGATCCACCCCCCACCCCTGGCCACATGACTTTCTATCCCAGAAGACTCCCTCTGTATCAACGTAGAGCCTTGGCCACCCCTGCAGGCTGCATTTCCTAGGAAATGTTGGATGTCTGAGTCCCAGAGAGGAGAATGTAGGGAGGGTCATAGGGCACATTCTGGGAAGGGGTGGCTCTCCGGAGAGGGACTGGGGAGGAGAGGACAGAGCTGGGAGGAAAGCAAAGGCATCTCCACCCAGGCAGCAGCTGCTTGCAAATATGTTACAACTTGTCAAACAGGCAGAAATAGATGCAGTCCAGGGAATGGAGGGGGTGGTGGCATGCTAGGGCTTCTGAACCCACAGAGAGGGCAGATTTGTGGGGTGGGAGGGAGTAGCAGGGAAGGGGACAGCCAGGGGGGCAAATCCACAAGTGAGTATGACAAATGTATGCCAAGCAGTTCTAAGTAGGTGGAAATGGGTCCAGAGAACCATCTGGTTACCTTTCAGTGAGGTTAAACCTGGGAGCCGAAGTGGAGATGGGAAAAGGACAAAATATCTCTAGAAATCTACCCTCTCTGATCCTGTGAGTCTTCAGGGCTAAACCTGGTTCAGACAAAACAGTCCTCCTACCCTGACTCCATGAGCACTTCCTCCAGATGCATATGCTAAGTCAGAAAAAAAAAAAAAAAAAAAAAAAAGGCATCCCGACCAGTCAGTCCGGCATCTTGGTTTACAGATGGGGAAATTGAGAACCAGAGAGGAGACAGAACAGTAACATGCCCTGCCTTATCCAGGGCTCCCTCTTCTACTTTCCCTCCATGTCCTGATAGTATTTGTCCTAACCAGGAGCTGAAGGCCCAAAGGCCCTGTTCCCATAGGAACGTAGGATACTTGTAAGAAATCCCTGCCCGTATTTCCAAAGGCCCCACCAGAGCCAGGTCCCCAGTTCACAGTGCTGAGCCCAGTTCCGGTTATTTTTAAAACAAGCTCTCTGCTTTATCTCCACCAATCACCTCCCCTTGACCCTCACCCACTCTCCTCCAACCCAACCCCTTCCACCTCCGGGTCTGCACCTTCCCACACCCTAAAGCCAGAAATTCTTGAAGAATGATCCTGGCTCTGAGCATCAGATTCCAGGCAGGGACAGGATTTCCCAGTGGTCATTCGATGCTCAGTCCTCCATGGAAACAATGTGTGGCTTCAGAGGCCTGGTGGAGGGGGGACCCTCCCCTCCTCACATCTCAATCCTGGCATCTGCCTCCAAATCTCCCCTGTCTCAATCCCTCAGGCCTCTGCCTGGCACCTCCAGCCCACTCTCTCTCTCTCACCTCTCCTGTATCTTCTTTTCATCTCTCCAGCAGTACCTCTCCTGATGTCTCTCTAAACCATCCATTCAAACTCTCCAACCCCTCACTGTCTGCCTACTCGTGGCCCCAGGCCCACCGGGAAATATCTACTCACTTGCTGCTTACTACTTACTCTTCCTCACCTGCCAGCCTCACAGAGGGAAAGGAAGCTCTGGGATTCAGAACAGGCACCCTTCACACTTCTGACACTCATCCTCTGTAGGCTTGGGCAAGTCACTTCCCTTCTCTGGGCCTCCATTTCCCCATGTGTGGAGGAAGAAGGTGGACTAGTGGATTCTAGACTGCCTTGCAGCTCTGACATTCTGTGATTCCGTGATCTGTTCTCATCCTGCTGCCAAGCTACTGCCCCACAAATAATCAATGCTGATTTGCATGTAATTTGTATGCATCTATGTCCTATTGAAATGCACATCCTTTTGCCACCCCCCACCCCCCCACCCCCGACCTCATCCTCATCAATAATACCCAGAGACCCAGCCTAGGAAAATATATGGTGGGACCTGTTTAGAGTAGCCAGAGGCCCCCACCCTTCCAGACCCTTCTCCTTCTTGCTCCTCTATTCCCAAGCACATGAGACTCCAGAATGGAAAATTTGCTTTGATTTTAGCCAAGCACCATGGCAGCCCAGGTCAGCCCACCTGCAACATCAGCAGGGACTAGAAGATGCGGAAGGCCAGAGAGCTGTGACTGGGTGTGCAGCAGAAGGGGTAGTAAGGAGCAGGGAGCAGGTGAAGGGGATTTCTGAGCATTATGAAATCCAGCCGCTACCATGCAAATGACATCAGCCCAGCATGCAAATAGACAGAATCAAGTTGAGACAGTCAGGGTGGGGGAGCCAACAGTGTGGCCCTGGAGCCCCAGTAGGGGATAAGGGCTTCCTCTGGAGGGCGCAGGACTGCTGGAGGAGAAGGCTACAGTCAGGGCAGGGGGCCCTGTGTGCCCAAGCCAGCAGGGATGGGGATTAGGGCCGGACGCCCTGCTGTCAGGTTGGAGCTGATGGATCGCCGCTGGTGGCGGAGCACAAAGGCTGTTCTGTGCTTGGCACCAATGTGTTCCCATCCATCAGAGGGCAGCTTGTGGGGGTGGAGGGGTGTACAGGGGGAGGAGGACCAAGCCTCTATATGAGGCGTCTCCACAGCTCAGCTCTGAGAGAACAAGATGGGTACACGGCCAATCCCCCGCATCAGGGTATGGACAGGTCAAAGACACCTGGGTCACTCTATCAGCTCAGACCAAGAGGGTCTGTGCCCCACAGCGGGCTTTGACATGGTCCCCAAACCACTGTACTCAGACATACACAAACACACACAGAGACAAGGATTCACAGAAACCAGGCACACAAGGTCACCCTAACCTCCCAGCTCTGCCCTCATGTTTGGTCAGAGGCAAACATCATCCAGACCAAATGCATACCCAACGGAGCTTCTGCAGGCAAGCGCCGAGTCTACGCACTGCTCTTGCCCCAGGTCAGGTCCCAGCCAGGGAACTGACACAGAGTGGGTTCTCAGTAAATATGTGTTGAGCAGATGAAGGAGTGAATTAATAAATTCCTTCTCTGGATTATGTCAGCACTTTCTCTAGCCTGCTGTTTCTACCTTGGTTAGATGACTTTGTGTACTCATTCTCCTTACTCATCAGTGAACACACTGAAGGCAGAGAGGGCATGTCTTAGTAACCCCAGCACCTGGCACAAGGTGCTGAATGTACAGTACTTGATAGAAAAAAAAAATGGATGAATGAATAAACACACTCAGGGTGGAGCCAGGTTTTCCCTCCTCCATTCCTGCTGCTGTGGTCCCCTGCAGGGCACTCAGAAGTAGAAGAGAAGACAAAGCAAGAAAAGGGAATAACATTTACCAGGTGTATCCTTGTGCCAAGTACCCTATCATTTAATACAGCCATTCCCCTATTGCTTGCATACTCGCCATCCTTTGCTAGCCTGAAACATGCACCCTCTCCCAGTCGAATCCATCCTCTTGCCTCTGAAGGGGTTGTTCAGACCTTCATCATCTCATTCCTGGATGACCATCACGCTGTTCTGTGCGGTCTCCTTGCCTCAGCTCTCAAGTCCTTCCCTGCCCAGCTGGGCCTCCTCCCCTCTGTGCAAGTTTGTCTCAAATCACCCCCTTACCTGAATCCCAAGCTCCATACAAACAGCCTACCCAACGTCCCCTTCCCCTGCTCCCCTCTCCTCATCCGAATCCTACCAGTTCTCCACGAGCTGGCCCAGCATGCTCCCCAAGCCTTCTGCAGAGCACCAGTCTTCAGCAGTTTTGCCTTCCCAAAAATTCCCGAAACGCTTTTGAAGAATCTACCGGTTTGCAATTGATCAAAGCCCCCATGTTTGCTGTAGAATCAACATAGCTCTCCCTTGTCTTGTAATCCAGCTTTCACATGTCAACCCATGCTCACCAACTAGATAGTAAGGTCTGGAAACCACCATAGAGCAAGCCAGCTCTGCCTCCATTTTAGAGGAAGAAGACACATTATTTAGAGGTAAGTCACACTGGATCCTGGAATAACAAAAGATGCAAATATGGGGGTTCCTATAGTGGCTTCAACATGACTTCTTTTCTCAGGGCTCATAGGACTGGAGTGTAAACTGAGGCTTTTTTTTTCTTTTTTGTTTGGCAGGGGATGTGTTGGAAATAGAGACTCTTCTTCAGCCCAGCTGGTCAGGGGAAAGCAAAGTTTAGAACCCACACAGTACCTATGTTGCTACTTTTTTTTTTTTTGAGGCAGAGTCTCGCTCTGTCACCCAGACTGGAGTGCAGTGGTGTGATCTCGGCTCACTGCAACCTCCTCCTCCCGAGTTCAAGCAATTCCCTGCCTCAGCCTCCCAAGTAGCTGGGATTACAGTGCCCACCACCATGCCCGGCTAATTTTTGTATTTTTAGTAGAGACAGGGTTTCACCATCTTGGCCAGGCTGGTCTTGAACTCCTGACCTCGTGATCCACCCGCCTTGGCCTCCCAAAATGCTAGGATTACAGGCATGAGCCACCACGCCCGGCCTATGCTGCTACTTTCTATCATGCTGGTAAGGCCAAGAACAGAATTAAGACCTCACTGCTCTCCCTCAACATGCTTAGGGTTCTTTTATTGTCCAGCTATGTTCCCTCCTTCCCTCCATTTCCTGTCCCAAAAGGACATCAGAATTCTCCCGGCTCCCTGCTGTGAATAATGAGAGGAAGGAACACTGGTTCTTCACATGCCTCGCAGATCTCACGTTCCCTGTGAAGTCTCCCCTGAGTCCCCAGCAGGGTTCCCCTTCCTCTTATTGTCCTTGCCACTGGCTTGAACTTGTCAGTTTGATCTGTCATAGGATAAGGAGCAGGACATTAGTCTATGGGGGGGAAAAAACCGGGAACAAAGGGTAAAAGATAGAGGGAGCAGATTGCAGCTCAAAGCTACACGTCAGTGGAACGGGCTGTCTCCTGACGTGAGCAGAAGCTGAACAGTAGCCGCCTGGGAGGAGATTTGGGCATCAGGGGCTAGGTAGAAAGAGGTGATCACCGTTTGCTATCAGATGGTAAGTTCGAGGGCAGGGACACTCTCTGGGGTGTCCCTATAATCCCCAGCCCTAAGACTGAGACTTGTTCACTGCTGGTGTCTAAGGTCTGCCCACTGCATTGGAAGGAATTTGTCCTCTCAGACCCTGAGGCACCTACTGAGAGGTGACCACAGCCTGAGAGGCCTAAAGATTAAATAGTCCCTGCTCTACCTGACATTTGAGACCTGCATGATACATGTAAAACTGATGGCTCAGATAGGAAGAGGCAGAACAACCAAGCCCGGTGGCCAAGGAGAGAGGAGACTTAAACTGAGTTTGAAGGGCTCTGTTTTTTCTACTTTTTCACCCCCATCCACAGTAATGAGCCAGGAAAATTCTGGTGTTGGAAGAAGAGTTGAGGAGGTAACATAGAAGGACAGATCAATGGTCCGGAGTGAGACGGGGAGGAGACAGGGAGCTTAGTACCTCTTGACCTTGCCGCTCTAGGCTGTAAATTCTAATCTCTGCTCTGACCACTTGGCTGCTGTATTAAAGAGGAAATTTCTCTTTACCCCTGCCAAGACCAAATAATTTCTCTTGCCTCAATTTACCCCCCAGATGAGACCTAAGAGAACAAAGCTGCTTGGGAACCCCAAAAGTGGAATCTGTTAGCTGCTCTGAGTCTTGATCCTTCTTATCCCTGGATACTGAGTGCCCATGAATGCCCAGAATCTGAAGCAGTCCCATTCTTTCTGGAGGGAAGTCTTTAAAAGAGTCTCATCGACTGATGTAGTGTGGTTAAGGTGCTGTCAGGAAGCAAGGAGATGGATAAGTTGGCTCTTAAGGCCCCTTCCAGCCTAAGCCTACCCTTCCTTGTTCCCTCCTCCCCCTATACCCACCAGCTTCTTCGGGACTGCAAAGAGAGAACAGGCAGGCCGCCCAGCTAGGAGTAATTGAAAGGAGCAGATGAGAGGGGAATGTGTCCTCCCCCAACGCCCCTGCCCCACAGGGGCTGCTGAGAGATGAAAACTAATCAAATTACACCCGACGGCCTCCCGACCCGTGCACAGGAGCCCGCCTGGGCCAGGGGCAGGCTGGCTGGGTGGGGTGGGGGCCATGGGGGAGAGAGAAGGGGAATCACATCTAATCCACTGTAAACGTCTTGATGTGCAGCAACAGCTTAGAGGGGGCTCAGGTTTCTGTGGCGTTGGCTATATTTATCTCTGGTTCCATGCCAGCGGGGAGGGTTTAAATGGCACCCAGCAGTTGGCGTGAGGGGCTGCAGGAGCTTGGGGGCTGGTGGCAGGAACAAGCCTTTTCCGACCCCATGGAGCTGTATGAGACATCCCCCTACTTCTACCAGGAACCCCGCTTCTATGATGGGGAAAACTACCTGCCTGTCCACCTCCAGGGCTTCGAACCACCAGGCTATGAGCGGACGGAGCTCACCCTGAGCCCCGAGGCCCCAGGGCCCCTCGAGGACAAGGGGCTGGGGACCCCCGAGCACTGTCCAGGCCAGTGCCTGCCGTGGGCGTGTAAGGTGTGTAAGAGGAAGTCGGTGTCTGTGGACCGGCGGCGGGCGGCCACACTGAGGGAGAAGCGCAGGCTCAAGAAGGTGAATGAGGCCTTCGAGGCCCTGAAGAGGAGCACCCTGCTCAACCCCAACCAGCGGCTGCCCAAGGTGGAGATCCTGCGCAGCGCCATCCAGTACATCGAGCGCCTCCAGGCCCTGCTCAGCTCCCTCAACCAGGAGGAGCGTGACCTCCGCTACCGGGGCGGAGGCGGGCCCCAGCCAGGGGTAAGTGGCCATCCCATCCCCCTGCCCCTGGACAGCCTCAAGACCCCAAGAGGGGCTCAGAGGGTTGGAGCAGGTGCCAGACAGGGTCGAGGGGCTGCAGGAGCCCTTCCCTGGTCAGAGCTGGGCTATCCAGCTGACCTCCTGTGTCCTGTGTTCTTTCCAGACAAGATAAAGGCAGTGGGGAGGAAGTGCAGAAGGGGTGGGGGTGGGGAACACAGGACTGAAGAAAGGATCAGGAGCAAGGCCACAGTCAGCCCGGGTGAGGGTGAGGATTAATCCCAGCGCCTGAGTCAGAGCCTAAAAGGCCAGGCCAAGTTAACCAGAGAAGACTGCTTTGCCCCCTGCCCCACCCCCATCCTGGGTGTGGCTGAGCAGAGAGAAAACCCACTCAGTCTCATTGGAACTCCAGCAGGCCTGCACAGAGCGATCTTCACTGGGCCACAAAATCTGTCTCCATCACCCTTATCGCCAGAGTCAGGAGAACCAGGGACCCCTTTAAGCTGGTGTCCTGTGAGAGCAGAACCACCACCCAGGATGGAAGCCAGGAAGGCCTGGAAGCAGGGCCTCCGGGGTGTAAGAGGAGCTAGTTACAAAGATTCTGGGGTTGGGATGGCCTGGGCTGGAAGGCCGCAGCCTGTGGCCCACCCTCCAACCCCACCACAGGTACTTCTGCCCACTGGGACTAGGCAGAGAGAGACATCAAAGAATGGCTGTGCCCCGACCTTGGGCCTTCGCCCTGTCTTGCAGGTGCCCAGCGAATGCAGCTCTCACAGCGCCTCCTGCAGTCCAGAGTGGGGCAGTGCACTGGAGTTCAGCGCCAACCCAGGGGGTAAGTGAGGCCTGACCCTGGTAACCTTGGCTCCAATCCCTCAGTCCCTCCCTGGGCCAGGTTCTCCCCTCTTACCTTGTTCCTTGCTCCGGTCCTCTTTCCTTGGGTCTCTCCAGGGACCTGCTGACTCCAGGGCCCAAAGGGTGGGCTGGGAAGTTCTGTGTGCCCCTGCAGTCTTGACCAGCAAAGGAGTGATAGTGGCTCCTGCAGCTGATGCCTGGTGGTTGACCTTCTCCACAGAGAGGACAATGTCCCTGCCCCAGGGGTCCCTGCGAAGTGCTGAGTCAGTGCTGCAAAACTGGGCTGAGCAAAGGGCAGGTCCAGTCTCTGGGGAGCTCCATCCTGCTCCAACTTGAGTGGCTGCTTCCAAACCCTACCTACTAGGGGAGTTCAGAGAAGAGGGGCATACATACACACACACACACACACACACACACACACACACACACACACACTCACAGAGCATGGGGAAAGGCAGGGACTAGGGAGTAGAACTCCGGAGCTTTGTCATTCATCTGTCCTGGAAAACCTCTGTCACCCCAAGGGTCCCATCCTCTATTCTGGGCCTCAAGAACCCCCACTCCTCACCCAGGTACCACCTTCCCACCTCCCCTTACAGATCATCTGCTCACGGCTGACCCTACAGATGCCCACAACCTGCACTCCCTCACCTCCATCGTGGACAGCATCACAGTGGAAGATGTGTCTGTGGCCTTCCCAGATGAAACCATGCCCAACTGAGATTGTCTTCCAAGCCAGGCATCCTTGCGAGCTCCCCAAGCTGGCCACAGATGCCACTACTTCTGTAGCAGGGGCCTCCTAAGCCAGACTGCCCTGATGCTAGGAAGCCAGCTCTGGGGTGCCATAGGCCAGACTATCCCCTTCCTCATCCATGTAAGGTTAACCCACCCCCCAGCAAGGGACTGGATGCCCTCATTCAGCTGCCTCCTTAAAGGAGAGGGCATCCCCTTTCCAGGGAGGTAAAGCAGGGGACCAGAGCGCCCCCTCGTGTATGCCTCAGCTCAGGGGGCAAACTCAGGAGCTTCCTTTTTATCATAACGCGGCCTCTAATTCCACCCCCCAAGTGAAACAGTTTGAGAGACACAGTGTCCCGACCTGGACAAGCTGTGCACATCTCCTGTTCTGGTCTCTTCCCGATGCCAGTGGCTGGGCTGGGCCTGCCCTGAATTGAGAGAGAAGAAGGGGAGAGGAACAGTCCTCTGTTCCCAAGTCCCTGGGGGGCCAAACTTTTGCAGTGAATATTGGGAACCTTCCAGTGGTTTTATGTTTTGTTTTGTTTCGTGTGTTGTTTGTAAAGCTGCCATCCGACCAAGGTCTCCTGTGCTGAAGTTGCCGGGGACAGGCAGGGAAAAGGGGTTGGGGCCTCTTGGGGGTGATTTCTTTTGTTAACTAAGCATCGTGTGGTTTTGCCATTGTTTTGTATTTTTGTTTTTTTTGTTTTTTTTTGCTAACTTATTTGGATTTCCTTTTTTAAAAAATGAATAAAGACTGGTTGCCAGAAGAGTGTCGGTGATGATGCAGAGGGAGGGAAATGACTGACAGCCCTGCCCCTTCCCACTGAGCAGTCCAGACACACCCTAGTGGGCGGGGCTCCACAGTGCTAAGGGCCTCATCTTGCTGGTGGTCACTAGGCACTGGGGACCGCTGCTCTTTTTACCATGACGAAGGAAGTCGAGCATGTCTGGATCTCAGTCTAGGTGGAGACCAGATTCCACAGACATCCTTGTGGGACACGGAGGACAACTGGCTATGACTATACTTCACAGCCACTGCTCACAGGCTGCTGTGCTCTGTGTCATGTCCCAACAGGTCCTCTGGTTTCAGTTAACTGAGCACCTCGTAAGCCCAGTGCTCATCAGCCCACAGCCAGGGTGCAGAGCTAGAAGTTGTGGTTTCCCTTCCCTAGTCCCCACCTCTGCCCTGGTGTCACAATACCAGGAGCCCTGTAGAGAAGTGGGAGGTGAGGAAGGGGAATCAGACACTGTCATTTCCTTGCAGGCCAAATAGCATGGCCCCTCCCCATTCTCCTCTATTCCCTCCAGGCAGAAGGGGATTGTGGTTCCTGCTTGCAGCTCCCAGCATGAAGGAGATTCAGATTTAGCTTGGGGAGGGTAAAGGGTCCACAAAGAACAATCAAAGAGAAGCTGGGGTTCTCTTCATTTGGGGTGCTATTTTTCAAATATTAGCTTCCTGAGGGTAGAAGGTGGGTGGGAAATTGAGAACAGAGATTTTTGGATAGACATTACATAAGGATTAACTGGGGAGTTAACAGGAGCTAGAATTCAAATGGAACATGGACATCTACTGAAAACTTTATTAATTCCAACTGCTTGGGGCTAAGTTCATCTGATTTATTGCAAATTATAAGTTTCAGAATCATTACCGAAGCAGGGATTCAGAGCATGGTACATTCCAGCCCTACTTCTTTGGGACCCTTCACAATGAACTTAACCCAGTGTTGCCTGAGGCTCTAGCAACCACCCTGCACCCGCTCTGGGCTCAGCTGGGCCATCTCTCCCACACCCACCCTCCTGACCTTACTGCTGGAGAGGAGAGTTATCACTGTGCCCCCCAAGTTTCTTCAGAAACTCTGCCTAAGGAAAAGAATCAGAAGAAGCCTCCGGAGGCTCACAGAACTCAGGCGACGGTGCAAAAGGGAGGGCCTCCCCCACTGCCTGCTTGTCCCAAACCAGTCAAGCAGGGCTTATTGGGAATTGCAAATTGGCCTACTCTGCTCCCATTGGTGGGATTTTCTTCTTTTCAAGTTGGTATCACTGAGTTTAGTCTTTCCCCCTTGGAGGGGCTGGAGAGGAAGACCAAGGTCATTTCCATGACTCTTAGCCCTGATTCACTGCCTTGGGGAATGAGGAGGGCAACCGGGCTGGCTGCAGTGCCTTGGCTCTGGAATCTACATTCACTCCCTTATTACCCTCCGAAAATACTCAGAACACATTCTTGGAAGATCTTCTCCCTTCAAGTTCATTTCCTCTGCCTCTGGCACTTCCCACACTCCTAGGGTGGAAACAACCCTGTCACCTGCAGCTATGACCTGCCCATCCCTTGCTCTCCTTCTTACTGGGATAAGAAGGGCTGGCCAAGGAAGGCACTCAGCTCTGCTGAAGGACAGGTTCTGGGGCTGCTGGATATATTTTTTAAGTCTGCTCCTCTTCAGTTATCCTGACAATTAGACAGTGAGGGTCACGTTCAGACTGTGGAAAGAATGAACAGTCCTCAGCAATGATACTGGGTGCAATCGATCCCTACCATGGTGGAGTGTAGTCACTGTCTACTTACTTTTTCATGTCTTTAAGTGCTTAAGGGAAAAACAGTTTGCTAGAATTCCACAGGTGTGAATGGCAAACTCTGCTAAGCAGGGGGCCAGCCTCACTCGTTATTTTCACAGAATAAACAATTGTTATCGAAGCATGGGCACTTTCTTAAATTAGCAAATGCTTAATCTTCACAACAGAATTACAGAGAAGACTCCAATTAATAAATCATGAGTTGGAGTTCTTTAGGGAGATTAGCTCAAATTTGTTCTTTAGTTGGAAGCACCTATAATAAATCAAATTGGATTAATCAAATGTTGCTTAATAATGGACTTTAGGGAATCCACCACAATGAAAAGATAAATATTACTTAAAATTGGCATACCAATTGTTGGTGTGTAAATAGGAACTTCTTCGAGTACTTAGATAATTGGTGTGAATTGAACACTTACAGTACTACTTGTGGCACTCCGATAGGCACTCCTAGGGATCTAACTTCTCAGAGTAATTTATTTGGTAGACTGGAAAACCTTCTTAAGTGCTACAGGTGTAGACGGGGTGGATCAACTGGAGAGGGAGGTGGCAGAGGGATGGCGGAGGGTGAGAGGAAAAGATACCCCTCAGCTCAGGTATCTGTTTCCTGGGTAAAACGCCACCCCAACATGTTAGGTTCCTTGGGCTTCCCCGGGCTTCTGGGCCCCAGGCTGGGGCAGAAAAGCCTGAGGGTGGGCCTGGAAGACTTCAGGTTGAGCCAGAATTTTGACTAAGGAAGCTCAACCCAGTCCTGAATAGAAACTCCAATCACAGCCCCTCCACGATTCTGGCTGTGCCTCATCCCTGTCCCCCTCTGCCACAGGTTCCCACTCGGATCCGGACTCCCTGCCCCTCACTGCTTGGAGCATTCCTAGAGAGAGCAAAGGAAAGGGTTCTAGGAAAGACACCTAGATTCTTCTTTCCTACAAGTGTGGATGGAACCATGATGTCTAGTTCTCACCTCAAGCCCAGCATGTCCAAAATCAAACTCCCATTTACACATAAGTCGGCTCTGTCTATATCTCCTGTCCCAGTGGAAGGCAGCACAAGAAAGTCATAGTTTTCCTGGATCCCTTCAGTGAAGATCTCATTCCCATAGCCAGCCAGTCACCAAGGTTTGTCAATTTTACCTTTGATCCTGGAGAGGGTAGCAAGGGACCCCCAGAGGCCTGTAGGCACAGGGCCAGTACCTTCCCTCACCTCTGTTTTCTCTCCTTGGGCTGTGTCCAGGGTGCCTGGTCCCACTCCCTCCTGTCACTTGTGCCCACGGACTCTGCTGTCCTTGCTCCATCCGTGTTTGGGGCACCATCAGCCTTAAAGAGGACACAGGATGCATGGTGCACTGTGCTACACGAAGGGGAGTTCACCACTCAGGGGGGCAGGGGAAACACGGCCCCCCAAAGATTCACAGCAGCCAAAGACCACATGAGTTGTACACACAAAGGAGTCAGGGAAAGGGAGCTGGGTAGCTGGGGAAGGCTTGTTGAGGGGCAGGGGCTTGAGTTCACTTAAAAGAGAAGCTAGCAACATTTGATAAGCATTCCTTTTCATCATGCTACTCCTAATGAAAAAAAAAAAAAAAAAAAAAAGATAAATACTCCTGGCACTGGGTCAGGAGTTTGAACATACATATCATAGTTAAGGACAAGGCACCGGAGTCAGGAAGGCCTAGGTTTGAGACCCACATCTGTCTCTTACCAGCTGTATTATCTTAGTCTTAAAATGTCCTGTTCTATAAAATGCTGAGAATATATCAGAGTTGTGAGGATTCATGAGTTAATATATTTAGTATGCTTAGAACAGTGTCTGGCAAAAAACAGAACTCAGTAATTTTTAGCTTTTACTAATATTAATCCTTATACAACCCTCTGAGAGAAGGCTGGTGCATTTATTCATTCGAAGATATATACCTAGGGATGGAGAGAGCAACGAGACTGCCCTAAAGGAGGTAACTCGCAGCCCAGCGTGGGAGGCAATCACTGCCCAGCCTGCGCAGTGTACAGAGTGTCCAGAGAGCAGAGGTTGCTGGTTAACTAGTTCTGCTGGGGAGAGGCAGGTGATGCCTCCCCAGTGATGCTTGAAGTGGTCTTGATGGCTTAAAATTACAAAGGTAAGGACAGAAGCAGTCATGCTGCCTTCTGGTGACGGGGTTGGGTGGACACCATGTTTCTGAGTCAGGTGGACTTGAAACTGGTGGGAGGAGGAGAGGTGAAGGAGCCAAGTCATGAATGGCTTCTTAGGCCACACTGAGGAGGAACTGCCACTCTGATCTAGAGGTGCTGGGAGCTGCTGAAAGTGGGAACAGTGGAGTGATGTGACCAAGGGGCATTCAGGAGAAGGAACTCCAGGAGCAGTGGGAAAGGGTGACAGCCTGACCAGGTGAGTGAGATGAAAGAAGATATCAGGCTCCTCTCTCCTTATCTGGTCCTCTACCCACTGGGCACATGCAGCCCAAACATTAATCTATCAATCCTGTGCTTATATAAATAAATAGACAGTTATTGACTACAAGTTCTGAAAATTGTGACATTTCCTTCCAGAGTACAGCAGGCTTTACAACTGTGAAAGAAGCTGGAAATCTCAGGTGAGCTCAGAGTTAAAAAAAAAAAAAAAAAAAAAAGACTGGAGGCCATTTGTACATTGTCTTAAAACCAGGTTGTTTATTGGTACGTACACACCCACACTCACACCCACCCACACACACCCATACACCCATTCCTGATGCACTGAGCAAATACAGTACTGAGAAGGGACCTGATGAGATACAGGAGGCTGGTGTGGAGGGCTCGGGTCACTGGTGACTCGCCAAAGAAAAAAATATATTGACTATGAGGCAAGGGATACACCAAGACAACAGCCTTCCATCACTGCACAGATTTCTCTTCTTAACACCTCCCTGCAATACTTCTCAAGGTGCTCTGAATGGACCCAGCTATCCTGGCACAGCTGCTGCCTTACAACATGGCCAACAGTGGCAGGAGTTGTAGAGGGGAGAGGCTGGGACTGAGTCTCCCTTATAGCCAGCCTGTCAAGAGCACCCTGAAGGAGTCAAATGGCTGTGCATTGCCCAACTCCACCAATCTTAGGAATCTCCATCATCTTAATATCCATTACCCAGGGATGGGAGCTCTTTATCTTCATCCAACTCATTTTCTGCTCAATAATCCCTCCATCTCCACTCCCAGCAACCTGATGGCAGGGAGGCCAGGGAACACTAAGGGAGAGCAAGGGCAGGTGGCTGCCTTGCCCAAGCCTAGGGGAGAGCCCACCCCACCACACCAGTGATGGGCCTCTCCTCTACTAAAAAGGAGCAGCAGGCTGTAAGCCCTGGCACTGCCCAGGTGCCATTGCTCCTTCAGGACTGGGTGCCCTGGCCCATTATCTCACCTACAAGCCCAGCCCCTGCTCAGAACTCAAGGTGATCAGGTTGCAAAGCAGCTGCTCCAGCCACCTGTAGGATGGCACTGCACTGGCCCCTAACCAAGAAACACGTGCCAGATGCTTTTCCTTTCCTCTCACTTTGATGAAGCCCCCGGTTCCATCATCCCACCCTGAACATAAGTCTTGAACATTTTCAGGCACCTTGGTAGGATGAGGGAGTAGGTGAGGAGAGGGTATTTCTTGGGAATAATATTCCTACCAAATCAGGACCTGTATCCCTCAGCTCGGGTTCCCATCATGCTGCTGGGGAAAGCAATGAAAATGGTGGAAGCTGGGCGGATCTTAGGAATTCCGGAAGGAGGCAGTCCCTGCCCACCAAAACAGCCCTGGATGAGGGTTAGGTGATTTGGGGACAAGCAGGAGAGTGGCTGCCTTCACCAACATTGGATTTCCTGGACCTGGGACATGAATCACTATAGGAGAAGCTATTTTCTTCCTGGGAGGTCAGAGAAAGGAGGCCTTAGTCTGCCTTTTCCCCAACCTTGACTTTAGGGTCAATGTATATTCAATCCACCCATCAGGTTCATTTTTATACGGTTGGGATTACTAAAGAAGTGAGGCAGAGGAGGAGAGAAGGGGAAGGGATGCTGGAAGCAGAGCTAGCAATGCATGGTTAGATCTGTTCTGCCCCAGAGTCAAGATCCGCACAACCTCCCTTCCCCACAGCCCAGCAGGAGCTCCACCCGATGGTTGGGGCAGGGGACATTCCCACTGCCCTTTGGGCTTAAGGCTACCAGAGGCCATTGGCTCTCCCTCTGGCTAGTCTGCCTATGCCTCTTATTGGGCAGGAGCTTAGAGTTTCCCCATCCTCACCCTTGGCTCAGAGCTCAGGGATCCATTTCTCTCTGGTTCTTCCCAAACCCAAATTTGGGATTCAGCTTATGCCAGGGCCTGGAATCTCTACCTCAGTCTTCCTCCTCCCAGCCTCACCATCCTGTGGGAGCATGGGGCCTTCGGTAGCCCTTCCCAGCCCCTCCCTGACCCCAAGAGAATGGGGGCAGGAACTGCAGTCATGGTGATGGGTTGGGAGAGTAGTGATGCTGAGGATGCCAAAACCAGCGGCCAGACCATTTGGCACAGCCAGACGTGGACAGACACCCTAAGGTTGAATAGCCCAAGCAGGGCTGCGTTTGTAATGACCCTTTCGTGGAAGGATCATCCCAGCCTGTGGCCCAGGATCCTGGTCCTGGTGGAGGTTGCAGTGCAGACCAGGCTGGGTCCAGAAGAGGAAGGGTGGCTTCACATCCACCCTGGGCTGCCCTTCTCTCCTTCCCCCAGAATCCCAAGCATGGACAACCTGGATGCCTCCACAATACCAGGAAATCCCAGCCACATCCACCGGACTTACAACGGACACACGGTGGGACTCGGGGTAATGGGGTGCCGAGGGAGTGGACGAATATATTCTGAGATCCAGGGCAACCGGAAAGTCACGGACGAGACTAGGAGCCGCGGAAGGAAGGGGAACGAGCAGGAGGGGTCAGGGCCAGAGGAGCCTGTGAAACCCAGAAGAAGGAAGCCAGCCCTGGGGGCCGTGGCTAGTCCCGGAAGGCGGAGAGCATGTGTCCGTAGAGATAGTGGGAGTGAGCTGAGGGAGAGAGAGAGAGACAGGCATCGCACTGTGAGGCAGGTTGCAGGGCATCTGCGAGACAGGTTGTAGGATGTGTGCGACAGCGGCAACGCAGCGTGCTCCAAGCGCAAAGCGCCCCGGGCCAGACGAAGCAGGAAGGGGCAAGCCGGGCAGTGCTGGTAAGCGGGGCTGGAGCGGCAGGGCCAGGCCGGCAGTCAAGGGCAGGTGCATAGGGCCGAGGGCCAGCAGCAAGGTGCCCGCGTCCCCGGGCCTGGCCCACTTACCCCGAGCCACGGGCACACCCCCGTCAGACCCGGGGCGGGAGGATGGGGGGGTCAGCAGGAGTAGGTCCGAACCGTGGAGGTCTCCAGTCTCTGCGACCCCGCCGTCCCGGCTGGGAGAAGTCGGCAGCCGCGGGAGAACACACAGAGCGGCGGGTTAGTGCGCGCACACGCTCCCCGCGGAGCGTTAGTGCAGCTGCAGCCCAGGAGCGCGGGGCACCAGCCTCGGCCTCGCCCCTCTCCACCCGGCCCGGCCCTGGGGTGCCAGGAAGGAGCCCGCGCTCGGCTGGGCCTCGGCCATGCCCAGCCCGCCTGTTACTCACCTTCAGGCATGATCTTCTTTGGCGGGGCCGGTGGAGGCTGCAGGGGCCCCAGGGTGGACACACGGAAGCCCGCCGGGAGGGTCTCCGCCGAAGCGCTGAGCATGCCGCCACCACCGTGGTGCTCCCGCGGCCGGAAGCGCTTCCTCCAGGAGGGCGCGCGGCGGAACACCTTGTCATCCCCCTGCACCGAGGGGGACACCAGAGGCCCAAGGGCCCTGTTGGAATTGCCATCCTCACGCCCTGCCTGGAGGGGGCCAGTCGCCGCTGGTTCAAGGGGCACCACTCCCACCCCTTTGGAAAGAGGGAGTGAGGTCACTTCCCCTTTCTAGCCTTGAGTTTTTCCATCTGTACGGTGAATCGGGAAACCCTGCGACTCTGAAATTCCCTGTCTCTGGGTGGCGGATGGAAGGAGTGTGTGTGGGGGTGGGAATCTTGTTGGGTCTGCCATCCTGCAGTTGAACTGTTTCCCAGCCCACCGCAATCTTTTCAAAGTAGGCTTGGCATAACCATTCACCTTTCAAGGCACTCCTCTGCCTCAGCCCATGGGAGGTCACAGCCAGTCCCTATACACACTGTCCTGTCCTTCTGGGGCCTCCGAATGGCTGTAGTCCAGTATACCGGAAGAGTACTATGTCAGGCGGGAGTCAGACACCTGGCTTCTAATCCTGGCTCTGCCATTTTACTGGCTATGTGACCCTGTACCAGGTGAGTGACCCCTCTGAGCCTCAGTTTCCTCATCGGTAAAATGAGAATAATAACATCTGCCCTACCTGTTTCTCAGGCTGCCTATCACTGATGGGATCAGATGAGATCACCCTGTAACAGGGATGGGTCAGGCAGACCACCAAGCAGACGCAGGCTCCTCCACAGGACATGGCAGGCAGCCCCCTGCCATCTGCCCCCCTCACCCATGCCAGCCATGTCTCCAAAACAACCATCTCTGCCACAGGGCACCCAGGGCCACAACCCTACAGGATCACCCTCTGCACGGGCCTCCCCACCCCACACTTCAGAGCCTTCATCCACCCTGCTTGGAAGCCATGCCCAATCTCCCTCCACCCCATGTTCTCAGAGCTGATGCAGGCAGAGTGGGACTAGCAGGAACAATGGACATTCACCCACCTGTTCTTGCCTCAACAACCCCTCCCAGCCCTCTCCCCCTAGTGTTTGTTGTGTGTCCCAAGTGGGTCAAATGATCCGACAAACTCTCAGCACCATGTACCTCTCAGTCACAGCACTCATCCTAGTAGCATTTTTACATATTTATGAGATTATTTCATTAACACAGTCACGCACCACATAATGTTTCAGTCAGTGATGGATGGCATATACAGTGGTGGTCTCATAAGATTATAATACTTTTACTGTTCCTTTTCTATGTTTAGATATACAAATACTTACAAATGCCAACAGTATTCAATACAGTAACAAGCTGTATAGGTTTGTAGCCTAGGAGCAACAGGCTATACCATATAGCCTAGGTGTGCGATAGGCTATACCCCCTAGGTTTGTGTAAGTACATTCTGTAATGTTCACACAGTGATCAAATTGCCTAATGATGCGTTTCTCAGAACTTATCCCCGTAGCTAAGCATCATTAAGCCATGCATGACTGTATCTCTTTCCTCCTCCCTTTCCCACCTCCTTCCTTTCTCCCTACCTCCATGCCTTTCACTTTCTCTCTCGCTCTTTCTCTCAAATTCTGTGCTCCATGGGGCAGAAACCATAACCTTTTTTGTTCCAACCAATGTATCCCCAACCTCTGAGCAGTGCCTGGGATCATATTAGGCACTCAATAAATATTCATTAAATGAATAGGTGGCAGCTGGCTCTTTATGCAGGAGTCCCATTCCTGAGTTTGTTAGGAACTTCCCTTGTCACTGCTGTCCTCCCCATGGTCCTGCTCTTACCCTAGCCCAGAGCCTCTTTTCTCTCTCCCGCCTTCCCCTTGTCTCCATTTCCACCTTCAGCCAACCCTAAGGACCTGTTTCTGCATTCCTCCCCTGTCCCCTAACAGTCAGATGTAAATCCTTCCTGCTCCCCTCCTCCTTATTTCCCTTGAGTCCTCATCTCCATGTGCAGGGAGAACTGGATACCGCCCTTAAGAGCCTTGAAGCTTGAGAAGGGACACTAAGAACCAAAGTCAGCAGAGGGTGTGGTTGCAAGAGACAACTCAAGGTTGCTGATGATGTGCTAGACAGTTGGACAGGAAGCAGTCTCCTTGGACCCCAGACCCTCCCCTCACCCCCAAATCTTACCTTATTCTCAGGACCTGGCTTCTACTGTACGCTTCCCACAAAAACCCTCCTCTCTAGCCCACACCTAGTTGAGTCCCAAAAACTCCACTGCACATATCTATGTGCACCCCAATGTCTAAACAATAACACCACCCCAATGTCTGGAGCCTGATAGGCCAGATAGCTCCACAAGCTTCCCGGAGGAAGTGGAACAAGGGGGAAGAGCTCAGAAATCAGACTCGCATCTGCTCCGGTCCTGCTCTGCCACAGCAGGTAAGTTCCCTCTTTGAGCTTCAATTTCCTCATCTGTAAGATGGGCATCATAACCTATCTCATGTGGTGATCATTACCATAAAGTGAGACATCGTCATCACTAACCACCATGCCTGGCACAATGCCTGGCACAGGGCAGGCATTCAAAGAATATTTTTGTAAGGATTGAAGGACTACATAGCTTCTAAATTAGACAGCACCACACTAATAGACATATGGGAGTCACTTCTCCAGACAGCAACAAAGAAAGCAGAGATCCTGAGTGCATGTGGAATTAGTGGGAGGGCCAATATCACAGGAGCATTGGGAAAACAGATCTGTCAGAGTCGGGACAGCTCTGGGTCGGGGGAGGGAGGAGCTGCCAGTTTAGCCTCTTTAAAGTATCTAAATGACCAAAAAAAAAAACATATATAAGTCTATTCTTTTCTCCCAAACTTCAAGGTACCTCTGTGAAGAAAACACTTCCACAAATTCTATGTATTCCTGAGAGTGCCCTGTGTCCCCCTGAGGCAGAGCAATCCTTCTACAATGGTGGATTTTCGCCCTGTTAAACCCTACTAAGAAACAGTGATCTGACTGAAGACGGAGCAGCGAAAAACACACACAATCTGGGCTTTCTTTTAATTTGTTTGGAGCCAGATCAACTAGTGCAGACCTGACAGGCAAGGGCAGTGATAAGAAAGTGAGGAGGGAGGAAGAGGAGGCAGGGGCCAAGGAGGGGCTACGACCTCAGCAAACCAGTGCAAAACAAAACAAAACAAAACAGTAGGATGCTTAGGTTGGCATCTCAAAGGGGACCATATGGCTCAGAATGCCAGGGTCTTCCCTCAACTCAAGGGGAAGGCCTGATGAAATCAAGTGCAAGGGACTGTTCCCTCAGTGACCAGGAGGGCGGAGAGAGGAAAACTTTAACTTGGTGTGAAGGTAGACCCAAGGGTGAAACTAGAGAAAGCTGGGATGGTAAAAGCCCGAGCGTGTGTTTAGCTGTGCAGACTGCACTGGTGAGCGAGAGAGCAAACCTGTCATTTAACAACCTCAGCAGGGCATCTACCTCCACACACCCACACTCCTGGAGGACAGGCTGGAATCTTACTGAGCAGGCTGGAGGTGTGCTGAGCTCAGCACTGAAGATACATGGTCTGAGAGATCAAGAAAAAGGTGTGATCCCAAAGATATGGCCTTTGGGAAAAATCTTTGATCCTATGTGGATAGGAAGGCGGGGCACAGAATTGGAAGATGCTGGAAGTACAACACATGGGCCTTCAGCTTTTGCACAGGAGTTTCACAGAGACTTCTCGACAGCCTATTACTACCCAAGACAAGTTCTTCTAGGGCTGGTCCACCTCCTCAACCCCCTGACATTATCCGCATCCCCTCTGGCTCTCCTCCCTTAGACTAGCCTTCTAACAATTAGCCCAGGGAAGGCAGAACTCATGAACTTCAATCCAACTAAGATGACCAGATCCCCAAGGCTCGTAATTCATGGCCAGGTACTCACGTCATCCAGCTTCCGGTCTGTGCCCAAGGCCAACAGGTTATTGAACTCTCTTTCCATCACTTGGCGTGCCTGGAGTCCACAGAGCAGGAGAGGGAAAGGTGGGAAGGGCTATAGTTAACTACCTTTATGCCATCTTTCACCATTTTCCTAGAGTCCAAGGGCAGAGATGCAAGGCTTCAGTGCATTTAGCCCATTAGAGGCCTTTACACACCTTTCTGAAGCTGCTCCTTCAAGCAAACTCATAAGTAAAGCTGTAAGCCTAGGATTCTTTCATATACAGCAAATTAGAACAATGTAATTTCTTTTTAAAGTAGCGGCCAGGCGCAGTGGCTCACGCCTGTAATCTCAGCACTTTGGGAGGCCGAGGCAGGTAGATCACAAGGTCAGGAGGTCAAGACCATCCTGGCTAACATGGTGAAACCCCGTCTCTACTAAAAATACAAAAAAATCAGCCAGACATGGTGGCGGGTGCCTGTAGTCCCAGCTACTTGGAAGGCTGAGGCAGGAGAATTGCTTGAACCCGGGAGGCAGAGCTTGCAGTGAGCCAAAATGGCGCCACTGCGCTCCAGCCTGGGGGACAGAGCGAGACTCCATCTCAAAAAAAAAAAAAAAAAAAAAAAAAAAAGTAGCAGCCTTGGTGACATAGTGAGACCCTGTCTCAAAAAAATTTTTTTAATTAACTGGGCATGGTTGTGAATACCTACAGTCCCAGCTACCGGCTGGGCAAGAGGATAGCTTGAGCCCAGGAGTCTGAGGCTGCAGTGAGCTATGATCACACCCGCACTCCAGATCGTGCGATAGAACAAGACCCTGTCTCTAAGGGAAAAAAAAAAAAAAAAAAAAAGTAGGATCATAGAATACATAAAGAGACATCACCTACTTGGAAAAAAAAAATTGTCTGAAAGGGGAAAATCGTGCCTGTCTTTCTCTTTCTGGAGGGGTAAGTAAGCATGTAAACCATGGATAACCAGAACGTGATTGATTTGGATTAAATAAATATATCTGATAAGTTTTCACATCAAAAACTTAAAATTAGGAAGCCTCCTCAGCTATGGATATTGGTTGTCCCTGGGCTGTGTGCACACAGACTCTCTCTAGGCCTCCCAGGAGATTAACTTATTCAGAGTTTTCAGAAATGCCAGAAACAGAAAAGTTTTCAAAACTGCTACCAGATATTTTTAACCTTTTTTTTTTTTTGAGTGAGACAGGGTCTCATTCTGTTGCCTAGGCTGGAGTGCAGTGGGCACAATCATGGCTCACTGCAGCCTTAAACTGCTGGGCTCAAGCAAAACTCCCGCCTCAGCCTCCCCAGTAATTGGGACTACAGTCACGCATTACCAAACCCAGTTAATTTTTTAAACTTTTTGTAGAGACTGGGTCTCACTATGTTGCCCAGGCTGGTCTTGAACTCCTGGCCTCAAGCAATCCTCCCAAATTGACCTCCCAAAATGCTGAGCATACAGGCCTGAGCTACCACACCCAGCCATTTTTACCACTTTACATGAGGGATTCCATATTGGGTCACACACTACTTCTCCCAACAGCTAAGCTCAATGACTGGGTCAGGAAATTAAGAAAGGTAGAAAGCCATAGAGAGGTGTCCCTGCTACTATTTACAGAATTACTGCTATCCTCCAAAACTGAATGCATTAGAGACAGGAAATCAAAGAAAGAGAAAAGTCCATTTCTGGGTAGAAAATATTAGGCATAGAGTTCCATAAGGACAGTCTGTGCCAGTATTGGGAACATAACATTTTTAGAAATGATCTGAAAGGAGAAGCATAGTAAATTTCAAGTATCCAAATGACACTGCTCCTCTGGGCAGTGAAAGGTGAGGAGGATAGGTGTAAATTTCAGAAAAGCGATGTGAGTGGGCAGAAAAGTAGCAGACGAGGCTTGCCCAAAGGGGGCAAGTGGAGAGAACTGCACTTGGGGGAAAAATCCAGGCTTCTCTTGGAGAATGAAGGGATCTGTCCTATCCATTTTGACTGGTTGGTGGGGGGGGGTCACTGCAGAATGCCTACAGGACACGATGGCCCTGTGCACTGCCACCACCCCTAAAAGGCCAACACACTGCCCAGAATTACGAGACAACACAGCCCTACCCTCATTCAAGCCAAAACGTGTCTGCTCCCAGAATAGCCTGTGCAGTTCTGGTGGCTGAATTTCAAAAGAGATCTGACAGCTGCAAACAGTCCAGATGAGGGCAGCTAAAACAATCAGGGGACAGAGGCGAGTCTATATGAGGAAAGCCTAAAAGAATTAAGAACGCTCCGTCTGGAGAGACAAAGGCTTGGGCCCAGAGGCAATACAATCAGAGTTTATGAAATCATAAAAGGTGAGAACTAGTTAAATACAAATATCCTTACCAAATCTAAACTATCAGGAGGAGGTAGTTCCTTCCCCAGGGGCCTGACGGGGCATTTTTAGGACAAATAAAATCAGGAAGTACTCTACACAACAAGCAGTACTTCTAGAATCTATTACCCACAGGAAGTTAGAAAGGCCAAAAATATAAATAGGTTCAAGAGAATTTAGATATATTCTTAGATGACAGCTCCATAAAAATGATGAAATGTAATTTCATGAGATGTTTAATCATTTGAGCTGTTGACAGAGAGCCAAAGCCCTGGTGTGGAGAGGCTCTGGGTTGTGTAATTTGGTATATTTAGCTTTTTTAAGGCTGGGGGCCCAGGAGCAGATCCCTAGGGTGGTAGACAAAGGTGATATGGGCTCTCTGGTCCCTAGTGGGCCTGGGGCTCATTCTCCTCTAAGAAAAGTCAGATCAGAGAAGCAGGATGAAAAGGAAGGCTCAGAGTCTCAGCTATGAAGTGGGGTTAGGAGGAGACAGAGGTACCCAGGGCAGGACAGGGATGTGCATTGTAAGAGCACACTGTGTGCCAGGCCCATACTAAGTGTGCTCTGTATGTGAAGGCCATGTGTTTCCATGAAGGCTTGCTCATGCACAGCGATCACTTGGAGAATTGAGGACATTGCGATCCCCTCTGGCATAGGCCCTAGAAAAGCTCCCCACCCCCCAAGATACCTAAGCCTTTGTGTATGAGGGAAAGAAAGAGAGCAAGTGAGGGAGAGAGGGAGAGACTGAAGTTGACTGATTAAAAGGCTGCCCACCTGGGTGTTCTGTGTGGGGATCTGGAGGATCAGGGCCAGTGTGTTGTGGTCGAAGTTCTCGTCCAGGGCCAGCAAGGCTCCATGCACACCACTCTCATGCAGGTTTCCTGCGTAGTCCCGGAGCCCAATAGACTGGACCCAATGAACCACCTGGTCGTTGGTCCAGACTAACACATCTGGAGTGTGGGGGAAGAAAAGGGACGGAAGGAGATACTACATTTCATCAAGGGCCCTCCAAGGACAGAAGCAGAGCTCCCTAAACCCAGAGCCCCAGTCCAGCCTGCTCTTCGACCCCCACTCCATCCCTAACTTTCCATATCTTCTTTCTGTCCTCCCTGGCACCTGGGTGCCTGGGGAACCAACCCCCCACTCACTCCATCCCTGCCAGTTTACAGGACCCGGGGTCAGGCCAACAGGCTCCGAGCTTTCTCCCCAGAACCCTTGCATGGGTCATCCCCCTGCCCCAAGCTGGAATGGCCTTCTTATTCTTTCCACCTTCGAGGTCTTCTCTAAGACTTGTGTCTCCCATTCAACCCCATCCAAATCACCAAGATCCACAAGCACACCAGTCTATAACACCGTCCCGAAGGATTCATTGCATTTGTCCCGTTGGTGGCTGCTGTCTGGTATGTGGGGTCGAGGGAGGGGAATTATAGCCAACTTGACATGGACTATGTCTCCTCCATCAGACTGGGAGCTCCCTAAGGTGAGGCTGCATCTTCCTTTTCAGACTGGAAGATTCCCTGAGACACAGAATGCCTCCCCTCCACTTGGCCTAAGGCAGGGACCAGCCAAGCAGGCTGCTCCTGCATCCTCTCCAAGCCTGACGAGCTTACCCTTGATCTCGTGCTGGCTCTCCTCTCGCCTCTTCTCCAGCTCCTTCCGGTCATAATTCAGCCTCTTCAGACACATGATGCCATACTGAAGACTGGTTCTGCAGGCACACAGCCCCCGAGCCAGAGTCTCAGTGGGGCCACATTCCCACACCACCTGTCTCACGTCCAGCACCAGCCACAGCACGTCCAGACCTACTGCCTCTAGCACAAAGAGCACCCCAGCCTCCTCATGCTCCTCCTTCACCAGGGGCTTGCCTGCGACCCATCCCGAGGTTACTCCCTTTCTCTGTCTAACCCATATCCTCCCTCTCAGTCAGGGAGTGGGCCTGGGGATGGATTGATGGGAAAAAAAGTTCTTTGAATGAAACCAACATGTCCCTCTCTCTCCAGGCACTAGAATGACAAAGACCCCTATCACCTGCAAGTGGAAGGAAAAGCAAAAACAAGATACCCCTTTGTATCCCTACTTCACTCGGGGTCCTTACAATGGCCTATAAGATACTCCATGATCTGCTCCACTACCTAACACCCCCTTCAGCCACTCTCCCTCTTGCTCTCTCTGCTGCAGCCACACTGACACCCCTGCTGCTCCTCAAACACAGCAGGCTCACTGGGCCTGCAGGCCTCAGGGCCTTTGCACTGGTGGCTGCCTCTGCCTGGAACACTCCTCCCCCAGTCGGCTGTGTAGCTTACTCCTTTTGTCTCCATTAAGTCTTTGCCTAAATGTCACCTTCTCAGTCCAACTCACTAGTCACATTGTTCATCAGATTTAAAATTGCAATTATCACCATCACCACCCCTGGCCCATACTCCCAATCCCTCTCACCCTGGTCTAATTCTTTCCTAGCATGTTTTGTCTATTAACATACCATATATTTATTATTCCTTGACTGTCTCTTCCAGTTAGAATTCATAAGCTCCATGAGGGCAGGGATCTTTGTTTTGTTCACTGATCCTAAACCCCTAGCACAGAGCAGGGACTCTACAAATGTTTGATGAATTAAATGAAATAATTAATTCACACAAATTACTAAAAGTACTTAAACAGTATCAGGTGCAGAGCAAGCATTCAGTAACTAAGCCAGGCACAGAACCACAGATTCTGTGGGTCAGAAGGAACCCTGGAGGCCATCAGTCCACGCTCCCACCTAAGGCAGGAGTCACCCCTATAGCTTCCTTCAGAGTAGTCACTGAGCCTGTGCCTGAATGCCTCCAGGGGCAGCGAACTCATTACTTCTCAAGGCAGCTCATTCCATCTTGGAAGAGCTGTAGTGTTCTTCCTTCCTTGAATGCTACTTTGTCATTCAGCTTCTCTGAGTTTTTCCATCTTTAGAGAATTAGAATGGAAGGTCCCTCCCAACTCTATCTGCTTTTGACTCTTATTGAGGGCACTGCTTTGTGAGATTAAATTGTGCAGACTGCTCCCTCCTTTTCTCCCCTCACTTCTCAGCAGGAGGCTCTTCTGCCTAGAACAGAGCTCAGAGACGCCACTTCCAGGAACCCATTTCTGGCCCAAGCCACCCTTATGTTGCTCAAGCCACTGGTTTAAGCCTTGGTCCACTGTGAAGGGGCATGCGCACACACAGCTCATGACTGGAAATGCCTTCTGCCTAATTTCAATCTCACTCACTATAATTTTCAGTCCAGTTCCTTTCAAAGCTGCTGCATACCATGGCAAAAATATAAAGCCCTTAAAGTTAGGTCAACCTGGGTTTGGATGCCAGCTCTGCCCCTTCCTAGCTGAGAGGCACCCGGCAAATGTGAGATGGGGTCACACCTCTCTTGCAGGTGACAATAAATACAAGGGCTTAGCCAGCCCTTGGGAACATTACAGGCACTCAGTAGTGGCAGCACTATTAGGGTGACATTTATGACTATCGTGCATGCTTGTCCTACCAAAACAGGAGCTCTTCTAGAAGACCTGCTCAATAGAGCACCATGTCCCAAGGAAAGGAGCTCTGAGTGGGGTGTCAAGAGACAAGGATTTGAGCCCCATTCTGCAATCACCTGGCTGGGTGACCTGATGGAAATCAACCTCTGTTGAACTTGTTTTCCTTATCTGTAAAATAAGGTTTTAAAATATCCCTTTCTTGTCATAAAAATCATGATTTAAAAGAAATTTTAAAGACGTAAGAACATGCTTGTGAAATGTTACGTGGAATAAAAGCAGGTAGACACATAGTTTGGCAGTGAGATGTGAAAATGCTTTAGAAACTCTGAAGTACTCAAGATTCAGAGCTGAACCTAGAACCCCATGTTCAGGTCACAATTCTCTCCTGGGGATGGGGCAGAGGGGTTGGGGGGAGGATTTCCATAGTCCTGGCTGGGGCCAGGCTGACAGATCCTCTAGCAGCCCAGGCACATCCCGGCTTGGCGGGGGAACAGCTCATCTCTCCCCAGCCCTATCAATCACTGAGTAGGGGACAGGTGCAGCTGGGCCTGGCAGCCTCCAGGCAGAGACAAACGATTGCTTTTCAGCCCTAGCTGATTTGGGTGGGGGTGGGTGCAGAGGGGAGGATGCGGTCTTCCCTCACAAGTCAGCCCTCATGATGGGGTCAGATAGGCCAAGGGTTCCAAGCCAGGAGGCTCTGTGCAGAGTAGTGCCAAGAGCACTGGACTTGAGTCAGCATACCTGGGTTCCCCTGTACTCTGCTATCATCCCTGAGTGACCTTGGGCTACTGCTCCTCCCCATGCCTTAATGTTCTCATCCTTAAAATGGGGACGCTAACAAGATCCCTTCCAGATTTAACTTTCTATAAGATTTCTGAGTTGGCGAGACCACAGGACATCCACAGAGCCCTGAGAGAACCTTGAAGAGCCCTACTCCTGGTCTTATTATCCAGTCAAGACAAAAGACTTGGCTCAAAGAGCCACCTACACGACTTGAAGCTGGATGTTAAGAAGGACGTCCTAAAAACTGCCAACTCCTAGAACCATGACCACCTACTGCATTCTCCAACACAAATGCCTGCTGGGAACAGGCAGGTAACACAAGTGAGAGAAGCAGGCTAGGGGGCTGGGAGGCCCTGGAGCAGGCCCACCCATCCTGAGTGGACTCCACTCTTCAGCTCCAGCTGGTTGCTTCCATGCTAGAATGTGTTGACAGAGCTTTCAAGTTTTCAAGAGAAGCCAGAAATCCAGAATTGTATATAAAATCTACTGTTTAAATACTGGCAGCTCAATTTGAGTGGTGAAGATTTATGTGGGCCAAACAAAAACAAGTCTGCAGGCCAAATTCTGCCCACAGGCTGCCAGTTTGGGACCTGTGCCACAGATACTTTTGAACAGAAGATCTTTTCAGCAAAGAGGAGGAGAGGACTGGACGATATCCTATAAAAAGCGATGTGAGCTCAAAGCGGAGAGGTTCCGATCTGGGATGTCGGCATGGCAATGGCCCAGGAAGACCTTCCCCCTCAACTTGGAAAGAGACACCTAAATTGAACACCAGGTTCAGTTTGAGTCTTGTCAGAGTAAACACAGCAAATTCAGCAAGCCCAAAGACAAGCAATAAAATTCAGACCTGGGGAAAAATCTCAAAGGAGGTGAAGCTAAAGAAAAATGACTTTTTGTGTCTTTAGGACTAGACACAATGACGTAGTCATTATGAGGACAGAAACCTGGTCAATTTGAGGATCGAATCCTCAGATTACAAGATGTGACAAGGATTTGACAAGGGAGACTTTCCCAAGCGGGAGACCTGTTGCCACTCAGAACAGGCCATGGAAAGAGATGGAGGCACCTCTGTTCCTGGAGGCAGACCCTCAGAGCTAGGGGAGGCCCCCACGAGGGAGGTGGCCCTGGGTCCCAGCCGCGCTCACCGATGGAAGCTGTCCACCATCTTCAGGTGGACCCGCAGGTCCTTCTTGGTGAGGTGGTCCAGCATGCGGGCGTCCACCAGGCACTCCATGAAGTAGCTGCGGTACTGCGGGAGCCCCAGGCTGGGTAGCCATTCATTCCCAATCCACTCATGGTTCATGTCCCCATAGGCCAGCGTCTAGGGAAATGAGATGCAGGAGGCTATTACGGGGGAGGAAGGTAGAGCCAGCAGGCTGAGGCTGGTATAGCTGGTTGGGAGACACATGAATCCATCCTCCACCCATGAAGGAGGAAGGGCAGTCCAATACAATTTCAGTTTATCTTCAATAAGGGGGCTGGTAGTAGTGGGAGGTGAGGATTTTTAATGGAACTTTTTAAGATCTTGAAATGATACGGTTCCACTCACATATCAATTATCTACACTAATGAACAGAAGTAGCTATCCCGGCAGCAGCTACAGAAATCCTTCCTGTTGACTCTGGATTGCATTTGCGGTATTGTGCAGCAGACGTGCCTTCCTGACTCTCAGTGAGCCTCAAGCCCGCTGAGCCCAGGGGAGAGGCTGTGTTACAGAGGACCTGCAGCGTGGCAAAGGAAGCCTGTCTGACTCCGGGACAAGGCTGGCTTCATGGAGGAAGCAAGGAAGTTAAATGTTGGCAGAAGATTGAAAAAAATAAAGGGTGGTGGCCTGTGCCTGAACAGCCAGCAGCACTCATTCTCTAAGGCCTGAGCCTCTGCTCCGAGAACACTCCAGGTCCTTTGTTGCTTTCCCACGCACACCCTGCCGTGTGGTCCTGCAGGGCCTGTGCCATGTGGACGTGGCCTCCTGACCTGGGCGGGGTGCTCCCTGACCACCCATCTTGAGAAAGCTTTAGTTTTCACAGCAACCCTACCTCACTCTTTCCTTACCCTTACTTGATGTTTTTAGATGGAAAAAGTCTATTTTGTTCTCTTTTACAATGTAATAGCTGATACATATAAGACTATATGTAACATGCTCATTATGAAGCATATAAATGAAGTTAGCAACAGTGGACACCAACCAAGCTAAGCAGCAGAGCATCACCCACACTGTACTGTTTGCAGACTGATGCTCACTGTCACCACACGTCTCCTACTGCCCCTCTAAAAGGGAACCACTATGCTGAGTTTTCTGACTATTCCTTTGGTTGTAAAAAACTGTTTTACACTTTTTACAATCATCCATGTATATTTCCCTAAACAACGTATTATTAATTTTGTTTGGTTTTGAGTTTTGGTATCAAATTCCATGCATCTTTTAGGATCTGCATTCTTCATTTCACACCCTATGGCTCGGATCCCCCCTGACCCATCACCTCTGCCAAGGGTGTTTTATGGCATAAATGATTCAGCCAGTCTCCTGCTGGTGGCGTTTTCCCTGAGCAGATATACACAGTGCTGCTCCCCGCTTCATTCTTCTTCACAGCTCGCATCACTATCCAATATTGTCCCTTTATTTGTTTACTTATTGAGACTATCTTTTTTTTTTTTTTTTTTTTTTTTTTTTTTTTGAGACGGAGTCTTGCTCTGTCACCCAGGCTGGAGTGCAGTGGCGTGATCTCGGCTCACTGCAAGCTCCGCCTCCCAGGTTCACGCCATTCTCCTGCCTCAGCCTCGTGAGTAGCTGGGACTATAGGTGCCCGCCACCACGCCTGGCTAATTTTTTGTTGTTGTTGTATTTTTAGTAGAGACAGGGTTTCACCATGTTAGCCAGGATGGTCTCGATCTCCTGACCTCGTGATCCGCCCGCCTCGGCCTCCCAAAGTGCTGGGATTACAGGTGTGAGCCACCGCGCCTGGCAGAGACTGTCTTTTTTATCCCTATTGACATGGTTTGTTTACTATTATTCCTTTATTTGTTTACTGCCTCCTTGAGGGCTTGCTTTCTTCACTTCTATATCCAGAGAGCCGGGAAAGGCCTAATCCTTATGTTTGCTCAATAAATGTTTGCTCATGAAATGGATGAAAGACCTTTGCTCAGTTCACCAGGGTGCCCCTGAGAGGGACAGGGAGAGGAAGAAGACTCATACTAATCTAGGTCTCATTATTCCCAGGAAAAGGGTGAGACTGAGGAGAACGGCCAGGAATGCAGGGGCTACAGCCCTCCAGGGCTCCCCACCTGCCATCCTGAGAAACCAGAACAAGCAGTTAGAGGGAACTGGGTGGGGGCAGGGGGCGCTCTGATGGGAGCAGAGAACATGTGTCCAGGGCTTTTCATATGAAGAAGGACTCAGAGATTCCTGCTGGGGAGAGAACCTACCAGAAGAACACTGTCCTGAAGTTTTGGGAGCTGGTTCTAGACAGGGGAGGGAGTCTTACCTGAGCCCAGCTGCCCTCCTCACTGTCCTAGCAGGAACGAGTGCAGCGTGTTAGGGGAAACAGGCAAAGTCAAGAAACCCATCACCTCTACCCTAGGCCCCATCAAGGAGAGGAAAAAGATGTCCCAGTATCTGGCTGGGAAAGCTCGTCAGGATGGTTAAGAGAGAACACAAGGTTGGTGTGTGCACCCATGTTTGCGTTGAGGCAGGGCAAATGTGTGTGTGGCAAAAACACACACCTCCCAGGCTTGACTGGGAGCCAGGCAAGATGCCCAGCTCTCCCAACACTCCCCATTCCTCCACCAGGGAGGAAGCACAAGGGCAGAGACTCTGTGGCTCAGGTCCACAGCAGGGCAAAGCCCCCCCCCAGCCCAACTCTCCTCCGCTGCAGCACACCAGTGGCCCAGGGCAAGCTTGTGACCTCCTGGGAAGGATCACACACATACAAACTGCTCCGCTCCCAGCCTCACCCCTCTCCCGACAACCCTCCAACCTGAGAGCAGATCACACCTCAGGGATACCAACCTCACATGAGATCGATGGCAGCCCACTCTGACTGCCCACAGCCTTCCCCTCATCCTCGTGGGAGTATCAGTCCC
This sequence comes from Pongo pygmaeus, assembly GCF_028885625.2. Classification (NCBI taxonomy): domain Eukaryota; kingdom Metazoa; phylum Chordata; class Mammalia; order Primates; family Hominidae; genus Pongo; species Pongo pygmaeus. The sequence goes on from NC_072373.2 coordinate 46,391,805, forward strand.
AACCCCAGGCCCAGGGACAAAGGCCAAGGGCCAGACTCACTGTTTTAGTAGATGTTTCCAGAGTTTCCATCTCTTCATGGGTGACCCAGACATTCCCAGAAGACTGCAGGCAGAGAAGAAACCTAGCTAGTCCTGGGTGTGGGTCCCCAGGATTCCCATCAGGCTGGGAGCCCAAAGGACAAGGACAAAGCTCCCTCCCCAAGTCCTCCAATGGGCCCAGCCCACAGCTTGCACACTGTCTAGCTCTGAGCAAGTGGATAGCAGAAGCCACATCTCTGTTATCATCATATCCACAATGCTTAGCACAGCACCTGGCACATAGAAAATGCTCGATAAATGTTTCCCAGATGAATAAGAATGCATGGTGCTGATCTGGAATGGGGGCTGACCCCAATCATGGAGATGGCCAATAATGAAAGACTCCACCCCAGAGGCCCACAGAGCAGTCCGCATTCTTGTGTTAGAGGACCAAGACAATATTCACAAACGCCCCTTCACTTTGTTTCCCCCAACCTGGCAACCATATAAAACCCCAGAAAGCCCATCCTGGAAACTGCCCAGAGACCTGGAAATTTTGGCAGAGTAGGGATGGGGAGATGGAGCCCCATGGGTGGTATGTGAGAGGCAGGGAACCAAGGCTGCTGGGATCCTCCTAGAATCAACATCATATCCTCCTGAAGACCAGGGAGAGCCCTTTGTGAGGATGGGAAGGAAGGGGCAGGGCTCAATGCTGCCATCTTCCCAAAGCCCAACAGGAGACCTTGCAAACTCTGTTCCAAGGACCTCTGAAAATGTCCTGGGCAAAGGAGGGGCCACTCACGGTCCTGGAGGTGGGCGGGGCAGAGGGACTGGTCAATGACACCATCTCCTGAATGGCCAGGCGGAGCTTGAGCCGGTGCAGGGCATTGCTGATGCCGATCTCCCGCTGGATCTCTGTGTCCGACAGAGCGGACATGATGGCACCACTCTTGACGTTGGCCCGGCAGGCTGCCACGTACCAGGCAGGCATCCCCACCCAGAGCTGCAGACACCAGGCACAGGGAGGTAATTCAAGGCCTGGGCCCTACCACCAAGAGTTTGGCAACAGCAAGGGGCAAGGGCCAGGCCTCATCCACGGACTCGAATAGCAAATGCATATCATAGGAATGTGGAGGTCATCAAATCCCTCACTCTCCCATTTTACAGATTAAAAGTAGCATCAACTCTGTCCTGCGACTGGTATGTGTGTGTATTGGGGAGGGGGAGGGGGGCTAAATGCTAGGTATGGCACATGGGCACTTGGCAGGGGAGAAACACACTGTAAAAGTTCTAGGACACCACCCCTCTGCCCACCCCAAGCATCCTTCCCTCCAGACCCCTGAGTGGACTCCCTTTGCTCAGGCTTACCTCCAACCAGGAGACCACAGTAGGACCATCCCACTGGGCAAAGGGCATTCCTTTCCTGCGGGCATCTTCAAGCAGCTGGTGTCTTATAGGAAGAGGAACAACAGACTCACTAGTTCTTCCTTCTCCCTTAACTGTTCTTGCTCCAGGGACCACTGGGCCGTGCAAGAGCTGGACACCCACAACCCTTGCTCCCCACCCTGGACTTCCTCTGCTCTGCTCTTCCTTCTTCCTCTGAAGAAATACGACAACAAGAAATGGGGCAGGAACACCTCTCCACCCCCAGAGGGCAAGGAGCTCTCTGTTTGCATGTGACCTGACATTGACTTAGAGATTTCAATCTGCCCTGCCAGAGACCCACAGGACCCAGGTCACTCTCCCATAACCCCCTTGCCTCCTTCTCCCTAGGCTCATCCTAAGAACCTCCTCCCAGCCCTGCTGTGCCCACATGGACCAGACTAGCTCAGTTCAGGAAGGACCTTGCTGGGGTCTGGGTCCCTGAGCTCAGTTTCACAGCAGCCCAGGGGAAGGGAAGTGGGTAGGGGGCTGGGCCCCACCCTGGCAGACCCTGGCCTGTGGCTCTTACTTCTTCTTTAGCCGCCGGTCCTTCTCTGCCTGGGTCCCCAGCTTGGCAGGCACCATAGGCTCCTGCATACTGAATTCGGAGTCTGTTAGCAGAACTACAAGGAAAGAGATGTGTGTGTCAGCCAACTCCTCTGCCTCTCGTCCCTTGCCTGGATCAGGGGTGGGGAACAGAAGCAGCAGGAGGCTCCTCAGCAGAGGACAACCCATGGCCTGACCGGACCATTATTCCTGGAGCTTCTGCTCAGTGACTCTGCATCCAAGCAGTCTTAGAGAATAGCATCAAGCGGGTCATCCCCAGTTCAGAGAGTCTCCCCGGAAGCCTCAGCCTTGGGGGTGTTTTCCAGCCAGATGGACCCAAGTTATCGACCCTGGAATCCTAGACAGTACCTGTCCTTCCTCCAAGCCAAGGTGAAAAGGAAACCCAGAGCCCCAAACACACGTGGGCTACAAGGCTCAGAGAGAAGGATGACCCTGGCTTGGGTCAGGGGTGGGGAAATCCACACACTGAGAGCTGTGTCTCTGGGCCTCCTTCTCTGGGTGCATTCACTTGCACAAAACCGCAAAGGGGAATATGCAGAGTTCTGTCTTCTACTAAACATCTCCTTGAATTGATGCTAGAACCCTTCAGAATTCGTGGCCAGAGGCAGAATCTTAGAATTCTTTTAAGTCCCGGTCACCCTCACACAGTGCACAGTAGGCAACAAGTGTGGGTAACCCAGAAACCAATCTGAGGTGCTGTCTCAGGTTTAGGTGCCAACGTGGGGTGGACAGCATCGGAAATCATAAGGCTTCACCCAAAATGCTTCTTCCCCTGATCAAACCATTCAGCTTCCCCTGGCTGTGGCCAGCTCCACAACTCCCCTCGCCCCTGTGGACTGGGGAAGAAGGAGCTGGACCTCATTCTCTGGGCAGACACTTCCATATTCTGAGCAGAGGTGGCCATGTTCCTTCTCCCTGTTCCCAGACCACGCCTTTCCTTCACACACAGACCTCTCCCTGTCTCAGCGAATTCCTCTTTCTCCTTCCTCTTTCCCCAACCTCCTCCTCTCATGCTCTCCCTCCTCCTCCTCCTCAGCCAGCTAGCTATCTTCTGATTCATATCTCCCTGAGCTGCAGAAAGGTCTAATTATGCATTTGGGTCCAAAGGTTCCTTTATTCTAGTTGATGAGTTCCTCCCCTGCACAAAATTCATCAATGCTCCCACTGCCTCAGGGGAACTTTTAAACTAAAACAGATGCCGCAAGGCCCTTACAGCTGGCCCCAGCCTAGCTGTCCACTCCCATCTCCCCACTCCTCCCACCCTCCTCCTTCTCAACTCTGAACATGCATAAGTACATACCAACCTCTCACACCCACAAACCTTTGCCTTTCCCAGACCACCCCCTTCCTCCACACACAGACCTCTCCCTGGCTTGGCTAATTCCTATGTGGCCTTCATACTTTAGCTCAGGTGTCGCTACCAAAGGAGGCCACCCCTGTTGTCCCCACCATTCCATAGCCGAGTTCTGAGTCCCACAAGCACCCTGGGCATATCTCTATCAATAGGTTGTTCAGGAATTGTCTCTTCTTCCTTTTCATTAGACACTGAACTCCTTGAAGGAATGAACTGTTGGTCAGCACCTGTTACTAAGACATACAGTAGTTAATAAATGTTTGTGGAACAAATGGCTGAATAGGTGACAGAAAGAAGAGGTGGAGGAACAGGAAGGAAAAGAGAAAAGAAGAAATAGAAGAGAGGGGGCAGATGAAAGCTAACATTTATCGTGTACTCACCACATGCCAAGCATGTACTAGACCTTTATACTATCACAGAGGTGATAACGATGCCACACTTGCTTAAGCTCTTCCTTGAATTTAATGTCTACAAAGCTATAATTACGTGTTATCACATTTTGAGTCCCAGAGACCAGACGTAGCCAGAAATAAGTTCCAATCAAGAACTCACTCTTCTAAAGAAACAACCAAGAGATTTCTCCTGAAGGTCCCGAGCACAGTACATCAGAAAATCTCCAAATTGAAAGAAACCCCAGACACCCAATCTTTCGCTCAATACAGGAGACCTTTCCACAGCATGCCAAATAAAGCCATCCAGCCACTTCCTGACACTTGTAGAGGCAGAAGCTTACCCCCTCACAAGGCAGTCCACCCCACCATGAATAGCTCTAACCAAAAACTGCTTCTGCAGATCTGAGGTCACCTGCCTGGGGCTTCCCCCAACTGGTCCCTGGGACGCAGGCAGAGAAGGCCAGTCCAAGTACACCTTCCTGCTTCTGATGCCCCAAAGCCCGCCCAGATCTCCGTTAGGAAGGGGACAGAGACCATGGCCTGTGGCTCCATCCCGACTCAGCTGGATCAGCCTGCCCTTCTCCTTCTTCCCAAACAGGCGGCCAATGGACGACTTGATGCCCTTGCGCTTGGCGCCCTTGTGCAGGGAGTCCTGGCTGCTGTTGCTGCTGCTGGGGTTGCTGCCCTGATCCTCCAAGGCACTACAGGGTGACAGCCAGAAGGGGGCGGAATAAGAAGAAACATACTTAAGTGACAGCAGGAAAGATGGAAATTAGGCCTCAGGAAGAACTTCTATTTAAGTCAGAACTGGGATGGGGGGAAAGGGAGACACAGGAACTCCCTTCCCCGATGGTGTTTCAAAGAGAAGTAAGACATTCAGAAACTGGGACAGGGGAGATGCGGTCCCTGCAGAGGCAGAGGAAGGGAGGAGAGGACCCTGCGGATGGAGAGACTGGAGGTAGGGCCTGCTCCACTTACCCCTTGCCTTCCTCCTGGCTCAGGGCTGGGTGGCCAAGCTTCTCTAGCCGCAGCGTCCTGGGTGAGGAAGGAGGAGAAGTCTCACAGTTTATGGTGGCTTTATCCTCTCGGTTCTCTTCCCGAGACACTGGCGACTGAACAGACAGTGGAGCCGTCAGCGGATAGAGGGAGAGATCTCGGGCCTGCCTACCCAGCCCAGAAGAGGTGGAGGAGCATGGAGAAATACAGTGGGGAGGCCCTGGGTGCCTCTCTGAGTTCAGACTCAGACTCAAGGGCCCTGGGGGAGGAAGCTGAAAGGAAAGGGTGTGGGAGCAGTGAACCCGTTAGTACCTGGGCCATCAGGCAGCACTCACCAGCAACTTCCTCCTATGCTTTCTTAAGTCACTGGGCTGCAAGAGAGAAGGATGGGTAAGCTCGGACTCACCCTCTGGGTGCCCTAGAGCCAACCCCAGGGGAGCCCAGTGGTCTTAGGATGAGAAGATAGGATTCGGTGCCTCACGCAGGCCCGGAGAGAATATCACACCAGAAAAAAAAAAAAAAAGCTGGCCTAGAAAAACAAGCCAGGGCTTATTTCTCTGGAAGAAAGGAAGAGGTGAGGGCAGCGGGTGAGTTTCTTAAGCAGTCTGGGCTCATCCAAGGGAGAGGGCAAAGAAGATATGACCTCGGCCCTTCCCAAACCCAGAAGGACAGGTTGGTGGCCTGACATGTTGGGGTCTGCACACACCATGGGAAGAAGATGGCAGGCCCAGCTGAGAGCACGTGAGTCCTACCATCCCTTAAAACCTCCCCCGGTGCAGGGTCCAGTGATGCCAGGCCTGCTCCTCAGCTGCCTCTCACCAGGGTCATGACACCCATTCGGTCCAGGTCCTGGGCAGCACTGCGGGAGGTGAGCTTAGGTGTGGAGCGGCCGCTGAGTGGTGGGGATGCGCTGGCCAGGGACAGGGCCGTCAGAGAGGTGGGGATGGAACCACGCTTGCGCAGCTGCTTCAGGTTTAGGGCCTCCATGCTGCCGCTGGTTACACGCGTCTCAATCTCCTCCGCGCGGAGCTCCGTGGACTCCTTCTCTTCCTGAATCATCCTGGAAGGGAGGCAAAACCAGACCTCAGCACTAGCCCCAGCCAGGACCAGCAGGAGGCAGTGCGAGTCGATGCCTGCACTCGCCACCAAGGACCACATGCGGTGTACACAAGGCCTGGCAGGCAGGCTTTGTCTGTCCCACTGGAGCTTAGAAACATCTCTTTCTTGTTAGCTTGCCTACTCCCTTCGTTTAACAAAAGCAGCTGCTGGGGAAGGAGGCACTTTCGTCAGTGGAACATAAACCATCCTGAAAATCAGAATTCTTGACATACCCCTAACTACAGGGGTGGCCTTGAGTCAGGTAGTTTGCTGTCTGTGCCTCAGTTTCCCAACATATGCAATGTCTGAAGTGGGATAAGTCAGCAGTTTCCAAGTGTAGGACTTTTAAATGATGCTGACCCCTGGTGGGGTTTTCCCTGTTCCACAGAAAAATGAGAGAAATAATAAAAATGGTACACGTGTGTGCCTGGGAGGCACTCAGCAAGGAGTGCATGCACACGCGCACACACACACTCTCTCACACACACATGCTCCAGTAAAGATGCCCACTCCCTTTCACAAAGACATATTCTGAGTATGTCTTTCTTACTTCAGGAATGTTAAAATGTCCTTTCTTTTGCAAAATGATTGTGATAATAGATAGTCGTTATCATTAATGTTTTACTTTGCAAAATAAAAAGCTGGTGGTCCTATGTTTGTACCTTTCTCTGTGTGTGTGTGTGTGTGTGTGTGTGTGTGTGTGTGTGGGTGTGTGTCTTCTTTGTAACTGGTCTGTGCAATACATTGAACCACTGAACTGGATGTCCTGTACAGCTTATAAAGCTCTGATACAGTCCAGCTCAGATATTGCCCTGCTGTTTGTCATTAACATTGATAAACTCATTAAAAAGGCAGGATAAAGTGAAGGTTTTCACAACGTTCCCTGTCACTGTTTCCGTTTGATGCCTCATTAGGGACAGGAGGCACGGTGCAGTGGACCAAGTTCAGACTTGAGTTTGAATCCTGGCTCTGTCACTTCTGTGTGGCTTTGGGCAAGTCACTTAACCTCCCCGAGTTTCTGTTCCCTTGTCTGTAAAACAGGGATCATGCTGCCTACCTCAGGGACTGTGGTAAGATGGACAGTGACATTTACAAAGCTCTCACCCTGAGCTGGCCTCAGTAAGCAGGATCTACACTCTTAGTGGTTATGATCAGCTGCAGGGCTGCGGGAACACAGCATGCATCCTCCTGAGCCCAGCCACATCACAAGCCCTGAGAGGGGAGGTGAAGCCTGAGAAGTCCACTGAGGCCCTGCTCCTCTCACTCCGGCACTGGGCCAGCGGGCCTGATGACCCACAGAGGGTCCCCGAACTGTGATACTCTAAGTTGCAGCTCTAAGAGTTGAGCAAACCCATATAGGATTTTTCCAACACAAAGGGCCCCCCTGCCCTTCAAGGCACTTCCCAAGCCCTCCAGCCCTGCCCTAACCTGATTTCCTCATTGATGGCATCCAGCTGCTCCTGTAGCATCATGGCTAGGGTCTGGGCATCTGAGTGGCCGCTGGGGGAGACAACGTCCGCAGAGCCCACCAGACCCCCTGGCTCATCTTCATCCACGTCGGAGATCTCAGGGTCACTGTCAAAGGCAGGGGCAGCTGCCGGGGCCAGCATCCCAGGCAGTGGAGAAGTCTCCCAGTCCTTAGCAAAGGAGGAGGGTAAAGGAGTCGTAATAAGACACCCAGATAACTGCAGAGCAGGACCCTCCCTACCTCTACCCACCAGCACTGGCATCTCCTGGGAGCTTGCTGGAAATGCAGAATCTCAGGCCACACCACCAGACCTACTGATTCAACATCTGCATTTTAACAAGACCCCTGGGTGGTTTTTTGGTTTTTGGTTTTTTGTTTGTTTGTTTTTTGAGATGGAGTCTCACTCTGTCGCCCAGGCTGGAGTGCAGTGGCGTGATCTCGGCTCACTGCAACCTCCGCCTCCCAGGTTCAAGCAATTCTCTTGCCTCAGACTCCCGAGTAGCTAGGATTACAGGCACACGCCACCACTCCCGGCTAATTTTTTGTATTTTAGTAGAGACGGGGTTTCACCATGTTGCCCAAGCTGGTAGTGAACTTCTGAGCTCAAGCAATCCACCCACCTCGGCCTCCCAAAGTGCTGGGATTACAAGCGTGAGCCACCGTGCCCGGCTGACCCCTGGGTGATTTGTTTGCACATTACAGTCTAAGAAATACTGCTCTAACTGTTAAGAAGAGAATCCAGAGAGAGACTGCTTTGGTTTGAATCTCATCTCCACCAAACACTAGTTGTGCAACCATAGGAAAATTGTTTAACCTCTCTGTGCCTCAGTTCCTTCATCTGTAAAATAGGGATGGTAAAGTACTTACCTCATAGATAGCTGTGAGGATCAAATGAGGAAAATATATGTAAAGCCCTTAGCACAGTGCCTGGCACAAAGCAAGCACTACATAAATGCTATCAGTTTCCATCCATACAAACTCAAAGGCTGACTACACCCAGAGAACAGAAAGGCCAAGCAGGCCTGACTAGACAGTCTGCAGAGTTTCAGATCATCACAGGACAGTCTGGTCAACCCTGAGAGGCGGCAGCTTCTCTGAAATCATCCTACAAACCTATCCAGCGGACAAAGGCCCAGAAGAGGGGAGGGTGGAGAACAGAAGAGTAGAGAAGGAAGGAAGGGAGCCAGGGACAGAAAGGTACTCTAACACCCATCCTCTATGACCCAAGCCCCCCAGCTCCCCCTCAGGCTCCTGCAGCCTCTCAGCTCCTGGATAGCTGCTATATTCTTATAAACAGAAAGAGTAAAGAAGTCGGGGGAGAAAGAAAAAGAGGCACCTTCAGACTGTGACTCCCCTATCAGACTGAGGGTTTCTTAAGGGCAGAATGAATCTTCCCCTGAGACTAAGAGTTCCCTCTTTCTCCATCTATATCTTCTAATACCCCAGTGCTCTAAATGATATTTAGAGGACCTGAACTCAGGACAGAGCATGACGAATAATCACACTTTCCCAAAAGATCAAACTCGGCATTTTTCTGCCCTATATCTTTCCTCATTCTCCCCTAATCTCCCTAGGCAGACTCAGACAGCATGAACTCACAGCTGCTTCTCGGAAAACTCCAGGTGCCATCCCAAGGGCCAGTTAACCTGTCATCCCTCCCTCATCTCCCCCATGAACCACAGCTTTTGTTCCAGAAAGTTTACCAATTCCATCTTACCCGTGAAGCCCCCCCGCTCCCCGCGCCTGACCACCAGATACACACGCCTGCACGCCCAGGCACACGCACACGCACTTCAGTGGGGCCTCAGGGACTGTTGGCTGCCTGCCAGCCCCCACCTCTTGCCCACCAGGAGGCCAAGGCAAGGCGGGTGGGGGCACAGCTGTTGCAGCTGACGATGGCCTCAACCCCAGGGCTGCAGCTGTCGTTGACACAGGGGAGGGAAGGGGAAGGATTTGCCCCACACACCAGCCGTCTGCGTAACTGGAGCCAGGCACGCGGCCGAATTGACCCCAAACTCCCTGAGGAGATCCCTCCACCCCCTCACCTTGGCAGACTCTTCCCTCAGTGCCGAGTAGCGGCGATGCTTGCCTGGGGGTGCGTGTGTGGTTGTGCCCAGGGAGAACCGCACGTCTGCTGCACTGCCCATGTGCGACCTTGAGCGGTGATGGGGGAGAGAAAAGACAGGCCCTGAGGACTGAGAGCCCCAGCTCACACCCAGTGGGCCCAAAGAGTCAAGGGATCTTCAGCTCAGAGAAGAGACATCTTAGCAGGACACAGAGCTGTCATAAATGTCTGAAGGGCTGCCGTGTAAGCAAGAGAGCAGACGTATGCCCTGGTGCTCCAGGGGTCAGAATGAGCCAGGGGAGAAAGTTCCAGAGAGCAGCTTTCCATCTGGCATAAGAAGGATCTTCTAATGGCAAGGGTTGGCTCATGATGCAACTGCTGGCTTTTAAAAAGTTGAGCTCCCCATCAAAGAGGTATTCGAGCAGAGGCTCTCCGGCCATCTGACACACATGGCGCAGGAGGGCTCCAGGCACTGGGAGAGGTTGGAAGGGATGATGTCTAGAGGCCCTTTTCACTCTGAGGGTCTTTGTTTTTTGGTCTTCTACCCAGCACTTTTCCTCGGGTCTCCCCATAATCTGGACTGAGTCCCTGGTTAAAATTCAAGCCAGGCATACCCCTATGCCTAGGAAGCTTTAGAAGGCCCTGACACTGTCAGAAACACAAGCTAGAGAAAATACTTTGACTGTCCCAAGAGTCTATTCCAACCCTGAGATTTTAGGACCCAAGCAACAATCTCCTGGAATATCTGGAAGCCTCCCCTAGTGATACTTCTTCCCTGTGCCTTCCTACTTGGAACCCTTGAGGGAGTCCAGAGTGAAGGGACACAGTGAGCCTACAACAGACCATACGAGGTCACTGGAGGGAGAGGGAAGTTCCTGCATGTTCCCCCTTTCTCCCTGCAACTCAGCCCCAATTCCACGATGTATCCAATGATTCTATAGTCGAACCCAAGCATTCTCAACCATAAAAAAAAAAAAGCCATGCAGTGGCAAATGGCTTGATGTATAGTGGGCTGTATTTTACTAATTGAGGGGTTGTCGCTTCTGGTCAGGATGCGAGAGGTAGGAGAAATGCCAACTACTATTGCCTGTCTCCATCCTCTGCTTCCCTTCATACCCATATACAATAATTCCTGGCAAACGTGGAGATGGCACTTAAGTCTCTACCACCCCAGACACCCGTGGGCTTCTCTTCTTCAAGCTCAACATCCCCTTCCCTATTTCAAGCACTGCCCCTCCACACACATCCATATGCATATTTCCATTAACCTTTCTTCATGGTAGTTCATCCCCATTTCCCTGATAGAGCAAGCACATGACCAAACAGAATGGCAAAGGTTCTGATCTAAGAGACTTTGGTTTGGAGAGAAAACAGCCAAGAGCCATGAACCTTGAGAGGCACCATCCGCTTCAGTCTCCTCTGTCTTCACCCCACCTCTCTGGCCTGGGTACTGAGGACAGGCTCGAGGTTTGAATTCAATACCCATTGCTCCACAAAATGTGGGGGAAATCCAGAGGTTCCCTAAACATGGGCCTAATTCAAGCATTAGGAGATGAGCTCCATCTCTCACAATGGTTTCAAGAAAAGGGATGCCAAGTCCATAGGATTGCCATGGCATCTCAACTTCCAGTAAGGAAGTTTCTGATGCTTCATTCCAATCTCTCCTGCTGCCTTTCTGCCTGCTGCCTGAACTTGGGTGGTCCTTGACTCTCAAGAGAACTGGAGTGAGTGGCTCTCCCTACCAGTGGGCCTTGTGGGACATGGCTAAGCAAGGGATGTGCAGGCCTCTCTCAGGGGTGTGCCCTCTGTCAAGGAAGCAGAAATCATGGCCTATGTCCTACCACAGCGGGGACAGAGCACTGACTGTCTGATGACTCGCCTCTCAGCAGCCCTCGGTGGACAGGTGTTCCCTCCCAAACTGCCCAAGTAAGCTGGGTGACTCTGACCAAGTTATCCGAGCCTCAGTGTCCCACCCTGAACAAGAGGAGGACCCTGAGGTCCTGGGCAGTCTTTTGTTGGAAGGAAGTCTCCTTCCTCAGGGTCCATCAGGACCCCATCCTGGCATGCCCAGCCTCTGGCGCTGCAGTACCTGGAGTGGACGCCATCCACAAACGGCCCCCCTCGGCCCTTCAGCTGGTCCACCTCTTGGCGCAGCTTCTCAATCTCTTCAGACAGGCGGCCCTGTGCCAGCAGACCCAGGGTTGGGGCGGGAGTGGGGGCCAGGGAGGGGCAGAGAGGGAGGGTGGGAGTCAGAGAGGGACAAAGAGGACAGCAGAGTTGGGGAGAAGCTGAAGAATGTACTGCAAAGTCCAAAGCCAGGGGCCCCAGGCCAGGCCCACAGATGACACCAAAAGAGAAGAGGTCCAACCGGAGACTGAGTGCAAGGATGGGCAGGGGCAGGGCCAGGAGGGGAGGGATCTGCTAGCCTAGGCCTGCCGACCCCTCACTACTGCACAAATGCACAGCAGATGAGGCTGGGCAGCAGAAGGCCCCAGCACCCTTGCAGACCTCACAGACATTGCCGAGGCCAGGACGGAGGCAAATCCTCCCAGAATCACCAGGCTCTGGCTGCACTAGGGTTTGAAGCTCCCTCCAAATCCTGGGGTGGAGCCCCTCACTGGGCCCTGCCTCTCTGCTGTCCACCTCTGCCCTATGCTTCTGGCCTCAGTTTCTTCTTTCCCTGTGGGCAGTAATGCACCTACCATGATGGGCTCTAGTGAGAAATCACAGAATAACGTATGTAGTGCACTAACATATGCACTAACGCTGCCGGGTATCAGAGCAGCAGCATTAAAAGCAGGGTGTCCTTTCCTCCCTGCAACCCGGCCCTCCCAGGCTGGGCGGGGCTGGCCGCAGCCGGGTACCTTGTGGTGGTGCTGCTCCTCAATCTGCCGCTGTGAGCTCTCCAACTCCTGGATCAATGTGTTCTGGGGGAGAGCAGCTGTGAGCCAGGGCCCTGCCTTCCTCTCCCAATCTGGACCTGAGCCTCTGGGTGTGCAGTCTCAGCCCCACCTCTCCAGGCTGGCCACCCACCCCATTGAGACCCCGCCTGCGCCCATCGGAGTCCCGCCTCCCCCCTCCCCACACCCAGCACTAACCTCTCGCATCCCAACCCCGCCCCTCTGGGCACCTTCTCCTCCAGGGCTGCCATGCGCTCCTTCAGGTGGAGCTGCAGACGCTCGTTGGACTCGCTGAGCAGCCGGTCCACTGTGTCCGACAGGCGCTTGTTGTGGTCCTCATTCATCTTTTCCCGCTGGCGCACCTGCACAGCCGCCTGCCTCGCACCAGGCCGCCCTCCCAGGGAGGACCACCCTCTCCCGCTGGAGTTTGACTCCCTCCCCTGTCCTCTTCTCATCCTCTGGGAGCCCCTCTCTCCACTCTCCTGACCACCTCCCCCTCACCTGCCAGCCTGCTCCCACTCTGGGCTGTGTCCCTGGCCAGGCCCTTCCTCTGTGCCCCTTCCACAGACCGCCCTGGGAGCCTGTCCTGGGGGAAGGAGGGGGCCTGAGGGCCCAGCCTGGTGCCCTCACCCGTGCCAGCTCCTGGTTCTTCTCCTCCAGCTGTCCCTCCAGCTGCCGCAGGTGCTCCTCAATGTTGCCATGCCGTTCTTCAGCCTAGGGGCAGGGATGGGTCGGTGCAGCCCGCAGATCTGTTCTTCCTGCTCAGGCCCCGCATCCCCTGCACCCTGGTGCCAGGGTGGCCCTGGGGATCATGGCCCCCAGTACCAGTGAAGCTCAGCCTCCACTTATCATCTTGGAGCAGGACCACCATCCCCATTGCCTTTCTTCCCAGGTACTTCAATACCTGCCAGGTCTCCCCTGCCTCCTCCTCGCTCAGGCCTAGCCTTAAAACATCCTGAAGCTAGCAGTTCAAGAAACTGTAAATAATCCCCATGCTTCCAGAAAAAGCTCCACTTGAAAGCATGAGCTACCATAAACCTCTATGCCTCCAGATGGATAGAACCACACTGAAGAGCATGGACTCGTGCCACACTGCCTGGGTTCAAATCCTGGCTCCCTCTTACCACCTGTGTGACCTTGGGCAAGTTACCAAACCTCTGTGTGCCTTCGTTTCCACAACTGTAAAATGTGGGTAATAACAGCACCCGGGCCCACTGGACCATCACAAAGACTAAATGAAATAATCCAAGGCGAATACTGAGAACATAGTAAGCACTCAACAAATGTTAGCCTCGCATGGTTACAGCTCTGCTGTTAAATCAGCCCAGGTGGAGTAGTCTCCCTTTCCAGTCATGGATGTCCAGAGATGGAGACCCTACTGTCTCTGCTGGCAAGATATTCTAGAGAGCCACATCTCTTCTAGTCAGGAAATCCTTCCTTAAACTCCTCCTGCGATGACTCACTTGACTGTGTTAATCGTTTCAGCCCATACCTTCATGTCAGCTTTGGGAGATACTAAAGCTGACTGCTCAGCAGCCCACACATAACATCCTCTGCTGTGATTTCAACCCAATCCTTCATTCCTCGAGGCTGGAAAGACCTCCGAGAACATCCCGTCTAACTCCACCATAATGATAAGGACACTGAGGCCCAGTTAAGGGAGGGGATGACTTTTCCCAGGTCGCAGAGACAGTCAGTGGCAGAAACAGTCTTGGTCCTGGGTCTGCTGGGACACAGCCAGGCTGCAGGTTCCGTCCTCGAAGCAGCTGAGCTGCACACTGGCCAGCCAGCCTCTCCCTTCCGAGCACCGTGCCTGGTGCTTCCTAAACACCAGTTTTCTTCTCGCCACGGATTCGAAGATCCCATATGAGGATGACCAGCTGAAAACACTCCTAAATTATTTTGATTAACCCCTGCATGTCTAAATCCATGCATTTACCTGGCTCTTCCAGAACCTATTATGTTTTCAGCCAGCACACCTCTCAGGAATTACTACTTCATAAAGTATCCATTAAATAAAATTATATTCTCTTTTCTTCATCCTAAAACTGCAGCCTTCAAACAACCAGGAGCAGTCCCTAGATCTAGAAGCTTCAATTTGGCAAGCAAAGATGTACTCAACCTAACTCTCACCCCTTTGCCCTCCAGGGATATGTATACCATTTCTCTTCTAAGGTTTCATCTTTCCAGAGATGAAAGTCCTAATCTTTCTGCTCCAGCCCCAAGTGAAAGAAAGTATTCACCACAATGGTGTAGAGGATTAAAAAAAAAAAAAAGAAAAAGAAAAACACTTTGCATCAACATAGTTTCTTCTCCTTCAAGTACTTTTACACCCCTTCTTATGAGATTGTCACATCCCTGCAGGGTGATGAGGACAGGGATTACTCTTCCAACTGACAGGCACAAGGCAGTGTGCTCCCTGGAATCACACGGCGGGAAGCAGTTTTCTGGCTCCTGGCCCAGTGCGCCTCCCACGCGCTCCCTTCCCTGCCTGGCTCCCTGAGAGCTCAGAACATGGGGGACAGAGGCAGATCCCAGGCCCCTGGCCCACTTGCCTTGGTGAGGGCTGCAATTCTCTGGGCCAGCTCAGCCTCCACCTCTGGCAGCGTCTCTGCCTTGCGCATCGTCTGCTGCAGCTTCTGCTCTGCCACCTCCAGCAGCTCCTGCAGGTGTCGGGCCTTCTCCTCACACTAGCAATGTGGGGGCGGTGAAGTGATTCAAAAGGGAACACTGAAGCCCCCACCCCCACCCCAGCCTCAGCAGAGAGCAGATGACAGGTCAGAAGCAGCAAGGGACAATCTTGGTTGTTGGCTGCCCGAGACGCCTGACTTCCCCTTTCAAAGAGTGACCTGCAGGACCCCAGGGGCTCCTCAGCCACCACCAGTAGGTTCACGAGGACACCTCCAGGGCTAAGTACAATGCCCATCCCCACCCCACCCTGAGGAGGTACCTGGCGGTGCAGGGACTCCTTGTTGGCCAGCTCATTCTCCAGCTTGTCATTGAGGTCATGGATGGATGTTGCTTCACGCTGAGCAGCCAGGTAGCGCTTCTCCAGTGTAGTAATCCGCTCTTCCATGTCCTCCTTCTGGGCCAGAGCCTGGGAGAAGAGGGGACGAGAGGGATGGTAACCAGCCTTTCCTTGCCCCCATCCTGTCTACGCCTCCCCACCCACACCTGGCTGATTGGAACCCATTAAGGGGCATGAGCTACACTCCCCTGTCAGTTTCTGGCTTTGGCCCACCCCTTCCATGACTGCCCCCGACAATGGAGCCAGGCAAGGAGGCAGGTGTTCAGTCTCACGCCCCAGAGCCTTTGCCTGGCTCTCCCTCCACACCCTCCACAATGAGGTCACGGAGCAGGCCTGCACCCTCACGCACCTCCCGGAGGTCCCGCTGATGCTTGCTGCTCAGCTCCTCCGACTTGATGAGGTCCCGGCGGGCCGTGCCCAGGTCCTCCTCGAGTTCAGTCACGGTTGTTGTCAGGGTGACCAGTCGCTCCCGGGCCTGGCTCAACTCAAAGTTCTGCTTCTCCAGGAGCTCCTGCAGCTCCTCTACCCGGCCCACATCCTCCTCCAGGGATAGGGACAATAGCTCTGTGAGTCACAGGAGCATCCCACCCACCCCACTCCCCTATCCCAGGGGTGGAAGGAGGAACAGCACACCCAGAGCAGGTCATGGCTCTGCCCCCAACATCACAGCACTCCTCTGGCTACAACTGCCTCCCTCTGGGCCCCAGGAGGTCACTTCTGACAATGACCAAACACCTTGCTATCCTGTGTCTCTCTTGAAAAACAAGTTTCTAGTTTTATCTGCTAAGCCAGCCTCTTGTAACCCAGAAAGGGGCATGACTTGGGGAACAAACGTTCAGACAGAGAAGGAATCTTGCCTGATGCTGCCACATGAGGCAGATGGTGCCTAACAATTCAAGTAGACAAGCGTACGACGTGCCCAGCATGTGTTGGGTACTAAAATAAAAATCTACAGATTTCATTGCAGATGGGGTAGGGAGAAGAAGAAAAGAGAAGGGGAATATTGGAGAAAGCCCCAAATTTAATTCAAGCAGTTAGTCTATTGAACTAAGGCAGGGCCGGGCCTCCAACCTCCCACCTTGGGGAACACATGACTCCTGCTACACAGCTCCCCATGACCTACCTTCCACAGGCGTTTCGGCCCCAGCTCCACAGTCCCCTCCTCTTCTGCCGCTCCATCCCGCACCCCTGCCCCCTGCTGCAGGGCAGACACCTATAGGGCACAAGCCCCAGGTGAGTCAAAGAGAAGAGAACCTCCCATACATTCCAGACCCTTCCAAAGCCCCTGTCTTAGTTAAAAAATGTCTCCTAGAAAGAGGTGCTCAGCCTAGCCTTGCCTAGCAGCTTCCAGCCATGGCAGGGAGAAATCCAAAGAGAAACAGAGTAGGGCACGGGGTGAACCAGCCTGGACTTCCAGGAGCTGCAGACTGAGGGTAAGCAGGCAGCTTACCTGCTGGTGGGCACCTGCCAGCTGCTCCTCCAAGGTGGTGACTCGCTCCAGCGCTGCCCGAAGCCGCTCTCGCACCTGCTCGAGGTAAGGGGAGATGGAGGAAGAAAGGGGGACCCCGCTTGAGTCAGGGTGGAAGAGCCTGGGCTTGGTCTACCACCACCGAGCATGAGGACAGTGAAGGGCCTGCTAAGCAGCACATTTGAAGGAGGGAGCCTAACAGGAGGACCTTGAAGTTAAGACAATGTTTGGAGGGAGCCAGTGCTCCCTAAATACCAGATGTGGAAATCTCAGAGAAGGGATACATGGGAGGCTCCAGGGCAGCCTGGCTGGATGTGGAGGCTGGCAGGCAGGTGGGCACCTTCTCATCCAGGGCCTTGTGGTGCTCAAACAGTGACTTGAGGGCCTTCAGCACCTCCACCTCACTGGAGACCCCCAAAGGTGACTGGGCCTGGCGCTTCACCACAGTCATCCGCAGTGACCGTTCATGGCGGGACACCAGGCACTCCAGATGTTCCAGAAGCAGCTGGCAGGGAGAGCAGGGGAGGGTGAGAGGGAGAGCTGTAAGCATGTGCCCCAGAGGCTACAAACAGGGTCCACGTGATCCCCGAGCAGACATGAGTACAGCCATCCCACTGTGAAAACACTGAAATACTTCCAAATGGGCACAGAGCTGCTGCCCCAACTGATACTACCCAAGGTGACTGCCCCGGCCTCTCCCCAGGACCCTGAGCTTTCTGTGAACCAGTAACTACAGGTGGAGAGCCCAGCACTGGTGGTTAAACGATGTAACTCTCACCCCAGGATGGGAGACAGGAAGAGGGAAGGATGGGACTTGAGCTAGGACTGTGCCTGGCCCCACTCCTGCCTGCTCTCTTGGTCAAGGTGTTCACAACACACCCCCATACACACACGTACACACACACACGCGCACGTGTGACACAAGGTCATCCCCACTTACCCGTGTGTTATTCCGTTCTGCTTTCAGTTCTGATATCTCTTCCTCCCGCTCTAGAAGCTGCTCCCGACACATGCTCAGCTCCCGGGTTAAGGTGGCAAATTCCTGAAAACCCCCAAGGCCCCTCAGTGCTTGGGGATTCACCGCCAAAGCAGTGTCCCGCACTTGCAAGTCAGTGGTGGGATCCTCTCACCCATCCCTCACTTTCACCACCTCCCCCACAAAATCCCAATCCATCGACACTGCAGGTCAGTAAACCTGTAGCTAGCATGTGCTTCTCCAGAGGGGTCCACATCTCTGGGTCCTCCGTGCATTCCATGTGTTAGAATCCAAGGGAACAGAGTTGTACACAAGAGTGAGAAAGTCACTGAGTCTGCTCTGCAGACCCTTCCCCATCCAGCCACCAATATGACCAGATTACATCCTCCCTCCCACTTGGCATTTCCATTTCTCCAGGAATTCAATGACATTTTCCTTTAGAAACTGATGGAGGGGAGTTCTGCTTCTGGTTTGGTGGAGTAAGGTCCAAACAGAAATGATGGATATGAAAGAGGGAAGAGAAAGCCCAGCACAGTGACTCATGCCCGTAATCCCAACACTTTGGGAGGCTGAGCCGGGCAGATCACCTGAGGTCACGAGTTTGAGACCAGCCTGGCCAACATGGCGAAACCCTGTCTCGACTAAAAATACAAAAATTAGTCAGGCGTGGTGGCGCACACCTGTAATTCCAGCTACTCCGGAGGCTGAGGCAGGAGAATCACTTGAACCCAGGAGGCGGAGGTTGCAGTGAGCTGAGGTCGCACCACTGCACTCCAGCCTGGGCGACAGGGTGAGCCTCTGTCTCAAAAAATAAAAATAAATAAATAAAAGAAAGAGGGAAGAGAAAGAGCTTTTGAAGATAATGTCTGCATGAGCACCCCAGGGAGCTCTTCCAGTCCCATCCCAGGGCTTTGCAAACTGCAAGTAGCAGGGGAAATAAGCAGATCAAAGGACCTACCTACATAGGAGCAAGAGAGCATGCAGACCTGCCCAGTCAGGCTTTCTAGGAGCCCTGCTCAACCAAGCAAGGGCTACGTCCCAGCTCCTGATGCCAACGCACCTGCCCTGGCTTTACCAAATATCCATGTACCAAGTATCACTTCTAGAGGGACCCATTTCCACACTGTCAGGCCCAGATAACTTCAGAGACCTTGCCAGCCCACCCTCCCCCATCAGGACAAGCATACAGGGGTGAGAGACTGCTCCCACATTCCAGGCTCATCATATGCTGTTTAGCTAAACATCACCTCCTTCCAGGGAGGTTTTCAAATGAGTGGCCCAAACTCTGTGGATGTCCAAGGTCTAAGAGTGATGCAACAGGCCTCATCCCTGTCCTAACCTGCAGCCTCCCTCGCACACCAAGGATTCATGACCAAAGGAAGAACTCCCAATCCCCTCTCATCACTCCAGACAGGGCAAAAGGGGCTAGAAGGGTTGTGGGAGGGCACAAGGGACAAGAGATGCCAGAGCATGAGAAACCATGAACCTCTGACATTATTACTCAATTACTGCCTTTCTGTCAGGGCCATGGCCAAAAGTGGTCAAGGTCAAGCATCTCATACTCCAGAAGCCCAGGCCTGATGCTGCCTCACCCCTCAGCTTACGCACAAACACAGTCACACTTTCACAGGCACACGCACTCATGTACACATGCCTGTAACCAGAGACAGGGCTTGACAGCCTACCACCCAGCCCTACACCATGACACCACCACCAAAAGGCTGGTGCTGCCCCTTCTCCTGGCCTCAAGCTCAGCAGCTGTCTTATCTCCCCCACCACAGGATACCTGTCCCCTCCCTTCCACCTCTAACCTATCTGACACCCTGCTGTCTACAAATCTCCCAAAGCACAATGCTGTCTACAAACACAGGACACAGGGTCTCCTCTGTCACCCAGGCTTGAGTGCAGTGACTCAATTTCAACTCACTGCAGCCTGGACCTCCTGGGCTCAGGCGATCCTTCCACCTCAGCCTCACAAGTAGTTGGGAGCACAGGCATTTGCCACTATGCCCAGCTAATTTTTGAGATTTTTATAGAAATGAGGTTTTGCCACATTGCCCAGGCTGATCTTGAACTCCTGACCTCAAGCAATCCATCCACCTCAGCCTCCCAAAGTGCTGGGATTACAGGAGCGAGGCACTGCACCCAGCCTACAAATACAAACTTCCTATCCTGGTTTTCAAACTTCTCTCTCACGTCATTTCCATATCCCCTAAGACCCAGTCAACCTGGATCACCTGCTGTTTCTAAACACCAGCATGCCTTCCTAATATCACATCTTGGCTCAGTGGACTCCCTCCCCCTGGGAAACCTCTGTCACCACCCGATGAAATCATAATCATCCTCCAAAGCCCATCTCAAAGGATACAGCCTGGCTGGGAGCTGTCCAGACTCCCCATGGGGAGACTCTCTCCCTCTCCTGAAAGCCATTTGGAGGAGTGGTCAAGAACACCAACTTGGGAGTCCATCATTCAACCACAAATATTTGTGAGCACCTATCATGTACCAGGTCCTGTGCAGGTCACTGGGGATATAGTGACAAGAAAGACACAACCCCTGCCCTCATGAAGCTTCATTGTCGGAAGTCAAGTAGGACTGGGATCAAATCTCAGCTCTGCCCCTGTTAGCCGTATGATCTTGAATAAGTTACCTAATCTCTCTGAGCCTCATTCTCTGATCTGTAAGACAGAGGTAACAGTCCTCCCTCCAGGTGCTGGTATGAGAGTCAAATGAGCCAATGTATAGAAAGCACTTAGCCCAAGCCCATCAAAGGCAGCTATTTTTATCACTGATACTGTGCTTAATAACCCTTTTGGGCCTCTCTTATCTTCCTCTGCATTCTCTCCGGTCACATGGGTTGTGTATCTCCTTCCTAGTCAATGAGCTCCTTGGTGGCAGGAACTAGTTCATTCACTCTAGGGCAAGTTCAGAGCCTCATGCACAGTGAAAGAGGAGGTCCCCACCTGCCCACCCAGCTGCTTCACCAGGGCTCCGTATTCTTGTCCACCAAGCATCACTTTTGTGTAGGAAACTCACCCACTCAGGCCCAGCCCTGGTTCTCTTCCCCACACACCGGGAAGGTCCTGGCGCTGAGGCTTGAGCTCTTTGGCTCCTCAGGGCTGCCTTCCCAACCCCAGCAGCGCCCCCACTGGGTCAGGGTAGGCTATGCCGTGTGTCCAGAGCTGGCTTTCAATACCCATCTCTCCACTCATATGAGGGGCAGAAAGGGCAGGATGTTCCCACAGTCACTGTGAGCACTGTCTCACAGACACACAACCCCCAGCCCTCTCTGGGCCTGGTTATCAGGCAGAGTTCACAGCTTCTTTGACAAGCAGCAGCTAAACAGCCCAAGAACCAAATCATCCAGGCTCCTGCTCCCTCCTGCATCCCCAGAGCATGTGCCATGCCTGGAATATCTACCAAGTGGGTGATAAGCAGGCATCAGCAGGGAGCTCTCAGGCCAATGCAGTGAGGGAGAAATAGGTGCAGTGGTGAGAAACTTGACCTCTCCAGGCACTTAGCCCCAGGCTCAGTTCCCGCCTCCACCACACACTACCTGGATGGCCACGAGCAACTTACTCATCTCCCCAGCTTTAGTTCCGTGATTTGTACAATAGGATGATGGTAGTAACAGCACCAACTTCAGGGTTGTAAGAATTTAGTGAGAGAATCCTTACAAAGTGCTTGGTCCACAGAAAGGACACAGTACACGGGACTACAGGACAGCTGGTGGTTGTCTGTTGAGGAGTGCGAGAGAGGATGTTGAGACATCCGGCTGCTAGATTCAGCCCTGCCTATCATCTTCCATGTGATGTCTCTTGCTTTTCTCATCTATGCAATAACGGAGCTGGACGAGACGATCTCTAAGACTTCTCCCGTCTCTACTGTCTGTGATTCCCCACCCACCTCCAAGAATAGGGCACTGGAGAGGAGTAGGCAGGGAGAAGGTTTCTTTCCAGTCTAGGGTGCCACCTACTGGCCGCCTGAGCTCACTGTAGCTGACACCTATGGCTGCGTTTTTCTACCCACATCAAATTCCATCCATTTCACCTTCCAGACTGAGGAGCTTGGGAGTGACAGGGAAAGAATTCAAGTAGAGAGATGAAGGAGAGTAAATGCTCGGTGAATTCCAATTGTTGATATGCAAATAGATGCAGATGGGCTGAGGGCCCAGTGGATCTAGCAGGGCTAGGGAAAGGAAAGGGGTTAAGAGAGACGCAGGCCTTCGGGCCTTACCTGGGGGAGGGCGGAGTTAAGGTGGCGCTGGAGCTGGTCCCGCTCGTGTAGGGCATCCTGGAGCCGGCTCTGTGTGGCCACCAAGGTCTCCTGACTCTCCCGAAGAGACTCCAGCAACTTCTCCCGCTCATCCAGCATGTTCACCATCAGCTGCTCGAAGTTGGCGTCAGCATCGGCGCCATGAGGGGGACCCAGGGGATCCCCCTCGTTGATTGTGGGCATCACCTCACACATGGTGGGGGTGGGCAGGGCCTTCTCAGCGTCAGGGGACAGGGAGGGACTCACAGGGTTGGCACCTCCAGGGGAACCCAGTGCATGGGTCTCAGAGTGGGCAGTGCCAGGCGAGTGGACAGGTGGGCAGGGGCTTCTCCCATAGCATCAGTTGCTTTTGCTCGGAAAGGGGCCTGGGGTCTGGAGTGCCCCTGTGGAACCGAGCCAGAAGGCCTGGCTTAACTTCTCAGGGCTGGGGCTGGGTGCCCTGTGTCCCCAGACATGCAGACAGCAGCCAAATGTGGCCATGACAGGCAGGGACAGCAGGGCTGGAAGATGGCCCTTCTCTTAGACTGAGTGCCGGAGGCTGGCAGAGTCCCAGCTGGATCTAGCGACACCCATCGTTTCTGGAGGGCAGTGTGTCTGTGGGAAAAGAGACTGCTGTGAGTACCAACTGGGTGGAGAAGGGCATCAGGGGAGGGGGTGGAGCAGAGGAGACAGGACCTTAACTAGAACGTGGGGGAGGAGAGGGAGGTGCTGGTGCATGCCCCTTCTCCAGGCTTACTCACTCTGATGGCACCTCCTTAGTTCTCCCAAGGAATGCACATACCTACTGCCCAGCCTCTGCCTCCCCCTGCTCCCCACAGCTGTCAGAAGTGCAGCCGCAGTGGCAGTGGTTCCCCTACCATGTGGATCACTGGCCAAATATAGAAATGATTCAGTCAGCGGCAGGGGAGCAGCTGGCAGGATGCCCAGAGTCCTCCTGAGACCTGGGGGTTGGAGGGGAGGAAATAGGGTCTCTGTGCCACCTCCAACCTTTTCCCCATCACTTAAGCCAACCAAGGCAAATGCAGATGGGTAGAAAGGACTCTTAGTGGGAGTGGCTGTGAGTCCTGAAGGCTGGACTCTTGGGGTCATAGGAAACAGGGGCAGAGTAGTTCCTGCCCTGGATACTGGCACAACATGGCTAAGGGTTTGGAGAGGCACAGACTGGGTACTGGGGCAGGCAGAGAGCCCTGACCTGCTACAATGCCCATAATTCAGGGAGGATGCTCTAGCTCAAGTCATTCCCCACTTCCAAAATGTGCCAAGGAGGACAGCACGCAGGCCTAGCAGACAGCAGGCTTGGATTCGGAGTTCACAGCCTCCTACCTTTGCATCGGAGCAGGGACTGAATGATGGAAAGGAACCCAGGGGTGATATAGAGGTGCAGGGTGCCACTCTCCTACGGTGGGGCTACAGTGTGGCCCCTATCATGGCTGAGAATCTGCTCTCTCGGCATCATTACCCATTGCTGACACTGCAGAAGTCACCAGTGAGGTCAGTTAGCATGTGCATAGCCTGGCTCTGCTGATACGTTGAGCCTGGCACAGGGGCCCAATGGTCAGAGCAAAGGAAGCCGGCGATGAAGTAACGTGAAAGTAACGAGAAAAAGGCTGCATGCAGCTGGGGATTTCTCTGCCTACAATCAGATTCCAACCTCCCTGTCTACATTAGAAAGCTACCACCTTAGTCGTTTTTCAGAAAGGACTGTCTTCAGAGGCCCCAGTTGCAGGAGAGAAGGGATGTGAAGCCCCCAGCACAGCAATGGGCACACTAGAGGTGGCCCAAAAATGACGTTTTCCCTCCTTCCCCTCTCTCTTATCTTATGGGAGACACAGGGAAAGCCTTCTGTCTACCCTTGGGGTGAGAATAACAGGCAGACTAGGAGGGTCAGGGTGGACAAGAAGCATCAGGACCCAGTGTGAGGTGAGAGGTCAGACACTGCACAGGCCTGTGGCAGGACTGAACCCAGCAGGGGAAACAGAGAAGGGCCAGGCCTCTCCTACCTGGACCCCCTCCCCAGAGTACTGATGCTCTAGGCAGAAACAGGGGAAAGAAAGAGGGAGACTAGGGAGCAACGTGGGGTCTAGATCCAAGGAAAGTTAGTGCACCAGCTTGAAAATTCAGAGCTCACACTCGCAGCCCTTCCCAGAAGGGCGTAGTAGTGCAAGCAGGCATGTGGGCATGCACACACACATGCCCCGAGACAGAAACACAGAGACCTAGAACAGATACACATGTGGCCACATACACACTCCCATGCATAGAAACTGGACACAAACTCTGGTCAAGGGGATCCTTCCCCAAGCCAGACAGCCACTGTGGAGGGCAGGGTCCCAGAAGGCTACAGAAGTATAAAGTAGAAGCTTGGTCTGCCTCCTCCTTTCCCCAACACTGCTGCTGCCAGGGCAGCCTACTCGCACCTCCCTGCTCCTCAGAGCAGCTGGGAGTGGAGAGGAGAGGCTGCTGCCCCAGTCTGTCCAGAGCTGCCATCTCCCTGATGCTGATAACAGCCGTTCCTCCAATTCTCCCACCCACCATGCCCAGGTCCCTCCACCCTGAGGCTGAAAGGCCATATGGCCCCAGCCTACCCCCCCAAGCTCAGCCACATCCAGGCCCACCTCCCCATCTTCCCCCACCCCTCCACACACACCAAGATGCCATAAGAGGCCAAAAGAGAAGACTAGGCTAGGGAAGGGGCCCCTTGTGGCAGAGGCTAACTTTGGAGAAGACTGCAGTGTGCCAGGAAGGAGCTTAGGTATCCCAGGAATGGCCCCAGCCCAGCAGATCCCCAGGCAGCCCGCAGCATAGCATAAAGGAAGAAGCCCAGAGCAGGGACTCAGGAGACTGGAGTACAGTCCTGCCACAGACCAGCTGGCTGACCTCAGGCTTGTTATCACCTACTGAGGTTTTGGCTACAAGATAAAACCCACAACCCTGGTTCTGCCTACCTTAGAGGGATGAGATCATGGCTGGGCAGCAAATGAAGAGTAGAAAGCACCCTGTGATTGCACGGGAATGTGAATTACCTTAGTGTTGGCCGCCTTTGGGTGGAGTTTTTAAAGCTGCTTACAGGAAAGGTGCTGGAGTTCTCAGGAAGGAAGAACAAGACCTCAGTACCACTGTGAGGTACTGGCTATCTGGTCCAACTTGGCCTCCCCAAATCCTCCTGGTCATTTTAGCAACTGAGAAGCTGGCTTTGGTTGCTTCTCTTCTCACTAGCCCTTTCCTGGCCTCTCTCTAAACCAGGTGCCAGCGAGCAACTCCACTTCCCCTGGCCAAATGGCATCATGTAGAGCTGGTCTGAAGATAGCCCAGAGAGGACTGCCAGGCAGATGCCCCTGAGATGACTGTCCAGGACCTCCTGCCCCTGTCCTGTCTGCTGCACAGGCACAGTGAGCAGAAGGGAGCCCCAGGACAGCCACATGGGGCACCTGGCTCCTTCCAGCTCCTTCTGGCTCCAGGGCCGTCTTTAAATAGCGCAATTATCATCTCAGCCTAACAGAAGCCTCCTCAACTCCCGCACAATTTCTAAGTAACACTCACAGGTCCTGATTCAGAGGCGAAAGCTGCCAGTCCCCGAAGCAAGCATTTGCAAGGGGCTTTGCCGGGGAGGAGTGTGGGCAGGCTGTGAAACAGCGAAGAGGGCTCAAGAGTGAGTGGGTGTGAGTGTGTGTGTGGGGGGGGGTGGGGGATTGGACAAAAAGTAGGCCTTGGGCCTTTAGAAACACAGAAGAGGTAACTTGGGGGCCTCTTTGGCATCCCAAAAGTCACCCCCACCTTTTCCTAACACACAGGAGGGATGGGCATTTGGGTCTGTTGCTCTGGATGGCCCCACATACAGGCCTGGCTCCCTCCTGCCTACCAGATGGCAGGCCTGGCCACGGAGAGAGCTGGACAAAGGCAAGGTTGCCAGCCCCTGCGGAGACCACAGCCCGGGGCAGGGCTGCTAGGAGTGTCTGAGGGGCTATTCAGCTGGGCAAAAAGGGAGCCTCCAGGTGGCAGCCATGAGGGAAAAGAGGAGGGTCGGACACCTGCCCAGCTGGAGGTCAGAGGAGGATCTAAAGAAATGGGGAGGGCGGGGGTCTTCCAGAAAAATAATGGTCGCCAGAGCTGCTATAAGTCACTCACATTTACCGTGTGCCCAGCACTGTGCTTCCAAGTGGTATGGATTAATTTATTTTAATCCTCATAATTATTTGCAAGGAAGATGTAATTCTTCTTCCCATTTCACATAAGTGAGAACTGAGATGCAATGTCATGTAACCAAGTCTATGCAGCTAGTGAAATGAAGAACCAGGATTCAATCTGTCTGTCTCGTGCCAAAGAGGGGTAGAAGAAGGAGGAAGAAGAGAGAGGGTAAAGACAACTCCTTCAGACTTCATGTCTTCTCCAAGAAACCTTCCCACCCCTCATCAGGGTGATGGCAGCCGGAGGACAGCTCTCCTCGGCCTTCCCTGTCCTTCTCCTCCTCCAGCCTGGGGAAGGCCTCTGCAGAGCAGCCAACGTGGTCATGAGGCCATGGGTGACTGAAAGGCCCCACTGGAAGGCCCCATCCTCCACGCACCCAAATCTCTGCTCCCAGCCCCTAGCTGGCTCCACACCAAGTTGTAGGCAACTTCCCTGAGTTCCCCCCACTGCCCCCTACTCCCATAGGCACTGCAGAAACAGACACTCTTCGGAGCCCTCATCCTTGGGGCTCTCAGACATTCTCCCCAACATGGGCCTGCAGCCCAGCTGCCCATGCCTCAGGCTGCCCAGAAGCTTCTCCTTCTTCCCTGTCCAGCTTTGCACCCCCAGAAGCCTGGCCCTCACCCATCCTCTCCTCTAGAAATCCAGCCCTACCTCCTCTCCTGCTGCTCCCTAGCCCTTCCCTAGCCCTGCTCACTAAGGCCTGCTCCCAGGATGCACCTATCGCTACTGTTTGTCCAGATCCTCACTGGCCTGCCTCTCATCTCCCTTTCCATGTTGGTCTCATGAGCTTAGATCACCTTGCTAAGCTCATCTCAAACACCACTTCCTCCATGGAGTCTCTTCTGATCCCTCCAGTGTGTGAGACCTGCCCTTCTGCTGACCCAGCATTGCCCTCTAGTTATACCTCTCTTCATGGGATTTCTCTTACTTTACATCATCTCATCTGTAGACCCATCTCTGAGTACTCTAACACAGGGCCCTAACACACATGGAACTGAACAGACCTGTGCTGATGGTCATTCCAGGGCAGTCCATCCCTGACTGACTTCAAAGAAAGGGAACTCCAAAACAGGACTGACATGGCCACCTCCTGGGTTCAAGTGATTCTCCTGCCTCAGCCTCCCGAGTAGCTGGGATTACAGGTGCACGCCACCACATCTGGCTAATTTTTTTTTTTTTTTTTTTTTTGTATTTTTAGTAGAGATGGCATTTCACCATTTTGGCCAGGGTGGTCTTGAACTCCTGACCTCAGCTGTCTGCCCACTTCGGCCTCCCAAAGTGCTAGTATTACAGGTGTAAGCCACCACACCTGGTCTGAAAATTAAACCTTCTTGAGAGCAAGATGGGGGCTGCTCCTGTCTTGAAAGGCAGACTCCAGAGCAGCTGATGATTCTGAAGGCTGTCATGCCCACTGACCATGCAGGTGACCCTGGGAAGATCCTGAATCTCTCTGAGCTTCCATTCCCCAACCTCTGTGAATGGGGATGATAACAGTACCCACCTCAGACAGCTGGGACAGAGGATGTCTAGAGTCAGCCTACACAAAGTGCTGAGATCAGCACCCAGCAACACTCGATAAGTGTTAATGAACTCTCAGCACCCTAGGCTCCCAAAGCGCCTCAAGGCTGGGCCCACCAAACTACAATAAGAAAATTAAAAATCTATTCTGGCTACAGGAAGCCATTCCCAGAGAAAAAACTCTTGGAAAAGCCCTACTTAAGAGTTTCCACTGCTAGCCACAGATCCCTTCAAAAGCATCCAGTTCTCTGCGCCCCCGACACGACTAGCAGTGACACTTTATCCCTCTGTGCTTCAGGTTCCCAATTCTGGAAAATGAACATTATAACACACAATACGCTCCAGTGCTCTCACAGGTTGTCAAGAGGCTCAAAGAGGTAACAGACATGAAACAGTTCTGAGAAGTATAAAATGCCGCCCAAGCACAGGTTAGTACCAGCTGCCGAATACACTCAGCCTCCTAATGCCAGGCTCATTCAGGGGACACGGAAGGAAGCATCTGTTCAGACAGGCTCCCCTGGGCCTGAGTCTGTGAAGCCCAGCTCTCCAGCTGCTCCCCAGGAGTTAGACATGGGCCACCTTTTACCAAGACATGGCCTATCACTTGAGTGAGCACAGAACTTACTGTCCAAACCATGACCCTCTAAACCAAGAGGATCATGGTTTGGACAATAAACCACTGTTAACAATCACATCAGAACACAGGTTTCACCTGGCCATATGGTCACCTTTGCCATTGCCACCCTAGGAGGACTAATGTCAAAACTAATGGGGAAGGCCAGGCATGGTAGCTCATGCCTTTAATCCCAGCAATTTGGGGGGATGAGGTGAGAAATTGCTTGAGCCCAGGAGTTCAAGACCAGCATAGGCAACATAGTAAGACATCCTCTATACAAAAAAAAAAATAAAAAAAAAAAATTAGCTGGGCACAGCGGCATGTGTCTGTAGTCCCAATTACTCAGGAGGCTGAAGTGGGAGGATCACTTAAGCCTAGGAGACGGAGGCTGCAGTAAGCCAAGATCACACTGCTTACTCCAGCCTGGGTGACAGAGCAAGCCCCTATTTCAAAAACAACAACAACAACAACAAAAAAAAAAAAAACCCAGCGGGAAAGGGAGAACTACAAGCCTCTGAGCCCCCATTCGCAAATAGTTCCTCTTCTGAAGTACCCAAAATTATAGACGTCACACCTACCTCTTTAACTTAAGACTGGTGTTTGCAAACTAGGCTTTACGACAAAGTACCTTTAGGGGAAGTCCAAGGCCAAAAAGAGGGTGAAGAGGTGTGACAAACTCAAAAGGCTCTAAATTCCCTTTTCTTACTTTAAAACCATCGACTCCAAATCTGTCCGTTTTATGGGACATCTGATTAAGGTTTCAATTTTATAAAAGGATTCCAAGTCCATGAAGAGGTTAGAAAATCCCTAGTTTAAATATTGTCTACAGAAGCCCCCTGCTAAAAAAACAAACACACACACGTTCTCTCAGAAAGGCTGTACATCAGTGCAACAGTGACAACCCTGGGAACGCTACACAAGTAACACCAGGAGCCAACCAACTATTTTCCACACTCCAAATGTCTAATAGTGATCATACAGTTACCAAGTCAAAATATGAGTCTGCACCACCAAATACAGACACAGCTTTTGCTGAACTTACATCATTAAGTACATTCCCAGAGAAAACCCTAGACATCTTCTGCTAATCAGAGCCATTAATCAACACAAATGTCCTCAAATAATGTTTGCAGAAGAAGAAACAAATTAATAAGCATAGCAAATTTGGAGAATAAAAATATTTCAAAACTAGGGATCCATGTGGGACAAATATTAAACAGGGTCTTCTGGTGGTAAAAAAAAATGCTCAAAGTCACCGCATTCGTAGATCAACCCATCAGATTAGGGAGCCATCGCAGAGCAGAGAAGGGGATGGGTCCAGAGTGCTAATAGGCACCAGGTGTAAAAAGCCCAGAGTACAGAACTGCAGGGAGGAATGTAGGCATCATAAAAAACATGCATTTGTATGTGGTCACAGAAGTGGGGGGCAGTATGAAAAGGGAATGGGGGGGTGTCATGTGTCTTCATGCAACAGAGTGTGTGTGTGATCATGAGAACGCATGCTATACATGTGTGGCCATGAAAAAGGAAGAGAAGCCAGTGCAGTAGCAGTTCATGCCTCGGGCATAAGCCCTGGGCGCAGTAGCACTTTGGAAGGCCAAGGCAAGGAGATTACTTAAGCTCAGGACTTAGAAACCAGCCTGGGCAACATGGCAAAACCGCATCTCTACTAAAAATATGAAAACTAGCTGGGCATGGTGGCATGCACCTTTATTCCCAGTTACTCAGAAGACTGAGGTGGGAGGATCACTTGAACCCAGGAGGTTGAGGCTGCAGTGAGCCATGATCATGCCACTGCACTCCAGCCTGGGCAATAGGGAGAGAGAGGGGAAAAGGGGACCGAGAGAGAGAGAGTATATGTTGTATGTATGTCTATGTATAAAGGTATGGTCATAAGAATGGCGTCCCGAGAGCATAGGCATGAGAGCAAGTAGGTATATAGACTCATGACAGTGTGTAGATGTGTGTATCCGTAAGCACATCAGAGATCTTGACTGCATCTAATTGTGGTCATGAGAACACATGTGTGGGTACACAGCCATGACAGTAAATGTGTGTGGTCATACATGCACAAGCATCTGGGATTCATAACATCATACGTGCTCCCAGGAGCACATGGGGGCTGTGAGAGCTTGTGCAAGTATGCGTGTGTGATCATGAAAGTGTACTGCTGGTCATGAGAGAGCGTAAGTCCACGTGTGGCCTCGAACCTGTGTGAGAAGGTATAAGCAAGAGAGGAGGGAGGGATGGGGTGATACTGAAAGAATGAAAGCTCCACTTGCTCCAGGTGCTCTGCCCCAAAGTAGGACCAAAAATTTGGAGCACTCCACAACTAGCCTAGTTTGAGCTGAAGTCATGGAACTGGGGCCACCCCATCTTTCTACCTACCCCCACCCATCGGGGATGCACTACACCATCTCCCAAGCCCAGGCCTCCATGTCCATGAGATTGCTGGGGTCACCCCCCTGAGTGTCCCAAAATGCCCACTCCTCACGGAACAGCTCATGCAAAGCTCCAGGCCCGGCCCCACTCCCCAGGCCTCCACTCCCAAAGGAGAGCCATCTTCTGAAGCAGCTGCCGAGGCCCTCTCCCATCCAGCCTCACCTCACACCTGGACTCAGAAGGGCTCTCGGAGGTCACACAGGCCACTTCCCACCCTGTGTGGGAGTTCCTTTCACAACATCCCTGGCAGCCCAGTCTTGACTTGATTATCCTTCAGGAACAAGCAGCTCACTATCAAATGAGGAAGGCTTCATCGTTCTAAGGAAGCTTTTTCTTAAATTGAATGGAAAACCCATCTCTCTTTGAAATGACAGTTATCTATCTGAAGTCAGTGGCCATGAAGGCACATCAAGTATATATCTAACTTATGAGAATTCAACTCTTAACAGCTGGGCGAAATAAGCAATAAAGGCCTCTAAAATCAAATCAGCTATTTCATCTGACACTTCACTACAAAATCATATTGTGCGTATGCACTCTTTGTAAAATCACTCTACAGTAGTACATACAGCATCTATTTATATAATATAGAATACATATATACCATATCTATACATTCATATTACTGTTCATGGTTATAAACCCATATGCCATGCTTTATGAGAGACTGGGGAGTTTTCACTTCATCTACTGCCCACAGAATCTAATGCCCCCAAAGGGATGTAACACCAGTGTCCTCGGTCCCCAGAGGCTTCGCTGCTCCAGGTTAAATATCTCCAGTGGCAAGGAGGCCCTGCTTCATGGAACTCAGGGGATCAGAAGACAGACCTCTTCAATTCAATCCAACGATCACTTACTGAGTGATTTCCATGCATCCGATACTGTTACGAAAGCAAAAGACATGTAAGACAGAAAGTTCACAGGCTACTTGAGAGAACACAGATACGCATGTAATCACTGGAGAGCAGTACAGAGACGCATGTGACCAAACTCTCAGTCTCTGGCACAGCCAGGGGGTCAGTGCTGAGCACCACTTGGAGTTTGACCAACGGAATTAACTGGTGGCAGCTTCTCCTCCAGCTCTCTCAGAACGAAGCATCCCCAGCCAAGGCCTCTCAACCACCAAGTGAAAGGCAGGTGGCTACTCCACGCTAGAGCTGACTTCACCTGGGGGGGATGGAGACACCTCAAGGAGGCCCCGAGGTTGCAGCACCCGAGCCTCTCTGAAAGCAGAGCAATGAGCTGGGCAGCAATCGTGCTTCTTGTGCAGTGGGCCAGCAGCCAGGCAACAAGCGGGGAGGCCTCAGGCTCAGCCCAGCCCTGGAGTCTCCTGCCATCCTCGCTTAGAGCTCCTTCCCCCACTGCTGTTTTCCCCACCAGCCCTGTCCCCATGACATTCTCAGTTGCCTCAGGCCCCTCCCAGTACAGCAAATGCAGAGGGTCCCCTAGAAGCAGCCCCTTCCACAGTGCATCAAGGACCATGGTCCCTCTGAATCCTCCACTCTGCTGGCCACCCGAAGTGCCACGCTCCTGTGAGCCAGCACCGTATGCCCTCCAGAGCTAATTATAGGTCCGTGAGCTAGCAGGCCAGAGGGGGACAGATGGTGACTTCATGTGGCTGCAATACACACTTGTCCCTCCCTCTGACCCCACTCCCTCCCCTCCATTTCTCTCAATTCCCTACGTAGGACCCAGACTTTGAGGCAGCTTTCACTCCCTCAATCCTCCCTGCTCCTCACCACTCCTCCTCTCCAACACATGCACAAGCACACACACTCACACATGCGCGTGCACACACACACACACCCCCCTCCATACCACTCAATTGCCACACCTTGTTTCTACAGCAACTCACCTATGGAGCCAACACAGTAGGGCCTAAAGCCCAGGGGAGAATGTCCTTGGCCTTCGAAGGCCTCGGCTAGCTGCCCATATCTTAAAACCCCCTTAGCACCCAGCTCCCCCGCCCTGCTGAGCTTTCATCCCCACCTCATCACCACCACAGCCTGACTACTCATTCTCTTGCCTAGCTCTAGCTCTGCCATCCTCAGAGGCTCTGTGAGGACCTACAAGCCATCCCTGACAACTCTTTCCAACTCTAAGATTTCAGCAATCAACTCAGAGATGAGACCCAGCAGCCTGGCTGCCTGCCATGCCCTGCCCCTCCAGCCCTCCTTTACAGCCCAGCAGCCAGACCTCCTGCACCGCATGGTTCTGACATCACGACATGCTCAGCAGCACAAACCCCAACCCCACTGGATGCAAATTCCCTTCCACACCCTCCTCCCGCACACTATTCCATCTTCCAGAGATGGCGTCTCCCACTACACAGAGTGTCTAGGACATTCTTGGCCCCCAATAACCATTTTGTCATTCATTATCTCCTTACTTTGAGATACCATTTACCCCAAGAAGCCTCCTCAAGCCTCAGGACAAAAACTGAGAAAATAACCAAGGGAAATCATTCAAGCTGCCCTTTTGCTTAGGCAGCTTCCCTGGGACTACCTGGCCAGTTAATAGTGGTAGGGGGTGTGTAGGTTGGAGTCTAATTCAGACAGCTGTTTGAAAGCACTTGGACACAGTTCTTTCTTTTTCTAATCCAACAGCAATGTAACAGAATGGGGGTGGGGGGTGAGGGAGGTGTTAACAGAATACCTGCTACGTGTGCCTACTATGTGTACCTTTCAGCTGCTCCGTGGCTGTAAATTGCCTTCAGAAGACCTAGCACCGAGCTAGGTATCTGGCAGATAGTAGGTGTCCAATAAATGTTTGCTGGATGTTGAGCAAAGTACTAGGTACCAGATCCAAGAACTCTGGAAAGGACTACGGGAAATCCCTGAAACCTGGCTCCTGGAGGGGACCCTTAAGCTCACACCAGGAGGGGATCTCCCTGCTAAGCAGAGCCTCCTTAACCACTTGCTCTCCACACAGAACGGCCCCAACTCTCCTGCTCCTCTGATGGAAACTACCAGCACACCTCTCCTCAAAGGTGACATCAGCTCCTAGTGGCACCTTGTCCTGGATCCCTCCTCCTCCTCAAAGAAAACCACCTACACCATGTCTCCAAGTCCTCCAGCCCGACCTCTCTCTTCCCACCTACCATCAAAACCTCAAAATCTGCGCTGGAAAACATCCCTACTGCGTGGACGTAAGTCAGCGCCCCACTCCCACCCTCCCAGTTCAGGCATCTCTATTCCAGCCCTCTTTTCCTGTTGCGCCCACCCCGTCCCCACCCCCACCAGGCCTCGGGTTGGCCGCTCCTTCCACCCCACCGCCCTGGCACTGCGGAGATGGGGGCATCTCTGGCACAGACTGAGGCTGGCAGTTCGAGGAATGGAGAGCTAGCGACAGGAAGAGGGGTGCTATGAGGAACGCGGAAAGGATTAAGACCCCCGCGAAGAGCGAAGACCACAGCCCCTCAGAATCGCGTCCCCAAAGGAGTGGGGTTGGCCCCGGAGCCGAGAGGCGCTTTTTCTGACTCTCCTGGAGGGGAAATGGGGGCGCAGTCTGCTCCGTTCCCACCGGGAGACTCGCCAACTCGGCCCCCTCCCCCGAAGCCGATGGAGCAGAGGGCGCACTCCACGCCCTCCCCGCAGATCGGGCATCGCCCCCATCCTCACCCCCAAGGGCACAGGGCACCGCAAAGGCCGGCGAGGGGCGGCGCGGGGAGCAGTACCGACGCCTGCCGGAGACAGCACATACGGAGTCAAAAAGGGCTGTTTCCCGAGGTGCGATAGACGAGACCCCTCCCCAAACTGTCGAGGGGAGCTGGAGATGGGGAAAAGACGCATCCTACCCCAGTCCAGGCTCTGGGCGCTCACCTGCCTGCAAATGCCGAAGGCCAGGCGGCTAGGCTCGGAGGCAGCAGGGAGCCGCCCCCGACCGGGGCAGCCCGACACGTCCTAGAGCCGAGCCGGCGCCGAGGTAGCTGCAGCCTCCGCCGCCCAAGCGCCCGGCCGCGAGGCCCCGCCCCCTTCCTCCGCAGACAACCCCCCCCAGGCTCCGCCCCCTAGGCGGGGCCGGGCTGCCGCGACTGAGGCCACGCCTCCCCCCCAAGCCCCTCCGGTCCGGGCACGTGACGAGAGCGCCGCTTTGAGGCCGCGCGCCATCTTGGTTCAGCCTCGGAGGTGGCGAGGTGCCAGGGTTTTACTCCGCAGGAGGGTCTCAGGGCCCAGGAGGAGGGTCTCAGGGCCCAGGAGTGCTGCCCACATTCTGCCCCTCCCTCTGAACCCGCCCCTGTTCCTAGTCTAACAGCCCGTTCCCTAAATTGGCCTTAGTCTCGGCCTTGTAATTGTTGTCAATAGTTTGTCACCTTTCACGCTTGCTCTCATCCTGCTTTTCTTTGATCGCACCCATTTTTTAAGTGGGGAAACTTGATATCCAGATACTACATCTGTAGTATGCTCTTCAGTGAATTGTGTCGCTTGCCTTCAGGCACCTGGCTGTTCTAACACTGTTACTACAAAATGAAGGGTTTGTCTATTACATACATAGTATGAAAACAAGTCTCAAATGCCAAAATTCCTGACTGACAAATTTTAGCTAAGCCTCTCCATTTTCCTGAATTGCTCCCTTACCCTGCCCCCTGTGGCTATTAATGCATCTTTTCCATCTGCTTTGTGAAGTTTCATCACAGTGCCTACTCAATCCTTTACCAATACCCAGTAACCACCACTAAAAGTGTGAACAATTTTTATATACATGCAATGTGTTCGTGTGTGTATTTATAGATATATACACAGCATGTTCTATATCAGCAGCAAATGCTATAGTTGAGATCAGTGACACATACAACCTTCTCTCATTTCTCTTCCACCCAATATATTCACCACTTGGCATAATTTCCTTACGTCTCTTTGAAGACAGGGAAATCTGAGTAATTCTGATCTGAGGGGTGGGTAAGTGAAGCTGAATTTGTGACCCGTGAACAACACGGCCTTCAACTGCACAGGGCCACTTACATGGAGATTTTCTTCCTTCCCCGCCACCCCTGAGACAGCAAGACTACCCCTCCTCTTCTTACTCGTCAGCCTGCTCAACATGATGACCCACTTAATGAACAGTAAATGTATTTTCTCTTCTTTATGATTTTCTTAATAACATTTTCTTTTCTCGAGCTTATTTTATTATAATAAGGTATATACTACATATACAAAACACACATTAATCAACTGTTTGTTATCAACAAGGCTTCCAGTCAACAGCAGGCTATTAAGTTTTGGGGCAGTCAAAAGTTATAGCAGATTTTCAACTGTGTGAGGGTCTGTGTCCATAACTCTCACAGTGTTCAAGGATCAATTTATGTTGCTTGACAGCAAAATCACGGTGTATAACCTGCAGTCCAGAAAGTTCTAATTCTTTGGGTGGTCTGGGGTCCTCACCAAAAGGAAATCCCTGAGACACTTCACATCCTGTAACTAATAAAGCATGCATCATACTAGAAACGGCAACTCAGCCAATGCAGAGGAAGGCTGAAGCCAAGATAACCACTGATAACACATTTTACCAAATGTTTGTCAATATTATGCTGAGAGAGAGCTGAGGCAGTATCTAGTACTGTATCTGTCACCATACCATGGAATTTGACAGAAAAAACTCAGAGCTGAGTCAGAATACAATTATTAAGCCAAATTTATTTCACCCCCTTTTTAAAGGTACTCCTAAGCGGGGAACAATGCACCAAGACACTCCTGGCTCCATGGCATCTTTAGTTCAGGCAACCAGGCAGGGACTGTGCTTCTCTCCTCCTGCCTCAAAGAGGCAACTTTTCATTGTAGAGATCTGCAAAGTGCTCATTGTCCTTAGGTTTTTTGTCTGTTACCACTTAAATGCCCAAATTCTGTTTTTGACTGACCCAGGCTCACTCTGTGTGTACAGTTTTAATACCACCCTCAACGTGGGATAAGGTTAGCTGTTAGCAGCAAAATTAAGCAGATGCTTTCTAAGAATATTCCTAGGGAAGATGGTTAAAAAAAAAAAAAACGCAAATTTAGCAGTTTGCCTCACAAGATTTTCCTCCACAAGATTTTCATTTTTAAAGAATACTGTCTTAATGCCCACCTCCTGGCAATATCCAGGTAATATCCAGCTCACTGGTTAATTCTGGATGGTGGAGGGTGGGAGGAGAGACAAGCAGCAAGGTTTTCTTCTTAGCAAAACAGAAAAACGTTTGTGATTCTCTTCTGAGAGTACACCTGAACAACAGGAGTCATCTAAACAACAGGAGGACATAAGCATTTCTGTATGGACGGAAGACCAGGCTTCTGTAGGCACACAGGATGACAGCAGAAGCAGCACAGTACAGGGCAGAGCAAAGTCGCTAAGTGCTTATGGTTCAAGAGGCTGGTTTCAACATGCAATGCATTTTGTTAATGACGTTTTAGCCTAATAAATGCCTTTCCAACAGTTCAATCAAAGTGTCACTATCCTTCCTGAAATAACTTTCTTGGTTTTACATTTTACTCAGAAATACATATTTAAAAGGTCATTTCATCAATCTTCTATACTTTTTCGGCTGATTAGAATAAGGTATACCACAATCAATTTTTTACTTACCCTTTTACTTTTTTTAATCTATGTACACTCTGCCTACTCCCTTTTACCACCATCTACCACAAGAAAAATGAGACTCATCTTTTAAAATTATGGTACAACAAAAAGACCTGGGTCAGAATCTTGGCTCTGCATTTACTGGTGTTATAGGTACAGTCACTAATTCCGTTTTCTCAACCATAAAACGGGAATAATATCACCTACTTTGCAAGACTGTGAGAAGTAGAGATACTATGTAAAGTTCCTAGTATAGTACCAAGGGTAGAAAGTCGTCATCACCACTATCAGCCTCATGCAAAAAAATACCTAAAATCCAAAACTGGCAAAAGAAAATGTATGCAATAAATATCACAAATTATTTTTTTAAAAAGATACACAAGTCAATCTGGTAAGATTCTGAAAACCCTGTCACCTGCTTTATTTCTGGAGACGGGTAAAGGGAGAAGGGAAAATATTCACTTGAATTTGAGGGGCAGCTAAACTGGAAGCAACAATTTCAGGCCTCTAAGTTTCCTCTGATCCATAAGGGAATGCTGAAACTTCTTTGTTTGGAGATTCAAAGAGTTTAATTTTTCCCTACAGCAAGATCAACAACTTTCACTGGGATAAAAGAATAAAGAACAAACTCAATAGCACCAAATGGGGTTTTAACACAGAAAACAGGGCCACTCCTTTTAAATGCAAATTTTTACATTAAAATATGTTTATAAATCATAGTAGTTGTTTTCCCTCTTGATTCAACATTTCTCCCTCCCCTAACAGGAGCCCTAGAACCTGAAGAGCATGTACATTACTAACCAGATATACAATCCAGCCACCCTGTCCAAACTGGAATCTGATTACTAATGGACTAGACTCGAGGCTGCCCCCAAGGGATGGGAAGCAATAACTATGCTCTCAGGGAGAATGGGTACTGAGGATGCCACCAGTCAAAGAGCCGAACACTGTGCACTGGGTCCAAGATGACTTGCACACCCTGTTCACTGCGCAGTTTCCGACCACCATGGACAGGGGAATCTTGGAACACCAGTCTCACTCGATGATGCCGCATGTCCGTGCTCACATTGATAGTAAACTGAAATGGAAAAGCAAATTCAGTATCCAACTGACACAACCTTGGTTTCCAAGCACTCACTCTGAAATGAAACAGTCCAGACTAATTTATACTGGCTAGGCCACAAGATTAATCTCTAAATTATAACACAAACACCCTTTTTTTTGAGAAAGGACCTCGTTCTGTTGCCCAGGCTGTAGTGCAGTGATGTGATCTCGGCTCACTGCAACCTCCGCCTCCCGGGATCAAACGATTCTTGTGCCTCAGCCTCCCGAGTAGCTAGGAATATAGGCGTGCACCACCATGACCGGCTAATTTTTGTATTTTTAGTAGAGACAGGGTTTTGCCATGTTGGCCAGGCTGGCCTCAAACTCCTGACCTCAAGTGATCTGCCCACCTCGGCCTCCCAAAGTGCTGGGGTTACAGGCATGAGCCACCACACTCAGCCAATCTTTAAAGATATAAAAAATTAAGGAGAATTTTATAAGGCCTTCTCAGCTTCACATGTTTAAACTATGCTAAAGAAAACCTCCCTAATGAGCACTTTGGGAGGCCAAGGCAGGCAGATCGTCTGAGGTCAGGAGTTTGAGACCAGCCTGACCAAACCCCATTTCTACCAAAAATACAAAAATTAGCTGGGTGTGGTGGCGGGCACCTGTAATCCCAGCTACTTGAGAGGCAGAGGCAGGAGAATCACTTAAAACCAGGAGACAGAGGTTACAGTGAGCCGAGACTGCACACCACAGCACTCCAGCCCGGACTACAGAGCAAGACTCCGTCTCAAAACAAAACAAAACAAAACAAAACTGCATATATGACACGATCTCAATTATACAAAATTATTTGAGAGAGAGAGAGAGTACATACATATTAACAGACACATTAAGAGAACAGTTCCCAAAAGATTAATTTCAGTTACAGGATAGTGGAAGTCTAAGTCACCTTTACTTTGTCAGTATATTTATGTATTATTTAAAATCATTTACCATTTAAAAAAAAGCTACTTTCAGTGTGGAAGGGGAACCTCATGTATTTCTGAATGTAAGAAATTGCCAAGCCAATGAAAAATTTTTAAAACCTGGAAAAATATGCCAGAGGCACATACGTTGTTTACTCATTACTGGCCAAGCCTTGAACAGTGATAATATCACACA
Source organism: Pongo pygmaeus (assembly GCF_028885625.2). Lineage (NCBI taxonomy): Eukaryota > Metazoa > Chordata > Mammalia > Primates > Hominidae > Pongo > Pongo pygmaeus. The sequence goes on from NC_072373.2 coordinate 46,431,356, forward strand.
AAGGACAGAGCTGAGCTGGTCACCCTGTATTTTAATATCCCATTTGTAACCCCATATGCATGCCTCAAGGTCCTGACATCCAGTGCCCATGTATGTATCTCATCATTCTTCCTAATAGGATAATGTTTCTCAATCATTAATGATCACTACACATGAAAATGCAAAAACATTCCCTTTCCTACAAAGAAGGAAAGAAGGTAAAATATTCTCAGATACAATTAATGTCTCCACAAATCTGTCTGTTGCTAATATACAGGACTGAGTTCAAACTTTTTTTTTTGAAAAAAGATACCTTCCTTCATGGTTAAATTTACAAATATCCTTCAAACCTCAGATATAGCAAAAGTCTATAAAAAAGCTGAATGCAGTGGCTCACACCTATAATCTCAGCACTTGAGAGGCCGACGTGGAAGAACTGCTTGAGGCTAGGAGTCTCAGACAAGCCTTAGCAATGCTGTGAGAGACCCATTGCAACAAAAAATAAAAATTAGCCAGGGGTGGTGGCGCACATCTATAGTCCCAACTACTTGGGAAGCTGAAACAAGAGGACAGCTTAAGCCCAGGAGTTTTGAGGTTGCAGTGAGCGATGATTCCATCACTGCACTTCAGCCTGAGTGACAGAGTGAGACCATGTCTCTTTAAAAAGAAAAAAAAAAAAAAAAAAAGCTGCGGTTCACCTCCTTTCAGAATGAAAAAAAAAAAAAAAGGAGCTGAGAATGACATCCTGAGTCCCCACTTACCAGAGTAAATATCATTCCCATGACAATCGGAATAAAGATGAAATTGAGGGTGGTGACCTGCAGTAGGCAGCAGTCCTGGTCTGGATTGGTATGAACATCTTCGTACTGAACAGGAGGCTGCAATCCTCCTGTACACTTGCTCTTTAACCTAGGGGACTGAAGAGAACTGAGAATTAATCCAATGGCTTAGAAGAAACATTATATGGCTCTAAGAGTCCATCAAAGAAAATCCTATGGCTCAACTAAAGCTAGTGAGATACACTTTTATCTTCTCTCTTTATACATATGTTTCTATACAGAGATCAAAGAAAACCTACCCTTTGAAAGAAGGGGAAATACATTTGGATGAGCAAATGTGGCAATGGGTTTATGCTTCGTTTAGATGGTATTCCTTGCCATCTGACAAGAAATGGAAACTTACGGCCTCTACCAGAGGTTCTACAATGTTTGAAAGACTGCAAATTCCTTGTAACTTGTCAGACTCCAAAGAACATCTGCTGCACAAAAGGGATGGAAGCAGAAGTGGCCACCTAATTCCACACACCATAAAACAAAAGAATCACAAGTCTCGGAACTAAAGGAAAATCTTGGCATTCACTTTCCTACAGTAATCCTAGCGTCTGCTTCTAGTCACATTTCACCACTGCTAAGACTGCCTCTCAATCCCTTCTCAGAAAGGTCTATGGTGGACTTTCTACCAATGTCTAATGGGTATCACAGACTGTGCAGATCTTATTAAATGCAAGATATCAGAACTAAAATTCTTCTCCAGAACCATGTTTTTGAAATAAATCAATAGGAAAATAAGGTTTACTTTAATGACAAACTTATCTGTAACCCACCTGCCATCACGTGAGGAATAACTAGCAGTATTTGTGTCTCATCAGTGAGATACTAAATAGAGGAGACAAGTGAAAACGTCTCCCTCCCCACCCCATCCCCGCACCCCCAACCCCATCCCCACAACCCCCACCCCACCCCATTCCATGTGTTTTCACCTGTCTCCTCTACTTAGTAATGGGTTTATGGGTTTTATATGCAGAGTGAGAGAGAAACCCATAAACCTATTGCCATATCTGCTCATAATTCCACATAAGAATATAGGGTGATCATAATTACATGTAATAATACAGGTGTCTTTTGAGTAATACTGTCACTGTCACTGTTCAAGGCTTGGCCAGTAATCAGATTAGTAAACAATATATGTGCCTCTGGCATAATTTTTCCAGGTTTTAAAAAATTTTCATTGGCTTGGCAACTGCAGAGTTCTTGTAACTTGTCTTCTCTGTCTCTTAGGCTTACATTCAGAAATACATGAGGCTCCACCTTCCACAATGAAAGCTTTTTTTTTCATGGTAAATAAGTTTAAATAATATATAAATATATTGACAAAGTAATGGTGACTTAAGACTTCCACTATCCTGTAACTGCAATTAATCTTTTGGCAACTATTCTCTTAATATGTTCTCTTAACATTTATACTTCACTCTTAAATAATTCAGTATATACTTACATATAACCACATTATCATTATCACCCATAAGAAAATTAACAATTATTTCATATTATCCATAGCACATTCTGATTTCCTAAATTGCCCCAAAATGTCTTTTATAGCTTTGTTCCCTTATCCAGGATCCACTCAAGATTTACTCTTTGCAGTAGGTTGTTATCCTTGTCTTTCAATACAGCATAGTTCCTCTTACCTTTTGTTTTCATGGCATTTCGGGTTGAGTATCCCTTATCCGAAACCCTTGGGGCCAGAAGTGTTCCCAATTTTTTCAGATTTTGGAATAGTTGCATTATACCAGTTGAGCATCTGAAATTCACAAACCCAAAATCCAAAATGCTCCAGTAGGCATTTCCTTTGAGCATCATGTTGGCACTCAGAAAGTTTCAGATTATGAAGCGTTTCAGATTATGAAGCATTTCAGATTTTGGATTTTTAGGCTGTACACTGTTTGATTTTAGTTAAGGCAATTTCATGCCTAGTGTTATGATTTGAATGTTTGTGTCTCCTCCAAAATTCATGTGGACACTTCATCTCCAATACAGTAGTATTAAGAGGTGGGGCCTTTAGAAGGTGACCTACTGGGGAGGCCCTCCCTCATGAATGGGATTAAGGCCTTTATAAGGAGTCTTCACACCAGGTTCATCCCCTTTTGGCATTCCACCTTCCACCATGTGAGGACAAAGCGTTCCTCCCCTCTGAAGGATGCAATCAGACACCATCTTGGAAGCAAAGGGACCAGGCGCTCACCAAACACCAAACCTGCAAGCACCTTGATCTTGGACTTCTCAGCCTCCAGAACTGTTAAGAAATAAAGTTCTGTTCTTTTTAAGTTACCCAGAATCTGTGGTACTGTTATAGCAGCACAAACAGACGAAGAAAGATACCTAGGGAAATCTCTTAGAACAAAGTATTATCTGAAAAACAAAGAGAAGACCACATACCTGTTTTTTGAACTTGAAGTTGAATTCCCACATTGGTTCCTGTCTGTTCCCAACAATCTTTCTGCACCAGAAAAGTAAGCACTATAAGAAAGTAAAAATAAAATAAACCAAGAAAAAGAAAAAGAAAAAAATCAAAATACACTATAACCAAAATAATCACCAAAAACCTTTCTGTTTGACAGCTCTAAAGCCAGCCACGGTCCCAATGCTGAGATTTTACTTTGGCACAGATAGACCCCCAAGTTGACACTGGTGCAACATAAAAACGGACAATCCCAGAGCTGTTCAATAAGGACAGGAGGGACCAATATAAGTCAACCTCAGAGGCTACTGACATCAGCTCCTATTGTTCTTATCTTCAAAGACAGAAACATGGTATCTAGAGACTGGGGCATCCTTTCTGATTCAGCAGGCTAATCCTCTACATTAAAATGTAAGGAGAGCCAGCAGCCACCAGGCAAGATGATACAAGGCCATAAGGTAGGCAGAGAGGGCTGGCCCTATAATAGAAGCAAACTGCTCAGGACCTTCTGGGAGCAGACAGCCAGTAAGGAAACTACAGAGCTAGGGTGAATTCTGTCTAGAATAAGCCCCTCAGTGAAAGTCAGGCTACAGCTAGGGTTAAGCACAAGAAGTGAAGTACCTCCCAGGGGATAAGGGGTGGGTCGTCCGCCGTGCCAGCTGTCCTGCCCTTCAGACATGCCCTGTACGTCCTGCTGTTCCATCAAAATTAATGGGCTTGGCTTTAAGGGGAAAACACTTCTGCTGCCATCACAACGGCTCCAGTGTCCCACACAAGCTATGCTACTGAAAAGAGAGAGAGGGGGAATCAAATACGAAAAGCTGGAGTCCAGGAACATGGGACAACTTCCTTTAGGCATGCTGGCAACTCCCTGAATGCCACGCAATCATGGGTATACAAGTGGCAAGGCCATGCATGGGATACCTGCCACTGCAGGCCCCACACCCTCTTCAGAAGATCTCTAACAAGGCACAAAAGCAGCAGCCAGATGGCCTGGGCTTACTATTTGGATTAAGACCTTAGTTTTCATTCTACTTTGGCTTTTTACAGTCCACTTTAAAAAAATTAATAGACAATGATAAGAATATGAAGATAGGGGTATTTTAGAATTTAGGCAGTAGCACTTGCATTGTGCACTGGAGCCGCTAAGATGTGTCAAGCATGAGGAGTTTGCCCAATGCTGCTCTGCTCCCAGCAATTGATTCACTCCTGGCATGGCTAACTTTGGGATGATCCCCATGCTCACCACAGTTAATCTGATACTATCAAATGTTTTGGGGGAAAGGGACACTGTAAATGTGAGAAGATACACTGTCCACTCATATTACAAGCAGAAGCAGCTGCTGGGTGAAATCCTACTCTCCTGGCATTCTACTCCTTCTCTAAATCCACCAGTTGGCATGATATTAAATTGAGCTCAGCCAATGGCCCTGACCACCTCAGTTTACAAGGCTGGGGGGGAACCTCGATAATCTTGAAATCAATAGTACCCTTTTAATTAATATGTATTAGGTAGGATATGATCACCCTAGAGCTAAACTAGGGGAGAAGAATCATTATATAATGTGCAATACCATAAAAACAAACTACAAGAGAATGGGAAATGCTATGGAACATCAGATTTGGGGTAGGAACAGAGTAACCTTGTTTGGCAAAGGTGATTTAGTAATTTCATCAGGTAGGAGAAAAAGAGAGAATGGACCAAAGGCTAGTAGACATATTTACAAATCAGAAGAATGACAGAAACTTGAATATAAATATATGAATATAAAATATCAGGGAAATCCTGAGATAAAAAGAGCCTAGAACACAGAAAGAACTTGAGAGAGCTAAGGTTTATGAATCAGGGTACCTTATAGTCTATGAGATGACCTACCAGAGCCTGGCAATAGCCTGGCACAGGGCACTTCCAAATGCTACAGAAGTCAAGTCTACACCAGAATCCTTAAGGAGGTCAACAATAAAGGGGAATCCCTGATGTCAAGGTTGCATTAGAAAGAGAAAAATAGTGAGATGTTCATGTTATACCTCTGTACCGTGATTTAAAGCCCCTCTTAAAAATTACAGCATACATCTACCATTTGAGTTATGCTCTTCCTAACCCAAACCATCAAAACCATTATATCTAGAGTGGTCCAATGTACAACGTATGAAAATAAATTAAAATAAAAAGAACAAGGAATACACTAAAAGCACCAGAAAGCTTTAAGGTAAGTATAAGATAAGCCAGCCAGCACAGCAGAAAGGTCTTGGAGAAGTGAAATCTCTGAGCCCTGAAAGTTTACATTAGTCCTCTAGCAGCCTGGGACCTACACCCCTCCCCATCAAGGAAGCTGGAGACAAGCCATGATAACAGGCCTACCATACAAGAGTCCATTAGTCAAACCCCAACACAAATTCTCACTTACTTTGGAATTCTTTAATGTGCTGGGGGTGCTTTCTGGAATGGCTGGATTCTTGGAGATTCGAGCAGCAAATGGCTCATACATATGGTACAGAGATCGGATCACACAAGCCCGGAGACAGCGCAGCTTCTCCATTGACTCTGGTCGCAGACGCAAAGGCAGGGAAGCATCCAGCGTGTAGTGCCTGAAACATAACATATTACTCCTACCAATATGTGACCTGTCTCTCCTGCTCTAGGTCAGTTTTCTAAGACTTCTGGTCTCTGTATGAACTTTACTGCACTAATCCACTGGCTGGTAGGTAGCCTGTCCCCAGTGCTACTTGATCTCTTGGCAACTTTTACGTCTTTGCCTTGTAATCCTGCAGTTCTCCATCCATTTTTAAAGTTGAAGTCCTCACTTTTTCACTGAACAAAAGAGCAAACTCTGAATTGGTATCAGTATATTATGCTTTAGCTGCTCAAAAAGAACCTGTCCTGGAGGAACCTATACTGGAGAAGAGCCACCAGGTTCTCCAGTCAGATCTCACAATGAGTTCTCTACTCCTTTCTACTTCAACATTCCTTCCCACCACAGCCTGACAGTTTACAATTGTCACCACACTTCCACACCTAGCATCAAAAACTAGCCCTTTTACTAATCACATAATTTACCTACTCCTTACCACTACAACTATACATAAGGCTGCATAAATACAAAAACTGTAATACTTAAAGACAACTAGCAAATCTAAGCAACACCTAATCCAGCTGGAAAGATGAACAGATAGGCATCTGTAGCTTTAAACATTCTAGCTAAAGTAAGCCTCTGAAGAAAAGTCAAAGACTCTTCTCTCTGGGACTTGAAGGAAGACGTTTTGCTGAAAGTGGATACTGGAGTGGGGAAGGAGGCAACCACACAGAAGACAATTACCTGGATAATTAATAATATCAAATTTAAATTAGAGAAGGGCTCAAGGATTCCAAAGCTGGGTCATGCCCAGACATGGAGTAGAGAAAGTGAAAAGAGATCACCATCCAGTGAGTAGCTCCAAATCACAAACAGTAATGAAATCAGCTACACAGATAAAAGTGAGCTCTCTGTGGTCGCACCTTCGGTACAACCTGGTCCAAAAGGCAGCAGTGCAAGTGACAGTCCAGGCATTCTTACAAATCAGGGAAAAATTCACAATGTCCTCAGGACGGATATAGGAGGCCAGCAATAGCCAAATATCCATGGGATACTCTTCTCCAGCACCATCCAGTTCTTCTGAAACAGAAAAAAGAATAATCTCTGATCTTCTACACACATATCTAAAGATACTCGATCATTTCATTTCTCCCAAGGATTGCACAGTTAAGAAAATGGTTTTAAATAGGTCCAAGGAAACCCCTCAAACTTATCATTTCCTGCTCATCCTAGCTGCTGGAAACTTTTACCTCCTGTTGCCCAAGTAAATAGGTTTTGTTCTTAAGGCCTTTAACAACTATTGGCAATACCATTTTGAAGTTTAACTTTTTTTTTGAGACAGAGTCTCACTCTGTTGCCCAGGCTGGAATGTAGTGGTGCCCAAGCTAGAATGCAGGGGTGCAATCTCAGCTCAGTACAACCTCCACCTCCTGGGTTCAAGCGATTCTCATGCCTCAGCCACCAGAGTAGATAGGACTACAGGCACGCTCCACCACACCCAGCTAATTTTTGTATTTTTAGTAGGGATGGGGTTTCACCATGTTGACCAGGCTGGTCTCGAACTCCTGGCCTCAAGTGATCCACCCGCCTCGGCCTCCCAAAGTGCTGGGATTAGTGGCATGAGCCACTGCACCTGACCATCATTTTGAAGTTTCAAAAGTGCCTTTGCACACATTGTATCATTCAACTCTAATAATTCTTCAATGGAATAAGAAAAATATTATTGCGCCCATTTTACTAATAAGAAAACAAAACCTCGCCACTCAGTCAAGGGAAATAGAACCAAGATTTTCTGACTCCGAATTCCAGCTTTATGCTATTAAGCCCTGCTCATGGTTTCTCTTTAAGTCTCCACCCACTAAACATTTTCAGTCAGGAAAGAAACAAATTTGACTTTAAGATGGTACAGGGAAGCCGGGCGCAGTGGCTCACGCCTGTAACCCCAGCACTTTGGGAGGCCAAGGCAGGTGGATCACGAGGTCAAGAGATCGAGACCATCCTGGCCAACATGGTGAAACTCCATCTCTACTAAAAATACAAAAATTAACAGGCACATTCCTGTAATCCAGCTACTTGGGACGCTGAGGCAGGAGAATCGCTTGAACCAGGAGGTGGAGGTTACAGTGAGCTGAGATGGCACTTAGGCCGGGCGTGGTGGCCCACACCTGTAATCCCAGCACTTTGGGAGGCCGAGGTGGGCAAATCACGAGATCAAGAGATCGAGACCATCCTGGCTAACACAGTGAAACCCCGCCTCTACTAAAAAATACAAAAAAATTAGCCGGGCATAGTGGTGGCTGCCTGTAGTCCCGGCTACTTGGGAGGCTGAGGCAGGAGAATGGCGTGAACCCGGGAGGCGGAGCTTGCAGTGAGCGGAGATCGCGCCACTGCACTCCAGCCTGGGCGACAGAGCGAGGGACTCCGTCTCAAAAAAAAAAAAAAGAGAAAAAATTAGTTGGGCGTGGTGGTGGGCGCCTGTAATCCCAGCTACTCAGGAGGCTGAGGCAGAGAACTGCTTAAACCCAGGAGAGGGAGGATGCAGTAAGCCAAGATTGTGCCACTGCACTCCAGCCTGGGCAACAGAGTGAAACTCCATCTCAAAAAAAAAAAAAAAAGTGTCCCTATCTCTTCCTTCTTCAGAACTCATTAGCATTAATTCTCTTGACCTTGATGTTCACTATACTTCTCAGGTTCAGGTAATACACATGCTTTGTAAAGATACCTGAATCTGAGCTAATCCTAACCCTAACCCTTACTTCAAACCTAGTCATAGAACTATCCTAAAATGACCAGCTTTCTTCCTTCCTGGGGAAAAAGCCCCTACACCATCTCCCCAAAGTTGCCCCCGCTTTTCTAGCTAACTGCTTCCTACAGCTCTATGATTAGATCAGGTTATTTGGTTAGGTTCTTCACAACAGAGACCCAATATGTCTAAAACATCATCATCTTTTCTAATTCTTATCCTTCTTATAATCTCCAGTAATCATGCAAGATACAGTCTACCATGTCTAGGCCCCACTTTCTCCCACATTACCTCTTCTCTCTGTGAAAGAGAAGGCAAACGACTATTAAAATTTCCTCTATTGTGGCTGAGTGCCGTGGCTCATGCCTGTAATCTCAACACTTTGGGAGGCCAAGGTGGGAGGATGGCTTGAGCCCAGGAGTTCAAGATGGGCTTGGGCAACACAGTCTCTACAAAAAACTTAAAAATTAGCCAGCCATGGTGGTGCATGCCCGTAGTCTCAGCTACGCAGGAGGCTGAGGTGCGAGGATCAATCAAGCCCAGGATGTCGAGGCTGCAGTGAGCCACCACTGCAATCCAGCCTGGGCAACAGAGTGAGTCCCTGTCTCAAAAAACCAAAACAAAAACCAAAAAAAACAAACAAAAACTTCCTCTACTGAGACCCATAAGGACTTTTACAAAGCAGAGTGCTATTACAAATTTTCTGTCTTTAGAGACAAAATTTAGTAAATAATGAAGAATTGTCAGTGTTTTATACATAATTGTTAAGAGCTTTCAAAACGAAGGAAATAGAATCAGTAAATGAAAGCTTCATGGAGATAAGTCATGAAGGACATGAAGAATTTTGACAGGCATAGGTTAACAGGAAAAGCATGTTAAGTGGGTAAGTGCTAACATGAAACCAAGGGACTCAGAAAAGCAAAACATGTGAGAATAGTAAACAGAAAAGTCTAACAAGATTTTAATAACATTGAGAAATTATTGTTATGTCTTTTAGATGTGACAATGGTATTTTAAAAAAGATAACTACTAAAATTTTTACAGAGATGATGATGGTATATCTGAAAATTGTTTCAAAATAACCGTGTGTGTGTGTGTGTGTGTGTGTGTGTGTGTGTGTGTGTGTGTGTGTGTGTGTGTGTGTGTGTGTGTGTGTGTGTGTGTGTGTGTGTGTGTGTGTGTGTGTGTGTGTGTGTGTGTGTGTGTGTGTGTGTGTGTGTGTGTGTGTGTGTGTGTGATGCAGTGGGGGAGTAATGGTTGAAGTAAAAATGGCCGTGAGTTGACAGCACATAAAAACAAAATGGTAATCAAAAAAAGAAAGAGAAAGAAAACTTTTTAATAGCCATGAGTTGATCATTGTTGAAGTAGGGTAATAGTTATATGGAGTTATAATCAGACTATTCTCTCTTCTTCTACATGTTTCATTTAAAAAAATGCTTTTAAAAAAAAAGAAGAAAAATACATTATACCTACTAAAACAATACAATAAAAAGAAATTTAAAAAGAAAAAAAAAAAAAGACCAGTCTGATGGAATGGAGAAACCTAATGGAGATAAAGTAGAAGGAAGTAAAATATGAATTATGGTTAAGAGCCTGTAAGCCATAAATCATGTATCTGATAAGTGACTAGTAATCTGAATAGATAAGTCCTACAATTCAATAATAAAAAGATAGCCGGGTGTGGGGGCTCACACCTGTAAACCCAACACTTTGGGAGGCCGAGGCAGGTGCATCACCGGAGGTCGGGAGTTGGAGACCAGCCTGACTAATATGGAGAAATCCCATCTCTACTAAAAATTACAAAAAATTAGCTGTGCGTGGTGGCACATGCCTGTAATCCCAGCTACTCGGGAGGCTGAGGTAGGAGAATCGCTTGAACCCGGGAGGCAGAGGTTGCAATGAGCTGAAATCACGCCATTGCACTCCAGCCTGGTCAACAAGAGCAAAACTCTGTTTCAAAAAATAAAAAAAAATAAGAAGAAGATAACCCAGTTTAAAAATGGGCAAATACCATTAGCCATCAGGGAAATGCAAATCAAAACCACAAGGAGATAGATACCAATCCACATCCACTATAATTTAAAAAGTCAGACAATAACAAGTGCTGATAAGGATGCAGAGAAACTGGAACTCTTACACACTGCTGGTGGAAATATAAAACGATGCACGCACTTTGGAAAACAGTTTGGCAATTCCTCAAAAAGTTAAACATAGAGTTTCTGTATAATCCAGCAATTTCACTCCTATCTAACCAAAACTGAAAAAACCTATGTCCACAGAAAAACTTGTCCATGAATGTTCACAGCAGCATTATTCATAGCAGCCAAATAAAAAGGAATAAAAAAGAATGAGATACTGATACATGCATAGTATGGATGAACCTTGAAAACATTATGTTAAATGAAAGAAGCTACATGCAAAAGACTATACATTGTATGATTCCATTTACATGAAATGTCAGAATAGGTAAATCTGTAGAGAAAGAAAGTAGATTAGTGGTTTCCAAGGGCTGGAGGAGGGTTTGGAATGAGAAGGGATGCTAATAAGTATGGGGTTTCTTTTTAGAGTAATGGAAATGTTCTAAACTTAGACCACGTTGATGGTTGCACAACTCTGTGAATATGCTAAAACCACTGAATTGTACACTTTAAAGGAATAAATTTTATCTCAATTTTTTGTCTTAAGTCTAAGCCATTCTGTGGAGCGAGTCCAAAACAACAACAAGATAAATCCCTAATAGAATGGTGATAAGTAGCGATTTCAAGTGAAAAATTAAGGACAAAGAAGTATGAAGAATGTCAATACTGGTTGAGTATTCCTTATCAGAAATGCTCAGGACCAGTAGTGTTTCAGATTTTGGCTTTTCCCGCATTTTGGAATATCTTGACTGTACTTATTGGTCGAGCAGCCCTAATCGAAAATCAGAAATCCAAAGTGCTCCAATAAGCATTTCCTTTCAGCATCATGTCAGTGCTCCAAAAATTTCAAATTTTGGAGCTTTTCAGATTCGGAATGCTCAACCTGTATTAATTTTCGGATCCTGAAAAAGAGGGATATGACTAACAATAACTAGAATAATTCCAAAGCAATATACCATTAATTTCATTAACTTATTACTTCAATATACTTTAACAAATAAAAATATCTATTATCTGATTCTCAGGCACAGGTGAAAGTGCTGGTAAATCTGAGACCAAAAATACATACATCATTTACTATTATTATTTTTATTTTTATTTTTTTTTGAGACGGAGTCTTGCTCTGTCACCAGGCTGGAGATGTAGTGGCGCAATGCAATCTCGGCTCACTGCAACCTTCACTTCCCAGGTTCAAGCGATTCTCCTGCCTCAGCCTCCCAGGTAGCTGGGACTACAGGTGCACACCACCACACCCAGCTAATTTTTGTATTTTTAGTAGAGACAGGGTTTCACCATACTGGCCAGGCTGGTCTCAAACTCCTGACCTTGTGATCTGCCCATCTCGGTCTCCCAAAGTGTTGGGATTACAAGCGTGAGCCACCACGCCCGGCCTCACCATTATTTATCAGCTTTCACCTAAACGTAGCTCATCATCAGAGCCACTTTAGCTTTAAAAATTCTGGGCTAAGCATGGTAGCTTATGCCTATAATCCCAGCACTTTGGGAGGCCAAGGTGGGTGGACTGCTTGAGCCCAGGAGCTCAAAACCAGCCTAGGCAACATAGTGAGACCCCTGTCTCTACAAAAAAATAGAAAAAATTAGCAGGCATGATGACATAGCACCTGTAGTCCCAGCTACTCAAAAGGCTAAGATGGGAAGTCAAGGCTGCAGTGTGCCATGATCTTGCCACTACACTCCAGCCTAGGCAGGAGACCAAAACCCTGTCTTAAAAAAAAAAAAAAAATTCTGAGTTCCACCCCAAGAGATTCTGACTCATTAAATCTGGAGGAAAACCCAGAATCTGAATGATGGTTTGGCACGTTATATATCATCAGTTTATTATTATTTGTTTCATTTGTGTACATTTCATTGCCATTAGGATATTAAAAAATCACCTACTTTTATATTTCCCACAGTAGTTATTAGACATAAAGCAGGCATTACTAATTGTAGAGCACTTAAAAGCCCAAGATAATGTCTATGTTTGTGTGTAACAAAACTAGTAACATAAAATCCACATATTTCGGAAAACATTTTTTGGTTACATCTCTGCTTCCTTACACATTCAGAAATCCAGAAATGCAAAGGCCTTCTATTTTCACATTGCCATATGTGTTTTTACACCTGATAATAACATGTTCTCAATGAAGGGCTACTATAGTCCAGTTCACAGCTCCAGAACTCTACTAACACGTACTAATCTCTTTCCCTCTCGAATTCGGACAAAAGCAAAAAGAAAAAAGAAAGCCCAGGTGTATTAAATCATGTCCCACTACCAAGGTTCTTATGGAGAGCCAAGTTTTCTTTAAACTCTCCTGGTATCACCTCTTATATCGCCTCCTGTGCTACTGGGAAAGTAACATCTTCAATTTGTCACCACAGGCAGGTCTAATAAACCAAAAGAGAGCAAGCTCCATACCTTTGTGTCTCTTACTTTTCTTTTTTCTGGAGACAGTTCTCTCATGGATGCTTTCCTCCTGGGCCTCCATCTCATCACTGCTGTCGATGATGTCACAGGGCTCACCAGCCCCAGAAAGAGCTTCCTCTGCAGGAACCTGAGAGGCTTCCAAGCCACAAAGAGATTTTACTAGAAGAAAATAAGAGGAGAATGAGATGGCACACAGCTCCACCCGGAAATACAAACAATTTAGCCAAGGTATCAGCATCCATTCAGGAAAGGGAGGAAAAAAACATCGTTGAAAGAGAAAAGTGAGAATCTGTCACCAAAAAAAAAATAAAGATTTTAGTATTTTAAATACAAAAAAAAGGAAAGCAATGGGCAAACTGACTCCAAAGTTGCAGAAACTCTTTCCAGCCCTGAAGAAAAAAGGTGTGTACAATTTTTCTACTATAAACCCTGCAGGATAAAAGCTGATTTGTAGTCTCATAAGGTCTACAAAGAAATGTTTGAGACAAATTGAATCCAATTTAACCCTGGTGCTGAGCTGGAAGCAGTAGGTGTCATAAAACACAAGTCTCAGACCCATGAGCAAACAGACTGAAAGCAAGAGAAACACCGGAAAAGGAAAAGAACACTCCAAGGTTATTAAACAAGGAAGCAAACTGCAGAGTAAAACATGTGAAGTACAGCAAAGAGATTAATAACCAAGAAGAATACAGTGGAAACTAAAGAGTATGCAAACATGTTTTTAAATGCAAAGAAAGAAAAAATATTTCTGCTACAGAAACTGCTACTCTTGACTAATCCTCCTCCCCCCCCAATATGTAAGTTAACACTGACAAAAGCAAACACGGTTACAGGAAGACGACTAAATGAATGCAAGAAAAACAGAAAATAAAATGCCTAGTTCTGTCTTCGCGGGATGAGTCTTTAAAGGCTCGCGCAAAGCTTACCTTCCTGCTGAACAGCGTTGGCTACGGCTTTCTTGACTCGTCCAGACCTCACGACCGCCGGATCCGAGTTGGCGTAATCCGCCACGGTCACTGCAACACAGCACCAACCCTCAAGGAAGAGGCCTTCTCTGGTCAGCGTCTTCCCCGCCAAGACCTCCTCCTCGCTGCAGGCCCCCGGACCAAGCCGCCCTCCAGCCGCGGGCAGGCGAGCGCTCACCTCGGCACGGTCCAGCCCCCTCCCAGCCGCCAGCCCCAAAATGTTTCAGCGCCCCTGCCCCCCTCGCCCACCTCGGCCGGAGCAGGCGTCGTGGGCCCGGAACTTGAGTCGCTTTCCTCTCTTGGGCATGGCGACCGTATCGGGGCGAGGCCTGCCTAGCGGGCCGGGCCCCCGGGCCATGTCTCCGGCCGGAGAGCCGGCCCCGGGAGCCGCAGGCCAGCTCCGCCCGGCTCCGCGGCCATCCCACACCGAAGGCCGCTAACTCTCGCGAGAACATAGGTCCGGGTTCCGAGTCTCGTTGGCGGACGACGCCCCTCTACGCCAACCAATCATCGCCAGGTGCAAGGATATGTCATCATCCAGCACCCGCGAATCAAGCTGGGTCCGGGTTCCAGGTGGAGAGAGAGCTGTTGTACTGGGTGGTGTCGGGTATCGCCGTACCTCGTGTGAGATGAATGGTGTCTCAGACCCGGAGCCCGCACCTCTGTTGATTAGAATTGAGAGTTTACATCCTGGTCTCCGGGATTCTTCTTAGTAACTCCTCTGTCCACACTCCAGGTCCACGTCAGCACCAAAATGCGTATACGCTGTCATCTTCGTGCTCTATCTCGGACCACAGAGACTGAGCGCCTGCTAGTCTAACATAGGTCTGTAAGAGTCTTCACTCTATTTTACGAAAGCTATACATAAATTTCTGAATTCTCAAAATAGGAGAAGGAGTTCTTAAAAGTTTCCAATCGGCCGGGCGCGGTGGCTCACGCCTGTAATCTCAGTACTTTGACTTTGGAAGGCCGAGGCGGGCGGATCACGAGGTCAGGAGATCGAGACCATCCTAGCTAACACGGTGAAACCCCGTCTCTACTAAAAATACAAAATATTAGCCGGGCGTGGTGGCGGGCGCCTGTAGTCCCAGCTACTCGGGAGGCTGAGGCGGAAGAATGGCATGAACCCGGGAGGAGCAGCTTGCAGTGAGCTGAGATCGGGTCACTGCACTCCAGCCTGGGCGACCGAGCAAGACTCCGTCTCAAAAAAAAAAAAGTTTCCAATCTATCACCATATAAGGTTAGCCGAGAGAAAGGACGAGAGACCCAAGGTCAGCCGAGGAAGTTTATTAACCTGACGGGTGCTCCACCACAGACAGAGGAGGCACCCCTGAGCTTACAAAATGAGGGGTTTATATGGGGGAGAGAGACCCTGGGGTTGTTTGCTGGTTAATTTTGCCACATATTACCTTGTGACGTTTATTACAGGAGGATGTAGGTAAAGTTTGTTTATGCTTCCCATCACCTCTCCCTGTGCGGTCCGGATGATTTGTAATTGGGGTTTGTTTATTGCAGCAAGGTCTGATAAGTGAAGTCGGCTGGCTTCATAAGGACTTAGAAGTGTATAGAGGCTTGGGGGAAGGAGAAGAGTTACAGAGCATTAGGGCTGGGGTGGGCAGCACGGAGAGGTTTGGGGGGAAGTGTCGGCAGTACCAAGAAGCTTTCTGGGGCAGTTTGTTCCTAACACACCATATCTCCAAAAAACTGCTAGAAGCATCCATGAAAAACTATCGCAGAGGCAGGAAGGTCACTTGAGTCCGGGAGGTCAATGCTGCAGTGAGCCATGATTGCGCCACTGCACTCCAGCCTGAGCGACAGAGCGAGACCGTGCCTCAAAATAAAAAAGGAGAAAAAGAAAAAATAACACCTTTCCTTTGTATTGAGACAGAAGCGAGTCACTGAGTGAAGGTTACAGAACTGGAACGGAGCAGGACCCTGGGCTAGTATTGTCAGGCCTCTGAGCCCAAGCCAAGCCATCTTGTCCCCGGTGACTTGCACTTATACACCCAGATGGCCTGAGGTAACTAAAGAATCACAAAAGAAGTGAAAATGCCCTGCCCCGCCTTAACTGATGACATTCCACCACAAAAGAAGTGAAAATGGCCAGTCCTTGCCTTAAGTGATGCCATTACCTTAAGTGATGACATTACCTTGTGAAAGTCCTATCCTGGCTCAAAAAGCTCCCCCACTGAGCACCTTGCGACCCCGACTCCTGCCCGCCAGAGAACAAATCCCCTTTGACTGTAATTTTCCTTTATCTACCCAAATCCTATAAAACGGCCCCACCCTTATCTCCCTTCACTGACTCTCTTTTCGGACTCAGCCCGCCTGCACCCAGGTGATTAAAAGCTTTATTGCTCACACCAAGCCTGTTTGGTGGTCTCTTCACACGGACACGCATGAAAAGTATCACCACAACGAACAGGAAGTTATTTGGTTTCCTAAGTTATTCTCCTTTATCCTTCTAACTTCCTTGCAGCTCCTAAAAGGTGATAATGCCTGGCTTGGGAAACTTAGGACCCAGGCATCCAATCCACTGAATCTACCAGAGAGTATCTTATTTTCAGTCTAATGAGCTAGCACAAAGTTTGTTAGGAGAAAAACCTCAGGCCTTTTACTAACATTATGTAACAGACTACCACCAGGGGTCTTGCTAATAGGCTTGAATCAATTAGGAATTAAAATTGAAGCTGAAGAGAATTGATTACAATTATGAAATATTCAAATTTAATTTATCTAAAGTCACAACATGAAACAAATGTCTAATAAACTGTTAACAAAAGAAAATTCTTTCAAATAAGTTTTCTATTTATATGTAATTCACATTTGTAGTCCAGTTCAAAATGCAGATGGTAAGTGCTGAGGCTTCTTATTTCACAACGTTATCAATAAAAAATTCATGGCCAGGTATGGTGGCTCACGCTTGTAATCCCAGCACCTAGGGAGGTGGAGGCGGGAGGATACTTGAGCTCAGGAGTTTGACACCTGCCTGGGCAACAAGACCCCATTCTCCACAAAAAGGAAAAAAAAAAAAAAAAGACCAAAAAAAGTGTAATAAAAAATTCACAAGGTTCACATAGATGTAGATTTCTATTCATGTGGCACCCTGTTGAAAACACTCAGGCATTCAGATTCTGGAGGGAATCAAAGTTACAAGAAACATAAACCCTATTACAATGTCACTATAAAAAACCTGGGTTTTAACAAGAATGTTCTCTCATTTTTCAGCAGTGTAATTACTATTTTAATGCATTGGATGAAAGAAATGCTAGTTCCCAAAACTATTTCATCTTTCAAAATTTCTAGACTGAGAAGATTTTAAGCAAATGCTCTGAGACTCTTAAGTCCTTGGGCCAATATAGTGGAACAAATGATCCTACTCTTTCATTCCACCTTTTATTAAAAAGCAACAACTTTTAATTAATAGCACTGTTAATCTCCAGACCAGAAGATACAAGTTCTTGCTAGGAAGACAAGTAAAAGTTACTAAAATTGTTATGTTTAAATGCAAGTGGCTTAACCTAGCTATTAGGAAGAAAGTGGAAGAAAAATGTTGTCTTCAAATATTTTCCTCAGAAAAGTAGGAAATTTAAGGACAACATATAAATATATACAGCATTCGAATGCTATATTTCTAGATTATGTCCACCCTACTTTTTGGGTATTAAACTGTCCTTTAGACCCGGCACGGTGGCACACACCTGTACTCCCAGCACTTTGGGAGGCCAAGGCGGGTGCATCACCAGGGCAGGAGTTCGAGATCAGCCTGGCCAACATGGTGAAACCCCGTCTCTACTAAAAAACAAACAAACAAAAACAAAAATTAGCAGGGCATGGTGGCGGGCGACTGTAGTCCCAACTACTTGGGAGGCTGAGGCAAGAGAATAGCTTGAACCCAGGAGGCAAAGGATGCAGTGAGCCGAGATCGCACCACTGCACTCCAGCCTGGGTGACAGAGCAAGACTCCATCTCAAAAAAAAAAAAAAAAATGTTATTTATTTTGCACTAATAGTAAATGATCACAGGAGGTGTTTGCTTTTTAAGGTTCCTTTATCTTGAAAACTTAAAGATGGCAAATCTATGTTAGTTGTCATAATTTTCTTTTAAATTTTAATAGCCTGTGAAACCCTAAAGCCTGGGAATATTGCTTTGGAGGTATTGGAAAAGTATCCCTTCGGTTTGAATAAATACATCACAGTGGGATTTCCTACTGAAGGCAGTTTAGTATAAAAAAGCAATATTTTGAAAGTAGTCAAGAGTGCAGCTTGTGAAGTCAGACTTGCTTGCATTCAAAACTTCCCTCTGCCATTTATTATCTATGTGACCTTGGAAAAGTTACTTAACCTCTCTGAACCGCAGTTTCCTTGCCTGCAAATTTCAGATAATAAAAACATCTGCTTCACTGGGTTGTTGAAATAATTAATTGAATTAACCCATAAAAAGCATTAAAAATAGCACATAGCAAGCCTCTCAGCTGTTATTATAGTGGTGAAAAAGTTGTGGTAGTTGTTATTTGAAAACACCTTAGGTGACTGATTCCTTTTTGCTTCTACTGCATGAGGACAGAATACATAGAGTCAGAAGGAAGGCAACCCATTCCAGTTTATTAAAACACTAAGACTAATTAGTACCTAACATACAAGTGGCAGGGTTAGAATTCAGACTATCTCCAAAGTTCATATATTAAAAAACACTATTCACTTTGGGAGGCCGAGGCAGGTGGATGACTTGAGGTCAGTAGTTCAAGACCACCCTGGCCAACATGGTAAAACCCCATCTCTACTAAAAATACGAAAAAAAAAAAATTAGTCAGGCATGCTGGGACATGTCTGTAGTCCCAGCCACTCGGGAGGCTGAGGCAGGAAAAAACACTGTCTTGGCCAGGTGCAGTGGCTCCCAGCACTTTGGGTGGTAGAGATGGGAGGATCACTTGATGCCAGGAGTTCGATACCAGCCTGGTCACCATAGTGAGACACCATCTCTGTTAAATAAATAAATAAGAATAAGAAATAAAAATAAAAACCACTGTCTTATACTGCCTCTAAGATTAAAAGAGTCATACTGAACTTTTGCCTTTGATTAATATTAGTAGTCTAAGTGTAAGTTCCTCTGAGCTGGCCGCACCATGGTCAAGCCATTGTGACATTCCCCCACCCTTGTGATAATGTACTTTGTGCTATTCCCTATCCTTGTGAATGTGCTTTGTAACATTCCTCCCCACCCTTGTGACAATACAGTCTCCCCCTCCACCTTGTGAATGTACTTTGTAACTTCCTCCCTGCCCTTGTGACAATGCGTCCTCTCTGCCCTTGTGAATGTACTTTGTAACATCTTCCCCGCCCTTGAGAATGTACTTTGTAACATCCATCCTCTGCCCACAAAAATTGCTCCTAACTCCACGGCCTATCCCAAACCTATAAGAACCAATGATAATCCCACCACTCTTCGCTGACTCCTTTCTTGGACTCAGCCCACTTGCACCTGAGTGAATACACGGCCTTGTTGCTCACACTAAGCCTGCTCAGGTGGTCTCTTATACAGATGCGTGTAACAGTAAGTACCTGTGGAGTCAAACTAAGTTAGAGAAAACCTGTAACAGAAAACAAACTGAAAGTGTACTTAAACAATGAATTTCTATGATGTGCTAAAGCTGTGGAAAAGGTCTGAGAAGAATCTGATTCATAAGAAGAATGCAGTGAGCCAAGATCGTGCCACTGCACTCCAGCCTGGTGACAGAGTGAGACTCCATCTCAAAAAAAAAAAAAAAAAAAAAAAAAAAGCTGTGCCTAGAAAAACTGCATTTATTGCATTTATTAAATCTAGGGAAAATTGCTTGTGACTAACTTTACCTGCCTTATTTAAAATATAGTATATTGATCCCGGGCGCGGTGGCTCACGCCTGTAATCCCAGCACTCTGGGAGGCTGAGGCTGGCAGATCACCTGAGGTCAGGAGTTCAAGACCGGCCTGGCCAACATGGTGAAACCCCGCCTCTACTAAAAATACAAAAATCAGCCAGGCATTGTAGCGGGTGTCTGTAGTCCCAGCCACTTGGGAGGCTGAGGCATGAGAATCACTTGAGCCCAGGAGATCGCACCACTGCACCCCAGCCTGGGTGACAGACTGAGACTGTCTCAAAAGCAAAAAATAAAATACAATATAGTATATGGCCAGGTGTGGTGGCTTACACCTGTAATCCCAATACTTTGGGAGGCCGAGGCAGGAGGATTGCTTGAGGCCAGGAGTTTGAGACCAGCCTGGTCAACATAGTGAGACCCCCATCTCTATTTTATAAAATAAATTTTAAAAATAAAATATAGTATATGATACAAATAGTTCAATTCACATAGTTCTCAGTGGTTTTCAGTTAAAAATAATAGTAACAAATAGAGTAGCCTAGCGATGGGAAGCTCAGGCTCTAGGGGCAGATGTTCTCAGTTTGAATCACTGTTCTTCTCTTAATAGCTACATGACCTTGAGCAGATTACTTAATCTCACAAAAATTCAGTTTCCTTATCTATAAGATGAGCTTAATAATGGTTGCCAATTCATAGAGTTGCTTTAAGGATTAAATGAGATAATACAATATACGGAAAGCTCTTAGCTCAGCACCTGGCACATAATAAGCACTCAATAAAAGTGGGCTGCACTTAAAACT
This sequence comes from Pongo pygmaeus, assembly GCF_028885625.2. Classification (NCBI taxonomy): domain Eukaryota; kingdom Metazoa; phylum Chordata; class Mammalia; order Primates; family Hominidae; genus Pongo; species Pongo pygmaeus. Next base: position 46,452,076 of record NC_072373.2, read on the forward strand.
AGAAGCATATTCATTTGAATCAGTAGCTCTCAGCCATGACTGCACAATGGACTCCCTCCCTGGTGGTGGCATTTTATAAAGTACTAGTGACCTGGCCCTACACCCAAAGTTTCATATTCAATCAGTCTGAGGTGTAGCCTGGGCACTCACATTATTTTAAAACAATCCCTAGAGGGCCAGGCTGGTGGGCCACACCTGTAGTTCCAGCTACTCTGGAGGCTGAGGAGGGAGGATCCTTTAAGACCAGGAGTTATTCTCTTAAAAACAAAGCAAACAAAAATAATTCCCAGATAACTTTAATGTTCCGTCCAAATATTGAGAACACAGGTTTAGATCAAGCACCAGCAAACCAGAGGCTGCAGGCCAAATCTGACCCCTACGTATTTTTTGTAAATAAAGTTTTATTGAAATACTCCTACCTATTTATGTATTATCTGTGGCTACTTTTTTTCTTTTTTAACCAACTGATAATCACTTAAAGAAAATTGATTAATCCTGTGCAGCGGTGACTTCAACACCTGGCTCACTACTGATGGAAGTAATCAATTTAGCAATTCAGAAGTTCTGTGTCAGTTAGTGAGTCGCTTGTGGATTCTTATGGGGATTTATCTTGGATTCTTACAAGTCTTAAACAACCTTCACCACAGGAGTTTTTCTCTTAGTGATTCTTAGAATCTTGGTAGGGATCCAAATTGGCCCTTTCACTTTGAGATTATTTTCCTTTGCACTTTTGATCAAGTCAGCACACATCTTCGCCAGGGATGTTAGGTTGCGGCTAGTTAGGGCAATTTTATTTTTAAAGACAGGGTCTCACTCTGTCGCCTAGGCTGGAGTTCAGTGGTGCGATATCAGCTCACTGCAGCTTCGACCTCCTGGGCTCAATAGATCCTCCCACCTCAGCCCCCCAAGTAGGTGGGACCACAGGTGCGCACCATCAAGCCCGAATAAATTTTGTATTTTTTGTAGAGAAGGAGTCTCCCTATATTGCCCAGGCTAGTCTTGAACATGGGCTCAAGTGATCCACCACCTGCCTTGGCCTTCCGAAGTGCTGGGACTACAAACGTGAGCCACTGCTCCTGGCCGGTTAGGGTAATTCTAATTCAGTGAATTAACTTGTGGTTCCAGGGACGTCTTTCTTATGTTGTTAAAAGCTGCGTCTGTGGCACGATTTCCTCTGGAGAGTGAACAGCGGGGAGTCAGTTGCGGGAGTGGGTGGACCAGAGTTCCGGTACAGCTGGGACCAGGTCTTCCTCAAAGAGCTATCTGTGGCTCCTTTCACTCTACAAGGCGTAGTTATGACAAAGACCGAATGATCCTCAAAGTCTGAAATATTTGCTATCTGGCCCTTTACAGCAAGTTTGCATACTTCTAATTTAGAATAAAGTACCTGGGCAGTCTGCACCACATGAGGGCAGTATAGCCTCAGTATGTGATAATTGAGTCTACAAAAATTTGCACATCAGGAATCACAGAAATGAATATATTTTTCACACCTATAGGCTCCTTTCTCTAATTTACAAACATGCACAAGTCTACTCTGTCCTGAAAACCTCCATGACAAACACTGCTCCCTCCTCTATCTACCATGACTAATAAGAACAGCTTTTGCCCATCGTCTTTGTTTCTTCAGCACCTAGACAATTCTTGTGTCACCAAATTTGGGCTTCAAAATTCACCTGTCCATTGAAACTACTCTTAAGGTAGCCAGTGACCTCTTCATTGCATTTTCTACATTCTCTTTCTTATATTTCTATGAGATCTCGTCCTTCTTGAAATCATCTTCACGATGATACTCCATTTTTTTAGCTCTCTTCATTATCTCTCTGGCCACTCTCAGAGTGACAATGCTCTTTTTTCTCCTTCTATAACCTGTGTTCCCTATTCCACTCTGTTTAAGATGGGCATCAGTCCAGATAAATGCTGTTTTTGCTTTTGCAAATTATTAGCCTTACAAAGTTTTGGGCCAGGCGTGGTGGCTCACGCCTGTAATCCCAGCACTTTGGGAGGCCTAGGCGGGTGGATCACGAGGTCAGGGGTTCGAGACCAGCCTGACCAACATGGTGAAACCCCGTCTCTACTAAAAATACAAAAATTAGCTGGGCATGGTGGCGGGTGCCTGTAATCCCAGCTACTCAGGAGGCTGAGGCAGGAGAATTGCTTGAAACCGGGAGGCGGAGGTTGCAGTGAGCCGAGATCACGCCACTGCACTCCAGCCTGGGCGACAGAGCGAGACTCGGCTCAAAAAACAAAAACAAAACAAAACAAAACAAAACAAAGTTTGGGAATCAGATTGCTAACTTATAAGGGGTATGGCCAGGATTTAGTATGCAATGGGGCCAGGTAAGAAGGAATTGCTATTAACTGAAGAGGTTTGATCAAGTACCACGTCCCAAGGGCAGACCAGAATGAGTTGGGGGGTGAACACAATCTTCCTCAGCTTCATAATCCCACACTTCATGATCCAGTCGATTTTGGGGGCCAGACCCAAGTCTAACCCTTAGGATCTTTATACTGTTTCCTCTATCAGGGAATATCTGTTCCATTCCTTTCTCCTGGGTAACATAGGAGCTCTGTAGGATTAAAAAAAAAAATGGAGTTCCATGCTAGCTATAAACACTCTACTTGCAGTTACTATAATTAGCTGAGAGCTCTGGGAATTTTCAAGTTTCATTCACGCTGTAGTATGAATCAGAACTTCATCTCTTGCTAAATAGTGTTCCATTTTATGTACGCATCACATTGTGTTTTTCCGTTCATCTGTTGAGGGACATTTGAGTTGCTAATGTGAATAATGCTGCTATAAATATGGGTCCACAAATATTATTTCAAGACCCTGCTTTCAATTCTTTTGGTATATATCCAGCAGTGGAATTACTGGATCATGTGGCAATTCTATTTCTAATTTTTTGAGGAACCACCATACAGTTTTCCACAGCAGCTGCACCATTTTACATTTCCACAAACAGTGCACAAGGATTTCAACTTTTGTTCATCCTAGCCAACACTTGTTATTTCCTGTTTCTTTTTAATAGTAGTCATCCTAATATGTGTGGGATGGAATCTCATTGTGGTTTTGATTTGCACTCTCCCGATGATCAGTGATATTGAGCATCTTTTCATGTGCTTATTGGCCATTTATATATCTTCTTTGGAGAAATGTCTATTCAACTCCTTTTGCCCATTTTTGAATCAGGTTTTTTTGTTGTTGTTGCTGCTGTTGAGTGTTTGGAGTTCTCTATATAAACTGGATACTAATCCCTTATAAGATACACGATTTGGGCTGGATGTGGGGGCTCATGCCAGTAATCCCAGCACTTTGGGAGACTGAGGCAAGAGAATTGCCTGAGCCCGGGAGTTTGAGATCAGCCTGGACAACATAGCAAGACCCTGTCTTTACAAAAAATTTAAAAATTAACCAGATGTGGTGGTGCAGACCTGTGGTCTCAGCTACTCAGGAGGCTGAGGTGAGGATTACTTGAGCCTGGTAGGTTGAGGCTGCAGTGAGCTGTGATTGTGCCACTGCACTTCAGCCTGGGTGGCACGGAAAGATTGTGTCTCAAAAAAAAAAAAAAAGATGTAGGATTTTCAAATATTTTTTCCAATTTTGTGGGTTGCCGTTTTACTCTGTTGATAGTGTTTTTGATGCACAAAAGCTTTTAATTTTTGTAAAGTCTAAATTGTCTATTCTTTCTTTTGTTGCCAGTCCCTTTGGTGTCATATCCAAAAATTCATTGCCAAATCCAATACTATGAAGCTTTTGCCTATGTTTTCTTCTAAGAGTTTTATAGTTTTAGCTCTCAAGTTTGTCTTTCATCCATATCAATTTAATTTTTGTATGTGATGTAAGGTAAGGATCCAACTTCATTCTTATGTGTGTGCATATCCAGCTTTCTCAGCACCATTTGTTGAAAAGACTGTCCTTTTCCCATTGAATGGTCTTGGCTCCCTTATCAAAAATCATTTGACTGTATGTTAGAGTTTATTTCTGGGCTTTCTTTTCTATTCCGTTAGTCTATATGTCTTCCTTTATGCCAATACCACATGTTTTGATTACTGTAGCTTTGTAGTGAGTTTTGAAATAAGGAAGTGTGAGTCCTCCAACTTTGCTCTTCTTTTTCAAACTGTTTTGCCTACTCAAGGCAAATTCCATATGAATTTTAGGAAGGATTTTTCTATTTCTGCAAAAGACGTCATTGGGATTTTAATAGGTATTGCATTGAATCTGTAGATCACTTTGAAAGTATTAACATCTTAACAATATTAAGTGTTCCAATCAATAAACATAGGATGGCTTTCCATTTATTTATGCTTTCTTTAATTTCTTTCGCAATATTTTGTAGTTTTCATTGTACAAGTCACATCCTTGGCTAAGTGAATTCCTAAGGACTTTGTTCTCTTTGATGGTATTAGAAATAGATTTCTTTTTCCTTAATTTCATTTTCAGAGTGTTTATTCTGTTTATTACTGCATAGAAATTCAACTGATGTTTTTGTGTTGATTTTGTATCCTGCTAATTTGCTGAATTAGTTTAAGAGTTCTAACAGGTTTTTTTGGTAGAATCTTTAGGACTTTGTACATATAAGATCATATCATCTTCAAACAGATAAAATTTTGCTCTTCTTTTCAAATTTGGATTTTTTTTCTATCTTTCTTTGTACCTAATTGCTCTGGCTAGAATTTCCAGTACTATGTTGAGTAGAAGTGGCAAAAGCGGGCATCCTTGCCTTGTACCTGATCTTACAGGAAAAGTTTTTAGTCTTTTACTATTCAGTATGATGTTCACTGTGAATTCTTTATATATGATTTTATTATGTTGTGGTAATTTTCTTCTATTCCCAGGTTGTGGAATGTTTTTATAATGAAAGTGTGTTGAATTTTGTCAAATGTTTTTTCTGCATCAATTGAGATAATTATGTGGTTTTCTTCCCCTTCGTTATGTTAATGTGGTGTATTACATTGGTTTTCATATGTTAATCCATTATTACATCCAGGAATAAATCCCCCTTGATCATGATATATAATCCTTAAGATGCTGCTTAATTCTTTTGGCTAGTATTTTGTTGAGGATTTTTATATGAATGTTCAAACGGGATATTGATCTGTAGTTTCCTTGTTGTATCTTTGCTAGCTTCGGTATCAGGGCAAAACCAGCCTCACAGGATGAACTAGGGAGTGTTTCCTCCTCTTAAATTTTTTGGAACATCTTGAGGATTCATGTTAGCTCTTTAAATGTTTGGTATAATTCACCACAGAAGCCATCAGATCCAGGGCTTTCTTTGTCAGGAGATTTTTTTATTACTGATTAGATCTTACTAATTATGAGTCAACTCATAGTTTCTATTTTTTAACGATTCAGTCTTGGTAGGTTTTGTGTTTCTAGGAATTTGTCTGTTTAATCTGGGATATCCAATTTGTTGGCATACAGTTGTTCATAATACTCTCTTATAATCCTTTTTCTTTCTGTGAATCAATAGTAATGTCCCACTTTCTGATTTTAGTATTTAAGTCTTCTCTCCTTTTATTCTTACTCAGTCTAGCTAAAGATTTATCAATTTTGTTCATCTCTTCAAAGAACAACTTTTGGATTAGTTTCTTTTCTTTTTCTTTGAGACAGAGTCTCGCTCTGTCACCCACGCTGGAATGCAGTGGTGCAATCTCAGCTCACTGCAAACTCTGCCTCCCGGGTTCAAGTGATCCCCTCACCTCAGCCTCCCAAGTAGCTGGGATTACAGATGTGCACCACCACACCTAGCTAATTTTTGCATTTTTTGCAGAGACAGAGTTTCACCACATTGGCCAGGCTGGTCTTGACCTCCTGGCCTCAAGTGATCCACCAACCTCGGCCTCCCAAAGTGCTGGGATTACAGGTGTGAGTCATCATATTTTCTTTATTATTTTTCTGTTCTCTATTTTATTTATCTCTGCTTTTATCTTTATTAGTTCCTTCCTTCTGCTAGCTTTGAACTTTGTTATCTTTTTCTAGTTCTTGAAACTGTAAGTTAGGTTGTTGATTTGAGATCTTTCTTCTTTCTAAATATGAGAATTTATAGCTATAAATTAACCCCTCCACATGGCTTTTGTTGCATCCTCTAAGTTTTGGTATGTTGTATTTTAATTTTCATTTATCTCTAAGTATTTTCCAATTTCCCTCTGTGATTTCTTCTTCCTCTTCTAAAGGGAGGTCCTAGAATATAGTTCCTTGATAAGCTATGGCAAAATTTCAGTATGTCGAGTGGGGTACCTCAGTAGTCACTCTCATAGAAGTAGACTAGAATAGGCTGGGCACGGTGGCTCACGCCTGTAATCCCAGCACTTTGGGAGGCCGAGGCGAGCGGATCACGAGGTCAGGAGATCGAGACCATCCTGGCTAACACGGTGAAACCCCATCTCTACTAAAAATACAAAAAAATTAGCCGGGCGTGGTGGCGGGCGCCTATAGTCCCAGCTACTTAGGAGGCTGAGGCAGGAGAATGGCGTGAACCCGGGAGGTGGAGGTTGCAGTGAGCCGAGATCGCACCACTGCACTCCAGCCTGGGCGACAGAGTGAGACTCTGTCTCAAAAAAAAAAAAAAAAAAAAAGAAGTAGACTAGAATAGTGGTTACCACAGGATGGGGAGGGTAGTTGGGGAGCAAGGATAATGTGAGATTGTTCAGTGAGTACAAAGCTGTAGTTAGATAGCGGGAATAAGTTCTGGTGGTCTATTGTATACTAGGATGACTAGAGTTAACAATAATGTCTGTTTCAAAAGAGCTAGAGGAGAGGTTTGTTAATGTTATCCTCACAAAGAAATAAATGTTCAAGGTGATGGGTATGCTAATTGGGTATGCTAATTACTCTAATTTGGTCATTGCACAATTTATACAGGTATTGAAACATCACATTACACTCCATAAATATGCACAATTATTATGTGCCAGTCACAAATTTTTTTTAATGTACATAGGATAATGTTCCAATGATCAAGAATGTCAGATTAGCTAACAAATACTTTGAATAAAATATAATACAGTAGGATGATTAAAAAAAAAAAAAAAACTCGGGATGAGGAAGAATATTTTGCCGGGCACAATGGCTCACACCTGTAATCTCAGCACTTTGGGAGGCCGAGGTGGGCAAATCGCTTGGACTCAGGAGTTCGAGACCAGCCTGAGCAACATGGCAAAAACCTGTCTCCACTAAAAATACAGAAAATTAGCTGGTGTGGTTGTGCACTCCTGTAGTCTCAGCTACTTGGGAGGCTGAGGCAGGAGGATTGCCTGAGCCAGGGAAGTTGAGGCTGCAGTGAACCATGATTACACCACTGCACACCAGCCTGGGCAAGAGGAGTAAAACACTGCCTCAAAACAAAGAAGAAAGAATATTTGTAGAATACATAAAAGTTCTCTAATAGCATCAACAGTGGGTAATAGGAAAGAATCACTATTGTAATACTCAGAATTGTCAAGTTATAAAATGTAAAGGAAGGAGAGCTGAATAAGAGAAAACTATATTTTGAAAAATAACAATGTGGGCCAATTTTTAAATAAACCATATAAATACCAGGGCTATGTAGGAAAATCTCACACAGGTTTTGCTATTGTTCTTCTATATGCCTTATAGCTCTTTGGTTCCTTGTTCCTGCATTACTGTCTTCTTTTGTATTTAGCTGGGGTTTTTTGTAGTGTAATGTTTTACTTTTCTTCTAATTCCCTTTTGTGTATATTCTATAACCATTTTATTTAAGGTTGCCATGGGGATTACACTTCACATCCTGAAGTTATGACACTCTAATTTGAATTTATACCAACTTAACTTCAATAGATACAAAAACTCTGCTCCTATACTGCTGGCTCCCCACCCCTTTCAGCTATTGATATCATAAAATATCTTTATACATTGTGTGTCCAAAAACATAGACTAATAGTTGTTTTCTAAAATGTATTAGTCTCTAAAATGATGTAGAAAACAAAATGTGGAGTCTCAAACCAAAGTTACAAAAATACTAGCTCTTAGACTAATAATTGTATTTTATACTGGAAATTTTATGCTCATTTTTACTTCTATATAAATTTTTTTTAAAAGAAGCATTTTGGTTGAGAGAGAAGAAAGAAGATGAGGAAACTTTTTTTAAAGACTAAGAAGAAAAAGTAGGAAGGGGTAGGAGAAGGAAAAGGAGAAGAGGAAGAGGAAAAAGATGCTTATTTATCTCAGTCTCAAGTGAATCATGACCTGTAGCATAATCCTATAGTTTTATACATGTGCCTTTAGCAAAATAATACTATCACTAAGTAAAGCTCATCTATAATTGTAGATGTTTTTAGATTTAAAAGTTGAATTTAGGATCTTTATGGGATAATTAGAACTGGTATTAACTTCCTATTATAAACAACTAGAAAATTGGATAAAATATAAGAAAAAAATGCCTTTGGACATTGAACAACAAGTATCCCAGGAGAGAAAGGACAGACACAAAGTAAACCTTACAGTTCCCCTGGCTTTCTGCATTGAGGTAATTTCTGAATCACAGACATTACAGAGCAGAATTCCAGGAAGGAGAGAACTACGCAGGAAAAAGAGCTCCAGAAATCTGCATGTGAGTTTCCTCAAGTCAAGACTACTGGGCCATGCACACATATAGTAAAATTCCACAAGGCCAGGGAAAAAGTGGGATGATGTCAGTGATAAAACTGAAGCAGAGAAGAGAAAGAATATGGAAATTTCTTGGGTCAAACATTAACAACAAGGGGGCTAGGAAAGAATAGAGGTTTAATGACCAATTTGTGGTAACTAAGAGATCTACTTACCCGTTGGGCCTGATCTTAGCCTGGAAAGGGGATATGGAATGAGAGTAATGAAGAAAGACTCAACACCTCCCTGTAGCTCTTCTTTACAATTCTCCATGAGGGCTTTTAAGTTGTTGAAGGTATTATTCAAAACCTGCCAATTTAATTCAAAGTGGTGGAATTGCATTCTAAACAATTTCTAAAATACTGGGTCAAATCAGGATAGCTAAGTTATGCTGTGGTAACAAACAACCCCAAATCTCAGTGGTTAAAGACAATAAAAGTTTATTTCTCCCCCAAATTATATGTCTCATCCAGGTGTTGACTCTGCTCCATATAGTCACTCAGGGAACTAGGCTGACAGATGCTCCACTGTCTTGCAGCTATGCCATCTGGAATGCATAGCCAACTTAGTCACCAGAGTAAGGGAAGAGAAAAAATGGAGAATTTCACATGGGTTTTTTACTGTCTTGCCCCCAGAAAGGACACATACTAATTTCCACTCATTTTTCATTGGCTAGAGTTAGTATTGTGGCCTCACTTAACTGCAAGGGGGCCAGGAATAGAGGAGCAAATGGAATATTTAGAGAGACTTACTGTGTTTACCACAGCTAGAAAGCTGGTGTTAACATTTCTCACCACCCAAATCTAACCTTCACTTACAAGTGATGGGGGAGATGATGAGCTGCCTGCTCCCCATTCAGAAAGAACAATGGTTGCTAGGTAGTGTCTCCTGAGAGTGTTGACCAGGCTTGGCTGTCTTATAGGAGACATTCAGTGGCTTCAACCTGCTCTGTGCAGTCAGAGCCCTGCCCTTCAGACACTAAGGTTGTTTTATTTTTAGTTTCAGAAGAATCCCTGCTTTCAGAGGAACTTCAAGTTATATTTGTCTGTGTGTGTCCAAAGACAGATTAAATGATTCCAGTGGACATACTGCTCTGATTATGGTGAGAATTTTCACGTGGTTAGAAACTTCCAGTTAGTTTCCATTTTCCTTGCTACCTCAATATTTCCCTTGGAAATGTGGCACATGCAATGAAGGGCTTATACTCAAATATTGATTTTTTACTTGACTCTGAGGTAGAAGTTCCTACAAAAATTCTACTGCCCCAACCAAACATGAGTTTGGAAGGGTAAGCCTTGAGGAATCAGTCAGAATAATGGCTGAGAGACAGGAGGGGGGAGGTTTAGTGGAGATGAGGGATTTGAAAGCATCATACTCAGGCCCTTTACCTTCTATTTTGGTTTCCTTTCCTTGGTACAACACCTCTTCTGGTTGGATCCCTACTCCAAGAGGGTTTTTCCCTTCTATTGCATGGTCCTCCTAAGACGTATCCTTGGCTTAAGCAGATGAATAAAGGCAGCTTTAGTTAACTTCCTGTCATAAACAACTAGAAAGTAACAATACATCTGAAAACCCATGAGGAAGGACAGAATGTAAAGAATAAATAGAATCAAGCTCCTTGGCCTTTTAAAAGGCCATTTAGACGACAATTTTTGCCGTTTTCAGGTAGCAAAAATTTGGGGTGAGAGGTGTTAGTACGCAGAGGGAGAAAGCTCAGGAAAGAATAAGCCAGTGATACCTTGAAGTAGGAACAGAAGGGGAAAGGGTAAGAAAATGGTGCCTGTGTGCTTCTCTGAGGAGGAGGTACTTAAGATCCATGTGCTGCCCACATTTCTCTGCAGAGCTACATCCAACCCCTGGCAGCATGCACCATTGCTTTGGGAAATATGTCACAGCAATTATATCCTTATTCCTCTTGAGCTTCTTCCTCCATGAGAAAATCCAAAATGCTGGATATAAACTTCTGTTGGTGAGTACCAGAACCTGATAGTGGAACCCATTTTCAATTACTAAGTAGGAAAATAGCTAAATAAAAGTCAAAATTTAGGCCCCATCTATGTGGGAAACTCTAGAATCACTGTAAATGTTCTCAGAAAAGAGAAGTAAAGACAGAATAATTTTTTTAATAAACATAAAGGAAGTGAAATAATTTTGTTTTGTTTTTCTTAAGAAAAGATGGCTGGGCGCAGTTGCTCATGCCTATAATTCCAGCAATTTGGGAGACCAAGGTAGTCAGATCAGGAGTTTGAGACCAGCCTGGCTGACATGGTGAAACCCCATCTCTACCAAAAATAAAAAAAATTAGCCAGGCCTGGTGGTGCACACCTGTAGTCCCAGTTACTTGGGAGGCTGTGGTGGGAGGATGGCTTTAGCCCAGGAGGGAGAGGTTGCAGTGAGCCAAGATCACACCAGTGCACTCCAGCCTGGGCAACAGAGTGAAACTCTGTCTCAAAAAAAAAAAAAAAAAAAAGGGCAATTTACTTTCTGTAAATTGCTAACCCATGAAAGAAATACATGAGTAATTTGTTATAACCATCAATGGTGACAGTAGAGAAGTATAGATGAAGAAAACGGACATTTCCAGGGGAAAACAGAGTAGTACCAGACATAGGAGACAACTGACAATGAGATGCCTAATTTGTGGTTACTAGGAGATCCGCTTGCCAGAGGGGTATGGAATAGGAGTGATAGAGACTTCCTGTAGCTTTCCTTCAAAAACTCTGCAAAGGACTCGTGTATTGTTGAAAAAATCATTCAAAACCAACACTACCAGCTTGATTCACAGTTACTTTCTAAATTCCTGAATTTAAAACAGCCACTTTCCACTATCCCTTCATATATCAGTGGGATTTGACTAGGAGCAGGGAGGAAGAAACGGGACTCCAGGTGTGGAGAGGGCAGTGCACGCCCACCTCTAAAGTACCAGGCTGACTGGCAGGACTAGCAGACAATGAGGACCTGGGTGCTGGCCACTTCCCAACCAGGACCTAGCATGGAGATGTGATTTTTCCCATTTCTCACATGGAGGATTGGAAATAGCTTCCCTAAGTGGACAACATCTGCAAGTGAGAAGACCAAACCCCACACAGTGCCTGGCCAGGCTTTGAAATCCACATTTTTCATAAAACACCTCAGACCAGCTGGAGCTAAGCACAGGGCAAGTGTGGGGAGTGGTTCAGAACTGTGTGCGTGGTCAGATTTGAGCAAAAGAAAGGACTCTAGAATTGAGGCACTGGGGCCTATGTTCCTTGAGGACAGGGCCAGGCACTGGGCGCCAGCATATCTCACAGAACCTAGCCCAGGCCTAAGTCGAGGTAGACGACACTGGCCAGCCTGACGACGGTGGGGGCAGGCAAGTGCTTACTCCGCACAAGCCTTAGCCCTTCCCACAGGCACTCCACACAAACCAGGGAGCCCCACTTCCCAACCTAGGACCCATGGCCTCTGCTGGAAAGGCGTGTGTGGTCTCATGATGAGGTGGGGAGAGCGGTTCCCTGAGCCCTGACACTCGGCTTCCCTGGGCACAGGAAGCTGGGGCTTGCCCAGCCTGTCCTGAAAGGGGGATCTGCTCCTCAATTGTCTCCAGAGAATCAGGGGGTGAACCTCAGGACTGATATATCTTATCCTCAGAAGGAAAAGGAGGACATAGCTTCGCAAATAGCTGTCAAACAAATCAACTCTGAAAGCAAGAACCATCTGCGAACCTTCAAGGAGATGCAGAGAGACTTCCCTCTTCTCCAGCATGCCAGCTACCAATTCCTGGCTAGAGCCCCTCCCCAGGAAAAGAGTGAGTACCTGGGAGGGAGTGGTCTGACTGGGAGAAGATCAGACAGGGTATTTTAGCCAGAAAAAAGAAGGAGGGTCAAAAAGGGAAGTGACTAGCATGTGGCAAGGAAAGAGTGTGCTCTGAGGCAAGGCCACGCTGTAGAATTTGGTGTGTTTTCCTCTCCCCTGGTCACCCCTTGAATGACCAACAGGACAGAAAGGCCATAGTGACCCTGGGAAGGAGCTGTCCCATCGTGAAGCTCAGTCATGGTCGGCCCCCAGGGAGGGGAAAACAGGAAGAGAGAGGAGCCAGAAGGAGCCGTGGGAAAAGGTATTGGGTAGAGGGCAAAGTGTAGACTTTGGGTCTCAGTGCAGTAGACTGTTGGACCCTTGGGTTTACATAGATTTCCAGAGATCCTCTAATCCACAGGTTGACCTGTGGTAGCTGAGATAATTGAAGGTCAAGGCCAGGCTAAGATATTTTGCCAAGTCAGCAAATTTGCCTTTGGTACCCAGCAGCCTTGCCCATGCTAGAGTGCCTTGCCCTTCACAAAGCTTCCCCAAGAGCCTTCCAAAGTATTGACCACAGTACTTTGACCAAATAAAACCACATCACAATTTCTTCTTTTTTTTTTCCAGAGATGGAGTCTTGCTCTGTCGCCCAGGCTGGCACGGTCTCGGCTCACTGCAAGCTCCGCCTCCCGGGTTCACGCCATTCTCCTGCCTCAGCCCCCCGAGTGGCTGGGACTACAGGTGCCCACCACCACGCCCGGCTAATTTTTTGTATTTTTAGTAGAGACGGGGTTTCACCGTGTTAGCCAGGATGGTCTCAATCTCCTGACCTTGTAATCCGCCCTCCTGGGCCTCCCAAAGTGCTGGGATTACAGGCGTGAGCCACCGCGCCCTGCCCACATCACAATTTCTGATCAGATGTTAACCTCCCATCTGGACTACATGCCCCAGGAAAAGAAATGTGAATTGTCACTGGGATCAGCATAAGGAAAAGACCTGGGAGGAGAGTCCTAGGAACTCTTCACCATCCTAAAGTGCTCATGTGCCTCATGTCTCCCCCAGGACTGCTGACCGTGGGGATTGCCTCAATGCAGCATCCTCGTGGGAGCTACCTCTTGGACATCCTGTAGTCCGTGTTCCAAGCTTCCTCAGAACATGAGCTGGAGTATATCATGGTGCTGGTCCACCCGTCAGGTCCTGACCCTGAATGGCTTGGCCAAACAGCTGCCAATATTTCAGGTCTCTTCACAGCACAGACTGGGGCCGGGAAGCTGCTGGTGATCCATGGTAGCTCCCCTCTCCCAGGAGATCTGAGTGACGTTAATCACTCGTCACCCTGTGAAGCCCTCTGTTCCAGACAGAAAGTAGATCATGCCCTCCTCATGAACTTCGCTAGCAACCTCTCTGATTACTTTCTATTGGTGGAAGATCATATTGATTGCACCCCTAAATTTGTTGCTGCTGTCTCTTCAGCATTATTAGCCTGGAAAGAACTATGTTGGGTGATCCTGGAGTTCTCCCACCTGAGCATCTCTGGGAAAGTTTTCCACACCAGTGACCTCTCTCGCCTGACCACTTTCTTGTTCCTCTTCCATAAGGACACTCGTACTCACTTGCTTCTGTCAAATTTTGGTTTCCTCTTGGGCCAGACAGTTTCAATTAGCCTCGCTCCCAGTCTCTTCCACTCTAGGGACTATAATTTTACTTCCAAGGACACATGTTACCAAAAGGAGAAAGTAAAGGAAGAGAATCTTGGTGAGCCAAACAATCCTCCTGCCCTCATTTATACTAACATAGTAATGAAAAGCTTTCATCAGCCAGAATATGCCTATTCACTGAAGGAAAAATACCTCCAGACTAAGTATCTCATTCTAGGCCACTCATATACTGCGGTTTTCAGTCAGATTCACAAGGTGATCCAGATAGTTTCTGACAGGCATTGGTAAGCAGGCAATATATTGCCTGCAACATGGGCAGGTAGAACTGGGCTATGAGCCTGTTCTGGAGGGAAAAGTCTGTGCCCACTATACCCTGCTGGGACCACTGATAAAGGGGAAATTCAATCAGAAGGTATACAGTGAAGACTTTGTGGGGACAGTGAGATGCGTACGACTGCTGGTAACAGGCTCTCAGGAGTCCACAGTGTGGATTAGACAGATCAACATCTGGACTAAGTCTGAGAAAGGATAGGGATAAAAGGGTCAATGTGAATTCTGGAAGGATCAGGTTTGGGGATGTACTCAACACAGATGATAAGAAATTAAAGCTTTGAATTCAGTCATGAGTACCATGTTTATAGTCATTCCAGGGTACTCAATATAAATGATATATCTTATAAGAGGCAGAAAGAGAATTGGGTCCTTCTGACCCCCAAGAGCCAGAGAGATGAAAGTATTCACCAAGATCTTCCCCAGTTTTCTCTCTACATGGATCTCTTATCCTAGGATCTTTCCCTGAGGTAGGTATCATTTATGGAATATTGAGAATGGCCTGAAATGTGACTTGAAGGTAGAACTGGCTTTTGCCTTCATGCACGGTCCAGTCTTCCAAAATTCCAAACATCGGACCTCACCAAGAGTCCAAACATGGACTTTCAGCTGTCTGTGAATTCCCAAGAAGTCGATGCAGCCTTTGCATGTTTTCGTATTTACATTTTCCTACAGCAAAGATCCATAACTTTCATCAGTGTTCCATATGCCCAAACAAAAGCATAAAAATTACTAAATTGGTAGATACGGTTTCTTGATGGAAATAAGCAATTTATTACCTAAGGACATGAAACCATCCAGTTAGCATTTTTAGTTTAAGAATTGAGGGCCAAGCATGGTGACTCATGCCTGTAATCCAGCACTTTGGGAGGCATAGGCAGGCGGATTGCTTGAGCTCAGGAATTCAAGACCAGCCTGGGCAACATGACAAAACCCCATCTCTACAAAAAAAATACAAAAATTAGCCAGGTGTGGTGGCATCTGCCTATAGTCCCAGCTATTCAGGAGGCTGAGGTGGAAGAATTGCTTGAGCCCAGGGAGGTTGAGGCTGCACTGGAGCCCTGATCATGCCACTGCACTCTAGGGCAACAGAGAGAGACTCTGTCTCAAAAAAAAAAAAAAAAAAGAAAAGAATTCAGAGCATATATAAATTCATTCCTTCATATATTTATTCTGGGGTATGGCTTTTGTGAGTTCTTTTTGTTGGGCCTTATTTAAAAGGTAGTAAAGATTCTACAAACTTCCCTCTTAGTACTGCTTTTACTGTATCTCATAGATTTTTGGTATGTTGTATTCCATCTTCATTTGTTTCAATAATTTTTAAAATTTTCTTCTTAACTTCTTCATTGATCCATTGGTCATTCAGGAGCAGGTTGTTTAATTTCCATGTGTTTGTGAAGTTTCTGAGGTCCTCTTGTTGATTTCTAATTTTATTCCATTGTAGTCAGAAAACATACTTGACATAATTTCTACACTTTTTTGAATTTGTTCAGATTTGTTTTGTGGTCCAAGATATGGTTTATTCTAGAGAATGTTCCATGTTTTGATGAAAAGAATGTGTATCCTGCAGCAGTTAGGTGAAATGTTCTATAAATGTCAGTTAGACCTAGTAGGTCTGATGTGTAGATTAACTCTAGTGTTTCTTTGTTAATTTTCTATCTGGACAATCTGTCCATTACTGAGAGTGGAGTGTTAAAGTCCCCTACTATTACTGTATTGTAGTCTATCTCTCCCTTTAAATCTACTAATGTTTGCTTTATATACTTGAAAGTTCCAGTGTTGGGTACACAGATATTTATAATTGTTATATTCTCTTGCTGAACTGACCCCTTTATCATTATATAGTGAGGAGGCTGAGGCAAGAGAATTGCTTGAACCTGGGAGGTGGAGATTGCAGTGAGCCAAGATCATGCCACTGCACTCCAACCTGGGCAACAGAGTGAGACTCTGTCTCAAAAGAAAAAAAAAGGAATATGTATATATTAAGTGCAATCCTAATAAAATTCCAAATGAGTTATCATTTCCTTTATATTTGACATTTTTAAGATCTACCTGTAAAAATAAACATGAGTGTATTCAAGAAATTTCTGAAAGAGAATAATGAGAGACTTATTTTACCAGATGTAAATACATCACTAACAGTACCAAATACCTACCTAGTAGTGATTCTCCTATTCCTTTAGGAACCCTAGACCATGTGAAATTGTTATTTTGCATGTAGTGTTAGGGATCATGATTTCTTTTTTCAAATGGATATCAAATTTGCCAGCAGCATTGATTGAAGATTGTCCTTTCCCAACTATACTACAACATTACCTTTGTCACAAATCAGGTGACTACATATGTATGAGTCTGTTTCTGGACTTTCTGCTCTCTTCCATAGGTCTACTTCTTTATCTTTATGCCAGTATCACACTGCCTGAATTACTATAGCTTTATATTAGATCTTCATAACTTGGCACTTTGCATTTTCCTATCAGGTTTAGAATCAGATTGGCAATTTCCACAATAAAATTCCTGGAATTTTGATTGGTATTGTATTGCAGGAATCTATAAATCAATTTATAGAGAATTTATATCTTTATATTCCTAGTTTTCCAATCTGTGAATATATTGTAGTATATTCCTCCATTTCTTTATATCTTTTCATTTCTTTCAATAATAATGTCTTAATGTTTTCAGTTTAGCTTGCATACCTTTTGTTAGATTTATTGTTAGGATTGATTGTATTATAAATGGTACCATATGGAAATTCTATTTTCTAATTATTTGTATTTAGAATTAGAATTCAAAGAAAGAGAAAAAACAAAAAAAAAGTATTTTGTATATAGAAAATACGATTGATATTTGTATATTTACCTTGTATTCAGTGGCCTTGCTAAATTCATGTATTAATAGTTTGTAGATTCTTTGGGATCTTCTTTGCATACAGTCATGTCATCTGCGAATAATGACAATTTTATTTATTTATTTCCAAATCATACTCCTTTTCTAAATTATTTTTCTTGGCTTAGTGAACTGGCTAGGACTCACAGTAAAATGTTGAATAGAAATTGTGATGGTAGGCCAGGTGTGGTGGCTCACACCTGTAATCCCAGCACTTTAGGAGGCTGAGGCGGGCAGATCACTTGAGGTCAGGAGTTCGAGACCAGCCTGGCAAACATGGTGAAACCCCATCTCTGCTAAAAATATAAAAATTACCCGGGCGTGGTGGCCTGTATCCCACCTACCGGGCATGGGTGCCTGTATCCCAGCTACCCTGGAGGCTGAGACAAGAGAATCACTTGAACCCCGGAGGCGGAGGTTGCGGTGGTGGTAGTAGCACGCCTACATTCCAGTCTGGGCAATAGAGTGAGACTCCATATCAAAAACAACAACAGAAAAATAAATTGTGATGGTGGTATCCTTGTTCATTTCTATTCTCAGGGGTTGGGGGAACTTTCAGTGATTCATCATTAAGTATTTTAGGGGAGGAGAATAGATACTTTAATCAGATTAAGGAAGTCTCTCTTTTATTCCTCGTTTACTAAGAGTTTGAGACGGAGTCTCGCTCTGTCACCCAGGCTGGAGTGCAGTGGCACCATCTCGGCTCACTGCAAGCTCCACCTCCCGGGTTCACGCCATTCTCCTGCCTCAGCCTCCCGAGTAGCTGGGACTACAGGCGCCTGCCACCACGCCCGGCTAATTTTTTTTTTGTATTTTTAGTAGCGATGGGGTTTCACCGTGTTAGCCAGGATGGTCTCAATCTCCTGACCTTGTGATCCGCCCGCCTTGGCCTCCCGAAGTGCTGGTATTACAGGAGTGAGCCACCGCGCCTGGCCGGTTTTTTTTTTTTTTTTTTAGCATGAATGAATATCGAATTTTATTCAGTCATTTTTCTTCATCTATCAAAATGATAATTCCTGGAAAATTTTTCATTTATATATGATATATTATGCTTTTTATAGATTGCTGGACTCATTTTGCTAATATTCATTCAAGATTTTTGCACCTATATTTCTATTAGAGATTGGGCTGTAATTTTTTTTTCTTATAAAGTCCTTGTCAGGTTTTGGTATTAAGGTTATGTTGGCCTCATAAAAATCAATTGGGAAGTATTCCTTCCTCTACTTTTTAAAATAATTTAAAGTTAGTATTATTTATTTCTTAAACATTTAGAAAAAATCATTCATGAAGCTATTTGGGCCTATACTTTCTTGTGTGGGAAATTAGTTAATCATGAAATCAATTTCTTTAATAGATACAAACTAATCAGATTTTCTACTTCTTCATGTGTTCATTTTTATAAGTTGTTTTTTAAGGATTTTTTCCATTTCATGTAAGACATTGCCAAATTATGGCTTATTCCCTTGCCACATTTTTTTTTTTTTTTTTTTTTTTTTGAGATGGAGTCTTGCTGTGTCCCCCAGGCTGGAGTGCAGTGGCATGATCTTGGCTCACTGCAACCTCTGCCTCCCAGGTTCAAGCAATTATCTTGCCTCAGCCTCCCGAGTAGCTGGGACTACAGGCACCTGCCACCACGTCCGGCTAATTTTTTGTATTTTTAGTAGAGATGGGGTTTCACCGTGTTAGCTAGGATGGTCTCGATCTCCTGACCTCGTGATCTGCCTGCCTCGGCCTCCCAAAGTGCTAGGATTACAGGCATGAGCCACTGTGCCCGGCCAGGCCACATCTTAATATCTGTGGTGATTTGTTTATGTTCTTTTTTCTTGATCAGTCTTGCCCAGAGGTTTATCAGTTGTTACTCTTTTAAAAGTAACAACTTGGCCGGGCGCAGTGGCTCACACCTGTAATCCCAGCACTTTGGGAGGCTGAGGCAGGCAGATCATGAGGTCAGGAGATTGAGACCATCCTGGCTAACACGGTGAAACCCCGTTTCTACTAAAAATTCAAAAAATTAGCCGGGCGTGGTGGCGGGAGCCTGTAGTCCCAGCTACTCGGGAGGCTGAGGCAGGAGAATGGCATGAACCTGGGAGGTGGAGCTTGCAGTGAGCCGAGATCGTGCCACTGCACTCCAGCCTGGGCAACAGAGCAAGACTCCGTCTCAAAAACAAAAACAAAACAAAACAAAAAAGTAACAACTTTTGGCAATGTCTGTTTTCTCTATTGCACTTTTTTCCCATTTTATCATTTCTGATCATATTTTTCATTATAACACATGTAAAGACACAATGTGTCTGTGAGCAAATAGAGGGTTATGGGAGCAGAAGGGCTAGACATGGAAGATGAGGCCTAGGGAGTGTGTGCAGTGAGACATGTGTAAGGATGGAAGTCCAGGGAAAACCAGCATTTAAGGTGGGTAGAGGAAGAGGAGACTACAAAAAATACAGAGAGAGAATGAGAACCAGAAGAGTGCTATCTCACCAAGGTGAAGGGAGTCTGAGCATTCCAGGAAAGAAGGGGAAACAGCAGTGTCGAGGATCAGAATATTTATATTACAGAAATAGAAAAGACCTCTTCACAATTAACACCACTCAAGTCAACCTAGTGCCATGCAGAAAAGGAAATGCACTTATAAGTGGTATGCACATTGGTTAGAAGTATGGGCTCTGGAGTTTCCTAGTTTCACATCTCTGCTCTCTCACTTTACTGGCTGTGTGATCTTAGGCAGCTTACTTAACTTCTCTTTGTCTATTTCCTTATCTGTAAAATAGGGGGAAACAATAATACATAAATCTTTCCCCAGCTCCAGATTTCCTCTAGCTTCCATTCCTACTGCTCTCTCCCTTCTTATCCACACTTATCAAGAAATAGATTTTATCATCTCCTGTACAACCCATCTCCTATACAATCTACCTCTGCCATCTCAACTTCTGCTCCCCTCCCACACAGTAGCACTAAAATGTCTCTTCCTTAGAACACTAAAGAATCCTACTTGCCAAATCCAACAGACTCTTTTTATACTTTCCCCTAATAACCCTCAGCCATAGATATCTTTTGGAATTTTTTCCCAGCTCACAATACTTTCTTTATGGCTCTGAATCCATACAGGTGGACCATGGCAATATCTTTAGCCTTCCTTCCCTGCTCACAGTTAATTGGGTCAGACACATGGCCAAAGCTGGGCCAATCACATCCTCCCCAAATGTGCTGTCAGGACAAAAACATTCTATTTCATACTGAACTGACTTCTTTTCTTTTTTTTTTTGAGACAGAGTCTTGCTCTGTCACCCAGGCTGGAATGCAGTGACGCGATCTTGACTCACTGGAATCTCCACCTCCCAGGTTCAAGCCATTCTCTTGCCTCAGCCTACCGAGTATCTGGGACTACAGGCGCGTGCAGCCACACCCGGCTAATTTTTTGTATTTTTAGTAGTGACAGGGTTTCACCATGTTAGCCAGGATGGTCTCGATCTCCTGACCTCGTGATCTGCCCACCTTGGCCTCCTAAACTGCTGGGATCACAAGCATGAGCCACCGTGCCTGGTCACTGAACTGACTTCTTAAGTAAACTCGGGCAAGGGTGACAGTGGTGAGAGCCAACGAGACTTCTAACAACATAACCCATACCGCATTCCTATCCTTGTATGCCCATGAAATCTTCAGGTTACATGTGTTATTTCCTTGGAGCTTCCCTAAAATGCTATTAGAGTTAATTACAGTTGGAGTGGAGAGGAGGGACATCAAGTTTGTTACCAAAAGAGAGGTATAGCATACACACAACCACTGGCGGACCCACAAGTCTAACAGCACATCAATGTTTTGTCCACTGTACTGTTTTTTCTTTCTTCTGAGGAATTGTGCTTGTCCTTTCTCTAGCAAATGGGAGTTTCCATCCGGATCACAATGATTGAGAAATGTCATCTTACCCAATATTTATTCAACAAATATTTATTGAACATTTACTATGCTCCAGATAATGTTCCAGGTGCTGTGCACAGTGATGAACGAGCCAGACAACATCCCTATTTATCTAGTGAAGGGAGACATCATACCAGATGCTAGATGTCCACACTCACTCTTCTCTACTCTACTCTCTGCCCCAGAAGACAGTGCGGCCTACATCTACAGGACCCTTGCCCTCTGGCTTCTGGTTGGGTTTGGCTAATACGAGCCTGGCATGTGATTAGAGGGAGGAGGAGACTGAGGTTTGGATAGTTATTATGGATCCTTCCCTGCAGGACCTCCTCTTTTCTGGCCATGCCCTTCTACCAAAAGCTGCAGCCCTGTCAAGGCAGCCCTCTCTGCAAAACTTTCTCTGTTTAATTCTAGTAACTTCTCCTTTCCTTCCTCCTTTGGGGCCGAGGGGTAGTGGCAGTTCTGTTACTAGCCCCCAGTTTCTCCCCACTGCCCTCATCTATGTAAATAGTCCTGTTATTAGATCTTTATTTAATAACCATCTCACTAAATCTGCACTGTCTAATATGGTAGCTATATGCAGCTATTGAGCATTTGAAATGAAGCTAGTTCAAATTAAGATGTGTTATATGTCTAAAATGCACAGCTGAAAGATTTAGTATGAAAAAGAACAAAAATATTTCATTAACAAAGTTTGATATTGATTACATATTGAAATCATGTTTTGAATCTATTGGATTAATTAAATGTATTATTAAAATTAATTTTATTTCATTATTTTATCTGGCTATTAGAAATATTTTTAATTACCTAAGTGACAAAAAGCATTTGTGGCTCACATATTTCTATTGGACAGTACTGGACTAAACTGTAGTTGGTACCAGCAGTGGCTCCAGGAAACTAGTTCTCAGGTCAGGATTCTGGAACTAAATTTACTCAGTTCATCATGAGAATAGCTTTCTTAGTGATGGGGAGCATGGATAATCTTGGCAAATGGCAGCATCATGATTATTCAAATTATCTTCAGGGGTAGGTAGCACTAGATGAAGTTCAGGTGGCTGGGTATGGTGAATCATGCCTATAATTCCAGCACTGTGGGAGGCTGAGGCGGGAGGATTGCTTGAGGCCAGGAGTTTGAGACCAGCCTGGGCAACACAGTGAGACCCTGTCTCTGAAAAAAAAAAAAATTTTTTTTTAATTAGTCAGGGGTAGTGGCACACACCTGTAGTCCCAGCTCTTTGAGAGGCCGAGGTGGAAGGATTGCTTGAGTCCAGGAGTTCAAAGCTGCAGTGAGCCATGATCATACCATGGCTCTCTAGCCTGGGCAACAGAGCAATACCCTGTCTCAAAAAAAAAAAAAAAAAAAAAGAATGTTCAGGTGGAGGGTGAGGCCATAGGAATGAAGGGGCTGTGGCCTTTAGTCTCTATGGAAACAACAGCAATTACAAAGATTATAGAGTCACTTGGCTGTGAAAAGTACAATTTAAAAATGGCAATTTTGAAGGAGTTCCTCATCTCCTGAAGTCGCAGGACACTTATGACTGAAGACCAGATCCAGGGACTGTCTGCAATACTTGCCAAGTTGGCAGTGCCAAGTAAATGACCAACCCTCTCTCAATCTAAGATAAGAGCACTGGTGGGGAAGGAGTGGACCCTGAGACCTAAGATGGGAACATTCTGGCAGACAAGGATGAGATTTAAACCTCCAAATTCCTCTAAGCCTCACTTTCTAGAATAAGCAGTCTACTCCTATATGAGGAAACCAGTCCTCTTCTGCACATCTCATTGTCTCTAGGCCCATAATGCCACGTGGTACAAGGCCTGCTCCAGAAGGAAATGGCCTATAAACTCCAAGAATTGTAATCCCTTACCAATCTGTATTGGCAGGAGCCCAGACAGCATATATGGGAGTGGACTCTAAGGGAGAAGGAATATAAGGCTCTATCCAGGTGAATTTAGTGACACAAATACATTAATCTGGAATTCAACATTAAACGTACTCATTTGAGCATTAGAGAGCCAACATATTAATAATGCCTACATTCGTGGTCTACTACTAATGGAGGTGTTCACAGAAGCCTGGATTTGATGATGGTCTATAGTTAATGAGATCAGAATACTTGAGTTTTCTAGGCATGCCATGGAAAAAGGAGTCTAAAGGCTCAGGGATATGGGGAATGCTGGAACCATTCTTCCAAGGAGGGAGAGGACCCCTTCACCAAGACATTTAGAGATATTTTGGTGTGGGGACACTCGCATCATTGAAGAGCTCTGTGTTACCTGTTTTCTGCAAACTGGAGATGACAGTAAAAATGCCCAGTGGAACTGAGTTATTTGACCTCACTGAGAATAGTGGGATCTTGGAGTGTAGAGACCAAGTAATAGCATTTAACCACTAGAGGCAAGGTGAGCTCCATTACTATAGTAAGCCAGAGAATCAGAGTGGCAATCAGAGTGCTTTGATGCACAGCGATCTGTAGCAGTGACTAACTGATCCACAGGCTCTAGGAAAGAAAGAAATGAGACAAAATAGGCAGGTAGTTTACTGACAGGCTGTTGACACACGCAGAAAAATTTTAGGTCTGGCAAACACATACTTGAGTTGCAGAAGTGAGAATTCATAACATTTTACTCAGTTCCCTGAGCCAGCTCAGACTTGGAGCCCCTTCTCTGAGATAGAGGCCAGATCTTTTTGAGGAAGGACCTACAATTTGACTAATAGAGTATACCAAGAATCTTCCTAAGCCTTCCCTCCAAAACTTGCAGCAATTTACCAGAACAACTATGAACCAGAGAAAGAGAAATACTCAGACTTTTTATGAATTCTTGGATATTGGCTCTGAAGTAACATTAATTCTGGACACCCAAACTGCCACCATCATCCATGGGTCAAAGAGGAGGTTTAAGAAAGTCAGGTAACAGAGTCTTTTCCCTTGCCCATCTCACAGGCTATCCATCACAGCCTAAAACACATATTTCATTGTCCCCTCCCCCGAAAAATCCCAGATTGTACAGAGGGAATAAATATACTTAGAACTGGCAGAGATAAATGCCACATTAATTCCCTGACCCATGGTGGAAGGGCTATTATAAAATAAACCAACTGTCACCAAAACAGTAAACCAAAAGCAATACTAGGGAGAAATATAGAGATTAGGAACATCATCAAAAGAATCAACAGGTGCAATTATGTGATTCCCACCATAATTCCCCATTGAACTCACCCATTTTGCTAGTGCAGATGCCAGACAGATCCTAAATATTAAAGTCAATTGTGGCAAATGTAGTCAGTTTTGAGTTGCAAATCTTTACTGGAGTAGATCAACAAAGCCCCTGGCACCTGAATTCAGCTACTAATCTGGCAAATGCCTTCTTTTCATTCCCACCATAAGGAGAATCAAAAACAGTATGTATTTAGAAGGTAGGAAAGAATATACTTTTAACACCTTGGCCCAGAGCTATTTTACTTCTCCAGTTTTCTGTCATAATAGTTTGCAGGGACCATGATTGTCCTGATGTTGCACAGAATGTCACACTGACCCACTAAATTGATGACATTATGTTCACTGGACGTGTGATCAGGAAGTACTACTAGTGACTACTCTAGATTCCTTGGTCAGATATGTGGACACCAAAAGTTAGGAGGCAGACTTCCTGAAAACTCAGGAGCCTAATACACCATGAGGTTTCTAGGGTTTCAGCAGGATAGGGCATATTGGGCTATTCCCTCTAAAGTTAGACATGTTTCCTTGCTTTGCATCTTGTACCATTCACCATGAAGAGACACCCAATGCTTGCTGGAAATTATTGGATTTCAGAGGCAACATACGCAACTTCTGGGCATGCTACTCCAATCCATTTGCCAAGTAACACATTAGGATGCTAGTTTTGAGTCAGACCTGGAGCAAGAAAAATCTTTGCAGAAGGTCAAGGTTGTGGAGCAAACTACCCTGCCACTTGAGCCTTATGATCTAGCAGAACCAATGCAAATGTGATTGGGAGACACAGATGCTGTCAGAGATGCCCCAGAGATTTTGATTTACTTCATCTAGTCTAACCTACTGTATCATTCAGAGTTCTCCAGAGAGACAAAACCAGTAGGATAGATGGATAGATGATTGATTGATGATAGATAGATAGATAGGAGTTTTATTATGGGAATTGGCCTATATGATTATGATTATGGAGGCTGAGAAGTCCCAAGATAGTCTGTCTACAAGCTGTAGAAACTGAGAAGCCAGAAGCCAGTAAAATGGCTCACTCCAAGTCCAAAAACCTCAGAACCAGGTGTAAGCCAGTGATGTAACTCTTTCTCAGGCCAAATGCCTGAGAACTTGGGGTTGGAGGGTATGGAGCAGGGGTTTGGGAAACACTGGTGCTCGTCCTGGAGTCCAAAGGCCAGAGAACCTGGAGTTCCAATGTTCAACAGCAGGAGAAGAATGGCGTCCCAGCTTCAGAAGAAAGAGCAGGAATTCTCTTTTATTCTGTCTTTTTATATCCAAGCCCTCAGCAATTGGATGGGCACTCCTTGCATTGAGGGTGGATCTTCCTTACTGCCAGCTGATTCAAACACTAATCTCTTCCAGAAACACCCTCGCAGGAATGCCCAGAAATAATGCCTTACCAGCTCTCTGTATATCTCCTAATCCAGTCAAGTAGACACATAAAATTAACCATCACAGGTCAGGCATGGTGGCTCACGCCTGTAATCCCAGCACTTTGGGAGGCCGAGGCAGGCAGATCACAAGGTCAGGAGATCAAGACCATCCTGGGTAACACAGTGAAACCCTGTCTCTACTAAAAAATACAAAAAATTAGCCAGGGGTGGTGGCGGGCACCTGTAGTCCCAGCTGCTTGGGAGGCTGAGGCAGGAGAATGGCATGAACCTGGGAGGCGGAGCTTGCAGTGAGCTGAGATCGCGCCACTGCACTCCAGCATGGGTGACTGAGTGAGACTCCATCTCAAAAAAAAAAAAAAAAATTAACCATCACAGCTACCCACATCCTATCTATCAGTACCTATTGGTGAAATCCATTTCCAAAAGACATCACAAACCCAACTGTTTTTCTCTTGTTTCTATTAAAACTACACCATCATCTTCTACTTGGCTTCTGTAACCACTTGACTCTTCTTCCTCCTTCTCCTTCCCCACTCCAAGCTGTCTTTTTATACTGGAGCCTGAGCTATCTCTTAGAAATATTTTTTAAATGTCATATTATTCCCTTGCTTAAAGCCCTTTAGCATCTTCCGATTTCATTTAAGCCCAAATTCCTTACCATGATTAAGGCCCAAAGCCAGTGGTTTCCAACCTCGGCTGCATTTTAGATTTCCATCACCAGCAGATCTGCATGAGGTGATGGAAACAAAAAATACCCTGACTTGGTCATCATACAACACAAAAATGTATCAAAACATTAAACTATACCTTATAAATATGTAACTTTTAAAAATAGCTAATAATAGCTAATACACATATGCTGCCCACTATGGGCCAGGCACTCTATTATATATAGATAGAGAGAAAGAGAGACAGAGAGGGAGAGAGAGTCAGCCCATCATATCTGTGGATTCCACATCCATGGATTCAGCTGACCACAGATCAAAAATATTTGAAAAATAAAAATTCCACAAAATTCCAAAAAGCAAAATTTGCTGCATGCCAAGTGCTATGTTGAATCCATGTGGATGAAGTGATGTGTAGGCATTATATTGGGTATTATAAGTAACTGAGAGATTAAAGTATACAGGAGGATATGCATAGCTTATATACAAGGATGTATGATTCTATGCCATTTTGTATAAAGGACTTGAGCATCTGTGGATTTCGGTATCCACAGGGGGTTCTGGAAAAAATCCTCCACAGATATCAAGAGACAATTGTGTGTGTGTATGTGTGTGTGTGTGCATACACACACATATATATGCAGTATATAATATACTATATATGGTGGTTATCTATACTATATCTAGTATAGATAACTATATATATACTACATTCTATAAAATATATATTACATATAGTATAGACTAGATATGTATGTGTTGTGTATACATATATACACATACACTCACTATATGCTACTACTTGATTATACTATATATAGTTTATATTATGTATAGCATATTACAGACTGAGAGAATACAACGTATATATAGTATTTTTATATATATATGATATATATCTATATCTCACATCAAACTCAATGAGATAGATATTATTATTATCCCCATTTTACAAATGTTGCATTTCCAGATCTCATACATGTCCATCTGACTGTGGAAACCTATATCTAAAAATCATATTAGAACTTTAGCTGCTAAAGAATCCAAAAATGCAGGTTTTAGTTTTCCAGTCTCTGCAAACACGGAGGCCCTTAGGAAAAGTTGAAATGGATGTTGAGCAAGCAAACCCACAATATTTGTAGAGTGTGAATGCAGGGTTTTCGACTTCCTCCACCCTAGCTAATGCACTCTCCTGTTTATATTATCACATTATAGTCATCCCTCGGTATCCCCAAGGAATTGGTTCCAGGACACCCAAAGAATATCAAAATCTGCAGATGCTATAGTCCCTGATATAAAATGGCATAGTATTTGTTTATAACTACGTACATTCTCCTGTATAGTAGAAATCATTTCTGGAATTCTTATAATACCTAATACAATGTAAATGCTAAATAAATAGTTGTTATATACTGTATTTTTAAATTTTTTATTGTTGTTTTATTTTTATTGTTTTTTTTTCTTTTCTGAATATTTTTGATCCGTGGTTGGTTGAAATCCAAGGATGCAGAACTAAAGTGTTCATTGAATGCAGACACCAGGGAGAAGCAACTTCCCGGCCATGTACAGTAAGAGACAAAATGGCAGAGTATGGCGTTCCAGGGGTGCACCACCAGAAAAGGGAAGAAAGCCTCAGATGGGCATGCACACAACGTCCTAAACACACTGCATGAGCTCACTTTCCAAGGATAAAGAGGGCACTGTGCATGCAGGCAGTCCAGCCTAAGGGAAGAATCATGGGCAAGGGGTGCAAGGCACCAGCAGGAGGCCAGCCTATAAAGTCCTAGGATCCAGGTTAAACGCTGCACTTGACCTTCTCAGTGCCCACTTGGGTCTTTTCCAAATGTACTTTCCTTTCTTTCCTGCTCTAAAGCTTTTTAATAAACTTCCACTCCTGCTCTGCAACTTGCCTCAGTCTCTTTTTCTGACTTCTGCCCCTCAGTCGAATTCTTGAAGTTGCTGCACACCCATACAGATTCACCGCCCGCTGGTAATTTGTATACCTTCCACTGGTAACATTCATACAGATGATTTGTGTAAATCCTGTCTGTGGTATTTGGAACAGAGGGTGTGTGATGTTAAGTTGTGTGATGTTGCTGACACACCAACATGAACGCTGGGGGAAGGGGATCCCAGGGGGAATGCTCAACATCAATTTATCCCACAGTAACCTGACTTAGAAGCACCTGGGGTAGGTGTCTGCTCAGAAGAAGTAGTAGGGTTACTGAATACAAGAAGATATTTTAGGAGAAATAGCATTCCCAGGACAGTCAGATAATTTTATTTCATTTTTTTCTAGGACTTTAGAGTTCTTTTTAAAAGAGAGATATGATTCATGCATCATAAAAGCAATCCCTTAAAAGTACAATTCAGTAGGTTTTTTCACATATTCACAAAGTTGTGCAATTATTACCAGTATCTAATTCCAGAACATTTTAATCACCCCAAAAAGGAACCCTAGACCAATGATCAAACTCTCCCCATTCGCCTTTTCCCAAGCCCCTAGCAACCACTACTCTACTTTCCATCTCTGTAGATTTGCTATTCTGGACATTTCATATCAATGGAATAATACACTATTTGGCCTTTAGTGTTTGGCATTCACCCAGCATCATGTTTTCAAGGTTAACACCTGTTGTAGTACGGATCGACACTTCCTTTTTATGGCTGAATAATATTGCATTGTATGGAATCACACATTGTTTATCCATTTATCAATTGATATACATTTAGGTTGTTTTCAGTTTTGGCTCTTTTGAATAATACTGCTATGAACATTAATGTACAAAGTTTTTCATGAACATATACTTTCATTTCTTTTGGGTATATACCTAGAAGTAGAATTGCTGGGCCATATGTTAACTTTATGTTTAACTTTTGAAGAACTCCCAAAATGTTTTCCACAGTGTCTACATCATTTTACATTTCCACCAGCAATGTATGAGGGTTCCAATTTCTCTACATCTTCATCAACATTGTTTTGTTTGGTTTTGTTTTTTGAGGTTTTTGTTTGGTTTTGTTTTTACACATTTTTTACACTTTTCTACCAAGAAAATATATTCATTAAAAATAGACAGCATAAATCCCATTCACAACGGCCACAAAAACAGTAAAATATCTAGGAATACAACTAACCAGAGAGGTGAAATATCTCTACAATGAAAATCACAAAGCAGTGCTCAAAGAAATCAGAGATTACACAAACAAATGGAAAAATATTCCATGCTCATAGATAGGAGGAATCAATATTGTTAAAATGGCATACTGCCCAAAGCAAATTACAGATTCAATGCTATTCCTATCAAACTACCAATGATATTCTTCACAGAGTTAGAAAAACACTACTTCAAAATTCATATGGAGCCGGCCAGGCGTGGTGGCTCACTTCTGTAATCCCAGCACTTTGGGAGGCTGAGGTGGGTGGATCACAAGGTCAGGAGATCAAGACCATCCTGGCTAACATGGTGAAACCCTGTCTCTACTAAAAATACAAAAAAAAAAAAAATTAGCCAGGCGTCGTGGCGGGCGTCTGTAGTCCTAGCTACTCGGGAGGCTGAGGTAGGAGAATGGCATGAACCCGGGAGGTGGAGGTTGCAGTGAGCCGAGATCATGCCACTGCACTCCAGCCTGGGCAACTGAGCAAGATTCCGTCTCAAAAAAAAAAAAATTCATATGGAGCCAAAAAAGAAGTGGGATAGCCAAAGCAATTCTAACCAAAAAGAAGAAGCTGGAGGCATCACGTTACCAAAATATAAAAGGCTGCCATCCAAAACAGCAGCATGGGGTACCGGTACAAAAACAGACACACAAACCAATGGAACAGAATAGAAAGCCACGAAATAATGCTGCATACCAACAACCATCTGATTTTCCACAAAGTTGACAAAAATGAGCAAGAGGAAAAGGACTCCCTATTCAATAAATTGTGTGGGGATAACTGGCTGACCATATGCAGAAGACTGAAACTGGACCCCTTCCTTTCACCATATGCAAAAATAGACTCAAGGTGGATTAAAGACTTAAATGGAAAATCTAAAACTACAAAAGCACTGGAACATAACCTAGGAAATATCATTCTGGACATAGGACCTGGCAAAGATTTCATGATGAAGATGCCAAAAGCCATTGCAACAAAAACAAAAATTGACAAATGGGACCTAATTAAACTAAAGAGCTTCTGCACAGTAAAAGAAACTATCAACAGAGTAAACAGACAACCTACAGAATGGGAGAAAATATTTGCAAACTACATGTCCAACAAAGGTCTAATATTCAGAATCTATAAGGAACTTAAATAAATCAACAAGCAAAAAACAACCCCATTAAAAAGTAAGCAAAGGACATAGACACTTTTCAAAAGAAGACATACACATGGCCAACAAGCATATGAAAAAATGCTCACCATCACTTAATCATCAGAGTCAAATCAAAACAACAATGAGATACCATCTCACATCAGTCAGAATGTCTACTATTAAAAAGTCAAAAATTAACATGCTGGCAAGATAGCAGAGCAAAAGGAACACTTATACACTGTTGGTGGAAATGTTAATTAGTTAGGGAGTGTTAAGCCACTATGGAAAGCAGTTTGGCAATTTCTCAAAAAACTCAAAGCAGAAGTATTGTTTGACCCAGCAATCCCATTATTGGGTATACACCCAAAGGAGTATAAATCATTCTGCCATAAAGACACATGCACACATATGTTCGTGGCAGCACTATTCACAATAGCAAAGACATAGAATAAACTTAAATGCCTATCAGTGGTATACTAGATAAAGAAAATGTGGCACGTGTACACCATGGAACATTATGCAGCCATAAAAGAAGAACGAAATTGTGTCCTCTGCAACAACATGGATGGAGCTGGCAGCCATTATCCTAAGGGAACTAACACAGAAACAGAAAATGAAATACCACATGTTCTCACTTACAAGTGGGAGCTAAACATTGAGAACATATGGACACAAAGAAGGGAAAGACAGACACCTGGGCCTACTTGAGGGTAGACAGGGGGAGGAGGGTTAGGATGGAAAAACTACCTATTAGGTACTATGCTTATTACCTGGCTGACAAAGTAATCTGTACACCAAATCCCCATGACAGGCAATTTACCTCTATAACAAACCTGCACATGTACCCCTGAACCTAAAATAAAATTTTTTTAAAATTGGCAGCATAGCCAGGCACAGCGGCTCAGGCCTCTAATTCCGACACTCCAGGAGGCTGAGGTGGGAGGATTGCTTGAATCCAGGAGTTCCATACCAGCCTGGGCAACGTAGTGAGATTCGGTCCCTTAAAATAAATAAATAAATAAATAAAAAGTAGCCATGTGCACCTGTAGTCCCAGCCGCTCAAAAGGCTGACATGGAAGGATTTACTTGAGCCCGGGAGGTCGAGGCTGCAGTGAGCCCTGATAACACCACTGCACTCCAGCCTGGGCAACATAGCGCGACCCTGTCTCCAAAAAAAAAAATTTTTTTCAGACACCACAGGTGATTATTCTCTTCTGCATCTTCAAACTCCTGGCAGTACTTGTCCATGAAATTTCTATAATACCCAGAATTCTTTATCCATGATAATGTCCTTTAAATACCCAACCACAGAATCCAATTCTGCACCAGGGGCTGTACAGATGCAAGAAGTGGACAGGCTCCTCAGAGACTACCATCGCACCACCGCCGTTGCCACATCCACCCCGCCTCCTACCCTGCCCTCAGCTGAGCTCAACCTTGCTCTGAGCCGGAGGCCCCAATCCGCAGCGAGGGTGCGTCAAAGGGTAGGTCTCCGCGGGCACCCTCCGAGGAGCAGCGCCCCAGCCTCTGCACCTGCACCGCGGCAGCCTCGCGCCCCGCAGAGTCTGCGCCTGCGCGCCAGGCTCCGGAAGCAGCCTCCAGCGGCTGAGGCTGCGCCGGGCGCTCTCTACATCGTTCTTTTAAGGAGTGTTCCTTGGAGACCAGGAGAAGCAGCAGAAGAATAGGAAGGAGATAAGGATCAAGAAGAGGAAGGAGGAGGATGGAAAATATGGAACCAAAGAAGAAGAGGGAAAGGGGAGAGAGAAACTGGAACGTATTCTGAGCATGTGACTT
Source organism: Pongo pygmaeus (assembly GCF_028885625.2). Taxonomy (NCBI): domain Eukaryota; kingdom Metazoa; phylum Chordata; class Mammalia; order Primates; family Hominidae; genus Pongo; species Pongo pygmaeus. The sequence goes on from NC_072373.2 coordinate 46,484,619, forward strand.
TATTAAAGCAACATCATTACCAAAGGAAAGAAAAAAACTGATTCTTCTTTCAGATCTAGTTCTTTTGAAAGAGGTTGTCTTACAAGTGCACACTGCAATTCTAGACTTATAAAAATGATAGCATTATATTGCCATCATTTTTTCCTTAGATAGCGGCCAATGGTATATGCTTTCCAGAGCAGTCTAGGAAGGGTGGGCAGAATAGCGCTGGGAAAGACAGACTTAGGATATTAATTATTAAGGACAATAAAGAAGGCAACAGATAAAGAGGAGTGGTGGCAGTACTTGTCCTGGCAGAGCAAAAAAAAAGGACAGCATGTCTGGGATAAGTGAGAATTAGAAGTTGCCCAAGGAAACTGAAAATGGTCCATTTGTGGAGACAGATTTAATTCTTCCCTGAACTCCCAGAGAAATTGCCACACTTGGGAAGCTGTGTTGCTCAAATGACACTGTTGGAGAGCTTCTGAGTCACTTGACCTCTGTTGCCATAAAGTCAGATTTCCATCCATCCTTCTCATTTTTATTTGTGAAAGGAAAATAAATCTTGGGACCTCAAACTCACTAAGCCAAAGAGAAAAGTCAAGCCTGGGAATTGCGGAGTGCAAACCTGCCTCCCATTTTGGTTCCTAAGTAAAATGACAACAAAAATGAAAAGCCACATACCTCCGTCACGTTTTGCCCACTTGTGGGTCCCAAGATCTTTACCCTAAAGAGCTTCCGTTAAAAGTTCACCTGGCGATGTAAATTGATGGCTTATTTTCACAGGTGCTGGGGAGAAGGGGACATAGGACAGAACACAAAGTCATCCCTCTGCCCACCTGAGACAAATACATATCTGATTGTTTCCTCTGCCTATTGTCTACGCTATCTTATGTAAAAATACAGATTCACTGGGCCAAACACATGAATGACTATTTTTCCCTACCCCCCCACATGAAAATTGTGTATTTCTCTATATCCTGCTCTTTCCCCTTTAAATATTGAAGCCCTCAAAATTATCTTTGGTGAAAAGCCTGGAAGACCTGTCTCCCAGGCACATGTCCTTAACTTTGGTAAATAAACCTCCTAAAATGACTGAGACTTGCCTTGGTCATTTTCCTTGATTGGCAGATTCAATATGTTCACCAGATATTAACAAGAGGTTATTGCTTTGAGTCATTTTTACTCTTTTTTCTTGTAATTGATTTAATGTTTTAATTGAACATGTATTATATTTATAATTGAGAAAAATACCAATAAAACTATTTTTTTGTTTTGTTTTTCTTTTTTGAGACAGAGTCTCACACTATTGCCCAAGCTGGAGTGCAGTGGCATGATCTCAGCTCACTGCAACCTCTGCCTCCCAGTTTCAAGTGATTCTCCTGCCTCAGCCTCCCAAGTAGCTGGGATTACAGGTGTGCGCCACCACACCTGGCTAATTTTTGTAATTTTAGTAGAGACAGGTTTTTGTCATGTTGGCAGGTTAGTCTCGAACTCCTGTCCTCAAGTGATCCGCTGGCCTTGGCCTCCCAAAGTATCGGGGAATCTGCCCCAATATTCACGTAGGTTCTTTTCTATTTTTCCTAAGCATCGGCCGGCTTGAGAAATAAAGGGACAGAGTACAAAAGAGAGAAATTTTAAAGCTGAGCATCCTGGGGAGACATCACATGTCGGTAGGTTCTGTGATGCCCCACAAGCCACAAAAACCAGCAAGTTTTTATTAGAGATTTTCAAAAGGGGAGGGAGTGTGCGAATAGGTGTGGGTGACAGACATCAAGTACTTAACAGGTTAATAGAATATCACAAGGCAAGTGGAGGCAGGGCGAGATCACAGGATCACAGGACTGAGGCGAAATTAAAATTTCCAATGAAGTTTCGGGCACCATTGTCATTGATAACATCTTAACAGGAGACAGGGTTTTGAGATCAACCGGTCCGACCAAAATTTATTAGGCAGGGATTTCCTCTTCCTAATAAGCCTGGGAGCACTCTGGGAGACTGGAGTCTATTTCATCTCTGCAGCCTCGACCATAAGAGACGGCTACGCCCAGGCGGGCCAGTTTGGAGACCTACCCGCAGGAGCACATTCTCATTCTCAGGGATGTTCCATGCTGAGAAAAAGAACTCAGCGATATTTCTCCCATTTGCTTTTGAAAGAAGAGAAATATGGCTCTGTTCCGCCCGGCTCACCAGCAGTCAGAGTTTAGGGTTATCTCTCTTGTTTCCTAAACATTGCTGTTATCCTGTTCTTTTTTCAAGGTGCCCACATTTCATATTGCTCAAACACACATGCTGTACAATTTGTGCAGTTAATGCAATTATTACTTGGTCCTGAGGCAACATACATCCTTCTCGGCTGACAGGATTAAGAGATTAAAGTAAAGACAGGCATAGGAAATCACAAGGGTATTGATTGGGGAAGTGATAAGTGTCCATGAAATCTTTACAATTTATGTTTAGAGATTGCAGTAAAGACAGGCATAAGAAATTACAAAAGTATTAATTTGGGGAACTAATAAATGTCCATAAAATCTTCCCAATCTCCACATTCTTCTGCCATGGCTTCAGCCGGTCCCTCCATTTGGGGTCCCTGACTTCTCGCAACACCAAAGTGCTGGGATTACAGGTGTGAGCCACCGTGACCTGCCAAAACTATTTTTATTTGGAGAAAAATGTGACCACTTACAGTCCACAACCCTAGATCCAGGTCGGAATCCTAGGAAACTGATATTAGATCTTCCTCACCATCTCTTTCACCAATGAGCTGGTGCTGGCTGTGAGACTGGGTGTTGGTAATCAGTCCCCATTCAGGGAGAACAATGGTTGTCATGGGAGGGGGTGTCATTTGAGATCGGTGACTAACTTTATCTTGCCTCAGAGGATGCATACACCTTCTGGCCCCATCCCAGGGCCCCCAAACATTTTATTTTCTTCTTCTTAACTTTGAGGAAAGCCCTAAACATTCAAGTGGTGTAGAGGTCAGGTCAGTTACTGTGCACCCAGAAAAAAAAAATCTCATATGAAACTACAGCTCCAGTGAAGGTGAGGACCTTTTCAATCTCCTTATTTACTGTCCCCTCAAAAGTTCTGGGGGACTGGAAGTTTCCTGTCAGAAAGGGAAATTGTCCCTGGGACCTCTGACTTGATGCCATTCATAACCTACCTTAGGTCCTTAACAAGTGCTTAGAAGTACCATGTCTACATTTTTGTTCCATGAGTCATCCAGAAGAACAAAAGAAACTGACATGAAAAAGAGTCAGGAAAGATGAATGCCTAACCAAAAAGGTCCAGACTTCAGGTAATGGAGAGGACTGCCCTGGAAGAATCTGAATTTGCTCCCAAAGCCCCTGAAAAGCAAACCCCAGTGATATATAGGAAAGACAGTCTCTGGCATCAGGCAGGAAAACCTGTGGGAACATAGGGCCATCACATCTAAATACAAGAGGAAATGGTGGCTCAAGGTTCAGGTTTGGAGAGGACAAAATAACCCACGGTCTTTTCTTCTTGGAGCTATAGCCTGGAGCTATAGCCTTCGGAAGTGGCTTCAGTGTGTTCTGATCCCACTGAAGACTGTACAAAGAGATGAGGAAGAGGGTACTTAGAAACCGTTTAAAGATTTCCACCTCACAGAACTGGCTCAGCATGACGCAAATCGACATCTGTACGAACATAAGAGTTAGCGGTAGACAGGGCGCAGTGGGCACTCTGGAAAGGATAGAGCTTGGCGGGGAGAGAGAATTAAAGGCTTCAGATATCTCCTTTAGAACATTCCATGATGCTTAGTGTAGTATATATATACAAACTAGAATAAAGTCTGGAAAATATCTTCCTGGCTCCGGAGAGTCAGTAGGGTGAAGGAGTCAATAGGCTTTTGTACGATTCTTCTACTACAAATACCCATTAGAGATCATCCCCTCTCAATTCCCGACTCGTTCCCTCATCATCCCTTCCTTACCACCTCTAGGAATGCTGTCTGGTTCAAATGTGTGAATAAGAAATGTTCTCTATAATGCACTTGGAAACTCCTATTAAAACAGAATCAAGCTCTCTTCTCTTCACCTTGTCTTTAGTAGAAATCAGGTCAGGGACTTTGGAGGTGAGGCAATCAAGGTAAGAAAGAGCTCTGGAAATTTAGTTAAACATTGGTGTCCAGAAGAAGGAAAATGAAGGAATGGATAGGGAGACTTGCAGGCAAGAGGGGGCAGCTGTAGCTGTGATATTAAGAGCACTTTGCATACATTTTAAACATCTGTTTCTCAAACATGAGAAAGACATAGTTCTGTGTGGAAGGGGAAAAAAATCATTAAGGATCCTTAAGTGTGTATATAAGAACCTGGGTTTAATATTACTGGCTTTGGAAACTATACTTATTCAATGATAATATCTTGTAATTTTAATTTTTTTATATTACCATTAGATGAAAACTTTTCTCAGTAGTGTGTAAATTTCAGACATCTGAGAATACATCGAAGGATCACAGATTGGGAAACAGCTCTGCAAGTTCCCAACCCCAGCACCATGAGAGATTTTCTATGGAAACTCATCATTATTGCAACAGCAGTAGTGCTCCCAATTTTCTATTTCATTGATGAAAATCCCTTTGATACTGCAAGTTTCCTATCTTTGGTGAGTATCAGAAGTTTTAAGTGGGGCAAACTTACCTGGACTGAATGAAAGAAGGCATTTATCTGAGTGTATATTTAAATGAAACTGTCACAAATGCTATAGACATTCAAAGAAGAAAAAAGACAAGCAAGTTTGAGGAATCAACATATATTTCCTTGACGGAGACAATAAGGGATGGTGGCACTCTGGAAGAAATAGAATTCAGGGCTGGGAAGAAATAACACTGATTTAATGCTTTGGCAGAGTTGGCCTTTTTCTTTTCTTGTCTTTTCTTTTTTTAAAAAAAATTTTTTGGTATTTTTAGTAGAGACAGGGTTTCACCATATTAGCCAGAACGGTCTCGATCTCCTGACCTTGTGATCTGCCTGCCTCGGCCTCCCAAAGTGCTGGGATTACAGGCGTGAGCCACTGCACCTGGCCCAGAGTTTTATGGCCCTTTTCTTAATTGATGAGGTAGAAATTTTTCTTCTTGTTTGGTAAGTTTCCCATTATAGAAAAGTTCCCTTGGTTGTCAAGTTATACATTATCCCCCATTTTCTGCATCAGGATCCTGAAGCTCAGAACAGTTAAGTCATTTCTCCAAGTCAAGAAAAATTTTAAGGAGCAAAGAAAACTCTGCCAGAACCCAGAAAAGGCAAAGAAAAGAAGGGAGGGTGGTGAATGAACTCGGAAGGGTGAAATGCCACCAATGGGAAAGAATTTAGAGTGAAGCACTGGGGTGATCTTACCTGGCCTCCTGTATCTCTCACGCTTAACACCTGTTATGCCCTCCTTGTGATTAGGTGATCCATATCAGGCTGTAATCAAAAAGGATAATTGTGGGTGAAGAATGGCAGAGATGGACATTGTCTCATTCCCTACATAAAGCTAAGGAGAGCTAGAGAAATCCCAACTCCCTTTACTCCAGGATCCATAATCTATATATTTAAGAACCCCTGGGATAGGATTGTTTCAGAAGATAAGGAAGAAGTTTGAATTGAGCCTGAGCCAACCTGCCCTGTATCCTGAAGATGATTTCATTATATCATGCAAACAGAAATGTAACTAGCCATTTTTCCCAAACGTGATGAATCGTAGAGCTGAAACTTACTCTTTTCTCAGAAGGAAAAGGAGATGGTAGCTTGGCAGAGAGCCCGAATGCAGATCAATCCTGGTAGAACAAACCACATGAAAACCTTCAAAGATATGCAGAGAAACTCAGAACCGCTTAAAAATGTGAACTCCCACATCTTGCTTGGAGCCTTTCCCACAGAAAAAAGTGAGTGTCCACCGGGGGTCTAGATCATCCAGGTCAGGCAAGGGTAGAGAGGGAAGGCAAGTGGAAAGGAAAGGGAACAGATAACTGGGGAAGAAAACAGGGATGCTGAAATGAAGGACCAGGCCTATAGAATTTGACTGCAAAAGATGGCAATTCTGACTCCATGAATCTCCCAATCCCTCTTCTGATGAAACAAGGAAGATAGTGGGAAAAGTACAGAAGAAAACTATGGGAAGGGGGACTGAGTAAAAGGGAAAGAAGTCGGGAGGGGGCAATGTAATGTCTTGAGTGGGTAGTCCCCTCAGGTTCTGTGGGGCCCTAAAGGTCATCTAATACCTTGCTAAGCATTCTGTGGTCCATGGACTGATAGCTAGTGTCCATGGACGTCAGTAGCGTCTGGCAGCTTGTTAGACATGTAGAATCCTAGGTCCACCCCAGACCTACAGAATCAGAATTTTCATCTTAACCAGACCCCCAAGCGATTGGTATGCACATTAAAGCCTGAGAAGTATGCTTTAGTAGATCTGGGGCACAGAGATGATTCTGGAGAGCGCAGCCAGGACTAGGACATATTTCAGATGAGCAAAATCAGTTTTGATGCTTTTTAGACTCTCCATATGATAGAGACCCTGCCCTTTTCATCCTCAGTGTGGGCTACCCTTGCAGTCTTTATAGAACTTCATTTGTAGTAAACAAACACATTCTCATTGTAAACTGTTTCCATACAATACATTGTAGGTGTATACATATTGTATAGCAAGTAAAAAGTGATAGTTCCTTTTTCTCCCTCATTCCTCTCCTCTCCCCCAGAAGTCTAATAAGTACCCTTCTTGAGATCCAGATATCTTTCTAACACTTACACATATGCATGTCTGGGGGATTGTAAAAGGCCATCTTATATGTATTGTTCTGAGATTTGCTTTTTTCATTCATTCATATGTGCACATTGGCTGGGTTTGGTGGCTCATGCCTGTAATCTCAACACTTTGGGAGACTGAGGCGGGAGGAATACTTGAGTCCAGGAGTTTGAGGCTATAGTAAGCTATAATTGTGCCGATGGTCTCCAGCTCTGGGCCACACAGGCGAGACTCTTTGTCTTTTTTTTTTTTTTTTTTTTTTTTTTCTTTTGTAATGCCCAACCTTGTTTTTACTAACCCTGTTTTTAGACTCTCCCTTTTCCTTTAATCACCTAGCCTTGTTTCCACCTGAATTGACTCTCCCTTGGCTAAGAGACCCAGACAGACTCCATCTTGGCTCTTTTACTGGCAGCCCCTTCCTCAAGGACTTAACTTGTGCAAGCTGACTCCCAGCACACCCAAGAATGCAATTAACTGATAAGATACTGTGGCAAGCTATATCCGCAATTCCCAGGAATTCGTCTGATTGATAACGCCCAAAGCTCTGGGTCTATCACCTTGTAATAGTCTTACAGCCCCTGCACCTGGAACTGTTTACTTTCCTGTAACCATTTATCCTTTTAACTTTTTGACTACTTTACTTCTGTAAAATTGTTTTAACTAGACCCCCCCTCCCCTTCCTAAACCAAGGTATAAAAGTTAATCAAGCCCCTTCCTCGGGGCGGAGAGAATTTTGAGCGTTAGTCGTCTCTCGGTCGCTGGCTAATAAAGGACTCTTAATTCATCTCAAAGTGTGGTGTTTTCTCTAACTCGCTCAGGTACAACACTTTCACTTTAAGTTCAGGGGTACATGTGCAGGTTTGTTACATAGGTTAACTTGTGTCATGGGGGTTTGTTGTACAGATTGTTTCATCACCCAGGTATTAAGCCTAGTACCCATTAGTTATTTTTCCTGATCCTCTCCCTCCTCCACCTTCCACCGTCCATAAGCCCCAGTGTGTGTTGTTCTCCTCAATGTGTCCATGTGTTCTCATCATTTAGCTCCCACTTATAAGTGAGAACATGCTGTATTTGGTTTTCTGTTCATTCTTGCATTAGTTTGCTAAGAATAATAGCCTCCAGCTCCATCCATGTCCCTACAAAAGACATTATCTCCTTTTTTATAGCTGCATGGTGTTCCATGGTATATATGTACACATTTTCTTTACCTGGTCTTTCCCTGATGGACATTTGGTTGACTTCATATCTTTATTATTATAAATAGTGCTGCAATGAACATTCGCATACATGTGTCTTTACAATAGAACAATTTCTATTCCTTTGGTTATATACCCAGTAATGGGATTGCTTCATCAAATGATATTTCTGTCTAGGTCTTTGAGGAATCGCCACACTGTCTTCCACAACGGTTGAACTAATTAACACTCCCACCAACAGTGTATAAGTATTCCTTTTTCTCTACAACCTCACCAGAATCTATTGGCTTTTGACTTTTTAGTAACAGCCATTCTGACTGGTGTGAGGTGGTATCTCATTGTGCTTTTGATTTGCATTTCTCTAATGATCAGTGAAGAGATTTTTTTCATATGATTGTTGGCCACATGTATGTCTTCTTTTGAAAAGTGTCTGTTCATTTCCTTTGCCTACTTTTTAATGGGGTTGTTTGCTTTTCTCTTCTTGAAAATTTGTGTAAGTTCCTTATAGATGCTGGGTATTAGACCTCTGATGGATGCATAGTTTGCAAAAATTCAGGAGGAGACCCTGTCTTGAAAAAAAATGTATGTCTTGGTGAGTTTTCCTTACCTCATTCTTTTTTTAACTGCTGTCATCAACATAGTACGGATGTAAAAAAATTTACTTGACCATTCTTATTGATGAGCTCTCAATTGTTTTCAAGTTTTTCTACTATAAACATCACAATTAATATATTTTTGCTCATATGTAAAAATATTTCTATGAGAAACATACCTGCATGTGGAACTAATGAGTGAAAGAGCACATACACTTTAGATTCGTATTGATACCTCAAAATTGTGTGGAAAAAAGCATACTATTAATCATGTCAGTTTATGGATATCTATTTCCTCATAATCTTGCTAGTGCTGTTGTTGTTTGTCAATTTGAAGGGCAGAAAATATTTCCTTTGATTTGGTGATATCTGTGGTAATTTGATATCCCTGATTATTGTGACAGTTGAGTTTTTTATGTTTAAGGGTCATATTTATTTACTCTGTGAATGGTCTATTCATATCTTCTGGTAATTTTCTACTGTGTTGGTTGCTTTTTGTTGTTGATTTCTAGGAGTTTTAAAATATATTATAAGAGTACTCATTTTATATATTTTATATATATCATTACATTCGTCTATTGTTAAATATGTTCCTCTTTGCCACTTGTCTTTTGTTCATGATTATTTGTCATATGAATTTTAAAAATCTTATATAATCATATAAAGGAAAAATGAAGCAGGCAAAGAAAAAAAGAACATTTTCTATAATCAAATTCATTCATGGTTTTTATGGCTTCTAGGTTTTATGACTGTTTTGGGAGAAAAGTCCCTATTACAACATTATTTTTGGAAAACTTTTACTATATGCTCTTCTAATACTCTTCTGTTTTTTCTTTTTCATGTATAAATATTTCACAGTTTAAATTTATTTTTAATTAGGATCTGAGATAAATAATGAACTTTATTTACAAGTGGTTATCCTGTGATCTCAAAACAATTTACTGAAAATTCCATCTTTTCCTCCCACTAAGAAGAAATGCCACCTTTGTCATAGAAATGCCCATATGTCCATGGGTTTATTTCTGAAAATCATTTTGTTCCATTTACTTTTTTAATGTTCCTGTACTAATTCCATATGATTTGAGCTTCTAATGGTTTATTGTATATGTTGTTAGACTAATACTTCCTCCCCCGCTTATTTATGTACTATTTCAAATTATTGTCTATTCTTTATTTTTTCTCCTCCAGATGAATTTTTAATTAGCTTATTAAACATCATGAAAAAATACTCTTGACTGAGATTTCATTAAATATATAGATAAACTTGGAGTTCATTGATATCTTTATAATACTGAATCATAGCCGGGCATGGTGGCTCACGCCTGTAATCCCAACACTTTGGGAGGCTGAGACAGGGGAAATCACTTGAGGTCAGGAGTTCAAGACCAGCCTATCCAACATGGTGAAACCCCGTCTCTACTAAAAATACAAAAATTAGCTGGGTGTGGTGGCAGGCACCTGTAATTCTAGCTACTCGGAAGGCCGAGGCAGGAGAATCACTTGAACCCGGGAGGTGGAGGTTGCCGTGAGCCAAAATCATGCCACTGCACTCCAGCCTAGGACCCAGAGTGAGATCCAGTCTCAAAAAAAAAATAAAATAAAATAATAATAATGAATCATACCATTCAAGAATGTGTTATGTATCTATATGTATTCCAGTCTTCTTGTATGGGCTTCATTAAAGCTTTGTCATTTGTCATAGGTACATTCCCCCATATATTACAGTTCTTCACACTATGTGGCTTCCTTTTCCACTATGTTTGATAATTGGTTATTGTAAGTTTGAAAAAATGCTAGTGCTATTTCTGCGTTGATCTCTTATCTATCATCTTAATGAACTCTCTTGTTGGTTCTTTTTTTTTTTTTGAGATGGAGTTTTGCTCTTGTCGCCCAAGCTGGAGTGCAGTGACACAATCTCGGCTCACTGCAACCTCCGCTGCCTGGGATCAAGCAATTCTGCCTCAGCTTCCTGAGTAGCTGGCATTACAGGTACCCATCAGCATGCCCAGCTAATTTTTTTGTATTTTTAGTAGAGATGGGGTTTTGCCATGTTGGCCAGGCTGGTCTCCAACTCCTGACCTCAGGTGATCCGCCCATCTCGGCCTCCCAAAGTGCTGGGATTACAGGCATGAGCCACCACGCCTGGTCTCTCTTGTTGGTTCTAATCGTTCATCAGATTCTCCTGAGTTAGCTATGCAGACCATCATATTATTTGCAAATAGTGGCAGTTTTGTCTCTTTTCAACATTTCTCTCTCATTTCTTACATTATTTCATTGACCATTATAAGTAGAAGCGAGCATCTTTGTCTTATTCCTCACTTCGATAGAAATTCTTCTATAATAGTTCATCATTATGATGTTTCCTTAATTTTTTAATTTATATGTGTCAAAGGATAAACAAAGTTTTGTGCTGCATTTGAGGTTTACAATATATCAAAAGCACTTTTATCTTAATCTCTTCAGAGAGGATACAGTAGGTGGACTGCAGTATCAAACAATGGAAATCTCACTCAACTTTTCGTAGAGTTAAGGTACAAAGAGTTTAGCCTAAAGCAGGTATATCAGTCAGGATTCAACCAAAGAAACAGAACCAGTAGGAGATATGTTAAGAGATTTATTGCACTAAATTGGTGACTGTGGGAGCTGAACGGCAAGTCCAAAATCCATAGGTAGGTCATCAAGATGGGGAGGCTGGAATGCCAGGGCAAGAACAGAAACTGCTATCCACAGGTGGAATTTCTTCTTCTTCAGAGAAGTCTCAGTTGTGCTCTTTCACCTGATTGAATCAGGCCCATCAGTCAATCTCCCTTGTTTTCTCCTCCCATGAGGTAATACTGTCCTGAATTTGATGTTTATACTTCCCTTATATTTCTCAATAAACTTACAATTAATAGATATGTAATTATTCCAAACTAATATTATTATTGCCTGCTTTTTGTGTTTTTGTTTGTTCGTTTTTGTTTTGTTCTGAGATGGAGTTTCACTCTGTCACCCAGTCTGGAGTGCAATGGAGCAATCTAGGCTCACTGCAACCTCCACCTCCTGGGTTCAAGCGATTCTCCTGCCTCAGCCTCCCAAGTAGTTGGGATTACAGGTGCCCACCACCATTCCCAGCTAATTTTTGTATTTTTTTAGTAGAGACGAGGTTTCACCATGTTGGCCAAGCTGGTCTCAAACTCCTGACTTCAAGTGATCCACCTGCCTCGGCCTCCCAAAGTGCTGGGATCACAGGCGTGAGCCACTGTTCCCGGCCTAATTGCCTGTTCTTAAATTTTATAAAAATGGTGTAAAACTGTGTGTGTTTTTTCCAGAACTTGCTTTTTTCACTTAATACTGTGTTTGTGAGATTCCTTTTACTTCCTATTCATTCTTTTTCACTTAACGTTACATTTGTATTATACTATGTGTAAAACATTCGACTTCGTGTTGAATGAACCATCACAATGTTTTGATTCATTCTCCTGTTAGACTCTTAGGTTACTGCCAGTTTTTTCTATTACCAACAATGTTGCTATGAATATTCTTGTACACAAATATTTATGAACATGCATGAGCAATTATTTAGGGTATATTCCTAGGAGTAAAATTGCTAGATTATAGGACATGCATATCTTCCACTTTATTAGATTTTGCCAAATTGATCCCTAAAATGGCCTACCAAAATAAAAACAAAAAAGCACACCCATCACAGTTATTACTGGTTCATGCTCTAATGTGAATTATGTTTTAAATAAATCAACATACTAAAGATTGTTGTAAATGACTTATCAGTTTATTCTCACCATCAAGATATGAAGTCCTGTTGTTCCACATCTTTGCCATCTGTTAGTATTGTCGGATTTTCTTTTTTTTTTTTTTTTTTTTGAGATGGAGTCTCACTATCGCCCAGGCTGGAGTGCTGGAGTGCAGTGGCGCGATCTCGGCTCACTGCAGGCTCCGCCCCCGCGGGGTTCACACCATTCTCCTGCCTCAGCCTCCCCAGTAGCTGGGACTACAGGCGCCCGCCACCTCGCCCTGCTAATTTTTTGTATTTGTAGTAGAGATGGGGTTTCACCGTGTTAGCCAGGATGGTCTTGATCTCCTGACCTCGTGATCCGCCCGCCTCGGCCACCCAAAGTGCTGGGATTACAGGCGTGAGCCACCGCGCCCGGCCGGATTTTCTTTTTTTAAAAGAGATGGCAGGGTTCTCTCTATGTTGTCCAGGCTGGTCCCGAACTCCTGGGATCAAGCCATCCTCCTGCCTCAGGCTCCCAAAGTACTGGGAATACAGGCATGAGTCACCATGCCTGGCCCAGATTTTTCAACTGCTGTAATTCTTCGGTTTTAATTTGCTCTTCCCCTGACTACCAGTAGGTTGAGCAACTGGTATTGATCATGCATGCCTGTATCTATTGACCATTTATAGTTTTTTGTCTTTTGTGGCAGGCCAATTCATAAATTGTGTCTATTTTCTTAATAATTTTTGTATTTATAATAATTTTTAAAATCTTCATTTATCTAGTTGTGACATATTTTCATTCTTAATATTATTTATGTTTTCACCCTTTCAAACTCGTTTAGGCAGGGCACAGTGGCTCACGCCTGTAATCCCAGCACTTTGGGAGGCCAAGACGGGTGGATCACCTGAGGTCAGGAGTTCAAGACCAGCTTGGCCAGCATGGCAAAACCCCATCTCTACTAAAAATATATAAATTAGCTGGGCGTGGTGACAGATGCTTGTAATCCCAGCTACTCAGGAGGCTGAGGCAGGAGAATCGCTTGAACCCAGAGGTGGAGGCTGCAGTGAGTCGAGATCTCACCATTGTACTCCAGCCTGGGTGACAAGAGCAAAACTCCGTCTCAAAACAAAAACAAAAACAAAAAACTATAGGTTTAGTTGATTAATCTTGTCTAACAAACACCTCTTATTGATCTTTTACAGTTTTTAATCTATTGTATTTAATTACATGCTGCTTTTATCTTCTTAATTCCACATTCTGCTTCCGTTGGTTTTATTTTTGCCTGGTTTCTTTATTTTCTCATTTTATTTATTCCCTTTTCATGTTGCTTTCTAGAAAATACACTGAAAGATGTTACTTCTCTACATCCCACTCCCACTTTAACCATGTCCCACAGGTTTTGGTCTACCGTGTTCTTATTTCCACTTATTTCTAAGTACCTGGTAATTTCCATTTGGATTTCCTCTTTAACACAAGAGATATTTAGAACAGTGATTGTTCATTTCCAAAGGGATGCTTTTAGACTTTCATGATTAGTTTTAGCTTTACTACATTATAATCAAAGAATATGATTACAACATTCAGGAAAATTAAAATTAAAATTGTCTTCGTGGTCTAATACATGGCCAATATTTTCTATGGATGTCTGAAAGGAATGTGTATCATCTGAAGAGCTGATGAGCACCACACACATACACACATGTACACATGATTAATTTTGTTAATTGTTTTAGTAAAAACTGTTTCTTGATTTTCATTTACTCGATCTATTGATTTCCAGAGAGGCTAAATGTTTCCCAGTGTGATTATGGATATATTTATTTTTGCTTGTATTTCTAAAGTTTTATTTCATATGTAGCTTTGAAATAGGTGAGTTCTATTTGTAACATTAGAACAATTTTTTTTTCAGTACTATATAGAGCTGGATTTCATTTAACATTGATGTTAAATTAAGTATTTTTCCAGGTACCCCTCTTTCCTATTAACCTTGGGTCCAATTCAGAAATACATGGAGGTTGGATAGGGGTTAAATGAAACATCTCCCGCTTTTTTCTTCACATGAAGCTGGGTTGAAGAATGTGCCTTGGATCCAAGAACATAATCAGCTTTCGAGTACATCCCACCACCTCCTGTTCCAGTGTCCTCTGGTCTCAGATTTAAAGAAACAAAATAGAAACCCAAGAAATTGGGTCTGTAGAACAAGCACTTAACCATTCAGATGAACAGAATCTTGCTCATGTTTTTCACTGCACTGAGCGCGGAAGTCCATCAAAGCTGAGAAGGAGGTTGCATATGCACATTACCTAAAATAACCCAGCCCTAAAAATAAACTGGGGGTCAGTGCATGTCAGAGTGGCCATCTCAGTAAAGAAATAAGCCAATCAAGGACAGGGAAGCAGGAATGAGAGATTCAAGAAACTTCTGCATGAGAAGATGGTTATTCCTAGTTTAAGAAAAGCATGTGCCAGATTACTACAAGAAACCCAGGGCAGTTCTCATCCCACACACTCTCTTCTCATAAGGCTCCATGTGTCTTCTTTTCTGACCCTACCTCCCACCTCCTCAACTTCTGATTCCTTCCGCTGTGCCCTCTAGAATTCATGGTCAATCATCAGCAAAGTTCCCTTCTCTCGGTACAGGTGCACTGTCCACGCTCCTATCTAGTTACAGCCTCTCCACCTTCACACTAGATTCCACCTCCTCTTGACCACTCGTTAACATCACTCAAGCAATTTTCTCTATCTTGGGCCATAGATTTTCCCTCCCTCCTCTTATCATGTGAACACACTATAATATTTTTCAAATCTTGATAAAAGAAAGAAAACCTCTCTTAAGACCACAGGTTTTTTGCCTTCGCCTTTTCACCAAAATTACTCTTGTCTAGGTAGACCATGGTTTCCACATTGTTGTACCCACTGGTCAGCTTCCAATCTCTATCTTACTTGACCTATCACAGCATTTGACACAATAAATCACTCTCTTCATTCAACATTCCCTTCCAATGCTTCCAGGATTCCAAACTCTTCTGATTTTCCTCCAGCGTTGCTGGTAGACCCTCGGTCTCTTTCGCTGGTTTATCTTCTCTTTCCAACTTCTAAATGTTGATGTACCCTAGAGCTCAGTCCAGACTCACTGTTTTGGTGACCTCATCTAATCTCACAGCTTTAATCCCTAACTATATGCTAATTCCTCCCAAAAGTATAGATCCAGCCTTGATCTACCTGTGGTCCTCACTGGCCTCTGCAGCAAGAATATGTGTCCCATTTCCCCTGTCACTGACAATCCTATGAGCAGCTGCTATTGAAGTGTTTGGCTAGAGAACATGTGGTCTTTTTCCTGTCAGCTCAATCAGGGCTTTGTGATTCTCTTGCTGAACCAGTTCACTTTGGCACCATGTACCCTCCTGAAGTCTGACTATGACACCTGTTTGATCTCCATAGGTTGCAATAGTATTTAATAGAAGAAATAAACCTTTGAAGGGGTGGCCTCATCGGGTGGAACAAGAGACTTGAGAAAAGAAAGAAACACAGAGACAAAGTATAGAGAAAGAAAAGTGGGCCCAGGGAACCAGCGCTCAGCATACGGAGGACCCGCGCTGGCCCCAATCTCTGAGTTCCCTTAGCATTTATTGATCATTATCAGGCATTTCTCGGAGAGGGGGATGTGGCAGGACAATAGGGTAATAGTGGAGAGAAGGTCAGCAGGAAAACATGTGAACAAATATCTCTGCATCATAAACAAGGTAAAGGAAAAAGTGCTGTGCTTTTGATGTGCATATACATAAACATCTCAATGCCTTGAAGAGCAGTATTGCTGCCAGCACGTGCCACCTCCAGCCCTAAGGCGGTATTCTCCTCTCTCAGTAGATGGAATATACAATCGGGTTTTACACCAAGACATTCCATTGCCCAGGGACGAGCAGGAGACAGATGCCTTCCTCTTATCTCAATTGCAAAGAGGCCTTCCTCTTTTACTAATCCTCCTCAGCACAGACCCTTTACGGGTGTCAGGCTGGGAAACAATCAGGTCTTTCCCTTCCCATGAGGCCATATTTCAGACTATCACATGGGGAGAAACCTTGGGCAATACCTGGCTTTCCTAGGCAGAGGTCCCTGCGGGCTTCCGAAGTATATTGTGTCTCTGGGTACTTGAGATTAGGGAGTGGTGATGACTCTTAACAAGCATGCTGCCTTCAAGCATTTGTTTAACAAAGCACATCCTGCACAGCTCTTAATCCATTTAACCCTGAGTTGACACAGCACATGTTTCAGGGAGCACAGCATGGGTAGGGTCACAGATCAACAGCATCTCAAGGCAGAAGAATTTTTCTTAGTACAGAACGAAAGTATGTCTACTTCTTTCTACATAGACACAGTAACAGTCTGATCTTACTTTCTTTTCCCCACAACCTTGAAACAGAATAAGATCTTTCTGATTCAAGTACCTTTTTTCTGCTTCTTTTTTTTTTTTCAGACAGGGTCTTGCTCTGTCACCAAGGCTGGAGTGCAGCGGTGAGATCTTGACTCACTGCAGCCTCTGCCTCCCAGGTTCAAGCAATTCTCCCACCTCAGCCTCCTGAGTAGCCGGGATTACCGGGGTGTGCCACCATGCCCAGCTAATTTTTGCATTTTTAATAGAGACGAGGTATCAACACGTTGGGGGTGGTCTCGAACTCCCAACCTCAGGTGATCCACCTGCCTCTCGGCCTCCCAAAGTGTTGGGATTATGGGTGTGAGCCACCATGCCCAGCCTTGATTCAAGTACTTTAAAAATTTAAGGGACAGATCTAAACTATTTATTATGTCCAAAGAAGATTAAGTTCAGGAGTGCTTATGTTTGTTGGTTTTAATAACACAAAGAACTCTCAATGAAAAACTACCTTTTTCTTTAAGTTTAGATGCATTTTTAATTGGATATGTTTTAAAATATCAGTATGAACTCATGATGTGTTTTATCTTTTTTTTTTTTTTTTAATATTTCTAGCTCTGTCCACAAGGGACTAGAAATGACCAACCCACTAGCAATGAGCACCCTTGGTGCCGGATCGTAGACTCTAAATCTCATTTTCCACTAAAAAAAAAAAGGGGGGTTCCTTGTAAAAAATGGATGATTCCAAATCCAAGGCAAGAAATGTCATAGCAGATAGCAGAGAAGCTTTTAAAAATAACTAAAGTTGTATCAAAACAGCTCAGGATCCAACTTCAAGAGGTTACTTGCCAAAGACAGGACAATTTAAGCATCAATAAGAATACAATTTCCAACAGGCCATGGTGGCTCACACCTGTAATCCCAGCACTTTGAGAGGCCAAGGCAGGTGGATCACTTGAGATCAGGAATTCAAGACCAGCCTGACCAACATGGTGAAACCCCGTCTCTACTAAAAATACAAAAATTAGCTGGGCATGGTGGCGGGCACCTGCAGTCCCAGCTACTCAGGAGGCTGAGGCAGGAGAACCGCTTGAACCTGGAAGGTGGAGGCTGCAGTGAGCCAAGATTGTGCCATTGCACTCCAGCGTGGGCAACAGGAGCAAAACTTCATCTCAAAAAAAAAAAAAAAAAAAAGAATAAAATTTCCATGGTTTGAAACACATGAAATACATGAGTTTATAAGGATCCCCAACACACACACACACACACACACACACACACAAAACCTGACACATTTTGTTGTAATGCCCAACCTTGTTTTTACTAACCCTGTTTTTAGACTCTCCCTTTTCCTTTAATCACCTAGCCTTGTTTCCACCTGAATTGACTCTCCCTTAGCTAAGAGACCCAGACAGACTCCATCTTGGCTCTTTCACTGGCAGCCCCTTCCTCAAGGACTTAACTTGTACAAGCTGACTCCCAGCACACCCAAGAATGCAATTAACTGATAAGATACTGTGGCAAGCTATATCCGCAATTCCCAGGAATTCGTCTGATTGATAACGCCCAAAGCCCGGAGTCTATCACCTTGTAATAGTCTTAAAGCCCTTGCACCTGGAACTGTTTACTTTCCTGTAACCATTTATCCTTTTAACTTTTTGCCTACTTTATTTCTGTAAAATTGTTTTAACTAGACCCCCCCTCCCCTTTCTAGACCAAAGTATAAAAGAAAATCTAGCCCCTTCTTTGGGGCGGAGAGAATTTTGAGCGTTAGCTGTCTCTCAGTCGCCGGCTAATAAAGGACTCTTAATTCATCTCAAAGTGTGGCATTTTTCTAACTCGCTTGGGTGTAACATTGTCACCATTTGAGAGTGCTAGGGAACCAATTCATTATTTTATTTTGAAAGCTGATAAAAGGGAACCAGCATTTATCCTGCTTTTCTATATGAACTACAACTGGGTAACCAAAGAGTAAATGAGGGGAATTTTTTCTTTACAGAAACATTCCAGATAATATACGAAGCAGGAATGCTCAACTTAGAATATCACCATATTGCAACCTGTAATATATTAACAGATCTAGGCATTGAACATCAAAGGCTGCTAACATCATAAAAACAGAAGCAGCCTGTTTTTATGTCTTTCATCTGTGCCTTCCGATGAAAGAACACATCACCAATGCATGAAGTATTATTGCCCCAAAATCTAACCTGAACTTGATCAAGTCCTCATACTCATATTTTCTACAAACTCTTTATGATTCATATCAGCCAGTTATTTTGCCAAAGAATGTGATTTCCTCTCTGATCTGAGTATTGATTTGAGTTATTTGACATTCTTCAACTCAATGTTTCCTCTGTTAGCTTCTATTTCTGTAGTTTCTTTCTGATTGATTTGTTTCTCTTCCATTACATTGAAGCTTCTTGTTTCACACTAATATTTGAGGATCTAGGGTGAACGGTGAACTTCTTCCCTCTAAGAGCCATCCCTGTTTGCCTCTTTGTAAAAGTGGGTTGTGATTATGGAAACGTGCCTCATTCGCTTGTAAGGGGGGAGTGACATGTGGGATCACTTCTGATGTTCTCTTCAGCCCCAGGACTCATACCATGCACTTTCCCCTAGCAGAACATCCACTTTATTTAGACAAAAATACTTAGGACTTTAATGTGAGAATGGACATTGCCACCACCAGCCCCTTGGTGGGCACTAGCCCAGTGGTCCTGGAAATAGTTCTATAATTAAGTATCCAGATGACCATCCCAGGGCTCATTCCTCTACTTTATATTTGGTGGCTCTGAACTTAGAAATTTTTGAGGCCTTTTGTGGAAAGATGCACCTGTGCAGTTGTGTTCTTTTGCATATCTTTTGGACTATGCATTCCTCTGCTTATACTTCTCCAGTCCTGTTCTGTAGTCTCTCTGTCTTCCAGGAATTCTCCAAATTTTGTGATTCTCCAAATAGTGTGGTTCAGGGCAATCTTTCTGTTTTTTTTAAGTGGAATTTTGTTTTTGTTTTTTGGGGTAAGAGTGTTGGAAGTTTTGGTTTGTTTGTGTGTGTGTGTGTGTGTGTGTGTTTGTTTGTTTTTGAGACACAATCTCACACTGTTGGCCAGGCTACAGTCCAGTAGCTCAATCATGCCTCACTGTGGCCTCAAACTCCCGGGCTCAAGTGACCCTCCCACCCCCACCTCGAAAGTACCTGGCACCACAGGCATACGCCACCATACCCATCTAGTTTTTTTGAAATTTTTGTAGAGGTGGGTTTTGCCATGTTGCCCAGGCTGGTCTTGAACACCTGGGCTCAAGTGATCCTCCATCTTGGCCTCCCAAAGTGCTGAGATTCACGTCTGAGGTTGAAATTATAGGCATGAGTTTAGTGGAATTTGGGGTAGGAGGAATTTGGGGTGGGGCATAGCTGCAAATATTTAGTTTGTCATCTTTATCCATTTCTCCCACAATTGTTTCCAACAGCGGTGATTTTAAAAAGAACTCTCAACTTGTGACCATATATTAACTCCTAATATGGTCTGTAGTCAGTCCTGGGAGAGAGAAAACGTAAAATAACCACAGGAATATATAAAAGTTGGCATACGGAAAGACCTAAGAGAATATCATAGCCTTACCCATAGCAAATACTTTCCTAATTTCTCTAAATTGACAAAGGTCCTTTTTCTCCCCAATCCTAGAACTGCTGACCATAGGGATTTCTTCAGTGCAGCGTCCCCAAGGAAGCTACCTCTTGGACACCCTGCAATCTCTCTTCTTTGCTTCCTCCTCGTCTGAACAGAAATACTTCACTGTTTTGGTACACCTGGCAGATCCTGATCCCAACTGGCTTGATCAAATGATCTCCAGTATCTCAACTCTCTTTCAACCATATATCCAGGCCAGACAGCTAGTAGTGATCAACACTCCTCTTAAAAGCTATCTTCCCTTAAAGAACCTTAAGAAAAACTTTAATGACACTCCCACCTATGTAACCTTTCGCTCCAAGCAAAATATGGATTATGCCTTCCTGATGAACTTTGCTACCAACCACTCTGACTATTTCCTGATGATCGAAGATGATGTGAAATGTGCTCCTGGATTTGTCTCCCAGATTGCTACTATACTGTCTGCCTGGGAAAGGAAAGCTTGGGTGACTCTGGAGTTCTCTAGGCTGGGCTTCCTTGGAAAACTCTTTCATGCTAGAGATCTCCCCTGCTTTGTTCGTTTCCTTCTCCTCTTCTACCAAGAAATGCCCTGTGACTACCTTCTCTCCCATTTCCGTGACCTTCTCATGCAGAAAAAACCAATCCAATTCTTCCCCTCCCTCTTCCAGCACATGGGCATTTACTCCTCCTCTGAAGGCCAATTGAATAGCCTCACAGATAAAGAGTTTGAGGAAAATGACATTGGCCCTCCTGGCAACCCTGCTGCCACCATTCACACTAGTCTGAATGTTACCAATGCCTCTGTTCTCATGAATGCCTATAGTCTGGATAAGAATTTCTTTTATGTCAAGGAGGCTAAGGCTGGCAGCCACCTGACTGTGGTTTTGGACATACCTGCTGCAGTGTTCCGAGTTCAGGTGCTGACTGGCTCTGAACTGAAAGAGAATCAGTTGAAAGAGGGACAGGTAGAACTGGGCTATGACTCTACCAATCGGATTAATGACTGTGATGACTACATTCTGCTGGGGCTACTAGTGAATGGCATCCTGGATAAGCAAGTGTTATCTGAAGAGTCTGGGAAGAAGGTGAAATGTGTGAGATTGCTTGTAACAGCCACTCTGCCCTCGGGATTAATAGTAAGGCACATCAACCTCTGGATTAAGTAACATTTAAGTAATACATGGAGACTTCAGTAGGACTTCTGGGAGTGTTCGGGTTGGAGGTAGAGTCTACAGAAGTAACAAAACATTAAAGTCTGGAAATTGGTCAGGTATATCTCTTTACTGGGTCCTTTCAGGATTCTAAGTACAGAAGACACAGCATGTTGAAAGGCCAAGAGAAGGTAACATCCTTTCGGTCACCTTCATGGGTGGTCCTAGAGTCATGGGTGGATAGAAGGGGTTTCTTAAGACATTCTCTGGTTTTCTTTTCCTTTCTTTCTTTCTTTCTTTCTCTCCTTCTTTCTCTGTCTCTCTCTCTCCCTCTTTTTTTTATGCAAAGTCTCACTCTGTCACCCAGGCTGGAGTGCAGTAGCATGATCATAGTTCACTGCAGGGGCCAACTCAACTCAGGACCCAAGCAATTCCCCCACCTCTTCCTCCCAAGTAGCTGGGATCACAGATGCATGCCACCAGGCCCAGCTAATTTTTTTTTATTTTTTGTAGACATGGGGTCTCACTATATTGCCCAAACTGGTCTCAAACTCTTTGGCTCGAGTAATCCTCCCACTTCAGCCTCTCAAAGTGCTGGGATTACAGGCATGAGCCACTATGCCCAGCTCCTTCTCCAGTGTTCTATCTAAAAGGGTCTACCATCCAAAATTCTTTCCTTGGATCAGTAATGCCAGACCTCTATAAAGAACAGGAACATATGAATGAGACTAAGTGATGCTCATGTCAGAAGACACTAACAGTGCATGAGAGGAAACAAAAGTCCTTCCACCAGCCAGGAAATGGATTCGTTAAAGATAACTTCCTATGTGACAGGAAAAAGTTGATCGGCTAAGAACATGACTCATTTCTCTGTGATCTCATTTTTCCATTATAAGGTATTCATTCATTCCATAAACGTTTATTTGAGTACCTTTTATGTTTAGGCACAGTTCCCTTCTACATAATCAGCCAAAATGCCAGAGCATTCCTTTGTAAATACTATTAAAATTACTAAAAATAATTTGCTGTGATTTCTGCTAGCTTCTCTAGTCATATCTATGGGATTATAAGTAACTTGGGTGTTTCTGATAGGAAACACTGGCTATTTTACTAACATCTTTATTTCAATTTGACTATGAAATCTTTATTTCCAGAAAAATCTGATCCCTGAGTTCAACTCATGTGCAATGCCTGCAGAGGGGTTTTCACTACCTTGAAAACTATAATCCATGAAGGCAAGGAGAAAAGAAGAGGAAAGGAACACTGTAAGAGGAATACTTGGAGCTCGGCTTGGTGGCTCCTGCCTATAATCCTAGCACTTTGGGAAGTCAAGGCAGGAGGACTGCTTGAAGTCAGGAGTTCAAGATCAGTCTGGGCAACAAAGCAAGACCTCATCTCTACCAAAAAAAAAAAAAAAAAAAAAAAAATCCAGGTGTAGTGGTGCACCCCTGTAGTCCCAACTACTAGGGAGGCTGAGGCAGGAGGATTGCTTGAGCCTTGGAGGTCAAGGCTGCAATGAGCTATGATCGTATCACTGCATCCCAATCTGGGTGACAGAACAAGACCCTGTCTCAAAAAAAAATAAAATAAAATAAAAAGAGGAATACTTGGGAAGAACTCAAATAAAAAGCCAGACAGAGTGTCCTAATAAGTTATAATCAAAGTGGTTAGAAAGAACTAGAAAATCTGGAACCAGAATAATGGCATGGGAACAAATATAGGAGGTTGAGGTTTGGGGGCATCAGATGCAGGGGAATGTGTCAAGCATATATGGCAGCCATGAGAGTGCAGGGATCAAATCTTCACTGTGGCCAGCGTGATGGGCCCCACCACTCCCCTTTGGACCTACCGCAGTGTGGTGCCAAGGCTTCACTTTCCCTGGGCTGTGACTAACCACAGCAGAATGGTACTAAGCCAGCCCCTTTTGGCAAGATGAGAGACACCTCCGACAGGTGATTTTAGCCTGAGGACTCCCAATAAGCCTATTCCAAACTTCCTTGGACAACACTGCAGTCCTGGCCTTTCCCTAGCCAATCCTTTCTCTGTCACCTTCCACAATTGTCATACCTTCCCTACAGGCTGAATTTTCTCCCCGCCATTTCCTTCTCCCTTCACTAATAAATCTCTCTGGTGTCTAACCCCAGTTTTTGTGTCAGCTTCTTGGCAAGTGTGAACTAATGCAAATTTTGGTAAATTTCTGTGATCTAAGAAAACAGATGGCAAGATGAGGACTTGGGACTGGCTTATTCATGACTTTCAGAGACTTGTAGTAATAGAGGTTAAAATAGGCTAATAGAGCATAGCATCATTGTAGAAAAAAATACGCAGATGGCCAGGCGCAGTGGCACACCTGTAATCCCAGCACTTTGGGAGGCGGAGGCAGGTGGATCACAAGGTCAGGAGATCGAGACCAGCCTGGCCAACATAGTGAAACCCCGTCTCTATTAAAAATATAAAAAAACTTAGCCGAGTGTGGCGGCATGCACCTGTAATCCCAGCTACTTGGGAGGCTGAGGCAGGAGAATCGCTTGAATTTGGGAGGCGGAGGTTGCAGTGAGCCAGGATTGCACCACTGCACTCCAGCCTGGGCAACAGAGCGAGACTCCATCTCAAAAAAGAAATATATATATATATATATATATATATACAGACAAGGCCAGGAGTGGTGACTCACGCCTGTAATCCCAGCACTTTGGGAAGCCAAGGCAGGTGGATCAGCTGAGGTCAGGAGTTCGAGACCAGCTTGACCAATATGGTGAAACCCTGTTTTCTACTAAAAAAAAAAAAATACAAAAAAATTAGCCAGGCCTGGTAGTATGTGCCTGTAGTCCCAGCAACTTGGGAGGCTGAGACAGGAGAATTGCTTGAACCTGGGAGGAGGAGGTTGCAATGAGCCGAGATCATGCCACTGCACTCCAGCCTGGGTGACAGAGCCGGACTCTGTCTCAAAAAAATATATATATATATATAAAATATATATATAAATACATATGTATATAAAATATATATATAAATACATATGTATATAAAAAATATATATATATATATTCAGATCCATACTGATTGATAGAGGAGATGGTCAGATCCTTAGAAGGAAAGAACCTGGAACACTGAAACACACATGTCCTGTAACAATTCCCCCAGTCTTTACCCAAAGGGACCTACAGCCATCTATGAAGGTTTATGCAACTCTGGAATACTCAGACATTTTCTTTTCTTTTTTTTTTTTTTTTTTTTGAGACAGAGTCTGGCTGTGTCACCCAGGCTGGAGCACAGTGGCGCAATCTCAGCTCACTGCAAGCTCTGCTTCCTGGGTTCACGCCATTCTCCTGCCTCAGCCTCCCTCCCGAGTAGCTGAGACTACAGGCACCCACCACCACGCCTGGCTAATTTTTGTATTTTTAGTAGAGACGGGGTTTCACCATGTTAGCCAGGATGATCTCGATCTCCTGACCTCATGAGCCACCTGCCTTGGCCTCCCAAAGTGCTGGGATTACAGGCTTGAGCCACCGCGCCTGGCCTACTCAGACATTTTCACAACTGTTGAACACAAGGTCTGAGTTGATGTTCATGTCCAGAGATTCAAAGCTTAAGGCTTAAGGGGGCCAGGTTATAAATGGAGTCTTTGCCAAAGTCATGCTTACCATGAGACCACTGGGTCCACAGACCCACAGTGGTCATTTTCCCAGACCCTAAGCAGGAAGTGATATATTTGTCTCAAGTATAAGTTAATGCATATTGGGGCACCATATTGGATCCTTGGCCTATGGAATAAGAGCAATCATAGTGGGGAAGACTAAGCCTCTGAAACTTCCCCCATCCTTGGCCAAGATAGTAAATCAAAAAGTATTATATACTAGGTTAGGGGAAGATGGCAGAGATTAGAGCCACCACTAAAGACCTAAAATATACAGAGCTAGTGATCCTTAGTGCATGTCTGTTTCATTCATTAGTCTGGCCCCTGCAGAAACCACATGGATCCTGAAAAATGACCATAGACAAACTCATCCAATTAAGTAGCCCTGATCACAACTGCTGTGCCAAACATGGTATCATTACTAAAACATTAATAGGCCCTTGGTTTATGCTACACAGTCACTGATGTGGCAAATGTGTTCTTGTCTATTCTGTTTATAAAAGGTCAGAAACATTTCATATTCACAGGAAATGACAATATTCATTCATATTTTTGCCCAAGAACTATGTTAACTCTCTGGGCCTCTATCACGATAAGAGTCCAAAGAAATTTAGACTGCCTAGACATCCCACAGAACATCATGTCAATCCATCACATCAATGACATCATGCTTATTAGGCAGGACAAGCAAGCAGTGACTTAGACGCCGGAGGCCTTGGTAATAGGGTAGGAAATAAACCCTGCAAAGATATAGATTCTTGCCCCACTTGACTGAAGTGTTTTTGTTTTGTTTTGTTTTGTTTTTTTGGAGACAGAGTTTCGCTCTTGTTGCCCAGGCTGGTGTGCAATGGCACAATCTCGGCTCACCGCAACCTCCGCCTCCCAGGTTCAAGCAATTCTCCTGCCTTAGCCTTCCCGAGTAGCTGGGATTACAGGCACTCACCACCACGCCCAGCTAATTTTGTATTTTTAGTAGAGACAGGGCTTCACCAGGTTGGTCACGCTGGTCTCAAACTCCCAACCTCAGGTGATCCGACCTCCTCGGCCTCCCAAAGTGCTGGGATTACAGGCATGTGCCATCACGCCCAGTTGACTGAAGTTTTTAGGGTTCCAAAGGTCAGGGGAATGTCAGGATAATCTCTCCAAAGTAAAGGACAAATTGCTGTGTCTTACCTCCTCTACCATGAGAAAGAAAGCACAGTGCATTGTAGGCTTCTCTGGGTTCTGGAGACAGTATTTTCCATGCCTGGGAATACTGCTCCAGCTCCTTTACTAGGCAACACTGAAAGCTGCCAGCTTAGAGTAGGTCCTGAAGCAAGAAAGGGCTTTACAGCAGGCCCAGACTACAAGGAAAGAAGTCTTGCAACTTGGGCCATGTGATCCAGCACACTTGGTGGTGTCAGAGAGTGATGGGGAAAGATACAGAGTAGAGTTTGTGACAAGCCCCAGTGGGGAATCACAAGGGATTCTGGAGTAAGACCATACCATCTGCATCAGAGAATTATAGGCTTTCTGAGAAACATCTCTTGGCATGCAGTTGAGCCCTGGTGGATACACAATGCTTCAGCATGGGCGCCTGGTTAATGTGTCCAAAACTTCCCATTATGAGCTGAATTATGTCATAAGCTCAGAAGTCATAGTGTTGTACAGGCCCAGCAGCAATCCATCAAAAGGCATATCTGGGATCAAGCCTGAGTGGGTCAGGATATAAGTAAGCTGCAAAAGCAGGTAGTTTAGACTTCCATGTCAACTAGCACAGTAGCACCATACCCTCTCCCAACTCACACCCATGGCCATATGGAGGGACCCATATGACCAGCCAGAAGAAAGGGAAAAGGCTAAACCTTGGTGTAAATATAGGTCTGCTCAATATGTAGGTAGGGTGGGATGCGGTGGCTCATGCCTGTAATCCCAGTACTTTGGGAGGCTGAGGCCAGCAGATCACTTGAGCTCAGAAATTCAAGACAATCCTGGGCAACGTGGTGAAAGCCAGGCATGGTGGGGCATGTCAGTAGTTCCAGTTACTTGAGTGACTGAGGAGTGAGGATCGCTTAAGCCCAGGAGGTCAAGGTTGTAGTGAGCCGTATTCATGCCACTGCACTTCAGCATGGGTGACAAAATGAGACCCTGTCTCAAAAAATAAAAATTGTGGATAGAAGCTGAAAATGGATGGTGGCTGCATGATAGCCACATTCAGGGGCAACCTGAAACACAGTAGAGAAAGAAAATCTTCACAGTGGGTAGAGCTCTGAGCAGTGTGCCTGGTCATTCATAGTTCCTGGACAGTGGCCAAAGGTCTGGCTATCTGATCTTTTTCTGGAAGGAAAAGGACTAGAAGAAGAGATAAGAAGGATGAGATAGAGGAACGTGGAAGGACAAATGGGCTTGTGTACAAAGTATGAAGAATTTTGTATCTTCAAAAGTACCCACCAGAAAGTGTCCCCATGAAAGAGGCTCTGAACAACTATGTAGACAAATGACTCGGCCAACTGACATTAGCCAACCTGAAAGTGGCACTAGGACACATTAATGGAGTGGCTACTGTGGCAGATATGGAGGCTACATGTGGACTCAACAGCATAGACTCCCACTTACCAAAACTGACCTAGCTATTGCTGCCTTTGAATATACAATCTGTCAGCACTGGGGACTAATGTAAGTCCCCAACATGGCCCCATTCTTTGAGATGACCAAACAGACACTCAGTGGCAAGTTTACTACACTGGGCCTTTCTATCCTGGAAAGGCAGTGGTTCATCCTCATAGACCATCGTATTTGAATATGGTTTGTCTTTTCTTGCCCAGTGTCCCAGCCAGCACCACTATCTAGGAGCTTATAAAATGCATGACATCAGGCATGGAATCCCATACAACATAGCGTCCAACCAGGGGACCCACTTCACAGCAAGGGAGGTACAGAAGTGGGCCCCTGACCATGAGATCCACTGGGCATATTATATTACCCTCCACCTAGGAGCAGCTGGCCTCGTGGAGCACTGGAATAGCTTTCTAAAGGTACAGCTGAATTGCCATCTCAGAGATGACACTCTGAAACAATGGCATGCCATTCTTCAGGATGAGGCATATGTATTAAATCAGAGACCTCTATGTGGCTTCCAGAAGGAAGAATACATGGGTCCGGGAACCTAAGGGTGGACACAGGCATGGACCCCATGTACCATCACTTCAATGGCCCAGTGGGGGATTTTATATTTCCCATCCCTGCAACTTTGGACTCTTCAGGGTTGGAAGAGGTGATTCCCCAAAATCAGAAAAAGGCCTTCCTTTCTAAAGTGTATGGCTCCCCATTTGAAAAGCCCAAACTGGGGCTTTTATTGGTGGATTTTAGTTTTCTGCCATTCCCCTTGTGTAGAACATGATCTGTACCACAACCCAGTTGAAGAGGCCCTGGGCTTGAGATGTTCAGCTCAGAGACAGAGTACATTTCTGATACAAAGCTGGATCATTCAAAAAAAAAAAAAAGCCATCTTAAGCAAACAAACAAAAATAGGCCCTAGTTATTTTAAAAGGGTATGAGTAGGTAGTCAAGCCCCATCAGCTGGCTTGGGTACTAGTTAAGGATCCCCACTAGGCATTACATGCCAGTTGGGGAGCAGGGAAGGAACAGAGAAACTCCAGTAACTCTTGGCCTCCCAGGTTAGGAGGCTGTCCCAATAGGACAGACTAAACCTGATCATATTACCAATAAGCCTGGAGCCTCTGGTCCCAGTGGCAGCGTGGTCAGAGTGACTCCACATCTTCCTGGAACGTAGACTAAGGTCTGTAGATATCTACCCAGCTGTCTGACCCAATTTCTTTGAGAAGAGAGCTGGGACTGACTGTAGAGAGCCTGATACTCATTCAAAATATCTGGGATAAGGCCAAAATCAATGTAAGGATTAATGAGCTCCTCTCAGCTTCTCCCAGCCCTTTCTGATATTTTCTAACATCCCATGTAGAAGACAGGTTGAGTAAGAAACCCAATGTAGAAGAGAGGTTGAGTAGGAAACTCGAGGGCACCCAGCCCTGTTTCAGTAACTGCTTCTGTTTTGTTTTTCTTCTACTATATTGTCCCCCACCATTTTATATGAATCTGTCCATCACGCTGTCTTTTGCTGATCTTCCGTACATTCTAAAAGCTGTTTGTGGGGTGAAGAACAGAGAACACACTTGGTGATGGAGGTCAACATTAAGTTGGGTATCCTAAGGTCCCTGAGCTAAGTCTTCCCAGGAGTTAGAGTCTGGAAATGCAAATATCAAAAAGAAAAAGAGCCATGGCCAAAGGCAGAAGCAAGGCAGCATCTAGCAAGAGCAGACCCTTGATAAATGCTCCTTCCCTTCACTTCTCTTGGCCTCATTTCCTCATCTTTAATATAGAGACAATAATAAATACATTCGATGGCATTTGTGAGGACTCAGCACGAACACATTAGCAGGTAACTTCCCATCACCATCACCATCACCATCACCACTGTGTCTGGCAAAAAAGTTGCTCAGTAAATATTACCTCTCTCAACTCTATCTTTCTTTTTTTCTTGTCTTCTTTTTTTTGAGTCAGAGTCTTGCTCTGTCACCCAAACTAAGTATAGGGTATTGGCAGTGGTGTAATCACGGCTCGTTGCAGCCTCAACCTCCTAGCTTAAGCAATCCCCCACCTCTGCCTCCCAAGTAGCTGGAACTACAGTCGCATGCCACCACAGCCAGCTAATTTAAAAAAATTTTTGGTAGACACGGGGTCTCACTGTGTTGCCCAGGCTGGTTTCAAACTTCTGACCTCAAGCAATCCTCCCATCTTGGCCGCCCAAAATGCTAGGATTATAGGCATGAGCTACAGCACCTGGCCCATTTTCCTTTACACCGTATCAGAAGTGGTGATTGAAACATTTAATAATCTGGATGCAACAAGCATGCTAAGGCAGAGTCCTAGAAGCCCCCTGCAGAGCCAGGTCTTAACTTTTTTGTTGCTAAGGTCCTGAAAGGTCTGGGGAGCCTGAGGGAAAGGGCAAAGGTGGCTAGGACATGGGGCATGCCTAAAGACACAAATGTTTACTAGCTTGTTCCCAGGTGAACACCAACCCTGCATTACTCACAAGAGTCTTCACAATCTGGATCAAACTTCTCAGACTCTGCCAGGTGCAGTGGCTCACACCTGTAATCCCAGCATTTGGGGAGGCCAAGACAGGAGAATTGCTTGAGCTTAAGAAGTTTGAGACAAGCCTGGGCAACATGGTGAAACCCTGTCTTTACAAAAAATACAAAAATAAGCCAGGCATGGTGGTGCATGCCTGTAACCCCAGGTAGTTGGGAGGTGAGGCAGGAGGATCACTTAAGCCCAGGAGAGCAAGGCTGCAGTAAGCCATAATCGTGTCGCTGCACTCCAGCTTGGGCAACAGAATGAGCCTTTGCCTCAAAAAATAAAAATAAAAGGGAGAATGTTATGTATTGTTTTTCCAAAAAGTTCCTTGGCATTAATAAAGCTTGGAGAAGCTGGCAAGCTCTAGTTGATAAGTGATGGCTGTAGGTAAAACGAGTCCGAGTCTAAGCAGGTTGTTTCAGTAGCTACTAGATGAAAATGGTTTCAGGTTACAAAGGCAGTTTCAGCAGCCAGGCTTGTGCAGGATTACATTGTTGGAACGATATTATGTTCCCTGAGTGCTTTTCCCACCTGACTCTGTTTTTGTTGGGCATTTACTGGTTTATTATAAAGGATATTACAAAGAATACAGATGAAGAGATGAATAAGGTGAGGTGTAGAGAATGGGGTGTGGAGCTTCTATGCCCTCCCTGGGCTCACCACCCTCCAGGAACCTCCAGTAAACACTGGTGTTTCCCTGAGTTCTGTGAGCCCTCCAGCAAATTAATAAAGCCCAAAGAAGTGGCTGTGGGAACCCCAACTTAAAGCTGGTCAGTCAGAAGTTCCAGAGGCCTGGACTTTCAACTGGTGTCTGAAGAGGGGGGGTGGTCTTGTAGGACTGAGCCCTCAATCTCTGGGATCTGATGCTTTCTCCAGGTAGATAGTATCAGAACTGAACTCAGCTGGAGAACACACAGCTGGTGTCTGCTGCAGAACTGATTGTTGCTTGGTGTGTGGGAAAACAAAACAAAACAAAAACCACATGTGGTTTTTGATAAGCCTTCAAGCCACATTTTCTGTTAGACAAAAAGACGTTAGTGGATATAATATTCCCAACATGGCGAGGTCTTCTGTGTTGATTGTTGTAGTGTGAAAGAATAGAAAAAACAGCTTATGTTTTTCCACTCAATATGCAAAATGGTACAGTCACTTTGGTAAACAGTTTGGCAGTTTCTTTCTTTTTTTTCTTCCTCTTGTTATTCTTTTTTTTTTTTTTTTTTTTTTTTTTTTGAGACAGGGTATCTGGAGTCCACCCAGGCTGGAGTACAGTGGCATGATCACAGCTCACTGCAACTTCCTGGGTCCAGGCGATCCTCACACCTCGGCCTCCTGAGTAGCTGGAACTACAGATGTACGCCAGCATACCCAGCTAATTTTTGTAATTTTTGTAATTTTGTAGAGATGATGTCTTGCCATGTTGCCCAGGCTGGTCTTGAACTCCTGAGCTCAAGGGATCCAAAGGGATCCCGCCTCAGCCTCCCAAAGTGCTGGGATTACAGGCGTGAGCCACTGCACCTGGCCAAACCTACAGTTTTAAAATATATGGCCTTGTAAGAACAACACGAATATAAGTAAAGTTATAAGTGTAGGGAGGAAGATCTGGAAATAAATTCCTAGCAATGGAAAAGAATGAATAAAGAGAAGAAAAGGGTGGCTCATGCCTGCAATTGCAGCACTTTAGGAGGCCGAGGTGGGTGGATGATTTGAGGTCAGGGGTTCAAGACCAGCTTGGCCAACATGGTGAGACCGTGTCTCTACTAAAAATACAAAAATTAGCTGGGCGTGATGGCGCATGCCTGTAATCCCAGCTACTCGGGAGACTGAGGCAGGAGAATCGCTTGAACCCAGGAGGCAGAGGTTGCAGTGAGCCAAGATCGCACCACTGCACTCCAGCCTGGGTGACAGAGCAAGACTCTGTCTCAAAAACAATAAATAAAAAATAAAAATAAAGAGAAGAAAAGGAAAGTTCAGCAGCCCACTGGGCAGTTGTGGGCCCAAGAGAGAACTGGAGATTTGAAGACCAATTTCTGGTGACGAGGAGAGCCCCCCCAGGCAGCACAGTGAGGCAGTATCCTGGGGATGGAGGTGTGGCATGGCAGCAGTGTCTCGTCCAGGGGCCCTCTCATACAGAAAGAGGTCATTCAAAAGTCACCTATGTCGACTGTCTTTGAGTCTGTCAGTTTGAATCTGAAAGTAACTGACAATTACTTTCCAAATGTCGGGGTTCGAGGTAAAAGACTGTAAAGCTGGCTTTGAAAGTATATTCCACCCTCCAACCCCACTTCATCAACAGGTGCTTGATATGAGGCCAGAGGGGCGAGCAGTCCCCATTCAGGGAGAACAATGGTTGTCAGGTGGGGTCTCCTAGGAGGGGTGGCTAGTTTCAGCTACCTCAGAGGAGCCCCTCTGGGACCCCATCCTTCATTAGAAGTTTTTCTCCTTGAATTTGGAGAAATCCCTCCTCTGTGATAAGCCCTCAAGCCACATTTTCTGTTAGAGAAAAAGACATCAGTGAATATAGTACTCCCAACATGGGAAGACTTGCACATGACTGGAAGTTTTTGGCCACTTTGAGGTTTCATCCTTCTTACTAGTCCCAGCATGGGGAAGACATACAAATAAGCATTTCCTTCGATCCCTCTGATTTGATTCAAAACCTCATATCTGCCTGACATAATCCTGGAAAGGATCAGATGCAAAAGTAATGGGGAACTAATAGAGAAGACCCAATTTATTGGTCAATAAATCCAAGAGGAGTCTTTGGCTTGAATTTGAAGTCTGGGGGAAAATATAATTAACTCCTTGATTTCCTCTTCTTGGTAACGCATCCCCTCTGGTTGGGTCTCTAAACCAGAGTGGATAAATGAAGGTAGCTCCTCCAATTTTACCTGGAAATGCAGGGAAGGGAGAAAGAAGGTGGAGGCTGAACAGAATCAAACTCTATGATCTTTGTCTTTCCTTAGATGGCACAAGTGGTGGGAAGAGTTGAACTGGGAGGGAAAAAGTTTAAAGAAATATTTAAGCAGTAGTGTGCAGGAAGAGGGATGAGGGGAAGGAGGTAGGAGGCTGCCAGGCAGAAGGAAATACTCAGATGCTTTCTGAGCAAGAGGAACTCAGGATACATATAACCAGTTCACATTTCTTTGCAGAGATGCTCCCAGTCCCAGCACCATGCACTGCTGCCTATGGAGATATATCACTGTTGCTGTGTCCTTAGCCATCCTGGTCTTCATTCTCCAAGAGAATAAAGAGAAGCATGTTGAATACAGTGTATTATTGGTGAGTACCAGAAATCAAGGCTGCAGCAATTTGTCAACGCTTCACTAGGAGGGAAAGTTTCTCAAATTTGTGAAACACTCTAGTCTCATCATAGGAGTTCTAAGGAGAGAACATGTGAAGAATCAGGAGAATGTCAGAAAAAAATATGAACCAGCCTTTAAATATGGGTGAGATTTGACTAGGGGAAGGGAGGAAGAAAGGGTACTCCAGGTGTGGACAGGGCAGTGATCAGCCACCTCTAGAGGACCAGGCTTACTGGCAAGACCAGCAGGTGATGAGGACCACCTGGGTGCTGGTCACCTCCCAACCAGGACCTAGCATGGAGATGTTATTTTTCCCATTTCTCACATGAAGGATTGGAAATCCCTTCCCCAAGTGGACAACATCTGCAAGTGAGAAGACCAAACCCCACACAGTTCCTGACCAGGCTTTGAAATCCACATTTTTCCTAAAACACCTCAGACCAGCTGGAGCTAAGCACAGGGCAGGTGTGGTGAATGGTTCAGAAATGTGTGCACGGTCAGATTTGAGCAAAAGAAAGGACTCTAGAATTGAGGCACTGGGGCCTATGTTCCTTGAGGACAAGACCAGGCACCAGGCGCCAGCATATCTCACAGAACCTAGCCCAAGCCTAAGTCGAGGTAGACGACACTGGCCAGCCTGACAACTGTGGGGGCAGGCAAGTGCTTACTCCACACAAGCCTTAGCCCTTCCCGCAGGCACTCCAGACAAATCAGGGAGCCCCACTTCCCAACCTAGGACCCACGGCCTCTACTGGAAAGGCGTGTGTGGTCTCATGATGAGGTGGGGAAAGCGGTTCCCTGAGCCCCACACTCGGCTTCCCTGGGCACAGGAAGCTGGGGCTTGCCCAGCCTGTCCTAAAAGGGGGATCTGCTCCTCAATTGTCTCCAGAGAATCTGGGGGTGAACCTCAGGACTGACATATCTTATCCTCAGAAGGAAAAGGAGGACATAGCTTGGCAAATAGCTGTCAAACAAATCAGCTCTGAAAGCAAGAACCATCTGCGAACCTTCAAGGAGATGCAGAGACTCCCCTCTTCTCCAACATGCTGGCTACAAATCCCTGGCTGGAGCCCCTCCCCAGGAAAAGATGAGTACCTGGGAGGGAGTGGCCTGACTGGGAGATCAGCCAGGGTATTTTAGCCAGAAAAAGGAAGGAGGGTTGAAAAGGGAGCTGACTGGCCTGTGGCAAGGAAAGAGTGTGTGTGCTCTGAGGCAGGGCCATGCTGTGGAATTTGGTCTGTGTTATGATCCTGAGTGTGTTTTCCTCCCACCTGGTCACCCCTTGAATGACCAACAGGACAGAAGGGCCATAATGACCCTGGGAAGGAGCTGTCCCATAGTGAAGCTCAGTCATGGTCGGCCCCCAGGGAGGGGAAAATAGGAAGGGGGAGGAGCCAGAGGGAGTGCGGGAAAAGGCATTGGGTAGAGGGTAGGCAAAGAGGGCCATGTGGACTTCAGATCTCAGTGCAGTAGACTGTTGGACCCTTGGGTTTACATAGATTTCCAGAGATCCTCTAATCCAGGTCTGGTTGACCTGTGGTAGCTGAGATAACTCTGAAGGTCAAGGCCAGGCTAAGATACTTTGCCAAGCCAGCAATTTACCTTTGGTACCTGGCAGTCTTGCCCATGAGAGAGAGCCTTGCCCTTCATAAAGCTTCCCCAAGAGCCTTTCAAATATTGACCAAAATACTTTGACCAAATAAAATCACATCACAATTTCTGATCAGATATTAACCTCCCATCTGGACTACATGCCCCAGGAAAAGGAATGTGAATTGTCACTGGGATCGGCATAAGGAGAAGACCTGGGAGGAGAGTCCTAGGAACTCTTCACCATCCTGAAGTGCTCATGTGCCTCATGTCTCCCCCAGGACTGCTGACCGTGGGGATTGCCTCAATGCAGCATCCTCGTGGGAGCTACCTCTTGGACATCCTGTAGTCCGTGTTCCAAGCTTCCTCAGAACGTGAGCTGGAGTATATCATGGTGCTGGTCCACCTGTCAGGTCCTGACCCTGAATGGCTTGGCCAAACAGCTGCCAATATTTCAGGTCTCCTCACACCACAGACTGGGGCCAGGAAGCTGCTGGTGATCCATGGTAGCTCCCCCCTCCCAGGAGATCTGAGTGACGTTAATCACTCGTCACCCTGTGAAGCCCTCTGTTCCAGACAGAAAGTAGATCATGCCCTCCTCATGAACTTTGCTAGTAACCTCTCTGATTACTTTCTATTGGTGGAAGATCATATTGATTGCACCCCCAAATTCGCTGCTGCCATCTCTTCAGCCTTATCAGCCTGGAAAGAACTACCTTGGGTGATCCTGGAGTTCTCCCACCTGAACATCTCTGGGAGAGTTTTCCGCACCAGTGACCTCTCCCGCCTGACCGCTTTTCTCCTCCTCTTCCATAAGGACACCCCTACTCACTTGCTTCTCTCTGAATTTCGTCTTCTCTTGGCCCAGAATGTTCCTATTCATTTCAGTCCCTCTGTCTTCCACCACACAGGCGATTATTCTGTGTTTGATGACATATGCTTTCTTGTGGAGAAGGACAGGGTCTTTGGTGAACCAGACAACCCTGTTGCTACTGTCCTTACTGACATTGTATCAATGTTGGCTGTGATTCCACAATACACTGATACACTGAACAAGGAGGGCTACTCTACCTTAAATCCTTTAAAAGGAAACTGCTTGACAGTGATTCTGGACAGGCCACAAAAGTCACCCAGACAGCGGTGCTGATAGGCTCCGACAAAGACGGGAGGTACCAACTGCAGCAGGGACAAGTGGAACTGGGCTATGACCCCCAGGAGGATCCCAAAAGCTGTGCTCGCTATGCCCTGCTAGGGCCACTGGTGGGAGGAAATTTGGACCAGGTAGTATTTTCTGAAGAAGAGTCTGTGGAAGAGTTGAGTTGTATCCGGCTGCTGGTGTTGGCATCTCAAGAGTCTTGACTCCTGATCAAGCAGATCAAAGTCTGGATTGAGCCTGAGGAAGAGGAGAGATAGAGGGCACAATGGGGATTCTGGAAGAATTGGGTCTGAGAAAGGAATCTATGTGGTTGGGAAGAAATAAATCCAGGCACCAATCAAAGGCTACTCATTCTTAGTAGGGTGGTCATACAATTTTTGCTCAAACTAGGACACTTTTTTTTTTTTTGAGACGGAGTTTTGCTCTTGTTGCCCAGGCTGGAGTGCAATGGCACAATCTCAGCTCACCGCAACCTCCGCCTCCCAGGTTCAAGCGATTTTTCTGCCTCAGTCTCCTGAGTAGCTGGGATTACAGGCATACACCACCACACCTGGCTAATTTTTTTGTATTTTCAGTAGAGACGGAGTTTCTCCATGTTGGTCAGGCTGGTCTCAAACTCCCGACCTCAGATGATCCACCTGCCTCAGCCTCCCAAAGGTCTGGGATTACAGACGTGAACCACTGCGCTCAGCCCAAACTAGGACACTTTTGAAAGTGAAAGGAAGCACTCTTAAAAACTGCACTAGAACAGGAGATATAAACCAGGACTGTCCTGGGCAAAATGAGATGTAATGTCCCCATAATGACGAGTTTGAAGATAGATGACACAGTCTGATGAGGGGTGAAGCCAAGACAACATCCTTCTGGCTTCCAGGTGCCAGGGAGAGGGAAGGTGTCACCATGAACTGCCTTGTTCTTGTCTATATACAGGTATAATGCCCTCGGATCTCTCTTTGAGGGAATTATTGCTCTATAGTTGGCAATAGTCTTAATAGTATATTAATGAGGATGGAACTGACTTTAGTTCACATCTGTAGACCCAAACCTCCAACGTACCAAGGTTGAGACCTTTCCAGAGCAAAGTTTGCTGAGCTGGGTTTCAGGAATGGATGCTTCAAGTATCCGTTAATTTCCTAGAACTATGTGCAAAATTTGTTGTAGGCTCATATGTGCATTTTTTCTAAGGAGAAGATACTTTACTTTCATTCAAGCATTGATATGTTCCATATCTTCTCCTAAAAAGTTAAGAATAGGGCCGGGCACGGTGGCTCACGCCTGTAATCCCAGCACTTTGGGAGGCAGAGGCAGGCGGATCACGAGATCAGGAGATCGAGACCATCCTGCCTAACACGGTGAAACCCTGTCTCTGCTAAAAATACAAAAACATTAGCCGGGCGTGGTGGTGGGCATCTGTAGTCCCAGCTACTTGGGAGGCTGAGGCAGGAGAATGGTGTGAACTCAGGAGGCAGAGCTTGCAGTGAGCTGAGATCGCGCCACTGCACTCCAGCCTGGGTGACAGAGCGAGACTCTGTCTCAAAAAAAAAAAAAAAAAAAAAAAGAGTTAAGAATAGCTAAACCAGCAGCTGTAACCTTCTTGAGGGAAGAAACAATATGTCACTTACAGCAGACTCTTCCTATTTCCTTTGGAAAATAAGAAGTTGGGCTCACAGGCTCACACATTCTTTCATGTATCTAATCAGCAAATATCTGGATGCATACTTAGTGTTGGATGCTTTTAAAGACGTATGAATAATAAGATGAACCAAATATTGATGACAGCAGTAAGGGACTTAACAGCAAAAATCAGTAATCACACCCGTAATCCCAGCACTTTGGGAGGCCAAGGCTGGTGAATCACCTGAGGTCAGGAGTTTGAGACCAGCCTGGCCAACATAGTGAAACCCCGTCTCTACTAAAAATACAAAAATTAGCCAGGCATGGTGGCATGCATCTGTAATCCCAACTACCCAGGAAGTTTAGGCAGGAGAATCGCTGGAACCCGGGAGGCAGAAGCTGCAGTAAGCCAAGATCACGCCACTGCACTCCAGTCTGGGCCACAGAGCAAGACTCAAAAAAAAAATAAAGAAAGAAAGAAAAGAAATTAGTAAATGTTAAGGCCGGGCGTGGTGGCTCACACCCATAATCTCAGCAGTTTGGGAGGCCGAGGGGGGTGGATCACAAGGTCAGGAGTTTGAGACCAGCCTGACCAACATGGTGAAACCCCATCTCTATAAAAAAATACAAAACTTAGCCGTGTGTGGTGGTGCGCACCTGCAATCCCAGCTACTCGGGAGGCTGAGGCAGGAGAATTGCTTGAGCCCGGGAGGCGGAGGTTGTAGTGAGCAGAGATTGCCCCACTGCACTCCAGCCTGGGTGACAAAGTGAGACTCCATCTCAAAAAAAAAAAAAGAAAGAAATTAGTAAATGTTGGCTGGGCACAGTGGCTTATGCCTGTAATCCCAGCACTTCAGGAGGCCAAGGTGGGTGGATCACCTGAGGTCAGGAGTTCAAGACCAACCTGGCCAACATGGTGAAACCCCATCTCTACTAAAAATACAAAAACTAGCCAGGCGCCATGGCAGGCACCTGTAGTCCCAGCTACTCGGGAAGCTGAGGCAGGAGAATCGCTTGAACCGGGGAGAGGGAGGATGGAACTGACTTGGCAGTGCCAAGATAGCGTCACTGAACTCCAGCCCGGGCAACAGAGTAAGACTCCCTCTCAAAAAAAAAAAGGAAGAAAGAGAGAAAGAAAGAAAGAAACAAACAAAGAGAGAAAGAAAGAGGGAGAGAGAGAGAGAGAAAGAGAGAGAGAGAAAGAAAGAAAGAAAGAAAGAAAGAAAGAAAGAAAGAAAGAAAGAAAGAAAGAAGGAAATTAGTAAATGTACAGGGAGCTAAAATTGTTTTAACTTACACTGAAACAGTAATTTCTTGTTTGTGTATAGATTTCTAAATATATAACTATATACTGAAGTGTTCGTTTTTAAATATTTTTAATATGTGTGCATACATGTTTATATATTGAGAAAGAGGGATGCTAATCAGGGTTAAAGTATTCTAAGTTTCTAGTTCAATGGAAAAGTAATCATAGTAACTATAAACATTAAGTAAAAATATTTGTGTTAAGTTTTTAGGATAATTCCAAATGCTAGAAATAGTGTTTAATGCCCAGACTAGAGAGAAAAAGAAATGTAATGGGGAAGAAAAGAAAAACTCAACCAATCCCAATCTTTTTAGGCAATAAAAGAGGGAATAAAAATAAAAATAAAAGGTATGTGCTGTGACATAAATCACATTCGAGATAAACAAACCCATAAATATAAATATAATCTATTAAAAACAGAAATTAACTACATTTTGGCATTAGCCAAAAACAGACTGTCTTACTCAGAAAACAAATACAGCTTTTCCTGTCAATAAGAGGCTCACCTGAATCTAATAACTTTTAAAAAGTTGGAGGTAACAGCATGGAAAATTATACAGGTATATCTTGCTTTACTGCATTTCACTTTAAAATGCACTTTGCAGATATTGTGTGTTTTACAAATTGAAGGTCTGTGGCAACCCTGCATTGATCAAGACTATCAGTACCATTTCCCCAATAGCATGTGTCACTTCATGTCTCTGTGTCACATTCTGGTAATTCTCAAAATATTTCAAACTTTTTCATCATTATTATTATATCTGTCATGGTGATCTGTGGTCAGTGATCTTTGATGTTACTAATGTTATTTGGGGGTGCCATGAACTAACCCTTATAAGACAGCAAAGTTGATAAATAAATGTTGTGTGTGTTCTGACTGCTCCACCAATCAGCCAGCCACTCCCCATCCCTCTCCTTCTCCTTGGGCCTCTCTACTCCCTGAGACACAATATTGAAAGTATGTCAACTGGCCAGGTGCGGTGACTCACGCCTGTAATCCTAGCACTTTGGGAGGCCGAGGCAGGCAGATCACCTGAGGTCAGGGGTTTGAGACCATCCTGGCCAACATAGTGAAACCCCATCTCTACTAAAAATATAAAAATTAGCCAGGCATGGTGGCACATGCTTGTAATCCCAGCTACTCAGAAGGCTGAGGCAGGAGAATCATTTGAACCTGAGAGGCAGAGGTTGCAGTGAGCCGAGATCATGTCACTGACTGCACTCCAGCCTGGGCAACAGAGCAAAACTCCATCTCAAAAAAAAAAAAAAAAAAAGAGGCCGAGCACGGTGGCTCACACCTGTAATCTCAGCACTTTGGGAGGCTGAGGCAGGGAGATCACCTGAGGTAGGGAGTTCGAGATCAGCCTGACCAACATGGAGAAACCCCATCTCTACTAAAAATACAAAATTAGCCGGGCGTGGTGGCACATGCCTGTAATCCCAGCTACTCGAGAGGCTGAGGCAGGAGAATCACTTGAACCCGGGAGGCGGACGTTGTGGTGAGCCGAGATGGTGCCATTGCACTCCAGCCTGGGCAACAAGAGTGAAACTTGGTCTCAAAAAAAAAAAAAAAAGAGAAAGAAAGAAAAGAAATTATGCCAATTAATAACCCTACATTGGCCTCTAGGTGTTAAAGTAAAAAGAAGAATCACATGTCTCTCTCTTTAAATCAAAAACCAGAAATGAAGCTTAGCGAGGACAGCATGCAAGACAGGCTGAAAGCTAGGCCTCTTATGTCAAACAGTTAGCTAAGTTGTGAATGTAGATAAAAAGTTTCTGAAGGAAATTTAAAGTGCTACTCCAGTGAACATATGAATGATAAGAAAGTGAAACAGACTTATTGTTGACAGGGAGAAAGTTTGAGTGGTCTGGATAGCTCAAACCAGCCAAAACATTCCCTTAAGCCAAAGCCTAATCCAGAGCAAGGCCCTAACTCTCTTCAATTCTATGAAGGCTAAGAGAGGTGAGGAAGCTGCAGAATAAAAGTTTGAAGCCAGCAGAGATTGGTTCATAAGTTTAAGGAAAGAAGCCCTCCCCATAATATAAAAGTGCAAGGTAAAGCAGCAAGAGCTGAAGTGTAGCAAGTTATCCAGAAGATCTAGCTAAGATCATTAATGAAAGTGGCTACACTAAACAACAGATTGTCAATGTGAATAAAACAGCCTTCTAATGGAAGAAGATGCCATCTAGGACTTTCATAGCTAGAGAGGAGAAGTCAATGCCTGGCTTCAAAGTGTTAAAGGACAGGCTCACTCTCCTGTTTGGGGCTAATGCAGCTGGTGGCTTTAAGTTGAAGCCAATGCTCATTTACCATTCAAAAAATCCTAGGGCCCTAAAGAAATAGCTAAATCTACTCTACCTGCGCTCTAGAAATGGAATAACAAAGCCTGGATGACAGCACATCAGTTGATACCATGGTTTGCTGAATATTTTAAGTCCACTGTTGAGAACTATTGCTCAAAAAAAAAAGATTACTTTTAAAATATTATTGCTCATTGGCAATGCACCTGATCACCCAAGAACTCTGATGGAGATGTATAAGAAGATTAATATTGTTTTTATGCCTGCCAATACAACATCCATTCTGCCATCTATGAATGGATCGAGGAGTAATTTTGACTTTCAAGTCTTATGATTTAAGAAATACTTTTAGTAAGGCTATAGGTTTTTTGGTTTTGTTTGTTTTTGAGACGGAGTCTCCTTCCGTCACCCAGGCTGGAGTGCAGTGGCACAATCTCGGCTCACAGCCACCTCCACCTTCCGGTTTCAAGTGATTCTCCTGCTTCTGCCTCCTCAGTAGCTAAAGCTACAGGCACCTGCCACCACGCATGGCTAATTTTTTTATTTTTAGTAGAGACGGGGTTTCACCATGTTGCCCAGGCAGGTCTGGAATTCCTGACCTCAAGTGATCTGCTGGCCTCAGTCTCCCAAAGTGCTGGGATTACAGGCATGAGCCACTGCACCCGGCCTAGTGAGGTGATAGTTGCATGATTCCTCTGACGGATCTGGGAAAAATAAGTTGAAAAATCTCTGAAAGCATTTACCGTTTCAGATGCCATTAAGAACATTTCTTATTCATGAGAGGAGTTCGAAATATCAACATTGACAAGAGTCTGGAAGAAGTCAATTCCAGCCTTCATGAATGACTTTGAAGGGTTCAAGACTTCAGTGGAGGAAGTACCTGCAAAGGTGGTACCTCTGGTTCAAGAGAACTAGAATTAGAAATGAAGCCTGAAGATGTGACTGAATTGCTGCAATCTCATGATAAAACTTAAACCGGTAAGGAGTTACTTCTTATGGATGATCAAAGAAGGGGTTTTCTTGAAATGGAATCCACTGCTAGTGAAGATGCTATGAACATGGAAATGACAACAAATGATTTAGAACGTTATATAAACTTAATTGATGAAACAGCAGCAGGATGTGAGAGGACTGACTTCAATTTTGAAAGAAGTTCTACTA
Organism: Pongo pygmaeus; assembly: GCF_028885625.2. Classification (NCBI taxonomy): domain Eukaryota; kingdom Metazoa; phylum Chordata; class Mammalia; order Primates; family Hominidae; genus Pongo; species Pongo pygmaeus. The sequence continues at coordinate 46,527,218 of NC_072373.2, forward strand.
TGGGTAAAATGCTATCCAGCAGTGTCACCCGCCACAGAGAAATCTCTTGGGAAAGGAAAAGTCAATCTATGTAGCAAACTTGATTGCCATGAAGGAAGGAAGCCGATAAATAAATCACTGGTAATTTATTTATAGGAGAATTGTATAGCAATGTTCTTCATTAGAGGAAGGGAGATGAGATCCAGTGCTTGAGCAGAGGGAGTGATTTTAAATTAACTAATGGTAACAGGTGGAGAAGGCAGAGTATATGGGTGCTAAAGCTGGTGGCTGGGTAGATACGGTGGAGGGAGTCTGTAGAAGTTCTCTTCTGATTACTTTAATTTCTCAGTGAAAAAAAAAAGAGGCAAAGTCATGAATTGAGAGTGAGGATGGAGAAAAGATATGGGAGGCTTAGAGGACAGAGAAGGTGGGAAATTGTCTATGAGATTATGAGAGAGAAGAGATTAGGGAAGCATTACAGACAACATTAAGGGCCTACTCAAGGCTCTTGATTATGAATTCAACACGACACCAATCAGCATGTTTGTGTGTTTCTCCCAGCCATGGTGAGCTAAATAGGTGCAGGCTCAGAATAAATAGAGAAGATTGACCATTGGATTTAAACTGTGTTGTGGATTTTCCAATCTTATACAATGAATTGAGAAGCAAAGAAGTTAAAAATATATGCAAGGCAATGACTATAGGGATGGACTACTGAGTTAAATCTGTGTAAGCATGGGAGAAGAGATATCAGGGAGATGAGGTGTGGTAAGAGATGGAAGCAGTTCAATGTCTGGGTCAGTACTCGGTGTCAGTGATATCTTATCAAGACATGAGGAACCCTGATGACCTCTCATGCTTGTCAGAAACCTTGTCCGAGTACCTGAGGAAATCTCCCCACTGAAAACAATCCAGCAACTACAGATATTACTAAAGGCAAAACAAAACCAACAAAAAACTAACAAAGCATCCCCAACTTCCATAGGAACCTTATTCAATGTCACTGGCATTTTTTAGAGTGACCATGTGGTATGTATGTAAATATCATTGGCCTTAAGAATGAGGATTTGAAGGCAGAGTGCATGAATAAAAAACATAGCTCTGCCTCTTGAGCAAGTTCTTTTGATCCCTCTGGGCATTTTTCTCATCTCTAATACAGGAATAAAAATAGCTCCTACTCATGAGGTTGTGAAAATTAAATGATTTAATTAATGAAACACACTTAAAACAGTAGCAGGCATGTACTAAGGGCTTGTTTATATTAGCTAATACCATCAGTATCATCATTATTTAAAGGGTTAACTCCTAATTCTTCACAAGAATACCATTTAAAGGGTTAACTCCTAATTCTTCACAAGAATACCATCTAGCCACTGCCTACATCTGCCAGGTCATTGCTACTGGCCATCCTACACTCTACTCACTTCCTGGAATACCATTTTTCCCTTTATTCTTTGACAAATTACAAGGCTCAAAGAGGCATGGAGAACTTGGACTTGAATTCAGACCATGTCCTTAGCAAAGACTGATCAAGGCACAGCACCACTCACGATAAAGGGTAGTGGGCAGGAAAACAAAGAATAAAGAAACAATTAGAAAAAAAGAAAGAAAGAAACAATCAATCTCAGTTATTTCCAGGGCTCTTTCTGTGCCCATGGAAGTCACTAATTCCCTCCAGATATTGGCTCTTCACCCCAGCCTCTACCATGGCAAGAAAGATGCGCAAGAAGTGTAGCAGATGCTAAAAAACAGATGCTGAAACTTGGGCTGTTTTAAACAACAAAGAGCGGCAAAGAACAGAGCAAAAGCAAAAATAAAATGAGACCACAAAGAAGTGTTTGAGTTGGCTTCCCCACTTCCACTCTACCCTCGCCCTACATATACCTTCTTCCAAGCATCCCTGCATTCTATTGTTCCAGGGTCCTCTTTTCAACTGTGGTTCTCAATCAGGAGCAATATCCCCCCCGGGGGACATTCAGCAATGTCTGGAGATATTTTTGGTTGTCACAGCTAGAGGATACTATTGACATCTAGTGCAATCGCTGGGGATGCTGCTGTGAACAGAGAATAAATCTCAGGACCCCAAAATCACTAAGCCAAAGGGAAAAGTCAAGCTGGGAACTGTGTCAATCAGACAAACCTGCCTCCCTCCCTTTTTTTTTTTTGACAGAGTTTTTCCTCTTGTTGCCCAGGCTGGAGTGCAGTGGCACAATCTCGGCTCACTGCAACCTCTGCCCCCCCAGGTTCAAGCAATTCTCCTGTTTCAGCCTCCCAGGTAGCTGGGATTACAGGTCCCTGCCACCAGGCCCAGCTAATTTTTGTATTTTCAGTAGAGATGGAGTTTCACCATGTTGGCCAGGCTGGTCTTCAACCCCTGACCCCAGGCAATCCACCCGCCTGAGCCTCCCTAAGTGCTGGGATTATAGGCAGGAGCCACCGTGCCCAGCCCTGCCTCCCATTTTATTCCTAAATAAGATAGCTACAAAGATTTTTGTTTTTTAAAGCTACATACCTTCCTCACAATTTGCCTGCAAGGAAATTCCTTGTGGGCCTCAGGATCTTTACCCTAAAACTGTTGTGTTGAATTCCACCTTGGCAAAGTAAATTGATAGCTTTTCTTCACAGGTGTGGGACAAAGAACTCAAATTCATCCTGCTCACCTGAGACAAATGCACATCTGTTGGCTCCCTCTGTCTTCTTGTTTATGTAAAAATGCAGATACATTGAGCCAAACTAAGGCATAAGTGATCATTCCTCTAACCCCACCTCACACGTAAATTGCATATTCAGTGAAAAGCTGATCAAAGACTCAAAATAATGCAACCATTTGTCTCTTATCTACCTATGACTTGGAAGCCCCTGCTTCAAGTTGTCCTGCCTTTCCAGAACAAACCAAAGTACATCTTACATGTATTGATTGATGTCTCATGTCTCCCTAAAATGTATAAAACCAAGCTGTGTTCTGACCACCTTGGGACATGTAGTCAGGACCTCCTGAGGCTGTGTCACAGGTTCATCCCTAACCTTGGCAAAATAAACTTTCTAAGTTGATTGAGACCTGTCTTGGATACTTTTGGTTCATACTGCTAAGCAAACTATAATGGGCAGAACAGCCCTTGACAACAAAGAATTGACCAGCTCAAAATGTCGGTAGGGTCAAGGTTGAGAAACCCTGCTCTTTGATAAATCAGCAACAGCTTTTGTGACAGGGTGAGACCACATTCAAACAATTGTACTACAAGCAGAGTGTTCAAATGATGCAAGGAGAGAATAGATTTTTCAAACAGCAGATGGGTCAAAAGAAATTATTTCCACCACAAAAGGCAAAACCACTAGCTCGACAAATAAGTCATGGTACATAAAACGTGTCTGGAGAAATATCTATAAGGGACAGAATTCATGAATGTAAAGTCTTTACATTTAGATTTGTGTTTGGTCAATAATATAAGGTTTCACTTGGGATTTATAGTGTAAAAATAATCTGAATCCTTGAAAGGATTATACCTATACTTTATAAATCTATGAACTTCTCTCTCAGACTCCCTCCAACCAAGATTTTACCTCTACCACTCAACCAAACTTGTTCTTGTCACGATTTCTAATGACTTCCTGGTTGCACAATTTGAGATTTGTCACCATATAAAGCCATGAGATTAGCAAGGACGGAGCCCTGGATCATTTCAACATTAAGAGGTAGAGCAGATGAAGGGAGACCAAGAAAAGAGAGTGGGAAAGGGTAGATACAGAGGTAGGAGGAAAACCAATTGAGTGTGCTGTGAAGATAGTGCTTCAAAAGCAGGTAATAATCAGCTGGATCAAAGGCTGCTGATCGGTCAGGTTCAATGAGGCATGATCACAGATCACTGGAGATTAAAAAAAAAAAAATAGCAACAAAAGGATTATCATGAAAAACTGCCCCAGCCGGGCACGGTGGCTTATGCCTGTAATCCCAGCACTTTGGGAGGCCGAGGCAGGTGGATCACCTGAGGTCGGGAGTTAGAGACCAGCCTGACCAGCATGGAGAAACCCCATCTCTACTAAAAATACAAAATTAGCCGGGCATGGTGGCGCGCCTGTAATCCCAGCTACTCGGGAGGCTGAGGCAGGAGAATCGCTTGAACCCAGGAGACGGAGGTTGCAGTGAGCCGACATCACGCCACTGTACTCCAGCCTGGGCAACAAGAGTGAAACTCTGTAGAAAGACAGAAAAGAAAGAAAGAAAGAAAAAAAAAGGAAGGAAGGAAGGGAGAAAGGAAGAAAGAGAGAAAGGAAGGGAGGAAGGAGGGAAGGAGGGAAGGAAGGAAGGAAGGAAGGAAGGAAAGAGGAAAAGAGGGAAGGAGGGAAGGAGGGAAGGAAGGGAGGAAGGGAGGAAGGGAGGAAGGGAGGAAGGGAGGAAGGGAGGAAGGGAGGAAGGGAGGAAGGGGAGAGAAAGAGAAAAACAGCTCCACCTCCCTTGGCCCTAGTTCTGTTCCCTAAACATAACTATAACGCTTTCTACTATTTCTTTTAGTGTTGCATCCATCTTTCAAATATGCATTTATCTTTCTCCTATTCTTTCTTTTCTTTTCTTTTTTTTTTTTTTTTTTTTTTTTTTTTTTTTTTTTTGAGACAGAGTTTCACTCTGTCACCCAGGCTGGAGGGCAGTGGCACAATCTCAGCTCACTGCAACCTCCACCTCCTGGGTTCAAGTGATTCTTGTGCCTCAGCCTCCCGAGTAGCTGGGATTACAGGCACCCACCACTATGCCTGGCTAATTTTTGTACTTTTAGTAGAGACGAGGTTTTACCATGTTGGCCAGGCTGGTCTCGAACTCCTGGCCTCAAGTGATCCACCTGCCTTGGCCTCCCAAAGTGTTGGGATTACAGGTGTAAGCCACCTCACCCAGCCCCATTCTTTCAATATAGTTCAATCAATGATTACATTATGATGCTTTTGTAAAATATTCACTGCTGAACAAGTAGTTGTGGGACAATTCTCCAAAGCATTTGTACATCTCAGACTATCTTTTCATGTTTGGGCAGCAAACAGCCTTAGAAGCTAAAGGTAGTGTCTTCCTTTTGCAGAGGGCAGATTTGTTTATCAAGACAGTGACTCCCTCTGGGAGAAACTTAGAGGCATGTTTCTCCAGCCATATTAAGGGATAGTAAGATCTCCCCACTTCTCCCTCCCCAGACATTTCTTTGCTAACCAGAAAAATAAAGATAATGTCTCCCTGTGGGGCAAAGGTTGGGTAGGCTTGCTAGTAATCCCCTTATAAGATTGGGGGTTTCCTAAGCGTAGCATTTCTCAGCTGTGAGACAGATCCACTGTGTGCTCAACATCCACCCAGGCCCACTCAACATTGCTACCGCTCACCAAGTTCCCTCTTGGAACTTTCAGGGAAAGGGGAACTGTTAAGCCCATGCTGCCTGCTGTGTCATGGGTGCTAAAGGGCCCACTCTTTCCTTACCGACTGGATTTATGGAGATGTGGCAAGCCAGCCTAGAAGCTTCACTGTGCTTGGGAATTGTTTGACCTCTTGATTAAGCAGTAGCGATCTGTGATTATATTTTGTGTGTAATTTTTTTCCTAGAGCAAATAATTGCCTCTTTTATTATTTGCATTATCCTAGCCACTTGAGGTTCATCGGTAAACAGACCAAGTTTGCAACCCTCATGGAGCTTACATACTAAAGCGGGAGACAGACAATGAAGATAAACAAGTGTGAAGCAGAAGAATTGCAGGGTTTTGAGTGAAGGGTTTGGCATGATCTGGCTGAAGTTATAAAAGTAATACTCTGCCTACTATGTAGAGACTAGATTACAGAGGAACAAGGATGGAAACAGGGCCAATGAGGATGCTTCTGCAGGAATCCAGGCAAGAAAAGATGATGGTTTAGACCAGAGTGGTGGCAATGGAAGTGGTGAAAACAGCCAAATGTTGAATACATTTTGAAGATGAAACCAAAATAATTTTCTGAAAATTGGTTGTAAGCATTGAGAAAAGGAGTAAGGATAACTGCAAAGTTTTTTTCCAAACTACTGGAAGGATGGAGTTGCCATCCACTGAAATGGGAAGGCTTCTTTGTTTGTCATTTAAGGAAATTTGATAATTTTCTCATAAGAGCTCTGTACCTCCTTTGTTATTTTTATTTCCTGGGTACTTTGTATTTTCTGTTGATATTGGCATATTAAACTATCAATGTATATTTAATAATTATGGTGAAATGGACTTCATTCTATTTTAGCTTCATCTTATATCTAGCAATTTTCTTCAAGTTTCTTGTTGTTATAACTAAATGTCAGCAATTTTCTTAAAGTTTCTTTTTTTTATGTCTTTTTTTTCTTTATTATTATTATTATTATTATTATACTTTAGGCTCTATGGTACATGTGCGCAACGTGCAGGTAAGTTACATATGTATACATGTGCCATGCTGGTGCACTGCACCCACCAACTCGTCATCTAGCATTAGGTATATCTCCCAATACTATCCCTCCCCCCTCCCCCCACCCCACAACAGTTCCCGAAGTGTGATGTTCCCCTTCCTGTGTCCATGTGTTCTCATTGTTCAATTCCCACCTATGAGTGAGAATATGCGGTGTTTGGTTTTTTGTTCTTGCGATAGTTTACTGAGAATGATGATTTCCAATTTCATCCATGTCCCTACAAAGGACATGAACTCATCATTTTTTATGGCTGCATAGTATTCCATGGTGTATATGTGCCACATTTTCTTAATCCAGTCTATCATTGTTGGACATTTGGGTTGGTTCCAAGTCTTTGCTATTGTGAATAATGCTGCAATAAACTTACGTGTGCATGTGTCTTTATAGCAGCATGATTTATAGTCCTTTGGGTATATACCCAGTAATGGGATGGCTGGGTCAAATGGAATTTCTAGTTCTAGATCCCTGAGGAATCGCCACACTGACTTCCACAAGGGTTGAACTAGTTTACAGTCCCACCAACAGTGTAAAAGTGTTCCTATTTCTCCACATCCTCTCCAGCACCTGTTGTTTCCTGACTTTTTAATGATTGCCATTCTAACTGGTGTGAGATGGTATCTCATTGTGGTTTTGATTTGCATTTCTCTGATGGCCAGTGATGGTGAGCATTTTTTCATGTGTTTTTTGGCTGCATAAATGTCTTCTTTTGAGAAGTGTCTGTTCATGTCCTTCGCCCACTTTTTGATGGGGTTGTTTGTTTTTTTCTTGTAAATTTGTTGGAGTTCATTGTAGATTCTGGATATTAGCCCTTTGTCAGATGAGTAGGTTGCGAAAATTTTCTCCCATTTTGTAGGTTGCCTGTTCACTCTGATGGTAGTTTCCTTTGCTGTGCAGAAGCTCTTGAGTTTAATTAGATCCCATTTGTCAATTTTGGCTTTTGTTGCCATTGCTTTTGGTGTTTTAGACATGAAGTCCTTGCCCATGCCTATGTCCTGAATGGTAATGCCTAGGTTTTCTTCTAGGGTTTTTATGGTTTTAGGTCTAACATTTAAGTCTTTAATCCATCTTGAATTGATTTTTGTATAAGGTGTAAGGAAGGGATCCAGTTTCAGCTTTCTGCATATGGCTAGCCAGTTTTCCCAGCACCATTTATTAAATAGGGAATCCTTTCCCCATTTCTTGTTTTTCTCAGGTTCTTATTGTTTATAACTAAATGTTGTGCCAAAACTTAAGTATAAGCCTAACAAAACATATACAGAATGTGTATGTTGAAAATTATTAAATACTAATGAAAGAAATTTTAAAAGACCTAAAGAAATGGAAACATTATATTCATGGATTTGAAAACTTAACATAATAAAGATCTCATTCTCTTCCATATTGATGTATAGATTTAACACATTTCCAATTGAAATCCCCGCAGAATTCTTTTGGAATTGAGATTAGACAAGCTAATCTCAATTTATATAGAAAGGCAAAGAACCAGAATAGTTAAAACAATGTTGGAAAAGAAGAATAAAGTTGGAGGAATCACACTATCTAATTTCAAGACTTACTATAAAGCTACAGGAATCAAGACAGTATGGTATTCATGAAGGGACAGACACATAGTTCAATATAACAGAATACAGAAATCATAAATAGACCCACAAAAATATACCAGCTGATTTTTGAGGAGGGTGCAAAAGCAGCTCAATGGAGAAAGGATAGTCTTTTCTATAAAAGAAGCTGGAACCAAAGAACATCTGTATACAAAAATAAAAAACCATAACCTAAACCTTATACTTCATGCAAAATAAAATTTAAAATAGATCATGGATAGAAATGTAAACCACAAAGCTATAAAACTTTTAGAAGAAAATATAGGATAAAATCTTTATAACTTGGGGTTAAGCAAAGTGTTCTCAGATGTGACACCCAAAAGCATGCTGCATTTAAAGAATTGATAGATTGGACCAGCCTGGCCAACACAGTGAAACCCTGTCTCTACTAAAAATACAAAAATTAGCCGGGCATAGTGGCGCATGCCTGTAGTCCCAGCTACTCGGGAGGCTGAGGAAGGAGAATCACTTGAACCCAGGAGGCGGAGGTTGCAGTGAGCCAAGATCATGCCACTGCACTCCAGCTTGGGCAACAGAGAGAAACTTCATCTAAAAAAAAAAAAAATTGATAAATTGGACTTCAACAAAACTGAAAACCTTCTCAATGCAAAAGACACTTTAAGACAATGGAAAGACAAGCTACAGGCTGAAATAAAATATTTGCAATATCCAACAAGGAGTTTTGTATTCAGAATATATAAAGAACTCTCAGCCGGGCATGGTGGCTCATGTCTATAATCCTGGCACTTTGGGAGGCCGAAGGGGGCGGATCACTTCAGGTCAAGAGTTTGAGACCAGCCTGGCCAGCATGGTGAAACCCCATCTCTACTAAAAATACAAAAATTAGCTGGGCATGGTGGTGGACACCTGTAATTCCAGCTACTTGGGAGGCTGAGGCCGGAGAATCACTTGAACCCTGGAGGCAGAGGTTGCAGCGAGCTGACACTGTGCCATTGCACTCCAGCCTGGGCGACAAGAGTGAAACTCCATCTCAAGAAAAAAAAAAAGAACTCTCACAACTCAAGTGGAAGAAAACAATCCAATTAAAACTGAGCAAAATACTTGAACAGACACTTCACCAAATATAATATATAGATGGCAAATAAGGACATGTTTATTATCATCAACCATTAGATAAATGCAAATTAAAATCATAATGAGAATAGCATGGTGGCTCATGTCTGTAATCCCAACACTTTAGGAGGCCAAGGCGGGAGGATCACTTGAGCCCAGGAGTTCAAGACCAGCCTGGGCAATAAAGTGAAAGCTCGTATTTACAAAAATTTTTTTAAAAGTTAGCCAGGAGTGGTGGCACATGCCTGTGGTCTCAGCTACTCAGGGAGGTTTAGGTAGGAGAATCGCTGGAGCCTGGGAGGTTGAGGCTGCAGTGAGCTGTGATCATACCACTGCACTCCAGCCTGGGTGACAGAGGAGACTCTATCTCAAAAAAACAAAAAAAAAGTAAAATCACAATGAGATACCTCTTCATGCCTATTAGAATGGCCAAAATCAAAAGTGCTGACAATACCAAGTGCTAATGAAAATGCCACAGCAATTAGAATTCTCATCCATTGCTAGTGGGAAGGCCAAATGGTATAATCACCTTGAAAAACAGTTTGGCAGCTTTTTATAAAGTTCAATATACACCTTCCATGTGATCCAGAAATCACACTTGTGGATATTTCAGAGAAATAAAAACTAGGTTCACACGGAAATCTGCACATGAATGTTTAAAGCAATTTCAATCATCACCAAAAATTGGAAATAACTCAAATGTCCTTCAGCTGATGAATAGATAAAGAAACTATGATACAGCCATACAACTGAATACTACTAGCAATAAAAAGAATGAACCATAAATACACATGATAACTTGGATGAATCTCAAACTATGCTGAGTGAAAGAAATCCACTCAAAAGCTTACGTATTGTATAGACTTTATTTATGTGACATTCAGAAAGAGGCAAAATTGTATTGACAGGGAACACATCAGCGAAAACCAGGAGTTAAAAGTAAGGGGAGGACGTGGCCATAAAGGGATAGCATATGGGAGTTTTGCAGGGTGATCAAACTAGTCTATGTCCTGATTATAGTGGTGACACAAATCTATACATATTCTAGAATTCACAGAACTGTATGCCCAAGAGTCTATTTTAATGTATGACAATTACAAATTTAAAATGAGACAGCTGGGGCCAGGCGCAGTGGCTCATGCCTGTAATTCCAGCACTTTGGGAGGCCGAGGCGAGTGGATCACAAGGTCAGGAGTTCAAGACCAGTCTGGCCAAGATGGTGAAACCCCGTCTCTACTAAAAATACAAAAATTAGCCAGGCACCGTGGCAGGCGCTCTGGAAGTCACCTATAATCCCAGCTACTCAGGAGGCTGAGGCAGGAGAATCTCTTGAACCCGGGAGGCAGAGGTTGCAGTGAGCCAAGATCGCGCCACTGCACTCCAGCCTGGGTGACAGAGTGAGACTCCATCTCAAAAAAAAAAAAAAAAAAGGCTGGGCGTGGTGGCTCATCCCTGTAGTCCCAGCAAGCACTTTGGGAGGCTGAGGAGGACGGATCACGAGGTCAGGAGATTGAGACCATCCTGGCTAACACAGTGAAACCCCGTCTCTACTAAAAATACAAAAAATTAGCCAGGTGTGGTGGCAGGTGCCTATAGTCCCAGCTACTTGGGAGGCTGAGGCAGGAGAATGGTGTGAACCTGGGAGGTGGAGCTGGTAGTGAGCCAAGATTGTGCCACTGCACTCCAGCCTGGGTGACAGAGTGAGACTCCATCTCAAAAAAAAAAAAAAAAAAAAAAAGAGACAGCTGGAACTTTGAACACTGACTAGCTATCTGATGAAACTAAGTAATTGTTGTTGATTATTTTTACATGTGATAATAGTATTATAGTTATTTTTAAGTCTCTGTCTTTTAAAGATACACACTAAAATATTTAAGGACAAAGTTACATGAAGTATGGGATTTGCTTAAAAATAATACTGGAGGAAGGAACGGACTGGGGAAGAAATGAAAGAAAGCTGACCATGATTTAATAATTGTTGAAGAGGGTGATGGGCACGTGGGGCTTTATTATACTGTTCTGTCTACTTTTGCATATGTTTGATAGTTTCCATACTAAAAAGTTCAGCCAGGCACAGTGGCTTATGCCTGTAATCCCAGCACTTTGGGAGGCCAAGGCAGGCGGATCACAAAGTTAGGAGTTTGAGACCAGCCTGGCCAACATGGTGAAACCCTGTCTCTTCTAAAAGTACAAAAATTAGCTGGGCATGGTGGCACGTGCCTGTAATCTCAGCTACTCAGGAGGCTGAGGCAGGAGAATCGCTTGAACCTGGGAGGCAGAGGTTGCAGTGAGCCGAGATTGTGCCACTGCACTCCAGCCTGGGTGACAGAGCGAGACTCCGTCTCAAAAAAAAAAAAAAAGTTCAAAAAGGGTGTGAGGTTGTCAGTTTTCAACATCAAGCTGCCTGGCATGCAGTCTGAGTTTGCCACTTAGTAGGTGATCTTGGGCAAATGACTTACTTGTCCTAAACTTCAGTTTCCCCCAACTCCATAAAATGAGACTACTAATGATAATATCTATCTCACAGTTGTTGTCAGGATTAAATGGATGTTGTCAGAATATGTGAAAAGCAATTTACCTAGTTCTTGCTATATTGCACATGTTCAATAAATGTTAATTTTTTTGTCATTATTACATCTCCTGGTCTGATTCCTCCATGCCATCTCCTCTGTATGAGCAAGTCTTCTTCCAGGCTTCTTTCTGGATATCTTATCTAAAAAGGGCCACTGTGTTTTACATCCTAATTCAGAATTATAAAACACAGGTTTGAAATTCTACTTCCCCCTCACACTACATTATATTCTTTTTTTTTTTTTTTTTTGAAACAGGGTCTTGCTCTATTGCCCAGGCTGGAGTGCAGTGGCGCAATCATGGCTCACTGCAGCGTTGATCTCCCAGGCTCAAGTAATCCCCCCACCTCAGCCTCGTTAGTATCTGGGACTACAGGCCAGCGCCATCGCACTTGGCTAATTTTTGCATTTTTGTAAAGACAGGATTTTGCCATGTTGCCCAGGCTGGTCTCAAACTCCTGGGCTCAAGTGATCCACCTGCCCCACCCTCCCAAAGTGATGGGATTACAGGCGTGAACCCAGCCTATTCTATTCTTTATTGTCTACCCAGGAGGAAATCCTAAACTTAAAAGATTGGGTTAAATAAAAATTCAGAGATGCCTATCTTTTCCTCCAAACAATGAGTAATGTAAGATTACCATGAGTCATGGTGGAGTGGAGTTCAATTCACCACAGAATCTGAGACAGTAAGACCTGCCAGGCCATCAGCCCCTTCCCACCACTGCTGCAGCATTCATTTTCAGGAGCAAAAGAGCCTTCCCACAATTACTGAGTCCAACACTTAGTTTCCAGGATAAGCCCACACCCAACCATTCTGTCCTGTGGTTCCCAGTGATACACTCATACTTGTTAGAATGTGCCACTTTAGGGTTCAGAAAATGCGATCACTGAGAGAAGCCCGAGTTGTAGTTATGCTCTCCTTTGGTTCCATACCTCCCCCTCTCTTGCCACATCTATCCACTAGAGGGAGGAAGGCCTAGAACCTCTTTAGCCAGAGTGCAGCAGTGGCAAGGATCAGTAGTGTGGCTTCTTAACCAAGCCAGCAGTGGGGGTGTCAGAAGCACCGGAACATAATCACCTCATTCTCTCGGAACAGAAAAGAGGAAGGGTCCCTTCCTTCCCCTTTTCAACCCTCTCTGCATGGATTGGCACGTCACCATGCCCTGGTGCACTCACTTCCCTCAAGTCAGTGTGCAGGCTGCTTCAAAAATTCAGAGGAACATGTACTGGGGTCTTAGGAACATTTTCAGCCAGTGGAGAGGAAAAGGAAAACTAAGTATCTCTTGGATCATTCACAGAGTTCACCAAATACAACTGAAAACTGGGGGCTCCAATGTCCCTGCTGCCTTGATGGTATTAGTTTAAGATGTTGACACTGACATCTGCAGAGATCTCATCCATCACTGTACATCAAAGAGCAAATGTTATTCTAGTTGAGAAACTCGTGTATGAGAAAGAATGGTCATCTTGGGAAATCTGTAGCTCCAGCGGCTCCTGATGTTTTTTCCTGCCTCCTCCTGTCTCATGCTTGTGCCCCAGGCAGAGCTCATTCCTAAAACCCTAGCTGACCCTCTGTGCTGTCTTTTAAGTTATAATAGTAGCTGCCATCTGTTGAATATTTTGCTTTTTGACAGGCGCTACACTAAGCACGGTAGCATATCTCATTGAAGCCTCACACCAAGGCTATGAACTAGATACAATCTATCTGTAGATAATAATATATATCCATCTGTAGATATCCATCTGTATATTCATCTGTAGATGAAGAAACTCAGGTTGAGTAAGCTATCTAAGGTCACAGAGCCAATAAGTGCTAGAGGCAAGATTCTTATTCTGTACACTCTGCCTCCAAAGCCCATTTCTTTGACCCTAATGGCACAAGAACCCAAATCAGGATGCGAAGCTTGGTCTTTGAAACCAAAGGAAGCTCCTGAATGATCCTGATAGGCTGACGGCTTGGCGATGTAAACAAAATCCGTCTTTTGTCAAAAGGAAATGAAGTTGTCACGCCACTGTTCACGCCTGTAAGAGACTCCTCTGGGCTGTTCCATTCTCTTGCAATTTAGCCGGTTGAAAAACTAAGGTGACTGCACAATGATTAACTTCAGGCCCTTCTGCTCTACTTTGAGCCTGTCTCTGGTTCATCGTTACACTCTCCACTCAGCACCCGCAGACTCAAGAGATTTCCAATCCCCCAATTTAGCGTGGTTCTACCTTAGGCAGAACTCCCATCCAGTTCGGATATAAGCGGGTCGAAGTGGCAGGGACCACCTTGCTGGGAGGAGAGGCTGGAGCTGCGGTCTTAAAATATCTTGGGGCCGGGCGCGATGGCTCACGCCTGTAATACCAACACGTTGGGAGGCCGAAGAGGGTAGATTATTTGAGCCCTGGAGCTCGAGACCACCCTGACCAACACGGTGAAACCCAGTCTGTACTAAAAATACAAAAAAAAAATTAGCCGGGCGTGGTGGCGCACGCCAGTAGTCCCAGATACTCGGGAGGCGGAGTCAGGAGAACCACTTGAAACTGGGAGGCGGAGGTTGCAGTAACAGAGATCGCGCCACTGCACTCCAGCCTGGGCGACAGAGCGAGGCTCTGACTCAAAAATTGAATAAGCACCGGAGACCCTGAGCCACCGAGTAGCGGAAGGAAAGGTTGGCGCGCAGAGGGGCCCAGCACCGCCTCTGCCGGGCCCCGCCCCCAAAAGGCCCCGCCGCCGACGCCTCCTGCTAGGCCCCGCCCCCGACGGGCACCCCCGCCTCCTGCCCCCTCCAGCCGCGAGGTCCCGCCTCCTGCCAGGCCCCGCCCCCGGCCTGCCCCGCCCTCCGACCCGCCCCGCGGCGCATTGTGGGATCTGTCGGCTTGTCAGGTGGTGGAGGAAAAGGCGCTCCGTCATGGGGATCCAGCCGGTAAGACCCTCGTTCAGTATCCTCCACTGGGGGACCCCTCCCCATCTGGTTCTGGCCACTCAGCTCCGGACCAGGGGCTGTCGCTGCCGACCCCGCTCCGCAGGGCTCTGGGTCCACCGTGGATGCTGGGGTCCCGATCCCGCACATTGGGGCTCGGGACCCCGCCAGGTTACCCCTCTGCCCTTGGCATGCCTCCGCGCTGGAGTTCGGGATCGCCACCCCTGGGACGGTCACCACCCGAGCCCCGGGCTCTTACCCAGCCTGGCGGTCACGCTGCCTCCTCTACCCACAGAGCCCCGTCCTGCTGGCCTCCCTGGGGGTGGGGCTGGTCACTCTGCTCGGCCTGGCTGTGGGCTCCTACTTGGTTCGGAGGTCCCGCCGGCCTCAGGTCACTCTCCTGGACCCCAATGAAAAGTACCTGCTACGACTGCTAGACAAGACGGTAAGTTGGGGAAGAAAGGGCCAGGGTGAAGAAAGGGGACCAGAGTGCTCCTGGCATGGAGGGTACAGCACCCACGGTGGTTGGGATGTCCAAGGGACGTGGCAGCGCCAGGCGCGCTTGGTGAAACACTTGTGTCCTCCACCCTCCAGACTGTGAGCCACAACACCAAGAGGTTCCGCTTTGCCCTGCCCACCGCCCACCACACTCTGGGGCTGCCTGTGGGTAAGGAAAGTGTGGAATGGGCTCCTTTCCCTGGTATCCTCAGAAGGTGACTCCCCTCCTGGGGTCTCATGAAACACGCTGCTTCAACCGGTTTGCTCCACGCACCATTCCCCTTCCCCCACTTGGCTCTGCATCCTCCAAGCTGTGAAGTGCCACTGGGCCCCTCTAGGGTGTGGCTTCCATGACCCCCATCCAGCTTTAACACTCAACAGTCTTGCCTCTTCCCTGCAGGATTTGCTAATTACTCCCTCTGAGCAAGCACTACTAACTTTTTCCCAATGCCCAGACCCTTTTGACTCATCTGTCAAGGTCCTGGCTGTAACTGGCAGGAAACGCTGGAAATAAGCGTTTCCTCAACTGGGCGCTTATAAGAGATCCAACTGAGGGCTCAACGGGGCAAATCGTCCCTGCCTGGTAGCTCCTTGGGACCACAGCAGGAAGCAAGACATCTTGTTCTTTCAAATCTCTTTGAGTATTTTGAGGGATGCAGCACATCACAGACAACCCTTATGTAGCTCTCTGCACGGTCCCCAGGCAAACATATCTACCTCTCCACCCGAATTGATGGCAGCCTGGTCATCAGGCCATACACTCCTGTCACCAGTGATGAGGATCAAGGCTACGTGGATCTTGTCATCAAGGTAAGGGGCTAGGAAGGGACCCAGGGGCTGCTTACCCATTCTTTCTGGGATTTGTAGAAATTTCTAAGATTTGCGTGATAGCAGGAAATGATATGTACTCTGTGGATATGAAGAAAGTATGAGCTACTCAGGAGACTGAGGCAGGAGACTCACTTGAACCCAGGAGGCGGAGGTTGCAGTGAGCCGAGATTGCGCCACTGCACTCCAGCCTGGGCAGCAAGAGCAAAACTCTGACTCAAAAAAAAAAAAAGAAAGTATGTAGATGGGGAAAAGATAGCACATATCTGATCCCTGCCCCAGCCTCAGGGAGGTTTAGTCAACATGGGGCTCAGAAACCAGTGACATTCCAAATAAGGTATTTTTCTCTCCGTCTTGTAAGGTCTACCTGAAGGGTGTGCACCCCAAATTTCCTGAGGGAGGGAAGATGTCTCAGTACCTGGATAGCCTGAAGGTTGGGGATGTGGTGGAGTTTCGGGGGCCAAGCGGGTTGCTCACTTACACTGGAAAAGGTAATGACCTGTCTTCTCCTTGAGCCTGTCTCTCACTTTATCAGTTCCCATAGTCCTCTTGGAACAGTATGGCTGTGTGTACACATGTGTATGCACGTGTGTAAGGGCCAGGGCCACCCTTCCTTCTAAACATAGCACTGATACGATAGAAAGGCATGTTTCTCAGCCCCATTTGCCACAGGAAGCAGTTCCTCCTCCACTTGAATTCCCTAGCCATAGCAGCTATGGAGATTACTAAAGCAAACATGTGCCCCTCTTCCCCTCTTTCAAAAATTTGCCCCCCTGGGTGAGCTGTGGAGCGAGCCAGAGATAGCTTTCAGCCCTTCCCATGGGAACAGCTGGGTGCATTAGCAAGTCCCTGGAGCTGCTGTGTGCCACTTGGGAAAATAGATTCACACCTGGCTCCGTGCCTGTCTCCTTCACCAGGGAGTGACACTTTGCCAGAAGCAGCTGATACGCTGTGTGGCCCTGAACAGATAGCCCTGGCCCCATTGTCCCTGAAGTATATTATTGTCAGGGCTGGCTCAACTCAAGCTTCCACCCAAGCTCCAGGATCAGATATCATAGCAGCTGCTCAGCTGGCCTCGGGCATATTTTCAACTCTGCATTTGTTTTCTAAGTTCGCTGTATTGACTTTATTCTTCCACTGCTCTCTTCACCTGACTTCTCAGGGCATTTTAACATTCAGCCCAACAAGAAATCTCCACCAGAACCCCGAGTGGCGAAGAAACTGGGAATGATTGCTGGCGGGACAGGTGCATTACACTGAGGGCCTTTCTCTCCCACCATTGTTGACTGTTGCCATGCAAATTCCTAGGTGACCCTCTGAAGACTGGTAATCATAGCCATAGTCAAATCAGGGGATTTCCAGCAATGCTTAGAACTCCCTAGTATCTGAAAAACAAAATCATAAGCAGGTAGAAACCAAAAAAATATTTTAACTGATGGAATTAGAGAAACAAATTAAATGGGCTTTCCTCATATTGAATGGATCTAATAGTTTTTAGGTGAGAGAAGAGAGAAGCAGCTAGGAATGACTAGCTAGGAAGAAAGAAAATTAACATTGGACACTACTATGTATTAGACACTGTGTAGTCTAATACACTACTATATATTAGACACATAAATTAGACACATATATAGGTATCTATGAAGTAGGTACTAGCCTTTTCCTTTTACAGAGAGACAATGGAGGTCCAGAGAGGCTAAATGATTTCCACAGGGTTATTTCACTGGTAATGGCCTGGAGCAAAATTAGTATTTGGCTCTGCCTAATGCCTAAGTACATGCACTTAACCTCTGCAAATACAGTGTTCTAGAACCCTCATCATTGAATCCGGAGGTACTTGCAGTCATCTGTGACATTGGAGTCCTAGCCTCCAAAGGACTTTCAGAAAAGTCTTAGATTAGTTCCTAAGAAAGATTTCTACAATATGAACTTAGATGAATTTGAAGGGTCCCCAGAAATACAGATGTTGGAGAATATGCAGGAAGAGTTTAGAGGATGAGAATGCTAAAGGAAAATGGAGTGGAGTGGTGAATGAGCAGAATGAAGATGAAAGGGCTGGTCAGCTAAGGAGCCAGGAAAGGGCAGAGAGTGTGGCCAGTACATTTCACTGTGGGTATCTTCATGCAGGAATCACCCCAATGCTACAGCTGATCCGAGCCATCCTGAAAGTCCCTGAAGATCCAACCCAGTGCTTTCTGCTTTTTGCCAACCAGGTTGGTTTGTTTTCCTCCACCCTAAGACTTCAAAGTTGCTGTGTGGGTAGGGCTGAGAGACATGGTATGGATGGGCAGAACTGGCCCAGTGCCCTGTTTTAGCCTCTGCCCAAGGTCCCCTCTGTAAGGCACAGGGTCCTCTTTCAATAAGGAGGAGAAAGGACAGAGCACTGAATCAAATTCCTTCCCTGGCCCCCAAGGAAAGAAGAAAACTTTTAAGGCATCTAGTCTGGAGCACAGAAACTTAGATCTTCTTGGTTAAATATTCATCTTTGTTCCTTCATAATGTGTAGATAAAGGCTGTTCCCCTCTTCTCCTCATCCTAACTCCCTAAAAGCACTGCAAGTCTTGCTTATTTCCTAGAACTTTTGTTTTCCCTTAACATTCTTTTTCTTAGTTGGAAAGTTGTATAGCAGAAAACTTTTTATGTGGGCCTGAGAAGACTCCTAAAGACTTTCCTTTCCCTTTGCATTTCAGACAGAAAAGGATATCATCTTACGGGAGGACTTGGAGGAACTGCAGGCCCGCTATCCCAATCGCTTTAAGCTCTGGTTCACTCTGGATCATCCCCCAAAAGGTATCCTTCTCATTTCTGGACATCCCACTATCCCCTCATTGTCAAAATCAAAGCCTTGCCCCTTTGTGAGTTCTGGCTTCATTGAAATCAACCTTGCCTCACACTGCCGACTCGGAAGTCTGAGTGCACAGATACAGTGATCTCCTGGTCCCTTTCCTTTGGGTTCCTGTTTACCAGCTGGGTGACAGGGATGGCTGTGCTGCTAAGGCTCAGCTTGAGGCAGGCTGAGTATACCCATTCCCAGCTGCTACCACTTGACACTTTCTCCAGAGCCTTTCAGGGCCCTCCCCAGTCTCATGGCACCACACCCCCTTGCCAGCATGTATCTGGAGTATTAAGTACTTTCTTCTCCCCATACTTCAGATTGGGCCTACAGCAAGGGCTTTGTGACTGCCGACATGATCCGGGAACACCTGCCCGCTCCAGGGGATGATGTGCTGGTACTGCTTTGTGGGCCACCCCCAATGGTGCAGCTGGCCTGCCATCCCAACTTGGACAAACTGGGCTACTCGCAAAAGATGCGATTCACCTACTGAGCATCCTCCAGCTTCCCTGGTGCTGTTCGCTGCAGTTGTTCCCCATCAGTACTCAAGCACTATAAGCCTTAGATTCCTTTCCTGAGAGTTTCAGGTTTTTTCAGTTACATCTAGAGGTGAAATCTGGATAGTACCTGCAGGAACAATATTCCTGTAGCCATGGAAGAGGGCCAAGGCTGAGTCACTCCTTGGAAGGCCTCCTAAATCTCCCCGTGGCAACAGGTCCAGGAGAGGCCCATGGAGCAGTCTCTTCCATGGAGTAAGAAAGAAGGGAGCATGTACGCTTGGTCCAAGATTGGCTAGTTCCTTGATAGCATCTCACTCTCACCTTCTTTGTGTCTGTGATGAAAGGAACAGTCTGTGCAATGGGTTTTACTTAAACGTCACTGTTCAACCTATGAGCAAATCTGTACGTGTTAGTATAAGTTGAGCATACTTCCAGAGGTGGTCTTACGGAGATGGCAAGAAAGGAGGAAATGGTTTCTTCAGATCTCAAAGGAGTCTGAAATATCATATTTCTGTGTGTGTCTCTCTCAGCCCCTGCCCAGGCTAGAGGGAAACAGCTACTGATAATCAAAAACTGCTGTTTGTGGCAGGAACCCCTGGCTGTGCAAATAAATGGGGCTGAGGCCCCTGTGTGATATTGAAAGGGTTGTTGTGTCTGGGGTCCTTGTTTCCAAATCCCCGAGGACCTAGGGAGGAAGGGTTTGCCACCATGGAACTCTCCCAGGTGTTCCAAAGAACCTTTGAGAAGTTGTACCATGTGCTGAAATGTGAGCTGCCAGCAGACTCAGTGATCATCTCAGCAGCTATCTCAGCAGAGCCAGAGCTCTGCTTCTCCCTGGAGGCTCTCGAGGTGGGGGAAGGAGAACACACATTAGAGGGGACATTTTTGAGCCCAGCTGCCCCTCACAGTGTTCCTTTGATATGCCACTCTTCCCCTTCTTCCTTCTCTTGGCCTATCCTTCACCATATTTATCCTTCAGGGAACCTGGCACACAAATCAAAGTGTTGTCTTTCTGTTTGGAAGGGAAGCCTTCTTCTTTAAAAAGTAACCTGACATCACCAGCCCTGGCCAGAGTTGTTGATGCCCAGATAGAGTTGGCCTCCCCCAGGCTCATCTGTCCTGAGTGCCCTTCTCCTCTGCTATGGAGCATGACCCAATCTACTCCCTTTCCCAGGGTAGGACTAGGGCAGCCTCTCCAGATTCTTCTTTGTTACTCTCATTGCAACAAAACAATGTGGTGGGCTCAGAATGAAGGTCGACATTGCTTTTCTGCTTTTCAGCAACTGTCTATTGCTGTTTCTGGGGCTTCTGAGAGAAAGGTTTGTGGGACCCTCAGAATTCACTCCTCCGTAGGGCAGAACCTTCAGTAAATTCTGTTGGTGGTGTTCCATCCAACATTTCTTGATCAGCTAACATGTGTATGGCACTGGGCTCTGTAACAGTCTCAGCCACCTCACCTCCAGGAAGGAAAATCTTGCTTAGGAATGTTGGGCTCAGACAGTGAAGCAGGCTTGTAAAGAGAATTTCCCGCGTGGAAGATCACCATTCCTTGTCTTGCATGGGTTTTTGCCTCATCCACTCAGCATACAAATGTTTATTAAGGATCTGGCATGTGCCAAGCACTGTGCGAGGCCCTGAGGATACAAGTGTGACCAACACTGGTCTTAGACCCCCAAAGAACTCACAGTCTAAGACAGACAAGTGACAATTTTTTTTTTGAGATGGACTCTCGCTCCGTCGCCCAGGCTGGAGTGCAGTGGCGCAATCTCGGCTCACTGCAAGCTCCGCCTCCTGGGTTCACACCATTCTCCTGCCTCAGCCTCCCAAGTAGCTGGGACTACAGGCGCCTGCCACCATGCCCAGCTAACTTTTTGTATTTTTAGTAGAGACGGGGTTTCACCGTGTTAGCCAGGATGGTTTCGATCTCCTGACCTCGTGATCTGCCCGCCTCAGCCTCCCAAAGTGCTGGGATTACAGGCGTGAGCCACTGCGCCCGGCCGACAAGTGACAAATAATTATAACACAGTGTGACTAATACCATAGCAGAGGTACATACAAAGTGCAGCTGGGAAGAGGTTGAGAAAGATTCAGAAAGGGAGGAAGGGGGGAAAGAGAGGTAACATTTTTGACAGCCTGGGTAACATAGCGAGACCCTATCTCTACAAAAATAAAAATAAAAAATTAACTGGGCATGGTGGCACGAATCTGTAGCCCAGCTACTTGGGAGGCTGACGTGAGAGGATCCCGTGAAGCCCAGGAGTTTGAGGCTGCAGTGAGCTATGATCTTATGATCACACCACTGTACTCCAGCCTAGGTGACAGAGTGAGAGCCTGTCCCTAAAAATACAAACAAAATAGTTTTGAGTTAACAGCCATGTACCAGGTACTGTGCTAAGTACTCGATCTACATCACATAATTTAATCCTTATGATAATCATGTGAGCTGAAGATTAATAATTTACCAAAGGTCATACAGCTGGTCAGTGGCTGGCAGAGCCTAAATGTGAATTTAGGATTGTCTGAGGCCAAAGTCAAACCTAGAAGTGGGCATTGTAAACTGCTGGCATCTTGCAGCAGACAATGAGAAGGGCAGTCCAACAGAAGGATCAGCATGTGCAACAGCCTGGAGGAACGAAAGAGAAGTTCACTTTAGAGAACTAGTTCACCAAGGCCCAACATGCCAGAGGGAAAATGGAGAACGATGAGGCCTTAGAGGTTAGAGCCAGCTCGCAAAGGGCCTTGAAACACTATGCTGAAGAAACCTGGACTCAATCCTGTGGACAATGGAAAGTTTCTGAGGGTTTTATACAAATGGCAACACGGTAATAGCTAACATTTATAAAGCACTTACCATTGGCCAGGCCTCATAATAAGAGCCTGCATGAATTATCTCACTCAATCCTGACAAAGACCCAATGAAATAGTATTATTTTATTCCCACTTTTCAGATGAGGTAATTATCATTTGGAGGGGTTCAGTAATGCGCTCAAGATCATAGACTGGCCTGGGACAGAAGCTTGGCTCTATGTGACTCCAGAGCCCATGCTTTTAACTAGGACCAAGAGAATTAACCCCACGTCCCTGAGGCACCTATATCAGATTACAATGAGTCACTTTCTCTGCCTCTAGAATGGCACTAGTTGCACAGTGAGCTATGATATGATTGCACCACTGCACTCCAGCCTAGGTGACAGTGAGAACCTGTCCCTAAAAAGAAAAATTAAAAATGTTTTTGAGTTAACAGCCATATTGAGGTACTGTGCCAAGTACTCTATCTACATCACATAATTTAATCTTTATGATAATCCTGTGAGTTAAAAGTTTGCTCACAAGAGGAAGACTGACATTGCTTTTCTGCTTTTCAGCAACTGTGTATTGCTGTATCTGGGGCTCCAGAGCGTGGGCTCTAGAGTCACATAGAGCCAAGCTTCTGTCCCTGGCCAGTCTGTGACCTTGAGCACATTACTGAACCCCTCCAAATGACAGTTACCTCATCTGAAAAGTGGAAATAAAATAATACTGTTTCATTCTTGGGAGAAATGAAAAAATGGCCAGACCTTGAAATCCCCTTCTGTGTGGTGTGGTTCAGACAAGGGCTGCACTACCCTATGTCGTCTCGCGATCTACACTCTAGGTGCCTGTGGGAGCAGGAGCTGGGGCACGGGTTCACCACAAGAGTAGTTAGAAACAATTCTGCTCTCTGACAAGAAAATAACAGGAGGCAGACTGAGGTCTAGCCCAGGGCCTGGCTAGATAAATAGTTTGTGGAAGGGAGGGAAGGACCATGCGGTTGAAGAAGAGATTAAGAAGTGTTTCAGAGATTAAACGACTAGCCTTGGGGACAGAGGAGATGAGATAAGGTGTACGGTAGAAAATTCAGCATTCCCTCCTGACGTTCGGTCTCATTCTCTGAAATTCCTTCTCCATCACGCACTTCAGGCTGCGATAACGAGGTGGAGTGTAGAGTCGGACGAACGACCGCAAGCCCGGGGGGTGGTGGAGGTTACCTGGCCGCGGCGGGGAGGTGGGCAGGCGACAGGGAAGGCGGGGCAGCAGGGCGGGGCCCGGGGCGGGAGGTGTGGCCGGCGGGCGCGGGCCTGTGATTGGGACTCCGCGAGAAGGCCTGGGATTGGAGGGCCCAGGCAGAGCCCGCGAGGAGGTGACGCGGCTGCGGAGGTGACGCGGGAGGTTGCGCGCCCCTTCCGGCGCGGGGAGGGCGCTGAAGATCGGGGCCGTTCGGCCGCAGGCCGCCTCCAGCACCGCGGGATGTAGCGCGGGGGACCGCGGCCCCCAGCAGAGCCCGCCCGCCCGGCTGTAAGTCTCCCAGGGGCTGCGCGGTGGGCAGGGACTGGGCGGGAGCGCGGGGACCCCGGGGGCCCCGGCCCAGGCCTGCGGAGGAGACAGCCGTTGGGGGAACCCGCTCCGACGTGCCAAGGGGCCCGGGCCCCAGCCATGGAGCCGCCCGGCCTCCCGGCGTCCAGCCAGTCGAGGTTGTAAACATTTCCGGCCCCTCCCACTGCGCGCCGCCTCTGAGGCGGCTTAGGTGCGGTGGGCGCTCGTCCCGGGCTGTCCCCCGACTCCCGGCAGTCCTGTGAGTGCTGCGCCTTTAGCCCCACGGGGTGGAGATGCATGGGTTCCCCAGATCCGGACCAGAGAGCCAGAGTTAAGCCTGGCCCCGAGGCCGCCGCGCGTGGGGAGGGAGGGCTGCGGGCCTAGGTCGCGAACCGCCTCTCAGCGGGGAACAGCCTCATTGGGTTGCCAGGAAGCCCTAAGGTTCCTCCACCAACAATCTTTGGCAGGTCAAGTCCTGACAGTGCCCTCACTTTGATGGGGTGGGAAGGGAGGTTGGTGATCGCTCTGCAGGGTTAAGGTAATCCTGAAGGCTGAAATGCGGGGCATAATCGAAGCTACTTTGGGGGAAAATGAAATTTCATTACCTTAGGTATCTAGGATTGATGTATACTATCTTCTGTTTGAGAATTTTGGTCTTCAAGCCTTCGATTTTTAAGAAAATAGATGTGTTTTTTTCCCCTCAGTTTCTGGTGCTCTGTGGGAGAATGGGAAACTGACAAGGCCAATTTCAGTTTACACCGTTTCAGATGTCAAAGGAGCACTAGGAGGCCATGGTACTTTACTAGATTGACCATAGTACTTCCCTCAAGTGATTTAGAAGACGGGCTAGAAAATGCAGCGGAGAATACATAGGCTGCCATCTACAAATCAAATGAAGATTGTAATGGCTGGTTCTTTTCTGAAATGAAGTAATAGTGGGGTCGGTTCACTGCTTTTCTCTTTTCCTAGTAGTTGGGTAGGCTATGATGGTGCAACTTCGGTTCCTGAGGTTGTATAGTATCTGTATACTGCCAGGAATTTAGGGTGGTGCTAAACAGATTGCAATGTCAGGGTACCGGCTTACAGCCACTAAATGTATTTACTCCAGGAGTAACTTTTATGTACCCATATTGTGATTTGCACTTGGGAAATCAGTCATAAAAACTGATGTTACCTGTGAAGGCCCATGTTACGGTAGACCTCCACAAAACTATACCTAATTGTAGAGTAGAATCTGAAAGCTTTCTATTCTCAGTGGTCAAGACTTTGCCTGCAGGTAGGAGAGAATCTCAGAAAAGTAACAGGGAGCAACATTAATCCACTGATCCCCATTGCTGATTTATAAAGTACACCACCTTAAGTAGGCTTTTAGGCTATTTTCAGTTTCTTCAGTCTGGCCTCATTTTACCTTTCCAGGACTCTATGGAAAAATGAATTGTTTACTGCCCTGGGGACTGTGTTCTTTCATGGCATGTTCACACCATATACCCTCCTGGAATGCCCTGTTTCCATCTCTACCTATCAATCTCCTGTCATAAAATCTCCCACAAAACTTTTTCTGATCACTTCAACTAAAGTTGCGCTTTTCTTTTGAATTCCTCCTGCACATAATGGCACTAAGCCTTGTAGCAATGATATTAGGAAAGTTATTTCCCCCATTTAGAGGCCAACAACCATTTCAGCCCTCTGACTCCTCTTTGCCTTGTCTCTGTGGCCACAACACCGTGCGTATTGTAAGTAATCAATCGGTATTCTCAGATTAATGAAGGTTAGAAATTGCCGTTCTTTCTAGGCCAGTATATTTGTTCTCTATTCCCATAGGAAATTTCCTTTGACTTCTAATACAAAGCCAAACTGAAACCCTTTAACACTCCTGCTACGTTGTCCTGTCCCATCTACTTATTATCACACAGGTAAGATAAGCAGTCGTCTCTATATCTAGACGCTTTGTGAATTATGGTGAGGTTTTCTTCTTGGACCAGTACTCATCAACGTTGTTATGTCCATTCGTCCCTAATGTCACCTCCTGGACTTTGTTCCTCTCACCATGCTCAAAGTTGATTCCCTTTTTCCTGCTCAGAAATGTTGGGGGCATAGGCCTGGCACAGTGGCTCATGCCTCTAATCCCAGCACTTTGGGAGGCTGAGGCGAGTGGATCACCTGAGGTCAGGAGTTCGAGACCAACCTGGTCAACATGGCAAAACCCTGTCTCTACTAAAAATACAAAAATTATCTGGATGTGGTGGCAGGTGCCTGTAATCTCAGCTACTTGGGAGGCTGAGGCATGAGAATCGCTTGAATCTGGGAGGCGGAGGTTGCAGTGAGCAGATCATGCCACTGCCCTCCAGCCTGGGGGATAGAGCGAGGCTCTTCTCTCCAAAAATAAAAGTAGGGGCTGGCATTGGCTGGGCATGGTGGCTCACACCTGTAATCCCAGCACTTTGGGAGGCTGATGCAGGAGAATTGCTTGAGTCCAGGAGTACCAGGCTGCAGTAAGCTATGATTGTGCCACACACTCCAGCCTGGGTCTGGAACTGGCTGAACTTGGGAGCAAGACCCTGACTCCAAAAAGAAAAAATGGGCTGGCATTAAAATCCTTCATGTGCCTGTATACTGTTCACTTTTTTTTTTGTCATGACGTTAGCAAAGTTTGCCTGTCTGTCAGGGCTCAAAAACACCTCTTTAGCCAGGCACAGTGCCTCATACCTGTAATCCCAGCACTTTGGGATGCCAAGGCTGGGCAACATAGTGAGACCTCGTCTCTACAAAAAATAAACAAAATTAGCTGGGCATGATGGCACATGGCCTGTAGTCCCATTTACTAAGACTTGGGAAGCTAAGGTGGGAGGATCGCTTGAGTCTGGCACGTTGAGGCTACAGTGAGCTGAGATCACATCACTGCACTCCAGCCTGAATGACAGAGCAAGACTCTTTCTTTAAAAAAAAAAAAAAAAAAAAAAAAAGACTTCTTCTGTTGGGGAAGAGTTACAGAGGAAGTCAGATTGTTTTTCCACTTCAGAGTCTGGGATGCTTGGCATCAAGTAGGAGAGCTGAGGCCCTATTTACTGTAGTTTGGTGATTTCAAACATGTGCCTTTGCTTTGACTCATATTTCTCCAACAAAGCTGTGAAAGTATTCTCCCTAACAGACAGTAGATAGGGGGAAAGATGGCTGTGTTATTTATCTACACTGCTAGACTGGTCTTGCTTTAGAACAAGAATCAAGCTAGGCATAGATAGAGGCTACCCATAGACCCTCTCAAGGCCCGGGAACTAAACTTAGAAACTTTGTGTCTTTGCCTCCAGGAAAGCTGTGCTGTAGCCTGGAAAACTTGGGAATTGGTTCACAGTATAAATGTCTCCAAAAACTATAAGTGAAATCTCTCTCCAGCTAACTGGCTAGTGATTAAAAATCAATCTTTTCCACAAGTTTGGCACAGGCTAATCTTATTTATAGGAGTACAAACACCTCCCTGCTCCACAGCTTTACTCTCTAATATCCTAGGTTTACCCAGTTGGAAAGCTTAGTGGTAAAGGTTTATTAGCTTGAGTTGAAGAAATCCCATCAAAAATGGACTCAGTCAAGTTTGGCTCAAATATAATTTGCAATATTGGGTGTGGCAAGCTTGAGGGGAAAGGCATTTCCTCTAAAATACATAAGGACATAGAAAGCTGGCAGAAGGTTGGCTCTCCTAGGATTGTTCTAACACCTTAGGGGTTTGTTCTGATTTTACACCATAGACTAAAACACACTTGTAATTCTCCATTGTTTGTGAGTGATCCACCCCATGGAAGTGGTATTTTCAGATCCTAGTATTATTTGCTTTTCTTTCTTGCCAGACGTCCGATCCCTATCTCTCCCTTTCCTGTCTCTGTGTTACTACAGTTTAGAAGACCAAACTGGACAATGGACTTTGCTCACTATGATGACATGATCTCCATTGACCTCCATTGTATGTACTTTAATGCATGATGATATATTTTGTATGATGAGTTGTAGCTGATGGCTGGTTTGTGAGTTAACTGGGGTCTCAGGTTTTGGTGACTCTGGGTCTAGAAGATGTAGAGAGGTGTTATAGGAGCTAGTGATAGAGGAGCTAGAGGGAATCAGAAGAACTAATAGTAAATGATTGGACTGAAAAGGGAAAAGACTTTGATGATAGCCAGAAGACTTGAGTGCATAAAAACTTTTCAGATCAAATGATGAAATTAGTAAG
Source organism: Pongo pygmaeus (assembly GCF_028885625.2). NCBI lineage: Eukaryota > Metazoa > Chordata > Mammalia > Primates > Hominidae > Pongo > Pongo pygmaeus. Next base: position 46,554,983 of record NC_072373.2, read on the forward strand.
AATGCCAATCTGGATTCTGCATATGATCTTTGGACCCTAATTGCCCAACTTAAATTTTCTCTATATTATTCTCATTGCCTCTAGTAAAATAGTTACATAGCACTCAAAGTTACTAAATTTAGTGTGTGACCATTCTAGTTGAGGGGTTCTCTCCCTCCACTGCCTTCCTGGAGCAACCAAATTGTATCACTTATTTTTGTGCATATCACAAACTACCTGTGTTATCTGGCTCTTTGAAAACAATGCTGTAACTTGTTCAACTTGTATTTTGCACAGTGTCTTAGAATGCCTTAGGGTGCTAGTCCTAAATACACTTGCTAAATATTCAATGAACGTGTTGACTTACTCTGGGGAAAGGGATAAGAGAAGCCACCACAAGCACCAGAAAATGCGCATAAGCCCTTATCTAAGTGGCTAGAAGCTAAGTCATATGCTGGCAAGCTGGAGTCTGCCCCATTCATTCATTCATTTTGAAATGGGTTCTAACCAAAATAAAGTATATTTATTATTTTATGATCTATGTATTGCATCTCAGAACCAGAATTTTGTTTTGTTTTGTTTCTGCCCTGGTAGCCTGATCTAAATTACTGCCAACAGTATCCCAAGCTAAGTGTGCCCCTCTTTTCAGATTTATCTAAGATGCCCAAAACTATTTATGTTTTTTGCTTGCGATATAAAGTTGTTTTTTTTGTTGTTGTTTTTTTGGTTTTTTTTGCTTGCGATATAAAGTATTTTTTAGTAAAGCTGCTGATTAAGTAGTACTTCACTTTGAGGAAATATGTTTTGAGGTCAGCCTATTGAGAAAGATTTCCTTGTGTCCCTCTCACGCGGGTTGCCCATCCTCGAGGTTTTCATAGGCTTCCAGCTTCCTGTTCTACTTAGCTCAGTTGTTCACTATGACTGTGTGCTGGCATCTCGTCAGAGTCTTGCACATTTAAAGGAAGAGGAACTGTCTATGTGTTGACACCATATAAAGGTCTGCTGTATAGCAAGTTATTGTTTTTGTCTTTCTTGGACTAGATTGCCGGTTGCTTTCAACTGTGCTTGTGGGTTGAGCATAGCATGACTCATGACCGTTTAGAAGCTTGAGGATTGCCCTTACCTGATGTGTTAGTAAGTGTTCTCCAGAAAGCACCAATAGGATACATACATATGGATAGAGATGGGATTTATTCGGGAAATTGGCTCATGAGATTATGGAGGCTAAGTCCCACAGTATGCCATCTACAAGCTAGACAATGAGGGAAGTCCATAACTGGTTCAGTTTAAGGCTGAAGGCCTGAGAACCCAAGGGGCTATTGGTGCACGTTCCAGAATCCCAAGGCAGGAGAACCTGGAGTTTCTGATGTCCAAGGGCAGGAAAAGAAGGGTGTCCCAGCTCCAGGAGGGAAGGAGGGGGAGAGACAGAGAGAGTTAGGGAGTCAGAGAAAGAGATTTATAATCCCTGAGAAGCAATTGTGATTACTTTTAGATGAAAAAGAACTAACACAAGATATCAAAGATATTTGTGTATAGTGAATAGGCATGGATGATATAGTGTCTCCCTCAGGAGCAAAGTTATGTTTACTGCCCAATATAAAAGACTGGGGCTCCCTAAGCTTAAGTTTCCTCTCCCGGAATGCAACCCACTACATGGGCAGGTGTTACCTGGCCCTCCCTGCATTGCAATGTGGTTATTTGGGTTTGGGTGGGGCTTGGGTAACCAATGCAAGAAAATGCTAATATTCTGGCTACTGCTATTGCTATAACTAATAAAGTCCTTTGTATGGGGTAGGGGTGGGGAAAGAACTAATAATTTATAGCATAGTGGAAATCTTTGGAAACTTTCTCCCTCTTTCCCTCTTTTTTTATTTGCATTTCCCTGAGGCCTGATTAAAGACTACTGTGAAAATCCAACCCAGGAAAACCTAAAGTGTCTGAGATTTTTCCTAGGAAATGGAATTCTGGGTTTTTCTGATTTTGTGTGTGCCTGTCTCTAGTTTCTGAAATACTCATTTGAGTGGGGGTTAGATTATGGGTTGTGGTGGTTGAAACAAGTTATTGTGGAGCTGGTTATTAGGTATGTGTGTGGCAAAGGGTAAATTGGGGCTGCCTCCTTGTCTTCACCTTCCTGCTTCCAGGTAAGTTCTTGCTTGCTTGCAGGACAGATTGTGATGAAAGCTTGTTATCCCAGCTTGTTATCCCAGGGTTGAACTCAGGCTATAATCCTATAATAGAATTAGTAGACTTCGCAGAGAAATAAACCACTAGGCATCTGTCCCACAACCAAGTTCCTTTTGTATGTATGACACATTTATCAGAGCATTTGCTCAGTTGGCATTTAATTCATTTCTAAGCCTGGATGATCTTGTAGTAATTGCAGCCAGATGTTGCCTTTATATTTTTGTTCCTCAGTCTCAGAGCTAGGCCTTTCTTGGGCAGAGTGAGCTTTGGGAGTGGTAGGTGAGATTCTTCTCACTAAATGGTTCCATACCTGTGGAAGGGAGTTGAGGGTGGGTAGCTGTTTTTCTATGGTGACAGTTTGGTGCAGTAACCATAGATAATTTGAAAGCATGCAACTAGGTGTTACATTTTCAGCCTTACCTGTAAGATTAGTGAGGTTCTGGGTAAAAGTTGACATTAAAGAGGGAGGACAGGAGTAGATTTCATTTAAGCAATTAACTGGCCTTTAGAATTGGAGACAGGATATGGGTTGATTAGCTTCTTATTCAGTATTAGAGTATAGAAATGAAACTGTAAGAGGAATAAATTGTCAATCCTTCATGTTTGTGTTTGCTTTTAGTGTCTACCATCAGAGGGAGATCTCTGCCCCCCGGGGCTGAGAGACCCCAACCTTTCTCCAAGCTGAAGCTGCAGGGTATTGAGGTACCAGCCAGATGTCTTCCCACAAAGGATCTGTGGTGGCACAGGGGAATGGGGCTCCTGCCAGTAACAGGGAAGCTGACACGGTGGAACTGGCTGAACTGGGACCCCTGCTAGAAGAGAAGGGCAAACGGGTAATCGCCAACCCACCCAAAGTAAGTCATCTTCCCAGGAGTCATCCCCTTGTTCAGTTTCTCTCCTTAGAACTCTGTCAGTTTTTCTTTTTTAAGATCTCACTGTCCAAAAGGAGGAACATTGCATCCTGGAAATGTCTCTATCCAAGTCCCTATGATACTATTATAAACATCTTGTTGTCTGCTTTCCCCATTGTAAGCTTTTGGGAATTCACTCATCTTTGTAACACCGGTGCTTAGCAGAAGGCCTGCAGTCCAATAAATAATCAGTAAATATCTGAATGAATGAAGGAAGCAGTCAGTTAGGATTAGGTTTGACTTCATATAACACACAAAAATCCTTACAGTTTTGACAGGACAGAAGTCTCTCAAGCAAAAGAATTTCAGATGTAACCAATCCAGGGCTGATATGGAGGATCCACCACCATATCCAGGGCTGTTATGGAGGATCCAACACAGTCAGGCACCTGTGTTGCTCCCCCATCACTCTTAATATGTGCCCGTCATACCCACATTCTACCCACCATGAAAGGGAAACGAGGAGAAGAAAGGCCCTCTCTTTCCCTTTTATTTTTATTGAGATAAGATCTTGCCATGTTGCCTAGGCTGATCTTAAACTCCTAGGCTCAAATGATCCTCCTGCCTCAGCCTCCCAAAGTGTTGGAATTACAGGTGTGAGCCACAGTGCCCGGCCAACTCTTTCCCTTTTAAAGGGACTATCAGGGCCGGGCACGGTGGCTCACACCTGTAATCCCAACACTTTGAGAGGCCGAGGCAGGTGGATCACCTGAGATCAGGAGTTCGAGACCAGCCTGGCCAACATAGTGAAGCCCCCTCTCTACTAAAAACACAAGAATTAGCTGGGTGTGGTGGCAGTCGCCTGTAATCCCAGCTACTCAGGAGGCTGAGGCAGGAGAATCGCTTGAACCTGGGAGGCAGAGGTTGCAGTGAGCTGAGATCGTGTCATTGTACTCCAGCCTGGGCAACAAGTGAAACCCCCTCTCAGAAAAACAAAAATAAATAAAGGGACTGGCAGGAAGTACCTCATAAGACTTCAGCCAGAACTTACTTACATAACTATATTCAGCTGCAGTGGAGATTAGAAAGTGCAGCCTGAGTAAAATTGCAGTAACATTGCCACCCTGAACAAAACCGTGGGCTTTGTTACTTAGGAAGAGAGAGAATGGACATTGGGGTAGGCTGGCTGGAAGCTGTAGCACAAAATCTAAGATGGACCATGTGTTTACTAGTGACCATCAACAAGAGGAGAGAAATAGCCCAGAAAAGGTGCGGTTTTTTTTTTTTTTTTTTGAGACGGAGTCTCACTGTTGCCCTGGCTGGAGTGCAGTGGCGCGATCTCGGCTCACTGCAGGCTCCACCCCCTGGGGTTCACGCCATTCTCCTGCCTCAGCCTCCCGAGTAGCTGGGACTACAGATGCCCGCCACCTCACCCGGCTAATTTTTTGTATTTTTAGTAGAGACAGGGTTTCACCGTGTTAGCCAGGATGATCTCGATCTCCTGACCTCGTGATCCGCCCGCCTCAGCCTCCCAAAGTGCTGGGATTACAGGCGTGAGCCACCGCGCCTGGCCCTCTGGGTGTGCTTTTTTAGGCCCTGGAGTCAGTACTGCTGTTTGCCATGGAACCAGTTCTGAGGCCCTGGTACTCCTGGGAGCTGCTGTAGATACAAAGTTTCAATCATGACAGCATCCCTAGAGTCAGTGAACAGGGAACTCTGAACACAATTATTGTTATAGAACTCTCTGAGACTCTGTGTCTTTTTCATTGTTTTGAAAATGTAGGCTGGGCATGGTGGCTTAGCCTGTAATCCCAGCACTTTGGGAGGCCGAGGCAGGAGGATCACGTGAGGTCAGGAGTTCGAGACCAGCCTGGCCAACATGGTGAAACCCCATCTCTACTAAAAATACAAAAATTAGTCAGGCATGGTGGTGGGCGCCTGTAATCCCAGCTACTTGGAGGCTGAGGCATGAGAATTGCTTGAACCTGGGAGGCGGATGTTGCAGTGAACAGAGATCGCACCACTGTACTCCAGCCTGGGCGACAGAGGGATATTCCATCTCAAAAAAAAAAAAAAAAAAAGAAAGAAAAGAAAGAAGATGTAATGGCCTAGAAAAGAGAACTCTTTGGGAAACTGAGGAAAGTTAAGAACCCCTATCCTAAAGAAAAGGATGTCATTCAGTACCTAGAGCTGGTGTATTCCCCCAATGCTAGTCTCTGTGACAGTCCTTCTTTTATGCACTGCATAGAATGTTCACTCCAGCATTTACGAAGTATTAATAAATTTCTAACTAGTGTTGTAAACTCAGTATGTATGCTTTTGGAGAAGAGACCACAAGACCCTCTGTAGGAAAGAGGCTGGGCAGAAGGTGTTAGGTTTGGGTTTTTCTGGGTCTCTCTGCTCTGGAATAGTACAATTTATGAGATGACTCCCTGGATTGTTGTGGGTTTTTTCCCCCATAGGCTGAAGAAGAGCAAACATGCCCAGTGCCCCAGGAAGAAGAGGAGGAGGTGCGGGTACTGACACTTCCCCTGCAAGCCCACCATGCCATGGAGAAGATGGAGGAGTTTGTGTACAAGGTATGGCCTATGAGCTTCTGTCCTGGAAGGGGAAGGGCAGCAGGCCTGTCTGGGATGTCCCCAGCCAACAAGCTTGCACTGGGTTGAAGAGCTTTTACTCCTGGGGAGGAGTGGATTTGTTTTTTGGTTAAGATGAGGTAAATCAGTGTGAAGACTGGCTAAATTTTTACTGCCTACTCTGTGAGGCATTGTTCAAAATATATTCTTAAAACGGGTTCTTTTCTATGCAAGGGGCACCTTTGGAAGTCATCAAAATATTTCAATATGACAGTAATATGAATGTCTTTGTTAACACATTAAACATACATGAATGATGAGCACTAATGTATTTTATTAAAATTTGTAATTTCTAAGTAATGATGAATAGAAACAGTATTTTGAGATACCTGCAGAACTAATGTGTGAAAGTATCTGATTTCTATTGGTGACAAAGCCACAAGTTCTACTAATACTGTGGTTTGTTGCCTATGCTTATAATTGAGGAAAATGCTCAATTTACTTAGAGGTAAATGGAAATACAATTTTTTCCATCTATTCCCTGGATCCTGTCCATAGTGCATGGATCCTAGATTAAGAACCCCTACTCTAAAAAGATGTGGTAAGAACATAGAATCTAATTGGGGGAGGGATGAGACGTGAGTTAGAATCTCCTGGAGAGGGGCAAAGGAGGGATCTGTATGTTTTTTAAAACAATGTTTATAATTTTTTTGTTTTTATTCAATATATCAATTTTGAAATTTCAAGTAGCCTAAAGGAGGTTGTACCATTTTTTTTTTTTTTTTTGAGACAGAGTTTTGCTCTTGTCTCCCAGGTGCAATGGCACGATCTCAGCTCACTGCAACCTCCGCCTCCCAGGTTCAAGCAATTCTCCTGCCTCAGCCTCCCGAGTAGCTGGGATTACAGGCATGTGCCACCACACCTGGCTTATTTTTGTATTTTTAGTAGATACAGGGTTTCTCCATGTTGGTCAGGCTGGTCTCAAACTCCCGACCTCAGGTGATCTGCCCGCCTCAGCCTCCCAAAGTGCTGGGACTACAGGCGTGAACCACTGTGCCCAGCCTGGTTGGACCGTATTTTCTTAAAAGGCTGAGAAACACTTACCTAAAACTTCTCCAGATAAACGAACATGAAACAAAGACAGAGATTTTTTGTTTGTTTTTGTTTTTTGTTTTTTGTTTTTTTTTTGAATACAGAGTCTTGCTCGGTCGCCCAGGCTGGAGTGCAGTGGTGCAATCTCGGCTCACTGCAACCCTCACCTGCCAGGTTCAAACCATTCTCCTGCCTCAGCCTCCCGAGTAGCTGGGATTACAGGTGCCCGCCACCATGCCTGGCCAATTTTTTGTATTTTCAGTAGAGACAGGGTTTCACCATGTTAGTCAGGCAGGTCTTGAACTCCTGACCTCAGGTGATCCACCCGCCTCAGCCTCCCAAAGTGCTAGGATTACAGGCATGAGCCGCCACACCCAGCCAGGATTTTTTTTTTTTTTTTTTAAATGGTCAAAATATGAGTCAGGACTCTGCTAGCCCCATTCATGCTATGTCTTGGATATCTCCCAGTCCAGGCTGGTTCTCCACTATTACCTAGGACCATTCAGAGCCTGACTGACATCTTCCTAGACTGGTTCTCCATCACTGCTTGTCCTTGGGGAAGGTACTATCTAGTGCCCTACCCAGAGAAAGTGTATATGTTCTAGGTCTGGGAGGGACGTTGGAGGGTCATCCCATATGATGTGCTCCCTGACTGGCTAAAGGACAACGACTATCTGCTACATGGTCATAGACCACCCATGCCCTCCTTTCGGGCTTGCTTCAAGAGCATCTTCCGCATCCATACAGAAACTGGCAACATCTGGACCCATCTGCTTGGTGAGTGATTTGGATGGGAAAGGTGGAATTTGTTGTCTCCCTAACTGCGAAGGGATTATAGAGCCCAACAAAGTTGCTCAGATTGATTGACAGCTGGGATTCTACCTTTAAACTACTAATGACTTTAAGCTAATGACCTTGGTTGACCCTTGATCACTGATCTTTAAGACTGAGAGTAAAAGGCCTAGAAACCAAAGAAATTGGGACTAGATATTCTTTTGTGATCCCTGGCAGAACTGTTCTAGGTGGAGACAATTCCTTGTACTTTGTAATTTCCGACTGTAAAAGTAAAATGCCGACATTTCAAAAAATGGTCTTTTTGCCTGGGTTTCTGTGACCGGTGCCACTTTCTTTGAAACACTGGACTGTAATTACACAGCTAAACCTCATAGCTTTCTGATTTTTTTTTTATTTCAATAGCTCTTGGGATACAAAAGGGTAGGGGGGGTTTGGTTACATGGATGAATTATATACTGGTGAATTCTGAGATTTTAATGCACCCATCACCTTAGTAGTGTACATTGTACCCAATATGTAGTTTTTCTATTCCACACCCCTATCTCACCCTCCCGTTTCTGAGTCTCCATAGTCCATTATATCACTCTATATGCCTTTGCATACGCACAGCTTAGCTCCCACTTATAAGTGAGAACATATACAGTATTTGATTTTTCATTCCTAAGTTACTTCACTTAGAATAGTGGCCTTCAGCTTCATCCAGGTTGCTGCAAAAGACATTATTGCATTCCTTTTTATGGCTGAGTAGTATTCCATGGTGTACATACACCACATTTTCTTTATTCACTCATTGGTCAATGGACACTTAGATGGTTCCATATCTTTAGAGTTGTGAATTGTGCTACAATAAACATACATGTGCATGTGTCTTTTTCATATGACTGCTTTTCCTTTGGGTAGATACCTGGTAGTGGGATTGGTGGATCAAATAGCTCTACTTTTAGTTCTTTAAGGAATCTCTATACCCTTTTCCATAGAGGTTATACTAATTTATAATTTACATTCCCACAAGCAGTGTATAAGCATTCCCCTTTCACCACATCCATGCCAACATCTGTTGTTTTTTGACTTTTTAATAATGGCCTTTCTTGCAGGAGTAAGGTGGTATTTCATTGTGCTTTTAATTTGTATTTCCCTGATGATTAGTGATGTTGCCTGTAGCTCTCTGATTCAAAAACATCAACCGTCAAAGTGTACACATTCCCTTTTTTCTTACAGGTTTTTTTAATTTTACCCTCCTGCAGGTTTCGTGCTGTTTCTCTTTTTGGGAATCTTGACCATGCTCAGACCAAATATGTACTTCATGGCCCCTCTACAGGAGAAGGTGGTTTTTGGGATGTTCTTTTTGGGTGCAGTGCTCTGCCTCAGCTTCTCCTGGCTCTTTCACACCGTCTATTGTCATTCAGAGAAAGTCTCTCGGACTTTTTCCAAGTGAGTTGAAAGAACACCATAGGAAAATACTGTGCACTGTTGTCACATCTTGAGATCCCAGTGCTTACTGGGTGTTAGGAGCTCGTATCACTCCTAAAGGTTTCTTGATATGCCAGAGGAAAAGCTCTCTGTTCTGTGGGGATAGTGGAGTGATGAAGCTTTTCTCTTAAACACTTCATGAACAGACTTACTGCATCCTCCTCAACAGATGGAGAGACCAGTTGTGGAATATATTTTCTACCTGAAAAGTACTCTCTTTTGTGAGGCTTAGAGTGCCAGTGCACTGGCTGCTTTCCAAGACCTTGTACCCATTCCTAGCATAACTTACTATTAGCCCAAGCCAAAGTAGGGTGTGGTAAATAGTCTATGCTTCATTCTGCTGGTGCTCCTACCCAGCAGTCAAGTAAAGCTTATCTTTGCTGCCCATGCATTGCTGGAAGCTCCAGATGTCCATCATCGTGTGCTTTCTCTCTTCCCCAGCTGTGAGACTGAGGTTCTATTTATTTGCTTGTTTTTGTTGTTATTGTTGGTTTTGGTGGCGACAGTGGTGTATTATTTTGTTTTTCCTAACAACACCAGTAAGAAGGGCACATTTTCCTCATTTAAAAAGTCAACTAAGATAGAAAAAGCTAGAGTATCCCTTAATACTACTCCCAATTTAAGAATTTTGTTTTTAGAACTCATTCTATCAGAATAGGAGAATTTTCAAAGCCTTTCCTGAGTGTGATGCTGGGAACCAGCTGGATTGTGATGGAATTTCTAAATTCAAGTGTCTACTATGGGAGATACAGCTGTTCACTAGTAAGGGAAAGGGATAGAGTTCTTTGAATGGGGATTCTTAAGAGATTTTTCCATCATAAAATAGAAGTGACCTTGTGGAATTTTAATCCAGAATACAGGATAGATTGTATGGGAATCTACAATACAGGATAGATTGAGGGGATGGTTAAATTTGGGAGCAGGTGGAGAACAGAAAGAGCTAGTTAAATGAGCCATACAAATTCATTTCCCCCACTGATTTGTTTCACTTTTGTGGTTCTTTTTAGACTGGACTATTCAGGGATTGCTCTTCTAATTATGGGGAGCTTTGTCCCCTGGCTCTATTATTCCTTCTACTGCTCCCCGCAGCCACGGCTCATCTACCTCTCCATCGTCTGTGTCCTGGGCATTTCTGCCATCATTGTGGCGCAGTGGGACCGGTTTGCCACTCCTAAGCACCGGCAGACAAGAGCAGGTAGGTCGGAAGATGTACATACACCTCAGAGGTATTTAGACCTTAGGCCTGATAGGCTCAAACCTATTTGAGCCTTAAGGTTTGCAGCTTGAGAACCCCACCCAAACCCTGATTTGTGTTTCAGAACTTTCAAAACAGCATCAATTTCAAAGCTCAGTTCTCAACCCCAAGTGTCATACTATTTCAGTAGAATGCTAATAGGACAGATCATTACCCAGCTGGTCAATTAACTGCAAGCACAGATGTAGCTACTCTTATACTTGGTTTGTGACAGTTTAAAAATGTAGCAAGCACAGTAATTTTAGTGACCCAAGTCCCAAGCTCAGACCAAGAGATTAAAATTGAAACACTCAGAGGCATTTTACTAAGGGAATGGAATACCTGGTTTGGTGAATGAAAATACCTTGAGCATAAACAGGTAACAAAGTAATAGCTACAAGCATAAACATCTTTGTGTTGTCTCATCTCATCTGGACTCTTATTTTAAGCTTTTATTACTTGCAGCAACACCACCACTCGTCTTTAGTCCCTTTACAATTAATATCTGCTATGTTTTAACCTTCAGTTAAAATAATTAAATATTGTCCGGGAGCAGTGGCTCACGCCTGTAATCCCAGCACTTTGGGGGGCCGAGGCAGGTGGATCACTTGAAGTCAGGAGTTTGAGACCAGCCTGGCCGACATGGTAAAACCCTGTTTTTATTTAAAATATAAAAATTAGTCGACGTTGTGGCAAGTGCCTGTAATTCCAGCTACTTGAGAGGCTGAGGCGGGACAATCACTTGAACCCAGTGGGGGGCAGAGGTTGTAGTGAGCCAAGATCACGCCACTGCACTCCAGCCTGGGCAACAAAGCAAGACTCTTATCTCAAAGAAAGAAAAGAAAAAAATAATAATAATTAAATATTTATCAAGCACCAGCCACGTGCCATGCACTGTGCTTAAACAAAGGTATTTACAAAGATGGAGAGGTGGTCCCTGCCCTTCAGTTATGTGTAGTGTAATGATGTTGAGACACGTACCCATTCTTCCCTTGCTCTTGCCTTACTTGTGTGTCCCAGCAGCTACAGGATAACTGCTAATCTGGGTATATCTGTCTACTCAGGAGGTCAGAGTTCTGGTTATGTAAGACTTATATGATCTTAACAGGAAGCCTATCCTATGCTTCTCTGACTTGGGAGGCAACTGAAGCCTTGACATCTAAGTTCTCTACCCAAGTTAGCCATCAGAGAGTCTTGACATACCATTTTTTGCCTATATTCCTTAACAGATAATGAAGAATATGAGATCTTTGTTCTTGGTGCTTAAAAGGTAGTAAGCACTTACACAGCTTCTTCCCATTCAGGACATAGAAGAAATATCTGCTGAGTGTTATCCATCTTGTAGCTAAGTTTCCTAAACATGTACTATTCATCCAAAAATAGCTAATTATCATAAACATTGAAATTCCAGAGTAAGACAGCAGTGCCTTCCGTGCGGTGGCTGTTTCCTTGTTTGACAGTCTTATGTCTGTTCTGTTCAGGCGTGTTCCTGGGACTTGGCTTGAGTGGCGTCGTGCCCACCATGCACTTTACTATCGCTGAGGGCTTTGTCAAGGCCACCACAGTGGGCCAGATGGGCTGGTTCTTCCTCATGGCTGTGATGTACATCACTGGAGCTGGCCTTTATGCTGCTCGAATTCCTGAGCGCTTCTTTCCTGGAAAATTTGACATATGGGTAAGAAATGAATCTTCCAGCAGGGCCTATGATGGTGAGTGAACAGCCCAAAGTTACAGGTCTGAGGAAAAGGTGGTAAGAGACTGGGATCATATAGTGTTTGGAGGTATATATATGTGCATTGAAGGAAAATCATCATTATTAACATTTTGGTGTATCTCTGACAAGGACTGTGTTTTTAAAGCTTTCTAAATATACCACTTTAATGATATTAACGAATTTGTTTAATTAAGGAGAAACTAGAAGAAGCAAATGCTTTCTCCTACTTGTTTCTTATTCCTGCTTGCATTATCCTAAAGGCTCTTTTCTTTTTATTCCTACAGTTCCAGTCTCATCAGATTTTCCATGTCCTGGTGGTGGCAGCAGCCTTTGTCCACTTCTATGGGGTCTCCAACCTTCAGGAATTCCGTTACGGCCTAGAAGGCGGCTGTACTGATGACACCCTTCTCTGAGCCTTCCCGCCTGCGGGGTGGAGGAGGAACTTCCCAAGTGCTTTTAAAAATAACTTCTTTGCTGAAGTGAGAGGAAGAGTCTGAGTTGTCTGTTTCTAGAAGAAACCTCTTAGAGAATTCAGTACCAACCAAGCTTCAGCCCACTTTCACACCCACTGGGCAATAAACTTTCCATTTTCATTCTCCTAGCTGGGGATGGGGCATGGTCAAACTTAGCCATCCCCTCCTCAGCAGTTACCCTCCTCAGCAAGGCATCTACCGGCCCCTCACAGAGACAGTACTTTGAAACTCGTGGAGATTTTACCCTCTCCTGCAACCATTTTGGGAAAATTATGGACTGGGACTCTTCAGAAATTCTGTCTTTTCTTCTGGAAGAAAATGTCCCTCCCTTACCCCCATCCTTAACTTTGTATCCTGGCTTATAACAGGCCATCCATTTTTGTAGCACACTTTTCAAAAACAATTGTATACCCTGGTCCCATCTTTCTAGGGCCTGGATCTGCTTATAGAGCAGGAAGAATAAAGCCACCAACTTTTACCTAGCCCGGCTAATCATGGAAGTGTGTCCAGGCTTCAAGTAACTTGAGTTTTAATTTTTTTTTTTTTTTTCTTGGCAGAGTAATGTAAAATTTAAATGGGGAAAGATATTTAATATTTAATACTAAGCTTTAAAAAGAAACCTGCTATCATTGCTATGTATCTTGATGCAAAGACTATGATGTTAATAAAAGAAAGTACAGAAGACACTTGGCATTCAAAGATTTCACATGTGTGGTCTTGATTATTTGCACACAACTCCAAAAGATTAAGTAAGACCTGTGATAATTTCACATTCTCTTGAGGCACAAATTTGAATCATAGGCATTGACAGGCTGGCACATGCAGGCCAATAAATGGACCTAATTGAATTCCTAGCATCCGTTCCCCAATACAGCTTTACTTTTTTATGTAATTGTTGCATGGATTATCTTTTTACATTTTTTAATTTTTTTTTTCATAGAGCCATTTGAAAAGAACAGACCATCTTGTTAGAGAAATCAGTATGCTATAGTAGTGTTCAATAATTAGGAGATTCTCAGGGCTGGGTGCAGTGGCTCACACCTGTAATCCCAACGCTTTGGGAGTCCGAGGCAGGTGGATTGCTTGAGGCCAGGAGTTCGAGACCAGCCTGGCCAACATGGTGAAACCCCATCTCTACTAAAAATACGAAAATTAGCCTCGTGTGGTGGTGGGCGCCTGTAATCCCAGCTACTCGGGAGGCTAAGGCACGAGAATCACTTGAACCCGGGAGGCGGAGGTTGCAGTGAGCTGAGATCACACCACTGCACTCTGGCCTGGGCAACAGAGCAAGACTGTCTCAAAAAATAATAGACTGGACGTGGTGGCTCACGCCTTTAATCCAAGCACTTTGGCAGGCTGAGGTGGGTGGATCATGAGGTCAGGAGTTCAAGACCAGCCTGGCCAAGATGGTGAAACCCCATCTCTACTAAAAATATAAAGATTAGCCAGGCATGGTGGCGGGCGCATATAGTCCCAGCTACTTGTTGCTTGAACCCGGGAGGCGGACGTTGCAGTGAGCCAAGATCATGCTGCTGCATTCCAGCCTGGGCGACAGAGAGATACTTCATCTCAAAAAAAAAAATAAATAAATAATTAGAAGATTATCAAAAGTGTTGGAATACATCCCAAAGTTTAGGGATATATCCCATGTTGCCTAAGGTTGTCTCATCCAGGGGTCATTCCATGCTTTTCGGTGCTATTGTGAATTGTACTCAACCTGACATGAGTTCTGTTCATTATATAGAGCAAGATATCAGTAATCACTTCTCAGCTAATGCAGGCAGTTTAAGAGCAGTCTTTTTGAGTTAAAGTTGGGTTCACGTCAAGGGTCAAGTTTCTACAATGGAAGAACAAATTATCCTTTTAAAAAAATAATCCACCTACACCAACAGGAAAAGTTTCTCTGCCTCAAGTAACCAAGGAAATGTAAATTAAAACCAAAATGATAATCTGTCTCACTCCAACCAGACTGAAACCAAATTAGAAACCTAATATTGAGTGTTGGTGCAGATGTGGAGCAGACCAGGTGCTGCTGGTGGAAGTATACATTGGCAGGACACACAAAGAGTATATACATGTTAACAACATTCAAACATTTCGTGAAACGACACTATACAATATGAAATGCATCTGATATCTACCCTAGGTTACTTCACTTAAAAACAGTGCTGGCTGACCCACTAAATTGTTCTCATGACTCAGTAATGGGTCACTACTCACACTTTGAAACACACTGCTCTTGAAAAACCTGGCTTATACCAAAAGGTTCATTGCAGCTGTTTGTAGTAGCAAAATATTGCAAACAAGCCAAATGTCCAAAACTGTTGAATGGAAAAATATATCTTGGTGTATTCATATAATGAAACACTACTGGTGAAAATGAATTACAGTGACAAGCAACAACATGGTTAAGCCGCAGAAATAAGATCGGCAGGAAGAGAGGGAAGCAACAGAATACATTTGCATAATTGCATGTATGTAAAATTAAGAAACTTGCTAAATTAATCATAGGTTTAAGGATACAAACATGGTAAAAACTTTAAAGAGGGAATGTTAATTTAGAATAATATTTACCTCTGAAGGACTAAGAATCTTTAAAGTTTATGTTATTTTAAGTTAGGTGGTGAGCACCTGCGTGATCCTTGTACCTAGGATCATGTGATACTTACTGCCTTTATGCAATGAGTGTTTTATATGTTTAATCCAAAACCATTTTAAGTCTTAAAAAATGCTTAAGGAACTGTTGGCAGAAGTCACAAACTGATGACCTGTACATCAAAAACATCCGTAGACATCTTTGGCCTTGCACAGTGAGAGCAATCAACTGCGACTCAAAAGCAGCTATGTATGTCCTTTAGAGAAGGCTGGTGCTCTCCAGTTCATCATGGTCCCTAACTAGAGTGATGGTCTCAGTGCAGTCATCTGCTGGCCCCTGCAGGCATCTCAGTTTGCAGCCGCTAGTATAAGAAATGGAAGAAAACCTAGGGATCATATCTGATCCAACCCCATTTTCTAGATAAGGAAATGAGATCCACAGCTGTTGAGAAGGCCTAGTGTGTGGGGGAGGATTGCTTGAGTCCAGGAGTTGGAGGCTGCAGTGAGCTATGATCACACCACTGCACTCCAGTCTGGGTGACAGAGCAAGAGCCTATCTCTTAAAAAAATAAAATAAAATAAATTAAAAACAACCTAATGTGTGTTTCTTCATTTCTCCATACTAGACAAGATCAGGGAAAGAGGATCTAAGAGATAACATTTATTGGGCACCTATTTGGTACTTTTAGTATGTCATTTTATATCGTTGACTCTGTGGAATACATAGTAAGTGTAGTTAGAAAATAAGTTAGTCTTTCCCCTAGTTCTTCATTCACTAATAGGAAAGGGATGGAATCAGATTCTCAGCTTTCATTCTTGGCCTTTTTTTTTTTTTTTTTTTTTTTTTTTTAATTGAGACAGAGTCTCGCTCTGTTGCCCAGGCTGCAGTGCCATGGCGCAATCTTGGCTCACTGCAACCTCTGCCTGCAACCTCCGCCTCTGGGGTTCAAGCGATTCTCCTGCCTCAGCCTCCCAAGTAGCTGGGATTACAGGCACATGCCACCATGCCCAGCTAATTTTTGTATTTTTAGTAGAGATGGGGTGTCACCATGTTGGCCAGGGCTGGTCTTGAACTCCTGACCTCAAGTGATCTGCCCGCCTCGGCCTTTCTTTAATCACAGTTCATCAGTGTTTGTCATTTACTTATTCCATAGTGCCTAGCACCTAACAGATTTGAGGGCCACACCGGATTTCAGCTGCTATGAATCTGCTTATTGCCTCATCTAGAAAATGGATGAAGTTACATCAGGTGTGATCTCTAGGTTTCCTTCCAGTTCAATACTAGTGGCTGCAAATTCAGATCCCTCTAGGAAACTAATAATTTTTCCTAAGGCGATGGACAGGATTGGAGCCAGTATCTGAATCCAGGTCATTCTCATTTAAAGCTCATGTTCTAAAGACTCAGATCACTTAAAAATTCCTTTTGCTCCTGTTTTCAATATCTTCCCTTGCTTTTGTCAGAACTGCTAACTAGCAGCAAGTAACTATTACCTTCTTTCTCTAATTGCATACTTCTGGTTCATTCACTTACTTTCTAAATACTTGAGGACCTGTTATGTGCTAGGCATTACAGAACAAATGACAAAAACACTGATGAGCTTAGATTAAAGAAAGGTGAAGAATAAAAGCTGAGAATCTGATTTTACCCCTTTTCCTATCAGTAAATCAAAAAATAGGGGAGAGCCTAACTTATCTCTATAAGCCATCCATTTTCTTTTTAAAAAATATTTTCTTTTTTTTTTTAATTTGGGGTGTGTGTGTGTGTCTGTGTGTGTGTTCTATAAGCCATCTGATATGGTTTGGCTGTGTCCTCACCCAAATTTCATCTTGAATTGTAGTTCCCATAGTCCCCATGTATCCTGGGTTGGATCCAGCTGGAGGTAATTTAATTATGGGGGTGGTTACACTCATGCTGTTCTCATGTGAGTGAATTCTCATGACAGCTGATGGTTTTATAAGGGGTTTCCCCCGTTTTACTTGGCACTTCTTGCTATGTGAAGAAGGATGTGTTTGCTTCCCCTTCCCCCATGACTGTAAGTTTCCCTAGGCCTTCCCAGGCATGCTGAAATGTGAGCCAATTAAACCTCTTTCCTGGCTGGGCATGGTGGCTTATGCCTATAATCCCAGCACTTTGGGAGGCTGAGGCAGGCAGATCACTTGAGGTCAGGAGTTCAGTACCAGCCTGGCCAACATGCTGAAACCCTGTCTCTACTAAAAATATAAAAATCAGCAAGGCTGGCGGGGGCAGTGGCTCATGCCTGTAATCCCAGCACTTTGGGAGGCCAAGGCGGGTGGATCACTTGAGGTCAGGAGTTTCAAGACCAGCCTAGCCAATATGGTGAAACCCTATCTCTACTAAAAATACAAAAAAATTAGCTGGGTGTGGTGGCAGACACCTGTAATCCCAGCTACTCAGGAGGGTAAGTCACAAGAATCACTTGAACCTGGGAGGCAGAGGTTGCAGTGAGCCAAGATTACACCACTGCACTCCAACCTGGGTGACAGAGTGAGACCCCGTCTCAAACAAACAAACAAACAAAAACCAGCCAGGCATGGTGGCTCACGCCTGTAATCCCAGCTACTTGGGAGGATGAGGCAGGAGAATTGCTTGAACCTGGGAGGTGGATGTTGCAGCAAGCTGAGATTGCACCACTGCACTCCAGCCTGGTCAACAGAGTAAGATTCCATCTCAAAAACAAACAAACAAACAAACAAAACAAAAAACACCTTTTTCCTTTATAAATTATCCAGTCTGGGATATATCTTTGTTAGCAGTGAGAGAACAGACTAATAAAACACCCATTTTCAATTTTTAAAAAATATAACTTTGGGAACATTAGTAAACTTGGATTATTGCAAATGAATAGGACCCAAAGAAATTCTCAGATGTCCTGTGTGTTAGTCTAGTTCTCAGCAAAGCACTTGCTAAGATGAAATTATATGTGCAAAGATTTTATTAGCGGAAATACTTATATGTAAAGAAAAATAGATTTTAAGACAAAAACAAGAAGAGACAAAGAAGATCATTATATAATGATAAACGGGACAATTCAGCAAGAGGATATAACGCTTGTAAACATATATGCATCTAACACTGAAGCACCCAGGTATATAAAGCAAATATTATTAGAGCTAAAGACAGAGATAGGCCCCAACACAATAACACCTGAAGACTTCAACACTCCGCCTTCAGCACTGGACAGATCTCCCAGACAGAATATCAACAAAGAAACATTGAACTTAATCTGCACTACAGAATAAATTAACCTAATAGATATTTACAGAACATTCCATCCAGTGGCTGCAGAATACACATTCTTATCCTCAGCATATGGATCATTTTCAAGGACAGACTATATGTTAGGTCACAAAACAAGTCTTAAAAGATTCAAAAAAATTGAAATAATATGAAGCATCTTCTCTGACCACAATGGAATAAAACTAGAAATCAATAACAAGAGGAGTTTTGGAAACTATATAAACACATGGAAATCAAACAACATACTCCTGAATGACCAGTGGGTCAATGAAGAAATTAAGAAGGAAATTGAAAAAATTTCTTAAAACAAATGATAATGGAAGGACAACATGCCAAAACCTATAGGATATGGTGAAAACAGTACTAAGAAGGAAATTTATAGCTAAAAGTGTCTACATCAAAAAAGAAGAAAAACTTCAAATAAAAAACCTAATGATGCATCTTAAAGAATCAGAAAAGCAAGAGCAAACAGAGCCCAAAATTAGTAGAAGAAAAGAAATAATAAAGATCAGAGCAGAAATAAGTGAATTTGAAATGAAGGAAACAATACAAAAGATTAACAAAACAAAAAAATGGCTACTATGAGCAACTATATTTCCAATAAATTGGAAAACCTGGAAGAAATGGATAAATCCCTAGACACATAAAACTTACCAAGATTGAACCATGAAGAAATCCAAAACCTGGACAGACCAGTAAGAAGTTACAAGATCAAATCTGTAATAAAAAGTTTCTCAGTAAAGAAAAGCCTGGGATCTGATGGCTTCACTGCTGAATTCTACCAAACATTTGTAATGAGAGTAATACCAAGCCTACTCAAACTGTTCCAAAAATTAGAGGAGGAGGGAATACTTCCAAGGTCATTCTACAAGGCCAGTACTACCCTGATACCAAAAACAGACAAAGACACATCAAAAAAAAAAAAAAAAAAGAAAAGAAAGAAAGAAAGAAAACTACAGGCCAACATATCTGATGAATATTGATGCAAACATTCTTAACAAAATATTTTCAAACAAAATTCAACAATACATTAAAAAGGTCATTCATCATGACCAAGCAGGATTTTCCAAGGGATGCAAGGATGATTCAACATATGCAAATCGGTCAATGTGATACATCATATTGACAGAATGAAATCATATGATCCTTCCAATTAATGCTGAAAAAGCATTTGATAAAGTTCAACATCCCTTCATGATAAAAACTCTCAAAAGACTAAGGATAGAAGGAACATACCTCAATATAATAAAAGCTGTATATGACAGACCTACAGATTGTATCGAACTGAGACCTTTCCTCTTAGATCTGGAACCTGAAAAGATGCCCACTTTCACCACTGTTATTCAATATAGTACTGGAAGTCCTAGTTAGAGCAATCAGACAAGAGAAAGAAATAAAGCCATCCAAATTGGAAAGGAAAAAGTCAAATTATCGTTGTGTGCAGATGACATGATCTTACATTTGGAAAAACCTAAAGACTCCACCAAAAAACTATTAGAACTGATAAATTCAGTAAAGTTGCAGGATACAAAATCAACATACAAAAATCAGTAGCATTTCTGTATGCCAACAGTGAACAATCTGAAAAATAAATTTAAAAAAAGCAATCCCATTTACAATAACCACAAATTAAATACCAAGGAATTAACCAAAGAAATAAAAAATCTTGGCAGGGCATGGTGGCTCATGCCTGTAATCCCAGCACTTTGGGAGGCCGAGATGGGTGGATCACAAGGTCAGGAGATCGAGACCATCCTGGCTAACATGGTGGTGGGCACCTGTAGTCCCAGCTACTTGGGAGGCTGAGGCAGGAGAATGCTGTGAACCCAGGAGGCAGAGCTTGCAGTCTGAGATCACGCCACTGCACTCTAGCCTGGGCGACAGAGTGAGACTCCATCTCAAAAAAAAAAAAAAAAAAGAAAAAGAAATAAAAAAATCTCTACAATGAAAACTATAAAACACTGATGAAAGAAATTGAAGAAAACATCAAAAAATAAAAAGATATTCCATGTTCATGGATTGGGAGAATCAATATTGTTAAAATGTCCATATTACCCAAAGCAATCTACAGATTCAATGCAATCTCTAAAATACCAATAACATTCTTCACAGAAACATAAACAATCCTAAAATGTATATGAAAGCACAAAAGACCTAGAGTAGCCAAATCTATCCCGAGCAAAAAGAATAAAATGGGATGAATCACATTACCTGACTTCAAATTATACTACAGAGCTATAGTAACCAAAACAGCATGGTACTGTCATAAAAACACACACAGAGAACAATGGAACACAACAGAGAATCCAGAAACAAATCCACATACCTACGGTGAATTCATTTTCGACAAAGCTGCCAAAGAACATACACTGGGAAAAAGAGTCTCTTCAATAAACGGTATTGGGGGAACTGGATATCCACATGCAGAAGAATGAAACTAGACCCCTATCTCTCACCATATGCAAAAATCAAATCAACATGGATTAAAGACTTAAATCTAAGACCTCAAACTATGAAAACACATAAGAAAACTTTGGGGAAAATCTCCAGGATGTTGGTCTGGGCAAAAATTTCTTTGTTTTTTTTTTTAAAGATTCTTGTTTCCAGTGGGGTTGGAAAAAATTTCTTGAGTAATACTGCACGAGCACAAGAAACCAAAGCAAAAATGGGCAAATGGGATCCCATCAAGTTAAAAAGATTCTGCACAGCAAAGGAAACCATCAATAAAGTGAAGAGACAATCCACAGAATGGGAGAAAATATTTGCAAATTACCCATCTGACAAGGGATGAATAACTAGAATATATAAGGGACTCAAACAACTCTATAGAAAAACATCTAATAATCTGATTATATCTGGTTAAGGCCAGGTGCAGTGGCTCACACCTGTAATCCCAACTTTGGGAGGCTGAGGCAGGTGGATTGCTTAGTCCAGAGTTCCAGACCAGTCTGGGCAAAATAGTGAGACCTCTTCTCATAAAAAATAATTTTTTTTAATTTACAGAGCGTGGTGGCATGCACCCGTAATACTAGCTACTCAGGAGACTGATGTGGGAGGATCGCTAGAGCCCGGCATAGAGGAGCAGCAGTTGCAGTGAGCCAAGATCATACCACTGCACTCCAGTCTGGGTGACAGAATAATACCCTGTCTCAAAATAAATAAATAAATATTTAAAAAATAAAAGTGGGCAAAATATTTAGACATTTCTCAAAAAAAGATATAAAAATGGCAAACAGGCATAAGAAGAGGTGCTCAACATAATTAATCAGAGAAATGCAAATCAAAATTACATGAGATATCATCTCATCACAGTTAAAATGGCTTTTATCCAAAAGTCAGGCAATAACAAATGCTGGCAACAATGTGGAGAAAAGGGAACCCTTGTACACTGTTGGTGGAAATGTAAATTAGTGCAACCACTATGGAGAACAGTTTGGAGGCTCCTCAAAAAACTAAACCTAGAACTACCATACAATCCAGCAATCCAACTACTGTGTATATACCCAAAAGAAAGTAAATCAACTGTGTGTGGTGGATCATGCCTGTAATCCCAGCACTTTGGGAGGCTGAGGTGGGTGGATCACGAGGTCAGGAGTTGGAGACCATTGGGGCCAATATGTGAAACATTGTCTCTACTAAAAATACAAAAATTAGCCAAGCATGGTGGCCTGCACCTGTAGTCCCAGCTACTCGGGAGGCTGAGGCAGAAAAATTGCTTGAACCTGGGAGGCGGAGGTTACAGTGAGCTGAGATCGCACCACTGCACTCCAGCCTGGGCAGCAGAGCGAGACTCTGTCTCAAAAAAAAAAACAAAAGAAAGTAAATCAGTGTATCGTAGAGATTATCTGCACTCCCATGTTTGTTGCAGCAGTGTTCACAATAGCTAAGATTTGGAAGCAATCTAAGTGTCCATCAACAGATGAAGGGATAAAGAAAATGTGGTACTTATTCATGATGGAGTACTATTCCGTCATTAAAAATAATGAGATTCTATCATTTGCAACAACATGGATTGAACTGAAGGTCATTATGTTAAGTGAAATAAACCAGTCACAGAAAGACAAACATTGCATGTTCTCACTTATTTGTGGGATCTAAAAATCAAACCAATTGAACTCATGGAGATAGAGAGTAGAAGGATGATTACCAGAGGCTGGGAAGGACAGTGGGGGTTGGGGGAAGGTGGGGAGGGTAATGGGTACCGAAAAAGTAGAAAGAATGAATAAGACCTAGTATTTGATAGAACAGGGTAAGTATAGTCAATAATAATTGAATTGTACATTTTAAAATAACTAAAAGTATACTTGGATTGTTTGTAACACAAAGGATAAATGCTTGAGGGGATGGATACCCAACTTTCTATGATGTGATTAGTACACATTATATGCCTGTATCAAAATCCCTCTGTACCCCCTAAATATATACACCTACTATGTACCCACAAATATTAAAAAGAAAGAGGAAATAAAAGAAGAAAAAAGTCAGAAGTCTGAATTAGTTCCTTTGGTGTGATAATCTTGCTAACAGCTTCTCCATCTTTTATTTTGTAAATAAAAGGAGCGGGCATACTCTAAACAAAGCCTCTTTTATTAAGTTCCTTCTCATACTTGGAAAAATCCTTAATTTAGCAGTCAGGAATTAGGCAATATCATTAAAATACTATTTTACATCCTGAAAACAAGGAATTATTTTTACTTTTAATTTAATTTAATTAATTTATTTATTTATTTGAGATGGAGCCTTGCTCTGTTGCCCAGGCTGGAGTGCAGTGGCGTTATCTCAGCTCACTGCAACCTCTGCTCCCCGGGTTCAAGCGATTCTCCGGCCTCAGCCTCCCGAGTAGCTGGGATTTCAGGCGCACGCCACCATGACTGGCTAATTTTTTTATTTTTAGTAGTGACGGGGTTTTGCCATGTTGGCCAGGCTGATCTGGAACTCCTGACCTCAGGTGATCCACTCGCCTCAGCCTCTCAAACTGTTAGGATTACAGGCGTGAGCCACTGTGCCCAGCCTATTTTTACTTTTTAAAAAATTGAACATATAAATATATTTTGAGGCGTGCTCTTGCTATGTTGCCCAGGCTGGTCACGAACTTCTGGGCTCAAGCAATCTTCCCGCTTCAGTCTCCAAAGTAGATAGGACAAAGTAGATAGGTGCACACCACCGCACCAGGCTCTGAAGATTATTTTTAATTCACATGATGCAAAATTCAAAAGCAAAATAAATTATAAAGGGCAAAAATCTCCTTCTCACCCTGTCTCACAACCAAACAGTTCCTTTCCCCAAAGAAACCAAGGTTACCACTTTATTTTGTCTTTTCAAATACATGTTACACATACCCAAGCAAATATGAATATATCTTCCACCTTTTTACACCAATAATAGAGTATATAAATTGTTCACAGCTTCATGGTATTGGATTTTACGTTATTGAATCAGTCCCCTACTAATGGACATTTAAGGTTGTTGTCGATCTAATCTGCAAACAATGCTGCAGTTAACAATCTTGTACATACATCGTTTTACATGTGCACGAGTATATGTGAAGGAAAATTTTATTAAAATCGACGAATATTTCCAAAATGCCCCTAATAATATACCAATCTTGCATTCTTCTCTACAATGTGTGAGTCAGGGACAGTTTTAGATCACGAAGGTATTATATGGAAGATGGGGACACAATGTAAATTTAGAATGCTACCCACTTGGCTACGGTTTTAGTACCCTTAAGAATCAAAGGGCCAGGCGCTGTGGCTGACGCCTGTAATCCCAGCACTTTGGGAGGCCAAGGCGGGCGGATCACGAGGTCAGGAATTCGAGACCAGCCCGGCCAAGATGGCGAAACACCGTCTCTATTAAAAACACAAAAATTAATCGGGCGTGGTGGCGCGCACCTGTAGTCCCAGCTACTCGGAGAGGCTGAGGCAGGAGAATCGCTTGAACCCGGGAGGCGGAGGTTGCAGTGAGCTGAAATCGCGACAGTGCACTCCAGCCTGGGCGACAGAGCAAAAGTCCGTCTCAAAAAAAAAAAAAAAAAAAAAAAAAAAAGAATCAAAGGGCTCACAGAGGAAAATAGTTATTACCAAACACAATTTGTCTAGACATTCAGATAAGCTGAACTAATTAATTAACCCTTTTGCCTTTTCAGTCACTAAGATAAGTGCACCAAAATAAATTAGAATTTCCTGAATTAATTAGAATTTCCTTAGAATCAATTCAGTGGTGATGACAGGGCCCATTATGATGCAGAGTATATACTGAGGTCTGTGGATCGCAAGGCTCAGAGGATTCTCGCCGCAGCGTTGTTCGGCCCGAAAAGGCCATTGTGGACAATGGACGTGAAGAAATTTGAGGCCTCTGTGGGTTTTCTCGATGTCAAAAAGTTCCTCAGTACCTGGAAGGTAAAACATACTTGCTGCAATCAGATGCTTGGCATATTAAGCGTTGGAATTCTCTCTGCCTGCCCTGCTTCGTGAGCGGTAGGGAAGAACTCAGGCTCAGCCAATCGCCGAGCTGTAGATACATTCCCAGGCTCCCTGCCGGACCCCACAACATCCAGCCTTTTTTTATTTTTTTTTTGAGACGGAGTCTTGCTCTGTCGCCCAGGCTGGAGTACAGGGGCGCGATCTCGGCTCACTGCAAGCTCCACCTCCCGGATTCATGCCATTCTCCTGCCTCAGCCTCCCGAGTAGCTGGGACTACAGGCGCCCGCCACTACGCCCAGCCAATTTTTTTGTATTTTTAGTAGAGACGGGGTTTCACCGTGTTAGCCAGAATGGTCTCGATCTCCTGACCTCGTGATCCGCCCGTCTCGGCCTCCCAAAGTGCTGGGATTACAGGCGTGAGCCACTTCGCCAGGCTTTTTTTTTTTTTTTTTTTTTCAAGAGACAGAGTCTCAGTCGGTCGCCCAGCCTGGAGTGCAATGGCGCGATCTCGGCTCAGCAACCTCCGCCTCCCGGGTTCTAGCTATTCTCCCGCCTTAGCCTCCTGAGTAGTTGGGATTACAGGCGCGTGCCACAACGCCCGGCTATTTTTTTTGTATTTTTAGTAGAGATGGGGTTTCACCATTTTGACCAGGCTGGTCTCGAACTCCTGACCTCAAGTAATACACCAGCCTCGGCCTCCCAAAGTGCTGGGATTACAGGCGCCACGCCCGGACTTTTTTTTTTTTTTTTTTTTTATAGGGTCTCATTCTGTGGCCCAGGCTGGAGTGCAGTGGCGATCCTGACTCACTGCAACCTCTGCTGCCTGGCTCAAGTGATCCTCCTGTCAGCCTCTCGAGTAGCTGGGACTACAGGCGCGGTGCGGGCTAATTTTTTATTTTTTTATTTTTTGTAGAAACGGGGTTTTGCCGTGATCCCCAGGCAGGTCTGGAACTCCGGAGCTCAGGTAATTCGCTCGCCTCGGCCTCCCAAAGTGCCGGGATTATAGGCGTGAGCCACCATGCCCTGCCCTCCCGACCTTTTTGTAATTCGGCTTCCTAGCAGCGTACAGAAGCCCCGCACTAGGGTACAGACAGGTCACGTGACACCATCTCCTCACGTGACGCAGACTCTGGAGCGGGAGGAGGGCGGTGCTCCAGCTGCATTGCGTCATCACGTCGCGCGGCCGTAGGGACCAGACCCGGACGGCTCCAGAGCCTCCAGAGCCTCCGGGTCGGGGCGGCGGCGGCGGCGCTTTGGCTCTTCCTGAGCCGCCTGCTGGCGCCGCGCCCCACTCCATCCCCACAGGCTGGGCACCGGCCCGGCGCGGCTGTGTGGGTTCGGGAGCGGAGGTGAGTTGCGCGGAAGTGATGGCAGTCAGCCCTTCCCTTCCTGTCCGTCAACTCCGGGTTATGGCCCTACCCCCCATCCTTGGTCTCCCTGCAAGGCGGAATGGGAGACATGCCCGACAGGAGGAAGGCTGGCGGTGGGGTGGGGCATCTGGCCTCGGTCGCCCTCTCAACTCTTCCCCTGAACTCCCCCTCTCCGATACCTGCACCTGGCGGTGCCGGCCATATGCCTGGTGGTATCAGGAGGAGGGACTTCGTTTCCTTCTCTAGAATTTAGTCTTTCCCGAGTTTACTACCCATTCCCTGCCCCGAATCTCCCGAAGTGGAATCCCTCTATTCAGATGTTAACGAAAGTTCTAGAAAATAGGTCACTTCAGAAGGGTGAGGATGAAGGATATGCTGAGACTTGGAGTGTTGAGGCAGGAATCCCCTAGAAGGAATACCACTCTGCACACCAGGGTTACTGTCATTTTGACACGGAAACGGTAAAACACCCTCCAGGCTGTCTTCACAGTAAATGGACATTTGTTCCAGACTCTTTTTACACCCCTAGAGTTGAAACTAAGTTGACTTAAGTCTTTTTGAAAAACATATGCTTTGATGAATCACCCCGTTTTCTGTAAAATGGGTCTTGCAGAGTTGTTGGAGGGATTATCTATAGTGCTTATAGAGTAAAATGCCAACTACAAACAGAAGTAGATGAGAATTTAGGATCTCATTTTTCCTGTTGAAAGATTAATTGTGACTTGGGGACTTTTGGAGACCACAGTTTGATTTCCTTCCCCCCAGATCATTTCAGAAAGTTTTGGATTCCAATATCGATTCTTTAACAGTAATGGACATTTACAGATGTAGAGTAGGAATATCCTCTTGTTGAAGAGCTTCAATATCTTAAGCAAGTGTAAGTCCATTGATAACTTGCGTGGTTTCCACTATTCAGTGTAGGTAATGGGTCTCCAATTGAAGTTTCTTTTTTTTTTTTTTTTTTTTTTTGAGACAGAGTCTCGCTCTGTTGCCCAGGCTGGAGTGCAGTGGTGTGAGTGCAGTGGAGTGCTTGGTTCACTGCAACATCCACCTCCTGGGTTCAAGCGATTCTCGGGCCTCAGCCTTGGTAGCTAGGATTATAGGCGCGCATCACCACGCCTGGCTATTTTTTGTATTTTTAGTAGAGACTAGGTTTCACCATGTTGGCCAGGCTGATCTCAAACTCCTGACCTCAACTGATCCACCCACCTCAGCCTCCTAAAGTGCTGGGATTACAGGAGTGAGCTGTTGGGCCCGGCCTGAAGTTTCATTTTAAGAAGAAATCCAGATATGTTTGGAAGTCATCAGACATAATCATTTGGATACTTCTTTAGAAAAAAGTTTATTTTTACTGACTGGCCTTTCTTGCTCTAAGTTGAATACACACTTTTTCTTACATTAAATTCTAAACATTTACTGTGCAACTTCTAGAATAGAAAGCATACATATAAAGCAGGATCCTCACCCTCTAAATACTTACCTACTTAAGGACATTAAATAGTAGTGATATAACACCTTTAAGAAATTTTATATTTTCAGTTTATCATTTGAGACAAGAACCTTGTCAAGATTTACAGGACATATATTGTTTATCTCTACTTACATTTCAGCATTGATCATAATAAATGTCAAGTGGTAGGCACACCGTGATAGAGGAATTCAGAGGAAGAAGAGAGAGCTTTTACATGGACTAGATAGTGGCTAGATAGTGGTTGGTGGTGATGCCAGGCATAGGAGTGCCCTCAACTTGTGTATGTTTGGGTCTGAAGAAGCCTCTTAGGTTCTTAATTTGTAAAGCTAATTAAATATGTTCAGTTTCCCTGGTTCTTTGAATATGCTCATTGTTTTTTTTTCTCTTGTAGTTGCAGAATCCAAGGACCCATTTTGTTCTTTCTCCGCACTGCTTTATGGGAGGCATTATGGCCCCCAAAGACATAATGACAAATACTCATGCTAAATCCATCCTCAATTCAATGAACTCCCTCAGGAAGAGCAATACCCTCTGTGATGTGACGTTGAGAGTAGAGCAGAAAGACTTCCCTGCCCATCGGATTGTGCTGGCTGCCTGTAGTGATTACTTCTGTGCCATGTTCACTAGTGAGGTAAGTGATAAATTAGCCCCACACAAATGAAACTCCCGTGGAACTCTAGTTGTCTAATTTCACTGAATAAAATGGTAGAAGTTTGATATAATTGTGAATTTTTACAGTGTGATGTTTTGGCAGATTCTGGATAAGATCTACCACTTAGTATTTTTAGTGGAGACGGGGTTTCACCGTGTTAGCCAGGATGGTCTCGATTTCCTGACCTTGTGATCCACCCGCCCTGGCCTCCCAAAGTGCTGGGATTACAGGCTTGAGCCACGTGCCTGGCCCCCCTTTATCTCTTAAATAGTAATAATATCAGACCTAACTACCTTACCAGGTTGCTGTGAGAATCAGATGAAATAGTAGTAAATGAGAAGCATGCTGAAAAATTCTAAAGCAAAATATAAATGTAAAATGTATAATTGCTCTAAGTTCTTACATAGTGAAATTGTTTCCATATTTAAACTATTTGATGGAAATATAGTTTATTGAATGAGAAATTTCTGGAATACATGTACTTACATATTTCAGTATCATAATTATTAAATGCATTTAATGTGTTGGGACAGTAATTGTTGATGAATATTAGTACTGTATTAAATGTTAATAAAACCTAATATGTTTTTTCAAAATAATGTGCTAGTGACTTTTTTACTGTTAGGGATTGATTTTGTTCTTGGCTTTGGTAGAGAGTGCTTTTTGGTTATTCTCTGGCTGATGGAGAAATAAAAAATGTTAAAGCCATTTAGTTAATAATGGAGATGCACCAGAGTTTTTTGAGTAAAATGAATTTATAAACTAAGATTAAGATCTAGTAAAATTTTCATAAGGTATTTTCAGATAGTTTCCTGTAAAGTTGAAGATTTCTTCTCTTAGCTAAACAGTTTTCTATGATTATCTGGCCTCATCAATACTCATAGCTTCAAGAAGATATACTACTAACAATTCAGACTAAATATACTGCTAACAATTCAGTTAGTCTAACCCAATATTTTGAAAAAGTAACAAATAGTTTATTTGTATTCAGATGATGTTACATAAGAAACTCCCTTAGGATGACCTGCACGTTCTTTCTCATCATTACTAAATGCAGTCTAAGGGCCGGGCATGGTGGCTCACACCTGTAATCCCAGCATTTTGAGAGGCTGAGGTGGGCGGATCACTTGAGGTCAGGAGTTCAAGACCAGCCTGGCCAACATGGTGAAACCCCATCTCTACTAAAAACACAAAAATTAGCCAGGCATGGTGGCACGTGCCTGTAGCCTCAGCTACTCAGGAGGCTGAGGCAGGAGAATCGCTTGAACCTGGGAGGTGGAGCTTGAAGTGAGCCAAGATTATGCCACTGCACTCCAGCCTAGGCAACAGAGCAAGACTGTGTCTCAAAAAAAAAAAAAAAAAAAAAAAAATTAGCTGGTTGTGGTGGTGCACTCCTGTAATCCCAGCTATTTGGGAGGCTGAGGCACGAGAAACACTTGAACCTGGGAGGCAGAGGTTGCAGTGAGCCGAGATCACACCACTGAACTCCAGCCTGGGGAACAGAGCGAGACCCTGTCTCAAAAAAGGAAAAAAAAATGTAGTCTAAGGACAGATGATAGGAACTAGGTAACCCTGGAGAGACTGGAGTTATAACCCACAGGGTCCTCTACAAACATGAAATTTCTTCGAAATTTTGTGTCTTATCTTAAAAGTTCATGGACCAGTGTTATGTTCATGGAACTTTTGGATTCTATTCTGTAATACATCTGTATTTTAATATGAAATAGATTTTTAAAGTTATTCACTGGCAAAATTGCTATTCCAGGAAAGTGTCACCTATTACTTATTCCTGGGGTATAGATAACTACCCACTTCATTTGGAAAGCTACAGATGATGTACCATATTTGCTTTATTAAAATC
The DNA here is from genome assembly GCF_028885625.2 of Pongo pygmaeus. Classification (NCBI taxonomy): domain Eukaryota; kingdom Metazoa; phylum Chordata; class Mammalia; order Primates; family Hominidae; genus Pongo; species Pongo pygmaeus. The sequence continues at coordinate 46,584,984 of NC_072373.2, forward strand.
CAACAAAATTGGCCGGGCGAGGTGGCTCACGCCTGTAATCCCAGCACTTTGGGAGGCTGAGGCGGGCGGATCACGAGATGAGGAGATCAAGACCATCCTGGCTAACACGGTGAAACCCCGTCCCTAGTAAAAGTACAAAAAATTAGCCGGGCGTGGTGGCGGGCGCCTGTAGTCCCAACTACTTGGGAGGCTGAGCCAGGAGAATGGCATGAACCCGGGAGGTGGAGCTTGCAGTGAGCCGAGATGGTGCCACTGCACTCCAGCCTGGGCAACAGTGCAAGATTCTGTCTCAAAAAAAAAAAAAAAAAAAAAAAAAAAATCCAAAAAAATAGAGCATAATTTTATTTTTTTATTTTCTTACTTTTTTATTTTTTTGAATTGGAGTCTCACTCTGTTGCCCAGGCTGGAGTGCAGTGGCACAATCTTGGCTCTCTGCAACCTCCGCCTCCGGGGTTGAAGCAATTCTCCTGCCTCAGCCTCCTGAGTAGCTGGTACTACAGGCATGTGCCACCATGCCCGACTAATTTCTTTATTTCTAGTGGAGACGGGGTTTCACTGTGTTGGCCAGGCTGGTCTTGAATTCCTGACCTCAGGCGATCTGCCTGCCTTGGCCTCTCAAAGTGCTGGGATTACAGGCATGAGCCACCACGCCTGGCCTATAATTTTTAAAGATAAATGTTCAATTAATATTATTAACATCTCTAAGCTCTTAGATATGAGATTCTGCCTTTATCTTGTGGAATTATAACCATCATTCTTTTATACCTTTTGAATTTCCAGCTCTCAGAGAAGGGGAAACCTTATGTTGACATCCAAGGTTTGACTGCCTCTACCATGGAAATTTTATTGGACTTTGTGTACACAGAAACAGTACATGTGACAGTGGAGAATGTACAAGAACTGCTTCCTGCAGCCTGTCTGCTTCAGTTGAAAGGTACAGACATTAAAACTTGCTATTGTTTATGTCAAAATAGCCCTGGAAAGGTTGAAAATTAATAGTGTAAACTTAATCATGAACATTTTGGAGACAAGCTATGGATGTTCACGTTTACTGGCCACGGCTTTTGTCTCATTGAGCAATAAGAGATCAGATGTCAATAGCACTATAAAGGAACTTCTCCAGATATGAGTATTTGGCTCTATAAAAGAGAGCATTTGCACCTTTTCTGTTTTTAAAAAAAATGGAGGAAGGAGAAATTATGTGTTTTCTTACATACATGTATGTAACACACCTATAAGGAAATATAATAAAAAACTGATACTATACATAGCCTACATGGATACTCTTTATCTATCTGGCCATTAAGTGGTAGTATTTCATTCAGATAAATGAAATTTAAATTGATGCACAAAATATTAAAGTATGATGTTTTCACAGGATTACAGGTGGTTTGTTTTCCCTTACAATTCCCAGGTTTTTTGTTTAGTTTTTGAGACAGAGTCTCACTCTGTCACCCAGATTAGAGCACAGTGGTGCAATCACAGCTCACTGTATCCTTGAATTCTTGGGCTCAAGCAATTCACACCTCAGCCTCCTGAGTAGCTGGGACCACAGGCGCATGCCACCACACCCAGCTAATTAAAAAAAATTTTTTTTTTTGTGGAGATGAGTTCTCTCTATGTTGCTCAGGCTGGTCTCAAGCTCGTGGGCTTGAGTGATCCTCCCACCTTGCCTCCCAGAGTGCTGGAATTATAGGCACGAGCCACCATTCCTGGTCCCCAGTTTTTCTTTTTTAACATTCAGTTATGTTTTCAGTTTTTATATATACATAATTGACACATTTTTAGTTTTTAATACGTGATTTAAACAGTGTGAAGCTTTTGCATTAGTGCATAGTCATAAAATTAAAATACTCTGAACTTTTCAATTAGATAAATATGAGATTTGTTATTACTATCTTGTGCTTTTCTTTCACTCTAGTCTTTTGGTAAGTTTTCATGTAGAGTAGAAAATGGATACATTATGCTGAATTAGTAATTGGTTTTATAGTTTGATTCCCAAGAGTTTTATAGGCATTTTTGTTGAATTGTGCCAGGTCTCTGGATGTGATTCATCTTGCAATACTCATTTTAAAGATTAAGCAGAGACAGGTGTAAAGGTCTTGCTGAAGGTGGCACAGTACATAAGCCAGAAATAGAGTTTAAGTTCCTTAAGCATAGAATTTCTAATCTGTTTCTTAGGTGTTGAAACAAGGGTTCATCTGATAACATGTAGAGAAGATGCTGAGATACAAGAATATAGCCTAGATCACACCTGTCCAACTATTCTAAAGTGTTTGCTGCCTGTGTCTGTCCTAGGTGTGAAACAAGCCTGCTGTGAGTTCTTAGAAAGTCAGTTGGACCCTTCTAATTGCCTGGGTATTAGGGATTTTGCTGAAACCCACAATTGTGTTGACCTGATGCAAGCAGCTGAGGTTTTTAGCCAGAAGCATTTTCCTGAAGTGGTACAGCATGAAGAGTTCATTCTTCTGAGTCAAGGAGAGGTGGAAAAGCTAATCAAGTGCGATGAAATTCAGGTACAGATTTGTCTTGATGTTATGGTTTCTTCAAGATTGGGCAATTACAGAACTTGCAAAGTGGGATGCAGTTACTTACCATCAGGGCTTCATAATCAAGTGTGCATTTTGGCTCGAAGATTTCATTAACCCCTCCTGTACCAAATTTATTTGCATTTTTATGGAGAGGGAGTTTGCCACTTTCTTCAATTAGATATATGATCCCAGTGGGTAAGAATCACTATTAAACAGTGTATAGAATAAGCAGAAATTGGAAGTAAAGTAGGTATCTGTAGACCACTTCTCTATTACCCATTCACTCATTTCACAAACATTTATTGAGAATATCTACTATGTAGCACTTACTATGCCAGGTGCTACAGATCCCCAAGTGGGTAAATATAGTTCTTGCTTTCAGAAAATTCACAAAAAAAAAAATCTTATAAAGAGGATAATGAGAATAATGAGCCTATACAAAGTAAGGACATTACATAGAAGAAAGAAGAATAAACCTTTGCTCAGGAGTGGATCAGAAATGAAGAGACAAAAGTTTGGAAGTGAGGATCTACAGAAGCAGGAGCCAAATCATAACTGTGTTGTGAGGATGCAGCAGATGGAAGGAAGGGACACGTGAACTGGATGTTAAAGGAATGGTAGGCCAGGCGCAGTGGCCTATGCCTGTAATCCCAGCACTTTGGGAGGCTGAGGCAGGAGAACTGCTTGCGTCCAGGAGTTTGATACTAGCCTGGGCAACATGGCAAAACCCTGTCTCTACAAAAAAATAAAATTAGCCCGGCATGGTGGTAAGCACCTGTGGTCCCAGCTACTTGAGAGGCTGAGGTGGGAGGATCTCTGGAGCCCGGGAGTTTGAGGCTGCAGTGAGCCATGATCGCACCACTGCACTCTAGCCTAGGCAACAAAGGGAGACCCTGTCTCTTGTGGGGGAAGAAGAAGGAATAATACTTCACCTACCAGGGGGATACTACCTGTGCCAGGCAGGCATTCAGTGACTTAACCTACACGGAAGAAAAGTTAATCCTAATTCTAAATCAGAGTACCAGTAGCAGAGTTTTTATTGCATATAGGTTTGTAGTTACGCTAAGAATTGGAGTGAGAAGTCCAATATAGTTATTAGATGTCTTTGAAGCCCGTAGTATTGATCTCCAGTGGCCCAATTCTTTAATTTTTTTTTTTCTTTTAAGATGGTCTTGCTCTGTCACCCAGGCTGGAGTGCAGTGGTGCAGTTATGGCTCACTGCAGCCTGGATGTCTGAGCTCAAGCAGCTCTCCCACCTCATCCTCCTGTGTAGCTGGAACTGCACATCGCCACATCGGGCTAATTTTTTAAAATTTTTGTTGAGATGGGTCTCGCTGTGTTGTGCAGGCTGATCTTGAACTGCTAGGCTCAAGCAATGCTAGGCTCAGGCAATACTATTTAAAGAAAGCCTCTAATATACTTCCATAAACTAAATGATTACTCTGTCCTGATTTATTTTGTTAAAACTAGGATATTTGTGTAATATAATAACAGGTCTTAAGTATACTTCTTCCAGGCTGGAGTGCAGTGGTCTGATCTCAGCTCACTGTAACCTTCACCTTCTGGGTTCAAGTGATTCTCCTGCCTCAGCCTCCCAAGTAGCTGGGACTACAGGCGCCTACCATTACACCAGCTAATTTTTTATATTTTTAGCAGAGACGGAGTTTCACTATTGTGGCCAGGCTGCTCTGGAACTCCTGACCTCATGTGATCCACCCACTTTGGCCTCCCAAAATGCTGAAATTATAGGCGTGAGCCACTGCTCCTGGCCTTAAGTATATTTCTTATCAAATTTTAGCCAAGTGTTTCTTTACACTTTCTCTAGTGACTGTTCTGAGGGAAAATGGATTAGAGCACATTGGTGACATTGGTTCCAACTGTAGAGGAATTATTTTCCAGCCTGAAATACTGGGCTCTGTATCAGCCCAGAGAAGCTGCTCTTGCAAATGCTATTGAGTCAAGAATTTGCTAAAATCTTAGTTCTCAGCCTCTTAGTGTGGGACATTGTATCCTTGTGCTGAAGTGGCAGGTATAGCCAAAAAACATATTCTTCAGACTTGGAAACTGGCAATTCACTAGAATATCTAGATTTTTCTTGATTTGTACACATATTGGAAAATACAATGAATAGAATGAGCACTACAGATTTGACGTTCACTACATGTAATAGCTAATTACTTATTCAGCATTTACTGTTGGTTCACTTACTAAATACTTGTTGAACACTTACTGTGTGCCCAGAACAGTTCCATGTACTGCAGATCAAATTATGAACAAAACAAAAATCCCTGTCCACTGGAGCTTCCATTCTAATGGCACCATTCTTGGTGTTTTTATCTCATTTAATTCTCACATCTTCATTTTTCACAGGAGGAAAGTGAAGATTGGAGTTTAACCATCATACCACCACTAGTAAGTGGTAGAGCCAGGTTTCAAATTCGAGTAGTCTGGCTCCAGAGTCTCTTCTCTTAATCACTCAACTATGAGCTCGTCATGTTTTCAGTTTGTTTCTAATTGTCCAAATCAGGAAATAATCATAGAAGTCATTTCTTTTGGAACTATACAGGCTTTGGAATAAAACTGGATGGGGCAGAGAGAACAAATAACTAACCTTATTTAGAAGCTTAAATGAAAAACAGCTTGAGAACTCTTATGTATAGTTTTTTTTTAAGTGTGTGTCAAGACTGCCCTTTGCTTTTTTTCTGGAAAGAAAGCAAGTGACATATTTTTTTCTGTTCCCTATACCAGCCAGAAATAGGAACCAGATGTCTGACTCCCAGTTGCTAATGCTCCCTCTTATTAAATAAAATAATAGTACTTAAAACAATGAGAAGCAGGATGTCATATTGGTTAAAACAGCATGGGTTTTAGAGTCTAACTGGGATTTAGTCTTGGCTGGGTGGCATGTGTTACCTAACCACTAATCTTCAGTTTCCTCTTCTATAAAATGTAGATATTAGTGCTGAATACACAGGACTGTTCTGAGCATAAAATAAGAATGCCAGTACCTAATACTCAAGAGAATTCTTTGTGAAAGTCTATTGTGGAGAAAATCTATTTTTCTCTGTAGTGAGGCATTAATGTTTGGGTGTTTTCTTCCCTCTTAGCTGTTTTTTTGCAATTCTAATTTATTCTATCTTCTGCTCATGATATCTGCTCATGGCTGGTCTGAGGGCAGTGGTGTTTACAACTGTTGATCACAATCAGTTACAGATTTCTTTGTTCCTGCTCCACACCTGCTGCTTCATTTGATTAGTCTTTTTTTTTTTTTTTTTTTTTAGACAGAGTTTCGCTCTTGTCGCCCAGGCTGGAGTGCAATGGCACGATCTCGGCTCACAGCAATCTCTGCCTGCTGGGTTCAAACAATTCTCCTGCCTCAGCCTCCCAAGTAGCTGGGACTGCAGGCGTGTGCACCACACCTGGCTAATTTTTGTATTTTTAATAGAGACAGGGTTTCACCATCCTGGCCAGGCTCGTCTCGAACTCCTGACTTCGTGATCCACCCGCCTCGGCCTCCCAAAGTGCTGAGATTACAGGCGTGAGCCACCGCGCCCAGCCCATTTGATTAGTCTTAAAAAAACAAACTAAAAAACCTCTGCTCATGATTGAAAAACTCCATCTTTAAATTGATGTATCTAATTTAACCTAGAATGTGTCAGAGTCTAGCATGTATCTGCTTAAAACTATTTGCCAATCATATAAAAGTTTTAAATTAAGATCAAGGACACCTTCTATACCCTCCCCTACATCTTATCCAACAATTGCCTGGGTTAGTTTGACTTCCCAAGTATTTCTCCAGTGGCTCACCACTGCCACAAGTATAGTCCAGTAAGCACCTTCACCTTTTGCCTAATGTACCAGAGCAGCATCTAACCTCTTCTAGCTCTTGGCCCTTTAAACTTCTACCCATAGTAGCCAGGATAATCTTTACAAAACATCAATATGATCATATCACTAGCCTGCTTGAAACCTTCGGATGATTTCAAGTTGCTCTTAGAGTCAAATCCAGTATTCTGATGCTCTCTGTATCTGGCCCTTGCTTAACTCTCCAGCTTCATATTTTACTCCTCTATCACCCTCATTCACTCTGCTACACTAGCCTTCTAGTCATTTCCTCAAGCTGCCACTTCTTTTTTGCTGTGGGACAGAGCTGTTCAATAGTACATGCTGTGAAGATGGAAGTACTCTATATCTATAGTGTCTGGTTTGCTCCTGCTAGCCCCGTGTTGCTGTTGGGCACTTGAAATGTGGTTAATGCAACTGAGAAGCTGATTTTTAATTTAGTTTTAATTACAGTGAATATAAATAGCCACACATGGGTAGTGTATTGGACAATGCATTTCTAGTGCTTTTGAGTGTGCTCTTCTGTCTGCCTTGGAGTACTCTCTTACTCCTCCTGGCTAACTGCTACTCATCCATCAGATTTCAATTTGTTGCTTCTTCAGGGAGGCCTTCCCTGCCTCACCAATCTAAACTAGGAAATCTCATGTTCTGTCTCATAGCCCCAGTACCTTTCCTATGTAGTATGCAATAATAGTGAGATTGTTCATTTTTCTGATTGAGCAGTTTGACTCCCCAGTTAAGAGCAAGGATCATATCTGATTTGTTCACCATATCTGATTTGTTCACCATTGTGTAATCAGTTTCCAGGATAGTGCCTGGCAGTTAAGAGAGGGGTTCAGTAAAGCCCTCAAATGAATGAACTTTGTGAAACATCTGCGTTTTTAGAGTATCACAGTTCTTGGGAAAAGTTTTTTTATCTAGTCACAGTGACACTCTGAAAGGTATCTCCTAGAATATGTACTCTCTAGGGGCTGGTAGAAGGGACACAGGACCTGTATTGAGGTGTCTGTCTTTGGGAAGTCCTAGGTGTTATTATATACCTAGGTCCTTGCAGTGATGTAGTGTAGGTTTTTTTTAGAGTGTATCTCACATTATCTAATTGGTCATATGTATGCTTAGACCTAAGTTCCCCAGATGATTAATTAAATATATCTTCTCAAATAGCATAGTGCCTAATACACAATAGTTCCTTGAAGGCTAATTGATAATGCTTTTCTTTCTTTTTTTTTTTTTTAAAACATTTATTCAGCATCACCACCAGACTATTACATTTAGCAATCAACAGCATGGGTGCAAAAAAAAAAAATCTGCATTAAAACCCTTTGTTGGAATGCTTTACGCTTTCCACAGAACAGAAACTAAAATAACCTGTTACACAATTAGTCACAAATACAGTCCGAGTTTTTTGCCCATACACATGAGTACTTGTCTAAAACATGTCTCCTTTGTAGCAGTTAGGCCCTGCCACCACTGTGCTTGGCTGAGTTCACAAATCTGTTGTAACCTGTAGCTTCCCTGTCACTTCTCTGGCTGTCCTCTCCAGCTAAGCTTTGTTTCCTAATTAAAATCTTCTGCCACTGCCATAGCTACTGCTGCTGCTGAAAGCACCATAGCCACCTTGGTTTTGTGGTTTGGCAGAGTATTGGCCTCCACCACCATAGGGGCCCAGAGCTTCTGCCTCCAAAGTTTCCTCCCTTCATGGGTCCAAAATTTGAAGACTGATTGTTGTAGTTGCCAAAATCACTGTAGCTTCCACTACCTCCAAAATTGCTTCCATCATTACCAAATCCATTATAGCCATCCTCACTGCCGCCATATCCACCACCACCATAGCTGTCATCCCAACCAAAACCACCTCCACGACCAAACCAAAGTTTCCAGAACCACTTTGACCTCTTTGGCTGGATGAAGCACTAGCCATCTCTTACTTTGACAGGGCTCTCCTAACTTCACAGTTATGGCCATTCATAGGATGGTATTTCTGAATGACAGTCTTATTCACGGAGTCATGGTCATCAAAGGTTACAAAGGCAAAGCCCCTTTTCTTGCCACTGCCTCAGTCAGTCATGATTTCAATCACTTCCATTTTTCCAAACTGTTCAAATTATCTCTTAGGTGATGTTCTTCAGTGTCTAATGCTGCCAACAAATATCTTTTTCACAGTTAAATAGGCACCTGGTCTTTGAGAATCTTCTCTTGAGACAGCTCTCTTTGGTTCTACAACTCTTCCATCCACCTTGTGTGGCCTTGCATTCATGGCTGCATCCACCTCCTCCACAGTGGCATATGTGACAAACCCAAAGCCCCTGGAGCGCTTGGTGTTTGGGTCTCTCATTACCACACAGTCCGCGAGCGTTCCCCATTGCTCAGGCTCTCATTGGTTATTTCAAAGCTCAACCCTCCAATGAAGAGCTTCCTCAGCTGTTTGGGCTCTTTAGGAGACTCTGACTTCGACATGACGGCAGGGAGGAGAGAGACTTTAAAGATGCTTCTTCAGCGGCGTCCATGGGCAGAAAGGCGATAATGCTTTTGAAAACTGCAACATAGTGATGTTAGAGAAGCTCCTGCTTCAGAGGCTTGGATGAACAATTTGAGGGGTGAGCCTGGAGATCATTAGATAACAATTATGACTTAAAATTATTTCAAGAACTGATTTCGAATAAGGCAACAGATTCCCCCACCTGCCTTCCTTAAAGTTATAGAGAAGACCAGAAGCAATTCAGGGATGGGAAAAATTCTGAAACGAAGGCCAATATGTGACTGGTGATTTATTAGGTACTATCTATCTTAGACAGAGAGATATATAATATATATTATATAAATTTATATATATAAATATATATAATATATATATTTATATATATATATAATATATATATTTATATATATTTTTTTTACCCAAATTGACTATAATTCTTTTCCTGGTCTGTTAGCTGTATCTGAAAAAAATTGTTTTCCCAAGAGCCTAGCTATTTCTGGAAGATGGGAAATAATGGTGGTGGGCAATGGGAAGCAGGAAGGAGAAAGTGAACGTGGTTACTTTTTGAGATGGTGAGCTAATTGGAAAAGTAGGATCCACGGTGTGTGATTATACATTTACAGGTGGATTCTGAAGAGCCAGTCTTTGAGGCTGTCATCAACTGGGTGAAGCATGCCAAGAAAGAGCGGGAAGAATCCTTGCCTAACCTGCTACAGTATGTGCGGATGCCCCTGCTAACCCCCAGGTATATCACAGATGTAATAGATGCTGAGGTAAGTAGTGTGACACTCTCAGGATCCAAAACCTTCACAAACTCTTACCTTAGCGCTATATATTTAAAATTGAGTATTTTAATGTAGGCACAGAGTCTCCTGTTTTGCCCCTCTAGGAATGCCAGTGAGAGTGGTGCTGGGTAGTCCCCAAGCATATTTCTAAGAAAGGTGAATTTCTTGGCAAGTCAGGCTCTTGACACAAATGAAAATCTGTGGTTCAATTTTGTGTTTTGCTGTCTTTTTGTTTTACATGCTTCTGAGTGTTTTATATAAACACCTGATAACAAACTTTGTCCCCTTCTCCATTAAACATAAATTGTTCCAAATTGCCCTTATGCCACACTTAGCAAGCCTCTTCATTTTCTACTTCGGGTAAAGCCAGCATGAAAGGAGTTTGATGCATTTTGGTGTCAAATTTAGTCATATCATGTTGAGTTTATTTATAAAAGTGTTTCTCCAACTTAAGTTCTCTGTGATACTTTTTCATAATTTTTACCATATATACCACCTGTGTTGCCTGGACTATACTTCGAGGGAGCATTGATTTATAATATGTAGGTAACCCAGCAAGAGAGTTCCTCTTGCTGGCCCAGCCCTAGATCTGTTAGTTAACTACAAACAGTTTTTCAGTTGTTCACATTAGAAAAGTTGCAGCATGGTCAGTGTCACATCTCAAACTCTTTTTCTCCTGTTTGTGATTTCTGTCTTTCTTACAACCAATTCACATATCCCTTGTGTCTAGTTCTTTACATTGTGTTTAGGAGCACAGACTCTGGAACCAGACTCGGGCCTGAAATCCCAAATTCACCACTTACTCTGTGAACTTAATATGTCTTAATATATTTGTGCCTTAGCTTTCTTATGTGTAAAACAGGGATGATAATAGTACCTTCCTCATAGGTTCTTGTTAGCATTGAGTAAGTTACTATGTGAAAATTTTTAAAACCAAGTCTTTGTACATAAGTGTTTACTACTATTTATTGTTTGTTTTCCTTTCCAGTTCGACTAAGAACTTCTTGGGTCAGGTTAATAGAGGTGCTATTTAATTAGAGCTGTGTCCTTTAGGGTCCCAACAGGAAATAGATGCTATACTCAAAATAGGACAATTTTAGAAGAGTTTTTTTAATAAAGAAGCTGTTTACAAAGGTGCAAGTTCAGAGAAACAACAAAAGACAGTGAAATAACCTGGATCTAGGACATAAGCTATTAACAGCCCCTAAGCCTGAAGGGACAAGGTTGAGGAGTGGTTACTAGAACTTTAAAGGAAAGAGAATCATGTAGAGTCACTGCCTTGAGAGAAACCTTGACCTTTGGTTGGGCTGATCCCAACCAGAATCTAGAAGGCATAGGAAGCCCTATTGACACAGTTCATACAGGCCAGTCTTCTGAGCCAGAGAGCAGAGTGGAAAAGGGTACAGAGTGAGTTGGGAGGCAAATGAAAGATGTCTAGTACAGAGCTGTCAGAAATAGACAATGGTAATTACAACAGGACTGTGAACCTTGGGGGAGATATTTCAGACAAAATATGATTCTTCCTGTCACCCAGAAAATAACAGAATCTTTTTGGTTTTCCACTTAAAATTCTTATTAGTTATTATGTACTTGTGTTTGCATAATTCCTGGAAGGGCATACAAACTATGTAAAAATGGTCAAATGTAAGTGCTGAGATAGATGGGAAATACTGCTCAACATATCTGTTTATATCATTTGATTTTTGATCCATCTAGTATATTATCTATTTTTCAAATAAATTTTAAAAATCATTTCTGGAAACCCAGAGCATAGTTACTACCAGCAGTACTGCTGGAATCACAGGGCTTTGCAAACCGGTTTTCTGTAGTCAGAAGTTAATTATTTGCATGTGCCCTTTGTACTCTTATAGTATTACAGGTATCCCCTGTGCCTCACTCTACTGTCTGCTGTATTTCAGCCTTTCATCCGCTGTAGTTTACAATGCAGGGATCTGGTTGATGAAGCAAAGAAGTTTCATCTGAGGCCTGAACTTCGGAGTCAGATGCAGGGACCCAGGACAAGGGCTCGCCTAGGTAAGCTGGTATCTCAGCAGAATGAGGGAATGCTTTTCAACTACTTCTTGCAGGTGACAACGTAGTTGAAAATAACACTATAAGAAGCACAGAGACCTCGTTTCAGACCTTTTCTTCTATCATCTCAGACAAGTCACTTTACCACTCTAAGCTTTCTTTCCTATAAATCAAGGATGTCTTCTCTATCTACTTCACATAATTATTTGGAAATTAAATGAGATAAAATATAAAAGCACTTTATACATTGTCAGGCATTACATAATATGTTACAATTTTTTGTCAATATTATTTAGATTCTGTGAATTAGAGATAATTTTAGTGCCACATAGTGGCATGTAAGTGGTATATGCTTCCACCCACCTCTTCTCTTCCCCTTACGTGGTTTTTCCATTCCGGAATGAAGAGAGGAAGAAAAGGAGCCCAGTATGGTAGAAAGTACATGGGTTTTGGCAGTTACTGTTGGTGCAGGTACTAGTTTACCTCTTACTAGATGTATTAACTAAGATACTTTACAACACAGAAAAATGTTTCCTTTTTGCATGATAGCACTCATTATTTGCTTATTAAATTGAACTAAAAGCTAATGAAAATTTTTGTGAATCAGTAAACCCAGAAGATTCTTTGGAGGTACATTTCCTGCATATCTCTGAACAGGCAGCAGAAGGGGCTCCTGCTTGGTTAGAGAACTTGCTTATTGCCCAGACCTTAAGGGATTAAACTATAAATCTATATATCTTCATAGTCTTGAGGTTATTTTTCAGAAGTTCTAGAAGGGAAATGCTGAAGCAGTTTCCAATTAGATTCTTAGTATCGCCTTGTCAGTGCCTTAGAAGGTAGATTGTTCTTACCATCATGTCCTCTACCCATCTCTTTGCATATTGGCTGCTAAACCAGCTACCAGGATAATGACTCTTCTGCATACAGTAGAAGGAAATTAAATTGACAGCCAAGTTAAAATAGCCTGCCAAATAAGGGGTTTGTTATTAACCTTACCCATTACTGTCTCAAGGAAGATATAATGGAAATTGTTTTTCTAATTTGTGGCTGTCTCCTTTTTTGAACTAAAGATCAGTGCAAATGGAAATGTGAGTCTCTGAACCCTGTTATTTTAGCAGTCCTGCATCTGCCCTATTTCTCTAACAACATATCACAGCACACACACACTTCCCTTCCCCTCCGTCTAAAAATAATGACCATGCCACTGCCAGGTTCTTCAGTTTTAGAAATGTGCTTTTTCACACTGTTCTTGTAAGATGTCCTAGACAAGCTTTTCTCATTAAAAAGATAAAAATCTCACTTAACAAGTACTCCATCATTGGCAGAGAACAAACAGGCTTCTTTCAGGTTGACTCTTTCACTAGCTTTTTTTTACATGAGTCAGATTGTTTGAGTATTGGTCTCCAACTTAGGGTTAAAACATTAAAACCTTAGGAGTTCTGGGGAAGAAAGACTTTCTAGGCACAAAATAGTGGAAGAAATGACAAAGAATAAAAACGTATTTGAATAAATAAAAAAATCATATACAAAATTATGATAAATTAGGAACATAGGTTTGGAATAACCCTTTAAGGGTTAAAGGGTTGGCCAGGCGGGGTGTCTTATGCCTGTAATCCCAGCGCTTTGGGAGGCTGAGGCAGGTGGATCACCTGAGGTCGGGAGTTTGAGACCAGCCTGACCAACATGGAGAAATCCTGTCTCTACTAAAAATACAAAATTAGCCGGGCATGGTGGCACATGCCTGTAATCCCAGCTACTCGGGAAATTGCTTGAACCTGGGAGGTGGAGATTGTGGTGAACCAAGATCGTGCCATTGCACTCCAGCCTGGGCAACAAGAGCAAAACTCCATCTCATAGATAGATAGATAGATAGATAAAGGGTTAAAACCATTTGTGTGTAAAGAGCTCATAAGAATGCATGAGACAGGGCCAAGAGCAGTGGCTCACACCTGTAATCCCAGCACTTTGAGAGGCTGAGGCAGGCGATGGAGCCCAGGAATTCGAGACCAGCCTGGCCAACAGGGTGAAACCCTGTCTCTACTACAAGTATAAAAATTAGCCAGGCATGGTGACGCATGCCTGTAATCCCAGCTATTGGGGACGTTGAGGCAGGAGAATCATTTTAGCCCAGGAGGCAGAGGTTGCAGTGAGCCAAGATCACACCACTGTACTCCAGCCTGGGCCACAGAGCAAGACGCCGTCTCAAAAAAAAAAAAGAAAAGAAAAAAATTAGTGGTCCCAGCTACTAGGGAAGCTGAAGTGGGATGCTAGGAGGATGCTTGAGCCCAGGAGGTCGAGGCTGAGGCTGCAGTGAGCCATAATTGCACCAGTGCACTCTAGCCTGGGCAACAGAGCAAGACCTTGTCTCAAAAAAGAAAAAAAAAAAAAAAGAACACATGAGAGAAACAATAAAGATTTGAGTGTACAGTTCACAGAAGGGCAAGTAAAGCTGGCCACTAGATACAAGGGAGGGTAGTTCAACCTAATTAATAATAGGGTCTTATTAGTAATAAAGAATTAAACATAATTTTTTGCCTACCAGAGTGTCAGAGATTTAAGAACTATCCAGTGCCTCAAAAAGTAGAATGAGTTGGCACCTTTATAGTGTTGGTGGGAGTATAATTGGTAACAGCTTCAAAAAGTCACCTTATATCTCCAAATAATTTTTTTTTTTTTTTTTTGAGACAGGGTCTCACTCTGGCTCCTAGGCTAGAGTGCAGTGGCATGATCTTGGTTCACTGAAACTTCACTTCCTGGGCTCAAGCAATCCTCTGACCTCAGTCTCCTTGGTAGCTGGGACTACAGGTGTATGCCACCATGGTCATCTATTTTGTTTGTTTGTTTGTTTTGATACAAGGTCTCACTCTGTCACTATAGTACAATGGCATGATTTTGGCTCACTGCAGCGTCCACTTCCTGGACTCAAGTGATCCTCCCACCTCAGCCTCCCAGGTAGCTGGGACTTGGGACTACAGGGGTGCACCACCAGACCTGGCTAATTTTTTGTATTTTTAGTAGAGACAGGGTTTTGCCATGCTGCTCAGGCTGGTCTTGATCTCCTGGGCTCATGTGATCTGCCTGCTTTGGCCTCCCAAAGTGCTAGGGTTACAGGTGTGAGCCACCATGGCTAGCTCAAAAAATTTTTCTCTAATTCAGGTTCATTACTCAGCATTCTTCCCATTTCTTTAAGGAAATAACCAGGAAAAGTTTCATATTCAGGATATTTATCACAGGGTTATTTATGTGATTGTTTATAACCCAAAATTATGAACCCTGAAATGCCTAAGAATATTATAACCATGTACTAAAAGAGTTATTCATATATTTGGAAAACGAAAAACATCAGGATACAATATAATATGGTCACATTTGTAGGTTTTTTTGTTTGTTTGGTTTTGGTTTTTTTTTTTGGATGGAGTCTCGCTCTGTCACCCAGGCTGGAGGGCAATGGTGTGATCTCGGCTCACTACAGTCTCCGCTTCCAAAGTTCAAGCGATTCTCCTGCCTCAGCCTCCTGAGTAGCTGGGATTACAGGCATGTGCTACCATGTCCGGCTGATTTTTGTATTTTCACCAGAGATGGGGTTTCACCATGTTGGCCAGGCTAGTCTCGAACTCCTGACCTCGTGATCCACCCACCTCAGCCTCCCAAAGTGCTGGGATTACAGGCACTAGCCACTGTGCCCAGCCCCCATTTGTGTTTTATAAATGTGCAGAAACAAGGCTGGAAGGAAATTATGTTACATTTTGGTGTGTCTTTGTATTGTGGAACTATGGGTAATTTTTTTTCATAATACTTGTTTGTATTTTCCAAGTTTTTTAGCAGTAAAAATGTATATTATATGTTTTATAATCACAAGGAAAATACTTTTCAATTCTTTTCAACAGGGAGGGGTAATATGTGAGTGGGGATGGTGATTATACTAGTCCTTGAGTTATTTTTAAATTTTCTAAAAGAAAATCATTTTTGTGCTAGAAAAAGCTGAACAGGCTAAATAAAGACTTCAGATTTAACTAAAATTATATCCATTCAGTGTGAAACACTGTTGCTCTCATAGTTATCAAAAGCTCTGTTGGCAGTTGAGGGGAAGTTAATTACTTAAACTCACTTTGGTAGACAGTCTGTCAAAACACAGGATCTGTCGGGGAAAATAGTGAAGAGAGTCCTTCACAGCAAAGAAGTTTGGGAATCAGTGATCGAAGGATCCCAGCCATTTAGAGCCATAAAACCCCTGAGTGGCTGGTACAGTGGCTCACGTCTGTAATCCCAGCACTTTGGGAGGCCGAAGCAGAAGCATCGCTTGAGTTCAGGAGTTAGAGACCAGCCTAAGCAACATAGTGAGACCTCCTCTCTTTAAAAAATTAAAAAAAAAAAAAAAATAGCTGGGTTTGGTGGCACACACTGTGCTCCCAGCTGCTCAGGAGGCTGAGGTAGGAGGATTGCTTGAGCCTGGGAGGTCGATGCTGTGGTGAGCTGAGATTGTGCCACTGCACTCCAGCCTAGGTGACAGAGGAAGGCCTTGTCTTTTAAACAGAACAAAACAAACTCCTTTACACATCACACCAACACCTCTTACCAAGTTCCACTGTAGACATATAGTTACCAGAATGTTTATTGGGAAAATTGCAGCCAACAGGAAGTACTGTCAGTTCTCTGGGTTTTTAATATAATATATAATCTATTTCCTTTCTACTTCTTTTCTCCCACCCTTCAAAAGGTGCCTGAATGAAATCATATCAAGAAAGAGAGGGGTTTTTTCTTTATTTTATTTTTGAGACAGTCTTGCTTTGTCACCCAGGCTGGAGTGTAGTGGCATGATCTCGGCTCACTGCAACCTCCGCCTCCGAGGTTCAAGTGATTCTCCTGCCTCAGTCTCTGGAGTAGCTGGGACTACAAATGCACACCACCACACCTGGCTAATTTTTGTGTTTGTATTTAATTTTTTTGAGACAGAGTCTTGCTCTGTCACCTAGGCTGGAGTGCAGTGGTGTGACCTCTGCTCACTGCAACCTGCATCTCCCAGGTTCAAGCGATTCTCGTGCCTCACCCTCCCAAGTAGCTGGGGGGACTACAGGTGTGTACCACCACACCTGGCTAATTTTTGTATTTTTAGTAGAGATGGGGTTTCACCATGTTGGCCAGGCTGGCCTCGGACTCCTGACCTCAAGTGATCCACCCGCCTCAGCCTCCCAAAGTGCTGTGATTCCAGGCGTGAGCCACCACGCCCAGCCTTCTTTATTTTGTGTTACTTTATTTTATTTTTTGAGACAAGTTCTCACTCTGTTCCCCAGGCTGGAGTGCAGGAACACGATCTTGTTCACTGCAGCTGTAACCTCCTGGACTTAAGTGGTCCTCCCATGTCAGCCTCAGGAGTAGCTGGGACTACAGGCATTTGCCATCACATCTGGCTATTTTTTTTTTTTTTAATTTTTTTCTGGATATGGGAGTCTCACCATGTTACCCAAAGTGGCCTCGAACCCCTGGGCACAAGCAATCTGCCCACTTTGGCCTCCCAGAGTGCTAGGATTATAGTCATGAGCCACTGTGCCTGACTTCTTTAGATATATATATTTATATTTGGGGGGCTGGGGGGGTGGGGCAGGGAGTTATATAAAGCAACAGAAATAAGAGCTGAAAAATCAATAGAAAACTTTAAAATTTGCATAGCACAGGAAGTACCTCTTGGTTGGTGTGGAAATTTTTATTCATACATATATCATCTGCTGGCATCATATTCATCTACATGGGAAATGTGTTTGGATAGAAGGATCACACTTACCTTGTCTATTCAAGTCAGGAAGAAAAGAGGTGGAGTAAGAAAAAGGAATAGGTAGGGGAATAGTGTTCCCAAAGAAGAAACAAATAACTTGTGGTCCTAGCTTCTCCCAACTTGAAGTAATTTTAGGCAGACATAAAATTAGTTCAATCACTAAAGAACCCTTCATTCTTATGCTTTGATTTATTTATTCATTTATTTATTATTATTATTATTATTTTTTGAGATGGAGTCTTGCTCTGTTGCCTAGTCTGGAGTGCAGTGGTGCAATCTCGGCTCACTGCAACCTCTTTCTCCTGAGTTCAAGTGATTCTCCTGCCTCAGCCTCCCAAGTAGCTGAGACTACAGGTGCACATCACCGCACCCAGCTAATTTTTGTATTTTTAGTAGAGACAGGGTTTTGCCATGTTAGACAGGCTGGTCTTGAATTCCTGACCTCAGATGATTTACCTGCTTTGGCCTCCCAAAGTGCTAGGATTACAGGCGTGAGCCACACCTGGCCATGCTTTGATTTTCGAAGGAGCTGACTCCTGAGACCTACTTGCTGGCTCACTTTGGAGAGGGTCCACTTTATTTGGCAAGTACATAAGACAAGTGCCCTCTTAGAAAAACTCCATGGTTTATGTGTGAGTGTATATGTTTTATTAAGAAAAATCTCAAACATAAAAGTAGTAATATAATGATCCCCCATACCCATCACTCAATTTTAACAATTATCAACACATAGCTTTTTCTTTGAGATGGAGTTTTGCCTTATTACCCAGGCTGGAGTGTAGTGGTGCTATCTCAGCTCACTACAACCTCCACTTCCCGGGTTCAAGCATTCTCATGCCTGAGCCACCTGAGTAGTTGGGATTTCAGGTGTGCGCCACCAGACTCAGCTAATTTTTGTATTTTTAGTAGAGACGGGGTTTTGCCTTGTTGGCTAGGCTGGCCTCGAACTCCTTACCTCAAGTGATCTGCCAGCCTTGGCCTCCCAAAGTGTTGGGATTATAGGCGTGAGCCACTGCGCCTGGGCTATTTTGAAGCAAATTCCAGACTGGATATTATTCCATCCCTATGTGTCATACTTCCACATGTGTCTCTAAAAGATAAGGAAAAAAAATTTTGACACATCTAGAATGCCATTATCACTGTTTAAAATCACACAATTCCTTATTGTCACATGTTTGTGTAACTTTTTTTCCATAATTTTTTGTTGTTTGTTTTTGAGTACTTAATGTTGTTCAAATCAGAATCCAGACAAAGTCCACACGTTGCTCGTGATTTCATGTCTCTTTTCAGTCTCATCTTAATCCAAAAGGTTTCCATCCCGTTTTGGTTTTTCCTAGCCAATTTATTTCTTGAAGAAGCCAAGCTGTTCGACCTGTAGAATTTCCCACATTCTAGACTCTGCTGTTGCATCTTTGTAGTGTCATTTAACATGTTCTTCTCCCATGTATTGCCTGTAAATTAGAGGCTCGTTAAGAGTCAGGCTCAATTTTTTGGAAAAAAGACAAGGTGGTAGTGTGGTCCTTCCTGTTCATCACTGTTAGGAAGCACACAATGTCTCATAGTAATATATTGGCTTTTGAAATAATGATTCTAGCCCAGCAATTGATGATAATTGTCAAATCCATTACTTCATTAGGGGTTTATCTGTGTTTCCTGTCAGCTTCAATGTACTACATTTGCTCTTTCAAGTCCAGGTTACTTACAAGATCACTTTGGTCTCCTAGATGCTTCCTAGTGATTGAATTTTCCAAAGCTCCAGCTAACTATTCTCTCCATGAATTCTAATGGAGCACATGCACAGGGGATTTTCTCAAAGAGACTTTGTTCTTTGAAAAAAGCCAAGCCAGGTGCTGTGGCTCATACCTGTAATCCGAGCTACTTGGGAGGCTAAGGCAGGAGTATCGCTTGAGGCCGGGAGTTTGAGACCAGCCTGGGCAATATAGCAAGACCCTGTCTCTAAGAGCCAAGGTAGGAAATATTTTATCAGAGTAAGGCCTTAGGGGAAGGGGAAGATATAAAGGCTGTCAGAATAGCTTCTTTGGGAAAATTAGAGAAAAAGACTTTTCCTTTAAAACTCTAGTCTTTTGTTGCCTGGTGGTTTTGATGAATTGGCAGGGAATGTGATCATATAGTTGACTAAATTGGAGAAGGAAGTGTTCATGGAAAAGAGATTTTAGGCCAGGAACAGTGACTCATTCCTGTAATCCCAGCACTTTGGGAGGCTGAGGCAGGAGAATCACTTTAGGCTAGGACTTTGAGATCAGCCTGGGCAATATAGCGAGACCCTTTCTCAGTTCAGAAAAAGAAAAAGAGATTTTAAATCCATCACTTGGATCCTAAGTTTCAACATGCAGCTTTTTTTGTGACAAGGTTAGGAGAGTTCTCTCCCCATTACAACAAAAAAACCTCCCAATTTGAGTTTTTCAGGCTAAGTGCAAAGAGTGCCTTTAGCCTCTCACCTGCACTTAAGACCTCAAGGATTATGTCAGCCAGTCATCTCAATAGGTTGAAATGGTGCAGTGTTGGCGGGGACAGTGACTCACACCTGTAATCCCAGCACTTTGGGAGGTCGAGGCTGGCGGATCACTTGAGGTTGGGAGTTCGGGACCAGCCTGACCAACCCCATCTCTACTAAAAATACAAAATTAGCCGGGCATGGTGGCACATGCCTGTAATCCTAGCTACTCGGGAGGCTGAGGCAGGAGAATCGTTTGAGCCCAGGAGGCAGAGGTTGTGGTGAGCCGAGATCACGCCATTGCACTCCAGCCTGGTCAACAAGAGTGAAACACTGTCTCCAAAAAAAAAAAAAAAAGAAAAGAAAAGAAAAGAAATGGTGCAGTGTCATGTTGAAGTTTGCTTTCTAGAGTTTTAACGTCCAGAAGTTTAAGTTTCAGAGACTCGAGAGCTACAGCCTCAAGGAAAAATAACTCCCCATTCTACAGCCTTATGATTATCTCCCATTTCGGATTGCATCCCTCAGCCACATAAAACTGTTTCTGCTGACACTTTCCTGTGACTAGTTACCCATCCAGGGATGCTGAACTAACCCAGCTTTTTTCTGCCTTTGTCTTCAGGAGCCAATGAAGTGCTTTTGGTGGTTGGGGGCTTCGGAAGCCAGCAGTCTCCCATTGACGTGGTAGAGAAATATGACCCCAAGACTCAGGAGTGGAGCTTTTTGCCAGTAAATAATGGTGAAACCATTCGTTGGGAGGGATCTTAAATGTCCTCAGTCTCTGGCTCCAGATCATAGCTAATCCAGCCTTAAGAGTAGAAAAGCCTAATAACAGGATGTTTCTTACAACAGTCTTGTGCATATAGTAGGTACTCACTTAACAGTTTTTGACTGTTTAGATTAGAAGATTATGCCTTAGAAATGTCAGTGGCCCTGTGTCAAGGTAAACTCAGATGGCCACCACTAGTTAGGTGCCTTTCTTAGCTGTCTGTATAATTCCCAGCACATTTCATTGGTCGTGCTGTGTGAAACTGAATTGAATGTTAAATTGTGTTGAATTGAACCTAGTGTTCAGTTGAGCTCAGAAGTTTGGGCTGGGCGTGGTAGCTCACACCTATAATCCCAGCCCTTTGGGAGGCTGAGATGGGAGGATCTCTTGAAGCCAGGAGTTCAAGACCAGCCTGGGCAATATGGTGAGACTCTGTCTCTACAAAAAAGTAAACAAAAAAATTAGCCAGGCATGGTGGTGCATGCCTGTAGTCCTAGCTACTTGGGAGGCTGTGGCAGAAGATTGCTTGAGCCCAGGAGTTCGAGGTTCCAGTGAACTGTGATTGTGCCACTGCACACCAGCCTGGGTGATAGTGAGATCCTAACTCAGAAAAAAAAAGTTCGTATCTGTTTCCCTCAGCATGTCTCTCAGTGTTGAATGAACAATAGTAATTTCTGAGAAAACATGGAAATCCAACCCTCCTACCTTTTAAGGTTCTTATAATAAATCCTCGCCTTTTGATTAGCAATGTGGGAATACTTTTCCACTTTATGGAAGGATATCAGTCTCTTAACCCAGTACCTTATGGAAAAGAAAGGAGTCAGATACTGGATAACAGAAAGCTGTTAAATCTTTTGGAAGCCTTGGAAAGAAGCAGATATACAGAAAGCTTGTATCTTTAAGAGCACCACAACAGGCATGTTCAGTAGGTAGCTATTTGGGAGCCACTTGAGGATGAACCACTTAAGGAGGGTTCATCATGACAGGCGAAGAAGCATAGAGGTGTGCAGATACAACAGGGAAGATAGCAAAAGGTAAGGCCCAAAACTTGCCTAACTGAAATGCTCTGTACCTCTTCTCTCCAAATCCATAGAGCATCACTCGTAAGAGACGTTATGTGGCCTCAGTGTCCCTACATGACCGGATCTACGTCATTGGTGGCTATGATGGCCGTTCCCGCCTTAGTTCAGTGGAATGTCTAGACTACACAGCAGATGAGGATGGGGTCTGGTATTCTGTGGCCCCTATGAATGTCCGACGAGGTCTTGCTGGAGCCACCACCCTGGGAGGTAGGCTGGGTGTGCAGGGCAATTATTTCCATCTTACTGTGGCTGGACCAGGGTTTTTAACCTCTCCTGTTGTCTGGCAGGAGCATGAAATATGGAGAAAAAATTAAGGTCAAATGTTATTATTATTATTATTATTTGAGACAGGGTGTCTCTCTGTTGCCCAGGCTGGAGTGCAGTGGTGTCATCACGGCTCACTGCAGCCTCAATCTCCCCAAGCTCAAGCGATCCTCCCACCTCAGCTTCCTGAGTAGCTGGGACTACAGGCATGCATCACCATGCCCAGCTATATTTTTGTATTTTTAGTAGAGACGGGGTTTCGCCATGTTGCCCAGGCTGATCTCTAACTCCTGAGCTCAAGTGATTTACCCGCCTCGGCCTCCCAAGGTGCTGGGATTACAGGTGTGAGCCACTGTGCCCAGCTGACAAATACTCCTTTTTGCTTTCAGAAATACCCGTGTAATAGAAGCTGTTCAATATTCATGGATGTTTCAGTATTGACTACAAAGTTGGCAAATCAAGTTCCAATGTGCTGGGTGGGGAACTGGCACTAGTTGTGTTTTTGCAAACTCACAGGTGGTCTTTGAATGCTTTTAAGGATTTTATTTTACCCCATTCTTTTTAGATGTCTTCCTTGTCTATAAAACTTAATTGACTTATCTCATTAAAAAATACTTTGTTTTTGCTCTCAGACTTTTAAAGGACCCTTGGAAAATTTGTAGAGGAAAGAGTTCTTAGAAATCTCTCATTCTCTAATAGTCTGTAATTTGTTTATTCTGAGCAGATATGATCTATGTCTCTGGAGGCTTTGATGGAAGCAGGCGTCACACCAGTATGGAGCGGTATGATCCAAACATTGACCAGTGGAGCATGCTGGGAGATATGCAGACAGCCCGGGAAGGTGCCGGACTCGTAGTGGCCAGTGGAATGATCTACTGTCTAGGTATTGAGTCTGGGATGCAGGAATGGGAGGGAACTCAATGGGTAATGGACTGTGGGTAAGGATTCCTTTTTACCAGAATGAAGTTCATAGACTTCCCTTCAAGTAAAACCCTGGTGTGTCTTAATATATTTTCCATTAATTGGGATTATCTTTTTCTTATAAGTGTACTGTCAGATTTCTCTTAGAGTTATTGGAACTCTTGTGGGAAAATTGAAACTAAAATAATTAGTTGAAGCACTCAGAGAAAGACCGACCAGGAATGGGCATGAGGATTTTCCACTCTTTCTGGAATGGTCTCTGTCTTCCAGGAGGATATGACGGCTTGAATATCTTAAATTCAGTTGAGAAATACGACCCTCATACAGGACATTGGACTAATGTTACACCAATGGCCACCAAGCGTTCTGGTAAGACCAGATCTGAGGGAGGGGACAATAGGCGATGTTGTCAGACCTTTACATATATAATGGTGGTGCACGGGACAAAACGTAGATTAATGTAAAAATGAGATTCTGCTCTCCTCCTTGTCTCTTGTTTTCTCTAAATATTAGGATAAAGACAGTTGATACTTACAACTAGATTATAAGTTTGAAAACAAAAGCCTTCATGTCTTTGTTCTCTCCCTACATTTTAGAATATCTAGTACAATTTTGCCTGTGTAGTACATGTTAAATAAATGTCTGTTAAATAAAGTCTCTAATGCATAAGGACAAAAAAGTAGCTACTTATCTTCACTGAGAGCTTTTTGAAGTGGAGCAGGCTGGGATATAGAAAAGGAGAGAACACTGTGCTGTTCTAGTTTACTTACTCTGGGTAAAAATTGCTTCAGAACCATAATCACAACTCCTTTCCCTCCATCTGCCTTTATCGCCGCCTTTTTTTCACTTCCTCCCTTTCTCCTAATTAGAAGGGTTGGGCTCTGAGTTAATGAAAGTGAAGAAGAGAACCATTTTTATTATTTATCTTTTATCATTTCAAGTCCAAGCCAAAGGGTTTATAGATGGAATAACTTGTGCTGGACTAGATTATTCTAGGCCTGTGTGGGCCCAGTCCATATCCCTCATCTACCCTAGAACTCAGCTAATCATTAGTGACCATAGTTTATTTCTATAATTCAGATTCTAGGCTTAGTACCATTCATTTGCTAATGCCTTCATTTTCCCCAGGTGCAGGAGTAGCCCTGCTGAATGACCATATTTATGTGGTGGGGGGATTTGATGGTACAGCCCACCTTTCTTCCGTTGAAGCATACAACATTCGCACTGATTCCTGGACAACTGTCACCAGTATGACCACTCCACGATGCTATGTAGGGGCCACAGTGCTTCGGGGGAGACTCTATGCAATTGCAGGGTGAGGATTTAGAAACGAATCCAGACTCAGTATGTAGCCAGAGCAAGAGTCTATGTGATCTGATCCTCATTTTTGGATGGAGACAAGACTTGGGTAGGGGTAGACATCTCCAGTGGCAACTTGATTTTATTAGATTTTTTTTATTTTTTAGAGACAGAGTCTTGCTCTGTCACCCAGGCTGGAGTCTGAGTAGAGTAGCTGGGAACACAGGTGCACGCCACTGTGCCAGACTAGTTTTTTATGTTGCCTAGGCTGGTCTCCAACTCCTGGGCTCAAGCAATCCTTCCACCTCAGTCTCCCAAAGTGCTAGGATTACAGGTGAGAGTCACCATGCCTGGCCTCCAGTGGCAGCCTTAAGGAAGGACTTGTGTGGAAAGGAATAGAAGGCGAATTTCTTTCTTTCTTTCTTTAAATTTTATTGAGACAGGGTCTCACCATGTTGCCCAGGTTGGTCTCAAATTCCCTCCTGGGCTTAAGCAATCCTCTTACCTCAGCCTCCTGCATAGTTGGGATTACAGGCACGTGCCACTTAACGCAGCTGACTCATTTCTTTCTTCTGCTTCTTTCTCACTCAGATATGATGGTAATTCCCTGCTAAGTAGCATTGAATGTTATGACCCTATCATCGACAGCTGGGAAGTCGTGACATCCATGGGAACCCAGCGCTGTGATGCTGGTGTTTGTGTTCTCCGCGAGAAGTGACCATTGTTGGAGCACCATCCAGAGCTAGTGACCAGTCCAGTGGACAGTTAGTGGGAGAATCAAAAATCCTTTCCAGAATGTCTGTTTCTCACTGTGTGCACAGGGTGATTACAGGCACCAGTGCAGTGATGATTGTACTTACTTGACACATACTCCCCGTCGTCCTGGTTCTTGTTCATGAGAAGGGTGGGTAACAGATATTCCAGGAAAAAGAATCCATTGAATGGATGTGAGAGACCACATTGCCTCTCCCACTGCTTTGGGGAGCACTTTCCTGTCATTTCTAACTTACCATATGCTTGGTGTACTATATGTATGTTGTGCCTCATATGTTGCAAAGAACTAAGATGAGTATAGCCTACTAGATATGGGCAATATCCAGCCTAGATGATTGGAAAGATACCAATTTAAGTAAACTTGGTAAAATCCAAGTCTTTTTTTTTTTTTTTCCAGGAACAACTACATTTTCTCATCTACAGGTAGCTAGGGGCAACACAGTTCCATTCTAGAGGGAAACAAAAGGGAGAGCCCCACAAAACTTTGGGGACAACGGAGAGACTCATCTGACACTTCTTTTGGAGGTTAGGATTTGTATATCAGAATTGAAGTTAGAATAAGTGAATTAAACTGAATTTGATTGTGAGTGAACCTAGAACAGCACTGAAGTATTACATAAGCTGGAAGACCGAGATATTTGAAGGATCTTTTTATTTCCCCAAGGTCTTTTGCACTGGAGATAGCATAAAAGAGTGAACAAATGTTGGGATGAGAGAAGATGACATCAATGTGGGAGTTCAGTATAACTGGGGATAAACTAGAAGTACCTGTGATTTTACAGTCATCTTATTACCTGCCAGAGCTCATCTAGCCATGGCAATGTTTGCCTTGAATGGGGGTGAAAGCCTTTCTTTGTTGAATCAAATACTACTACACTATTACACTTCCACACTATTTATTTGGGGATGGGCTGGGAGTGACAGTAGCCTAGTAGTTCAGCTACCTGATTACTGCCCCATTCTTTTAGAAGCACACTTCTGCCAAGGAGTGGTTTGTACTGCTGTGTTTGGTACATTTAGCCTTTTTTCTGCTTTAAGTTTTCCTTACCTGTCCTTTAGTGTAGATTTTATTCATCACAGGACAGAATAATCAAGGACAACCAAAATCCTTTTGTTAGTTTCAGTACCTCAGCTATCAACATTTCTGAGCTATCATTCAATGTTCCTCTGTGTCATGGAGTGAAATTCTTGTTTTGTGGGTATTAGGAGTGTGGGAATGTGATAACCTGAACAACTTTTGCTCTGAAATTCCATTTTTCCCTCTTTCCCTGAGTTGTATTGACCTACAGAGTTAATTTCCTTTGTATTTTTTTAAGAAAATATTAAAAATCAACGGTCTCAAATGCCGAGAGTTTGTGGCTAACCAACATTGCCTTTAGTAAATATTTGGGAGGCAAAGATGTAGGGATCAGCCGTAGCTCCTATCTCTTCAAGCTGTTCATCTTGTGTGTTTGCCAACTAGTTCCGCTATTTCTCTGTTAGACACAGGTAAGAGGTAGCCACTTTACACTTTGGAGATTCTCATCAGTAAAATATTTACCTGATTTGCCGTATTCATTAGCCCCCTCATGCTTGGAGTTACTTGAAAATCAAAGGAATAAAGAAAAGACATCTTGAATTCACTTAGCACCCACTTGAATTTTAGGGTTTCAGTCACACCAGTCCTTTTTTCCATTTGCTTTGAATTATGGCATGTGATATAAACAGCTATGCAGAAGGCCTGCAAAACTGAAACAATCCTGATGCTTCCAGAGCAAAAGGAAGGAGGAGCCACATGAGGAAGTTATTTTCCTTAAAAGATGCCTGGTGACTTCGGCAGATGGATTGCGCCTGCTAATTAAACCAAAGCCTATAAAACGTGGCTTTTCCTATCTCAGGAAGAGATCCAGGGGAGGGTGAAGGACTGATGGCTTCTATGCTGTCTTCAGTGCTCACTAATGAGTTTCAGACCAACTTCACAAATAGTTCATACACCGAAGCCACAATGGAATGTTCTACAGAAAAATCAACACGTAAAACTTATAGCTTTTTCACTCTTTTCACAATCGTACACACTTTCATGTGCTCACATACATACACAGAGATACCCCTAATTTGGTGGTTCATCTTATTTTTTTAAGCTCCCATAACTGGCAACCAGCTACTTAGTTATCTAAGCTAGGAAAGCCAGCAGTTGCTTTGTGTCACCCCCATCACAATACAGACATCCAGCTAGTTTCTAAGTTCTGTACAATTTTAATTGTTCCAAGTCCATTCCCATATCTTTGTTCCCTCTGCTAGCTTCAGGGCCTTTCTGAGCTAGACTCATGAGGTAATAGCTACCTGATACCTTACCTCTACTCTTTTTCCTCTGTTCAATCTAGCCCCTCTATTTAGTCATAGGTTATCTTTCTGAAGCACAGGTAGGATCATTACAGTACTTAACATACAGCAGACAGTAAATATCGAACAGTTATTTCTGGCCTAAAATTCCACAGATTCCCATTATTCATGTTATTAATGTTAAATTCCTTGGCGTGACATTAAAGCCATGGAGCTCTGGGCCCACTCTGCCTTACCTACCTCTACTACCCCTTCTCCCCACGTGTAATGTGGGTCAGCCACAGTGGTCTACTAACCATTCCTAAATTTGTTCTCACCCTTGTTCATATATAATACTGTTCTGTCTGAAATAATCTTGCTTTCCTGACAATCCTAGTTAATTAAGAGCAG
This sequence comes from Pongo pygmaeus, assembly GCF_028885625.2. Classification (NCBI taxonomy): domain Eukaryota; kingdom Metazoa; phylum Chordata; class Mammalia; order Primates; family Hominidae; genus Pongo; species Pongo pygmaeus. The sequence goes on from NC_072373.2 coordinate 46,612,696, forward strand.
TGGCTTTAGAGTTGTGCTGCTTTTTCTGATCTTTACCTTTCTCATTTTGTGCACAAGCGTACCGACCCCGTAAGGAAACTGTGATGATTTAGTAAGTTTCTAAAGGCGCTTTGACACGTTTTGCCGCATAGTAAATGGTCACAATGAGTAGAAGAGACCAGCAATTAAAGCTTCCACGCATCTTTTTCCAATACCGAAAAGATACATGCCCCTCTAAGTAGTTTCCTATAGAAGAAGCTAATGTGGCTAAAACTTGATGGGAAGTCCGACACAGATTCCCTTCACATTGCCCCTAATAATGTCCCCATTTATTCAGGAGACTAAATTCAGATCTCAGAAAACTAAACAGTAAGGTCAACCTAATGATTTGTCTAGGTTTTAATATTAAGTGAAGCCCAGTGACCAGGTGGGTATGGAGATGTGTCACTGGTGCCAAGAAATGTCCCTGTCACAAAGCCTGCCGACACCTAGCCACTCAGGTTAGGCAATGAATGAAGGCGCTTGCGCAGGCGCCGGGGAAGCGGGCGCCTGCGCAGAGACGTAGTGACCGTCCGCTCGCCGCCCCGCCTCTGCCAAGCCGCGCCAGCGCAGTGAAGAACGAGCCGCAGACACAGCGTCTGCGCAGCCGTGGGTGAGGAGCCTGTGGCGGCAGCGGCAATGGAATCAACGGAGCCGCTGAGCGAGTTAGTGTCAGCCGAGGGCCGAAACCGGAAGGCGGTGCTGTGCCAGCGTTGCGGCTCCCGGGTGCTGCAGCCAGGGACAGCTCTCTTCTCTCGCCGACAGGTAGGGAGGCAGGTTGGAGGCCGTTTACACCCGCAGTCTTCCCGACGAGCCGCCGCGGTCAGAATCTGAACCCCGGCTCCTCAATTTCCGGCGACCGCGCCCTCCTCGCGCGGCCTTAAGCCCCGCCCCTCGGGCCTCAGCTTGGCGAGGCTCTGCCCCTGGGGCCGCTGAAGGCTGGGGAGGGAACCGGGTCCTGCCCCGGCATCTTTTGCCGCGGGAACCCTTCCCTGGGCCACCCGGCCCAGCCAGCCCGGCCCTCTGCCCCCGGGGCCGCTTCGAGCGCGGGCCGTGCGCCCCGCCGCCGTCCAGGGCCACTGCTCCGTGGGCGCGTGGAAGGAAGGCGCCCCATTCCGGCTCCCGAGCTCCCGCCAGCTTGCAGGACTCGGCAGGTGCCTCTCGGCCGCCGCTCACCGCGAGTGTTGCCGGGTTCCCGCCCCACTTCAGACCCCACCCGCCAGTCCTGAATTCACCGTCTCATTTATGACGGGCACCCATCTGCTCCACAGAGGATCCCCAGGAACAACGGGTGTAGGGGACGCGGCAAAATAACCCTGGTAACCTACCCACTTTACCGAGGCACTGGAACCGTCTGGTTTTCCAGATGAATCGTATTTCAAGTGCAGTAGATCCCTGACGTCCTGGAAGTAAATTTCGAAGAAAAACTTTTTTTTTTCCCTTCAGTTTAGGGATTTTTATACCCTTCCTACCACCATCATCGCAAGTGAGAAAGTTGAAAAAAAAAATTTATTTCGGTAAACTGTGTTGAAGTGCAAATATAGTGTCATTTCAACCATAGGCACATCCTATCATTCAAAATTATTTCTAAAAATATGCAGATCATTTTATTATTTCACGTGCTTGAGCAGATGGTGAAGTGTAATGTCTAGTAGAAGAACAAGAAGCACCCATTCCTCCAAAACAGCCTTTCATCAAAGAAGGAAAAAAGGAATCTGTGTCTGTTGTTTTGTAGGTATTTTGATGACTTTTGATCTAGAGATTGGTGGAGGTCCCGGGGTTCTTTTAAGACTTCCAAGGTTTAGGAGTAGAGTTCTCAATTAATTTTACGAAGTTAGTGGCGTTATGGAGTCAGTGGAAAGAACATGGATCTTGGAATTAAAACATACATGGAATTGAGGCCTGACTTTATCATTCATTAACATTAAAAGAGTTAGGCTGGGCGCGGTGGCTCATGACTGTAATCCCAGCACTTTGGGAGGCTGAGGCGGGCGGAACACCTGAGGTCAGGAGTGTGAGACCAGCCTGGCCAACATGGCAAAACCCCATCTCTACAAAAAAAAAAAAATACAAAAATTAGTTGGGCGTGGTGGCACAAGCCTGTAATCCCAGCTACTCGGGAGGCTGAGGCAGGAGAATCGCTTGAACCTGGGAAGCGGAGGTTGCAGTCAGCGGAGATTGAGTCACTGCACTCCAGTGTGGGCAACAGAGTGAGACTCCATCTCAAAAAAAAAAAAAAAAAGTTATTTAACCTCCGTGAGATGCAGGTTGCTTATCGTGTAAAACAGGGGTGTCCAGTCTTTTGGCTTCCCTGGGCCATATTGGAAGACTTGTCTTGGGCCACACACAATACACTAACGATAGCTGATGAGCTAAAAAAAAATAAATAAATAAAAATAAATTGCAAAAAAAAACCTCATAATGTTTTAAGAAAGTTTCCGAATTTGTGTTGGGCCGCATTCAAAGCCATTCTGAGCCGTTTGCCGGCCGCGGGTTGGACAAGCTTGTTGTAAAATGAAGATGATGATAGAGGGAAGAATTTGTATAAAAGCACTTAGCACTGTGCCTAGTATATAGCCCATAATATAGGTTAGTTCCCATACTCCTTTTCCATGGCAAGGTTTTGTCTAATTTTATAAACTGACATAAATTAAGAGACTTCTAAATGGAGTTTATAGTTTGTTTTAAAATTCTTAATTTTTTTTTCTTTAAAAAAAAAACATAGCCCACGCCTGTAATCCCAGCTCTTTTGGGAGGCTGAGTTGGGCGGATCACTTGAGGTCAGGATCTCAACAACTGCCTGGCCGACATGGTGAAATCCCATGTCTACTAAAAATACAAAAATTATCTGGACGTGTTGGTGGGCACCTGTAATCCCAGCTACTTGGGAGGCTGAGGGGCAAGAATCGCTTGAACCCGGGAGGCAGAAGTTCAAGATTGCACCACCGCACTCCAGCCTGGGTGACTCCGTCTCAAAAAAAAAAAAAAAGAAAAAAAGAAAAAGACGCGCTCACTGTATTGCTCAGGCTGGTCTCCAACTCCTGGGCTCAAGTGATTCATCCACTTTGGGCTCAAGTGATTCATCCACTTTGGCCTCCCAAAGTGATGGGATTACAGGTATGAGCCACCGTGCCTGGCCAGGATCTTTCTTTTCTTTTCTTTTGTTTTTGAGATGGAGTCTCACTCTGTCGCCGAGGCTGGAGTGTAGTGGCATGATTTCGGCTCACTGCAACCTCCGCCTCCCGGGTTCAAGTGATTCTCCTACCTCAGCTTCCCAAGTAGCTGGGATTACAGGTGCACGCCACCATGCCCAGCTAATTTTTGTATTTTTAGTAGAGATGGGGTTTCAGCATGTTGGCCAGGTGAGCCGCTGCGCCCTTCTGCCCTGCCCTGCCCTCCCCTCCCTTCCCTTCCCACTCCCCTCCCATCCCCTCCCCCTCCCCTCCCCCCGTTTTCCTTTCCCCCCTTCCCTTCCTCCCTCCCCTCCCCTCCCCCGTTTTCCTTTCCCCCCTTCCCTTCCTCCCTCCCCTCCCCTCCCCCGTTTTCCTTTCCCCCCTTCCCTTCCTCCCTCCCCTCCCCTCCCCGTTCCCCGTTGTGCTCTGTCAAAAGCATGGCTCACTGCAGCTTCTGATCAGTCAAAATTCTTAATTCTTGTTTGATACTATTTTAAACTGATTTTGCCAAAAATTGTGTGAGCAAATTAAATTATATATGTTACATTTCTTTTTGTTTCTCAGTGAACACAGTGGCCCCTATTCTAGAAAGGGGCTTAAGAATTTTTTTTAATGCATTTTAAGTGTTTTAAAATGTTTTCCCTCTTTTAAAAAGGCAAAAAGGTGGGGGTTTTTTTTTTTTTTGGTTGTGTTTTTTAACAATGGCTTCAATATTTCTGGAAATTTCCTATTTCTTGAGAAAGCGCTGTTGGAAGAATCCTATCCCTTTTTCTGGACTCGAGCAACTCAGCTGTAATCCAACCCAGTGTTCTCCTTACTCTCAGTCCTAATTGTTTTCTCCTTTCTTTTCTCAAATACTAATTTCAGCAAAAATATAACTTCTAGGACATGACGTAAATAGAAGGTAGAAAATTTCATGGAAGATTTTAACCAGTTATTTATTAGTCCTTTCCCTGCTCTGTGTCACACATTTTAAGGTGGGGAAAAGCAGTTCCATCCTTAGAGAAAACAAGCAGCTTCTGAGATGCTGAGCTCCTTAACTAAAGCCTTGGGGTAAACCCTGAAAAGGTTCAGGGTAGCTCTTTTTTGTTATAACTGTGACATATTGCAGATAAACCACCGTTAGGGCAATTACAGCAGGGCTGTTACTCATCTCTGCAGGTGTTAAAGGACCACTCCCAGCCGTTAAGCCTGGAGAAAGGTGTAAGGAGTCTGGCTAGAGGTGGCCTACAGCTTTCTCTCTCGCTCCACCCAGTGGAATAGCCTAGTAGTCTGCAGATGGGAACAATTGGAGAACTAGACTGCCATTCCTACCTTTGAGGTGATCCAGGGCCTAGCACTTACTGTATCTTATATTCCAGAGTTCTTTAGTCTAAAGTAGTGTGTTTCTCGATTCCTCCCGCACCCCCAGACCTCCAGAGGACATGTAGCAATATCTGGAGACATTTTTAGTTGTCAGAATGAGGGAGGTGTGCTACTGGCATCTAGTGGGTAGAAGCCAGGGATGCTGTTAAGCATCTTTTTCTTTCTTTTCTTTCTTTTTTTTTTTTTTGAGTTGGAGTCTCACTCTGTTGCCCATGCTGGAGTGCAGTGGCACGATCTCTGCTCACCTAACCTCCGCCTCCTGGGTTCAAGAGATTCTCCAGTCTCAGCCTCCCGAGTAGCTGGGATTACAGGTGCCCCCACCACGCCCAGGCTAATTTTTTGCATTTTTTAGTACAGATGGGGGTTTCACCATGTTGGCCAGGCTGGTCTTGAACTCCTGACCTCAGGTGATCGGCCACCTCAGCCTCCCAAAATGCTGGGATTACAGGCATGAGCCACTGTGCCCGGCCCGAACAATGATGTATTTTGCTCAGGAATTTAGGGGTCGACTGGGTTTAGTGAGGCAGTTCTCACTGGGGGTCTCTGTTGTGATGGCAGTCAGAAAGGCCATTCTGTCACGCGTCTGCCTGTGGGCTGGGAGGGCTCACACACCTGAGCACTGGAACAGGATTTGGGGCCACCTCCGTCCCTACATGGACCCCCCAGCCTGGTCTCCACATGGCACCCTCAGGATAGCTGGACTTCTAACACAGTGGCTGAAGGCTCCCAGCGCGTGTCCCATGAGAAATGGCAAAAGTTGCATGCCATTTTCTAACCAGCCTGTCACTTCCACTGCATATATTCATCAAGCAATCACCATGGCCTGCCCAGACCAAAGGAGAGGGGTATGGACTCCACTCTTGGTGGAAGGATTATCAGAGAATTTTCGGATGTGTTTTGAAACCAACACAAGTAACTCCCAGAAGGGAAAAAATTACGAAAAAGTTAACAGAAGTGTACTCTGTATTGTAACAGTTTTTATTCTCATCTGTATTATAGCATGCTTGCCAAGTTTTCTACAATGAAAATGTATTTTTACAATGAGAAAGGTAGTATTTTATTTTTAAAAGGGTGCTCTTAGTAGTATATCAGCAGAGTCTCACTGAGTTGTGGTGTTCTGTCTAGTTCTGAAGAGGCTGTCCAGGATTCGCTGGGGTCCTGACAGAACAAAGGTAACCAACCCATCTGGTCAGGGATCTCACTGGCAACTTCGCACCAAGTTGAGTTTGCCTCAAATTACATACTAATTTTTTTGTTGCCATCCCCAGTAGTCTATCCAGAAAGCCTCATTATATTCCAGATGTTATAGCTAATCTCCTGGCCCTAGCAATGGTCCTTGGCATTGCAGTGAATAGGTTGAGATCCAGGCAGAGATGCACATACATATGCATATATATGAGTATAGTCTTGTGGGCCTGACTTAGATGGTCTAAGTTAAAATGGGAATGTTGAGGAATAGAGCAAACAGGACCCAATATGATGCCTTGAATGGACCGTTAATTATAGTAGTACCTTTAAATCTCAAATCAAAGGAGAGAGAACTGGACAGGTGACGCTTTGTGCTACAAATGGGAACCGAGAGAGGGAAGGGGGTGATGTTTTGTTGGGCACCTCCTGAACACTAATGCTTTAGTCAGTTTTCTGTTTTGTTGGACACACCGAATTCTTGGTTGATTGGTTAGATGTCTTAACTAGTCCACTGAAGTTTACTCCATCCATGTGAAGATGTGTGGGATTTCACACCTACAGTATAGGGGATAAGCCAGAAATACATTTAGGAAAATTGAGGCCCACAGAAAGTTACAGATGCGACCGGAATTCAGGTTTCCTGGTTCCTTAATTTTGATTCCTAACTCTCTTTGCCTCTACTTGTTCCTGTTTTTGTTTAAGGTAGAACAAAGTGTTAAGGAGACCTTTAACATGAGGCAAAAAGAATGACTGGAGTAACAGTATGACACAATGGCTTGTACTGTAACCCCAGTTACTTGGGAGACTGAGGCTGGAGGATTGCCTGAGCCCAGGAGTTCAAACCCAGCCTGGGCAATGTAGAGAGACCCCATCTCTAATTACAAAAAAAAAAAAAAGTATATCGTGGGGTGGGAAATGGGAAATAAGTGATATGACAACAGCCATATGAGGAGCAGAGGGGTAACAAACTTGGCTGGCATGATATTTTGCAGTAGTCTGGGACAGCTAAGAGTGTATACACTATCAATAAGGGACAGCTAAGAGTGTATACACTATCCATATTGAAGAAATTAAAGCAATTGTGTGTGTGCCAGAGGCCTTCTCCTAATGATTGAGAAGTCATATAGGTTGGAGGGTACAAGCATCCTAGAGCTAATAATTCCAAATTGTAGAACTAGATTTTTCTTTTTATAAGATAAATCCAGTATATCCCTAACAGTGATGGAATAGATCAAAGCCAGATATTCTGTGTTTATTCGCTTAACAAATAGTTGAGATCCTGCTCTATACCAGTTGCTATTCTAAGCACTAGAGATCTAGTAATGAACAAGGTAAGCTCCTTGCTTTCCAGGAGCTGATATTCTAGTGGAGGTAGACAGGTGGTAAATAAGTAAGCCAATAAATTAACACGATAATTTCAGAAAATAAGCAAGAAGTAAACAAGTAGGAGTGGCAGGAAGAGACTTCCAGGGGAAATGAATGTGTTCATTATCTTGATTATGATAATGGTTTCACCATTATACATGTGCTAAAGTGAAATAAACTGTGCGTTTTATTTTATTACTTTTTGAGACAGGATCTCACTCTGTCACCCAGGTTGGAGTACAGTGGTATGATCTTGGCTCACTGCAGTCTCAATCTCCCTGGCTCAAGTGATCCTCCCACCTCAGCCTCCTGAGTAGCTGGGAGTACAAACACTTGCCACCATGCCCAGCTAATTTTTTTTTTTTTTTTTTTTTTTTTTTTTTGAGACAGAGTCTTGCTCTGTCACCCAGGCTGGAGAGCAGTGGTGTGATCTCAGCTCACTGCAGCCTCAATGACCTCCTGGGCTCAAGCGATCCTCTTACCTCAGCCCCATGAGTGGCTGGGACTACAGGTGTGCATCACCACAGCCAGCTAATTTTTGTGTTTTTTGTAGAGATGGGGTCTCACTATGTTGCCTAGGCTGGTCTTGAACTCCTGAGCTCAGGCGATCCTCCTGCTTCAGCCTCCCAAAGTGCTGGGATTACAGGCGCGTAGCACCACACCCAGCCCTGGCTAATTTTTTCAAACTACTTTTTGTAGAGACTAGGTCTCATTATGTTGCCCAAGCTGATGTGCATTTAAAATATGTGCAGTTCATATGTCAATTATACCTCAGTAAAACTATTTAAAAAAAAATACAGTGGGCAGTAAGTAAAGCTAATTCAGGTTGTTTGGTTAGAGAAGACCTCCTGAGAAGGCTACATTTGAGCTGACTACCAAGGAGGAGCTAGCCATGCCAAGATCTGAGGGCAGAACAGACTAATGCTGTTTGAGGAAGGCAAGAAATCCAGTGTGTCTGAAGCATAATGAGCCGGGGAAACTAGGACCATGTCGGGCCCATGTTGAGGACAGCAGTGAAACCGAGTTCCCAGACCACCCAGCTGGTGCCCCTCTTTCATTTCTCTTAAGAATCAGGCTCACGCCTGTAATCCCAGCACTTTGGGAGGCCGAGGCAGGCAGATCATGAGGTCAAGAGATGAGATCGAGACCATCCTGGCTAACACGGTAAAACGCCATCTTTACTAAAAAAAATACAAAAAATTAGCCAGGCTTGGTGGCGGGCGCCTGTAGTCCCAGCTGCTCAGGAGGCTGAGGCAGAAGAATGGCGTGAACCCAGGAGGCGGAGGTTGCAGTGAGCTGAGATCGCACCACTGCATTCCAGCCTGGGCGACAGTGGGAGAATCCGTCTCAAAAAAAAAAAAAAGAATCAGGGCAGAGACCAGAGGCAAAGAAGAGCCACCCAACACCATCGTCTACAGCTTAACGAGAGGGCTTCTCTTTTTTTGTCATTCCTGCTAGGGAGCAATGTGAAGTGTACCTAGAACGGGGGTGTTGATGGAACTGGGCCAGTTCAACTTCTGCGTTCTTTATGTTCTCTCCCACTGCAGCTTTTCCTTCCCTCCATGAGAAAGAAGCCAGCTCTGTCTGACGGCAGCAATCCTGACGGCGATCTCCTCCAGGAACACTGGCTGGTTGAGGACATGTTCATTTTTGAGAATGTGGGCTTCACCAAGGACGTGGGCAACATCAAGTTTCTGGTCTGCGCAGACTGTGAAATTGGACCAATTGGCTGGCATTGCCTAGATGACAAGAACAGTTTCTATGTGGCCTTGGAACGAGTTTCCCATGAGTAACTGAGGGGAGGGGTACTCAGGTCCACCTCCAAAGATAAACCTACTCCCCACAAGAACTGGCCTTTAATGTGGTATAACTGTTCCGCTGCCTTCTTCTCTGTGCTAATATAAATACTGAGTACCAGCATGTCCACTTGAACATGCAGAGGGTTAATCCTGCTTCCTAAAGCCTCAAGTACATGCCTCCTGCTTAGTTCACTTTGCATCACATTTCCTAAGCTCCCTTTTCCCCCAGTTTTGGGACACTGTGCTTACCTCCAAAAATCTCATCTCTTTCCTGGCATTCTCCCTAGGCTCTGTTTTGCCCAGGGGCTCCCTCTTTTTCTCGTTCTAGAAGAGCAGTATTCAACCTTTTAGCTATGACGACACATAACAAAAGATGCTTATGTACTAATAGTTGAAAGTCTGCCTTTTTCTCATTCAAGAAGGCATACAAATATCTGAGAGTGACTTTGTTGTATGGCTACCCTTGTCATCTACAGTAATTTATTCTTTCTGAAAGTAAAGCATTTTCAAAACTCAGTATTTAAACCACTAACCAGAAACATTACTTTGGATGCATCTCTAATACCATGTTTGAGCACCTCTGCTCTAGGTTGAGAATGACATTTTATTGTGAAGATGGGTGTGGTCCCTCTTCCCTTGAAATCTTGTAGTTTCTTTTTATATTAGCTCCTCACTGCTACAGCCTAGAAGGTGAGAAGCAGATTTTAACCCCATCTGGCAGCCACTCAAGGAAAACCCAGCCCTGGCTGTTTACTCAGGCTGTCTTAGAATGAGAGTGGAGGGTGTAGGATATGAGGGTTAGGCCTTTGCCACATTATACAAAAGTTTATAATTTGCCTTATCTGGACAAGTAATTTTCTTCCTTTGTTCGTAGGCAAGACTTCTTTAATGGATATTATCATTTACTGAACCTACTGGGCATGGTCCTCATGGAGTTTTGGTTCAACTGGAATCTCTGTGCCAACCCAGGATACAAACTTCCATCCAGATGCATGGATACAAATTTCCATAGCTCCGGGGCTGCTCTAACAGTTTGATATCAGCAGACTTGTTTAAGCCTTCAATTTGATTTCCAATTATTCCATCATTTCTATTCTGAAGTGACTCACCGTCGTAGAAGGAAGTTTATTATATAACCAAGGTTTCAGGTATCCTCCTGTCACCACCTCTACTATTCAGGAGGCCTAAAATTGAAATAAGTACTAAATAGAAACCTTACCATCTGAAGTCCCTTCCATTGTTTTCTAGTTGCTTCCTCATTCCTTTACCCCCAGACTTTCTAAGGACTCCCCGACTGCAGTGCAAGCTGGCCTTGGGCACAGTTTTGCAACCAACCTACTCGCCTGGAAAGGTGGCTTCCTTCTCCAGTTAGCCTGAATGAGCTTTAGTAAGCAATTGAGAGAACTGTGTTTTTCTGACAAATGGTCACATGTCCATCATTACGGCATCTGCAGAAAAACAGAGTTATCCACTCAAGTCAGGAGCAAAACCCAAGTAGATGCCTCTAGGGGCACATGGCCCCTCACATCACAAGCCAGAACCTAAGCTAAGCATTTTTTACATTGAGTTTGAGACTAGCCTGGGCAACATAGTGAGACCCCATCTCTATTTAAAAAATGAACAAAATTACCTGGGCATGGTGGTATATACCTGTAGTCCCTGCTACTTGGGAGGCTCAGGTGGGAGGATCACTTGAGCCCCAAAGATGGTGGCTGCAGTAAGCCAAGATCACACCACTGGCACTCCAGCCTGGGCAACAGAGTGAGACCCTGTCTCAAACAACAACAACAGTTTCAACAAAAAAATATATATAATATATAGCGACTTGAATAGGAAACCATAGTATTTCATTGTTTTAATTTGCATTTATTTTATTTCTAGTGAAACTTTTATATACGTATTGGTCATTTCTATTTCCTTTTTTGAGAACTGCCAAATGTTGCCCTAGTAGCCAAAAATATCAAGTTGCTATTCTGCCTTTTCAGTTTGATCTGAAAGAAATAAAGGCATTTAAGCAATGGAAGTTAGATTTCTGCATGTCCTTGGGAAGAATATATAAATTGAAAAAACAGAGGAGAGCTGAAACCTGAACATTGGGGTTTAGCTTAAGGTCAACCAACTGATTATCTAGTCAGCTATAAAATGCAAATGTCATTTCTTCATTTCCCTCACACATAATGGGCTCTCAGTACATACTTGTGAATCAGCTGCTATTTGCTGTGGATAGATAGAGGCAACCTGTGCTTTCTGCTCCGAGTATAGAAACTTCCGTTTTCTATTGGGGAGAGCAGTTGATTTTGCGAAGGCCTGATTGTTTCCACATAATTGTCTGTTGTTTTACAAAAACACAGAATCAAAGATGGGCAGTGGTGTACTGACATTTCACAAATTGTCACCATGTTGTATATGAGGCTACACATGTAACTGAGTAACTATGAGGACTTCTGCTTCTGGTAATGGTGGATAGGTCCTTTGGACTGATCAGCTCACTGGTTAACTAGAAAGGCTGGACAAAATACTTTAGAAATCTGTGTGAAGGCACCAAGAGAGCCGACATGACTTTGAAGAATTGCTAAACCAGGACAGCAGAGGAGATGGAAACCCTGGGAGATGGGCTTGGTGTGAGGGCCACTGTTCTCCTGGGAGCATTTGCCAAACTTGGAGGTGATTCAGAGGTTTAGCAGTGATTTTAGCAGCCTTTCAGAAATAGGGTACAGGGCCTGTGAAAGGGCGATGGACTTGGTGGTGTCCCTCACTTTTGGTTGAAGCCCTCAGTCTTTTGCACCCCAGGAATAAGGGTGAGGCGGTGTAGGAAACAGGTTCTCGGGACTGCAGCCCAGCCTCCGATTACGGATCTTAATCCTTGAAATTAGATTAAGGTGATCCCAGAGTGGTAGTTTGCCCAAACTCTTTGGATAAGCAAACAAAAACCCTCTCTAGAGGATATTATTATTATCCTAAACTTCAGATTATTTCTACAATTTTGCTAATACAGTATCCTGAGTACAACAAGATGTAACCAGGCATGTGAGACAAGATAGCAGGCCCACAGTGGCTGGAGACATTGGCGCCATCAGACTAAAATAACTGCTTACCATGTTCAAGGAGAGACACTAGTTTGGGAATTTCAGCAGCCTACATGGACATGTTTTTTAAAAAAGTGAATTCTAGAATTTGTAAGAATCCAATAATCAAAATTAAGAATACAGTGAAATCTTGGCTGGACATGGTGGCTCACGCCCATAATCCCAGCACTTTGGGAGGCCGAGGCCGGCGGATCACGAGGTCAAGAGTTCAAGACCAGCCTGGCCAATGTGAAACCCTGTCTGTAGTAAAAATACAAAAATTAGGTGGCGCACACCTGTAATCCCAGCTACTCGGAAGGCTGAGGCAGGAGAATCGCTTGAACCCAGGAGGCGGAGGTTGCAGTGAGTGAGCCGAGATCGTGCCACTGCACTCCAGCCTGGGACAGGGAGAGATTCCGTCTCAAAAAAAGAAAGAAAAAATACAGTGGAACCAGCATGGGCAACATAGTGAGACCCTGTCTCTACGAAAAATAAAATAAATAAAATAGCCTGGTACGGTGGTACCTGCTTGTAGTCCCAGCTACTTTTGAGGCTGATATGAGAGGATCACTTGAGCCCAGGAGTTAGAAGCTTCAGTGAGCTATGATGATGGCCACTATACTCAAGCCCGGGCAACAATGAGCCCCTGTCTCTAAATTTAAAGTTCACTGGAATTCTTTAACAGCAGCTTAGGCACAACTGAGGAGAGAACTAGAAAACTAGGGGCTAGACATAACTAACAGTAGATGTGTAAGACCACAACACAAAACCTTATATGACATTACTGAGAGAAAGTAAAAGAAAACAAATTCATGGGGCCAGGAAACTATAGCCCACAGGCCAAATTCATTCAGCCAGTACCTACTGAGGCTCAGAAACTTTCAAGCTAAAAATAGTTTTTACTTTTTTTTTTTTTTGAGACAGGGTCTTACTCTATTACCTAGCCTGGAGTGCAGTGGCACAATCACAGCTCACTGCAGCGTCGACCTCCCAGGCTCAGGTGAGCCTCCCACCTGGGCCTCCTGAGTAGCTGGGAACACGGGCACGTGCCAGCGTGCCCAGCTAATTTGTATTTTTGGTAGAGACAGGGTTTGCCGTGTTGCCCAGGCTGGTCTCAAACTCTTGGGCCCAAGTGATCCTTCTACCTTGGACTCCCAAAGTGCTGGAATTACAGGTGTGAGCCACTGCACCTGGCTGGTTTTTATGTTTTGTAAATGGTTATATAAGTATCTCCAATTCTGCCTCAGCCCACAAAGCTTAGAATACTTATCTAACCCTTTTAAGAAAAAAGTTGGTTAACTCCTAATATTGTTAACAATCTCAACTTCAAACTGGTGTATAAATTCAGTAAATCCCAGTCAAAAACTCAAAAAGTTTGTGTGTGTGAAATTCAACAAACGTGATTGTAAAAGTTAAATGAAAATGCAGAGGAACAGGAGTAGCCGAGACAGTCATGGAGAAAAACAAGGTGGGAGAATTTTTCTATTGGACAGACAGTGTAGCTTGTCACAAGGATAGACAAATAGACTAGTGGAACAAAAGAGCTCAGAAACAAACCCATGCATATATATGGACACTTGATTTATGATAAAGGTAGGAGTAATGATTTGGAGGGGGCATGAGGAGAGCTTCTGCAATGCTGGTAATGTTCTACATTTAAAAATCTTGATAGTTGCTATGTAATAAATTGAGCTGTACATCTTCTGTGTACTTTTCTGAACATGTTTTCACAATAAGGTTTTTATTTTTCTTGGGACAGGGCCTCACTCTGTCACTGAGGCTGGAGCACAATGGCATGATTGTGGCTCATTGCAACCTCGAACTCCGAGGGTCAAATGATCCTCCTGCCTCTTAGCCTATGAGTAGCTGGGACTACAGCTGCATGCTGCTGTGCCCGGCTATTTTTTTTTTTTTTTTTTTTTTTGGTAGAGGTGGGGTCTCACTGTGTTCCCCAGGCTGGTCTGGAACTCCTGGCCTCAAGTGATCCTCCTGCTTCAACCTCCCAAAATGCTGGGATCACAGATGTGAGCCACCGTGCCTGGCAACAGTAAGATTTTTAAAAGAATGTAAGTAGTGGTTCTATACAAAGCCCACTTTTCTAAACATCAGTTCTTCCCTTCAAAATCAGATAGCATTTCATTTCCATTATCTCCTAAATGTATACATATTTAAAAATTAAACACCTGACTCTACTTCCTCACTTCCAAGGATGATAAATTTCATAAGCATAAGGACTCAGAATAAATATCCTATTTGCTCTTGGTGCATGGCCTAGTGTCTGACAAATTTATAATAGTTCAGTAAATAGTTTTGAAGAGAATTTAAAATAAACTTTGCTGAATACTGTTATCATTTTAAGGGGACTAATTTAACGAAGTTCATGCAGACTTTTGAAAATGGAGCTAGAGGTTAGAGCGAATTATATTTATTTTTTGGTTTACTTTCTTTTTTCTTTACATAAATAACTTTATTTTTCCTTACATAAATAACAGTGGAAAACCAAAATTTGTGGTCATCTCTTTAAAAATTGAGAATTATGTACAAAAAACTTACATAAATTAAAAGAATGAGTAAATTTACAGGTGTAAATGTAAACCGCTTCTAGCTCAAGACTTAACACTAATAGACCAGCAAGACAGAAATGAAACTGGTTCAGGAGCTCTTGCCAGGCTCTAGAAAAATCCTAGAATGGCTGGGCGCAGTGGATCACCTAAGGTCGGGAGTTTCAGACTAGCCTGACCAACATGGAGAAACCCTGTCTCTACCAAAAATACAAAATTAGCCAGCTGTGGTGGCGCATGCCTGTAATCCCAGCTACTTGGGAGGCTGAAGCAGGAGAATCGCTTGGACCCAGGAGGCGGAGGTTGCAGTGAGCCAAGATCGCACCATTGCACTCCAGCGTGGGCAACTGGAGCGAAACTCTGTCTCAAAAAAAAAATAAAAGGAAAATCCTGGAACACTGAGCTCTCCGACACATTAGTACCTGCACAGTTAAGGAGACTGCAGCTCACACAGACTCACCAAGCCACAGACTTCCCTCCCACAAGCATGTCCTCACCTCAGCCATGAAGTTACTGAGCCACATGTACTAAGGGTATAAATCAAAGATATGTACAGGGTATTAAACAAATACCAAGGGAACAGTTAAAGTCAAAATCAGCAACAAGTTCTACAATCCAGTGCTGATACACAAGTTTCAAGGACCAGTTCTTTTGAAAGGCTTATTCTGGTTTATTGAGGCTAGCATGAGGTGTATGCATTTGCCAGGGGCAAATTTATACTTCTACATTAATCCATGAAGCACATGACACGCATCTGCTTGCAGTCCATTTAGAAGCATCTGCAGTGGGTGATGAAGGGGCTTGACTCATCCTGCTCCTGCTTGATGATCCACATCTGCTGGAAGGTGGCCAGGATGGAGCTGCCAATCCACACAAGGACTTGTGCTCAGGGGAGGTGATGATCTTCTTGGAGCTGGGCACCAGGGTCGTGATCTTCTGCATCTTGTAGGTGATGCCCAGGTACACAGGGGTGTCGCCAGACAGCACCACGTTGGCAAGCAGGTCCTTGCGGATGTGCACATCATACTTTATGGAGTTGAAAGTGGCCTGGTGGATGCCACAAGATTCCATACCCAAGAAGGAGGGCTGGAACAGCGCCTCCAGACACTGGAGCCACTTGGACAGCTCCTAGATCTTCTCCAGGGAGGAGGAGGACGCTGTGGTGGCCATTTCCGCAGCTTCTCCTTGATGTTGCGCACGATCTCCCATTTGGCTGTGGTGGTGAAGCAGTAACTGGGCTCCCTGAAGATCTCCATGGGGTGGTCGGTCAGGTGCCAGTCATCCAGATGCAGGATAGCATGGGGGAAGGCATAGCCCTTGTCGACGGGCACCGTGTGGGTCTCGGCTGTGTATGATAATACCAGTGGTGTGACCAGAGGTGTACAGGGACAGCACAGCCTGGATGGCCATGTACCTTGCTGGGGTGTTGAACGTCTCAATCCGAGTCATCTTATTTCTGTTGGCCCTGGGGTTCAGAGGGGCCTCAGGCAGCAGCACTGGGTGCTCCTTGGGAGCCACGTGCAGCTAATTGTAGAAGGTGTGGTGCCAGATCTTCTCCATGTCATCCCAGTTGGTGATGATGCAGTGGTCCACGGGGCACTTTCAGGGTCAGGATGCTGCACTTGCTTTGGGCCTCATCACCCAGGTAGGAGTCCTTCTGGCCTATGCCCACCATCATGCCCTGGTGCCAGGGATGCCCATTGATGGAGGGGAACATGGCTCAGGGGGAACTGTACCCAGCAAAGCCAGCTTTGCATGTGCTGGAGCCATTGTCAATGACAAATGCCATGATCTCTTCTTCCATTGTGATCAGCAGAGGAGCAGGCAGTGGAGTGATGGGAGAACTCAGAGTGTGGGCTGGTGGTGAGTGGGCGAGTTACATTTCTGATACAGGAATAGTCGGGGGGCCAGGTGTGGCAGTTCACACCTGCAATCCCAGCACTTTGGGAGGCCAAGGCAGGAAAATTGCTTGAGTTCAGGAGCTTGAGGTTACGGTGAGCCAAGATCACACCACTGCACTCCAGCCTGAGTACCAGAGACTCTGTTTCAAAAAAAAAAAAAATAGAATAGGTACTATACTTTTTTCTCAATGCTGTTTGAAAAAGACAGTGAAAACCGTTATACAGGTTAGTGAGAGAGTATTTCAATGTGGTCGTGACCATGGCTAAGTCTTCAGAGGGTAAGGGAATAAAGATGTTAACCTCAGCAGGTGCAACTTTTTTTTTTTCCTTTTCTTTTTTTTTTTTTAGAAAGAGTCTCCCTCTGACACCTAGGCTGAGTGCAGTGGCGTGATCTCCTCTCACTGCAACCTCCACCTCCCAGATTCAAGAGATTCTTGTGCCTCAGCCTCCTGAGTAGCTGGGACTATAGGCATGTGCCGCCACGCCCAGCTAATGTGCTAACCAACCATTCAATTATGACCAAGATTTTCTTGTGTTTGGAAAATTAAATTCCTGGAATCTGTAGGTGTCAGAATTTAGAGTTAAGTGGCAGGAGTGTCCATCAAATTCACCTGAAGTCAGCTGAAACTTAGAATGCATTTTGCCTCGGAGAGAAACAATAGATGTTGAGTAGTTTTTAACGTATGACACAAGCCCATATGTGTACCGGAAGCACAGCGCCATAACAAACAATTCTAATGTTGAATGCCAGGAGCAAGGCCTGTGCTGCTGTGAGGGCAGGGTCCCTTCACAATCCAAACCTGGTGACCCCAGACAGTCTATTTCAAGTTGGGGATCAGGATAAACTCTGACTTACATAATGATAGGGAAACTACTGAGGAGAGAATGTGGGCTGGGAACACTTACTGCCTCAAGGAGGTAAGAGGAGAGTGAGCAACTCCATGGGTTTATACATCATCCCTTCTCCCCTGTGTCCTGAATGGGCCCTGAAACGAGATGTAAAATAGGCATTGGCTGGAAACTGGGGGTTCTATCCTAGAGAGCAGTTGCCTGAGTCAAAGGGGAAATAAATTTCAAGCTAAGACAGTAAGAAAAGAAAGCTCATATCGACACTCAGCTTGGGCAACTGTTCTAAGGTATTTGTAAGAAATTCCAGGCCAAGCACGGTGGCTCACACCTGTAATCCCAGCACTTTGGGAGGCTGAGGCGGGTGGATCACCTGAGGTCAGGAGTTGAAGACCAGCCTGGCCAACATGGTGAGACCCAGTCTCTACAAAAAATACAAAAAAATTAGCTGGGCATGGTGGTGGGTGCCTATAATCCCAGTTACTTGGAAGGATGAGGCAGGAGAATCGCTTGAACCCAGGAGGCCAAGGTTGCAGTGAGCCGAGATCGCGCCATTGCACTCCAGCCTGGGTGGCAGAGCAAGACTCAGTCTCAAAAAAATAAAATAAAATAAAGAAAGAAAGAAATTCCACCATTTGAAAGCCAGGTACTGCCTATACAGTCTTGGCACTGGCTCAAGAATAAATCCTGAAACATGGTCCTGGTCTATCTCTGTTTACCTTGATTCTTCACCACTAGGTTAACAGGATATTCTTGTTCCCATAAAAGCCTCTCCATCGAACTTCTTTTGTCCTTCCCTTGCCCAGACTGACGGGTGTTACTTCAATTCACAGTGTCACTTCATTGCTATGTGGTGGAGGAGGATGGGGAGGATATATAGAGAGAAAGGATGCAGGTTTATCAGGATACTTTGGATTGCTTGAAAACTAGAGTTGACCATGGGGTTAAGGAAACAGGAGCATGGAAAGCCAGGGTGACACCATTTTAAAATCAACTCCAGCTTAAAACCAGCAAGGCACATTCCTTGCCAGTCACGACCCATGGCCATAAGATGTCTTGAAGATGTTTTAGTAATGCCTGCAAGAACAAACTCCTATGACAGCAGAACGTCCAGCTGTCCCAATATTGCATAACAATATGTTTTAAAAATAATTATAGTTATGCTTTGACATACTTACTCAAATGCCAAGGATAACTTTCTTTTCTTTTTTTTTTTTTGAGACGGAGTTTGGCTCTTGTCACCCAGGCTGGAGTTCAGTGGCGTGATCTTAGCTCACTGCAACCTCTGCCTCCCGAGTACAAGCGATTCTCCTGCCTCAGCCTCCCGAATAGCTCGGAATACAGGCGCACAAACTGCTGGCATTACAGGCATGAGCCACTGCACCTGGCTGAGATTTTGTTTTTCTTATACAATTCAGTGAGTTCTAGATAAAATGGAAATATTAGAGACTAATTTGACACTGAGAAAAAAAATGTGAAAAAGGCTTCTTAAAAACCAAACTTCCAGCTGGGTGTGGTGGCTCCCGCTTGTAATCCCAGCACTTTGGGAGGTCAAAATGGGTGGATCACTTGAAGCCAGCAGTTTGAGACCAGCCTGGCCAACATGGTGAAACTGCATCACTACTGAAAATACAAAAATTACCCGGACATGGTGGTGCATGCCTGTAATCCCAGCTACTCGGAAGGCTGAGGCAGGAGAATTGCTTAAGCCTGGGAGATGGAGGTTGCAGTGAGCCATGATCACACCACTGCACTCCAGCCTGGGCCACAGAGTGAGACTCCATCTCAAAAACAACAACAACAACAACAAACAAACAAACACAAACCCTAAAAAATCCAAACTTCCATAAAGACTAACAAAAATTTTGGTCCATAGCTTTCCTTGGATTACTTGATGGATGTCTGAGTTATATCCAATTAAGAAAAGTTTATGATATGGAAAAACATGTTTCTAGGACTGTGGAATGGTTTTCTCTATAAAATGCTTCTTAAGTTTTCAGATTCACAGACAAGTGAGTGCCCTTTGCGTTCCTTCCCTTCCCTGTGTTGTTCCTTTTCCTGTTGAGCCTTCTGAGCCCCAGGAGTCATGGGATGCTCATGGTTCTTTATATTCACTGGGAACTGGGGGTTATAGGCCCCTGTCCAGGGCTGTTGGATAAATTGAGGTTCAGAGGCATATTTGCCAGCACCTACTGGTTCTCAGTCCCCCTTGTCCCCTTTCTCGGCTGCATATTTGCTGTGTATGCCTCACTAGTGACACACGCAACCCTCAGCTTGTATGCCCTAAGCTTACACCTGTCATTTTCCTTCTGGTCTTGATGGTTTTCATTCTTTGGGTTGTTTAATTCAGCTTCTCTCTGGGCAGCATTGGAGGGCAAAAGCCTCCTGGGAACTAGTCTTATTGAGAAAAAGAATAATGTTGTCTAATTCAGAAGCCATCTAAGGGTCAATTCAAATTATGGACTTGAAAATGGTTACTTGGGCCGGGCACGGTGGCTCACGCCTGTAACCCAGCACTTTGGGAGGCTGAGGTGAGCAGATCACCTGAGGTCAGAAGTTCAAGACCAGCCTGACCAACATGGTGAAACCCCGTCTCTACTAAAAATACAAAATTAGCTGGGCGTGGAGGCACATGCCTGCAATCCCAGCTACTCGGGAGGCTGACGCAGGAGAATTGCTTGAACCCGGGAGGCGGAGTTTGCAGTAAGCCGAGATGGCACCATTGCACTCCAGCCTGGGCAACAAGAGCAAAACTCTGTCTCAAAAAAAAAGAAGAAAATGGTTACTTGGCTGGGTGTGGTGGCTCACACCTGTAATCCCAGCACTTTGGGAGGCCAAGGCGGGCAGATCACCTGAGGTCAGGGTTCAAGACCAGCCTGACCAACATGGAGAAACCCCCTCTCTACTAAAAATACAAAATTAGCTGCGCGTGGTGGCACATGCCTGTAATCCCAGCTACTCAGGAGGCTGAGGCAGGGCAGACACTTGAACCCGGGAGGCAGAGGTTGTGGTGAGCCAAGATCATGCCATTGCACTCCAGCTTGGGCAACAAGAGCAAAACTCTGACTCAAAAAAAAAAAAAGGTTACTTATGGCTGGGCACGGTGGCTCACGCCTGTAATCCCAATACTTTGGGAGGCTGAGGCAGGAGGATCACCTGAGGTCACAAGTTCGAGACCAGCCTGGCCAACATAGTGAAACACCGTCTCTACTAAAAACACAAAAATTAGCCAAGCGTGGTGGCAGGCACCTGTAATCCCAGCTACTCAGGAGGCTGAGGCAAGAGAATTGCTTGAACCCGGGAGGCAGAGGTTGCAGTGAGCCAAGATCATGCCACTGTACTACAGCCTGGGCGACAGAGCAAGACTCCATCTCGGGGGAAAAAAAAAAAAAAGCTGGGTGCAATGGCTCATGCCTGTAATCGCAGCACTTTGGGAGGCCAAGGTGGATGGATCACCTGAGGTTGGGAGTTCAAGACCAGCCTGATCAACATGGAGAAACCCCATCTCTACTAAAAATATAAAATTAGCCGGGTGTGGTGGTACATGCCTATAATCCCAGCTACTTGGGAGGCTGAGGCAGGAGAATCGCTTGAACCCGGGAGGTGGAGGTTGTGGTGAGCCAAGATCGTGCCATTGTACTCCAGCCTGGGCAACAAGAGTGAAACACCATCTCAAGAAAAGAAAATGGTTACTTATGAAAAAAGGTAGAAAGGAATGAGTAAGTAGGGGAGAGAGATGAAAAAAGTTTTGGAAATGAAGATGTATTTTTGGTAAGGCAAGTTATAAAGAGAGTAATTTTATATTAAAAAAAGGTAGCCGGGCACGGTGGCTCACACCTGTAATCCCAGCACTTTGGGAAGCCGAGGCAGGCGGATCACCTGAGGTCAGGAGTTCAAGACCAGCCTGGCCAACATGGTGAAACCCCATCTGTACTAAAAATACAAAAATTAGCTGGGAGTGGTGGCACGCGCCTGTAGTCCCAGGTACTTCGGAGGCTGAGGCAGGAGAATAGCTTGAATCCAGGAGGCAGAGGTTGCAGTGAGCCGAGATCAAGCCATTGCACTCCAGCCTGGGGGACAGAGTGAGAGACTCTGTCAAAAAAAAAAAAAGCTTTAACGCTTTAAATCTCAGTTGTTTTAG
This sequence comes from Pongo pygmaeus, assembly GCF_028885625.2. NCBI lineage: Eukaryota > Metazoa > Chordata > Mammalia > Primates > Hominidae > Pongo > Pongo pygmaeus. The sequence continues at coordinate 46,634,118 of NC_072373.2, forward strand.
CAACCAAAATCCTAATAAACATAGCATAGGAATTATCTTGATAAAATGTAAACTTTTGGGGTTTCATTTTCTTGTTTTTTTGTTTTGTTTTTTGTTTTTTTTGAGATGGAGTTTTGTTCTTGTTACCCAGGCTAGAGTGCAATGGTGTGATCTTGGCTCACTGCAACCTCTGCCTCTTGGGTTCAAGCGATTTTCCTGCCTCGGCCTCCCTAGTAGCTGGGCTTACAGGGATGCGCCTCCACGCCCAGCTAATTTTGTATTTTTAGTAGAGATGGGGTTTCACCATGTTGGTCAGGCTGGTTTCAAACTCCTGACCTCAGGTAATCCACCCGCCTCGGCCTCCCAAAGTGCTGGGATTAAAAGCATGAGCCACTGTGCCCAGCCTGGTTAGTTTTTTAATACTGCCTCTGGCATACCTTGACAAAAAAGGAGGAATATAAACTAAAAAATAAAAAAACCCTAAGCCCCCCAACAGAGCAGAACCCCCTCTTGGACAAAGAGAATTTTAAAAATACCCTGAAAAAGGCCAGGCGCGGTGGCTCACGTGTGTAATCCCAGCACTTTGGGAGGCCGAGGCGGGCGGATCACGAGGTCAGGAGATCGAGACCACCCTGGTTAACATGGTGAAACCCCGTCTCTACTAAAAATACAAAAAATTAGCCGGGCATGGTGGCGGGCGCCTGTAGTCCCAGCTATTCAGGAGGCTGAGGCAGGAGAATGGCGTGAACCCAGGAGGCGGAGCTTGCAGTGAGCCAAGATCGCACCACTGCACTCCAGCCTGGGAGACAGAGCGAGACTCCGTCTCAAAAAAAAAAAAAAAAAACCCCTGAAAAACTAGTTCAGGTTATAATGGGAAGCTGGGGGTCAGACATACCTCACTATACATTTCCCCTCTTGGGATTCACATACAACTGGCCAGCATTAACATTAAAATAAAGATCATAAAACTAACAGAACAGATTATTTATGGCAATAAGATATCAAATTATAAGCAGGATCTATGACCAGGTGTGGGGTTAAGTCTTCACCACAGCGTAAACAAAGTCATATGTTACATGCATGTTTCTTCAATATACCTGTGTCAGGCAGGCCACTGCCATAAATATTCGTAGCTCCCCTATTCAACCAGGAGACTTAGTCTTATTAAAAACCTGGAAAGAAGGCTGGGCACAATGGCTCACGCCTGTAATCCTAGCACTTTGGGAGGCTGAGGTGGGTGGATCACCTGAGGTCAGGAGTTCAAGACCAGCCTGGCCAACATGGCAAAACCCCGTCTCTACTAAAAATACAAAAATTAGCCAGGTGTGGTGGTGGGTGCCTGTCATCCAAGCTACTCAGGAGGCTGAGGCAGGAGAATCATTTGCACTGGGAGATGGAGGTAGCAGTGAACCAAGATCATGCCACTGTACTCCAGCCTGGGCGACAGAGGAAGACTCTGTTAAAAAAAAAAAAAAAAAAAACTTGGAAAGGAGGATCACCCAAAATCAATTACAACTAAAATGAAAGGGCCCTTATTGGGGAATATTGTTAAGCACAGCACCTCCACTGCTGTTAAGCTTCAGGGACTCACTAGCTGAGTACACCTGTCCAAGATTAAACCTGTTTTTTACAAGTCCCCACAGGCACCTGAGAAAGACACCACAACCTACACTTGTGAACCCCTAGAAGACCTAAAGCTGTTGTTTTGCAAAGAAAGAGATAAGTAACATCCTCAGTCCCTCCTACAGGTACTCAATCTTCTTAACAACTCCCATCCCATACAGGTTTGCACCCCCAATGGATTATACCTGTGGCTATGTGGTCATCCATTCAATCAGCCTATAAATAACTTGTCTCTCATTTGGGATCATGGAAACCCATGGATACACAGTGTATTGATAATGTTTGGTTCGGGGGTCAATGTATAATAGAACAAGCAAAGCTCTTTAATATATAATTACATAACATCACTCACCTGAGAGCTAAGCAGGCAACTGGCCTTATATTGGCTGGGGTTGGGGCTGCCAATGGTTTATTGGCCGCGTAGGGAAAATTTGCCTATCCCAAGGCAACTCTTCGAAACTTTACTTCATTCTATAGACTGTCTTATAAAATGGGGGAGGCTTTAGATAAATAAAAACTCTTCCTTGATTCCTTAGCAAATATAGCAATGGATAATAGATTAGCACTAGATTACTTGGTTGAACAAGGGGGAGTATTTGCACTATAATCAATAAACCCTGCTGCACTCGTGTAAACGCCTCCAGTCAAATAGAAGAAGATCTACAGAAAATATATGAACAAACTGCCTGGTTGCATAAATATAACCAAGACGTCAATCCCTAGTTCATTACTAGGTAGCTTTATTTTAATCATTGATATGCCCGCCTTCAGTTGGATGCAACATTTGAGTTGTTTTGCTAGGGGTAGTGACAGGCAATGAATAGTGACAAGCCATGTCTTAACTGGTCAACCATTAAAAGTGCTCTTGTGGCCAGGCCTGGTGGCCCACACCTGTAATCCCAACACTTTGGGAGGCCAACACAGGCGGATCACCTGAGATCAAGAGTTCAAGACCAGCCTGGCCAACATGGTGAAACCCTGTCTCTACTAAAAATACAAAAAATCGGCCACCTCGTGTCTCCTCATTCCCGACATGTCCTGGGCTCCGAACGTCTCCTGAGGAGTGGCATGATTGAATCAGGGATTCCCTAGCCCCAGGTCCCCTTCTCTGTCATGCTCAGGATGAGGCTGCCCAGTTCTCAGGTGCAGGACAACGGACAGAACTCAAAGTCATCCCTCTGCTCACCTGAGACAAATGAATGAATGATTGCTTCTTCTGCCCTATTGTTTATGCAAAAATGCAGATCCACTGAGCCAGACCAAGGCATCAGCGTGACTATTCCTTTACTCCCCACTCCATGTAAATTGTGTATTCAGTGAAAGGCTGATCAAAGACCCAAAAGAATGCAGCCTTTTGTCTCTTATCTACCTATGACCTGGAAGCCCCCACTTTGAGTTGTCCCGCCTTTCCAGACTGAACCAGTGTACACCTTACACATATTGATTGATGTCTCGTCTCCCCAAAATGTATAAAACCAAGCTGTGCCCCGACTACCTTTAGCACGTGTTGTCAGAATCTCCTGAGGCTGTGTCATGTCATGAGTGTGTGCTCAACCTTGGCAAAATAAACTTTCTAAATTGATTGAAAAAAAAAAATCAGCCAGGTGTGGTGCAGGCACCTGTAATCCCAGCTACTTGGGAGGCTGAGGCAGAGAACTGCTTGAACCCGGGAGGTGGAAGTTGCAGTGAACTGAGATCATGCCATTGCACTCCAGCCTGGGTGACAGAGCAAGACTCCATCTCAAAAAGATGCTCCCTCCTGAGTGTCACTGTTTTTTTGCCCTTCTTAGGACCTTTGATAGCTGTCTGGTTATTACCAATCTTAGCCCTTTACTTGTTTAACTCCTAGTGAAGTTTGTGTCTTCTAGATTACAATTCTGCATAATGCTGGCACAAGGCTTCCAGCCCATCCCATTTTCTGACCCAGGAAATAAAGACATCCGCCTTTGGGCCCATAGATGGGGCAAACAGATAATTTTTACTTCTCCAATCTTATGCCCATAAAATCAGCAAGAAGTTACAGAAGAATGACCTTCGCACCTCATCTCTCCTTAAGATTAAGAGATCTCTTATAAATCGAGGATTATGTTAGGGAAATAGGAGCATAGGAGAGCCAGGGTGATACCATTTTAAAAAATCAATTCCATCTAGGGGCCGGGCACGGTGGCTCACGCCTATGATCCCAGCCCTTTGGGAGGCCGAGGCAGGCGGATCACGAGGTCAGGAGATCGAGACCATCCTGGCTAACACAGTGAAACCCCGTCCCCACTAAAAATACAAAAAATTCTCTGGGCGTGGTGGCGGGTGCCTGTAGTCTCAGCTACTCAGGAGGCTGAGGCAGGAGAATGGCGTGAACCCGGGAGGCGGAGCTTGCAGTGAGCCGAGATCGCACCACTGCACTCCAGCCTGGGCAACACAGTGAGACTCTGTCTCAAAAAAAAAAAAAAAAAAAAAAATCAACTCCGTCTAAAACCAGCAAGGCATATTCCTTGCCAGTCACCACCCGTGCCCATAAGATGTTTTGGCTAAGGAAGCAGTTTAGTAATACCTGCGAGGACAAACTCCTATGACAGCAGAATGTCCAGATGTCCTGACATTGAGTAACAATATATGGTTTTAAGATAGTTATAATCATGCTTTGAGGTACTTACACACTCAAATGCCAAGGATAACTTTCTTTCAATCAACAAACTCCTAAATTGTCATGCTGTCAGCCCACCAGCATGTAGACATAACTTAGCTTTAACATGGTTAAGACCCCTACATAAGAAGAGTTTAAAACAGGGATGGCACGTTCCTCCTCTTGCTTTCTGAGGACGCCTTGTGCACTCTGTGACTCGCCTTGAATTCCTTCCTGTGTGAGATCCAAGAACCCTCTCTTGGGGTCTGGATTGGACCCCTTTTTCCAGGAACAAATTCCTGAAGAGATGTGTGAAAATGGTGTGCCTGTGATGGCAAAGGAGTTGAGTAGGGTGATATAGAGTAGAGGAGGAGGAAAAGTTAGGAATAAAACTCTAAGCTAGAAGGCAGTCTGGATAATAGAAATAACTCCAAACAGCTTATAAGAGGATTAGTTTTAATCAGTTTGATGTAAAGAAGTATACTGCCAATGGCGGGGATGGGGGATTGTGTAACTTCCATAAATAACACTGAATGTCACTGTTTCAAATGTATTTATAATCCCTGGGTTAGAGTCAACTCAGGAATGGAAAGACGTTTTTAACTGGCTGACTCTACCAGCAGGTGGAATGAGTGCTTCATGAGGTGAGGAAAGCAAGAGATGACAGTGTTGAGTTTATGATGTTTTGAGTTTATTACCAGGTAGCTTTATTTTAATCATTGATAGTTCTGCCTGCAACATTTGAGTTGTTTTGCTAGGGGTAGTGACAGCCAATGAATAGCCGTGTCTTAACTCTTTATATACATGAGGTTTCAAAGCACTTATTTGGATGTTTGCCCACATTCTCTCACCTTGTCCCCTAACCAGAGGCACCTACTTTAGAGCTGGCAGCCTCATGGAGCCCATTAACAAGGATTGAGACCAAAGAATACTTTTCAGACTTTGAAGTTAACCTCTGCACTCTGGACTTAAACCTTCTTGAGTCACCTGAACAGGCATTTCGTTTCAAAACATTTCAGGACAGTTTTGAATGACATGGCTAGAGTCTTGTGTAAAAATGGGTGCAGGCATCCAGGGGACAGCTGGTCTGATGTCACACTGGCCAGTGACAGGGTCTTCCTGAGTTCTATCAGCACAAAGTCATATCAGCTGCAGATTTTCCTCAGGTAATTCAAGTCTCCAAGCCTGATTCTATACAAACTAGATGCAATCACCTGTCCACTGGGAAGTGGGGATGAATAGGAGATGGCGATGCTTTGGGTTCCTCTGGGATGTGCCTCACAAATACTAAGGGTAATCATTGGGTGGGGTGGCCAGTCATTTGATAAACCAAACACCAATTAACCCTCCCAAAAAGAAAGGGGCTAATTTGTTACACTTAGATATTTCGCAGTAAAACATTTCAACTAAGGAAAAGTTTGGAAAAAGGGAAAAGTATGTGAATGTTCTTTAGCATGGAACAATATGAAACCACCACTGGAAAAAAATAATGCACAAGTAACATCTAAGTACTACTCAGAATGCTGCAGTGATCACATCACTCCTCTGCTCAAAACCCCTCCATGGTTTGAAATTATATGCCAGGGAAATTATACGCAAGCTCTCCAGCCTAACATTGAAGGCCCCACGCCTCCTTTTCACCTCCACCCCACAGGCCGCCCTCAGCCTGCTTTGGCCAGCCCAGACCCCTTGCTCTTGCGGGAATCTGAGTCACCTGAACCTGAGCAGTTGCTCCGGTCAAAAGGAAAGTAAACGTCAACTACCGGCGCCTGCAATGTCCTTTCCCATGCCTGTCTGCCTATCCTACCCACCCCAGCCGCACCTTATCCCGCTCTGGAAACTCCCAGCAGTCGGTTCTCATCACAGCATCTTTCCTTCTGTAGTGGTTGCTGAACTTAAGTATACACCCTCCTCCAAGGCCGACACACTTTTCGAATCAGGTCAGCGGTGTCACCGGTGTAAAGTCCTAAAACTAAAACAGAACGAAGGTGTTTCCCCCAAAGATTCCACCTCGTAGACCTAGCACTCACCCCAACAGAGAAGAGGGTCGAGCCGGCCGGGAAGACGCGGACGCCCGAGACTCTGCCTCCGTTTGGCTTTACAAACTGCCCAATGACCCGCTGCGGCGGGAATGTTTCGTAAGCGGCCGGCCAATAACGGAGAGAGGGGCGGGCCTCGGTGGGGGCCTGGCCCAGTGAGAGTCGCGCGGGGGACGGCCTCTGTCCAGCTGCGACCCAATGGGAGTCCCCGCCAGGAGACACAACCGGCGGCCCTCCGAACATTTATAGGGCCACGCCAGTAACCGCGCGTTGGGATTCGTGGTGTTGCTTGAGACCCGTGTTGTGTCTGCAGTCAGCGACCCTCCACCTTCAACTACTGGATCAACCATGGTGCGGCATGCTGTGCGGGGGAGGGTGTCGCACGATGGGGAGGATGCCGGGGGCGCACGGGGGGTCGGTGGGAAGGGCCCGCAGCGCAAAAAGGAAGGGCGCCCCGGCAGTCCAGGGTGTGGGGTGGGCTGCGCGGGGCTGCTAGGGGTGTTTGGGCGTTCAGGGCGAAGGTGGGCTCTGCAGAAAGCCCGGGGACGCCCGAGGAGTGCCGGCACCACTTTTCTACCCTGCTGCCCCTACGGGAGGCGGTGCGAGCTAGAAACGTTCTGAGCTCCCCAGAAGCGCTGCGGGACTAGGGAGGCTGGCGAGCGGTAAAGCGTGGGCGAGAACGTGGTGGGGTCGCTTGTGCGCTTCGCGCAAGGTCGGGCAGCGGAGTCGGCTCTGCGGCTCTGCGCTCTGGAGCCTGGAGGGGATCTAGGGCCCGCCCCGTATTTCTCCCGCTGCGGTCCTGGACGAAGAGGTGCCCGCTTGTAGCTGCGGTCCCCGCCTCCCTCTGAGATCACACTCCCGCGCAGGAGGCAAGGCCCAGGATGATTGGGAAGCTCTAACAGGTTTCTCCAGTTCAAAACCTGTTCCCCTGAATGTCTTTGTCTTGGGCTCCCGACTCTGGCCAGAGGTAGAGGTCCTCGCCCTTTGGCCCGATACTTGACTAGGGATTCTTGTAAGCTCTTGGGGCCTTGAAAAGAATGTTCTTGACTCCACTTTTCTCCTGTTTGGTGCCCAAGGACTTGAGGTCCCTCTGTTAAAACTGAGAACTTGCCTGGCCAGGCGCGGGTGGCTCACGCCTGTAATCCCAGCACTTTGGGAGGCCAAGGCGGGCGGACCACCTGAGGTCGGGAGTTCGAGACCAGCCTGACCAACATGGAGAAACCCGTCTCTACTAAAAATACAAAATTGGCCAGCCATGGTGGCGCATGCCTGTAGTCCCAGCTACTCGGGAGGCTGAGGCAGGAGAATCGCTTGAACCTGGGAGACTGAGGTTGCGTTGAGCGGAAATCCCGCCATTGCACTCTAGCCTGGGCAACAAGAGCGAAACTCCGTCTCAAAAAAATCAAAGCAAAAAAAAAAAAAAAAAACCTGAGAACTTGGGGTGGGTACACAGAGGTCCCTGTACCCCCCGGAAACCTCTTGATCCCCGCCTCGCTCTGAGCCCCCTTAAAGGCTCTGAGGCTGTCTTAGAGGGTAGTTCCTAAGACTGTTAAACTGTTGCCTACTGTCACCCTAGAAGATCCCTTCTACATCTGGGAGGTGCTCGGCCCTTTTAAATTGGTGCCCTAGACTGTGGGTTGGGTGAAGGACCAGAAGATGGGAGGGAGGGTTTATCCATTATAGGAGTTACCTGAGTGAAAAGAGTCGAAAGGTGGGGTGGGTCTTCTGGTCTCCGCTGCGACGCTTAATGAAGGAGTACTGGCTTGGATTAGCTTGCCTGTACTGCAGTTGGCAGGGACAGGTGTCTAGAGTAGGTGCCTGTCCCCCCAAAAGGGGAGTTTGTGGGTGAGCTTTCAGAAGGCTAGCTCTAACTCCAAGGCTGCTTCCTCAGTTGATCCACAGGTCTGAACTTAGTCTTCTGCCCTTTTGGGATGTGGGGGAGACAGTTGCTGCCCATGGGAGACCTCCTTTTCTAGGCCCCAGTGCTTGAATCTAGAAGCTCTTGGTGGGCCTGTCTTGGAATACAGGACTCTGAGCTTTCCCAAGGCACCCCAAACAGCAGGGAGGACACTGTGCAGTGGGATTTGGCTATTTGGTTTTGGCTTTCTCTAGTTCCTGCCCCAGAGACCTAGGCATAACCACCTTCTTAAGCTCTGAGTGAATGAAGGAAAATGAGGGCCTGAAGGTGGTTTGGCTTAAAATATGGGAAGACTTGGAAAGAGAACCGAGTCTTCTGGACTTTGGTTCTTTGGTTTGCTTTTGCTTTTTTTTTTGAGATGGAGTCTTGCTCTGTCACCTAGGCTGTAGTGCAGTGTTGTGATCTCGGCTCACTGCAACCTCTGCCTCCCGGGTTCAAGTGATTCTCCTGCCTCAGCCTCCTGAGTAGCTGGGACTACAGGCGCCCACCACCACGCCCGGCTAATTTTGTATTTTTAGTAGAGACGGGATTTCACTATGTTGGCCAGGATAATCTCGAACTCCTCACCTCAGGTGATCTGCCTGCCTTGGCCTCCCAGAGTGCTGGGATTATAGGCATGAGCCACTGCACCCTGCCAGTCATCTGAACTTTGGACTAGGTAACACTAAGCTTCAGCCTTCAGGGAGGAAAGACAAGGGGTGCTCCCAGGGAAGGCTTTTCAAGTCCCCACCTTTCACTCCACACCACTCAGGGCATATTCCTCTGCTCACCCTCGCAGTGTGAGTGCATCTCCATCCATGTGGGCCAGGCCGGAGTGCAGATGGGCAATGCCTGCTGGGAGCTGTACTGCCTGGAGCACGACATCCAGCCCAGTGGCACCATGCCCAGCCACAAGGCCCTGGGGAGCAGTGATGACTCCTTCAACACCTTCTTCAGGGAGACCCAGCCTGGCAGGCATGTGTCCTGGGCTGTCTGTGGACCTGGAGCCTGCTGTCATAGGTGAGTAGACAGAGGAGTGGGGGCTCCTTCCCCCAGGCCATAGTTTTTGTTAGCGCCAATGTCAGATGGGAGCTCTGCTTAAGGGGAAAATACTTGAGATGGAAGCAGTCTTCTGCCATGAACAGCATTGAAGTCTGAAGTCTATTGCTTTTGTCTAGACTGTGTTCTCAGAAGGGGTCCTGGGGGCTTCCTGTATTGAGAGGAAGATCATTCGCACAGCTCTGCCAGGAAACTGCCAGATAGGAGTCAGGGATCAGGCTTAGAATGCAGACTGCAGAAAGGAGCAGATGTAAAAGCAGAAATTTCAAACTTGCTTTTCCCTGTCCTCAGACTCTTGAGGGTGGCCCATTGCGTAAGAAGCAGGGAGCCAAGAACATTCATACTGGCCTCCTGCTTAGCCTTAACTGAAATAGGCCCCCATGTAGGACGCGGGCCTATGTGAACTTGGCTGTTGCTGGCTTCCGGAGGCTTTCCTGCTTCCTCCCTTCTGCATCTGGATCTCCTCAGTTTCCTAATCATGACAATTCTACCTCCTCCATTTTTTAAAGCTGTTATTTTAGATGTTAAATGGTGGACTGGGTTTCTTCATTAGTCTGTATTCTTTTTTTTTCTTTTCTTTTTCCATGGTGAAAATTTACATTAGTCTGTATTCTTACCCCATTCGAAAGTGAAGTGAGATTCTCCTTAACACCACTCTGATTCCTCACCTAGCACAATGAAGTGGCTGTGATCAGAGGGAAGGGACCCCTGAAGGTGCCACCTGCTCTCCCCATCTCAAGCCCAGGCAGGACCCGGCCTTAGAAGTGGGTCTCTGGTCGGGAGGCTGAGGCAGGAGAATTGCTTGAACCCGGGAGACGGAGGCTGTGGTGAGCCAAGATCGCGCGATTGCACTCCAGCCTGGGCAACAGAGTGAAACTCCGTCTCAAAAAAAAAAAAAAAAAAGGAAAAGAAAAGAAAAAGAAGTGGGGGCCTCTGGGATGCCATGCATCATCACTCTGTTGAGCAGTTGTACCTGGGGAGGCGTAGCAGCAAAGGTTCTGGTGTCTGGCATTCCCTTGGGGAATGAACCAGCTTGTTTTACCTTTGTTCTTTCTTCCTCTCAAGATGGGGTAAGAACTGACATTTATAGGCAGCTCTTCCACCCTGAACAGCTGATATCTGGCGTGGAAGATGCTGCCAACAACTATGCCCGTGGCCACTACACTGCGGGGAAGGAGATCATCGATTTGGTGCTGGAGCGAATCTGAAAACTGATGAGCAGGCCTCTGGCACCTACAGGAGGTCATTGCATCCTTAACCCTCTTCCTGGCTCGGAGGCAACCACAGCCTGTGCTCGTACCTGACATCATTCCTCCGGCCTGTCAAGTCCACTCAGCTTCTCTTAAGGGGATATGTGTTTTCTGTCCTGGGTACGGATCTAGGGTTGGAAACCTGAATAACCTACTCTGCCTTGAGTTTGTGGACTCAAGCTTCTGCCCTGGTTGTTCCTCACTTTGCCAGGTCTGTCTGATCCAAGCCTTCTTTGACCTTTGATCCATCTCTACAGCAGCTCAGCTTGTTGTTCTTAGACTCCTATGCAGATCTGTCCAGGTGGGAGGGGCTCCTATTTAGCACTCAACCATTTCTCCAGTTCACCCTTCCCCTATCCGAGGCATTGAGAACCACGAATGAGGCTGCCTGTGAGCCAGGACTTTGGCCCTGTTGCTGTAGAGGGATTGCCTGGACATACTCTCTGCTGCTCAGTAGAGACTGAGGACTTGGAAGTGACCTGAGGAGTAGGATTCTGTGCTCCCTTCCTCAAGAATGAAAATAAAATACCTCCTAGGGTTAGACTTCTTTTATACTGTCACTACCATATGTCTGGTATAGACTGATGATTTTCTTACCCAAGAAACAGCTGTATCAGAATCGCGTGGAGTACTTGTTAAAGCTGCGGGTTCCTGGGTTCCAGTCTGAGGTGAGGCCTGCTAATCTGTATGTTCAACAGGATGCCACCACCACTCCCACTCTGCTGTAACTAGGGGGCAGGGCAACAAAACAGAGAGGGCCTGGCTCTCTGACTGCAAATCCTCTGTCCTGCCTCATCCCTACCATTGCATATGCACAACACTGCCTTTCCAAGTCATCTTTTCCCTAGGAACTCCAAGCCTCCTGTAGGTGATCTTTTTTTTTTTTTTTCTTTTTTGAGAGAGTTGCTCTGTCGCCTAGGCTGGAGTGCCACTAGTGGTGCAGTCACAGCTCACTGCAACCTCCACCTCCTGGGTTCAAACAGTCCTCCCGCCTCAGCCTCCTGAGTAGCTGGGACTACAGGTGCACACTGCAACACCCAGATACTTTTTGTGTGTTTTTGTAGAGTTGGGGTGTTGCCATCCCAGCACTTTGGTAAGCCAAAGTGCTGGGATTACAGGCGTGAACCACCACACCTGGACAGGTGATCTTTTTTTTACCTCTATGGAGGTGAAGCAAAAGGACACAAGGGAACTTTCTCGGGGTGATGGGAATTTCTGTATCTCTGTTGGTTTGGTTATATAGGTGTCTATGCATGTCAAATCATTCATTCATTGTATGTCCAAAAGATGCACACACTTAAGTATAAACTATACTTCAAAGTCTTTCTAAAATACAGAAGTGAATGCAAGTGTAGTTGGTAATAGTAGCTTTCAACACAGAAGTTTCCTCAGGAGAAGAGGGTTGGGACAGGTGACATGGCATCTACATCCTTAACAATGTTATCTCCTACTCCAGACAGACCAGTGCACCAGGCTTCAGAGCTTCTTGATCTTCCATAGTTTTGGGGATGGCACTGGCTTAGGCTTTACCTTCCTGGTGATGGAGCGGCTTTCTGTTGACTATGGCAAGAAGTTCAAGTTGGAATTTGCTATCTAGCCAGTCCCCCAAGTGTCCATGACAGTTGTAGAACCCTATAACTCCATCTTGACCACCCACACCACCCTGGAGCACTCAGACTGCCTTCATGGTAGACAATGAGGCCATCTATGAGCTCTGCTGCCACAACCTGCGCCCTACCTATACCAACCTGAACTGCCTCATCAGCCAGATTGTGTCCTCCATCACTGCTTCCTTGTGTTTGATGGTGCCCTCAGCATGGACCTTACAGAGTTCCAGACCAATCTGGTGCCCTACCCTCGCATCCACTTTCCCCTGGTGACCTACTCACCTATTATCTCAGCTGAGAAGGCCTACCATGAGCACCTCTCAGTGGCAGAGATCACCAGTGCCTACTTTGAGCCCTCCAATCAGATGGCCAAGTGTGACACTCGCCACGGCAAGTACATGGCCTGCTGCCTGCTCTACCATGGAGAAGTGGTGCCCAAGGATGAGAATGCCATCATCGCCACCATTAAAACCAAGCGAATATTTGTTTTGCAGACTGGTGTCCCACAGGTTTCAAGGCAAGCGGGGGTAAAGGGCAGTTAGCACATGGCCTGTGTACCTGCTGAGAAGGGAGCTTCCTGCAGGGCAGGTGTGAGGAACAAATGCACAGGATCTCACTGTCACCCAGGCTGGAGTACACTGGCATCATCATGGCTCACTGCAGCCTCGACCTCCTGCGCTCAAGCAGTCCTCCTGCGTCAGCCTTCTCAGTAGCTGGGACCACAGGTTTGTGCCATCACACCCTGCTAACTTTGTATTTTTTGGAGAGGTGGGGCTTCACCATATTGCCCGGGTTGGTCTCAGACTCCTGCACATGGGTGATCCACCTACAGTGGCCTCCCAAAGTGTTACAGGTATGAGCCACTGTGCCCTGCTAGAGGATGCCTTTAACTGGATAGATCTCAGCTGGTCTAGAAGCCAGGCCTTTGGACTGTAAGCCAGGGTGGGTTCTACTTGAAAGATCGCCTTGTTGAAAGGAAAGTATCAATTTCATTTTACTTAGCCTGGTAAAAAGGCGTTCCCTAGGGCTGCCAGTCACATGGGGAGAATGGCCTCCTCATCACTTGTGCTAGGGACATAACCCGTGCTATAGGCTCCTGCTCAGAAGGGAAGGCTTTCAGAAGCCAGAGAGGCCCATTATCAGATGATGGGGAAAGTGCGGATGAGAAGGTCAGAGGCTTCTTGTGTTCTGCGTCTGTGGATGCGTTCTCTTCCTTTTGCAGTAATGAGGAAGAAGCACTCATTTATGCCCCACCCTGTTATCAGTTGACCTTCCCAGGGTGCTGGGCATATGACCTAGTTTGTTTTATGGGTTTTGTTGTGAGGTAAGACTCCAGAAAGATTAAATATGGCAGCTGTGGCATTAGAAAACATATATAGCGGCCGGGCGCAGTGGCTCACTTTGGGAGGCCGAGGTGGGCGGATCACAAGGTCAGGAGATGATCGAGACCATCCTGGCTAACACGGTGAAACCCCGTCTCTACTAAAAACACGAAAAAAAATTAGCCAGGCGTGGCGGCATGCCCCTGTAGTCCCAGCTGCTGGGGGAGGCTGAGGCAGGAGAATGGCATGAACCTGGGAGGCGGAGCTTGCAGTGACCCAAGATCGCGCCACTGCACTCCAGCCTGGGCAATAGAGCAAGACTCCGTCTCAAAAAAAATAAAAAAAGAAAACATATATAGCTTTCCTGCCCCGTGACACTGCTGTGGACATGACCACAACGGAAGGAGAGGCAGGAATAATAGCTGCTTGCTAGTGTGGAAGAGTTGTCCTGTAGCTCAGAAATGGAAATGAGGGGTAGGATATCTGGGAAACAGACTGTTGCTGCCTCCATATTAGGAAGATCTTTAGCTGCTTAAGGGAACAGTAGGCTGCCTTTAGGACATGGTCAGCTTGTTGTCCCTAGAGACACTAATGGGAAGTTGACCTTTTTTTTTTTTTTCTTTTTCTTTTTTGAGGATGAGAAACACTAAAATGTATTATATATTCTGGGCTGGGTGCAGTGATTCAGGCCTGCAATCCAGCACTTTGGGAGGCAGAGGTGGGAGGATGGCTTGAGCCCAGCCTGGGCAATGTGAGACTCCATCTGTACAAAATATTTTTAAAAATTAGCCAGTCGTGCTAGTGTATGCTTATAGTTCTAGCTACTCAGAAGGCTGAGGTGGGAGGATCACCTGGGTCCAGGAGGTTTAGGCTGCAGTGAGCTATGATTGTACCCCCCACTCCAGCCTCAGCAACAGAGCGAGACCCTATTTTTTAAAAAATAAAACAACATATTCTGGGTAGACAAATGGTTAAAGTAGGTCTAATTGGAGATCTTCCCTAAGTTTAACACTTTTTAAACTTAGTTTTCTAAGCTACAGGAAAGTAGGGGTACTAGTTCATTTAACACCCGTATAGCCACTCCCTTGATTTAACATCTAGGTCTGTTTCCTTTATTTTTGCCTTACTGACCCATTTAAATGCACTACTTTTTTGGGGGGGTGGCAGTGGGGTAAGACGGAGTCTTGCTCTGTTGCCCAGAATGGAGTGCAGTGGTGCCATCTTGGCTCACTGCAACCTCCACCTCCAGGGTTCAGACGATTCTCTTGTCTCAGCCTCCTGAGTCACTGGGATTACAGGCATGCACCACCATGCCTAGCTAATTTTTTGTATTTTTAGTAGAGATGGGGTTTCGCCATGTTGGCTAGGATGGTCTCGAACTCCTGACCTCAAAGTGATCTGCCTGCCTCAGCCTTCCAAAGTGTTGGGATTACAGGTGTGAGCCACTGTGCCCGGCCCCCAATGTTTTTTATTGTCAGTTTTTCAGTCATGATCTAGTCAACGAGCAGGCATTATGCTTATTTGTCTCTTAGCATAAGAGTCCGCCCTTTTTATTTTTTTTTTTGAGACGAAGTCTCACTCTTATCCCCCAGGCTGGAGTGCAATGGCGCGATCTCGGTTCACTGCAAGCTCCGCCTCCTGGGTTCAAGCGATTCTCCTGCCTCAGCCTCCCGAGTAGCTGGGGTTACAGGCGCCTGCCACCAGGCTGGCTAATTTTTTTATATTTTTAGTAGAGTCGGGGTTTCGCCATGTTGGCCAGGCTGGTCTTGAACTCCTGACCTCAGGTGATCCACCCGCCTCGGCCTGCCAAAGTGCTGGGATTACAAGCGTGAGCCACTGCACCCGGCCCCCTTTTTCTTGACTGACTTTGAAGGCACTAGTCTTGTCTTGCAGAAGCTCTCTCATTCTAGACTTGTTTGTTTCCTTGTGGTGGTGATCATCTTCCTCTATCTTTGTTTCTTACAAGTTGACAAATGCCTCTTCCCTAGTTCCGCGGATCCCCGTACAGACCCTTCCAGGAAACACAGAACCAGGCGCTTATACTTCTTTGTTTTTTCTCAGGTTGACATCAACTACCAGTCCCCCACAGTGGTGCCCGGGGGTGCCGTAGCCAAGGTGCAGCGGGCAGTCTGCATGCTAAACAATACCACAGCCATCACCGAGGCCTGGGCCCGCCTCAACCAAAAGTTTGACCTGATGTATGCCAAACGGGCATTTATGCACTGTTATGTGGACGAGGGCATGGAGGAAGGGGAGCTCTCTGGGCCCGAGAGGACCTGGCTGCCCTAGAGAAGGATTATGAAGTAGGCACAGAATCTTTGGACAGCAAGGATGAGCATGAGGAGTTCTAGGGGTCCTGGCACCTGTAACACCTGGTCTCTTGCACCGCAGTTGTGTGTGTATCTCATTCCACTATTCCCTGACCCCTACAAATACAATGGATGTTGCAAGTGATATGGAACTCTGTGGAATTCTGCCCAGGCAGTGGGCCATCTTTAAGCTTCTCAGCTTCCTTTAATGTCTTTCTAAGTTAAAGGGCAGGGTGGCCTCTGCTGCTAGGGCCTCCAGCCAGGGCATGTCTAGTGGAGGATTGGTACTGCTTCCCTCCTGTGTGAGCGGACCACCCTGACCCATCTTCGCCGGCTCAGCACCCAGGCTGTAGTACTTCGACTTCACAGGGGTCCTTATGTGTACCCCCTTGTCTCCAGCCCAGTTCGAGGAAGAGTAAGCTTTCTAGAGATTCTGATGAAAGCTGCCGTAAGTTTATCTGCCCCCAGCATTCTGGGACAGAAGCTGCAGGACTTCAGTGCCACAAGGAATCAAGCACTTGTAACCACTCCTCCCATCTGATGGCCAAGAGAGGGCAGTAGAGGTGGCCTTCACAGGCCTCTCCGCAGCAGCCATCTTAGACTTGAGGGCTCTGTCCTGATGCCTTACAAATGCAGGGTCCAAGAAATAGGATTCCAAAAAAAAACAGTGGTCTCCAGCCTAGGACTATGAAGATACGAAACAACTTACTTTAAGGGACAGGGTCTCGCTGTGTTGCACACGCTGGAATGTAGTGGTTATTCTCACAGATGTGGTCACAGCATGCTACAGCCTTGGACTCCTGGACTCAAGCCATCCTCCTGCCTCAGCTCCCCATGTGGTAGCCTACAGGCACTACCTCATGCCTGGCTATGAAGTAAATCTTAAAAGTGCCTATGAGATTTTTAGGCAAGAAGATCCATACCTCTTATTCTCAACGGAGTTCCTAATGAGGAAATTAGGAACTATTGTTCCAGAAGCATAGCCATATCTGCTCACATGTGGTTTCAGAGATCAATGTATTAGTAAAAGGTTCTGGCAGTAGCTAATGACTAAACAAATGGCCCCTTCTAGAACAGTCCAGGTTCAAGGAGGCTGCTTTTATTATTATTTTATTATTTTTTATTTTTTAATTTTTTTGGAGATGGAGTCTCACTCTGTTGCCCAGGCTGGAGTGCAGTGGCACGATCTCAGCTCACTGCAACCTCCGCCTTCTGGGTTCAAGCGATTCTCCCGCCTCAGCCTCCCGAGTAGCTGGGACTATGGGCGCACACTGCCACGCCTGGCTAATTTTTTGTATTTTAGTGGAGACAGGGTTTCACCATGTTGCCCAAGCTGGTCTTGAACTCCTGAGCTCAGGCAGTCTGCCCTCCTCACCCTCCCAAAGTGCTAGGATTACAGGCGTGAGCCACCACGCCCAGCTATTTTTTTTTTTTTCTTTTTTGAGACAGAGTCTCACTCTCTCTCCCGGGCTGGCATGCAGTGGCGTGATCTCAGCTCACTGCAACCTGTGCCTTCCAGGTTCAAGCAATTCTTCTGCCTCAGCCTCCTGAATAGCTGGGATTACAGGCATGCGCCACCATGCCTGGCTAATTTTTGTATTTTTAGTAGAGGTGGGGTTTCACTATGTTGGCCAGGCTGGTCTCACACCCCTGATCTCGGGTGATCCACCCGCCTCAGCCTCCCAAAGTGCAGGGATCACAGGCATGAGCCAACCTCGCCTGGCCAGGCTGCTTTTAAATAATGTGCTTAAAGTCCCCTCAGCCAGGAGAGGTTGCAAGCTTATGTACTCTTAAACCACAGAGAATCTCCATGGAGCCAGGCTCTGTTCCTGGCAAGGCCACTGAGCAGAACCTAACCCAGCCCCTGCCAGAAAGGCGAGGGCCACCCATACTCTTGGCCTGGAACTACCTACTCTGGTTTTTGGACACAATTCTAGCATGTGTTTGCTCTCTTAAGCACAGTGAGCCTTGGGGCTGTCTAAATGTCATCTATGGCCTTGCTTTGGCTTCAGGAAACTGGTTACTAGCGTTAATCTAGAGACTTATTCCCAGTATCTGTGAGCCTTGCTCCTTGATCTCTGGGAGGGTATTTGCCAAAAGGATGGAATCCCAGAGCCTACAGCATAGTGCCCAGGGTCACAGACTGCCCCTACCATGGAACTGCATGCTTAGGTCCAGAGGGGCTGTGGCCTTGTGTGCTGGTCGGTCCCCACGTGTTGGGCCTCTTCCTTTTTTAGCATCTTCCTGTGTATTTGCATTTCTGAGCAGAGAGGTCTGATAGTCTTCTGCTTGGCTATATTCCCCCTTTCCCTCAGTCCCCATAGTCCCCAAAAGACAAGGGCCTCAACCTACTGTGTTCATTTGTCTTAATTCGCTAATAGCGTGGCTCTGACATGGGTGTGTGTCCTTACTTGTGCCCCCTTTCTTTGGTGTAAGCAACACAAGTCTCCCTTGCTATAGCGGTTGATTTTTTCTATTTTACTCCAGAGTCTTTCTCCAAAGCTATTCCTAGGAGACTGCTAACCTACTGGTTCCTCTAGTACTGGGTAGAGGTGAAATAAGGGCACAGAAGGAAGGGAAAGAGGTTGGAGAAACCTGCTCTATTAAAGTGCCTGTTGCCAGATGTGGTGGCTCACGCCTGTAATCCCAGCACTTTGGGAGGCCGAGGCGGGTGGATCACCTGAGGTCAGGAGTTCGAGACCAGCCTGGCCAACATGGTGAAACCCCGTCTCTACTAAAAATACAAAACATTAGCCGGGCGTGGTGGCGCATGCCTGTAATTTCAGCTACTCAGGAGGCTGAGGCAGGAGAATCGCTTGAACCCAGGAGGCGGAGCATGCAGTGAGCCAAGATTGCACCATTGCACTCCAGCTTGGGCAACAAGAGCAAAACTCTGTCTCCAAAAAATAATTAATTAATTAATTAAAGTGCCTGTTAATGGATCTGGATCTGTTGATGTTTGGCAGGTGCCCCTGGTCTGCTCTGCCGGCATCTTCACCCAGAAACCAGTGAGCTGATGTTTTCTTTCCTTCTCTTCCTCTCACTGGGCCCATGAATTCATACGTATTAGCAGTTCAATCCATCATGCAGAGAGACCACCCCTCCCCGAGCACATGCCCCAGGCCACAGGAAGGTGAACATCCAGTGAGGGTTGGACTCCTAACCCTGAGCACTCTCCTGTGATGAGATACCAGATAGAATGAGTCAGTTAAAGCTGGGGGTAGCAAGCTCGATGATTTATTTGGATAAGCTAGCAGCTGCCATACCTCTTCTGGCCCCCAGGTAGAATGGAAGGTAAGTCATGTTCTCAGCTATGACCCATCCCTCTTTTTGCACTTTTGAAATAAACAGGAAGGGTTTTTGTTCAGTCTTTGCCTGACCTTAACTCCCACCTCCCCACCTCCAAGCCCCAGATAGGGCCCAGTCCCTTGGGAGAGCCTTGCCGGGGTTCCTTTCAAACTATGGAACCTCTGATAGGGTGAGGATGGAGAAGAGGAAATTCTTGCTTTGGGGTTGTGACCTGAAACTGAGAGACTCTTGGAGTCTTAACAAGCACAGTTGACCATTGAACAACACAGGGGTTGGGATGCTGACCCTGTGCAGTCAAATCCACATATAACTTTTGTCTGCCCCAAAACTTAACCAATAACCTACCATTCACTGGAAGCCTTACCAATAATATAAACAACCAATTAACACATTATTAATGTATTATATATCACATTCTTATAAGAAAGTAAGCTAGAGAAAAAGAAGAGAAAATATATTTACTGTTCATTAAGTGGAAATGGATCATTATAAAGGTCTTCATCCTCATCTTTACCTTGAGGAGGAAGAGGAGGAGTTCTTGCTATCTCAGGGGTGGCAGAGGCAAAAGAGGGTTGAAGAGGTAAAAGGGAAGGCAGGCACACTCAATGCAACTTTTATTGAAAAAGCCACATCTAAGTGGACCCATGCCTCTCAAACCCATATTGTGCAACGGTCAACTCTATTCTACTTGAAGCATGAGCATGGGTAAGCATTGCCTTTCCTGGGCTCAATGCAACTTTTATTGAAAAAGCCACATCTAAGTGGACCCATGCCTCTCAAACCCATATTGTGCAATGGTCAACTCTATTCTACTTGAAGCATGAGCATGGGTAAGCATTGCCTTTCCTGGGCTGGCTTTCTCACGGATGTTGTTACTGGAGGATGCGACAGATAGACTCTAGTCCCAGTCTTGGCCATAACAAGATCTAAACCTAGATGACTTCCTGCAGGTCCCATAGGCTTCCATTTATAACTGCCCCAAGACCCAGGTCCCCATGCTCAGCTGGCTCCATGGAGTCCTTGGAGTGGAGGGTGGTTACTTTGGTGATGCAGAACTGAAAACTAAGGGGAAGTGGCTTAAGAGAAGACAGGGCACCTCCAAAGTGCCCGGTACCTATTAGAAATCCAACAGTTTCTGACCTCCAAGAACGCATAGATGGGACAGGAGACCTTGACTGTTTGTTTGTCTCTGTAGTGCAGACTGTCAGTAAGTTCTGCCTGGCTTTGAGTCTGGTTCCTCACCTACAGTCTGCGCTGTACCTGAGGCCAGAGTTTTAGATTTGA
Organism: Pongo pygmaeus; assembly: GCF_028885625.2. NCBI lineage: Eukaryota > Metazoa > Chordata > Mammalia > Primates > Hominidae > Pongo > Pongo pygmaeus. The sequence goes on from NC_072373.2 coordinate 46,654,416, forward strand.
CTGTCCCAGGGTGTAAACTTGTTTTCTGTTGGATGCGTTAGTTTTCTGCTTGTATAAAGTGAAAGGGTCTTGGGCCCTAACTTTTCCCTCATGAAGACTTGTGCTATTCTCAGCTCTACCCTGTATCCCCACCTTCAGAACTGAGATTCTGTGATGTGACTCATCTTGCTGCTTCTAGGCGTTCAGTGTCCTGCACTAGTACACCCACCTGCAGTGAGGAAGCTGCTCTTTTTCTGTCTTCCGTCTGCTTAAAGCTCAGTAGAGTGGGTGAGACATATGCACAGTGCCTGGAGGCCACAGGAAGCCTCAGGCAAGACGAGGGGAGCTTTCCAGGAGGACTGGCACTTGCACCAGATACTGACAGTGAGTTGGGGTACAGGGCAGGGTTCAAGGCAGAGACTGTTACAGGAAAAAATGTGGAAAACGCAAGCATGTTATATTTGGGTGATCTTGACTAGCTTGTAGCTGGAATTTGGAACAGAGGAAGGAACTAGAGAAAAAGGTACAGGGCTGAATGACCTTGGTTTGGATTTCTTTTTCAAATATTTATTGAGCACCTACTATGAGCCATGGATTATTCTAGATGTTAGGGGCCGTTGTGGGGAGCAAAGAAATTTGAACTTTCTCCTGTATAAAATGTTTAGTGGCATTCAGGTGCCTGCATTCAGAGATAACCCATCCTTAAAGCAGTGGTTCTCAACCTGGGACACTTTTGCCCTCCAGCGGACATTTGGCAATGTTTAGAGACGTTTTTGACTGTTGCAACTGCGGGTAGGGGGGATCTGGCATGTCGCGTATAGAGACCAGGGTTGTGGCTCAGTCCTACAAAGCACAGAACAGACATGCCCACACCACAAAGAATTATCCTGCCAGAAATGTCAATACTGCTGAGATTAAGAAATCTTAGGCCGGGCGCGGTGACTCATGCCTGTAATCCCAGCACTTTGGGAGGCCGAGGTGGGCAGATCACCTGAGGTTGGGAGTTCGAGACCAGCCTGACCAACATGGAGAAACCTCATCTCTACTAAAAATATTAAAAAATTAGCTGGCCATGGCTGGGCACAGTGGCTCATGCCTGTAATGCCAGCACTTTGGGAGGCCAAGGCAGGTGGATCACGAGGTCAGGAGATCGAGACCATCCTGGCTAACACGGTGAAACCCCAGCTCTACTAAAAATACAAAAAATTAGCCGGGCGTGGTGGCGGGCACCTGTAGTTCCAGCTACTTGGGAGGCTGAGGCAGGAGAATGGCCTGAACCCGGGAGGCGGAGCTTGCAGTCAGCTGAGATCGTGCCACTGCACTCCAGCCTGGGCAAGACAGCGAGACTCTGTCTCAAAAAAAAAAAAAAAAAAAATTAGCTGGCCCTGTTGGGACATGCCTGTAATCCCAGCTACTCAGGAGGCTGAGGCAGGAGAATCACTTGAACCCAGGAGGCGGAGGTTACAGTGAGCTGAGATTGCTCCATTGCACTCCAGCCTGGGCAACAAGAGTGAAACTCCGTCTCAAAAAAAAAAAAGAAATCTTGCCTTAAAGGATTGCTTGACAGTTGCAAGAAGGATAGATTTCTGGGCACAGTACAGTAGAGGGATAGTGGCTGTTGTAGTAATCAAGGTGAAAAACCAATGCTTGGACCAGAGCAGTGAGATGGAGGAGGGAAGAGTTAAAGGGTTGGGTCACAGCGCTTAGTGACCAGTTGACATGGCACACAGGGAGAAGGGTCATGGGTGACTTGCTGCTTGGACAGCATGAGATGTTCTCCCTTCCATGTTTCCTATTTAGGCTTGGAGAAGAATTCAGTTTTAGATGTTGTATTAGTCTGCTGAGGTTGCCATAACAAAGCACCACACATGAGGTGTCTTAAACAACAGAAATGTGCCTCACACTTGGGAGGCTAGAAGTCCAAGGTCGAGATGTGTTGGCAGGTTAGTTTCTTCTGAGGCCTCTCTCCTTGGCTTGCAGATGGCTATCTCTGGCCTCTGTCCTGATTGCCTCCTCTTAGAAGGCCATCAGTCCTATTGGATTAGAATCTACCCTTATGACCTCATTTTACTTTTTTTTTTTTTTTTTTTTGAGACTGAGTCTTGCTCTGTTGCCCAGGCTGGAGTGCAATGGCACGATCTCAGCTCACTGCTGCCTCAGCCTCCCAGGTTCAAGCTATTCTCCTGCCTCAGCCTCCCAAGTAGCTGGGATTTTAGGCGCCTGCCACCATGCCCAGCTAATTTTTGTATTTTTAGTAGAGACAGGATTTCGCCATGTTGGCCAGGCTGGTCTCAAACTCCTGACCTCAGGTGATCCACCCGCCTCGGCCTCCCAAAGTGCTGGGATTACAAGCCTGAGCCGCTGCACCCAGCCAAAATAAGGTCTTCTAAAACAAGATCTTCCAAACACACTGAAGGCCTTTTCATTTCCCTGAAAAGACAATGTACCAATAAGTAGTAAGATAAAGCAGGTGAAGGCTAGCCCCCAGTTCCATCAGGAGCATGCACTTTCTCACCTGCTTCCGAGCCCTGATGGGGCCGAGAGTCCCCAGCACACGGAGCATGAAACCTACTTGGCCTCTGAGTCTAAGCTTGGAAGAGGACAAAGTTAGGAAGGGGAAGCTCTAAATAAATCACAATATAACATGACAAATATGTGGAGAAATGTGACTAAAGTCCAGAAGCAGGGCAGACCTGTGGTAAATGGCGGTGGATTTTGGAGGCTGAGTTAGTTGGCCAGACAGACCAGGAAGGAACAAGGCTGGGGGAACAGCATACTATCTCAGAACTGTAACAGGCTTCCTAATGCTGGGGCTTAAGGTGAAAGGCAGAGTGGTGGAAAAGAGATGAAAACTCAACACAGGTAGGCTGTGTGTCCATGGAACAGGAATCTTCTGACCAAAGTGAAAGATTCGTGCCAAAGAGTGAGAGGAAGGGACTCCCCCAGTGCGTAAGACTTTGAGGGCAGGGTGTGTGTTAATCACATGCCACGCAGTCCTGGTTCCCCATCCCGTGCATACTCGGGTACTGAGCTCGGTTGAACCCACTGGGAGGCAGGGAGATAGGAGTTGGAGCCCCAACTTATGGTGGGAGAAAGACGGTGACCACTGAAAGCCTTAGATGTCTGGGAATTAGAATCCAAGGGATGGTAATAAATGTAGATGATTCTCATATCCCTGGCACCTTCACAGTGAAGCTGGCTCATTGGCCAGGGAGAGAGGGAACAAAGTTAGAAACCAAATCCTAGTGAAAGTTCAGGGTGTCGAGCTGGGACTGTCTCTGCGTACTTCCTGGGGCACTCTGGGCAGCCTGAGGAGCAGGCTGAGGGGGCTGTTGATGCTGGCTTCACCGGGGACTTGAACACCTGCTCAAAAGGATGTGGCAGGACTCAGCTAATGAGGCTGTATGGAATTCCCTTGCGGACAGGAAGAATGCGGAAGCTGACAGCACGTGCTTCCTTTCCCCACCCCTCCCCAGTCCTCAGTCTTCGGGAAGAAAGACAGTGCGGTATATCAGCCCTGGGAAAAGAGATGACCCCCTCTCTCACTTGGGGGAGGGGTAGAGACCTTGTCAAGTAATTCTTCTGGATGCTGTCTTTGTTTATAAATTCAGGAACTTGGACTAAACCTCCAGTTAAGAACACACTCGGCCAGGCATGGTGGCTCATGCCTGTAATCCCAGCACTTTGGGAGGCCGAGGTGGGCAGATCACCTGAGGTTGAGAGTTCGAGACCAGCCTGACCAACATGGAGGAACCCTGTCTCTACTGAAAATTTAAAATTAGGCATGGTGGTGGCGCTGTAATCCCAGCTACTCAGGAGGCTGAGGCAGGAAATTGCTTGAACCTGGGAGGCAGAGGTTGTGGGGAGCTGAGATCGCGCCATTGCACTCCAGCCTGGGCAACAAGAGTGAAACTCTGTCTCAAAAAAAAATAATAATAAAAATAACACCCTCCACCCCCACCACGACCAGCACATGTCTCTATGTGGAACCCAGCAACTGGGAAGAAATGGAAAAAAGATAAGGGTGTCTTAGGTGTAGGCATCCCTCCCACATCCTATCCTGTCTTGCCGATCTGGAGTCTGATTTTTTTTTTTTTAATCCCTCATCAAGTCTGGGCAGGTTCTTAAAGGGTTGTGAGTGCCTATTCTGGGAGGAGCTGCATCCAGGCTATCAGAAAAGTAGTAGACAGGCCCATGGAGGATTTTCTGCGGCAGCGCCTCGCCCATGTGGTCATCTTGTTCCAGAGCATCACACTACAAAATAGTCCCCAACCCTGAAGGCTGGGCCCCTTGGAGTGGATTTTACCAGCCCCAGCACAAGCCATGTCTAATTGCTGTGATTAAGGCTCTGTAGAGGTGTGATGAGACAGTGCTGGCCTTAGAAAGGACAGAGCAGGCCAGGCATGGTGGCTCACGCCTGTAATCCCAGCACTTTGGGAGGCCGAGGTGGACAGATCACCTGAGGAGTTCGATACCAGCCTGGTCCAACATGGTGAAACCCCATCTCTACTAAAAATACAAAAATTAGCTGACATGGTGGCAGGCACCTGTAATCCCAGCTATCTGGGAGGCTGAGGCAGGAGAATCGCTTGAACCCAGGAGATGGAGGTTGCAGTGAGCCGAGATCGTGCCACTGCACTCCAGCCTGGGTGACAGAGCAAGACTGTGTCTCAAAAAAAAAGAAAAGAAAGAAAGAAAGAAAAAGAGCAGCACAGGTAATGAAGAACACAGACTCTGAAGCCAGAATACCTGGATTTGAATCCCAGCTTTGCCACCTCATAACTGTGTGGCCTTGGTCGTGTTACTGGCCTGTTTCCTGATCTATAAAATGAGACTAGAACAGTAGTACCCCCTTCAGGGTCATCTTGAGGATTAAATAGACAGTGCTTAGAATAGTACCTGGGACACAGTAAGTGGTCATCAGTGTTCGCTATTATCAATATGATTGGGACCATAACCCATCATGGGGGAGGAAAAGGGGCTTTATGTATTTAAGCACTTTCTCTTCCATCACTGGTCTCCATATAATAATCCTCTGTTCCTATTCTAAGTAATCACTTCTTTGTGCTTCTCTGTAGCTCTTCATTTCCCCAAAATTAAGCTCTTTTGAAGACGCTCATTCTCAATGGTTAATTATTCCAATTTTCCCCTAGCCAAGGCCTCTCGCTACTTGTATTCCTCCTCTTACCCCCCGAGGTTCCAGTGTCCTGGAGCCCACACAATTGGCTCTGTGCGCCCGAGCTCTGGCTGTAAGCCCACCCGCACAAAGCGCCCCTCAGTACCTCTCTGCCCCCTCCCCTGCTCACGCCAGGGGCCCAGCTTCTCACCCGAGCTCTCAGAAGCTTTTAGGTAGGTCAGAGAGTGCCATTCATTAAATACAAGCACAACTTTGTCCTCATTCCCAGCCACTCCGCTAGCAGTGAGACCCAAATATTTTATCTGAGTGATAGGCAGGCATTGGCCTCTGACAGAAGGGTTTCCAACAGAAGGAATCGAGAATAAATTACGAAGGTCCTGTGCTGTGTGAGGCATGTCACAGTTATGTCTTGCTATGTAACAGACTACCCCAAAACTTAGTGGCTTCAAACAACCGCCATTGATTCACATTTCTGTAGTTTGTGGGAGGGCTTGGTGGTGGTGCACCCTCTCTGTGGAGTTGACTGGGGCCACTCAAGAACTAAATATGGCCACACTCGCACATCTTACGTCTCAGCTGGCATGGCCGGGGGCCTCCCTTGCTTTCTCCTTAGCCCTTATCCTACAGGGCTTTTTTCTCCAGCAGTGTAGCTGGACTTCTTTACATGGCAGTTGGCTTCCAGAGAGAAAAAACAAGCTGTGAGGCCTCTTAAGACCTCAGCCTTGGCCAGAAGCAGCGGCTCACGACTGTAATCTCAGCACTTTTGGAGGCTGAGGCACGCGGATTGCTTGAGCTCAGGAGTTTGAGACCAGCCTGGCCAACATGGCGAAACATTGTCTCTACAAAACATTAGCCAGGTGTAGTGGTGCATACCTGTAATCCCAGCTACTCGGGAGGCTGAGGCAGGAGGATTGCTTGAGCCTGGGAGGCAGAGGTTGCAGTGAACCGAGATCATGCCACTGCAGTCCAGCCCGGGTGACAGAATGAGACCCTGTCTCAAGAAAAAGACTTAGGCCTTAAGGTCCACATTCACTGGGAGACACAATGTTGTGTCTTCCCAACACTGAATTTTGAACTCCTAACCCCCAGTATCTCAGAATGTGACCTTAATTGGAAATAAAGTAATTGCAGATTTGATTAATGAAGATGAGGTCCTACTGGAGTAGGGTGGGCCCCTCATCCAATATGACTGGGGTCCTTTATAATGGAGACATTTCAACATATATACACACAGGCAGGTAGGAGGCTGTGTGAAGATTGGCATTATGTTGCCACAGCTAGCAGGTGCTAGGAAAGAAGCCCGGAACAGATCCTTCCTTAGTGCCTTTAGAGGAAACAGCCCTGCTGACACCTTGATCTCAGACTTCTGGCCTCCAGAACCATAAGACAATACATTTTGGTTGTTTTTGTTTTGTTTTGTTTTGTTTTGTTTTTGAGACGGAGTCTCACTCTGTTGCCCAGGCTGGAGTGCAGTGGCACTATCTCGGCTCACTGCAAGCTCCGCCTCCCGGGTTCACACCATTCTCCTGCCTCAGCCTCCCGAGTAGCTGGAACTACAGGCACCCGCCACCATGCCCAGCTAATTTTTGTATTTTTAGTAGAGACGGGGTTTCACCTTGTTAACCAGGATGGTCTCGATCTCCTGACCTCATGATCTGCCCGCCTCAGCCTCTCAAAGTGCTGGGATTACAGCGTGAGCCACTGTGCCCGGCCCATTTTGGTTGTTTTAAGCTGCCCAGTCTGTGGCACTTTGCTGCAGCCACCCTAGTGAACTAACAGGGAGAAATCAAGTCTGCCTCTTGATGGGAAAGGTAACAGGCATGTACAGGGTGGTAGGAATTGTATCCTTTGTGGACTGTCTGACACAAGGCTGTGCAAGAGTGGACAGGACAACGGAGGAGGGGACTGCATGTGGGGAGCAAAACCCAACTTCTAGGTCTGACTATGCCAAGAACATGTTGGGAAGCTGTTTAACTCTCCCTCCTTTTCCCAGAGAACAAAAGGACAGACTTAGGTAAGACACCCTTTTTGATTATTTTCTGCTTTAAAATTGAGTGCCTCCATAAGAGTTCTTTAGCCTATACTAGAACCCCCTGGAGGAGTTGTAAACTCAGATTACCGGTCCTACCCCTTGAGTTTCAGGAGATCTGGGGTGAGGCCTGATTATTTTCATTTCTAACAAGTTCCCAGGCAATGCTAATGCTGGCTGAGACCACACTGAGAATACCGGTTCTAGGTCAGCGCTTCTCCGTTCTGCCTGCATATTAGAATAACATGGGAAGCTCTTAACAAATACAGTTGCTCCTCGACTTAGGATGGGTTGCATCCTAATAAACTGATCATAAGTCAATTTAATATACCCAGTGAACATTAGAGTTTAGCCTTCTTTAAACATGCTCAGAACATTTCCATTAGCCTAGGCTGGTGCAGTTGCTCACACCTGTAATCCCAACACTGAGAGGCCAAGGCGGGAGGATCACTTGGGCCCAGGAGTTCGAGACCAGCCTGGGCCACATAGTGAGATACCATCTCTACACAAAATAGAAAAAATAAGCTGGGCATGGTGATGCTTACCTGTAGTCCTAGGTACTCAAGAGGCTGAGGTGGGAGGATCGCTGGAGCCTGGGAAGTTGAGGCTGCAGTGATCAGTGATCAGACCATTGCCCTCCAGCCTGGGAGACAAAGCAAGACTCTGTCTCAAAAAAAAAAAAAATTAATTAATTAATAAGTAAGTAAAAATCTTCCTAAGTGAGGCAAATGTGCAGCCAGAGTTGAGAACCACTGCCCTAGGAGCCTCAGACATTTAAGGAAACAAGAATGCAGTAAAACTGTGTTGGTGCATACTTTAAAAAAGGTTCCTCAATCTGACATTCATGGCCCAAACAAAATATAGCTTTAAAAAAGATTGCTCGGCCGGGCACAGTGGCTCATGCCTATAATCCCAGCACTTTGGGAAGCTGAGGCGGGTGGATTATCTGAGGTCAGGAGTTCGAGGCCAGCCTGACCAACACAGAGAAACCCCATCTCTACTGAAAATACCAAATTAGCCGGACGTGGTGGTGCATGCCTGTAATCCCAGCTACTCAGGAGGCTGAGGCAAGAGAATTGCTTGAACCCGGGAGGCCGAAGTTGCAGTGAGCCGAGATCATGCCATTGCACTCCAGCCTGGGCAACAAGAGCGAAACTCCATCTCAAAAAAAAAAAAAAAGGTTCCTCATTCTGACATTCATAGCCCAATAGCTTTAAAAAATGAAGAAATGACCAGGCACAGTGGCTCACGCCTGTAATCCCAGCACTCTGGGAGGCCAAGGCAGGCGGATTATCTGAGGTCAGGAATTCGAGACCAGCCTGACCAATATGGCAAAACCCCATCTCTACTAAAAATACAAAATTAGCTGGGCGTGGTGGCACATGCCTGTAATCCCAGCTACTTGGGAGGCTGAGGCAGGAGAGTAGCTTGAACCCGGGAGGTGGAGGTTGCAATGAGCCAAGAATGGGCCACTGCTCTCCAGCCTGGGCGACAAGAGCGAAACTATGTCTCAAAAGAAAAAAAAAGACAAAAATTGTTTGCTAACTTGCCGAGGTTAAGAAATTTGAAATAAGGCCGGGTGCGGTGGCTCACGCCTGTAATCCCAGCACTTTGGGAGGCTGAGGTGGGCGGATCACGAGGTCAGGAGATTGAGACCATCCTGGCTAACACAGTGAAACCCCGTCTCTACTAAAAATACAAAAAATAGCCGGGCGTGGTGGCAGGCATCTGTAGTCCCAGCTACTCCGGAAGCTGAGGCAGGAGAATGGCGTGAACCCGGGAGGCGGAGCTTGCAGTGAGCCGAGATTGCACCCTGCACTCCAGCCTGGGTGACAGAGTGAGACTCTGTCTCAAAAAAAAAAAAAAAAAAAAAAACAAAGAAATTTGAAATAGTGTTAGGGACTCAAGTTCCTTCACCTCTTTTGAACACAGTAATTTCTTCTTGTCTCATCATTACGCTGTAATTTCTTGTCCTCCCTTGCAAGAACAAGGTGGGAGTTCATTTGTTTTATTTTATTTTATTATTATTTTTTTAGGAGTCTCGCTCTGTTACCCAGGCTAGAGTGCAGTGGTATGATCTCAGCTCACTGCAACCTCCACCTCCCGGGTTCAAGCAATTCTCCTGCCTCAGCCTCCCAAGTAGCTGGGATTACAGGCGCCCGCCGCCATGCCCAGCTGATTTTTATATTTTTAGTAGAGACGGGGCTTCACCATATTGGCCAGGGTGGTCTTGAACTCCTGACCTTGTGATCCGCCTGCCTCAGCCTCCCAAAGTGCTGGGATTACAGGCATGAGCCACCACGCCCAGCTAGTTCACTTGTTAATACAGGAGGGAGAAGGAGAATCTCTAAATTTAGTTTCTACATCCCTGTTTGTGACATCAGCACGTACTTCTACAAGCTCCAAGTGAGCTCCAGGAAACAAACCTCCCTAGCTGCCTTGGTGAATTTGTTTGTTTGTTTGTTTGTTTTTGAGACAGAGTCTCGCACTGTCGCCCAGGCTGGAGTGCAGTGGCGCTATCTCGGCTCACTGCAAGCTCCGCCTCGCGGGTTCACGCCATTCTCCTGCCTCAGCCTCCTGAGTAGCTGGGACTACAGGCGCCCGCCACCACGCCCAGCTAATTTTTTGTATTTTTAGTAGAGGCGGGGTTTCACCTTGTTAGCCAGGATGGTCTCAATCTCCTGACCTTGTGATCCACCCACCTCTGCCTCCCAAAGTGCTGAGATTACAGGCATGAGCCACCACACCCGGCCAAATTTGAATCAAAATAATCTGAAACTACTGAGCACCTTTTCTGCCCCTGACTTTAAGAGAACAGAGCAAGCCTGGCAGTTAGGAAAGGGCTTGGGTCTCCTGGGGGAGCTTGCCTGAGTTCAGACTACTTTAATGGTGGTGTGAGCGAGCCGCATGTGTAACCCCTCCATGCCTCAGTTACCCCACATGGAAAATGAAGTACAGTTTTCCATCACATTGAGCTGCACAGATAGAGTGCTTAGCAGTGTCGAACACCGTAATTTGTGTACCTCCTGATTTCCACCCTTCTGTGAAGTGGTATTCTATTTTACTGATGAGGAAACTGGTTCAGTAATTGATTTGTCAAAAGCCTTAACAACTGGGACAGTGCTGGACTTGGACCTGTGCTCAAGCCTTTGGATTCAAGAGGCTCTGCTCTTTGCCTAACAGGGAGGGATGGGAGCCATCCTCAGGAGGTTTACTAATAGGCAAGTGATCCATCTACACAACAGCCCCAAACTAGAAACTGAGGTGACATGGTAAACAGGCCATGCATTCTCTGGTCTCATGAAAGGGAGTCAAGAAGGAAGATGCAAGTGACCGGAATTTTGAGTTTTGATATGGAGGAGCAAGGAGGAAAGTCAGCTCCTGATTCCTCTGCTGGACTAAGAGCAGTTGCTGAGTCGAGTGGAGCTGGGGAGGACTGTGAATGCCACAGACTTCAGGCTAAGGAGAGTGGATGAAGAGCCTGAGGGCCTGGGGGTGGAGCTGCCTCTGAGTCAGTTGCCTTTTTTTTTTTTTTTCCTTTTTTTTTGAGACAGACTCTTGCTCTGTCCCCCAGGCTGGAGTGCAGTGGCGTGATCTCTGCTCACTGCAACCTCTGTCTTCCAGGTTCAAGCTATTCTCCTGCCTCAGCCTCCTGAGTAGCTGGGATTACAGGCGTGCCCCACCATGCCCGCTAATTTTTGTATTTTTAGTAGAGATGGGGTTTCACCATGTTGGTCAGGCCGGTCTCGAACTCCTGACCTCGTGATCCACCCACCTCAGCCTCCCAAAGTGCTGGAATTACAGGCATGAGCCACCGCGCCCGGCTTTTTTCTTTCAACAAATAAAATGCCTACTGTGTGCTGAATGCTCTGCGAAGCCTGGAGATACTGTCGGCATGCTGCTCAGTACCTATCCTCAGGAAGCCCACATTCAGGGAACAGAGGTGGGCGGATGCAGACCTCGGACAGTCACACAACTCGTTGTAAGTGTGCAAAAATGAAGGTTCGAAGAGGGCAAGTAACAAGCGGCCCTGGCCTTGTGTGAAGAGTCGGGGAAGGCTTCTCTGAGAAAGATTAAAAAGCTGATGATGAGTAGTTGGTTAGATGGAGGAAGTCCGGACCAGGAAGTAGCGCATGCAGGAGACCCAGAGCAGGCATGAGCTCAGCTGCAAGAACCATGTGGGTCAGATGGTGGGAGATGAGGTTAGTGAGCTGGTCGGAGGCTGTGGTAAACATGTTTGTACCCCAAAAGCTATGGGGAAGCCATGGAAGGACTTTAAATTGGGTAATGTCCTGTGATGGGTTTCTTGCCTTACAATTCTGAACCCTCCCACACATTAGTCTCATTTGATTGCCACAGTAACCTTGTGAAGATATTACCTCCGTTTTACAGATAAAGACAGCTGGAATCCTTATTCCAATTGGAGGTCAGATGTCTGAAATTACATATCCAGACCACAGCTCTGCCCCACCTCTTGCTCTTTCTCCTACCAGAGAGACACCACCACACCTAAGGGAGGTGATGATGCCTGTAGGGGACCCAGAGAGCCTGGATGGTCTCTCTGCCCCATCTGTTAGCCCTCATGGTTAACAATATTGCTCCTTGCATGCACAGGGCTCCTAAAGTAGCCTAACCAGAAAAGGGAGAACTATGCCCTGAGGCCACTGGGTGGGAGAAATCTGCCCCTCCCCACCCACCTGGGGCAGGGCTGGCAACAGTGGAAATGTCCTGCCTGCCTGAGCCTGTCTGAAGCTTCCTAACAAAGAAGGAGCCCAGACCTGGTGAGGGGGCAGCCCAGAGACCAGGGCTGAGTGGCAGTTGCCCTGGAGTCCCTAGGGATACGTCAGCAGGAGCAACAGAGGCCCTTGGAATGGGCTGAAGCCTGTGGTCCCCCATGGAAGGATGTGATGGGGTGAAAGAGGGTGCCAGGCTTGACAAATGCTGAAGGCTAGGCACCTCCATCTTCTGGAGAGGGAGAGTTGAGCTGATGCCCTCCAAGTGTCTCTCATTTGCCTTACATGGAGAACTCCCTTTAGCCCTAGTGCCAACCCTGTGTGCTAGCTGGAATCCCTGTTTCATGGGTGGGGAGACTGGCTCAGAGAGGTTAAATAACATAAAATCTCTCAGCTAGTAAACAGCGCTGGAATTAAAACCCAAGTTTGAGAGGCATCACTGTCTGTGCACCTTCCTTTGAGCCATAGTAACCAAAGAAGAGCTTACTTATTCCCAGGGAGAGCTCTAAAGCTTCGAGGAGGAGGTGACGCTGACACTGAGACCCTCCTCTCAGGTGCTTAGCACTCAGGAGCTTAGTAAATGTTTGGATGAATGAGAAACCTGGAGTAAAAAGGATTGCTGCTGGATCCTGGAGGTGGAGAGAGGAGAAGGGAGTGGAGTGGAGGGGAGGGGAGGGGACGGGGTCTCAATTGCCCCAGTGGTGTGGGCTCCTCCCCAGCTCTCCAGGAGTGAAGGATTGCCTTGGCCTCTCCAGTCTCACCTGGGAAGCCAGAGCCTGTCCCACCTTACTCAGCAGGAAACAGCTACCAAGAGACACAAAGCCTTTCACCTAAGAGGCAATTCAGGAGAACCCGAAACAGCTGCTTTTGATAAAGGAAGGATGTGGCCAGTACAGAGGGAGGAAAAGAGGTCAGTGGGGAAGACAGCTGCCAGAGAGACCTGAGGGGAGCCCCAGAGGCTGCAAAGAGGATGGGGGCGGGCTGTGCTCCCACTTCGTTTCCTCCTCCTCCCACACCCCCGTCAGAGCCCCACTCTTCACACTGGCCAAAGTCAAATTGCTGGTCACCAAGAAAGGAGGACACCCGTGTCTCCCACAGCAGCCTGAGGCCACCTCAGCCTTTTCCCTGGGTGAGGGAAAGCCACATCCCTGGAAGGGCAGGTCTGATGGGGTAAGAGGGGCAGGATGTTTGGGTTTCCCAGATTCATTGCATTGAGAGAGCTGGGACAGTCAGGGAAAGACCTGGGCCCTGCTGGCAATTTGGTGGAGACTTCAGTGAGGTTGCTCAGAAGCCACCTCCCTGCGCTGGTGGGAACCTCCCCGAGACGCCCACCTTTGGTTGCATGAGGTGACCCAGGAGCTGCACCTCAGGCAGGGTCTAGGTTGTCGCAATCTGCATGAGCCATGCAGACTGCAGGTAACTGGTCTCTCATATACGTATATTTTTAATCCGTAAAACAGGATCTTCCCTGCAGTGTGCTTCTGAAGATTAAATCAGATAATGTATTCCTATGAGCTTTATGAACTGAAGTGACATACAAAAGCAAGGGATTATTCACTAATTCAACAAACATCCACTGAGCTCTAGCAGTGGATTTGGAGGTAAAACAGGAACCCAATGTCCAGACAAATCCAACTCAAGGTGCCCTGGGAGCTCAGAGGAGGGGCCGCTGAGCTGGCTCCTGCAGAGGAAGCAGGGATTACTAATGCAGACAAAGGAGGGAGGAGGTTCCGGGCAGGGTGCAGAGTATGTGGGTGTCAGGGAGCCACCAAACACCTGCCGGGAACCACATCATCTTTTCTCCTTTTTTCTTTGGTAAAACTAGTGATGGCTAACATTTTTCAGTGCTAAGAACCAAGCAATGTTCTAAGTATTCATTGTACTTCTCACCTCTTAATCCTCAGAGCCTGTATTCGTAACCCCATTTTACCGGATGAGAAAATGGGGTCCAGAAGTTAAAGTAACTTCCCAAAGTCACTCAGCTAGTAAATGACAGGTAAACTTTGAACCCTTTCAGACTCCAAAAGCCATGGTTTTAACCTCCTTGTTAGAAAGCCCCTTCACTTTTACTCAACCCTCCAAAAATCCTCTTAAGCAACATTTCCTTAACTTGAGGATGTTACCCTTCCTCTTTCCCAAAAACAGAATCTTAATTCCTTGAGCTTTTTGTAAGAGGGTGTCCAGCTTGTGAGAGGCCAGAATGAGGTGTCAGGGCATGGAAAGAAGATTTGGAGGAAAGTGTTTATGAAGGGACCAGGGCCTAGAGTGAACCAGAAATCAGGCCCAAGCCCAAGGCCCCTTAACCTCCGCATCTCACCTGTCCCAAAAAGTCCAAGCAAGGAGTTGGAGGAGGGCAACAGCAGCATTTATGCTCAGAGAAGCATTGTGCTTTCTGGTAACCAAGGCTGATCTCCTTGCAGAGTTCACTTCCCCCAAGGAAAATTAAGGCACATTGTGTTTTTGTTTTTGTTTTTGTTTTTGCTTTTTTTGAGACAGAGTTTTGCTCCTGTCACCCAGGCTGGAGTGTAATGGCGTGATCTCAGCTCACTGCAACCTCCGCCTCCTGGGTTCAAGTGATTCTCCTGCCTCAGCCTCCCGAGTAGCTGGGATTACAGTTGCCCACCACCATGCCCAGCTAATTTATTTGGTATTTTTAGTAGAGACGAGGTTTTGCCATGTTGGCCAGGCTGGTCTCGAACTCCTGACCTCAGGTGATCCACCCACCTCGGCCTCCCAAAGTACTGAGATTACAGGCATGAGCCACCGTGCCTGGCCAGCAAGTTTTATCAAGCTGACTTTCTTGTCTTTCCCTGCCCTAACCCTCACTTGCAACAGAAGGCAAGGCCTCCACTTTAGGGAAAAAAGAATGTCTCAGAGAAGAAGGTTTGGGGGATGGGAGGCCAGTAAGGCTCAATCAGGCAGTAAACCCCCTCCCTTGCCTGGCTTTGCCTTTAAGGAGAAGAGGGCCCAGGAAGGGTGGCATTCTCAGAACTCATCACCAGGGCCCCTGGGACTATGCGGTGACCTACGTTCCTTTCTTTCCTAACTGCCTTTCCCCTGCCAACCCCATAATAACTTCCCTCATTGTCCATGCTCACCATTCACCTTCTTCAAGGTGAAACCCACGACCCAGCACACAAAAAGGAGGCCTGTCTCAGGGACATGGCATGCCCACTTGGTTGTGTATGACTTGAACTCACATCGCCTGCATGTGAGGGCTTGGCCAGGACCTGGCCTGAACTCCACCCTAAACTCCAGGCCCCCCCAACCTTTGATACCACACCCCAGTCTGTAGCAAATATAGGACTTTCTTTTGAATAATAACACTCATTGTAAATCACCTGCTGGCTCGTCCTAAACAATGTTAAGCCTCAAATAGGGTGGGTGGGTGGGTCAGTACGAGGAAAATGCCAACCTCTGAAAGTGGACTTAATAGAATCAACAACAGATCGATTCGGCCATCTGCAGAGTAATCCACGCTCAGAGGAGCTTAGTGTTACTGACAGAGATAGGGGTATGTCCCAGGAATCCGTTTAGGGGACCAGTGCTTCTGAAGCTAAAAATGATTTCCAGGAAGTTGTAACCCAATCAAGTACGTAGTAACCTGAGGCAAAACTGTTAACTCGAGAAAGCCTCCCCGGAACAGAGCAAAACAGTGGCTCGTAGTGTTTTTTGTTGTTTTGTGGTTGATGATGATTCTATTTTGTTTTTGTTTTTATTTTATAGAGGTGGGGGTCTCACTCTGTTGCCCAGGCTAGTCTTGAACTCCGGGCTCAAGCAATCCTCCCACCTCAGCCTCCCAAAGCACTGGGATTTAAAGGTGTGAGCCACTGCACCTGGCCATTGTGTTAAAACCATCTGTTGATAACATTCTGAATTAGTTGCCAGCATTCAGAAAATTGAGAGGTCTAACATAAAAATTGAAATTTCCAACTTCTCTTGACAGATGACCAGATCTGCAATGCTGGACCCACCTTCCCCCAGGGCACCTGTCCAGTAACGCTGAGCTTCAGAGACAGCATGCAGACCTGAGTTAGGCATGAGCCTACCACTCTCCACCATCCCCCAGACTTGGAGGCTGAGCCTCAGTTGTCAGTTATAATGACACTTTTGCTACTGGATTCCTTTTTTTTTTTTGAGACAGAATTTCACTCTCGTTGCCCAGGGTGGAGTGCAAAGGCGCGATCTCGGCTCACTGCAAGCTCCGCCTCCCAGGTTCAAGAGATTCTCCTGTCTCAGCCTCCCAAGTAGCTGGGATTACAGGCATGCACCACCATGCCTGACTAATTTTGTGCTTTTAATAGAGATGGGGTTTCTCCGTGTTGGTCAGGTTGGTCTCAAATTCCTGACCTCAGGTGATCCGCCTGCCTTGGCCTCCCAAAGTGCTGGGATTAGAGGCATGAGCCACCATGCCTGGCTGCTACTGGAGTCTTACACCAGGCCTACTTTACCCAGCTATGTTGTCTTGCAGCCCCTGTAGACATGAGAACGAGGCCTCAGTCACTGTCTAAGGCAGAGTGCCCTGATATGATCTCAGTCCATGGAGAAAGAAAAGGGAAGTGCCCTTTATCAAATATCTATTATATGCCAGGCACTGAAATCGACATCTTATACATATTTTCTTCTTCTTCTTCTTCTTTTTTTTTTTTTTTTTTTTAGGTATGGTCTGGCTCTGTCGCCCAGGCTGGAGTGCAGTGGTGGGATCTCAGCTCACTGCAACCTCTGCCTCCTGGAGTGAAGCCATCCTCCCACCTCAACCTCCCAAGTAGCTGGGACTACAGGCATGTACCACCTCACCCAGCCAATTTTTGTATTTTTTTTGTAGAGACAGGGCTTCACTATGTTGGTCAAGCTATCTGCCCGCCTTGGCCTCCGAAAGTGTTGGAATTACAGGCGTGAGCCACCACGCCTGGCCCATATTTTCTTCTTTAATTGTTTTCCTCATCGTGACCTCTTTTCATCTAGTCCTCACATGATGCCCATAGTGATCTTTTCAAAGCACAACTTGGATCATTTTGTTGTCCTTCTGAAAACTGTTTGATGATTCCCTATTACAATCAAGATAGCCTAAACCCTTTCATTTGCTTCTACAGCCTTTTGTTTTTGTTTTTGAGACAGAGTCTCGCTCTGTTGCCCAGGCTGGAGTATAGTGGCGTGATTTTAGCTCGCTGCAGCCTTGAACTCCTGGGCTCGAGTGATCCTCCCACCTCAGCCTCCTGAGTTGCTGAGACTGCAAGTGTGAGGCACTGTTCCTGGCTGGTTTGTTTTTTAAATAGCTTTTTTTGAGATATAATTCACATACCACAAAATTCATTCTTTTCAAAGTTCACAATTTAATGGTTTTTAGCATATTAACAGAGTAGTGCAACAATCACCACAGTCAATTTCGGAACATTATCATCATTCCAAAAAGAAACCCCATACCTGTTAGCAGTCATTTCCCATTCCCCTTTCCCCAGCCCCTGGCCACCAATCTACTTCCTGTTTCTATGGATTTGTGTCTTCTGGATACTTCACATAAATGAATAATACAATATGTAGCCTTCTGTGACTCACTTATTTCATGTAGCAGAATGTTTTTAAGGTTCATACGTGTATGTATCTGTGCTTCATTCTTTTTTATTGCTGAATAATATTTCACTGTATGAAGGTACTACATTTTCCTTACCCATTCATCAGTTGATGGACATGTTCATTGTTACCATGCTTTGTTTATAATAATGCTGGTATGAACATTCATGTATAAGCCTTTGTGTGAATATATGTTTTCATTCTCTTGAGTATGTACCTGGGAGTGGAATTACTTGATAATATGGCAATTCTAACATTTTGAAGAACTGCTAAATGCTTTTCCAAAGTGGTTGCACCATTTTACAACCCCAGCAGCATGTATGAGGGTTCTAATTTCTCCACATCCTAGACAACATTTATTTTCGTTTAAAAAAAGAATTATAGCCACCCAGGCATGGTGGCTCACACCTGTAATCCCAGCACTTTGGGATGCCAAGGTGGAAGGATTGCCTGAGCCCAGGAGTTTGAGACCAGCCTGGGCAACATGACAAGACCTAGTCTCAAAAAAAAAAAAAAAGGAGGCCAGGAGCGGTGGCTCATGCCTGTAATCCATAATCCCAGCACTTTGGGAGGCCGAGGTGGGCAGATCACCCGAGGTCAGGAGTTCTAGACCAGCCTCAACATGGAGAAACCCCATCTCTACTGAAAATACAAAATTA
The DNA here is from genome assembly GCF_028885625.2 of Pongo pygmaeus. Classification (NCBI taxonomy): domain Eukaryota; kingdom Metazoa; phylum Chordata; class Mammalia; order Primates; family Hominidae; genus Pongo; species Pongo pygmaeus. The sequence continues at coordinate 46,672,524 of NC_072373.2, forward strand.
GCCGGGCATGGTGGTGCGTACTTGGGAGGCTGAGGTAGGAGAATAGCTTGAACCTGGGAGGCAGAGGTTGTGGTGAGCCGAGATCGCGCCATTGCACTCCAGCCTGGGCAACAAGAGCGAAACTCCGTCTCAAAAAAAAAAAAAAAAAAAGGAAAGAAAAATTAAATTTAAAAAAAAAATGAATGAATTTGGACCCCCAGCACTTTGGGAGATCAAGGCAGGTGGATCATGAGGTCAGGAGTTTGAGACCAGCCTGGCCAACATAGTGAAACCCCATCTCTACTAAAAATACAAAAAATTAGCTGGACGTGGTGGTGAGTGCCTATATTCCCAACTACTTGGGCGGCTGAGGCAGGAGAATCGCTTGAACCCGGGAGGCAGAGGTTGCAGTGAGCAGAGATTGCGCTACTGCACTCCAGCCTGGCAACAGAGCAACAGAGCGAGACTCCATCTCAAAAACAAATAAATAAATAAATAAAGAATTCTTTCTATATTCTGGATACCAGTCTCTTATCAGATATATGATTTGCAATTTTTTTTCCCATGCTGTTTGTTGTCTTTTCACTTTAATAGTTGCTTTGAAGCACACAAAAAAATTTAATTTGTTGAAGTCTAATGTATCTATTCTTTGAGTGCTTGTGTTCTGGTGTCATATTTAAGAAACTTGCCTAATCCAAGATCACGATTGATATTTTTGTTTTCATCTAAGAATTTTATAGTTTTAGTTCTTACATTTAGGTCTATAATGCTTTTTTATGTTTTTATTTTATTTTTATTTTATTTTTTGGGGGGATGGAGTCTTGCTCTGTCTCCCAGGCTGGAGTGCAGTGGCCTGATCTCGGCACACTTCAACCTCCACCTTCTGGGTTCAAGGGATCCTCCTACCCCAGCCTCCTGAGTAGCTAGGATTACAGGCACATGCCACCATACCTGGCTAATTTTTCTATTTTTAGTAGAGACAGGGTTTTACCATGTTGGCCAGGCTGGTCTTGAACTCCTGACCTCAGGTGATCCACCTGCCTCAGCCTCCCAGAGTGCTGGGATTACAGGCGTGAGCCACCATGTCCAGACTTATTTTTTATATGATGTGAGTTAGGGGTCCAAATTCATTCTTTTTTTTTAATTTAATTTTTCTTTTTCTTTCTTTTTTTTTTTTTTTGAGACAGAGTTTCGCTCTTTTTGCCCAGGCTGGAGTGCAATGGCATGATCTCGGCTCACCACAACCTCTGCCTCCCAGGTTTAAGCTATTCTCCTGCCTTAGCCTCCCAAGTATGCACCACCATGCCCGGCTAATTTTGTATTTTTAGTAGAGATGGGGTTTCTCCATGTTGAGGCTGGTCTAGAACTCCTGACCTCAGGCGATCACCTGCCTCAGCCTCCCAAGGTGCTGGGATTACAGGCGTGAGCCACCACGCCCGGCCTCTTTTTTTTTTTTCTGAGACTAGGTCTTGTCATGTTGCCCAGGCTGGTCTCGAACTCCTGGGCTCAGGCAATCCTTCCACCTTGGCATCCCAAAGTGCTGGGATTACAGGTGTGAGCCACCAGGCCTAGCCCAACTTCATTCTTTTGCATGTGGATATTCAGTTGTTCCAACACCATTTGTTGAAAAGACAATTCTTTCCCCCACTTGATTATCTATGGCCCTTCTTTTTACTTATTTATTTTTTTAGACAGGGTCTCACTCTATCACCCAGGCTAGAGTACAGTGGCGCAATCTTGGCTCACAGCAAGATGTGGCCTTCTGCTTGTGATCAAAGGTGGTGTAGGAGACCCTGCGGTAGAAGAGGAAAGGTCTGCAGAGGATTGGGCTCTGCAGACCTTCACCTCCCATGCTTAAGCGATTCTCCCGCCTCAGCCTCTTGAATAGCGGGGATTACAGGTACATGACATCACGCCTGGCTAATTTTTTTTTTTTTTTTTTTTTTTTGTAGAGACGGGTTTTCACTATGTTGTCCAGGCTGGTCTCGAACTCCTGGACTCAAGCAATCCACCCACCTCAGCCTCCCAAGTGCTGGGATTACAGGCATGAGCTACTGCGCCTGACCTCCTTTGACCTTCTTAAGCTGGCCCTTTCTTAGTCCTGTGGCTTCATCTTTTGCGTTACCCTCACCCAGACTTGCCCTCCATCTCCAGATTCACTAAATGATTTACTCTGTCTCACCTCTGGCCCACTTCACCGCATGCTGCTGCTTCTACTGAAAAGTCTCCCTGCCTCTCTTCTCATATCACTTGGCTATTTTCTCTAATGATCTGACAGCTCTAGGCTTAGATGTTACATCTTCCAAAAAGCCTTTCCTAAATCCTCAAGAATGTTTTGGGAACAGCAATTCTGTGCTCCCAAGGACCCTGTACTTAACCTCAATGTGATGCTTAACACACCTGTGTATATCTTACTCCCATAAAAACCCTCTTCACAGATAGGGGCTTTTTTTGTGCCTGGCATGTAGTAGGCACTCAATAAATATCTGATGAATCCCAGAAGTAAAGGAAGAGGACAATTTTGAGAAGGAGGACATAATTAGAACTGTGTATTGCTGCAGAAAGTTAGGGAGAATGAGATCTGAAAAAGTCACTGGGTTTTGACTATTCTCGTCATGACAAATAGGGAAGAGTTTCGGTAGCATTGTGGATGCAGAGGCCAGTGTGCACGCAGAAACCGGAGTTAAGGAATGAATTGCTGATGAGTGAAGCTTTAGTTACAAACTTTTTTTTTTTTTTGAGACAGGGTCTCACTCTGTTGCCCAGGCTGGAGTGTAATGGCATAATCATGGCTCACTGCAGCCTCAACCTCCTGGGCTCAAGTGATCCTCCTGCCTCAGCCTCCTGAGTAGCTAGGACCACAGGCACATGCAACTACAAGCTAGCTAACTTTTTAATTTTTTGTGGAGACAGGGTCTTGCCGTGTTGCCTAGGTTGGTCTTGAACTGCTGGCCTCAAGAGATCCTCCCACCTCAGCCTCCTAAGGGAGGCTGCAATTACTGGCATGAGCCACCATACCCAGCCTAGTTAAAACCTATTTGTGCCCAAGTTTGTTGGTGAGGAAAGGAGGGAACTAGATTGGCACTGTGAAACAGCTTCAATAATAGAGCTAAGGGATTTGTTTTATTGCTATTTGTCCATCTGCTACTTTCCTGCACTTCAGAGATTTTAACTTCTCATGAGAGTCCCTTTCACGACTTTTTATGATGTCAATTCTAGGGATTCAGCCGTGATTTTCCTGCCTGCCCTCCTATGACCACATACCTCATCCCCACCTCTGCCTCTGTGTGAACATAGAAATGCATACACGCACACGCATGTACACACAGAGACACCTTGATTTGGGCTGATCTCAGCATCCCAGGTATCTAAAGATTTTGGGAGTGACCAAAACTCTCCCCAAATTCGGATAAGCTATATATGCCACAGCAAAAGATATCCTATGAGAGTTGTTTGGATAGAAAGGAAGCAATAAGTCTCCTGACATCTCGGCGGCACCAAAAGACTGATAGTCTTCTCTGTCTGCCCTTCATTCCATTGTGTCTCCCCTATGTCACTCATATAGACTAGAATGAAATGGCTTTAAGATTTTAATTTTTCATCCCCCTACTGATTTATCTTCAGCATTGATCCACTTGCTGCTATTTGTCATTTTTCTCCCAGAGGTAGATATGCCTGATCATGAGCCCCCCAGCCTGACCAGCTTTCACCATCAGCCTCACACAGCTCACGTGGTACCCCATACCTTTCAGAAGTATCTTCTGATCCATCTGCCCCTCCAAAAGATGTCCCAGCAAGGCAAAGCTGGTGCAGTGCTGCGGCACCCCCTCAGGTTGGTAGCCCAGCTCCACCTGCCCCTTCTCCAGGGCGTACCTCCCATCCACAATGGAGCCCGTCATCACTTGAACCCTGCTCAGGTTTGCTGGATGGTTCAGAATCACTGTCAGGTGGCTTCCTATACTAATGTTGTGTGTCCAAAAGAATGACTCATCCAGAGTGTAGGCCTCCCAGGGGAAATGCACATCGGAAACCTGCATATCAGTGAAGACAGCTCCAGGCGGGTTGTTGGGACCATCAGCATTCTTTTTCTGAAGTGCTGTGGCCTTCTGCTTGTGATCAAAGGCGGTGTAGGAGACCCTGCGGTAGAAGAGGAAAGGTTTGCAGAGGATTGGGCTTTCCTGGACCAGGAGTGTACGGAAATGAGAAATCAGGCTGTCAAGGGATTTCTCCTTGTAAAAGAGGAGGAGGAAATGGGCCAGGAGCGGGAGGTCCCTGCTGTGGAAGAGTTTGCCAAGGAAGCCCATATTGGAGAACTCCAGTAGCACCCACGAGTTGGACTTCATGGTGGTCACCCTTGAATGAATGTGGGTGACAAAGTTAGGGGCAAAAAAGGCATTGTCCTCTATTAACAGGAAGTAATCAGAGAGCTTTGTGGCAAAGCTCATGAGGAAGGCATGATCTACGTTCTGCTTGGAGTAGAATTCGCCACGAAAGGCCTCATCCCTGATACTGTCCACAGTGGGGTAGGCATCGGATGGAGCATGGATCAGTAGCAACTGCCCTTTCAAGATCTGTGGGCTGAAGAGGCTTGAAATATGGGCAAGAGTTTCTCTGAGCCAGGTGAGGTCAGAATCTGCCAGGTGGACCAGCACCGTGAGACGTTTCTGCTCAGCCTTAGAGGAAACACGGAACAGGGAGACCAATGTGTACAAGAGGCTGCTTCCATCCCCTCGCTGCACTGATGAGATCCCCACTGTCAGCCATGCTGAGGAGAGGTAAAAATAGGGACAACTGTCAGTGCACAGTAATAGTGACGGTTGTCAGAAGGGTTAGGGGTTGGGATCCTATGTGGGACCTTCACTCTTCCTTCCTCCCTCTTATTTCCCACCTGTTTTTCCCTTGGCGGAGGGGATGTTTACATCCTTGCTGCTCGAAGTGTGGTCCTTAGTCCAGCAACATCAGGCTGCTCTGTAAGCTCATTTCAAATACAGGATCTCGATCCCTACCTCAGATTTAATCAGAAGCTGCATTTTCACAGTATCACCAGGTAACTTGTATGCACAGTAAAGTTTGAGAAGTACTAAGCTAGGTGATGTTGAGTGTCTGTGGGTTCTGCTCAGTCTTCTTTGAGCCTAGAACTTTGTGGTGTATGGTTTAGGGGCTCAATAAATATTGGCTATTATAATAGTTATAATTGTTGTCAATTATATTATTATATTGTTGTCAATTGTTGTCATCTTCCCAAAGCTGCCCTTTGAAGGAGGTATATTAGGAAAAGGACTTCCCCTGGAAGTCAGGAGCCTGGAGTTTTTGTCCCAGTTCTGCCACTGATTGTGTGAACTTGAGCAAGTCCCTTCAGCCCTGAGTTTAGTTCCTGATCCATAAACTGGGGGAGTTGGACTATGCGACTCTAAGACCCCCTCTAATCCAAATGTTCTCTAATCTAGTGATTCCACCTTCTTATAGCAATTAACTTTAGTAACTGGCCAAGAAGGGAAAAAAAGAAAAGTAGTAGCCAACTTTATCTTTTTCCTCCTTCCTCCTCATACTGCTGATATATAAATATTTGCCTTGGGGAAGGAGGAGAGAATTAACTGCCAGATTCTTTTTTTTTTTTTTTTTTTTTTTTTTTTGAGAAGGAGTCTCACTCTGTTGCCCAGGCTGGAGTGCAATGGTGCGATCTTGGCTCACTGCTACCACCGCCTCCCAGGTTAAAGCGATTCTCCTGCCTCAGCTTCCTGAGTAGCTGGGATTACAGGTGTCCCCCAGTGTGCCCAGCTAATTTTTGTATTTTTAGTAGAGATGGGATTTCACCATCTTGGCCAGGCTGGTCTCGAACTCCTGACTTCGTGATCTACTCACCTAGGCCTCCCAAAGTGCTGGGATTACAGGCATCAGCCACCACACTTGGCAATTGTCTGCCAGATTGTAATATTCCTGGGCACAGTCTGTCTTTCTCCTTCCCTCTTCTGCTTTCCTTCCTATCTGCCTGATCTCTCTGGCTGTCCCTACCTCCCCTGGGATACTGAATTCCTCCCTCTTGTTGGTACTCACTCTTTCTTCTCTTCTGGATTTTTTCCATATATTTGAAGGTGAGGTTCTGCCAGTCTTCTAGTGGTCTTGGGTCCTTCCTGCTGTTATAACTGGCCTCCTGGGGCATTGACGAGGGCAAACATATATATCCTTTCATAAAAAGAACAAATTTTACACCCCAGTGGCTTCCCATAAGCTTTTCTAGGGAAAGAGGTGGAGTCAACCATTCTCCCTAGAGTGAGCCTGGCACATTCTCAGGATGCCTGGCCATTGGCTGAAATATCCAGGGCTCAAGCAGTATTTGCTCTCCTTTACCTTAACGAATAAGGAAAATAAATACAGCTTCTTCATGGACTAATAGGCCCAGGTCCCTACCCCCATCCCCTTTGGAGCTTCCTGCTCTCAGGTGAAAAGCTCAGGAAGGAAGCAAGCCCAGGGGTTTTCAAGAATCTGCCTGTCCACACCATTTCCACCCTATATTCCCAGTTCCCAAACTGAGCAAGGCTCAAGGCTTGCTACTAGGCCTTGGATAGTCATCACATTTTGATCATCTTCAGTTTCCTTGGGGATTTTCAAAGTGATGAAGAGCCACAGGAATACGATGCCCACTGAGAGTATGAAGCATTTCCTGATGGAACACCGCATCGCGTCTGCGTCAGGATACAGTTCCTATAGCAAGAAGTCAACGTGTACAGCTGGAGGACTCTCTCCCTCCAGTCCATGCCTAGAACTTCCCTTCTGCCCTCTGGAAGGCTTTCCCACTTGTATTAACCACCCCGTGTCCGCCCCCATATTCTGTCTTTCCTCATTGTTAACTTATTTCCAAGATCTCAGCTCCCTATGACCTCCGCCTCCTGGGTTCAAGCGATTCTCCTGCCTCAGCCTCCTGAGTAGCTGGGATTACAGGCACGCACCACTGCGCCTGGCTAATTTTTGTATTTTTAGTAGAGATGGGGTTTTACCATGTTGGCCAGGCTGGTCTCGAACTCCTGACCTCAAGTGATCCGCCCACCTCAGCCTCCCAAAGTGCTGGGATTACAGGCGTGAGCCACCGTGCCCGCCATCCAAGCACACCCTTTTATCTGATCTAGGAACCTGATACAATAGAGCCTTATTCCCTGCTAAAGAAGGAAGGTCACATGTCCCGTGATGATATTTGTTGTGTTCACTTCATATGCTTGGAGATTCAACTCCCCCAAAGTCTCCCCTACTCAAAATGATGAAGGTTGGCTGAAGCTTTAGTGATACAGTCAATTTTTTTTTTTTTTTTTTTTTGAGATGGAATCTCACTCTGTTGCCCAGGCTGGAGTGCAGTGGCACAGTGTCAGCTCACTGCAAGCTCCACCTCCCGGGTTCATGCCATTCTCCTGCCTCAGCCTCCCGAGTAGCTGGGACTACAGGTACCCACCACCATGCCCGACTAATTTTTGTATTTTCAGTAGAGACAGGGTTTCACCTTGTTAGCCAGGATGGTCTTGATCTCCTGACCTCTTGATCCGCCCGCCTCAGCCTCCCGAAGTGCTGCGTTTACAGATGTGAGCCACCGTGCCTGGCTGATACAGTCAATTTATCTGAGTAAACAGATGGCCATTGTACTTTCCTTACCCCTGCTTTTTTATTTTATTTTTTGAGACAAGGCCTCGCTCTGTTGCTGAGACTGGAGTGCAGTGGCGTGATCATGGCTCACTGCAGCCTTGACCTTTCGGGCTCAAACGATCCTCCCATCTCAGCCTCCCAAGTAGCGGGGACGACAGATGCACACCACCACAGCCAGCTAATTAAAAAAAAATTTTTTTTTTTTTTGTAGAGATAAGCTCTCCCTGTGTTGCCCAGGGTCATCTTGAACTCCTGGAGTCACGTGATCTTCCTGTATCAGCCTCCGAAAGTGCTGGGATTGCCGGCGTGAGCCACCACACCATGCCTCCCACATTTTTTAAAACCAAATCAAACTATTAAAACAACTAAACCTCAAGTGTTGCCAAGTGCTATGCCAAATTGGTGTCTTTGTCACTTTTTTTCATAAAGAGTATCCTTAATTTATTCCAATCTTTAATCTTATTCACAGACCTTGATTAGAACATGATTCTGTTATCATGTTCTAATCAAAAAAAAAAAACCTTTCCTGCGTGTTGGGTTATTGGAATTCAGGCTGGCTCAGCCTCAGAAGTGCTTGTATGCTGCTCTCTTCCTCTGTGAGTGTTTTTTCTCTAGTGAGATGTGTTTCTCTGATTGCTTCAAGATTATCAGAGAAAAGGCTTTAATATGCCTTCTCACCCCTTCTTGATTCTTTCCCTGTGTGATCAGTACACAAAAGAAAAGCTGTAGTCAGTGATTTCTGTGCTCCTGAGGCCATACTATTCTCTAATCTTCCCCATTCCAGGGATGCCTTCCAGTTTAGTATTTTGGTAGAGGTTAACATGCTTTTCTCCCTTAGCCACTTCGCTTTTTGATGAGTTATAAAAGTAGGCTGGGCACAGTGGCTCACGTCTGGAATCCCAGCTCTTTGGGAGGCTGAGGCAGGAGGATTGCTTGAGCCCAGGAGTACTGAGACCAGCCTGGGCAACACAGGGAGAGCTCCACCTCTGTTTAAGAAAAAAAAAAAAAATAACAATAATACTTATATCTCCTGGTAATCACAGGGATGAGGATAAAAAAATCTTATAGTAGTAAGGCTTTACAGATTAAACTTTTCTTACTTGGCTTCCTTTAGGAAAGACTTTTAGTCCCATAGGTGATTCACATACAAACCTCTTCATGTAAAAGAAATAGGCCTCTCTTCTCTAGACCATAAATATATGTGTGTGAGTGTGTGTGTGTGTGTGTGTGTGTGTGTATACACCGCTGTGCACAGTAGCTTACGCCTGTAATCCCAGCACTTTGGGAGGTCGAGGAGGGTGGATCACCTGAGGTCAGGAGTTCGAGACCAGCCTGGCCAACATCGCGAAACCCCTTCTCTACTAAAAATATAAGAATTAGCCAGGCATGGTGGCACATGCCTGTAATCCCAGCTATTCAGGAGGCTGAGGCAGGAGAATCACTTGAACCTGGGAGGCGGAGGTTGCAGTGAACCGAGATTGTGCTACTGTACTCCAGCCTGGGCAACAGAGCGAGATTCCACCTCGGGCGGGGGGAAAAAGGGGGTGGGGGCTTTTGGGCCAGGTGAGGTGGGACTTGGATAAAGATCACCCAGTGAAAGTGTGTGGGCACTCAGGCCTGTAATCCCAGCATTTTGGGAGGCCACAGCAGGAGGATCACTTGAGGCCAGGAGTTGGAGACCAGCCTGGGCAACATAGTGAGACCCCGTCTCTACAAAAAGTAAAATTAGCCAGGTATAGTGGCACATGCCTGAAGTCCCAGCTACTCAGGAGGCTGAGGTGGGAGGATCGCCTTAGCCCAGTAGGTCGAGGCTGGAGTGAGCTGAGATTGTGCCACTGCACTCCATCCAACCTAGGGGACAGTGAGACCCTCTCTGTCTCTGTCTCAAAAAAAAAAAAAAAAAAAGGCTTTAGGCAGGGAATAAGGCTCTAATTGCAGTTAAAGGGTTTCACCACCACAGGCATAGCTCTGTTCCCCTTTGGTACCTCCCGTGTAATTTCCCAGTCACGGAGGGAAGACTGCTCTCATTCAGCCCTCTGAGTTCAACAGACTTCTGGAAAAGGCAGGAGACAGAGAGAAAAAAAAAAGGAGCTGGGGTGATAAGGACCAGTCACTCTAGGAATAATGAACAGAGGGTGAGGCCAGGTACAGCAAACAAAGGTCTCCCCAGTTTTCTGTCCTTGAGCTAAGCTCCCTCTGTGATGTTACTGTTGTGTCCCAGCCACCTACTCCCCATTGTCAGAGGAATGCACATGCAGGACTTACATGTGACCTGTTTGTGCTTCATCACTGGGAGCTATGACTTCGCATTCACCCTGAAGACCAGCATCAGTATCTTTTTAGATACTGAGCACTCACCTCCCCACCCCCACTCTGTCCTCTACTTCCTTACGTATCTCCTGCATTCTCTCCTTCCCTCCTGTTGGTTCCACTGACGCTTAGGCTCAGACTCCTCCTCCCCGTCGCCTTCCCAAGTTCTTCACCTCTGCAGTTATCCTCTTCTCTTCTGCATGATCCACTTCTCCCTTTCTACTGGACAATTCTCATCACTAGGAAAAGGAGGTTTATTATCTCCCAGTGGGAAGAAGACAAAAAGCAAAATGCCTCCCTGAATTCGTGTTCTTTTCCAGTTCTGTGCCATTTCTCTACAACTGCACACAGCAAAGCCCCTTGAAAGTGTTGTCTTTGTTAATTAGCCCCACTTCATTTCACATTCTCCCTTCTCATCTTACTCAACCTTTCTGCAACTTTGACTCGGTTGACCGCTACTGCCTCCTTGAAAGACTTTCTGGGGGCACAGCCCGGTGTGGTGGCTCACACCTGTAATCCCAGCACTTTGAGAGGCCGAGACAGGCGGATCACAAGGTCAGGAGTTTGAGACCAGCCTGACCAACATGGTGAAACCCCGTCTCCAAAAAAAATACAAAAACTAGCTGGGTGCAGTGGTGTGTGCCTGTAGTCCCAGCTACTCAGGAGGCTGAGATCGGAGAATCGCTTAAACCTGGGAAGCGGAGGCTGCAGTGAGCCGAGATTGCACCACTGCACTCCAGCCTGGGTGACAGATCGAGACTCCATCTTAAAAAAAAAAAAAAAAAAAAAGACTCTGCTCTGGCATCTCTCTTGCCACGCTGATTGCGCCCTCTTAGTTTCCTTTCTTGGCTCACTCTCTTCCCAACCTGTATATGTAGCAGTCTCATAGGGCTCTCTTCTCTTCCTACACACTTTCCCTGGGTGATTTTATCCCAGTCCCATGGCTGTAAGTAATGTAGATACACACAGACACACACACACACACACACACACACACATATTATGCATGTGTGTATGTATGTTATCAGGTAACTCCCAAATCTTATCTCTAGCCCTGACTCTTATCTTGATCCCTATCCTGAGCTCCAGATTACCTGACTATTCAACATCTTCAATTGGATGATAAGATATCTCAACTTTAACAGAACCAAAATAAAACTACGGATTCCTCCTACCTCCCAAATAATTTCCTCCCCAAGTTTTTTCTACCCCAGTATATAGCACCACCATTCAACCCGTTAGAGAAAAAAAAAATCAGGGAGTTATACTTGGTGCCTCTCTCCTTTTTTTTTTTTTTTACTCTTGATTTTTATATAGAGACAAGGTCTCGCTATGTTGGCCAGGCTTGTCTTGAACTCCTGGCCTCAAATGATCCTCCTGCCTTGGCCCCCAAAGTGCTGGAATTATAGGTGTGAGCCACCACACCCAGCCTTCTTTCTCCTTAATACTCCACAGTCTATTTAATCCTGCTACCTTTTCCTCCAAAATTTACCCAGAATATGACCACTTTTCAAAATCATCTTCTGACCTACTGCAACCACCTCCTAATTGATCTCTCACCTCTACCCTGATTCTTCTGCAATCTGTTCTCCACGTGGCAGTCAGACAGACCTTTTCAAGTTGTAAATCAAGTGATACCCACTCCCTGCCTACAATTCCCCAGTGCCTTCCCACTGCAAATAAGATGAAACCCAAATTCCTACCCATGGTCTGCAGGCTTTCACCTGATCTAGTGTTTGGGTTTTTTTTGTTGTTTTGTTGTTGTTGTTGTTGTTTTTTGTTGTTGTTGTTTTGTGTTTTTTTTTTTTTGAGACGGAGTCTCGCTCTGTCGCCCAGGCTGGAGTGTAGTGGCGCGATCTTGGCTCACTGCAAGCTCTGCCTCCCAGGTTCATGCCATTCTCCTGCCTCAGCCTCCCCAGCAGCTGGGACTACAGGGGCATGCCGCCACGCCTGGCTAATTTTTTTGTATTTTTAGTAGAGACGGGGTTTCACCGTGTTAGCCAGGGTGGTCTTGATCTCCTGACCTTGTGATCTGCCCGCCTCGGCCTCCCAAAGTGCTGGAATTACAGGCGTGAGCCACCGCGTCCGGCCGCTGTTTGTTTTTTGAGACAGAGTCTCACTTTGTCACCCAGGCTGGAGAGCAGTGGTGCGATCTCAGCTCACTGCAACCTCCAACCTCCTGGATTCAAGTGATTCTTCTGTCTCAGCCTCCTGGGTAGCTGGGATTACAGGCCCCTGCTACCACACCCGGCTAATTTTTGTATTTTTAGTAGAAACGGGGTTTTGCCATGTTAGCCAGGCTGGTCTCAAACTCTTGACCTCAAGTGACCCATCCGCCTCAGCCTCCCAAAGTGCTGGGATTACAGGCGTAAGCCACCACACCCACCTCTGATCTAGCATTTTGCCTGCTGCTTTGACCTCATCTCCCTCCCCACTCTCCAGCCTCAGGGACTTTCTTTTTCTTTTTCTTTTCTTGGTATGTCCATTGGACATACCAAGCTGTTTCTTGACTCAGAGTCTTTGCACATGCTGTTCCTCTTTAAAATTTTTTTTCTATTTTTTTATTTTACAATATCTTCATGACATTCAATGTTCTTCTTAGAACTCTCCACTATAGATTTTCCAATAACTGCTGTCTTCCTAACATTCAGATCTGAGCTCTGATCTTCTCTTTGCTGCCTTAGATCATCGTGTCTAACAGCGCTTGCCACTCCTCCCATTCCAGCCTCCCAGTACTTTTATCATGTATTCTGTTTTTCTCATCATTTATTTCATTGTTTTGTTTTGTTTTTGAGACAGAGCCTCGCTCTGTTGCCCAGGCTGGAGTGCAATGGCACGATCTTGGCTCACTGCAACCTCTGCCTCCAGGGTTCAAGAGATTCTCCTGCCCCAGCCTTCTGAGTAGATGGGATTACAGGCATGCGCCACCACACCTGGCTAATTTTTATATTTTTAGTAGAGACAGGGTTTTGCGATGTTGGCTGGGCTGGTCTCAAACTCCTGACCTCAAGTGATCCGCCCGCCTTGGCCTCCCAAAGTGCTGGAATTACAGGTGTGAGTCACTGCGCTTGGCCTCTCAGCATTCATTTCTACCAGAAGCTAACTTACTTCTTTGTGTGTGTGTTTATTGTCTGTCTCCATCCACTAGATTAGAATATAAGCCCTTAAAGGGCAGGGACTTTGTTCGATTCAGTGCTATAGCCATAGCACTCTGCATAAAACCTGATCCAGAGAACATGCTAAACAAGTATTTATTAACTTGCCAATTATAGGGACTACATGATAATGGTGAATGGTCATCTTTCTTCAACAAACACTATGCTAGGTGCTAGGGGCACAGCGGTGTCAGGGGGACTGGGCAGTACTCCAGAGAAGGGCAGCATATGGGTGATGGTTAAGCGCTCAGATTCGGGACTCAGACAGCCAGAGCTGGAATCTGGTTCTGCAAGACTTGTTGTCCATGTGACCTTGGCCAAATAACTCAGCCTCTCTGAACCCCAGTTCCTCATCTATAAAATGGAGATAAAAACGATGGCTACCCAGGACAGGGCTGGCTAACAAAAAATAAATAAAAATAAAAATAAATGATGGCTACTTTCAAGAGTTCTTATGAGGATCAAAAGAGATCATCCTATATAAATAGTTATTATTTTTAAAAATAAAAAAAGAGAGTATCCACATGAACATTCTTGGCATATAGCAAGTGCTCAATAAATGTTAGCTCTTTTCTGTAAGGAATGATTACCATCTTCAACCATGCAGACCAGCACTGCTTGCTTTCCCATTATACCTGAGAGTTCCATCTTCCCTTATTCCTAAATCCTCATCCCAATTTTTTTTCTTTTAGATTTTCACACAGATGCACAACACTCTGAGAACCTCTCTGTATCTTGCCATCTGATTCCCACTTTTCTAAGGGATTTAGAGGAGGCAAAAAATAGAGAAGGAGAAATAAATATTAAAAAGCCCTGACACCCCATCCAGGTTCCTCATCCACATTACAGTTAGGGGTGGCCATCCATGACAGTGTGCCTGTTGCCAGTGTGTGTTCCAGGAGTGGGCTCTGCACTTTGCTGGAAGCCAGAGTTTTCCTTTAAGCCTAAGAGCATGAACTAGACCCATAGTGTAGGGATGGGCCAGGAGCTCACCTCCATTCCAGCATTTATCTCTGGGTACCGTAGCTAATGCTCCCTTGGCAACCATTGTTTTTTCTGAAGGGCAAGAATCTCATCATCCCACTAGTCTCTTCTGGCAGGTGGAGAAGGGGTATGGCCACAGGCATGTGTGATTAGCCCACACACTGTTTCTTAAAAATCTGATGAAAGATTGAACATTTAAGAATTGGAGGCTGGATGCGGTGGCTCACGCCTGTAATCCCAGCACTTTGGGAGGCTAAGGTGGGTGGATCATGAGGTCAGGAGTTCGAGACCAGCCTGGCCAATATGGTGAAACGCTGTCTCTAATAAAAATATAAAAAATTAGCTGGGTGCGGTGGCACGTGCCTGTAGTCCCAGTTACTCGGGAGGCTGAGGCAGAAGAATAGCTTGAACCTGGGAGGCAGAGGTTGCAGTGAGCTGAGATCATGTCACTGCACTCCAGCCAGGGGGAAAAAAAGAATTAGGAGAGCTGAACAGGTGTGGCTCACGCCTGTAATCCCAGCACTTTGGGAGGCCGAGGTGGTCGGATCACTTGAGGCCAGGAGTTTGAGACCAGCCTGGTCGACATGGCAAAACCGTGTCTCTACTAAAAATGAAAAATTAGCCGGGCGTGGTAGCACATGCCTGTAATGCCATCTGCTTGGAAAGACAAGGCAGGAGAATTGTTTGAGCCTGGAAGGTGGAGTTTATAGTGAGATGAGATCACACCACTGCAATCCAGTCTGGGTGACAGAGGGAGACTCTGTCTCAAACAAAAATCAAACAAACAAAAACTGGGAGAGTTTTTATATAAAAGCCTAAATAACTGGCTTCTCTTGAAAAGTAGAAACGTGGTGCAACCCTGGTCTGAGTAGTGATGGCCCCCAGTAGCTGGACTTGCATTCTCACCTCCCCACAGACTTCACTTTGCTCACCTCCCCCATGTACCTGTCTGGCTTCTACACAGGCACTTGAGTTTTTAACTCCTGCTCTCACTCAGGTCTTGAGAGGTTCGAAGACTCTGTGCTAGCTCTTGGTCTTAGATGTGGCACCTGTTTAGCATAGGGTGCTATAAAGATAAGGCACTAAGTGATCCCTGGGGTTGAAGGGCTGTGGGTAGAGATAGAAGGAAAATGTGGCTGGCCAGGGTGGCAGATTACACACCTGTAATCCCAGCACTTTGGGCAGCTGAGTCAGGCAGATCACCTGAGGTCAGGAGTTCAAGACCAGACTGGCCAACATGGTGAAACCCCATCTCTACTAAAAATACAAAAATTAGCCGGGCGTTGTGGCCTGTGCCTGTAGTCCCAGCTACTCGGGAGGCTGATGCAGGAGGATCTCTTGAACCCAAGAAGTAGAGGTTGCAGTGAGATCGCGCCACTGCACTCCAGCCTGGGTGACAAAGGGAGACTCTGTCTCAAAAATAAATAAATAAATAAATAAATGAAGACCAGTGAAAAAAATAAATGGTGAAAAATAAATGGAAGAGAAAAGATATAATTATTGATTTTGTATGTGATGTAGACGATATTCTGGGAGAATTCCATTGTTCATGGGGAATATAGAGGGAGTGACTGAAATTAAGATTATTGTTTTTTTTTTTTAATTATTTTATTTTTGAGACAGAGTCTCGCTCTGTCACCCAGGCTGGAGTGCAGTGGCGCGATCTCGGCTCACTGCAAGCTCCGCCTCCCAGGTTCATGCCATTCTCCTGCCTCAGCCTCTGCAGCAGCTGGGACTACAGGCACCGGCCACCATGGCCGGCTAATTTTTTGTATTTTCAGTAGAGACGGGGTTTCACTGTGTGAGCCAAGATGGTCTCAATCTCCTGACCTTGTGATCTGCCTGCCTCGGCCTCCCAAAGTGCTGGGATTACAGGCATGAGCCACTGTGCCGGCCGATTATTGTTACTTTTTAGAGACAGGGTCTTGCTTTGTCACCTAGGCTGGAGTGCAGTGGCACAATCATAGCTCATTGCAGCCTCAAACTCCTGGGCTCAAGTGATCCTCCCACCTCAGCCTCCCAAGTAGCTAGAACCACAGGTGTGTGCCACCACACCTGGCTATTTTTTTTCTTTTGGAGATGGAGTCTTGCTCTGTTGCCCAGGCTGGAGTGCAGTGGTGCGATCTCAGCTCACTGCAGCTCTGCCTCCTGGGTTCAAGCAATTCTCCTGCCTCAGCCTCCCGGGTAACTGGGACTACAGGCATATGCCACCACGCCAGGCTAATTTTTGTATTTTTAGTAGAGACGGGGTTTCACCATGTTGGCCAGGATGGTCTTGATCTCCTGACCTCATGATCTGCCCACCTCGGCCTCCCAAAATGTTGGGATTACAGGCATGAGCCACCATGCCTGGCCATATAAAGGTAATATTGTTTTGTGAAACTTTTGTTGCTGTTGCTATGTACAAAAAAATACTGGAGAGAAGTCAAAGTTTGAAGCCACTGTAGTCTAGAGGGGAGAGAATGGTTCGATGTTGGCAGATTAAGGGGCAGCTGGTGGTGAGATCTGAGAGGAAGCTTCTGTGTCCTCTTTCTTCAGCTTTAGAAAAGTCAGTTTGGTGTTTTGGGAAGACCAAAGGTAGGTACTAGGATGAACATTCTTTTCCTAGCTCTGCTATTACTGTCTGTGTGATTTTTGGCTAATTAACCTTTCTGAGTCTCAATTTCTCCATCTGAAAAATGGTAACACTAATACCACTCATTTCACAGGGCTAATGTTCTATGATTTACTCCCGGCTAATGGCCTTGTCTTATTCATGTTATTACAGTATTTCTAGTGGTTCCCATATCCCCGCTTCCTGCCAGGAAAGAGGAAAAAGGGAATTCACCTGTAGCATTTAATGTGTCAGACGCTGTGCTGGGCACTCAGAATGATTTGGTTGGACATGGAATTCCAAATTCCCAGTTTCAACTGGGAATTTACAGTGGTGGTCTGTAAAGTGCTGACATAGTGTTGCAGCAGTTTTCATTCTATTGTTAAGACTTTCATCCAAGATACAGGCAATTCCAAACATTCCAGCTATCCAAGGCCATTGAGCATGCTGCCAGGGGCCCCTCAGCCCAGAGACCCAAATTAGGGGTGCTGGTGGTGCCACTGCGGGTTGAACAGGGAACATGAGTTTCCCTCTAATCCTCACAGCTTCTCTAAGCAGCTCACAGGATTGCTCCTTGGGAGTCCAGGGCTCCTGAAGTTGCTCAACTGGAATGGGAAGAAACACGCCCTGAAGCCCTGGTGTGGCTAACTCTGCCCCTCTGAATCCCTGTGGGCAGGGCTGGCAGCACCCTGGGAATGTTCCACTTGTCAGCGCCTGACCCCCACAAGGGTCTAGCCCTTTGAGCCCCACACCCAGGTAAACCAAAGCCCAGGACTGAGGGTGAAGTTACCCTGGATCTCAGTTGGGATGAGTCATCAGAGAGGTATTCCAGGACAGGAGAGGAAGAGCAGATGGGAGGAGGAAGAGGTATTTATTAGTTACCAGGTGGCTCCCAGGACCCAGACCCAGCTTCCCAAGAACAGAAACCCAGAAATGAGCGCCTGGTCAAGGTGTGAGCTGGTCCCCAAGGGCAGCCCCGACAGCTGGGGCTAAGGCAGAACAGTGAGCACAGAAGTCCACCATAAGGGACCAGCTCAGCAGTAGACGATAGCATAGGAGGGGTTGCCGGTTCCCGGGAATTAAGCAGGGCAGGGAATGGGGGAGGATGGGTTTATCTCACCTGTGGTGCCCACCCATTGTGGAGGCTCCCTCAACACCGTTCTGAGCCTCCTTCCTGCTTCATGTGGTCAACCAGATTCTTCTTTGTCCAGCCCAAAGCTCCATCCTCAGCCAATGGTAGCCACAGAAACTCAAGGCCATTTACCCTCCCTTTCAACAAATATTTGTGGAACGTGTGCCACGTGCCTGGTGCCAAGGAGAGAGACATTACTCCTTCCCTCTAGAGGCTTACAGTCTGGCAGGAGAGGAACATGTATGGGGAGAGTGCAGGGACACCGCGGAAAAAAGACAAATACTGAGTTATAAGTGTTGTAATAGGGAGTAGTAACAAGACGTTGTAGGACTACACAAAATAAAACAAGAAGACCAAGGGTTTGTGGGTTTCACAGGGGACATCTGACAGCAAACATTCCAGGGCACCGAGAGATGGTGAGGAGAGATGATGGCATTGAATTGGAGAGATGAGCTGAGATGGACTGCGCAGAGGACGAGGGAAAACCGGTGCACTGGAGACTGGGGGAGACGAGAGGATCCACCGGGTTGGGAGGGGAAGGGTGGTGGTAGAAGCACGAGCAAGGCAGAGACCGGAGGCCAGGGCGGAAGGGAGGCTCACGGACGACACCGGGAGCCCTGGAAAGTTGTCAGAGGCGGCGAGGGGGTGGGGAGCGGGCCCTACACGTGCGCTACGTGCTGCGCCGGCCGCTGGGGAGCCCGGTCTGCCCCCCTCATCCCCGAACCAGGTCCCAGGGCAGTTGCACGGCGCCCAGGGGGAGGGGAGGGAGGAAGTCCCCCCAAGTTTGCAAGCCGGCAGCGTGGTCTTCACAACGCGGCTACCGGAAGGAACGGGAAGAGCGCCTCATCACCAGGCGGGTGTATCTAGGGGCGAAGGCTGCATCTGGGGCGCAGGCTGGAGAGTGGGGTGCAGCCGGTTGGAGACGTGGTGTCTGGGAGTTGGATGGATCGGATGAGGATGGAGACACCTAGGGATGTGTCCGAAGGATCTGGCGCTGCACAAATGAGGGCGGTTTGGGGGACGGAGGCCCGGGCGGGGGCGGAGTGTTGTCCAAGAGTAAGGAGGGGGTTCCTGGAGACGTGGCACTCGGAGCGGGGCTGGGTTCCGCTCCGGCCGCCTGGGCTGCAGCTCCGCTATGGCCTAGGAACCCGAACCTGACCCCGCCTAGGCCTCGCACCCAGCCCTCTGGGAGCTCCGGCCCCGGCACCTCCAGGCTGGGGTTGCCCAGGTCCGGCCTCTGGGGTGTCCAGCCGGCCCTAGACGAGACAATGCGGCCCGGGCCCCGCCCCCGGAGGCTGACGCGCCCGGCTACCGGCCAATCAGCGCCAGTGGCTAGGCTCTTTAAAAAAAGAAGGGCCGGCGCGGTGTGGCTGTCAGCTGGGAGGGATCCCTCCGCCCATGTAAACATCATAAAGGGCAAGGGGAGCGTCTGCTGCGGGCGGGGGAGCGGCTGCCTTCCCGGAGAGTCGTGTTGGTCCCTAGGTTCCCCTCAAGACGCCGGCAACCGCCCCCTCCCTTAACGTCACACCGGGTCCGTTGGGAGCCAAACAGCTGCGGCCTGATCTGGGAGCGATAGAATCTCATCACTTAGGGTCACTACCGGAAATGGAGGAAGCCGGACTGGGAGACCTTGAGAGTTGGGAATCGTAGGACGCAGCTGAGAATTGGGAAAGATGTTCTTAGGCTTGTTCTTCCTGTCCATCTCAGTTAAATAATAATCATAACTCATATAAGTCTAGAATTTGTCTCAAAGTTATGCCTACCTGGCTCGTAGGATGCCAACGTTAAGAGTGAAAATAGTCAACGCTCTCCCGAGAGAGCACATGACAAGACATAATCTTCATCAAGACCCTCAGAGGCACAGAATGCGCACCAAAGAGCCATCGACGATAATAATTCTTCTACCCAACTTTTATTTAGTATTATTAAATTTTCAGTAAATTTAAATTTGCATCAAATTCCTCTATACCCACTACCTAGATTCTATTATAACTTGCCACATCGCATATCTATCTTGCACTGATAATTCTTTTCATAGTGTGTTAGCTGTCTCCTGGGCTTGATTCTCCATTACAGTAGGGAGCAGGAAAAGGCTCCAGGTCCCAAAGCCCTAGAGAGCTAAGAAAAGGAATACGTTCTCCCAGGACCACTGTAAACTCTTTCCGGGGCCCGGTACCTCTGGGAAAAATTTGTTGAAGGGAAGGCGGTTTTCTTCTCCCCCCACGCCCATCCCCCTTTTTAATTGAAGACTTCTTAAGCATAAGAGATTTCCTTCCACTAGGTGAATCTGAAAGCGAACTAAGATCTTGACAAACATTCCTTGCATACGTTTGGCAGCTTTCTGGATGAAAGAGGTCATTTCAATGTTGACGTTCTACTTTTTGAGCTTCCTCCTTTTTTCTGAGGCTGGTGGACACTACCCCCCCACCCCCGTCCCCCGTCCCCTGTCTTCCGTCAAAAGAAAAAAAAAAAAGATGCCTCAAAAGTGTTCGTATCTCTTAAAGTTCGTTAACCTCTCTTTGCCTCCGTTGCCTGCTCTGCAAAATGAGGATAATATCGTACCTACTCAATATGGTGGGTTGTGAAGACTCAGTGAGCTAATACATGCAGAGCGTTTAGAACAGTGCTTTACACACGGTAGCATTAAATAGCGGCTATCACCCACATGCACATAACTCCCAGATTTATATCTCCAATTCTGATCTCGCCCCTTCAGATTTATACCCTTCAGTATACCCCGTTGTGTATTTCTACCTGTATGTACCAGAGACACCTCAAATTCAAAATGTCCAGAAATGAACACAGTATCTTCTTCCCTTGAATAACTCCCTTGTGTATATAATGGGCGTGAATGTCCCAGCAATGCCAACGGGCTAGCATCTACTCAGGCAGGTACGCCAGACATCTGAATCTTAATACCTCACCGTCCCCCCTCAATCTGTCACTATGTCCTAATTTTATTTCCTACCTTTGCATCCCTTCCTCATAATTATCAGCACCACTGCCTTAATTTAGGTCCTATCATTTCTTGTCTGGATTATTTCAAGAGTCTTTTGCCCCTCTCAAGTCTGACCTTGTCATAGATTGTTTGTGGATGATTATTTTTCCTGCAACATCTCCACTTCCCAATAGTGTCCATCACTTATTAGCCATGTGAATTTTGGCAAATTGCTTAACCTACCTATGCCTCACTTTCCTTATTGTAAAGTGGAAATAAGAGTACCTATCTCATAGGGTTGTGTGATTAATCATGCGATGCAATTAGAACAGTGCCTAGGATATGAAAGTGCCCAAAAGTGTTACGTTATTATTATTATTATTACTATTGCCTTCTCATGAACATGTTATTTGTATGTTCAAGCTGTTATCTCTACTGGAATATCCTTCTCCGTTTCCAATGCTCTTTCCAAAACCCCCTCCTGGGTTTTACTGCACCTACCATTGTGTACTGACATGATTGAATGATTGGCTTAGGGGACTGATCCTTTCTACCAGACTTAACTTCTTTAGGGCAGGAACTCTGATACATAGTAAATGGTCAATAAAAGTTGGCTCAACTGAAACCCTAAGGATAAACTCCATCCACAGCGGAAGGCGCGGCCCCGCCCGATTCGGGGGCGGGGCGGGGAGCCGTGCGCGGAGGGTGGGTGGGTGGGGGTGGGGTGGGACTCTTTTTCCTCGCCGTGGCGGCGGAGGCGCACGGCGTGGGCTTGCGGCTAGACGTCGTCGTCGGAGGCTGAAAAAGCCCAAGGTGCTGCCGTTGCCCGTACAACTCGGACTTGCTGTTGCCCGAGCTGTGTCTGCACGGGTCTCGGACCGAGCGAAGCTCGCAGCCTCGGTCCCGGAGCCCATCCTCGCTTCGCCCTTGCCCAGCCTGCGGTGATGGAGGCGGCCACCGGGCTGCACCCAGGCCCGCGCCCGGCGCTGCCCCTCGGGGGCCCGGGCCCGCTGGGCGAGTTCCTGCCTCCCCCCGAGTGCCCGGTCTTCGAGCCCAGCTGGGAAGAGTTCGCGGACCCCTTCGCTTTCATCCACAAGATCCGGCCCATAGCCGAGCAGACTGGGATCTGTAAGGTGCGGCCGCCGCCGGTGAGTCACGCCAGCACCCTGGATCCAGCTCGTGGCTGGGGGAGGGAGCGGGGACGCGCGGGTCCGGGGAGGCCCGAGGCGCGGGGGGCGGGGAGCCGGTCGCCCCGCCGGCCTCAAGTTTGGGGCTGCCTAGAAGGTCGGAGTTGAGGCCGGGGGAGGAAGACGGGGGCTTCTCCAGGGTGGGAGATGAGGAGCGTGGGAGAACCGGGGGCTTCGGCGGTGCTATGGGAGGGCCGGGTCGCCGCGGGGCTCGGGCGGCCGGGTCCGGAGGTTCGGGTTCGGTTCCGGATGGAGTGATGGCAGGAGCCGGGGGTGGTCGCGGGGGAGTTTCCTCACGGAGCCCGGCGGAGGCGCGGGCTGGAGGGAGGACTGTGGGCCCGGCGAGGCTCGGCAGGCTGGTCCTCGCCTCCGCTCCCGGGGTGCGGGGGTGTGTGATGGGGTGGGGTGGGGGTGGGGGACTTGCGAGTTGTCGTGCGAGGAGGAAAGTTTTCAATATGGCGGCGGGAGCCCCTGGTCCTTTGTGTGGTGGCGGCGTCGGCCCGGAGCGGCCCTCACCTGGGCGCCCCACCCTCCAGACCAGGGCACCCCTCCACCGCCTGGTCCCCGGGCCTCCAGGTGTCCCCCGGGCCGGGGTCAAGAAGGGGGCGGCCAGCGCTGGCTGGGGGCGGGGAGGAGCCGCGGGTCCAGCCCCGGAGCGGATGTGTTCTGGGGGGCGTTAGTGTCTGGGGGACACTTTTGGGGCGCCAGGGGCAGGACGGGCGGCGGTGGGCCCCGATGCCCGCCCGCGCTCCGGAAAGCGCACACTCCCGGCTTCTTCTGGCTCAGCCGCTCGGCTCCCCGGGGAGGCCTGGGCTGTGCTGGTGGGGATGGGGTCCGGGCGAGGCCGTGTTTGTAGGGGAATGTCAGACGGAGAGACCTCCGAAGATTTCGTGCTCGTTTCCCCCGGCCCTCAGCCTCCGGGCGCTGAAAGGCAGTCACCCACCGCAGCCCTTGCAGCCCTTCCAGCCCTGTCTACAGCGCCTCGGGCCTGGGGGCAGTGAGTGAGGGGTGGGTGTTGTTGAAACCATCCGTAACGGCTCCAACGTTCGCTGAGGAGAGCCCGGCCAACTCCTTCCCCCGTGGCCGGAACTGGGTGCGCTCCTACACCCCTGTTTTTTTGCCCACCTTTCGGGAGGGTCTGAGTCCGAGTTGGCCTAAGCGGCGGTTGGACGGGCTGGGACCGTTGGGAATGGGGTTTAACTGCCTTTCCTACTGTTTAAGAATCTTCTCCCACTCTCTTCCCCCACCCCCACTCCTAAGTGGAGGAAGACCCCTTCCCACCCCTTTCTCCCTTCAGCTTGCTTTTTGTAATGACATTTTGAGTTGTAGGGATTCTGTTTGTAATCGTTATGTTTTGGAAAGCTGTTTTCAGGGAGATCCCTGAAAATAAGGCTTCTTAACCCTTCCCTGCCCCAAATTAAAACATGGACACCTACTTTAGTTTTTCTTAAGCAAGTTTGAAAATGGAGATGAAATATATGCTTCAGAAAATAACTGGCCAGCGAATATGAGGGAAATGTTTGAAAATAGATCCATTTCTTACAGCGAAGTGGGCAAGGTTGATTCTTGCTGCTTAAGGGAAGTACGTTTCTCTTAGTGCAAAGAGGCCTGCAGAAGTTATAACAGGGCTGGTTAGAGCCAAGGTTTTAATTCTTGAATAATAGGTCATGTTTCACACTGTAGTAATGTAGCTTTATGTCACATGCTAGGACGGGTGAATATGAATATTGCACATTTGCATAATGGGATTTTATTCAGAAATTGGGTAACTTGACTAAGTTCTTAGTAACCAAAATGTGGGGAGTCAGGTTCCTGGGAGGTGTCCTCCATGTTGGTATTGTGGTATACCAGGGCTGGGGTAAATCCTTTATCTTGTTTTCTTGTCCTTTGCCTTTTAGAGGGCCCTTTTCCTGAAAGGATAGTGTTGCTCTGGTTAGGCTTGGCTACCCATTTCCTCATCTTGGCTAAAATATTAATGGCAATCTTTGCAAAATGTGTGATCGAATTGCCTTTTTCTCACTCTGAATGTCAGACAGACATGATGGCCACCATTTTGTATTGAGAGTGCTACATAGTACAGCCTGAGGAAAGGGGTTAAAGAGGCACCAATAATCTACAAATACAACCAGTACTCTGTTTTGGAGACCTCCTTTGTGTGGAGGGGACTTGTTTCCTCCTTTGTTTAACAAACTCCTTTGCCAAATGGAAAGAGTTTGAGAGTATTTGTTGTTGATATAACCACAAAAAGGGAAATCTTTCCAGAAGTTGTAGCTCTTGAAGAGGGGTCTTGTTGGAACAAAGGCTTCTTAAGAGATGTAAACAGTCTTTGTTTTAGAAACTGTTTTGTTTTTAGGAAAGCTAACTGTGAACAAGTGGTTTCATATAGTTGATACATAGCAACAAAAAAACCCTTCAAGAAGTGTGAAATATTTTCCATGGTGATATATATAATGTCTGTATTTCTGGATGATTTTTGTTCACCGAGTTTTTGGAACACAAATGGTTATATTAGAAGGGGAATTGGGACTATTGGTATTTTACTTGTTAGAAGGTAAGGAGAAGTATAAAACATTTCTGTCTCCTTTTGTTCTTACCTTTGTATCTTTACCAATGGTACTTAATATAGCTTCAGTTTATAGCTGCTTTCTCAGTGAGACTCCCAAACTGCTTGGCTTCTGAAAACTTAGAGTGCTTACATTATTTTGTATATGGCAGCTTAGGGGTTCTCAGAAATTTGAAAATATAGTAAGATAAATGTGAGAAAACGTAATTAAGTCAAGAAGACTATACTTCAATTCTGAGTTTGAAGTTTAATACAAACCTTAGTTTCAAATTATATCAACTATGTAGGATAACCAGGCTTGTTTTCTGGGCCAAAACCTTCTTAAATTTACAATTCATTTGGCTTCTGGTTTTGTCACCTTTAAAATGCAAATTTGTAATTTCCTCCTTGATACTGTACTTAGATGTCTGTTTAAGGACAAATGATATTTTTCCATATCACTTTGTGGTATTTGGAGATGAATAATTTTAAGGGTGTAACTATTAGGCAGAAAAATAGTTGGCTGCTCAGTAAATACTTTTTTGTCTCCCAGATTTTGATAGGAATGTATTTATGGCTTTAGTAACTTATTTTCTTGCTTTCAAATGTCTCACATTTGGACATAGATAGATTCCACAAATTTCTTTTTTTTTTGAGACGGAGTTTTGCTCTTGTTGCCCAGTCCTGGAGTGCAGTGGCTCATCACAGCCTCTGCCTCCTGACCCCAGGTGATCCACCCGCTTCAGCCTCCCAAAGTGCTGGGATTACAGGCGTGAGCCACCGCGCCCGGCCTAGATTCCACAGATTTCTTCTTTGTGCCAGGAGAAGGTTTAAATCAAACTCCAGAGGGCACAAGAGACAAAAATTTTTCAGCTTTAACTTCTTGTGGTTACTAGTTTGATTCCTTCATCTTTATAGCCAAGTGTAAAACTGCCCTTAAATGTTTTAATACAGTCACCATCTTTGAGTGAGCCTATTGGTTCCACTCCTAGAGAAGAGGGAGGAACTTACACACTTCTTTGTATGGTAGAAGTGTTAATGATATGGAGCTCATTTACTCCCTTTCCAGTGTATCATTCTCCCTAATTTGGGGTTTGATTGACTTAGGCCTAACCCTCTCTCTGTTTTCCCTATTTCTTTGGTGTCATGAAATCTTTCCCTACTTGTGGTATCTTTGGCCACTTTAAGCCTTTAACGTTTAGAGAAGAGGCTTATCAGTAGAAACATCCTTGAGCAAAGGAAGAACTTATAACTACTTAAAAAAAACCCTTTTATTGAAATATACCATACAATTCACCAATTTATGATGTGCAATTCAGAGGTTTTTGATATTTTCAGAGTTGTACAACCATCACCACAATCAATTGTAGAACATTTTCATCTCCCTCAAAAGAAACCCTGAACTCACTTGTAACTACTTTTTTTTTCTTTCTTTTTTTTTATTATACTTTAAGTTCTAGGGTACATGTGTACAACATGCAGGTTTGTTACATATGTATACATGTGCCATGTTGGTGTGCTGCACCCAGTAACTCATCATTTACATTAAGTATATCTCCTAATGCTTTCCCTCCCCCCTCCCCCCTCCCCCGACCCCTAACTACTTTTTAAGACAAATTTAGGAATATAATGCCCAGGAGAAAAACCTGGTAGGAGGTTGGATTAAGTCCTACAGTTCCAGGCCACAAATGGTCTACTTTTTTTTTTTTTTGAGAAGGAGTTTTGCTGTTGTCGCCCAGGCTGGAGTGCCATGGCGCAACGTCATGTTGCTCACTGCAACATCCGCCTCCCGGATTCAAGTGATTCTCCTGCCTCAGCCTCCTGAGTAGCTGGGTGGGCATGCACCACCACGCCCGGCTAGCTTTGTATTTTTAGTAGAGACGGGGTTTCACCATGTTGGTTAGGCTGGTCTTGAACTCCTGACCTCAGGTGATCCACCCACCTTGGCCTCCCAAAGTGCTGGCATTACAGGCGTGAGCCACCGCACCCAGGCCACAAATGTCTGCCTTAAAGCAAAAACAAACTTCATTTGTTGTAGTTATTGAATGGGTGTTTAGCTAAATTTGACTTTGCCAGTGGTAAATTGGGCACATTAGTAGCCACAAACATATCTACCCAGTTGTAATTCTTAGTGAACTAATAAACAAAACTTGTAGACTTTAAGAATGTAATGTGAATGATATTGCAAATATGAGTCAGCTAAAGATTTGAGTCCCCACCCCCACTGGAAAAATTTCCTTCCCTTCCTATGGTTATAGGGTATGGTTTTAAACATGCAATCTAAACTTTTAAAAGAGCGAAATGAGTAGAGAATTATCTTTGAAAAGCGTTAATAAGCATTCTCTATTAAAAGCCAGGGCCTGAAATTTCCTTTTTTTTTTTTAAATCTCACTCTGTCACCCAGGCTGGCATGCAGTGTTGCAATCAAGGCTCACTGCAGCTTCCACTTCTTGGGCTCAAGTGCTTCTCCCTCCTCAGCCTCTAATAAATTGTAGGGATGCAGTTTCTCAGTATGTTGCCCAGGCTGGTCTTGAACTCCTGGCTTCAAGCAGTTCTCCCACTTTGGCCTCCCAAAGTGCTGGGATTACAGGCATGGGCCAGTGCACCTGGCCTGAATTATTTTGTTGAGACACTGATAAGAAAAATTAAGAGAAAATTATTAACCCTTAATTTTATTCTTTCTGTTTCTAGGGTAATTTTCTTTATGACCTGTTGGCCTAGACTTAGAGTATTAGAGTATTTCATGTTGATAGATCAGTGAAAAATGTGTTTATTGGTTTACATTTATAAGTGGGTAGAAATCTGCCAGTGGGGGAATTTTCTCTTGGGCAAAAAAATACAGGGCTGGGCGTAGTGGCTCGTGCCTGTAATCCCAGCACTTTTGAGAGGCCTAGGTGGGCGGATCGCTTGAGGTAAGGAGTTCAAAACCAGCCTGGCCGACATAGCGAAACCCTGTCTCTACTAAAAATACAAAAATTAGCTGGGCATGGTGGCGGGCGCCTGAAATCCCAGCTACTCGGGAGGCTGAGGCAGGAGAATCACTTGAACCCAGGAGGCAGAGGTTGCAGTGAGCCGAGATCACTCCATTGCACTCTAGCCTGGGCGACAGGCTCAAAAAAGAAAACAAACACAGCAACAACAACAACAAAAAAAATAGTGTAAACTATTCGATTTAAAAAATCGAACCCTGTTTAAATGCTGTAATGGGACCTTTTTGTAGACTTTTGTAACCTTTCATTGTTGCCTTAATTGGACCCCATTAAGGTTGGCTGTAGAAAAGGATAAGGGAAAGCCCGTGCCCCTAAAATGAAAGTGCTAATTAGGTTTCTGGTGTTCAGGGTTTTTTGAAGCCTATGCGTGTACTTCTTTCCAAATGCCATCTATAGGTTTGAAAAACTACTAACCTAGGAGTACCTTGCTTTCATCCTTGGACAGTCCTCTCAGTGTTGAGATTGTTGTGCAGTTTTTTTTTCTCTAAGAGAATTAGGTATTTTCTGATATACGTGTTATAGTACAGATCATTGGCAGACTCAAAAAAAAAAAAAAAAAGATGGAATGAAGGTTGGGAACTGGAGGGCTACGCATTGTCAAATTTCAGTTTGGGTCTCTTGAAGGGGACTCACCAGAGGGCATACCAACGAGTCTCTTTGGGGTGAGTGGGTGGGTTAGTTGATACCTTGGGAAAGCCATATTCTTGGGCTGCTGCCATTGACTTTTGATTATTTAAAGTTTGAGATACTAATAACTGGATTTATAAAATCCAGATTGTGAGAAACTTGTTTTAGACATAAGAATGGTATGCAATTGAGAAGTATTTCTTAAGTATTTATTAACTGCTATGTCCTTGCATGGAATTAAAGAGGAAAAATTAATATGAAAATTAAATGAAAATTTAATTTTAAATAAAATTGTAAATAAAAATTAAATGAAAAATTAAATTGTACACTTCCACAAATTCCTCCAGAAATGTTTATTTTTCTGTCATTATTAGATGAATTCGTTGAATTTGCTTTTTACAACCAAGTTTATGAACCAGATTAATGAAGAAAAGATGTCTCTAGGACAGTGAGGCATTTCAGTTCCATAATTGTAGGATGTTTGGAACAAAGATGCAGAATTTGACTGAATGCATTCTTTTAAGTCCTCTACCCCCCACCATGATTTAAGACACTCAGACCTTTAACTGTAGACCATCCTTCTTAAAGCACCATCAGCATATATCTTTACACATGGCCTTACAGTCATCCCATATGTGCTGCTGCTGCTTTTTTTTTTAAGCATTTAAGCTTTCTTTCAGATATAAAAACTAATCATTTTGTTCTGCCAGACCCATCACTTCAGGGAGTAAATTAAAAAATTTTATTACGAAAAATGTCAAGCATACACAAAAGTGTAAAGAATAGTTACTTTAGCTATTTTCCTGGGTAGAAGAGCAGAAAGTGGAGTAGCAGCATTGGAGTTGAGAGAAAACTAGGGATCTTCATTTGTAAAGAACAGCTTAGCTTAGCTTTTGTCCTATTCAGGTTATAAGTGACATTTGGGCAATTATGAGGTGAGCTTTCTAGGCTTCAGTCAGTGATGGTCATTTTGCCCAATTAGGTTGGGGATAGTATTTCTCAGTTTTAGTCAATGGCTTTGTTGCTTTGTTACACATTTGTTGGGACATGTCAAGTAACTTGACCGGCTGCAGGTCTGTTGGCACATGGAGGTGTTGGAGTCAGTTGGTGGGTGGAGGGTAGTCTCTGCTAACATCACTTCATTCTTTATCTGTTCATTTTTGTATTGGCCAGACTTTATCTGAACTTTCTTTTCTTAGGAAGGGGCTTCTGGTCAGAGTGGTTATTTAGCCTGACGAAACAGAGCTGACATCAGTAGTAACCAAGAAACAGAATGATGTTCTATCCAGGCATGGTGGCTCTCACCTGTAATTCCAGCACTTTGGGAGGCTCCAGGCAGGAGGATCGCTTGAGGTCAGGAGTTTGAGATCAGCATGGGAAACATAGTGAGACCCTATCTCTACAAAAGACAAAAAATTAGCTGGGAATGGTGCCATGCACCTATAGTCCCAGCTACTTGGGAGGCCAAGGTGGGAGGATGGCTTGAGCTCAGAAGTTCCAGGTTGCGATGAGCCCTGATCACGCCACTGCACTCCAGCTTGGGCAACAGAGCAAGACTTTGTTTCAAAAACAAACAAAACAAAATGGCTGGGTGCAGTGGCTCACGCCTGTAATCTCAGCACTTTGGGAGGCCGAGGCAGGTGGATCATGAGGTCAAGAGATTGAGACCATCCTGGCCAACATGGTGAAACCCTGTCTTTACTAAAAGTACAAAAATTAGCTGGGCGTGGTGGTGCGCACCTGTAGTCCCAAGCTACTTGGGAGGCTGAAGCAGGAGAATCACTTGAACCCGGGAGGTGGAGGTTGCAGTGAGCCGATATTGCACCACTGCACTCCAGCCTGGTGACAGAGCAAGACTCCGTCTCAAAAAACAAAAACAAAACAAAAGTCCCTTTCTGGAAAAGAAGTTTTAGGGAAATGAGAATTTGAAGAGTCTGATGAATTACTTGTTAGATTGTTAGGTTCAATTTAAAAATTAGGTCATCGGGAAATATTTTCTATTAATGTCCCTTAAAATCTAAAGACTTCTCCCTGCTTCCCTGAAATAATAACTTCATTTCTGAGATAGGAGATGCCACCAGGCAGAAGGTCACATAATGACGTTTTAGAACTTGTTGATTTCATTTCACATGGTAATCTCTTGTAAAATGCTGTGAAATTTAACTATTATTTTGCAGGGATAAAAATGAGGTTTATCAAGGGGAATGTATATTTTTATTTATCACGTGTTTTTCTTTTTTAAAAATTACTTTTTTTTTGGGACGGAGTTTCACGCTTGTCGCTCAGGCTGGAGTGCATGCAGTGGCGTGATCTCGGCTCACCGCAACCTCCGCCTCCCAGGTTCAAGTAATTCCTGCCTCAGCCTTCCTGGTAGCTGGGATTACAGGCACCTGCCACCACGCCCGGCTGATTTTGTATTTTTAGTAGAGATGGGGTTTCTCCATGTTGGTCAGGCTGGTCTCGAACTCCTGACCACAGGTGACCCGCCCACCTCGGCCTCCCAAAATGCTGGGACTACAGGCGTGAGCCACCGCGCCGGGCTTAAAATTACTTTTCAAAAGCCAGTTCCTCTATTATGTAAAAGAGGACAGGAGGGGTATTTTCTAGATTTTAAAAAATAGGTGGGTAGAGTTTTCAATCTAGTTACATCATGACCTTGGACAAAGTCATTTTTCTGCAACATATGCTTGTCATCTGCTCTAAGGGGATCTGACACTGACCTAGGGCTACTGTCCAGACTGATTAATTGATGGATTGCAAGGAGCTTAAATCCCAAAGCTTTATTTGCTCATTGCTAAGAAGAGTCTGGGGACAGATTTAGTGAGACAAGGGTTAGTGCCAAGTACACATCCCTCATTTTCCCATATAGTGAAGGGATTTCCCCTTGTCCCCTGGGGACAGAGTCTTGCTCTGTTGCCCAGGCTGGAGTGCAGTGGTGCAATCATAGTTCATTGCAGCCTCGACCTCATGAGCTGAAGCCATCCTCTCAGCTCGGCCTCCTGAATAGCTGGGACCACAGGTATACATGCCACCACACCCAGAATTATTATTTTTTTAGGGACAGGGTCTTGCTGTGTTGCAGGCTGGTTCGAACTCCTGGCCTTAAGCCATCCTCCCACCTCAGCTTCCCACAGTGCTGGAACTACAGGCGTGAGCCACTGCACCTAGCTGTGAAGGGATTGTTTTCTTTTTTTCTTGTTTTGTTGCCCAAACTGTAATGCAGTGGCACAATCACAGATCCCTGCAGCCTCGAACTCCTGGGCTCAAGTGATCCCACCTCAGCCCCCCATTTAGTTGAGATTACAGGCACACACCACCATGCCTGGGTAATTTTTCAAATTTTTTTGTAGAGATGGTGTCTCACTATGTTAGCCAGGCTGGCCATGAAGGGATGTTGTAAAAGTGAAACTTGAAAAGGCAAACCGCACCCCCCACCCCAAAAAAAGGCAAAAACCCATCATCAAAAGAGAGTATAGCCAGCATAGTGGCTCACACCCATAATTCCAGCACTTGGGGAGGCGCAGGTGGGAGGATTGCTTGAGCATAGGAATTTGAAACCAGCCTGGGCACCATAGCAGACCCTATCTGTACAAAAAAAAGACAAAAACCAATCAAACAAAAAAACCCTAGAATATATAGACTATAATCCTTCTATTGGTTTAGACGAAGCTTTTCTGTCCCTGAATCTTTATTTATTTTTTTTGAGACAGGGTCTCACTATGTTGCCAGGCTGGAGTGCAGCATGATGTGATCTTGGCTCACTGCAACCTCTGCCTCCTGGGCTCAAGCCATCCTTCCACCTCAGCCTCCCAAGTAGCTGGGACTGGGACTACAGGTGCATACCATCATGCCCAGCTAGTTTTTGTATTTATTTTAATAGAGATGGGGTTCACCATGTTGCCTAGGCTGGTCTTGAACTCCTGAGCTCAAGCAGTCCGCCCGCCTAGGCCTCCCAAAGTGCTGGGATTACAGGCACAAGCCACCACGCCCGGCCTGTCCCTAAACAGATTAGTGAGATTAACATTTTTTAAAAGGTAGAGCTGTTAAAAATTATTTCAGAAAATTTGCAGATGCATTTGTGTGTCTTATGTAGTGCGTGTATATAGGCAGGAGTTCAGTTTGGTGAGATTTGTATTAAGAAGGGTTTACAGTGATTTAAATTTCCCCCAATATGGGATGACTGTGACGTTGTGGAAGCCCTGCAAATAGAAGGATATTGTACTTACTAACATAATTTAAATAATCTCAATTCATGTCTGACAGGAGGGGTCAATAGTTGAAGTCTAGTAATTTTGCAATTATCCTACTTGTAAAGTGGGGAGAAAAGTAGAAGTGGCAGGAAAAATGTTTACCTAGATCTTTTAAGAAAATATTTTAGGACAAGAGCCACCGTCATATTTTATTTTTATTTATTTATTTATTGAGGTTAATTATATTTAGACTTAAGGAATTAACAAAGGAGCAGGGAGACTAGACCAGGTCCCAGGATTTCTTGACTCCTTGGGGCAGGCCCAGCTACAGCAAGCACAGAGGGAAACATAGGGGAGGGGCAGATAGCAGATTTGGTCTTGAACTTGGAGGGTGGGAAATTGATGATCCCCAGGATGGAAGCAGCAGGAAGAAGTTGTGTCTGAGGAAGGCCTGGGCTGCCCAGAGGGGCAGCCTACCCCTGAACCCCTGGGGCTGTTGCCCAGCGGAAATGGAAACAAGGATCCTCCCCTTAGGGCTGAGGAAAAGGCACTTGGTTCAGTCTCTCCTCCCCTCTTTCCCCATCTGTTGGAGAGATGGGGGTCCTTGCCTCTTTGCCCCTTTGAATGGCCCAGATGCTGGTCCTGATTGAGTCTCTTTAAGAGACTTTTGCTGAACTCATAAGTGGTGATCGTGATAGCATAGGAGGGGATAGACTTGATGATCCAAGGGAGGAAGCCTGCAAAGAGCTCTCTGATGCCCGACTTGGCACAGATCCACCTCTGAGCAACCAGGTAGAGTCCACATCCAGGGATGTCATTTCCACAGCTTCCATCACTCCGAGTGTGGCCTGGTGTTGAGTCTTCATCACGACAAAGGTTAGGGTCAGCACTGTAGCCAGCATCATGGTGATGCTGCCAGCTGCAAAGCTGACTCCCATGGTTGTCATGGGACCATGGAGGTCCTTTGGTCTGAGCCCATTCAGCCAGCTCTTCACTAACTCGTAGCTGAACCAGTACAGGGCTGAGAAGGGCACATCTCAAAGGAGAGTAGGGCCCCGGCACAGCCACAGTGAGCACCAACCACTCTAAGCCACCGGAGCTCAAACACAGGTACCAGCACATAGTATAACATATGCTGAACCTGCAGCTTTGTCTGCATAAGCTCCAGGGCACTGATGATTGCAGTGATAGTGCCAGGGTGGGCCAGCACACCAGCTACCAAGGTTATGTAGAGGTAAGGGCTCAGCCACACAGGCAGGCCTTGAGTTGGTTGTAGGCAGTGAAGTAGTTGGTGGTAGCTGGCACAGTCATCACCAGGGTGGCTGGGAGGCCACTCCACAGGGTCCTGGTGCCCTTGTGCCTCAAAATCTTCACAGAGGCATCCATGGTGCCAGTGAAGCTGGTAGGGTCTTAAAACCAGGTGGCACAGCGGGGACAATTTGGTCATAGGTACAGAGGCTCCAGGACACCATTGTAGTACGGGATTGGAAAGAGGAGGGCAGCTTGGCATAAGAGAGGCTCTGAAGTCTGGAGGAAGGTGTCAGCTCACTGGCCACCAGTGGGCACTGAGACTGCAAATGGACCTTCCACCATGTCCAGGGGTGTCATGAGGAAGGAGGTGACCACAGCCCTTGAAACCTGAGACCACCATTTGTTGGAGGGAGCTAATGCCCCCAGAGTCCTGTCCGTCATCTTGCAGCTTCAGTCCTAGCTTTAGATTGGTGCTTGTACAGTGCAAGGCTGGTCAGGCCCATTCCAGCTCTGTGGCCTCACCTTGCACCAAGACTGACTCCCTGTATTTTACTCCCTATATTTTATTATTTACCAACAATTAGACAATCTTATTTAAAAAAAAAAAAAAAAGCTAATTAGGACCCCTATGTAATCATATAAACTTAAATTTCCCAGTTTTTTATTCAAATATATCTTCTGTTATTGGACCTCATAACATTGCCTCTTAGGTAAACCCATGTAGAGAGTAGTCCCCTCTTTTTTTTTTTTTTTGAGATGGAGTCTTGTTCTGTTGCCTAGGTTCGAGTGCAATGGTACGATCTCAGCTCACTGCAACCTCTGCCTCTGGGTTCAAGCGGTTCTCCTGCCTCAGCCTCCTGAGTAGGTGGGATCACAGCGACGTGCCGCCACGCCCAACTAATTTTTGTATTTTTAATAGAGATGGGGTTTCACTGTGTTAGCCAGGCTGGTCTCAAACTCCTGACCTCAGATGATCTGTCTACCTCAGCCTCCCAAAGTGCTGAGATTGCAGGTGTGAGCCACTGCGCCCAGCCTCTAGTAGTCTCCTCTTATCTGCAGAAAGGAAAACCTTGGATAGAATTTGTCAACCGCTGTCCAAAAATAGGTGAGGACAGTACAATAAGACATTTTGAGAGAAAGACTACATTCATGTAATTTTATTATTATTTTTTATTATTTATTTTTTGGAGACAGAGTCTCACTCTGTCCCCCAGGCTGGAGTGCAGTAGTGTGATCTCGGCTCACTGCAACCTCCGCCTCCTGGGCTCAAGCGATTCTCTTGCCTCAGCCTCTTGAGTAGCTGAGACTACAGGCACCTGCTACCACGCCCAGCTAATTTTTGTATTTTTAGTAGAGATGGGGGTTTTACCATGTTGGCCAGGCTGGTCTCGAACTCCTGACCTCAAGTGATCTGCCCACCTCAGCCTTCCAAAGTTCTGGGATTACAGGTGTGAGCCACCGCACCCGGCCCCATGTAACTTTTATTACAGTGTATTGTTTAATTGTTATTGTTAATCTCTTACTGTGCCTAATTTATAAGTTAAATTTTATCATAGGTACGTATGTATAGGAAAAAACATAGTATATATAGGGTTTAGTACTTGCTATCCATGGTTTCAGGCATCCGCTGGGGGTCTTGGAATGTATCCCTCCACATAAGGATGGGGACTACCATATACTACATTTCTTTCTATTGTGACTTTAATGTGGATTTTTTGGTCTTGAATCAGTCACTTAATACTGCTTTCTAAATGTATTAAGACACTCCCCAATGGTATATGTACCATTTAAAATTGTCAAATGCTTAGGTATTTTTGTTAGGAGTAGATAGCTAGGCTAAGATTTCTTTTCCCAGCTATGTACTTTATGTGCCCTTAGGCAGATTTTTGTGCATTTTTGAGTTAATTTTTGCCATCTCACTGGCTTGACCAAATTGTAATGTTCAGAGAACTAAAGCCTAAACTTAGTGTGTTTCAAGCACTTGATTGGAACTTTTCATTAAGCACATATTCTTATGGGGCATCATACTACAGGCTACAGATACTGAAACATTTTAATACTACTCTAATCACATAACCCCAGAAACAAAGAACAAATCCCTATCAAGCCCACATAATTACAAGGTCTTTAAGGCAGGATCCTCCCAATTTTCTGTGGTTATACCAACTCATCATTTGGTGATATTTAAACCAGATGGTAATATCTCATCCTTGCCAGGCTTTAACTTGGAAGAGATGGGAGGTAGGATCCCTTAGGATTTGTATTCTGTTATCTTTTTATTTATAGGACAGTGGGGAAAGGGGTGGATATAAGAGAAGTTTATACAGTGAAATTTGAGTATTACCTCCACTTTGTAAAATTCCAGGTCTTTAAACTTTTCCCTGTCTCAGAGAGGCTCTCATCCAATATGATGCATTTTGGACAAATTGAGAACAGCCACCAAATTTTCCAGTGGGAGGCTGGCTTCAGGGATTTGTGGTAGAGTATGGGTTTGGGGCTTTTAAAGATTGTACTTGGTAGCAGCCCATTCTTCTGGGTTCCTCTATAACTACTGTTTTTCTCTGGCAACCTTGTGGCTTTTCCCATCTTCCATTTCTAAAATATATTTTTGATTTATAGAATATATAGTTGCTCATCAAGATTTTCTTTGACAAGAACAAAGTTTAGAATTTGATTTAGGATTCTAAGATAATTTGGTTTTGAGGGGTAACATTAGCCAGCTAGGAAATGAAAACTGCAAGAGAATAGAGATTTTGTGGAAAGAATACTAGAGTAGGAATCAAAATGTTGGGTTTCTGGCATGTGTTCCATTATTTCCATGTTATCCTTGAGCTCCTAACCTTAAGGAGGGTCATGACTATTTTCAGAGCTTCATTCTGTTAACCTGTCTGTAAAATGGGCAGCTTAAAATATCAGCCCTTCTTTACATAGTGAGGCCCAAAGAGGGAAGGAATCTTGCCCAAATCCTGGTAGAGCCAGATTTGAACTTAGGCTGTGCAGGTCCTCAGTTACTGCTCTTAACTACTGCATTGCCTTTTATATAACCATAGTAATGATACAATTGTGATTTCATGAGAGGATTAATGGGAAATTATGAATCTATTATTTTTGCTTATATACTTTGTATCCTGGTAGGTTCAGCAAAACAAAAACAAAAGCAACATATTTGTTGGTTTTTGCTGCTAAGGCAGATCCATTTTATAGAAAAGGAAACAAACTGAGCTTGAGAGACGTGACTTGCCTAAGGTGACACAGCCTTGAAAGGACAAATTGGATGTTGCAAACCATGGCTCTTTAGTCCCAAGTTCAGTGTTCTTCTAATTTAATATATAATGGCTCCCTTCATAGATCCCAGAAATTAGCCTGCTTCTCTCTTTCATCTCCCCTTACAGTCTCTTTTTTTTTGAGAGGGAGTCTCGCTGTGTCACCCAGGCTGGAGTTGGAGTGCAATGGCACGGTCTTGGCTCACTGCAACCTCTGCCTCCTGGGTTCAAGCGATTCTCCTGCCTCAGCCTCCAGAGCAGCTGGGATTACAGGCACCCGCCACCATGCCCGGCTAATTTTTTTTGTATTTTTAGTAGAGACGGGGTTTCACCATGTTGGCCAGGCTGGTCTCAAACTCTTGACCTTGTGATCCACCCACCTCGGCCTCCCAAAGTGCTGGGATTACAGGCGTGGGCCACTGTGCCCGGCCTACAGTCTTTTTTTGACCGTGGTCTTCTCTCTCTTCCTTCTGGCCACCCAGACTTGAATTCATTAATAACAATAGTAAGCTGCATGTAAACAGTTATCAAAGTACCATTTAGATTTGTGTGTTTTATCTACTTATCAGTATTTATGAACTTAGCCCCTTCATATACTGTTTGTTGGCTCATTTATATGTAAACTCCTGGCTCATCAACTCCAGTGACCACTCAGCTTCACATTGGAAGAGTATTTAGGACTTGGGGCTCCCTATATAAATGTGCCTCTGCCTCCCATCAAAGTCATTCTGGGGTTCATCCCAGAATAACTGAATTAGAATCTCAGGTGGGCCTAAGTGTTTGAATTTTAAAAAGCTCCTCCGGAAGCGCTGCTAGGTTTGAGACCCAGTAATTTCATGACAGGTTTAGGCAGCTAATATGAGGAATTCTCAAAAAAAAAAAAAAAAAAAAATCTAAACACCAAAATCCCTCAAAATATAGAAAACAAAATAAAAATAAAAAAGAAAGAAAAAATAAGAATTATCTTACCTGTTGACTTCAAATTAATCAGTAATTTCTCAGTTCTACTGCAGAAAACTGGGCAATTCTTTTTATCAACTCTGTTGAATGAAGAAATGAATTGAGTCCTTGGAGCTGGTTGTGGTCTCAATTCAGTACTTATTATTGATATGTCAGTAAGTGCATTGTGTTAAAGTCCTAGGTGGCTCATGCCTGTAATCCCAGCATTTTGGGAGGCTGAGACGAGGTCAGTAGTTCAAGACCAGCATGGCCAATATGGTGAAGCTCCGTCTCTACTAAAAATATAAAAATTAGCTGGGCATGGTGGCACGCACCTGTATTCCCAGCTACTTGGGAGGCTGAGGCAGAAGAATTGCTTGAACCTGGGAGGCAGAGGTTGCAGTGAGCCGAGATCACGCCACTGCACTCCAGCCTGGGTGACAGAGCAAGACTCCATCTCAAATAAATAAATTTAAAAAATATAAATAAAGAAACTCATAATTGACTGGTGAGAAAGATTAGCAAGTATGATGTATGCAAGGAATAGAAGTTATGTACTGAGTGGTTAAAGGTTGGGGGTATATGGAGGTGGATGAGAGGGAGCTGTCTGGGAAGGCTTTGCTTCACTTGGATTAGAGTAGGGTTGCGGGAGGAAATAGGTGTGTAGAATGAGAATGAGGGTCATGACATCCTCCTACAAAACAACAATATTCAAGGAAGGAAGAGAATTTGGTTGGAGGTACCAGGAAATGTGTTGTTAGGAAGCTAAGGAGAAAATAGTTAAGTTCATTGTTTGTATTTCAGACTTAGGTGGCTTAATGGTGATATTTCTGAAGTCTCAACTTTAGACCCAGCTGTAAAACCCTGGAAAAGTAGATAATTACAGTTTTTATAGAGTATATCCCATTGATACCAGGCAGCCATTCAAAAGAAAACCAGTTTTATCAGGCTGCAAGTTCCTCATATTTTAGGCTAAAGTGGGTTATCTTTCAAATCAAATTTACTTTGGACTATGGCAATAAATTTGAAAGAAGTAAAGCATTTGATAATACCAGCGCTACTACAGTCACACAGCATAGTCTGAAATATATCATAGGGTAAGTTTCTTTTAAGATCTTTTGACATACTTTTATCTACCATCCTAAATTGAGCATGCCTATGTATTATTAGTACATCCTTATCTCTTTAAAGTAGGAGATCTAGCCTTGAAGCTTGGTCAGTGTCTTAGTTCATTTGTGTTGATATAACTATATCTGAGACTGGGTAATTTATAAATAATAGAAATTTATTTCTTGCAGTACTGGAGACTGGGAACTCAAGATCAAGGCGCTGTCAGGTTTGATGTCTTGTGCTGGCCTGGTCTCCACTTTCAAGATGGTGCCTTTAATGCTATGTGGAAGGGCAAAAGGGGCCTAGGGTGTAGGTTCTTGCAACTCTTTTATTTATTTATTTATTTATTTTTTCTTTGAGACAGTCTCACTCTGTCACCCAGGCTGGAGTTCAGTGGCGCAATCTCGGCTCACTGCAATCTCTGCCTCCCAGGTTCAAGCAATTCTCCTGCCTCAGCCTCCCGAGTAGCTGGAATCACAGGTGTGTGCCACCACACCCAGATAATTTTTGTATTTTTAGTAGAGACGGGGTTTTGCCATGTTGACCATGCTGGTCTCAAACTCCAGACCTCAAGTGATCTGCCCACCTCGGCCTCCCAAAGTGCTGGGATTACAGGCGTGAGCCATGGTGCCTGGCCTAATTTTTGTGTTAAATATGTTTTGTAGAGATGAGATTTTGCTGCCTTGCCCAGGCTGGTCTCAAACTTCCAGGCTCAAGCAATCCGGTTGGTTGGCCTCCCAAAGTGCTGGGGTTACAAGCATGAGCCACTGCATTTGGCCTACCTTTCATTCATTCATTCATTCATTCATTTATGAGACAGAGTTTCACTCTTGTTGCCAAGGCTTGGGTGCAGTGGCGTGATCTCGGCTTACTGCAACCTCTACCTCCCGAGTTTGAGATTCTCCTGCCTCAGCCTCCTGAGTAGCTGGGAATACAGGTGTGTGCCACCACACCCAGCTAATTTTTTGTATTTTTAGTAGAAACAGGGTTTCTCCATGTTGGTCAGGCTTGGTCTCGAACCCTCGGCCTCAGGTGATCTGCCCACCTCGCTGGTCTCGAACTCCAGATCTCAAGTGATCTGCCCACCTCGGCCTCCCAAAGTGCTGGGATTACAGGCATGAGCCACTGCACTCAGCCTTATTATTATTTTTTAGAGATGAGGTCTTGTGTTTCCCAGGCTGGAATGCAGCAGCGCCACTGTAGCTCACTGCAGTAGATGGGACTACAGGCACGTGCCAATATGTCTGGATAATGTTTTAACATTTTGTAGAGATGGTATCTCACTGTGTTGCTCAGGCTTGCTTCTCTTGCTCTCTCTCTCTCTCTCTGTCTTAAGCCTCCCAGGTAGGTGGAACTACAGGTGCATGCTACCATGCCTAGCTAATTTAAAAAAAAAATTTTTTTTTGTAGGGTCCCGCCGTGGTGCTCCGGCTGGTCTTGAATTGTCTTAATTCCTTTCCTTTCCTTTCCATTCCCCTTTCCCCTCCCCTACCCTTCCCCCTTCCCCCTTCCCCTCCCCTACCCTTCCCCCTTCCCTTCCCCCTTTCTCTCCCCCTCCCCTTCCCTTCTCACTTCTCTTCCCCTTCCCTTCCCCTACCCTCCCCCTTCCCCTCCCTTCCCTCTCCCCTTCCCTTTCCCTTTCCCTTCCCCTAACCTTCTCATTACCCTCCCCCTTCCCCACCCCTCCCTCTCACCTTCCCTTCCCCTTTCCTTAACTTTCCCATTACCCTCTCCCTTGCCTTCCTTTCCTCCTCCCCTACCTTCTGCCTCCTCTCCCCCTCCCTTCCCCTCGAATCCCTTCTCCCTTCCCTCTCCCCTCCCCCTTCCCCTCTTCCCTTCTACTCCCCTCCCCTGCCTTCCCTCCCCTTCCCCTCTTCCCTTCCCCTCACCTCCCCCATTTCTCTTCCCTTCCCTTTCTCTTTTTCTCTTTCTCTTCCCTTCCCTTTCTCTTTTTCTCTTTCTCTTCCCTTCCCCTTTCCCCTTCCCTTTCTCTTTCCTCCTTTCCTTTCCTTTCCTTTCCCCTTTTCCTTTCTCCTTTCCTTTTCCCTTTGCCTTTCCCTTTCCCTTTCCTGTGGAGCCTCGCTCTGTCACCCAGGCTGGAGTTCAGTGGCACCATCTCAGTTCACTTGTCTCGGCTCACTTTGCAACCTCTGTCTCCTGGGCTCAAGTGATTATCGTGTCTCAGCCTCCCCAGTAGCTGGGATTATAGGCGCCCACCACCGCGTCCTGCTAGTTTTTGTATTTTCAGTAGAGATGGGGTTTCACCATGTTGGTCAGGCTGGCCTCGAACTCCTGACCTCAAGTGATCCACCCGCCTTGGCCTCCCAAAGTGCTGGGCTTACAGACATAATGAGCCACTGTGCCCGGCCCTTCTTTCTTTAATACAATTGCAAATGTGTCATCTTTAGATGGGATATTGACACAACAAAGATTTTACCATCTTGTAGTATTTTTTGAGGCTCAGACTGATTTTTAGTCTCACTTCTGATCGTTTCCTGACCCTGATGTTGAATCTCCAGGCGTGTGTTTACAGATCTAATGAGGCCTTAAAGTTAGGGTGTGGGATGTTTAAGCTTCCCCTGCCCTTAGTGCCCAGGTAGGTTTGGGTGTTGCTTAGGCAAGGTTGGGGTCAGAGTCCAACCTCTTTCCCAAATCCCTTCCCCCTGACAGACAGATCATTTTCGGAATCTTTTTAAAGTATGTAATCCTTTCTTAACCTTGGCAGCCTCACTTTTCTGCCAGCAATTTTTTCTTCCCTGGATTCTAGGTATGGAAAAAAACACAATGAAAACTAGTTACTAAAAACCTCCTTGGAAAAACTGTGAAATTACATATACTTGATTACAGCATGGCTTGGTATAGGCATGCTGAAGTAATATGTGCACCAATTATAATTGATGTAGGGGGAAGGATCTGAAATTTCTTCTCATCCCATTCAGTGATTGAAGTATCATAAAATGTCTGTGATTGACATGAAAGAAATAATGCTTTCCTGTTTAGAGGACCTACCAATACCAATACCAATACCAATACAATACAGATCATTATTATTACCAAGTTTTATTAAAAGTGGTGAAAGAGGAATTTAATGTGACTAATGCTTAAACAGTAAATGCCATGGTATATCCCTTTATTACTACTATATTTTTATTTAATAATATTCCATAGAAACAGTGCTTTGCATTCCCAAGTATTTAATATTCAGAAGCTAAAATAATCTTTGAAACAAGTTCTTTAAAACTGATAGCTTTCACCGTGGCCTATCTGTAAAAGTTATAGTACAAGTTCTCATTCCTTGGTACTTATTTTTAATAATGACTATTAAAAGTCCACATGATTGCATTGGTATTTTCAGGGTCTTTTTGGTGATAGGACTTTAGGGAAGACTGGGTTGACCCAGGTATAACTTTTCTAAAAATGTTGACATTGTAAAAATAGGTGGTCAGTAAATCACTATTAGTGAATGGAGAATACACTTGAAGGGGCTGTGTTTTAAATCTGGATGGAAAGAGTTCTTTGGAAGGACAGATTGTATGGGGTGATCTGCAGGGCGTTCAATAGGGCAGTTACTTCCAGGGTGTGGGCCGAGAACCCTTGGAGGGTTCCCAAGACCCTTTCAGTGGATCCAAGAAAACTCCCCCCTTTCAACTAAATATCTGTGAGAGGCCAGATTTACTTCACATAATTTTTTTTTTTTTTTGAGACAGAGTCTCACACTGTTGCCCGGGCTGGAGTGCAATGGTGGTGTGATCTTGGCTCACTGCAACCTCCACCTCCCGGGTTCAAGTGATTCTGCCTCAGCCTCCCAAGTAACTGGGATTACAGGCGCCCGCCACCATGCCCAGCTAATTTTTTGTATTTTTTTTTTTTTTTTAAGTAGAGACAGGGTTTCACTATGTTGGCCACGATGGTCTCGAACTGACCTCGTGATCCACCCGCCTTGGCCTCCCAAAGTGCTGGGATTACAGGTGTGAGCCACTGCACCCGGCCTACTTCACATACTTTTAACCAAAACAATATACCACACCTGATTGGAGAAGAAATTAAAACCCAGTTTATTTCTATTAAACCAGACATTAAAGAGATTTGCAAAATAATACAATGCATTACAGATTAAAGAGATTAACTCATTTTTAAAATGTTTCAGTTTTAATTTTTAATGTGATAATCTATAGATACAATCCATGTAAATTAACATTCTTTGAGGTCCTCAATTTTTAAGATTTTAAAGGACTCCTAAGGACAAAACGTTGAGTTATTGCAGTATTAAAAAGGGAAACTTGGTCGGATGGGTGGCTCACACCTGTAATCTCAGCACTTTGGGAGGCCAAAGGTTGGAGTA
Source organism: Pongo pygmaeus (assembly GCF_028885625.2). Taxonomy (NCBI): domain Eukaryota; kingdom Metazoa; phylum Chordata; class Mammalia; order Primates; family Hominidae; genus Pongo; species Pongo pygmaeus. The sequence goes on from NC_072373.2 coordinate 46,715,685, forward strand.
TCCCTTGCGCCCAAAAGTTTGAGACCAACTTAGTCAACATAGCAAGACTCTGACTCTACAAAAAATTTCTTTAAAAAATTAGCCTGATGTGGTGGCATGCATGTATACTTGGGAGACTGAGGTGAGAGAATTGCATGAGCCCTGGAGTTTGAGGCTGCAGTGAGCTATGATTGTGCCACTGCATTCCAGCCTAGGGACAGAGCAAAATCCTGTCTCAAAAAGAAAAAAAAAAAAAAAAGGGAAACTTGATTCTGCAAAGAAATGACTCAGTAGGAGTAGAGCTAAGATCTTAGCTTTTTGTATATTTAGAGACGGAGTTTCTCCATGTTGGTCAGGCTGGTCTAAGATCTTAGCTTTTTGTATATTTAGTAGAGACGGGGTTTCTGCATGTTGGTCAGGCTGGTCTCGAACTCCTGACCTCAGGTGATCCACCCACCTCGACCTCCCAAAGTGCTGGGATTACAGGTGTGAGCCACCACGCCCGGCCAATATGTGTATTTTCTAAAACTTCAGTAATAAGCCTTACATTTGTATTAAAATTATTTTAAATCTATTCTGTTGCTTAGCTTTTGCCCCCAGTAAGAGAACATGCAGTCAAGAAGTTTTGTATAGTGGGCACACAGGAAATGGCATGGTATTAGGTTGGTGCAAAAGTAATTGTGGTTTTTGCCATTTTTGCATTTTTGCTTTAATGGCAGAACTGCGATTACTTTTGCACCAACCTAATAAATGTGAAATACTGCTATCATGGAACCATACCTAGGTTTGCTGGCTACAGTGTTAACTTTTACAGTATACAAGTTCAATTCCATTGCCATCCCAGCAGCTCTACTCTCAGTGTGTCTGCCTTTACCCTTGAACTATATATCTAAAAAAAAATCTTAGAAGCTCTTTAAGCATGGAAATCTAACAATATGTGCTCTTATTTTAAAAAGCAAGGTTGGATTGGGTGTGGTGGCTCACACCTGTAATCCCAGCACTTTGGGAGGCCAAAGTGGAAAGGATCGCTTGAGGCCAGGAGTTTGAGACCAACCTGTGCAACATAGTGAGACCCCCCACCCCCTGTCTCTTAAAAAAAAAAAAAATTAGCTGGTCATGGTGGTGTGCACCTGTAGTCCCAGGTACTCTGGAGGCTGAGGTGGGAGGATCACTTGAGCCCAGGAGATTGAGGCTATAATGAGCCAAGTTTATGCCATTGCACTCCAGCCTGGATGACCTTGTCTCTTAAAAAACAGAAACAAAAACAAACAAAAAACAAGCCTGCATTAGGCCACTTGGAAACGAAAGCTTTGCAACATGAATATTTTCCTAAGAAAAACCAGCACTTTTTTTTGTTGTTGTTGTTGTTAATTGGGAGTCTTGCTCTGTTGCCCAGGCTGGAATGCAGTGGTGCAATCTCTGCTCACCGCATCATCTGCCTCCTGGGTTCAAGCAATTCTCGTGCTCTGCCTCCTGAGTAGCTGAGACTACCGGTGTGCACCACCACACCGAGCTAACTTTTGTATTTTTAATAGAGACTGGGTTTTGCCATGTTGGCCAGGCTGCTCTCGAACTCCTGACCTCGTGATCTGCCCGCCTTGGCTTCCCAAAGTGCTGAGATTACAGGCATGAGCCACCACACCTTCCCAAAACTAATATTTTTTGACCATTTACTTAAATAAAGTAAAGTAAATGTTGTCTAAGGGTTCTACCTGTATTATTTTACTTAACTCTCACAATTATCCCTTTATTCACATACGTAAGGTACAAGGAACTTAACCTAGTACAAAGCCATACAGTAGTACTAGGATTTGAACCCAGGCAGTGTGACTTGAGAATCTGTCCTTTTTGACATCTATTTTGATGTACAAGGTAAAGGTAAATGGCCTCACTGTGTTTTAAAAAAAATGACCATCGGAGAAATAACAATGAGAAAATATAGAGGAGGTTAAAATGGGGAAATACAGAGGAGGCCTTTAACCTGTGTTAAAGTGGCTATGATAAAATGTGCTAGTTGACAATTACATGCCAACTAGGGTTAGACTGGAAGGATAGGGTCCTTAAAGGTAAGTAAGGTTTAGAGGTCAGATGCTCCTTGAAAGTTGAGGTTGCAGCACTTTTTGTATAGCAAAATTCATATTTCAGTGGTCAGAACTTAACATAATTATAATTGTTACTTTTACTTTACAATTTAATGAAAAAAACCTTTATATTTGTAAAATCAGTTCTCACCATAGTCCTAAAAGGTAGTCTGTACTTTTTTTTTTCTTTTGAGACAGGCTCTCACTTTGTCATCTAGGCTGGAGTGCAGTCTTTGCCTCCCAGGTTCAAGCAATTATCATGCCTCAACCTCCTGAGTAGTTAGGATGACAGGTGTGCGCCACAATGGCTGGCCAATTTTTGTATTTTTTGTAGAGACTTGATTTTGCCACGTTGGCCTGGCTGGTCTTGAACTCCTGGCCTCAAGGCCTGTCTGGGCCTCCCAAAGTGCTGGGATTACTGGCGTGAGCCACCGCTCCTGGCCCTGTTTGGAAGACCTTGAATGCAATTCTTTGTCGTACAAAACTTTTCTGATAGACACCTATCAGTGAGTGGCAATTAGACTCCATCAGGGGCTCTCATAAATAGTTAACTCTGCTTGTCTTTTATAGGAGTTTACAATGGTTGTGATAGACCTGGTTCTACCTTTTGCATTTGTGCAGGTGTTTTAAGGGCATATTACTGACCTAAAACCATTTACTTGATGAGAAAGTGTTCTTTTATGTTTCATATATCTGTTATTCTGATGTTTATATTAAAGTTAAATTTTGTCATCCTCGCCTGAAAGATTTGCTAACTTGCAAGTGTATTTATTCTATGATGACTGGGTTTCATAGAACATATACAATTAAAGCAATGCTTTGGTCCTTAGTTGATGTTATTCTTGGTAAACTAACAAGAATGTGCTTTTGTGACACTGATTTCTAATTGGTTTTGTCTGCAGGGAGTTAGAGCCAACTTTCGTAGCCTCTGTAGAGCATATACTTTTTCATTTTGCCAATTATCAGATCTCAAAATGACAGCCTTTCTATAATTAGAAGGATAAAAACAGTATTCTAATATATTAAATATGTGGATGTTAATAGCAGATCCTCTACAGAGTGAATTTTCCTGGCATTTTTTGGAAAAATCTTCAGCATCTTTTGAAAGTTGTTCTCACAGTGGTTGACTTTATTTTTTAAACATTTCTCTCAGTTAAATCTGCTTTTAGTTGTTGTTAAGTTAATGCTGGCACTGAGGAAAATGTTTACCTGATGTTTCTCAGGCCTCTGAGGATTTTGAAGCTTCAACTTTCTACTTAATTGCCTTCCTAAGGAATACATTTTTGAGTCCTAAGGAAACTAATTGAACTTCTCTCTTTTTTTTTTTTTTTGAGACAGAGTCTCGCTCTGTCCCCAGTCTGGAGTGCAGTGGTGTGATCTTGGCTCACTGCAAGCTCCGCCTCCTGGGTTCACACCATTCTCCTACCTCAGTCTCCCGAGTAGCTGGGACTACAGGCGCCTGCCACCACGCCTGGCTAATTTTTTGTATTTTTTTTTAGTAGAGACGGGGTTTCACGGTGTTAGCCAGGATGGTCTCGATCTCCTGACCTCATGATCCGCCTGCCTCGGCCTCCCAAAGTGCTGGGATTACAGGCATGAGCCACTGCACCCGGCCTGAACTTTTAAATAATAAGGTTCTTGTACTTTATCTTGTAAGGGTTAAAATAAAACCATTTTCAAGTTTTTTTGTTTGTTTTTTTGAGACAGTCTTGCTCTGTCACCAGGCTGCAGTGCAGTAGCATGATCATGGCTCACTAAAGGATTGACCTCCTGGATTCAATTAATCCTCCCACCTCAGCCTCCTGATTAGCTGGGACTACAGATGCATGCCACCATGCCTGGCTAACTTAATTTTTTTTTTGTAGAGACAGAGCCTCAATATGTTTCCGAGTCTAGGCTGGTCTCTTCTCTTTTCTCTTCTCTTCTTTTCTTGTCAGACAGAATCTTGCTCTGTCACCCAGGCTGGAGTGCAATGGCGCAATCTCCACTCACTGCCACCTCCGCCTCCTGGGTTCAAGTGATTCTCCTGTCTCAGCCTCCTGAGTAGCTGGTTATAAAGAATGAGAGAGGTATTTTATCAGGCATGCGCCACCACGTCCGGCTAATTTTTGTATTTTTATTAGAAATGGGATTTCGCTATGTTGGCCAGGCTGGATTCAAACTCCTGACATCAGGTGATCCGCCCGCCTTGGCCTCCGAAAGTGCTGTGATTACAGGCATGAGCCATCACGCCCAGCCCCTAGGTTGGTCTTGAGCTCTCAGGCTCAAGCAGCCCTCCCCCTTTTGGCCTCGCAAAGTGTGAACCCCACTACACCTGGCTTACTTTCAAGTTTTGAAAGTAAAGGAAATTAAAATAATCTCAGCGAGGAATTTATATGGAACTGCATGTAATCTACAAATTCTTGTTACATCTAGTTAGTATGAAAAGGCTGTTTTATGTTAGAAAAAGTGATTTATGATCAGTTTTATTGGTAGGGAGTACAAGTTTTACTTTTTGGCCAGCTTACATTATATTCCTTTTAGACACTTAAGCATCAAGTTAAACTTTATCACAACGTTTCTAAGTGGGGATTTGGATTATTTATTTGGCTACATAACTTGAAGATTATTTTTCAAAATTTTCACCTTAGAAGCTTTATTATGATCTCTTGTATTTACCTTTCATAATGGCTTCCCCTACCCCCCCATTTAAAAGTCATGGCTTGGCTTCTGCCATGCCTCACACCTGTAATCCTGGCACTTTGGGAGGCCTAGGTGTGAGGATTGCTCGAGCCCAGGAGTTCAAGACCAGCCTGGGCAACATAGCGCGAGACCTCATCTCTACTTAAAATGAAAAGAAAAAAAAATTCGTGTCCCATTGTGGACAGACTTTGCCAAAGGTATTTTAGTTCCATATGATAGTGAACATTACAAATAAATTTAATTTTTTTTATTGGAGTCTAGTTTTGCAGCTGACAGTGAATGTCCCAAAACTGAATGACATTTATCTCTTCTCTCATTCTTTATAACCAGAAGAGATGACAGAGTTTGTAGTGATCCATTTTTCATGCAAAAATGATCTTCTCAACTATTTCTTTAGTTTTAAACATATTATACCCACTGTATGAGCATCCTTATTGACAGATATGTACTAATTTCCATTTGATGAATCATTTTCAGGATTCACTTTAGCTTTAGGCTAAAATAAGCATACTGTGTATATATTCATATATAGATAGAAGCTCATTTTAATTTGTAAAACTTTAATATACAGGCTTTTGAGAACATCAAATTAATATCTTTATAATTGTGTTTTGGGATTAGAAGGTATATTATCTGATCAATCAGGGAATAACATTATATATCACCTGTAAGTCTTAGTTGTTAAAATTTTCAGGCCATTTTGAAAGTATGTTAAGACTAAATATTTGAACATTTACTTCTATATTCTGACACATTATTTTTGATAGGCTTTTGATCTCACCTTAACCCAGATCAATTCATTTCTGAAAACCAACAGCTTTTATAACACACTAGAAGCAAAGCTCTGAGCAATATAAAGGCTCTTCCTTTTAGCCTACCATAGAATATCAAGAAGCAGTGTGATTTCTTTTTGCTAGGATGTGTTCTGTACAAATTAAACACATTACTTTAGCTTTTAGTTATTGAGCTAAACAAAAATAAATCAGACTTTAATCTTTTTCACTTGAGATGGAGGTTTTTTTTAACTTTAACAAAGTATAGTATTTTTTAACTGACATTTAAAACATTAACCATAAAAAGGCAGTACAACTATGTTAAACACTTGAAGGCCTACCCATATTACCTTTGCTTTTTAGCTTAACATTTTATCATGCATCACCGGCAGGCATTTTTACTGAAGTCTTTGTTATCACTAAAACAAAACAAAATTTCATTTATGTATTTATTTTAGAGCTGGGTTCGTGCTCTGTTGCCCAAGCGGGAGTGCAGTGGCACAATCATAGCTCACTGTAAACTTGAACCCCTGGGCTTAAGTCATCCTCCTGCCTTAGCCTCCTGAGTAGGTAGGACTACAGGTTTGCACCACTATGCCTAATTTTTACATTTTTTGGTAGAGACAGGTAGAGACTGGTCTCAAACTGCTAGCTTCAAGTGATCCTCCTGGCGCTGCAGCCCAAAGTGCTGAGATTATAGGCATGAGCCACTGTGCCTGGCCCTCATTTTTATTCTAAACTAAAAGCAATCTATAATGATAAGTTCCAACAGCACAAATTTGAAATGTTAAAAAAGCCTCTTTTTTCCTTATTATTGTGATATTATTTAAAATCTGCATATGTAAAATTCAACACAACGTTATTAGGTTGGCGCAAACGTAATTGTGTTTTTTGTCATATGTATATGTAGGTAATGGCAAAATTACAGCTTTTGCCACATATATATGTATTTTTTTTTTTTTTTAGTAATGGCAAAAGCTGCAATTACATTTGCACCAACCTAATACATGTTTTTGTTCTAGTTTTTTACTCATTGAAGCTTGGGTATCTTTCCATATTTAGAACATCTAGATATTTTTTATTATAGCTGAGTGATTTTTATTGTTGGTTATAGATATACCAACATTTATTTAGCTTTTTCTCTACTGATAGATGCTTACATTTTAACTTGAAGGAATTTTGCAGTGAATTTCCTTTTGCCTATATCGAGGTGGTTGTGAGTGGTAATAGATGTTTGTAAGTTCCTATCAGAAAATTGCTGGGTGACGGCCAGGCGCAGTGGCTCACGCCTGTAATCCCAGCACTTTGGGAGGCTTAGGCAGGTGGATCATTTGAGGTCAGGTGTTCAAGACCAGCCTGGCCAACATGGTGAAACCCCGTCTCTACTAAAAATACAAAAATTAGCCAGGCATGGTGGTACAGCTGCTTGGGAGACTGAGGCAGGAGAATTGCTTGAACCCGGGATGTTCAGTTCTTGCTTGCAGTGAGTGAAGACCATGCCATTGTGCTCCAGCCTGGGTGACAGCGTGAGACTCCATCTCAAAAAATAATAATAATAAAATAAAATAAAAATAAAATTGCTGGGTCACAAGGCATGCACTGTTAATCTGATAGGTAAAAACAATGAGAGTTTGTATATTTCTTGAATTTTGAGTGAAGTTGGGCGCCAGTCTTACGATTGGCCATTTTTCCCTTTTGGCTGTTGATACAATTTGCCCATTTTTCTGTAAGTTATTATTTTGTCTTATTGATTGTTATGAACTCTTTATAAATCTAGCACTTTTAAATGCTATATAATATTCAGTGTTATTGTAATACCATAATAATCGTACATTCCTAATGTAATGCTGCAGTTAATTTCATTCATGTATTTTGTTTTTTCTTCCTTTATTTTTTATTTTATATTTATTTATTTATTTATTTATTTTTGAGACGGAGTCTGACTCTGTCGCCCAGGCTGGAGTGCAAAGGCATGATCTCAGCTCACTGCGACCTCCACCTCCTGGGCTCAAGCGATTCTCCTGCCTCAGACTCCTGAGTAGCTGGGACTACAGGCATGTGTCACCACACCCGGCTAATTTTTTTTGTATTTTTAGTAGAGACAGGGTTTTACCATGTTGGCCAGGCTGGTCTCCTGACCTCAGGTGATCTGCTTGCCTCAGACTCCCAGAGTGCTGGGATTACTGGTGTGATCCAGTGAGCCTGGCCATTCAACGCTGGTTGAATTGTTTTCTTTCTTTCTTTCTTTCTTTCTTTTTTTTTTTTTTTTTTGAGACGGAGTCTCGCTCTGTCACCCAGGCTAGAGTGCGGTGGCGCGATCTCAGCTCACTGCAAACTCCGCCTCCTGGGTTCACACCATTTTCCTGCCTCAGCTTCCCGAGTAGCTGGGACTACAGCCGCGTGCCACCATGCCCGGCTAATTTTTTGTGTTAGCCAGGATGGTCTTGATCTCCTGACCTCATGATCCTCCCAAAGTGATGTGATTACAGGTGTGAGCCACTGCACCGGGCCGGTTGAATTGTTTTCTTAGGATAAACTTGGTATAAAATTGAGTTTAAAGGCTGTGAATTTCCTCATTAATATATTCATACAATCTGAAATAATACATTTATTATTTAATAAATATTTAATGTATTTTGGATTATATTTAAAACAAACAAGGATGTAAAATTACCTATAACCCTACCACTAAGGACAACCACCGTTGTGAGCCTTTTTGCTCTAGATAGCTTTCCAGTGTTTTATTTTTCTACTGTAAAGCCTGTTCCACCCCCCTGACCCCTTAACATATATAGGGAAAATCTTCCCACATTAGTAAATAGAGATCTAGGCTGGGTGTGGTGGCTCATTCCTGTAATCCCAGCACTTTGGGAGGCCGAGGCAGGCGGATCATCTGAGGTCAGGAGTTTGAGACCAGCCTGACCAACATGGTGAAACCCCATCTCTACTAAAAATACAAAATTAGCTGGGCGTGGTGGCGCATGCCTGTAATGCCAGCTACTCGGGAGGCTCAGGCAGGAGAATCGCTTGAACCCGGGAGGCGGAGGCTGCAGCGAGCTGAGGTCACATCATTGTGCTCCAGCGTGGGTGACAGAGCGAAACTCTGTCTCCAAAAAGTGAATAAATAAGTAAATAAATAAATAAATAAAAGATCTATACTACAGGGTACATTTTTCCTTTTTTGCTTTTTTCGTTGTATTAAAATATTAAAATGTACATAAAATTAAATTTTTGCCTTTGTAACCATTTTTAAGGATACAGTTCAGTGGCATTGGGTACATTTACATTGCTGTACAACCATCACCATTGTCTACCTCCAGACCCTTTCATCATTATCCCAGACTGAAACCTATTAACACATTTTTATACCTTTAGCTGTTCTCTTGTTGTAGACATTCATTTCCAGTTTTCTCCCTTTGTAGGTAACAATTCATACATATATATGTGTGTGTGTATATATATATGTATTTTTTTAATTGTCTGATTACTTCCTCATGATGGCAGTTCTTCCATGATAGGAAAATTCTCTAGAGAACAGTTGTCTATACGAGTATACGTATTAAGGACAATTTTTTTTTTTTTTTTTTGAGATGAAGTCTTGCTCTGTTGCCCAGGTTGGAGTGCAATGGCATGATCTCGGCTCACTGCAACCTCTCCCTCTTGTGTTCAAGCGATTCTCCTGTCTCAGCCTCCTGAGTAGCTGGGACTACAGGCACCTGCCACCCCACCTGGCTAATTTTTGTAGTTTTAGTAGAGACAGGGTTTCACCATGTTGGTCAGGCTGGTCTTGAACTCCTGACCTCAGGTGATCCACCCTCCTCGGCCTCCCAAAGTGCTAGGATTACAGGTTGAGCCACCTTGCCCGGCCAAGGATGACTTTTAAAATTGGATTTGGATGTCAGTTTTTCTCCCCCTGACACCACTGTAGAATTTACCCTCAATTTAATAAGAAAAGTTATTTAATAAGAAAAGTGTGGGCCAGGCTCAGTGGCTCACACTTGTAATCTCAGCACTTTGGGAGGCCAAGGTGGGAGGATCATTGGAGCCGTAGAGTTCAAGATTGATCTGGGCAATACATGTACCTACACCTCGTCTCTAACAAAAACCTTAAACAATTAGCTGAGTGTGGTGGTGTTCACCTGTGGTCCCAGATACTTGGGAGGCAGAGGTTTCCACGAGCTGTGATCACACCACTGCACTTAAAAGTCTGGGCAACAGAGTGAAACCTTATCTCAAAAAAAAAAAAAAATTAAAAGTTAATGTGACTGGAAGGTTAAATTTGTTTTTTAAAGTTATAGATATATAGCTGTTATATAAAAAATGAGATACTTCTATGGTAATACAGAAGTCAAAGTGTCTTTTGCCTAAATGAGTGTTTTTTTTTTTTATAGGCTCAGTGACATTGCTCAGTGGGAAGGCTTGTGGGGAGAGGTGTATATGTGATGTATCATTTATTTGGGAAAGGGTATTCATACATATTTTGCTGCTCTCATGGACAAAAGGTTGAGAAACCACTACTCTGTGTTCTATTTTGTTTGATTGGTTAGAAAAAGATTTACCTAACCTGGGTTTTAATTTTAAAACAAATTTTTAAATGTCAAATGGTTATAAGTTATTCTAATAAGAGCCTTTGCTTTCTCCTAGGATTGGCAGCCGCCATTTGCATGTGATGTTGATAAACTTCATTTTACGCCACGTATCCAGAGACTGAATGAATTGGAGGTAATGTCTTCACTATTGTTCTGTTTGCCTGTATTCCAGGGGGACTGTCTTTGAAATTATTACGATATATTAAAATTGTTACAGAATCACCATTGTAAATCTGTTTTTAGATTTGTATTTGAGCAAATAAGAACATTTCTTTCTGTAGAGAACAGGTCTTTAAAATATCGAATTGGCTAGGCATGGTGGCTCACACTTGTAATCTCAGCACTTTGGGAGGCTGGGGCAGGAGGGTTGGCCAGGGCAACATAGCGAGACCCTGTCTCTGCTAAAACATAATTTAAAAAATTAGCCAGGTGTGATGGTGTGTGCCTGTAGTTCCAGCTACTCAGGAGGCTGAGGTGGGTGGATTGCTTCAGCCTGGGAGGTCAAGACTATAGTGAGCCATGGTTGTGCCACTGCACTCTGCACTCCAGCCTGGGCAACAGAGCAAGACCCTATATTTTATATATATATATTTACATATGTGAAGATACACACACACAGAATTGTATTTTTTTTTTGTAGGGATGAGGTCTCTGTATGTTGCCCAGGCTGGTCTCAAACTCCTGGGCTGAAGCGATCCTCCTGCCTCTGCCTCCCAAAGCTGGGCATATAAAAGCTTATTTACTTGCCATATAATTTTAAACAGTAATATGGAATTGTGCTTACGGTACTACTTAAGTTCCTTTCAGAGTGCCTACTTACGTCACAGGAAGGTTTACTGAGTGTTTAATTCCTTGTCTGTCACGTGGTAGGGGCTGAATTAAATTTTTTTTAACAGTCAATTAAAATTTTTACTTTTTTTGTTATGGAGTCCCGCTCTGTCGCCCAGGCTGGAGTGCAGCAGCATTATCCTGGTTCACTGCAACCTCTGCGTCCTGGGTTCAAGTGATTCTCCTGCCTCAGCCTCCCAAGTAGCTGGGATTACAGGTGTGTGCCACCAAGCCTGGCTAATTTTGGTATTTTTAGTAGAGATGGGGTTTCACCATTTTGGCCAGGCTGGTCTTGAAATCCTGACCTCAGGTGATGCGACTGCCTCGGCCTCCGAGAGTGTTGGGATTACAGGCATGAGCCACCATGCCCAGCCTGAATTAAATTTTTGTTGAGTTAATGTATGTGTGTGTATATATAATATATATATTATTTTTTTATATATAATATAAATTTTATATATAATATAAATTTTTTTATATATTATATATATATATATATATATATATTTTTTTTTTTTTTGAGACAGAGTCTTGTTCTGTCGCCAAGGCTGGAGTGCAGTGGCACAATCTCAGCTCACTGCAACCTCTGCCTCTTAGGTTCAAGTGATTCTCCTGCCTTGGCCTCCTGAGTAGTTGGGATTACAGACGTGTACTACCACATCCAGCTAATTTTTGTATTTTTAGTAGAGATGGGGTTTCACCATGTTGGCCAGGCTGGTCTCAAACTCCTGGCCTCAAGTGATCTGCCCATTTTGGCCTCCCAAAGTGCTGGGATTACAGGTGTGAGCTACCACCTGTATAATTTTTTTTTTTTTTAATTTTTCTGTTTTATTGAGACGGAGTCTTGCACTGTCACCTGGGCTGGAGTGCAGTGGCATGATCTTGGCTCACTGCAACCTCCGCCTCCCAGGTTCAGGTGATTTTCCTGCCTCAGCCTCCTGAGTAGCTGGGATTACAGGCCCCTGCCACTACGCCCAGCTAATTTTTTGTATTTTAGTAGAGACGGAATTTCACCATGTCTCCCAGGCTGGTCTCGAACTCCTGACGACCTCGTGATTCACCCGTCTCGCCCTCCCAAAGTGCTGGGATTACAGCCATGAGCCACCGCTCAGCCGTATAATTATTATTATTTTGAGACGGAGTCTTACTGTCTCATCCAGGCTGGAGTACAGTGGTGTGATCTCAGCTTACTGCAACCTCTGCCTCCTGAGTTCAAGAAATTCTCCTGCCTCAGCCTCCTGAGTAGCTGAGATTCCAGGCATGTGCCACCACACTCGGCTGATTTTTGTTAGTAGAGATGGGGGTTTCATCATGTTGGCCAGGCTGGTCTCGAACTCCCGACCTTGTGATTCGCTCGCCTCAGCCTCCCAAAGTGCTGGGATTACAGACATGAGCCACCGTGCCCGGCCGGCCATGTATAATTATTTAACCAGCTTTATTTTGTGTATTTTTGGCTGTTTCTCATTGAATTTAGAAAGTGGTATTATATGATTTTGCTGAAAGAGCATTAAATTAAAAAATTTTTTAAGTGGTATTGTACTTAAATATTCTGTGAAAGAAAATATCACATGGGCAGATAATAGGAGCTTTAAAATAAGCTAAATGAGATGAAAACTCAATTCTTTGTCTTTTAGGCCCAAACTCGTGTAAAATTGAATTTCTTGGACCAGATTGCAAAGTACTGGGAGTTACAGGGAAGTACTCTGAAAATTCCACATGTGGAGAGGAAGATCTTGGACTTATTTCAGCTTAATAAGGTAAAGGGCTAATGACCATCTTACTTATTTTATAATCTTACTAACAGAATGAATTTGATCTTCTTTGCCTTAAAAAGGAACTTATTGCTCAGCCAGGTGGTTCACGCCTGTACTCTCAGCACTTTGGGAGGTCAAGGGAGGAGGATTGCTTGAGACCAGCCTGGGTAACATAAGGAAACCCTGTCTTTACAAAAAATTTGGAAATTAGGCAGGCATGGTGGCATGTGCCTGTAGTACCAGCTCTTTGGGTGGCTAAGGAGGGAGGATCACTTGAGCCCAGGAGGTGGAGGCTGCAGTGAGCTGTGATTGCGCCACTGCACTCCAGCCTGGGTAACTGAGCGAGACCCTGTCTCAAAAAAGAAAGAACAAATAAACTTATTTTTTGAGATGTGTGAAATGAGATTCTCAAGTCAGTTGAGTGATGAGGATCATCAGGTCTTGAAGCCTTGTGGAATATTTTGCTGCCACCTGTTTTTCTCATTTTCACACTTTACAAAAATTCTGCAAGCTATTTCTTTTTGTTACAGATAAGGAAACTGAGGCTCAGGGTGATTAAAAAAGCTAAAAAAAGCTGAGCCATGGCCGGGCGTGGTGGCTCATGCCTGTACTCCCAGCATTTTGGGAGGTCGAGGTCGGTGGATCACCTGAGGTCAGGAGTTCGAGACCAGCCTGACCAACATGTTGAAACCCCGTCTCTACTAAAAATACAAAATTAGCTGGGTGTTGGTGGCACATGCCTGTAATCCCAGCTACTCAGGAGGCCGAGGCAGGAAAATGGCCTCAATCCAGGAGGCGGAGGTTGCAGTGAGCTGAGATTGTGCCATTGCACTGCAGGCTGGGCAACAAGAGAGAAACTCCGTCTCAGAAAAAAAAAAAAAAGAAACTGAGCCATAATTCAATACCAGGCCCATTTGATTCTGAAATTTACATTCTTTCCATCAAACATGCTGGCATGCATCCTAGTCTTTAGTTTTTGGAGACTTATTTAAGAGCCCAGAGTAAGACCAAGTATTACAGTCCCTTCTTTGGTAGAGATTTAGTTTTAGGTAACCTGGTTCTTTCCACATGATTGCTTTGGGGGTGTGAAAACTAGCTTAGAGGGGACAAAATGTTTATGGACCATGTTGTCAAGAGAGATGTTTAAAATTTCTAACTTCAAATTAATAGTGTGTATATATGTGTGTGTGTGTATATATATATGTATATGTATATATATATATTTGATTGGCAAAACATGTTTTTAAAAGATAACCATAGCCAAGAACATTTTCCCCTTGGAGTCATACTTAGATGTGATTAGAAGTGACTTCCGTATAGTTGTCTCTAATTTTGCTGTTTTAACAGTTAGTTGCAGAAGAAGGTGGATTTGCAGTTGTTTGCAAGGATAGAAAATGGACCAAAATTGCTACCAAGATGGGGTTTGCTCCTGGCAAAGCAGTGGGCTCACATATCAGAGGGCATTATGAACGAATCCTCAACCCCTATAACTTATTCCTGTCTGGAGACAGCCTAAGGGTAAGTGTGGGGGCTAGCCTTAACCTGTTTTATCTTACTACTTATTGGTACATTGTCTTTTCAGGGAAATGAAAAAGCCTTGATTGTGTTTGGAAGACCTTGTTTTAGAAGACCTTGTTTTGGCGGGGTGCGGTGGCTCACTCCTGTAATCCCAACACTTTGGGAGGCCAAGGCAGGTGAATCACCTGAGGACAGGAGTTTGAGACCAGCCTGGCCAACATGGCAAAACCTCGTCTCTACTAAAAATACAAAAATTAGCTGGGCATGGTGGCGTGTGCCTGTAATCCCAGCTACTAGGGAGGCTGAGACAGGAGAACCGCTTGAACCCAGAAGGTGGAGGTTACAGTGAGCCGAGATCGTGCCACTTCACTCAAGCCTGGGCAAAGAGCGAGACTCTGAGACTCCATCTGAAAAAAAAAAAAAAAAAAAGAAGACCTTGTTTTGTGTTTTTTTCCGCTAGTGTTTTTGTTCTGCTTTGAGAGCAGCTATACTTAGAAGTTTGTTTCTGGAATGAGTAAGATTGTGGAGGAAATTAATTTTTTTACTGTCCAAAGCTGAGGAGTTGATTATTATCTACTTGTTACAACTTTGCATTCTCTTTAAATTTAAAGTAGCTAAAGTATTCCTGGCTGTCATATGAAGGTATAAGCTGTGAAATAACTTGCCTACCTATTCTCTTTTGCCAGCTGAGATTTTTGAGGAGATTGTCAGAATGTTGATATGGTAAAAGGGGATTTTATAATGCTACATAGCTAATGGGTTCCTCTTCTAGTAATTCCTATGTAGCCATGTTCATTTCTGACAAAATGGTATTTGTGAAATTATTCACTTAAAAACTTTTAGGTAAAACAGTACTGTAAAAGCTTCCCATTTATTTCCAGGCCTTGGTAGAAAGAAGAAGGGTGTCATTATCCATTCACACCCTTTGAGTTATTTTAGGACTACAGCAGTGAGCCCTATAACTTTAAGAATTGTTTTCTGTGCTGTAGAGAGGTAGGAAGAGAATAACATAATTTTTGAGGGGTAAATCACTAAACAAAGTCTCGTCCTAATACTATACACACACAAACACACCATCTGTAATGCTTAAATCCAGTAGATTTTGTTTTTCTTCCCTCTCTCCCTTATTGATTCCAGGTGAACACTTTTTAGCCTAGAAGAAAGTAACCAATCTGACATTCAAAAAAATTTTTTTTTTTAATACATTATGTGAATGTTTAGTGAGCCCATGGATGAAATTGTTTAGAATGTTGAATGTGAGCTGGGCACGATGGCTCACACCTATAATCCCAGCACTTTGGGAGGCCAAGGTGGGCGGATCATGAGGTCAAGAGAAGGAGACCATCCTGGCCAACATGGTGAAACCCTGTCTCCACTAAAAATACATAAATTAGCTGGGTGTGGTGGTGCGTGCCTGTAGTCCCAGCTACTTGGGAGGCTGGGGCAGGAGAATCACTTGAACCCAGGAGGCGGAGGTTGCAGTGAGGTGAGATTGTGCCACTGCACTCCAGCCTGGGTGACAGAGCAAGACCCCGTCTCAAAAAAAAAATAAATAAACAAAAACTTAAAAAAATAAAAAATAGGCTGGGTGCGGTGGCTCATGCCTATAATCCCAGCACTTTGGGAGGCCGAGGCAGGTGGATCCCCAGAGGTCAGGAGTTTGAGATCAGGCTGGCCAACATGGCAAAACCCCGCCTTTACTAAAAATACAAAAAAAAAAAAAAAAAAAAATTAGCTGGATGTGGTGGTAGGCGCTTGTAATCTCAAGCTACTTGGGAGGCTGAGGCAGGAGAATTGCTTGAACCCGGGAGGCAGAGGTTGCAATGAGCCGAGATCGTGCCATTGCAAACCAGCCTGGGTGACAGAATGAGACTCAGAATGAGACTGTCTCAAAAAATAAATAAACAAACATAAAAAATAAAAAATAGAATGTTGAATGTGGAACCTTTTTGCCTCTTATAGTCAGATCTAGATACAGTTGCCTGTAGTAGATTAATTTTCTCTTCTTGAACTCTTCCTAAGTATGGAAGTTATAGTGAATAAATGGAGAGAGAGTCCCTTTAATGATGCTTTGTGGGTTGTAACATTTTAGAAACATGTCACTTATATACTTAAAAAGACAATGTAGTTTTATGGTTAAAAAGCACTTAAGTATTTATACAATCAAGGGGTCTGAAAGGAATAAGTATTTAAAGGTACCCTTTTGTAAACATTGCATCTACAGTATAGGTAGATATTTGTGAGGGACTTACTCTGTGCCAAGTATGTTTTAGGAAGTGATACACATTCTTTGTAGAAAGTTTAAAAACATAGGAGGAAAGTATGGCAAATATAAAATCACTCCTGATCCTTCCACCTGTTATTTCTCTCACGGCTATTTTTATGCATACATTCACAAATTGGAAGTGTACTCTTTATATACATCATTGCATCTTAGGTTTTTTTACTAATCATATGAGCATTTGCCGTATCATTGAATAGTTTTTGAAAATGCAATTTCTAATGACTGCGGCAATCCGTTTTTTATAGCCAGACTTTATTTTGATGTCTTCTATAGTAGAATGTTTAGGTCAATTCTAGTTTTTTATTATAATACTATGATGAACATTCCTTGTATGTAAATTTTTACAACTATTTCTGATTTTTGAAATAGTTATTAGGGAGAGAAGAATTGAAGAACATATACTTAAGAAAAACAGAGGTGTACAGTAAAGGAATTATTGCAAAAGGGTGAAGTAGGGTGTAAGTTAAATTTTAGGAAGCTTGAGAAAAGTTGATACACTGTTCCAGTGGAACAGAGGCCTCAATCTTGCATCATCATGTTTTCTAAATGTCTTAAGGGATTTCTCTGCCTTTGGGATGATGTGCTTATGGCATGATGATGTTATTAATCACCTGTAAGTCCTAGTTTCTCAAGTAAAGGTTAAAATTAGCATCTGTATGTTAATAACATTAGATATAAAACCATATCGTGTGTATTTTTAATTGCGATTTGGAACAAAATAATAAAGCTCTTCATATTTATTCTAAAAAACTACAGGGCATGATTTTCTTAGATCTGCAAAATCCTTACAGAACCAAGCTGACCATAGATGATGGAACCGTTGAGACTAACTAGTAGGAGATAGGAGCCACGTATATCGCATCTGAATTTGTGATCATCTGCTTAATACAATTTATGTCATTCAGCTTAATTAGTATTTTCCTAATCACTCATACTTTTGTGTCTCAAATAGAAGGTACATTGGATACATAAAGGGGATTAATTTAGATGATGAACAGGTTTTATTCCCCTGTGCATGCTTTCATTAAACATACTCTAAATGCTCAACTGAGGACTTGTTATAGAATAGAAGGCAATGTTCTATACAAATTTTTTTAAAAAACAGAATATTTGTTTCTCTCAATTGTTGGGTGTTTAATTTGTCTCATAATTTTTCTTTTCTTTTTTTTTTTTTGAGACAGAGTCTTGCTCTGTCACCCAGGCTGGAGTGCAGTGGCATGATCTCGGCTCACTGCAACGTATGCCTCCCGGTTCAAGTGATTCTCCTGCCTCAGTCTCCCGAGTAGGTGGGATTACAGGCGTGCATCACCACCTTGGCTAATTTTTGTATTTTTAGTAAGGACGGGGTTTCAGTATGTTGGCCAAGCTGGTTTCAAACTCCTGACCTCAAGTGATCTACCTGCCTTGGCCTCCCAAAGTGCTGGGATTACAGGCTTGAGCCACCGCGCCTGACCAACTTTTTTCAGAATGTAAATGCTTGACTATTAAGAATATAATAGGCCGGGTGGCTGGGCGCAGTGGCTCACGCCTGTAATCTCAGCACTTTGGGAGGCTGAGGCGGGTGGATCATGAGGTCAGGAGATCGAAACCATCCTGGATAACACGGTGAAACCCTATCTCTACTAAAAATACAAAAAAATAGCTGGGTGTGGTGGCAGGTGCCTGTAGTCCCAGCTACTCGGGAGGCTGAGGCAGGAGAATGGCGTGAACCCGGGAGGCGGAGCTTGCAGTGAGCCGAGATGGCGCCACTGCACTGCAGCCTGGGCGACAAAGTGAGACTCTGTCTCAAAAAAAAAAAAAAAAAAAGAATATAATAGGCCGTAGGCTGGGCACGGTGGCTCACACCTGTAATCCCAGCACTTTGGGAGGCTGAGGCGGGCTGATCACCTGAGGTCAGGAGTTAGAGACCAGCCTCAACATGGAGAAACTCCGTCTCTACTAAAAATACAAAATCAGCCAGGCATGGTGGTACATGCCTGTAATCCCAGCTACTCGGGAGGTTGAGGCAGGAGAATTGCTTGAACCTGGGAGGTGGAGGTTGCAGTGAGTCTGGATCGCACCATAGCACTCCAGCCTGGGCAACAAGAGTGAAACTCCGTCTCAAAAAAAAAAAAAAAAAAGAATATAATAGTTAACTTTTCTGGATCAAATCAATATGTAGGTTTAAATAGAATGAGCAGAATATTTAATATTTATAGGGCGCTCTTACCAGTGGTAGATTTATTACTTGTTAACGAGTAATGAGTCAGTTTTTAATAGTATAATATTTCTTAACTATGAGAAATCAATTTTATCATTTTGTTGCTTTGTACTTTATTTTGTTCTTCCCCCAGTCTCTGTATTTCTGCAAATGTGAGGGGGAAAGGGGCGAATCTCATTAGTGAGATTCTATGGTAGTAACTGTGCCCATAGTGTTAGTGCTTCAGGAAGGTTGTTATTTCCATGTATCTCATTCCAGATATAGCTGCTATAACACACCCTAGAGGGTTACTTGTGGAACTTACTTTTACAAAGGTTTTTCGTGATGTTCGTGGGTCCTGTTATGAAAAAGTAGTGCTTACCTGAAATTCATATTAGCTTCGGTGGCAATATTTTGTCGTGTTAATGTTATATTGGCATTAAATACCCTCCTTTAGCCAGCTTAGAATAAAACTAAAAAGAAAAACCAAAGCAAGAAGAGATGCATTTCTGATCAGAACCAAAGTTATTGCTGTGGGCTACCCGTTGATCTTTGCCTTGCGAGTTAGACTCTGTAGGGATATACTGTGGTAAATGGAAACCCTAGTGAGGAAGACTACTTTAGTCAAATGACCTGTTTTCTCAATTCAGGTGATATCTTTGGATAACTTTGCTAGTTGTATCTGAAACTATACAGTTGTAAAATCTAGAAAACATATTGGATTCCTAATTTTTTTTTTATTCCAAACACTTGTTAAAAATGAGGTATTTTTAATATGGAAAATTGTTCTGGGAGCTTATAAGGGGCCTTTCTAACTATGAACCTTCTATTAACTGACAGTCACAAGCACAAATAATTCCAAGTGGTTCATTGGGAATGCCTTGAGACTGCTATGGCCTGTTGTAACCTGATGATGTCAGCAATGAAAAATCAAAGCAACACCACCTGTTAAAAATTTTTTTTAATGTTTTAAACCTGTATAGATGTATGTATGTGGTTGGTAACTGCAGACTTGTCTTTATTTTTATTTAGATTTTTAAAAGTTGTAGGCCTGTTGTCTACATAAATAGTTGTAAAATGTACCTTACAAAAGTCCACTGAAACTCTCTAAGATTAAAAAAGGAGGGAATCCTTTTAGTCCTTGCACACCGGGGAACAAGGTCGTGAAAAAAAGGTCTTGGTGAGGTGCCGCCATTTCATCCGTCCTCGGTCTCTGCGCCTTTTGCAGAGCTTCCAGCAGCACTATGTTGGGCCAGAGCATCCGGAGGTTCACAACCTCTGTGGTCCGTAGGAGCCACTATGAGGAGGGCCCTGGGAAGAATTTGCCATTTTCAGTGGAAAACAAGTGGTCGTTACTAGCTAAGATGTGTTTGTACTTTGGATCTGCATTTGCTACACCCTTCCTTGTAGTAAGACACCAACTGCTTAAATCATAAGGGTGTTTCAGTTCCTCCATTTAACAGATATGAAGAGTATTTTAAGAGGTGCAGCCTCTGGAAGTGGATCAAACTCGAACTCATGTGGCATACTAGATATGTTTGTCAAGAAACTTATGATGTGAAAAAAAAGCAAAAGGAGGGAATTTATCAGCACAGTTGTTATTTCCAGTGTTTGCAGAAGCCAAACCTGACCACAGACACTAAGGACAAGGAGTACAAACCCCATGATATTCCCCAGAGGCAGTCTGTGCAGCCTTCGGAAACGTGCCCCCCAGCCCGACGAGCAAAACGCATGAGAGCAGAGGTAAGAGCCTCATGAGGTTAATTTAGAAGGAATTCTCAAGCCCTAATACCAATGGCTGTCTGGCACTGGATTTCTCTCATGTGTATGCTCTTTGTAGTGTTGAACCTTGTTAATCTCACAAAGGGATGCTGTTTGTATTCTAGCTTTTACACTTGGGTGAATTGTGCCATCAAAGGGGTAAGGAATCGAAGAAGTCTTTCTAAGTTTATGCTGCCTGGACAGACAGCTGCTTGTTACCAGTCAAGACCTTAGAAGAATTGGTGTTCCTGTGTTCCTACTTGGATTGCCCATTACCCTTACAAAGTTGGGCATTGTTTAATGGAGATTAAGGCTAGAAAACATGAAGATTAGGAGTTTTTTTAAACAGAGTGGTTAGAAGACAGTTAAAGCCACTTTTCTCAGACTTTTTTTTTTTTTAGAGACAGAGTCTCGCTGTGTTGCCCAGGCTGGAGTGCAGTGGCGCGATCTTGGCTCACTGCAAACCTCCGCCTCCTAGATTCCAGCAATTCTTCTGCCTCAGCCTCCCAAGTAGGTGGGACTACAGGCATGTGCCACCACGCCCGGCTAATTTGGTTTGTATTTTTAGTAGAGACGGGTTTCACCGTGTTGGCCAGGATGGTCTCGATCTCCTGACCTGGTGATCCACCCATCTTGGCCTCCCAAAGTGCTGGGATTACAGGCGTGAGCCACCTCACCCAGCCGCCTCTTCTTTTTAGAGATGGTCTTGCTCTTTCACCTAGACTGGAGTGCAGTGGCATGATCATAGCTTACTGCAACTTTGAACTCCCAGGCTCAGGTGATAGCTGCCACCTCAGCCTCCCAAGTAGCTGGAACTACAGATGCATGCCATGCATGCCTAGCTAACTAAAAAAAAATTTTAATAAAGACAAGGTCTCACTGTGTTGTCCAGGCTGGAGAAGGATTATTTGCTTTAAGATTTTTCTGCTCTGAGAAGCTTTCCCTGGGAAAGGAAGAAGAAGAGTATTTTTCTAGTGATCTTGTTCCCATACCAGAGGTATGAAGGTTTTGGATTCCTGCCTAGCCTGATGGATCTGTGAGTTTTAGGACTCAGAGATAATATATAGGGAACTGTTTAGAGCTGGGAAACCTCATTGCATTAATCATACTAAATCAGTAACTGGTTTTCAATAATTATCAAAAATGAAAAAAATCAGCCATTTTGTTTTCTGAAGAAATAGATAAATAAGAGAATAGTTTTTCACTTTGGTAAGTTGGAGATAGGAAAAAAATTTAGTGATTCACTTTTTCTGAATGAAGGAGACTGCCCAGAATAGGAAAATATGGTTATTTGAAGCCCATAAGCATGTTTAAAGTAAATTAATCTATGAATCAGTTCTTTCTTGAGCATATTCTTGATCTTATACATGTGTATATAAGAAATGCCCCAGTGCTGTGGATGCCTACATCTGCCTTGATGACACCTGATAGTAATGATATTGCCCATGGAATAAACTCTTTTAGCAGTGGACATCGTTAAAATGTATGAATAAACACAGGCAAAGTGAGAAAGCACAGTTCCACAAATACTTCAGTATTACCACAAAAATGGTTTTATTTGCTTTACCAATAAGTATCAGCACTTTAAGAAATAATAGAAATTGAGATTGGCTTCTCTACCCTCAATGAGGAAGGAGCCCTTAATAGTTTAGTGATGTTAGAAGTGTAGTTTATAATAATAGTTTATTAAAATAATTTATGGAAAATTATTGTGGAAGCAAAATTTTCTATAAATACTGACAGACCTTGGAAGAGGTCAGCAAACTCTTAGATGCTAATGGAATTATGACATTTATATAACTACTTAGGATTTGGCTTAGTGCGATGATTGAATAAAGCATAAAGCAAATAGATAAGAACCAAGAACCTTCTAGGAGGAAAATAAGAGTTGTTCTTCCGAATTTGAATAGAAATACTTCTCTTTGTTTTGAGACAGAGATTGGCTCTTGTTGCCCAGGCTGGAGTATAGTGGTGTGGTCTCGGCTCACTGCAACCTCTGCCCCCTGGGTTCAAGCAATTCTCATGCCTCAGCCTCCTGAGTAGCTGGGACCACAGGTGTGCACAACATCTGGCTAATTTTTGTATTTTTAGTTAGAGATGGAGTTTTACCATGATGGCAGGCTGATCTCAAACTCCTGGCCTCAAGTGATCCACCTGCCTTGGCCCCCCCCAAAATGCTGGGATTACAGGTGTGAGCCACCTCGCCCAGCCACAATTTGTTCTTGATCCTTTGACTTTTCCCTATTTGTTTTTTGTTTTGTTTTTTTTTTTTTTGAGACAGAGTCTTGCTCTGTCACCCAGGCTGGAGTGCAGTGGCACCATCTCAGCTCACTGCAGCCTCCGTCTCCCAGGTTCAAGCGATTCTCCTGCCTCAGCCTCCCAAGTAGCTGGGACTACAGGTGCGTGCCACCATGCCCGGCTACTTTTTGTAATTTTAGTAGAGACAGGGTTTCACTGTTAGCCAGGCTGGTCTTGAACTCCTGACCTTAAGTGATCTGCCTGCCTCGGCCTCCCATAGTGCTGCGATTATAGGTGTGAGCCACTGTGCCTGGCCAACTTTTCCCTATTTTTAAATTTCTCATTCATGCTTTAATAGTAGTTTCAAAGGTGAGCTCTCTTCCTTAGGAAGAGAGAGAAGTATGTTTTGAATGCCCTGTTAATAGAGGCAATTGGTAGGATGTAGTCACCTTGAGATTCCAGTTGGATTTTTAAAGATTATTTCTTCTTAAAGGAAATATTCATGTATATGACAATTTTTTTAAGGCCACGAATATTAAAATAGAGCCTGAGGAGACAACAGAAGCCAGAACTCATAATCTGAGACGTCGAATGGGTTGTCCAACTCCAAAATGTGAAAATGGTAAGAAAATTTATCAATGAATAGGAAAGAATAAGTAAATAAAGTAAAAATAACTATTCATAAGTAAACATTATAAGCTGAAAAAGTCAATAGAAAAAAATTAAAAAGTAAACATTAGAGCAGCCAGTACATAGTAGTTACTGGGTTGGGCTTTGAGAAATAAAATCTTAATATATCAACAATGTCCTTGTTCTCATAATTAACTGACTAGTGAGAGAGAGAAACTGAAACTATATGTATGCATATTAGGAGTGTGGATGAGTTTCTCAGCTGTAGCGAGTTGCTACTTTGAAATTTGATTCAATGCAGTTACTTAAAAGAAGTAATTTGTGAAAAACATAGGTGCCTTTGACCGAATGTTTAATAGATTTATTTCAGGCAAGGCAAACAGACATGCTTCCTAAATCTGAATTGTAGTTAATTGCTTGCTTGGCTGTTACTTGATGTAAGTCACTGAGAGGTGGATTTAAGATTCTTTTAAGAGAAATCTTATATCCTATATAGGAGGCACATACAAATTAAGAAGTTACTAAAATTTGTTCAACCTAGGGATTAATGAGCTAGTGGAAACGCAGCACAATGCAGTGGAAAGTAATAGAGATACAATATAAAGTAATACAGTAATCTTGGCACAACTGCTAACTAGTTATGTAACCTTAGAGATGTTTCTTGATTTACTTTAACATCAGTTTTCTTACCTTTGAAATGGGTTTGTTGTGAAGGATTAAATACTTTATGGAAAGCATTGAACATAATGCCTACCACATGATAGTTCAGTAATTGATAGCCAGTGTTTTCGCCAAACTTCTCAGTCTTCAGAACCAGGAATTTGGAGACCAGGAGGATGACCAGGAAGTCATCTTAGGTCATGGAGAGATAACGTGTTATGTGGAGGAGGTATAGTTGGTGAACTGTTGGTTTCTTGTAGTCATGGCCAAGAGGAATTTGATTTCATTGGTATATGTTATGTCTTGGTCTTAAGAAAACTCTAATTCCTATTTTGAAAGCATACAAACCTGAGGGAGATCTCCAGAAGTAACCTACATCTTGAAATTTAAATGGCACAAGAGTTTGCATTTTATCATAAAGTAATCAGCATTTAAGCCCTTGAATAAAGTATACTGGGTGCTATTGCTATTAAAATGTGAAAACACACATGAAATTATGTTTGTGTACAGTATGTGCTTTGGGAGGGAGACGATGTGTTGAGGAAGTGGAGAAAAGCATCATAAAGAGCTAATTTTGGATTGCCTCCTACAGAGAAAGAAATGAAGAGTAGCATCAAGCAAGAACCTATTGAGAGGAAAGATTATATTGTAGAAAATGAGAAGGAAAAGCCCAAGAGTCGATCCAAAAAAGCCACCAATGCTGTGAGTGACATCTCCCTTTCTCCTTTTTCTTTCCTCTTTTCCCTCTTCCCTTCCTTTCTTTAATCCCCTTTACCCCCAAGTTTAAACTTAAATTTGTGCCTTAAATAAGATTGTTTAACTTAGTGTCTGACAATAAAAATATCTTCTGAAGTCAGTTTATAGTGTTAGTTAATAAATGAGGAAATACATGATCATACTATAAAGATGGTAGTAACATCCGGGGCAGCATTGACTGCCATTTTCTGGAATACATTCAGTTTAGCACTGACTAATAATGAACTGTAATCTAGCTCATTATACATAGAATTGCTCATAAGTCACTAGCTCACTTCTACATGAGCTGAAGGCTAGCTCAAAAATCCAAGTTAGTGTTTTCCAACTTTCCAGCTAGCAAAGGGAAGGAAGGAAATGGAAAGAAGGAACAAAAAAGAGAAAGGAAGAAGGAAGAGGAAGGAAGGAATGAAAAGGAAGTAGAGAAGGAAGGAAGAAAAGGAAAAGGAACAAAGGAAAGCAGTTGGGAGTAGGGAGGAGGACATGGCAGAGTTAGAGGGCTGGGAGCTGTTTATTCTGTGGAAAACTTTTATTAAAAGTAAAGCCTGATGGCATTAGAAAGGATCTGGTTCTTCTCTGCCCCCTTCTGAGAGCCTGAAACGGTGCTTTTTTTTCTTGGAACTAGAAATTATTCTAATTGAATGTTCTCTCCATAAATGTCACCTTCTGCCCCACCCCCTCTCCCCAATACAATCAGAAAACTGACAGAGCTAGATTTTTATTTGCTACAATAAATAGACTGAAACAGACTCCCCATTTAGTTGAATTCTCAGCTTTCTAGTATTGAGTAATGTATCAGTTTGCTGTGGCTGCCATAAGGACCTGCCACAGACTGAGTGGCTTAAACAACAGAAATTTATTTTTTCACAGTTGTGTAGGCTGGGAAATTTGAGATCAAGGTGTTGGCAGGGTTGGTTTCTTCTGAGCCCTCTTTCCTTGGCTGTGGATGGCTGTCTTTCACATGGTCTTTCCTCTGTGCATCTCTTTGTCCTTATAAGGACACCAGTCATATTGATGATTACCTCCGTAAGGACTCATTTCCAAATATAGTCACATTCTGAGGCACTGAGGGTTAGGACTTCAACATGTGAGTTTTTGGGGGAATACAGTGTACCCCATAAAAAGTAATAACTATGCTTTATCACTGGGCATTAGGAGAACTTCTTAACCATGTCCCCTTAATTAGAATTAAAAGTGGTAGTTTATTTGTATTTTTTAAGAGATGGCTGGAGTACAGTGACACAATCATAGCTACTGCTGCCTTGAACTCCTGGGCTCAAGGGATCCTCTTGCCCCAGCCTCTTAAGTAGCTGGGACCACAGATGTGCACCACCATGTCCGGCTAATTTTTCTTTTTTTAATTTCTTGTAGAGGCAGTGTCTTGCCATATTGCCCAGGCTGGTCTCAAACTCCTGGCTTCAAGCAGTCCTGCCAGGGCCCCCAAAAGTGTTGGGATTACAGGCTTAAGCCACCGTGCCAGGCCTAAATTGGTAGTTTAATGTGGTTAACTTTAAAACAGTTTTGTTTTAAATATGGAAAACTTGTATTTTTCTTTCATAAATTCTACTTTTGGTTAGGTTGGTAATGTATTACCTGGTATCTTTTTTTTTTTTTCTCCTGAGACAGGGTCTCTGTCATCCAGGCTAGAGTGCAGTGGTGCAATAAGGGCTCACTCCAACTTTGACCTACCAGGCTCAAGAAATCCTCCTGTCTCAACTCCCCAAGTAGTTGGAACTACAGACATGTGCCACCACTCTTGGCCTATAACCTTAGCATCTTGTTTTGGAACCTACTAAAATCTAGGTCTTTAAATAACTTTAAACACACGACAATTGAGAAAGCTAGGAGATTCCACTTTAGATTTGGTATGCATGAGGTATTGCAAAATATCCTTCATAGAAAGTGAAACATTTTTATTTAAAATATCCTTTATAGAGGTTGAAGCATTTGTAGCAGGATGTAGAGACTAGATTATGTCTCAGATCCATTTCATTTCTAGAATTTTAGAAAATCAAATAATAGCTCATGTTCCTTTGTTTTATTGCTACAGGTGGACCTGTATGTCTGTCTTTTATGTGGCAGTGGCAATGATGAAGACCGGCTACTGTTGTGTGATGGCTGTGATGACAGTTACCATACCTTTTGCTTGATCCCACCTCTCCATGATGTTCCCAAGGGAGACTGGAGGTGTCCTAAGTGTTTGGCTCAGGTAATAATTAATGGTAGAGGTAACACTAGAAAATTTTTTTTAGGGCATTTTTCTTTGCCTTTGAGTTTTATTTATTTTTTATTTTATTTTATTTTTTTTAGATAAGGACTCACTTTGTTGCCCAGGCTGGAGTGCAGTGGCACAAACATGGCTCACTGCAGCTCAACCTCCCTGGCTCAAGCAGTTCTCCCACCTCAGCCCCCCAAGTAGCTGGGACTACAGGCCCACGCCATGATGCCTGGCTAATTTTTGTATATTTTGTACAGAGGGGGTTTCACCATGTTGCCCAGGGCTGGTCTCGAACTCCTGAGCTCAAATAGTCCTCCTACCTCGGCCTTCCAAATTGCTGGGATTACAGGTCTGAGCCACCTCACTTGGCCTGCCTTTGAGTTTTAGATTTGGCAGTCGGCAGTAATGAGGCCCGTGAAGAAAACTGGGATGGACTTGAATAGGAAAGAGGTCTTAGAAGTGAGTTCCACAATGTATGTGGGTAGTTAAGAGGCAGAAGATAATTTGTAATAAGTATCTTATTATTATTTTTTAATTCTTATAAAAAGCATTACATGCTCTTTGCAAGAATTATTAAAACATTGAACAACTTAAAAAGTAGAGCTATGCTTTCACAATGTATACATAACCACTGTTAATGTCTTGGTGTATATTCATCCAGACTTTTTTCTATTTTAAACAAATGGAGCTACATTATATAAGTAATTTTAGTAATCTGCTTTTTTCATTTATAGAGACATTTTCATGTAGCACTGTGATTACTGATGTTTTTAATAGTGCATGCTGTCATTGGTAAAATCTAAAAAGGATCTACCATTATCTTCATGAGGATTTTTTTTTTTTTTTTTTTTGAGACAGGATCTCACTCTATCGCCCAGGCTGGAGTACAGTGGAGTGCAGTGGCGTGATGTCAGCTCACTGCAACCTCTGTCTCCCCAGCTCAAGTGATTCTCCCATCTCAGCCTCCCAAGTAGCTGGGACTACAGGCTTGCACCACCATGCCCAGCTAATTTTTGTATTTTTCAGTAGAGACAGGGTTTTGCCATGTTGTCCATGCTGGTCTCAAACTCCTGAGCTCAGTTGATCCGCCTGCCCCGGCCTCCCAAAGTGCCGGATTACAGGTGTGAGCCACCGCACCCAGCCATTAGGATTATTTTGCATTAATATTATGTAGCAGTCAGTCTATTACCCTTGTTAGGGTTGAATTATAATAGTAAGGAGGTTTATTTTAAGTATAGCATGGATATAAAGGTTTGAGTGCTTTTCCATGTAGCTATGTTACAACATAATGATATCTCCATCAATGGGAGGTTATTAGGCATGGGACAGGGATAAATTATTTAATACCTCATAATAGGGATGACCTTATCAGTGGATCTGGAATATTTAAGTCTATTGGCTCACGAAGATCTAAGGCAGCTTATACTGCCCCTGTTAACTCCCAGTATTAGATTATAATCAAATATTGCTGGCCTGAGAGCCATTCTGTTTCCATCAAGTGGTTTATCTCTATTTTGATCTATTGTATGTTGATTTTATAGTTTTAACTCCCAGGAGGACATTATTACTCTCATTTTCAGTATTGAAAACATTATTTGATTTTGAAGGAAGTCGAATCTTTAGCCTGCCTCTTATAAATATATAAATTTATCCTAGTTGTGGTTGTTAAAATTGACATTTTATTTGCTCATTAGCAAATAAATAAAATGTATTTCATTTGCTTATTAAAATAACCACATTTTTGAGGCAGGTGTATTTTTATAATGTAGACCTAGCATAGAAGTAAAATAAACAAATTAAAGCGTTGTTTTTTATCTGCCAGCTTGATAATTGACCAAGTATACTTGATGTTTTCAGTGTCACCTAGAAAGTAATTTTCTTTATTTTCAGGAATGTAGTAAGCCACAAGAAGCATTTGGCTTTGAACAAGCAGCCAGGGACTATACCCTCCGTACTTTTGGGGAAATGGCAGATGCGTTCAAATCTGATTACTTCAACATGCCAGTCCATGTATGTACATATATACTGCTTTGATTTAGGATTTTAATAGCTTTTGGAGAAAAGTGTACCTGAAGACCCATTTTTAGTTGAGGCCTCACTCTAGTAGGCATTATCACACAGAAAGCAGAATGAAAACTTTAATTTGTTTTGTGGTATTTAAAATTTCACAATACTTTAAAGAGCATTCTAATTTTTTATTTTAGGATTTCTCTAAAGATACCTCTTCCACACAGATTATACAGCACCAGTAATAGAACACTAATAAAGAAAATCACCAGCAATCATTTTGGCCCAACAAATATAAAGAATACTTCACAAAATGTATTAAATGACTACTATGTGCCAAGGTGTACTATGCATTGGGAACACATTTGTTGTATATTGTTATGTAATCATAAGTTAGTATTATAAATTTCAGGATGAGTCCATTTTGAATTCCCCTTTATGCACTTTGAAGCATAAGCATTTTCCATTCAGCATTTAATACTCCATCAAATGAGTACACCAAAATGTAATGCTTTAATTCTGGATATTTAAGCTATGATTTTTGTCACTACTAATAAAGCACTGCAGCAAACCCTTTATGCGTGTAGTACTCTTTAATTGGATGATTTTCTTGGGATGATTATTGAGGTCAGATGAGAGTCATTCTCCCTCATTCCATCCCAGTTGCTATATCAGTTTATGGATCCCAGCAGTATATGAGTGAACTTGTTTTTCCCCAGCACCTCTAACATCAGCTATTAGTTACTTAAAAATGTTTGCTTATTTAATGGACTTAAATTTATATCCCATTTGAATTTTCAGTTCTCTTGACTTCCTTATGTGTTATAATATTTGCCAATATGTTTGCTTAACCAATCCTGATGACTCGCATGTAACCTCTTCTATTTGTGGTTAACTGTATATTTTGACGGAATATTAGATGAGGACATTGAGGGATAGACATTTAAATGTTACCTGCCTCTGGATTTACACCAGATTAACAACAGATTGACATTTAGTCTGGTGACTCTTTATTCTAAGGGCATGCTGCTACAAATTGCTCCTATTGTCATATCATATATACTGGAGGTCCCCAACCACCCTTTCTCAACCTGGCCATTGACCAATACCAGTCGGTGGCCTGTTAGGAACAGGGCCACACAGCAGGAGGTGATCAGTGGGCAAACATTACCACCCGAGCTCTGCGTCCTGTCAGATCAGCAGCTGCATTAGATTCTCATAGGAGGGCAAACCCTATTGTGAACTGCCTATGCAAAGGATCTAGGCTGCATGTTCCTTATGAGAATCTAATCCCCCCCACCTCCCAGCCCTTGTGCCCTGCCCTTCCCCATCCATGGAAAAATTGCCTTCCGTGAAACCCATCCCTGGTGCCAAAAACACAGGTCCACTGGGGACCACTGCTATATACTGTCTTTTTTGTGTTGGTTGCCTACATTGCTCTCAGACAGGTCCAGTGAAAAGAATGAAAGGATGGACTCAGGTAATGTATTTGAAAGCATCTCAAAGTATCAAGCATCATTGAAACAACAAACCTTATTATTATGCTGTTATCAACTGTACAGTGCTATACGTCATTCAGACACAACTAACCATTATTACTATACAGTTTATGTTACATTTTTTGAAACACAGAAATATCTCCCGGTCATAAATAATTGCTTTCCTTGGCTCCCTTTTACAGTTGTGGCCTGGCTGGTGATAGAGGAACAGAAATTCCTTTTAGACATCAGAGGTTTCCTGAATTGCCTAAGATCAATTATAGAACATTATAGACACAATTTTTCCTTAGGATGCTGTTCTTTGATTCCCATCACTGAGCTTAATTGGTCACAGTTTGTGAGGAAACTCATTTTTTCTATTCCTTGTATTTCCAGATGGTCCCCACAGAGCTTGTTGAGAAAGAATTTTGGAGACTGGTAAGCACTATTGAGGAGGATGTCACAGTGGAATATGGAGCAGACATTGCCTCAAAGGAATTTGGCAGTGGCTTTCCTGTCCGAGATGGGAAAATCAAACTCTCACCCGAGGAAGAGGTAGGCATATAAGTGGCTTGGAAATTGAGGTATTTATTGAAATTCTGTTTGGCTGGCTTGAGGTAACTTAGGATTACTTTTAGCAAATCCTTAATTACCAGATTTTTAATGATTTCAAGAAAAGTAGAAAGAGCCTACAGAAGAGTTCTAGTCCTAACTATGTCACTATATTGTGGTCATAGGGGAAAATTACTTATCACTCTTTGCCTTCAGATTTTATAACCTTGGTTTCTCCTTTTGAAGAAAACCTGAAGGACTGAGACCAGGTCTATTTATTTTTGAACTTTAATATTTTGAGTATTTTTTTCCATACTAGCGAACTCTTAGGAAGGGTTCTGTTTCTATCTTGGAAAGTGTGATTTTTTTTTTTTTTTGGTAGTTTTCTTTGAAAATATTACATATGATCAGAAAAGTACATAGTTATATGTATACAGCCTGATGAATTTCCACAAACTGAACACACCCATGTAACCAGCACTAACTAAAACAAGAAACAGGATATTCCCAGCACCCCAGAAGTTCCCTTTTTGCCTGCTCTCCTTCACTACTTTTCCTCTTTCAGGACAAGCACTGTGCCCTCAGGATAATCCCTATCCTGACTTCTAACACTATAGATTAGTTTGCCTGATTTTGAACTTTGTTGAAGTGGACTCATGGCTTATGTTCCTCTATATATATTTAAAAAGAGACAGATACAGAAGTATGTGCTGTGTGAGTCCATTTATACAAAGCTCAAAACTGGGCAAAACAAATCTCTGGGCATCCTAGAAGGTCAGCATGGTGGCCCCTCCTCTTCCACATTTCGTTTTTTATTTTGAAGGAGAATATTTTTAGCTGGCCTTTTGAAACAGAGTTCTAAAATGTTAGCATTATATAGCTAAGCCTTTATCCTCTTTTGTCTTCTTATTTTTAGGAGTATCTTGATAGTGGCTGGAATTTGAACAACATGCCAGTGATGGAGCAGTCTGTCCTTGCACATATTACTGCTGATATATGTGGCATGAAACTTCCTTGGTTGTATGTGGGAATGTGCTTTTCTTCATTCTGTTGGCATATTGAAGACCACTGGAGCTATTCAATTAACTACTTGCACTGGTGAGAAGTTCCAAAAAGAACCCATGAGTAGTATGCATGCTGGATAGGAAAACTTTCCTTTTCAGTGCAGATGTGTCTTAACTGTGTCTAAAGAGTAATGAACTACTTTTTTCCCTAAGGTTTTTCACTTCCGTTAGAACAGGCATCCTGACAAGTTAAGACAGTGGGTCTTAAGATTCCTAGAGCATCCATGAATTCCCTGAAATTGCACACACACTACTTTGTAAGAACAACGTATTTCTGGGGGAAAGGTAGTTTTTATCTGAAGTAAAGAAGTCTTTGTCTAGGCTGGGTGCAGTGGCTCACGCCTGTAATCCCAGCACTTTGGGAGGCCAAGATGGGCGGATTACCTGAGGTCGGGAGTTCGAGACCAGCCTGGCCAACATGGAGAAACCCCGTCTCTACTAAAAATATAAAAATTAGCTGGGTGTGGTGGTGAGCACCTATAATCCCAGCTACTTGGGAGGTGGAGGGAGCAGAATCACTTGAACCTGGGAGGCAGAGGTTGCAGTGAGCCAAGAGACCGCACCATTGCACTCCTGCCTGGGCAACAGAGCGAAACTCTGCCTCAAAACAAAAAGAAGTCTTTACCTATAGAAAAAGCATATTCTAAATAAAAGTTACTTTTACTATAGAAAATCCCATTTGGTGGCAGTGGTAGCCTGGATACCCCTTTGGGAGAAGCGTGAATTATAGTAGGTACCACAGTGTCCTCCAGGTCTGTGTAATGACCAGCCTCTCTTTTGTTGTGCTGAATCAGGTATCACTATGCACAGTAGAGTGAGCCTTATCTTGGTGTGCGCATTGAGGGGGCAAGGCAGGGGGGATGTGCAGATATTTGGGCTTCTTTACTTTTTAAACTCTTCAAGCCATTTCTTCACATCTGTTTTCTTCTCTATTTTTCTTCTAAATATAAAAATATTTGAAAATCTATAACTCACTCAAATCCTCACACAAGGAATTTGAGGATGTACCACAAGAAAGAGAACTGGCATATATATGTATAGAATTAATTCTGCTTCCCTAGGCAGTTTCTCCCAGCTGTAAAATGAATATTATATTTACCATACTTCACAGGGATGATACAGATAAATTGTTTGATAATTTAAAGTCCTTTGAAGAATAAGAATTCCTTAGAAATGCGAATTGCCTTATTAGTGTTTGATTTAACCTCATCTGCCAGAATGGGCAAGGGAAAAGAAAAATGGACAGTTGCCTTACCTTGTCGGTTGCTTTAGGAAAGTGTGATAACAACATATCCTGAAGTGAATATGATACCTTATATTCTTAGAAATTCTGGATATTGGCTGGGCACGGTGGCTCATGCCTGTAATCTCAGCACTAAGCTGAGGTGGGCGGTTCACCTGAGGTCAGGAGTTCGAGACCAGCCTGGCCAACATGGTGAAACCCCGTCTCCACTAAAAATACAAAAATTAGCTGGGCATGGTGGTGCACACCTGTAATACTAGCTACTCAGGAGGCTGAGGCAGGAGAATTGCTTGAACCTGGGAGGCAGAGGTTGCAGTGAGCCAAGATTGCATCACTGCACTTCAGCCTAGACAACAGAGCAAGACTGAGTCTCAAAAAAAAAAAAAAAACAAAAACAACAACAACAAAAGAGAAATTCTAGGTGTCTGCATTTTCTAAAGAGTCAGATAAAAATGAGAGTGGGGAGAGGGACTTCAGATGGAAAGTCTTCTGTTCATTCATACGTGAAAGGGGAAAATGCATTATATATGTTCATATCACATTTTTTTTTTTTTTTTTTTTTTTTGAGATGGAGTCTTGCTCTTGTCACCCAGGCAGGAATGCAATGGTGCTATCTCTGTTCACTGGATCCTCCACCTCCTGGGGTCAAGTGAGTCTTCTGCCTCAGCCTCCCAAGTAGCTGGGATTACAGGTGCCTGCCACCGTGCCTGGCTAATTTTTGTATTTTTAATAGAGATGGGGTTTCACCATGTTGGCCAGGCTGGTCTTGAACTCCTGACCTCGTGATCTACCCGCCTCGGTCTCCCAAAGTGCTGGGATTACAGACGTGAGCCACAGCACCCGGCTCACATTCACATTTCTAATGATATTTCGTCAGTTTGCGGATTCATTTTTAGCGTAGTCTTACAAAGCCGAGTCTGAAAAATATGAACTGGTAACCCATTTTGTTTGTGTTGGTGTTGCAGATTGATTTATTTTTATAATCTATTTCCAGGGGTGAGCCAAAAACCTGGTATGGAGTCCCAGGCTATGCTGCTGAGCAGCTAGAAAATGTAATGAAGAAACTGGCTCCAGAACTCTTTGTGTCCCAGCCGGATCTCCTCCATCAGCTTGTGACCATCATGAACCCCAATACCCTGATGACTCATGAAGTGCCTGTATGTTCTGGGTTAATCCTCCTGCCACTCAAGCTTAATTCACCACTTCTCTTTTTCCTTTTTATTCACTTTTTTATGATGTTGATTTAGTTGTGTGTTTTCCATAGCATGACTTGATAGCAGAAACAGCTGTTTTGCTGCGGTACTGTACATTTACTCAGTAGGACTGGATCCTTAGATACCGTAAAAACTAATTTGTTGCAGCTAATAACTAGATTGCTAAACGGCCTTCCTTTGCAAGTAATAATTGCAATTCATTGGTTTTAGTATATTTGTAAGTGAAAATTTATTTCAAGGTCTTGAGCTTGTATTTTAGGGTTCCCAGTCTAGACTGAAAAGTCTAGAGGTTGCTAAATGAAGTGACAACTATACAGTCATGGGACACCTAACAATAGGGATATGTTCTGAGAAATGCGATGCTAGGTGATTTTGTCATGTGAACTTCATAGAGTGTACTTACACAAACCTAGATGGTATAGCCAACTACACACCTAGGCTGTATGGTGTAGGCTATTGCTGCTAGGCTACAAATTTGTACAGCATGTTACTGTACTGAATACCTTAGATAGCTGTAACACAATAGTAAGGATTTGTGTATTTAAATGTATCTAAACAGAAAAGATACAGTGAAAATATGGTATTATAATCTTATGGACCACCATTGATATGTGGTCTGTCTGTGACCAAAATGTTGTTACATGGTGTACAACTATACTGGCTTCCTTTTGGAGAATACTCTGAAGACATTTGGGAGGCCATATTGAAATGTATGAAGAGTCCATCTTAGCTAAATAAAATGTAAATGATACATTTACAGTGTTAAAGTGAATTCTTGAACTTGTTGTGACCTAAAGTTTATGCTTTTGGGTTCATAGGCTAGTCAATGGAGACAACAGAAAGGACTTTCATTTGAGGCATTATAAATTATGCATGGACCATAGCTTAGAAAATAATCACCAGTAAGCACCACAATCTCACCATGTCCTCATAGTTGGTATTTTTTCTCAATATTTTTCTTTTCTCATGTTGACTGTTTTTTCTAATTTGTTTAGAGTAGATTGCTTTAATTGAGACCTGACCCTAGTTCTTTAATAATTGAGCAAACTTTCTGGGGTTAGATTCTGGACCTACAGAGATAGATGAATGAATGAACTTGTGCATTTAGGGATTCACAATCTGAAGTAAAAGATAATGTTTATACAGATAATGGAAAGGTGGTGTGGTTTGACAGTGGTGACAACTATGAGACTGATCTTATAACTATTGAGAATCAGAAAGGGCTCGTAAATGAGATGACATCTGTAGTAGGAGCTGGAACTCTGATAAATTATCACGTTTGGCAGAGTCAGGGAAGGAGGAAGTATTCCAAGTAGAAGATATGGTGTTCCTGTGATGGGTAGTAGTCTTTACACAGAACCCTGAAGGCCGTATTACCACACAGATGGCTGGTCTCCACTCCTAGAATTTCTGATCCTGTTATTTTGTTAGTCTGAGTGGGGCTTGAGGATTTGCATTTCCAACAAGCTCCTAGTAGATGTTGATGCTTTTGTTCTGGGGGACCATACACTAGGTAAGCATTGATGTAGAAATGTAGACACTTGAAAAGGAATCTAATATTATTATATAATAATAAGCTCAGTATAAGGATTTGTGTGCCTAGAGCAATATAGGTACTTTTGGGGTGAGGGTGGTGGTAGGAAGAAGGGAATGATGGGAGGTAAGTTTGAGTTCCAAATGAGGAGGAGCTCTGTATGTTATGAGATTCTTGAAATAGAGTGGGATTGCTTTAATTGGTGGTAGAAGATACTACTTGAGGGGTAATAATAATATATTAGGATATTCTTAATTGTAGCTGTTTTTAAAAATTATACCTTGAACCTTAATATGGCCACATTTTTGTTTTGTGTTCAGATACTAATCAACTTTGGTAGTCTGGGATACTGCTCCATCTTGTGACATAAATTAGTATCTCTAGGTGATATTCTACTATAGTAATTTGTTTTTTCTGGCTCAATTTCAGAAAGCTGCCTTTTTTTGAAAATTATCTAGTAGTCTGTGTCCAGATTGTCTTTAGTAAGAATGTCACTCTTTAAGAAACTCAAAAATCTTCAATTTCTGTCTCTTTAGGTTTACCGAACTAATCAGTGTGCTGGGGAGTTTGTGATTACATTTCCAAGAGCCTACCACAGTGGTTTTAACCAGGGTTTTAATTTTGCTGAGGCTGTTAACTTCTGCACTGTTGATTGGGTATGTAATTACAATTTAGTGAACCTTTTCAAATTTATTGTTTTTCCTGAGGAAATGGAATATAATGTTTTAAAGTGTCATGTGGGCTGGGTGTGGTGGCTCATGCCTGTAATCCCAGCACTTTCGGAAGCCAAGGTGGGCAGATCACCTGAGGTCAGGAGTTCGAGACCAGCCTGGCCAACATGGTGAAACCCCATCTCTACTAAAAATACAAAAATTAGGTGTGGCGGTGGGCGCCTGTAATCTCAATTACTTTGGAGGCTGAGGCAGGAGAATCACTTGAACCCAGGAGGTGGAGGTCGCTGTGAGCCAAGATCATGCCATTGCACTCCAGCCTGGGCAACAGACTGAAACTCTGTCTCAAAAAAATAAATAAATGTCACACGGATAGTTGCCTTGATCCATTACTGCTCAAATGGTCAGTCTGCAAATTGTTTACCAGTCTGCAATGAGATAAAGCACTTGTACCACAGTGTAAATCAAGCATGAATTACCTAAGCATACTGCTTAGTTCAGCTGATGTTTTTTCTTTTGTAGCAAGACTTTCTTGATGAAGAAAGGAGTCTATTGATTTACCTTCTGGCTGAAGCTCAGCATCTCATTGCAAACTGACAAATAATTCCAGTCTAAAGGCTTTGTATAGTACTAGCTTACATTATCTGCAGTACAGCAATTTAAGGACACATTTGGTTTCATTAGTTGTAAAGTTTAATTTTTATATTTGTATTAATACTTTTCATTTACCTAAAAAGTTCTAGATTAAGTGGTGTTAAAGCTAATGAATTATAACTTTGTTATAATTGGACTTGCTATATCTATACTTATTTTCCATTACGTAGTTTTTTGTTGTTTTGTTTTGTTTTGTTTTGTTTTTTTTTTTTTTTTTTTTGGAGACAGAGTCTGGGTTTGTCACCCAGGCTGGAGTGCAGTGGCGCGATCTCCACTCACGGCAAGCTCTGCCTCCTGGGTTCACGCCCTTCTCCTGCCTCAGCCTCCCAAGTAGCTGGGACTACAGGCGCCTACCACCACGCCCGGCTAATTTTTGGTATTTTTAGTAGAGACGGGGTTTCACCATGTTATCGAGGATGGTCTCGATCTCCTGACCTCGTGATCCGCCTGCCTCGGTCTCCCGAAGTGCTGAGATTACAGGCATGAGCCACCGCGCCCGGCCCCCATTACGTAGTTTTTCAGAGTATTATTCCCTGAAGTAGGTTGATCAAACCAGTTCAGCACAATTATTTCAGGAAATATATAAGGTCATACTTCTAATTAGATTCTACATTGTTGTAGATCCTAATACATTGTTAATATACTAGGTCTTTTTTTTTTTTAAAACCACTTTTTAATTAAGATATGTAACATTACAGATCTCTGGGATGCAAAGATAAATAAGGCCT
Source organism: Pongo pygmaeus (assembly GCF_028885625.2). Lineage (NCBI taxonomy): Eukaryota > Metazoa > Chordata > Mammalia > Primates > Hominidae > Pongo > Pongo pygmaeus. The sequence continues at coordinate 46,753,757 of NC_072373.2, forward strand.
AGGGCCTAGGCTAGGAATCTTATGAGTCTGGTGTTTTGTTTGTTTTTTTAATTTTTTTTGAGACAGTCTCGCTCTGTCACCCAGGCTGGAGTGCAGTGGTGCAATCATGGCTCGTTGCAACTTCTACCTCCCAGGATCAAGCAATCCTTCCATGTCAGCCTCCCGAGTAGCTGGGACTACAGGCGTGCACCACCACACCCGACTAATGTTTATATTTGTTTGTAGAGATGGTCTCCATACTGCACAGGCTGGTCTCCAATTTTTAGACTCAAGCAAGGCTTGGCCTCCCAAAGTGTTGGAATTACAGGTGTGAGCCATCTGCCTGGCCCAGAGTCTGGTTTTAGGGTTGGTAAATGATATGTGTTAAGACCCATAGTGTGATGTTTGGTAATTTGATAATAATGGGTCAGAGGTGTTTGGAAATAGAAGAAAGATGAATGTTATTTTTTTCTTTCCGTCTTTTGATACAGCTGCCATTAGGCCGACAGTGTGTGGAGCATTATCGCTTGCTTCATCGATATTGTGTGTTTTCCCACGATGAGATGATCTGCAAGATGGCTTCCAAGGCTGATGTACTAGATGTTGTAGTGGCTTCAACTGTTCAGAAAGACATGGCCATTATGATTGAGGATGAGAAAGCTTTAAGGGAAACTGTCCGTAAATTGGTAAGGCTTATGGAAATCCAACTGCATGTTGTCACTGGGTATTATTTAGTAAAATTTTTACGCACTTTAATATCATTTTAAGCAGTCTTTTTAAAGCCTATTTTCTTTGAGGCCATTGTAATAGATGTATAGTAGTATCTCCCGTGGTTTTAATTTTTATTCACTGTCTTATTTGCCACATGTACATATGTCTCTTTGAAGTAGCTGTTCAAATGTTTTGCCCCTTTAAAAAAAATGTTTTGTAGAGACAGGGTCTCACTATGTTGCCCAGGCTGGTCTCAAACTCCTGGGTTCAAGCTATCCACCCAGCTCAACCTCCCAATGTGCTGGGATTACAGGCGTGAGCCCCCACACCGGGCTTGCCCTTTATTTTTTTAAAAAATTTGATTTTTGTAATAATTCTTTATGTATTCTGCATACCAGTTTTTTTTTTTTTTTTTAAATCAGATAGGTGTTTTGCTAATGTTTTCTCGCAGTCTGTGGCTTGTCTTTGATTTGCCTACCAGTGTCTTTCAGCAAGCAGGAGTTTTTCATTTTGATGAAGTCCAGTTTGTTAATTATTTTCTTGTGTGAATCATGTTTTTTTTGGTTTCCTATTTAATAAATCTTGCCTAGTCCAAAGTTACAAAGATTTTCTCCTACTAAGTCATCTAGAATTTCATAGTTTCAAGTTTTACATTTAGGTCTTTCATCTATTTCAAGTAATTTTTGTTTTTCAAAAATATGAGTCAAGGTTCATTTTTTTACATGTGGATATCTAGTTCTTCCAGCAGCATTTCTTGAAAAGACTATGTTTTCTTCATTAAATTGCTTTGGCACCTTTGTTGAAAATCAGTTCACCACATAAGTATGGGTCTATTTCTGGACTCTATTGTGTTCTGGTGATCTATGCATCTATTCTATTGCTAATACCAAATGGTCTTGATTATTGTAGTTTTCTAAGAAGTCTTGAAATCAGGTACTATGAGTCTTCTAACTTTGTTTTTTTTAAAAAATTGTTTTATCTCTTTTACTTTTTTTAATGTAAATTTTAGAATCAGCTTATTGATTTCTACCAAATCAATTCCTGTTGGAATTTTGATTGAGACTGCATGAAACTATGGATAGTTTGGGGGAGAATTGATATCTTAATAATATTGAGTCTTCCAATTCATGAACATAGTATAATTTTATATTGCATGTTTTTTGGCAGTATTATAAATTGTACTTTAAAAACTTTGAATTTCTAATTGTTTATTGCTAGTATTTAGAGAGACAATTGACTTGTATATTGACCTTGTCTCCTGAGACCTTGCTAAAGTCACTTAATTCCCAGTAGCTTTTTCATGGATTCTTTTGGAGTAATAATATCTGCAAATAGTAATACTGTTTTTTTTTTTTTTTTTTTTTTTAAATATGTGCCTTTTTGGGTAGAATCCTGGAATATTGGCTCTCTCTACAGCACATTACATTTTAACAGCAGGTCACCTACCTTACCCCCTTATATTTTACAGTTGGGGGAAAATAGTGCCCAGAGGGTTTAAGTAACTTACCAAAGTCTTACATCAAAAATGGTAGCTCATTTTTAGAACTCTGAGACTTTTTCCATATATGGAATTTACAAATTAAAATTAGGTATGAACTACATGATTGATTCTCAACTAAAATCCATAGAGTTGGTCCTTAATCTTATTTTAAACAAAAATGTTAACTTTCTCCATCCTATGAAGTCCTTTTTAATGACCAATTCAAGAATAAAACCAAAATCTAATTAGCATTTTCCTTACCTTCCTCATCTTTGTTGGCCCATATAATTGGCAGATATGAAATAGTTAAAAGGTTAAAATACAGGATAAGACAATAAAAGAAAGAAGCCCAGTAGTTCATAAACTGACTGGCATTCTCAAGGCTGGATTAGGATCCAGTTTTAGATAGGGAAAAAAGGTGATAGAAGTTTGGTCTTTAAATGACAAAAGGTATATCCAAGAAGGGTTCTCTAGATGTTCGGTGGTACAGATTATGTTGAAATTTACTGGTTCAAGACCTTATTTTTCCTGACAGTCTTTTAGGAGGGAATGTTTAATTATGACTTTAGTCTTTCCTATTGCACAAATTTTCTATCTATTCAGGTAATGACATCCTTTCATAAAACTTCCTGTAAAAGGCTAAGAGACCACTCAGCATCTTCCCAAACTCAATTTCATGATAGTCTTTTCCACTCGTCCCATCTTCTTTCATTTTTGTCCTTTTAATAGATTCTCCATATTTCCTCAGAAGTAGGAAACATGTTCCTTTCTTTTACTCTTATCTATATCTCTTATCTATACCCAAAGTGTGGACATGGCTAATTTAGAGTAGAACAGATAACTAATCTCAGTAGTTTTACAGTCCTATGGTGTTCATACTCAGATCAAAATGACCAAACATAAGGACCTGCCTTGTCTGAAAAAGGAGATCCCCCTAGACAAATGAACTTGCCTATATTTGCTAGGTCGTTTGTTTCTTTGTATGCCACACATTTTTAATCATGCATCCCTGTTTTGGTAAAGCTTTTTTTTTTTTTTTTTTTCCCAAACTCAAGTACTGCTGCATGTTTGTCTTGGGCTGGTGGATTATATTATCCTTTGGAGGTCTCTCTAAAGTATACTTTATTCTAGGGCGTGATTGATTCGGAAAGAATGGATTTTGAGCTGTTGCCAGATGATGAACGTCAGTGTGTAAAATGCAAAACTACATGCTTCATGTCTGCCATCTCCTGTTCTTGTAAACCTGGCCTGCTTGTTTGCCTGCATCATGTAAAAGAATTGTGTTCCTGTCCTCCTTATAAATATAAATTGCGGTAAGTAGGAAGAATGATTTTTTTTTCCTATGGAAAACAGTTGATCCTTACTAAAAGCTCAGTGATACCGCAGTTCTAGGGCTGAAATGTTAAGTATAAAACATCTAGTTTTCTCCAAAGCTACACGTCTCAAAGCTAAGTGTGGTGGTATTATTTCCAGGTATAGATACACGCTGGATGATCTCTACCCTATGATGAATGCATTGAAGCTTCGAGCAGAATCTTACAACGAATGGGCCTTGAATGTGAATGAAGCTTTGGAGGCAAAGATCAACAAGAAGAAAAGTACGTGATACAGAAAGTGACTTGGTGATTGGCAAATTGGGGCTCATTGTGATGTAGCCAAATTAAAGTCAACAAAACATTTCTTGAAACAGCCTGACCTCATCCTTGGTTAGCCCCTCGACATAGCCGGGTTTACAGAGCACCAGCAGAGAAGGTTTTAAAACCAAGAGTGGATAAGGCAGTTGCCCTTACATCACAGTGAAATTTTGTTATATGAGTTGTGCAACATCACTTACTTAATAAAAATGATATTGTTAGGAAACCTTTATTTTTGTCTCAGAAATAAAAATTTCACATTTCTTACAAAGGCATTGAAATCTTTTTAAAAAAAACAAAAACAAAACATCTTGTGACAAAGGCAGCATGACACTAAATCAGGAGTCTCTGAAATGGTAGTTTATCACTTCTTAGTTCTAATTAAAGTTAAGGTCCCTGGCACTTGTCATTACCTTTGAAAGTCACTGCTACCCTTTTTATCTCTCTCTTTTTTTTTTTATGAAAATATAGTTTGTTTTTTGTTTTTTACTTTTCACCTCAGGGGTATATGTGCAAGTTTGTTACATAGATAAACTTGTGTCATGGGCGTTTGTTGTACAGATTATTTCATCATCCAGGTATTAAGCTTAGTACCCATTAGTTATTTTTCTGGACCCTCTCCCTCCTCCTGCCCTCCACCCTCCAATAGGCTCCATTGTGTGTTGTTCCCCTGTATTTGTTCATATGTTATTCCCCTCTATGCATCCATGTGTTTTCATCATTTAGCTCCCACTTATAAGTGAGAATATGCAGTATTTGCTTTCCTGTTCCTAGTGTTAGTTTGCTAACTAATTGCCTCCAGTTCCATCCATGTTCCTGCAAAGGACACGAGCTCATTCTTTTTTATGACTGCATAGTATTCCATGGTGTATATGTACCACATTTTTCTTTATCCAGTCTATCATTGATGGGTATTTAGGTTGATTCTATGTCTTTGCTATTGTGAATAGTGTTGCAGTGAACATACACATGCATGTGTCTTTATAAATGGAATGATTTATATTCCTTTGGGTATATACCCAGTAATGGCATTGCTCTGCTCGGTCAAATGGTATTTCAGTCTTTAGATCTTTGAAGAATCACCACACTGTCTTCCACAATAGTTGAACTAATTTACACTTCTACCAACAGTGTATATGCGTTCCTTTTTCTCCACAACCTTGCCAGCATGTTACTTTTTGACTTTTTAATAATAGCCATTCTGACTGGTATAAGATGATATGTCATTGTGGTGTTTTTTTGTTGTTGTTGTTGTTTTTTTGAGACGGAGTCTTGCTCTGTCACCCAGACTGGAGTGCAGTGGTGCGATCTCAGCTCACTGCAACCTCCACCTCCTGGGTTCAAGTAGTTCTCCTGCCTCAGCCTCCTGAGTAGCTGGGACTACAGGCACGCGCCAACACGCCCAGCTAATTTTTGTATTTTTAGTAGAGACAGGGTTTCACCATGTTGGTCAGGCTGGCTTTGAACTCCTGACCTTGTGATATGTTTGCTTCGGCCTCCCAAAGTACTGGGATTACAGGCGTGAGCCACTGCGCCCAGCCTTTCATTGTGGTTTTGATTTGCATTTCTCTAATGATCAGTGATGTTGAGCTTTTTTTCATATGCTTGTTGGCCATATGCATGTCTTCTTTTGAAAAGTATCTTTTCATATCCTTTGCCTACTTTTTAATGTTTTTTTTCTTGTAAATTTGTTTTAAGTTCCTTATATATGCTGGATATTAGACCTTTGTCAGATGCACAGTTTGCAAATATTTTCTCCCATTCTGTAGGTGGTTTATTCACTCTGATGGTAGTTTCTTTTGCTGTGCAGAAGCTCTTTAATTAGATCCCATTTGTCAGTTTTTGCTTTTGTTGAAGTTGCTTTTGGCATGTTCATGAAATCTTTGCCTGTGCCTGTGTCCTGACAGGTATTGCCTAGGTTGTCATCCAGGGTTATTATAGTTTTGGGTTTTACATTTAAGTCTTTCATTCCTCTTGAGTTAATTTTTGTATATGGTGTAAGGAAGGGGTCCAGTTTTAATCTTCTGCATATGGCTAGCTGTTATTCCAGCACCATTTATTGAATAGGGAATCCTTTCTCCATTGCTTGTTTTTGTTAGATTAGTTGAAGATCAGATAGTTGTAGGTGTGCCTTTTTATTTCTGGGTTCTCTATTCTGTTCTATTGGTCTGTGTGTCTGTTTTTGTACCAGTCCATTTCTCTTTCAGAGTGTTTTCACTTGCTTTCATTTCTGTAGCCCAACACGTAACTCCACCCACTTTTATTTAGGGGAAAGGAGCAATATCATTGTCTCTGAGTCTACTGTGCTCTAGTAACTGAGCACACTAGTTACTCACTAACTGCAGAATAAAATGCAGGAGGAAGAAGTGGTTCAAGCCACAATAAGATTTATATTTACTTTGCTTTCATAAGTCAGTTGTTTTTTTTCTTTTTGTCTATTTTAAACATGCCAGGTTTTTTTTGTTTTGTTTTGTTTTTTTAGACAGGGTCTTGCTCTGTCATCTCGACTGGAGTGCAGTGGCATGGTCATGGCTCACGGCAGCTTTGAAATCCTGGGTTTAAGTAATCCTCCTGCTTTAGGTTGTCAAATAGTTGGGACTACAGTTGTGTGCCACCATGCCTGGCTAAGTTCTTTAATTTTGTAGAGATGAGATCTTGCTGTGTTGACCAGGCTGGTGTTAAACTCCTGGCCTCAAGTGATCTTCCTGCCTTGGCCTTGCAAATTGCTGGGATTTACAGGCGTGAGCCACTGTACCCGCCCTAAAACATGTCAGGTCTTAGCATTGTTATATTTAAGTTCAACTCTAGGCACTTGTTTAAAAAACTCCGTGTTCAGCCACCACCCTGCAAAAATCAAATCAACAAATTTGTTAATAATTTAAAGCATTGCAAAAATTTGTAAGTTACATTTCTAGACAAGAACTGACAAAACCAGTCTCCTCTGAATTTCATACCAGTAGTAATAAACATAATGATTACAGAAAATATGACTTTTTTCTTCATTCCTAGGCCTTGTCAGCTTCAAGGCTTTAATTGAAGAATCTGAAATGAAGAAATTCCCAGACAATGATCTTTTGCGACACCTTCGCCTAGTCACACAGGATGCAGAGAAGTGTGCCTCTGTTGCGCAGCAATTGCTTAATGGCAAAAGGCAAACTAGGTATGTGCTTCTGACTGCGTGAGTTTGGATTCTTTGCGACCTATGTTTGGAAACCTGTTGTGACTCCTGTCTTGAATTTCTGTGACCACCTGGGTGTGGTGGACATATATGTACTCTTACATGGCTTCGTTGGGCCTTTTTCTTCACAGATATCGATCTGGTGGAGGGAAATCCCAAAATCAGTTGACAGTGAATGAGCTCCGGCAGTTTGTAACACAGCTGTATGCTCTTCCATGTGTCCTCAGTCAGACACCATTACTAAAGGTAACCATAGAGGGATGTGTGGGAGAATACTTTGCTAATCCTGTATTTTGTATATAAACTCGATTGACATTACTAAGTAATCTTTGATGATTAATATGTACATTTATTTGCAGATGCTTTTAATAACCCATTGAGTGGTATGTGTATATAAAGAGATTGTAGTAGGTCCACAGAGGGGAAATAAAGTTGGAAATTTTTACTTTGAAAGTGACCTTGGCTGGGCATGGTGGCTCACACCTGTAACCCCAGCACTTTGGGAGGCTGAGGAGGTGGATCACGAGGTCAGGAGTTCAAGACCAGCCTGACCAATATGGTGAAACCCCATCTCTACTAAAAATAGAAAAATTAGCCAGGCTTGGTGGTGCATGCCTGTAGTCCCAGCTACTCGGGAGGCTGAAGCAGGAGAATCGCTTGAACCCAAGAGGCGGAGGTTGCAGAAAAAAAAAAAAGTGACCTCAGCTAGTTTAAGCTGGGATGTCTCTGTTATAGTCACTTACTATTTGCTGTCAGTTGGCTTATGTATTATCTTATTTACCTATATTATTACTAAAATTAAATGGGATCTCATTGAATATGAATTTAAGTTTCTAAGTTTGAAAGAAGCCAATTACTGAAATTACTGTTTTAATGCAACAACCTGTGTATTTTTTTTTAGGATCTCTTGAATCGTGTAGAAGATTTTCAACAGCATAGTCAGAAACTACTCTCTGAGGAAATGCCTAGTGCTGTGGAGCTGCAGGACTTGCTAGATGTCAGCTTTGAATTTGATGTTGAACTTCCACAGCTTGCTGAGATGCGTATCCGTTTGGAACAAGCCCGTTGGCTAGAAGAGGTGCAACAAGCTTGCCTAGACCCCAGCTCCCTTACTTTAGATGATATGAGACGTCTCATAGACCTAGGGGTAGGGCTGGCCCCCTATTCAGCAGTGGAGAAAGCTATGGCCCGGCTGCAGGAACTGCTCACAGTGTCAGAACACTGGGACGACAAAGCCAAGAGTCTCCTCAAGGCCAGGTGAAAAAGCAGACTTCTCTTTCTTTGGGAAGGTTGAACAGTTATCTCTATCTTAAACACAGAGCACAATGATTGGTGTATGGCAAGTGCTCAGTAGCTGCAGTTATTATGCATGTGGAAGACATGTAGAAATAGCTGAGATATTTGGAGCTGCTTTGGGACCTGAATAAAAGAATGTTAATTTTTTCTTATTTTTCTGATTATAAAATGAATAATTCAATCGGACACACCTTTTCTAGAGTTGGTTTAATGAAATTTCCCTGGATCCTGTTAATATCCTGTCTTTGAGAGAGGAAAATATTTACAAATAGGTGAAGCTGTTTAAACTCACAGTTAATACGGTTCCAAGGAGTCTTAAAGAGAAATGTCTGAGAGTTAATAGGCACTGTTCTGCAAGAAAACAGTGCAGATAATTTTCAACAGGAATAGACAATGTCATTTGAAAAAATTTATTTGCCATACTGAATTTCCTTTGAAATGCTAGTCTTTTTGGTAACCATAAGAAAAATGAACCATCATTTAAAATGCTAAGAAATGTTTGTTTGCATTTTGTAGGCCACGACATTCATTGAATAGCCTTGCTACGGCAGTAAAGGAAATCGAAGAGATCCCTGCATATCTGCCCAATGGTGCAGCTCTGAAAGACTCAGTGCAGAGAGCCAGAGATTGGCTTCAGGATGTAGAGGCCCTGCAGGTTGGTTTTAAAAAGTATATACAGAATGTGTAAGTGCATCCATAAAGAGCAATATTGGAAAGTTGTGAAGAATAATACGTTGGATCTCGCTGTACAGTTTCAGTATTTTAGGGGTTGACCAGAAGACTAATTCTATTCATACTTATTTGGATGTACTTACCAGCTATTATCCTGACCAGTTGTCTCAAATATTTAAAGCTTAGACAGTGTCACCAACTTTTTCTGGGAGCTGGGGAGTCTTTCATAACAAACTTGAGTACTTGACTGCAGATTGAAGCAAAAGAGCTAACAGTGAAGTAGTGAAAGAAAGTAGTTTTCTACTCTTTGATAAGTATGATTATCTCTTGTTGGCTTGTCCACAACTTTGAAGTTCAGACAATCAGTAATATTAGATTCAGTGAATCTAGTTATATGACTAAATGCCCAAACTAAGCCCCAAGGCCCAGAATTTTCATGAAGTAGTGACTTAAAAGTACCCTCCCAACCCTACAAAAGAAATAAAACCTACCTAGTTCCAAAGTAATTATCCAAAGTATCCAAAGTCATTTCCACCAGGTATTTGTGGTTTTATGCTAGATGTTATACTTATTGACCTGTATATAAGTTTTAAAAAAGAATTAAATTCACTTGTAGCATTGTTAAGGTACAAAAAGAATGCATTCTTTAATATGATTTTCCCAGTTTTCAGATGACTGGCTGAATGACTTAATTTGAAACGTGTTTGATGGGGGATGTCTTCCCTTATCTCTTATCATCATAAACCAATAGGTGTTACTGACCTATTGAGAAAAAAAAAAGTCTCAAGTTCTATTTTGTTGAAGTCCTCAAATTCTAGAAATAAAAATGCTATCTGGCTTTCTGAATATTTGTGTAATTTTAAGTGGTGTTAATTGGCTAGTTGCTAACAAGAAATACCAAACAGGACAATTCTAGACAAATGTTTGCATCTGGGCATCTGTTCTTGTTAATAGGGAAAAGAAGATATATTGTTTGAGGAGATTACATAATTAAGGACTGACTCCAGCAAGCCAAAAAAAAAACAAAAACAAAGAAAGTATTTACTATGGACATAAACTTTGTTAATGAGAGTTTTAGATGCAGGCACTTGTCAATGATAGTTGGTATTGTAGTAATTAGTTTTAGTCATGGTCCTCCTTTTTACTCCATGATTGCTAGCAGCCAGAAGGTGAAGTCATGGCAATAAGGAGTGGCTGACGTATAAAATCAGAAAGCAAGGGCATGCTTCTGGATGAGTTTATTTCCTTCATATTTTATATGTATATGCTACTTACTATGTTTGCAACAGTGCCATTAAGGGCAAAAGGCAAGTTTTGCTTCATTCCTGAAAAAGTAGCCTACCTTTTTTATGCATCATATATTTAAGGACTAATACACATGACTAACAACAAGGAACTACTTTCTATTTAGTGGATTATTTAAATGTTATGCAGTATTCTGCTTTACACATAGGAAGCACTCAGATTTCTAAATTAAATATCATAGGAATAGCATTAATTTATGAGTCACATTCTTAAGTGTCCATCAGAACATTTATGCCCTAACAGTTTTAATTCTGTAAGATTAAATATCAAAGGCAGCAAAATCTCAACCTACCCAGTCTTCCCTAGTTGTCCCAAAAATGTCCCTTATGGCTGTTTGTCTAACCCAGAAACACATGTTGCACCTAATTGTCATCTCTTTAAGTTTCTTTTAATCTTGTAGCGTTTTCCTCCCCACCCCACTTTTTCTCATGTTATTGACTAGACAGTTATCCCATGGTATGCTCCACCTTCTGGATTTGTTTGATTGTTTCTTTGTGGAGTGTTCTATTCTCTGTATTTCCTATAAATTGGAAGTTAGTTTTAAAGCCCTGGTGCATCCAGGTTAAACATTTTTTTAATATAATGCATTAAAATGTCAGGTAATACTGTATATTCTATATTGCATCACAACAGGAGACATATCTGGATGACCTACCATTAGTGATGCTAAGTTTTACATTGTATTAGAGCAACACCAATGCATTTCATCCTCCATAACCTTAATGCTTTTACTCTCCTTCTAGTTTGGCTATCTCTTTCTAAAAATGCAGTTCCCAGACCAGCAGTATTAGCATCGGCAACAGCAGCTTCACCTGGGAACTTGTTAGAAGTGCAAATTTGTGGACCTTCCTCTGACCCACTGAATTAGAATATTTGGGGATAGGACTAAGGAAACTGTGTTTAAACAAGCCTTCCAGATGATTCTTATGCATGCTAAAGTTAGAGAACCACTGGGCTGTCTCAACTTGTATTTTAGTTTCCTGAATAATTTATATTGAGTTGCTTTAATTAATCATTGGTGAGTGGATTGGGGTAAAATATTGTTTTGTTGCTTTTTATTTGTGTAATTCAGTATGAAAGTCTTGAGTTACTACAAACCTTCATTTCTGTTGAAATTTTTTCAAACTGTCAATAGGGACCAATGAGATGAGTGAATTTAGAAGGGTATAAATAGAACAAAGGGACCACAGTATATGCCATGTTCACATTTGTATCCTTAGAGCCTAGCACAAACTAGGTTCTCTAGGCCCGGCACAGTGGCTCACTGTAATCCCAGCACTTTGGGAGGCCAAGGTGGGAGGATTGCTTGAGGCCAGGAATTTGAGACCAGCCTGGCCAACATGGTGAAACACCGTCTCTACTAAAAATACAAAAATTAGTTGGGCGTGGTGATGGGTGCCTGTAATCCCAGCTACTCGGGAGGCTGAGGCAGGAGAATTGCTTGAACCCAGGAGGTAGAGGTTGCAGTGAGCTGAGATTGCACCACTGCATTGCAGCCCAGGCAAGAGTGATACTCCGTCTTAAAAGAAGAAGAAGAAAAAAAACACCACCACCAACAAAAGACCCAAACTAGGTTCTCTGTGTAATGAAGGAACAAATGTCACTTCTACCTCCAATATCATTGGTCAGCTGGCAGGTTAGTCAACGTTTGTGAATTTAGCATGCTGAGATCATGGAGTAATCTGAAGTATTCAATGGACCAATCTGAATTAAGCTTTTCCTGTTTTTCATAGAAGTGTTCTTTTTTCTAAACTGCTGTAATTTTTCTTGATTTATTAGGCTGGAGGACGTGTGCCAGTGTTAGACACACTCATAGAACTTGTTACACGAGGCCGATCTATCCCGGTACATCTGAATTCTTTGCCAAGACTGGAAACCCTAGTAGCTGAGGTTCAGGCTTGGAAAGAATGTGCTGTTAATACATTCTTGACTGAGAATTCTCCATATTCTCTCTTAGAGGTAAGTTTACAACCAGCTCATCTGCAAGACCTTAGATCTCCTAGTTTGGTAAAACATGCAGTTCATCACATACAAAGATGACATCACAGATTAATCTATATTCTGTGAGTTGTTCTTCCAATAAAGCCAGGGAGACTCTTCTAATTTTCTGGTGAAGCAACCTTTAAATGTTTTCTTGGTTGATTTAGCATAACAGTATCTAAAGAAGAAAATTTTTTCCTATTGGGTGAAATTCCTCTGTGTTGAAATTGGACTCTTAAACTTGGCCGTGCTTCGCCCACCTGAATTTAGTAAGCCTGATAAATGATCTCCCCCATCTTTTAAAAGTGCTTTAACTGCACTTTTTGTATTTTCTGTAAACTTGCTTGTGCATCATGACTGGGATCAGCCGGTATATATCACATTTTTAACTTGTTACTTAATTGAATCAGGAATCAGTCTATGTTTTATGAGTCTTCCTCCTCCTTTTGTAAAGGAGAGTCTCAGGGTTGCATGTTCTGAAGAAAATCTTCAATACTAAGAAATGCACATCCTTTTTACTGCTTAGGCTTTTATTTTGGGACTTCCTACATAATGCTTTATCTGAAATTTATTTTACCATTGGTTGTGCTTTGTCCCACATTAGGTGCTGTGTCCTCGATGTGATATTGGCCTTTTGGGATTGAAAAGGAAGCAGAGAAAGTTAAAGGAGCCCTTGCCAAATGGAAAGAAAAAAAGCACCAAATTAGAGAGTCTGAGTGACCTGGAGAGAGCTTTAACTGAAAGCAAGGAGACTGCTTCAGCTGTATGTAGGGGTTTTTTCTTCTCCTTTCTGTGTTATTGGGAAGAATAATTTCTAACCCTTTCTGTTTTATAGGAATTTGGAGAAGGCAAGTAGAGTAACTTGAAAGTGTTCAGTTTTACTAAAAAGACTTTGAAAATTGTCAAGTGTTAAGAGTTTTGAATGGTAAGATGCATAGACGTGGGAAAGTTTCAGGGTAGGTTCCCAGTCAGGGTCTCGCAGACACAGAAACAGTCTTGTTTAGTGCCTGTGGGTTGATCCAGGAATGCTAACTAAAGATATTGAGACTAATATTAATAGATATATGAAAGTGCAATGCTTATTTATTAGTTTATAGTTAAGAAGTACATTTAAAAGTTTACTGGATACTTTGATACTCATCTGGAATACGTTACATCTCTGACCTGCATTTAGTAAATACTGTTGATTCAAAGATGATAGTTTAAAGAAGATGAAGCAATGTATAACTAATGTTACACATTAAGCACCTTATCAGGATAAAAAAGGGATAGCTATGTGATGCTTTTAATGGCACGAAGCATTGCCCGTTCTAGAGTGGGAATGTATACCTGCTACTGGGACTAGATTGAATGGGTTCATCTGTGGATCTGGACACCTTCTCCCATTGATTTCTTTGTAGCTGCCAGACCTCTTGCGATAGACATGAGTTGCCTTGATTTATTTAGGTATTTTGACACAGATGTTCTTTAGTGTATATTTGTATATTCAGTCAGGTTCTAGACAGAATTCTGCCATCAGAGGTCCTCCATTCCATCTGTGGTTTGTTTTTATAAAGACTAACTGAAAGTTACAGTCCTCCTCTCCTGAGATGTATATATGTTGGTTTGAAACTTTATATGCAGTATCTTTCGTAGATTTTAGTCTGTCCATCTGTCTGTAGACCCCTGGTTTTAAGAATTCTCCCTACGTGTTATCTGTTAATTTATGGTGGAACTCAAAGGTTAGTCATTTGCTTTCCATCTCTAAGCTGTCAGAAGTTACCTTGTTTATCATATAACCCACACATATTACCTGTGTATTATATTTACAAAAGAAGTGGATTTTTTTTTTTTTTTAATATACCAAAGGTCTTTACCTGATTTGCTTTTAGGCTTTTTTTTTTTTTTTTTTTTTTTTTTTAATAGAGATAATGGAGAGTTTATTCTGGCCTTGTAAGGGTGCTTCATCTGGTGAATCATGATGGATCTGAAAGGGGATAGATGTGATGATTGGAAATGGTTTTTTAACTGTGACAGATTTTTTGAGAACTTGTTTACTATGTGCCAGGCAAAGAGTGTCCTATCCCACATCTCTCACTTGTCATCTCAGCCCTGTGAGGTGGGCACTATTATCACCTCCATTTTACACATGCAGAAATTTAGCCACAATGGAATACATGGCACCAGGTCACTCACACAGCTTAGTATGAGGCAGAGTCAGGATTTGAATACAGATGATCTACTCAGTATCCCATGCTCTTAACCACTAGGACTTTGAGTTTTAGGGGAAAGCCAAGTTATCTAGGACATCATCCTTGATTGTTAACTCTTTTTCAGATGGCAACTCTCGGGGAAGCTCGCCTAAGGGAAATGGAAGCCTTGCAGTCTCTCAGACTCGCCAATGAAGGGAAATTGCTGTCGTCTGTCCAAGATGTGGATATAAAAATCTGCCTATGTCAGAAGGCCCCAGCTGCCCCTATGATTCAGTGTGAACTCTGCAGGGATGCTTTCCACACCAGTTGTGTGGCGGTACCCAGTATTTCACAGGGCCCCCGAATCTGGCTTTGTCCCCATTGTCGGAGGTCAGAGAAACCTCCATTAGAGAAAATTCTGCCCCTGCTCGCCTCCCTTCAGCGTATCCGAGTTCGCCTTCCTGAGGGAGATGCACTTCGATATATGATTGAAAGAACCGTGAACTGGCAGCACAGAGCCCAGCAACTGCTTTCGTCAGGGAATCTTAAATTTGTGCAAGATCGAGTGGGCTCAGGACTGTTATATAGCAGATGGCAAGCCTCAGCAGGACAGGTGTCAGACACAAACAAGGTGAATCTGGACTTTCCTTGTTGGTTATTGGAATTTGCAAAGCTCTGTACCTTTCTCTCGAACCTGTAGCTTTGGTGTTGCTATTCCCGTGGTGTGATCACTTTACTGTTAACAGCACCCACTTTACCTGTAGCTTCCCACTTCAAGACCATGCAGGTATAACATATTCTTTTAGTTTCCTCTGCTCTTATTAGAAGTTGTTTCCCAGGCACTCTTTCTACAGAGCATATATTTAGCTTTTCACAGATACAAATAATTTTTTCATTTATATGTGTGCTGACCCATTTATATTTTACATATACATATATGATGTATCTTTAAGTCTTTGCTTGACTAAAAAGTTTTTTACCCTGTTTCTTTCTCATGTAAGTCAATTAGTAGAAAGGGAAAGCACTTCCTGCCTTTTATCTCTTTTTGCCCTTTAAGGGAAAATATTTTTTGGAAGAACTGTTTGAGCACTGTGTTATTTCAGAGGAAAGCTCCTGGGTTACACACTATTTGTGATCTTTCTGCTAAAAGCTGGATTCTTTTGACCATCACTGGATGGGCAGAGTTTTCTGTCATCTTCCATAGGTGGCTGCAGTAAAAGAATGTGAAGACAATACAAAAGTACAATCAGGAAGACAGTATTCAATCTTTATGAGGTTAATCTGATGGTTTTTAAAGGTGGTAAACATCTCTGTACCAGAGATACCACAACTCTCTTGTGCCATATGAGCACAGACACATGGATTTTATGAGTTAAATTGTTGATAAGATGAAGACCAAAAAAAAAAAAAAACAGTCTGTCATATTTGTTTCCTTGGTTTTTTCTTTCTTTGCAGGCTTCTGAAATACAGTGCCTGACGACGTAGATGATGAATTAAATATTTGTTGCATAGATGAGTTGTGGCATTTGTGCACGCTCCCAAAGTGGAGTCATTGGTGTTCTTTACCCAGGATGTGCTAGGAGTTTACCTTTCTTAGTAGAGGGAAAGGACACAACTCTTATATTAATTCATGGTCAAAGGAGTGTTTCCCCTAGCTCCTTTAATAAAACACTAAGGAAGATAGGAAAGTGGTTATGGATGATTTCTGACAGGTCCTCATTTGATTTACTCAAAGGGGGGGTACATAGGTGTTCATCGTGTTTTAATCTTCAATAAGGAGAATTAGAAAAGGATTAAAAGGCTGTATGATCTGTTCTCACACTGAGAAAGTGGCTTATTTCCCAGTGGTCTTCTTTACATCTCTGAAATCAGTCCAAGTAAAACTGGAAAGATTAAAGGCTTGGTCTTTGGGAAGATATGAGTTGATTTGGCCAGTTCTGAAATGCCAGGAGACTCTTCAGTAGGGGAAAATCAAGTTGTTTTGTTTTTTTTCCCCTGGTTGCCTGCCTGGGTAATGCAAGCTACTGTCATGGGACTGATGGGAGTATTTTTAATCCTGAAGAGATTTTATTATAAAACGTTTTCCCTCCATTAGGTATCTCAACCTCCTGGCACAACATCATTTTCCTTGCCTGATGACTGGGACAACAGAACCTCATATTTGCACTCTCCCTTCTCAACTGGACGAAGTTGTATCCCCCTCCATGGTTTGTATTTTGTTATTATGTTGAGGGCTGGATAGTAATGAGTGATCTTGTATTACTAGGTTTTTATTATAGATGATCAAATACCATAAAAAAGGACTTTATGCTGAAATGTAGGATATAGGCTATTATGTATTTGCAAAATAGGGAAGGGATACTATTTGAAGGCTTATAAATGCAAAGGAACAGAGAGGAAGACTTTATATCCATTGTCCTCAGGATGAAAGGGTTCATGCCACACCAGCTGATAAACACCAGGCTTTTAAGTCAGATGCTAAGTCATGGGCTCTCTTGTTGCTTCATTACTTAGGAGACTTGTGGAGAATCTTAGGGATAATCCACATTTGCTAGAGTCCTGATCCTTAGTCATAGCATCTCAGTGTGTGTCTAGTAATGTGGTTAGAGCTCCTTGATCTACTCAGACTGTTGACACTGTGGCCATCAGTCTGTTTCTGTGCTTTCTGTTAGAAGCCATCAAGGCAGAAGTACAATCTCTTCTGCATTAGCAATAAGTTAAATGAGAAGGGGATTCAGTGTATAATTAATACTAGTAATCAGAAGACTTAGGAAATCTAGTTTTGGCTGTGTTTATTATATTGTGGCTTTAGGCACATTAAGTAAACCTCACTTCAACTGAAGGTAATTTGTAATTTAAGAAGGAGAGGGTAGTAGTGGTATTAGGGGCAGTCCTTCTATTTGTCTCATAAACCCAAATGTGAATGTGAAACACCCTTTGTTGTTATCATTTTGATTTGGTCTGGTCTTTTACAGGTGTTAGTCCAGAAGTGAATGAACTATTGATGGAAGCCCAGCTGCTCCAGGTATCCCTTCCTGAAATTCAGGAACTTTACCAGACTTTACTTGCAAAGCCAAGCCCTGCTCAGCAGACTGACCGAAGCTCACCAGTGAGACCCAGCAGTGAGAAGGTGAGTGTCTGAGAAGCTTCTGGGGCAAGGCACAGTCTGGGGTGGGGGTATGCTTTATTTTACTCCTCGAAACATAACCAGACAGCTGGTGTGAGGACTGGGTGATTAGACTGAGGATGACCCATTTTGAATGCTGACTTACTTGAAGGATACTCCTTAATGTCCTGTTTCTTAACATAGTTAAGGATACTGCGGCTGCTGCCACTTCCTTCTAGTGAACTAACTGACCCATCACATTCAAGGCCCCTGAGAATATAGTTAGGATAGAAATCTACTAGGAAGCCTGAAGCCAAATTAGGGAAGAACTTCACTAAAGATAGCATGAGGGCTGATGTTGGCATTTAGAATTTCATTTTTCATCGCAAATTTCATTTGCCATACCAAGTAGTATGGCACAATCATTGAATGTGTTCAGTTAATGCACCTTACACCTATGAGGTGTGGGGGTGTACATCCTTCAAGAAGGAAGATTATTAGTGTGGTTCCTCAGGACCCTATAGGTCAAAGGATAGACATAAACACCTAGACAGAAACTATATAGTAGTTAGTCATTCAGGGATTTGGTGAAAGGAAGACTCTTAGTGGGCACCTCTCCATCTTCTGGTATTGGTTGGTTAATTGGAAGGCTAATCACGTCTTTAACATTCCTTTTTCCAGTGATCCTTTGGTAGCACTAACAGTGACAGGGGAAGGAAGTTTGTTAAACCCAAACTGGTTGTCTTATATAAGACTGGGAGGGGAGTGGTTAAGATGCAGTATTTTTTTCCCGTGTAGATTGGGGGATCATCTGATTTCTAATTTACATGTTCTCTTTAGCTTCATCAGTTTTAGTAATAGGTGACCCATAGGCTAAAATTGAACTTTCCTATCTTCCACCCAGAATGACTGTTGCCGAGGGAAGCGAGATGGAATTAACAGTCTTGAGAGAAAACTGAAGAGACGCCTGGAAAGAGAGGGCCTCTCCAGTGAGCGGTGGGAACGAGTTAAGAAAATGCGGACCCCCAAAAAGAAGAAAATCAAACTGAGCCACCCCAAGGACATGAACAATTTCAAGTTAGAGAGAGAGCGTAGCTATGAATTAGTTCGTTCTGCTGAAACTCATTCCCTGCCCTCAGACACATCCTATTCCGAACAGGAAGACTCTGAGGATGAAGATGCCATCTGCCCAGCTGTGAGCTGCCTGCAGCCAGAAGGAGATGAGGTCAGTGAGGTTTGGGCCATAGAGGACGTGCTTTCCCTTAACTCAGAAACCCTGTAAGCTAGACCTCATCTCGCTGGGTCTTTCTCCTCTGCTTATCTGCTTTGAGCTGATCTGAATGGATTGCTCAGCCCTTCCCCCACTGATATCTGTGCTCTTACCATCGTTCCTGGGTCTCCTCCCTTTTCTTGAAGAAACTCTTGTTCTTCCCTTTTTCCTTTTCTTGCTCTTCCAGCTTTCACCTTCCCGGCGCTAAGAAGGTGGGAGGGATGCTGATGTGATGCCCCTTGGCTTACTTATCACAGGGCAGCGCTGTCTTAACCCCAAAGCAGACACGACTTGAAGAATGACTTTGACTCGGTTGCTTTGGCTAGGGGGCCAGCTACACTCATTTGGCTTAGCTGTTGTGCCAGAGGTCCCAGTGGTGGGACAGTGGCTGTTATTGGCAAACGGCCTGAATTTCTTGAGGCTGGCCTGCCCAATTTTGAATCCATTTTTTTCTTCTGAAAACCCCATCTTCCTGCTCTTTGTAACCAGGTGGACTGGGTCCAGTGTGATGGCAGCTGCAATCAGTGGTTTCATCAGGTCTGTGTTGGTGTCTCCCCAGAGATGGCAGAGAAAGAAGACTACATCTGTGTGCGCTGTACTGTGAAGGACGCACCAAGCCGAAAGTAAAAACACAAAAACAGATACCCCCCTACTTAATGTAATTCAGGACTCCAACCAAGAGGATTTCTTCAAATCTCAGCAAAGCTACAGGACTGGTACTCAAACCAGCCTGTAAACGGTGCTATTTCTATTCCTTACGGGATCATTTTTCCAGGACTCTTTGAAGAAAAGAAAAAACAACTAAAAAAATTTTTGACACTTTTTGTATTTTTTCCTTAAGAGCTATTTGTGGTTGTTGAGGTTTGAAAAGCTGACTGTTTTTTGCAGGGGTTCCCACCAATTTGGAAGGCATTGAAGCTTGCACCTTTTCATGTACAGCATTAAAATTTTACCTCTCTCTGGGATTTACCAGCTTAAGAGTCCAACTCACTTCCAGTGCCCAAAAGGGCACCCACCAGAAATTCCAGTAAATCCTCATTTGAGGAAGCTCTCCCTTGTTTACTCTGTTACCACATTGGGGAAATTTTTAAGTTTTTCACTTTGGGGGTTTTTGTTTGTTTCTTCTTTTCCTTTATCCACTTTTCTTTTTCCTGGTAGACTAGGTTTATTTATCTGAGCAATAACTTCTGTGTTGGTTTCAGTGGCTGGAATTAAAACAAAACAAAACAAACTTCCAAACAGTGTGTTGGTGCTTTAGCGATTGATTGATGTACAGAACACAAATGTCTAGTTTCTAGTGTCACTGATGAACTAGTGATGTAGAAAAGAGACTTCTCTGTAAGTAATTGCCACAGCTGTATTTTGGCTTTCTCCCTGTCCCTTCCTTTCTCCCCTATTTTTTGGTAGCTTGTATCAAATGTTACAGTTTATATTGTGGAATAAATCCTTCGTCCTAACATAACACTAAATGCTGATTATTTACAGCCATTAGAGCACAGCTTCTTCTGCCCCTCTACTGTTGCACAGCCAGAAGGGGCTGCTTGCTTTTGCCTCTGCCCAACCAGGTTGCAGTAGCAGTGGATGTTAGCCTGCAAACAACATTAGGGGATTCTTCTTTTGTGTCCTGCTCTGTTTGGTGGGCCATATGCCTATAGCCCTCACTAACAAAGAACCCCCCTGTCTTCAAGGACTAGAACCTATCTTAAAGCCGTGCTCTTTTAAAATAAGCTTTCTCAGAATGTTGGCAAATCACTTCAATCCTCAAATCAGTCCTCCTTGTGGAATGATGCCTTTATTATATTTGAATTGACAGGGGAACTTGGTTTAGGGTTAAGACGTTGGAAGGAAATCTAAGGAAAATTAATCCTCATAGAGGTCTGGGTTTAGTATATGTCTTGAGAGGAGACTTGTGAATTCCCAGACTCTGCCTCCTGGTTTCCTTTCTCATTCCTTTCTAACTGTAGCTATCATTACTGGCTGTAGATAGCCCATAGCTATTTTCCTTGCTTTTCTTTTTTAAAGGGGTCTGTTCTGCAGTGAAGAAGACATTCTGGTGAACAGACTTTTGCTTACTTTTTCCTATTCTGTTGCCAATTTTTGTTTTCCCCACATTCTATAGCCATAAACCTGAAGATGAGTAAAACTGGTGGGTCTTTAATAAAACAACAACAAAAACAGCAGTTTGTGATATAGCAGAGATTTAAATGTACCCTCCCCTTTTATGCACTTCAAATAATTAAATCTCTTTAAGAATGACTTCTAGTTGTCTGCAGTTTTCTGCAGTTGTTGTGATGTTTCTCCTCGTCTGTTGGTGGTTCTGGGGCCAATAGAGAAGAATAGTCTCCAGAGTACAATTTGGAATCATCGTGGTTTGGCCTTGTTAGTATTCAAATTCTTAGAACCCCCTCCATCACCCCCGACATTGAGATAGGATGCCAACTGTCCCAGTCCTCACCTTCCATTGAGAAATTAAGCTTAAAAGGAGACCCTGCTGCTAATATAAAGCCACTGCCTTTAGAGAGCTTTTGCCATCTTAGTAAGCACAACCCCTGCCCCCATCCCCACTAGTTTTTCTTCTTCACCTGTGGGTGGTACACAGTCCCTGACAATAGCATCTTTGAGGAAGTCGGATCTTTGTATCTCTGAGGGAGTTAGAAAAGGTAGGCATGTGTATATTTGAACCACTCCTTCCCTGGATGAGAACCACTGATCGTTTTACGTGTGTTGATGCTGAATTTAAAGAGAATGTCAGTTGCCCAAAGCTACACTGTACTACTAGTAAATAACAAAGCCTGGGTTTTATCTTCCAGTTTTCCTACAGTGTTCCTCCTACCTTGTACACCATCACACTACTAATGAACACAGATAACGTTTACTTTCCAATTTATGCCTTTTGTTGTATCCCTAAAGTGACTACAGACTGCTGTGATCTAAAAACCATGTTTCATTGTGTATTAGCTGTGAAGCTGGCCTGTACCAGAGAAACCTCTGAACTTGTAGGGGAAAATGATAAAATGCACACGGAAACTGACACTTCAGTTTCCATCTCAGTAGTCCTGCAGCTTTGTGAGGTGGGAGAGGGGAAGGGACTGTGTTAAGTTAGAGCCTGAGCCAGAAGGAGGGTCAGTGGGTAAAGAAAGAAAGGGTAGATGAGGTGTGCCTTCCACCTCACCTAAGTGAATACTGTTTGTTTTTTGTTTTTCCTTCCAGATTAGACTTTGGGGGATTTCTTATATAGGATAAAGGGCTTGATTATATGTATCCTCTATCCTGGAGAAAGGTTATGTAATTTGGACTAGCTGTAAAGGAAGTTGACTTCTTTACAGCTTCGTTTCAGTATCCTAGGAGGTGGGATTCATTTTTCTGTCTTAAGTTAACCTAAAGGAGAGATGCCACTTGTGGTGATGGAGGTTGTTAAAAACCTGAATTTCCCTGCTTCATTCTCCAGTGAAGAGCTTAAGAAAATGAGGCTTTGGATATTTTGGCAGAAGTATCTGAAATGCACCTAATTTGCCATTATACCCACCATCAAAAGCAACATGGCCCTTTGGGTTAGTGCAAGATTAGCCTAAGAATAGAGTAGATCTCTACCTGGAAGAGGGTGAAACATGGTTCTCTACTGATTCGGGTTGTACTCTGAAGGTCCTTTGTAATGGGTTTCTGCCTCTTTTAATTTCACTTAAAAATCTTGATGGATATTTGGCAGTCTGTTAAGACCTGCTTCTGGCTTGGAGCAGGCATTGATTGGTATTTAGTACCCATGGGTGTTTTTCTGGGCTCAGTCTTGCCTATGTTTCTTGCCATATAGCACATACCGGAATGGATTCCAGATGCTATATACCTGTGACAGGAGACAGAATTGGACAACAAGGATTTTAAGAGTCATTGCCCATTGTAAAGCATTAAGCCAGAGCCGGTTATTCATTATCAGACTGACTACATACTAGTCCATGCTAGTGTCAGCCTATATTAAAATAGTCTTTCCTTGCCATAGTGCTGCAGAAAACCCAATCCCTTCTGATGAAACATTGCTTCTTGGGAAGAAGAGCTGAGGAAAGCAATGAAGATCCCAGTGTCGGCCTTTATTGAGCTATGTATGTGGGTCAGGGTCCCTCAACTCCTAGTGACTATGAAGCAGCAGTGTGATGGCTTCGCCCTCTTTGCCCCTCTGTCACCAGTCCTTTGCAATGTGGCTATTTTAAGCTTCTCAGCTTTCTTCTGGGAGGCTTCTTGTGTAACTTATTATAGAAATGTTACTGAAAAGCTGCCTAAACAAAAAATTGTATAAAGTAGGAATTTGTATAAAGTAATACTGTTGTAAATCCATCTTCAAGATGTAAAGAATCAATTTGTAAAGTGTATATTTTCACTTCTCCCTTCAGATTTATGTGAACAAGTTTTTCATGTTTCAATATTGCTTACATAGGAATGCACCTTACGTTTTTATCAGTATAAATGGAACATTTAAAACCAGTCAACAACAGAACAGATAATCCAGCTCCCTGTTTGTGTTCTGGGTTAATTTTGCAAGGATGAAGGGCTAGAAAGTGGTGAGTTTGGGTGTGTTTCTTATTTTCAGGATAACCGGCTGCATTGCAGTAGAGGAATGGAATGGTGAGGTCATTTGACCTGTTCCAGGTGAGTGGAGGCCAAAGAACATTCTTTCTGCCTCCCCTTGCATGGGAAAATTGAGAAATTAAAAAGTTGCCTTTCCGAGGAAACAAAAGTTATTTTCTCTATTTAAAATAAATGTCCAAAGGCACCCCTCTAAACACCAAAACTTTTAGCTCCTGGCAAACTTACCTAGCTAGAAGTTGGAGAAGAGTGCGGTTTCAAACCATGCTTCCTTTCTGCCCTTGCCAATACGTTCTCACTGACTGTGATTCTGCTGCGAACACACGCACACACACAAACACACACACACACAAGCCCCTTCTGTGTATGATCGGGACACGTAGTTCAACAGTTAATAAAAAAGTTAAATTATTGGATGAGAAAGATATATTTAACCTAAATCATAAATATGTATATCCATTTAATAAACACTAAAATTGAGAAAAATTAGTTTGGGGATGAGGGCCTTCATTCATAATAGCCATAATGTATTATCTATGATGTGAGCTTGATTGAGCTTCTTTAAAATGCATAAAGAATTTGAACAACAAAAGAAATTTGATTTTTTTTTTTTTTTTGAGACAGTGTTTCACTCTTGTTGTCCAGGCTGGGCCGCAATGGCACGATCTCGACTCACTGCAACCTCCACCTCCCAGGTTCAAGTGATTCTCCTGCCTCAGCCTCTAAAGTAGCTGGGATTACAGGCATGTACCACCACACCCGGCTAATTTTGTATTTTTAGTACAGACAGGGTTTCACCATGTTGGCCAGGCTGATTTCGAACTCCTGACCTCAAGCGATCCACCTGCCTCAGCCTCCCAACATGAGCCACCACGCCTGGCCTAGGAATTTGATTTTAGAATTCTAAATATTTACTCATTTTCTCCAATCTTTTGTAAGAATTTTACCCACCTAAATAGACAGTTTTACAACTAACTCAATCTGGTTTTTATAAAAACTCTTTTCACACTCATTTCATTGGTTTATGTAATAGTCAAAACATAGTTACTATAACAATTTGACTAGTATATGATTAGGAACAAATACTACTCAGTGAGAGCAGGCCACAGGTGCTCAGCAGGCTGAGACCATGAGTATATTTTACAGAAGGAATGTAGAGGGAGAGCGTAGGTTGGTCGAAGTTGCTTAAGAGAGTGTTAGTACCTGGTTGTGTGTGTATGTATGTGTGTGTGTGTGTGTGTGTGTGTGGTTTTTGGTTTTGTTTTTGTTTTTTTGAGACAAGGTCTTGCTCTTTCATATAGTTTGGAGTACAGTGGCATGATCATAGCTCAATGCAGCTTCCACCTCCCATGCTTCAAGCGGTCCTCCCATCTCAGCCTTCCAGGTAGCTGGGACTACAGGTGTGGGCCACCAACCCTGGCTAATTTTTAAAAAAGTTTTTTGTAGAGATGGGGTCTCACTATGTTGTCCAGGCCAGTCTCAAACTCCTGTGCTCAGCGGGGGATCATCCTGCCTTGGCCTCCCAAAGTGCTGGCATTACATGCAAGAGAGTGTCTGTTTTTAAATCACTTGGTCTGCCTCTTGCAAGACTTTCTTCTTTTTTTTTTTTTTTTTGAGATGAGGTCTCACTCTGTCACCGAGGCTGGAGTGCAGTGGCGCAATCTCGGCTCACGGCAACTTCCGCCTCCTGGGTTCAAGTGATTCTCCTGCCTCAGCCTCCCAAGTAGTTGGGATTACAGGTGCCCACCACCATGCCCAGCTAATTTTTGTACTTTTAGTAGAAACAGGGTCTCACCGTGTTGGCCAGGCTGGTTTTGAACTCCTGACCACAAGTGATCTGCTTGGCTCGGCCTCGCAAAGTGCTGGGATTACAGGAGTGAGCCACTGCACCTGGCCTCTTGCAAGACTTTCTAAGCTCCTAGGAGATGCCTGGTGTTTAAGATGCTCCATAGCTTCTGAAGCCATCCTAATCCACTGGCCAGTTATAGCACACTTGGAATTTTGTTCTTTTAATGCTTTTAATCCATCATAGTCACTGTTACTATGTCACAGGCGTGGAAACTAAATAGATGAAGCAACACTTGACTAAGCCAGTCCTTAGGAGAGGTGGGCTTTGGAATAATATGCGGGCCTTATCCCTGATCTGGGCCTTAGCCTTATTGTAAGGAAGAGCTCTTGGTCTGGTTGCTTTGCTAGTTCCTTGTCCAGGACATTGTACATGTCTCAAAGAACTAAGAGTATTGGTCCTGGAATTGGTGAACCTGCTTCATCTCTGTTGCTGTCCCCACATTTCCTCTTACTTCCAGCCAGCAGGGAATAGAGCGAGCAAATGTGACTTAGGGTTTAACCTCCAGTCACTGATAGATCATTTATTTTTTTTTATAGCCCTGTTTGTGGAGTACTTTTATTTTTTAGAGATGTCTTGAAATCTAGCAGCCATGTTTAGCCTTGAAGTGGCCACCCTCAAATGGCCAAAATGCCTCAATGATTAGTTTCCTTTTTCCTCTTGAGACCAAGAACCCATAGTCCTTAACATGGTGTGTTCCACAGACACCTCTGTATATTAGGCAATTTCACAAGAGGCAGATCCTGGGCACAGGCTTCTGGACTTTGGCATGCCTTAGGAGATTAGCAGAGGACATGGTGGACATGAGTGCCCACAGCCTGTTTCTGTGCCCTCTTCATTTCCATACCACTTCACACTCCACTCAAACCCTTCAAGGAGCAAGAGTGAACAACTAAAGTAGGTCTTATTGGATCAAGGAAAAGAATGTCCAGTTAAGCAGAGGGGAGTTAGAAGAGAGAATAAGGCAGTGTGACTGAATATGCAAGCACTTACCTCAACATCCTTCCCATTGATTTCATTCAGTATGTGTCCTTTGAGCCACTGCTAAACTTAGGGCAACTCTGGCTGCCACTCCAGCTTGGCCACCAGATAGCACCATTCGGTTTCCATAAGGGCCATGTATCCTCTTGCCATATTGATGGCTGGTCCTATTGGCCAGAAGGAGGGAAAAACATGACACTGAGTTTAGGTACTAATCTTCAGTAAGATTATTAGGGGTTGTAAGGCTCCAGCCCTTACTAGCGGAGAAAACCTCTGGGTCTTTGCATACCTCCTCTAAACTTTGGTCATGGGATACGTTTGTGTATAGATCAAAGGGAAAATGGGAAGAGTCGAGGTGCTCTTGGTGTAGGCATTACAATTTAAGTGATGACCACAAGGAAAGGCGGCCCTGGACAGAGGGCCAAAGTGTGCTGATCGGAAACTTCACTGTTAATTCCTTACCCCAGAGCCACCTTCACTGGACAAGGGTTGGAGACAGAATTGGCATGTATTATTGCTGAGGGCTTTTTATGAGTCCAGAATGATGAGGTCCTCAGGGAGGCGGACATAGGAAGGTGTCATTATCTCTTTTGCTAGATGGCCTATAGACTGAGCACCAAGGAATCAGTTGTGGAGGAGGTGTGACTTAAACTGGGATATGGGCAGAAGTTGCATAAGGCTTGTGGCCAGTAGCTGAACCAGACTCCAATCCCATGTCCTGTTAATACTGTGACCTCTGTCACATCTATGAGTTTAAAAAATAAAACACTCTGGGCACGGTGGCTCATGCCTGTAATCCCAGCACTTTGGGATGCTGAGGCGGGTGGATCACCTGAGGTCGGGAGTTCGAGACCAGCCTGACCAACACGGAGAAACCCCGTCTCTACTAAAAATACAAAATTAGCCGGATGTGGTGGCACATGCCTGTAATCCCAGTTACTAGGGAGGCTGAGGCAGGAGAATCACTTGAACCTGGGAGGCGGAGGTTGTAGTGAGCCGAGATCGTGCCATTGCACTCCAGCCTGGGCAACAAGAGCAAAACTCCATCTCAAAAAAAAAAAAGACATGCCGGGCGTGGTGGCTCATGCCTGTAATCCCAGCACTTTGGGAAGCCGAGGCAGGCGGATCACGAGGTCAGGAGATCAAGACCATCCTGGCTAACACAGTGAAATACAAAAATACAAAAACTTAGCCGGGCGTGGTGATGGGTGCCTGTAGTCCCAGCTACTTGGGAGGCTGAGGAAGGAGAATGGCATGAACTCGGGAGGCAGAGCTTGCAGTGAGCCAAAATGGCGCCACTGCACTCCAGCCTGGGCGAGAGCGTGAGACTCCATCCCAAAAACAACAACAAAAACAAAAACAAAACACTTCTATAGCACTAACTACCAGATATTGTTCTTATGGCTTTTTTTTTTTTTTTTTTTTTTTTTTAACTGAGACAGAGTCTCACTCTGTCTCCCCAGCTGGAATGCAGTGGCGAGATCTCTGCTTACTGTAACCTCCACCTCCTGGATTCCAACGATTCTTATGCCTCAGCCTCCCGAGTAGCTGGGATTACAGGCCTGTGCCTCCATGCTGGCTAATTTTTGTATTTTTAGTAGAGATGGGATTGCACCATGTTGGTCAGGCTGATCTTGAACTCCTGGCCAACTTCCGGCCTCAAGTGATCTGCCTCCCTCAGCCTCCGAAAGTGCTGGGATTACAGGCGTGAGCCACCGCGCCCAGTCTTCTTAGGGCTTTACATATGTTATTTAATCCTTGTAACACATGAGGTAATACTTCCCTGTGGGTGAGGGTGGAAGGCTGGAATTTTGATGCAAAATTGTGCCCTCACTTGTAAGCTTAAAAAAAAGATCTGCCTCTATAGGATAACTTGTTAGCTTTAGAGTTCAAAATAAGGAGCATGCTCCGTATCTGCCAGATCCTTGGAGGTGGGGGTAACTCCAGCGTTCTTAAAAGAAAGGCTGGCCGGGCGCGGTGGCTCACGCCTGTAATCCCAGCACTTTGGGAGGCCAAGGCGGGCAGATCACGAGGTCAGGAGTTTGAGACCAGCCTGGCCAACATGGTGAAGCTTCGTCTCTACTAAAAGTACAAAAATTAGCTAGGCATGATGGCATGCGCCTGCAGTCCCAGCTACTCGGGAGGCTGAGACAGGAGAATGGCGTGAACCCAGGAGGCAGAGGTTTCAGTGAGCCGAGATCGCACCACTGCACTCCAGCCTGGGTAACAGAGCTAGACTCCGTCTCAAAAAAAAAAACACACACACACAAAAAGGAAGGCTGTGCCCAAGTCTACTGCTTTTTTGCTCAGGAAGACAAATTAGTAGCCCAGTCAGAACTAATGGCAATCACAGTTATCTTTCTTGCTTGTAATATCAATCCACTAATATACTGAAACCATAGGGTGGGGCAGGTGGGATGGGATGTTGAAGAGGAAGTGGCTGTTTTCCAGGCCCTTCGGGACAAGCCAGGAGGAGCTTCTAATAAGCAACAGAAGAGGGCAGCAGAGGACCAGGATTGAGCTGCTTTCCCCTCCTAGTTCCACGGGAGGGAAAGCGGTGGTGGAAAGACTTGAATACCCAAGGCCACTCTCCATTCCCTTTCTGGTCTGCGACCTGCCCTAAAGTTAGACATCAGGATCTAATCTTCTGCAATGTTTTGCCCCTCACAAAATTCTTCAGTTCATTGTGTATATCTAACCTGCTTGCTGTTTGGAAGATTAGGTTGTAGATTTAATGGTTTTTTTTTTTTTTTTTTAGTTTTTACTCTTTTTTTCTGTTTTTTAAAAAATAGAGATAAGGTCTCACTGTTGCCCAGGCTGGTCTCTAACTCTTGGGCTCAAGCTATCCTCTTGCCTCAGCCTCCAAAAGTCCTGGGATTACAGGCGTGAGCCACCATGCCCAGTCTAATTTTTATCTTTTTAGTGATGGAGTCTTGCTATTGCCCAGGCTGGACTGGGCTGTAGACCTAAGACTGAAAATCAGGCTTTGGATTCTCATTCTATCTGAGGTGGAGCCAATCCCTAAGCCAGTGATGATCCCAGTTACGTGCCTAGCATACTAACCACTTACTAGGCTTCGTAGATTTGTATAGAACATGGACACTGCACTATACCCAAGGAGCTTGAAATTTAATATAGAAGGAAACTATGTGAAATAATGTTTCAAGTTTCTTGTTCCAGTGTGCATGCACATTGTGATGGAGCTAGAGAAGAAAGAGCAAGGCTTAGGAAAAGTGAAAATTTGATTTGACTTGACACTTGAAATAAGGTTATTGCCAAACTGGCCATGTGGCTTTGCCGAAGATGGAGCCTTGGCATGTTTAAAATAAGACTGGTTTACAAGGTCCCCAGGGGTTCTCTGTCCTTATCTGCTTCTCCCCTCGTAAGTTTGGTTTGACTGCAGCTCCCTAAAGCACCACCTAAGGTAAGTCAGGGGCATTGGCTGCAAATTGTTCCAGTAATGGTTCTCTGACTAGGGACAGACTTTGGCTCAGTGGTTCCCTTGAATACTGAGGCAACTCTTTGTGTGAATGGAGAAGAACCAGGGAAGAGGTCCCAGGAGTCTGTGCTCTGTACCTTCAGTGACTTCTGTGTAGCCAGAACAAGATGTACATCTAGGGCAAGCTGAGGAAGAAGGCATTTCACATTAGCACACTTCATGATGAGAAATAATAAAAGCTAACACAGCACTTAGTACATTCCAGGCTCTGGATCCCTTGCATATATTAACTCATTTAATCTTCACAACATCCCAATGAGATGGATACTATCATGCCCATTTCACAGATGCGGAAACTGGGCTTCAGCGAGGTGAAGACTGAAGGCCATTCAGCTGGTACATAGACAGCCAGGATGCACCCAGACAGTCTGGCTCCTGAGGCTGAGCCCTATAAACAAGATGGAAGGCCACTGAGTACTCTTGAGCCGCCTCTCAGATGTGTGGTTCCGCAAAGCAGTAAACCATTCCTAACGACTCCCCAACATAGCTGCTGATGGATGCCCTTAAAGGCTGTGGTTTTTCTCCCACCGGCAGTTGAGTGAGGCTTATATAAGCCTTCTTTTAGAGAACTGAGTGAACATTCTTTTTTTCCTAAACCAGTTTGGGTAATTCACTGAAGTCACAAATGCATTTCAGCTGCCTCTTTAAGGCTATGGTACCTGCTGCCCCAGAGGGCAGACACTCAGGTCTGTAGGCAGGGACCCTGCCTTCAGGGGCCTGCTGGGGTGTGGGTGGCAGCTCTACCATGGTACTCAGCTCTCAACTCCTCCACCCACCATCAGCAAAGCCACCTCAGTTGGGTCTGAGGCCAGGTATATGGCATTCCTGGCAACCAAAGCAAATCCATACAAGAAGAGCTTAGTGATGGGGAACTTTATAAGCAAATGTATGGAAACTCTTAAGGTGCCTGGCCTGACTAGGGAAAGGAAACCACGGCATTAGGCTGGTCAGACCCAAGGTAAGTTGCCCTTGGGATAGCAGAACGTTTTCGGGCAGAAGCTCCTAGACAGTGCTCCAAAACCCAGAAAAAAGACCCAACAATGCCGGGCGCAGTGGCTCACACCTGTAATCCCAGTACTTTGGGAGGATGAGGCAGATGGATCACCTGAGGTCAGGAGTTCAAGACCAGCCTGGCCGACATGGTGAAACCCTGTCTTTACTGAAAATACAAAAATTAGCCAGGCATGGTGGTGGGTGCCTGTAATCCCAGCTACTTGGGAGGCTGAGGCAGGAGAATTGCTTGAACCCAGGAGGAGGAGGAGGTTGCAGTGAGCCAAGATCGCACTACTGTACTCCAGCCTGGGCAACAGAGGAAGACTCCATCACAAAAATAAATAAAAAATTTAAAAGACCCAATAAACATATTTTGCTTGTAGGTCTTAGCATGTGCGCACATGCGCGTGCACACACGCACACACACACACAGCTATCTTGAGTCTAGAAATGAGACCATGTGCAATCAATGTTCTGTGGCCAGGGGTTAGGGTGGTAGGAACAGGATCTAACAAACGGTGTTCAATCCTCCTTTTTGAACTTTTCTCCAGCCAGGCCCTAGACAGTATGAGGAGGTAGGCAGCTATCCCATGGCTTCCAGACTCACTGGGCTTCCTTGGGAAAGTCACTCAACCTCTCTGGAGCAAACAATGTAGAGACTCATCATTAGGCTTGCTGGTCTTCTGGAGCCAGAAATAATAACAGTTACTGTAATATTCAATACGCACTGAGCACTGACTGAGCATCAGGTACTGTCCTAGATATCAGATAACCTAAGCTGACTCTCACCATGCTGCTATGAAATGAAGTCACTAACTCATGGCCTCTGAGAGGTGAGCCGAGATTGGAACTCAGGAAGCCTGGCTCCAGAATCCAAAGTGGTGAGCACGACAGTAGGTAGTATGCGGCCTCCTTTCAGAAGTCAGCAAAGGAAGGGAACTTACAGGCACTCTAACCCAACTCCAGCTGTGAGTGGTTTTTCTAAAAGCATAAAATGGATCAAGTTGCTCCCATACTTAGATTCCTTCAATGGTTTCCATTACCTTCTGAAGAAAATCCAAACAGTTGGTCTACCGAATCTGTCATGAGTTTGCCTTTGCCTCTGATCTTTCCCTCCTCCCCAAACCTACCCTATACTCTAGCTCCAATGAGCTATTTACATTTCCTTAAGCCACATAATAGAAGCTACCTATTTTGTTAAGGCCCTGCTTGCTGTTTAGAACCATTATACTATTTAATTTTCACAACAATCCCTCAAAGTAGGTGGTGAAGTCTTCATTTAACAAATAAGGAAACTGAGGCGTTAGAGTAGTCACATAGCTTTCTGACTCCAGTGCTTAAGCTCTTCAATAAGTGCACTGTATACTTTTATCCCACTACTGCTGTCTTTGCCCAGAATGCCATTCTCTTCATTGCCTACCTAGAAAACCAGTCTTTCCTCTGGAGGTAGCTGAAAGGTTATTTCATCAGGGAAGCCTGCCATTATTTCTTGACCTCCTACCAGGTTGAGTTAGTGGCTCTCTCTCTGGTTCCCACAGCATCTTATACTTTTCTTTTGGCACATGTTTCTCACTGCCTGCATCAAGGAAGCTGTGAAATCCTTGAAGTGTTTAAGTGTTCCCCTCCACGTTGCCCGCTCCCTGCAGGGCTCCTGACAGATAATACCCTGGGTGGTGGTATTATCTGCACTCCAGGCAATTTCTTTTTTCCGGGTGTTTTTGTTTGTTTGTTTTCTTTTTCATTTTTGAGACCGAGTTTTGCTCTTGTCACCCAGGATGTGGTGCAATCTTGGCTCACTGCAATATCCACCTCCCAGATTCAAGAGATTCTCCTTCCTCGGCCTCTCAAGTAGCTGGGATTACAGGCGCTCGCCACCACGCCCAGCTAATTTTTGTATTTTTAGTAGAGACAGGGTTTCAGCATGTTGGTCAGGCTGGTCTTTAACTCCTTACCTCAGCTGGTCCTCCCACCTCGGCCTTCCAAAGTGCTGGGATTACAGGCGTGAGCCACCGCACCCGGCCGTGGTAAATGTTATTGACTGGATAGGTGATGGGTACATGGACAAATATGAAGCTTAAGAGACTTGTTCCAGATTTGCTCCTGAGCTACAGAGAAGAGTGGCAGATGGACTTGGGATACTGAAGAAAGGACTGTATGAATCCTAGAGCTTCTTCCCCACATATGTCTGCTGTGGCTTCCTGTGCTTTGGTGCTTGCCTTCCACAGCTAGTGCACATCCCAAGGGCAGTTCTGTGATACAACTCCAATTTATGGAGAGTTTTAATGGACACACGGATATTAAAGCACCAGGGTTAATTATTCAGAAAATGTTTCAACTGACTTGCTTTTCATCTCCCCCATGATGGGTAGCTTCAAAGCCTACAGTTGCCTTCTGGTAAGGAGAGACATCCTGCCCTTGTATGATTAGTAGTCTGAGCCATTTGCTCTTCACATTCCAGAAGGTGAGCACCTCAGAAGAACCTTCTCTTCTATGAGAGGGGTGAAAACTGAGGCTCAGCGAAACTTACCTGGGACATAAAACTGTGACTGGTACTTCATCGCAGAAGGAAGAAGGGTCTGCTCTGGTGTTGTAGGTTATTATTTCCTTTGAGAAGGAAAAACAATCATTGTTACTGTATGAAAAGACAAGGTCCTCATGATATTCTTTAGTTCCTGGGATCTGATAAAATTCTGTGATTATTATTTGCATCCTAGTGACTTTCTTCCATATGCCAGATATGATCTTGAAAACTTTAAAAAGCTTCCCCTCTAGGAGTATAATGTTATAGATCCAGTAGTCCTCTGTCTTCCCCATTCTGTTGTATTTAAATGTTTCATCTGAGCTCAGAGTTATTTGTTTTTATTTTGTTCATTGCATAGAGAAGAAATAATTATAGTCCACTTAATCAGCTTTTTGGAAGAGTTGGCCTTCACTGCCTGTTGGAAGACTAGGGTTTTTCTTTTTTAATCAAAACCTAAGATATCATGTAGATTATATGATATATGATAGTTATATTTATCTTTATTTTGCTTATGTTTGATTTCTTTCCCCACATCTGATCAGTTCATGTCTTCTGTATTGAAAGCATTCTGAGGTCAGGCTCAGTGGCTCATGCTTGTAATCCCAGCACTTTGGGAGGCCGAGATGGGAGGATCGCTTGAGTCCGGGAATTCAAAACCAGCCTGGGCAATATAGAGAGACCCTATCTCTACACAGAATTAAAAAATTAACGGGGCATGGTGGTGCACACCTGTAGTCCCAGTTACTAGGGAGGCTGAGGCAGGAAGATCACTTGAGCCTCAAGGCTGCAGTGAGCCCTGATTGTGCCACTGCACTTCAAACTGGGTGACAGAGCAAGACCCCCATCTCAAAATACATAAATAAATAAATAAAGTAAAATAAAGAAGAGAAAAGAATAAAAAAAAAAGGAAAGTATATCATGGGATATCTAAAAGTTGACTGTAGTATGAAATATGTTATTATTATTTTTTTGAGATGGAGTTTCACTCTTGTTGTCCAGGCTGGAGTGCAGTGACACAATCTCAGCTCACTGCAACCTCTGCTTCCCAGGTACAAGGATTCTCCTGCCTCAGCCTCCCGAGTAGTTGGGATTACAGGCACCTGTCACCATGCCTGGCTAATTTTTGTATTTCTAGTAGAGACAAGGTTTCACCATATTGGCCAGGCTGGTCTTGAACTCCTGACCTCAGGTGATCTGCTTGCTTCAGCCTCCCAAAGTGCTGGGATTACAGGCGTGAGCCACTACACCCAGCCAGACATATATTATTGAAGAGTAAGTAGTATAATGGTTATAAACACTGAGCAAGGCCTTAGCAAAATAGGTAGCTACTATTATGTGGCTTAGGGAAATGAAAATAGCTCAGTGGAGCTAGAGTATAGGTAGTATAGGGTAATTTAAATAAAAGTTAAAGTATATTTAAGCTTAGTATGTCTACAAAATTAGATTAGAAGAAGAAAACCAAGACCTTTAGTGATAGGACTTACATGTAATTTTTTTTTTTTTTTTTTTGAGACGGAGTTTCACTCTTCTTGCCCAGGCTGGAGTACAGTGGTGTGATCTCGGCTCACTGCAACCTCCGCCTTCTGGTTTCAAGCGATTCTCCTGCCTCAGCTTCCTGAGTAGCTGGGATTACAGGCACCCACCACCACACCTGGCTAATTTTTGTATTTTTAGTAGAGGTGGGGTCTCACCATGTTGGCCAGGATGGTCTCAAACTCCTGGCCTCGCGATCTGCCCACCTCAGCCTCCCAAAGGGCTGGAATTATAGGCATGAGCCACTTTGCCAGGCTGTAAGTTTTAAAGAACCATTTACTCAGTTACAACCAGTAAAGCAGGCATGTTTCAGAGGAGAGTTTAGTCATTGTTTGCTTAATTGTCAGGAACAATACAAACTGCTCTGGAAGAATAATACGGGTATGTGCAGGAGGTGGGAGGGCGAGAACAACAGCTTTTTGAAGGGGTGTTTGTTTCTGTGTGTATCAAGAGAAGGAAGGAAATGGGAGCTGGCCAGGGTCAGCGGCGATGAAGACTCGCTCTCCTGTCCCAGCTCATTTCTGTTTGCTCTAACGACGACAGCAGGGCTTGGAACAAGTTTGCAGGGATGAAGGCCTGACCAGAACATCAGAGAAACAATCCAAGAGTGAGGTACTGCAAGTGCTAGTAGACCTACGATCAAGGATGGACAAAAAGGGAATTCTTTAAGCAGAAGGCGGGTGGCAGGCAGGAAAAAAGTACAGGGGCTTTCAGTCCCCAGGGAAAGCTGTGACAGGGGCACGATGCTGCAGTTCCCTGCTCTCTTCTCTCCCCTCCCTAGAAAAAAACAGAAAATGAAGCCACCAGGAAGCACACTATTCAGCAGAAAGTGGTAAAACAATGTAATTGAGGGAGTTATAGACTTTCTTCCTGAATAACTCTGTGTTAGATAGCCCTCCCCCAACTTTTGTGGGTTCAAAATGACCTTGTGTGGAAGCAGAGGGATTGCCCTGATGGCCCTGGATGGGCATGCAATTGAGTGATGTTGGTCTAAGATACTAGAGGCTCATCTTTCTACAATGATGAACAGTTGAAAAGCAAAGTATCTAATAATAGGCTGGGTGTGGAGGGGGTGGATGTCTTTTCCATTCTTTCCTTTTCCAGCTCCTGAAGCCTGGGGGAATAAGCAAGAGGGATGTTGAGCTCTTGATTAGGTTTGTAACCCAGACACTACTGGTCCTGATGAATTAAGAGAACATTAAGGCTGTAGCCAGGGACACCACATTTTTCATTTAACCAAATTGATTACAGCTCTGACTCTCCTAATAGCCTGGGAAGGCAGGCTGGCTTCCTCTGACGTGCTTAGGAGAAGAAGTTGGGGCACCAGATTGACACAAGGCTTTGATCAGAACAGTAGGCAGCTGAGTCTGCTGCCGTGGAAAAGTTGAAGCATATCAGGCCAGTTCGCTTGGCTTGATTCTGTGCGAGGAGGCTGCAGCCCTCTTTCTGGCTGGAGTCCTGCAGATACTCGTTGTTGGCATGGACGGCAGGAAGGAGCAAATAGAGTAGAGCCAGAGCCTTTGGGGAAGCAACAAGTCCTGGAACACACCTGGCTAAGGGTGGGGGTGGTGGGTAACCTCTTTGAATGTAAAGGTCTCATTCTTAGTCCATTGTAACTTGGCTCCCCACTTCCTCCACTGCCCTTGTTATGGCTGCTCCACAGGTGAAGGGGGAGGGCCTCTGTGACTCAGGGGCTGTGGGCACAGCTTCAGCCTGATTGAGAACTCCCCAGAGGTCTTCCCCCACCTCTTTCATAACATCCACTGAGGTGGCAGCCACTTGCCGCCTTGCTCTGAGGCAAGCCAAACTGGGGATGGCCTGCCAGTAACACCTGGTATTATTGGCACAGTGATCTGAAAAGTGCCCTCCACTGCCTCTTCTCTCCCCAAAGCCTGAATCCCACTTGTTCTTTGCATCTCCTCATATTGCATTCATTCCATCTCTCACTCACTCACCTAGTACGTATTGAAGACTGACCTCAGGCCATGTACGATTTTGTACCCAAAAGCGAGGCAGGATGCTACAGTCCTACTATAAAAGTTAACTCCAGGCCAAGCGCAGTGGCTCATGCTTGTAATCCCAGCACTTTGAGAGGCCGAAGTGGGTGGATCCCTTGAGGTCAGGAGTTCGAGACCAGCCTGGTCAACATGGCAAAACCCCATCTCTACTAAGAATACAAAAATTAGCCGGGTGTGGTGGTGCACGTCTGTAATCCCAGCTGCTCGGGAGGCTGAGGCGGGAGAAGCCCTTGAACCCAGGAGGCAGAGGTTGCAGTGAGCCGAGATCACGCCACTGCACACTGCACTGCAGGCTGGGTAACAGAGTGAGACTCGTCTCAAAAAAAACAAAAACAAAAACAAAAACAAAAACAAAAAACGAAAAAAAAAAAAAAAACAAAGAAAGTTAACTCCAAAAGAGTTAAAGCGGATATTCAAATTGTGCTGTAACGAAGTTCTGGTGCTGCCCTGGCACCTGGGTAGGTTAGGAAGGGCTCCGCTTTGCCCTTGCTGCCCTTCTCTTTCTCGCAGGCTCTTCCGAAATGCCACCACTTACTGTCTGCAGCTCCTTGGTCCAACGCACCATTCAGGGACTGTTTCCCCACCTGCAAACTGTCCACGCAAAATGCCCACCTTAAAGGGATGTCTTACGTATTAAGCAAACTAACATGTGTGAACGCCCTGTCTTTAATAACCAGTAGCGTCCTCCTTTTCTTTCCACCGTCTTCCAGCTCCTCTGTCCTTGCCACCCTGCAGTTCTTCCTCTCCCCTCCGCCGTTCTATTTCCATAGGCCTCAGGCACCGCTGTCTTCTCTCAAGCATCCTCCTCTTTCTCACCCATCCTTTAGGCTCAGAAGCCCCCACCATCCAGGTGGCCAAGATAGGTAGCGGTGACCTAAGCGGAGAGGGGAGGAGGGGAGGCCAGGGGTTCAGGAATCCCAAAATGGCCATGGGGAGGGTGGCTCCTGAGCCCAATAATTTAGCCTTGAGCTGCAGTGGGTTCGGGAAGTTGGAGAGAAGGAGCTGGCTAGAA
Organism: Pongo pygmaeus; assembly: GCF_028885625.2. Lineage (NCBI taxonomy): Eukaryota > Metazoa > Chordata > Mammalia > Primates > Hominidae > Pongo > Pongo pygmaeus. The sequence continues at coordinate 46,791,517 of NC_072373.2, forward strand.
AGGAGACCGGCCCTGTGAGGTGGGGAAGATAGAGCCCCTTTCCCGTCCGCCTTCCTGCTGGGGAAGCCCCCTCCTTGACCTTGAGCAGGAGGCGGGGGCGCCGAGCGCCTGGGGGGCTGCGCAGAAAGGACCCGTCCCGGGGGGCAGGCCCGCCCTCCGCCTCCTCCAGGCCTCCTCCGCCTCGGTCCCCGCCCTCCCGCGCCGCTTGGTCTCCTCCCCTCACTGCAGCGCTCGCCGCGCGCGCCCATCGATCAGGCCCCCTCCCTCTGCCGCCTCGGCGCAGACTGCTAAGCTCAGCAAGTCTTGCGGCAAAGGCACTTCGGAGCCGAGTTGGGGCAGCGGTGGAGCGGGGACTTCGCGCCCCAGGAGAACGGGCGCCCCTGCGAAACCGTCGCCAGCCCCGCGTCCTTGCCGTCCGACGCCCCCTCACATTGGCGACCCCGGATCTCTCCTGCCTCCTTCGGGTCGCTCTCCGGTAAGTCCATATCCCCGCCGGTGGGGGCACGGACCTCCCTCTCCAAAGTTTCTCCTTTCCTGCTACTAAGTCGAGGGGCCACGGGGTGGTCTGGCTCCCGAGAGCTGAGTAGGGTTAGGTTGGCCAAGGGGGCCGGGAGTCCGCACCGTCCTTTGGGGCAGTTTGGAAGCGTCCGGATGGAAGGTTCGTCTCGGGGAGCCGGACCCGAGGGGCGAGGAGCCGGCTCCTCTGAGGGACTGGGGCTGGGCTGGGGGCAGATTTCCTCCCGCGGTCTCCCCGCGAGTTGCTGCAGAGAGGGGCGGGCCACGTGTCCCCTGCACCGGCCGGCTCTGCGCCCCCGTCCCTCTCTCCTTTCCCTGGGACGCCCCCACTCGCGTCTAGCCCAGCCCCCGCCAGCCCCAGCGGTCTCCAAGGAAGGTTCTTTTGCCCCAGTCTCAAGCTTCGGGGACCCCTGGCACCGCCGTCGTGGGAAGTGGGGCAGGGGAGTGGGGTCTGTGCGTTGGGAGCCGGAGACCCTGGGTCAGGGAGAGGTTGGGGAGACAGACTGCAGGGGCCATCTGGAAGCAACGGGCACGAGGAGCTGGGGCAGGGGCCCAAGAAGGGGCTGGAGGCGCCCCTCCCCTCTCTCCAAATCTCATGACTCAGCACGACCTAGGACGCCCCGTCCCTGCTTCAGCTCTGTCCCCAGGGCTAGGCTCGCAGCCTGGCGGGTGCTGACAGCCCGACTCTCTTTTCTGGACTCTTCCATGTACCTTTCCCATTTGGGATGCCCCCTTCCCCTGCCTATGTTCCTTCCCCCACCTCTGGGGCACAGGGCTTTTATTTTTCAACTAGAAAGAGGAGCTTTATCGTTTCACATCCCACTAAGCCAGGCCCCCTCATCCTGTCTCCTCCTCCCTTTTCATCCCCCCATTCCACAGGTGCCTCCAGGACACCCCCAGCCCATGGCTGGTGGGGTCTCTCCTGGCAGGGCAGTGTCCTCCCCTATCCCTGGCTGAGGTGGCAGAGTAGGTGCTCTCCCCACAGCAGAAGGGAGTGCAAGGACAGAGGAGGTGCTGGCCCAGGAGGGGCCACTGCAGTGGGGAGGGAAGGGCAGAGGCCCCGTGGGCAGGTAGTCCAGGTTGGATTGGCTTATGAGGAGGAGGAAGTCCTTAGGATCTGGGGGCGCCCAGGAAGCCAGAAAGGTGAACTGGGGTCTGACCTGGAAAGCAAAAGGGTGCCCTTCTCCCTCCCCTACTGCTGCTGCCCTGCGGGGCCTCTCCCAGGTGAAATAAATTGTCCTCCATCCAATCTATCCGGCTCCCCATAACCTGGCACTTCATTACAGGGGGTGACAGTGAGAAGCAGGGAAGCCCTTAATCCTTTCAACCATCTCTCCCTAGTTAAGACTAAGTCCAGCTTTGGGGCTTCTAGAAACATCTCTGTGACCAGCAGAGGTGCTGAAAAAAGCCATGCCCAGTGCCCCTAAGGTGGGCCCGAGTGGCAAGTGGGAGGGGGCAGGGTGGCTCTGATGCAGTGGGACGTGCCTGGCATCCTGGTCCTGTGGAATGAGAGCGGTGGCCTTGGCAGGCACTGCAAGCTGCAGCGTGTGTCAGGGCCCTGGGGTTGAGTCAGCGTCAGGGGTCCACGCCAGGCACACTGCAGCCTAGGGAGTCCAGCTCCAACCCATCTCCTCCCATGCCCCTGGAAAATAGCCAGTGCCCGCTGAACCACCTTTCCCTCAGGGTGGCTGCCTCTGCTCTGCTTGGCTGCCAGGCAGATCCCTGGCTTCACCCTCTAGGACTCCCCCCAGAGGCTTGGCTTTTTCTGGAGACCTCTTGGGCTTAATCCTTACCTTCTCCCCTCCTTGTCTCGCCAAAGGAGGAGGAGAGGGAGGCAGAGGAAAGTTTCTAGGTTATAGCCTCACATAGACCTGGCCCACCGTCCCCTGGAGGAAGAGAGACCAGACCACTCTCCTGGGAGTCTGCTTTGTTCTGCAGTCCAGGAGCTTGTGTCCAGGGAACTTGGGTTTTCTTTTGGGGGAAGGGGGTGATTATGCAAGAACATTTCTCTTTCAGCTTTGGGGTCTGACATCCACAGAACAGGACCAGGGGAAGCAAAAAGCGTTGGTGTTCGTAAACATTGACTTTTCGCCTAGAGAAGCTTGCAACTGGCTTCAATTTAGGACTGAAGCTGGTTTCACCTGGGCAAAGCATGTACCTTGCTGAAGACCTCGCAGGGCCGGGGAGAGCCTTTCTGGAGCTGGGTCTGGGCTCACCTGCCCTCACATTGCAGCTGGAGCTCATTCTATTCCTTCTACCCTTAGGCAGCTTCCAGGCAGGTGTGGCAGGGCTGTCTATGATACTGCAGAGGCCTGGGGGTGGGCTTTGGAGGTGGCTGGAGAAGCCTCTTCCCTTCCCTTCTCAAGCCCTGGGGACCAGGCTACCCCAGTGTTCCCCAGCCCCTAGGCAAGCCTGACCTCTAAGTCATTCTTTCTGCTTCCATCTGAACATTGTCCTATCTCAATGGGGTCTCCTTTTTCTTCCCCACCAGGCCTGTGCCGCCCTCTCAGGGGAGAGTAGATAGAGGGGCAGCGAGTGCAGTGGAAGCAGGGGGACAGAAGGCAGTGAGGACAGAGTGAGAGGAGGTTGGGGTTCATTTGGCTGGAAGAATGACCATCGTTCCCTTCCCTGGACAGAAACATCCTCGTGGATGAATTAAGGCTGCAGATGAGTAGAAACACTACTTCACCTGGCTTTGGGATTTGCTCTGTGGACTTCCCAATCTAGGCAGGTCCTAGCTGAAGCCAGAGTATCCCCACCCCTGAAGGTCCAGGGTGGTGGGGATACTCTTTAAGAACTGGAACAGCAAGCCAGAGGGAGTAATGGGGGCAGGGTCACTCAGTGCAGTGGTTAAATACGAAGCACCAAAGAATAGAGGCCAGGAGCTAGACAGCCCTGGGTTCAAATCCCAGGGCTGCTAAGTACAAAGTCTGATATTTGCAACAAGTATTTTATTAGTGAGTACTTACCATGTGCCACTGTTGTAGTCTCTCTGGGTGGGGAGGTGAGCACAGTGGCAGGCCCTACACGTTACTGAGCTACTCAGCATCCGTTCTGCATTCATTCCACTATTGCATTTTGAGAATCTATGCTAGGCAATGGAGGTTCAGGTGGGAACAAAACAGACCTGTTTCCTGCTCTTGTGGCATTTACAATCTAGTGAATATCACACAATTAGATAATTACATAAAGAATTCATCATGACTGTACCAAGAGTTATGAAGGTATGTGGGATGCTTCGAGAGCATGTAACAGGATGATCTGACAATGTCTGCACAGTTTTCTCTATAGAACAGAGGTAATAATGCTTAACTCTCAGGGTAGTTTATTGTAGAACTGATAACTATTCGTGTTATTTTAGAAGTAGCCCCTGGCCCACCAGACGGATGCAGTTCTAAATTCCCTACGTGAATAATCCATCCATAGGCAACAAGTTGATTCTTCATCTTCCACTCGTCAGAGAAGCCAGGCCAGAGAAGCTGGGATTCAGCTATGGCTTCTCCTGGGCTCCAGAAGCCTGTGATAAATAATATAGTTTCATTGGAGAAACATCAAGTCAGAGATTTTTTTCTAAGTGGCAGTATAGTGACTATAGCCAGATTGCTGGGGTTCATCCTGGTTCTGCCACTTGCTGTGATTTTGGGCAAGTCAATCACACTCTGTTTTTTAGTCTTGCCATCTGTAGAATGGAGCTAAAATTTGTAACTATGACGTAGGTTGTTCTTAGTGAGGATGAAATGGGTTAATTCCTGTAAAACATGTAGAACAGTGCCTGGCACGGGAGGATTAAGTGCTTTCCATCCTTGGGTGGCCTGTGTGCTCCTTTTCCTGCCCACACACAGAACACTGTCTTGGGTTCTCCAGCTGGAAGGAGCACTGTCCACCTTTGATATTCTTAAAACTCAAGGGAAGGGGTTACTCTCACTGTCTTGGTGGTCAATCCCGCGTTTCATCCCCCTCACTCGAAGACAGTTCTTTATGCCTAATGAGTCTTTTCTTGCCAAAGCTTGATTTCTGGGAAGGATTTGTCCCAGCAATCCTTCATTTTCATCTCTAGAACTGACAGTTCAAGGAAGTAGCCAGAGTGATGGGTAAATTTGGATCCAGGCCCAGAGGGACCTGACAGTCACTGTGAGCCTGGAGGCCAGGGGAACATCTAGCTGCAAGCCCCCTCCCCTAAAGAGGCTGGGTCTAAAATTAAACATCCAGAAGGACTCCGCGGGCCAGGTGCAGTGGCTCACGCCTGTAATCCCAGCGCTTTGGGAGGCTGAGGTGGGAGGATCGCTTGAGCCCGGGAATTCCAGAGCAGGCTGGGCAACATATGGAGACCCTGTCTCTACAAAAAATTTAAAAATTAGCTGGGCATGGTGGCACACCAGGTTAAGCAGGAGGATCGCCTGAGCCCAGGAGGTCGAGACTGCAGTGAGCAATGGTCATGCCACTTCACTTCAGCCTGGAAGACAGTGAGATCCGGTCTCCAAAAAAAAAAAAAAAAAAAAAAAAAAAGGACTCCCAAATCCAAGACAAGCAGTAGATATTGTAGAAGCTTCCTCCCTGGATCATTTTCTAATGAGGATAAAGTCCCTGCTGGCTGAGTGCCAGGGAGAAGGTTAGATTCTGAAAACCCCTCACACTTAGGGAAGTAGGATGTGAGTAGCTGGGTCCATTAAAATGGCCAAGCAGCCTCCAAATCTGAAAGAAGGGGGGGTTACCTGCTGCTGTAAAGTCAGGAGAGGCCCTTCTTTGGCCACTTTGGCCAGGGACCTCAGGATTTCAGCTTTTGCTGTCAGTAACACTAAGTATCAGGCAGGGCTCCTCCCTGCCGCACTCCCTGTGCCTCCCGCTCACCTGCTCCGGGATAGACCGGCTCGCAAGGGCGGTCAAGCTCTCATCACTGCAGTCCTCGGCTACGCCATTGCTGTCCCCACTTTACAATGAAGGGACAAAGGCCCAGAGAAGTTGTGTGGTTGTTCAAAATCCCCAGATCATAGGCGCTTTGCAGGGGCCTCCCAGGCCACAGCAGCTGAGTGGTCAGAACCCTTCCTCCTCTCCTCGCCCCTTCTCACCAGCTCTACCTATGGCAAATGGAGTCCGAGAATACAGGTGCGGGTCCTTGGGATGAGGCCACTCACGCGTTGAGTAGAAGCAGGAGGCTGGGTGATTGAAATCAGGCAGCAGCCTTTTCAAAAATTAGGCAGTGATTCCTTGGAGGAATTGAATCAGCTCTCCCTCCCTGGTATTGGGTTTCCTTGGGCTCTCCATAAGGGCTCTGGCACCTCCTTCAGGAACACCTGCTCTGAAACAAGGAGGGAGGCCCCGGGGTGGGCAGTCTTGAGTGCATCATGGGACACCCTGCTGAATCCAGACCTGCTCCAGCCTCAGCAGCCCTATCTGTGATGGCATGCTGATGTCATCAGCACCAAAAGCCCTTGCAGGTTTCAACTCGGCAATTAAATGGCTCCTCTGAAGCCCAGCAGCTGTGTGTGTGTGCATGTGTGTGTATTCAGGGTCCTAGGGGTAGGCTGGGGAGGAGGGCTTCTTGCAAAGGCAGGGAGAATAGGAGTTAGTTGGTGTGTGACTGCGTCTCTCCTTTGGAGACTCCAGACCTGAGAAGTCAGATCCCTATGGGACTCACAGCCTAAAAGTCAACCCTTGCGTGCAGGTGTAGCCAGAGTCTAAACTCAGCCTGAGCCAGAGCACCCCATTCCTTCCTTATTTCCTACTTTCCTCCCCGCTTTTCCTCCACGTTCCACTCCAATGCACTAAGCACCTACTGTGTAAAAGCCACCTGGGATGTAAAGGGGAACTCAAAATAACCGTGTCTGCTCTATCAGCCTGGGTGCTCCCCAAGGCCAGGGCATGTGGTTCCTCCTCCTCTCCTAGGTTCCCCCAGCCCCCAAAGTAGAGTTCTGAAGCTGGGAGCATTGGTGGTGGCTGGTACAGAGTGACAGGGCTCCCAGATACTCTCCAACCCCAGGATAGTCGCCTGTCAACACAAGTCTTTCCTCAATTACAAAGCTTGCTTCACTTCCTCCCTTCCCCTGCAGAGAAACTAGAAGCCCAAGGGCCTCATCACTGGACAGTCTGGGACCAGGAGAGGACAGCAGCTAGGTGGGGAGTCAGGAAAGCTCCCTCGAGGCATTTGTCAGGTGCCTCTCAGTAAGGCAGGGAGTCCTCAGACCATGGAGAACTCTGGCAGGACTTACCATAATTGGGTTGATACGGTGGCTCTGGAATTTAGTAATTAGGGAATATTGCAATTAGAGACGGAATTTACCCATTACTATTCCATGCATCTTAATACAGGGTGTAAGTGGTTGTAACTGTGAGCTTGGCACTAGGCATATGGGAAAATAGAAGTGAATGGAGAAATGGGATGAGGGAGGGAGGGGATGGGAGGAGCTTAACCCTTTCCATACCTAAGTAGACTGAAGGAACAGCCTAGGGGTGATGCAGGGTTAGGGCGAGCCCAGCAGCCCACTGTATTTGTAAGAGGTGACCGAGGCAGAAATCACAGGCTCCCTCTGGACCTTCTGCTGCTTTAGCTCAGGTGGGATCAGATGCAGGGCTTGGCAGGGGCTAGCAGAGTGGTGATGGAGGCCAAGAGGGTGAGGCTGCAGGGGAGAAGGGCTCTTCTCCCAGTTTCCTGCTCAGCTGTGGAGAAACAAAAGAGTTGTAACCACCTGCAGTAGTGTACATGTGAGAGACACGAGAGGGTACCTTGTACCTTCATCTCTCCCTCCCCACTTGTTCCTTCCCCCGCCCTTCTTTTTACTCCCTTCCTCACTCCTACTCTTAGCTCCATTTTCCTCTGAAGTCAAATGAGGCATTTGTGTTATTGCAGGGCTGAGCTGGGTAGGGCCATGTGTATGGGTGGAGGAGGGAGGGGAGCGGTGGCGGCGGGGTGGGGGGGGGCGGTAGCGTCAAAGGGGTGGTGCTCATTTTTTCCCTTCCAGACCAGGAATGCCTTCCCCAAGGTCAGCCAGTGCTCTGAGCTCCAAAGACCTTCCCAGAGAACCTCTGCTCCCTAAGGGCTGGGTGGTTTGAGAGAAATCTCTTTTCCTCACCATTGCTTCCAGTCTGAACTAATGGTCCAGATGTGTTGGGCGTGTCCTTCCTCTTCTACACAGTGACTCAGGAAGCAGTTTTTACGCTATTTGTAGAAAGGAAGCATTTTCTGGAGTGGGGCCTCCCCTGCTTCCGCTACACCTTAACTCCCTAGATTAGAGGAGAGCTGTGAGGCCGCAAGGAAGGGGGCCTGGAGAGGGGCTTGGGCTGAGGGTGGTAGAGGTCTCTGAGGACGCTCCTTGTCTTCTGCCTCCTGTGTTTGGAGAAAAGCCCATTTAACAAATGCACAGGTCTTTACCTCTATCCCTCTTGGGGCTGTCTGGCCTCCCATTTTCATTGTCTGCCATGGATCTTTCATTGTACCAACTCAGATGGACCAAGTGACGGCCCGGTCATAGGGCCTGAGATGGGATGTCGGGAGACGGGATGGAGGCCTGCAAGCAGGAGGAGAGGGGATCACCCAGGCAACACTCTAGAAGTGCAGGAAGGATGAACACGAACCTATTGGTTAAGTGCTGTCGGGTCTTGGAGGGAAGCAGACCTAGGACTGAAATCCATCCTCACCACTAGGAGCCAAGAAGAGTTACAGGTAAACCCCAGGAAACTCAAGGGTGGCTGTGGCTAGGATCAGTGTTAGCGGGAAGCATGGAGCTAATTGGCTGTGGGAGGGCTCCCTCTCCCAGTTTGACTCTCCCAAGAAGGCATCACTTTAATAAGGCTGCCCTGGTTCCAAATCAATCCTGACATTGCAGGAAGCGAAGGGGGAAGCACAGCTGAGAAATTGGATTAGCTCTTTGATGCTGGGAACTGTGCTGGCTGCTGCTGCTGCTGCTGCAGGAGGCAGGGAAGCATCAAGAACTGAGCCTGCCATTGGCAAGCCAGCCCCAGATGTCTGAGGCTTCCCAGGGAGGTGTGTCCACCCCCATCAGGTCTCCTACTGGTAGAGGGTGGCAGGGGTGCCCTGGGGCAGACAGTAACAGAAGCCCAGGTCCTCACCACTGCAAAGCTGGAGGTGTCTTCGTGCCTCCCCTGGAGTAGATCATGAGCCCCAAAGACCTCAGGAGGTGAGGCAATGGGGAAGGGGCAGAGGAGACGCCCCCTCAGCATGTTCTGTAGGGCATAACCGAAGCAGCGTGTGTGTGGCTGGGAGTCAGATGGCCTAGGTTCAAACCAAGACTGCCACTTCCTGCTTGTGTGTCCCTGGGCAAGTTACTTAAACTTTCTGAACTTCAGGGTCCTCATCTGAAAATGGAGAGAGTAACATGCAGGGAACAGGCCCTTGTGAAGTTTACCTTATAGCAGTAATCAAGATGTGGGCCACAGGTCCCTGGGAGTCCCTAAGAATTTTCAGGGGGGTCCATAAGGTCAAAGCGGTTTTCATGATGGCAATAAAGTTATTTGCCATTCCCATGCTTGACATTGATGGTGCTAAAGTAGTGGTGGGTGAAGCTGCTGGCCCCTTAACGTGAATCAAGGTAATAGTATCACACTGCACCCATCTTTGTGTTCTTCCACACCACACACCCGCTAAGCAAAGTAATTGGTAAATAACGAAATGTCAGTTTCACTTAAGAATGTCTTCTTTTCATGAAGCAGCAAAGATTATAATTATATTGAACCTTGATTCTGGAGTGCACATCTTTTTAATATTCTCTGTGATGGAATGAGAAGTGTACATAAAGCACTTCTGCTTCTTACAGAACTATTACACAATAATTTCTCAAATAAGTGAACAGTGCCCATCACCTGTGCATCTGTTTGAGTTGCAGGCTGAACTAGCCATTTTTCCATGGGATACCATTTTATCTGAAAGAACAACCGACAAACTCCAGTTATTCAGACTTGGGTGTTGAACAGGCATTTTTGCAAAAATGAATGAAGTGAGCTTGTCACTTCCAGAAAAACAACTGGCAGTATTTGTGGCCAATGATAAAATTTAAGCTTTCAAGCAAAAATTAGAATTTTGGAAAACTCACACATATTACTATGAAAAGGACTTTTGTGATAAGATCAGTGGGAATATTAATAGATATGATTTGTTAATATTGTTTAATGAAATTCATCAATATTTGAAAGATCTTCACAATTGAGCAAGCCAATATCTTCCAAATGGTAAATGAATGATGTCACAAAATCATGCACAGAGGCAAACACGCATTCCAAGTGCAAGGTTTCAGATTCCCCGGTGCAGCCAGTCTTTAAGAAGCTACCACTTGGGGAGTAGTGATGTCATATCAAAGAAAAATATCCACAATGATCTGAAAAGGCTTTATTAAATACCCCTCTCCTTTCCAGTTACATATCTGAGTGAGGTTGGATTTTGTTTCATCTTTCAATCAAAGTAATGTATTGCAGACAGACCGAACACCGAAGTTGATAGAAGACTCTAGCTACCTTCTAGTAAACCACACATTAAAGAGATTTGCAATGATGTGAAACAAGGCCTCCTTCTTACTAGATATTTTACTAGAGAAAACGTCTACTATATTTTTTTTGGTGTTGGAAAATGTAGTTACTTCTTATTAAATATGTTGTATTAACAGGTAATGAGTTACTATTGTATTTTGAGCTAATTTAGAAATTTCTCAGTTTTAATTTTGAATATGGTAACTATGGATGGATCTAACTTACATAAGAAAACACTCTTGGAGGGTCCTCAATAAATGGGTCTTAGAACCAAATGGTTTGAGAACCGCTGTCCTAGGTGAAGCCCAGCCCAGAGCCGGGCACACAGCGAATGCTTGGTAAGGACCGCATGCTCCCCCATAGTGCCGGGCTTCGTGTCACAGGGCAGAACCTGGGGGCATTCTCTGTATCTCAGAAGTCCAGGGTCAGCCTGGTAGCCTTGCTGGGCAGGCTGCATGGAACAGAAAGTTCCAGAGCTGCACAGGGTGGAGGGAGCCCAGGGAGCACCTAGCCCCTGGCTTCCAGGTGGCCTCTGGGGATAAGGCTCCCTCCAGGGCTGCCTGGACGGGGGAGCTTTTCTTGGAGTTGGGAGGGAGGGGTGTCTAGGGAGAGTCCCCCTTGACTGCCCCAACACCTGCCTTCACCAGAGCAACCCTGCGTTTATCTGCCTTGCATATTGAGGTTCTTATACTGGAATTCTCTTAAGCTTCTGTTTAAAGGAAGGGGTTTGAGGCTTCCCAAAGATTTCAAAACTTTGTAGTCCAGCTCTTTATTTTAAAGACAAGGCCTAGAGAGGGAATGTGACTTCTCAAATAATACATGGCAAGCAATCAGCTCTACAGTGATCAAGGCAAAACCGACATACGAGACTGTGCTGGATGGAGCCTCTCAGCTGGTAGAGCCCAGTGCCTGTGTGGCAGGAACTCAGCAAATATTCATACACTGGATAAAAAAGCTTCCTGTATATTCTCTCGTTTTTTCTTTATAACAAGCCTGAGCTTTATTGAAGTATAATTTATAGTCATAATATTCACCTGGTTTAAGTGTACAATTCAGTGATTTTTAGTAAATTTACAACATTATACAGCTATCACTACAATCCAGTTTTAGAGTACATGATCTATTACCCCGCTATTTACAGAGAAAAATAGTCAGTCCCAGAAAGGTAAATAAATGTCCTCAAGGTGACACTGCTATTGGGTGGCAGAGTAACATCCAGATTCAAGTTTGTCTGTCCCAGTGCCGCACCCTGCTCATGCTGCACACTGCAGAGAAGGGAATCAGGTGGTCCACTGTTCGGGGACCGTGGACAAATGCCCCGCCATAGGCTGGTGTTTGTGGGACTCTCTCTAGAGCTGGTTGTGCCAGTCCAATCTGGGCACTGGAGGCTGGGTGCAGTGGCTCACACCTGTAATCCCAGCACTCTGAGAGGCCAAGGCAGGAGGATCACTTGAGCCCAGGAGTTCCAGACCAGTCTGGGCAACATAGCGAGACCCCATCTCTACAAATAATAAAAAAAATTAGCTGGATGTGGTGGCATGCTTGTAGTCCCAGCTACATGGGAGGCTGAGGTGAGAGGATCTCTTGAGCCCAGGAAGTTGAGGCTGCAGTGAGCCAAGATCATACCACTGCACTGCACTCCAGCCTGGGCAACAGAGCAAGACCCTGTGTCTCAAAAAAAAAAAAAAAAAAAGACAATTTGGTTACTGGTTCTATCCACACAGCTCTGGATGCAGAGTAAACCTGGATCCCAGCCCCCTCAGAACTTAAATCCTCCACAGATGGGGGACCTGAAGTACTTCCATTGGCCTGTCTTTCATAGGGAACCTAAAGCTCCTCATTGAGCAGGCCCTCTAAGAGTTGCCTGCTGGAAAGTACAATCTCTAGGAAGTAAAATCAGTCCTTAACCCTGGTGACCCCTAACAGTGAGGAAGTTCTTCCTTGTGTCTAGCCACATTCTTCTTGCTGCACTGAGTGCCTATTTCCTATTCCTATCCACCCTTCCTGTTCTGCCTGGTGAGTCTGGGGGTCGGTGTACATAGTTCAGAGGCCACAGAGAAAAGCTGAGAGCTGGATGGAGAGTTTGGACTGTCTGCCTAGACAACTGCCTGCTGTAGTTACCATTTAGCACCCCGACCTCCAAGGATGACTGCTCTTTTCACAGGAAGGCCAGGCAGTCTTCATGTCCCTTCTGTGGCTTGTGGCTCTGGCACTGAGAGAATGTGGTCAGTTCTTCCTGAGAGGATGAGTGGAGTGGAGGGCGGGGCGGCTCTGCAGGATGGTGGAGGAGCCACCTTCAGACGAGGTCATATGTCTACCCAGGCATACCTGGCATAACGGGGAGCACATGTCTCTCTGCTCTTCAGCGGGCACAGGGCTGGGTAATTGATTGCCCTGGCACGTGGCTCCTTCTCTAGACTGTACTGCTGTCTAGGCGCCTCTCTGTAGGGGCTGCTTCTAGCGCCCATTTTAGACCAGGCATGGGGAAAGACCTAGACATGGTAAAAGATGAAAGGGAGGGTATTCCCTGTGGTGAGAGGGGTCACTTGAGCAGAGTGAACTTTCCTTGGGGGGGTGGTGAGACCCTGGATGCTGCCCTGTGGAGGTCATCCAGCTAACGCAGGAACCGGGTCCCTGATCCTTAACCCTCCTCGCATCCCCTGCTGTGTTTTCTTTCCCTCTGGCTCCTCCTGTCCATACCAAGGAACTGTGTTGCAGACAGACCTTGGGCCTGGCAGCTATCAGCAAGGAAGAAATCAATAGTGAATGTGGGAGTGCTTGGAGGCAGACTGGAGCAGTCTTCCTAGGGTAGGGTTTTCTTTTTATAAATTTAACATTTTATTTTTCCAGCTCTATTGAGGTGTAATTGACAAATACAAATGGTATATATTCAAGATGCACAATGTAATGATCTTATATGGTGATTATTACAATCACCATACCTTATATGGTGATTATTACAATCAAATTAATCAGCACACATAGTTGCTGTGTGTGTGTCTGTGTGTGTCAGTGGTGAGGACACCTAAAGCAGGTCGAGACCCCTGGGACCCTGAGTCCTGGGATACAAGGCTCTGGCTCTTTTCCTCTCCCAAATAAACTAGACAGATTCCTCAAACAGCCCCTTCTGGGTCTTGGCCATTGCCCTACTTTCAGAGAGCATTTCCTTCTTGCGTGAGGTTCACAGCAAGTCAGGACATTAAGCTCAGAGTAGGGAAGACTCACAACTTTACACAAGTTCATGCACCGATGCCAACAGGCCACACACATGGCTCTTGGCAGGTTGCCCATGGGCAGAGGTGCCTCCCTCTCACATTCCTTGGAAAGTGAGGATGAAATTGAATCTGAGGCCTTATCTCCAGCTGGAAGGAGACTGCTCGGGTGATGCTGGCCCCCTCTTCTGGTCCACACGCCACTTCCCGGCTGGGCTCAGGACTGCTCCATGTGGGATCCTAGGCTGGGTTCTGGCTTGGTGCCTTGTAGTTATGTGGTTTTCTTGCAGACTTTGGACCTGTGGCTTCCCCAACCGTTGCTGCCTTTCCAGACCCTGTGGCAGCTGCCATCTGCCATTAGGAGCTAATGCTGTCAGTGAAGCTTGCTCAGCTGCGGCCATTAGTGGAACACTTTCTGGAGGCAGCATTGAGAGGGGCTGTTGTCCTCAGAAATGGGGGCTTGGTGGGAAGGTGAATGAGACCATGTGTCTGGGACCAAAGTTTGGGACTTAGGTCACTGTCCTAATGACAGAGGTGGTGGGGGAAAGGTGATGGGGAAGAAAGGTATGGATGAAAGCAGGTAGACTCATCAAATCCTTGCACCAACGTGAAGAGCTCACCTGATCCCCCTGCTTCAAATACATCCCATAGTGCTAAGATGCCTTTTTTGTGTCCAAAGTTATGTAGAGAAGGAAAATTTGTGACATTACCTCTACTCCCTCCTCAGTGTTGGGGCCAGGACTAGAAGCTGGGACCCCTGGCCTTGCAGCTTTTCATCTGTGTGATGCTGGTCAGGCTCCCAAGTGACTCAGGCCACACTTCCCTAGGCTCCCACTCAGTCATTCATTCATTTATCCAAGGAACACATTCGTGGAGCAAGCTCTCTGTGCAACTGTGATGAAGACAGAACAGACAGTTCCTGCCCTCGTTCCTCTTACAGGCAGAGGGAAGCAAGACATTAAACAAAATAATCACATGATTGTTTATTTAATTACAATTATTTAATTACAATTATGATCATTGGGATGAAGTAAAAAGTGCTTAATGCTCTGAGGGTTTATAATGGGGGCTTAGCAGGGTGGGGAACATGATGGGTGCATGGCCACCATAGTCATCCTAGGTCTTTTCATGGGATGTCAGGTCCACTCTCTGGCACTGCCAGGGGTGTATGCACCTAGTACATATGTTACACCACCCCTGGAAAGGTCAATAGGAAGAGTTCTGAGCTGGGAGGCACGATTTGGGTTGTAAAGGGGACTGAAATTTCTGGCTCTGCCTCTGGTTCCCCAGGTGACCATGAACTTGTCACTTTCTCTCTTTTCTGTGTTCCGTCCTTTGTAAAATGAGGAGATTTGACTAGAAAAATCCCTGAAGTCCCTTCCCAGAGTCTCAGAAAAACATTAGACGTTTCCAAAGGCAAACTATAGTTTTTCCATTGGAGACTGAGAAAGGAATTTAGAAACAGGGCTGAAAAGACCACAAACTCCAGAGAGCAGGAGGGAGGAGGAGAAGAACAAGCCCAGAGTCAGGGGACCGTGGTATCACAAATGGAGGAGTGCACATGGCAGATGCATCCCCAGGGTGTCTGGACTCAGGGATGGAGACATGGCAGGAGAAGGCTGCTGTCATTGCACTGAAGGTGCAGCTAGAGCAATGGTTGGGAACTGCAACGAGAAGAGTTCAGATTAGATATTAGGCAGCGCTTTCTTGCTTATAGCACTAAGACAACTGGCAGGTGATTAAAGAGGTGTAAGGGAGAGTGTCATATAAATGTTTCAGAAAAGCAGAGAAAGAGCCTTTCAGAGGGAGATGTTTTGCATGCAGGCAGGGCGATAGATGACCTTACAAGTTCTCTTCCTCAGACAAGTCCATGAATCTCTTCTCCTCACGTTGCCACTGATGTCAGTGCTGTCTGGATGTCTGTGAGAGGAAGATGTCAGGTCCCTTTGGAAATGAATTTTTGACCATAAACTATCCCCAATTCACATCTCTCAATGACACATGTGGCTAACTGTGCAGTTGTCACACTCAATCAAATCGAGTTCAATTACACCCTTGCTCTCTTGTCCTGCTGTAATATAAATATGGCTCTGAGAAGTGTATTAGTTGCTGACAGTGTGGGAGCTGGGGAGGCTGGGTTTGGAGGCTAAGGGAGGCCAAGGAGTTTCATGTTTCAGACCTAGAAACAAGGGCTGGAGATGGGTTCCTTGAGGTTGTGGGATTGGGCTGCCGTGAAGCCTTTTCTTCAGGAGGCCCTGAGGCAGTTTTATCTCTAGATCAAGGTGATGGGTCAGATGCCCTCCCAAGGGTCCTTTGTGTCCTTGGACTTTTTGTTGTTGTTACCAGTGGTCACAGGTTCTCCCTGTGTGTGTGAGCAGGGGTGTATTGCATTAATGCTTGTGTCTGTCTGCAGATTACAAAAGGTCCAATGACAGCTTGCTTTCCACTTCTACTGAGGAAGGTGCTCTACACCTTCAAAAAATGGTTCATAAGGTCACAAAGGCATGGGATTAACCTATAACATGAAGGATTTTAGGTAGATATAAGGAGGAATTTTCAAACACTAAATATGGTTAGATATTGTAACAAAAGACCAAGCAGGGGGCGAGACCTCCCTCAAAGAGAAGAGTGGTCTGGGATAGGATAGACATTGAGAAAAGATAAATTGACCATCATGATTCCTCCCAGCCAAGGGTTTATATGAGTGTGGGTATAGACATGTTGGAGAGAGGAATGTATGCGCAGTTGTCAACCAGTTAACTTATATAAATATATTAAAGTGTCAGGGGGGAAGAGAAGGAGGAGGAGGAAAGGAGAGGAGAGGGGTAGAGGGAGGAATAAGAAGGGGAAGAAGAGGAAAAAGAGGAAGAAAGAGAAGAAGGAAGAGGAGAAGGAGGAGGGAAAGGATGAGGAGGTGGTGGTAGTGAATAATGCTGGACATAATAGGGCTTAGCAGGGCGGAACCCCTTCCTTTATCAGTGCCATAATGTTATTGCTGGAGTCAGGGATGGTGTGTGGCTGTGTGTGTGTGTGTGTAAATTCAGCCTCAGGAGACTTCAGTTATGATAGTCAAGCCTGCAATAGGGCAGGCAGGTGCCCCTCGCCACGTGGGCAGGCTGCCCACTTAAATTCAGGATTCTGTGCATCGCCTACTAAAACAGCCTCTTTGTATGTGGTCTGTTTGCACATGCTGAACATTTGCCCTGCCAGCAAGCCACAGTCATCCACCCTCAATATTGAAGGGAGAAAGAAGAGTCCAAGCCTTGTGAAGAATGCAGCTTCTAGATTCTTTCAGCAGGAATGCCAGTCTGGGGCTCAGGATAGACTCAGCTCCTTTTTTCTAACACAAATCTGATACCATTACTCATGTATCCCAGGGGCATCTAAGGATTTATGCTAGAAAATGCATGAAACTCTGATATGGCTTGGATGTTCATCCCCTCCAAATCACTTGTTGAAATGTGATCCTCAGTGTTGGAAGTGGGGCCGGGTGGGAGGTGTTTGGGTAATGGGGTCAGATCCCTCATGAATGGCTTGGTGTCCTCCTCGTGGTAATGAGTGAGTTCTTGCTCTGAGTTCATGAGAGATCTGGATGTTTAAAAGTGTGTGGCACCACGCCCCACCTTGCTCTGGCTCTTGCCATGCGATGTGCCTGCTTGCCCTTCCACCTTCCACCATGATTGTCGGCTTTCTGAAGTCCTCCCAGAAGCAGATGCTGGTGCAATGCTTCCTATACAGCCTGAAGCACCATGAGCCAATTAAACATCTTTTAAAAATATAACTTACCAGCCTCAGGTATTTCTTTGTAGCAATGCAAAAATGGATTAATACAATCTCACCAACAAGAGGAGGAATGGACAGTGCATCTTTTTTTTTGATACTGTCCCAAACTTGACTCCAGGGACCCACAGGAGGGTCACAGTCATGATCCTGGACTTTGGAGGTATGACCTTGAAAGATCTTTATTCCAAACCTCCAGCCTCTTGGCAGGACCTATCTAAATCACCCCAAATCCTGTTACATATGCTCCAAAATTTTCTTGCCCTTCCTGTGGCTTTCTTCTTAGAAAGTTTCCCCTTTGGCTGTTGTTTCAGTCATCAGTATAAGTCATGCTGTTTTCTCATACTCAGCTTCTCTGAAAGGACTTGTATCTCAGTATTGTAGGGTCAGGTGGTCATGCCCAGATGCAGCCAATGAGTAGAAATGAGAGGTTTGGACTGTGCACGGTACCCTTCCCCGTGGTCTTGAAGGGTATCTGTCTTGAAACACGGTCTGCCTATTTATCTCTTTGGAATTGGTCTCTGCCATCTTCATTTAAATGACCTCTTGGATTGTGTCATCAATTTGCCCCCTGAATCCTCCGTAGCACCCTTGCAATTCTGGAAACCCCAATGGTATTTAGAAATGCAAGCCATGGTTTCTCCAGATGGGGAGGTTCAGCACCATGGACAGAGCTCAGTGCTGCCCTCCTCTGCTCACAGACAGCAGGGTCAAAAGCTGAGTCCTCGGGTGATGGATGCATCAATGTCTCTGTAATCACCACTGAAGAACTTATTCATGTAACCAAACACCATCTGTTCCCCCAAAACCTATTGAAATTTTTAAAAAATTTTAAGCTGAGTCCTATTAACTTCCTCCCCCTCCTTCTCCTGTCCTTATTAACCTCCTCTTTCTTTTTCAATAATATTTTTAAAACTTTTTTTGTAGAGATAAAGTCTCACTATGTTGCCCAGGCTGGTCTTGAACTCCTGGGCTCAAGCCATCTTCCCACCTCGGTCTCCCAAAGTGCTGGGATTACAGGTGTGAGCCACTGCCCCCAGCCCTAACTTTCCAATTTTGGAGGTAGAAGCTGGCTGAGGAGAAAACTAGTGTTGTATAACATTGTTTCTGCCCTTTACTGACTGTAACATCTTAGCCAAGCCACCTCCTCTCCATGGGCCCCACTTTTTCATCTGTAAAATGAGGAGGATGAGCTCCAAGCTCAATCACACTCTGAGCCTGAGTATCCATGATTGCCTTTTCCAGAAAGTCTTTAAAAGTAATCTCAACATGCAAGGCCTGAGTTAGAGTGGGGCCAGTTTAACCTGTACGTGATAGAAAGCCATGACCTCAGGTCCTGCAATCTGGCAATGTTCTCCCAAAGTCAGCGCCTTGCATCTTTCTCCAGCTTGTTGAAATGTTTAGAGCAGGGGAATCTTCCCTGTAATATTTATTATCCCAGATACCTCATTGCCCGCCCCACCCATAGGAAAAATGCAGCCTTTCTTGGTGGGCTAGGTAGGTTTTTGTGGCAGGTAGTGGGCATGTGAGCTTAGCTGGGGATAGAGCCTCCAAATGAGGCTGGAGTTGAGTACGCACGCCTGGAGGGGAGCAAGCTACATAGGGGTTAGAGGGGAGAGCCAAGGCTTCTCTGTGTCAGGTCAGAGAAGGGTACCAGATCTGGGCTCTCCCTCCCTCCCTCTGTCGCAGTGACACCACTTCAGTAGGAGAGCTGGGCTGCAGTGGGAGCAGCCTGCAGTGGGAGGAGGCATGGCTGGATAGAGTGGTGTGGAGCCAGATGTGAGTGGAGTGCTGGGCAGAGACTGGCAGCTCACCAGAGCTATGAGGGCTGGGGGTGCTTGATGGTGGGAAAGAATAGAGTGCCAGACGGTAGCTGTGTCCTTGTGTGCCTGTAGCAGGGCTGCACCACATTTCTGGCCTCTTGATTCATCTGAATAGGGTCATCCTCTGCTTACAGGCTCCAGGAAACCTGCAGGGAGGAGGGAACTCTCCTCTTTTCTCCAGCTCCTTTTCTTCCCACCCTCTCCCATCTCTCTCTCTCTCTCTCTCTCTCCCTCCCTCTCCCTCTCCCCGCCCCTCGCTCCCTCCCCCTCTCCCCCTCTCCTTCTCCCCCTCTCCCCCTCTCCCTCTCTCCCTCCCTCCCTCCCTTTTTGAGACAGGGTCTTGCTCTATTGCTCAGGCTGGAGTACAGTGGCATGATTTCAGCTCACTGCAACCTCAACCTCCAGGGCTCAAGTGATCCTCCTGCCTCAGCCTCCCAAGTAGCTGGAACTGCAGGTGCACACCACTGCACGTGGCTAATTTTTAAAATGTTTTATAGAGACAGGATCTCACTGTGTTGCCCAGGTCTGGTCTTAAACTCCTGGGCTCAAGCAATCCTCCTGCTTTGGCATCCCAAAGTGCTGGGATTACAGGTGTGAGCCACCATGCCTGGCCAATCTACATGTCTTCACCATGCCTCTCACCAATTGAGAATTCAAGCCCTCCTTGTTTTCTGGCCCAGGGCACTTAGCCTGGAGCAGAAGGTGTAACTGTCATCCCTTTGGTCATGGGAAAGCTAGCTCAGGCTCTGATACTGAGTGGGATCACTTGGAACCCTCCACAACCTGCCAAACACAAAAGGGGAAATTTCAGGCAATATTTAGGTTACCTCCTATCTCCCCTTTCGGAAAGAAGCTCCTGCCAAGTGACCATTTCTTGAGGGGTGGAGGGGTCCGGACGAAGTGGAGGCAGACTCTTGCTTAGCAGAGAAGACTGTTGTGTGCATGTGTGAGTAGGGCGAGAACTGGAGGCTTAAACCTCGAATACCAGGAGTATCCGTTGGTCAAATCTGGACCTGAAAAGCATTGCCCAGATACGGGAGCAGTTCCAGGGCACAAGACCCTGGAACTTAGTCTTACTGCAGTGAGCCCAAGGCTTTGGGTCTTAGAGAGGATCTTATCTTCTACTAGGTCAAGGAAGCACAAGTTACACAGAGACTATTAGAATTGTTTTCCTTCACTCTTAGGAAGACAATTCTAATAGAGCAAGAACTTAGTCTGTTTTAATTGTAAATCCAGTGCCTTATTCAGTGCCTAGCACTTGGAAGATACTCAGTAAATACTTGTCGAATGAATATTGAAGAATTAGAACCGTCCAGAGACTCAGTGGCTTGCCGCAGGAGATATGACCGCCTTGAGCATGTCTCAGCAGAGGCCAGGGACCATTAAACTGTTAGATTATTGGAGGGACTCATGCAGCACTGATGGCTTGGGCTTGAGGCCCTTTTCCCTTTGGCTCTGAGAATCCATGTATCTGTGACCTCTTTTGAAGAAAGGAGACCTCTAGAATGGCACTGGAGCAGGTGGGTGTCTTTCTCAGGAACATGCAGCCCATTACTTTTTGCCCAGCCACCTCTGCTACATCAACCTGCTGCCACGCATGCTTATCAAACTTGATAAAGAGAGCATGTCTATTTCTCTTTTCTTGGAAATCTTCATTGTGAGGTTCCTGTGTCCCAGGCTCAGCTTGGCCTGTGACTTGCTGGCCATCTGTTCAGTGGGGCGGTATCCATCTGATGACTGCATACACTTTTCAGAGGTGGGCGCTCAGTAGGACCCTGGGTGGGTGGGGTGTAGGAGAGATTGTTGGTTGCCTTCATGGGGAGTGGAGGCAGAGTGGGTGTAGGTCTCAGCTCCAGCTGTTCCCTTGCTGTGTCCCCAGCTCTGGCCCTGACAGAGATGAATAATTGATGGTGACTAATGGATCATTGCTCCTGTATGAAATATTCAGCAGGGACTGTGGCAGGTTTGTGTAATCAGATGTTTCATGCTGCCCTCCTGGTAGGTGTAGGACTCCTGGGTTTCCCTGACTCAGAGCTGTGGGGTGATAGGGGGGCACTTCCAGGGGAAGTAATTTACAGGGGAGGGGGAAAGGCCCTTAATTCTGGGACCTGACTTACCTACCTTGTGGGGGTGTCTACACTGCCCAACATTCACCATGTTGGGGAACTACCAGGAGGAATCACTAGTGGTAAAGGAGCAGCCTGCAGCCCTGGGATGTCTAAGAGGGTCAGGAGGATGCTGATGCTGGACAGAGAACGAGTTAAACCCTGCTCCCCCGCAGTGTTCCCTGCCCCCTGGACACTCAAAATAACTCTGTAGAACAGCCTTAGTATGCAGATGAGGAAGGGGTGCTCAGAGGGATTAAATGACTTTCCTGAGGTCACACAGCTAGTGAGTTGTGGAGCCGGACTCCTCCCACAAGGCCACTCCACAGAGCTGTTTGCCAAGATAGTCCCTTGGTCTCTTCTCCCCACTCCATGCTCACCTCATCCCCTCCTCACCTTCCCCACTGATTCTGTGGGAATTATGTTATTGGGATCCCAGGATAGAATTACAGCCACAAGCATCCATGTGCTTGAGAGAGCTGGCTGGTCCCTGATGGGGGATGGGTTATGGGAACATCTGTGTGTGTATGCACACATGTGCACACGTGTTTGTGTTGAGGGAGGATCTGAGGCTTATCATTGCACATGTGAGGTGGTGAGCTCAATATGTATGCTCAGGGGTATGTGCTAATCTCCTTCCCTTCCTTAGGGAGTAGGGGGCTAAGAGTGGTCCAGCCACACCAGCCCCTGCCTTTCCTGATCACAGCTCAGCAGGGAGGAGAGTGATCCCTTCCCTCATAGATCAGATCCAGTAATTCAGGGGTCTCAGGAGATTCAGTCTGGGGGCTGGTTCCACACAGGGGTTGAAAGTTCCTTCCCTTGCTGGGGCTGGTCCATTGGAACTGCTCTGTGAGCTGTTAACCTTCCATGGAGCTGCAGGCCACATCTAGAACACCATATCCTGACTCCCCATTTGGATCTTTCCCCCACCACACTGTCTTTGTGACTCCCATCACCATCCGAGGCTGGGTGAGGAGGCCACCCGGGGACATCTCTACTTTAAGAATGAAAACTCAACTCAGACCATGCTCGCCAGTTCTAAAAGACCCCATGGAAGGGCCAGTGCCCTCAACCATCCCTTTCGGCATTTCACAAGCTCCTTCCACCATCAGGAAGTTCTTCCTGCTCTCTAGTCAGAGACCTTCTTGCTGCAAACGAATATGTCCTCTTGTTCCTTGGGCTGCAGATCTCTCTCTTCAAGGTCTCATGTAACATTGCAGGAGTGGGTGATGGATGAGTAATGCTTGCTTAACAGAGAGGAAAATGCAATTCAGGATTTTGGGTTTAGAGCCAAATCCCTCTGTAGCTATCTCTCATCTCCAATTTGACACATTTCTCCACTTGATACCTGGTTGCTGTCCAGGGGACCGAATCGGAATATCCTTGTAGGGGGAACAGGGAGGACCTGCTGCTGTCCCCTGCCTTATGCAGTCCCAGCCAGTTCCAGACCCTCGACTGTGCCACCCATGGGGGCAGGACAGAGCATAATGACAGGGCCATCACTGCTAAGGAATGAATAAAAACCTTAGTGAGCTTTCCCCATATCCTCTCATTTCACACTTCTGGGCTGGAGGAGAAAGACCGAGCCACTATGGGAGGTCACATTAGCCCATTTTGCAGATGAGGAAGCTGAGACTCAGAGAGTAAAGGGGTGTGCCAGAGTTCACATTGCAGAGTAGAGTGTTACAGTATTTTGGGTCCTGTCCTGAAAGCTAGCCCATGGGTATTGGGGGGGGTGACAGTGACCAGAAAGCCAGGCTTTTGCTCACAAATGGGGTCTCTTCCTATGCTACAGGAGGGGCTGCGCTGACCAGATGGGCTGCAGCATGACACAGGCCCATGGTGTCATCCAGGGCACCGCCTCCATCCCGTTAATGTGTCCTCAGAGTTGTGATGACATTGTGAAAGGCATTTTTTTTCCCTTGCTTATTTCAGCTTCAGTTCAGTGTTAGGTACAAAGAACTTGGCAGATAGGAAGAGACAGGAGGAGAAAAAGGGTGGCTTTTATGTCGCAGATTCCCAAAGGGAGAAATTAACAGAGGATCTATTCTTAAACAAAAACAAGGCTTTTTTTTGCAGAATCCTTGATCCCCCCGGTCTGAGCCGCATATGCTGTTGGCTGCACCATTTATAAAGCTCTTTCTTTTTCTTTCTTTTCTTTCTTTTTTTTTTTTTTGAGAAGGAGTTTCACTCTTGTTGCCCAGGCTGGAGTACAATGGCGCAACCTCAGCTCATTGCAACCTCTGTATAAGGCTCTTTCTCCCTGGCATCTGGTCAAGGGGAGGCCCTCTTCCGCAGAGGTGCCTCTTCTGTTCGACAGACATGCAGTTGTCACGCTCAGCTGAAGGTCGACCACACACCCCACCCAGAGCTAGGTTCTGCGGGGAGGAAGAGAGTGGCCCCGTGGAGTCAAGGCTCTGCTCTGTCTCTGAGCAACATGATAGAGAGTGAGAGTAACTCATGTAGAGATGAAGAAAATGTCAGGAGAGAGCAGCACAAACCTGTCACAGGGATGGAGCACTTAGGGCCAGGTGGGGCCAGCTTACCCAAGATGGGCTTTTGGAGTTCAAGGGTGATGAGAAAACCAGGGGCTGGGTTGTAGCGGGAGGGGACTCAGAGGGGAGGGCATTTGAACTGGACACACACCTCAGTGGCGCCTGTGAGAATTCAGCCATTCATTTAGCAAACATTTGGTGGAGTACACACTGGGAGGGCAGGTGTTTTGCTAAGCCGTGGTGATATAAAGATGCTTAAGACACAGCCCTTTCCCTTCACAAACTCACAGTCCAAGCACGTCAACAGGTCATTTGAATACAGAAGGGTAAGTGAATATAGATTGTCAGGCTGCAGCTCAGCATGGGGAGCTGTCAGTTCCGCCCAAGGGAATCAGAGAAGACTTCACAGAGCAGGAGCTTGAGTTGGTGCTTGAAGAAAGAGTAGGCATTTTCCAGATGGACAAAGGGAAGAACATTGTTTCAAGCAGAAGGAATCACAAGAATGAGGACTCAGAAGTGTGAAGCCCCTTGGTGAGCTTGAAGAGCTAGAGAGGAAAGCAAACACTGGCAGAGGGGCGTGCATTTGGCAGGGTATGAAAAATGATTTGGAAGAGGCAGAGAGCTAGCATCAGGGGACTGTTTGGGACAATGATGTAGGAGTGACAGAGGGTGGGAACTGGTCAGAGCAGTAGCTGTTGTCTGCCCAGGCCTAGAGGTGCAGGGAATGGGTTTCAGGATGACCAGGAGGACTTGTCCTTGGCCCCTTAGGAGGACCTGAGAGTGGGAAGCCCCCACCCCCCATTATCATGCCACTTCTTTCTCAGGCCATTGGGACATAGGCATTAGGGATCCACCTTCAAGAAGGAGACAGAGAAGCTGTGAGCTCAATGCTTTCCTTGAGACCTTATCTGTCTGTCTGTCTGTCTGAGGTTAAGACAAGATAGAGATGACACGAAGGCAGACTAAGGCAAGAAGGTGACAGCAAGGACCCCTGGACCAAAGTGTTAACGGGGTTTTATTAGGCCATTCTTATGTTGTTATAAAGAAATATCTGCGGCTGGGTAATTTATAAGAAAAGAGGTTTCCTTGGTTCACGGTTCTGCAGGCTGTACAGGAAGCATGGGGACAGCATCAGCTTCTGGCGAGGGCCTCAGAAAGCTTCCAATCAAGGTGAAGGGGGACTCCCACAGGGTGACCCAAACACCTCCCACCAGGCCGCGTCTCCAACATTGGGGATTACTTTTCAACATAAAATTTGGGTGGGACAGATATCCAAACCATATTAGGGGCCCAGGGTCATGTCCTCCCGGGCCGGACCCTCTCTCTGGTGGATGTGCTTGCCCTACCCTGGGGGCTTCCTGGCAGGAGCACTCCTCCCCAGGAGTGTAGAGGGTGAGAGCTCCTGCGTCTGCACACCCCCATGCCCCCGACCCTCTGAGACTGTGTCCCGATGATCTCATTCCCTCGCCTTGCTTGCAGGAAACATGCCTTCTAGCAATGTGAGCCTGTTTCCCTAGTTAATGGAGCTGGGGAAATGTGCATTCATTTTTCCCCTGAGCTGTGACAGGCAATAGGAAATTTGCCCTGAAATATGCTTCAGTGTGGATTGAAATAAAACACTCGGTGTAGTTTGCAACAGAGCATTAACAAGGAATAATGCAGGCATCTCACCCAGACACCAGCTTCCAAGGGTAGCATTTCCCTCAAACTTTCTTTTCCTCCCCACCCAAGCATCCCTTCATGTGGTGAGGCGGGGTGATGCGGTGAATTACCTGGGAAAGAAGCTGGGTCAATGAAGGGCTGATGCCAGTGTGCCCACTGACAAGAGAGACCTGGAGACCTGAGACCTTTTATTTTCAAAATAATGGTGACTTTAGAATTCTGGAAGAAAGAATGGGTTTATTTAAAAGCCCCTGATGCCTGGATTTGAATAATTAAACTCAACTGATTCTCCACATTGCTAATGGAATTCTGTTGGTGTGAGCAATGGAGGTGTTAGGATGAGGGCCTGGAATAGCAGGTAGTGGTGGGGGACACTGGTGCAGATCTGGTTCCTCTAAACAGCCCCCTCTTCTATTTCTCTTAACCTGCAACTGAACTGTACCAAGAGAATGATGAATGCCAGCCAGATGAGTGGGAAATGGCTCTATTTTAGTTTATTTTACTCCTTAGGAGGAAATGCACTGTTTGTTCAGGTGGCCACTTCATCGACAGGTTTGCCAGGACAGAGCTGAACTCCCGGACTTCCCCTCACAGGCGACCACCGGGTCTAACCTCTCCCTTCCCAGCTTCCATGTCCTCCTCTGCATGCTGCTGTCCTCGTCCTAGTTTAGGCTGGTCACTCCCCCAACCCTGCCCACAGCCCACTGCGGCACAGATATTCCTGGAATACCTTTTGAGCATGTCATCCCCCCTGCTGTGTCCTGGAGGGCATCAGGTGCCAGAGAGAGGGGTTGGGTGTCAATGCTTGGAGTCAGTGAGTTAGAGATGGATCAGTCAGGATGGGGCATTTCATCAGAACATCATGGCATGTGGGAACAGAAGGTAGGCTTCACAACATGCTGAGCGACATGGTAAGTCAGAATGAAGGGGCCAAAGGAAGTAACTCGCTAACCAACTGAAACCAAATACATCACGGGTGAGGGGCACATTGGAGCGGAGACACCCAGAGACAAATTCCTGTGGACACAGTTGTATGCATGCTCCCTTTTCAGCTAGTGGAGACACCTGCACCCCCATGCTCATGGCAGCGCTGTTCACAATAGCCAAGATATGGAAATCACCTAAAGTTCACCGATGGATGAATGGATAAAGAAAATGGGGTGCATATACACAACGGAATGTTATTTAGCCATTTAAAAAAGAAGGAGAGGCTGTTTTTTGTGACAGCATGGATGAACCTGGAGGACATTATGTTAACTGAAATAAGTCAGACACAGAATGACAAATACTGTATAATCTAACTTATATGTGGAATTGAAAAAAAAAAAAGCTGAATAAATAGAATCGGAGAGTAGATCAGTGGTTACCAGGGATGAGGAGAAGGAGGTCAAAGGTACCACTTGCAGTCATGTAGGATGAGCAGGACTAGGAGCTCATGTACAGGAGGAAGACTACAGTTAATCATACTGAATCATGTGCTGAACATTTGCGAAGAGCAAAGATAACTATGGAAGGGGACAGGTAGGCTAATCTGCTTACCCGTAGTAATGATTTCACTATATATATGTATATCAAAATGTCACATTGTACACCTAAATATATACAAAAATACATTAAAATTTTTTACTGAAATAGATTTCAGTAAAATATGTATTATAATATATAACATAAATATAATATATAACATAAATATGTATTATAATATATAACAAAAATATGATATGTACACAGAAGAGTGCACAAATCCTAAGTGTTGATAGTTGGATGAATATACACAAACTGAACACACCTGTGTAACCTGCAGCCAGACCAAGAAATAGAACATTACCAGCACTCTAGAGGCTGGAAATAATCCTTAGTGAATGGGAAATGCCTCAATTTCCCCCAAGCATGGCTTCTAGCACTATAGAAAAGGTTTGCCTGTTTTTGAACTGGAATAATATAGTATACACCCTTTTTTTTTTTAAACAGGGTCTCACTCTGTCATCCATGCTGGAGTGCAGTGGCACCATCATGGCTCACTGAAGCCTTGACCTCAGCTTAAGCAATCCTCCCACCTCAGCCTCCCAAGTAGCTAGGACCACAGGCATGCACCACCACGTTCAGCTATTCTATTTTTAAAAAAAAATTTTGTAGAGATGGGGTCTTGCTATATTGCCCAGGCTGGTCTCAAATCCTTAGGTTCAAGCAATCCTTTTGCCTCCACCTCCCCAAAATGCTGGGATTACAGGCGAGAGCCACCACATTCGCCCGTATACTCTCTTTTGTGACTGGCTTCTTCCCCTACGTGATGTTTGTGAAATGCACCCTGTTGTTGCCTGTAGTTATAGTTTATCCGCGCTGACATGTCATATTTCCTCGTGTCATTGTGCCTCAACTCATTTGTCCATTCCACTGTTAATGACATTTGTGTCGTTTCCAGTCTGGGGTTGTTATGACTAGTGCTGCTGCGAACATACTTGTCATGCCTTTTGGGAAGCACATTTCTCTAGCTGGGTCATGGGGTATGTATGTTTTGCTTGGTCATTGTAGGGTATGCATTTTCCAAAATGCTTTTGCCAACTTACACTCCCACCAGCAGTGGTGGTGAATTCCTGCTGCTCCATGTTCTTGGTATTCTCTGTCTTTTTACTTTAGCCATTCTGGTGGGCATACGTGGCATCTCTGTTCCATTTCAACGTGCACTTCCCTGATGACTAAAAGAGTTGAGCCCCTTTCCAAATGCTTATTGGCAGTTTGGATATCCTTTATTGAAGCTACTATTTAGGTCTTCTGCTCACGTTTCTACTAGGTCATCTTTTTCTTATTGATTTGTGGGCATGATTGCCACCTCTGTTGAAGGCCCAGGCACGGATCCTTCACTTGTGAGTTTCCTCCTAAAGCGGAAGGGCTGGGTTCGTAGCTAATCGGATCCCTGTTCCCGCCATCACCTACCTACTGGATCAAGTCCGCCCCGCATCTAGGGTATAGGCTAGTCCATGATCAGCTCCACGCTAGCTCTGCGGCCTTGACTCTCAGTTGTCCCCACCCTCAGAGAGCCTGTGCCTCAGTCGGATGGGAGTTCACCCAGGCCTGAATCTGCTCCGTGCTTTGCCATTCCATGCCCGTGTCCAGGTGTGTTCTTCACCTGGAAATCTCTCTAGCAGTCTTTTTGCTGATTCAAGCCACCCCCTTTAAAGTTCAGATTAAATCACCCCTCTTCCTTGAAGCTTTCCTAACTTAGACCATGGTCGTCTCCTCCCTGACCCCTGCCCTTCTTGTCCATCTGCCTCCTTTCACAATGAGCTGTATTCTGCCTTGTGACACCTTTGTGTTGCTGGCTTAGCTTGTTATTTAACTTTTTGTGTTTATGCCCACGTAGATAGTACCTCTGTGTTTCCCACTGTGGGGGCGTGTTTGAGCCAGGCAGGGGAGGGGCAGTCAGAAGTCATGCACAGGCCAACCCTGTCATACTCTGCCACCCCCCTTGTCAGGTTGCTCAGTCAACCAACATGCTCCCCTGAATAACCCTGTGTGCCTGGCTCCCAGGCGGCAGCTGGGGAGGAATGTGGCAGGGAATGGTACCTAACCCCCAAGAGGTCAGTCTCACTGGCAGTGCAAGACAGGGACCCAGGGAGCTACAGAGGTGGTGTTAGAGCCAGTATGGGCTGGGCTGGCTCTGGGCAGAGTGGTCTGGGAGGCTGGATTTCAGAGGAGTAGGAAGGCTGTGGCTCACCAGCCACTGTGGCCCTGGCCTCATCAGGTGGAGCTGTCAACAGCTCCATGGTTGGCTTTTTGAAGGGGTAGCTGATGAGGTCATGGTCTTGGATCTGATCCCCACGGAGGCTCATAATTGCTCTCAAGCAAGCAGCATCGCTCACGTCTGCTCCAGGCACCCCGAGTCCTGCCTCACTGGCCAGGCGGTGCTGGGAGACATGAATCCTTCCATCCTCTGACTGCTCTGTTGATTTATTGGTGCTACTAGCCCAGGCTGGCAGGGGAGTGGGGATGCTTGGTGCCACACATGCCTACTGCTGGGGAGTCATCCAAGCAGCCATCTGAGGACCTGCCATCCCCTTACCCAGAGGACAACGTCCCTGCCCACAGATCATTAGGCTGGCCCTGCTCTCTGTTCCCTTTTGAATCGGGGCCAAGCTCATGCCTTTGCCCTCGGGGCTCAAGATCATACACTCTGGTCTGAAGCTTTTTATCAGCCTAAAGATGAAGGGGAGCCTCTTAGAAATTTTACTTAACATTTCCTGAGTGCTCCCTGCTGCCAGCGGGGCCATGGCAGGAGAAGTTAAGGACTCTGCCCTGGGGATTTCTCCAGTTAAATAAGACAAGACACCAGTGGGGAGGTAGAGGATTCTTCGCAGCTGCTGGCTCTCACTTTTCATTTCCTGGGCTCTGACCCCAGGACTCTTCCCTATAACTCTCCCTCTCACCTCTGGGGCAGTTTGGACGGAGGGAGGATCCCTTGTGCAGCTTTCAGGGGGGGCAGTGGGAGGGGCGGCTTCCAGGAGGGTGAGAGGGTTGTGGGCAGCAAGGGAAAGTGAGCTTCTCATGGCTTGGCTGTGGCTGGGGGCAGGAGGAGGGGTGTGGCTTGATCTAGGTGAGACCAGGAGCGAGGGTGGGACCAGGGGTGGGGAGGATCTGGCCATTCGGAGTGATCTAACACCTCACTGAGGCATTAGCTGGACTGCATTTGAGGGAGGGCTTGAACAGAGACCCATGTCAGAGGCGTCATGGTGTCTTCAGGTAGCAGCAGTGATGGGGAAACAGTGTTTTTGTCAAGGGTTCTTCTCTTGCTCCTCAAATCACCTACCAGCTTAGCCCAGCCCTATTTTCCCAGGGCCTGCAATGCAGTGGAGGTTTTATGGAAATCCATATGCAAGCTCTGGAATGATGGGATCACACCACCACTCTGCATGCCCCTTTGTCTTCAGAAATTTGCTTGTTGGACAGCACCACAGGTGTTCGATAGGGGCAAGGGCTTCAACTCTCTGGGAATGTTTTTAGATGGAGAAAAGCAGAGAGGGGCAAGGAAGAAGCTGGGAATGAGTAGGAATAATGCCAATTGTATGGTTAAGTAGGATTTGGAGTAACTCTGTCTTTCTCCCCTTGGGCACCTTCTCATTCCCTCCCCATCTTCTTGCCCCATTGGTTATAACAGTGATAATATTGCGGGTTTTTTTCAGACAGGGTCTCACTTTGTTGCCCAGGCTGGAGGGCAGTGGCATGATCATAGCTCACTGCAGCCTCATCTTCTTGGGCTCAAGTGATCTCCTGCCTTGGCCTCCCAAAGTGCTGGCATTACAGGCATGAGCCACCATGCCTGGCCAACAGTGGCAAATTTAATCACCAAAAGGTTCTATGTATGAGAGAAAGAATCATTCACAAAGATTCCATAGGTAGGTCCAATTTTCTGTGGCTCCTAGGGGCAGAAACTGGTATGTTCTAGTTCCCCATTTCAGCACCAATTACGTAATGGCCTATATTAATTTGAATCCTCTGAATTTTCAGGTTTGATTTTAGGAAGCTCTATATTCAGGCAAAATGTGTGGAGGCCCAACTAAGTGCAGGCCTGTGCTGGGCTCTGGGATACAGAAACAACCATGGCCCCTCCTTTCAGAGAGTGCATATCCTGGGGACACTGACATTCAAACTATTAGTTCAGTACAGTGACATGGCATTCAGAAGGATGGAACACTGGTCATGCTAAGAACTGGTGGACTTCCAGAGGAGGTGACATTTGATAGATGTTTTGAAGGAGGAGTAGAGGTCGTTTGATGAATAGGGGCATTCTCGGCAGAGAAAGCAACATGGATGACAGTAGAAAAGTGTGGCACAGCATTGAGGGCTGAAGGAAGCCTGGAATCTGAGTGAGGGCCTGGGAGGGGTTGAAGCTAGAAAGAAGGGTGGAGGCTGGATCATGAAGGGCCTTGAATGCTGGGCTAAGGAGTTTGGATTTTTTTCCATTGAAGGATATTAAGCAGGGACATGATATGACCAGATGTGCCTTTTAGAAAGTTCACTCTGGCAGACATGTGACTCCTGGTTTGAAGGGCAGTGGTGCAGACTGCGGGGAAAGTAGTTAGGAGGTAATTGTGGAATCTAGGTGAGAAATGATGAGGGCCTGGACCTCTGGGAGACAGAGTCTGCATTTGAGAGCTAATTAGGAAAAGTAATGCACCAAACTTGCTAACCAATTATAATTGGGAGATAAAGCAAAACGAAGCTCTGTGATGATTTCTAAGCCTCCGAACCAGACAACTGAGTCAATGATGGTATCTGGAGCTGAGAAGGGAAATATAGGAGCAAGGCTGGGCCTGATTTGAGGGAAAGAATGAGTTTAGTTTGGATATGGGGAGTTTGAGGTATCTTTGGGTAATTACCAATAAACAGCTGCAAGTGGTGGGGGGAGGGCTGGTGTTCAGGGGAGGCTCAAGCCCTAGGAGAAGAGAGGGAGTCTTCACCATCGAGGCAGCTGTAGGAAGGGAACAGGAGGGAGACAGAGAAGGGAGTCAGCAAAGCACCTTGGGGGATGCTGACACCAGTGGGACCAGCTTCTCCTCCTGCTCAGCAGCCAAGGAGGAGAAGCTGAGCGGAGGGAAGGAGCAGTAGGAGGGGAGTGAGAGATGGGCGTCGCCCCAGAGCAGGGGGGAGAGGGCAGAAGGGGTGTGGCCCTTGGCAAATGTTGCATGGCCAAGGCAGGTGGAGCAGAAGTATCCCTGAGAACCAGCATTTCAGAGGCCACTGGGGACCTCTGAAAGCTGTTTCATTGGTTAAGAAGGGCCAGAGTCAGAATGTAGGGCGATGTGTGTCAGAATATAGGGCGTTGGGTTAGTAGTTGGGTGGGGGGTGGAGACTCTGAACGTGGCAGCAGGGAACAGCCACACGTCTGTATCGGGAAGAAGAGATGCATGTGGGTAGCTAGAGGTCATGTGTGTTTTAATTTATAAATGGTACAAACTTGAGCTTATCTGTAGATGGGAGAGGCAAAGTAAGTTGAAGGTAGAAGGAAGTTTGGGGACAGTTGCCAAGCAGGATCCTAGCAGAGGCAGGAGGGGTTAAGTGAAGGGACTGACCTTGTAAAGGACTAAGGACAGTACCTCTCCAGGCCTATAGGGAGGGGGGAAGCCCCAGAGAAAGAGACTGAATACAGATTTCAGGGAGGGACATGAACATTAAGGGAGCCGTATGAAAACAGGATCTCAGAGAGGGAGGGGTACTGGGTGAGCCTTGGAATGAAAAGATGAAAGAAGAGAAGAGGTGGAGAGTTGGAGAGATGGTGAAAGAAACAGGTGCAGTCTCCAAATCACAGACACTAAATCTGATTTTACCTCAGTCATAGAATCTTTGCAGTGCCATATTTAAAAAAAAAATTTAGAAAGGTTAACAGAGCAGAAAAGTACAAGCATCCATTTTATTTTATTAGGTTTTGTTTTTTTTTTTTTTTGAGACAGAGTCTCACTCTGTCACTCAGGCTGGAGTGCAGTGGCGCGATCTCGGCTCACTGCAACCTCTGCCTTCCGGGTTCAAATGATTCTTGTGCCTCAGCCTCCCAAGTAGCTGGGATCACAGATGCCTGCCACCATGCCTGGCTAATTTTTGTATTTTTAGTACAGACAGGGTTTCGCCACATTGGCCAGGCTGGTCTTGAACTCCTGACCTCAAGTGATCCACCCGCCTTGGCCGCTCAAATTGCTGGGATTACAGGTGTGAGCCACCGCGCCTGGCCCCAATCATCCATTTTCACAGAAATAACAAATGTTAATATTTGGTCAGTCTTTTTCCCTGTATAGTTAAGAACAACACAAATAATATATGTACACATTCTTCTTTATAAAAATGTAGGTATGTATGTAAGCCATCACAGGTAAAGCTAAAATCCCTTTTGGAGATTTTACTCCTTATCCACTTCCTCAAAAGCACCTATGATGATTTTTCTGTTCATATTTCATAAATCATATAGTGTTGGGTTTACCTGATAATATGAAACACCTCATAATAAACACCTCAAATTAGTGGCCTAAAACAAAAACAATCATTTACTTTGATCAGAAATCTACAGTTCGAGCAGGGCTCAGCTGGGATGATTCATCTCTGTTCTACATGGTGTCCGTTTCTTTGGGGCCCCTGGAGGATCTACTTTCAACATAGCTCACTCACATGTCGAGTTGGGGCTGGCCATCAGCTGGGAATTCAGTGGGGACTGTGGGCCAGGGCTTTCTGTTCTTCTCCATATGGATCCCTCCATGGGCTTCTTGAGCTCCCTCACAGCATGGTGGCTGGGCTCCAAGAATAAGTGCCTAAGGGAACAAGGTGGAAGTGCATTACATTTTCATTACCTAGCCTTAGTCATGTAGCGTCACTTCTGCCATAATTTACTGGTCAAAGCAGTAACAAAATCCATCAATTTCAAGGAGAGGGTACACAGACCCTCTCTCTCAACATCAAAGTCACATTATCAGAAGAACATGTGGGATGGGAGATGAGAATCTGCCACATACGCATTTAAAACCTGTATTTGTCTGTTCTCACACTGCTGTAAAGAACTGCCTGAGACTGGGTAACTTATGAAGAGAAGAGATTTAATCAACTCACAGTTCCACAGGCTGTACAGTAGGCACGGCTGGGAGGCCTCAGGAAATCTACAATCATGGCGGAAAGTGAAGGAGAAGCAGGTACTATATTCACATGGCCAGAGCAGGAGAGAGAGGGAACAAAGATGGAAGTGCTACACCCTTTCAAACAATCAGATCTCGTGAGAACTCTATCATGAGAACAGCAAAGGGGAAGTCTGCCCCTATGATTCAGTTACCTCCCACCAGGCCTCTCTTTCAACATGTGGGGATTACAATTAGACATGAGATTTGGGTGGGGACATAGAGCCAAACCATAGCAAAGCTTTTACATAAACAGTATTTTATAGTCTATATTCTTTAACTTGCTTTTTCTCACTCAGCATTATGTTTGTGAAATTTAGAGCTGAATTTACTTTTTTATACCTGTCATGGCTGGTGTTCAGGTCCAGGGAGTGAGGAGGAGCTGTTAGCAATATCATGAATTTGATTTCAGTGTAGCTTTCTATTATTAAAGCCAAAATGCTAGCCTGGGAAAAGCTTCTGTTTTGATCAGCACTATTACATCCAAAAAAGCTGAGCCTGGTTGTCTGATGTGAAATGCAAAATTCATGCCAATTGTTTAAGCAGAAGCTTCAGCGAGAAAGGTAAAGAGGAACAGAATCAGAATGAATTGAATGAGGGTCTGCATACTAGGTGTTGTAAGATATGCAAACAGACAGACAGACGCCCATGGACAGGGAGAAGGTTTGTAAGCTGAGTAGAGGAGTTCAGAGAGAGTGGGAAAGGATGGGTGTTGAGCTAAGAGCTGGCTTTGGGAAGGATTCTCTGCCCCATGGGCTCCTCCAGGCCAGGATGACATCTCATCTATTTCCTTGTCCCCAACTCCCCAGAGGGCACCTGGTTCAATAAATGTGGTTGAATGTGGGAAGTGGGACTTGAGCAGACTCTGAACTGGGTGGGGGGAAGGGAGGAAGATGGGCATTCTGTAGTTGGGACCACAGCCTGAGTACCCTGGGCTGGAGCAACAGTGAGACATCCAACTGGCTGTAGGGGTGGAAAGGCAGTGGCCTTGGTGAGAGTGGCCTTTGAAGTGAGTTGGGGTGGGATTGAACCTGGCTTGTCAATTACTAGTGAGATGACCAGAAGGACAAGTTATCAGTTTCCCCATCTGTAAAACAGACATAGTAACACCTGCCTAAACTGGCTGTGAGGATTAAATGGAAAGATGCAAAGTGTTTAGCACAGTGTAATGCACCTAACATATGGTAAATGCTCAAAAGAGGTTAGGAATGATTACTATTCAAGCTAGGGTCAGATGACAGGTGGCTTGACCCTAAGCTGGAGAGCTTTAATTTGGTCCTCTAGGTATTGTTTCAGGATTATTAGCCTGGCTGCTTGGACTGGTTAGAGGAAATGGGGTACGGTGGAAGGGGACCAGCCAGCAGGTCATGTGAGAAATCCATTTGGGTATCAGTGAATGAGTATGTCCCATTCTTGAGGACTGGGATTCTTCCTGCTCGCTGTCCAGGACCTCTAGTGATAACACTTGCGAGTGCACATACCCACATGTGGGTTAGAAACAGAAAAGCCCAGCCTTTCCCTGAGTCCCTGAAGCTCTCAGAGTGACTCCAGCCCCTTGGGAAAGCCTTTTTTGAGCTCCCAACTCAACTATGGCCCCTGGTCAAATACTTTCATGGCTGTCTATGGTTTGCATTCATAGTCTTCACATAATTTTCAATTGTATATATATTATATAATTATATATTATATAATATATATTAATTATATATTACTAATTATATATATATAATTATTTAGTGTGTGTCTCTCCCACAAGACTGTAAGCTCAATGAGAGCAGGGCCTATTAGTGTGTTTGGCACGCACTTACTTGTAAGTAATTTGTTGAATGAATGACTGCACATTAAATATATGGTCATACAGACTCATTCTAATTCACGTGCCCAACATGCTCAGTATTCACCACATCTTATTTTTCCTTAGTAGACATCATAGTGCACATATGCAGACATCATATGGTTGCACATATACAGTCCTCATTCAACAGTTACTACTGGGCCCTCCTGTGCACCCAGCACTGTTCAGGGGATGCCGTAATACACAAGAAAGCCATGGCCCTCTCTGAGCACCTGGCATTTTCTTGGGAGGCATGGACAGACAATAAACAAGGTGAGTTCTGAACAAGACGACTTCAGGTGGTAGTAAGTGCTCTGAAGGAAGCGAAGCAAGCTGAGATCATGAGTGACCTCTCGTAAAGAGGAGACATTGAGATTGGGGTGAAGTGCTCAAGGCAGAGCATGCTGGGCAGTGGGGGAGGGGACCGGCCAGTCTGAGGGAGTCTGGAGGGGACATGTGGGAGGCCAGTGTGACCAGAGCAGTGTGTGAAGGTGAGAGAGCAGAGCTGCGGCCAGTGAGGTGGGAGGCCTGGACTGCCAAGGTCAGATTAAACAGTGAGGGGTTTCATACCAAGTGCAATGGGAGTCCTTGGAAAATTTTAAGCTGAGGAGAGATGATTTGGTTTACCATTTGAAAAGAATCCTCAGGCTGATAACAGATCATACTCCCATCACTTATACAGATATGGATGAGTGATTGAACATGCATAATCTCACTAAGTACTTGCAGCCATTTATCAAAGCTCATATTTCTATATTCACACATGTATACATACCACATCATATTACACAGACTTTCACATCCTTCCACACAGATGTTCATAAGCTCAAATGGACCGTGCTAACACTGGGGTATGTGCATAATTAAAAACACCTAGGCCAGGCGCGGTGGCTCACACCTGTAATCCCAGCACTTGGGAAGCTGAGGTGGGCGGATTACCTGAGGTCAGGAGTTCGAGACCAGCCTGGCCAATATGGCAAAACCCTGTCTCTGCTAAAAATACAAAAATTAGCTGCACGTGGTGGTACACGCCTGTAATCCCAGCTACTCAGGAGGCTGAGGCATGAGAATTGCTTGAACCCAGGAGGCGGAGGTTGCAGTGACGCAAGATCACACCACTGCACTCCAGCCCAGGCGACAGAGTGAGACTCTGTCTCAAAAAATAAAATAAAACAAATAAATATACCTGTGCTCTCCCATTGTTCAGAAATTCACACACATACCCACACAAGAGCACCCACACATTAAAAAAAATACACAACCTGCCACATAGGCCTTCATGTGTTACACACAAGTATCACGTGTATGTAATGGCACGTTCCCATATCCACTCCTCCCCAGAACCAGCCAGCTCTCACTGCCCATCAGCCAGGCAATCTCATTCAGGCTTCTAACGGCAAATAAGATCAGAACTCTGTGAGGAATTGTCCTCTCTGTTGAGCATAAATGTGCTAAATAAATCTCCCTGCCTTGAATAAATCTTGTACAGATGTAGAAAATGCATTAAAGGCTGAGAAACTAGAGGTGGCTGGAGACAGCCACGGGAACAGAGTAGTAAATCTGCAAGGGGCGTGCCGGCAGCTGGGGCTGTCCAGAGCAAGGAAAGGAGCTGGGTGTGCGGGCAAGTCTTCCTGGAGGTCACCCCAAGGTAACTATGGCCTCATTCCCTGGGTAATGTGTCCCTTCAACTGGAGCCGTTGGGACCCCCACCTAAGGATGTGGGTGAGCATCTATCTTCGTGACACAGAAACATCCATCTCATTGGATCCATTCAGGGAGGAAAAGTACTTGTTGAGTCAAAACTCACTCCAAACTTTTCAGAGTATGGAGACAAAACATTGATACATTTTTGGTTTGTTTGGGCCTGATTTAGACGTGAATTACTGATTCTTTCCTGCAATGTAATTGAGGTTCCAGGCCCATGGTTTTATTATATTGTTGGGTCCATTTTCATGTACCTTTTAACTTACATGTTCCAACACTGAAGCTGACCTGCCACACAGGGTCTTGCTGTTTATTCTAGAAGACTTAATAGCACTTACAGTTCAGACATTTTCCCCCTTTCAGATGATTTATTAAAATGTTCAGTAAACCCAAGCCCACCATCTACACTTGGGGGATGGCTAATATGTTATTTTCTTTTGTTTCCCATCTCCAAGATTTTCTTGTAACTCCATCCATAAGCCCAGATTTCTGGGCAAGAAATGAAAAATGTTTTCATTTAGTTTACACACTAGCAAACGTTTGGATATCGTGAGACAGCTGGAGCCTGTACTGCCCTCCCAGCTGCTAGTTTGGTTATTTCGGCTCTACATTTTTAAGACTTTTTCTTTAGTTTTCTGCAGTTTTCCTATGATATGTCTAGACATGACTTTCTTTTTATTTTTTATTTTTTGCTGCTTGGGATTTGTTGGGTTTCTTGAATCTGTGGATTGATATATTTTATCAGCTCTGGGTATCTTCTTCTGCCTTTCTCTCCTCAAGTGTTGCCTTAGCCTGTCTCTCTCTCCCCCTCCCTCTCTCTCCCCCTCCCTCTCTCTGCCCCCATCCCTCTCTCTCTCTGCCCCCATCCCTCTCTCTCTCTCCCCCCATCCCTCTCTCTCTCTCTCCCCATCCCTCTCTCTCCCTCTCTCTCCCCCTCCCTCCCTCCCTCCCTCTCTCATTTCCCACCTGTAATTCCAATAAAATGTCTGTTTTCTTCTCATCCTCTTTTACCCTTTATTCTGCTTCTGCCAAGTTTTTACCGCTATGTTCTGGATCATTTCTTCTGATCTGTTTTCTAGTTCATTAATGTCCTCTTCAGCTGTGTTAAACTTGAGGTTATATCTGTTCATTGAACTTGTATTTTCAGTTATTGTATCCAAATACAATAACATACAATCTTACCATATTAGTCTGCACCAGCCACTAAAATGAAATACCATAGACTGGGTGTCTTAAACAACAGATATTTATTTCTCACAGTTCTGGAGACTGGAAGTCTAAGATCAAGGTGCTGGCAGATGTGGTTCTGGGTGAGGGCCCTCTTCCTGGCTCGCAGATGTCAGCCTTCTGGCTATATCCTCTTCCCATGGCAGAGGACCCCAATTTCATGGCCTCCTCTAAACCTAATTCTCTCCCAAAGGTCCCACTTCCAAATACCATCACATTGGGGGTTAAACGAATTTCAATATGAATTTTGGGAGGACGCAAACATTCAGTCCGTAACATTTGTCAGTTATAAGCTTTATATTTTATTTTCTTGTTTTCAAACCATCATATGGCACGTTTTACAGTTTCTGGCTCCTTGCTGAAATTTTCGATGTTGGCTTTTTATTTACTTGATACTGAAAACGTAGTTGTTTTATAATCAGTACCTGCTGTTCCTCTATCTGAGTCCCTGTGGATCTCTTTCTGTTATCTGTTGTTCCTGCCAGTTCTTTCTCAAGGTGTCTTGTTTCCTTGTGTGCCTGAGTTCCTTTAATTATGTGCTAAGCATTGTTTTTGACAAATCATTTGCTGTCTTCCCTGGAGAGAAATTTTCTTTCTTTTTAATTTTTATTCTTTTATTCAGAGAGAATTTTTTTTAGCTTCTGCAGTGTGCCTGGGGGCATTCTTAGGGCAGGGAACCTTAATTCAAGTTCAGGGCTTAAGTTTTCATGGCCAGAGAGTGAAGTCAGCTTAGAAGCCCATCTGGTTTTGTTCTGCATGTAAGGGATGAGCCCCTTTGGGGTCGACTCTAAAGCAATAGGTGGTTTATCAAAGGCCTGCCTTGGTGGATTCTGGACATTATTGACTTTCGTTTCTCTAGCCCTGGGAGGCTGCCAAAAGTGCAGCCCTGCCAAGCTGAATTTCTCAGCAGTTTCCTCCTGACGGACAAATGCCCTCAGGGCAAAAGCGACTTCCAGCTCTGGATTTTTGTTGTCTTCTAGATTTGGGCCCAGCATTTCCTCACTGGCTTGTCTTCGACGCTGTTTAGGTGCTTTTTGTATTTCATCAAGCTTTTTTCCTCAGTGGGAGGGTTGATCTTGATGGCCTAACTTCCCTCTCTAAAAGTGGGTCTCTCCGCCTCGGCCCATGCACACTTGGCTGCCCTGGTGCTGTGCTGGGGACTGGCCTCCACGGCCATGAGCTTGTCCCAGGCAGGCAGGAGTGGCAGTACTTCCCTCTGGCTCCAACTCCAAGGCCTTGACAGATCGGGGGCTGCCTCTGGTTCTCATGCTTTCCCCAATCCTCTTTGAGTTCTTTTTTCAAAGGTGGGGAAGGCTGATCATGACTTTGTTTCTAAAAGGAGGGGCCCCTATTGCCCTTCACAGGGGTTGAAGGCTGGTGCAGGTGATGGGAGTTCTGCTGGTCTGACTGCTTCATTAGGCCAGCTGATCGCCGATGGGAGTGACAGGCTGCTTATCACAAAGGATTGGTTCTTAGGCCTCGCCTGTATCAACCCTGACCAGGTGAACAGACTCAGGCCCAGCTGACCCAGCAGAGATCACGGGGCGGCCTTGGGATGGTGAACATTTAGAATCCAGCCCCATCCACAGGTCGTTGAATCAGTTATTCTCCTTGTTTTATCAATGATACCGATGGCTGTGTGTGATTAGTCAGAGCCCATATTGATCAAAACAGACTGGGACAAACAAAAGATGAATTTTAATACAGAGCAATGACCCAAGGCTGCAGGGGCACCTTCCTTTCATGCTGCTCCCTTGACAGCTGCTTTCAAACATTAGGTGTGGAGAGGGCTAAGTCACCCATCTTGCCCACCCATGTTGTTCCAACCAGACTTGGCCGTTACAAATGGTCACGCCCACGTTATGCTCACAGCAACTAGGGAGTACAGTAATTAATCCTGGCGAGAACTTCATTAATCTTGATTTAGTGCCCAGCGGAGTTGTGCTCCTCTTCCCCCTTCCCCTTCATTTTTCTAGACATTTAATGACTGAAGGAAGAATGTGAATTCCCAGGGAGAGCTAGCTGGGGTTGGGGGATTCTGTGTGGCTCTTCAGCTCCTTGGAACCTCAGAAGCCCCACCACAGTTTTCAGCCAGTAGCTCCCTGGGCACCAAAGGAAATTTAGCAATGCAGAGGTTAAAGGGTTAAGTGCCCGATGTTCCCACTTGTCTATGATCCTGCAATCCCATGCTGTCTTGGCCTAGGTTCCTCAGCTTCAGGAGTAACAGTATCATCTCAGTTCCTTCTTTGTCTGTTCCCAGTGCTCCTGTGAGGCCGGGTCACTCATGGGGCCTCACAAACTGTAGAGAGGCTAAATTCTAACATTCCTGCATCGCCCTAAACACTGAAAACGCCTCTCTTAGGACCCGTGGCTCATAGCATTAGTGGTATTCTCTGAATCTTTCTCCCTCTTGGGTTGCCACAAGTCCTCCTTCCTCACGAGTGCTGGCATATGTCAGTGAGTACAGGTGTGCTGATGAATGTTGGGGTGTGGGTGGCACCGTCGTTCAATGGATCTGGACCTGCAAGCTTTGTATTCATCAGGCCCTCTGCTTTTACGCCAATGAGGATAAGCTGTCACCAGGCAGATGGCAGTGCCTCTGTTATGCCCAGATCTGAAAGGCCAGGGCTCCTAGGTGGGTTGACTGAATGAGAGACACGTTTCTTGTCTTTCTGCTCAACTATGGTCTTGAAATCTATTAAAGATAAGAATTGTGGGTGGTCTTTTTTTTTTTTTTTTTGAGACAGGGTCTCACTCTGTCACCCAAGCTGAAGTTCAGTGGTATGATCATGCCTCACTGCAGCGTTGACCTCCTGGGCTCAAGTGATCCTCCCACATCAGCCTCTGAGTAGCTGAGACCACAGGCATCCACCACTAGGCCCAGCTAATTTAATTTTTTTTTTTTGAGATGGAGTCTTGCACTGTCACTCGGGCTGGAGTGCAATGGTGTGATCTCGGCTCACTGCAACCTCCCCCTCCCAGGTTCAAGCAATTCTCTGCTTGTATTTTTAGTAGAGATGGGGTTTCACCATCTTGGCCAGACTGGTCTTGAACTCCTGACTTCATGATCCATCCACCTCGGTCTCCCAAAGTGCTGGGATTACAGGTGTGAGCCACTGCGCCCGGTCTAAATTATTTTTTTGTACAGACAAGGTCTCGCTGTGTTGCCCCGTTGGTCTCAATCACCTGAGCTCAAGTGATCCTCCTGCCTCAGCCTCCCAAAGTGCTGGGATTACAGGTGTGAGCCATCATGCCTGTGCTAAAGATAAAAATTAAACATTAGTAAACAATATTTTAGTGTACAATTTAATGCAAGATGTAAAGAGATGCAAAGATTTTGTCTAGTTATGTGACTCACAGTATCTCACTTTGTGTTAGTAGCTGCTTAGCCTCACTGATATTTTCATGGCTTGTGTGGAATTAACGCATGCTGAATTTATTAACTGTACCCTAGACTTTCAGAAACATCAGCGGGTCCCAAATTCCTGAAGGCTTCACATAAATGACACACAGACAGATACCTGATTACTACAAGATTTCCTCCTACTCAGCCAATCATTTCTACCTGATGTAACAAGCCTCCTCTTGGCTTCTACTTCAAGAGATACATGTGGCTTCAACAAGAAGGGTCATCGAGTTCCCCAGGGGCCATCGGTCAGTGCCTTGATGCCCTGTCTTTGAGGAGATGCCTTATGGAGTGGTGGGTGGGCCTTGGAGTCAGACAGATTCAAGCCCAAATCCCAGCTCTGTCCCTTGGTGGCCACGAGCTCTTAACGCAAGTTACCTGCTTTTATTCTGGAAAATAGACAGAGTAATGCCTGCCTTTAAGAAATACTTCAAGGCAAGGAATTATTCTCCTAAGTAGCATAATGCACATAAAATGGCTAGCACAGGTCTGGCATGTAGTAAGCACTTGATAAATGAATGTTGTCATTACATTCTCTTCCCCAGATAAAGGATTTCTCTCTATTTGCCCCAGAGCCTTTAAACCCTGTGGATCTTACAGTAATTCTACCTATAAACATTGCTAGCAGTTTTCACTCTTAACAAACTACAGAATGAAAATATAATCTCGATTATATTTTTGCATTTATTTGAGTAATGTGCTATCAACTTTATAAAGCACTTTCACATATACTGTTCTATTTATCTCCCACATCACACCTGAAAGGTTTAGACCATAATGAAAAAAAGACTTGAAGCAGACATGTGTCTTAACCAGTTTATCTGAGTGTCTGAGTGTACCAACAGATGTGGATGAGCGCACGAGAGATGTCTGAGCCCATGTCTCCACGTGTCTGTGACTATGAGTGTTGGAGCCCTACAATATATTCAATGATTTTGTACTCTGGGGGGGCTACAGATCTTCTGCCTCTATTCTGTTCCCACCAAAAAGTCCTTCTCCATTTATTTGTGTGCTGTTGAACTGCTACATAGGCTTTGATGGTGCTGAGAGGGAGGATTGCCTGAAAATATCTGGGCCAGGCACGACAGCTCACGCCTGTAATCCCAGCACTTTGGGAGGCCGAGGTGGGCAGATCACGAGGTCAGGAGGTCGAGACCAGCCTGGCCCACATGGTGAAACCCTGTCTCTACTAAAAATACAAAAATTAGCCAGGTGTGGTGGCAGGAGCCTGTAATCCCAGCTACTCAGGAGGCTGAGGCAGGAGAATTGCTTGAACTCGGGGGGCAGAGGTTGCAGTGAGCCAAGATCACGCCACTGCACTCCAGCCTGGTCGACAGAGCAAGACTCCATCCCAAATAAATAAATAAAATAAAATAATAAAATAAAAATAAAATAAAATATCTGAGAAGCCTACTGTGGGCTCAGTCCATTACTCTCATGGGACTTACGTATTGACTGATTTATTGATTGATGTAATCTTCATGTTTACACATAGCAATGGGGTTTATTTAGAATGACCACTATAAAATAAAGTATCCACACCTCTTTCTGATAACTACACACAGGAAGGTACACACGCACACACACACACACACACACACACACACACACACGCGCACGGCTGGTCACTTGCCTGTTTGTCTTTAGATCCTTTCCTCTGCTCAGGAAACTACATTTCCCAAGCTCCCTTGACAAGTGGATTCTGGGTAGGTTCAGCCACAGGTAGGCGTTGGTGGAGACTGGAGGGTGGGAGGAGGGGAGAATCCCTTTCTCTCTTTGCCTCAAGTGGCCTCTCTGGCAGTAGTTGTGTTTCGTCTATGGATCTAGTTTTTAATAGAAGGCCCCAGATTCTGGGTCCCGATAACACCACCTCTTCCTTTTTTTCCTCCCAGCCCTAGGAGTGGCAGTGGCTCTTTAATACTGTTTTCCTTTCAGTTGAGTCTTTTCCCCACCTGACTTCTCAGTTCTCTATCAACTGTTAAATTACTATAAGATTCACAAGGCTTAAATACTGTGGGACAAATAGAGAGGAATCCTTTATATGGGGAAGGGAACATAATGACAATCTTTTGGGTTTGTTTGTTTTGTATGTTTTGTTTTTTTGAGACAGAGTCTTGCTCGGTTGCCCAGGCTGGAGTGCAATGGTGTGGTCTCGTCTCACTGCAACCTCCACCTCCTGAGTTCAAGCGATTCTCCTGCCTCAGCCTCCTGAGTACCTGGGATTACAGGCACCTGCCATCACTCCCGGCTAATTTTTGTATTTATGGTAGAGACGGGGTTTTGCCATGTTGGTCAGGCTGGTCTTGAACTCCTGACCTCAGGTGATCTGCCCGCCTCAGCCTCCGAAAGTGCTGGGATTACAGGCATGAGCCACCATGCCTGGCCTTTTAGGTCTTTCAAACAGTGAATTTAATAAGAGGA
Source organism: Pongo pygmaeus (assembly GCF_028885625.2). Classification (NCBI taxonomy): domain Eukaryota; kingdom Metazoa; phylum Chordata; class Mammalia; order Primates; family Hominidae; genus Pongo; species Pongo pygmaeus. Next base: position 46,835,824 of record NC_072373.2, read on the forward strand.
TTAGGGGCCGGGTGCTCTGACTCACCATGGTAAGCACATTGGTCCCAGAGAGTCTCAATAGACCAATAAAGTCATTCACGTTGGGCTGCGTCTGTGACATACCTCTGAAATGGTAGGTATTTATCATGAAGAGATTGTTCTCTTCTCCTGCCCTACCCCAGCATCCCCAGTATTCAGCCTTTAAACCCTCTCCTCTCTGTACATTATGTGTGGGCCTAAAGAAGATGCAAAATCCTGGGCCCTCCGCATTCCAGGTTTGCTCTGTGGGGTATTGGTCTGTCCTGATTTCCTGGATGGGAATCTTCTTTGAGGGAAGAGAATGCTACCATTTTCACCAGCAAACTGGATCTAGATTCTGATGAAACAGGCAGTCAAACTGTCTGGTCACTGGGGAAATTTAAGTGAAATTAATTGTTTGGCATCATGAGGACCAGGGACTAGATAATCTTTTTTTCCTACTGAGAGCTGCTCACAAAACTAACTTATTTTAGTTAGCTTTTTAAAGAAATAAATTTGTGACTCGCTTCTTAAATTAGAAATCATGATCAAAAGCTCCATTTAATAAACAACAAAACAAGTGTAAACGTTGCACTGATGACCAATGAATGTGGAAAGGGGCGAGAGACGGATGCAGGGGAGGGAGAGAAGAGCAAGTGAGGGGAGAAAGGTGCACCGAGGCCCTCCCAAGAGATCCTGGTGTGTAGAAAATGAGGAAGTATAGAAACAGACCCATAATTCATGAAGCAATGACCCTACTCTTCTGGCCTTGTAGGATGTCACAGCTGGGGACTTTTAAAGTAGCTTTATCTTCCCAGCTATAGACTATCTGAAGGCCCAGGAGTCAGAGCTCCAAACAGACTTTTCCCTTGGTTGCTTTAGTCCAGAAGAAACACCATGCATCACATATTCATCTGCATGTCTCCGTGACAAGGTCCTTGAGGTCAGGCGCCTTGTCATATGTACTTAGCCCAGGACTTAGTAAGTGCTTATAATTTTTTGATGAATGTCACTGAAAGGGAATCAGAAAACTAAAAAGGAGTATAAAAGTTATTGGGTTCATCCTCTCCCTAAACAAGACATACCTAAGTACCTTTGACTCTGTACTTTATGCAAGAGGTGACAGCAAAAACTGTCCTGTTGTTGTTGTTGCCCTTTTCCTCCTCATCACTTTCATCCCAGGGACAAGTTCATTACCCTCTTAGAAGGCAGCAGAGTTTCTTAGAACAGAAGACTGTAGGAAGAGTAAGAGCAGAATATACATAAATAAATTATTTTAAATTGAAATTAAAAACTTAAATAGGTACATCATAGAATGGCATACTATATTCAGTAATAAAAAGAATGAACTCTTCTTACCTGTAACGACATGAATGAATCTTAGAATAATTATACTGAGAAGTCCGGGTGCAGTGGCTCACGCCTGTAATCCCAGCACTTTGGGAGGCCGAGGAGGGTAGATCACCTGAGGTCAGGAGTACGAGACGACCCTGGCCCTCATGGTGAAACCCCGTCTCTACTAAAAATACAAAATTAGCTGGGCATGGTGGTGGGCACCTGTAATCCCAGCCACTTGGGAGGCTGAGGCAGGAGAATTGCTTGAACTCAGGAGGCGGAGGTTGCAGTGAGCCGAGATCGTGCCATTGCATTCCAGCCTGGGCAACAGAGCAAGACTCTGTCTCAAAGAATAATTATGCTGAGTAAAAGGAGCCATCCCAGAAGAGTACATCCTGTAATGATTCCATTCGTGTAAGATTTTCAAACAAGCATACTTGACGATGAACCAAATCAGAGGTTACCTGGGGCTGGGGATGATGGAGGCTGAGTGCAAAGAGGCACAAGGAAATGCTTGAAGGTGATGGAAACGTGCTGTATCTTGATTGGGGTGGTGGGAAAGTGCATATATACTTAACAAAATTCATCAAACCACATACTTAAAATGAGGATATTTCATTGCATGTATGTATTATAATTCAATGAAGTTGATTGGAAAATGTAAAATGAGGCCAGTGATGGAGATTGGGGCCTTGTTGCTGTTGTGTGCATGCAGGAAACCCAAGAGGGATGGCAGTGAGCCACCTTCCTGCTAGCTAAGGATGAACCAGAATGAGAGGCGTGAGCTGGGACTTCACAAGAGCCTCATGGACTGTTAGAAAGAAGGTCTTGGAATCTCTTTCCTCCCTGTACATGGAAAGGTCCTCTCTCTACCCCTCTCAACATTCATATCCTCTGTTTGGGGAAGCCGGGGTTCAGGCAGTGGGTGAGACTGCCTTTCCCTACCTGCATTGCAAAGAGAAGACAATGACTTGAGGGTAGAAGAGCACGCAGCAAGGCAGCTGACATCCCCGATGCTGCCTCGTTGCAGATTCCAGAGGGCACTGTGCTTATGGAATCCTGGAGTTTTGTAACTTGGCTGACCTTACATCTGGGGGAGGAACTTCTTGGATCCCAAGCCCATCCAAAAGTTAGTACAAACCCAGAGAAAGGAGCATCTGTTCCTCTAAGAGCCCAGCAGACAGAGCAGCGAGATCCCCCAGAGCACCCAGGCACAGAGAGTGCATCCAGAGCTGCCCCTGTGGTCTTCCTGCCTTGTCTCCCACAGCCTGCAGCTTGAGCGGAGGTCCCTTAGCCAGCCTCAGAGGAGATAATGTCTGGAATTGCTTTAAAATACTCCAGAAGAAAAAGTGTGAGGGGGGAAGAGGTAAAAGGAGATTGTAGAATATTCTTATATATTGAAGTTGGGTGACGAGCACATGGGGCATATTATACTCACCTTTGTACCTATGTGTAAGTTTGAGGATATAGTCATAATAAAAGATCTATTTAAAATGTTGCCGCTGAGGTTTCAAAGTGGAGTGAACAGAAACACAACGGTGCTGTGGACAGACACGGGATTCAGGAAGAGGAGCCAGTTTGAAGGCAAAGGTTTTTGGAGTTTTCTTGGGGAAGTATTGTGTACTTGGTGCAGATGGTGACGCCCAGCAACCTGGAAAGAAGAGGGCAGGGCTGGGAGCACGGCTGAACTGTCGGCATGGCAACTGAATGTCCATGCTAGAATGGCTGCCGATAAAACCTGCTATCCCAGAGCCCTTCTTATTGCTGAGGATAGTGACCTCCGCATCCCTTGGTTCTCCCTCTGAGAAGATTGAACGTCTTGCTGTCCCTGGGGCAAAGGGTGGCTGGCTTGAGTGCTCTTTCTTGTTAACCATGAAAGGGCCTCCTCTATGTTGGGCTGATACCTTGATTGCTGTCCCTTGCCCCACATACTCATAATCCCAGGAAAACTTCCAGAAAAGAGGACTCATGATGATGCCGAGAGAGATTAAGTGACTGATGACAGTTCACATTGCTAAGCATATCCAAGGAGTTAGTACTGCAGCCTGCTACTGCTTCTCTCCTCTGGGAAAGAACGAGCTCATTTCCCCTTCCAAGCCCCAGTCACTTCTCCATTATTATTACCGACAGTTTACTATGTGCCTGGGACTTTGCAAATCTATTCTGTACACATTATTTTTAATCCTCAACAACATTATTAGATGGATATTAGTAACCCTCTTTTACAGGGGATGATCCTGAGGCCCAGAGAGATTAACTGACTTGCCCAAGGCTACTCAGGTAGTAAAAGCTTAGCTAACGATGGGACCAGGCTTTGTGTAATGCCAAAGCCTGTACCTGCAACCATAACACACAGCGTCTCTTAATGAGCCTGGCACGTGTCCAGAGAAGTTGGGGACATGTGCACTCACCTAGAGAGGATGGAGTACATAGGGTCTTTCCACCCACCCCGCTCCATCCCTCGCCCCTTGGTTAATGATGTACCTGAGCTGGTGGAAGGGTGGCACTTGGCCCTGCCAGTATCTGCGCTGTCATAGTCCAGGTAGACTATGGAGGAGCCCTTGGCCTCAGTGAGTTTTAGTAATTGATGTGCTCTCTTCCAGATGCTGCCCTGAGCATCATTACTAATTAGAGGGTTAACTTTCTTGCCTTGAATGTATGGGGCTCTGCCCCAGGCAAGGGAATCAATGAGTGTAATCTCTGCGTCTTTAGGAGGTAGTGAGGCTGCAGAGATAGGGGAAAAACACTGGGATCTGAAGATCTGGGCATGGTTCCAATTCTGCCGCCAACTCGCATACACTATGCCTCTTGCCGCTTCCTGGTCTTTGCCCATGGCTTGTCCTCTGCCTGGGATGCCCTTCTTATACCATGTGCTTGGGTAATTCCTATTCTCCCCCAAAAACTCTGCTCAGAGGGTCCCGTGGCTCCTGGGCCAGGTTTGCACCCTCCTCTCTGTTCCCACCACACTGATCATCATACGTTTTACACTGCATTGTGATCACACATGTGTCTCCTCATTGGAGGGCGGACCTCTTGTGGACAAGGGTGACTGCAGCTTGTCATCCTTGTATGTCCAGTGACTAGCACAGCCCTGGTACCTGGTGGACTCTCAAAGTGTCTGACAAGTGAACTAATGAATGGGTAAATGCGTGCATTAATGAAATAAATGTACTAGATTTGTGACCAACTTTGAGCAAATCGGGGTCCCACTCTGAGCCTCAGTTACCCCACTAACAAAATGTGGATTGGATCCAATGAATTTCGAAAGCCCTTTGCGCTTTAGAAACACTCCCGCGGGGTGGAGGGAGAGGGCCAGCGCCTGCAGAGTGTTCTCTCTGAACACCTGCCCCCTTGGAGCAGAGACCGGAGTTGGCAGGCCAGTGATGGATGCAGGACTGGCATGAAAAATTGAGGCCACGGGCTGATCTCCCCCTGCCAGGCTGTGTGAAGGCTGCCGAGTGGCATAGGGCAACCACGAGGGAATGTTATCGATGGCCTGACACCGTGTTTGGGGGATTAGCCCGTCCTCATATGTAATTGTGAGGCATAGGATCATGCAAAGGGACAAGGTTGCATTGGAGAAAAAAGAAATAACTTGTACTCAGCGGTGGTGATGAGTGAGCTGGGGAGGAAGGCCAAGCCATCCATCTCTTCTAGGCTGCTTCTGCTTGCCATAGCCAGTAGGTGGCCCCAGTAGGTGCCACCCAGTAGGTGGCAAGTGATAACTGGCTGGACCCTGCCCTCTAGCTTGGGATTTGGAACTGAGGGCTCCCAGGGGCAGGTGGTCCTAAGGGCTATCTCTTCCACGGCCCTTTTCTGACAGGAAGGGCTGTACACTTAACCTTAGCATCCAGCACAGTGCCCAGCAGGAGTCAGCACTCCATAGCATTGATTGAATCAATGAATACACAAATTATATGGTCCACGAGGGCAAGGATTTTTGTCTCATTCAGTGGTCTGTCCCCAGCACCTGGAGCCATGTCTGAAGTGGAGTAGATGCTCAATAAGCATGTGCTGAATGATTAAGTGACTTGAGGAAAGGGTTGCAGAAGTATGATACTGTGGCAGAAGAAGCAAAGCACTAGAGAGTCCTTAAGTCCAGATAGAAGGAAGTCTGGGGGAGATGAAGCTTGCAATGTGCTGCAAGCATAGGGGCCTTCATCTAACTACCTGGGAGTGATGGGCTCAGAACCGTCTCTCCTTTCTTCTGGGGAAGTGCTTCTCAGAATGTGATCCACTGGCATGACGTGGTGGCTCATACCTGTAATCCCACCACTTTGGGAGGCTGAAGTGAGAGGATTGCTTGAGCCCAGGAGTTCAAGACCAGCCTGGGCAAAATAGCAAGACCCCATCTCTATAAAAATATTTTTTTAAATTAAAAATGTTTAAAAATAAAAAAAAAAAGGTGGTCCATTGACCACCATGTCAGAATCTCCTGGAGCACCTGAACTGAGCTTGCTGAATCAAAATCTCTGGAGTTGGGCCTGGGAATCTGAACTTTATGGAAGTTTCCAGGAGATTTTCAATGCATGTTAAAGTCTGGGAGCTATTTGGTCAAAGCTGCTGTGGAAGAGATTCCTGTCTCTCTCACCTGCTGGGGTAGTAGCTGTAACAGAAGTTGTAGCCACCATTAGCTGAGGGCATATATGCATTGTCATGTGATCCTCCCAGCAGCCTTATGAAGTATTACTTTTCCTCTTACAGATGAGGAAACTGAGGTTCTGACAAGTTATTGAACTTGCCCCATGTCATGCAGCTAAAAGGTGGCATAGTCAGGACCGAAGTCCAGCTTGTATATATCACACTGTACTGCTCTGCTAGTTCCTTCTGCTTTCCTGGTGAGATGTTCCCCCTTGTGGCTAACTCAGGTCTCCCTTACTGTCCTCAGAACCCAGCCCCTTGTCCTGACCTCAGGAGGAGACAGCTATCACCTCAACTGGCAATGGGCATTTGCTCCAGCCTGTGTTTTGATGGAAATACACGAAGCAGAGGGGACAGAGATTCTTGGGCAGAGAATCAGTTTGTTTTCATTGAAGGACTTCCGTGCCAAGCTCAGGTCTGGACGTACCTCCTGCCTGGGACCCAGGGGGTTTAATGGCAGGGAGGAGAGGTCCTGCAGGTAGTAGCTCTGACCCTACCAGCCCAGCTCCCCACCCCTCACCCCCAACTTACATGTCAGCAGCTGTCACCTGCTCGACAGATGGGCTGACTGGCAGCACCTCTCCCTGGGCTGTACCCAGATTGGCTCGGCTATGCCCTGGCTGCCCCTAAGCTAGAACCATCTGTGCCCAAGAGAGACCCAACATTAGAGGAGAAGGGCAGATGGGGCTCTCACAGCCCCTCCAGGTCATTGGGAGAGAGCTTAGGACCTTGTGATGCTCACCACCTGCTGTGCCCAAATTGGGCACCTGACAGCCAGGACAGAGACTGCAGGGGCAGCTCTACTTCCCCTGCAAGGGGCTTTCAGAGTCTTTTCCAAGGCTAAAATGCCACTTACTGGCCAAACACTGCCAGCCCGACCACACTTCTAAGCTATCTCTTTTTGCTGCTCTCTTTCTGTCAGCAAAGAGCCCCCGGTGTCACTCCATGGCAGTTGGAGTCCCGGGAAACCCTCTGCTTGGTGGAAGGGAGGGGCTGAGCTGGCAGGGATAGGTCTGCCCCTGGTTCCATTCAGCCCTTCTTCTGGATTTATTTTCACAGCTGATTGAACTCATCACCTTTTTAATGGGGAAAACAGAGCTGGACTAAAAAGTTCCCTTAAAATGAAACCCAAGATCAGAAGAACATGGACAGAGGTGGCATGTGTGCAGAATTAGTTTGCTGTGCATTGGGAAAGGGGAGGGGTCCCTTCCACCAGGGAAGGAGACAGGCTGGTCAATTTGATGCCCTTCTGAGAATGCTGCAGCAGATTTGGTATTTGATACTCCAAAGGAGGAGGGGTGTTGTCATCCTCCCTCCATCCCTCAAAAAACTCATTCAGAAAGAGAGACAGAGATTTTCTTGAGTCTAAAGGCCTCTGCCTCTATGTGAAGGAGGCTTATGCCGGATCCCCTAGGGATTGGGAAATTGAGAAGCTCTCCAATCTGGCAAGCATTTAAGTTCAATCAGTCTGTGTCCCAGCTTTTAGGAAGGGAAAATCGGCCACTTCATACTCCTTCTACCTAGACCTCCTGACTTCACCAGGAGCAGGGTTCTGGGGGCCACACACTGGCAGGGGCAAGAGGAGGGTGCCAGCACCCTGAATTGGAAGGGGTTGACACATTTTGAGGCAATCTGGCCACTCCTTTTTTAAAGCATTTGGCTGCGCATTTCCCGGGGAAATGAGGACTTTTAGGATAAAAAAAAAAAAACTAATAAAAAAATCCGACCACTGCATTGCAGTGCCTCTGAGATTGGTGCAGGCTGCTCAGCTGCTGTCTGAGGCACACACACGCCACACGTACTCACAGCCTGCACCTAGGCCCCCAGTCTTACCCCCTCTGGCAGCTGCTGTCATAGCCTGGGGGCCAGAGGCGGGGAGTGGGGACCTCAGCCATCCTGCCACCCAGCTCTGGACTGGCCCAGGGCAGGATCCAAGAGGCATCAGTAGAGGCAAAGGTAGGGATTTCTGACCCAGGGAGGGGACATGGTGGCCAGGCCTGGCTGGCTTCTTGGTCTGTGGCTGTGCTGCGTCTACTGCCCTTGCCACACTCTCTGGTTATTGCCACCATCCAGGGCACTTTTAGCTGAAACCTGCGCAGTCCTACTCCTGGCACCATCCAGTGCAGATGCCCTCGTCATTTTTTCCTTTTTCTTTCCAAAAAAGGGGCCAGTCAGCTTTGTCATCCACCCACCTCCAGTCTCCCAGCTCACAGAGCCATGGAATATCAGAGCTGAAAGGACCCTAAGAGATCATCTAGTCCAATCCTTTTAGTTTATTAATAAGGAACCTGAGACCCAGAGATGAAAGGTGACTTGCCCAAGGTCACTCGGTGAGCTCTGGGCAGAGCTGATCCTACAGCGTGGGCTCAGAGGTGGCACAGAAAGTGCTTTGAAACATGCTGAGTGAACCCAAGTGAGAGGGTCCCCAGGAAGGGGCTGGTGACTTCCTGCTGATTGAGTAATGAATTGATTGATTAGCTGTTCAAGACAGTCAAAGAGGAGATGCAGGATCAGCATTACGTCCCCACCAAACATACCCTGAGCTCCCCGCAGGGTCCTGGCCCCTCTGTAGCCCTCTGTTGCCCTCTGTTTTCACTCTCCAGGAGCCCTCTACCCATCTGCTGGCTTCCAGTGCTTGTCAAGGACAATGAGGGGATCCCAGGGCTGTTGTCTGTGCTGACTGCACTCAGTTTCTGGACCCAGGTGCTGACACCAGGGGAAGGGGGAGGCCAAGCAAAGGGGGGTCCTTTACATGTCTCACTCCAGGAGCCAGGGTCCCTAAGGCGATCTCACAGCTCTCCAGTGTGAGGGAGGAGAGGGGAAATGCAGTGACCGCCACACCAACATTTTCCAGCTCACAGAGCTGTCTGACTGCTCCCTCCCTGACTTCTCACAGAGCCTTGTGGTAGCCCCCAGTCACTGCATGCCTTCCCTTCAAATGCCTAAGAAGCCAGGAACAGCTTCTGTCCAGGGTCCTGACCCCACCTCCCAGGGAAATGGACTTCAGATCTCACTGGGAGGAGAGAGAATCATAGGTGGAGAAAGAGGCCCACTTTGGATCTTGGGCATCTCTTCTAAAGGCTGCCCTTGGGACTCTTCTGGTGGGTTGCTCTAAAGACCGTGGTGAACGCGGCTCTTGTGTGGGTGTGCTTGGACTGGCTGTGCCAGAGACTGGACCTGATGAAAAGGCTTCTGTGTCATGACCATGATGAGGTTGGCCCAGCCTCAGTCTGACCTGGAATTTGGACAGTTGGCTCTTATGTAGGGTGTGCTGTGCTTCTCTGGACATCCCATTTTAAAAAGGACACAGACAAAAATGGGCTGTGCCTGGAAGAATTTGGCCAGGAGGGCAGAGGCAATGGAAAACACTGGAACAAGAGTGGAAAGATCAGTTTGGATTAGACAAAGGCACCCGGGGATGCCATGGTGGCTGCTTCCAGAGAGCTGGAGAGTGGTCCTGTATTCTGAAGGGCTGGACTCTGTCTGGCAGTGGAAGCCACAGGGAGAGAGATTTTAGTTCAAGATAGGAAGTCCACTGTAACTCTTAAAGATGTCCAAACAGTGGGAAGAGCATAATGTGGTGGGTTACCTGTTGCTGGAATGTTCTAGCAGAGGCTGGTTAGGGAATTCCTGCATGAAGCAGGAGGTTGGGCTGGGGATAGCTAAGTGGAAACACCAAGGAAACTTACCTATGTCATGGCTGTGGCATGAGGTTGGGCCCTCCACATATGTGTGGTATGTCAAACTTAAAAAGTGGTCCAGCTCTTCTAAGCTTCACACCATCCTTGCCAAAAAAGGCATTATTTCCTGCTTTTATAGATGACATGGCGAGCCTTAGAGAGGTTAAAGACACTTCCGTAAAGCTGTCCACTTGGGAAGCAGCAGTTGGGACTTGAACCCAGGTCTGTCTGGCTCCTGATCCCTTGGTCTTTGCACTCTACCATTCCTGGCTCCAAGTTTCAGGCTCACAGGGCCCTGGGCTAAATGCCCAGACACAGGCTTGCACCACTCCTGCTCTGAGTCTAAAATCAAGAAGATAGGGAGCCGAAGCCCTCAGGGGCCGAGGATCTGGAGTCTCGGGAAATTTCTATTTACCTTGGAGTCCAACAGCAATGACCAGCAGGGGACCCCAGAGTTCAGCCTCTGGGTTACCCTGACCAGGCTGATGCTCCATGACTGACTGTTCTGATTGGAGCATGTGAGCGTTTGTGCCTGTGTGCATGCATGCAAGTGTGCATATGTGCACGTGTGTGTGTGTGTGTGTGTGTGTGTTCCAAAGCCCGCTTTCCTACCAGTGCTGCATGCTCACTCTTCACCCCCTTTCTCACAGGCACGGCCTGCTGTTCACCCCCTCCTCTCTGCACACAATAAGCCACACATTCTGGTCCTTATTTCTTGGCCTGGGGTCACACCTGTTGCTGCTCAGACAGGGAAGCCCCCCTCTCCTATCTGGCCCAGCACTTTCTGCCCCAAGCAGGCCTGCTCGCTCCATGGTCACCCTGCACATGATCACCCTTCCCTGTGTTCCCCCTGCCAGCATCACAGTGCAGCCCTGGACCAGTGGGAGGATATCAGAGATCCACATCTTCTGGTCTTTGCCACCCATGACACAGATGAAAGGTGACTGGCACTCCCGGGGTCCCTCAGACCCTCCCTCAGCCTCACAAGCGCATGCCCATTTCTTTTGGAGAGACAGCATCTGGAAGTGAGAACACGTCAAGCAGGATCGTGCACCCCTGCCACTCACTGCAGGACCCTAGGGACATTGTTTAACTTCTGTGAGCCCCAGTGTCCTGTTCTGGAAAACAAGGATAGGAACACCTCTCCTGCAAGGGTCACGTACGTTGGGCACATAAAGACCCAGCACGGTGTGTAGCTAAACGGTGGTGTTCCCTTGTGCCTGAATTAATGGTAGTGTCCCCTTGTCCCTGAAGACTCTCAGGCACTTGATCAGGTGTCAGCTCAATAGTAGATAAAGAAAATGGAAGGAACTTAAAGGACTCTGAGATTAAAAAAAAAAAAAAAAACCCAGAACAAAATGACATTGTAAAAATGAGGTATGTTTCAAGTCTGCTAGGGATGAGCCTGTAGTGAATAATTTTGGGCTTCCTCAAGGCCTGTCCTGGGCTCGCATCTCCTGCTGTCCGAAGTGGCCATACCCTTCAGCTTCATCCTCTTTCTCCAAGCAGATAACTCACAAATGTGAATCTTCAGCCCAGACCCCTCCTCTAAGCCTGCTTGCTCACCGATCTGCATGTTCAGCGACTCCACTTTGACACCTCTAAGGCATCTCAACACCCAACTCATGCTCTTACCCTCTTGTTCACACCTGGTCTGACTCTAGGAAATTATATCCTAGTGAGTGACACCCCCATTCGGCCCATAGTACAAGCCAGGAGCTTAGGAGTTGCTTTTAGTGCCCCTTCATCCCCTCCCCTCACATCCAACCCAATACCAAAGCCAGTCACTTTTTTCTCTTCTTTCTTGAACACTCTACCTCTCTTCATCTCTAGCAGCCTGGGCCAGCCATTAGCATCTCTCACCTGGAGTATGCAGAAGCTGGTCATTCTGCCTGGAATGCACTTCCCTCCTCGCTGCCTTGTTAATTTTGGCCCAGCCTTCAAGCCTCAGTTCAAGGGTCACTTCCTCCAGGAAGCTGTCCTTGAGATCCCTGAGAGATCTGAGTCTGTCTATTATAGAGCACCGTCCCACACTGCATAGTGCTGGTTGTAGCACAGATCTGATGGGTGTGTGTGTTGGGCGGGGGCAGGGGTCAATGATCAGTGTCACCTCTCCAAGTAGGATGAACTCCCCATGAGGCCACAACCTTGTCTGCTTTTGCTCATCATTAACTCCCCAATGCTGAGAATAGCATTTGACACATGAAGTAGGCAATTAACAAAAGATTGTTGAATGGATGAATGAACTTGCAGGAGTGAGTCTGGAGTCAGGTTTTGCACTTGGGCAGAGAGGCTGGAGGAAGGCGTTCTGGTGCCTTCGAAGAAACAGGGCTGGCCTAAGTGTAGGTGCTGCAAGTGGAGGCAGCTATCGCAAGCTCAGAAAGTGGGTCTGCCAGAGAGTGTGGGCAGCAGAGTTGCCGTGGAGAATGTGCCTTCTTGGGTCACGTGACTGTGAAAATATTAGTCCTTGGGAGCAATTAGTTAAGTTAATTAGCTCATCCATTTAAGCAGCAGCTAAAGCAACGGGGCCTGAAGACCGTTTGGGGAAAGACACTCAATTATTTGCACCAATGTCGCCCTAATTTCCCCAGTAAGCTCAGCTGTGGCTGGGCAAGGGAAGAGACTTGAACATTCAATTAATTTCCTCTTTTTGGGGCCTGGAGTGGGAGGGGTAGAGGGACCTAGGGAGCAGGGCTGGCTGAAAGCAGGCTGCCAGAGCCCTTGAAGCCCCAGTGGCCACCTTCAGACTTTGCATCTCTCATTGACCCTTCTGATCAAGACATAAGTTTTTCAGGCCCCGGGGATGTCACTCCAGAGAGAGGATAACTTAGTCAAGGTCACACAGCAAGTTAGTTCTAGGGGCAGACCCAGAACCCAGGCTCCCAGCCTCCTCGACCAGGACCTTCTCTTTAAGGAAAGAAAAGAAGCGGTGCAGAAATCACTGTGGTGACCCACAGAGGTCCAGCGGGTTGTGGCGATGTAGTCACACAGCATAGCTCCCCTAGAGAAGCATGCAGCGGTACCTTGCCTCCATCGTGGGGCTCCAGCACCCAGTTTCTGTTTCCCTGTCTGGAAAATGAGGCTAGTGTTTGTGGGGAGTGGGCTTGGAGATACCCCCATTCCCTATTCCCAATCTCTGGGGACGGTCTTTGGGCATACAGGTTCTGGTCTGTTTCTGACCCCCATACGAGGTCAGCAGTTAAGACAAGCATCTACTATGTGCCCAGACTGTGCTAGATGCTTGGGGTGGGAGTGGGGGTAATGGCCAAGGTATGGGACGAGTCCCCTGTGGTAGTACAAGCAAAGTGACTGGAGAACAGTACCAGGCCAGTGCATAGTGACATGCTGAGCTGTGTGCCTGTGAGGACAAGTCAGTCAGAACTGAGGTGATGAGTGAAGAGATGGAGAACTAAAGGCTCGCTAGGTAAGTGTGTGAATCTATAGGGAAGTATGAATCTATGCAGGGATATGAGGATGCAGATGGGCTGGACGGTTCAGGGGGGTCCGTGTTGGGGACAGAGGCATGAGAGTTGGAGTGATCAGGTGGGGCCATTTGGAGAAGGGCCTTTTGTCTGGGTGCAGCTGAAAGAGAGTGACAATCGAGATTTTCTATGAAAATAGTGGCATTGAGATGTCAAGCTGCTCATGCAAAAGGATGAGGAAAAACTTACTCTATAAGGGAGGGGCATTCTTTCCATGGGATGCAGAGCTGGGGGACTTGCGTGCAAGGCTAGGTTAGGAGGAAATCCAAACTCTAAGGGGGGGTGGGTGGTGGGAAGGAAAATGATATGCATCAAAGGCCAACTCAGGCTCTAGACACTGTGCTTTAAATGGGTTATCTTAGGTGAATTGGTGGTGCACGTTCCTTAAGAAAATGAAACTGGAGCTCATCTGGAGCTCAGAGAGTTTAAGTAAATTAATCCAAGTTACACAGTTAGCACAAGGCAGAGCCACGATTCTGGGTCTGATTTTGAAGCCAGGGTCTTTCCACTGAAGCAGTCCTCTCACCCTTGGCTACATGGAGAATGACTGATGCCTGGCCCCCTCCCGGGATAGCTGAGGGAATCTCTGGGAGATGGGGCTGGGCACCTTTCCTTTAAGCTCCTCAAGTGACTCTGCTGGGCAGAGAAGTTGAGAGGGCCCAGCAGCAAGCTGCCTCCTGCTTTGGTCCCCAGGTTCCAGCCATTGCATCACAGGGGACTGGCTCCTGTCACCATGCACTAACTCCATTGCTGTCAAGGATGCAGGAGGTAGGGAAGACACGTTGGTGCATTAAAGTTGATCTGGGACAGGGCTCCTGCAGAAAGGCAGGTGCCCAAATTCAAAGAAGGAGGTGAGAAATGAAGAACAGTGAAGATGGAGGCTGAACCCACTGACTCCTCCTTGTCACCCCCACCCCAGATCCATGCATGACCCCAGGAGTTCCTCTTCTGCCATCACCACAACGCTTGACATATGTTTATTTCTCCCCAGGGAGCCATCCTCAGATACCACTCACCCAAGGCAAAGGGACGATGGCTGCTCCCTGAACAGATGCACACTCGGCTCCTTGGGCCCCTTCCACTGGCATCAGCCACCACCAACTCTCTGCAGAGGGAACAACTCTCCCAGAGATAGTTGAATGGTTGGCTGTGATAGGCACCATTTCAGACTTGCTGTGTGACTTACTTAGATGGAGTCTCACTCTGTCACCAGGCTGGAGTATAGTGGCGCGATCTCAGCTCACTGCAACCTCCGCCTCCCAGGTTCAAGCGATTCTCCTGCCTCATCCTCCTGAGTAGCTGGTTCTACAGGTGCACGCCACCACGCCAAGCTAATTTTTGTATTTTTAGTAGAGACGGGGTTTCACCATGTTGGCAGGATGGTCTCGATCTCTTGACCTTGTGATCTGCCTGCCTCGGCCTCCCAAGGTGCTGGGATTACAGGCGTGAGCCACCACGCCTGGCCTCTGTGTGACTTATTTAAACATATTCTTCAGCTTTCCAATTCTGTAAACTGGGTAGAATAATATCTGCATGGAAACTTATACCTGAAGGCTTTAGGAAAAAGATTGTTTAGGAGCCTTTTGTAGCTTGTTAGCTGTGAGGTAATAACTATTGATAGATAGGAATGTGCTGAGGTGAAAAGAATGAACCAGCATTTGAGTCCAATAGTCTGGAATCAAATCTAGTCACTGCCATGTGTGAGGTTCCTAACATCTTCAGAGCAAGTTTTCCTGTATGATTTATGAGTCAATGAATTCCATGTCTTCTGCCCAACCTCCTTTCTGAACTCCAGGCCCACATTTCTAGGGGCTTCCTGGACATTTCCTCCTGGATATGGCACAGGCTCCCAAACTGATCATGTCCCAGGCTGAACTCCCCACTCCCACCCGCTCCTGTGCTTCCTCTCTTGGTGACTGACATCCCCATCCTTCCCGTTTCACATGCCAGAGATCCAGAAATCATCCTGGACTCCTCTCTTTTCCTCACCCCAACCACCAGTTAGCCACCCGGTGTGCAGTCTTGCATCTAGATGAGCAAATCCATCCCTTCCTTCCTACTCCCGTGGCGCCTCCATGGTGCAGACTGGTACCGGCTTTCCCTTGACCTACTGCAACACCCCCTCTTCTCATTGCCTCCTGCCAGCGCCCTGCTTCAAGCCTTCCGCTGTGCCCGTTGCCTGTGTGGGCAGAAGCCCCACACCGTTAGCCCGGCTTGCAAGGCCCTTAGCATCCAGGCTCCAATGCCCCGCCCACCCCACTCCTGGCCCC
Organism: Pongo pygmaeus; assembly: GCF_028885625.2. NCBI lineage: Eukaryota > Metazoa > Chordata > Mammalia > Primates > Hominidae > Pongo > Pongo pygmaeus. The sequence goes on from NC_072373.2 coordinate 46,851,229, forward strand.
TACTTCCCACTCTGCCCAGTGCCTCCAGGCGACATGCCCAGTGTCCTCCTGTTTCCACGCTGGAGCACTCGCTATTCCCTTTGCCCGAAACACCCGCCTTTCCTCGGGATCAGATCAGAAGTGTACTTCAAGAGCCACTCAGAAGCCATCTTCTCTGGCTATTCCTTCATCCTAACCCCTATGGAGGCTCCAAGGGCTCTGGCTCCACGGTCTTTTGTGCACACCTGCTATTTTCCCCATGCTGCACTGTTATCTGCCTATGTGCCTGTCTCCCCCAGCAAACTTCCAAACTCTTGTGGGCAAGGATTGTGTCCCAGAGCACTCTATCCCAGGGCCAGGCAGAGTGCAGGGCACATAGTATGTATTCAATAAAAACATATCATAGCCAGGTGTGGTGGTGTGCACCTGAAATCCCAGCTACTCAGGAGGCTGAGGCAGGAGAATAGCTTGAACCCGGGAGGCAGGGGTTGCAGTGAGCTGAGATTGTGCCACTGCACTCCAGCCTGGGTGACAGAGCGAAACTATGTCTCAAAAGAAAAAAAAAAAAAAGCATATGAAACAAATGTTTGGCAGAGGGATCTTTGCTGGATCCTCTCTCCCCCAAAGACCCAGCTACTCTGGAAGAGACATACACATAGGCTGTGCCCCTTATATATGTGCCCAACCAGTAGGTGGCAATGGAAGTGTCACTGCGTGCAAGCACATGACCCTTTCTGGGGTCCTCTCAGGCAGGCTGGACACCCCGGCTCACGGGTGGACAGGAGTACCTGGAACACGGGGCTCACTCAGGTAGAGTTCCTCAGGCTGCAGTTTACATACCCGCAGACAGGGGAGTTGATTATTTGGGCTTCTTGGATTCTCTGGGAAGATCCTCTGAGCCCAACCCCAATTCCCTTTTCCTCTTCCGGGGCCCTCTGCCAAACATCTGTTCTTAGATGGCCTACATGTCTGGCTTGAGTCTAGAGAGAACTTGGAATCGCTCCCCATGTCCGGGAAAAGCCCTTAGGGAGGGGATGGAGAAGATCTATACTTTTGTGCAGGGAAGACTGAAGCTGGATTGACAGCAGCCTGGGAGAGTGAAGTTAGCTGTGTGGTCTTGGGCAAGTCACATCCCTCCCCAGAAGGTGGATGGGTTTTAGCGCCTCCACAGACCAGTGCTTGAATACTGGCTCTGGCACTTCCCAGCTATGCAGACTTGAGCAAGTCATTTGCATTTTGGGGGCCTCAGTTTTCCCAGCTGTGAAATGGGGACAAACACCAGTTTCATAAAGTAGTTACAGGGATGAGGTAGGATCCAAGTGTCTACAATGCTGTTCAGTTTATGACTGAGGAAGGAGGCACCTGTATCAATTGGCAAGGCATATGGCACAGGGGTTTGGAGTGCGGCCTCAGGAGGCGATGATGAGGTTCAGATCCTGCATCTTCCCTTTTCTAGCTGTGTGACCTTGGACAAGTTATTTTACCTCTCTTTACCTCAGTTTTCCCATCTTGAAAATAGAAATAAGAATAATCCTCTCTCCTAGTGTTTTTGTAAGTATGAAGTAAATAAATTCATGTGAAACCCTTAAAATAGTACCTGGCACATAGTAAGCATGAATGTGTGCTTCCTATCACCATTGCTGTCAGCCTCATCAATATCATCATCTCAACACTTGAATCTCATTAACTCCAGGCACCTACTTGCTCTTGCAGGAAATCTTGCCTCCCCCAGATCTGCTTCATCCCAGCATATGATCTGGGAGACCCCTAAAGCTCATGTACACATGCTCATACTGTCTGGGCTGCCACTCGATGCTGATTTCAGTGTCTCCAGTTCCTCCAGCAGCACCACTGTCCAAAGCTGCTGCATGGCCTCTGATGCCTGGGCCCTGCTCCTCCTGCTGATGTGCCTGTCTGTCAAGGCTTTCAATCTTCTGCAGCCTTAGCCGCTCAGCAGCTTCTCTCAAAGAGAGAGTGAGAACAGTCCCTCCCTAGGTGATGTGATCATTGGAGGGGCAGAGTCTCACAGCAGGTTGCTTGGGCCTTGAAGTGTTAGATTTAGTGAGCTTGCTCTTGAGACAGCTCTTTCATTCTACACACAGCCACTCCTCTTCCCAGGATCACTGGGTCAGACAAGGTCAAGAGCCAGCCACTCTGCCCAAGCTGGAGGGTCTCTCTGTCTGACCTCAAGCCCTGTTGTGCAGACTTGCTTGTTTTGTCAGCTTAATTCTTTTTTTTTGGCAATAACCCCTACTTAACAACTGCCAAAAACCTCTCTATATGTCTGGAGCCTGACTGTGAACACAGTTCAAGTTTTTCCCCCAGGGAACTCCTCTTTAGCCCCCAGGTAACCCAGTGGATGCAAATCCATACTCCGGAAGATGGATGCCAGCAGACGCCTTGGGTTTGAGGTATGCATCTCAGTCTCAGCTGCAGCCCATCCTGGATGCCTTGCCCCACGCAACATATATAAACTGCCTGGTACATAGCAGGCACTAAATAACCAGTATGTATTTTTTATTAGTTTCCTCACCTGCAAAGCAGAGATAATATAAATTACAGGCTCACACCTGTAATCCCAGCACTTTGAAAGGCCAAGGTGGGCAGATCGCTTGAGGTCAGGAGTTCGAGACCAGCTTGGCCAACATGGTGAAATCCCATCTCTAGTAAAAAATACAAAAATTAGCCAGGCATGGTGGTGCATGCCTGTAGTCCCAGCTACTTGGGAGGCTGAGGCACGAAAATCTCTTGAACCTGGGAGGTGGAGGTTGCGGTGAGCCGAGATCACACCTCTGCCTGGGCAACAGAGCGAGACTCTGCCTCAAAACATTTACTGTGCCCTTATTATGTCCAGATGATGTTCTAAGTTTTTCACGTGTATTAACTCATGCGATATTCACAATGATTGCATGAGGTAAATATTGTTTCTGTTCCATTTTACGGATGAGACATAGGGTGTGAGGTGCCTTGACCAAGGTCACACAGCTGCTAAGTGGCAGAACCAGGATTCTACTCCCAGCAGTCTGGCTGCGGAGCCTGTATTTGAACCATCATGGTATCCATGCTAATGCTCAGAATTACTGTGAGATCCATGATTCTATGTCCTATGGCTCTATACAAGCACTAAGAGCTGCTGCTCCCACGGCTCAGTGATTTGGAGGGGGAGGGAGGAGGGGGGAGGAGGATCAGGGAGAGGGTCTCTCTTAGCACTAGTGATGGTCGTGGTAGTGACTGCAGGATTTAGAGGCTCTTTGCAGAAATCTAGTTGCTGCATTTCTGGAAGGGAATAACTGAGAGCCATTATTTTGTTTGGACAGGTCTGAAGTGGGGAGGGAACTCGGTCAAGGTGAAGAACTACATCAGCTTCTCAAGCATCCTCTTCTCTCCCTTCCCCTCTTTCTCCCTCACTCCTCATTCAGCTAGGGCCTGGGGGCAGGGGTGGGGTTTCCAGCAAGGCTGCCTCCACACTGCCCAGGCGGGCAGCCTCAGCTACTGTTGCAGGGTTCAGCTGTTGGGGGGTGCTCATGGAGTATGGCTGGGGGGAAGGGGCTGTCAGCCTCCCAAGCAGCAGCCTTCACTGAGGCCTAGATCGCTGAGAGAGAAAGGAGGACACCTGAACAGCCACAGAAAGCTGGCCCAGGAGACTGCAAAAGTACTCTTTGAGGCACCTCTTCCTAACATGACCCTTCCCTCTACGGGCCCTGGAAACATGGGCAACAGGAGCCTGATCCTGCAGGGCTGGCTTAGAGCCCAGAGTTCCAGGACAGCTCCAGCGTTTCTGTAGAGGAGGGACTCAGGAGTCGCCATCTCATTGGAAGGGAGGTAAGGGGCCTTTATTTTAGTCTGTGGACTTATTTGGAGGTGACTTTGGGGAGGATGCTCATAGAGATCATGAAGGAGGGTAAAGTCTCCCCAACCCTACCCAGGCCACCATAGCTCTGCCAATGCCTGTACCACAGCTCCAGGCCTGGGGTTTGTTTGTGCTGACACTTGAGGCCAACCCAGGGACAGTGCAGAGAATCCTGTGCTTGGGCTGCAGACCTGGAGAGGCAAAGCCTCGGTGGGGATGAACTGGCTTCAGCTGCTGTCCACCTTGTCCAGGAAGCCTAGAGGGAGAAGTCAGGATTTCAGGAGCCGCTAAGTGAGGTGGGGCTGCGGAGGAGAGAGAGTTGGGGGTCAGGGAGGGGAGGGATAGTTAGAACCCTGGGGGAGAAGGCTGAGGGTGGAGTAAGAGGCTCCTTCCCTTATTCCTTCAGCCCTCTGTCTTCCCCAGCAAGGCCAACACTGCTATGCCAAGAATGGGGCACTGCGCTAGTCTCTCTATATACATTATCCCGTTAATCCTTACAAAAAGTCTGTTTTATAATCAAAATCCCCATGTCGCAGGTGAGAAAGTTGAGGCGTAGAGAAGTTATGCAATTTGCCTGTAGTCATACAGCATACAGAGGCAGCACGAGGATTTGAGGATGCAGGATTTGAGGTGTTTACTGAGTGCCTACTCTGGGCCAGTAGGCTAGGTGAGCAGGGGTCCTTTCCCTCCTGGAGTTTACAGTCTAGTGTTGGGGGGAGACTAGAACAAGGAAGGATAAGCGTGATGAGGGCTGTAGAGGAGAAGCACAGGGCACACAGGGAGAGGGGTCAGGGAACTGGGACTGGCAGGATGGAGGGGGTTGGCCTGGTGCAGTGGGGTGTGGAGGACAACATGTACAAATGCTCTGCAGCAGGAAGGAGCGTGGCCCTTTGGGCCCTGCAAGGAGACAGTGAGGGAGTGGACAGTGCCAGGTGAAGCTGGAAGGTGGGTAAGGGCTGCATCTAGAGATGCTGGTGCATGAAGCCTGAAAGGAGAGGACAGAGTAGGATGGACAGTCAGGACCTAAGGAGTACCTGGGGAGGAGGGCGGAGCTCCAGATATGCACCCAGCCCACGTAGACTCACAAGACCCAGCTCCATGCCCTAACCTACCTCAGGACCTTGGGTGAGTCATCCACCCTTTGGGGGCTCCCTGTGCCTCAATGGAGTGAAGAATTATCCCTTCCTTGCCCTGCTGCCTCCTGGGAAAGTCGATAAGAATCAAGTGAAATTAAGACTGTCAGGCTGTCATTGTCATCCCTATCAGGGGAAGGGTCCTCTGGGGCCTGAGGGGGCTCTGAGTGAAGCACAGCTGTGTTTTCTCCAGGGACCCACCGTGTTCCCATCCTCCCCCATTTTGGCCCAGCCGCTGCCTGTGCAAATGTCACCCGCTCCTTCCACACACCATCAGAATTCCACTTCCACCCAAGAGGGGAAAGGGCACATTGGAGGCAGCATAGACGTTAAACACAGTATTTTCAGAAGGAGCAGACATAACCTTACAGAAGTGCTTTATTTTCTGTAATTAGACTTTATTTTACTGGAGGCAGCTTTGCGTAAGGCTCAGGCGTCTCTTGGTCCATTTTATCAGAAGGAACCATGGGGGTCATTTCATCCATCCCTTTTCATCTAAGCAGCACTACATTCCAATCGTGAAGGCATAAGCTTTCCCTGTCAAGCAGGATGCTGCCCCAGATGCTTAGCATCAGGAAACCCCAAAGTCAAACCTGAATCCAGCCTGCTGAATGAAATTTCAGTCCCATCCTCCCTCCTCCTAGCAAAAGAAGGTTTGGGGGAGATTTCAAAACAGAGGCACTTCTCTCCCCAGGGAGAAACCGAAGAGGAGCAGCAGGTACTGCTCTTCAGCCCGCACACCCATCTCAGGTGACAGGTCCCCTCCTCAGTGTGGGATGACGTGGTGGGGGTAGGTTACGGGAGTGTAGCAGAGTGGGGGGAAACCCCTGGTGCCCTCCTGCTGAGCATCTGACCTTGAGCCCTTTACCCTAGGTCCCCCTTTCCATCTGAAGAACAGTGAGGGGTCAGCAGACCTGACTAGAGAGTCTCAGGCATGGGTCCTCTCCCCCAGCCCACACATGAACACACACACACACCCTTCCCTACACCCAGGTATGCAGATGCACACTCCCCCACAGGACGAGCAGCCCGGAAATCCCTGAATCAGCTTTTCTGCAGTCCAGGGTCTGTGACAATCGAGCTGCTGCCGTTCTGAAGAGAGGCTCCAGCCTGGCCAGGAGCAGGGGGTGCTGCAGCACTGCAGTCCCCGGCTTCTGGAGTGAGGTCTATGTCCTGGGGCAGGGGATGCCTGGAGGAGGGAAGGAAGGGGGATTCACTGCGGGTATTGGGAATTTCCCCGTTCCCCAGACTCTGTGGGTATGAGAAGCCCTGGAAAGCCCTGAATGTCTGCCGCCCCCAACACACATGCACACAGGATTTTTGTGTGTGTGGGTTGGGGGATGTCACTTCCTGGGTCAAATAGCAAACTCCAGTCCTGGTCCTGAGTGTGCAGAGCAGAAGGCAAACAGAAAGCAGCTGCATGGAGGGTGAAGGAGAGGCTGAGGGGAGAGGGCGAGGATGAGGTGGAGCTGGGAAGGTCAGGGGTGGTTAATGGCCAGACAGCAGCAGAAATTCCACCTGGCGAGCTGGGGCCCCCGAGGTCTTATCGGGTGAGGTTGGGGGTTGAGGGTGAGGCCCAAGGGTGAGACTGAGGCACAGGAGTGCTGCCCAGGCTCTCGGTCCTCCCTGCCCCTCCTGGTGCTCACAGTGGGTGTCAGCCTCGCTTTTCCCAAGTGGGAGAAAGCAGAGTTGCGGAGGTGGGAGGTGTTGGGTCCATGGCAGAGCCCTTCTGCTGGGTTCCTATCTGGGAGCAGGCAGAGGGTCCTGTGCCAGCAGACGCTCTTCCTCCTCTCCCCCAAACCCGTACCCTTCCATCCCCCTTTCTCCCCTCTCCAGGTGGCCCGTGAAGAACCCTGGCACCAGCCTTGACCTCACTCTTCAGGACAGACTGAGGCTGGGGACCGCGGGCTGCCGGAGCCCTGGGGCGAACTCCCCAGCTCCCCTTCCTCTCCAGCATCTGCCTTTTGTTCCATCTCTCTTCTCCCTCCCTTCTCTCCCTTGACTCAGGAAAACCTTCATCCTTATCTCCTGAAGCAAATTGTTTCCCTCCCACCCCTGCCCGCACGCCGTTCCCTACAGCCAGGGGGTCCCCTCCCCGCCGTCCCCTCCGTCCCCTCCCCCAGCCAATCCCCGGACCCGAGAGGCTGTAAACTCGGAGCTGGCGGGTGGGGTGGGGAGTGTTGCAGGAGTGCACGGAGGTGGCGGGGACTCCTCGGCAGAATCGGGGGAGTCCTGTAGGGCTCCGGGGGCTCGGAGCCGGCCCCGCCCTCCTCAAACTTCTGTAGGACCGCGCCAGTTTAAACCCCTGTCCCCCAGCCTAGTCCCTCCCGCACACACCTCCCCTTCCCCTGTCGCCGATTTCCCCCTCCGCTGGCAGTCCGGACTGGAGAAGGGGGCGTGGGCGCGCGGAGGCAGCCTCTCCCGCAGAGGGGATTGCCTGGGGCGGGGGCCCTGCGTCGCGGTTTGCGGGGATCGCCCTCGGAGGGGCCTCCCGCGCTGTGTGCAGGCGGATGTGAGGAGCATCTCAATAGGCGGGCGGGGGAAGCGGGATCAGGTTGTTACTACTGCAGAGAGAGAGAGAGAGGAAGAGGAGAGAGAGGGAGAGAATCGAGAGCGAGCGAGCGCGGGAGCGAGGGCCGCAGCGGCAGGGCCGGTGGGGAAGTGGGAAGAGGGACCTGGACTTCGGGACCCCAGCCGTCCCCGCCCCCGCCCTCTCCACCAGCTCAGGCTGAACGCGCCCGGAACGTCCCAGGGTAAGAGGGAACCCCAGGCGGGGCACCCCACGAGGGCAGCCAGTAGTCCCGAACGAAGCTGTGCCTTGACCGACAGTGGCCACCTCTAGGGCCTGAGGCGCGGGCGAACGCAGGGTCGCCAAACGGTGACACTCCGACTTTTGGGGCTTGGCGCTCACCGCGGGATAAAGTAAGAGCAGGACTGAGCCCGCGGTGGGAACTGTAATCCGGAAATTCATGGGCGTCGGAATTACCTGGCTAGACCCGGGGGAGGTGTCCTGAATTATTTCGGGAACCCCTCGCCTCCAACCTATCTCTCCCCGCGGAGAGCCCGGGTCCAAAGCGGAGAGAAGGCGAGAGAAGCCACGGTGCCTTAGCGCTGGGACCAGGGACCTGCGGTGAAGCGAAGGCGACTCGCCGCAGAGAAGCCGTGGGAAGGGCGCGGGGAGGTGCATGAGAAGTGGGCGTGCGGAGAGAAGTGGGTGTGGGGCGCGTGGGACCCCGTAGCACCTGCTTCGCTGAGGAGGAGCTGGAAGACCATGCTCGCGCGACACTGGGGAGCCCCTGGTGCAGAGTGGGGTGTGCTGGAGGCACTGGCGGTTTGCAGGACTGGCTGCCTTTCTAAGCGCCCCCGCCTTGCCGCAGCCGTCCAGGGTTGAGATGAGCGGCTGCATTTTCCACCCCTTCCTCTCCCAGGAACTTTCCCACACTTTGACACGCGCCACGGCTCTGTGCATTGGAGGAAGCAGCCTCCCTGGGATCCTGGCAAGCTTGCAGAGACCCGGGTGGGCGATGGGAGGGGGCAGCTGGGCAGTGGAAATGAGGGCCCTACTCAGTTTGCTGTGTGACCTTGGACAAGCCGCTGCACCTCTCTGAATCTCAGGATGATGGAGGCGCATGGTGCCCAAGACAGGAATGGGAACGAGGTGGGGGAGGGTGCGCCGGGGAACAAGCTCATGGGCACGCCTGCCCGAGCCTCTGCACCTGAGAATCGCTGCCTTTGGTCACTGGCCTCTCTTAAGTGAGTTCAGTGCTCACTTCCGGGGCAGGGGGTGGCAAGGTGGAGCTGTGAACCCAGCGCCCCAGGGAGAGTCCGAAAGCTTCCATTCTGACCTGTCCTATGACCTTGGGTAACTCACTGACCCACTCTGGGCCTCAGTATCTTCATCTGGAGAATGGGGTTTGGAATTTAAGGTATCTGAGGTTTCTCCCAGTCCCAACACCCTGCAGGTGTCCCCACTGAAAGGATGGGGGTGGGGTAGAATGACCTAGCTGGGTAGAATGACCTAGCCTCTGGGAAGACAGTAGCTCCCCTACTGCACCCCCCATCCCAAAGTAGCAGGGCTGTGACACCCTCAGCCTGTTGATTGGTCATCTCTCCCCACTTTCAGAATCCAGCTGATGTGGAGAAAGGCCGGCTTTCCAGCATTACACATCCTCTTTGCAGAGGGCAGATTCTTTCCTAGGGAAAGGTTGGCTGTGACAGACGGATGACCATAGGTTAAAGGGTGATGTCAAGGACCTCACAAGGTCATGCTGTCTGCTCTCTACCTCCAGACAGGGCTGCATTCATCTCAGATAAGGAAGATCTGAAGGAATCGTCTCGTTTTAGAAAGATCTCCACTACAATAGCCTAGGGCACCCCACTGTGCAATGTGACAGTCCTTGCCATAGGAAAGTCTAATCTAACTCCTTTTTGGGATGAACTCTGGTTCTGTCTTCAGTTGAGATGAGACAATAACTTCTTACTGGGCATTAAGGTGTTGCGGACGAGTCCCTGTTTGAGACAAGAGAGCTGAGTTTAATTTACAGGCTCTGCCTCCAATTTTGTGACCTTGTGTGACCTTGGGCAAGGCCATTTCTTGCTTTCCTCCCCTGTACATTGAGAAGGTAGAACTAGATAACTTCTCAGGCCCTTGCAACCCCACAATTCTGTTGCTGCAGTTCTGGGCTGGTGTCTGAGTAGCAGGAAGTGGACTTGGCTGGGTGATGGGAGCAGGTGGTCTCCAGGAATTCCCAATGCATTGCCCTCCCACTTCTGTCACCAGAGTTGAGACAACTTGAGACAAATACTGTATATGAATTTCAAAGCCCGGCACACCCCTGGAGGGAGTCCCCAGGAGACCTTGGCTCTACTGGTTATTAGCTGTGTGACCTTGGGCAAATTACTTTATATCTTAGAGCTTCAGTTACTAAGTAGTCAAAACAAAACGAGAATAGTGGTGGTATTTTAGGGTTTTTATGAGGATTAAACAAGAAGCATATGTAAATACTTGGTCCAGTACTGAGCTGTCTAAGTCCTCAATGAGTGGTAGCTATTGTTAATAATAATACAAGCTGTGTAGCAGGCAGGTGGCAGGGCAGCTGTGAGCAGTGGCCATGGGGAGCAGGGAAAGACTGTGGACTTGCAGTGTGTGTGATCTTCCCCTTCCATCTTCAAAGCTTCCCTACAAAATGGGAATATCACCACTGTCTCTGTCTCTCTCTCTCTGACCATTAGGACCATTCTGCAGTAGAAACTTCATGGGAAACAGAGAGACTGCTTGACTTTCCAATAATCTCATACACGTTTTCCTTTGGTTTTCCCTTCCCCACTCTCTGCCACACCTCTGTGGTTATGAAAAAATGGGCCTTTTACTCCATTCCCCGAACCTTCTAGGAATGGACCAACTGAGAAGCAGAGAGGGGTAAGGCCAGATGTCCCTGGAGTGAGTGGCTAAAGGCATGTCTACACCCAGGTGGAAGGAGTGGCAAAGGGACTGGCTCAACCTGGAGGGGGACTCCCAGGACCCCATGGCCAGGACTGAAGTTTACCCTAGACTTGCTGTGTGACCTTAGGCAAGTCGCATGCCACTGTGGGCCTCAGTTTTCTCGTATGTGAAGTGAAAGCTTGGTTTAGATGACCCAAAGTCCTTCTGGCTTTGTTGCTCCACGACCCTGCTGGCTCTGCCTTTCCCGAGGCTGGGTGGGGTGGGGTGGGAGGTTTGTTGGAGTCATTCAGGCTTTGGGTGTTCACTGCCCCTTGATTCCAGTCCTATAAGTCAGCTTGGGGAGAGGCGATGACCTCCCCTTCTCAATAAGAGCACTGATGGTTAAGAGCAAAGGCTTTGCAGATAGATATATCTAGGTTCCTGTCTTGGCTCACTCCTTAATGTCTGTGTGAATTCAGGCAAATTACCAACCTCTCTGAGCCTCAATTATCTCATCTGTGAAAAGGGAATATTACCAATCTGGAATAGGAAGTCCGTAGTGTGATATTGACTAATGCACAAGGATTGGGTTTTTGAGGTTCTATGTTATCACAGAGAGGGCTCAAGTTAGAGGAGGAGCAGGGATACAGTTCACAGTCCTGCAGTTGTCACCATGCACACGATCCCCCAAAATGCCCCAATGTCCTATGTCCTCCTCCTGCTGTGCACTGGCCGCAGGCTCCAGGAGTTTGCATGCTCTAGTCTTCGTCATGGGGCCTGGAGAAAGGAAGAGCTCAGCCACAAAGGCCAAAGGCCAAGCAAGCATGAGTCTGAGAGAAGCGTGGCTGACAAAAGGCTCCTGATGATGAGGGAACACGAGCCAGCAGCATGGCATCCCTCCATTCAAGGTTAGTCATGAGGAAAGGCTGTGAGATGCAGCCTTGGAGAAAAGCTGAAGGAGCGGGGGACATCGCCTTCCACAGAGATGTGTTAGATGAGTGGCACAGCAGGACGAGGCACTGAAAGGGGCTGTGGGATCATCTCATCCAGCCCTCTGTTTTGATTATGGGGAAACTGAGGCTTAGAGAGGGAGCGCTCCTTGCCCAGGATCACACAGCACGTTAGTACCAGCGACGGAGCTTGTCAGCCCTTGTAGACCCTCAATCCAATGCTCTTTCCTTCCTCCCTGTTAAGCACCAAGCAGTTATTTTCCATCTTTTCTAAAGTCAGAGCACAAGGTAAAATGCCTTGACTGCAGCAGAAAGGACGTGGGTCCTGACAGGAAGGAATTTCCTGATCTAGATACTGAGATCATGGGATCCAACCTTCCCATTTTGCAGAATAGAACACGGAAGCCCAAGAAAATTAAAGAACTAGCATAAGGTGACCCGGTATCAGACACTTGAATTCCCAGGCCTGAGCTCTCTCAGTTATGCCAGCTATGCCACGCTGCTGCTCTTGAGCCAGACAGGGCAGCAGGATAGCCAAATGTGAAAAAAAATAAACCCAGATGGGCTTGGGGAAGGGAGGGAGGACAGAAAGGCAAAAGACCAAAAGACAGAAATATTACTTCCAAGACCACGCTTTTCTTTCTCAGCTTGTCTCAGTTGGCCCCTGCTCAGAGCTGTTGAGGCTGACAGCTTGCTTTGCCCTCTGAGAGGAGAGAGGAGGGAGACAATAGCCATCCCCATTGGTCTCACTTCCATTGACAAGGCTGAGTGAAAGAAAGTCAATATTTGCCCAGTGGCAAAGGACGGGGAGTAAGTCTGACTTGGGATGGGGCGGAGTAGGGGCGAACAGGGTAGGGTGATGGGGAGTGATTCTGAAAAGGAAGGCTGCAGCATGTAGGGCCTTGGGTGTGAGCACTTGACTTCTGAAGGAGCCTTTGGATTTTCTGAATTAAATAACCCTTTGTATCTCGGAGTGCATCCGGCCCCATTCGCAGGCACCTTCCTCCCGCAAGCCCTGATCCCTAATAAATTTCCCTTATTGTTTGGAGCTGACACCTCCCCAGCTTCCAGCTCCCTGGAGAAATGGAACTTTTGAAGCTTTTGCTGAAAGGCCTCTGAGCAGATGGCCCATTGAGCGGGTCTCTCAGGCAGAGGCTGCAGAAGCTGCAAGAAAGGCTCGGTTCCTTATCTGGGCCCCCAAGCCTAGGGAAAGATGTGGAAAAAGTCCTTGGCAGGTCAAGAGAGGCTGTGAATATTTTTTTTTCTGCCTTTGTTTTGTTACCTTTCCATTTTTCTTCTCTGCATGCTGCTCCTCTTTTCTCTGTGTCCTGAGATTGGGGAGGGGCTGGGCGGGGGGGGAGGGGCAAAGCCCACAGCCTTTCCCCAGCTGGAATGGAATTCTTGAACCCTGTAGCAGCTGCCATCTGCTTCAATGCCTTTTGTGATTGCTGTGTTGCTCATGGAATCACATCTTAGCAATTTAACAAAGGGTGCATTTGGAAGCAGAAGGGTTTCTAGTAGAAGGTAATGTGGCTGTACTGCAGCAGGAAGGGCTCATGTGAGGTACAAGGAAGGACTTCCTACCAGGGAATTGCCCGCTGTTGGCAAATCTGCTAGGTGGAAAACCGTGGGAGTTGATCCACCGGACTCCCTTACTCTCTTGGGAATGAGCCAGGTTTGTTACCTGCCCCTGAAGGGGCCACAGTGACATTCCTGGAGGTCAGTGCTGCCACCCAAGACTAAACCTGGTCCCACAGCCACCAAATTGATCATCAGGGCCGGCAGTCCTTGGAGACCAGAAAGCTAGAGTAGCTTCCTAAGCCCTTAGTTTGGCCCCGGGCACTGAGGGAGGGGCAGAGGGTGAAAGGGGGAAGGAAGGCCCTTGGCCTGGCCTCAGCCCAGCCAGCCGTGCAGCCAGGAGAGATGCTGCAGTAACCTATGAGCAGCCAGCAGGAGAGTCTCTCAAAGCTGCTGCTCACAGTGGGGCAGACGGAGCCTGCCAGCTCCAAGCCTGCCTTCAACCTGCTCCCCACTGCTCGGCTGGGTTGGGACTTGAGGGCAGCCGGCTGCTCAGAGACAGATTGCAGCCTGTCCCCCGTCCCCGCCCCCAGCACATGGCGCCTGGGTGAGAGCACAGCCCAGCTTCTGGACTTATGTGGACTTCTTGCGTGCGTACTTTGTCCTGAGCTGACTCGTGTGCCCCTAGTCCATGGTTTTTGGTTTTGGTTTTCAGGTTTTTTGAGACAGGGTCTCACTCTGTCACCCAGGCTGGAGTGCAGTGGTGTGATCACAGCTCACTGCAGCCTCAACCTCCCGAGGCTCAGGTGATCCTCCCACCTCAGCATCCCACATAGTTGGGACTACACGTGTGCACCACCATGCCTGGATACTTTTTGTTTTGGGAGGTTTTTCTTTGTTGTTGTTGTTTGGTAGAGACAGGGTTTCACCATGTTGCCCAGGCTGGGCTTGAACTCCTGGGGCTCAAGCAATCCTCCTACCTCAGCCTCCAAAAAGTGCTGGGATTACAGGCGTGAACCACCATGCCCAGCCCCTAGTCCATGTTTTAGTGAGACTTGGAATATGTGGAGCCTTGTACTTGTATGTGCCTGGCACTGTTGTGCAGTGGTTAAACCTCAGATGCTGGGGCTAGGTTGCCTGTATTCAAATGCCAGCTCCTCCAGTTTTTTATCTGTGGGACTTTGGCTAAGTTACTTAAACACTTGTTACCTCAGTTTCCTCATCTGTAGAATGGAAATGAAATAGCTTACCATCAGGTTGGCATGAGGATTTAATGTGTGACTATTTACATACAGCTCTAAGAATAGGTAGTGCCTGACACACGGTGCTATAAAGATTTGGCTATAAAGTGCTATAAAGAGTGTTATTATGGTGTTTCTGAAAACTGACTGACGTTTTGTAGATAAACGTAGCAGCAGAACTGGGAGTGGGGCGAGGCAGGGATATGATTGGCTTTGATGAGAAGAATCTAGAATCCAGTGAACCCACTATTAAGTTACTGCACATGGCCCCAGGCAAGCGGTTTTTCCCTATCTCTTGGACCTCAGTGGTCCCCATTAAGAAATGTGGAGAGGGATGCCTGTCTTCCTCACTTCTCCCAAGATGTCCTGGGATCAAATGAGGCAGATGATGGTCTGAAAAAGCCAGTGAGCCTATCGGATGCACAGGTTGGCCTCTCCCTGTCCCTGCTCTGGAGCACATGCTGGCTTTCTGGCTGAGGTCCTGGCATATTGGGCTTTCTACCAAGGGCACCAAACCCAGTGGACTGCTCTCCCAGTGAGGCCACTTGGACTCTGGGTGGCTCTGGGCTGAATCTGGCCCTCTTCATTTTCTGTTCTTCCTTATTTCACCTGGAAAAAGGATGGTGGTTTTGTATCTCCTAATGCTCCTTAGCAAGGGAGAAGGAGTGTTTCTGAATGCAGTCTATAGTTGTACAAGCAGAGAAGGGGGCAGGAGAACCTCTCCTTCAAGCTGGGACACCCTGGCCATGAGCCCCAGACAGACTGAGGTGATGCCTTCCCTGGGTTGTCAAAAGTGGGAGCTCCTTCCCCCTACCACTTACAGCCAGACTATCCACAGTGCAGGGAGGCAGGCAGGGGGCTGATCAGAAGCAGCACATTGAGTCAATATGACATTCATCATCTTTCCTGCCAGGTAAGACAAGGACCCTGGTTGTTAGTGCCCTTGTCGCTTCCTCCTCTTGCCTCCTTCCTGGCTGGGAGGGAGAGTCAACCTGACCTGCTCACAGTATTGGAGTGATGGTTAGGTTAGGGCCTCATGGTTTGGCCCCAGTATCTTCTGCCAAGAACCATGGGGGTGACCAGGCTGTGTATACCCAAGCAAGCAACCAAGTGAAGCCCACTGCCCTACAGACTTCCCACCTGGTCATCTGGGGTGAGCTGTGCGTAAGGAGAGGGAGGGCCACTTTAGAAATGGCCTTAGAAATGTCTGCTTCTGGAGCTGTCCTCAGAGCTTCTTCCTGAATATCATTTTACAAGAGCCCCAGAGATGAGGTTTCTTGGCCAAGGTCACCCCAAAATCAACCGTGAGCTCATGTCTTGAAGTCCACTATATTTCATCTGCCCCATTCCCCAGGCTTCCCTAAAGAAGATATCCAGCATTGGCTAGAAATGTAGGTTTCCCTTCTGGTGGCTGTCTCCTGTGACCTTGCTCCTGACCTCAAATCCCCCTGAACATCATCCCTTGTAAGTTGTATGGGTTTGGATTAGAGAGCGGGGAGAACTTCTTGAGTGGCCTCATTGGGACAGGGAATGGAGGCTTTCCCGAAGATACATAAGGGCAGACCTGCTCTCCATGAGTCTGGGCTGGATCAGGTCTTAGGAGCATCAGGAGTTCGACAACACAAAGTCCAAAATCAGGTCCTGTGGCCTCCTAGCCATGGGACTTTGGGCAAGTTGCTGACTGGCTCTGAGCCTTATCATTAAATTGGAATGGATATGATTTACTATCTTATTTATAGAAGTTTATAAATATATATTTACTTTTTGAAAACAGCTTTATTGAGCTATAATTCACATACGATACAGTTCACCCATTTAAGCGCACGATTCAATAGTTTTTAATATATTCACAGAATTGCACAACCATACCACGATCTAATTTCAGAACATTTTTTCACCCCTAAAAAGGAACTCCATACATATTAACAGTCACCCTCGATTCTTCTGTTCCTCCCAGCCTTAGCCAACTAATCATCTACTTTCTGTTTCTATGAAATTGCACCTTCTGGATATTTTATTTAGATGGAATTATATAATACATGGTCTTTGGTGACTGGCTTCCTTCACTCACATAATGCTTTCAAGGTTTAGCAACACTGAAGCATGTATCGGTACTTTCTTTCTTTTTATTGCCAAATAATATTCCATTGTGTGGATATACTGCGTTTTATTTCTCCATTCATCAGTTGATGGATGTTTGGTTGATTCCACTTTTCAGCTACTCTGAATAATGCTGCTATCAACATTTGTGGAAGGGTTTTCATAAGGATATGTGTTTTCATTTCTCTTGGGTATATGCCTAGGATTGTCAAATGGTATACTTTTTTTTTTTTTTTTTTTTTTTTTGAGATGGAGTTTCACTCTTGTTGCCCAGACTGGAGTGCAATAGTGCAATCTCGGGTTCAAGCGATTCTCCTGCCTCAGCCTCCCAAGTAGCTGGGATTACAGGCATGCGCCACCACGCCCAGCTAATTTTGTATTTTTAGTAGAGATGGGGTTTCTCCGTGTTGGTCAGGCTGGTCTCGAACTCCCGACATCAGGTGATCCACCTGCCTCGGCCTCCCAAAGTGCTGGAATTACAGGTGTGACCCACCTCTCCCAGCCAGTATACTTATTTTTAAATGGTGTATTTATATTACTAGGCTCTGTTCTAAGTATTTCATATGGATAGTCTCCTTTAATTATCACAATACTCTACAAGGTAGGTACTATTATGAATCCCCTTCTTATAAAGTGAAGACATGGAGGCATCATTTGAGGGACATCAAGGGATTTGTTCAAGGAGACTCAGCTAAGAGAGCCAGGATTTGGACCCTGGCCTCTGGCCCTTCGCTCTTCCACCACCTTGCTCCCACATGTGATATTTAAGTGAGAGAATGTCTGAAAGTGCTCCCAGCCTGACTGTAGTAGGTGCCCAAGAAACGTTTGTTGGATGCTGGGAAAGGACCAGACACCTTGCATTTCGCTGTCTGACTCACCATGTGGCTTTAGGGAATTTGTGTCCCTTTGAGCCTCAGTTAAATTTCCCCAATACATAAAGCTTCAGTACGGCATTTCATAAGAGACAGGGCTGAGATGGGAGGTGCAATATCATGGAAAGGGCCCTGGATTCTAGTTCTGGCTCTCTCACTGGCTTGGAAGGCGTAGTAATTTCCTTTCTCTGTCTCTGGGTTTCCCCACCATTCAATTAGAGGCCGGAACAATTGATCCTAAGTTTCCTTCCAGCTCTCTCATCCTATATAAGTTCTAGGTTCTTCCTCAGCAACTGGAGCCCCCTGGGGAGCTAAGCTGGGATGGGTGCCCAGGGCCTCAGGTCACTGCTGTGCTCAGCAACACTTCTCCCACCCAGTGTGTTAAAGGCCAGGTAGAGGCTGAGTGGGATGAAGATGGGGAGAGGGGAGGACCCACCCTAGGCCTCCCTTCCATTATGGAGCCCTTGGTGTGGGCTGGGGACCTTCTATTCTCTCAGCCAGAAAAAAGCCACCTCACCTACACATCCCTTCAGTCTTGCCTGGCTCCCCTTCTCTTGAGTCGTGCTCCTCTGGAGTCCTGCTCCCTCCGGAGTCACTGCAGCCCTCATTCCAGTGAACTACCCAGCCGCCTTTGGAGGCCTGGCCTAGCTCCTGGTTTGGGATCACTTATGGGAAAGTGCTGGGCACCCACTGGGTGCCCATCATATTTTGGTGACTTAAATAGAGATCAGTATTTGAGCTAGTGGCTTCTCCTAGGTCGTGATTCCCCAGTTCACTTTTCCCCATCCTTTGTCAGCAAGAGCATTCACTGCATTCTGCAAATCTAACCTGGCAGCACCAAGCGAGGCGCATCTGCATCTTCCAACTGCACAGCCACATCCTGTAAACTTTTCCTTGGCCCTCCCTTTAGTCCATATTCGTTATTTCCTGGATGCCACTGGTCAGAGTGCCTCCTGCATCCCAGGTCCTGTGCCAAACACGTAACATACAGGATGGTGCATTTACCCCTCTGTGGTGGGAATTTGTAGCGTCTCTAGTTTATAGAAGAGGAAGCACATCCAGAACAGGGAAATAACTTCTCCAACGCCACCAAGCTGGTAGTTAACAGTGGAAGGATTTGAGCAAAGGCTGTCTGGTCCCAAATCCTGCATCACTCGACTGAAAGGAAAGATGGCATAAAGGGCTTTTAAGGGGGTACCCAGAGCCAGGGAAATCAGGTGGAGCCTCTCTGGGCAGGTGGGGTCTGGATTCCTCCGGAGCAGGTCTGTGTCTCTGTGTCTTCTCTCTTCCCCTGCATGGAGAACAGTCGAGCCTGTTGGGTAATGCCTGGTAACACCCTCCTCTGGGCTTAGTCTTCTCATCGACAGAACAGGGTCTGACATTTCCAGCAGGCCTGTGTGCCAAGCTTACCCAGAGATCTGGCGATGGCTATGCAAGCCTTTCTTCCACTGGTTATAGAGTCAGTTTCTCCCAGGTTTGCTGTTCTTGCCTGTAGTGTGATGAGCCGGAGTCTCATCCCTAGCTCCCCATCCCCCAATATCTGCGTGTCTCACTATTTTTAAGCTCCGTGGGCTTAATGAGCTGCCTGCCATGACACGTCTTCAACATTTACCTTTTTCTCTAATGAGCCTCAGAGAGCTAGGTTGGGCTTATTTTTCCCTTGACAGTCCCCCACCCCAGTCAGGAGGCCAGAACTGGGCTATTTCCCTTCTGGGCCCAGACTTGGCTTCCTGAGACCCCCACAGCAGTGTGCCCCACAAATTACCTAGTGGTGGCAACACTGCAGATTCCAGGCCCTGGGGAGCTGGTTCCTTCTCTGGTGCCACCTTCTGTTTTGTTTCTCCCCTCTTACCCCACCTCAGCCCCTTCCTGCAGAGTGGTGATGTCATAAAGGAAACTCTTGTGGTCCCCAGATAATTGGCAGCTACTTCTCCTTGAGGACAAACTGCCTGGCGAACCAGCAGGGCCTGGCGAATGAGGCCAATCGGCAGCAAGGGCTGGGATGGAGATGTCAGAGATTTAGAGGCTCTCAGGGTTGGAAGGGGGACCTCAAATTTCATCTAGGTCAATGCTGTGTCCCCTTACCTGAGTCCTATCTATAACATCCCTCCCAATAGTGGGCTAACCTCAGCTTGAATGCTCCCAATGATGGAGCACTCATTACCTCCTGGGACCACGAACTCATCAACGGGTGGTGCTGACTGTGCAAAAACCCTCCTTCATTTTCAGCCTAAATCTATTTTCCCACATGAAAAGAGGAGACCCCCGCAGTGGGTTCGTCCATCTTCTGGCTCCAGCCCTCAGTGCTGTGAAGGAGCCACAAGTCACTCTTCATGAGGAACCATGCCTGGTGTCTTGGGTGGAGGCAGAGGCACCGCTGATCCACAAAGATGTGGTGTGATTTTTTTCCTCTCAGGGGACTTTGCTTGGGGGAGGGCCCACTGTGAAGAGCCGAGAAGCTGCTAGAAAAAAACTGAAGTCGTTCCTGCTTCTCAAGTGCGAAGTGAACCTGCAGCAGAACATTAGAAACCCTAATGCAGGCTAGCTCTGTCTACGGGGACTGTTACATGCCAGTTCTCTGTTGCCAGCTCCAGGGAGTCAGGGTCTGATAGGAGCCACCCCAGGTATTCCATTTATAGTTACAGCTCCAAGCAGGGTCTTGCAGGGTGACTGCAACTCTCTGCGGTTCCAGAGAGCCACAGATGCTCACCCATGCTGGCTTTGGTAGGCAGGCAGCTCATTAAGCCTCTCCGAGGCTCAGGATTTTGCCAGCTTGGAAGAGCACTGGATTGGAAGGCAGGCTCCTTACTCTGCCACTTTGGACAAGTCCCTTCCTCTCTCTGGCTGTCAGTTTCCTCGGCTGTGATATGTGCTATGTGTGGACCTTCAGAAATGGTGCAGGGCTGGGCCCTGCAGCTGCCGAATGCTGTGTGTGTGGGTGGAGGTGCTTCATCCTGGGCTGTGCTCTGCAGGACACAGTGTTTGTCACCACTGGTCATATGAAGGGGACAGTCCTCTGCCCACTTCCATTCCCCCTCTCCTCTGGCCCAGAGCAGGGAGGCCAGAGCCCTGTGTACTGCTAGGCAGGGCAACGGCCCATTCTCAAATGTTTGCTGGGGCCCGGGGTGTGGAATGATGCTTCCGCTCCTGTGAGGGAAAACCTTGAGGCCTCTGGTGTCCTGGACCAGGGAGGCTCTCCTGCCCTAGGTCAGGCTCTGCGGAGAGGGTCCCAGATGATGGCGTCTCCGGAGCCAGGGGTTTGTTCGGCTGTGTCATCACCTTCCCAAGTCAGCTGTCATCGCTGCGCTTTCCAGGGTGGTGGCTGTGAGGGGTCCCATCATGGTCTGTGGTTGTCAGACACCCACCCAGGTGGACGTCTCTTGCCTGGAAAGTGGCCAGCCTCTTCCAAGCCCACCCCATCTCCTCCTAAACCTTGGCTCCCTGCTGCTCTTCCAGGAAGCCTTTCCTCAGTGGCTCCCTGGTTCTAGGTGCCTTTGCCTTGTGGTTCTCAGCAGAAGCGCCTGTGCATCATGGGAAAGCCAGTTGGTGATGGGATGCACGGTGCTCTATTAGGGTCTGTGTTCCCTCTGCCCATGTGTCCTCCAGCACCTGGTCAAGCCAGAGTGTGTGGGAGCCAGGGGTCAGCCCCCAGCTCTTTCTGCTCTGCACATTCGTTTTTCTTTTTGATGGAGTTATAACTTAAATTCAGCAAAGTGCACAACTTATGGATATGTGCACCAGTATAATCACCAAAGGAATTCCCCAGAAGGATCCCTGTCCCCTCCCAGCCCCTGCCTGCCCCTCCAGTGTAACCACTCTATCGCCATGGAGTCATTTTCTATTCTTCAGAGCTTTCCTCCCATTCCTGGTCATTCCTCAATCTCCCTGGCTTTCCTTTTTCTCTACAAATCCTCCAAATGCTGATATTTCTAGAAGCCCATCTCCAGATTTCTTCTTATGCCCACACTGTCCCTAGTGGATTATTCTTTTGTGCTAGTGACTTCTGGAGTCACTTCTGAGCAATACACCTGCTCCCCGCCCCCCCCCCCCCGCCCAGCTGCCTGCTGGGTGTGGCCACTTGGCTGGTCTGCTGGCATGGCTAGGTCTCACCTAATGTCAAACTCCTGGGCTCCAGTGATTCTCCCACCTCAGCCTCCTGAGTAGCTGGGACGACAGGCATGCACTACCATGCCTGGCTAATTTTAAAATTTTTTGTAGAGATGGGGTTTCACTGTGTTGCCCAGGCTGGCCTCAACCTCCCAAAGTGCGGGGATTACAGGTGTGAGCCACCAAACTAGGGATAGGTTTTGGCTGGGACATCCTTGGGGAGTCTGCGCAACCTCACCTCTTCACATCCCAGTGTTGTCATCTATAGGATGAGGGTGGCAGCTAGAGGAAGAACAGCTAGACTCTGCTGACTTCTGAGAGGAGGATGTGGTCAGATACCCACAAATGAGAACTTGAAAGCTTCAGCAACCAAAACAGAGACTTAGCAGCCACTGTTGGAGAAGCCATGGCTGCTGAGAGGCCTGAGTATTGGGGAAGGTGGGCTGGAGGAAGGGGAAAGGCTTGGCAGTATCTGGACACAGGGGCAGGAAAGAAGCCAGGGATAGTGCAATGGCTCAAAAGAGAGGACTTGGCCCAGAGATGGGCATCAAGAAGGCCATCTGGGCTGGAGCTAAAGGCATGGGTAGAAGGAGGACCATTTATTAAGAGAGGCCTGAATTATCTCAGAAAATAATAATTAAAAAAATGGGTATTGGCTTAACCTGGTCCTTAATAGGGGGTTAGCAGAGAGGCTGCCCCACCTCTCCACTGGAGCTGTCCCCGTGTGCTTCTGACAGGCCCGTGCCCAGCCTGGCTCAGGAACCGGCCATGGCCATAATGCCATGCTTTACATACAGTGCTCCTAAGCCTCGCAGCCCTGCGCAGCAGCTTCCATTATCATTCCCATTTTGCAGACGGAGTGCTGAGGCCCAGAGAGGTTAAGCAACCTGCTCAGGTTCCCATGGCTAAAAGTGACAGAGCCGAGAACTCCAGTCCAGGTCAGTCTGCCCAGAGCCCAGGTGCGAATTCACCCCACTTGGCTGCACCTGGCATTTCACTTGGCTCTTCTTCCTCAGTGGAGCTGTCTTCTAGGTTTGGATTCACACAGAATTCCAAGTTGAGGCTTTCCAATTTGGAATTCTCCCCCTCATTGCTCCCCTCCTCCAGCCCATGGGTGTTTTGAGGCCATGGTTCATCCCTCCTGGCCCCTATCTCCCATGTCTGTCCCGGCCCCCGGTCAGGCAGGAGAGAGCTGGCTTCTTTGGAGCACCTAATTGTGCCCCCGGGACTTGCATGCTCCACTTTAGTTTCTGGAGACCACGAGCTGTCATAGGTGTTGGTGATGGCATCTCTGTCTGAAGAGTGATGGGCACATCTCTGTTCCTGGGGCCTGGCCAGCATCTGGAAGGATGGAGGTACTCTTGGAAATGGGAGGACCAGACTGCACCTTCCTTGGCTGGCTCCCTGCCTGGGGTGCTGGCTCCCAGTTCCCACTGAGAGCAGGCTGGGCTCCCCAGACATCTCATGACCTCTCCCAGGTCCCGGTGTGGCCCAAAGCGAGCTGCTCTGCTACCCGGGAGTACAGCTCTTTCCATCCTCTGGGGAAGGGTGCTGTGAACCAGCAACCTGTTTCGCTCCCCCTGAGGCCCAGTTTCCTCAATTACAAAATGGGAATCACAGTCCCCACCTCACAGGGCCCGGATGAAATGAAATACGCCGCTGGCATGGAGTGGGCACAGTGGAGGTCTCCCTCCCTGCCCCCGGCACCCACCTTTGAGCCTGGTGCCTTTGTGATCTTCCCGTGATACCCACCTTCCCGGTGTGCTTGAGGAGCTCCCTGGGGCTCTTTGTTGGGAAGGAAAGAGCCCTGGGCTGGGTGCTAGGAAGTCAGGGTTCAAGTGCACTGTGAGGCCTTGGGCAAGCTGATCTCTGAGCCTTAGTTGTCTCCTCTGTCAAAGGGCAGAACCACATCTGCTGCACCTCCCAAAGGCCTGAGCTCTGTCATCTCCCCGTGAGCTGCTTCAGGATGGGGTTGGGTTTTATTCATCTTGTATTCCCAGCACTTAGCATGGAACCTGACATAGGATTTGGAGGAAACGAAAGTGAAGATCAGATGAAAGAGTAGATTTTTAAGCAATTAAACATGCTAGGGGTTATTTTCAAGGTTGGGTAAGGCAGACAACTCCTGGTCAAACCCTCATTAACCAGGGAAGTGGTCTTCATGCCTTTCCTTCGCGCATTACTCTCCAGAGAACCTGAGCTGCACTGGACCTCCTTTCCCCATGGGGAGCCACGGGCCTGCCTACCTATAGTGGAGCACCGTAAGGCAGTGCACCTGCCCGTCCACACCCCACCCATGACCACTCAGGCCCTGGGTGTCAGGGTCTGACCTAGACAGGGTGCCTCTTTTGGCTTTGGGGTTTCTCTTCTCTCCTTTAGCAGGGAGCTTGATGGGACGGAGGTTGGGGGGCAGTGCCTGGTGAGATCCCCCACCTCCTCCATTACCTGCTACCAGGCTCAGCAATCAGGTTGCTCCTCTGGGAGCTGGCAGGAAATGCAGTCGTAAACAAGACACGTTCCCACCTCACAGCCCTAGTGGTCCCCTGGGAGCTGAGCTGCTTATACAAGTACCTTTGACACCAAGAAGAAGTGACGCAGTCTCTGCAGGAGGAACACACAGAGCCAGGGAAAAGAATTCTGGGCCTCAGGCTCCCCAGCCGCACAACCTCTGCAGCAACCCTTGCCCTCCTGGACAGAGCCTGGGCTGACTCAGAGACCCTGACTTGGTGAGCACTGCACCCCTCATTGCGGGTAACACAAGGTCTGTCCTTGAGTCCATGGTCAGCATGGGCTCGGCCTAGCCCTGCTGAGAGGAAAACTGAGGAAAGGAAATGAGTATTTATTTAGGGTCCACTTTGTGCCAGCACATGTGGCCTCTTCAATCCTCATAACATCCCTGTGAGACAGGCACCTGATCCTCGGTTTGTAGCTAAGAAATGATCCCAGGGAAATGAACTCATCTCCCAGGGCTGCAGAGCTGCTAAGTGTCAGGTTGGAAAGCAGCCCTGGTTGTTCTAAAGCCCACGTTATCTCATGACCCCACCACCCTTTGTGCTGCTCACCTTCAGAGGTAGAACTCTCCAAGCATCTCGGAAGGCTGAGGCGGGTGAATTGCTTGAGCCCAGGAGTTTGAGACCATCCTGGGCAACATAGTGAGACCCCTTCTCTACAAAAAAGAGCCGGGCATGGTGGTGCGCCTGTAGTCCCAGCTACTCGTGGGGGTCGAGGCTGCAGTGAGCTGTGATTGCACCACTGCTCTCCAGCCTGGGCGACAGAGTGAGACCCTGTCTCAAAAAAAAAAAAAAAAAAGAAAGCTGAGAGGCTATCTTGGGAGATGCAAAGCCACTTTCCAAAGGATGGAAAGAAGTGGAGAGAAACCAGGTCTCCTGATGCCTCTTTCAGGTCCCAGACCTCTTGCCACCTTTGGAGACAGAGGGTCTGACAAGAGACCTGCAGAGGGAGGGTGGGGGCTGGTGACCCTGTGGTCTCTTCCAACCCCGAGGCTGTAAGGTGACCCGCATCGTAGTCCACCCCCTCCCATTACCCACGTACAGGGCCTGTAGCTATCACCCAGCTTCCTGGACAAGTGGTGTGGCCCGAGACCCCAGCCCTTCCTTCCCTAGGGCTTCTCATATTTCTACATATGGCAGTGTAATGCACCTGCACACAATGTTTGCATACATGTTCACAGTGCTGGTTCATGCATGTTTATACATTCATACATGATGTTCATACACATGGTGTTCACGTGCACACACATACACATACACAGCCTTTCTGGCATTCTCTGCTATGTCCCTGCACTTGCTGCTGTCACCCATTTCAGCTGGGCCTGAGAGACGGAGACAGGACCCCCCTCCCTGGTGCTGCTGGCTAGCAGATGCCACAGTGCTGATGTTCTGCTCCATTACTGGGTTAATGGAGCCTCCTTCTGCCTCCGGCCTCCCACTGGTTGCCCACCTCCTCCTTTCCAGGGTGTGAGTGTTGACTGGGGGCCTGGGACGCAGTGAGCCTGGTGGGGGTGCGGCTGTGTGCGGAGGGCGTGGGCCTGGCTTGGGTGGAGATGGGGCTGGAGGCAGGCGACAGGCTCCTGGACGGACAGCAGGGGGCACCACTAGGTCTCCTCAACAGGCCGCAGGGAAGAAGTGGGCTGGGGAGGAGGCTTCGGTCTCTCCAGCTACTCTCCAGCAGCTTGAACTGGGGCACCTGCCACCCAGCCCGGGCTCCTGCCCCTGCCCCCTTCCGCCTCCCCACACACTGGCAACACCCCCTCCCCTTACACTCCCAGTCCACGCCACACACACACCACACACCACAAACATCACACACACACCCTACTACATGCCACACACACCACACACACACCACACACACACCCTACTACACACCACACGCACACCACACACCACAAACATCACACACACACCACACAGACACACACCACACACCCTATTACATGCCACACACACACACACCACACACAAACCACATACACATCCTACTACACACCACACACCCTACTAGACACCACACACACCACACACACAACCTACTACATGCCACACCACAAAGACACACACCACACTATACACACCACACATGCCACACACAGACACCACACACACTACACACCACACACCACACACCATACTACACGCCACATACCACACAGGCACACATCACACACAGGCACACATCACACACACACCACACACACACCCTACTACACACCACACACACCCTACTACACACCACACACACACCACACACACACCACTACACACCACACACAAACCACACACCCTACTACACACCACACACAGCCTACTACACGCCACACACACCACAAAGACACACACCACACACACCACACACACCACACAGACACACACCACACACCCTACTACATGCCACACACACCACACAGGCACACACCACACACACCCTACTACACACCACACACACACCCTACTACATGCAACACATACCACACACCACACACACTACTAAACACCACACACACCACACACACACACCACATACACACTACACACCACACATACCCTACTACACACCACACACAGCACACACACCACACACAGCACACACACCACACAGACACACCACACACCACATGCACAAAACACACGCACACACCACACACACCCTACTACACACCACACAGACACTGTGCTACATGCCATACACACTACACAGATACCACACACACACCACACACACACGCTACTACACACCCCACACACTACTAAACACCACACACACCACACACATCCACACTCTACTACACACCACACAGACACACACCATATACACCTTACTACACACCACACACACCATATGCACACACCACACACACCATACGCACACACCACACATACACACCCTACTACACACTACACACACCAAACACACACACACCACACACACCCTACTACACACCACACACATACCTCACTACACACAACAGACCACAACACATACACTTATTACACACACATCCCACACAAACTCACTATACCCCCATACCACACACCACACATGCCACTACCCACCACTACCCACATACCCCCTTACACCCCACTAGAGCCTCCACCCCTAACCCACACCACCCCCTACATCACACACACACCATATACACACACCCCACTGTCCCCCACACCCTAGCGCCCACGTCACACACTGCATATACAGCACACACATACCACCACATATACCCCTAACCCACCACACACATGCACACACCACATATGCACACTCACATCACACACACACCACCACACTCATGCACTCCTATTAAAAGGCTTTTGCTTTCGTGCCAAACCTCTAAACCCATCCCTTAGACGGGCGGTGATCGGCAGAGCTAGTGTGTTCAAACCTTGTAACATTTAGTCAGAAAGCAAATGCATCAATTTGTAACGGTTTGTAGCTGAAATTGAAGATGAGCGATACGGGGACTGTGCTGGAAGGTGCTGTGTGCCTCACATGAGGCAGAGCTGCTCACACTGTGGCTGGAGGATCCATTGATTGTGTGGGTTAATCACTGCTAAGCCACAGAGAGCTCCCCTTTCCCCTGGTGAGCACTCCCCCAGCTGGCAGTTGCCCGCGTGCTCTGCAGAAAGCAGTGCCTCTCTTGGGAGCATGACCAGGGCAGACCCCCATGGTCCTACCCGTCCTCCCTCACACTCAGAGCATGCGCACAACAGACCTCCTGGGGCCCACGGGTGCACCCCCCCACACACACTTTCCGTATCCTACACCAGGCAGCCCAGGGCCAGCTGGTCCCCAAGCCTCCATCTGTCCCCACGCCTCCATCTGTCCCCACTCAATCACTCATTCGGGGTCCCCCACCCTTCCCGGCCTGCTCCCAAGCATCTTGACACCCAACCAATGGAAGACCCTCTCCTCCGCCCCAGACAGCTGCCTGTGGGTTTGGGAGATGTTGTGGGGTGCTAGGGATTGGGGAACCCTGGAGGCCCAAGATTCTGAGTCTCTGGAGAAGGAGGTGGGAAGGCAGCCTGTCTGGGGGCCAGAGGCAGCCCCCTGGGCTGGGAGCAGCTGGGGGCCCCTGCAGGCGGCTCAGGGCTGGCCAGGCGGCTGGACTGTGACTCAGCAGCTTCTCCGCCTTGGCTAGAGTGCGCCATGCTGCAGTATTAACTCCCTCTCCAGGGAGCCTGGACTCCAGCTCCTCTCCCACAGGGATGGCGGGCTTCTCTGTCCTGTTTCAAGTTGTGATCCTGGCTGGGGTGGCAGAGCGGAGGGTGTGCTGAGGGGCTTGCCTGGCCAGGGCATCCCTCTGCCCCCTCACCACTGCTACTACCCCTGCACCCTACAAGAGTTAGCCAAGGATCAAATGGAGCCAGGGCTTGGTGGGGTGGCCTGAGGGGCGACAAAGGCCTGGAATACAGGAATTGACAACTCAGGCAGTGCTGCCACCATTTAGCGGTGTTGTTTGTGTGATGGAGATAAGCCACCTCCCTTTGGGGCCTCGATTTCTTTGTTTTCGAAAGAGGCTGTGGACTGCGTTGTCTGTAAGAGTCCCTCAGCCCTCACAAGCTGGGTTTTATTAATATTTGCCTGTGATTTAAGGGTATCCATGCCTGGGGTCTAGGTTCAGAGAGAAATAATCCGAGGCAGGTGTGAGGTGCTGCAGATTTACAGAGCCTTACTCAGGAACCTTAACCTTTGATCATGGAAGCTGTCCTTAAGGCAGGGAGGGCAGGGATGCTTAACCCTCACACACAGCTGCACAAGCGCAGGGAGGCTAACAGGCCAGCCCAAGATTGATGCAGGAAGGGCTCAATCTTCAGTCATTGGATTCTGAGGCGCCCATCAGGTGGCCTGGGATTGCTGATCTCAGCATAGATGCAAGAGAAGGAAAATGAGTGTTGGCGAAGCAGGAGAGACTGAAGTTAGACACTAGAAGGACGTTCCAACTCTCAGGAACCTGGGAGTTGTTAGCTTCCCCAGGGCCAGTCAAGAACAGACTCTGCTTCTATGTGTGCGGAATGACAACCTTGATCCAAAGTGGAGGTGTGAGTGGACTGACCAAGAAGGCTCATCAGGCCTCGGTACACAAGGAACTCAAAGAAATGGGTAATTTATTTTCAGAATGAGCTAGAAAATTAATTCATTAAAACTTTATCCTCAGCCTCCTAGAACCAAATGTTGGACTGAAGCATTGGTGCAAAACATAAAGACATACATTTCTCCTTAAGTATTGATCTTTCTAGCCTGCGAGCTTCGGTGACAGGTGTCTTGCTGGTTAACCTATTTCCATCTCATTACTTTGGCTTCTGCAAATACAATGCCAGGAAAGATTAAATACTGTAAGCTGTATCCAGTCAGCTCTCCATTGTCTGCATTAATCAAGGCCAGTACTGAGTGGGATAATCCACAGAAGTGCCTAGTCCCCAGATCATATTTAATTGGTTTGGGGTGGCAGTTGATGGTGAGTGAGTGTGTGTACACGTGTGCACACGCACACACATATGTTTTTGGTGAGGGTGAGGATCGAACTTACTCATCTTTGATGTGGCATCAGGATCCCATTTTGGAGGCAGTCTCATTTGGGGGCACACCAAGGGAATCCCAGAAGCCTGCTAGAGGAGACAGCAGGGCTTCCAGTCTCCTGACTTTTTGTAGGGAAGAAGAGAGGCAAGGTGAGAGCCCAGGTGTCCTCTGAGGGTGAGGGGGGCAGGTCCTGGTGGCATTCTCCCTGCAGCATGCCTCCCACCTGGAGCAGGTCAGGCGATTTCTGGGTGAGCTACACAAACCCACTCATTTGTTCTCTCTTTTGGCCGAGCACAGTGGCTCATGCCTATAATCCCAGCACTTTGGGAGGTCAAGGCAGCAAGATCGCATGAGGCCAGGAGTTCAAGACCAGCCTGAGCAACATAGTGGTACCCTGTCTCTACAAAAAATTTTAAAACTAGCCAGGCATGGTGATGCATGTGTGTGGTCCTAGCTCCTTGGGAGGCTGAGGTGGGAGGATTGCTTGGGCCCAGGAGTTTGAAGGCTGCAGTGAGCTATGATCACGCCCCTGTATTCCAGCCTGAGCAAGAGTGAGATGCTGTCTGTAAAAAATAAAATAAAATAAATTTAAAAACACACAAACCCCCCTCATTTGGTTTCTCCTTCACAAGGCTGAGGATCCAGCTCCAGGGTTCTGAAGTACCAGAGGGTGGAAGAGACAGGCAGATTTTCGTGGGGTTCAAAATTTTAAAGATACAGAAAGATACCCATGAAATATTTTCCAGCTCCTCCTTTCCCAACTCCACTCCCCAGAAGCAACTACAATTAATGTCATCAATTCCTTATGCACCTTTCCAGAGCCGTGCTGTGAATATAGAAGCATGCAAGCATACATATACTTCTCCCCCACCCTTTTACGCAGGTATCATGCTCACTCCCCTGCACACTGATTCTTCCACTATCTCCCTTGGAGATCATTCCCTGTTCACCCACACAGAGCAAAGCTCCAGGGCATCTGGGCCTTCTGTGATTCTCCCACATGGGCTGACCATGGGCAGAGTGAAGACCCTCAAAGCAGAACATCCCGGAACTACTGAGAGTCTGAGTGTGAGTGTGCGAGGTTGTCTCACCCCACCTTCCTCCTCCAGCCTAGCTCCCCTTCCCTCCTACTCAACTTGATTGTCAATCAAGTCTCCCTTTAGTTTAGGTACAAGAACTGTGGCTGAGCTCTGAGCATATCTGGGCATTTGGAGTTAAGGAAAGAGAGAGCCTCTAGACATGTTGTTTCTGCTTGCTATAAGAGGGCTCATAATAGGGGGAGAGATGGTGGCCCCTTCCCCCTGCACTCCCCATCCCGGCGTATCCCTAGGCTCTCTGTTGAGAGCATTCTTTTTGATACTCACCTGAAGTCCTGCTTTCTGCCCTGACAGCTCTCTACATGATAGGAAAAAAAAAAAAGGATAAGATAAAGGATAAGCCAACCAGGTTGTCACCTGCTCTCCAACTCCTCACCCACTCCAGGCCAAGTGTGGCTGTTCTCCCTAGCAAAGGGGGCCAGAGGCAGTTAACTAGTACTCCAAGACCCCAGCATGTTCTAGGGTCTGTGCAGGGACATGCATGCCAAGCATGGTTCCTCCTGGACCCATTGCTCCCAGCCCTGGGGCCACTTGCAGAGGCCTGAGTGCTTGGGACTGACACTGTCACAGGGGCCACGTGGCCATCCTGGGCAGACAGAAGGACAGCGGCCAGTGGACCAGGGAGAGAAGGGAATTCCTGCGTGGATTCTGTTTAGTGACCTTGCTTCTGGTCTACCCCTGCTGCTCCAGCATCATTTCCCACTATTGGAGATTCCCCCTTCCTGAGCTTTCCCTGAGGACTGGGCCCCCTACCTTGCTCCTGAGCAGGAGACCTGGCCTGAGTCAAATTTAGACCCGGATCTTTACTCTGATCAACTGTGTGACCTTGGGCAGGTCACTTACTACCTGTCTGAGCAGAATTTGCCTTGTCTTTGAAATGATGCTGGTAATTGTGCCCTCCTCCCAGGTGGGTTAGATGAGAACATCTGTGTGCTCACCAAACAGAGCTATGGTGATTGAACCTGTTGTTGCCACCAGTGTCCTCCTGCCTGCCCTGCCCTGATGCCCTCCAGGTCCGCAGTGCCTTTGAGGCTTATTTTACTCCAGCAACTGGGCTTGGACTTTGACCTCTCTGGCAAGTCTTTCTGAATTACTTAGAACCTCATTTTTTCAAAGTGTGGTGCCCAGATCACCTGCATCAGAGGAAATGGGGGTGCTTATTACAATGCAGATTCCTGGGCACATTCCAGTCCACTGAGTTTTCTGAGTTAGGCTCTGGGAGACAGGGTGCAATGGCAGAGGGTCTGCATTTTAACAAATTCCCCAGGGGATCTTGATGCAGGCCAAGCCTGAGAGACCCTTCCTCAGTCCCTTCCCTTGTATGTCTTCTCCCTTGTTGGGGCCTCCCAGGCCCCTACCTCTTCAGACCTCGACCTGTGGCCCAGCAGGCTGGGAGCAGGCATCTCTCCCCACCCCCGCCTCCCTCCACGGACAGCTGCAGCCTTCACCTAATGGCGCCATTTCATGCTTTCCTGCTTGGGTGATTCTGACCAGACAGAGGAGTTTACTCTGTCCTGGGAGCCCTGGCACCCTGATCCATTTATCTTCCTCAAGTCTTCCAGCTGGCTGCTCTCCCCGGGACTGCAGCTCCCAGCCATGCGGGAGGCGAGGCAGCTGTGAGTTCCTGATAATTTGGCTCTCCCTCACACCATTCTCGCCGCCATTCCTCCCCAGCCATGGGAGCCCTGCCACCTAGAGTGGGGGAAATAGTCCTGGAGGCAAAGGAGGCTGCTGGGCTGTGGAAGGATGCACTGGACTAGGGGTCCAGGGATTTAGATTCTTCCTCCACCAAATGCCTGTGCGACCTTGGACAACTGGCTTCACTTCTCCGGGCCTCCAGGAGTCTTGGGTGGCATGTGGGCTATGAAAGGGCTCCTGCTGTTTTCCTTCTTTTTACATTTTTTTTTCTCTGACTCTAGAAGGGACAGCAGAGCCAGGTGATAGGGGGTCACATCAGAAGGAGAATCAGCCGAGGGAATCTTGGTCTCTCAGCTACTGGCGTGTCTCCCAGGGAAAATGGAAATGCAACCCAAGGGCAGCCTTGGAAAAATAAGCAGTGCTGGGCAGATGTGGGCTGTGGGAAGGACATGCGGTCTCTACCCATGCAACATCTCATTTAATCCCAGCCTCAACTCGAGGGTTTAGGAATAAAAGCTGCATTCCAATAGTTAAGAAGTCTGACACTCAGAGAGGTGAAAGAAACCACCCGAGGTGAAATGGCTCATAAGGGGGTACGTCTGACTCTCTGTGGTCCCAGGCCTGCTGCAAGAGGAGAGGAAGGGTGGGAAGTTCCCAAAGCTGTGTGCAGTGCCCCCACTTCCCATGCCAGCTTTGGGGTCTCACTGTACACACACACACACACACACACACTCACACCAGGTCTTGGTTCCTTCCCAATCTATGCTTGGGTGGGTGCCCCTGGATATAGCCTGATGAAGACTGAGTCTTAACATGGTTTGTGGAAAGAGCCCTGGGCCCAGAGCCAGCCTGTACTGCACGGGGGGACCCTGGGAAGGCCACTTCCCCACAGAATTCAGTGTCTTCTGTGAAATGACATAATGTGACCCAATCTCAAAGTCTGTCCTGCTTGATCATTTACAGACCCACATATTTACTGAATGTGGGCAGATTACTTGAGGTCAGGAGTTCGAGACCAGCCTGGCCAACATGATGAAACCCCGTCTCTACAAAACTACAACAAATTAGCCGGGCATGTGGTGGGCACCTGTAATCCCAGCTACTTGGGAGACTGAGGCAGGAGAATCGCTTGAACCTGGGAGGCAGAGGTTACAGTGAGCCAAGATTGTGCCACTGCACTCCAGCCTGGCAGACAGTGAGACTCCGTCTCAACAACAACAACAAAAAATGCATAAACAAGTGAGCATCCCAACAAAATTTTATTTACAAAAATTAGGTGGGGGACTGGATTTAGCCCCTGGACTGCCGTTGGCCAACGCCTGCACTAGAGCAACAGCAGTGAGCGAGACAAATGAGGTGGCTGCTTATACAGTCACAAGCCGCATGAGTACCATGGGGATGAGAATGGAGAGCCGGGAAAGCAGGTGGTTGGGGCCTTGATGTGGGGTAGGGGAGGAGGGAGCCATGGGTGTGGGGAGGAAGGCGTTCTTGGAAGTGCTGTTTGAGCTGAGAAAGATGTGTAGACTGTATTAGTCTGATCTTGCACTGCTATAAAGAAAACCCTAAGACTGGGCAATTTATAAAGAAAAGAGGTTTAATTGGCTCGAAGTTCTACAGGCTGTACAGGAAGCATGATGCTGGCATCTGCTCGGCTTCTGGAGAGGCCTCAGGAAACTTACAATCATGGGGGAAGGTGAAGAGGGAGCCAGCACTTCACATGGCCAGAGCAGGAGGAAGAGGCGGGGGAGTGGGGGTCGGGGGGTGCTACACACTTTTAAATGACCAGTCTCATGAGAACTCACTATCACTAGATCTGACCCTGTGATCCAATCACCTCTCACCAGGCCCCACCTCCAACATCAGGGATTACAATTTGACATGAGATTTGGGCAGGGACACAGATCCAAACTGTATCATAGGCTTTGGCTCCATGAAGGGGGCACAGCATGTGCAAAGGCCCCGAGGAGGGTAATACAGTGTATTAGGGGAAACACAAGAAGGAGTGTAGGCTGGTGTTAGCAACCCAGGGAGGGAAAGCTGAGGTGCTGCTGGATGGAGAGCATGAGGGGCTGTAGGCCACGCTAGGGCTTTTGGCCTGTGTCCCTGGGATGGCTTTTCGTTTTTGGCGACATGACTGGCTTTGCATTTTATGAAGATTGCCTTGGTGGCAAATACGGAACTGACTGGAGGTGATCAAGAGGAGACCCAGAAGATCAGGCGGCTATGTCGGGGGCCAGTTGACCTGTGGGCCTGGAGCTCAGAAGTGGTTTGACTCTGACAGAAGAGGACGGCACTGATGCCAGGGTGTGGAAGGAACCACACAGGGAGACACCACAGCTGAGAAGGGAAGGACCTCAAGGGCAAGCCTGAGGCAACCAAAGGAGGAGTAGTCACAGTTATGACAAAAGCAGGCAGTGGCCAGCTGGTGACCACAGCTCAGGGGTCCAGCTCAAGGAAAATGAAAATGTGCCCTGGGTTTAGTGACCTTGTGTTCATCATCCATGACTTTACAAAGAGCTACTTCAGCAGAGGGATGGGGCAGAAGCCACAACGGAGGGGCTGACGAGTGAGATGGACGTGACGAAATGGGGACCATGTGTGCGTGTGTGTGCACACGTGTGTATGTGTGTGCAAGTGTGTGTGTGGGGTCACCAAGGGAAGGGGAGAACAAGGCAGCAGGTGGGGCTCATTTTTGGTGGGTGATGTGATAAACTGGACTGGTCCAGCCTCAGCCGAGGGAAGGGGGAAATGTTAGGCACAAGAAAGGGCAGGGATGGCAAAGACTTCTGACAAGTCAGGAGGGATCCTGCGCAGGAGCAGGAACTGGCTTAACCAGAGGAAAAGCCCTCAACTGACAAGGGGTCAGGAGGAAAGGTCTGTGGTTTGACCCAAGGTTGGGACATTTTGAGAGATTTCTCACTTCTATTTTTCTTTAAAATAACAGCAAAGAGAGAGGAGGGGTGTGAGGGAGCCACAGGCCTGCAGAAACTGGAGGAGGCAAAGCTGGTGGGGAGGCGTTTCCTGCAGTTTCTGTGCAGTGCAGAGGGCCTGGGTGATCCTGGGGACTGATGGAGCACGCGCTGCCCTCGTACTGTGGGGGGATTTTCACCAGGGGGCTCAGCAGTTGGGGGTAGCCATGGAGAAGGAGAAAGCTGTCAGTGGGATTTCTCCAGGGCTGGCGCTTTGCCAGGTGAATACCACAAAAATGCCAAGGGAGTGTAGGGAATTACAAACAAGTTGTAGGCACCACGGACCATGGTGGGAAAAGAAGTCTAGAAGGGCTGATGGTGGCCCGGAGGTCAGGGAGATTTCTCCAGGAAGAGCATTCTAGGCTGAGGGAGAGTAAGTGCCAAGGCTGTGGGATGGGGGTCTGTTTGGTGGGTTTGTGGCTGGTGGCAAGAGGCCAGTGTGGCAGGAACTGAGTGACTGAGAGCAGGGACAGGAAATGCCTGTGGGAGCCAGCCAGGGGCCAGGCCAGGCAGGAATCTTATTCTAAATGTGACAAGAAGCCACAGGAGGGTTTTAAATAGATCAGTCTGGCTGCAGTGTGGAGATCAGGCTGAGTGGAGGGGAATGGAAGCTTCCAGATAGGCTACTGTGGTACTCCAGGTGGAGGGTGGAAAGTGGCCGGATTTGGAAGGCATTGTGGGTGGTTGATGAGTTTGCAGACACCTGGGATGTGGGGGGTGACCCCACATGGATGGGAAGGATGACCCCAAGGCTTCTGGTCTCAGCACCTGGTGCCATGTACTGGGTGCATAACTGAGAGGTGGGCCCTGAATCCACCCCATCCACTCTCTGGGCCCACTGCCCATGCCTGCCTTTGACCAAGAGCCTCCTTCTCAGGCATCTTCTATTCCTTTGCTGTCTGGGCAGCTATGGCCTCCTGGTTTTGTTGGAGTCTGGAAAAGCCTCCAATCTGCTGCTGCTGCTTCATGGACTCCCCACATTCCCTCTCTGCAGCTCTAAGTCACTTTCCTCTGGCGGATTCCCCGGGAACGCCGTCTGTCTTTCATAAAAGCTCGGGGATGACATTTGTTATTGGCTGTTTTCAACTCTTTCCCCCCTTTCCTCTGGACTTATGCTCCATCCTAGTCTTTTTACTCATGACAGCCAAAGTGAAACTTTCAAAATATACATTTGTACGTGTTACCCCTGCCCCCACCCTAAAAGGCCTCCCACAGCTTCTCATTCCTCTTTGGGAAAGACAAAACTCCTTGACGCAGCCTATGGTGCCCCTGATCCTGCCCTGCCTAGCCTGCCAGCCTCACCCTGAACCATGCTCCATCCACTCCAGCTGCCCTGGCCTCCTCTCAGGCTTTGCACTCACCACACTGCAGCCCACCTCTAGGCCTTTGTATAGGCTGTGCTCTCTGCCTAGGCTGCCCTTTCATCTCCTCTTTACCTGGGTAAATACTCACCCTTCAGGACTCAGTTCAATCATCAATTTTTCAAGAAAGCACTTTTGCTTTCCCAGATTAGTTCAGGTATGCCCCATTATAAATGCTCACCACCACTAGATGGCTCTCCTTTCTTGCACTTCTCATAATTACAATTTTATATGCACTTATGTGAAGTGCATGGTAAATTCCATGAGGGAAGCATGATATGAGCTCAATAAATACTTGAGTGAGTGAGTGAATGAATGAATGAATGTGTCTCTCACATCTGTTCTCTCTACTCCATTCCTTACCTTCCCACCCTAGTACAGGTCTTTACCATTTCCGGTCTGTGGAACCAGCCTCCCTGCTCCACTCTCCATGGAGCTAACTTCACAAACCCCACTTATAACTGCTCAGCACCCTTCAGTGGTTCCTGCTGAGTATAGAGGGAAGTCTAATCTCCTTTTCTTGGACTCCAACACTCCTGAGATGCAGTTCTCCTCCTGCATTCCTGGCCTGCAGGTTCCCTGAACCTCTGGAGCATTAAGTGTCTTCATTCCTGGCTGGTTTATTTGACTCCAAGCAGCTTTGCTTTGCTACAGGACCATTTCTGGATGGTCAGTCTTGGAGAGAAAG
The DNA here is from genome assembly GCF_028885625.2 of Pongo pygmaeus. Taxonomy (NCBI): domain Eukaryota; kingdom Metazoa; phylum Chordata; class Mammalia; order Primates; family Hominidae; genus Pongo; species Pongo pygmaeus. The sequence continues at coordinate 46,888,185 of NC_072373.2, forward strand.
CCCGCATCCACCATGAACCTTGGGTCCCTCTACGGTGCCAGGGCCACTTCCAGGTGCCTCAGATAAGGTTCAATGAACACTTCTCAGATTCACATCCAACCCACATTTATTGAATGCCCTCTATGTGCCAGACACAACCAAATTTATTTTTAAAATTTTCACAGCAGTTCTGAAAAGTAGGTATTATTTTCCACAATTTTATATTGAAGAAATCAAGTTTCACAAAGGGATTTGTTTGGAGTCAAATGACAAGTGGGACTACATTCTTGGGACTACATTCAGCCTCTTCCCCCAGCCCATGCTGCCTCCTGCCCGCCCTGCAGTGGAGAGTGAGAGGGTGGGGTGCTGTAGGGACCGTGGACCGGCTGTGGGGAGCTGTCTGCAGAAAAGGGAGGAGGACTGCCAATCCAGGGGCAAGGGTAGAATGGAGGAGCTAGGCTCAACCTGATAAATGGCATCTACAAAAAGCCCACAGCTTACATTATATTAAATGAAGAAAGATTGAAAGATTTTCCCCCAAAGATCAGGAAAAAGACAAGAATTCCCACTGTCACCACTTCTGTTCAACAGTGGACTGGAAGTTCTAGCCACGGCAATTAGGGAAGAAAAAGAAAATGGAAAACTATCTTCATTTGCATGATTCTATATATAGAAAATCCTAAGGAATCCACCAACACACGCACACACACACACACACACACACACACAAATTATTAGAACAAATGATTTCAGGGTGAACGCAGTGGCTCATGCCTGTAATCCCAGCACTTCGGGAGGTGGAGGCAGGCGGATTACCTGAGGTCAGGAGTTCAAGACCAGCCTGGCCAACATGATGGAACCCCGTCTCTACTAAAAATACAAAAATTAGCCGGGCATGGTGGCACATGCCTATAATCCCAGCTACTAGAGAGGCTGAGGCATGAGAATTGCTTGAGCCCAGGAGGCAGAGGTTGCAGTGAGCCGAGATTGCACCACTGCCCTCCAGCCTGGGCGACAGAGCGAGACTCTGTCTGGAAAAAAAAAAAAAAAAAAAGAAGAAGAAGAACCAATGAGTTCGGCAATGTGGCAGGGTATAAGACTGAGATACAAAGATACAAAAATCTATTATATTGCTATACGCTAGCAACGAACAATCTGAAAGTGAAATTAAGAAAACAATTCCATTTATAATGACATCAAAAAGAATAAGATACCTAGGAACAAAAGAAGTGCAAGATTTGTAGTTGAAAACTACAAAACAATCTTGAAGGAAATTAAAGGTCTAAATAAGTGGAAAAATAGTGGAAAACTCAATATTGTTGATATGATCCCTGAGCTTACAGATTCAACACAATGCCTATCAAAATTCCAGCTATTTTGTAGAAATTAACAAGCTGGTCCTAAAATTCATATGGAAATGCAAGGAACCCAGAATAGCCAAAACAATCCTGATTAAAGAAGAACAGGCCTGGTGCAGTGGTTCATGCCTGTAGTACCAGCACTTTGGGAGGCCAAGGCAGGTGGATTGCATGAGCCCAGGAGTTCGAGACCAGCCTGGGCAGCATGGTGAAACCCCTTCTCTACAAAAATACAAAAATTAGCCAGTCGTGGTGGCATGGGGCTGTAGTCCTAGCTACTCAGAAGGCTGAGGTGGGAGGATCAGTTGAGCCTGGGAGGTCAAGACTGCAGTGAGCCATGTTCACACCACTGTACTCCAGCCTGGGTGACAGAGTGAGACCTTGGCTCAAAAAACAAACAACAAAGTTGGAAGACCCATTCTGCCTGATTTCAAAACTTACTACAAAGCTACAGTAATCACGACAGTATGGTCAATAGTAGGCAGGTGCTATTAAAAAATAATAAAAAATAAAACCAGTGTGGCATTGCCATGAGGTTAGACATACAGATAGAATTGAGAGTCCAGAAATAAACCCTCATATTTGTGGTCAGTTGAGATTTTACAAGAGAACTAAGACAATTGGATGGAGGACAGAATAGTCTTTTCAACAAATGTTATATACCAAATGGATATCCACATACAAACGAATGAATGGGAACCCCTTCCTTACGCCATACTCAAAGTGGATTGTAGAAACATAATGGAACCTAATTTCTAGAAGAAAATTAAAAATTAGCCAGGTGTAATGGCACATGGCTGTAGTCCTAGCTACTCAGGAGGCTGAGGCTGGAGGATCACTTGAGCTCAGGAGGCCATGGCTGCAGTGAGCCATGATCATGCCACTGCACTTTAGCCTGGGTAACAGAGTGAGACCCTGTCTTAAAAAATAAGTGGATTGTAGACTTGAATGTGAGAGCTAAAACTATGCAACTCCCATAAGAAAACAAAGGAGTAAACCTTAGTGCCCTTAGGTTTAGTGATGGTTTCTTGGATATAGCACCAAAAATATGGCAGCAAAAGAAATAGCTAAATTGGACATCATCAAAATTGAAAACGTTTTTGCTTCAAAGGACACCATTAAAAACTGAAAATATGACCAGGCACAGTGGCTCATGCCTGTAATCCCAGCACTTTGGGAGGCCGAGGAGGTCGGATCAACTGAGGTCAGGAGTTTGGGACCAGCCTGGCTAACATGGTGAAACCCCATCTCTACTGAAAATACAAAAATTAGCCAGGCATGGTGGTGAGCGCCTAAAATAATCCCAGCTACTTTGGGAGGATGAGGCAGGAGAATCACTTGAACCTGGGAGGTGGAGGTGGCAGTGAGCTGAGATTGTGCCATTGCACTCCAGCCTGGGCAGCAAGAGTCAAAACAAACAACAACAAAACAAACAACAAAAAAACACCACACACACAAAATGAAAATATAACCCTAGAATGGGAGAAAATATTTGCGAATTATATGTTCAAAAAGGAACTGGTATGCAGAATATATAAAAATTCTTACAACTCAATAATAAAAAGACAAAATATTTTAAGATGACCAAAGGATCTGAATAGGTATTTCTCCATGGAAGACATACAAATGGCCCATAAGCACATGAAAAGATATGCAACATCATTAGACATCAGGGAAATGCAAATCAAAACTACAGTGAAATGCCACTTCACCTCCACTAGGATTACTATAAACAAAAAGACATAATAACAAGTGTCCTTTTGGCTTAGGATTCACTTGGCAATGCGGGCTCTTTTTTGGTTCCATATGAACTTTAAAGCAGTTTTTTCCAATTCTGTGAAGAATGTCATTGGTAGCTTGATGGGGATGGCACTGAATCTATAAATTACCTTGGGCAGTATGGCCATTTTCACGATATTGATTCTTCCTACCCATGAGCATGGAATGTTCTTCCATTTGTTTGTATCCTCTTTTATTTCATTGAGCAGTGGTTTGTAGTTCTCCTTGAAGAGGTCCTTCACGTCCCTTGTAAGTTGGATTCCTGGGTATTTTATTCTCTTTGAAGCAATTGTGAATGGGAGTTCACTCATGATTTGGCTCTCTGTTTGTCTGTTATTGGTGTATAAGAATGCTTGTGATTTTTGCACATTGATTTTGTATCCTGAGACTTTGCTGAAGTTGCCTATCAGCTTAAGGAGATTTTGGGCTGAGACGATGGGGTTTTCTAGATACGCAATCATGTCATCTGCAAACAGGGACAATTTGACTTCCTCTTTTCCTAACTGAATACCCTCTATTTCCTTCTCCTGCCTGATTGCCCTGGCCAGAACTTCCAACACTATGTTGAATAGGAGTGGTGAGAGAGGGCATCTCTGTCTTGTGCTAGTTTTCAAAGGGAATGCTTCCAGTTTTTGCCCATTCAGTATGATATTGGCTGTGGGTCTGTCATAGATTGCAAAGCTGGAGGCATCACGCTACCTGACTTCAAACTATACTACCAGGCTACAGTAACCAAAACAGCATGGTACTGGTACCAAAACAGAGATATAGACCAATGGAACAGAACAGAGCCCTCAGAAATAATGCCACATATCTACAACCATCTGATCTTTGACAAACCTGACAAAAACAAGAAATGGGGAAACGATTCCCTATTTAATAAATGGTGCTGGGAAAACTGGCTAGCCATATGTAGAAAGCTGAAACTGGATCCCTTCCTTACACCTTATACAAAAATTAATTCAAGATGGATTAAAGACTTAAATGTTAGACCTAAAACCATAAAAACCCTAGAAGAAAGCCTGGGCAATACCATTCAGGACATAGGCATGGGCAAGGACTTCATGTCTAAAACACCAAAAGCAATGGCAACAAAAGCCAAAATAGACAAATGGGATCTAATTAAACTAAAGAGCTTCTGCACAGCAAAAGAAACTACCATCAGAGTGAACAGGCAACCTACAGAATGGGAGAAAATTTTCGCAATCTACTCATCTGACAAAGGGCTAATATCCAGAATCTACAATGAACACAAACACATTTACAAGAAAAAAACAAACAACCCCATCAAAAAGTGGGCAAAGGATATGAATAGACACTTCTTGAAAGAAGACATTTATGCAGCCAAAAGACACATGCTCATCATCACTGGCCATCAGAGAAACGCAAATCAAAACCACAATGAGATATCATCTCACACCAGTTAGAATGGCAATCATTAAAAAGTCAGGAAACAACAGGTGCTGGAGAGGATGTGGAGAAATAGGAACACTTTTACACTGTTGGTGGGACTGTAAACTAGTTCAACCATTGTGGAAGTCAGTGTGGCGATTTCTCAGGGATCTAGAACTAGAAATACCATTTGACCCAGCAATCCCATTACTGGGTATATACCCAAAGGATTATAAGTCATGCTGCTATAAAGACACATGCACACATATATTTATTGCGGCACTATTCACAATAGCCAAGACTTGGAACCAAGCCAAATGTCCAACAATGATAAGACTGGATTAAGAAAATGTGGCACATATACACCATGGAATACTATGCAGCCATAAAAAATGAGTTCATGTCCTTTGTAGGGACATGGATGAAGCTGGAAACCATCATTCTCAGCAAACTATAGCAAGGACAAAAAACCAAACACCGCATGTTCTCACTCATAGGTGGGAATTGAACAATGAGAACACATGGACACAGGAAGGGGAACATCACACACCGGGGCCTGTTGTGGGGTGGGGGGAGGGGGGAGGGATAGCATTAGGAGATATACCTAATGTTAAATGACGAGTTAATGGGTGCAGCACACCAACATGGCGCATGTATACATATGTAACTAACCTGCACGTTGTGCACATGTACCCTAAAATTTAAAGTATAATAAAAAAATAAGAAGTGTTGTCTGGGATGTGGAAAACTTGGAACCCTCATACATTGCTGGTGGGAACATAAATTGGTGCTGGCACCTTAAAATGTCATAGTTATGACCCAGCAATTCCATACCTACGTATATACCCAAGAGAAATGAAAACATATGTCCACGCAAAAACTTATACATGGATGTTCATAGCAGCATTATTCATAATATCCCACAAGTGGGATATTATTAGCTATATTTAGTTATAAAATAGCCCAAAGTGGAAATAACCCAAATATTTATAAATTGATGAATGGATAAATATAAAATATGTTCTAGGCAAGGTGCGGTGGCTCATGCCTGTAATGCCAACATTTCGGAGGCTGAAGTGGGAGGATTGCTTGAGGCCAGGAGCTCGAGACCAGCCTGGGCAATATAGGGAGACCCCATATCTACAAAAAATTAAAAAATTAGCTTGGTGTGATGGCATGCACCTGTAATCCCAGCTACTCAGGAAGCTGAGGTGGGACGATCACTCGAGCCCTGGAGGTGGAGGCTGTAGTAAGTGGTTGCACCACTGCACTCCAGCTGGGTGACAGAGTGAGACCCTGTCTCAAAAAAAAAAAAAAAATGTTTTCTATCTACACAATGGAATATTATGTGGCAATAAAAAGGGAATGAAATACTGATACATGCTACAACATAGATGAACCTTGAAAACATCATACTAAATGTAAGAAGCCAGTCACAAAGACCACATATTTTATAATTCCATTGATAGGAAATGTTTAGGATAGACAAATCTATAGAGTCAGAAAGTAGAGTAGTGGTTGCTGGAGCTGGGAAGAGGATGGGAATGGAGAGTGACTGCTAATGGGACTGGGTTTCTTTTTGAGGTGGCAAAAATGTTCTAACTTAGGTTATGCTAATTGTTCCACGATTCTGTGAATACAATAAAATGCACTGAACGGTACACTTTAATGGATGACATATATGAATTACATCTCAATAAAGCTGTTTTTTTAAAAAAAGGTCACAGAGCCCTGAACAGTGTGGTAGAAGTGAGGGGAGATGGACATGGCGGAAGGCCCTGGACACACATCTTTATCCCTTTGTGTGGCTACTTGCAGTTCCCGCCAAACCGGACCCATCTCTTTGTCCCCAGAGGTGAAGTCCAGTGGACCTTGGTTTTTCACTTCAAGACCAGTTTTGGGGTCAAGGCTATTTCAACATGGCAGGTAGTAAGAGTTTAATAAATGCTTGGTGAATGAACCTACATTGCATCACTGTACAGGTCACCAGAAGTACTTAAGGCTGGAGCAGTCTCCAGGGCTGGGAGGGGATCTCAGCAGGTTTTTAAACGAAGAGACAGAACTTAAGAGCTCCTAAAATGTTCCTTCAGAAGAACCCTGAGTCCAGAAGAGAGTTAACTCATCCCTAACATGCAGTGAGAAAAGTCTCACATTTTTTCTTTAAATTTTTGTGCTGTATGCATCCTACTCTATATTTCCAGCTTGTTTTAATTTAAAAATACTGTAAATTGCCATTCAGTAAAACGGATGCTTCAGGGAGTTGTGCTGTTTATTCTTGCATCCTGGAATACCTGTGGGTGTATGCTGCTATGTTCCCTCAGAGGAGCTCAAGTCAACAAATACCCCAAGTGCCCGCTGTGTGCTTGGCACGAGCGGTGCTGCTGCCAACACAGGATCTGCCCTCATGGGACTTCGAGTTGAGAAATAAGTGCGTAGCCCCGAGGAGCAGAAGGAGCTTGGTGGAGAGGACAGAATTATGGGGGGCAGAGTTTGGAAGCTCGTAAGAACATTGCCTTAAATGAAGACCAACATTTATGCTCAGTGTTTTACTAGCAAAAAGTTGAAAACTGCCTAAATGTCTAATAGTGGAATGGCTAAACAAATTATGGTGTTACCATGTAGTAGGATACTATGTAGCTATTTAATAATAAAAAACAATAAAGGAAAAGGCTTATGATGAAATTTTATGTAAAAAATCTTCAAAAAAACTATATATAGTATGGTCTCAACATGTAAAACATACTCAGAAAAAAAACCAGCATAGAATGCCCCAAATGCTAGTTGACTTTGGAGGGTAAAATTATAGAGGGATTTCTCTCTCTCCCGAAATTTTCTACAGTAAGTCTGGGTTATGTTATTAATAAACATCACATCTTTGATGCAGGAAGGCTAATCTGCAGCTGCATGTGGGGGCAGGGCTAGAGATGAACCTGGAGTAGGGGCTACAGAGTAGACCGGGGAGGAAGGGCTAGAGATGGAGATGTGGGTGCCGTCTTCCTACAGGAGAGGTCAGAACAAACCCTGAGTGGGCACTGAGGGAGCCCGTGAAGAAACCGCAGAGGGCTGAGGAGTCTCAGAGGGCAGGAGGAGGAATTGGAGTCAGGGATGAGGAGAGTTCAAGTGTCATGGAGCTGGGCAGAGATTCTAGGCAGAGTAATATCTAGAAATCCTTGGAAGTCAAGGAGAGAGGTTGAAAGAGGAGCCCTCAGTGTAAAACCTTGTCTCCTTCCTAGAGTGGTGAGGTTAGATTTAAATGAGATATAGGAGAGTGATTAGCTATACAGGCTCTGGAGTTGGGCAGACCAGTTCAAACCTCAGTTTCAGAACTTACAGCTAAGTGACCTTGGAAAAACTATCTAACCTCTCTGAACCTGTTTCCCCATCTGTTAAATGGAAACAATAAAAGCCATTAGGTTATTTTTTGGATTAGATGAATGCATGGGAAGTGTTTTGCACAGTGCTTGACACATATATGTACTACTATTTTTTTTAAGAGACAGAACCTTACTTAATCACCCATAGCTCATGTGACCTCAAACTCCTGGACTCAAGTGATCCTCTGTCACTTCAGCCTCCACTATGCCTAACTAAAGAAAAAAATTTCTAAAGATAGGGTCTTGCTATGCTGCCCAGGCTGACTGTGTACTAAGTGGATGATGTCTATTATTATTGGTTTACTATAGTTGTTAATATTGTGCAAAATATCTTTGATCTATAACGAGCTTCTCCTGGTCCTTTGGGCAGGGCTTTCTCAGGGGAAGACGACCTCTGGGATGCTCACCCTGCCCTCTTCCCCTCTCGTCCCCAGCTGTTCCCTCTGCCACCATGAGGAACATTTTCAAGAGGAACCAGGAGCCTATTGTGGCTCCTGCCACCACCACCGCCACGATGCCCATTGGACCCGTGGACAACTCCACCGAGAGTGGGGGTGCTGGGGAAAGCCAGGAGGACATGTTTGCCAAACTGAAGGAGAAGTTATTCAATGAGATAAACAAGATTCCCTGTGAGTGTCCCTGGTGGCTGAGAGGGTGGGGCAAGGCTAGAGTCTGGGAGAGGTGAAGAAGGGTGGGGATACCACTGGGATGTGATTGGCTGGGCTCTTTCCTAATGCTTAGATTTCAGGCTGGGTTTTTGGAGAGCCCCTGCAGGAATCAGGGAGGGGGAAGTAGGGTCTGCCACTAATGTGGTAAACAAGGGGGTTTATGTGCGTCAACTTCTCAGGGGAAGAAAAGTTCTTATAACTTAAAAAACTGTCTAAAGATGAAACCAAAAGGCGATGAAAAATTATGAAACAGAAGTCACTATTCAAGTTTGCCAATAATACTTTGTAATTTATTTTGGAAGATAGAAAATAAAAGCCCTCTCTGCTTTTGAATTTCTGGCAGAGGCTGTATAGGAGACACCAGAGATGCAGATTAAGGGGGAGCAGCCACGCTGGTGGGAGATGGTGTTTCAGAACCACAAAGAGCAGCCCAGGACCCATCCCCAGTTGGGTTTTGCAAAGCCCAGCAGCGGTCTAGGTCTAGACTCAATCTTAAGGAGCTTGGCCTGCCTATCCGGCTATGCATCAGCCCTCTCAAGACTTGGCACAAGGGGCAGAGGCCAAAGGACTGATAAGCATCATCCCATCCTCTCCAGAGTGAGCCAGTCCTCCATAGATCACACTAGTAAAACTCAATAGAGCTAAACTGATATTCTTCCATGCATACACCTGATTGCTGCCTCCCAGCTAGCAGGCTATACCAACAAGGTCAGTAGGACAAAAAGAAAAAAAAAAAAGCAAGGCATGAATGAAAAGGCATGCAAAGTATATGCACCTTACATACAAATCACTCATGGGTGTGTGGCTTTTAAAATGTGGGGTGTGGGCATTGTGGGAGGGCAGTCATATTCCTCTCCCATTTTTGCCAAAGCTACGGGGTCAGGGGCTGCAAGGCATGGCACTGCTGACCCCGGGATCTTCTCTGTGTGGGCAGTACCACCCTGGGCACTGATCGCCATTGCTGTGGTTGCTGGGCTCCTGCTTCTCACCTGCTGCTTCTGCATCTGCAAGAAGTGCTGCTGCAAGAAGAAGAAGAACAAGAAGGAGAAGGGCAAAGGCATGAAGAATGCCATGAACATGAAGGACATGAAAGGGGGTCAGGTAGGGCACATTGGTTGTGAGGGGGACTGGAAGGGGCTCAGCCCAGGCTTTCCTGATGCTGAAAGGGGACGCAAAGGCTCCTGGGCTTCCACAGCCAAACCTGCTCCCCTCCTTAAAACTTGGGTCTCTCAGTTACATCTCTGGTATAACACCATCTACCTGGAGGCCCCTGGGAGGGGGGGCCTTATTCCTGTGTTAGCATCAACTCATCCCTGGAAAGACAGTGAAGGAGAACAATATATTGACTCCCCAATGAGGCTACTGGGACAAAATGTCGGAAAGAGACACCCCCCCACCAGCAAGACACCATCAGTTAACCCTGTGTTTTCCTGCCAGAGACTGAAGGACAATATCTCATGGGAGGCATCTAACTGGGCATGGGGCGGGAATCAAATGAGGCAGAAGAGTGGCCCTGAGGCACCAAGACAGAGCCAAGTGGAATCCATCATTAATCATATCATAATTTATTTTCCCTGTCTTTTGGTGTTGGTCAGCCTAGAAAGCTCCTTTTCTTCTTTTAAGTTCGCAGAGGGCTCTGCGTGCTTCCATTTCCCCCATGTTTGTTTGGGGGTGACTCGGAGGAATCTCTTGCTCAAGGAATCCATATGGAGGATGGAGGGAAGGGCTTGATCTCAGAGGCCAGGGATCTAAATGGCCTTTGAGTGCATGTGTGTGTGTATATGTCCGTGTACATGCAGGTATGTGTATGTATGTGGGCCCAAAAGGAACCTGCAGTGTGTGCGAGTGTGAGATTGTGTTGGGAGGGGTTCCAGGATGACTTGGGTGTAGCCCTTCCTGGTCTTGATGAGTGGCTGTGGTGACTTCAGGGGCTGGTTTGAGCTGCAGGATTTTCTCTTACATCACTTTCTTCTTTCTCTCTCCACCTCTGTGGGCTCACTCTGCTCCTGTCTGCCTGGACCGTACTTCTGGTATGTCTTGCCCAGGATGCGTGGGGCCTGAGCTGGGGAAAGTGTTTGGGAGAGGGCTTACAAGGGAAGTAAATCCTACCCCCACGCCAGCCCCCAGAAGCTATGGAGCACTTGGCACAAGGCCTGGTCCCATAGCGCACTGTGCCTCAGAGGCAGGAGAGTGGTGCCCAAACCAGAGCCATGTCTCAAACACAGGGCTGGGGGTAGAGGAGCCGCCTAGGGGTTCTGATGGGCCGTGAAGGAGGGTCCCATGGCAGGGCCACGTTCCCTCTTTTACCCCCACCACACACAGCTCTGAGTCAGGGTCTACCACAGAGGGGCTGGCTTCCCGTCACCCTGTGCCAAACCAGGCTGCTCTGTCCTGCCCTTTTAACTTGTTCCCTCTCTCCCCCAGCTCCCACAGGATGACGACGACGCAGAGACAGGCCTGACTGAGGGGGAAGGTGAAGGGGAGGAGGAGAAAGAGCCAGAGAACCTGGGCAAACTGCAGTTTTCCCTGGACTATGATTTTCAGGCTAATCAGGTATGCAGGGCTGTGGGGGCAGAGTGGGGAATGGGGAGAGGCTTGGGAGTTGGGTGGAAGGGGGATAGAAACAGCTCCCTCAGAGATGTGTGGGTGCTACTCCTTTCCATAGAATGAGGCAGGCTGGAAACTGCAGGGCCTATAGCTCTGGACATTGATGCTGGCTTGGCCACCAGCCTGCTTTGGGGAAGGTTCCAAGTTGATTATGCTATTAACCTCCCCACCAACCTTGGGCAAGGCAATTTCCCTTTCTCAGGTTCCCTAAATGCCATTCCAAATTCCTTGGGATGGAAATGGAGACCAATCTTCCTCTCTAGCACCAGCCTCCCCCCATTTCCCTGCCCCAACTGCCTCCTCTGGGAAGGAATTGGTGGGTGCTGGGTCTGGGGCCAGTTGTGGTATTGGAGCAGTCCTGAGACTCAGGCCCCTTCTCCCCATTTCTCTCCACAGCTTACTGTGGGCGTTCTGCAGGCTGCTGAACTGCCTGCCCTGGACATGGGAGGCACCTCAGACCCTTATGTCAAGGTCTTCCTCCTTCCTGACAAGAAGAAGAAATATGAGACCAAAGTCCATCGGAAGACACTGAACCCCGCCTTCAATGAAACCTTCACCTTCAAGGTGCTGAGGGCTGGAAGGGTGACTCCAGCTCCCTCCCTGATCCCAATTCTCTGCTGAGTTCTACAGACCTTTCCTTGGTCCTTAGCCATGGCTCAGCTTGGAACAATGGCAGCCTGGACTGCAGGGCTCCCCCAGCCTCTTTGGAGGATCGGGATCCCTCCCACCCCACCTTCACACTCTGCTCCCCAAAAGCCTTGGTCTTTCTCTGTCTCCACACACTAACCGGGACCCTGTGGGCTGGAATGTAGGCCCCTGCCCATAGCACCCCTGGAGGTGCATGAGTCGCTCTGGCCCCCTCTGATTCTGCTTGCGCCCTGCAGGTGCCATACCAGGAGCTTGGGGGCAAAACTCTGGTGATGGCCATCTATGACTTTGACCGCTTCTCCAAACATGACATCATTGGAGAGGTAAAGGTGCCTATGAACACAGTGGACCTCGGCCAGCCCATTGAGGAGTGGAGGGACCTGCAAGGCGGGGAAAAGGAGGAGGTAAGAGCAGAGATGAGGCCAGTTTGGGCGGAAAGACGAATGTACAGGTGGGCTTCCACCTCTTGGCATGATGGAAACAGGGTGGGCTTTGGAGGCAGACGACCTGTGTTAGGATCCCAGCTCCACACTGCCTGGCTGTGTGACCCTTGGCAAGTTGCTTACACTCTTTGGACTCGGGTTCCCTCCTTTAGTCTTTTTTACAGATGAGGATTCATTACCTGCATAAAGCGCTTAGTGCAGCGACTGGTATTTGGTAGGTACTCAAATAAATAAAAACACCATTATTATTGTTACTCCTAAGCTTCTGCTATTACCTAAGGCCAGTGATTCATGCCTCTGTGCCTCAGTTCACCCACAAGAAAAGCTCATGTTTGTTCTAAAGGATACTCAGCAGAGGGACTTGTCCTCCCAGAACTGCTACAGCATCCATTCACTCACTAAATATTTGCTGAGCAATTGCTGTGTACCTAAAACTCCATTTTAGCCATTCCTCCTTCTGGGCATCAATCATTTGTCTTGGCCAGGGCCCTGCTACCCGGCACACTCTAGGCAGTGATGGAGGGCTGAGTAGAGAAGCTTAAGACATCCTTTTTTCCCCTGTGTCTGGGAAGAAGGCCAGCACACCTGAACCAGGACCTGTGTGATGTGGTCAGTCTTGCCCTGGGTGGCTTTGACTTTGAGCAGCTTTGACTCTGCAGTGTGGTGTTGGCCTTAGGAATTAGGAACCCTGGGTCCTCACTCTGCCTACAGTGCTAAATTGTTGTGTGACTTTGAGCAAACCATGGCCTCTGGGAACCTCAATTTCTCATTGGTTACAAAAAATTCTTGTCTTGTTTACATGAAAGAGTTGCAGTGATAGTAACAAAAGGGATGCAAATTGCTCCGAAAACCACAAATCATACTACAAGTGGAATGGTCCACAAGGAGAGATCTTGGTGGGTGGGACTGTTCAGGGAAAGAAGGCTTCTGAGACATTCAGTCCCCCAGGGCCCTTGGTGGTGGACACGTGGCTAACCCACCTGCTTCTCGCACCCCTTCCCACCTTACCAGGGCCTGGGGTGGGAGCCCAAACATACTCCCAACCTCCCAGATCCACCCAGGGATCCCTCCCTCAGTCCTGCCACCGCAGCTGTCCTCTACCCCCCTCATCTGTCAGCATCCTCAGCCCACGGCTCCTGAGGTCCCAACCTGTCACTTTCAGGGACTTTGTTGGACTGCATCAGGGGGCCCCAAGGTCAGATGCTGGAAGACCTTCTCAGCCATCACATATATGGGGACTGGTGATGAGGGAGGCAGGGACACATCACTGCCTTGCTAATTTTGGCAAGAAAGAGGTCAGCCATCAGAGAGGCACTAGGATGGCTGAGATGACTCAAGTCCTGCTCTTCCCCTGGACAGCCAGAGAAGCTGGGCGACATCTGCACCTCCCTGCGCTATGTGCCCACGGCCGGGAAGCTCACTGTCTGCATCCTGGAGGCTAAGAACCTCAAGAAGATGGACGTGGGCGGCCTTTCAGGTACGTGGAGAGCTTCTGGCTGCCATTGGGTGGCACCAGCGAGCCAGTCAGCACCGAGTCCCAGAGTTTGCACACTCCAGTGAAGAGGAACACTTTGCTGCCCTGGGACTGAGATGTCTCCTAGAGGAGCGGGGGAGCCTTGGCTTCCTAGCCCCTCCTTTTCTCCAAGGGCCCCTTGTCCCCATCAGAGCTGCCTTCCCAGTGCTCTCTGGCCATGCACTGTGGGCTACAGAGAAAAGGATCAGAGAAATTTCATCCCCAGATAAGTTTGTGACAGGATTTTATTTCTCCCAGGGAAATGAGTAGAGCTTCGCCCAAAGTGTGACACCACAATTGGGACATGTTTCCAGAAGAGGCTGTAGGCTCTGCTGGTTCTGCCCTGGAAAGGGGAGGGTGAGGGAAGGGGGTGGAAGATGCTCTGAATATCACATTTACCTGGCAGTGAATGGGGCTGGCCCATGGCACAGGGCTCTGGGGGATGAAGCCTGCTGCCTCAGCTGCCTTCCCAGAGAATCAGCCCTGGGCATGGGCTCCAACCAGCACGTTTCAATGCCAGCCCGGCTCTGTCACTGACCTGCTGTGTGACCTTGGGCAGGTCATTTCCGTTCTTTGGCCTCAGTTTCTCGTCTGCAAGATTAGGAGGATCGGATTGGGATCATGACCCAGCAGATGTGTGTCCTGACTTCAGCACTCCCCACCCACTCTCCAGTACAGGATCACAGATGAATCCCCAGACTCTTTCTCACAAGGCCTTACTTAGACTCAGAAATGCCCCCCACCCAATGCTTCAGGAAGCCACAACCAACTGGTCAGAGTTGGTCTTGGAGGTGAAGCCTTCTGCCACCTTTGAAATGGATGGCATGACTTGGGGCTTTCTGAGGGCCTGGTCTCAGCGGAGTGAAGACCCCATCTTGACCGATGCTCTGGGCAGGCCTTGGTACATTCAGCAGGAAGGCTGGGGGCTAAGGGGAACCTCTCTGGGGTTGGGATTCTCCCTCCGCAGACCCCTATGTGAAGATCCACCTGATGCAGAATGGCAAGCGGCTCAAGAAGAAGAAGACAACCGTGAAGAAGAAGACCCTGAACCCATACTTCAACGAGTCTTTCAGCTTTGAGATCCCCTTCGAGCAGATTCAGGTGCTGAAGCCCTGGGGTCCTAGGCATGGAGCAGGGTTTGGGGAGGCAAACATGTATGGGGAGGTTGAAGAGAGGGAACTCACCTAGAGACCATGGAACAGCCTTTCTTGGTGGGGGAAGGCTCGAGGTCTTATGGTGCCTGGGTGGGGCCTCCTTCCCAGGTGCTTCAGGGATCCCCCTTTTCTGAGGAGATGAACATGAACTAATTCAAAAAATTCTGCAAATCATTCATTTAGGACTTGAAGGACCATGGTCATGCACACAGATGTATAGGGGTGTAGCAAAGGTGCCAGAGGGGTTGGGAGCTGGCTGAGAGGGTGGGAGTGGTCGCCGCCACCTCCACCCTCTCCAGCCACATCCTGTCTTGGCCATCCCTGCCCCACTTCCACTGCTCTCTAGGTCTTTCCCATCTACTCCTCTGATCTGCTTCCTCTCTTCTTTCCCTCCACCCTTCCAGCCTTCTCTACTTTTCCTTCCTTCTCACCAGCAAGTTCTGTAAATGTTGGAGGTGAGGTCTGGTTTTCACCATTTCCGGGTATGAGTGGGATCTGGACGTGGTAGGACAAGAGACCCACCCACCCATTTGGGCGGGAAGTCACGTGCAGCTGGGGGCTTGCAGAGTGGTGGGTTATCATGGAGTCTTGGTCTTTCCTTCTTTGTAGTGAGCTGATCCCACCCCCTCTCCTCCCCCCAGGAGGGCTGGGGGCAAGGGTGCAAGAGAATCTTCAGAGTTGGTACTGTCATCTATGGAGATGTGTATGATGTTATTGATGGAATACTTCAAGGGAACATTGGGCAGCTCAGTGATAATGTTAATCCAAGAGAAGTCCTCATTACAGAGAATTTTAGATCTAGAGCATCCTGACCCAGTCATCTCAAATTCAACATGCCTAAAACCAATGTAATGTTCTTCTCCCTACCTCTTCCCAGTCAAGCCTGTTTCATCTGAATTCTGTTTTCAATGAATGACCCCACAGTCCATTATCTACCCAGTGGCCCAAGTCAGAAACCTGGGCATCACCTTAGACTGACTATTTCCTTTTTCCTTTCTCATTTATCCAACATACTTTACTGAGCATTTCCTAAGTGCTAGGCACTTGCTAGGGGATGAGGAAATAAGTGTGTAATCAACACAGTCCTTGCTCTCAAGGACCTCACAGCGGAAGGGCACCACTAAACAGTCTAGTAAAGCACAGTGAGATGACAGCTTCAATGTCCATGAAGCGGAGGACTGTAGTGAGGCTTCCCAGAGAGAGCTTGGTCCTGAAGGACGAATCTGAGTTGGCTGGAGTCACAGGGGAAAAAGGCATTGAGTATTCAGCAAATACAGCTGATCATCAAGTCCTCTTGATTCTCTCCCTAAATACCTCTCCAACCTGGTTTTGACTTCCCATCCCCACTGTCCCTGCCTTGGTTCAGGTATTTGGGATCCATCCTCCCAGACCCTCCAGCATCGTCCAATGGGTCTCTTCCCTGCCATTAGGCCCAATCCTCCTCCAGTAAATCTTCTACCTCAATGCCAGTGCTCTCTCTCTCAAATGTCCGCGACACTCCTTTTCTTAAAGTCGTCAGGAGTCCCCTACTGCTTGCCTGAAAGACAAAATGCAAACTCCTTGGCTGACCCCAACCTACTCTACCAGCCTCATTTCCTGCCTCACTGCTTCTCACCCTATACCTCAATGACAGAAACGTCTAATGTTTCTCAGATGCCAAATGCACTCTCAGGTCTCTATGCCTCTACCCGAGCAAATCTGTTTTCCTGGAATCCTCTTCCTTCTTTTCTCCTCCTAGAGAAATTCTCAGACTTCATGTCCCAGTCACCTCTTCTGTGAAGCTTTTCTGATTGGCCCCAGCAGGACTGTCACCTCCTCTAAGTTTCCACAGTACCTTGTGCCCATCTCTTTAGCATAACCTTTATCACTTCACGTTGTAAGTTTTCAGTTACATGTCTGCTGATCTCATTGAGGAGGTGAAATAATCTTTTCATTTTTCCTTCCCTCTTCTCCCCCTACAAGTGCTTAACAGGGTCTAGAACATAGTACATCCTCAACAAATGCCCAGTGGTAGAAACAAAGGATGCCAAAGGCATGGCCTCTGCCTCCATGTCAATTCAGTCTTCACTGGAGCAGAGATGAAACCAAGGAGCCCCAGGAGGCCTTTCCTTCCCAATCATTTGGAGTAGAGGTTGATGGAGGATAAATTTGGTCATGGGATCCCACGTCTGTCTGCCAACTCCCTCCCTCCTTTGTTTTCCTTGCAGAAAGTCCAGGTAGTGGTCACCGTGCTGGACTACGACAAGCTGGGCAAGAACGAAGCCATAGGCAAGATCTTTGTGGGCAGCAATGCCACGGGCACAGAGCTGCGGCACTGGTCCGACATGCTGGCCAACCCCCGGAGGCCCATCGCCCAGTGGCACTCGCTCAAGCCTGAGGAGGAGGTGGATGCACTCCTGGGCAAGAACAAGTAGACAGCAGCGGCTGGGACCCCACACCTTTCACGGACACTGACAAGATCCAGAGCTATCAATACCTCAGTTATGCAACCTTAGAGGTTTTCTTTTTTCTTTCACTTGTTGGGTGGTTGTGTCCTTGTTTTTCCTTGTTTTTCTCTTTTTAAAGACCAACTTCCCTTTGATGGCCGTGTGAGGAGAGTCCCCTAAGAGGTGAAAGAGAAGCCTGGCTCTGTTCATTGTCCCAGGAGCTGCCCTTGCTGCATGCCCTGTCACAGTTCCCTCGACTCTTTCAAAGCTTCACATCTGCCTCACCCCAAGCGAGGCCCTCTACTGGCACAAACTTGCAGCACTTCCTGTTTTTTGAGCCTTCTGGACCAACAAAATGGCAGCACATCCTGCTTCCTAACAGGGAAGGCATCACAGTGGCCAATGATCGTGTGTGTGTGTGTGTGTGTGTGTGTGTGTGTTATGTGTGTTATGTGTGTCTTTGAGCATCTCTCTTCATTCCTGGTGCGTGTGTGTGTGTGTGTGTGTTATGTGTGTCTTTGAGCATCTCTCTTCATTCCTGGAATGAGCTATGGACAGTAAAGTTGTGTGGGAAAAGAAGGCTCTTTGAGGACACTGACATGAAGAAGTCCACTAAGTGGGAGATCTTCTCTCATCTATGGCAAAGTCTCAGGATCCTGTTCAGATACCGGGGCTTTCATACTCCTGTTGGTGGCTATTTGGGAGGCAGCAAGATGCGAATACTGGATGTGTTCACAACTAGGACCAAATGATGCCATCAAAGACTTCCTCCTGCCAGTCATGGTTTCCCCAGAAGTGTGGTTCCTGGGACATTCATGGATATGAGCTATTCACTAGTTGGGTCAGACTCTAACAGGGACTCTCAGTCCCAAAATCTCACTCTTATTGACAATAAATATCAAACTATGAAGAAACAGAAGTCCCATTACCAGAAAGACCAAAATTAAACTCCTGGATCTTCACCCCATCCAGTGGGAAACACAGATGCTTTCTCCCTTTCCAGAATATAAGCAGCCAAGTTCATTTGCATTTATTCCCCATTGTGCTTTTGCTTCTGTTTCTCTTTTAAGTGGAACAACACTGTCTGAAGACACGTTATCTGTGCAGAGCCAGAGAACTTTAAAAGGAAAGTTTAAATGTTCTTAGTTCTCCTGAGGTCCAGGTAAGAAGGGGGTGGTAAGAAGAGGATGGGGGACAGATGGCTGAGATCTCCTGGGAGGAGATATAGGGGAGCACTGGAATTCCCCCCAGACTCCCACTCCTTGCTCCCTTGGCCCTCTGCCCTCCATGCTGGAGAGCTGATAGGTAGCTGGAGTGGCCCAGGGAGACTTATGGGGAGGACCCGTCCTACCATTAGGGGGCTTCTCTCTATGAATGCTAAGAAACAAAGGGTATCCATTCCAAATGAGTAGCAGAGGAGACCTTCTAGGGTTTCTACCCATGCTCAGTTGTATCCCATTCCCTGTTCACCTTGTGTCCCCAGCACTGATATAAAAGCCATATATATGTTAGGTTTGCACTGAGTCTTCTTCCAAACCTTCAGCCTGGACAACAGAGTGAGGTCCCCTTGTGGCCAGAGGCCAGCATTCCTTGCCTGCCTTCCTTTGGCCTCTCTTTTCCATCCATGAAGCCCTCAGGCCCTTGCCATTTTCTCACCACAGAAAACTCATGGCTTCTCCAGAAGCCTGAGTATCTCTCTGTCCCAGCACAAATGGCAGCATCTCTATCCTGCCTCATCTGGGCCACTTCAGCTTCCTGTAGACACCCAAGACAGATGGACAGTGTTGGAGGGAATCAGGCTTTGAGGATCCAGTGTGAAGAAGTTGCAGAGTGTCTTTTTATTTTATTTTAAAAAGGGGGAAGGGGCTTTTGGTTTTGCTTTGTTTTTTGGATGAAGGAGTGAGAGAAATGAGGGAATACCCCCACCAGAAACAGACTGGGAAGCCTGCCTGTCTCTCGGAGATCCTTCTTTGTCTTATTAGTGGTACATGTGAAGTTATATTTTTACTGGTGTGTGTGTGTGTGTGTGTGTGTGTGTGTGTGTGTACTTAATGACAGGAAGGTAAGACTCTGATCAGGATTATGAACTGCGGTCCTTGGGACCAAAGGTGTGGTCATGGTAGAGACTTGTAGGACAATAGGGTGTTTTCAGAATCTGGGTGGCCACAGAGTGGGATTTCCTGGTATGGACATCAGAAGTCACTGGACTCTTCTCCCATCCCCAGAGTTATGGGATTTTGGTGCTTTCTCAGGGTCTCTCCCCAGACTCATTCTCCTCACCCATATCCCACAGACTCATTCATGGAGACCCCCTTGTCAATATTCCCTCTACCTTTACTCCTTTGCACTTTCCCAATTCACCTTCTACCACCTGGATTCTTTTCCATTCATGAACTTCATTCAGCCCTTCCAAAGCCCAAGATTTGCACTCCCTTGACAGGGAGGAAAGGCAATGGTAGGAACCTCTGGTGGTCTGGGTGTCCATGTGCCTGGTGACCAGGGCTGGATTTTTATTACTCTGAGCCCACTGCTAGTGAGGAGCCTTGAGGGGTAGGGACAGGTTGCTGAGTGATTTTGAATGTTGGCACCAGTGTGGGGTCAGTGTGGGTGTGGGGAGCAGTGCCTTCCCCAGGTCCCAGCTGGTCCTGATGTGCCATCTAGCGGATGGCATCTGTCTTGGTCCATGGGCTTGGTGGGAAAGTGCTTCTGCTTGTGTGTTTTCCATACCTGAGGGCTGACGTAGCTCAAACCACAGGGCATCATGCCAAACACTCACTGCTGGGCAGGTTTATTTCTGGGGATGTCAGGGTACTGGGGTGTAGGCCCTAAGCAGGATAGAGTTAGGGTGTCTGGCTAGTAAGGGGTTCTGGACGCCTCTGGGGCTGAGTTTTCATCTCAAAGTCTGTTCCAAAGAAAGGAAAGTAGTATAGAGGTGATTTTTAGAGAAGCTGAGACCATGAAAACCCAAGCCTAATCCCACCCAGAAACTGGGGTAAAGTCTGAAAGTTCATTTTCTTCTTCCTCCCTGCATAATTGTTCCAGAAGGGATGCTAACTCTGCCAGAGCTACAGGCAGATTTTTGGACTTTGGAAATGGAAGCTGAGGCTTGGGGAAGGCTGGGTAAGGAATGCTGGGGCAATCTCAGACAGTAGGCAGGTGCTCGGCATGAATGAGAAGTGACTTTTTCCTGGAGTCCCTCAGCTAGAGGATGAGATAGCCGGGATTAGGCCACAGTCTCAGATCCTGATCTTTTTTCTTCCTAGGAAAGCATACATAACTTGTGTCTCTGCAGAATCAGTGCGGGATGATTTTGCTAGCCCAAGGCTTCAACGAGAGGGAGAAGAGAGGTCACTACAGCCCTCCTGCGGGTAAAAGCAGCTCTCTTATAAACCTGCCTCCATGCAGTGGGGTGGGGGTAAGGGTGGGTGATAGCAAAGAGGTCGAGGAACCTCCCTGGGCTTGGGGAGTGAGAGCTTCCATGTTCCCTTAATGTCCTAGGTTAATTCATAAGGCATCTGAGTCCTGGGTCTCACCCAGCCTCATAGAGAGAAAAACTGTACCTGAGGGCATCCCCTCCCACTCAAAGGTAGAAAGAGATTGAGCCAGGAACTGCCCTCATATCCTCTGCTCTGCCCCTTCCCTTCCGTTTCCTCTGCCCCTCCCACCTAAAGCTGTTTGGGGCCCTTTCTCAGAGCCCTGGGTGGTGGCAGGCAGGTAGGAGTCCCAAGATCCTTGTGGCCCAGAGCCCCATGCTATGGTTGCCAGATTTGGCAAATAAAAATACAGGATGCCCAGTTACATTTGGATTTCAGTTCAACAACAATTTTTAAGTGTAAATATGTCCTAGGCAATAGTTGGGACATATTATACTAAAAAATAATTTGTTGTTTATCTGAAATTCAAATGTAACTGGCCATCCTGCATTGTGTCTGGGAACCCTACCCTATGACTTTTCCCCCCTCTCCCTTTGGTCCCAAGGGGCCAGGAACCCCAAGGATTTGACTTAACCAGTTTTTTGAACTGCAATATTGAGAAGGGGACACTGTGACTTGAAGACACATGAATTACTTTATTTTTTAAGCGACAACGAAATGAGAACCTTCTGAAGCCATTTGAGCCTCATCTGCCCCCATCCGTGTATATTTAATTATATATAAAAGAAGATAATTACCTAGAAACATATGAACAGAATCTTGTTTAATCAAGATGCATGTCTATAACTTTCTGTAAATAGCCGCATGGCAATGCTGAGAGTCCCCTTGATCCCCAACCTCAAACCCATTTTACAGAACTGGTTGAGGCTGCTCCTTTGATTTTATGTCGTGTAAAGTCTTTGTTCCCCAGCCCCACCCCTGCCTCCTCCCATCGGGAAACCCCCCATGGGAGTCATCAGTGGGCGGGAGTCGGTGCCTGCTCCAGTCCAGCCCTGCCTTGGGAGATGCTGGAGGACCCTGTCGCCCTGAAGGCCTGTTTGCTGCACATCTGCCTGCAGAGCCAACCCTCGGGGCCCGGTGCAGTGTCCAGCCTGGTATCTGGCATCCCAGTAGCTTCCATGTTCTGTGTATGTGTGTGGTGTGCCCCTTCCTCCCACTGTTTGAATTCACTGAAAAGCCATAAAGGGGGCCTCCTGCTGGAGATTTGGCCTCCCTTGGCTCCTCCCAGGAGCCCCCATGTCCCTCCAACTGGCTCCCCACAGAACACTTCTGAAGGGCTCACCTGTTGTCACCCCCTCCTGCTCCCTCAGTCCCGTGTCATGAGAATGGACGGTGTCCAGGGCTTCCAGTGGGGTCTTAGGAGATGCCCATGCTGGCCCTGCCCGAGCTGGCTTCCTCGGCCTGGGTTCACAGTTCAGCTCCATCTCTATGCTGGGCGAGGAGCAGGCAGCAGTGGGACTCCATTGGTTCTGGATACCTTTCCTGGGGTCCCTGTGGAGGCAACCAGGATTTTCAGGAGCAGCCAGTCAGCGGCTCAGCCAGGGATGACAGAACCATCCCTGCTTACTCACCTCTGTAGTGTGAGGGTCTGTGGGTGGTGATGGAGGAGGGACTCAGGGAGAGGCCGGTGAATACAGGGGCTGACGCTCTTCCCTCGTGCATCCTCCTGCAGTCTGACAGCAGCCCAATAGCGGGGCAACTTCAGGGCTACCAGGGTTCCCCTGAGAGTGGGGTGGGCAGGTCCAGCTGTGAGAGAGGCTCAGGCAGAGCAGGTGTGGACTAAGTCCCCTGACCTTCACACCTGCTCCCCAGAGAAGCCCCAGCCAGTTGCACCAAGTAGCAGAGGCGAGTAGAGGGGCCTAGGGGCTTCCAAGGCCCCAGGTCATCCTGTTGAACTGAGAGGGACAGGTAGCCCCCCCTGCTTGTCGCCCCTGGCCCCATGGGCACCTGAGGGCAGTACTGCATGGGAAGAGCCCAGGATGCCTCAGGCCTGGCAACTGTGACAAGTATGAGGAAGGAGAGAGAGAACAGGAGGGGAATCAGGCAGGGCGCATTCGACGAGGCCAGAGGTGGCGAGGCAGGCTTGCCCTGCACAAACCACAACAGAAGTTGCACACAGAAGTCCCAGGGACCTTTGTGCTGGGACATGAAAGAGTGGGGAAGGTGGAGGGTACCATTTCAGAGCAGGCTGGAATCAGGTGCTTGGACCAGTGAAGACATGTCTTGCTTCCTCCAGCTCTCTCTGGGGCCCTCCCACTCTCCACACCCACAGCAGAGACAGAAATTGAGGCAAGAGTTGAGAGAGCATCTGTCTGGTGAGGTGATGGGAGCAGGGTGCATGGGGCACCAGGAGTTCCTCCATCCTACCTGCCTTAGCGATCAGGACTTTAGGGGGGCCTCTTCAAAGATGCTGACCCTTTTGCCCTGACTCCTGCCCATCTAAGGACTTGATTTGCTGCTTTCTGAAAACCCTGGGGTTGAAAACTTCAAAATCAGGGCCTGGCAGAGCCTAGCTTCGCCCAGGTCAGCCCACCAGGAGCCCTGCCTTCGTCTCCATAGGAAGGACACATGTACAGCCCTCGACCCCGGTCCTCCCATTCCCACCTCTGCTTGGCAATGCTCTCCATCTCCCTTATGTGGACTCTTGTTCTTGTCTGATCTCTTGTCAAACTGTTATTTTGTAATGAGCTGCGTCTCCTTATTAAAGAAATGAGCTGAAAGAAACCTGGGGGTGGGGGGTGTCTCTGGTTGTTTTTGCTGCGCTGAGGTGGGGGTGAGGGAGTGGGAGCTGCCTGTGAGGGTCAGTATGGTGGGTGAGGGTGGTGAGATGGTCCTGAGGCTCTGGCTTCTAACCCAGAATCTCCCTTCAGGGAAGCACCAAAAGGGGCTGAGGTCCCCTCTCTCCTGGGGTTGGGGGAAGACCAGATTGGCACTCTGGTGGGTGCTGGGGCCCACACATCTCCTGAGAACACATGCCAGGCTGCGGAATTGTGGGGAGCATGGTGGTGCTGGGGAACATTGTCTGGGAAGCTGGGCGGGGTGGGGTGGGGACTATATTCTTGAATTCCCTTCCAGTAGAGCTGGGCTTAGGGAACAGCCACAGTCTGAGACCAATGACAAGAGGGAGGCTGGCCCTGGGAAATGAGAATTTGAAAAGTAACAATTTCTACAAAGTCCTCAATTGACTCTTTGCAAATAACTTGAAATGTCTTTAACTTCTGAAGCAAAGATGTTAGGGACCAGGGATAGGGCTTCAGAATTTTTAGGGAAAGGGACAGTGGGACAGCATTGCGCCCAAAGACCAGGGAAGAGTAAAACTCCTTCTTCAGTTCCCACTTCCACCTGTCTCCTCTCCTTGAGGACAGATCAGCAGCTACCATTTTGTCAGTTTACACCAGCACCTGTCCTCCAGGAACACCATTGGCTAGATGTGTGCTTGTCCATCAGGTCCAAAGGCATGGGGGCAGTGAAGGCAAGCCAGGGATGGGAGCTGTCCACCTGACGGAGCATGAGCCCAGATCCTTTAACATCTATCCTGTCTTGCTGCTTCAGTCCCTGAGGCTGGGTAGGGTGAGGGGCATGAGACTTTCAGCAGACGGACTGGGATTTATCACCTGAGGGTCTCCTGGCTGAGAATGTGAGCTTTTTATTCTGCCAATAGGCTGTGGCCTTCTCCTTTCCCCCCAAGAGGGCTGGACCACGTGACGGCTAGGTGATACTGTCTCTGCAGACCTTACTACAACCAGTGGGGGTCAGAAAGAGAAATGACATTTGCAGTCTAGGAACCCTTTGCATCGGTCATGCTTCTTTGCCTCTGTTTTGTGCCCCAGGACAGGACTGAATTCTTCAACCATGACATCAAGTGTGCTTGTTCTGCTGCTGCTTGGGTTACAAACAGCTGGGTGACATCAGGGGAAAAGAATCTTCCCTCCCTGACCTCTCCCCAAGTCAGTGACCAGGGATTTCCGCTTGGCAGGAAACACAGGGCTGAGCAAAGCCAGAGGCAGGGCTTGCTGGATGGAGAAACCAGACCAGATCCTGGCTGCCTGGGGTCAGACCTGGCCACCCACATACAAACCCTGCCAGCGGGCCTGAACAGCTCCTCTCTGGGCATGGCTCCTTCATTTTGAGTGAGTTTAGATTTAACCTTCAATAACTCCCAAGTAAGTTAACTACATTTGTAGTTTGGAACTACAGAATAGTTTTGGATCTCCTGAATTAAACAGTGACCTCATGAAGACTGACTGACTTATGTATATAGCAGATGACTAAGGGTGATGGCAGGAGACTTCCATGAGCCCAAGGAAATCACCACCTCCCTAGACCTCAACTTTCCCATGTACTAGAGTGTGCTAGTGTTCACTTGGATGGCCTCAACACCCTTGTCACTTAAACCTGGTGTCTTCCAAGAAATAACCATATATACTCTTGGTTACTTGAAGCTTGGAACCTTGGTATCTTCTTACGGTTCTTTTGCACTCCAATCTAGGCTTCTCCTTGGCCTGACTCCATTTAGGAAATTCCTTGATCCTACCAGAGACCCTTCTCAGTGGCCATGACTCACTGTGGCTGTCCCTGGGGAAGGGGCCTCTATGTGGACAGGAGTTGTAGGAGGCTGGTGGGCGAGGCCCTCACCAATGATAAAGAGGATGTAAAATCAGAAGAGGCTGCCCCAGATGTGAGATTCTATAAATCCCATGCTCTGAACTGTGGAGACAGTCACAAAGTTAAAACACAGTTTTATTTACTCATTTATAAATACTGTTGTGTTTGCAGGCATCATATAGATGTGAATATTATTATTCCCAAACTTTCAAACACAATACTCAATACTATATAATAACAACCAGTAAAACAAAACCATTCATCTTAGGGTTGAAAGGCCACTCAAAATTGCATAAAAATACATTCAGTTCACAAAGCAAGTCTGGCTGCTTCTCCCTAAACACTCCCAACCCCACCCCATCCCAGGTGTATTTACAGTGGACTGAAGTTAATCCATACAACTCAGCTAAAAAACAGTTACATCTGGTGTGTTAACCTTGGTGGAAATAGGGTGAAGGATGGAGTAAAGACACAAAATGCTACCACTGAAATGGGAGAGGCATGGAAACCCCAGGGTGATTCTTTTCACCCCTGTTGATCAAGGTCAGGGCAAAGACAAGGAGTAAGGAAAACCATAAAGCCAAAGTCTGAGTGTGAACCACTTAACTGAGCACAGGCTATATCTTCTCCAAGAAGGATGCAAGGGTGAAACATTCCTTCCTTCTGCAGGGAAATCATTGCCCTGGTGTGCCAGCCAGTGGTAGGCACAACCTTTCAAAAGTTCAAGGGATGCTGGCTAGAAAAGGAGGTATTCTGGATTGCTGCATCCTCTCAGAACCCTCCCCTACCCCATAGCCTGCCTCCTGGTGTCTTTTTTCCTCCAAACTCTCTTTACCTAACCTCGCTTCATCAGAAGGCAAGCGGGAATTGGTTCCGGGTTTCAGCAGAGTGGGAGAAAGAACAGGCAAAGGCACAGATATTTAGGCGAGAATGAAGCTATTTCTGGCTCTAGCATGTCCCTTGTTCAGGAACAGTGGGCCCAGGGGACCGGCACTCCGACTCTCAACTCTGGTTTTGGGAGAACATTAGAGGCTCTTAAGAGGCTCCCCACCATCAGTGTGCCTTTCCTGAATCCTTGCTCTTTGAATAGGCTGAGCTGTTGCCACCAGATGCACTGATACACTGATTAGGCTTGTGCTGGGAAGACACTTCTGTTTTAAGCTATAAACAGTCTCAGGATAAAGAGTAAACCAGACATGGCTACTCATGGTCTCCTTGGCCAGGCTATGGAGGAGTCATACGGGCCTACAAGTCAAACCTCATCTCTGAGGGGACATTAGCATAGCCGAGGAGCTTTGAAACTGGAATAGGGGGCAGTGGTGGTTGTTGGTATATCCAACTTCTACAGGAATCTTGGCTGATTCATGGAAAACCATCTCTAAAGCACCCTTGGCTCCAAGTGAGAAAAGCAAGGAATTAAGAATGCAGAGGGAGATGAAAGGGAGAGGAGTGAAGTGTATGTTTACTCTGGAAGGACATAAGAGCATCCTGATGTCACCTTAAGGGGCCACCCAAGTAAATCTTTATTGGAAACATCAGGGAAAAATTTGGAGGAGAAATAACAGAAAATATCACTCTGGCAGATTCATGGTCCAAAATAAGCAGATGAATTGGGGAACAGCTCAAATAGGTCCTTTGGGGGATTAGAAGGGAGGGGGAAAAGCAAAAGATATGATTTAATAAATACAATGAGTTTCTGAGTTCTCATTTGTAATCAAGTATATGCCAGACCTCATTTTAAAAGCTCTGGGCTAGCAAATGTGCATGTGAACGCACATAAGCTAGATGCAAGAGTTATCCCCAAATTGCTAAACCTTTTTAGGTAAGGCCAGAACATTCATTAATGGTATTGTCTTTAGACACACCCACCTCTTATTTACAGTTCTCCCGAAGGAGGGCTTCCGGGACACTGGGTTGTAAGCCAAACCTGGGTTCTATGTTTGCCCTCAACCCCAACTCTCAAAGGAGAAGTGAATGCATCTTCTTTTACCATGCAGCTGCTGGCCAAGATTCTGTGTTTTTTCTCAGCCCTCAGAAATCACCTCAGTCCTAGTAGCTGTGACCAACAGTTCCTGGACTACAAT
Organism: Pongo pygmaeus; assembly: GCF_028885625.2. Classification (NCBI taxonomy): domain Eukaryota; kingdom Metazoa; phylum Chordata; class Mammalia; order Primates; family Hominidae; genus Pongo; species Pongo pygmaeus. The sequence continues at coordinate 46,915,649 of NC_072373.2, forward strand.
GAAGTTGATCTATTTTCCAATCTAATCAGAACACAAAAGATCAATAGCTGTCCCTGATAGGGTCTGCTGCTTCCTGAGCAGTGTCAATACCCATTAAGGAAGCTGATTAAAATCTCTGCTCAGCTGGAGCCTGAGGGATGAAGTCACCAGTGAGACAGAACTCATTTCTGTGTGCCAAAGCTTTGGTTCTGTGAAACACTCTTCCTTCCCGGTACTTGCAGCTTCCACCCTGCTCTATGTCCAAAGCCCCTGGGCCTTCCGCCTATCGCAGCAGACAGCCACCTCCACTTCCAGGGTCTCTGCCCTTTCACTCCAATTACACCAGGTCCTGTAGGAGGCTTGTGAAAGCCAAGTGCTGTTCTATGCAATATGGTTGTGTGGACTCTGGGTTTGTAAACACTTACTGCTTTGGTAGTCTCCTCTTCAGACCTGCTTTGAAGGAAAGACCATCTTGAATGGTATCAGAACCTCCTACTTCTGATAAGTCCAAAATCCAGAGGGGGAACTCAATGGAACTAAAGGTTGAGGTTCTTATCAAGGAAAATTTTCTTGCTGCTGTAAGGCTGAGTTCAAGACAATGAACCAGACGGTGCTAAGCAGAAAAACGATTAGTCTGCTATTTGGGTGTGAAGAGCCAATGTAGATCATATTTTAAGAAAGCTGAGGAAAGGTGGTTGAGGAAACCTATGAAGCAGCAGGTCTATTTCCTATTAAAACAACTTGTCCAAAGGCTGCCTGCAACAAATTGCTTTCTATCCACTTCTCCATGAGCTCCAATTTCCACCTCTGCAGGCTTTAATATTCTTACCAAGCCATCAGGAGGGAAAGCCATTGCAACATCATTCAGTTACCCTCAATATTAAATTCACTTCCCAACAAGGATGAGAAGTCAACCTTGATGTGCTCATGTTAAACAGTTTAAATCCAGAAGAAAACAAAACATTTTGGACTTGGATTTTTGAGGTTAGAAAGAGTTTTTGAAGCAGAAATCCCAATAAATGTGCTGATCTTCCTAAGAATGAATAAATCACAGAATTTTAAGCCAAAAAGAAAGGGCACATAAAGATTATCCAGTCCAACCTCATTTTACAGACAGGGAGGGTGACCTGCCCAAAGTCACATGACTAAAAGGAGAAGGGGTGGCCTTGGAATACAGATGTTCTGACTTCTAGGGTCTTATCTTTTAATGTTGCCTTTTTGTCCTCAAAGCTGCTTGCTTATTGGGTTGGAAGAACTCACATCTTATGAGGGGTTAGACCCTGCCTTGAAAATCAGTATGGTAGGCTGGGCGTGGTGCCTTACACCTGTAATCCTATCACTTTGGGAGGCCCAGCCAGGTGGATTGCTTGAGACCAGCCTGGGCAACATGGCAAAACCCCATCTCCACAAAAAAATTCAAAAATTAGCTGGGCATGGTGGCACACACCTGCAGTCCTAGCTGCTTGGGAGGCTGAGGTGAGAGGATCCCTTGAGCCTGGGAGGTGGAGGTTGCAGTGAGCTGAGATCACACCACTGCACTCCAGCCTGGGCGACAGAGTATGGTGACTAAGATCTGTAGTAATAACTGGGCCTAGATTTAGGCCAATTACACCACCTCTGATTGATAAGTGTGTGCTTAAAGTGCGGTCAGTGCTGGCATAAACAATGGGGTTTGAGGGCCCCGATGATATCTCTGAGGGAAGGATACCAGGGCTCCTGCAGTGTTACTTCACTGATAAGCTCCAGTGGAACCAGTGGCTCATCTGGTAGAGTAGAATTTCCCTTTTCTTTCTGCTTAAATGCTGAATCCTTTCTGCTTTCTTTTTCCATTTTGCACCTTTGGAGGTGCAAAGCCACCTGGAAGCTGAATAACTGGCAACACTTTTAAATAGTTCTCTCTTCTCCAGGCTTCTTCTGCTCACTCCATGCCCACCTCAAGGGTGCCAACACTCACCAGTGGCCCAGACCGAAACACTGGCCTTTCTCTGAGAGGAGACAGTGTCTGTCTGTGGCTAGGAGAGGCTGCAAAGAGGCCAAAAATCCAGACACCTAACAAAATACATGGCTTTGAGAGTTTCTTCTTCCATCATCTTTGGCTCAATTAAATGCCTCTAGTGGAGAAACAGTCAGTAGTTTACACACACTTTCGTGGGATCCACAGACCACTAACTTGAGTTTTAGCTTCCTTGCTTCCTGAGTGGAACCATCTAATAAGCACATGGTTTGGGGAAGGGAAATGGGTAAAATGTTGCAAAAGAGAGATCTGAAATCTCATTAGTGGCCTCAGATAGCAATAAATGAATCTAAGTCTTCTTAAACTTGGGGTGGGAACTAGGACAGAAACCAGGGGAAGCCCAGAAGAGAAGCAAACACATCCTGCAGTTGGAAGACAGGGAGGTTCTAGGGAACATCAAATGAGAATGGCCCACTAGAGAATCTGGTGCACTGAGTAAGCCCAAAGCATGTCTATTCTTCAGACTCTTTAGTGGCAACACCCTGAGATTTGCATAACCCTTTCGCTAGAGATTGGGATGGGGCTGGGGTCATCATACTCTGGAGCTATCTGGAAAAGGATCAGCAGCCCTGGAAAAACAAACTTTAGCCACAGAATCTCTGGAATGGCCAAATCATTACTTCCAAAGGTGTGGCTCGGTTTTTGAAAAATAACAAATTAATGAAAACAGAGTTTTACCAAGAACATTCTCTTTCCCATTCTGATATTTCATGTAAAGACTCTAAGTTAAGTGACAGACCTGAGCCCCATGTTGTTGGCCATGTCTGCAGCTATTTATTCAGCTTGAGCTGCCTGGGGTGCTCATGAGTATCCAAACCAGCAGGTGAGGACTGAGGATTGTGGCCACTGAAGAGGCCAGCGGTAGGTACCTGTCCAAGCAGCACAAGAAAAGGGAGACCTGCTGATGCCAGTATCCAGAGAGAACTGCTGGCTAGTAGAAGGCCTATAACTACCATCTCATGGGGCTTCCAGACAATACAGTTGTGAAGGAATGGTATTTTATCTCTGGAGATAGACCAGAAATCAGTTCATCTAATAAAATTAATTGCATAAGACAAAGTACCTGAAATTACCTAGGATAGTTTACACTTACTTTCATGAGTTCTTGGCTATAGAATCCAGTATTCCTGAGATTGAAAAGCTTGCAAATTTCTTGTCACAAGGAAAACTTTCTGGCAAGAAAAGTCAGCTTTAACATGGAAGGGTCACGTGAAGTGGCAGGGATGCAACACCAATCTAAGAGTTTTGAGAATCTGCCCCCAATACTTTTGAAAGGCACAAACAGATCTGAGGGGACTCTCTGTAACCCCTTTCCCTGGTCTATTGAGTGGAAAAGGGTCAAGATGTATTCCTAATAATCCAATTTTCTTTTCTTGAGAAAGAAGTATCATCTTCCTTCCCCGATATTCAAAATGTTCCAGAATAATCAATTAGTAAACACCTTATGTTGATTTCCTCTCCCAGAATGAAGGATATAAAACTTATTACTTTAATTTAGCATTCCCTGAGAACTGAACTTACAGTACTCCCACGATAATACAAAGTCTCAAGATAGTAGTAGCTTCTCTTGAAAAATGGTTGGAAATGAAAGACAGAATTTTATATACTCTAAAAATGGGGTTTTGTCAGAGGAAACATATCTCCTGTTCTGGAATTGGGATTTATTTTTATTTTTTAGTATTATTATTATTTTTGAGACGGAGTCTCACTCTGTCGCCCAGGCCGCAGTACAGTGGCGTGATCAAGGCTCACTGCAAGCTCCGCCTCCCGGGTTCACGCCATTCTCCTGCCTCAGCCTCCTGAGTAGCTGGGACTACAGGCACCTGCCACCACACCCGGCTAATTTTTTGTATTTTTAGTAGAGATTGGGTTTCACCATGTTAGCCAGGATGGTCTCGATCTCCTTCCCTTGTGATCTGTCCACCTCGGCCTCCTAAAGTTCTGGGATTACAGGCGTGAGCCACTGCATCCGGCGGAATTGGGATCTTGAATTACAGCTTCTAGTTTAAAGAGCATGTGATGTTTCAGAGGGAGGGCCATGGAGAGCTACACGTCACGTTAGGAAAGGAATTAACAGACAGAGGTAGTATATATTAAGGGAATGAACCACTCTAAACACTGAATATCACTGGCAACCCTAAAATGATGAGGATTTAATGACCTGCACACTCAAGTGAACCAAGGGATAAAACTCCTACAAAAAGAAAATACTCTAAGTATTAATGCTAGGTTATCATCAAGAACTAATGGTTTAATTTTGCACTGGATTTGTATTCTTTCCAGGCCTGGGCATGATATTTTAAAGGCTGGTTTTGTCTAGAGGAGGATGGCCAAGATGTGACAGGTAAGAAAAGCATGCCATATGAGGAATGACTGAAAGGACTAGAGTAACAGCAGCTCAAAATAAGACTGAGGGAGAGACCACCCACTGCACATATCTGAAGCGCTGTTAAAAAGTTGCAGATAGTAGATCTGGACTACAAGGAGAATCCACAGGCAGACTTCAGCTGATATGAGGAAAAACTCTCTCGTTATTAGAGTTGCCCAACTTTTGAGTAATAAATGCATAGCCACCAGAGGCTACCTGACCATGCCCATGGATCAAAGCTGTGGTAGCAGGGGTCCCTGTGACACAATAATAGAAAGCTGGACCTAATGACCTCTGGGCCTTGCCACTCTAAACTTCCATGACTCTCATCAATGGGTTGAAAGTACTTCATTCCATTAAACCTCTATTAAGTGCCATTTCCCCTATTAATTTCTAAGAAAGTAAATCTCTCTGCTAAATCTAACCACTAGAAATAATCAAATTCACCACTATTCTCACAGCCCAGTAGGCTGCTATCTTCCATCTTCTTTGTCACAATGTTGCAAGTGGCCTCAGATACTTGACTTTCACCATATGTCTTTCCAGCCTGCTTCCACTTCCTAGTCCATCTCCCAACAATCTCCCCTCCCCACCTCTCATTCCTCCTTGCACTGACTTCATTTCTCATTAGAAGCAGGTGTCAGAGCGAAGAGAGGAAAACAAGGTCAAGGAAGTGAGGCAGAATGGGGTATTCAGAGCCCAGATTTTCTTATAAAGAAAATCACTTTGAAGGGGGAAGATAAGTGGGAGATGAAAACAATGAGCTGACACTTATGCCATAGTCTAGCTTTCAGGGAGCAGGCAGTGGTGCTGCCACCAAGGCACCAGAGTGATGATTTTCTTGTCTCCAGAATAATGACTTCCCACAATAGCCAAAGACAACTGAGGTCAGGTGCTCTGTCCTAGCTTTTATACCATTGAGTGAGGGGGTGGGGGGAGGGAAAAAAATAAAAGGATAGAAAGGAAAGGAATAAATGAAGCCAGGGACATTTGAGCCTTGGAGAAACGGCTAGGTATGAGGGAGGAATAAGGGTTAAAACTAGTTAGGGAGATTACTGGGTGTTGATAGAAAAAATAAAACTCAGTTCCTGAGAGGTGAAGAAGAATAGAGCGCCTCAATGCAGTCACTGTCACCTTGGGCGCTAACCATTCCAGAGGGCATCTGATGATCAATTCAACATCCTGCTGTATCTCTTGACACCCCAATCAGGATCCTGGAGTGATTACCACAAGACTCACCTATATCAGAGGACACTGGGTTAATGTAAAAAGCTGAAGGATACTGATTAGGGTAGAAGTCTTACATGTTTGGACCAAATCCAATGTGGACAAAGTAGCTGAGCAGCAGGAAGCTGAGGGGTCCACAGCTGAGCCTGGTGTACTCCCCAGAGCATTCTCCAGATGGCTCGAATTATCACAATCATGCTTCAATTAAAACTGTCATAAAACTTGGGATAGGGGTTTGGAAGAACAGGGCATTGAAAGTGCAGAGAAAATGTAGAGTGTATAGAGGTGACTGAAGAGGGTGATAGAAAGAAGTGTCCTTCCACCAAAACATCCATTTCTTTTGGTTGGAAGGCAAGGACTGGAAAAGAGGGGTGGGGGCAGCAAATGCTGTCCCTTTCTTTCCTCATAAATCTGGAGCCTAGCCTACTTGGACAGTTTGCTGATGACTCTGATGAGGGCACCATTTTCATCTTTCAGCCTCTGGTTGTCGGATTTCAGTTCTGTTAACACCTGTAGGGTGACAGAGGGAAAGGTGAGTTAGAGCCTGGCAGGATCCTCCTTTGCCCTCCCTGACCAGGCCAGGCCAGCCTGGTGAGCAGGGCCTTTTGAGACAATGTGTGGAATAAACTCTCATGGTCCGTTCTCCCAGGGATGAAATTCCCTTCAATCTTCCTATTTATTGAGTTGGTAATGTTAATCTTTAGGGAGATTATAGCCATTCCATCTTTTGAGCTGGCATATTCAGCAGTAGTATCTTATTTCTTCATAGGCAGACCTCACATTTCACACTGTATGTCCTTTCATTCTATTGAATCAGTAACCACTTTCAATTTCTCCTGCCCTTAAACTCACCCCTAAAGAAATTGGGGAGAGAGCCAAAATGGGCTGGTGAGGACATAGGGAAAGAATTCAGAAAGGGGGTGGTGGTCAACTAGAAGAGTTAAAGGAGGATACTGCTTCACATCTCATCAAAAACAAGAGCAAAGGCCAGAGAGGCAGCACTCGGCTTCCCTGCCATATGCACAAGATGATTTAAGCATCCACCACTTGGTGCCTTCGGTGAATAATCCTCCAAATTCTCGCTAGTCATACTATACGTATCCGCTTGCAACCATTAAAACTCAGAAAACTTACAGTCACAGAGCTGTGAGGCACAGTGAACACTAGGCATGTATTTAATCCTCTCCAAAGCTCCCCACTGACAGTTACCAAAGGATACCCAGAGGCCTTATCAGCAGTTTTAGGGGATGGCATTGTAATTCACAGAAATAGATGCTTGTTGGGCAGGGGAGGGAGTGGAAACTCAATTTTATCAGTTCTGCTATCCTGGAACATTACACATACTGTTGTCTAACTTGTGAAAAAAAGGAAAAATAGCCTCAAGTTCCATCCTGGAAGTTCAAGTCTTTGTTACATGATCAGGCACTTTCGACAAGTACGCTGTGCATCTGAAAAATCCTAATGGGATGTTGATAAGGGTACAGTTTATGTGTGGGTCCCACTGGCAGCAAGAGCGATTTAGGATAGCAGGTAAGTACATCGCCACTATGCAGGCTACAGAAAGCTACATCTGTATCTGTTCAATACAGGTGTCCTTTGACTAGTCATTTAAACCTATAGGACCCCAGGGACAGGTAATGCCCCCAGTAAAGGGTGACCTGTGCTGAGGTGTTACAAGGCCTATTTAGTTCTAGCTCTGACTCTGCTATTAACCACTTAGGAGATCTAACTGTGCCTTAAGGAATATAATGTTTCCTTGATCTCTCAGGGAAGACATAGGTTAAATTATATAAATATATGTGTATGTACACAAATATGAATCACAGATACATACATAATTTGTATCAGGGAAATAAAAGGAAAATTACTGAATATCTATAATGTGGATGGCACTGTGCTAGAGGGTCTCCCTAGTGCCTCATGAGACTATGATACAGTTGTTATCCTGATTTCTACAAATGGGGAAATGAAAAGTGCCATAACTAGTTCAAGGCACCCAGCAAAGCTAATATTGAATCCCAATGTGCCTGACTCCAAAGATCATTCTTTTATTACATGTGGGATGGAAAACAAAACACCAAAAATGTTTGACGCCTAGAAACTGAAATTCCAGCACTGTCTTTGTCACTAGTGATCTATTACTTTAGGCAGATCACTCGCCTTCTCTGCATTTCCATTTTTGTACTTCCGTAAGAACAACAGTCCCTGTCCTACTCTCTCGTATGGTAGGGACTCTGCAAGGCTCACAGGAGGTAACAGATGTGGAAGTGTGTTGACATACATAATGAGCTTTGTGATACTGAGTGTTCCTACAATCACTGTGAGTTTTCTCCTGATTGTGGGAGGGCAGGCAAATATCTGCAAACTTTATTAAGAAGACTTTAATCCAGAAAATATAAAAATAAAGTTGCAGTCCTTTGACCCTGGTCTCCTACCTCTGATTTAATCAAAGCAGCTCTGGCTGCCGTCTCCTTCGTTCCTCTATCCCTGTAGCCTTGCCTACCAGACTGAACGCTTGGAAACTCATTTCAATGAGATTTTTAGAAAAAACCCAGGGTAGCCTCATGTTTCTGTGTTCAATCTGCTCTTTAATGCCCCATCCTGGGGCTGCAGCTTGGGTATAAGTGAGACTGTGAAAGCCACATTTCCATAATAGGATTCCACAGGTAGGAAGAAGCTATATATGGCAATGGATTACATTTCACTGCTTAGCAGCTCATCAAATCAGAACTGAGCTGCCTTAAAAAATGTATAAACAACTTGTAGAGTCTTGTAGAGTTTTAGTGATTTATTTCCACATTAAGAAGTCAATTCCTTGAAAAAAAAATTTGGACAAGGCAGTTCTGCAGCTGCAACATGCTAAAATTGACATCTAAAGGGAGTGGCAAAAAGTGTTAAGAGGTGGAATGTAGAAATCAAGGGTGGGGGGAAAGCCCCACAAAGTTCAATCTCAGAAGAGAGAGGGGGAAATGAACAGTGTTATCTGATATCCACTTGAAGTTAAAGAATGGTTAAATAAGAACATATGTGAAAGTACGATATAAGTATGAAGTTTAGCAAAGCTTTATCATTTTAACTCTCTGGATCTTAGTTTCTTAATTTTTAAGTTCCCAGCTTACCACAATTTGGTGTTAAAAAGATACCCTGGGCAAATAAAATTAAGTACACATTTCTCAACTATTACTTCTTACAGTCTTTGAGGAATGTGTTAAAGAGGAAGGGGCTACAGGGGTCCTAAAGCTTCAGAGACCTAGAGCAAGGCTAGCTGTAGGTTGAGAGGGACTCAGGATGAGTCTTGCATGAGCTGTCTTGCTTTTAACTACAAGGAAAGTGGGAAGGGAGTCCCCTCTGGTATTTTGTTGGTAAGTGGTTTGCTCTGCATGCTGAGATAAGATGATTTTTCCAGGGAACTATTAAAAAAAAAAAAAAGGTAGAGTAAAATCTCTCGACTGCACTGCCAGTTTGGCTTAGTTATCTCATCCTTCCTTCTGGCAAGAATCGGCAAGCTTTTTCTGTAAAATGCCAGACAATAAGTATCTTAGGGTTTGCAGGTCAAACAGTCTCTGTTGCTACTCCTCAGCTCTGCTGTTGTAGCACCAAAGCACCCATAGACATAACAATAATAGGTAAACAAATGAGTTTGGTTCAGTTCCAATAAAACTTTTATTTTGGACATTGAAATTTGAATTCCATATAATGTTCGTGTTCGTATGTTGTAAAATATTATTCTTCTTTTGATTTCTTTTTTGACTATTTGTATGGCTTACGGGCCATACTGGTGGGTCACAGTTTGCTAACCCTTGCTATGGTCATGTACCAGGCAATGGCTTTCTTTACAGCAGCAAAATCTTTTGGTAGGTAAATGGCTCTTTAGAAGTTAGGCTTTGACAAGCAAGTCACAGTGCTGAGAAAGCAGAATGCTGCCCTTCCTCCCTCAGCTGCAATGCTGGGGGCACAGTGTAGTTGCTCAATAGATCCTTCTTGCATTGTTTGGGCCACATGCTTAACAAATGGTGAAAACTGTGCCAAATATGCACACAGCTTATATTACAGTGGTGAAAAGTTTGCACTCTGGAACCTGACATATTTGGTTTGAATTTTGGTTCTACCACTTACTCTCAGAGTGACCTTGGGCAAGTTATTTAATCTGTGACTCAGTTTTTTTTTCATTTTTACAATAATTGTTTTGGGGAATACATGAGAAAAACTATATAAAGCATTCAGCACAGGCCTTAATAAATGACAACTGTTAAGGTTATTAACTACTGAAAGCATGAGATCTAGTTTTGCCCCATATCCTATACTATCTTGCAACAAAGAGATACTAAAAATAACTGGGACATCTTTTGGGGGGGTCCCTAGTTTAGCCTAAGTAAAAATTTCCAGGAATCTTGAGGCTAACTTTAAAGCATGGAGTCTGGACCTAACAGTGGCTGCTTACAGCCAGGCCATGGTAGAACTTGCCTTTCAATTTTCTTTCTGCCTATGATAGCATCTACAACAGGATATTAGCTCAGCCCTATGATAATTCGGGTGATTCAGTTCTAGTGGATATTAGTTGCCAGCTACTAACCCTGAAGGCAAAAGCAAATAGGCTGAAAGAAAGAACAGGCTGTGGTCAGGACTAATTAGATTGTTGCTGACAATTAAAAATTCATCTCAGAGGAGTGGTGACCCCATCATACCATCTTGAGATGGAAAAACCAGTTGTCTGTGAGCTTCTCTTTCAGATCCATAGCCAGGGAAAGGATCCAGTTTGCCAAGCACATTTTTGGTTCTCAGTTGAAAATAAATCCTTGCTCTCTGCTCCACTGCCTGCCATCTCCTTTGCAAAGCTGGCCTCATTAGAGAGGGCCTGGCTCCATGAGGGTCTCATTTATATAGGCTGTGTTCTGCCTCACAGCCCACACACTAAGGACAGGGAGGGGCACATCCCTAGGGCCCAAAGATTTGTGATGGGAATGAGAGATATGCCTCCTAAGGAGGGAGAAGAAAGCAAAGACTACCGCAGAAGGAGGCAAAGAATGCTTATCCAATTATGCTTGAATAGTGGGATGGAGAGTGTTTTTGCTAGTAGTGGAGCTGGACAGGAACAGTTCCAACCTTGAGTTTTAGTCCTCTCCATCGGTAATGTTGTCAGCTGTGAGGACTGTCTGGTATACAAAGGGCTGCGGTTCTTAACCATGGTTGTACAAGGAATCAATAGGAGAGGTTTGAAAAAATACTGATGCCTGGGTCTCAACCCAGACCATTGATTATTTGGGGATGGACCCAGACATCCCTATATGTATATGTTAAAAGCTATGTATATGTTTAAAATATACCCACAGGTATATGTTAAAAGCTCCTAGATGTTTCTTGCAGCCAAGATTGAGAGCCCCTGCCCTTGGTTACCCAAGGCCCAACCCCAATTGCTCCAGGGGAGTGGGTTGGACTTGGGTTGCTATTGGCTAAGAAAGATCAATTTCCATTTGGCAATGACCCCGTCAATGAAATATGTATATGTGCATGTACACAGGTATATGCACATACACGTGTATACCTATGTGTAGCTGAGTGAACAAATTCATACTCAGCCTCCAGCGGAAGAGAAGGTAATGTGGTGACCTTACCAAATGAATATATTGGTAGCCCAGTTGAGGTCTCTCTCACTGCCTCCCTTGACCTAGGCTGGTATGTCCCATTCTATGATCTCAGTCCTGGCTGCTTCCATCTGCAGATAACCAAGCTTTACAGGAACCTGCATATGGAGGCTCGGATGGAGGGGATGAGCACAGAGCTTCTGGGACTAATAAGAAGACTGAACCTGCCTGGAGTAGTGGAGGAGGGAAGTGAGTTGGAGAGTAGGGGCAAGAACTAGAGCTCCTGGGTGTCCGAGGACTCGATGGACTCCGAGAGTCTGGCCACCACTCGGGTCAGGGCCCTGTTCTCAGCCTGCAGTTGCTCGTTCATCTGCTTCAAGGTTTGAATCTGTTTTAGCTGGTGGAGGTTCTGTAGAGATTGAGACATGAAAAGGACAGACAGACAAGACAGAGAGAGACAAGACAGACCAGAGGAGAGAAAAGTAGGACAAAGAAATCACGTGACTTTTTGTTTTTGTTTTTAGTTTGCATGCAAGAAAGGAAATGAGAAAGGCAGGAGTCATGGAGCAAATGGGTGGCAGGTGGACGGATGATGGAGAAAAGCAACAGGGAAGGACAGCTGTGTCTGATTCTTGGCTAAGATCTAAATATGCCATATGAATATAACTGCCAGGCTCTCAAAAGGCACATATGGATTGCTTTTGAGAATGAAAGTCCAGCAAGTGGTCTGGAGCCTTCTGAACCAAATTAACATGGTTGAGGCATAACTTCAGGGACCCTTCATCATGACTGAGATTAGAGCTGAGGACTTGGTATGTTCTTAAATCTAGCTGCTGCCCCTTTCTCTCTCCCTTCCTCTAATCTTCCCCTCATACTCAGCTCTCTTCTTTCACTTTATTTGTTTATTTATCTGAGATAGGGTCCAACTCTGTCACCTTGGCTGGAGTGCAGTGGCACAAAACTGAAACATCTGCCTCCCAGGCTCAAGCCATCTTCCCACCTCAGCCTCCTAAAGTAGCTGGGACTACAGGCATACACCACCATACCTGGCTAATTTTTATATTTTTTGTAGAGACAGGATTTCACCATGTAGCCCAAGCTGGTCTCAAATTCCTGAGGTCAAGCAATCCTCCTGCCTTAGCCTCCCAAAGTGCTGGGATTACAGGTGTGGGCCATTGCATTTGGCCTCATTTGTTTTTAAAAAATAAAACAAGGAAAATAAAAGAGAGGCCTATTACTTAAGCTTTTTTTTTTTTTTTTTTTTTTTTAGGGGGCATGTACTGTTTAGAAGGTTAAAGTGACACATACCAAAATAAGAAAGAACTGTCAGCTCTCTGGATCGTCCTCTAACCTGCTTTGTAGGAAGCTTCATTAACCCTGATAGCTTTCTTCTGCAGTCCAGAGAGATTGTTTCAGGATCCAAAAACTGCTAACCTGTCTCTGACCTGCTATAAGATTATATGCATCACTAAATTCACAGCTAACCATGCTTTCTTTGTCTCAGTTCAAGCAGTTTGGGAGCTGCTTAAAGGTGTTCATAAACAGACTCATACTCTGGAAATTATAGCTGTGTAAAAAAGCTGGAGAAACCATAAAAGCCCAATGATAATGAAACTAGCTGGACCAATGTGCTAGTCCAGCCCTTTCTGTCTGTCAGTGTTGCAAGCGGAACAGAATAACCAGCCCACAGACATTCTTCCTGATACCCCATATTCCATAAGACATTTAAAGACTTTAATAAATGGAATTATATCAAAGGCCGGCCGACTCTGCTACTGTCCTTCCTAAGTAGTCATCTTCACTGCCCCAAAACTGAGACCATCAACTCTTTGGGAGGAGAATAATGATTTTTTTGTGCAAATGGGGTTTCATAGATGAGGATGGACAATCCTGTGGGTTATAATGACTACAAAAAGGTGGCCAGGTATCAGAGAAAAGTCTCTCATATCTATAAGATGAAAAGGATAGAAATGAAAGATTAGTGGAGTTATAGTTGTTTGGGAGTGAAGAAGCAAGAAAATGAAAGGTAGCATGAAGGGGAAAAACAGTGAAAAGGAAAAACAAGCAGAGACAAACTGCTGAATCTCTTTTCCCAAAGAGAAAGAATGACCACCTTGGAATAAAGGTAGGCTAGCCAAACTGTCTCATGTAGCCATTGGAGGGTGAGGACTGGGCAATCTTCTTTGCCCACTGTAAGCATCTTGGCCATGGGGAGGATAGAGGAGGGAGATCACGGTACAGCATATGGAAAAGATTAAAGCAATGGGCAGGGACCAAATTTAAAAACCAATGGAAAGTCCCTGGCTCTCACTCTTCTTTGGTGTTGACACTGGACCAAAGCTTTCAACATAATCATTATCAAATAATTGTCATTGTATGAAGTGGTACTTACCTCCCAGGGAATAACATTAAAGACATGAATGATGAAAGTGACTCAATCTAACAACTGAGTATAAGCAGATCAAGGTGAAAGAATTTGGAAGTTATCAGCATGAAGGAGAGAGGCAGGAAACAATCTGGTGGAATGTTCTATAGGAAGCAGTATTGAAAACAAGGCAAGGCGAGGAGGAGAGGAGAAGGGGCAGGGCCCAGCGCAGGACGGGCAAGGGCAGGGCTAAGGAGCAGGGTCAGCTAGTAATCTTTCCAAAGAAAAATAAAAATTCCAGGACCAATCTAAAAAGGAATTGGTTGCTGGGTCCCTCTCATGCAAGGACCTAGGAAAGGAAGGGGAGAAGGTCTGACAAGGAGGCTGATGCTGAATGGAGGATGCAGTAGAGAAGTAATCACATCTGATGTGGGCCAAGACCAGGTGCAGGCCTGGCACAGCTCACACTGACATGCACACCTGTCAGAAGTTGGCATATAATCCTACTCCAATCCAGGATCGGGTAGAGTTTCTCTTGAGGAGAATTCATAAATACTTACCTTTCCAATAAAAGTCCAGAAAGGCACAACATATCTCATAACCACAGAGCCACATATACATCTGGGTAAGCCCATCTCATGGTTCCCCCATTTCACCTGGCCTTTGTACTTTATTTGGTAGAGTTAGAAAAATAGGACTGAAGTCACTTTCTTTCCTTGAGTAACCTACTGTATTTTTAAGGGTTCACTGGAGATCAGCCCCCTCTACTCTACTGTTCCCTACTGATTGCTCCAAGGTTTGAGCATCTGTACAAAATGAATATGCAACAAGCATGACCAACTGGCCCCAAGCTCTACTGGATCCCAGTTTGGCCAGACAGTCACCTGTACCTTTGGCTGCCTAGTACAGAGAGATTTTGGCTATTAATCACTCTAGCAATGTTGGTCACCATAAACCATAGTCTGAATGAAGAGCTTGAGAGCTAAACAAGTGTTTTCTTAGACTCTTTTAGGGCCAGTCATACAAATTTTATCGTATTTATATATTTGCGTCTTTGAAGTTTTTGTCTTCAAGTAGGTACAGACAGAAAAATAAAACTGGTGAGAATGCAGAGGCACAGATGCTTCTCCCCTAGTCCTCTAGGGGGTGCTGGACGATCTGCAAATCTGGCATTGGGCTTTGATTTGAGCAAATAGTGTTCAGGGGCTTTAGAGTTTACAGGCATTTCTTCTTCATTTGGCTTTGTAATGGATAATGGAGAATAATGGACACCTGACTGAATCTGAATGTTTTAACTAAAAAAAAAATCAGTCTTGGCCAGGCGCGGTGGCTCACACCTGTAATCACAGCACTTTGGGAGGCTGAGGTGGGTGGATCCCCTGAGCTAAGGAGTTCGAGACCACCTGGTGCAACATGGTGAAACCCTGTCTCTACTAAAAATACAAAAAAATTAACTGGGTGTGGTGGCACACACTTCTAGTCCCAGCTCCTTGGGAGGCTGAGGCAGGAGAATCGCTTGAGCGATTGAATCTGCCTAGAGGCAAAAGTTGCAGTAAGCCGACATTGTGCCACTGCACTCAGGCTTGGGCTACAGAGTGAGGCTCCATCTCAAAAAAAAAAAAAAAAAAAAAATCAGCCTCAAAACAGCTTACCTATTGGTTTGAGGACTAAACATTCATGATCTGGCTCCACTTGATAATTTACAATTGATTTTAGAGTTGCTGGCAAATGGCTTATGGCTGGGGAGAGCAAACACTTTCATATCTTATAATCTCTTGAGGAAAGGAAAGAACTCACGATCTAGTTTAGGAAATCATAGATTGATAGCATAAAGAGACAGAGAAAAAATGTAAGCCTATCTCAACCTACAGAATTGAGGGTAACTAGAACTACTGAAGGGGCTTCCATAATTCCCGATTTAGAATTGGAATAAAAATAACAAAGGGCCTCAATTTCTCTAATTTGACCACTTTCTGGGTTTTTGTGTGTGGGCCTGCTTTGACGTGACACAGAGCCCCATGACTGGTGAGTGGAGGCTGTCTTTGGGCTCCCAGGTACTTCTTGAAAGGTTCCAGCTTTTGCCTCAATTACATGCTCTAGATCAGCATTTAGGACATTTCTTAATAAGCAACACTGTCAGCTGCCTAACAGCAGAGTACAGATGGTATAACTCAGGAGGTCTCAAAAATGGAGGAGCCTCCATGCAACAAGGAGCTGTGGATATGCACTCATCAAGAAACAGCTCAGCTGGGTGTGGCGGCATGTGCCTGTAGTCCCAGCTACTCGGGAGGATGAGATGGGAGGATCGTTTGAGCCCAGGAGTTCAAGTCCAGGGCAACATAGCGAGACTCCATCTCTTAAAAATTAAAAAAGAACTGGTTATCTCTAATAACTCACTGCTCTAAGCGGGAGAGAATACTTCTGTGTGGTAATAAGGTGCGTTTGAAAAAAATCACAAGATGGAGAAGTTTAGGTGCTAGGGCATACTGTTCTACCATCTCAGGAGAATCAATTATTTATTATTTCTAATTCTTGCTGCTTTGAATCAACTTGGAAGATTTAAAATGTTTGAGATATAAACAGGTATTGCTTAAAATTCTATGTGAATGTTACAGTTACAGCCTTGGGATAGTGGTAGGAAACGCAGGGGCAAGGCTCAGCATTTCTCCTTCATTCTGGAATTATAGAGTAACAGGATTGATTATGAGCACCAGATCTGGTGTAAACTATAACCTCAACAGGTCTTAAAAAGTTTTTTTTCAATAAATAACCAATCTATTTAGGCCACTGGAACAATAAATATCTCTCCCAAATTGCATATTAGGGATGCTTGCTCATAGAAAGACATTTGGGGATCTGCCTAATACTATCCCAGTGCTTCGGCTTCCCAGTTGAATAAACCTGTCTCACCAAATGAATGCTTGGCATCATGTATCTGGTAAAATAAGATGCCTGAAGAAAGAAAAAAGCTGAGTAGGTGCTAAGTGATTATGGGCATGTGTCATCATGCATTGCAGGAATCAGATGTTTCAAAATCATCTCCAGGTGGCTACCCTGACCAGCTCTATATTCCCTGCAGCTCTGTATCCATCTTCCCCCTTTCACCCTCCTCCCCTCCCCCTGCCCCACTGCCTCCCATGGCAGCAAATTGACTGCTTTGGGTAGATTTCCAGTTCTTAGCACTCAAAACTTCCCAGGATGGCAGTTGTCCATTAAAGTGGCTAATGGAGGTGATGGTCACTGCAGGTCATGGTGAGGAGAGAAAGGAAAGTAGTGAGCTGTGAAGTGTATCTGGTGGCATGAGCTTATTCTAGTGGGAGAGTGCCAAGCATCCCTGAATATTTCAGAGGAAACGTACTGGGGCAGGAAATCAATATGTGAATACATTTTTATTTTTCTGCAGAATGATTCAATCTGTGTTCTTCCCAGCAAAGGGATGGGTTGGGAGGGGCACCAGGGAAGAAAGCTTATGGCCATGCTCAGGCTTCCCCAGGCACCTAACGGGAGGCTCCCAGAGCTGGAAAACCTGTTCTCACCTTCTCATTTACTCTCTAGAGGGCAAAGATACTGCTTGAAAAGCCTTAAAAGTTAAACTCAAGTTTGTTTCAAGCCTGCCAAGACCTCTCCTTAAACCAAAGGCAGTATTTTTTCCTAGAATGCCTTTAAGGTGGCCTCAATGGATGTTGTGTGAGCTGAGAGAGCCTAGGAAATGGCTGAGGAGAGATGCTCACTTTTTTACACATCATTTCTTCTTGCAGGTATTGAGTTTGTAGTGAAATCTGGAGGGGGTAGGCCTATGCTCAAATATCCAGTCTTGGCAGGCATTCAGAGAACAGGCATACAAAGAGAAAGAAAATCTCTTCATACCTTCATTTCTTCCTCCATTTCTGACATTTTGCGCTCCAAGGCTCGCCTCTCCTGTTTTGGAACAATGAGACTGTTGAACATTATTGAATTCAGAAGGGAGTAAAAATGCTGCCTCCCAGCTGCTGTGTGATCAGCAGATTCACGGTCAAAGGTTTGTCTACTGACTCAGGCAAACCTTACTCAGGAGATCTGAGCACTATCTGATCCTGCCACCTGTAAGATGGAGCTACCTCACTTATAAAAATCACATTATCTAAATCTCCTATCATAAAATCAGTAGATATACGGAGAAGCAACTTGCTAATATGCAAACAGACGAGGACATTCAGTTACTCTGTGCAGATGAGGACATTCAGTTACTCTGTGAATTTCTATGAAGATTTCATAGAATTTCAAATGTCTGCAAGTGACTTGGGCCCTTGCTCTCTATTATCAAAAAGGCATCATTATCTTCAGTAATGCTCTCCCTAAATTCCTAGGAAACTGCTTCTCTCATGATGAGGAGCAGATGGTGAGCCAGGAAGTAGACACCATTGTCTAAGAAACAGCATCTCTCCCCCTAGTTTCTTCCTTTCCCCTGTGGTTGCTTCTCTCCCACTCCATTTCTCTTTCCCAGCAACTGACTCTTAGTTTAGCCTAAACCCAATGAGGAGTTTTTGATCAGATGGGATACCAAGGAAGTTTGGTTACAGGCCAAAGGAATAAAATGTAAAACTTAGCTGCTTTCCAAATTAAACAGACAACAACAGGACAGATGAGAACATATTATATCTCTAGGGCCAAATCAAAGCTAGGGTCCATCAATAAATCTAATTGAATTTTCCCAATCCAAGAATGTAAAATCCCAGAATAATATTCTGAGTACAGTTGGGAGGAGATCAGCAATTGAACCAGAAATCCTCCCCTCAGTTAAAATGAGTGAAAGACTGTGTTGGCTCATGTTTCAAGTCGTAAGACCTAAATGGCAGAGGGTCCCACCGAAAGCTTCCTTTCTGTTCAAGGTGATGAAAACGGTAAAGAGACCTTGGACGTTTGTGTGTGTGTGTGTGTGTGTGTGTGTGTGTGTGTGACCTGTGTGTGTGTGTGTGTGTGTGTGTATGTGTGTGTGTGTATGCAATGATTTATAGTAAACCAAAATGTTATGGGTTGTGTGTGTATGCAGTTCTGCCCACAGTCAGAACAATGTATGAGATGACCTTCCAAGGACCCTTCCCACCCTAAGACTAAATATGTGGAAAGTACTGACCATCTGAGGAAATCAAAAGGACTAGCAATCAAATTACTGCCTAGAGTCAGACAAAAAGAATTTATCATCAAGCTGGGAATGGAATGTGGCAGAACTCCCTCCTTCTTAAGATGGAGTTTTTCCATTGGCATGAACAACAAAGTGGGAGAGAGTCAGAAAGAAGAGATGAAACGGGGTGGAGGGGGAAACAGACATGCGCATACCCGTTTCTCCATCTCCAGCACTGATGATCGGTCAGAGGTCTTTTCTTGTTTCTGCTGGTGCAAATGGAAGGAAAACAGTTGTTATTTAAGTTGTCTCAGGGCCAGTAGAACGCCCAGTCTAGTTCAGCTTCACTACTGGACATCTAGAAATAAACAGTAAAACTTTGGACTTCCCCTATAGCAGGGATCCCCAGCAAACAGGTTCTGATAGATCTCTAAGCCTACCATTATCACCTCTCTGAAGTTTGCAGGATTCCCTCTGGGGAGGGGAAGGCAGTAGTAGCATTCCCTGAAATTACAAAGACATTACTTACAACACACAATCTCTCTCTCCCTCTCTCTCTCTATAGGTCTTCAATGCTAATTACAATTTTACATCTCACCATTCTTCTCCTCTCTTCATTCTATGAGTAATATCACAACCCAGAGGAAATAACAACAACAAAAAAGGCTTTTCTTTAAAAGGCTGGCAACTCCTGAGCGAGAATGTCTAACGCCAATGGCACTTGTCTAAATAATCCCCTTTCCCCTATTCTTTCTGTTTTGGGAATTGATACCATTTTTCTTTTAGAGCAGCAGTTTTCATATGTGGGTGAGCTTCCAGGGGTTCTCAGGAGTCCATTCATGGCATCTGCCCTGCTTTGAACAGAGGTAGTCCACTTTCATCTGTCTTATATATTGGGCTTCCAGATAAGGTAATTTTATTTGAATAAAAGATTTAGAATGTTTATTTTAGATCATCTTTGATTTAAATTTTGCAGAGGGGCTGAAAAGACTTAGCTTCATGGCAAAAAAACAGAATAACCTCAGATAATGACCCTTCCTTAAAAGGGGAATAAAAAACCCTTAAGTCCCTTTTGGCCTTAGGGTCATAGAACTCAGCAGAATTTCTTACATTCAGTAGACATTTAATAACTGCTGGGTGATTATTTTTATTTTGCTTAGTGTCATGCAGAGACAACATTTAAATAAATATAGAAATTATGCTGGTCTTCTTGCAGCAGTTTCTTTTTTTTAAAAAAAAATTAAGGAATGGCCAGAACTAACAATAAAACTCAGAATTCTGGCTCCTGTCCTGGGCTTTCACCTTCTGTTTGGAAGGGCATGGCTGTCTGCCTTTATGCTGCATCTACTATGAAGCAGAAGGAAAAGAAAAAAATGCAAAAATAGATCCTACAGCTTGTTCATATCCTCATAAGTCTTTCTTTCCTAAGCCTGAGGAGCTGTAGAAGTTGTGATGATTTCATGATTTTCAAGGTTTATATACACAAAGAACTAGTTTTTTGTTTGTTCTGTTTTTAATTTTGACTCCCTTAGAGTTGGGGTGGATCTTTTATGTAAAAATATTGTGTATGTTCATGTGGTAACTGTCTCCATACAAATGTGTGAGGCTGAGAAGCCCTCCCTCCACTGTCCTGCCAAACAACTCCATTTTTGGTAAATGGCAGAGACTTGGTTTGTAGCAGCACCATTTCTTATGAATTTCAATAACTTCTATTTGGCAAAAGTAAGTATATTTTGACACACCCAGCAAAGCAGTTGGCCAGAGAGTAAATGCTTTTCCCCAGCAACTGGAAAGGCTGATTTTATTTTCAATGCCCTCTGTGCAAGTCAATGTCAGCAGCTTGTTAGACTGCTCACTGTTCTAAGGCATGGGCTGGTGGAAATGCTGAGAATCCCTAAAGGTCAAGACATATGCTGTCAGAAGCTTCCGCTGAGAAGAGTGGGGAGCAGGTGAAACTGCTCTTCCTGTGGTTCCTCACATGACTGCTCTTTAATTTTCTGTAAAACCATCCTAGTAATAACTGACGAGAACCAGCATAAGATCTCTATTTATAAACCACTGCCAATATGTGGCGCCATTCAGAATAAAAATTAGCCCCAGATTTCTTCTGAGGGTCTACTGTGAATGAGACTTTTTTTTTTTTTTTTTTTTTTTTTTGCCTGGCTCAATAATGTTGGAGTGAGAAGAGACCTTAAGATTTATTCAGTCCACCCCGCTGCCTTATGGCAGGGCTATAGCTATGTGTGTATTTTTCTCTTTTGGATTTAGAAACCTACTTTTCTTATTCCACAAAATCACTTTAAGCCTAGTTATTATCTATCTGTGTTGCAGTAAGTCTCAGAAATTTCCAGTAGAGCCATGTTGGGCTACTATAATCAGGAAAAAGGGGGTGGCTCTTCTAAACTGACAGGCAGTTCACATTTTACACCTGGGTAAGCCCTTCTCCAGAAAGGGAGTGTCCTGGCTGTCTTGCTGGAGTCCTACGCAGCTCTGTGGGGCTGTCTTCCAAGTGTTGGCACCCTCCTGCTCATCCAATTCCAGAGGGGTTACAATAGGATGTTTAGAGGGTAGTCAACACCCTTGCCCTCCAAACTCCATGTATTTGGTACCGTACAACCCTAGCATTTTAGTCTTTGCTTTTGGATAGCCAGTCATATTGCCAGAATGACTAGCCACCTCTGGTTTTCATTTCAAGCCTTCCTGGTAAAGAATCATTTTTACTTCAGTTCAGCTTTCGAAATTCTAAGTCCCCAGGCATTCTAGGAGGGAAATAACTCAATAGGTTTCCTGATAACTCAGCAATAACCTAAAGCAGTGCTTGCCTTAGCTTTCAGCTGCAGAGTTTCTTTCACTGGTGATGAGGTTATTACCTCCAGCATCCTCTAAAGCATCATCTAATTAAATCAAACCTGGCAGTGACAGGAAATAGTTTATCAGTCTTTCTGCCACTAATATTCCTTATTTGTAGGCTGAAAAAGAGTGGTGGCTTGGGGAGATAACATATGCTACACAATCTTTACTTTGGGACTTAATCCTATGTTGTGGCACCACCTTTGCCCTTGATTTGTTATATGGCCTAAGCAAACCACTTACTTCTCTAGGCTTAATTTGTTACCTCTCTGCCCTAGGTTTAATAGTGTCTTGCTTGGCCGGGCGCGGTGGCTCACGCCTGTAATCCCAGCACTTTGGGAGGCTGAGGTGGGCGGATCACGAGGTCAGGAGATCGAGACCATCCTGGCTAACATGGTGAAACCCCACCTCTACTAAAAATACAAAAAATTAGCCGGGCATGGTGGCGGGCGCCTGTAGTCCCAGCAACTCGGGAGGCTGAGGCAGGAGAATGGCGTGAACCCGCGAGGCGGAGCTTGCAGTGAGTGAGCTGAGATTGTGCCACTGCACTTCAGCCTGGGTGACAGAGCAGGACTCCATCTCAAAAAAAAAAAAAAAAAAAAAAAAATAGTGTCTTGCTTATCTCTCTCCAAGAGGTGAAGTGTAGATAAACTGAACTGAAACATAATGAACAGGACAAGAGGAACTGTCTAGGACTAAGCTTTGTAGTGCTGGTTTATGCTTTTCTAGTAATAAATAAGTAGATGATGATCCATAGTATTAATTATTAGCTTTCAGACCATCAGGAATTGTTCACTGAATTATCAGTTTTCCATTTTAAGTTAAACACTGATTGAAACCTAAAATAAATTAGAATCTAAGAAGCTTCTATCTCATTGCCCCAAGAAGGCCCGATCTTGACTCTATCTTACTTCCTGTCCCTTAGATCCCTAGTCTAGTTTGCTTCCTTACATCAACCCTTGGTTCCCATCTTTTTCTTCTTCTTCCCTCTTACCTGGGCCACCTTCTCAAGCTTGGACTTTATATCTGCTAGCTCTAGCTGGGCTTCCTGAAGTTTTGTTTTCAGTTTTTGGTTTTCAGTCAGAGCACTCTCATAGAGCTAGAGGAGGGGGAAAAAGAGGATCAGCATTCACATTAGAACTCACACCATTTCATCACATGAGAATGCCTAGGGCTCTGTGCCCCAAGCCACCACTATATGGTAGAGAGAGAAAATGAAGGAAGTGTAGGGAGCAGAGTACATTCAGCCAACTGGTCTCTTGCTTTTTCAAAGTGATGAACAGAAAGAGAATGATGATGCTCCAACTTCAATAATGTTAATCTCTGGGAGAAAAACAGTCATTACTATGGGACATTTTCATTGCTTAAAAGAGCAATGAAAAAGACAATTATTTTTTGGAACCAGCCTACTGTGTATATTGATTTTAGTCAAGTTCTGCTTAACAAAACATTAACAGAACAAGCACTCTTTATTCCCTTTTGCGACAGGGTCTTGCTCTGTCACCCAGGCTGGAGTGTAGTAGCACAATCACCCCTCACTGCAGCCTTGAACTCCCAGGCTCAAGCAATCCTCCTACCTTAGTAGCTGGGACTACAGGCATGAGCCACCATGCCCAGCTAATTTTTCAATTTTTTGTAGAGATGAGGGTCTCACTATGTTGCCCAGGCTGGTCTGGAACTCCTGGGCTCAAGTGATCATCCTGCCTCACCCTCCCAACCTGCTGGGATTACAGGCATGAACCACCATGCCCATCCTAAATATTTTCTTTACAAAAATATTTTTTCCTGGTATCGCAAACACCTGAAAGGGAAGGTTTTTAAGTCTACTCTTGGGAGTTAGGTACTATTCTACAAGAAAAAAGGAAATAAACTGTAAAGTGATGATGATTTTCTTTTTCTTTTTTTTTTTTTTACTAACACCAAGTAGTATTTAGTTGATATTCACAGGACCTTATTAGAAGCACATGTTTGTTAAAAATAACAGTCCACCAAATGATTCTCAGGGGCTGAGAGAGACAGCATTAGGTTTTTCACCCTTTTTATATTCTTAATTTCTTACTTTTCCCTACACTTCTAAATATCTGATTCTAACTATACACTTACTGCACTAAAAGCAATATATGGCTGGGCATGGTGGTTCACGTCTGTAATCCCAGCACTTTGGGAGGCTGAGGTGGGAGGATTGCTTGTGGCCCAGAATTCAAGACCAGCCTGGGCAATATAGTGAGATCCAATTTCCACAAAAAATAAAAAATATAGCCGTATGTGGTGGTGCATGGCTATAGTTCTAGCTACGTGGGAGGCTGTGGCAGGAGGACCCTAAGAACCCAGGAGTTTGAGAGGGCAGTTAGCTATGATTGCACCACTGCGCTTCAGCCTGGGTAAAAATGAGACCTTGTCTGAAAAAACAAAACAAAACAAAACAAAACAAAACAAAACAAAACAAAACACCTCAATATATGAAGGGGTCTTTATCTAGCTTTTTGGAGAGGTGAAGTAAACCCAGAAAACTGCAAGGAATTATTATTACTTAAGTGCCTTTTCTTCTGCTTATTCAGAGCTATGGTAATTTTTCTGGGTGTGGTGGAGGAAGGCTGAGAGGTTTACATGTCACCAAAGAACCGGAAAATTGAATAAAGACCCTACTTTTTTATAATCTCTGTTGCTGTCTTCTTCTACACGGCTGGTCAGGGTGGCTAGGCGGGCCTCCCGGGCCTCCCGACGGGCTCTTGCTGAAGCCCGGTCACCATAAGAATCACTGGTTGTAGGATTACTACCTCCCGATTCCAACCTGTGGGAGATAATATTAAAGATAAAAATTGGTTTTGAGAACAAAGTAGTGGGGAGAAGGTAATGCTCAGGGGTAGTTTGCGCCTTTTCTAAGAAGTATTTTGGAGCCCTGGCCAGAAACAACTCATAACATTCTTTCCTTCAATCTCTCTGCCAGCATTCCCAGACCTCAGGGCTAAACTGCACGAGCTTGGAGAGGGAGGCTGACCATCATTTGCCAAGAATGAAGCTTATTGAAAAATTAGTGGTTTGGACCTATGTGCTGACTTAAATCTTAAGAGCTTTTCAAATTAGTTTAGGATTGAACAGCTTCCCTCAAAAGTGTGCTTTTAAAAGTAAAGATTTCTTGAATTTCAATGGCTCTTGGAAAAATGATTACAATGAACTGTCAATGAATCAGAAACATATGGACTTAGAGATCTGAGCTGGAGGTTGAATAGGAATGAAATGGCCACTAGGGCATGGTACGTATGCCTTTTAGGTGCTCTACAGGTTTGCTGGAATCCCAAACATTTTAGGGACACCAACACAGTGCCCAAACAGCTAGTTTTCTACCATCTTATCCATATTCCACATCAAGACTGCTGTGCCTGTGATTAGAATTTCTACATATTTTAGCAACTGAGCTCTTAGGGTTGACAGTGGTTTTATTTCCAGTATTGGTAAGTTCATTAAGGGACGGATCTCTCAGCTGATTACCTGTTTAAGTGTACAACTATCACCCTAAATCCTTAACGCTGGTTTATATTTTTCTCAGACTTTGTTCTTTCCAAATTAAAAGGCAGCACATATGAAACTGAAATCAGCCCTGCAGAGTGCTACATCCTGAACTGGGATGGTTTGAAGAGTCACAACTGTGAAAATTGCATCTGATGTGTCTGTCCTGTGGTAGCTATTTGTCATAGCTGGGGGTGGGGAAGCTGAAATAAGTATTAGAAGAGATAGAGAAGCAATAAGGATGACACAGAGAAGGAAGAGGCAAAGTAATTAGCTCCTAATGACAATGGTGGCCTCTTTTCACTCACAGAGATGCTAAGTCTCACATTCTTCAAAACATTCTTTTTCTTCTTCTTTTTTTTGTTAATAGAAATCTCTTTATTGAGTTTCCTGAGTATAAAAGCAATATATGGTTGTAGAAAAAGTTAATACTTAAGTATCTAAAGTAGAAAGTGAAAGGGTCACTCCATAATCCTGCCTAAGAAATAACTACCTTTAACTGTTTAGTTCATATCCTTGCAGAATGTCAAGCATATATGTTAAAATACATAGTTCTATAAATAAATTCAGATAACATACACTATTGTCTAACTCCTCCTCCTCTCTATACTTACCACTATGACCGTGGACATCTTGCCATCTAAGTAAAAATAGATTTGCCTCATTAAAAAAAAAAAAAGACTGCAGTCTTCTCCATTACATGCCTGTAAGATAATTTAACTAATCTTTTATTGATAGACACTTAAATTTTTCAAATTTTTTAGCTATTATAAACAATGCTAAAATGAGCAGACTTATCTATAAACCTTAGTGCCTTTGTCCAGTTACCTTATGAAATATTTCTTATGACAGAAATATGATATCTGTCATTAATTTTAATATTTTAAAATCATTATGAACAATCAATATCTTTGGTTATTTTTCTTTTTTTTTTGTTTCTGAATTGCCAATTCATAGCCTTTGTTCAGTAGGGTAATCATCTTTTTCTTACTGTAGTAGGGGAACCTCCTGTAGAGTAGGGCTTTTAAAACTAATATAGGCAGCAAATATTTTTTCCCACTTCACTTTGTCTCTGTTTATAGTGTCTTTTACTTAGAGATTTTAAATTTTATATAATTAAATTTGATGATTTTTATCTTTATGGTATTGTCAGAGACATGTGAACCAGAGCAACTCCATCTTGAATACGGGCTGGGTAAAATGAGGCTGAGACCTACTGGGCTGCATTCCGACGGTTAAGGCGTTTTAAGTCACTGAATGAGACAGGAGGCTGGCACAAGATACAGGTCATAAAGACCTTGCTGATAAAACAGGTTGCAGTGAAGAAACTGGCTAAAACACACAAAACCAAGATGGCCGTGAGAGTGTCCTCTGGTCATCCTCACTGCTACACTCCCACCAACACCATAACAGCTTACAAATGCCATGGCAAAGTCAGGAAGTTACAATATATGGTCTAAAAAAGGCAGGCATGAATAATCCACCCCTTGTTTAGCATATAAACAAGAAATAACCATAAAAATGGGCAACCAGCTGCTCTGTCTATGGAGTAGCTATTCTTTTATTCCTTTACTTTCTTAACAAACTTGCTTTCACTTTATGGACTCTCCCTGAATTCTTTCTTGCGTGAGATCCAAGAACTCTCTCTTGGGGTCTGAATCAGGACCCCTTTCCAGTAACGGTATCACACTTGGAGAGGCTTTTCCTATATAAAGATTATAAAATATTCGCTTCTGCTAACTTTTATGGTAAAACACTTTTCTCTTACAAATTGTAAGCCAACTGAAATCCATTTGTTTTTGGTATGGCTGAAGGGAAGGATATAATTGCTCAAACAGATAATCAACTGTCCTAATGATCACTTATTGAATAATTATTTCCTCACTGAGATGAAGTCACCTTATACATGTGATTTTTGGGGGGCTATGGATTGTGTTCCATAGGTCTCTTTGTTTATTCTTGAGCTAGTGCTTCACTGTTTTAATTGGTACAGTTTCACAGCATATTTTGAAGCCTGTGGGAAAAAGTTTCCTTTCACAAATGGCTATTATAATACAAGAGAGTTCACAAAAGATTACGGCAAAATACCACTCTCCAACAATTTTGCAAAACTAAGTAATTTTCTGCTAGGTTAGAAGTAAATGATTTGTCCTCAGCTGCTGCCTGGTGAGAGGGCAAGCAGAGGAAGAACATATGTAAAATTCAGAATATATTAATAAGGCAGAACCAGCTCAATACCAAACAAATTACAAGGAAACTCATTTGGCCTATAGTCCCATAACTATATCTTCTCCCAATCTCAATTTCTCCGTCAGAGTAACAGTAGAAAAAGAAAGATTCCAACTTTTGGCTCTATAGTCTATTATTTTTTGTTTAGTTTCTTCTTTCAGAAGATCAGTTTTGTACCCTTAGATACTAGGTGAAAAACTGCAGAGTGTCATTCCTCCAATTTTGATATCCTTCTTTAATTTTTCAGCAATTGCAAAACAGGTCTTTAGTTTGTTCATTCAACAAACTACTAAGCGGCATCATCTAGGTATAAGGTATTTTGTTGGATCCACTATTAAATAACAGTATCTAACCTCAATCTGAACCATCAGATTAGATTAATTGCTCTTCCTCTGTGCTCAGAATACCTGTCTGTACTTCTAATGGGCACTTATTATGTTCTGTTGAAATGATCTGTCTCTCTAGTGGCTTGTTAGCTAATTGAAGGTAAGGATACTGTCTTATTCATGTTGTTTCCCTAATACCGAGCATGGTGCCTGGTACACTGGTGCTTTAAAAAAATTAATCTAGTGGAAGTCTACAAGGTGAACTGGAAAGAGGAGAATCTGGAAGCAGGAAGGTAAATTGAAAAGCTTGTTCCATTGCTTTGGGCAGGAGGTAATAAAAGTCTGAATTATTGTGGTGGTTGTGGAAATGAAAAGGACGGAAAGGATGTGAGAAACATTACTGAATTATTATATAAAGCTAAGTTTAATTAGACATGCATTCACTCACAAGTATTAAGCATGCATATATAACAGGGAGAGTTCTTACCTAGAAAGTCTTTCATGCTAGAGAAAGGAGACAAAAACAAAAACAAAAAAAGAAAAAAGAAAAGAAAACAGCATTAGCAAGAGACTGATTTGTATTATTTCCATCTATAAATGCACTTTTCAAATCAGATGGCTGAACTTCACAGCTGGAGATGGGGGTGCCATTTAAGAAAAGCAATCAAATTGACTACACAAAGGTGACTTAGCCCTAGTTCACACTTCTTTGTATGCCATGACTCACTAGATTTGAGGCATTAGAGATAGCATCTTTTTAAACTAGAAGTTAGCAGAATGTACAGTGATCAAAAACTGCCCACAACTCCCCCACAACTAGCCAAGCTTGTGTTCTAGCAGTGACTATCACTGACTTTCTATGTGACACTTGGCCTCTCTGGATCTCAACATTCATTCTATTAATTTCCTTTGTTCACAAACTCCCAACCTTGCCCTGAGTGAATACTGCAACTACAAATATTAAAACTCAGGAGACTTCCTCAGTTTCTCCTAGGTTGCTAGTGAAAGTAGAAGAGTAAAGGAGAGGGGAGAAAGTCCCATCCTTGTCCCTAGGATGCTGGTGAAAAAAAAAAAAAAAAAAAAGTAGGTACTCTGAGGTCTCAAAAGAAAGGAGTTTTATAGATACAACCAGTAAATTTGGTCATTGTAAACAAATCAAACAACAAAAAGTGCTTATGTCTGTGTTTGACATTTACTTTTTACTGTAGATGACCTTATACCCTCCTATCTCTTTTTTTTTTTTTTAAAGAACTCTGGCAAATACAAATTCAATTGATTTAAATGCACTTAATTATTTCCCTTTCCGAAGTGTTAAAGAACAACAAAATCTTCAAGACAGACAAGAGGAGGAAGAGAACCAAAGGTCCAATAATCTACAAAATGGATAATGAATCCTTGAACTTCTGAGGAGTCACTCAATGACACTGCTTTGCATTAAACAGTCCCTGGAAGCCACTGGTTTGTCAAACAACATAGCAGGACAACCCAACACACCACACCCTACAGGTGTCCAGGAGAGGTATATAGTGACAGCATATATGACTAAAGACGACTGAATAGAGTCACCTTGATAAATGATGACATTTCCTCATGGAATCTCTCTTTAAATCAGGGGTTATACTCATCAGAATAATCCTGCACACTTTTGCAAAATGTACATGTCCTAACCTCAGTACTGGAGACTCTGTTTCAGTAGGTCTAGAATGCAGCCTTCCTATGTGTATTTTTAAAAAGTACCCCAGGTGATTCTGCTGTACAGCCTGGTTAAATACTGCTGGACTAAACGAAGGTTTCTGAACACGGAGACATGCCCCCATTTGAGGTGGGGGAATCATTCGGACTCATTAAGAAAAGTATATGGTATATTCTCATACATTGAGTTGAGAATCCTGAAAGTTGGAAATCTAAAATTCAGGACAATTCCAGGCATTTTTCCTGTCCCACATTTATATATCTAATCTCTAGTGGCACTCATATGTATACCCCACACTATCATTGCCTACTTTCTCAACTTTACCTGAAGTTTTTTTTTCTTGATATCTTTTTTCAAAAAAGAAACTAAATTTTAATCACCTCTCAAGAACTAACACATATATAGGGCTGGGCGCAGTGGCTCACACCTGTAATCCCAGCACTCTGGAGGCAGGAGGATCACTTGAGCCCAGGAGTTCAAGACCAGTCTGGGCAACATGGCGGGACCCCACCTCTACAAAATAATTTTTAAGAAGTTAGCTGGGCATGGTGGTGTGCACCTGTGATCCATGCTACATGGAAAGCTGAGGCAGGAGGATCACTTGAGCACAAGAGGTCGAGGCTGCAGTGAGCTGTGTTCGTGCCACTGCACTTCAGCCTGGGTGACAGAGTGAGGCCTTGTCTCAAAACAAAACAAACAAACAGAAAGTATGCAAGTGAAGCTGAGATCCTGGGCTATGGGCTATGTCACTCATTAGCTTTGTGAGAAGACCTAGCATCTGGGTGAATTAAAATTCACGGTCCAGGAAAACTATTTATTGTGACATGTCAAATACTTGTGAATAATTGAGCCTGAACTCCATACCAGCAAACGCAAAGCATCTATTGTATTTAAGAGCCCACTGTGTGCAGAGCCCTGTAGAGGAGGCACTGAGGAAGAAGCAGAACAAGTTGCACGACAGAACCAGGAGAGCACTGTGAACATAATTAACAAGTTCGCCTGAAGCAATGTAGGGAAAACATGAGAATACGTGCTATGGAGATAACAGTGGTAACCCATTGACTCCAACTAAGAAAACCTCCTAAAAGATAGGAGTTTTGGGAAGATCATATTAGAGAAACACACACAAACACACATTTTTTTTTTTTTTCTGATAACAAAGATCCAGAAGAGATACATACATTTTTTAAAAAAACATACTGTTATGGAGGGAACGTTTCCCTAAAATTCCATCTTATTCCTAATTATATTTTTAGTACCTACAGGGCCAGAACACAATAGGTGTTCAATAAACACTAACTGAACTGAATTGTTAATGCTCTGAGAAGTGTGATGGCCTTGGCTAGACCTGATTTCTAATTTCTGCTCTGCCATCTAGCAATGTGACCTTGGCAAGTTACCACTTATTCTAACAGTAAGAATTAACTGTGATAACTACAAGGAAGTGAACTCTTAAAATGTCAGCTTCTCCGCCACCATTCCTCTGCTTTCATTTTTTAAATTGTAAGTATATTGTACTAGGCCAGGTGCAGTGGTTCACGCCTGTAATACCAGCACTTTGGGAGGCTGAGGCAGGTGGATCACTTGAGGTCAGGAGTTCGAGACCAGCCTGGCCAACATGGCAAAACCCCATCTCCACTAAAAATACAAAAATTAGCTGGGTGTGGTGGCACACGCTTGTAGTCCCAGCTACTTGGGAAGCTTAGGCAGGAGATTCGCTTGAGCCCAGGAGGTAGAGGTTGCAGTGAGCTGAGATAGCGTCACTGCACTCCAGCCTGGGAGACAGAGTGAGACTCTGTCTCAAAAAAAAAAAAAAAAAAAAGAATATTATATTGGCTATTGATGCTGGTTAGAGTACCAAGTTAAAACTTCGTACCTTTGGTTCAGGGAATTGAGTTCACATGTAACCAAATGAAACAATAATTTAGAAGACCATTTAGTTTCTCTCAGTGCTTCTGAGTAGAACAGCCTTCAAACTATACCCTTCATATGGGGGTAGCATTCTTGACACTCTTTCCAAAGATGTACTTTCCACATCGTCTTAGGTATGGAAAAATGACCTGTTTACAATCAAACCGGTCCCTTGGGCCTTTTCTTGCTCGTATTGAACTAGGAGCTCATTTCTCCATGGTGTGCAGACTGAGGCCTAACTTTCTGACAATTAAATCATGCTTTTCTGCTGACTTTTTCTTGAAATGTGAAACCTCACTTGAATTTTTTTTTTTTTTTTAGTTTCTTCTTTGTAAATATCCTATTTGTTGGGTAAGATTTTACTATATCTTTAGTTTTAAATTCTGCTGTGTGTAGACTCTGGCAGCTGCCTCTATGGTGACGAAACAAGCTTTTTTTTTTTTTTTTCTCATTAAAACAGGGAAATTAGGATTTTACCAGGCATCAATCTTAGCCATTATCTATAAATCAAAGCAGGCTAACAATTTCCATTGCTTTACTTTTTAAATGACATTAACCCTTTTCATTTAGAATGTTCTGGAAGCACAATTAAGCCAAGAAAGTTTTCAGATATATGGCTGTATAGTATGGCTGTGTATACTGTATGACCTTCACTGAGGAGGTTGACATAAAATACAAACACTTAAAAATTGAAAAACACAAAAAATAGGTTAGCACTATCAAGCAGCAATCAGAAAAAGCCCACAGGGTTCCTGAATATGAAAAGGCAGATTCCACAGGGTTTTCAAGAGGCCTAGATTAATTTTTCCACAAATGAGAGCACGTGGAGGAAGGTAATGATAATGGTGCTCACACTTGTGATTCCCATACCAGTTTTTGTCCCTATAGGCTTACTGTAGGAGGTGTTCCCTACAGCCACCTAGGAAGTTGGTATGACCTACACTCTTACTTCTGCTTGCCAGGAGTAACTGAAAGCAAACACCACAGTTTGTTGTTTATTAGCTTTTAAAGGCTTGTTAACATTCCTTGTTAACAATTTCTTTTTGGGTAACCTTTTATAAAATGCGTAGGTGATGAGTGATCCAGCAGACAAGGTGGTAGACAATTTACCTAGATCCAGATATTAGAGAAAACAGAGCTTGCAAGTTAATCCTTGATCTTTCCTCGCTATCTCTAATTCCCTCCAGCTTTTACCTGACTTTTGGAGCTATGTGGAATCCTTTATTTTTTATTTTTTTAAATATTATTGCCTTCTGGGGCTAGCCTTAGCAATGTCCTGGGAAAGTCAACCCTACCAATTAGAGGAGAGTAGATAAATCTCCTAAAACCTCAGAGATTAGTGAGCTTTGGATGCAGTAGGGGTAACACAGTTACCTTAATACAAACAATATTATTTCAAAAAAAGAAGAAAACTGGACTTCTAAGGGTGAATTATTCTCACTCTAATAGAAATGGTTTCCTTTCAGGTTTTTAGCCTAAAAAGAGTAAGGCAAGATAGCTTAAAATTTTATCAGAATTCCCCCAATTCTGATAAAATGGCTTAGGTTTTTAGATCATACTTCCTAATTTTCATTGGTGGAATACCTCTAGAAACTATTGTTTTTGCTTGGCTTCTTGATACCCTAGATAATCCGGGGTTTGATGAAAAAAACACTAGTTGGATTTAGGGAGAGAGAAGTTGGGGTTTCTTGGGTAAAGAAGCAGAGTGGCTGGATTGACTCAGAAGACTTTAATTTTTCCTCTTCATCCTCCTGTCATTCAAACTAAGCACAGATCAAATCAACTGTTAGACTAACACGACTTCATTCAAGAAAGCTGACTGCCAACCCTGTAGGGAGACTACTAAGTAAATCTAGAGGAGATAAGACAGAGTGGGAGTTTGCCTAAGTAATCTCAGGGGAACAGTGAGCCAGGAAGTGACATCAGAAGAGGCAAGCAGAACATAGGGTAGGGAAATGAACACTGAAGCTTCTCCCAGAGAAGAGGATTCTAAGAGGTCAGCTGAGTGGGCAGGAAATAAGGGGAAGTCCTAGAACACAAGGCTTAGGGACTCCAGCCAAATCGATGATCCTTTAGAGGCTAGGAAAGTGGACTCATCTTATCTATGCTCTGGCAATGGTCCCATCCTTCCATCCTCCTCCTCTGTACACTCCCTCTCTCTTCTCAAAAACAGAAGTTAGTCTACTCTGTAAGTAGAGTCTGAATAGCTTATCTGCACATGATGATATCATATATTTTAGAAAAGGCATGAATCTTTTCTCCAATTGGTAGGTTAATTCACCAATTTATTATGCTGTATGCTCTAATCTGGAAGTCTTAGAACTTCTCCAAGTGTTTTTGTTAAAGACTGTTTTGCTCTACCTTCTATTGAAGACAAATGATGGCCACTAAAATGAGACTCTCTAGTGTGTCTGAACTAGATAGAAACTGTTCAAAGAAGGAATTACTTTCACAGCTTTTATGGCCCAACTGGGGACAACAGATAATGTGAATGAGACTCTAGAGAAGAAGAGACTAAACGCTGCTCAGAAACCAATATGAATACAGAGAGTAGAGGTAAAAAGAATGATTAGCTGGATAGACCATAGTTTTAAAAATGTCCCAAAACTAAGAAGCAGACTTCTTTCTTTCATACCTCTTGAAATTCTCCCATAATAATCTCATTGCTTGGGCCTGTTTCTAATAAAAGAACAGAATGAAGATCACCATTAATTCAGATGGCAATCCTAGAAAGGGACAGAAACCAGACTGGTTTTGATTTGTGAAATGTGTAGGGCCCTCAAAACACCAGAGACTGGCTTAGAAAAATCCCCACAAAAGCTTTTAACTTGAAAGTTATCAGGAGTTCAGGAAGGCACATAATTAAAACCAAACTCCTTCTACCAAGTTTAAAATAAAACTGTGGCTCAGGAAAGCTGGGCCCAAGGGAAAGGAATGAGACCAAGTCACATGTCTGCTGCCAAGGCTGAAACTGGTTTAACTCATGTTCCTTTTGGAGTCATGGCTTGACCCCACAGTGATGGGAAAAAACTTCTATTTACATTTTCTCCTGAAGAGGGACTAAGCAGAAGGAACATTTTATATTATGTTCTTGTGTACTAGCTGAGCCAGGGGAAACAATTTGAGCTATTCTGGGATGGTCTACAGAGAACCATCTTCTTTCCCTTCAGTGTTCTCAGAATATTGACTGATGATGAACAAGCCAATGATGTGAGTGTGGCTGCAACAAGCACCCTTCAAATTTTCAGAGGTACTGCAAACCTAATCATGGTCTGAGTTAATTGCAAAATAGTATAATTTTGTAACTTTTGAGTTTAAGAATCATTCTGGTTTCATACATAAGTCCAAGAGAGACAAAAGTTTTCCATCCTTCTATCTTAAGGGAAAAGATTTCTTCATAATTCAAACAGACAAGATTCTTAGGAAACTTGAAATAAGGAGAATCTACCAGTCTCTAACTTTGAAGTGAAGCCTGCATTGTTCTAGTAATTTATCTGGGGATCCTGCATAATCTGGAAATAAATGTGAGGGTGGAACAAGAACTTCCAAGATTTATGCAAAGATGTGACAGTAGAGGGCAATGATAATGAGGCCTATGCTGTTTTTTATATCAAAAAAATTAATATCAAATTTTCAATTTCATTAGTTTTCCATTGCTGCCAAAACAAAATTTAGTGGCTTAAAAACCCATTTATTATCTCACAGTTTTGTAGGTCAGAAGTCTGCACAGTTCTGCTGGGTTCCCTCCTCAAGTTCTCAATGGTCTGAAATCAAGGAGTCTGCTTCTGGCTTTTATCAGGAGCATCTGGGGAAGAATCTGCTTCAAGTTCATCCAGGTTGTTGGCAGGAATCCAGTTCTGTGAGGTTTCAGGTACCCACTGCCTTGCAGGGTAGTGGCTGCTTACTGCTTGCAGAAGCTCCTACATTCCGTTTCACATGGCCCTTCTGATTTTCAAACCAGCAATGAAGCATTGAGTTCTTTTCGCACTTCACATTTCTCTGGCTTCCCGTTCCATCTGCCTTCACAGGCTCATGTGATTAGCTCAGGCCCATCCAGGAAAACCTCCCTAACTTAAGGTCAACTGTGCTATGTAACAGGACAATCATGCGAGAGCTATCTTGTCATATACGTGGGTTCTAGAGATTAGGCGAGGACCTTTTGGGGAGGCATTTTAGAAATTCCAACTATCACAAGGATCTCCCTTAAAAAAAATGGTCTAATTTATCTGTAACATCCTAAAAGAAACATCCATAGCACATGGCCTCTCAGCTGCACTAGGTGATTACATACATTCAGAATCAGGGCAATACCAAAAGTGCTGTCTTATGCAGGAAAAAAAAATAGGTGTCCATGTGACCTGGTATACATATGTGTAAGAGAGTATACTTCCAAGGAAAAATTAACTTTTAAAAGCAAGTATTAAATCACATATGTCTTCATCACATTATATGTCTTGATTTGTCTTTACCGACTACTTAATACATATAGAACAAAAAGTTAAACATAGTCAAATACAGTATTTACGTTCAGTTCATATTATAAATATTTCTGAAAAATCTCATATGCCAGATTGTGACTACCCTATCAATTTAAGGCATGTAAAAATGATATCATGTAACATCATCTTACATATTGCAGTACATGTCACTATATTTTAAAAGAAAAACCATTAAGTTCATTAAATGATAGAAATAGACTCATCTTTTGTTGTCTCTATTGTGCTACCTAATATTATTAGAATTTTAAAGCTCTTAGCATCTATGCAGACCTGCACCTCCCTTTTGTGAATATTCCCAGCTTCTGAAGAATTTCTGTATCTTTTGGAAACTCACAAAATGCACTCATTGTAGAAGGAAATATATGGATATATTAAGGCCTCCATAAAATACCTAAGGCAAGCCATTTTATATGTATAATTCATAAACTCTTGTGATTCATAAGTGCATTTGCAGCCTCCGGTATATTTTCCATCTAGCCTTTCACATGCTGTGTACTATATAGGATGAAAACGACCAACAGAGGAATGAGGAGCTCTAAAACTTGTATGGCTCTAGCACATGGGTCACATTTCTCACAATTAATATCTATATTTACTTTCCCCATAGCTTGGAGTTTTAGGCTCACACAGATGTGTATGGGCATCTGAAACTATGAAATACATTCAGATGATTTAAAAAAAACACAGCCTCAGTGAACACCTGAGAAAAGAAGCCTGATCAGTCCCTCCAAAATATTATTAGAATACAGCATAGAGTATATTGTAAATTTTAAAAGTCCTTATTTAGGCCTTAAATCCCATTGTTTGAGTTTCACTCCATTTCTCTAATTGAGATTCCAGTTCTCTCCCCACTAGCCTGTCATGATGTTACTGACCACCATTATACCTCTTTAGGAAGTAAGCTTTCCATGAAGCCTGGGAAGAGATGGGTTTTTTCATATGGTAAATGTCACAGTCCAGCAGCCTGTTTGGGTAGCAGTAACTTTAATTTTATTTGGACTAGGCTGTGAATCAAAACTTTTACAAAGGAATTAGTGAGGCTCTCCAGACCTCACATTTCATGAGGAAATAAATATTAATACCTGGGACCTAAGTAACATAGGGTAGAACTTTTTATTTCTGAGTAGATTCCATAGGCTTTTTCTCTTTTGATTCCCACAAAAACCAAAATATTAACTCACATATTTTGGAGTGACTGATATACTAGCAAACTGCAATAAACAGGAATCTGAATTGAGTTGGGAAGACCTATGGTTAGCCTTCATGTTAGAAATAAGATTCTCAAGTGTGTGTGGCCTCTGACTCCTTTCCAGATGGCTAAATGGGATAGGAGCGGAGAGATCAAATCTCAGGCAGCAGCATTCATTCCCTGCATTTACATTAAGCACCTGTATGTGCCCAGCCTTGTGAGTAGTACTTACAGGAATAAAATCAACAATTACAGAATCTAAGACATGGCTCTTTGATCTCAAAGAGCTCTTCTTTGAGGAGGTAAAATATGCACACTCATAAAACAAATAGAGTATAATTCAAGAAAGTTGGCCGGGCGCAGTGGCTCATGCCTGTAATCCCAGCACTTTGGGAGGCCGAGGTGGGTGCATCACGAGGTCAGGAGATTGAGACCACCCTGGCTAACACGATGAAACACCGTCTCTACTAAAAATACAAAAATTAGCTGGGTGTGGTGGCGGGCACCTGTAGTCCCAGCTACTTGGGAGGCTGAGGCAGGAGAATGGCATGAACCCGGAAGGCAGAGCTTGCGGTGAGCAGAGATCACGCCACTGCACTCCAGCCTGGGCAACAGAGGGAGACTCCATCTCAAAAAAAAAAAAAAAAAAAAAAAAAAAAAAAAGCAATTGATTAAATGCAATCAAATGTTAGACCATCTAGTACATACAGTAAATAAAAAGGAGTAGCTAGGAAAGAGAGAGACCAATACTGACTAGATATTCTTGGCAAGGCAATAATGGAAGGAACAAGCTTAGTGGATACATCAGCTTGAAGTCTGAAACTGGGTGGTCACGAAAAATGACACTATTATGTGTGACTTGTAAGTGATCTTACATAAGTTGGGGCCTTGCAAGGGCCACAGTCATCCCAAAGTGCTACTCTGCCTTGAAAGATGAAGTTCAGAAAGATAAAGAACTGAAGCTTTCTTTGATTCTTCCACTTTCATACCCCCAATAGGGAACTTGAGTCTTCAAATGCACAAGGTTCTTATTTAGGGGGCTAAACCACCTCCCAGAGCAGAACAGGTATTTTAAAATGTAGACTTTTGGGACAGGGGATGCTTTTGTAGTTTATTTTCTTGGTTTTGGCAGGGAAGGGTCTCCTCAGATGAGAAAAACCTCAGTAATTCATGCCCTACTAATTCAGAACTTGTTACAATTTAACAGGTCCTGAGTTTTATCATAGATACATATATATATATATATATAGAGAGAGAGAGAGAGAGAGAGAGAGTCTTGTGCTGTCAGAGTGTACTGGCATGATCATGGCTCACTGCAGCCTCTACTTCCTGGGCTCAAAGTGATCCTTCTGCCTCAGCCTTCTGAGTATCTGGGACTACAGGCATGCACCACCACACCTATTTTAAAATGATGTAAAATTCTGACTTTGGCTGGGCACAGTGGCTCACACCTGTAAGCCCAGCACCTTGGGACACTGAGGCAGAAGGATCACTTGAGGTTGGGAGTTTGAGACCAGCTTGGTCAACAAGTTAGTGAGGCCCCAGCACACCTACAGTCCCAGCTATTAGGGAGGCTGAGGCAAGAGACTTGCTTGAGGCCAGGAGTTTGAGGCTGCAGTGAGCCATGATGGTGCTACTGCACTCCAGGCTGGGTGACAGAGCGAGATCCTGTCTCAAAAAAAAAAAACAACAAAAAAAAAACATTCTGACTTTTTACTAATCTAGGTTTGTCTGTTCCTGTTATTCTGTTACATTTTTCCTTAAGATAGCTTTTGTTGTCGTCATCTCTCTTTCCAAGTCAGATTCAATAGTCAGGGATACTAGTAATAATCTAGGAGCTATTTAAAGAAGAGACAGTAGTTTCACTAGAACAGTTACATGTCTTACTGTTTAAGGCTGAGGCTCTTGATCCAGATTGCTGGCTCCAGCATTTACTAAGTTATGTGATCCTACATGATTACTTAATTTCTCTGTTCAGTTTCGTTGTCATTAAAATGAGATAGTAAACTTGGTGTTTATGGTTATCAAATGTATTAAATGAGACAATAAATGTAAGTGCTTGGTACAGCACTGACAAAGAGTAAATGTTCAATAAATTTTAGCTATTGATATTACTACAGTTCTCCGTACTTTTTTCTATTCTCTCTCGTCCCTCTTTGGTCTTTTGGTTCTCCCAATGTTTGTTGGCTGCAAGAGGAATAAGGTCAAATAAATTCCTCAGCACTCAAGTAAAGGGTTTTGACTATTTGTAGATTTTGATTATCCAGGCTAATTCCTACTTCCCTTTCTAATCTACACACATTTAAGGTCATTATTTTACTGTCTGGATGGATATATGTCCTTCCAGACAACCAACCATGTAAAGTTGATTTTGGAAATCAACGCAAAACATTTTTTAAAATGCTATAATATACTCTCATCTATTTTACAATTTTATTTAAATCTAGAATATTTAACTTTTCATACAAACAACTTTTAAAATAGCCACTTGCAATTTTATGTACAACTCCTATATGAAAATGTTGCTTTCATAATGAACTATGAAGAGGTTAAAGTCCAGACACACTTTCAGTATCTTTATCTAATCATGTCACTGGTAGAACTCTTTCCATGCTGTGTAACTAAAGAAGGCTGTTGGATTTTGGAACTGTTATGAGAACTAACATCCCAGTTGTGGATAACCATCACTCACTGCATGATAACCAGGTCAAGAATAGAATAAAAAAGAGGCTTAAAAGAAATAAAAAGCTGATGAAAACCAACTCTGATTGTTTCCCTTTGGTCTTCTTACAGTAATAAATTGACAGCTCACCCAAATATTATCAGATGAAGAAAAGAAATTAAAAACCAATGCTGAATAGTCCGGGAACTTTTCCAAACTTTAAAAAATACTCCCTTGTCACACAGCTGGTTAGGTACTGAAAACAAAACTAGAACCCAACACAAAACTCATAACCAACTGACCCTTAACTAAATTTCTGAATCCTTTGAGAACTGAAACTCATCACCGTAACATAAGTTTGACCACAATACCTCTGAACAAAGAAACCAGATACAAGACCTGCTGTCTTCCTGCATGTGATTCCAGTGGTGATGGAATAGGAAAGCGCCATTAGAAAAAGAAACATATCTCTTATCTGCTTGTGGTTACTCCTCTCGAGGTTTACTCTCAGCCCTTCCTTATGTTACATCTACTCCTTAGACAAGCTCACCACTCTTATGGCTTCAATCATAAATATCAGTATTTTTAGCCCATAATTTTCTCCCAAGTGTCAGACCAACTACTTTCTGGAAATCACTATCTGAATGTGCCAAAGTACCTCTAATTCAACATATCCAAAAGTGAAACCATTTCCCCACTCAACAGCATTTAGCCTCCTGTGTTTGCCAACTCAATTTTGTCACACTATTTTTTTTTTTCTTTTTGAGACAGGGTCTCATTCTGTTGCCCAGGCTGGAGTGTAGTGGTGCAATCATGGCTCACTGAAACCTCGACCTCCTGAGCTCAAGCTATTCTCCCACTTCAGCCTCCCAAGTAGCTAAGAGTATAGGCATGTGCCACAATACCTGGCTAGTTTAACAATTTTTTGAAGAAACAGTTCTTACTCCATTGCCCAGACTGGTCTCAAACTCCTGGGCTCAAGCAATCCTCCCATCTCTGCCTCCCAAAATGCTGGAATTACAGGTGTGAGCCCCTGCACCTGATATTTATCATACCATTTTCTAACCAGTCACCTAAACCAGAGACCTGGTAGTCACTCCTGACTCTGCCCTCTCTCAGGCTCATCCTTATCCCCATTCTATCAGTCCATATCTTATCAATTCTACCTTCTAAACAACTGAATGCTTCTCTGTACTTCCCAGAAAAAATATCTCTGCCTAGGCCCTTAACATTTCTCACCCAGAATACTGCAATCAAAGGCCAGTGACCTGATCACGTCCTGACCCTCCTCCCAGTCCAGCTTCCACAGCTGCCAAAGTTATTTCTCTAATATGCAATTCTGAGCACAGCAACTTTACTTCAAATCTTCATTCCTTTATTCTTTATCCACAGGATAACTCTCCAAATCCTCAAAATTATATACTAAGCCTCACATGACCTGGGTTTGCTAAGCCTCCTGCCTCATTTCTTGTTACATTTCTAAATATATCTTTTGTTCTAGCCACACCGATATGCAGCTCTCAGAATAATGCCATTATGTTCTCATATTCTTTTTCTACCTTTGTAATGTACTGTTTCCTTCTTTGTCCATCTAGCTTCTATTGTTCTCCAAACATC
The DNA here is from genome assembly GCF_028885625.2 of Pongo pygmaeus. Taxonomy (NCBI): domain Eukaryota; kingdom Metazoa; phylum Chordata; class Mammalia; order Primates; family Hominidae; genus Pongo; species Pongo pygmaeus. The sequence goes on from NC_072373.2 coordinate 46,956,768, forward strand.
AGGCTAATGTATTAACCACATGGCTGATCTAAAACACCCTGAACCTATGTCTTTATTAGAAAATTCACCTCCCTGGTGTTCTAATTCTTGATTTTCTTTATCTCCCCAATTAGACTGCCAATTCTTTGAGGGCAGGAACTGTGTCTTTCATTTATGAATTCTGGTGTCCAATATAAAGCCTACTACAAAGCAGATGCTCATAAAATGTTATGGGAGGATTCACAATAGGGCAGGTGGCTTTGATACACATTTGTCATTGAACTAAAAATTAGAGTAGAAGGGCAGGACACCGCTTGCAGGAAAGGCAGCTGATGTCTTCGAAGCTCCCAGTCTCTCTGGTCAACAAACCAAGACTTCAGATGCCATCTCCCCCAGCTCTACGTAGGACATGAGTTAAGTAGGCCAGTCACTACTAAGAATTCATGTAATGGGTCCAAATGGGAAAGCTACTTTTATTCCCACAGGTTTTACTATTCTAGGAAGATACCTTGGGCTGAACAATTACTGCTATTGATTTTCCTTGAGTGAAATAAAAAACCCCAAAAACGAATACACTCTTGGTTTTAATTAGGCAGAAAAAAATGGTTAACAGATTGCACTCTTAATTAGCATTGTTCATCCAAGTGTTTCTCATTCCATGACAACGGATTATAAAGTGGAGTAAAAATGGATTCCAGATTGGTAATGCATCAGATGTAGTGTTGGATGTATAGAGGATACGATAATATGCTAAAGAACTGTTTGGTACTTGTCAGAGGAAGGCACAAAGCACATGCAAAAAATAATTATCAACACTGACAGTCTGGAAGGCAAAGAGGCAGAATGCCTCTGGCCTGCTAACCAAAGTTGCTATGTAGACAAGCTCTCATGAAGGCAACAATCCTTTATCATCCAATTATTTATCAAATGTACCCTAATTAGTTTGTAGGACTGGTTATAAAACAAAGCTAATTGATTAAATGTTCTCTTTATGCACATTAATGGCTGACTGAAAAATATTATGCAAAATCTTTGTATTTTTTTGTTTTTGTCATTTTTTTAAAATTGAGATGTTAGAACTGAAGGAATAGCAATCCAGACTAAATGGGAAAATGCTACTGATCTTGCTTTATAAATGCAGGTCAAATCCTATTATAACAAATACCAATTCAATGAAAATGTGCCTAATTAAAAGATTCCCAGGGTTCAGCTGATGACCCACTTACTTCAAGATTTATTCAATATAATAAATATCAGATAAGCACTACAATTTGGACATCCTCTAGTATCTGTTTCCTTTAAATATACCCTGCACTGAAAAAATTTTAAATTAGCAAATAAGAAAAATTTGAGAATACTGACCAAAGATTACCTGGCTCTTACTTTTAGGATAATTAAAAAATGCTAAACCATCTAAATTGAGTAGTTCCTAATTTATAGAATTTCTAAACGTTAGACCCAATAATATACATAGTGATTAAAAATCAAGAGCTAGAAGTGTCTAATGTATTTGTAGTTCAGAATTTTTTCTTTAACTACGAAGACTCAGAAGAAAAATAATTTTTTTCTATGTTGGAAAATTACTGTCAAAAGAAAGTTTTACTACTAATTGTATGAACCCAGCATCTTATATTAGGGTTGTTTCGTGGTATGAGAAAAGAGACTGAGCTTTCAAATTCTCATCAATATCTACCTGGTGTGGTTCCCATTAGAAATGCAAGTGAATCTGAAAGTTTTTCCGCTTTTCCTGAGTAACAAATCAGAGGTGATCAGAGCTGTTACTAAGGGAACTTCTCAACTTTTAGACACAAAAAAGATACTGAACTAATGGAAACTTCATATGAAAGCCAAAAGTAGCAGTAAAAAAAATTATTTCATTATTCAGGATCAACAGAGACCAAAATAGCAATATTAGGAGCATACCACTTATAATAGTCATTCTTAGTGTTGATAGGAGCGAGTGAGGGCATGCCAAAAGGATGGATGAAATTTTCTCTAGTGAGGAAGAGGGATGTGTTTGTTTGTTTGTTTGTTTGTTTATAGATGGAGTTTCGCTCTTGTTGCCCAGGCTGGAGTGCAATGGTGCAATCTTGGCTCACTGCAACCCCCGCCTTCCAGGTTCAAGCGATTCTCCTGCTTCAGCCTCCTGAGAAGCTGAGATAACAGGTGCCCGCCACCATGCTGAGCTAAGTTTTTGTAATTTTAGTAGAGATGGGGTTTCACTATGTTGGCCAGGCTGGTCTCGAACTCCTGACCTCATGGTCCATGAGGCTTCAGCCTCCCAAAGTGCTGGGATTACAGGCGTAAGCCACCGCGCCCAGCCAGGATGTATATTTTTAAAAACCATGTTTAATAGCATAATTTTGTGTTCAGAGAATTAAAAATATTTATTATTTTCAAAATAAAAACTAGAGAAGGTAAACAAAAATCTTTTTGGCTGGTGAGGACATGCACTATCTTCTACACATGAGTGATTTTTCATTAGGGAGTATATCAGCTGCTGTTATGAGTTTAAAAGTAAACATATATAATAAAAGTTTGTTTTCTAGTCACTGAAAAATCATCCTGCCTTTTGTTTTCTCAAGTTAAAAATAATAACGTGTTTGACTTACAGTTTATAGTTTGCCTTTACTACTGCTTGAACATTTGATGAAGGGTACGGTGTCCAAAATATTCTCTCCATATGAATAGCTATTATTTTAAAATTCTCTCTAAGGATATTTTCCTTATATGGGGGCGTTTACTATTTAGCCCTGTTAACAACACTCAAAAAAGAATCAAACTTTTAAATGCTGGCTGAAATTTCAATCCTCCGTTTTGAAGAACGTTGGATCAGGTGCTGTCCCTCTGTAACTCTGTGCCATCTCTAGAAGAAACTGTATGTATGTATACAAACAAGTCAAAGAAGTTTGGAAGAGGACAGTAAGGGAGCTGTCCTGACTTTAACTCTGAAATGCACACAGAAACTTCCCAGTATCTTTACCGTAAAGACTCAAGCATTTCCACTTTTCTAGAGAAATACAAAGACCCTGAAGCCCACAAGGTCTCAGGTTCTGTGGGCTCCATCATCCCAGAGAGTATGACTGGGATTTGAGAACCAGGCACAGGAGATTCAGTTATGGCCTGCCAATTCCCTCCCTTGGCCTATAAATACAGCTTTCCTCCTTCCTGCAATTTCGGTTTCCTGTGTCTCCATCAAGGATAAATTTTGGACTCCCACAGCTACTTAAGCTTTTAACTGTCATCTTTGCCCTTTAGCATGTTCTTAAACTCGACCTTCAAATATATTTGAGACGTACTCCAATGTTGCTGGGAATATGGGGTTTTAGAATCAGAGAGCTTGGTGCTTTAATCAAGGCTCTGCTGCTTACTAGTTGAGCAATGCTGGGCAAGCCATTTCCCTTCTATGTATCTCAGTTTCCTCATATGTAAAATAGGGATAGCAATACCCACCTTTCAGGGTAGCTGAGCATCAGCTAGTTACAACCAGGCATCAAAAGGCATATGAGCACAACACCACCATCACAAAACCAGTTGTTAAAATACACTCAAAACCAGTTTTTAAAGAGTACCCTAATTAGTTGGACTTGAGAGAAAATGAACTAGGCTAGGGAGATCTTAAGAGATGAAATCTTCATTTTATAACCAGTCCTTAGTGTCAGCAGCCACCAAATGAGTTTTGCATATCTTTCACTCTGACATTAAAGACATAAGCAACATAATGGAACATGAGTGGTATATGAAAATCAACATTCTCTTTATCATAGTCTCAAGCCATTTGGACACTGGAAGTTGGTTAGAGTAAGCTGATGGTATTGTAGGAATCCACAGCCAGTGACCACTAAAATTGGGAAGCAGTCTCTTATTAAGCCATCTATGTTTTAGTTTCCTGTAATTCAGATTTTCTCCCACTGTGACCTCTGTCTAAAAGGCAGGGATGAGGGGTGGTGAAACGAGGGTAGGGAGGTTGGATGGCAGCTGTTAGAAGTGAGACGAGACGAAAGCAGTACCTAACTCTAAGAAAGCAAAGGAAAAACAGAAAGGGAAAATGGGGGAAGGTCACCAAACAGGTTATTGTTGACCGCTCACCACATTGCTCTGGGAGCTATGGTTATAGTGGTGAAGAGACATTAATAAGGGGCTCTTTACAACTAAAGGTACTACTCAGTATAAGAGGGAAGGGATCAAAGATAAACACTAACTGAAGTAAGGTGTTCAGTTTTGTGGACCTCAATTGGTAGCCACCAAAAAATACCCAACAGCTAGTGGGGTGAAAGCATTCTGTGGCTCCTTGGGAAAAAAAGGTACCCATCTACGTGTTGAAGAGACACTCCTGGAACTCGATGACAGTAACATATATATCGGAGCCCCTCTTGGTGCTCTCACAAAAACTTATGAATAAAATAACTTCATAACAATATTATTTTGGTATTCTCATCCCTAGCTGAGGTCTTAGACCAACATGCCATATACCAAATTCCACTACATGGTAATTTATACTGGTAAGAAAGACATTGAAAATGCATACAAAACAATTGGGAAAAAAAAAACCCACACTAGTCTATCCAGGCTTCTTGCAAATTTTCTCCCCATAGCTCCCTAAATAAGGAAGCTATGGCCGTCCTTCTTCTTATTCTGTATATACAGCAAAGCACAATCTAGTTTCTGAAAAAGTAACTGCTATATTGCCTGCTACCTAATATGCCCATCAGAGCTTCTCATCCCTTGCTATTGGTAGCAGTTCTTGCTTTTGTCAGCTTCCCACAGAGGAAGACACTAAATCAGATGCAAATGCCCATATGTAAATCTCTTCACTGAGACATTCATTAGAGAAAAGTCTCAAATGGCTCTACCTAGGACATCACAAACACCTCCATACAGCTGGTTGTCAATGGCCAAGATTCTCACAGACAGACATACAAAATAGGCAAAAGCATACTCTACCTCACATATCTACATACACAAATACACACACAGAACTTGCAAAACTGAAGTTTAATGTATATAGTTGTGTGGCCATTTTGGAGGTTTTTCTCTTGAACACAGTATTGACCCATAAAACACAAGAAAGGCAGAGACTAAAATAGCTGTAGAAATTAAGAAAAGCCTTGTAAGATAAAGTGATAAGGACTGTAAAATCTTATCGTTAAGCAGTTTACAACTGATAGTTAAAAGCTAAAAGGCAGAAACTGTAGCCCGACATATTTAAGTCTGCTTTTACTTAAGACTACATTAAGTATTATGAACCATAACCTCTAGCAGAGAAGCTTACAGGGTCTTTACTTGCAATTTTTTTTTCCTGTACTGATTCCCATATGCTCTGAAATCCCTTTGCTCTAAACCTAACGCCCCAAGTTATATATATACACATTCTCTACCTTTGACACAGCTATGAACATATGTAAATAAAAAATGCTGCTTACTCGGAGCGTCTTGGCAGTCGGGGAGGGAGATGCTGGGGGAGAATCAGACTGAGATTTCCTATTCCGAGTGAATTCTTTACTTCGGGTATATAAAGAGGACATGGTTCCTCAGGATGCAGATAGACACTCAACCACTGGATTCTTCACACAAAGCTGGGAAATTTCCCCTGTAGGTTACCCTCACAGAATCTCTCCTTTTGAGTTGATGCAAGATGACTTTGGATAGAACTAAATAAAGGATAAAAGCAGCCCTGTAAATTATAGTCTTGAGCTCTGAACCAGTCCCCAGTTACACAGAGTCTGAGTTCCATCAATATTTTCAATTCAGTTTTGACCACAGGTTCTCAGGACTGGTAGCTTACCGTAGAGGGTATTGTGCTGAGCAACACCTTTTATGCCTAGATTGAGTCCTTGATTCTCCTCAAAGGACACTTCTTATTGAGGCTTGCTCTCCAATAAAACCTGAATCTAGGTTCCTGATGACACCAGATTAAATCCCAGAGGAAAGACGACCTTGGATCCTGCCGGCAGCGAGTCTGGGAACTACTATCACTTTATCCAGAGGGAAGAAATACAAATCCTGTGGAAATCATGCTGTCTTTCCTTAGCTTGACTCCACTGGGCTGTAAGTCATTTGGAACTACTATGATAAAATCAGGTCAAACAACTTAAAAAACAAAAACGAAAAAACGATAAATAAGGAACCAAGAATTTATAAGAAGAAGCAGTCTGAGGAAGTCAAGTTTCCTTAAGTCCTCCCAGACGAAGCTGCTTTTACATATAAACACTCACAGTCATACACACATCTTTTCCCCTCCCCTCTTCTATTTTCTGACATTCCAAATCCCTATTCGCTCAGTGAGGAATGCTGGAGAGGAGCCAAGGGCAAAGATTCACTTTCAACTCAGAATTCGGGTTGCCACTTGTAGGAGGAAAAGAAAGCCTGCCAGCTTCTAGGAATAAAGGGAGGCTCTTTGGGGGCATGCTCAGGGGCAAACCTCACCAACCTTCCAGTGTCCCCTGCCTCAGAGTAGGCAGCAGTCTCTAAGGCTGATTGCTCCGAATACTATGGGAAGGGGGATTTTTGAACTTCTAGATCTCTTAAGTAACAACGCCCAGACAGAAAAATTAGTCAAAGCACCTTCAGGCCCTTAATGTTCAATTTTAATGAGATGCCATTCCTGTTGCACCATGAGGAAGCAAACTGAAGCTCTGGCTCACTGCAAAGAAAGTTATCTGTCCATTACAGACCTTACTGGCTGGATCTGTAAGTATAAAACTTACCAGAGTTTCCTAAGATGCCACAATCGGGAAAATGACAATGGAAGGTGGTATAAAGGTGAGGGAAAAGAAAGAAGGGTCAGAAATGAAGAGAGAAAACACACAGTAGTGCAATTGCAAGGCTACAGGACTCAGTAGTACAGGGAAAATGAAATTAAAAAGAGAGGAATTTATTTGCATAGTGTTGAAGGATTTTGGATTTGACCTGGAAGAAACATCTAAAATTTAATCTTTTGCACTCTGTTGTTACCACTACACTAACCAAAATTTCTAGGCCAAATGTTTTCTAAGCCAACTGGTTTATCCCCAAAGTAACAACCCTCTTTTCTCTGGACTCTTGGAAACTCTATCCTGCTTTCCCTTTTTCCACATGAAATTTATACTTTTCACTTCAAACTTTCTCAACATGCTATTCTTTCCCCTCTAATTGCCTTGACAACGCTTTATTCCTATGATTAATTTTGTGAAATTAAATCAAGGGAAGTGATCAGCTACTTGGAAGTTGGTCTGAGGAATATAGGTTGAAAAGAGTTTTACAAACTCATTCTTTTAGACTGAGAATGAATCAGAACCCCTTTATTAGGGGTCCTGGAAATTATTCAGTCTTCCTTAAGAAGACTGATAAATTCTATCATAAACCAGAATACACTGTGTCTCAAAGGCCAACTGTTGCCAGGTGCAATGGCTCACGCCTGTAATCCCAGCACTTTGGGAGGCCGAGGTGGGTGGATCACATGAGGTCAGGGGTTTGCGACCAGCCTGACCAACATGGTGAAACCCTGTCTCTACTAAAAACACAAAAAATTAGCCAGGCGTTGTGGGGGGCACCTGTAGTCCCAGCTACTACACAGGAGGCTGAGGCAGGAGAATCACTTGAAACAGTGAGGCAGAGGTTGCGGTAAGCCGAGATCGTGCTATTGCACTCTAGCCTGGGCGACAAGAACAAAATTCTGTCTCAAAAAAAACAAAACAAACAAACAAAAAAAACAAAAAGCCAATTATCTTGGGAATTCAGATCTTATATGATGTATATTATGGATATAGCTTATATAGCTAATCTCATCTGATAAGGTGAGTCTCCATTAGATCTTTTCACTTAAAGAAATACTGATGTAAACCTAAATACTAACATTTCCATGCTTGGTAGCATGACTGGCTAGGGAAAGGTTAGTGACACTTTTTTGATATGTTGAATGAAAGTCACCGGTTTACATTATTCCTTAAAGGCATGTCAAGAACAACTTGATCAGACACAGTTTCCTGACCTGTTTCTGTAAGATTCATACAGTGATTTCACACTCACTGGCAATTAGAGAGGGAATGTAAACCTCTTTTACTCCAAACTGGCCTCTTTGTCTCTTTTTACTTCTATCTTATGTCCACTTCTAGGAAGTAGTAACAATGACAAACTCTTTTATATTTTATAAAGTGTTTTAACATATATTATCTCACCTGATCCTCTCAACCACACTGAAAAGTATACCACTGTACAGTCATGCCCTGCATAACTGATGTTTCTGTCAACAAACCACACATACAATGGTGGTTGCATAAGACTATAATGGAACTGAAAAATTCTTATCACCTGGTATTTACTTTTTTTTTTTTTTTTGAGACGGAGTCTCAGTCTGTTGCCTGGGCTGGAGTGCAGTGGCGCGATCTTGGCTCACTGCAAGCTCCGCCTCCCGGGTTCACGCCATTCTTCTGCCTCAGCCTCCCAAGTAGCTGGGACTACAAGCGCCTGCCACCATGCCCAGCTAATTTTGTTTTTTTGTATTTTTAGTAAAGACGGGGTTTCACCATGTTAGCCAGGATGGTCTCGATCTCCTGACCTCGTGATCGGCCCGTCTCAGCCTCCCAAAGTGCTGGGATTACAGGCGTGAACCACCATGCCCGGCCTAACCTGGTATTTACTATGCCATATTTTTAATCATTATTTTAGAGTGTACTTCTCCTTCTACTTATATATAAAAAAGTTCACTCTAAAATTGCCTCAGGCAGGTTCTTCAGGCGATATTCTGAAGAAGGCATTGTTATGATAGGACGTGACAGCTCCATGCAGGAAGACCTTCCAATGGGATAACATGTGGAAGTGAAAGACAGTGATACTGATGATTCTGACCCTGTGTAGGCCTAAGCTAACGTGTGTGTGTGTCTTAGTTTTTAACAAGAAAGTTTTAAAGTTAAAAAAAAAAAAGATAAAAGCTTATAGATTAAGAATATAAAGAAATATTTTTGTACAGCTATATGTGTTTGTGTTTTAAGCTAAGTATTACTGCAAAAGAGTCAAAACGTTAAATTTTAAAAATGTATACAGTAAAAAAATTATAGTAAGCTAAGGTTATTATTGAAGAAAGAAAAAACTTTTTTATAACTTTAGTGTAGCCTAAGTGCACAGTGTTAGTAGTCTATAGTAGTGTACAGTAATGTCCTAGGCCTTCACTCTCCGCTTGCTCACTGACTCACCCAAAGCAACTTCTAGTCCTGTAAGGTGCATTCATTCATGGTAAGTGCCCTATACAGGTATATCATTTTTAATCTTTTACCCAGTATTTTTACAATACCTTTTCTATGTTTAGATACACAAATACTTATCATGTTCCAGCTCTACAATATTCAATATAGTAACATGCTGTACAGGTTTGTATCCTAGGAGCAACAGGCTATACCATATAGCCTAGGTGTGTAGTAGGCTGTACCATCTAGGTTTGTGTTAAATTCACTCTTTGATGTTTGCTCAGGGACGAAATTGCCTAACAACTCATTTCTTAGAATGTATCCCTGTTGTTAAGGGACTCGTGACCGTATTACTATCTTACAGATGAAGAAAGTGAAGTTCTGAAAGGTTAAGTGTCTTGGCCAAAGACACACAGCCAGTAAAAGGGTAGCAAAACACAACTGCCTGAAGAATAAACTTTGGTTGACTAAAGTAAAGTAAAAACAGATCTGAAAAGATCTACCAATTCAAATCCTTCAGTAAAATTCTGGGTATTTGAGACTCTTGCAGGAACACATCAGATATACAGAGAAACAGAGATAAATTCTCCAGAAAGTTGAATGTAAGCTCTTTCCTTCTTCACTTGTCTTTTTGTAGATTTAATTTTTTTCAACCCAGCCAACAAGCATTTATTGTTCCTTTCTGACTGAAAAGATATTAATTCCCCTGTAAAAATAAGAACTGAATGGAAATATTCTTGACCACAGACTTCTACAGGATGAGCTTTGCAAATAGCCACTTGTTTAGAAAATAACTTATTCCAGATAAGCAGGATAGGATGTTGAGTTCATCTATTTTATTTCTTGTAGGTAAAAAAGAGGGAAGAAAAAAGTCTCTAAACTTTAGGGCATTGTTATAATGGAATTAAGAGCACCAGGTAGTCGGCTCAACAGAGTTTCCAACAAATATAAGAACTATCAAATAGAGGAACTGCATATGTTTGTTTTTGAGATGGGACATATCTAATGTGTGAATAAGCCAATAAAATGTCTTATGATGTGAATACTAATCATCGACTCTCATTGACTCAACTCTCCCAAAAGTTAGTAAAGGAAGAAATTAATGAACCAGTTGAGTAATTTCTACTTTTTCCTCTTTATTTTTTTAAGTTAAAAAAACCTAAATGGCATGGTTTAAGGGTGATGTTTGATAAAATGTTCCCCAGTGATGATTTCCAACGCTAGCAATATACCATGGTGCTGTACACATGGTTTGGGAAGGGTGTGTATTTGAGGTCAGATATGCTGGGTTGAAATTCTAACCCCTGCTTAACTGACTGATATGGTCAAGTTCTTCAGCCCCATTGAATCTTATTTGGTTCATCACCCAAAATAGTGATAAGGATGCTTATTTACAGAGTTGTTATATGCTTTAGGATACACACACACACACACACACACAATCATCCATCACAGTGCCTAGCATGTGGTCATGCTCAATACATGGTCATTATCACAAAAAAATACTTGGTTAACATGCACGTGCATTTATAAAATATATGTAAGAATCTAAATGAAAATCTGAAGCAAAGAGCTTAAATATCAGTTTTTATATTCTATGCACTTACTTTCCTTGTGATTATGTAAAAGGTTACTGAAAAAGATGGCAGAATCTCCTTTTCAAATGCTTTAAGAAAAAACTTACCTCTACCTATCTTCCTCCTTCCCTCTTCCCAGCTTTCTTTATTTCTTAGAAGGCAAAGAGCCCTGGCAATAAGAGGAGGGTACAGTGGTGAGGTAGTAGCCTGGTCTACTTGGGTCTAGTTAGCGGATTGGCTTTACACAAGGGATTGAGCAAATAAGTAAACATATTGAAAATGGCAACTAGGTTTCTCATTGTTAGAGAAGGCAGACATAAATACAAAAAAAAAAAAAAAGGGAAAGCTAAAAAGAACCCCATGTTGGTATGAAATCATGATTTTCAATATAGACAGATAAAGAAATAAAGATGTAAATGTATGTGTATATGTAAGCAAATGCATCCATATGTATGTCTTTCCTAGCTCTGTCCAGTGAAAGGGGCCTGCGAAGAGCAACACTCCAGCAGCATTTAGCGTACCTACTGCCTAGATCATTGTTTCTAAATGCCACTTTCTACTAAGAGAAACAGGGCTCTCTGGAGAAATGGCTAATTCCAGAGCTGGGGTAAGGAAAGAAAATGAACCTGATCTCTTGTGCTAGAAGGTGAGAAAGTCCTCAAACAACACTTAAATGATATGACACAAGGACACAGAAGCCTGCTTAAAAAGCCAAACCTGGGATAATAAGAGCATCATAATAAATAATGATAGCAATGAATTATAACCCACTGACTAGGAACCCATGAGTAGACATTGATATAAATAAATGAATGAAAAAAATAAATGGGAGGAGAAAAGCTTCTTGCTTACAATAGAATGCCTACTAATAAATGTAGAAGGGGTAATAAAGTTAGAAAAATTACCATTTGGCAACCATGACTGTAAAATCAATCCAAGAAAGAAGTATTAATGGATGTTCAAAGTAGTGGGTAAAAGTAGAGAAGAAACTGGAGTTTACGTAATCTCAAAGTATCACATCAGACAACATTTATTAATCACAAAGGAGGAAAAACTACCTACCATGGAGAAACCTGGCAGACGTCATCTCAATCCAGTCATCAAAGACAAGACCACTGGTAACATGACAAACTGACAGCATGAAATGAGAAGAATACAGTATCACTTCTATGACATTGTGGCCAAAAATGCATAAACTGGGCCTAATCATGAGAAAACACTGGATAAACCTAAACTGAGGGACATATATGACTGGCCTGCTATCTTCAAAAATATCAAGGTCGGCCAGGCGTGATGGCTCATGCCCGTAATCTCAGCACTTTGGGAGGCTAAGGAGGGCAAATCTCTTGAGCCCAGGGGTTCAAGATTAGCCTGGGCAATGTCACAAAACCCCGTCTCTACCAAAAAAACAAAACAAAACAAAACCCAAAATTAGCAAGGCACGGGGGCGCCCACCTGTAGTCCCAGCTACTCAAGATGCTGAGGTGGGAGGATCCTCTGAGCACAAGAGGCAGAGGATGCAGTGAGCTAAAATCACACTACTGCACTTCAGCCTGGGCAACAACAAAACAAAACAAAACAAAACACCCCCAAAAAACCAAGGTCATATAAGTCAAGGAAAGTCTAACTAGAGATACACAAAAATTGGGTATAGTGATTCTGGATTGGATCTTTCTGCTCCCATGGACTTTATTAGGACAACTGGTAAAAATGTGAATGTGTCACGCCTGTAATCCCAGCACTTTGGGAGGCTGAGGTGGGCAGATCACCTTAGGTCGGGAGTTCCAGACCAGCCTGACCAACATGGAGAAACCCCATGTCTACTGAAAATACAAAATTAGCCAGGCGTGGTGGCACATGCCTGTAATCCCAGCTACTTGGGAGGCTAAGGCAGGAGAATCGTTTGAACCTTGGAAGCAGAGGTTGGGATGAGCCGAGATCGCACCATTGCACTCCAGCCTGGGCAACATGAGTGAAACTCCAACTCAAAAAAAAAAAAAAAAAAAAAGTGAATGTGATCTCTAGGTAAAGGGTATACAGCAATTCTTTATTCTTGAAATATTTCTGTAAGTTTAACAGTGTTTAAAAAAAAAAACAGAGTTTTTTCATGTCACTACAGTGAGAAAGGGGCACAAGGAAGTGACTTTCTTTTTTAATTCCTGACAACTCTGAAAGATAGTTTCTCTTTACAGAGGACTCTAAGATTATATGTTCACCAAAGAATTGGGTTTGCTAATGGAAACAGGCAGTCACTTAGGCTGAAGGTACAATGAGACTCATTATTAGGTTATGAATCAATTTAGTGGCCACAACCAGATCAATAAAAAGTGAATAAACAGAATAGCAAATGTTGGAATGCATTACACATAGTAGACTAAGGTATAGGTATGTTTCTGTCAAAGGTGTTTGAACCAGAGGCACTCTATCTTGAATAGGGGCTGGGTAAATAAGGCTGAGACTTACTGGGCTGCATTCCCAAGAGGTTAAGGCATTCTCAGTCACAGGATGAGATAGGAGGTCAGCACAAGATACAGGTCACAAAGACCTTGCTGATAAAACAGGCTGCGATAAAGAAGCCAGCCAAAACCCACCAAAACCAAGATGGCGATGAGAGTGACCTCTGGTCGTCCTCATGACTCATTATACACTAATTATAAAATATCAGCATGCTAAGAGACACTCCCACCAGTGACATGACAGTTTACAAATGTCATGGCAACACCAGGAAGTTGCCCTATATGGTCTAAAAAGGGGAGGAACCCTCAGTTCTGGAAATTGCCCACCTCTCTCCTGGAAAACTCATGAATAATCCACCCCTTGTTTAGCATAGAATCAAGAAGTAGGGCTGCTCTGTCTATGGAGGAGTCATTCTTTTATTCCTTCACTTTCTAAATAAACTTGCTTTCACTTTACTCTATGGACTTGCCCTGAATTCTTTCTTGCGTGAGACCTAAGAACCCTTTCTTGGGGTCCAGATCAGACTCCTTTTCTGGTAACAAAACCACAAGGTCCTTTAAGGCCCAAAGGAGATCAACAGTTAGGTGGACATTACCTAGTCTTTCAAAAATGTCTCTGCCTCTCCCTCAAATCAATTTTGGTAGGTTAGTTTATAAACTTCTGAGTAGGTACAATATACAGTATTTTAGTTCAGATTTAGGTAAGAAGGTGATGAGTCAAGTATTACCAGTTAAGAAGTATAGTTTAAGATCTCTGTTCCTCCTTTTGGAACAGGGCAGTCATTTTCAGTCCATTTATGAATATAAGATCCAAAGAAAATATTTTTATTTTTATTTTCAACTGATACTTTTCTTCCATCAACTAACAACTATTAAGTTCTTATTCTATGCAAGGTACTATTAGGGACAGGGATATACAAAGTACTGTAAGACATGATTCGTGTCTTCAAAGAGATTACAGAAAATCTCAAAATTTGTATCACTACAAAGATCTCCATACTGTTAAAAAATTAATATCAAGCCCTACCCTTCCATATATTTTTATATAAATAATTTTTTATCTCATACTAAACAATTTGTTTTTAAAGGAGACCATCAACAGCACACAGCCAAATCGGAAGATAGTCTAGAATTCATAACAGCTTCATTTACTATTCTATGCTTTTATAGCGACGTTTTATTACTGGGTACTTAGAAGGGCCAAAAATATTACTTGGGGGCAGGAAATAAGTTCTAAAGGAAATAGGAGGTTCTTTGTCACTTCTTCTTCTCTTTTGATTTTTCCATCTCAATCCTGTTTTAATTTATGTGATGTGAAAATCCTCCCCTTTTGGGGGTGATGGAGAAGATCAATAATGATAACTCACATTTAATGTTGACTCCTGCACAGATGCTCCTGAGTGAGGGAGACATATTAGGGACTTTACCACAAAATGAATCATTTTAGAGAAAAGAGTCAGCCTTAATTCCACATGTAAGAAAATGCAGAACAGAGAAAAGTCACGCAATTCTTTCAGTGTAATAAAGGGCCTTTGACACATGTTCTTTGTGAACAAGCAAAAAAGCTAAAAATCAGACCAACAAAATATATCCACTAACGGCTTATGCATAGTCTAGTGGGTTGCTGGGAGTAGGGAGAAGAGATGGTGTTATTTTGGAGTACAAGGCAGCAACAGAGAGGCAAAGCAAGACAGGATATACAAGTTGCACAGCATGGAGCTCACAATAACTTTACTAGCTGACAAAATGTTCCCAATCTTGCTCCCATATATTTAAATAATCATGCCCTAGTGTTACGAATGTTAAGTCTCAGAAATTCATTTAAGGGTAAGAGATTATAAAGGTCCTTTAAGAAAATCATTCTGCAAACCTGTCCTAGAATCGGTTCATGAGTTTAGTATTTTGCAATTAAATTTAACTTTATGGCTTACAAAAAGCAGAAATGAAAACCTATCTCTTTTTAATGTGACCAACATAGCTTTTCCCCCTTCACACTTTTTTTGTAGGCCACATAGGCTAGAAACATCAGTAAAGGTATAAGGGGCAGGTTTGTCACAGGGAGGGGAAGGGGCAACACTTACCACAAGAGCTTTTGAAATTATGTGGGGACACTGATTGTCACAATGATTGGAGGGTGCTATTGGCATTTCAAATGCCAGGCTCAGGGATGCTGAATGCTTGCTATCATGGAAACAGACCCACATAGTGAAGAATTACCCTGCCAAATGCTCACAGCACCTTGATGAGGAAAAAAAAAAAAACAACTTGAACTGATCAGAAGCACTAACAGGGTATATTATATCTTTTTTGATTAGCTTAAAAGTAGCAAAAGGGCTCTATATAATGTCAGTTAAACACTGAATAAGTAGCTTTAAAGCATATGATTTATCTGAAATTTTTGTTAAGACTATAAATATTTAGTACAGTTAAGAGCTAGAATTAGGGAGATAGTTTCCTCAAATTCATCAGATATTACAATTTAAATATGTGCAGTTGTACAGAAATTATATGTCAAGAAAGGTGTTTTAAAAACTTAAGGAGAAAGGTACAGAGGAGAAAGGTACAGAATTAATTTTAGAATAACTTTTAAAATAAATAAATCCATTTAGTTCTCAAAGATATCTGTGATAGTTAAGTTGTGCTCATAATCTGTATGCCAGGCAAAACGTATTACTGCCTGGTAGCAACACACTTAAATTTAAGCTCACAAGTTTGATAACGATCAGTTTCTTGAAAATGTAACCTATAACTTAAAGAAGGTTCAGAAATTCTATGTAAGTTTTTAAATTGTCATCAACTTGATTTTTAAAAATATTTTTAGTTTTCTTTAAAGCCTATAAATGAGGCTGAATGGTCCATCAGGTGTTAAGAAAAATAATTATTTCCCACTTTTAGTTAACTGCAGAGTTTTAAGGAAAAGGCCCTACGAAAAGTGATCTATGTATGATTCATCTAGAAATTTAAATATTTCAACTAGTCTTCATAGTTGTGAATTTGCAGTTGATCCAGAAATAAAGGCTGCTCTGTTCATCTGGGTTTACTAAAAATACTCCCAAACTTAACATCTAACTTCTTTTTTTTTTTCCAATAATAACATAGATCCTGGAAGAGTATATGAAAGACTCTTCCTGATCAACGATGAACTGGCATGCACCCTTTTTGCTTTGCAGATACTTCTGACATATGCAATGTAAATGTTTATTCATTTATTAGTTGTCTATGTGCCATCTATATACACTTTATCTTCACGTTCTCAGGTAAAAATACTTCAAAATAGTTGAAGATGAAAGATGCCATTGTACTACTAGGTTTATCCTCTCATTTCCTTTATCCTCAACTTATTTTCTTTGTATCATCTGAATCCTCCAGATATGTAACTTTTCCTTTTTATGCCTTTCACATTTCCACAGGAGATCACTTTGTCCCCTTCATTAGGGTTCTGTCAGGAGAGATTTAAGATTTGGTTCTAGCTAAAAAATATGGCTGTAGCTCTGAAGATGACATAAAAGCTTTTCCCTATGCCTAAGATTTCAAATATATGTATACATTTGAAAGAAAAAACAGGGAGAGCATTATTTTTTTGTCCAGATTATTTTTGCTCATTGTAGGTAAAAAACAATCTGTGCATATATGTAAAAAAAAAAACAAAAAAAAACACAACAAAACAAAAAACCTTTCAGTCCCTACATAATAACTCAGAAATAAAGTTTCTTCAGCCAGCTATGGGGATGGGGGAAACAATTCCCAGGGTACACATGTTAGTGGTCCTGTCAACTCTGTCATTCTCACATTGCAATGCCAATGCAATTCCACATAAACACAATTATGCTGAGGCAAACACTGTTGCAGAGTATGAGAACTACATATGCCCTGTTCTAACAAACACAACTTGTGAGGTTCTTGAGGCATGGCAATGTTTGTGGCAAACAGGACCAATGTGAGAATCAAATTTATTAGATTCCTAGAGTCTACTGCTTAGCATGCAATACAGTAAACAACTAAGCTCCATGATGACTGAATTGACTGGCATACAACAACCACAAATTGTTCTCTTTGAGCACAAAGGGCATGTAAGAGCTAACAGATGAGTGTCCCAGGCATGGTTCTACGTAGTTCGTATGATACTGCATATGATGTTACTATCTAGGCTGGTCAATTTGGGTGGTGATAACAGTGTGTTACTGGAGTTAAAGTTACAGAGTCAATCTCTATATGCTTAGTTAGCACCATATTAAAACAAAACAAAATTTTTTCCATGCCACAGACTATTAGTGACCTAGCTATCTTACAGATACATGCTGTTGGTCATAATACAGACTTAGAGTGTCCAAAACCCATCATTACAACTGGAATTAAAATAACTGGAATCAAAGAGCAAAGCTGGTCCACACAGAAGGACGAGCACAAAGTCAAAGGTCCAGTCCTTAAAACCTCTACCACCTAGGTATAATCAGATGTCTTTTTCTAGTGCCGTTTGTGGGAAGTATTCAGACTTTATTTTGGTTTTTCTTTGCTTCAGTTCTTAGCCTCTTTTTGTTGTTACTAAACAACCTGGAGGCAAAACAATCTAGTGTAGATTCTGGCTTCCTTCTTTTTATTTTCTGAAACAGTTTATGTAAGACAAGTATTATTATACTTGTTCCTTGACAGTTTGATAAAATTCATCCCCCAAATTACTCTAGGCTTGGTGTTTTTGGCAGGAGGTTGGGGAGGTGGTGGTTAAATATGATTAAATTTCTTTAAAGGTTACGGGACTTCTTTGTTTTGTCATTTTTTCCTAAGTCATTTTGATATTTTATATTTTCCCAGAAGAGTGTCCACTTAAACTACGTTTTCAAGCTTATTGTCATAAAGTTGCTCAAAATAATCTTATATTTTAAATATGTTTATCTTAATTTTGTCCCTATTTCTCTTTCTAATACTATTTGTTTACACCTATAGTTTTTCTCTAGATCAGCTTTTCAAAGGTTTACTGCATTTTACCCTCCCTGATGGGGCTCAGTGTGCAGCAGCTGGAAAAAGTAGATGCCCTGTTTATCTATGCAGCTCAATTGTTGTACGTGTTGCTTTAAGGGGCCTTGAAGACTCTTCCCTCTCCCTATTGTTGACAAAATAACTGCCTCTGATCTGCTTTTGTTTGCATCCCAGGCCCCAGACTAGCATGTAAGATGCCTTTGAGAAGTCCTAGAACACTGCAGTCAAGGTGGACACTGGAAAATAAAAAGGCTTATTGAATTTTCTGTCTTTTCAAAGAATCAGCTTCTGGTACTAACACTATTTCTACTGCTAGTCTGTTTTCTGTTCATTAATTTCTGCTTTTATCTTTATTTTATTTCATTCCTTCTACTTACTTTGGGCTTACTCTGTTTGCAACTTCTTGAACTGAAAGCTTAGCTCATTTATTTTCACTTTTTCTAATTTTTTAACCTTAAACATGTATTTAAGGTTATAGTTTTCTCTCTTTAGCTACTCTACAAGATCTAATGTGAAGTAATTTTATTGTTGTTCAGCTCTAAATATTTTGTAATTCTCATTATAACTACCTCCTTACCCATGCAGTATCTACAAGGAAGTTTATACTTTTCAGAAATATTCTTTCCTTCTTCAGCTAACTTTTTGTTGCCATTACAAAAAAACTATAACCCCTCCATAATCTCAACTCTGTATCTCCACATCCTATCTTTCCAGCTTATTCTTTCTACTAGGGTGATCCTGAATTATTGTTCATTGTTCAACCTCATGGAATCTCCACTGCATCTCATGCTCTTGATGTCCCTTCACTCTCCTCTTTATCGAGCTTACATTCCATGATTTATCATTATTATCATCACTCTCCCCTCTCTCCCTTCATAGTGCTTGGCAAAACTTCAACCATGTTTAAATCCAATTTTCTGCCTACTCCACACCTGCACCTGTGCAACTAAATGTGGCTGGAAAAAAACATACAACCATGCTCATTGGTCTCAATTTAAATTCATTACTTTGAACCTTTAGTGGACTCAAATGCACACACAGATACTTCCCTAGTCCATTTACTTTCCTAGATAAATACTTTACCCCTTTCCCTTTTAACTCAAACACCCAACACTTCCTTCCTCACGTTCTTTCTTGGCTGCTGGTCTTGCTTTCTATTTCACTAAGAAAATTGAAGCAATCAGAAAAGAACTTCCACAAACTATTACCACATTTAACCACCATTTACCATCTTCTCACTTGTTACCACTGATGAACCTAACATGCTTCTATTTGAAGTCAAATCCTTCAACTTGTACCCTAGACCCTACTCAAGGACCTCATTACAGCAGTTCTCCATTCTTCCTCCCACATCATCTTTTTGTTGTTGTTGTTGTTGTTGTTCTCTACTGGGATCATTCTCACAAGCAAACATGTAGCTTAAAAAACACCCTTTTCTGGCTGGGTGTGGTAGCTCACACCTGTGATCCCAGCACTCTGGGAGGCCGAGGCGGGAGGATCACCTGAGGCCAGGAGTTTGAGACCAGCCTGGTCAACATGGCGAAAGCCTGTCTCTACTAAAACTACAAAATATTAGCCAGGTGTGGTGGCGGGCACCTGTAATCCCAGCTACTCGGGAGGCTGAGGCAGGAGAATCACTTGAACCTGGGAGGCGGAGGCTGCAGTAAGCCAAGATTGCACCATTGCACCACTCCAGCCTGGGCAACAGAGCAAGACTCCATCTCAAAACAAAAAACAAAAAATATCCTTTTCTTGACTCTCCCCAAAAGCTGCCACTCCATTTCCTTGCCAACCCCCCTTCCTGAAAAACTTACCTCTAAAAAAAAAAAAATAGCTTTTCTCAATGTTTTCAATTCCTCTCTTCTCAATGTGGCTTAAAATTACTTCAGTCAGGCTTTCTGTCCCACTATTCGAACAAAACCACTCTTATCAAGGTCATAATGTTATCAAAATCAATGGTCAGTTCTTAGTCTTCATCTTATATGACCCTATCAGCAACATTTAACACTGTTGACAACTACCTCTTTCTTGATACACTTTTTTTTTCACTCACACTGGAAAGGACACCAGATACTTCTTGGGCCCTCTTCCCTTTTCTGTATTTTCTTTCTGTTATCTGATACAGTCTCATTGCTTTAAATATCATCTAAATACTCCACAGCATTTTGGCAGATCTGTATAACCAAACTGCCAAAATTTCCAGTTGGAAATCTAACAGGTATCTCAAACCAACATATCTAAAACTGGATTCTGGCTGCGTGTGGTGGCTCACACCTGTAATCCCAGCACTTTGGGAAGCCAAGGTGGGCGGATCACTTGAGGTCAGGAGTTCTAGACCGGCCTGGCTAACACAGTGCAACCCCAGCTCTACTAAAAATACAAAAACTAGTCGGGTATGGTGGCGGACACCTGTAATCCCAGCTACTCAGGAGGCTGAGGAAGGAGAATCACTTTGAACCCAGGAGGCAGAGGTTGCAGTGAGCCAAGATCGCGCCACCACACTCCAACCTGGGACAGAGCGAGACTCTGTTCAAAAAATAAAAAAATAAAATTGGATTCCTAAGAAGTCATTATACGAAAAAAATACTTGCACATGCATGTTTACAGCAGCACAATCTGCAATTGCAAAAATTTGGAACCAGCCCAAATGCCCATCAATCAATGAGTGGATAAAGAAATTATGGTATATATATATATATATATATATACACACACACACACACACACACCATGGAATACTACTCAGCCATAAAAAGGAAGGAAATAATGGCATTTGCAGTGACTTAGATGGAACTGGAGACCATTATTCTAAGTGAAGTAACTTAGGAACTGAAAACCAAACATTGTATGTTCTCACTCATAAGAGGGAGCTAGGCTATGAGGATGAAAAGGTGTAAGAATGATACAATGGACTTTGGGGACTCAGGGGAAAGCGTGAGAGGGGGGTAGGGGATAAAAGACTACACATTGGGTACAGTGTACACTACTTGGATGATGGGTGCACCAAAATCTCAGAAATCACACTAAAGAACTTATTCATATAATCAAAGATTACCTGTTCCCCCAAAATCTATGGAAAAAAAATTAACTAACTAACTAAATAAATAAGATTGGCTTCCTAGTTTTCTTCCCCAACCTGCTTCATTTGTAGCCCCCCCCCGCCCCCATGTCAGTTGATGGCAACTCTATCCTATCAGTTGCTTAGGTCAAAAACCTTGGAATCATCTAAAATTCCTCCCTCTTTCTGTCACATCCCACAAGCCCTTCCAGGAAATGTTGGCTCTACCTTCAAATATATCCAGAATCTTACCAACTTTCAACAACTCTATTGCTACCATGTGATCCAAGCCCCTATCATCATTTCTTGCCTGGATTACTGAAATAGCTACTCAGCTGCTACCTCTGTCTGAAGTCTAATCTCAACACAGCAGCTTGAATGATTCTTTTAAAACTTAAGTCAGATCGGCCGGGCATGGTAGCTCACATCTGTAATCCCAGCACTTTGGGAGGCCGAGGCAGGCAGATCACAAGGTCAGGAGTTTGAGACCAGCCTGACCAACATGGTGAAACCCCGTCTCTACTAAAAATACAAAAATTAGCTGGGCGTGGTGGCATGCACCTGTAATCCTAGCTACTCAGGAGGCTGAGGCAGGAGAATCGCTTGAACCTGGGAGGTGGAGCTTGCAGTGAGCCGAGATGGTGCCAATGCACTCCATCCTGGGCAACAGAGCAAGACTCCGTCTCAAAAAAAAAAAAAAACTTAAGTCAGATCACATCATTCCTCTACTCAAAATCCTGCAATGGTGCCTCATTTTGTGCACAGTAAATGACAAAGGCCTATGACGCTCTACATTCAGATGATCTGATTCTCTTTCCTGCTACTCTCACCTGCCATTTATTTCATGTGTCAGTACTTTCCCACCATATGGCCTTTGCTCTAGCTGTACCCTCTTGCTAGAGGACCTCACTACACTACATCTGAAGAAATGTTCTTCCTTCAGATATCTTTGTGGCTAACTCCTTCTGCTTCTTTAAATCTCAACCTGTCAATAAGATATACTCAGACCCACTGTTTATATTACAACCTGTACTTTCTCCATCCAATCCTCTTTATTCAATTCTCCTTTCTAGTTTTTTTTCCAAATTGCATCAGTGTCTAACATATTATATACTTTATTATGTTTGTTGTTTATTGTCTGCCTTTTCATCTTACTCCCTGCTAGAATGTACACTTCAACAGGTCAGGATCATTGTCTATATTGTTGACTAAAGGATTCCAAGAGCCTCGAACAATATCTGGCAAATATTGGACAAATAAGTATTTGTTGAATGAATGAGTGAATGTTGATTTTTCATTTAGCATGGTCACAATACACATGCCCTATGTGTGCTATATATCTGTTAGATTAAGCTGGTTAATTATGTTGTTCAAATCCTTTATGTTCTTGAGTATTTTTGACTGTTTGATATACTGGTTTCTAAGAGAGGTGTGTTAAAATCTGCAACACTGACTGTGGATATGCTAATTCTTGATAATTCTGTCAGTTTTGTTTTATATATTTTGAGAGTATATTTTCAGTATCTAGAGTCATTTTATATCATCTTCGTGGATTGCTCCCTATTTATAAGTGAGACATATATTTCTGTCATTTGATGTTTTTAGGCAAAAACATGTTCATGTTTCAAATGATGTTCATGTTGTCAGCTTTCACTTGGTGTAACCATGAGAAAATTTTTCCTGTCCTATACTTGTATTTTTTTTATCTTTCAGTGTTACTTTGAAAAGAGCATATGGAAGGATAATCTGAGTATCTCTCTGGCTTTGTAGATTAATTTATATTATGATTACTTACATATTTTATTTTGTATTTCCTATTTCCATGTTTTTCCTTTGCTTCTTTTTATCTTCTTTCCTGCCCTGTATTGAATGGAGTGAAAGCATTTAAAATATTACCTATCTTTTCTCTTTCCCCTACTGATTAAGGACTTGTACCTTCTATTTCTATATTTCTATTACTGTACTGGATACCCTTATATTTAACATACTTATTTAAATATATATTTTTTAAAAGCCTATAAAATTAATCTGTATCTTTTCTACTCAAAACAAGGACTTTAGCACACATTTACATCTTTAATACCATATTATTGTTGCTAAGATTTAGTTCTAGCTTTTGAAGCATATTAGCTTTATCTCATATTTTAACACTCTTTGCTTTTGTATTCCACTTCTTTCTGCATTTATTTTTCTCTTTGCTGAAGAACATCCTTTAGTTCTTTTATCACCAAGAGTTTGTGAGTTGAAAACTTAGCTTTGTGTATCTGAAGATGCGTTTATTTTGCTCCCACTCTGTATATAAACCACTGTATGAAACTGTAAGCTCACAGTTATTTTTCTATAGCACTTTGAAGATACTAGTCAGTTTTCTGGTATCTACTGTTACCAAAGCCTACTGCCAATTTGACTACCATTCCATTATTCAGAATTTTTTGTTATACTTGTATTCAGAATTTCAGATTTTCTCTTTATCATTAATTTTCTACGATTTTATTATCATGTATGTAGTTGTGGATTTATCTATCCTGTGTTACACATGGTAGCATTTTCTATTTTGAAGACTCAGCTTCATTTCTGAAAAAATTCTTAGCTGCAGTTATTGTTATTATTATTGCCACTTTTTTATTCACTCTTTTTTCTCCTTTGCAACTCCTAGCAGATGTATGTTAGAGCTCTTCAGGTCATCTTTCACGTCCATCTTTCTCTTTCATTTTCTTCTAACTCTCTCTAAACTGCATTCTGAAAGATTTTCTCAGTTCTATTTCCTAATTCTCTAATTTTCTCTTAAGCTATAGAAAGTATGTGCAGTCTAACTGTTCTTTTACTTCAATATTGTATTTTTACATTTCAATATAATATTTTTCACTTCAAGATGTCTAAATGCTTCTTTCTCACAGCTTTCTCTTCTTGTTTCATTATCTGTTCTTCATTCTGTAAAATCTAATTTCTTCTTTTAACTTACTTTTAAACGCTGATCAGACTGTTCTTTTTTTCTCAGGTATAAATTCTCTCATTTGTTGGGTTCTCTTGACTGCTTTTTCATGATCTTAGGTTTTACTGGGTTCTTTGTAATGTTTTGGGGGCTCAATTTTTATGATAACTAAAAAATGTAAGTACCTATATCTATAGGGCAGTTTTAAGTTGCCTCAGCTTAAATCTGATAATGTGCCAACCTTGAACCAGACCTTAAGTTGGTAGCTCTGGGCCTTCTTTCCTCCTAGGTAGCCCAGTTCTGAATTTTTAGCCCAAAAGCATTTTGGGTCCAAGTTCTATCTTGAGTGGTTTCCTGCACTTGCTTGTGACTGCCAATTCTTCTTTACTTCTGGTCAGGAACAAGCAGCTTATTCCTGGCTGTGACACTGCTGGGATAAGTTAGATTAACCCAGCTCCTATTTGTATTGTGCTCTTGGGTCCTGGGTTCACGCACAGACAGGATCATTGCAAAAAAACCTGGTCCCAATTGCCCATAACCATTCATAGCACCCCCCGATCCCCTGCCATCACAGTGGCTTTTCTATTACTGGCCCAAAGAGACTTTTTTTTCTTATTTTTAAGAATAACTATGTATTTTTGAAAACCTTTAAAAATATTTATGCATAATTTCTCTGTTTTTGAATGAGAGGAATAAGATTCAGGAGTATTCACTCTCCCACCCTGACCTAGAAGTCCCAGAGTAGCTTTCACTTTTGAAATAACAGCAGTTCAATTTTCCTGACCTCACCAGTCTGTAAACATTAGCATATATACCCAAAGTTCAAACTTGAATAAGCTGTAGTAGGGACAAATTTCCATTATTTGGAATTTGTTTACATTGAAATAAATAATAGATGTACTAGGAAATCAGAAATGGAAGGAAGATGACTTTTAAAAGGTTAAGAAACTTGGGACAGCAGCAGACTTTACTGTAAATCTTATGTACAAACTCCATCACTGCTTCCCATAAATGGAATCAGACTGAGCAAAGAAGAGGGTACTTTCCACAGCACCAGGAAGAGCCACTGCAGCCAGCAGAGTCCTGTAATAAGCACCAACCTGCACTCCTGCACCTGGAAGACAGCCATCAGCTTAGTGGAAAGAATGCTGGACTGGGAATTCAGAAATGTTCTAGTTCATTTTCTACCACTAAGTCATTGTACAGCTTAGGCTAAGCCAGGCCCTCTTTTGGGCCCCAGGTTTTCCATCTGTAAAATAAGAGAGTTGGGCTAGAACAACTTCTAATGTACCTTCCAGAAATAATTTTCTGTGACCTTAACAGTTTGGTACTTTATAAGTAGGCTAAGTCCTCCATTCTTCAGCTTGCTCAGTAATAACCTGCCAGGTAAAAGAAGAAAATCATGTATTTCTGAAATCAGTTTTCAAATCAAATGAAAGAATCACTAGATGCATATTTTTGTTTGACCACCACTCTACAAAGGAACAGCCTGGTAGCTGGATGAAGTTTCTGTGTGGGTTTACACACAATCTAAGTTTTAAATAGAAAAAGCAAACCAACCCAGACCAAAACAAAAACCCTCCACACAAGTCCCAGACACAACAAATGGTAAGAGTTCTTTTCTACAAACATGTCTGTTTCTAATAGCTGAGAAGACCAAAAAAGAAAAAAATGTATCAAACTGACCAGATATAAGTGTAGATAAAGAAAAAACGAAGGAGCATGCAGCAAAGTTACAGGATATGAGAGATTTGACTCTGCACACTGCAAAGTCTGTACAATTAGAAATTTCATGTGAACAGAAATGTAGGGAAGACAACGAGAAAAGAAAGGATAAAATTGGAGTTCCACTAAATGGAAGTTAAGAGTGGATTAAGTATTTTTAAATTGAGGCCAGGCACAGTGGTTCACGCCTGTAATTCCAGCACTTTGGGAGGCAGAGGCGGGTGGATCACTTGAGGCCAGGAGCTTGAGATCAGCCTGGCCAACACAGCAAAACCCCATCTTTACTAAAAATACAGAAAAAAAATTAGCTGGGTGTAGTGGTGAACACCTATACTCCCAGCTACTCAGGAGGTGGAGGCATGAGAATCTCTTGAACTCTAGAGGCGGAGACTGCAGTGAGCCAAGATCACACAACTGCACTCCAGCCCGGGTGACAGAGTGAGACCCTGTCTCAAAAGAAAAAGAAAAAAAAAAATTTTAAATTGGGTTGAAGTGGCAAGGAAAACTCAAGATTAAATCTCAGAGCTTCCTAGAGCCTTGACTATCAGCCACAATAAAAATTTATGTGAATTGTTTAATTTCACCACGATGCAGTAAAAAACCAAACTGATTCAGATTTCATAGGTCTGAAGGATGGAAAGTTGACACACAGCTAGCCATAATCTCGAGTCTTCAAATAACATACTAAAGACATACTGTTTTCTAAAAAAAACAACAAAAAGCATCTTATCATTTACATTGCTATTTGTGAGGCATAGTGTATTGCATCGACACTGCTATATATGTATAGACAGACTATATTAAGGGTGGGTGTCCAGCAGATTTCTATCCACTATTGCATACTTCCACCACAGCTGAAATAGCCAATCAGTCAAAAGAGAGGGATAACGTTCTCTGACAAAATTCCCACTCAGTTCACGAAATAGCCATTGAGCAGTCTTCACTTTCATGCAAACTTTTTGCAAGTGTGTTACCAAAGCATTTAAGGGGGGAAAAAATTACACAAATAACAAGGCCTCATTAAAGAAAATTTGGGAAATAAAGAAAAGCAGAAAAAAAGTCACATTTAGTCTCATCACAGAAATACAACCACGGCTAACACTTTGCTCACTTTCTCCCTGGTCTCTTTACCTGGGCCTGCTACATCCTTATGGTTGTAATCATATGACATATACAATTGTGTATCTAGTTCATTTAGTAATACTATACTGTAAGCATTTATCCAAGTTATTATATTATCTTTGTAACTCACTTTTAAATGGCTGCCTTATAATCCACTCTATTTTAAGGAAACACCCCTAAATGGCTAGCTGGTGGGGAATAGTAAAGCAAACTATGATTCATAGCATTCCATTAGATGGATGAATCATAGTTTACTTAACTGCTGCCAGAATACTGGACAGTAGGCTGTTTCCAATATTTCTGCTATTATAAATAGCTAAACGAGCTAAATCTGTTTTGTTCAATAGTGCCTAATAGCCTTCCATATAGTAGATACTCAAGTATTTGTAGAATGAATATTTACAGAGCTGCCTATATATAACATACCTTGTGACAACAATTTCTGTGCATAAAATCCCCCTCCTTCCCGTATTTAGAACTGTTTCCCAGAGATACATTTTCATAGGGGGCTATTCTGGATCAATTTGGGACTTTTGTCAATCTAGCCATTTGCTCCTCAAAAAATAATGACTAATTTGCACTCCCAACAATAAAATATGGGAAGGCCCATTTCACCACATTCTTAGCTAAATTGGGCATTATCTTTTCAAAGTCTTTGCCTATCATGATTGGTAAAAAAAAATGTTACTTTGGCCGGGTGCAGTGGCTCACGCCTGTAATCCCAGCACTTTGGGAGGCTGAGGCAGGCAGATCACTTGAGGTCAGGAGTTCAGGACCAGCCTGGCCAACATCATGAAACCCCGTCTCTACTGAAAATACAAAAATTAGAGGGGCATGGTGGTGGTCGCCTGTAATCCCAGCTACTTGGGAGTCTGAGGCAGGAGAACTGCTCAAACCTGGGAGGCGGAGGTTGCAGTGAGCCGAGATCATGCCATGACACTCCAGCCTGGGTGGCAGTGCAAGACTCCGTCTCAAAAAAAAAAAAAAAAGATACCTCATTATAATTTTAATTATAGTTTCGAACACCAGTAAGGTTACACACTTTTTCTTATGCATGTTAATTGTCTATTTTGAAATAGCTTTCTAATAATCACTATCTAAATCTAATTTATTCCTGAAAGGTCAGTTGGGGGTTGCCGTAACAACAAAAGCCCCAATGTTTTTAGGAAATAAATTCTGGAAGGAACTTAAGGAACTAATGTAAATACATAGCTGAGAACAGCTTATTCACAGAGCAAGTCTGGAACACTGTAATGTGCTTTTACTGATGGTAAAGTTGGAGGCTAGAGTTCTCAGTTCCTCATTCTTTCTTCATATTTATCTGTTACATAGTTTTGTTTTATTTGTGATATTTGTCTGTGGGTGCTGCTGTAATTTGGGAGGGGAGAGCTGGGAGGAAAAAATTCCTTTAATAATTCTTCTAAAACTTTTCTTTTAGGAAATCATTCTAGATTAACCCAGAAACTCTTAAGAGCTGTTTTCCACAACTGTACTCTATAAAAACTTCTTTAGCCCAGATAATCTTGGGGTGACTTAGCAGAACTTTGTTAACCCTGAATTAGACTTTCTCTGTGAAAACATTTTGTAAACAAGCAAGCTAGACACAGAAAAGGCAGAAGCATATTCAGAGAAAAAATGTAGGTCTGGGCAACATTACCAGTAATGAGAACCTGACGAAAACTGACAATCACACCTCACTAACTAATCCAATAACTAGCTCTTTTCATAACTGTTAGCATAACATGCGGAAAATGCTCCTCTGCAGCAGAAGTATAATTGCCTTTCATTCCTTCAAGATGCTCTTGCAGGAGTAGGCAAGAATGTTGATCTGCCATCTATTCTTAACAAGGAGAGAAAGCAGAAATGTGGACTAAGGATTGTTAGGGGAAAGCAATTTAGATGGAATCAGGTACCACAATGCGCCAAATGATATGACGATTAGATCTGTTTGAACCCTGTTTAAGCCTTTATGACGATTTTTTTTAACAGCAAACTGTCTTGGAGTTCTGCCCACAAGGCAAATGGCTACTAACCAAAGACTATTAATTTCCAGAAAATCCATCAAAATCGTTACATGCAGATGAGTCACAAAGAGAAGATATCCTTTCATGCTCCCCAGCCACACTCCACCAAACTGCTCTCACAAGTCAGCAACATCTCCTTACTGGCAAACCTATGAGATACTCTTCAGCTCTCAAACTACTGGATGTGATTACGGAGGACTATTGGTAGCTATAATTTATCTTTCCAACCCTTTATCTCTTTCTCTTGATAACAGAATCCCTATTTCCTGTGGGGAATCTATTCCATGTAGCTGACCCTCTCCTAACCCTACCCCTATAACAAGTGGTAGCTGCTGCTCTTGTTTCTTCTTCATCACTATGACCAGCACTACCACTATTGTTATCATTATGATCATCATGGCGGCTAAGATTTATTGATAATTTACTATGTGCCAGACACTGTTCTGTCCACTTTATATGTATTATCTCACTTAAAGAAATGACCTATCTGATAAGTACTATGATTTCTCTCATTTTAAAGTTGAGGAAACTGAGACACAGGGAGTATATAATTTGGCAAGGTTACACAGTAAGTAGCAGAGGAGGGACTTGAATTAAACTTGGTTTCAGGGTTCAGGCTTCAATTCCTCTCTAGCTAAATCTCATCTAATTTCTGGCTATAGAAATTGGTTCAGAGAAGTTCATCTGATCCAGGAAAGGTCAATCGGATATACCAACACTACGAGGCCAGGTTTGGTGGTGCACATCTGTAATCCCAACACTTTGGAAGGCCAAGGTTGGAGGACAGCATAAGCCTAGGAGTTTGAGACCAGCCTAGGCAACACAGTGAGACTCCATCTCTACAAAAAATAAAAAGAATTAGCTGGGCATGGTGGCACACATCTATCGTCTCAGCTACTTGGGAGGCTGATCACTTGAGCCTAGGAGGTAGAGGCTGCAGTGACCCGTGATCACACCATGCACTCCAGCCTGAGTAATAGAGCAAGATCCTGTCTGCAAAAACCAAAACCAAAACCAAAAAAAAAGATATATGGACACTAGGATAGAGAAGGTCTTTCTTCCTCTGAAGCCTATGCAAAGAAGGCAGCAGGGATCTGATAAGTTTCAGCTTCCTAGATTTAGCTATGCCTGAAGCTAGGCCAGGCTAAATATGCAGATTTTCTAGCTACATAAGCCTTTATGCTTGAGCTGTAAGAAGTTAAGTTTCTGTCACATTGAGTCTTTGAAAGTTTTCATTCCCTTGTTTGGTTGAATACTACTCTTTTTTAAAAAAACAAACAAACACTTTTACTTTAGGTTCTGGGGTACATGTGAAGGTTTGTTACATAGGTAAACTTGTGTCACAGGGGTTTGTTGCATAGATTAATCACCCATGTATTAAGCCTAGTACCCAATAGTTATCTTTTCTGCTCCTCTCCCTCCTCCTACCCTCCACCCTCAAGTAGACCCCAGTGTCTGTCGTTTCCTTCTTTGTGTTCATAAGTTCTCATCACTTAGCTTCCACTTATAAGTGACAACATGTGGTATTTGGTTTTCTGTTCCTGCATTAGTTTGCTAAGGATAATGGCTTCCAGCTCCATCCCTGTACCCACAAAAGACATGATCTCACTCTTTTTTATGGCTGCATAGTATTCTATGGTGTATATGTACCACATTTTCTTTATCCAGTCTGTCACTGATGGGCATTTAGGTTGACTCTATGTCTTTGCTATTGTGAATAGTGCTACAATGAACATTCGCATGCATGTGTCTTTAGGGTAGAATGATTTGTATTCCTCTGAGTATATACCCAGCACATAGACCAATGGAATAGAATAGAGAGCCCTAAAATAAGGTTGCACACCTACAACTATCTGATCTTCGACAAAGCTGACAAAAACAAGCAATGGGGAAAAGACTTCCTATTCAGTAAATGGTGCTGGGATAACTGGCTAGCCATATGCAAAAGACTGAAGCTAGACACCTTCCTTGCACCATATACAAAAATCAACTCAGGATGGATTAAAGACTTAAATGTAAACCCCAAACTATAAAAACCCTGGAGACAACCTAGGCAATACCATCCTGGACATAGAAATGGGCAAAGATTTCATGACAAGGACACCAAAAGCAATCGCAACAAAAGCAAAAATTGACTAGTAGGATCTAATTGAACTTAAGAGCTTCTGCACAGCAAAAGAAACTATCAACAGAGTATAGACAACCTACAGAATAGGAGAAAATATTTGCAAACTATGCATCTGACAAAGGTCTAATATCTAGCATCTATAAGAAACTTAAATTTACAAGAGAAAAACAAAACCCAATTAAAAAATGGGCAAAGGACAGGAACAGAGACTTTTCAAAAGAAGACATACATGCAGTCAACATATGAAAAAAAGCTCAATATCACTGATCGTTAGAGAAATGCAAATCAAAACCACAATGAGATACCATCTCACACCAGTCAGAATGGCTATTAGTAAAAAGTAAAAAAAAAAAAAAAAAAAAGAAAAAACAAAACAAAACAAAAACCAGATGCTGGCAAGGTAGCAGAAAAAAGGAAATGCTTATACACTATTGGTGGGAGTATTCACTGTGTAAAGCAGTGTTGGCAATTCCTCAAAGAGCTAAAAGCAGAACTCTCCTTTCCAGGCTCTTTTCCTTCTTCTCTGACCATTTCCCTGCTGATCTCTTTCATGGGTACCTCTCCCCTTCTGCCATCTCAAACAGTGGCGTGCCCTGGCTCTGTTCTAAACTGTGTACTCTTTTCATAGCAGTGGCCCTCCTTAGCACCCCACAATCATTCTGATAATCGGCCTTCCCTGGGGAACATGCTCCTTTTGCTTGCCCTTGCTTCAGAATCATTGAGACATTGAACCACAGATACACAGTGAGTACCTCATATCCATCAGAATGCCGGGGAGGAAAAGAAGTTGGGAATCACTGCTCTAAAAGTTAACCTTGGGAAATGTATTTTTCATCGCTTAAAACTATTATCAGCAAGCTGATACCTTCCAACTCTTTATTTCTAGCCCTGGAACTTCCCTATACTTCATACCCATATATCTAATTGCCTATAGGACATTTACTTTCTTATGTCTGATAGGTACCTTGAACTCAGCATGTCCAAAAGCAAAATCATTATCTTCATCCCCAAACATATTCTTCCTCCTGAATTCTCAATCTTATTAATGGCATATTATCTATGCAGTCATCATAATAAAAAAATGAATATCATGCATTGTTCTCTACTCACAGAAGACATACCTAAATACTAGATATTCTTGTAAATATAATGAACAAGAAACAGGCTGGGCATAGTGGCTCACGCCTGTAATCCCAGCACTTTGGGAGGCTGAGGCGGGTGGATCACCTGAGGTCAGGAGTTCAAGATCAGCCTGGCCAACATGGTGAAACACCATCTCTACTAAAAATACAAAATTTAGCCAAGGATGCTGGCTCACGACTATAATCCCAGCTACTTGGGAGGCTGAAGCAGTAGAACTGCTTGAACCCAAGAGGTGGAGGTTGCAGTGACATGAGATTGCACCACTGCATTCCAGCCTGGGCACTGGAATGAGACTCCATCTCATTCCAGACCCTGCCCTCAAGGAGTTCAGTTAGTTGGCAAATACAACATAGTATGATTACCACTCCATATTAAAAATAAATTCACAGTGCTAGGGGGAACCTAGTCTGGTCCAGGGAGGGGGTCAAAGGAAGGCTTCTTAGGGGAGGTAGTGCTTAACCTAAAACATGAATATGATTTTAAAAAGTGGAGTAGGGAGAGGAAGAGGCAGTAAAGTAAGAGGAAGAGAATTCTAGAGAATGAAAATAACATGTATGAAAGCTCAAAGACGGGAGGAGGGGAGACTGGTGAAATACTACCATATGAGCTGCCTTTATTTATTTAAAAATTTACCAAATGTAGGCACTGTGCTAAACCCTTTATATACATTATTACTGCTGTTCCTTATATCAAGCCTACAAAACAAGGATAATAATCTCATTTTTACAGATTAAAGAACTTTCAGAGCTCAGAGAGGTTAAATTACTTTTCCAAGACCACCCAGCTAATAAGAGATGCAACAAGCTTTGAACCTAGGTCTTCTGGCTCCAAAGCCAATTCCATGCATCTTCCCAAATACCTCGGGACTGCTCTTTATGCTTTTATCAATCATCCACATCTAGTAAAACATCAAATCCTGCTGAGTTTTCGTATTTCTTACATTGTTCCATTCTCTCCATACCTACCATTAGAAACTCAGCACATTATCTTTCACCTGGACCCTAGGCTCTAATTGCTTTCTAGGTATAAAGGGGTATGTGTGTATGTATCACAATAAGTCAGATCGGCATGATCTCACTTTCACAACAAGAGATTCAACAAGTGTCTGTATATGTATCATGGAAGAAATATTCCTGCTCTTTTCTAGGGCTAGCCCTGGAATATCCTAGAGCCTAGTCAGGTGACTTCTTTTCTGCTTTAATTATGCTTTTTGGTGATCTCACCCAGTCTTCTGACTCTAAATACCAGCACTAAAGCAATGACTTCCACATCTGTATTTCTCCAGCTTTAATATCTCCCATAAAGTCCAAATTCCTAGGTGACAATTGTTTACTTGACATCTCAACTTGGATGTCTAATAGAAATATCCCTTGCCCTATTAAAATGTGAGTATTTCGGGAGGCAGAGGCAGGAGAATTGCTTGAACCTGGGAGGTAGATGTTGCAGTGAGCCAAGATCATGCCATTGCATTCCAGCCTGGCCAACAAGAGCGAAACTCCATCTCAAAAAAAAAAATATATATATATATATGGTATATATACATCATGGAATACTACTCAACCATAAAAAGGAATGAAATAATGACATTCATAGCAAATTGGATGGAGCTGGAGCCCATTATTCTAAGTGTAATAACTCAGGAATGGAAAACCAAATATCGTATGTTCTCACTTGTAAGTGGGAGCTAAGCTATGAAAAAGCAAAGGCGTAAGAATGATATAATGGACTTTGGGGACTCAGGGGGAAGGGTGGGATGGGGATGAGGGATAAAAGACTACATATGCTGGGCACGGTGGCTCACACCTGTAATCCCAGCACTTTGGGAGGCTGAGGCAGGTGGATCATGAGGTCAGGAGATCGAGACCAGCCTGGCTAACACAGTGAAACCCCATCTCTACTAAAAATACACAAAAATTAGCCGGGCATGGTGGCGGGCACCTGTAGTCCCAGCTACTCAGGAGGCTGAGGCAGGAGAATCACTTGAACCCGGGAGGCGGAGACTGCAGTGAGCCGAGATTGCACCACTACACTCCAGCCTGGGCGACAGAAGGAGACTCTGTCTCAAAAAAAAAAGACTACATAGTGGGTACAGTGTACACTGCTTGCGTGATGGGTGCACCAAAATCTCTCAGAAATCACCACCAAAGAATTTATTCACGTAACCAAAAACCACCTGTTCCCCAAAATTATTGAAATAAACTTCAAAAGATTCTGCTAATATATATGTATTATATATTATTATATTATAATTATATTTATATTATTATATTATAATTATTATATTTATATTAATTATATTATAAACTATTGTATAAATTTGGATATAATTTATATTGTATTGTAAATTAATAAATATAAATTATATTATGAATTAATAAATAGTATTATAAATATTATATTATATAATATTATATTAGTATAAATATACAATATATAATATATATATATACACACTTGCCTGAATAAAACTTGTATTGGATAACTCCAATATCTATAATACATATCAAAAATAAATAAATAAATAAAATGTGAGTATTATGAGGTCAGGAATTTTGTCTGCCTTGTACATTTTTGCATCCCTAATGCATAGTGCCTGATACATAGTGGCTCATCAATAAATATATGTTGACTGAATAAACACATGTTGCATGAGAGCAAAAGACATCCCAAATGGGAATCGATTGTCCTAGAGGGTCTTTGAGAATTTGGTACTCTGGGTTAAATGTATACTTCGGGAGGACAGAAAGGAGTAGAGGTTGGCTCTAAGCTCCTTTAGTGTGCTACAGTTAATCCTACTCTTTAATGATTGACCTACCTGGGATGTTAGCAATTCCTAAACATTATACCTCTAGGAACACTATCCGTCAGACTTGCCCGTTAAGAATCACTTTGGAAGACCTTTACAATATAGATTTCCGGGACTTCCACCCGCTACCACCATGTCACCTCCTTATCCAGAATCTCAAGGGGAGAGGTCTAAAAACCTACATTGTAAACAAATAACCCCAGTGATTACTATTGACAGGTTTGAAGGAGACTACTATAGAAGCTTTACCCATTAGGTTATTATAGCTGAAAATGGCTCAGCTTGCTGGATATCAGTATCTACACACGCCCTTAGCTCTAAGTCAAGAACTCCAGAAATGATACATAAACTGCCCAAATAATATTTCATTAGTTTTAGTCCAAAGTACTAGAGGTCACCAGTGATCTAAGAGAAGCCTTCTCATACAACATGTCATATATGGAGTTTTTTAAAAGTACATATTCTATGAAGGCACATCTGTGTGAACATTTATTCTCAAGAAAGGATCTGATTTTGTTTATTTGGCACAAAATTAATTATGCCATCCCATGCTCAATTCCCACACCTTATATGAGTCTTTACTATGACATATTAATGTCAGTTTTCATCACTTTTTTCCTTAAAATTGTCGAAGAATCAGGATTTCAGCTTCTCTTCCCCCAAATCCATCCCTCTTAACTATCATTTCAAGCAAGCACAGGGTCATCACTTTGAAGATTTCTGTCATGCCCTCCACAAATCCCCAAAATGTTTTTCCTGCACATATTCAGTAGACTAAGCATTGACAAGGCAAAAAGACTAGTAAATTCCATAATCTACACTAATTAAGGAATTCAAATGACAACAAGCAATTAAAGTGAATGACAGCAACTAACAATCTTCTGACAGGCACTCTTCCAAGAACCTGTGAGCCTTAAAGGCAAACTTACTTATGGTCATAGTGTACAAAAGCTGAATTTCAAGTATTAAGTGATTACATATTCCCAACTATAATCTTAGCTAACCTCAAAGACTGGTCCTTGGGAAGTAAGAAGGAATAGGATCAGATGAGAAAAACAAGATAGGGACACGCTAGGAGAACCATTTCAGACTTTCTCCTCAAAAGGTAATGAACTAAAACACAACAGAGAGACTATATTTAAAATCACATGGAAGAAACTCCCCCTCTCTCCTTCACTTTCTCATTCAGGAAGCTTTACAGCTTGCTTCCTGCTGCATGACCAAAATTCATTAATGCTGCCCCAAACAACATTTATCCCTCTAAACACATGACGTTCCCCAACAAACTGTTGCCGATAACAAAGAATCAGGGGAATTGGCACAATGCTGAGTTATCAGAGAAGTGCTTGGATGAGAGAAAACTGACATTTGGAGTTATGTTGACATTAGCAAATACTTTCTGTATCAGTAACCTAGAGCAGAGGCCAGCAAACTGCAGCGTGGCCTGCAGGCCAAATCCAGTCCACCGGCCTGCTTTTGTAAATAAAGTTTTATTGGAACATAGTCACTCCCATTTAGTTACATATTGTCTATGGCTGCTTTCCCATTACAACAGTGGAGTTCAGTCATTGCAACCGATTACGTGGCCAGCAAAGTGGAAAATATTTACTATCAGGCCCTTTTCATAAAAAGTTTGCTGACCTAGAGCATCATGTGCCAAAGATGAAGTGAGGCTGCTAACACTGTCCCACCCCCAACATGTTCTGCTGGAGAATAGGTATAAACATCTGCTTTCCCTATCAGCCTCAGAAAGGCAGTGTTGACTCTTCACAACAGCCAGCAAGTAGTAGCTATACCAGACATTTGGAGAAATGAGAAATACAGCATTCAGTCACCATAAACAGTCCCATATTTCACCCATTTGGCATATCACTTTTGAAAGTCCTCCAACTCCTAAAATGCCATCTTAAAGTATACAATGTTTTATTTGGTGATATAATACTCAAACATGTTGTTTGCCTCTTAAAATGCTTCTGTTTCCTGAAAAAATTTTTAGAAACATAACAAGAGCTATAAGCTCCAAGACCATAAGTACTTGTATTATGTATTATGCTAGGTATTAATTTGCCAATGGATTTTTAAAACTTCCCTGCTTTCCTCTTGGTAGCCAGTAATACTGACATAGTTTAAGGTGTAAGAGTTCAGGTTGTAATAAAACATTTTTAAAAATTTAAAGTATAAAAAAGTTAAGAGTTTCTTAAAAGTACATATTCTATGAAGGCACATCTGTGTGAACATTTATGTACCTTAAAGGATCATACTAGGTTACAAAACTATGGTTTCTCTACGAAGAGACTCATGTCACTAAATGGCTGCTATCTGATTCTTGAACTTGCTTTACTGAAGACTGAGACAGTATGGAGAAAAATTAAAATTGGGAGGTTGTGGCCATTCATCTTTACATTTTTACAAGCTTTATACAGGAAGCTTTACAGCTTGGGATAGGTAGTCCAACTATCCTACCTTTGAGATTCTACCAAAATAACACTTCTAAAGGTAACGTCTGTTAGTGCCTTAAGCTCAACATTCCTGCTGGGGCAAATCTATAAACATTCCATTTGCTGAAAAAGGACTTCAAATCCCACATCAAACTTTCTACCTCAATCATGGGGCTAGAACTCTAACATTAGCTAAGCCTAAGCCATGGTTAAGGCTCTCCAGCCATGCTATCAACAGGAGAAATGAATACTTCTGTAACCGAGGTAACGCTTAGACTCCAACTGAAAGAGAAACAATTATTCCTGGGGCTCTCTATGATCAAAGCCATCATAGGACTACTTTGATAAAAGAGTTGAACCCAAATGCTTTGAAGACAACCTTATAAATTGTCATCATAGTAATGATTGTGTACCAGGAATGTTCAAGTTGACAATGATCCTTTTCTAAAGAATGTCATTAGTTGGTTTTGAATATGTTTTTTAAAAAGAAAAACTTTGGAAAAATACCAGCAGGAAATTCACTAGAATGTTAATAATTTCTTCTGAAAAGTATGGTTATGGATGGTTATGGACAATTTTTTCTTAGCTTTCATAGCTGAAACAATCCCTTTTCATAACAAATATTTTTTAACACCCCCTTATTATCCTGAAATAAAAATCACTGATATAAAACTTACCTAAAATCATTTTAAAAAAACATAATATGAAGAAGAAATAAGAGCGAAGCACTTTATAATAAAATATGTATTTTAATGTGTTAATGCTTGGGCCAGTAAACTAGAAGGCATAAACAAGCAGTCAGAGATTTGGATGCATCATATAATTATCATGAAGGCAGAGGTTAAATGCAGATCTACAGAATGTGTAGCATGATGTACTCATTATGTAAGTGGCATTGCTGTCAGGGATAAATAAAACTAAGAGCAGTTTTTCCTCATTTACATGGTGGTTGAATTTTTAGAACTGTCTTCCTCCCCACTGCCCCTCAAAAATGAGCTTAAACATAAAATCAAGTTTGGCTTTAGACTCTGATAACTGATAGGTTTTCATCTATGACTGTCAAGGGAGACAGTCAAAAGTCAAGCAAGCTTCAGGATACTTGTTTGATATGGGGCATTTTAGGATATCTAGCATCTCTCACCCTTTCCACTTAATGCATGCAGAACATCCCCCATCGCTGTATTCCCTGAAAGTAGCCCTATGAACTTTTACAACCTCCTCTAGCAATTCTCCTGCTGCTTTTGAGAGCTACTGCTTTATATTTTTCTATACTTCATGAATTTTCTTTAATGAAATTTACTATCTTTTATAAACATTTTTTAAAAAAAGCTCCAGCAGAGTTTTAAGCTCATCTATGTTCCTATAATAAAAAGATATAAGGTCACAAGTCACTAACACAAACTAATATCTTGAAAGCAATTGGAAGCAGAAGAAGAAATCAAAAAAAGAAAAAGTCAAGAAGTTAACTATACTATCCTTAGTAGCTGGATAAACCTTTCACATCTTTGGATGAGATGCATGAGAGAAGTTCAAACAGATACCTCAAAGATCAATTTATTCTATCTTAAAAAAGATTTATGATTAAAGCAGAATTCACTGATGTAATGGGACACTAGGTCCAAAAATTACAGGGTCTCAAAGGAATACATGTGAGCTTTGATTACTGAGATTTCCTGGGCAACAGCACGACCTAAAATTAATAGAGTCCATAAAAGGAAGATGCCAAAAGAAACTTTGTTCTTAAGATGGTTTATACAGCTTGGGCTACAGCAAGACACAACCCATATATAGAAAATCACAGCATCTGCAGTATTTTAAGAAACTATAGTTGCAAAGCAAGAGCAAATGTACAGTGAGAGGAAAGATCCTTCGAGGCCAATGTGGAGTCAACCACTAGAGAAGATTCTTCAGTGCATGCTGGATAACAGGCAGCTTCCCACATACAGAGTTGGTTGGCTGCCATTTCTCAATCTCTATCTTTTTCCCTGGGACTGCGCATTGTCATCAATTGCAGAAATCCAGGACAGCTTGCTTTTCTACACGTGGAATGCCTGCCAATTCCCAGAGGCTGGCTACCACAGGACTGTTTATAACAGCCATTGCTTATCAAGTTTACCCTTACTTTTATATCCTTATGAACATTATCATGTTATCAAATTTCTCAGACTTTTCAAAACCCTTTCATTCTGGAGACGAGCTATCTTTTCCTTTAAAAAAAAAAACTGCCTAAAGATTAAACAGGTTAAGAGGAGAAAAATCTATATTTTATTATCTCTTTAAGTCTGTTAAAAGCAACAGAGGCTTGCTTAAAAAATAGATTTTGGTTGTTATGTAATATACTGCAAAAAAAATATATTACTTTACTACATAAATAACTATTAGATAGCTCACCTACCATGTCTTTAGACTTAGTCAAACTGTTGTTCTAACTCCACAGTGCAATCTTGTCTGGGAAATACCTTACCATATTAGGCAATCGAGCCCCAGAGAGAGAGGAAAACAAAACAGACTTAGGATTTTACCTAAAAGGAGAATGGCAAAAACACTGACTGGTGGTGAAGAGTGGACAGAAAGTTGCTAGATACCCTCCAGCAGATAAAGTGGTTTCACAAGATTAAGTAACAAGATTAAAAAATTCTGCTCGAGAGAAAGGATCCAGCAAATAGCCAGAAGCAACGCTGTGAAAAATTGGAGAAAAAGGGCTGCTATTTACTCAAAGGAAGAAGGTGGGAAAAAATAGTAAAGATCTCTGAAACTAGGACTGTTGGAAGCACTGGCAAAGAAGCATAAATGGGATGGGTTATTTAGGCATAAAAATGAAAGCCTGCTTGCTTGACAGAGAAGCTGCAGGGACTTGATCAGATGCTCAACAGGTTCCAAACACAATTTGAAACATTTAGTTCTTGTTCCTTTCCTTTCTACTCATTTCTTTCCCCCTACTTCAGCAATCTCCTTTAAAACTTATTCCTCAAAATTCTTCAGTTATGTGCCAGAACACATGTTGGAGTTATAGAGGATTTGGGGCTACTTCTGTGACTCTCCAAATAATCCATTCTTTAAGGATAAATTAATAACTTCAAAATCACATGATCCTAAGGCCAATAAAAGTATTCCGAAAGCCTTACTCTCATCCAGATGTAGGAACTTAATAGATTTGGAAAATAATTTAAATGGATTGTAATCATCTGTATTTAAATGTATTAGCTCATTTTCCTTTCACAACTCTAAGAGGTAGACTATTATTATCCCTACTTTACAGATGAGGAAACTGAGGCACAGAAAGATTAAATAACCTATCCAAAGTAGTTAAATGGTTAAGTTGGGTTTAAATGCAGGGAGTCTAGCTCCTGGATGTGTACTCTTAACTATTATGCTATATTATTTGTCATAACAGTACATGATATGATATAAGAGATATAACAGATATAAAGATACAAATTTGGAAGGTAGTGCAACAGCTGTGCACTAGGACTACAACTATGTGACACTAGCAAGGTACTTAATCTCCTGGGCCTCAGCTGTTAACTTTAAAATGACAGTGTTAACTAGGTGGCCTTTAAAGTATTTTTTAGCTTTAAATTTAGTCTATAACTGTCATTCTAGCCACCCCAGAGCTATTAATAAATCAAATTTTAATATACAGTAACACCTTTTAGGTGTTGTTTTATTTCTAATAAAAGTTTTTCCAAGAGTTTTCTTTTTTTGGTGGGGACAGGGTCTCGCTCTGTTGCCCAGGCTGATGTGCAGTGGTGTGATCTTGGCTCACTGCAACCTCCGCCTCCCGGGTTCAAGCGATTCTCATGCCTCAGCCTCCCAAGTAGCTGGGATTACAGGTGGGCGCCATCACACCCAGCTAATTTTTGTATTTTCAGTAGAGATGGGGTTTCACTGTTGACCAGGCTGGTCTCGAACTCCTGACCTCAAGTGGTCCATCTGCCTCGGCCTCCTAAAGTGCTGGGATTACAGGCATGAGCCACCACGGCCGGCCCCAAGAGTCTTCTTAACTGAAATTGAAGTGACAGTTATTCAAAGATGTAATAGAACTGAAGAAAATTTGGCAAAGGAGACCAAGAGGTAAGTTAACAGACCATTTGCAGACATGGTAATTAATAGAATCCCTCTGATGTAGTAAGAAGAGTCTTACGACATCCCTGGAGTTCAAAGGCCTCTAGACAAGGTTGCAGAAAGGAAGCAATTTCTAGTTCAAAAGACACCAGAAGATGCTCTGTAATGTCCAGCTCTCCTATACCATTGCATGGCCCATTTATAAACAGACTGAGCAGATTTCATGGGAAACAGCCGTTGAAAAAAAAAAAAAAAGGTAAAATAAGAACAATGATAAAACTGCCTATTGTTCCATGTGTTTTGTTTGATTTCGTTTTGGAAAAAGGGGGAAACTGCATCCATATTCTCAGGGTCAGGTACCAGGATTGCTCAGATTCCTTTGCTGATTCTTCCCCTTCTCCTCACTTTGAATTTCGGAGTGCTCCAGGGCTCTTTCAGCCTCTTCTCTGTCTACATTCATTCTCTTCGTGGTCACATTCAATCTCATGGTTTTAAAATCCAATCTTTAGGTTAACTGATATCCAAGATGTAGTTCCAGCCTGGCCCTTAAACCTGAATTGCAGATTCCTACATCTAACTGTCCTCTTGACATATCCATGTGGAAATATGTCAATCAGACCTATTAGATTTAACAATTCTAAAACCAAAACCAAATGTCTACTTTTCCCCCACCAAATGTATTCTGTATTCTTCCTGTAGTATTCTCCATCTCAATTAATAAAATTCCATGCTTTTAGTTGCCTTAGCTAAAAAGTCTTAGTGTCAACCTTGACCTTCTGTTTTCTCACCTGATATCCAAGAAAACAGCAAATCTCATTGGTTCTAACTTCAAAATATATCCTGAATATGACAACTTCTCAGCATCTTCACTGCCTGCTATTATCCTGGTACAAACCACCGTCAGTTTTCTCCTGGATTACTATATTGTAATGGCCTCCTAACTGATGTCCCTGCTTCCACTAATGTCCTCCCAGGGTACATTCTCCAAAATAGCAGGCAGTAATCCTTTAAAATAT
The DNA here is from genome assembly GCF_028885625.2 of Pongo pygmaeus. NCBI lineage: Eukaryota > Metazoa > Chordata > Mammalia > Primates > Hominidae > Pongo > Pongo pygmaeus. The sequence continues at coordinate 46,999,372 of NC_072373.2, forward strand.
AAGTATAATCATGTCACTCTTCTGCTCAAAACTACAAAAGCCAAAGTTCTTATAATAACTTATCAGTCTATGCCATTTGGCCTTCTTGCACATTCCACTCTAGCCACACTGATTTTTTTTTAACCTGTCCTCAAGCATGCCAGACACTTATCTTAGGGTCTTTGCAATTGCTATTCCCTCTGCCCATAACACTCTACCCCTACATGTCCACATAGTTTCCCACCTTGCTTCCTTTAAGACTAGGCTTAAATCATATTTTCTCAGTAAGGCCTATCCTGACCACCCTACTTATAATGTCAACCTCCTTCCATGTTGGCACTTCTGATTCCTCCTTAGCCTACTCTATATGGTTTTTCCATAGCACGTATCACCTTTTAACATAGTATTTACTTTACATATTTATTTTGTCTGTCTCTCCAACTAGAATGTAAATTCCATAAGAGCAGGGCGGTTTTTCATTGTTGCAACCCCAGAATCTAGAAAAGTGCTTGATCATAAATCGGCGCTTAAAAGCACTTGTTGAATGAAGATGCTTACCAAAGTGAAGGCAGGACAAAATGGAAAATGCATTTAGTGGCTTTTGGTATATTTATATTTATTTCTATGGCATTTATTTCCTGTTAAAGTTCAAAACTCAGCTCTGCTAGCAAATTCCAATTGTGTTCTTTCATTTAGTTTGAAAACCTTGCATTTAATAGCTTAACTCTTTTAGAAGACTTTTACCAACAGATCTCTCCACAAGCATACCCCCAGTTATCTAAGGCACGTACCTTGATATCTGTAATTTAGTAACTCTTTAATACTATCTCCTTTACCAATGAGTTTTGAGAGATGATTAGTAATCCAGACCTACTGATTGCATTCTGGATGGGGACAGCTACATTGCTAACTTTGAGGGTAAGGTTTCAGTGATTTTGTTCAGATTGAGTGCCACCTGATTTATCTAAAAGCAACAGAGATTCTAGGGGAAAAGAAAAGTATGAAAAGTCTTACTTCCTGACATACATAACTACCCACCTATGTCAAGGACAGCAGAAGAATGCTGATGCTCTACCCACTGAATCTTGATACTCTGAGTAGGCTTTTAAGTTGTCCTTCAAGAAGACGTTCCTTCACTCAAGGAGGTGAGATGTTACTAGCAAGTCAATTCGAACATGTAACCTGCTGAGTAAAAAAACCAAATGGATGAATAGGGAATAGAAAAGGATGTAAGTCCTAATTTCAGGTTTGCTTCACTACAGTCAAACAAAGAGGTTCCCTGAAAAAAGGTACAGGTTGCTCACCTAGCAGAGATGTCATGCCCAAATAATTCTTAATTTCTCTGAGCCTCAGTCTTCTTAACCGTAAAATGAGGTTCCTAATCCAAGATATCTCTAGATTCTCTTCCAATCCTATGATACCAAAAGTTGAGAGGCAAGTACCTTTACTACATTGAACCTGGTCCTTCAACAATTTCTTAAAAACAAAAGCAATTTGTGTTCTGCTCAGCTTCTTTAGGGCACCATTCTGCTTGTTCACCAACATCTTTTCTGTTGACCACTTGTGCCCTCTAGTGATAAATTCAATTATACAACAGGATTGGCTTGGAAAACAGCTCCAGAGCAAACACGGAAAACAGTAAGAAAGCAATAGATAAAACTCAATGTAAAGAAAATGGAATCCAGGCCAAAGATGCAGGTAAAAAAAGATGGAAATAATCCAAATGGTCATTATCTTCTGTGGTGTACCTATGCTTGTTCCCTCCAGGGTAAACATTCTATGTGATTACTACTATAGTAAAGAAAACACCAAACACACCACTGAATATAAAAGCATTTTCAGATATAATTAGAATAACCTTATTCCTCAAATTAAGATGCAGATTATTTTTCATTTAGAAAGACAAAGGATCTATTAAGATTCTCAGAGACTGTCATATACCTAATGTGGATAAACAAAACAGAATTGTTTTTTAAACACATCTGTCAAGGAAGTGCTAAGATGTCAGTTTTATATATTCATTGTTAGTTTCACTGGTTCATGGATTTACCAGTGGAGATGGGTTCAGACTAAAACTATGCACTATGTTGGGCTTAAGTAGGGTCCCCAGCCTTCTAAGCATGTTCCTTGCTGTCCCCAGCATAGCAATGCATGACTAGTCTATCACATACTCTTTTTAAAAATTTTAAATTGACGCATTATAATAGTACATATTTATGTGGTACAAAGTGATATTTCAATACATATATGCAATATGTAATGATCAAATCAAGGTAATCAGCATATCTAGCATCAAAAATAATTTCTTTGTGTTAGGAACATTCAAAATCCTCTCTTCTAGCTATTTGAAAATATACAATAAATTATCATTAACTACATTCACCCTTTAGTGATATAGAACACTAGAACTTATTCCCCCTACCTGTAATTTTATATCTGTTAACCAACCTCTGACTATCTCCCTTTTCCAGACTCCAGTAACCACAATCCTACTCTCTACTTCTATGAGCTCAACTTTTTAAGATCCTACATATGAGAGAGAACATGAGGTATTTATTTTCCTGTGACTGACTTATTTCACCTAACATAATGGCTTCCAGGATCATTCATGTTGCTGTGAATGACATAATTTCATTTTTCTTTATGGCTAAATAGTATTCCACTAGGTACATATACCACATTGAATTTATCTATTCATCTGTTAATGGACATTTAAGTTGATTCCATATCCTGGCTATTGTGAATAGTGCTGCAATAAACATAGGGGTGCAGGTATCTCTTTGAAAGACAGAGAGACAGTGAGAGTGAGAGAGAGAGAGCAAGAGTGAGAGAGAGCGAGAGCACCAAATCCTAACCACTGGACCACCAGGGAGCATCATCTCTTTGATACACTGTTTTTCTTTCCTCCGGATAAATACCCAGTAGTGGGACTGCTGAATCATATGGTAGTTTAATTTTTAGTTTTTGAGGAATCTCCATACTGTTTTCCATAATGGCTACACTAATTTATATTCCCACCAAGAGCGTATTAAGAGTTTCTTTTTCTCTATATCCTCATCAGGTTATTTTTTGTCTTTTTGATAACAGCCATTCTAACAGGTCAGATGATCTATTTCATTGTGGTTTTGATTTGCATTTCCCTGACCAAATATTCTATTGATAGCAAACATTATGGCCATTCCTGGCCATAAATCTTACCTGTATATAAATGTTGGTTACATTTTTCTTGGTATATAAAAAAGGAAATGAACTTCAATGACCTCAGCAGAGATTTAGTTTAAACAACAGAAAGATCTTAAACCACGTTGTTGTCACTGCTATACAAGTGAAGTATTAAACAATCTTCTTTTGAAATCTTTAAGAAGGGGGGAAAAAACATAGATATTTTGAATCATTTAGGTCTAACTCTGACTGGAGGCATAAGATAAAGATAACCATTGAAGCTTCCTTTCTACCATTAAAATTAAATATTATTGGCTGGGCATTGTGGCTCATGCCTACAATCCCAACATTTTGGGAGGCCAAGGCAGGAGGACTGTTTGAGCCCAGGAGTTCGAGACCAGCCTGGGCAACATGGTGAAACCCCATCTCTAGAAAAACTCCAAAAATTAGCTGGGTGTGGTGGCTTGCGCCTGTAGTCCCAGCTACTTGGGACGCTGAGGTAGTAGGATCACTTGAGCCTGGGAGGTTGAGGCCGCAGTGAGCCATGACTACACCACTGCATTCCAGCCTGGGTGAAAGAACGAGACCCTGTCTCAAAAAAAAATTAAATATTACTGCTGGTTGATTTCTATCTTTTCCATTCAATTCTCTGTCCTGAGAGGCAACCACTCTTCTGATTTCTGTCACCATAGATTAGTATCACTTATTCTTGAGCATTAATGATGAAACGTTTTAAGGTGATGGAAAAGTTCTATATCTTGATTTGGGTAATGGTTATACTGGTACATACAAGTGTCAAAACCCAGCAAACAGTATATTTAAAATCTGTGCATTAATTGTAAATTATATTTCAGTTAAAAAAAACCAAGATATTAGAGTCTTGGGAAGAGATAACTTTAAAAATAATAGATATTATCATTCTTAAGGAGTGGACTAGGGAAGAGAAGGAAGCCGGCATGACCTCAATAGCAGATACAGTTTTATTGAACTAAAAACCAGGAAAGGAAAGAGCTGCCCTGGCTTCTCAACTGTATCCATGCTGATTAGCTAACAGCACCATTTCAACAGAATGCCCTCTGCTTTGACTGGCTCATTTGTTGTTGCAGAGCTGAGTCAACTGTACTGCCTGAAGGATGAAAATGGAGCTGGGGTAGAGAGGTGGCCATAAGATACTACTGATTGTCTTGAAATAGAAATGTAGGAATTTACACTAGGCCATGACCAGGCATGTGGCTCTGTAGGCCCATATAGATAATGGCATCATGCCTGCTAGCATTAAGAGAGAGTGCTCAAGGGAGAAAAACAGTTAAGAATTTAACTGAAAGAAATGAAACAAGCAAATATAAGACTTTTACAAAAAGGATGCCTCACCCTATGCTATCGGCCTTTCTTCCTGCACTATTGGTGAGGCTGGAGATTGGCACTTGGAATATATTTCTTATAGCAACCCTAGCTTACCTGCATAAATTCAAATGTACCAGTCCACAGATAATGGGCTGTTTATTCTTTTTGATTCACATTGTTGTTTTCTTGACACATGGTAAACACTAATAGATGCCTTATGCAATTGGATGTGGAGTATTTTTTAGTGTGACAAATGCCTTTCACATCAAACCACAACAGTCTCTGCTTTTCTTCATACTTTCAAGTCAACAGTCCTAAAGTAAAATTCCCTAGGAAGTACTGCATCAAGATCATCTTAATTTTCCTTACTTGGTACCCTCTAGGCTAGGATTTTCCAGTGCCAAGAAGTCCAGAAAAGTAGAGAATAGAATTTTCATTGGCAAAAGACATTCTTATGACAACAAAGCCTTCCCTTTTGCAATTCCCTGGATTTAAATGGCCTATGTAATTCTGTATGGATAATGTTCCATTTCAGTACTCTATAATCTATAACTCAGATCCTCTGAGTTATATTTCCTGAGTTATATATGCTTTGAGTTATAATTCCCCAAAGGAACTTTCCTATATACACTCTTCCTATCTCCAAAAGCCTTTTCAAGCCCCTTGAAGAAACTAAGAGTTGCTATAATTCATACACATACACACATGGACACACTCTTGCCCCAAGGAACCTCTATATAGTATTTCCACACCACATAGCTTGCCTTTATGAAGTAGCCCCAGCTTCAACCAAGGGTAGGCAATTCTCACCTATGTCACCATTAGTCATTAAAGGCACTACTTTCTGGAAGGCTACTATTGTCTGTTTTGGATCTAGACAAAAATATAGGCAGATCAATGACAATATATTATTTATATCTTCTCTGCTAAAGATGAGTTAGATGTTAATTTTCAGTACAGGTTATTAAATATACTCTGAGAACATACTTCCAATAAGTTGTAGGATACAAAAGGTCATCTTTTTACATAATTTCAATAGGAAAGCACATGTATTTCAATTAATTTAGTCAAAACCAAATTCCTTCCTTCTTGGAAAACAGTACTGAAAAGAAAACCACCACCAATCACGTCTGAGTGGCTTACAGGAGCCTGGAGTATCTTCAGAAAAGCTCAACTTAGGCCTTTCACTGCTGGGAAGAGTTGGACATCAGGACTTAAAAGTCCAGTTATATAAGATGCCAGATGTTTAATCTTATCTCAAAGTCAAATATAAATGACTTGGGGACTGTCTGATGTTTTACATTCTCCACATTTATGTCCCTCTCTATTAGTGCGGATCCAAAAAGGAACTGGTATCACTCTTCACTTTTCATTCAAAGGTTTCAAAGTACTTCATATAATCCAATAACATACTCACAAGAGAGAAAATGATGGATCCTATAACAGTGTGAAAGACTGGCAGCAGGCATAGAAAAATGTAGGAAACTGGTTCAAGAGCACAGGCATTGTTACACCACATGAGAAAATAGTACCACAAACTAACACCTGCCCCATCTCTTAGAGGAATGTCTATCTCCAAACTCCCTCTCAACTAAAATCTGCATAAGTCTTGCCCTTTTTTCTACTAAAATTACATACAAGAGCAAGACTGTGCTCTCAAGAGACATGCCTCACTGGCTTGTCACTTACCCATGTTTCTTTGACCTCTTCAGAGCCATCAGTTTCATCCTCCTAAAAAAGAAAAGGCAAGAAAATCAAGAGGCTCATCGTCACGGACATCCTTGAAAACAACAAGGTCAGATCCCATCAATTATGCATCTTGGCATTTCAAACATGGGCAATGAGAATTGACTTCCAAGTGATGCTCTGTTACTGCTACTTTTCACAGCCATCACAAGCAGGCAACTTAGAAATGTCACCTGTAGTCTAAAAAGTCAAATCGACCACAGTTGGAAAAGGGATATCTTTAAAACAGACAGACAGAGACAGACAGACAGACAGACTTAATTTCATCTTTGTCAATACTTATCAGTCAATTTGGCCCTATAACAATGAAATATTTTTATCTAAAAAATAATTTATAATGGATGACTATTACTGTCACATTTCTTGTCTCACTGAATAAAGGGTGTCCAATTTTCAAATGCGTCATTGGTAGGCAGGGTCGTCTTGTCCAAGTTATTGGCCACTTGTTCTTTAAAATGCCAATAACAAGGTTGAATGAGAAGGGTACAGAACAAGATATGGAAGAGGATGAATGGAACTACTGAATGTGTATTTGTAGTTAGTAAACATTGGCATATCTGTCTTTATTTTAAAGCCAAAGTTCATCTATTTTATGTTATTTGTTCCACTTTTTCTCCAAAAGAGTAAAACTAAGTGAACTTGTATTACTTAGAGGTTTTAAGTTCCTTGAACTTGTAGTACTCCTCCAATACTTAGTTAGAATCTCTGCTCATATGTGGCATTAAGATACTGTTGACTCACTACATGACATTCAGGGAATATTAGGAAGGACTACTAAAACTCGACAAGCTTATTCACTTGTTATATTTGTTTATATGGCTGTTGTATATTTCCAGTTTTTTAATTCTTTGCCAATTATTTACTGAGTGCCTACCATGTGCTTAGCACTGTACTAGATACTGGGAATCTAGCAGGAACATACCAAATGAGTCCCACACTAGTTAGGTCTTTCTTCTCTTTTCCTCAGTAATACTTCCTGAGAAACTGCAAGATTCATGTCACCATGTAGGACTCTTTCTTTTAAACTCAACTGAAAGAATGGTGACCAAGAGTAATACGATATGCCTCAGCACAGACCAATCCACTTACATCCTTTGTCCAGAAATTGATGCCTGTGCCTCTTCGTCGTTCCTTGGGCCGCCTCCTCTCTCGGACGGACAGCCTCTTAGAGGACTGCTCATCCAAATCTGCTTCTTCATTCTCTGGCCAGAGATAAAATAAAGTATGAACTTTAAGAATCTGGGGGATGTGCACTGTGGAGGAGCCTGTGTCTTTTGAAGCTCTACATACCATTTTTGTCCATTTCCTTTGCAGTGGTAGTGTCTGTGGTAGTCTTTGAACTCTCAGAATCAGGGACTGAAAATCTATTTGTCCATAGCAGGTGGGAACTGGTGTAGAGTGAGGGTCTTGATGTAGAAGGAGATGCTGGCGTGGTGGGTTTGTCTGGCTGAGCTGGGCACCTCAGGCGATGACAGATAGGCTGGAAATAATCCACAACATGAGATATTAGAAATCAAGTCCATCTAAAGAATAACAACAGCAGGTTTATACAAAATGTTTTTTTCTATATTAAGAGGCTTATGAGTAGATGATGATCAGTATTGAGTACCTGGTAATAGGTACTCAATAAATGAACTAAGCTAAAGTTAGTTAATTAGACAAAAAAAAAAACACAACTGCTAGACTCCTACTCTGAGAATCCCATCATGCTGACAGCAGTTCAAGCAAATTATTCATCAGTTAACCAAAGGGTACTAGATAGCATTAACCATGTAAAAAAAATTCCTTTGATCTTGGAATGAAAATAAGAATGATGGCCTTTTTAAGATGGAGGGCTGAAAGGCAAGGTTTATGTAGGGAAACAAAAAGATCAGGAGCATGAAGAAGCAGAATGTAGGGATTACCTGAGAACAGAGAACAAATGTGAGTATCCTACCGAGTTCTGAATACTCTACCACCTTGCCATAACCAGGCTTACTGAAACTTTCTAAAGTTCCCATTTTCCTTTTTGTAGTTTTGTTTTGTTCTTTTCTTTTCTTTTCTTTTTTTTTTTTTGAAATGGAATCTTGCTCTGTTGCCCAGGCTGTAGTGCAGTGGTGCGATCTTGGCTCACTGCAACCTCTGCCTCCTGGGTTCAAGCAATTCTGGTCTGTTGTGGTCTTTTTTTTCTAAACCTGACAGTTAGGACAGATAGAGCCTAACAACAAGCCTTAACTTGGTTTATGGAAGATTCAGAGATAGATAAATCCTTACTACACATTAAATTTATGACATAGAGATTGTACACATTTTTGTGATTTATAAAGACATATATAATAAAGTATAGTAAATTTGGAGTCAGACAGATCTTTGTTCAAATTCTAGCTTCAGCATTACTAGCTGTGTGACCTTGAGTAAGTTACTTAGCTTCTCTGGGCCATAACATCCTCATTTATAAAACAGAGATAACACCTTTTTCAGAGAGGATTATGAGGATTAAATTAAGAAAATGTGCATTAGGTGCTTAGAAGAATACCTGGTAATAGGTACTCAATAAATAGTAGCTTATAAAACAAACAAAATACAAAATAGAACTTCAGTTTATGGAATCTAGCCATTCAGAGTCAAAGCAATAAGGAGATTCCTTTCTTCTACAACCACAGTGACCATAACATTTATCAGTCCAAACTGGGACACTTTTGAGAGTGCAAAGGAGTGGTAATGATAATTACACAAAGACAACAGTTGTAATTGGAACCATCTTAGGTAAACCACGAGTTATGTTCACCCTAAATATAAACTTATACCTTTGACTACCAGCTCCACTAGAGAAATGAAACATAAATCAAAATCTCCCTCCCAACAGTGACACTCACGAGTGCTTTGTAAGCCCCTTAGGTTTATAAGAGTTTGAAAAACAATACACTAGTAGTTAAGAGAGCAAGCTGTAGAGTCAGACTGCCTATGTTCAAACTCTGGCTTAACCATTTCTTGGCTACGTGAAATAGGCAAATTCCTTAACCTCTGTGATTCAATTTCCTCATATATAAAATAGAAATACTAATATTTACCTCAGAGGGTTGTTATGAGGATTAAATGCATTAATACATAAGTGCTTAAAATAGTGCCTGGCATAAAGTAAGCATGTATTGAGTAAAGTAAACACTCAATATATGCTTATATTTTTATTTGCATTTTGTTATACTATGACCTCTCCTTTTAGAATAGAAGGACATTTATTCAAAAGCATCAGTGAACTCTCTGAAGAAAAAAATGGTCATTTAAGGACCGACATCCTCTAAATTTTTGTCACACAGGTTTGCAAACTAAAGACAGCCATACAGCGTGAGTTGTCCATTGCAAGGTAGAACACAGCCTTTGAACTACCAGTGAAGAAGATACTCCCCAAAGTAATTACCCTGCTTTTAGCACAGTACATGCCAGTAAAAATGAGCTCACCTCTTCATCCAGACTTCTGCCCCAGGGCTGCTGGCCCTCCCCAGCTTCTGTTGCTGGAACTGCTGAGGGCTCATGCTTCTCAGGGCTCCCCTCAAGCCCTTCAGTGTCTGTGGGCTTCTCACGAGGCTGCTCCTGAGCTTGCCTCTCTGCCCTCGACCGGCTGAATGTCCTTTCTGCTTCTTGAAGGTCTGTTAGGGTGACACCCTGGGAAAATATCACAAGATCAGGGCTGTTTCACACTAACCATGGAATAACTCTTGATTGATCAGGGGTATTCCCAAAAAGATCTAATAGTTATCAAATCCCAAAATGAAGCCCCTCAAAATGCATAATGAGGCCACTTCAAGCAATATATGCTTAAAATAAGCATCTCAGTGTACAAAGAACCCAGGCCTGAGTTTAGGTACATTTTAAATGTAATACTTTAGTTTTTCTAGTTTGATCTCCAGAAAATAGGTCAACATTGATGTCTGCCTGTTATAGATGTACTTTTCCCATACCAAATAGTTCTCAGTATCTTTATTTGAAAGGTCCCTACCCTCCCAAGATCAAATGGTTACCAACAGAGATTCTCTAAACAGCAGATACTGGAAAAAAAAATTCACTTAAAAAAAGAAAAACCTGGCTCAACAGGATGAAAATTCAGAGCTAGGCTACAATAACAACAACATAACCTCTTAAAACTCCTAGACTAGCTTTTCTCTAATATCAATTCCCAAGTAACTCTAGCAATCATACAGGGATATTCCAACAATTAATGTTCCCCCCGCAGTGTCATAGGGGCAGCAAGACAGAAGAAAGACAAAACTACAGGAGAAGGGAGAAAAGGAGTTTAGAAAGAGCATGAGCTGATTCCAACTCAAGTAGTTATGTGCATAAGTCCTCAGAAGAAGGAAGTTCCAAAGCTGGAAGGTAGTTGATCAGGCACTGTATCCACAACTTGCTTCCCCTCCCCACCCCCAGCTTTTTTACTATTAATTCATTTACTTACTCATTCTGTTAATAAAGAATTAAGTGTCTTTAGGCACTAGAACTACAAAGACAAATCCAATGGTTACTGTCAAGAACCTTTTAGTCTAGCAGAAAAGACGTAAGAAAACAGACGAGTATAATGAGAGAATGTAAGCATTAAAACAGAAATACAAGAGTATATAAGAGGAATACCGAATACTGGGTTTTAAAGAGTAAAAAGAACTTGGGTAGGGGGAGGGAGAAAAGGCATTATAGGTAGAGGGATCCTGTACAGAGATACAGAAACAAGAGAGGCCATGGATGATTTAGGAATCTGTAGGTAACTTAGCAAAGATGAAGCACACAACAAAAAAAGGAAAGTTGGAGGAGAGAGAGAGAATGAGGATAGGTGATTTTAGGAAAGCAGGCAGAGGCTAGGTCATAACAGATTTTGTAAGCTATGCTAAGAAGCTTAGATTTTACTTTCTTTGGGAGCCGGTGGTCCCGTTGAGAATCTCATGAAGACTACTGAGAATCTAATAAAATCTCCTCAAGAATTATGTACACATTTCAAGGAGTTCAAAGATCTATTCAAGTTCTGACATGGACCTTCACTCCCTCTCTACTGAATCTTTCCCTCTAAGACGTTTCTATGTTCCTGTCTCTCCCACCTTCAATTCTATGCCGCTCTCCAGCAACTTCCCTATCTTTTCCCATTCCTTCATAAACAAACTGGAAATCATTCCAGAGCAATTTATCTTCTCCTATCATTTATTTCTCACTCATTTATTTATTCAATAAATATATATGATTTATTTACTGTATGATGGTGGAAAAGATGAGCAAAAGTATAGTCAGTCTTCTTTTTCACACCCATTAGGATGGCTATTATCAAAAAAACAGGCTGGGCATGGTGGCTCACACCTGTAATCTCAGCACCTTGAAAGGCCAAGGTAGGTAGATCACTTGAGGTCAGGAGTTCAAGACCAGCCTGGCTAACATGATGAAACCCCGTCTCTACTAAAAATACAAAAATTAGCCAGGTGTGGTGATGGGCACCTGTAATCCCAGCTACTCGGGAGGCTGAGGCAGGAGAATTGCTTGAACCCTGGAGGCAGGGTTCTGGAGGCAGAAGTTGCAGTGAGCCAAGATCACACCATTACACCCTGGCCTGCGTGACAAGAGCAAAACTCCATCTCATAAAAACAACAACAACAAAAATATTGGTGAGGATATGGAAAAATTAGAACCCTTGTGCACTGCTGATGGGAACATAAAATGGTACAGCCACTAAGGAAAACAGTATGGCAGTTCCTCAGAAAATTAAAAATTGAATTACCATATGATCCAGCAAATTCCATTTCTCAGTATATACCCAAAAGAATTGAAAGCAGGGTTTCAGGGAGATATTTGTATAGCCATTCTCATAGCAGCATTAAACAGCCAAAAGATGGAAGCAACCCAATGTCTACTGACAGATGAATGGATACACAAAATGCAATATCCATAAAAGGCTGAAATATTCATCCTTTAAAAGGGAGGAACTCTGACACATGCTACAATATGGATGAACCTTGATAACTATGCTAAGCAAAATACGACACAAAAGGACAACTACTATATGATTCTACTTATTTGAGGTTCCTAGCATAGTCAAGTTCATAGACAGAAAGTGGAAGCAGCGTTGCCAGAGGGAAATGGGGAGTAATTATTTAATGGATACAGAGTTTCAGTTTGGGAAGAGGAAGAAAGTTCTAGAGATGAATGGTGGTGATAGTTATACAACAATGTAAATGTACTTAATGCCGTTAAATTGTAAACTTAAAAATGGTAAAACTGGTAAGTTTTATGTTACGTATATTTCACCACAATAAAACAAAACAAAAAAACAGTCAGTCTTGGTCCTCATGGGGGTTACATTCTAATGGAGGAAACAGACAAATAATCATCAAGTAAAAATAAAGGAAGAATACATGACTTACTTTGGGACAGTCAAGGAAGACAACAAGGGTGTTTTTGCTGCCATATATAATGTCTCTTTTCCAGTGGTAAAATTTGCTACTTGACCTCTGTAGTATTTAAAACTGTGGAACTTCTCCTTTTCACTGGAAATGGACTTTTCATTCACTTCCATGCTGCTACTATTTTCTGATTTTCTTTTCACCGCTCCTGCTGCTTCTTTTCATTCTGTTTCATGGGCTCATCTTCCTTTGCTTCTTTAAATAACAAATTCATAGCCTTCTCTCCATTCTCATTGCCATTACAACTTGATTTCATACCGTTGTAATTTCCTGGGACTACAATACAACTTGGACTACAATACAGCTTCCCAGCAAGTCTTCTTGCTTCCAGGCTTGGCAAACATACCTCTACCTACCATTCCCATCAATTATCTGCAGGGTGATTTTTCTAATGTATAATGTAGACTATATCATATTCCCTTAAACTGCTTCAATGACTCCCTCAGGGATTCCTTTTGCAACATCTTTATTAAAATACAATCCTCATATCATAAAACTCACCATTTGCAAGTATACAATTCCTTGGTTTTTAGTTTATTCACAGAGTTATAAAATTATCACATCTAATTTCATAATTTTCATCACCCAAAAAGAAACCACACACTCACCATTCTGCCTTTCCCCCAGCCCTGGCACTAATCTAATTTCTGTCTCTTTGGATTTGCCTATTTGGGACATTTCATATAAATGGAATCATATAATATATGAAGTGTTTTGTGTCTGGCTTCTTTCACTTAGCATAATGTTTTCTTAAGGTTCATCCATGTTGTAACATGTATCAGTACTTCATTTCTTTTATTGCCAAATAGTATGGATATATCACATTTGGTTTACCCATTCATTAGTTAATAAACATTTGGCTTATTTTTACTTTTTGGCTATTATGAATAATACTATTACAAACACCTACATACAAGTTTTTATATGAACATATGTTTTCATTTCTCTTGAGTAGAACTGCTGAGTCAAATGGTAACTCTATGTTTAAAATTTTGAGGAATTGCCAAACTCTTTTCCCTTAGAGATTCTTAAAATGTAGTAGGGATATAGGGATGTATAGGGATTCTTAAGGCCTTTAAGCACAAGTGGAATAATTAATCTTGTGAAGGAAAAGAGATAAACCTGTTCTAAGCCTGGAGGAATATTGGTGAGAATGGGTAGATGTAGCTGTAAATTCATTTGGTTCTACGTAGTATAAGATTCAACACAATGAAAGCTTTTAAGACTGGCTGGAATAGGGCAGTCATTTTCATGTGTGTGTTTTGTTTTGTCTTGTTTTTTTGAGATGGAGTCTCGCTCTGTCGCCCAGGAGGGCAGTGGCGCAATCTTGGCTCACTGGAACTTCTGCCTCCCAGATTCAAGCAATTCTCCCACCTCATCCTCCCGAGTAACTGAAATTACAGGCACGCATCACCATGCCTGGCTAATTTTCATATTTTTAGTAGAGACATGGTTTCACCATGTTGGCCAGGCTGGTCTCAAACTCCTGACCTCAAGTCAGGAATGCTCCTGGTCTCAAATCCTTGGCCTCCCAAATTGCTGGGATTACAGGTGTGAGCGACCACGCCAAGCCGTGTGCGTGTGTGTGTGTGTGTGTGTGTGTGTGTTTAAATCAGAAGTTGAACATGGATATTGCAGTGTGTTTTGATTGTACCTCCAACAGAAGGGTAGATAGACAAAATGACATTTAAAAAAAAGCCACACTCACTTGAGTAGACCTTCGTGTCTGCCGAGCTTGTCTGGAGCGTGCTTTCCGTAAAGACTCTGCTTCCTCATCCCGTACAGGAGTCAGATAGGACCTGCAGAGAAAAAAAAGTAATAGCAAAAGCAAGATCTTTGCTGCATGGACTTGAGGAATGACAAAGTGTTCCCACATATTGAAGAGATTTCTACATTCTAGGAATGAACTTAAGCAAAGTCAAAATGACAGAAATGCTATCAACCATCAGCAAACATTACAGAATCAAAGTCATTACAGTAGTTCCCCCTTATCTGTGGTTTTGCTTTCTGTGGTTTCAGTAGCCCATGGTGAACTGTGGTCTGAAAATATTAAATGAGAATTTCCATCAATAAACAATTCATACATTTTCAATTGTGCACTGTTCTAAATAGCGTGGTGAAATTTCGTGCTATTCCATTCTGTCCCTCCTGAGATGCAAATCATGCACTGTTGTGATATCACAGTGTTTATGTTCAAGTAATCCTTATTCTACTTAATAATGGCCTCAAAGTGCAAGAGTAGTAATGCTGGCATTTTGTTATAACTGTTCTATTTTATTATTAGTTATTAGTATTATTGTTAATCTCTTACTGTGCCTAATTATAAATTAAACTTCAGCATAGATATGTATTTATAGGAAAAAATAGTATTTATATAGGGTTCTGTACTATCTGTAGGTTCAGTCATCCACTGGAAGTCTTGAAAGGTATCGTGCAGTGGCCCACGCCTATGATCCCAGCACTTTGGGAAGCCAAGGTGGGAGGATCACCTGAGGTCAGGAGTTCGAGACCAACCTGACCAACATGCTGGAACCCTGTCTCTACTAAAAATACAAAAATTAGCCAGGTGTGCTGGTGGGCACCTGTAATCCCAGCTACTCAGGAGGCTGAGACAAAAGAATCACTTTAACTTGGAGGCTGAGGTTGCAGTGAGCTGAGATTGCACCACTGCACTCCAGCCTGGGTGACAAAAGTGAAACTAGGTCTCAAAAAAAAAAAAAAAAAAAAGAGGGAACTATTGTGTTTGTAAATGTATTACTGTTCTCACAGAATCATGTCATCTATAAAATGAGAATTTTATTTCTTCTTTCCTATCCTTCCAATTTTTATTTCTTTTCTTGCCTTAATGCTTTGGCTAGAATCTCTAGGACATGCTGAAAAGCAGTGATGATAGGAAGTTTTCATTCTCTGTAATCCTGCCATCAAAGAGAATGCTTTCAGCATTTTTTCATTAAGTATAATGTTTGTTGTAAGATTTATGCAGATACCACTCATCAAATTAAAGCAATTCCCTTCTATTCCTATAGAAAACAGGCTAAGAGGGTTTCTTGTTGTTGTTTTTTAATCATTAGTGTATGCTGAACTTTATCACATGCTATTCTTCCCCATATATTGAGATGATTGCTTTTTTCCTTTTTTCTGTCAGGAAGGTGAATTACACTGAATCATTTTTGAATGATAAAGCAACACTGAATTCTTGGGACAAGCTCAACTTGGTCAAGATGTACCATTTTTAAACATATTCACTATTATTTAGTTTAGAATTTCTACCACATTCATGAAAGAAATTGGCTTATAATTTTCCCTTCTTGTAATATGTTGGTCAGCTTTCTGAATTAAGGTTATATGAATTAGGAGTGTTCTCTACATGTCTATTTCTGTAAGAATTTGTGTAAGATTTGGGTTATTTCCTCCTTAAATGATTGGAAGAGTTCACCAATCAAGTCATCTGGGTTTACAGTGTTCCTTGTGGGAAGGTTTTATTTTTTATTTTTGAGACAGAGTCTTACTTCGTTGCCCATGCTGGAGTACAGTGGCGTGATCATAGCTGACCGTAGCCTTGATTTCCTGGACACAGGCGATTTTCCCGCTTCAGCCTTTGCAAGTAGCTGGGACTACAGGTGCACGCCACCACACCCGGCTAACTTTTTTTTATTTTTAGTAGAGATGAGGTCTCGCTATGTTGCCTAGGCTGATCTTGAACTCCTGAGCTCAAGCAATCCTCCCACCTCAACTTCCCAGAGTGCTGGTTTATAGGTGTGAGCCACTGTGCCACTGTGCCCAGCCCAGCCCTTATGGGAAAGTTTTAAATAAAGGGTTCAATTTCTTTAATAAAGTTAGGCTTATTCAAATTTTCTGTTTTGGTAATTGTTTTTTAAGAAATTTTCCATTTTGTCTATATTATCACATTTAGTGGCATAAAGTTGTTAATAATACCCTTAGAATATATTTGTTATTTTAATATCTAGAGCAGTGGTTCTCAAATTGTTTTGGTCTCAAGATCCTTTAATATTTTTTAAAATTATTGAGAACCCCAGAGAGCTTTTGTTTATATGGGGATTAATATTTATCTTACCAGAAATTAAAATTTAAAAATTTAAAAATGTATTTATTAATTTATTTAAAAATAATAGCAGCCAGGAGCAGTAGCTCATGCCTGTAATCCCAACACTTTGGGAGGCCCAGGCGGGTAGCTGGCTTGAGCCCAGGAGTTTGAGACCAGCCTGGGCTACATGGCAAAACCTCATCTCTTCAAAAAACACAAAAATTAACCAGGCACAGTGGCACGTGCCTGTAGTCCCACCTACTCGTGAGGCTGAGATGGGAGGACGGCTTCAGCCTGGGTGGCAGAGGTTGTAGTGAGCTGAGAATATACCACTGCACTTCAGCCTGGTTGACAGAGCCAGACCTTGTCTCAAATAATAATAACAATAATAATAATAATAATATTAAAATAGCCCTAGATAAGATGGAGTGATGTCAGCAGGATGGCCAAATTGAGTTACCTAAAGCCCATCCTCTCCACAAAAAGGGACCAAAACAATGAATAAACAATGATATTTCAATTAAAATGACCAAAGAAGTACTCGGGAGAGCACCAGGGGAACAGCAAAATCCCTGTGGAAGACAAAAGCCCAGGGCAGCACCATAGAGAGGGGAGTGAGGTATTCCGCTTCTGCCACACTGTCTCCCCTACCAGGATCAGCCTGGAGCCAGAGGGGGCTTCTTAAGGGAAAAACGTAAGCTGGAGATCACCAGTGATCCCCATTGCTACCACAAATGCCAGAAATTCTTGCTATAGGAGAGTCCCTCTGTCCTCACAGGCCCTGAATCCAGTTTGGAGAGTAGAGTTCATACAGTTAACTTTGCCTAGAGTAGGAGCTCACCTTGAGCACCCCCTGACCCCCACCCTCACATCCTAAGCTGCTGCTACTCAGTACCATCTTGAAACTGGACCTACTACTAGAATGTGCCCTTCCCTGTAGTCCAGTACAGGAATGGACTTTCTCCATTCCTGTAGCCCTGTCATCACTCTACCATGTTCACACAGGCGCCTGTAGCACTACAATCCTAGCTGCCTGAAGCCTAGCCAGATGCAACAACTGAGACCTCTGCACTTGAACCCATGTGGCACACTACCCTCCCAACCCCAGGAACAGCCAAACCTGCACAGGGGGGAAACTGCCTAACTGCTGGCCAGTCCCCTCACTGGTACATACCTGCACTGCACAGCTAGCTGGCCAGCTGAACCTATGCACACCCACATCCAGCCCAACAACCAGTTCTACCGTGGTTCCACCCCTCAGACCACTGCAGAACCACCCAGCCCTGCTGTGGCCACACACCACTGTGCCTGACCGCCAGTCTAGCAGCAGCCCTGCCCCAAAGACAGACCACTGCAGGGTTGTGTGGCCCTGCTGTACCCATGCTTGGCCTGATAGTTGGTCAAGCAGCAGCCCTGTACCCCTGGATTTCTCAGGAGAAACCTTGTAGACCAGGAAAGAATGAGATGATATATTCAAAGTTTTTGGGGGAAAAAAACAAACCTGTCAGCCAAGAATACTATATCCAGCAGAGCTATCATCCACCAATGAAGGAAAAATAAAGACCTTCCCAGACAAGCAAAAGCTGAGAAAAATCCATCACCACTAGACTAGCCTTACAAGAAATACTTAAGAGAATGGTATAACTGGAAATAAAATAGTATAATTATTTTCATGAAAATATGTAAAAGTATAAAACTCACCAATAGAGGTAAATTCATAAATCAAATTCAGACTAGCCCAGTGATTTAATGGTGCTATGTAAGTCTCTCAGTCCTCTAGTACGAAGATTTAAAGTTAAAATGGTCAAAACCCGTGACAGTTACAATTAGTAGCTAAGGAACACAATCACAGGTAAAAAAGTAAATTACAGAAACAAAAGAGAGAAGTCTAGAGTATTTTAATGCAACCAAAGTTAAGTTGCTATCAGCTTAAAACATTCTATTATAAGACTTTTAATGTTAGCCCCATGGTAGCCACAAAGAAAGAGAGAAATTACTGCAGAGGCACAAACAAGAAAGAGAAAGGAAACAAAGCTCAGCACTACAGAAAACCACCAAACCACAGAAGTAAATAAAAGAGGAAGAAAGGAACGAAGGATCTATAAAACCACCAGAAAAAAAATTAACAAAATGGCAGGAGTAAGACCTTATCAATAATAACTTTAAATATAAATGGATTAAATTATCCAATTAAAAGATATAGAGTGGCTGAACGGATTAAAAACAAGACCCAACTATATACTGCCTAAAACAGACTCACCTAACCATTAAAGACAAACATAGACTAAAAGTAAAGGGAGGGAAAAAGATATTCCATGCAAATGGAAACCAAGTGAGCAGGAGTAACCATGTCAGATAAAACAGACTTTAAGTCAAAAACTGTAAAAGAAGACAAAGAAGGTCATTAGACATTGATAAAGGGTACAATTAAGCAAGAGGATGTAAAAACTATAAATACATACATCCATCCAAGACCAGAGCACCCAGATATATAAAGCAAATATTATTAGAGGTAAAGGGAGAGAGAGACTGCAATACTGTAACAGTAGGTGTTAAATGTAATGAACTCCAAGTTTCTCTTCAAAGAATCAGTATGCCAGTATATTCAGCTCTCTTATTCTCTATTCTCCATTTTAAAGCTTAACTTCCTGGTTCTCTTCGCCCTCTTGCCTCTAGCTTCAGTAAACAACCCCCTCCTAGCCTCTATCACCTGCTCTGTCCTGAGTCACCCCTGGTCACCTGCTCTGACCTGAGTCATCCTGAGTCACCTGTTCTGTAACTGTCGTTCCCGCCAAACTACTCACTGGGATTTTGGGCATCAACTTCCTCTGTTCCCTCTGTCAGTCTTTCTCTCTTTTTACATATACTTTTTGGGCTTCCCTTAGAAGCTCTTCCATAGGTTTATCTTTCCAGTTCTCTATCTTTTGTAATTTCTTGTTAATATCTTAGCCAAGATTGCGGCTACTGCATTCTGGCCTGGGCGACAGAGCAAGACTCCATGTCAAAAAAAAAAAAAAAAAGGTGTTCTTCATAGAAATAAAACAAAATCCTAAAATTCACATGAAACCAGAAAAAAAAAATGAATAGCCAAAGCAATTCTGAGTGGAAAGCTGGAAGCATCACACTACATGACTTAAAAATATACTACAAATGTATAACAAAAACAGAATGGTACTGGCATAAAAACAGACACACAGACCAATGGAACAGAATAGAAAGCCCAGAAATAAATTGACACACCTAAAGCCAACTGATTTTTGACAAAGGTGCCAAGAACACACATTAGGGGAGAAACTGTTTCTTCAATAAATGCTGATGGGAAAGTGGGACATCCACATGCAGAAGAATGAGAGTAAATCCCTACCTCTCACCACATACAGGAATCAATTCAAAGTAGATTAGAGACTTAACATTGGAAACCCAAAACTATGGAACTACTAGAAGATAACATAGGAGAAATGCTTCATGACACTGGGCTAAGTTAGGATATTTTAAATAAGACTTCAAAAGCATAGGAAACAAAAGCAAAAATGGACAAATGAGATTGCAACAAACTAAAAAGCTTTTGCATAGCAAAGGAAACTATTAAACAGAGTAAACAGACAACCTAAAGGATGGGAAAGAAAATTTGCAAACTATACATCTGACAAGGAGTTAATATCCAGAATATATAAGGAACTTAGCAGCAAACAAAACAAAAAAACAAAAACCTGATTTTAAAAATGGGCAAAAGACCTTAACAGACATTTACTTCTCAAAAGAAGTCATACAAATGGCTAATGAGTATATAATAAAATGGTCAACATCACAAACCATCAGGGAAATGAAAATCAAAACCACAATAGGTACCATTTCACACCACTTAGAATGACCATTATCAAAAAGACAAAAGAAAACCAGTTTTGGCAGGGATGTGAAGAAAAGGGGAACACTTACACAAGCTGGTGGGACTGCAAGCTAGTACAGCCATTGTGGAAAACAGTATGGAGGTTCCTTTAAAACTTAAAAATAGAACTACCATATGATTCAGCAATCCCACTACTGTGTACACATCCAAAGGAAAGGAAATTAGTATTCTGAAGAGTTATCTGCATTACCGTGTTTATGGCAGCACTATTTACGTTAACAAAAATATGAAACTGAGTCCTCAAAAATGGAAGAATGGGTAAAGAAAACGTGTATATCCAGAATGGAACAGTATCCATCCATTAAAAAAAAAAGAATAAAATCTTGTCATTTGCAACAACACAGACGAACTTGGAGGATATCAGGTTAAGTGAAATAAGCCAGACACAGAAAAAAAAATACTGCATGATCTCACTAATATGTGCAATCTAAAAAAAGGTGGGGGGAGTTGATATCATAAAATCAGAGAGTAGAACAGTGGTTACCAGAGACTGGGGAGGGAAGAGGTGAGAGAAGGATGGGGAGAGGTTGGTTTATGGTTCCAAGTTATAATTAGACAGGGGGAATAAATTCTGATGTTCTATTGCACAGTTAGGTGACTATGGTTAAAAGCAAAATATTGTATATTACAAAATAGGTAAAAGAGATGCTTTTGAATGTTCTTACCACAAGGAAATGATAAATGCATGGATAATGAATATACTAACTACTCTGATTAGATCATCATACAACACAGATATGCATCAAAACATCAAACTGTACCTCCATAAATATGTAGTTATGTGTCAAATAAATTTTAAAATAAAAAAGAAAATAATAGCCCTAATACATTTTAACATCAATATTATTTTTTATTAAAAAAACTGTATCTTCCAAAACAAAAAATTAGAAGAGTGGCATTGTTTTACATTTTCATAAATTTCTTTAATGTTGGCTTAATAGAAGACAGTGGGATCCTCTTATCTGTTTATGCAGTCAATATATTGTTTTGGTTAAAATATATAAAGACTATCTAGTCTTGCACAAATACATAGTGGGAAAAGCGAGGAGTATTGTGATAGCTTTCTCAGATAATTGGGAGATATTTTTCTTTGATGCTACACCAACACAAGTGGTGGTTAGTTACAATGTGTACTCTAAAACAGGGGTCCCCAACCCCCGGGGCTGCAGACCAGTACTGATCTGTGGCCTGTTAGGAACCACGCTGTACAGCAGGAGGTGAGTGAGTGAGCATTGATGCCTGAGCTCTGCCCTGTCAGATCAGCCACGGCATTAGATTCTCATAGGGACGTGAACCCTATTGTGAGCTGCCCATGCCAGGAATCTAGGTTGTGCATGCCTTGTGAGAATCTAACTAATGCCTGATGATCTGCAGAACAGTTTTACCCAAAACCATCACCGTCCCCCACACCCTATGCCCCCACCAGTCTGTGGAAAAAGTGTCTTCCACAAAACCAGTCCCTGGTGCCAAAAAGGTTGGGGAACACCGCTCTAAAACATATTAATAGATTTTTCATATTCTGTTACATTGAAATCCTTTGGTCTATCTTGTACTTTCAAAGAATCTTCTTAGTCATGCATGATTTTGTAACATATCTTCATTAGTCATTTGTAAAATATTGGTGCATTTGTAAAATATTGCTGCATTAAGCAGATCTTCCCAATATTGACATACTACATTATATAATAATAGTAAAAATAAATTATTTAATATCACCTTTGATCTTAGAACAGTCTTTAAGTATTGGGAAGCTGTCAATAATATTACTCACGGTGGCATATAAGTTTTCTAAAATTCTAATTTCTATTTGAAAGTTTAAATTTTTAATTGGCAACAAATACTCAACAGGTTGACTTTATTTTCAAGAAAACTGTCTGCCAAATTACTCAGGTGTGAATAACCATTGTTTGACCATCAGTAAAGCTTTGAAGTAAAAACGGTGTTCTGTGAAAAATGAAGCTAGTTTCTGTCTTCTCTTGGGACTCCAATCACTTATGTTAGACCTTACTGACCATGTTCTACTGATTTATCATGCTTTTTCTGTATTTTCCATCCTTTTATCTCTCTGTGCTTCATTCTGGTTATTTTCTACTGTCCAATCTTTCAGTTCACTAATCATTTCTTTAGCTGGTCTACTACTGCAAACTCACCAACTGAGTTTCTTGATTTCAGTGATTTTTTTGTTTCTAGAATTTCCACTTGATTGTTTTTAACAGACTGCAGTTCTCTGGTGAAAATCTCCACTCCGTATCTATTTCCTGGAACATATTAATCACAATTATTTTAAAGTCCATGTCTGATAATATCAGTATCTGGACCTTAGTTTCTATTGTCTATTTTTTCTTTTGGTCTTTTGGTAACTCTTATTTCTTGGTATGTATGCTAATTTTTAAATTAACATCAGGCATATTTAATTTAAAAATGTAGTGAGTGATAACTCATGACTGTTGCTGCTACCCTTCAGAGAGGATATTTTTTCCCCCTGGCAGTTAGGCTAAGGAAGTGGTTCTTAAACTTTCACTTGTATCAGAACCACTTTGAGGGCTTATGCAATACAAATTTCTGAGTACCACACCACCAGAGGTCCTGATTCAGCAGGACTGGTGTAGGGGTCTGAGAATCTGCATTTCTAATTAGTTCAGATGACACTGCTGGTCTGGGGACCACACTTGAAGAACCAGGAGACTAAGGCAAAGTACCTTAATCCACTTTGAGACTGAGCTGACTGGAAGCTAGGCTTCAGTCTTTTCAAGGGCTGGTCTATTTCTGGTAAGCCCTTAGAATGTAGCCCCTTCAGTGGTTCTAAATCAAAGTCTGGGTTATCTGCTGGGCTCTCTTTCTGAACTCCAATCATTCCCTGAGTCCCATGAGACTACCAAAATCTTGTTCAGTTTCTCAGGCTCATAAGCCACTGCTTTACTAATCAGCAAATACCTCAAGGGGAAAAGTAGAGCCAAATGTTGGGTTTACCCTTTTAAGGTTTCCTTCTCTCCAGGATCTTGATCCCTCAAGTTCTCATTTGCTTTGTAACTCTCAAGTACCTTCAAAAACTTTTTTCTTATATTTATCCAGTTTTTTCTAGTTATTCTCAGTGGGAGATTTTACATAAAACAAAATATGCCACAGACTGAAGCAGAAGTCCCCAACCAGGCAATGTTTTTAATACTCATATTTTTTCCCTCAATGTAAATTAGTAAATTGGAATTCCAATACGTGTGTCAATTTACTACAGTTTCGTAGGTTTGCATATTTCCTTAATATATTCCTCTCCTCTGAGTGAACTAAAAAAATTAAGTCCCAAAACTAAAGCTGTAGTCCAGAGACTGGAATTGGTGAGAACTAACTTCCCATGAAGTTCTGTCTAGATTACCAGCAAACCTACTCACATGTTATTTCTACCTGCAAAACATACAGTATCACTATTACACTGAATTCTTGACTTTTATCTCTTCTTTGCATATAGGACAGACGGCACAGTGAAAGAAAAAGGGCTCAAGCTCCCTTATCCTACTGCCTACTCTAGAGAGTTTTTTTGAATGAGAGAAACAGAGCTCATAAAAACCTGGTAGGTAAGATCAGGAATATTTTACCTGACTTGGAATCTTAAATATTTGAAATCACACATGTGAAATCACACTACTTTTTTCCCAGGGGGAAAAAACAGACAAAAATATGAAAACAAAAATCAACTAAAATTCCACCACATGGAGATAATCTCATTTTTATTTTACTGCATGTAAGTCCAGATTGTATGTAAATACAAACTATATATAGTTTTTTTAACTATAAAACTATAAAAAACTATATACTATGAATATCACACATATTATTCTGTAACCTGTGTCAATATATGAGAGTTTTACTATTTAAGAAAAAATATATAAAAACAAAACCCATAAATTCCAGTACTTGAACTGTAAATGTTTTTGAAGGAACATTTTCATTCATTTTTCTTTATCTCAGATGGGCATTCCAAAGATCACAGAAATAATGTGCCTAACTTATAGCTGCGTTGAGGACATACTACGTTTTCAGTAGAGACTAAGTCTTTCTGTAACACTTTCTAAAATCTAGACCAGCTGGTCAGCAAACTATGATCTTGGGCCAAATCTGGCCTGCAACATTTTTGTAAATAAAGTTTTATTGGAATCACAGAGCAGAGTTTACTAACTGCAACAGAGACAACATGGCCTGCAAAGGCCAAAATAATCACTATCTGACCCTTTACAGAAAAATATTGCTGACCCCTACATAGAGCAAGCCCTCACTCCACACTCCTTGATTTTTCTGAGAAGCATTGCAGCCATCCATGAATCTGAATGCTACAGGATACCTCATTGCTATGCAAAGAAGACAGATATAGTCTCACAAAACAGAAACAAAAATAATGGAAGCCATGGCTTCTCGTCTATCCCCTCGCCTTCTGGCATCCAGAAAAAACTAGGCTAACACTCACAGTTTAGTAGCATGGGAAGGAATTCAGATGCCAAAATCCTCTTATTACCATCTCTATTATGTTTCCTAGAGGGCAGGAAGAATTTTTCTTTGTATTTGTTATGATATTGAGATTACACAATCAGTGGCATTCAAATAATTGATTACAGAGAATTAAGCATGACTTCACAGATATACTTTGTACTTTGCCTCTAAAATTTATACTGCCCCTTCACACACTATAAATGGACAAATTCTGCCTCAAGAAGTTGTTTTGGGAGAATTGCTTGAGCCCAGGAAGTCAAGGCTGCAGTGAGCCATGATTGCACCACTGCACTCTAGCCCAGGGTGACAGAGTGAGAGCCTGTTTCAAAAAAAAAAAAGAAAAGAAAAGAAAACAAAAAGAAAAAGGAAGTTGTGCAAAACATCCAGCAAATCACCAGTGAATATTTTAAAAGTCACAATAAATAAAAATAAAAGACCTAAACTATCTTTTGACAGGTACAGTGTAGTGATAAAGTACCCTGGCATAAAAATCATACTGCCTGGGTTTGTACCATGGCTTCTCAACTTACTTGGTAGGTGATTGTGGATAAATTATTTAAGCACTCTATACCCAAGTTTCTTATACAATGAAGATATGAGCAGTTGTAATAGATATATACAGATATATTAATAGAGTTGTGAAGATTAAATGCAAACCCATGTAAGGCACTTAGAATAGAACCTGGCACACGTTTGCTGCTACTACCATGACCAGAACTACTATCATCACGACCAACACTCTTACTACTACATTATTTTCATTGTCATATTAAAAGCTCATCAGTAATAATTTGGAAAATAAAGAAAGGATAGGTGTGCTACAATATTCATCACATCTTAATCAAAGAGTTCCCCTTAATTATTTTTACCAGGTATGGCTAACTCATTTGGAAGAGGACTTAATTCCCTTGAAATATTCTCCATGAAGGTTCATAGGGTTACCTAAGTAAAATAAAACTACTCCAAGTAGAAGAATGAAAAAAGAAATAACCATAATTTCCAAGGAGAGAACAACACTGCTTTCTCTAGAATGATAACAAAATAAATTTTGTCTGGAATCCAATGGGAAATTGGGTTTTGAAGTACCTTTAGAGTCCTATACCTCAAATCTGTTGAGGAGAGAATGGTATTTAAACATGTTCACTCCAAACAGGAAAGGAACTAAGTTGAGTATATAGCTTTTATAGATGTCTCTTATAGTATATGTCTTACTAAAAAATTTTTTTTTTTTTTTGAGACAGAGTCTTGCTCTGTCGCCCAGGCTGGAGTGCAGTGGCGTGATCTCGGCTCACTGCAACCTCTGCCTTCCAGGTTCAAGCGATTCTCCTGCCTCAGCCTCCCGAGTAGCTGGAACTACAGGCATGTGCCACCAGGCCCAGGTAATTTTGGTATTTTTAGTACAGTGGGGTTTCCACCACAGTGGCCAGGCTGGTGTCAAACTCCTGACCTCAAGTGAACCCCTGCCTCAGCCTCCCAAAGTGATGGGATTACAGGGTAAGCCACCACAGCCCGGCCATAGAAATGTACAATATTTATAATATTATATAGCTTATAATATATAAAAATATAATTAAAGACATACTATATAAATATTTTATAGTATATGTCTAATACTGACCACTGAGGATGCTGTGGTCATTAATTACAGAATATCTAATGGTCTTATAAGATAGTTTATCATTCATTGATCTTTTTTTTTTTTTTTTTTTTTTTTTTTGAGACAGAGTCTCACTCTGTTGCCCAAGCTGGAGTGCGGTGGCATGATCTCGGGCTCAATGCAACCTCTGCCTCCTGGGTTCAAGCAATCCTCCCGCCTCAGCCTCCCTAGTAGCTGGGACTACAGGCGCATGCCACCACACTCAGCTAGTTTTTGCATTTTTTAATAGAGAAGACAGAGTTTCACCATGTTGGCGAGACTGGTCTCGAACTCCTGACCTCAGGTGATCTGCCCGGCTCAGCCTCTCAAAGTGCTAGGATTACAGGCATGAGCCACGATGCCCGGCCAATGTCCTGTGTATTAACATAAGATTACATTGACAAAAGTTCTTCAGAGATCCCAAAAAAACCTTCTTTGATATCAACCTAGAAGTACATATGGATAGCTACTGGGGGCAGGGGCAGGGGGACAGACTTAGGGGGATCACGGGAATCACAGACCTATGCCTACAGACTTTATGAATTCAAGATGTCATTTAATCTAATTCTAAGACTTCAGGTAGACACAAAAAATGTATTCCTATTTTACGGATGAGTCAATAAAGGCCTAAGGAGATACTAAAACACCCAAGGTAACAATGTTATATACCTAAAGGGATTTTAACCATGTTCTCCTGCTTCAGGTATAGCTTTTCTTATATTGCACCACAACGAACACTGTTTCCTCCACTCAGTACCATGGTATTCTAGCTATGTAGATTTATGTAGCAAGACATTTCTTCTAGCAAATCCTGCAATATCGGGAACTAATGGATAACAATGTCTTGCATTAAACTTCTCCTAGCATCCCCTGACATTTCCCAAAAGTCTGTCATAATCAACACTCCATTCTTGGGAAAGTATGATTTTTACATTTCTAGAAATTTCCATCAACATGCTATAAGACTGCCATGAACAAACTATAAACGTTAAAAATATTAGGGATAAATTCTTCTTTGGAGGATGCAGTTGACTCTACAGTTGCTAGGACCCTATGAGGTAAATTTTAGTTCAAATTTTCCTTGCTGTTCCTAATTGGGAAGGGGAGGCTAATACTATGGTACAATAGAACAGGCACCTGGGTTCTAGTTTTAGCTCTGCCATTAATTACTTGTTTGATCTTAAGAGAATCACTTAATCTCTTGGAACTCTAGTTTCTTCATCTGTAAAACAAAGGGGTAAATCTAAAATTTTAAAGATCCCATTTAGCTTTAAACCATGGTGAATCCATATTTATACTGATTCTGAACAAACGGCCTCTAAGTCTCCTCACCAAATGTCTATTCTCAGTCTGGCCAAATACTACATTTCTTATATTTCATAGGTTACTTTCTTTAGTACTGACAAACAGAACTTTGTGTTATAATGGAAATGTTGTATACCTGGCACAGCCCAATATGGTTGCCACTAGTCACATGTGGTCACTGAGCAGTTAAAAGAGGAACTAAATTTTAAATTTAATTTTAATTATTTAAATTTGAGTAGCCACACATGGCTACTGATTACCATACTGCACATCACAGCTCTAGAAGTCCCGAGAATCCAATTAAAAGAATATTATCAAGCCCTCTCCTCAAACCTGAAAACCAGATCCAACTCATAAAACATAAACTTAACAAAATTTCATCAAGAATGCAATTTGTGGCTGGGCACGGTGGCTCATGCCTATAATTCCAGCATTTTAGGAGGCCGAGGCGGGCAGATTACCTGAGGCCAGGAGTTTGCGATCGTTCTGGCCAACACAG
Organism: Pongo pygmaeus; assembly: GCF_028885625.2. NCBI lineage: Eukaryota > Metazoa > Chordata > Mammalia > Primates > Hominidae > Pongo > Pongo pygmaeus. The sequence goes on from NC_072373.2 coordinate 47,027,884, forward strand.
TGAAACCATGTCTCTACTAAAAACAGAAAAAATTGCATAGTGGCCTACACCTGTAATCCTAGCTACTGGGGAGGCTGAGGCACGAGAATCACTTGAACCTGGGAGGCAGAGGTTGCAGTGAGATCGCACCACCGCACTCCAGCCTGGGTGACAAGAGTGGGACTCTGTCTCAAAAAAAAAAAAAAAAAATGCAATTTGTTAGTCAGCTAAGTTTAAAAGCAATTGATTCCATTTTCTTCTCAAAGTTCTCATTTTTCTCCTATGCTTCCTGGAGGCAGTATTATAGTAATCTTACATTTTTATATGTGGTACTTTAAGTAGTATGATATAGTGCTGGGGTTCCCACCTTTACAACAGTTCTATAGATATAGCAAATAGGAACAAGCTCACAGATACAGCACACTTTAGAGCTACTTTTTCCCAACTGCAGCATTTATACTCTGCTGTCTCTGTACGCCTTTCCCTGTACCACCCTACTTTCCCTCTGCCCCCTTTGACAAAGAGCGCTCCAAGAAAACAGGCTGTTACCTCCTCGAGCAGGCCTGCATAGCAGAACGAAGGTCAAGAGATGCGTGGAAACGAATAGCAAGAAAGGTAAGTGGCTGCTGGGAAAGACTGCAGTCTCAGCACCCGGTCTCCCTTGGAAACTGGAAAAGGCTTGCACTGCCACTGCTATACAGCAAGCCAGAGGCAAAGCTTGCAATTTGCTAAGGAGCTGCTACTACGGAGGAGGAGAAGGAAGGGGAGGAGAAAAAGGAAAGAAGGCAAAATCTTGGGCCTCGGCAGAGCCAATGCTGCTAATAGTTCCCAAAATAACATTCCATTAGATGCATGTTTTATACACTGTACCAAACCAATCAATACTATTTCTCATTTGACAGGGAGGGGAGAGAGAGAAATTCTTCCTCATGTGAAAGAAGACAGAGCAAAGAGAGATGCAGCATTCTCATTCTGGATCCTATTTCATCTGCCCTTGAGCTACCCTAGTTGCTGCATCCATCCAACTGAGCTGTAAATACTGCCTCACTTGAGGCTCAGGCATAGCCAGCTGGCAAATGCCAACAGCTGTGAAGAGATAGATAAAAAAGGAACACCTGACACACAGAAATGCAGGAACAAATTTCCTATCTGCTATAAATGGGTTAAACCTAGATAGAGAAAGAGTGTACATACCACTCAATTTGATAAGCTGGCTACAGATCAGGAAGATTTCTAGATCCAATATGTGTCACATATCAAAATATGATCTGATTTCATAGTTTAGGACAACTGCATTCAAATGCTCATGTGTCATTTTTGGCCTCTCTAATTTGCTGAGATCAGAGCTGATGTTTAAGCAACCAATCAAAGCTACAATTCCATTAAGAATTTTTTAAAAAAGAATTTCCCTCAGCCAAACTAAGCATTTCTTGAATCTAGACCTATAATTAACTGGCCCCAAATGTCAAGAGTGCTGAGTTTGCAGGGGCTGAAGTCAGCAAATTTTCTCTGTAAAGGGCCAAACAGTAAATCTTTCAGGTTTTGCAGGCCTACTCAACAGCTCTGTTGTGAGGCCAAAGCAGTCACAGACAACACATAAATGAATGGGCAAGGCTGTGTGACTACTGCTTGCTGTGCTACACCAGCAGAAGGGAGCAGCTGCAACAGAAACCATGTGGCTTGAAAAGTCTAAAATATTTACTATCTGGTGCTTTGCAGAAAACATTTGCTGATCCCTGCTCTAGACGCTGTTATATATCACCAAGCTACGGCTCAGAGACGTCCTTTTGCTTTAGAGAAAGTGTGAGTCTGGTGTTTCTGTGACCTACCTGAGATAACTACTATATCATCTTGAATTCTTTTCTATCTGAACATTTGTTCCATTAAAAACATGCCAGTCTCAAGTGCCAAAGCCACTTTCACAATGACAATGTTTTTACTTACGTAGGTCACTTTACAGTTAGTTCACTGGTCAGAACAAGTGTTACTGATGGTAAGAATGGCAGATTCAAGCACCAACAAGGCCAGTGAGTGCTGCTGTATTTCACACACATCAGCAATACCAGCTGCACCTGGCCAACTGCCTCAAATATTTATCATTTACTACAAAGTAGACCAAGACAAATTCAGCACCACCACTCATTTTTTTTTTAAGATAGCCCAAGAAATTAAACACACAAAATGTATATGGAAATAACCTATATATCAAACAATAAGGGGAATGGTTAAATAAAGAACGTTCATATGATAAAATATTATAGACATTAAAAGACAAACTAAAAAGTACTATATATACATAAGTTCCAAAATATTCATATCTGGAATATATAAAAAACTTTTACCCATTTTTTAAAAAAGAACCAACCTAATGACAACAACAAAATCAACAAAATACATAATCAGGAAATTCACAAAAAAGGAAACCAGAAAAGCATATAAACATAAGAGAATATGTTGTTTCACTAGTAATAAAAAAAATGCAAATTAAAATGAGAAATTATTTCATCTTCCTCAGATTACAAAAAAAGCAGCAGCAAAAAAAAAAAAAAAAAAAAAACATTTCAAGTCTAACCTAGTTGTAAAGAATTAGAAACTCATGTACATTGCTGGTGAGAGTAAAGAGGACAGCAATCAGGCAGTGTCCAGTGAAGATGCACTTACTCTATAGACCCGGAAATTCCATTTGGAAACAAATACCATTGAGAAACTCTTGCACGTTTGTGTGAAGAAACATGAACAAGAATGTAAACAGCAGCATCGTTAGTATTAGGGGAAGAAAAAAAAAGAACTAAATACCTAAATGTCCATCAGCACAGGAAAAAAACAAAAACTGTGGTATAATTGTACAATGGACTAAAATAAGCATTTAGAATGAACAAACAGAATGCTAAGTGACAAGAGCAAGTTTCAGAATGATGCGTGCAGGTTATACCATTTATATAAAGTATTAAAACATGTAAAAGAATTATATAAGTATGCAAATGAAAAATAATAGTGATAAAAATTTGAGAATGATAAATAGCAAATTCAGGATAGTGATTAATTTTAGGGAGAGAGTCAAGGGATGAGACTGAGGAGAGATACACAGGGGCTTAACTATATTTTATTCTTAATAACTGAAGCAAATACGGCAAACATTGGGATTTGATCAGACCAGAAGATGGAGAGATTGGGTGTTTGTGACATTTAGTAACTTTTTGTTTTCATTTTTTTTTTTTTTTTTTTTGAGATGAGGTCTTGCTCTGCCACCCAGGCTGGAGTACAGCTGGCATGATGATAGCTCACCACAGCCTCGACCTCCTGGGCTCAAGTGATCCTCCCACATCAGCCACTTGAGTAGCTGGGATTATAGGCACAGGCTACCACGCCTGGCTAAATTTTTTTTTTCTTTATAATTCTCTGTAGAGATGAGGTCTCACTATGTTGCCCAGGCTTGTCTCAAACTCCTGAGTGCAAGTGATCCTCCCACCTCTGCCTCCCAAAGTGCTAGTATTACAGGCATAAGCCACTGCACCTGGCCAATAATCTTTTAAAAGAAAAAACCATATACAGCATGATCTCAAAATAAATAAAATATATAAAGATGTTAGCAGTGATACTGCTGATGGTGATAATACAGGCAATTTTTATTTTCTATTTAAAATACAGTTATTGTGGGAAATTTTGTAAACTTTTTAAAAGTTAAGGTTAGCAACTTTTAACTTTGAAAAATGATCATCAATATTTAAAGGACTGTTCCAAACAGTAAGATATATATAAAAGAGATGTATTTGTATTTCACACTTTTTTTTATTACCATAGTTCATAGTGATACAGAAAGCACAGGTACTCCTCAGTATATGCTAAATACTAAAGGAAGCTAAATATGCCAGAAAAAAATTGGTCAGCCATAGGGGGCAAAGAGAGAGAATAGAGGTCAGAAGTGGTAGAAAAAGGAGTTCTAGCTTGCGTAAGTAGGCAATCAGAAAAAGACCTGTGTTAGCACAGGTGGACTCTCTGTATATGACCAGTAGATTCACAGACTCGTCTACTCTCACCAACTCCTAGAAATTGGTCTCCATCTCCTGTAATCACTAGGATGGCCTCCAATGGGGAAAAAGGGGGTATCTGGGAAAGCAGAAAAGCTCTTAGACCTGCAGTTCTTAACTGTTATTGAAATCTAACCCATCTTTAACAATCAAATAAGAAATGTAATCTCCTACCCCTAAAAAAGCACTTACGTATACACAAAATTTGGCTAGCAATTTCAGGGATTTCTGAACTTTCCATTAGCTCAGATTATGAAGGAAAGGATCTAGAAAGAAATAACTCCCTAAAAGACCTAAATTAGATTTATCTTCAGAGAAAGCCTCTAAAATAAGTCCATTATTTTCACTTTCCAATTACCCTACTTTGCAGATGAATCAAATTCCTTTAAGACTCAGTGGCATATTTTTTTTTTCTTTTTTGAGTCAGGTTTCCTGAGGTAAGTTTACATATGGTAAAATTTGCCCTTTTTAGCATATAGGTCTGTGAGTTCGAGTTTTGACAAATGCAGAAAGTCTCATAACCATCACTGTAATCAAGATACAGAACAATTCTGTCACCCTCCAAAACTCACTCATGCTACTTGGTAGTCACCCCAGTCCTAGCCTAAGGAAAATTTTTTTTAACTTTTATTTTTTATTTATTTATATAGGTAAACTCATGTCACAGAGTTTGTTGTACAGATTATTTCATCACCCAGGTACTAAGCCTAGTACCCAATAGTTATTTTTAAAACTCATTGTTGAAGAAACACAGTGACTTTTTCTCACACTAGAAAGTAATATGTAAACCAACAACTGCCTTAGCTCATTAAGTCAGATGTTGGCCACTATACTAAACTGTAGATTATAACACAAAAAGTGCTATTCTACCCACAACTAACCACCATTCTCGAAGTTCTAGGAAGGTATGGACTACTCTTTATCACTACATCATTAAAATTTAGCATTGTGCCTACACTTTATTAGGTACTATAAAACAATTATTGAACTAAATTAAGGTTATGGATGAAATTCAGAATCTGAGCTATTCAGTTTTGTTTTAGAGTTGACCCTAATTCCCTACATATTTATTTACCATTTTTAAAGTTTGGTCAATAGTGTATTGGTTCATGCGCTCATTTTGTTCATTCTATTCAACCAGTTTCCCATTTTACCCTTCTTTTCTTTTTTTTTGAGACAGAGTCTTGCTCTGTCACCCAGGCTGAAGTGCAGTGGTCACTGCAACCTCTGCCTCCTGGGTTCAAACGACTCAGCCTCTTGAGTAGCTAGGACTACAGGCAAGCACCACCACGCCTGGCTAATTTTTTGTATTTTTAGTAGAGACGGGATTTCACCATGTTGGCCAGGCTGGTCTCGAACTCCTGACCTCAGGTGATCCACCCGCCTCAGCCTCCCAAACTGCTGGGATTACAGGCATGAGCCACCGTGCCCAGCCACCACTTTTCTCTTCTTTACCTATTCCAAATGCTCTGTTCTGAAGCAAGATCTTGTAAGGGAGTTGGACATATTAAGTACTGATAATTAAAATTTAAGACAAAAATTGCCAAAAAGAGATAGCTCTGGAGAGGAAATCTGAGGAGTATCAGGAATAAAATGTTGCAAGGGGGTGATCTGGGCAGAATCTAAAGAGAATAAGAGACTTCCTAGAAAACAACTGGCTACCCATATGTAGAAAGCTGAAACTGGATCCCTTCCTTACACCTTATACAAAAATTAATTCAAGATGGATTAAAGATTTACATGTTAGACCTAAAACCATAAAAACCCTAGAAGAAAACCTAGGCAATACCATTCAGGAGATAGGCATGGGCAAGGACTTTATGACTAAAACACCAAAAGCAACGGCAACAAAAGCCAAAATTGACAAATGGGATCTAATTAAACTAAAGAGCTTCTGCACAGCAAAAGAAACCACCGTCAGAGTGAACAGGCAACCTACAAAATGGGAGAAAAGTTTTGCAACCTACTCATCTTGACAAAGGGCTAATATCCAGAATCTACAATGAACTCAAACACATTTACAAGAAAAAAACAAACAACCCCATCAAAAAGTGGGCAAAGGATATGAACAGACACTTCTCAAAAGAAGACTCTTATGCAGCCAAAAAACACATGAAAAAATGTTCATCATCACAGGCCATCAGAGAAATGCAAATCAAAACCACAGTGAGATACCATCTCACACCAGTTAGAATGGCGATCATTAAAAAGTCAGGAAACAACAGGTGCTGGAGAGGATGTGGAGAAACAGGAACACTTTTACACTGTTGGTGGGACTGTAAACTAGTTCAACCATTGTGGAAGTCAGTGTGGTGAGTCCTCAGGGATCTAGAACTAGAAATACCATTTGACCCAGCCATCCCATTACTGGGTATATACCCAAAGGATTATAAATCATGCTGCTATAAAGACACATGCACGTGTATGTTTACTGCGGCACTATTCACAATAGCAAAGACTTGGAACCAACCCAAATGTCCAACAATGATAGACTGGATTAAGAAAATGTGGCACATACACACCACCGAATACTATGCAGCCATAAAAAATGATGAGTTTATGTCCTTTGTAGGGACATGGATGAAGCTGGAAATCATCATTCTCAGCAAACTATTGCAAGGACAAAAAACCAAACACCGCATGTTCTCACTCATAGGTGGGAACTGAACAATGAGAACACATGGACACAGGAAGGGGAACATCACACACCGGGGCCTGTTGCGGGGTAGGGGGAGAGTGGAGGAATAGCATTAGGAGATATACCTAATGCTAAATGACGAGTTAATGGGTGCAGCACACCAACATGGCACATGTATACGTATGTAACAAACCTGCACGTTCTGTACATGTACCCTAAAACTTAAAGTATAATAAAAAAAAAAAAAAAAGAGAGAGACTTTCTAGAAAACAAGGGAGGACAACATTGTTTGCAGGACCATTCTCAGATTTTAAGTAGGAGACAGTGACTGGATGAGATTTGCATATAAGAAAGATCACTAATGCTGCACTGTAGATGGTGGAATGGTGGGTTGGGGCAGGGGAGAGGAAGGCCCAGTTAGGAGGGCCTGAGTTAACAGAAAGAGAGGAGAGGATGGAATTGAAGGATTCTTAAGGAGAATGACAGACAAGACTTGGTGACAGACTAAATATGAGAAGTAACGAATGAAAAGCCTTCTAGTTTGACTTCCAAGTTCTCAGTTGGGTGACACGTAAGACAATTAGCAAAGAGATTTCTAAAAAAAAAAAAGCGAGAACAAAGACTTTCTCTTGCCTTTTTAAGGCTAGAGGAAAGAAAGATTTGGTTTACCTGTTTGCTTATTCCCTACAGAAATACATGCCTATAACAATACTTTAAATAGATAAATAAAGGAAATACAAAATAAGGAGATAAAGTAACAGCCAGAAATGGCTATTGTTATGGAGTGCCTACATGAAGTTAGGCACTGTCCTAAGTAAGTCCTTTACATGTAGTACAATGAACTTCTGCAAAGAAGTTTGAGCTGGAGAGAGAGATCTGAGTGCAAGCTGCAGCAATCAGAATGGATGTCAGCTAGGGAGAGTCCTAAGGAGAGAAAAGAAGGAAGCCTAAGGAACAATACCTAAGGTGTTTACAGAAGAAAAAGGGCTAAAAAGAACACAAAGAAGGAGCAATCAGAAAAGGTAGAAGGAAAGAATAATATCAGAGAGGTTATGGTAGAATAAAAATTTAGGAAGGCAATAGTCAACATTATAAATTACTGCCAGGATTCAAGATAAAAGATGAAGTGACTAAGGAATTTAGTAATTACGAAGTTTACAGAGCTCTTTGCCAGAAAAAATTCACTGGATTGGGGGGTGGGGCAGAATTTCTATTTCAATATGTTGAACAATGAATAGAAGGCCAGGAAATGGATAAAGTGAAATTGGAAGACTGTTTCAAGACTAACAGTGAAGGGAAGAGTGAGATATGGTAACCCTAGAGAGCAGTGCAGGGTCAAAGGTGAATCCTATTACAACAGGAAAAATAAACAACTGTCAAGGACAAATAAAATCATTGTGCAGGTGTATTTTTGTAATAGAGCTAAACTTGCAGTTTTGCTTCCCAATGTTTATGAATTTTGTATGCTAAGTGTTCTATTAGACACTGTCAGTTTCATTATAAAGAAATTCAGTTCTCAAAGGATTCTTGAGCTATTACTATACTTTATTTACACGTCAATGATTAATGAGCCATTTTCAGCACAAGTGCGCAAGGACTGTGAATCATACTCTAGTTCCCTTTATCAGGTTAGAAGACTAGATTTCCTTAGAAAAAATAAATTTAAAAGCTAGGTAAGTATACTATTCAGTATTATCTAAGAGATTCTGAGGAAGAGGAAGAAAAATCACTGTTTAAAGAAGAACCAGAAACAAGCCTTCAGGTAATTGCTGTCAGCCAATTCCATTTTAAAAAATACTTCTTAAAATAGAAATATGCCTGCCCAAGGCTCTGGAACTCTCCCAAAGATAAGCTTCTTATATTCAGCAACCTCAGCCAACCCTGGACAGCCAGATGACCCATAAGACAACCTCTCATTTGGTTCTCAAAACAAAAATAAAAACAAAAAAACCCTATTTCCCATCTAGATTTCAGAGAGGCTAGCAAGTTTTCAATTTGCTTCACTTTCAGAAGTGATATTTCCCTATACAAAGACTCATTTCCTAGAAGTTCTACCTCCCCTTCAAATATCTAGAGATTCTAACCATTGTGCTTATATTGCCAAGCTCATGGTATACAAATATCCAATGAAGACTGACCCCTTGGACACATTTTCTTGGAAGTGTAGAAGAGCAAGCATGGGCCTCAAAGTCCAAAAGACCTGGTTTTGAATTCTGGCTTTTCATTACAAATTCTGTGACTGTGGACAGATTCCTTAACCTAGCTGAGCCTCAATGCATTCTCTTATGTGAATTAAGAAAAGAATATTACTTATCTGACAAAGTTACAAAGATTAAATGCATCTAGCAGGGTACTTGGCATATAGTAAGTTTTCAAAAACATTAATTCTCTTACAGCATTTAAACCTTTCATATACTTAAAGGCCAACTCAATCTCCTCTGGCTCCATGAAGCCCCTTCTGACTACTCCATCCTATACCATTCATCTTCTCTGAACTCTTAATATACCTACCTAAACACAATTTTGCTCTCAAGGATATATTATTCCTTAATATACACTCATGCCTTACTATGTGTACATTTGATGTCTTGGATCATGACAGCACGTAGGGCATGTCCCTTTTTTATATACTCACAGTTTTTAACACAATATTGAGCACATAACTAAGGCAGTCACTGATGACTTAGAATGCTATTATTTTATAATCTAATATTCCCTATAGATCTCCTAACTCCACCAATTAGCTGAGTAAGAAACTGAACAAGAGAAGTTAAATGGCTTGCCTGAGAAGGCATAAATTGTGGGCTTAGCTGGAGAGTAAACTAGGTATCCTCTCTTGCAATCCAGGGAGCTTTATACCTTGTACCTGTTGCTCTTGTGTGAAGAAGTGCCAGGGTGAAAGTGCACAAAGGGCCTTCATGTGCCAAAAAAAATCTGCATTCCCTATATTAAAACACTTAAATGGAATGGGATAGAAAGGCTCATGTGCGAACTCATCCAAACACAAAACAGTCTTTGCTAGCTTCACACTCAAGTAGATCAACAGACATTCTTCTGCTGCCATCTTATGGGCATAGAAGATCACTACACATGGCCTTATTTTCATTTGAGAAATAATTTTATTCAATAAACATTTACCCATCATCTACTATGTATTAGGCTCTGTGAAGAAAACCCAATTAAAAAGCACCCTCAAGAAGCTCAGAATGTAGTAATGAAAAGCAACAACATACCATTTAATTAATTAGTAAACCAATCCTAAGACAGTGGTACAAAAAAAGAACACTGAAGAGAGAATACTAGTTTTAGCCTGGGGCTGGGGTGTAGCAGGGTAGTCAGTAGTGGGTTTTAATTTGCAGGAGTTCTTACAGTATGAATACAATTTTGTTAAGCAGAGAAGGTGAGAAAAAACTATTCCACAAAGAAGGTCACGCATGGACAAAGGAAGAGGGTCATGAAAGTAAAATGTACAGGAAATAGGCCTAATCTTTCTACCTGAGTAAAGTGACGCAATTACCAGGAAGAAGAGTTGAGAGAAAGGGATAAGAAAAATAGAGAGAAAAGTATAGTCCTGGGTAGGCTGAATTCAGAGTTTGGTGAGTGCTCTCTCTACAGAACTAAAATGACTAACGATCAGCAGGATTTTCTATATTGCCTGATTCAGCATGTGTTTGAATTCTGTCCAGAAACTGGTCCTCTGAACAAGATCAACTAGGAAACTTCTCATCTTATATACATAGAAAAACATTAACTTCCATTAATATTCAATCTGATTGTAGAGTGTGTAGTAAGTAAATAACTTTTACCCATACCTGATTGAACTAGTCTCTTCATTTTATAATTTCAAAGGCCAAGTCAAGTTGCAATCTGCTCCTTCACCTACGTAAATGAGCTTCTTTCTGTAATTGCCCTAAATATCCAACAATGCTTTTTTCTGTTTTACTTATTTAAAACATATATTATATAATATTTAAGGCAAACAAAAAAGATATAAAGAATAATAAACCATCACCTGTATCTTACTATCCAACTTAAGAATAACAGTGCCAATTCCAGTTGAAAAAGAGAAGCATGTTTCTACTTCTTGAAACTCTTAATTGTCCTCTGCTACCCTAATCTTTTGGGTCTGATCTTTATAAGTCAGTGCACATGTTTAAATTCATTAGGAATGTGAAGAAACACTAGAAAAGTTCCCAACTGGTTATATCTTATTTTTACCACTTGCTTTCTCCCACTTCCCCAACCATACCACCAAATCAAAGTATGCAACCAAGCCAGTTTCCCAAAGAAACATGCATCTAGGACATTAAAGCTATCAAACAAAGAAATTTTACCTGCTGCTTCTGACATTCCAGGCCCAGCACTTGCTGATGTCTCAACTCAGCACATTGGAGTTAGCCTCCAAACACAGAGAGTGCTAACAAACTATGGCAGAGGCTTGTCTCAATTCCCCAGAACACCCAGATCAACTTCCTGTGCCTCTGATTTCCATAAAACCAGGAATGGCAAGGAACTCTATTGCCAGATCAAATCATTCCAGGTGAGAGCAGGTCAAGCTACCTCAGACACACCTTGCCACACACCTGTGCAGCAACTTTCCCAGAAGCCCAATTTTCAACAAACAGGTGGCCACTCCTCTGACTGTCCTTCTCTAAACACTGGAGCCCATTTTATGAGATTCTACCAGCAACTGTCCTTTTCTAACATGGGAAAATCAACTGATAAAAGAGAAGGGAGGGTTGAATGAGGGCTCAAAATTTTGGTCCCTCCTACATGTCACCAATATTCACAGCTCTGAAAAATGAACCACTTTATCAGAAGGAGATTAACCACAAAAACATGGCTGATAAGGGCTTTTAGTAGCAGATGTTGGGTGACTGTCTTCACTCTGAAGTGGCTGGGAACTGGGATAGAACTACCAGAGGTTCTGCTACATAAGGAAATGCACGTGTCCTGAGGGGGAGGGGGAAACACTTTAAGCTTCCACTCCTGAACTGTTAAGTGGTGGGCTGAGAAAGGCATGACAAATGCCCTTGTCTCTGGAAAATGAAGTGAGATGGTGTTGGCAACAGCCGTGTTTAGCAACAGAAATACGGAAAAAAAGAAAATAAGACTCTTTCATTCAAGGCTCTAAATCTCATTGCTTTAACTCTTAGTAGACACCATCCAGGCCTCCCTTCCCAGAACTGTTTGGTGGAGATAAACAGTACTAATGTTATTTTTAAACAGCTTTATTGAGACATAATTCACACGCCCATTAGGTGTACCATTTAAAGATTTTTAGTATATTCAGATTTATGCAATCGTCACTATAACCAATTTTAAAACATGCTCATCCTAGTATCAAAAATATCCACTACTGCATAGTATAGAGTGTACTTGTTTGCAAAACAACAGAAATTGACCTCACTAACTTAGGCAGGAAAGGAATCTGTGGGAGGGAATTACTGATATTTTTAGCATAACGAATATCACTGGGATAGGAGGCCCAGGCTCAAACTTTCCTGCAAGGGTCAACTGCTACCATTATCACATTCAGCTCACTAGCTCTTGCCTCAAATAAATGTTCAAATGCTTAGATTCCTAGACACTGCTTGGTGAGGGGAGAAAAGGCATACGAAGGTACCTGTGTATGGCTGCCACTTACTATGTCACCACAATGGAGATTTTCCCTTAGGGCTGCAGAAAATAATGTATAACATTATAAATAATTGGTAAGGAGATCAGAGGCAGGACAAGTGAGCTTAAATTTAAAAATTAAGTCTTCTAAACTTGAGATATGGAATCCCTATAGCATGTAGGGTTTAAAAATTAAATAAAACAACCTAAAATCTAAAATGGTATTAATATTTAGCATTTTAAGGGTGGATCTTATTTCCAAATGTATTAGCTCTGGAGAAGCTAGGAATGGATCTTAATGAAAGTCAAAAAAGCATTTCACTAGTAATGACATAAATAATTGTCATATATATCTCTAAATTGTTTTGTAGTTTGCAAAGCACTTTCACGTAGTCTGTCTCATTTGATCCTCACAATAGCTCCATGAGATAGATTTGGGAAAATCTAGGTTACTCGTAAATTATTTCTAATCCTCATATACATGCAAACAAGGTAAGCATTATCCCTTTTTTACATATGAGGAAAGAGTCAGAAACGGAACTTGATTTATTTAACCAAAATCACACATATAAAAGGCTGAACTGGACTATTCTTTTTTTTTTTTTTTTTAAAGAGATGGGGATCTCACTATATTGCCCAGGCTGGTCTTGAGCTCCTGGCATCAAGTGATCCTCCTGCCTCAGCCTCTCAAGCAGCTGGGATTACAGGTGTCAGCCACCATGCCCCATTTGAACTGGAACTCTTAAATCAATCCTGTGCATTTCCCACTAAGTCTAGCCATTCACAGTTATCTAGGGGTAGCCTCATCTCTCAGGCAGCAACATATCATCACTATTATTTCAAAGAGACATATTCTGAAAAAAAATTACATAGAAGTGCCATATGACACTGAAAGCAGTTTGTTTGTAAGGCATATTCAGCCTGGTAAAGCCTCTTGTCATTTTGCTACCTAAGGATTAGGGCCAAAGCACTAAAAGAATCGCCTGTTTTCTTTCTATTCCATAATTGTTCAGAGTCCCACAGCATAATCCTAATTCTATAAGCAATCCAGAGACCTCCAGAATGGTAATATAGTAGAAAATGTACCCACTGCTACATATGTTTCACTCTCTTCTTGTTCAATATTCATACCTAGGAAGAGAGAGCTTATTTCTATCGGTAGAGAAAAAACTTGGTAGTGGCAGCATGGCCGCAGACTTTTAGATAACTAATCACTTTAGAACAAAAATGGAGAAAGATTGGAGTCGTTTGTGGAACCTCTTTTCTAGAGTACCTTTTTGAATTGACAACTGCCAGTCTTTAGCTTGGACACAGGGGAACAAATCAAATGACTTTTAAAAACCATAACTCAGAGTTTAAATTCTTGGTTTAAATTTTGAACATTCCAAAGATGATGCCAAATTAATCTGCTGACAGCTTCACATTAGTAGGTATAATTACCTAGCTTATAAAGACCCCAAGGGACTGAAGAAGGTCCATAAGTGTGGTATATATGACTCAGCCAGTACTCACTGTGTCTTGACCAAGCAAAGCAGAGTCATATGTAATGTGAGCTATTTGGGAAAGACAATTTTAGCTTATTGTGGAGAAAAACTATTTTTAACCATTTCTACAAAGAAAAGAAAGAGCACCATTAAAAAAGAGGTAAAATTCAGGGTTGGGTGAGAGAGAAAAAGCTAAAGGAAAAACAAAAGAATCAAAGGCAGACACTATTAGACTCTAATATTAGCAATGGGAATTGTTTACATTTTGTTGCTAAGGAAAACTTGGAGCTTTGGAAAATGAACCCAATCACTACCCTATTGTGACAGCTGCTGCCTGGCCCTGGTATTTCTCCAGAGCTATCTGCCAACAGCTTGCCACTTGCCATTTCTATCCTGTCAAATCAGTCCCTTTATAATCAGATGACCTTGCTGGTTTCTATAATTCTCACAAGCAATCCAAAGACTGAATGGCAGTTATCAGAAAGCCCTAAAGATAGAGACTGTTGCATTCTGAGCTGTGGACTGGCCTCTGAGTCAAAACCTTTATTCTGAATGGATAATACTTAAATTCAATAGAAGAAATGGTCAGTGAATTCAATGAGGAGGAAAAGAAGGCCTAGGTGATGGTCTCTACTGTGCTTCTGACTCAGAGTGTCATATTAAGCAAATGACTCTATGCTCTTAGGGCCTCAGCATTCCCATTTGTAAAATAGGGAGCATATGTTCTATTCCTTTCCATCTTATAAAGAGAATACATTTAAGCACACTTGAGCTTTTCAGGGGGGAAAAAAGGAACTTCACAAATCTAAGATTATGCCCTTCTCAAAAAGGAATAAGAACAGAACTTGTTTTAGAAATTCTGTACTATGTATGCAAAACCATAAATTATCTAGAATCCTGCAAACCTTGAATCTCTATTATATATACTCTTCAACGATCATGGCCTTCTTCACAGATTTACATTATAAGAAAGACTGTTGTCCCTATAATTAATATCCCTTCATGCCCTCCTGCTCCCTCTGCCCCATAATAACAGTAATCCTTTATCATTCTGGAACTTTGGAAAATACAGAAAAAATAAAAATAAAAAGTATCCATAATACACCCAAAAATCCAATATTAACATTTCCATGTTTATTACTATTTGGCATCATAATGTATTCTTTTATATCTAGCTTTGTTCATTTAGCAACATATCTGCAGTTAAACTGAGTAAAGAACTGTTAGCACAAAGGTGTAAAGCTGAGACTGATCATTGGCCAACTGGTATGCACATACCCACTTATCCCCTCTTAAGATAAAACATTCTCAGAAAAGGAGAGCCAGCTGTGCAATTTAATGGTAAAACCCACTCCCCAACTGAAGTGCTTTAATTACACTGCAAATGGAGATTATTTCTGAGAGAGAACCTTCTACTACTTTGGTCTTGCTGTGGCCAGTTTTAAAGCCAGATTTATCCCAATGCTCACTAATTGTTTGAAATTGGACCTGTGAACACAGGCTTCAGGCTTTTATCAAGGTTTCCCAGTAGGAGTCAAAATGCTTCCACAATGAGCTGATTACAGAGAAAGCTCCAGCTTCAAAAGTAGAATTAGCATCCAGCATCCTCTTTCAGAAGGAAAATTTAGCTGTTTTCAAAACATCTGATTTTTTTTTCTTTCAGTTTATGCTTGTCTAGCCAGAGAAACTAAATAGCTTTAATTCTGTAAAGGCTTAAATGATATGTTTTATTTGATCAAGTCATTCCCCTGCTGGAAATCCCTCAATTGTATTCCATAGCTTTGAGACTAGAAATTCAAATTTCTTAGCATAGTACAGACAAAAATCTACATGATTTGGTTCCTGCCTACCTCTCTAGCTTGACAATTTCCAAAGTTTCTCCAGTGGAAGACCAGTCTTGGGTTTCTTTGAAAAACAAAACAAAACTATTAGATGGACTCAGAAATTTGGAAAATGCTGCAAATTCCCTAACCACTCCCATGTCCCACTCTCCCCACTCCCCAGAGAGGAATGACCCTAAGAAGGCTTTTGAGTGATCCTATTTAATTTTGTTTAATCCATTGTTCCCAAATTCATTTAGCCACAGCATACTTTTTTTTTTCCTTCATCTAAATCTGTTTCCACAAAAGACACTTTCAGAAATGCTAGCCTGGCCTCACCTTCTCCCAGCTTCAGGCATTCTGAACTTGTTTGTTTCTTGAATTTCTCATGTTTCCTCTCAAATACCATCCTCCTATTACTACTTATAGTTAACTTAAAGTTGCTTTTCAAAATTCAACTCCAGTTACCTCCTCTGGTAGGCCTTCCTTGTCACCCTATTCAATCTAATTTAGATTCCCCTCCTCTATGCTCTCATAGCAATCTATACATACCTTTACCACAGCACTTAACAATTGTACAATAATATTTGATGTACTTATTTGACTTCCCATAATAGTTATATCCTCAAGTGTAGAAAAAATGTTTTCTTTCTTTTTCTTTTTTTTGAGACAGAGTCTCGCTCTGTCTCCCAGGCTGGAGTGCAATGGCGCAATCTCAGCTCACTGCAACCTCTGTGTCCCAGGTTCAAGTGATTCTCCTGCCTCGGCCTCCTTAGTAGCTGGGATTACAGGCACGTGCCACCACGCCCAGCTAATTTTTTGTATTTTTTTAGTAGAGATGGCGTGTCGCCATGTTGGTCAGGCTGGTCTTGAACGCCAGACATCAAGTAGTCCATCCGCCTCGGCCTCCCAAAGTGCTGGGATTACAGGTGTGAGCTACTGCGCCCGGCCAGAAAAATGTTTTCTTTGGTCTTGTATCCTTAATGTCTCTGTGCCTGGCACATGGCAGTCTCTCAATAAATTGTTGTTAGGTGCTTTATATATGTGGGTTCCCATTTAAACAAGATTCTATATAGATAATACTATTTTGCAAAATCTTCTACTTTAAAAACCATTCCTGATTCATTTACCAAACTGTTCCTATACATGTGTCTATCTTCAATACAGCTGGTCAACTGTAATTCTTGTTACCTATTCCAATAATAGTTTGAGGTTTCTTTCTGCATTTAAAACTTTTATTACATGTTAGTCTGCATCTATGAGTTTGTCATAGAACTCTCCCTCATGGTGACCTTCAGTGTTTATGTTTTATGTGAATTCATCTTTGGTTGAAACTGTTTTTACAGTTTACAGTCTTTTACTCTGGATTGCAGATGTGTTCCTTCAAGGTGGTTTTGAATTTACTTGTGCCAGGGCCCCAGAGTTTCAAGAGTACAGACACAGTTTCTGTATTAAATCCTTGACTTTTGGGATTTCTAAACTATATGAATAGTGAAAATTTCTCACAAGTGAGTTGTCTGCCCTACCCTGACCCTTGTATAGATTTCCTTCCTTGCCACTTCTTTGAGCTATGGGCTAAGTACCCTTTTCATGAACCCTTTGAGATTTCTAGCTTAATATAGTTTCTTAGTTACAACTTGCAGCCTTAGTAGGTCCACAGCCATGCTTTCTACACACACGGCATTAAAATCTGAGCGTCCAGACCTTATGGTCTACATATAGGTCTGACACCAACCCTGGGTAACTCAAACTACTCTGGCTTTTGAGTACTCTTCACTTTTGTCATCTGAGAGTTCCCTATTATTCTTCTGAATTCAACTATGAATTTCTGTTTATAAAGGGCAAGGGAGCCTTATAAGTTCCATCTACCATGTTGGAATTATCCTCCTAAACATATTTTGAAACCATTCACATTTCTTTCTTTCTTTCTTTTTTTTTTTTGAGACGGATTCTTGCTCTGTCGCCCAGGCTGGAGTGCACTGGTATGATCTTGGCTCACTGCAACCTCCACTTCCCAGGCTCAAGCGATTCTACTGCCTCAGCCTCCCGAGTAGCTGGGATTACAGGTGTGTGTCACCACTCCTGGCTAATTTTTGTATTTTTATTAGAGACGGGATTTCACTGTGTTGGCCAGGCTGGTCTAGAACTCCTGACCTCAAGTGATACACCCCCCCTCAGCCTCCCAAAGAGCTGGGATTACAGACGTGAGTCACCGTGCCTGGCCAAGATCATTCACTTTTCTCTCTCTCTTCTACCATTATCTCAGTGAAAGCCACTGTTCTCTCTCATGAGCCTTTCTTCTGCAGTGGTTTCCTTACTGGTCATCTCACATCCATTCTTGTCTATTTTTCCTCATCCAATTCATATGTAAAACTGCAGCCAGAGTTTAAAAGTCAGAACTTTAAAAACTATAGGTCAGGTCACAGTACTTTTGGCTTAAAATCTTCTAGTGGCGTATGACCCAGAAATTCTACTCCTAGGTATACAATCAAGAGAAATGAAACCAGATGTCCACATGAAAACTTCTACACAAATGCTTGTGGTAACATTATTCATAATAACTAAAAGGTGGAAACAACTCAAGTGTCCACTGACTTATGAATGGACAAACAAAATGTGGCATTATCTATATGATGGAATATTATTCACCCATGTAAAGGAATAAAGTACTGACACATGCTATTATATGGATGAACCTTGAAAACATTATATTAAGTAAAAGAAGTCAGTCACAAAAGACTGTATTTTTATTCCATTTATATAAAATGTCCAAAATAAGCAAATCTATAGACAAAAAGTAGATCAGTGGTCACTTAGGCCTAGGGGGAATGTGCAGACTGTGGGGGATAGCTACAGGGTACAGGATTTCTCTCTAAGATGATGAAAATGTTCTGTAATTTACTGTGATGATGGTTCCACATATCTGTGAATATACTAAAAACCACTGCATTGTACACCTTAAATGAGTGAATTGTATGGTATGTGAATTCTCTCTCTCTCTCTCTGTCTCTCTGTCTCTCTCTGTCTCTCTCTCTACATATATATATATATATATATATATATATGTATGTATGTATATAGCTCCTACCCACTCAAGCTTCATCCTAGACCTCTCTTCCCTCATTCTCTACTCTTAGTCACAATGCCTTCTCTCAGTTTCTCCAAAAGATCAAGTACCTTTCCACCTCAGTGTCTTTTCAATTGCCAGATCTTTTGTTTGGAATGCCCATTCCCTTCTCTTCACTTAGCTATTACTTAACCAGCAGATCTCAGGTTGAGCAGTATCACACCCTCATGAGAGCCTTCTTTCATCCTCCAGGAGAAGGGAAATCTTTTTTTTTTTTAGAGACAGGGTTGTGCTCTGTGGTCGAGGATAGAGTACAGTGGTGTTATCATAGTTCACGGTAGCCTCAAACTCCGGGGCTCAAGAGCTCTTCCCGTCTCAGGCTCTCAAGCAGCTGGAAGCATGTGCCACCACCCAGTTATTTTTATTTTTGTAGACATGGGGTCTTGCTATGTTGCCCAGGCTGGCTTGAGCTCCTGGTCTCAAGTGATCCTCCCAACTTGGCCTCCCAAAGTGCCAAGATTACAGGTGTGAGCTACCATACCTGGCCAAGAAGGGAAGTTTTCTGTCGGCAGATTTTTGGTACGACACTGTTATAACAACTCATAGTACTTCTTTATAATATACTACACAAATATAATTATTTACATTTTTCTCTTTCACTAGCATATTTGTTTCACAAGGGTTCACATCATATTTGTCTGGTTCACTGATGTATCACCTGGGCTTCTCATAGCACCTGGCAACAGGTACTTTAAAATATTCAGTAAGTATTTTGAAGATGAATGAATGCTAGAACATATCCAGTGAATGAGTCCAACCAGTCTACATCTAACATCTCCCTACTTACTTATCTTGTGCCATTCCTAAAACGCACTTGTTTTGACCTGTACTTGATGTACCACATTCAACTCATAATTCACTAATATTTTGATTTAACCCTTTGATTCACATATCTGGTCTCTGTTACAGGTACTATCTTATTGATTGTAGGTTACAACATTTCCAGAAGGCAGTAAAACTAAGTTTCTCCAAATAACAGTTCATGCAACAAGGTATTTAATAACGCAGTTTTATAAACAATCTGATTTCCCCCATCCTTTCTGGGATCATGCTCTTAATGACAAATTTAACTCATTTTACTTCTTTCAGCTCAGAAAGATTTTTTAAAGAGAGTTTTTGTCAGCTAATGAAAAGATTACTTTTGCATTTAGTTTCTAGGTGAAACTAATAGTATCTAAATTACATTTAAGCTATTAAGTACAGAAGCATTTACTATTCAAGATTGATTTATTACTATTTCCTTGGCTGGAGACCAATTTTAAAAAGACAGTTATTGGCTCTGAAACCTGTTAGCCCAGAAATTAGTTTCCTTCCATTTTATGTAAAGAAATGAAAAAAAAAAAAAAAGAAAAAAGAAAGGAAGGAAAAGAAAAGAAGAAGAAAAACACTATTTTCCAACTCAACATCTCCCTTAACTTCTTTCTTAAAATGTGTCTTTATAAAGAAAAAAGTGTCTTTATAATAGACACATTAGAGCTGTCCTTATAATAAGCAAACATAAAAAGTTCAATTTGTATTGTATCTTGCATGTTGTTTAATTTGTATTGTATCTTTTATACTTACTACACATACATACATACTTACATGGGACCTGATGGCTTCACTGCTGAATTTTACCAAACACTTAAAGAAGAATTAATACCAATCTTACTCAAACTATTCTGAAAAACAGAAAAGGAAGGAATACTTCCAAACTTATCTGATGAGGCCAATATTACCTTGATACCAAATCAGACAAAGACACATCAAAAAAAAGAAAACTACAGGCCAATACTAGCAAACCAAGTTCAACAACACATTAAAAAGATAATTCATCATGACCAAGTGGGATTTATCCCAGGGATGCAAGGATGGTTCAAAGATACACAAGTCAATCAATGTGATATATCATATTGACAGAATGAAAGATAAAAACACTATGATCATTTCAATTGATGCTGAAATAGCATTTGATAAAATTCAACATCCTTTCATGATAAAAACCCTCAAAAAACTGGGTATAGAAGGAACATACTTCAACACACTAAAAGCCATACATGACAAACCCACAGCTACTATCATACTGAATGGTGAAAAACTGAAAGCCTTTCCTCTAAGATCTGAAACAAGACAAGGATGTCCACTTTCAACCACTGTTATTCAATATAGTGCTGGAAGTCCTACCTAGAGCAATCGGACAAGAGAAAGCAATAGGCCAGGCACAGTGGCTCACACCTGTAATCCTAGCATTTCGGAAGGCAGAAGTGGGAAAATGGCTTGAGCCCAGGAATTTGAGACCAGCTTGGGCAACACAGTGAGACCCCATCTCTATTAAAAAAAAAAAAAAAAAAAAAAGAGAGAGAGAGAGAAAGTAATACATGACACACAAATTGGAAAGGAAGAAGTTTGCAGATAGATAATCTTATATTTGGAGAAACCTAAAGACTCCACCAAAAAAACTATTAGAACTGAAATATTCAATAAAGTTGCAGAATTCAAAATCAACATACAAAAGTCACTAGCATTTTTATTTGCCAACAGTGAACAATCTGAAAACGAAATCAAGAAAGTAAACCCATTTACAGTAGTTACAAATAAAATAAAATACCTAGGAATTAATCAAATAACTAAAAGATCTTTACGATGAAAACTATAAAACACTGGTGTAAGAAATTAAACAGCACACAAATAGAGGAAAGATATTCCATATTAATGGACTGGAAGAATCAATATTGTTAAAACGTCCATACTACCCAAAGCAATCTACAGATTCAATGCAATCCCTATCAAAATACCAATACTATTCTTCACAGAAATAGAAAAAATAATCCTAAAATTCATATGGAACTACAAAAGACCCAGAATAGCAAAGCCACCCTAAGCAAAAAGAACAAAACTGGAATAACATTACCTGACTTCAGATTATACCACAAAGCTATTATAACCAAAACAGCATAGTACTGACATAAAAAAAGACACATAGACCAATGGAACAGAGTAGAGAACTCGGAAATAAATACATACATCTACAGTGAATTCATTTTTGACAAAGGTGCCAAGAACATACATTGACGAAAAGACAATCTCTTAATACACACAAATATAAAAGCTCCTTCCTTTGGATATTCAACATAACATGAAGTCAAACTGAAATCTAAATTTTGATAAGATTTCACCTGGTCTAATCTTAACAAGGGATAATTATAGCCTTAGTCCTTAAGTACATTTGAAACTCCCAAATGCGGTACATTCTATTTTTAATACTTCCTCAAGTAGGAGAAAATGACCCATTCTTGCTCGGTCACATTTTCCAATGTTTCTCTTAATGCTGGCAATCAAAAAGTTTTTCTTAGCTTCTACCTTAAATATCTTCTATGTCAATTCACAATATTCTCTCATAACTTCTCTCTAAAGAAATTACAGAATAACTAGTCACTATTCTTCTACCATATCATCACATATTATTCATTTCTTTTTCTGGTATTCTTCTCAAATTAACCAAAAGTTTATATCCTAGTTCTTTTCTTTGAGCCTTGTGTCATACTGTTCCCTTTCTTTGCTGCCAGAGAAGTCAACGTAGACTATCCATAACAAAACAAAAGATCCTTCTCTGTGCTTCACAGGTTCTCCATTACAAAATGGTGAAATAATGCCTAACAATTGTCTCTATCACAAGACAAACAGAAAAAAGATATGCTTAAATCCATAACGACGGCCGGGCGCGGTGGCTCACCCCTGTAATAATCCCAGCATTTTGGGAGGCTGAGGCGGGCGGATCACGAGGTCAGGAGATCGCGACCATCCTGGCTAACACGGTGAAACCCCGTCTCTACTAAAAATATAAAAAATTAGCCGGGTGTGGTGGCAGGTGCCTGTAGTCCTAGCTACTTGGGAGGCTGAGGCAGGAGAATGGCGTGAACCCGGGAGGCGGAGCTTGCAGTGAGCCAAGATCGCGCCACTGCACTCCAGCCTGGGTGACAGAGCAAGACTCCATCTCAAAAAAAAAAAAAAAAAAAAAAAAAAATCCATAACGGCTTAAGTGTCTATGCTAAATAATCATAAATAATTAAGTCACCAAAAACTGACTGCTCAGAGGCAAAATACAGAACAGTAATATAAAGATATATTTTCAGGCTGGGCGCAGTGGCTCAGGCCTGTAATCCCAGCACTTCGAGAGGCCGAGGTGGATAGTCATGAGGTCAGGAGACCGAGACCATCCTGGCTAACATGGTGAAACCCCGTCTCTACTAAAAATACAAAAAAGTTAGCCGGGTGGGGTGTCACGCCACGCCTGCAGTCCCAGCTACTCGGGAGGCTGAGGCAGGAGAATTGCTTGAACCCAGGAGGAGGAGGTTGCAGTGAGCCAAGATGGCGCCACTGCACTCCAGCCTGGGCGACAGAGTGAGGCTCTGTGTCAAAAAAAAAAAAAAAGACATATTTTCATAAATGTATTTGAAATTGGGAAAAACACTTTATGCTCATTCCTTTATCATCTACCTCAAAGCAGAGCCCCACAAATGAAATCAGTAACTCAACATACCTCCTCTTCTCCCTGGCTTCCACAGAGGAATCTGTTCCAGTAATGGAGAGCACAGGAGTAGCTGTAACCCCATTGGCAGTGCTAGGCAGAGGGCGATTGGTGATCACACAGAGCGGGGTGCTAGAAGAGACATTGTCTGCTGTTTTCTCTGCTGTCGAGTCGGCCTGGGATTTGTGAGGAGTCCTGAAATTTAAAAAGATACAAGCAGAAAGGAAATGGTTAGGCATGCTATACAACAAAGCACTGGCACAGAGACAGAAGGATTAAAGAGTGGTTCATCTAGGAAATCTTGCTCTGATTTTGTTTGTTGGTTTCTTAATTTTGAGCTCTTACAGCTTGGAATAGCATAATTACACGTTTAGTCTGACATCCTTTGCCTGAGGAGTTACATTTTATGAGACTTGTATGTGTACGTGTGTGCCTGAGATTTCGTTTTAACAAAAATCATTAGCTATGGCACAAGGCAAGATAGTGACATATGCAAGAGTGTTTTAAATGACTCCCCAGTAGCACCTGGTCTCCACACATGCACACGGAGACAGGGCCTCTCTACACAAAAAAAAGACATTAAAGTCACTTACAATATTAGTCTCCACCTGTTCCTTAATTCTTGGCAGTGGGAGTCTTTGTGGTAGTCCTCAGCCTAGATTTGATGACCATCTTCTTGGATTATCCAGAGACAACTGATACTCAACAGTCTCAGTATGCTTAGTTCTCCCTCACCTAGTTCAGCAACTGCTCTCTCTTTCCATTTAACCAAATGCCTAATTGTCTATATTCATAACTGCAAAAGTGAGAAATTGAAACAAAAACCAAACTGGATTCTATAAGTATCCTTAACCACAGACTTTTCAACAGCAAGCTGTATAATTAAACTTATTTACATGAAAACAAGATCTTTGTTTCTTAACAAAGAGTTGGGAGCAACCATTGGCTCTCCACCCAAAAAGCTATCATTTGTGATGTCACAGCTGTTGCTGGGGTAACAGAGGTCCAAAACTGATACAGAGATGGAGAAAGCAATGAAAAGCACAAATATTAAAAATCTATTTTTTTCACCTACTCACATTTATTAGTAGAAATGTTCACGGGTAGCTCTAAGCTTACTTCCAAATAATCAAATTACAAGCTTGAAAAAAATAATAAAAATATAAAAATATAAATATGGTACCTAGATACAAACATAAAAGCAGAATATTTTAAAAGATAGATGTAATATCTAAAAAACACATGCTACTTCTCCAGAAGCAATTAATGACTAAGAAAAAAGGTGAAATTTCATAGTCTTTTTTAATAAAAAAAGAAAAGGCAAAAAATTCCTCAGACTTACAAGATACGAATCTATAGGAAGTACTAATAAAATTAGCTAGACACACAGCTACAAAAAATTACACTTAACCAAACCTTACCTGAAGTTCTTTTTAGGTTAATAACATGTTTTGGTCTCACTGTAATTTCTTATGCTTTTGAAATGCCAAGGATTTTATTTTACTAAATTACATAATAGGACTTTTACTATTATTTTGAAATGCAGTGTAATTTTACAAGTAGATTGTTAGAATAAGAACAGCCCTAGAGCAGAGAGCAGAGGATATGCAATGGAGTAAAATAAATATGGGCTTTGGAAACACAACATTTGCTTAAATGTAGACTCTCTGATCTCTTCTTCATTGATAAAATAGAGATAGTGGCACCTTAAAATACAGGGTTCTTCTAATGATTAAATAAAATAATGTCTGCAGGACACCTAAAATAGTACCCAGAATAAAATATAAACTCAGCAGATACAAACAGTGACAAAATAGGTAACAGCTTTGAAATGTACAAATCTGAGTTCAAATCCTATCTCAGTCCCTCACTAGCTGTGTGACCTTGGGCAGACGATTAACCTTTTGGTCTGAGTTTCCTCATCTATAAAATAATACTTCATATAATAGGGGGCTCATTATAAGAGAATAGAAGATATATGTATGCATGAGACAGCTAGTTGTCTAACCCATATCCACTGTCCCTTTCTTCTTTATGAACTGAATCCCTATATCTTTGAGGGCAGCAATATACCTAGTTAAAAGTCCACACTTCTCAATGTCTCCTGGCCACTAGAGGTATCCAATGAGACATATGCAGACAACTAGTACTTCTGGGAAAATTCTCAGTTCAGAAGCATTCTTTCTTTGTCTGCTTCCTTCTTTCCTCTTCCTTCTTCCCTAGAGTACAGCCATGATAGCTAGAGCTCCAGCAGTTATTCTGGACCATGAGGCAACCCATGGAAATGGCAGCCATGATGCAAGAACTGTGGAGCAGTTCTTTTAATGGATCCTTTAATGACTGTGGAGCTACTAAGCCAGCTCTGCATATTTCTGGACTTTCTTAAGTGCAAGAAAAAAAAAAAACCTTTATCTTATTTAAGCCACTACTATTTAGATATATCGTTACATATAAGCAAACTAAATCCCAATATAATACCTAACCAAATGCCTGTCACATAACAGGGTCCAACAAATGGCAGCTGTAATTATTTTCTCTCAGTTGCAGCTCTTAATAGTTACAGTAATAGCAATATAGTATTATTATATAATATATAATATTATATATATAAAATATAGTAATACGGCCGGGTGCAGTGGCTCTTGCCTGTAATCCTAGCACTTTGGGAGGCCGAGGTGGGCGGATCATGAGGTCAGGAGACAGAGATCATCCTCATCCTGGATAACACGGTGAAACCCCGTCTCTACTAAAAATACAAAAAATTAGCCAGGTATGGTGGCATACGCCTGTAGTCCCAGCTACTCGGGAGGCTGAGGCAGGAGAATCGCTCGAGCCCGGGAGGTGAAGGTCGCAGTCAGCCAAGATTGCACCACTGAACTCCAGCCTGGGTGACAGAGCGAGACTCCATCTCAAAAAAAAAAAAAAAACAACAACAACAAAAAAAAAAACCTCTCTATGTTTGTTTCTTCATCTATGGTGATAACAGTTAACATGTCTATGCAACTGGATTATTATAAGGACCTAATAAATTTACCCATAATTATACAGTATTATTATTAATAATCCATCATAAACCCTTCCCTCCTGGCTGAATTAATGATCACCGCTTATTTTAGGGAAAGAAATCTAGTAAACTGACAAATATCAATCAAGCACCATACTGGTGTTTCTGCAACAACACTATCATTACGATTTTTTCATTTTCTTTATCAGTTGTAGACACAGACCCAAAAAAAGGAGACCCTTTGCCACCACACATAAAGGATTAAAAGCCACAGTTAAAACTACAGCTAAAGTCCTAATGTACTTTCACAATAACATTCTACCATGCTATCCCTTAGATGAACTAGAAACCAAGAAGATACTGCCCCCAGAACACAGTTTAGACAAACACAAATCTGTCCCTTCTCACAATGTTTCCAGCAAAATACTCTCGTTGGCTGGGAGTTTTCAGAAGGTTATCATAGGCTTTTGGAAAATGAGTTAGCTTTCTTTCTGATTTGGGTTTGCATGCCATTTAAAAGACTAAATACAAGAGATTCCTATTATAATTACTGGAAAATTAATAGAAGTAAAATATGAAAATATTTTCAATATTTAATTTACCACAATAGCATGATCCTTAAATTGTAATCACAACTGGTTAGGTTGTTGAGGGATGAAATCAGTCATATTAAGCTGATGTCCAAACACCAAGTACAATTATACATACCCTTTGATTATTCAATATGCAACTGTTGACTGGTTAATACAAATCAAAGCAAAAGCATCTTCATTAAATTCAGACATTTTCTCAGGAATTCTAACTTGCTTTTATAGTGATAAAGTCTCTTTGGTTCAAATTTCATATGTGTTTTCAGAGCCATTAACTTTGATGAATGCAACTCAAATGGCTTCAAGAAGCCTTACCTGCCATGATGTACAGATGCAGTAGTGTTTGCACTGATTGGTGCAGGGCAAGAAGAGGCAGGTTGCCACTGGCTGCCCCGAGAGGTAGATGAACCAATGGTAATGGGTGAGGTAGCAGGAGATGAATTGCGATTGGCTGAAATGTAGGGACTTGTGGGGTCACTACTTCTACCAAATGAAGCACTGCAAAACAGCACACAGTCACTTTCTTCAGGACATGCTGCTCACCCACCATTTCCCAGCACCACCTTCCCACCCAGATTGTGCACTTGAAACGAATATAGACCAAAGAAAGGGTATGACAACTGGGAAGTGAAGTGATCAACTCCAGCTAGAGCTGAGTCACTGGCAGCAAGCAGGCAATCATCCAAAAGAATGAAGGAATCATCACTCTTTGAAGGATGGTCTTTTTGGTCAATCATCCAAAAGAGTGAAGGAACATGGAGGAAGAGAGATGATACTGAATGAGGGAAAGCAGGGAAGTATATATGATAAGAGGAGAGGCTAAGAAAGGGAATAATAGGAAAAAGGATAATTTTATTAGAAAAAAATAATTCCCAACAAACCCAAGGCAAATAATCATGCAACCCCAAATGTCTACCTGATACAGAATTAGCACTGCAAAAGCAAAAGTAAGACCAGAGAATTTGGAGAGGTTGTGGAGCAGATATTTAAAATTTAAAAGTGGAAAAGAGTAAAGAAGCTCTGTGGAAAAAAAAATGACTTTGAGAACTGCAGTTATTCAGCCTAAAGCAAAATTGTCTCTGGGAGAATTTAAAGTTCTAAATCTAGAAAGTAATACTGTATGAGCAATAAAGGGCAACTTGTATTTGTTTCAATTGAAGATAGGTAAGAACCATCTCAATTGCAGGAAAAAATTATTTGGGTTCAAATTTCAAAAATACTTCTTGACTATAATAGAAATGAGACACTTGAGGAGATAACCAAAAAAAGCTATAAAGCCTTCCTTGGAAAAGAGGTATTTTAATATGGGCCATATGAAAGGAATGTCTGCCTATACACAAGAGATGAACTCTCATTCTCATTGTCAAAGATGAAAATGGAATGTATATGAAGGTTTGGCATAGCGGGAAATGACAAATTTCTCCTTACACTTGCTCTTTTAAATGGTGATGGCATATGATTCTTTCCTTTTAAAAAGATCATAAGATAGGTTTTTATAAAATCAAAAAATGCTTTAGGGTTACAGAAGAAAAGCTGTGGAAATCCAAGATATGAAGCAAGTTGTACATCTTTTCCTCAAAAAGTGCTCATATCATTAAGCATGCTTTTGATCCTAAATAGAGGCAGCCTGTCCCTTCACTGTTCACCATAACTTTGCCAAACTACATCTATCAAACCAAATGTCTCTCAACCCATTTGCTGATTATTTGGATCACAAAAATCAACAACCTCGCCACAGAATAACTCCATGCCTGGAAATTAAATGGCAGCTTTCTCCCTTCTCTTGATCTAGAACATTATTTTCTTAGAAAAGTTTTCTTGATCTTGGATTCAACTATAATGAATAATAATGCATCCAGGAAGACCAAGGCCTTAGCCATTAAGACAAATAGGTGATAGCCTCATAAAGCAAGAAACACCTCTTTTGTGTAATAAAGCATCAGTGAGACCATCAAACTTTCATACTTCCAAAGTTGAGCCCTTTCTTATAGAATGTATCTACAGAAGTGAAGAACATTAAAAGGCAACAATGACTGTTTGTTTTCTAGCTATTTCCCATGTTTCAACAATAACTAGTTGAAAAGTCTTTCTGACAAGTGGAAATAAGTGTTGATTCCAAAGAGTTAATGTGCTCATCTAGTCTAGGCCAGGGCCTGTTTCTAAGGTAGCCAACCAATCATCTAAAAAACCTAATGATGAAGGCTATGGTGTGAGGAGACAGTGGGAGTGGTTAAGTGGAAGTGAAGAAAGAATTCAAAGTAAGCAATAAAAAACAGATTCTTCCACATTAGCAGCAGAGTTCAAATTAAAATATTAAGTATTTTTGTAGCTTAATGGCTCTGGCAAAGGTGCTTGGTTTGCTGGCTAGTATGTGGCAAAGAAAATAATTGCAGAAAAGGGAATACAGATGAGAAAAGAAGGAAACCCATGTACCTTCTCTGCACCAAACTTGCGAGTTTCACATCTTGATGGATCTGAGGGCCATTAAAGTCATAAGAAAAAAAACAACTCAAGTCCCTAAATTAACAGGCTTCAGTATGAAACTTCTTTAATGCAATAGAAAACTGTCCCCATTTCCCACCCCTCACCACTTTATAGTGTCCCTCCCTTCCTCCCCCCAAAAATAGCACATGGGATGAGAACTACTCTGTTTCAGATAAGGAGAACCAGCTACTGGACAAGGATAACTTAAATTCAGTCTTGCCCAGAGATTACTGAAAGCCACTTCTGATTGAAAATTTTAATAGGATGGAGAGGATAAAGTATAAAGCCAGATCTGTAGTGAGAATCTGAAATTAGCTTACTTTAATTCAATTATGAAGATAATAAATTTTAAATTATTCGAGACGTTAATTCTAAGAAACCTGAAAGTAATTCATTTTGATTCATTTCTGCGGTGTTAATTGGACATAAAAAGGCATGCAAACATTACCCATTTCCCATGGCTAGAGTGAAAGAAACATCTCCCACCCCCTTTGAGCCTGGTACCTTTTCAAGTAAGTTGATACATAGGTGGAGGGAGCAATTGTTTGTGGGGTTTCATTTCCTTTTGCTTCATCCCTCCATAGCTGCCGGGTATAGGAGCCACTCCTCACTAGATTAACAGCTGATTCTCTGTAGAAGCATGAAAGGAAGACAAAACACTGATTCCTACCACCAGTTTTTGTCCATGATACAATGCAAACAGAGAGAGAAGAGCCAGACAGGCAAACTGTAACATGGCTAACAGACACATTCTTCAGGTGATTCTGTTTTATATACCAGTTTTCTGAACAGAAGAGAAGTATTACTGCCTGCTTTCATCAACTTAGAACCAATTAATTTCAACAGGTACCAAATTCCTCACGTCAAAGGTCTCTAACCCTTTTGTAATAAGAAGTCACTTTTGATCCTCACTTAAAAAGTGCTTTGCGGCTGGGCATAGTGACTCACATCTATAATTCCAGCATTTTGGGAGGCCGAGGCAGGCAGATCACTTGAGGTCAGGAGTTCGAGACCAGCCTGGCCAACATGGCGAAACCCCATCTCTACTAAAAATATAAAAAAATTAGCCAGGCATGGTGGCACATGCCTGTACTCGGGAGGCGGAGGCACGAGAATCGCTTGAACCCAGGAGGCAGAGGCTGCAATGAGCCAAGATCATGCCACTGCACTCCAGCCTGGGCGACAGAGTGAGACTCTGTCTCAAAAAAAAAAAATAAAGAAAAAAGTGTGTTGCAATCAGTATTAGTAGCAGGTGGCTTTTAAGTTAAGCAGAGAAGGAAATGATGGGGGAAGATGAAGAAGTCTGTTACCGAGAAAAAAGGTTACTACAGAAGGGGAAAGGGAAGGAAGACTTGCTGGAAGCCTCTTTAGCATTATAAATGAAAAGGTATCCAGGAAAGTGCTGTACTAGGATTTTTGATCCACAATTGATAACTCAGGGTCTTTGTTGCAAAACCTATGGGTTTCCATGCTTCACAAGGTTCTCTAGAACAATCCTTCTCAAACTTTCATGTGTATTAATATTTGAATCACCTAGGGAATTTCGTTAGAATGCAGATTCTAATTCAGTAGATCTGGAGTAGGGCCTGAGATTCTGGAGTCCTAACATGCACCCAGGCCAGGAGCAGTGGCTCACACCTACAATCCCAGCACTTTGGGAGGGCAAGTCAGGAGGACCGCTCGAGGCCTGGAGTTTGAGACCACTCTGGGAAACATAGCAAAACCCTGCTTCTATTAAAAAAAATTTTTTTTAATAAAAATAAAATGTACCCGGGTGATGCCAATGCTGCTGGCTAAGGTTTGAGATCACATTTTGCCCCAAGATGCAGCAATACTTCAAAATCCCTACATTTATTTTAACTAATTAGGAAGACTTTAATTTTACCTTCTGACAAATTAGAAGTTGGTCAATTTAATTAAATAACATTATTTTAGTGTTTACTATGTGTTAGGCACTGTCCTAGGAACTAGGGGTCCTTGAGAAACCAGACAGACACAGACCCTACCTTTACAGAGCCTGCTGGTAGAATAAAACTAATCCATGTGTGGAAAAATCAGGGAAGACTTCCTAAAGAAGGTAATATCTAACCTGGAGTTAGAATTTGAAAAATAAAGAACTAGCAAAGCAAGGATATAAGAGTTGAGAGGTGTTCTAAGCAGAAGGAACAAACAATTCATAATGTGGTAAGGACACCTGAGGGAAAAATGCAAAAGAGTAATGCCCAGGAGATGACTATGTCGAGTAGACCTAAGAGGATGAGGACCATCTTTTGGCTGGTTTTAGGATTACCTGTTCTCCTTTTCTTCAATATCACTTGTGCTGTTGAGCTTCCGGGGTGCTAGTGAACTAATATAGCTTTTGTTTTCTCTCTCCTGTAAAATAAAAACAAGTAAAGCACAAGAAAGGTACAATACTGGCACAGCATAAAACATTTTGAGTAAAAAAGCAGAACTTAATATACCTATATAATCTTATTTCTGGATCCAACACTAATTCTATTTTGAGTGGTATTTACAAAAGGTTAGCTTTCAAAAGCTTATTCCTAACTTTCTTTCATTAAAAAACATTATGAAGGGAAATAATTCTCATGGGAAAGTCAGGATGAGCAAATAAAGAAAACAGCAGCACAAATTACGCAAAGCAGCACCTCTGTTAAGAGAGGAGGAAAGCCTTTGAAGGGCCACAAACAGAAAGCTCCACTCTAATATTCTTGATGAAATAAGATTTATGTAGTCCCCAATAGTCCCCAGTACATCTTTTCCTTGAAATACAGCTTCCTTAGGAATATGTACAATAGTATGCTGCAGTTAATTCAACCAATATGCCTCATCTCTTTCAGTAGTCTCCAGAGATATAAAGCAAGAGGACTGTGATTACAAGGAAGATGTGACCCCAGAGAAAAGCACTAAGAGAGTCCTATAAAATCTGGAACTAAAAAGTGAAGAAAATAAAAATTTACTCATCTTGAATGAATATACAAACTATTTGTGAAGTTAGCCTAACCATATTTTCCATATTAATGAAAGAACGACAAGTTAAATTTTTTTTTTTCTAAGTACTAATTTGCCTGAGCTTAATTTGGATTCAAAGCCCAGAGAACCTCTTAGGCCATACTGAATTTTTTTTTTTTTTTTTTTTTTTTGCAGGGTAGGAGGCTTTATTTCGCTGTGGCGGGAAGGGAGCCTAGACAGCGTGGGGCAAGCAGGGCAGGAGGGGCTGCCCCCAAACCTGTTGAGGAGAAACTGAGGCCAGCCCCAGTGGAAACCTAGCCCAGCAGGAGAAAGGGGAGTGGGGGGGAAACTGGGTCTGAAGGAATGAGCTCCCCCTCGCTCTGCGCATTCCTCCTAGAGGGCCTCAGTCCCTCCTGCTGGCTGGGCTGCACAATCCCCAATCCTTGCTGCCTCCAACTTGGAGGAGGGGGCCGGACCAGGAAGGGCAGTGGACAGGGAGCCTGGGGGAGTTAGGGAGTGCAGGGCAGGGTCCATGGTGTACAGAGGGGGTGGCGGCCACCTGGGTGGTCAGTTCCTGACAGGAATGACCACAGAGAGCGCCACACCCCCCCAAGGCAACAGCAGTTGCCCCAAACAGCCACTTCCATGGGCTGGACCAGGCACCCTTGCTGGGGTACTTGGCGGGCAGCCGGCTGGGGTTGCCCAGCATTTTCCAGTACAGGGCGGTCTCCGTGCTCTGCTGTGCCGCGTGCTTCTTCATCAGCTTCAAGAGCTCTGCGTGGATCGTCTTGTTGGAAGGTTCCAGCTTTAGGGCTGCCCTCAGGATGGAGATGGCCTCACTGTACTCGCCCTGCTGGGCCAGTATCTTGCCCTTGTGGAGGACAACCTTGATGTTGTCTGGATGGTGCTCCAACCAGGCTGCAGGAGCACAGGGCTGCACAGTAGTGGTCAAGCTTCAGCTGCGAGGCCGCCAGATTGTTCAGACACTTCACCTTCAACTACAGGAGCTGCTCCTCCTCCTCGAACGTCATGTCCACTTTGGCGCTGGAGGTGATGGCCTTGATGGCAAGGTCATAGGAGTTGGCGGCCAGGATGAAGTCCACCCGCTGGTAGTGGGCACTGCCGCACTCCCACTTCCGGTTGGCCAGGGCCATGCGCTCCTGCCCTGTAAGCATCTCCAGGTCAGGCCAGTCCACGGTCGTCTTCGGGGTCACCTCCAGGCACAGGGCCGCGTGCGGGGGATGTATGGGCTCCTGCCCTGTGGGCTGTAGCAGTACATGGAGTCAGCAGTGACCATGGCCATCTCCCCCACGTCCGTGAGTTAGACACTAAGATCCAGGGCCTGGATGATGTCACAGTCGCTCAAGGTGAACACCAGCTCTGGCTCCTCCTGCACCCACATGCCGTTCTCTTATGACGTCTGCAAATGCACGGTAACCACCTGGCCCTTGACTGGGCGGCTCCAACCTGGCGGCCCTGGGACAAGCGTCTTCTTCCTCAACAGCTGCTTCCGGGGCCAGGGACAGGGCGGGCTCAGGCTCCATGGCAGCGAGGAACTCTCGGGCCAAGGTCCCAGGCTGTTCAGCCTCTTCCACCGGGGGCTGTCCCATGCCCACCCTCCAGAGGTGGCAGCTCTCTCAGGTCATCTTCCTCCTCCTCCTCTTCCTCCTCGCCCTCTGCATCCTCGACCCCATCCCAGCACCTCGAAGTCCTCAAGCGGTGGGACCCTGGCAGGAGGCGGGGGCAGAGGGCTCAGAGGGTTCAGCACATGATGCCATGCTGCTGGGGGGACGGGAATTGGCCCTCTGGCTCCAGGACCCCTACCTGGGGTCCTGTGCCCCCTTCCGACATATTGAAATTTTTATGTTTCTGATCCATTTTTTGCTGTAGGTAAGGGGAGGGGGCAAGGAAGATTGAACAAACCAAAAGGAAAAGCTATTTTTAAAGCCTTTTTTTTCTTTTTGGTCAAGCAAACAATAGCAAGCAAATAGCTACTTGATTAAACTATCAGTGTGCCTCTCTCCCTTTAAAGACTTTGCATTTCCAAAATCAACTTAAGGACTAGAAAATATTTTCATTTGTTCCTAAGATTGAATTTTCATAGAAAAAAAAAAAAAAACTGCCTTGGAATTCCCCCATACCCTCCCAAACTGCACCTTATCTTTGTTGTCTAGTAGAGCAGAAATCCGAGGGCTTGAAGAGGAGCGGTAGATGGAAGAGCCTCGGTCCCTTATAGGTTCCTTGGAATTGGCCACCTCACTCAGCATGTTGTGGCTGCCAGTTTTTCTCAGTCCCAATCTCCATGAAGAAGGAGACTCATCTTTGGGCTCTTCTGGCTTGTTAAAAAGGCCAGAAGAGAACTATGAGAGAAGCAAATAAAAGAAATGAAAAATAAAGGCTCTGATGATTCTTTCTCAGCCCATTTGCCTTTTCCACACTTAACTAAGTTCAGCGAGGCAACATAAGGTAGCTAAGAAGAACAAATACATGGCAGTCTTTCCGCCAATGTTCCCTCCCTCACCCAGCAAACGCTAATAACCTCTCCAGGCTCTTTCTTCCTAAGCCAAAAATAGCCTTGGATTCTTCACACAGTGCTCCTACCTGACAGAGTTGTTCTGAGAAATTTGCTATCTCTGTGCAATTAATAATGACCTGGAACACCAGGAGATTGTATTCTAGTAATATACCTTCTTCTAACTCACCGTGGAACTGAAAATAAGATACTTTACTTTTCTAGGTCTCAACATGCTCACCTGTAAAATGACGATAATGAACTTAATCCCTCTTTATAATATGTAGAGACTGGAAAAAATGAGACTAGCTAATTTATCTTTTATTTTTATTTTTTTGAAGTAGGGTCTCACTCTGTCACCCAGGCTGGAGTGCAGTGGCCTAATCAGAGTTCACTGCAGCCTTGACCTCCTGCGCTCAAGCAATCCTCCCCCTCAGCCCACCGAGTAGCTAGGACTACCAGCATGTACCACCATGCCTGGTTAATTTTCTCTAAATTTTAGTAGAGACAAGGTCTCCCTATGTTGCCCAGGCTGGTCTCAAAGTCCTAAACTCAAGCAATCCTCACACCTCAGCCTCCCAAAGTGCTATGATTACAGGCATGAACCCATGCCCTGCCAGGAATGAGCTAATTTATAAATACATTTTAAGGTACTATGATACAGTGATTTAACACTGATAAAAATTCTAGAAGCCACCCCACTCAAATTCTAACTGCTAATTTCAAGAAAATTTATTTGATCTACAGTAGCAGTTTAGAGAGCTTTAGATTTCACTGACTAGCAAAAAAAAAAAAAAAAAACTAGAGGTCAAAGAGTGGCTATCTTTTTATCTTTTAAATTTAATTTTGCCAAAAGAAAACATTCTGAAAGATGTTTTCTTTTTGAACAACTCATCATTACCACAATTTTGTTAAAAATGAAATTTTAATATCAGAAAAGAAAACTTTATGGAAAGCTTACATTGTCCTTAATTATCCCATTTCGCCATAAACTAGGGAAACATCATAGACCAGCATTAGGCCAAGGACCAGTTTGGGGTACAGCTAGTCTTTGGACACAAGCCAACAGACCCTTCCTGAGGTCCAGGACCTTTTGAAGAAGACTTAGGCCTTTCTTCCAATAAGAGGCTACCTTTACTGCCTGATACAGTGAAAATAAATAAAAATATTAAATCACTCATCTCCAACTCATATATAGATTTTCTCTTTTCATCAGTCATCTGAATGTACACATTTATGTACCCCTTCCAGCTTTAGGTGTTCAATAATGTCAGCTTTTTACAAGCTACCCTGATTCTAAGGGGGAAAATGCCTTCCCCAGCATCATTTTAGCAAAGTAGAATAAGTGTGTGTGTGTTGTTGTTGTTGTTGTTGTTTTTCAGACATGGTCTCACTCTGTTGCCCAGGCTGGAGTGCAATGGCACAATCACAGCTCACTACAGCCTTGACCTCCCGGGCTCAAGTGATCCTCCCACCTCAGCCTCCCAGTCCCAAGTCGCTGGGACTACAGGTGTGTGCCACCATGCCTGGCTAATGTTTATATTGTTTGTAAAGATGGGGTTTTCCCATGTTGCCCAAGCTAGTCTCAAACTCCTGGGCTCAAGTGATTTGCCCACCTTGGCCTCCCAAAGTGCTGAGATTATAGGTGTGAGCCACTGCACCCTGTCTAATTTAGTATTTTTCTACTGAAAAAAGTAGGAAGTCTAGGCATCCTTAGAAGCAGTGGCAGTATATGAGGTACACCTAAATGACTGAATAATGAGTGAGAATTACATTTATTCAAAACCTCCTTAATTATTGACAATGATGCTTCTAGGGATAAATAAGTAGCCAGGCCTTTGTTCTCTCATTTCCACAAGAATACCACAAGCCCATCTTTCCAATTCATGAAGTGCTAAGAAGATCATTAAGTTCATACCTATATAACCACAGAGCT
This sequence comes from Pongo pygmaeus, assembly GCF_028885625.2. Classification (NCBI taxonomy): domain Eukaryota; kingdom Metazoa; phylum Chordata; class Mammalia; order Primates; family Hominidae; genus Pongo; species Pongo pygmaeus. Next base: position 47,064,564 of record NC_072373.2, read on the forward strand.
TTTTCAACAGCTTCATTCCAAAGAACTCAAATCAATTCTTAACCTCAAAATGACTTTTATACTTTGTAGAGCAGGGTCATCATTCAACTCAGTCTCACTGACTAGAAGCCTACAGATTCTCAGAGGCCTGCACAAAGTTACAGAAAGAGAGGCCTCTGGTATTTCAACAAGTTATTTCTACCTCTGCCCTTTACTCATCATAAGATATAAAGACTTTACTCATGAAAGTCTTAAAGGAGAAATAGAAAAAGGAGAACAATCACCAAAACAATGAATGCTGGATGCTAGATATCTTCTAGCCCAGTCCACACTTTACATGTAGGCATCTTAACTTCAGATATAAAGAAAACAGGCAAATGACAAAATCTCTTTGGTCTCAGACTACTCTATCTTATGTTATCTTAACACATGGTAGCCAAATTTGTTTGGTAATGATCTTACAGATTTTTGGGGGCAATGTTATGGGTTGAATGTTTGTGTCCTCCCAAAATGCATATATTGAAGCACTAATTCCCAATGTGACTATATTTGGAGATAAGGGTCTGTGAGGAGTGATGAAGGTTAAATGAGGTTAATAGGGTGGGGCCCTAATCTGATAGGGCTGGTTACCTTATAAGAAGAGAAAGAGACACCAGAGCTCCTTCTCTCTGCCATGTTAGGACATAGCGAGAAGGTGGTTATATTCATGTCAAGAAAGAAGGCCCTCACCAGGAACTGAATTGGCTGGTACCTTGATCTGAGACTTCCCAGCCTCCGGAACTGTGAGAAATAAATGTCTGTTGTTTAAGCCACCCAGCCTGTGTTTTTTGTTATGGGAGCAGATTATGACAGGAAAAATGTATTTTTATTATTTTGCAAGATTGTACCTTTAAGTCCTTTCTAGATGTGTGCTACTGCAGTAGGGTGAAATCTAATTCCCAAATTAAGTAAAAAGTACTCACCCTCCTAGCAGAAGAGGCAGAGAAGGTATTTTGAGCTGGTGCTGGTATCTGCTCTGTGATACTACTCTTGCTTTCAGAGTTGGAATGATTGACAAAGACTTCCGGCTTTTTATCTGTTATTTAAGACAAGAGAATTAACAAGTACTAGTATAAAAATCTTATCTTTGTATCTATGTCCTTTTCTGCTAATAGAAAAGATTTGCCCATTATCAAAACAGATTATTAAGGCCCTGTAATGCTTGGATGTAAACTAACAACTTGTAAACTCTTACAACTGTTGGCAGAAGAAAATAAACTCAATGTTATTCCCATCTTGGTAGGCTCCAACTCCAACTTTCAGATAAAAACTGAAAACTATAAGACATTGATATGGGCTTAATGAAAAAAAAAAACAAAAAAAAAACTGAAAACTATCTCCACATTATTATATCATATATAAAATCCATCTATAATCTGTCCTTTGGGGATCTCATCCTTTTCTACAGTTTTACCTTTCACTTCTTATGCAGATAACTTCCACTGGGTCCCTACTACTACTCTGAGGAGCCCCAGATCAAAGTCCAGATCTTAGGCACACCACTTGCCAGCTATGAAACCTAATTCACCTACCCTCCTACAGTGTCAATTTCCCATTCTAAAAAGTAGTGATAATAATATATACCTCAGAGTGTGGTTGTGAGGATTAAAGAAAACTGTTTAAGTGTGGTGCAAAGTAAAAAGCACTATACAAATGTAAAGTTTTATTGTAATTCCCTAAACTAGATACAATGTTTCTTACTAGTGAATCCTATTGACTACACTTACACGTCTCATGTGACATGTATTTTATTCATGTATACACCTTTCTATTCCCTGACTAGATATATTCAACAAAAAACATTTAATGAATGTGAATGCCTGTTATGTACCAGGCATTGAGCTGAGACCTGGGAGTTCAATAATAAACTCAGAGTTCCCAGACAAAATGATGAGTGCTACAGCAGAGTTAACTAGGCAGTGCTAGAGGGACATAAACAGAGAACAATCATGGGGTAGAAGAACAGTGAGGTGGCCCATTTCCTTTCAGCTTCCTATACCAGAAAAACCTAAAGAAAGACTTTTTCAACCTGCTAGATCCTATAGTTTTCTACAGAAATCACTCAATGAGCATTGATGGCCTGAAATGAATTTAGGCTTAAATGGTATAAATTTTCAGAAGCAGGAAAACTCAGGGCATGTTTGAGGAAATTAAGCAGTCCAGCTTGGCCAAAATATGTCCTTATCTATGTACAGCATTGGAAAGGTCAGCTGGAGCTAGATTATGAAAAGTCTTGAAGGCCAGACTGTGGAGCTTGGGGTTTATTTACTCTGTAGGCAAAGATAGAGTGAGATAGGTGGTCATAGGTTTAAACACAGGTGTAGCATAATCAAAAGGGTACTGCGGGTGTTTATGCCAATAGCAATGTGAAGACGGGCTACAGAGAACAAGAGATCTGACACAAGGGTACAAATCACAAAGCAATGACCATAGTTCAGGCAGCTCCCTCCAATTTTTCTCATGCCTTAGCAACTAACAAAAGTGATCTAGAATAGAGCAAGTTCAGATATTTGTTGCAAATACTTGAAGCCTAGAACATGTAAGTACTCAATAAATAATCAAATATCAAAAAGATGAACATTTATAAATTCTGATAGGTACTACAATAGCATTTCCAGAGCATACTGTGCATGATTAATAATAGAAGTTCAAGTCTCAATGAATAAAAGGTCATCTCCTATACTGTAAACTTAGCTGGTGCCTTTCTTCTCTATAGAACTGATGGTTCACTAACTTCCTTTTGGTGACTGACATTCAATGAGCATCAGAGATTGAGACATGAAGAAGGGTAGTATTCTCCCATCATGGAGAGAAATCATATCAGCAAAGCCAGACCTCATCAGGAGCTGGTGCCCAGACAACAGAGTAAGTTAAATATCTTCATTATAGGTAGGCCAGCCATGGCAGAGTTCAGAGGAAAACACAGACTCCATTGTAAACTTAATGTGTGACCCTTTCCCCTCTAGCAGAAACATTTCATCTTATCATGGACTCCAGTTTGGAGGGATAATATGGCAGTGAAAATGGGGCTTAGGTACACTATTCTTTTCTCAGTGTTTGCCTGACTATAAATCCAAACCTGTGGATTACTTTATAGCTTGTTGGTCTGACCATGTTCAACATCTCACTCTCACTGTTGGGGTTCCTGTCTTGTCAAACAATAAACTTAAGAAGCTCTAGGGCCAGGTGCAGTGGCTCATGCCTGTAATCCTAGCACTTAGGGAGGCCAAGGCAGGCGGATCACTTGAGGTCAGGAGTTTGAGACCAGCTGGCCAACACAGTGAAACCCTGTCTCTACTAAAAATACTAGCTGGGCATGATGGTGCACACCTGTAGTCCCAGCTACTGGGAGGCTGAGGCATGAGAATCACTTGAGCCTGGGAGGTGGAGGTCGCAGTAAGCTGAGATCACACCACTGCACTCCAGCCTGGGCAACAGAGCGAGACTCTGTCTCAAAAAAAGAAGCCCTATATGAGGTATATATTATCAATAATAGCCATAAAGGTAAATATGATTTTGTTCCTTCCTTACTCCCCAACTCATATGAGAGGGGAAAAAAAAGATTTTAGGATTCTGTTTAGGAAATCAGACAAACCTGACAATTAAATGCAAGTATTCACCAGTTGGTTTGACCCTAAGAGCTTCTGCAAGATCTCATCTTCTCTGCCTCTCAGCATACTGACATTTTGGAATTTGGTCTCTACGCCATTTACCAACCCGGAGTAAGGAGAGTTGGATTCCTCACATACGAATTATTATCTTTTCTTTTTAAATTTTTTTGTAGAGAGAGGGTCTTGCTATGTTGCCCAAGCTAGTCTTGAACTCCTGGCTTCAAGCAAGCCACTGCACTTGGCCTCCCAAAGTGCTGAGGCACTGTACCCAGCATTCACTTAAGAATTCTTTGTGCACCTTATCATATGGCTACACAGGAATTGGTAGATATAATCTAACATAGCTCAAAGTTTTTATATCAGGTGGTCACTGGCAATTTGGCATCTTATCCTTGAAAACTAAACTTGAAGCTCTTTTTGGAGTCCTGTGAGGCCTGGCTAGCTCTCTGACAAGGAGTGATCTTCTTACACTATGGAGATAGAGGATCTTTCCTATGAACATCTTTGCATTACCTGCTTCCTTCTCAGTTTCTGACTCAGAAGCTTCATCTTCACCTTCCTCCTCCTCTGAGCTGGAGCTACTAGATTCTTTGTTTTCTTCCTCCATTTCTTGGGACTTAGGTGTCTCCTCCTCATAGAGCATCTTCTCTTTGCTAAATTAAAGATGACAACTTGAGTATAATTCAGAAATGACAATCAGGTATAATAAAGGGAACAAGTCTATAAACCTATATGTGGAAGCCATAACAGAAACATATTCAAATTCTTCTTTACATCTGTGTGTTCTTCCAAACCCTTTATTTTTGCAGACTAAGATTTAGTATTTGACGACAGAGTATGGCTCAAGGAAATCTTGCCTGTTTCACATACAGAAAAAAGGAGAACTATGAATTTTGATGACGGTGGATAAATATTCAAAAAAATCATTTAACAAATGTTTACTGAGTACTTATTACATGCCAGGAATCATGCTAGGCACTGTTATAGTCATAAACAAAATAGACATTGTCTCTGAGTTCATGAAACTTACAGTAAGTAGAGGCAGAAGTTGAGACTAAAAGCGCCTAAGCCAGGATTTTAAAATGCTGCACACAGTCTCAATTAATTCTGAAGTTTAAGACACAGTCAACCATCCTTAGTGTCTCCCTCACATATCAATGCCACTCTCTTGTCCCACAAAGTTTCCCACAAGTTTATAGATCATTCGGCTAAATACAAACACAGAGTTTCTTCACTTTATAAATTCTGAAGTTAAGTATGTCACTGACACAGAGCAAAGCTCATCCCATTACTCAAGCCTAAATGTCTTACTTCTTAAAGAACCCACTCTGAATCTTGCTGTTCAGGTCTGACTCAATGAGTTTATTCCGTGTCTCCTTTTCACTTCGAAGCTGGAAATGGAGAAAACAGAGAGAAAAGGGAAGAAGTTGACTATTGGTGAAAAATCAGCAGTATTGAAAACCAAAATGGTACCGTCATTCTGAAGAAAATAGGACCAACACCAAAGAGGTAGTGGGGAACCCGAGAAAAAGAGAAACATATCAGTTGGGTCTCCTTAGATGACCGAACTCATCCAAGGTAGAAGAGAAAAGCCATGGTGTTAAGAACTTCAATAAAACTGCTCCTATCAAATATCCAAACCCAATCTTCAAAAAAAAAAGTCTAGATTCTGAAGGATAAAAAGCCAAAAGGAACCTGAAAGAATTCTTTATGATTCATATACTGAAATAAGTTGGCAATATTTCTAAAGAAAACACAGGTACCAAATGGGAAATAAGCCCTTAGGGAAAATGGTCTGCTATTTAGATGCATGCTCTAGACAAAATGTATTTATATCCCTGGAACTCAAAGTTATGCAGAGGGCAAAGATAAGTACCATTCCCACTGGTGTAGAAATATTATTTCATGAATAACACTATTGATGTTCAAAAACCTTACCATGCTAGGTACAGAATACACAGGAACTCTCTATTTTTGCAACTTCCATGTGAGTCTAAACTTATTTCAGAAAAAGTTTTTAAAATTACAAGAACCTAACTGTGCAAAGTATATAACTTATAATCAGGAAGGCTGTTGCTGCTAAATAACAGCATTGACACTGCATTTGAAAATCCTAGTTTCAGTGATCCTGACTGCTCAACAAAGAGAACAAAATGAACTTTAAGTTGTGTTTGTCTGAGCTTTATGTATGTGACTTTTCCACTGAGCCTTAAAATAACCAGAATCTTCACTTTACCATACCAGACATAATGCTGAACACAACAGAGATTAGGTATGGTTGATCTGTCCCATCATTGAGCTATATAGTTCTTTGATTCAGAACTGCTGTTTTCCATATTTGTCCTAAACTTTAGTTTACATTACTGAGTGACAGCACGTGCAAAAGAAACAAAAACAAAAAAAGTCATTGATTTTTTTGCCCTTAATGTCCCACCCTAATGTCATTGATCTTTATTCTCCCCACTCAAATTATTCATCTGCTTTATGAGTAAAAAATATGGCTTATTCCCTCTTCATCTGTATATTGGGTGGGTTTTCCATTCTGCAGTCTGAACACAAATACCGTACTTATGGAGTTCTCCTGTATAAGCCAAAGACATGCATGACCAAACAATAAAAGATTCAAAATGAGGAGCAGAGAAAGGAGGACTGAATTCTAGATGTTTCATAAAACTGGAGTAAGTATGAATCACTGACCAAATACTCTCCTATATGAAATGACAGTTTTAGTATTATGTGTATTTCCTTATTTTTTAAGAAATATATTCTTCTCCGTAATAAATGTGCTTAAATAAAGATAGCCTTTTAGTCAATAAGAAAAAGAAAAGCTACGAGGTATCCTCCACTCTGGTACCTTCTATTTGGAAAAACATCTGATTTGAACATATCACATTCATTTTCTAGAACTCAAGGGTAATTATTAGTTTTTTGTGGCTGTTTTTAACTTTCAGCTCCTTGAAGCCTATCTTATAATGAGCAAAAAACCTGAACAATAATGGTTTCTGGGATATATTCTTCTAACAGACTGTTTATAGTTCCTGAAGGGAACAATTAACATCTCTGGAATGCAGATATGTCCATTTCAACTCTCAGCAGACACAACTGAAACAAGTGATTGAGATACTTGGTGTGAACTGCAAACTATTAGAAAACTTTTGAAAGCACCAATCAGAAACTCACCACATTCTGCTTCTTCTGGAGCATCTCCAAATGCTCCACGAGACCCTCATCAGCCACATCAAATGGTGTTTGGCCCTGGCAGAGAAAAGGAGCACCATGACTGACAGAAAACAGAAGCAGCAATTACGTGACTTTATTAGGGAACTATTCAATAGTCACTTTTTGCCTTTGACTCCAATAATAGCTGCTTTTCAAACTAATCTACCATACATTATAACACCTTCATCTATCACACAGGACACATAACAAGAAACACCAAATCCTTTAAATATAGAGTTTGTACAACAGTATTGCAGAAATCACACCATTTCTAATCCTTACTGCCACCTGGCAAATAATCAAGTGAAATCCCTACTTGTATCTGTTCTAAAATGGTCTTAATTGCTATGATAAATTCTATAAAGGGCTCTTCAAAACTTCAGAGGGAGGTTCACGGCACATGTTTAATAAAGATTAAATCACAGGAATCATCTTCCTTTAAGTGAGGGGAGGACTGACAAGAAAGTTAATTCTTTTAGGAAGCATCAGCATAATTAAGAACCCTGACCCATAGTCTGAGAATGAAACCTGGGTTCAGGAGAGATGTGACGCAGATAAGAATATCTACTAATTAAAAGGCCATGTCTCTGCACTACTAGAAAATCAGTACATATATGGGCTGGGCACAGTGGCTCACACCTGTAATCCCAACAATTTGGGATTACTCAGTATTATTCAATATTCACTTTTTGCCTTTAATTCCAATAATAACTGCTTCCCTATCTAGTCTACCATACATTATGATAATACCTTCATCTATCACAGAGGACACATAATGAGAAACACCAAATCCTTTAAACACAGAGTTTGGGATTACAAGTGGCAAGGCTGGGGAATCACTTGAGCCTAGGAGTTTGAGACCAGCTGGGAAACCAGTGAGACCCCCCATCTCTACCATAAAAAAAAAAAAAAAAAAATTAATTAAAAGAAAATCAGCTGGGCGTGGTGGCTCATGCCTGTAATCCCAGCGCTTTGGGAGGCCGAGGCAGGCGGATCACGAGGTCAGGAGATCGAGACAATCCTGGCTAACACTGTGAAACCCCATTTCTACTGAAAAAAAAAAATACAAAAAATTAGCCAGGCGTGGTGGCATGTGCCTGTAGTCCCAGCTACTCAGGAGGCTGAGGCAGGAGAATGGCGTGAACTTGGGAGGTGGAGCCTGCAGTGAGACGAGATCGTGCCCCTGCACTCCAGCCTGGGTAACAGAGCGAGACTCCGTCTCAAAAATAATAACAATAAAATAAAATCAGTAGACATAGGGATAGGAGTTCCAGAGCTTCTAAGTTGTTTGAAGTGAGACTGAATAACACTATTTTCAGCCAAACTCAAGGATCTTTGTCATTATAACATTTTAATGACTCACATGAATGCAGCAACAATAAAATCTTTCATACCTCACCACAGACAGTAACATTAGGCTCCTCAAAGCTCATTTTTTGCCAAGAACAAATATATTTTTTTCTATATACTATGTTCAAGCCTCTATATTTTAGAGGCTTGAACATAAATAAAATCAGAAGGTCCATGGAGTTTTATTTTAAATAACAAACATAACTGTGTTAATAGGGCCAGAGGCAGGGTGGTGGAGGGTAACATTATAGCTACCAGTGATGTATATTTCACAACAGTCAGACTGCCGTTGAATAGAGATGTTAAGCCTTTTATTCTAGAGACCCAGCCACCAATCTCGTTGTTCTTTTAGAGGTTCAGGCTCACTAACCAGTTTGTTTCGAATATCCATGTCACAAAGTGCTTCTGCCAGGATGGAGCAAGCCTCCTTCACTCCCCAGTGTGCAGCAGCATGGAGGGGAGTCCAGCCATCATAATCCTGAACATTGAGTTCATAGCCAGCCTGGATTAAAAGTCTAAAAAGAAAACCCAAAACAAGACATATATCTCCTCTATATTACAGTTTTCTGGCAAATAAACTATTACCTAATCGATATTTCAGATTTTGGCCCTGAACCACAGGGGTCTTATGATTACTTCTGCCCTCTAAGGCACAGTTTGGGTTTCATAGTTACTACTTTGCGTACCAATCATAGATGACCTTTACCAATCCTCTCAAAAAAGTCATAAGATATTTCCTAGGCATATCCATGTTACACCATACAAGGGGAGTAAACAGAAACATATGTACCTAAGATTAACCAAAGCATAATTCAATTAGCCAAATCACATAATTCTGTTAAAGGTACATTTTCCAGTGCAGGGAAGAAGTAACATATAAAATGAAGACTAATAGGCTGTGGTCATTCTATCTATCTGTAATAGTGTCAACAATAAAGATAAAGTTTAAAAAAATAAAATAAAATGAAGACTCAATTCTCTTCAGGGTATTTTCCCAACTAGCTTTCTGGTTGGTCTTTCTAGGACATTACATTTACCATATACCCACATATCTCCAATATTTTGCTAACTATAAAGCTATAATTTAACTTGTATGTATGGAAGAGAAAAGATTTGACTCCTGAAGACCCAAACTACATTGGGGCCCTTATGGATAGCACTCTCAGGCAGAAATGGAGCACCAAAACACTACTATACCTATCAGAAACCCTGCATTAGGTGACATATGAAATACTGGAAGAGTCCAGTTAACAACTGCACATATAATGCCTTTGGCAACCCATGTATTTGGGAAAGCCTGTCAACATTAAGTACCAAGAGCTACAAGAAGCATGTATGGATGTAAGGAAAAATGGAACAGACAGAGTAGTAGAGTCCAAATCCCTCATATAAGTTTGGCTATCCTGTGCCAGCTGGACATTGCATACTCAAGATCTATATAATTAATCTAACGACACAAAAGAAAGTATGTAAGTCAAAACAGAACAAATGATCACAAGTATTACAGGTCACAAGAAGAGGTCGCTGCAGGGATATTAATGACAAATCAGAGAACTGGAAGAAGTCACCTCCTAGGACCATGTACCTCAACTCTGTTTCACATCACACATATTAGTGAGAAGCTAGAGGAATGGTAGGAGGGAGGGAGACAAACCATGGATGAATACCAGCAAAATGTGAGAAAAGACTGCACAGAAAGGAAACCAACAAAAAAGGAAACACGTCATAGCGGAAAATCTAATTCAGCCTCTGCTTCCAAAACCTATTTCATCTTCTCCCAGTGAACCACTCCTGATTGATGTAAATGGACAATACCTGAGGACTTCAGAGTAGCCCTTGGCAGCAGCCACATGAAGGGCTGTAGCCCCTGAGCGAGCCTGCCTCACATCCTCTATTTTCCCACTGTTGAGCCACTGGCGGGCATCCTGCAACATCTGCTGCTCTTCTTCTTTTCTTGACTGCTCTAGATCAACTCCTGCAGAAACCAGATACCAGACAGCCAGGATTACTAAAGCTCCACTTAAGTTTGACAGGATATTTTCCTTAGATTAAAGCACATCATAAACATAAATACAAATAACAATTTAGCCATCAAGTTGGGTAATTATCAAATTTAGAAGATCAATGGCATTTGTACACATATTAGTGGTCTTACCAGGATTAAATCATCAGGTTAAATATTATGTGATACAGATCCATTAAGGGAATGCACCTAAAATTGTTTTCAACAGAACATAAAGACAAAGGGGACATTATTTTTACATTATAATATTTGTACAAAGCTATAAACTTCCAAGTCTTTTTACATGTTATATGACTTTAGTTTCCCAACAATCCTTCAAGGTAAATATAATAGATATTACAATCTTCATTTAACAGATGAGGAAATAAAAATAGAAAGGTTAGGAATCTTGCTCAAAGCCACAAAACACATTAGTGACAGAGCTTGCCACTAGAACTCCGATATCCTGGGTCCCTCTCTGTCATTCCTCTTCTGGGTCCCTATCCACTCACTATACCATAGGATTAGTATCCAAAATCTTGGTTTCAGGTATTGACGTACTTGAATTGAACTATCTCTAAAGTTCATTTCCATATACAGGTAAATACACTGACTTGAAGATACATAATCTAGGACAGATTAGTAGGTGATCTGCAGTTTAAAAACCTGTCTGCTTTCAAGGGAATGCAGATTTTGTTTTCCTTAAAAACATTATGAAAGAACTCCAAGAGTTCCTCCCTTTAGCCAATAACTCTCCAATATCTGTGCCAGTGAAAAGGGGTTAGGGTGAGGCATACCCCATTATACAAAATAATAAAATGCCCCAAATACAAACATACCCATTCAAAAAGTTTTACACTCATTAGCAGTCTTTGTGCTTGGTCTACTCCCTTTCAGCTCTTAAAAGAGAAACTCCTGGGTGCAGTGTCTCATGCCTGTAATCCCAGCACTTTGGAAAGCCTAGGTGGGTGGATCACCTGAGGTCAGGAGTTTGAGACAAGCCTGATCAACATGGTGAAACCCTGTCTCTACCAAAAATACAAAAATAAGCTGGGCATAGTAGTGGGCACCTGTAATCCCAGCTACTCGGGAGGCTGAGTCATGAGAATTGCTTGAACCTGGGAGGCGGAGGTTGCAATGAGCTGGGATTGCGCCACTGCACTCCAGCCTGGGAGACACAGTGAGACTGTCTCAAAAAAAAAAAAAAAAAGAGAGAGAGAACCTGTCAACTACCTAAGTATTATCTGTGTGATTTTGGGAGATGGATGGGGTGAAGAGGTAACCAATTTAAAACAGATCAGTACTCCAAACACAAAGAAGTGTTAGCAGTGCTGGAAAGTTAAACATATATATGAATACCCCTTTCAATAGAGTATGTTCCCTCATTGAAGAGTCAGCAACCAAAATAGAAAAAGTGGTTTCTCCAATCAAAACTATTTTTTAAAACTTTTTTTTTAAGTTGTTTGTACATTTTAAAGCAAATCTTAGGAGATAAAACTGGTTGAGACTGGAGGTTAAGCTAAGCATAAAATTCTTCAATTCAATAGGGAACAAAGCCAGGCGCTATAGCTCACGCCTTTAATCCCGGCACTCTGGGAAGCCAAGGCAGGTGGATCACTTGAGGTCAGGAGTTTAAGAACAGCCTGGCCAACATGGTGAAACCCTGTCTCTACCAAAAAATACAAAAATTAGCCAGGCATGGTAGTGCACACCTGTAGTCCCAGCTACTCGGGAGGCTGCAGCAGGAGAATCACTTGAACCTGAAAGGCAGAGGTTGCAATGAGCTGAGACGGCACCACTGCACTCCAGCCTGGGCAACAGAGTGAGACCCTGTCTCAAAAACAAAAAACAAACAAACAAACAAAATAGGACACAAAAACTATACATGAAAGGCAGCAAAAGCAAGTAGTTACTGACCTAGAACATCATTATATTAAGGTAGGATCAGCATACTTTCTCCAAAGGGCCAATATATATTTTCAGGTTTGTGGTTCATCCAACCTATCACTACTACTCCACTCTGCTGTTGTAGCACAAAATCAGTTTTGGATAATATGTAAACAATGCGCATAGCAAGAACTGGCCCTGACTGTTCTAAAAGTTCATATTGGGAAAGACCACTGGAGCTAAATCTTCTGGGATGAAAGTTCATCCCAGAGTGTGAGTAAGGTAGTTTAGCAGAAGGACTAAAAAAAAAATCACTATAAATTTTGTCCACAGAGTTTTGTGATGGAAGAAGAACCCAGGGACTTCCAGGTTGAAAAATTCCATCCTATTCTGTGAAATCGATTCTCCTAAAACTATAAAATAAGAATAAGCATTTTTAGAATATATTATTCCAAGTTAGCTTCCTCACCTTAACAAATTATCATACTAATTCTCATGGTTAGTTACAATAAATATCTTTACCAGCACCACTTTTAGCTCTCAACAAGGGAAAAGATGCAAAGTCACAAACTGAATTTAGCCAATTCTCAAATTTATACTGTATCCCAATACCATGCATATGCACAGTAAGAAATGTTCACACTCCTCATCAGGTCACTCTTAATTGTATGATGGGTATGCAACCTCTGAATGGCAAAAACAAGGAATGATTGGTCATCTTTTGACATCTGGCCTATTCTTGTCTGAGTTATTATGAGGATACATGATGCTGGATTAATGATTAATGCAGTGCAGACAGATCAAATCCTCTTCTGTCATATGATAGTGAAATGCTCTGCACAGCAAATGGATTATTTTCTGTAAATGGCAGTGTTTGAGAATATTTCCTGGCCCCCTCCAATCCAAGAGGTTACCTTGCTTCTTTACTTGCTCCAGAAGAAGATCCTTCATGGCTGGCTCTTCTGCAAGGTCAGAGGGAACTTCACCTTCACTATTGACAATACCTACACTGGCTCCGTGATTAATGAAATACCTGCGTAGACAAGATCCAGGATCAATATTATCTGTCAATCTAATATAAATTTTACCCATGCATCTGGCATTCAATACACAGCGAAGTCTCTATTTTGAGTTTAAAATATGGTCTCAGTTAAGAGACCATATTTCCATTATTAATTTCTACGTGCCTTAAACTTCAATAATTAAGACTGAAGCCTTCCCCATTTCCTGACTAGAGCAATGCCAACAAACAGGATTTCTTTCACACTCATATTACTAACTCCCATCCTCTCACTCCCAGTGGATGGCAAGAGAATTTCTAAGTAACATAAAGAAGGCATGCAGCCTTAAACTTTCCCAGTGCCACACTGGAGCTTATTAAGTAGTGCTGTGGGTGTGAAAATAGAAGAATAAAGTGTGCATTAAAATTTGCATAAATCTGCCTAAATTATGCCTCCACAAAACTCTCCTATCAACCAGACATCCACATGAAATCTTCCTCTAAGACGAAACTAAATAACTTAAGAAGAAATACTAAAACGTTAAATAATTAAATTCTAAATCCAAATAGAATACTTGATTCTGAAGAAGAAAGGTCTGATAATTCAATACCTTACATAGATATTTTTTGATTTTCAGAGTGCTTTCACATAAAATTATATCATAAGTCTTAGGCAACATTATGAAGTAGGCAATGTGGGTATTATTACCATGACTTTAAGAAATTGAGGTTCATACATATTAAGTAATTTTCTCAAAACCACATAGCAGGTAAATGGCAGAGGGTACAGCCCCAGTCTTGACTTCAAATCTAGTTCATCTTTTCTCTAGATCAAGTCACTTTTGGGCCAGTAAGAACCCTAATAATGCTAGGAGCTCTATCAAATACTCAGAAGTGTTTAAAGGAAAAAGAAAAATGATTCAAATTAGACTTCAATCAATTCAACAAATCAATAAACATTTATTGGTCCCCTACTATATTGAAGAAACCACTTTTTTTTTTTTTTTTTTTTTTTTTTTTTTGAGACAGAGTCTTGCTCTGTTGCTCAGGCTGGAGTGCAATGGTGCGATCTCGGCTCACTGCAACCTCCACGTCCCAGGTTCAAGCAATTCCCCTGCCTCAGCCTCCTGATTAGCTGGGATTACAGGAACATGACACCACGCCCAGCTAATTTTTTGTATTTTTTTAGTAGAGATGGCGTGTCGCCATGTTGGTCAGGCTGGTCTTGAACTCCAGACCTCAAGTAGTCCGCCCGCCTCAGCCTCCCAAAGTGCTGGGATTACAGGTGTGAGCTACTGTGCCCGGCCATGGGAACCACATTTTAGATATTGTAGGAGACTTAAAAAAAAAAAAAAGAGAGAGATAATATATGGCCACTGGCCACTGCATTCAAAGAATTGGCAGAGGGAGCCAAACGCAGTGGCTCACCCCTATAATCCTTTGGGAGGCTGAGGTAGGTGGATCACTTGAGGCCAGGAGTTTGAGACAAGCCTGACCAACATGTTGAAATCCGTCTCTACTAAAAATACAAAACTTAGCCGGGCATGGTGGCAGGCACCTGTAGTCCCAGCTACTCAGGAGGCTGAGGCACAAGAATCATTTGAACCCAGGTGGCGGAGGTTGCAGTGAGCCAAGATCAGCCTGGGTGACAGAGCAAGACTCTATCTCAAAAAAAAAAAAAAGTTGGCAGAGGGAAAAGAATCAATAGAGATTAGATTAAGACCATGTTTTTGCTTTCTCAGTGCCTAGTACCTGGTATAATAGGGCCTCAACAAATGTTTGTTAATTTATAGATCAATTCTACATGTATAAAGCTCAAAAGCCTTCACAATTCACCTTTTAACCATCTCCTTCTTTCCCTTATAGTCTCAGAGGAAGACAGACTTTATTCAATTACAAAACTAACTCCCTCTATTTGTATTCTTAATTCTATCAAGTCCCAGTATTCCGTTCATAAATTACCCTTCATTTCCACATATTCAACAGCTCCTCTCTTCTGATTCCTCTCCCTTAAGCAAAAGGAATATTCAGCTACACCTCCCCAACCCTGAAATATCAAAATGCAAATAATACACATAGTAAGCACTCAACAAATGTTTCCTGGATTGAAGTGTACCCTATACTCTATAATCAAACTAAACCACTTACTGTTCCCAAACACATCAACTCTCACCCAGCTCTCTTCCACAGCTTGTTTCTTCCAACTAGGTGGAACACTCTCCCTTCTCTTTTCCCTTGTAGAAACCTTTCACTTCTTTCAAGGTTCATTTAAAATGCTTTTGCCTTCATGAAACCTTTGCCTAGTCTCACAAACTGAATTCCCTCTTTCCTTCCTTTAACCCCATCCTCCCTCTTCACCTCCCCAACAAACACTAATTCTAGACCTCGGTCATGACTTACACTGTACCTCAATGCAACCATTCCATCAGACTGAAAGCTACTTGAAGGCAATGTGAAAGGAAAATAAAAACTTGGGACCCTAATTTCACTATTCCAAAAGAAAAAAAATTAAGCTGAAAGCTGAGTCATGCAAGAAGCTGCCTTACCTTTCGTTCCTAAGCAGATAGCTATAGATAAAAAGTTAAATATCTCTGCAGGTTCTATGTTTACCTCTATGTTCACATTATCTTATGTAAAGTGAGATTTACTGAGTGTGAGATGAACATTTAATTGACTATTCCCCTACTTGCTCCTTTTCTCTGGCAACATGTGAATTCAGGAATGTGACCATGCCCTCCCCTTTTCCCCTCCAGGCTGCTTTTCCCTTTTAAGTACTGAAGCTCTCAACTCGATCTCTGCGGAAAGGCACAGATCTGTCTCCTGGGTGTGCATCTTTAACCTTGGTAAAATAAACTTTTAAATTGATTGAGACCTGTCTCAGATACTTTTTGGTTCATAGCAACAACTGGGTCTTCCTCATTATCATCGCCATGGCATCTGATACTTGCTTTTTTCTCTTGGTATTCCATAAATATTGCTTGAATTACACGAAATATCTTAACCACTCTACTCTGACGTCTATTCCATCCCTACTGGATCAGGCATAATGTCACTTGGGTATACAGGACCCTGCTTTTCCCATGTTCTACAATCAAGAAGATGAATTTTTAGAAAGTAATTTGGCTCTCTGTTTTTCCATTTTCTCCAGTTCTAGGGAAAAAAAAAGTTAAAAACCTCTTTAGTTTTACTTTTACCTGGACAAGAATAAATATCAACCTATGAAG
Organism: Pongo pygmaeus; assembly: GCF_028885625.2. Classification (NCBI taxonomy): domain Eukaryota; kingdom Metazoa; phylum Chordata; class Mammalia; order Primates; family Hominidae; genus Pongo; species Pongo pygmaeus. The sequence goes on from NC_072373.2 coordinate 47,080,875, forward strand.
TAATTTCTACTTTATCTCTGAGAATCCTTACAGTTGCCCAAAGGCTCACAAACAGCCACTAGCTCGATAAATATGCCCCTAGAAAATAAAGCCTTCTTGTCCTTCCTAACTCAACACCAATACAAGGTCTTCATGCTACTATCCTAAGGGAGGAAGAAAGAAAATGAAATATGTTCAAAAACTGAGAATAAATTAGCATCTCAATAAACTATAAAGCCAAGTGCTGTATGTTTGGGTCAATCTGCTGCTTCTAAGTTAAACATTTATTCATTAAAAAAATGTAAAAACACCCAGCTAACTAGCATTGAGCCTGAACTCATTTTAAAATGAGGAAAAAAGCCTCTGAAGCTCCCTGCTTTTGGTGCAACATACTGAGACAAAAAGATCACCATGAAACATGAAATAGAATGTACTTGGATTCTTCCTAGAAAGCCAGTTTGCCTTTATTCATTTCTACTCCCTTGAAATTTAGAGTTCCTAATGATTCTGGGAATAAGAGCATAAAGTCTAAGATCTTTAAGATACAAAAATAAAAACGACAAGATGATCACGGACTGATCTTATTTACAACATTCTCCATTGGCCCTGAGGTAAAGCAACGGAAATGAATAGTACAAACAATGTATTTTTTTCCATTGCCTATTAAAAAAAAAATGCTACATACTGCAAATAAATAGATGACAGTAAAGTCAAAACCTGTCTAATAATGATATGTATAGTGAAAAATAAAATAAAGAAGGCCATCTCTACCACCACCCCACCTCTGCAATGGATTCTGGTCTAGATCACCTCTCTCCTGGTCAGACTTCAAAGTTTAATTTGTAATAATCTGTCTTAGGAAATAGTAGCTCTCACAGATTTATTTCATTCAAGGTAATATTTGTTTGAGATAGAGATTGTTACATTTTGAACTTACTTCCAGAAGAATATTTGTTCATAAAGATGAATTAAAGAAATCACTGTTAAAAAAAAAAAAAAGCAATTACAATCATTCTCTGTACTTAGCTTCACACACAGGAGGATAATGCCAGCGCAAGTGATCCTAATTCTAAGCATGAGCTCTCCTTAGAAAAATGAAAGAAAAAAACTTAGGAAAAAATTGAATCCTTGAATGTAATGAGATTTGGTAGCTCGAATATCACAAGCATGCCACCTGAACAAATAGCAATTGCAAGGCCAACATGTTCTATAAATGTTTCTTAAATAAATGTTTTAAGTAAAATCACCTCAACTCTTAGGCATCAGAATTCTGGTGTTACTGGATAAGACTAAGAATAAGAGCCCTCCTTCCTGTTAGACTCTGAAAATGGGCAGCCTAGGGGATGAAGAGGTTACTGACTTTTACTAAACTGGAACAGAGGCAGGAATCAAGAGTGAAGAAAACTGCATTGTTTATTTCTGTTGGCTTTGGGGCCAACCCAGTCATCCACTTTTTAGAACAAGCAGCCCAGTCAAACACCAGTGCTGCTGCCTAAAGTTTCTCTGGCTCTGACTCTCCCTTTGTTTAACTTCTCCCACTGAGCATCCCTGGGTCAGCAGCAAACCTAGCAACTCAGGCTCTCCCTTAGGAAACCTGGGCAAATCAGATTCTGTGGGAAGTCATTCTCAGGCCTCTACAGAGCTGCCAACAAAATTCTCCCTGCTGTTTCCTGGACAGGAGAAATGTAATGGAGCTCTAATCATATTATTGAAAAGGGCCTTCACATAAGCAATCTGATTTTCAAAGGAGCATAGAATATCATGATTTTATTTAGGGAATTTACCTTAACAATATAAATTTACCCTCATCTAGGACACACTCAACTGCCTCATTTTAAAGATGTTTCGACTGCCATTTTAAAGATGTTTCCTTGTTTAAAAATAAACTCCCCGATCATTCCTTCACACAACAGATATTTATTCAGTGCCTCTTATATCTCAGGTACCACAGGTACCACATGGTCAGGATTCTTCTGCCCACGGGAGGGGCAACTGGTTGTCCTGGAGATTAGTAGCTCCTAATGTATCTTATTAAATATTCCCATTCAACTAATGTGGAGAACAATGCCAGTGCCCACCTTTCCTTTGTTCTACATGTTTAGGCTCATTCTTCTGCTATTATTAACTACACGAGTGCTGTGACTGGTATGCTAGGCATTTTTTACCTTCATTTGTACTAAGCACTTGATTTTTTTAAAAAAAAACAATGAAATAGGTTTACAAAGAATCCAGAAAAACACCTCCAGGCCTGCCTATATACGTTCCCAGCTACAGTTGTTCAGAAAGTGAACCCAGACAGTGGAACAGCCACCTCTGCATATCCCAGCAAATATAAATTACCTGAAAATAGAAGCAAACAAAAAGAGCTTCAACTAAAAAACTATGGATTTAGCAGCTTTACAAAACATTGTATTTATTTATGTCTTAAAGATAATTCAACTTTCTGCTTTTGTAATCTGTAATAAAGAGAGATTATAACTATTTATAAAATTCAAATTCCTAAGAATAGAGGAGAAATGAAGGCTATTCCTACAAATACTGCAAAGCCACACACACAGAGACTCACTCACTCTGCTATGTTGAGATAGCCACAGGAAGCTGCTGCATGAAGGGGTGTCCAGCCCTCGTTGTCTTGTTGGTTTACATTGGCTCTGTTCTCCACCAGAAACTTCACCATGTCCAAATTTTCATCAATACACGCCTGAAAAGAAAAGTCCGTTCATTCATTCAACAAGTATTCACTGAGTTCCACTATGTGCCAGACACTGCTCTGGGCGTTGACAATGCCCAGCAGTTCTAATAATACATTAATTTCTATTTCTTCCATACTGTGTCCAGAGCATGACTTCTAGGCTTTGTGATCTTATGCAAGCTCCTTAAATGTCTCCATGCCTTAATACCTAAACTGTGAAACACAGTTTCATGTATAATGATAGTTAATCTTTTTTTTTTTTTTTTCTTTTTTTTCAGACGGAGTTTTACTCTTGTTGTCCAGGCTGGAGTGCAAAGGCACGATCTCGGCTCACCGCAACCTCCGCCTCCCAGGTTCAAGCGATTCTCCTGCCTCAGCCTCCCTAGTAGCTGGGATTACAGGAATGTTCCACCACACCTGGCTAATTTTGTATTTTTAGTAGAGACGGGGTTTCTCCATGTTGGTCAGGCTTGTCTCGAACTCCTGACCTCAGGTGATCCACCCACCTCAGTCTTCCAAAGTGCTGGGATTACAGACGTGAGCCACCGCACCAGGCTTATGACACTTAATCTTATTTATAGTATTACTAGGATTAATTGTGAAAGCGATTTCTAAAGTGCTACAAATGAATAAGCTGTTTCATCATTATATTATAAAAAGGAAAGCATGTTACAAAACACTGATTTGTATATGAATTTTATTTTATTTCACTGCCACCTATTTGTCGCAGATGCTTATTAATTGTAAAAGAAAATAATCAGAGGATCGCCTGAAGCCAGGAGTTTGAGACCAGCCTGGGTAACATAGTGAGACCCTGTCTCTATTATAAAAAAAAATTCATTCATTCATTCATTCATTCATTTAAACAAGAAAAAATCACACAGGAGCAAATGCAGTTTTTCTCAGTGGGAAGTTGTAGTTTACGACTCTAGAATTGCTAAACAAATCCTGCTTTGGGGAGAAAGTGTAGGGTGATCATTTCAAACAGAAAAAATGTATTTTCATGTATTTTCTGAATGGCTTCACACACTATGGCAAAGTATGCTTGCAGTTATGGATGGTTAGGGAGTCTCATCTGCTCATTTCACGGCAGCAATTAGGAGAAAGCAGAAGCTTTCTGAATAAAGGCTTTAGGCTTACCATAAGACTAAAAGAAACAGTCACAAACAGCAATGAGATCTAAAAAAACCAAAAGGTCTTAACATAGCTACAGAATAAAAATGTGGTAGAAGACCCACATGTGAAAATGGCCTTATCAAGGCCATTATCAAGGCTTGGATGGTTACAAAACCATTGGGATAATTCAGGACCAAGAAACAAATGAGACTCCCTTTTTAAAACTTGCCTTTTAATCCCCTCCTTTAAAAAACAAGGCTAAAACTTCAGCTCAGGAAGAATTATCCAAATCAAAGGATTTTCATAATAATATTAAGATATTACTTGCATTTCCATTGTATTGACATTTACACTAATGATGCAAAAGCAATGGTGAGTAAAACCGCTGGTGCCTTAACATGAAGCAAGACAATGGCATCAAAAACTACCAGCAGGCACTATATTCTTCCTCAGCACATACAGTTAAAAAAATAAAAAAGAAAGCCAGTTTCACTTAAGAATAACCTTGAAGAAGCAATAGAAATGTTTTTTTAATATTCTGTGTGAGAAAATGGAAAGTATACGTAAAGCACTTCTGCTGCATTTTGAGGTATAATGGTTGATTCTAGGAAAAAGCACCTCGGGCCAGGCATAGTAACTCATGCCTGTAATCCCAACACTTTGAGAGGCTGAGGCGGTAGGATCGCTTGAGCCCGGGAGTTCAAGACCAGCCTGAGCAACATAGACCCTATCTCTGCAAAAAAATTAAAAATTAGCCAGGCATGGTGGCACGCACGTGTAGTCCCAGCTACTCGGGAGGCTAAGGTGGGAGGATGGCTTAAGCCTGGGAGGTCAAGGCTGCAGTGAGCTGTGATCACTGCTCTCCAGCCTGGGTGACAGGGCAAGACCATTTCTCGAAAACAGAAACAAAAATAAAAATAAAAACACACCACTTGTGCATCTGCTTCAGGTGTGAGATGAACTAGCCACTTTTTAAAATCAAATTAACACCATTTTTACTCAAAAGAATAACCAACGAATTATGATTATTTGGACTTGAAAATGAACAAAGTAAGCCTGTCACTACAGAGAAAATAATCAGTATGTGTTGCAATAAAATTTGATCATCCAAGTGAAAATAAGAATTATGGAAACAGCTACCACCATGAGCTTGACAGCATCCCAGTATTCACTTTTCTGATAAGATCTGTTTGACTATCAACAAATCTGATTTGTTGATATTATATAATGAAATGTATTTAGATTTTGTAAGATCTCTGTAACTCAATCAACCTATATTTTCCAAATAAATAAACGCATGGTGTTAGCAAATCACACATGAAGTAAAAGATTCATTCAAAGTACAAGTTTGACTAATGCGTTTTAATGTAATAGCGTAAGAAAAGTCCATTGACATGGTTTCAGTTTCCACACTGCATGAACATTTAAGAAACTCATGTCTTAAACTACCATTTCTAAAACTTACATTTAAGAAACTATCAGGTTGGGTGTGGTGGCTCATGCCTGTAATCCCAGCACTTCGGGAGGCCGAGGCAGGTGGATCACCTGAGGTCAGGAGTTTGGGACCAGCCTAGCCAACATGGTGAAACCTCATCTCTACTAAAAATACAAAAACTAGGCAGGTATGGTGGTGCACACCTGTAATCTTCGCTACTCAGGAGGCTGAGGAACCAGAATCACTTGAACCCCGGAGGCAGAGGTTGTAGTGAGCCGGGATGACACCACTGCATTCCAGCCTGGGCCACAGAGACTGTGTCTCAAAAAAAAAAAAAAAAAGCAACAAACCATCACTTGTAGGAGTTTGGTATAATATCCAAGAAAAACATCTACAATTGTCTGAACAGACTATTAAAATGCTCCTCCCTTTTCCAAATATATACCTTTGAGAGGCCAGATTTTGCATACTTTCATCAAAAGAATATATCACAACAGATTGAATACAGACATTAAAATAAATTTGTAAAAATGTAAAACAATATCATTATTTTTAATTAAAATATGTCATTTACATTAACATGTAATCAGGGTCATTGTTGCTTTAAAGGACTTAATAAGTACATATTTAATAACTACATATTTTAAAAATTTCTCAGTCACATGTAATAATCAATACAAACAAAGTCCTGGTTAAATTTTGGGAGTCCTAAATGATTTTTTAAGTATAAAGGAATCCTGAGATCAGTTTGATAACCACTGTCTTTAATCAAGCATACCGAAAGATATTTCATGGTGATAATGAACAACTATTTAAACGGCAAAAGATTACTGTGGAAAGAATTAAAGTTAGAACTCTAGAGGGCCCTTGTAACTACAGGACTTAAGTAGTACATATCATACCAAGAGAACTTACAGGAATTCCCTTCAGAGATAAACCTCATAACAATCATGCCTAGAAGGGGATGAATGAAAAAAGGGTGATTTCATTTAGATGAAAATTTAATTAGATAACTTGGTTACAAACAGCATCTTTGTTATTTTTTCCCAAAATATTTGATACTTCTTTTACAGTTACTGAGATTAGCTAAAAATGTCAATCTAGGTTTGATTTGATGCTATATAATATATTCCTCCAATCTGACCTTCTGGCCAATCTGACTTTTATAGCCAGTCATTCATAATGGTCTAGTTTTCAACAGCAGCTCCAGAAATTATATTTCTTCTATGATGTTTTCTTAGGTTTATCAACTTCCACAAGTATACCCCATTCTTTACCATGTAAAATGTTTCATAATTATTCATCATATTTACAAATAGTTCATAAGTATGCTTATCACTAAATTGGTCATATATTGTATGTATGCCCATTTGCAATTCCATATGGCAAGGTCTAGCCAATTTATCGCAGAGTATCTCACTAAAAACTGTAAATCAACATTTTAATTTTATTTGTTTTTCTTTTTTGTAAATAAACGTTTTTAAGTAAAAAAATGGAAGAGGACACTTTCAAAAAGGTACTGAAGTCCAATAAGAAAAAAGTATTTTAAAGGTTGTGCTAAAAACACTCTTTGCCCTTAGTAATACTCCTGTATCAAGAAGGTCAAATGTGCCGTCTAAACCTGTGTAGGCCAGGACAGCTGGGTCAATTGCTTCTTGCTGGGTTGCAAAATTTCTTTGGCTCTGAAAGAACAATCTAAAAACTTAGCTCTAATGCCCACACTACTATCAAGCAGACTTTTAGAAGCCAATGTTTTCAAGATCATTCTTTGGCCTTTAAAGACAGCAGCAGCCACATTCCAGAGGCCCTAAAATAAGCCCAGCTAGTCCAGGTATCCAACGGGAGAAAACTTGTCTTTTCTCTTTCCTCCCCTCTTACTTCTCTCCTTTTCTTAGTCTCCTTCACCTCATCACTACTTCAGTTCTCTTCTTTTAAATTTTGTGATATTGTGTCTTATAAATCTCAAATCCTTGATATAAAAAACATTTTTGAGACAGGGTCTTGCTCTGTTGCCAGGGCTGGTCATCAACTCTTGGGCTCAAAAAGCCTCTGTCTCAGCCTTCCAAGTAGCTGGGACTACAGCTACATGCCACTACAGCAAGTTTGATACAAAATTTTATGGGAATGACACTGTAAGGAAGTTTGAGAGAACAAGAACAACAAAACTAGCCTAATCTAAAAATGTAATTTGGCGACCATCAATCTGTGAAGAACCATCTTACAGAAAATAAAGGAGGCCAACTGTCTAAATCATTCCCCATACCCTCCACAAAGTGAAGGATGGTATGTTGTTTAAAACAGTTTCGGCTAGGCATGGTGGCTCACACTTGTAGTCCCAGCACTTTGAGAGGCCAAGGTGGGAGGATCACTTGAGTCCAGGAGAACCTGTGCAACACAGTGAGACCCCATCTCTATTTGTAAAATAAATAAAAGCACCAGCTTTGGAGTCAGACAGACCAGGGCTTGCATACCAGCTCTGCTGATGTGTACAACCTAGAGTGGGGTATCTAACCTAACTATAAGCACACGTACTCATCTATAGCATTGGGAGTACCACCTACCTCATTAGGTTTTGTAAAGATTAAAGGAGATAAGCCCTTGGAATTGTTCCTGACTTGGTTGTTGTTAAGGCAACAGTGTAACACACGGCAACTGCCTCAAGGGGAAAAACAAAACAAAAAGTACTTATTCCTCACTGATCACAGCCCTCCCCACCCCCAGTACCTTATAGGAGGAAAGCAGTTTGGTTAAAAATGTCTTTGAACTAGCAAGATTCTGGAGCTTGTTTGTAAGTCTGACTGCAGAAAATTCCCTCTCTAATGTTCAGAATCCCATGGAGTCTTAAATTCAGGAGCTATATGAATAAAATAGTATGCACCCAGTTAAGGTGGAAGAGAATCATTCTTGTAGGTAAGACCAATCAACAGAGTTGTAGGACACTCACTCTCATGAAGCACCTTGGAGTGACTGTTCTCTTGCTTTTTTTTTTTTTTTTTTGCCTCCAGAAGAAGGAATATGACTAAAGCATGGATGAGAGACTAAAGCATGGATGAGAGACACATAGTTCCTGAAAATCTTCTCAAGTGAATAACGACTAAATTTAGATGCCCTTCTGCCCACTCCATCGGCAGCTGTGCTGCTGACTCATTCACGACTGAAGCATGGTAGATGAGCAGATTCGCCCACTTATAAAACTGTTTCCAGGGACATGAACTTCAACACCATGCCTCTACACAGAGCTATGCTAAACCTTCCAGAGAGATAGGTCTTTCCTTTTCTTGGGAAGCAGGCTAAACAAGCTTTTGATGTCACCCATGATAATGAGGAAATTCTTTGCATTTGGCCCAGATTCCTTCTGATGTAGTTTAAGTCCATTTCCTCCTATTTTGCATTCCTGAAGACACATCGAATTTTACTAAAGTAACAACGTGTTCTAAGCTCCTTAAGAAACAGAGATATAACTTAATTACTAGTATGAAGGAACTATTTAGAAAAACTGCCAGGTAATAAATTAAAGCTTCCTAACAGCATGTCACATTTGTCTGGCAATGACAATCTCCAAGGAAAAACTGGTATTGATTTTACCAATAATCTGGGGAAAGAGCACTGTGATCTCACTACTGTACCTGATACTGCTCTCTCCATATCAAAGGCAAAAGTGGCTGATATCAATCAGTGCCAGGGTTAAATCTGGCAGTGCAGACAAGGCCTCACAAAACAAAGCCTCCTCGGTTCCCAAAATAGCCTGCAACTGTTGCCACTAGCAAGTGCCAGCTTTCAGAGCTGACCTTGCTGTTGTGTCTCAGAATATCACTAATACTACCTGCCTTGGCCTTAGAACAACTCTCTTCCCCATAAAACCCAGCTCCAGGTGTCTGGGCATATGTCACACTAGAAGCTGGGCTTAGTGCAGCCTAACACATACTTGTTTGGATTTTTCAGCCCACGCTTTCCTTGATTTCAACAAATCATGTGGACAAAATTGTTGAGAGAGTATATCAAAAAATACTATGATGTTTTCTTAGGTTTATCAACTTCCACAATTATACCCCATTCTTTACCATGTAAAATGTTTCATAATTATTCATCATATTTACAAATAGTTCATAAGTATGCTTATCACTAAATTGGTCATAGAGTGGGAGAAAATATTTGATTTGAAAATCAATGCTTAGTTCGGCAGTACATATACTAAAATTGGAACAATACAGAGATTGGCATGGCCCCTACATAAGGATGACAAGCAAATTCATGAAGCATTCCATATTTTTTATAAGCAAAAATATATGTACATAATAAAGTTTTTAAATTTGCACATCATATATCTGTATGGGATTAATATCCAGAGTATATCGAGAACAACCTGATTCAAAAATGGGCAAAAAAGATTTGAATGGACATGTCTCCAAAGATGTACAAATGGCCAATAAGCATATGAAAAAATGCTCAATGTCACTAATCATTAGGGAAATGAAAATCAAAACTACAATGAGATAGCACCTCATACCTATTAGGATGGCTATTATCAAAAAAAACAAAATAGGCCTGTAGTCCTAGTTATTTTGGAGGCTGAGGAGGGAGGATTGCTTGAGCCCAGGTGATCGAGGCTGCAGTGAGCTATGATAGCACCACTGCACTCAAGGCTGGGCAACACGCAAGACCCATCTCTAAAAATAAATAATGAAATATAAAAATAAAATTTTAGCATGCAAGGAAATATTTAAAAAGTGTTGGCTGGGCGTGGTGGGTCACGCCTGTAATCTCAGCACTTTGGGAGGGTGAGGTGGGTGGATCACGAGATCAGGAGATTGAGACCACCCTGGCCAACATGGTGAAACCCCGTCTCTACTAAAATACAAAAAATTAGCTGGGCATGGTGGCGCGTGCCTGTAGTCCCAGCTACTTGGGAGGCTGAGGCAGGGGAATCGCTTGAACCCAGGAGGCGGAGGTTGCAGTGAGCCGAGATCACGCCACTGCTCTCCAGCCTGATGACAGAGCAAGACACCATCTCACAAAAAAAAAAAATGTTGGCAAGGGATTAAAATCCTTGTGCACTGCTCAGGGTAATGTAAAATGGTATAGCCTCTATGGAAAACAGTATAGAAGTGCCTCAACAAATTAAAAATAGAATTACCATTTCTATTTTCTATTCAAAAATAGGATTTTGAATATATATCCAGAAGAATTCTGGGTATAAACTCAAAATAATTGATGCTGGTTGTAATGGCTCATGCCTGTAATTCTAGCACTTTGGTAGGCTGAGGCGAGTGGACTGCCTGAGCTCAGGAGTTCAAGACCAGCCTGGGCAACATGGCGAAACCTTGTCTCTACTAAAAATACAAAAAATTAGCTGGGTGTGGTGGCATGCGCCTGTAATCCCAGCTACTCAGGAGGCTGAGGCACAAGAATTGCTTGAGCCCGGGAGGTGGAGGTTCCAGTGAGCAGAGACTGTAGTCCAGCCTGGGGGACAGAATGAGACCCTGTCTCAAAAAAAAAAAAGAAAAAAGAAAAGAAAACAATAATAATTGAAAGCAGGGTCTCTCAAAGAGATATGTGTACACCCATGTTCACAGCAGCCTTATGCGCAATAGCTACAATGTGGAAGCAATTGAAAAGCCCATTGATGGGTGAATGGATAAGTAAAATATGGTATATACATACAATGTATATATACCAGAGGGAGTGTGGTCCTGATAACACCTTGATTTTAAACTTCTGGCCTCCAGAACTGTGGGAGAATGATCGAATAATTTTGTTTTACGCCACCAAGTTTGTGTTAATTTGTTACAGAAGCCACAGGAAACTAATAAACTTGCCATAGAATAGGGAATCAGCATCAGAACCTAGAGAGTCTGCCATATCCTCAATCCTTACTAGTAACTGAAAATCACAGCTGTAACTGATCCCTTCTTTGATAGATGAAAAGTGATCAATAAACTTATCATACGACTTTTTAAAAGACAACTACATTAAATAGAAAGTTTTAGAAACTGTTTAACCAATCTCTGGCTCAAATAGCAAAACCCTGAAAGAACTAATCATGGTTCTCACATGAGGCATTTTACTGAAGGTATTCTGGCTGAGGACTGAAACTGGGATAGAAATACTAATTGATGAGGTCCCTGTGAAACCCAACATTTCTAAGCTCAAAGTCCCCTTGCCCCAACTAGGCGGCCAAGAAATCATATGCCAAGAAATTATACAGCTGTCCCTCAGTAGCCGTGGGGAACTGGTTGCAAGACCCCCTGCAGATATCAAAATCCACTGAGGGTCAAGTTCCTTAAATAAAATGGTATAATATTTGCATATAACCTATGCACATCCTTCCAGATACTTTAAATCATCTCTAGATTATTTAAAATGCCTAAAACAATGTAAATACTATGTAAATAGTCATTATACTATACTGTTTTTATCTGTATTATTTTTATTAATATTAAATTTTTATTTTTTATTTTTCCCAAATATTTCCAATCTGCAGTTGGTTGACTCCATGGATGCAGAACCCATGGATACGGACAGCCATTAGTACAAATAAATTAAAGGTGATAAAGGACTCAGTAAATCTGGCAATCACCACCATCAGGAGATCATCACTACAGGAAGGCTTTATTTTAACCTATTAGTAGTTAAGATTGACTGATCCAGAGCTTGAGTCAATCCTTCCAAGTACCTGTCTCTTCATTCCAATCATGACATAATATAACTACTGCTTAAGTGGAAATCATCACAGCAGTCTGCTCCAACATGACAGGTGACACCAGCAACTGTCTGCCCTGTGGGAAAGACTCATAACCCCACTGGCAGAGACAGTTTGGCTCTCAAATGGTGAGAACTATATCTGATTATGTACTCAGTGGTCAGGCAGGCTCTGGACACAGATCTGTACCCTTTCAAGAGAGACAGTCGAGAGAGCAGAAGTAAAGAATTTTCCATGAAGTGTCATACTGATTAAGATTTTGTTCTCAGTAAACTGGCATATTACCTCAAGACTGCAAATGTTTACAAGTTGGGACCAGAGAACATCTCCCTTCAATTAAAAGCAAGTATCATATTGCCTAAGGGTTAACAGTACTTACATTTCAAAAATGTGTTCAATTTGGATTCTAATAAGCCCTTCGCTTCAAATAATGTTTCCCTCAATCTTCTCTATTCCCCATGCTTTTATTCACCTAAATGAAGAAAAACTCATTCAGCTGTCTTACAACTTGGCAACTTTTGCACTATGGTTATACATGTCTGATCGCTTATCATCAAATCATGTTTTTTGAAAGTTGAGGAGAAAGAAGATGAAGAGCTCAGAAAACGAAATCTGCATTTTCTCAAAGCTCATGAGTCATCTTCAAACAGAAGCTGTATGTTCCAGTCTCCAAATCTCTACTTTGTTACTCACTGATCATTCTAATTTTGAGGAACAATAAATGTGGCCTACTAATTGTGATAAAAATCCCAAGTATGACTTTCTTTCAGATCAAAGGTGAGATAGCTGAGTAACTCTGACACTTGAATATAAGAAAGTCCTGTTGAAATTGCCTTCTTACAAATTCTGTACATAAGAGCTGAGACACACTAAATAATGGAATGATACACCTTTACAGACTTGATCAAAGACATTCCTTGGAAAAAGTCTATTATAACAAAACAGTAAAAGAAAAAAAGAATATGGAAGCTGGAGTGATAAGCATTAGGACTTTTCATGTTACAGATGAAGAAACTCAGCCTTGGAAAAGTTAAATGATTCTTATTTAAGGTCATATATTCAGTCACAGAACCACCTAAATGCTTTCTACCTACCACTTTAGAGGTGTCCGAAATAGAGTTCATGGCCAGGGTCAAGAAACTACTTGGTTCATGGAACATTTTCAATGCTTAATACCATCTCCCTAAAAATAGCTTTATTTTAGTATATACAGTGTAAACTGATATTAGTCTACCCCTACAATAATTTTATATAAGGAATGTGGCCAATTGGTCAATTTGAGTTGGTTACTCCTAACTAGACTAAATGCAAAACACAAAGATCTCATTAAACTGCTTTGGTTACCACTCTGTTTATTAGCGTGAGTCTGGATTAGAAACCGCCTTCCTCTCTTGGCTACCTGTCTTAATCACAGCCCCCCAATGGTCTACCCTGCTGCCAAGTTGGCATGTAGAGTAAATTGTTGTCCCATGGAGAGGGATTTTTCTATTTAACTCCAGATCACTCTGTGCCCATAAACAAGTGTTTCACAAGCCACAAGAGCACAACCTGAAAGCTATGGCATGGGCAATGCTCCATAGCTGTCAAGTAAGCCTGGGGAAAAGAAGGAAGGCAATTCTGGGATCTGAGTTGAGTAAGGAGTGAATGCCACAAAGAAATTACAGGCAGTTTAAATCTGCAGAAAGTATAAATCAGCACACCAAATATTATCCCTAAAAGGAGATATTAAATAAAAGGTTATTATTTTCCCAGCATATTTTAATCAAGCATTTTATATAGTCAAAGCTAATAATATATTATTAGTCCATAACACTTATCGTCATGTCCTCCCACAGGTAGAGTACTACATGGTAGAAGACACGAGAGAAAGCAGTTATATAACCCTACGCAGTACAGTATACAGTTAAGAGGAGACTATGAAATAAGACTTCTTGAGTTCAAATCCCATGTCTACCAGTTAAGTAGTTTTGTGTTCTTGGAACAAGTTATTTCTGTCTGCTTCAGGTTCCTCATCTGTTAAATTATCATACCAATCATAAGAACTACTTCATGGAGTTACAATGAGGATTAAATGAGCTAACGTACATAAAAACACTTCAAGCCTGGCACACAGTTAAATGTTATGTGTTAGCTGCTATTATTATATTACCCTTGTATAATCTCCAGAGTTAACAAGGGACCCTCCTTTCTACACAAGAGCAAAAATGATATACTTAAACATAAATATAGTTCTACGTAAGTAATGTTATACTTAAATATAAATATAAACTCTATGTAAGTTCCTGTACATGTAAACAGATCACAGTCAGGTTTCATTCATAAGAGATAAAAGATAATTTAAGTTAGGATTAGAGGAAAGGAAAACAATGGGCCAGGGCTCCTACAGCTGACTCCTATAGCTGGTAAAGGAAGTTGAGGGGCTTTAGACTGTGTTTTACCATAACAGAGTCACTGGCTGCTGCGGGTCCATCAAGTCAAATTGTTAGCACAAGCAGAAAATCTAAGAAGATAAAGTTCTGATCTGACACTGACACACATTACCAAAGAACAGGTTAAGAATTTGTCTCAGTAATCAGTGTTCCCTGACTGTAATGTGCATTTCCATTTATTCATGTAACAAATATTCACTAAGGCCTGTACTATTCCAGACATGGTCCTCAGGCGGAGATGTAGTAATAAAAAATGATTAAGACTTTACCATTTAGTGGTGGAAAGAGACATGTAAATGATACAATGCAACAGAAATAATCTCTAATATAAAATGAGAGATAAGTACAAAGTGTTGTAGTGCAGAGTAAGAAGTTGCTAACTTGGTCGAGGGGCTACAGGAAAAACCTCCCAGTATAAACATTATTTGGGCTGGGTGTGGTGGCTCACGCCTGTAATCCCAGCACTCTGGGAGACCAAGGTGGGCGGATCATGAGGTCAGGAGATCAAGACCATCCTGGCTAACACAGTGAAACCCCGTCTCTACTAAAAAAATACAAAGTTAGCCGGGCGTGGTGGCACACGCCTGCAGTCCCAGCTACTCCGGAGGCTGAGGCAGGAGAACCCCTTGAAGCTGGGAGGTGGAGCTGCAATGAGCCAAGACACGCCACTGCACTCCAGCCTGGGCAACAGAGTGAGACTCCGCCTCAAAAAAATTATAATAAAAATTAAAAAAATAAAAATAAAAAAATTATTTACCTGAGTTATAAAGAAGAAAGAGAACACTGAAACAGCAGCGATGAAGAGAATCTGAAGCAAAGAGAATAACATAGGCAAAGGTCTGGAGGAAACAGAAAATGTCCATTTTTTGGAATAGTGAGAATTCTATGCATGCATAGACTAAACAGGGGGTGGAGGCATGCATAGAAATTTAAGTAGGGCTTCATCTGCCATACTGAGAAAATGGAACTTTACCCTATAGGCTAGTGGAAAATAGAAGGAATTGTGGCTGGTACGGTATGTTGACAGCCATGAAGGTCCCTATATCCCATCCATGATAAAGAGTTTCACCTTTATCCTGAAGACAACAGGGAGGTATTGAGGTTTTTAAACCAGAGAGTGATACTATCAAAATTGTATCTTAGAATGATAATTGCAGTAGGAATATGAAGATTGAACCACTGGGAGGGAAAAACTCATGAGACACACCAGTGAGGAAATTGTGATCCAGGCTAGAGAGGATGAGGGTCTTGAAATAAGGTACTGGCAGCTAAGACACTGGGGAGGACATGGATTTGAGAAGTACCCCTGAGGTAGAATGAACAGAACAGGGTCACTTATTAGAATGTCAGTGGTGAGAAAGGATAACATGGAGATTGTTAAGAGCTTAGGACCGTGGGTGAATTTTGATACCACTTAGACAAAACAGGGAATATAAGGAAGTCTTAGAAGTCTTTTCTGTTTCTGATTCCCAACTAGTGCTAATTTCTCTTAAAGCCTAAGTGACTTACACTCAGGAACTATATTTGAGCAGCAAACTAACAAGTACTGTTGCCCTTTCCATATTAAATAATCCTGAAGTAAGCCTAGAGAAATCAGTGCCAACCAGCCCAGCCTCACAGCTGTTCCCTGCCCCACAGCAAAGTCCTGGTTGGGTCAGTGTCATGAATACCATGGCATGGGCCTGGCAAGGCATTATTGTACAGCAGCCCACACAACAGGGGAATTGAGGTTACAGTATAAGGTCTCAGCTACAGCAGAAATCTCTTTAAAGGCACGTGTTAGTGATAACAATGGTAACTTTACAACTCAAGAGAACACCCCCAATTTTTTCTCAAAAATTGAAATCTTTGGAATAGAAAATGAGTTGGTAAATTAAAAATATACTGTTTGGCCCATATGGTATTTTAAAATTAAAGATTTTTTGCATACAAAAATTCTATATTTGAAACTCCTTTTTAAAAATTAGATTACCTTACAACACTGGGGCCAGATTCCCACAAAGTAACAACTGGTTGGAGTTGAGTGGCAGCTGCCTTCTTTAGGCAGAACATGCGTTTCTCAGTGCCCCAGGCCCCATCTCTCTCTACTGTGTGAAACCAAGCCTGCTTTATTAATTTGTATTACCTGCCCATCCCCTTTACTTTCTTATTTTCCCAAAAATTTTTATTATGAAGACGTTCAAACACAGAAAAGTTGAAAGAAGTTCACAGTGATCCCCCCATATACCCACACAAGCTATCGTCCACTATTAATGTTGTATTTGCTTTGTCATGTATCCATCCCTTCATCCATTCATCCCATTTCAGACATTAGTAATAATTTCTCCAAATACTTAACTATAAACTAGAGTTCAATACCTCTTTACAGTATTATTTTTCTTTTGAAGTAAAATTTACATACAGTGAAAAGCATGAATCTTAGGTATACATTCACTAAGTTTTGACAAATGTCTGTATATGTTACCCCTCATTGTAGGTGTTTCAGTTGCATCTCTCAGGCATCTGACCCCTTGGACAGAAAATTGTTTTTCTACATTGCTCTGACCTCAGCACTGTCCGAGGCCAAGGAAGTGCTGGCTATGAGCAGAAACATAGTTGACCTCTCTTAAAGCTGCATCTTGTTTCTGCTAGGCCTTAACAGTCCAAATCTGGGTATAATCAATTTTGTATATCTGATAATACAAATTCACTACTGAGGCTGAAAACAGAGGACATACTAGAGATTAAGACTTTAGAAATCTAAACAACTTGGTTTTTTCCTGAAAGCATCAAGCATAATGATACAACAAAACATGGCCTGTAGTTCAAACTTCAGACTGCTATGTCCTAGAAGAAGGGAAGTAGAATGAAAAATACAAACCAATAAATAACACAAACATCCCTTGAGGTCACAAATAGAAGAGTTAGATTCCACTCTCCCCAACTAGCTTAGTGGTAGTACCAAGGTAACAAGAAAAGCTTCCATGATTTGGTTGGTAAGAGAAGGCATTCCTAAGTCCAGGAAAAGATCAGGAATAGCAAAAAGGTAGAAACCTCATGTTCCAAAAGTAGAATATGGACTGGTAAAAACCTGAAAGAGGACTCAAGATTCACTGTTAAGGCAAAGACTTTCCACATAGCCTGGCAAAGCAATGGCATCCCTTTATGGAAATGAAAATGAGAAACGCCCTGTCTCCTTTAATGGTAAGTGCTTACTTATCTGCAATCAAATCCCAGCCTCCCAGAGCACTTTGCTAGCAGGGTGCTCAGAATTAGGTGAAGCTTGCCAAGACAGAAAATTTCAGATGCTGTCACAGAGGCACCGAAGGTTAAGGAAAGAGTGTGTGTTACCTTGCTTTCAATCTGTCTCAACTGTCTCATTTATAGAGTGTCCTCAAGCCCAAACTCTGAACAACTGTTATGTAGGACAGAGGTAGAGGAGAAATTTCAGAACAGAATGGAGGATGTTATAAGATGCTGTACAGACAAAAGAGTCTGACGTTAATGTCACAGCCCATCCTAATCTTTCCACAGCTAAGTTTCTTAGCTATACAAGAAAAACACCAAATTTAACCTTCTTTTTATTTCAGGGTTGATGTGAGGACACAAGATGACAAATATGAAAACAGATTTTTTAAAAAGATAACTAGTACATAAGTCCAAGTATTGCTATTAACGTATGATATTCTTTGTGTTAATTAATAAAACAAAATATACTGTGAGGCAGTATAGTGCATTGATTTAGAGCAAACTTTCTCTGTAAAGAGCCAAAGAGAAAGTCCTTTATTTGGAGACCAAGGTGAATGAATTGCTTGAGGGCAGGAGTCCAAGACCAGCCTGGGCAACGTGGTGAGAATCTATCTCTACAAAAAAAAAAAAAAAATTTAAAATTAGCCAGGCATGGTGGTGGACAACTGTAGTCCTAGCTACTCGGGAGACTGAGATGAAAAACTTGCTTAAGCCCAGGAGGTCAAAACTGCAGTGAGGTATGATTGTGCCATTATACTCCAGCGTGGGTGACAGAGCCTGACCCTGTCTCTAAAAAAACAAGAGAAAAAAGAAAGAATTACTTTAAGCTTTGCAGATCATAGTCTCTTGCAAACATTCAACTCTGTCACTATAATGTAAAGGCAGCTATAGACAATACTAAACCAATGACTATAGCTGGGTTCCAGTACAATTTTATGGACACTAAAAATCTGAATTTCATATAAGTTGCACATATCACAAAATATTTTACTTCTTTTTCAGCTAATTAAAAGTGCAAAACTATTTTTAGCTTATAGGTTGTACAAAAACAGGCAGTGGGCTGGATTTGGCCCATGAGCTACAGTTTGCTGACCCCTGATTTAGTGCATTGGCCAGAAAGTTTGAATTCAAATGTCAGCTGTCGAACTTAATAGCTATAAGACCTTGTATAAGTTACTTAACTTCTTTCTGCCTCAGTTACCCCATCTATAAAATGGGAATAACAGTAATATTTCTTTCTTAGTATTATTATGAAGATTACATATCTTTACATGGACACAGCAGTTGGAACAGTGTCTGGCACAACTTAACTGCTCATGCATATTGCTGTTAGCTATTATAAACCATTTCCATAACAATCTCTAACAATTCTGCAAGTGTGCCACACTTTCACATGCCCTCATATATTTACACACGCTGTTTCCTCTGCCTGGAATGCATTTTCCTGCTTAGAGCTTCTACATGGTCTGAAAGACTTAGTTTAATCTGCTTAGAGCTTCTACATGGTCTGAAAGACTTAGTTTAAACATTACCTTCACTATGAACCCTGCCTTGACTATTCTTCTCATCCTAGCAGATACTAGCCACTACCACCAGTTTCCCATTACCTATTGTAGTATATTGGATTTTATTGTAGTTATCTTTGATAGGTCAAATTCTCAGCAAGACTCCTTGTATGCAGAGTCTATGACTTACTAATTGTATCCCCAGGGCCCAGAACAGTGCTCTACACACACAAAGCATGTATTTACTTGATGATATTAACAATACAGAAAGCAAGCTAATACATTAATAACGAGGACAGAAATCTCCTAGTTATGTGCCATAAAAAGGAACAAAATCATGTGCTTTCCAGTAACATGGATGCAGCTGGAGGCCATTATCCTAAGTAAATTAACGCAGGAACAGAAAACAAATTCTGCATGTTCTCACTTATAAGTACAAGCTAAACATTGGGTATTCATGGACATAAAGATGGCAACAGTAGACACTGGGGACTACTAGAGCAGAGAGGGAGGGAGAGAGAAAGGGAGAGGGGCTAGGGATGAAAAACTATTGGTACTACACTTGCTAACTGGGTGATGGGATCAATCATACCCCAAACTTCAGCATCACACGATATACCCATTAACAAACTTGTACATGTACCCCCTGAATCTAGAAGTTGAAATTATAAAAAATAAATGAAATAAGATCTTTTTAATCCATCACCAAGGAAAAAAAAATATCGGCCATGCGCAGTGGCTCACGCCTGTAATCCCAGCACTTTGGGAGGCTGAGGCAGGCGAATCACGAGGTCAGGAGATCAAGACCATCCTGGTTAACACGGTGAAACCCCGTCTCTACTAAAAACACAAAAAATTAGCCAGGCATGGTGGTGGGTGCCTGTAGTCCCAGCTACTCAGGAGGCTAAGGCAGGAGAATGGCTTGAACCCAGCAGGTGGAGCTTGCAGTGAGCCAAGATTGCGCCATTGCACTCCAGCCTGGGCGACAGAGCAAGACTCCGTCTCAAAAAAAAAAAAAAAAAGAAATCAGGCTAGGTGCGGTGGCTCACACCTGTAATCCCAGCATTTTAAGAAGGTAAGGAGGGAGGATTGTTTGAGACCAGCTTGGACAACAAAATGAGACCTCATGTCTACAAAAAATTCAAAAATTTGCTGGGCATGCTAACACATGCCTGTGGTCCCAGCTACACAGGAGGCTAAGGCAGGGGGATCGCTTAGGCCCAGGAAAATGAGGCTGCAGTAAGCCATGTACGCACAACTACACTCCAGCCCTAGGTGACAGAGCGAGACCCTGTCAAAAGAAAAGAAATCTCCTAGTTATATAACAAATGTGAATATAATTAAATATGTAAATAATTTCTAATATCCTATTTTGAGTAAAATTTACCATGTTAATATCCATCCCCAGGCATATCCAGTGAGCATCCAGAGGTTGTCTTGGTGCTATTATTAGTTGGTAGCAGATATCTTAGAATCCACACATTGATAATCACAACACTAGGTTTTAGAGATTCAAAAGCTCATCTCCCACCTCAATTTACAAAAAAAATAAATAAATGTTTAGTAGTGAGGGGAAAAGGAAATAAAATAATGAAATGTGAAATTTCCACCAATATAACAATGTACATAGCAAAAAGCAAGAAGTTAACAGAATGAAAGCCCTTTTCTGAGCCTTCTCTTAAACTCTTATGGAAATAATCATCAAAAGGCTTCACCAAGGCCATTGAGAGAAGTATGCTTTTTCAGCTAGTCAGGATTCTAACTAAAACAGAGTTACTTGGGCAACATAAGACATTACCCTTGCCACTCTCAACTTGCCATGAGTGTTGTGCCCCTTTGCTTAGACTTCTGCCAGGCAAGCTATGATACTGTGCCCAAATGATCCTGTGCCAGATACAACAATCCCTCTGACAGAAGGTTCCTTGTGTCTACTAATGCTAGGCTAACCAGCATGCCTGGCATACTGTCTCAAAAAAATCAAAGCTGTTTTGGGAGAACAGGTTAAAGGAGGAAGGGACTCCAACAACTAAATAGTGAATATTTTCCAAAAGGCAATTTAATATCATCAAAATCAATGAATGCTATAATAACGAAGACAGTCCAGTGAAGATTCAGATCACAGCCCCCAGGGAACACTAACATGACAGTCAGGATGAAGTAGGAGCTTTCCATTTGCTAAGTTTTCTAAGTTAATGTCACATATGTAAAAATCCCAGCTGTCTGCTGTGGAAATAATGACATCAGAATCAGTTTGTCCTTGGGTTTTCGTTTTTGCTTCTTTTGTTTCTAATGTCTGTATGCATATGTGTGTAATGCACTAGCTGAGAATTATCCATTTTTCCAGAGGTCTATTTCTCTCTTTCAGAGCATGAGATCATATACTATGAGAATCTGCCAAATTTAAGGAATTTGGCATACTGTCTCCTAAAAAAATCAAACATATAGAAAATACTTTTTAGCTGGGTGTGGTGGCACACGCCTGTAGTCCCAGCTACTCGGGAGGCTGAGGTGGGAGAATTGCTTGAGTCCGGGAGGTGGAGGTTACAGTGAGCTGAGATTGTGCCACTGCACTCCAGCCGGGGCGACAGCGCAAAACTCCATCTCAAAAGTAAAAAAGAAAATATTTATGTTAGGACTATGCTGTATTCTCGCCAGTGCCATTGTTATTCCTACTACCATTGCTATCATGATTTTCTTCGGTGCATGTACAGTATTTAATTATTGCTGAATTTGGACATTCTCATAATCGCTAACTCATGGGATAGTAACTTTAGACACACTAGTATCAACAACTTTTTTTCTTCCAATATGTCATTTTAATATATCTGACTAAAAGGATTGGGTTTTCTTATATTTTAGATCTAGATTAATTTCAATGGAATACTATAAGTTATAATGCCATCCTTTCTTTCAAAAAACTCAAATTTTAAATATATCCCCATGTGTCTTCCCAAAAGTCCTCTAAGGAAGGGAAAGGTTGAAGAATATCATAATACTGGTGATAGCAGCCAATATTTTTTCTGGTCTATTTGAAGCTGGGCATGTGGACAAGACCTGGCAAGAGAGTAGTGTGAAAAGACAGCCTACCACAAAGCTACGAGAAATTCTAGCATTTAAAAACCATGTAGGAAAGGCTGAGTGAACAAAGGTGGTATAACCAGAGAAGAGAAAAGAAAAACAAATTTATCATGGAAGCCATAGGATGAAAGCGTTTCAAGAAAGAGTGGTTGATGTTGCTAACAGTCAAGTAAGCTGAAGAAAGGAAATGTCAGAATTAGCAATGTAAAGGTCACGGAGGACCTGAGCTTGAAATGTTTCAGTGCAGTAATTGGGCAAGAGCAAGATTAAGAATGGAATGAAGAGTGAAAGGAAATGAGAGCATTGATAAGTCTTGAAAAATATGGCTAAGAAAGGGAGGAAAGAGACAGAGTGATAGATGTAAGCCAGGAAGGGGCCATAAAGTGTTGTTATTGTAAAATGAAAGAGACTTGAGCATGTTTAATTATATTTAGAAGCATTCACATAAAAAGAAAAGGTTGGCAAATAAGGTTGGATAGCGTGAGATTAAACAGAAAGGCTCCAAAATAAAGACAGAAGGATTAGCCTTAAATGGCAAAAACTCTCCACTGCAATAGGAGGGAAGGAAAAGAGAATGCCTCAGACATAGGTAGAGTGGTTTAGAGATAAAAATTGAGCCTGGGCAACATGGTGAAACTCCATCTCTACAAAAAA
The DNA here is from genome assembly GCF_028885625.2 of Pongo pygmaeus. Taxonomy (NCBI): domain Eukaryota; kingdom Metazoa; phylum Chordata; class Mammalia; order Primates; family Hominidae; genus Pongo; species Pongo pygmaeus. The sequence continues at coordinate 47,103,691 of NC_072373.2, forward strand.
TACAAAAATTAGCCAGGCATGATGGCACGCACCTATAGTCCCAGCTACTTGGGAGGCTGAGATGGGAGGATCACTTGAGCCCCAAAGGCATTGCTTGCAGTGAGCCAAGCCTTGCAGTGCGACACTGCACTTCAGTCTGAGTGACAAAGAGGGACCTTGTCTCAAAAAAGTAATAACAAATAAGAAATTCCCATCTAATTTCTCTGTTTTCTATCTTATCTGTGAAGTAGTAGTAATCACAGTAGTAACAGAGGTAGTGGTAGGATAATATCAGTTAATATTTATTAAGGGCTTACTATACATGGGTGGAACACTGCCCCATATATTAAATATTAATAAATTAATACTCATTAAACACTGCCCCATATAATGAATGTTAATGAATTAATATTCATTAAATCCTCCTGGCAAGCTAATAAGATAAATATTACTATTATTATCATCATCATCATTTTTAGAAGATTAAGTAACATGCCCAAGGTCACATGGCTAAAAACTATGGAGCCAGCATTCAAATCCAATCAGTCTGGCTCCAGAGCATAATTCTGAACCATTTTATTATACCAACTCTAAATTTAACAACCTACAGGGCACTAGAGACTTTCACAAGTCTCATGTTAAAGCACTTGTTAAAAGTGTTTTTTTGGTGCAGTGATAAACACAAAAGCCAGATCAGAGTGGTTGTGGAGTAGGAAGCAAAGCAGTAGGAGGTGATATCGACTATTCAGAAAAAGGGAGGAAGTAGAATGGTCAGAAGGGTGAGGAGCATACAGAAGTATGAAATGATCATTCCAGAGAAATGAGTGAGTTAGCCAGGGACATACGACTGGGTTTCCAGACAATGGAAAGGATCTATTTGAATTTGGTGACCATGAATGTAAAGTGATAAAAATGTATATACTATTTGATGATTTTCATCCACTTAGGTGTAACTACAGAGAAACCAGAGTTAGGTTCATCCAGTTAGGACGTTGCCAGATAAGTTCAAAAATTTCAGAGAGGAAAGGAGATTAGGGTTTAGGGAAAGTGTTATTAAAGTAAACAGAATCTAAGCAAGACAAGAAGGAAAGCTGATGAATTATAAAGAAGTAAATGGGAAAAAGAATTGGAAGTCCCAATTAGAACTGGTTATAATAGCAGTGATTGAACTAGCAACTCCACATTATGGCCAAAAAGCCAGATGCATTAGAGGAGGAGCAGATATAGGTGATATTTGTGTCACTGGTATAACTGTGGAAATAGGTGACAGAGCAAGGTGGAGGGAAAAATCACCCAAAATGAGAAACATTTTCAGGAACAGTCACCCAAGTGAATGTTGGATGATTTGATAGCAAAATGAGACAGAGAGTAAGTTGTGAGCTAAGTCTTTGATGAATGAGGGGGTTAAGGTGGCATGAGAATCAAAGGAGCAGTGGTATTTTATTTTTATAAGACAGTATAGGAAATAATGCTCAGGAAGTGACAATGGGGAACAACATGGTCCTAATACTGCTTCCTAACACCGAGTTATATGAGACAAATGAAACCTAAACAACTTGAGAGGGCTTAAGTCTATGACAATAGCAGAACTAATGCTGTGGGTTCCTAACTTTCAAACCAAAGCTCCATCCAATATCAGGTATACTACAGCATTTTTCTTCAAACTGATTTTCTTTCTTTCTTTTTTTTTTTTTTTTGAGACAGAGTCTCACTTTGTTGCCCAGGCTGGAGTGCAGTGGCATCAACTCAACTCAATACAACCTCTGCCTCCCAGGTCTAAGCGATTGTCATGCCTCAGCCTCCCAAGTAGCTGGGATTACAGCGCCCACCACCACATCCAGCTAATTTTTGCATTTTTAGTAGAGACAGGGTTTCACCATGTTGGCCAGGCTGGTCTTGAATTCCTGACCTCAGGTGATCTGCCCAGTCTCCCAAAGTGCTGGGATTGTAGGCGTGAGCCACCGGGCCCAGCCCAGATTGATTTTCTTTTCTTTTCTCTTCTCTTTTATTTTCTTTTTTCTCCTTTCTCTTTTCTTTTATTTTTTCTCCTTCCTCTTTTCTTTTCCCTTCCTTCCTTTTTTTTTGAGACAGAGTTTCACTCTTGTTGCCCAGGCTGGAGTGCAATGGTGCAATCTCGGCTCACCGCAACCTCCACCTCACGGGTTCAAGCGATTTTCCTGCCTCGGCCTCCTGTGCAGCTGGGATTACAGGCACGCGTCACCATGCCCGGCTAATTTTGTATTTTTAGTAGAGATGGGGTTTCTCCACGTTGGTCAGGCTGGTCTTGAACTCCCGACCTCAGGTGATCCGCCCGCCTCAGCCTCCCAAAGTGCTCGGATTACAGGTGTGAGCCACTGTGCCCGGCCCCAAATTGATTTTCTTAAAGTAATCTAGTAACACAGAGTATATTTTTATTGTTAAGAGAAAAAAAATTAAAATCTAACTACAATATATCCTGCTAAAATACTGTCTAGATACTTATGTGTTTACATGTACTTTTCATATATCTTTCAGAATGTTTTTTTTCTTTTTTTGAGATGGAGTCTCGCTCTGTCGCCCAGGCTGGAGTGCAGTGGTATGATCTCAGCTGCGATCTCGGCTGGCGCGATCTCAGCAGTGGTGCAATCTCACTGCCACCAGGCCCAGCTAATTTTTTGTATTTTTAGTAGAGATGGGGTTTCACCGTGTTAGCCAGGATGGTCTCGATCTCCTGACCTCGTGATCCGCCTGCCTCAGCCTCCCAAAGTGGTGGGATTACAGGAGTGAGCCACCACGCCCAGCCATCTTCCAGAATTTTTAAAAGCATAAATCAGGACATATTATATGTACTTCAGTGAGTTTTTCTTTCTACTTACAATATTCTTATAGAATGTTCTTGTGTAGTGTTAGTACAGGTTTATGTAAGTCTACCTATTTTGTTTTTATTTATTTATTTTTTAGAGACAGGGTCTTGCTATGTTTCCCAGACTGGTCTCAAACTCCTGGCCTTAAGCAATCCTCCCGCCTTGGCCTTCCAAAGTGTTGTGATTACAGGAGCGAGCCATCATGCCCAGACCTGGGTCTACTTCTTTTGTTCATAACAGCAAAAGATTTCCATACTGTGAATATCTAACCATTCCCCCATTTATATCAATTTAGGTTTTTCCTAATTTTTTTTTACTATAAACAAGGAATAAAAGAACATTTTTGTACATACATCTTTCTGTACATATGCTAGAATAAGGAAAGAAATAAAACTTAGGAGCCAAATGATCTGCATATATTTTTATAAATTCTGCCAAACCGCCTTCTGAAAAGGCTTTGCCCATTTACAAGACAGTTAAGTGCACCCATTTCCCCAATTCCATATCAATATCCATGCTTCAAAGAACTAATTCTTTTGGTTCAAGGGAAAAAAAAAGAACTAATTTTTAAATTTCTGTTAAAGAACTGGAAAAAAAAAAACAGTTTCAATTTGCATTTTGCTAATTAACAATGAAATCTGAGAAGTTTCTCATGTGTTTTAAATTTTTTTTTAATGTTAAAACAGCTATACTGAGATATAATTCACGTACCATACAATTTGTCCATTTAAAGTATATAATTTCAGGCTGGACACAGTGGCTCACTCTTGTAATCCCAGCACTTTGGGAGATCAAGGCAGGTAGGTCACTTGAGGTCAGGAGTTCGAGACCACCCTGGCCAACATGGCAAAACCCTGTCTCTACTAAAAATACAAAAAAATTGGCCAGGCTTGGTGCTGTGTGCCCATAGTCCCAGCCCCTGAGGAGGCTGAGGCACGAGAATCCCTTTAACCCGAAAGGTGGAGGTTGTAGTGAGTTGAGATCGCACCAGTACACTCCAGCCTGGGCAATAGAGAGAGATCCTGTCTTTGGAAAAATAAATTAATTAATTAAATTTAAAAGTATATAATTTCAAAGGTACTTTTTAAAAAATTATAGTCATAGATAAGTGAAACCATCACCACAGTCAATTTTACAAAATTTCCATCATCTCAAAAAGAAGCCCTGGGTTCAGGCACGGTGGCTCACACCTGTAATCCCAGCACTTATGGGAGGCTGAATCAGGTGGATCACTTCAGCTCAGGAGTTTGAGACCAGCCTGAGAAGCATGGTGAAACCCTATCTCTAGCAAAAATACAAAAAATTAGAAATTAGCCAGGTGTGGTGTGGGCCTGTAGTCCCAGCTACTTGGGAGTCTGGGGTGGGAGCATCACTTAAGCCCAGGAGGCGGAGGTTGCAGTGAGACAAGATTGCGCCACTGCACTCCAGCCTGGGTGACAGAGTGAGACACTGTCTCAAAAAAAAAAGAAAAAAAAAGAAGTCCTGTATCCTCTAGCTATTGCTCCTCAACCTCTTACCCCCCCTCCTCCTATCCCTAAGCAACCACCAACCTACTTTCCCACTCCAGAGATTTCCCTATTCTGGACTTTCAAATAAATAGAATCATATAATATGTAGACTTCTGTGACTGACTTCTCTTAGCATCTGTTTTCAAGGCTCATCCAAACTGTAGCATGAATCAGTATTTCATTCCTTTTTATGGCTAAATAATATTCCATTGTATGGATACACATTTTGATTATCCATAAGCTGATGAACATCTGGGTTGTGTCCAACTTTGGTTATTATGAATAATGCTGCCATTAACATTTTTGTGTAAGTGTTGTATGGACACGTGTTTTCATTTATCTTCAGTATACCTAGGAGTAGAATTGCTGGTATGGACATACGTTTTCATTTATGGGAGTAGAATTGCTGGATCATATGGTAACTCTATGCTTAATTGTTTGAGGAACTGCCAGACTGTTTTTCAGCGGCTGCCCCATCTTACATTTTTACCAGCAGTATATGAGAGCTCCAATTTCACCACACTCTCACCAATACTTGTCATTATTTGACTATTTGGTTCTAGTCATCCTAGTGGGTACACAGTGGTGTCTCATTACGGTTTTCATTGCATTTCGCTGATGACAATTGATGTTGAATATCTTTTCAGGTGCTTATTGGTCATTTGTGTATCTTCCTTGGAGGCATATCTATTAGATTATTTGTCCATTTTTTAATTGAGATATTTTTTCTTATTATTATAAAGTTATTTATTATTAAAGTTCTTTATATATTCTAGATACAAGTCACTTACAAGATATATAATTTGCAAATATCTCTCCCTCTGTGGGTTGTCTTATCACTTTCTTTTTTTTTTTTTTTGGACAAGGTCTTACTCTGTTACCCAGGCTGGAGTGGTGCAGTGGCACAATCTCAGCTCACTGCAAGCGATGCTTCCAGGTCCAAATGACCCTCCCACCTGAACCTCTCGAGCAGCTGGGACTACAGGTGTGTGCCACTATGCCTGGCTAATTTTTCAAATTGTTTGTAGAGATGTTGTCCAGCTATAGTGCCCCAAGCTGGTCTTCAACTCCAGGACTCAAGTGATCTACCTGCTTTCTCGATAGTGTCCTTTCAAGTATTTTAAGCTTTTAGGCCAGGAGTGGTGGTGGCTCATGCCTATAATCCCAATACTTTGGGAGGCTGAGGTGGGAGGATCAGTTGAGGCCAAGATGTTGAGACCAGCCTGGGCTCCATAGCAAAACCCATCTCTTAAAAAAAAAAAAAAAAAAAAAAAAAAAAGCTGGATGTGACGTCACACACCTGCAGTCCTTGTTACTTGGGAGGTTAAGGTTGGAAGATCACTAGAGCTCAGGAGTTTGAGGTTACAGTGAGCCATGATCGTACCACTGCACTCCAGCCTGGGCAACAGAGTGAGACCCTTCCTCTTAAAAATAAATAAAGCTTTTAATTTTTATGAATTCAAATTATTTTTTCTTTTGTTGCTATGCTATGGTGACATATCTAAGAATCTTTTGCTAAATCCGAGGTCATGGATCCAATTTGATAGCTCATCAGTAAAATTCAATCAATTAATCAATCTGAGGTCATGGAAAACATTACTGCTATGTTTTCATCTAAGAGATTTTACAGCTTTAGCTTTTACATTTAGGTCTTTGATCTATTTTAACTTTTGTATGGTGTGAGGTAAGACTCTAACTTCATTCTTTTGCATGTTATCCAGCTGCCCCCTGTACCATTTGTTGAAAATATTATTCTTTCCCCAGTGAATGGTCTTGGCAACTTTGTCATATATCAGTTGACCATAGTTGCATGGGTTTATTTCTAGAATCTCAATTCTATTCCATTTATGTACATGTCTACCTTTGTGCCGATACCACAGTCTTGGTTACCATTGCTTTGTAGTAAGTTTTAAAATCAGGAAGTGTGAGTCCTCCTACTTTGTTCTTCTTTTCAGGATTGCCTTGGCTATCCTGGGTCCCCTGCAATTCCATGTGGATTTTTTTTTTTTTTTTTTTTTTTTTTTTTTTTGAGACAGAGTCCCGCTCTGTCGCCCAGACTAGACTGCAGTGGAGCGATCTCGGCTCACTGCAACCTCCGCCTCCCAGGCTCAAGCAATTCTCCTGCCTCAGCCTCCCGAGTAGCTGGGACTGCAGGCACGCGCCACCATGCCCAGCTAATTGTTGTATTTTTAGTAGAGACGGGGTTTCACTATGTTGGCCAGGCTGGTCTCGAACTCCTGACCTCGTAATTTCCCGCCTCGGCCTCCCAAAGTGCTGGGATTAGCCACCTCGCCCAGCCTTCCATGTGGTTATTATCTCATATATTTATTAGCCACATAAACTACTTCCCATTCATAGCCTTTTCTCATTTTTTTTAAGATGGTTAAAATTTTTTTTTTTTTTTTTTTTTTTGAGACGGAGTCTCGCTCTGTCGCCCAGGTTGGAGTGCAGTGGCACGATCTCGGCTCACTGCAAGCTCCGCCTCCCGGGTTCACGCAGTTCTCCTGCCTCAGCCTCCCGAGTAGCCGGGACCACAGGCACCCGACACCACGCCCGGCTAATTTTTTGTATTTTTAGTAGAGACAGGGTTTCACCGTGTTAGCCAGGATGGTCTCAATTTCCTGACCTTGTGATCTGCCTGCCTCGGCCTCCCAAAGTGCTGGGATTACAGGCATGAGCCACCGCACCCGGCCGGTTAAATTTTTTAAATTGTTTATATAAAGAGCTCATTACTCTGGATATTAATCCTTGATCACAAAATCTTTTTCCTACTTTGTCATTTGTCTTTCAACTTTTTTTAGGATTTTTTTTGTCATAGAAAAGTTCTGAGTTTCATTTTACTTAGGAAGCCTTCTCCCTCCCAACCTCTTCCTTGCTTCCTAGTTATAAAAATATTCATCTACATTTCCTTCTAAAAATTATATTAACTATTTGATTCCTTGGAACTTACTTTTCAGATGGTGAGAGTTAGGGGGTATAATTTTTTTCCCCAAGTAGAGAGCCAACTTTCCTAACACAATTTTTACCCCATTAATTTGAAATGCCACCATTATCAAAATTAAATTCCTATCTGTAATTGAGTCTGTTTCTGGAGTCTCTATTTTTTTCATTTATCTATTTATCTATTCTTCTATCAATACTATAGCATTTTAATTACTTAACTATATTTTGACATCTGGTAGGTCAAGACTCACCTCATTGAATTTTGAGGGATTTACTTGACTATTTCTGCACATTAATTCTTTCACATGAAATTCAAGATGAGCTTGCCAAATTTTTCCATGGAAATTTTGACTAGAGTTATATGGATTTTATAATAAAAACAATAATAGCAAACACTATGGAGCCTACTAAGTCTCAGAAACTGTTTTAAGATCTTTCATATATTCTAACAATTCTATGAGGTAGTTACTATTGTAGTACTACTAGATCAATATTAAGAAAGAGAGATGATACAATACTATTTCTATCAGTAGCTCCACTTATTTAGGCCTTCTTTCATGTTCTTTATAATAAAGTATTATATTTTCTTCCTACAAGTTTTATAGGCTGGGTGTGGTGGCTCACACCTGTAATCCTAGCACTTTGGGAGGCAGAGGCAGGTGGATCACTTGAGGTCAGGAGTTCGAGACCAGCCTGGCCAACATGGTGAAACCTCATCTCTACTAAAAATACAAAAATTAGCCTCATCTCTACTAAAATACAAAAATTAGTGGTGGCGTGCACCTGCAGTCCCAGCTACTCGGGAGGCTGAGGCAGAAGAATCGCTTGAACCCAGGAGGCAGAGGTTGTAGTGAGCCAAGATTGTGCCACTGCCCTTCAGCCTGGGTGACAGAGTGAGACTCCAGCACACACACAAAAAAAAGTCTTATATATTTCTTCCTGGGCAATTTATTCCTAAGGATTTTGTGATTTTTTCTTTTTCTTTTTTTTTTGCTGCTTCTATGAACAGGATCCTCTTTCCCATTACATTCTTAAATGTATACCTATTATATTCCAAATGATGGTTTGAAAAACTATTTTGTATTGATTCAAATTAAATTTATATAATTTTTTTTCTGAAATTTCATTTACCTTAGAATTATTCTGCTTTTAAACAATGGCTAGTCTATCCCATAACTATGTGTTAATCCCACAACTAATTTGCATATATTCTTATTGTGTGACACAGGGCAATTCAAAGACTTGCTTTAAAGGTAAAGTGACAACACTCCTATCTTTCCCAAATCTGCTATTCAGAATTACCCTATGACACTAGATTAAACTTCCAGTGCATCTATTATAGAAAACTGCCTTCTCACCCAGTAGCACGTGATCTAGAAGATCACAACAGTCAAATCTGAAGGGATAGGCAGAAACGGATCAAATTGGGAGTTTGTTTTTGAATAGTCTAATGATTGACCTTTTAATAAATCATTAAATAATCCTTTTCTACCTTAAGGGAATCAGGAAAAAAAAAAATCTTGTACTACTGAAACATTAAAATGAAGCCAAGTTTAAGGAGTAGCCAAATAGCTAGCTGGCACATTTAAGTTGCCGTTTTGGAGTTACAGCTATCTAGTTAACAACCTCAGAGATTAATTCAAATGAACCTGAAATAGCAGTATACCAACAGAGACCTCACTCCTTAGGCTTTTAGGGTGCCAAAGTCTTCACTTAATTAAGACTAAGCAGAGATGATCCCCATATCTTTTTGAGACTAAGTTTCACCTTTCTTGCTCTGAAATTTTAGAACTCAATGAAACCTTCTACATAACTGGTAGTAGCCCAGCCTATTTTCTGGAGCACAGTTAGTCTTGTTAATATGCCACACTGACGTTGTTGACAGAGTATGCCAATTTAAGGCTGAATGGCAAAAACTCAAAGGCTTAAAATAATGTTAATACTTTGTTTTCAAAGGCTATAGTAAAGGTCAAGAGCAAAGTCATTCTTCCAGCTTAACAGCATTGGAAAGACCACAGCAAGTACCAGAAGGCTTTCTGACACAAAATCAATAACTGCATGCAAATATGAACATCAATAGTTACATCTTCTTAGTCACTAGACTAAGTTAGGACTAGCAATGAACAAAAGCTCTTCTAAAATGTTCTTATCCCCTAACTTATTCTTATTTCACTTCTCCATTCCTCTCTGTAAAAGAATAGGATGTCATGAAAAGTTGTGTAATTCCATTCTTTTAATTGCAGTTTGGCAAAGTCCTTAGGCGAAAATATACCTAATATATTCTCATGAAAATGGCCTTCATGAAGACTAGCATATTATAAAAATCAAACAACAGTAGGATAAATATACTACCCACGGGGGGCGGGGGGGAAAAACTCTGTCAAAGTGTTAAATACAATAGTGCTTCAGCTCTTTCACTATTATTTAGTGCCTTAAATTTGCCAAATGTCAAAGAAAGTCAACAGAACATATTAAATACACAGAAACCCAGGCCAGGCGCGGTGGCTCACGCCTGTAATCCCAGGACTTTGGGAGGCCGAGGCGGGTGAATCACGACGTCAGGCAATCGAGACCACGGTGAAACCCCGTCTCTACTAAAAATACAAAAAATTAGCTGGGCGCAGTGGCGGGCGCCTGTAGTCCCAGCTACTCGGGAGGCTGAGGCAGGAGATGGTGTGAACCCAGAAGGCGGAGCCTGCAGTGAGCAGAGATCGCGCCACTGCACTCCAGCCTGGGTGACAGAGCAAGACTTCGTCTCAAAAAATAAATAAATAAACAAATAAATACACAGAAACCCATCATAAGTATTCAAATTTACATTTACATTCTGAAGTTAGCCATGCATTTTTTAGTATAGAAAAATAGCTCTTGAGCGGCCGGGTGCAGTGGCTCACGCCTGTAATCCCAGTACTTTGGGAGGCCAGGTGGATAACGAGGTCAGGAGATTTAGACTATCCTGGCTAACACAGTGAAACCCCGTCTCTACTGAAAACACAAAAAATTAGCCAGGCATGGTGGCGGGCACCTGTAGTCCTAGCTACTCGGGAGGCTGAGGCAGGAGAATGGTGTGAACCCGGGAGGTGGAGCTTGCAGCGAGCCAAGATCGCACCACTGCACTCCAGCCTGGGTGACAGAGCGAGACTCCGTCTCAAAAAGAAAAAAGAAAAATAGCTCTTGAGGCACTTGCAAATCTTATGGTTATAGCAGTCTCCTTATTATAACTGTCCCTTCATCCCTTGCAGTAAACCTTTTGAATAAAATCCTTACTAAAAAAGCAAAACAAAACAAAAAAAAAACAAACAAAAACACACAAAAAAAACCCTCTTGGACTAAACATTTAATCCATAATAATAAGACAAAGGAAAATGTGACAGTTATTGTATGATTGAAATAGATTTAGCTGTGAACCCTTGCACAAATCACTTCACCTTCCTGAACCTCAGGTTTTTTGATCTGTAAAAATGATAGGGTTGAGCTCTATGATCACTAGGGTAGCTTCCAGCTGTATTATTCTATACTGATCTCAGCCCCCAAAGAGTCTAGGACAATTTCCAACAGATTTTAATACCCTAAAAAACTCGAGAAACAACTAAAATGAATGTTTTTATTTTACTAATGAGTTTATGTCAAGATTTTCATGGTGTTTGCTGGTGCTATTTGAGCTTCTTTTTTCCAGATGTTGAATCTGAAGTTGAATTTAGACACTTCTTTTTAAAACATCTAGTACAGAACACAACACTTCCTCAACTAAGAAAAAGCCACTGGGAAAAAAGAACTGCTGTATGAAGAAGAAACTATTGAGAGGGATGGTAAAAGATGTAAACAGTCTAAATAATATACAAACTGAACAGTCTAAGCATAAATTGTTCAGATGTAATTGTCTGAGATGCTAAGGAAGATTTTTCTGTAACAGATCTGCCCAATCTTTCCCTGATTTTCATAAATCTTATTTGAAGTTGGTCATGCACAAACCCCAAACATAAACCAATACGTTACTTGGGCCTTGATATTTTGCAGCTCATCACCAGGAAATCCATGCAGCAATAATCAAGAGCCATTTGCAAATAGCATCGTACTCTTGGCATTGTTTGAGAATAATAAATTAAAGAATTATTATCAGTTTTAATCTGAGAAATTAGTGATATAAAAATATGGCAACAGCAATTGTAAATGGAAATGTAGAGCTTTCCTACACAGTTGGAGGAAGTGTACACTGGGATAGCCAGTCACTTTGAACATCACTTACCCAGTGAAGATGCACAAATGTTTAATCTTTCACATAAACCATAGGAAAATTCTAACACATTTACACATGAAACCATGTACAAGAATGCTCACAGTAGCACTATAAATTTTTTAGTTGTCTTTTATAAAATCATTGAGATGTAATCAACATACCATAATATTCACCTTCTGAAAGGGTACAATTCAATGGTTTTTAATACATTCATAGAATTGTGCAACCATCATCCTATGCAATTTCAGGACATTTTCATCTCTGCAAAGAGAAACGCTGTTCCATTGGCAATCACTTTCCATTCACTCCTTCCCCCAAGCCCTTAGCAACCATTAATTTACTTTCTATTTCTGTGGATTTGTCTTTCTAGACAGTTCATATAAGTGAAATCATATAATATGTAGCCTATTGTGTCTGACTTCTTTCACTTAGCATAATGTTTTCATGGTCTATCCAAGTTGTAGCATATATCAGTACTTCAATTCCTTTTTATGGCTGAATAAGATTTCATTTTATAGCTATACCACATTTTGCATATTCGTTCGTCAGTTGATGGACATTTGGGCTGTTTCCACCTTTTGGTTATTGTGAATAATGCTGCCATGAACAACGATGTACAAGTTTTTATGTGGGCATATGTTTTCAATTATTTTGGATATATACCTGGGAGCAAAACTGATGGGTCAAATGTTAATTCTTATGCTTAACATTTTGAAGAACTGCTAGACTGGGTACCAAAGTGGTTGTACCATTTTACAATCCCATCAGCAATGTATGAGGCTCCAATTTTTTCATGCCCTCACCAATATTTGTTATTGTCCATCTTTTTATTAAAGCCATCCTAGTGGGTGTGAAGTAATATCACTTTGTGGTTTGGATTTTTATTTCAACATTATGTATTAAAAGCAAACAAAAGAAAAGCAAACAAGCAACAACATCCTAGAAACAACTTACATGTCCATCAGTAAGAAAAGAAATAAATTTTGGTATAATCATACACTGGGCTACCACATGACAATGTAAAACATAAATTATTGTTACATGTATGAATGTGAAGATAAATGAATACGTGTTGTGTATATCAAAAGAGATACATCTTAACAAATATAATTTAGATTATATCTTTTTTTTTTTTTTTGAGATGGAGTCTTGTTCTGTTGCCCAGGCTGGAGTGCAAGGGTGGGATCTCAGCTCACTGTAACCTCCACCTCCTGGGTTCAAGCAATTCTTGTGCCTCAGCCTCCCAAATAGCTGTGATTACAGGCATGTGCCGCCACACCCAGTTAATTTTTGTATTTTTAATAGAGACAGAGTTTAGCCATGTTGGCCAGGCTGGTCTTTAACCCCTGATCTCAAGTGATCTCCCTGCCTCAGCCTCCCAAAGCGCTGGGATTACAAGCATGAGCCACCAAACCTGGCCATATGGGAAATTTTAAAAAGCACATAGCAAAAGGATACATAGAATATGATGTCATTTATAGATCATAAATATGTGAGACAATATTATAAAATATTTAGGGATACATTCCTATGAAGTAAAAAATATGAAGATATATTCAACTGTATTGCTAATGGTCTATCTCTTAAGCTGATTTTCATAAACCTTACATGAAGTTGGTCAGCTGGGCACAGTTAAACAATATCTCATAAGACTTCTTAGTTTAATAAGATGGGATTGTAAAAAGCATTAGGGCTTCCTCATATCAAAACTCCAAACCCTAAGGCAGTCAGACTATGCAGTTCTTAAAACATGAACATTGGAAACTTTTTTTAATTGACTTGAAATTTTTTAGTTACTTGTCCTGGATGAAGAGAATATAATGACAATTTCTTTTCGTCTACAACTATCTCTATATAATGAAACCAGTCTAAAAATTTTGATGGATCAACAAGATTTAAACTTTATTGATATCACTATTAAATAATAATATTACAAATACTCTTGGATTTTGGATACACATCTCACAGTCAACCTTTTTTTTTTTTTTTTTTGAGACAGAGTCTTACTCAGTCCCCCAGGCTGGAGGGCAGTGCCACAATCTCGGCTCACTGTAACCTCTGGCTCCAGGGTTCAAGATATTCTCCTGCCTCAGCCTCCCAAGCAGCTAGGATTACAGGTGCACGCCACCAGCCTGGCTAATTTTTTTATTTTTAGTAGAGACAGGGTTTTGCCATGTTGCCCAGGCTGGTCTTGAACTCCTGGCTTCAAATGATCCACCCCGCTCAGCCTCCCAAAGTGCTGGGATTACAAGCGTGAGCCACCATGCCCAGCCGCAGTCAATTTTTTTAAAGCTCTCAAAGAAATTCATTTCCTCCAACATAACATGCTTTGTTTTCCAAATTTTCCAAGTGGGAGATTTGTTTCTTTTTTTTTTCTGCCTTTTTATTTTTATTTTTTAAATAAAGTGTTTTTTTATTTTTCTTTTTTATATATATATATTTTTATTATACTTTAAGTTCTAGGGTACATGTGCACAACGTGCAGGTTTGTTACATATGTATACATGTGCCATGTTGGTGTACTGCACCCATTAACTCGTCATTTCCATTAGGTATATCTCCTAATGCTATCCCTCCCCCCTCCCCCCACCTCACAACAGGCCCCAGTGTGTGATGTCCCCCTTCCAGTGTCCAAGTGTTCTCATTGTTCAATTCCCGCCTATGAGTGAGAACATGCGATGCTTGGTTTTTTGTCCTTGAGATAGTCTGCTCAGAATGATGGTTTCCAGCTTCATCCATGTCGCTACAAAGGACATGAACTCATCATTTTTTATGGCTGCATAGTATTCCACGGTGTATATGTGCCGCATTTTCTTAATCCAGTCTATCATTGTTGGACATTTGGGTTGGTTCCAAGTCTTTGCTATTGTGAATAGTGCCGCAATAAACATATGCGTGCATGTGTCTTTATAGCAGCATGATTTATAATCCTTTGGGTATATACCCAGTAATGGGATGGCTGGGTCAATTGTTCTACAATTGTTGGTTTACAGATCCTTCCAGCCCTTTGTTTCTCTTACTAACTTACTGTTGCCCTAATAATTCTGTACTTTATGCTACTCACTAGTCCATGAGAAGAAGGTTAGGAGAAAGGACAAAGGTAAAATTCTAATGTTAACATGCTACATATTAACAGATACCATAAAGGAAGGATTTGGAATTATTTGTAGATATCCTTTCCTTAGGCCATTCCCAGAAGCCATGGAAAATGCAATACTGACTTTCCTTCTTGGACAGAGTCTTCAAGCTGGTCTAAAAGCTCTTAGAGCTGAATACGCCAGTAGCTAGATGTGGCTCCCTATTAGCTTAGGAAAAAAACTGATGGAAATTTTCCTATGTCAAAATTGAAAGCCAGGATGAGCAGCTACCTGTCTAGAAAGCACTGCTCCATGAGTAGTCTTGGCCTAGGCTGCAGGAGGCAGTTGAGGGATGATACATATACACACACACACACACACACATACACACATACCCCAAAGCTCATCAAAACCACTCCCACACTCATTAATACAAAGGAACAATACTCAGATATCTATATCAGGTCAAACCAAAAGGTAATTTTTTTTCTTTTCCTTTTCTTCCTTTTTCTCTAAGGGTAAGATAGATGATCACTAGGGACTCTTGCCCCCACTGAAATTCAGAGAAGAAATAGAGTTATTGTTCTTACACTGAATAATTCCAAATAACCTTGAGGTCCTTTGGGGATTTTAATAATCTGAAAAGTACGTATGTATGTACACATATGTATGTATGGAATGTGTGTGTGCAAGGGAATACAGATACATTTATATGAGAAATGTATATGCATAAAAATCCCAGAATGCTATTTAGATACAATTTATGTACACGTCAATAAGAGAGAGCATCTATGAATAAGAAAGAGAACATGGGTAGTCATTAGTAAAGGAAGTAATTGATTTATAAATTCTAGCACTATCAGTGCAATCCAATTAATTACCCTAACAACCGCATGAACACTTGATCAAAAGACAGTGACTTTCAAAGATTATACCATAGACACTTGAGATTTTAATACTTCAAGTGTTAGAACAGAGCATGACTCAAATATGAAGAATTCAAAAGGCATATGCACAATCATTTGTTTGGTACAAGTACAGGAGATCTTCAAAGGGATACACTCAAGTTCAGAGTAATAATTTACCAGAAAAGTCAGGAAAAGCTCTGGAATCAGTAACCAAAGCAGGCAACAGCAAAGAAGAGAGAAGGTATCTATTGACACTGAGAAGACAGAGCCAAGGAATGAGGGGGTGTTGAGAATATAAAGCTTCAGGGCTCTACTCTCAGGGGAAGGGGTGGGTATACAGCTTGAACATTCACTCTAAAATGGGTAAGAAACAAATACAATAACCCAAAGTTCAAATCATGTTCACAGAAATTGTTTCAAACACATTTTCTTCTTTACTCACAGGTCATATCAAAACCATTTTATAAATCTCTCCACTAGGGCAACAACAGCTCTGGGCTGGAAACTCTAGGTAAATAATGAAACTCCTTCACCTCCTGAGTCTTCTGCCTGCCACAAAACAACTTGTTGTTTGTGTAAGATAATATCACCTGTGGTTTGCTAAACCAGCAACAATGTATCATGAGAACAAGAAGGAAGGATGAATAAATTCTGACAGGGTAGAACTTCACAGAGGAGGTGACACCTGAGCCGAGCCTTGAAGTGATTAGGAGGGTTTTGTTTTACCAGGCATAGAAGGGGAGCAGGAGCAGTTAAGCAAAGAGAACGGTATGAACAAAAAGTTCATGGAGTGCTCAGCAGATGGCAAATAATAAATGAGAAGGTATGTGAATGAGGTTGAGGAGTGGTAGGGAAAAAAACTGGTAAGACAGGTTGAAAGCATTTTAGATGCTTCTTTACTCTGCATGTGAATGGCTTCAAAATGCAAAATTGCATCAGACTCTCTGGGATACCTGGTAAAAATACAGATTCCTGTGCTGTACTCCAGGTCTACTAAATTGAAATCTCCAGAGTTGGGGCTCAGGCATCTGTATTTTTCTTTAATTATCCTCATTCTTAAACAGACAGAATCTGTATTTAACGAGTATTCTGATATATAACCAAGCTTGAAAGCCAATGATGGATTGTTTTTTAAAGAAAAGTTATATCATTAGATTGGTATTTTAAAAATAACAAGGTACTATTAGAAAGAGACTGTAAAGATGTGAAATTCGGGGAAAAAATAGACCTATGGCAGACTATGGCAATGATGCATTCATTTATTCAACAAGAATTTTAAAAATACCTACTATGTACCTACAAGTTCCCATAAAGATGACAGTCTCAACTAGAATACTAGCAGTGTAAATGGAGACAAGAAGACAGAGTTATGAGACATTACACAGATAGAACTGACAAGTCCTGGTAACTCAGTAGACGGTGGAGATGCGGACGGAGGGAGCAAATCAGTTTTCATCAGTGATTTCCAAACTTGGATAAGCATCAGAATAAAAGATACCTGGGTCCTACCATAGACCTAATGAATCAGGCTCTTTGGAGGATACAATTCAGCAGCCTCTATTTTTAACATGTGCCCCCAGGTGATTCTCATACAGTCAATTGGGAATCAATGACTTAAATGACTGAGTGGCTGATGATATTTCTCTTCAGGAAGAGAAAACAGGAGGAGGAGCAACAAATTTTGTGATAGGATGAGAACAATTTTGCTCCGGAAATACTCGGAGAGAAACCTGTAAGACATCTACATCAAGATGTCTAATAGGCAGCTGGAAATGCAAATCTGGAGTCCAGGAAAAAAGTCAAGTCTAAACAGGTTGGGGTCAGACAGATCTCGACAACATTAGTACATAATGAGGGATGAGGCCATGGGAGTGGGTAAGGTTACAAAGAAAGAAAACACAGAGAAAGTGGGTTGGGGTAGAAATCTGGGCAAAGAGTGGGCAATGGAAGAGGAATCGTGAGCAGAAGAGTGATTCAGGAGGTAAGAAGAGGATCTGAGGGGGAAAAAAGCATTGTTTTGGAAGCCAAAGAATAAGAGTTTTAATTCATATGGAGATCAAGTTGACAAAATGTTATAAAATGCTCCAAAAGGATAAGAATTAGAAAAATGGCCGGGAGCGATGGCTCATGCCTATAATCCCAGCACTTTGGGAAGCCGAGGTGGGCGGATCACGAGGTCAGGAGTTGGAGACCAGCCTGGCCAACACGGTGAAACCCCATCTCTACTAAAAATACAAAAATTAGCCGGGCGTGGTGGCACATGCCTGTAATCCCAGCTACTCAGGAGGCCGAGGCAGGAGAATCGCTTGAACTTGAGAGGCAGAGGTTGCAGTAAGCTGAGAACGCACCATTGCACTCCAACCTAGGTGACAGAGCAAGACTCTGTCCCAAAACAACAACAAAAAAAGAATTAGAAGGATGATAAGGCGTGGCATTTAGGAAGTCTGCGATGACCTTTGAGAAAGCAGTTTCAGTATAATGGAGCAAAGTAGCAGAGTGGGTTTACACTAGTCCTTAAGAAGAATTTGAAGAGAAAGGAAAGAGATGGGTCAGTGGTTTGCAAGAGAGGTAAGACTGAAAGAAAGTTCTTTTGGTGGCCATTTTTATTTTTAAGAATAAAGACCAAAAAAAAAAAAAAGAAAAGAATGAAGACAACTTGAGGCATTTTAAGGAAAAGAAGAAGAGAGCACAGAACGGATGCTTAATAAATATTTGTGAAATAGCAGTATTCTCAAAATCTTAAAACTGTCTTTGGCCAGGCGTAGTGGCTCACGCCTGTAATCCCAGCACTTTGGGAGGCCGAGGCGGGCGGATCACGAGGTCAGGAGATCGAGACCATCCTGGCTAACACGGTGAAACCCCGTCTCTACTAAAAATACAAAAAATTAGCCGGGCGAGATGGCAGGTGCCTGTAGTCCCAGCTACTCGGGAGGCTGAGGCAGGAGAATGGCGTGAACCCCGGGGGGCGGAGCCTGCAGTGAGCCGAGATCGCGCCACTGCACTCCAGCCTGGCCAACAGCGAGACTCCGTCTCAAAAAAAAACTAACAAGAAACTGTCTTTAACCTTTCTTTTTCCTGCTTCCCATAATCAGTAAGTCTCAACATCCTTTATTTTTCTTAAATGCCTATTCACATCTTACTTTACTGTTCTCTTAGATGCCTTTCACTATTGCCCTAGAGGCTAATAAGCTACTGTGCATCTTAACTCATCCCTCCTTCCTCCAATCAATCCATCCAACACAGTCTTATCAAATTAATCACTTAAAATACTACCCTTCTTGCCGGGCGCGGTGGCTCACGCCTGTAATCCCAGCACTTTGGAAGGCCGAGGCGGGCGGATCACAGTGTCGGGAGATCAAGACCATCCTGGCTAACACAGTGAAACCCCGTCTCTACTAAAAAAGTACAAAAAATTAGCCAGGCGTGGTGGCGGGCGCTTGTAGTCCCAGCTGCTAGGGAGGCTGAGGCAGGAGAATGGCATGAACCCGAGAGGCGGAGCTTGCAGTGAGCCCAGATCATGCCACTGAACTCCAGCCTTGGCGACAGAGTGAGACTCCGTCTCAAAAAAAAAAAGATACCACCCTACTCACATTACTACTCCAAAATATTCAACCTGTTTATTTAATAAGCAGTTACAAGATACCCAACCTGCCAGGAACCATGCCTTTCCCAATTGAAAGTAACCTCTATCTTCTCAGAACATCTACACTAATTAGCCAGTCTATTCATTCCATAATTATCCCGCCTTAAACAGCTAGTTGTTACTGTTTTCATGTAACCATGTCTTAGCTCACCAAATGGTGTAACAGGGGTATCCAATATTTTGGCTTCCCTGGGCCACAGTGGAAGAATCATCCTGGGCTACACATAAAACACACTAATACTAATGATAGCTGATGAGCACAAACAAAACAAAAAAGCCAAAAAAATCTCATAATGTTTTAAGAAAGTTAATGAATTTGTGTTGGGTCACATTCAAAGCTGTCCTGGGCCGCATGTGGCCTCAGGGGCCATGGGTTGGACAAGCTTGGTGTAAAAGGTTCACCTCCCAGCATTCAAAAAGAATAAAAAGGTATAAGGTTGAAAAAAATTGTCTCTGATGAACTCTGGTTGGTCCACTATCCTATTATTTAATATTTATATTATATTGAAAAAACCTTTAATGATCCTTCCCATATTCCTTTACTACAAATAACAACTTCTAGGGTAATTTTTACATCAAATAATTGATTAAGACTAATTTTATTTAATCCACATACAACTTACAAAAGGATGCAATCTTTATATATAAGATTGTATTTACATACCAATCCCCAAACTGTTTTTAAAGTTTAGTTTGTTTTATTCTTACTACCACTCACATTTCTATCCATCCATTCAATTTATACTTTCAGTTTGCTTCCAGCTGATTCAATACCTATGACACAGCAAATTGTCTAAATTTTGCAAGAACTTTCAACATCCAAGGCACTTACTCCTAACAGTTGCACTCCTCACATTGATACACTCCCTGAAGGTCAAGGATCTAAATTCTGTAATATTTTTAGCATCTAAAATCCTGGTTTATGCTCTCCTTCTAGTTCTCTTGGTCTTTAAAAGACATAAGAACATGCTATCAAATTCCTAATTCCCTGTTAAGCCCTAACCAACCAAAGTTTAACTAAAAAAAAAAACCTAAAACAAGAATCAATTATTAAGAAAGAAAATCAAATGTTTTTAAGCAAAGGAAGTTATAAGGTTTGAAATACAAATTCTGATTATTCCAACTCTGATTATTCTTATTAAATTATCAACTGGAACACCTCACTGCTCTTCTCTTGCCACCACCCCCTTCCTCTGCTCAGTTCATTCATTGAACAAATCTTTATTCTCAATGCCTAAGACCTAACAGATACTGCGGTAGATGCAATTAACATAATAGCAAATAAGTTAGGCACAGTCCCTCCCTTCCCAGAGCCTAAAATGTATTGACCATAAGAATATATGACAAATTAAACTATAAGACTATATGACAAGTGTTATGACAGGTAAGCTATAAGAAACAAAGTGGGGGCTGGATGCCATGGCTCATGCCAGCATTTTGGGAGTCTGAGGTGGGAGGATTGCTTGAGGCCAGACATTTGAGACCAGCCTGGGCAATACTGTGAGACCTTGTCTCTACAAAATAAAGATTAAAAATTTACTCGAGTATGGTGACACACACCTGTAGTCCTATCTACTTGGGAGGATCCCTTGAGCCCAGGAGTTTGAAGTTACAGTGAGCTATGATTACACCACTGCACAACATAGTGAGAACCCTATCTCTTAAAAAAACAACAAAAAGATATAAAGGAAAAACACAGTATGGGTTATGCCATGGGAGGCTCCTTGGATGCACTGATGTTGAACCTGAGACCTGTAAAATTGGTAGTCAAAGAAGAGAGACAATAAGGATTGTGGAAGTAGGAGAAGGAAAAGTATTAAGACTAGGAGATGAGAAAATGACATAATTGAGAAAGTGAAAAACAATCAGTGTGGTTGAAGTATAGAATTCAAAAATGGGAACAACAAGAAGTGAGACTAGAGAACAGGGCAATGACAACCACTGAAAGATTTTAAGAAAGGTGTGAAATATTCAGATTTTCCTGGCTGAAGCATAGAAAATAGTTTGAGAGGCCAGATGCAGTGGCTCACGCCTGTAATCCTAGCACTTTGGGAGCCTGAGGCCTGACCAACATGGTGAAACCCCGTCTCTACTAAATACAAAAAATTAGCCGGGCGTGGTGGCACATGCCTGTAATCCCAGCTACTCAGGAGGCTGAGGCAGGAGAACTGCTTGAACCCAGGAGGCAGAGGTTGCAGTGAGCTGAGATCGCACCACCGCACTTCAGCCTGGGCGACAGAACAAGACTCTGTCTAAAAAAAAAAGAAAAGAAGAAGAAAATAGTTGGAGAAAGAAGAATAGAAGCATGGAAATCATTCAGCAGACTGTTTCTGTAACCCAGGTGAGAGACAATGACTTGGACTAAAGTGGATGAGGCAGGGCACGGTGGCTCACGCCCGTAATCCTAGCACTTTGGGAGGCAGAGGCAGGCAGATTGCCGGGGCTCAGGAGTTCGAGACCAGGCGGGCGGACTGCCTGAGATTAGGAGTTCGAGACCAGCCTGGGCAACATGGTGAAACCCCATCTCTACTAAAACTACAAAAAAAATTAGCCGGGCGTGGCAGCGTGCACCTGTAGCCCCAGCTACTCAGGAGGCTGAGGCAGGAGAATTGCTTGAACCCGGGAGGCGGAGGTTGCAAGTGAGCCGAGATTGCGCCACTGCACTCCAGCCTGGGTGACAGAGACTCCATCTCAAAAAAAAAAAAGAGACAAATGAAAGCAGATGGATTTGATAGACATATAGGAGGTATGATCCACAGGATTTGGTGACTACAACCTCATGAGAGGACCAGCATGAGAGGTCCATGTCTCTTTTATTCCCTACTATATTCACAGTGCTAGGTATCTAGCACATAGTTAACTGCTGTATAAACATTATTGAACAAATAAGAAAAACAAGGAATCACAGATGTTACCTAGGTTTCTGGCATAATGACTGGGTAAAGGGAGGTGCCCTTTACTGAGATAGGAAACAGAGGAGAAGCAGTTCATATAAAATATGTTGAGTCTGAGGTACCTGCAAGCCTTCACAGAAAGATAATGAGAATCCAGTTGGATATATAGTGATCAAGCTCAGGAGAAAATGTAAAATAATGGCAGCCTCAGTGCCTCAGTTAAAGCTACAGCTGATAACTGTCACTTTTAAATCATACTATGTGAGACATCATCCCAATAATCCTTTTAAATTTCCCAGGGTTATTAATGGTTTTATAATCAAGGGTATCAAAAAATTAATATACCTTCTTGACCATTAGAAATAATATTTTATTTCTTGACCAAGGTGGTGGTAACTCAAACCTCTGCTTTATAAAAATCCATTAAGTTATACATTTGTGTTTTACGTACACTTTTCTGTGTGTTAAATTTTGTAATAAAAAGGGGATTTTTTTAAACCTTCTTAAACTAGAAATAAGAAAATTCCTTAATCAAAGAAGCTACTAGAAACTAAACACTATATTTCTAGTAGAAACACTAGAGACATTCTCGTTAAAGGAAAAAAAAAAACAAACAAAGATATCTTCTGTCACAATTATTAACAGTGTTCTAAATGTTCTGGTTAAAAATGAAGACCTGAAAATAAAAAAAGGAAGGCATAAACATTGGGGTCTTTTCAACAATGGTGCTGGGACAACTGGATATCTACATGCAAAAGAATAAAGATGGACCCCCTAGCTCACACCATATAAAAAAATTAACTCAAAATGTATCAAAGACCCAAGTGTAAGAGCTAAAACTACACAACTCTAAGAGAAAACACAGGTGTAAATCTTTGTGACTTGGGAAGAGGCAATAGTTTCTTAGATACGACACTAAAAGTATAAGCAACAAAATTCTCAAATTTTTCTCTGAAAAATTAGAGAAATTAGACATCATCAAAATTAAAAACTTTATAGTGTCAAAGATTTAAACCTTTGGGGCAAAACCAAAAAGAAATTATCAGTGGCCAGGTGCGGTGGCTCACACCTGTAATCCCAGCACTTTGGGAGGCTGAGGAGGGAGGATCACTTGAGGTCAGGAGTTCAAGACCAGCCTAGCCAACATGGTGAAACCCATCTCTACCAAAAATACAAAAAATTAGCCAGGCGTGGTGGTGTGCGTCTGTAGTCCCAGCTACTCAGGAGGCTGAGGCATGAGAATCACTTGAACCAGGGAGGCGAAGGTTGCCGTGAGCCAAGATAGTGCCAATGCACTCCAGCCTGGGTGACAGAGCAAGACTCCATCTTACAAAAAAAAAAGAAAGAAATTATCATCATGATTAATAGATGCTAACATATAACTGAAAAATCCAGAATTTGAGAAAACTAATAACATAGTTCAGTAAGAAAATCAAATAAATACTACTACTTTTTAAAAACTGCTTTTCTTTTTTCTTTTATTTTTTTATTTTTTTTTAATTTTGAGACAGAGTCTCACTCTGTTGCCCAGGCTAAAGTGCAGCAGCACAATCACAGTTCACTGTAGACCTGAAATCCCAGGCCCAAGTGGTCCTCCTACCTCAGCCTCCCAAGTAGCTGGGACCACAGGCACGTGCCACCATGCCCAGCTATTCTTTTGTTTGTTTTTTTGTAGAGACGGGGTTTCTCTATGTTGCCCAGCCTCCCAAAGTGCTGAGATTACAGATGTGAGCCACCTTGTCCAGGCAAAATTGCTTTTTTTTTTTTTTTTGAGACAGGGTCTCACTCTGTCGCCCAGGCTGAAGTTCAGTGTTGATCTCAGCTCACTGCAGCCTCTGTCTCACAGGTTCAAGCCATCTTCCCTCCTCGGACGCCTGAGTAGCTGGCACTATTCGCATGCACCACCACACCTAGCTAATTTTTGTATCTTTTCTAGAGATGGGGTCTTGTTTTGTTGCCCAGGCTGGTCTTGAACTCCTGGATTCAAGCAATCCACCCACTTCAGCCTCCCAAAGTGCTAAGATTACAGATAAGAGCCACTGGACCCAGCCAAAAATTACTTTTCTAATATAAGAAAAACTGATTAGAAAATATAATGAAGGGGCTGGGTGAAGTGGCTCACGCCTATAATCCCAACACTTTGGGAGGCCGAGGTGGGTAGATCACCTGAGGTCAGGAGTTCAAGACCAGCCTGGCCAACATGGTGAAACCCAGTCTCTACTAAAAATACAAAAATTAGTCAGATGTGGTGGCATGTGCCTGTAATCCCAGCTACTCGGGAGGCTGAGGCAGGAGAATCGCTTGAACCTGGGAGACAGAGGTTGCAGTGAGCTGAGATCATACCACTGTACTCCAGCAGAGTGCAGAGGGCAACAGAGCAATACTCCATCTCCAAAAAAAAAAAAAAAAGAAAGAAAGAAAGAAACTATAATGAAGGAAATGGCATTCAGAATATCAACATAACAACAAAAAAACTTGTTTTGAATAATGTACCATGTTTATGTAAAATGTTAACATTCGGGAAAGCTGGGTGAAGGGTATACAAATACTCTCTCTCTAAACTATCTTTGCAACTTTTTTGTAAATCTTAAATCACTTCAAAATAAAAAGTTTATTCAAAACAAGAACGTAAAGAAACAAGGCATAGACCAGAGTAAAATATCTATAATATATTTATCTGACCAAGGACTTATATCCAGAAAACATCAAGAATGCCTACAAATCAATAACAAAAAACAAAAGCAAATTTAATGTACAAAAGACTTAAATCAGACACACACACACATACACACACTCCAAATAACGAATAAATATGCGAAAAGGTGCTGAACATCACTAGTCATTGCAGAAGTGTAAATTAAAACCAAAATGAAATAACACTATACAAACAATGGCTAATATTAAAAAGAAAAGGAAAAAAATGCACTGACAATATTAAATATCAACAAAGATGTAGGCTGGGCACAGAGGCTCACACCTGTAATCCCAGCACTTTGGGAGGCTAAAATGGGAGGATCGCTTGAGCCCAGGAGTTTGAGACCAGCCTGAGCAACACAGCCAGACCCTGTCTCTACAAAAAAAAAAAATAGGTGGGTGTAGTGGTGCACACCTGAAGTCCCAGCTATTTGGAAGGCTGAGGTGGGAGAAAGGCATGAGCCTGGGAGATTGAGGCTGCAGTGAGCTGTGATCAAGCCAGTGCACTCCAGCCTGAGTGAGAGTGAGACAGAGTGAGACTCTATCTCAAAAAAAAAAAATGTGGAGCAAATGGAATCATGTTAAAAAAAAATGACAATATCAAATATCAACAAAGATGTGGAGCAAACAGAATTCTAATTCATTACTAGGGGTAGCATAAAATGGTACAACCACATCAGAAAACAGCAAGTTGCTAACAAAGCTAAAATTTTATATTCTCAGCCAGGCACGATGGCTGACACCTGTAATCCCAACACTTTAGGAGGCTGAGGCAGGTGGATCACCTGAGGTCAGTAGTTCGAGACCAGCCTGGCCAACATAGTGAAACCTTGCCTCTACTAAAAGTACAAAAAATTAGTTGGGTGTGGTGGCGGGCGCCTGTAATCCCAGCTACTAGGGAGGCTGAGGCAGAAGAATCGCTTGAACCTGGGAGACGGAGGTTGCAGTGAGCTGAGATCGTGCCACTGCACTCCAGCCTAGTGACAGAGCGAGACTCCATCTCAAAAAAAAAAAAATTATATACTCTATAACCCCGCAATTTCATTCTCAGGTATTTACCCAAGAGAAATAAAAATAATATGTCTACAAAAAGATTTGTAGACTACTCATAGCATCTTTATCATCTTTATTCATAATAGCAAAAAAAGGAAATAACTCAAATGTCAATAATCAGAAGAATAAACTAATTTTGGAATACTCGCATAATGGAATACTACTCAGCCACAAAAAACAATAAACTATGGATACGTGAAAAATGAATAAATCTCAAAAACATTATGTTCAGTTGAAGAAACCAAACTTTAAAAGGTACATAGTCTATATTCCTTTTAAAACAGCTAAAACTGAAAGAGTGGGATGTCTGGCTTCTGAACAGGAAGTTCGTAGTACCAGTGATGAGAGACAGAATTAAATATGGGTAATGTTGAGAAAGGCAAGAAGAGTTTTGTTCAGAAGTGTGCCCAAGGCTGGGCATGGTAGTTTACGCCTGCAGTCCCAGCACTTTGGGAGGCAAGGTGGGCAGATTACTTGGGCCCAGGAGTTCATGACCAGCCTGGGCAACATGGTGAAACCCTGCCTCGATAAAAAATACAAAAATTAGCCGGGCATGGTGGTGCATGCCTGTAGTCCCAGCTACTCGGGTGGCTGAGGTGGGAGGATGGCTTGAGCCCAGGAGGCAGAGGTTGCAGTGAGCCAAGATCGTGCCACTGCACTCCAGCATGGATGATGGAGCCAGAACTTGTCTTAAAAAAAAAAAAGTGTGCCCAGTGCCACACCATGGTAAAGCGAGGCAAGCACAAGAGTGAGCCAAATCTCCATGGTCTATTTATGCAGAAGACAGGTCAGGCCACTGAATTCTCTCAGAGGCCAATGAGAACAGAGGCATCACCTGAGGAGAGGAGACACTGATGGAGTATTTGCAGAATCCCAAGAAGGACATCCCTGGAACAAAAATGACCATTGCCAGCACTAAGAAGAAGGCAGAAAGGGCAGACTTGATAGCTAATCTCAGAAAAGCTAATAATGAGTAATAATTGACCACATGACTTTTTTATGTGTACATAATTTAATAGCTCTCTAATATACATCAGAATTCAAATCATGAATAACTCACAGAATATTTTTGTTGAGCAGTCCTGATTTAATTAAGACTTGCTTGTGGTTAAATGAATACATTTGGGTTTTTTTAAATTTTAATAGTAATTCTGATTCAGTAAATGGTATCACTGTTTCCCCCTTCTAAAACTATGATTGGACTTAATTCGTAGTGTTCAACTTTTCACAAAGATGGCGAATGCCATCCTAAAACCTATCAGAGATTGGCTTTATATTTAGATTTATATAACTAGCTATATGAATATATTTAAATACTGGGGAAATGTCTTCACTGTCTTAGAACCAAGCAAGACCCACGTGTGTTCTGTGTTCACGTGCCTCTTAAAGGCAAAGACTAAAGATAAGGTAACAATATCTACTTTATATTTCTGGTCTTAACTATGTCAATTTAATTAGAATTCTCTGTGTCTAAAATGGTTCCTTGGCTGGGCATAGTGGCTCATGCCTGTAATCGCAGTACTTTTTTGGGGCTGAAGTGGGAGGATTGTTTGAGGCCACAAGTTGGACCACATAGAGAGACCTCATCTGTACAAAAATTAAAAATAGCCAGGCATGGTGGTGCATTCCTGTAGTCGTAGCTACTCAGGAGGCTGAGGTGGAAGGATGGCTTGAGCCCAGGAGTCAAGGTTGCAGTGAGCCATGATTCTGCCATTGCACCCCAGCCGGTGTGACAGAGTCAGACCCCATCTCAAAATAAAATGGTTCTTTTAACTTATTAAAAGGCATTTTATATGGCTTATATATAATATCAAATAAAGAATAGTTAATATTTCTTGAAAAAAAAGAAAAATACAGCCAAAACTAATTATAGAATGATAGAAATTATAAAAGTGGTAGCCTGGGGGAGGATGAAGGGGTGGTGGGTAGAACTTTCAAAGGAGGCAAAAATGTCCTATTTCTTGATTTGGGTGATGGTTACTATATTAGGCTATTCTTGTGTTGCTATAAAGAAATACCTGAGGCTGACTAGTTTATTAAAAAAAGAGATTTAATTGTTTCACAATTCTGCAGGCTGCACAAGCATGGCACTGACATCTGCTTGGCTTCTGGGGAGGCCTCAGGGAGCTTTTACTCACAGTGGAGGGCAAAGTGGGGCAAGCACATCATAGGGCAAGAATGGGAGCAAGGTTGTGGGGGGCAATGCCACACACTTTTAAATGACCAGATCTTGGCCAGGCGCAGTGGCTCACACCTGTAATCCCAGCACTTTGGGAGGCCAAAGGGGGCAGATCACCTGAGGTCAGGAGTTCGAGATCAGCCTAGCCAACATGGTAAAACCCTGTTTATACTAAAAATACAAAAAATTAGCCGGGTGTGGTGGCAGGCGCCTATAATCCCAGCTACTCGGGAAGCTGAGGCAGGAGAATCACCTGAACCTGGGAGGCGGAGGTTGCAGTGAGCTGAGATCACGCCACTGCACTCCAGCTTGGGCAACAAGAGCAAAATTCCGTCTCAAAAAAAAACCAAAAAAAAAATACAGATCTCCTGAGACTGCACTCGCTATCTTGAGAACTGCACCAAACCATGAGGGACCGTCCCCTATGACCCACACACTTCCCACCAGGCCCCACCTCCAACATTGGGGATTACATCTCAACATGAGATTTGCAGGGGACAGATATCCAAACCATATTGGTTACATGGTTGTATACATTGTCAAAACCCATCAAACCGTAGATTTAAGTTCTATGCATTTTACTATATGTAAAATTTACCTCAATTTAAAAAAAATAGACAGTGAGGAAAGTTCAACTGAAATTTTTAGATATGATGGCCTGGAAGTGCTTCACTACAAAGGTGACATTTGCAAGCCATGTGTGTATTTGATGGAATAGCATTCCAGGCAGAAGGAAAAACAGATGTGAGGCCCTTAAGCATCTATTCCTAGCAACTGGAGTTTCTGAGAAACAAGGAGGACGCTAATGTGACTGGAATGGGTTGAACAAGGGAAAGACAAGTACTGAGAGCTAATGGGGGATCAGATGATACAGTGTCTGGTAGGTCACGGTAAGACTCACTAAAGATTTTTATCCTCATCTTAGTCTAAAAGAAAATCACCTAAATGCCTACTAAGAATAAGGCACTGTGCACAGACAGCTTACATAAAGCTTATGTAAGTAGCAAAACCAGGATTAGAAACCAAGTACATCTGATTCCAAAGCTCATCATCTTAACCACTTTGCTTTACTAACTAAACATAACAATACTCAATATTTACTGAATGCTTACCATCAATATGTTAGAGCTAAAAGGCTTTATATCAGATCTTCCCAATCATTTATTGTTCTAAAATGGCTTATAAGTAGTGTAATGTAAAGATCTTCTGAATAAAATTTTGTATTGTATTAAAAATGTTTTGCAACCAACTAAAAATTCAGGATGGGTAAAGTTATGTTTGATTCATATGGTCCTCTACATAAACTTCCTAATTATAATTTTGGTACAGAAAACTATGCACATGACTTCACTATATGGAACCACTTAAGTACCATAGTTTTGGTACATAAAACTATGCACATGGCACAGTACAGTGACTCCATGAAATAGCCCCTTCTCTTGATCTTCCTGTTGAATCATTTTAGTCTATATTTTTATTTTAGTCTACATTGTTTAACAATCAGTGAGGTTCTACGTTTTGCATGCATATGTAAATGAAGTTTTCTATTTAATTTGCTCTAATCGCTCCACAATTTCTATATGTATGTCATCAAAAGCATTATAATCAACATCCTCATTATTAATACATCTGGTATTATTAGGTGCTCCTAAATAAAACATAATTTTGTAGTTTCTTAGTCTATTTATTTAATATTCATATATTTTTCTTCTATTGCTCAATGTCTGATTTTTAATGTATTTTCTTATCATTACTGTATTAAGAAAATACAACTGATTTTTTTTTTTTTTTTTTTTTTTTTTTTTTTTGAGATGGAGTCTCGCTCTGTCTCCCAGGCTGGAGTGCAGTGGTGTGTTCTTGGCTCACTGCAACCTCCGCCTCCCAGTTCAAGCAATTCTCCTGCCTCAGCCTCCCGAGTAGCTGGGATTACAGGCATGTGCCGCCACGCTTGGCTAATTTTTGTATTTTTAGTAGAGACGGAGCTTCGCCATGTTGGCCAGGCTGGTCTCGGACTCCTGATCTCAAGTGACCTGCCCGCCTCAGCCTCCCAAAGTGCTGGGATTACAGGCATGAGCCACCACAACCAGCAACAATGAATTTTTATACCAAATTTGCAAATATTCTCTAGTTTACCAGGGGTTACACAAATGTCGTTTTCTGTGTATACCACGACGTGAAGGAGGTAGGAAAACAATGCTTTAGCTATTACTTCACACTGAGTAGGTGCAGAATTCTGATAATATAAAAATCTCAGTAGCAATGGAATGCTAAAAGAATCCTACCTCTATAAAACTATGTCTCTAAGAGGTTTTTTTGGGGGGGCGGGAGCGGGGGGACAGGGTCTTGCTCAGTCACCCAGGCTGGAGTGCAGTGATGCAGTCACAGTTCACTGCAGCCCCCAACTCCCAGGCTCAGGTAATCCTCCCGCCTCAGCCTCCTGAGTAGCTGGGACTACAGAGGTATGCCACCATGCCCAGCTAATTTTTGTATTTTTGTAGAGATGGGGTTTTGCTATGTTGCCCAGGCTAAGATCAAGCAATCCGCCCACCTCAGCCTCCCAAAGTGCTGGCATTACAGGTGCTAAGAGGCTTTTAAAAAAATAAAGAGGTCTAAATGGAGAGGTGAGCCAGGATTTCAGAAAACCAGCACAACCTAGGTAAAAGACTAAAAGCTTCTGAGTCAGACAGATGTGAGTTTAAATACCAGCATGACGTGTGATCCCTAGGTTAGGACAAATTACCTTCTTTGATTCTTCTTCCTCATCATTAAATGGAATAAACCACCTATTTGGTAGAGCTATTGATGTAAAGATAATTTTTAAAAAGCAAAATGCATAGCAACACTTGGTATAAAGCAGCACTCAGTAAACATTACTTTTTTTTTTTTTCTTTTTTAGAGACTGTCTCACTCTGTTGCCCAGTCTGGAATGCAGTGGTGTAATCTTGGCTCAACCACCCGGGCACAAGCAATCTTCCTGCCTCAACCTCCTGAGTAGCCACAACTGCGGGCGACCACAATTGGCTTTTTTTTTTTAGACTTAGGATTTCCCTGTGTCTAAAAATGCCCAGGCTGGTCTCAAACTCCTGGCCTCAAGTGATCCTCTCGCCTTGGCATCCCAAGATGCTGGAATTACAAGCATGAGCCACTAAAGCTGGCCATAGTACTTATGGTAATTTTAACATACCATGAGTTCAACTATGTTAAAATATTTGCAGAAGCTAAGACAGCCTGAGGAAGAACAAAGAAAAAAAAAAACAATTAATATGTTAGGGTGGTATTTGTACTAATTGTTTGTTTTAAAAAATTTTGCTGGCTGGGTGCGGTGGCTCATGCCTGTAATTCCAGCACTTTGGGAGGCTGAGGCGGAAGGACTGCTTGAGCCCAGGAGTTCAAAACCTGCCTGGGCAACACAGTGAGACCGCATCTCTACAAAAAATTAAAAAATGAGGCCGGGCGCAGTGCTCATGCCTGTAATCCCAGCACTTTGGGAGGCCGAGGCGGGCGGATCATGAGGTCAGGAGATCGAGACCATCCTGGCTAACACGGTGAAACCCCGTCTCTACTAAAAATACAAAAAATTAGCCGGGCATGGTGGCGGGCGCCTGTAGTCCCAGCTACTCCGGAGGCTGAGACAGGAGAATGGCGTGAACCCAGCAGGCGGAGCTTGCAGTGAGCCGAGATCACACCACCGCGCTCTAGCCTGGGTGACAGAGCAAGACTCCATCTCAAAATAAATAAATAAATAAATAAATAAATGAGGCAGGAGGAATGCTTGAGCCCAGGAAGTCAAGGCTGTAGTGAGCCATGACTGAGCCACTGCTCTGTTACCTGGGTGACAGAGTAAGACCCTGCAATGTTATCATGTTGCTTAGTAGTAGATAGATATAGAGATGAATAAGTCAAATGTAAAACCAATTCTTAATAGAATACTTAGATTAGTTATCTTGGAACATGAATAATTACCCCTGATGTTTCTATTATTTTGAAGTTTTTAAAAGACGAATACAACTATAAGGTATCATCCTTCTTCAAAAGTTCTTCAAAAGAATTTAGAGCACATTTTGCTTCTTCTCAAAGTACTAATAATTTGCAAATAACTACATTTCCATAGACAGAAAAGAATATCAAGCAGAAGTTTGATAAATAGAACATTTCATTATATCTTATTTCTGTACCATGCTTAAGGTATTCCTTTAGCTTTTTTCTAGGCCTCATATTTCTCATTTGTATTAATAAAATGGGCCAGGCATGGTGGCTCACACCTGTAAACCCAGCCCTTTGGGAGGCCAAGGCAGGCATATCACTTAATGACAGGAGTTCGAGACCAGCCTGGCCAATATGGTGAAACCCGTCTCTACTAAAAATACAAAAATTAGCTGGGCATGGTGGCGTGTGCCTGTAGTCCCAGCTACTCGGGAGGCTGAGGCAGGAGAATCACTTGAACCCTCAAGGTGGAGGCTGCAGTGAGCCAAGACGGCACCACTGCACTCCAGCCTGGGCAACAAACAGAGGGAAACTCTGTCCCTAAATAAATAAATAGAATAAAATAAAATGGCACAGGTGGGTCAAATGGTGTCCTCTAATGTTCTTTTTGCTATAATATCCTAGAACTTCATAATCTTCTAATAAAACAAATGCATATATGACAGTCCTGCAACTCTGTACTTTCAAGTGGTCCTATAATAGTCTTTCACTCTGGTGGTGATCCCCAGACCTGAAGACATTACAGTATCTTCTCACAGAGCCAGTGGACCCAAAGGGAACTAGAAATTCACAGGAGAAATAGACAAAACGATTAATGATTTGGAAATTAAAGAATCAATATGTTTATCCTTATTAGAGAAGGCTAATGACAAGGTCTTGATTATCTTAAAACATACAAAGGTAAATGTGTAGATAATGGTCAATACCCTTTTCTCCACTTTTACTATGAACAGATTAATAGGAAATGGAATCAACATGAAGTACAAGCAATATAGACCAGAATATATCTTTAAAATTATGAGTTTGTCAGTAACTGTGGGATGCCTGAGAACAAGACACAGTTGTATGCCATGTTTGTATCCCAGTATACAACAGCATCTGGCATCCAGGAAGTGCTCAATACAAATGTGCCCCCCAAAATTAATAAGAGATCATTTGACTGTTTAAAGATTCAAACTACAGGCTGGACGTGGTGGCTCATGCCTGCAATCCCAGCACTTTGGGAGGCCAGGATGGGTGGATCACTTGAGGCCAGGAGTTCAAGACCAGCCTGATCAACATGGCGAAACCCCATCTCTAATAAAAATACAAAAATCAGCTGGGCATGATGGTGCATGCCTGTAGTCCCAGCTACTCAGGAGGCTGAGGCACAAGAATTGCCTGAGCCCGGTAGGCAGAAGTCGCAGTGAACCAAGATCGTGCCATTGCACTCCAGCCTGGGTAACAGAGGGAAACTCTGTCTCAAACATAAATAAATAAATAAACATTCAAACTACAGAAGTGCATTATAGAGACAGGACAGAACATTTATCTTGATATTAAGAAAAATGAAGATAATCTTCTTGCAATAATTTAGGTAATGAGCAGAAAAATTAAATTTATAATTTTAATTTTTCAAAGTTATTTCCTTATTACAAAAAACAAAAACCCTGGGCCTTGGTGATTCTGTCATGAACTGGCTATAGCACACACAGAGCTGAAGCAAGGCAGTCTCCACTATCAACTGAAAACTGGTTCCAATCATATAGATGTTGCCTGCTTTAAAAAATACCTGTTAAGCACTTAGAGTTCTAGCAGTCAAATTCTCCTAATACTAGCCCTGTACGGCAATTGTGAAGTTGAAATGGATGCGGCTCCCCACTATAGTCCTTGTGCTGTAGGAACTCTTCAACGGGTGAAATGATTTTCAACAGATGGAAGGAATCCTGGTCATCTTTCAGAATCACTTTCCATTACCCCTAGTGATTTATAATGAGGTTAGTTATTGTTTTGACCTCATTTTTCTTGCTATCTACTGTCAAGGAGGAACAATTTAAACATGGGGAGGAAAATCAATACAAGAGGAATAATTATAAAACAGTGAAGCTGCATCCACAGGACCCAAACACAATGTTTTGGCATTTTAAAGTCACATTTCATCGCTAGACCAACCAACTTTTAAAAAAATAAAAATCACTAACTAAAAAAAGAAACCTGGCAAAAATGTTGCCAAGAAGCAGAAAAAAAAAAAAAAAGTAATCTGCCTCCCCTGAAATGCCCGCATATAAATAAAACAGTTCATAAAACCATACATCCCACTGTGAAATTCACATTCAATTAGAAGGGCCAATTTCTCTTAGGCCTCAAAGAGCACAACAAAAGCCAGCCAATCAATCCAATCTCCATATGAATGCCCCAATGTCACTTACATTTTCTAAGACAAGCACATCATTTGCCCACAGTTGACTGCCCAAAACTGATGTAGCTAGAATGGACACTCTTCCTATCTCTTATAAAGCAGGTCTCTTTCTTCTCCTTACACTGCCAAGTTACTCTCTATTTTTTTTTTAGGTTTCTTTGGAGGCTTCCCTTTGAAGTTTTCTTTCATAATGGACCTCAAGGGCTGGCAGTTGTCTTAGGGAATAAGAAACCGTATTACTGAACTGGAATTCTGAACAATATTTCAAAATAAGGGGAATGATATGGTTTGGATAATTGTCCCCTCCAAATTTCATATTGAAATGTGATCCCCAATTTTGGAAGTGGGGCCTGGTGGGAAATGTGTGGGTTACAAGGGCAGATCCCTCATAAATGGCTTGGTGTCCTTTCCATGGCAATGAGTGAGTTTTTCTCTTCACAGGACAGCTGATTGTTTAAAAGAGTATGGTACCTCCCATCTCTCTCTCTTTCTCCTGCTGTATGTGATGCACCTGCTTCCCCTTTGCCTTTTGCGCGACTGTAAGCTTCCCGAGGCCCTCACCATGAG
Organism: Pongo pygmaeus; assembly: GCF_028885625.2. Classification (NCBI taxonomy): domain Eukaryota; kingdom Metazoa; phylum Chordata; class Mammalia; order Primates; family Hominidae; genus Pongo; species Pongo pygmaeus. The sequence continues at coordinate 47,138,598 of NC_072373.2, forward strand.
CAGATGCTGGCCTCATGCTTCCTGTATAGCCTGCAGTACTGTGAGCCAATTAAACCTCTTTTCTTTATAAATTACCTAGTCTCAGGTATTCCTTTATAGCAACAAAAACAGACTAATATAGGGAACTTCAGTTAAGAGTTAATGGAGGCCGGGCGCGGTAGCTTACACTTGTAATCCCAACACTTTGGGAGGCCAAGGAGGGCGGATCACGAGGTCAGGAGATCAAGACCATTCTGGCTAACATGGTGAAACCCCGTCTCTACTAAAAAATACAAAAAAATTAGCCAGGTGGGGTGGTGGGCACCTGTAGTCCCAGCTACTCAGGAGGCTGAGGCAGGAGAATGGCATGAACCCGGGAGGCGGAGCTTGCAGTGAGCCGAGATCACACCACTGTATTCTTGCCTGGGTGACAGAGCAAGACTCCATCTCAAAAAAAAAAAAAAAAAAAAAAGAGTTAATGGTAAAGATATGAAATGACAGTAGAAAAAGTTTACTCCATTGCCAATCACGGAAAATATTTACATACAAAGGGTACTACTAATCTCAACATTAGGCACCTTGTCAAGCCTTGCAACAGTCAATACACTAAACCTATGTTAACTATTTTATTCACAATTTACTTTTTTTTTTTTTTGAGATGGAGTTTCACTCTTGTTGCCCAGGCTGGAGTGCAATGGTGCAACCTTGGCTCACTGCAACCTCTACCTCCCAGGTACAAGCGATTCTTCTGCCTCAGCCTCCCGAGTAGCTGGGATTACAGGTGTCCACCACTAGCCCCAGCTAAATTTTTTATTTTTGGTAGAAACAGGGTTTCTCCATGTTTGGCAGGCTGGTCTCGAACACCTGACCTCAGGTGATCCTCCCACCTCGGCCTCCCAAAGTGCTGTGATTACAGGTGTGAGCCACTGCGCCCAGCCAATTTACATTTTTTAAGCTGATCACTGGTAACCCAATTAGAAGCTTAATACAAGGAGCTTCTTGTGATGTGATGATAACTAGAATAATTAACTAATTAATAGAATTCAGGTCTAGTCAAGACTGGCTTGAAACTTCAAAATTTTTGCAGGCCATCAATGGCCACTAAATCACAAAGAGAGATAACCTGACATTATTTGCCTTCTCATGGAAGTACATACCACCACTTATGATGTACTCTTACCAAAAAATTTGAACCTGAATCAGACCTAATCTCTAATTACTAGTTTATAGAAAACACGTGGGACAAAAGAACACCTTAACACCACAAGCAAGCAGTCAGAAAAGTCTAGGTTGTAGAGAAACTCTAAAGTACAAACAACCCAGGTTTTCAACAAATAAGGTGAGAGAAAAAAATGAGGAGGAAGCCATAGATTAAAATACATATCAATCAAAACAGACCTTATTTGAATCACGACTTGAATAAACCAACTGTTAAAACACACACACACACACACACACACACACCTGTGAACAATCAGGGAAATTTAAACACTACTAAAATATAATTTTAAGAAACAAGATTTTGACTTTTAGGTGTGCTAATGAAATTTGTTTTTGTTTTCGTTTTTGTTTGAGACCGAGTCTCGCTCTGTCACCCAGGCTGGAGTGCAGTGGTGTGATCTCAGCTCACTGCAACCTCTGCCTCCTGGATTCAAGTGAGTCTCCTGCCTTAGCCCCTCCCCCAGTAGCTGGGATTACAGACACGCGCCACCATGCCTGGCTAATTTTTCGTGTTTTTAGTGGAGACGGGGTTTCACCATGTTGGTTAGGCTGGTCTCGAACTCCTGACCTCCGGTGATTCACCCGCCTTGGCCTCCCAATGCTAGGATTACAGGCATGAGCCACCACGCCCAGCTGATTTTTTTTAAATTTAAATTTCTACGTTCTAGAGATATATATTGAAATATTTACAAATAAAATACAAGCTGGGCACGGTGGCTCATGACTGTAATCCCAAAACTTTGGGAGGCTGAGGCAGGTGGATCACCTGAGGTCAGGAGTTCGTTTGAGACCAGCCTGGCCAACATGTGAAATCCTGTCTCTACTAAAAATACAAAATTAGCCAGGCGTGGGGGCACATGCCTCTAATCCCAGCTACTTGGGAGGCTGAGACACCCTGGGAGGTGGAGGTTGCAGTGGGCCAAGATCGCACCACTGCACTCCAGCCTGGGCAACAAGAGTGAAATTCCATCTCAAAAGAAAAAAAAATTATGTGATATCTAGGATTGGCTATAAAATAATCCAGTATACTGGAGATGAGGATCTATAAATGAAACAAGATTGGCCATAAGTTGATCACTTTTGATAATTCATTATACCATTCTCTCTACTTTTGTATCTTCTATTTTGAAATATTCCATAATAAAACGCTTAAAAAAAAGAGAGTCACTAGACCAATAATTAATACAGAAAAACCAGATACATATATCATGCCAGATATATCATGAATATTTAGAGCATGGCACCATAAAATAGTTCCCCAAATTAGCATTAGATTAATATTCTAACAGATTATCACTGTGTCATAACATTTAAGTATACTAAATATAAAATCATTTCTAAATTTTTGTATAAACCTATTCCATAACTACAATGAAGTAGAATATTTCATTAAAAACCACATGCAAGTCAATTTCCAATACTGAAAACTAAAGTTTCAGTTTTTCTTTTTTTTACTTTTTTTTTTTTTTTTTTTTGAGACGGAGTCTTACTCTGTCACCCAGGCTGGAGTGTAGTGGTGCCATCTCGGCTCACTGCAACCTCCGCCTCCCGGGTTCAAGTGATTCTCCTGCCTCAGCCTGCCGAATAGCTGGGACAACAGGCGCGTGCGACCACGCCCGGCTAATTTTTTGTATATTTAGTAGAGACAGGGTTTCACCGTGTTAGCCAGGATGGTCTCAATCTCCTGACCTCGTGATCTGCCTGCCTTGGCCTCCCAAAGTGCTGGGATTACAGGCGTGAGCCACCGCGCCCAGGCAAAGCTTCAGTTTTTCAATTGAATTCCCTCTCATGAAACAAACATAAACTCTGCATGCCTGATAAAACTTTAAGACCCCAAATTTTACTCAAACTGGTTACAATCTAAGATCAGAAGAAACAATTTTTTTAAATTCAAAAGTAGGAAAAACCCCAACATATTCACAGACAAAAACAACATCAACAAATTGAGCAAGCATTCAATTAGCAATCCAAATGAGGCTTCAATTCCTTGTCCTATATGACATTCTGGGCCAACGTCTTAATCTGGATTTATTATTACTATGTTGAACCATTAAAGATTTATTAGACATCCCAAACCTCCATATTTCACCATCTTAGAGAAGATATATACGTAATTCTCCTCCATAAGCATAAAATAGTCTCAAATACTGATAAATATAGTACTCCCCTGACACTCCTCAAGAGCCAGAATGCTAGAACAGAAATCGGTTATGTAGCCAGTTTCCTATTATAAATTATAATAGTAACCAACTATTCTGGAGACCAATCCCAAAATTCAAGTTAGTTTCTAAATTGTATCTACTGCTAAGTAAAAGTAACAAGCAGCACAGAATCAGATATACAGTAGACACTCAAGAAATAAATGTAATGGCAGAATAAACTGTTTATTGGTACTAACCTCCCTATCACTGTCCCCCCAAGGCTGCCTTCCAGTGGAAGTGCTAATGAGTGGGAAATGGGCCAAACTAGACTGAGAAGTAAAATAAACTAGATAATCAGCCATCAGTAATAGGGACATAACTTTCTTGCCCCTACTGTCAGGTTTAATATCCTAAAATATTCTTAACTCATGAATAATGAAACCACCTGAACTAGCCAGAATTCAGCTTTTAAAGTGTCTTGTCACATATTTTGGGCCCTCATTTAAATTACAATTATACTGATGGAAAATCTATATTTTTTCTCCCAAAAGTCAACAGAAAGACAAGTTATCCTGAATGCAAAAAAACTTCATATATCCTCCACAAAAGTCTTCAAAAATATCTCTACTGAAAGTGCTCTTTCAAAGTTTAAATGACCAAATCCAACAGTCTTTTTACAGGCCTTCTCCTCAATTTCCTTTTACATTATTTACCATGCATTCCTTGAAATACCTCAATATCACTGTTTGTCGGTTCTTCTCTGTATTAGTTTCCTATTGCTGCTGTAACAAATTACCATAAACTTAGTTGCTTAAAACAACACAAATTTATTATCATAGCATTCTGGAGGTCAGAAGTCTGAATCATGGCCAGATGCGGTGGCTCACGCCTGTAATCCCAGCACTTTGGGAAGCCAAGGCGGGTGGATCACCTGAGGTCAGGAGTTTGAGACCAGCCTGGCCAACAAAGCAAAACTCCGTCTCTACTAAAAATACAAAAATTAGCTGGTCATGGTGGTGGGCGCCTGTAATCCCAGCTACTCAGGAGACTGAGGCAGGAGAATCGCTTGAACCTGGGAGATGGAGGTTGCAGTGAACCAAGATTATGCCATTGCACTCCAGCCTGGGGGTCAAGAGCAAAATGCAGTCTCAAAAAAAAAAAAAAAAGTCTGAAATCAGTCTCATTGGGCTGAGTTGTCAAATTGCTGGCAGGGCTGGTTCCTTATGTGGAGGCTCTGAGAGAAGAATCCATTTCCTTGCCCTTTTCAGCTTCTAGGGTCCACCTGCATTCCTTGGCTCACAGAACCTTCCTGGAATCCCTCCAATCTCTTGCTTCCTTCATCACATCTCCTATTCTGATTCTGCTCTCTTGCCTCCCTCTTATATGGATGCTTGTGATTACATTGGGCTCACCTGGATAATCCAGGCTAATCTCCTTATCTCAAGATCCTTAAATTAATCATATCTCCAAAGTCTCTTTTACCATGTAAGATAACATATTTACGTGTTCTGGGGATTAGGACTTAGACATTTTTGGGGCACCATTAGTCAGCCTACCACATCTTCCAACAGCTCTAACTTGAATTTCTGCATTCTCTGCCTACCAGCTGCTTGTGTTTTCTGCTCTTCTCTATATATTTTCTCCCTTTCCTCTTTCACACTCATTACTTCAACTCTCACCTTTATGCTAAAATCAAGTCTCTTGTCTCAAATATGAGAAAATTGGAGCCTAGATAGGAAAGTGACTAGCCTTGAGTCACACAGATGCCTACAGGATATTTACTTACTTACTTATTTACTTACTTACTTATTTATTTGAGACACAGTCTTGCTCTATCACCCAGGCTGGAGTGCAGTGGTGTGAACACAGCTCACTGCAGCTTGGAATGCAGTGGTGTGAACACAGCTCACTGCAGCTTCAACCTCCTGGGCTCAAGTGATCCTTCCACCTCAGCCTCCTATGTAACTGGGACTACATGTTTGCACCACCATACCTGGCTAATTTTCTTTTTGGGTGGGGAGGGGGTTGGAGAGATAGGGTCTCACTACATTGCTCAGGCTGGTCTCAAACTCCTGGTCTCCAGCAATCCTCCCACCTTGGCCTCCCAAAGTGCTGGGATTACAGACATGGGCCACCATGCTCAACACCTATAGGAGATTTCTATTTGTACGTCTTCAGGGTACCTCAGTCTAATCGTTGACTGAATACTATTTCTACCTGAATAACACAATTCTTTCAGACTCACAAGCTAGAATTGTACTACACTTTTTTCTCATCTCCATTCACTCAGCTGTTTCTCTCAACTCTGTCTCTCCATTCATTCAGAAATCCAAGTGCTGCTTCAGAATCCTAAAATACTGCTTTGGTTGGGTAACGACCCTGCTCAAACCCACAAAAATTCTCTACTAAGGAGTCCATCAAGCCACCTTGGCCTGATGTTTGATGTTCAAAGCCCTCTAGGATGTCACCCCGACTCTCTCTCATCTCTAACCCTTCAAACACATCCATTAGGATTTCCCAGTGTCCTCTGCCTACACACCACCCTCATTCCTATTTATTCGCCCATGCTGCTCTACCATCCTGGACTGCCTTCGTTTGTCCTTCCACTTAGGAACACATCCTTTCCAGGGTATCATAGAATTTGGAACTCTAAAAGGAATCTATTTTTTATTTATCTGCCTCCAAACCTGACTGTTAGTTCCTTGAGGGCAGAAATTATACCACATATATACTCTAGTACAGACTTACAATCTACCATTTAGACGTTCAATATTAGTTGTTAATTAAGAATCTAAGAAAACCTCTAGAGAAAAATATAGTGGAACATGGCCGGGCATGATGGCTCATGCCTATAATCCCAGCACTTTGGGAGGCCAAGGCGGGTGGATTACCTGAGGTCAGTGGTTCAAGACCAGCCTGGCCAACATGGTGAAACCCCGTCTCTACTAAAAATACAAAAATTAGCCAGGATGGTCTCGATCTCCTGACCTCGTGATCCACCCGCCCAAAACCCCGTCTCTACTACAAATACAAAAAAAATTACCTGGGTGTGGTGGCAGGCACCTGTGGTCCCAGCTACTTGGGAGGCTAAGGCAGGAGAATGGCGTGAACCTGGGAGGCGGAGCTTGCAGTGAGCTGCAATCGTGCCACTGCACTCCAGCCTGGGCGACAGAGCAAGACTCCGTCTCAAAAAAAAACAAAACAAAACAAAACAAAAACAAAAACAAAAAACAATTAGCCAGGCGTGGTGTCACACCCCTGTAATCCCAGCTACTCAGGAGGCTACGGCAGGAGAATTGCTTGAGCCTGGGATGCAGAGGTTGCAGTGAGTTGAGATCATGCCACTGCACTCCAGCCTGGCCGACAGAGCGAGACTCTGTCTCAAAAAAAAAAAAAAAAAAAGGAATAGTGGGACACATGTAATTAATGGCATATTATTCAAATATCAAAAACTTTACTCTAGGCCAGGCATGGTGGCTCTTGTTTGTTTAGAGACAGGGTGTCACTCTGTCGTCCAGGCTGGAATGCAGTGGCACGATCATGGCTCACTGCAACTCCAGTTCCTGGACTCAAGCTATCCTCCCGCCTCAGCCTCCCAAGTAGCTGCAACTACAGACATGCACCAACATGCCTGGCTAATTTTATTTTTTTGTAAAGACAAGGTTTTGCTATGTTGCCCAGGCTGGTCTCAAACTCCCAAGCTCAAGTGATGCTCCTGCCTCAGCCTCCATCTACTGTGATTACTGGGACAAAATAACTGATGAATGACTGTCATGAGCTGAGGGTGGGAGGAGCTGTCTACCAAGGAGCACAAAAAATCTTGAGGGTAACGGTAATGTTCTACATCTTGATTATAGTGGTGGTTCCTCAACTGTATGCATTTGTCAAAACTCTTAGGATGCTACACTACAAAGAGTGAATGTTATTGTATATAAAGTATATCTTAATTTTAAAATATTTTAAAAGAAAAAAATAAACTACTTAGTTTTATGTTAACAACAAGACCGGTCCAACTCCTTACCTTTGGCAGAATTGTGCTTAATCCATATATATTGACAGGTTGCCTATTTCAAAATACTCACAGAGTAGAAGATTCTAAAAGCCCAAATGGTCATATACAGTTATTCAGCAGGAGTTTAAGAATTGGGGAGAGGCCAGGCGTGGTGGCTCCTACTTGTAATCCAAGCACTTTGGGAGGCCGAGTGGGGAGGATTGTTTTAGTCCAGGAGTTCAAGATCAGCCCTGGCAACATAGTGAGACCCCCGCCTTTTCTACAAAAAATTTTAAAAATTAGCTGGGTATGATGGGGTGTGCCTGTAGTCCCAGTTACTAAGGAGGCTGAGGTGGGAGGATCACTTGAGCCCGAGAGGTTGCAGCTGCAGTGATCCATGGTCACACCACCACACTCCAGTCTGGGTGACAGAGCAAGACCCTGTCACACACACACACACACACACACACACACACACACACACACACACACAAAGAAGAAGAATAGGGAAGAAATTCTGCGGAACAAATGAAAGTCATTTTTATCTATACTTTAAAAAAAAAACACACAGACAAAAAGCTGAATTTCCCAATATGGCTTTGAGGTCCAACATAGTCTGATGCAACATATTAAGCAATTTGAAGAGGTAAGCTACTAAAATGGCTCAGGAGAGATGACTATTCTAGATGCACAATAATAAAGGAGCAAACAGGATTTTTCTGAATCCTATGTTGCCATGGGTCCTGACACTAAGCAGAATTCAATATTCAGGGTAAGGCAAAAGTAACTTCACAAGTGGAACCAGGAGAGGAATGAGTAATAAATTTAGAATAAAAGAGAAAAGGTTAAAAGCACAAGTTTTATTTTACCATATGAGTTAGCACACAAAATATACTATTTTATATTGAACTGAACACACATTCATCTTACTCATCTTCTGTCTCTGTCTGAATATAAATTGCTCAGCCTATCCTCCTCCCCTCACTTGTTCCCATCTCCATCTCTCTTCCTGAGAAATACGTGATTTTAGCCTCCCTAAGGCTACAGCGTCAGACTGAGGCAACTCTAGAATGACAAAGGCTTATTCAACTACAAATTGAATTCCAGTCTGGTGAGACCTTGAGGGTCCAAATTTGGACTCTGCACATTACAAAGACAGTCTGAATTTCTTTTTTTTTTTTTTTTTTTTGAAACAGAGTCTCACTCTTTTGCCCAGGCTGGAGTGCAGTGGTATGATCTCAGCTCACTGTAACCTCCACCTCCAGCGTTCAAGCGATTCTCCTGCCTCAGCCTCCCCGAGTAACTGGGACTACAGGTGTGCGCCACCACACCAGGCTAATTTTTGTATTTTTAGTAGAGACGGGATTTTGCAATGTTGACCAGGCTGGTCTCGAACTCCTGACCTCGTGATCTACCTGCCTCAGCCTCCCAAAGTGCTGGGATTACAAGTGTGAGCCACCGCCCCCGGCTGCCAGTCTGAATTTCTGAGTCAAGTATGGAATTATTCTAATCTCCTTGGTAGCCCTCCAAATGAAGACTGATCAGACTGCGCTAAGAGATAAGACCTATGGTGACTGACATCCAGCATCCCTCACCACACTCAGCACAGATTTAAGAGTCAACATAATACATGCTGAAGTAAGTAAGCATTCATTTTAATAAATCCTAGAAAAATCTCTTTTCTGAAAGTAGGCACTTGCCTCTTCCAACAGCAATAATTTGGTAGATATCATGTATCTAGGACTAGAGTATCTAAGATTATAATGCTAAGGATATCAAGATAGGTGCTAATAGTCAAACTTAATAAATAAATAAAAGAAAAATTTTAAAGTACTACTCCACATAGAATTATTAACAAATATTCCTGGCCTTACAATGTGTATACGCAAATGAAACAGAAATTCCTTTGTGGGCAAACAAGTGCTTTCAAGGGTTCTATAATCAGATTAATACCTTGTTAAGGACTCTAGGACAACACATGCATACACACCAAATCTTAATTTAGTCACTGAAATTTAGTCTGCATCAGTTTCCAAGGCTTTCATTAGAGTTGGTCTAACCTTTGAGATACTTCTTATCCCAGTCTAATGCAAGTATTATTAATAGGCCCCCTGGAGCTTGTTATCTTTGACTCAAGCACCTCGTGGTCTCAGCAAAGGCTGCCAAGAAAGAAGGTCTCTAAGTCCAAAAGAAGCATCAAGGCATCACAAGCTGCAGTGCAAATCATCTACTGTGACGTTGTAGGAGGAGAAAAATTGTCCCCCAGTATTATCTGGGGGCTTCTAACATGCCAAGACAATAATCCACAGTTGGTCAAGTGGCCATGGCCAAAAGAGAGAAAAGAAGCAATTATCCAGATAATTTATATCGTGCTTGTATAACAAATGGACATTTTAAATAAATAATTCAAATAATTGTACCACTCACTCTCCATTTCACAGAAGGTGAATCCATTGTAAAGTAGGTGGTTCAGCTACCAACAGCTCCAGTCTCACATTTGAAAATAGTCTTTTATGTACCTTAGGAGTTCTCCAGGTCGGCCATGCACGGTGGCTCATGCCTGTAATCCCAGCACTTTGGGAAGCCGAGGCGGGTAGATCATTTGAGGCCAAGAGTTTGAGACCAGCCTGGCCAACATGGCGAAACCCCATCTCTACTAAAAATACAAAAATTAGCTGGGCATGGTGGTGGGCACCTATAGTTCCAGCTACTTGGGAGGCTGAGGCATGAGAATAGCTTGAACTTGGGAGACAGAGGTTGCAGTGAGCTGAGACTGCACCACTGTACTCCAGCCTGGGAGATACAGTGAGACACTGTTGTGTTTTTTTTTTTTTTAAACAACAACAACAACAAAAACTTCTCCAAGTCATGAAGACACACATTGTAACTCTTCGGAAACTGACTTGTAATGTTCTGAAGCCAATAAAGGCCCGTTGTCTTGATTCAAAGATATAGTTTCTCAACAGACCTCAAATCTTTAAGCAGCTTAATTTTTAGCTGAATTTGTCTAGAATTGAGTACACCTGTTCAGTTCAACTTCTTGTCAGCCCTATAAATTGAAAGGAAGGCTTATATTGCATTTATAGATGTTAAAAAAAAATCCATAGCTGTCATCCCCTTCTTCTCTTATTTCAATAGATTACTAGGCCAGGCACAGTGGCTCACGCCTATAATCCCAGCAGTTTGGGAGGCCAAGGAGGGTGGATCTCCTAAGGTCGGGAGTTTGAGACCAGCCGACCTGGTTTCACCAGGTCATTATGGTGAAACCCCATCTCTACTAAAAACACAAATATTATCTAGGCGGGGTGGCAGGCACCTGTAATCCCAGCTACTCAGGAGGCTAAGGCAGGAGAATCGCTTGAAACCGGGAGGCAGAGGTTGCAGTGAGCCAAGATCTCGCCATTGCACTCCAGCCTGGGCAACAGAGCGAGACTCCGAATCAAAAAAAGAAAAAGAAAAAGAAAAACAAGAATTCACCTTCCCAAAGAGCTCAGAAATTTAAAGTTTAGAATTTAATGTGGTTCTCTTAGCTTTTATCTCATTTTACATTCAGCTCTTTATTAAGTGAGATATAGATCTCTGTGACATAAGTCTGAAAAATCCATGCCTATGGGCCACTTCTTTACTTTCTAACTTTGCACAAATAATTTTCCTGAGCTTCAGTTTCCTCACCTGTAAAATGAGAATAACAACACTACCTGCCACACCTACTTCAAAGGATCACTGCTGAAACTCACATGGGGTAAGACATATGAAATCAAACAGCAAAGCACTCTACAAATATTGGTTACACCTTAGGTGGGGAAATATTATGAGCAGGAAAAAAAATGGGTACAAAATAGGGTGAAAGAGTTTCTTCTACCTGAAATAGAAGGGTTGCAAACATAGTGAGAAGTAACTCACTATATATTGGCTAAATATATTTAGGGAAGTGGTCTGATATAAAGTTGAGTTATTATTTAGAAGTAGATTCTCATGCCAACACATTCACTTTGCACAGACGGCAGAAGAAGAAAAATACAAAAGATTAAGAGTGGGTGTCCGGCTCTCAGCTCACCAAAATAACTGATGAAGTTCCACTTGAGGAGAGAGGGGTAGTTAGTCATGGCAGTCAGTAGACAGAGAATATTGCTGCATTAGGTGATAGAAGTAAAGGTGTCGTTACCAAGCACAGATTATCCACAATCCATATAGTATAGCTATACATAGGGCATGGGATTTCTATAGAGAGCTTTAGAAAAAAAATATAATAGAAAAACTATTCCATAAGTATCAAACAGACAGAAGTAATTCAGTAACTTAGTTCTCCATAGGAAACTCTCAGGGAGGTAGCACTGCTGAGAAGAAAGTTAAGACACCTATAACAACGAGGTCTGGGGTGTTCTAGGAGCTGTAGCCTAGAGGCAACACAAACTGTTTTGAAGTACTACAAATCAACAAAACAAGAGGTGTGGTTTCAGACCTGCTTGTCTTTACCCAGTAAAGGGCTTTACTCTTTAAGTGATATAAGATATTCTATAATGGGGACACACAACTGAATTTTCTGAAAGGGCATCAAACAAATGACACTGTGCCTATGAGTGACGCGGTGTGCAGGCACGCCAACCAGACATAAGTGAAGATAACTAATCTACAGGGATAAGACCAGGGACAAAAATCACCAGTAACCATGACAACACAAGTAGGTGGAGGGAAATACAAACACTGACCAAGCAGCGGGGTGACACTATTCCTTCAGGTAGAGAGACCCTGGGGTCAGAAAAAGACTTGATTAGTGGAGGAAGCTGGCCAAGAATGAAACCGATTAGCCCAAAAGGGCAGTGTCCATGCAGGAGTCGGCGGCAACACTGGTACTCCCCACGGGGTGGCTCGCAGGGTCAAAGGCTCATCTGTAGGAGACTGGACGCCTCTAAGACCGAGAAAGGAGTTACCTGGTGCAGGGCTGTCAAGCCGTCCACGTTGACCGTGTTGATATCAGCACCTCTTGCCAGAAGCTTTCTCACCTCGTCGGTGTCCCCGCTAGAGCAGGCGGCCAGAAAGACAGCACCGTCCTCGAAGCGGACCCTGGGGCTCCCGCGCCTGGTCAGCGGCTGCCGCCCCGCGCCTCGTCGCTCCGAAGGCTCCTGCTCTGTCAGCGAGCCCCGCCAGCGCCGAAGCTGCTCTGCCCGCCGCATTCGCGCCGACTCTGCCCGCTTCCCTCCTAGGTGCTCCAGCTCCGCCATTGCGCCTGCCTCGGCAGCTGCTGCGAAAACTACCAACACTAAATTACTGTTGGGGCTCGAGTTGCCGCTGCCGCCTCTCTCAGAACCTTTTCAGCCGGGAGCAGAGGGCGGAGACCCTCGCGCCGCCATCTTTACTCCTCCCGCCAGTAGCACCGCCCGCACGCTCCCTCGGCTTCAATACGCAGGCGCTGCCCGGCCTCGGGTCATCATGGGACTCGTAGTAAGAGGCCTGCCCTAAGTGCACTTGGGGGCCGTAAGGGAACTACAAATCCCTGGATGCATCAGAAAAAAGGCGAGGACCAGCGGCTCCCTCTTTCGCCACGGGACCCAGTGGGGTCACCTTTGCCCTAAAGCTGGAACTGTCTCCTGGACTGGCGTCAGCCTCTTCCTCTGGGCATTTTGGGAGTCGTAGTTTATTCTTGTTATGACTAGTAACTAATCTTAGCTCTCTAATTATCACATCAATTCTTTGGAGTGGAAAAAGGCGGTAATTATTCCTATTTTCTGGAGGGGAGAACTAAACATCAAGTACCTAAACGACTGGATTCTATATCCTAGTTCTAAGTCTAGGGTTTTATTAACATGTGTATTAATCACAGTAAATGTGAATGTGCGTGGGGAGGAGGAGCATACATACAGATACAGTGTTACATGTTTTACATAGATACTGTCAACTTACTCCAGGCCCAGAAAAGATCTTGAAAACGATGCATTCAGATGTAGTGAAAAGAATTTAAGCTGTGAATTTAAATTGAATTCACAGCCGTAGACAAATTACTTGACTTCTCTGAGCCAGTTTTCTTATGTGTAAAATGGAAATAACATCTCACAGGGTAGTCTTGTGGATCAAATGAAATAATACATGCAAGGATGCCTAATACTATCTTTGGCACATATTGGATCCCAATAAATAATTTCTCTTCCTTCTCCTTCCTCCTCCTCCTCCTCTACTCTTTTCATATGTCTTAAATTTTTACAAGACAAAATAGATGTCTTCCATGATTTTTATTTCTTTTCTTTTGAGACAGAGTCTCACTCTGTCACCCAGGCTGAGTGCAATGGCGCAATCACGGCTCATTGCAGACTCAACCTCCTGGGCTCAAGCGATCCTCCCACTTCAGTCTCCCCAGTAGCTAGGACTGCAGGTGCCCACCACCACACCCACTATTTTTTTATTTTTTTGTAGAGACAAGGTCTCACCATGTTGCCCAGGCTGGTCTGGAACTCCTAGACACAAGCGATCCTCCTGCCTCAGCCTCCCAAAGTGTTGGTATTACAGCCCTGAGCCACTGTACCTGGCCCATGATTTTTTTTTCAAAGCTAGAGAAAGATACTATCAAGCATACTAAATTCCTAAGGTAGCAAATAGAACATTTTTATATTCACCAAGACTGGGTTATAAAACATGTATCTGTCCGATTGTTTTGTTTTGTTTTGTTTTGTTTTGTTTGAGACAGGGTCTCCCTCTGTCACCCAGGCTGGAGGGCAGTGGCATGGTCGTGGCTCACTGTAGCCTCCACCTCCCAGGCTCAAGCTATCCTCCCACCTCAGCCCCCCAGTAGCTGGGACTACAGGCCTGGCGTCACTATGCCTGGCTAACTTCTGTATTTTTTGTAGAGACAGGGTTTTGCCATGTTGCCCAGGCTAGTCTTGAGCTCCTGGGCTCAAGTGATCCACCCACCTCAGTCTCCCAAAGTGTTGGTATTACAGGCATGAGCCACCGCATCTGGCCAGTCCGGTTGATTTAATAAGTATAACCTCCAGTGCTCTAGCCCTGAACAAAATATAATTAAATGTGTTACCCATAATGAAAGAGTACATATGCAAATATTAGATTCTTTAAACATTTCTGTATGTTTAAAATTTTTCATTTAAAAAATGTTGCAAAACGATTGGGGTATTGTAAAGGGAAACTTTATTATATTCTGTTATGTGAAAATTTGCCTGTTCCTCAATTTCCCCCGAAATGAAGTGGAAATCATACACTAAGGAAACAATTAATTATTGAATTGAAAGCCTCAAAAGTGACATATAAATGTAAAAAATATTATGTTCAATAATACTGTGTCTACCCACTATATGCTTTAGTAAGTTATTCTTAAATACATTATAAATACTAATTAAACCTTATGTCAAATCTGTGTACTATGAATAACAATGTACATAAGGAAAATCAAGGTATAATAATGTATACATTATGTAACCTCATTTTCCTTGCTACATGCATTTGTTTATGGCCACCATAGAACTTGTCATGTCTCATCATTTATTGCAATTAAAAATTCTTGGCCAGACATGATGGCTCACGCTTGTAATCCCAGCATTTTGGAAGGCCAAGGCGGGCAGATCACTTAAGGTCAGGAGTTCAAGACCACCCTAACATGGTGAAACCCCATCTCTATTAAAAATACAAAAATTAGCCAGGCACAGTGGTGGGTGCCTGTAATCCCAACTACTCAGGAGGCTGAGGCAGGAAAATCGCTTAAACCTGGGAGGCAGAGGTTGTAGTGAGCCGAGATTACGCCACTGTACTCCAGCCTGGGTGACAGAGCAAGACCGTCTCAAAAAAAAATATATTCATGAGATTTACTTTGTAACATATCACAGTGCGACCTCCTCTTATTCCAATTCAGCCTCTTGCTGATAATTACTATTGCCCACAAGCTCCCAAATAGAACTCTCCCTAAAGGATAAAAGAAAAATTGATATTAAATCAAATAGGTAAGAATACTCAGCTAGAAGCCAAATCCTATTTACAGTCCTCATGCATCATTTCAATATTATGGTCCTCGTATATGATAGCTGCTCCTATATATATATAACTTTATGTTTTACTGGCATACTGGTCTTCTAATAAGGATTTTTAAACTGGAGTAAATTTTTCAGGGATCAATAATGATGCTTCTTTTGGCTGCATTATTTTGTATTCCGAATTAGGAAGCAAAAAATATCTGGTTCCAGTTGTTTAAATAAGCTAAAATTGACCCACTCCAGGTTAAATCCTTACTTTCCCAAGAGATATGAATTTAAATTTCTTTCTTTCTTTTTTGGAGACAGAGTTACCCAAGGTAGAGTGCAATGGTGCCAACATAACTCACTGCAGGCTCAAACTCCTGGGCTCAAGCAATTCTCCTCCCTCTACCTCCTGAGTAGCTGGGACTATAGGCACATAAAATTATTTTATTTTATTTTAAGTAGAGACGGGTCTTGCTATTTTGCCCAGGCTGGTCTTGAACTCCTTGGCCTCAAGTAGTCCTCCCACCTCAGCCTCCCAAAGTACTGAGATTTTAGGTGTGAGCCACCATGCCCAGCCTGAGCTTAAATTTCAACACAAATTGTCTGTTCTTCTTTTTTTTTTGAAACGGAGTCTCCAGGCTGGAGTGCAGTGGTGCGATCTCAGCTCACTGCAACCTCTGCCTCCCGGGTTCAAGCAATTCTCCTTGAGAAGCTGGGACTATAGCCACCCACCACCATGCCTGGCTAATTTTTGTATTTTTAGTAGAGACAGGGCTTCACCATATTGGCCAGGTTGGTCTCGAACTCCTGACCTTGTGATAAACCTGCCTTGGCCTCCCAAAGTGCTGGGATTAGAGGCGTGATCCACCGCGCCCAGCCAAGAATTCAATCTCAATATAAGGAAGTTCCAGGAAGCCAGAAGTATTTCCTTACCATACCTATTTTATTTGCTTCTTTTCTTTTCTTTTTTTTCCTGTGGAAGTAAGAGTGTAATACCTTCTTTGGAGATTTTACAGAAAAGTGTAAGTAGTTAAATTCCTTGGATCGTTTAAGTGCATACCTACTTGGAGATAGAGGAATATACCTCCTGGCTATATGATTATTGAAAGTAGTAATAATTATTATAATCTAATTAATTTTACAGGCTCAGCCAAAAAAAAATGCCATGAAAACATTCATCTACCTATAATGACTTGAAAAGATTTTTCAAATCAAAATCTTATTTTTTCTAAAACATCTTTCCCAAATAGGGCTTTCTGAGAATAACTTACACAATCAGCTCATTAAACAAGTATGGTAATTTAAATTTCCTAAATAAGTATTCCATTCCTTTATTATTTATTTATTATTTATTTTTGAGACAGGATCTCACTCTAGATTTGCAGTGGTGCAATCACAGCTCACTGCAGCCTTAACCTCCTGGGCTCAAGTGATCCTCTTACTTCAGCCTCCCAAGTAGCTGGGACTACAGGCATGCACCACCATGCCTGGGTAATTTTTGTATTTTTTGGTAGAGATGAGGTTTTGCCATGTTACCCAGGCTGGTCTCAAAGTCCTGGACTCAAGCGATCTGCCCACCTAGGCCTCCCCAGATGTTGGGATTACAGGCATGAACCACTGCACCTGGCTATAAGTATGCTATTCTAAAGAAAATATAAGCCTGGCCAACATGGTGAAACCCCGTCTCTACTATAAATACAAAAATTAGCCGGGCATGGTGGTGGGCGCCTGAAGTCCCAGCTACTAGGCAGGCTGAGGCAGGAGAAGCACTTGAACCCAGGAGGCGGAGGTTGCAGTGAGCGACAGAGTGAGACCCTGTCTCAAAAAAATAAAAAATAAAAAATAAAAATAAATAAGATATATTTTCATATACTAGTGAGTAAATCCTGACAAATACTACTGTATAAAAATAAAATACAATTTTTATACTTTTACAAGTACTAAGTGAGCCTGCTATGATGTGTTGTTAAAGTGAAGAAACCTTTATAAAATAATAATTTTCATAGCTACACTTTAAAAATAAATTATAACATTAGAATGTTCCATTTTAAAAAGCAGTGACATCTGTGAAAAGTTTATGAAAATCTTTTAGCCTGGCCTCTATTCCTACCAGTTAACATACCCCCTCTGGTGGACAAATGGAAACTGTACATTTAGTGTATGGGGTTCTTTCTCTTTTTTTCTTTCTCTTTGTTTTCTTCCTCCCTCTCTACCTCCTTTTCTTCCTTCCTCTTTTTTCTTCTATCCTTTTTTCTTTCCTCTCTGTTGCCAAAATTATAGGGATTTACTTGTTTTATCAAACCATCTCTCTTTTCCACCGGACTCAATACAGTTCTAAGAGACATTTTTAAGACCTATTTCTCAGAGAACGACCCAAGGAAGTAATCAATTTCAGTTCTGAAGACAGAACTGTAATTGAGATACAATTACAATTGGGGCAGGGAGAAAATAAAGACAGGTATTGAAAGGACTAAAACAGAAAACATCAGTAGTAAAATAAGCAGGAACTCAATTATGACAGAAAACACTTGACTAAATGCTGAGTAAATGCTAACAATAAATGCAAACCCCTAACAGCGAACTGGAATTAGACTGGACAAGAATGGGATTCCTTATGTTTGTTTCACAACTTTATAATAATTAGTAAACTACTGTAGTTGGCTTATTCTTACAACTAAGGTGAGGAACCCCAGGGGAGCATCACAGAGTCCTAGTGAACATGTGGTGCCCTTGAGAGAAAACACACCACATAATGGTTATGGGGAACCATTTGCCACTTAACACCAGTTTTGACTAGATGTAGACATCACTGCAGTGGCCAAAATTATACTGATTTACAAGTTTAGAAAGAGACTGATTATTACTCCATTACCCATAATAGTAATAAATAGTATAATAGTAATAAATAATAGTAATAATAATAATAAATTACTATTAGTATTACCATCGTTGTTCCAAAGCTACACAGTGAGCTGAGAGCAGTCAGATGAGGGTTGGCTTTTTGTTTGTTTTGTTTTTCCACCCACAGCATTCCCAAAGGCTAGTCAAGTTCCAGCCATGTCCTTTAGATTAAGTCAGGTCTGTGCCATCTTTTAGCGCTCATGAAGCATTGGCCTCTGGCAGAGGCAGCTCTGAGAAGTTAAGGTTGGCTTAACTATAAACAGGTTCTTCCTTGTTCAGAAAGTACCATGCATCTAGCGTTGGAAGATGGTTTAAAAGTCATCTATTCCAGCTGGGAACAGTGGCTCACGCCTGTAATCCCAGCACTTTGGGAGGCTGAGACCGGTGGATCACCTGAGGTCAGGAGTTCAAGACCAGCCTGGCCAACACAGTGAAACCCCGTCTCTACTAAAAATACAAAAATTAGCTAGGCGTGATGGCGCTTGCCTGTAATCCCAGCTATTCGGGAGGCTGAGGCAGGAGAATTGCTTGAACCCGGGAGGCAGAGGTTGCAGTGAGCCGAGATTGCACCGTTGCACTCCAGCCTGGGTGACAGAGCGAGACTCCATCTCAAAAAAAAAAAAAAAAAAAAGTCATCTATTCCAAACTGCCACCCAGTACAAGGATCCTTTCTGCACTATCCCTAACAAGTGATGACCTAACTTCCACTTGAACGTTTCCAGTGATGAAGGAATTCACTACCCTACCTACTTTGTTCTTCAGAGTTCTAATTGATAGAATGCTTTATTGAACTAAGTTCTGCATCTCTTAGACTTTCATCCATTGTCCTTAAATGTGTCCTCTGAATAAATGTGTCCTCTGAAGTAGTAAAATCCTCCATGTGAAAAATACTTAAAGGAAGACAGCTATCACGTATTCTCTTTTCCAGATTAAATATTTTTGGTTTCTTTCATTGTTCTTGCTAAGAAACGATTTCCAGCTCCTTCCTTGGTCTGACAGGGCCGACTTTGTAACCGAAATTGGACTGCCGGATAGCGTCTCAGGGTTGAGCCGCAGGGTGTAGGACGCTAAATGGCTGCGCCCAGCGCGCGCTCTCATTTGAATGCGTGAGCGTTCAGAGCACTGGCCAATAGAGAGGAGCGGTGGCTGCGCTTCTTTGCCGGTGGATTACTGTGGGCCACTCACAATCTTCCCCAGACAGGGGGCGGAGCCACGCCAACCGTCCGAGGTTGCGCAGGCACTGGTACCCCGTTGGTCCGCGCGTTGCTGCGTTGTGAGAGGTGTCAGCTCAGGTAAGCAAGGAGAGTATTCCGGTTCCCCATCTGAAAGAAGTTACACTGGAGAAGGTCACTGAGTCTTGCGGGGAAGGAGTCCTGTTTCCGCCTAATATGGGAGTTTTCGTCTCCTCTGAAGGGAGAGCCTCAGAAAAGCCACTGTTGAGCGGAGGGTCTCACCGTATCTTTGCATGAAATCGTGGTCAGAGCTCCCCCGAGCTGTCCTCCTGCCACAGCAGGGAGAAATTTGCCACTAGAAGGGACATAACAGCCCAGTACTTGCTGCGGGTTGTGCACTGGCTGTTCTTTTGTCTTCCTCAACATCTGGTCCAAACCCACGTTTCGTTCATTAATTATCCAAATTTACTGCAGACTTGATACAAAAAAAGACTAGGGACCTGCCGTCAAGGAATTCTTCCTAAGGAGAAGAAACTATCAGGTAAATTAGAACACGATGCAAGTAGATGCAGACGCACAGATGGTGACGTTGGAAAGGTGTGAGGGGTGGGGAGGCACTACTGGAGAAGGAGTTGTAATTTAATATGTAACCTTTAATATCTAAAGGTGTGAAAGAATAAAACTTTTATGGGCAGCGGGAATAGTGCAGTGTGGCTGAAGCATGAGTTTGTGGAGAGTAGATACTGGATATAAGGCGGTATATAAGGGTTAGATTGTAAAGAACCTTTATACCCTGAAAAATAGGCAGTTATTCATGGCATTTGAGCTAAAGAATGGCATATGCCAATTTTGGTGAGAGAGGCTGGAGTCTGGTTGCTTCCTTGGGAGAAATTGTCTTGTTTGTTCTAATCCTTTTACCATGGCTTTCCACTGTTCTCATTTTATATAAAGGTATACTTTATACTTGTGATACTTTTACTGTACAGTCAGCCCTCTGTATCCATGAGGGATGGTTCCAGGACATGCTGCGGATCCCAAATCCACCAAAGGTCAAGTCCCAGATATAAAATGGTGTAGTATTTGCATATAACCTATGCATGTCCTCCCATATACTTTATATTTAAGAGATGGGGATATCCTTTGTTGCACAGGCTGGTTCTTTTTTTTTTTTTTTTTTTAAAGAGTCTCGCTCTGCCACCCAGGCTGGAGTGCAGTGGCGCAATCTTGGCTCACTGCAACCTCCGCCTTCCCGGTTGAAGCCATTCTCCTGCCTCAGCCTCCCAAGTAGCTGGGATTACAGGCGTGCACCGCCACACTCTTCTAATTTTTGTATTTTTAATAGAGATGGAGTTTCCTCATGTTGACCAGGCTGATCTCAAACTCCTGACCTCAAGTGACCCACCCACCTTGGCCTCCCAAAGTGCTGGGATTACAGGTGTGAGCCACCATGCCTGGCCAGTTTTGTTTTGTTTTGTTTTTGAGACAGAATCTTGCTCTGTCGCCCAGGCTGGAGTACAGTGGCGCAATCTCAGCTCACTGTAACCTCCACCTTCTGAGTTCAAGCCTTTCTCCTGCCTCAGCCTCCTGAGTAGCTGGGATTACAGGCCTCCACCCCTGCAGCTGGCTAATTTTTATATTTTTAGTAGAGAGGGGATTTCCCCATGTTGGCCAGGCTGGTCTGGAACTCCTGACCTCAAGTGATCCACCTGCCTCGGCCTCCCAAAGTGCTGGGATTACAGGCATGAGCCACCGTGCCAGGCCTCACAAGCTGGTCTTGAACCTCTGCATGTCCTCCCATATACTTTATTTATTTTAGAGATGGGGTTCTCCTTTGTTGCACAGGCTGGTCTTGAACCCCTGGCCTCAAGTGATCCTTCTGCCTTGGTCTCCCAAAGTGCTGCAATTACAGGTGTGAGCCACCGTGCCCAGCCCCACCCCCATATACTTTGAATTATTTATTGATTACTTATAATACCTAATAAAATGCTAAGTAAATTGTTCTTGCACTGTATTGTTTAGGGAATAATGACAAGAAAAAATGTATAGTACGTGTTTGGATAAAGTTGTTTTTTTTTTCTTTTTTTTGGAGACAGAGTCCTAATCTATCGCCCAGGCTGGGGTGCAGTGGCGTGATCTTGAAGTACAAAACACTTCCATCAAAAAATCTTTATTTTTAAGAAAAAAGTATTTTCTCTCATTTTCTATTTTTGTCATAAATTTTTATTCTTTCCAGTGGAACCAAAACTTGAACTTCCTTTTGGTTGATACATGCCCAGCAAGACTGATCAAAGAAAAGATGGCACAGATAAACAGTGTTAGAAATGAAAATTGAACGAGTTAGTTAATGGGTGCAGCACACCAGCATGGCACATGTATATATATGTAACTAACCTGCACATTGTGCACATGTACCCTAAAACTTAAAGTATAATAATAATGAAATTAAAAAATAATAATAATAAATAAATAAATAAAATAAAATAAAAAGAAATGAAAATGGAAACATAACCATAGATAACTACAGAGATTAAAAAGATAAAACATTATACAAATAAATTTAAAATTGCATGTCATAGATAAATTTGTGGAAAAATTTAACTTGCCAAAATTGATGCAAGAATAAATAACTTGAATAAGATTTAAATAAATTGGATTCGTAGTTTAAAATTTTCTCAAAATGAAAACACCAGGACCAGATAGAGTTATTCCAGACAGCCTAGTAACAAATTATCTCTTGGACTAATCCACAATATGTTAAAAAAAAAAAAAAAAAAAGGAGGCAATACTCCCTAACTCATTTTAGGAGGCTAGCATAACCTTGATAGCTAATAAAGACAAAATTAGAAAGGACAGTTACAGGCCAGTCTTACTGATTAGCATAGTGTTAAAAGCTTTCCCTTTAAGGTTAGAAATCTGACAAGAATGCCAACTATCAGCTTTTCTTTCTTTCTTTTTTTTTTTTTTTTTTTTTTTTTTTTTGCTGTTGTTGAGACAGGGTCTCACTCTGCCTCCCAGGCTGGAGTGCAGTGGCACAATCATGGCTCACTACAGCCTCAATCTCCCCGGGCTCAGGTCATCCTCCCACCTTAGCCTCCTGAGTAGCTGGGATTACAGGTTCATGCCAGCATGCTTGGCCCAGCTATCAGCTTTTCCATTCAACATTGTACTAGAAGTTACTGTCAGAAGGCAGGAAAAGAATTAGAAGGGAAGAAATAAACTGATTATATGTGGATGATATGATTGGCAGTGTGGAATTACCATTCCCAGACAGCTCCCCACCCCAAATAGATTCATCATTAGCATTACTAAGGCTTTGGTTAAAAATCAGTTAGATTGGCTGGGCAAGGTGGCTCACGCCTGTAATCCTAGCACTTTGAGAGGCTGCGACGGGTGGATCACCTGAGGTCCATGGTTCGAGACCAGCCTCACTAACATGGAGAAACCCTGTCTTTACTAAAAAAATACAATATTAGCTGGGCCTAGTGGTGCATGCCTGTAACGCCAGCTACTCAGGAGGCTGAGGCAGGAGAATCGCTTGAACCCGGGAGGTGGAGATTGCGGTGAGCCAAGAGCACACCATTGCACTCCAGCCTAGGCAACAAGAACAAAACTCCATCTCAAAAAAAAAACATAATAATAAATTAGATTTACATGTATCAGTAAGAAATGGGTAAAAATAGTGTTTTGGAAAAGATAGAAAAATATAAATACTTAGAAATCAGTCTAACAAAAATTAGATAAAGCTTTGTAGAGAAAATTATAAAACCTTTGGAAAGCATCAAAAAAAAAGACTGAAACAGCATGTTCATGGATCTTAGGATTCAATATCATAAAGATATCAGTTATCTCCAAACTGATCTATAGCATCAATAAAATTACAATCCAAACCACAGAACCCTGTTATGATTTAGATTATAATTTCAGATATACATATTTATGTATATATTTATGGACTTATGAACTGATTCTCAAATTTATATGGAAGAGCAAAGAGTCAAGAATAATCAAGTCATTCCTGAAGAAAAAGACCAGGTGGATAAGCTATAGTAAAACATCACGTTGTACACCTTAAATATATACAATTTGTATTTGCCAGTTATACCTCAGTAAAGCTGGGAAAAAATTTAAATAATAAAAATGAATAAGCTATAGTAATTCAAACAGTGGAGTATTGTCTCAGAAATAATCCACTTGACCAGTGGAACAAATTCAAGAGTCCCAAAACAAATCCACACATATAGAAATTTAATTTATAGTAATATCAGCAGGGAAAGGAAAGGATGGACTTATTCAGTAAGTGGTGTTAGAACAACTGACTATTCATATGGGGAAAAACTTTAAATTGGACCCCTACCTCACTCACTATACATAAAACTCAATTCCTAGTGGATTCAATATTTAAATTTGAATAGCAAAATTATAAAATATTTGAAGGTTATGTAGGAATATCTCTACATTTGGGGGTAAGGAAAAATTTAATACACAAAGTATAAATGTAAAGAAAGAGATTTTAAGATTGATTATGTTAAGAGTATGTGTTCATTGAAAGACACCATGTACAACATGGAAAGATAAGCACAAACTGGGGGATATTTGTAACACATTAAAGGATTGGTGTCGGCTGGGCGGGTGGCTCACGCCTGTAATCCTAGCACTTTGGGAGGCCGAGGTGGGTGGATCACGCAGTCAGGAGTTCAAGACCAGCCTGGCCAAGATGGTGAAACCCCATCTGTACTAAAAATACAAAAAGTAGCCAGGCGTGGTGACGGGCATCTGTAATGCCAGCTGCTCGGGAGGCTGAGGCAGAGAATTGCTTGAACCCGGAATGCTGAGGTTGCAGTGAGCTGAGATCGCACCACTGCACTCCAGCCTGGGCAACAGAGCGAGACTCCGTCTCAAAAAAAAAAAAAAAAAAAAAAAAGGATTGGTGTTCTTTGCTTGGTTAGTAAAGAGAGAACTAGAGTTGAGAAGAGTGTTGGGTCAATATGTGTGTGCGTGTTGGTTTTAGGTGAGAGAGACTTTGAGCATATTTGAATATTGAGGGTAAGAAAGATGGAGTAATTGATGGACTGGTATCCCTGAAGATTGGGAGAAGGTGGAATCCATAATACATGGAGAGAACCTCAGACATTTAACATTTGTTTGTACCTGAGAATGTTGACTATCTCTACCATTCTTGCTCTCACAAAGCATATGTAGACTTCCTCACAACAGCTAATATTTGTCAAATCCCTTACTATGTCAGGCATGCTAAGGCTACAGTAGTAAGCAAAATCAGACCCAGGCCTGGCCTCTTGAGTTTATAATTTATCAGCGGAAACACCCATTATTTAAAACCTTTAGTGTTTTTATTTTTTGTAGAACTTTTTGCATTTTTAATTCTTTATTTTAAAAATATATTTGCTTGCGTAGATAAACGTTCACAAGAAGGGAGTGGAAAAACTCAGATTCCCTTGTCAGAATAGAGATTAATAAGAGGAATCTTGGACTGGCATGGTGGCACACACCTGTACTTCCAGCTACGTAGGTGGCTGAAATGGGAGGATCGCTTAAGCCCAGCAGGTGGAGGTTGCAGTGAGCTGAGATTGTGCCACTGCACTCCAGCCTGGGTGACAGAGCAAGACCCTGCCTCTTAAAAAAAAAAAAAAAAGCTGGGTGCATTGGCTCACACCTGTAATCCCAGCACTTTGGGAGGCCAAGGCAGGCGGATCACCTGAGGTCAGGCATTTGAGACCAGCCTGGCCAACATGGCGAAACCCTGTCTCTACTAAAAATACAAAAATGAGCTGGGCATGGTGGTGCACGCCTGTAATCCCAGCTACTCTGGAGGCTGAGGCACAAGAATTGCTCAAACCCAGAAGGTGGAAGTTGCAGTGAGCTGAGATGGTGTCACTGCCCTCCAGCCTGGGTGACAGTGAAACTGTGTCTCAAAACAAAAAAGAGGACTCTGTCCCCCACCCTCACTACATTGAAGCTGTTTGCTGAAAACTTCATAGTCGTTATTGCTGATGATTTTATGGTTACCTCTTTTCTCCTCCAGTGCATCCCAGGCAGCTCTTAGTGTGGAGCAGTGAACTGTGTGTGATTCCTTCTACTTGGGGATCATGCAGAGAGCTTCACGTCTGAAGAGAGAGCTGCACATGTTAGCCACAGAGCCACCCCCAGGCATCACATGTTGGCAAGATAAAGACCAAATGGATGATCTGCGAGCTCGTAGGTATCAAATCATGTATATGATGAAAGTCATGACCCTATTGAAGATTGTGCTGAAATAAAACATTTTGTGTATTCTTCTAAAGTAAGGAGCAGTTATAAGGTCAGAGTGCCCTACCATCTTTCTGCGCTAATTTGTTTACATTTATAAAAGGTTTGCTTGACATTTCTTGCTTCTTTGACTTTTTATTATACCTTATGCTGATTTATAGCCAAGATTTAAAGCAGTGAAGCAGTGTTTAGATCAAAGATAACCATCTCAAATATCTGTGAGGCCAGATGGGAAACATACATGATTAAAATACTGCAGTCCAAACAAAACAAATCTGTAGGTTGTATTTGGTCTTGTGGCCAGCATTTTGCAACTTCTGCTTTAGATTTTCTATATGTCCTTTGTTTGACACCATTAACTTTTTGAGTACATTAGCATTGTGGTGTGTTGCATGAGGACTTGTTAAAGTCCTGAGAGAGAATTATTGTCCTAGGCCTAGTTTCTCTATTCGGACCATAGACCTCATTAGCTACATATGGTAGTAATTCAAATGATCTGATTCCCTTTTAACTTTTTCTTTCTTTTTTCTTTTAAGAAATATTAGGTGGAGCCAACACACCTTATGAGAAAGGTGTTTTTAAGCTAGAAGTTATCATTCCTGAGAGGTTAGTATGAATCAGCTTCTCAACCTACATGGTAAAGTGCATTTATAAATTGGGAGACAGAGCAATGTAGTAGATAGAGCATAAAGGACTAGGTTTTAATCCTGGCCTTATCATGACTTAATGTGACCTTGACCAAGTTATTTTATCTCTCTGGAGTTCAGTTTCCTTCTCCAGAACAATGGGCCAGATCACATCAAAGACCCCCTCACTTTCTAAATTGTGATAAAATATACATAACATAAAGTTGACCATTTTTAAGTGTACAGTTCAGTGGTATTAAATACATTCACATTGTTATGCAATCATCACCAACATCTATCTCCAGAACTTTTCATCCTCCCAAACTGAAACTTCATAGCCATTAAACTCTAACTCCCCATTTCTCCCTGCTCTCAGCCCCTGGCAACCACTATTGTGCTTTCTTAACATTAAGCTCTCCCCCACTTTTTCTTTTAACATTTATTTTAGGTTCCGGGTTACATGTGCAAGTTTGTTATATAGGTAAACTCATGATATCACGGGGATTTGTTGTACAGATTATTTCATCACCCAGGTACTAAGCCTAGTATCCAGTAGTTTTGCCCTTCTCTGTCCTCCCACCCTCCACCCTCAGGTAGGCCCCCGTGTCTGTTGTTCCCCTCTTTGTGTCCATATGTTCTCATCATTTAGCTCCCACTTATAAATGAGAGCATGTGGTATTTGGCTTTCTGTTCCTACAAAGACCATGATCTCGTTCTTTTTTATGGTTAAGGCCCCTTTTAATTCAAGTCTCCTTTAAGGCTGTCATCAGGTGAGTTACAGTTGTAGTTTTGTACAGAACGGGGAAGGGAAGAAATGACTATCTAACAGTTGAAACATAGACATCTAATCACTAGGTCAGATCTTGGCCAAACTTGTTAAAGTCTTGAGAGAATAGCTTAATAATCATGTGGTGCATCAGTTCTAAAAATAGACTGGGAACTTTGCAAGGTCTGTGTCTCATTAAAGATACATAATAACCAAATGCAATGTATGAATTGTAATTGAGTCCTGTTTTGAAAAACCCAGCTATAAAAAACAAAAACTGGGGAGAACAACTGAAATCTGAACAGTAAATGATATTAGGGAATTAGTTCTTAAATTTTTCATAGGGGTAATAGTATTGCATTTATATGGGAGAATGTTCTTATTCTTAGAAGATATGCTGGAGTGTTTAGAGGTAAAGTGGCTTGAATCCAGGTGGTAGATATATGGATGTTTTCAATACTGCTATTTCAAACTGATTTATTTTAAATTTTCGTAGTGAAAATTTAGGAAGAGAGAAAGTTTGCCTCCCAAAGGCAGTCTCCCTGACATTTCTATAGTACCAAAATTATTGTGACCAAGAAACTATTTAAATGTATTTAGAAGCAAAATTATATAATGAAAATTATCTGTTGTCTTATTCTTTCATAGGTACCCGTTTGAACCTCCTCAGATCCGATTTCTCACTCCAATTTATCATCCAAACATTGATTCTGCTGGAAGGATTTGTCTGGATGTTCTCAAATTGCCACCAAAAGTGAGTTGTGGGTAAATGGTTGACTCTACAGCATTCTGTTTTCTTCATCTATTAAACTTGAATTAGAGTATCACATTCTAATCTAAAAGCAACTGTTTATCTGTTTGTATATAGGGTGCTTGGAGACCATCCCTCAACATCGCAACTGTGTTGACCT
Source organism: Pongo pygmaeus (assembly GCF_028885625.2). Classification (NCBI taxonomy): domain Eukaryota; kingdom Metazoa; phylum Chordata; class Mammalia; order Primates; family Hominidae; genus Pongo; species Pongo pygmaeus. Next base: position 47,166,528 of record NC_072373.2, read on the forward strand.
CTATTCAGCTGCTCATGTCAGAACCCAACCCTGATGACCCGCTCATGGCTGACATAGTAAATATCCCCATTTTCCTCTGCAATACACATCCTACCTCGTCTATAACCGCTAACTCTCCCTGTGTGAGGATAGCTGCAGCAGCTCTAACCACTGAAAATCATGTTTTTCTCCATTAATTCTTTTCTTTGATTTCATCTCAGTCCTCAGAATTTAAATATAATAAGCCAGCCTTCCTCAAGAATGCCAGACAGTGGACAGAGAAGCACGCAAGACAGAAACAAAAGGTATGATGTTTGCTACTATTGTCAGTTAATTAAGTATATGTAGTATAAAATATATATGTATAAATAATGTTTTTTAGATTTGCCAAATTTTTACTGAACTCTAGAATGACTAGTTAATCTTTTTCTCCTATTGCAACCTTCTAAATAATCATTCAGCAAAATAGCCTAATAGCTCAACCAACAGTAGATGTTTCATAACAGTTGTCACCTATTGGGCAACACTAGAGGGCAGGCAGCATCTGGTTAATTTTTTTTATATTGTAGGTAGCAGGGATAGCGGGGTGGTGTCTCAGATTCTTTTTTTCTAAGTTGTCCTTTTAACACTGAGAAGAATCTATATTTGCAGGGACTAGTTGCAGAGATGGGGGAAACTTTTCTTGTGGGACCATTCGTGGAAGAAGGTTGAAGGAAAAACTTCAGGTTGATAGAATTTCCTCATTTAGCAAAATTCAAATTATAGGAACATGGAAATTCGCACATCATAGATAGTTCTTGCTGAGTTATACCATCTTTCAGATTGAGTTACATAGCAGTTGTGTTACTTGTAAAAAGAAATAAAAATTAAAACAAAAAAATTGAAGAAGATATCTTTGAGAGAATATCGTAGGCACAATACTATGTATAAATCTTGCAACAAAGAAGTACATGGAAATAATATTACAGAGCTTCATTTTTCTCCATCCTGGCATTTGTGTGAACCTTACTGTATTTCACCCTGTCTCCTCCTTTTTAGGCTGATGAGGAAGAGATGCTTGATAATCTACCAGAGGCTGGTGACTCCAGAGTACACAACTCAACACAGAAAAGGAAGGCCAGTCAGCTAGTAGGCATAGAAAAGAAATTTCATCCTGATGTTTAGGAGACTTGTCCTGGTTCATTTTAGTTAATGTGTTCTTTGCCAAGGTGATCTAAGTTGCCTACCTTGAATTTTTTTTTAAATATATTTGATGACATAATTTTTGTGTAGTTTATTTATCTTGTACATATGTATTTTGAAATCTTTTAAACCTGAAAAATAAATAGTCATTTAATGTTGAGTATGTGTTTATCCTGAATGTGTGTCTGGGAGTAAACTGGCCAGAGAGCTATATAATCAGAATGTTAAAATATTTGGAATTGTTGTCCTTTAGTTTGCCAACTTACCAGCATCACTAGGGATATTGAATGTTTGACACAGATGTAAAATAGCTGTAGAAACAATTCAATTACCCTTACACTTTCAGGGGTGATAGCTTTTCTGAGGTCTTAAAATAATGTGGGAAGAAGATAATAGATCCTTTTTGCAAATTTGTTTTTTTGCAGCTTTCACTTCTTGTGATTTACATAGCTGACCAGAATTCTGTGATAAAACTTTCATTTGTTCAACAAATGCTTACTGAACACCTACTATGTGCCAAGTATTATGCTGGTGTTTGAGAATGAAATGGTGAGAAAATCAGATGTGAGATTAACCAAATACTCATACAAATTTAAGTAGGGATTTCCTCTCTCCAGCATCATTTTATGGCAAGTACCATTCTGGACAATTCGGTGCCAAACTTGAATTCCCTACTCATGATTTTGTAATATACTTGACTTATCTTTATAATTCTATTTAAATGACAGAGATAACAGATTGGAGCAGAAATCAGCTGAAGTAGGAAGAGGTCGCCCAGGCCAAGCAAAGACTTTGAGGAATGTATTGTAGATATTGGACCTGCCTAGGCAGATGACTAAAGACTGTAATGCCCTTGTCCATATCACAGTGTAGCAATGATGATTTTTTACCTAGGCTAGGCACCATGCATGTAAAATGCATCTACCTATGAATTACCTCATACTCTTTACTGAGCAGCAGCCTGTCATACTGCTTATGTGGTGTTTGGACTCATGCAAAGACAACAAGAAGTATGAATTTATGTAATCCATTAATGACAGGTCATGGCAGAAGCTAAAAATACAAATTTCTAACTTCTACAGAATTTTTGAATCCACTTTTCAAAATCAGTTACTGGTCTTTTTTTAAAGCCCAGGAATTAATTCTATTCTAGGCTTGTTTCCTATGCTTATACATACTTAAGTCAGGTTTGGAGTTCCTAGATACCGTTAGTATATAAATTAGGATACTTAGAGTTGTGAGTGAAATTCAACTCACACTGGTGATAATGAAAGAAGTTCATTGCCTTACTAAATAGGAAGTCCAGGGGTAGAGTGAACATCTGGGTTGGTAAATTCAAAGGCTCAACAATATCATCAAGATCTTGGTCTCCTTCCATCTGCCATCCATAGTATCAGCTTTCTCTTAGGCTGTTTGTTCCTTAAGTTTCTTCCCCTCCTAGGATGACTACCAGCAGCAGTTGGGGTTATGTACTTTCTATCCGGCCAGGCCAGGAGGCTCTACTTTCCATGAAACAAAAGTCCCTCTGGACTGCCCTGAAAGCAATCACTGTGGCCAGGGAAATGCCATGTGCTGATTGCTCTGGGCTAAACCCAAATATGAAGTGAGAGGTGGACTTAGGGAGTAGTTGTAGGAAAAGAGCACCTCCTGTAGGACAAAACCCCTTACACTTCTATCACCATGTCTAGTCAGCTCTACCAGCTACTTTTCCCTACCTCTACTTAAAACACTAGTTCAGCTGCCATCATCTCTCACCTGCACTTTAGCCATAGCCTTCTATCTTGTTTCCTTCCCCATTCTTGACCTTTGACACTCCATGCTCTTCACAACAGCAAGAATAATCTTCTGACAATGTAAGTCAGATTTGGCTTCATTCCTCCAAGTGGCTTCATCTTGCAATTAAAAGCCTAGTCTCCCTCCCTGACCCATAAGACCCCGTCTATCCATCCTCATTGCATACCCTCAACCCCTTATACCTTACACCCTCCCAGCCACACAGGCCTTTCAATCTCTTAAACACAGCTAGCGCATCCCCACTTCAGGGATTTCACATAGCTGTTTCCTCTGCCTCCTACATTCCCCAGGATAGTCTCAGCTTGAATGTAGCTGCCTCAGAAAGTCCTTTTCTATCCCATCTAAAGGAGCCCTAGATCCTCAGGTACTCTCTGGTCCATAGCCTATTACCCTAATTAATTTTCTTTATAGCACTTGTACCTATCTGGAAATGTGTTCATTTTTTAATGTGTATATTGTCTCACTCTAAGCACTGGGGATATAGTGGCTACAAGGAACTTTTCTCTCTAATCACAAGAAACACCAGAGCCAAAAGCTATTAGAAGTCATCCAACCATTTCTCTGCCTGAAGTACTGAGGACTGGGCTAGAGAACAGAAGTGACATGCCTGAGGATTTAAAAGCCCAGCTCCCTACTCCCAGCTCAGGGAAGGATGGGAAAAGGCTAAAAGCATGGACTTAGGTCAAGGAGACCCGGTTTCAGCTCTGGCAGTGCTGCTTACAAGTTGTGTGACCTTAGCTTTCTACTCAGTCCTATTTTTTCAGGTTTTGCCTCTGTAAAAGGGATGATGATGATGCTTAAGACTCATGAGGTTGTTGTGAGGATTGAATGAGATGATGCATGTAAAGTATCCAGTACAGGGCCTGGCACAGTGCTGACATTTATTGAGTGCTTAGCAAGGGCACTGGGGGGATGGAGACAGCGATCCAACCACAGGTGGGTCTTAAGGAGCTGCCCTGCCCACTGCCAACTTGCCAATCTGCTCTGTTCCTAGGATAAGCAAGCTGAGCTGTTTCTCAACTCCAAACCCCTAATTAAAGAGATGACATCCATGACTGATCATATAAACATTGCAGATTCCAAGTTCCCCTCTCCTGCTGCCCCCAACCCCCCTCTCCACCTCTCCCCAAAAGCTATCTAAATAAGAACAGATTTTACCACCCACCTTGTGGGCAGACTCAGCTGAGGCTGGAACTAGCTATTTATCCTTCGGCTGCTGCGGGAATTCAACACATACAAATAAAGCTCCTTTTCCAGCCAAGTGTGTATTTTTCCATCAGCGTGTGGCCCCCCTGCCCAGGTTGTCTTGTTTAGGTTGGGGCAACCCAAGGGAGGGAAGGACAAGGAAGGGGTGTGGGGCTATGATTTCAGAACCTGCTCCCCGGGATGGCTGGCTGCAAGATATCTTACAATCCTGGACCACACTGGGCTGCCAGCGAAGCCCAGGAGAGGTTTGGGTGATGGACACAGACATGCTACACACAGAAACAACACATTCCACTTTCTCCTTGCTTCTTGGCAAGTCGCCCCTGTCTCCTGCCATGGCCCCCAGAGAGCATCCATCCCTCTCACCATCTCTTAGTTTGTATCAGCGATGACAGTTTATCCAGAATATCGCGCTCATTCTACCTGCCCTCCCACCCCAATACAGGGTTTTTCCCTTTCATGTGCTTGTTTTCCTTGCTCACCTTTCCCCCTGATCCCACATCCCAATAGAGTGTGTCCCCTTCCTTCCACTGTCTCCCTCCTTTAACCAGGACCCTGAAAGTCTGTGCTTCAAAAAAAGGGTCTGCTGTGACAGTTCCTCCCCTCAAACCTTCCATCAGAGGCAACTTTTCTAGGGGGTGAGTTCTTAGTCTCTACATTGTCTCTAGGCCTGGGAGTTATTGCCATGAGCTAAGTTAAACCCTTCACATGAAAAAAAAATCTTTTTTTTCCGAGACGGAGTCTTGCTCTGTCACCCAGGCTAGAGTGTAGTGGCGTGATCTTGGCTCACCGCAACCTCTGCCTCCCGGGTTCAAGCAATTATCCTGTCTCAGCCTCCCAAGTAGCTGGGATTACAGGTTCATGTCACCATACCCAGCTAATTTTTGTATTTTTAGTAGAGATGGGGTTTCACTATGTTGGCCAGGCTGGTCTCAAACTCCTGACCTCAGGTGATCCGCTCGCCTCAGTCTCCCAAAGTGTTGGGATTACAGACGTGACCCACCGCGCCTGGCCTCATGAAAAATCTTTTTAAATTTTTTCAATAACCTTCAGAGTTTAGATACTATGATTATCCCCATTTTACTTTGAAACTGAGATTCAGAGAGGTTAACCTAAGGACAACTGGCTGTTAATGCTAAGTCTGGGATTCAAATCCAGGGATGTATGACTCCAGAATCATATTTGTCAGCTGTATGGATTCTGTTCTATTTTTTTTTTTTTGAGACGGCGTTTCACTCTCGTCACCCACGCTGGAGTGCAATGATGCGATCTCAGCTCACTGCAACCTCCGCCTCCCAGGTTCAACCAATTCTCCCGCCTCAGCCTCCCAAGTAGCTGGGATTACAGGCACCTGCCACCACACCCAGCTAATTTTTGTATTTTTAGTAGAGATGGGGTTTCATCATGTTGGACAGGCTGGTCTCGAACTCCTGAACTCAGGTGATCCGCCCACCTTGGCCTCCCAAAGTGCTGGGATTACAGGCGTGAGCCACCACTCCTGGCCCTGTTCTAATAATTTTACGTCTGCCTCCACAGAGTAGCTATGGGATAATGGGCAAGTTTCTCCCCTTCCATTTCCTCCTCTATAAAATGCAGGCATGGCTTGAATGCTCTCTGAGATTTTTCCCAAAGCTGACACTTGACAGCTCTGCAATTCTGAAACTTCCTGTGTAATCCAGGGGCTCAGGGCAGAGCCTGTGGATCTCTGGTTTAGTGATGAAGTAAATTAGGTTGGTCTGTTGCTTTCTCATCTTCCCTTTTTATTATCTTTACTTCTTCAGCATTCTCTTGCCGTAGGTTCCCTGCTAACCTGCTAAGGATCTTCCACCCAGGCCCACAGTCTCTACTGTTAACTCATCCTCACAGTACTTCTGTCTTATCACATACTTTTGCTCATTGAAATTCCTATTAGGCCATGCATGGTGGCTCTTGTCTGTAATCCCAGGACTCCGGGAGGCCGAAACAGAAGGATTGCTTGCGTTCAGGAGTTCGAGAGCAGCCTGGGTAACATCGTGAGACCCCCATCTCTACTAAAAATTAAAAAATTAGCTGAGTTTCATGGTGTATGCCTGTAGTCCCAGCTACTCAAGAGGCTGAGGTGGGAGGATTGCTTGAGCCCGGGAGGTCAAGGCTGCAGGGAGCCATGATTGTGCCACTGCACTCCATCTTGGGCAACAAAGCAAGACCTTGTCTTACTTTTTTTTTTTTTAATTTCATTCAGTAACTGCCCTCTTCCATGCTATAGTTGAAAAGAGGTCAATGGGTTTACTCCTGGGCCGTAGGTAGAGAGCAACGCAGAGGGAGAAACCTATCTGGCTTCTTTTCCATGAGGGTGACAGAAATCTAACAATCTCACTTGAGCAAACAAAAGGTATTGGTTCACAACCTGAGAAGCCCAAATGTGCTTTCAGGCATGGCTAGGTACAGATGCTCAAATAATGCCATCAGGATTCATTTCACTCCAAGTGGCAAGACAGACACCAGTCCAGCAACTCCAGTGAAAGAGTACTTCTTTCCTATCAGCTCCAGCAAAGTTCCCAAGTCGGGTCTCATTAGAAGGATTTGAGATGTAAGCTCATCCTTGGACCAATCACTATGGCCAGGGATTAGAATAAGCTGATAGGGTCTGGGTTATATTCCCACCTCTGGAACCTGGCCTGGAGTCAACCCCACCTGAAAGGTACGCAGTAGAGAGCAGTGGAGGTAGTTGCCTGAAGAAGGTCAAATTGATGTTACCAGAAGAAAGGAAGTGGCCATTTCCTTTCTTCTAAAGGAACAGATGCCCTGGGCAAAGGGCTACGGGCTATTCCTAACCTGAAGGAATAAGTAACTATGATGGTGGAATTTCAACCTCTGTGGTAGCCAGGGAAGAAGCTGTTATAAAGTAGAGGGTCCAGGAACTTGGTAGCCTTCAAATCTCACCATATAAATATCTGCCCGTTCTCGGATCACGAGGTCAAGAGATCGAGACTATCCTGGCAAACACGGTGAAACCCCGTCTCTGCTAAAAATACAAAAAAAAATTAGCTGGGCGTGGTGGTGGGTGCCTGTAGTCCCAGCTACTCGTGAGGCCGAGGCAGGAGAAAGGCGTGAACCCGGGGGGTGGAGCTTTCAGTGAGCCGAGATCGTGCCACTGCACTCCAGCCTGGGAGACAGCGAGACTCCGTCTCAAAAAAATAATAATAAAATAAATAAATAAATAAATAAATACCGGCCCATTCTGCGTTATTTACATCGTTATTTACATCTCCTGGCCAGATGGCCCCTTTAGGTTGGAAAACAGAATCCTAATGGATGTACTTGGATATATTAATTTCTTTTCTTTTTTTTTTTTTTTTTTTGAGACAGGGTCTGGCTCTTGCCCAGGCTGGAGTGCAGTGGCATGATCTCTGCTTACTGCAACCTCCCAGGCCTCCCACTTCAGCCTCCTCAGTAGCTGAGACTACAGGTGCATGCCACGATGCCCAGCTAATTTTTGTATTTTTTTTTTTTTTAAGAAATGGGGTTTCGCCATGTTGCCCTGGCTGGTCTTGAATTCCCAAGCTCAAGCAATCTGCCCACCTTGGCCGTCCAAACTGCTGGGATTACACGCATGAGCCGCCATGCCCAGCCTATTAATTTCTTAATACTTTTTTCAAAAGAAATTAATTGAGCACCTTTTTTTTTTTTTTTTGTGCTAGACCTCATGAAAAGGATTGAAGTTACAACAGTGAATGAGACCAGCATGATCTCTGCTCTCATGGAACTTTCCTGCTGTGCCTACTGCCCATTCTGAGAAAAGTAGCCCTGCCCACAGCCCTTGCACAAGGGAAGCCCTGAGCAGTTATATTTTGTCCAATATGACCCCACACAAACATACCCATTCACACAGTACAATTTAGTGAACCAGGACACATTCCTGGCCTAAGAGTGATCAACCCACCTGTTGGCCATTAACCTATGATTTGGCCTATCGTAGAAAAGGAAGTTTGGCTAGTTCGGTTCTCTCTCAATCTTTCAGGACATTACCCTTGGAAATTTAAAAAGGAAAACAACAAGGAAATTAGCCCAGGAACTGAAAGCTGAAAGGATGCATCCAGAGACCTTGAGGAAGGACAGGGATCATAGTGAGGTACACAGAAGCAGAAGTTACCCATAAACACAGGCTATGAGTCAAAGGAAACAATTCATTTATGCGATAAATAATCATACCTTTTCTTTACCCCATTGCTAGGCCAAAAGAATTACTCTGCCTCCCTTATTGCTTCGCATGTATCCTCTGAAAAATTATTCTTTTGACCCAGCATTTCTACTTCTAGGAATTTATCTTACAGATATATTTACTTACACAGGTGCTAAATTGCATTCATGCAAGGTTACTTGTTAAAGTATTGTTTATAAGAGCAAAAGAGTAAGCAACCCAAATGTCCATCAGAAGGGGAATAAGATGAAATCATGATACATCTACATAATGGGCTATAACCTGCTTCAAAAATGTTAGAATGCTTTCTTTACTGATGTGGAAACATCTTTGAGCTATATTACAGGTTAAAAAAGCAGAAGTAGAACTGTGGTGTGCTACTTTGGGTAAAAAAGAAAAATAAGCATATATATGCATCTTGCTAGTATATATATTTTCAAAACTCTGGAAGGATATATAAGAAACTAATAACAGTGGTAACCAATGAGGGCTTGGGAAGAGAGCCAGTAGGGACGGAGATGGGAGGGAAACTGTTAAGAATGTGTTATTTGAACCACGTGAATGTATTACTTATTCAAAGATTAAATTTATGAAAAGCTTTTTAAACAAAAGGGGTGGGTGGCGGCAGCTGATTGTGGTTGAGAAGCAGCTAGATATAAAAACAGGCCTCCAGAGAGCAGCTGAACCGGCTAATTGTGGGCACCACAGAGAATAATCACAGACTAAATTCAGAATGGCCTGTAGTTTCAGGTACTACAAGGCCCAGTCTTACTGTTCTTTTTGGCCTTGGATTTATTTGCTGAGATTCTGCTTCTCTTATTGCTTCACATGGATCCTCTCAAGAAACACGTACTTACTTGAGTTAACACCTGAGTTTCTGTCTCTTAATCCAGTCTAAGAAGAACAGCTGAAGAAATGGTCTTCCCTGTAGTTGAGCCAGAAAGATGGAGGGTTTGAAATACTCTGTTTTCAAGAGTGGAGGACAGGTACTCATGAAGGCACCAGTTTTCCACTCAGAAGGGAGTCAGGCATTAGATCAGTAAAGCCCTAATACCATTCTGGGGCTAGCACCTTGGCCCCATGATTGCAAATTTTGTTGAATTCAATCTTCCCTCCCCTGAGAAGGGGCCACCTGGTTGTCTTGAGGGCATCATCCCACTCTGAAGCAAGGCTGGGCCAGGGACAGGGGGGTAAGGATTCCCAAGGCAGAGAGTGCGTGAGAGAGTACACTCAAGGCCAGGAAAGCAAGCTGATTCTTTGGGGTTCACATTATCAGGAAACCCCAGCATTAGGGTTGGGTCTGAGAAGGTGTTCAGGGTCTGAATAATGAAGGCCCAACCTGCTCACTGCTTTATTTTTATTTTTATTTAAAAAAATTTTTTTTTTTGAGATGGAGTCTCGCTCTGTCGCCCAGGCTGGGGTGCAGTGGCGCGATCTCGGCTCACTGCAAGCTCTGCCTCCCAGGCTCATGCCATTCTCCTTCCTCAGCCTCCCGAGTAGCCAGGACTACAGGTTCCTGCCACGATGCCTGGCTAATTTTTTTAAATATTTTTAGTAGAGACGGGGTTTCACCGTGTTAGCCAGGATGGTCTCGATCTTCTGACCTCGTGATCCACCCGCCTCGGCCTCCCAAAGTGCTGGGATTACAGGCGTGAGCCACCGCACCCAGCCCACTGCTTTCTTTAGATTTTTCTATGTCTAATCCAGTGGCAAGCACGCAAAGGGCACTTTGATATAGGTGAGTGGAATGGATTCTGATGCCTCCAAACTTCAACCCTGAGCCTCCTTGGCTGTGCCCTAGGTACCCCAGAACTCAGAAGACAGGTTAAGGAAGAGCCTTGCCACTGATCACTCCTCTCTCAAATACCTCTGGCCACTTCCATGGCCCCATCAGAGGCAGCAGAAAGGAGTTGAGGGACACACATCGTACTTCACTTGTGCTTTATTATACAGAAGAATCCAAATATTTACATCTTGACAATCCTTATACTTCAAGCAACTGGAGAGGGCATGGAACTGAAACCCAGAAGTGATGTGGGAGTGGGGGTGGGTGGGGGGTGGGGGGTGGTGGGTGGGGGGTAGTGGGTGGTGGGTGGTGGGTGGGGGGTGGGAGAGCTTGCTATGAAGCAGAGCAGAGGTAGTTAGATGGTACCAGACAGGATCAAGGGTTCTAGCTACTGTAGTTCTGATGTTGGTTTATGAAATAAGAAGAAATAAAAATAAATAAATAAAAATGTTTAAAAAAGGTTAAAAAGATTTAAAGAAAACATAGAAGAACAAACAAAAAAAACGTTCTAGCACTTCCCATCATTGTCACTCAGGCCTATTTATTGTCAGCTCTTCCTTTTTCCTTTCCCCTACTCTTTAGACCTTTTATTCTTCCTGGAAAGGGAAACTAGAAAGATATCGGAGGCTAGAGGAGGAGAGAGGAAAGCAAGGAGAAAGCCCAGCTAGGGGCTCTGTTCATCCATCGTCTTCAAATCTCAGCTCTGCGTTTTTTGGATTTTACCATTGGTATGTTCAAAGTTGCTTATAAAAACCATTTCTGCCATAAGAGGTTCTCTTCCACAAATCGGTCTGAGATGAGATTGTGGTTGGCACCAGTTGCCAATGCACAGCACACAGAGCACAGGGCAACACACAGCCAGTCAGCAGTTCTCAGCGCTGCCACCACTACAGCCCTCTTGGACAGATTCTTCCCCATGGATACCGTTTTGGAAGATTTTGTCAACCCAACAAAATGCATTAACATGCATTGAATAATTTGTTTTTTGATTTTGTGATCAAAGACATACATAATCTTCTGTGGATCATAATGAAGATAACCAAAGGAATAACATACTGACTTGCTAGAAATTCAGTCAAAATCAAAAAACCAAGAAACTGTACTGCTCAGCTTTATTTCGGGTAAGTGTACATCGACCAGACTTTCTGAATAATGAAAATAGTTCATGGCAAACACCTCCAGTCCCTTCCTCCACACCTCTCCTCTAATGAGAAGGTTCAGCAGATGCTCCTCTGGCCAGCAAATGTCTGGCTCTTTAGAAGCAGATGATAAGGTGACAGTGGTGCTACCCTTGAGCTTGCCGCTAAAAATCACTGGTCCCCTTTTCATAGAAGAGGCCACCTGTAGGGAGCAGTTCCTGTAACTCCTAAACCTCTAACACACGGCCACTGTGCTCCACCTCAACACAGACTCCCTAACTCCAAGGAGAACAATGATCACATGGTGTGGGCAAGAAGTGAGAAGGGATCTGGGGTGACTTTTTACAAGTCAAGGCTCCCAAAAATTGCACAAGTTTTGTCATCCCTGAAGCAAGGAACTCCTTTCCCTGATAAGAGTCACCAATTCTCAGTATCCAAAGTAGAGCAAACTCCTTCCTTTAAGGGCTCTTGATCAGCCCTGGGGAAACTGGGAGAGCAGGGTTCTCAAATAAACAACTGATAAATACACCTGCCATCATTAGCGAGTACCTACACTGAGGCTGGCCTCATGGTAGGACCCTAAGATTCTTCTGGGATTACAAGGTCAGCACATTCTGCTTCAGAGCCTATAAGAGATCAGGCAACTAGTCAGATAAGATTTAGAAATGTAGCAAGTTTCACCCATGGAGCTACCCTACCTACCTCAGCCTAGGTAGCCTTTTTGTCCTGTGTCAGAATTTCCACTAGGCATTGGGGACAGCAGGGAGATAGCAGAGAAGCTAAGCTGCAGAAACTTGAACTACAAAATTAGAAGAAGGGCTTTCTTCAGGTTTGTTGTTTTAATAGTGGAGCCCCTGGGGATAGGGCCTGGCTGACGACCTGCCAGAATTCAGGAAGAAGATTGTTTTCCATCTGGTCTCAGAATTCTAGACTCCTGTCCTCTAGATGTGACTGATGTTAGGGTACCCTAGAGCAAGTCTTGCACTTTGCTGAGTCTTGGATTCTCTTTTTATGTCTCCAAGAATTACCTTTAATGTCTGGAAGGATGCCCCAGCTCTTACCGCTGCACTCTCAGATTGAATGTGTGTGTGTTTGGGGCTGGGTGAGGGGGGCATTCTGGAAATGCTCAGACACTTGGTAAACCACAGGTAGAAAGGTCATGAGGGGAGAGGCAGAAAGGTCAGTGGCCTATCTGAGACACCCAGGGTCCCAGATAACTACAATTTCCTAAAATTCAATATCTACAATTCAAATCTCTCCTGTTTTCTGGCAAAGGCCTCCTTGTCCCAAAGAGTAGGCAGGATCTGGCTTGTCACGGGGTGGCAGGGGCATCTGGTGGAGAAGCATAAGAAGGCAACAAAGACCAGAGGGAACCCAGACAGCCCTGCCAGGATCCAGGAACCCTACTATCCCTCTTGCAGCAGACAAACTTTCACTGGTGCTTGGGCTTGCTGGGGTTGATGGCAGGGTAGTGAGAGAACACACAGGGATCCCTTTCTCCCTGCCCCAACTCAGGGGTCTGAGTCTGGAACCACAATGGCAGGCTTCTCCTCATCCTTCCCAGCATGGGATATGAGAGGTGGGAGGTAAAGTGCTGAGTGTCTCTACTGGTGGATGGAATCATCAGTTACCTCTGGCAGTTCATTCTAGGATCAGGGCTTTCAGGAAGTGATGGCATTTTGTGATGTCACTCGGTAGCACTAGGTGGTACAGAGATGAGCTCCCTGGGAGAGAACAGTGCTAAGTTCTGTCATGTTAATAGATATTCCAGGAAAACCAAATAAGCAGACAAAAACCTGTTACCAAATAATTCAGGGAACTGGGTTAAACAAAGTTCAATAGATTTTACTACTGTAGGACTTATCTCTTTATTACACTAACATGCACTGTGAATCTCTAAGAAAAAGACATCATGTGTAATCTCTTCCAAAGCTTATTTTAATAGGAAGTCTTTATGCATGGCATATGTCAAGATTAATGGTACACGGAACACATTTTGTATCCTATCCATGAGTCACATGGGAAATCACCTTCCAGGCCTTTCTCTGTGAGGTCTCCCTGTCCACTGTGCCCTGATCAACCCTCCACCCCTTCACTGTCTTCACTTCCCTCATTTCCTTTAAGCAGACAAATGTCCAGGTCTCTGGTCCACAGCTTCAGACATGACAAGGAAGACGCCCAGCATGAAGGTGAAGCTGAGGAAGGCCAAGGGAAAGCCAGGCCAAGAGGCACTCGGTGATGGTCACAGGAGAGAGGTGATCAGGGGAGCCAGGGACTGGGCCATCCTGCTATGGATCACACTGCTGAGTTTTGGTTGTATTTGTTTTAGAAGCAGCCATCATTCACCGAGGGGGAGAGAGGAAAGGGAAGAGAGGGGAAGAGAAGAATGGGGAGGGATATTTACACGTGTGAAGCAAAGGCCAAGCCAGAAGGCCGAAAGCTGCCACCCGCTGACGAGCCTCCACCTGCTGGCGTAGATCCCTCTGCCCTCAGCAGCAGTTCTCCATCCATGGAGGGCTGGGGGTTCCCAAAGTGGTTCCCCTCTGGCTCTACACAATGGCTGCCCTCCAGCCTGGGGGCCCCTGGCTGCTGACAGGAGATGAGGGTCACTGAGGGGAAGCCATAGGTCTCCAGCCCAGGGGGCTGGCCAGCTTCAGAAGCTTCCAGAATGAGATCCACATCAGAGAAGGCCACCAGGGCCTGAGTAGAATCGCAGGAGCTCTTCTCCAGCTCCCCAGCCGCAGCATAGTCTAGGGACCCTGAGGCCCCTGCGCGGGGCAGAAGCCGCCGAAGGTCATCCCGGAAGTGGGGGTTGAAGAGCAGGTAGAGCAGCGGGTTGAGGCAGGCAGGCAGGGGTAGCACCACCAGCAGGACAGACTTGACGGCCTCGGGCGTGACAGGGAAGAGGCCCAGCATGGAGGCGAAGCTGAGGAAGGCCACGGGACAGTAGAGGAGCCCGTCTGCGAAGATGAGCCAGGCCACGTGCCTCACCATGGCGCAGTCCCACACGGCCTCAAAGTCGCCCCGCGGCAGGTCACAGTAGAGTTTGATGTAGGCACCGGCCACGACCAGGAAACAGAAGGAGTTCATCATCACTAGGGCCACGGCAAAGCCCAGGGCTGCTGGCTGGCCCTCAGGGGGCGCGTAGGGCAGGCAGAGTGGGGAGGCCCCGTATTCTCCCACTGAGGCCAGGGGCAGCGCGGCGGCCAGCCCTGCCAGCGCCAGGCAGCCCAGGACCCCTGCTCGAACGCTGCCCAGGGAGGGGGTCTTCCCATAGGCCCGGACGCAGGAGACAGAGACGCTGCACTGCACTGCGGCCAGAGTGAGCAGCAGCACCGACGCTTCCGACCCAAGTACTGCCAGGAAGCCAGTGGCCCGGCAGCCCAGCCCCATCTCCCAGCGGGCTCCATACTCAGAGAACTGGCCAAAGGTCAGGGCATCGACTGAGGCTAGAAGGCCACAGGAAATGCCAGTCAAGGTGTTGGCGCCTGCAATCGCACCTACCACAAACTTTACAGGGGGCAGGGGGACAGGCCCGCCAGCGAACACGGTCAGCAGCACCAGTCCATTGCAGAGCACGGAGAGCAACACGATGGCCCACACGGCCAGGCGGATGCCCCAGCTTTCAAAGAGGTACTCACAGGGCTTGAAGGGGCCTGTAGGAGAGAAGATTAGACATTAACCCTGGGCCAGAGGATGGTGGGACCAGGTCTTGAGGACCAAGGTCAGCCTCTGTATTCAGAGAATTTCCAATCAAAAGGAGATGAACGTGGCCCCTGCCCTCGGAAAGCTCCCAGTCTAAGGGAGGCTGACCCAGTTTCTGGCCCCAGAGAACTCCTAGTTGGAGGGTCTCTCACCTTAGAGAACTCCCAGCTGTGGGACATAAATGACCCTTCTTCCGAAGAGCTGCAAGTGGGGTGAACCCTAACCCTCCTCTCAATACACCAGAACATAGAACGCATATAGGCCGGGCATGGTGGCTCACGACTGTAATTCCAGCACTTCTGGAGGCTGAGGCAGATGGATTGTCTGAGGTCAGGAGTTTGAGACCAGCCTGGCCAACAAAGCAAAACCCCATCTGTACTACAAATACAAAAAATTAGCTGGGTGTGGTGGCGCGCACATGTAGTCCAAACTACTTGGGAGGCTGAGGCAGGAGAATCACTTGAACCCGGGGGATGGAGGTTGCAGTGAGCTGAGATTGCTCTATTGCACTCCAGCCTGGGCTACAGAGCAAGACTCTCTCAAAAAAACAACAACAACAAAAAAAACACACATATAAACACACACATGGTACAAATTAATACAGTACAAACCCAGACACTGAGGAAATGTTAAGTGACGGACAGCACTGGAAAGAAAGGAAGGACAGGCTGCCATCAAGGAGTGGAGAGGGTATCAGAATTGGGAAATATGGTGGGTAGGGACAGAGGTGTGAGGGACTGCCCAGACAGTAACCAGTCTATGCCTGAGGCTCTGTTTCTCTCAGTCAGTCTCCAGTGATCCACTAAGTCCTCCACTGACCAAAATATTATACCAGGCTGGCTCTCCCTTGCTCTGTGAGAGGGGTACAGACCACATTGAATATTTGTCAGTCAATCAGTATTTTGGAGGTAAAGTGTCTCAAGTAGAGTAAATCAAAATACAGATGACTTCTGGGGTTTTCCAACCTGGGTCCACACAAGATGCATGAGATCCTGGTGTTTT